>NW_025334017.1:0-10000000 GCF_019186645.2 Phyllostomus hastatus | reverse complement strand
CATACATAAATAATTAACATCAAGACACCTATTTATTTTATATATGCCGTTTTCCAAACTACTATGCATAATTAGCCAGGAAGAAGATGATGCCACAGTAGGTAAATAGTTAGATCACTGTTTATTTTATTTAAAAAGTGACATTTTGGATGGATGGACCAATATTCTATAAGTTTCCCCATTATAACGTGGAGTTAAACTATTGAAGCTCTGAATATAAGATAAACACACCATTCTTCTAGATTACACTTCTATTTTCTACTGTATATATTTCTACATAGCATTCATGACACTAAAATTTATTGACTGTTTTGGATTAATTTTCTAGAATGTGAATTCCTTAAAAATTTTCAAGTCTTTGGATACCTGCTTTATCCCCAAAGCCTAACTCAATAAGTACTTATTCAATGAATCACTTTAAAAGTACTCTTCTTACTAGGAAAATAGTTATAAATATTTAAATAATACCTTATTGCTAGCTTTTAAAGTAATTTCTCAACAGATTTAGTGAATGTGACAAGATTGTTGAATAAATTATGCTATTCAACTTTAATTTTCCCATCCCTGTTTCTCTGTTTTCTTTTTGGAAGTTTGTGCACTGATTTGACGTGCCTTTCTAAAACATTCAACATTTTGTTAATTTTTGTAAGAAAAAATTTTAGAGCATGGTTAAAATTTGAATCATAAAGCACATGAAGCATGTATTTTATCTAAGTACCTAGCCTATGAATAATGACTTTCTTAGAATATATTTGTGCCAGTTCTTATGTTTAGAAATTTTATCAAATTATTTATTTGTTCTGTATATTAGTTTGCCATTAAAACTATAGCCAGTTACCACAAACTTAGTGACTTCAATTTACACAAATTTATTCTCATATGCTTCTGCACGTCAATGATCCAAAATCAGTTTCACTGGGCTACAGCCGGTGTCACAAGGCTGATTCCTTCTGGTGTCTCCAGGAGAGAATCCATTCCCTGCCTCTTCCAGCTTCTACAGCCTGCATTTCTTGGCGCCTGTCCTCCTTCCTTCAAAGCCAGCATCTTGCTCCCATCACCTCATTGTATTTTTCTGCAGTCAAATCTCCCTCTACCCTCTTGTATAAGAAAACTTGTGATTACATTTATAGCTTACTCAGATAATACAAGATAATGTCCCTATCTCAAGATCCTTAATTTACCATTCTTCTTGGAGAGCCAGGCCAGAGGCATAAGTGAGGAAGGAGACCTGGAGCACCTCAAGAACAAGGTCAGTCGCTTGATGTGGCCTTTCACTGTCAACAATAGCAGTGTATTTTTGTATGCTTGGGGGTCATGATGGATGAAACAAACAAGATTAAATCAAGCACAAGAGAAAAGACGCAATCGAGACACATGGGAAACAGATGTATGAAGCTGCTTCTGGTGTGACACAACATACTGTTTTATGACAAACTTTTTTTGTGTGTGTGATTGGAGTGATGTGCCGGAAAATCAACCCCACCAAAAACTAAACTAGGAGCCATAAAGCTCTTAGGAAATGCACAAAAGGCATTTGAAATTTTATTGAACATTTTACATCAATCAAAGTTTCCCCTAATTGTCTGCCAGCTTTCTAAGGAAAAGGCTGAAAGTTCTAATCAAAAAAATTTAGCCATATATTAATATCAAAGTGCCCTTCATTAGAGTATTGTAACTCAGCAGTTATAATGTTAGAATGGAGTATAATGTTCACTTATAGCACTAAAGATGTGATATTTTGGTTCTGTGCAGTAAATAAACAAATAAATAAATAAATAAATTTAAGAAGACCCTTGATTTAATCACAGCTGAAAAGTCTTTTTTGCCCTGTAAGGTAATATTCACAGGTTCCAGGCATTAGGACCTAGCTATTTTGAGGGGCTGTTATCCAGCCTACCTTACCCTTCACTATTAATTAAATATTTAGTGCTTTTCTAATAAAAATGTTCTAAAGTAGGTAGTATAAAACACTTATTTTCATTGATGTGATTCACATTTTGTAATGTAGAGAATTAAAACATTTTAATGAAAACATGCTAACTTATATTTTCACAGAAAATACAAATTTTTATCAAGTTGTGATCTCCAAAATATGCTGAATCTGTTTCTTAGTAGTGGTATTATTAAAGATTGTGAAAGTTCAAAGGGTTGGCGAGACAGTCATTTTGGTTAGTGTATTCTTCACACCCCAGAAAACAGCAACTAAAATTGGTATGATTTATTTCATTCTTCTGACACTTCTTCCCTTCTGTTATCCTTTTTATTCAGGGAAAATGAAAATATTAAAACCCAAAACCATATGTTTACTCAATTTTACATTCCCATTTGGAGATGCATTGTTCTTAATATGCCACACCCTCTAAAATGACCATCTTTGTCTTTTGTAGGCTGGCTTTGAGTCTCTGAAGAGCTCTACCCACTCTCTCCTTCACTGATAGTACTTTGTTAGCCTTCAAAACACAGTTCAGGCATCAGTATCCCAGGGAAGCATTTGTTAGTCCCTCCCACTTGACCTCAACAGATCCAGCCCTGTATTTAGCATACCACTCATCATCCTAAATCACAACTTTATTTTATTGGTCTGTCCTTTCCTCTAGGTTATCAGCTCCATAGGGTGGGGACTGTGCCTTTCAGAACGTGACACATGACATTCTGCCCAGCACAGAGCAGGTGTTCAGTAAATGTGTGAATAAATAAAGGCTCACTTAATAATTGTGTGCTTGTTGAATAAAGTTTTATTTATCAATGAGTTTACTAATTTCACTAACTTTTCTAACATTGCAACTTCTGATACATGCACATTTGGTGCAAAGTATAGCAAGAAAATGGAAGTTGTTCATTTATCAGTGTTGATATTATAAAAACATAAATCTATAAAATATTTTGTGCATTTTAGGGGTGGGATCATATGGATTAAATCATACATTGCCACATGAATTTGTGGGCCCAAATCATACATTGCCACATGAATTTTTGGGCCCTTACTGGGCCCAAAAGAAAGTCAAGTTAGAACAAACAGTGTCAGTAAATCATTTAGGTTCTACCTAAGCACTCTGACAAAGAGACTATTTTGAAACAAGGGTATCATAGTTACATCTGTTATTACATATACCTAAATAAACTTTTACTTCCAGTTGAAGTAGTTATTTAATACTTTGGTAGCTGAACCAATAAATATAGTTTTTAAACAATCCTTGTAGAATCTCAGATTATTGGGACTATGAAGGACTATAGAAATAATTGATTTTACTGTGTTAATTTTAAGAGGAGAACTCATATGCCTATAGAAATATTGATTTGCCCCAAATCATAGAGTTACACCTGGGACTAGACTCCAATCCATCTGTCTAATTTGTCTATTGCTATCTCTACTATACCATAATAAAGTAACTGAAACACAGTCTTCAAAAGTTCTTTGGTCATCCAAAATTCTAAACCACATATATAATTTGCGTTTTCCTCCACCTTGTGGTAAGAAGCAGTGAAAAGATTGGGATCACACAACTTGGGTATCATGATGGAGATTCTCTGTTGCCCTCATAGAATTCACTTTAGCAACCTGAGGCAGAAAAAGAGGAAGTCCTCAAAGCATTGCAGAATAGCACCTATGAGGCAACTGCTGTCCCTGCCATGGATAGAGGACTGTAGAATCAGGAAGCCAACTTCACCCTGAACAGGAAGTTGCTGAATTAGAAAAACACTCAGGAAATCAGAAAGTTGCGACCAAGACTGCTGGCTCCAAAATCCTGATACATCTGTCACCAACTGGTGTCCCCCAAAAGGATGCCCTATACCATCTTTCTCTTCATGCAACTTCAATCTCAGTGAAAGTCCCACATAAGTGCATCAGAGCAGCAGTATCTAAATCATATGCAGAACCCTGGGAAATGGTGTTTTTAACACAAGAAGGAGGCCCACTAGAAGGGGTTAGAATGACTGGTAAATGAGCCAATCCTCAGTATACATTACACTAATTTTAATCTTGAATGATCATGGGACAAATTTAACCTCTCTAAGGCCCAAGTAAGACAATGGATACGAAAGCAGTTTGTTGTAAAGAGATGTAAAATGTCAGTTATTTAGTATTATTCTTCATGTCATTTGTCCCTCCCTGCTACTCCTACTTCTGTTTAGCCAATGTGGTATGCTAGTGGAATGCAACACAACTATCTTACTAGAATATTACCCTTTTATTCAATCCCTGAATATATCTGCCCATGAAAATAGAACCAAAGGGAATGGGGGAACAAGATATCTTTAGCTTGGACTTATTTCCATGGCTAAGTTTAGAAAAGTGTTTTAATGAGTCTTCTTGTTAGCAGGCTATAGCTTAATGCCATTTGGCTCTCCCTGAAGACTCTTCTAAAATTATTCCTGATTTTGAGACTTATTTTACTTTAAAGTAAGCTGGCATGCTCCAGCTTAGAGTCTTCAGCTGGTTCATTAATTGCCTGGTGAGGAATAAGTGACCTTAGAAAACTCACTGGTGCCCTGTGCCAAATATGTGGCCTATTAAAAACACTTTAAAACCACATTGAGAATCTAATTTTCTGGCATGAGAAAACTGACCCTCCATTTAGACACCATTTTCCAGTGGTCTGGGTTATTTTATACCCTCTCTGATAGTTTCTGTTGGTCTAAATTTGCTGCCTTTTTTCTTTTACCTGTCTTCCACCCCTTTTCATAATCTTTGCCATGACCCCTCCCCATTGTTTCTATTTCCAGGGCTATATAAATAAAATGTAAAGTACATTTCTACATATGCTCTTTAAGTTCTCTTGGGTAATGAGCCATCACTATTGTGGGTGAGAAAGATGATCACTGATTCATTTTGTGGGGAAAACATGACACAAATTAATTTTCATTATTGGCAGGTATTCATACTTACACATCTCTGTGCCTGAAATAATATTTCTTGCCATCTGAAAAATGAATTCAACATTATAATTTGTAAACATTGCTTATAAGGATGATAAAGCCTTCTGGAAAATGTAGGCTATCTCAACTGTCACTGCACAGTGAGATAATCTGAACTCTTTCTCATGGTGCTCAGGTCCTTGGGCAGCCTCCTTGGACTTCCCACTTCTCTTTGTAGAAAACGAGATGAATTTTACTTCTAACATCCTAACATTCTGTGAATCCATGAATGTTTAGCTACTCAGCTACAAGTGATGACTCTTGCCTCTCCCTCATTTATCTATCCCTAAATAAGAATATTAGGAGATAGGACTAAAAAAAAAACGTGACTAAATTCTCTCTCTGCATGAATGGATTTTAAGATTAAAAAAGAATAGGCCCTGAAGGGTTGTCTTTTTTTACCTGATCAGAGCTAAAGGAGGACATGGCTGTTAGGAGGTAAGAGTGGAATTATTTTGGGGCCTTACATTTTCTTGAAGGAACTAAGAGGACATACGTCACCACAACCATGTCTGTCAACGGGAAAGTTTCATGTCTTCCTTCAGGCTGGTTGCTCTTCATGAGCAGTTACATATTCAAATGAATCTGTCAGGGACAAGAGTGTGGTGCTTGAGTTCCTGCTCGGCCCGATGACATTGATTTGTGAGCATAATGCTCGGCTGCGGGATGTGTGACAGATAAATTTTATCAAAATTAAAGCACAATTAAACATTTCATCTTCCTAATTACTGGCTGTAGATTCAGCCTGATGACCATGTGCTGTAAGAAATCAGCGACCATTACACATTTTAATGGAGCACAGCTGTCTTACAGCTTGGTAATATTTGCACAGTGCCACAGAACTGTAATTTATGATAAAAAGAAAAAATGGGTATTGGCGCTTTTTTGCCAAAATAGATTAAGGATTCATATACTTTAATGAGATTTGGACCTAGTCTTGGATTATCGTTATAAATGATTTATGTGCATGTTGGTGGACTCCTGTAGTTCAGAGTTGATTTGTGTTTTGGCCTACCAATATGTAATTCCATATCTATTCTTGAGCCAATATCTATCACTTTCTCCCCCTTTTTTCTATCTTTTGCATCTTCCATTTCTTTTGCCTTTCACAAAGGACAGATGGGAAGGTAGACAAAGCAAAAAGGCAGTGGCAGGAAGGACCTTGTTGAAAACAACCATAGCTTCTTTATTTTTTACATTAAATTTATTGCAGTGACATTGGTATATAGGGTCATACCAGTTCCAGGTGTAGATTTCTATGATACATGATCTATATATTGTGTCATGTGCCTACCTCCCAAAGCCCAATCATCTTCTGTCCCCCTTTACCTTTTGGGGAGCAAGTTTAGGGAAGGGTGGAGGTGTGTGGCAGCTCATGGATCTCTTTTCACCAGTCTTGCCTTAGGTGCAGCCAGGAAAATCCATGTCCACTAGGGCAGAGCAGCCGATGGGCCCACAGGACCGAGCCTGAATGGAGAATTGGCCTTTGCTCTTCTGAGAAGAGGGTCACTGACAATTAAACTTCCCTCCTCTGTTTCTTCACTTGTAAAGGGAGGGGAGACTCATATCCCCTCCCTTAGTGGGATTCATTCTCATCATAAGAGGATGATGATCAATTATTTATGATTATAAAAAGCCCTGTGGCAGAGCTATATCTCCTTACCATTGCTGCTGCAAACACTCCCAGGCTATGACTTTGGCATTACTTTCTTGCTAACTACTGTTGGTATATTTTTCTTTATCACCATTCTCACTGGAAAAACACTTGAAAGTACATGCTTGTGAATAAATTGCTCTCAACAAATTGGTCACCAGGAGGGTCATGAGTAGTCAAAAACTGTACATGGAAATTGTATGTAAACTGTTTGTTCCAGGTGCATAGTTGTTGTTAATAAATTGGAGATTAAATGTAAATTATTGTATCTGATTAGTGCTTAGGATGATGATGATGACATTTGTCCAGGGAAGTTGATGCCATAATTTGCAATCCTCTTTATATGCACAGAATGCATATATGTTCAGAAATATTTCCTTTTAGAAAGCACACTGTGGATGAGAGAAAAAGGCGAGATACCAGAATCTAGACAAATCTGCTCAATTTAGGTGTTAACTTGCCTACTGAAAACAGAGAACATATCCTAATGAATTCAGAAGGCCTAAATATATATATGTAACAGGGAAAGAAGCGCTCATCTTTTTATCATCCCGATCTTCTCCAGGCTTGATTTATTTCGGCACTCATATGCTGGAATGTTTCATACTGTACCAGGTTGCATATGCTTGCACACTAATTCTCAATTGCCGTATGCAGTTTGTGACAACCATCTGCTTCGACCTCCCTTTGAGTTCTTTCTCCCACTCAGCCCAGCTGAAGTAAAAATATGGACAGAAACAACTTCTGCAGGGAAATGAAAAAAGTTAACGAGAGAGTTAAAGTTATATTGTGTATCTGCCTTTCGCATGGATGTGCTCCTGCAACTTATGCTCCACTTATCAAATATTTCTGAAGTGCAAAGCCTGACACTTAGCAGAAGCTGTAAAAAATGCCATGTTTCCTCTGACAGTCTTGGCTTGGGAGGCAAGGTAATAATAAAATATGTACATCTAGTGCACATGCTGGCGCTAGAGCCTGCTAGTACTGCTCCAGCAACCTAGACTTACTGTATGTAGCACCTTGTCACAAACCAGAGGGTGAGGAGGTGGGGGGGAGAAGAAAGAGAGAGGAGAGCATATTTGAAAATGAACAAAAATCAACAATGTATTTTGGAACTGGACTTGAAAAGGAGGGTCAACATATATTTCATAAAACTTACTGAATTAGAATATAAGAGGAAGAACCTCTATAATTACGGAGATCAGATCCCAGATCTTTTCGCATGGAGCATGAAAAATGAAAACAAGGAAAGGTGTCTGACAATTTTAAAAACAGACATTAAGGTGGTATATCTGTGTCAGAGAGAGAGAGATTTACAAAAAACAGAGTGATCGAGTTAGTAGAAAACATACCACTATTAGTGAAAGTGGTTGTATTTGTTGTACTTCATCAAATCAAAGGCACCACCAACTGCATCAAACCTGATTTCATGAATGCTAAAATGTGAAAAAATTGTATCTTAAAATCAGTGAGAAGTTGTCTCTGTCTTTCTATCTCTATGTCCTCCAAAGTTAATCAAATTATGGTATCTAGATCTTTTATACCATGACCATGTGTCTAACCATGAGAACAAAAGAAAAATGACCTTGGAACTATAGGTGGATGGTGTGGGAAATTTATGGGAGAAGAAGGATGAAAAAGGGCAAAAGAAAAAAGAAACTGGATATATAGGGAGAAAAGCCAAAGAGCAAACTGAAGTAATACTGTTACACAAACATTCGGAAGACAGCAGTCATAGTCTCTGTCTTCCAGAACTATTAATATTTGTACAGGAAAAGCACAAAGTGAGAACATGAAATGGAAAAAGAAAAATAAATGCCCTGAATATAGCACTGATGAGTTTCAGATGGAATGCAGTATAAAGCCTGGTGAATCATTACTAAAACGGGCAAAAGACAAGTTCATTGTGTTCTCTTGGAGTGCACCGCCAGATTCTGTCTAATTATAATTGATCAGTTCTGAAAGCTTCGAGCCATACTGATATTCTTAGTTGCATTTTATCTTTTCCTTTAAACTTAAGTGGTTTATCAGAAGAATTTCAGTATCAGAATCAGATTATATGGGTGAGATATGTTATCTATTGAGAAAATTTAAACATTTTTTAAAGAAATCCAAAGGTAATAGTTAATGATCAATTATGTAATGCTCTAGACATAGGCTTTGGAATTAGACTGGGTTAAAATTCAACTATAGCTCTGCCTCTGCCATTCATTAGCTTATGAACTTAAGCCTCTTGTTCTCTATTTGTAAAATGACTAAAAAAGAGCACTTATTATTGTTAGGATAAAGTCAGAGAGTGTATGAAAGTCACCTAGCACACTGCTTAGTACATAATAAATGTTCAGGAAATGATAGTTACTCCTATTACTATCAAAGGTCTATAGAGAACAAATGAAAAGAGCTTCATGTGGCAATGGCAGGGAAGGGCTGAGAAGTGACCAAGGACAGTTTGTGGGATGGCACACTGAGTTCTTTCATGGGCTGGTGGGGGTGTGAGATGTTAAATTCAGTTATTCCAGAAAATGCGATCTTTTGTCATCATGTAATGGTGAAGCTGAAATGTCAGGATTACACATGCCACTGATTCTTCTGCAAATACTCTATAAAATCATAGCACATGGTTTCATTCCTGAAAATATAATTACTTTTCTATCAAACTGAACTGGTTTATCTCATGAAAGCTAGACTTTGCTACTTTTAGTTGATTAATGCTTGAGATCAGTTGGAAAGATGTGTGTGACTTTGTGTGTATACATATACACACGCACATACTTGCATAGGGTACATATATTTTATAATATTTTAAAAACACTTTTCTAATTTGGATTTTCGAAGGCAGTCTATGTTTTGTTTTTCTCAGCCTCCTCCAGAAATTGAAAGACTTGATTGCCTTTGCCTTCATTTTCATTTTCAGCTAACTGGTTTTTACTTGAATTTGTGTTACACAGCAAAATTTCCAGATGCCAGATGCCTAAAACATATAGGTTAAAAGCAGGTCAATTTTGGTATAAGACTATCATTTTACAGTTTAGTGATTCTATTTACAAATTCAATAGTAACAAGCCCGTTGACAGTTGATACAAGCACAGTAAAATTATTATTCTTAAGGAATAATCCAGTACAAAAATAATTTTTAGAATCACTGTACCTATCAGTCACTGACAGGAGCCCAGTCCCTGACAGTAGAGTTTATGAAAGTTTGAAGTGGAGGAAGAGGAGCTGTAGCTTGAGGCTCTTGCTAATGACTGCAGAATCCTCCCTCTGCAGCCAAGGCTGGCAAAGTCCACAAGAAACAGCAGGGTTTGAATAGCTCACTGTTAGTCCTAGCAGGGTTCTTGTCAGTCAAATACATTCACTGCATACCTATTGTGTGCAGAATGTGTGGTTTCACTTGCCAATTTAGCACCGAGAGGTTGGTTTAGCTCTTTTTATCTTTATGACCTGCAGACTGGTAACAGCATTTCTAGCAGGGTGTTCATTTTAAGAATAATTTATTCCAATAAAACAAGGTGGATGTTCCCTAGATAATGCCACCATATGCCCTGAATTTTCTGGGATAATCCTGATTTCATGTAATTTTATTTTTATTCCAATAAAGGCAGTTAGTAAAATACATAATGAAATGTAATTTCAATTTTTATATTATTTTGAGATTTCATGTAATAAATTGGCATATCAGAAAAATATTTTTCTAACTCATGTTTATGAATTTCTAGTTTGGAAAATGTGGTTACTGGGGAGGCCACTGATGTTTCTTATAAAGGGATATTATTTTTACTTAACATAAAAACCATGCTATTTCAGGAAAGCATGCCAGCATCTATGTCCACCTGTAACTTCATTGACTTCACAGCCACTGGATCTCCTCATTGAAGGCCACTGAAGGCTATATTCCGATACAGTCCTGGATCTTGTAATTGTCAGGAATCTTTAAGTTTCAATTAACAGCAACCCCAGTTCAAACTGGCATAAACAGCAGAGGAAATTTATTAGGTCACATACTTGAAAAGGCAAATCAGGGGTGGCTGTAATGGAGGTTTAACTTGGAAACTTGAATGGTATTGCCAACGACTGATTAAATCTCAGTTTGTCAGTCTTCTATGTTGACCTCATTCTCAGCCTCTACACAGAGTGTTGGGTAGCCCTCCCTTCCTTCACCATCTCAAAATGGCCCTGGCTGCTCTAGACCTTAGATCTTCTCACCTCATTCGTAAGGGAAAAAGAGGTTTCTTTTGATAGACTCCATTGAAAAGAGACACTGTTCATTCCCAGAGACCCCAGCAAACATGTCCTCTGCTTCATTGGCTCTGTTTAGGTTCTGGCCTGTTCTCAACCCATTACTTGGCTAGAGAGATGGAATTCACCAGTAGGTTTAAGCCAATCAGGTTCCATTTTAATATTTGTAGGTGAATTCAATTGTATTATGTCATACCATGTGATTAAAAATGTTTCCTCCAAAGCAAAATTTGAGCTCTTATTACCAGGAGAGGTGAGGTGTCCTGGAAAGAATAAAACAAGTGTTCACTGTTAAGTATTCATGCTTGTGTTTACCTTTAAAACACAATTTCTTATGATAAAAAACCCCTGCAATGTGAAAATCGTCAAATCAAGTTATCGGTAGTACTGAGTGGTCAGCCAGATGCACACGCCAGCTGAAATTTTCTTTCTCAAAGACCAAGCACATAGCTCATAAGATTAAATTTTATATCTGAGCCAAAGTGCTACACAGAGTTCTGCACAAATAAGTGGTCAAAATTATAAATGTTAAATCAGGAAATTCCAAGCAGGCAGAACAAAGAAGTATAAGAATATCAATATTTCTTTTAAAAGGCATGGGAATTATGAGGATTCCAGAGGTCCTGAGATCACTGAACATACAGAAACATTCTAGAATTATGGATCTAAGACAGTATAAATCCTTATTATGGTATCTTTTATATTTGCCTCATTATGAGTACCACCTGAACGAGCTTGTTTAAAACACTGATGCTGGGGTTCCACCCTGTAGGAGATCATTCTGCGTGGTGTGGGCCCAGCTCCCACTTGGAGATGCACAGGACCCACGCCCATGGATAGGTTCTCCTGTGGGGAATCAGGCCTGCAATGTACCTAGGCCACTATGAGTCTTGCTTTTTGCTAAAACTCCCTCACCCTGAATTGAGGACATTTACTGCAAAGTAACTTCCTAAAATCCATGCTAAACTTTACAAGGATGAGTGTAACCAGTTCAACCACTTTTGCCTTTTCATTTGCAAATATCCCTCTTCTGTGATGTGATTAGCAGCATTGGCTCCTTTGTTTTCTGTAAAAGGTAACCACCTAAAGTGAACCTGTGCATAGTAAATGAAGACCATCATGTAATGTGCTGAGAAATTCAATAAAGGCCTGTGGTGGTGGAGGCCTCAGCTTTTGCTCCCCTAGAGAGAAAAGCCATGCTGTCCCTTTTCCTCCACTGGACTCGGTAGTCCATCTCATTTCATCCATAATGATGCGGACACTGCTGGCCAGTATCTGCATCACCACCCCAAACCTTCTGAACCAATCTCTTCATGGGAAGAGTCTGATGGTCTATATTTTCAAAAACAGGCAAATTAGAAAAACATTGACTTACTTTCCACCTCTCACTTATCTGCTGTACAAGTCACATGAATTTATGCAGAACTGGAAAGAGGTCATTTGGAATTGCCTCCATTTATTTATTCAATGAATATTTATTTTATATTTATTCTGTTCTAGTCACAATGCTTCTAGGCAATAAAGATACAGAGAATAGCTTCTGGTTTCATGGAATTTATGGTGTTGTAGGGAACACATTAAATCAATAAGAAATACACAGATATATGATTGTAACTGTGATACTTACTGCAAAAAAGAAGTATAGGTTGCTAAAGTCATGATTAGGAGACCGAGCATCATGGCGATATCCTTTACTTGTTATCCACTGGTCTGTTCAAGCATGTGATACACCTGGATCTCTAGTAGTAGAAGATGAATATTAGGATAAGTGCAAGATGGACCATACTCCATTGCAGTGTGACTGGAGAAGTAAGCTAGCCCAGACAGTGCAAATTTAAGAACATCACAGAAAGAGATCTTGGAATAACAATGTCATCACTAGTGTTTTTTCTTTATATAACTCCCTAATTAATGCTTATTTGAATTGACAGCTAAACCTATTTTGTGGTTTCAAAGACCATGTTCCTAGAACCAAAGAATTGATTTTACTATCTTTGGCATTTACAATGGCAAAGTCAAGCTTGTGTATATAGATATGAATGTTGATGCTATATGTTGTAAACAGGCTTTGCACAGCACTGCTGTTTAGTCAAGTAGATAAAATTTTCTTTTATTATCTTTCTTTTTTTCTTAAACTTTTTAAAAAGGTTTTTATTAGCCCTGGCTGGGGTAGCTCAGTGGATTGAGTGTGGGCTGGGAACCAAAGTGTCCCAGGTTCGATTCCCAGCCAGGGTACATGCCTGGGTTGCAGGCCATAACCCCCAGCAACCGCACATTGATGTTTCTCTCTCTCTCTCTCTATCTCCCTCCCTTCCCTTTCTAAAATAAATAAATAAAATCTTAAAAAAAAGCTTTAAAAAAAAGAACATTTATTTAAAAAAAAGGTTTTTATTTATTTATTATTAGAGAGGGGAAGGGAAGGAGAAAAAGAGGGAGAGAAACATCAATGTGTGGTTGGTTACCTCTTGTGCACCCCCAAATGGGGACCTGGCCCACAACCCAGGCACTTCCCCTGAGTCAAACTGGCTACCCTTTGGTTCACAGGCTGGCACTCAATCCACTGAGCCACACCAGTGAGGGTTTTTTGTTATCTTTTCTTATAACTTTTGAATATCACATCAAATCAAAGCAGGAGAACTTTGTCACTTGCATTCACAAGAACAGATGACTTTCTATTCTATTTCTTTTCTATTATTACTCTTTTACTGTGATAATTTAATAGAGAGTGAAATGGTGCTATGATAGTGCTTGTTTTGTAAATGAGACAATGTTCAGATATATCACAAATGTTCATTTTAAATACCAAAGCCCTGAGGTTTATGTATGCAAATAATAGAATAGAAATGAATATTTTGATTATCGGAATATATTTTCAGTCTCAAGTTGGTATAGAAACTTGAGTTCTATTAATTCTGTTGAGTTGAGATTGAAATATGGATTAGTAAAAATTCTATGTCTAAAGCAATGGACTAAAAAATCAGGTGATTTTTTTTAACATGCAGATGAATATCTACGGTGTTTTCATTTTATGTTGATCATCCAGTACAAAAAATTCTCATCTCACACTAACATCCAGGATTTTAAGATTATGTTATTCTTGCTTCATATCAACTTCTTGTTTTCCTCTGAAACAGTTTATTATGTAATATAACATATTATTTAACTTGGACAGGATTTTTATTTTTCTTGAAAACTATCAAATCTATAAGATGCTGCTTGGAGACTGAATTACACTGATAAATATTGCCATGATTTCTTGGCATCTTTTAAAAAAAGATTTACTTATTTATTTTTAGAAAGAGGGGAAGGGAAGGAAAAAGAGAAGGAGAGAAACATCACTGATGTAACCTGTTTCCCCTCACCTGCCCCCCACCAAGGACCTGGCCTGCCACTCAGGCATGTGCCCTGACAGGGAACTGAACTAGTGACCCTTCAGTTTGCAGGCTGATGCTTGAGCCACATGAGCCAGGGCTCTTGGTATCTTAAGAAGATAACTCAACATCTCTGATTATTATAAAATACTTATTACTAGATTGAATTTGTGTCATTAGGCCAGCTCTTCTTTACCCACAGCTGTTTGCCTGTTTTTCGTAAGTGCATTTTGAGTTTTGCTTACTAGAAAATGAAACATCTTCAGGAAAATTAAAATTCATTCAACAAATTGATAGTTTCATAGCATAGGTGTTTGGAGATTCTGAGACTGCTAATAGTTTTTGTTGTTGTTGCTGTTCGACTTTTTTTTTTTTTTGCTTTTCTTCCTGATGTTTTGTAACACAAAAATAGAGCCATAAAAAGCACTATATAACATAGATAGAGGTGACTATAATTAGTGTACTTGGTGGCAATCATTTAATAATCTTTTGTTTAAATAATAGCTGGCTTAGAGGCTAAATATCAACATAATAAGATGTAACTGTTAGAAGGAAAACCTTTGAGAAAGACAAAGACAAAGACAAAAGCAGAAAGGCAAAAAATAGAATGATTGTCCAATTATAAATACTGGGTATTTTGCGGGGCTCAGATTGTGTGCTATTTGCCTGACAGGAGAGGATAGGCAATGAACAAAAGAAGACATAGGTATGAAAGGAAGAGACAGAGCTGTGATAACATCGTCTGAATTCCTACATCCAGTCCTGCTATATGCAACTGCAGACTTTCCAAATTTATAAACCAGTAACTTCTATTTTAAAATTTAAGTTACATTGTGTTTGGTTTCTGTCACTTGAAATAAAAAATTCCAACTAATATATCAGATATTGAAAGCACACCAATGATGTGAAGTTCCATTGCAGTTGTGAGAAAATGAAAATATAATACAATGTGATTATATATTCATTATGTTTACAAAAGCATAGCAACATTATACAGGTTGATAAAATAATATTTTCTCATACATTTAAAGCTAGTGAGTTATAAAGTGGGTTAAAACTGATAACACTTTTACCAAAGGCAAAATAACAAACTAAAAGTTTTATGCCTTTTATTTGAAAATTACTTTGTGATTTCATGGTATAGAAGACTGCCACCTGATATTCTGCAAATCCTTTTTATAAGAAAAAGATAGATGAACAGAATTTACTTTAGGATATATTATGGATGCTTAGCAGTATTTAATATAGTCAACTTGATGTACTAAACCATCTGCCTCTTTGATACAGATGACCCTAAGTTCAGCAAATTTTGTTTTCTAGTGCATGGAACTGTGTATTATGTACCTGAGGATGTTGTTATAAAAAACAGAAATTAAAAACTTTGAGAACTTCAACTATCCATTAAATTTTTGACAAATCTCAGATAAGAGAGACTTTGTAGAAAAATGACATTTTAATGATTCTTAAGCAAGAAAATGACAACTTGATATGCAAGAATCCCTGGAAACTTTTTAAGACAGTTTCCTCTTGTTTATTATTTACTGCATGCATGGGGCAAATGCATTTATTTCCATTCAGCGTTTGTTTTCTGACATCTGTGTCATTGAATAAAAATTTGTACTTGTACTTTATTTAAATGCTTACTATAAAAAAGACATCCTTACTGCTTTGTAACTTAATTGATAAAATGGACTTTGTTTTCTATACTCAGCTTCCTAAACCATCACCACCATAGTGAAACAAATCATTAGTTTCATTCCCAGAACTGAATATGAGATCAAGGGTGCCCAGAAGTTTGAGATACAATAGGCAGCCTCCTGTTTATCCCAGGTTCTGTTCTTGGACAGTTTATTCTCACCCAATAAACATGCTTAACTATGGCAGATGCATGTGCTCCTTGTGCTTTATCTTTTTTCTTTGATTTAAATGCATTTTTCCTCTGCTTCTTATATTTCCATGTTCACGTTCATTATTGGTGATGTTGTCCTCAATCATAATTAATAAAAAACTTCACCAATTTTTGCTTATTTTTATTTACCAATCTGTTTATTTGCTTATTGTTTCTGCTAGCACCTAGGACAATTTTTATGATTGTGATTTTTACTAAAGTACTTAGTTAAATTAGACTATGTATTGGTTATTAGAATTAAAAATAATTTGGAGAATTAGTGTACAGGCACAGGATGGTGATATCTCCTCCATAGGGAATGTTATGGTTGAACTGTATCCATCAAAATTCTACATGCTGATATTCTAACCCCCCTTCCTCAAATCATATACAATACACTTTATGTATGATTTGTGAAGGAAAAAACCTCATCTCCAATCAGCAGAGCTGTGCTGTGCTCTCAATGTACCGACCTCCACCCCTAAAGATGTTCACATCCTAATCCTCAGATCCTATAAATATGTTACTGCACCCAGTCCAGGGAACCTGACAGATATGTTTAACTTAAGTATCTTGAAATGGGGAGAGTACCCTGGTTTACCCAGTTCTACCCAAAATAATCCCAAGGATCTTTCTATATGAAAGACAAAAGAATTAGAGTTGGAGATGAAGAAATGATGGCAGAAGCAGAAGTCGGAGAGGTGATTGCTGGCTTTGAACATGGGAGCGGGGCATGAATCAAGGAATGTGAATGTCTTCCAGAGGATGGAGAACACCAGGAAACAGATTCTGTCCTAGAGCCTCCGGGGCAGGCTGCCCTACAGCCCTGCTGACACCTTGATTTCAACCCAGTGAGATCCATCTTGGACTTTTGAACTCCAGAAGTATACAATGATACTACTGTGTTGTTTTAAGCCACAATGCTTATGGTAACTTGTAGCTGTCATAGGAAACCAGTGAACATATTTAAAGAAAAGCCTTTATTTATCCACATATGGAGAAGAAGTGTACATTCATATTTAAAATTAAAATAAATTTTTGTAATATGTATATATATTTAGAGAAATTTCCAATTTACCCAACTTTTTAATTAATTGACCAACTACAGGCACCAGTTTCTTCAAATGAGAAGACTGCTATTCTATGTGGTGTCTCATTTTATTCACAGGAATTTTGTGGAGTCCCTTCCACAGCTGCATTCAAAGTTCTAGTTTTGTCTCAGGTGGAGAAAGTCTTTTCACTTCTTTCTTATTTTCATTTATGAAAACTAGGGGGCTTGGATTTTTAAAACTCTAACACTGCATGCTTTTTAAATTTTCATCAAGTAATCTAACTTATCTTCTCTCACCTGTTTAATTTGTAGCTGAAACCCTTGGGTTTATCTGTACTTAAGCTCTGATTTAACTTGAAATTAAAGTCTGTGTGTTTCACAGCTGCCGGATGCCCCTGACCAGGGATTTATGACTGAAATATTTGAAGAATGCTGGAGTCCAGAGACCAGGATTTCAGATCTGATTGACACTAACTAGCTGGGTGTCCTTTGACGAATCTTTTCATCTCTCCGAGGCCTAGTTTTTTCATTTATAAATTATGAAATTGGAGTCAATAATTTTTGACGTCCTTTCTAAGTCTATAATTCTAGGATTCCAAGATTTTAATTCCAGGAAAATTGAGATCTAAGAAATGTTAAATTTCTCTTTGAGGTGGGAAGGGAGATAACATGGCTGGAAGGATAGCCGTACATGTTCTTGTATATTCCTGTGAATATTTCTTCTAAGGGGTTGGAAGTGTCTAAGTCTTAAAATTTGTCTAATTTTTCCCTTATCACATACCCCTAAAAACTTCATTTAGATACAAATTACTTAGGGGTGGGATGACCCAGTCTCAGTCACATTTTGCTAGTGGGAACATAGTGGGTTCCCACTCTGTCGTGGACACTGGGATGTGCAGTACAGAGAACGTCAGCAACTCCCACATCAGGTGGAATTGCACTTGAAGACAATTAATTATAACATTCCATGGTACCAGGCAGAACTAAATGCAGAATATGCATGAGGGAAGAAGTGATGAACCTCAGCTGTAGTAGTGACAAAGGCTTCTGAGCCTTTTTGAACAGAGGCTTTTTGACCAGTGAGATGCATCCTGAGGGCTCTGAAGAGCAAATTTAAAGGCTGGAGGAGCATTTCAGGCAGAAAAACTAGCTTGTTCCAAATGCAGAAGTGTGAAAGGCATCACGGTTTTGGGAAAAGGTAGAAATTCCATTATGTTTCAATGGAGAGCTAGTGGGATACAGGATTGGGAAAGTACATGGAAGATAAGACAGAAAAAGTGACATTTTATGCCAACCTAAAGGCAACAAGGTGTCGACAAAAGTTTCTACACTGTGAGATGACATGATCAGGTGTAATTTCTAGAGTGAATTTTGTGGGTATTGGGAGGGTATAGACTGGATGGGTGATGCTTTGTGGAAGAAAAGAGGAGAGGAAGCTTCAAATGATACTGAATCCTGAATCCTGGTGGTTGGCAGACATTTCTGAAGATTCCATTGGCTTTTATAAATGGGTGTTCCTTTCCAAAGCATTGTCCTCTGCCCCAGGGACAGACTGCCAGGTCTTTGACTGAGTCTTGGTTTATTTTTCAGAGCAATGAGGAGTATTTTACAAGATAGAGTTTCTGACCATCACCACTGATACCACAAAAATGTCATATTGTTAAAAAGCACATACACAGAATTTACAAGGATTCCACAGATTATAAAGTGGCTCCTTATCCTTTCTTAAGTCTATGAATACATTGCAAAATCTAGGGCAGTTAAATACTGTATTTAAATTCAGATGTGATATTTACATATGTTACTTATTCTTTTTATAAAGATCTGCTCTAGTGAAATTTAACCAGCCTTTGCAAGTTTATATACTGTGTGTAGGGAAAGTGATTTAAACAAAGTTAATTGTTTTAATCTGACTAAATTTTCCAACCAACCTTCCCAGCAAAGAGATGTGTCAGAACCAGGTTTTACTACAAATGACAGAAAATCCAAATAGCACTGTCTAAAAACAATAGAAATTTGTCTTGTGGATAAATATATATGCTATGTAGCACAGAGCTGAGAGTAGCTAGAGCAGTCACTAGGAACTGAGGCTCCTCTATCTTATTGCTCTGCCATCTTTGGCCCACAATTTCTACCTCATGGTCCAAGGTGGCTGCCAGAGCTCCAAGCATCAGTTCTTCCTTTGCCAGCAGGAAAGAGGAAAGAATGTAGACAGTTTCACCTCTTTAAGGACTTCCAGAATTCATACATGACATACCTGCTTGCATAAAATTATATAGAATATATTTACATGGCAGCAAGGTAGCTGAAAAAATATAATTATTATTCCAGATGGCATTATTCTGACTAGTAATTGGAAGGTCTATAACCAAGGAAGATGAGCCAAATATGTATTAAAAGATAACTAAATTAGTAGTTCCTGCTGGAAGGAGACACTGGAAATGTGTGATAAGAATTGTAGTGTCAGAGGTAATTACTGTCATAGTCTAAATCACCATTTTTTTTTCTTTACCAATTCAATAATTTGAGTACAGACTGCCTAGGAGATACATCAGTTGAGAGAGTAGGAACTGAGTGGTTTAACCAAGCTTCTTATCTTGTTGATCTATATCTATATACCTATATATATATATAGTCTAAAACTGTTTCATATATTTCTTCAGATTTTATTTATTTATTTTTAGAGAAAGGAGAAGTGAAGGAAGAGGAAGGAGAAGGGAAGGAGAGAGGTAGAGAAATGTCTTGTAGCTGCCTCTTGCACATCCCCTACTGGGGACCTGGCCTGCAACCCAGGCCTGTGCCTTGACTGGGAATCAAACCAGCAACCCTTTGCTTCGTAGGCCCATGCTCAACCCATTGAGCTACACCAGTCATGGCTGTCTCATATTTAAAAAAAACATAACATGAGGAAGGTTGGTATGGCATTTGTCTCCAAAATGACCGCCATCAATTTTTTCCATAAAAAAAATGCTCCCATGAGGGGGAGGGACCAAAAAGAGCATAATTTATTTATTAAAAATTGTGTATTTATTATTACATGTTTAAACTTCAGTCACCTTCAAATTACTCTCCATTTGATGTTTTGAGCAGTTTTTCCACTGCTCAAAACAATTTTTGAACTCATTGATTTTGATGCCTTTTAGTGCTTGTGCTATTTTTTGTTTCACATCTTCCACAGAACATTTCCCTTTAATGACATTTTTCATCTAGGGAAACAAACAAAATAAAAGTTACTCAGGGTAAGATTGAATGAGTAGGGAAGGTGGAGCATGGGGGTCATGCCATTTTTTAAAAATATATTTTATTGATTATGCTATTACAGTTGTCCCATTTTCCCCCCTTCACTCCCCTCCACCCTATACACCCTCTCCCACACATATTCCCCCTTTAGTCATGTCCATGTGTCATACTTATAAGTTCTTTAGCTTCTACATTTCCCATACTATTCTTACCCTCCCCCTATCTATTTTCAACCTACCATCTATGCTACTTATTCTCTGTACCTTTTCCCCCTCTCCTCCTCCCACTCCCCTGTTGCTAACCCTCCATGTGATCTCCATTTCTGTGCTTCTGTTCCTGTTCTAGTTGTTTGCTTAGTTTCTTTTGGTTTGGCTTTAGATGTGGTTGTTAATAATTGTGAGTTTGCTGTCCTTTTACTATACATGTTTTTTATTTACCTTCTTTTCTTAGATACATCCCTTTAACATTTCATAAAATAAGGGCTTAGTGATGATGAAGTCCTTTAACTTGACCTTATCTGAGAAGCACTTTATCTGCCCTTCCATTCTAAATGAAAGCTTTGCTGGATGGAGTAATCTGGGATATAGGTCCTTGTCTTTCATGACTTGGAATACTTCTTCCAACCCCTTCTTGCCTGCAGGGTCTCTTTTGAGAAATCAGCTGACAGTCTGATGGGAACTCCTTTGTAGGTCACTGTCCCCTTATCTCTTGCTGCTTCTAGGATTATCTCCTTCATTTTTACCTTTGCTAATGTAATTATGATATGCCTTGGTGTGTTTCTTCTTGGGTCCAACTTCTTTGGGGCTCTTTGAGCTTCCTGGATTTCCTGGAAGTCTATTTCCTTTGCCAGAATGGGGAAGTTCTCCTTTATTATATGTTCAAATACATGTTCAATCTGTTGCTTTTCCTCTTCCCCTTCTGGTACCCCTATAATTCGGATGTTGGAACATTAAAAGATGTCCTGGAGGTTCCTAAGCTTTTCCTCATTTTTTTGAATTCTTATTTCTCCATTCTTTCCTGTTTGGTTGTTTTTTTTCTTCCTTCTGGTCTACTCTATTGTTTTGAGTCCCAGTTTCCTTCCCAACACTAATGGTTCTCCGTGCATCTTCCTTCATCTCTTTTATGGTAACCTGCATTTTTTCATCTAATTTGCACCCAAAATCAACCAATTCTGTGAGCTTCCAGTGTTTTGAACTGTGCATCTGATAGGTTAGCTATTTTTTGGTCACTCAAAAGGATGAGTTTTGGGGAACTGATTTGTTCTTCTATTTGAGCCATCTCTCTCTCTCTCTCTCTCTCTTTTTTTTTTTTGGTCTGGTCACTCCTGTTATGGTGAGGGGTGGACCTTAGGTGTTCACTGGGGCTGGGCACCCCAGTCACTAGATTGTGACATTGTATGTGGGGGCAGGGGTGGGAGGGAACAATGGCAGTAGCTCTGTTCTCCTGGGACTTCAGTCCCTTCTCTGGGATCCTGGGTTGCGCGCTCTGCCCTGGTCCACAATC
This sequence comes from Phyllostomus hastatus, assembly GCF_019186645.2. Taxonomy (NCBI): domain Eukaryota; kingdom Metazoa; phylum Chordata; class Mammalia; order Chiroptera; family Phyllostomidae; genus Phyllostomus; species Phyllostomus hastatus. The sequence continues at coordinate 9,978,140 of NW_025334017.1, read as the reverse complement.
GCTGCCTCACTGGGTCCGCCAGCTGCCACTTGTGTACTCAGGGTCCACCTGCTGTGATCTTGTGCACCCCAGATGCCTTACATGCTCCCTCCCAGTTGCCTTATGCGCCCAGTTCTCCCTGTTCTCCACGCGCCTCCACCTGCACCCGGCTGCTCTTCGCACCTCCTACCGGTCTGGATGAACAGGTCTACTCCAACTTCTTGGCAGTCAGACTTCCATTCAGATAAATTCTCTATCAGTTCTGGGTGTTATTCTACCTCTAAATTGTTCTTGTTCTAATCTTGGTTGTGCGTCGAGGTATGGTGCGTCCACTATGCCTCCATCTTGCTGGAAGTCCTACATCTCTCGGGGTCATGCCATTTTTGATCAAAAACTGCTAAACACTCAGATCAGTGTGGGCAGGTGCCCTTGTGTATCACCCATCATGAAATGGGCAAATGTGTTTTTTGAGTCTCCAAAATGATTGACTGAAGCTGAATGCAGTCTCTCACAACAACGCCAAATTGTGCACTGACACAGGTGGGTTCCTAGGACACTCGCCTAGCAGGAAAGCCTGTACTACAAGAGGCCTACCCCTCCAGAAGATAATTCCCATTTTGGGGAAGTTCCTCCTCATTTATGGAAAACTCTTAATATTTGTGTTCTTTGGGGAAGAGACAGATGATAGGTGGTATATGTTTTGGGGGGGAGGTAGAATCTATTCTTCCCCTCCCTCTTGACTCTGGGCTGGCCTTAGAGACTTTCTTTCCTAAGTACTGTGAAGCCTTTCAGCTTCCACATGGGCCTTTGGAATGCTTGCTTTTGGAAGGCTCACTTGAGGGAAACCAACTGCTCTGTAAGACATGTGACTGTCCTGTGATGACCATGATGTGAAAAGCCCAAGCTATATGCCAAGGGCCAGGAGGAAGTGACTTTGTGGGGAGTGTGAGAAGTCATGTGCGTGAAGCAGTCATTTTAGGAATGGATCCTTCAGACCACCCACCCCAGCTGAGGCCAAGTCCTTCTCACATTCCTGAACCACAAAACTGTGAGTAAGATAAAATAAGCATCTTAAGTCCCTATGGTTTGGCATAGCAAGATTACTGAGAAAGTAGATTAAAGAAAGAATACAATACAAGGAAAGGTGGATGGAAATTAAGCAAGAGTTACAATAAGACTGAGGGATTCAAAATGATCTGGGAAACGTTGAAGCTGAATTTCAATACATGAGAATAGGTGATAGGGAGCCAAATAGATAAAATGAAGGTAGAAAAACTAAGAGAAAACTTTGTAAGAGGAACACTCCCAAAAGGAAAACAAGAATCTCAGGAAAAGGGAGAATTCAACTAGAATTGCAAATTACCTGGTCATACTCCAGAAAAATTGTGTAAAACACAAAATAGTAAAATGTGAAAGAGAAACATGGGGGAAAATACCTTATTGACATCAGCATTCCCATTCTATAAGTAGTATCTATTGATTAAATGTACATATGGCCTAGAAGTAGGTGATTTATCATTGGAAAACACATAATTCTTGTCTTCATGGAACTCATTAACAATTTCATTTAATTTTTGCCCTAGAATGACAACCTACTAACCCCTTCAATTATGAAGAAATATTGGATCCTCTACTTTGCAGAGGAATAGTAACATTTCTGTATGGTCAATATGAAGTCACATCCTTAAAAAAAAAGACAAACAAGCCCTGGCTGGTATGGCTCAGTGGATTGAGTGCCGGCCTGTGAACCAAACGGTTGCTGGTTTGATTCCCAGTCAGGGCACATGCCTGGGCAGTGGGCCAGGTCCCCAGTAGGGGACACTTAAGAGGCAACCACAGGTTGATATTTCTCTTCTTTTTCTCTCTCCCTTCCCCCCTCTACAAATAAATAAATAAAATCTTTAATTTTTTTTAAAAAAGACAAACATATCAAGAATTTATGAAAAAGCCAGGCCTGGAAGCTAAAATCTGAAGACTTGAATGATACAAATATAGGGTTATGCCTTCCACAAAACCTAAGTAAAGGTTTGTTAGTAATTGATGAGAGTGCAACACTAGATACATAAAAGTTACTCAATGAACTGGAGAAGTCTGCTATTGCCTTTATGAAAAGGAAAAAAGTGTATTAAGTAAGAAACACAGAAGAGTGTCTTGCTTCATGTCTTCCTGAAAAGTCATATATAATTAGGCTCTGTTTTAAAAACCTGAGAATATTTGTCATCAAGAATCTCACAGTAAATCTTATAGTGTATTGTTAGGGAAGCAAAACCATCCCAGACATACTTGCCTTCCTTTTTAAAAAAACATTAATTTGGATTTTCATATCCATATTGCAACTAATGGGGGAAAAGATTTTTTTTTTAAAGTCAAGATATACATCAAGAATAAAGAATAAAAGAAGGTAGAATCACTACTGTTTCTACTTATTTTGTTCTTCTAGCCATTTTTTTTTCTTTTTCAGTGAAGGTGTTTTTTCTTCACTCTAAAGTCAGTCTAATTTTTTTAATGAACTTTTTGTTCACTGTTACCTTCCCTCCTAACTGCACCCATTGCCAATGTCCCCTTACCTGTGGCTTTTTACACTGGAGGAGAGCTGCTAAGGGTTGACAACAAAAGGACTGCTAATCACACCAATTAAGAGGTGTGAATGTCACTCGTTACCTACCAGCTTTGTTACTGAACATGTTAATTAGTAATTGTACAGGTGCAGGCTTTTAAGTTCACAAGGTTAACACCGACACACAGCTTTGTTTTGGCTGTTTGTTTAAATATTGAAAAATCATGACTAAAGGCTAGTCTATGTTGAAGAATAAACAGATGTCATTGCTGTACTTTCTCAGATGGAAAATTTTCAGATTGATTTAAAGCAATGAAAGTGACCTTCCAAGAGGTGAATCTGTGTTCAGTTTATCAAAGGGCGGGTATTTTTGGTTCTCCTGCCCTTGTGGTGAGGAGGGAACTTGCCTTTATGGTACAGGACTATGGAATTCTACTGGAAGGTCAGTTGAGAACATTACACTAGACACATGTAAAGTTAATTAAATGTAGAGGAAATCTATAAGGATTTTCTGTAAGCCCCAAGTTTCTCTATATTACTCTCTTTCAGAAAGCTTTACTCATTCATTAAATCAGTTATAGATATATCCTTGGATTTCCTCTTAAAATTTTTGACTAATGTTGAGAGAATCTGTTTCAGTATCACGTGTCCTCAATTTGATAGGAACCAAGAGATCACCCTGATCAGCCCCTAATTAGGGGAGGTAACAAAAATTCCTTTTACAAAGGGGAAACTGAGGTCTAAGACATTATGTGACTTGCCAAAGGCTATTAACCAAAGATTAACCTCAATTTACAAAGACAGATTTTGTGAAGAGCAAACCTTCAATTTTTCTCTAGCAGAATGAGTAATTCCTAGGAGGAGCTAGTAATTTTTAGCTTGTCCTCAAGCCTACTGAAATATCTTTGCTCTTTCCATGCATCTGTAAGAGCAACTGTTGTTTTCAGTCATTCAGGGGGAAAGTGTTCGGTAAGGGCCTCTTCTATTTTTGTGGTAGACTCCACAACAAATAAAGAACGTCTCTCTGGCTGCTTGGAACCTAAACTGCAAGGTTTTAAAAACTGCTGTGCAATGGTAAAACTAGCTGGTTGATTTGAAATTAGCACCTAGACCACATTTGAGGGATTTGATCTGGATCCTGGGTGACCAGTGATCCCCTTGGTCTTGCTCATGAATTGCCTCACGTGCTGTCTACCCTACAGCAAGGGGTAGTAAGGTGGAGGTAACGAACAGCTGAATGAATGTTCAGAAGTACAAGCTGCCCTTCTCTCAGAATATAGGGGATCAATGTAACCCTTTACTCATGATTAAACAAATGAATACACTCCAAATACTTAGCATGTGCCTTGTACCTTGTAAATGCATAAGAAATGGTCGTCATTATTAGCAGTTTACTAGCCTCTGGGGACATTTGCATATATTTAATAACCATAAAAACAACTTAATATGTACATTGGACTAAAGGCTTTTTTTTTTTTTGCATAATGCTGGGGACTCTTTTTTTCCCTTCATTTTGCATTTAAAATCCATTTTTAGGTTCTTATTCTTTTGCAAAGACATGAACTGTTCAGTATAGTATAGAAAACTGTAAAAATATATATCTTAGAATAAAAAAATCTATAATCCTACCTCTCAGGGATAATTATTATTAACACTTTGCACATAACTTCAAGGGTTATGTTCTAATATATATGCATATACACTTTAAAAGTTAAAATGGGAATTGATTATACAAGCTGGTTTGGAAACTATATTTTCATTTATTATATTTAAAAGTTTTCTTTAAATATACATATTGATTGCCATCATGACTTTTATTAGCTGAATAATATTTCTTATTGTGGATTTTCCATAATTTAAAAAATTTTCTATTTTTGCATAGAGTGGTTGTTCCTAATTTTTCATAATTAAAAAAATACTGTAATGAGTATTTTTGTGCCTAAATTTTCTTTAGATAAATTCTTAGAAGTTGAATTTTTGGGTTAAGATACACATATTAGTATTTATTGCTGCATAACAAATTATCTGAAACTTAACAGTTTAAAATAACACACTTTTATGATCTTAGTTGCTGTGGGTTAAGAGTCTGGGTACAACCTAGCTGGTCCCTCTTCAAGGCACCAATCAAAGTGCGACTGTGGTCTCATCTGAGGCTATACTTGTAAGCATCCATTTCCAAATTCAAACAGGTTGTTGGAAGAATTCATTTGTTTGTAGGGCTGAAAGCCTCATTTTCTTGCTTGATGTGGGCTAGAGAGTACCCTCAGCTCCTAGAGATAACCTGAAAGTTCGTCACGTGGCCTCTCAACATAGGTAGCCCACATTCTTGAAGTCAGCAAGGGAGAGAGAAACATACTCCAGCAAGACAGGGGTTATAATCTCATGTAATGTAATCAAGTGTCCACATATATCTTGTTTCTCATGATACCCCTGCAGGGGACAGCATGACACAAAGGCATAAACACTAGGAAGCAGGGGCATGGGGGCCATCCTAAGACTCTGTGTACTATTATACATATTTAAAACTTTTGATGAATATAACCAAACAGAATTAGTGTGGCCTAATTGGCCAATTTGCATATCACCATTAAAAAATAAATTGCCAGTTTGATAGGAAGAAAGTGATACATGTTAATTTGAATATATATTTGTTTATAAATAAAAATCTATATTCCTATGTTCTTTGGTCATTTGCGTACTTCTCTCTTGAGAATTGCCTCCCATGTCCTTTGGGTAGTGAATTAGTATTTTTTCTTGTTAATTTGTTGCAAGTATTTTTCCTCCTTATGCTTGTCAATCTTTCTTTTGGGGGAGATATGGTTTATTTTATTTTATTGTAGCCAAATCAGACAGTCTTTACCTTACTGATATTCTCTTTACCACCATGTACAGTATTTTTCTGCTGCAAGATTATACTTACTCTATATTTTTAAAAAAGTATAAAGTATTATGGTTATTTTTCACTTTAAGCTATTATTGATTTGATATACATTCTGAAACAGATTTATTATTATTGTTATTTTACCACAAATGGTTGGTAAATGTCTAGAAACACAATAAAACTAATAAGCCTAAAGGAACTGAAGTAATAAGTTGAGATTTGCAGAATTTGAAGCATCATGAGGAACCTATAAAACAGATATTATTTTTAGAAAATGTAATTATTTTTATTATAAATAATTTTGTTTATTCTATTATACTTATCGCAATTTTTCCCTTTTGTCCCCCTCCACCACAGTCAATCCTCTTTCCATTGTCCATGTCCTTGAGTCATTCACACATGTTCTTTGACTAGTCTCTTCTCCTTCTTTACACCATTCTCCCCCTCCCACTTCCCCTCCTACAGATATCATCTGTTCCATGTTTCCATGTCTCTGGTTCTGTTTTTCTCATTAGTTTATTTCGTTTGTTAGGTTCCAGTTGTAAGTGAGGTCATATTTAACAGCGTGCAGCCAAGAGGAGAGCCCCAAATAGGGATTTGTAAGTGTCCAGAAGACCTTGGAGATAATTGGTTCCACACCACAGGGCCACACCTGCCCAGAATGCTGGCAGCTGTGGCCAATTGTGGGAGGAGGCGCAAATAGGGCTGCAGAGGAGGATTGGTGCCAGGCATCTCTCTTTTTGAGACCACAAGTCTGTTTAGGACCCCGGGCTTTGGTGTCTTGGTTGGGACCATGCAGCTTGGGTGAAAGTCAGGACCACGAGGCTTTGGAAGTGCTCCGTTTTGCCATGTGGAGCGTACCAGGAGGACTGTGTGCATTTGTGGGGAACTTTAGTTTGTATTATTTCAAACAAATAATAAATTCCTTTCCTTTTCACTGATCTCTGGTATTAAGAGACATCTTTCCTCAGGTGGTGAGCTAAATGAGCCCAGTAGGTGGGGAGGAACCCCCGGAGAAAAGGGGGGGTCTTGTACATTGTTCAACACCCACCCCCCAGTCTGTTCTGTGACAATATGGTATTTGTTTTTTGCTGATTGGCTTATTTCATTTAGCAAAATAATCTCCAGTTCCATCTATGCTGTCTCAAAAGGTAGGACTTCCTTCTTTCTGCTGCATAGTATTCCATTGTGTAAATGTACCACAGTTTTTTTAATCCACTCATCTATTGATAGGCACTTGGGCTGTTTCCAGCACCTAGCTATTGCAAATAGTGTCACTATGAACATTGGGGTACATAAGTTCTTTTGAATTGGCATTTCAAGATTCTTAGGGTATAATCCCAGAAGTGGAATTGCTGGGTAAATTAAAAAGTTTCTGCACAGCTAAAGAATCCATCATCAAAATGAAAAGGGAACCAATTGTATGGGAGAACATATTTGCCAACAATATATCAGACAAGGATTTAATCTTCAAAATATATAAAGAACTCATACAACTCAACACCAGGAAAAAAAGCAACCCAATTAAAAAATGGGCAAATGACCTGAATAGACACTTCCCTAAGGAAGGAGGACATACAGATGGCCCACAGACATATAAAAAAAATGCTCAATGTCACTAATCATTAGAGAAATGCAAATTAAAACCACAATGAGATATCACCTCACACTTGTCACAATTGCCATCATTAATAAATCAATAAACAAGTGCTGGTGAGGATATAGAGAAAAGAGAACCCTAGTGTAGTGTTAGTGGGAATGCAGACTGGTACCACCACTGTGGAAAACAGTATGGAATTTCCTCAAAAAATTAAAAATAGAACAGATATTTATTTATGGAATAGGAGCTGACATTATTCCTTATGGTAGCTGTCTGCTATGTATACTTATTAAAATCCCTCTGGCATTCCATGCATTTACTTTTTGTCTGTGAATGTAGCAGAGCTGCTGCAATAAATCCTAGGGTAGTCACTGAGAGGTCAGTCTGACAAAGTGTAGAAGACCTTCCCTTGATCTCCTTGCCCGGTGTGGCAGAATCTAACTGTTCCACAAAGTGAATTTTCCCTTTCTTCCTCTTAATAACAAAACTCTTTGCAGTTGAGTTGTACTAGGACTCAGTCTACATTTCCCAGGGTTCTTTGCAGCCAATCATGGACAAATGGCTAAGATCAGGCCAATAAGATGGGAGTGGAAATGATGTGCTAAATTTCTTGGTATACCTAAAGATCCTTTTTCTAGACTGTTTTTTCCATTTGTTGGTGCTAGAACATGCAGGAGATAGAGCTTTGACCATGAAAGCAAAGGCACTGCTATAGATTTGTTATTCTCAGTGTGTGGTCTCGAAACCTCCAGCATCCCCATCACATGAGAATTTGTTAGCAATGCAGATTCTTGGGTCCCACACTGTTCCCCTGAAGTAGAAACTCTGGGGTGGTCTCAGAAAGCCTTCCAGGTGATTTTGATTTCTAAAGCAGAGACTGACAAACTACAGCCCATGGGCCCAAACCACTGGCTGGTCTGATTTCATACCGTGGTGAACTAAGAATGGTTTTCATGTTTTTAGAATTTCAACAACAACAACAAACAACCAAGAACCACACAGAAGTGTATATAATTGAGACTATATGTGGGCTGCAAAGACTAATATGTTTTCTATATGATCCTTTGCAGAAAAAAATTACCAACCTCTGCATTAAGTTTTGGAAACTACTGCCATAGGGGCTGCTAAATCAATTAAATTGAAGGGACTTAGAGGCAAGAATAACCTTGTGGAGCAGTCCAGCTCTGTCAGTTTGGGCCGCTCATCTCAGGACTGCTGAGCAAAGGAAAGACAAGCTTCAATTATATGTGGGGTTTCATAGCAGCTGAGCTCATAGCCTAACTGATGGAACAAGTGACAAGATGCTGGTATGTAATACATTGATCTCCCTTTCCACACCACGCTGTTAGCCAGTGTTCTGTGGTTGGCTTTTAGTGTCCCATGTCATATCTGTCTTGGTGACTCTGTTTATTTAGAATGCTTAGCATATCAGCATTGACCAAATGACCATGAACCTACTTCTGGCTGATGCAAACAGAATTATCTTTGTTTCAAAAGGTGCATTGACATCAGTTCATAATAGATAGGATTTGATGGTGTTATCTGCAGCTTTTGGCTATGGGATTTCTTTTTAAGAGGGCAGTTATGATTTAGGCCAGACACATAAGTCTATTGCAACATGACTAAAAAGGTCCAAATGACCTTTAAGGAGAGGGATCTGTATTCCCAACTCTCTGTGTTCCCATTGCCAGGTTAATCATCCTGTCTAGATCAGGAGATGGTACAATGGAGACTCAGCCTTAGAAAGCACTTCAGAGAAGGAAGGGAACGGGTGGTTCTGAACTAGAGTTCAGTTGGCAAATACAGCTCTTCTCTAAGTCTCTCTTGACATTTATAAACCCCAAGGCAAGCAAGGTGGTAAAACATGCCTTCTAGTGGGAACAATGTGTCTCCAGATAGGGCACTGGGGCATTTGTGGGTGAATGGGTGGGCAAGGTGGGGGGTTGGGTTTGCAGGGAGAAGCAATGGTTTTGCAGCACTCCATGAGCGCAGTTGTGACCACAGGCTTGCTTGTGTCATTTTGTGTGCGGTAATGAAGCCTGACGAGAGGTCTCCTGCTTGCCGATAGCCGGCTGTTGTCCTAAAAATGCAAACCATTGCCTCAGGCCATGGAATCAGGAACAGGCAGAGGACAGAGACTCCGGCTGGGCACCCCACTGCTTACTCTCCCTTCAGCACTTGAGACTTGGACAGAGAAAGCTGGTCATTACCCTTGTACATAAGGACATAGAAGAAAAGGATTTTTAAAAAGGTGTCCCAGAGGCCTGTGGGATGGTTTTAATCCTGACTGTTGAACAGATATTAAAGATGGGTGTGGGGGATGCCTACCACGAATCTTCAATCCCTCATGTGTTTTCTGATGCAAAATAAATCCTTTGAACTTGAAAGTTGTATTTTTGCCTCCTTCCCCAGTTCCCCCAACCCCCATTCCCCTCCACTCCATGTTTCTTTTCTCTATAGAGTAGCAAGTCAATAGCAGCCTCCCTGGTAAGTCCTTTTGTAAGGAAGGCTAGTTAACTATCAGCAGGCTGGGTGAAGAATGCAAGGGTTTGCAGCTTCAGACCCCTCACTTCCCTTAAGAAACCCTGAGGCCTGAAGGAAGCCCCTGGGCAGATCGCCAGCTCAGGGTGGGGGGACCATTCTGGAGGCTACACCGAGCTCCTAAGACTGGTCAAAACCAGGCCAGGTCTTGAGCAGCTCTGTCTGGGCCCAAGGTGGCTGTGCAAACGGAGGAGTTGTCCCTTTGTGCAATGTTTGTTTGCTGTTCTGTTTTTGTTTTGAAATGTTGCCTTCATGCTTCCCAAGCAACCTGCTGGTCCTAAGGCTACAAACGCTTCCTTGACTCTTGGGGAAAGGCAATTGTTGAGTTGTAGCGTGTCCCCGGCTGGCACTGAGGGTCTTTGTTACTCCCTGCTCACATTTCAGAAACCCTCCTCCTCCCTCTTGTCAATCCCCATGGATGTGAACCCCTGAAGTTGGGGGCAGGGGGGAGGTGCACTTTCCTTGTGTTTTTGGGCATCTTTTATTTCTATGGAATTCTTGACAGAAAACAAAGGATTTAAAAAAATAACTGTCGATTTTATGCTGTCAAGGAAACAAGCTGTTCTCCCCATTTACGGCTCCCCGGGTAAACCTGGTGAAAACTTTATTAAGAATTGATGAATATAGTCAGTCTCTCACAGAATTCACCTGGAGTCATTTCAAGAATTGCAATGTGTCACTGGTGGGAGAGCTTGATGAATCCCTGATCATAAATCTCACCAGCTTTGGCAAATGCCTCCATGTTTCTCAACGCTTCGGTGAAGGGGCCGACCTGGGCAGGGCTTTCACCCTGAGGACTACTCTGCAACTCTGGGGTGACAGCACCATAAATGCCTCACTCTTGTAGAGCTCGTTCTGGTTCTTTAGCCCTTCCAAATGAACTACCAAACTTGCTCCCCAAACCCGGAGGGAAAGTGGACACCAGATCTAAGGGTCAGCACACCATGGAGCACAGGGCAATTAACGGGAGGTGGGGAGATGGGCAATCTGCTGCCCATTTAGGGTTTCTGATACAGGACTGAGTGCATGTTATCCCTCTCTGCACATCTCCATCTTCCTCTTGTACATTTTCCTCTTTATTCATGATAATTTATTTGCTAATTATTTTCCTTAAAATTCCACCCTCCAGGGAAATTCAGCAGGTAGTCCAGGCTTTATTCCAATAGCCTTTCTTTTTGGTTAAGAGCCAGTTTATCCCAGGAAACCCTCTGATTTCAGTACGACATAATAAACATGATTTGTGGCCACATTGGTGGTACTCCATCATTTTCAGAGTGATTTAAACTTTGTTCTTTTACCCCAATTAAGGTAATTTGTATAGTGAGACCCACAAAAGACCCAGCTCACTCTTGCCCCAAATCCCTCTGGAAGAGTATTCCACTGTCTATGAGGCTCTGCACCCCCCAATCCATGGATTATTTCCCTTGAATAAAGGACATTGATCTTGTTACTAAATTATAACAATTTAGCAATCATCTGAGGAAGGGATTCTCAACATCATTCTCAAGTAAGGAAACTGTGGGTGTGTGCTTCCCTGTCGGTCATCCTGCTCTTCCCCACTCCCAGGCACTTGGCTGGCCACTAGGGTATGTTCACAGTCACACAAGGCCTAACCTGTATTTTTGTGAAGTCTGTAAACCAGCAGATAATTGTAGTTGGTACAAAACATTGTCATTCATGGTAGAACCATATCCCTATGAAAAGAACAGAAACCATGTACCATATCCTTTCAGAGCAAGGAGACATTCTTTGTGGTGGAAGGAGCATGTGGAGTGGCTGGTTAAAGACATGGTCCTAGCATCATAAGAACCTGGGCTGAATCAACCTCACTATTTGTTGGCTGCTGACATGGGAAAAATTATTTAACTTCTTTGAATTTTAGATTCCTCATCTGTAAAACTGAGTTTGTTGTACTTATAGCATTTCCATGGGGATTAAATGAGAAAATGTATAGCACAGAGCAAGGATTCAGTGCATGGTAGTGGTTATTGGAATACTCTGCATGCATAGGATTTTGACAGCTGGAGATAGGGTGGATGACTACATTTTTTTCTTTCCTTTTCTTTTTAAAAATATATTGTGGAATGAATTTTAAGAAGGGGTAACCGGGTCAGATTTACATTTTATATAAATCATTTTCTGACATTTCTGGTAAGGGAAGGACCTCCTATTTCTGTTTCGTAGTCCTATTATTGCACTCTGTGGTGTCACATGCAAAGAAGGTCATTACCAAGGTAGTTACAATCTGACTAGTACTTTACAAAGCACTATCATTTCTTATCTACAGCAGTTTGGACAGGTGTTGTTCCCTCCTACTAAGATAGGAGAAAATAGGAGCCTGAGAGGTGACATGAGGTTTTCTTGGTCACACTTTCCGTAGTGAAATCAGGTTTCTTTTTCTGATTCTAGTTCAAGAGTACTTAATCTGTGTAGTGCTTATAGTATAGTAGGCACTGCTTCAAGCCCTTTTTAATTTTAAGTCAATTAATCCATACTGCATTTCTTTGAGGTAGATACTATCATTAGCATGCCAATAAGGGAAATGAAGTAGAGAGAAGGTAAATAATTTATTTGCCCGAGATTTCGCAGCCTGTGCTGGGTCTCTGCACAGCACTATTCCCATGAAATTCTGTATCCCTGGTTGGGTGTTCTCCTGTTTCCCTTCTATGATTCTTTCTGCCTTGTTCCAAACTGACTAAAAAGTAGCCTGAGGTGAATAGGTAGTCAGCAGGTGCCTGTGACACTGGGCCGCTGATGTCGTCTAGAGGTTGCAAAATAAAGTCACTGGCTGCCAAGATGCAGGAGAAGATGTGATTTGGAACGAACAGACCTGGGATGGAGACCAGTGTAGCAGTGGGGACTTGCTCTTCTAGAACCTTAAACATACTGCTGAAACTTTTGGAGTCTTAGTCATGTCATCTGAAAAAACAATGGGGTAATATGAAGACTTTTCTTGCTTACCTCATACATTGTTGTGAGGATGAAAATCAAGCAATAAATAAACATGCAATGTAAATACTCTAAAGTGTATATACATATAAATCATGAAGGATTCACGCTATTTTTAATGTGAAATAAAGTCTTGATTTTCTGTGTTGACTAGAGTGATAATGGAAATAATTTGTTTCTGTTACTGAACCCACACTAGATCTCTGGAGACCAACTATCTTCTAGTCCTCCTTGGCCTTTTAGTCCATTGAGTTATTCTTATCTCCACCTAAGAAGATCTTTAATGATTGAATCACAGTACTAGTCTTAAAAGAGAAGATCTGAACTGATGGGGCTCAACCTAACACACTTGTCCAAAGAACAAAGAGGAGATACTTTTCCTATAGTCAATGTGCTTCCCTCACCAGGTTAGGGTACAGAATAAGGACACATTTATTTCATTATTCAAATTATAACTACATTTCATTCCATTTTCTTTCCCTGTGGTGTTCCATAAAAAGACCAAGGCCCTTGGGAACTTGCTCAGACTCAAGAGCCTAATCTTCATACATATATATCACCTCACTGAAGAAGATTCTAGAACATCTGGTCACAATGCTTTAGAGCCACTTTCTCTGCTGCTGTTGTGGCCATCAACAGCAAGCACCAGAAATTTAACACCAGAATTTTGGGAGCTGATGCCTTGCCCATGGATAGGCTGCTCTGTCAAGATCATTCTGGGGTTACTTGTGACTTGTCAGTGTGTGCGATGGAGAAGGAAGGAGCATGCCCTTCCTCAAAAGGCCTGAGCCTCCAGGATTAGAGTTCTCCTGGAGCAGCTGTCTCAGTTTTCACAAGTGCAGCCCTGCCCTGGGCACCCAGGAGTTCCAGAGTAAATGTCGGAGCAGAACTGAGCCTTAGCCTCTTCAGGCCTGTCCTGTTCTTCAACAGCCTGGTCCAAGAGTTTGGTTACCATTTATGGACTGCCCTTTCCTTCTCCTGACTTTTCTCCTAGGATGTCCTTTTGTGACCTTGCAGGTAGCCTCTATGGGATTCACTCTAGTTCAGGGGTCATTTAACTATAGCCCAAGGGTCACATCCAGCCTACTACCCACCCATTTTTGTAAATAAAGTTTTATTGAAACAAAACCACACTCATTTGTCTACATACTGCCTACAGCTGCTTTGTGCAGCTGAGTTGAGGACCTGTGATCCACAAAGTGTAGAACATTCACTACTTGGCCTTTATAGAAACAGTGTATATAAACACTGAGGGCCATCTAAGCTGTTATAGTGACATTGATTATCAAAATAAAATGTTCTCAATCCTGTTTCTTTTCTCCTATAGATTCCATATTCAAATAACTGGATGAATGTAAATTAATGCATGTGTGAGGAATAACTCCAAACACTAAAGCAGACATACTCCAGGTTCTTGTCAAAGCACCAGCACCACCAATTCTTTTATACTCTTTCTGCAGAACAATAATTATTTTTTTCCAGAACAAAGAAGATGAGTTCTAAGTTGACTTGATATCTCCACTGCCCAAAATAGAAATGGGTAGCAAGTTTGATATAGAAAAGAGTTCTGACTCCCCAGTATCCTAACCACACTCCCAAGGATAAAAAGTGCTATCATAAGAGACAGCCAATGGCTTCTGAAATTAAATAAATACTAGTATGAGTAGTAACTTCATGTGAAATTTGAGACATGAAGACAATCTTTCTGAAAAGATTTTGTTAATAGTAATCTTTGTACTGAAAAAGATTCATGAGGTAAGCCTAGGTTTTAAATAGCCCTAGAGTCATGTTGACCCAACTGATTAAAATGAGAATATTCGCAACGTAGTTTGGCTTTTTCTCTCTCCCTTCAAGAGCCTTGTTGTACAACAGCCTGAGCTAAACATGCTGTGTCAATCTTATCTTTTACATTTCCCGGGTGTTTTCTTCTTAGAGCATGCAACAACCTTGTCATTATTTTAAATATTTTTGCCTGTAAATTTCAGAATACTTGATCTGATTTTAATAGGACCCATGTGTGAAATGCTTTATTTTTTTTTAATCTATCATTCTGATTCTTTCTGCTCTTTAGTACAGCACAGCTTGGTAGCACTAGGTACGTCTTGTTGAAAGTATGTCCATAAATATGTCCCTTGCAGCATGGAACAGCTTGTTAAATTGGCAGTCCTCAGCAGTTTGCCTCGAAAAGTTTGCCTCACTTGCGATAGTCCAAATGTAGGGCAGAACACAGTGTAACTTTTTATCTAATTTTACCAATTGACATATTCTTCAAATTTTTAACTACCTCGTGTCTTTTCCTTTTGGTGCCACCACCTGACTTTAAAGTGGCTAAATGTTCTCACAATTGCCAAATACGGGTAGGGAAATTACCTTTTGCTACTGGATATTAATATGGGAGCAACTAACGAAAAGAATGCCATAACTTAACACAGGATGCTATAGCCACTGCAGGATGTGCATCCTGATTGGCTGAGGCCACTGATTTTCTATTCTTGAGGTGTGGTTGGTGCTGTTCTTTGTTATGGCAAGGGTAGGGCTCACCAATTTTAGTCTTCTGAGTTTTATTGATATACATAATTGGTGTATTTAATGGTACCCCATTCATGATACTGGTATACTTTAATGTTTTATTGATGTACTTGTATACTCTGATTTTTCATCTCTCTCTGGTTAGAATTTAATAGGACTAGGAATGACAAACATAGGACTCTGAAATCAAAATTTAATGTCAAAGAGATGAGCCTTCAATACCACAACTGTTTGCCCTGACCTCTGTGAGAGAAGATCTCATCTCTCCCTCCCTGTGTCTGTAACACGTAGCAGGTAGTACCACCTATGTCTGCAGGCCTCAGACACCAGATATTCTCATTTGTGAGCCTGTCATCATACTGTTTAAAATTTACCAAGCCTCATTTTAGAGAAAAACAATACTACAAAACAGGACAAAACAAGTATCTGAACATGGCATCTGTGAAGAGCTCAGGGCTTGGGCAGAGCACAGCACGCTGACTCTGTATTTAAAGGTCCCTCTTCATGGCCACACCCTCCAGATGGCCCTCTGTGCTTTCTGGTCAGTGGTCTAAAGAGAATGCATTTTCTATGCTTGGTTTTGGTCTGAAGATTTGTACAACCCAATACAGGATTTGCCTGTTTCTGAAGAATCTATTACAAAATCCAGTTTTAGAAGTAATTTTTGAAGAAAGCCCTCTTAGAAATTCAAAGTAGACTTTCCCAGCTGTAGATGGGTAAGGACCACTGCATTTGGATCGCTTTAGTTTGGATGACTAAAATTTTACTTGAGTTATGTGAGACATTTTACCACCTTTTGTTTTAAGGGGTGAAGGTTTATATACCATCCCTCTCTTAAAATTAAAGAGGCAGAATCTAAAGTTCTAGCTCAGTATGTCTCAGAAGTAGGGATTTGAGCCCCAGTTACTTCAGAGTTAACTTGAGTAGTCACTACATGTGCACATTCCCAGAATCTACTTTTAACTCACTTAAATCAGAGTTGCTAAGGTAGAATCTAGGTGATTCTGAACACATGAAAATTTTGAGACCATCACATTTATTATCCTATACATAGCTGCTATTCAATACATTTTTTGTGTGTGTGGAATAAAAGAATATAATCCAGGAGAAAAAAATAAAATCATTCAATCAACTACAGAATATTACTTTTTAATTAACTGCCCTTCAGGCTTTATGTTGATTTAACCATGTTTAAACTGTGACCAAAGACATTCTAAATTATAGAACTGTAGTTGATCATGGAAAGAGAAAATACCTTGACTGGCATCTTGAAGAATATTTTCTGATACTCTTGGAGGGCACATTTAACTTTGCAAAGTTTCAGCTGATCTGAGAGATGCAAACAAACTCTATTCTTACATATTATTACATATATCAGGTGCATAGGTTCAAGGTCATGACTAACTTCAATGTTATGGCTTAACATTAGTCATGTTCAAATATGTATGTACCTGATATATGTAGCAATATTTAAGAAAAGAGTTTGTATCTCTCAGACTAGCTGCAACCTCTGTCTGGTTAAAATAACCATCTTGGCCCAGCAGGTGGTGGCTAGACTTGAAATACTCAGGGGCCTTTGCTGAATAGCCTCAGAACCTGCAGTGGCACTGAGTTTGAACCTGTGTCAGTCTGGTGAACACCACTCATTCCTACTTCATGACTCACTGAGAACCTACCTCATGCAACTCAAACACCATGAAAGTCTCATTCAGTGACTAGGCCTAACAGGCAGCCAGTAGCCAGTGGCAGGCAGAGATGGATGTAGGGGTGCCTTGGGACTTTTGCTGACCTGTTCCTGGGCCCAGTGCTAGTATAAGCTGAACTTGGTGTGCAGCTTGGTCCCTCCCATGCACAACCATGAACAGCAGAGGGAGCCACAAACTGTGGATCACATTTTAGCTCCAACCAGGTAGCCCATGGCCAGTCACAGGCAACATCTGACAATGGCTGCAACCAAATTCCATCTCAAGAGACCTCAGAACCAACACACCCAGTGGCCAGTTTCAGAAAACATTAGAGCAGGAACCAATTAGCTTCAAATGAGCATATCTGAAGAGAGATCACATGCAGGCACCAGACCCTGTTGAGGTAAATCCTCCTTCATGTGGTCAGAACCTGCATAGCACTCATATGCTGTGGTATGGGAGGATATTCAGTCAGCTTGAGGGTCAATCCACACACAAATGGACCAATAAAAATCAAGACTCAGTTACAACAGGAGGGCCAACATAACCCATGCAAGTGACATTTCTGGAACACTCAGCTCAGATGATCAAGGAGATTGTGCCACTAGGTTTCACAGGACACCTACTACATAAGGGCACCTTACTAAGACTAGAAGATCTACCTAACATAGAAGCAAACACAAAGAGGCTACCAAAATGGGTGACAAAGAAACAGGCTCCACATGAAAAAAATAAGAGAAATATCCAGAAAAAGAGCTAAATGAAATGGAGGCAAGCACTTTTTTAGATATAGAGTTAAAAAATAATGGTTATAAGGTTGTTAAAGTAACTTAGTGAAAACTGTAACAGCATAAAAAAGGATATAGAAACCATGAAAAAGAACCAGTCAGAAATGAAGTATATACTAGAAGGAATAAATAATAGGTTGGATGAAGGAGAAGATCAAGTCAGTTTGAAAGACAAGGTAGTAGAAAACACCCAATCAGAGCAGCAAATAAATAAATACATAGCTAAAATTTGGAAGAAGCCCAAGTGCCCAACAGTAGATGAATGAATAAAAAATGTTATGGTACATTTACTCAGTGGAATACTACTTGACTGTAAAAAGGAGGAAATTTTACTCTGCAGCAACATGGATGGATCTGGACAACATTATGATAAGTGAAATAAGCCAGCTAGAGAAAGACAAATACCATATGATTCCACTCATATGTAGAATCTAATAAACAAAAAGAACTAACAAGTAAAATAGAGACAGAGTCATAGATATAGAGAACACATTGACAGTGGTCAGAGGGGAGGAAGCTGGTGGGGCTGGGTGAAAAATATGAAGAGATTTAGCAAAGTAAAAAAAAAATCAACTCATAGACACAGATAAGAGTATGGAGATTACCAGAGGAAAAGGGGGTAGGGGGAGGTAGAAGAGGAGAAAGGGGGATAAATGGTGATGGAAGGAGACTTGACTTTGGCTAGTGAACTCACAATATAATATACTGATGGTGTGTTATAGAATTGTATACCTAAAACCTATATAACTTTATTAACCAATATCACCCCAATAAGTTCAATAAAATTAAAGAAACTAAAATAAAATAACTATCTTATATCATTTTACTTTTTTTAATTAAAAATTTTAATTATTGCCAAAAGCTATTTGCTGGAATTGTGGAAAACTACTTACAGATGCCTTAGGAAGAAAACAGCAGAATGTGGAACTAATTGTGTTGATTCAAGATAATTATAAAACACAAATGACCATTACTTACAACAAATCCCCCGACAATTAGGAGCTGACTCCAGGGATCAGGCTCAAACCAATGGAAAAAATTTTCAAAAACTGGCTGTATATTTTTGTGGTAATAATCAAAGTAGAAAATGTACCTTAATTCCCAAGTTAATAAAGATCTTTGGTAACATTTTAGTGTTTAAATTACACGAGATTCTTTCCTAAATTTGAAGGAATGTACTGTTTTTACAAATCTTGAATTCCTATCACATTGCCTCCTGGAAACAAGGGATAAGTAAGTTTCCCATTTTTTTACTTCCCTTTACTGTGGAAAGTGACATATTTGGGTATAAATTGTTTTCATTTCTTTTCTATCCTCGATTGTCAGTGAGATTTCATGCCAGGATTGTGAGTAGAAGGCCAGAAGAGACCTTCTGGATGCTACAAGATGTCTTGGCACAAAGGACCTGAGCAACTCTAATGAATTCAGATCATCACTGGGGAGTTTGCAGGCTGTTCTGAACCTACATGGACCTCTCGTTCTAGGGTGGTTAGACTGAAATGTAGCATTAAAAATAAAGAAAAGGTTAGAAGCTTCTTGTGTGAATTTACCATGACAAGAAATGCTAGGGGACCAAACATAATTTTGAGTCTTCTATGGAACAATA
Source organism: Phyllostomus hastatus (assembly GCF_019186645.2). Classification (NCBI taxonomy): domain Eukaryota; kingdom Metazoa; phylum Chordata; class Mammalia; order Chiroptera; family Phyllostomidae; genus Phyllostomus; species Phyllostomus hastatus. Next base: position 9,959,025 of record NW_025334017.1, on the reverse strand, counting down.
AGTTCTAGAAGAGAAAATCATCCCACTTTGCAGGAAAATAGTCAAGCTTTAATTTTACATTATTAGCTGAAAGAGAAGCTGTAAATCAACATATAAGCCCCCAGCATTGTCTGATATAAATAGGTGAGCCACAGATGTAATTAATTTTTTCTTTTAGCTACTATAAAAAAAGTAAAGAGAAATAGGTGAAAATAATAATTTAATGATGTATTTTATTTAACCCAATATTTCCAAAGTGTCATTTCAACATTTAATCAGTATAAAAACTTGTTAAGGGGATATTGGACATTCTTTTATTATCCTAGGTTTTCACATTTCAATTTGAATGACCATATTTTGCTGTGTAAATGCACTCCCATGTATAGTGTGCACCTGTGTTTTGGCCCCAAATTTCATGAAAAAAATTTCATTTCCATTTTTAATTCAATTTCCAATTTATTTATATTTGATACTTTTTATATTATAAAGGAATTATAGTATTTATTTTTGAACATACAGATATCATTATTGTTTCCTAGAGTTACACTTTAAATATATAAGCATAAATAAAAGAATTTAAAACATGTATATAGATATGGGATTAGTACTGCCCATGTATAATATACATCCTTATTTTTCCTTAAAAAATTTGGGCAAAAATGTGTGCAATATACATGGCAAAATATGGTAGCTACATTTAAAGTCTCAATGGCTGCATGTGGCTAGTAGCTGCCATATTGGACAACTTTGCTCTGGACTGTTAATCTTTCATTCACACACGAGTTCTCTAAGAGGGACTTTTCTGAAGTACAAATCATTTCAAAGGAAAAAATGTTATCATTTTTATTGTGACCTTGGGGCCTGAATCTGTATACATATAAATGGTGAGTGACTAGAAGTAGGAGTGAGTGGAGAAGCCTGTTTTCCACTGATACATGTGAGGGCTGCCCTTGGGTTTGCTCAGGCTGCAGAGGCTAAGCTTTTCCAGAGCAGTTACGTGTACAGTTTGTGCATTTACTAGGTTGGACTGTCAGTGTAGTTTGCAGTGTTGTATGGGTCTGTTGTACTCTTGGATTTGCAGATGTCTTTACAGGGTGTTCATTCACTTTTGCTAGTGGCTGTCTCACTTCAGCTTGCCCTATGGCAAGGTGAGGCCTATGGGCCTCAGTCATAGATGCTGAGTCAATGGACTGGTCTCATTCTAGGCTCTCACTGTTGGCTGGTAACTGGAGAAATGTCTTAAGGAGCCCAATGAGAAGTTCATGGCAAATCAAGTGTCACAAGCTGAGTGAAAGTTGAACAATACCACAACTCAGTGTTCAGTTTTCAGTCTCAGTCTAAGTGTGCCACATCAGTAATGTCTGTTGACTTAGGTAATTATCAGCTTTCTTGGACAGTTTTATTTTATTTCTGAATTTCAAGTACAGAAAGTAGTTGATTATACTTAGTTCATGACACCATGTAATAATTGCTTTGCATGGGTTTCTCTCTTGACCAACTGGCTGGCTCACTTTTTCTCATCTCTTTTTCTCTCATTCTCTCTCTATCCATCCATTTATTCACATATCTCATGTGATCCTCATTTCTCAATTCTCACTGCCATTTTCGTTCTTTCTCCTACCACGAGCAGTCATATTAATATGTTTGATGATATATTTCTGTTTTTATGTGTTCTTGTAAAACTTTTGTTCATGTATTCTAATTTATACTAGTGTCATTATACTAGATAGCTCATTCTGTTTTTATTTTATTATTATGGCCTGTTGTTTCTAAGACCTATCCCTGTAGTTGTGTACATCCAACCCTTTGTTTCTAATTGCTGCAGAATACTTTATAGTTGACATCTACCATGTTTTACCTATCTCTAGTGATGGACACCATGATTACATTCTGTTTCCTACAATTGCAAACAACACTGATAACCATCATGGAGTATGTCCCCAGCATGTGAGGATATTTTTGAGAATTATATCCAGGAACAGGACTGCTGTGTCATAGGGAATATTTAATTTAACTAACTACCACCAGACTCTTTCCAGAATGTCTGCACCAGTCTATGTTTAAATCAGCAGGCATATGAAGATTTCTATATACCCATATGCCCAACAGAAAGGGCATTACCCAGCTTTCCAATTTTAATCAATCTAATGAGTTTCTTCAAGTATTTTTATGCCATTGTGTTAAAATGCACAGTAAAAGCACATAGTTGGGAAGCAAAAGTCCAGTTTTTTATTCCTTTTTAAAACATTTGACTACATGATAGTTATTATAATACTAAAGGCAATAAAGTCACTAGTGTCATATTTTAGAAGGACAATAGACCAGAAAGTGAAGTATACTGATATAAGTAAATACATTCAGGATGTGTTGGGTCACTTCTGCATTTCAGTTTAGAAGGTGGAGGAATGTGTTTTTTAATAATAGTCACAGGAAATCTATTCTTGGTTTGGGCTCATCTTGGAGAAGCAGAATCAGACAATTCTAGAGAAAACTCAAAACCAGTACAGTATCTATAACCAACTTGTGTTTTCTTACATTCTTTAGAAATATGCCCCAACAAGTCCTAGTAGCATAACTCAAGAAAGATTGTCTATGAAGACATTGGTAACATGAGTCAAATAAGAAAAGTAGGATGCTGAAATCAGATGGGCTAAGGGAATTGACCTAAATATTAAGCTGTCTGTTGGGAAGACTGGCCAACACCTAAACAACATTGTGCAATGGGTCACTGTAAACTAGAACTTAGTCAGTGTAGATATTCAAGTCTAATCTGGTGGCTGAGGCATGGTAAGAATCTTCCAATGGTGTGTATTCCAGAAGTGATATGGATGATGGCCTCTTGGGAAATTTTTCTGTTTTGAAAGAAGACCTAATCATTGACTAAAGGTATGAAAAATAGGGTCTGGGATCACTTAAGAAAGAACCAGCAAGAGCTAAGCAGGGTCTAGGGGCCTAGTCAATTGGACTAGTGTTGTGGTCCGGTGGCAGCTGGGTCCAGGGGTTCCTGAAAGGTGGGTAAGTCACGCCTCAGAGGATGGTGATGCTCTGTTCTGTTTATTGCAAGTACAAGCAGGTTTTTATACTTTCATTTTTGGTAGTGATTAACATTTGCGATTGGGTGAAGCAGAAAAAAATTAATACAAAGGTAAACAGGAAAAGTATGAAAATTCCCATAGATTCAGTTATATTAAACAAAGATTGTTTTGACCAGGAGAGCCATAAATCAGACAATTAGAAATAGCTGTACATACAGAGTTTGAATGTCTTATTGTTAGTTAAAGTTCTCAGAATTTGTCATCTGACTCCCTGATAGCTGTTTCTACGTGCTTAGTTTGTAATAGTTAACCAGCTTTTCTTACTTCTTTGCCTATCTAATTCTACTTGATATATATTTCTATTCGAGGTAAAGGCGGGGCTGTTACTCCAACAACTTTTAGACATTCAGGGGCTATTTTATTAGAGGGGATTTTGTTCTCTGGTCAAGAAATTATTTTGTACAACTTCATTGAAATTATGTGAATCAATAAACCTGAAATACAGGTGTCTAACAATCCCACCACCTTTTGATCACCAAAACAAACATGTAAGGAGAGATAAACAGGAAATCCAGCTACAGTAGACCTTTTTTGTTCCTTAGTTAATAAACACCAGGGAGGTCTGAAAGGCTAGCTTTGAGCTAGCCTTTCCATGAAATTTAGACTATTATAAGGCACTTGGACTCCATCCTTATTGACCATTCTAATGCCATCCTCATTATATGCTCCTGTATAAGGCAATGGGGGATCTGGAACCCTCTGGAGACTATTAGCTCCTCTTGGGGGATACCACAATTTGCCATTAATCCAATATGCTACCCAGGGGTATCCCTGGGCTGTCGGTAGGGGTCTATATAATTTTTTCTTGTTTTCCTGAAAGACTCTTTGTATTTACGGGTAAGGAACAGGCGTGGGAAAGTCTACCAATAATTCAGCCTGTTGTAACTGATTCATGAATTCTTTTATGGGAACAATTGGGGATAATTTCTTATTCAGATTTATAAACACCTTGTTTAAACAGTTTGGGCAGGATTCAATAGTTTGGGGAGAACTAGTTGTCCCTTCAGAATTTCCCTCAAAGTTAATCGTTGACTCACTTCGAGCCTTTTTCTTCTCATGGCCTATTCTTATGGGAGTCAGGGTACAAAGTAAGACCATGATTAATATTAGCAAGGAAATTATTAAGAGCAATCCCCAGGAAAATTACCACCCCCCTTTGTATGCTACACTCTCTTCCAAGAAGATGGATTCCTTGAATTCCCTCTTTCCACATTCGGACCTTGTCAGAAAACATGGTTGGAAGAGGGCATGGCAGACTAGGGCTCAGAGCACCTGGACACTGGAATTGAGATCAGGCCTGGTTATTTAATGTGAGCAAATGTAGATTGTCTTAGAGAAGGTCTGGAACTCATTGGCCATTTGAGAACTGAGAGCCCATTCTAGATCCCATATTTATGAATTAGAAGATATGACCAAACTAGACATCATTGGCTGGAGTAGCTGACCTTAATAATAGACATTCTCTTTTGACCAGAGCAGCTCAGAGCCTAGATGTGGCTAAACCTGCTGGTCTAAACTCCTGTTGCCTAGAGTTGATGGGCTGGAGAAGATAGGCTTGTTGAGACTCTAAGTTCTGAATCCAATGTAAAAATGGGCTCTATACCTCATCACTTGTATTCCTAATTTGGTTCTGGAATTCATTGGAAATAAATGTCAAGATTTTAAATTTCCTAAGGGTCAATTATGTAATTTTGCCCCTTCTAAAACCTTAAAACCCCTTTTCTCATTTAGGACTCTAGATTATATCAGCCTATATGGGTTTTTCTTAGAGTCAATAGAAACTCCAAAAGAACAGGTGAATCTGAAACCAGGTGAACAGGAGCCACCACAACAGGAGAGTGAGGTGCTGATGACTCGTACACATTGTTTTTACCGAGTATGCTTGTTATGACCTTTTGAATATCAAGGAATGTGCTGGACAGAGACTGAGTGATTTGACATTGCTCTTTAGCAAGGCCTCATCATATATAACCCTGTGGTAACTTTCATGGACTCTGCATGGAATGTACCAAGGAAGCCCCACATCATTTTAAATAACGTATTTTTTGGGCTGTAAGATGCACGTTTCCCCAAACAAATTTGGGAGGAATAATGATTGTTAATGCTGCTGTTGAGTTCTGTTTATATTTACATTGGTAAAATATTATGTTATTTATGTTATTAAACATTTTACCATACTTTTTGCTTCAAAATTCTTTTTCATATTTTCCTCCTCTAAAACCTAGGTGTGTCTTATGGTCTGAAAAATATGAGTAGTAGCATATTTATGTCCATGCTCTTAGCAAACTTTCAGTAAACATTTATCAAATGAAGGAAGGAGTGAATGAATGGCAAAAATGTGTCTGTTATTTTGTAACTCTAGTAAATGATTATGAGAAGGTGAGAACAGAGTCTAAAGATGATAAATTAGAGGATATGTACAGTAAGAATAGACATTATAAATGTCATTATTTATATGCCCATTCTTTTAGATATTTGTTATTAGATTTACTGTAAAATAATTTCAGAAGTTATTTTACATAGTTGGTAAATGTGGTTTTTTTGGGGGGAGGGGTGGGGGTTAAGATAGCCCTTACTCTTTGAAGAAAAACACAACGAGACCCTCTCACAGTTGTTACCAGCATGGGATTCATCTCCATGCCCTTACCCCTCAGCCCCACAACTCGTTCATGGAGGTGACTGCACACTCTTCTTAGTTTCCCAGGCAGTTCTGTAAAGCCTTAGAGGATAGTCTGCAGGAAATCCTTCCCTTCCCTTTCAGGCTTTGGGTCACTGTCAGTCCGGAAGCTGTAAGGAGGTCTGCATCCTCAGGGCCCGATCACTGGTTCTGCCTTTCAAAATCAGACATGAGTTCATCCTCAGGTGAGGATGCTGGGAGCAAGTTCGCTGTCAAAGGTGAACGGGGTTAAAGATAATATGAGACTAAATATCCACAGGGATAGCAGATCATGTAGCAAGTCATAATTACAGAAGACATTACCACTGAGTAGGTAGGGAGAAAACTGGAGCAGAACACACAGGCCAGAGATATGATATTTGCCTACCTTATTAAAAACAAAGGATGGAAGATACTAGATTGTGCCAAGTGTGTGACATTAAAGGAAGATGCTGAAGTTAGCGTGCTGAAAGCTTTTAGTTGCAGAGGTTGGCAGATTTTGGGATGGGGGATACAGTCGGCTGTGGGTGTGGCTAGTTGTGTTGGGGCCAAAAGCTCCTCACCCCTCCTCACCTTAACCCCACGTGTTTGGGGCAAACCTAGAAGTATAGCACCCCCATCCAGGCAAAAATAGAGAAAGTCAAAGGAGGGTTTCTCCACAGGCTTCCCTCCATTGTCTGGTTACTGAGCCCTCAGTTTCTCTGGGCTTCGTTGGAAAAGTGAAAAAGTAGAGGCTTCACTCTAGTATGAACAGCAAAGAGCAGACTGAGCTGATCTCATCTCTTCCTCACTTCCCAGACTGTGGCCCTGCTTCTGGAGCCGCACTCCGGGCTGGGAGGGTTTTTCTCCCTTTGCCTCATTTCCTCGTGTCATGAGGAATTCAGAGATGATACAGACTTTCTGCCTTTAAAGGCTGGTTAATACTTTAATTAGACCAGGTGCCCTTGATTCCTGTTAAATTAGTAAATGAAAAACTATTTGATGGCAAGTTAATCTCTTCCAGCTGGTTTGCCCTTTTAGTAGGTATTAGTCAAGGTTTTTAGAGGAAGGGGATGATTTTTGTAAACAACTGACAGCAATATTTTAGGCAAATAAATTCAAAGCACAATTTGAGCTACAAACAATATAAATTTATGATAGGGATAATATGTCTAGATTTCAGTTAAAAGTAAATTCGTAAATGCCTCAAGCAAGCAAGCCAGTCAGTGTTTATATCTGTCTGTCTATCTATCTATCTATCTATCTATCTATCTATCTATTTCCTATCTATATCTCTCTATAGATGTATAGAGCCACAGCTATGTGGCTCTCTATAGATGTATAGAGAGATATAGACATATAATCTTATTTTCCTTAGGTAGCAGACTAATTACTACCATCCTCCCCTAACCCCCTCCCCATGCTATCTAACCTCATTGTTATTATTTAAATTTGATGTACAATAATAAAGCAGCATCAAGGCGCATCCATTCATTTGGCCTGGCCAAAGCTCTCTATTATCATACATGCAATAACAGTTTCTAAAATATCATCCTCTGATTGAGATTTTAGTGGCAGGATGTTCATTTTCTTGATTTTGTGATTCTGCAAAAATATTTAGCAGTTTTTAGCTTCTGAGATAGTTTTTCAACTATAAAATAAATAAATAAATATCTGGGTTTAAGTGTGTCTGCTCCAGAGTAAAATGAGAAGCAAAAGGCAATCCCATTAATTTATAATTAAACTGGTTGGGAAAAGGGAAGCACAATGCTAGCAGATTGGTCCTCAGTGACTGATACGCTCGCTGCCACATAGCCACTGCTGGGGGATGATTTATTATTTTTCCTAATGTTTCTCATTCTCATTTCAGCTGAGAAGGTCACCCACAAAAGACAGATTCCAGAAAAGAGGTAACAGAATTTGACTTTGGGTGGCTGCCTTTCTCTCCTTCCTTTCACTTAAATTTCAGTATTTACAGCTTACCAGTCTGAAATTTGACACTCAGCAGACATAAACTGTATTCTTGAGAGGATTAAAGGATTATTCACTCACCAGCTTAATCAGATTAATCAGAGATTTTGAACAAGATATCTAATGCCATTCACAAGATGAGATGTGTGATCACTGCCTGCTAGTTGAATTTGGCTTAAGCAAACACACGCATACACACACAAACACACACAGAAGTGCATGCACACACACAAACACACAAACATATACACATTGATTTTTATCACACACATGATGATATTATTACTGAAAAATACTCATTTTATGATTATAACCAATTCCCTTCTATTGCCTACTTTATCTGATGACTGAAACAGCTATATTGCTCTGTGTGTCCTCATGCTATTGAGATTTAAATTATTTTGTTCATTATAGGTTATTTCAGTTTATTTTAGAACTGCCCGTTTATTGTCATACCACTCTTGAAAAGAATCTCTGGAACTTTTAAAAGAAAAAGATCACTATTTTCATATTTTACATTCCTATAAAGTGGCCCTTGAAATTTTAATATTACTAAATTAAATTATAGGGCAAGAATAAGAAATATCCTAAAGGTAGATTTCTTGTTTTTATTATGATTACATCAATTATTGCTTTACCATTTGGATTAGGAGCTTAAATTCTACTCTATATTTATTTTAATAAGCTCCTTTATTTTTTTCCTGCGGGAACAGGAGGCAGCAAAGACCCTTTGTACTGCAGATGTATTAAAGCAGGATTGGGACCAACTGTCCCATTGTATGAACTCTTATTTTAAAGCAGCCTGAGTTAAGCAGATTTTGTTGGATTTACTTTCATTTGGCTCTTATGCTATTTGGGAGATAGACATTGTAATATTGGAAATATTATCAAAGATAGGAAGAGGCAAAATTAAAATGTGAGCCCTATTCGTCCACTCTGTTAATCAGAATCACTTGATCCAGGAACCCCGGAGACCCCCAGGAGCTGAGTTTAGCTCTGGCTCCATATTGGCCTTGTGGTTCAGAGCACAATGGATTTTGCTTTCCAGCTAGATTCTAAGTTATTCCTGACCGTTATACATTCATCATAAATCTTCATTAATCTGTTTATATGCTTATTAATATTTGGCTATGATGCTGTCTTTAATATATAATACCAATACCTGATATTTAAACTTGGCTAGTGTTTCATATTTTTTAAGTAGATTCACAGATTTGACCCTTACAGCAACTCCATGAAACAAAAAGTCAACCCAGTATCTATTTTACAGATAACAGAAAGAATAAGTGCTTTACCCAAGGTTAAGTGATAGAATTAGGACCAATAACCAGGTCTTTTAATTTTGAGTGCAAAATAATGCTTCTCCTTATACTGTTGTACTCGGAGGTGTTTTCTCAGTGACAGCTGTGGGTTTAGATAGCTCCAGCTACATCCATTCTGCAGGAGGAATGGTGTGTGTGTATGTGTGTGTGTGAGAGAGAGAGAGAATGTGACACAGCTTACTAAGTTTATAGGTGTGATTTACAGCAATGAAATACAATAAATAATAGTGCCAGGTTAGCAAACACTGAATACAAAAAACAGCAAATAAAAGTGAACAATGAATTTGGGTCAGTTTCCTGGGCTTTTGAGCTGCAATAAGATTTTATTGCTACACCACACCCAGAAGTTAGTAAAGGATGAAATCACGAGCCGTTATCGCACAGCTATCTGAACACTTGGGTGCTGGCTAAATTTTACAGTGCTTGTAATTTGCCAGGTGGATTACCTATATTATCTTATCTAATCATAAGGTAGTTTTCTTGTAATCACTCCCTTTTCCAGGTGACAGAAACTGAAACAGAGAATTTAAGTGAGTTGCACAAGGTCACGCAGTTACCAAATGACTGGTGAAGCCCAGAGTTGAACCTCGGGTCTCTATTCTTCACCACCGTGCCCACTTCCCTGCCATCAAATATGCATTTATAAATCTAGCTGCTTTACAAAATACGATTCCTACACTGACCCCTAATAATCTTAATCATTACATTATCTATGCATTTGCAGTACTATCTTTTAGCAGAAGTGGAGCCGTTTGTTTTGGTTTAGTTTCAGTTTCAGGATGTTTTAAGGGTTTAGTATCTGCCAGATACATGTGAGATGTTTTCCCATTCAACACAGTTTAATCCTCACTGGGGAGACTGGAATCGTTTTGCTCCTTGGCAGACTGAGAATATGAGGTTGGGAGAAAGTAAGCAACCTGTCCAGGTACAAGGCCAAGTAAAAAGGCTACAATTCAACCCCAGCCTGATTCCATGCCCTCTGGTCTTTTCCTGCACCTCAACACAAGGTCATAGCCAGGGGGAACTGCATTGAGCTTGTGATCCCAGATTCACTAGAAGTGACATAACCAGAACTGGAAATAAAAATGTCTAATGTTTCAGATTTGCAGCATTGCCTTCTCCCCATGTGGGGACCAGGAAGCCTTGCTGTATTTTAGCATATGTCATTAACAATATGCAATATAACCATTTCCCTTTCCTTTTCCTCTGCCTTAGTGGCTTTTTCACTTTATAAAACCACATTTTTATTTTAAATCAAGGGCACTATGTTATTTCTGACTATCTTCCTTCCTTTTGGAGAGTGTGACCTTAAGTGGTGATTTGGCTTTCAGTGTGCACCTCTGTAAATGGTGTTTGCTTCAAAAGCACAGAGCCCTGTGATGTTTCAAAGGTCAGGATCATCTGTTTAAGTAGGTACAGTTAATTCCAAACTTATTCCTCTCTGTGCTGGGTAGAAAAATGATATACAATGAGGAGAATGCTGATATTTTAAAACCTGTGTGCTTAGGTACAATCTATTTGAAGCTAATATTCAGGGGCCTGGAATTCTTTTAGATAAGCATAGCTATTTTTCTCTTGTTTGTGCCTTTAAATATCATTTGTAAAATATCTCAAGTATAATCAGCACACAAGCCTATCAAATACATACATTTTCTGCACACATTTGCACCTTCACACAGCATTACAGACACACATTCCCTGATGTCCCAAAGTTTAAAAAAATTAGCAAGTTTAAGAATAGAAACTTACCATCAAGCTCTGCTCTCAAAACACATTTATGTTGGATTAAAACCATAGTAAAGGTCTTCTTCTAAAAATTTTTGGTAGTGACTTTATTCTGTCAAGGGCAATTGTTTTGTTTCATAGAAAATATAAACAAAGCATTACCATCATGGAAGGTGATGGGCTCAATGGGATTTATAAAAAAATGAAGTTGGTCGGTTCAAGGCATTATTGTTTTCTATTTGATTATCCACTGGAAAGGTTCCTACTATGTAAATTAAACATGCAGAGTAACTTTTGGATTTGTATTTAGTGAGTGAGTTGGACTTGATTACTTTTTGAGGAAACGTTGATATGTAAGTAGCTTGTGCATGTGTGTATTTTCTCAGCGGGATCTCTCATAGTCATTATTTTTTACAACACTGTAGCCTATTTTGTGCTCCCAACAAATACTGATCCTTCTGGAAGAGCCAGGCCCTTGAGAAATTGTGTGCATGAGATTGTGTGTAAGACTTAGCACTTTATGAATAGAGAAATCCCATGCCATTTTAACCCAAACCATAAGGGATTATGTGACTGTGTTAGTGGGCACCTGAATCACTTAGATTTAGTGTCTGAGCAAAGATATTGGAGTTTGGTAATTACAGCCATTGGGTTAACATGGCAGTTATTCTAAATGAATGACCCACATAGGCGAGATTTCAGGGTCAGAGGTCACTGGAAACCTTTTCATGGTTTCTGCATCCATCTGATCAACTGTGTGGGCTTTCCAACATAGCCAGAGTTCTTGGTGACAAAGTCCAAGCCCTGCGTGCCTCTCTCTCTCTCTCTCATGTGTGTGTGTGTGTGTGTGTGTGTGTGTGTGTGAAAGAGAGAGACAGAGAGAGAGAGAGAGAAAGAGGACTTCTAAGTTTGGGTGTATTGTTTACAGAAAAAGTAGTGGAGACAGCAGAGGTGGGCTTCTACTTATGAGTATTTATTTACATATTTATCCCTGGTTTGCTGGAGTTCCGAAAATGTCCTATATCTTGACTGGGTGGAGTATTTATACACAAAAAACAAATGTACATCTAATATATATATACCTATATATTATATCTATGGAATTAAAAAGTTGAGGATCACTTTTTTTTACAACAAATGTGTATATATTTTGTCAGTGTTGATTTTTGCATGTGTTATGGTTCCACTTAGGATTCCTTTAGATCCTTTATGAAACCCTAACCATAAGTGACAACGGTGCGGTGGTTTGGGAGAAAACACACATTTTTACCAGGTGTCCCCTGATCTGCTCAGTTGGTTCTCTGAGCTGTGCCTGCTCAGCTCCCTGTACCTGTTACCAGCCCTCCTCCACACTGTCTCTCTCCCAGCGGAGAGTTTACTAAAAGAAATTTTCTAGAGTTCCTCCACACTTGGGGTTTCCCATTCTTGCTCACACTCTACCTCACCTAAATTCCTTCCTGGATCCCTATTGACACACAGGTGGTCCTCCTCCTAGGATTATTGCAGAAAAACAACTGTAGAATTCAAAAATATGTAAAATAAACCAAAAAATCCTTAAATGGAAAAGAATGAGGCCAGTATAATGGCAGCCATAATCCCCAAAACAGAAAATAGGATTATGTCACTTTATTTCCAAGCAGTGGCCCCTTCCAATCTCTTAGACAATCAACGCATGAATGATGTATTTGCAGACACACTTGTTTTTACCTAGCACTGACAGTCAGGCAGGTGGGGGTTAGAGGAAATAAAGAAAGGCCAGGCAAGGGGATTGCTGTGCTGCGTCTGGTTTCCCGGCCTCTGCTGATGGAATTATTGTTTATTTTTTTAATTTTCAGAGGTAGGCCGATGACAGCTGAAGAAGACTGTATTTGCTGAGGAGCAGCATGATGGTGGAGAGGAGTGGGGCTCCTGAGGGAGACCTAATGGTTCCTCTCCTTCCTGCACGGAGATAAAGACTTATAATAAGCGTGCATGTTCACCATCTGGCTCTGTGCATGTGGTCCTTATGGAAGGGAGAGCTGCACAATCTGTAAATGATCAGGAGCCATGGCGCTCTCTCCAGAGAATCCACGATGCAATCAAGGTGACAGATGGCATGGCCACTGCTGTGGCCTCATGGAGAAGATCAAAATCACCTTCAATAAACTCTGACTGAAATGGGCATGAGCACCTCAAAAAAGTCAGTTTGTCAGTCAAACGGCGACAGCAAGCTGCATTGGGGAAACATTGCGGCCAGCTCTCTGTTTTCAATCGTTTCCGTCTGACTGGGCCTGAACTATGATCTTTCTCAAATTGTCCTTTCTGTTTAGCTGAAGCAGGCCAGCAAATTGCCAGATTCATTGCTTTATTGAAGAAAATTGAAAACACGATGTCCTCAATTCAGGGGACGTGCGGCTGGCAGGTGCTGGGACACCCAAGCGCAGAGAGCGGGCCCCGTATCTTCAGCCAGAGTTCACTTAACTTTAGGCAGATTTTTCTATATGAAAATAAAATGCACATGTCTGCCTGGCCCAAAAAGATAAGATAGCTGGCAATGGATGTGTAAAGAGTATTAAGTGTCCAATAAATGAGTATAGAATAAACAATGGTTGAAGATAGAGGAAAGGAGGAAGGAAGGAAGGAAGGAAGGAAGGAAAGAAGGAAGGAAGGAAGGAAGGAAGGAAGAGGAAGGAAGGAAGGGATTGATTCTCAGTGTTGTCAGTACTATATATTTTAACAGCAGGCTGCTGCCTTGGTGGTAAATCAGATATCTGTTTCCATTTCTTGCATATTTATTGCATATGGGTTTCAGTGTACTTGAAGCCTTGGACTTAAGGTCAATGAAATACAGATATATTATTTTGTACTAAATAAATTATATACCATTTGGAGGAGTCAGCGCCAGCAAGCTTAGACAGATTTCCACTTTTGCCCCTCGCCACCCAAAGCTCCAACTGCTCATAAAGTTACCTACAGTAAGAAAAAAATATACTACTGTCTTTTGAGAGGTAAGGGCAATTATTTCAGGTCAAAGATGATGGATCTTGATGAAAGAACCCTCCCCCTCCTTCCCTGCCTCCTCCCTTGGCAGAGTTCCACTGTTGTTCTTCCTCCCAAGCTCTAGGAACTATGCATTTCAAGCAAAAGTTGACTTCCCTAACCTGTTTGTCCCCAAGTACCCAATACTTGTTCTCAGACATGGGTGTTTTATACAAGGTGCCTGTGAGAAGACCTCACAATTCCAAATTCCTAATTTTCCTTTTTGAAACTGTTATCTTCTGGTTTTGTATACTTGCTTTATCTGAAACCCAAATCCTGTTCCTGCCCCTGTCCCCAGCTTCCGCATTATAAATGATTAGTTTGATGGCTGAGCAATATCTTACTATTGGGTCCTGGATTTGCATAAAATTTTTACTCATCTCATAGGTGCTTCTAGAGGCTAATGTCCAGCTCTAGAGATTCATAATCATAACTAACGGGCTTCATTCCTAATCTATGTACACACATTCTTGGTAACACAAATAGCAAGAACTTTGCACAGGGGCAGTCTTTTCACAGGGCGTGTAAGTATGCTGACTTGTTATGTATCAGTTGTTGTCTCTCAGGGGCAGAGGACTAAATTTACCCAGGAGGAAATGTCTACTGAACACCTATGTGCAGGCTGTGCTAGGATCTGAGGAATAACTCTTCATGAAGAGAAAGGAAGTATTAAATGACATTTTTTTGGATGCTGTGCTCTGCCTGCCCCCTTCTCCTCTGTCTGGCTCTCTGGTGTCTTGCATCCCTATTACTAGGAGCCCCTGTGGCACAGCAGGGCCCAGACATGTGGGCTGGTGGGAGCATGCTGCCCCGTTGCAGGAGACCCTGCTGTATTCTCCTCTGTCCTGGCCTTTGGCTCTCTGGAATGACAGGCTCTATAATAGACATGTTCATCAATATGGCCACAAGGAGGGGTGGCAGGATGGGTCATCTCTGTCTTTCTGTGGCAGTTCCTGACTCCACACTATAGTTGCTGCAGGGAGTAATGCTTCAGAAAGGCAAACTGGTGTAACCTATCTTTAAGAGCAAAGATTATATGGGGAAATTCAGCAGGGGCCAGATAGTTAAGAGAACTTACACTAGAACATGAAGGCTCTGAGACACTGACATTTAGCAATCAGAGCTTGGCCTAAATTCACATCATTATGTTCTATCCCTCTCTGGCATGGAGTGTCACCTGATTGTATGCAAGTTGCATACAATCATTACCCTCTTTTATGTCTTATCATTCTTAAATAATAAATTGCCCAGAAAATGTTTCTGGTGGTAATTTGAAAACATGTCAGCAGAGTCTTTTCTTTATAAGCTGCATCTATGCATCTACTCTGTCTGTGGGTGCAGCAGGTAAGAGAATGTGCACATCTTCAGGTTCCACCAGCTTCTGAAATCCAGGAACACACAGAAGGATGGCTGGAGGTCATAATAAGAGCAGCTCCAAGATGGACTCAGTAAGTTTTATTTAACAAATTTTCTTTTAAGTAATTTTTAATCTTCCATTTTTTTGAAAGATAGATATACTGCTGATTAAAAGAGATTACACAGACATTTAAAATATGCTCAGATAAAGATATTTTCCAGACACAGCTCAGATCTCCAAAACATGCCACTGGCTTCAGACGGGCAAGCCATAAGCAATCGTAATGGATGTTAATGTCACAATGCCCCTATCCACCAGGATGTTTGGCCTTCCCCTCTAGAGGACTATGCTGTCTAATGTCAAAGGAGAGAGTGGATGGCTCACCACAGTTTCATCACCACTGGTAAAAAAGAAAAAAACAAACTTGAACATACCTCTACTGATTTTGGAACAAAGAAATGGAAGACTTTTGTGTGTGGAGGATGTCACTGCATGAGCACACACCAACTTTAAATTGAGTTTTGGAGGCTACTGCATCTTTGGATCAGATTCCAGCTAGAACCCTCAATGTCTGCATTTTTTTCTGTTCATGCACATCTGAATAAGAGATGGCGAGTGTGGATGACACCCAGTTCATCAGATGCTTCCTGAGCTGCTGGTGTGTTCAGTTTAACTTTCATGATTTTTTAAAACCAGATTTGTGACTTTTTAAAAAATTTATTTAAAAATTTTTTATTGTTGTTCAGTTATAGTTGTCACCATTTCCCCCCCCATTACTTTCCCCTGCCCTACCCATTCCCCACCTCCCACATTCAGTCATATCCCTCCCACCCCCCATTGTCTTTGTCCATGGGTCCTTTATACATGTTCCTTGACTTGACTCTTCCCTTCTTTCCTTGTTATCCCCCTCCCCTCCCCTCTAGTCACTGTCAGTTTGTTCTTTGTTTTCACATCTCTGGTTCTATTTTGTTCACTTGTTTGTTTTGTTCATTAGGTTTCCTCTCATAGGTGAGATCATACGGTATTTGTCTTTCACCGTCTGGTTTATTTCACTTAGCATAATGCTCTCCAGTTCCATCCATTCTGTCATGAAGGGTAGGTGCTCCTTCTTTCTTTCTGCAGTGTAGTATTCATTGCGTAAATGTTCCACAGCTTTTTGATCCACTCATTTACTGATGGGCACTCAGGCTTTTTCCAGCACTTGGTTATTGTAAATAACATTGTATGAACAGAAAATCCTCTCAGTGAAATATTTCTGTTATATCATGATGTCTTGCTTAGAAAGGTCCATAAACATTTTACAGAATGTACCTGTATCTCATTCTCCTGATGATTTGACACCCATTTAAATCTTTACCAGGTTGGCAGTGACTGAATGATTCCTGTTTCTCATTAGATGACCCCAAGCTCCATAATGAATGAACCATTGATTTAATGTGTATGAATTCTCTTTGGTTAACAAGCCATCATAATAAATGCTATCTCTGGCCATAAGATCATTTATCCTCTCTAAAACAAAACTATTTTGGGGCATTTGGGGCTGGTGTAGGGAATAGTTCTTCTCTTATAGTCAGCAACAAGCTGCTTTTCTTTCTTCCTCATGACACATAAAATTTTTTTATAGTTTTTCCAATCTTCTTCATAAGTGAAAACTCCTACAGTGGACAGTCTAAAACAGTACTGTCCAAGAGATGTATAATGGAAGTTATGTATGTGAGCTACATATGTAATTTTTGTGTTCTAAGAGCCATACTATTAAAAAGTAAAAAGAAACAAATGAAATGAACTTTGATGATAAATTTTATTTTGATGATAGATTTTATTTAACCCATTAGATAAATAAAATGTAGAATATTCATACAGTTGAATATTATTCAGTCACAAAAAAGATGAAATTCTGATATATACTGTAACATGAATGAACCTTGAAAACATTATGCTTAAAAATAAGCCAGTAACAAGAGGAAAAATGTTGTATGATTCTACTTATATGAGCTACATAGAGTCTCAGATTTTTAAAGACAAAGGGTAGAATGGTGATTCCCAGAGGTTGAGTGGAGAGAGGAATGGGGAATTCATGTTTAATGGGTACAGAGTTTTATTCGGAAGATAAAAAAATTCTGGAGATGGATGATGATGGTGGTTGTATAACATTGTTAATATTCTGAATGTCCCTGGGTTGTACACTTAAAACGAGGAATTTGATATTATGTATATGTTAACCATACATACACAAAAAGGGATAAGATCATGTTATTTTGCTCAAAAACATCCAGTGTCTTCCCATCACACTATGAAAAACACCTGGATGTCCTTTTCATGATCTTCACATTCCTATGACCTGGCACCTGACTTCTTCAGCTACCTTTTCTTGCCTTGGCTACTTACAAGCCATGTGACCTTCTGTAACTTAGTCTGCTTAAGCTTCAGTTCCTTTATATATGAATTGGGGATGATTCTAGTATTTATCAACTGCAAGGAGATGATTAAATAAACTAATGCATGTAAAATGCTTAGCAAAATGCCTGACACATAGTAAAGTCTAAATAAAGACTAGCTATTAAATATTGTAGTTGTTAGTATGTATTATTTTCACATCAACTGTTCAACACATTATATATAACTAATTCCTTTATAAGGCCTGGAGAAAAGATAGAGCAGGAAAATTACTGGTGTGTGAATATAGATGAGGCAAGTATTTGCTAATAGTGTTGACTTTTTTGTGGAGTGGTCAGTGTAGACATTCTGACATGGGGATCAGGGAGATTTGATCAAAAACTTTGTTAAAGCAAACCCATGGATGGAAGTAAAGCTTTCTCCAGATGAGATTATGCCCACATAGCCAGCACTCACAGTCGTTATGTTCTGTTGATCTGGTTACGGGCATTTTGCAGAGTTCTCAATTATTGGCAGAGGACAACTGAACCATATCAGAGTTATCAGATATTTTCACAGTTCAACACTTTCCTGCAAACAACATTTAGAGAAAATCCATTGTTACACAAAATTAGGTAGCTACAACTTGCACTCCCAAGGAGCTATTCAGAAGGGAGGGTTGCATCCGGCTCACCTGGGTTGGCTCTCCTTTTCACCCTCACCTGCAGCCAACAGTTGCCAGCATGGACACCCCAGGTGTGGGGCAGTGTGGAAATGCTGTAATAGGTTTACCTCTGAATGTGACCAAATATTCTTGTTTTTACTGAGACGAAAAGTGGAATTAACAAGATGTGGTTACAATATAGTTTTACTTTAAACATTTAAAGGGTGATCACTTTGTTTACTGCTATTCACTTGGTGAATGCCGTCCACCCTGAACATCTATCTAGTCCGGGGCCTTCACTGTCTTTTCCAGGGCTCCTCCTCTCCTTTCTCCCGTTGGCTGCCATTCAGCAACTCTAGAGCTGGCCAGCCAGCAACAAGGGGATAATAAAAACCTCAAAACTAGTTCAAATTAATGACCAGGTTTTGGGGAAAAAGTGAAATTATACCTAAAATGAAGTTTTAGTTCTGTTATCTTTTTGAACCATAGAAGCAACATTGTATTGTTTTAAAAAAAATCACTAGACAAAGAATAAAGAAAGTATACCTCCAGATCCTTTTCTAGCTAATTCTCTGGCCAAGAAACTTCTCTGTGGGCCTTGGTTGCCTTTGCAGTTATAGTAGTGTCATCAGTTTCATAACATAAGAAGAGTTAGCTATATTGTAACTTTTACCACCTCATAAGCTAATTAGGAATCAAACACTGAGGAATGAGACTTTGAAATTCTTTCCCTCCTTATTCATTATTTTTACCTTGAAAATACGGGAAAGTTATTTAACCTAAAGCACTACTATCTCACAAAAATACTGGAATAATGGATTTGTATGTGGGTAGTAGCTGGATTTAATTTTTTAAAGTTTTTAAAATTAATTTCTTCTTTTTTTTATTGTTGTTGTTCAGGTACAGTTTTTTTGCCTTTTCCCCCAACCCTGGCCCAACACCCCAGCCCTCCCCACCTCCCTGGATTTAATTTTATATTAGATTTTATTCTGACAGTTCTATACTAGTTCTATTTTATTCTATACTAGTAAGAAACTGTGAAACAAATAAAGGATTACAAACTTTGAAAATGTGAAGGAACAGTTAAGGACTGAATTAGAGGAATAAGTTGAAATCTGTGTTTCTCCTATTCTACTGATATTTCACACTTGCTTGTGTCTCTTAAATTTGATAATAATAGCAAAATAAGCAAACAAACAACAAAAGAAAGACTTTATTTGGTAGATGACTAAAGAGTTTTAAGATACATCTTTAAGTTTACTTATTCTAATTGTTGTGTTTAAACAAAAGTGTAGCTAGTAAGCATTTTATGGAAAGGGTATAATTTTCATAACTGTTAGGAGACTTCATTATCAGAAGATATGCTTGTAGATATAAGATATCAGGAGGGTGTTTATGGAAACCTTAGATATAGAGAATCAGTTACAAAAATTATTTTATATAAAAATAAAACACTGATGCTGTTGGTCTTAGGAGTGTAAAAATGTAATTTTTTTTTGGTTTTCTATTTCAGTTGAGTTTTACATTGGACTATAGAATAACAGAAGATGAGATTTGTGGATTACTTGAGGAAATTTTTTGCTTTTTGTTTTTGCCTTGTCAAAAGAAAGGTAGCTTTCTTGAGTGTTTTGGAAATAATGAGAAAACTGAAAACACACACAGACATGGGAAAGGACATCATCAGGTCTAGAACTCAACATCGCAGACTCAATTTTTAGAAAGCATTCTCTGTTAGACATTCCCTGCCCAACAGACCCAGGGACTTGGAGAAGGGACTGCAGGGGTCCTGGCCTCCAAGCACGTCTCATGTGTGCATTGTGGCTGCATGGCCCCTCTCTAGACACACACTTAACGTGTGTAAAAGGCTGCCAGAAAAACAATGACAACAGCAAAGTGGTCCTATTTTAAACATTTAGGTCTGTATCATATTCAGTTCTTCTGGATAGGGTATAACTGTTCTTACACTTCCTTCCAGTGCCCAATGCAGATGGGAACCATTGAGTCTTTCATACCTCAGCCACAGTGTGGCAGAGAAGAAAGTCTTCTTAGTATAATAAAAGATGCCTTCTCTAGCAGGCAGTTATTTTGTGTGCACATCACCCAGATGGCCATTCCATTTGTCTCCAGGGGTGAACCTAGCAATACAGCAGTATAAAGAGGCCGACAACAGTATTTCCTCCAAACCTCATTCTCACCAATCTCGCTCCATTTCCCCCAACACAATCAACACTACTAGAAACTAACTTAGTTCACAACATTTTGCTTCATTTGATGTTTCTTGGAATTTTGGAAGAATGGATGCCTGAGGCCTGAAAGGCATATAGACTTTCTCTTCCAGACACAATTAAATTCATATCTGGGAGTATGGTACAGAACAGAAAAGTTTGAATAGTAGATAATGAGACATTTCTAGTGAGTTGAGGAATGCTCAAAGTTATTTGATGCATTTGTTTCAGAATTTATTAAGTAGTTTCTTTAACTACTTTACTAGAGCAAGGCATATGCATTAGAAAGGATGTAACTTATTAAAAGAAATATTAAAACAAAAGTAGATAATAGCAATAAATTCATAGCTTGTATAGTATGTTACAAATTTTATATTCTTATAGATTCTTTTTGTCTTGCAAATAATGAAGCGATATTATAAACATAAGCAAGAAAATGCAAAATGAGGCATCTTACAGGCACATTATTATTCTTATTTTAATTATTCAACTCATTTTATTAGATCTTTAGACTGCAAAATACACATCTGAGCTATATATACAATGAGTCTTACTTTATTATAAAAGGACTAAACTATTTTTCTGATTCAGAGAATTTCAAGAGGTAGAATATTGAATTAACAGTTGAATAATACAATTAATTTTGGAATAGAATAAAAATCCCTAAAGAATCAAAACGCCAAACTTAGACATGTACATTCTCTCCTCCAATGCCTGGTTTATAACTTTACAAATATAGTTTTCATACTCTGGTTTCCCTTCAGATCATATAAATCTTTCACCTTTTACAAAAATTGTTTTCTTTCTCTGCTCCGTATCATGAAGAGAGAGTAAGAGGGTGGGGCAGGGAACCAAGAAGATAGGGAGCTGATCTGGGTTAAGGACAGAGACCAAGAGCAAGGATTCCAAGCTCTAGTCTGGACTCTAAATTGGACTGTGGTCTTTTGTGAGTCACTAATCGCTTCGTGCATTGAGATAGTAGTGTGCAGAGGGGAAAAGCACAGGCGTGAGAAATACATATACCTGATTGAAATCTTCATTACAACTCTTACTAGACATGTGACCTTGAGACAAGACTCAACCTCTTTGAGCCTTCATTCCCTCATTTTCAAGATGCGGACATCAATACCTACCTTCTGAGGTTGCTTGAAGAATCCAACAAAATTATGTTGGTAAAACATCTGATGCCATGTTTGGTAAATGGTACATACCCAATAAGCAGAGCTCTTCATTATTTTCAAAGGATGTCGTTACACCAATTCCCTCTGAGCTATAGTATTCTATGGTTCAGGAACTATTGATTGGGATTTAAATGTTGGCTTAGCAAGAGGTAATTTGCTGACACCCCAGCCCCATCTCTTATATGGTAGCCATGCTCTAGTGGAGTTGCCATTCACATAGAGCAGGTCATGTGAAAGGCACAGACACTGGTTTGGGTTAGTTTTGTGCCTGGCATGGAAGCTGGACATCTCAGGATTGATCAAACACTTAGTTGCCTAAGCCACAGTTTTATCCTCTACCATGACTGAGTGACCTATTTTTTTTCCAACGCTGCTATTAAATCAGAGATGGAAGCTAGCACTGAATCAAAGCACTGTGGTTCCCTGTCACATCCACTCTCTTGGCTTCTCTCCAGCCTTATTTTAAATATCCCTAGGGATGTACTTTCATTGTTTCTCTTGAAGATTTTTCTTAAATAATGATTTTTACTCTTAGAAAGTTTTCTCTCTCATTCAGGGAAAATTTTTCTTTCTTTCTTTATACTGTTTTAGCTATTCTGTCCTAAACCTGATTAAATAATTCCTCTTGCCTGTTCAGTATTTCTCCTGTCAGATTTTGTAGTCAATTATTGGTCCCCCCTCAGTCATTACTTAGCAACACCAGACATAATCTTTATCTTTAATCATTTCTCATAACTCATTTCTCCATCACACAATCATTATTCTCTCCTCTGAATTAATCCATCTGCTCTTCTGAAGGGAACTTCAGGGCCTTAGGTGCATGCTCTCTTGGAAGTAAAACATGTAAGTATATTTATTTTAAATTTTTATTGAAGTACTATGGCAATACTGGCAATTTTGAAAACAAAAAGTTAACCTGCTCTTGTAACATGAAGGTTATTGTTCTTTTGTCTTTTCCATTTTTATGTCTTCAAGTATAAACACCTTATGTTATTAAATGGAAATTATGTATCAGGCATTGTGCTAAATCCTTCATGTGAATTATTCTGTTAACCGCCATAGCAGTCCTGCGACATTGTGGTAGGCAGTTAGACAGGCATACACAGAATAGAAATGATAGGCCAGGTATGGAATGTCACCAGGGTGAAAAGCCCCAGGTATCTAGCAAGGGGAAAAGCTGGGAAAACAAGAACCTCTCCTCCAGGCCACTTTTCTGCCCTGGCATATTGCTGGTCATGCAGTCTAGACCCCTGACTTTTCATATCCCTGGTCAAGTGGTTCAGACCCTCCCCTGACCTTTCCCCCACTAGCATGTCATTAGTCATGTGGAAGACCCTCTTAGAGGAGGAACAAGGTGGCTGGAGAATAGCCTCATATGACCCCCATCCATATAAGCCCTTGTATAACCACTTCCTTAAGCATTAAACCCTCAGGACAGTGAGGTTCTGGCCCAATTCAAATAATCTTAGGAAAAAAACCTTGGGTCTATTGATCACAGAGACAGAGTTTTGGTCCAATTAGAGATAACATATAGGCCTCAGTTGTTTTTCAGCTCTAGGCCCAGACAAGCAGTAAAACCAGATACAGTCTTGCCATGGCGGACATCAACTCCGGACCCAGAAAAGCAGCAAAACCAGATGCAATGACCAATAACCTCCTTCCCTAGTGCCAACCAATCAGTGAAGACCATGACCCAGAAAGGATACACCTGGAAAGCTGAAAGCTGATAAATATTCTAAGACTCACCCCTAAAATCTCCACCTTTAAAAACCCTCAAGCTAAAGGACCCAGCACACTCTCTTTCTCTTTCTCTCTCCTTCTCCCTTTCCGTCTCTCTCTCTCTTTTTCTCTCACTGACCTCACCTTCTTCCTTTAGGTGTTTTTTTTTGCTGTTCCTTCTCCTAAGCTCCAACGGCCCTTCTTTTGCCTCTGTAATGTGTTCCCTGAGCCCACGCAGCCCACCTGGCTCACTTCCTCCATGCCTCATTTCTTCTATCTCTGACTTTCTAAATAAACTTTTGGTTGTATTTGAGTTTTGACTCCGAATTCTTTCTTAGTCAGAGCTCAAGTACCAAGGTTGCTGAACTGAGGTCCAGTTGCTGGTAACATTCTGGTGCCATTTTGCCACCAACAAAATAGCTTCTATGACCCCATCTCATAGATAAGGAAACTAAGGTTCTGAGGTGTTACCCAAAGTCTGGCTCCAGAGATTACTCTAATGGTTATATTAGTTTGCCCAACATTCTTTTACCATGTTGTGCCATAGTAAATATTTTCATGGCGATATATAATTTAGTTATAAATGTAGCTATAATTTAGTTAATAATTCTCCATCAGGAATGATTAACTTCTTTAGAGGCATTCCAATTTTTCAGTATTACAAACATCTCTGAAATAAAATTTTTTGTGTAATGAATAACATAAATTTAGAGAATTGTCTTATTTTTTCCTATATTATACTTTTAAAAATTATTTAAATCCAGGAATAATAAAATAAAATATTGATGTATTTAATTAAGTTACCATTTTTAAAAAACTGAGTTCTGATTGGCATAATATACCATGAATAAGACTAAAAATCAAATAACAAAACAGAAAAAATTACCTGCATATAAATCTGATATATTCTCAATACATAAAGAGTTCATAAAACTGAATTTTAAAATTCTCTAATAGAAAGCAAAAAAAAAGAAAAATGTAAATGGCAATAAACACTTGAACTAATGCCCAAAAATACTACTAATTAAATACATATGTACATACATATAACTATATACTAAAAGCAGTATTAGTTTTTACTTATCCAATAGAGAACACTAAAAAACATGAGAATACATCAAAGGCATGAAAAAACATGTTTACTCATATAATATAGCTAGGATTAACAACAGATACAATTGTTTTAATTTCCAAAACACAGCAAAACTTTTAGCTTATCATCTTTAATTCAGCACTTTTTCCTAAAGGAAAGAGACCTTTACATATGATTTGCAAGTACTGTATTTTTCAGACCATAAGATGCACTTAGGTTTTAGAGGAGGAAAATAGAAATAAAAATTTTGAAGCAAAACATGTGGTAAAATATTTAATAACATAAATAACAATATTTCACCACTGTAAATGTAAACAGAACTCAACAGCAGTGTTAACAACCATTATTTCTCCCAAATTTGGGGAAAAATAGTGCGTCTGATAGTCTGAAAAATATGGTACTTACTACAGGAGTGCACCTCTAACTTGAAATATTTAGGCAAGAATCAGGTAAAATCTAACAAACCAATATACTGCCTAGGACTCTGTGGAGTGGAAATGCCTGTTTGTTTTTTGTTACTCTTCTGAAGAGGGTAAAAATTTTGTAATAAACTTTTCCCGAGGAGACAGTCCAACACCCGCCCTCCAAAAATTAGATTTAGAAAATACAGAGCTATTTGGCTCCTGTGAGGAAAGTAAAGCAGCATGCAGATCATCTGCTGGCTCTTGGATGGGGGAGGCAGAGCAGGCAGCCCAGCACTCTCTGGAGGGTGCTCTGGCCCAGCATAAAATGTGTGGGAGAAGGCACGGCCTGGGAATGCCACTGTTTTGGAGGGGGTTGTGTTGCGTTAAAATCCAAGTAAGGCACTACTATCACATCTTATCCTATGTCAGTTACAAATGTCATTGGAAAGAACCTCCCATTGCACTCACCACCAGCGTCTTATAGCATTCTGCTGACCTGGCTGTCCTGAGAAAAAATTTCCAGAGAAAAGTGAGAAACCATCCCCATAGCCAGATGATAGGGCAAACATAGGTATCACCAGCATCAATATAAATCCTCGAAGGAAGTGGTTGTTATGTCTTCTCATGAGGGAATAAATTAGCAAAATAGATTAGAAGGAATTGCAACTATTTTTTTTTCAGGGAAGGTGAAACAGAGAGAAATGTGTTATTTCTTAATCTCTCTGTTTTCTAGGTATATGTGTTGGGGGCAGGTTGGAGGCAGTGTCTAGTAGCTGATTTGAAAAGCACCATCATTTGTGTGGGTGTACAGGCTCATTATTCACTTCTTCAATCGTGCATTCATTGAACAATTATTTGTGGATGACTATTATATGTCTTATCTTTTCCTTGGTGCCTCAATCATAATATAATTTCTCTATTGTGGGGCTTTACTGTCCAATAGGAACTCAGGGTAGATAAGAACTCAGAGCTGAACTACTCTTCCTAGTTAAATTGTGGGAAATAGAAATGCAAGGAAATGGGTGACAATGACACTGGGCTCAGTGTGAGGAAAGTGTGAAAAAGAGCTGGAGGGGGAGAGGGCTGGTAAGGACACTGGAGAGAAAACATCACAGGAATCTGGGGTTAGAGGGTCACATGCTGGATGGTGTGTGATGGAATTTATCTCTTCCTCTACATACCACATCTTCTTTTAAGTCATCCAAAAAAGTTGGAATTAAATGCAGTCTGAGATTACCTTTTTAGAAAGTAGTGTCAGAACCAAGCGGTGTCTGCACTTTAATGGCTGTGAGCAAGGGCTGGGGTGCGTGGATGTGAGTGAGCAGCAGCAAGGGGAGGCACACATCTGGGTAACATCTGCCTCCACTCTGCTTGTGTCTGTAGTGAGCTTAGAAAGAGTCGATAAAATATTTCATATTCTTCTCTGGGCAGTAAGGGATATTTTTCTCCATTACACTTTTCAACATTAGTTTCCTTCCTTCCTTCCTTCCTTCCTTCCTTCCTTCCTTCCTTCCTTCCTTCCTTCCTTCCTTCCTTCCTTTCTTTCTTTCTTTCTCTGTCTCTCTTCCTTTTTTATACAATTACCATACCTTGTATGATCTCTACAAAGGGGAACAAAAGCTTAAAGTTGTATTCACAATTTTGCTTTCTATTACCTTACAATTTTCTATGATGGTTCTATTTTTTTGCCTTCTTATTGGACATTTGGGTTTTGTAAATATTTCTGATTTCAGAATGGAGTTTGTATGTCATTTTGTTCTGTTTCTTCCTTTACAACCACAAAGTTTTCCTAATTTAACTTTTATGAGAAAGTTTATAATTTTGCAGATTGTTCAGTGGTATTCACTTTAGGACTCCACAACTGAGGGTGGACTTGGAAAATTTTAATCCAGAAAAATGATAAAAATGATCATGGGGTGAGGAAGAACTATATTGAAAGAGGAAAGGAGGTGAGATCATTTTGTCAAAAGATAGTGAAAGATGTACTAAAGATTTGTTTAATGTATTGTGCCTCATATTGTGGTCTTCACGCTCAGGAAATTAATCTGACATTCTCCTTAAAATTCTAGTTTGAACTATTATTTTTACAAATCCTATTTCTAAAACTCTTGTTCCTCCATCATTATTTAGACTGGCATATGAGTATCTAATAATATAATTTGTCTTGGATACATATGTGGTTTACATAAATAAGTGAATGAGTATTGACTCTGATGTTTTATATCTAGAAAAGGCTGATCACCAGATGTTTTTAGAATAAATAAATAAGAGGAAATTGCTCTGAAGTGCAGCTTAAAATATTTTGGTTTGATACAATTTGGAATTGCAGTTAAGTTTGTTCAGTATTAGAGTGAAGTCATCATCTTTCTGGAAGGAATCAGTGTGACCCTCCACAGACTGAAAATAGCCTCTTGTGTGTGTTGCGGCAAACTGCTCTTTTTCTGTTGCTCTAACTCTGGCCTTTGTCCTGTGAGAGAAAGTTTCAGGCCTCTCCCTTTTTCAATTTCTCTTTCTATTTCTTAATGACATTTTCACTTAATATTTTTACCAATCTGCATTTTTAAGACCCATAAGGAGGGTATATTTTTGTGTATGTAAAGATCATTTAGAATTTCTTAAATTTTAAGTTAATATTCAGGGTTTATTAAATTAATATTTAGAGTTTAATAACAGACTGGGAATAATCACTTTCACTTACTTACATTGGGTTGCAAGAAAGGTTTCTGTTGTATGTTTTTCTATATTCATAAAGATCATTGTTTTGGTATTATATAAATTAAGACTTTTAAAAAATTCAATGAATAACAAATTAAAGTTGTTGATATTAAGTTCCCTTAAACAGAATACAATTTATAACTTAGTTATTTAAATTCCCTGAAATATTTAAAATTATATATTTAAAAGCAATGATTCAATTACCTACTTTATATGGAATTAAAAGGTAAACCTGTCAGAATCATAATATGCAAAAATTTTGTGAATTTTGAAAGGGTTAATGTTGAATTTAAAGCAGAATTTTAATAATATGGGTTAGTTTATGTCATCAACTATTTCCTTCTACCAGGAGTGTTCAACTTTTGGCATCTGGGCCACACTGGAAGAAGAATTGTCTTGGGCCACACATTAAATACACAAATACTAACAAAAACTGATGAGCAAATACAAAGGTTTTAAGTAAATTTATGATTTTGTGTTGGGCTGCATTCAGAGCCATCCTGGGCTACATGCAGCCCATGGGCCTCAGGTGGGACACCCAAACCTTCTCAAGGTTGGAAATACCTACTAAGACAATAGTTTTATCTTAAAAAAATGTAAACATATCGTTCCAAATCTGGTGGAGAAACCATTCTAAAAGAAGTAGATACATCTGAAAAATGGGTAGAGCTTGTTTCTCTGGATTTCAGCTACCTATGCTAGGTAACAAACTACATCCATCTTAGTGGTAAGAAGCAATCATTTATCGTGCTCCCTGCTTCTGTTGGTCAGGGATGACTTTTCTCTGCTCTGTGGTATCATGATGTCTGGACAGTTCTCTGAGGACTAGAATGGCTGTAGGCAGGAATCACCTGGAAGTGTGTTCACTCTCACATCTGAGTCTGGCTGAGATGGCTCTCAGGAGGAGTTTAATGAGGATGCTTGATCAGAGGCCCCACACATGGCCCTTTCATGTGGTTTGGGCTGCTCTCAGTTCTGGAATCATCTTGAGGGGAAGCAAGCATTCCCAAGCAACGAGGTGGGAGCTGCGTGGTTAGGTACCACTTAGCCTCAAACTATAACATCAGTTTGTGGTATTCTGTTGGTCCAAGCAATCACAACTCTTCTGAGGTTCAAGGAAAAGGGGCATAAGCTCCTATATTTAAAAAATTCTGCATTCTGCCAGATCTGTTGATGCAGATATGAGACCTTGGACTGCATGTATCCACAGTAACCCTTCTTTCACTCAAATGGGAACATTGGGACCATTTTAGTGTTGTTCTGAAAATAGGAGCCTCCAAGTCCATAACCTTCTGTGGGACATTTTGCAAATCTGACTTCTACCTACCTCTTACATGTTCTTCCATCAATTTTCAAAATTTTGCCTGATTTGGGCAGGTGAAAGTCAGTAATGTCTACTCTGATTTCTTCCCAATCTAACTGTACTGCACTAATCCATTTTCTCTCTCATTGTTGGTCATAGTATTAGGGCTATTCTAATGGTAGTATTTTTTTTCTCTAGGAAGTAGTTGCTAGAACTTTAACCTCCTTTGATTTCTCCTTTCCTCTTTTTCATTGTCTTAGATACATATGTATTGATTGCATCATCATCAACCCCCCAATTTATTTTTCAAAGTCCAAAGCACTTCTTTTGTTCCTTCTCTTTCCCTTATGTTGCCCTTTTTTTTTCTTGTCTTGCTCTCCTTACTGAAAAATAAAAAAGATTACACATCACATATCCTCCCTTGCCATTAAGATATGTGTCACTATATATGCCTGGGCCAATTTTCAGCAGCAAATTCTTCCCATGATTTCTTTCATTTATTTGAATGAAACCAGGGAGATATTGGGGAAGCAAATGGCTGGACTGATGTTCTCTGGAGCTTTCCTAGCACTGTGAGTCAAGAGGCATAGCGAGGTTGTGTAACACTCAAAAAAGTAATAGCTTACCCCTTCGCAGAGATGTTTATTAAGGAGCAAATTATCCTCATCCCCAAGTCATTTCATTACAATTCTTAAGAGCATCATTTTGCGATAAACAAAGTGAAATTGCAGTTAACTAAATGCTAGCATCTGTTTAATTGTTTCAAATCTACAAAACGTGGTGATTTGTAAAAATTCTCTGCCACAGTATACTGTTTATAAATCTCTATAGCTGTAATCATAATTTATTAATTAATTGCCTCATTTATTTGTTTTCCAGTAAACATTTATTACTCATTAATTCACCAAACGCTGTACCTAGGTACTGGGTTATGAAGATAAGATAATTAAAAGAACTTTTGTTGAATTATTAAAATTAAATGTAAAATACAGCTATTTAAATAAAGTAGCTTCTGAGGTTTCTGTAATTTATTTTGGACCTTAGGTTTACTGCTTTGATTCTGAGAATAAGGTAGGTGTATCACCTAGAGTTTAGCCAGAGAACCAGGCCAGCAGGAGATTTACATTAAGAGCTTTATTGCAGAGTTGGCTAAGCAAGTCCTGAGTCTGGAGGGCAAGCTGTCAGGAAGTCAGGCTGGAACTGTTGGCCTTGGGCTGTAGCTGCTGTCATAGGCAGAATTCTTCTTCTTCAGGGAAGTCTTAGCTCTGCTCTGAAGGCCTTTCAACTGACTGAGTCAGGCCCACATAGATAATCTAGGGTAGTGCCCCTTTAAATCCCACAGATTACAGACTTGAATCACATCCACAAAACACCCCCACAGCAACACCCAGACTGATGATTTGTTTGAATAACTGGGGACCGTAACCTAGTCAAGTTGACATTTGAAACATGTCACCCTTGTCAACTTAGCAACCATACACATCTCTTTAAATCATACTTAATCTCCAAGTAAAGATAATAACAAAGTCATACTTCTGGCTAACTTTATACAACTTTCCTGTGTACAACCAAAAACGTGGTAACTTGTTACTCAGAGAGGGATGCTAAGTGCTTGGGTGATGTTTATTCTTCTATTTCGATATCCCATAACTTAAACACTGTGGCATAAAGTTAACTGTTATTAACACATCTTACGTTAGATGATAAGAGGATGAGAGAGGAAAGAAAACAAAAATATTTGGTATATATTTATATATGTATTTATATAAAAGGAAGAAATACTCATAATTATTATAGTCCTTACTTCTGAAACTGATCAGACAGTTGTGGGTGATTTTAATCACTGTAAAATTGGGCTTATTTCATTTATTTAAATTTGTCATTACATTCACTCAGAGTTATATTAAAATAAGTTGCAATTTAATTTTAAACAATTTGAACTTTCTCATAAAATTTGTTTCAAAATTAGAAATTGTATTTTAAGCTTTATAAGCTCTAAATATATGAATTTGTATAACTTTTTTATTTGGTCATAAGACTGGAGTGAGTAGTATACTTAATAAAATGCTTTATCTTCTCATGAGGCTAAACAAATAAAGGCCACCTGCTTCCTATCTATTTCCTTTTGAGGCTGTAGCAACAATGCATCTGAGACAAATTACCATATTTTCCTGCTTAAGTAACTAAATGGTACTTAAAACAGTGGAATTTCATCACCTTCTTATGTTATTAAAATGTATTCATATTAACAGGAATATGCATAAGTGCTCAAATAATTACATATTGTAAGCATAAGTACATAAATTACTATGCAGAGTCTATTCTAAGGATTCCCAATCAAAGAAAGATTTCAGAAATTTAGAACTTAAATAACATTAAAAATATTAATCTTTGAGGTAAATTACTAAGAAAAGTTTTGGATTCTCTCTTATATAGAATTAAATAACCATGGATGTAGGAGACCATTCTGTGTGGCGTGGGCCTAGCTCCCAGTGGAAAGCAAGGTCCTGTGCAGAGGACCCATGCCCACGGATAGGTTCTCCTGTGGGGAATCAGGCCTGCATTGAACCTAGACTGCTATGAGTCTTGTTTTTGCTAAAACTCCCTCACCCTGATCTACAGCAGCAAACTTTTACTGCAAAGTAACTTCCTAAAATCCATGCTAAACCTTCCAAGGAGGAGTGTAACTAGTTCAACCACTTTTCCCTTTTCATTTGCAAATATCCTTCTGTGATGTGATTAGCAGCATCTTCTCCTTTGTTTTCTGCAAAAGGTAACTGCCTAAAGCGAACCTGTGCATAGTAAATGAGGACCATCAAATAATGTGCCCAGAAAAGAAATAAAGGCCTGTCACAGCAAGGGCTGAGGCTTTTTCTCCCCTTGAGAGAGAAGCCTCACTGTCCCTTTTCCTCCATAGTATTCGGTAGTCCGCGTGAATTTCTCATGTCTCATCCACAATGTGGCGGACCCCACGAGCCGGGGTGCACATCACATGGATTGTTTTTTATTTATTTGAGATCTGTGAATTAGCTATATAACTTTGTCATCAGTAACATTTCATAGATTTAAAAAATCCACAAATAGTCAAATAGTAGAAAAATGAGAACTATAGAGCAGAAAAAAAAGAAGAAATAAAATCTATGGCAATTCTAATAACCATGAATGAAACATTTGATGTATTTTTCTCCTATCTTTTTTTAAACCATATGTGTATTATATGTGTCTTATGCTAACACACATCCATTTAATACATAACTACTTATTTAAATAATTGAAACCATACTTTGTGTATTCTTCTCATTCTTATATTTTAATTTATCTATAAGTATTTTCTCATACTGTGGAATATTTTGAAAATATAATTATAATGCTTACAAAAGACTTTTTATAGATACATCTTAATTTTTAGAGCATTTATCTATTAACACATGCCAATTTCTAATTATGCTCTAAATATAGCCACTGTCCCTATTTTATAATAATGATTTTCTTGCTTTTAAAGTAGCTTTATTATTTATGTATGCATCCTGAATTCTGTTGATTAATTTTGCCTAGTTTTGAACTTAATATAAATGGAATCATACTGTTTCCTGCACATATTTTGTGCAGGGCTCCTCTCACTAACTTTTTAATTTGAATTTATGTGCTTTAGGCTTTTTTCTTCCAGCCTGTGGCTGTTACACAGACTTTGCATGTGTCAGGGTGCATGTGCCTGCATTTCTCCTGGTTCTGTGACTAGGGTGGAACTACCAGGTCACAGACTAGTTGCATCTTCAACTTTAGTTGATAATGTCAAATTTTTCATTAAAGAGGTGATATCAATTGCTCTCCTGACAGCAAGTTGGAGTTCCAGTTATTTTATATTTTAGTTAATGCTTGGTATTGTCAATAATTTTTAATTTCTCTTCTCCCATGCTTATATAGTAATATTTCATTATAGTTATAATTTACATCTCCTTGATTACTAATGAGATATTATGGTTCTTTAGATATTCTTTTTTAAATATAAGTGTCTCTTAAGTCTCTTTCCAATTTTAAATTTATTTAAATTTATTTCTGTTAAATTCTAGGAGTTCTTTTTATTTTCTGGATACAGACCCCTTGTAAGTCACAAGTGCTGCAAACTTTCATTGGTGAAGAATATTTTAGTTGATATATAATTCTGGCTTCATTGTTTATTTTTTTAAAGTAAATTGTCTAATTGTTTTGAAAGTGCTATATCTCCCTCCATGCCTCCCTACTACACATTCTAGTTGCTTTTGCATCTAACATAATCTGTTCAAGTATACTTTCCTGTGTATTTATCTAACTGCTGCTATTATTTTTAAACATTTTAATGAAAATTTTCAAAACATTAAAAAAGTAGATTAGCACAATAAGCCTTTTGTACCAGTAACATAGCTGTGGAGGTGGGCTGCTTGGCTCTCCCATCAAGAATAACTTGCACTTCAGCCATGAGAACAGTGAACTGAGTCTCAAGTGCAACACTTTTGGGATTTGCCACAGTATCCATGTGAAGACCCCTCTCCTCAGGGCACAGTCCCCAGCAAGGGAGTGAGCTCAGCAGTGGCACGAGGGCCTGGCTGTTTCTGCCCGGTGTGGAGCCCTTGGCTGGGTGCTTACCCATTGGGTTAAGCACTGTCACATCTGTGTCACTGGCTGAGGGATTTATGCTCCGTTCTGCCCCCTTCTGCCTTTCGTCTCCCAGACGTCAGGTGGGGATTATGGTCTGCTGGCTTTCCCTGACTAATTCTGTTTGTTCCCCTCTATCTTTCACAGGAATTACCCCCAAGAAACATCCATCCTCTAACTCTGCCTCAGCAGCTGAGTCTGCACAAGCCACCATTCATCTGCAACAGTTTAGATTTCGCCACATTCATGCCACACATCCATTCTCTAATTTTTATTTCTTTGCTGAAGTATTTTAAAACAAACTCCAGGCTTCATGCTATTTCGCCTCTTTGTATTGTGTTGTATATCTCTTAGAAATGTGAAAAATTTATTGTATGTTCACAATGCACACATAACAACAATAACATTATTTCTTAATATTTTTCAATGCCTAACACACAATCAAATTTCCCACTATCTAAAAAGTTTTATGAGCCAAAGATCACATGGTATATTTTTATGTATCCCAAGTCATTTTCTGCTATTATACTTTAAAATATGCATTTATATTTCTGCCTGCTCACTGAAAATTTCTTTTATGGTTTCTTGTTTGTTTTTTTATATGTGGTCCATATTCTCCTATAATTTTTGGAAGACAATCAGATTTCTTCTAAAATTTCATCTTTTTAAAAAGGAACTAAGAATCAGGAATATTATCCTCTTCACCTTCAGAGCAATGATTCATTTGCCTTATATCTCTGAAAAGTGGGTCATTTTTCTTTTCTCTTTACACATATTGAAAGGGAAGATCTATGTTTATTTTTGGAGTTTCCAACAGACAGGGTAGAACAGTCTAAATTCCCTGACTATAACTTGTGCTTGAATATTATCTCTCTCAGATTTAAACTTAAAGTTCCAAGTTGGTGGGATTCACAATGACTAGTTGGCATTCTCCTAATGCAAGCCTCCCGAATTGATATTGGATCTCCTGATTAGGCTATAGAATTTTCTGATTCAGCTCGATAGGCACATTTTCTAGTTCTCTGAATCAACTGGAGGTATATTCAAATGGTCTCCCCCACTCCTTTGAAGTGAACCGTCCTGCTTGACTCACAGGCTGGAGTATTGTGATGGCCTGCAGAACCGTGTTGGTCAAGTCATCTTGATCGATACCACAGTCAGTGCACATCTGCCCGGACTTGGACACATCATCTTCTCTTACAGCTAGTGTCTTATGCAGGTGCCAGTGTTTGTCTTTTTGATACCTCCATGCGTATTTTAATGGGAAGTTGAGCAGAAATGTTTTAGGCATGGTTCCATTTTAACCTGAATGCTATGAATACCAGCATTACCCTTTACTTGTATGATTCTGCCAGAGGATAGAAAGGTAATATGATAACTGAAATGCACAATTTACAAAGAAAAGCTACGCACATTTGTATTTCAAAGGAATAAGATATTGCTAAGAAAAGAATATCTTAGAAACAGGACCCGTTGCCTTCTCCATTACTTCTCATGACAGAGCAGAGGAAAGCAAACCATAATATGTGTCCAGAGGGAATTGTACCAAACACAAGTTTGTGACACATGCTAAGAATTCATCAAAAATTTCAGTTTGAAGTGTTGCATGGTTGTAAATTGATCAATTCCCACTGAAACTGTGTGTCTAATTTAGGTGATGGCTAGATACCTCTAGGAGCTGGTGACTAAGAAATGGGTTATAACAGTGTTTGTTGATGGACAAGACTTTTCTCTGAATGTGAGTAGTATGCTATCTAAAGCACACAATTCAGTGAAGCTTATTTTCTTAAACAAAAGAATAGAATTTTAATGGAAATAACTGCATAAATTCACATATACAATTTTAATGGGAATACTGGTATCCAGACTATATTACTTTTTTATAACTTTTTATTTATTAATATTTCAAACTGTTAAAACAAGAACACATATTTAATGGTTTTCACTTTTTAAATATGATCTGTATTGCTTTCAGAATTAATAAATGTTGATTTGTAGTGTCTGAAGTGATTCTTGCAGACGGTTTCTCTTTTTGGCCTTTTTTGGCCATGACATCACAGCCTTTCACTATTTACTCTCTATTCTTGTAAACTCCTCAGTATTTTATTTTGAGAATTCCCAGTTGTAAGCCTCTTCTATGTCTCTTTTCACACAATTTTAAATCTCTATTTGTTTCTCAATGCAGTTTATCAGAATTAAATCTCTGGGCATTCCTTTCTGACTAAGCAAATTAAAAATTTGAAATAAAGCAGCCTTTTTTTGTATCGCTTATTAATGGTTACTGCTGGGTCACTTACAGTTCTTTTTACCTTTTCCTACCAATACTCCAGTTTGATTGATAAATTCAGTCACAGAATTTTAGAGCTGCAAAACATGTCTTTTAGAAGGGATAGAAAATTGTAAATAATGAAAGTTTTCATGTATCAAATGAAAATGCAAATTATATGCTCACCCACCAGCATGCACAGTGACATCTGCCTAAGGAGGTCCATATATATATTTAACACATGATTATACTTGAGCTACTTTAGATTCATTTGATATCACGACTCAGCCAATTATCTAACCTAATGGCTGGAACACAGGCTCTGAAGAAAATTTAGATTGGAGGGCTCTAAATCGTTGCCCTAAATGAAAGCAAATGCACATTTTTTAGCTCCTCATAAACGCAAACACCCAGAGACATTGCAGGAAGTCGCCTTGAATTAAATATCTATTAGTGCTTCATTAACATTAAATAATGTAAAGTTCTTTAATATTTGTTACCATGATTTTA
This sequence comes from Phyllostomus hastatus, assembly GCF_019186645.2. NCBI lineage: Eukaryota > Metazoa > Chordata > Mammalia > Chiroptera > Phyllostomidae > Phyllostomus > Phyllostomus hastatus. The sequence continues at coordinate 9,922,835 of NW_025334017.1, read as the reverse complement.
AGTTTTCTTGATTTTGTTTGGTCATTTGAGGTTCTAAAACATAAATTTTGTTTAAGATCATAGTGTTTTTCTGGAGGAAGGGTTTAGTGTGTTTTTTAAAATTTTGTCTTGAGGGAAGTGTAGAGTCACATGCAGTTTTAAGAAATAATGCAGAGATCCTATGCATCCTTTGCCCCCAGTGGTAACACCTGCAAACCTATACGGAAGGATCACAGTGAGGATATTGACATTGGTGCAGTGCAGATACAGAACGATTCTAACACCACTGAATCTCTCATTAGCCCTTTTTAAGCCATATCCATTTCCTTTTCACTCTCTCCTTGGTGTCTATAGTTTTGTCATTTGATTAATGTCGTATAAATTAAACTGTACATTGTGTAACTGACATTGGCTTTTGTCATATAGCATAATGCTCTGGGATCCATCCAGGTTTTGTGTGTTTCAATTGTTCACTTCTTTTTATTGCTTAGTGTCCTCCACGATGTAGACAAACTATTATTTGCTTACCCATTTACTGGTTGAAAGGCTTCCAGCTTTTTTCAGTTTTTGGCTATTAGAAATAAAGTTCCTATAAACATTCATGTATAGGTTTTATGTGAACATATCTTTATTCTGGGGGTGGGGAAGGATATCCAGGATTGTGATTACTGGGTCATATGGTAGCCACAATATTGTGTTTTTTAAAAAACTGCAAAATGGTTTCCTAAAACGGCTCTACCCTTTTACATTCCCTACAGCAATGTTTCTTCAGTTCTCCACACCACTTCTAGCATTTGGTACTGCCGCTATTTCTTATTTTGTCCATTCCTATGACTGTGTAGTAATATCTCAATGTGGTGTTAATTTGCATTTGCCTAGAGACACGTGATTTTGAATATCTTTTCATGTGCTAATTTTCCATCTGTATATCTTCTTTGGTGAAATACCTTTTCATGTATTTTGCTTATTTGTAATTAGATCATTGTTTTTGTTTTACTGTTGAGCTTTGAGAGTTCTTTGTACATTTTTTGATGCTAGTTTTATGTTGGATATGTTGTTTGCTAATATTTTCTCCTGTATCTTGCTTAATCTGTCATCCTCTTAGCAGATGTTTCACAGAACACAAATTTTTATTAGATAAAGTCCAGTGATCACTTTTTGGAGAAAATCTTTGGTATTTAGGACAAGACAAAGAGTTTGTAGAATAACACAAAAGCACAAGTCATAAGAGGGAAAAGTGATAAGCTGGATTTTGAAAACAAAAACCTGTACTTTATTAAATATCCCATTAAGAGGATAAAAAGATAAGCAAGACATGGGAAAAAATATTTGCAGACCACATAGTCAACAAAGGACTACTATCTAGAATATACAAAAATGTTTAATTATAAGCACATCAAAAAAATGATGTCTATAAAAAGAAATGGCCCTTACCATAGAAATTCTCTTCTGTACTCTTAAAAACTAAAAGATGACCTGTAAAAGTACTATCTTTATATTTCAGGTAAAATATCTGTGCTCAATAATTCTATATTCAGCATATTGTGATTTATGTGTAGTGGTACCTATGGACATCCTTAGATATTCAAGGACTCAGAAAATATCTCACCTATATTTTAAGATACAGTCTTGCAACCAAGATATGAATCACACTTGAGGAAATCATGGCAGGAAAGACATGGTTGATAGCACTGAAAACATTTAAATATTAATTAGTCCAAAAATGTCATAAATATGTTTAAAAAGTAGAATATAGTTACCATAAATAGATCTGAAGGAGACGATACATAATGTAAAGAATAATTTGGCAATAATACATGAGCCTTAAATTTCAGTACTCCAAATACATCAGGAAGCATGAAAAGGAGACATGGAAGAAGGGAAAAGGACAGTGGAACAATTTTCAGTTATATAATGAGGTAATATTTTACAATTAATATTAAAAATTAGAGCAATATATGTTCAAATATTTTAAAGTAATGGTGTATACTAGCAATATTTAAAGTAGCCCATTTTCCCCAATTTTTGAAAAAATACTCCTACAATATTATGTAGAAAATGGTAGAAAACAATTAAAACAGAATATAAGCCAAAAGTACCTAGAAATCAAAAAATGAGATTTGAAGTTCAGTGATGCTTGTGAATATAAACTCTTTTTGCAGAGGACTGCTGAGTTCATACCGTGTGTGATAAGCAAAATTCATCTATGTCCTGTATATAAGGGATGCATCTAAGACACAGTGATCTCAACAGGCAAATGTTAAAACCATGGGCAAATATTCATCAGGAAAACATATTCACAATTTTCTAGTGCTTAAAACATTAATATCATGCCAAGTAGAATTCAAGAGAAATATTAAAGTCTTTAAAAATTTATGAAAGCAATCAATAAACAAGATAAAAGTCTTGAAAATTTTTATAGTGAAAAATATTGCAAACGTATATTTAAAAATAGTTGTAAACGTCATTTGAATTACCTAAGAAACAAAAATTGTGAGACGTTTAGATGCACTTCACAATTTAGTAGGTAGTTAGTAACTAGGAATATGGAAGAATGAAATAATATGGTTAATAATGCTGGTTTTATATAACTTAAAACCATAGACCATGAGAATATACATTTTATTTAATTGAGAAGTTTGTAAAATTTGTTTATATGTTAAGTCACAGGAAATGTAAAAAAAGTCTAAAAATAAAAATTTTATAATTTTTAATTACTCAGCAATAAAATGAGAACTGAATAGTAAAATTTTATACACACAGCAATTCTAAAACATGCTCATGGATAGATTAGAGAAAAAATAAAAACTTTTGCAATTATGTTTCTTTAAGAAATAATTTCTTTTTTATTTTAATTTTTTAAATTGTTGTTCTTTTATGGTTGTCCCAATTTTCCCGTGTTGCTCTCCCTTCCCCCACACCCCCAACAATCAGTCCCCACCCCGCTGTCCATGTCCATGGGTCACTTATACCTGTTCGTTTATTAGACACCCTTCTTCACCCCTTTATCCCCTTCCCCCTGCCAATCTGGTCACTGTCAGTCTGTTCCTTGTTTCCATGCTTCTGGTTCTATTTTACTCAATCGCTTCTGTTCACTAGGTTCCTCTTATAGGAGAGTTCATATGGTATTTATCTTTTGCTGCCTGGCTTTTTTTCACTTAACGTTATACTCTCCAGTTCCATCCATGCTATCATGACAGGTAGGAGTTCTTTCTTTCTGCTGCCTGGCATTCCATTGTGTAAATGTATCAGTTTTTTGATGCACTCATTTACTGATAGACACTTAGGCTGTTTCCAGCACTTGGCTATTGTAAATAACACTGCTGTGAGCATAGGGGTGCACAGGTTTGTTTGAACTGGTGTTTCACGGTTCTTAAGGTATAATCCCAGAAGCGGAATCCCTGGATCAAAAGGCAGTTCCATTTTTAGTTCTGTTTTTGAGGAAATTCCATACTGTGTTCCCCAGTGGGGACTGTACACCAGTCTGTATTCCCATCAGTAGTGCACTAGGGTTCCCTTTTCACCACATTCTCACCAGCACTTGTTGTTTGTTGATTTGTTCATGATGACTATTCTGACTGCTGTAAGGTGGTATCTCATTGTGGCTTTAATTCACATCTCTCTGATGGCTCATGATGCTGAGCATCCTTTCATATGTCTCTGTGCCCTCTGTATGTCCTTCTTGGAGGAGTGTCTGTTTAGGTCCTTCACCCATTTTCAGTTGGATTGTCTGTCTTGCTGGTGTTGAGTTGGATGTATTCTTTATATATTTTGGAGATCAAACCCTTGTCTGAGGTATCATTGACAAATATGTTTTCCCATACAGTTGGTTCTCTTTTCATTTTGATGATTTTTTCTTTAGTCATGCAGCTTTTCAATTTGATGTAGTCCCATTTGTTTAGTTTTTCCTTTACTTCCCATGTCCTAGAATATATTCAGCAAAAATACTACTGTGTGGGATGTCTGAAATTTTACTGCCTATGTTTTCCTCTGGAATTTTTATGGTATCATGGCTTATGTTTAAGACTTTTATTCACTTAGAATTTATTCTGTTGTGTCATGTAAGTTGGTGATCTAATTTCATTTTATTCATCAACCATAGCAGGATACAAAGTCAATATTCAGAAATCGAAAGCATTTTTGTACACCAACAATGAAATATCAGAAAGAGAAACTAGGAAAAAAAACTATTTACTATAGCAACAAGAAAAGTAAAGTGCCTAGGTATAAACTTAACTAAGCAGGTAAAAGACCCGTACTCAGAAAATTACAGAACATTGAAGAAAGAAATTAAGTAAGATACAAATAAATGAAAGTATATACCATGTTCATGGATAAGAATTAATATCATTAAAATATCCATTCTACCCAAAGCAATCTATAGATTCAACACAATTCTTATCAAAATATCAATGACATACTTCACAGAGTAAGAGAAAATAATTCAAAAATTTATATGGAACAAAAAATGACCCCAAATAGCCTCAGCAATCTTGAGAAAAAAAAAGTAGGAGTGATCATAATATCTGATATCAAACTATACTACAAGTCCATTGTAATCAAAACAGTCTGGTACTGGCATAAGAACAGACACATAAATCAATGGAACAGAATAGAGAGCCCAGAAATAAATCCATGTCTCTAAGTCAATTAATATTCAACAAAAGGGTCAGGAGCATAAAATGGAATAAAAATAGCCTCTTCACCAAATTAGGATCATCTAAGAAATAATTTAAATGAGAGATATTTAAAAATCTTATAGAAGATTATTAAAATAAATCTAGAAGTAGCTGAATAACAATACAGAGAAAAGAATTAAAATTGATAAATTTATTATTTAATTAAAATAGTAGCTAAATAAATATATATTTATCCACATTTTTATATATCTATATTACAAATATATGGAAGTCAAGATGAAATAATTAATGAATATAAAAGTAAAAATTAGTAATTTGTAAAAAGGATAACAGCAAACAAACTTAACATTAAATGAAGAAAATAATTTACATCACTACATGATCAATTTGCATCACTACATAATTTACAACACCACATGATGTAAGATTCATTTTAAAGATATAAAAGTATTTCAGTTATTATAATTGGTAACATCAATAGGTCAAAGGAGAAAATTTGACCTATTGATCAATTTTAGAAAGCTAGAGAAAAAATCTATCACTATGTGAGAGATGTCAAAAATTTATTGCATAAAAGTTGTTGTTACTTGTGTTAAACATTCTTCAGTGAAGTAGGAGTAGAAAGGCACTTCCCTAACTTCTCTAAAAATCTTTTTTAATTCAATAGCATAGTTAAACTCTGTTAAAATATTAAAATTAGGAAAAACAACAATGTTCACCATCATCTCTATCATATAATATTATTCTAGATATTCTGATAAATTTTAAAAGATAATAAAATAAATATGAAGCACATATTACAATTAACTATAGATGACACATCTGACCTATCTGGGCAGTCAAAGAATTATTGAAAATACTTACAGCATTTAAAGAGATTTCACTATAATTCATTCAATGAATTCAATATAGTGATTGGTTAGAAAAAACCTGTATATGCATATATATATATTTGTACATATCAGCTAATTCCATATATTTCACATATATAAATTGTAGTAATACAGGGGAACAAAAACCCATTTATACTAGCAACTAAAAATATAGAGTATCTAGTAAAAAAATTAATAATAAGTAGTCCTATTTTTCTTAAAGAGAACCTCAAAACAATAACTGAGATACTGGAGTGGAGAGATTCAGGGGTGGAGGGATTGAGCAAAAACAAAAAGGGACTCATGGACATGGACAACAGTGCAGTGATTACATGGGGGAGGGGGCTATTAGGTGACTTAATGGTAATGGAAAAAATACAATAAAGATTAAATAAAAAATTAAAAAAGAAAAAAGATACAGAAAACTTAAATAAAAACAAAATTATACTCTGAGAAGAGAAAATTCAATCTTATAAATTTATTAATTACACCAATATAATTTATAAATTCAATGTATTTATAATTGCCATAAATCTCCTATTATTGTATGTGCAAAATAATTATAAAATCCATCTGTAGAATAATGAAGAAATTTTGAAAAAAGATAATGAAATGGATTATTTTACCAGTTAAAATTTTTAGATATTGTGAAGACACATTTGTTTTAACAGTGTGATGTTGTTCAAAAGTAGATAGAACAAAATGAAGAAAATGTTTGCAGTGTATATAAAGAAGAATTAACTGGTTAGTATGTAAAGAGTTTTTATAAATTATTAATATAAAAATGAATCTCAGTAGATAAATCTTTGCATGAGCAAAGATTTACAGAAAAGTGAAACTCAAGTAAAAACATGTTGAATCAAACAAGAAAATGAAAATTTAAAAATTCTCTACCATTTTGTCAAATTGGTAGCTTAAAAAATAACACATTGTAGTAGTTATAGTGATATCATTAAGCATAAACTTTGGTAGAATTTGTTAGGGATATTTGAGTAACATATCAATTATATGTTACTGACTAATTCTGATTCTAGAAATTTCCTCAAAGAAACAATCACACACAAGTCCTCTAACATAGTTTTAGGATAAACATTTAAAAGTTAAACTTAAAGTTATGGGATTACTATGATTGAATACAAATTGTTTTCATATGAGAAAATTTGCAAAGAATTTAAAGCTTTTTAAGAGCAATTTGGAAAAACAGGTTAGTATTTTTATAAACTAGAATACTATATTGCTACTGAAAATCATACTATTAGATTATTTAATAATACAAGAAACTCTTAATGAAATATATATTTTAAAAAAGAATAAACTCTATATAATAATTTTCAAAAACTACCAGTGCAGGAAAATAATCTAAAACTATATTGATAAAATCATTAAATACAATTATCTATTGCTGTTTGAATTGGAAAGGAGGCTATTTTCTGAATTACACAAGGGAGTCAATATTAGTTCATTGATAATGCTGAAAATTGGAGCAATATATACTCAAAATTAAAAAAATAATGACATAAAATTTGGCTAAATGTGTGGTTCATTTTAAAAAAATTATACTCTTCTTACTTTTGCAAGTCTTCTACAATAGCATTGTTTTTGCTCCAAGAGAATGTTAGTTATAAAACCTGACTTAGGCAGAATAAAAATTGATCCTAAAAACTAGTGTTATGTGCCTTCTGTTCACTAGGCACTGTTCTGGAAGCTTGCATGTATGCTGTCATTTAGTCCGCAAAACAAATTTATTTGATAAGAATTGTTATGACTCTATTTTATTGGATGAAAAAATCGAGGTGTAGAGAGATGAATTAGCTTGCTTCAGGAGACACCAATTATAAGTGATAGAATTGGGGGGTCAAAAACCCCATGACTAGCTTCCTTCACGGTGCCAAGTGCCGATTTCTTCTGATGAAGAAGTGCTGATTTCTTCTTTCTTCCGATTACCTTTAGAAATGCTGAGAAGGGCCTATTTAATAGACCACTTAATGGAGATAAGAGAAAGATCTCAATCTTCAATTACAGAATGCCTCATTCATTTAGATAAGTCTAAGCATCCCCTTTCAGCCCCAGCAAATAGGGGGAAATTTATTAAATTTCTTTTTCAGAAAATGCCATTATGTTATCTATTCATCGAAGTCCAGACTAACAATTTCTCATATAAAATAGATTTCCTTAAGAGACCTGTTTTGTTGAATGATAAGAATGTTTGGGCCTGAATTTATCAATTGCCTGAATGTGAAATGTTTCTCATGTACTTAAAAGTCTGTTCTCTTAAAATTTGTTAATAACCCATTATAATTTTGCTTATAGAGTTCACAATGCTCTATCCATGAAGAAAGAACGTGCTAAAAAAGTTTAATTTCAGTTAAACTTTAAATAAAATTCCAGATAGTTTGAATTATTTAAGAATGCTTTTATGAAATGCTACCCCAAATATAATAACTGACAAGTGGGAGTGTGTGAGTGAAAGTGAGCAGTATAGTTCGTTCTACTAGAGAGATTAGGAACTGGTTTTGATTTGTACGCAGCAACAAGTTCTCCTTTGTACTCCTTTCTGCATTCTCTCTCTTCTTTATCTAAGTATTGTTAATTAACCATTTCAAAAGTAAGTGGGTCAGTGTGAGTTCCTTGAGAACAAGGTCTTTTTATCTTATTCATCTCTGTATTTCAACATCTAACAATTGTTTGGCATTTAGTACTCAGTATTTTTTCACTAAATTTAAATGATGGCAAAACTCATGTCAGTTTCTTGAATGTCCTTATCACGACCTGCCCTTTACTATAATCAACCAGACAACTCAAAAGACAACGTTTATAAATTACCATTTGGTAGAGGACAAGCTTAAAAATGAGTGTAGGAATGATGTGTAGATAATAGCCATGTTATCCCTCCTTCTTTCCCTTGTTTAGCAATAATAACGAAATGTAAAGACATCTCAACCTTTCCTTCTAAAATACAAAATTTTTCGTAAAATTTAACATTCTATGACAATGGTTTTGTTATTGGTGTTTTTAATCTGGGTTACTCAGATATTAGACAGAGCTTGCGATTCTGTCAAAATTATGATCAGTACCAAATTCTTAAATAGGCTTAGAGTTTTTTTTTGTCTCTCAAAGGATTGCAGATATTTTGATCTAATTTGTGGATGTTCATTTATTTAAACACTGAAGGAAAGTTTTCTAAAATATCATTGTGATTGTGAGTTTCAGAATGAATTCAATTTTGATTTGAATGCATTTCTCTTTGCTTTTGAGATATGTTTATGTAAACATTGCTTTGTGAAAAAAAATTGGCAGTGGTTTGTTTAATAAAAAAATCATTATATTTATTGAAATCATATCTTCTGTAATGGCAACATCCTTAGGGAGGGGATGGAAGATAGTACTCATTAGATACTTTTCTTCATTTGTGAGCCAGACAGTATATTAGTTTTATCCATTGCCATCTGCTATCCATTTTATATACAGTATGCCTAAAGAGCTCATTCAGTATAAGGGTCTAAACTAGAAGATAAAGGTAGAGCATATTGTATTTATATTTGTAAATACTGTATGCATTAAATTATAAATATTTATATGCCATTAAGCTTTGAATAAAAGAAATACAGAGTTGAAACAGACATGCCTTTCCTACACAAAGCTGGAGGTTGAGGATAAAGTTTGGCTAGAAGCATGGTTCATTTGTGTGTACAGTTGCATTTGTTGTAACTATTTGAATGTATTATTTTGATTTCACTTTCCCTTACCTTGCTCAGTCTCACTTGCAAAGTAGTACTAAGAAATGATTTAAAAGAGTGCACTAGTTGAAATATGTATGGTGTGAACTGAATGACTCAACAAATCTAATGAGAGAATATATTTAAGCATTTTTAAATACTTAAAGAATTACATATTTTATGTGAAATTATCTAATGATATTACACAATAGCTAAAGCAATAGATTCTTTAAACTAAATGATACAGTTTTGAAATGGGAAGAACATAATCATTTAATTTTTTTGCAGTTGTATGCTTTCAATGATACATCAGAACATTAGTTTTCAGTATAAAACATTTGCTACAAAACCCATTTCAGAGAAACCATATTTTTAAAAAATGATGACAAGGGAAAAATAAGCCCTAATTAGAATATTCAAAAATATTTTTTTGTTAAAAAGACTGTATGTAGGCTCACAAAAGATTTCTCATTCAGTTTGAAATTTTGAAAATAAAAATCTCCATGTTATCTGTAAATTGATGAATTAATATGACTCTCTACCAGGGCAAGGATGAAGTCATTTTAATGGACCTGCTAATTGAGTGGATTAAGCAGTACTATTACAATATGGCAAAGATGTGTGTGTGTATGTGCATGCACATGAATGTGAGTGTGCATGTGTACAGGCAACATGGCACTCAAGAAAATCAAAGGAAATGAGCCAGAAACTTCTCACATTCTGCTGGCATCTGCGGAGTGTTGCCATATGAGAACCATATGACTGCTGGCAGCTTGGCATGTCAGCTCAGGGATGTTACACTTGACCACACTGAGCTTGGGTTTATCAGTTTATCACAGGAATATTGGTACAATTTAACTGCACTAATTTTGTGTAAGGACGTTTTATTCTTTCACAATGCCTCTGATCCCAACCCCAGCCTTTGAAACCATCTTGAAGTAGAATAAGGCATATCTGTTTTTCAATAGAGTTTCAAATGAACTGCTGAAAACAGCAATGATGTTTTCTTAATGTGTTAAAACTGGCTTTTACCATGTTATCAGTTTTCAAAAGCAAATCATTTTAACATGGTTACTAAGGTAGGACGTAAACCTTCCTCTAAGTTGTGTAGAGCAGCCCTATCTTGATGAGATCTATACTTTTCACACGTGGAAACTCTTGGTGAATACAGTCTTCTTTGGACAGGAAAAAGATGGTCTCAATCACACCATTTGGAGGTGTAAAAAAGGTTTATTATCCACACTATTAAAAAGGAAAATTGCCTTCTGTAGGAACAGTCTTAATTGGTCTGCCTGTTAGTGAGTGACCATTTTGAAATAGATGGTTCTATTTAATCTTCATAGCCAGGGAAGAGAAAACAGAGATAAATTCATCTATTTTTTCATGGGGTCTACTAAAATCATGATTTTTCTGATTACTAGTATGAACTAAAAACTCAGGCCTAGTCATTGACAAAACTGTCGAGTGAACAGATCTGGCACGCTTGCTGAACTCCACGCCTCGACTCCTCAGTCTGCCTCATTTCTGCGCAGGGCTGGCAAACAGCTTTGTGCACAGGGTGCCACAACAAGCATAACCACTTGGTATCTGCTTTGCATCCTTGAAGCTTTCCCCAGAACCCAATCACCAGAGAACTCTAGAAGTGAAGTAAACACCTTGGGGGTAACCCTCAAACCGTGGGGCAGGGGACCAGGTAGGTGAAGGCTCCATTCCTCTTGTCCTTCAGTGGGACAAGCTTGAGGCACATTCTTCATGTTTCCTCAGAGGGTCTCCAGAGATGTGTTACTGTTGCCCTGAGCAATGTAACCTGTTCATTAGAACTCCCTTTATTGGCCTTTTTCCCATTCTCTATCTCATTGTCCCCACTACCAGGCTACAATGGCCTGGGATCAAATTAAAATAAACTACTTATATCTAAGACTTCATCTTAGCCTCTCCTTTTGAAAGAACCCAAACTAAGACAGGAAGTCTGTCTTCGGTGTCCCATCTCCTTTTGTATTCTCACTGAGAGTACCTGTCACCAAATGTGATTTGCATCCTTTGAGCAACATGAATTTTGGCTTCATATCCACTATCTTTAGTCATCCCCTAGCTCTGGACTTTGCCCAATTTTTTCACACTTCACAGAAATTTCTCTGTCTTGTTTTTACTTAATTCTGTTAGGGCTCCTGAATTCTCTGGATAGAAGGTTCTTTAAAGCATGTTCTCACATAGCATTAATAGGCTACATGATTTGCAACACTTGATATATCACGCTGATATTTTATCAGCCTTAATGTAAAGCAGTGAGTCCACTGGTAGGAATTTGGGTTCTCTCCAATTCCTGTCAAAGAGGCCAACACCAATACTGCTGACATGGGGAATTTGCTCTGCCAGCACCCTTCTGCAAGAGACAAATCCCTAAATCTGTGAAGTGAATAGGAACTGGAGAGCATGATGAAATGCATGATTCAAGTATCATTGCATGAATTATGGTTATTCAAGAAAATCTTGTTAGGATTATTGACTAGAGCACCACATACAGAAAAATACAAAGTTATGAACTTGGTGAAGGTATGATTCTACTCACCACAGAAAAGTTTCTGTGCTTTACAAATCATTGCCTCATTTTATGGCCCTCTTTACAATATAAATATACAAGACAATATTGCCTATAGTCATTTTTCCTACAACAGAAAGCTCCTTGAGATGTGGGAATGATTTCATAATTTTTTATTTCTATCACCTAATGCCTTACTTACCTATATAGGACATTTGGCAAACATTTTGGAAACAAACATGTGAAATACCTAAACACTTCTGTTATTTATATAGCATTAACTACCCAGCAAATTCTGTTTAGATGGTATCATCAGCTGAAGATCATGTAGAAATAACCAATAGTTTTTTGAGCTGAAAAGACCAAGGATATGTAAAGCATCATATTAAATAAAAGACATGCATTTTGATACTCGTTCTGCCAATTAAGAGCTGGGTGACCTTGAACATTATAACTAATATCTTCAAATCTCATCTTGAATGTGGGATAATAATAATACTTATTTTACAGTTTTTTTGGTAAAAATTAAATGAGATAAAGCACATAAAACCCATAGCACGTAGCCACCTTTAGCCTGTGCTCACTTATTGGTCACTAGCATCATTGTTTTTTTTAAGTATATTTTATTGATTATGGTATTACAGTTGTCCCATTTTTTTCTTCCCTTTATTCCCTTCTGCCCTGCACCCCCATGCAACCAGCATCCCCCCCACCTTAGTTCATGTCCATAGGTCATACATATAAGTTCTTTGGTTTCTCCATTGCCTATACTATTCTTAACCTTTCACTGTTTGTTTTGTACCCACCATTTATGCTTCTTATTCCCTGCACCTTTTATCCCATTCTTCCCCCTTCCTCTCCTGCTAATAACCTTCCATGTGACCTCAATTTCTGTGATTCTGTTCCTGTTCTAGTTGTTTGCATAGTTTGTTTTCTTAGGTTCAGTTGTTGATAGTTGTGAGTTTGTTGTCATTTTACTATTCATATTTTTTATCTTTTTCTTAGATAATCCCTTTAACATTTCACATAATAAGGGCTAGGTGATGATAAAATCCTTTAATGTGACCCTATCTGGGAAGCACTATATTTCTCCTTCCATTCTAAATCATAGCTTTTCTGGATAGAGTAATCTTGAATGTAAGTTCTTGCCTTTCATGACTTAAAACACTTCATTCCAGTCCCTTCTTGCCTATAAGGTTTCTTTTGAGAAATCAACTGATAGTCTTATAGGAACTCCTTTGTAGGTAACTGTCTCCTTTTCTCTTGCTGTTTTTAAGATTCTCTCCTTATCTTTAAACTTGGGTAATGTAATTATGATGTGCTTTGGTGTGTGCTTCCTTGGGTTCAATTTCTTTGGGACTCTCCGGGCTTCCTGGACTTTCTGGAAGTCTATTTCATTTGTCAGATTGGGGAAGTTCTCCTTCATTATTTTTTCAAATAAGTTTTCAATTTCTTGCTCTTCCTCTTCCCCTTCTGGCACCCCTATTATTCAGATGTTGGAATGTTTAAAGTTGTCCTAGATGTTCCTAAGCCTCTCCTCATTTTTTTGAATTCTTGTCTCTTCATTTGTTCAGTTGAATGTTTATTTCTTCCATCTGCTCTAAATCATTGGTTTGAGTCTTGGTTTCCTTCCCTTCACTGTTGGTTTCCTGTATATTTTTCTTTATTTCACTTCATGTAGCTTTTACTTCTTCCTCTATTTTGTTACCGCACTCCACCATTTCTGTGAGCATCCTGATTACCAGCCAGTGTTTCAAACTCTGTATCTGATAGGTTGGCTATCTCTTCATTGCTTAGGTGTATTTCTGGAGCTTTGTTCTATTCTTCCATTTGGGCCATGTTTTTTTTTTTTTTTTGTCTCAGCACACCTGTTATGTAGTGAGGGGCAGAGCCTTAGGTATTTACCAGGGCAGGGCAACCAACAACACTGCCTTGTAGCACTGTATGTGGGGGCAGAGTCAGAGAGAGAACAATGTGGCTGGCTCAGCTCTCCCTGGCTTTCAGTCACTTCTCCTGCTGCCCACAAGCAAATTAAGCCCTTCTGGTGCTGACTCTCAAGTGAGTGGGTTTGTGTACATTCTAGGCCCCTATGGGTCTCTCCAAGGAACTTTCCTTTGAGGCTGGAAGTTTCTCCTGCCACAACAACCCACATGGGTTTTTATAGCCAGAGGTTTTGAGGCTTTCTTTTCCTGCACTAGAACCCTGGGTTGTTTGGTCAGTCTTGCTCCCCAGTTGTTCCTCCAGGTTTATTTGCATGCAATGTGGGATCACCAGCTGCTGACTTGACTCCTGTCCTCTCTACCCCAGCTGCCCATCTCTGCCCTTCCTGCCAGCCTGGGTTAATGTTTCTTTTTAAATTTGTTGTTTTTTGGTTGTGCAAGGAGGCAAAGTGTATCTGCCGACACCTCCATCTTGGCTGGAAGTTCCCATTATTGTTTTTATCACTTTTATTTAATTCCCCTGACACCAGTGGGTGGTTGAGCTGGGACAAGAATCTGACTCAATGATTTTCAAACCAGTTTTTTTTTTTCATTTTAAAATATTGGGTCAAAACAAATGTCTCTAAAAGAACAGTCTTAATTGATGAGAACACAGGATTTGACGCATTGGCATTTTTCTGAGACACAGCTATGGCCTAACATGTCCTGTGATGGATCTTGTCCATTGTGAAGCTCACAGACTACCAGGTGAGATGAATGACAAATTCTGGATTTGTGTTTGGGGACTTGAATAACTAATTTGACCACTTTACCTCATAATATTGATGTCACTAGATGTCTCTTCCCTTAAGAAAGTAGTAGCCTAAATCATGTCCTTAGCACAACAAAAAGGTTACTGGAAGCTGCTTGGACTGCCAAGGCCTTGTGTCCCTATATATAGAGCTACTGTAGCAACTTTTACATGGTGGCCGTTTGCACCACTGTCTCATAATGGACCGTTCGGCTTCAAGATCTGCTCACATCAGAGCTAATGTTCACATTGCTATTTTCCCCAACTAAGAAGAAGGTAACTGCTTCTCACTATGAGCTAGACTTGAGTTTTCTCTATCAGAATTAAGGTTTTTCTATTGTAGGGGTGTCAAACTCATTTTCACCTGGGGTCATATCAGCCTTGCAGTTGCCTTCGAAGGGCTGAATGTAATTTTAGGACTGTATAAGTGTAACTACTCCTTAACTAGGGGCAAGGAGCTTGGCACTGCTGCCCGGTAAACAAGGTGTTGAGCCAGATAAAACAAGATGGAGGGCCGGATTCGGCCCAAGGGCCTTGTGTTTGCCACCTCTGTTCTATTGCAATAAAGTCTGTAGCTGGAACAGTGAAGGTCTGTTATGACAATGAAATATTAATCTAGAATCCAGAGTCATATATTTAAAGAGTCTCTATGATTGTGGGTCCCTATCTTCTTGCACATTAGAATCAGATGGAGATTCTATTAAAAAAACTCCCTCCTCACATGCATTAAATCAGAACCTTTGAAGCTGAGGCCCAGGCACTTGTTCCTGTTAAAGCTCTTGCAGTTGACTTAGTGAACACTCAGGACTCAGAACTACTGCCCTAGAAGAAGGACTTTATGTGACTTCCCTTTCACTGCTGTGCCAAAGGACAGGACGCTATAGTCATGTTGCCATAGGGGTTCTAAGTCAACGTTGACTGTCTGTTAAAGTGATGGACTTTGAGATTCCAAGTTGCTTTGGCACATGGGTTTCAGCAACCAGAGAAGAATCCTGGCTAAGTGGACTTTGAATTAATTAATTTATTTTTAGAAAAGCAAACCCATCTGTACTCTCAGTGCTTAGGAGTTGCAAAACCTGCAGTGCATAATAGGAATTTTGATGTGGCTTGCAGGATGATGTGTACCAGAAACACACTGGAGAAAGTGTGATACTTTAAATTTTTAAAAAGATGTCACCAAGAATATAAGAACACTGAAACGTTAATCCGAAAAAACCTATGCACTCCAATGTTCATAGCAGCACAATTTACAATAGCCAAGTGCTATAAGCAACCTAGGTGCCCATCAGTAAATGAGTGGATCAAAAAACTATGGTACATTTACACAGTGGAATTCTATGTAGTAGAAAGAAATAAGGAGCTCCTACCCTTTGGGACAGCATAGATGGATCTGGAGAGCATTATGCTAAGTGAAATAAGCCAGACGGTGAGTGAAAAATACGATATGATCTCACCTTTAACTAGAACATAATTAACAAAAAAAGTAAACAAAATAAAACCAGAGACATTGAAATTAAGAACAATCTAACAATAACCAGAAGGGAGAGGACTGTGTGGAGAAGGATTTTTAGGAACTACTATAAAGGACTCATGGACAAAACCATGAGTCCAAGGGGGAGGGTGGAAGCAAGGGAGGGAAGCAAGGGTGGGTTTGGCTGGGCTATGGGGGAGTGGTGGGGAGAAAATGCAAACCGTAATTGAACAACAATAAAAAAAAGAATAACTATACTTCCAAGATACCTTTGTAACCCTTTTACCCACTGCATCACCAGCCTCTCTCTTACAGTAGAAACAATGACATCTGTGAGCTCAGCCCATCCTTTCAAAGCTGTGCAGAATAATTGAGCCACCCTTGTTTGTGCATCTTTATTCACTGCTTCCTCTGAAAAGCTTTAAGGGCTTTGTTTATGCCTCCTTGAAGACAAACTGCCTCAGATGAAGGAGTTTCTGTCCCCTCTCCTTGAAGCCCAGAACAACAGACACATCCCTGGTCCCTCCATGGACTGTGGTTGGTTTAAATCTGCATGAGAGTTGGGCTTATGCAATCTTCAAAGGCATGGGTTTTGTGAGTAAACCATTCAGAAAGATCAAGATACCCTCCTTTTGGTAGAAAGATGAAGTCATATTGAACAAAGAAAATTGCCTCTAAAAAAGCTATTTGTAAAAAATCTGTTCAGTATGTATCAAATAATCAAATTGCACTCATTGGGAGAGACCCATGTGGAGAAAAAAAAAAGCTGCATGAAACAGCAAACCACATCCATAGTGCTTCTTACAGCAAACAAAGAAATGCTGGGTGTATCAACAGGCAGGGCCTCTTTTGATTACAAAGTGGTTATAGGAAGAGAACAAATCAAGCTTTTAGCCTTTCTGGTTCTTTTCATAAGGTGCTGATGGTAGGGGGAGAGGGGGCAGCTGCCCATTCTAATTCATACAGGAAAAAATCATTTTCAGCAGCCTGTGCATGGCTTTGAGTGCGAACAGATTTCCATGCAGAAATGATCTATGGGCCAGGGATTACACCCCTTTTGCTCACAAGGACTGATTGCATGGCCCACAGCTGGAGCTAATCCAGATATCTGTTTAATTAAATAGGAGCTGTCATTCTGTTGCATTACATCAAAGCCCAGGAAGGTGACACAGAGAGGTGGCTGATGTAAATTTTTAGTCCTTCATTTCTTCTATGGTGAAGGGATAAAAATTCTGATTTTCAGCAGAGTTTGTGTGTGTGTGTGTGTGTGTGTAAGGAAAAAATAGAAAAACAATTGAGACATCTGTGACTAGTTCACTTTCCCATTAAGATCATGCTTCCTAAAATCATATATTTTTTCTGGGGAAGGATGTTTGGTGGAGTAAATCTAAAAAGCTATCAGTGAGGCAATACTTTCCTTCAGGAAAAATCCACAGAGTGCTTCCTGCAGCAATGGCACAACAGGGAGCGTAATGGACCCAGCCTAGAATAAGGCTTATTTCAAAAGGGGATGTAAGGGCTCTGCTTACATGGTCAAGCAAATTTTGGTAACAGAATGTTTATTATAATCACTGTTTGGGGTTTAGATATTTTCAAAACCAGTACCTGAGTATGTTTACATTCAAATCAAACAAACAAAAGATGATTTCATGAGAAGAATAAAATCAACATTTTAAAGTAAGGACTAACAAGCGTGTTATATGTACCTCAAATATATCAAATAGAAACTTGTATAAATGTGATTCTGATATTAACTGTCTCCCCACTAAGTGATTATAAAAATCCTTCCCCAAGTGTTTCTAAAAGAAAACTTAGTCAGAGAACTCTGTCTAAAGGGCTCTTCAGTCCTTTTGCTGTCCATGTTCACTGGTCTCCACACCATATGTATTCTGCACCATTTGTGAGGGAATAATCACTTCCACATGAAAAGGTCTTTATTATTAGATTGAGAAAATTTTTTAGACTCTGCATTTTCTCGACTGCATTTTCTGACTCTTTAAGTTCAGAGTTTTCAACTGCAGGCACATCAGAATTTTGCAATGATTACAATTTAGAAGGGTTCCTTTCTTTAACTGCTCTGTAGAATGGCTTCTCTAATGCATTACCCCACCCAAGGGTCTGTCTGTACAATGCTTTAGCTCTTCTATTTTCTTCTCTTATCTGAAAGCTGTGAATGCTATTATACTTTAACAATGAATTTTTCCTTCTGGTTTTATTAGATAAAAAGAAAACACAAAACCAAGTTAAATCACCTTGGCAAAACCATGCTACCTATCTCCCAGGGTAGATGAGGGTATACATTCTAAAGCTAACAGATCTGGGTTCATTTCCAGGCCCATTACTTACTGGCTGTATGACCTTGGGCAAGTTACTTAACCTCTTTGAACCTCAGTCTCTTCTTTTGTAAAATAGGGGTGATAATATTGCAGTTACCTGGGAAGAAAGGGATTAACATCTGGTCAGTAACTCAGTTCCTCCCTCCTTTGGAGATGCCTCAGGCGATCCATGTAACATACAACATAACATACAAATCGTTTTTTATAGTTGAAAGAACAAAAGAAGCTGTTAGCATTACTCTCTTTTAAGTTCTTATCTAAGAAGTCTTATTTTTAAAATTATTTTTAATATAATTTTTTTCAATTACAGTTTACATTCAATATTATTTTGTGTTAGTTTCAGGTGTTTATTTCCGGTAACCACCTGTCACCACACATAGTTATCACGATATGATTGACTATATTCCCTATGCTGTACTTTACATCCACATGCCTATTCTGTATCTACCAATATGTTTATCAATCTCTTCACCTTTTTCACTCAGTCCCTTTACCCCTCTCCCCTCTGGCAACCATCAGTCTGTTCTCTATGAAACCATTTCTCTTTTGTTTGTTATATTGTTTTTTAGATTTCACATATAAGTAAAACCATATGGTATTTGTCTTTCTCTGCCTAAGAAGACTTTTAGGAGGACATAAGTGATCTGTGTAGATTCCTTATCATAAAATTATCTGTAAATTATAGCTCTCTAAGTTGCAGCTCCACTGGAGAACAGACATTGGTAACTAACATGGACTATGTGGTGAACATGGAGCTATGTGGTTAAGGAGATGTAAAAATGGGAATATCCTGGAAGTATGCAGCTTCCAAGGGCTCACTAGTACTTCACACATGGTGAGTATCTGATCATTCAAAACAAAAGTGTATCTTAGTCCAGAAGAAAGAAGCTCCACGCAGTAGATCAGGGACTTCCAGATTCTGGTGCTGTGTTAGTGACAGTTGCTTCTTTATTGTTTCTTTCACTGGTCACTAACAAACCTGTGTTGAGTAAAGCTTGTATTGAGTGTGATTCTATTTGGGTCAGTGCATTTCTCGTAGGGCTGCTGCAGGGAGTGAGTAAATATATGGAAGGTTCTAGGATGGTATTTAGCATGAAAGTACTATGCTAGTGTCAGCTATTAACAGTATTATAGTTTAATGATTTTATAAAACAGTATTGTATAGTCTCCTCTAGATCCTAATTGTGTTAGAGATGCAAATGTTCTCTTCCCACAAGTAATTTAAATTAAGAAGAAAGGCATACAGAGCACCAGCAGTAACACGAGTAGTGATATAAGATGTCCCACATTATTTCTTCACTGTCTTGGTTTTGATTTCCCCAGGAGCAGATGCAAAGACAAAAAAGTGAATGTTAAATAGCTTATTTTGGAGGCGATACTGAGAAACAGCAGTAGGTGAGTAGGGAAGTGAGACAAGGATGGCAAAAGCAGCCTATAGTGGCTGAGTGATCAAGCTTATTTCCATTGTGAATAACTGAGACTTATTCCCACCGGGCAACTCTTTGAGTCAGTGCAGAGCAGGCGCCTCTGAGTTACCCCAACCACAGAAGGAAGAAACGGTTGTATTGATATACCACCTCCCATAAGCCAGCCTTTGGTTGAAGGAGGAGTTAATTGTCTAGTACTCTAGCCTTCCCAGGCAGGGGCAGCTTGAGCTCAGAGAAGGCCCTCAGGCAAAAAGGCACTGAAGCTGACAGCTGGCAGTTGGCCAGTATAGCTACAACAATAGTAAGGCTGGAAGGGAAATGCACAAGCCAGGGGCTGAGGCTGTTGTATTCCATAACTTCTGGCATTTTACTCCTGAACATAGGGGAGAGTCCCTATTTAAAAAGTCTAAGACCTGATTCACCTGAAACCTATATAATTTTATTAACTAATGTCACCCCAGTAAATTAAAAAAATTTAAAAAATAAAATAAAAATAAAAAGTTTAAGACCTGATTATAACAAAAAGATGAATAGGACTTAAGTCAGGAAACTATGTATGAAACTTGTAATAAATACTTGTCCCTGGGAACAAAATAATAAAAATATTCACTAAAGACAATACAATTACTTTATATAGTTGATATTAGCATGACTAGGAATTCTGTGCTCAGTAATATTAATTCCCAATTATAGACACTTTTGAATGGGAACTATTTGGATCTTCACCTATGGTCTCAATTAAGTGTGCATTTTAGTTTATTATTACTTCATTATCAATTATATGCACAGTTATTTGACCCTTGCATCTGGTCTCCCATCCAAATGTTGATAGCATTTCTGCTTTTGTGACCTAGGAGTTGTTTTCTCCTGCTTCAGAGACTCATTCTGTGCCTTGGAGATCCACTTCCTGTCTCCTGAGTTTCACGTCTTAAAACCACAAGTCACTCATTCTCTATCTTTCACCTCCCTGACCCTCAGTAAGTACCAATATCCCTGTTAGAGCTTCATACATTCCAGACTCTGCTGAAGAGCTATTCTACCATGAGCTACATTTTCTCTCATTTGGTTTCACCACAAAAATGTCACCACAGTAAATGTCTACATTACTCCCATTTTCCATCTACTTCCTACACCAAATACCAGTTTTAAGTGTTTAATTATGTAAAATGGAGCCTGATGTGGAGGTATCAGAGAGGATTCTTGGAGAACAACCTTGACATTTAAGCTATGATCTGAAGGATGAATGTATCTAATTCCCTCCCAGGCAAGAATGCTCTGTGGCGAGAAAACATGTGTGTGCATCATTTCCCGGGGTGCCTGGGAGGAGCTACAAGGCTGGCTTCCTGGAGCTCAGAGGACAAGTGCAAGCGTTGAAGGAGGGAAAGCTCAAGGGACAGGCTGTGGCTGAGATCAGGCTAAAAACTAGGGGTGTCTGTCTTTAGATAAAGACCAATGAGAAGCCATGGCAGAATTTTAAATAGAAGGGTGGTCTGATTGGAATATTGTTTTAAACTGAGTGCTCCTGTAATGAGAATAGATTGAAGGGGTACAACAAGAAGGCTCATTGACAAAGTTTGTTTCCAAATTAATGCGAGAGGTGACAGTATCATAGACAAGCCTGGTGGGTGAAAATGGAGGGACATGGATGTATTCCAGAGATACTAAGATTAAACCTACAGAAATACCTCATAAGGCCCCTCAAATACCAAAATGATTACAGGATGAGTCTGAACTGTTTCATACTTTATGATATAAAGTGTGTCACATTTTTCATTTTTCAAATTAAATAAACACTAAGTGAAAACCCCAGCTGCCTTGTTGGCAAGAAGTTTATTATCACACTCATGGGTATACCTGGATCACTGAAGGACCCTGTTGGGAACCGCCCTGCCTGGTTTCAGAAGCTGTAACCCCCCATGCCTAAGGCTGAGGGAGCAACCTTTGGACCAGAAGCCACTAAGGAGACAAAGCTTATCTCCCTGGCAGAGGTGCTGCTTCTGCTCCTTTTACTTCACCCATAACTGGCCCTGAATGCTTGGCCGGTTAGTCAATGACAGGTAAGATTCCCCAAGGGGGGAATGACCTAATGTTACAGAATGACATGGAGGGGCCTGGGATGATACACTATTACCCAAAAGGAACCCCCCAGGTTTGTTATGTCTGCCGCCAGAGGAAAGACGTCTCTCAATGCCAGAGATTCGTGAAAAGGAAAGGAAATGTTTATTTAATGCTATACAGACTTAAAGTAGTGACCTAATGTCTTCATCAAAATCCCAAAGTCCCTTAAAACACCCACAAACACACAAAGTCCTTCCTTTCCCCCTTTTCCCAGTCTGGGGTACCGTATCTCAGGAAAAGAAATAGAAGTCCATGGCTCAGGCAGTCCCTGGTTCTTCCCAGTAATCCGTCTCGGCTGGTAGGCTTCCCTCAGTTCCCAGCACCATCAGCTGTGTCACCTGGTGGGTGAAAATGAATCTCCAGCTAAAGCCAAGTGGTGGTTCCCCCTTCTAAAGCTGTGGGGGTCCCCATTCTGGCAAAGCTGAGTGGCGGTTCTCTGCTAAAGCCACATGGTGATTCTCTCTCGCAGGGCTGCGGGAGTCCCCACTCTGCCAAAGCTGCGTGGTTTTCTTTTCAATGGCTGCTGCTTCTGGGTTTAAATCCCCACAGCAATCTTTCTCTGCAGCTCCATTTCTGACTCCTCTTATAATCAGTTACACCTGCCAGCACTCTCATATCCTTCCAGCTTTACTGGGCTGCCATTGTGAGTCTGGGCAGGTGTGGCCCCATGTCCTGCAGCCAATCTTCTCCAAGCTCATGCAGGCACTGTAACTCAGGGGACCTGCCCCACAGTTATGTCTTGGTGGGGAAGCTACTTCCATTCCCCTGGCTCAGAGCAGGACTACAGCTATTTAACATATCTATATAACCAGTTAAAGGTTATAGATGTGTTAAATGACCACAGCAGAGGTTAGCTGCAAAGCTGTTGCTATGCAAAACAGCTCTCAAAGGCCCTGCTCCATTTGTCCTTTCCCTCAGCCCACACCTGTGGGGGGTGGATGAAGACATCCTAATATTTCCTGAACACCTTGAGTTCTGGACCCCATTCCAAATCCCTGTTTGGGGTCCCCCTCTTGGCTGTACCCTGTTACACTAAGACAGGCATGATCATGTGGAGACCCCAAGGAAGGACTTGGGGGGCTCCAGCAAACGGTAGTGATGGACCCTTGCCCCTCGGCTTTGACAAAGCCCGAGTCCTCATTCTGTCTGTGAGAAGTCTCCTAATCCCTTGGCTTCCTTACTTCCCCTGCATGACTTAAGCCTAAAACAATGACAGAGGGTGATGCAGCCCTGTGCTGGAAAGGGTGGTTTCCCTGGGCGATCAGGCCTAGAAAGAATATGTAAAATCCTGTGAAACCTGCTTTGTTTAGAATGCTCTCAATTAAATAAGGGTCCAAGCAAGAAGTGAGTTTGTTCCTCAAAGTTTTATAGCTCTTTAGCTAACAGACCCTGACTCAGAATAGGCCCTCAGAGTTCTTTGTTATCTATTGTTTGATCCTTACTGCCTGACAATGATTAATGAGCTTTACCTGTATTCCTGTGCAAATGAATCCAATAAAAGCCCATTGAGGAAAAGGCTTTTGGCCCTTCTCCTTTGAGAGATAGGCCACCTTTCCTCCCTAAGCAGGTCAAGCCTTGGTAGACTTATTCTCATCCGTGGTGGCAGGGGGTGTCCTGCAGGCGGAGCCCCCCACAGGACCGCAGGTCTTTCACAGGCCAATGAGGTACACTAGCCAGCTACAGTCAAGTGGGGACTTTGATGTTGCCATGACTACTTTTACTCCTCACTGCACCACAAGGCCTTGTCTTGTCTAGCAGCACTAGACAAATCTAGTGTTGCTTGTTCTTGTCTTGAGAATCCTTAGAGGCTATCCCTCCCTACAAAGCTTTGTCACTTGGCAGCTATCACTTTTAGTGTCTGGAACTTTCAGGTGTATATGTTCCTATTCTTCTTCTAAGTCCTGCCAATTAAAACATGCTTGGCCTGAGTGATTTGGTCATTTGTTCTCAGTGGAGCATGTAGACACTACTAACTGTTGTTAATCCCTGGTAGCCACCCAGGGAGCTTGCTGCTTTCCTTTATCAACCCACAAACTCTAAGGGCTTATTTAGTAATTTCCTAGTACAGAGAGTTTGATTTCCTTTCAGGAAGCCTCCAGTCATTAAAAATATATAGAAGCATAAAAAGGCTGTTTATTCTCCTTGAAGTAGGAAGGATGAAGGAATACTTTTTTTTCTTCCTGAACATTCACCTGTTTTCCCAAAAGACAGAAATGAGATTTTCTTGTACTTTCCTGCAGAAGTAATACAGAACAAACCATGATTTAATTCTTGGGTCACTGATAATAGGATGGATCATGTGTATGCTCAGGTTTCGTGTGCTTGTGGTTGAGGAGTTAATATGTACCCCATATTAACTCAAATAAATTACTATGGAGTTCAGGGGAAGGTTCAATGGACTGTCTTTGGGGTGAGTGAGGGGTTGAGTGATTAAGGAAGAGAATTTGAGTTAGACCTTGTAGGCTGAATAGGAGCTTGCAACAAACAGAAGGAAAAGCAAAACAGGCAAGCAGAGGAAAGAAGTTGTATGAGGGAACTGACAAACCATGAGTAATCTGCTATGGATAGAATGCAAGAGGATGTATGAGTCCGATGTAGAGTGTCAGAAGATGATTTTAGACAGATAGGTAACAACTATATTGTGGACGGCTTTATAATGACATATTTAAAAATTCAGACTTTTTTCACCTTAGTCAATCAGAAAATATTTTAAATTTTAAAAATATTTATTTTTAAATTAGAGACAAAATCAGATTTGCATTTCAGAGATTTGGTTCTAGGAAAACCTTGCATGTCCTGATATAAGCAGGTGCACACAGGAAATTAAATTACAAATCTAAATATTGCTTCATAATCCTAGCATTAGAGAATAAGGTGTACACTATCTTAGGGTATACTTTTCTGGATAAATTACTCTTTTTTATTCTAAAGGCACTCTCCCTCTCCCCCAGACTAAGGCTGAAATCATAAAAGCTTTGCCTGACAGCAGATGCGTTAGTGCTGAGAAGCCAGGGGACCAGTTAGGAGGCATTACAGTAATGCAGATGAGAAATAGCTTGAAGTAAGATTCTACTCTTGGGGAAGAGAAAGGGCAGCCTCGAGTGATACTTAGGAGGTAGGCAATAGAATGTAGAGATGGATTACATTTGGGAGCTAAGGCAAAAGGAGAAGTTGAGGCTGATTTTTAGATTATTTTTTGCTCTGGACATGTGAAATTACAGCTGACTCTGACACAGTCACCTGGAGGAAAACAGTAGGCTTTGGACTAGGGAGGCAGATTTGGAAATCATTACTGTATCTATCTCTCTGTTTGAGGATGAGATTTCTCAAGAAATGTGTATAGAATAAGAGAAGCAGAAAGTAATGTATAAAACTTTATAGTACACTAACATTTAAGGGGCAAATGGGAGAAGAGACCCCAGAAAGTGGACTGAGAAATGGGTGGCCAGAGAGACAAGAACAATCAAGGAGGAATAATGTCATATAAGTTAAATTGAAAAGATTTTTCAATAAAGAAAGAGTTTTCTTTAAAAACTCTCCAAAATGTTTTCTTTTAAAACCAAATGTCACAATGTTCACATAAGAAAAGAACCCCAAAGCGTGTTTATTGTATATGATGAGGAGGTCCTCAGTTGTTTTTTGAGTGGTCAAGCCAGAAGTCAGATTGTAATGGGTAGAAAGGTAAGTGGAGTAGATGTCAAGGCATTAATTTGAGGCCAACCTTTCAAGGAACTTGACTGTGAAAGAAATAAGGTTAGGCAGTTATTCAGGAATTGCATGGGATTTATAAGATGGTCCAGTTTGAGCATGATTATATGCTGATTTAAATAATGCTAGCAGAGCCTTGGCTGGTGTGGCCCAATTTGGCTGGAGTATCATCCCATAACCAAAAGGTTTCAGGTTTGTTTCCTGGTCAGGACACATACAGAGATTGTGAGTTTAATCATGGTCCAGGTACGCATGATCCCGCGGGCCTGGGTATATAAGAGGCAACCAACTAATGCTTCTGTCTTGCATTGATGCTTCTTTCTCTCCATCCCTCCCTTCCTTCCTCTCTAAAAGCAATAAAAAATATACTTGGGTGAAGATAAAATAATGTTAGCAGAGAGAAAGTTGTTGAATATACAGAATGGAAAGGTCACAACTGATAGAATAAAGAACAATTCTTATTACATTATTTCTTAGTATAGATATTTTTCTAAAAAAATAACTACTACATTTAGAATCGAGTATATAATTTTCTATTTCTGAAAGTGATGTTTGAAGATTCATCAGATTCTGCCAAACTTCTGTTTTGGTTTGTGACTGCAATGAGGGGCCTGACCCCTTCTAGTGTGTCTTACTGGTTGTGCCCTAGGCATAGAGTGGCATTGACCAAACAGCATGAAAGTTTTTCTATTCTAATTTAATGACCTGTTGAGTGAGCATCAGGTTAGGGATAATACTCCTAAAGACAGGACAGATAGGACCTCTGGGTGTGTATTAACCACTAGTCTCTAAACTATTGTTCGTTTATTTGCAAATATTTTTTGGATGTCAGGCACTATGCTAAGTGCTGGGGAAAAATAGTGAGCAAAGCTGTTAATGCCCCTACTTTTTAGGAGACTATAATCTGATGCTGGAGATTAATATTAACCAAATAAATGTTTTGGTAAAGCATTTCCCATGAGAAATCCATTTCAGTTGTGTACCAGTAAAGAGTGGTGAAAATTTAATTAACCAAAATTGATTTGGGAAACCCATTTCTGGTAGAGTAGTGTATGCTAAGGCTCTGAAGTGAGAGACATCTATTAACATTTTAATGATACCTTCTTTTCCCCCTTTACTTATCCATTCATTTTTTTTGAAAGACTGACAGTACACTTATTAAAGCTGGGGACAATGAAGAAAGGAAGGGCTTAGCATAGAGGAAGTGACAGGAGCACCTGGGCTGGGCTGCCTGAGCTCACTGGGAGGTCAGAGAAAAGGGGGCTTCGGGGACAGGTTCAGTGGGTTAGCATGGGACAAGCTGCCAGCTGCCCATTGACTTAGAGTTTAGGAGACACATGCCTGTGAAGAAAGAAGTGGGGGAAGAAGGGAGGGACTGGAGCTGTCTGCTTCCCACAAGGAGAGTGCAGCTTGGGTCCTTTGTCTTGAGGCTTTTATCTCTCTGTCTTGTAGGCAGGAATCATAGAGAAGGTCTCAGGGGAAGGTTTCAGCAGAATGTTCATTAGTTTTCCAGGTGTGTCCTTTCAGGGTCATGGTCTCCACTGATTGGTCAGTGACAGGGCAGGGGTTCTTTTGTCACCTGCCTGGCTTTGCTGCCTTTATGGATCAGGAGCTGAAATGCAACTGAGGCCTAGATGTTATCTCCATGGAGAAAAGGCTACCCTGGGGAAAGTTCCTTATTTTCTCAGTTTTGCCCCCTGCCAGGACCATCTGCACCTGGCTGTAAATTGCTTGGCCAGTTCAGGCATGTGTCTCAGTTTCGCTATTCCACTTGTCCCCCTAGCTTCTTACTATCCTGTCTCATTCCCACCTCACAGACTTCCAACCCTAAAATCTTTTAGGGGTGAGGAGGGGGGAGAGTTTCTTTGTTTTAGTAACTGTTTCCTACTAACAAGGGTCTGTCACGGTCTCTGCGTCCATAGGGTATGGAATTTTCTTTGTGTCTAAGAGACAAGGGAATGGGATCTGAGACTGAAACAGAGAGTCTGGGAGCTGCTTCTTCCAGAGTAGGAATAACATGGAATCCCAAATAATCATCCTCTTGATATTGAGCTGTTGTATCCAATGCAGCCATCTAGTTCTGACAACAAGTCCATTCAGCCAAACTGTTGAGTCTCATATCAGGAGGTGGCAATGTAGATGGGCTTCTAAAGTGTGGCCTGTATTGTGTTAACAAGCAACCAAGGAAAAAATGGCATAGGCATACACTCTGAAAAGACTGCCGTGAACCATGTGACCAAACAAGGTGCCAGGCCATTTCTGCAGTGGGCTTCCATTAGCTTCCAAAGTCAGACTCAATTCCTTCAGGCTTTCTAGTGACCTCCAGAGTCCAGGCATGTCTCTTTTGATCATGACATTCCAGACAAAGACTTCGTTAATAAAATCACAATTGGAAACTGATTTTATGTGTTTTTCTGCCTCAATGTTGATAAGAAATCCACAGCTGACCCTGCCTGATATGTCTCAGTGGACTGAGTGCTGGCCTGGTGCAAATCAAGATGCTGGTCAGGCACTATGGGCTTCTGCTGGTGCCTAGCATGGTCCCAGTTTGTGAGGTGGTCCTGGGTGGACTTCTGTCTGGAATCCTGCTGTTCTACCCACAATGGGACGGTCTGAACTACAAGTGAGCCAAAGGAGCAGCATAGCCATGTTGAAAGAAAGACCCAGTCCCACCTGGGCTCATCCTGTTATGTTAATGGACAGGAGCCTGGCCCAGAGCAGGTCTGCCTAGGGCCAGCTGTAGGGCATGGGTCCATGACTTCATGTTGGAAATATTTCATGATATGAGCCCATGTGACTATGAGGGTATGTTCATTGAAGCCAGGGACAATGAAACAAGGAAGGACTTAGCTAGAAGAAGCAACAGGAGAGCCTAGGCTGGGCTGCCTTAGCTCACTAGGAAGTCAGAGGAAAGAGGGTTTGGGGGACAGATTCAGGGGATTAGCCTGGGACCAGCTACCAGCTGCCATTGCCTTAGAATTTAGGAAGTTCCTGCCTGTAAAGAAAGAAGTACGGGGAGAAGAAAGGGAAGGCAAAGGCCTACTTATCCATTCATTTTATTTTGAGGACAGAAAAGGTGAAAGTTCTATAAAAATGAAGGGTTGAATTTTCCAAAAGAAATTCTAAGGAATAGTTGATTTCATAGATGAGATAAAAAGTAGAAACTTGGAAATGCAGAATGCTTATTATGGATTTAAAAAAATACCATATATATAATTTACAATATAAAATTTCTCTTATCTTAATTTAAAAAGAAAATGTTTCTGAAAATTACCACATGGTGCTGCTTCGGATGGTGTTCCTGGGAACACACTTGGGGAAAGGTGAATCAATTGCATGGCCACTGATGGGACTATTGAAAGTGCTGTCTTAAAACACAAGGAAGCTCTCATTTCCTCCCTCTCTTTTCCCTCTTCTTTTCCCAGATCAGTGGCAAAGACTGTAAAGGTGACTTTAGTCATGAACTTGATGAGCTAAGGAAAGATTAGTAACCAAAAAAATGGGCTTAAAATTCCAAAGCTGATTAACGATAAGATAATAAACTGGGGTTATGATTGGCACATTTACGATTTTCCTATAGCAAAGGTCCTTAAGTCCCAAGCCTAAACTTTAAAAGGAAAGAAAAAACATGAATAACACTATCTTTGAAGACCATTTCATGCCCTCTTATTCTTTCATTTTAGTACAATTTTTGATATAATATCTGTTGTATTTTTTACCATTACCATTTAGTCCTCTTACAACCATTGCACCCTGGCAGTTACCACACTGTTGTCTGTGTCCATGACTCCATTCTTCTTTTTGCTCAGCCCCTCCACCCCCTGACATCCACCCCACAGCTGTCCTTCTGATCTCCAGCTATCCCCATTTTCTTGTTAGTTCAGTTTGTTCATTAGATTCCACATATGAGTGAAATCATTTGGTATTTGTCTCTCTCTGACTGGCTTATTTAACTTAGCATAATGTTCTTCAGGTCCATCCATGCTGTTGCAAAGGGTAAAATTTTCTTCTTTTTCATGGTGGAGTAGTATTCCATTGTGTAAATGTCACATAGTTGTTTTATCCCCTCATCTGTTGATGAATACTTGGGCTGCTTCCATATGTTGGTGATTGTAAATAACTCTGCAATGAATATAGGGGTGCTCATGTCTTTCAAATTAGTGTTGTGGGTTCCTTCGGATATATTCCCAGAGGTGGGATCACTGGGTCAAAAGGCAGATCCACTTTTAATTTTTTGAGGTATCTCCATACTGTTTTTCACAGTGGCTGCACCAATCTACATTATCACCAACAGTGCAAAAGGGTTCCCCTTCCTCCACATCCTCTCCAGCACTGTTGTTTATTGATTTATTGATGATCATTCTGACAAGTGTGAGATGATATCTCATTGTGGTTTTAATTTGCACTTGTCTGATGATTAGGGACATTGAGCATCTTTTCAAATGTCTACTATACCCTCTTTGGAGAAGTGTCTATTCAGGTCCTTTGCCCATTTTGTAATTGGGTTGTTTGTTTTTTTGGTATTGAGATTTGGAAGTACTTTATAAATTTTGGATATTAATCCTTTATCAGATGTATCAGCGAATATGTTCTCCCATACTGTGATTTGTCTTTATATTTTATTGATTTCCTTTGCTGTGCAAAAACTTTTTAGTTTGATGTAGTCCCATTTGTTTATTTTTCTCTTTTGTTTCCCCTGCCTGGGGAGATATATCCAATAAAAAATTGCAATGAGCAATGTACGAGATTTTGCTGCATACGTTTCCTTCTAGGATTTTTACGGTTTTAGGTCTACCATTTAAATCTTTGATCCATTTTAAATTTGTTGTATGTGGTGTGAGAAAGTGGTTTAGTTTCATTTTTATGCATATATCTGTCCATTTTTCCCAACACCATTTGTCGAACTTACTCCATTGAATATTAATTGACTATAAAGGTGTGGGTTTATTTCTGGGATTTCTATTCTGCTCCATTTATCTCCATATCTGTTTTTATGCCATTACCAGGCTATTTTGATTACTGTGGTCTTATAGTATAGTTTGATATTAGGTAGCATTATTTCTCCAACTTTGTTCTTTCTCAGGATTGCTGTGTTGTGTGGGGCCTTTTGTGGTTCTTTACAAATTTTTGAAATATTTGTTCTAGTTCTCTGAAATATGTCATTAGACTCTTAATAGGAATTCATTGAATCTATAGATTGTTTTGGGTAATTTGGCCACTTTAATAATGTTAATTCTTCTTATCTATGAACACAGTATGTGCTTCCACTTATTTGTATGTTCTTCAGTGTCTTATAATTTTCTGAGTACAGGTCTTTTACATCCTTGGTTAGGTTTAGCCCTAGGTATTTTATTCTTTTTATAGCAATTGTGAATAAACTTATTTTATTAATTTCCCTTTCTGTTATTTTCTTATTGGCATATAAAATGCAACTGATTTCTGAATATTAATTCTGTATCCTGCTACTTTGCTAAATTCCTTTATCAGTTCTAGTAGTTTCCTGGTGGAATCTTTGGGTTTCTCCATGTACAGTATCATGTCATCTGCAAATAATGGCAGTATTACTTCTTTACATTCAGTTGGATGCCTTTTATTTCTTCTTGTCTTATTGTTGGGGTTAGGCCTTTAGTACTATGTTGAACAAGACAGGTAAAAGCACACATTCCTTTCTTATTGCCAGTCTTAAGAGGAATGCTTTAAGTTATTTCCCATTGAGTATGATGCTGGCAGTGTGTTTGTCATGCATGGCCTTTATTGTGTTTAGGTATGTTTCCTCTAATCCCACCTTGCTGAGAGTTTTTATCATAAATGAGTGCTTGATTTAATCAAATGTTATTCTGCATCTATTGATATGATCATGTGGTTTTCATCTTTCATTTTTTTAAAATCTGGTGAATCACATTTATTGGTTTGCAAATGTCGTACCAATCTTGCTTTCCCAGAATAAATCCCACTTGATCTTGATGTATGATCTTTTTGATGCATTGCTGTATTTGGTTTGCTGATATTTTGTTGAGGATTTTAGCATCTATGTTTATTAGAGATATTAGCCTATAATATTCTTTCTTTGTAGTGTCCTTATCTGGTTTTGGAATTACGATAATGTGGCCTTGTAAAATGAGTTTGGGAGCCTTTCCTCCTCTTGAGTTTTATGGAACAGTTTGAGAAGGAGAGGTCTTAGTTCTCAGAATATTTGGTAAAATTTTCAGTGAAGTAAACTGGTCCAGGGCTTTTGTTTATTGGGATTTTTTGATTCCTGCTTCAATTTCACTATGTGAAATCTGTCTATTCAAATTCTCTGATTCTTCCTGATTTAGCTTTGGAAGATTGTATGTTTCTAGGAATTTATCCATTTCATCCCGTTTGTCCAGTTTATTGGCATATAGTTGTTCATAATATTTTCTTACACTCCTTTGTATTTATTTGTTGTCAATTGTTATCTCTCTTCTTTCATTTCTGATTTTATTTATTTAGGTTCTTTCTCATTTTTTCTTGATGAGGATTGTTAAAGATTGTCCATTTTGTTTGTGTTTTCAAAGAACCAGTTCTTGGATTCATTGATCTTTTATATATTTTTAAGACTCTATTTCATTTATTTCTGCTCTGATTGTTATTATTTCCTTCCTTCTACTCACTTAGGGCTTTGTTTGTCATTCTTTTTCAAATTCCTAAGTGAGAAGTTAGATTGTTTATTTAAGCTATTCCTTGTTGTTTTTTTTTTTTTGAGGTAGGCCTGGAATGCTATGAATTTCTCTGTTAAGATTGCTTTCTCAGTGTCCAACAGATTTTGGAATGTTGTGTCCTATTTTCATTTGTTTCAAGGTATCTTTTGATTTCTTCCTTGATCTCATTGTCAATGCATTCATTGTTTAATAGTATGTTATTTAGTTTCCATGTCTTTAATTATTTTTCAATGATCTTCTTGTAATTGATTTCTAGTTTCATAGCATTATAGTCAGAGAAGATGCTTAATATGATTTCAGTCTTCTTCAATTTATTGAGACTTGTTTTGTGTCCTAACATGTGATGTATCCTAAAAAACTTTCCATGTGCTCTTGGTTCATATGCATATTCTGCTGCTTTGGTGTGAAATGCTCTGAAGATATCAGTTAAATCCATTTGATCTTATGTGCTTTAAAGACTAATGTCTCCTTATTGATTTTCTGACTGAAAGTTTAATCCATTGAAGTCAATGGGGTATTAAAATCTATGACTGTGTATTTCTGTTGATCTCCCCTTTATGTTCAACAAGATTTGCTTCATATATTTAGATGCTCCTATGTTGGGTGTGCAAAAGTTTACTAGGGTTATATCCTCTTATATTGTTCCTTTTATTATTATGTAGTGTCCTTCTTTAGCTCTTTCTATAGCCTTGGTTTTAAAGTCTATTTTATTGA
Organism: Phyllostomus hastatus; assembly: GCF_019186645.2. Classification (NCBI taxonomy): domain Eukaryota; kingdom Metazoa; phylum Chordata; class Mammalia; order Chiroptera; family Phyllostomidae; genus Phyllostomus; species Phyllostomus hastatus. The sequence continues at coordinate 9,889,902 of NW_025334017.1, read as the reverse complement.
GTATATATACTGCAGCTATTTTTTCCTTTCCTTTTGAATGAAATATCTTTTTTTCCATTTGTATACTTTTAGTCTGTGTGTATCTTTCAATCTGAGATGGGTCTCTTGGAGACAGCATATATACATATAATCTTGTTTTCTTATCCATTCAGCTAGCCTATGACTTTTAGTTGGGGCATTTAAGCCACTGACATTTGAAGTGCTTATTCAAACATACGTATTTAGTGCCATTTTATTGTTAGACTATTTTCCTCTATTTCTTTTTCTTTCGCTTTTTCTTATTCTTCCTAAAGCAAGCCCTTTTTACATTTGTTGTAATACTGGTTTGGTGTTAACAAATTCCTTTAGCTTTTTCTTCTCAGGGAAGCTCCTTATTTCCACTTTGATTATAAATGATAGCCTGGCTGGGTAAAGTAGACTTGGTTGTAGGTATTTGGTTTCCATCACTTTGAATATTTCATACCACTCCCTTGTGTCCTGAAATATTTCTGTTGAGAAATCAGATGACAGTCTAATTGGTGTTCTTTGTATGTAGTAACTACCTGCTTTTTTCATGACGTTTAGGATTCTCTCCTTGTCTTTAAGCCTTGCATTTTAATTATGATGTGTCTGGGTTTAGGCTTTTTTGGGTTAAACTTGTTTGTTTCTCTCTGAGCTTCCTGAACTTGTGTGTCTTTTTCCTTCACCAGATTAAGGAAGTTTTCTGTACTTATTTCTTCAAATAGTTTCTCAGTCCCTTGCTTGCTCTCTTCTCCTCCTGGTTTTCCCATGATACAGATGTTGTAACACTTCATTTCTCCAGAATGTTTCTGAAGCTCACCTCATTATTTTTCAAACTCTTGTTTATTTTTTGCTGCTCTGCTTGGGTGTTTTGTCTACCTTGTCTTCTGAAACACTGACTTGATCCTCTGTTTCATCTAACCCACTGTTTATTCCTCCCAGTGTATTATTTATCTTGATACTGCATTCTTTATTTCTGACTGGTCCTCTTTATGGTTTCTGTGTCTTTTGTCATGCTGTTGAGTATCCTTATAATCATTACTCTAAACCCTCTATCTGATAAATTGCCTCCATTTCATTTAGTTCTTCTGGAGAATTCTCTTGTTCTTTCATTTGGTGTCTTTTTCTTTGTCTTCCAATTTTGGCTGCTTCTTTGTATTTATTTCTATGTATTAGGTAGATCTGAAAAGACTCTGGTCTAGGCCTTTGTCAGATGCTACTTGTGACTGTCCCTGGTCCACCTGTTTGGGGCTATCTATAATCCACAGCCTGTGGCTCCCTCTGCTGAGCCTGTGTATGTGCAGAAAGAACCAGGTTGTGCACCAAGGCAGGCCTTTCTTAGCACCAGGCCCAGGGAAGTTTCAGCTAAAGTCTCATAGAGCTCCCAGAGATCCACCTTAGTTATTAAACTAATCAATGATGTAGCCCCAAGCTTAAGCTCCACAGGGTAGGCATTGTAATTTCTGTGGGCAGGGCTACTGCTTCTCTTCAGGCTGATGTCATTCAGAGAAGAGTGCTCTGCCTGAGAGTAACGGCTCCTGCCATATGAGGAAGGACTCTGTACAAGGATCCTGGTGACTGTTTCTTTAGTTCTCTACCCAGAGCCACTAGCCCCAGATTCTCCACAAGCATCTCTAGTCCATTCTGTGCGCCCTCTGCCAGAGGCCAGGGGAACTGATTGCAAAGGATATTTTGTTTTTTTGGCCCTTTTAAGAGACTCCTTGAATCTCCAGCCATCTCTCCCTTGCAGATAGAAGCCCTGCTGCTTTTCACAGCTGGATGCTATCTAGGTTCCTTTTTGGCTCTGGTGTTGTAGGCTGGGGAGCCCAGCTTGGCATTTAGACCCTACATTTCTCAGGGAGAATCCCCCAGCTCCTGAAATCTCCATCCAGACTTCAGCTGCCACCCTGGGAGCCCTGCAAGCCCTCATGCCTTCTCTATATTCCCTACCAATCTTATTGTGATGAAGTGGTTTCTTCCGTCTGTCTGTAGTTATAAGGCTTCTGTCCAGCTAGTGTTCAGTTGGTTATTCTGGGTGATTCCCATACAATTTAGTTGTAATTCCTGGTCCTGGGAGGAGGTTAGTGTAGCTTCCATTTAGTCCTCCACCATCTTAGATCTCTCTATTTTGATGCATTTTTATATTGATTTCTCTCCATTCTAATTTATCTTTGAAAACTTCCTTCCCTTTCCTTCCTTCCTTCTTTCCTTCCTTCCTTCCTTCTTTCCTTCCTTCCTTCCTTCCTTCCTTCCTTCCTTCCTTCTGCTTGTTTTGTTTTATGTGATTAGAATAAAGAACGGCAAATATGTTGTGATCTAAATCCCAGTATATATAAATTTCTAACTTTACAATGTATACCAGGGAGGCAAAGTAACATAAAGTGAATTTAGACAAGGAAAATAATGGGAGACTAAAATATGCTTTTCTAGTAAATGAAGTTTCAGTTTAGAGATTCATGGGTCGCTGTGTAATCTCTTTAGTAAACAAAATGTGAAACTCTGAAAGCTAATAATGATAGGTCATTAAGGGTAATCCTTATCCTAACATTAAAATTTTAGGGGTGGGACAGAAGCAGATAAAAACTATGAGGACATGTGACTAATATTATTAAATGTGATTAGATCATCCTGTTTCCATATCAAATTTGAATATATAAATAAATTTAAAATGTGTAATACAAATCTAATGTACATCTAAAATATAAAGAATATTGCAACATTGTCTAAATTCTTTTACTCATTCAGCAAACATTTATTGATCATCCACTTGGTGACAGTCTTGGTCCTGGGACTTGTAACAGGTTAACAGACAAGAACTTCTGCCCTTGTGAAATTTACCTTCTAGTCTGAATGCTATTTTTGTGAAAAATCTTGTTTTGATATGTTTTATAGTATAACATGCTGGTTTTCTGAAATAACTCAGAAATACTTTTAATACTCTATAAAATTCCTAAATAATAAATATTTTAAATAATGAAAAGTGGGTATTTTCTTTCTTAAGTACATGACCAGTCAGATGGGAAGATTTTCAGAACACAGGCTTATGTGTTCTTATGGGTAGAATCAACTTGACAAGCAGATTACTTGGAAAGGAAATGAAAAGTTATAAAGATAAAGCAGAGTGTGTCTTTGAGAGAAAAATTGCTAGCATGGAAGTGGCTTAACATTTTTTAAAACTCATTAATTCAACATTTTGTTTATGGTTTAAGTTCTTAATTTTATGCTGGGTCTTTGCTTAAGTCCAAGCAGGGTTAAACTCTAAGGGAAGATTTCTGACTACAAATAATAATAAAACTACCTTTTTATGAAATAATAAATGCATCAAGTTTACAATCAGGATATTCTTTTAAAGTAGTAATAATGCTTTTCTAGTGTACCCTTCAGCTTTGTTGAAGCTCTATGTCTTTTAACCCACCATAAAAATGTCATAATGTCTTATTTGATATTGTCTACCTATTTTCAAACCACTCACAATTTTGGAAAAAAGTAGCACTATAAAAATGTTTGTCACTTCATCAAAAAAGCAGTGCTTTGTGCACACCAAAATAAAGGTTTTATAATGAGAAAGACCTAAAATATTAAATAATGACTGTGCAGTTTGGAATGTGATACTACTGGCCAGGGAAAATGCATAAAACATTATACTTAGCAAAGTCCCCTGATGCATTGTGGGAGCTCAGATAATGAAAAATAGTAAATGATTACAATTCCCAAATTCACAGTACCTCATTTTCACATTGGAACTTAGGAGTACATTTAGAAAGAAAAATAGTCAAACATATTTCTCTCATGTCTGTTTATACTTATTGATTCTGGTCAAGATCTTTTCTCTCAAGAAAGTTAGGAAGCTTTATTATTTGGTTCATATCATATAAAAACTAAACAAATGTGATCTTATGAATTACAATTTAGCTGTTTTAAATTTTAATCCCTAAGCTTGGTTTATTTTCAAGAAATAAAAAAATAAAAAGTCATACAAACCTGGGTGTACTTTGTAAAAAAGAAAGGAAATACTATTTTATTGTACTTGAAGGGAATGTTGTTCATCAGTTAGTCTGATTATTCAAGTGAATAGGTTAACAAACATTAACTAAAAGGTTATACTTATCATCTATCTAGTTTAGCACTAAACAATGTAGCCAAAATGGGCTGTGAAAACAAACTGTCCATCCATCCCACTGCCTGCAAGGTTATATTTGGTTTCATGGGAACAGCATGCACCATGAGGAGAGCCAGCAGAGGTCACTCCAAGAAGCAGAGCTAGAGGGGAAAGACCATGACTTACCTAGGAAGAGGCAAGCACTCTGTCATATTAATAGCTCACTAATTCCAAAAAGTTTTAACACTTAATGGCCTTGAAGCTTAATTACTCTCATTTATCTTTCTAATAAATGATGCCAGAGCTTTAAAAAGCAAGAGATTTATCCATGGTAAATCAATAAATGAATTTGGGGGCATAACTATATTGGAACTCCAGATCTATACATGACTTAGATTTGCTCTGATGCCAAAATAATAAATGTAAACACTCAACCCAGAAATAGCTCCACCTCTTAGGTGATTGCTGTCCTTCTAAATGATTTCTCAGTAGTTAAATAAACATATATGGAGATGAATAAAATAAACCAATCAATGTACTAACTCCAAGAATGAGAAGGACAGACAGATTTGGTTTTAGCTCTTTCCATTGAAATGGAATAGAAACAAGTACAAAAATTGAAAAGAACTAGCAGTTAATATAGATCCTAAAATCAAAAATGGATTAAGTGGAAGGAGCCTTAGAGATTATGAGCCTCTCTGACCAGCTCAAGTCAAGCGGTAAAAAAGTCCAAGGAACAAAAAAGATTTAGTTTGTCTGGAAATGCAACCTGGTTCTGCAGAATCTGAAAATGTTCACATTGCAAACTAATGTGATGCCCTACACTTTCTTAAAAACTATTAGTTTATGAAAATGATAGTGAAATATTAAAATGCTTATTAAAATTAAATGAGCATTGCAGACATCTGTACAGATACTCAAGTTCTTCTTTTAATTATAATTCTATCTGCAGTGACTAAAGGCACGCATTTACATGTGGTGAGCATTCATTTGAAGTGGTCTGTTAGCTTTTGTTAAGTCCCCTCATTAAATTCCTTGGATGGATTCCTATCCAGCTTATCCTACCAAATCTAAAGTTTGTACAGGTGTCGAGAGTGACAAATTTCAAAAGCAAGTAAATAGTCTCATGGGCTGTCACTAAAAAACATAAGAACCAGTCAGAAGCCTCATGTATTCTATGTGGTTGTTGGAGGAGAAAGATAGTAAACAGAGGCTGAACAGTGAGAAGTGTGAAAAACACAATGAGAAAGACTCTTACAGAAAGGCCCACCAGAAAATGGGGCTGAGTAGCACTTTACTGAGCTGTGAAAACCCAAATTCTAGTACAGAACCTGAAATATTTTGCTGGTAACTAATAACAGTTACGTTTATTAAACATTTTCTCTATCAAGCACTCCTATAAGAGCCCTGCATGTATTAGCTCAGTTTATCTTTACAACAATCCCCATAGGTAGAAACTTTTATTATTCCCACTTTACAGAAAAAAAGATTGAGGCAAAGGGACACAAAGTCATTTGTCCAAAGCAGCACAACCAGTAAATGGCAGAGCTGAGACTAGTAACCAGGAACAGGTGGTACTCATTACATAGTAATCGATTCCACAGAGTGACCCACTGAGAGGGATGATTTTCTATGAATAAATTGTATTGGAAAAGTGAGGCTGTGTTCTTTTGGGAAGTTTGTAGGTGGGCATATGAGAGTTTTTCCCAAATTCTTCCAATTTGATTCCATGCATTTGCTAAGCATCTACTGTATATAAGTGACACTGCTAAGTATAGAGGATAAAAAGATGAATCATTTGATAGATTCCACTTTCAAAGTTCACAGTCTTAAGTTTTTGAGTGAATTAATCATAAGACTATGACAAATAAAAAGTAACCATAACAATTACAACAACAATAGCTGTCACTTACTGAGCACCTGCAATGAACAAGGCATTACACTTGGCACACAACATAATTTATTTCATGTACTCTTCATTGCCATGCTATGTTATAGGTATAATGGTGCTTATTTTATCAATGAGAAAATAAGACTCAGGTAGGTTAAAGTAACTTGGTCAGCCTCATGCAGGTAGTAAATGATTGAGCTAGGATTTAAACACCAAGCAGCGTAAAAATGGATCTAGAGAGCTTGTGTGGAGGTTCTAGCAGGGGAGTAAAGTTACTCTTGGACCCATGAACAAATGGTTCTTTTTTGTCTAGGAATTCCATAATCTTTAATGGAGTGGATAGCCCTTAGAAGAAAGCATATACCTCTCTTGGAAGGGGGGAATATCTACCTCAGAATCATATCAGCTAAGTAATGGGCATTTGAAATTTGTTACTTGTATAGAGTGACTGGAGAAAGTAAAACATGCAAGAGACAGATAAGTTAGGATATTATATAGTTTTATGTATAAGTGATATAATATAAATAGTTATAATATGATAAAAATATTTTAATAAAATAAACATTTATTTTTTCTGGATGTTATAAAGTTTATAGTATCTGGCAGCTTTTAAAATTTATTGCTTATATACTATTTAAAATTTATTACTTTTTACTACTATTCTAATTCTAAAATACTCAACTATTATTGTGATTAATTATTAGTTTATTTAATATATAGATAAGATTCATATAACATAAAGTTGGCCATTTTAGCTATTTTCAAGTGTAAAATTCCATGGTGTTCAAAATATTTGCAATGCTGAGAAAACATTACCACTATCTAATTCTGGAAGATTTCCTCCACCCCAGAAAAGAAACCCCATACTTTCGAGTTTTCCTTCCTCCAGCCCTGGCAACTACTCATCTACTTTTTGTCACTATCATTTGCTTGCTCTGGACATTTCGTATAAATGGAATCATACAATATGTGGTCCTTTGTGTCTGACTTCTTTCACTTAGCATAATATTTTCAGGATTCATATATGCTGTAGCATGTGTCAGTACTTCATTCCCTTTTATGGCTAAATAATAATTTATTGTATGGCTGTACCATGTTTTCCATGTAGATTCCAGTTTCTCTCCATTATCCTGTCATTTCAACCTGAGGGGACTTTTTATGCATTTTTTAAAAAGTGTAAGCAGGTTTGCTAGTTTGATTATCTAGGAAAATTTTATTTTCACCTTCATTTTTGAAGGATGGTTTTGCCAGATACAGAATTCTTGGCTGAAAGTTTTTTTTTTCTTTCAAACTTTGAATACATTCCTGTGCCATATAATGATGTTTTGGTCAATGATGATGGCATATTTGGTGATGGTATATCATATAACCGATGTGTGTAGTAGGTTCTACCATCTAGGTTTGTGTAAGTGCACTTGGTGATATTTGCAAAAAGACAATATTGCCTAACAACACATTTCTCAGGAAGTATTCCAGACAGCAAGCATGACTGCTCATCGTCGGTTGGCTTTTGGTCTCCAACGTTTTTAAATAAGAAATCAGCTGTTGATCTTCCTGAAGTTTCCTTGTATGTGATGAGTCACTTCCCTCCTGCTGTTTTCAAGATTTCACAGATAAATCTCACTTGATATTTGAGTTTGCTGATTATTTCTTTTGTCCAGATCTGCTGCTGAGCCCTGCTGAATTTCTCATTTCAGTTATTCTACTTGTAAACTCTAGACTTTCTATTTGGTTCCTTTAATTTCTGTCTCTTCAGTGATATTTCCAATTTGGTGAGATATTTTCATGTTTTTCTTTAGTTATTAAACATGTTTTCTCTTAGATTTAAGATACTTACAATAGGTGACTTAAAGTCTTTGTTTAGTAAATTCAGCATCAGTACTTTCTCAGGTAAACTTTCTATTAACTGCTTTTTATCCTGTTTCTAGATCATTCTTTCTTGTTTCTTTGCATGCTTTATAATTTTTGTTAAAAACTGGACATTTTGAATATTATAATATTTCATCCTCAGAAGTCAGATTCTACCTTGTCCCAAGGTTTGTTGTTCTTTGCTGAAGTTGTTAATTTGTTTCGGAATTTTTCTGAACTAATTTTATAAAGATTGTATTCTTTGTCATGTGTGGCCACTGAAATCCTTGTTCCATTTGTTTAGTGGTCAGCTAATGATTGGACAGAGATTTCCTTAAATTCTTTGAACCAAAAAAAGTCTACTAGACTTAGCACAGGTTCTCTATATTTATGGGAGTATGTATTCAACACTTCTCCAGTACAACTGTGCCTTACCCTTTAGTTTTTTCTTACGCATACCTCTAAGGTTAGCCATAGTTGAGACCATCTTCTTAGGTCTTTTCTTAGCATGCAAACATCTTTGTGAATATGTGTGACCTTCTAGATTTTGAGGACTATTTCAGAGCCTTTTAAAGCTGTTACTTAAAAAAAAAACATCTTTTTAATGCCCTAGCCTTTTCTTCTAAGGTTTTTGACTAGTCTGTTGTTTGCTCCAACAGTTATCTATTGCTTCTGGCAATAGCAATTAAAACATTTGCCTACAAATTTTTTCAACAAATGCACTATCCTCAATCTCCTACCTCTAGCTAACATCCATTGCAGATTTAACACTGAAAATATTCTGAGTTAGGTGAAATAAAGGCAAGTCTTTTGAGCCAGGGTGGTCAAAACAAGTAACAGCAGCTCTTTGCAAATAAGTTTTGTTCTTCTCCCTTTGTACTGATACTGGGAATGCAAGCTGTTTTTTTCAAGTCTACCATTGAACTGAGGAACTGGACTTGAGACTAAATTAAAATGTCACAAATCTCATGTTTTATTGTTTTGTTTTGTTTTTGCCAAGAATCAGCCATTTTCTTGAACAAGAACTCCCTGGATTGCTACAAGCTTTTAGTTAGTTTCCAAAGTTAAAAAAAATGGTTCTGTCATTTTTCCCCAGGTTTGTTGTTGTTGTTGCCCTTATGAAAGTGTGGAATTTTGGACTTTCTCACTCAACCTCTTACGCTGGTATCACCCCCAAACATTCTCTTCTGTACCTATATTTGTGTTTGTAACTTTATCTCCATTTTTCTGAGAGCATCCACCAAATTATGTAAACATGAAGGCCCATGAGACCCAAATCTGTCCTTATACATGACTGTGGGAATAAGGCAGTATTATAAAGAGGAAAATATTTTGAAATGAGGGGATTAAAGAAGGAATTTAAAGTGAGCCTTTATAGAAAAATTATTTTCACAAATAAAGATGGGAAGGTAGTGTGAAGAAGCTGAAGAGATAGTCCAGGCTAAAAAAAAAAAGCAGAAAATTTAGATTGTGGGAAAACTGACATAGCTGAAGAAAAATAATGGGTCTATTTGACTTGGGTGAAGAATGTTTAGAGACTTGTGAGGAAGATAAGGATGAGAAGATGAGTTAAGGCTTCAAAATCTTAAGTTAGAGGGTTTTGTAGGAAGACTTATTATAAAGAAATGATATTTTTTTCACTCTACATATTATTTTTAACCTCGGGTTAGAACCTTACAGTCTATTATTCTATAAATAGCAATGTGATTTTTTTCTGGCATGTATCTCTGTTATCTTCTGTAAGACATGACTTACATAGTATCCTTTGCCCTTAAATAACACAGTTATGAGTGAGTTACAGGCCTCATTGAACTTAAACATAATTTAAAAGCCCTGTACATCTGAGGGAGGTTGCATTTTAGAGGCTCATTCATCACCTCCCTGGATAAAGTTGTAAGTACTGGACATCCCGATTCTGGAGTCAAAACAGACCATGACCAGAAAAGAAGAAAGAGGTGTGTGTGTGTGTGTGTGTGTGTGTGTGTGTGTGTGTGTGTGTGTGACAGAATTAGAAGAAGCAATAGAGATTAATTACTCAGAGACAAAGGAAACACAAAATTCCAAGGTCTAATTTTTGCTGCTGGTGAAGCTTTATAATAGCTATTCACTTCTAATCATCCTCAAATAATAAATGAATAGAACAGTCAATGTTATTAGAATAATTTACCATTCATCAAGAATAATAAATGAAGGGAATAGGCTGTTATTCAAATTTCTCTAAAAATAGCAAAGAAGAAGGAGAACTACTTCTGGTTTCCAGTCTGGTACAACTTGTGCAGTGGTGGCAAGATTGCTGGGGCACCAGAGTGGCAGAGGAGGGGATGGAGCCAAATGTGCATGCAGTAGGTGCCTCTGGCTTGGCCAGACACCAAAGTCAGCTGAAACAATGATGAATCCTCATGGTTATTCCTGCTCTAAAAAGCAAAAGACCTTCCTGCTTTACTAATGCTTTGCCTCCAGTGGGTTGCCTCTTCTCATTAATCTTTAGTTTATGAACTCTGTTGGCAAGAGGCACACGAATCATCCACAAATAACACACAGAGGTAGATCGTGTTGACACCTCCTGGACACAGGGCTGTTCATTCATTGGCAGTAGCTCTAAATCAGCATTAGCCTCTACATCCCTAGTTTAGCCACACAATGCAGACGTCATACAGATGTGATTTGGTTGTGTTCTTCATCCACCACTAATGTCTAACTACTCACAATAAAAATAAGAGGTGGAGATGAGCACTAAGGCACAACGTTGGGCATGAGGAAAAAGGGTGTGAAGTCTAGAATAGCCTCCCATCTTCAATTGCCATTAGCATCATCACTTGAATGTGCACGGCAGCCTGCTGGTGCTGGTGAACACTAAAGTGAAGCTCCAGTAAGGAATTATCCTAGCTGCATCTTTTCCTGGCATGAGTGAAGACCTTGAGAATTTACACAGACTAAAAGGGAGTGTGTCAAACAATTCAGAACCTTCATTCACCCACCTCATTCTGTGGGTGGTGCCAGATCAACACTTCTGATTCCATAAATATTAATGGTGAGTTTTCTTTCAGCTCATTTGTGTTTTTCTACAACACAATCTGATAGGCTGGGTCAGCCCAGCCAATCATGTTTTTTAAAAAAATAATTAAAATTCCCATGAGGGTAATGAAGTTTTAAATTTGGATCTAAATCCCATTGCACCCAACAGGTTCCTCCACACAATGTAATTCAGTAGATGTTATTTATGGGAAAAGGATGTCACCTAGCTCTCTCTACCAACATCTAAGACCCCAATGGCAGAGGATTTGCTGGATATGGGATGTTAATAGCTTAAAGCATCTATAAATGTCATGCTACTGAAGTGAAATTTCTGTGTGGCTTATACTAGATTGAAATATCCATGGTTGAATATTTATAGAAATAGAAATCTAGTCTATCTTATTTAAAAAAATGTATCCTCATCTGAAGACATGTTTTCATTGCTTTAAAAGAGATGGAGAGAGGGAGAGAGAGGGAGAGAGGGAGGGAGAGAGAGAAACATCGATGTGAGAAACACTGACACCCCTTCCATACGTGCCTGGACTGGGGGATTGTATGCACCCAGACCAAGGATCACACCTGCAACCCATTTATGTGCCCCAACTGAAAATCAAGCCCACAAACTTTTGGTATATGGGATGATACTCCAACCAACTGAACCACACTGGCCAGGGTAACACATTTATCTTTTTAGAACAGAGGGGTAGAGTTATCAGATAAAATACAAGATACCCAAATAAATTTAAAATTCAGATAAGCAATAAATAATTTTGTAGTATTAGTATGTGCCCAATATTGAGTTAGACATATATTAAAAATTTATTTTCTAGCAGAAGTTCAAATTTAATTTAGTGTACTATATTTTAATTTGTCAAATCTGGCAACCCTACAAAAGAGACTGTATCATACATGTATCTGCCCAATTGTGGAAGAAGTGCTGCTTTGTAAATATGATTAGTAGCCCTTCCTGGATATGTTTACCTTGTGAAATTGCTCATGAACTTGTTATTGAACATGTGAAAAGGCAATACTCTAAAGCCTATTAAACTGTTATTAACATGTAACCTATATTGTGAATAAAACACCAATAAACATGCATTATGCTAAATAAATAGCATACACAAATGGTTCCAAGCACAATATCACTTATTCCCAATGCCATAATCCAATGATTTCATGCAAATGAAATGGCCCCAGTAGTTATCAGTGTAATGATGTTGTGAAATAGCTCTACTGTCAGGTAACCTTACCATTTTATGCACTTCTCAAAATGCCTAAAATGTCACACTAAAGCACTTTTAAAATTAAATAATGCCTTGTTATTTTTGAGATGAGATACCTGCTCAGTTTAAATTATTAAAAATATAGAACCGTTAGTAATGTTTCAACAAAATAAGGTAATTATCTGATTTTGTGAAAGAAATATATTAACATATTTTGTGTAGTTGGAACCACCAATATTTTCAAATAAAATTGTCATTCCAAAGATGTCAAAAGGTTGAGCTTTAGAGGCTGAATCTCTCTGTATAAATATGTAGGTTTTAAAAAAGTAAAATAGACTGTAACCTCTGCTCACTAAAGTGTTTTCTACTCTTTTCTAATTCAGCAATACTGATGTTTTCCTGTCAGGCTCTAATTCCTTGAACCTCTTACCCCTTTTGTTCTCCATTTGGAAACCCTTGCTAGGTCCACCCCACATTAGTCTCAAGTACTACAATCCCAGAATCCCTATCTAAGGCAGGAGCATATTAAGGGAATCTGGCCAATAGTTGGTGATTTTGCAGCCCATCACAATCACAGCTTGTCTATCCCTGATCTTGTGCCCCAGTAAAAATAATTATAATTGGTTTGACCCCTGGGTATTAAAGTAGGTATCCACCTATACCATATTAATAGGTGGTTTATGAGTTTACAACATTCAAAGTAGTGCACCCAATTGTCTCTTCCCTTTCTCCAGTGAAGTTCCTAAAACTTAGAGTAAGATGCCAATACCATGGAGTAGTAAAAAAAAGTTACACATAGTAATAGGGTTGGGGAAGTTTTTATAACTCTAGTTTTTCCTCATTACAATACATTGATTTATCAGATTAGCTTGTTGCAAACTTGAGAGAGAAGAGAAAATATAGGTAAATGAGACTATATTGAGAGATCAGATGTGTTCAGTTAGATACAGCAGAAGAGGAAGAAGACAGAACACTGCTGTGTGAAGCTTTGAGCACTATGAAGCAGGGAGTATGTTGGGAGCTGGGAAGCCTTTGAGATATGAAACTCCACTGAATGTCCAGGAAGAAGCAAAGTCAGTTTTTCTCTTTTGCACATTTTTTCTTGAACTAGCTAATTTTTCTCATGGTCATGGGTCATATTTTCTTCTCAAATATAGTACTTTAAAAATTAGGTGCTAGATATTGTAAATGGTACTATATCCAGTGTTTGGATTTTGTTGTTTTCTTTTTGTTGTCTGGATTCTGTTGTGTTCCTTTAAAGAGTGTTAGGATTGTCTTCCAGAGCATGGATTTACTTACAGATTAGCTTGATACTTTTAAGGCTTGTTTTCAAGCTTTGTTTAGGGAAGTCTAGATTAGCCTTTCTTCATGGGTTAGTTTGGCACTACTACTAACATGGCTTTAGTGGGGTCTCTATTGACTTTACCTGTTATTCAAGGAGGTCTCTTCATTCTGGTGGGTCAGAAAATTTGCATATAATTGGGTAATTTTTTAGGTTATTGCTTTCAAATAGTTCCTTTTTTCCCCTGGTATTTGTTGTTTCCTTGGATTCGTGGAGTCTCACCTTATATATGATACACCATAGTATTTGGAGAAGATTTAAGAAAATTCCTATTTGAGTTATTTGGATTCTCTTATGCTCATTCATGTAAATTATAGTCATCTATGATTTTCCAATTTTTTATCTCCTTTTCAGCCTAAAAGCATTTTGTTCAACCACCAAACAAATACCGATTGTGTACCCACTACATTCTAGAAATATTATTCTAGATGCTTGGAACTATTGATGCAAAAAATTACAAAAGTCCTAATTTTGGAGGGAGGTAACATTTACATATGTGGGAGACAATCAATAAAATGAGAACAGAAAGAAATTTATAAAAATGTAAGGGACTGAGAACTGACCCTTAGTTTTAGAAATATAAAGGCCATTAGATACTTGATAAGAAGAGTTTTGATGGAATGGGTGGGGGCCAAAGACTGACTGGAGTTGATTCAAGAGAATGACAGGAGAGGAGCAGGAAGCACAAGTTCCATAAATGTCATCAAGGAATTTATCAAGGGAAGAATACAGAAGTGGTAGCTGGAGGGGAAAGAAAACCCAAGAAAGGATTTTAAGATATGAGGAATAACAGTAAAATGCTATGCCAATGAGAAAACTCTAGAAGCAAGGGTCAATTGATAATGTAGGAAAGGGATTGAAGCAATAGCCTCATGTAGAAAGGATGAGATCTACTTAATGCATGATTGGAGAGGTTGACTATAGATAGGTAGGAGCATTGGCAATTCATACATATAAATAGTATATGCAGGGTACAGTGCAGGTATGAAAATATAAATGATAGAGGAGCCCTAAATCTCCAAATGTGCTCCTATCCTTACCATCCTCACTCTCAGCTGATGACTGCTTCCTACTTCATTGAGATAGTTGGAGCAATCCATAAAGAACTTCCACAGACTCTAAGAATACAAGTGCATTTGGGGGGCATTATGGGGGTTAGAGAAGATAGGAAGGAATGGAAGGACTAGGGAAAATGACATGACTGCCAGGCAGCATTATGGATGCACCTGAACTTCACAAATGTAAAGGGAGGGCAAGTTAGGGTAGTTGTAATTTTTCTCCATCCACACACTGTCTAAATGAAGGTAAGAACTAGGCAGAGATATGGATACAACTCTGAATCATGGTTTTGCCATGAAGAATTGGGATAGTATTATAATGTGAAACCACAGAATTTAAGATGGGGAGAGAGTTCAGCAGTTTAGAGGATTAATAGATTACAGGTCCCAGGGGAGTAGCTGTCCAGCCACAGCACAGTCAGACCTGGTTAATCACCACACCCTTCTGGGCTAATGCTGGAGCTTTAGAAATCTGATCTGGGAAGAACATGGCAACCCTTACCCAGGTAGCAGAGAAAAATGAACAATTAGGTCAGCCAGACACTAGTTTCTTAGGTATATTAACACATTTTTGAGGTACTGAAACATCACTAGAGATGGAAAGAAATTAAAAAATAAATATATTTTCTCCAACCTTCACAAAGGAGTTCTAAAATGCTTGGAAGAAATACTCTTCCACTCCTAGCCTTTATTTTGCCTGTCCAGGTTCAACCTATATATTCCTGAATTGTAGTAGTTGGTTTTTTACTACGTGTTTTATGATTTTGCTTTATATTATTATTTCTATCAGGGATGCTTAGGGATAGATGGAATTTTAAAGCATTGATATTTTAGTCAGAGCTTATTGTTTTCAGAGATCTAAAATTCATTTTAGTTAACTCTGAAAAAGAGGGACTATTGTAAAAAAAATAAAGTAAACAAATGAACCAAAAGCCCATTTCAGGAATACAGTGAGGACTGAGCCAGGACTCCTGGGATGTGGAATGGGAAGACTCTGAAACTGAAGGTTCTCTCTTGTCTACCTCATAGGCCACGTGGCTGCTACCATCTCTGCTTCTTCCTGTCTATTCTTCCTTCCAATAAAATTCCTCTGTTTGCAAGTAAACCACCTGGCCTTCAGTCCCTACTTCTTTACCCTCACAGGTGCAATACAGACCTTATCAGTGACCAAGGTCTCCTGTCTCTGTGTCAATATTTTCAGTAAGGATTCTGTCTCTCAGGGTTAATGGCCTGTCATTTGAGAGACTGAACTAAACAGATGTCTACCAAAGGCTAATCAATTAGCTATAATCGGGGCAAGGTTAAGGTTACAAAATCATAGTTTCCATAAGCAATGTTCCTTTACAAAACAAAGAACTGTAAATGGACAAATAGGTCTATTGCAAGCAAAACCAAAGGGGTCCTTTTAAATACACTTTCTATTAAAGCCAATTTCATGTCTTTTCATTAAATAAGCAGGAAAGAATGCAGGAGTCATAACAATTCCACTTCTGGCAATCCCCCTTTCCTCTGGTCACTTAAGGATGAGTTCTTAAAATCTGATTTTTTTTTGTTATATATAGACTCTTTGCTAAAGTTGCAGTTGGTAAAGACAACAGAGTTAAAATAAAAGTGAGTTTACCAAAAAGCTAAAAGAATAACAAAGAACCCATGTAAAAAGAGAGAAAAAAAGTGCCTGAGTGAATATTTTAATTAACTCACATGCAATTTTAATTAAAAACATAATGTGTCAGGAAAATGAGTAATGCCTTAGGGCGATAAAATAAGTGGGTTTCTTGCTTAATCTTCTGCTTTGCCTCTCTCACGGCACATGCACATTATTGTTCAGAAAAGATTTCCTTCTTCCTCTGTTTCATCATCAGAGAGAACCCCTGCTGACAGAATGAGTTGAGTAAAATAGGAAAGCTGTAGAAATACCCTGTGTGAGGGCTCTCATTTTCTTTCCTTACCAAGAATCTGATGTTGGCTAATTCCCTTCTTCAGAGCACACCCTTTCCAGGAAAGCTGATAAACTGGATTGAAATAAGGCCTCCTAACTCATTTTGATCAAAATTTATTATCTGTTTGTGATTAGGGTTATAATGAAAAGCCAATAATCTCCCTCCCCTAGATGTTGTGTCCAAGAGTGCCTGGTACCCTGTAGGGTACAAAAGAAATCCTGACTTGGAGTCATATGATTTAGGCTTTATTTCACCTTTTTTTGGAGACATAACTGTGAAGCTTTCTGGACTTCAGTTTTCTCATGGATAAACCATGGAGTATAGCCTGCCTTCCACGGCTACAAAAAAGAGTAACTGGTACTACGTACACAGAAGTGGTCACCTCTCTTTAAGGACTTTATGCTGATGTAATAGCAATGTTTTGTTGTTGTTGTATAACTCACCATTGCCTTCTGAGGGAGATTAGTCTTGGTAATGGCCTGATAAATTGGGGAGGATGGAAACCTAGTGGAAGGGGCCTTCATACTATGTGATGGAAGAATGGAGAGGAAAATTCCTATGGGTCCCTTTAAGAAAGATCAATGCTCATTGAGCATTTTAAAATAAAAAATGATTCACTGCTGGATGTCTGATATAACTTCCCTCTGATATCTCCTTGATAAAATCTCCAAAAAGTTCTACCTTGCTCACTATTGATTTGTGAGCCAGCAAATTCTTTCTGGAGACTGCATGGAGCTACAAGGTCCTGCCCCAAGGAGTCCAGTTGAAAAGACGGCTAACTTCTAAGTTTCACTAGGATTGTGACAACAGCCTGGCATTTCTAACAGAAAAGACTCACCTTCATGATACCACTCCCTCTGCTAATCTCTGTGACAGCTCCAGCTGGCTGCCAGGGCCAAAGAAGAGGCTGTCCCTTAAGGTCTTCCCTTTTGGAATTACTCCAGGTTCCCGGAAAGCCCAGGCCTTCTTTTTCACCACATTTAGAAGTCAAACTATGGAATGCATGATGCTCAGCATTAATGACAGCCATTGTGTTACCCAACTTGTGTCCAGAACTTGCCCAAAACCTTGTGATTAAGCTAGAAAAACAAATATCTATCATATCCATGCAACACTTCTTCAGAAATAGCTGGAATCTGAGTCTGTAGTAGAGTGGGCTTACCTAAAACTACAAATGATACCAGGACAGAAAAGTGGACAAGATCAAAAGTTGGTCAGCCATCTGGCCAGTCTCTTACTGTGCACTGAGGACCAGCACAGACCCACTGACCCTCTCTGGGCACAAGGAGAGCTCCTACAATCTTGAGGATGCTCCCTGTTCCTTACTCCTTTGCCCACTTATGGAGAGTGAAGTCATTGCTCCAGCATATCCAGGGGACTTGGTTTTATCCTTCCTTATTCCTTTCCATATGTTATTCATAAAGCACTGTTCAAATTAGTTCTCCAAACAATCTCAGGTACCCTAAACTCAATCTCTACATACTAAATTCCAATACTTTTTCCGAATCTTCCTAAGAAACAAAAATTCTATCTTTAATGAGATTTTGGAGCTTCTTGATCACTTTTGGGATTCTACTATAATTGTATTTTCCCCCAGATGTACTGGACAGATAAATAAGAATAGACAGACCCTTTTGAGACTTATTTGTGTGAATCTGCCAAATAAAATGACAAATTAGAGATAAAAGTTTAGACTTGAATTGGTTACCTGAAAACATAGATCAGATTTAACGTTACAGTTCCTGCTATTGTCACCCTCGATTTCCTCCTCTTCCTGTTCATGCTGCTGCCCTGGGGTCAGGTGGAACTTTATTCTAAGAACTATTAATTCGCTACCAGCTCACTATCCTGCAGATAAAGACATATGAATACAAAAATGCCATTAATTATTCTATGCCATTCTAAATTGTGCTTTTCCAAAAGTGGCCACTTTATAGTCTTGGGATTTATATCTTTTTGGTTCCCAATCCAATTTTCAAGTCTACTGGCTAGAACAAGAGGTTTTCCCTGAATGTTAAATGTCACCAGCTATGGCAAAGAAAACCCATAAAGTTTCAAAGTTCCGTCATGGAAATAACAGCAAAGCTTTTCTATCAGCATGGTGCCTGTGTTACAACCCAAGTTCTCACACACATGGGAACCAATTCATAATGTGTCCGTTGTAAGAGAGAGATAGAGAATCTGAGCCCTTGAGATTTTAGCAGAGTTGCTTTGAACCCCAGAGCCCCAGATGACCTTATGTCTCTTTCCTTCAGCAGCCCAGAAAAGCAGGGGACCGGTCAATAGAGTAATTCTGCTGACCTTGGCCTTCCATAGCTAGTCTGCTCTTTGCATTTATCTGGGACCTATCCATGTCTTCTATTAAAATGAACCCTCTTTTGTTCCAGTTAATTAGAGGTAGATTTTAAATTTTAAATGTGGAATTTTCCATTTACCAAAACAGTCCTTAAATAATTCTGGCCTCATGTTAATCAGAACTATTAAGCAATTTAAAATATTGCACAATCTGAATATTGCAGAGCATGTAAACAAAAAAACAGGCAATATTAGTACTGAGATGCTTCTTTCTCGTTCACAGTTCCCACAAAATCCTCATTTCTAAAACCCATCTGGTTTTTCTTCCTATGCCTTCTTTCTATACCCCAAATTTCAATAAGCTCCTTATCACTGTTAAAGTAAATCAATAAAAAATACATTTTACCTCCATAATTTATTCTTTATTCTATGTCTCCATCAAAACTCTTGGGAAGACATTCCACTGTGTAGTATTTGGGCCCTGTAAACTTTACAGATAAATGAGGCTGGTAAATGCATATCAGCCTATATCACCTATACTTGCTCACATGGCCACACTTCTTTCAGGGGACCTTTTATCAGTCAGCTCGGAGGAATTTGATCCTGGTGACAATGGAAAGTCTTTAGTTTTCAATCTCTACCCTATAGAATAACTAAATTCCTGAAAATTTCCTGAGTTCAGCTTTTGGTAGAAGAGCAAAAGCAAAGTATGCCAGGCTCCTTGCAGGCAGAATGAGTAGAGTGTGTCATGAGGAGCAGTGGTTGGAACTGCAGGGCTGGGGATAAATGGTCATCACTATTTTGATGATGCTTAGCCGGAAATCAGGAATTTGCCAGGAAATCACCAGTTCAAGGAAGCCTCTGAGTTTCCTTAGCAAGTGCTCTGAGCTCTCTGGGACAACCAAAGACTTGGATGATCCTTCAGGACCTCCACAGCTTCATTTAGTCTCCAAAAACAGACAAGCAGCATTGTTCACTAAGGATCTCATTTCTCTTCCTATTGCTGGAGAGGATGTTGATGAGTGAATATCTGAGTGTCCTTCCCTTGAAGCCATGGAAAACAGCCAGCTGTCTGACTCCCTGAGGCAACCTGTGGAGACAGGGACACATATGAAGAAAAGTCTAAGATACAGAAACTCAGAATTTTCAGGCTGTCTTGGGTATGGATCTTTGTTACTTCAGTCCTATCACTGCCTTGGCAATGGAAGTAAAATGATTTTCTAACACACAGGGGACTTCCTACTTTCACTAGATATAGAGTGTTTTTATTAGATTATTATCATTTTAATGGGTACTAATCAGCTGGTAAACATACGGGCAAAGCTTATATCAACACCTGTTCTCTGCTGGTATGAAGATCGCTTTGCAGCATTTCACATACATAGGCTTAGTTCATTAAATACTAAATACTGTATTAATAATTGACTTCCTTGGAAACAAATTGGCCCCATTGCTGTGTGTTCTGTTTTAATTTTCCTGGTAGAGGCACAAAAATGTAGAAATCTTCTCATGCGGGTATTTTAACCAAGTAATCACAATTATTACTGAAAACAACAGTTCTGACGCTTTTTTGCTGGTTTCCAGGGACTCATGAAGAAATTTTGTTTTTTTTCCTTTTGCAAGACTATTCATTTCATTTAGCTTTTAAAAGCTATTTCTATCCTATTTCAACTGCAGGATCTCGCTTTCTGAAGCCAAAACACAACCAATCTGCTTTTTCTTTTCTTTTTTTTTAGGCAAATAATAAGAAATCAAAATCTTATCTACTTAGCACAACTTACTAATAGATGTCTGCAATTTGGATTCAACATTTTATTTTTTTTAATCCTCACCCAAGGATATTTTTTCATTGCTTTTAGAGAGAGAGTGAGGGAGAGAGAACATTGATGCAAGGGAAAAGCCTTGATCAGTTGCCTGGACAGGGAATGGAAGCATAACCCAGGCATGTGCCCTGGATGGGGAATGGAACCTACAACCTTTTGGCTACAGACATCACTCCAACCAACTGAGCCACAACAGCTATGGCAACATTATATTTTTAAGATTTGTAATTTTTATTCTATTATGGTTGTCCTAGTTTTTCCCCCTTTGACCTCCTCCTCCCAACCCACCCCACACTCTCACAGTCAATTCCCACACTTGCATCCATGTCCATGGGTCATTCATACATGTTCTTTGACTAGTCCCTCCTCTCTCCACCGTGGTCACTGTCAGTGTGTTTCATGTTTCCTTGTCTATGGTTCTATTTTGTTCATTAGATTCCTTTTATAAGTGAGATCATATAGTATTGGAGAATATTATGCTAAGTGAAATAAGGCATTATTATTTTTAAAAAATAATTTTATGCTCTTCATTTGATATTTATTTAATCTATAAGAATAAAGATGGAATGAGGAAGCCAAAATAGAGAAATAAAGTCAAATAAAGCCAGTAAAATAGGGTAACCTCATTTTTTAACCAGCAGATCATTGTAACTCTGTTCCACCTGAGCTTCCTGTGGGAAGCTTAATCTAGTATTAATAATGCCACTAATAATGATCTTTTTTTTAGTGGTTACTACATGATACACATTATACCAGGTGCACTGTTAAAATGGAAAAAAAATCCTGTAAGATAGTAACTATTATTTCCATTTTTAAGATGAATACACTGACGTTCAGTGCTAAAGTTGGGATTTAATCTAAAGATCAAACCTATTTCTTCTACTATTTTATGCTATTCTCTCTCCTGATAGTAACATTTACATTTACTAAGCATCTACTGTGTGTGCTATGTATACACATATCATTTCTAATCCTTACAACAATGCTGTCATGTAGCTACTTTAATCTGCCTTTAACACAAAAAGAAAGTGAGGCTTAGGAACATACAATTTTTGCTTGTATTTGCACAGTGAGGAAGAGGCAGAAAAGATTTCAAATCAGGATCCACCTGACTCCAAAATCTAGTTCCCATCCATTTGGCAGCACCACTTTTCCAGGAATCAATGGTGGATTGATGGAGAAGAGGAACATATTTTCCAAGACTGGTGTTGCAGCTCATTGTCAATGATAAATTAAAATACTATGAAACCAACTCTCGTCTATAGGGTACCTGGTTTTCCTGATTTTCACAGGTCCAGTAGATTAATCAAAAAAGCTTAGCAAGGCAAAGTTTTGGATAAAACAAAATATACCCAATAACTTGTAACTGATGAAATGCTTGTGTCTTATATTTCATTTTACTACCAGCTCTTTTGATCTTAGTGTCTTGTTCACTGTCTACTTGGATATTGGGCAATGTACTGAACATCACAAAATGAGCAGATAAGCTCAATTTGAAACCTAAGATTCTTGATTCTTAAGACCAACTGGTTCTACCATGTGACTAATCTTCTCTATCAACTTCTTGGTCAAATAATGTAATTAATACTTTAGGAATAGAAAAATCAAACTCTAGCCTTTAGAGTTAGAATACATGTTTTAAAGGGGATGTATATTATAAAATTATGTTTTTGAACTCTGAAGATATTAAACAATAATGACATAATTCTGTTTTCTCATTTTGCTCCCATAAGAAGACTGGTGTTGCTATGTGTGTAGAGCAGGGGTGGGCAGTGCATGCAGAGTTAGGTTTTTCTTGATAGAGGGGCAGCATTCTAGCTGCATGACCTATATTATGTCAGTTCCTACCTCATTTCTTATCACTCTGCCTTACAATGAGAACATGAATCTCTGCCCAGTTCCATAGGCAATCTTTTTGTGCAGAGAACCATATTTAAATAACTTCAGTTCTCCCCAATGAGATAAAGAGCAGCTACCAAATGAAGGTATTCTATAGTGACCAGTTGTCTTCTCATTGCCTTTTTAGTCCCAGCTTTTCCCGCCCATAGGTACTTAATGGCTAGGTTTGCAGCTGTGGTCTCACTTTTGTTTGAACAGTCCAGGTCTTGTCCTAAACACTCATTGAGTGACCAGAGCCTGTTACTTATTCATTTTCCTGAGCCACACTTCCATGTTGTTGTGACTTTGCTGCCATTTCTACAAACTGCAAAGCTACCTGTTGTCTGAATTATTATGAAGCTTGCCTTATCCCTTGGACACTTTCCTTGGCCACTCAGTAGAACCTTTTAGTCATCTACCAAACCTGTTCATTCTAGTGAGTTTCATTCATTCTCTCTCTGCCACGTATGTCCCAATGGTGCATCATGTCTCAGTCTCAAGACAGAAAAATAACTCTTGTCATTCTCACTCCCTTAGCCCTGAGCATTTACACCATCAGTATGAGTCCCACTATAGTGTTGTATTTTTTTTTGAAACAATACAATCCTTTTTTTTCTATTAGCCTCAATTTTCCCTGGTGGATTTGTCAAAATGAAAATGAACCAGTTAAAATCTCTGAAGAGAGAATCTATATTATGAGTTTGATATAGCAGTTTAATTTTCCATGGAAGAAACCTGCATCCAAGTGCTGAATGTGTAACAGTGCCCATCCAAGAGAATTACAGTGGATTGAGGCTACCAGTTTACTGCTGCTGGTAAGAAGGTGTGAGTTATTGTCCTTTTAGTCTAGAGCTCAACAAACAAAATAACCTTTCTCTAAGATTTCACAGAACTTGTGTGGCTCACAGTATTTTTTCTATTTAATTAACTTCCAGTTAGAAAATCTCAGGGATAGATAGAGATGAAAGTTCTAAAAGTTTTCTTGTAAGATTTGAATAATTCCTGGCAAATGCACTTAAACAGTGCTTGCTACACACTGACTCTGAAGTACAATTATCCCACAGAAGCGATAATACAGCTGTAAAAGGTGGTCTGAAGTATGTTTCTGATCTTAGCAAACATCATAAATGACACAAATTCTGCCCTAGAAACCCAATGAACAATTTTAAATTTATTACCCAGCGTTGTCACAGACAACTCCATAGTCACTGGTTTTCTCTTAGCTAGCTAAGGATGAGGCATGCTAGAGTAAATATTCTGTGACCTATGCATGTTACAAGGCGAGTGAAAAAACCATGGCTGAGAAAAACAACACGCACAGTTGGATTCTGGCATATGTTTTCATTGCATAGGGTTTTAGAATCTAAACTTCTGGTTTCAAGGCTTATACAAGAACTAATAATATTTTTTTCTGTAATAATTGTATTAGAGTTGGCTGATGTATTTTATTCAGAATATGAAATACCAAAGCACAACAATGGTTACATAGGGTGACTCAACAACTCAATGTAATACAATAAAAGGAAAAGGATGGATTAGCTCTTGTACATGACTGACTATGTTCTCTGGACACACTCTTGATCTTAATCAGCAAAATCTTTTTAAGAGAGAAAATCTGAATATGATGGATTGATATCCAATGGCTTGTCTTTGCTTGGTCAAAAAGGAAGACTGAAAAGGAAAAGCAGGATCTCACAGCTAAAAACTGGGCCGGCACTATCAGGTTCTGGTGTTGCCAGGAGCTGGCCTGGCACCCCCAGCTAGGCATTGGTGTTCTCCAGTTAAACATGAGCAAATCACAGACCACCAGTGTCAGAGAAGGCCACTTCTATGACCATGAAGAACCAAGACAAAAGCACAGAAAAATCACGTCTGAATACACATGGGCCTGAATATTTTTAAAAAGATTTTATTTATTTATTCTTAGGGAGGGAGAAAGAGAAGGAAAGAAACATCAATGTGTGGTTGCCTCTCAGGCACCGTGCCCTGGGATTCTGGCCTGCAACCCCGGGAATGTGCCCTGACTGGGAATTGGACTAGTGACCCTTTGGCTCACAGGCCAGCACTCAATCCACTGAGCCACACCAGCCAGGGCCGAATATGAATTTTTTTAAAACCACATAATTATTAAGAATCCCCATATTGTGTCTAATATATGTGGCTACTGATTCTTTAGCAAATACAGCTTGAACTTAAGTCTGTATTTTTCTCCTTCTAGTTGAGGTTTTTTAAAGCTAGCCAATCAGAATTACCTCCACTTCAAGGCAGCATCAAATCCAAAACAAAGCCTTGCTTCCTTAAATACTCTCCAAATGTACTTAATACAAAGCCAAACACTGTATATAATTAGTTCTTTATACTTTTTTTTTTTTGCAGCCCAGGAATCCACATGTTAACACCCCAGAAGATTCCAGTGCAAGGGGCCTGGAAACTGTACCTTGAGGAGCACTGCCATATGGCATCATAATCTGGAATTAGCTTGGGGGTCCAGGTAGAAGGGACAGTTTGCTCAGTGATTTTATCTATTTTACGACAAAGAAATTGTTAAATATTTTCTCTTATTGATGTATTTTATTTAATATGTATTGTATTTTTTTCCATTACCATTTAGTCCTCTTGTGCCCTCCAACCCCCAGCAATCCCCACACTGTTGTCCATGTCCATGAATCCTTTTTCCTTTTTGCTTGATCCCTCTAACCCCAAACCTCCCCTACCCTGCCACTAGCTGTCATCTACTCTCCATCTGTGAGTCTGTTTCTGCTTTGCTTGTTAGTTCAGTTTGTTCATTAGATTTCCCATATATGAGTGAAATCACATGGTTTTTTGTCTTTCTCTGACTGGCTTATTTTACTTAGCATAATGTTCTCCAGGTCCATCCATGCTGTTGCAAAGGGTAAAATTTTCTTCGCTTTCATGGTAGAGTAGAATTCCATTGTGTAAATGTCCCATAGTTGTTTTAACCACTCATTTGTTGATGGACACTTGGCTACTTCCATATCTTGGCAATTGTGAATAATGCCTCCATGAACATAGGAGTGCTTATGTTCTTTTGAATTAGTATTGTGGGCTCCTTCACATATATTCCCAGAAATGGGATCACTGGGTTGAAAGGCAGATCCATTTTTAATTTTTTGAGGTATATCCATACTGCTTTCCACAGTGGCTGCACCAGTCTACATTACCACCAACAGTGCAAAAGGGTTCCCCTTTCTCTACATCCTCTCCAGCACTTGTTGTTTGTTGATTTATTAATGATAACCATTCTGACAGATGTGAGATGATATCTCATTGTGGTTTTAATTTGCATTTCTCTGATAATTAGTGATGTTGAGTGTCCTTTCAAATGTCTATTGGCCACCTGTATGTCCTCTCTGGAAAAGTGTCTATTCAAGTCCTTTGTCCATTTTAAATTGGGTTGTTTGTTTTTCTGGTGTTGAGTTTTGTAAGTTATTTATAAATTTTGGATATTAATTCCTTATCAGATGTACTGGTGAATATGTTCTCCTATACTGTGGGTTGTCTTCATATTTTGTTGATGATTTCCTTTGCTGTGTGAAAACTTTTAAATTTGATATAGTCCCATTTGTTTATTTTTTCTTTTATTTCCCTTGCCTGGGGGGATATACCTGACAAAAAAATTGTTATGAACAATGTCCAAGGTTTGCTACTTATGCTTTCTTCAAGGATTTTTATGATTTTGGGTCTAACATTTAAGTCTTTGATACATTTTGAATTTATTCTTGTGTGTGGTATAAGAAGGTGGGCCAATTTCATTTTTCTGCATGTATCTGTCCAATTTTTTGGTACCATTTATTTAATAAACTATCTTTATTCCATTGTATATGCTTGCTTCTTATGTTGTACATTAATTGAATATAGAAGTGGGGGTTTGTTTCTGAGCTTTCTATTCCATTCCATTGATCTATGTGTCTGTTTTTATGCCACTTTCAGGCTGTTTTGGTTACTATGGCCTTATGGTACAGTTTGATATTAGGTAGCGTGATCCCTCCAATTTTGTTCTTTCTCAGGATTGCTGTGCTATGTGGGGCCTTTTGCGGTTCCATACAAATTTTTGAAATATTTGTTCTAGTTCTCTGAAATACATCATTGGAACCTTGATAGGAATTGCATTGAATCTATAGATTGTTTTGGGTAATATGGACATTTTAATGATGTAAATTCTTCCTATCCTTGAACACAGTATGTGTTTCCACTTATTTGTATGTTCTTCAATTTTTGTCTTCAGTGTCTTATAATTTTCTGAGTACAGGTCTTTTACATCTTTGGTTAGGTTTATTTTATTCTCTTTGTAGCAATTATGAATGTGATTATTTTCTTAATTTCCCTTTCTGTTAGTATTTAATTGGCATATAAAATGCAACTGATTTCTGGATATTAATTTTGTGTCCTGCTACTTTGCTGAATTTATTGATCAGTTCAAGTAGTTTCTTGGTGGAATATTTGGGGTTCTCTATGTATGGTATCATGTCATCTGCAAATAATGGTAGTTTTACTTCTTTCTTTCCAATTTGGATACCTTTTATTTCTTCTTGTTGCCTGGTTGCTATGGCTAGGACTTCTAGTACTATGTTCAATAAGAGAGGTGAAAGTGGACATCTCTGTCTTGTCCCCGGTCTTAAGGGGAACACTTGCCTGTTTTGTATGACGCTGGCCGTGGTTTTGTCATACATGGCCTTTGTTGTGTTTAAGTATGTTTCCTCTAATCCCACTGTGCTGAAAGTTTTTATCATAAATGGGTGCTGATTTTATCAAGTGCTTTTTCTGAATCTATTGATAAGATCACATGGTTTTATCCTTCATTTCATTTATGTGGTATATCACATTTACTGATTAGGAGATATTGTACCAAACTTGCATTTCCAGAATAAAGCTTACTTGATCCTGGTGTATGATCTTTTTGATGCATTACTGTATTTGGTTTGCTGATATGTTGTAGAGGATTTTAGCATCTATGTTCATCAGGGATATTAGCCTATAATATTCTCTCTTTGTAGTGTCTTTATCTGGTATTGGAATTAGGATAATGCTGGCCTTGTAAAATGAGTTTGGGAGCCACCCTCCCCCTTTGAGTTTTATGAAATAGTCTGAGGTGTTATTTCTTCTCAGAATGTTTGGTAAAGTTCACCTGTGATGCCACCTGGTCCAGGACTTTTGTTTGTTGGGAGTTTTTTGATTACTGTTTCAATTTCATTAGATGCAATCTGTCTATTCATATTCTCTCATTACTCCTGACTTATTTTTGGAAGATTATGATTCAAGGAATTTAATCATTTTGTCCAGGTTGTCCAGTTCGCTAGCATATAGTTGTTCATGATATTTTCTTATAACCTTTTGTATTTCTTTGGTATCAGTTGTTATTTCTGCTCTTTCATTTCTGATTTTATTTATTTGAGTCCTTGCTCATTTTTCTTGATGAGTTTGGTTAAATGTTTGTCAATCTGGTTTATCTTTCAATGAATCAGCTCTTGGATTCATTGATCTTTTGTATCATTTTTTAGACTCTATTTCATTTATTTCTGCTCTGATCTTTATTATTTCCTTCCTTCTACTCATTAGGGCTTTATTTGTTGTTCTTTTTCAAGTTTCTTTAAGTGTGAAGTTACATTGTTTATTTGAGCTATTTTTTTTTTGAGATAGGCCTGTAATACTATGAATTTCCCTCTTAAGACTGCTTTCCCAGTGTCCCTCAGATTTTGGATTGTTGTGTTCTCATTTTCATTTGTTTCAAGGTATAATTTGATTTCTTCCTTGATCTTGTTGTTGACCCATTCATTGTTTAATAACATTATTTAGCCTCCATGTCTGCATGTTTTTCAGTGTTCTTCTTGTGATTGATTCCAGGTTTCATAGCATTGTGGTCAGAAGATGCTTGATATGATTTCAGTCTTCTTAAATTTATTGAGACGTGTTTTATGTCCTAATATGTGGTCTATCCTAGAAAATGTTCCATGTGCACTTGCAAAGTATATATATTCTGCTGCTTTGGGATGAAATGCTATGAAGATAACAATTAAATCTATTTGATCTAGTGTGTTGTTTAAGGCCACTGTCTCCTTGTCTTTCTGCCTGGAAGATCTATCAATTGAAGGCAATGGGGTGTTAAATTCCCCAACAAAGGCTGTATTTCTGTTGATTTCTCCCTTTAACCCCATCAAGATTTGCTTTATAATTTAGGGGTGTGCAACATTTTGGTGTCTCTAGGCCACACTGGAAGAAGAGTCGTCTTGGGCCACACATTAAATACACAATCACTAATAAAGACCAATGAACAAGAAGAGGTTTTATGTAAATGTACGATTTTGTGTTGGGCTGCATTCATAGCTATTCTGGTCCGCATGTGGCTTGTAGGCTGAGGCTTGGATTCTGCTGCTAGGTGCTCCTCTGTTGGGTGTGTGAATGTTTACTAGGATTGCATCCTCTTGCTGGATTGTTCCCTTTATCATTTTGTAGTGTCCTTTTTTGTCTCTTTTTATAGCCTTTGTTTTAAAGTCTATTTTTAAAATCTATAAAGTCTGTAGGTACTGCTACCTCAGCTTTTTTTTCTTTTCCATTTGCACGCAATGTCTTTTTCCATCTGTATACTTTTAGTCTGTGTGTGTCTTTCAATCTGAGATGGGTCTCTTGGAGGAAGCATATATATGGGTCTTGTTTTCTTATCCATTCAGCTATACTATGTCTTTTGGTTGGAGCACTTTTAGCCATTTGTATTTAAGGTGATTATTGATAGATACATATGTAGTACCATTCTGTTTTCCCCTGCTTTTTAAATTTTTTTCTCTATTTCTTCTTCCTCTTAAAGCAAGCCCTTTAACATTTCTTGGAGTACTGGTCTGGTGTTAACAAGCTCCTTTAGCTTTTCCTTCTCAGAGAAGCTCCTTATTTCTCCTTTGATTATAAATAATGGCCTTGCTGGGTAAAGTAGCCTCAGTTGTAGGTGTTTGCTTTCATTGCCTTGAATATTTCATGCTACTGCCTTCTGGCCTGAAATGTTTCTGTTGAGTAATCAGATGCCAGTCTAACAGGTACTTGCTCATAGGTAACTACCTGCTTTTCTTTTGCAGCTTTTAAGATTCTCTCCTTGTCTTTAAGCCTTGTCATTTTAATTATACTGTGTCTCAGCATAGGCCTCTTTGGGTCAAACTTGTTTGAGACTCTGTGAGCTTCCTAAACTTCTGTGTCTTTTTCCTTCACCAGATTAGGGAGGTTTCCTGTCATCATTTCTTCAAATAGTTTCTGGATCCCACACTCTCTTCTCCTGGTATTCCCATGATGCAGATGTTACTGTTCATGTTCTCTAAAATGTTTCTTAAACTCTCCTCATTTATTTTTTAATTCTTTTTTCTCTTTGCTGTACTGCCTGGGTGTTTTTTTCTACCTTGTCTTCCAAAGCACTGATTCTATCCTCTGCTTCATCTAACTGACTGTATATTCCTTCCAGTGTATTATTGTTTATTTCATACATTGCATCCTTTATTTCTGACGGGTCCTTTTTTATGGTTTCTATGTCTTTTTCATACTGATGGGTATCCTTTTAATCATTAGTCTAAACTCTCTATCCGATAGATTGCTTGCCTCCATTTCATCTAGTTCTGGAGAATTCTCTTGTTCTTTCATTTAGTATCTTTTTCTTTGCCTTCCCATTTTGGCTGCTTCTTTGTATTTTCTGGCTTAGGTATTAAACTAAAAAGCCATTAAATGGATCAGCTGTTTATCTAATCAAGCTCAGTTCAAAGTTTATCTTAAGTACTGCCAGATGGGGCAGAGCAATTCCTGTGGGGGGGGAGGGGGTCTTGCTTCCCCTCAGACTGATGCCGTTTGGAGGGTATTGCTCTGTCTGAGAAAGATGGTTTCTGCAGTATGGATATGACTCATACAAGGATCCTGGTAGTTGTTCCTTCAATCCTCTCCCCAGAGCCAGCAGCCCCACATTCTCCTCAAGTGTCTCTATTTCACTCCACCCTCCCTTTCATGGAGCCAGGGTAACTGGCTGCAAGTGAAATTTTGTGCATTGCCCATTAAGAGGCTCTCTGCATCTTCAGCCACCCCTCCCTGGCAGAGAGATCGACTGCTGCTTTTCACAGCTGAATGCTATCTGGTTCCTTTTCGGCTCTGGTACTATAAGATGGGGAGCTCAACTTCGACTTTAGATCTCACATTTCACAGGGGAACCCCCTGGCCACTGAAATATCCCTCTGGAGCTTTAGCTGCCACCCATGGGAGCCCAGCCAGCTTCCTTGAATCTCCACACTCCCTACCAGTTATGTGTGGTGAAGTGGTTTCTTCTGTCTGTCCATAGCTATAAAACTTCTCTCCAGCTAGTGTTCAGTTGGTTATTCTGGATGATTTCTCTACAGTTTAGTTGTAATTCCAGATTATTCCTCGGAGGAGGTTAGTGTAGCTTCCACTTACTCCTTTGCCATCTTGGATCTCCCATATTTCTTAAATTTCTTTGTCTTCATTGTACTACCTGGAAAGTCTAGAGGCCCCAAGATATTTAAAATACATACACAAAGAAACAGAAAATAGTTCATGACTGCTTCTTGAGCAGCTCAATAAATTAGAATAGTCAAAGGCATCTTGGAGTAAACTCATGTGCACATATCTATAAACAGTAATTTCCATTCTTTTAAACATGCAAACCATTTATTATAACAATTCATAACCATTCTCATCTCATCCTATAGATGAGAATAAGTCACAATAAGAGAATTTGTACTTTGCAAATAATTGAGTTTTAAAGCAGAAAAATAAAATGGTGATTTACTACAAATCAGAAGTCTACAATTAATTGAAGAAAGGAAAAGAGAACTTAAAACATGTTCAAATCAAATACATATAAAAGAAGTTTCCGTCATTCAGGGAAATCCACAAAGCACATAGCCTTTCTCCTAGGATCCCATGCAATTTTGTATAACAGATAAGACAGTACCTGAATTGCTTGGGAAAGGAATGCTTTGAAAGGGCCTCCATTTTGGGTGTGTGCCAGGTTTCCCTGAACACCCAGTGCAAACAATTACTGCATTTGCATGTGTAAATTGGGTAATGGTGTGCCTAACTATCAGATTTGTATGTGAAAATGCTATCAGCATATGCACTATTGGTTGTATGCCCACTAAAAGGACTTTTAATGGAGTTGCATTAGTTGGGAAGCAAAATTTCTAAAAATTTGAGACCAGGTTCTACATCTCTGGATCCAGTGTAGATGGTGCCCCTATGGATAATTGGCACCCCCGATAATTACTTTGTTTTTGTATATCCTCTCAAATTCTATCTAGGGGAGGAAATTCATCAGAGGATCATTTGACCAGCTCTAATTAGTACAGCACAAAATTGTACCCAAGTTACTCTTGGCAGTGCCTATCTGAGCCAAATGAACAGACTGCAGCACAACCAACCCATTCGTCTTGACTATCTTAACAATCAACATGGATCTATGTAAAATTGACATGTTTGTTTTTTTTTCTTCCTAAAACACAATATTCTTCAAACATTTTTTGGTCACATCATTTTACTTTTTGGAAGACTTCAGTGTTTCTCAAGTCCATTATTGAATAGACAAAACTATTGTCCCACCACCCCCCAGTAGGTATGGCTTCACCAATAGGTAAGGCATAATGATAATTCTTTCACCCTACCTCAGTGGATTTCTTCATTCTGGAAGTTTCCATGCTTATTTACTAGTACCATAGAATGTAAAACATAGTCTGAGAATTTGCTTAAGAAATACAGCAATCACAATTCTTGAAACAAAAATTGGTATACAGGGTATGGGGATAATGGAACTGAATATTTCAAAATGGAATTTGCTAAAACATTTGAGAGGTTTGGCTGTTGTAGCTGAAAGATGCCTTATTCTAGGCAGTTCCCATTTCTGATATGCCTTGTTTTATTTTATTGCCCATTCTCCACCCCCAAACACCTCAATGTAAAATAGCTGTCAAAATACATTCCTGTAGAACTCTGCTGCCTAAAGTGACAATTTGTGCACAACTTGCCCATCCCAACTTGGGAATTAATCTCTTGATATCATCTTTTGTCAGACTGCTAAAAACAAACACATTATGTATTACTTGGCCTTCTTTTCACCCATTATCTTTCCAGAAATCTTTCTCAAAGTTTGTTCTGAGTAATATTTAATAAGAAATACCTGGAGAACTCATGACAAATATAGACCCCACGTCTCATTCCAGACCTACCAAATTAAAAACTGGGGGAGGGAGGCCTGGGAATGTGTAATTTAACAAGTTCCTCAGGTGATTGTCACAGACTAAATATGCGTGTCATGGAGTTTTATCTTAGTTTTGTGATTGCCTTCTTCTGTTTAGCTGTGAGTGTTCTCAGTATTGAGTTGTAACCTAACTATCAAAAGCATGCATTGCATACCCCTCTCTTTAATAGACAGGATCATCACACTGGTTTGTAGTTATGAGAATGACATCTTAGCAAGAAAATACAACATGAATATTCACAATAAATGTCACAACATAAAACGCACTTCCTTACTCAATCTGCCTCCCTCGCCTACAGATATTTTCAAAGAATGGCAACCTGAAGGGACCCAAGATTATCTCTACTCAAGGTTTGCTGTGTAATGGGCATCTCTCCAGCAGTTATTCCTGCCCTAAGAATGCATGCAGTAGGTGATAAGAATAGACTGATTTATGATTACTCAATATCGGAAAGGTGTAGCATTCCATTTCACAAATAGTATTCCACTAGATTAGAAAATATCATAAACACATTGGTGAATCCTCAGCCCAGGAACCATAAACCACTGCATTCCCCCCACCCCACATTTTAATTTAGCTATCTGTTTTGAATTACATAAATAAAAATGAGCCTGTATTTTCTTTATAAAATAAATCAGTCTCTGTACATAAGAATCACTAGTTAGATTGAACATTAGGGTACATATAAAATTACATCCTTAAAAGACAGGAAAACATTTCTCAATGAGAAAGAAGCTGTTCACGGTGACCTTCCTGTTGAACAGTGGGGGGTCAGCACTGGCACTAAATCATTGTGATTCACAGATGAGATCAACATATTCATATTTGTTTGCCAAATGTGTATTTTAATTTAAGCTTTCTCTGATTGATGTGTGTAATTTATGCTGCTCAGAACTAAGGCATCATATTTTTCTTTTTTCCTAACTAACAGGGGGAGACTTTCTTGGAAACAGATAAAGGAAAGAGTCCAGTAATTTGTAGCAATGTGACTACAGCCACACATGTCCTAGAATTAATGTTCTTCATTAGGGTGAGTAGGATCAGCTGTATGTATACATCAGGTTTTTAATTAACTCAGTCCCCACAACAGGATTCATGATTCAAACTGTTAGCGTTTTTTCTTAAATCACAAAATAAAAAAAAATTGGGTGGCACATCTTTTTCACACATAAAAAAGGAGGGGGAAACTCAGAAAAATGAAAGGCTCTTTGTATTATACTGAGAGTGCTCAGAAGATCTTTATAATCCTGTGTTAATCAGATGAAGGAGAGCTTGGCATTGAATGATTCCACAGAGATGCTGAAAATCCAACCATTGTAGCAGTCTTTTCTCTGTGTAATAGATATGATTTCAGTTTATTTGTATTGATGTCTTTAACCTAACATTTGGAATTTGTTAGGTATTTTTAACTGCCTTGTTCTTACAGAACTGACCTGGTGATATTTTAATAAGATACTACCAATTTAAAGAAACTTCAATATGGCAACATGAGGCGCTTAAGCAAGGGGTGAGGGGAGAAACTTTTTATAGCAGCTTCATTCTCTGAGATCATATTAACATAAATTTGACAGTTAATCTCCATATTGCAAAAAGGCTGCCCAGATTTATTTAATTAAACTTAGAACAAATATGTTTCTTTATTTGCCAGGTACAGCTTTTATCTTAAAATATTCACTTCCAATTATGAGGCTATGATTTAGGGTGGGAGCATGGGGCCGTGGATGGTAAGACCAGAGCAATGGGGGGAGGGATGGGCTGCTGAGGAGAGAGTCAGGCTGCTGATGCAGGGCTCCTGGTTCCCAGGATTCTGGAGAAATTCCTCAAAAGATGCTGATGATCTTTGAAACATTTCTTTGCTCTAGGTCTGAACTGATGGAATTGAATTTGACAGAGGTATTTTTCTCAGGTACATTTCAAATTTATTCTTTAATAAATATTTGTTGAATGAAGGTCCAGACTATTTATCCAGAGAATGCTTTCAAAGAATGTGCATGGAGAAAAGTACAGAGGAATGAGCCAGGCCTTTGACATCAGTAGGCATTGAATTTGTACTTTGGATCTGTTTCATATTGAACTGCAAATAATTTAACCTTTATGAATCTTATGTTCTTCTTCTGCTAACTGAGATTAAGAATATCATAATTTTTGGTAAAAATGAAATGTAATGACTTGCTCATTCAATAAATATCCATGAGACACCTTGTTTGCATCAAAATAGTGTCCCTGCCTTCATGGAGTTTACATTCTAGTGGAGAAAACAGGAAACAATAAGCAAATTCCATTATGTCGGGCTGTTTTAAGTTCCATAAAGCAACACCACAGAGTAAGAGGGTAAGTGGTGGTAGCAGCTGAAAGGAGATATTTAGATGGGCAGTGGGCAAAGGTCTCTGAGAAAGTGACATTTGAGCAAACTGTAGTGAGAAAGCGATTCCTGAGAATTATGGGGAAAGAGAGTTCCAGGTAGAGAGAGCATTAAGTTCAACATTCCTAAATGGAGTTATAGCCAGGCGAGCAGAAGGCGAGGCTTGAGTGGGAGCCTTATCATAGGTTGACTTTGTAACTTCATTTCCAACTACCAACCATCTTAGAATCCATAGGCACCCGAAGGCTACAATCAGACCCTGCAAAAGGGATGACATTGAAGGACCTATGGCAGGGATGTGACATGAGGTCTGGTTTGCATTTTGCATACATCACTGGTTGTTTTGTGGGACACAGACTAATGAGGCAGCGAGAGAACAGGAAAGACATAGGGGACGCTTGCTGTGTTCTAGGCAGGATGGTGGCTTGGACTGTGTAAATAAGAATGGAGGAGTTGTAAGTGGTCAGATTTAGGATATATTTTGAAGGTAGAACAGACAAGATTTGCTAATGGATTAGATCCCAATCTTCTAGAACAAATAAAGAATATATTTACTCAAGGTCATTCTACTATAAAATAAACCAATAAGAAAGCTGAAAGGTTTCAGAAATGCAGCAAACAAGGAAGTCTTCTACAGAGAGACTATAGTACAGTGGATGGCACATGGACCAATTGCAAAGCTTCTGTGTGCAAAGGTTATAGAAAGCCTTGGTCTTTGTTTGCTGTGTTAAAATCCCAAAGTACAATGAAACATTTGTGAATCCCTGCAAGAGTTCCTTTGTATGCACATGATCAAAGCTATAATATATGTGGGACTCTACACTGAACAAACAAAAGCAGCCATCCAAATGTGGAGACAATGGTGGGAAATGAACATGATGATGGAAGTGCTCTTGTCCACTACTCAGGTAGAAATAAGAGGCCAAACCAATTCAGAGGAATTTCCACACCAACGGAGAATAACCCTCCATGTTATAAATTCCAGGAGGACAAGAATGCATTCATCTTCTTTATATCATCAGGGCTTATTTCATGCTAGATAGCCATTTAATATTTATAAGAAAAAATAGCAGTGAAAAATGTAAGGGCTTTTTTTGAAGATAAAGCTCATAAAAACAACTTTCAGATATGTAGCCTCTACATGCAACATTGCAGGTCACTGTAAGACTTACGGTAATTGCCATTTACCAGCTCCAGATGCAAAATGTTTGTGGCCTTTTCATTCCTCTCAATAAAGCATCCTTCTGTCGTATCACAGCCTGGGCATGTATACAACTCAGAACCATTGCCAATCAATTTGGATGCCCACTGTCAATGTTTCTCAGTGTGGCCAAAAATCAGTGCAAGTGTCACTTGCCCACAGAGTGACCTGAACCCTCCATACCACAAAGATCTCCAGCACATTGTTTTAATTATAACAGTCCTGGTCATCATCCATCACAAGTGAAGAACAGGAGGCTGTAGCCCTCAGGAGAGAAGGTGGACTGGGAAGACTGACTGGAGGGAGGTGAGTGTTTTCCCTTCATGACCTGAGAGCAGTGATCATGAGTTTTGCTGTCCCACAAGCGTGTCTCAGGCTCATTGGCCTATCCTCCAACACCCAGGAACCAGGCTGCTGAGTTCCATGCTTTCTGCTTTCTATTGCCCATACAGTGTACCTCCAACCCTGATGTTCTCCTATTCTGAGTTTCAAGCTCCCGTAACACTTTGACTTTTCCAACACGCAGAGGATTGGCTAAGTACTTTTCTGGGGACATCTTAGTCTCCTCGAGAGAAACTGGGAGGAATAAAGAGAAAGGGTTTCCTCCCTTTCCTTGAACAGTATTGAGCCTTTGTATCTTAAGAACACATAAGAGGATAGCTGAATATAAGAATCAAGATTAAATTAACTTTTCCCCTTAGAATAGCGTCTAAAAATAGATACCAGTTTTTCACCAATTGATAAAATATGAAATTAAAATAATTATCATACTTTGTCTAAACAATGTTTTCACTTCTATAACATAAACCATTTTATACTTGACAGAGCAAGTTTACATGCACTTACTTATTTGATAAAGGTAGATGGAATAGAAATTGTTTCTGCAATTTTATAGATACAAAACATGCCCACCCAGGTTAAGTGACATGTCTAAGGACACATGATATGCAATGAGCCAGGACTCTGATGTGGGTCCTCACACTTGACTAGGTACAGAAACTTTGCATCTCTTCACTAACATTACCATGTTAGCCAGGGTTCTTAGTAGCCCAAATTGGTTTTGGCTGACTTAAGCAGAAAGGTATTTTTTTTCAAAGGCTCTTCAGTGGCTCCCAGAATCACCAAAAGTGCTGAGAAATGGTTTTATTTATGTGCCCAAAATCTTTGATGAAAGGAACTTTTGTCATATCCATTAGTAGTCACACCAACTGGTCATTAAATATCCACTTAAGGAATGCTTCGCTCACAGAAATATTTAACTATTACTCATGGGCTAATAGGCTAATACAATCTATCTTTTCTCTTCCTCCCCTCTGTAGTACTCAGTGAACCCCAAGGGAGAGGAGCTCAATGATAATGTCTTTTTCTCCTAACACCTGCAAAACAGTCTACAAAAATCAGAAGATTAAGAGCCATGGGATCTGCTTTGAGTCCCAAATCAGCACTTACTTTCCATGTGACTTCAGTTGTCAGATTCCTTACCTTTCCTATTTACTTCAAAGTATTGATTGTGCATTCATTCAGAAAGTATTTATTGAGAGCCTGAGATTAATGCTGTAAGAGTGATTTATAGGCTATACAGTTCAATGGCAATTATTGTTACCACATAATTTGGTACTTAATTATTTCATGGCACTTATTTATAACTGTTTTATATTTCTGGCCTTTGCTCTTGGATTGCAAGATTCTTTACCATAGTCCATTCCTCTTTGAATATGCCAGGAGAGTGCTAGTCCATAGTAGGCTCAACCTACGGAAGTCCCAAGTTGGTCTGCATAAGGTCAAGCTCTGACCTTGATTCTCAGCTATTTAAAGCCATCTAACTTTCCCATTGTTCAGAGTCAAATTCGAATTCCTTAGACCATCACTCATAACCCTTCACAACCTGGCCTTAATGTACTTGGTATATTTTCCCATGCTTTCTTTCACCAAGCCTCAAATATCTCTGGCCAAATTCACTTAAAATCTCTGACCCCTGGAAATGTTCTGTGCTATATTCTCATCAAACTTGTCTTACCTGTGCTGTTTCTTTCCTGTGGAAATACCATATCCTATTGAATCTCTGTATCTCCAAGTCCAGCTCAAATGCTAACTCCTAAATTACTCTAATTAGGCACAATGTCTTTGTCTTCCAAACAAATAGAAATCTGTGGATTTATCATATTTTTATTGTTATGAAGTCATTTTTCATAGGGTATCTTAATCATCTCAGGGAAATTGGTGTTCTAGGAAGTTGCATCTCCTGTGTCAGGGCAGAGGAGTGTCCAGGAAAAACTGATGAGTGAGGAAGAGCAGAAGTTATTCATTGCTAAGCATTCTACGGCTTCTAGTTCTTAAACATTGTTGTGTTTCTAATTATGGCAATTTTTTGATGCATTATTACTTAGATTTTATAGATAAAAAAGTTAAAAGGCAGGCTGTAATAAAATCAGGTAGTAATGATGGAAACAGAATTAGAAGCTAAGTTCCTGTGATGTAAACTTTATATTATTCATATTCAGGTTTTGTCTACATTTCTTCCTACAAATTAGAAAACTAAAATAGGAATAATTTCATATAAATTAATATCCACATTTTTTCCTTCCTGATATGACATGTTATGTATTCTAGGCGATCAGATTCAAATACTACTTTTCTAAGGGTACTGACTCTGAGAAATAGGTCAAACTTTATTAAGGAAAAGGAGCTTTCTAAGCAGCTAAAGTGTTAGACAAATGGCAGGTAATGTGAGTCCTCATGATATGGACTAGAGTGAGGTGGGTGTGAATCACAGAGCACTTACTGGACTTTTGTAGAAATTGTGCTTTTGAATTGATAAAGAGGAAAGAAACTATGAATCTCTCAAATTCCTGTTCTTGGTCTTCAGGGGAGATAAACCTTGGCATTTAGGGCCCATATAATAAGATGCTACAGTAAATGTACTCTACTCCCAGAGATGGTAACTTGAAGCTCTTTTTGCGACTGAAAACTGGATTACATGTTTCTTTTGTTAAAGGAAGTTAGGGGATCCATTTCCAGCCATTAAAACAGATATTATCAACCAAGTATGGGAAAAGGATTATCATTTTGGAGCTATGATTTCGTATATGTTTCTAGTCACTGATACAAGCGACTGTTGTCAAATATTTCTAAGAAAGCTCACACTGTCTCTGTAGGTTGATTAGATGAGGTTTCCTACATTGGAAACCTGAGTACTTTCCAACAACTTGATTTCACAAATGGAAAAACAGCATCTGTTTTCCTGCAGCTTCGCATATGGTGATCATTGTTGCTGAGACTAGCTGAAGCAGGTAGACTGTGTGTCAGTGCCCCTCTGGAGTGCTGCAGTCTGCTGGGACCAGATAATTCTGGTCTGCTGTGAGGGGCTCTGGTTCCCCAGGCAGTGGAAAGTGTATATTTAATCAACATATACAAAGCATCCCTATGAACAGCAAATTATAGAAAAAATGATCAAATGCAATATTTAGAACCACTTTGTTTGCATTTACAGTGGCTAATTTGGGTAGGTGTACTTCATGCCATACTCTCCTAGTTTTTGAGTACTTAAAAAAAATCAGCCACTAATTTGCAAGAAAGGAGTTGAAATGTTGGTATAGATGCAGAAAGGGGGTGGTAGTATTTGTTATAAGAGAATAAGACTCTGTCACATTAGCCAGCGATGAAGAATGAAAAAAGAGAACCAGTGTTGGACAGAGACTAGAAATGTATTTTGCATATAAAAAGACTGGACACCTCTAGAATTTTATTAAGGTGGGGGTCCTTGCCCCTCTGGATTCTCTGACTGTGAGTTTTAAAATTTTCAATGTATGTAATAGAAATAAGATTTCTTAATCAATGGCCCATTTGGGGAAAATAATATTCATGAACCTGAACCAAAAAACTCTTTTTCCAGGATCAATGTTTGTGTTTTAAAAGTCAAGAGATTGACAGCAGTAGCAATTGAATCCTAGAATACATCCCCCCGCCAGGTATATTTCAAGCAGATGTTCTTTTTCTGAAATTGTCGTGACAGTTGTTTTAACCCTGATTTGGAAGGACAGCTTAATCAGCTACAGAAAAAAAGAGCCATCAGTGATTCTGGAGTAGTCTTGGACCTCTCCTGAACATCATTATCATTAAGCAAATTAGTGCTTGTAAGGAACTGTTTTTCC
This sequence comes from Phyllostomus hastatus, assembly GCF_019186645.2. Taxonomy (NCBI): domain Eukaryota; kingdom Metazoa; phylum Chordata; class Mammalia; order Chiroptera; family Phyllostomidae; genus Phyllostomus; species Phyllostomus hastatus. The sequence continues at coordinate 9,849,526 of NW_025334017.1, read as the reverse complement.
AGCAGATCTCTACAGCAGGCTCATAATAGATTGGAACTGGAAAATCAGAAAGTGTTCAATCTTTAATTATTAAAATAAAACCCAGGATTTCTAACTTGTCCATACTTATTTTTTTTTTAGATCAACTTCATTCTGAAAAATGTCCAGTGATACAATGATAGATTTGGAGCATTTTTCAAGGTTGAACAATAACCCTCTTTTGATTACATGAGAATAAGGAAGATACAGGGAAATGGCAGAAATTAAAGGCAACTTAGAAGAAGTATATCAAGTTAAAGGCTAATAGGAGCCTGCAGGTTAAAAGATATCAGGGGGAAGACAGCCAAGGCCACTGTTCCTTAGCAGGACCTACAATTTAGATCCCCACATGCAGATCAATAGCAGGGACTCTTGTCTAAGGCCATCTTGCAATTTAGAAACTCATATACTTTAGAACTTGTACCCCTACCATACACAATCTGAACAGTATTAGATGTTGGATTCATGTGATTCTATGATGTTAGGCTGCACACAGATTATATTTATAATAGCCAATTTTCAGTTATTGCCATCTGTGAGTCTCTTGCATATTCTTAAGCTGTAGGAGAAGTTTCCAAGCCTGGCAACACTCTTCTCAGATCATACCTGGGCCTCTGGTCCTGGGAATCATCCCTTCAGTTCGGCCTCTTCATGCCAATGGCCCATATTACTCTCAGATGCCTTTATTTCCCATGCTTGACCCAGGTGACTGGCCTATACTCATATTATTGGCTATTGGCCAAAGCCTATATTGGGCTTTACTGTTCTCTGAAGCAGCCTGAGTTCTGGCAAAAAGAACTGGGAGGCAACACACCATGTATATTCTATTTTCAACTCTGTACCTAACTAGCCTTGTAACCTTGGGAAGACACTTTCTTTATCTCACATGGCCTCTCTCTTTTCTACTGTACGCTGAGGAAATTTGGATTGAGAGATAAAGCTCCTCAAAGACCCAGGGAAAGAACTGCTTCTATGCACACCTTCAGTCAGTTTTCGCTGAGTAAGATTTTGGATTTCTATATAAAACTGTGTTTAAAAAGAGTTTGATTACCAAAAAAAGAATTTTCAAATGTCTGAAGTAGAAGGTTGCCAAATTCCATTTTAAATTCAGTAGTTTAGTTCTTTTTCCAATAATGTATTCTCATAATCAATCTTTTGAAAATTGAGGATCTAGCATCCTGCAAAATTGCCTGATGAAAATGTTAGGTATCAAGATGGATTGTATGCAACTTTAGAATGAAGACTATATATTTAGTATTCTGCATTTCTTTTCTTTTTTTATCATGGGATAAATTGTACTACAGGCACTTAATATGATTCAATCAACATTTACTGAGTGAGAATTTTATACCAACACCTTGTTTCTGGGGATGCAAAGGTGAGTTAGGCATTCTTTAACAGATCCAGCTGGTGAATGTTGGCAGGACAAAGAAATGAATATAACTAACAGAAGAAAGAAATCCTAGAGCAATTTTGACATAACATGTAGATTGGTGACCCATTTAATAATGTGATGTATTTTATTATTTTTATTTTTTAAGTTTTGATGAAAATTAAAACCCTAATAAGATTTTATATTGCTTGAGGAAAAAATTCCTTTCTTGGCTTTCTCAAACTTAGTAAAAGTCTTAAGTGTTTTATTCCACTTTGCAAAAGAATAAGGTTCATGGCTGAGACCTGACCTCTAACTACTCACAAATTTATGAAGAAGTTAGTGAGAAGTGTTGATATTCACAGTGTTTTGTGGGCTGCTACACTCTTTTCCTGTTGTTCTCTTGAACTCAGCCTTGAACAATGAACTGTCCAATGTCTGGTGGCCCATTCTGGGAGTTATTACAGTGTCACTAAGCATCCTCCAAAGGAAGCTTATCAGTTCCATAAAGTCCTGACACTCTGCTTCTTTTTCAGCCAAACAACTCCCAGAGACAGTATTATGCATGCACTGAAATAAAAGCCTAGCCTCTGGAGCCAAACTATTGTCCAAATTCTAGTTTTCCCCTTGTTTCCTAATGTGAGAAGTAGAGATAATAATAGTACATAACTGATAAGCTGTTTGAGGATATAACAGATATAAAACAGAACGATTTTGCACTTAAGAGGACTCTATAAGCAGCAGCTAATATAATTATTATCATAATGTTTTGTGTTTTTTTTTTTAAATAAAGCATGATGTCTCTCTGGAAAATTTCTCATACCTGCCTTAGGAAACACACAGAAACAACTGTGGGGTTCTTTGGGTGAAAAGTGATCTTTCCAGAATGAGAAATAGCAAGGGTTTGGGAGTCAATATGCTTCAGCATTGAAGACTCACCTGAGATCTGTAAAATGCAGACTCCAAGGCCCCACCTCTAACTTCCATAGTCAGAGTCTCTGGAGTGGGAGCCCAGGAGGTTTACACCCACAGCAGAGCCTTGTGCATACTCATCCACCTGGGGTCTAGGCACCAGCTCTGCTGTTTACGTGATTCTAGCCTGTGACATTGAGCCTGTTACTTGATCTCTTCAAAACTTGTTTACTCACCTATAAAATGGGGCTAATTGCTCTGAACACATTGTGGAAATTATATGAGACAATGCAAGGAAAATGATCAGCTGGTCTGGCACAGGGGAAACGTTTGATACATAATGGGTACTAGCTTCTTCAAGCTTTATCCCTCTTTTGAATTAAAATCATCATATAACTTCCCAGATAAGGTCGAGTTAAAGGAGTTCATCATCACCAAGCCATTATTATATGAAGGGCTAAAGGGACTTATCTATGAAAAAGAAGATAAAAAATATGAACAATAAAATGACAACAAACTCACAACTATCAACAAATGAACCTAAAAGAAAAGAAAAACAATGAAAACAAAAACTAAGCAAACAACTAGAACAGAAACAGAATCTGTGAAATAGACATCATACGAAGGGAGTTCAGTGGGGAGGGGGAAGGGAGGAATAGGGGGGAAAGGGTACAGGGAAGAAGAAGCATAATTGATAGGCATGAAACAGATGGGGAGAGGTCAAAAATGGTATAGGAAACAGAGGACTCAAAGAAATTATATGAACAACCCATGGACATGAACTAAGCAGGGGGATGCTGGGGGGTTGGGGAGACAAGGCAGAGGGGGGATAAAGGGGGCGAAATTGGGAAAACTATAATAGCATAATCAATAAAAATACTTAAAAAAATAAAATCATCATATAGTATTGGAAAAAAATTGGACAGTACTAATGTATCCATTGAATTCCATAGAGGAGTGAATGTCCAAATAATTTTTTTCTCTTAACCATGAATCTTTACTGTGGAAGGGCTGGAGGTGGGCTGGGGAGACACAAATTTTTCTGTAATATACAAAGCACAGTTACTAGTGAGTGTGGCGAAGACTTTGTGTTACAGCAAAAAAACAAGAGTTGGAGTACCACTGTCCTAGATAGATTTGTATGATTTCTGTTTGGATGTTATTATCCAACTCCTCACTCTTAATTCAGTTTTTCTCTGTCACTCTTAGGAACTTTGTACCTAATTAGAATAACTCACTCATCCCAGATCCCTGGTTCATTTCTGTCTCTCTTTTCTCTAGTGTATTTTCATCCTGATTAAGCTGTTTGATTTCATATTTACTCAAGAAATTTAAGCAATATTACTCATTTTATATAAGATTGAGTGAAATTCATATGAAAATCATAAATTATATAGAAAATATATTGTTGTTCCCTATCTAGGGAGGCTAAAATGAGAGTAAAAAGAACCAAAACATTGACGGAAATAGATGTAGGCCAGAGAGCAGTCAAAGAGAAATGAAACTTGTAAATAAACAATCAGGAAGGAATAAATGCACGAGGATAAAAAACTTTTGTTAACAGAGCACAAAGTACCAAATAAAAGGGAAGGCAATTACTAATTGGTCCAAGGTTTTCTTGTAACTATGACTGTACTTAAATATTGCCAAATATATAATGGAAAAATCCAGTTGATGACTTCTAATTACTCTCTTCTAAGTGATGCCAAAATGTATATTAACAAATAGCTGAGTGATTGACTGAATGTTTTGGTTTTCATCTGTATGTTTGGTGTCTTGTAGATAAATACTCAATCTAGATAGTATCATATTAGCAAATTGGAAAGCAAAACAGCAAGTCACTGAAGAAATGATGAAAGATTTTTAATTTTTGTTTTATACATAAATACCATGGAGAAATTTACAAATCAAAGCACCAATGGTGCTTTTCTGTACTGATAAATCTTTCTTGAACACTCAATACTTCTATTCCACTCCTATTTAAATTTTAATATTATAATGCAGTGATTTTCAACCTTTTTTATCTCATGGTACATATAAATTAATTATTAAAATCCTGCAACACACCAAAAATATATTTTTTGCTTATCTGACAAAAAACATTTAATTTTGATTCATTCACACCAGACAGCTATTGTTGTATTGGTTATTGACCCGGCACACTGGTTGAAAATCATTGTTATAATGTATTTTTGTTAACCAAACTTCAAATGCAAACTGCATAATTACTCATTTGTATAGAGGCTTGCACACAAGTCTTCTGAAAAAATGGGGTTTCTTTTTAGAAAAGCATAAATACCAAAATAGCTCTACAATTTATTGATAAGGACTATCCCCTCCCCCCCAAAAAAGCAGTATTTATACGTACATATAAATGTTTGAAGGATGGCTTGTCCTCCATTGATATTCCAAGATGATTATACATATGTGCAAATATTAGGGCTGGGATCTCTATATTTGAAGCAGTGAGGTTTTCTTTGGGGGAAAAAAAAAGAAGTTCCAGGAAAATAGTAAAACTCCTCTTTTATCCTTCTCTTACATTCATCTCTCCCCTTTTCTCTGCCTTTCTACCATCACAGCCTGCTACATGCACAATATATAGAACGTCAAGTGTGTATCAGTGGCTAGCACCAGGGGCAGAAAGTGAGCTGCCCTGTCAGCACTTCTCAATGCTTGGTGTCACACACACACTTTTGGGGGTACAGTGATATCGAGAATCAACATATGCATTTATTTACATGTGAGCTTTCCCCCACCAATTGAACCAGATGCAATGAGAAATTTTATTTAGTGTATTTGAATGTTGTTCTCAAGAAGAGAATATCCAGACACTTAACTGACATAGCAATTTAAAACTAAAGAGAATTTGTATGCATTAGGCAACAATATGCAGAGTCAATTTTCAGTTCTCTGGGCCAATGGATGATGCAGACCATCCCAAACTCTAGCTGATCTATCAGCTGTTTATGCCTGGCAGTGATGTGCTTTTGTGATTTAGTTTTGCCAGACATTTTTCTTTTAGGGAGGGCAAAAATGAAAATGTACTATTTCTTGAGCAGACAGGGATAATGCATGTAAATAATGGATGGAGGGAGGATGACTCAGAGTACACAATCCGGTCACCGTTAGAAGTCAGTCCCTTAATCCTCGGTGAAGGGAAGCTAGATAGGAAGCAAGTAGTTTTGGATATCTGTGTTATATCATGCATTTTGTGTTTGATATGTAAGAAAATCCATGAGATAACCCTAGGTAATAGTAACCCATTTTGTAGATAAGAAAATTGATCTTCAAAATGTCAATTAATTTACTTCTTCAATTTTTCTGATCTTATATCAATGAGGTGTTTTTTGTTTTTGGATTATTGTTGTTGTTTGCACATATTGCTTATCTGCATGGCCTTGAGCTCTATGCCTTATCTTTTGTATCTTTTCATCTTTCAAGTTCACAATTGTCCCAGAATAGGCCCTATGAAACCCCAAGCTCACAAAGAGCAAAGCTGAAAACCCTTGTACAAGGGCATTCTGTTTCCCTAATATAATATTTCTACCACTACTTATAAGATTTTTTAAAGGTTTAATTTTTAGAGCAGTTTTAGATTTACAAAAACGTCAAGAGGAATGAACATAGATACACCTTCTATCCCTGGTCTGCACACAGGGAGCACCTCTCCCCTTATCAGCATCATTTTCAAGAATGGTGCATTTTTTACCAAGGATGAGGTTACACACCATAGTTGCCCCATGTCTGTAGTTTATCTTAAGCTTCACTATTGGTGTTGTACATTCTTTTGGTTTAGAAAATGCATAATGACATACATCCCATCATTATAATATCTTACAGAGTATTTTCCTTAATCTAAAAATCCTCTGTGCTCTCCTTATTCATTTCCATACCCTCCTCTTTACCCCCACACGGTCAGCAACCACTGATCTTTTCCTTGTCTCCATGCTTTTGCCTTTTCCAGATGCCATATAATTGGGATCATATAGTACCTAGCCTTTTCAGATTGGCTTCTTCCACTTAGTAATATGAACTTAAATTTCCTCCATGTCTTCTCTTGCTTGATGGTTTTGTTTTTGTTGCTGTTGTTTGGTGCTGAATAACATTCTATTGTCTGGACGTACCAGTTTATCCATTTACCCACTAAAGGACAGTTTGGTTGGTTCCAAGCCCTGGCAATTATGAATAAAGCTTCTATAAACATTCTTGTCTAAGTTTTTGTGTGGGCATAAGTTTTCAACTCTTTGGAGTAAATACCAAGGGGCACCAATGCTGGATCACATACATATTTAGTTTTATAAGAAACCACCAAACTGTGCTCCAGTGTGGCCTGTACCATTTTTCATTCCCAACAGCAATGAATAAGAATTCCTGTTGCTCCTCATCCTCATCAGCATGGTATTGTTAGTGTCTGGATTTGGGCCAAAGAGCTGTGTGGTATTAGCTCATCATTGTTTTAATTCACATTTCTCAACTACCACTACTCTAGATGTACATTTATTCTCCTTATACATAAAGTAATACACAATTTCAACAGTTTTATTTTTATTCTGTGTGATTCTCCTATAAAGGTTAATAATTATAATAATCATTAACAAAAATACTAGCTAATCTTTACCAAGGACTGGCCATGCTCCAGAAACTCGTCCTGTAATTTACTCACTTTTTAATTCTCAGTTTGCATATGAGAATTGGAGGAACAAAAGGTTATCTAAACTTACAGTTTGTATTTTAAACACAAACATGTTCTTACTCAATGTATAAACTTTGTATTTTACAAATGGAGTTTAACCTATTTATATTTCTTATAATAGTAGGTTTCTTTGGTTTCATTTTTGTTGTGCTGTTTTTGGTGCTCTCTTTGTGTTACTTTTCTGGTACACCTTTTCCTAAGTTAATTTTTTCTAGACATCTGTGGTTTGGTTTGATTATGTTTACTTTAATATTTTCATCTTTATTTTGCTATTTTATAATTTATAAAAAGTTCTGTCTTGAATTAAACTAGATTATCTTTTAATATTTAAAAATACATTTATACTCATGTTTAAAATAAAGAGAATACCTCTCCTCTTCAGCTCATCTTTCCCCTCTTTTATCCTCTCTCAATCTCTTCTAGATATAATCTGAGACATTTTAAAACAAGAAATTATTTAGTTTTAGAAGTCAAATATTATATTATTTAAGTATATGTTTAACTTTCAAATTAAGTTTTAAATTATACTTAGAGTAATTACTTATACAATCTGCTTAATGACTGTTTTTTTACATTCAATTCCAAAGCTTTTCTGTTTTCCTCAGCTCCCCTACTGAGTGAGTTGAAGGGGACTTTCACACCATATTTTTAAGAAGAGTTCACTAATGTTTATTTTATGAATTCATGTATACCTGATAAAATCTTTGCTGCTAAATATGTTCATTCAACTTATAGAGTTAACTCTTCCCTATCAACTCTCTCTGTATATAATCTGTTGATTTTTTTCACACATATAGATTGCAGGTGAGGTTTGTGGCTAACCTGATTTAGTTGCTGTTTTCGCTGCATGAGTCCTTAGATAATATCATTTCCTTGCAACCCCAAAATTTCATTGGGAATACTAGGAACTTTCGATGTGTCTTCTGTTGTCTTCCATAGCTCAGGAAACTGCCAGTATTAGCCCATAATCACTGATATTTAGTTTATCTTTTTTTCTTCAGGAACATTATTTGTACATTGAATCTCCAGGTTATATCTAAAAAATTGCCTCATCCTATTTATTTATTTATTTTTTTGGACATTTTTCTCTGAATTCTGAGAAAGCTTTTCAAGTGCATCCTGCATATTACTGGGTCTATATTTTCAATGGACAATTCTGCTTTTTATTGGACCCAGTGATTTTTATTTCTTCAATTAAATCATTAGTTTTAAAATAAATTTATGTGATTTATATATGAATTTATCAGTGTGTTATAGTTTACATACATATAACTTCTGCATTTGTTATATTTTTAAGAATTTCCAGGCCCTAATTCTTGTCAGCCTGCAGCTCATTAGCTAGTTTCCTTTTCAGCTCAGCCCACTGACTCTGCAGAACTACTTTCACTGGTTTGTTGTTAGATAACTTATTGCAGTACAGAGGGGTTAAGAAAATGATACAAGTAAACTCAGTTAAATTAATGCAAGTGACAGAAGGAGCTATTTAGAATTAAATGTTACTGTGACAGCTAAGTCTTTACAAGACAACCAAAGAATCCTATGTATTCTGGCTAATGGTAAAATTAACTGAGGAGGAAGAAAAGAGAAAAATGGCATTAGAGGCTTTTAAAGAACTGTACAAGAACACAAAACCAGAAAGTAAAAGCCTAGACCATGTCCTGGCAATAGAAATTAATGCAGATATGTCCAATATTTCATAAATAATCTAGAAAAACTCTGTAGAGCTGAAAACCTAAATTAATCTGATGAGCAGGTAGAACTTGGAAATGAATGCAAATATGACATCATCTGTGTCATTGGTTGGCAGGACCTAATAGTATAGGGGTTGCACGAGTAATCCTGACACTATAACACATTCTATTAAATTATCCCAAACACTCTTACTACGCTGCTTTGGCAACCCTAACATCAAAATTCCAACCTCCTCACACATGGAAATCAGCCAGGCCTAGAATGGGATTCAGACATTAAGTCTGAATAGCAGCTTCTACCATAGCCACTAGTCCAGTGCTGGGTGATTTCTCAATTTTGAAAATACCTATTTCAGCCCATTCCCCTCTCCATGTTTATTATTCTTCTAAGTGGGAAACTGGACACACCTGTAAAATAAACTTCAAGGTTTTCACCTTTCTCCCCCTGTTTATTGAATCCACCTTTTGTGTCCCTTCTGGAGTAAACATTTTTGAATCTGAGCTAGGAGTTAAAACAATGGGGACATGCTCATAGCCTCTAGAAGGCATTGGCTCTCCTCTTTTCCATCACATTCTTGTTCCTGTTTAGACTCGCCTGAGAGGAGTCAGCAAAGAAATGAATCGCTTCTTCAGAACTTTCACGGCTACAGTGCCCCCTTGTGCAACTCGACAAGGGCCAAAATGGCAGGGATCCAAGAGAAAGAAAAAAGGCTCAAATGGAATTATTTTAGGGTTTTTGTTTCCAAATATATAGAGGAGCCAAAACACATTTTCACACAGCAGTTTTTTTTCCTTTCATTGCCTATGTAAAGAAAAAACACTTTGTTTTTGAAAAGGGGAAATCCACCTCTGAAATTATGGAACACTGACACAGCATCATTCATCTTGGCAAAAGTTGATTGAGCAGATGATGTAGATCCACTTAACTTGGACTCAATCAAAGGTTTTGCTATTTTCATTTCACAGGCCAGATGTAGCTCATCATCGGTTGGAATCAATTCCAGAAGAGGTGTTAGAGTCTGTTGGTCCAAGAGAAAGTCTGATCCAGGCACCAAAAAGAGCCATGAGGAAAACGGATACTATCTCACTGATCTCCCAACAATTTAATTAGTCCAACATTCAGTTCAGATTAAGCAAAGGGATAACCTAGAAGTGATGCTATTTTACTTATATGTTATTAAATCCCCAGTCCTCGTGAAATCATCTCCCATGTCCTATTTCTGTGAATAAATACACTGCCATATCTGAATGGATAGAAAAATTGAATAATTTATAATACACACACTTGTGTTTCTGATATGCAGAAAAGGCTAAAAACCAGTTACATGCTAGGATGTGTTTAACTGGGCTACTTGAGTCATCTGTGTTGACTTAAATTTGACCACCAAATGCTTTACAATTTATCATAACTTCTCCAATTCAAATAAAAACAAATTATTAATTTATTGAATAGAATGTGAGCAGTGCCACTTGACTCAAATAAATTTTCAAAAAGTTTGGGATCTTCATATTTATCTTAATGTATATTGCAATAGAGATTTCCCATTCCCATGAGATAATTTGAATTTCTTTATACATCCTTCATAAATCATGCAAATCAATCAGAAAAGCAAATAAGGCCAACCAACTCAAGCTTAAGCATAATTAAGAAATAGAAAGTACTGGTAACTTTAATTTCTGTACATGAATGGGGAAATAACACTCTCCCCGCAAAATTCTGAAATGTTCTGAGTAGCATCTACTAGTGTTATGAATTGATTTTTATCCCCCACAAGATGTTGAAGTTCTGACTTCTAGTGCCTATAAATGTGATCTCTTTCGGAAATAAGGTCTTTGTAGCTGATTATGATTTCATTAGGGTGGACCTTGATCCAGTGGGACAAGTACTCTTATGAAATAAAGAAATTGGAACAAGACAAGCACACAGGGAGAATGCCATGTGAAGATTGGACTTATGCTGCAGCAAGCCAAGAACCTATCGGAAGCCAGGAGAGAGGCCTAGAACAGACTGCTCCCTATTGCCTTCAGTGGGAGCATGGCCTTGGGTTCATAGCCTCCAGACCAGTGAGATGATAGATTTCTGTTGAAATCACTATGCTGATGATGCTTTGTTATGGCAACACTAGCAAACAAACAACTGGAAAATTAATTTTTGAAAGTGTATGGGAGCAGAGGTTGTTGTACTTCTTGGGGAGAAGAGGACAACTTGGAAAGAAGAGGAATATTTTGGATATTTAGGTAATAAAGGGAAATAAGTAAAACTCAGAAGATATGGACCCTATGGAAACAAATGCGTATCACAACATTGGGAGCCACACAGACCCACTCTGAAAGACATTGCTTGTTAAAGAGAAAACCCTGTACTATATCAACAAAAGAGGACATTCTGGAATTGTGAAATTAAGTAAGTTACCTAAACTTGTCATTTACTACTGCTGGTGAAAAACACAACTTAAGTGAATATAAAGTAACAGCCAAATTCATATGAAGTTACTACAAAAAGTAATCAAAAAGTGAGACTCAAAATCTTTCAGCTTATGAAAATACTCCTCAATAATAAAAAACCATGAAGTTAGGAAAACCATAATATTCTAAAACAAATTAAAAATTATTAAACAAAATGTGGCGACATAAAAAATCATAAATCATAACTCAAAACTCAGGCAATAAATTACAAAAAAGGAAGATGTGAAATGAGAGTTTACTAAATGCTGGAAGAAAAATGAAAAAAAGTAAAAGAAAAATAATTTTAGAAACAAAGATTAATTAGAGACCACCAAAGGTAGAATGAACTCACCAAAAGTATAATAAAGAACATTGACACAGGAAATAATCACAGCCAACAGAATAAAAACAAAGTAAGAAAAAAAGCAAAATTGACAGGAAAGAAAGTGACTAGATAAAGGAATAGGCAACAAAAATCTCACATATGTGGCTTTGTGTTGTGGGAGACCCTAAGGAAAAAGAAAAAACAGTTAAATAAAACTGATATTTAAAACTATAATCCTAAATATTTCTTATAATAAAAGGTTCTGAATACACACACACACAAATAATTGACAAGACTTCTAAGTTTAATACATTCTACCATGTACCTGAACAAACTGCTCACAGGTACCATTATATTCAATGGAGAAAAACTGAAACCTTTCCCTCCAAGAACAGAACAAAACAAGGATTCCCTACTTTAGTTTCTCCTCCCCCTCCCTCCCTCCTCCTTTTCCCCCTCCCCTCCCCTCCTCCTCCCCTTCCTCCTCCCCCTCTTCTTCTCCTTCTTCCCCTTCCCCTTCCCCCTTCCCCTTCTTCTTCCTCTTCCTCCTCCTCCTCCTCCTCCTCCTCCTCCTCCTCCTCCTCCTTCTTCTTCTTCTTCTTCTTCTTCTTCTTCTTCTTCTTCTTCTTCTTCTTCTTCTTCTTCTTCTTCTTCTTCTTCTTCTCTTCAACATAGTACTAGAAGTCTTGGTCAGGGTAACTAGCCAAGAAAGAGAAATGAAAGACATTCCAGTTGGAAAGGAAGAGGTAAGGTTATCTCTGTTTGCTGATGTCATTATCTTATTTGTAGAAAGTTCATAAGATTCTGCACACACGTTAGAATCAATGATAGTAACGTTGTAGAATATACAGTTAATATATAAAAAATAAGTTGAATTTTTATACCCTAACAGTGTACTCTCTAAAGAGAATAAAATAGTTAGGAATAAACTTAGTTAAATTTAAGGTAAAAGACCTGTCTGGAAAACTACAAATCATTGATGAAAGAAATTTAAAAAAATAAATGGAAAGACATCTTATGTTTTTGGGTTGGAATTCTTAATATTGTTAAAAAATGTTCATACTGCCCAAAGCAATCTACAGATTTAAAATAATCTTTATCAAAATCCCAATGACATTCTTTGCAGAAATAGATAAAACCTTTCTAAAATTTGTGTGGAACTACAAAAGACCCCAAAGAGCCAAGCAATCTTGAAAAAACAAAGCTGAAGGCATCACACTTCCTGATTTCAAAATATACTACAAAGCTATAATAGCTAAAACAGTCTGTTATGAGCATAAAAAGAGAAATATAGATTAGAGTAAATAGAGAACCCAGAACAGAATGCAACAGGACAGAAAGCCCAGGAATAAACCCATGCAGATATATGGTCAACTGGTCTTTAACAAGGGTGCCAAGAATGCACAATTGGGAAAAGACAGTTTATTCAACAAATGGTGCTAGGAAAACTAGATATACACATGCAAAAGAATGATACTAGACTCTTATCTTAAAACATAAGCAAAAATCAACATAAAATGGATGACTTAAATGTAAGACCTGGAACTATAAAATTTCTAGAAGGAAACATAGAGGAAATTTTTTATGCCATTGGGCTTAGCAATGAATTTTAAGATATGATGCCAAAAGCACAAGCACCAAAAGCAAAGTTAGACAAGAGGAAGTGCATTAAATTAAAAAGCTTCTGCACAGCAAAGAAAACAACAAGATACAAGGCAATGGGGTCAATGGGGAAAATATTTGTCAATTATATACCTGATAAGTGATTAATATATAAAACATACAAGAATCTTGTACACCTCAACAGCAAATAATACTAATACTACTAATAATAATCTGGTTAAAAAATGGGCAAAGAACTTGAATAGACATTTCTCAAAAATAGACATAAAAATGACCAACGGTTACATAATATGGCTCTCAGCACCATTAATTATCAGGGAAATGGATTCAAAACCACCATGAAATATCACCTCACACCTGTTATAATGACTATAATCATAATTTACGGAGATATTGGTGAGTATGCAGAATAACTGAAGTCTTTGTATACTGCTGGTGAGAATGTAAAATAGTACAGCTATCATGGAAAGCAGTATAATGCAACCTCAAATACTAAAAACAAAATTACCATATGACCCAGCAATTCTACTTTTGGGCATATATCCAAAAGAATTGAAGTCAGAATCTCAAAGCAATATTTGCAATCTCATGTTCATTGCAGCATTATTCATAGTGGCCAAGAGATGAAAACAACCTAATTGCCCATTGGCAGATTAATGGATGAAGAAAATGTGCTATAGATAGATAGAGAAATATATAGATATATGTGTACACACACACAATGGACTATTTTTAGCCTTAAAAAGGAAGGAAATTCTACCTTATGTGACAACATGGTGGAATTGGAGGATTATGCTAAGTGATGAAAGCCAGTGAAAAAAGAACAAATACTGCATGGTTCCACTTACATGAGGTATCTAAAACAGGTTAAATATTAGAAATGGAGTAGAGTGATGGTTGCTAGGACGTGGTGGTAGTGGGAAGGGAGGGTTGCTGTCAATGACTATAAAGTGTCAGTTACACAAGATGAACCAGTGCTAGAGAACTGCTGTACTATATTATGCCAACAGCTAACAATACAGTACTGTGCACTTAAAAATTTATTAAGATAGTAGGTTTCATTAGGTGTTCTTCACACAATTTAAAAAAAAAACTAAAAATCATGAGTAAATCTTGAACAAATAAAAAGTCAAGCCCAGCTCTTACATATAAAGATTCAATATTATAAAAATATCAATTATCTCTAAATTAGTTTTAAAATCATATGCATTTGAAATAAAGATACCAACAAGATAATGCAAAGAAGTAGAGAGTACCATAATTCTAAATTTTATATAGAAATAAATAGTATGCAAGAATAGCCAAGAAAACTCTAAAAACAAAAAATAATGAGCAGGTAAATCAGACCTGGAAGATATTAAAATACATTTTAAAGCTATAGAAGGAAAACAATTTGATATTGGTACATATATAGGTTTTTAATTAAATCATTTTTATTGTTATTCTATTACAGTTGTCCCATTTTTCCCCTTTGCCTTTCTCTGCCTATCCCATCTCCCACTCCAACAGTCAGTTCCCACACTGTTGTCCATGTCTGTGGGTCATTCATGCATGCTCTTTGTCTAGGCCCTTCCCCTTCTTTCCACCATTATCCCCCTCCTCCCTGCCTTCTGCTCACTTTCAGTCTGTTCCACATTTCGATTGCCTGTGGTTCTATTTTGTTCATTAGTTTACTTTGTTCATTATACCCTCTTCTGGGTGAGATCATATGGTATTTGTCTTTCACCAACTGGCTTATTTCACTTAGCGTAATATTCTCCAGTTCACATGAATAGATGAAAAAAAATCAATAAACCAAGAGAGTCCAGAAACATCATATCATTATAGATGGAAACAATATTTCTCCTTCATCACTATATATCAGGAACACAATAATGCTCTGAGGCATTATTTTTACCATGCTAAAGATAATTTAGAGTAGTAACTTAGAGTGTAGGTTCTAGAAACAGTCTTTACATGTTCCAGTACTGGTTCCACTATTAGCCATGTTATGTTCCCCTCAGTAAGATATAACAATAAAACACCCAACTCCAAGAACTTTTGTAATGATTGAGTCAAATAATGCACTCAACGCATGTTAGCTAGTATTAGTTAACACATGAAGAAACTGAAGCTAATAAAGGTTAAGTAAAAGTTATTTAATCTTCCCTAGGCTAATAGGACAGTAAGTGGTAGAGGATGGACTGAGAACAGATCAGTCTAACTCTAGCCTTGGAATTATGCTCATTACTTGAGAGCAATTACACCCAAACTTTTAAGTTACATTCTCATGGCAGTAGGGGGAAAAAGCATGTTCCCCAATATTTATTATGAATTTTATCTGCAATACTCTGATAATATATCAAGCACATTATAGATAACACAAAAATAGAAATCAAAGGAGGGCTATAAAAATAGAAATTTAAGTTATACTAAATTTTCTCTCACTTCAGATTACTCTTGCTGCCTTTATATGAGTGTTTGTCTAATTCTAGTTTTATGCCTAGTCTAGTGTAAAATATAATATCTTGCTTGTAACAGATGCTCAACAAACATTGTGAAGAAAAGAGTATGAGGTTTTACTCTATACTGTTATACTTTCTACTTACGGCTGTAACATACTACATATTTGAATGCAAATGTGCTCAAAAGCAGCATCCTTGAATTGATTTTTAATACATCTACTAGCTTTCAGCTGCTAAAGGTCAAGCTTCAGTCATCTTCTTCAGAGCATTAGTTAAAAGACAGAGTTTGTTACACGGCATGAACAGCTGGTATCCCAAATGGGACATTTGCAAGAAGAAGAAAGGTCTTCAAAGACATATATATCCCATTCAAAATTGTTTGCTTAATTCTCCTACCCATAATCCTACAGAAAATAAATACTGTTGCTGTCTCTTTAAAAACCCTACATCTGCTGGGGAATTTGGCAATTGTTTAATAATCACTGCTCTTATTTATTTTTTTTTCAACGAATGGAATAAACTGTAGTGTAGATCTTCAACTTGGAGGTGATTGCATGGGGACTGAATGGAAATGTGTATTTTATCTCCTTCCCTACCAGATGAGAGAGTATAAAAGCAGTCACCTGTCAACACACTCCAGCAATGAAATTCAGCAGCCTATTGTCCCAATCACTGCTCTCAATCACTCTAAACGGCCTCCAGAGGCCATCATTATTATAGGACATGTTCCTAAGAGTAGATAAATGGAACTCCACCTGCCAGCCTGCATAGGGAAAGATGGACACTCTTGGCCAAAAATATGAAAGGGCCTGGAGCTTTATTGACATTTACATCAAAAATAGTTAGCAATGAAAGCAGCTGTTGTGGCATGCTTTCACCACGACGTGTTTGGAATATGCTGTGAATTGAAATACAGACCTCCTGACAAGCAATTTACCTTCTGTCAGTCTCCATGTGCTTGCAGCATTACTGGGTACTCGCTGTGATAGGCCACTTAAAGCTGCACATGTGTACAGTTTGGATGAAAGATTAACTACAATTTGAGACAGGAAGTAAGGAATTGTGGAGTGTCATTCATAATGGCCTACATTGTCATCTGCAGGGCGACACCATAGCAAGAAGGTGCCTCTGTTGTGACTGCCTTGTGGAATCAGATGTCATTCATTTTAATGAAGATCTGACTACAATTCTAATAAGCAGAGTGCAAGGCAGCTCAGGACTGGAAGAATTAATCTGCCTTGTTTGTTGACATTACGATGATGACTAAAATGCCATTATGCAAGAAATTCTTTCAGAAGTGATTCAATAGGGGCAATTGTAACACAACGTATAACAATCCAGAGCAAAAGATGTGCCAGGAGTTAATTTCTATATTTATTCTTCTCAGTCAATTCACTACATTGAAGTCCCCCTCCCTTGAAAAATTTCTATGAGATGAAATATTACAATGTCTTGTTAGTAAAGTATTGATTGCTTTGTCTGAGCAAGATCTAGAATTCCAGTGCATTCAATGCAAAATTCTGTACTAAGTTACGGTGATACTTTCAGAAAACAACGTAGCACTTCTTATGAATAAGGGTAGATGAAGTACTTAGCATTACTTTCCCTACAGCCATTGCTCTCCACCATGCTATCTTCACTTCTAGAAACAATATTTAGTCACATCTAAAGAGAAATAAATAACCGATGACGTTTTTTCTCCCATGGCTAAGTTCAACATGTTTAATCTGCTAAGCTGCTTAACACTGCGGAGTGAGTGGTTAACTGCCAAAGCTGATATTTCCATAGAAATCCAGTGACCTATAAGTCAGTGTTGACCTCATGAATCATTACTAGGACCTAGGGTTTCGTTTTCCTCACTAAGTGTTAAGAAGCTGCTCTCTCTCTCTTCCCTTTCACTAACAACTGACTTGGGAGTTTCTAAGGGCGTAGCTGTTGAGAAAATGATTTGTGACAGTGATTTTTTTCATAACTCAGGTAGGAAGAAGGCAGTTGGTAAATGATGTCTCAAATATCTAATGCACTTGCTCTTGTGATCACGCATGTATCCAAGATCCCTGTAGCTCATCGTCAATCCTTGAACAATCCGGCCTCTGTTTGATTTTCACCTCTTTCACTACTAGAATCACAGGCTGTGTGTGACCAGCATGTCCACTTCTGCTTCAGATCCAAGTGAGGTCTAAGGTCTTTACTAAGTTTGGGAATCTAGGCTTTCAACCTCTTCATGCTAGCCAAACTGCTCTGGAAATATAAAACTATCCACAAAAATAAGTTTTGTTTTGTTTTGCTTTTAAACTCATTTTTTAAAAAAAGAAGGCAGATATTATTACTGATTTCTGATGCATGTTGTAAAATTTAATTAAGCTTACTTCAGAAGCATATTCCTGTTAATAACAACTCCAAACATGTTCCTATGAGTATACATTTATGCATGCATTTCAAAGGTCATAAATTCATGGAATCATTTGTTTTGATTGGCTGTTGGGCATTTGGCGGCTACTGCTGGCTCAGCACAGAAAACTTATGTGAGGCGAGTTCTGACCAGCCTGTGTGTATCAAAGCAGAGGATGTGCTGTGGGTGACTTTCACTTTCAGTGAAACTGCCTTAATTGAGTCTTTTGGTAGCTTCCAGACACAAAATAGCTGAAGGAAATCACCAGCAGCTGCCTAGCTGCTGGCAAGCATAGGCTTTAAGGCAGCCACACAAATTAGCATGTTCCTGGAGCCCCTCCC
Source organism: Phyllostomus hastatus (assembly GCF_019186645.2). Taxonomy (NCBI): domain Eukaryota; kingdom Metazoa; phylum Chordata; class Mammalia; order Chiroptera; family Phyllostomidae; genus Phyllostomus; species Phyllostomus hastatus. Next base: position 9,831,270 of record NW_025334017.1, on the reverse strand, counting down.
AAAAACCAAATGGGCAGCAAACATAAAAGTTTCTCCGAATGGCTTACTTCTGCCTATTCCTAATTTCTATTCCTATTTCTGCTGTAACAATTGACCACAAAATTTAGTGGCTTAAGACCATACTAATTTATGACCTACAATTTTGCCAATTAGAGTACAAAATGAGACTTATTGGCCCAAAGTCAAGGTCTCACCAGAATGACATTCCTTCTGGACATTCTGGGGCAGAATTCATTCCCCGCCTTTTCCAGTTTCTAGAGGACACCTGCGTACTTTGGCTTGTGGTCCCTTCCTCCATCCACAAGGCCAGCAATGCAACACTGCTCTCTAACTTTGACTCTCTTGTCTCCCTTTTCCCCTTAAAAGGACACCTGTGATTACATTGAGCATACCTAGACAACATTTCTATCCAAGAAGCCTTAACTTAATCACATCTGCAAAGTCCCCTTTGCTGTGTAAGGTAATGTAGTCACAGGTTCTGAGGACTGAGATGAGGACATCTTTGAGGGGTCATTATTCTGCCTCCCACACCTACTTTATAGGAATGGTCTCTGTGTTCATTGCCCTTTTCTCCCTTACAAACTTTAGAGATAGTCACAGCTGGAAAGGCTATTGCTCCCACATGGTCAGTGAGGAAACTGAGGTTCAGAAATGTTGGTGACTTGCCCAGCTTCATACTACTTCAGGCAGAATTCTATGCCAGGGAAGTAGTATATGACTCACCACATTGTTTTCACAGTCTCATTTTTGGACCTACGTGAACATATCACAAAGGCATACAGAGAGGACCTGGTTCCACATGATGACATCGCGCCCCAGCTCTAGTTCTTTCCTTGCAGGCCTGTCACAGCTTGGGCCTCTGCTTTCTTTGGACTCCAAAGCTGGGTTTAATAGAGATGAAATCTTCTGTGTCCCTTTCTTAAACTTCCTATCTGCTCTTCCTGTTAGGCCTGTCCTCCAAGAAGCACCCATGGTCTTAAATAACCCTTCAGTTCAGATTAGTAAAAATATTAAAAACAAATCATTATTTATGGGCCACTGCATTGGGCTGGGCTTTATAGTAAACAGGAGGTAAAGGGTCACAACACTGCAATTCCAATAGCATAGAAGTGAGACCTGGATTCGAATCTCAATAAATTCTTCTTTATCTAAGTGACTTTGGCCAGATTACTTTGTGCTTTTCTAAACCATAATGCCCTTTTTAAAGAAGGTATTAATGATTAATGGCATAGTTATTAATTATTAGAAACAATGACATATAATAGTACCATGGTGGTATGTGGAATATTTAACCTGTGCTTGTTCTTTCTCTTTCTCTCTTATAGCATGAGACAAACAGAACAGCTGTCTAATGAACCCCAATTGGGTGTATTTACACATTAAAAAAACAGAGGAAAATATTTTTGGCAATACCTAAAAATTTGAAATCTCAGGTAGCATGGTGAGTGCAAAAGCAAGGGGAACACCTTTCAGCTGTCTGTCCAATTTCATCACAAGGATATAGATCCCAGATTGCCAGGGATTACCACTATTATAATAAATTACGGGGGACATCACTTCATTTATATGATAAAAATGACTGGGTAACACAACTCTTTCACCAGGAGATCATGGGAAAATGAAAAAAAAGAGTAAACCAACCATCCTTATCTCCTCCATTCCACTCAAAACTCATTCTTTCATGATTTTCCCATGCATTAACTTATTTGATATTTTCTGAACATTTACTGTGTGCCACTTGTATGAACTTGGGAATGCCATGATTAATAAAACTAGATTGTCCTCCAAGATGGCAACAACAAGCAGTAACCAGTGAGGAAAATGAATGTTACGATAAAAAGTATGCTAACTGGAAGGGCATCCATTCTAGCCATTAAGGTAAGGGAGTCAGGGGTGTCTTCCTGGAAAGAAACAATTTAATATGAGCACTGAGTTATAAGTAGGAATTACGCAGGTAAGGAAAGAGAAGAGTGGAGGTATTCTAGGCAATAGCAGAGCATGTGCAAAGACTTAAAGAAGAGAGCACATGACATGCTTTGGGGACCATAGGTGTTCATGTGACTAGAGCAGTTTTTAAAAATCAGGGATTAGAAAATGTGCTATTCCTCTCTGCCTCCCTCAACTCAACACTTCCTTGAATAACAAATGTGGACCCCCTCTCCCAAGAACACACTCTCTCAAAGAAGACACAACTCCTGAAAATGTCTTTCTATCAGAAAAGATTCCCCCAAACATTTTTCCAACTATTCTGAAATGGTTTCTTTCAGAAGCACTGACCACTTTTTTCACCTTTTTAGATAAATAGCCTCATGCTTCAGACCCAGTTAGAGTGACTCTGACATTATTCTTTAAGACAAAAAAAATGGATTAAAAATGCAGTAGGTGGCCATCCATATGGCTACCTGAAATTAAGAAGACAGCTCTGCAACCCTGGTTTTGCCCACATCCCACTCTGGACTCAGAAGTGTGAAGTGTGAACCAATCAGCTGAGCAAGTGGCTGTATATCTATTGAATGAATGCTACTTTGGGAATCAGACTGAAAATGGTCCTCTTTCCCCTGTCAAATCCAATACTTCTTTTCCTATAACATAAATGGGTTGCCAACTTAAATAAAACAATCAGACAAGAAATAGGAATTAGGCATTATAGGTGATCTATTCTCAACCCAAAGAAATATATTACCCATAAACAGATTGAAAAGAAAAGAAAACCCCAGTAATGGAACACACTGGAGTTTGAGTCTTTAATGTGCTGGGAGACCCAAACCAGGAAGAGCTGAAGAGCTTTCTGCTTGATGTAAATAATGTCTGATGGTTTATATGATCTGTCTATTAGGAATATGAGAGCCCATAGACTGGAATACAAGGTCCCATCTCAGTGCAGCAGGGCCATACTAGATCAAGGTGTGGTGAACCCTGGGAGGTAGGTGATCTGGAAGCTGGATATCTGATTCTGCTTTCCAGAAACAGATCTGAGAATTGTCCTTAATGAACTCCCAAATGGACAGGAAATAAAACCATTCCAGTCTGGCTGTTCAATTTCTTACTAGTAAATATCAGATCTCTAGTATGAGTGAAAAAGAAAAAAATGAAACATATAAAATATAATAAGCCAAAAGCAAAGTGTTGACAATAACTATAGAACAAGGGGAATGGAAAGATTTAGAAGAATAAAAGAATTCCAAAAGTAATATACTATAAATATTGGGAAAAAAATCACAAAGTTGATAACTCAGTAGGCTGGAAGAAGGTAAAGCCTTTAGGAAATGGGAACTCACACATAGAACAGAAAGGGGAAAGAAAAAAATGAAATGAAAATGATATGAGCAAGCGAAGGAAAAATATAATTAAACTAAAACACATAAAATTACAGTGAAAAGTACATCAGACACTGCATGAAATAGAATCAGCAATAAGCAGGACAAACTTAAGATTGTCCTTGAGAAAAAAAAAGGATAAAATAACAGGACTAAAACAAGTGAGAGACAAGGCAATGGTGAACCAGAAATAGCAACACAGCATAAAGTTTATATTACTGCTTAAGGAAAAAAACACAATGATGATAACAAAAGCAAAAATTTGAACACAAAATTTCAGAGTTAATTTGTATCAATAATTATGATGATGAATTTCAGGTGGTTGTCAAGTGGGGAGACATTTGTCTCTGAGGAGGTCTTACTCTTGACTGGAATCCAGGTGCCAATGTCCACCATACTGGCAATAATCTGTGTAATGTCTAGTGCAGAACTGAAGTTTGAAAGTTTAAAGGTTAAAGCTACATTTATTGTTTCCTCAAGCTTTAGGTTTTATTAATAATTCAGCAGTAAGTTTGGGAATAGACACTATTACTTTTTCATTACTTCACTCTTAGAATGTTTAGAAGAAAAATGCTAAAATAAGCTATACCAGGCAAATATGAAACAAAAGGAAATGGATATGTTGACAATATCAGAACTCATAGAATTTAGTGTGATATAAGAAATATTTCACCCAGAAAATATGACAACCATAACCTGCATTCATTGCAACCTTATGTCATATACAAAGCAAAAGTTGTCAACCCTGGCTGGATAGCTCAGTTGGTTAGACCCGTATCATTTCAGCGTCTCTCCCTATGCACTATTTGAATGTTAAAATGCCTTTTGTGTGAGTTTTTCATTTCTTTCTTATTTTTCCCAGCTTCAAGACAATTTAAGATTTGATTTCTATTTAAACTCTAGTTAAACTATTAATCCAGGTTGACAGAAATATTAGGTCTGTCCAGAAAGTATCCAGACATGTTATATGAAACATAGAGACATTTATTGAAGAAGATACAAGATACAGGAAACATTGTACATAAGACAATGATGTCTTAGTCCCCTTCAAAGTAGGGACCTCACACAGTTCTTCCAATCACTATCAGCTACCCTGTTATACTTTTCTGAATCTCATCAAGGGTATGAAATCTCTTCCCTTTCAAAGGTGATTTTAGTTTTGGGAAAAGCCAGGAGTCACAGGGCACCAAACCTGGGCTATAGGGAGGCTGAGTCACCTGGGTGATTTGGTGTTTTGTCAAAAAACTCCACAGGAGCTGTGAGGTGTCAGCAGGTGCACTGTTGTGATGAAGCTGCCAATCACCAGTTGCCCATAGCTGCGGCCTTCTGAATCATCCAAATAATTTTCAGTGAGGAATGTTCAAGCTTAATGCAAAATTTGATGCAGATTCATTGCTCTGCTCACTCAGTCATTTTGAATGCAATGGCCACACAGCACACATGCTCACTCAACAGCTTCTAGAATCCCCACTGACTGGTACAGTGAAGTCATCATTGTTCATACATGTGCATCCCAGTCCACTCCCCTTTGCTGCTAGGCTACATCGATGTCACACAAACCATTCTCATTATGTTAATAATGGCTGGAATTATTCTGGGTAAGCAAACAGAAGGAAAGTAGAAAAAAATAATACCATTGAACTCATTTAAGATGAATATAGGGTGTTAATATCCATATAACCCTAAGACCTACATCCTTCACCACTAAGAAAGTAAATGGAAATTCTGAGAGCCCACAGCTCCTCTACTAGGCCCACCATGTGACTCTCATCCCAGGTCACAAGTGGCAGCAAGTGGTAACCTTCACCTGTACATGATAACTTCTTGATGAGATCATGCTCACATTTATCTTCACTTTTTAGTTTTCATCTAGATAGCTGCAAAAAGACTTATGTGGTCACAGAACTCATTGAACCAAGTTAAGTTACTATAATTTGTATAGTCAAGTTTCTATAATACATGGTCTTTTTGTTATTACTATTCGACTTCTTCATTTGAAACAGACCAAATTTGCTTTCCTCATGCTGGAACAGTGATCTGTTGATGGGACACAGGTGGGTGGGAGGCCCTGCTCATGGACCAAGGTGCTATCCTCCTGTTCCTGAGTGCTCACGCAAATGCAAGCTTCCCAGTAGGTGCCCAATAACTCCTTCACCCACCTCCCTTAACCCTCGTTTCTTACTGCCATTGTGTCTGAAAGGTCACAGGTGCCACAATTAAACAAAAAAAGAAAAAGAACACTTGAAGCTCCTTTCCCTCAACTCTGATTTCCAGTATGATGGGAACTTTCCCTGGCTTCTAACACATTGCAATGCCGGCCAGCCAGCAAATGTACTGATGGCCAACCTTTCAATTAAGTCAGAGCTTCCCTTTTGGTGATTTATTACATGACCAATGTTTTAGTTAGATGAAAAAATGCAATATGCTGATGAAGGAGTGAGTGCCTTAGGTCCTCTGGCTAAATTCTGAACATGATCTATTCTCATCCCTTAGTTTCATGAAAACCATGTAAAGTAGGCAACAAACATAAGCATGACTATCCCAGTGAAAAAGTAAGCAAGAAAAGAGAGAAGTCAAATGCTTGAGATATTTTTGTTTAAGTTCATAATAGCTTATGTAACAAATTAAGCATCAACTTGGTAACAGCAAACCTTTCAGTTTTGCATTGTACATGTTGTTTTTTGTTATATTTCAGTTGGGTAGGTAGCATTTTGGAGGATTTAGGTTGAAGGTGATCAGAACATTGACAATTGCATTTTTGTTGAATTTCTTTAAATCATCCAAAATTATTTTCATGCTTTTGAATAAATATTGAAAGTAAACATACTATCCTTGATACCTCATGTTATTTTCAATTTTCACGGAAGATCGTAGTAATAGGTAGCCTGTATTTATTTACCCTTTGTTGCAGTATATGGAAGAAAAGTTTTTGCAGATAGAGAATTTCAAAGTATGATAGTGACAAAGATAAAGATAACAATTTACTTATGAAAATGGGCAATAGAATCTTCTAAATTGTGCATTTTTCTCTTATGAGATTCCCAAAGAAACTCCATAATATTTGCAAATGTTTCCATAAGAAAGAAAGTTTATGAAACATGTTTAAATATTTATGGAATGGCAAAAATGTGGCATTAATTGGCAAACGGCTTAATTAAAATGCTTTCTCAAGTAATTAGCAACAAATACTTCCCTATGTGCTTTGCATGCCATTTGTCTTGTTGTGTTTGTTAAACCCGGCTGTCATTCAAACTTTGCTTCAGGTAATTTTCTTTTTTTTTTCTCTGTGGGGAAAATCTTCAAAAATTACATCTGAATTTAAAATATTTTGATTATCATTTTTATCTAACAAATTCTCTTTTTCACTTCATCTTCTATATGTCCCAGTAAACCACCATCCTGGGAATTTAGGGCCTGAAGATGAAATTCTGCATCAAGGCATTACTGAGTTTCCAAAAGCACTCTCCAGAGAACAAAAGGAACCAATCTAGAATCAACAAACAGTGCAGTTAATTAATGAGAACACCATAAGGGAGCTTTTTAAAACAATGTTGACGGCTGTTGCCTCAGGACCAATAGCACCAGAAGTTATTGCTGGTTTGAAAGAAGTGACTCTTAGGGTTCCCCCAAGGCACCTTTTGCTTACATTAGCTATTTACCACAACTTTGCCTTTTATTTGCACCCTAGGGGAAGTACACTTATTTCCTAAATTACTTTTTAAGTGATGCTTATTCCTGCCAGTAGCCTGAGGTACAGAGTGAAGGTACCGCAGAGTAAACAAAACAGAAATCAAGTTTGAAAGGGCACTGAATAAGTCTGTAAAAAATCCTTATACCATAGAGCCATTTACTGAACCGCAAGTCCTGAGATGCTTCATAAAGTGTGCAGGCTTCTTCCTTGAGCCTGGTCTAACTAGCAGCATGAGGAGGGGAGGGTGAGGCTAGAAGGAATTTTCAGAAGCAAGTAGTGGTGCTGTGTGTGAACAGCAAATAGGAAGAAGCAAATAGTTATACTGGGCAAAAAAACTTCATTAAAACTAAAGCACCTAAAAGATATTTAGACCTATCATATTTAGACCTATTATAAGACTTGCTATATCTCAGTGTTTAAAGACATTGATTGACAGAAACTTACTGTCCACAGAATGTAAATTCCTGAAAAACAGGTGCCTGACTTTTGCTCGCTGATTATCTCCTGCTTCTAGCACAGTGGTGCATACTAAGTAAGCACTCAAAAAGTAGTTGTTGAATGGATGATTAAATTGTTAATGATTGAACTGATGGGAAGTTGGTAAGGGAAAACCTTAACTCTGCCATTAATTGCCCCAGCAACTGAGATGCACCTAAAAAAAATCCTTTATATTAAAAATTTGCCATCAATGCTTGGTGTAAGAAATAAGTCTTATAAAATTTGGTTATTGAGTATTGGTAGAAAACCTACCAGATGTCATGTACTGTGCTAAATTTGGAGATCAACAGCCACATGACAGATTTGGTTTTTGTCATGAGTTTGTAGTTTGATAGGGAAATAAGATATTAATCTAATAATTATAACAATATATAATTGATAAATGAGATAAGTGCCTTGAAAACTATACTGGGTTCTATAAATGCATATAAATGTGTCTAGAAGAGCATAGTGGTCATATAAGGCCATTTTAAAAAATATAATGAAAATACGTTAAATACAAAATGGATAATTTAAGATGTGGGATTTAAGGGTTCACAAACTAGAGTATCCTCTCTGCATCTTTTCTTATCAATTGCAATCTCATCCAAACTTCTGAAATACAGAATTATTCAAGATGTTAGCTACTTCAAACTATGTTATGAAGTTCTAAAACTTTCAAAACTTGTACACCCACATAATACTATTTTAGTAGAATAAGTAGACATTAAATTTATGTCTTCATTTTGCTATAATTAGGATTTTTAAAATCTTAGCAAAAGGATAAGATTAATCTTTTAATTAATGAATAACAAAATGAAGTTTCTAAATTTTTGGATTTAAAAAAATTTACATTTTGTATTAAGCACACAATAGAAAAATAGGTATTTATGGATGGCTTTCTGTGCACCAAGAGCAATGTAGATTCCTTTACTTATTTTTAATATTCAATTATATTTTTATAGTTTTATTAAACTAAAAAATGTGAGTTTTCTTGCCAGACAAGATTCCTGTTTTCATACTGTTCATTTATTGTGTTTCTGTAGAAATGAATGGGGTGAACATTTTTTTGAAGAACTTAAAGAAAAATTTGTATACAGACACACAGATAATGCCTCTATATTAGTTATATTTATCATTTTCTGCCCAATGAATAAGCAGTTCTCTGCACATATAGGTGCTCTATTGTTAGAAAAAGTAAGTCCTTGATTTTTGTAATATTTTGTGTGTATTTATGTGTTGTGTGTTGAAAGATAGAGAAGGAAAATGCATGCTTAATTCTTCCCAATTCCTTTATTATGTAGGTTACTTGGCACTTAATAAAATTCAATTTCATCACTGAATAAAGCTAACAGAGTTGATTAAGAGCTATATTTTAAAAATCGATGGTGCCGGGAGACTTAGATAAAACAAAAAGACAAAATTATGAGCAGTTTGGGTTTTTAGGCATAATGGTACACACAAATGTTAAGATAAGACACAAACTTCTAGCAGTAGAGTTGAGGAGGGGCAGGTCCACATCGACTGCTCTACTTTACTTCATCTGTAACACTGCCATTCAGAAATACTCGAGTGCTTATGTTTTGGTGAGTGTGGTACTTCTCTTCACCTTGGTATTCACACATCCTCCTGATCTCTTCCACAAGTCTGCAAATTTCAGATGGTAAGGTACCTAAGTTATCTCAAGTAAAATGACATTCACATCACAACAGAATAACAAAAATTGTAAGAGCTGGAAAGTCACAGATCTCGAGTATAATTTATTAAAATAAGTGGAGTTTTTTGTATTTTCACTGGAGGAGATCCAAGATGGCAGTGGAATAGGTAGATGTTACACTCACCTCCTCTCAGAACCAAACTGAAATTACAAATCATGAACACGGACAACAGTGTGGTGATTGCTGGGGGGATAGGATATAAAGGGTCTAAATGATAATGGAAAAAATACAATCAAGATTAAAAAATAATAATAAAATAAAGAACAATCAACCTGAATAACCAACAGAAGACTAGCTGATTAGAAATCTTATTATGAGCAAGGATTTACAAAAGAAGCCACACAAGACTAGTAGGAAGGGTGGGGAAACAAAAATGTTTGGTCCCTGCTCCACAAGCAGCAGCTGAGATTCCAGAGGGATATCTTAGCTGCAAAGGTTCACTGTAAGGAGTTGGAGTCTCAACTCCATTCAGGACTCCCTAGGCCAGCCAGAACACTAGAGCCAGAGAGGCACATATGACATATGACAATGAAAATCAGTGGGGATTCTATCTGCTAGGGAGAGACTGGGGTCTGCTAGAGACACAGGTGCCCTCTTAAAGAGCCAAAGGACAAAATCTCATTTGTAGCCACTTTCCTGGGCTCCAGTGGAGGGAAGGTGGAGTGGACCAGAGTCATGTGAGGAAAGACTAGGATTTGTGGTTTGGGGGAGAGAGCAAAAGAAACAGCTACCAGGACCTCTGTGCTGAGCCCTACTGCCACGCCTTGGGTGGAACACTCCTCTTTGTGTAGCGTCAGCCTGAGTGAAAGCAAAAGCCTCACCCTTAAGACTCCCTGTCACTCACCCTGCAGAGCTCAAGTCCTGCTGAGGAGTCAGCAACCTTGGCGTGGTTGTAGAGGTCTGCACAGACTCAGGAGATATCAGTGACTGAGTGGTGAGGCTTTAAACAGAGGCCATTCCTCCCACTTTTCCCCAAACTGGAATGGCATCTCCTTTTCAGGGAAGATCCTCTAGCCTCACTCTCCAGGCTCCAGGCAGCACCACTCTTGCATCACTTGATGATTCTAGCAGCCCAGGTTTTTGCAGGATACAAAATAAATATTTAGAAATTGGATGCCTTTTTATACACCAATAATGAACTATCAGAAAAGGAAATTAAGAAAACAATCACATTTAAAATTGAACAACAATGAAAAGAAACCTAGGAATAAATTTGACCAAGAAGGTATAAGACCTGTATGCAGAAAATTGTAAGACACTGAAGAAAGAAACTGAAGGTGATACAAATAAGTAGAAGTATATACCATGTTTATAAATAGGAAGACCTAACATCATTAAAATGTTCATACTTCTTAAAGAAATCTATAGGTTCAACACACTTCTATTAAGATACCAATAGTATATTTTATAGAACTGGAACAAATATTCCAAAAAATTATATGGAACCATAAAAGGCCTGATAGTTATAATAACCTTGATAAAGAAGAACAAAGTTGGAGGAATTATGGAGGTAGCAACCTGATATCAAACTATACTACAAGGCCATAGTAATCAAAACAGCATGGTACTGGTATAAAAATAGACACATAAATCAGTGGGACATAATAGAGAATGAAGGAAAAAAACCACTTTATGGTCAATTAATAAAGACCACTTAAATATTAATTGGTCTTTATGGTCAATTAATATTTGACAAAATAGGCGAGAATATACAATAGGGTTTAAATAATCTATTTAATAAATTGTGTTAGGAAATTTAGACAGATAAGTCCAAAAAATATGAAACTGGACCAACTTTTTTACACCATACACAAGAATCAACTCAAAATGGATTAAAAACTTAACTGTTAGACTTGAAACCTTAAAAGCTCTAGCAGAAAACATAGGCACTAAAATCTTGAACAGTTTTCATAGCAATATTTTTTCTGATGTATCTCTTCAAGCAAAGGCAATGAAAGAAAAAAATAAATAGAACTACATCATGCTAAAAAGCTTTTGCACAGCAAAGGAAACCATCAACAAAATGCAAAGACAATCAGTCCACTGGATGGAAAAACATATTCACCAATGGTACATCTGATACATCTGATAAGGAGTTAATATCCAAAATTCATAATTTACACAACTCAACACCAAAAAAACCCTCTAAATAATTCAATTAAGAAATAAAAGATCTAAGTAGACATTTCTCCGATGGCAAATAGACATAGAAAAAGATGTTCAGTGTCACTAATCATTAGGGAAATGCAAATTGAAACCACAATGAGTTTCATCTCACACCTTTCAGAATGTCTATCATCAGTGTATCAACAAACAAGTGCTGGCAAGGATGTGGAGAAAAGGAAATCCTCATGCATTTTTGGTGGGAATGAAGAGTGGTGCAGCCAGTGTGGAAAGTAGTATGGAGTTACCCCACAAATTTAAAAATGAAACTCTCTTATGATATAGTGATTTCACTTCTAGGAATAAAACTGAAGAGACCCAAAATAGTAATTTGAAAGAACACATGCACCTCTATGTTCATTGCAGCATCATTTATAATAGCCAAAATTTAGAAGCAGCCCAAGTGTTCATAAGTAGATGAGTGGATAAAAAACTGGGACATTTACACAGTGGAATACTCCTTGGCCATAAAAGAAGGAAATCTTACCCTTTGTGATTGTACTGATGGGCCTAGAGAGTATTATGCTAAGTGAAATAAGCCAGTCAGAGAAAGACAAATACCATATGATTTCACTTACATGTGAAATCTAACAAACAAAATAAAAACAGTTATAGATTGTAGGAGACCATTCTACATGGTGTGGGCCCAGCTCCCACTGGGAGATGCACAGGACCCACGCCCATGGATAGGTTCTCCCCTAGGGAATCAGGCCTGCAATGTATACCTAGGCTGCTATGAGTCTTGCTTTTTGCTAAAACTCCCTCACCCTGAATTGAGGACATTTACTGCAAAGTAACTTCCTAAAATCCATGCTAAACATTCCAAGGATGAGTGTAACCAGTTCAACCACTTTTGCCTTTTCATTTGCAAATATCTCTCTTCTGTGATGTGATTATCAGCATTGTCTCCTTTGTTTTCTGTAAAAGGTAACCCCCTAAAGAGAGCTTGTGCATAGTTAAAGAGGACCTTCTTGTAATGTGCCTAGTAAGACAATAAATGCTCATTGGAGCAAAGGCTGAGGCTTTTGCTCCCTTTGAGAGAAAAGCCATGCTGTCCCTTTTCCTCCACCAGACTCGTCTGTGTGAATGTCTCATTTCATCCATAATGATGCAGTCACTGCGGGCCAGTGTCTGCATCAATGGATAGAGAACAGATAACAGGTCTCAGGGGTTGGGGATCTGAGGGGTTGGGTGGAAAAAGGGTGAAGGGATTAAGCAAAAACAAACTTGTAGACATGGACTACAGTATGGTGATCACCAGAGGAAAAGGGAATGAGAGGAGGTAGAGGAGGGTAAATGGGAATAAATGGTGATGGAAGAAGACTTGACTTGGGGTAGTGAACACACAATACAATATACAGATGATGTATTATAGAATTGTACATCTGAAACCTATATAATTTTATTAACCAATGTCACCCCAATATATAAATAAAAATTAGAAAAGAAAAGAAAGTGTGTTTTTAAAAATAAAAACTTACGTACTTGTCATCCAAGGAATGTAATATGTACCATTCAGTGGTCTAAAAACTGAAGACCATAGAAAAATAATAAATATTCCACAGAAAAGGAGACCTGGAGAAGAAAAGTAAAAATCTAGACATGTAAAAAGTAATTTTTAAGGTGACAATATTTAGAAAAAGCACTCAATGAAGTTTTGGCTGAAACAGGCAGTAAGACACCAAAAATGATAGAATTGCATAAAATGAAGACTATAGAAGAATAGAAAGGAGATAAAATGTATTAAGAAAAATAAGGAAGGGAAGGGTTAGAAAATTATTTTTGGCTCTTTCTTTCCATTTATATAAACAAGCTATTTTGTGGCCAAGGGGAAGATTAATGTAATGCTTCTGAGCAATAAAAATGGACAGGAAACAAGTATGTTTTGACAGTAACAATAAAAAGTCATATTTCTGTGAAACTAGTAATGACTAAAGACTAGCCTCTTCTCCCTCCAGTAACAAATCACAAATCAAGGAACTGAATTAAGTAGTAGCAGATTTTTAGAGGAACCAAACAAGTAGCATTCAGCCACAGTATATCTTGGAATGTAACTTTAGTCTAAAAATAATGAAGCAATGTCAGACACCAGAGGTAAACTATTAAATGAAAAATGAAACTATAAATGCAATAATCATAATCCCTGTGAAAAACAGATAATTTATAGTAGTCTGCGTAAATATTAGTAGATAACTAAGTATCCTTAATCTTGAAGTTCCCTAGGAAAGAAGAATATATTCAATGTAACTAATTCTGAAAAATCAGTCCGTTCTCTGTCATTCTGCAGGTTTATTCTTGACTATAAATACTACATTTTAGAGCTTAGGGCTCTGGGACAAGTCTAGGTTATTTTCATATTATAGGCTGGGTTGTATCTGATCTGAACTGGTAAGCTTTCCTTCAGCTTTACAGCAAGATCTTAGTGATGGTGCAGATTTGGAGCAAATTAGAATCCCAGATAGCCTTTCTTTGTGGGTGACTTGCTCTTTTCTAGAATTCTATTGTTGGGGCTTGGCCAGAATTTAGCCAAACTCCATGGTGGCAAAGACATCTGGGCATTGACCTCAATGAGTTCAACACGTTGTCAGATTGAGAGATATGTATGCATCACAGAATGGAAAGTTTTGGTTTCACAGAGCATTGGAAATACCTCCTAAGAAGAGAAGTGTCTGTTTGGATTAGATGGTTTCCAGTTAAACAGATGGGGTACCAGCCTCCTGGGTTTAAAACTGGCAGAACCTTTTAGGGCATTCAATAAAAGAATCAACAGTGTTTAAAGAGGAAGCAGAAACACTAGGGTCAAAAACATGACATATTTTTGCATGCCAAATGAAAATCTTAACATATCTACAAGTTCAATGTGCCAATAAATTTGATTCTTTGACAAAGTAAAATTATATAAATTAGTGGAAATTTTAACTTGTTTTTCAGATTTCAACATTTTGTCCTACATTTATGCAACTTAGCATAAAAAATTCAATTTTATAGAACACTTTTAGTTTCTGATGGTTTAACATTAGGTTTATCCATGGCAAATGTTAGTCTTTCTTCTACTATTCAACCAAGTCTCAAGTTACAAGTAAGGCTGAAATTAATTTGAGTTCAAATTAATTTCATAATTATATTGGCTTACTTAATATGTTTCAGGTTCTTTATTAGTTTCAAAAGGTAAACAATACTTCAATCTCTGTCTATCCAAAACATTAGTACTCTACATTTTATCTTGTTTCCACATTTCATTATCTGGGCAAGATATCCTGAAGTGAGCTCTCATGTAGAGGTATGACCTTCTTAACTGTCTGACATTCTGTGGGTCATCATAACCACCTGTCATTAGAATATCATTTATCTAGTAGAAGAAAAGCAATCTAGAATTCAACAGATACAGGCTTCAGGCACTATTTAAAAATCTAAATCAATACACACGAAGACAATGAGTCAGTTTTGTGTGTGTTCTTTAGAGCAGGGGTGTCAAACTCATTTTCATTAGGGGACCACATCAGCCTCGTGGTTGCTTTCAAAAAGCCAAAATAATTTTAGGGCTGTATAAATGTAACTACTACTTAACTGTTAAGGAGTTGAAATTACATTTAGCCCTTGAAGACAACCTTGAGGCTGCTGTGGCTCCTGGTGAAAGTGAGTTTGACACCCATGTTTTAGATTCTTTTGGGATACCCACATAGCCTGCCCAGCATTCTATGATCTGGAGTACAGGACAGAAACTTACCTTAGAGGTACAGATTACAGGATGCACCACACCTGGGTAGATGTTAAAGCTATTAATACAGATAAACTTGTGTAACAGGCATACAGAGGAGACAAATGGCAAAGAAGTCCAAGAATGAATATGTTGTAAAAGTTAAAGGATAGGACTATTTCCACAAGAGAGTTAAATGATTTTATATGCAGAAGAGATCACATAAGACCTGAGAAGAATGGGTTGGGTGTGGTAATTTAGGTACAATTGATGACTTATGCCTTAACAAATAAGGTGAGGACAGAGCCTGAGTTTTAGAGAGGAATGTAGAAAAAAGAGGTGAATGTGAGGAACTGGAGGCTTTAAAGGCTACCTTTTGTGTAACTTATGAAATGCAAAAAAGTATATAGTGAGGACTAAAAGGGTTTCAAGTTTAAGCAATTGGAGAGGAGAATTATTTGTTGGCTTGCTTGTGTTTGTTTGCTATTGTTATTTAATTGAAATTAATTTTAGCAGAATTATTAGAAAGAACCAGTGAACAATATGAGATTAAAATGGAAAACAAAAACACAAGAAAAAAGAAAACACACTTGACAGAACTCTCCTCCATGAGAACAAAAGAAAGTAAAGAAAGAAAAAAAAAGATATTTTTTAAATTTTTTTAATTGTAGTTTTTTCCATTACTATTTAGTCCCTTTATAAACCCTCCATAGTCACCACACTGTGGTCTATGTCCATGGGTCCTTTTTTCTTCCTGCTCAATCGGCCCACCTTCCTACCCCCTTAGCTGTCATCCTGCTCTTTATCTAAGAGTCTGTCTCTATTTTGCTTGTTAGTTCAGTTTGTTCATTAGATTCTACAATGAAGTGAAATCACATGGTAATTGTTTTTCTCTGACTGGCTTATTTCACTTAGCATAATGTTCTCCATGTCCATCCATACTGTCACAAAGGGTAAACCTTTCTTCTTTTTTATGGTGAAGTGGTATTCCATTGTGTAAATGCCTCTTCGTTGTTTTATCCACTCATCTACTGATGGACACTCGGGCTTCTTCTATATCTTGGTGATTGTAAATAACACTGCAATGAACATTGGGGTGCTTATGCTCTTTTGAATTAGTGTTTTGGGTTCCTTTGGATATATTCCCAAAAGTAGGATCACTGGGTGAGCAGGCAGATCCATTTTTAATTTTTTGAGGTGTCTTCATACTGCTTTCCATGGTGGTTGCAAAAATCTGCATTCTCACCAACAGTGCAAATGGTTGCCCTTTCTCCACATCCTCACCAACACTTCTTGTTTGTTGATTTATACATGATAGCCATTCTGACAGGTGTGAGATGATATCTCATTGCAGTTTTGATTTGCATTTCTCTGATGATTAGTGATGTTGAGCATCTTTTCATATGTCTATTGGCCATCTGTGTGTCTTCTTTGTTTAAGCCAAAACTTTAACAAAGTCCTAACTTCTGATGACAAACTGCAAGATATAGCACATTTGGGAACAAAAATGTTTAACAACTAAGTAGAAACTACTCAGCCAAGGAATTAAAATCCATCAAAAGCATACAAAGGTCATACATCTTTGTATATCTAACAACATTTTATTTTAATGCATAAAGTAGAAGGTGTTAAAAATATAAGGAGGACTAAACAAAGGTGGTAGTGGAACACATCAAAAAACCATTCCAAAGCCGGTATATCAAAAAATTAACAAATAGGCTTATATACAAATAATCCGGATAGCAGTCTTGATTCTTTATACAAATGCTATTCAACTTATGATGGGGTTACCTCTTAATAAACTCATTGTAAGCTGAAAATATCCTAAGTCAAAATACATTTAATACACCTAACTTACTGATCATCACAGCTTAGCGCCACCTACCTTAAATGTGCTTGAACACTTACATTGGCCCACCTTTGAGCAATTATCTTGAGTTTCATCTCACTTGCCTTTTTATTTTCACCAGAAGCAGGAGATGGAGATGGGCATTGTGTAGATATGATAGAGTGTGAAAACACAAAGCACACACTATCTTAAAAAATGCTGGAAATACAAGTGTGCGGTATAGAGTATCAGTTGTTTATCCTCATGATTGTGTGGCTGATTGGCAAGAACAGCTTTCTGCCACTGTCCAGCATCACAAGAATATTGTACTGCATATTTCTAGCCTAGGAAAAGATCAAGATTCAAAATTTGAGAGTTTCCACTGAGTGGGTATTGCTTTTACATCAACATAAAGTAAAGACATACTAAGCAGAAGCATGGCAAATCAGGGACTGTCTGTACATGCACTATTGCAAAATTTAATCATATACTCAGGCTCGATTCCCAGTCAGAGCACATGCCTGGGTTGCAGGCCATGGCCCCCAGCAACCGCACATTGATGTTTCTCTCTCTCTCTCTCTCTTTCTACATCCCTTCCCTCTCTAAAAATAAATAAATAAAATCCTTAAAAAATTTAATCATGTACTAAAAAGTGAACCATCAGGAAAATGAGAAAAAGTCATGAAGAGGAATTCACAGAACAAGAAATATAAATGGATAATATAAATAAAAAGCATGCTTGATCTTATTATTAATGAAAGATATGCAAAATAAAAACAATGAAAGATACCTTATCTTTCATCTTAGATCTCAAAAGATGAAAAAAACAATAATGCCCAGTGATATTGAAACTATGAGAAACTATGGAATAACATATATTTTAGTATGAGCATAAATTGACAGTTTTCTTAAGATAATTTGGCAATAAAACTAAATCTTAACTATTTAAATTTTGTCAAGAGATTCCACTTTTAATAATTTCTTCAGGATATAGCAGATTAAATGTGTATGTTCAAGAATGTTTCCTTCATTGATGTTTAAAGAGTCATAAATTGAAATCAATTAGAGAGTTTCAAAATAAAATGGCAGCTTTGCAAACATCAAAGAGAATAAATTATTTATGTACTGACATGAGAAAATAATAATAAAATTAAAGAATGTATGTTGAATGAAAGATAATGAATAAATCATGATTTCTCTTATGTAAATGAAAAATTCATATATGTGTATATGTAGCAAATAAGTTTTTTTTTTTAATTGAAGGAATATTTTTTTACTTGGGGATTGCTTAAGTGTCTCTTAGACAAATAAGGAGTTCTCTGCACAAAGATGACTGTACCTTAGGTCATCAGTTGCACAAGATTCAGATCTGCTCCCTGAGATCTGAAGTTATGTAGACCTAATGACATGGATCAGAGTTGCGTCACCAAGGCCCATGTCAGGAAATCCTTCTGAAATAAAATTACCTCGAGGAGATACTGAATATAGGCCCATGAGCAGGGCAAAAGGTAAGAATCCCTTGTGAAGATCATCCCAGCAGAGCTTTAGCCGACCACTGAAACAACTTGAGAACCCACCACACAAGTGTTTGTCTCTGTGAAATAATGGAATGTAGTTGGAAAAGGGATACAAAGCTTTTATTCAAGAAATACTTTATGAATGCTTTCTCCATGGCAGTTGCTGTTCCAGGTGACTTTGCTACAGCAGTGAACCAAACATACAAATATTCTTGCCTTCATGGATCTTGCAGTCTAGCAGGAAGAAATAATATATAAAGAAATACACATTATATTGGTGGTATTAAGGGCTATAAAATAAAATATTGCCAGGAAATGGGCAGGATAGAAATATTGCTATTTTTATATAAAGTAGTCATTGAAGACCTAGCAAGATAAATTTTGAGGAGTCACTTGAAACAAGTGAGGGAACAAGTCATCTGGATATCTGGGAGAAAAGATTCCAGATTAAGAGAACCACAGAATCAAATACCTGGAATGTGTTTCCTATGTTAGAAATGTAAAGAGTCCAGTAAAGCTAAGATGAAATTAAGGAGGAGGAGGTAATAGGAAATGAAATAGGAAGGGCCAGTCCCTGAAGGGCATCCTAAGCCATTTTTAGAATTTTGGCTTTTACTCTGCAGAAGAGAGGAAGTCACTGGAGGGTTCTGAGTAAAGGAGAAAACTTGACTGAGGTCTGCACTGAGGAACTGAGACTGTTATTCAAAGGACTACAGTTGTTTGCATAGGAGGCTATGAAAGATGTCCTGCAAAAGATTACTGAAGAAAACAGTAGTAACAGCTGAGATCCAAAATGAAGTATTTTTAATATGCATGGAGAATGGCTTTTACTCTTCTACAGAGTTTCATCTTTTGTAGTACTCATGTTTTCAGACAAAATAGTAAAGGTACAATAACAATAAAAACGTAGTAAAAGAAAAATGTAACGGGGAAAAAAAGCAATTTATGATTAAAGTCACAGGAAAGAGTAAAAGAAATATATAATGAGCCCAGAGGAATGATGTGGTTTGAACAGGCAAAGAGTACATGCCCCCAAAAGATTAAAAGGAAAAAAGTAGAAGTAGGAATAGATATGTTTGTAGTCACATTAATGGGAGATTTGAGGAATTTCCATTAAGAAACTCTTAAGCTCCTCTGTAACATATAAAAAGAGTTAATTTGCTTGACAGATTCTAGATGTTGGAATTGGGGACTTGAAGAAGTTTGCAAGCATTTGAAGTAGCTGTAGTAGGATGTAGTATTATTGAGAAGACAGCTGAAATTGAGAAACAGAAAAATATAATGTCATCATTGCTCACATTTATTTATTTCCTCCTGCAGCTCGCTAGCATCTCAGAAATACAGGTAGAAAAGGCAGATGTTTGAGTTATACCAAGGTTCTAGTTGCAATATAACATGGAAGAGACTCTGAGAGGCTTTCTTTCATTTACGGTGAGTACTTTCATAATGTACTAATAGGGACTGGGTTTGCCCTGTACCTTAAACTACTACACAAGTAGACAAAATACATGAAATAACAATGTCAGAAAATTTATGAGGCCAAAACAGTGATCCTTGAAAAAAGGAAACTGGTGAGGTGAGACCTGTAGTTGTCCAAGATAACTACCCACAGAAACTTCCCAGATCTCAGGGCAAAAAGAAACCCAACTAAAGCCAAGAGGTCTGGCTGAGTAGAAGAGATGGAGTTGGAAATTCAGGAAGGCCAAGATGGCTAGAGTTTGTGGGGAGGGGTGAAACTCAGAGAAAGGATCTGCATTGAGTTAGCTCCAGAGATCTGCAAAGGCTTTCTCTTGAATGTTAGACTAAGGACTGATTTTCACATACATGGGAGTAAAGTAGAAGAGGCTGAGGGGGAAAGTATGAAAAAGAAAGGAAATAAGTGTGATAATAATACAGTTAATGTGGGATTGGGAAGAATCTATGTCCCAATCAGCTAGAGTGCAAAGGCCTGCAAATAAAAGAATCAAGTAGTGTCTAGAAGGATGTTGTTTTGGTAGTGGGGCTCTGAATGTGCCCCACGAAAGCTTTAAAACAAGCCTGGAAAGAAACAGACTGATTCCAACCAACTTAACTCTGTCCCAGAAAAAAGCTCAATAACATTTAAAGAAATACAAATGTAAAATTCACAATGCCTATATATTTGCTCAAAGAATAAGAAAATGGAACTCAAAAACAGGAGGTAAAGCAGTCTATACAAACAGACACAGCAATGACAGGTTGAGAGAATTATCAGATGTGAACACTCTCAGATAGTGTTATTTCCACTCTCTCAGATAAACTCCATATATATTTTAAAAACAGGAAATCATGAACATGATAAACACAGTAATGGAATATGCAAAAAGACTTCCAGAGTTAAAAATAAAATATTTAGTTTAAAATTCACTGAGATGCAACCATAAAAAAGAATGAAATCTTATTTGTGACAACACAGATGGACCTAGAGGGTATTAAGTTCAGTGAAATAATTCAGTCAGAAAAAGGCAACTACTATATAACTTCACTTATATTTGGAATCTAAAGAACAAAATAAACAAACAAAATTAAAAGAGATTTGTGGACAAAGAGAGAGAACTGGTATATCATGAAGAATGAAGACACTGAAGACACACTGTGCTTTTGTCACAGTTTCTCATGTGACTGACCCTGATGATTAACATTTCAATTGAAGAAGTGTTATGCCAAATATTTAGAAATATTACTTTGAGATAAGTTTTACTGATAAGGCCTGCCTCTTTTAATATCACAATCCATCAGTTAAGTGAATGGCAATTAATTTAGGGGCCCAATCCCATTGGAGGATAGGGAATGTTGCTGAGACTCTTGCAAACAAAAAATGTCAGAGAGTGTTGAATAGAAGAACTGTGGTACAAGCATAAGATTGCATATTACTCAGCAATAAAAAAGGAATGAATGGTTGATATGAGCAAAAGATGGAGGAATTTCAAAAGCATGATGCTAAGTCCCAAAGTTACCTACTGTTTGACTCCATTTACATGATATTATGGGAATGGCAAACCATAGGGACAGACATGTGGAGGAGAAGGGCATTGACCTCAGGACACGAGGGACGTTTTGGGTTGGTGAAACAGTTCCATATCTTGATTGAGATGGTGACTGTACAACTATGTGCATTCACCAAGGCTCCTAGAACTTTTAACAAGTTAGTCATACATCTTTGCACATTTTAACAAGTGAATTTTACTATATGTAAATTACAACTAAGTAAAACTGAAAAAACAATAGCATAGAGATCGTTACAAAATAAACCTATAGGCAAACATTTTTTGTACTTTAAAAAAGTTTAAATTCACCTAATAAAATGCACATATACCTTGACAATTACTCCTACTTAATCTTTGATACAGATATTCACTAGCAACACAGGGAGATAAAAGTATAAGCATGTCTATTACCTCATTGCTTGGATTTAGAAAAATCACCAAATTAATATATGAAAAAATTAAAGGACTAAAAGACAACCATTAGGGGAATGCTTAAATAAATGTATATATTTATATAAAAGTTAATGTAATGTAATGTCTTATATAAACTTTCATGTCAGATTATAAATATATATACTGTGTACATACTATTATATATAATTATAGAATATTATGCTTTTAAGTTGCAGAATAATATGTATAGTATGATCCCCTTTGGGGTTAAAAGAAGAGAACCAAATACTTTATATTAATGAAGTCAACACACCCTGATATTTGCTACAGTGAGCTTTAAGTTTTTAGACAACCAGGAGCAAAATGGTCAAGACCGTGAATTCTTGAGCCAGATCTTTCCGTTCAAATGCTGGTTCTGCTGCTGTGAGCAATGTGACTTTAAACAGATTACTTAACCACTCTGTGCCTCAATTTTCTCCCTCACAAAATGGAAATAGCAATAAATGTCCAACTCGTAGGTTTTTTGTGAGGATTAAATATGTCAGTACATAGAAAGAACTAAGTGTAGCACTGGTGCATAGTCCACATTAAATGTTTGCTGTTATTAGGAGTAAAGTCTGAAATTTCAACTCATTTTGGAATCTGAAGTAAGAAAAATTAAGATCATGGTTTCTTTATAGATTATCAAACTCTAAATAAGTTTCTCTTTTTATTATTCAAGGAAAGAAATAATCAAAAATACATATAGAATTTTCCACCATGTCACTTAAAAAAGTAAAACTCTAGTAAAATCATAGTGTCATTTTTAGTGACTAAAAATGTCTTTCTGTAAAAGCACTCTTTACTCATAATATAATTCTGTATATTAAGCCTGACACTTTTTTTTCTTTTCTTCACCTCCTTATCCAAAATTGTACCCAGGTGCAGAAAAGGATTTGAGTCAGTAAAAGGGAATTCACTGCCATCTAAACTCCATATGGTCACAAGAGATACCAGAAAATGAAAGAAGTTTCAGTCAAAAAGACACTCGCAGTAAAACTGAATTTTTAAAGCTACATCTGTCATATTATTTGTGCCACATGAATCATTTGGTTGCAATGAGGACAAAAGGAACTCAGTGCTAGGACTGTAGGATATGTGTATATTCCCCATGTGTGTGCATGTGTGTGTACATGTGCATGCATGCACACATGCCTTTCTCACAGAACATATGTTATCTCACTCAGATTTTGGCAAAGGTGAATTTGGACCATGTAATAAAATACAGTGTTACACAATCAAAATGTTGGGGTTTAGTCCTCATCTGAAGAAAAGCATTTGATTTGAACTTGGATTACGTGACTGTGTTGACATTTTAGCTACGACTATAAAAAAATGTTTTTATCATTTCCAAATCAGCTTTTTTTCCCTCCTCCCCTTTTGTGTGGCACTCAACAACAGGAAGGAAAACTTTGCAGACAATAAATGCAGCCGAACCATGAAAAAAATAAAATGGAATTGCTTTGTGACTCGCATGGTGTGGCTACAGCAAGTCAGATCCTACAGAGTTGGAATCGTATCACCCTGAGCATCTGCACCACTCCTCCTTGGAGAGTGCATACTAATCATCTCTCTTCATGGTCAGTAACCACATAAGGACAACACCAGACGATGCCAGTGGTTTTGGTCCTGTAGCATTTATATGCTTCCCCGCAAAGATAGTCATGCCAGATAATATTCGTCAACCTTGTCCTTGGTCTTTTC
Source organism: Phyllostomus hastatus (assembly GCF_019186645.2). Lineage (NCBI taxonomy): Eukaryota > Metazoa > Chordata > Mammalia > Chiroptera > Phyllostomidae > Phyllostomus > Phyllostomus hastatus. Next base: position 9,807,721 of record NW_025334017.1, on the reverse strand, counting down.
TCTTGATTGAGGCAGATGTTTATTTTCCATCTGTACTATATGTCAGTGCAACTGCAGCCTTCATCTGGCAAAGGGTGCCTGTAATATTATGAGGCCATCACATAAGCTGCTGGAAAGATTACTCTGGTGAATAAAATCAGTTTATGGCTAAAAACATTTATTCTTCATTTTGATAAGCTCTTAACAAATGGAAATTTGCTTTCTTACACTTTTGCCAAGCATAGGACCATGTTTATTTCTTGCTATATGGGTCATGAAGGATTCCCAGCTGTTAGCTAGAGTCAGTTGTGCATTGCTGCACTCAACAACATCTGTTTCACAAAAACAGTATCCAGCTTTTAGCACTCAAATGGAGGTTATACCATATGCCGGCAGACCACTTAGTTTTTACCTTGGGAACCAACTTTACTCTAGTCAAGGTAACAGAGGAAAAACTGAATATTTAAATGTTACCCAGCTTCAGTCACATCTTCACGCAGGCTTGTCATTTCCAACTATATATAGTAAAATTAGTTTCAACCATATAACGCAAGCTGTTCTTCTGTTTAATTATTAATTGGAAGAAAGTTTGTTTGCAAAACAGTTGAAATGTATTTCATGATAGATCCTGGTATTGAAAGTTAGTGCCATTACTGATGTTGCAGACAGAGCATTCTGTTGAAATGTTGATTAATACTATTAGCTATGGACAAAAACAAATTAGGCTTATAACCCACAAGTAAAGTGTGACATGATAGAAAACTACAGACTATCAAATATTTTCTTACATTACAAAATAGTCTTCATTGCTTGACTTTTGTCTTGGTTCTCTTATCTTAGCATATGATACTTTTTTTAGAAAATTAGAAAATAAAATTGTGACTTCAGTTTATGAGAAATTTAAATTTTAAAGAAACATATTCAAATGTGTATTGGCTTTCACATTTATATCCCTATTAGCACAGTCTTTAAATCCCTATGAAAGTTAGCTCACTTGTATCCTAGAAGCATAAAAATAGTTTATTGATTCTGATAATTTAATGTGCTGTCTTAGAATTTTTTTCATGGGTAATGAACATTAAAAAAATAATACTAAAGAACATTAAAATTCTATGTTTAGGTTTTCTAATTTCTGCAGTTCCAAAAATGAAGACATTGGTCCTTTTTGCCTCTAAGGCCCTTTCCAAGTGCTGTGATTCTATTGTACAATAGTCTATAATGATTACTCAAAGAAGTCTATGTATTTTCCCCCTGGGCAGAAACATTAGTATTTTTTAAGATTTCCTTAAAGCTATGATAAATGCTAAGAGATTTTCCTGAATCAAACTTTAATTATGAAGGCAGAGCATCAAGAAGGCCTTACTTGAACCTCAACTGGGGAACATCTTACTTTTCCAAATATCATTTTCAAAGTAAGTAGGAAATATGCCCTTCTGCGGACTGATTCTCCTTAGAGACTCTAGAACAACCAAGTTAGAAATCTGATGAATAATTACCAAAGCTAATTATTAGGTTATTGAGATTTTTCACTTGTGAAATTTCATGTAAGATTATAAATCCACCTGTGGATTAATCACACAATTAAAAAAGAAAAATATGATAGGTTATTATTAGCATTACAGGTCATTCTAATTCTTAACTTTGATTATCTTCTACTTTAGAGAATTGTCTTTTTTATAGTTTTTTTAGTTTTCTTAATTTTTTTTAAAATTAAGTCACATTCAGTCCTGAGTACAAATGTGAATTTGTCCAAGTTCATTGTTGGCCTTCTCTGTAGCTCAGTCCCTCTCTCCTTCCCTTGAAATCTCCTGAAATGTTCTATCTTTTGAGTTACACCCAAATAATCTTGTCTACCAAGTATCAAGATGACCAGTGTGCCTTTTGGCTGCCCACAAATTGACAACCTTGGTTATAGTGAATAGGAATCCAGACATAGTAGTATCCTATGGAGCCAAAGCAAGAAGAACAGGTAGCTCTTACAATGAACTCAAGCCAGGAACCAGAAAACAGGAATCAAAGTCTTTTCTCCATCTACTTGAGGCCTTGAAGTGTTTGTTTTCCTCTGTGGTAGTGTATGTGATGTGCCAAACATATGACCATGCCCTGCAGGAAGTGGCTCTGTAAGGCTTGACACTACACAACTTTAGTCTCTAGTGCTCACTTTGTTCTGATTCCAAATTCCAAGAAGGGAGAACCTGACTGGCCCAGGGGGAGGCCTGTGTTCAACACTGGTCTATTCAGCTGTGGTCAGTGGGTCCATGACCACACAGAAACAACATGGAAGAGAAGCTTGTTCCTTCACTAGGAATTCTGAGTAGTAAACAGCTCTCAGACATGAGGCTGTGACTCAGTAGTGCATTGCAATAAGTGTTTCTTATACCGCCTTTTCCTGGAAGTACCAGTGAGCACTCAAGTTCCTAAAGCCAAATTTGGAGAGGCAGCTTGGTGTTGTGGTTGAGGATGTGGACTCGACCCCACCAGCTGGGAATGGAGCCTGGATCTAGCATTCTCCATAAACCTTAGCCTTAGTGCCTCACTCTTCTGGCTTACAAATTGGGTATTGCTTCTCTAATGGGCTTGCTCTGAAGATTAAATGAATTGCAAAGCTCTTGGAATAGTGCCCAGTGTGTAGTAAGAGCTACATAAAGATGTATAAATGTTGCTTGAAAAGATAATAGAAATAAAGGCACTGTAAAAACATAGGAAAATAAATTATACAACTATTTCTTGATCATATTTGGCACTAGAGGTACAACCCTTCCTATGGAAGCTATAATGCTAGGAGATGAATATCATGAACAGATATAGGGTATAAGGAAAATCAGTCTATGGAATGTAATCATGATGAGGAGAATATAGCTTAAGATCTAGAGTTTGAGGATAGTTACATATACATCTAATCTCATAAATATGGCAAGGTGGAATACTGCCTTTGTATTTGTTATAAGGCATTCTTAGTACTCTGTGGGCCCTCGATACATGTTAATAATATTGAATGTCACCTATAACACCTTTTAAACTTTCCCTACTACTAAAAAAATACACAGATTGTATGCCATCTACCAGAACAATCCTCACTGAACAGTAATTTATTTGGTTATTTTCCACTACATTAATATTGCAAAATTTTGTGGAAGAAAGAGGAAGTTGTCTGCCTCAAAGGGATTCTTATGTTATCCAGATACTATTGTGGCAAAGATGCAGAAATTTAGGGTGTAATTTTCTGCCAACTAAAGAACTACATAGGGAATTTTAATTAGGAAAAGAATATGATGTGGAGAAGGGATTGGGAGTGAAGCTTAAAAGGGAGCAAAACCTGTCCATGTCAGACAGTGCAATTTAATAGGCATTACTTAAGTGCTTATACTGCAGTTGGCAAGTTGATAGGTAGATCTATTTTTTATTTGTAATAAATTAAAATTACCTCTTAAGATGTCTGTCTTGCACACATGTCATAAATTATTGGAGGGCTGAGATTGTGCCATTTCATCATTCTTACACCCTTCTTCCCAACGAACTCAACATAAGAAGTAATGAATGAATATGTATTGAACTGAACTTGATGTACAACTTTATTAGAGTTCTAAAAGAAGAGACCTTGGAAGAAAGATATGCTGAAAGATCAGCAGCAAGCCAGAGGGATTGAAGAGGAAGTAGGATCTAGCTTATTAAAATCAATCTTGGTATAAAACTGCCTCTCAAGAAGGGGGTCTCACAAGAACAACAAAACCATGTTTGATTAAGATCAACCAGACATACTATTCCAAAGATTGTCACTTGTGAGTGGAGCATGGGAACAGGAGTTACAAAGTGATGGCACTGCTCAACATCATATCATGTAGACTGATGCTTATCAGATGTTTGGTGAGATGCCAAACAAAGATCAGAATTTTAAGGACCCTGGGCAGAAAGTGACACGAACTAGGAAGTGTATCATAGCTTCAGCTCATCAAACTACTGTTCAAGCTCCAATTCCAAAGGAAATAGAATGCTCACCAAACCCATAGGAAGACTTACAGTGTGAACAGATACCACAAGATCTGGGGATGATAAAAATTCACATTCACAGGTGACTGGGATTCATGTTGCTTCAACAGACATCAGGCTTACAGCGTTACTGTAAGCTGTTGACCCTGACTTTTACATGCTCAGGAGCTGGTGTGATCAGGTTCTACTGACAGAACAATGAGAGAGTTATGGAAGGCAATGGCTAATACTATAGAGATTACAGAGATAGTATGGATTTGGTCTCAGAGAAATTAATGAATAAAATTAGCAGTGGCAATTATTTTTCTTCAAATACAGGACAACTTAGAGATGATAGGGAAGCTCAAGCCAGGGTAGCATAGAGAGTAGGCATAGCTCAAGGACAAGATTGCTTATACTGTAGCTCAACTATTGGTTAAGAAGGGGCAGTGAAACAGAAAGGAAAAAGGGATAATCACACTTTGAGTCCTGGGAGGAGGTGACCACATGGCATTCAAGATCTGGATGGCAATTTCATGACTAGAGTGTAACTCAAGCAAGATAAAACATAATCTTTAATTCCACTTGGGGTAATTTTACTCAACCTGAGGTACCTATTGTTAATTAACTTCCTCTGTGAAGAAAGCTTTCAATTCATAGTACTTTTTAGCACTTTTTATAGAGAAGGATGAGCTCATCAAATGGAATAAGCTTCAATTAAAGATATAAGAAATGAACACATGGCAAAAGGTTAATAGACCTTATAAAAATGAAATCTTTCATGTTTTCAAATAGTTCATTTTCTTGGTTCTTGACTCAAATTCATCCTCCTGCATTTCTACTGTTGACTGTGTTCAGTTTCAAGGAAGGAATGTGGTTTTTCAGAATTGTGTTTCGATATGTAAACCAGCAAAGATACTCTCACAGAAACCACTTAGTTACTTCATATTCGCTGTGTTCTATCACTTTATTTTTAAATTAGCAATCAAATTCGATCAAAAGAAAGGGTGAAAAGCAAAAGACAACCTAAAATAATAAGACTCACTTCCTAAGCTTTTGAAAATAACTCTGGGAAATTAGTCTTTAGCTGTTAATTGAAAATAATCTTACTTCCCCATAAAAGTTTATCTTTGAGTTACTGATAAAGACTGAGCATAACTTCCTAAGAAGCTCTAACAAAATCACCTCCTTCTTTTTTATCATCAATGATGATCATGCAAAGCTCTGAGCAAATTTAAATTTTATTGTTGTCAAGCTAGGATTGGAATGTGTCCTTGGCTTTTGCATATTATATTTTCAAAAATAAAGAAAAATTACCAAATATTCTTTGTGTGTGTGTAATTCTTCTTCCTCTTTTCTTTATTCCCAAAGTATTTAGAGCAAGAATTACTATATAATTTACTGTATAAATAAGGAAATTTTTGAAAATAAAAAGGGATATAACTAAGAATAATTCTAGGACAACTGGTATTACCCTACTTAAAGAGTACTTTAAGTTCATCTCTCTCTTATTGTTATCTGTATAAAATGGGTTATAAACTCTTTTGTCAGCATTTTTGTTGAATTAAATGTTTTTCTTCTCAGTCCCCATTTGAAAATTATATATAAAAAGAATGTCCTTACAAGCCATGTGAGTTTTGATCTATGAGCACAAATGCTGCTATAAATAATTATAACAAACACATTCTTTAACCTTGACACAGTCACCTGTTTCCCATTCATTTATTCATTCATGGGCTAATTATTGAGAACTTACTGGACTTGAGATATATTGATTAGAAAACCCCACACTTCACTGCTTCATGAGTCTGTCATTTGGTGAGAAGATATTTAGAAACTGTGGATGCAAGGGCTATGTTGAGGATGGTTCATGGTGCCATGGCAATATCTAAGAGGCGCACTGGGGCCAGACATGGGATGAGTGGGTATAGGGGGACAGCTTCCTGGAGATGCAAGAATTTAATGATGACTTTATTTTCAAGTGAAAGGAGGTCTACAAGGATGGGATGTAAGATGGAGGAGGAAGGAGTGGGATAAAAGGTTTTCAGGAAGAGAGAACGACATGCATGCAGGCCCTAAGGATAGGGAGATCAAGAGAACTAGAAGCAGTTTGGTATAGCTGGGGAACTCACCAATGCAGTTGTGGGAGTGAATGTAGAAACAGCAGATCACTTGGGGTTGCAGTTTAGAGCTCTAGGCCTAAACCAGGCAAGAGATAGTAGTTAGATGAATCAAGGAACTGAGAATGAAGACACTAGATCTCCAGCTTGAGGGAACTTCCAAATACCATACTTATATTCAGCAGGATCAAAGAGAATATTGGCTTCTAACCGTCTAGTTGTTTTAAACCAGATAGGTCTCTCTGTGAGTTCTAATGTGTGTTCAGCTGCAAGGCAAGTGTCTCTCAGCCACAGCACTGATAAATGACAAGTAACACCTACACCCAGTGTGGAGAAGCTGGTTTTCTTCCATGCCTGAGCACCTCATAGAGATCCTCTGATAATCCCCAATCCCCATTTTGGGGTTATAAGGAGACTTTTAGTTGTTCATTTACTACCTCTGTTACCATACAGGGGCCTGGCCTTGAGTAGATCTGCTAGAGCCAGCCAGTAGTGTGTGGGTTCTTGAATTCATGCAGGAAAAATTTCATGGCACAAACCCAGGTGACTAAAAGTGTATGTTTATTAAAGCTGGAAACAGTAAAACAGGGAAAAGCTTAGCACAGAAGAAGCAACAGGAGAGCCCATACTGGGCTGCCTTAACTCACTGGGAACTCTGAAAAAAGGGGCCTTGGGGACAGATTTAGGGGACTAGCCTGGGATGAGCTGCTGCCGCCCATTGCTCCTCTAGTTGCAAGTCTCATGGGGACTCTTGCAGTTCAGGAGATGTGTGCCTGTGGGGAAGAAGACAGAGAAGACAATGCCATGGGCTGCTCCCCAGAGGGAGAGTACGCATGCTGGGTCCTTTGTCTTGAGGCTTTTATCTTTCTCTTGCAGATGAGAATCTTAGGAGAGGTCTCAAGGGAGGTTTTCAGCAGAATATTCATCAGTTTTTCAGGTGTGCTCTTTCAGGGTTGTGGTCTCTGCTGATTGGTCAGTGCCAGGGGAGGGGATCGTTAGTTATTGTAGCTGGTCCTGCTTTTGTTGCTTTTCTGGGCCTGGAGCTGAAATATAACTGGGGCCTGGATGTTATCTATAGGGAGGTGACCTTCTCTATATCTGGCTGTAAATTGCTCAGTTTGTTCAGCTGTTTGTCTCAGTTCCCCTATTCTACTTGTCCTGGCTTACTGGCCTATCATATCTCCATATCTTGAATTGTATTTTAAAAGAAAAATAAATTTTGTTTAAAACTAAAGTACTGTCCTGGGTTATCTAAAATCCCTGGGGATTTTTTAAAGTTCAGTTAAGAACCAAAACTTTTATCGACCACTTACCGTGATAAACAATGGGGATCAAAGGACATGACTAAGTTCATCCTTGACTGCTGGGAACTCACCACCTGCTAGGGGATTGCAACATCACACCATCCAGTCACGCACAGGATGGGGAAGGCATTAGATGATGTTTTGTGGAAGATTCAGAAAACCCTACCTTGTGAAAGTGAAAGTACTTCTGGTGAGCTTTTTAGTCTCAATTCCTTTTTCATTGACATAGATAGGGATATGTGTGTGCATGCTTACGTGGTAAAAACTATGATGGGGATTTTCAGAAGAGAGTGAAGAAATGAAAAAAAATTTGTAATAAAATAGTACTAGGGCTCTAAAGAATCCCTAATTTTCCATGACACCTTAAGACCCATCAGCTGCTGCCTCCATTTGGGTCTGAGGAGAGGCTCCTAGGTCCCCTTCATGTATTACAAAATCATCTTTATAGACCAATGGCCCTTCCTTTGCTTTGTTTGGGTCACTGGCCCCATGATATTCCGATAAAGCTGAAAAATCCTCTCCTTGGGGAGGAGGGGTGGGAATTCTCATCCAAATTTTCTCATTGAATTAGTGAAATTGTTTTCTCCCCCAAAATTCTATGTGGAATTCATGGACTCCCTGACACCTATCTGTGGAATCCCATTTACGAAGCTCTGTTTCACACTGAACTGTCAGAAGTTAGGGAAAAGATGGGGGATATCATCACTCATTTTTTATTCCCACCTTTTATTCCCTTCTGGCAGGGGGTCTGACAAAAAATTCTTTTAACAAACAGCAAATAGTAATAATAAAACTGATATTTATCCTCTAACATTTATTACGTGCTTACTAATTACAAACTTTTTTCAAACATAGTATAGTTAATGAAATTCACAACAACCTTTGAGGTAGATTTTATTATCTCCTTTTTGCAGATGAGAAAGGTCACAAAAGTTGTCACAAAAGTTGTCTAACTTTTTAATGGTGAAAGTTCAGAAGTGATAAAACAAAGTTTCATACCCAGATGTACTGTCACCAAAATCAGTGTTTTTCACAACTAGTTAGGGAAGAAATAAACGAGTGAATTAAAATCATTTTCAGGTGTCACAAACCTAGCAGGTCAAGGTTTAAGTTGTAACTTTCTTAAAATTCTTCTTAAGTACTTACCTAAATTTAGCTAGGAGATGGTAACGCAGATTTCCTATAGTTCAAATTCACAAGAAAAGAATGTATTCTGTTCTAAGAGGAAAAAATGCCACAAAATCCCAGATTTTCCTATTCTATAGGTTCTTTCTGAGTAACTTCCTGTAGTTACTCATTACCAGTAAATACCCTATAGACCTTCCCATTCATCTGTTGTTATTAAAAATTAAAAGTCTGTCCAGTGATTTCCAAGGTGAAAGTTCCAAATACCTAAGATAAGAAAATATCACCATTGAGTTATTTTTAAAGGTATCACAGATTCCTCTAAGTTGACTAACATTTCCCAATAGAGAAATGCACAGATTCTAGAGAAATTGCACAGATTCTAGAGAAATTGCTAGATTTTTTACTCTATTTTCCTTTTTAATTGGTATTTCCATTGTAATTTGTTGCTGCTGTATTTTCCTCATTTTTAGTTCCCTATTACTTTCATTTAAGTTCTCCCTAACCTATACACTTGATGAGCTTTCTATAAAGAAAGCGGGAAAGATATTAAAAATAAGAGGATTTTCCAGGTGGGTTCTCCCAAGCTCTCGGTTCTCTCATTAGAATAAAAATTTTACAGTTACATCTGCATGGTTCTTTAAAAAAAAGGAGAGGGGAGAACAAGGGACATAAAGGGGAAAGATTAAAAGGGGTTTGATATGTGCCATCGCTCTTCCCCCAGCGCCATCCACATATGCAGTGCCATTACCGGTGGCGCAGAGACTGGAGGTGACCCTGAGTGGGAGTGCACCAAAGCACTCCAGTCCGCTATAAAAGCATCACTTTCCTTCCCAAACGGCGGCAGAAGATGTCCTTCCCTGTAAGTGTGCCCAGCTAAAAGCGTTCTTCCCATATTTGCATATCTTATTACATTTTATTGAGATTCAATTAGTGAACAAGAATTAAGGAAAGCACACACAACCAGCCTCTAGGTAAAATAATGCCAGAGGACAAGGCAACCGGCGGTGCGGTGGAGTGGTGCGGAGAGTCTATTTTCTTTTATGTTGCTGTAAAATTGCTCTAGGAGCTATTTTTATTAAAATTCTCTAATTTTTATATTTTTTAATTGGGTATATCAATGTAGCAAATGTCCAAACTTGTGGAGAATTTTTATGAATTTATTTAATCAAACTGCTGACAATTGCTGGGAAGCAAAATCTCCATGGATTGAGAAAAGGCTCTAAGAATGGCAGTTTTGCAGCTTATTTTATATATTACAATCAAAGGAGGAGGTGAGTCCTGGCTGGTGTAGCTCAGTGGATTGAGCGTGGGCTGCAAAACAAGGGGTCGCCAGTTCAATTCCTAGTCAGGGCACATCCCTGGGTTGTGGGCCAGGTCCCCAGAGGGGGCAGGTGAGAGGTGACCATACATTGATGTTTCTCTCCCTCTCTTTCTTCCTCCCTTCCTTCTCTAAAAGTAAATAAATAAAATCTTAAAAAAAAAAACGAAGGAGGAGGTGTAAAGAGGGTTACATGAGATCTATTGGTGGTAGAGTAAGAGGATGGGAGAAAGCAAATGAGGGCAGAAATCTCTGGGACTGAATAAAAAGTAAAATGGAAAGACGAATACTATTCTTACATTGGTGGGTATAAGATAATTAATTAGCATTTACAGCACATAGAAATGGTATTCAGTGAACAAGATACCAGTGAGAGATTCTGTGGTCTCCTGCTCTGGTGTGGAGGTGGTGCCCTGAGGGGTCTGGAAAAGATTACTCTGACATTCCAAAGGTTTGTTATCTTAGATGCAAAAGGACAATAGACAAGCTCACTTAAGGTGAAGACTGACCTTTGTCAAGAAAGCTACCGGCCTACCTGTCATGGCTTGTTTTAGTTGGGAATTTTCATATCTAGACCATCTTATGTGGTTACTTTTTTAATAAAGCTTTTATTTATTTATTTTTAGAGATGAGGAGGGAGAGAGTAGAGAGGGAGAGAAACATCAATGTGTGGTTGCCTCTCTCGTCCCCCCCTACTGGGGTTCTTGCCCACAACCCAGGCATGTGCCCTAGACTGGGAATCAAGCTGGCGACGCTTTGATTCTCAGGCCAGCACTCAATCCACTGAGCCACACCAGCCAGGGCTTTATGTGGTTAGTTTTAGTCCCTGGGTTTGTAAGGCCAACATGCAGGGCTCTCCTCAGCTTTTCAGGTTTAGTATATGACCCCTTTTTCATCCACAGATAAATGCTGTCTCATATTTATCTATCTTAACTATGAACATCTGTATAGTATTGTTAAATACATGGGCAAGTGACTAGAATTATGTATGACATGGGCTCCGAGTTACTGCTTTCAAATGGACACTTCATATTACCCATTTTTGTACTAAGAAAACTTAACCGTGTGAAATCAGCCCAGGATTCTTTGAAACCATATTTCTTTTGGCCTTTTGTCTTGCTACGGATAAAAAGGACAGAAAAAAATGTCAAAAATCTAAATATTTAAAATAAAAAAATTTCTCATAAATTAGAAAGTAGATGTTTGAAATTATGCCCATATTAAATTAACCCAAGGTGCAGTTTCAAGGCAAATAATGTGTCTGGGAGTAGTCATCTGCTTCCTAAATTAGTGTCATTATTTTATCTATGGGAAGATAATCAGTCAGTATCCTGAAGAAAAGAGGGCAGTTTTCTATTTATTAGCTTTCTTATGGAAATTCCCTTCAAAAGAAATTTTTCATTGTACTTACATCATTGAAAGACATGCTTACCTAGTTAAAGAAATCACTAGAAGATGGACACATTGCCTACAATGGAAACAAAATACCTAGCTCTCAGAGCAAGGGTCTCAGCAGCAAACCCACCAGGCATTCATCCAGCCAGAGTTGAACACAAAGCATGATCTCTGCCCCAGACAGCTTTCCATGTATGAGAGAGAGAAGCTAGAATAAGACAGGCACACCTATGGGGCTGAGGCTCACATCAGGGTAGCTGCTTGGTAAGCAGGTCACCAGAGAAGCAAGGCAATTTGAGTAGGTGACAAGTTTTTAGGAACATGACACTACTGTGGTAGTGTCTAGGAGGAGATAAACTAAATTAGAATTGTTAAAGAACACAATTCAACCTAGTAAATTTAAAGATCTAATTGACTCTATTAAGTGAGTCACGAGTTGGGCAGCATCCCACCTAGCACCTAGCACTGTGTTCCCAGGGATTGTGCAAAATGGAAGGAAAGAAGGGTGAGGCGAGGAACCATTTACAATGGAACCAAAAAGGAAATAAGCATCTGGAGTGTGGCAGTGGAAGGGTGTCACCACCATGTCCCTGCAGGCTGATTTTGATCAGGCAGCCAAAGATGTGAGGAAGCTGAAAACAAGGCCAGATGATGAAGAACTGGAAGAACTCTACGGGCTCTACAAACAGTCTGTAATTGGAGACATCCATATTGAGTGTCCAGGAATGTCAAATTTAAAAGGCAAAACTAAGTGGGAAGCATGGAACCTCCAAAAAGAATTATTGAAAGAAGATGTCATGAATGCCTATATTTCCAAAGCAAAGGACCTGATAGAAAAATAATGAAATTTAGAATCCAGCATATGAAAAAACTTTCCCTTTGAAGCCTTCATAATGGTATCATGACCTAATATTAGGGGAGAAACACATTTTTAACTCTTCATATCATGAATGTTTTTGCAGTAACATGAATTATAATCCTTAAGAGATATAATGAAACTACATATTTAAGGAAGTTTTACTTGCTAAAACAAGGTGAATGTTTTTTACATTTAAAAAGTTATCTTTAGCCCTAGCTTGTGTGGTTTAGTGGAGTGAGTGCCAGCCTGTGAAATGAAAGGTCTCTGGTTCAATTCCTGGTCAGGGCACATGTGTGGGTTTTGGGCCAGGTCCCTGGTTGGGGGCACACGAGAGGCAGCCGATTGATGTTTCTCTTGCACATAGATGTTTCTCTCCCATTCTTTCTCTCTTCCCCTCTCTCTCAAAATAAACAAATGAAACCTTAAAAAAATTGAACTGAAAAGGTTGTTTTTAGACCAGGACCTCTTTTTTTATGGTGTGGGAGAGGAACTGCAAGGGCTTTTATCAGATGGATTGCTTCTTCTTTCTATGGGAAGAAGGGATGGAGAGGGCCCACATGAGAGATTACGTCATTCATGTTAACTGGAAAATTTCAGACTGGTTATTAAGATTCTATTTCTGAGAGAGGTTAAGATAGCAATTAAGTCAGGTATTAAATCTCCATTTGGTGTCATGGGCTTTGGCACTAGTAATTACATTTGGGGGCTTATAGCTTTCTTTTTAACAAGATGTAGGATAAAAACCTCTCATAGAAATGGGGTTGGAGCTGGACCTACAGGATAAGGAGCCAGCTATGCAAAGATCTGGAAGAAGAGCATTCCAGACAGAAGGCAGTGCAGACACCTAGAATGTGTGGTGCGAGGAGACAGCAGGTTAGAGGAAAATCAGAGGTACCCAATGAATGAGCAAAGGTAGGAATTGAGACAATGAGATCAGAAAGGAAGGCAAGAAATAAAAGCCAATCTGTCCATTCTGACAAAAAATTTCATGGGTGGCTCATAAGAGAGGCCACATTTGGATATACAGAGCCAGGCAGGGCTCTTTAAGTCAAATTCAGCCCACCCCATATACACACAGCCTAACAATAAGCCATGGCCCAATGCCTCTCTTACTTGCCAAGACAATGATGCAACTCATTCTTTACTTCATGTTCTTCCTCTATTCGTTCTGTTGGTTCCCTAAACTTTGGTCTACCACTCTTGTAATTCACCCCCAGACTCTCTGATCCCAAACTATCTGCTAGAAAGACATATCTCTGCCCTTAGTCTGGGCCAGAAGGGACCAGAGTAGCCAAGCCTGTCCATGCAGCTGCCTGCCAAGGGAAAGGAACTGGATAAAAAGAAGACACCCCCATCCTCCAACTGTAGCCTAGAAACTGTGAATGGACTGAAGGAGCCATGGGCAGGAAGAATGACTGCCATGGAATAGAAACTGGAGCTACATGGGAACCCAGGGAAAGCCACAAATTCTAGTAGAAGCAAAGACCGTGGGTGTGGCCTGGTTTCTTGACTCTGTTCTTCCTCTCTGCCTCTCAGAGGATGGTAGCTTTGTTAGTGTATCAAGTCCCATATTCCCGCTGGTAAGGCATCTGTTGGAAGTTGTCTCCACCACTAGACTAACCTGCAAGAACTACATGTACTCATCTTTGTATATTCAGTGGGTAGCAAGCACATTGCTCAAGTAATATTTGTTAAAAAATTAGAGATATGCAGTGATATATGTCTGTGATGTTCATTACAGCATTATAATAAAAAATCAGAAATTGTCTAAATATACAAAGATGGGGTCAATTTTTTATAACCATAATACAGAGAATTATATGATGAAAATTTTGTTTTAGGAAACATGCATCTATAGAAAATAATTCATAACAGAGAAATGAGAGAGAGAGAGAGAGACTTATTTTCTCTCCAGATTTACTCTCAACTTTACTTCACAGGATGGTGACAGGGCATGGTTTCCTGGGACCATTCCAGTTTATGCTGTAGTCCTGGATTCATTGGCATCATGAGTAATTCACTCCTTCTCACTCTCAAAAGTGTCCTTATTCTCATACCAGATTTTAAAGTCACCCTTTAGCTCTGCATCCATCAAGGAATCCCAGACATGTAGGCATGATAGCCTTGTCTCTTGTGTCCTGTCTTCTAGCTGGGCTGATCTAGGAGTAGAACTAAATGGTGATTGACAGTAGGGTGGAGGCCAAGGAGGCACAAGAGTTTATTCCTCCAGATCCCTCTCTGCAAAGCCAGTCTGGTCCTGTTGTACTTCTCTGCCAAAAAGCCAGGCAGCTCTCTTCATACAGTCTCTCCATCTCCAGGTCCTGGACCCCTTCCTTTCATTACCCCATTAGGCTTCTAGGTCAAGTCAGACTCCTTGCTGTTTTCCCTGATCCTTCCAGTTACCCCTGTTCCTTCCAGTTTCCCTACAAGCAACTCATATCTTTACAGATAGTCTTTTTATGAAACTCATCAGTTCATCCCAATTGAGTGTGCCATCTGTTTTGTACTGGCACCTGGCTGATTAACAGAGACAGCAACAGAAACAGACAGACAGAAGAAAGAAAGAGAGAGAAAGAAAGAAAGAGAAAGAGAGAAGGAAGGAAGGAAGGAAGAAAGGAAGGAAGGAAGGAAGGAAGAAAGGAAGGAAGGAAGGAAGGAAGGAAGGAAGGAAAGAAAGAAAGAAAGAAAGAAAGAAAGAAAGAAAGAAAGAAAGAAAGAAAGAAAGAAAGAAAGAAAGAAAGAAAGAAAGAAAAAAAGAAAGAAAGAAAGAGGGAAGAAAGAAAAGAAAGATTACCAAAGTATTCTCAGTGGTTATCTCTGTGGCGCAAAAGTATGGGTGATATTCTAAGGCCTTTGTGTTTTGACATTGTCTCATTTTTTTCCATTTAGCTTGTATTTAGTGTTTAGACAAATGATACAAAATAAGGTGCAAATTCTCTGAAGAAACTGATAAATTATTGAAATACCTTTCTCTGACCTCTAGAATCAGAGTTCATGTTCAAGCTTGATTCATGTTTACACTAAAATGTGCTGCTTATGAATGTATGTTCAGTTTAAAGATCATTACTGTTATGCTTGCCATTTATGGAACCATCACTATGACATCCTGTTTAAGTCCATTATTTTACTTAATCCTTGCAACAACCAAAGATAGGTGTTTTTAATCCCATATTATAGGAGAGAAAATGAAAGTACATAGAAATTCTGTCATCTGCCCAAGTCCATTTAGGTAAGAAGAGGCAGAGCCAAGGTTTAAGCCCACTCTCTCAGTCACTGCCTCCCAGAAATAACACAGACATGCACATAGACAAGTTAATTAGAGCACGGCATAAAATCCCTTTGAGAACAGACTGGTTTTTTGTTCTAAAAGAATTAATTGACCTTTTGATTATGCAAATATCAAGTAAGAAAAAAATCTATTCTCTTCATCTTTAAGAAGGGGCCTTGGATAGGAGAGCTATGTTCGAGGGGACTCGTATTAGTAGTGGCCCAAGAATTTAGAGACATGGTGGTTCCCAAGATTAAGGAGAAAAGCTACCAGCAGGCAACCCTGGTGGAGAAGCCAGGGTAGATTCTTATCTATGAGCTGTTGTTTGCATGTTTTCTGCATTGTAATGCCCATTTGGTTTTCCCTGCTGTTCAGTATATCTCATTAATATAGTTTGGTCTCATCCAGCCCAAGGTGAATTAACTATAATCTGTTTCCTCAGGTAACATTGAAGTGGCTTAAGGAAAGGAAGAGAAGGCCGGCACAGGTGTGGAGCAGTGATCCGGAGCCAGACCACTGGCTAGGTCAGGTGACCTCCAGAATCAAGCTCTGGGAACACATGCCCTAGGGATTCTCAGAGATCTGTGGGGTGATGACTTTGGCGGGGGGTGGGGGGGGCACACACTGGATTTTCTGTAGCCAAGCAAGATGGAGGCTCTTGCAGTCTTAACTTGAGGATAAAAAAGGAAATGTGAGCTCAGTTTGTGCTCAGTTTTTATGAATATGTGAATATAAGATACATATATCAGCCAATCTCCTAAATCAAAAATTATGTATTGATTTAGTTTCTTTGATAATTGAGGATGGTAATGAGGCTGGACCTTTAGTCAGAGGTTTATTGGCAGTATGTATTCATCTTAGTGTGCTCTACTACTTTTATGTTTTCAGTTTTTAAATTTCAATGTTAATACATCTGAAATTTATTTTAAATTTTTACCCACTGTCTAAATTCTACTTATTGAATTTATCCTTTCCCAAATGAATTGAGATATCCCATTTTTGGAGCTTTAAAATATTACACATATGTGTATATCTATTTCTGTTCTGGCTTTCCTCAAATTTGTAAGAAAGAGATTTATCTTGCAAGATGCATTTTAAAAAGAATTCTAAGGTCAAATAAGCCTAATAACTATTGTGTATAATAACTCCTTAGAAATTAACAATGTATATCAGTAAATTAAACATCCAGAGCAGTCCTAACACCTTTACACAACTTATGGTCCTAAGGTTCGTCGATACACATCTACATATTGTTCTATTCTGTTCTATGAATTCACCTCACTATTTCAATACCAGTAGGAAAAAACTTAATGGAATTATCATTGCTTTATAGTAAACACTACTATCTTATAAGGAAAGTACCCATATTGCTCTTTGTTTTCAAAATTGGTTTGGTGATTTTGAGCATGGTTTTGCTTTCTAAAAATTTTAGAATAATCGAGTTGCATTTTAATATCTCCCCCATTAGTATCCTCATTATGTTCACCTAAATTCAGAACAATTTGGGGTAGAATTCACATATTAAAAATTGAAAATCCTCTAATTCAGAAACTTTGTATTTCACTCAATTTATTCAACTTTGTTTTTACCATGCACAGTAAAAAATTTCAGTTTTCTTCACATAGTTGGTACACATTTTTGTTAACTTAATTCTAAATATTTTACATATTGACTGTAGTTAGGCATAAAATTGTTTCACATTATTTTTAGGTGACTATTATTAATACACAGTAAAGTCTATATTTTCATAATTATAATGCAACACTTTATTGAATGTACATATTAGTTTTAATAGTACTTACAGCTGATTTCTATATGTTTAACAAAAAGTAAAATAATAAAACTACTTATCAGCTAATTTCCTGTAACTATACTGATTATATATTTTTCTCATCTTATATTAGATAAAATTTCCAAAGCAAAAGTTAATAATATTATTGATAGTCAATATGTTTGCCTTATTGTTAATTTATAGCAAAAGACTCTAGTAATTATCTGTGAACAGGTTGCATTCTAATTGAATTTGCTTTACAAAGCAGCAACATTACCTTTGCTAAGGCAAGAGGGAACTCAGTATGAGATGATTGCAAAGAACCTGAGGAAATCAAATTTTATGATTCATCCAGCTACTTCCAGACATTCTCATTGCAATTACCAATGCCCTACATATTCAAATCTGGGCAATACATATAAACAAAACCACTTTGATTGTTTCTACTCTTACAAATTATGCTTCAATAATTAAAAGTGTTGTATGTCTTTTCATGGTGTCCTCTATGTATAAGAGTATATTGGTATGATACTGACTTATCACTGTCCTAATTCAAGTCCTTATTTTTTATCACCTAAAATCAATACATGGTATCCCTTTCACTATCTTATCCTCAAAATCCTTGTTGAATTTTGCCTCCACACAAATGTCAGAATGTTTTCTTTAAAACATGAATCTGGCTGATTGAATACCCTGATGAAATCTTTAAATACTCAACTTTCTATTGAGTTAACTTAAGTTCCTTGAATTGGCCACACAGAGCTCTTGGCAATTTGATACCATGTGTTGTTTTTGCTCAGTTTCATGATGTACCTCCCACCTCTATTTGTAGTTCCATGTGCACATCACACCGCTGCACACACCATGCCTCTGCTGTGTCCGGAATGCCTTCCCCACCTTTCCTACTTATCTTATTAGACACACAGAGGCAGCATGTCCTTCAGGAAGCCTCTCCCATTCCCATGTCTTCTTCTGCACTGGTCAAGTCAGGGTCCCTTTATCTGTGGTCCAGTAAGGTCAGTGCCTCATCTATCACTGCATTTAGATTGTTTTTATAAGTAGGTGCTATTATGTCTATCAACTTGAGGTCAGAGGTTATGTCTTATTTTGCATTGGTATTCTCTGTTCCTAATATATTTCTTAGCATATAGGAAGAACTAAATATACTTCTTTTAAACTAAAGAAAGTAAGAAACAAAGACATTTTATAAATTGTTTAGACTTATTGCCTCTTTTTAGGAGTTCTGTTGCAGCTTATGCACCAGGAATCACATCTGAAGTCTTAAGATTTTATTTTACAACATATGCTTGTGAAGTTTTTTTCCTCTAAATCAGGTATTATGTTCCCCTATTGATTACATTCTTGGGGAAACATTACATTTGCTCTAAGTTGTCATCAAATTGGTTTTCATAAAACAGAAAACTTAGCCCTTATTCAAAGGAAAATGAATCTTTTGAATTTAACATTCATAGTATTATATAATATTGTATATTGATATTTAATCATTTAATTTAGTCACAACATGTTGTGACTAAAGATGTAAGGGTTACATCTTATTTGGGCACTAATGTTTAATGGATTCTAAGGAAATAAGAGTCTATAAACAATATTTATAAAGCATTTATAATTTATCATGTAATTATCATATAATTTATCATGCTTAGGGCTTTATAACAAACTTAATCCTCAGAAACCTCTTGTAGTTGAGTGTCATTATTCTAATTTTAAAATGAGGAAACCAAGTCTCAACAATTCTTTTCATGCAGCATTATTCCACTTCTTTGCAGGAGTAAGATTTGCCAAAATAAATGATCATATTCATAAATATCTTTCCCTTCCTCTTTCTTACCTCTGAAACCATACATCCTGCTCTCTAAGAACTTCCCTCTTTTTCTTTTCACTAGGAACCTTGTTATAGAGATTAAAAAGGCTAGTTTATGCAACCGACTATTAAGAAAGCAGGGAGGGAATAGCATTTGTCATAATAGTTCCCCCTAAGTGTGCCTTCATGAATGACAGGCAGACCCACTCTGGTTCTAGACTCTTAGAGGCAGTCACTGAAACAGTCCCCTAGGACAGCACACACATTGGATCCTTCCCTCAACACATGAAATATTTACTAGGAACATTCTATCTCCCCTGTGCATACAGAGCTCAAACATTAGCAAGCTTTCCCCACCTGAAAGATAGTAAGAATCAGAAAGCAATCAAACTGCATCAAACTTGTTTATGGTCACATCAAACAGAAGAAGGCACATTGGAGTTCACTCACTCGGCTGATGCGTGAACCTCTCTTCCTCACCCAGAGCACATTTATGCCCATGTAGCATTTGTCTTTAACAACTTTCTTTGTATTGTTTTAAAATCTACTTCACATAAATAGCAGAAAAATCACCAGAGAGAAAAGCAGCCACCCCTCTCAGATGAAATGACAATCCCCAGAAATGGCAGTTGAGAGCAAAGGAAGACACCAGGACACTGCAGATGTGTGTAGAATGTTAACAATGACTAGTGAAATATTTAAGGAGAAGCTTGTCTAGGATCAACACATTAGACTGTCTTTCTATTTTAAATGCTCAAATAAGGATGTTATGAGAACAAAAAATTCTAACCAGTGCTCACTGCTTCCTCTCAGAATTCAATTCACCATTCCTCCACTGGTAATGCCGTGTCGAAATTGCAGTAAAGCTCTATATGGCCAAGTATAAGGCAGATCTTGAATAGCCCTGTAATATTATGGGTAAGGAGTCACAGCAGATGACAAATATGTTTTAATTAAATAGGGAAGCAAATGGTCTCAAACTGAAGTTTGCAGTGAACCAAGCCCTAGATATTAACTTCACAGACAAGTCAAACATGGTTTATTTTCCTCTTTTCCCAAGTTTGCTTTAAGGCTAAATAGCTTTTCTCATCTGTTACTGTATGCAGAAAAGTGTGTTGTGTTATTTTAAAATAGCTTTTGGGTGGGGTGTGTACACATGTATCTGAGTGTGTGTGTGGTTAACTAATTATTTTGTGGCAAGGAGCTACTATCATTGATGAATTGATTTCATTTAACCAAATTAACTCTGTTAGTTACATGAAAGATTAGGCACTATCGTCTTATACTGGTATGCAGAGAGTTACACAGAAGTACAAAATGTACATTGAGGGCCAATTACACATGAAGAACTACTGATAATTATGAGAGCTGGTTAATATTTCTGAATTATTAAGCCTGACAACATAATCCTGCTTTCTGTGTGGTTTGTTCTATTGATACCAGATGCTTAATGCATAGGAAAATGCGACAGTGCAATAGAAGTTAATGCTATTTTGAAAAATGAAGAAAATTACTTTGTGCAATGTGAAATGCAGCAGGCACAAGCTGAAAGTTAGAATTGGCTTTAAATAAAAGGGCGGCTGTAAGTCTGAAAGCGTATTCAGCTTCAAACATGGTTAGATCTAATTTCTGCATGCACCAGAGTTCAGAGGGCTGCTGTTGCCTTCCACCACAACAGCTGGTTGGAGACTGCCCATCTCCTATCACCGTGTCTGACAAAGGCCACTACACAGTTATGTCACAATACCCCTTCCCTCAGATGTTGAAACTGCTATGTATCCCTTCTGACAGTTCACGTCCCAATGTCACTGGAACTTTCTCACCTGTGAGGGTGTTATTTTGGGGTCACAGGTCATTTGCCATCAAGCTGATGTTCAACACTGGTTCACAGCTGTGACACTAAGGTTTTTGTACCTAAAACTAGTTTCTAGAAAGCAGCATCTAAAATAAGTGCGAACCATGCACCTGGTTAGATTTGAAAGAATGCTAGTTATAAAATTCACTTAGTGACACAAGGGAACAAAATTCACAAGGGCCAGCTGTACATAATATACCAAAGATGATTATGAGTGAATTGATATTCTTGAATTATTAACTCTGACAGTACAGTAATGTTTTTTCTTGTTTCTTCTGATATTTAGTGCAGAACAAAATGAGGTAGTAACATTATATGCTGTACTTGTGTCTAGAAAACACAAAAAGTATACATGCTACCATTGTGACTACATACAAACATGTACATACCATGTAAGAAAAGACAGATCTTCTTCAGGATTTTCACAGTTAAAGTAGGTGAATCCCCCATAGAAAGTATGAATAAGAGGGAATTTTCTGTAACAAATGGGATTGCATTTCATCGTTTGGATAAGGAAATGTGTCACTTTTGTTAACTGGTATTATTAGTTGCAGAGATAATGTGATAGATGTATTAGACTCTTCCCACAGGAACTGAAATTTCAGTTGTATGAACTTTGGTCAGTGAAATTTCTTAATGAAAATAGCTAAGTAATGACACAAAATAGGCTAAGTATACTACATGTATTAAGTTAGTCTTAATATCCTTGTGAGATGGGAACTGTCATTATCCTCATTTTGCAAATGAAGAATAGACTCAAATAGGTTAAAAAAGTTGCCCAAGATCATGCAGATATTAAGCTGCAGAACTGCGATATGAAGCCAATGAGTTTCTAGGCCACACTCTTAAAGTACACGTTAATACCAACACCACAGCCCACTTACCCATAACACCCTCACTTTCCCCTTAAGGGGAGCCAGCCTAACTGTTGTTTAGGACACAAAGTCATGGCTCTTGCTGATGCAAAGAGGTAGAGAGCCTCTATTTTCTTGCTAACAGAATAGGAGATAAATAAGGTGCAGCTATCACCACAGACATGCATTCTGTATGCTTCCATTCTTTAGCAATCACTTATACTTCATGGCATAAATGAGCTGTTTCCAGTAAAACAGGATCCAGTAAAACAGGATTTGCCAGACCAGTCAATTCTACCATCATTCACTAGCAAGAAGCTTAGTCATGACATTTTATTTTTTTAAAAAACCTCAGCAAACAACAGGAAATGCTGAGACCAAAGATATTTGTAATGTGCCAGGACACATCGGTTAGTCCTGAGTAAGTGGCAAGACTGACTGTATCAGCATTTGTTTAACCTTGAAAAAAAAAAAACCTCCAAAGAATTTTAGGTTGTTTACATACAAGGAAGTCAAATTCCATGTTTACTTTTTGCCACTTGATATTGAATTAATTCTGATATTTTCAGACAGAAAAAGAAGATCTTATCTTAGCAAAATAGTTTAAAGAAAATAATTACTTTGTATTTATGAGGGGAATATATATATAATTATAATATATTAATTCCCTTCATAATATCAATTCTTGTTCAAATTTCTTTTTATGTAGTTTATATTTTTACAACACTGTCATTTGATTTCATTTAGGAATAGGGATGTCTTCCTCCAAAAAGAGATGCTTTAGCGGGGAAGGAAATGGTAAATTACTGAAAGGAAGGAAGGAAGGGGATGTATCTTGAAGGACAATTAGCAGTTTCTCTCAGAATAATATTTCTTATTCTCCCCCTGGTTGAGAAAATTGTTGTTAAGCTATATCAAACTCCATGCAAGGGATGGTTTATGAGCATGAAGAAGGAATGAGTTTCAGGCCACAGTCCACATGGTTCAGGCAGAGCCTACTAGAGACCAGAATTTGAAGAAGCTAGGAGAATGAATGTGTCTAAGAATTTGCAGAAACTCTTTGGATTCCTAGAGGCCAGGGAATTGATATGTTGGATGCAATTTCCACTGAAATAGAAGTGGTAGAGTATTCCCCAGCTAGATGGAGTCTGGACCTCATTATTAACATTTAGAACATACTACAGTTTGCACAGACAGGAGTTCTTATATTCAGAAGTTTTAGGGCACACAGAGAAAACATAAAGAGCAAACTAATTATTAAAGTTTTATGAAGAAAAAGACCACGAAGAAAAAATTGGAGTATTACTTATCTGTGAGAACCATTTTATTTGAAATATGTCTAATGTCATAATAAATGGGCAGCAACCACTGAATTTGAGAGTGGCATTTTGGAATTCTATAGAGCAATGTTTCACAATCCTGGTAGACCATCACATTCACTCATGCAGCTTTTGTTTTAAAGAAAAAAATTAATGCCTAGGCCCATTCAAATCCAACTGAATTGAAATCTCTAGGTCCAGGGACCTTGGCATTAGTATTCTTTGTGCTGTATTCCTACCATTGAGTGATTCTAATGACTGGTGATACTGAGAACAACAGTATCACCTGTTTCAGTGGAACATTTTAATTAGGTTTTCTACTGATCATACTATAGCTGTTGGAGTTTGAATTCCTCTTTATTGATTATGTATAACTGTAATCTGATGAATAAAAAACTTACCCAGATTGAAAAACTAATTTAAGAATTTTAAACACACCTTGGTTTGATAAAATTTGTTTTAATTTCCCTTGTTTTTGGAAACAAGGAAGATGCCTTATGTAACAAGTTTATACATTTGAATTTTTCTGGGTTTTTTTAATAATGCAAGTAGTAGTTTATAAATTAAATATTTCAGTCTCTGGTAAATTTAAAGAAAGATATAACTGGAAATTTGCACAAATGCAAAACACATTTTAGAAGTGGGTATCTTCTAGAAGCTAATGATGTAAGTAATAGAATTTATAATGAGAAAATAATGTTTTCCTTTGGAAAAATTAAATAATAATTTCTTCACTCTTTATAAACTATATTTTCTAGTGCATCATCTTACTAGTTGACAACTTTGAGATAAGGTAAAATATTCAGATGTTTCTTTTTTTATCTGAGGATCTTCAAGCATGGTATGTCCTGGATATATTATTTTGAGGTTTAGGGTCAGGTAGGGTGAGGTGCTTTTGGTATATTGGAAGTGAAAATAAGGTACTCCTCAATATCTGCAGATAAAATTGTTCTCAAACAAAATAAGCTAATAAAAGTTTCATCATTTACCAAAAAATTCTCACAAATCAAATCCTCAGAAAAATCTTATCAACTTTATCTTAAAAATAATTGACTGCTTCTCACTTTAACCTTCCAGTCAGCACACCTGAGAGTCCCTATACATTCTTACTAAGTATGCCAAGAATATAAGGCCCTGACCACTGTTCACTCAAGAAACCTTTTATGGTTGTGTTTATAATGAGCAACCTGAAGGGAAGGGACAAAGAGCAGCTTTGTTTACTGTCTACTACTATAAAAGAGATAGATTTCCTAAGCTCAGTGTTCCTCAGCTGTAGCACATGCCCACCAATTATGTAGCACTCATCTGGACCCATCCATATTGCCTCCAAGGGACTTGGCAGGACAAGGGGAACTAACACAAACATGAATCTCATGCTGCTTGCTATGCCATGAGTAATAAAGTCCTTTGTCTCTGACCCAAGAGTCTCATGTCTTTTGCCAGAATCCATGAAGCAGTTACAGTTTAATATATTACCTTATAAGTAGGGTAAAATCAAATCCCATATTACTGATACTCATCAAATACCACCCTAACCCGAGACACCCTCATCTCTTACCTGGATGATTACAATAGTTTCCTCATTGGTCTCCCTGCTTGTGCCCCTTTGCTATCTTTTCTCAACACAAAAGTCAGAATAATTCTGTTAAATATAAATCTATTATGTCACTCCTCTATGTACACTCTTTAGTGTGTTCTTATCTTAGAATGAGATTCAAATTTCTTACCATGAGCCAAAGGTCCAACATTCCAACATTATCCCTCTCAACTTTGTCTCTTACTACTTTCACCCTAATTTTATCTGAACTGTCCCCTTTCCCACCTGGCACACTCCACTGTCTGTCAGCGTTTCACTAGGTTAGCTCCCTCATTTCCTGCAGGCATTAACTCACTTCCTGAGGACAGCTTCTCCTGCCCATCCTACATAAAATTTCCATAAAAACACTACTTATTCCTCAACATTTCATATTCTCCTTCTGCATTTTATGTTTTACCTCTTTATTCTTATAACATTTATTTTGTTTATTGTCTTTATCCCTCTTAGATAAGATACAAGATCTATGAAGAAAGGGGATTTTTCACTTCCGTATATCTCTAGCATCTAGAACAAGGCCTGACATATAGCAGCAATACATATCTGTTATATGAATGGATAAAGACGGCTTGTGAAAGTAATTAATGAGTAACTGAATACAAAAGAATATAAAGCTTATTCAATATCTTAGTCTATCTAAAAAGATAGACTGGGGAATGGTAGACGATTGCTTCTAGAATCTATTGCTGTATATAACATGTCATCACAAAACTTATGGCTGAAAACAACAATTTGTTATTATTTCTCATGGTTCTGTGATGTGACTGTCCTTAGCTGAACAGCTCTTGATCAGGGTCTCTCATGCACTCATGTCAGATAAAACGTGAGGCTTAATAGTTGTCTAACATGGGTTGGGCATAAGGTGGCTCACTTACAGGACTCACAGATGATGCTGGCTCTCAGTTGGAAGCTCAGCTGAGACTGCAGCTGGAACACCTATCTATGGTAGCTGGGTTCTGGGAGGAGCATCCTAAAAGCCAGTGTTCTAAATGTCAAAAAGAAGAAAAAGCCAGGATTATAAAGGGCTACATCTGGAACTAGCTCAGTATCATTTCTGCCATATTCCATTGACTGGAGCCGTTACAGGGCTCACCCAGATTGAAAGAAATGCACACATAGCCTCCACCCCTTAATGGAGGACTGGCAAGCTCATAATAGAGAATGTTGCAGCTATCTTTGCAAAATGCAGTCTGCCACAATGATCTTTAAAGAAGAAAGGATTATAAGATTAAAGAGCATAAATTTAGCAATCTTCACAAGAAGGTAAGGGAAAACGACCCTGATTTTAGCAGGCAAGAGTGTTCATTTAATTAGAAAGTTGGACTAACCTTTGTTACAGAAAAGTTTCATGAGATTTTCTTCCTTGTCTAAGGGATATCCCTCCTCAAAACATCCATTCCCTAATGCCCCTTTTTTCTCTCCTCACAAAATCACACATTTGATTCTTTATTAACACATTGACATTTTGATTCATCTATCCATCTCTGTCACAGCATTCAGTGTGAATCTATTCTAGACAGTATGATTATTCTAATATGCATAAAATCAAATATCTCTTACAAACCAGAACCCAGTGATCCCACTAACAAACTGTTGCCTTGTGACGTGTCCTATCAGCATTCAGCTTCTATGTCATATTTATCTTATTTCAACCTAAGATTCTAGGAGTTTCAACATGTAAACATCATTTTTCTTAAAAAGTAGAGGGCAAGTCTATGGAAAACTGTCCATTTAGACTATAGAAAACTCTTACTGCTTTCAGGTGTCTATTGAGTATAGGATGTAGTCATAGTTTCCTCACATTCCACACATCTGGTCATAGGATTTGTTTGATTCATGAAAATTTACATTTGAATACTTACTACAGGCTAGGCATTGTATGAAAGGCTTTATGTGTATTGTCCCACAAATGCATGGGTTCTATTATTCTCAATATCTTACAGATAAAAAAACAAAGCTATGAAAAGCTAAAGCCATGTGACTGGTGGAAGATGTAAATGGCCCTATCTATTTTACTCTTTATCCACAGACTATCTCACTTTATATTTTTTTCTTATTTGCAAACATAATATGCTATGCTCAAAAAAATAAGAATTGACTACAAAATTATTTTACATTCATAATGCCAGTGTCAGCATTTAGTGTGGATTTTATTTTATATACATATTAGATATAGACATATAATTTATATATAAATATATATTATTTGTTGATGCTTTTACCAAAAAAATTAAGCTTGAAAGACAAAACTTCTGCTATTTCTTCATCAGAGGTAACCTATAGTCTTGGGAAGATTATTAGCCTGCCTAGTCTAGTTGATTTATTATCTGCTAATTCGGGGAGAAAAAAAACAACTGTCTTAAAGCAGTTTAATTTAGCAAAATACTTGATTAAACTACTTACCTATTAGCTAGTAAAACTATAAAAGCTGCTGTAATTGATGATATTAGTGCTCTTATAAGTCTTGACCTCTCTGTGTTTGGATGGGATCTGAGAAGCAGTTCTGTATGGTATTTGGTAGCTCTTCAGATCAGAGCACCCTGTCAAGGTGCTCTGATATTAGGTTGGTGAGAAGTAGGGGGTTTCCCTTGGCATAATGTACCTGGTCAGAAGTTTTATTAATAATTTTAATTGAGATTATGTGCTTCTTTTAAAGAATTAGAGTTTTGGTAAGTTACTTCAAAGTCAAGGTGCAGTAACACAACTTTCATTAAAACTAAGTGGGAAAGCACAAGGAATCCTAGTGATCTGCTGAGATCTACAGCAGAGGTCTTAGTTAAATGTGACCAAGAGGAGAGTCCAAGTGTGTAACCCTCCTACTGCCCTTTCTTTGTTGGTCACCTCACTCAAACTTACAAGAGCATTGTAGTTGCCCTTGTTCTCTCTTAACTTTCAGTGAGACCATCATTTCTGATGCCTTTCTATAGATTTAACTGTTTGCATAGTCACTGTTTCAGTAGGATTTTTGCCTCCATATGGCTGAGATTAAAAATGAATACAACTACACATCTGTCTAATATAACTAATTTTTTAATGAGGCCTCAGAATGTTAAGTTACATTTCTGTTTGCTTATTTTGCTGTGTGGCATTACTTCTCTTATGAGATCAGTCATGGTCATTTTCTTTTTCTTCTCTATTTTCTTTCATTTATTTCCATTAGCTGTCAAAGTCTAATGCACCCCTCGTGCCCTGAGTTATGTGACTCATAAATATGCATCATCACTCACTACCTTCCCCTTTCCCAATTCCCTGAAAGTAAAATTGTTTACAGAAACTGACCACTTTTGAGCTATGTGGTAAAAAACTTACTTGGAGATGCTCAGAAGACAAATATAAAAATAAGAATCCTTGGAGAGATCTCACATGTATTTCACTCTATATGTTCATGTACAAAATGTGTTTAAACATCAAGACCATGACCAGTTCAAATATACAGTATATAAAGTAAATAAATATACAAAAATAAAGGCAGGTCAAAATGGCAGATTTGATCAGATGTACATAGAATGATTGGGATTCAAAAATCCCATTGGAGCCCTGGCCAGGTGGCTTGGTTGGTTGGAACACTGTCACATACACCAGAGGGTTGCAGGTTCAATCCAGGGCACATACCCTAGGTTTCAAGTTTGATCCCTGGTTGGGGAGCTTATGGGAGGCAACAGATTGATGTTTCATTTCTCTTTCTCTCTCTTCCTTCCTCTCTCTCTTTCTAATCAGTAAACTTATCCTTGAGTAAAGATTTAAAATCATGTCGGAAAAGATTGAAATTGCTTTCCTCAGAAAAGTCTTCCTCTATTGATGGATCATCCAGTTTGTGGGAATTGGGGAAAACCCAAGGAAGAAATCCATGAAAACCAGTTGCACTTCTTGCACAAGTCACATAAATCCCTTTGCATAATCATTAACAACATAATATAAATAAACAGCCTTTTATCTTCCTCCTCTCAATCTCACTTGGCAGTGATCTGCATTCCAACTGACGAGAATCCGTCAGACTAACTTAAAACTATGCTT
Source organism: Phyllostomus hastatus (assembly GCF_019186645.2). Lineage (NCBI taxonomy): Eukaryota > Metazoa > Chordata > Mammalia > Chiroptera > Phyllostomidae > Phyllostomus > Phyllostomus hastatus. The sequence continues at coordinate 9,779,155 of NW_025334017.1, read as the reverse complement.
ATTTTATTATTGCTCAGTGACCACCACTGGAAGACTTGTGTGAAGATGACTTTCATCACTTTCATGACTGCTGGTCATGCCAGAAAGCTGGATGAATGATTGTTTCCAGAAGTCAGAAGAGATGTGCTATGTGACATTTATTTAAATTTAGGTAACTGTCCATTTTACAGAGAATATACTGTGACTATTTTACTTTGTCATTTTAGGTTTGGGGGCAACCTTCTCTCCAGTCACACTGATCATGTTCTTTCCTTCTTAACTTCTCACCATGCTGAATTTATATAAATTTACTTTTCCACAAATAGTAAGTGAAGGCATCAAAGTTATTCTAGCAATTTCATCTTGGCAAATAGTCTTGCATTATGGTCCTTCATACACATAGCAGCAAAATTGGGGTCAGGCAAGGAGGATTTTAGCTTCTTTGTGTGGCAGATACACACTTCAGGGAGTGTGGTCATTAACACAGGCTCCAGGTCCCAGCCCCTCGAAGGTCTGCTTCAGCTGCAGAGAGCACATGCTTCCTAAGTGGTCCACACTCAGTGACTGCATGAGGTAGTGATATAAAGACCTGGACAATTTGACCCAGCAGGGAACACTCGGACAGTTGATCTGTAATCCAGAGTTCCCAACAGGTTGACAACAACTTTGTGGGTCAAATACGGCATTTGGATTTCTTCTTCTACCCAAATATGCTTCCTTCTCCTTTCATAGGTGTTGATCACTAAGCCCAACCTGTGACAATTATTTTAGCTCTTTCTGTATTCCTGTATCAGGACATTGGAAGGAACTTTTTCTGTGATTCTGATATTAAAGATTAGGAACAAAAGCTAGTACATTGATACCAACAGTCCAGTGTCAAAGAATTGGGGGACCAGACTTCCCTCTTCTCAGTCTTGTTTGGCGTGACCAAACAGTTCTTGTTACACCCATCACCCCAGGAATCTCTTTCACATGACCTTGTAAGCTAAAGGCAAGCGGGACAGGAAATGTCCAGCAGGACTGCTGCTTCTGTTTCCATCCCCTTTATTGTCAGAAAGAAAGAGAACATGCCCCCGCTCTAAACAGGGCACCAAGAAAATCAATTGTAGAGATTTGGGAAACCTGTACAGAGAAGACTCACAGCTAATTCCCCAACTGATCAGCCACATGCTTTTTGTTCGTTTGTTTGTTTGTTTGTTTGTTTGTTTTAAGCAGACAGGAATATAGAAAGAAAGACACCTAAAAAATGGGCACAATGATACAGCTTTCACTAACACATCTTGATTCAACAAGGGTATGTGAGCTTCTTATTAGTCAAATTGGCACAGCTCAGGTGCCCCACTTGGGCCATCCTATAAACCTCCCATGAGATCTAAGAGGGAGAAAGACCTTACAGGATTAAGATCTATCAGCTGGACCACGAGGGAAGGGGGCTGAGAGGTCAGATGTCCTTCCAGACTGTATCTTCTGCCATAGGAGCTGGGCAGCAAGGATACTTTGTCTAATCTCCCTGAGAAACACACACAAGATGCCCACAGGAGGATGAGAGGTTTCCCACACACAGAGTACTGATGGTCCCTCTGTGCTGCCCCTGGCTGAATGAAGAGTGCAATACCAGAGTTGCACAATGCCTGTGTGCTTTCCACCAGTCCCACCCTTATCCCGTGTTACCACTACAGAGAAGTAAAAAACTTTAGGTGAGTGTGGAGTGCCAGAAGAGTAAAGAAGAGGTATTCCAGGGGCAGGCCTTGCCCCTCCCCATTCATGTCCCTTAGTGGAAGCTTGGTGGACCTTGAGGATAGGGGAAGGGGAAGCATAAAATTATATGTAAAACAAAAGTTTTAAATTGGATTAAAGTGGTTTATAATTTTTATGCCTTAAAGTTACACACAAACTATGAAGTTTGTGGCAGATGTCATTACAAGACCTGAGTTTCACAATAGCACTGTTGAAGGCAGTAATTAGAGAAAAATTAAACCATTTACTGTTTGCACCTCATTGACTTACCACTCTTCAACGTTTGCTTCCAAATGGTTGTTTCCAAGCGTTTGCATGACAGATGGAGGTGAGGTTTTCTTTCTTTCTCTTCCTTCCTTCCTTCCTTCCTTCCTTCCTTCCTTCCTTCCTTCCTTCCTTCCTTCCTTCCTTCCTTCCCCCCTCCCTCCCTCCCTCCCTCCCTCCCTCCCTTCCTTCCTCTCTCTCTCTCTTTTTCCTTTCTTTTCTTTCTTTCTCTCTTTTTTGATTACTTTCAAAGGGCTCAATTTCTGGTCTTATTTTTATAACTGCCTTATTGTATGAAGACAGGCAATGTTGATAAATTAAAAAAATACCTTGAGATAAACTACAAAACACTTTGGGTACTTAGACTCACTGAAATGATTTCATGCAACTGACTGAGAGGCTGTGAGATAGAAGCCATCATAAACTGGCTAAAATCAAATGTAATTTTTCTTCGATATATGGGCTGACCATTGCCCACTGATCCTGCTTCACAGCAGCCTCAGACAACAGATCTTTCTTTGGTGAACATTGTGATTCATCCACATAACGTGCCTTCTATATTGACCACACCTGTGACTCAAACATCACTTAGACTACTTAACCTTATAGAGCTCAAAATTTTTAAATACCCTCTTTATTTACTCCTTTGCCCACCATGGTCCAGAGATCCTTGTTTTTTTGGAGCCTTTTTCACAAGGGCTCTAATCTCCCAACCTTCCTTCTTCTGGCTCAAATGCCTTCCTATCCTGTGTAGTCCTGGTGGTTACTTTAGGACCTGCCCAGATTTATTGACGGAGACAATGACAGAATAGGGACTAAAATGCAGTTGTCCTAATTAACAAAATTAACATCTCGAAGGAGAACCAGGTTGTAGTTAAAGCCTGGCTTTTCAAGTCTGAGTATCCCCCAAGAGATTTGGGTATTGTGCCAGAAGCAAAGGGAGGCCCAAGAGGAACAAGACACACCTTCACGGGGCACCAGTTTCCCTCATAGGACAGGTGGAGGCAGAAAGTCATCTGAGCTAAGATATTTACAACATTGGTTTCACATTCATGGTATTAAAATTTCTCTTGATTTTGAAATTAAAGTATAATAGGAGCTATTATTGTTTTAGCTGGCAGGTTCAAGGCCAGCTGCAGATGACATGAAGAATAAACTTTCTTCTGTGTGAGATAGAAGTGCCTCGGTAGGAAGTATTTATAAAGTACCATGTTAGGGAGAAGATGAAGACAGGTTACATGTAAGAGGGAGAAGAAGAGGTACTTGTGCAGAAGACCATGGAAGATCTCACAGAGCAGTGTAGGAAGCACTCACAGAGGAGCCTGGGTCTAAGGAATTTGAATTGAAAATAAGCAGAACCTGGGATCAGGACAGAAGAAAAGTGACCTTGCAAATGACACTGACCTTTATCAGTTTCCTATTGCTGCTTTTACAAATTGACACAAGTTCAGTGGCTTAAAAGTGATCTTGCAAATGACGCCAACCTTTATCAGTTTCCTATTGCTGCTTTTACAAATTGACACAAGTTCAGTGGCTTAAAACAATGCAAATTTATTACCCTACCAGCATCTCTCTGAGCTAAAACCAGGATGTTGGCAGGACAGAGTTCCTTCTGGAGACTCTTGGAGAAAATCCATTTTTTTGCCTTTTCTAGCTTCCAGTGGTCACCCATGTTCCTTGGCTTGTGGTTCTCTTCCATCTCCAGAGACAGGAATGACATTAACCTAACCTGTGCTCCTGTTGTCATATCTCCTCTGATTCTCCTATGTCCTGCTTCCCCTTATAAGGACCCTTGTTCTTACAATTAATCTTCCCACCTCAAGATCCTTCACTTAATTACACTGGCAAAGTCTTACTTGCCATGTAAGGTAACATATTCATGGGTCTCAGGGATTAAGGATGTTAAAATTTGGAGGCACATTTTTCTGCAGACCACATTTAGGGAGTTGGAAGGCAGTCTGGAAATACACAAAGTTTGATATCAGAAAAGTTTGAACCATTAATCTGCTTCAACACCACAATAAGGGCTAGTGGGTCCAGAAATGTTATGTCAATTTTCCAAGGACACATACTTAATGAAAGAGCCAGACCTCAAATTCTTTTTACCCAGACTGCATGCTTCAGGATTATGGTTAATAGGGGCTACAATATGTAAAATGAAAATCTAAAATAAAAATTAAGATACTTTGATTAAATGTTAACAAAATATAAAACTAAGTCAACTCTTTTATATTTATTAAATTTAGAGTTCATAGTAGTATAGTAACATTTTCAGTATTTTATATTTGATTTTGTCACTTCTCAAGAATTCCTAAGAGGGCAAGATGATGGTTGACAAATGATATCTAATATAAATTTTAATGAATTACTTAAAAAATAACTTGTAAAATAAAATTATAAAATTCTTTCCATCTTTATAGTAAAAAATGGTTTTTATAGTAGGTTGTGAGTATATTTTCATCTATGTAATATGATTGGGGGTTTACTCCAAAAGGAAGAGTGCCAGGGCCTACCACGGTCTTCTAGCGCATGAGATGAAATGAGGGCTCATGGCTGGACAAATGCATCATGAGAATTTTACCACTGGGTGAACTCCCCTCAATGAAACCTTGATGCAGTACATTTGAAGGAGTTCCAACTCCATCACCTTCCTCCAAGTCATGGAATTCTGAAAAAGGAGGTCATTCCAGCTGTCTAAATAAAGGAGGTTCTCCTTCGTTTGTGTTTAAATGTTTTGATTTAGCAGTTAGCATAAATAGAGAAAATGAGCAGTTCCCCTTCAATTCAATTTGTATATTTAAATAATTTCTAATTAAACAGCACTACATGTTCACCAACTAATTTAAAATACATCATCTCATGCAACCTTTGCAATAATCCCATAGAGTAAACATCATTAGTTTCACTGTACATGTGGAAAAAGAGCCTCTGAAAGGCTCCTAACTCAATAAAGATAAAACATCTGGGAAATATCAGAGACAGAATTCAAACCAGGTTTTTTGTTTTCTTTGGCTCTCCACAAATTTGTTGATCCTGTAAGTTTTTATGGCATCTTTCAATTACAGAAATACTTTTAGAGATTTAGACATAATAGGTATGGAAAACTGCAAGAAGTCAAGAAAAAGAAATAATTAAATTTGTGGGTAATGATTCTAGAGAAACTCTTTTTGTCACCAAATCAAAAATCCCAACAAAGCACACATGCAAAAAATATATATTTTCTCATGCTGCAAATCTTCTATCCCAAACATGTAGATAAATGTGATATAACAGAATATTAAGACAGATTTATACATACTTAATTTGATATGCGATTGTGGCAAGTTAATTCAAAGAACACAATCACTCTATTTTCATTTAAAGCAGAAAGAAAAGTGGAGAGAAGGCACTGCAATATATATAATAATTAAAAATATATGCACGCGCCCTGACTGGCGTAGCTCAGTGGATTGAGCACGGGCTGCGAACCAAAGTATCGCAGGTTCGATTCCCAGCCAGGGTACATGCCTGGGTTGCAGGCCATAACCCCCAGCAAATGCACATTGATGTTTCTCTCTCTCTCTATCTCCCTCCCTTCCCTCTCTAAAAATAAATAAATAAAATCTTAAAAAAATATATATGCACGCATGTTTGTAGGCACTGAAGAATAACAGAATATCAGTCTCATCTTTTTATTGGGATACAAAGAAAGGTAGAGAAAACAGCTCTTTCCCTGAAGGAACTGCAGCAACTGGAGGACAGAATTGCGGAAGCCACTTTGAGATCATACATGAGGAAAAAAGTCAGCGAATGGCTACTAAGTGGTTAATTTAGGAGTTAACATGAGGCGATTGGCTCCAGCATTCTAAATCAATGGCTAAAAAGAGACAAGACCTCAGATTGCATATGACATAGATTTCCCTCCCCATTATCATTGAAACACAATTACTAAAAGAGTTTGGAGGGTTTGCATTAATGTTCAGTACATAGTGACTCCTCTTACTTCCCACTGTGCATTGGGTACACTTCCCTGTGTTATTGATATTAGACTTGGCCATGTGATTTCCTTTGGCCAAAGGAATGTTAGTAAGCAAGATACATGCAGAGGTCTTGAATATTTTGTGGGGTTTGATGACCTGATGATCTATGAAAATAATGTGTATAAGGTAATTTCTGCCTTCAGCTTGAACTTCAGAATGAGACACATGAAGCAGATCACATGACCTAGTAAGTACTGATGCCCAGGAAGGTGAGAGACACGTATCTGACAGGAATCCAAAGAGCAGCCTAGGATCTGGAGTCTAGTCAGACTGCAGCCAACCTGAGGACCTATAAACAGGAAAATAAGTTTTAAGTCACTAAGTTTGGGGATGGAGTTTTTACGTAGTATCATTGTAACAAAGCTGATTAAACAGAGTAAATATATCCCTGTCAAGTATGAGAATGTACTAGGAAAGAATACTCCTATTTTCAGTCTGTAGGACTGTGTGTGTTTGTGTGTGTGCATATACATGTGATTTGTTTGTTAAATAATACTTGCATATATTCAATCATCTATCATTATATATGTGTTGAAACAAGCTTGATACATTGTTACTTTTAAAAAGTCTGTAAATTGGTATACATTTACAGAACTTACCTTTACCAAGATAAAAGGAATCCTCATTAGGCTATTAGCAGATTTCTCAGCAGAAACCTTACTGGTCATGAAAGAGCGGGATAATATAGTCAAAGTGCTAAAAGAAAAAACTGCCAACCAAGAATAGTTTACTTACCAAAACTATCATTCAGAAATAAAGAGATTAGGGCTTTCCCAGATAAACAAAAGCTAAGGGAGTACATTATTATGAGAGCTTCCTTATAAGCAATGCTGAAAATTTTGAAACTTAAATAAAAGGACACTAATTAGTAATGTGAAACATATAAAAATAAAAAACACACTGGGAAGGTAAATATACAGTCAAACAGCATACGCTAATACTGTAATATGGTGGTATTTTAATCATTTAACTCTAGTGTAAAGGTTAAAGTAACTATAGTACAATAATTTAAATATTTATAACTACAAAATAACTATAGTACAATAATTTGTTAATAGATAAACAATATAAAAATAAATAAATTTTGACATCAAAAATACAAAATCAGGGGGAGGTGAGTATTTTTATATAATTGAAGTTAATTTATTATCAGCTTAAAATAGACTATTATAATTATAAAATGTTTTATGTAAGCCTCATGGTAATCAATAAACAAAACCTATAGTAAGTACACAAAAAATAAAGAAAAAAGAAATAAAAGCATACTGGTATAGAAAATCATCAATTCATAAAAAACTTCAGCAAGAGAAGAAAAAAGAAACAAAGGAACTACAGATCAGCCAGAAAATAATGAATAAGATGTTATTAGTAAGACCATAACTATCAATCACTACTTTAAATGTAAATGGATTACATTTCCTAATCAAAAGGTACAAAGTGACTGATTAGATATGAAATCAAGACCCGACTATATTCTACCCACAAGAAATTCACTTCAGTTTTAAAAACACACATAGATTGAAATTGAAGGGATGGAAAAAATTTTCCATTAATATGAAAACAAAAACGTAGCAAAGATAGCTTTTCTTCTATCAGACAAAACAAACTTTAAGGAAAAAATTGTAACAAGAAACAAAGAAGGTCATTATTATATACTGATAAAGGGGTGAATTCATCAAGAGGATATAAAAGCCATAAATATATATGCAGCTTACATTGAAGAACCTAAAAATATTAAGCTTACATAAGAGTTCTGAGGGAGAAATAAACAATAATGAAACAATAGTAGAGGACATCGATGCCATATTTTGCCATGTAAAATGCACACTTTTTGCCCAAGTTTTTGAGGGAAAAATAAGGATGCACATCATACATAGGTATAATGATACATACCATGAGTATAATAATGCATAATGCATACAAAAAGGTGGGTACACATTATACATGGTAAAAATATGGCAGTTTACTTTCTTTTTTAAAAAGATTTTATTTATTTATTTTTAGAGAGGGAAGTGGGGGAGAAAGAGAGAAAGAGAGAAACATCAATGTGTGGTTGCTGGGGGTCATGGCCTGCAACCCAGGCATGTACCCTGACTGGGAATTGAACCTGTGACACTGGTTCGCAGCCCGTGCTCAATCCACTGAGCTACACCAGCCAAGGTGGGTACTTTACTTTCTGTATGGAAGGATCATCTTTATAGAAAATCAATCAGGAAACATTGAACTTGAAGTATACTCTAGACAAAATAAACCTAATATATATGTATTTATATATGTATGTATATGTATACATATATATATACACACACACACAGGGCATCCTATTAACAGCAACAGAATACTAAAAATCAATAGTCAGAGCAAAGATGGAAAATTCACAAATGTGTAAAAATTAACAATTCTTGAATAACCAATGTATCAAAAAAGAAATAAAAAAGAATTTTTTTTAAATCTTAAAAAAAAAACAAAAATGAAAATACACATACCCAATTTTATGGGATGCAGCAAAGCAATTCTACCAGGGAAGTTTACATTGACAAATGCTACTTTAAAAAATAAGTAAGTTCTCAAATAAACCACTGAATTTTATGTCCCAAGGAACTAGAAAAAGTAGAACAAACAGCCCAAAGATAGCAGTAGAAAGGGTACAACAAAGATTAGAACAGAAATAAATGTAATAGAGACAAGAAAATCAATAGAAAGCACAACAAGCTTTGCACAGTGGCAGTATTGTAGCACAATCCCACAATCTGAGGTGCTATTATTGCTATGTGAAAAAAGAGAAAGAAAAAAAATCAATAAAACTAAGAACTAGTTTTTTAAAGATTAACAAAATTAACAAATTATATTAGCTAGTTTAAGAAAAATAGAGAGAAGACTCAAAATCAGGGATGACAAAGAAAGCATTACAACTGAAATCACAGAAATACAAAGTACTTACTTACTCTGTATTACTTAAATACTTACTCTGAACAATTATATATGACAACAGATCAGATAATCTAGAAGAAATGGATAAATTCCATGAAACATATAATCTACTAAGACTGAATCATAAAGAAATAGAATACCTTAACAGATCAATAATGAGTAAGGAGATTAAGTCAGAAACCAAGTACCTTTCATGAAATAAAAGCCCAGGACCTGGTGACCTTATTGGTGAATTCTGCCAAGCATCTAAAGAGTAATTAATATCAGTCCTTCTCAAATGCCCCCAAAGAATTGAAGAACTTCCTAATTCACTTTATGAGGCTAGAATTACCCTGATAACAAAACCAGAGAAGGGTACTACAAGAAAAAAAAATACAGGCTAATATTCCTGATGAATATATGTGTAAAAGTCCCATAATCTTCTAGAATATAGACGTAAAAATCATTGACAAAATAGTAGCAAATAAAAATTCAGCAATATAGAAAAAGAAGTATATGCCATAACAAAATGAGTTTTATTTTAGAAATTCATAACTGGGTAATGTAATTCACATGTCAATAGGCTAAAAAAGAAAATATATACTGTGATCATATTAATCTATGTAGAAAAAAGCATTTATCAAAACCAACACACTTTCACAATAAAACCTTCTGAAAAACAGCAATAGGAGGAGCTTTCTTAACTTGAAAAATAGCATTTGCAAAAAACCTACATTATACTTTATGATGAATAAATGTTCATTTCCTAAGATCAGGAACAAGGGCAGGATAGCCATTTCACCACCCTCACTAAACATAAAGCTACAAAATTCTAGCTAGCGCATAAGACAGAAAAGGAAATAAAAGATATACAGATTGAAAAGTAATAAATAAACCTGCCTATAATGACTGTCTAGATACAAAATCCCAAGGAATCATATGCAAAAACAAACAAACAAACAAACAAAACAAAACCATAACCTCTAACTAATAAAAGTTTAGCAAGGACAGGCAATGAAAGATAAACATTTAAAAATAAATTATGTTTTTATATAATGGCAATAAATGTGAATACTGAAGTTAAAAATGTTATACTGTTTACAATTATTCAAAAACAATGAAATACTTGTATATAAATCTAATAAAATATGTTACAGTACTTGTATACTGAAAACTACAAAATGTTATGAAAGAAATCATCAAAAATCTAAAGTAATGGAAAGACATGTGTTCAGATATTGAAAGACCAAACATAGTAAAGATACCAATTCTCCCCAGATTGATATACAGTTTTAAAATAATTCATGTAAAAATCCCAGCAAAATTTTTTAGATGTAGACAGAATTGTTTTAAAACTTACACTGAAAAGTGTAAACAAACAAAGTTTGAGGATTCAGTCTGTCTGATTTCAAGATTATCTTTATAGCTACAGAAATCAAGATGGTGTGGTATTGGTAGAGGCAGAGAAACACTAATCAACTGAACAGAACTAGATTCACGCAAATAGCATTAGACACCAAAATATACTCACACACATACACCCAACTGATTTTTGATATAGATGCAAAAGCAATTCAATGAAGAAAAGAGAAAGATTTTTTAACAAAAATACTGGAGTCACAATGTATCTATAAGCAGAGAGAGAGAAAAGAAGAAAATCAAAGAACCTCAACCTGTCTCAAATTTTATATAAAAATTAACTCAAAATGGACCAAAATTTTAATTGATAATGTTAAACTTATAATACTTTTTAAAAAAATCATAAAAATAATTCCCTAGGATCTCAGGCTAAGCAAGTATGTCTTAAATTTGACACCATGAACATAATCCATAAAAGGAAAAATTATTTGCAAAGTACATATCCAACAAAAGACTAGTATCTAGAATATGGAAAGTACTCTCAAAATTCAATATGGAATAAAAATCAATCCAATTAAAAAATAGGAAAAAGACATGTTTTAGTCTGTGCTGCTATAACAAAGTACTATGGACTTTGTGGCTTATAAACAACAGATATTTATTTCTCACTATTCTAGAGGTCAAGATCAAGGTGTAAGCAGATTCAGTGTCTGGTGAGACTCCTCTTCTTGGTTCATAGATAGCCATCTTCTTGCTGGGTCCTCACATGGCAGAAAGCAGAGAGAATATAGCTCTCTTAGATGGGTAGTAATCCCATATATGACTTCACTCTCATGACCTCATCTACTCCTAATTACCTCCCAAAGACCCCACCTCCTATTGCCATCACATTGAGGGGAATAGGATTTCAACATAAGTTTTGGGGGATGCAAACATTCAATTGATAGTGACATGAAGAAACGTTTTACCAAGGAAGACATACAGGTAGCAAATAAGCACATGAAAAGATGTTCAGCATTGCTAACTATCAGGGAAATGCACATTAAAATTATAGTAAAATATCACAGCACACTCATCAGAATATATAAAATTAAAAATAGAGACAAGCCAATGTCTAAGCAAACCATGGTTCATCCACACACCATGAAAAACTACTGAGCGGTAAAGATGAATAACTATTGATACACACATCTGAATGAATCCCTGGCGAATTATGGTGACTGTAAAAAGCAAATTTCAAAAGATTATGTGTTGTGTGATTCCATTTAACATTCTTGGAAGGAAAAAAAACTATAGAAATGAATGACAGATTAATGATTGTCCAGGATTGAGACAAGCTAGAGGTGGGAGGGAAGTGGGTGAGGCTAATAAAAGAGTAACATAAAGATCCTTGTGATGATGGAATTGTTCTGTGTCTTGAAGGTGTCAGCTTGGGTATATTATTCAGAGAACTGGATAAAGAATGCAGGGGTTCTCTCTGTATTATTCTTATAACTCTATGTGAATTCACAATTATCATAGCCTAAAAATTTTTTTTTAAATTATGAATTTATTTGTTATTTTTAGTCATGTATTTCAGAGCCTAAAAATAGCTTGTTTATCTCCACTGCAGCCCATAATGAATAACAAAGAGAGAGATCATTTAATGCTTATCTTATACCAACTGTGTGACAAACATTGTCTTAGCAAAATCAGAGTTCTTGTTTTTACATAAATACACACACAGTCACAAATATAAACCTTTCCATATGTATTTATGTTAATTAAAATGCATAGAATTGTTTTTTAATAATCTCTCATTTCCCCAAATACACCAGTGTTGTTAATTTGCTCATGTGATTAAGTTAGACCTTTTTACAAATTTCGAACAATATGTTTGTGTTGATTTGACAAAAGCTGAGGGCAAAGTCAGTGACTTTGAGAACACAGAAATATTAAGACTTTACTTTCTGTGAAGACTGAAATGTAATCACAAGGAGCATTAACATGCCTAGCCTTTTTGCTGCCACATTGGTCACCAGATATTATAGTTGACATAATAGGAGTCTAGAGTCATTACTGCTCAGGGCCATTAGGTCCTACTAGGGAATTTTGTGCAAAATACCTAGAAAGATAGATGAAGATGGAGAAAAATGAGTGCTAAAATTAATAAAAATAATACACTTCACTTACTTTGAATCTATTATTTAATCTTTGAAATATCTAATTTATATCATAAAATGTGATCATGTTAACTTATAAAAATGTTTGAAATTCTGTGTAATAGGTTAAAACCCTCTTATTCCCTTATTTAAACAGTTATATCTTGGAAAAATATATACAGTGAATTATGTGGGGGAAATATATGTCAGATAAAAAACAACATGGTAAACAAGTAAAAATTTTAAGAGAAAAAAATAAAGGAACAAAATAAGAAAAAATATGAATTAATTTTTTCAGAAATAATTAAATTAACATAACAGCAGAAAATTACCTACAATTAATATTTCCCCAAAACACCATTTTCTATAAAGTAATCAAATGTGAGATGATAAAACAGTGCATAGATGCAAAAAGACATTCTAGAGCTAAACAAACAAAGAATTAAGGAACAAAATGTCTCTATTCAAAACTAAAATAATATATATCTAAGTCTAAAATAGTAACAAAAATAAGAAAATAGATTACTATAAATTTCATTAACATCATGGGGAAACCTTGAGAACATCTAGGAACATCTAATCCAGGTGCTGTGATTCAGCCAGGGTAGGGGATTGAAGAATAAGAGATTAAAGTATATGGAGAGAAGACATGGAAAGAAGGGACAATTGTAGACCTAGGGCTAATTGGCAACTAAAATAGAAAAAAACAACAAATGGAAAAATGAAAGAAGAACCAAATAAAGGCATATTCTATTTCAATAAAAGTTATACATAAAACAGAAATAAGTATACATCTTTGAAACCTCTAGGGGATAAAAAATAATGTTTAATCTTAAGATAATAGGAAACATCATCATCATCTTTTACCACCTGGATCCAAGTGGCTTTTTTTATATAAGTGACCAGTGGGGGTGGGGGAGGGAGATAACCAGGGAAAGAAGGGGAAGAGACAAGTCAAGGAACGTGAATAGAGGGCTCCTGGGCACAGACAATGGGGTGGGGATTGACTGTGGGAGCAGGGGTGTGGAGTGGGGCAGGGGAGAGCAACAAGGGAAAAAGGTGAGACAAGTGTAACTGAACAGCAATAATTTAAAAAAAGTAAGAATAAAGGACTAGTGAAAAACAACTTTATTTAAAATTTTAATAAGGCGTTGAACATGTCAACCACAGGTATTCCATTTCATCCTACAATAACAACTCAAATTAACTAAAGTATGTGAATATGGCACTGTGGGAACCAATGATCTGAAGACAGTTACATATCAAGGTCACCTTCTTTAAAAATTTTTGTTTATTCAGTGTCGCAGGTTCGATTCCAGTCAGGGTACATGCCTGGGTTACAGGCCACAGTCCCTAGCAACCGCACATTGATGTCTCTCTCTCTCTATCTCCTTCCCTTCCCTCTCTAAAAATAAATAAATAAATAAATAAAAATCTCTAAAAAAAAGAAAGAAAAAAATTTTTGTTTATTCTTTTACAGTTGTCCCAATTTTTCCTCCTTTGCCCTCTTCTGCCCAATCTACCCCCATCCTCCTGCTTCCACAGTCAATCCCCATACCATGTCCACATCCATGGGTCATTGATACATGTTCTTTGACTAATCCCTTCCCCCTCTTTCCATCATTTCCCCATTTTCTCCTTCCTCTCTGGCAGCTGTCAGTCTGTTCCATGTTTCCATGTCTCTGGTTCTGTTTTGTTCTTTAGCTGATTTTGTTCATTAGAGTCGTCTTATAAATAAGATCATGTGGTATTTGTCTTTCACTGACTGGCTTAGTACTTCACTTAGCATAATAGTCTCCAGTTCCAACCATGTTGTCACAAAAGGTAGGAGTTCCTTCTTTCTTTCTGCTGTGTAGTATTCCATTGTATAAATATACCAGTTTTTTAATCCATTTATCTACTGATGGGCACTTAGATATTATGACTCAACAACAAGAAGACAAACAATTCCATTAAAAAGTGAGCAAAGGACTTGAACAGACACTTCTCCAAGGAGGACATAGAGATGACCCATATGAAAAAATGCTCAACATCACTAGACATCAGAGAGATGCAAATTAAAACCACAATGAGATATTATTTCACCTCTATCAGAATGGCTATCATTAATAAATCAACAAACAAAAGTGCTGGTGAGAATGTGGAGAAAAGGGAACTCTAGTGCACTATTAATGGGAATGCAGACTGGTGCAGCCACTGTGGAAAATAGTATGGAGTTTCCTCAAAAAATTAAAAATGGAACTGCCTTTTGACCCAGGAATTCCATTGCTGGGAATATACTGTAAGAAGCACAAAACACAAATTCAAAAGGATTTATGCACCCTGTTTCTAACAGCACTATTTACAATAGCCTAGTGTTGCAAATGCCTTTTCTTTTTATGGACATTAATGCAGGATTTCACTAAAATGAGGAAAAAGAGCAAAATGTCTTTTAAGAATTAATGTTTTTACAAGATCTTAACAAACAAATTTGGGGAAAATCTAGAACATTCAAGCAATTTCCTTGGCACAAGTCACCTTTCACTGTAATTAAGCATTGCCCTTAAAGCAAAATAAGTGCTCCAAGTACTCCTTTGTCACTATAATCATACCAACAGTTATGATTAGGAACCCTGTTAGCTATCCCGGGTTCCTCTGGGAATGCTGGGAAATACAAATTCTGTGAGAGAGAGGTCAGCTTTATCAAGGAAATTTCAGCGATACCCTATCAGTTCCAGTGTATAGAGAACTCATGGTGTCCAACAAGCCCCTAGGAGTTGTGTCCTGTTTGTCATCAGTGAGATGTTAGTGTTTATAAACACAGGTTCGATCTGTTTAACTCTTTTAAACCATATCTTAGAAAAAAAACAGTTTTCACCAAACTTTGAGAGTATGTTTGGAGTGGTCTGATTTAAAATACAGGTTATATACTATGTACAATTACACAAATAATATATAGGGGCTAAGGGAGCATAATTTTAAGGATTTCAGTCAGTTATATTGTATTTTGAAAAAATGCTTTGTGTTTTAAATAAAGAGGGCCCCAAATGTTCATTAACTTTCTAATATGATTAATTTCAATATTCTTTTGGCCACAGACATGAGTATATCAAAGGGCAAGCTCAAAAATTAGTACATCTCAGCTCTGTGTCATCAAAAGCCTAAAAGCACAAATGAGAATTTCAAAGTGAGCACAAATGAGAATTTCAAAGTGAGTCCAAATGAGAAAAGCACAAATGAGAATTTCAAAGTGAGTCCAATGGCTGTGTGGAAAGGAAAACTACTTGAGGCCACTCAGGAAAGGCATGTTCTGTCGAGGAGACTTGGGACTGATGCACAATGTGAGGGAGGGCTGACCACCAAGGACAGGCATCTTCTAGAACAGCTGAAACTGAGGCATAACCAAATGCTCATGTGACTGCAAACCCAGACAGGGTTGCCACCAGTAGTTAAAAGTCCAGCCTGAGGGAAATTTGGCCACAACTCAGGAGAGACATGCCTTGCATATTTAGATCTCATGGACAGGGAAAACAAACAATGGTTAGAAATATGAGCCCCGAGCCAAGGAATGTAATATTGGTTGTATCTGAGCTTTGTCATTATTGATAAATATTAAAAATAAATGATCAGTGCAAAGGTACCATGTGGTCAATTAATGAGTCTCCAGAATTATTAAATAATAATTAACAGGACAAAAACCACAAGAAAATTTTGAAAATGACATCAAGGTAAAAAACATTATATGAACAAAGGGTGCACTAAAAGGAAGCCAGTGTTTTACATGCTGGATTGCACTGTTTCCTTGTACCACTCTTCCTGTTTTAAACCTCCACAGTTCCTATGGAGCATTTCTTTCACCTTAGACATCTATGGGCCACAAGTAGAGATGCTACAAATTGCAGGCACTAGTTGGTGACTGAGCTGCTTCTCTATGCAATGTGCTCCACAAAGAGAATAGCATTCATGTGTGCATTGTATAGCAAATGTTTACACGTATAAATTTTTTAAAGTTTTAAGTTATTATAGCTCTATTTTAATTATATTACAAAAATATTGCAACAGTAACTTTTAAAAAATCACACAAAGATGATTTCTTAAGTATTCTTAAGAAAGGCTGGACAATATGGCTGGATGTAAAAACAAGAGAGAGATAAACAAGAGGAAGAAAGAACAGAGGAGGAGAGGGGAGGGGAAGGGGAGGGAGGGAAGAGGAACTGATTGAGTTTAAAAATTTAAACTAATAAGCTGACTTTTATATAAGAATTTGGACCAAGTACACATTTTTGTTGATGGTTGAAAACTTCAGTGGACATCTCTACCCCAAATATACTTTTTCTCTTTCTTCCAGTAGAAAACCTACACTCCCCTTTTTTTTAACCTTTAAAGAACTTTATTCTTTGTAATTATGATGGAACTACCAATTATAATCACACAGCTATTCCCAGAGATGGAAAAATGACCCAAGCAACATAAACCATATTCATGCCCTGAGGGGGTTAAATTGGAACAAAGATCCATAGGTGCCAAAGGTATTTGTGACAAGATGATCTAAGAAAGTCACTTCAAGAAGTGGGCTCTCATATTCCTGAAGCTGAAAGCAACAGACACACTAGATCCTATCTTTCATTTTGGCAAGCTTATCTATATTCTGAAAGTGGATTCCATTTTCTTGCTTAAGTTATGGTTCTTTTTGCTTTCAACCAAAAGATCCTAGATAGCATCTCCATCTATTTCACTCACTGCTACATCCCTATCTTGTCTCTGCACTGAGTTTTTGTAGGCTTTCAACTCTTTGTGAAATGATGGAACATGGTGAATAAGTGTACCCCAACTCCTAAAGATACTTCCTGACTTTAAGACACAACGAGTAATTTATATCTTAAATCGAAATAGTTGAAATAATTTTCACTAAATATATAAAATAATATGACAGATGAGATGAATATTAATATGAAAAGTTGTGTTCTAAAAGACAAAAATTAACAGAAATTTTTAAAAATGACTTTTGTCATTTCTATTACATGTTCCATTTTATAGAAACTAAGTGTAATTTATGCCCAATACCTACTCATTCTCATTAATAAATAACATTTTAACATGCTTCTTTTCATTCTTATCTGTGCACATTAATGGCTTATCTGCATGAATTATTTTGCTTTATCATAGCCATCAACTTACTAAAATTTAATGATACTTTTAATTTTTTGGAACACTGCTATGAACTGAATCTTTGTGTGGCCCTGCTTCAATTCTTGTGTTGAAATCTATTCTCCAATATGATGATATTTGAAGATGGGGTCCTTGGGAGGTAATTAGGTCATGAGGATACCACCCTCGTGAATGAGATTAGTGCACTTACAAGAAGAAGCCAGAGAGACTGTACCCACCATGGGAGGAAGTAAAGAGAATTCAGTAGTCCGTAGCCCAAAAGAGCACTTCCACCAGAATCCAACCACGCTAGTACCTTGAATTGATCTCAAAATTTTAGGTTTGAGAACTTTGAGAAACAATTTTTTTGTTATTTATTGACTAAAACAAGCACATAGGCAATAATTAGCAAATTAGGTACAAATGCCTCTGATGATCCATGAAGATTTTCTGAGAACTTTGTAGGCAGTGAAAGATTTAAGAAATTTTTTTCAAATTTTCAACTTTTATTTTTAACTAAAACTGATGTCTGAGAATAGGCTTGTGATCAAGGAATTAATTTGGCTTATCTTTCCTATATTTCCTTCTCACAGTGAAACTTTCCTCATCTCACAAAAGAAAAGGTTGTGTTTTGTCCAACCCAAATTTTACTGCAAAGTATCAGAAAGTTCCTTTAATCAAGTCACCATAAACTTCTCACAAGACTTTTGTCTTTTACTTACTCATACATTTTTCTTTTTGGACAGAGTGTGTCATTAAAAATAGGGTATTTGGCCTGTGTTGGAATATTCTGAGATCAGATACATTTGTAGAGCTGGATTAAAATAGTGACAATCATCTTTTAAAAACCTGTTTGCTTCTCTCTCTCCCTAGTTTTTGTCAAAGAAATTGTTGATGCTGAAGAAGACCCTAAGAAGAAAGCAACAAAAGTGTGTCCAGAGCAAATATTGGAGGGCATTGTAGGTTATTTCATTTAGGTGAGAAACTCATAGAAAGGCTGTGTTCTATCTATCTATCTATCTATCTATCTATCTATCTATCTATCTATCTATCTATCTATCTATCATCTATCTAATCTATCTATCTTTCTTAGAATAAAAGAGTTTAGATTTGTAAAAATGCATGCTTTCTTTCCCCTCCCTATCTTATTTTCTTTCAGAATAATTTGGTCCATAGGTCAGTAGTTGAGTCAGAACAAAACACAAAAAGGAGAAGTAGAGTGCAAACCCAGTGCTTTTGTTGTGTCTAAGCAGGATGAAGGAGGCACCGGCACAGTGACCATGCATAGAGTGTCAGAGCTAAGAGGTTTGAGGAGGTTGTGGGAATGGGTGATGCTGGTGGTTGTTTACATGTAGATGGGGTTGATCAAGTAAGTAAATATATTGAGGGTGATGGGATCCCAGGTTCTCACCATCAGAGAAGAGAGTTATATGTATTACACATATTAATATGTGCATTTCTAATTAAACTTTATGTTTATTAAATTTCTATAATATATTTAAGTTTCTTTGATCAATAATGTGCCAATAATGACTGTAGTGACAACTTAATACAGATAAAGACTTAAATAACACTTAGGTCTTCTGGTCACAGAGAATATAAAAAAAATTCCAATTTATATACATATTTTTATAGCAGAAAGATAAAATGTTATCAATAAAATACCCTCAAGCATAAAAATATATTATGTTAGGAAAAGGTCTGTGAAAGAAATGGAATGGAAATATGAGTTCAAGGAGAAAATGAAAAATGTAAAATTTAAAAAAGAGCTTGTTCATGGATTTTAAAAAATGGATTATTGTGGGCATTGTCACTATAGTATTTAAATTGCATTGAATAGACCCTTTCCCCAGCTGCTACTAAGGTGCTCTGTCCTTCCAAGGAACCTAAGGCTGCACTGGGGTGAGGCCCCCATTTCATCCCTCGGGACTAGCACCACTCCTGGCAGCACTAGCCCAGCATTCGCCCACACCATGGCCACCATCTCTTTATCCGGAACAATGATGAGGTGATGGTGACAGAGGATAAGATCGATGCCCTCATTAAAGCAGCTGGTGTAAATGTTGAACCTTTCTGGCCAGGCTGGTTTGCAAAGGCTCTGGCCAATGTCAACATTGGGAACCTTATCTGCAATGTAGGGGCAGGTCAACCTTCCCCAGCAGCTGGTGCTGCACCATCAGGAGGTCCTGCCCCCTTAACTGCTGCTGCCCCAGCTGAGGAAAAGAAAGTAGAAGCAAAGAAAGAGGATTCTGAGGAGTCTGATGATGACATGGGCTTTGGCCTTTTTGATTAAACCTCTTTGGTAACACAGTCAATAAAAGCTGAACTCTAAAAAAAATAAAAGCAAAAATAATAACGTATTGAATAGATAAGTTAAAAAGAATAGTGCAGTTTTGAAATCAAATGTTAATAATTAAAATATGCCAAAAGACACATCTTTTGAAAGTATTTTAACTTATGATGAAAATTGTTCACTGTCAATGTAAAAATAAACAAAAAGGTAACATAGTTTTCAAATGGCATATTAGGGGCATGCAAGTAATTCCTGACAGTAAATATTTTATACTGTGTTTTAAAACTGGAATAATAGAAATCACAAAAATTGAATCAAAGTTCCCAATTTCACTATGGTAAGTGGTGAAACTGAGAGTGTCTGACTGACTCTGATCCTCTAAACCTCTTACTTCACCTTGCTTCACTTTGCCAGATTTTCCTCACTCCACTTCACTTCCTGTTCAGCTCATCTGTCCAACTATTGGCACAGGTGACCCACAGCGACTCCAAGATACCGCTACAACCTGCTTGACCGAAGACTCATAAAGGCAATAGCTGCACCTATGCCACAGCTTCCCACATACCTGTCCGTGAACTTGAACTCTGTAAGCTCCAATAAGTTCACCTGCCACAGTGCTTCAGGAGGTCTGGTACTTGAATACTTCTTTCTCCAAATTGTCTT
Organism: Phyllostomus hastatus; assembly: GCF_019186645.2. Lineage (NCBI taxonomy): Eukaryota > Metazoa > Chordata > Mammalia > Chiroptera > Phyllostomidae > Phyllostomus > Phyllostomus hastatus. The sequence continues at coordinate 9,758,663 of NW_025334017.1, read as the reverse complement.
TCTGTAACTTCATTTTAATAACTCCTCCCCTAATTGTGTAAAGTTTAATCTCTATAATACATCTTCTATTCTCATAATATGCAGGATGGCTCTGCTTTTTTTCTGACACAATTATTGTTATCTCAAGTAATTACAGAGTAATAGAATCTTAGTACTAGGAATCTGGAATTGGTTCTCTGGTCTGGCTAGATTTAAAGATAGTTATAGTACTGTTGCCAGCAGCATGTGAGGCAGTGGTAGTTTCTGGCATGCAGTGTAAAAACAGTATTTAAAGTAGAATTTATAGCCACCTGGAAAGATCTTACATGTCTAAGTGATTGTTGTCATCAAACAACTTAGTGGAAATAAGAGTAAAATTACCATGGATTGATTTGCTTGATTCTCAGTGTGCTGGAGAACATGGAGGAAAAATGAGATTATTTATTTGAGTCTGCTTTTTTCTTGGTGAGCCTAGCTAATGTTTTTCAATTTTATTTATGTTTTCAAAGAACCAGCTCCTAGTTTTATTGATTTTTTATTATCTTTTTAGTCTATATTTAATTTATTTCTGCTCTGATCTTTGTTATTTTCCTCCTTCTACTAACTTAAGGCTTTGTTTATTCTTTTTTTTTAGTTTCTTGAGGTGTAAGTTTAGGTTGTATATTTTAGATTTCTTTGTTTTGTTTCTTGATTAGGCATATATTACTATGAATGTCCCTTTTAGAATTGCTTTTGCTGCATCCTGTGAGTTTTGATATGTTGTATTTCCATTTTTATTTGTCTCAAGCTATTTTTTATCTCTATTTTGATATTATCTTTGAGCCCTTGGTTGTTCAGTAGGTGGTTGTTTAATCTCCTGATATTTTTAAATTACTCCTATTTCTTCTTGTAATTGATTTCTAGTTTCATACCACTGTAGTTGGAAAAGATATTTAGTATGATTTCAAACTTAATAATTTAGTAAGACTTTGTGGTCTAATACATAGTCTCTCCTAGAGAGTGTTCCCTGTGTGTTTGAAAAGAATGTGTACCAGTGGTGTCTGACTTATCATGGTTTGACTTACAATTCTTTGACTTTAATATGGTGCAAGAGTAGAAACTATACTCAAATTTTGACCTTTCCTCAGGCTAGTGATACATAGTATGACATTCTGTTGTGATGCTAGGCAGTGAGAGTGAGCCACAGCTTCATCAGCCATGCTATTAGCAGTGTGAGCAACGGACACTCTAACCCTGTACTGTGTTGCCAGCATTTTTGGACATTGTGTTTTGTGTTTTTGCTATCCCATTATGTCTATAAAATGACCATCTGTGTGCCAGTGTGCTTTCAGCTGTATATGTTAATGATGAGAACCCATACAACTATTCTGTTTCTCACTCTCAGTATAGTATTCAATAAATTACATAAAATATTCAATATTATAAAATAAGCTTTGTGTGAACTGGTTTTGCCCAGCCGAAGGCTAAAGTATTCTGAGCATATTTAAGTTAGATGAGGCTAACTATGATGTCCAGTAGGTCAGGTGTATTAAATGAAATCTAGACATAATGTTTTCAATTTCCAATGAGTTTATCTGCACATAGCCCCATTGTAAGGTGAGGAACATTTGTATTCTGTTGCTTTTGGATCTTTTAAGTCTATCTGGTATAACATGTCATTTAATGCCAATGTTTCCTTATTATTTTCTGTCCAGGTAACCTACCTATTAATGTAAGTGGGGCATTAAATAGCCCTACTATTATTGCAATTCTGTCATTTATCATTTTAGGTATGTTAGTATTTGCTTTATATATTTTGATGCCCCTTGGCGGGTGCATATTTTTAAATGTTATATCCTCTTGTGGGATTTACCCCTTTATCATTATATAATGCTCTTCTTTATCTTTTACTACATACTTTTTTAAAAATCTATTTTATCTGATATAAGTATAGTTATAGCACCTTTTTTTGAGAGGGAAGGAGGTTCCATTTTCATGGAGTATCTTTTTCCATTCCTTTACTTTCAGTCTGTGTGTATCCTTACATCTGAAATAAGTCTCTTGTAAGCAGGATATAGATGGACCTTTAAGAACAGCAACAACAAGAAACCACTCGGCTACCTATGACTTTTAACTGTAAAACTTAATCTATTTAAATCTGAAGTAATTATTTATAGGTATGTACTTATTGCCACATCATCCATTGTTTTAAAAACTGTTTGGCAATTCCTCTCTGTTCCTTTCTTCTTTTAAACTCTTTGTGATTCAATGACTTTCATTAGTGGTAGGCTTAGATTATTTTCTCTCTATTCAGAGTTTCTTAAAGCTTACCTGTTCAGAGTTTGTAGCAAGAAGAGAGAAACACCTGGGATCAAGCCCTTTGACATTTACTGATCAAGGAGAGGATGAATGGGCCAAGGAGATTAAGAAGCAACTGGAGAAGTTAGAGGACAATCAGGAGTATATAATCATAGAAGTGAATAAGAAAAATAGTTTTTTCTTTTCTAAAGATTTTATTTATTTGTTTTTAGAGAAAGGGGAAGAGAGAGAGAAAAACATTGATGTCCTAGAGAAACATCAATTGGTAGCCTCTCTCACACCCCCGGCGAGGACCTGGCTTGCAACCCAGTCATGTGCTCTGACTGGGAATCGAAACAGCAACTATTTGGTTTACAGGACCATGCCCAACCCACCAAGCCACACCAGTCAGGGCTAAAAAGGAAATATTTCTTGAGAATTAGAAAGCTGCTAGGGGAAAAATAAGATGCAGACTGTGAAACAAACAGTGAATCCAGCACCATGGAGTTGGGTTACAGCAGATCACTAGTGATATTGCAGAATTCTATCTCTTCCTTCAGAATTTGATCACCCAAGTCTAGGACACCTAGACTAGCATTTCATAAAAGAAGAAAAATACTCTTTTCCCTCTATCAGGAAACATGAAATGTGTGGGCCACAAAATGATACTGCTTTGTGCTACCAGTTATCTTACAGAAATCTTAGCAAAATTGTTTTTTTTAATGGACTTCATTTTCTAAAGCTCTGTTTCAAGTTCTAAAGGAAGTGAGAGATGTAGAGACATGAGAAAAAGAAATGTCTATTAATTCAAAATTTATCCCTTTTTTCTCTTTATCCTCCAAACGATCTTGTATATTTCATGTGGCCCAAAATCTCTTATGCAAGTGAGAACAACTCCTTTGGCCCTTCTTCAAGACTAATAAATTCTTACAATAAACACAATGAAGCTGTTAAGATGAGGGCCCTGCTAGATACCATTGAGGTGTTTTCTTTCTAAAATAGATAGTTACTGAGCCTTAGGAGAGATTGTTGTTGAAGTTTTTCATTATCCTGGCATGTGAATTTTGCAATGCTTGTCTACATTCTGCTCCAGATTATTTATTTAGAAAAGAAAACAACATTCAGGAAGATCAGTCCCATCATTGATCCCCTAGAGTTTTTACTATTTGTTCTTTTGATTTCTCAGAAATAACCAACTAAGTCTACCCTTTGTTCACTCTAAGTTAGTTCTGTGTTCATAATGTTTTCCTCAAATTGAAGCTTAAAATGTTATATAAATCTTGACCCCAAATCTAAAAATATCTTTTAGAAAGAGTTATATTGCAAGGTAGGCTGATACAGAAGGAATCATTACACATAGTAATGCATTACATATAGCGAGATAAACTCATACAGTAGAAAAACTACCACTAATATTTAGGTTAAAAATGAGAATCCATATGTTTGTACTATCTGACTATTGAACTTGGTCAAGTTCATAGAAATACTATAAAGATAAAATGTAGATTAAAATATTTAGCTTGGTGACCAGAACATAGCAGACATTCAACAAATTGTCATTTTATTTGTGAACATTAGTTTTCTAATTTTCATTCATTCAACAAATATGTATTGAGGATCTTCTAAGAGCCACACCAGTCTACCAAGCATTGTGTGAACAGTCTTAAACAAACAGACAGATGTGGTGTGGTTATTGCCAGGGAAGTTACTGGGTATGTGTATAAAACTAAGAATATTTAGCTCATTAGATTTTCAAGTGGTCACATGAAATATTGCTTGAAAGTGCCTTGTTGCCTAGAAATAACTAAAAATAAATATGCAGGTTCATTTTCAGGCTTCTAATTGCAAAATAATCATGTTCTATTTTTTAAACTTTATTTTTATTGTTGACACTATTACAGATGTCTTCATTCCCCACCCTCAGCTTTGCCCATGTCCTCCCAGTCTCTAGTGCCCCTTCCCTCTGGCCATCACCACACTAGTGTTTGTGTCTATGGGTTATGCATATATGAATATGTTCTTTAACTAATCTTATCATCTTCTTTCACCCAGTCTTCTGTTATTATTTCATTTGTCCATATAGTTTGTTCATTAGATTCCACATATATGTATATTCATACAGTATTTGTCTTTCTCTGACTGGTTTATTTCACTTAGCATGATAATCATCAGGTCCATCCATGTTGTTGAAAAAGGTAATATTTTCTTCCTCTTTTAATGCCATGTAGTATCCCATTGTGTAAATGTACCACATATATTTTTATCCACTCATCTACTGATGGGCACTTGGGTTGTTTCCAGCTCTTGGGTATTGTAAATAATGCTGCTATGATGATAGGCGTGCATATAATCTTTCAAACTGGAGTTTTGGGATTCACAGGATATATTCCCAAAAGTGGGATCACTGGGTGAAAAGGTAGTTCCATTTTTAGTTCACAACCAATGATATATTGATATTGGGCTCTAAAGGCCTGAACCTTCACCCCATCTTGAGACATTTCTGAAGGGCTCTCTGAGTTATCACCATGGTCTTAGTCATTTGTTGAAACTGCATCCTGGCTCAATTTCTCCCTCTATCTGTTTCCTTAACTTTTCTACCTCTAGTGCTGATCCTGTCCTAAAAAACTCCTGTTGTGGTCCTAAGTCTGTTTTCCAGGACCTCTTCTATGACAGCTGAAAAATGACACAACCTGGTAGGAGGGGTGGTGTGGGTAGATCTTATTTCAGACCAGGGTTCTTTGTTGGTTCTTCAAGAGCCAGGAAGGCCAAATTCCCCACTCCCACAAAAAACATTTTTAGTTTATAAAATTTTTCTTTATATATTGATCATAGGTAGCTGGGGGGTGAGGGTGAAGAGAATGGTTCTTATGTAAATGAGAGCTTAGAGAGTTTCTTGTGCTTTCTCTGCTCAAAAGTCTGGGATGAAGGGCTAATCAGGAAATGAAATTTTGGAAAAGCCAGTGAGTCAGAGAAAGAGAAAGAGTTGAGTCTTGAATCTTGGCATAGGAAATAGGGTCAGACCATGAGAATACACTAAATTTTAGCATGAAATTGTTAATTTATAAGCCAGAGCATTCATAACTCAACTGTATAAAATTCTAAGACTATTAAACAAGAAATTACAAAACTCTTGAATCTTTTCCTTCCTCTCAGAGATAATCAGAGCCATCTGTTCCACCATTTTGAAAGTTGATTCAAAGTAAGTATATTCAGGTCTTAACTAAAATTTTAGTTTATTTAAAAATTAGATTTAAATGTGATAACACTTTCTATTGTTGGATTGTTCTGTTCATTAACAGCATTTTATTTTATAACCATTTTTGCCTGCCATGTCTTTGTGTATAAGCTGAATGCTAGGTCAATGCTATAAAATGCCCTTTTAGAAGGAAGAGAAACTGAAGTAAAGAGAAAATAAGGGAATTTATTTAAATCATAAATAAAGACAAAATAAGAGGAAGCATTTGTGATTTAAAATACTTTTAGTTGGGTTCAGGGCCAACATCTAAGGTGCATCACTATTTGCAATGTGCCAATTAATAACTATAGGCTTGCAGCATCTCAGGAGTCAGGATATACTGTTATTGTTACCTCAGCTTCACAGAATAGCCACTTAAAACAAGAAAATGGAACATTTTACATTTTAATTGGGCAGAAGTCATATATCAACAAACTAATACCTCAGCTGGGCTGAGTTTGTGTGATAAACTCATTTCTAATTTTACCTTATATCAATGGAAGAAAAGGTGCTCCAATGAGAAAAAAGGGAGAAGATCCAGACGTTTCAATGATCATATATTTACTCCTCACAATTTAACCCTCATAAATCTAAAGGGGAGGTAGACATATCATTTTTCAGATGGAAAAACTGAGACTAGCTTCAGAGCTAGATAAGGGTTGAGGTAGGCCAAGGTACAAAGCAGAGACCCAACTGTCTCCATGAGGTAGCTCAGGCATAGACAGCTCAAGGTAAAAACAGGAACCACAGACTTGGGGCCAGAATGACTGCACAGAAACAGTAAGGTGTTCGTGAAAGAAAACTCAAAGAAAGGCAGGATAAGACACTGAAAGGAGGGGTGACTTCACAGTGAAATGTGAGAGCTGAATAATCACAGGTACCCTAAAACTCTGTGAGTCTGGTTTTCTTTTATGTAAAAAGGAATAATACCTATATCAGAATTTTGTTTTGAAGACAAGATGAAGTAATTTATACAAAACATGAGGCACTACCTGACACTAAGCAGGTCCTCTCTCTCAATCCATGTTCCTTTCTTCTTCCATTTTTATCCCTTCCTCTCCTTCCCAATTTTGCCCAGGTGTGGTCTTAGTTCTAACAGAAAGGGATAGGAAATCAAAGGTAGTTAAAACAAAGCTCATGAAGAAGAGGAGAAAGTTAACTGCAGTCATTCTTTTTAATTATAGATATGACTCTATAGGGGAGGTAATAACTTCAATTCATCTTCTATGATGTTAGGGCTGGTCTAATAATTAAATCAACATAAGACAGATTAACAAGAGAAAATAACCAAATTTGCCTATGCATGTATGAGAACCAATACACTAAAGGTTCTGAGACAGAGGTTAAAATGGGTATATATGACATTTGGAGTCGAGCAAAGAGTTAAGGCACTGGGACTTCAGAGGGGAGGAGGGCAATTCACAGGACAAAGAGAAGAGCAGTAATTAGAAGTTTGTCCTGCCGTGTAGATAGGTTATAAACAGTTATTTTTTGGTGACTCTTATTACTGGCAAGGCTCTGAATTTAAATTATTTAAGGGAGAGGTAAATTTTTCTCTTGAGCCCACAGGGTCTCAATTAACTTCAGTGCAAAATAATTCATAGACCAAAGTGGCACATCTTGAGGAGGTTGGTTCTGAATCCTTTCAACTCAAAACCCAATCTACATTTTATGTCAAAAGTTGATAGACCCTTTCAGGCTTAAATGGTCAAATCTGATTTTTGGAACTTACCAATATTATAAAAAAGAATGTGTAAAATTCTGCTTTGACATTTCCCACAGTGGCAACTTCAATTGTTTCCCAACAACTGAACCTTATAACCGACCCTTCTCCAGGCCCAATTTGCAACAGGATTGAAGCCATATGGATGCATATTCTCAAATCCCTTAGTTGTCACACTACAGTCTCACGTTGACTAGCCTCTTTTCTTTCTCCTTTCCAATGTTAATACTTTTGGTCCCCTTAGTCCCAGCCCTTTGAAGGTAAGGCCACCTCATTCACTTTTATAGCTGTAGTAGTCCAGGACATTATTTGCACTTAACAAAAGTTCTTGACTACATAGGTGGACTTGGAGATCTCAGTTCAGTGTTATCAGTATTTTCAAAGTCACACCAGGAGAATCAGGACATAGATGTTGCAATGCAAGGGAAAATAGTCACTATTCAATTTTGGTGACTTCCAAATAGGATCTTTAGAATCAAGAGAAGGCCTCAAGGGAGAGAAGCAGGGACAGAATCCAGGCACTAATCACTGTTCAGAGAACAGAGGAAGAGGCTGACAGCTCCTACCAGCTGGTAGATGAGGGTCACCTAAGCTGGTCATCATCTAGATTTCATGGCTCTTATTGTAGAAACTTCAATGTATCATCCTCTCCCTTTACTCCTTCATTTTCAATTCTGATTTTGTTTGTATTTCTCTATCTCCACGTGTCTCAAAGTCAATGTTTTCTGAAGAGAGATCAGTTGCTATCTATACTGAACATATGTCCGTATTTGGATACCTCAAAGTCTAAGGGCTACACCATCACTCTTTTGGATTAGACTGTTGGCCCAGGTTTAATTAGTGTAGCCAAGGTACACAAGGCACTGACACTGGTATATGATGTTGAAGGAGCAATTTGTGGCTGGGTTCTGAAGGGGAAAGTTGGGCAGCTACAATTTTATACTTGTCTTATCTGTATGCCTTCTGAACCCTTGTGTTGGAATTAAGCTAGAGTTGCCAGATTTAGCAAATAAAATGAAAGGATACCCAGGTATTTTGTAAACAAATTTCATGTAAACAGAAAACAATATTAAATGCAGTATTTGGGACATACTTAAATGTGCTAGAGGGCCATTTGAGTTCCAGGAATATCATCCACATGCTAATCAGCGGGAAAAGGGCAAGGAGGCAAAGAGTGTGTCCATTCCTGTTAAATGTGCTTTTCCGGAGTAGTAATTTATATTTGACCTAGTTAGAATTGAGTCACATGGTCACAACTAACTATAAGGGAGGCTGGGAAAGCAGTGTGTACATTGGACGGTCTCACGCTCAGCTAAAGATTGAGAGCTATTCCTGAGGAGGAAAAAGAAGTAGATATGGAGAGTCAATTGGTCATCTCTGTCAGAGAAGTGATGGGAATCAAGGCATGTGTATGAGGTAAAAGAAATTGAACTGGACTGAAGATAATGATGCTGTAACTGGGTTACATAAACGAAAGAGGATTCAAAGATGTCTTCAGATTTTATTTCAACCAGATCAGTTTACAGAATGGAGGCTCCTTTTAACAGAAATGGAAAACACAAGAGAAACACTCAAAAAGTATTAAGTGGATATCAAGTGGAAGATGGCGGTGAGATAGGTGGGAGTGGAGTCCACTTTTTCATGCACACGGGTGGAACACCTAGCCAGTCTTCTGAGGAACAGAGTGAACAGCCAAAGGTATCCCAGCATATATGAAGGTTGGAGGCCAAAACTGTAGAAGGCATTGAAAAATCCGGTGCTCAGGAACCTAAACAACAAAACAAAGAAACAAGCAAAATATAACCAAAGACACTGAAATAGGGGGCAGACCAACAGTGACCAGAGGGGAGAGAAGAGGGAATTTCAGGGGGGAATGGGTAGGGTTTACAGGAACAAATTTGGAGGACACATGGACAAAACCTAGGGGTGGGGGGTAAGGGGGGGAAGAGGGGAGGGTTGGATGGGTGGGCTGGAATGGGAGTAAGTGGGAGAAAACTGTACTTGAACAATGATTAAAATAAAATTTAAAAAAATAAAAAACAAACAAACAAAAAAACAAAAACCAAAAAATCCGGTGGTAAGGAGAGTGCTTCAGGACAATAAGGTCCCTGGGAGCAGTGTGGGGACCAGGGCAGCTGCAGCCCCAGGCTGGCACCCCTGGGTCTGCTGCAGGGTTCTTGGGAGAGAGCCAGGTCAATGGCTCCCTCCCCTGCTAAACAAGGTTTGAGCAGCACCAGGAGGGACCTGGATGCTTGAAGTAACTGGGGGGAATAAGGACAAAGTGGCAAAAACACAGGGGCTATGTGCACCTGCTGAGACCGTGGACGCTGGCTGGGAAGAGTTGGGTGGAGATGGACCCTGACCTGGTGCATCCTTGGTCTGGTTGGAGAGTTGGACTGTGTGAGAGGCCAGGTGCTTGTTTGGAGGGGCAGGCTTAAACAGGAGGAATTTTTCAAAAAGAAAAAAAAGGCACTTGCTGGCTGTTTAGGGAATTTTCCCGCAACAGCCACCTCTGCCACCCCTGAGGCCCCCGGCTGCACCTGTGCAGCCTCCGCAGCCTCAGCCATGCACCCACCTCTGCTGCAAGGACTGAGGCTGCACCCCTACCCTTAGCAGTGGCAGAGGGCACCCATCTGCAACACTTGTGGCATACCACCGACCCACCTGCCCCCCACCCTGTCTCGGCTGCAGCCACAGCAGAGGAGGCCTTGAACTCACACCAGAAGCCAGGGGATGGTATGCACCTGACCCTGTGCCCCAGTGGCTGCCCATCCTGCCCCAGCAGCAGAGGCTGAGTGCTCACGCCCAGAGCCCCGGGGGCACTGAGTGCCAACCAATTGCCCCTGGCCCAGCAGTATTGGAGGTGCATGCTCATGTCTACCACAGCAGCCACAGTGGCGCCCCTGCCCTGTGGGGTGACTGGGTCACTAAGAGGAAGGTGGAGATTCCCCAGCAGAGAAAAGCAGCAGGGCTCAGGGAGTCAGCAATCCCCAGAAAGACTTAACTCAGTGGGGTAGCTGAACTACCCTGAAAAGACTCTGATAGTCCCTAGCATCTAGGATAGCAAAGAGCGAGAATGTGCTGTGTGAGTTGCCTCTAACTGGTGCACCTCAAGGGCAGTGCAACTGATGGACTGAAGGCATAGGCTGGGTGCAGAAGGGTACTGGGGGCCCAGCAGCAAACCTAGGAACTGGGCTGGAGGCTGGGCAACTGTGAAGTGGGTGGCTCAGACCTGGTCTCCATGCTCACAAAACCACAAGAAGGGAGAAAAGTGAAACCAATCCCCTCTCAGCCTGCTGCAGCCAGGAAGATGAGCAGAACTGGCTTGGCTGGTTTAAAGCCAGCAGGAGGCTTTTTTTTTCCTCTTCTTCTTCCTTTCCTTTCTTTTTTTTTTTTAATTCCCACAAGTAAGACAATAAAACCTGGAGCTGTGTAAAACCAGAGTTAGACCCACAGAGGGGTCATCCCAACAACTGAGACAGTGAGACAGATTTCACTTTGCTACTCCAGAGAACTTGCAACTTATTGTATATTTGTATTATTATTATTTTTCATTATTTTTACATCTTTTATTCTATTCATATTTTTTTATTTCTCTTCATTCTGTTTAGTCTTCTTCACTTGGTTTGTTAAATCTCATTGTTTGACTGGTTTTCGTTGTTTTATCTTTCATAGTGCATTTTTAATTTTCCTTCTCTCATTTCACTTGTGTTTCAATAGCACACTACTCTAGGTTGTGTACTTCCCACTCTTGTTATTCAGATCACATAGATTCTGTCATATGATTGTTGCTCCATTATTATTGTAAATCATTGCTGTTCCATATCATTATAAATACTACACTGAACCCCGCCCCAGATCTTAGCTCCCTTCACTGTTTCTGGAACTCATTACTGTTGTGGTTAACTCTATTCTCTCACACACCACACCTATTTTCTATCCTTTGCTCTCACTATGTCTCATACTCTGGCCTCCCACAAGCTCACTGCTTTCTAGATACGACTCACAAAACTCCCCCCCCCCCCACAAGAGTCTTATCTTTATTCCACCCTTTCTAAAAATTGACTAGTTGGGTTAAATATCACAGTTAACACTATACATATCCAAAGGATCTCCTATCTCTTCTCTACAGGTTGGTACTTTAAATACTATAGAATACACGCCCACTGTCTTCATCCATTTTGCCTTCCTCCTCCAACTGATCACATAAAAGAGTAGGTGGAAGATGTGAATACCAGTATACCTGCTGGAGGAAGAAACCCACCAACAAAGGAACCACCAACAGATAATAACAGAAGAAGGTGAAGGAGTGAGTGGAAGACACACTAACCTCCAGCCAGGATCAATCTGCAAATACAACTAAAAGGCAGAGAAATTATCCAGAACAAACAACTGAACAATAGCTAGAGAGAAGCCTCAAAACCTCATATGGATAGAAGAACCAGCTTTAATACAGTCTGTCCACACCCACACAACAGAATACAAGACGTGGTAGATGGAATGACCCTCAGCTAACCACCTGGAGGGAAGGACCCACCAAAGAAAGATCCAACAACAATCAAAACCCAAAGACATATGGAGAGCTAACATAAACAACAGACCAAGACCAGCAAGCTCAGGAGATTAAGGAGACAGCACTACTGAATCTCACAGGTCTCCTACCATAGAAGTTCACACCATAGATCCAGAGAGTCAGAACCGATCAATTTAAGAAGCTGAAGTTAACAAGAAGAGTCTCACAAACAATGGGAATACAAAGAAACAATCCCCAAATGAAAGGAAAGGAGGAAGCCTCAGAAAGAATGCTAAATGAAATAGAGGCAACTCAACTATCAGATATTGAGTTCAAAGCAATGGTTGTAAGGAAGCTCAATAAGCTCACAGAGAATTACCAAAAACTACAGGGAAAATACAATGAACTCACTGCAAACTTTATCAGCATGAAAAAACATAAAAAATATCAACAAGGGCCAAGAGGAAATGAAGAATATAATTTCTGAACTGAAGAACACAGTAGGAGTCAAAAGCAGGCTAGATGAAGCAGAGGATCAGATCAGCGAGCTGGAGGACAAGGTAGCAAAAAAACACACAGAAGGAGCAAGAAAAGGAAAAGAGACTCAGAAAGAATGAAGAGGGGTTAAGGGAAATTCAGGACAACATGAAATGTAATAATATCCATATAATAGGGATACCAGAAGGAGAAGAAGAAGAGCAAGGGATAGAAAACTTGTTTGAAAAAGTAATGATGGAAAACTTCCCTAATTTGATGAGAGAAAAAGTCACACAAATCCAGGAAACACAGAGAGTCCCAATCAAGAGGAACCCAAAGAGGCCCACTTCAAGACACATCATAATTAAAATGGCAAAATTCCAAGACAAAGAGAGAATTTTAAAGGCAGCAAGGGAGAAACAGGAAGTAACATATAAGGGAGCCCTGATAAGGCTAGCAGCTGATTTCTCAACTGAAACATTCTGAGCCAGAAGGGAATGGCAAGGAATATTCCAAGTAATGAAAATCAGAGGCCTGCAACCAAGATTACTCTACCCAGCAAGGCTCTCAATTAAATGGAAGGCCAAACAAGGAGCTTCCCAGACAAAAGAAGCCTCAAACAATATACCTCCTTCAAACCAGCCCTGTAAGAGATGCTAAAGGGTATGTTTTAAGAACAGGAAGAAAAACAGTGAGAGAGAGAAGAACACAAATATGAAAAAATGGCAGTGAATAAGTACCTATCAATAATAACCTTAAATGTAAATGGATTAAATGCTCCAATCAAAAGACACAGGATAGCTGAATGGATAATAAATCATGACCCACACATAGGCTGCCTACAAGAGACCCACCTCAGAACAAAAGACCTACACAGACTGAAAGTGAAGGGCTAGAAACAAATATTCCAAGCAAATGGACAGGGAAAAAAAAAAAAGCTGGGGCAATGATACTCATATCAGAAAAAATAGACTTCAAAAAAACCCATAAACAGAGACCCAGAAGGTCACTTCATAATACTCAAGGGAAGAATCCATCAAGAAGACATAAACATTGTAAATACATATGCACTCAACACAGGAACACCCAAATACATAAAAAAAAAAAGCTTGGAAGACTTCCAGAAAAATATTGATAGCAACACAATTACAATAGGGGATTTTAACACCCCACTGTCAAAAATGGACAGATCTTCCAAACAAAATATGGACAAAGATACTGAGACATTGAACAATGACCTAGATCAAATGGACTCAACTCATATATATATATATATGTGGGAAGTCTTTCATCCCAAAGAAGCAAAATACACATTCTTTTCAAATGCACATGGAACATTTTCAAAGATAGACCACATGATAGGACACAAAACAAGCCTCAACAAGTTCAAGAAAATTGAAATCATATCAAGCATTTTCTCTGACAACAAGGGACTGAAACCAGAAACTAACCTCAAGGAAAAAACCCCAAAACATTCAAACACAGGGAGATTGAATAGCATGCTATTAAACAAAGAATGGGTCAAGAACGAGATTAAGGAAGAAATCAAAAAGTTTCTGGAAACAAATGAAAATGGACTCACAAAAATCCAAAACCTATGGGACACAGTGAAGGCAGTCCTGAGAGGGAAGTTCATATAACAGCAATACAGGCCTACTTAAAAAAGATAGAAACATTTCAAATAAACAACCCAACCTCATACCTACAAGAACTCGAGGAACAAAAGAGCCTAGAGCAAGTAGAAGGAAGGAAATAACCAAGATCAGAGCAGAATTAAATAACATAGAGGCTAAAAGCCCAATTCTAAGGATCAATAAATCCAGGAGCTGGTTCTTCGAAAATATAAAAAAAATTGACAAGCCTTTAAGCAGGCTCATCAAGAAAAAAAGAGAGAGGACCCAAATAAACACAATGAGAAGTGAAAGGGGAGATATTACAACTGATACCACAGAAATACAAAGGACTGTAAGAAATTACTACAAAGAACTATATGCCAAAAAATTTAAAAACCTAGGTGAAATGGAGAAATTTCTAGAAAAATATAATCTTCCCAAACTGAATGAAGAAGAAGCAGAAAACCTGAACAGACCAATAACAGCTGATAAAATTGAAACAGTAATCAAAACACTCCTGACACACAAAAGCCCTGGACCAGATGGTTTCATAGGAGAATTTTACAAAGTATTTAAGGATGAGCTAACCCCTATCCTTCACAAACCATTTCCCAAAACCCAAGAAGATGGAAGGCTCCCAAACTCTTCAATGAATGATAGGGGTTAGCTCATCCTTAATCCAAAAACCAGATAAAGATATAACAAAGAAAGAAAACTTCAGGCCAATATCACTGATGAACATAGATGCTAAAATCCTCATCAAAATACTCACAAACTGTATCCAACAATATGTTAAAAACATCATACACCATGATCAAGTAGACTTCATCCCAGGGATGCAAGGATGGTACAATATTTGCAAATCAACAAATGTAATACATGACATAAACAAAACAAAAGACAAAAATCACATGATCATCTCAATAGATTTGGAAAAAGCATTTGATAAGATACAGCACCTGTTTATGATAAAAACACTTAGCAAGTGGGATTAGAGGGAGCATTCCTCAACATAATAAAGGCCATGTACGAGAGACCCAGAGCCAACATCATACTCAATGGGCAAAATTTAGAGTTTTCCCACTAAGATCAGGAACAAGACAAGGATGCCCACTTCCACCACTCCTATTCAACATAGTACTGGAAGTCCTAGCCACAGCAATCAGACAAGAAAAAGAAATAAAAGGCATCCAAATTGGAAAGGAGGAAGTAAAACTGTCACTGTTTGCAGATGACATGATAGTGTACATAGAAAATCCTATAAACTCCACCAAAAAACTACGTGACTTAATAAGTGAACTTGGAAAAACAGTGAGATACAAAGTCAATATTCAGAAATCAAAGGCATTTTTGTATACCAACAATGAAATATCAGAAACAGAAATCAGGAAAAAAAATCCCATTTGATATAGCAACAAGAAAAATAAGGTACCTAAGAATAAAACTAACCAAGGATGTAAAAGACCTGTACTCAGAAAATTACACAACACTGAAGAAAGAAACTAAGGAAGACACAAACAAATGGAAGCATATACCATGCTCATGGATTGGAAGAATTAACATCATCAAAATGTGCATACTACCCAAAGCAATTTATAGTTTCAATGCAATCCCTATTAAAGTACCAATGATATATTTCACAGATATAGAACAAACATTTCAGAAATTTATATGGAACCATAAATGACCCTGAATAGCTGTAGCAAGTTTGAGACAGAAGAACAAATTAGAAGGGATGGCAATACCTGATCTTAAACTGTATTACAAGGCAACTGTAATCAAAACAGTCTGGTACTGGCATAAGAACAGACACATAGACCAATGGAACAGAACAGAGAGTCCAGAAATAAACCCAAGTCTCTATGGTCAATTAATATTTTCAAAGAGGGAAGAAACATAAAATGGAGTAAAAATAGCCTCTTCAACAAAAGGTGTTGGGACATCTGGACCGCTATAGTCAAAAAAATGAAACTCAATCACCAACTTACACTATACACAAAAATAAATTCAAGGTGGGTAAATGACTTAAATATAAGTCATGACACCATAAAAGTCCTAGAGGAAAACATTGGCAGGAATATCTCAAGACCTTCCATGCAAAAATATCTTCACTGATATGTCCCCTAAAGCAAGGGACATAAAGGAAAGAATAAACAAATGGGATCTCATCAAATTAAAAAGCTTCTTAATGGCTAAAGAAAACAGCATTAAAGTGAAAATAGAACCAACTATATGGGAAAACATATTTGCCAATGATACCTTGGAGAAGGGTTTGATCTCTAAAATATATAAGGAACTCACATGACTCCACACCAGGAAGACAAACAATCCAATTAAAAAGTGGGCAAAAGACTTGAACAGACATTTCTCCAAGGAACACATAAAGAGGGCCCAGAGACATATGAAAAGATGCTCAGCATCACTAGCCATCAGAGAGATGCAAATTAAAACCACAATGAGATACCACTTCATACTGGTGAGAATGGCCATTATAAACAATTCAACAAACAAGTGTTGGAGAGGATGTGGAGAAAAGGAAACCCTAGTGCACTGTTGGTGGGAATGCAGACTGGTATAGCCACTGTGAAAAATAGTATGGAATTTCCTCAGAAAAATAAAAATGGAACTGCCTTTTGACCCAGCAATTCCACTGCTGGGATTATATCCTAATAGCCCTGAAACACCAATCCAAAAGAACCTATGCACCCCAATAATCATAGCAGGACAATGTACAGCAGCCAACTACTGGGAGCAATCTAAGTGCCTGTCAGTAAATGAATGGATCAAAAAACTACGGTACATTTACATAATGGAATACTATGCAGCAGAGAAAAAGAAGGAGTTCCTACCCTTTGCTACAGCATGGATGGAACTGGAGACCATTATGCTAAGTGAAATAAGCCAGGTGGTGAGGGACAATACTACGTGATCTCACCTTTAACAGGAACCTAATCAATAAAAGAAAAAAGCAAGCAAAATATAACCAGAGACATTGAAGTTAAGAACAATCTGACAGTAACCAGAGGGGAGGTAGGAGGGGATAATGGGGCGGTTTTCAGGAACAACTATAAAGGACACATGAACAAGGGTGGGGGTGGAAGCAAGGGAGGGAAGTGGGTTTGGCTGGGGTTGGGGGAATGATGGGGGATAAATGCAGACAACTGTAATTGAAAAACAAAATATTTTTAAAAAGTATTAAGTGCATACTATCTTCTAAGTAAGGTTCTATACTGCTACCATAGGAATATGACATAGCTGCTAACCAAATCTAGTAGGGGGTAGTGTAGTCTTTTTCCTTTCATTTCTAGGGGACAATGTGATCAACTGCAGGCGTTTGATGTTATTGTTTAATAAAAATTAAAATGTTTAGCACTTAGTAAATGTTCAAAAAATTGATTAGTACTTGATATTTTTACTATATTTTAACACAGGTGAGTCTTCCAAGTGACCAAACAGAAAATAAAAGTACAAAAGTTGAATCTTCTTGTGAAAATTAGCAAGAAGAGGGGATTGCTGCCATGGTTACAGAAAAGCACAGCATGGATACCATCCTGTAAACGGGCTCTGCTGGCCAAACAGTGATGGAAACCAATTTGCTTTCTTTTGGAGGAGGCATTGTAGCTATTGGCTCACTGTACCCTTTTGGATTTCCTGGAAAACTGAATTTACAGCAGGAGGAAGGGGAGGCAGTAGAAAGACCCTGGAATGAGAGTCAGAGATGAAGATAGATACTCATAAACATCAGGGTTCCAATGCTGGCCCAGCCATTCACAGCTCTGAGGCCAAGGACAACAGCACAGCAGTAATTCAGTTATGCAGACTGACTAACAGCCAGACACATGCAAAATCCTTCCAAATATGTTACCTCAGGATATGGGGTCAGGAAGTTGGGGGATAGAGAGTGGGTGCAGACATGATTATCCAAGAGATGGTTTTCACCTGCTATAACAGGAAAGACGGTCAGAAAAAACTCAGATGTAGTGGGAAAATGTGATGGGGTGAAAAGTAGAGACTGTTAACATTTTTGTATGGAGGAGAAACAGATTAATTACAAGAGAAGAGTAACATATGGGGGTGCAGGGATGGAGCAATAGACAAAAAGAATTCATGGACATGGACAAAAGTTTGGTGATTATGGGGTGGAGATGGAGGTGGAAGAGGTTATAAGGTGGATAAATGGTAATGGAAAAAATACAATGAAAACAACAGCCAAAAGTAGTTAGGGATAATTTCTCAAAGGAAGGGGTAAGCAAAATTTTAGTATTTAGGGAAGAGAGGAAAAATTTTCATGCAGAATGAGTATCATAAACAAAGATGTGAAAGGGCTGATTGTGAGGGACATATTGGCTCAAGCTTTAATGAATGTGGAACTGTGCTAGCCATGGGAATTGTACCATAAACAGAAATTGTGGAGGGCTTCTCATTGCAAGTCGGAGATTTACGACTTTATCACGGAGGCAACTATGAAGGACTTTGAACACTGTAAAAGCAGAATAGGTCTATGTTGTAGAGAGGTGGCAACAGGGGCAGGATGGGCTGGAAAGATCAAAGGTTTGAGGTATGGAGGGCATTTCTGAAGTGATAATAGTTCAGAGAGAATCCTTGGAATAAAATGTTGCCAAAAAAAACAAACAAACCCCACAGTTGTCTTGGAATAGCCTTGGTTAGAATGGTTATTATTTTTTATTTATCAACAAACCGGGGTAAGTTACTAAACCTGAGTCTCATATGTTCTCTAAAACTCTGCTAAGAATTGTATCATAAGTTTGGTGTGGAGAGTAAATAAACATATGAGGTTGCATGTGCATGGTGACTACTCAGGAAAAGGTATGTTAAAATCTCTCCCTTCTTTCTAAGTACAACCTGTGGGGTTTCTACCACTTCTACTTGGGCCCTTAGAGTTGTTCTGCAGTCCTCTCTCTCTCTCTCTCTTCTCCGTTGCTGGGCTGTATGCCACTTTGGGGCTCTTGAAGGGTCGGCTGCGCGTCTGTACTCCAGGCCTGGGTATTCCGGGCTCTGGGACTGTCCCTACACACAACACACTCTCAACAAAAGCAAATAGGACGTGCGGGGTGACAAGGCAGCCCGAGGCAGCGCACTCCGCAGGTATCTGCCACCCGCCTGCCGGACTCTCGGGTGCTAAGAGAACCCCGGTGTCAGAACGTGACGGGCAAAGTCCTGCTCTCCTAACGGGCAAGCAAGGTCCCTCTTGAGGGGCGCGGGCTAAGGGACGGAAAACCTAAGCCACACTCACTGCCAACTCAGAACAGAAATCCCCCTCCTCCAGGCCTTTAGAGGCTCACTCTCGGGAAAACCCAACGCTTTCCCTTTCTACGGCCCTTCTTCCCGCCTGGTTTTCAAGGAGTAGCCAGGAGGAAGGCGTAGCCGAGCGGGGCGGTGCGCGTGGGTGGGAGTTGTGCCGGGGGAGGGGAGTCCGGGAACTTTGAGACCCAGCCTCCAGGGGTCCCACCGTGGCATCCCGACAGTGCCCAGGACAGGCCAGCCTCTTCGGCCAGACCGCGCGCAGAGGAGAAACCGCGCCAGTCTGCAGAGTCGCAGCCCGCACCACGGGGAGAGACCTGAGCAGCTCACTGCGGTCGCGGGTCGCGCGCGAACCGGACTGCGGAAGAGGTGTCTGAGAGCATGGGCCGCTTCCCGCTGGAGACGTTGCTGCAGAGGCTACTCAGCCCCTGGGGCCTGGCCCTGGCCGCGGCCCTGCTCCTCCTGGTCCTGTGCCTACGTGCCCGGCGCACCAGGTAATGCCTCCCCGAGACCTCCCTGCGCGGCCCCGCGGCCGGGGCCACGCATGCGCTCTGGGACCCCTGGACCGTGCGCAAACCAGAGGACCTAGAGACCCCTCCAAGATTTTGGGAGCAGATAGTCGAAACTTGCGGGACACCGGCGCCTATTGAGATCCTGTGTAATGATAAAGGCTTTTTCTGCCTCTCTCCCGTACATACGCATACATATGAAAGCGCCGGGACCCAATTCGATATGCTGTTCCAGTACAGTTTGTAATAAGCCTTAGGTTTGTGTTATACATTATGCATGACGCACGGCTTCCAAACACATTTTGGTGCCTTCTTACAGCGAGTTGATAACTTCAACGCCTAGAATTCATTGAGCATTTCGGGAGGGGAATTTTGTTTTACATTTATTTCATTTGGTTAAAACTGAATGTTTCGGGAATTGTGTGGTATGGACGGTAACTCTGGGTGCCTCTCTGCTTCAGTTCACCTCATTGTACTTCATCTGGAAAAAGCGAAATAAAAGTACCTCTACCTTTCCTATTTCCCTCCATTCCCCTTTCCCTCTGGTAATCACCATAATGTTGTCTGTCTATGAGGGTCTTTTGTCTGTTTTGCTCAATCCCTTCACCTTTTTCACCCAGCACCCAACGCCCTCTCCTCTGACAGCTGTTGTTTTATTAGTCTGTTTCTTTTTTGTTAGTTTATTTTGTTCATTAAATTCTACATGTAAGTAAAATCATATGATATTTGTCTTTTTCTGGCTGCCTTATTTCACTTAGCATAATGTTCTCCAGTTTGATCCATGTCACAAAAGGTAAGATTTCCTTCTGTTTTTACAGCCAAGTAGTATTCCACTTTGTAAATATACCACAGATTTTTAAAAATTTGTTGACACTGTTACAGATGTCCCCATTTTCCCTGCCTTTGCCTTCCACCACCCAGCTCCCAACTGTGCCTATGAGTTATGTATATTCATTCTTCTGCTGATGGGCATTTGGGCTTTTAGTCTGATGTAGTCCCACCTTTTTTCCTTTTGTTTCCTTGTCTGAGGAGATATATCAGAAAAAATATTGCTGTGAGAAATGTCTGAGATTTTACTCCCTATATTTTCTTCTAGGATTTTTATGGTTTTGAGTCTAACATTTAAATCTTTAATCCATTTTGAGATTATTCTTGTATGTGGTGTAAGAAGGTGTTCTAGTTTAACTTTTTTTGCACATATCCGATTTTTCCAACACCATTTATTGACTAGAAAATCTGTCCACCACTATATGTTTTTCCCTCCTTTGTCAAATATTAATTGACTATAAAGGTGTAAGTTATTTCTGGGCTCTATTCTGTTCCAATAATCTAGGTGTAAAAGACCTGTACTTGGAAAATTATAAAATACTAAAGACAGACACTGAAGAAGAGCCCTGGCTGGGTAGTTCAGTTGGTTAGAGTGTCATCCTGATATGCCAGGGTTGCAGGTTTGATCCTGCAGTCAGGAAACATACAAGAATCAACCAATGGCCCTGGCTGATGTAGCTCAGTGGATTGAGCACCAGCCTGCGAACCAAAGGGTTGCCAGCACGATTCCTGGTTGGGGCACATGCCTGGGTTGTGGGGCCAGGCCCCCAGCTGGAGGCACATGGGAAGCAATCACACAACAATGTTTCTCTCCCTCTCCCCTTCCCTATCCCTCTCCCCCAAAATAAATAAAATCTTTTAAAAAAATCAGTCAATGAATACATAAATAAGTGGAACAATAAGTCAATCTCTCTCAATAAATAAATGAATAAGTAGATAAAAATGTTTAAAAAGAAATTGAAGAAGATACAAGTAAGTAGAAGCATATACAATATTCAGGAAGAATTAACATCATTAAAATGCCCACACTTCCCAAAGCACTCTATAGATTTTTTTGCAATTCCTATCAAGATACCAATGGCATATTTTGCAGAAGTAGAACAAACATTCCAAAAATTGATATGGAACCACAAAAGGCCCCCAAATAGCCACAGTAGTCTTGAGAAAGAAGAACAAATTTGGAGGAATAACTTTACCTGATATCAAACTATACTACAAGGTCATAGTATAGGCCAATCAAAACCATCTGGTACTGGCATAAAAATAAAGGTCTAGATCAATGGAAGAAAATATATTTTAGACACCTTTCTATGTCATGTTATTGAAATCATTATTTGTAATTATTTTATAGAGATATACCATGCTGACACACAGATATCTTTGTGTTTTGGGGAAGTATTTGTGTAGGATTTTGGAGTTGTCAAATATACATGTGCCTCACATTTTAATAGATGTCACCAAAGTACTCTAAGTCCCAATTTATGTTACTACTAATGAGTTATGTAAGCTCCAGCTTCTCCTTTTCCTGTCATACTGGTATAAGTCATTTTAATTTCACCAATTTGATATTAATAAAAATAAACCTTTACATCATCTCAATTTTTATTTATTTACTTTTGAGGGACTTTGGAATTCTTAAAGGAGATAATTATCTCTTTGTTTTTGTATGGTTAATAATGAATGATCATTAACTACTTCTGATTATTAGGAGCTGTTATATAAAAGGTATCTTTAAACTTTCATATGAGCTATAATTATTTTTACTATTGTTATTAGTATTTAAGAGTTTCTGGATATACCTCTTGCTTAGAAAGCCCATCCACACTTCAACATGATAAAAACATTCACCATTATTTTCCATTTAGTTTATTTTTGAAGTATTTTACACATACATATTACATTTTTATTTTCATTCAATATCCATCCTTTGAACAATTATGTCGGACAAGTTTGTAATATAGCATAATATAGGAATGCTGGATATTCTAAAGCAAACATTTAAATGTTACCTAAAAAATTGGTAAAAATTTTTCAAAATAGGTAGACATCAGCTCAGAGGTCATTTGTTGTCCTTGGCCACCTACCAGCTCATTCCTCCTCTTTTGAATATAGCACTTGGATTTCCTTCTGTGAAATTGTTTTCCCTTTTAGATATGATCTGGTGAGACTGTCAACCACAGAAGCTGTTACAGTGTCCTTCAGGAGAGAGTACAGTGGCTTGACCTAGAGTTGTAACTGTGGGGTTGATGGAAAGTAAGTAGAATCAGGATATATTTTTGGTGGTAAAGTCAATAGGACACACTAAAGGAATTAACATGGCATATAAATGAGAGAAACGTCAACAATGAAGTTTAGAAGGTATTTTTTCTCCATTTTTTATGCTTCTTGTCTGATCATCTGTGCATAGTGTGATGTTGTTTCCTGAGATAGGATTTCTGGGATTTGAGGAGTTCAAAAATTTGATAGGTAATGGGGTATGTATTTCTGGTGCTCAGGGGAGACGTCCAGGCAGGATATAAAATCGTGAAAGTCACAAATATGAAAGTGGCATGTAAAGTCATGAGTGTTGATTTGATCACCTGGTGAGTGAGTCTGATGGAGAAGTAGAGGGCCCCGGCCACTCTCCCCGCTGAAGAGGCTGTCAGAGAAAGAGGAACCAGTAGACTGAGAAAGAAGAGCCAATGAAGGGGAAAGAAACTCAAATGAAGTTGGTGTCCTGGAAGCTAGGGACAAATGTCAACAAGTTGGGGGAGTTATTTGTGTCAAATGTTGCTAAGAAGTCTAGTTTGATGAGGACAAAGAAATTAGTATCAGTTGACAAGATGCAAAATTGGTAAGAGCTATGCAAAGAATTGGTGGGAATGAGTCTCTTTGAAGTGGATTGAAATGCTGTCCTACCTAGCTTCTGAGATTTTATACTCAGACTAGAATGCAATTCAATATTATATTTTATATCTCTTGAGTCCATAATTCCAGTAATTTTATTTAAAAGAATTTCTCTTGGTGAAATAATCATGAAGTTTCTTAAAAATTTAACCTTGACACAGTTCATTAGGACTGCTTATTATAGTGAAACATTAGGAAAAAACTAGATTATCAAAAAATGCCTTATTTAAAGTATTATTTATTGCTTTAAATGCTTTATTTAAAGAAATTCTAGTATGTCCAATAATAGAAAATCATGTAGCCATAAAACATATAATGTAGAATATACAAAGATATGGAAAGCCATATTCAAGCTATATTAAGTAATAAAAATTATAAAACAACATGTTCATATACACGGTATTAATGACTTCCAGCCAGAGACCAATAGGAACACACCTATATTTGAGCAAGAAGATTTATTGTTTATTGTTTATTGCAGTGAAAAAGAACACATACCATTCAGTCTCCATAGAAAACAGTTAAAAAGACTATTTTGAGCATGTGGTTTAGGACTTTGGAGAGGGTTTAAGGAAACAAGGTTTTGCTCTATTGGTAAAGTACTGTCAGAAAGTGGAAGCTGTTCTGATTGAACATTATTTTTTAATTCCATTTTATTTATTTTTACTGTTTAAATTCTATTTTTCAATTCAATATTATTTTGTATTAGTTTCATGTGTATAGCACAGTTAAACCACCATGTACTTTACAAAGCATTTCCCCAATATTTCCAGTGCTCACTTGGCACTATACATAGTCATTACAATATTATTGACTTCTGTCCATGTTCATGAGTCCTTTTTCTTTTTTGCTCATTCCTTCTACTCCCAAAGCCCCATGCCCCTCCGCAGAGCTGTCAGCCTGCTCTCTATCTATAAGTCTGTCTCTACTTTGCTTGTTAGTTCAGTTTGTTCATTAGATTCCACATATGAGTAAATCATATGGTATTTGCCTTTCTCTGACTGGCTTATTTCCCTTAGCATAATGTTCTATGGGTTCATCCATGCTGTTGCAAAGGACAAAAAATTTTTTTAATGGCTATGTAGTATTCTATTGTGTAGATGTCCCATAGTTGTTTTATCTACTCATCTACTGATGAGCGTTTCCATATCTTGGCGATTGTAAATAATGCTGCAATGAACATAGGGGTGCTTAAGCTGGGCAGCTGAGTAGTATAGCTGGAGACATTGATTAAGCCTAAGAGAAAGCCTGCAGGCAAAAGTGGATCTCTGGGAGCTCTGAGACTTGAGTTGACCCTACCCCAGGCCCAGCGCTGGATAAAAACCTGCCTTGGTGCTCAGCTTGGTTCTTTCTGCACACACCCAGGTCCAGCACAGGGAGCTACAAGCTGTGGATCACTGATAGCTCCAAATAGGTTGCCTAGGGCCAGTCACAGGCAGCATTGTACATAGGTTTGATCCAGAGTCTTTGCAGATCTACCTGATACATAGACACAAACACAAAGAGGCAGCTAAAATGGGAAACAAAGAAACAGGCCCCAAATGAAAAAACAAGCAAACAAACAAACAAACAAGAGAATCCTCCCAAAGAACAACTAAATGAAATGGAGGCAAGGAATTTATCATATATAGAGTTTAGAGTAATGATTAAGGATACTCAATAACATGAAAAAAGACATAGAAAACATAAAAATGGACCAGTCTGAAATAAAGAATGCAATATCTGAAATAAATAACACTCTGGAAGGAATAAACAGTAAGTTGGATGAAACAGAGGATCACATTAGTGATTTGGAAGACAAGATGGAAAAAAAACACCCAAGCCGAGCAGCAAAAAGAAAAAAAAATTAAAAAATGAAGAGAGTTTAAGAAACCTTTAGGACAACATGAAGAGTAACAACCTCCAAGCAGATAGGAATACAAGGGGAATAAATGGTGATGGAAAAAAAGAATAAAAAATAAAAATACAATAAAAATAAATTAAAAAAAACATTATTGACTATATTCCCTATGCTTATGAGTATTCCCATGAGTATTTTGTAACTATGAGTATTCCCATGAGTATTTTGTAACTATGAATTTGTACTTCTTAATCTTTTCACCATTTTCACCTAGTCCCCTCCATGACTTCTCCCAGCTGGTAACCATCAGTCTGTTCTCTGTATCTTTGAGTCTGTTTCTGTTTTGTTTATTTATATTGTTCTTTAGATTCCATAAATAAGTGAAATCATGTGGTATTTGTCTTTCACTGACTGATTTATTTCACTTAGCATAATGTCCTTGAAGTCCATCCATGCTCTTGCAACTGGTAAGCTTTCATTTTTTTATTGAACATCTTTCATAACTCTCATCTATAAGGCAAGAAGAATGGATTGAGGCTAAATTGGTAATTGGTAAATAAACAACAGACACTAATATCAGTAAGGTTTGGGGAATGTTTCTTCATCTTATTGATTTTGATGATTTTGTCAGTATTTAGACATGGTTTTATGTTTGTCTTTTTCCATAATGGTCATGGAGTAGTGTTGCTTTATGTGGATGTTTGTGCAAGTGCATGATCAGTGGAAGAACAAGGTATCCTAGCTGTTGGTGCCAAACAAGCAATTAAATCTCAGGGGCTACATCTATCTTTCTTAAAAGTAAAAAAGGTTTCAAGGCTACACCTCAGACGGTTTGGGAGGGTAAAATTTAAATGAAATGTGCAGATTTTTAGTGTAGAGTTTGATTAGTTTTCATAAATGTATATACCAATGTCTCCCATCCCAATCAAGACAGAATATTTTCATCATCCCAGAAAGTTTTCTCATGATACTTTCTAGTTAGTCCCCACTCTTGAACTCTGATTTAGTTTTGCCTATTCTTTAAACTCATATGAATGAGATTTTGTGGCACCTGCTTTTATGTATGGCTTCTTTCTCTCAATTTACTAATTTTGAGATTCACCCATGTTATGGCATGTGTCAGTAATTCATTTATTTTATTGCATTGCAGAATAGTTTTTATATATTAGGTTGGCCAAAAAGTTCATTTGTTTTTTTTTTCATCAGATGGCTCCAGTAGTGCTGAGTTGTCTTTAACTTCATTCTAAACAATTTTGTTAGGTTGTATCATGACAGCTGTCATATCAGCATGCATTTAAAAAATTATCAAAATTGGTGAATTTTTATGTAGCCATTTTAATATTGAAGATGGAAGAAAACAAGCAACATTTTCTTCAAGAAAAGTAAAAATGCAACTGAAATGCACAAAAATTTGTGCAGTGTATGGAGAATGTGCTGTGACTGATCAAATGTGTTCAAAGTGCTTTGTGAAGTTTCTTGCTACTATTGACATTTTGGCTAAATAATTCTTTCCCATGGGGCTGTCTTACACATTGGAAGATGTTTAGCAGCACTCCTAGCCTCTGCCCACTAGAAGCCAATAGTGGGAGATGGCCAACACACTCAAAATATTTCAGGTCAGTAAAGTTATTGGAGAAAAGAAAAATGTGTCTTTTAATTTATGGAAAAAGCTAAACAATTTTTTTGGCCAACCCCAACATATAATGCATATATATTTAGTTTTGAGAGGGTTAAAACCTTAAGGTCTTGGACAAGTTTGATGGGTCATATGGTAAAGACTTATATACCCACAACCATTTTGGAAAGTTGACCCTTTTCCATAGTAATTGCACTATTCTTTACACTTCCACCAGGACTGTCTGTGAGTTCCAGTTGTTGCATATCCTCATCCATACTTAATGTGTCTAGTCTGTTGCTTATAAGCACTATCTTTCTAGATTCTGTATTTTGTTATCCTCCCCTGAAGAGTTTTGGATTTTGTTTTAGTGTGTAGATTTCTGGCTGATTTTCTTGATAGCGCTACATTTCTCTTGGTGGGTCTAGAGGAGTGTCCATTTCCTTGCCTTTTCCAGCTTCTAGAGGCCACCAGAATTCAAAGCTTGTTTTTATATGCTGACATTCCTACCTCTTTCTTATGAGGACCCATGTGATTACATTGAACCAATCCATATTAATCTAGGATAATCTTCCCATCTCTAGGCCCTTAATTTAGTCACATCTGCAAAGTTCCTTTTGCCACATAAAGTAACATATTCACAGGTTTGGGGGATTAAGACATAGACATCTTTGGGGGACATTATTCTTCCCACCATTAGTACTCTCACCAACCACCAAAGATTTATTATTTCCATCCTGCATGCAAAATATATTTACCCCATCCCAACATCCACAAGTCTCAACCCATTACAGCCTCAACTCAGAGTCCAAAAATACCATCTAAACCTTATCATCTCAAAAGTTCCAAATCTCATCATATAAATCATCCAAATAAGGTCTGAGAATCTGAGTGTGATCTATCCTGGGACAAAAATTCCCAAGAACTTCATGGGTCTCCTGAGTATGTCACAGGGATTTACTCTATGAGACAAGAGGCTCCTCCACAGATTATGTTCTCTACCATATTCCTCACTTCCTGGATAACCCCATTTATAGTTCTGGCTTTTTCTGTGATGGCTATGATGAGTCACATGCTTAATCTTTCAATGACTGACTGATACTCTGTATATAGGAATGGAATCTATGACTAAATACTCCAATGTTTTGATTCTTCTGCAGCACTAAGAAAAACTGTCCAGCCACATTTTTGGCCTTCTCTCCAGAGCACTCTTTCCTGACAGTGAATCTCCTAGTTTTGGTTGGTGTCTTTTGCAGTCTGGATAGGCAGAGAGTTCCCGAACTCATCAATTCCTGGTTCTTTTGTGCTTAACAGTTCTTCCCTTCATTGATATCTTTCCTGTCGCATTTTACTAAGGGCAGCAAGAAAAAACTAGGGTGTGTCTTCAACACTTTGCTTAGAAATCCCCTCAGCTAAATATCTGAGTTCATTGTTTACAAATGCTGCTTTCCATGTAACTTCAGGGCACAGCACAGCTAAGCTTTGTGTAATTATATGACAGGGGTTTCTTTTCTCCCGTTTCCATTAAGGTGCTCCCCATTTCATCCGAGCCCTCCCTGGCAGTGCCAGTGCCTTTCATGTTAGTATTTCTACTCACAGCCTGTTTCTGACAATGTAGGTATCCTTTAAGATAATATATTTGTTCTCTACCACATTCCTCACTTCCTTCTGAGTCCTCACTAGGGGAGTTGCTAACATCCGTATTTCTACTCACCCAGCTGTTAAAGGCAATCTAGGACTCTTCTATCATCTTCCTCAAAATTCTCCCAGCCCCTTCCCATTGCCCATTTCCAAAGCCACTTCTACATTTTAAGGTGTTGTCACTTCCAAGTACTGGATCTCTATGAGTTTCCTACTGCTGCTGTCACAAATTACCACAAGTTTAGGGGTTAAAACAACACAGACTTATTCTCTCACAGTTCTGGAGTCAGAGTCTTCCTAGGCTTATATCAATGCATCAGCAGGGCTGAGACCCTTCTGAAGGCTGTAGTGGAAAACATTAGATTTCAAGAACACATCTGAACTCGTGCTGGATGAACAAAGTCTTCAACTAGAAAAAGACCTTTAGGAATGAGCCCAGAAGAGAACGTCTCACCAAATGACATTTCCCAGGCTACCTCAGAGAGAATCTCCTTACTCAGCAGGAGATTCCAAGGGTTCATGAACTCTGTGACCACTGATCAGTTAGACTAACCTATCTGAACCATCTTCCTTAACTGGAAAATGGAAATAACAGCTTTTTCACAAGTGAAGTGCATGAGAAATGTGAACACATTTTATAAAGTGTGAAGTCACTTAGAAGACAGGTTACTTACACCATCAGGTATCCTGGGCACTTCCCAGAGACTCTTCTCTCCTGGTTGCCTGTTGGGGGAAAAAAGTGGGGTGGGTTTCCTTCCCCCTTTCATCTTGTTCCCCCAATATATGTATTCCCACACCACCAAAATGCTTTAATAGGTAAGAAATAAGATATAAACGCTAAGATAAATTTTAGGCAAAGTAAAAATTCACTGATTTTTTTTGAGTTGTAAGATGTCAAGGTTATGTTGATAATGAGTTGTTTTGAAATGTTGATTTGTTGACATCACTGTATCACATTACTTTCTTTGGAATTACTTAATTACTCTCAGACAAGACCCCCAGTGTTGTAGGTTTTTCACATCGTTACCATTGCCTAGAGAATGAGAACTAGGTTGCTATCATTAGTGGATGTTTTTCTTTTGTTCCCCTTTTCTCATATCACAATTAGGAAAAGAATGTGGGCAGCCAAAAGCCAAGTCTTTTCCTGCTGAAGAGTATGCTGAATTTAAGAAGTGAATTTTTGTGTTTTTACATAGGAGGTAGGAAGATCTCTATGTACCTCCGTGGCTCTTGATTAAATGACTAGGCAGTTACTATGTGGTGTTATACCTTCCCTTATTAAGCTACAGAGTTTGAATTGGTCTTGTTACCATTTGAGACAGATTTCAGGCTTGCTTCAATGTTTTATTTTATAACTTGAAAAAACATTTCTGAAAATCCAGAACATTCCTGTTGTGTAGTTCCAGCAACATGGGAGTTCTAAAAAACAAACACTTTGCTGTTTATTTTGTGTGTCATTCAAAGTGACCATTTAATCCTTCATGAGATGGTCAGAACTGCTAATATCATCAGCATTGAGGATTGGTCGATGCTATAATCATATTTGGCTGATAAGTCTCAGCTATCTCTTTAAAAAATCACCTGTTTGCATAAGAGAAATCAATTCAGAATTTGTACTGGATCAGCCTAAATCTGTTACCTTAATCAGAACAAAATATTGGAATGCTTACCTTAGCAACAGAGGGACATTTATGTGTGTAAATTCACACATGTCTCAGTGTCTCCCAACAATGAAACTTTCTTGTAGAGGCAGTATAGCTTAAGGAAGTGAGCATGGCTAGAAGCCAAAATGGACCTAGATCCAAAATCCAACTCCTCCCCTTATGATGCTGACTTTTGAAAAGACAATAAGAAAAGATAGAAATTATAAGACAAAACAAAAAACTTCCACAGTTGAAAGCTTTTTAAAAAGGTGTTAATTGGGCCATAAAGGACCAGGTTCAGGGGCATGAAGTCTAAACCACCAAGAGTGTGCTTAGGTGGAGAAGGTAGCAAGTCCACCATCCTGGAGATGATGGTGCTGTAACACACATCAAGTTTAGGGGAAGATGGAAGTTGTTTTAAAGGAATTTACATTGGCTACAGATAAGGTAGGCAGAATAACAGGAAGTGAGGGCAGTTCTGGGATAGAGTCCAAAAGAAGATGTGTTTGCTCTTTTGGATTGGTTGTGGGCAACAGTTTAGAAAGCTCATGGGAAAGCAAGAAGTGGAGGCCCCTGTGGGGGGGCGGGGGGTGGCACCTGGCTTTCTTCTTTTAGATAGTCTTTGTGGTAGCCACCAGGGAGTAAATTCAAAGTTCCAACATACACTCAGAAGTGTGAGCAGTCTTTTGTTGGTTTGGCCCAGCAGGTGTTAATTAACTCCCACTTACTCTTCCATCCACCTTCTGGCCTGCTGTAATTAATTTAGAACATTTCAGAAATTTTGTCCTTAGCACAATGAATAATGTTGAGGCTGTGCTTTATACCAGGCTCAGTGCTTAGATGTTTTGCATATATTATCTCATGTAATCTTAATTGTTGTTCATGAGATAGCTATTAAGCTATTAGAAGGGATAACACAATAAGAGATTACCTAATTTGCCTCAGGTGGCAGAGCTCTGGGTTTTTGAATCCAGGTCCATTATAGCTGTGTTAGACAGAACAAAGCCTCCTTAACCCTGAGGTTGTTCACACCTTAATGTCGAGAACCTATGACTATATTAGGTTACGTGGCAAAAAGAATTACAGTTGCAGAAGGCATGGAGGTTGCTAATCAGCTAGCCTTAAAATATGGGATGATCCTGAACTATTTGAGTTGACCCCATGTAGCCACAAATGGAAACTGCAAGAGGGCAGAAGAGAAGGTCAACCAACCATTGCAGGCCTTGGAGGTTGGATTAAAGAGTCAAAAAGCCAAAGAACATGTGTGGCCTTTCGAAGCTGGAAAGACAAGGAAGTAGATTCTCCTTTAGAGACTCCAGGAAGGAACCTTGCTCTGCGAACACTGATTTTAGCCAAGGGAGATCCATTTTGGACTTCTGGCCTACAAAGCTACAAGATAATAAATTTACACTGGTTAAGCCACAGGTTTTGGTAATTTGTTACAGAGGCCATAGAAAGATAACACAATAGTCATATTCCCCATGCTCTCTGTATGAAACTATACCAACTCTTCTAAGAAGGTTGCAAAAAGGGGTAAGACTGGGATTTGGATGACTTTGCTGGTTGCCCATGACAAGCAGGATAGAGAGTGAATATTCCTAAATACTCAGTGGCTTTCTCACTTGGCCAATATAAAATAATTTGAGATTTTTTTGGTCCCAAACCTCACAGATTATCATAGGCTATTCATTGATGTCTCTCTTCCTTATCCCTCAATTCATGAGTAAGTTTTGAAGGTTTCTGATGTATTTTGTGTTTCCATGAACCTTTAGGATCTTTTTGAAAATCAGATATAGGTTGTAGGCATTGAGATACAGATGTGATTTGGTCAGGAAACTTTATTTTTAAGACTGGTAGAGTCCTGCTCCCTGCCACCCACAGCCTGGAGAGCTGAGGATAACTCTGAGGATTTATTTTTCATTATTATGTATTTATGTATTTATTTATTATTTATAGTTTACCATCAGTATTATTTTGTATCAGTTTTAGGTATAGAGCATAGTGGTTCAAC
This sequence comes from Phyllostomus hastatus, assembly GCF_019186645.2. Taxonomy (NCBI): domain Eukaryota; kingdom Metazoa; phylum Chordata; class Mammalia; order Chiroptera; family Phyllostomidae; genus Phyllostomus; species Phyllostomus hastatus. Next base: position 9,726,611 of record NW_025334017.1, on the reverse strand, counting down.
AATCATAGACTTCACAAAGGGGTCCGCCCCAGTATTTTCAGACTCTGAGGATTTGGAGGTCTAGCGGAATGGGATGCTGTACTTCACTGATTCCTCCCAAAATAGTAAAGCTGAAAGAGCCATCCACTGCACAGGAGAGATTAACAGCTTTTTGTAGGAGAATATTTTGTATTTTATCCAAAATAAAATCCCATCGAAATGACTTCAGGTTACTGTTCTGTGAAAGGCAAAGGACAAAATTACAGAAAGCTACCTTGCTGAATGAGAGAAGGTGACATCTATTATATCATGCGTTTTTATAGCTGCAGTGATCATTTTTATGTCTTTGGCATTTTTTCAACACAGGAGTATTTGGATGGTATCTTTTTTTGTCTCTAGGAAAGTGGAAAGAATTAATTAAGTCTGTAATTGTGTAATACAAAAATTAATAGAAATTTTAATAAAAGTGCTACCATAACAGGATTTAAATCCATTGTCACTTCTCATTATAACTTAATCCTAAATAGTTGGTAGTAATGAAGAAGAAACTTTAAAAGCTCTACTTTAGTTTTAGCACCTAGCACAATACCCATCACTAAGTAGTTCCCAGTGAATATTTGTTGTAAGAGTGAAGGATGAATGGATGAGTTTACTGCTTGGTGCATTAATTGTACCTGTTTCCAGTATAAATATTTTAGAGTTGGAGATCTCAATATCAAAATATACAAACTGCAAATAAAAAGGATAAATCATGTGTCATCCATATCAGGTTTTTGCTGCTTTAATGAAAAAAATGAAGTTTTTATAAGCAAGTGCTTCTATCATGAATATTTAAAATGGAGAACATATTGGTGCAATAATTATTCTTCAGTGTAAACTCACTGAAAACATAGCAATTGGAATGCAGTCAATTCTTAAAGTCCTGCTTCTGAGAATGCAGAGTTTAAAAATATGTATTGTTAACTTTTAGATTCAGATACTGGATTTGTATAACTGTGTTTATGATTCTCTTCCCTGGTATAGGTGGACACTATTTCATTTAACAGATCAGAGCTCCTTTGTGAAAAAGTTGAGCCTTGTTTTGGTTAATCACACAGAGTCACACACATTTTGGTCTTTACACACTGAAAACCAATAATGATAGGATGATTGCTCATAAATATTAAAAGGATAAAGTTTTCTGTTTGAAAATCAAAGTTGCCCTGGTGAAAGGATTGCTTAGTTTCAGTACTATGGACGCTCATACCACTTTACCCCAGGGAGACAAATGGCTTGTTGTTCAGTCATATCTGGTGAGAATTTACCATCCTCTTAGTGCAGGAAGTGAAGGGATTAACATCTTTGAAAGATGGACAGTTACCACTTTAGGTTTGGCACTCCAACATTGTTGACTCTTCTATATGTCTTTGTATATTGAGTTTATAGTAACGTAGACTTATTTTTGACTTGTTATGATGATAGCCAACATTTTTGAGAACTTCCTATGTGCCTACCAGTCATAGAGGCAAGTATTTCATATTCATTATTGTATGGAATTTATTGAATTCTCCCTCATAACAACCTTTTTCATTTTAGAGAGGTAAAAAAGTAAGTCTTATTTAAATAGTATCTTAAAATTATAAAACTAGAATATAGTGCAGTTAGGGTTCAAATATAGTGTTTAACTTCAAGTCCAAATATTTAATACTGTTTTTTCTTTTTTATTATTTTTAAACTTTCTTGTAATAATGTTCTGATATTTGTACTTACACTTTACTAAAGATAAAAGTATTAAGATCTAAAACAACTTTTAAACATTTCTAGTAGAAATTTAACTAAGATATGACTATATACATTTGTACTTTAAAAGAATATGTTGTCTATAAAAAGCAGGAAATAGTAGTCTGCTATCTCCCTCTGACACGACATTGTATGAAAGTCATATGTAGTGAACAGTGTGAGAAAATACCTCTTTTCCTTATCCCATTTGCCAGCTTTATCACCCACTCACTTAATGGCTCAGCAGAGGAGTTGAGGTTAATTGTGTTCCCAATTGCCCTTTATTCAGATCAAATGTCTTTATTATTGTGAATAATACTTTAATTAACATGGGAGTGCAGATATCTCTTTGTGATCCTGATTTCAATTTTGGGGGGGTGGAGGATTTTATACCTAGAAGTGGAATTGCTGGGTCATATGATAGTTCTACTTTTAATTTTTTGAGGAACTTCCATATTGTTTTCCATAGTAATTGTACCAAATTACATTTCTACCAACAGTATGCAAAGGTTCCATTTTCTCCACATCCTCACCAACACTTATTTTATTTTAATAATAGCTATTCTAACAGGTGTGAGTGATATTTCATTGTGTTATTTAATCCTTGCCTGAGGATATGGTTATTGATTTGAGAGACAGAGGAAAGGAGAGAAAGGTAGAGAAACATCGTTATGAAATTTCAACCAGTTGCCTCTCATATAAACCTGACCAGGGACTGAACTGCATCCTATGCATGTGCTGTGACTGGGAATCAAACCCACAGCCTTTTGGTGTATGAGATGAAGCTCCAACCAACTGAGCCACTTCTAGCCAGGACTCTCAATTGTGGTTTTATTTGCATTTCCCTGATGATTACTGACATTGCATACCTTTCCATATACCTTTTGGCCATCTGTATGTCTTCTTTGGAAAAATGTCTATTCACTTCCTTTGTCCATTTTTTTTAATTGGGTTATTTGTTTTTTAATATTGAACTTTAGGAGTTTCCTGTAGATTTTGGATATTAATGATTTATCAGATACATGATTTGCAGAGATTTCCTCCTATCCCATTGGTTGCTTTTTCATTTTGCTGATAGTTTCTTTGCTGTGCAGAAGCTTTTTGGTTTGATATAGTCCTACATGTTTATTTTTGCTTTTGTTGCCTTTTGCTTTTAGTGTCAATCCAAGAAATATTTGTCAAGGAGCTTTTCTTCTATGTTTTCTTCTAGGGGACCTGTCTCTTGACACAGAGAATATTGGGCAGGCTGAGATCCACACTGTAATCTTTCTAAAAACTTATGAAGTTTGATTTAAAATCACTGTTTTCCAAAGGAAAACCATGTTGAAGCAACCTGGAATCAAAGGGGAAGGATATTTTCACCCTCTGGGAATCCATTAAATACAGCTTAGTGTGTTTCCCCTTTTAACAATCCTTCCCAAATGTATTATACAAGCTGTCACACCATTACTGCAGTTCCTATTGCGTATAGAGAAGCAGCATTAAATACTGCATGAGAAAGTGTTACAGACGGTTCAAAGATGTCTTGATAGAGCAAAACTCAGTGGTTCCTGATATGTTTCTTGAATGCTTTCAGATCTATAGTGAGATTTTAATCTTGCTTTGGGTTGAAAGACCTTTTTCATGTGGACAGAGAAGCTCAATACTTTGTGTAGAATGTATAACTTTGCTTTTATTTCTTTGCAGGCACACATGCGACTTCTCTCACTATGCATGCAGTGTATGTGTGTGTGAATATATAAATGTGTAAATATATGTGTGTATATATGTGTATAGATTTCAAACTAGTTCTACCCTTTTTGCTTGTCAGTGTGTTGTACCATATGGTTACAGTATCATGCCAAAAGATAAAAATATTCCTAGACCATATGAAATCACCAGTCAGCTGAAGAAGGGTAAAGACTTTTGACCACAGCATTTGTGACTGTGATGCATTTGAGGACAGTAGTACATGGCTTAATACCCCAATTCTAAAAACAGGACGTATTTTGAAATAAATGTGACTTACTTTTTAAGAGAAGGAATCCAAAAGTAACATCTTTGAAAATCTTATTTTTCTAAAGTAAAGGAATTTATTCAAATCAGTGTTTTTTTTTCTATATGGAAAATTTCCATATTTATATATAAAACTTTCTCCCCTTATTTTACTCTGGTGTTACCATAAAGAGAAGCCTTAGAGATGAAACCTACTCTGCTACAGGTGGATGGAGTCTCTTGGTTGTAGATAATATGGCCACTACACAGTTTCTTTAATTTATTCTGTGAGTGGGATATTTCAACCAAGATAAGAAAGGTATGGAAAATCAAATCCCACAGCATCCCTTAGAGACCATGAAATAAAGTCATAGTAACAATGTGATTCAAGGCTGTTTACTCCCCCCAAAACAAGCAATAAAGGGTCCGCAGGTCATCTACAATATGCCTCACTTGTGCTACTCAGATTTTACTCATTTTAGGTCTCAAGTAGACCCAGGGTCTTTTGTGACACATTGAATTTTGTTTCTAACTAATTAACTAAACAAAAATGGGTGGGGGTGGGGGGAACTTCAATAGTTAATTTTCTAACCAAAGACTGAGTATATTTTTTACTGGAGAGGTAAGTTAATACATAGAGTAAGTGCCATCATCATGACATTTCTAGGTGACAGTTCTGTAAATAGTACTCATGTTATTTGACAAAGATGCAATCTTGATTTTTGTCTCTTCACTAATTATGATTCTTCTTCTTCTTTTGTATTTAATCCTAGTTTTCTTGTTTAACAAAATGATCCTACTGGAGCTTTTTTATAGGATGAGTCTAAAATAGAATGGTCTTGATACACTTCCTCATTTTATAATATATGTTTGAACCCTCCTATTTTGCAATTGAATTCTTAGATAATGGTTCCCTTACCTTGAGACAGACAGGTGCCAAATATGTTCAAGTAAAAATCTTAGTCCAGAAGTATCTGTATATTTTATGTGTTCTTGTGCTTTTCTCTTTGTTCGCTGGAGATCTACCAGAGAGAAATTATTTTAGCCTCAAATATAAATCAACAAAATTGAGTGGGTAGGTAAACATGTTCTTAATTGCAGTGCATTGGAAGATATGTGTAAATTGCATCCCACTTTATAGGTAGCTATAATATTTTTAAAGGGCTAGTCTTTCCTTTTCAGGAGCCAAAGTGACTGATTCATGTCAGTTTCCTTAATCTGCTTTAATATAACTCAATCCCTCTTTGAAACTGCACTTATGCTCTTAAAACAGTCATGTTTGAAAAGAAATTCTGGCCAAACTGAACCAAAAACTGGAGTAGTGTCTGTTTTGGGACTTTAAAAATTGTTACTGTGTTATAAAAAGGAACTCATAAACTAAGAGTCTCAAGCACTGTGCTTATCTGATAGGGTAAGAGGGCTTTTTAAGTATTTTAACGTGACTCAAATTTGTAGGATATCTCATGACCTGTGTAAAAACATTTTGCATAATGCTAGGTTATTTAGTCACTTAAAATTGATCATTTTTCATTTAGAAACCACTTTGAACAGTGGCAGTTTTATAACTATTTATGATATGCATAGATTTATTTTCAAATTCACTCCCTTCTATAGAAACTATAGTTATTTATAAAAAGAGAAAGAAGGAACATGGAGGGACATTGTTTTGGTCTGTCAGAGGCTGACTTTGGAAAATGACTAGAATTTTGGCTGCATCCAGAGCCTGCTTTCCCAGGGTCTCTGAAGCCTTAAGATCAAGTAAGAAAGAATCCATGGCAGTGAGTGCTTTCTTTTTCCAACTGCTGTTTCCAAGTTTCCATTGGAATGCTACAGTTACAACCAGGTCAAAAAAATAACTTAGAGTACTTATCCTTATTAAAAGAAAACAACTAGGGGAGTGATATTTGTGGAAAAGGTAATGATGGAGCTAACTCCTGCAGAGAACATGGCATGATAGCATTTCACACTTATCTCTCTGTGAGCCTCAGTTTTCTCATAAATAAGGATGTCAGGCTAGATAATCACTTTGGAAATGATAATGATTCTGCAAGGATATTGTCATTCTTCAGTTAACCCCACCAAAAATATATATTTCAGCTATCTGGAATGTATATGTCTTCAAACACAGCATGTCTTTAAAAAAAATTCCATTGCAATATCCTTCTTTCTTTCCTTTTAGATCCAGTGCAAAAACTCCACCTGTCTGGAGTTTTTCCAGCTCTTTCTCAGGCAAAATTCACCATCTTCTCTCCCTGCTTCTCCTAGTCTCCCCCAGCATCTCAGAATTCACTTTATGATGTAATTTAATGATCAGTCAATAGACATTACTCCAAGCCATTGTGTTAGGACCTAGTATGAGAATAAGAGTCTGCTTTTCATTCATCTATGTCCTCAGCTCCTAGAAAAAAGTTTGGTATATTATAGGTAGTCAATAAGCAAATCATTAATAATTTAAAAAAGAACTGTCCTTAAATAAAATCAGTGCTCATCATAATGTGGAAAATAAAGCCTGTGGGCAATTTTCTTCGTAGTCATTATTGGTTCATAAAAGTGCTGAGAAACCTGATATACACAGTTGACTCTAAAGATATGAGTCACAGCTTCACATGAGTCAGAGCTAAGCCAGTTAGACAAGTGGGAATTCCTTTTAGTCTGCTTGTCAACTACAGAGTAGTTTCAGGGCCCAACATAAAAGGATCATAAGATCCTGAATCCCAGAGGGTTCAGGGCCATGAGAAACAACTCATTTTTAAAAACTGAGGGCGATACTCTTTCTGAGAATTGGAGAAAAGAGTTGTTCAAATGGGATTAGATGAGGACATTTGGAAATCTGAACATGCTGCCAGAACTCAGATCAGAGGCAAGAAGACCACTTCAAAACACAAATTGGATGAAACTCTTGGTACAAAAACAAAATAGCAGAGGGTGAGGTATTCAATACATTTGTTCCAAATACTTCAGGTGGCAATATGGCAGTATGGTGAAGAACTAGCACTTTAGAACTAGAGAGATAAAGAAGAGTTTAAATACTACCTCTGCTACTTATTTGAGGTAAGACTTTCCACAGTTTATTTTACCTCTCAGAATAGTAGTTTTCGAGGCAGATGGATGAGTTTTGAAAAGGTTTCATTTCTTATACCCTTGAGGGAAAGCAGGTATGCACTATTCAGCAAATAGTTATTGAACTCCTACAATATCCAAAACCCTGAGGGGTGCAGAAAGTACAATAAGATACCATTTCTTCCACACAGAGTATATATAAAGCTGCATTAGGAAAATGTATAAATATGTCTCAATCTTCAAATGTTCACACTTCCCTGCTATATTAGTTTAAGACTGCTTAACACCTACATTTGTCAGTATTTGCACACTTAGTGCCTAACAATACTGACAGGTGAAGTGAGGTGATCCCTTAAGGCTGTGTTTCTTACACTAGGAGAAGCTGAGGCTACTAATGTCAACTGTTACTGTTGACATAAATTACCCAACAGTCACCAAGGCAAAAGAAATTGCTTTCCCTCAGATCCATTAGTCTTTCCTTTCACATGTTCTTTTCAGTTCAATTCAACAAATATGTGTTGGTTGCCTACAATATTCATGCTTTTTTGCTGCTGGATGTACAGAGAGGAAAGTCAATTTCTATGTTTAACCCAAAGTCTACAGAGATACATAAAGGGTCCAGCAATTTTATTACACAATGTGATAGGTAGGCAGGATAGAGATAAGCACACACACACAAATGGAAACAAAACAAAACAACCCTTCATAATAGAGCTATATTAGAGAAATTCTTAGGAGCAGAAACTAGACTGGACTTGGGCTTGGGCTGCATGCGGATGGAGGAAAGAGAGAAGGTGCAAGGATGATTCCTAGGCTTCTAGTCTGAGTGTCTATCACTGGCCATTCAACAAGGTAGAAACTGTTTAGGAAGATTAGGTTTGGGGCCCAGAGGATGAAGTCACTTTTTTGGACATAATGAATGGGCAGTGTCTACAGGATACCCTGTTGTCCTATTGTTGACGTTATTTTTTCTTTGCTTCTAACCTCATGATTTTTATCAGGAAAAGGGGCAGAATGGTGGGTAGGACAGTAGAAATAAATGGAGGTGGCTGTCAGCTGAAGGCGAGTCTCCCAAATGTCACATCTTCCCCAGCATCTCAATGTTACACGTATATGTTATCTACCATTCTTTCACAAGATGCATCTTCTGGGCCAAAGCAATTGGCTTAAGGGTAGGCATGTGACCTAAGAGTCTTTCACCTCATTTTTTTCAAGCTGCAGTTGATATGGAAGACTCCATTCATTTACGGTCCTGGTGCTGTAAAGATGTGAGCCTGGAAATGGCTAGCAGCCGTTTGCCCCATCTTGAGGGAAGCAGGTCTACACCTTGAGAGAAGGTTTAGCTGATTAGCAGAAAAAAAGCAGAGAGGATAACCGAAGGTCATTTTTAATTTCTCTTTTATTTTTTAATTAATTTATTTTTATTGACTTTATTGGGGTGACATTGGCTAATAAAATTATATTGGTTTCAGGTGTACTTTATATAGTACATCGTCTGTATATTGTATGTGTGTTCCCCACCTCAAGTCAAGTCTCCTTCCGTCACCATTTATCCCCCCTTTGCCTTCTTCTACTTCCTCCCGCCCTTTCCCTCTGGTGATCACCTTACTGTTGTCTGTGTCTATGAATTTTTCTTTTTTGCTTAATCCCTTCATCTTCTTCATGCAGCCCCACAACCCCACAACCCCCCTCACCCCTCCAACAGCTGTTAGTCTGTTCTCTATTTATGAGTCTGTTTCTATTTTGTTGGTTAGTTTATTTTGTTCATTAGATTCTACATATAAGTGAAATCATATGGTACTTGTCTTTCTCTGACTGTCTTATTTAAACATTTCTTGAATGTCAAATGTATGCCAAATGAAATTGTTTTAGATGCTCGGCAAATACCAATGAACAAAAGGGACAAAAGTAATTAGTCTGCACTTGAGCTCACATTGGAGGCAGACATTAATAACACAATAAATAAATAAAAAGTTCTATGACATGTTAGGAGTGAGTGCTAAAGAAAAATAGAGCGGAGGGATCTAGAAGTATAACTGGTTGTAATTTTATGTAGGTTAACTTTCATTGAGGAGGTAATAGTTGTGCACAGAATTGAAGTGAGGAGGCGGTGACTGGAATTTTGGTGGGAAGAATGTTTCAGTCAGAAGCGGCAACCAGTGCTAGGACAGTAAAGTGGAAACATGCCTAATGTCTCTGGGGAGCAGTAAGCGGCCAGTGTTCTGAGAGCAAAGTGAGTGATGCGTGATGTGGCTGAATATCAGGTCAGAGAAGTGACAAGTAGTCAGCTTGCGAAAGGCTTTGAAGACTTTTGCAAGGCTTTGGCTTTTATTCCTAGGGAAATGGGAGATATTGGGAAGTTGGGGACAGTGGAGTCAGGACATCTGATTCACATTGTAAAATAATCACTCTGGCTGCAGGGGAAAGAGAGCAGGCCAGAAACCAGACACCTATAGGATGTTAAGAAGTGATGGTGGCTCAGGTTAGACATATGGTGGTGAGAAGTAGTCAGAAATCTGAATATACAAGGTCTGGCACAAATAATTTCCCCTTTTTATTACAAAATCTTTTACTATGAAATCATAAGCATGTAATTCTGTACCATTACAATATCACACTTAAGCACAACATATGACATTTTAGGTGAAATGTTCAAATTAGAACTATAAATTATTATTCCCATATTATTACCCTACCAACCATGCTCAAGCAGGTGTTATTTCTTCTAGACCCTGTGTTTTTAGGGTAGAGCTGACAGAATTTCCTGAAAGAGGGGACTGAAATAATACTCTGAGATATGTGGCCTGAGCAACTGGAGGATGGAGTTGCTAAGAGCTGATGTAGAGTACTGTGGATGGGTGTGTTTGGGAGGGAAGATCAATTTCTCAAGTTTAGATGTGTTAAAGTTCAGATTTCTGATTACATAGCTAGATGGACATGTCCTGTAGGTAGTCAGATATTTAAATATTAAGTTTAGGAGAGAGGCATGGATTGGAGATGCAAGTTTTTGGATCCTTAGCATATAGATAGAAAATTAAGGCAATGAAAGTGGATGAAATAAGGGGGAAGCAGTGTGGATACAAAAGAGCAGAGGACCATGAACTGCGCCTTGGGCAAAAGAAGACTGACAATGGTCCAGTCAGTGAGGTGGGGAAAAACCTTGAGGAGGGGTGTCCAAGTGAAGGAAGAACGACCCATGAACTGTGTCAGGTGCTGCTGGTCAGTCAAGTTAGATAAGTACCAGGAAGTCTCCTAGGTTTGGTAAGGTAGAGATCATTGTTGATCTCAACAAACGAAGTTTCTGTGGAGTAGCAGAGATAAAAAACTCTTTAGAGGAGGCTTAATGGAAAACAACAGGAGTGAGATTTGAGACAGTGACTACAGATAAATCTTCTAAAAAGTTTTGTTGGAGAGGGAATGAGAAATAGGGCAGTAGCTGGTGGGGGACATGTGACTAAGGACAGATTTTGTTTAGATATATAAGAGAAATGACAGCATGTTTGAATGTAAGTGACAAAGATTCCATAGGAAAAGAAAATGATATAGACAAGGGGGGGTGGAATTTCCAGAGAGAATTCCTTGCATTAATGAGAGAGACTATTAGTCAACGTCCTCCTGAGAAACAGAACCAGTAGGAGGGCTGTGTGTGTGTGTGTGTGTGTGTGTGTGTGTATGTGTGTGTGTGTTATAAAGAACTGGCTCATGTGATTATGGAGGCCAGCATGTCCAAAGTCCAAAATTTGCAGAGTGAACCATCAGGCTGACGATCAAGGAAAGAGCCAATGTTGAAATTCAGGTGCAAGGCCATGTGCTGCAGAATTCTCTCCTGCTCAGGGGAGGTCAGCCTTTGTGTTCTCTTCAGGCCTTTAACTAGTTAGATAAGGCTACCAGCATTATAGTGAGCATCCACCAATTTAAATGTTAATCTCACAAACCCTCACAGAAACATCCAGAATAACACTCAATCTGGCCCAGCCAAGCTGAAACATAAAATTAATCATCACATGTGGGATCTCATGTGTAAGAGGAGGGTTGGGTTGGTCAGGGCCATGGATTGTTCCTTCACAGAATGAGGTAGGAAGGCAGAGCATGGGTGTGTGATGCTGGTTGGTGGGTGGTTGTGATGCTGAGAGTCTGGGAAAGTTTTCTGCAAATTATTTCAATTTTGTCAAAGGAATTGAAGTAATTTAAAGAGAAAGTAGGAAGCAAGGTCATCTGATGAGAGTAAATACGGGGGACTAGGTATCTGGAGTTTGAGGAAAAAAGCAAAGGGAAGGAGTGAATTAGTTATCCAGAAACGTGGGACAGTGAATGAAGCAGGGAAATGTGACATGGTTACTGATGGAGTTCAGGATTGCTGGAGATTTGGGGTCATTCATTTAAAGTGATACCTGTTAGTAGGATTGTGTATTTTTCTCCAGCCATGTTCACTGCCTAGGCTACACATGGAGAAGGCAGAGCATCATATGAATGGAGTGATGGTTTTGCCCATGAGCTCCCTGTAGTATGAAAGGGACAGGCACTTGAAGGGGTAAGCCAGGCACAGTTATGATGATTAGCCATGGGATCCAAACAAGGAAATGGGCAAGAGAGGACATCAAGTGGGAAAGAAACTCAAAAAGTTGAATGTTCTAAGGGCATGAAGCCCCTGGTGCCTGTCACTCCCGGGGCCAGTTTCACTCCTGACTTTAGTTATCTGAACAAATTCCCCTTTGAGCCTAAGTAGGTTGGGTTTCTGTCACTTGAAGTTGAAAAAATCCTGCCAGTTTGGGGAGAAAATATAAAGGAAAAAAAAACAAAGGGAAAGGACCTGACAAAATTTCTGTTACTTTTCGAGCAAGTGATTCTTAACTCACACAATGATTCAGAATTTTCTGAAATTGAAGTGCATCAATGTTTTTTTTAAATGCTTCTCAGATTTCACCCCAAGATTCCGATTCAGTTGGTGAGAACTGAAGAACCTGTTTTCAAAACTCCCCAGTATAATCCAAATGTTCAGCCTTGGCTGAGAATGAGAGTTCTAAATCTTCTCAACTAAGGTCTTTAGTGACAGCCTCAAATTATTTGGATGCTGCAAATTAATCTTTGAATTAAATGATCAATTAATTTTTGGATTATCTCTGCATGCTCCTGGGAGATTTATGGGGGAGAGAAAGGTGTTCACATTTCCCCTGAATAGCTTTTACAGCTCTAGAGACTGCTGTGTGTGAAGTCTGCGGCCAGTGGTGGACTTTGGTGACTGGTGTGCTGGGGACTGTGCAAACAAAGGAATGGCTGTCACTTTCCAGGAACTCACTGGGGCTTTTTTATTTGTTATTATTTGTTTAATGTTTATTATAAGGAATATATTGGTTTTAGATCTATGGTTTGGTTGTTTTATTTTTTATGGTAGTTGAACACTTTATTGCAAATTAAGGTTCCTTAAGTAATTGGTGTGTAAAGTATGCCCCTTTCAATTGGCATTTATAGCAGGGCAGTAGAATATACTAGTAAGAGCCTCGGTCTGTGTGTCAATAGAGCGCTGCTCGAGTTGCATTCTCACCCTATCCCAGCTCTGAAATTTTGGGCCAGTTTCTCACCCTCTTTGTGCCCCAGGGTTCCCATCTGCAAAATGAGGAGGTTGTCTACTACCTTGCCCCTCTCACACTATAGGGAGATCATGGGCAAACCATAACTCCATTAGTATGACTCTCCACCTTCTCCACATGTAGCCTGTGCAGTGAACGGAACTCTAAGATCTGTTTCAGCCCAAGATCTCTATGACTCAAGCTATAGTTTTATTTTCCCCCCAAATTATTTTTTATATAGAGTTGTAGTTTTATTGTTTTATGACACACTAGATCTTGCCCGTGGTTTATTGGAATATTGCATGGTACCAGGTGGAAAACATGAATTGACTTGATGACAATACACTTTCCAATATGACATTTAGGGAAGCATTGTGGGGGAAGTGAAGACATCTATTCACAAAACAATGTCATTGAGAATACTAAATGGTAAAGATGAGGTAAAGAATAATGGTAAGAACACTGGTTTTTGCTGGACTTCAAAAAGGAGGGAGAGAGTGTGTTTCTTTGTTGTTCTGGGAGGACTTCATGCAAGAAGTGATAATTGACCCAGTGCTTAGAGGATGAACTTGGAGGATCTCAGTATTCAGAGGAGAAGAGGACTTTATCTGACGTGCCTGGCTGGAATGGTGCAATGACAGTGGAGGAAGAGAGGACTATATTTTTGAATGGAAGGAGAGGATCAATTTGTCTTTGTGGAGAAAAAGAAAAGACTGGAAATATAGAAATTGTAGACATTGAACTACATACCAGCAGCTGACAGTGTTGAAGAATATAATGATGGACACATTCAAGTATTAATATTTAAATCTGTTTATAAAAGGTTGCGCACTTAAAATGTAATGGGGATTGGAGACTCTGCGGGGGTAAAAAATCTTTAGAAAAATGGAATATACAGTGGGGTTTGTACTTGCCTTGGAGGACATGTAGAGGATAGTGTGAAGGTAGTTCCTGGGCTCTTAACATTTATATACTTTATAAGCTTTTAACCTAAACTGACATTCTAATTTAATCTAAATTGATATACTCCTTGGCATCATGCTTGGATGCCAAGGAATCTATCATACCTCTTCTTTTATAATTTTCCAATTCTTGTTGAAACTTACCATTACCTTAAGGCATAAAAATCTCTTTGGTGAGGAGAAAAAGTGAAGATTCAAAATGTTTGTGTGTTTGTCAAGACTTCTTAAATCAAGGCACTGTACCACCCCCTCCACGCATTTCATTAAGGGATTAGACACCAATGAGTTCTACACTTTTTAGGTTTAATAATAATGTATAAAAATATATTGCATTCAACTTTTTAATTTAATTGTGTGTTTCTAATGATTGCAATAAGTTAATTATAATTTAACTCAGAAGAACGTTTTTAAATAGAGTAAAATGGTCATGAACATTATAATAAAAATAAAATAAAGTAAAATAAAACAATATTTTAAAGTATAGTGCAATAGTTTTGCAGAGATGTATAATAGATAATCTACTTTTAAAAAAAACTGGTGTGTAGCTAATAATCTTGTGCCACTAATCTCATATTCTTTGCATTCTGTTTTGGAAAATCCACCAGGTATTAGAAACTCTTAAAAAAAGGTGATTCCTTTTATTAGGGGATTTGTTTTTATTTAATTTGGTTTTTCAAATGGTCAAGTCAGGCATTTTCTTATGCTTATGTCAAATGCACCTTTGAATCAAAGCATAGCCACCTCCCAACTATGTAATCTTAGATAAATTACTTAACTTTTCTAGGCCTTAGTTTTCTCCTAAGTAAATTGGGAATAATAAGACATGCCACATAGTTTTGACTTGAGGAGTAAATAAGAGAGTGATGTTAAGCACATAGTAGTGTCAGGTACACTGAAGACTCTCAGTCAATTGTCTCGTCATCTCTTCTCACTCCCTCATTATATATAAATAATTATATATAAAAAAGCTGATTGTAGATCAGTCACTAACTTAAATGTGACTTTAAAAAATAACTTCACTTGGAAAATTATCACAGAAAAAGATGAGTAAGTTAGTTTAAAAAAATGAAATACTAGAAGTGCATCAGAAAATTGCAAAATAATTTCTCCTTGAAATATGGATAATGCCTCTTAGTTCACTTCCTATATTTTAGACTTTTGTATATTGTTTATGCCTGTCTAAATACCTACCTACCTATTTATTAATGTAGGAAATATCTGAAAGAAATATTTATTATTCACTAATGATTGTAACAATGAATAATAAAATACAGATGGAAGATATTTTGGAAGAAAGAATACTACGGGTCTGGTTGATCCATACAACAATCACCTGAAAGCTGATTGGGAGGATTTGAATTTTTATGTGTATACTGACCATCAAAAATGTTTTTCTCTCAAAAAGGATATGAAGTACTAAAATATGTGCCTTTAATATTGTGTCGACATGTGCTATAGCAAACAGTCATTCATCATTTAACCAAGGTTTCAAATGCATGGTGAAAACTTAGTGAAGTAACCTATTTTCTTCCCTAACTGGATTATCTTCTCAAATGAATTACATCCAAGTATTGATAATTCATTGTCATAATTTCCTTGCATGTAACTTATCAGTGCTACAGAAATTCTAGAAATCTTTTGGGCCACTTTTTTGGTTAATATAAATAAATAAGACCATTAAACCTGTAACTGGAGAGAGTCAGAAAAGAAAATCAATATGATCACTCATGAACAGGTAAGTTTATTCACAAAACTAATTTTACTACATTCAGACTTGTGTAGCCTTATGGATAATTGTTTTAGATAAGATAAAATTACAACTTTAGCATTTTTACTAATGCACTAAAAATCCACTGTAGTAGGTTTCTGAGCTGTAATTAAGAGAACTACCATGTCGTGTGACTCTCCATAAGCTGAAAGTATATGTTCAGTGCTATCATTTATAACAGTTTTTGCAAACTAAAGAAATTTTCACATTTGAAAAGTTGGAAAGCAGTTCAGAATCTCAACTTTGGAACATGCCTGTCTTTCTCATTTCCTGCCTCCCTCTGAAGCCATCCATTTCTCTTCACTGTGGAATATGCGTGGGAGTGAATGGCTAGAAGACAGTACTGTACACAGTTCACACCAGGTCTTGTTAAGAAGATGGGAGGGACTACATCTTTAACCATATGGAGTGCTGAAATTTTTGGGAACAAACCAAAATGGTAATCCGAAGTCTTATTTAGGAAACAAAACTTGTGTGACTAGAAATAGACTAGCTCCTAAATATATTCTGGTTTATGTGCATTATGCTGTAAACCACATGCCACAAGGTAGGATTTTAGGTGGTCAGCAGAGGGCAGGTATATTTTCTACCTAAAGAATGTGTCTACAGTCTGGGAACTGATTAGATTCTTTTTTCAGTTTGATAATTTCAAGCCTTTTCTGCCCTTTTGACAAATCTATACATGTATACATGTTTTTTTAATATTGCCAATCCCTTTGAAGCCATGAGTGTTCATTTTTAGATAACTTTAATTATGAATTATGGCTTCAGAAATCTCTTCTCTACATTTCAATTTTTAAAAGCATCATATAAGATATTCTCTGAAATATTGGTCTTTTTGGACTTAAACAACTGGAGATAAAATTGTAAACTCTTGTTGGAAATATTCTATATTTTTTGCCAAAATAATCAGAGTTACCCATGATATGTAGCTATGATAAAGTGGGTTCAAATCTCTATACTTTCAACCATCAATAACATCCTCACTAATTAGCTGCTTCATCTTAATTCAAGTGACTTAATAACTCTGAGCTTCACTGTCCTTGTTCATAAACTAAAGATTTTTGTATTTCATGATCTTAAAGACTTATGCCATGTCTGAATTTCCATTTTCACAAAAGTTTAGCATACCGTACTCATAGTTTGATTGTTTTCCATATATTTTCTTATAAACCATTTACCTGTCAGCATTTTTGTTTGCTGGATTTTATAATTTGGCATATGGTTACTCTTTGCTACTCTCCCTTTGATTTTCCTGATACATTTCTTTTGCAGTTGATAAAGGGGAACCCACTGGAGTGTATTTTTGTAAAATAGTGTAAGAAGTATAGATATTTAGAGATGTAAGTGATCATAAACAGCATCAAACTCATCTGTTAAAAATAAGAGACATGATGGCCAGATTGTCCAGGGCCTTGATTTCAGTGTAGAAGGAGGATGTTGGAACTCAGACACTGGCAGACTGATGACCTGTTATCTTTCATCCTGTGTTCCATCCTTTGGCTGTGTCATAACCAGTAATGTTGCTACTGTGATACAATCACGGGTTTGTGACATTTAAGAATAAATCTTTGATTCTGGTGAGATACCACAGTTCCAGATTTTTGTAGCCAAAGCTCCAGTTTCTCCTTCTGTCTTGGGATTTGGAGCTGACCCGGCTGAGAAGGCTAGAAATACTTACTCTCCTCCTCCTTTATTGTCCCACAGTGCAGCACGACCCTCATGATGCTTGGTCAACTCCTGGGTCAGCATTTGCTTATCAGGGGACCTTGCCTTGGACTTGTCTTCCTGTGCATGGTGATCATGATTGTCTAATGGCCTAGATGGAGGCAGCAGAGTGTTGATACGAAGGGGTGTCAAGGATCTCTTAGCTTCACCATTTTAAAATGTAGGTTTTATTATTATTCAGATATGGTGAATAATACCACACCATAGGGGGCCACACAGGGTAGAACCAGGTTTGTCAGGAGGCTGAGAGAGCCGAGAAAGAACTAAGGGGAGGGACTTTATTGTGGTTTCTACAGGAAGGAAAGCCAAGGCAGAGTAAGGAGGCCGAGGATGTCTAGTTTGAACGATTTTAGCAGGCTCTGGGGCACAGGAGTTGTCCCTGGTTTTTGGTACCTGGCTCTGGGGACGTTAGGGCAGGGGGCTAGTCCCCCAGATTGTGAAAGCCCAAGATAAAGGAGATAGCTGGGATGTATTCTCTGAATCGGTTGGTTTGTGTATGAAAGTCATGCTAACCCTGGGAAGCTGGGGGCGGTGAACTGGGATGGGCGTCCCCTCCAGTGTCAGTAAGGCCTCAAGAGGTCAAAGTATCAAAAATAAAATAAAAACATATATCTAATACATTCGCTAGGCCGCAGCATTTTTTCTTTGAAATAATATAAATAGTTGTATTATTATTAATGTAACAGTAATAATTCTTATATAATTTCTGAAAATAGTACTGTGGTCTATTTATTATTTCGTTTGATTCTCGCTCTAATGAGGAGTGAGCTATGAATTTTACATGCTTTTTACAGGTGTACAATATGAAGATGGGAGTTCACTTGCTAGGTTTCCACACTGAGTAACTGGGTAACTGCCTGTTCACTGAGCTTCAAGATAAAAGGAGAACAGAATTACGTTTATTGAATATCTACCATGTGTCCAATGTCTTCTTAGGTGCTTTAGGGTAGTGTGTTATTAAATAAATTAAAAAATTCAGTACTATTAAAAATTCCTAATAACCATTTGAAAAGGGATTATAATGTCACTTTATAGATAAGAAAAACGAGATTCATAAAAGTCAGGAAAGTTGTTCAAGGCTATATACCTAATAAGTGGCAGAACTGAGATTTGAACCAGCTGGGTCTGTTGGACCCGAGGTAGTAAAATAATTTTATCTCAATCGTCAGCTTCAATGAACCGATGGAGGCTGGCTGAAACAGTGGAGAAGGCATCTATGTCTGGACTCAGTGGTAAGCGTCACATTTAGTTTGTGACCTTTGTCACAGGAGTGAGGGGAGAGAGGCAGCACCCAGCCATTTGTTTCTCCTCCTTGAAGTAAACTCTCTTTAATGTTTCTTTCAGCTCCACAAAGCTGTTGTTCTAGGTAGTCATGTTAACAGGTGGTGTCTTAGCCTGCACTCCCTGAGAGCAGAGCCTGAGAGAGAGGTTTGCATGCAGGTAGTTTGAGAATGTGTCCCCAGGGAGCAGGAGCCAAGGGTAGGGAAGGAAGGAAAACCAGTGTGTTAAGCTACCTCTTGTACCCAATCTGCTGTGACCTCCTGAGAACCTTTATGAAATGTATCTGAGAACATTTCCGGAGGGAGGATCACAGGGGCAAGTAGCATTTATGCATAGACTCCTAGGCCCCATGACACACCAGCCACTGCTGAGATGACAAAGACAGTGCTGGCTCTTACCAGATCCAGTATATCAGCAATCTACGCTGTGCATTTCCTGCTTTCCTCCCCGATGTTTTTTTGATAGTACAGCCCAAGAAGATACTGACCACTGTTGATTTTCGTAACTCCCAGAGGCCTTGGGAGACCCCATGACCCTTGTAAAATCTGTACTTGTCCTATGAAAGTGCTGATAACGTGTAGTCTTAAGAATTTCCTGAACTTTTTCTCTGTCTTTTATTTTTCTGACTGTTGGGATTATAAATATCCATCTGTTTTGTACAAGAGCAAGTATGTTGGGCACTAATAGTCCTATTTATTTGAATAGCTATTATGTGCTAGACTCCATAAACCCAGGATCTCCCTCAGTCTTAACCACACCATTGTGAAGGAGGTATTGCTCCCCTGCCTTGCACAGGGAAAAGCACTCTAGGAGCCAAACAATTGCCTAAGGCCACGTCTACCAAGCAATTGAACTGAAATTCAGACATGCCTCCAGCTAATTTCTAAGCCCATAATCATTTCGTTCTGTGGTTATCTGATGAGAGAAAGCAGGAAGGACTTGGCTATTATTTGACCAGTACTTGAGATCTTGCCCTGGGGTTCAATAAAATGAACTTACTTCTGGGTATCAGGCCCGTCAGCATCCTCCACATGAGTCAACTGGAGGCTGGCTCGTTCGTTGTCCACGAAAAATGCTGGAAATCCCCACTGGGTCTCTGACTCAAAGATGTGTCTCTGAGTCTGTGAATCTTTAAACAGTAAAGCACAAACTGAAGTTGTCGAAAGTCCCTAGAAGCTGTACCTTTTTTTCCCCAGAAGAGCTGGAAGGCCACATTTTCTCAGAAACAAAATTAAACAGCAAATCAAGTTGCAAAGAAGATTAGCATCAACCTCTCTGAAACCAGTTTTGCCATGTATGAAATAAGGCTGTGGATTTCATGATCTCAAAGGTCCCTTCCAAGCTAATTTTATGAGGCCAGGGCTACGCTGAAGCAGATTTTAAGAAGCCAGAGGTCAGAGGCATGGTTTCAACCTTTCTGTTTCTCCAGTACTTAGCACATAGTAAATCCTGATCCTGTGTTTGTCAGATGACAGAGGAATGCAAAGCTTACAGGTCCCCTCCTGCACACCTTTCTGCCACTCCATAATAGTTCTTCATCCTATTCTAGCACCTGTAAGTTCTACTTCCAAAGCAATCCCTGAGCTTAAAAAATGGTGGGGCATTTAGTTGTGCCCTTGTGTCAAGGATCTCAAGTCAGTATATTCTCTTCCACAGGTGCATTTTCAAATTGAGATGTGTACCTAATTATGAAATTGAAGGAGTTTTGTCTGTCAAGCTAGTTTCAGTTTTGAAGGACAGATGTCTTCCAAGGCTGTAAAATCACCCCACTGGACATAAAACCCAAATTACCTGTTTGATATACAGAGAAGGGTAGAGTGCTTTCCTTAAGGACAAGAGGGGGGGAAATGAGGAAAATGAGTGAATAGTGGGACATGAAGTGACCACAGGCACTGCCAGGAAGCCAGCAGCCTTTCTCTTGTGGCTGCAAGCCCACCAGGTACAAAGTGCAAAGGGTGAGAGGATGATGTGAGTGTTTAGAGCAGGAGTCCACGAACTACAGCCTGTAGGCTGAGCCCAACCCTGCACCTCTTTTTCATGTGGTGTGCAAGCTGGGAATGGTTTTTACAGGCGAATATTTGGTACTGATTTGATGATTGAGAACACTAACTTCAAAATTTAATTAAGTGAAATGTTAACCCCTTCACCAAAAAAAAAAAAAAAGAAGAAGAAAAGAAAAGAAAGAATTCCATTCCTTTCTTAGAAGGCTTATATTATTTTAAAAAATGTACTTCAGCCCTGACCAGTGGGACTTGGTTGGGTGTCATCCTGCAAACCAAGAGGTTACGGGTTCGATTCCTGGTCAGGGCACATGCCTGAGTTGCAGATTCATTCTCTGGTCGAGACACGTGTGAGAAGTAACCAGCCGATGTTTCCCTCTCATATTGATCTTTCTCCTTCCTCTTCCCTCTCTCTAAATTTAAATAAATGAAATCTTGTAAAAAAGATTGTACTCCATCACTATTATTGTATTTTAAATTTCAATGAGAAATATGTGGAGATTTTTTAATGTGAATACCTATGTGATATAATTCAGTTTTCCTCTTGGCCCACAAAGCTTAAAATACTTATTCACCAGCTCTTTACGCAAACATATTTGCCAGTCCCTTGTTAAGAAGAAAAGCAACCAGACAATAGGAAGATAAACAGGGCTATGGGAGAGGCTAAAAGAGAAACTGAGGAAAAGTGAAGTGATGTTACAAATGAAATGAAAAAAGTAAAATGTTCTTTCTCTCATCTTGAGATGCACATACATAAAATCTTTAAGGACTAGCCAGTCTCTGCCTTCTTCAGCAAAAAAAAAAATTCTCTTCCGTGTTGAAACACACATGGCACATGCACACACGGGCGCACACACTCGCAGTGGCCGGCTACGAGGACAACGTGACCCTGAGCCCAAATCACAGCTCTGCCTCTCACTCATTGTGAGGTCTGGTGTGTTATTTCCCCTCTGATCTCACCATCATTTCCTGAGGTTGCTGGTGGAACTTGGAATCATTAAAGCCGGTGGGTTTTCCCACTTATCAGCACACCGTAAAATCCCAACCCCGTGTTTGCCAGATGACAGTGGAATGCAAAACTTTGTCTCTGGCTTCCACATGCTGCTCTCACAACTCTTCAGCGATTCCACTTTTGTCCTGAAGTTCTCTCTATAAATATAGGCCTTGCCCAAGG
Source organism: Phyllostomus hastatus (assembly GCF_019186645.2). NCBI lineage: Eukaryota > Metazoa > Chordata > Mammalia > Chiroptera > Phyllostomidae > Phyllostomus > Phyllostomus hastatus. Next base: position 9,705,360 of record NW_025334017.1, on the reverse strand, counting down.
TTCTGTCCTCAGCTCTCTACCCTCCTTTTTTGTTGTTTTTTTTTTTTTACATTTTCCTTTAAAGTGCACATTCCTTCTCCAATCTGATCACGTCATCCCTTTTCATTACCCTGACAAAGGTCTGTCTGTTGCATACAAGGCGTTTATGTCCACACCTCTTCCCCACCCTCACTAGCAGATACACGCTTCTTTCTGTGTCTTCTTCTAAATGCTTGCTCCCGATTCCAGGGCTCACTTCAGCTTGCCTGCTTTGTCTACTAAGTCCTGTGAGCCCCCTCTCACTCTTGCTCGACTAACTTCTAGTCCTTCATGACCCTGTCTGTCTTGACTCCTCCCAGTTAAATTATGGTAAGCATTTAAACATTGTTTTAAGCTTAATATGTGGAGAAAATCTGATTATATTTTGGAGCACTTCACATTACTATCAGGGCTATCAGTCACAACTCCAGTGTGAAAACATTCCCAAACACTGAGACCTTAAAAATAAAATTGATCAGTGTAGTGTAATGCATCAAGTATGCACACATATCTCAATACTAAAAATACTCCAGTACCCAACAAGAGATCCTGCACTTTTTGGACAGGCTTTCTATAACTTAAGCAGATCATGCATGTCACTCCCCTGCTTCAGACTCTGCCTGGCTTCCTGTTTTTCTCACAAGACAGAGCACATCTAGCTGGGGGGGCTGGGCCCTCCAAGAAGCCTCCACCCACCACCCTCTGCTGCCCTGTGCAAGGGGCATTGGCCACACTGGAACTCTTTGTTCCTTGGACATGCCAATCCGATTTGGCTTTGCACCTTTGCACCATTGCCTGGAGTAGCTTCCACATTTCCATAATGTGCTCAAGCTTGTCATTTAAAGTGCAGCTCAAATGTCATGTCTACAGAAAGGACTTTCCTTATGACCTTATCTAATGCTATCCTTTCCCTCTGTCAAACGAACGCATTTTGCTTCCTTTATAGACTTTTTGGAGTCTGAAACTCTCTGGCTCCTGTATTGGTGTCCTTATTCTTTTCTGTTTGTAATTCCTATAATGTAAGCTTAATGAAAGAAAAAATCCCGACTGTTTGGCCATTGCTAGTAGGCCTTGTCCGTTGTCCTGCCCCATATGCTTTCCTTCAGGATGTCAGTCTGAAGGGTCTGATTTATTCTTTGCCAGGAATGGGCTGCTTTGGTGTAACAGGGTTACATGTTTGGGGTTCAGAGAAATTCTAAGCATGCATGCTTAATATAGAGAGGAAGGTATGTTTGCAAAGCAAGCTTTGTTTGCAGAACAGTGGGTGCTGGCACAATGCTAAATATTAGCACAGTGATTCTGAGTTCAACAAAACAATTATTTTGTAGGCTCAGCAAATTACAGTCAAGAATAGCCCTAAAAAGTGGATATTTAGCATTGTTTTTGTTTGAAAAATTAGCATAATATTCTTATGAGAAATTCCCATCAGTGTATTCAAATCTGAGTTCATGATCTTTATTTTCAAAAGTGTTAACTATTTAAAGAGAACCATTGAATTTCCCATATGTATTGAATTCTGGTACATTTTAAACAAAAGTGTTCTCTTTAAATCTTCAGTGGAAAATAACATTTAGAACACTGGAAGACCTTAGTAATTTATATTTGACCTTTACTTTTTGTACACTCTGTTAACTTTTCCAGATTGTTAATCAGGTTGTTAATTGTGTGTGCTATCTGTAGGTTATCTCGAATCTCATCTCATCTCTTTAACATGTAACAGAAATAGTGTATGCATAGTTTAGGGTACCATTCAAATGTACCAATTTATCAGGTTTTACTTTGTACCTATATTATAAGAAAATAATAACAAAAATTATACATATATATCTATATATACAGTGTGGGGCACAAAATAGGTTACAGTTGTAAGTACATGAGTTTATTCTTGTGTTATTATTTATTAATTATTGTATTATTTTCCTGAGAATAACTGTATACCTACTTTTTTCCACCCTGTATATGTGGTCAAAGCTTCAGATATGTATATATATCTATGTATATAGAAAGAGACATAAGCATTTGCAGTTTTTCTTCAAATATTGTGTTGTATAATTTCACATAGAGAAAATTAGAAAAAATTCTCTCAGTTCAGTGAGTCCCATTCTGCATCTCATACCTCCTACCTCTGCTCTACATGATATCCCATGTCTTTCCTCCTTACTAGCATATTGTAAAGTCATTAGAATTCTGTGGGTGGCAGAGATGCATTGGAGAACAGCTCATAATGAATATAAACCCCTTGAGGGAACTTTAGAGTTTATCTTGATATATATACACATACATGCACACATAATTTAGTATAACAGAAGGTTGGATATAGCATTTACTTATGAAAATGTATATCAACATATATAGCCCTACTTGTAACTAAACTTTGTTACATAGTTTCGCTGGAATCTCAGCAGGGTACCATTTATGATCTGGCTAGAGCACTGATTTGCTTACAGGACCTGGAACCTCATACTTAAATACTTTTTTTTCTTGTTCTACATCGTGGATCAGGTAGTGGCATCTGCTGGCTATGAGTGATATTGCTTTCTAATTCTATAGGCAGCCTGGCTTTTCATAACAATACATCCCTGGAAAGCAGGTTATGATTTTTTAGAACAAACATATGCCTGAAAAGATAAATAACAAAACAGAGTGGCAATGACAGTTTACACATTGGCTGGCATGTAGCATGTGGACAGAAGAAGAAGAACTTTTATTGTGAATTTACTGTGCCTATGTGGTGTGTGTTCTTTCAGATGCTATCAGAGAGGTTAAGAGATCAGAGAGATTAAGAAATGTATCCAAGTTCACAGGCTGGGAAAGGCAGGAATCAGTGAAATCTGATTCTGCAGTACATAGTTAGGATGACCTAGTTTTTGAGGCAAACTCAAAAAGAGTATTCAGAAAAAGATCTGGGTGGAAGCAAATACTCTCATATACTGTTTCAGTTTTCTGAAGGACAGTCTTCCCAAATGCATCAAAAGCCCTAAAAATGTGCATGCCATTTGACTAAGCAATTCCCATTCTGGCAATTTATCCTCAGGAGATAATGATAGAGATGCTTGAAGATTTAGTAATGTATACAGTTATTGCATCTCTATATGTGCATACCATATATCACAGCATCTACTATGATCCATGAAAACTAAATGCTTTAAATACCAACCAGTAACAAAGGGTTGTTAACATAGGTTGTAGTATATTTCTATAAAGAAATCATATTCATCTATTAAAATATGTTGTATAGGAATATTTATTGACATGAAAAATGTTTATACCATATTATTAGGTAAAAGATCTGGTTTTTGATGCTGTATGATGTTACTTCCAAGTAAACCTCTTTATATTAATACATCTGTGTGAATTTTGTGGGCTTGTAAAGAAGATACACCAGAGACTAGGAAACTGGAATTGGAAGGGACTCATGTCCTTTTTCTAAGTAGATCCTGGGAAGCAGTAAGATCCTATCATTTCTTTGAGGAATGAAAAGACTGTGACAGGCAGAGCTGGATGGCTAGATTGGAGACAGCCCACACAGTTCCCATGCACTCCATCATTGGGCTGGGAGCTGCAGAATAATTTGTGTGTCCAAAATACTAAAATATGCTGGCAATGAAGACACCATTACCGTAAGGGCTGACGATAGTATGGACACATTGGCATTAGTATTTGAAGCCAGGAATCAAGAAAAGATTTCAGACTATGAAATAAAATTAATGGAGTTAGATGTTGAACAACTTGGAATTCCAGAACAAGAGTATATCTGTGTATTAGATGCCTTCTGGTGAATTTGCATGTACATGCCGAGATCTTAGTCATATTAGAGATGCTGTTATAATTTCCTGTGTAAGAGACAGAGTGAAATTTTCTGCAAGTGGGGAACTTGAAAATGGAAATAATAAGTTGTCACAAACAAGTAATGTCGATAAAGAAGAGGAAACTGTTACCATAGAGATGAATGATCCAGTTCAGCTAACTTTTGCACTGAGATATCTGAACTTCTTTACAAAAGCTACTCCACCCTCTCCTACAGTAACACTCAGTATGTTTGCAGGTGTACCCCTTGTCGTGGAGTATAAAATTGCTGATATGGGACATTTAAAGTACTATGTGGCTCCCAAGATCCAGGGTGAAGAAGGATCTTAGGCATTTCTAAAGTCTGAGGAAGTAAAACTAAGCTCTTTGAGAACTGCTTCTGAGATTCCAGCATGCCCTTAAAAGTTTCTTCTGTCACCAAATTTGTGCCTCAGTACATATGTAGATAATGTTTTCTGTAAATAACCTTTTTCCCCCCATGCTCTACAATTTAAAGGATAGTCTTAAGTCAAATCTGGTCTTATGAGCCTAGAATTACTTCTGCCTTATTTAGAAATACTCTTTAGGATTTTTATAACAAAGGGTTTTAACTATTAGTGCAGTTTTGAGAATTATGTTTTCAATTTAAATAAAAGTTATATGAATTTCAAAAAAAAGAACACCAACACTTGTTATCTTTGAGAGATAAGATAATAGGTTACATTTATTTTCTTCTTTTCCTTGTCTCTATTTTATAAATTTTCTTTAGGTAAAACACATTATTTAAAAAATTTAAAACCGTTTGTATCTTAAGAAAGGGATTGAGAATAGCAACTATGAGGCCCAAAATACAGAGACCCAACAGGGATGGAACTGGAGAGGGACAAGTCTCTCCAGTGGGAAGTTAATGAGATGTGACATTAAACAAGATTCAGCGCCGGACGAAGGATGGTATCCTGGTATACTGTAAAGAGAGATGCAAGAGGTACGAGGTACCAACAGGTGCACAGGTTGCATCAGAGATGTTAAATGGCTGTAATGGTTCCTGGAGAGGAGCCAGACACCACAATGTCTTCATAGTTTTTGTTGTCGAGAAATTGGTGGACCAGGAAGAGAACTAACAACAGGAATTAGGGTTGGCTGTGAAAAGTGGATGCAAACTCAGGGCAGTATTAAGTTATTGAACAATACTGTCCCTCCTGGGGGCAGTCCTTCACATTTCCTTTTGATCATGCTCCAGATAAGTTTTGTTCCCCCTCCTGGCACCACACTAAAGATTTAGAGAACCATTTGTCTGCATAGATGAATCACAATATCTAGTATACTAAAGGTTGCTTAAGGCTACTAATGTACTTGGGACAAGTTGGGAAACAAAAATAAAACCAAGCCAACAGATGGAACCAATATCATTTTTTTTACTTATTTTTTCCCTAGAAGCAAAGGTGATTAAATTTATTCCGTTGACTTCAAACATTTCTCTAAATTGGGATCATTTGCAACATCTAGATGTATTAAAACTTGCAAAAGTTTTTGAATGTAAAGTTTTGGAGAGTAAAAGAACATTAAACCTAGATCTCATTGCACTGCCATGCCTGATGGAGAAATTCACTTCAAGTTCTTAGATCTCAGCTCCCTCTTCTATAAAGGGAGATCAAATGGGATAAAGGTGGAGGGTCCTTTCAGCCTGGAAACTTCAGGACTCTCTGGACCTGAAGCTTTGCTCTTATTTTCATACCCGTATTGTTTTTCATGTCTACCCAACCCTGGCCCCCAAATACAAGAGCCACAAAAGGCAAATTCAATCACAGAAGGTCAGACTGAGGGGGGAGCTGGCTCTTTACTCTTTTCCTGGAGTATTTTCATATTTGTTTATTCAAATATGAAACTGCTTATATGAAGCTTATATGAAACTGCTTATGAAACTGCTCTGGAAAATGCTTCAAAAGGAGCATTTTCATATTTGTTTATTCATCTACTCATTCATTCAAGAAACTTGGACTACCCAGTTTTGTCCCAGATATTGTGCTAAACAAAAGCACAATATCATAGGTAAACAAAATTGAAATGGTATCTCTTCTGAGAGACATTGAAATGATGTCAGGAAACTTCTTATGTAGGGAAGGAATTTCAATTATCCTACTGTATGTTCCCCTAGAGATTCTGAACTCCCTCCCTCTTCTCCTCCCCCTTCTGCCTACACTTCTGACAAGAAATATTATAACAAGAGTTGATTGAATATGTGGATAGTATGGATGTAGAAAAACACTGAAAACCACTGCCCTGGCACAGGAGACAGACTCATATTCAGAAAATTACAAATTGCCATTGTACAATCTATAACATGGTGATTTTTTTAAAATTTTTAAAATTTTTTCTTAAATTTACTGTGGTGACATTTGTTAATAAGAAGATCATATAGGTTTCAAGTGCACATTTCTATAATACTAGATCTGTATACTGCACTGTGTGCTCACTGCCCAAAGTGAAACCATCTTCTGTCACCATATATTTGGCCCTCCCCACCCCCCTCTCCCTAATCTTTCCCTTTGGCAACCACCACATTGCTGTGTGTCCATGGCTTTCAATTATATATCCCACACATGAGTGAAATTATATGGTTCTTGGATTTTTTTGACTAACTTATTTCACATAGCATATATTCCCAATGTCCATCCATGTCATTGCAAATGGTGGTATTTCATCCTTTCTTATAGCTGAGTAGTGTTCCATTGCATATGTGTATCACATCTTCTTTATTCAGTCCTCCAGTGAAGGAAACTTTGGTCACCTCCATGTCTTGGCCACCATGAACAATGCTGCACTGAACATAGGGGTGCATTTATCTTTGTGAATACATGTTTTCAAGTTTTGAGGGTAGCTACTTAGGAGAAGAATTGCTGGGTCATGTGGTAACTCTTCTTAATTTTTTGAGGAATCTGCTAGACTTTTTTTTTTAATTGGATAATAGAAACAAGCCACATGAACATACCTGACCACATGTTTCCTGTCCTGTTTCCAGGAGTGTTTTACATATCCAACTTCAATCAATAAGTATTACAAATCTATTCAATAAATTTCTCTTTTTTTCCCACCACCTCTTCTTTAATCTAGTTTTCCATCATCGTTTACTTGGATTACTTTAGCACCTCCTAACTCATCTCCCTGTCCTCTAATCCATTAGATCCAGAATACTCTTTCTTTTTTTTTTTCAAATTTTTTTTTAAGATTTTACTTATTTATTTTTAGAGAGTGAAGGGAGGCAGATAGAGAGAGAGAAACATCAATGTGCGGTTGCTGGGGGGTCATGGCCTGCAACCCAGGCATGTAACCTGACTGGGAATCGAACCTGCGACACTTTGGTTCGCAGCCCGCGCTCAATCCACTGAGCTACGCCCGCCAGGGCTCAGAATACTCTTTCTAAAACACAAATTCGGTGATGTCTTTCTCCTGCTTTTATACATTCAAAGTCTAAACCCTCAGTGCAAATTAGGATAACCATCCCTGTGCACCCACCTCTGTGCATCATTCAATATTATAACTGCTTGTGTAGTTATCTTTCTCTAACACTACATGGAAAACTCTCTGAAGACTAGTTTATTCAGCAATGAATGAACCTAGCACGATGCCTGGCTCAGTGTAAGTGCTTAAGGGTATTTTTTAGATGAGTGTAGGATGTCAGTGTAGAGGTCATTTTAAGTGAATTTGAATACATAGATAAAATCCAGATGTAAGAGATGCTCAGTAAGGGTTTGATTGAATGAACTGATAGCTAATGAAGGTTAGTAGACTAAGAACAGACATAGACAGTAGAACCCTGAGGAACACTGACATTTTACTGAGTGGTAGAGAAAGGTAAAATGTGAGTGATTGAAAAGATGGAAGGAAAGCTAGGAGAGAATGTGGGAGGGCTGCCAAGAGGCAGATAATGTCAATAAATGCAGCACAGAGACAGGTGAATGAATGAGTTAAATGAATGGTGGTCAGCAAATTTGGTTAAATACATTCCACAAAAGGCAGTTGATAACAACAATATGTCAAAATGTCCTCTTAGTCTCTGTTGTGTCCTGTTGTGCAGCAAAGTTGAATATCATCAGGACTGAGAAGTGTTTATTGAATTGGGCAATTAGGGGATCCTTGATAATCAACTGGATAATTATTATAGTTTTAATGGAGCATTTGGTGCAGAAGCATGGGGTGGGAATGGAAGTAAGGAAGGAGGGCAGAAAGTATAGACCACTCTTGGAAGGAAAGGGAAGGAGACATACAGTATTTGACAATAACTGAAATGAGACTCTAGAGAAAAGGGGGATTTCTGTTTGTTTGTACTTGTAGATGGGAGACATGTGAGGACATAAGCACATTTGAAGGAGGAAAACTGTACCTCCCCCCTCAGTGCTCACCGGAGTCATGACCCCTCAGCAGATGCTTTGGTCCTGGACAAAGTCTGCTGAATGTGTGGATGGATAGTAAGTCAGGGAGTGCAGGTGTTGAGTAGGCAACATCAGGAGTCAAGGAGGTGGAGGTGAGAAACACTTCAACACTGTCTGTGCTTGTGAGGCCTGGGAAACATAGTCCCCAGCAGAAGATTTTGGGTAAGAAGGGGCAAGCATAGACCCTGAAGTTGTGCAGGTACCACTGCTTCTATAGAGCAAAACACAGGGGTCACAACCGCTGCTTCTAGAGCAAAGTGCAGAGGGCCATGGGCCAGGACATGACCTTAATTTTTCCCCTTTCAAATTTCCAGCTTTGCCCATTGGGTGACTTAATACTTTTTTCTGCTTTGTATTTTCTTTATATTTCTCTAATAATGATAATGATAATTATACTGATGATGATGGTGATAATGATAATAATCATAGGCCAGGTACTGTGGTAGGTGCTTTTATGAGCACTAATTTCATTCAGCTATAGATAATATTCTTATCCCCCTTTCACAGATCAGTAAAATAAGTTGAATAAATGAATACTTTCTATTAATTTATAGTGAAGTCAGTGACAACATAGAATTATTTTAATACATTTTTTGTACTCAAATCTTAAGAAAAATGTCTTTCCTAAAATGATGGTATATAGAAGTTATAGATTTGTAAATGTAGTTTGGGGTTAAATACATTCCATAAAAGGCAGTTGATAACAAGAGTATGTCAAAATGTTCTTTTGATATCTTCTGTGTACTTGGTGGGTTGTGATATAAACAAATGGAATTTAGAAAATATGTAGCATTGGGTTGGTTACCTTTTCCAAAGTTTTATATCTTAAGTAATGAAAAAAATAATTTTAAATTGTTTAATATTCTGTTTCTAGTAATTTGTTTTTGAAATTAAAATATTTCTCTTGCCTCATGGGTAAAATTTTTCTTTGTCTTAATGCTTACAATATAATAATGCAGAAGTAAAATAGTATAGCAATGATAGCTCACACATAAAATTTAGTTATTGTTTCTTTTAAAGTACCAAAATATAAAGGTCTGTAGGATCAATAATTGAGTCTTCAGAGCCATTGCAACCAACTGAATACAAAATATATTTTCATATTTTGCATGAAGAAGTAATCGTAACACACAAGAATGACAGTGTGTCTTGTGTGATTTCCTATGCAATTTTCAGAAGTGATTTTTCTCATGGTAAAACAAAACCAGGGAAGAAAATACACACTCTTAAAGTAACCTTAAAGGCCTGCCTTTAAATAGACAACAGAAGCTAGGGAAATCAATTCGGGGGGATCTTAGCTGCATTATTAATCTACCCTTTTGTGTTGCAGAATTACGACACATAACATACAGGAGGGTCTACACTGCAGTTTTAACAAAAGACCTGAGCTAGACTGACTTCAGAAAGGGTTTTATGCTCACTTCCTAAATAACTCCTTCTTTCTTTTTAATTCAACTTAGATTTAGCAAGAGATTTTAACTATATTTGAAAATTTTAGTGGAGAGAAGTACTCCTTAATATCAAATAGATTAAAAAATATGCATTGAATAGCTGACTCAGGGGCTTTCACTAAACTGGCCATGAATGCTGAAACCATCTGTTTTTCTGGACGTTGTCAGGGTGAGTGTGGCAGAGGCAGCTGTTTGAAAGGGGACGCTTTGGATGATGAACCAGCCATTGTTTCTAAGCAATTCACTTGCATTCAGAGGCTCTACCCAAGCGTACTATAGAGTAATCAAAATCAAACTATTGTTTGTACCAATCATATTGATCTGAAAAGAACGTGGTGGGATGACCCCATTGTAGATGCAAATAGTTGTTCTGAGCAGCTGTATGCTGGCCAATATGTACCCCAGTAGGAAACAGAGAAGCTAGAGGGCTCTCTGCACCCTACTGGGGGAGGAAAAAAGATTATACCAGATTGAGCTGCAGTTTAAGGGGACTGGGGGGAATGAAAACAAGTCTATTGGTATTAGTGGTAATTTTCACTTGCAAAGAAATTGTCAACATTAACTCTATGGTGGTGAAGCTCTTTTTATATTAAAGCCTCTGCAAGGTAGAAATTTAGAATGTCCATAAAATTAGATAATGACTTAAAACTATAGCACAAAAAGTGATTTGTTTTAGTTGCAAATGTCAAGTCCTGACTAGTTCTGCAAATTAAAAAATGCACACTCTTGCCATATCTGGAATTATTCATACACTGTTTAAAGTTTTATAATTTATTTACATCTCAGAAAAATGTAGAAACAACCCTGATATTGTAATATTTGCATGGATATTAAAAAGGACATTTGTGTCTATGCAGAGAGCAAATGGAAGCACACAAAATTAAAATTATACCATTTAGTGTTTAAATATAATCTGAATGCTATCTTTTATCCATTAACATTTAAGCTTTTTGGTTGTCCTTGTCACTTCATTGCATGCATGCTAATATCTTCTCATATAAAATTTAATCTGTTGAACTAAATGAAGGAATTAGTATCTGAAAGACATCTTTCATTAAGCAATTAACGAATCTCTCCAACAAATCTACAAAAGCATATGTGTTTATATTTAATAATTATTTGTATGATCAGCCAGTTATAACACATGCATACATTTTGTTTTATTCACGGGATTACTACACCTAAAGTTACTATCATTGTACTATAAAGTCCAAATAAAAATGTGGTTAAACTGGATATTTGCCAAAGAATATATACATCTGTAGTTGATGGACTCTTAAAATCCCTCTGTGGTTTAGTATAGAGCAGTGACAATTCTCTCAAACAGCTGTTTGGTTGTGGGTGCAATTTGGTGTTATATTGCACTGAAAACCAGAAATAACCAGTAAAGTTAAGATAATTTATAGGTTTGTGGAATACGGTTAAAAGAAGAATCAACATCCTATGTACCAACCAACCTTTATTGTCAAATATAGGGTCCATGATAAGACTTGAAGTTGAATATAAAAGAAAATATCTAATTTATCCACAATTTTCATTGCTTAAATAATCATTTCTGAGCAACAAATAAATTAGTAGCCTGCTCTGTTTCTTCTGAATTTATTTGGTTGTCTTGGTGTCACTGTGAGTCTGGAATAGGGTTGAGCCTATGAAACATTCTGTCATGGCCAACTCAGTCCATCATTGGGTTGGTAGGCCTATATAATGTGAAGAAAACCTATTTTTCAATTAAATCTCTGATTTTTACTTGAATTATATGTCTGGGTGGAATGGCTATGAAATATCTGAAAATGAACTCCATTAGTTCAGATTCTTAAATGTTGTATGTATACATTTAAGAGACATAGACAATATTTCATTATTCTAGCACTCAGTTTTCTCTCTACTTTTAGGAGAATGAGACCAATTACAATTTTTTAAAAAGCAATAAGGTCCTGGCCAGTATCTCATTTGGTTAAAATGCCATTCCAGTACACCAAAGTTGCAGGTTTGATTCCCAGTCAGGGCACATACAAGAATCAACCAATGAAGACATAAATAAGTGGAACAACAAATCAATGTTTCTCTCTCTTATCAATAATAATAATAATAAATATAGGATTTATTCCAAAAGCAATTGCCACACTTTATTCCTCATATGAGTAAATAGTTGACCGAATTCCCCATGCCCATCTGTAGAAATACTGATTGGGGTGGTAAGTGATACTCTGAGTGAGGACCTGAGGTGACATGATGACATGTTAGCCACCAGAGAATAATGACATAACGTTCATACTACTGTATTTAAAAACAGCTATAAAAACAGCTACTTACTATTGGATTTTTCTGTGTGTCCATGAGGTAGTTCAATATTTTAAATGAAAAGAAACAATTCTACAAACTAATAAAATGAAAAATATATTAGTAAGCATTATGGGCTGAGTTGTATTGCCCCCAAATCTATATGTTGAATTTCCTCAAAATGAGATTATATTTGGAGATAGAGTATTTAAAGAGGTAATTAAGTTTAGATTCAGTCACATGGGTGGGCCCTATTCCACTATGTGTGGTGTTCTCATAAGAAGCAGCATTTGGACATGCAAAGGGATGCATATGCACAGAGCAGAGGCCATGTGAGGACACAGATGTGGCCAAGGTGGCCATCTGAAAGCCAAAGAGGGAGACTTCAGAAGAAACCAAACCTGCTACCACCTTTGAGGTAGGGTGTTTGTGTTGTATTTTGGTGTTGATAAGGAAGCAGAGGCTGAAAGAGGTTCATATTTGCCAAGGGTCCTACAACTCATAATTGGGAAACTTGATTTTGAACCCATGTCTATATGTTGCCAAAGCCTTTCTCTTAACCTCCATGCCACCCCCTGTTTCAACCAAGGAAAGTAGTCTATCAATGCCATTTATATAAAGAATTGCAGCAATAAATGCAGAACTATAAAGATTATTTATATTTTTAACCCTCCTTAATATTGAAGCTAATAACAAAAATGGTCTATTACCCAAGAATTTTGTTAATAGAGGTTCATATTACATATTCAATATCTCACTTTTGGTCATTTTATTTCTGAGTGAATTTATTGGGAAAAAAAAGAAGCCACCATTTGTATTGATTCTCTACTATGTAAAACAAGACAAATTCAATTTCTCCAGGAGATGCTAACAAAAAGAGTTTAAGTTTATAAGAAAAGTGTGTTAGAGATAGAATATTATAAAATAAATAGTATAGGAAATTAGTAATATTATTTTTAATGTACTATATGTGTTCATAAGGAAGTTCAACTTCTTTTTCTAGAAAAGAACAATTGACCACTCCAAACTAATAAGATGGAAAATGTATTAGTATTCAAGAGCATGCCATTTATCCTGTTTTTCTTCTCCATTGGATTGAACTGTGTGATTCAGGGAGTGGTTAAAGGTTGAAGGTGAGACAACAATAAAACCATCTACTTCATATTTACTCATATATTGCTCATATCCTTGAAGAGCACTATTTATGAAAAAAACTATGGACACAATGCTGCATTTTCTTTTGTTCTCTTCCACCCGTCATCACTTGATATCTTCATAATTGACAAAAAGAAACACATTAAAAAAACTTATAGACCTGCTTTTTATTTTTAAACATGTAAAGAATGCTTACTTTAAGTGGAGCAAAAGAATATACTGAAGGTTTGAGATAGATCAAGAAAATCTGCACCATGTATGCATCAGTAAATAGAACATTAAAAACAATACTGACAATATTCCAAAACAAGCAGACAAAGTTGGATATCCCTCATCCATTTCTATGAAATTTTAACTCCTTGATCATGGGTCACAGTTGACTTTTCCTAAAATGATCTGTTTTTGGACTAAGAAAGAGTTCCAGAAATTCAACCCAGTGCATTGTGCCAGTTGTCCAAGTGATGTTAGTTTGGGAGTTTGAACCCATATTTTAATAATTGAAATGTTAGTAGTTAAAAGTATCTGGCACTTTCTATCACAGTTCTGAGTCTGTCCTTTGTTGAAGGTACAGTTTCTAGCCCATAGTTTATAGCAGAGCCTTCAGGCACACATGAAAAGAAAACAGAGACAATCTGCTGCTGAAATTACCAACTGTGTGTGGTCAATGGTTACAGTAACCAATAAAATATTAGAAGGTAGGAGAATAAAATTTTCTGTGTGAGTATAAAACATAACTGTTTCTCCTGAGGGAAAGAACAGTAATGGCATTGACAAATGCTGTCCTTGCATGAATTTATATTAATAATATTTTACTACATAAAATTAACCTAAGGAAGGCTATTTTTCTCTTTTGATTGGACAGCTCTTCCCATGCAACTGATCAGTGTTGAGCCAACTAAGAAATATAAAGCCTGCTAAACAAATCTACTTCTGGCATCTCTTCTTCTATAAAGTGAAAGAGTAAGTCTTTGTGATTGCCTGGGAGTCAACTGGGAAACCTCAGAGATAGTTTAGGTATAAAAAATAATTTCAAAAACATTTTTTCATTAATCTAGGGTCTAATCTTGGGAAGGCAAAATCAAGAGTTGTTAGTGGAGGGAACACTGTAATAGCATAATCAATAAAAATATACTTAAAAACGGACTTGTTAGTGAAAATGTGGTCGCTCGATTAAGAGGGGATCATAAATGCCTTAGAAGAAGGAATGGTGTTAGTGTGACTACTTACCAAAATGACAAAACATTATTTTTTACATAAATATAGAAGAAAGAAACACAATTATGATGAACTCTAACATTCTTAGAAATGAGAAACCTTTTAAATAAAGACATGATTAAATAAGCAAAAAACAGCAAATTATTCTATTGTTATATAAATGGTTACAAAAAAAACCTCTTTGCTACCTTTAATAAAGACTAGACTGAATTCTCCAAGACCAACTTGATATTTAACAGAGAAAAACATTCTGATATTTCCTAGAAAAGTATTCACATGTTGCTTTCTCTTATGAATATACCCATCAAAACAGAAATGTTTCTTAATATTTTAATGCATTTCAATGCTTCTTTTCAGTCTTATTATTTGCAGTAATTATGAACCAAAGCAAATGAATTCCACAAAATTTCTGCAGTTTTCTATATACATTCATATTATGTCTTCACTGTCCTCTTTTACAATTTGGAAAAAACAGAAAGTTTACTTGAAGGAAAAAAAAAACCACTCTTTTTCCTTTGATGAACAACACACATCTTATTACCTTACATACACAACCTGTTTCTCTACTACTACCACTTCTAATGTGGTTTTAATTGTCTGTGTTAATCATAATTTTTAACTGAACCAAGTTCTATTTCTCAAAAAGAACTGAGAGGCAGGTAATCAGGAAAGATTTGTCACATGCAGAGATGTTAGCAAACCAACCAAGTTTATGAGCACACACACTATGAGCCCCTGCAGCCACAAATGCCCATTTATACCTTCTTAAAGTGGCAAACGTGAATGCAATTATTAATGTAACCTAGAGGTGAAACTGCTCCACAAATATAAAAATAGAAAGCAAAAATACACATATTAAAACCCTCTTGGGACTAACTAGAATAGTTTGGTTCCGTATTGTATTGTAGTTAGCAACATCTGTATCTGTATTTGATTGTCTATTAACTAACTCAATGTTCGAGATCTTCATGTGAACTAAAGATATTGGAAATTAGATTTAAATCAACATAGGGCAGAACAACATTTCTGTTATAAAATATTTATCAGAATCATGGTTCAATTTAGTTGAACACATAATTTTCTAGTTTTCATCATCATAGAATTTAAATAGCAATAATGGCGACCTATGTGATCAGTAAACCAGTATTAGAAGCTTAAGAAGTTTATATGAATTTATCTCTTTGTTGATATCTACAAAATAGGTGGCTGGGATTTTGCTAAATCTATAGATAAAGTTGAAAAGAACTGATGCCTTAACAATGAGTCTCCCTATCCGTGAATATAGAATAACTTTCCATTTATTTAATCTTTAATTTCTTTTATCAGAGTTTTATAGTTTTCTGCATATGTATCCTGTACATATTTTATTAGTTTTTTACCTGAATATCTTATTTTTTTGTGCTGTTGTAAATAGTATTATGTTTTTCATTTCAAACTCCAATTTTCATTGCTGGCATATTGCAATTGAATTTTACATATTAATCTTGTATTATATAAACTTGCTATAATTTATTATTAGTTCAAAGATTTTTTTGTTTGATTCTATGGTATTTGTACATAGAAATCATGTCATCTACAAATAAAGGCAGTTTTTTTCCTCCAACTCTCTCAATATTCCCTTTCCTCCCCTCTGCTCCCCTCCCCTCTGCTCCCCTCCCCTCCCCTCCCTTCCCTTTCTTTTTCTTTATGGTCTTAGACTGGCTAGGATTTCCATCATGATGTTACATGTGAGGGGGAGAGAGGGGCATCCTTTCTTTGCTCTCTTAGGGAGAAACTTTTAGTTTTTCACCATTAGTTATTATGTTTTTGTAGATGTTCTATATCAAGTTGAGGAAGTTCCCCTCTATCCTTGGTTTTGTGGGAGTTTTTATCATTCTGGATGTTGGATTTTGTCAAATGTTTTTTGTCCATCAATCAATATTATTATATGACATTTATTCTTTAGCTTTTTGATGTGGTAGATTATATAAATTGGTTTCCAAATGTTAAAACAGACTTGCAAACCTGGAATACAAGGGGGGACCCCCTCAAAACCAAAATTATCTTTTGGAGTGTGGGCCTCTTGTACTAGTGGCTTCCCCTGCTAGGTGAGCATTCTAAAAACACATGTTGGTATTGTGAGAGGCTGCATTTGGCTTCAGTGAATTTTTTTTTGAAGACTCTGAGAAAAGTCCTCGAAGGGAAACATTTTGCTGATGTGGAGGAGATGAAATAAAAAATGGCAGAAGCACTGAATGGCATCAAAATTGATGAGTTCAAAAACTGTTTTGAGCTGGGGGAAAAAACATCTCAATAGGTGTATTGTATCAAATGGAGAGTACTTTGAAGGTGACTGAAGTTTAAACATGTAAGAATAAATACACAATTTTTTATAAATAAATTCTGGCATTTTGGGGTACTCCCTTGTAAATCCTACTTGGTCGTGATGTATAATTCTAGGTATACGTTGTTGGATTTGATTTGCTAATATTTTGTTAAGGATTTTTGCATCCATGTTCATAAGACATGTTGGCCTGTAATTTTCCTTTCTTGCAATGTGATTATCTGGTTTGGTATTCAAGTGAGACTGGGCTCATCGAATGAGTTAGGAAACATTCTGGAAGATTTGTGGAGAATCAGTATCACTCTGTACATGATTGGAAGAATTCACCAGTGATGTCATTGGGACTGGTGCTTTTTTGAGGAAGGTTATTAATTACTGATTGGATTGCCTTAATAGATATAGGCCTATTCAAACTATCTATTTCTTTTATGAGATTTGGTAGTTTTTTTTTCCAAGAAATTGGTCCATTTTCTCTAAGTTATCAAATTTGTGAGCATAAAGTTGTTCATAGTAATAATGAACCTTTTAATATCCATGATATCCATTATTATTATTGTGATTACCCCTGTTTCATTTTTGATATTGATAAATTATGATCTTTCTCTCCCTCATCCATCTCTCTCTCTCTGTAGTTAGCTTGACAAAGGCTTATCAATGTTATTGATATTGTCAATGTACCAGCATTTCATTTAGTTGATTTTCTGTTTTTCTGCCTATTTTTAATTTAAAAAAAATTTTTAATTTAATTCATTTATCCTATGCTATAAATTCTATTTTTTGTTTTCTTCTGCTTGCTTTATATTTAAGATGTTCTTTTTTTCTCTAATTTCTTGAGGTAGAATGTTATTGATCTTTTTGCTTTATAATATGTGCTTTTAATGCTATAAATTTCTCTCTAAACACTACTTTTGTTGCATCTCACAAGTTTGACAAATTGTATTTTTATTTTTACTTAGTTTGAAATATTTGTAATTTATCTCAGAACTTCTTTGATCTATAAGTTACATATGATCTGTGTAGTATAGAAATCTGTTGTTAAATTCCCATATATGTTGGAACTTTCCAGCTATCACTGTGTGACTCTCTTTTAGTCTAATTCCTCTGTGGTCTGAGAACACACTTTGTATGACTTCTTAACTCTTGTTTAAAGTGTGTCTTATGGCCCCACATGTGGTCTGCCTTGGTGAATGTTCCATGTAATCTTGAGAAGAATGCTTAATTTGCTGATGTTGCTTCTCCAGTGCTCTTCCTGTCTCTATATGAGCCAAGTCTTTGATTTGTATCATTTTTGTTCTTCCTCAAGAAATTCTTTGCAGGACAGGTTGGCTAATGGTGAATTCCCTCAGTTTTGTTTGAGAAAATCTTTATGTCTCCTTTAGTTTGTAAGGATAACTTTGGTGCATATAGTAATCTAAATTGTTTCTTTCAACAGTAAATACTTCAATCTACCCTCTTCTTGCTTGCATAAACAGAACTCAGCTGTAATTCTTATTTTTGTTTCTCTTTAGATAAGAGATTCCACCCCCTTCTGATTTTCTTCTGGATTTTTCTCTTTGCCTTTTGAGTCCTGCAGTTTGACTATGGTACAGGACTAGTCGTAGATTTTCAGTACAACTGCTTGATGCTGTTTGAGCTTCCTGCTTGTGTAGTTTCATGTTTGTCATTAATGTTGAAAATCTTAGTCGTTATTACATCAAATATTTTTCTGTTTTGTTCTGTCTTTTCTTCTGGTATTCCAATTATCCATATGCTGCATATTTTAAAATTCTTTCACAGTTTTTGAATGCTTTGTTATGGATGTTTTTTAAATTCTTTATTCTTTTCTTTCGCATTTCAGTTTGGCAAGTTCCACTGAAGTACCTTTAAGCTCACTCATTCTTCTTTTTGTTCTCTTGAGCCTATAGATGAACACGTCAAAAGCAATTTTGTTTCTGTTACACTTTTTAAAAAATTTTTAGTATTTCTTTTGATTCTTTCTTAGAGTTTTTATCTCTCTGTCGACACTATGCATCTGTTCTTCCATGTTGTGTATGTTTTCCATCAGAGCCATTCATATAATCATCATGGTTATTTTAAATGCCCTGTCTTATAATTCCACAGTGAGTGTCATATTGGACTCTGGTTTTATGCTTGCTTTGTTTAGTCAGGCTGTTTTTCCTATTGATTATTAGGATAATTTTGCACAGTTTCAGCTTTTACAATTATTTTTATGGTTCCTCACTGCTTTGAATTGTAAAGATTGTCTGTGTGGGGTGGGGGGAAGGTTGGATAAATATTCTGCTCAAGTAATGAAGTACTTAGCATAGGAAGTCCTGGGTTAAGACTTTTACTTTGCTTTGATATATACTAAATAACATAAAATGATTTAAAAATATATCTTTAAATGGGATGTTATCTTTTACCTGGTCCTTGATTTAGTTGTGGAGCTTTCTTTCTTTGGTCTCAGGTTGTTATTGAGGTAGAATTCCTTTTGTGAATTTTTCTCTCTTAGGAAATAGCAGAAATTCCCTAAACATTTTGAAATTGCATTTCAGTTATTTTTCTGATATTTTAGAAGCATGGGATAATTCCCTGGTGATTTTCTTAATTACAGTAATAATTGCAATAGTAGCATCTAGCAGTAACTGGATGTTTGGCATGTTATCAGGTTCTTTACAGAGCCCTTCATATATATTAAGGCAATGTGATGGTTTTCTTCTCAATAAATAGAGTAACTTAAATTTTGAATACATCCAGAAGAAGAAAAGTCTTTTATTAAGTCTTTCATTGATGTTGTTGATGTAAATATCTTAGATTTTTCCCGGGCTGAGGCCAGGGGCTAACAGAAGATAGGGAAGGGTCTTTGTTAGATCCAGGCACTTCCCACTGTTTGCCTGGGACCAAGTGGCTCCCATAGCCTGAGACTTGTCATCTGGACACTAAAAGCACCAAGGGAATCTAAAAGTTGCTTTTATATTATACTTAATAATGACATACTTGATAACTTCATAGGATAATATGAATACTTAAACACAGCCCTAGATTAGAGAAGGAACCAGCCCACTGCCTGGAGATACTAGCAATGCAGGATATTATACTCTCCAAATCCTCCCATAGAAAACTCAATGACCTGTATTTACTTCTTTCTGGTGTTATAGAAGTTACGTATCTGCATTTAAAATGCAGAGACAGTTCTTTGGGGATGAAGAGTTATGCATGCTCATTAACAGAAGAATGTGCACCACAGCAGGTACTGCATGCTAAACCCAAGGCTTATGACCCCATTGTCCACATGAGTGGCAAGCATAACTTCTCCATTGTGGTGGCGAATGAGAGGATGAAGAGATAATGGTGATAATGAAAAGATAATTTAAATGTTCTTGCTCTGTACTTTGGTTAAATATTCAGATACATTTCAAATTAACATGTTTCTTCAAAGGTTGGAATCCAAGTGTGATCAAAGCATTACCTTTTTGCTTTAAAACATTTCCTATGTTTTGAAATGGAGGATACCTTTGGTACTGTGTCTTAGAGTTGGCAAAGCCCTTTGCCCTGGCCGGGAACCTTGAGTGTTGGTTTTAAGTCTTTCAGTCTAAAAGGACGCTAGATTTTTTTTCTTGGTCTTTCTACACTGATTTCCCCCCTGATTCTGTTGGCAAGTATATTAGCATAATCTTTGCCAGAAGACCTGTTACTTGGTCAGCTGTTCCCTATAGTCCTTTTCAGTTTAGAAGAATGAAGTAGTGGGACAGATGAGGTCACTTCAATGTCAGAATCTTCCTGATAATTATTATTTTTAAAAAGTCAGGTCCTATGTGTCATTTACCAGTATGATCAATGTATATATTGTGTGAAGATCTGATTCATGAGAAGTATCATGGAAATTGGTTCATTGGTTATATGTACATGAAAAGAGCTCATGTGAACAGAAAATAATTTGTGAAGAAAAAATGACTTAAGGAAAGCAATGAATGCTCAGAATTATGTCCTTGGGAAACCTAGTCAGCAAAGAGAAATAGTGTATTATTTTTACACATAGTGTTTAAAAGAAATCAAAGCCATGAAAATTTAGACTCAAATTAAGAAAAATAAATTACCAGATAATTTACAATAGCATATTGTCTTAGATCAGAGTCCTTAGAAATCGAACTTCTGTGCAGGACCTCCCAGGGGAGACTTGAAGGGAACAGGAAAGCAAGACAGGGAAGGGAGGAAGCCGAGGAGGTCAGGGGTGATCTCAGGCAGAACCTCCCAGAAGGTGGGTTTCAACCTAATCCTGCAGAAGAACTTTGGAATCTGAATTACATTTACATGGGTTGAAAGTTCATCCTCTCTCACCCCATAATCACTGGCTGACAGTCACAGGGTGTATGGGAAGTTCATGGACCCTCAGGCTCTTCCCACATTCTGCACCTGCAGCAAAGTGACCCCAGCAGCCTCTGAGGGATGTCCTCTGAAGAGCTGTAGGCCTGGCCATAGAACGTACCAGATTAAAATTTCAGGGGTGGGGTGCATGCAGGGACGGCATAAAGGAATAGAGGGGGGGATTCAACATTGTCTGCTATGCAGATGATCCTAAATTACTTAAGAGTAATATGAAAAGCATATATGAAAATTCAAAAAGGATATTTCAAATCTGTATAATTCTTCAGATTAAAGAAAAAAGTCAAAGCAGCCCTATCAGGCATCCTTGTTTGTTGCTTTATTCTTAATCATATAACAAAAAAATAAAACCAGCTGTTTATTGAGTACCTACTGCAGGTCAGAAACTGCACTGGGCATTGTAAGTGCATTAAGTCTTTGATCCATTTTGGGAAGGGCAAGGACTAAACAGATACAATGGTGTGCCAAAAATGATTGTTGAATGAGCAAATGAATGAATGTACCATATTGAATTAAACATAGGCTGGCTGTCTGTACACTTGTACTCTGTTTATTGCATTAAAATTGAGTTAGTGAGTAGCTGACTTAAGACATAAGTGTATGTCTGTGTGACTCTAAAGCCCCGCGTGTTAATATACTCTTGTACCCTACCTTTCCAAAACAAACACAAATTAAACCCCTTGAATCTCTGTTTCCCAAATAATAATGATAACTCTCTGCACTTGAACAGCACTACGCAGTTCACACAGACTTTCACATTCATTGTCCCCGTTGATCTTCGCCACCACCCAGTGAGTTATAACACCCTCCTTTCAAATTAGGCCACTAATGTTCAGAGAAGTTAGATATCTTACTCAAGGTCACAGAGTCAGAAAACAGTAGGGCTAACGCCAAAGCCAGCCCTCCTGATTCCGAGTCCAGTGCTCTTTCCAAAATTGGAAGTTTTTATTATGATTTCCTTTTTTGTACATTGAGTGTCCCTGAATGATTCAAAGGTTTCAAATGTTCAAATGATTCAAATGTTTCCCTGAATGATACATGAATGATTCTACGTATTTGGTAGAACTGTGTCATTTCAGGGTGATTAGTCAATACACATTTTCTAAGCTGAGTTCTATGAAGTTACATTAAAATGAAGGACTTCCTGATCCCCAAGGTGCATATTCAATCTCTGTGGTTTCTCAGATATATGTAGCTTTATGAGGATGGCCTTAGGGTTCATTTTAAATCACCTTTACAATAATTTTGCTAATTAAAAAATGAAAAGGTTAGGGAGTAAGAGAAACAGTGGAGAGTATTTTTGTTAGTTTATTTTTGTTGTTGTTCTTCTTTTAAAGATCAAGAGCTGAAAAAAAGATTTTTATTCTACATACTTGTTCCATAAAAGGGATATATTTTTCTTTTAGTTTCACTTCAAGAAGACAGCACCTTAATTAAACTCCAGTGGGCCAGTTTAATTAAAAAATGTCAGTCAGATCTTCACAAGGGGACCAGCTATCCATGAAGCATACCGTCTGCTTCCTTTGTGATTACTCAGAAATCTCTGACCCCACGCCCACCACGACAGCCCCTGGTGGCAGTGGGAAGGTCTGGGGAGTGTGTGCTACTGAAGAAGACTGGGCCTTTGGTGGGCCGGTGAGCCAGGTGGGACACAATAAAGAAGAGACATCAGGTGGATCACCAGACCCCCGATTTCAAACATTCAGAGATTTAGAGACTTTCTTTTTTCTCACGGTACGAATTCATCATCATATTTTCTATTCACATCACCAAGAAGATAACTAAGAATTTAGCCCCTCTTTCCTCATTGTTCTACTTCCTGTCCCCCTGCTTTCCTTTCTCTGATCTGACTGGAGGCTCAGACCCCAGTTTTGTGTATATCTGAGAGCCTTCTAGTAGCTACTTCAGCCTGTACCCAGATACCCCTGTCAGCAAGGAAGCCAGCTCCCTAGGTCAAGAGAGTGGTGAGGGATGTATGAATCACAGTGCACAGAGGGCCTACTGTGGTCATTCCCTCTTCTACATGCTTTAAATATGTGATATTATTTAATGTCTGCTTTATTGTTTTATGCAGATGTGGAAATGGAAGCTTAGAAAAATTCAGTGATTTCTCCTAAAATTAAAAACCAAGCATATGGAGAAGCTAGGAACTGACCTGCAAAGCTGTCCATGATCTGAAACGTTTCCAACTAGACTTGATTCTCAGCTATCTCTTCTTTATTTATGAAAGTAGCTTTATTGTTTAATCTGATTGTATAAACATTACATGCTTATTTTAAAAATCCAATATGTAATAGTTCATTGTATGGATGGTTCATAGTTTTTCTATTTTGTTTTGTTTGTTTTTGCCCCAAGAGACAATTCTGTAATAAATGTTTTTTATTACATCTGATTTCATATTGGTGCTTTTATTTCTATGGGATAGGTTTCCTAGAGGTAAGGGTTTGAGGTGGAAGAGTATGTGCCTTTTTTATTTTCATAGTTATCTCTAGTTGCCCTGCCAAAGCAGTTTGTAGGACATGATTATGCTTTTATCTTATCAGGGCTTGTCATAATTTCCTTTCTTATAAGACTTCATAGCAGATAATTAATTTAAAACAAACTAAGTTCACATTACTTTTAACTTCAGAAAGCATCATTTATAAGATCAGATTTAAGATGCAGTTGATTATAAATTGTTTTGATGAATTATCATACTGTCTACATTTAAAATAAGGGATCTTTTTAATTACAGAAAAAAAATCAGACATACATTAGAATGGATATAATGTGTTCCCATTGATGCTCGCAAACTCTGACTATCCCTTATCAAATGTGCTATACGTGTTTTAGCCCTGGATTGGTTACAGATAAGAATCCATAGGATTGAATTGAAAACAAATTGCCAGAGATAGTTTGTGTACTTGTGTATACCCCTACTGAATTTGTGGTTTACTTAACACTCACAGAAGTTCCACAAATTTTCCTTACTGGGAATTTGGATAGCACATTGTTACACAGCAAATCAAGATGGGCACTTTCGTATGGAAACTGCCCTGATGGTGCATCACGATAGTATCATAGGACTTCAGAGGCAGAACTGTTACTCCAATGGTTCCTCTGTGTACTGTATAGAGTCCCTGTGACTCAGGTCTTCTTGATGGGATGACATGCTACAATGTTATCTCATTTAGTGCTTTGCTGAAAACCTATTTTCAAAATGTCTTTCATAATGTTCAAATTTTTAAAAAGAATAAGACATTTATTTAAATTTACTTAAAAGACCACTGATTCAGGGCTAATGCTTGTATAGTTTATTAATCAAATTGTATTTAGCAGGGAAAAAAAGCCAGCTACAATTCACTTACAATTGAGATTTCACTCTATTTTAACGTTATTTTAATGAGCTACAGATTTGAATGTGGGCTTTGTTCATCTGTTGCTTCCGCTCAATTGCAGCTTTACCCTAAGAAGACACAAGACAGATTGATCGGGCTTCCAGTCATTGTAAGGCTTAAATGAAGTGAACAGGGCCTTATGTTTCTAAACCAAATGAGAGGATTAAGGCAAAAAGAAAAAGAAGGGGAAAAATTTTAAGTTCTCCTCCCCCCCAAAATACTCTATAAATCCTTTAAATCATCTGTTTGCTATTTTTAAATTTGCTACTATAGTTTCCCACTTTTCCTAGGAGAGCATCAGAAGATGACATCATAAAAATGAACATCAAAAACATCTCATTTTTTAAACACAATCTCAATGCAAAAGCAAAACATTTTAATTATGTTAGATTTTCTTTGGTAGGTATTATTGCTATGTGCACATTTAAAAAGCTATTTATCATCTAATACTTCACTAAAAATCATGCCACATTTTAGATGATTTGTTTAGATGGAAACAAAATTTTTTTGAATTAAAGTGATTTTGTGGCTTATATTATAACCATATTTTCAACACTGCATATGTTTTGGGAGTTCTCTAAGGGGCCATCTAAGGTCTGGTGAGCAGATAGTGGACAGGTTTGGGCTGCTCTTGTTTTTCATTTTCAAGGGTGGCCTAGAGAGGCCATAGATTCCAAATGAAGTTTTCCATTGCATTTATATGATAGCTGTGATGCTGAAGATGAGGAAAGAGCTTCACATTCAGAATATGGAACTTACAGAGTGGTCTTCTTAAAGCTGTGGGAAACTTTGGCCAGTTTTGTTACACAAGGAATTAATCATAGTTTCTAACTTTCATAACTTTCTGACAACCAGAAAGCATGTATGTACCATTATGTTATTTTTTAAATTACAAATGGTTTATATTAAATGCAGGTCCCATAAGTTATGTTTTAGGTAAGAACAGCTTAACAATAATATTGTTGTTAATTATTGTAATAATATTAACAATAATATTGTTAATCAGGTAAGAACTGATTAACAATAATCATATTTTATGAACAAACATTCTTGGTGGAATAATTCCTATTTCTAATGCTGTACATTACAGATATGAGTTTTTTAATCACCCTTCACCTATATTTTTATGCTCATTTTGCTTAAAGTGAGATGGAACTATTTTAGCTTTTCCTGAGAGCTTGTTGCTTATTATATTTCATTTTACTTTATTTTGCAAAGTAAAAGTATCCTATTGGGCAAACTGCATACATTGTTATCTAGTGAAAGCACATTAATGTTTGAACAACTCTTTACATGAGGAAAAAGTTATTTAATCTAACAGGTTAGCTGATGCACATTATCAGTAAAAGCAAAATAAAAAAGCCTTTTATTTTAAGTTTTTTCTTTGAATTCATGAAAAAGTCTCCTTAGGCTGTCATGGGCTGATACCAAAATCATTAAAAAATTTCCAAATAGAAACTTAAGGACTGGCAGGAAAGTCAGCTGGCCCATAATTCTGCACATGTGAGTTTAGGAGAATTTAAGATTGTGTGCTTCGAGAAAAAATATATTCGCTAACTTAGATGTTCAACTTAAATTGTTAAGTATATTTGTGCTTCAGAAAATGGCAAATTCTAGCTATAATACAGATGTAAATGGCCCCCTATCTGGAAGGGTGTGGATGACAAGAGCAGAAAGAGAAAACTCCTTCCCCATTTGGAGGGGTCCAGAGCCTAAGCACAGGCTTCGGCGCCCAAAGGCCAGAGGAAGAGGGAGCCAAGTCACGATGCAGAGAAAGAAGCTGGTGACCTCAGCACGCACAGGAAAGGAGGAGCAGAGACTGGAGCAACAACAAATCAAAAACAATTATTAAGTACACCAGGCAGATGATAACAGGGAGACCTGAACATATTTTATTATGAAATACTTCAAACATGCAGAAAACTCTAAAAAATAATAACACACAAGTATTATATTGATAATAGGGTACATGTGGTAAGACCAAAAAACATATAAAATAAAATATAAAAACT
Organism: Phyllostomus hastatus; assembly: GCF_019186645.2. NCBI lineage: Eukaryota > Metazoa > Chordata > Mammalia > Chiroptera > Phyllostomidae > Phyllostomus > Phyllostomus hastatus. The sequence goes on along the minus strand of NW_025334017.1, from coordinate 9,678,951 downwards.
AAAGTATTAAAAAAAAGAAGTAGAGAAACACTGTATCTATGTGATTCTGGCTGGGTAAAGCACAGTATTCACTTAGAGTGTTTTAACAACCAGGACAGATGCTTATGTTGTACTGGAGCTGGTTGTGCAACTTGGTGAACAACAGAGTTGTTTATAATTTCAGTGATGGTGGGTTTTGTTGTGTTGTTTGTTAGCTAAAGTTAATGTTGAAGTTTTAATACATTTTCTGTAAAAAACAAAACAATCACAAAGCAAAAATATTCAAGAAAGTTGAGATTGACTTTACAGGTAAAGAACCAACTAAGCATTACAAAACAAAATTAAACTGAGTAAATATTTAAGATCTTAATAGCTTTATGCAAGGATGCATGGATTGGGCAACATTTCATCTAGCAAATAGGAAGGACCTCCAAAGAGTTGTACAAAATGAAAGGCTTTTATAGGCAGAAAGAGGTAAGACAAGGAAGTTACACTAGCAAAGAGCTGATTGTGGCAATGCCACCTTTCATTAGGGGACAGCCGAAGCTGTAATTAAATTAGTTATTAAGTCTTGGTTTGGTGATGTGGGGCTTAGCATAAATGACTCCATTTGGGGCCTGTTGTCTTGTTTTTAACTTAAGCAGAATTGAGTGTTTTTCTATAGCTTGCTATTGGTGGTTATATGTGACTGTAATATTTTAGATTTCAATTTTCTGTTTTATTTTAGAGAATAGATTTTTGTTTAAAGAAAAAAGGTTTATTTATATATTTAATTTTCAATAAATTTGGAAGTAATTTACAGATTAAATCCAAAATATAATTGCTATAATTCAAACTTTGCTAAAAGTATTGCTGAAAAATTATATAACACTTTTATTATACAGAGACCATTATGCTAGTTATTAATTATTATAAACTTTATATCTACATATAATTTTATAATTATATAGTTTAAAGGGATATTTTCATAACAACTCTATATTTGTTTAACTAATATGTCTTTTAAAATATGCGGCCCTGGCTGGTGTAGCTCAGTGGATTGAGCACCAGCCTGCAAACCAAAATGTCACAGGTTTGATTCCTAGTCAGGGCACATGCTTGGATTGTGGGCCAGGTCCCCCAGTGGGGAGCATGTGAGAGGCAGCCACACATTGATGTTTCTCTCCCTTTCTTTCTTCCTTGCCCTCTCTAAAAATAAATAAATAAAATCTTAAAAATAAAATAAAATATGCACATGACATACATTTTGGCTTCAGACAAAGAAGCATGAATTAACATTATTTAATGACATGCAACCAGTTTTAAAGAGCTCAATTTCTTTTTGATGGCATGTGTGTACAATCACTGTGTGGATGTTTTTACATCGCTTTAAACATCATCATTTTCTCTGAATATTCTGTGTATCTAAGTAACTATGATTGTGGTTCATTTCACTTAATGGTCATTCATATAAAATTAAGGCTTTGAGAATATTATTATTTGCTTCAGCTAATATCAGTTATAGTACTCTTGTATAGGATGGCTGATATTTTTCAATAACAGAGATTTTCTCAGTCTCTTGACTTTTTCATTTTATTATGTTGTTCCTTTCACTGAAAAAAAAAGCTCATAATAAGTTCAAGGTGAAGTTTTCCAGCTCAAAGCTCTTAGTCAGTTTTCATGAAAACAATTGGCAACAACCATCTTTGACATCATCCCTTTGTTCATTCAACTTTGCGTTCTGTTGTGTAAATGACTATACCTGTGTGTTTTTAAAAATCGCTATTTCTAATGGGCACATTAAAAAATCCTTAGGTAGTCAATGCTTTTCTGCAAATAAATGTAAAGTGGGTTATTGTGCTTTAGATTAAAGGCCAGTAAGGCAGACAAAAGGGACACCATTGCAAATTAAACCATAAAGGTCTGAAGTATTATTAAGAGGTTCACAGATACTATGTTCCAATCAAGCTCAATAAGGACTGAATTCCTATTATGTTTCTTAAGCCTCCAGAAAAGACATGGGAAGGGACCCAAAGTTAAAGTCGTCAAATAAAAAGCACTTAGACCAAGAGCACATGAATGTATGACTGGGTAATGGGCCTTTCATCTTTGAAATAAAAACAGTTCAGTTCAATTGGAACTGAAGGTTCCCCCTTTGAGAAAGTTTATTTTAATGAGTTTCCATTTTATGCGTGGGCTCCTCTTTAATCCAGGCTGTTCCATTGAAGTCTTACCCAATGAAGACGCAAGACAGATTGTCCAAGCTTGCAGCTATTGTTAGAGGTTGATGAAGTGTATGGGCCCTTACGGTTGATAACAGAAGTAGATGGTCAAAGCCAATAAATAAAACTTTAACTCTAATTGTTGGGTGCCTTACACTGAAAAGGTTCCATTAGCATGGATCTCTGGTTTCGAACGACTTGTGAACCCAAAGGCAGCTTGTAGCTCTGTCACACAAACTGAGTCACTTGGGCAAGCAGAAATGTCAACTCAGTTTGGCTTTTAAAATTATAGACTTCTTTTTAGAAATAAACACTGTTAATATCTTAACAGACAATTAACAATATATGGATCTGCTGCATATAGATTTGTCACAAAAGTGGTTTAAGGAGTGCCTTGTGCATTGTTTTGTGGGATCTTAATAATGTAAACTTTAGAATTAACCATTTGGTATATATTAAGTAGTTGTGATTTGAATATGTGTGGGAAGAAGGATATTTTGTGAACAACAGTATCATCTCATCATTATGAATGTTGGTTACCCATCCAAGTAACATTCATGTGCTCTCTCCAAATTTGTACTCCTCTAAACCCACTTAATCCAATGTTGGGGGTGACAGATATAGTAGTTGTGTACTCATAGTTGTCTTAAAACCTACCAAACCCATTTGTCATAAGTTTAAGTTCCTTACAAATATGCCCCAGTGACCTCAAAATTAAACATCACTAATTTAGCACTTCAGAAGCCACTGAACCTCATGACTATTTAAATCACAATTTTTGTAGCACAATAGATGGAACCTTGGTGGCCTTGAAGGACTAACCCCACCATTGTTGTCTTGATACTGGAATATAAGTTAGGTCCTTGAGGGAAGTCTACCTCATGTTTAACTTTCCTGTTACCCTGAGAAAACTCCATCCCTGGTATATTTGAGGCAGAAATACGAATGGCTGCCACTAGCCCAGCCATTTGCTCATGTGGCTCAAATTTGGCTAGTCTACAGGGGACCTTGCATGCCTGGAATGAACCACTCCTCCCCCAGGAAGCTTCATCAAACTCTCCCACATCCCAAACAACCACCATTGGCTGACTTCAGACCTGGATGTGAGCATAATGCCCGCATTATGGAAAAACAGAGGCAGGATCCTAGAATTATGGCTGAATAGGTTATTCTCTCCTCTCCTCTATTTTGTATTAAAATCTATATGAATAAAGTGACTAACAAGAATAATAATGAGAAAAGGAGGAAATGAAAGAAGGTGGGTTAGAAAGCCTAATGAGGGAAGGCAGAAGAAAATGTTGTTTGATAATTTATGTAAATTATCCAGTGGGCGTCCTTTTCTGTCCTTTTTATCACGTTCAAAGTTAGTGATTTCCCATCTCTTCTTTAATAAGATTATTTACAATTATTTTACAGCCTCAGTATATTTCAGTGGTATCAGACATTTAAAATAATTTTCCAGATTTTTCTTTTTCAGAAAGGACAATTTAAGTATTATAATTCCCACTTTTTTTTTTCTTGGAAGAGTAGCAGAAATCCCAATTTCTACCAAATCAAGGTAGAAACATTGGAAAGAAACAAAGGTGCTTCTAGAATCCTAGCCTGTAATTCATTGGTCAGAGGCCTTGGGGTCCATCAGGGTCTCTGGTCTTCTATTGAAGCCCCCTATTCCCTCCTTCCTAGGCTTGCTGTTTTAATTGTTGGAATTCCCAAACAAGGAGTGTGGGCAGCTTTATTCATACATAAGGAGAAAGGATTCTATACCTTTCTACAAGACATCACTTCTCTGTATCATTAGATCACATGTATGTTTAAGATATGATTAAGTGTTGAGTTTATCCTGTTGGTTTTTTCTAACCTTTAAAAAATCTCATCATTATTGTATGCAGCTATATGTCCTTAGAGTAAGTAGGGTGATGGGGACATCAGTCTTCATGCAGTATGTGACATAGAACCAGAAATGGGGTGCTGTCATGTCCAGATCTGTCTATCACTGAGGAATGGCCATAAACTTCCTGATCAGTTCTGACAAGTCACTGACAGTTTGCAGGGGAAGCACATATGTGACAAAGGGCAAGCAGAGGTTACATGTGTCAGCAAGAACCCTCTGATTCTGGCTACAAGGAGTCAAGTTACTGGCAACTTTGGTATTTGGATGCTCTTGGTTTTCTTTTTAAATGTGGCTTCAGAAAATCACAGGTGCTCATTCTTCCAGATACAGTTTTCTGCTGATTTAGTCAGTGGCTAAATGGCAGGTCACACTGGTTTGAATGCTAATATGTTCTTGGTCTTTTTGCCACTTCACTTATGAATTTACATACATTTTATTAACATAATTGTGGATTCTGGGTGGTGAGGGGTAAATTGATATTACATAAAGAACCACAATTGAACTGAATTGTTTTCATATCATGTTTAGCATAAAAATCATCACCCCTGGCTCCACTTTGAGTCTTAAAGTGTTAATGTCTGTACTTTACACAGATGAGACAGAGGCCGTGTAGCTTAGTGGTTAAAAGCTTGAATGCTGAAGTCAGATCTCATAGATTTGAGTTCGGGATCCAGTTAAGATTGGGTTGTGTTGAGCACTCTACTTAGTATTTCTGGGAGTCAGTGTCCTTATCTGTAAAATGGGAATAACGAGAACTCCTGCCTCCTCAGCTCGTGCGGAGGTTACTACCTGCTAAGTGTTTAGAGCAGGTCTGGTATGTGGTAAGTGCTATATAAGTGTTTGCAGTTATCACTAAATTGTGTTGCTGAACTTTTATATAGCTGATATGCAATTTTTATGAAATAGCATAATATAAAAAGGATCCATGACTTTATAATTTGATAAACTTTGGTAAAATTTGGGCCATTATTTCTTGAAAATGTTTTTGCCTCCCCCTTTCCCATTTCTCATTCTGGAATTCCAATTACTTGTATGGATCAGACTGCTTTATATTGGCCCACAGGTCATTACATCTCTTTTATTTAGTTTTTAATCCTTTATCTGTTTTTTTCTTCCTTTTGGATAGTTTCTACTTCTATTTCTCCAATTTGACTGCTCTTTTCTTATATAGTATCTAATCTAATCTGCTGTTGCTCTCATCCAGTGTAGTTTTATTTGATATTTTATTTTCCATCTCTAAAATTCCTATTTTTATATTTCCTATTTTTTAAATTTATGTTTTCTTGAACAAATGAAGCCTGTTTTTATTTACCACTTTATCGTCCTTATCTGCTAATGTTCTCTCTCTTTCTCATTTTGGAGGCCTATTTTATTGATTGTTTTTCTATATTTTCCCACTTCTTTGCATGCCTGATAGCTTTTATTGCATGCTGGACATTGAGGATTTTATTTGTGCATGCTGAACTTTTTATTTCTTTTAATAGCGTCAGGCTTTATTCTGGATACAATTAAGCTTCTCGGTATCAATATGATTACTTGGAAACTTGCTTTTAATTTGTAACGTTGGGTCCTTAAACATATCATTTCACAAATCTCATACAATATACTGATAATTTTTTGATGGTACTATGTATTAATTAATTAATTCACTAATTAGCTTTCTATCCATTCATTCAACTAATGTTTTATTGAATTTATCTGATATGGTAGAGTAAAGATGAAAAAGAATCCTCAGGGAACTTATAGTTAGGAGAGAAGATCAATATAGACATAAAATATTTTCAGGCAGTGATATGCACTGATAGTATAATATGCAAACTACTGTAGAATCTGCTGGTATTTACTTTCCCATGTGTATACAATGAATGGTCAACCAAAGTGTACTCTCTTGTAATTACATGTCTTTTGTCTCATTATTGTCTCTTGGCCTCACAGAGTTTTTAATTTTTTTATTATTGTAATTTCATAAGGAGGAAAATATATCTACTTTTATAAAAATTCAAGCATTTATTCAACAAATACATCTTGACTGGCTATAATGTGCCAGTTCATAGCTGGAGCTACAACAATGAGCAAAACAAAGTCCTTTCAAAATGCAAATTCAAAAGGCACAATCAAGTGGCTTTAATATATACCATATTACAAAATTATGACTCTATATTTATGTTCCTGCTTTTAAGTGACATGATGATTCTAGCATTGAGTTAATGGCAGAAAACTTGCCCTTGGGCAGGCCAGCTTGTTTCCTGTTCTGAGGTCCAGATTATAAGTGCTACTGAAAAAAGCTAGTTCCAGAGCGGTGTTTTAAAAAAGGATTGCTGATGTATTCATATTTTTGTCTGTGAGAGTGCTATTTTTGTAGAAACAAATTGGATTCCTTTATTTTTAGAGTTTTAGGATATGAATTTCAAGAAGATTCTTAATTGCAAAAGAAAAGTTGGGCTAAGAGCAACTACTACAAATGCTACTACTACTGCTCCTGCTGCTGGTTATGATTTCCTGAATTGCCAACATCTGCCCATGCTCTGTGAAGTTCTTTACTTAATCTCTTTTCATCCTCAAAAGAATCCTATGAGCTGTAGGATAATAATAAGTAGGGGAGAAAAAAGTGAGGGTGTCCATAAAAACATTTTTTAAGTATTTCTGAAAATGAGACATAGTCACCAAGACAAAAATAATTTTAAATCTGCATTATCAAAAGGACTATAATAAGACTATTAGTACATGCTACATTGCACATTGTAAATTGCAATTAGCATTGTTGATTTGATGACAGGGTAGATGGCTTTCTGAGCAAGTCTTATTTGGAAGATTCAAATGAAATTCTACATTCTTTTCTTGGCATATTGCAAGAATATTTGGAATTTAAAATACCCCTCCCAATAGTGCCTTCTTAGTATCTCTGCCTTACTGAACAGCAAATGCCCCACTCAGTTAGCTTTCCAAAGAACTAACCGACAGTTGAGAATGCACATTCTGTCCTCTGTCAATAGACATGCACGTGAGGATCCTTTGGCTTCCTTCTGTATGACGGGGGCTCCTTTCTAAGAGTGACAGATGACAAGATCAACACTGGGCAGCCGGTCTTTCATGACCCCTCACCCTCTCTTAGTGCCACCATGCATCCCTTACAGGGAGCGGAGGTGATGGGCTGCCTTGCATTGACTGGTGCCAGAGCGGTGGGGCCACTGATCTGGACACTGGTAGGTTTACTGTGCAGCTGTGAAGTCATTTGCACTCAGCTGTGAAGTGTGTAAAGATAGAGAGTTAGTGTGCAGTGGTTCTGCTGTTCAAGAAGTTGTAGCAGATCTCTCTACATCTTTTATACATATACATTATATACATTTACATAAGTATATAATAAATTAATACACATGAAATCATATATTACCTATATTTTACAAAGTTCTCCCTCCCCTCACTGCCCAGCATACACCCATGTACATCTCTCTATTTCCAGATATTCTTTTGTAGTGAATTATAAAGAATGGCCTCATCTCATTTTTCTGTGTATATTGATCAATAAACCTTTTTCAGAACTCTTGAGTGAATGATTGGTGAGACTACAGAGAATTTTACTTTGACTTTGGATTTTGAATCTTTAGCAAAACAAGTTATAGTCCAAGACATTTTTTTTTAAAAATGAGTTAACACATGTTAATGTTTTTGTGACATGGTATACTAGCATCACTTGGCAATAAGTGGCTACCCAAGAGAGCCCTGCCATTTTAGTCACTGTGGAGACTTTTTATTTAAGGTGACAGTGAATTTCAAACCCAGTGATTGACTTCATGTTGCAAGTCACCTTTGCAGTAGACTCTGCTGAGTTTTTAAACAGCTGTAATCTGATCGAGTTTGTGAAGTCTCTGTTCATTCAAAACGGAAGAAGAGAGTCCTCTTCAGCACCAAATAAACACAAGTCAGTTTACATTTTTGCCTAGAAAAGAACTTTTACCTGGAGATGACATCAGAAAGCTGACTGATGTGTCAATTGACTGATGAGTCAATTGTCAGGAGAATGTGGCTTGGATTCAAACATATTGAAATAGATAATAGACTCTGGAATTTGGGAAGCACTGTTGGCTTGGTTATTCATTTTTTTGGCCTGTAGGTACCCTCAAAACTAAATGGAAATGTACTCCATTAAGGCTGAAACTATTTTAGTAGAGCTCTCAGGCTTTTATTTTCTCTCTTGAAGGTTTGTTTGGTGCATATATATTGCATTGCATATGAATTTGGGTTCTTCAAGTGTAGGTTCTAAATGCACACTGTGTTATTTTTTACAGCTGAATCAGTCATGGTTTCTAATACACATTCTCATTTTGTGAGTTACTAGATGGCTTAAGTAGATGGATTGCTCAATTCCATCTTTGATAATAACCTAAATACCTTCTTAAAAGAAAACATATTTCTGATATCAATCTTTGCTTTCTTTTCTAGAAGGCTTACTATGTACCAGTGAGGCAGTACTATTATTGTGACTCAAAGAGGTAAGACACGTGTGCAGTGTTAATAGCCAAGACAGGTGTAACCCATGTCTTCCATGTGAGCTTCTTCATACAGGTGATGCTGGAGAGCCCTGTGTGAAACAACACCTTGGTTTATGTGTTATTTTAGTATTTTAATAGGGGATGAGCCCTGGCTGGTATGGCTCAGTGGATTGAGTGCCAGCCTACGAACCAAAGGGTCATGGGTTTGATTCCTAGTCAAGGCACATGCCTGGGTTACTGGCCAGGTCCCAGTGGAGGGAGTGAGAGAGGCAAGCCACACATTGATGTTTCTCTCCCTCTCTCTATCCCTTTTCCTTTCTAAAAATAAATAAATAAAATCTTTAAAAAAATAATACATCATATAAAAATAATATTTTAATAGGGGATGAGATGGACCTAATTTGATCCTATTGATAAGAATACTAGAGCTGTTATTTAGGATAAAAACTAATTTCTATTATCCTAAGAAAACCAAGATTTCTTGCTGAAACTTGTTTACCAGAAACTAACTAAATGAAGGAAACTTTCATAATTTCTAAACTTTTGACAACTATTTCTATTTCAGTAGAATTAGGATCTTGATAACCATAGTTAGAAGAATGAGAAGTCACATACCTACATTACTAACAATTTCTTAGTTAGCATATGGGAAGCATGATTGTTTGGGGAATAACTCTTTTCCTAGCTTGAATATACAGGAGCTCCTAAATTAAGATTTCCCCTTATACTCATTATTAGCCTGTTTTACTCAGAGTCCCAAAGTCAATTTTACCATGAACTCTAAATTGAGCTTTACCTTCACAGTCTAAAATGGCCCTCAGTGAGGTTAAGTTTACAGCTAAATAGGGAATATACTTTTTTCAAATACAGTTCTACTGAATATATTTTCAGAAAGAAATAAATGTTACTATAAACTTACAATCTACTAGAATTTAATAAGAAGAATTCTTAGTACTGTTTTCTTTCTAGAAAAGTATTTTCAAATAGATATTTGATATAAAAGTAGTTTTATATAAATAAATTTAAGACCGTCTTTAGACGTCCTGGGTTATGATAACCTGTTGGAGTTCAGAATGCACATATATATATATACACACACATATATATATCTCACTGTGTATATATATACATCATTTTGTGTATATATTTATGATGTACATGATGTGTGAGTGTGTGTGTGCGCGTGTGTGTGTGTATATATATCTCACCATGTTAAAGGCTCCAAAAATCAAAGTGCCATGTTTCTAATTTTTATTGTTCTTGCTGAATTGCTCTGTACTATCTTGATACTTTCTAGCATTTTCAGCACAATTATTAAAACAGTTATAGTGGCTCTAAAGGAATGTAATTGGAAAGGAAAGATGGCTTGTACTGGATGAAGTTCTTAATTAATCTTTCACTGTTAAATTGTTCAAGATTAATCAAGTATATTGCCTATAAGAAGGCAACTACACTTTACATATCTCAGTATTATCAGCACCAAGCCATATATTAAAAGTTAATTTCTGATTTAAAAGTGTACTTTAACTACAAAACCATCAATCCTAAATAATTCCATTACAAAAAAAATCTTATAACACCAAAGAACATGATATAGTACTTTGTGCTTAACATTTGAAATTTATTTTTGGCATGAGCTTTGCAGCATCAAATTAGGATATACATTTTTATAAAATAACTAATCTCCTTTGGAAAATACCATTTATTCACTCATTGATTCATTCATTTATTCAACACATATTCATTGAAAAAAGTTAGGTTTCTGGCATTGAGAATAATGTCTGTAAAGTGCAATTGCAATTTTCTGGTGTATAAGGAGACAATAAACAACCCAAATTCTAATCACATTTGTAGATAAATGTCCATGGGGCTGTTTGAGAAAATTATGGAGAGGCGATTTTCCCCTCCCGAATTGTTCTGAATTACGCAGGCTATACTTTCCACTGGTTCTCAGTGTTTTTACCACCCTAATGCACCAGAGTGACAAGACACAGCCCGCCAGACACACTTGATCCCTAGGGTAAGTGCTTCTCAACTGGAGGAAGGAAGTCACTTGTCCCTTTGCTGGAACTGGAGATGAATAAAAGACTCCCTGGATGTCTGCCCCATTCCCAGGTTGAGAATCACCAGAAAGTGTGATTATCCTTAATTACTGAGCAGACCACAGAGATAAATGCCTGAATATATCCAATGCAAAGTCCATATGGTCCTTATACAGTCAGTAGGACCAGATAAGTTTAGTTGATTGTTTTCCCATTAAATTAACCTGTTGTGTGATTTAATCAGTTAACTAGATGTTTTCAGGTCACACAGATGTAATGTATGTCAACATAAATATATTATTTGATTGGATAGTTTGTTAAGGTATGATTGTAATTAGGACCATTGTAAGGTAAATGTGGTCATACGTACCTCAAAGCCAGAATAGCATGAAATATTGTATTTCATTGAATGCAAGAGTCAAGAGTCAAGTCTAAGATGCTTTAATGCTGGAGTACTCTTGGTCTTACCAAAGATGTCAGCAGCTGCCACCTGGCTGGCAGAGATTGTAAGAAGCTATTTCAAAAGGATAAGAGGTAAAAAAAAAAGTGCTATTCTTAGAATTAATGAAATAGAATACTTTTTTAAAAAAAAGCTTTATGTTCTGATATATACTATATTCTTAAACCTATATGTAAAACACATAAAAAGGTACATATCAAGAAAGACTTGAGTTACTCAGATAAGGGGTATTATATGACTCCAAGGGGGAACTTGCGGGGATGATTAAGATCTGTCTGTGGAACTTACAGGCATTAGTCATCTACCAGAATGCCTTCTGAAAGGGTATCCTGAAATACCAGGTTGAGTGAATGACTTGAAATTGGATAAAATCTTTTCTGTGTTGGGCTAGCCTTATAATCCAGTGGGATGTTGCATGAGTAGAATGGATAAGCTACTTTATGTCACGACATAAGGAACTCAAACAAATAATTTTAAAACATTTCTTCATGTTTAGGATTATCTCGGCCTTGCCTTTTCTTTAAAATAGAAGTGCTTCTCTGCGAGTTAACAGGTCATATCCCTAACCACCTAGTTTGAGTTAACCTTTCTAATGTTTTCTCCCTTATTAGGAACATAGAAAGGAAAATTCAGAAAACAAAAGGGAACAGCACAAGATAAATTTCACGATTTCTCTGGTTTGTCTAGTCTCCTATGAGGACTTTATTGATTGCCTACACTATTAATTTTAGAAAACCACTTTGAGAAGCCAGCAAACAAAACGTTAAAGAATTAAGGTGAGCTTCTTCCATAGACAAAGTCTTCTCCTGTAATTTGGAATGAGATGTTGGACTATTAACTAAAATGCTTCTTTCAAAAGGCAGACTATTGCATTATTAGTTCAATCTGCCCTGTTTCCCAAATATGCACTCTTGCTGTAAACATAAGAGGACTAGACTAAAACGATCGTATGTGCCAATGTGCTTTCTCAGTGTTCATATAGTCTCTTCCCTCTCTGAATAACAGAGCTTGTCAAACAGCCCCTGTTTCTATTATGTGCTGTGGGATGTGCTGCATTCTCTTCTTCACCCCGTCAACTGCGCAGGTTTCTCATGCTTCTTCCTTGAGACAGGGGGTTTGTCCTGATGGCCTAGCTGCTACTTAGGTTTTCCTTTTTTTTTTGTATAGTCTTGATTGCGACTTAAAGGTATCACCACATTATATTTGCATAAAAGGAAAAAATAAACAAGTATGCAAGATTTGAACAGTTTTATAAAAACAGTGAGTATCATGATGCAGGAAATTTTTCTGCGCTTCTGTTACATAGGTAAGCAATTCATGCAAATCAAGGTAATTTGTCTTAGAAAGTAGATGATTGTTTTTCTCCTAGTGAATAGGGAATATCTTTTATTTTGTCCAAAAATACATTCTTACCTTATATTTTGGAACAGAATAAAAATGGGAAAAGGACAGAATTTTGCATTGTTGAAAGCAGGGGGAAACACAAGGCTCCCATCTCTTTCACAAGCCCCTTTCAGCCCATCTCCAGCACGGTGACATTGGTGCAGACAGGGTTTGTCACCCATAAATTTACAGCTTATTCCAGTCTCTTCATAAATTGACTAAATTTTTGAAAGAAAAAATATATATAGGTGTATAAAATACCCAGTTACAGGTTGTGTTCTATTTAGCCCTTGATTGAAACGTATTGCTCCTCAGTATCTTTTAGCTATGAAAATTATAATATGGAACAGAGATTAGAATGAAATTATCATGGCTAGAAGGCATTTACTCAGTGGTGGCAGCCACATAAACCTGAGTCCTGAGAATGATGATAATGCATTAGGTTCTGCATGCCCGATATTATTGCCGTACATTATGTATGTTTCATTTATACTATTTCGCACACACCAGCAACGCTGACAGATAGGTAATTACTCTCTGCGCCAATGAACAGTTATCAGCACCACCGCTGTTTATTGCTGGAATGAAGTGCGTTTGTCAGTCAAGGTCACTTGTTTGTGTGTCCTCTTTAATAGTTCCTTCACAGTTGTTGAACTTTGCACGCCGTTCTTATTACAGGGTTCCTGGAGGTTACTTTACTGTATAATGCGTTTCTTGTGTTATCAAAGTCACTTGTATTTATCACTTTAATTGATAAACAACTAAGTTGCAGGAAGCAGAACTAAAGATGTGAAAGAACATATTTTGCTAGTCAGCTGAGCCCACTAGGTATTCAGTAATGAATGACCTCACAAAGATGCGTTCAGCACAAACCCTCTTAGGTGGGGATACCCTGCCAGCCTGAGCTAGTGAAATTTCATTTTATAATGTTAGCCTTAATTTCAGCCACTGATGGATATGGACACAATTCCATAACTACTATAGCCTTAACATTTGCACTCTCTTAGAAGTATTTTTCTTTGTTCGTTTCTTGTCCAGTGCAGAGTTATTTTCAGGCTTAGTATTTTCATACTTATATAATGGGCTAAATCCATTTGGGTTGATTTTAAGCCAGTTGTGTTTATTTTTTTTAGATGTGTGCCATTAAACCTCCCCTTTCCATAAAAGATGTTATCAGTCTAATGGTGGTTATCACGGTTGTGTGAAGCCCCAGTCTTGTTCCAAAATGAACATTACATGGTGCATTTCTGAGAGTACAAATAAATTCAGTGCCATTGTGTCTGTCCTATGCAGCCTGTAATTTCATCTGTTATAAAATAAAGAAAATGGTTGATCTTTTTATTTTCATTTGTTAGCCACAATGCTTTTTTAGCAACTGGAATAATCTCTAGGATATAATAATTTACCCTGTCAAAATAACTGGAGCTATTTCCTTAAGCCTGTGATCAGCTTGAGTTTGTGTGTTGGGAGATTTATACTACCATTGCTTATTACCAAAGAAACAGTTAGAAAGGATTTATGGTGGCGCACATTATATGTGTGTCTGGAATTTTTGTGTACTTAACTTCTCTCCTTGCCTTTCTCTGTTTTTTTGCCTCCCTTAACATTATTGTCAAATAGAGAGAATATCTATACCTACTATTAAATGCAAATTTTATTCAGGCATTTAAGCAGAATCACATTCATTCATTAAACCAATGATTCTTTTATTTGGAAAAATTCATCAGCACATGGTAATATCATACCATGTTTACAAGGGACTGTAGTTCCCCATCGGTGCAAAAGTTTACTATTTCATTATTAAAGGATTAAACTCTGGCAAAAGGTGCCTGGTGACCGTGAATGTTTTAGTTAATTTGATTATACCCATAAAGAAAGAATTTAATTCCATAGCAGCCACGGGGTCGTATGCCTGACAGTGTGGTTCCAACACATTACAGGTCTGCTCTTGTCTTGGGAGGGACTGAAATCGCCATTTGGGTGAGGCGTGGAGGAAGAGATGAGCAGCTTGGCTCACTGGTGAACTCAGGGTAACACCATGCCTCAACGTTTGCAAAACGCTTCCTTTTCTTAGTTCTTAGTTACCAGAGTGTTACAAAGAAAGGGTTTTGATCTCATGTAGATAGCATAGCATTAATTACCCTGACACTAATTAAACTGCATCAAACAAATACCACCGTGTTCCTCAGGGGGACAACAGAAGGCAGTTTAAAATAATTACTGGAGCTTCATGCATGTGTGATGTTTTCATTACTCTTAGGACACAGCAAAAGAGATTTGATATCATTAAAATAGCCACCCTTTAGTGATTGCAATAACAACAGAAAAAGTGACTAAAATTTCCTTGGAGCATATTGATGTCTAAATAGTAGTGCCTTAATGCTTGAGAATGGTAAGTTTTCCTTAAGAATTGAAAGTCTGTGAAGCAGGAACAGGTGTGCCAGTTCACATTCTGGTATGATTATGTATTAGCTTATGTTTGTCAGACCATTTCATTAACCACCCACAGCTATCACATATACATATACTTTGTTCTTTCTGAACCGTGAAATGAAATGCATATATCTTCACTAATGCTTGCTATCAATGTAAATGAGAAAAATAAGCTTATTACCAATCACGGCTGCTGTGAAGCCCACACCTCTGTATACTTACAGGTAATAAACATCTTTTCATAAGTAGGACACAATATGTATTGAGTTCTTCCTATAATAAGAAATGGTGATCTTGTCCTACTTTTGCATTAATGGATGGTACTTCTCATACATATTCAGGCACAATAGGATCATTTTGAAGCAGGCTTCTACTCTCAAAACTGGAGGTGGTCATAATGTTTGAGATCTTTTGTCATTCTGGAGGTAAGCAAACCTTCCTGGTCTTAGAGAATGGGCTTTTTTTTTGCAACTGGACAAGTGCACTGAGTCAGTAGCCATTGTTGCAGGGATTATAGATGGCTTCTGTGAGAAGAGCTGTTAGGAGGGACTGATGTAATCATTGCTAGATCCCAGCTAAATGGAGAAGTGAAAGCGATCAAGAGAGCCTTGGATGGTTACAGTGACTGGGAATTAGACATTTGATTCTTGGTTCAGGTGTACTTGCGCATGTTCATGCATGTGTACCCATGAGCCTGTGTACATGTGTGCATGCATGTGCCCCCGTACATATGTGCATTCGTGTGTGCATGGCAGAGTATATGTATTTTCCCCTCTTGTCTGCTTTGTACATACACACATTGCCTGGTCTATGGTCTTTACTTCACAAGGTCACTTACCCTGTTCATTTCAGTGACATACAAGCAGTAGGAATCAAGTTGCCTGGGTTCCAGCACCAGGTGCCAGCCATCCTCCCTGAAAGATGTGAATTAAAACGGGAGAGTGGTCATTTCCAGATTTATGCAAGTCATATTTCACCCACTGAATGATTCTTTGAATGTGATTATGGAGTGGTTCTATGTATGCAGTGCTGCATATTATAAGCCTTTTATTTTATTTTTTTACTTTTCTATGAAAGCAATAATTTAAGGAAATTATGCATTATAAGGGTTTTCCAGTGATTTTTAAAGAAAATTAAAGTAATACCAGCTATTTTAGGAAATTCTTGTTTAGGAAAATAACACTGAATTAAGTGTTTTATAATTGTCATACTAAGCAAAAAATGGATCAAAACTGATTGTAGAGGAATAAAATTGATCTTGTAAAAATTTGGTGGGTCCAGAAAACATGCAAAAAATATACTTTTGTTCCTCTATAGCCAGATGGTTTGTCCTATTTTAAGCCAATAGTATCTTCATACATATTTCTTGAATGCCATTGGTTTTAGCTGGAAGACAGTGACTACTATTAGAATTTTCCTTATTCCTGGATGATCTAAACTATATTTTTGGAACATTTGGATGATCATATTGGATGATCATACCAAGAAAAATTTTCATTACACTTAGCTCATAAAAAGTGTTTATATAATTAAAAAAAAACTCTTAAAATGAACAGTTCTTTTGACATGATGTTGACAGAAGTCACTTTGATGTAGTTTAGAGTCATGAATTTTCTATCTGTTCCATTTTTCCTGGGGGTCCATCAACTCAGACATCCTGATCTGTCATTTTGCAACTCCTTGCGAAGGCCTTGACAGAGAAAGGTTTTGACAAGTGCTGGACATCCACAGCAGTGCAGAATAAGCAGTGTGCATTTCTCCAGGTAAAGTGACAAAGTGTCTGAAAGCGTCAAAAGAACTGTGTGGTCTTCCATCGCATCCAATATAATAAAGCAAACTGCTGTTTACATTTGGTGTTTTAGCATTGTGTGTTGGCAAAGATTTAAAATTCTGTTAGAATGGGAGGTTAGAGATCTTTTGCCTCATTTACAAGTGTTTACGATAATAAGAACATTTAGGTCACTAGAAAATCTTTTAAATTCCCACTGAGTGAGTGATGGGAATAATTGCGTAATGTGATAGGAGTCTTTAAAACTGTAACATGTCATTACATACTCTTTTTGTGTCTTCAGTACTGATTTGAGTAATTCTGCCTGACTAAGAAATACTTTGTCATCCTTCAGGGTTGTCAGTTCAGAGGTCAATTTAGAACTTTCACTGGGCCCTAACTAGACTTGTCGATAGGGTATTAACTTTTCAGACATGTCAGAGTCTTCCTTAGTTATATCCTCTGTTAATGACTGTGTGATAAATGTAAACATCCTACATATTGAATATGCTGTTCTTTTTATATAATTATTTTGCATCTGCATTCGCTCAAGAAACAGCTGTTGAAAGTTGAGCGGGATGCAAAATGGCACAGCCTGAAGACGTTCTTGTTCACGCAGCTGACTCTTTTTGATGTGATGCCTACTGGCAGGGTTGTGTGGTGAATTCAACTTGTCTGACAGCCATCAGTGCTGCTGACCAGTGTGGTCTCAGGTTTTCTAGTGATGGGAAAGAGTAGGAAAGTGTCCCATAGTTTAGTGTTTTCCCCCGCTGCTGGATCTGAAGCTTCTGCCAACAACCATCTAAATCAACACCATGCCAGAGTGCTCTGCAGACCAAAGGTCACCCCAACATCTGGCCCCACTGTCTGCTTCTCTCAGGTTTGTCACTGGGCAGCATCTGCTTATGGACTCCTTCTCAACCTCTCTTTGATCTCTCTGACAGTAAAAAGAAGCTTCTATTACCCATCATGTGTTAGCATTTAAAAAAAAACATTCAAAAGCATAGGACATTAGAAAACTGGTGGGATTTTGTATGTTTTCTGCTACTTTCATTTTTAAGCTGGACATTTCGTTTGACAAGAGACATGGAGTGAAGTGGTTCTATTCTTGATTTCCAAAAATGTCATTACAGTCAATAAGTCTAGCATGTGAAGACAGGTAGTCTACGAGAGCCCTGCCTTATCCCTCTCGGCCAGTCTTTAAAGAATAAAGAGTGAATGGTACAAATTGTTTTTGTGCGTGTTTGTTTTGTATGAACCCCAAAGAATCAACGTTGATATCTATCATGTGCTTTTCTGACATTTCTATCAGTGGTTAAGGTCTCATGAATTTTTCATCTACCAACTTGCAAATGGGGGGCGGTTTGGGGATGCTGCATAATCTCTGGATAGGCATTAGGGAATGTTGTCGGAGTTTGCCCATCTGAAAAGTGAAGTCCAACAGAGTATTCTCCCCCAGCAACAGGCAGCCAGGTAGTGTGCTATCTGCAAAGGCTGGACAATCTCCTGGACAAGGCACTCACTAAAACATCCCCATCACCTTTAGCTCAGTTCTTCTTTTGTTCCTACTCGATGATCTCTATCTAGCCTGGAGTCCAAAATCACCAAACATGGAATGAATACCTACCTTGCCCCTGGTGTTTTCCTAAGTACAGAAGGAGACAAGGCAGACACATGCCCTGTTCTTCACAGTTTACAATCTGGACTGATGGGGGGATGGGGCTTAGAAATCTTCATGTCATGAAAAACACTTAATGATTCAAGTGAGTTTAACCCTGCCCAAGAATTGGCAACCCATTTCTATATTTGTCTGTGAATGTAATTATGGTAGTTCACAGCTCTGACTATAATAGGACTTTAATTCTAGTCCAAATCAAATGGCACAGCTCTCAGGAGGAAGTTGTAGTGTGTTGTCCGTCACTCAGTGCAGCCACTAAATGCACATTTGTGGAGAGAATTTGTGACTTTCTTCTGTTTCTATTCATTCTCCAAAATGTTCGACTATTTCCTTCTATATTCCTTTCACCTTTTAGGAAACAAAACAATAGATAAAATTTGTTTTTCAGGTGGGATTTAACTTTGGCTAAGTAAAACAAGAATTTGTTTTTTAAACAGCATTTGCCACAATTTCAAAGCACTTTTACTAGTTTGGCACCTTGGTTTTTCACAAAATCCTAGATATTTAGAAGAAATTTGATACTGAACTCTTAAGTCCATAGTAACAAGGAGAGCATTAGGACCAGGAATCTTCATATGTTATTGTTATTATTAATTTCTCATTTTCATTCTGTAAAAGCAATTCTCTTTCAGGTAATAAATGCCTCTGAAAGTGCTTAAATAATCAATAAAGTGTAAAAAGATGTGAGGTCTCTAAAGAAATGAGATTTTTTTCCTGGGGGAATTGGTCTAAATACCTCATAGTCACAAGCCTGTGCTAGGATGCAGACGGAAGGGGAGAGCAGGACAAACCAGGACTGTTTCCCCCGGTTATCCGGAGTCCGGAAGGACGGGGTCGCGGCGGCCGGGTTCCACCTCCTTCTTCTGCTCACCAGTGCGGTGACCCGGAGCAAGCCATGTGAGCTCGCTTGCTCCCAGGTTTTCATATTTCATCTGCATAATAAAGTCTTGGGATTAGATGGCAGAAATAATCATCTGATTTTTTAAATTTTTTTGCAGTGTATATAGAATTTCCATGTATGTGTTATCTCCTTTAACCAAAACTTTTAGGTCTAGTATTTTAGGAATTGATCATTTCACTTTAAAGGGTTCTATTTTGTTAAATAAAGCCTTCGTTAGAAGCATCAAATTGTAAGGATTCTGTTTAATGACCTGATACCTGCTTTGGAAATAATCTGTCTGTGGAAATTCAATCACCTAAATGGTAAGCACTAGAATTGGTAAAGAATAAGCATGGCCCTATTGAAGAATTTGGTAATAGGTCTTCTTTGTTCTGAACATTTATGGTTACACATTCAGAATGATGTGTTAGTGTCTAATCAATTATAAGAATTACTACTAAATATGTATAACATTTACCATACACATTGAGATAATTTTGCATATATGTAATTATCTTATTTGAATCACTCCAAAAATAAATTACACATTTAAATTTTTTTCTTTTAAAAACACCACAAACAACCTTTTTTGTTAAGAAACCTGTGAATCTACATGTGTTGCTTTGGCCACTAGAGGGAGTCTGCACTGTCACAAGTGGCCAAGGAACCTCAGGGAATGGGAAACAGGCTCTGTTAAGAGCGTTGGTGACACATCCATTGTCTACCCACGAAATTATGCACCTACAAAATATCGTGATAATCAAACTCTATTCCATCGGGTCTGTTATCCTCCTCCCCAAAAAGGAAGTTTTCATCACTTTCTTTTGTTCTTTTTTTAAAAAGTTCAACTTTCAAAAGACGATAACTTAAAATGCTTCCTCCGAAATGACAGACTTAACAATCAACCTAAAAGAACAGGAGAGGTTAAAGGACATATGTTAGTAAAAACCTGATCACTAACTTTCTGAAGTCAATTTTGGTGCTTGTGAAAGAAGTAATCCGGAAATGAAACTCTTCTGCTGCTCCCTCAGGTCCTCCCCACATAGGCAGCAGCTGTGCTGGCTTTTTTCATTCTGACCTACTGGTATCCATCACCCCTAACCTGCAGGGACCTCCTTCTAGGGTGAGAGGGTAATTGTGTCTCATGTCCGGTCAGTCTGTAGCCCCTCTTCTGAGACCACCAAACAAGTGGCTTTGTGTGTGTGTTTTTGCAGAGCTGGTTTATAAATGAGGAACTGAACCGAAACCACCTGCTCATTCCACGCAGCTACCAGAACGCAGAGGGAGGGCAGGGACGGCCATTCCTTCCTCAGCGTGGCTGGTTCTAGCCAGCAGTGTAACAGAGTTCGAATTGTAAAATTTCCTGTTTCCAGTAGGGCTTCTTGTGTTTTGCTTAAGTATCTTACCTTACTCATTATTGACATCTGACCTGACTCACTTCTGAATTGTTTGCTTCTCATTACCCATGGGTAGGAAAGTTAGCTGGAGGACCCAACACAATGCATGAATGAAAATGTATGTGGATATTATGGATATATACAGGCTATTTGTATGGCAAAATAATTTAGAAATAATATTTCAAGAGTAGATGCTGTGTTTCATGTAAACCTACTTTTGTCCCACTGAATATTATATATTTTTAAATTTTTCAATACCAATTTTATTTTGTATTGGTCTCAGGTGTACAGTTTAGTGATTAGACTATCTATACTTTACACACTATTCCCCTCAATATTCCCAGCGCCCAACTGGCACCATACACAGTTATCACAATACTATTGACTCCATTTCCTATGCTTTCTTTCCTTCCCCATGGCCATTTTGTAGCTTTTGATTTGCACGTTTTAGTCCCTTTGCCTCTTTCACTCAGCCCCTAACCCCCCTGCCCTCTGGCGACCACCAGTTCTCTCTCTGTGTCTATGAGTCTGTTTCAGTGTTCTTTGTTCATTTATTTTGTTCATTAGAGCCCATACATAAGTGGAATCATATGGCATTTGCCTTTCCCTGGCTTACTTTACTTAGCACAATACCCTCTTGGTCCATCCATGCTGTCACATATGGTCAGATTTCATTCCTTTTTATGGCTGGATAATATTTCATTGTATACATGTACCACAGCTTTTTTATCCACTTGCCTATTGAGCTTGGGCTTTTTTCATATCTTCGCTATTATAAATAACACTGCAATGAACCTAGAGGTGCATATATTCTTTCAAATTGGTATTTTGGGTGTCTTCTGATAAATCCCCAGAAATGGAATTGCTGAGTCATAAGCCAGATCCATTTTTAATTTTTTGAGAAAACTCTATACTGTTTTCCATAATAGCTGCACCAACCTGAAGTATATTTACATTTAACTTTGGTTCTCTCATTGAGATGTGGGTATCTTTAATGCTCTAGAAAATCATTATATTCTTCCCAAATAACACCTGACTCAGAAGGCTTGGTGGCATCACCTAACATAGTGCTTCTCAAACTGGCTGTGAAAACAGAGCGGTCTTTATATTCCTTTTCCAATTTGTTGTGGATCAATACTTCTGTCAAATACAATAAAAATAAATGACTAGAAAAGTGAAATAAAAAACATTCGAAATGCTACCTAGTTTTTTACTATTATATTCAGCAGACATAAAACTACTCTGAGATTGCTGTAAGAGTTTCGGAACACTGCCTTTCATTTTCTGGGTCTCATTGTGGACAGCGCGCACTCAGTCTGCAGGCAAATTTGAGTGGCTGTGACCTGGCAGCATTCTCAGTTCACACCGAAGTTCACACCTTCCTGACGGTCCAGTCAGAGAAGCAGTGATGTTGCCTTTCAGATTAATAAATGCAGAACAGCAACTATAATAGCTCTCCCTTAGTCTCCTCTATGTGGATGGAGGGAGGGTTTGGAAGGATTTGCTTCTGATGAATATAGGGTAAGGATAAATAGAAGAAGAGCTGTACTAAAAATTAAAAAGCACAGTTGATGGCAGTGCCAGTTTAATGAAAATAAGTTTCCAAATGTTTGACCCTGAGCATATAATTAAAAGTTTATTGAAGACGATATTTTCTAATCACCTTACACTACAAAAGATTCAACAATAAATTATTTTTGTCTTCTAAGTTTGGGGCAGGAATGAAGCAATTAAAGGGGGTTTTTGTTGTCCATGAAATATTCAATAGGCAAAGAATCTGGAGAGCTCAGTAAAATAGTAGGCTGAACACATTGCCTTATTTTTTTTTCTTTTTGGTTGCCCTTTGGAAATGGAGCTGATGGTGATTTTGTTTCCCAAACCTCAACAGATACTGAGAATAGATTAACAAAGCAAACATACTGGTCTGGGGATCAAGAGACCTAGTTATTTTCTTGTTACTAGTTAACTAGCCATCTGGCCTGTAGCAAACCACCTTAGAGCTCAGTTTTCTCTTCTCAAAGTGGGAAGACTGACCCCTCTCTGTCTTCCTCACACGATTACCAGGAGGACCAGGCTGATTAGTCAGTGGGCTTTGAAAAGCACAAAACATGTTATAGACACATGCATGTGTGTATATGTAAATGTGTACATGTGTATGTGACATTGTTCTTCACTTTTCGTAATCAAACACTTATTTTTCTGAACTCTCTTGAAATATACCCTCTACATCCATTGTTAGCCCATTCCATGTATATTTTATGGTCTCTTCTCACTTCACCTCCAGTCCATCCATAACTGTATATAACATAAGTGCATAATGATTTTTATCCTCGTTTTAAATGGTGGAAGAAAGAATCTTTTACATACCATCTCTAAGATTTAGCCTCACCTGCCTGGTGATGCCGTGGTTCTGAGTTTGCAGGTCTGGATAAAAGGGAGTCCTGCCTCTGAAAGGTCAGTGCCAGTGCCTGCGTGCATGTGCACGTGCGCGCACACACGCGCGCGCGCACACACACGCGTGTGCAAGCATGTGCCCAAGCTCTTGACACTCAGCTGTTTTCGATAGCCATGGTCGGACCTCAGATTCTGCATGACAGTTCTTGGTCATCCTGGCTGTGCTCCACAAATGGTCATAATGTGGCTTTCTTCAGAGAACAGGAATTGCATGACAGTGCAAGGTCATTGCCCTGGGAATAATGGCAGATAATCTCAAGGCTGGGACCAGTCCTGATCAACCTCTTTAATTCCTGGGGAGACGGATCTAAACAATTGGAATCTAAATACGAAGTTCTGGTAATGGGAAATGGAAAAGTATCGTTCATTCCTGTAAGCTATAAAAGTCTCTGTTAGTTCCTGGAAGAGTCACTTGTGGCTTGAGAACAAGTTAGAAGAATTCCATGATCTCATTCATTCATTCTCACATCCATCCTTTCAATTGAGCACACATCATAACCAGGTCCAGTGCTTGGTGCCTCCTAGACCAAGGCAATGAAAAGGATAATCTGAGTCTCTGGCTCTTGTGTAAAATACAGGTAATTACAGGGTGTGGGAATAGCTTCAGGACACTTTATTTCTTCTTCTGCTGTCTTTGAAGGTGTATGCAGTATAACAGAGAAGTCAGAAAACCAGCTTTACTTTATTCTTGCCCTTACACAATTACAGCTCTGACCCAGCTTCTGCTCTCTCCCCTCACTCCACTAAGATACTCTTTGAAGTGTATCTGGTCAGTTTCTGTTGCTCTTTGAGAAGGCTGAGCTAACAATGTTGAGGGAGATGTCTGGCAAACCAGAGCATGGTCCTGGCCCCATCCCTCAGCTCCAGGGTCTAGCTCTGCTCTGATCAACTCCATTCCTTAGCACAAACATCTGACTTTGTCAGTGACTACAGATTCACCATGTTCTTGTGGGTCAATGCTCACTTACACCCTCCCAAGAGACATGGTTAAATGAGAATGTCCATTTACTAATTTGTAATTGAGGTGGACTCTTTTAGAGACAGAAATACTTGTATATCCTAATCAGGGCATCCCTTTATAGACCTCCAGGTACCTGGAGATCACATTGGTCTTATAGAGCCTGATGCTTCATGATATTGGGGCTATTTTAGGTAGTCACCTATTTTCAATGTGTTGTGTATTCATTTTCAAGGTCCTTTCTCTTTGTTTCACCTGTGAATTTCTTTTCTAATAATGCTTCACCCACAGAGGACACTAGTTTAATGCTGACTGATTCAGTTCTTTGAGATAGAATCTGCATATCTCCACTCTGTACCTGCCAGTATAAACACATTCTAGGCATGTCAGAAAGTGCAGACCTTCATGTGTTCCCAGTAGCTCTGTGATAAGTGTGGTGAGTACTGAGGAGTGGGTGGAGGAGCCATCCTGACCTACGTATGTTATGTGGAAGGAGAGACTTGCCCTAGTCCTACCCCTTAGTGCAGCAGTCACTCTCTTCTTCTCTAGGTGGGGGAGGTTAGACTTGGGGGGCAATAAAGGGCCTGTCCAGTTTTGAGGCTTTGACAATCCCAATTCTGCCAGTGACATGTTAGTTTCCCAGGGTGCATTGAATTGGAAGGCAATTTTTGTACATTACCATCTTGTTTAATATATTTCTTCCTATACCTACTGCGTCTCAGGCACTTGGGAATCACTGGTGAGCAGAAACAAGCCTATTGCATGTAGACTCGAAAAGGACTTAGGAGGCCATCCACGTTCCACCTCTGATGACCACCATTCCCCACCCAGTTGCCATCACAACCATATGATTAAACCGGTGCCTGTTTATACATATGTTGGATGAATGTGCCAGGGGATCCCTGCTTTTCTGGCAGTTCGTAGCCTTTGACGGTGGACAGGAGTAAAACAGGATGGGGTGGATATCCATTTGGCTCCCTCTGTTTTCATTTCAGAGCTTTTGGAAGAGTTTATAAGTCATTTTCCTCTGCAGTCACTAAGCCACTGATTTTCCTAAACTCTGTAACCTATTTAAGAGTTGAATTAGTGTTGATAAATTGGGACATTTAGGCTTTTTGGTAAAGAACACAATTTTGACAAATGCTTATGTCAATTTAGAAGCTGTGGATGTTGATGTAGAGTGTTTAAATGATACTGAACTGTTTACATGGCGCATCTCACTATCATTGCTGAACTGCCTCCACCCCCACGACAGCATTTACCCCAGGAGCCGCTCTATCCCAAAGCACTGAATTGTTCATAAAACCAGGAGGGGGGATGGAGTGGTGAATTTTGTGCACAGTGACACATGTGTAGTCCCTTCCTCGCGTGAGTGTTTGGTTCTATTTCTTACTGGAAGGCATAAAACTAATTGCTTATGTGCATGTTTAAACCCCAAGAATGTCCTGGCAGAAAGTGAATGCCTGGGGGTGTTTGTATCCACAACCCACAGTGGAGTGAACAGAAGTGGTTCCAGCCAAAGGAGAAGCAAGCCTGCCTTGAAAAACCATCTCTTCAATTTCCAAATTTTATTTTACATGTTCATTTTTAATAGAACAGTCACAAATATTTCTTCAACCACACTTCAACATATGTGTTGTTGAAAATCAATGTTATTCCTTCAAATTTGGGAAAGAATAATACAAAAGGTTTCTTTGGTGATTGTGTTTGCATGTGTATGTGTTAAACCAGAATTTTCTAAGCAGAAAAAAGGCCTTATTGTTTCTTGACTTGAAAATAGGCTGTGAATAAGAATAGCCCTATAACCTCCAAAATGCATAGCACCTCGGTTTAGTACTTTTTAAATAGAACATTTTATCCTAAACCTGGGAAATGTAATGGTGTCAAATAGTTGGTTTAATTTTAGGGAATATATAGTGTTGGGACTTTTTTTTTGGAATTAGGAAAAAAGAGTGTTACATCAAGATATATTTCTCCTTATTTATAAGGGGAATATACACACACATATACATACACCCATATATATACACACACATATGCACACACAGTACACAGCTACAATTTATTTGAGGGATTTTCCAAGAGTGGAGATGCCAGTTAAAATTCAGACTCAAATATGCTTTTGCTAGACTGTTAGCCAGTTAGAGGCAGGGTATAATCAATAGAGACAATGAATATTTCAACGTGGACTAATTTAATTAATAAATAGTAGTACAGAGGAGGGAAAGTATGATGTTTTTTTCATGATGGTTCAGGGGATTACAGTAGTTCTGCCTATTTGTCTGTGTCTGTGTATAAGACAGACCCTCACAGTTTCTGTCAACAAAGTGGGACCATGTGCGTGGGTGAGTCAGGGAATTCAATGATTAATATGCCTCCTCTACTCTTCAAAGAAATTCTAAAAATATGATTGAATTCAGTTATGAGTATTTTGAATTTCTATGTGTTTACTTCATTATTTATTAAGTAATGAGCTTTGCTAGCATGTTAGAAAATAACATATTTTAAAGTTTGATGTTCATATGTATAGAGAATTTACCCAAAAATATGCAATATATTTGGAAACAAAGAAGAATATTTTTAAAGGTAAAAAAGTATACATAGCTATTTTATAAAACCAATTTAACACTAGGAAAGAAATGAAAAGTTATTTAAACTTAATGACCAGTATCTCAGAATTTAATTTCAAATGAACAGTTTTTCAGCACCCAGTGCCTAGAAAACCAGAACTCTAAAATTTGCATTTCAGCAAAAGTTGGATTCAGGAAAGTTTACTGGAAGTGTGCATTTTAAAACAAAGTGTGAATTCCTTGTGGGTGTGGTTTTTTTAAAAAAAAAGATTTTATTTATCTGTTTTTAGAGAGAGGGGAAGGGAAGTAGAAAGAGAGGGAGAGAAACATCAATGTGTGGTTGCCTCTGGCATGCCCCCACTGGGGTTCTGGTCTGCAACCTAAGCATGTGCCCTGACTGAGAATCCAACCCTAACCCTTCAGCTCGCAGGTCGTGCTCAGTCCACTGAGCCACACCAACCAGGGTCAAGGCCTGTTTGTTTTTGTTTTTTTGTTTTTAATTCACTGTATCCTCACCATCTAGCACTATGTCTGGCATATAGTCTATAGGAAATAAGTATTTATTACAAAATAAATAAGTGACATTTTAAAAAGATAGGAAGGCAGAAAAGAAAGAAGAGGGGCCTAGAAAATGGAAAAGCTTCACAAGAATCTAGTTTTTAAGTGCTTTTCACACGTTAATTGTAGTCACTATAGCCACCCACGTCTCTAAAGCTTTGCTAGGAGAGGTGGTAGATATAAAAGGGTACAGGCATTCTGTGCAGGAATGGCTACAGAACTGTCACAGGTGCGATGATCCAGCCTGAACTTCGGTTTTATGTGCAGACATCTATATTATCACCATGGCTCTCACCGAGTCAGGAAATGAGTTTTATGCTGACTGCAAGAGCTGAGAGCAGAGGGAGTGATAGTTGAGTATAGTTATACCCAGTATACTCAGTTATAGTATACATTTGGTACTAAATGTATTTGTCCGCATTGTGATACAGGATGAGAGAACTCAGCCCACCCAGGAGATGGCTGGGAAAGGGAATGTGACCTGCAGTGTGTTATGTCCAAGAACCAGTGTGCCATGTCCACTCCCAGTGCTACCAGCTTCAGTTAGCCAGAGGCCTGTTGTGGACAACCTCAGGTAGCTCTAGCGAAATGTGAAGAGTATTTTTAAAGACCTACCATGAATGAGCAAAGCTTTCCTTACTTATTACTCCTTTCACAGGGCTGAAAGCAGGTGGAACTGTTTTCCCGACTATGCAGAGTAACATGCATGTGAAAAATACCTGAAGGAACTTTGAATTATCCAAGAAGTAATATGTTTTTTAATTTACATCTCTGGAGCACCTTTTATGTGCCATAGACTTTTAGATGCTATCAAATGTGGGAGAGGAGGGTTGAATTTATTTATTTTTAAATTGTGATGTAATTCACACATCATAAAATCCATCTTTTAAAGACATACAGTTCATCAGAGTTTAGTATATTCACAAGGCTGTGCAGCCATCACCACTATCTAGTTCTAAAATATTTTCATTACCCTCCAAGAATACCCTGTTAGCAGGCATCCCCAACTCTGCGCTGCCTGCCTCATTCCTAGGTAATCACTGATCTACTTTCTGTCTCTATGAACTTATGGATGTGCCTATTCTGGAAATTTTGTATAAGTTGGATCATACAATGTATGACCTGTTGTGTCTAGGTTTTTTTAATGAACATCATGTTTTCAAGGTGCATCCGTGTGGTAGCATGTATCTGTACTGCATTCCTATTTATGGGTGAATAATATTCCCTTGTATGGGTATACCTCATTGGTTTATTCACTCACCAGTTGATGAACATTTGGAATGCTCCTACTTTTTGGCTATTGTGAATAATGCTAATATTAACATCTGTGTATATGTATTTGCGTGGAGGTATGTTTTTATTTCTCTTGGGTATATACCTAAGAGTGAAACTGTTGGGTCATAAGGTAACTCTGTGTTTAATATTTTAAGGACCAGTCAGGAGTTTCCCACAGTAGCTACACCATTTAACAGCCATCCTAGTGGGTGGACAGTGGTGTCTTGTTGCAGTTTTGACTTTCATTTCTCTAATGACCGATAATATTGAACATGTTTTCATGTGCTTATTGGTCATTTGTGTTTCTTCTTTGGATAAATGTCTAGGAGTAATTTTGTTTGGTATTATTATGCATTTCTGAATTAATCAGGAGACAAAAATTAAGGCAGACTTCAATCCAAACAATTATCCACTAGAAAAAGGGGAAGTTTTTGTAGGGTGGATGTTGGGTGACATCTGGGGTCTAAAGGAGGTGGGTTGAGCATCGAAGCAGGTACATGGAGAGTGGACCTAGGTGGTACTGAGTACAGTTGTACAGAGTTTAAAAGGCAGAAACACATTACAGAAAATGGGAATGGAGGTCCTTAAGAAAATTTTACTTTCTCAAGTGAAACATAGCATCATTAAATGCTGCTTCAAATTTTGATTTCAACTTTAAAAGCTAGGGAAAAGTGAAAGCATGTAATGGTCAGGATCATCTGTGTGTTTTTATTGCCATATAATGTGCTTTATCGGAATCATATTTACAGGCCCTGGTCAGGTAGCTCACTTGGTTAGAGCATATCATCGATATGCCAAGGTTGAGGGTTTGATCCCCAGGTCAAGGCATATATAAAAATCAACCAATGAATACATAAGTAAGTGAACAATAAATGTATGTTTCTCTCTCTCTCCTTCCCTCCCTTCTCTCTCTAAAATCAATCAATAAATAAAAATTAAGAAAAAAGAACCATATTTCTGGCTAAAGCATCAAAAATTTGTGTAACTGGCACAAGTTTATTTTTTATGTTTTTAATTTTCTAAGGGTCCATGCATCAGTTTATTGTTAATTCTTATAAATCATAGAAACTTCTATATTTTAAATAAAACAATGCCCCAGAGATGCAGGACACAGCCATTTGATTTCATGTTTTTAATTTAAATAAAATAGAAAATTTGATATAGTACTTTGTTCCTCCAGGCACAGACCTGGGTTGGGCAGGGACTGTCACTTTAAGAAAACAAGGGACAAATCCAGCTTATCAGTGAGAATAGACAAAAGGAATATATGAGGAAAACCATGTATTCAAAGGGATGGCTCAACTGGCTAGACAGATTGAATAGGCACATGCAACGCTGGAGGGAAAATGCAGGTGTGAGGAAAGGAGCCTTTGAAAGAGAAAGCCACCGAATAGCTGAAAAGAGAAGAGTTGTTTTAATGGAGGATAAAATCTCCTGTACCTGGTGGAGAGGGAAGTCAAGGGAGGAAGCTTTTCTGTTGCCTTTAAAATTGAAAAAAAATCTTTTAAAATAGAACTAGAAATTAGAAAGCAAGAAAGAAAAATTGAAAAACACATGAGAATTTCTATTAAAACAAACTGTTCCATCTCTACTAGCATTCATTGAGTTGAGCCTTTTGCCCCAAATGGTTTTTTTTGTAAAAGGAATCATTTTTAAGTGATAGCACTAAAAATATTTTCAAAAGCAAGAAAATATTTGTAAAGGTTGTTTCCACCTATCTACATAGCACAAATCTCCCTGCTTAGTTTGGAGGCCACCTTGGTTTGGTCAAGGCTAACAGGTGTTTGCTTGAGGTTAGACATGTGTTTGTAGCCTCACACCTCTTCCTCTTACAAAGGTCTTCTTCACTATTCCTTGTTCGTAGGCCCTCAGTACTGCTCCGTGAAGCAGACCTGACAGAAGGAATCCCCGTCTCCTACTTCCCTAAGTCAGGGAGCTCTACCCAAAGTAGAGGCTGGTTTTTGTCAGCTCTTTTTCCTTCAAGCTGACTGATGGAGGAAGGAATGAACGAACCAATGAACGAATGAAAAAAAATTACACATTCTAGTCTTACTATTTTAATGAAGTTTAATTTCTATGAAAAGGTTATGAATGTTTCACAGGTTTATGAATCATCAACTCTAACTTTCTTGTCCCTTTGAAACTCAATACACAAAGGACTGTCCTAGAAATGCAACCATATACATTTTTTAATTTTATTTTTCAAAGCATAGTGGTTAGACAAATACTTTACAAAGTGTTCCTTGTCCAACTGCCATTATGCTGTCTTGCTTTTCAGAAACTCACACTTCAATCTCTTTGTTTCTGTCTCTCTTTCTAACTTAGATAGATAGATAGATGATAGCTAGCTAGCTAGCTAGCTAGATAGATAGATAATGACTTTGGTTTTGATTGCTGTTTAACGAAAGCAGTTTTTTCAAGTTCTATAATAGTCCTGATTTCTTGCGCTATGAAAGGCCTATACAGGACTCATCACAGATGGATAGGATCCTTCCTGGAACATCAGCTAACTCTGCATGCAGACCTGGTTATCACCATAGATTCTGCACCTCTTTATTTTTCTGTGGACTGAAGAGTCATCCACATCACCAGCTGTGTGACCACATACTGACTGTAGATACTGTTTTCTCTGCTCTGAATATCACCACCTGTGCCCTACCTCTTAGCTTGGCTCAGCGTGGGTGAGATACCTGCCCTGGACCAATCAGCTGAAACCTGGGATGTACTGCACATGGCAACTCCCATGAAGATGGAGATAGGAGTAGTTGCTGGATCCCATGGGTGTCTACTGCATCCTAACAAATGAGCCAGCATCTTATTTGTAACTAAGATGTTGGTTTTGTTGTCACAGGAGTTTCTTTGATCAGGATAAACTACCTTCTTTAGTTCTAATGACTTCCCTGGGGATAGCAAATTTATGCAAGTAAAATGCTGCTAGAGTAGTGACCACGAGAACCCTACAAACTTCTTTAAAGGAGAAGATTAAGATCTGTTTTAGGGGCTTCGGACAGGGCCACTGGTAGGCTCTCAACCATGGTGCACACAGAGAGCAGGCTTAATGGAATAGTCTTTACTGTCACACACATGAAGAGCCTAGCCCTGGACTGCATTTGTAGGAGGTTTTGTTTCCGATGTCGAAAGTGATCTGAAAGACAAAGTTGGGGTGAAATGAATAATAAAAGCAAGACATACAGTTCAAACCTTCAGTCCTACGCATTGAGGCCAAGAGACAATTTAGGTAGAAGATCAGAGCTTGGAAGCAGAGTGCCAAACCAGAGCAAAAATATCCAGAAATGACGGTAGAGAAATGTGGCTTAGCCATGAGAAATCCTTCTGGGGTTCCTTTAAACCTTGGGAGAGAACCATGAAAGGCAATGAGCAGATTCTGACACCACAATAATAATAACAATAATAATAGCAGCTAACATTATTGCACACTTACTATGTGCCAAAATGTATGCTAGCAGCTTTTAACAAGGAGCTCATTTGACAGACCATATTTTATAATTAATTTTAAAATGTGGATCCTATGATACATGTCTGTGTAGAGAAGTCAAGAAGTGTGGTTCCTTCTTACACATTCCTTTCAGCACATAACCTTTGGGAATATTTTGATGAATCCTTAATTTCCTGGTTTTAGATTAGATTTTTAATGTGATGGGGATAGAGCTTTTACAGCTTATCTCCTAAGTTGCTCCAGAATGTTCTGGTGAGCTGTTAGTCTTGTACTTGTATGTAATTGTCATTTTTCTGGCAATTGGCTAATATAATCACCAGGAAATCATTGCTTTTTTTAGCCCTTAAAAATGTGCTGTTTACCTCATTTCTATTGTTTTTCTCTAAGAACATTTAGTTCTTATTTAGCTATTATTGAAATGTTACTGTTACTTCTGTGGCAACATTTTCCAGCATATCGTTTTGATCAGCTTTAAAAAGGTTTAGTTTTTTTTCTTAGGATTTTTGATTGTCCAGTGAGCACATGAGACTGCTTTGTTCTGAATTTCAATGGCCAGTTAGGGAGGAAGGAAGCACCACTTTTTTAAAATATATTTTGCCATAAGTGCATATTTTCTCCCTGTAACTCAAAATATTGTATGCGTATGAGGCTTATCACAAGCTTCATTCGAATTGTACATGTAAATATATTTTGTCTGGTGGGCTTTTCTGTTAACATTCCTGAGTTTTTGTTCAAGCATCATAATGTGCTGCCTTTTACATTAGAACAAAAGCTTCCAAATGTCGGTTCATCAGCTGACAATACCAGTTTTGTCTCTTAATTAGAAAAGAGAATAAAGCTGTTTAGGGGTGTCAATAAAATGACAGATGCATCATTAGCAGACGGCTATGGTGGATCAGTTCTGTGCAAATACTTGGAATGGAATTAATAGAAATTTCTGCTAGCACATTTAAATTGCAAGCTTGGGGGAAGAAAGCAGTGTTTTAATGCAGTGAACAACCATTTAAGACTGAATTAAGAGTGTAAGAGAAATCAAGTTGCAGTAGAGAATATATTATATTATGGAGAATTTTATATATTATTAATATTTAACAAATGAACCATCATAGATATTATATGATTAATTCATTTAATAAATATTTATTGAGGGTCTACTACATGCCGGGTGGTAAATTTAATAAGAGAGCACAAGCTCTGAGTCCAAACCCAATGTGACTGTCCCTTACAATTACTAAGACAAAATTTCAATTCAACCATAAATCTCAGAAGGGGTTCTTTCAAGGTTTTGCACTGGATGGCTGCATGCTGTGTAAAGCCCGGGTTACCCAGTGCGATTCAAAGCAGAATTTCATTTAGTCCATATTTCCTGAATGGTTGTCGGCAAGATTGCTTTAGCAAGCATAAGTAGGTATACGTGAGTATGTCCCACACAAGACATTATATCATGAAATTTAGTGATTAGGACACACTTTACTCATGGACTGAACACTACTTGTTCAGTTATATTCCTGATATTTAAAATAATGCCACAATAGAGTAGGTACCAATAAATATTTACTAATAAATGGCTGAAAAAAGAATGCATGCAAAAATGCCAGCTGACTGAGGCAAAGGAACACAAACAATAGGCTAATTGTATACATTTTAAGAAAGACATGAATGATTATGCTAGAAGCCCTTCATTTTGTTTGTAATCTGTTGACTTGCTTATTAATTCTGTCAAACACGTAAGCTGTTCCAGGCACTGTGATAGAACCAGAGAGGTGAGCGATGAACATACAGTCCCTGTCCTCAAGGAGCTCCCAGTCTAGCTTTTATGTGCTGATGGATTCTGGTGAAATTACAGGTCTCCCTCTGGTGTATCAGCATGATATAGAAGAATACAAAATGTCACAGACCTCTAAGGCTTGGCCGTGGAGCTGTGTTGAAAAAAGTCTTTTTTTTTTTGAAATCTCAACAGGAAAAATGTATCTGCCCTTTGTAAAAACCTAGATATGTAACATTTTGGGTGACTCTCAGGAACTGCTGTGTTCCTACTTCTGGTTCTCATGCTCCCCATTTCAACCACATTTGTTCAAACAGTACTGTAGCCAGTGTATTTAACACAGAGAAAGGGCTTTAATACTCCTTTCTCTATATGACAATGTCATTTAATGATAAATTATGTAACAAACCAGTAATAAGTATTTTCTTAATATTTTAGTTTTTACATTAAGAAAGAAGAAATTTTAGTTTAATACTGTTCAAAATCGGGTAATACCTTATGCATGAATTAAAATTTGCATTTGCCAAATAAAAATATTACACCTTGTAGTTTGCATTGTTACACTGTTTAAAATTTGAAACACAAATAATCATCTCAGGGAGTTACATCAAATGAATTATAACACAGGTTCAGTTTCTTCACCATAGAATCACCAGGCTATCACAGTTTAGAATTTACTGTTTAAACAAGGACCATGTAGAACCCTTGGGTTAGGAATTATATTCCAAGTCAATTTACTTCTTTCCTAGTAGTTTAGAACACACTCTTGAAATTAATACATGTAGCTGAGTGTGGGTGTGGCAGAAGGAACAGGTGAGTAACCGGTAGTTCTCCCCATTGAACTTTCTTGCAGAATATCAAGTTCATGAAGGAAATGTAACAAAAATTAGCTGACTCATGTCAGCCTAACAGCTGTTTAGAATTTAGATCAACAAAAGATTTGTTAGGATGAGTATTTTATCATGAACACCATTTAGAATTGTTGGCACATAGTACTGATAAAGAGCAGACCAGCTCTCAGTGGTTTTGTCATTATTCTTCAGTTCTCTGAGGAGAGTGCCACTGTATTGTCTGTGCTCAGGGTGGACCCCTACCACTGCTCTGTCCTTGGCCTATCACTGCACTCGAACATCTTCCTCCACACGTGGACCCACGCCTACAAAAGCAGGGTTTTCCCAGGCAGATCTTAGGAGTGCTTGGTGGTCCTTACCCAGACCCCTGTCTAGACCTTGATTCCTGTCTGTCTGACCTACCTTATTTGTTCCAGAAGTGCAAGTCTCAGTTATTTCTCTATCCTGGTGCAACTCTGTGACTTAATTGACATTCTAGACTTTGTAACTTGTCTGCCTGAACCTGCTGTGCTTACCTGCCTATCTTTGCCTTCATTGACACTGATCTTCCCATCTTTTGTTGCTAGTCAGCTCACCCCGTGCCCACCCCCCCCTCCCCACCACCACCCTGCAACTTTGCCTTGGTCCACATTCTGACTCTGGTCCTCTTGCCTCCCTGGTGTGGTTGCTGGCCCAGCTTAATCATGGCACAACCTATTTCCTTGGCTTTGGTGGCCAGCAATTAAGGAGTTACAAATTGATAAGTCAAGGTATGTTTATGTAGATTTCTTCTGGCAGTTCTGCAGGTAGAGGTGGGGTACAGAGTCGCTTTACTCAGTTGAGAGCCCTGGGCAATTCCAGCTGATGGAGGCAAAGGAAGGTAAGAGCACCTGCCTGCCACCGCCCCTGCTGTTTCACTGAAGCCACCTGGTAGAGGGCTTTCCTGGGGCTTTCCCAGGATTTACCAATCTTTCCTCACTATTGCCTGTTTTTCTGTGTTGCCGTAGGGATTTAAAACACTCCCTCCTACCCTTAATAAAAATCTTTAATGACATAATGGCTTTCCCCTTCCAGTCTGGTCTAGATCTTTCTAGCTGGTTTCCAGACATCAGAAAGTCTTCTCCACCCTATCCTCCATTATCTACCTGCCAACAACCAATTCCTACCCGGTGCTTGGTTTGTACCGTTACTTTCTCTTCAGTCTTCCACTCCACCTGCTAGAATTCTGCTCACCCTCTAAGGGGCCATTGCCCTGTGATACCTCCTCCACCCCCTCCCTGCACCAAGTGCATCCCTGCTGTCTTCTCTCTGGCTGTCAGTAGACACCACCTCAGAGCAATGGCTACATTGTACAGTATGATTTTTTGTTACCTTCCTGTATCAACGACAGACCTCCCAGAGGAGAGGCTGTGTTTTGCTCATTACATGTATGACCAGTGTCTGGCACTGTCATTCGTAACATACCATAGGTGATGTTTTTAAAGTTTATTAAAGAATGAAAGTCAGTGCAATAAGAAAACCACCATGGTGACTTTGAGAATCACTGCTCTTATTTATTTACTTAGAAACATGACTTGTCCCAAGGTTTGGAGTGAAGATAAAGTAGACCAAATTGCCAAGTGTAAGGAAATCAAAAGGGACACAGACACTGCCTGTTTACTCAGTGGACTGACACTGTCATTGTGCAGAATGTCATTTACTAGTTGCTATTCATGTCTAAGGCCTCTAGTCTTAAAAAACAAACAAACAAATCAAAAAAATTGTTTAAATTGCAATTGTTGTCTAATGATATTGAGCCAGGGATATTTGTGATATAATTTACATATATTGCTTTCCTGAACATGTTGTAATAGTTGTATATAGCTGTGTATATCATTAAAAACTTGTATATGGCTGTATATACAGTGATTAGTTCTACATAGCTGTACACATAGTTGGACACTTGTATTCGGCTGCACATATAGTTGAATAGTTGTACATAGCTACACAGTAAATTGGATGAAGCTGGCTCACCAAAATATTTCAGTTGTCTATGATCCAAAGCAAAGGTATACCTTAACTTTCATTAACAGCACCTCAGGTATACATGAATTTTGATTGATAGTGGGTCTGCTCTGAGCCAAGTCTCTCTGGAAGATTCTTCTGCACACTACATAATGTTATAAACATTAGTATGCTTAGTTTCTGTAAAGAAGAAAATGCCTATTTTATTTTATCTTTACTTCTTTTCATATAATAACCACAGGTGAGGAAAGTAAGGTGGAATATTAATGGCATCATTTATTACCACCGATTTTTAAAGTTATAATTACTCATTCACACATTTATTCTTTCACCAAACATGTGTCAAACACTGCCATATGCCAGACAAACCAGGTCCAACAAGGTCAAGAGTACATAGTGCTGACGGACAAGGAAACCTCCTATAGAATACAATGCTGCTTGTGGGCATTCTCAGCTTTGGGAACATAGGCTCTCTTGCAAATGGAAATACCAAATCACACAAAAGAAAAGTGGAAATAAATTTAAAATATCTGTCTCTGTGCACATGAGAACTATAGTCAATAGTCAGATGTTAAATCCAGCAAAAATTCCATTGCTTTAATTAATTTCGTTGTGCTGATTCTTCCTAGTAAGCCTCAATTTTAACAAAGTTAATTAGGTTGAAGATTAAAAATCCCATTAGTGTCGATCATTCACTTCTTGGCTCCGTCAACAAG
This sequence comes from Phyllostomus hastatus, assembly GCF_019186645.2. Classification (NCBI taxonomy): domain Eukaryota; kingdom Metazoa; phylum Chordata; class Mammalia; order Chiroptera; family Phyllostomidae; genus Phyllostomus; species Phyllostomus hastatus. Next base: position 9,641,762 of record NW_025334017.1, on the reverse strand, counting down.
ATGCTAAAACCTTGCTTAGCTCCGGAGGGGCAGAAGGAGGGAAGGGCCAAAGGAGCGCTTCAGCTTGCTGCCTGGCATTCTTCAGGACCAGATATTTTATGCCATTTTAAAGACTTTAGATGGATATCAGATACCACCATCATTTTAAAGCATATTTTTCTACTTTTCCAAATACCACTTATCTTAAATCCTTTCGACCTGTGGCTGTTTATTTTCTGAGCAGTCTATGGTAATGGTACTGTTTGCTGAGGAATTGTCCCATCTACTCTGATTATCTAATTTGCAGGTTTGCAGGGAATGGATTTTTAATCAAGGACCTGTTTCCACTGTCACCTTGTCTGCCCCTTTATTATGGGTAAAGACTCAATGGTGGCTGAATCTCACCCAGAGCAGGGAAGAACAAACAATTAATAGAATCATGATTTACCTGCAGGTCATAATTCTGTTCAAAATACTGGTTTGTTTGAGTTATGCTTTCTGCTTTGGCTCCCACACTCAACTGAACAATGGCAAGACGTATTGCTAACACGTACTGTTAACACTCCAAGGAAGTGGCTATATGGTGCTAATAGTGGATAGACCTGGGATCAAGACCAGGGCAAGGGAGCACAGCTGCAGGCCTAAATATATTGTCTCAGTTGCAATGGAAAATTATCAATGGGAAAGAGCCCAGAGAGGATGGAATAGGCATGAGGCATCTGAAATCAATTTCAGACAGGGATATATAGCAAGGGCATTTCACTTCCTGTACAGACTTGAAGGCCAGGAGGAATTTGATCAAGACTTAGGATTAGAAAAACTGAATAAACATTATTCAGAACAGTGTTTTCCAAGCATAATTATCTAAAAACATGAAAGGGAGTATCAGAGGAGAGCATAGCCCCACAAAACTTGTCTGGGATACCAGGGCGCATAAAAGATGGAGAAACTCCAAGACACATGAGCAAACGGGAGGTTAAGGTTGGTAGCTTGAGCTTTCAATCTGAGTTTGTTGGGGGTGGGGCAGGAAAGGGGTGTGCTATGGTGCAGAGGATGCTGTGCACATAGTGGATCGTCAGAATTGTAGGGTTCTTGGGGAAAAGCCTAATGTCTTTCCTTCAGCTTTTGCATGGGAATCTCTACTATTGGCATTATTATTATTATGTGCATATCTTGAATCAGGGTGAATAGGAAGGACTACCACAGGTTAACACACGAAATACAAAAAACCCAGAATTTTATTTATAAATGGTCTCTTGCTATAGTATTGAAAACTAGGGGCTGGAACAGGCTCTGTAGGCAGTGTTGTGCTGAGGGAGGTTTGGGTTGCCTCCACCCAGAGAACAGAACTACCTATTCATGGTGAAAGAAAACAGGTGGAAATTCTTCAGGTGAAATGTGCCTCTTGGGCTTCAGGTTTATCAAAGGTATAATAAAGGTGAGACAGTACCTTCTGTGGACCTTCTTAATTATAAAAACCTATGATCCTTGCTTGACTCTGTACAGGTGTTATTTCTGTTGAACTTATCATGGCCTTTCCCTTCCCTTCTTCTTTGCTGACAGAAAACTCTTCAAATCTATCACTGAAGGGCCCACCCCAAAACATAGCCTGTTGGGAAAATATTCTGTCTCTTTCTCAGAGCATAGGTGTTAATGAAGTCTTTAGCACCACCTCTTATCTCTTCACACTCTCCCTATTGTGGTTAACCTCCACTGCGTAGGAGAGTCTGCCTGAACGAGCTCCAAAAGTGCCTTCTCTGTTCAGAAGCATCGGCCTTTACTGAAGAGGTCTCAGAGTGACAACCTGCAAAGGGACCGACAGCACAGTCCTAACTCGCTCAGGAATCCCTCCCAACAAGTACAATCATCATTTTAAAACATCACTTCTCTACTGGAAGCTCTTTGAACCTTTAAAGAAGCCAGTATCTTAATCTCTACCATTCCAAGTATCCTGTTGTGGATGGTTTCACACGGGTTTCTTTTGTCTAAGCTCCAAGATTTGAGCTGGTGAAAGACAGGGACAATGCCTCTTGGGCTGTAACTGGAGACACGGAGTCTGGCTTTCTTATGTACAGCTTCTGAAGTGGATATTGTAATTCTGCCATCGGACTTCTTTTGCTTTTTTAATCTCTTCCATAGCCTTGCACACGACTACTCTGTTCGTATTGACTATCATGAAACCCCACTGAAAAGTACTTTTAAAAAAATTTTTAATCCTCACCCAAAGATGTTTTTTATTATTATTGATTTTAGAGAGAGAAGAGGGGAGGGGGGGAGAGAGAGGGGGGGGAGAGAGAGAGAGAGAGAGAGAGAGAGAGAGAGAGAGAGAGAGAGAGAGAGAGAAAGAGAAAGAGAAAGAGAAAGAGAAAGAGAAAGAGAAAGAAAGAAAAAGAGAGACATTGACCAGTTGCCTCTCATATATGCCCTGATAGGGGATCAGAACCACAACCTTGGTATGTGCCCTGACTGAGCACCAAACCCACAACATTTTGGTATATGAGATGATGCTCCAACTAACTTAGCAACCCAGCCAGGGCCTGACCAGTATTTTTAAGCCAGGTTAAACACCAGTTCTTACATGTCACTGGAAATCCAGCAATCTAAGAAACACTAGTAAAGAACAAACTAGCTGGTGATGGCCCTAGGTTTTGTCTACATTTGGTCTTTAGCATATAACATACATCTCCTACACTCACATTCAGAAGTCAACTTACTTGTGCTAAGAAATATAAACTGGAAGTCTGCGTTCCTTGCAAGGCAGATCTGGGTCTCACTGCTCCATCTGAAGTGGTCATCAGATCTCCCCTCACTGATCTGAGTTACAGCTCTTGGATGATAAGAACGCCTGCTGGGTTAAGGTTTGGAGGCATCTCAATTTTCTCTCCTCCACCCCCCACCCCGACACACACACTGAAAAATAAAAATAGTAAACATAATTGGCTGGATAGTAGGAATTATAGATCAGAAATAAAAAATATGAAATATAGCATCTATTCTCCCTGTTAAGTAACCCATCAAATCTGGAGGGGTTAGGGTGGGTGAGTGTTTATATGCTTTGAAGGAAAGAAGGAGAAAGAGAAAGTAAGAGGCAGCATGTGGTCAGAAAGTGATATTTAATCTGCTTTGTACCTTATCTATCAACTGTGTTATATTTATATTGTTTTCAAATTAGTGCAAGAAAAAAATGCATGCCCAGAACAACTTAATCAGTCACCTCTGTTCATTAATCAAGTCAGAAACAAGAGCTTCCAGATCCAAGTTGATGTAATTGTGGCTTAGGAAAAAAAAAAGATTTTCGTCTCATTAAAGTCTTATATTTGGCTTTTTCTTAGTTGCCTAAAATTAGAATGGCCAATCTTCTATAAAATCATGTTATTAATCTGCTCATTCTTTATTCAAAATAATTGTGTGCATACTATGTAAATCACTTCATACAAGCTCTGTGGATTAAACACAAAACTAATGAGAATATTAACTCCTGTTTCAGCTTAAATGTCACCACTTCAGAGAAGCCTTCCCAGACCACTCAGTCTAAATGTGGCTCCCATGCACTTGCAATCATATTTGTCTTTCCTTTCTCCCCTCCCCTCCCCTCCCCTCCCCTCCTTTTCTTCTCTTCTCTTTTGTATTGATTCTAGAGAGAGGTGAAGGGAGGGAGAAAGAGAGGGACAGAAACATCGATCAGTTGCCTCCTGCATGCATCTCAACTGGGGACCAAACCCGCAATCTTTCCGTTTGCAGGACAAACGCTTAAACAACTGAGCCACACCAGCCAGGGCTGCCTTGCTTTATATTCTACATAATCTTGTTATCACTCACTATATTTCTTTTGATTCATGATTAGTTTTTGCTAGATGAATGTAAGTTCCATAATAATAGAACCTTGAATCTTATTAACTTTTGCATTAGTCCAGGTTCTCCAGGGAAACAGAACCAGTATATATACACACAGACACACATATGTACTGGCTGTATTTTTTCCAGAGAGACCTTGTATATACTCACTCTAATAACTGTATTTTATTAATTAGTTTGACAGTCTTTTTATCTTGAAGGAAATAGTGGAAGCCGACCTTTTTCTCTTCCTTTTTAAAATTTTTATTTATTTACTTTTTGAGAGAGGGGAATAGAAGGACAAAGTGAGGGAAACATCAATGTGTGGTTGCCTCTTGCACACCCCCTGCTGGGGACCTGGACTGCAACCCAGGCATGTGCCCTGACTGGGAATTGAACCAGCGACCCTTTGGTTCACAGGCCAGCGCTCAACCCACAAAGCCACACCATCCAGGGGCTGGCTTTTTTCTTATTTCACATACTTATTCAGGTTATCTTTTACAAAAATTATCCTTAAAGAAACTAGAAGTCTTTAAGTGGTTTCACCTGTATACAGTATTAAAAGGTAAGTATATACATTGAAGCAGAAATGGATAGGAAAGGTGGCATAGACTGAGTTCTGCTTCTGATTTCCAAGTAAGGGAACCTGTGATATGCCTATGAAATTGGGTGACTCGCAGGTTGTGGGGAGGCCATGTGGTACAGGGCACCAGGGAGGGAGAGAGGCTCACTGTGCTACCAGGGCTCAGCCTCTGGGGTGTGGCCTCAAGCAAACCACATTATCACTGTGGGAACATATTAAAAATGGAGTTGGAATAGCCCTTAAATATTTCTAAGTCCCAAAACACTTCTCCCACAAAATCTTCCATTTAATTCTAATTTGTGAAACAGAGGACAGCAAAGCTGAAGACCAGAATTGGCAGGAATGTGTCTGACTGTGTTCATGTTAGTGTCTGCAGCCCACTGGCTTCACCCTTCATTCCCCTCCCACTCTGGAACTCTAGGACATCCTCAAGGCTTCAGACTATAGTTTGCAAACCATAAACTTGTTGAAATGGAAAGATGTCTTTGCCTGCTTTGAAAGTATATGAAAAACTCTGAAAAGGTAATTCACAAGTATTTATAAAGCTGTGCTTTCTTTGAAATAATAACTACCTAAGAAATATGAGGACACACTGCACTATAAATAACTGATACAGGAGTATCTCGAGTAAAGTGTGAAAAGCCCCTGTGCCTTGCACTCTGTTTCCACTCCCCCAGCCTCTGTCCCAAGTTCTTTTGGGAGTTTGGTTTGAAGCCTCCAAGATGTTTATTTTTGCATTTATTTTATATGTGCATGAGAAGGAAACATGTATATACATCGTGGAATTATTATTTTATAACATAACCTCTTTTATTTAACCACATGCCTTAGAAATCTTTCTATGTCAATAAAATATACTAATTCTAAGGGCTAATTGTGCATGAGAACTCCCATTTACCCCATACTATCAACAGCCCTGAAAATGATTATCTTTAAAATGTTTCCTATCAGAATGGCAAATCTGAAGTCTCCCTGTGGCTTTTATTTATTTCCTTTGACTTGAACACTAAATATTGGTAAGGTAAGCTTTCCGTTATCTTTCATGGTGATTATCACCTAAGGTCTAAAAAGAAGTGAACATTTTAACCGTGTAATCTGTTTAACAGAACTATTGACTGTTGTGTCTCATGTCTCTGGTAAGAAATTGAGGCCCTGTAACCTGTAAAGTAGTTTGCTTTTGGGTTTCAAACATATTTTCATGCATTCATAGTCATTAGTGGCCTTGGACAGAGAACATTTCATTAATTAGAGGAAACTTGTCATTCTCATGATGCAATGTAAATAGAATTTTAATTAATAAATGCAATAATTATCATTCCCACCTTGATTTTAATTGCCAGGTCTAGCAATTATAAAGTCCCAGTATTCTCTTTTTAACTGTTTTTTTTGTCAATTTAATAGAGACTTCTTTTTGCTTTTCAAAAGGAAGCAAAGCAAAACTTAGTATCAAGCCCCAACTTCTTATTTCATGTACTAGGATGTCAAGTAAGTTGCCAAACCAATCCATCATAAGGAAGCACGAATCTCCTAAGCAAATGCCACTAAAAAAGGAATAGATTTAGTAAGATTAATAATCACTTTAATTTATAGCATTCTTTCTCCCGAAGACACTTGGGAAGCATTGCGAACATTTGAACCAAAATGTATTTTAAGCCACTGGGAAACAGATATGTAAACTTGCTAAAAAAATAAAATATGAGCCTCATAGAGTGGTCCTTCATATTCAGAGATGACACATTCATATTATATAGATATCAGTTCAACAAGTTTTTACTGCATTTTATTTGTTCTCCCCAAAGCCTTATTTTTGATAGATGATGTCTAAGATATACAGGGAGCATCCTTTCAATAACGTGTGAGTGATGAAAGGCAAAACAAAACAATTTATCAAATCACACAGCATACATCCCTATAAATTTGGAGGATGATGAATCTGTAGACCCATAGAACTTGGCATGTCATGTATTCATCAAAGGTAAAGCCCCAAACATCTCAAACACTGCTGGTGACAGGAAGGCTGATCTCACACAGGGGAAAAAAATGTAATTACCCTCTGAAACTATTCATATACTATAAGAATCTTTGGAAAATTGAGTGTTATCTGTCAAGTTTGAGTTCAGGGTTGTATGGAAAATTTGATATGAATATTTCAACACAGGATGATGTCATTATATTCTGTTCTTATTTAGCACAGTTAAGTGCCTTTACAAAAAGAGTCCAAAACACCTACTATGTGTTATGCTATGTCTAGTATTTATAACTGCTAATGAAGATCCAAATAAAACCCTTCTTCGGAATGTAGGAAAAAAAGGACTAGGTATTCATTTTCCTCAATTCTACTCCAAGGAACCAAAAGATAGTTATTTTCCCACCACACGTGTGGTTTGCAAATAGGGATAAGAGACACATTGACCCAATTTTATTCGCCAATGTCAAGGTGCCCACGTGATACCTAGTTAGCAGTGAGTCTCGTTCCGTATAACTTGGTGAGTAGACTAAATGAATTATTACCGTTTGTTTTCATACAAAAAGCTCAGATGAGAATTATCTCTCTCATCTTCTTCAAGAGCTCAAGATTTTTAAAGGTCACTATTATCACTGAGTCATGAAACATTTAAGTTGTTTCTTGGTAACATTAGGAGGATGGTGACGTTTTAAGGTCCTGTGTGCCTGTGTTCAAAATGGTTCAAAATAGGAGAGAAGGTCTTCATTAGCTCCTGGCCTCACACTGCTGTGCCAAAGTGCTCTCAGGAAACACACTTTTTCACTGTTCGGAGGTTACTGCAGTGGCTTGCCCCAGGGGGAATGTGTTCTTACTCCCAATTTCACATTACCTCATTATTAAGAGACCTTCACTTCAACAGCCTTTTATTTATTTATTTATCTTTTCTACTTTCAAGTCAATAATTCTATCACCATAATTTAGCACATAGTGATAGGGTTTGGGGTTTTGCTCCTTCTATTTCATTTAGTCATTCAAAGTTTTTTTTTACCACTTTGAGAAAAAAATAGCTGTATTTAATTAAGGGAAATATTTTGAAAATCTATCAGAAACTTTCCTGGGGTGGCTAGCCCCTTCTCACGTGAGAACCCTGGCCTCCGTGTCATGTCCCGGTACCAGAAGCTGTGTGAGTGAGACGCTGGGTGGCCGCCGAGGAACGAGAACGCCAGTGCCCGCTCGTAGGGCTGTAGAGGACAGGAGAAGTAGGACAGATTGGCATTCTGGGGTAGATACTTTTTCACCTAAATTTTGCAGATTAATAATAATACCACCCTAACACAACTTTTAAATAGCCAGCAGTGTTTGCTATTTGGTGGTGTGCATAATTTTTTAAGGCAGATAATGGCTATAGTAAACCAACTCATCATTATGGTAAATAACAGTCATAATCAATACTATTGAAGAGGAAACATCCAAACAAATAATTGGATGCTAGACTATTTTTCTCTCTAGTTCTGTGTTCCGATTAGTTCTACTCATTCTCTGTCAGCTAAGTCAGTCACAAGTTAGTATCATCATCAAAACTAACAATTCTTCAGAATGCAGACACTCTCCTATATGGTCATTTCAGATTTCCCTCCTTCATTTGCATTTCCTCTGGATGACAAGCCTTTTGGGTTAGATTTTTTCTAAAATGCATTTGTGGTAACATGAAAAAGTAGGTTATCCTGGCAATGCAAAATAGACTTGTTTAGCCTGAGCCCAGTTAAATATAATGGTGCAAACCTAAAACAATGATCTACAAGAGAAAATTTGTATGTGTGGGCACATGTGTTTATATACAAGCTTATTTCTTTTTAATCAAAAATGGATACCCTAAAACTAGGCTCTTTAATTATATATCTCTCTTAGTTCCATAATCAATAGTTTCCCTTTTAAACTAGTACATGTAGCTTTTGTTTTCATATCTAAAAAGAAATTATGGAAAGGATTTTTGATATCCAAGATGTCCCTTGGTAACCATCATAATTTGTTTTTTAATTGATTACTCTATTCTAGGCACCATTCTTCAAATACATTACCTCCTTTAAGTCTAACAACCACCACACGAGGTAGAGGTCATTCCATTTTACAGATGACTAAGGTGGAGCTTAGGGAGGGGGTTGTAACGTCTTTGAGATGAATCTGGCATTGATACGAGGTCGGGCTGACTGTAGCCTCTGAGTTCTTTGCCCCATCTTTCATTGCCTTGAGTTCTCTCGTTCCTGCTTCCAACACTGGAAGCAGGATTCTGGAGAACACATGGACAGTTTCTGGTAGGGAAGAGCTTGCAAGTTCCCATGACATTTGGACCTTCTCTATCTCCCAAGTTCCCCTCATCCAGTCCATCTTCCCACTCGGAGTGCTTAGCCCTGCTACTTTGCCCAGCTGTTTTCCACCCCAGGCTTCCAGCTCTCTCGTTCACCACATGCAGGCAGTCTTCCCCAGCCTGACCCTGCTCACCCTTCAGATCTGGCACCAAATGTGTGCTCCTCTGAGACTTCCTCCCTAGTCCCTCGCCACCACCAATTTAATTGTGTCTGTTCCCATTACCGTCTTTCATGGGACCCTGTTCTTTCCTTTCCCCTCAACTCATGATTATGTATTTTTAATTTATCTAAGCCATTTAATTTCTTTTCCTTCAGTAGACTGGAAACTCTGTAAGGGGTCTTGCCTCACCTCTGTATCCATCATGGTAAGGGCAGTGTCTGACATGTGAGTGGGACTCACATATTTATGAAATGCATGAACTAAGTTTACTTCTGGGTGTCACTGAGAACTAGTATTTTAGGACTGGGCAGTCATTAAAGAAATCTGAAGAGATTGTATTAATTTTTAAAGTTGTTCTACAGGTGAATTTAAAACAATTTGCCCAATCTCAGTTTGCCTACTCTAGTTGGTATAGCTTGTTAAATATTGACATTCACTCTTCTTAGACTGACTTCTCCAAACATTCCTGCCTTTTGATGTAAAAGGCCCCCTCCTCTTTGAAGCCTTTCCTGATCACCTCATAAGAACAGGACCCTCATATCCAAAGCTCAAGAGTCCTTCCTTAATCACTTGATTTTATAGCTACTCGTTTTGAGGAGCTATAATGAACTCCTAAGTGGGGGGCACACTCATAGCTTTTCACCTAGATATCGTACATAGAGTCTGACCCAGTACCTACAATACAGTAGGCATTCAATTATTTTCTACTGAATTAATAAATATTAATGTGTGTCGCACTGACAATAAGGGACTAACATCATTTTCATCTATGACACATAGAAAATAATTATATAAATTTCCAGAGTCCAATTCACTGGCCAGCCGTGGTCTGGGTTCCTTTTTTATGATGATGCCAATGTGATTGGCAGGAACAAATTTTAATTCCATGCATAATCAAGCCAAATTTCAGTTGGCTGGGCTTCCTTTGGACAAACTAATTATGCCATTGTTCTGTCGGTATTTCAGCCCTATATTCTGTCTCTATGTTTCTCATGCTTCAGTGCCTTTAGGACAGACAAGAATTTATAGATAAAGGACAGGTGCAACAGAGGGGACTCCCTCGTGGTGATTACAACTCAGCTACTCTCCTTGTCTTCATTGCAGATCTCTCAAACATTTGCACACATACCCCTTAGGCCTGTGCACGTCAAGTGAAAGTCAGTGAAACTCGGGTGGAAAGGCTTAATCAAGTAACAGTTCTGGGTGTGGCTTTCATGCAGCATCCAGCCTGCAGGCCAGAGCCATGCTGAGGCTCACTCAAGAATGCGGAGGCTGTGAAAAAGAATAATGATAAAATCTGCTTCAGAAAGTGACTATAAAAGATTAAATGAAATAATCTATTCAAAGCATTTAGCGCAGTGTCTGACATAAATGAGTTCTGTAAATAATAGCTGTTATTAAATTTGAACCAGAAGCAATAGCAGTGTGTGTGTGTATGTGTGTAAATATGTATGGTGTGATCTAAAATATAGTGGCTCTTTTTGGTTGGATTGTTCAAGTTTCAAATACATCAGATCTCAAATACTGCCTTAGGATCCCCCAACACACACACACACACACACACTCCCCTCAGCTGACCTTAGTCCTTAATCATGGACAGTGTGTGTGATTTGAGACACAGCCATGAAAATCAGTACAAGCAACCCCTCCCTTCCCTGGCCTGGGTGAATCTTGTAACTGTCCAGTAGCAATCTGTATTTCCAACCCCTCTGGCAGGGGGCAGAGTGGGTCTGACCAGGAAGAGCAGCGACAGGGACAGTGCTGCTAGAGCCAAAGAATATTGGGCCACTGAGGGGGAAAGATTCGGTGTCAGGGGGACAGGCAAGAGAGAAACATGGTGCTGTCAGATGACAGTGGACAGAAATGAAATTCTTGGTCCTCAGGATCTAGGGGTGAAGCTGAGCTCAACTTCATTTCTTTGTATTGACACAGTCAGTGAAAAGGAAATGCAACTTAGCAGAGAAAGCATGAGAAGAACAGTCATCCCTGCCCCTTCCCCAGTCTTGGCTACTAGACAGGGCTATGTGCGGTTTGTGGTTTACACCCTGATTGATCAGTTAGGTAGAAGGTGGGCGAGAGAGCTGGGGAACCCAGGATGTGAAGGGGCACTGTGGGAGCTACCTAGCAAAAGTTTCCTTGGCATTTGTGACTTGCAGGAGTTCGAAGTGTTCCTTGGCTATTTAGTGCATCTTTTAAAACCTGGTGTTCAGATCATGGAGGCCCTGTTTATGAAAGGGGAAGGCAAGTGAATCATGACAAATCACATTTCAGGAGCTTTATAATCTGTATCAGAAATGACTGCTATTGATTTCAGCTCCTGCACGTTTCTCTGTGAAGCTTCTATTTATTTAATCATTTATTTATACAGCCATTTTTTTTAGTATTTACATGTCAAGCACTGTGCTAAGAGCTGGGAAAACAGAGATAAATATAAGACACATCAGGAGGCATTCAGGAATAATTAGTTGACCAAAATGAATCAGTACATGATTCCTCATCACTGTCTATCAGAAACATTTGTAGTAAAATGAGATAGCAGCCTTCTCACAATTATTTACAAAGTATCATTGGAAATAAAGTAGATATCATCTTTTAACAATGACAGAGTGGAGGGAAGAAGAGCCAAAAAAGGTTCATAAGAAGAGGTTTGATTAAGCTAAGTCTTAAATGATATCTAGAAGCTTGCCAGGTGGATAAGGAAAGAACATTTCTGGGTAAAGGAGAGAGCATGTTTCAGAAATCACCTCTGTTCCAGAATTACTGGAGTGTAGGAGTGGATGAGGGGAGGGAAAGGGGAAGACAAAGTCTTAGAGGTGGACAGAGACTAGGCGATGAGAAAGGCAGAGTGGCTGAGAGGAGAGAATCCAGGACTGGGTCAAACAGACCTGGTTTAAATGCCATTGCTAGTGGCTGACAATAGCTGTGCAACCCTGGACATCCCCTTCCAGATTTCCTTCCTTCATCTCCCACCGTGAAAAGCACACATATCCTGCAGGCTTGTGGTAAAGATTTGCTACCATGTGGGTGTGGGTAAAATTATGGAAACCTAGTATTTGACTGTGATAATTATTTAAATGCCACACGAAGGAATTTGTGCTTTATTTTGTTTGTTCCAAGGCGCCAGTAAGGACTTACTCAGTGAAGTGGCATGATTTTCATTCCCCTTCTGGTTAAATGGGAACAACAGAAATGACTTGATTTGGGCAAGTTCTCTAAATCTGAGTTTGCTCACCTACAACAGAACTTATCTTTGCATCTTATTTTGAAGATTAAATGAGATTGCACCAGCATTTCACACTGTGCCTACCCCAATAGTAACCTATCAATATATGTTAGGTATTTTTCTTCTCTTTATCAGGGTCAGGTGACAGTAAAGATCAGCAGCTAGCTGGGAGGCCTTTGTTAGGGTCCAACTGGGAAGCTAGGGAAAGCCATGCCTTGTAGAATGGGCTAAAGATATTTAAGAATTAAAAACAACAGTCCTGGGATTCTTGAATGTGGAAAATAATCTTGCTGTTCATGTGTTTTCCTTCATACATGTTTTGCCCTCTACAGAATAAAAACTGTAGTGAAAATTAGTTTTGTAAAGTATGCATTTTATAATAAACGTGTACATTTCCAAAACAGTCAGGTCCACATTCCCTGATTGTCGCTGTTAGTGAATCATCACAATTGAGTGTCATAGCTTTAAGGAAGAGATTACTAAGAGTTCAACACAATTGGAATGAGTACTGGAGAGACCACAGTTGGATTTAACAAATTGACAGGAATCCGGCAGGAGCTGTGACTTCCATTCTGCACCAGATCTTCCTCCCCCCCCCTTTACCCTGCACACAAATTTAAATATATTAAAAGGGTTTTTAACAACATTAAGCAGTTTAACAGAAATCAGCCTAAGCAATGCAAACCATCTGGATATAGCTAAGATCAACTGCTCAGGCTCCAACTATAATAGAAACACATTTGAAATCATCTCTGGTTCTCAGAAAGGGACACAAAACTCAACCTAACTTCTTGCAAACAAACAGCAATAACTCACATCAGAGTGCTTTTGCTGGCACGGACCAACTTTCAAGAACACTGAAGTGGCCTGACATGGAAGATTTGACTGCCTTCTTCCAAACATTCACAAAGTCCAGGAAAAGCCTACCACAGCCCTCATGCTCAGGAAGCTCCCACCCTGCATCATTCAGAATTGCAAGGGTGTGTTCAAACTTCGGTGACCTCCTGTATGTACGTAACAGCAATTCCCACCAAGGCTTTATCCTTCATGCTTATGTGAAACCTGCGTGTGCAGTTGAAGGCCACTGTGTTTGACTCTAATTTACACTGAAGAGCTGCAAGTCACCATACATCTTCTTCTGTATTTTCAATTCTCTGTGGAGTTTCTCCTCAATTTTCTGATAATTTCAAAGTGTTTTTCTGACCTCACAATCATTAGCATTGTGAGTTTTCTCATTAACTTTTTCTAGTTAAACTCTCTCCTCATAGCTAAAATTATTGCCTACATGATAGAGTATTGCTCAGCAATGTGTAAGTACTCACCTCTTGATTCCTGAGATCTTCTAGTTAGCCTAATATGATAAACCAGATGTGATTGGGCAGTGTAATGTTGTGATTTGCATATAACAAATAGAATAGAGAATGAATGCTCTATTCTCTATAGAACAGAGAATTTGTTCTCTAACACATAGAGAACAAATAATAGGATATCACTTTTGAGATTCAGTTACAAAAAGACTACGGCTTCCATCTTGGGCACTCACGCACTCTCGCTCTCATGGATCACTCACTCACTCTGAGGAAGCCAGCTCCTTATGCCCAGGGAGCCCTGCTGAGAGGCCCATGTGGCCAGTGACAAGGCCTGCTACAGCCCTGCCCCACTGAGCTCTCAAACGAGACCGCAGCCCTGGCCAACACTTGAGTACAGTTTCATCAGAGACCTTGACCCAGAGGTACCCTGAACCTTGCCTGGCCTCTTATAATTTCTAGATATTATAAGAAAATAAATGTTTGTTGTTTTAAGCCTCTCAGTTTGGGGGCAATTCATTATACAATAATGATAATGAATACAAAAGGCAAAGCTCCTGGAAACACAATGCATGAAAATCCTGCCTGTGTCATGTTTTAGTAAGTGGCCATGGGCTAGAGTTAGCTTTTATAAGGTTCAACTTTCTAATCTATAAAAAGGCTGTAATAATAGTAATAATACCTCCCTTCTAAAGGTGGTTATTTGGGCATTAATAGATATGAAAAGTGCTTGACAATCTGGCTCATACTAAGTACTCAATGAATATTGTTTCACTGTTGCTAGTATCTCCAGCACTTACCATTTTTGAGTATTGGGTTTTGCCTAGGGCCCTGTCCTTTAGTGTCTTTCCTTTGGTTCTCTCTGGTGTGTCGCATGCTCTAGGACTTGACTTCCCACCTGTGTATTGATGACCACTAAATGTCTACATCTCTTACAAACTCAAGCATGTATTTATTGTTACCCATTGTATAATTCTATCAGGATGTCCCACCCTCAAGTATCTCAACTCAGAAATTCAGAGTTCTGTCTTGCACCTTGCCTCCCAACCCCAGATTGCTGTTGCTTCTTCTGCTTGGGAGGAGGCATGATCTAAGAGCCCTGCCCTGAGTATGAACAGCTGAGATTGTGTTGATTTACTAAATCAGTCATTCCATTCATATAGTGATCATGCACCAAAATATTCATCATAATGTTGTGGTAAAAATTAGGAACTGTCTAAGCTTTCTTTAATGGGAAATTTACTAAATTATGCTCAAAAATAACATTTCTTCTTACTATGGGGTAATCTCACTTCTAAGAGCAATACAGGAGTGGGCAAACATAGGTTTATAGTTGTTCACATGGAAAATAATATAATAAGCCCTATTTATATTCATTCAGTGGACTACATGCAGTACATTTTAGAAGATGCTATAGGTGTAGATTACTTGTATAGAAAGATACCCATGAAATACTGTAAAATGAGAAAAGAAAATTATGAAAGATATATAATAGCATAGTATTAGAATACCTCTATGCATAGATGTGAATATATAATAAATAGATTTTCCTTGCAGGAACTTTGCATCATTTCAATATGCATAAATATTCAGTTATTACAATTTAAATAACAGCAGTTCTCAGATAACACAGTTCAAGTTTTTGTTGATACAGTATATTACTGTGAAAAATAAAGTACAAACTTTACTATTAGCTCTTCAGCCCACAAACCACTATGCAAATAACACATGTACATTACATCAGTGGCCAATCATATTTCTTCTTTCAAAGTCTGTCGCTGATAGGCCACTACACATCTGTTACTCAGTGCACACAAGTGTGTAATTATGTAGTATCCTTTTCTCCCAGTGATAAACCTAGTGATAAACCTACGTGAAAAAACGCATACTTGAAGAAGAAACTGACCAAGAAAGATCAGCAAAGAAACAAAAAGTGATGATGCTGGAAGTGAGGTGAGAATCTAACATAAGTAGATTGACAAGAGGAGCATTCGCCCCTGGGAATGAATGGTGAGATTGCCGCCCTTCTAGAGACTGGAATGTGCACCAGAGGAGCTTAGTGAAGGGAACTTAACGTAAATGAAGACAGTGGTTGTGATGAAAAGAATGGCTTCCCAGGAGACGTGGCCACCAAATAACTTACTTGACCTTAAAGGAACTCTTAAGATATTTCACAACATTAAAAGCATGAAAGATAAAATGTTGGAAGCTGATCCAAACTTAACAAATGAATGTGACAATTCACTAAGGCGGAGAAAAGATGTTCACTCCATGAAGTAAGTTACATGACAAGAAGAAGGCAACCACTGTTCAAACTCTTCTCGATAATTTATTATATTTTTAAAAAAGTTGTTCTCCATGTTTCTAGTGTTTCAAATCACAATATTCTAAATTTTCTATGTTTTTATTCTATTTATAACCAATGGTAAGAGAAATTTTGATGCTTTGACAAAATCTTTTAAAGATCACAGAATAATCATAATTTCCCTTATGGATTAAGATTATTGCACAGATGCATCTTGCACAGTTTTATGTCCTGCACTATTGTGCGAAGCCAGGACTACCTGTATATATTAGTTTAAAAAAAACAGTGCTTAGGACTTTCATTAAGATGCTAATATTACTTTGGGGAAGCTGAATTACAGGCGACTTTTTAAAAAAGATTTTATTTATTTATTTTTAGAGAGGGAAGGGAGAGAGAAAGAGAGAGAGAGAGAGAGAAACATCAATGTGCCGTCACTGGGGGCCATGGCCTGCAACCTAGGCATGTGCCCTGACTGGGAATCGAACCTGCGATGCTTTGGTTCGCAGCCCAAGCTCAATCCACTGAGCTATGCCATCCAGGGCTAGGCAACTTTTTGATTACATCCATTTTATAATGTCTCTACAATGAATATAGATTTTAAAAACTTAATTTAGTTAGATAGGCATCTCTTTCATGAACATACATTTTTGAGCACTACCAATGAAAGAAATTTGATGAGTACTGGACATTGAAGGAAGAAAAAGACATGGTTCTTTCCAACAAGACATGGAGTAGTGCAAACATTTGCCATGTTATACAAATTTTTACACTGCATGTCAAGTAAAATGGAGATATAAGCAAAAGCCAGGACAGCACATGAGAGAAAGCCTCATCTCCTCCTGGTGAAGTTGGAGAGATCCTCAGGCTTTATACACTCCAACATTCCAGTGTTTTCTCCCAAGGAAAAATGCATCCCAGCTGGCCACAGCAGTTCATACCGGAGACTACTGAAATCTGTAGCCCTCTTTCTGGAGAATCAATGTCAGTTCTAGGCCTCACACACAAAACTGGTCAAGTTAATAAGGTAGTGAGAAAATACACTGAGTGTTTTGCCAGGAATTATTTAGATACTTGTTTTATCTGCTTCCTTCTGTTATTGAAACTTGATCAAAGGGCTCTCACATTGATTGGTCTTTGTTTTTGTTTTTCATGCTGCTTTTCATAAAAAGCCAAACCTGTGTGATCAAAATCGTCAGTAGCGAAGAGCGTGAGGCAGTTAGCCCTGCTCTGGGCCCAGGGATGTGGCTGACACAGACAACTCCTGTGCCACGGTCTGCGTGGTTGCTGGCTGTGCTCTGCCTTTTGTTTTGAGAGTTTTAAAATTAAAGTTTAATGAGTTGATGATGGCTTAAAATTTAATTACTTCTCCCAATCAATTGCAGTTGTGAGATCACCTTATCACAAAATGACAGCACCAAGCAGGAACACTTCCTAAGGTAAATAAACAAATTTTAGAAACAAAAAATCTGAGTGTGATATGAAAGGCTTGTACAATTGGGCTTCACCTGCCTGGTGTCTTCAGTAAATTCCCATTTGTTAAAATGGTTTTATTTTCAATTTTGTGATCTCACTCGTTCCTAGAGTGTGATGAAATATGGTGGTGAATGAGGAGCTTCACTAGTGTTTTGGCAAGTGTGGCCTTCCCTTCCCTCTGTTGCTCTGATGTTGGCTCCTCAGGGCCTTTCTCCAGAGGCAGCACAGTGTAGGTAGACAGCTTTTCCCAAAATGCAATGATGAGCAGATGAGCTTACCTGAGTCAGAAGGCCACTGGGAGCGTGGCATCAACATTGCATTGAATCACCTTGTGAGGAAGTCACCTTGCAGTTTGTTCTAAAACTTTTATTTATTTTTTTATCTTTTAAAAGATTTTATTTATTTATTTTTAGAAAAGGTAAGGGAGGGAGAAAGAGAGAAAAACATCAGTGTGTGGTTGCCTCTCACGTGCCCCCTACTGGGGACCTGGCCTGCAACCCAGGCATGTGCCCTGACTGGGAATCGAACCAGCAGCCCTTTGGTTCGCAGGCCAGCACTCAATCCACTGAGCCACACCGGCCAGGGCTGTGTTAAACCTTTTAAGTCAAGGACTGAGTCTCCACTCACTGAAACACTTGCTAATCTTACATTTAAACCAAGAACAGGCCATAAACTTGGAGTTATCAGCAGACTAGAATGTCTAGTTAGAATTTAATAATAATGTTTTCTTCTCTTTTTCTGTATGGTAGTGATTTACGTATCTAAAGTAAATGGATCAATTTAAAGAAAGGAACTAAGAAAATAGTGTGATCTGTGTTTCATAGATACAGCTAAAAATTGTCAATGGCCTTTGAAGAACTAAAGTTGAAAAATATCAATAATTTGGAAAAATCTTGGCTAGGAGTCAAGAGGCCCAGATTTATATTCTGTGTCTCTGTCATTTTTGGATGGTTGCAAATCATCAGCACATCTACAAGGCTGTCTGGAAAAAGTCCTACAATTGTTAATATAATGAGAACAGTTTATACGATATTGATGTAACCTGGCAGCCAAGGAGAGTGGACTGGAATGCACATACATGGACAATGATGACTTTACTGTACTAGTCAGTGGGGGCGGTAGACGCCGTTGAGTGACCATGTGTGCTGAGTGGCTGTCGAATTCAGAATGACTGAGAAAGGAGAGCAACAAATCTGTGTCAAAATTTGCATTGAGCTTGAATATTCCTCTGCAGAAACTATTCAGATGTTTCTAAAGGCCACAGCTATGGACAACTGGTGATTGGCAGCTTCATCACCACAACACACCCACCATGTATCACATCTTGTGTAGAGATTTTTGGCAAAACATCAAATCACCCAGGTAACTCAGCCCCGCTACAGTCCAGATTTGGGGCCCAGAAACTTCTGGCTTTTCCCAAAACTAAAATCACCTTTGAAAGGGAATAGATTTCAGACCAGCGATGAGATTCAGGAAAATACAACAGGACAGCTGACGGCAGTTGGGAGAACTGTTGAGGCCCCACGGTGCCTACTTTGAAGGGAACTGAGGCATCATTGTCCTGTGAACAATATTTCTTGTATCTTCGTCAATAAATGTCTCTTTATTCATATTACATGGCTGGATACCTTCTGGACAGACCTCATATAGCTCAATATTCTCTATAGATTATATTTAAAAATCTATTAATTTTCAGGTTAGGGTATATGTGATTCAAAATAATGGTTTTCATTTAATGGAGGCTTTCTTTTGAACTTGAATGTTCCTAAATATTTTATATACACCATTGGATCCTCATAATCATCCACTGAAGTAGGAGGTATCATGAGGCATACTTTGCAGAAAAGGGAGCCAAGATACGAAGAGTATACATGGAGCAGGTGGAAACCAGGAATCAAACCTAGGCAGACTCCAGATCCTGTGCTCTTAAGTCGTTAAGATTACCAACCTAGGTCCTCAAGAAGCATTACAACATTTCTTTTAAATTCCAACGTTTCAATATGTTCACCCACTTGCCCCAGATTGTCTTCCAACCACACAATTATATTCTGTGGAAATAGCCTCAGCCCTAATCTGGACCTTGTGGTTCAAACAGTGCAGCTGAGTGACTTGGTGGAAAAATCTCTCCATCTGCCTGCTAGCTGCAAAATGGGAGAATGAGCTGCCTCTTCCTGACACCGTCGGAGGGGGAGAGAAACCATCTCCGAAGAGCGCAGAGGCTTTGGAACATTCAAGAATGCTCCAAAAGAATAGTATTTGGGAAATACTATTTCCCAAAAAGCTCAGGTGATTAGCGTGGGTGGCCTCAGCCACAGTTCCTCACCTCCCCCATGCTTTCTAACCTCAAACATACCTTTACGTAGTTTTAGAATCTGAGACATCAGCATTTGTAATTAAATTTTAGGCACCCACTGAAAACTGTAAAAGAATCCACAGATCACTGTCATCTTCTGAGCCTAAACCCACAGTGCTCTAGAGAGGAAATGCCTGGGTACAGTCAGAATAAAGTATGTTTGCTTGGGTGAAGGTGGCGTGAAGATCAAGCATAGAAAATTTTCTGCTGCTCTTAGTTCACATGTTGAAGTATAAATTTCTCAGGAGGTTCAAATTAAATAATAAATCCCAAAGCTATTATAATTTAAACTAAAAAAAAAAACACTTTTCCAGGCTGCATTAGAAAATGATTTTACATGTGGCATAAAAGAATTAAATATTTCTATATCTGAATGTTCTATGACTTTGTTTCTAATTATTTTTAGGACAGCAAGACAGTTTACAGTAGCATGCCCAATTATATTTATTTGCTTCATTTTATTATTGGGAAAAGATATACAACTTGCATAAACTTGACCCATGTCGAGCATCAAACATATATCTTTTCTCTGGGAATAGAATTATTAGAGAGAAGCCTCTGTTAACTTATGTTCTTGTTTATTTTGAAGTGAAGTCAACAGTATTTTTATTTTAAACATATGAACAGATTCTAGAGCATGTGGGCATGGAAGACTGATGCTAATGATTATTGGCACTAAGGTATCATTCATACTATATTTTTAAACCGCAGATCATTTTGGAGCATTGACAGTTGATGGTTTTAGAGTGTGGAATCTACTTGTTACCTGACTCTCCCATATTTTCTCCCAACAGAAATTGCAGTATGCATTTTGGAGAGTTAAATTTTAAGAAAAGGTGTATAGTATCTTCCAGATCAAACATAGGAAAAGTACTCCAACACCCCTCACTAAACTACCTTTAACATAATCTTGGGACATGAATCAAACTGAGTTACGAGATAGAGCACGTAACCCTTAATAACCCTTGCCATTACATTCGTTACAGAGTATCTTAGTTATGTTTTGTGTAAACCCAACACCTACCACCGTCAACACTGAGTTTCCATGGGGAAGATCTTGTGTCCTTGTCACCTAGAGCAGTGCCTGACACAAACTGAGTACAAGGTAATAGTTTGAATTAATACATTGATTGATCCAGCGATTCATGGGTGACCAAG
This sequence comes from Phyllostomus hastatus, assembly GCF_019186645.2. NCBI lineage: Eukaryota > Metazoa > Chordata > Mammalia > Chiroptera > Phyllostomidae > Phyllostomus > Phyllostomus hastatus. The sequence continues at coordinate 9,621,076 of NW_025334017.1, read as the reverse complement.
CTAAGATTACTACAAGTAACCAAACTGTATTTGAAATCATTGACATTTCAAAGGAACTATATGACCAGATAAAAGACAATTTCAGGATATTCTGTGCCTGGGAGGCCAAATTAAGATGGCAGGTTTTCAGGAAGGAAAGTGTGTCATTTAGTATAAAACAAAGATATATCCAAATGATTTATGTGAAAGTTGACAATCAAATGTATGTCACAACAATTCATTTTAAAATGTTTTGTCGTTAGCAATAACTTGGATATAAAACAAAAGGTTAAAATCTTGCTGATTCTCCCAGGGACAGGTCACTTCACATATGCCCTCACCAGGCTTAGTTACACCATGCAAACTGGGGCTCTTTCTCCTGCCTTCACCGAGGAAGGAACTGAAGAATTCTCAAATGTTAAAACAATGATTTCCAGCCCACACCAAATAAATCATTATCTCTGAGACTGGGGGAGGTTTATTCAAAAAGTTTTTCTAATGTTTTTATGGTGAATCCAGGGTCAAGTACAATTGCATTAAAATTTGGGAGAAAAAAATAAGAAGAAGATACATTTAGGGATCATTCAACAAGGTGGACATTGGGTAGAAAATAGGACAATGGGCTGTGACCCATTGTGGAATTTAGTGGGTTCAAACAAACATTTAAAAAAGCAAAATAGAACAATTATTAAAGTGCATCACACATAGTATTATTTCACGAGTTTTTGTCATATCTGCATGTCCATAGATCAGCATATGTGTGCAATGTATCATAATGCATACACTGGATCAAAAGCATTCCCAAAACATCAGTCTAAAATGATGGAAGTGTGTGTCAACCCTTGTTCTGCAATCAGGATGAGGTCTGCAGAGTACCATGCAATTTATTAATCAAGGCATATCTCTTCATTAAACTCTTATATTAGTCATCTTTGGCTAGTTTACACTGCAGTAACAAATAACTCAGTGCCTTAGAACTAATTTATTTCTTGTTAAATCTATATATTCTCCATGAGTCATTGTCTTCATTCGTTTCCAGATTTACAGAGAATTTTCAATGTGGGATATTTTTTTATGTGTAGAAATAGGAAGAGAACAGTGGAGCCCTGTGATGGCTTATAAATTTACTGCTAGGAAGTGGCATGTACTACTGCTCACAGTTCATTGGCTAAAGAAAGGTCACATGGTTCAGCCTGGCACTGTGTATAATGCTCCTATAGAGAGGAATGGCAGATTTTTTCAACACCACCACAATTTACCACAGCTCTTAAGCTATTCCCTTAAAAATTTGTCCTCATATTCTTTGTTTTCAGGGCTTTACTGAGATTTTGACGAGATTAATTTATCTGAGGTTTTGTGGGTAAATATTTCCGGTTCTAGCCTCTAAGAACTTTGGTGCCACAGATTCCTTACACTTTATTGTCACTTTGCAACAAATAACACATCTGTCTGAGTTGGTGGTACTGAAGACTTTAAAACCTCCTGAGACCCAGATGTCTTCATCTTTTGCTTCAGATGCCTAACTTTGGGCCCTGTAGTATACTTTCATCAACCAGAGTTATTAAAAAAACAAACTTTACACTTGACTAAGATTCATATCAGAAGTTTCTAGAGATACTTGTTAGAATATGGAGATGGTGAAAGGTATCCATGGGTTGTAGAATTTGAAACCCTTCAGCTACCACACTCTGGCTGGTATCAAGTGGCTCATTTTGTTTCCAGAGAATTAATGTTGTTTCCAAAAATTAGCTCTCATATGGCTCATTCAGGTAACCAGTGTTGAGTATGGAAATTAGATTTTTGTTCATACAAGTTTATTACATTATAGCTTATGAATCACAGTGGCTACGTGCCAAATTCCCTTTCAAGCTAAGCAGCCTCTTTGCTATGTTATTCCAGCTGAGTCTTTTATTTGAAGTGTTTCTTCATCTTGGCTCATTCAGCCACAAACAGAAGTTGCCCTATGGGAGATAACATCTTATGTTTATTTACTTTATAGGATTATCACCTCTGGGCTCATTGCAAGTGCAAAACATATCAGGAAAGAGAAAAATTTGATTTCAGGAAGTCAGGAGTCCCTTAACCCTGAAATGTACCTGACTTTCCCTGGATACCGTGGTACAGAAAAATCAAGTCATTGGCTTGTCTGTCGGGAGACTGGGTCTGTGATCACTTTTGTTGCACTGTGGCCATGTGACTTTGGACAAGTTATTTTACTTCTCTATTCTCTTTTCATATTTGCAAAACACATGATGAGTCTCCCAAAACTCTTAGTTTCAGGGCTCTATTCTCCTTATAAAATTCTGCAGAATATACATTGCTCATATACACTCATATACATTATTCCAGCAAATCATTAAAGAAGAGATTCTTGTTTAGAAAATATGAAAATAAAAATTTATTTTTTCATATATAGAAATTGCCAATAACATCTAAGTTTCAACCTAATGCTTAAGTTCTGTTAAATCATTGAAAATGACTAGGTCCCCTTCCAGTCACAATATGGTGAAGGCCACCAGCCCCACCAGCATAGACACAGTCTTATTTCCAAACACGAAAGGAAGCTAAGGATCATGAGACACTGGGGAAAGAGCGCTTCCGTTATGAAAGAGAGGAACCATGACAAAGAAACTGGGGTGGGGGTGGGGAGGACAGGGATAAAATCAAGGAAGCATCTCATTAAATGGAGCAAAAGAAAAAATGATGGAAAATAGGAGAGAAACTATATGAAAATTACAGGACCATACATCTGACTGTATTGAGAGAGATTTTAGTGCTGAACGGCTTAATAAGATTTAGTGATGGATACATAGAAAACAACTTGAACACAAAACAAAGCCATTGAACACTACCTAAACAATGATTATGGTGTAAACACTGAAAACTGATTTCACAAATCAAGTGAGAAGATGCATTCACGAGGGAGTAGCTTAAGCAAAACAAGCTATAAGAATTTATGTAAAATGTTTTATCTTTAATAGAATTTTCAGAACCTTAGTGATAAAAATAGAATATTCTATTAGTGATAGAATAGATAGAATATTCTCTTAGTGGTAGAATAGAATAGAATTTGCAAACCTTAGTGATTTCTGTGTCTACACATGGTGCTCTTTCTTCTATGCTCCATGATCTAATATTAGTGATGATAGTTTCCTGAAGTCACTCCTTTTATGCCATGATTTAAAATCACCAGCTAAAGTTAGAAACCAATCTTTGGAAAATAATGGTATTTCCCTCTCAGCCCTCTAACTTGGAACAAGATCAAAACGTTGCCTTTCTCAGTGCCATGTGCTTGCTATGTTACAAATGTAGAGATACTGTTATGTTATCCTATGTTAATAGTTTATCCAAATTAAAATATAGTTATGAATTATTACATTATGAAGCAGATGCAGCATATGGTCCTCAGGCTTCTTAGCTCCCCACCTCAGCAAACCAAGTACCCTTTAATTCTTTCCCTATGGTTCTGATGAGCTGTATTTGCTTATTTTAGTGCTGTCTTTTAAAATTTGGAACTGTTTCTTTATTGGCCCAGTTTGATGAAATGTCATTTGATAAGTTGACTTTGCATTTACAAATTGTTGGCATTGATCTCTATATTGTCATTTCCAAGGCTTTCTGGCCTAGCCCTTTGTTATAATTTAGTTTGCACAAAAGTGTGGGTTCCGATCTTTGATTAAACATTCAAAATCAAGTGAGTTAGTCCAATGTAAGAAATGACAAGTTAATGGAATTGATATCTCTTCCATGGAGTACAATCAAATCTGTTGGTAAAATACATTAGCAACTGATCATCTCAGAAATTACAAATTCAGTTGCATGGTTTTCTATTTTAATTAAGGAGTTGAAATAACTTTCAATTACAAATAGATTTCCCTGTTTTAGAATTGTCTGGGCCATTTAAACATTCTTGACTGGTTTTCTCCTATAATCCAGTGCTCTTGGGAGCCAGTTTTGTTCCTTGCAATGTGTTCTCTCAGAGAACAAAAAGCCTGAAAAGTTGTAGTTTTTTTCAAAGTACAAAGGTTATTCTGGTGCAACATTTCCTGACCAGCGAATCACATATGTCAGCCCTAAGCAAAAATCTTTATTAGGCAAATAAAGGAAATATGAAATTAAATGAAAACATATCTCTAAAAAATGGTACTTTATAGGAAACTTTTTGGAAATGGAGAGGAGAAGAGAACCATTATTGGATGTGTATTCTAGGTGACCTTGTGTGGTGATATGGAGATTGTCATAGTAATAAGAAGAATAGCAGCTAACATTTTTAGTGCTTACTGTGTGCAAGTCATTACCTTTAGTTATTTGCAGTCATCAAGCTATTTCTCACATGAGGAAAGGAGAGTAGAATATCTATTTTACAGGTGAGGAACCCGAGGCACAGAAAGGTTAAATAAACTGGCCAGTCCCCAAGCTGGTGAGAGCTGGCGGAGCCTGGAATTTGAGTCATGCCATGTGGCAAGACTAATCAGGAGGCTATTGCAGCAAAGCTGGTGAGAATAGATGAAGGCCTAAACCACACCCTCCTATTCCAGGGTCAAGTTCATAAAGAAATGTACTCCAGTGGTGTGCTCATTGATTGTGAGGCCTGCTCAAGACTCAAATTTTAAGTGACAGCTTTTAAAAAATATGCCTTGACATTGTTTCCATGGTGTTAATGTATCCCAGTTGTGTGTGTGTGTTTGTTTCTTTGTCTTTTTAAAAAGCTCATTCATAGACTTCTCTGAGTGAAATCTTACATGGATGTGTTTTGGCTTCTTATCCACAGGAACATTTACAAATCACTCACTTGATCAAGGCATTGGTATAAACCTGCTAATGGAATTGAGTTTACCAGTCACATTCTATAGGCAAAGCTTTGCTCGATCACACAGTTGCGGAGATGAACCGATGGCTAAGGACTGCACGGCAGTGTGGCTTGCAGAGTTCAGCTTTAGGGTGTGAGGATGTATTCAGTCATCTTCACACTGGTTTTGCTCTAATTCCATGCCAATAATGCCAAATTTGTGACCATTCAATATTGCTTGCTTTTACTTTGCCATTACATTTAATGCTTTGATCAAAAGGGCCTGAACAGTGCATATCTTTGCTACTGGGAAATTAAATCAAGTTTTTAAGCCAGTTGCCATCCTGGTCAAACCAAAACATTTTGTGAGTAAAGGTCTTATTCATGACCTTCAAGTCAGCAGGCCTTTCTACAGTGGTACAAAAGTTGCCAAAAAGCAGAGTTAAATCACTGAGAGACTGAAGAGTGGCATTTTTTATAAAGATTTTTCTTGTATATTCTTTGTGAGGCAGTGGCTGTGAAGGCCAGATGCCAATCACACAGCACCAGTGGGTTTGCAAGGTTACAGGATGGGGGAAAAATGAAGGTTAAGTGCATGCCACAGCAGAGATTACTTACGGTAATGAATTCTATCATTTTTCTAGACAGAGTTGGATTAACGTTCATCCTGAAAAGAGATTACAGTAAGTCTGACTCTTGCAGTGAACAAATATTAAGCAGATCATTTATGTTCAACATATGAGTCGAGAGTCCTAGTGAATGTATGATTTATCATGTACAAGGGGGGAAACGTAACCTGTCCCCTAACTGTACACGCCAGATGCCCTGGGGTTTTGTGAAGGAGCGAAAGCATCGTGCCCTGTGCTGCAAGCCTCCTTCCTCCAAGTGGAGCCTTGAGAGACGACTGGGGACCTTAGTGTCATCGTCCTGCAGCCGCACCTCCTGTTGTGAAGAGCACCCCTCTTTCCCATGACCATCACAGAAACCACCCCAGACCCTGATGGAAGTAGGGGGGCATCCTGGGGGCTACCATGTGTCCATACTTGTGCACTCACACAGTCGGACCCCCGTGTCTGCTCTTCCTTTTCCAAGTGTGGGTGGGGTGGGTTCTGCTTGTCCTTATGGTAAATCTCGGGCAGTTGCGCTCATTTTTAGAACCAGCCTTTGATTCATTTGTACAGTGTATTTTTTGCCATCATCTACTTTTTAGAAGACAGTGCCTTCTGTACATGGCTTTCATTTTAACACTATAATAGCATTTTTTTTTAATTTCAAAAACAATGCTATGAGAAGGGTACATCATTTTGGTGGGATTCTTTCCAAAAATGTTACAGCCTCAATCTAATCATGATAAACCATCCGACAGCTCAAACTGAAGGCTATTCTACAAAACAAATGACAAGTACTCTTCAAAGGCAGTGTGATTGTGTCATGCAGACTAGAAGATACCAATAACCAAACCCAAAGAATCTCACCATCCAGAAGTAAGAACCATTTATATGGTAAAATATACCTGACCTTTCTCTTTACATTTATATTCACATAATTTTTTAAGAAAAATAAAAATATGATATGGGTCTGTGGTTGCTTAACTGCTTATTCACTCAAAAGCATGTTGTGACCGAATTTCTCTAAAAGGCAGACATGGATGGACTCTGTCATACAGTGCCCTGGGGTGTCTTTCATGGATGGAGTCTGTGTCATACAGTGCCCTGGGGTGTCTGTCTGTGGATGAGGACTCAGGGCAGAAAATCGTCACACCACGTCATTGCTGCCCCCCGCCCCCTCTCCCTCTGGAGCTCACAGAAACCATCCGCTCAGTCCACTGCGGTCCTTGTAGTCCAAGTGGCTCTGTGTAAGCCTTTATCTTCATCCTCATGAGCCGCAGTCACACATGGAACTTTGAGATGAGCTCTACAGCACCTCTCTTGTTACTGAGGGTGACAAATTTCTTAAGGAGGCTTTCACATCTGTGGACACAGAGAAGGAATATAGTACATTCCACTCAACCCACACCCCCTGCTCTGTAAAGTTCTGTCCATCAAAAGGTGAGAATCCTCCAACCAGTGTATGTGACTCTCAGGCTCCACACATCCACCTTGGGGACATCTTACTTTGGGCCCTGGAAAGAGTTCAGGACACTATGAGGGGCTCCCACATGGGTACCCAGCTATTGCCAAAGGTAAACCAAAGGCTGCAACCTTGACATTCAGGTCGGCATCTGAGAGCAGGTGTTTTGCCTGTAGATGGACAGCATCCTTCTGGTTGCAACATTGTGCTGCAGACACTGTCTGGCAGAATCTGCCGGGTGCCTCTTTGTCTTTCCTGCTGTGGTGATCTGCTGGGGGAGGAAACACCCCCTTCACTAGCACACTCCGTGATGAGGTAGGGTGTTTCCTCAGTCTTCAACATTTCAAATAATTTCACAATGTCAGAGTGATCCAAGGCTTTCGTTATTTTGACCTCATGGGATACTCCCTGAAGCCTGGAGATCTGCTGACTCTTGTAATGGGGTCCATGGCCACCTCTTTCCCCAGCCTCAAAGTGTGATGAAGAAGCAGACCTTGACTGGAATCCCTTTCTCTCTCTCACCTGTCTCAGACAGCTGCTCTTCAACTGGCCCAACCTCTCTGATTGCTGAGGTCACTATAACCCTGGATATCTAGGTACTTTTATTTATACAAATATTTTAAGTAAACATGTCTCAAGTTTCTATCCTGCATGGGGTGGGAAGTCCAAGTCCCCTTTCAGTGGCCCCAGGATTCCTTATGAGGCAGGATGAGGAGCTAGTGATCTCTGTTTCCCAGTCTCCCGCTAAGTTTTGTCTCTTGCAGGTACATCCCGTGACCCTTCCCCTCGGCCCAATAGAGTCCCTCAGTGGGATACTGCTCTGCATCCTCTCCTGTTCACCTGCCTCCGCCCTAAGCACATGTGGTGTGTATAACAGACTTTAGTGAGTGTTTTCAGATTTAAAAAAAGGTCATGTGGCTCCCAGGCCAGCAAACAACTTCTAGTTGAAGATGGGCCATTTCTGTCCCTATAAGCTCCCTCCCATCCATTTAGTCTCATCATTGTCCTTCACACTGAGTCCCAGTTTTCCAGGATATGACCTCACAATTTTGTCCTCTGTGCTTCCATGCTTTTCTTCATTTCTCTTGCTTCTTAATTCCAACCCCCCACATTTCTGTTTGTATCTTGTGCAGAGAAATTTTATTATCTTTTAGACCAGGTCATGCCTAGAGAACCTTATCACAGCCAAACACGCCCAGTGAAAGCATTCTTCTAAATATAGTTCTTTTCCTGAGAACGTCAGCTCTTAGCATAGTGTCTTTTTGCCTGCTCACACTTAGCCAATAGTTCAAAGGATGGAGAGGTTCCTCCTTCTAACCTGAGCATCTCCATCAGAGGTGAAGGTGCGCGGGGAGGGCTGACAAATGAAACTCTTCAGGCAGAGAATGGGTGAGCAAAACCACTTACATGCAACTGCTTACGATATATGAATAACAGGGAAAACTAATCCTGTCCTGTGTACCAGCTACTTTCAAATAATCTAACCTGAACAGTAAACCTCTCAGGTATATATTATGATGATCATTTTCAGATGAAATTGAGCATCCTCACAGCTAGTATACTGAATTTAAAATTTCCCAGTATGAGTCAGATGTACAGAAATGCAACTTTATGACTAAATTCAAATTTCTCATGAGCCACTATATCTGCTGATGGCAGAAAACACTAAATATTTTCAGTGAAAATAGCTCAGTCACTTAGTCTCTTTCATATAAATATTAAATAAGATTTAGGATTCTCTCTTCCCATTCCTCCCTGTTGGTCCAGTGAGTCCTGTTGTGCAGATGTTTACCTTAGTTGTCTTTGGTGTCCTGGGGTGCCTCCTAGCTAGGGCTCCCCACATGGCCCTCTATCTTTGCATCCATTATTAAGGTGCCCACAGTTGGCTGTAACTCCCACCTGGTTTCCCAGCAAAGTAACGCATGTGGTTCCAAGCTTCCTTTGCCCCAACTGGGATGTCACGGAGGATGCGGGCAGCCACGAGTCAACCAGGCCCTCCACTCACTCCTACTCTCTTGGGATCTTTTACCCATAACCTTGCAAAGATGTCCCTTCTTCCCAGTATCCTGAAGACCATGTGGATTCTCAATTATCAAGAGTTGTAGGAACACTTTAGGTATCCTCATGCCCACACTGGAGCCAAGGGAGAGAGGAAAAATAGAGGGTATTTCGACAATACAGTTCTAAGAAGCACTGTGAGGCAAATTCCATTTTCTAATTAAGTGACTTCCAAAGAAAGCCCAGGAAAAGATAAGCAGAGCAGCTTCAAAAGTCCCTTGCTTGACAACAGTTTATTCAAAAGGTCAGCATTATAATGAAATATTGCAATGCACATCAGTTTTATAGTTTTGGAAAATTTAACCACACACACACATCACTCATCAGAAAAAATCTTCACTCATCAGAAAAAAATTGAAAAAAAAGTAAAAAATTTAATTATTAACGTACTATCACAAATATTAGGAGACCTGATACAAATGTATTAAAAAAACTATCAATCAACACATATGTTTAGTGCTTATTTTTCTGAATTGCTATGCATGTATAAAAGCTGCTCACCACTTACCTGGGAGGTTGTTACAATAGCCTGGAATCCTAGTCTAGAGTGATGACAGGAAAAATGGAGATGAGGGAATGACTTCTACAGATGCTGTGGAGAGTGCTGGGCTTTAAATGTCTATGGGAACAATGTGTGATAAGTCACTAGCCAAATCTGTCACATATTTATTTAACTAAAGCTGTAGCATGAAGATGAACTTGAAATATTATTAGAAACCAAGGATTTTGTGTTGGTTCACTCTTTTCTGCTTTAGATGTTTCCTTTTAACCAAAGAAAACATGTCTTAAATGTCTTTTCTATTTTATATACACATTTTATGCACTTAGATTGTTTTCCACTACTTGCTTCTATATAAATTTGAACCATAGTTGAAACTTAAAACTTCAAGATATGTTCCACAACCTGTGTGGAAAAAATCTCGAGCAGCGATTCAATGGTTTATGCATAGAACTTGGTCTAATCATTGAGAAACTTTGTGAGCTCTCATTGGTATAATTTGTGAGATGTGTACTTGTAGTCGCTGAAACAGCTTAACTGGATATTTGAGAAAGTGCATATTGAGGATATTTGAGAAAGTGCATATTGTTTGAGGGGGACTAAGATGGGGTATGGACCTTTTTTTTTCAGTTTTCTGTTTGTTTTTGTTTTTGTTACACACCATTGCTTCAAGACCCTTTCAAGGTGTGGAATTTGAGCATTCCCAGCGAACATTCCTTCACTTAGCAGTGGCCAGTGGCATTTTATTTTCGAAGTCACAGAGCATGAGAGAGACAAACAGCAGTATTTGTAGTGCACCAGATGCAAGAGGGACTTCCAGGATCATTACGGTGATATCCTTTCTTCCCAGATATTTCACATGAAATATCTAATGAAGACAAATTCTGTTATCTGCCTTCAATGTCATAAGTTGGACTAGCACTGTACTTTTTTTTCCCTGAAAATATGTAAAGTTGTGACATGGTGTTTAATAGTTTTAAGCCATTGCTGTCAAAATAAACACAGCTGTATGAAATGATGACCCTCTCATCTTTGTAAAAATACAATGGCGTCCTGATATGTTTTCCTAACTCTGGATGTTGTTACTAATCCCCTGGATTTCTGAGCTCCCTCCTTTCCCCCAGTGAAGAGTGCAGTTTTTTTTTAAGTGATTTTATTTATTTTCAGAGAAAGGGAGGGAGAAAGAAAGGGAGAAAGGGAGAGAAACATCGATGTGAGAGAGAACATCAATCATTTGCTTTTGTGCCCTGACTGGGAATATACCCACAACACAGGCATGTGCCCTGACCAGGAATTGAACCTGTGACAATTCTTCTGACGGACAATGCCCAACTGAGCCACACTAGTCAGGGTGATGAAATTAGTGACATTAAATTACAATATGACAAAAAGCCTTTTTGAAAATCTATGTCACAATGCAACATCCATACGATGTTAAAACAATAAATGTAGACCAAGGAGAAGTTAATGAACTGAGAGGAAATTTTGTGAACTAGGTCACCTGCAAACCTTGAAAGGGTCATTAGTGATAGCTTGCACGAAATGGTAGTTGCTGACTTGGGGGTCCTGCTGTACAATCATATGTGTGAGCTCTTCTTGTTTGATCTTTGGATATAAAAGTCACTGTTATAATATTTTCTTGGTACACTTTTGTATTTCTCAAAAAAGCAAGTCTCTATTGCTAAAAGTTGCATTCAAGAAAAGAATGGGGAAAGGGATGATGAGTAAGATACATTTCTAAGCAATGTTTCCTGTCTTCCCATTTCTAAGTATATTTATTTAAACAGCAGCATACATTTTGTTAATTTTTATAAAGATAAATTGTTTTCACCCTGGCTGGGTTGATCAGTTGGCTGGAGTGCCTTCCAGTACACCAAAAGGTTAGGGGTTCAATTCCCAGTCTGTGCACGTAGCTGAGTTTCGTGTTTGATCCCAGGTCAGAGCACGTACGGAAGATGTATGATCCAGGTTTCTCTCACACCAGTGTTTCTCTCTATGTCCTTCTCCCTTCCTCTCTCTCTAAAATCAATACACATATCTTCAGGAGAGGATAAAAAAAGATAAATTGTCTTCTAAAAACAGAAAGCAGAGTTTTGATACCTAGTTACTTTATTTCTATCACACTCTAGATTTTTGTTTGTTTGTTTTGGTTCATTTTTTTCCCCCTGAAAGACCTTATGTTTGTTTTTTAAGTTTAATTCCACCTTGTTGGGTTGTGGAAAGATAAAAACTTCTGATAAAGTTAACCTAGCTACATAAAAGTCCACGTTGCATATGATCATAATCTTGATCTTTGACTAGATCCGAACTAGTAAAATCTTGTGATTAATCAGAATGGGTTACATTGTTTGTAGTGTGTCATCTTCACAGATGGGAGAGAGAATTATCAGAGTTCTCTTGAATATTTTTAATCCCTTCTAAGATAAAATGGCTTTGATGTTTGGGGGGGTTCTTTAAACTGGGTTGAGTTCCCCAAATAAATGACTTGGAAGAAATTTTGAATTCTAGTTTTGGTAGGACTATAGGTCAAAAAGAAAAGAAACTTGTTTTTTAATTCATAGTATTTCAACATTGCCTTGAACATGCCTCATATGTTTTAAAATATTGTAAAATTTAACAAATATTTCTATCCATTGTAGGATGAATAAAAATGTTCATAAAAATATAATGAAATATACCTCTTGGGAATGATGTTGAGGTTTTTATTGTTCTTCACAGCATAAACATTTTGTCAAGATTATTAATTGCTCCTTTTCTAATTGTCTGATTCCAGTCTACTGGAGATCTGATAACAGAGCTTTACTTTGACCACTAAAATACCTGACATCTACCAAACACCCAGAATGCAGCAAGAGCTCCCAGATGCCAAGTGTTGCCTAAATGTATCTGTCATTTCAGCCAGCCACTTGGACCTTGCAACACATAATTTCCTTAAAGTGTTGCTCACCAAATGCTCTGAACTGAACTGTACGCCCCACAGCCACACACAGCAGGGGTGTCCAACCTGTGGCTTGCAGGCGGCACATGGCCCGGGGTGGCTATGAATGAGACCCGACACAAAACTTAACGCATTATTAGATTTGTGTGTGTGTGATTACACATCACAATGTATTTAATGTGTGGCCCACGACAACTCTTCTTCTTCCAGTGTGGCCCAGAGACACCAAAAGATTGGACACTCCTGTCAGAGACTCATTAAATATATTTCTATGATTACATAGGAATCATTGAATAAAAGAATAAAAAAAACTGTGCAATTCATCTAATCCCCTTAAAGACTAGCTTAATAACACACATATATTAAAATAAGAATGATTTAATTTATTTAATTTCTTTTTTTTTCTTACAGGAGACCTGGCGAGCCCCCATTGATACAAGGCTGGCTTCCTTACTTTGGAGTGGCCCTGGAAGTAGGAAAAGATCCCATAGGTGTCATGAAAACTCTTCAAAAGCAACACGGTGACACTTTCACACTCCTCCTTGGGGGTAAACAGCACTTCATATATCATAACATCTCACTTGTTCTATAATGTCATTCTGTCTTTCTCTAGGCAGCATATGGAATATTTGTACAAAATTGTTTTATTTGTAGAGCTAATACAAAAGTAAACTATGTTCTTGAGCATAGTAATGTTCACATTAAACAAAAACAAATTATAAAACACTCTTGAGGGTAACTAGGTAACCTGATTCTCCAGCCATCACTTGTCGTTACAGTTTGGTTTGGTTTGGTTTTAAGAATAGTTTTGAAAAAGTTATTCTGTATTAATGGCCTTTATTTTGTAAAGAAGTTTTAGGTTTATAGAAAATTATAGAGTTCCCATATGTCCCTCCCCCTATTATATTTTCCCCTGTTATTAACATCTTATACTAATACTTCTTACAACTGATGAGCCACTGTTGATATGTTAGTAAAAATCTGTGGTTTACATTAGGGTCTACTCTTTGTGGTATATGGTTCTTTGAATTTTGACAAATGCATACTATCATGTATACACCATTACAGCATTACACAGAATAGTTTTCACTGCCTTCAAAATCCCTTGTATTCCACATATTTGTTCCTCTTCCTCTCCTGGAGCCCCTAGCAACCACTGATCTGGAATGTATTTTTAAATTGAAAATGTTCATTATCTTTCTACTTTAATAAAATGTTTACAAAGCTAGATAAAAGAAACACAAGTTTACTAGGTACCCCAACCTCAAAGGACTAAGAAGAGAAGCTACAATGTTCTTAATTTATCCTCCTTTAAGGGTTTTGCTGTCCAGATGCATCCCTATCTATTGCTACATAACAAAACCTCCCACAGATTTAATGCCTTAAAACAACAACTGGTCTTGCCAGAGTCACTTGTGTGGCTTGAGTCCTCGGCCCTCTTGATTGGGGATAGATGGTCCACACTGGCCTTATTTATGTGCTGGCAGGACCTCCTTGTCCACATGCTGTTTCATCCTCAAAAACAACATCCTCACTATATCAGCTGGTGTTTCAGCAGCATGTGAGGAAAAGTTGCAAGGCCTTCTGATGTTACAAAACCCCACTTCTGCCTCATCCCATCAGTCAGATCAAGTTGCAGGCCAGCACAGAGTCAAAAGTCGGGAATTAAACTCCACCTCTTCCTGGAGAAGGAAGAGGTGGAGTCACTTTTCTACACCTCTGACTTCTGCTTGGGTGTGCTGGTGAGAGAGGCAAGTGTGTTCCAGCTCCCCACCTCTCACTGGGCTCTGATAACACCATTCACTCTCCTTCCTAAGGAAATTGAAGACATCAGGTATGGCCTCACTCAGATCCCCAAATATCTACCAAATGTACCAGGTTTCACAACTGTTCTTAACGTCTATTCTCCAATTTCAATGTCTGTTCAAGGCAATCTGGGTAATTTTTCCACGATGCTTACTTTCTGCTTTCTCTGGGCTGGCATTTTATTGTGTATTTCTCTCATACATGTATCTTCATTTTTTTCTCTTTCGAGCCCTTATCCTTCACTTATAACCATGCTTAAGCTTCTCCTATATTCTCTATCTAGTTACTTTTCACTTCTTTTTTTCTCTTCAGCATCCAGGCTTTTCAAGAGTTATCTATATTTGCTGCTCCTACTTACTTATCTCCTAGAAACCTAACCATAATGAGCCTTCTGCCTTGCTGAGCTCAACAATGGGCTGTCTCCTGGTTGGAACTCTCTATTTGGTTTGACAGCACTGATTCCCCATTCCTTCCTGAAACTCTCTATTCCTTCATTCTCATGACACTGCACCTTCTGGTTCTTTCTCCAACTCGGAGTATTTCTCATCTGAGTCATCTTTAGGCATGCCTGTTTTCTTTGCTCAACCCCATTTATTTTCCTCTTACCAGCCTTAGAATTTTATGTTCTATTCCTAAAGAATTTGGGTGATTTCTTCTTACTGTAATTACTTTGCTGAATATCAGAAGCTGCCTTTTGTACATAGAGTGACTTCATTTCATTGCTACCATTTTAATGTAATTGGGAGGAAAAAATGATGCAATTGGATGAAACTGTAAGCACGACTGAGTTCTCACCTGGGCGGGCAATATTTGATTCACCACAACTTCTTCCTTCACCTGGAAGCTGGCAAGTCTCTTCCAAAAGTAATTGTGTGCACTCTTATTTCAGAAAAATTAAAATGGAAAAAAAATCATGCATCTTAGAAAGAAAGAAATCATAATATGTGAACATAATCCTCACAAGTATTCCCAGAGTCTCGGCTCCACCTACCTCCCCAGCCTCATGTCTTGCTACCACTTGCCTTGAGCTTAATGCACCATTAATGCACAAAATGGTTTGAAATTTCCTCTCCACACACCAGGCCCTTTTGTGTCTCTGTGTTTTCTCTTGCTATTTATTCTTCCAGAATGCTGTTCTCTTTCAGTCGTCCTCAAAAGGTGGCTGACCTGGACTCATGCCCTGAGGCCATATAGTCTACATATCACTTCCTCCCCAAAGCCTCACTGACCTTTGCCCCTTTCCTTGTTCTGCTGATGCTTCTTCTCCAGGCCCAGTTACACCCAATAGCTCTTCTGTTATAGCATTTAATAAGGTCTGAATGTGTTGCTAATTCACTTGTCGATTTCCTTCCATTATTTTCTAGCTCCTCTATTGCCAACATTTAGTCCAGAGCTCAGCTCTGATTGATTCACAATAAATAATTGATGAGGAATTTCTCAATACCTTGGAGCTGATGAAATACTTACTAGAATACAAATAAAGGCCATAGCTGGTTCTATTCTAAGTGAGCTTTGGCTTCATAATATAAAACTGTATTCTTCACTTTTTTTAAAGAGTCACTTTAAAAAATTCAGCCATATGTTCTAGTGAGTAGATACAACACATTATTGAAATTTTAGTTTTCCTTTTAAAATGCATTACACAGAAATAACCTAAGATGACTAAGCAGAAACTTGTGGCAGATTTGAATCATTGTATTCACTTTTCAACCAAAAACCACACACAATTTCTTCTGACACTTGATTTCTTAGTTTTAGTTACTGAGAAGCTTGCTAAATTCCTTATGTCTCAATAATTTGACCATGATTATGTTTTTGAACTCAACAGTAGACAACCACGGTTGAATATGTACTACTAACTTCTCTCTGGCTTCTTACTAGAGTTTGAATAAATTCCTGTCAAGATATCTTATTAACGTATATGGTTCTGATAATCAGTTTGCAAAATGCCTCATTTGGAAGATGTGACATGAGGAAGAGTTTTTCACCCTTGTCCCATAACATGACTTCAGTGAATAATGTTCTTGTATGATGAACAAATGATTGTCATCCCAAAACGTCTCAAGGGACATGGGTGTCATCTTAATAAAGAAATAAAAAGGTACATCTTTTCATGAGAAATCATGTAAATTTGTGACCTGTCGCAGAAAATAGTTCTCTAATTGGTGTTGTGTGGTGGTGCGGCCAAGTCGCTTTCCCCGGGTGTCATGCCCGGGAAGCCGTGCTGCACATCATTGTCAGCAGCTGGCGAAATCTCCCTAATAAGTGGGAGTGTGTGATGTGGTCACACATCAGCCTCGTAAAATGAAAAGGTGGCTTCCATTCCACTCCTCCAACTAACATTTTCAACTTGAGATTTTTAAAAATTTATAGAAGAACCAACTAAACATGGAAATTAAAAGCTTATAATTCTGGAAAACTTCTTTAAGGTTCAAATTTATTTCATATTTTGTTGACTAGGCATTTCTATTCCATATAGTCAAATAATTGTTCTGAATTCCCATGGATGTGTCTCTGTAAAGCACCAAATATCTTAAATGAAAACATTAAAACCCCATTTATAATGATCCAGATGTCCAACTCCTTGTGTATAGAAGACATTAGTGTGGGTGATCTAACTTGTTTTTTGACATTTACTGACATACTTTGCATCATATAGCTTCACCTTCCTGAAGGATGTAATTTTGAACTAAGCGAAAAGGCTGCTGAGTCAGTAAAGGATCATGCACAGGTTATACAGGAACGCTGGAGTTAATGTCTTAAGGCCCAGAAAGCCCCTAAAAAGGGAAGAGAATGAATTATTGACAAAGAAAACATTAAAAATTTTGACCCTATTTCAAATTCAAATATACTGCTCATAAGGAATATATCTAGCAAATGTAAGCCTCATTTTAACATTTATATTTTAGACATATGCAAACTCTGAAATTCTTTAAATCAATTATTTTATGTCAAGTGCTGACACTATTTTTTTCCTTTTTGAAAAACATGGCAAAGGCCATTGTTTCCACCTTGTGATCTTTGTGAATGAGGCAACTTGCCTATTGACACTTGTTCATTTACATAAAATTACACTAGAGGAAAAGTTCATTTTGCTCCAAGAATCCATGGCCTTCCAAATAACTTCTCAGGTTTCCTTTGTTAGGAAATTTAAATTCATTTTATGAATGTATATGTGTTTTCCTAACTGTCTGATTAAAGATTACAAAGAAACTCTGGTTTTGCATCTCACATTAACAGATGGTGGACAGATGGTTTAAATTAATATTAATTTTGGAAAACTTAGCTTAAATTGTTTATACTGAAGATTAAAAGTTGGAAAGCCAGCTAACATCTCCAGGGTTATTAGTACTTCCAAACCCACTTGAAAAGCAAAATCCAGAAATTAAATGTCCACTTTTAAAGAAATCCACATCTTACTCAGAAAGATAGATAAAATGCAATGCTTTGATGTGGAAGAAAATTAAAATAAAAATGAGAAAGAGAAAATACAGATCCTGGAATATAAAAAGCATGGAAAACAGTGAGAATTTTGTCTATACACAAATTGCTTTAAACTGATCCGTAATGATTTTTATACCCAACAGCCTGTGTGCAACAACCGCCTGTTTTTTTTTTTTAATATTAATAAACGGTTGCTAACCAGGGTGCTTTTTCCACATTTTATTCTTTTATTTGGAATTAACCTCATCAGTTTTCTCCCACCCTCACCCCCGAAGAGAGATGGAGGAAAAGGGACCGAAGGTGTGTGTGTGATGAGTTACCACA
This sequence comes from Phyllostomus hastatus, assembly GCF_019186645.2. Taxonomy (NCBI): domain Eukaryota; kingdom Metazoa; phylum Chordata; class Mammalia; order Chiroptera; family Phyllostomidae; genus Phyllostomus; species Phyllostomus hastatus. Next base: position 9,603,169 of record NW_025334017.1, on the reverse strand, counting down.
GGAGCGCTCACCTGCACGCAGTCCTCCCGCAGCCCGCCCTGCGGAAGGCTCCCATGCTGCCCTGGCGGGATCGCTTTGCCTTTCTACTCTGATTCTGATGGCTTTAGAAAACTGATAGGAAACATTTCAAAATATACTGTAAAAAGTGTGTGTTTCACAAGCAGGACCTTTTATACATTCTCTGAACTTCCATGACAAATTTAAAATAACCCTAAAGACATTTAGTAAAAGCTTTTCATTTAGTGGAAGGAGAAAAGTATGAATCACCACCTGTGAAAATACACAGCTTTGCCTAGAATTATGCCTTTTGCAAAATAAGAAAGTTGATTCTTTTTTTCAATGATCTGTCAGGCAGATGCTGGCAATTTTATTTAATTAAGCTGCTATGGTAAAGCAGGTGTCAGAAAATATGCCCACGGCCCGTTGAGTCCTTTCTCCGCTCCCCAGGGGGAAAAATACTGAGTTTGTTTTGTAGATGCAGCTTTGGGATTGGACCAGACTGAGTAGTCATTGCTCGCTTTCCTGTCATTTCTATACTGGCCCACCTTATTAAGTAAATCAAGAGGAAATAGAGTGAATAAAATTGAAGGCAGATGATTTATTTTTAGGAGAAAACCATAGCACATGTATCCTTGTGTACAGTAAAAACTTAAATTATGTTTTAAATTGTAAAACAACAACAAAAAGCACTTATCTTCTTTCTAGGGTTGAAAGTTATTCAAAACTTTATCCCAAATCTTGTACCAAATTAAAGTTGTGTGATGCTGTTGAAGTAACCACAAACAACAAGTGAGAAGTCGTTCATCTCAGAAAGCTATGCAAACATACATGCACACACACCACAGAATGATAAAGTTAAGGAGAAAGTGTAGATGATCCAACATACTTCAAGGTCTAATTATTTTTTATTCTCTAGAAGTCAATAAATAGGCATTTAAATGTACAGGAGCATCTAAACTTCATGTGTGTTCTTGGGAAGGAAATACTTATTAAATGTTGTTATTGAATACTATCTACATATTTCATATAACTAGAAGGAATCTTAAAATAGTACTAGAATTACTCCAAGCCTGATGAATCAGAATCAAGAAGAAATCTGTATTTTTAACCAGTACCTTAAATCTTCTAAGTGGTTAAGGTCGGACAACACTAATGTAGTAAAAAACCAAATGCCAACACCTCAAAGAACACTTTGATAAGTCTTGAAAGCAGGCTGAAGCAGACTCTACTCTCTGTCTAACAACTCTACTATATAGTACACTTATCCATAGGATACAATGTTTTCTTAACATCTTTATAGCTCAAGGGGAAAGAGATCCGACCAAGTGTCTGGGTTTCAATAAAAGTTGAATGAATATAAGAATGAATGAATGAATTCTAGTTTGGGATCCTGTTTCAGTATGTGACCTCAGACATGTTACTAAACCTTCCTGAACCACTATTTTCTCATCTACAAGAATGAAAATTCTGACCTTTTATAATTTGTTTTTAGTGTTGAATTAGTCATTCATTTGTAAGTACCTACTTCATACCACATCTTTATTTATTTGAGTTAAAATTATTGTATTTAACCAAAGCTAAGATGATACCAAGTATGAAAAAGCTATTTATAAAGTGTAAATAATCAGTAATGGAATGGCGTCTTGCCAATTTGATTTGATTTTGTGTTGTTGGAGCAAAAATATGAGAAGTGTTTAAATCTAGGGATTCTGAGAATATTTAAATGCTAATTTAAATATTTAAGTTTTTAGTTAAAAATTCAAAGAGTACATTACCTTCTTGTAATTCATTAAGAATTTCAGAATATTTAACTTCAAGCTTCTAGAGTTTTTCCCACCATCTTCCATTTTAAAAAGAAACTTGTAGTGGACCTTTTAATGAAATGGATTTTATTAAACTTTTCACCTTTCTAGATGTTCGTTATTAAGACCTAATTTTCATTAAGATATTTTCAAATTGCTGGGGGAGGGTGCTGTTTGTTTCACCTCCAAATGAGCTCATATTTTCATTTTTTTCAGGAAAGTACATAACATTTATTCTGGACCCTTCCCAGTACCAGTTAGTGATGAAAAATCACAAATTAAGCTTCGAACAGTTTTCTAATGACATATTAAAGAAAGCATTTTCCATCCAAAAGTTTATAACCAATGAAGGCCTGAGCAATGAACTGCACGACTGCTATCAGTATCTGCAAGGGAGATCCTTGGATGTACTCTTGGAAAACATGATGCAGAACCTGCAACAAGTTTTTGAAGCCCAGCTATTTAAAACCACGAACTGGACCATGACGCACCTGTTGACATTCTGCAGCTCAGTAATATTCGAGACAACGTTTACTACCATATTTGGAAAATTCGTTGCTGGCGATAGGACAAAATTTATTACTGAACTCAGAGATGATTTTTTTAAATTTGATGCCAAATTAATACATTTATTATCAGACATACCTATGGACCTTCTAGGAAATGCCAAGTCTATTCAAAAGAAACTTATAAAACGTTTGACATCAGAAAACTTGGCTAAGATACAGGGATGGTCAGAAGTTGTTCAACTGAGGCAAGATATTCTGGAGAAACACTATACTTCCACGGACTTTGAAATAGGAGGTAAGAAATTTCCAAATGATTACTTATCTAAAATAGAATAATTTACAATAAGACCTTTGAAATAAAAAGACAAAATCGTGACCTTGAAAATTTTTATGCTCTTTCTAATTGGCTAATGATAAAATGTTTTACTCTGAAACAACCCTCTGTGATAATTGATTTTTTTTTCTTTTGCTGAGGTGGTAAAACAAGATACTTAATGGTGATAATGAGAAAGAGTATAACTAAGCTGCATTTACTCCTCTTATCTCATCCCCCATCTCCCCCCACCACCACACACACATTACATTTTAAACTATTCTCATTAAGCAGAAAATTAGACTTCAGAAGCCTATTGGTCCTCATTAGCATGCACTGATCCTTGGCTGGGTCTGTGTCCTAACATCTTTTAATTAGCACACTGCAAATCTAATCAGTGTAATAAACGCTATTAATCTTCCTTTTCACTTATTTTCTCCCAGCACATCATTTAGGCTTTCTCTGGGCCTCTGTGGCAAACACTATTCCAAGCATGGCCTGGACAATCTATTACATTCTACGGCACCCAGAAGCTATGGCAGTGCTGCGTGACGAAATTGACCATTTGCAGGAGTCAACAGGTCAAAAGCGAGGGTCTGGATTTTCCATCCACATCACCAGAGAACAATTGGACAGCCTGGTCTACCTAGGTAATTTATTTTTATCTGTTATGAAGAAAAGAAGGTTACTTCTCGGCAAACTCAGTTTATCACTCAAAGCTATTTACCAGGAGGTGGAGGACACAGCTGCCTAATTGACATAATAACACCCATTTACATCAATTATAAATTATGTAGTTTATAGCTGTAGATACTCTCGTTGCATGTAAACACTAAGGCCTAGGTAATTAACTATGCAAGGTATGCAAAGGGCTAGACCAAAGCTTTGCAATTATTTGAAAAAAAAAGTTTCTGCCTATTAAGTCATTTGATTCTGAGCATCTGTTGGCATGCTAATGCTTTCCAAACACTGCTGTTCTGTCTCGTCAAGAAAGGTATTTGGGGCTTGAAAAAGAAAGTATTTCAGAAAAGCAACTTATGTGCAAAATATATTTATTCCACCCTAAAATGGTGTCTATATTTTCATGCACTGCTAGGATGTTTTATACAGCTTGGAGTGCACAATTCTGAAAAATGTACTACAAGTGATTTCCATTGGAAATTCATGATTTAAACACACTTTGGTTTGGGCAAGGAGGGAGAAGAAGGAAGGGAGAGAGGGAGGGAAAAGGAAAAGCAATAACTATAAATTACTTCATGTGAAATATCAATATTTTATAAAATATTCACTGACATCAGATATGCGTGGTCACTATGTTGAATACATTTTAGGTCAGGGGTGACAAGGTTGTTTTTCTGTTTCTACATGCACCTGTATACCAGTGACACCTGCTTTTGATGACTGTGGTTGCATTCTCCTTTACTGGTTTTGATGTGAACTGCCTATGACAATGTGATAAACTTCAATTCTCAAAGTTAAATTCCATATCAATGACTTATCCTCTATTCCTTCTGTATTGACATTTCATCCTGTGGTATCCTCTACTATACAATAGTCCAAGTCTCATTAGGCAAATACAGGAGTAAGTCTGTATATATCTACCTTCCTTCACTCCTTTGACAATGTAGGAAAGCATTTTAGCCCATGTTGGTCTCAATTTTTTATCTTTTAGATATGTTCGAGTTTTTTTGGTAGGAACTTCCATGCGCAAATGTCCTACAGGTCTTGTCCACCTGTTGGCCTTAAGAAGAATAGCCCAAGAGATTGTTCTCACTGTTTAGGTGAAACCCATCAGAAGCAGTAGCTGGAACCCGGCTTTGTGCTGACTGTTGGCGAGCTTGTTCAGTCAATTAGGAAAAATGTGTCACCTTATAACATACATTATCAAAGTAATTTTATATTTACTTGGTGAAAGAAAATAATCACACATTAGTAAAATACAAATATTATTTTATTTTTCTTTTGAGAATTATTGAAGAGCAAATGCACAAAATTTGCATAAAGTTCTGGATAGTTGCCTTTACATGGATACACAGTATTTCCTGAGTAGAAGATAGATGGTTCTATAAAGGTCAAGTTTGCATTTCCCATCTATTCAATTGCATTTTATGAATCTGATGATGGATACTGAGAAATAAAGCAAATAAACTTCAAAAATATATGTTTATATTCTATAGACAATTATTACTCTTTTTTAAGTATATTTTATTGATTATGTGTTACAGCTGTTCCAATTTTCCCCCCTCTGCCCCCTTCCACCAGCTTCCCCCCTTTTTCAGTTGAAGTTCATCAACTCTCTTTTTACCTACCTTCTCATTATTGAAACAAAAGGTCATTTTTAAGTGGTGGTATGAAAGGAGGAAAGTTTAAATGTATTTGATCAAAAGAAAAGGGTCCATTCAAGCCCACAGCTAGAGCTAGAGATTTTCATCCTTAGAGTGCTCATAAATTCACAATTCATTGACCATCGACAAGGGAATGACAGCAATCCCATCTGAGTGTAGATCCTCCTGGATATAGGCAATGTCTTCCAACACCTGGAAAGCAGACCACTGTTTATCACAACTGTGGTTACAAGCAGAGGCCAGGTAACACTCATTACAAGAACTTAATCTTCTAGAAAATACTGTGCATTTTTTTCTTTCATGAGATAGTTTTATGCAGAGGGGAGCAAATTTTTATATGGCTCAGTAACAACAGATAACCTCTGCATCTAGTCATAGCTCAATTGTATTTCTGTATGTCAAAAGAGTTTGAACTGTATGTACAAAAGGCAAGATTTGCAGAATTAAATATTTGTACAGTGTACCATATGGTAGGAGTGTATGTGCTTCCTGTTCTCATCTTCTTAAGGAAAGTGTTCTATGTATTCTACATATAATTTCTCTTTAAAGAGATATCTTTAATTTTTATTATTATAAAAAAAGATCGCAAGGATTGAATGAATACTGCATTTTTTAAAAAACAAGAACAGAGAATTTTGTTATTAGTACAGCAGAGGGATGGGAGATTATTTTTTATAGAGATATTGCATGCCACACACATTTTTTATACAGTGAGGTTGAAAAGGAAAACTAGAATGTCATAGAAAATGGTGTCTTATTCCTGAACAAAAATGATTTCTCTAGAGTGGTCCAGAAGACAGAGCCCAGCAGGGCACAGGTGATGTAAATCTTCATGCATATCTTACTGACACTCCTGGCTTAACTGTATGGACCTCAAATTTATCAAATTTCCTCTGGTGTCAATATGCACCTAATGTCAGCAAAAGTTAAAGTGTGTAACATAGATTAGACTTTTAAATACCAAGCCCAAAGCAATCGTCTGTTTTGAGAGGTTGTAGTGGATTTATGCTTTTATTCAATACCCTTGAAAATCTTTCTTTAAAACCATTCTACCTTTCACTTAAAGAATAACACAACTTTAACCCTGGCTGGTATGGCTCAGTGGACTGAGTGCCAGCCTGCAGAACCAGGGGGTCACTGGTTCGGTTCACAGTCGGAGCACATGCCTGGGTTGTGGGCTGGGTCTCTGGTTGGGAGTGTGTGAGAGACAACCAGTCAATGTATCTCTCACACATCAATGTTTCTCTCCCTCCCTTCCCATCTCTCTAAAAATAAATGAATAAGATCTTATGGAAAAAAAAAGAAAAACACAGCTTTATATTTTTATATATTTATGTAACTGATAAGAATTTGGCTTATCATGACCCTCACTAAAATGTTATATCAATTAGTAAAGGTCTCTACCATTAAATTTAAATTTAAAATAAATTAGTAAATACAATGAGGTTCAGATAATGGTTACTTGGGGCCTAAATCTCAATAGAAAGATGAGCTGAGAAAATAGAAATTTTAAAAACTCTAAGAGAAAAGTAAGAGATAATGCAAGGAGCAGAAGCTCTCAAAATTAATTTGTACTTCTTACTTCAAGGTTTACTGAAATAATGTATGTAAATAATAAAAAGTATGGGTTCAATAAATATTATCTATTATTATCAGCAAAAGGATATTAAACTTCAATGTCATCCCTACAATGTTTATGTTTTCTTTATTTTCAAGTATTTGTGAACCAAGCTGGTATGCTATTCAAGTCCACTTCACCCTGCAGGAAGGTGCTTTCTGCATAGCGCCCATGAAAAGAGCAACTGTACTCTAAGTAAGAACATAAGGCAAAGTGGATTATAACTCTTAAATTCTATAAACTCTCAGGTGAATTGCCAGCAATTACATATCCTGAAAATGAGAAAAGTTGGAAATGTGGTTCAAGTTGGGAATATTAGAATAAAGGAAGGTACTGCAAAACTAGGGTTTGGCAAAATTTGTAATACTTTTTATTTTTTTAAACAGAGGTCAGATATTTCAAAGCAACTTTATGGACTTACATTCTTTTGTGTGGTCTTCACTGAGATACTGGGGGACTGGGGCAGCTATTACTTTGTCATTAGTTTTACCGACGAGAAAAGTTGAGGGGAGGGTGGTACAAGGGAACTACATGGTAATGGAAAAAGAAACACAATAAAGATGAAAAATAATACTCAAGGTGCTATATAATTAGCCTAAGATCATAGAGGAAAAGGAGAGAGGCAGGACTTTAACTTGGGCTTTCCATCCGAGGCTTTTCCCCTCAGACCTCTCTGCTGTCAGAATCACTGGAGTCCTTTTCATTGTCCAAACTGAAAGGGGGGAGGAATTCTTTGTGTCGTGACCAACAAAGGCAGCCATAATAGTCACACGGACAAGATCCGAAAATGTGGGCTAGATGATGATATTTTTAATTTCAGATGAGACATTAAGAATGATAGTATTAATAATTATTTTACTATGTGGCAGGCATGTATTTTAGCTTATTTAATCCTCAAGTATCATCTATAATTACTGGGTAACAAGGTTCAGAAAGTTGAGTTAACCACCCCAAATCCTACAACTAGATAGTGGCAGAGCCAGAAATTGAGGCCAGGTCTGTCTAACACAGCGCTAACTTATAAACACTGTCATCTTATGGAAAAATGCTGGAGATGTACCTGAGACCTTGACCGCTGTTTTTTACATGTTTTTAAAATAAAAATAAATTTTTCATTTTGAATAGTTTTAGATTTACAGAAAAGTTACTAAGATAATAGTGTTCCCATATATCCCTGACACACATTTTCCCTTATTATTAACATCTTAGTGTGGTATATTGGCAAAATTGTGGGTGTTATTTTGAAAAAAAAAACTAATTTAGTATTATAAAATATGGTTATTTGAGAAATTTAAATTGTACATAGTTTACACAACAACAGTAAAGTTTACAAAAACAATGTTCTCTTCCTGTGGGGTTACATAGGAGGTATCAATTCTACTTCATATTAGAGACTTCCAACTAGAGCTGAGGGGAAAAGCATCTTCCATAAAGGGGTACACCAGAAATAAGGGAGTGAAATGTTTATATGTAATCTAGGGAAACATCAGTTAAAAAGTGAAAAATACTGATTTGGATGTTTATCGAATTTCCAGCTCAGCACAGAGCTAAGAGGGTTAGATAATATAATGAATGCTGGAAGCAGGAGTTGAAAGGATTGAAAGGGAAATTTAATGAGAATGCAGATTATGGTATTTAGGTCTAAAAATCAACTGCATAAGAATAGGGTGAGGAAATTCATGGCTGAGCAAAAAAGGTTTGAAAAATCATCTGGGTTTGGGAATCATCTGGGAAGCTTCAAAGATACTCAAACTTGCACCCTTCCCCCCCTCCCCCCCACTGGCCCCCGCCGCCACAGAGGTTCTGATTTCAGTGGCCTGGGGTGCAGCTTTAAAAACTCTCTGGATGATGCTAATATGCAACCAAGGTTTAAAAGCATGTATTTTAAAGTGTTCATTATTGCATTAGTCTTGATTGCCTTAGTCTGGGATGGAGTGCTTATACTTACTATTATTATTATTAAACCATCTTATGTGATTCTAATGGACAGCCAGCACTGATAGCTTCTGGGATATCAGAAAGTTTAAAACAAGTCAGTGATTATATTATTTCAAAAATATATTGTTCATCTGCTTCCAACAAAACAGTAATGGAAGTATGGTATTTACGGCAGAGAAAGTAGTTGCTCTCTACTTTTCCAACTGAAGTAACACACCCAGTTCTGCCACATTTTAGTGGAACATTTACTAATTGAATTCATCCAAGTATGTCAAAAAGAAGGAAAGCCATATCTTCTCTGACACACAATTAAAAAATGACACAATAGTTATCTTTAAGTATTTGTTAAGGGCTGTTATGGGGGAAGAGAAATTAGAATTTTTTTCCTTTGGGTTTTCTAAAGGGGAATAATGAAAGGGAGGCAAATTTCAGCTCCGTGTGAAAAATATCTTTCTACTAAAAGGGACTTCCTGGATGCCAACATTGGAGATATCCAATTAGAAATTGTACAATATCTGTGCTAGGATCGTGGGAAGCATTCCTATTTACATGTTCCTTCCAATGGTGAATTACCTAGATTGCACTGGCTCTGAAGTCCAAATCCACATGCTGTGTTCTCTTGTTTCTACATATGTGAGCTACCGTTTCACACCAGCAGCAGTAGCTCAGTGCCCTGAGCAGAGTAGGACCTGAATAAATGTCAGTTGAATATACGAATGTTGACCTTACGTGCCTATATTTTAGCAGTAAACCAAAGGCCATGTCTGCAATGCAGAGTAAAAGCAGGCCTTCATTTGCACCAGTACAGATTCATTTTTGACTTTGCTAAAATATACAACTGTTGATCCAAAAACTAGTTATTCTACTTCACATTATCTGGTTATTATAATTCCAGATTTACCTTCTCGCCTGTCTTGAAGGCAGTTGCATAAAATCATACACACATCTGGACCCTCACACCCTGTAGGACGTACTGCCTCCAGCTTCACCTCCCCCCTTTTCACCGACCTTCTTCCTGAGGCCTCCCTCCAAGTGCACAGCCCCAGCACACTGCGGCAGGGCCTGGCTGTTCATTTCACTCCAGTCACCGTTGCTATCCACTGATCACCATGGCTAATCAAATGGTATGACAGTCTGCCCCAATCATTAAGATGACCCAAATTAACAGCCTGGCCATGTCACAGTACATTCATTCCACACACACAGACATGGTTTAAGTGTGAGGCAGAAACTTGGATGTGCTTATTTGTGTTTGCACTGTAACATGCATTATTGATAGTCCTATGCTGCTTCCCCACTTTAAATCTGCAAATGAGAATCATCTGTCAATTATTACAGCCAGAATGGAGATCTAAGGGCAAAAGAGAAAGTGGATATGCCTTTTCCCACTGCTATTTCTTTCATTTGCCCTTTTCCTTCACAGTTACATTGTGAAGCATTTTAGCTCAACACATTCCTCAGCTTTTTGCCTAAAGTGGATACTGAATCAGAATATTTTTATATCCTAAAGAGAAACAAATCTTCCCTAGCCAGGTGAAGAAGGCAGTGCAGGCTCAGAACTGTAAACTGCTTGTGGGAATTCGGTGACCCAATTTCCCTGTCAGTACTGGTCAGTGAAACTTAGTTCTTAAAAAAAAAACACAGGCAGCCTTATCTTAATCACCATTGCAATTCTTGGCACTTTACAGTGCCTGGTGTAAATTATCCCACAAATATTTGCATTCTTGATAGCCGTTTTTCTACAATGCATTTAATAAGTAGAGGGTCCTATTACCTGCTAAATGTTAGTATAAATTAACAATCCATTATGCACAATAAGTTGTATAAAACATTTACAGATAGAGATCATGTTTAATTAAAATTAACTTGCATATGAAAGCCAGGCGCACTAATGATCTCAATGACCTTTTATTACCTGCAGCCCCTTGTTTTGGCTGGAATGATTGACAGCTTGCTGTTTGGCTACCATGTTGAATTTCAGCTGACAAGACTTTTCATTTTAACTCAATTTGCCCGCCTATCACAAGCTGGTGGCAGGCCAGACCCAAGTCACCCAGCTTTGCCTCAGCAGCTTGCTCTAGTTCTCATTAGTACGCATTTATTCAGTGGAAATTGGAAGACAAATGCTTGAAGGCATGTGAACTAAGTATAGCAAATTAGGTTTAAAGACTGAATATTTATAAGTATATGGAAAGTTTTTTTTTTAATTCTAGAGCAAATTGAGAACTGAGTGCTAGCTTTGGCATAAAAGAAATAAAGATAGAAGGGGGAAGGAAGATTCTAAGAATAACAATACTATAAGCTTTTTCTTTCCGTTTTGGAAATATGTAAAATGCCTCTGACAACACCTTATCAAATACCAACCTGGCCTCTCTTTCGTGGAGTGCTTGCACAATGAAGCTTAGCACCTCGTGCATGAGAAGGGGGGAAAAATGAGGGTCATGTTCAATTGTTGCTTGGTTATCCCTTGGTATGTTTTAAATTGCCTTGTTTGTTCGGCACTAGCACAGAAACAGATGTTGCTCTACCGTGCAGGATAATTTACTGTACCTCCTGGTGCAGCATGGAAGGCCTCCCAGGGCCCAGCTGGTCTGTCAGTGGCACTGGCTGGTGTCTGCTCAACTATGACAACTACAAGTCGAGGCTGCAATTTTTTTTTTTGTTGTGCGGTTGTCATTCTTCTCAACATATAGCTCTGCCTGCACTCGCACTGGGCTGGTAGAGAAGCTGCTGGCTTTTGTGCCTGTATGTGGCAACACAGAGGCACGGAAGCTCCACTCTCCGTTGTTAATAATAATGCAACTCATTACTTCTGTCGTCTAATGATTATCGGCATGATCGCTCAGAGCAAGAGCCAACGTCGCCTTGCACACATAACTGGTACTGGAAGGTAAAACAGATTTGTCATTTACGATCTGACCGCTAAGCCACACTTTGTGTGCTCCATTATTGTGATTAACTTCTGCCTAAGATATGCTCGCCCAATTGTCATTTGTGATACTGCAGTGGGCGCAAGCTGCCGTGCTTCCCGCGAGCGCCTCAGCCAATCGGATGTGACCATGTTATTTGGACTGTTAAACGCCTGCCCTGTCACAGCAGCCACCCCACAGTTATTTAGTTTTTGTATTCCTTCCTTCCACACCCCTACTGGAGCTGGTGGGGAAACGATGCTGCTGCATATGTCAGCTACCATTTCACACCACAAGCTAAAATGATGCTGTGCTGTTGTTGACCCAACAGAGCCGGCAGCCGTACAGGGGGAGCCGGCCCTCGATTTTTACCACAGAAAAGTTGGTCGCTGGTGTCCTGCCAGCTAAAATCCGTTGTGTCAGGTGCCTTGTGTCTATTGCAATAGAATCCATGTTCCAAAACCAAAGTTCTTTTCTGGCCCCATCATCAACAAACCGTTTTGACTCTGCCTGATTATAATAACGAAGGCAGTCCAAAAGAATATGTACAGCCTCACTGTACGTCACATTGAATCACCACACTGGCCACACAGAGCTGACCGCAGCCTCATTTCTTTAGACAAACGCAGGCCCAGGGAAAAACCTCCTGGGAGAAGGCACCCAAAGCCACTTGATAGTGCTATGCAAGCTATGCCTAGGTTTACATTTTAGTGAAATAGTTACTTATTTTTATTTTGTGGCTGATGAGAGCCCCCACTGACCAGTCTGCTTCTATAATCTAATGATGAGTACTTACATTTCAGAGCTTTGCTGAAAACTGCTAGGGGACTGGGCTCTGTGTGTGTGTGTCTGTGGTTGTACATTGCATGCCACAAACAACTGTGTGTTACCAGGGGAAGGGGGAAAATACTTGGTTTGGAGCTCTCTTTTACATTGCTGATTAGAAAGAATCAAGCTTTATATTCTAGGACCCATTCACGCTGGTGAAAACATAGTCAGTTTTGATTATGAAGGCAGAGATGCAGACCTAGACAGGAGCTACATGCTGATATGCATGCTATCAGAATGATTTATGCAAATTATGCATATTATTCCCAAAGGGATTCCTCCTCAAACTGCCAGGATAAATTGCCGGAAATTAGCCATAAAATCTGTCGTGCAAGGAGCAAAAGGTGAAGGCCACTGGGAAAGCAAGGACATTCAGCTTCTGGAATCTTCCAGGTTATGATGGTGGCTGTTATTTTCCCTGGATACAAGGGAAATAGAGTTTTCTTCTGAATCCTATAAACGTATTTTTTCTTTGAAATTTTTCCAGCAAATGCTGACTCACATTTTATTTACAGCTAGCATAAAAGAATTTAAGTGTTAAGCTGTCGCAGAAAGCACCACTACAATCACTTTACTATTAACTGCCTAAGTGGTTATTAAATGTCTCAGCCTGGCTTTAAAGGCATAGCTGTTCTGTAGGTTGGTGAAATAACCCACCAGCAGTTATTTAACAGGGATATGGTTTTAATTTACAATGGGTATACCGTAACGCAATGTTTCTCTGTTGCAAACTATTCTTTCCTACAAAAATTCTAACCAATGACTTTCTGCCTCAGCACAGCACTGTTGCTCCGTCTGTGAAATGCCAGGCCACAGCTGTCTCGCCAGCCCCCTTCCCACTCTGGTCTGGCAAAGCCATCATCTCAGCACTCAGTGAATCTGATTAGGAAAGCTATTGGTGGTGAGCTTTAGTGGCAAATTGTGGGCACTCCCCAGGACCTGTCATAGTTTAAGAAGCTGTTGCTTATTTTCCTTCAGAAAGCGCCATTCTCGAGACTTTACGACTATGTTCATTTTCGTCCATCATGCGCTTCATCCAAGAGGATTTGACTCTACCGTCAGAGACCCGAGACTACCTTCTGCGAAAGGGAGACCTGCTAGCCATCTTTCCTCCCATCTTGCACTATGACCCTGAAATCTTTGAAGCTCCAGAGGTAAATAAATGTCGAACTGGTCACTGGCATTCTTAGATATTGAAAGCACATTCTTCTTCTTCATGAGCTGTTTCTATCTCTTTTTTTTACCACCTCATTTTAGATAGGATTTGAGACACTTTGATGACTTCTATTTTTCCTCCAATGGGAAAATGTTCCTGTTCACTAACGTGCTTCCTAGGATCTCTCCATCAAAGATTTTGTGGCCCATAAATAGGGATACTGTGATGAGACTCAATGCTAGTGTCTTCCAATGAAATGGGCATTGTGCCTAGGCCATCATTACCTTTAGGGCATATATAGGTTTCGTTTGGCAGAGAATTATTGAAAGCCATAAAAGGCAAGCTATTGACAGGCGGCTTAGAGGATAAACAATGACAACCATGTTGCCAAGTCTTTCCAGACTGGGTTTATATCCCAAAGTCAAACACCTTCATGGTCGTAGTTAAGCCCATATACTTTTTAACCTCTTACTAAAGATATGTGCTCCTTCTTGATCAGTTAGGATGGCGTTATGAACTTGAGATTGTAAAGCTGCTGTTCACAGGCGAAGCTCTGAGGGTAATTGTGTCATCTCCTTGTATTTTTTTCCCCCAAAGCTGGAGTTAATGAATATCAAAGACTGGAAATTAATCCACCCTGGCTCATCCCTTAATACCACTTTAGAGGTTCACCACCTGCATGCAAATTGAATGCAGTCATATTCTGCCTGTGTGCCTCATGAAGTAATGCTGTTGCTGCAGTGGTTTTTGTATATAAAAGGCCACTTTTCAAAGGGAATCTCCGTGCTCTTTTGAGCAGTTCAAAAGCTGGACCACTTTTAAACCCAGTTTCTTGAGTGAGTTGTCATGCAGCCAGGCTGGATTAAAAAATTGTTGAATTTTGGAAACCAAAGAGAAGAAGACAACTTCAAATATAACAAGATAATATGCATTGATTTCATCAGCAAGGCAAAATTTTTTAGGCGAGGGAGAATGTGTGTATGGTTTCTATCCGTTTCAGAAGAAGGGGCATTAAATGAATGATGAGAGTGAGTCGGAAGCGAGGTATTAGTGAGTGAATAAGCATTTCCCAGACAACAAGCTTTATTTCCACATGGGCAAATATCAACATTTTCACACCCAAGTAGTCAGTTAACAGGGACAATAATTAATATTTGAAAAATACTTTAAAATTTTAAAACTGCTTTATTTTTAGCTCTGATTTTTAATGTATTTAACTTTATTTTTTCATTATATAATTATTCCAATAGTCACTAAGTTTACCCTTCATGTCATGATAATAAAATCAACAAATACTCAACAAATGTTTGCCAAATCATCACTGTTTTTGTGGAACTGGTCTTTGGGTTCCTCCTACCCTCCACTCCTGACCCTGGCCCAGTGATTAAAAAAATGACCATAAATGATACTTTCAGGAGTTTAAAAATCAAAGTTAAATATTGAACTTGTGCTGATTTATATTTACATTATAGTATTTCTATAGAATACTAACTAGCAATGTCCAAACTTTACATAACAATTGACCAATCTTAATAATAATTGGAAGGGTTGGCCTCATGCTAAACCTGTGTAAAATGGAAATCATGATATTGTGAATGCTGACTTGGTGTCACTGGGGTAGCTCTAACTTAAGTTGATAGGCACTTTCTATTATTTACTAGTCTTAACATTAGTCAATTATGCCTGACTAATGTTAAAGGTAACTAGCTAATTCTTTGCCATGGTATTGTTTTCTTGAAATTAATTGTGGAATGCTAATAGTTATAGTTCAGAACCATTTTTATATGATTTGGCAAGGTCCTGTGTAATCATCCTATAAACATTTACTAAATATTTACTACTGTCAGGCATATAAATTGATTCCTTTTTTTCTTATCAACTTAGGATGGCAATAATATACTATAGATGCTCATCTGACAGATGCCCACCCCAAAACAGTGATGCACTGACAGTAAAGACGGCACATTTGTCCTTGTTACAAAGAGCCTTGGCCCAGGAGCTCTGGCCCCTGGAGCTCATCAGACGCCCTTATTTTCCATCTCCTTATCTTTGCATACTACATATCCTGAATGGGAGGACGGGCCTTAGGTATAGAAAACAGACCATTGCTATTGGGTCAAAAACATGAAGATGACAAACTCCACATATCAGTATTGTTATTCTCAGAGAGAGCACAAAGCCACTGAAGAGCCTTAGCAGGACATGGGTTCCCCCAATTCAACAAGGTTGTTCAAGTTGTTAAAAAGAAACTGGCTTGGCCATACCAGGTTTCAGGTTGTTCAAGTTCCACAGACCCTAGAATACTACATTACAAAAGCAGGCCATGGTTCTCCTTCACCCATCTTTCTGTTCCTGAATGTCCCTCCCAAGAAGCATCCTTAATTATCTCTTCTTTGACAGTGTCACTGATTCCCACCTTACTCCTAGAGAATTTGCCATTGCCCACTCTGTGCCCTGTGTATGCCTTTCATGTATTTTTTATTATGGTCCACACCACATAGTATTTTTCAATTACTTATTTACTTCTCCCTGCTTCCATATGCTACAAGCCTAGTACCTCCCACACAGGAAGGTGTCCATAGATGGTGAACAAACAAGGGGATGCCAGGATGGATGAATGCACTGAAAGTGAAAATACGCTCCAGTTAAATTTGTAAATCACCCCGGATATTGCACACTCATGTATGTACTGGGCCTGAATAGATGAAGTGGCTTGTGTATAAACATGGCAATACTATCTGGAGTGGTGAGAACTGTGGCAAAAGGAGAACCCAGGAGTCATCTTATTGAGTCCATGTGACTGCTTCTGAGTTAACCCTCAGCTCTTACAAGCATGTAGGCCTGGTATGGCCAAGTCAGTTTCTTATTGACTCAAAAAATGTGTTTCTAAGTGAAGCTTAGAATAGAATTTTCAAATGTTTGGACAAAATAAAGTTTAAAACACAATGTTGGCTAAACAAAAAGTGTCTGTGAATGTAACTGAATCTATAAGCTATGGACATGTAACCTCTGTGTTATGAATTATTTTCCTGAATATTTGTTGTTTAGCTTATTGTAATGTCACTGCTCAGGTGGTTCTTGCCTGTGGGAGAAAACAAATTGGCAGTAACATTGAAAACAATGAGAGAGAGCAAAGAAAACACCCCTTCCCAGTTCTTTCTTCCTCTTTCTCTGTTGGTCTAAATACTATCCAAGAATATCCCAGGGGTGTCAAACTCATTTTCAATGGGGGCCACATCAGCCTTCAAAGGGTCAAATGTAATTTCAGGACTGTATAAATGTAACTACTCCTTAACAGTTAAGAGAGAGCTTGGTGCTGCTGCCAGGTAGAAACAAGATAAAACAAAGTGGAGGGCTGGATTTGGCCCTTGGGCCTTGTATTTGCCACCTGTGAGATAAATTAGTTAGGAATGGATAGTTCTTTAAATTTTTCTGAAGGCTTCCTCAAATTTACATCTATTACCAGACATAATTCAAGCACTGGCTCTCAAAGAATTGGTTAATGGTGATGATTTCTTTTGTGCCAAAATGCAAAGTCGGAGCTATCAAAAAGATCAAATTTGTTGGGTTTTTTTCTATGGCCTGAAGTGATCTGGCGTAAAGGGAGGCCTAGGGAGGTCCATATGGAAGAAACAGCAAACATTTAAGATGATAACAGATTATCATAATGATGTAGCCTCCTAAAGTAAGAAAACAGTGAAAGAGTTAAGTAATTATAAAGCTGTTGAAGTACCCACTAAAGCTCTGAAGTTCAAAGACCTCTAAATAATTATTGTCCATATTTCAAACTGGAATAGAGTTGCATTCCTTGTATATTTCAAGGAAACAAATGTATAGTGCATATCTACTGTCCAGAAAGCATGTTGATGGGTGCAATGGGTGACACGGAAATAAAAAAGACCTCTGTCCTTAAGAACTTATGGCTTAGGGCTTGGCCTTACCACATGGCGATCTCATAGCCAAGCCCTTCATGTTGACAGGGTTTCTGCCATTCCAGTGAACTGCTATACCTGCTATGTTGGAACCAGCTGGTAGACCAACACTCTGAAAGCCCCGAGTTTGTCAGTTTTCCTGGTATAAATAATCCCACCTTGGCTGATTTCATGTAACCCACTTGAAGACCCTAAACATGAAGTTGAAAAGAGATATATATGCACACTTGTTTGAGCCAGTATAAGCTGGCTGTAGCACACCACTGGTTGGAACCTAGGTTGTGGAGATAAAAAGGGACTTGTGTCATCTGTCATCTTGCTCCCAGGAGGATTGACTGCAAATCAGGGCAACAGTGCAGCTCCTCATCCATTCAGAACACTGGCAGTTTTTATTTCTAGGAAGTCACATCTTTTATCTACTCTAGATCCCTATGCTCAAATGATGAACTGAGTGAATCCAAGACCTGACCATACTGAACATCGTCTACCTCAGCAAGACCATGTTTGTGCCTTTTTAACTTCTGTACTTCACATACAGGAAGTAGTATAAAAATCTGTTGAATGAACTAAATGTGATGTTTGGAGAACACAAACTAGGGTGTTAGACAGTGCTCCTCAGTCACTTACACCAAAAAGTCTCCTCAATTCAGAAAATTGAATCATCTATCCAGTGCTGATTTGTAGTGCTAAATATTATACCATTTTCCCCTTGTAAACACTGAATATTCATCTACTCTTCATTCTCTACATGTTTATTTACTTATTCAATATCTCTATTTTTTCAAAAGCTTGAAGATTGCTTTTAAAATATACTTATTGTCATGTATTTATTCATTAATTCGACAAACATATATGGAGTCTCTACTATGTGTATAGCACTCTGTTGGGTGCTTCAAAAATACAGAGATAAATAAGACAGTGCGACAACTCCAATCTCCTGGGAATTCTTGGCTCTGCCATTTCCTGTGGGTTAGCTCTGTCTGCAGCCTGTGGCAAGATGGCCACAGCAGTTGCAGGCATCATTTTCACATAAAAGTAGGTCCAGAAGGGAAAGGGTAGTGAACCATTTTTGTTTGTTTGTTTTTGTTGAAAAGAAGAAAACTTCTCCCAGATGTCCCCACAGACTTTTCCCGTACAGCACTAATGAGATTGGTTCACGTACCGTAGCCTAAATCAGCCAGAGGCAGTGCGACGTGAGTACTGCCGCTGGAGCCTAGACAAATCTGATGCAGAAGAAAGACATTGAGGAGTCATGTACAACAATCGTCAGAGGAGCAGTGGGGAATTTCAATGTCTTACCCTTTCTCTTATGGCTTCTTTATTCTTATCCATTTAATGATATTGCATTCAATATTATTAATTATGATACACTGAGATATTTTAAGAGCTCATTTTAAATATGAAACACTGAGCTATTATAGTTATAAGAGTTGAAGCCAACATGATGAATCCTGTATTTAAGTTGTTCTAAGTAAACATGTACATCTTGAGGTTTCTAACCCTTTGTTCTATGGCACTGTGACCTCCAAATCTCAGGGATGACTCTTACACTCCTTGTTATGGCCACACTATATCCCTAGCAGCTGCCACAAGCTTTCCCCAATATCAGTTCCTACTCTGGTTCCCCATGCCCTCGCAATAGAAAACTGAAAATAAATTTCTACTAAAAAATATATTTATGCCTATGTGCCCTTTGCCCTTAATGATGGTCTCAGAGCAAAAGAAGGGGGTCTCTTCCCTTCTTGTTTCATAATATATTTAACCAAGTAGGAATTTCTAACATGTTTAGTATGAGGAAATTGAATAGAATATGATAAAAATTAGAGGAGTGACATTCCTGGTTGAGTAGGAATTTGAAGGAACTGAATGTAAACACTAAGGTCACAGGGGTAGGGGACCAGTACGTGCAGATCACCATGGTCCCCCAGAGGGCAGCACAGCCAATTTCACAAAGAACAGGAAAGCAGTGACAGTCTTGCTTACTTACGACATTATAAAGGACATTTATAACAGGACATTATTCAATCATAACCCAAGCTAAGTTTTCTTTTTGTATTTTCTGGCTTAAACAATAGAACTACAGTGAGACCATTTTTAACAAATCATTTCATGGCAAAATTAACTTGAACTGATTTGACCTCGGCCAGGAGTTCTTGGGAAGAGTGCTGGTTTCCTCAGATTGGTCAAGGGCCGCAGCACTAAACTGGGGCAGGTGGGCCTGGGCCAAGGTAATGGACAAAGGTCACCAGGAAAGAGTGCTATACAGTAACTCTATGTCACAAAATATATGTCAACAAAGAGTATTCTTACTCATAGGATGAACAGATAGTTTCAGTTTAGAGCTGATTAGATTGTATTCGAATACATCCCAGAAATTTCTCTGTGGGAAAACACACTTGTATTCTAATGCAGATTAATTTGCCATTTTGATTGCATCAACTTACAAGTTGGAGTGGAATAGAAGCTACCCAAAGTGTGTTTTCTAAACCTGACTACTTATCAAAATACGTATCCTAGGTAAATGAGGATAAACCCAGTTTTTTTTTAAAGAAATGATTTTGCTGGCATTAATAGTGGCATGAAATGAGATGGGTCTTTTATGATGAATTCACAATCTATCCAGGTATTGTAGGGTTTTCTCTATAACCTGAAATGCTTTTTCATCTGACCTGCTTCCTTTGCCTTTGACACTATATAGTTCATACCCAAGTTGTGTGCTGGCAGATCTAATGCTAATGAGCACCAAGCACAGGAAATACTTGGTCATTTTCATGCATGCCACGTGTTAATTTAATCAATGGTTTAATTCACCATGGGCTGAAATAAGGTCACTCAGTCTCCTCTTGGAAACTCGAGTGAGAATAAATTAAGATGGCAGGCCAACACCCGAGATGATCCAGGCCCATCGTTTTCTGTAGCAAGTAATAGAACTTATTTATGAAAACATATCAGAAACACCTGCCAGCCTAGAATTAACCCAAAGAGAGTTCATTAATAGAACTGTCATAGGAGAAATTCAGTCCACCATCAAAAAACAAGCAAGACCAATTTTGTGGCTTAGCTCCTCTCTAATGCTTCATGTGAATTTTATTATTTTACATCTATTGAATCTAAACATAAATGAACACTAAGCTCATAGTTCTTATCCATTAGTAGCTGACTGGGAAAGAATAGAGAAAAAGCATGTTATGGATCCTCAGCAGCTCCTATTCATTATTCCAGTAACCATGGTGGCAGTACCAGAGCCCTGACCTTCCACCCAACATTGGCCCATCAAGTGCCCATTAGTCAGGACCCACCTCAATGAACAAAAATAGAGATACTGCCTCCATACTTAGGAAACTCAGCATGGGAGAGAAAGGTCGATTAGGAAGGAAAGTCATATAGGTGCTTGAATTCCCCCTTCTTATGGGAGACGTAATTTCTTAGTAGAATTTGAGTTTTTTGAAAGTTTATACATGATTTGCACTTAATCAAGCTTTACATTCTTAAAAGGAGCCTTGTAAGGCAGGCAAGGGAAGCTGGCTACTTTGTGGATGTGGACTCAAGCTATTTCATGTAAATTTTTTAACAGTCTCTATTTCTTCCTCACAGGAATATAGATTTGACCGCTTTGTAGAAAATGGTAAGAAGAAAACGACCTTTTTCAAAAGAGGTAAAAAGCTGAAGTATTACCTCCTGCCATTTGGATTAGGAACCAGCAAATGCCCAGGCCGATTTCTTGCAGTTAATGAGATAAAGCAATTGTTAGTTGTACTTTTAACTTATTTTGATTTAGAAATAATAGATGATAAACCTGTTCAACTAGACTATGGTCACTTCTTGTTTGGTGTTCAGTACCCAGCTTCTGATGTTTTATTTAGGTACAAAGTCAAATCTTAAAGAAGCTAAAAGGAAACAAATGAGATCTATGGAAACTAACCTAAATGTCCTTAGCTCCCTATTCATTTCTGATTTCTGCAAATGTAATTGCTTTGTTGCTTTTGTTTAAAAAAGTGCCAAATTTGATTTGATTTGAGATCTGTTCGGTTTGTATTTGGTCATAAAATAAAACAGGATGGTGGCATGAAAATAAACATTAGAATCAACATAATGAACCTAACAGCAGTTTTCAGTTTCTACATACTGTGATTTCTCACCTGTGATTGTAAATAGGCAGCAATAGATTTGGTACTGTGGGATTTTTAAAAGTCACTCAAATTCGTTTCTAATATATAAATACACATTTTACCTACTGCTGGAAATTGACACAGTCTAACAACTTCCAAATTGGCAGAGAACGGAATTAAGTTTTCATGAGAAAGACTGGATGAAAGTATTCCCTTCAAGTATAATATTGATAATACCTATATCACCATGGTATATTTGCATTAAATGAGTTTTGCAGTAGATTAAATACTTCAACTTCAATATTTAGTCTTCCATAAGTGCTCTTTATTACTTGTATACTATAGTTCAATAAAACAAAATTTCTTGTGGTATAAGACCACTCATGTTCAAGTTTGATACTGATAAGATTTAATGTATAAGAACACACAAAACCTATTATATATTCAGCAATTGCCCTAAACATTAGTATTAGGTTTATTGTAGAAGCAAATGTTGAAATCATTGCAGGACTGATTGTAGCATTTGGCTGGAGTGTAAACTATATCATTATGGCAGTGTTGCAATTGAGACTTTCCTAAATGCTTCTATTCATATAAATTGAGAAACTGGATAGTAGCATTTGTTCTTGACACCTGACCTTTTGGACTTAAAGTTTACTTAATTTTGAATTACAACATTACATAATGGAGTATAATTTTATATACCACAATGCAGCATTGTGTCTATGATGCAAAGGTTTCTAGTACCAGATTACCAAGTGATTGTCTGGAATTTGATATAATGATAATGCTCTATCTACAGAGGCAAAACAGGTGTTAAAACCCAGATAATTCATGCTGCATTAATTGAGACTTCTAATATTTCAGAAATGTGCTATTGTTTTTAAAAAGAAATTGATTTTTAATAACATTATAAAGTACTTACCATATATAAGAAGAAAATAGATTTCCCAGCATTTATTTTCTCCTTCCTAAAATACATGCTTTAAAAGGTCCTTTGTGAAGGATTTCTGGTCTAAACTCTACTTTTGTTTGACTGAAGATGTTTTCATTTTTGCCCTCATTCTGGAAACATGGTTTCACTAGTTGCCCATGTCTAGGATGAGAACTTTTTCCTCACAGCGCTTTGAAGATATTGCATGTTCCTAATAGGGCTTCCATCAATGTTTTCAAGAGGTTAGCCCTTTATAAATTTAATTACTCAGTAGGTAGCCTGTGTCTTCTCTCTGACAGCTTTAACATATTGTCTTTGTCTTCAGTGTTCTTTGTTTTTATTGTCATGCTTGTGATTCTTGAATCTGAGAATGTGTGTCTTTCATTAAGTACGAAATATTGTTGGCCATTATTTCTTTAAATATTACTTCTCTCCACCTCTCTGTTAAATCCTCTCACTCTATACTCAATGTTGTCTGAACTTTTCTCCTCATATTTTATATTTCTAATTTAAATTCTTGGTAATTTCTTTAGATCTCTCTTCTAGTTTTTTTTTTCTTACAGTATATCAAATCTGCTTTTTAACACATCCATTTAATTTATTTCTTCCTTCTTTTTACTTTAACTCCAGGTTGATAGGATTGAGTAATCATACTCCTTATACCTGTTAGTTCATTGTACACAATTATAGTTGGTCCAGGCAAGGCCTCTCTGGCTTTATTTACTCATTCGATTTTATCCCTAACCCCCCACCCTAGAACCCTCCCCATTGTAGGCAAACATTCTAAAGTGTTTTATGTTTATCTTTTTATAAAACATATATTATTATCTTGGGTGCATGTTTTGATTTACATAAATGTATTTTCTGTAAACTAGATCCTTGTCAATTCAATATTCCACAATGTGCACCCACCATGTTTTAATAATCTGTTTACCCAGGAAACTGTTGGTGGGACAGTTACTGTGAGGGAGAAGCCAAAGCCCAACCTACCCCCACTTATCTTTCTGCTGCTGTGCTTAGCCACCCTCCACCATGCGCTGCTGCAAACCTTGTCCTCAACGCCAGCACCACAAACATACACGCATGCCCCACTTGGGCCCTCAGCTTTATCTCCTAAAGCATAAGCATAGCCCTATAAGCATAGCCCATGCACTTCGTGCCAGGACATCTAGTCCATCATATTACCTTAAATGGAAGCCTTCAGATTCTTGAATTCATCTTTGTAGTACACTTCTGTGATTTTACAGCAGAGAAAATGCAAAAACTTATTCCATTCTAATTTCTGCTTAATTTATAATTGGAAGTGTATATGAGAATTTAGAAAAAAAGTAAGAGTAAATTAAATGGTTGAGAAAATATTTTGCAAAAGCAATGGACAGGAGAACCAAAACAAGAGAATCCTGTGACCAGCTTAAACCTAGTAATTAAAGAGTGTTCATGAACAGAACAGATGTCATGGTGCAATAAGTTAAAAGACATGGTTTCTAGCTGTGACATCACTGGTTTATTATTATCAACAAGTCACCTTGCTTCTCAGTGCTTCAGTTTCTTTATGTGCAAAATAAAAATAAGAAGGCCTTTTCTACACCAGGGTTCATTATGGGGATTAAACATAGTAAGATGTGTAAACTTATTTTGAAAAGTGTAATGCAATATGCAAATATAAAGCTGTAAAACAGGTACTTTGACAATGTTTGACTTTTAAAAACTTTTTTATGTATTTGTAAAAGTTAATGCATTAATCATTTATTTGATCAAACATTTATTGAACATTTCTTCTGTTCTAAATATGTTGTTCATTAGATTACCTTTCCTTAAAAACATACAGTTTATTAAGGAAAACAACATATTCACAGTTAATTGATTATAAATGTAGTTGTAAGTAATAAATTTATCCTTTTAAAACCATTCTAAAATTCTGATTTATCACTAGTTCTGACTAACCTTCCATCATTCTTTCCACATTAATGTTTTGTAATGAGAAATTACTATGTGCATAATCATACACAACAAAACATATACAGCAGGGATTGTGATTGTATGGTAAAAATAACCAAAACCAAATACAGTCATTGAGGCTCCAGAATGTTTTTCAAACTGTATTTTACATATTATAAAGTCCATCTTTTCATTTGTAAGTCTCCCCTAAGTTTCAAAATAAAGAAAATGAATCATTAATAATGTTGCTTTATGTCAATGGCCAATAGTAATGAGGCATTCAGTTAGCAAAAACTAAATGTTCTGAAGGTATTAAGATAAAAGCTATTTATCACTAAACAAGGCATGTGATAAGCAACCCATAGGAAATTTTATCTGCCTTGTCTTGGTTTTCCTGACATAGTTCATTGTATCTTCTCCATTTCATCATTAAGTTTTGGGTCACAAGTCTAAGGCAAAGGAGCTTCCCAACTTAATAGGGGTAACTTTTCCTGTAAGCATCTTCTAATTTAACAGTGGAATCTTAAAACCAATTTCAAAGATCAAAGCTAAAAATTGTCTAGATTTTGATTGTAGTGTAAAATAATGTCAGTAATTATAAAACAAGAATTATATGTCAGTAGAATGTGCCCTGTTTTAACCTATTAAGTTTGCAAATGTTGCAAACTATTATTTACTTGAACTGCATTATTAGGTATTCATATTCACATACTCAATTAAGAAAAAGTTAGCAAGCCAAGATTACATTCCCTGTAGCATTATTTTAAATTATAATGAGCGATCACATAAAACTCTGGTATTTCTCTAAAGCAATTATTGCTTATTCTACTTCAGAGTGTTAATCTAAATCAGTGATCATTGATGTTTGAAGATTTTAGTTTTAAATGTTTATTCTGTTTATAATACCTTCTTGAGTAAGATAAATTTAACTCATGAAAAGCCCTACTGCATAATTTTAAATAGAAGATAATTTGGCAATATTTATGTTTAAAATTTTTTTAGGCAGAAGAATGCTATACATCATTTAAAAAACTATTGCCCTGAATCATATGTTTAATATTATCTTTTTATTTTAAAATGGCATATATGTGGGTTTATGAGGAAGCACATTATCTTAACATTCTAGGTAAGAAACATGCTTTGTAAATCTATTTAATTTTATTTACAAAACAAATTCAATAAATCAATTTTTAAAGCACATACCAATGGCTGTGTCTTCTTATTTCCCTATAAGGAACATGTTAGACTTGACTACAAATAGCAAATTCTTTGGGAAATAATTTTGCTGTCTGAGTAGCCCCATGTCTCATCACCTCCGCACACACATGTGCATGTATTTTTATTTTGATATTCTCCTTAAAGGCATATTAATTGTTATATTCAGAGTATTTTTCAATATATTTTAGCTTAGTTATTTATGTGGGAAGTAAACACAGATCTAAAAATATCAGTAACTAATAAGTTATTTAGTTATTCAGTTATTTATATTGATTTTAAGGAGACAGAGGGAGGGAGACATCGAATTGTTGTTTCACCTACTTATGCTTTCAGTAGTTGATTCTTGTATGTGCCCTCACCAGAGATCAAACTCAGAACTTTGGAATATAGGGACGGTGCTCTAACCAACTGAGCTACCTGGCCAAGGCCATAATAAGCTTTTCAGTAAGTTCATTTTAACCAGACTGACCTTGCTAGGCTACAGTTCTTAATAATTATTATTATTCTGTGGAAAGACATATAAGAACAATAAATGAGACAGAACTTCCCATTAGATGTGGGCTTTGTCCTCCGTGGATCACTGTACCACAAATAATGAATAAAACAATAATATTTGGACAGTATTCTATTCTATATAAAGCTGAAATTCAAACTGTAAAAAGGCATATAATGCAGAATGCTGTTGATGGAAATGAAATGTGGCTCCTTTAGTAACTGGCCATACCTTGTTTCATTGGGATACTTGGCTTTTCCAAGAAACACTCCTGTGAGTTATTAAGGTTTGAAGGGAGCTCGCCTTAGCCTCTGTAGGTGTCCGTGTGCATTTGAACTAGTCAGTTCAGATTTGTTGAACAATCAGGATAAATTATGTCCTTAAATGGACAATCTATGAAATAGTTATCTTCATTTCAATTTTACTCTAAGAGACATTTATCGAGCAAAGTTTTTTCAGAAGTATCTGAAATTAACCATGCTCATGTGAGTAATAATGTGCATTTTCTATTCAGGGTAGAAAAAATACACCATGGTTATGCTGGATAAGTTCAAGTGTTTGATACAGTTTATTGTTAATTATTTCAGGAATAGGTTATGTTCTCAATTTCTAAATGTATTATTTTTTTATAAGGAGAGCATGATATATTGCAGACTGAATAAAAAGTAAGTGTTTTCTATAGCATTTTGTTTCCCTTACAACATTTTGTGCTTGTAGGAGAAACTAGAGGGAACACAAGCAACAGGTAAAGGTACTAATATCTAATGATTCATCACTGAGTCACATTTAAACATTTAAAAATATAAAGTATGTATTAGTTGAAAATGTTGCGTGCAAGAGAATATTTACCCCATATTACTTTTGTTTCTAAAAATTAGCCATTGTAGTTAACATAAAATGTATGTCATTATGTGTGAAAACCCACAGTTTTCATAAATGCTTTGATTTCATGTTTAAATTCATGTTTAAATGAAATGTACTTTCATTCTATAATTTCTAAGAACTGGCCAATATACTCAAAGTTTCATAAATGCTTTGTTTTATACTTTAAATGAAACATTTTTTAAGTCTTTGAAATCACTTTTGAATTTTTTCATGAATCTAAAAGTTTACAGGAAGTAATATTTTCTCTGTGTTTTGAAATCAGGTATTAATTTTTAAAATCTTTTTATTTTGAATGAGTTTTAGACTCACAGAAAAACTATAAAAATAATACTTACTTTTAAAGAAGAGAGTCCTCATACTAAACAATGCTTGCAAAAACTTTAACTAAAGAATGGAACCAGGACTTTGGCAGTGCAGATCTTAGTTCATTTTGACCTTTGGAGATGGCCATCCACAATACCGCCCTGTAGGACAATGTACTTGACCGGCTGAAATAATGGGAGTATGCATGCCACTCAAATTCTCCATAGTTCAAAGTGTTTTGTTTTCATTAACTTTTTTCCTAAATTGTAAAAAGAGCTTACTTTGTTGAGTAATTCCAGGTTTTACTTAATTTTACTCTCTCGAGAAATCTATGCTTTAAAGATATGTCTGCCTGATGCTTCTCCAAAAGAAAATTCAGTTATTCCCTGGCCCTACTTCCTGGTTTCCCTTTCTCCTCTACGGTTCTTCACTTTTCTATTGGAGGCCTGATTAGGAAATGTGTTTATTTAGTTATTTTATTTCATTTCATTTTTTTATGGAAGTCTCAGATGGAGGGCCAGCCTGGCACATGAATGTTGACCCTAGCTCTGCAGGAAGACTGTACCTAGCCAATGGAGCTGCACTTACTTACTTGAAGAGATAATGAATGCCTGAGCTAATGTTTTAACCACTTAGGTACATACTCTGAGGCTCTCCCACAATAAAGTATTATTTGTCTTCTCTTTTCAAAGAGTAGATGAAAAATATTTATCAAAGAATTCTTTTTACCAAGTTCTTCAGTAATTGCCAGAGCAGATAAATGCATAAAATGAGGGTAGGCCATGAAGCACTTTTATGTTTAAATCTAAATTTTCACCTCTAAACATCTCTGCTAACATAGCGGATTTGAGTTGCAACCATCCTCCTAATAAAATACAAAATCTTTTAAGATTGCCAAGGATTTGTAAATAATGGATCCTTTAAATATCCCTGAACTTTATTCTAAAACTTATAAGGAGAAATAATAATTGCTTTATATAACCACTGATACCATTTTAGCATTTGATGAAGATGTTAATTTATGGTTGGTTAGCAGTTTATGGCTGTCATTAGTTTCTCAGTTTGATTCACATTAGAAATCTATTTTTCTTTTTTATTTTAATCGGAGACAATTATACAAAGATATGGTTATGTTTTATCTAAAATGTATCATTCTACTATAGCATTTCAAATTATTCACAGATCATAGTTCTTATATGTGCATATATGAATTTAAAAAATACAGCAATA
The DNA here is from genome assembly GCF_019186645.2 of Phyllostomus hastatus. Classification (NCBI taxonomy): domain Eukaryota; kingdom Metazoa; phylum Chordata; class Mammalia; order Chiroptera; family Phyllostomidae; genus Phyllostomus; species Phyllostomus hastatus. The sequence continues at coordinate 9,574,709 of NW_025334017.1, read as the reverse complement.
AAATGCTTGAAACAGATCATAAATTTGCTTCATATTTTATTGCATCTCTGAATCAGGTTGAGACGACAAGGGCAACTATGGGCTTTGGGAAAGAATTAACTCTTTCCCAAACTGGGAAGGAGAATGATACCACAGTGTGCATAATTAAAGCCAATGCCCCCATCAAAGCTCGCTGGTGACTTGTCAGATAGGCTTGTCAATCATATATTGGGGGGAGGGAGATGAAGGTAACTGCAAAATCCTCTCTTCCTTCACAGTCTAACCTTCCCAGCACAGTCATTTCTCTTCCCGAGCTTTCTAGCCTGTGTTTCTGTACTGCTGAAATTAGAGAACACAGGGGAAGGAAAAGGAAGAAATTCACACACGCACATGAACACTCACTCAGGGATACTAGGTAATTTTGCAGTAGCCCAGAAGGCACCTGGATCATGTTAAGAAGAGTAATTTAGAAAAAGTGGTAGAATTTAACACAAATCAAGCCTTGGGGAAAGCAAGCAAAGAGTTTCCCTGCCTTGCTAGGAAGAAAAGAAGTCTTCCGGGGGTTAAAACTGGGGCACTTTCCCAGAATTACTGAGTGTGGCACAGCTGCCAGGTGCTCTTGAGAAGCCTGGCATCTGAACGTGAGCCCCCCAGGCCCTGAGGTGCAGGGGACAGCCCAATCCCAGTGCTTGCCACCTCTCCAAAGAGTTTGAAGCAGAGTTCTTTAAGTTCGCTTTTTGTCCCAAGGAACCTGGAGGTTGCACAGCTTTGTGCCTGCCTGCAGGAGGGACCCGGGGCCCGTCCAGGGGAAACTCTGGGAGAAGAGGTGCTCTGCGGCTGCGGATTCCGAGTCCCTCCCCGGACGCAGCGCCAGCTGAGAAGCGCTGTAGGCGCGCTTATTGTGGACGTGGACGTCGTTCTGTCTGCAAATTTGAGCTAGCCGATCTGCGGGAAAGCCATCCCTCTCCCCTCCTGCTCTCTCAGGACCTGGTCCTGGCCCTCAGGCAAAGCAAACACCAGGTATACCACACAGCCTACAGAACACTGGTTTTAGTAAACACTTAACAGTCGATCAGAAGAGCCAGCGGATACCACGGGGAGACAGGGACTTAAACTGAGTTGCTTTTACTCTTAAACTGAAGTTATTGTCTCCTCGTTTTCCCTCCTGTTCCCCTCCTACCATCAACGGTGCCCAATGTCTGATTTAAAAAGGCCACATTTAAATCAACCTGCAGCTCATTGACTTGGCAATCCAAGGGCCTCGGAGTTATAAATGCCAACACAGAGAGCTCAGGAAACGGGCTCATTTATTTTGCCCACGTGACAAAAATGTGTTAATTGATGTAAAGTTGCGTGGCATGTGGATAATTTAGTCTGACCCACATTTTAATTAAAAGAAAACTTATGTACATTCCTGATGTTTATCTTTTGCAATTTAATTTTGTTTGGAGGCGCCGTTGTGTAGTTAACGCCCATCTGCCCCCAACCCGCATTTCATAAAGGTTTTACTAAGGACCCTCGCCTGACCGGGATTCATTACCTCCTGCCGTCCATGTGCACACTTAAGGGTCTCCACTGGCTTGTCCGCTCCACCCGGCAGGGTCGCCACAATGTGCTGTGAGCCGGGAAGTGAACTCTCATCATTATTTTTCAAAGTCTGGGAAGTGTATTATCCTTTTTTCCTAGTGGTAATTAGTTACCATAGCATCTAATACGTAAATGTGCCCAGAGCACACCATTAACAGTTAAACGGAGGATTCAATTTAACACATGATTATATCTTTCATAAGTCATTACATTGGAAAAGTCAATGCCACTCATGCTGGAACAATCTCCAGATCCGGGGCGCACAGAAAGTTTCAGTTCTGGCGTCGGAGACCAAGGGCGCGTGGAGAAGGGAAGCCCATGGGATTGCTCCTACCCTCCTACCGCCCGCCCCCCTCCCCCAACCCAGTGAGCTTTTGGCAGTAAAGATGTGTGGTGGATGGGGTTGAAGAGAGAAGAATTTAAGCTCAACACAGGGCGTTGGAGAGGATGCCCAGCTGAGGAGTGGAGAGCGCACCACGAGTGCGCGCGCGCACTCGCACACACACACTCGCACACGCACCACGGGGAGGGAGAAGGAGGGGTAACTGGCGAGCTCTTCAAAGATGATCATTTACAGGCCCTGTAGGAGTCCACGCAAAGCCCCGGCGCTTCTGTCGGTGCCCAGTATCAAACTGGAGAGGAAACCTAAGTAAGAATTAGAAATTAGAGAAGATTGAAATTAGAGAGAAATTGGAAAAGGAAGCAGATGGAATAAGGGGCAAGTGGGACCCTGGGTCCTTGCTTGGCCTCATCAGCCCACCTTCGGTTCCTAAGAAACCAAACAGAGCAGAGAGATCCGCGGGGCGCTGCTCCTGGAGAAGTGCCCCAAGGCGCGTGGGTGTCAGAGCAGACTCAGGGGCGGCCAAGGTACACGGGCAGGTTTATATGCCAGTCTAAGGGGCCAGCCGCTCTGCCCTGTTCCAAAACCTCACTGACCCCTCTGGTCTCATTCACCCGGTCCCGATGCGGATACTCCAAACCCGAAGGACCTCTGGTACCCACAAGCTGTGGGTCAACTTTCCAGACTGGACCGAACTTCAGGACTCAAATTTCAGAAGAAAAGCGGACCGGGGTTTTGCCAGGTGGGGAAGAATTCTCTCCCCAACACTCAGTGACCTCTAAAAGCTTCTGCTGAAGAAACTTTGGAAAGGTTGGGGTTAGAGCAGGAAGACCACCTAAGGCAATCACCAAAACCCCCTTTCCTGTTCCTTTCAGATGTCCCACGTTCATTTCTAGAACCAAATGCTGATCATCTCCTGGATTGGAAAAAGAACTGATTGGTCTGAAATTACCAAATAAAAAAATAAATGTTATTAGCCTGCTGCTTTTAATAATTGTTTGTATCCCTCTAACATTTCAACTTATTCTCAACATCCTCTTCTTTGGCCCACCCCCCTCCACTTCAAGTCTTTCAGCACTAAACACTGGAGATTAGGTTATTAAAGGGTGAAAGGGGGTTAAGTATTTCTTTTTCTCCTGAAGTTCAAGAATTATTATTTGTACAATTTCTAATAAGAGTTGAACAGTACAGAGGTTGCCGAGAAGTATTTCAAGGAGGCCTATTAACTAATGAAAAATGCTGAGCAGTAAATCTTGCAGCAAATGTGTCCCCTACAATGTTAATATGCAAAAAGAAAAAAAAAATCGACTGATGGTGGCTGTGTTTAATTCCTAATCAGAATGATGGACAGCAGGGCCAGAACAATACAAACTAATGGCTGTGTTGCTGATCACTTTACCCCTTGATTAAAGACACCCAATTATGGCGCAGAACAGTGTCGTAATTATGTTTCTTAATCACATCCAGGAGGTTTAATTGCCTTAACGATGTGTTTCATTAAATGAATTTAGGTATTATAGTCGACAGTTTTCATACACAGTTGTTTTCAAATTAACATAATATTAGACATCGTCATGGAAATTGTTTTAATAATCATAATTAGATGCACCCAGGCTTTGTCTGGTAAATGCTAAGAGACGGGTCTCCTCCTGCCTGGGGGCTGCCCTGGTCTCTTCCCTTCCTCTACCCCCACTCCCAGGCTGGGAGGGCTCCAGCTTCAGGGCCCTCTGCTGCTATGTTTTCTGCAAAGTTACAGGTTCTGATTAATCTTTTTTGATGGCAAGTGGAGCAGAAAATATCCTCCCTCACCCCCCACTAAGTCTGATGCCATTTAGGGACAGCATTCTGAGCTGAGGCTATACAAAAAATGCATTTAGTAAGCTGCCTACAGAAGAAACACTCTCTCTAACTTTACCACTTCCACCTCTATAACCACTACCACAACACAAATCAAAACTGCTATATTTGAGGGTGTTACACAGGTCCAAATACAAGCCTATACAGATATTCTTTAATGGAATCAATGTCCCATTTATGCAAAGTCCCTAAAAATCTCATTAACAAGCAACAAGTTTTGAAAATCTCTATGGGCACTGTTTACACTTAAAATTCAACCTGGTTGACTTCTTCTGTCAGAAAAAAAATGTTAACAGCCACAATAAAATTTATCTTCAGAGAATTTAAATCCATCTCTTTTCCTTGGCTTTTGGGCAAGTTGGAAAAAGAAATTTTGAGCAAAACTCCAAGAACCTTTACCATCTTTGTTGGGTCATACAACTGGGAAAAGAATTCCAGGGACAGCATGGCCTTCAAAGTTATGCCAACAGACAGAAACCCTGGACCTCCTCTGGGTCTTACCGCTGACCCCTTTTCTCTGACCACCAATGACTAGGCCCAGCCATCCTTTGAACAAGTAAACAAGTGAACTAGGGTCACTCCTAATTATGTATCCCTGACAAAACTTCTCTAAAACTCCTTTCTTTTTTGTTACCTTTCAAGCAAAAAGTAACACAGAAGAGAGGGGACTGCTCCTTCCACAAAGCACAGCATAATAAAATGTTTGATCAAAATATTTTAATAAAGATTCTTTCTGACATAGATACACATACAAATGGTCGTACATAGCTGTCATAGTCTGATTGACCTATTTAATATATATATATCATTCTTTATACATCCAAAACCCACCAACAGATCCATCACAGCTCCCAACTCGCCATCCAACCTGACAAACTAAATTTGTATTCTCTGCAAGGAGTGGAAAATAGCAGGACTCCATTTTTTAAAAAAGGTTTTCTCAATTTTTGTAGGATAGAAAGGCAGGCAAACAGCCATGCAAACTAAAACTGAAAGCTCACTTTGGGTGAATAGCTTCTTGCTCTTCCTTAGCTTTATTTTATTTGTTTTTAAATTTTATTTTTTTTTTAGAAAAATAACAAAGGATTTCACACCATATGCAAATCAAACCAGTCCTTTAACTTAAATAATTCTCCACAGTTAAAATAACTTATATATGTACATATATATTAAAAGCAATTAAATTAGACCTTTTAAAAATGCACAGCACAGCCTGGAAAAATATTTGCTTAGCATGTTCTTACTTATAGGTTCTATTGCTGTGATGTTTTTCCCTTTTAGAATGCAAAGGAGTCCCCTTTCAAAAGAGAGCAATTCATTCATCAATTAAGAATACACCTTTCCTGTAATTTTTGGACTAAAGCAATTTATTAAAGCTCAATTTAAATACAGGGATGATGCAACTGAAAAACTCCAGGTGACCTTTGATAAACCTAAGCAGCTCAGATACATCCATAGGTCTCTTCATACTCGTTGGCAAATTAACCTTTTAAACACTTGGCACGCAGTATAAGGTAATCTATAGAACAGAATTTTAGAGGCATTAATAAAATCTGCACGTAAGACCCATGACCTTAACACATGATAAATACTGTCAATGTGGAAGGGTCATTGAAGAACAAATAAATACCATGAATCATTAATACATCATTGCAGAGTGGAAAGTAACAAGGTGCACATAAATATATTTAAATGCAATTCTTGTAGCCACAGTCAGTTTTTTTTATATCACTCTTGCCAAAACTTTTGAGCATTTTCACAGAATTAAAGTTCAGAGACAATAAAAAATACAAGTCTTTCATAGCAACATGTCTCTTTCAGGCTTGTTTAAAATTATTATTTTCACTTAAATAAATCTACCTTTCAAGTTTTTCTCCTGGCTCAGAATCAAAATTTATTTTCAAGTGCCCGTACTGATTTGTCTGAATGAATATTCCGTCGCACAAGCCACCCAGCCCCGGACTCCTCCTTTCCCCCTCAGCACTAGCCAAATTCGCAATTATTAGTAGGATTAGCATTTTGCCATTTAATATTCTCTACGCTTTATAACCAAGCGACTGCTTCTCAACTTATGTTCAACCTGAAAGGAAAACTCTGCTTCCTCGCGGTCTAGGCTGCCACCAAAGTTTCCACTTTTCTGAGAAAAAAGACATCCATACTTCAGCCCAACTCCACCTCCCTCCTCCCTCCCTCCCCACCCCAAAGACCGAAATTCTGGGGATGTCAAGGCTAAAGTCCCGTTTGTCTCTGCTGCGTCTCCAGTTCTCGCCTCTGCTTTCTTTGCTCTGCAAGTGTTTCACAACTACCAGGAGAATAAAGGGGGTGGGGGCAGCTTTTCCCTTTCCTCTAGCTTTTGGGTCGGTTTTGTGTTTCTCAGGGGTGTGTTTAAGGCTTCTCCGTGCACTGTTTGCAGAGGCTGGAGGAGACGCTGTTGAACAGGGCGCACTTCTCTGGGCAGGAGGCGGCCGGGGGTAGCCCCGCGCTGAACGGGTAGCCCGCAGCCTGCTCGTAGGCGCCCAGCGCCGGGTGCAGGGCCGCGGCCGCCGCAGCGGCCGCCGCGGAGCTGGGTAGCGAGGCGGCCGAGATGGCCTGGCCCTGATTGAGGTAGGCGACAAGGCGCCGCATCTCCTCCAGGGCCTGTGCTTGCATGAGGATGTAGTTCTTGGCCAGCAGCAGCGTGGCAATCTTGGAGAGCTTGCGCACCGAGGGGCTGTGCGCGTAAGGGATCACCGCGCGCAGCTCATCCAGCGCGTCGTTCAGGTCGTGCATCCGCCGGCGCTCTCGGGCGTTGATGTTGAGCCGCAGCGCCTTTTGCTCTTTGGATTTCTTGCTGCTGCTGCTGCTGCTGCTGCTGCTGCTACCGCCTCCCGCGCTGCTGCCACCCCCGCCACCGCCGCCGGGGCCCCCTGGGGGGGCACTGGCGCCTCCGTGGAGGTGGGCGTTGGAGCAGCCCTCCGCAGCTTTGGCGCCGCCGCCTCCTGCACCCGGGGAAGCCCGCGGGTCGACGCCTCCGGCCCGCAGCACTAGCTCGCAGCGGCCGTCGCTGTCGTCGTCGGGGCTCTGCTCGCCACCACTGCTCTCGGCCACCGAGCCCCGGCTCGTGCTCTCGCCGTATTTGAGGCACAGGGCGGCCCCAGCCGGCAGGCTGCTCAGTCTAGGGTCGCCCCCAACGCCGGCAGAGCCCACCAGCAGCCCCGGGACGCCCACCCCGCCGCCGCCGCCGCCACCACCTCCCGCGCCGCCGCCACTGCCTCCCCCCGGCGGCGGCAGCAGCAGCCCTGCCCCCTCGGGATCAGCCGGCTCGAAGCAGCCCAGGGGCGACGAGGAGGAGGACGCGGGGCGCTCTCGGGGCGGCGGCACCAGGGACAGGTCCATGCCCGGGGGCGTGGAGCGGAAAGACGCCTCCAAGCGCTTGGCCGTGGAGGCGCTTAGGCTCTTGGGTAGGAAGAGGTCCTCTTCGCCCGCTGCGGCCGCGCCGAGGTGCAGCCCGCGCTCCATGGTCCGGCGCCGGCGCGCAGCCCGGGCCCGCGGCGCGGGCCGCCGGCTCCTCGGCTCGCGAGTCAGGCGGCGCGGAAGACGCGCCCGAGCCGGGCTCCGGAGCTGGTGCGCGCGTCGGTCCCGGTGCTGCTGGCAGCCCTCTCCCCTTCTTTTTCTTTTTCGCCTTCCCCCGCGTTCGCCTCCTCCTCCTCCTCTTCTTCTTCGTCTCCAGCCGATGGTGCTGGCTGCTGGGGCTCACCATGGGCCGCGGCCCCGCATGGTGGGAGGGTGGGCGCGGAGGGAGTGGAGCCGCCGCAGCTCTGAGACCAGCCCCGCGCCTCCTCTCCGCACCGTTTATCTTGCTTGGATTCACCTTCAAGAGATTTCCGGACCCATCAACCAGCCGCCGCCACAGACGGGGGAGTCTTTTACATCATTATCTCTGAGTAGGTTATTATGAAGAAGACTCGCCTGTTGGGACAGCGCTTTCTACCCAATCAGGTTAACGTTTTAATTAATAGGATTAAAACGGTAACAAACAATCGCAGGCGCTATCTGGCCGCGAGTCTGAATAGTTTCCTTTCCCAGGTCTGAAGACAGGCAGCAGCTAGAGCTTTATAAAAGGCGCCTGCTCTGTTATTCTGCCTGCCATCTGTATACACAGCTTAGCGCATATGTTTGCAAGGCGCTGGGTCCTGTTAGTAACCCAACAACTGCCTTTAGCTTGACATGTGTGGCGACTTTCACTCATCAATGAGCACACTAAAAGCCCTACTTAGAGCTGAGGATGTTCTTTGCTCCTTCAGCAAATTGTAGATCCGCGGCGAAGCCTGGGAGTCCCGTGGAAAGCCTACGCTCCCTCCCACCGCCCCCCACCCCCACCCCCACCCCACCCCCACCCCTACCCCCACTGTCCTTCCCTCACCACTGCTGCCTCATCTTGTGCTAAATTATCCTTCCCTCGAGAATTATACTCCGCTCATGTTCGTAGGATGACACTGGTCTGGATTTGGAGATGGGACTTGGCAGGGTGGGGGGCTGGTGTCCCCACTGACTTGCCCAAAATTCACCCTAGATTCTCAGCTAGTAAGAGAGCAAAGCAATCGTCCCTCTTAAACACACTGCCTTATTTCCACCCCACCCCCCGCCCATTTCCAAGCGGGATTGGGGGGTAGGGGGGGGCGGGAGAAAAATGAAGAGCAAATCACCTATGCAACCCATTCGGTTAAAGGGGTGGGGGTGTCTTTGCGACGCTTTCCAAATAACTGCTACAGTGATGGTGACTGAAGTACACGATCTCCTAAATAGCAAGGAACTGATTTCTCAAACTTTCTACCAGATTAATATCCCGAGGTTTCAGAATAATCAATTTAAGCAGGAGTCAAATCCTCTCCCACCCCAAGTCGGGGCATTTGTGCATACTGATTTGCCCGACACGTAACCGCCAGGGCTGGGAAGCCATTCGGGGACATCTGGCCCTGCCTGGCTGCTCTGGGAGGGCCGCTGAAGGGGGATCTGCGCGCAGAGTGCTCCTCTCCGGATGCCAAGTGGTACACGCCGTCCTCCCGTCCCCGAGTCGCGTGTCTAGGAGCACATGGTATTTAGCGGCTGGTGTTCATCCTTCTGACATAAGTAAAAACAATATTTCCCAACACCTCCAATAAATCTTTCTTATGTGGCAGAATTACTGAAGCCTATGAAATTTTTGGTTTCTCTGGTTTCATTAAAAACCTTTTAATTGTGGCTTTCTGAGTTGGCCCCAGGTGTTGGACTCTTTTCATTACATTTTGCTCTAATGTGATGAAATTCTAATTCTCTCCTTACCATATGGTTAAATTTCCCAACTGAGAATTAGTTGAAAAAAGGAGAAATAATCTATTAATCTCTGTAATAGATTCACAAATGAGTTTCGCCACAAAACCTGTTTTTGAATGGTAATATCAGAACAGTTGGGCGCCTTATTTCATAAAGGAAGAGTGAGGGAGACGCAGAAGCTTCTGCATTGTCACCTGGAAGGGATGAATAACCCGCGGTATCTTTTCAAAATAATTGCCTGAGATTCAGTCTCACGGGGACAGAAATACTTCGCCGTCGTCGGTTACCTTCGCGCCTTAGGATTTACTGGAACCCAAAGACTGACATACAGCACGAGGGCTGTGGAAGGCGTTCCAGCCTGGGACCCAGGCTCGCGGTTCTGGGAAGCTTGAGCCAGCCCACGGGTCTCACTGGGGACCCCAAAGCCCTCGCTCACCGCTTTCCTCCTACCCTCCCTTCCCGGGCTCTCGCAGCTGTTAACCTCTCCCTTTAGGAAACTAAAGACATGCTCCTGTTATTATTTTTCAATTGGCAGCCCCTACCCCCACTGGGATAGTAAACAAAGGTTCTCTATAAACGTGTAGTTGAGTCGAGTGTGCCTGACACTAACTTATTCAAAGTCCTCCGAGGACCGAGGCTGCCACCGTTGTGGCTCTGGGCGAAGTGGAGACACACACGGGAGTCTGACTCGGTTCTTCATCCAGCCTGCTTTTCAGTGGGACTCCTGCCGGCCAATCAGTAGGCCCTGGAAGGGCAAAGGATCTTCCTCTCCTGGGCCAGGTGGTAGCTCCGGCTTTGCCTTGCCCTGCGAGGGCCTTCTGGAATGCCCTGTAACCACAGAAAGCCGCCCAGGCGCCTCCAGCCCCGGCTTAGACTTGGGACCCCCGCAGGCTTCCTGTCCTTCACCGTTTTCAGATAACTCTGCACGGAAGGGCATCTCGTGGCCTTCCGCGACCCCACCTCCACACTCTTCTCCTTCCTCCCTCCTCCTCCCCCCACCCACCCAAACTTCTGGGAACAAACTTTTGCACAACTTTATTTCATTCAGTAGGGGGCAAAAACCTCCTTTTTTAGCGGTTCGAGAAAATCCTCCAGGTCTCCCCGGAGGAGGTGACTGCTTAATAGATACTGGAAATTTAGTTTTGGGAAACTGCCGGAGAATTTATAGAAGCTCTAAATGTGGGCCTTGTAACAACCGTCGGGGAATGGTCTTTGAGGTTTATGCACTCGTAAACGTTTGCTGATTGCTTCTGGGAAGTTGTCAGGCACTTAACACTGCATTTATCTCACAGGGCAATGAAAACACATCTGCCTGGCCTCTCGTTACCTGGTGTAATCGTCCTCAGCCCTAAGTCACCGGCTGGGCTCTCTCCTCACTTGAGTAGGATCCCGCTGCCTGGTTTCAGGCTGGCGGAGGAGGGCTGACGTCAGCTGCTCACTTAGTGCCCTCTGGCCGCAGGAGCTCAGGAAATCTGTGCACTTGAACTTTGTTCTCGGCAAGAAACGGGGGGGGGGGGGGTGCTGAGCTCCTGGTGTAACTAGCAGGCTGACAGAGTAGCAGAAAAAAAGCCAAAATAAACACATTCCGGTTCCTTGGCATGAAAGGCTGGGAAGTTAGCCCTGGGCGAAATCTCCTGACTCAGAGATGACCCCAGAGAATGAGCAATGAAAGTGAAGTTTTCTGACGGTGCTTATTCAGAGGTCACTGTGAGTTACCCAATAATTGTGGGACAAGAAATGCAGGGACTGTTTCGTCTCTTCTGCCGGCAGCCTGGCAGGAGAAGCTCAGGCCCCTCGGCAGGCAGGTCCATGCTCACCACCCCCAGAAACACCCAGCAGAAGCCCTTGGTGCTGGGCTGGTTGGCTGAGCGCCCGTTGGCCCGCAAACATCAGCACAAGGAACGTTCTTGGCCGAGTGCTGGACACCAAGTTTACAGGCGACAGAGCATGTTGTACAAAGATGAATACAGTTTTGTTACTAACTGCAGGAGGGAACAAACCTATGGCATTGAAAAGATTCTAAAATAGCAAGCAGCACTGCACTGAAATGAGCTTCAGACCAAACTAATTTTTTTAAGTCACACTTAAATTTGTTAGTGATCGTCTTTATTAATCTTTGCTTGAAATTTGAAATAGGAACCTAAATAAAATCAGAACGGAACACAATCTAATCTACTTTTCAAGAGGAAAGCCTTGGAGTACCTCTTTGTTATGTCTATAGCCCCGATAAACAGTTTATTGCTTACCTAGATTAAAAAGTTGGAGAACTCGGAACACTGGGATTTGTGTATCTGTGTTTTCTCAAAGGGAGGCTTGTCCGTGTGTGTGTGTGTGTGTGTGTGTGTGTGTGTGTGTGTGTGTTTCAATTTATCTACTTGAGAACATTCTAAGAAGTAAAAGCAAAGTTTAGCATAAATGACATGAACTTTCGCTTGAGAGCTGCTCTGGAAAAGCAAATCCTCTGAGAGTGATGGGACCCCTCTGGGGGAGGCATTTACCGGCCGCGAAGAAGTCCAGTCTGGCTGGGTCCCAGGAGACCCCAAAGGCACATCCTCCCACAACGTGAAGTACCCGATCCCGCGCCGGAGAAGCAAGGTGCACCCCTCTTCGCTCCAGGCTTGGGCACCTTTGGCGGCTCTCCAGCCGGGGTCGGAGGCGTGCTGACCTTGAAGTTGCACTTGCCTGTCTCAGCCCCTCGCCCGCCCCAAACTGTCTGGTGGGTGGCACTTGGGTCAGCTTGAAGCCTGCACAGCAGAGAGTTATCATTCTGCGCCCCTTCAGGGTTTGGGAGCTCAGGATCAACCCGCCGGCAGAGAAATGGAAGCCCAACGAGCTCCTGAAGTCAAGCCTTTCGGTGTCGTTTTGTTACCAGTGTTTCCTTAGTTTGCCAGGTCCTGCAAAGCTCACTGCAGAGAGATACTATGGGTCCACGCGAGTCTTGGGGACAGGAGGGGCTAATGAGGAGGACGGCAGCGAGGGTGCAGGGGCCAAGGGAGCTGAAACGTAACTGTCAGTAAGCCCAAGGCCCCAGCCTTCCAATTGCTTTGAAAGATTTGGCGATTCCAAGAACTTCGACCGCGGAAGTGTGGAAACCTGTTGATATGAAGTTCTTTGGGGAAGATTTTTCTTTTTTGTCTTTATCTATTTTAAATAAAAAGAGGTTGATCTTCAAGATTGTTAGCCGACAAGTTAGCTTAAGTTTGAACAGACGTTGAAGGAGGACCTTCATCGCCCGAGAAACCGTTTTTTCCCGGCGCGACTGTGCGCCCCACGCGGGCGCGCAGGTGGGTCCGCCAGCGAAGGGCTCACCTTCCACCTGCGGGAACTTTCATATTATGGCGACTTTTAAGGCGAGCGGAAAAACTTGCTGCCTGCACTGCACTGCTGAGACCCTAGAGAACAATGTAGGATGTGTGGATGGGGGTAGACGAAAGCTGGTGAAAAGAGTTTCGAAAAATTAACTGGGATGTTCTGCATTCAATTGCACTGACCAGGTGATATACTTTTTTCTGTTACACGTCCTCCCTCCACCGAATCTTGTGTTTAGCGAAGGTTGGAAAACATCTCAAGTTTAAAAAAAGAAAAATTGTTAACACTTTTAGGGCTTGCCTGGTCTCCACTAATCAAGAAACAAACTCAAAGGGGCTGAGATCAGCTTTGGGATTTTGGTTTTGCGATTTAAAACCCACAGCGCCATCTCCTGGCAACGAGGAGAATATCGAGGTGGATGACAGCAATACTGAAAAGCTGAATATGAAATATTCAAATACGACTCTAATGCCTCAAAAATTGTTTCAGTGATAAATAGATTACCGTGACAAAACAAGAGCTGGAAATTCATGATCATTAAAAGTTTCCAGACACAATTATGGAAGCTAATTATTTGTAAGTAGGAGTTTGTGTTTTATATCTACACACATAATTTTTATAGATTCAAACATAATTATTTTAGGAATTGATAAATATGATTCTTCAATCTACCACAAGTGCATAATTTGAGGGGATAAATTAAATCACAGGTTAATTTCTAAGTCAGGATTTGGACAAGTCATTTTCTGCCAAAGTTACTGTAACTTTATAAATGCTTCAGTGCACCCAGGAATTGATTGACTAGTGAAAAGCAGTGCTGAATTACTATTCAGACACCTTAATCATCAACAGATTTCTCTTTCAGCTATTGGTACTTTTAGTAAAAGCAGTCCTATTTGTTTACTTTTTGTGGACGATTCTTACTACCCATAGGAGAAGGGAGACTAATGTGAAATGACCATTTGTTGAAACAAATTCTTCTAGTTCTTCATGGAATTTTAGTAGTCAACATTAGTAAGCAGTCTGTCCCATGTTTCTCAATAGCCCTTCACTTTCTTTATTTAACAGTCATCTCATGTCACAATCTTTCAGGATTAGGGTTTCTGAGCCTGAAATACCACCCGAAGCTAAATCAAGTTCCAAAAACTTAAAGCACATATTAAAATCTGATTACCTAACACTTTTGTGAATCAAAATGTTTCTGAAGTGTATTTTCCAAAATGTGCTCCCTTTTATAAGGAAGACTGAAATCCAGTAAAGCCTAGAAATGACATCCCAACTAAGAACATTTTTCATTTACAAGTATGATTATATATACCCAGGCCAGCTGTTTAAAATATAAATACAAGTAGCTATGCTTTTTGTAGTGTACAAAACATTATGAATATTCCTCAAAAACATTGCAGATAAAACAGACAAATATAAACTCCATTTCAGGAGAAAGATTAATTTTATTTGATTAATTAAAGCAAAGGTCTATTAAACCAAATATTTGGACTCATTTATTCTGTCAATGCAAGAGTTTCTGTTTGAGAGAAATTTGATTATATTTAGGAAGAACTAGATCAACAGATGGTTAGTTAGGGAGCTTTTCACAGTTAAATTTTAAAATTTAACATGGATAAATTTGACACCTCAAACAATTTTGATGAGGTCATTTGATCTATTATAGCAATGCAGTATTGTCGGACATATTCATTTTAACTCATGTTCAAGAAACATTCGATTCATGCATCTGGCTGAAATCTGCATTGAGTGAGTTGTCCATTTGGAACAATATACATACAAACATCAGACACTTATATTCTTACTATATTTACATGTTGCTAAGAAAGTATTATAAAAAGGAAACCGACAGCTGCAAGGCATCAAGGCAAGAGTGACTAAACATGAGAATACTGTTCCTCTGGTGCAGTGTTTCACGTGGACTACCTGAGAGGCCTCCCTGAGCAGGCAGTGGTAACAGCATGCCAGCTTGCCTGTCTGTCCATTGTATTGTAATGTCCATGTGAGAAATGGATGTTACCATATGGTATGGAGACTTTAAAAGTCAATCCCAAAAGTGATTGGGGAGCTGCCTAGGCCTCAGATATTTCCGGAAAAAAGAACCTCCCACTACCTCATGGATAAGAAGCTGAGTTTTCCCAGAAAGATTGTTTTGTAGTGCATGTGCCAGAATGCAGGTGGGGCAAAAGTAGGCTTACAGTTGTTCATATGGAAACTAATGTAATACTTAATAAATACTAATCCAAGAATAAACTTGGTGCTTCATGTGCTCCTAACTACTTTTTCCTCACTCTGAATTCTGACTCCCTTGAGTTGCTTCCCATAGTCCCACAGCTTTGGAGAACACAAGTCATGGGGGAAATAAAAAGGACAGAAGGAAAGCTAAGGAAAAGTAGGTGCACAGATTTGAGGACAAAAATGCATTTAGTGTATTCATTTTCTTTTCTTTTAAAATTAAGTTTTTGAATTATGATTTTTAAAGATATCAAAACCTGATTGCACTTCCTTGCAAACTGCTTTAAAAGATATGAGCTGGTATAGTAGAAATCATGGATTCTCAGCAGAAGTGCTATGTAATCTTTGGCAATTTTCTTGATCCTACTTAGCTTCAGGAGGAAAATGGATCTATTAATCATTGCTTTCCCGACTGCTTCAAGGTATTAATCAAGGAGACTATGTGGAAGCATTTTGCAAACACTAAACTGATATGTGGATTTAATGTTAATGCTTTATTATGCTTCTGTGACCATTTTGTCTAAACCAGTGTAGTCACCTTTAATTATCATTGTTGGTTAGCGTCTAATTTACTTTTTCTTTTTTTCTCTCTCTCTCTTTTTAAGATTTTATGTATTTGTATTTAGAGACAGGGGCAGGGAGGGAAAGAGGGAGAGAAACATCAATGTGTGGTTGCCTCTCCCGTGCCCCCTACTGGGCACCTGGCCAGAAACCCAGTCATGTGCCCCCACCAGAACTGAACCAGTAACCTTTTGGTTTGCAGGCTGGCACTCAATTCACTGAGCCATACCAGCTAGGGCAATTCACTTTTTCAGTCATAACTTTCAGGTGCTGGTATACTAGGCTAGCAATTCACTGCTTGAGCCACACTTGAGGGTCACAGGGTGGGGGTGGGCATGAGGCCATTTCTGTGGGGCCTTTTATGCTGCCAGGCCATCCGTGCCCATACCCTTCCCTGCCTCTCCCTACCCCTGAGTACCTGACTGCTCTGCTTGTGGAGTGCTCCCTCTCTCTCTTTCTGCTTTATCAAACTGAAGGAATTTGTCTCTAGCCAGTTTCAAAGTGGTCACCATAATGTGATTTGACTGAATCAACTGGTATATGGATACAGAAATGGCCATGGGTTTGGCTCAAAGTCAGTTCTGATTTGGATATCCTACAGTGTTTTTATCCTTTGCAAGAATCTTATATGATAATGCTTCAAATGTGTGGAGTGAACTTTTCAATTTAGTGGTTTATATGTTATATTTATGATTATGCTATTTTTCTTTCTTCCTTATAGATTGTTTATGCAAAAGCTTTGTGTATCTGGATCTATCTGTGTGATCTTTGTGTGCTATTTCTTTCTTCCTCCCTATAGCTGGAAACATCGATGTTATTATTAGTTTTGTTGTGTATAGTCCAATATAGTTCATATTGGTTGACAGTGGTCACCTTAATGCCAACTTGAATTAATTGTTAATGAAAGATTTATGGAGACAACATAAAATGTATTACACATCTTATCTTCCCTGACCCATTAATTTTTTTAAAGATTTTATTTATTTATTATTAGAGAGAATTTTAGGGAGGAAGAAAGAGAGGGAGAGAAGCATTGATGTGTGAAAGATATATTGATGGTTGCCTTCCATATGCTCCCACCTGGGGATCTGGCCCTCAACTCACACATGTGCCCTGACTGGGAATCGAACTGGTGACCTTTAAGTTCTTAGGCTGGTGCTCAATCCACTGAGCCACACCAGCCAGGGCTAATTTAATTATTATTATTTT
Source organism: Phyllostomus hastatus (assembly GCF_019186645.2). Lineage (NCBI taxonomy): Eukaryota > Metazoa > Chordata > Mammalia > Chiroptera > Phyllostomidae > Phyllostomus > Phyllostomus hastatus. The sequence goes on along the minus strand of NW_025334017.1, from coordinate 9,558,334 downwards.
TATCAAGAAAAGTAATCAGGTTTGTCTAAATTATTTTTTCTTTTTAAACTTCAGCTATTTATTGCCCAGAGGTTTCATTATTCTGGAAGTATTCGGAGAGAATTTCTACTTATATTTTATTATTTTATTAAAATCAGAGTTAAATCAATTGTATATGGATTGAGAAATACAGGTAAAGTAAGGCAATGATAACATTACTGTGTTTATAGAGATTGTTTTTTAGAACCTGAGGGTGGAAAAGTTTTCCTCAACAAGACAAAAATCAAAGGACTCACACAAGAGAAGGTTGACATATTTAACTACATAAAAAATTTACAATTCCTGTTCTGCAAAGGAAGAAACCATAAACAATGTTAAAAAACAAATGGCAGATTAGAGAGAGAGAATAAACACATTGAATATGCAAAGAACTTCTACAAAACAAGAAACTATCCAACAGGAGAATAATTTAATCTGGCAATTAACAAAATAAATATAAATGTCCCCAAAATGATATAAAAGATTCTCAGACCAACGAGGAAAATGGGGACTGACTCGTAGATGGACAGCAGATGACAGCTGGCAGGGACACGGTGGCGGGGCGGGGCCCGGGGAGGTTAGGGGGTGGAGGGATCGAGTAGAGACGGAAAAAGACTCAGGGGCATGGACTACAGTGTGGGGATTGCTGGTGGGGGGTATGAGGAGAACAAATGGTAATGGAAAAAATACAATAAAGACTAAATTTTTAAAAAGTTGTTCAGAATCATTAAGAAAAAGAAAATACAAATTAAAACAGTTTTATAAATAGTCCACATTCTAAAACGTTAATAATATGAAGAGTTGTGAAGACAATTGTGACAGTGAAAGTTGGTACAATCCTTTTGGGAAAGTAACTTGGGTTCTGATCCCTAAGAATCTACCGTATGAAAATAATGGCGTAAGTGACAGGATTTTCTTAAAATGGCAGAAAATACCAAACAACCTAAATATCTTTCAGTAAGTAAATGATTATATAAACTATGGTGTCTCCATTCTATGAAATAGAATGCTGTTATAAAAATAAATGAGGTTGATATATATACATGGAAAGACACTTCTGACACATAATGAAGTTGAAAGACATCTTAAAATATGCCACAGGCATATTTGTTATTAAACAAAAAGGTATGTGGAAAAATTTTGCAGGAAAAAATCCATGCAGGAAAAAATTTGAAGAAAATTTACTGACCACTTAACTGAGATTGGAGGGTCAATGGGGTAGGGGTTTCATAAGTTACATTAAATACTTTTATAAAAAGTGAAGAGGATATAGATGACAGATGTTTACTGTTTGTTATATGGATAGTTTTTTTCTTTAACAATTAAAAAAGCTGAAGAATAAAAGATTACAGTCCCTAGCTGAGTAGCTCAGTTGGTTAGAGTGTCATCCCAATATGCCTAGGTTGTGGGTTTAATCCCCCCATCAGGGCACAGGTTAAGAATCAACCAATGAATGTATGAATAAATGGAATAACAAATCGATGTTTCTCTCTCTCCCTAAAAATAAGTAAATAAATATAAAGAAAAAAGAAAGAAAGAAAGATTATATTAAAAAGTATTAATATGTCCTCTAGGTTCTTTGCATCATTATTCATTCTTTATCTTTTAAAAAATAATTTTCTAATTTTGAAAATTTGCTCTCCATAATTTTGCTCCTTAAATTGCATTATTTAAACCATATTCTTTCATGTTATTTGGATGAAGAATGAACTTAAAAATAATAATGGTATTTGTAAACAATATATTTTCACTTGACCACAGATATCTGACTTCTTTACTAATAATTCAATTTTTGAAGAAAATTGATGACATTAAAAATACTTGATTATATTGTAATACTAGTGACTTTTATTGAGTTTCAATAATGAATAACCTGGTTTAACTTTGTAAATTAAGGCATTTTATGCTTATACATTAGCACGGTCACAAAACTATTTTTTAAATAGCAGAAGAAATAAAGATTTTTTTGTGATGCAAAAATGCTTTTAGCTCTGACAAAGTGATTTTGGGAGTGTGATTTTATCCTCTTGATCTCCTCACATGTCTTCATATTGTCATTCACCCATTCTGTGCCCTGCTTCCCAAGCAAAAGAACAATGGTTTCTGCCTTTGAGGTTACTAAATTCACACTTTAATCTTTCAGGGGCTGCTATTTCCCAGTCACACTCGGGTGTCTGATTGTCAGCTTTATGTCTCAGAAAGTATTCCCCACAATTCAGGTACAGTAAAGTATCTAGCTCCAGCTAGCCTCTGTGTACTATATAACTTTTATAGTCATTATAAAAAATAATTTATTGAAAAAACTTAAACCTTTTCCAACTCAAGTGACTTTTGATTTAAATGTCTATGATCCTGGCTATGGTAATCAGTGATGGCAGATTTTTTTTCTGAATTAAGTTTGCTGTTTTGCTGCTTATATTATGAAGTTTAGAAAATATTAGAGTAACATCATCTCAAAGATAGCTGGTTAGAAGAAATGGAGAGTCTATAGTCTACATTTTAGCATTACTTGCTTTGGAATCACATTTAATACAAGGCCTGGAAAAATTTCCTATTCTTTTGTGTCATATTTTTCCTCTTATATATATTTTTACTTTATTCAGGCTGCTACAGTGTAAACTCTAAAATATAGGTAGCCTCCCTCTGTTGTGACTATTTATTGGAAATACATTGTGAGGTGAAATTATAAGAAGCAGCCTAAGCTATTAACAGTAACATTAGATATTTAGCATAATAATTAATTATTAAAAGATTTTTAGGAGGTCATTTAAAGGTGACGGTATAGGCAACAAATCTCCGAGAATGCTTAACTGCTTAACCTCTAAAGACATAAACTCTCAATATACTGTGATGTGAATTTGAAGGTGCTGAGCTGACAGCGGTATTTCCTTCGCACACGAATGTAGCTGACAAGATCAGTGTGTCCTCTGCACCCTTAGACACTCTGGTCGGGGACTTTATCCATTGCTTGAAAGGTGTGTTTCACTAACTGTGGGCTGCTTTGTTACCTGCTAGACTTTGGGCACTAAAATGAAATCACCAGTTATTCAAATGCAAATGCAAATAACACGAAGATAATTTTATATTTGCCAACTGAGTTCTTCTGACTCAGAGTATGGTCAAAGCAATTAAGTCATCTTTCATCTGTGGGTAATTTGATGTGCCAAGACCCAGAAATGTCATTTGGTTTGATCATGCTACCATTTTAAAAGGAAGCAATTTGCATACAACTTACAGTCAGAGCAGCTCTTCACTGTGTGTGTGTGTGGAGGGGGGGTGTTCTTTCTCTTTTTTTTTTTTTGTAGGGTCAAGCTCCCCATATTTTCTAGTTTCTAATGCTGGTATTGCAACTTGTTTTAAATGCATGGACCTCTTTAAATTTTAAAAAAGATATTATGATACTGAAATAGAGTTGAAAACAATGTCAGAATATACAGTCAAGGGGGGATCTGTTTTCTTTGTTTTTGTAGAGCCTGCTGCTGATTTAGGAATAAAGGATGATATGTTTGTTGTTTGCTGTCTATTGAAGCTTTAATATCAGTCTTTACCATCAATTTCAAAATATATTGAAAGACAATAAAAGACAAGACAGTAAAGCTTCTTAATAGAGATCTGAGGAGATCCTGAACACTGCTAACTTTCTTAATAAGACGTCTTGGCCTGACTGGTGTGGCTCCGCTGTTTGAGTGTCATGCTGCAAAGCTACAAGTCCCCTGTTCGAATCCTGCTGAGAGCACAGGCCTGGGCTGCGGTTGCGCCCCGCATGAGGGTGCGTGCAGGAGGTAATCGATCCATGTTTCACATCAGTGTTTCTCGCCTTCTTTTTCTCTCTCTGAAAATAAACAAATACAATTTTTTAAGAGTTAAGGTATCTCAAATGAATGCATGTGGGGAAAAAATTCCTCCCATAGTAAAAGAAGCTTCAAAGGAGGGAGTGTATTGGAGAGGCTTACAGGTGACGACGTATGCAAGAAAGCATTTTTAGTGAGTGTGACTCTTACCAGAGTTGACAGTTTTGAGACATGCGTAGGCTTTCGAGGTAAAAGAAAAAAGCAGAGGGATCCTGCAGTAATTTCTTCAGTCTATTTTTTAGAAAGAGCAGTCCTGCGAATGAGAAACTGTGCTTCAAACCTCATTAGTAGGATACAATGTGATTTTAATCTTGATAAGAGTAAGCAGGGAGTTTAAAACTCACCTGAAGGAGCAGAATCGGGAAAGCTCCTGCCTCTATGAAGTATGTCAGAGTAATTTCGTAACCTAAATTAAGCTAAGTGGTGACAAAACCTATTTAAACATTCCGGCGTCTATCTGTGCTAACTTCCATCAGTTCGTGCAGTACAATTCAACTCGGTGGGATGCGGGGCCATACGGCAAATATTCAACAGGGTACAGGGCCTTCTTTCTTTAAATCTTGATTCTAATATTATTTCTTTTGGAAACAGATATCTAAGTACTGTTTTATTTGTTAATTCAGTTGTATTTTAATGATAACAATTCTAAATGAGACGTGTGTTAATTGTTGGGAATCTCCCAAAGCTATAGACAGGCGTTGGATAATTAAGATGAAGTCGGTGTTGCCCTAGAAAGCGCCAGTTCCACCACAGGAATTTGTAGACATGGTTCGAGTACATAGAGCAGTGTCTAGTTAATAAAATATAATTTCAGCAGCAGCAACTGTTATACCAGACACCATAAAATATAAGAAAAATTTTTCTACTAGTGACCGAAAGTAGCAAACCTTACCTTTTTATTTACTTCAGAGAAAGACATGCCCTCCTTTCACAGCCTCCCATTCCACTTAACTCTGTGTACACTCCATTGCCCTTATAATTGCACATACAGAGTTTATTTTGGAAAAGAGACAGAGAGTAGTCACAGTCTACTATGATTGTAAATTTATTTGGAGGCCACAAATGTACTTACTACAAAATGGGCCACCAGATAAACAGATATTTCTTAAAATATTTTGTAACATAAAATTGGATTTTATGGATTTTTCCATGTGCTTATATGCATAACATAATTTCCACACTTCACATTCTTGTAATTATTTGAAGTTTTTAACAGTGGCTAATGAGTACCTTACATATCTTAGCTTTCACTCCTTCACGGATTCTTTCTTTTTAACACATCTGTAAACACATATTTGATATTTTATGTTCATCATATTCAGGTTTCATTTGATTGACTTCATTAAGACTTTAATTTGTAGATGTGAGAATTACACACTTTATCTTATGTCTTAAAGAGAAAAATGCAGCCATAGACTATAAATCATACAGTAAGAAGGGTTACTCCATTACCTGCCCCTTCACCTTCGAGAGCAGCAGGTCAAGTAAGAAGATGGTCCTCTTTTGAAACACATTCAAGCTGGGGAAATATGAGAATAAGGCGCCCAGCCAGCTAACCCTCCCTAACCCATGCCTTTCTGTTACATGCTTCAGGAAGCCACAGGACCTGGATTCTGGTTCCAGTTTTCTTGCAAATTAAGTTGTATGACCTTAAACAAGTTTTTTAACCTCTCTAATCCTCATTTTTTAATCTATAAAATGAATATAGCATTTTACTATCTGTGAAATGAATCCTATCAATTTGAAGGGCTTGTGAAGCATTATTGTTGGTATCTATTCCTTCCGAGGGTCTGTTACAACCTTGGAGTGAGTGAGCTTTGGACTATGTGTTTCAAGAACCTCCATCCCCACCCTAGGATATTTCAGCCATACTCAAACTTGTATGTCCAGCCAAAATACTGTTTACTCTCTTTTTCCATAAAATTCCATATTCTCATGTTTTTCCTATATTTGAACACAGTTTTGAATAAAAGATTGGCATGATTAATAACTGCAAGGCTTTTCCTGCCCATGAAGGCAGAATAGCCATCTTGATTCTTTAGTCCATAGGCGGGTTAGGATGGTGGTTTTGTTCCTTATGGTGATATTTAACTCAAATACTTTTTACTCCCTTGTTCTACTATTTGATTATAAAATATAATCCTTTTTATTTTTCTTTACTTCAAGATCCTAATTACCCTCATTTTAGTCTTATTCTAACCCATTTCTGTTTTGCAAAAGACAAACCTTAAAATAACACACTCCACTGTATTCTTTGTATTCTTAGAAAATTATTTTTAAAGATAAAAAGTAGTTATTTTTAAAAATAACCTTTTTTAAGTGACATGAAATCTGGAAGAAAGATACACATTTCAAAACTCCATTTTAAATAGCTCTTATCTAGGCTTGTAAGGGGGAAAGTGTCAGATATTAGACACAGAAGATTAAAGTACAAAGTATTGATTAGTACCACTCAATGATAATCAGAACACATTATATCAGAAGCTTGAGAAAGTCGTTCTGTTTTGAGTTCAGCACATTTAAATCACAATTTATATCAGAAGCATGTTTGAGGCAGGGATAGGTTCAAAAGCATAAATTTTCATTATTGGAAACACCAATTACTTTTGTTTAAAAAGCATAGCTTTTCATGATAACTGCCTGATGCCCATTATTCTGAATTTTTAAAATTAGGTATACAGGAGTGCCAGCTTTAGTTTAGAAATCCAAAACAATACTATTGCAAAATTCAAAACATTATAACACCATGGGATTAGAAGACAAACAAATGAATTCAAAAGGAAAAGGCAAAAATCTTATACGGCTAAAAAAAATATACATGAAGAAAAGCTATTGTTCAACATTAGGATAGTTAGTGTTTTCAAAGTTGAGACTCCAACAAATAAGACAGAAATAATTGAAAGACATCAATTAAAAAAAAAGTCCCTTGAAATAAATAAAGAATTGACTCTGCATATTGAAAGACAATGCCGTGTGCCAGAGAAGGTTAATATTGGATGAAGAATCCTGACTTATGCCTTAATCAAGTTACCAAACTTTACAGATAAAAAAAATATGGTTGGGACATTTAAGCAATAATTGAATAACATCTATTGGGGGAAATCAGGCTGGTTTCAGACTGCTACATAACAATATTGAATGCCCAAAGACAATGGAGTAAAAGAAGCTTCATTCTGAGCCAGAGTTGACCCACGAATATTGCACTCACCAAAACTAAGTGAAATTAAGTGTGAAAGCAAGAGGCAGGCATTCCCAAACACGAACAAACCAGCATCCTTGAGTCTTTCCTGGCAAGTCTACTTCATGCAGAAATTCAGGCAATTCATTAAAATAAAGAACTCAAAAGAGGAGAGGACCTGACAAAAAGAACAGATCTGAGTATTGTTTCATTTCAGTATAAAATTAAGACTAAACATTTATGGAGATTATGAGAATTGAGACAGAATGTAAACCTTGGTAGCTCACACAATATTTAATCAACAAAAATGAAATAAAAGCCAGGAGGAAATATTAGTGTGGTAATTGCCTCATGTTTTCATATTATCAATCAGTAGCATTTAGAAGTGAAATACAGTTTAAAACATAAACATAATAATTCCAGCCACTCCATAGTTTTCTTTGTGATTTTTATTAATTTGGTTAAACAATTTATCCAAAATTAAAATATTTTACATATTTTATGTATGCAAAATCTGTTTTGCTGTTAAGTGCAAATGCAATTAAATAATTTTAAAACATGCATAGAACAATCCCTATTTTATAGTAATTAATGTCTCTTTTGTCTATTTATTTTTTATCTGAATTTCTTCCTAATGATGTCTAGTCTGATATTCACTTATGGTTAGTAAGAAAAGTTTCTAGCTATTTGGATTTAGAATCATTATTTCTTTGTTTTTTGGCTTGAATTTCATAAACAATTATGTGTTATTTATAAAAGTAATTTTTAATTAAAAATAAAATCTGGCATCTTAACTTTAGACCATTCCCTTTTTTTATGATTTTTGGTTTGGGGCTTTGTTGGTTATAGACTTGGAGTGAAATATTTGAATATGTAGTTAATTTGGGGACTGAAATAACTGGTACTATTTGACATACTGAGTACATAACACAAAGATCATATTCAAATGAAATATTATGCCAGATGTACCCACACTCCATATGAGTAGTTTGCAAATGTTGCTTACTGTGTATTATGCATATTATGATTTCCTTTGATACCTAAAACTGTGAACTTTTGTTAGAATATGCATTATTTTGCTTCCAAACTCTTAACTCCATGTTGTTAAAATTGTATATATTAAAATCTGGTCCCTAAAAGGAGGGCTCTTTGGGCTTCTCAAATAGAGTTTAAAAAGGGGTTAACATCAACTTAAACAAAATATCATTAATTGCTGTGTGAACATAGAGATGTAATTTTAAAATTCAATGTAGGTTTTGGAACACATGAAGGATTTTTGGAATATTTGATAATGGTTAGTTGACAGCAATGTGCTGGTTAGAGTTTTTGACTATACCCTCTTAGGAACATCAGGGTCTGGCCCAGAGCAGGAATGTGCTGTCCCTGACTATCAATCGTGACTTAAGTTTCACTGTCATCAACATGTGCAAATAGTCACCTTTACAATTATTAACATGTATACTATTTTATGCAATCCACATCACTGATTCCTTTTCCATCTTAGTTATTTCTTAATTATCTCATTCTAAGTGTTTTAAACATTTTTCTCTTTTATTTGTCTTCCTTTGCAATATTTTCATTTTATCCTGCTGTGAATATGAAAGTAGGCATGAGGAAATTAAACTTAGTACTACAATCACCTATTGGACACTTTTAATATATCAAAGCAATGAGTTATGCGTGGTACCAAGGTGAAAAAAGACATAGACCTTGTTCTCAGAAAGTTGGCAATATAGGAAGTCAGATGTGGGAACAATATATGTCAATTCTGGTTTTTTTTTTGTCTGCCGAGTGAAAGCTCTTTCATTGCCTCATGCAAGGGCAGCTTGGAAGGACAATGGGACTGTGAATGTTTAGGTCACACTGACGTGAGTTCGAACCCTAGCTCTGTTACTTGATAACTATGACCTGAACTCCAGTTTACTGGTTAGAAGATAAGTGAAAATAATACCTTATGCATTTGTGATGTGGAATGAATGAAAAAATAATTGTCAAACTAATGTGTTCACTACCTGGCACATTGTATTCCCTTAATAATAATTAGTTCTCTTTTTTCTCACATAACTCAAAATATTTGCAAGATAGCTATCAAATACATCGCCAGTATCTATAAAAAGGGTGCTTTTTCCTTCTATGTATTGTTTTTACTGCATTTCACATCTATATTCCTATATGTGAAGCTACGTCTACATTTATATCTTTGCAGTCTTCCTCTTTATTCGGTCTTATACATTTTCATTCTTATTTGAATATATACTGTCTTGACATAATCCCATGTTTTATTATTGACTGCAACATTATGGTCCACATCTCCAAGCTCTTTGCAGTCCCCATAGTGAGAGTAGACAGCCATCCCCTGTCCAATTTACACCTGTGTTTGCTTTTGTTCATTAGTGAAAGAAATTCCTTTCCCGCCATCCAAAGGCAAGTCTGTCTGTGTGGACTTTGTACCACACTCTCCCATTTTCTCAGGGATTCTCCTGTATCTCACATTACTCCTTTTCTGCTGTAGCATTTCCAGTAGAATCTACCAGTTACACCAATCTGAAAACAAAACAAGTCTATTCCTCATTTTTGCCACTTCCTCTAGCTACCTTACATATATCTTTCTTCCCCTTTCATTGCAAGTTTCTTGAAGTAGCATTTTGCATTCTCTTCCCTACTCAGTTTTACTTAAGTTCTCAGTCCACTGTACTCTGATGTATTCTACCAACAGTCAAGGAAAATTGCTTTTACTAAAGTCTTATATGTCATCTGGTTTCTGAAATCCAAGTCACTTTAATGAAATTCTTTCTTGTGTTATTGACCTCTGTACTGTATTTAAGAGTGGGCCATTCCTGCCCCATTCACTCTATCCTTTGCATAGTCTGTGATAACTGGTTATTCTAATAACGAGGTGTTTAGGTAAAAAATTCAACTTCAGAAGTAAAAGTAAATTACTAGGAATGGTAAAAAGTTTATAGGAATGGTAACAAACAATTCTAAAATATCAGTGGTTTAACAAACACAATTTTATTTCTTGCCCCTGCTCCGCCCAATGGGGACATTTGACTTGGGTAACTCTTGTGGGTTGCTTTCCTTCAAGTGGGGACTCTGGGATTCAGGGTCCTTCCTTGCTTTGATGCCACTGTCTTCCACATGCAGGCACCAAGGGAACTGTGGGAAGGCAAACGATTATGGCGGAAGCACAACTATTAATTTCCACCTCAGTCTGGAAGTGACACACATCACTTCTGATAACCTTCCATCAGCCAGAACAGCCCCACGGCTTCCTTTAGAAGTGAGGCGGCCCAGAAAGAAAACAGAGCTCCTGGCTGGGTAAGTGCTTCCCAGGAGCAACTTAAAAGTCTAGCAGGGAAGCATGGATTGTCAGGGTTAGCCAGACACAATTTATTACATTTTTCAACTTTTCTATGACTTGGCTAATTCTCAGTCGTGATTGCATTGACTCTCCCAAAGGGTACCTAAGTGCTCTTTTGTGTCTCGCCAGTGATTGCCATTAACATTCACTGTTATCTGAGATGCTGATGCATTTAATGTCCTAATGAGGTCCCAGGGAACGCAGCAGATTGCCTAAGAAGAGACCTTGTCTCCATCTTCTCTCAAGTAAAACAGCTTTCCAATATCTCTATGCCTCATTGATTCACCCTATTTTTAAATCTCATCTGAAAATATGCCCTTGTCCCTGGGTAATGCCTCTTAATTTATCTCTTCCTCTGCTCTTTATTATTTAACTTTGTATTGTTTAATTAAATCAGGTTACATAACTGTGTATTGAAGATGCTATTCAGAGGAAAGTTGTTACACAGTATTAGCATTTTTATTTCACTTGATGTTTCCAAAGCACTTTATAGTATTAATTAGTAAATTGTCACAACATTTCAGGGAGGTAAATTAATTATATATTTTTCTTTTGAGAAGTAGCCCATCGCAGTGAAAAACAAAAGGATATACTTTGCTTCACAGATGCATCTGTGCTAAATTCCTTCCCCTTGGTCCAAGACCAGTGGAAGTTTGTAATGATAGAAGTACTAGCACTGGCCTTTTGAGGTCCTATGATGCAACAGAAATCATGGTAAATGCCTTACAAAGGTTAAATCTTTAATTATCACCATATCTCAAATATGTACTTTGATGTATTATGCCTGAAATCATTCACCTCATGAACCAAGTTGCCTCATTCACACTATTAAAAAATAATTTAAGGGAGCAGTAGGCCAGTACCTTATAATTAATTCTGTGCCCATGACATCAATATGCATCATAACCATCAATTAGCCACCCAAAACTTTCTTATTAGGATCTTCTGTGGGAAAGAACTTTCTGTTGATGAGTTTCTCTGCATCCTACAGGGTGATTCCGTAGAATTTAATCCAAAGTGCATATCCTGTTGTTAAAAATAATTTGGGGTTTAAAACTTGGCAAGTTAGCCCTGGCCTGGTGGCCAGGTTGGAGCGTCATCCCATACAGGTTGCAGGTTCAGTTCTCGGTCAAGGCACATACCTAGGTTTCAGGTCTGATCCCTGGTTCAGGTGCATTCCGGAGGCAACTGATGGATGTTTCTCTCTCACTTTGATGTTTCTCTCTGTTTCTCTCTCTCCATCTCTCTGTCTCTCTCTGTCTCTCTCTCTCTCTCTCTCTCTCTCTCTCTCTCTCTTTCTCTCTCTTTCTCTTCCCCCACACACACTTCCTTTGTCTCTCAAAATCAATAAACCTATCATTGGGTAAGGATTTAAAAATAAAATAAAATAAATAAATAAGTGCTTTGGCAAGTTAGGGGTTCAGCCTATCCCATGAGCTGCCTCACACTGCATCTGAGGATGTTTTCTTTGGGTCTCCTCAGGAAATTTTGGTAGAAATCCCTACCTAATAAAGCCAATGCTGTGCAAAATTTTGAAGGGTCATTTTGATATCACCTTTCTGCCTGTTTTTTTCTGACCTGTTTGCATGCTGATGAGTCCATTTTGTTTAGAGAGCCACCTTTCTGAGCGTTCTCACTGTTCTTACCCTTTTGGACTCAGTGGAGAAGGCATGAAACAACTTCGCCCAGGTAGGATGACTTCCAATCATACCACCCCACTCTGAGACACTTTAGGGGACCTGCCACACTCACACCCATGCTGAGGGGCTCATGCTCTAAATCTTGCTAGGTGGTATGTCCCACATAACATACATGACCCCACTTTTTTCAAAGCCGAGTTTAATACTTTACATAGTAGAAAACCAACAAGTAATGTCTTGCTTCAAGGGTGACTAAGGGATTATGCAAAGGTATTAGTATGAATGTAATGACTGGAAAATTATATAAACTTTCTTAAAAGTAAAAGAAGATAAAGTACAAGGAAAAGAGACCACATGCTTATACTGGTCCATATAACGTACAGCAATATGACACTAATGAGAGCAAACCTATCAACAATATTGATACAAGTAATATCACAATTACTAAAAGAGAAAAGTTTTTATACTGAGTCACAAAGCTAACCGAAATCTGTGTACCCATGGTACATGCTAAAATAAACTAATTCAAAAGGTTAAAATTAAAAGGATAGAAAACCATATAACAGGCAAATATAAAAAAAAGTATGATTTACAATTTTGGTGATATAAGATGTTAATAATAAGGGAAAATGGGTCTAGGGCATGTAAGAACTTTCTGTACTACCTTTGCAATTTTTTTTATAATTGTAAAACTACTCTGGTGTCAGAATAAAAACTATTAGTTGTATGTCAAAGGACATCGGAGGCAACATAAAAGGGCTCTATTAGCTAAAAATGGGAAAATTTGGAAGTCCAAATGACTGACATACATTGAATATTCAAAAACCCATAGTTTCATGATGCAAAAAATGAAAATCAAATAAAATTTCTGGGCACTATTTAAAGTGACTAGTTGTCTAATTCTCACTCTGAAAATTTGCAGTTAAAAGAATCTGATTCAGCCTAATTACATAGCTCTACTTGATGAGAAAACTAAATCAAAGCACTGGTCAATCTTAGTATCAATAAGACACTCTGATGATTTTGACTTGGGACATAATGCCGTATAAGCCCACAGTAGTAGTGAAGAAATAGTCTTGTAAAAAAGGTAACTCCAAGTCTAACTACTCTTTACAAAAATTATAGGGATAAAGGAACAAGTTCAATGCCACCATGCAAGGAAATAGACTGCATCTGACAAGTGGGAACATTCTTTCGGATAATAAATCCAGTTTGTGTCACAATTCAATAGCAAGGAAAAAATAAAGAAAAAAGAGCAAACATGAGAGACATGAAATCCATAGCATGCAGGCCTTCTTTAGATATGATTCAAATCTACCAGCTATTTTTAGATAATTTGGGAAATTTGATACTGATTGAGATATTATGATCCCAAGGAATCATTGTTGATTTTGTTAGATGTATAATTGTTATTGTGGATTTGCCACAAGATTGTCTTTAGGGATGCATAGAGAATGATACAGGGGCCATAAGATGGCAGGAATTTGCTTATAACTCTTTAGTGAAAAAAAAAACTGGTAAAACAGAAACAGATATATACAGCAACAGTTGCAAATGCTTGTTGACTCTATGATGGGTCTATGTGTAATTCTCTCCAATTTTATGCATGTTTGAAACTTTTCATCATAAAACATTTTTCAAAGCTAAATGTAGTGACTGTAGATTTCTTTGAGCTGGGTGGGAAAGACTTTCTGCAAATGACACGAAATACAGAAACCATAAAGGAAATGTTTGGCAGTATAGCCACATAGACATTTAAAAATTTTGTACTAAAAATTTACATAAACAAACATCTAAAACAACTATATTTGGAGAAATTATTTGCAACACAGATGTAAACAAAGTTAATATTTTTAATATAACAAATATTTTTGAAACAGAAAAAATATAGAAAAAATGGGAATAGAAAAACAGGCAAATTCATGTTACATATGTAAAATAAGAATTATCAAATAAAGTAATGGGATATTGTTTTCAATCTATAAGAAAGATAATATTTAGAAAGATGTTGACATTCACTGAAGCAAGGGAGTAGAAAAATGGCACCTGTATATTACTGATGAGAATAAGTTGCTACAAGTTTTTAAAACTATGTATTTATATTTTAAATGGACACTGTTTGACTTAGTTAATTCTATATCTGAGGTCTAATATTAAGGAAGCACTTTGAGATGTGTACAAAGATGTTTTCTGAAGCATGTTTTAAAAAATAAATTTTGAAATGTCTTCGATGTCTATCAGCAAGGGAATGGGTACATAGGTTATTTTACCAGCACACAATGCAACAGTATGAAGTCACTAAAGTTAATTACGTGGATCCATATTTACTGACAGAAATATGATGCCAGGAAGGAGAAATGAAGGTAAATGAGCCAATATGCTCTGTGATTCTCAGATATGTATTATTAAATTGCTATTTATGCTTACCACAAAAGGAATATTTTCAGAATGGAATCCTTGAGAAAAGTGTCAAGAACAATTTGAAATCTTTTAATATATTTTGCCCAACTGACTTAGACAAGATGCATGTTAATTTGTGCTTCTCGGAAGGACCATTTTCCAGAACACTTGCTAATCCCTAGAATTTTAGCTTTAAAACACTTTTGATAATTTGATGGATAAAAATTATCATCTTATTATTGTTTAGTGTGCATTTCTTGTTATTAGTGTTTTATATACTTCTTAATATGCTTACCGATTGGTTGATTTCATCTTTTGTAAAGTGCTTTTTTACTTTGCTTGTAATTTTTTCTATTGGCGCTTTCATTTTTTCTAATTTGTTTGTGGGAGACTTTTAATACCTCACTTCTTTTCACAGCTTATGTTGGAAATATTTTTAGTGACTCCTGTGTTGCCTTAATTTTTTTCACAGTGGATCCTTCATATACATAAATTCTAATTTTTGTATGATCAAATTTAATAGTATCTTCTTTGAACAGTTTTTCCTTTTGGGACAATCCTTGCAAAGGCCTTCTCTACACCATAATTATGTCAAATCATCACTTCTGCTTTTTGTTAGTATTTTATGGTTTAATTCTTATATTTAAATCTGTAATCTATGTGAAGTTTATTTTGATGCTGTATAATATATGAACTACTCTAATTTGTCATACCAATGATTGGTAATGTGTTCCAATACCACTTAGTGAATAATACATTGTTTCCTCAGTGATAAGAAGTTCCAGCTTCATCAGAAAATGCTATCTTTTAACGTGGTTTGTACTCAATGGTTGATAACTTGTAAAATGTATTTTCCCCTTCTCCCTTAATTACATGGCCTTCCTACCCTCACTTTTAATCCCATAATTTTCTAACATCAATCTAAATTACTATTTGAGATTTTAAAAAAGGAATATTAATTTTTTGATGTTGTGTCAAGGCTCTGAAGTTGTATAATTAGTGTTATATTTTGTCACACATATACATACAGCACTATGAAAGACATATACCGAAGACATATCAATAGTTTAACTCAGTAGATTTATAGAGTTTGAAAAGATTTGGACTAACCTAAGCTTGAATGCTGCTTTGAGTTTTAGTGATGCTTTTGTTTAGGGGGGAAGGAGTTGTATGTTTTCTCTCCATTAGTCGTGAGACATATGCAGCTGATTTCTAACGAGGCACACTTATTCTTGAAGGAAGAAAAGATTTGGACAACCTGAAAAAGCCAAATGAGGAACCTTTGCCAAGTACTAATGAGAGGCGTGAGGATCCCCCAGGGAAAAATGATAAATTAAAAAATTGGAGGAGCACAGAAACTTGTAGCGATATAATCTCTCCCTGGCTTCATAATCTGGCCCCTGGTAGTCTTGAGAAGCTCTGCTTTTGAGGCAACAGAGGGCATCTTATATTCCTGCTTTCAGTGAAGCTAGTTTCTCCCACCCACCCATCTCCTTCACTTAATCAAGGAAGTTCGCAAGGATGATTCATTCCATGATGCTGCCCAGAGCTGGCTCTGGAAGATGCTTTCTCAGCTGAAACTAAATGATACTTTATGTGTCTTCCCTAAATAGAGAGATTAGAAAGTTATAAAAAAGTGGTAGAAAAGCACATTAAATATGTGATAAAGTAAGTGGTTTTGTAACTGATTTTATTACTTAAGTTAAAGCATTTTTTTCTTGCTAGACTTTGTCAACTATAAATGAAGATAGAAGCAGTTGGAGAAGGGGCAACCAGGGAAATGCAGAATGCTTCAGGGAACACGTCTTTAAGGGTTATTAAACACAATTTGTTTTTGTCAGATTCCAATTTATCTGTATCTTAGCAAATCCAGGGAATGTGAGTTCTGACATCTTGTACATCCTCATTAATTATTCATGCTTCAGATTCTGTACTTGCTTGACCTTAAGGAATATGCACTGTGTACTCCAGTCAGAAGGGACCAGAACACCCTGCCCATTTTGAAAGAATGCAACTGACTCCTCTTCCCCATTTTCTGGTTTCAGGCGCAGCCCATGTTTGGTACGCATCTCCCTCACTCCCCATTCCCTCCTCCAGAAGGAAAAATGATAAGTGGAAGTGAATGTTGCGCGTGGGTCACCTGCCAGCAGTGACCACGGAACGCTGTGGATGGCTCGACAATAAACACGCGAGAAAAAACAACACATGCACAGAGACAAACTAGTTTCTGTGGGGAAGTAGGGACGGAATGGCCACCCCCCTAGTGGGGAGCGCGCTGATTTACCGTCCATACCTGCTTTTATTAGGCTCATTTTGCATAATAACTCAGGTAATGTACAATACTCATTAGGGGAAGTAAGGAACAAAGAACTCTGCCGGTCTATTGAGTTGGGGGGTCAAAGAGCTGTAAGGCTGAGGAACAAACTAGCTTCCTCCTAAGACCCTCCTCATTCAACTGAGAGCATTCTTGAACAAAGAAGGTTTCACAGTAATTTACATGTTCTTTCTTAGGCCTGATCACCCTCGGGAAATCCGCACTTCCCAGTACCGAGCTGTACTTCCCCGTCATTGTTTCAGGCTTAGGTGGAGCGCGGGAACTAAGGCCACCGAGAGATAAGGAGATTTTCTTCCGGACGCTGAGAACTCAGACTTTGTCAAAGCCGAGGAGTGAGGGTCCATCACCCCCTTTTGCTGCAGCCCCCCAAGTCCTTCTTTTGGGGGGCCTCCCAAAGTGATCGTGCCTGGCTTGGGTTGTTCCCCCCGTGGGGAATCTTACCCGTCTTTGGCTAACCGACCAAGCTTTTGGGGGTTCAGTAGCAGAAACAGCATTTCTGCCAGGAAGATAAGCTTTTGTCTCCTTGCCGGCTCACGGTTCCAAGGGCGTTCCCTTAGCCTTAGCCTAGGCGGGGGTCTCAGTTTCTGATACCAGTCAGGGCGGTTCCCAACATATCCCCCTTTTTTTAGTTTTTTTAAAATCAATTGTGGTCGTTAAGCCTGTGAAACCTACTTTTGCTGTTTTCGAATGCAAATCAGAAGAAAAGCAACATCTACATACATCATAAGGCAATAATAGAAATATAAAGCAGAAACTAAATTCTATGGGTGGTGAATACCTAAATTTCTAAATTCAGTGCAAGAAAACATATTAAGGGAAAAACAAAAGTAATAGGTCTGATTACATTTCAATCTTTGAGAGAAATTACATAGATATCAGGAAAGGCAAATTACAAGGCAGTTTGAGCATAATGCAAGCCTGACTTCTTACGAGAGGATTTCTTAACAGGTGCAGTTCTGCGCACCGACTCATCACCTACTTTCTTACGTGGGTGTTGAGTTTTAATTTTACGCCTGCCAGAGTGGTTTCTCATACCTTCTCCCTTGTTTTCAGTTAGGACTGCTAAGGGTTCCATAAAGGTGGCTACCTGCTGGTCTCTGATACGACCCTGGGAAAACAATTTGCAAATACACCGAAGTACACAAATCAATATCACAATCAGTAAACAACCAGCAGCTCCAAAAACCCAAATTCTCAAATTAATTCCATCAAACCATGTTTTAGGATTCAGCCAATTAATATTTTCATTAAAGGGCTCGAAAAAATGTCCTGTTTGGTTAAACGTTGAATGTCCTGCAGCTGATGATGTAACTCCAACTGCAATTTATCAATTTGTCCTTTTAAGTTAGTGGAGAAAGCTCCTCTCAAGCGATGTTGTATATCAGTCCAATTATGTTGGCTGGAATTCCACTGTAGCGGTGTGACACACAGTCTGGAGAAACCAGGGTCACAGGTTAGGTGCTGACGAATCACGAGAGCGTCCTGGCGTTCGCCAATCCAGTCCAGTGCTGATTCAACTGCAGAAAGGCGGGTCACGATCTCCTGATCTATTTGAGCCTGTTGGACTAATTCTAAAGTAGCATTGATTAAACCATAAGTGCAACCAGGTGTTAACAAACTGTCGGACTCATAAAGGAGGGCAGTGCATTGTTAAATGCTATAATGCCATTTGGATTCATTCATTTTTTGGTCATATTCTGGAGATAACAGATTTGGAAAGAGTTGGAAGACACAATTAAATCATAACCACTATTAACGACTGGTCTTGTTAGATTTATGCAAAGAAACCTTATGTCATTACTTACTCCTTTAGAATGCCAAATTCTGGAGGGATCAGGTAGGGAGAAAAATATAAAGTGTGAAGGAAAATCCTTTTCCTTCTGATATCTACCAGGCTTCTTAAAACTTTCACTTCCACAGACCTTCTGCAACATTCACAAACTCTCTATTCTTTTTCATACACTTTCTGATATCCACCAAGATTGTATCTTCATGCCTTATACCTTCCATTACTAACACACACCACATAATTCTTTCTTAAAACATTTACTTCCACAGACTTTCTGCAACATTCACAAACCTTCTAATCTTTCTTTCATACTCCTTCTGATATTCACCAAGATTGCATTTCCATGCCTTATACCTTCAATTATTAACTAACATCACATAACTTCTTTCCTAAAACATTTTACTTTTCCATTTATCTTTACAGTTTCCCATTTACATTCCTAGAGTGTGAAGTTTCAACCTTCCCTGGAATCCTCAATTTTTTTTTCAGAGCAGATACAGAGTAAAATCCATCCTTCTCTGTGGGGTGAAGGTGGGGGCCTCCGTGATCTGCTCACTCAAATTTGCACACCGTTTCACTGTCAGAATCAGATTCCTCATCATCTAGCTCTGTTTTCTTTGTCCAAATGAACTCAAGAGAGTCCCTGACAAGCCTCCAGGTTACAAAGGTGTGCACACCAATAGATATACCACTGTTTTGCAAAGATTTCAACCTTTCACCCACTTTTTCCCAAACATCAATGTCTAACGTCCCTCTATCAGGAAATGAAGGACAATATTTTCTTATAGATTGCAAAAGCTGAACCAGATGCTTTTCCTTCACCTTATACTTTGCTTCTTTAAGAACTTGTTGTAATATACGCAGAAAAGATTTCTGCCCTTTAGTTAAGTTACAACCCATGTTTACCTTCCTTCTTTTTTTTTTTAAAGAAAAAAGCTTACTTTTATTTACTTTTAATTGGCCAAAATAAATCACCTGATTACTTTTTTCAAGGCAAATCGTTTGTTTTTTTCAAACTTGAGAATTAGATTACTATTTACCCAATTATAGGCGGTCGCGAAGAGAGAAACGACCTAGAAAAGAAAGACCTACTTCCCTGAAAATTCAACGCATCCCACGACATGCCCGAGAAAGAGTTCGGGGTCGTCGGCCCTTACCTGGGCTGTTAGCGCGCAAATCCACCCAAAGTTGATGCGTTGTCCACAGCGACGGCTCGTAGCCGCTGGTTCCAAGTGGTCTCGAACGGGGTCCCACCTCTGTGGTCCCGAATCGCTGCCCCACGTTTGGGCGCCAGCTGTTGCGCGTGGGTCACCGGCCAGCAGTGACCACGGAACGCTGTGGATGGCTCGACAATAAACACGCGAGAAAAAACAACACATGCACAGAGACAAACTAGTTTCTGTGGGGAAGTAGGGACGGAATGGCCACCCCCCCTAGTGGGGAGCGCGCTGATTTACCGTCCATACCTGCTTTTATTAGGCTCATTTTGCATAATAACTCAGGTAATGTACAATACTCATTAGGGGAAGTAAGGAACAAAGAACTCTGCCGGTCTATTGAGTTGGGGGGTCAAAGAGCTGTAAGGCTGAGGAACAAACTAGCTTCCTCCTAAGACCCTCCTCATTCAACTGAGAGCATTCTTGAACAAAGAAGGTTTCACAGTAATTTACATGTTCTTTCTTAGGCCTGATCACCCTCGGGAAATCCGCACTTCCCAGTACCGAGCTGTACTTCCCCGTCATTGTTTCAGGCTTAGGTGGAGCGCGGGAACTAAGGCCACCGAGAGATAAGGAGATTTTCTTCCGGACGCTGAGAACTCAGACTTTGTCAAAGCCGAGGAGTGAGGGTCCATCACCCCCTTTTGCTGCAGCCCCCCAAGTCCTTCTTTTGGGGGGACCTCCCAAAGTGATCGTGCCTGGCTTGGGTTGTTCCCCCGTGGGGAATCTTACCCGTCTTTGGCTAACCGACCAAGCTTTTTGGGGGTTCAGTAGCAGAAACAGCATTTCTGCCAGGAAGATAAGCTTTTGTCTCCTTGCCGGCTCACGGTTCCAAGGGCGTTCCCTTAGCCTTAGCCTAGGCGGGGGTCTCAGTTTCTGATATCAGTCAGGGCGGTTACCAACAAGTGAACTTAAAAGGATACTATTAACACCCAGGGGATTTTTTAAAGCTATAAACAGCTTAAAATCCAATGTTACAAGCCTGATGTGTTGCGTTGTTGGAAATAAACTGTACACACTTGAGTTCTGTGATCCTGCTTTTTAAATCCCCAGTTATTTCTGAGAGTTCTTCTGATGTGCAAAGACAGTGTGGCCTCCTTTGTGGTCTGTTACTGTGTTGTCTCACTCTGGGTACTTAGGTTTGAAATCCTGGACATTTGTCAAAAATGATTTGATATTTGAAAGATGAGCAAACCATTGAGATTTTATTCTTTAGAATGGCAAAACAACATAAACAGATTTCTTCTAAATATATGATATGAAGCAGTTGGTAACATTCATTTTAGGATCACTGTGTCAGTACTTACCCTAAAATAGTTTCTTACAGCTGTGTTGGGTTTGTAGATGTTCACTCTTCAGGCAGAAGGATGCACTAACTCTAAGAGTTCAGATTTTTATTGATTTTTTTAGTGAGAATTTCCTACTGTTGCTTGAATAAATAAGCCAAACTGACCTAGCCATATTGTGAAAAATATTTGGTTCCTCACAAGGCTAATAATCCTCCTAGTGTTTGGAGATTTTATTTTCCATTTAGAAAATTTTAGTTTTGACTTCCCTCATACCCTACTAATTCTGTCCCATGCAGAATAAGCGAGCCAGAGGGATCAGACAGCACGGGGCCAAGTTTTATGGCCTTTCATTGGCCCCACAAAAGAGAATAGGAGCAGACCAAAGAGAATAATGCCAGAAGTGGCTTTGGGAGATTCTTCATTTCCAACATGTTGCCAGTGAGAACCAATGGGTAAAAACCAAACTAACAATGAACAAAAACTGAAAAGCAGTTGTGATACTGAGCAGGGTGGTATAATAATATTTTAGAAATATTGATTGGTATCACTCCCATCAACTTCTATTTTCCCCTTCTTCCCACTTGAGCAGAAGAAATGGACAGTCACCAGCTTCCCCACTGGCCTAAGGCCTTTTCCTCAAGTCAAAGGCAGACAAAGCAATCTAAGAGCAGGTTGAGAGACTAGAATTCCATCAGGACCTCAAACTACAAAATGCCTCTGGGCTTGGGGAGAAGAAAAACAAAGGAGAAGTGATGAGACTGTCCATACTGATTGGTCCTGCATAGAAAGGCACTGCTCTCAGACTCTGGGGCAAAAACCTGCAGATTAGCCTCCCCAGCAGCCCATCTTAAGTGGGGAATTTCTGTGCAAGTACTTTCTTGAGGAAGTGCTCCCAGGAGATACCAGCAGGGGAGTAAGCAAGGTGGGCCCGAAAAGGGGAAAAAACAGGCAAGGGTGCTACTCCGGTTAAACCCTACAGTCTTGATCCTGCAGAGTCGATTATGCTGCAGAGCTGCCCCAGCCTGAGCCAGCTAGAGCCTCCCTCTGCACAAGGAAAGCTTTCAGGACAAAATGGCCTCTATTGGCCCCGGGCAACCCTCAAGGGAACAAAAGCTATGGGTCTAGGTATGGGGGTAAAGTTTGCATAAAAATGTTAAAAATAAGATCCAAGTTGTTCTGCCTAGAGCACATAAATCAGTCCTACCCAGAGAATAGGAAATAGATTACCATAGTATTAAATATATTAAAAGTGTGTATATAGCATTCCACCATTTTCAGTGCTCTCCCTGCCACATTATCTTTTCTGACCTTCATTAAAAACCTAGAGGATACTGCAAGATGGATATTATGATACTAGTCTCAGATATGTGATTGAGATATCTCATCAAGCAACATACTCAAAAGGTGAAAGCCTATGTCATTAACTCTAATCCCAGCAGTCTTTTTGGAACCTCAGTCTAGGGAATATTTCTGTAATCTTCTTATACAAATTCAGAATCCAGGGTTGTTACAGAGTGGAGGCTATATTGCGGTTCCTGTCAGAATTCCTTGGCTCACATCTGACCCCCTCAGAGTCACTCAGGGTGAAGCCAGTAGTTCCTGATGTTTGCAGGCTCCTCAGGGAATGTGTGTGTTAGCTGTGGAAGCACAGTTGTCTGGCCCTGGTTTAGGACACCACTGGTTCAGAGCACAGTCTGGGGTTTTAGGCAGGATGGGGTTTGAATCCTGGTTCTACCATTTACCATCTGTGCAAGTTTTGCTAAGTCATTGAAATTCTCAAATCCTCACTTCTGTCATCTACAAAATTACGTTATGTTATACTTCAAAACTCGTGCTGAGAATTCAACAAGATGACATTGGTAAAGTGCTAAGCCCAAAACCAAGAAGGAGCAAGTTCCCAATAAGCAGACTCTACTATGATTTTATTATTTTTAATCCTCTCACTTTTCTGCAAGTTACTGAAGCTCAGGACATCCATTCTCTAAAAATGGTGTTTTTGCCCCTACACCACATTGAATGTCAGTGTGGACCACTTTTCAGGACTTGAAAATGATTCAGCAAAGTGAACCTTTTGGTTAATGTTGTTTACTGGAGTGGGATTTGAGCTGTAGCAATTTAGACACTTGGCTGGCAGATGGTGGATGGCCTTGGGAGGCTGTACCATTTGCTTAGAATACAGGGTTTGTAGTCTCTCTTCACCCGTCATTTCAAAATTGAGCCTCGCATAGAATTTCACAGAAGCAAATGAGCCTGTATTTAAAATCCTGGTGAAATAACCACTCACTTAGTATTTATTTACAGCTCAGAAACCCAGCAGGTACAATCCCTGGTCTACTTAATCTTAAAAGCAAATTCAACAGTTCCCTTAGAATTCCTGACTGGTGGGCATCTAGACAGGTATATTTGAAAACTAGCTTTCTCCAAGCTCCTAGGCCCATGACAGAAATAAAACTCAGAGAAAGAATTTTTCTCTCTAATTTGTAAAGCAAACAAGAGAAATAAAAAGAGCAGGAGGAAGCCAGCTGCTGGAAAGATACCCAAATAGAATAGTTTTCAATAGGTGAGAAATCACAGCACGAACTAAGCTGGGAAAAGGGTGGTTTCCAGGCTCTCAGACCCTTCACCACATGCATAAGCAGAAGGAAGCATCAAGTGATGATTGAAGGACATGGATGACAGGACTGGGACGAAAAAGTATCAGTTCATCTTAGCACATGCGGAGCACGAGAGCGAACCTGCTGAGCAAGCTTGTCATCAATCCTGGACACCCAGTGGCGTCATCCCAGAACTGAGAGAGGACCTAGAGAGGATTCGGCGCAATCCCTCCTGAATATGGCTGGAGAGGCTAAGGGAGCTGGCTTTTCACAACCAGAAAGACCAGTGGGCACTAGAACACACATCTCCACGTTGCCACCGTCTCTCTTCCCAGTGTGCTCGCCAGTGTGAAACAACCTGCAGAAAACTTCTGTGAAATGTGAGCCCTCAGTTAAGATGGGCTAGAGAGAGGCCATAGCTAATGAGAAAAGATCTCACCTTTCCTGTGCCTTTCCTGAGGGCTAGGCTGTGCTGGGACCCTTACATCCCCTATTTCAGCTACTCTTCAGAATTGCCCTAGCAGAAGTGTGCTTTTTCCATATTATGGGGAAAGACATTGACTTTCCAAAACCGTAACTAATAAGTAGCAAAACTCACCTTTAATCCCAAAATTTCTCTTTCCAAAACCTATGATCTCAACCTCCATAGCCTATACAGCAAATAAAACCTCTTCGCTGCAAATAATTTAATGAGGTCCTCCTGTGTCACGGGAGATGGAGAAAAAAATGTGTACAATGCAAATGTTTCGCTGGTGAGATCTGTGTGTTTCCTTTAGGGTTATACCATGAGAAGCAGGGGTTTACCTTCTGTAAACACATGCAGTGGCTAGACCTGTACTCACACAAGGGGAGGGAGCAGGCAGGATCAACAGGATGTTGCTCCACGCATCTGGCCTCCCGTCCTGAAGCTGATCCGGCTCAGTGGTCCAGTGCTGGGATGCCTTCAGTACCTTCTCGGCTCCCACTGCGTGCTACAACCACCCTGCAAGTGCAGTCTGCACAGAGTGGGTGTCTGCAGAAAGGCACTTTCCCCAGACCTGAAGAAGCAGCAATTTTGTCTAATTCATATCAACAAGCAGAAAGTCAAACAAAATGAACAGCCCCAGAAAAACACTCAAAGGAAATGGAAATAAGTAATTTGTCTGAAAAAGAATTCAAAGAAATAGTCATAGGGATCCTTACACACTTGAGAGTGGAGTAGAGGAATTTACAGAGAATTTCAACAGAGTCAGAAAGTATAAGAAAGAACCAAGCAGACCTGAAGAGATCAAGAGAAGAACAGAGGACAGCTATAAAAACCACCTAAAAACAAAGAACAAAATGACAATAGGTATATACTTATCAATGGTGACTTTAAATGCAATTGGATTAAATGGTTTAATAACAAAGACAGGGTGGACGAATGGATTGGAAAACATGACTAATCTATATGCTGCTTGCGAGACACTTCAAATCAAAAGACACGTAAGGACTGAAAGGTATTATATGCAAATAGAAATGAAAAAAAAGCTCAAGTGGCAATACTTACATCAGAAAAAAATAGGTGTTCAAACAAAAAATGTAAAAAAAATGAAGAACGTTAAATTATCATAAAGGGACCATTCCAAGAAAATATAACATTTGTAAAATGTCTCTACACCCAACATAAGAGCATCTAAATATATAAAACAATTATTAATGGACATAAGGGGAGAAATACACAGTAGTACAGTAATAGTAGGGGATTTTAATACCCCATTCACATCAATGGGTAGATTATTTAGACAAAATTAATGATGAAATAATGTCCTTAAATGTCACGTGGCCTTAAATGGCCTTAATGGCCTGGTCTTGTCTACAAGATCAACTTAATAGACATTTTTTAGAATATTTCATCCAAAAGTGGCAGAAAACACAGTTTTTTCAAGTGTACATGAAACATTCTCCAGGCAGATCACATACTAGGCCATTCTGTACCAGTTTGACCAGGTAAATTTACCTTGACAATGTTACTTGTAGGGAATACCTGGTTTTGCTTAGAGCAGAAGAAGGTCCAGGTAAAAGTAGCTGGGGTCAGTCACACAGTCACCACATTACTGACCCCTAATAAAATTTAGGACACCAAGGTTCAAGGGAGCTTCCCCAATTGGAAGCATTTTGCACATGTTACACATCATTGCTGGGAGGACTGAGCCTAGTCTCACATGACCCCCCTGGGAGGGACTCTCTGGAAGCTGACACTCATGGTTTCTTCTTTATAGTCTAGCATTTAAGTCTTTAATCCATTTTGAGTTTACTTTTGTATATGGTGTAATAAAGTAGTCTAATTTCACTTTTTTGCATGTATCTGTCCAATTTTGGCATCATTACTTATTGAAGAGACTGTCTTTACTCCATTATATATCCTTGCATCCATTGTCATAGATTAATTGACCATGTAAATGAGGATTTATTTCTGGGCTCTCTATTGCATTACACACACACACACAAACACACACACACACACACACACACACACACACACACACATGGTCTGTCTGGAAAAAGTCCAGCCACTGTTAATATAATGAGAACGGTTTGTGCAGCATCAATGTAACCTGGCAGCCAAGGAGAGTGGATGGGATACATATGTATGAACAATGACGACTTCACTGTACTAGTCAGTGGGGGTGGTAGATGTGTTGAGTAAGTATATGTACTGTGTGGCCATTGCATTCTAAATGACTGTGGGGGTAGAAAAACAAATCTGCATCAGATTTTGCATTATATTTGAATATTCCTCCATGGAAACTATTTGAGTGATTCAGAAGGTTGCAGCTGTGGGCAACTGTGATTGGCAGCTTCATCACGTCAACACTCATGCATCATGTCTCGTGCGGAGTTTTTTGTCCAAACATCAAATCACCCAGGTGACTCAGCCAAGATTTGGCACCCTGCCACTTCTGGCTTTTACCAAAATGAAAATCACCTTTGAAAGGGAAGAGATTTCAGACCATTGATGAGATTCAGGAGAATACAATGGGCAGCTGATGGCAATTGGGAGAACTGTGTGAGGTCCCAAGGTGCCTACTTTGAAGGAGACTGAAGTGTCATTTTCCCATGTACAATGTTTCTTGTATCTTGTATCTTCTTCAATGTCTTTATTTTTCATACTACAAGGCTGGATATCTTCTGGACAGATCATATATAAATTTTTTCTGTTTTTATGATAGTACCATATCGTTTTCTTTTCTTGTGTGTTGACCACCGCAAATCAAGTCTCCTTTCATCACCATTTAATCCCCCTCTTTATTCTCTTCTACCTCCCCCTATTCCTTTTCCCTCTGTCAATCACCATACTGTTGTCTATGGGGTTTTTTGTTTGTTTTTGTTTTTCTTTTCTTTTTTAAAGATTTTATTTATTTATTCTTTAGAGAGGGAAGAGAGGGAGAAAGAGAGAGAGAGAGAAACATCAATTTGCAGTTGCTGGGGATCATGGCCTGCAACCCAGGCATGTGCCCTGACTGGGAATCAAACATGCTACACTTTGGTTCCCAGCCTGCGCTCAATCTACTGACCTACGCCAGCCAGGGCTGTTTTTGTTTTTTTCTTAATTCCTTCATCTTTTTCATCTAGCCTCCCAACCCTCCTCCCTTCTGGAAACTGTCAGTCTGTTCTCTGTATCTATAAGTTTGTTTCTATTTTGTTTGTTAGTTTATTTTGTTCATTATAATACCATACTATTTGGATCATTGTAACTTTGTAGTATAGTTTGCTATTAGGGCATTTGATATCTTCTACTTTGTTGTTTCTCAAGATTTCTTTGGCTATATGAGGCCTGTTGTATTTCCATATAAATTTTAGGATTAGTTGTTCTGAGATTGCCAGTGGTATATTAATAAGGATTGCATTGAATCCTAAATTATTTTAGGTAGTAATAACATTTTAACAATATTAATCCTTCCTATCCATGAGCAAGGTACACTCTTCCATTGATTTGTATCTTCTTTAATTTCTTTCTTCAGTATCTTATATTTTTCAGAGTACAGGTCTTTCATGATTTTGGTTAAATTTACTTTTAAGTATTTTATACTTCTAATGCAATTTTAAGTGGGATTGTTAATCCTGCCTGCTCTCTTTTTTCAGACCTAAAAGGGCTTGGGCAATGTGCACAGGAACACACTGTAAAGATGATTCAGGTGGGCCAGAGCTCCTGCCCACCCTCTGGAGGTTTGCGGGGATAAAAACAATGGAGCTCACTGGTCCCTCCAATCCTGGAGAATTTTTCCAGTCCCTAGAGAGCTCCCATGGCTCCCCAGTGTTTCCTCTCTCTTGTTTATTGTACCAAAAGTGGACCCACGCACAAGACTGCTGTACAAGCTTTACATGCAGGGTAGTTTGGGGAAGCTGCTTAGAGCACAGCAGACACTTAAAGCACCTGGGACTCTAGCCTGCTGGGTCTGAGCAGCTCTGGGCAGGGAGGCCAGCTAGGGGTGGTGAAATCCTGTAGTTCCTGTTTGTTCTCTTTGGAGATAAAACACACTGGGCAATGTAGCTGGGATCCTGCTGTGGTGATCCCGCAGGTAAGCCAAAGATCTCCCCTTCCCAGTAGAACTCCTGCCACCTTCTGAGTGGAGCGGAAGCAAACAATGGCACTCATGGGCTCCTTTGTCCTGGAGAGCTGACACAGCTGCAGCCTCCAGAGGGCCCCCTAGGCCTCCCAGCCCTGTCTATTTGATCTCCTTCTCTTGATTGTTGTCAGTAGCTGTTCATTCAGTGCTTGGTTTTCTCTCAGAGTCATTGCTGCCTATATACATGTGTATTTGATTTTATTTATGGGAGAACTTAGTTCAACTTCCTCCTTTCAGGCAGCCATCTTAATTTGTTGCCATTTTTAAAGATTGAATTGTTTGTTTTCTCTTTATTGAGTTTCAAGATTTTTTTGTATATTCCATATAAATCACTTATCAGATGTTTTGCAGATAGGTTCACCTATTCTGTGGTTTGTCTTTTCTGGACATTGAGAGTGCCTTAAAAAAACAGAAATTTTTAATTTTGGTCAAGTCCAATTTATTAATATTGTCTTTTGTGACTTTTGCTTTCTGTTTCTTATTTTAAAAATCTACCCTATACCAAAGTCACAGACTTTCTCTTTTTTTTTGAGAAGTATTATAGTTTTAATACTTTAATTTAGTTTTAGATCTATTTGAGTTAATTTTTATGTATGATGTAATGGAAGAGTTGAAGTTTTTAAGAGATATAATGTATAGTTATTACAGAAATACTTGTAAAAATAGTCTTTTACAACACTAAATTATCTCGATAACTTTGTCAAAATTATTTCACAAGTCACATGTGCATCTGTTTCTAAACCCAACATTCTAGTCCATTGATTTATATGCCTATCACCAACACCACACCGGTTTGCTTATGGTAGCTTTATAGTAAGTTTTGCAGCCCAGTGATCATAGTCCTCAAACTTCATCTTTTTCAAGACAGCTTTATTTCTTCATTTCCATTCTCTATATATTTTATCTATAGTTCCTGCCTAATTGCACTGGTCAGGACCTCCTGCCCAGTCTTGAGGAGAAGTTTTATCCTTGCCTTGTTCCTGATCTTTGTAGGATGGTATTCAGTTTTTCACCATCAGTATGATGTTAGTGGTAATGTTATTTAATAGCCTTACTAGTTTTTGAGTTTCTCAGGGCTGCCATATCAAAGTACTATCACGAATTATGTGGCTTAAAGTAAAATGAATTTGTCTTATTGATCTGAAGTCTAAACACTTAAAATCCAGGTGTAGGCAATGTCGGTCCTTTCTGAGAGCTGTGAACGAGAATACATTCCTATTCCCTCTTCTAGTTCCGATGATTTACCAGCAATCTTTGGCATTTCTTGGCTTGTAAGTACATTTCTGCAATCATCCACCTTCACGGGGCATTTGCCCTGTGTCTCTTTACACAGTCTTCCTTCTGTGCATCATTTTGTGTCTAAATTGTTATGTTTTTTAATGCTGTCCATCATATTGGATCAGAGGCCACCCTAAAAACTTTAACTTAACTTGGCTCCATGTACAAAGACCCTATTTCCAAATTGAGGTCACATTTTGAGGTACTGGAAGTTAAGACTTCAAGATTTGGGGGTGGGGAGTGACTGGGGAGTAATTTAACCCATAAACACATCTTTTATTAAAGTCAATAAGTTCTCTTCCATGACAAGTTTGTTTGGAGGTTTTATATAAATGGTTGTTAAATTTTGTAAAATACTTTTTCTGCAGCTATTGAGACGATTATATGGTTTTTGGATTTTAGTCTTTTGATATAGTGAATTATACTGATTGATTTCCAAATGTTAAGTAACTGTTAGTTCTAGGATAGATCCCTCTTGATTGTAATGTATTATCTTTATACTACTAAATTCAATTTGCTAATGTTTTGTTAAGAATTTTTGTGTGTATGTTCAGGAAGGATTTTCAACTGAACTTTGTTTTTTTCTCATGTATTTATTTGGTTTTGAAATCAAAGTAATAAAACCTTCATAAATTGCGTTGGGAAGTATTTTTTTCTCATCTAGTTTCTGTAAAAATTTGCTATAATTGATGTCATTCCTTCCTTAACTGTTTAGTAGAGTTCACCAGTGAAGTCAACTTGTCCTGAAATTTTCTTTTTTTAAATTTCTTTTTAAAGATTTTATTTATTTATTTTTAGATGGGGAAGGAAGGGAGATAGAGAGAGAGAGAAACATCAATGTGTGGTTGCTGGGGGTCATGGCCTGCAAACCAGGCACATACCCCACTGGGAATCGAACCTGCGACACTTTGGTTTGCAGCCTGCGCTCAATCCACTGACCTATGCCAGCCAGGGCCTGAGATTTTCTTTGTGGGAAAGTTTTAAACTAATTCTACATCTTTAGGAGATATAGCATTATTCAAGTTTTTCCTTATTGAATAAATTTAGCTAATTTGTGTATTTTTAGGAACTTGTCCATTATCTAAGTTATCAAACTTACTAGTGTAGCATTGTGATATCCCTTATCCTTTCCATGGAGGGTATATAGTGAAATCCTTTTCATTTCTGATGTTGATAATTCAAGTCTTTTTTCCACCCCAATCTCCTGACTTTTCCATATTCTCTCTGATCAGTTTGGTTGGAGATTTATCAATTTTATTAATTTTTTTCAAAAAGAACAAACTTTTCAGTGCATTGCTCTTAATTATTTTTTTGGTTTTCCATTTTTGTTGAAAGTTTTATCATTTCCTTCTATCTGCTTGTTGTAGGTTTAATTTTAATTTTTTCTTCTTTTTCTAATTTCCTAGGGTAGAAGCTTAGGTCATTGATTTTTTTCTTTACTTTTTGGTGCAAATATTTAATAATAAAAATTTCTCTCTAAGCGCTTTTTTAAATTGTAACCAATAAATACTGAAAATGTGTGCTTCTTTTCAGTCAAGTCAAAATATTTTATAACTTTCTTTTTGAATTTGTTAGTTACTTAGATGTGCATTATTTACTTTTTAAACGTATGGAAGATTTCTCAGATATCTCTGTTACAAACTTCTAGTGAATTCTTCTGTAGTTAGAGAATACATTTTTTATTATTTCATTCCTTTTATAGTATTGAGGTCTGCTTTTGCTTGAGAACATGTTCTGTCTAGGTGAACATTTCTTGTGCCCTTAAACAGAATGTGTTCCAGCAGTTTGGAGGAACAGAGTGTTCTATAAATGTCAGTTAGGTCAGTTAGTTTGGCAATGTTCAGGTCTCCAATATCTTTACTGATTTTTGTCTATTTGTTTTATGTATTGATGAGTGAGAAGAAAGTGTTGAAAATTTAATTTTAATTTTAGGTTTGTCTATCTCTTTTCAGTTCTATCAGTTTTTGCTTTATGTATGCCAAAGTTCTGTTGTGGGATGATTTATATTTCTAGCATTTCCTTTTGACTTTTAATTATCATTTCCATCTCCCTGCTGAATTCCCCATGTGTTCACACATGTTGTCCATATTTTCTCTTGATCCTTGAACATATCAATCATAGTTACAAGGAAGTCCCTGTATGATAGTGCCAACCTCTGGACCATCTCTAGATTTGTTTCTTGCTTTATTGTTACTTGCTTTATCTTCTGATAAGGCTTTGATTTTTCCCCTTGATTTTATGTGTATCTTTTAATTTTTTATAAAACACTGGACACTTCATGTAGAAGAACAATAGAAAATGACCTAAATTTTATTGTTGCCTAGAAATGGGCAAGCATCTTCTTCTCTCACGTTGTTAGTGTGGGTGTTTGCATCCATGTGGCTTGTGCTTGAGTTGGGCTTGAGGTATGCTGGTGCTATCACACCTTCAGTGTGCTGCTGCTTCATTGTGCTTAGTGTGGGGTTGTGATTTTTATCAACATTTCTACTCTGCCTTTAGCTTTCAGGTCATTTTAGTGGAGGGTCCTGCCTCAGTCTTAACCAGTTGTAGCCAAGTTCTGCTTTGTATCAGAGCAAGATCCTATGCTCAGTTGTATTTCTTCTACCTCAGATGATTTTTGCTTTTAGTGCTCTCTTAGCAGAAATTTATTTTGTGATCTCAGCTAACTAGTGAGTTTAAGAGGATTTATGAATTAATAGATTATCTAG
Source organism: Phyllostomus hastatus (assembly GCF_019186645.2). Lineage (NCBI taxonomy): Eukaryota > Metazoa > Chordata > Mammalia > Chiroptera > Phyllostomidae > Phyllostomus > Phyllostomus hastatus. Next base: position 9,526,087 of record NW_025334017.1, on the reverse strand, counting down.
ATTTTTGTCATTTAAGGTAGAATGATATTCTCTTATATTCTTCTATACTCTACACTTAAGTGAAAGTCTCATGAGCAATGTTTTAAAATGTGGGGAAGATGATAGTGTTTTAACAGCCATTTCCAATACTGGAAAAATACTGAAGGTATAAAACTGTATATCCAATATATCAATAATTCCAATATTAATTGATCTCCCTATTGAGCCTATTGGTAGGTATTGGATAAACAAGATTGATCTCTCTTTTTGGCAAAGACATTATAATTAAAATTCTTCTATGTAAATATTGAAAACATATTTACATAATAACATACTCAAAATTAAAAATCCAACAGTGATTTGAGAAAACACATTCAATAAATATGACAGTAGTTAATATCATTAATGTATAAGGATCACATGCAGTAAATTATAACAAACACTGTCAGTGCTTCACTGGCATTTACTTGGATCCTGTACTATTTTTATCACACTGGCTTCTGGTATTCTTTCCCTTCTCAATACTGGTACCTGCCTTTCTTCTTGGGAGACTTCTCTTAGGCTGCCAGAGCATGTTTTCCTGTGCACATGGAGAGTCAGGACTGCATGGACATTGGTTTGAACCCCTGTGTCCCCAACCTCATCCCCTGCCCCAACCACAGACTTAGAGACAATCTTTGACTAAGGACTAAGAGACAATTTTTTTTCTGATCAAGAAAATTTAAAATGTGACCTCTATTGTCCCCAGAGCTTCCCTAGAAGGGGGATATTATGCCAAAGTTATTCTCCATGGGCTTTATTTGATACCACAAACTTCTTAGCTCCCCATCCCACCCTTCCTGCCCCCTTCTCTATTCCCTAGTGGTTTTCTTAGGAGCATTACCTAAGAAACCACTTTGGTGCACAGCCTCATTTCAGAGACTTCTTATAAGAAATCCAAGAGAGGCCATAAATCAAAGTAAAAAATATTAACAGTACAACAGAAAAAAACTGAGTAAGAACATGGACTAAGAATTCACATACACACACACACACACACACACACACACACACACACCCAATACCCCTTCCATGGGTCACTTTTTCTTAGTGTGTTTGGGAGAAAAGGAGATTTTAGTCTCATCTGCCCCTACTCCTTCCATGGCTCAGTTCTCCACAAACTTTTACTCCTCACTCTTCTCAGGTCTCCTTTGAGTGTCCTTGACTTTGCTGCTGCTGCCTAAGACTGGACCTATGCCTCTCCTTCAGTACAGTGCTCACATGATGATGTTGGCCCCTGTGGATGGTACACAGCAGGTGCAGGGGTGGGTAGAAAATATTGCATTTCATTGTAGAAGAAACCCTTAATACAAAAGACTAAAAATGATTATTCCCAAAATCTAAGAGGGAAAAGTTCAAGCTCTTTGTCAGGCATTACTGCCACATGCTTCTTAGTCTTGATGTTCACCTTATACTCTCCTTATTCTCCAAGATTGGGTCTCTCCTGCAGCCCCTACTGGGAAGTCCCCACCCCACTTTGCAAAAACTCTGTTCTCTGTCATAGGGTTTGGATATCTCCTGGTTCTATCATGCCCAAATCATGGCACTTCCTGAGATGAAATTTCCCAAAGTCTAGTGTATCAGTCTAACTGGTAATAGCAATCCTCTGTTGTGTGTGAAATGTATTGAGTATGTATGGAGTGGGGTCAGGAGATCCAGCGGGACAATGCAGATGGGATCTGATGTTTTTTGCTCCAGTCTTCTTTGGTCTAACTGCAGTGGTGTGAACCTATTGTGCATATTGCTTCCCAACTCTTCCTTCAGAGCTGTCTCGTCGGCAACTTGCAATCAGTCGAGTGTTTGTATCATAGCAATCAGTAATTGCTACAAATCAAGGCTTCTTTCCTACCCCAGGGAGCCAATTTTTAAACATTTACTAGCACACCACTGTCCCATTATCTTTTGGGGGCACTACAGCTCTCCCATCCTCCACCCAGGTGGTCTGGATGGGACTAACTTTATTCTCTGGTTCAAAGAGTAGGAAGAGCACCACATCCTTCCTGGGTTTGGTGACTGGTATAACAATGGATGAACACCCTGAGATGGACCAAGCAAAGCCTTTTTTGGGGACTTTTCCTGAAATGACTGGGAAAGAGCTGCCTTTTCTTTTTGAGATCTTGGACATTAAGATCTCTGAATGCCTTCACCTTTCTCTGAAAAGTACAAATTCATAGTTATAGAATACTCAGAGCATAGGGAATACAGTCAGTAATATTGTAATAAATATGTGTCAGGTAGGTATTGGAAACATTGGGGGACAATTTTATAAATTATATGACTGTCTAACCACTGTACACCAGAATCTAATATAAAAATGTGAGTATAAACTGTAATTGAAACAAAAGAAAAAAGAAAAAAAAACCCTGAACGTCTGGAGCTGGTGCTGGCCACATGGACCAGTGCACAAACAAAGCCTGTTGAGAATGAAGCCAGCGCAGAGGAAAATAAAGCCTAAACAAGGAGCAAAAAATGCTAGAGCTTGTGCTCATCATTTTAATTTCTGGATAGAACCCCTAAATTTCAGTTACTGATGCCAACTATTGCCTATTACTGCTTCAGCTATTTTGAGTTCAGTTTCTGTTACATGTGACCATGTAAATTCTGACTTATATAATTGTGAAGAGAACACACACACACATGCACACACACACCTCCCAAAGGCAGAAAGGACTTTTCAGAAAATAAGGGAGAAGAGACTTTTTCTACAGGCAACACGGAGTGCTACATTACAATGCAGAGCAGTGTTGGTTTTCCTTTTCTCATCCTTCTGCTTCTGCAGCATGCCCAGGGACCTACCAAGCAACAGACTTGGCAACTTTTAGTTATTCCAACACCAGGCAGGAGTTTGGGGATTAAAGTTCCTCTCCTCTCCTCCTTCTCCCCATACCTTTAGACCAGGTCAAAATGTTGAGCAGTCCTGCCTTCCACTCTCTCTGGATTCTGTAGATGGAAGCAATACAGAAATTGAGGAGAGGTGTAATTATGTCACAGGTGCGCACAGGTAACCAGGTTCTTAGTGATCGGGACAAAGAATTAAACTGAACACCCGGAGTCCATAGAAGAGAACATGGGAGCAGGCCAGCTCCAAGCAGAGATTGACCTTATGGGCTGGAGGGACTCTATTCTTATAGGGAAGATCCTTTTTGGCTAGTTTTGGTGGGCTTTACTGCATATGTACAAGTAGTTGCATTACTTTAAAGCTACTGTGCATGTGGTCTCCCATGATCCTCCCCAATTGGCCACCAGGGAAGAAGGTCCCACAATGCTACTGAATTGACCCCCATTTCTCCTGGGGTCCCCCAGTACTAAGTTCACCTTTCCCTTTGCCAGAGAATTATAGCTCTCCCTGTTAGGGATTGGTGAAAAAGAAAGGAGTTATTTATTCAAGTTATACAGACTAAAAGTAATGACTTAATGTCTTCATCAAAATCCCAAAATTCCTTAAAACACCCACAAACACACACAGTACTTCCTTCCCCCCTTTGCCCAGTCTGGGGTACCGTATCTCAGGAAAAGAAATAGAAGTTTGTGACTCAGGCAGCACCTGATTCTTCCCGGTAATCCATGCTTGGCTGACAGGACTTCCTTGGTTCCCAGCACCATCGGCTGTGTTGCTGGGATCTCTAGCTAGAGCCAAGTGGTGGTTCTCTGCTGAAGCTGTGTGGTGATTCTTTGCTAAAGCTGCGTGGTGGTTCTCTGCTAAAGCCATGTGGTGATTTTTGTCATGGCTGCGGGGAGGGGTGGTCCCCCTGTGCCAAAAGTGTGTGGTCCTCTTTACATGGCTGCAGCCGCGTGCTTCTCTCTCCTCAATGGCTGCAAAGAGCGGGGGTTCACCACTCTGCCAAAGCCGAGTGGCAGTTCTCTGCTAAAGCCGCATGGTGATTCTCTCTCGCAGGGCTGTGGGAGTCCCCACTCTGCTAAAGCCACGTGGTTCTCTCCTCAATGGCTGCTAAGTCTGGGTTTAAATATCCTTCCAGCTTTACTGGGCTCCATGAGTCTGCGCAGGGGTGGCCCCATGTCGTGGAACCAGGTATCTCCAAGGTCTCACGCAGGTGCAGGCACTGTAACTAGGGGGAGTTGCCTCCCAGTCTCTGTAACTAGGGGAAGTTTCTTCCATCCCCCTGGCTCAGAGCATGGCCACAGCTATTTAACATATCTATGCAACCAGTAAAGGTTATAGATGTGTTAAATGATCATGCCAGAGGTTAGCTGCAAAGATTAGTTGCTATGCAAAATAGCTCTCAACAGCCCTGCTCCACTTGTCCCTCTCCCCAACCCACACCTGGGAGGGGGGTGAGGACATCCTAAAATCTGGACACCTTGAATTCTGGACCCCATTACAAATCCTTCTTTTGGGGACCCTCTGGCTGTAATCTCCTACAATTATACACTATAAACAAATGACTATTTTACATTGGGAAGAAAATTCAAACAAGGACACCCCTTTAAACCTCAATTACATGAGCAAGTTTTGATAAAATTAATACCTCTGAGTAGGAACCAGATCTCAGGTACATTCTGGCTGGAATGTCAGGTGATTCTGTTACAGGACAAACAGGGGGGGCCTGAGACAATATACTATTACTGAAAGAAGCCCCCAGGTCCATTATGTCCACCACCAGAGGAAAGACGTCTCTCAATGCCAGAGATTCATGAAAAGGAAAGGAAATGTTTATTTAATGCTATACTAACTTAAAGTAGTGACCTAATGTCTTTATCAAAAAATCCTGTAGTCCCTTAAAACACCCACAAACAGACACAGTCCTTCTTTCCCCCTTTGCCCAGTCCAGAGTACCGTATCTCAGGAAAAGAAATAGAAGTCCATGGCTCAGGCAGTCCTCTGGTTATTCCCAGTTAGTACTCCATCTCGACTGGGAGACCTCCCTGGGTTCCCGGCACCCTCAGCTGAGTCGCCGGGATCTTTGCTAAAACCAGGTGGTGGTTCCCCTTCTAAAGCTGTGGGGGTCCCCACTCTGGCAAAGGCACGTGGTTCTCTCTCCCAGGGCCACGGGAGTCCCCACTCAGCCAAATCCACATGCTTCTCCCTCCTTACAAAGCTGTGGGAAAGGGGAGTCCCCACTCTGCCAAAGCCACGTGGTTCTCTCCTACAGGGCTGCAGTAGTCACTCTGCTAAGCTGCATGGTTCTCTCTCCCTACAAAGCTGTGAGAAGGGGGAGTTCCCACTCTGCCAAAGCCGTGTGGTTCTCCCTTCAATGGCTGCTGTGTCTGGGTTTAAATCCCCGCGCCAATCTTCCTCTGCAGCCCCATTTCTGACTCCTCCTACACTTGGGCACACTTGCCCTCAATCTGCGATCTTCTCCAGCTTTTTTGGTTGACATCGTGGGTCTGGGCAGGTGTGACCCCATGTCATGGAGCCAATCTTCTCCAAGCTCCCATGCAGGCACTGTAACTTGGGGGACCTGCCCCCCAGTCCCATCTTGGGGGGGAAGTCCCTTTCCATCCCCCTGGCCTTGAGCATGGCCATAGCTATTTAGCATATCTAAGTGACGAGCCAAAGGCTATAGGTATGTTAAATGACCACGCCATGGATTAGCTGCAAAGCTGCCCTGCATGTTCTTGCTCTGTGTGCCCCTTCCCCCAACTCACATCTGTGGGGGTGTGAAGACATCTTAAAATCTCCTGGACACCTTAAGTTCTGGACGCCATTTTAAATGCCCATTTGGGGTCCCCCTCTTGGCTGCACCCTGTAACAATTCGACATTTCTGAGCCCCCAATTTTCAGTATGCATCCAGAAGTTTATGTATTTCCACTCCCCTTTGCTGAGTAGTTCCACTTCTGGGAATATATACTAAATAAGTTATCAGAAAATCAGATAGAAATTTACATTCAATAATATTCTTTGGAGCCTTGTTTATAATAGAGAGAAGTTGGAAAAATACATAACTGCCTAACAAAAGTGAATGGTTAAATTAATTGGGACTCGTCTATATAAGAAAATACTGTATTTTCAAGAATTTAAAATATGATCCTGAAGTAGCATTGGAGAAAAAGCCCTACACAAACTGGTCAGTAGTATGATCTCATATAAAAATGCACATGTACCCCCGACTCATCTGGTGTAAGCTGAGAACAGCGTGATACCTTCATGTTTTTCATGTGGACCCTGGCTCCTGGGGTTTGCATCATTATGGATGAAATGAACAAGTTCACATAGACTACTGAGTCCTGTGGAGGAAAAGGAACAGCATAGCTTTTCTCTGAAGGGAAGCAAAATCCTTGGCCATCACTCCAATGAGCTTTTATTGTCTTACTGGGCACATTCCAAGAAGGTCCTCATTAACTATGCACAGGCTGGCTTTAAGTGGTTACCTTATACAGAAAACAAAGGAGAGGATGCTGGTAATCACATCACAGAAGAGGGATATTTGCAAATGAAAAGGCAAAAGTAGTTGAACCAGTTACACTCATCCTTGGAAAGTTTAGCATGGATTTTACGAAGTTGCTTTACAGTAAATGTCCTCAATTTAGAGTGAGGGAGTTTTAGCAAAACGCAAGACTCATAGCGGCCTAGGTACATTGCAGGCCTGATTCCCCGCGGGAGAACCTATCCGTGGGCATGGGTCCTGTGCATCTCTGAGTGGGAGCTGGGCCCACACCATGTAGAGCGGCCTCCCACATGTTTTTGCATCTGCTGGGCCCTCACCCACTTTCCCAGATGGTGAATTCTTACTTTTTCTTAAAAATCCAGGTCACGTATTATACCTTCTGTGGAAACTTTTCTTGGGAAGGTGGTGCCTAAGGGGACCTGAGAATTTTCTCCTAAAAACTAAAGAACAGACAACATTTTCTAAGATCTTACTTATAACTCCTTCCTCATCAATGCATTGCTCTCTCTGCAGCCCAATTTACCACCCATTGGCAGTGGCACCTGAAGTGAGACCATTACCATTTTGCACCTGTGCTGTCCTAGAAGACCTGGGTGAGGTCTTGGCCAGCAAGGAACAATGAGGATACCTGGTTCCCATTAGCAACAGCAGCCTGCAGCTAGGCGTTCTGAGCAGTCCTGTCATGGGTGCGTATCATCTTAAAAGATCTCTCTACTCCAGAATGGAACACTTTATAGCTGTGAGATGTTGACACACACTGAAAAATATGGACTTGTGCACCTGTAATGTGTCAACTATTGGGTAGTTTCCATGAGTAAAATCAGCCAAGGTTTAAAAAATGTATATAATTGACTTTATATAATTGACATTAAAACCATAAAAAAGACATAGAAATGACTCTTTGGTTACTAACATAAACCTCAGTTGAGGGCCTGCCTCAGGCAATATGAAACCACGGTAGGCTGGGGCGAGTGAAGAGAAGGTGAGTTCATACCTAGTCTTTGTTGACTTCTAGACAAACGAGCAATTCTATCAGTATAGTCCCTGTACCTGCCTCTCATAAGGTGCTCCCTCCACCAAAAATTACTTCTCTTTCTGCCCAAGCTGGCCATTTTCAGGCACTATGCTATTATTGTTATTACTACTGTTTTACCAGTAATAAGTAGCTAATTACACAGAATTTACTTTTATTATCATAACATTTTCCTAAAGGACTGGTAACTTTCAGATAGACATACCCCTGCCATTTCTGACTCTGTGATCTTGGAAAGATTACTTAGCATCATTGAGAGCCAGCTGGGAAACATAGGAGGGATTAGGGGCAGTAGTGCGCCCTGATGTTTAATAGAGAGATTAGAAGGATTACAGGAGTATGTGAGATATCACATGTGAAGTGTTATATACATATCATGTATATAGTAAGTGCTCGATGTATAGATTATATTGTTATTACTGGGTAGCTGTGACAAGGAAATAATCTTCCTCCACCTCATAGTCAAGGTAGGTCCCCCTATTGAAATCTCTCTGGCATGGCCCTGTATAGACAGAGCTTCTACAGACTAGTCAAGATGGGGAATGAAATGGCAAAGGGGTGATATTGTGTCTCCACCGCCACTCTGGGGGACGTGGACATTGGATAGTCAGTACTGGACTATTATCTAGAAGGCCCTGATCTTGGTTACTAAGAATATGTTATTCATGTCTTTGCCTCATAGACATGTAGGAATGGTAGTAGTCTGGAAATGTTTAAATGGCAAGTCATCAGATTAGTGACAAGATGCTTATATACCATGAAATAAACCAGGGGCATAACTTTACGGGCTATCTGGGCTTGTATTCCCATAGCTCTTTATTCCTCTGTCCAATACAATTTATCAAATAGTTGCTGTGTCTTTCTTCATTATTCTCTATGCTCTCAAGGGCAGGAATTGACTTCATCACTCATTGATTAATTCAACAAATACTTACTAAGCAATTCAATGGACCTACTATGTCTATTGTTGTATTTCCAGTTTCTAGCAGAGTAGCTATTGTATGTTGAACAATTGAATAATTGGTTTACAATTTTTCAAAGGGCAAGTGGGAAAAGTATGTGGTTTTATGACATCAAAGAAGGGAATTGCTAGGAAAGCAGTGGGAGAATCCAGTGTACAAAGACAGAAGAAACCAGTTAGAGAATTCAGTGAAGACGGGCTACAAGCAAATAGTTAAAGTTGTTGTTTAGAAAGAGAATATTGCTTCATTGAGCAAAGATACTGGTGGCAGCAGACATGGAAAGGGATAAGGAGATGAGAAAAAAGAGAATGTGGAGAAATACTAAATTTAGAGGTAAGATCTGGGCAGGAGGGAGGAATTGGGTTTTGGGAAGAGCATGTGACAAGTTTTATTTATATTTGTGGCATTTTATATCTTAAACTGGGTGGTAAATGTTGGGAATAAGGAAATTAAGAACTAAATTTCACCTTAGTAAACAAGAACCACATTGTAGCTAAAAGGAATGATAAGGGAGACATAGTGCAGCTAAGCAAACATCCTGTGTCAAGCAGATGCTCTCCCCTGGGTAGGCTAGATAAGCAATGCTTTGTAGTTTTTAATGAGAAAATAGGAACCTAGCTAGCTAGAGCCAGGAGATTGCTAGGTTAATTAACAAACATCCTGCCTTCCCGCCTTATGCAAGAATGCTTGGTTTGAAATTCTCGCGCGCGGTCTTTGTAAGCGGATTGCTAACTGCCACATCTGCTTCTGTATAACGCTTGCTTGCCCACCCTTATATAAGAACGTAGTTGTAAGCGCTCAGCGCGGCTCTCGTTTACAACTCCTTGTGAGCACTGTGTTGCTGGACACTTTGAGAGTTCGCCCCTGCGCAGGTTAAACTTGGCCAATAAAGTAACATCTTTGATACCCTGAAAGTCTCTGATATTTGTTCTCGTGTTTGCTGGATGCTACAGTAGGTAAATGGATACTCATAATTTTATCTATGGTTTTCATATTCTATAAAAATGAAAGACTCAATATGATGTTTCATTGACTCTAAATAGTTTTATAAAACTATAAAATCAGCCACAAAACTAAGTCCACTTCAGTAATGCCCCTTCTGCTTACACCCACACATTCAGGCCTTTGGCAGCCTTTTCTCAGGGGCTTAGGGGCTAGTGTCTAACTGTCCTGGCCCTGGGCTTTGTCCTCTCCCAGCCACCCCTGACTCTGCTCCAGACTCTGCTCCACCTAAAATGTGTGTCCTGTCATTTTTCTACCCTAAAACAGATTGTGAGATAAAGTCTAAACTTGCCAACCTAGCATTCAAAGAACCCCACATGTTAGCTCTTATTTACCTCTGTGGTCTTTCCCCCACAAAGCAGGACAGAGTTCCAGTCACAATGGCTCACTTGCCCCACCCCATCCATCTAGCATGATCTCACCAGTCTTTACTCTAAGTCTGGCCATTACACTTGTAAAGATGATTGCAAAACCAGATGACTTTGCATTTTTTGTTTAGTTTGGGAAGCTTTTGGTATCTGAGAGTTTCAGATGAGCAGGTAGGTATTGCATATGTTCCAGTATCCTATCCACGTTGCCTAGACTGCTCCATTTTTCTCTAACAGTAGTTGGTTTTCAATATAATACCTGTTCAGTGGGAATGAGATGTAAGGAAAATATTGAGATTATAATAATTATACATAATTTTAAAATGCCAAATATGCAGGAGCTGAAGATTTATTTGTGTGTTTGGTTTTTTATACTTCTTGCATACAGATATGTGTGATCAATAGGTAGATTGGAAATATAGGGAATAAAATACCTGTCTGCAAATTTTGGTTTTAACCCTAATGTTGCAAGAAATTTATTTTTCACTATGTTGAGTTCTGGGAGTTTTCATAACCCTGTTGATGATAAAAAGTCACTGAACTTTAATTCCAGAGTCTAATCTGTCACATATCTGCAAGTCTTTTGTTCTGTATCAGTAACACTTAGGAGGAGGTGCCTGCCTGGCGCGGCTTGTCCGTGAAGGGTGAGCTTCCTGCTGGTGTTCTGTGAGTCCCTCGTGGTTGTGCAAGCTCAAGGAAATAGTCTTAATTTGTTACAGAAGCTGCTGACTTAACAGTTAGGGTTTGAGCAAATAAGACCACAACATCTACAAATAAAATTAAACTCAGCCTTCACCGGTTTGTCCCAGTGATACCTGCTGCTGGAGCAGAGTCCAAATGGTGGCGGCTGTGTGAAGGGGAAGGACGTTGACGAGCTCTCTGCTTTGGTTCTAGAGAACCCCTCGAGGTCCCACAGGCTCCTTTCCCTCCTCTCCAATCCCAAAATGCCATTTTTAGAATTTTTAAAGACTTTCATAGATAGTGCCTGTATTAAAAGCTTCAGCTTGGCATTAAAGATTTGAAAGAAGACTTTAATAGGGAATGGGGAAAATAATAAGAAAATCTGCAAAACAGGTAAGGAGAAGATATGTGTCCATAAGAGATTAGAAAAGGATAAATACTGTGGAGGCTGGAGCTGTTGACATTTTTACTTGTTTATGAATTCTGCCAAGACTTAGCACTTATATTTTACTCTTTTCCAAATAAAATCCAAGTTCTAAATGAGAATAAATGATAAATAAGTACAGTGGTAGATGTTATAATGCATGTGGTTGTTATTCAGCAAATAAGTTTAACTTTCTCCATTAATATCAGGCTTGGTTATGTGACTTGCTTTGCTTTTGGTGGTCAAGAACTATAAAAGGTCTGATATTTCACTCTGTGTGTAAGCCAATAAATTATTCTGTCACAGTTTCATGGATGCTGGCAAAAACCATGAGGCTCCTGCGACAAAGAACTTTATTAGCACAACAACAGTAGCTATAGTATCAGCATTTTCTTGTGTCAGTTCCCCAAGCCCCAGCCCCCATAGGGCAGTGTGAAGAGGGCCAGATGACACCAGCACTCACAGCAAGTTGCATTACAGTAAGTTTCATTCTCTGAGCTTTGGGGTCCCAAGTCTTTTATGATGGGCAGTCAGCTTGCCTGCCTTTTATTCTGGAGGGAGACCCTATGTTTGTTTTCTAAGGCTGTTTGCTATTTACAGTCAACCTGGCTACTCATCAGCTTCAAAACTCATCAAACCCTGTACTTGTTGCATTTCGATGTGAAAAAAATGTTTTAGCACTTGGGGCTTGCTCGGGACTTGTCACACTTGCTAGAACCTGTGTGAGTCACGACACCACCCTGTGAAAGAAAATGCCTCCTCACTCATCACCTGAAAAATTTGTTTGGTACTTGTCTGTTTCAATACTTGTCACAAGTTCTGGAACAAATTAATGATGGGTACCGAGGTACCACTGTATCCTTAAAGAGATAATCTACAATAAAGGCAGTTAGTGCCTCCGCTTAAACAATGTCAAGAAACATGAATGATCTATGGAACACTGTCTCCCCAAACCAGCCTCTGCCAGGGGTCAAGCCCAATCAAGCTACAGCCTGACATAGTGCCACCGCAGCTAACCTCGTCATGAATCGGCTGAACAATAGTCAGCATGGAAATGCATAAATATGAGAATAAATGTTTATGTCTGAGATGGTTTGTTATGTAGCACTGTTGTAGCAATAAGTGAGTAATAAAGAAATTGGAAGGGAATGAGGTGATGCCAAAGGATATCAAAACCTTTAATATGTGGCTTGACTTTGGCTTTGGGACCACACAGTGAGTAATGAGAAAACTATTATAGGAGGTTAAAAAAATGATGATCTTTGTTAGAACTTGACAAAATAATTGATAAAACCATCACCTGTAGTAACTCAGAAGACAGAAAATATATACCTAATAAACTTGTAGCATTTGATGAAAAGATTTCAAAAGCATGAGCTGATGACTCTAATCACATTTTATAAAGTGTTATAGGAAAAAGACAAGCTCAGTAAAAATGGTTGCTTAGTTTGCATGGAGGATTTAAAGGGACTGTAGAGAGCTCAGAAATCTCAGGTTTGGAAAAAATAGGTTTTTTTTAATCAAAACAAAGATGTGATAATTACAAATACCAAATCAACTATGGAATTAACATCCTTTGTAAAGACATATAAGCAGATTAAAGTGTGGCTAGTGGATCTCAGCTGGACAAAAAGCCTTCTAGAAAAATTGAGGGCAAGGTCCACAGAAGACTAATGTACCCGAAGTACCTGCAATTCAGTCTAGAGAGAGACATGCCTTGGAAAAATTGTGGGTGTGGTTTTTGACACTTGGATTTAACTAGAATTAAGTATACAGAAAACAAACCAAGCTTTTGAGAGAACTGTATTGGCAAAAGTGCCACCTGCCTAGCCTAAATAGACAGTGAGACTATTAGACATTCAAAAAGACCTCTTGTTTCCCAACTTTACACAGTCAAGAGTTCAACTAAGAAAAACAAACCCCCCTACCTCCAAAAACAAACACCACCATACTGAGCCACCAGGAAAGGCTTATTTTCAAATGCCCTCTTCAGAGTCAGTCAAGCAGGACAATGGCAGAGGAAGGACCTCTAAGGGGACCAGCTGAAAGTCTGTGGAGAACAATAGACTGAGAGCCACTCTAAGGGAACATAACTAGTCTCGTCAAAAACCATGGTCACAATTCCATTATTTGTGAGTTCCATGTCAGCTGATAGCAAGGCAAATCACCTTTTCTCAACTCACATGATTGTACTGATACAGGTTCCCATTGAGCATTCTTGCTCAGGAAGTTTCATGTCCCTCCTATGGAGTGTCCAGGTGTCATTCATGATCACCCTTATTCCTACTAGTTGCATTATAGAAAACATCTTATTTTGGTTCATGTTTTGGGCAAGAGCAGTTAGCAAGCAATGATTTAATTGCCCTACTCAGTTTTAAGACTTGGACAACATTTACTACACAGGGTTTCCAAACTGCTATGAACCAGTGACAGTTATAAAAATCAGAGTAGTTATTTTTTTTCCTCAAACTTATTTTATTTTATTATTATTTTTTAATTTTACTTTAATGGTTGTTGCAGTACAATTTTCTATCTTTTACTCCCATCCCAACCCACCAACCCAGCTCTCCCCTCCCTCCCTCCCATTTCTACCCGCCCCTAGTTTTTATCCATGTATCCTTTATACTTGTTCCTGTAAACCCTTCCCCTTTTCCCGTGAAATTCCCCTGAAATTCCCCAGACTGACAGTGTTCAGAGGGGAGAGGAGAGGGAATTTCAAGGGTAGTTATTTTGGATACCCTAAGTTTCAGTGCTATATATTCGGTGTGTAGGGACAGATAACTTGTGTTTTTATTTCATAGATCACTGAATTAAAAGGGCCTGTGTATAGATCATATGTATATCATGAGGTCCTTATGCTGCAATTTTAGGAGTGTGATGGAGAGGAGTATATTTTTCTTGTGGGGATATAGTATTTGAGAACAAAAGGGTAGATTGTAGTAAACTGGTTTATTCTTAAGGAAATATTTACTCCCTCACCCTACATCCATGAGAATAGTGTACACCCCTTTTCCTTGACATTCGGCTTGACTCTGTAATTTGCTCGGCCAGTGAGATATTAGCAGATGTGATACAAGTAGAGGATTAAAATGTGTTTGCACGGTTGGGCTTACTCTCTTGCACTTTGGCTGTTGCTATAGAGCAGCTCCATGTGCCATGGGTAGCACGTGGCCAGTAACTGCTGGCCCTCCAGCCTGAGCTCCAGTGTTAGAAGTGTGGAGCTGGTCTGTCTCCAACACACAGACCTGCTGTCCCAAGCAGAACTGACTCAGTCAACCTGCAGATGCGTGAGAAAGTAATAAGAGCTCCTTGTTATGCCACTGAGATTTTATGATTCTTTTCTTTGTAGGAAAATATAGCTTATTTAAAAACATAAAATGCTCATTTTTAGAAGGGAATAATGGCAATATTATTGATTGTGGGTGGTGGTGAGAGGGCAAGAAGTGAATCCCAGGCCAGTTTAGAGTTTCTGAGAGACGAACAGCGATGAGTTTTCAAAAAGGTCTTTGGCCTTCTGAAACCAATGATTTCTCTATATTTAAAGCTGAATGATTTTAGTGAACTCCTACCCTATCCCATGCATTTTTACTTGAGGGTTCCTAACATGAAATACTAAGTGTTGCTTGTTTGTTTGCAATTTGTAAAGTGTTGACATCCAGTACCCCGGGGAACTGTGAGCAGGAGTGGAATTTGGGCTCGCTTGGAGTGCAGTGACTTAGCAGTTGATTGCATTTTGCAGAATCCTATTTGCAAGCTTAGAAAATTACCACACACAGCTCACCATATGGCACCACTGATTTTTCTAAGGGGACTATTGTATTTGAAAAACCAAAAACACTAAATTCCCAAATCTCTTTTTCCTTTCTCTACTGTCATGGTTTCCATGACTACATTTCACAGGTCCATATTACATCTTAAATGTAAATGATTTCTACTGAAAAACATTATGTATCATCTTTAGAAGGAAGAAAGTAAGAGAGATGTTTACTATTCCAGGCAAAACGTGCATGCTAATTCCCACAACTCTGTCTGGGATTGAGGTGTGATATCTTGCTATGATTTCTGTTTTCATTTTTCTGATGACTAGTAAGTTAAAAACGTTCAAGTGCTTATTGACCATTTGTATGCCTCTTTTTTTGGACATGTCTATTTGAATCTTCTCTAAATACTGAATTGTCTTTTTATATTGAGTTGTAAGGGCTCTTTATATGATCTCTGTCATATTTTTCTAATATTTCCTCTGTATGTTGCCTTTTAATTTTTTGTAATGTCTTTAAAGAGCAAAGGATTTTAGTTTTGATCAAGTCCCCTTTATCAATTTTATTTTTTAAGTGTATTTTTTTTGTATACTAACATATATTTGTCCCAAAGTCTTAAGTATTTTCTCCCTTCTTTACTTCTAGATGTTTTATAGCTTAGTGTTTACATTTAGGTGTTTGAATCATTTTGAATTAATTTTTGTTTATGGTGTTGGATAGAGTTCAAGTTTCTATTTTTTTAAAAGATTTTATTTATTTATTTTTAGAGAGGGAAGGGAGGGAGAAGGAAAGAGAGAGAGAAACATCAATGTGCAGTTGCTGGGTGCCATGGCCTGCAACCCAGGCATGTGCCCTGACTGGGAATGGAACCTGCGACACTTTGGTTCGCAGCCCGTGCTCAATCCACTGAGCTATGCCAGCCAGGGCTTCAAGTTTCTATTTTTAAAAATACAGACAGTGTAGTTTTTTCCAGTGTCACTTGTTTAAAAAATCTTTTTGCCACTTAATAACTTCAGCACTTTTGTCAAAAATTAATTGACAATGTATATGTAAGTCTATTGTTGGTATGTTTATTCTGTTCTAATAATAGATATGTAAATCTTTACATCAATATCATGCTACCTTGTTTAATACAGCTTTAGGGCGAGACTTGAAATCAAGCACTAAAGTTTCTCAAACTTTTTTTTTCAGATTTCATTTTAATTATTCTGTATAAATTTTAGAATTAGTTTATCACATTTTACAAAAGTTTCTGGAGCTTTTTCTCTATCCAATTCTTGCCTCTCTGGTACTTTTCCTTGTGAACTCTAGCGTCCTTGGCTTCCCCAGACTCCCAGCTCCTTCTCGAGTCAGGGAGACTTCTAAGCTCTGCCTGGCTCCTCCTCTCTGATTTGCCACCCAGAGGCTTTCTCAAGACAGTTAGCTGGGCAATCATAATACTCATCTCATGTGTTTCCCACCTCTCAGGAAGCACCGTTCTTCACTGCCTGGTGTCCGATGTCCTAAGTGTCATTGTTTCATCTATTTTGTCTGGTGTTTTAAGTGGGAAGGTAAATTCTGTCCTTTGTCACTCCATCTTGACTGGAAGTGGAGAGACCTTTTAATGATAGTATTCAAAATTGATAAAGATGTAGTAAAATGAACACTCATATATTTATGAGAATTTAAATTTTTACACTTTGTCAAAAAGCAGTTTGGTAATATATCTACACCAAAATATTCTATGTCCCCAAGTCCAGCGTTCACAGAATATGTTCTATGGAAATAATTTATAGTACTGATAAAGATTCATGAACAAAACTATGTATTATGACATTTTCTTTAATAGCTAAAAACAAGACAATTAAAATTTTAAAAACAAGGTAATGCTTAAGTAAACTATGGTTTATTCATTAATGGCATATTATGGAATCATTAAAGCATTTGAGAAATGTTTGAATCATAGTTAGATTCTTAACACAAACTTGAAATGAAGGAGGCAGATTCTGGTTTATTCTTGTATGTGCCCAGACTGGAGATCGAACCCACAACCTTGATGTATAGTTATAAAGCTCTAACAAACTGAGATAGCCCACCACGGCTTCAATTTTCTTTAATATCCAGGTTTTTGATTATGAACATACATTATTTTATGCTCAGACATTCATGTCAAGATTATGATATTGAAATAAATTATTTTCATAATCTATTAGGGTAATTCACTATTTAATTTTAATTGTATAAGTTTAAATTCTAAAGTACTAGGGTGCAATAGAGAAATTGCCCTAGAAATAATGTATATGGTCATAATGTTGCTGATTTTATTAACATTTTCTTTTAGATGGCCATATTTTAGCAGTAGTCTTAAAGATTCTTTTTTAAAAAAAAGAAGCCCAAATTAAATGCAAGCAGCCTCCTTGAAGCACGATGAGGTGGGTTGTGCAGCATGCCTTTCGGAATTGAACTCTAGTTCTAGGCTGATCACTAGGGAATTTGTGGGACGGTAGGATATGGAGCTTGGTAATTATGCTTTAGTGGTGCTGAAACTTGTCCTTAACATTTTAATATGTTAATTAGGATGGTAGAAGATTAAGTACAAGGTCAGTAATTCAAAGGGAAAGAATTTTTGTTCTGTGCTGCAAGATGTGAGGCTTGGGGCAGTCTCCTCCTTGAATCTGGGAGAGTCCCTTAAAAGGGAGTCATTTAACTCTTCAACTGAAGACTAGAACTGCCTCTCAGAAAGTTGCTTGAGTTGATGTCACTGTAAACAACTAAACTACAACTCAAGATCATCTAACACTTGTCTGTGTATTAACCAGAACTGTTTCTTCTGTGTTTGGGTCCCCTCAAATAAACTGGTTTTCTTCTTCCCTCACACCATAGCAGGGGTATTTTACTCTCTTCCCTGTTTTGTTGGATCGGGTGCTGGAGGCCAGATGCTGAGGAACTGACTTCTGACAGACTTGGGGAGACAGTAGGCAGGGTCACATTCCCAAGGACCCTGTATTGTGTAAAGTTAGTAAGAGAAATGCTGATCTAACCTTAAGTTCTAGAAAACAGGAAACATTACATGATCAAAGATAACCAAATGGCTTAATAAGTAGAGAGATGAGAGCATCTTGTGGGATTGACCTTGTACTGGTGGGTCCCTCTTGCAGCATTGTGATGATCAAATGTATCTCTCCTATTTTTTAAAATTTTTAATCCTTACCTGAGAATATGTTTATTGATTTGAGATAGAGAGTAGGTGAGAGAGAGAGAGAGAGAAAGAGAAACATTGACTTGAGTGAGTAAAGTCAATCAGTTGCCTCTGGTATGCACCCTGATGGGGATCAAACCCCATAACCCGGTATCAAACCCACAACCTTTTGGTGTATGGGATGACATTCCAACCAACAGCTACCTGGCCAGGGCAAATGTATCATTTTAAAGGGGTCACTCTACCACGTATGAATCTTTCTAGTTGTTGGATTGCTTTTCTTTAAAAAGAGAACATTAAATGCTCTAGTTAGTAAACTTTTGTTTTTCTTTTGCATGATAAAAACTCTGTGTTTCAAAGCATCAAAACCTCCTCAATTTAGCTGGGTCAAATTTTCTGCATGTACACTTTTTTTTTTTACTTTTTTATTGTTGTTCAAGTACAGTTGTGCATGCCCATTTTTTTCAAGGCCTACATTTTAAAATAAAGAGATTCATTATACAAAGTTTACTTTACACAGAGCAGTGTCACAGTAAGTTTAGTTTCTGTGTGTCTATTGCCTAATTGGAAAGACAACAGTGAAATATAATGCTGCCTCTGTTATGTTGACAGTTATGCTTTCAATAGTTTATAGTTTTTAAAATCCAGAGTGAGTCAGATAAGTAAATTAAATATATAAAGTATAAAGCAAAATGAATAAAACATTTTAGAAATGAAAAGCTTTTAAACTATTCTTCTCTCATTTTATACTTGCAAAATTGCCTTATTAAAAAGAATTATGTTCTTATTAACAGTCAAATGAATTGAAGTGCTATTATGCACCAGTAAACTATGTTATTATTGCAATGCATAAACTTTCAAGTATACATACAAGAGGTTTCAAGAAAATCAAAGCCAGGAATTGAGTTCTTATAAAAGATATTTCAACAGGAAGTTTATGCAAACAGGGAAAGAGGCTTATTGATTCTTTCCCAGTTTGGTGTAAATAAGAAGGGAAGGAAATGGGAAATAATGTCATGTGGTGAATTACAGTGTTTTGGGAAATAATGGAGTATGAAGACCTTTAGGACGTACAGTATGTTTCAGTTTGTTGTCTCGTCAAAGTTTTATTTGGCCTCCAAATCTTTGCATTAAATAGATTGTTGGTTTTCCATTTTTTCTCTTCATTTTTATTGTTGACACTAGTACTGATGTCCCCCTCCCTTTTCCCCTTTGCCTGCTTGCACCTAGCTTCTGCCCCCTTTTCTCTGGCTTTTATCACACTGTGGACTGTTTCTATGGGCTATGTATACACTAGGCCTGTCCATAAAGTATCCAGCCATGCAATGTGGAAAAAATGGAGACAATTATTCAAGAAGATATGAGATACAAAAAATGTACATAAGATGTTATGCAAGCCATTCTTGTTATATTAACAATGGCTGGACTTTTTTTGGACAGACCTTGTATGTTCTTTGGCTAATCCCTTTACCTTCTTTCATCCAATTCCCCAAGATCAAATCGTTATCTTAGAGATGTGTTGGAGATGTTTATTTTGTACAACAGAACACTTTACTACAACCCTTAACACTGTGAGCAAGATTTTCTTTGAAATTCTTACTCAGTGGGAAAATCCACTAGGATTTGTGACATAAGAGAAATTAAGAACCTTTTCCTACAAACAACCTGAAGACAAATATGTATAATTATTTTTTCATAGGTTTTTCTTTGTGAATTATTACTCTTCATTTTTTCCCTTTTTAAAATTGTTGTTCAGTTATAGTTGTCTCCATTTCCCCCATTCTCCCCCACCCTACCCACCCCCACCTCCCACACTCAATCCTCCTCTCCCCTCTTCTTTCTAACCACTTTCAGAGAGCTTTGGAGTAAGAGAATCAAGAGAATAGGCATCTTTTGGGTTGAGTCCTGCCAAAAGCAGATCCTAAAAGAAGGATTTGGCTACATGGTTTATTTGCAGAAGGTCACAGGAAGCACAAGGAAAAGAATGGGGAAAGTGAAATAGGAAGAGAAGAAAGGAAATAAATGATAGGTTCTGGGACAATTCAGTCTAGATTTCTGAAAAGCCATGAGAAAATCCTCCTCAGAATTCTCCCATGAAAGATAGGGAGACCAGACATTATTCTTCCTATTCGGACTCCCCTTTGATAGAGAGCTACCCCAAGTCGTCAGTTTCTCTGCTTTTCAGGGAGGCACTAAGGGAGGCAGAACAAATTCCCTTGATGCCAGAGAAAGTGTTAAGGCAGAGAAGACCAGAGTTGTGGGTCCAGGGGTGCAAAGCGGGCAGCATGCTGGAAATTCTCTGTGGTAGCTGCAGGTAAACTGTGGACCAGGGGCCACCAACAGTGGGTGCCAGAGTAGCTATGCTGATGTTGCACCTTCATATTTGGGATAAGGTTGTAGAATAGTTTATACCCTCCCATAGTGTTATCCTTGGCATCTTAGTTAACATAAACATGGTGGCATAGTGTTAACCCTCTTGAGAAGAAGAGAGATGAGGTGTTCAAATATAAGTTAGGCTTCTGTGACAGAGACTGAAAATAGCAATAGCTTATAAGGATAGATTTTTTTCACATGTATTAGTTCAAGCTCATAAGCTGAATCTTGTTGTTCTGCACTTCCTAGGAGAATGTTCTTTTCACACAGACTAAGCTGGCCTGCACTACCTGGGCTCCCTTGGGGCCCTCAGGAAGGGAGAGAGGCAAGGGGAAGGCACGTGCTTGGCCTTCAAGGGCATAGTTCAGAAACTGCATGTACAATTTTCCTTCATAGCATTGCCAGAACTTAGTCCTGACTCCAAGGAGTGCTTGGAAATGTTGTCTTGATTTTGGGCAGCCATTTGCCTAGCTGAAATTATTTTACCAGGGAAGAAGGGGAAAACAGATATTGGAGGACAAATAACAAGTTCTGCCACCAACCCCAACTTGATTTTTGTGCATCTTCCAGGGAAGATGGACCTGAATTATCTCATCCTTAACAGGCTCTTCAAATTACATATATTTATCATTTAATAGTCCTTAATGCCATTGTGAAAGCTTTAAAGCTTTGGGAATATGTGTGTGTGCATGTTTGATTGTGTTGGTATAAATAAAGTCATAAATTGTTTTTACTCTGTTATGATATTTTTATAGTTGTTGAAGAGATTTAATGTTCTTGTTGGAACCTAGTTATGTATATTTTATCTACCATAGCTAGTTGCTTCTGTCCTGTTCTAGTCTCTTTCTTTTTCTCTCTCTGATGCATGTGTGTTTGCATGCATGCACATACGCTCTTGGATGCCTTCCTGTTATTAGCACTTGACTAATAATCGATCAGCAAAATAAGAAAATTGGTTTTGATGGTACTTTGTTTCCTTTCTCTTAACTTTGATATAGTTTTCTTGCATGTGTTAGAATTAGATAGTCTCCCTGTAACTTTTTGCTTTCTGCTTCAGCTGGCACACCTAACTGGTCAAACTTCTCTCCCTCTCTCTCTGTTCTGCCAGCCTTCCATTTCTCCTGTTCCATTCATAGCCTGCAAAAAGGGAGTATCTCCATCCTCATCTCTTAGGACTAAAATAATTCATTGAAGGGCTATGGATGCCTTCTTCAAAAATTGGTAATGTTTTTATGTGGTAAATGTGGTTTTAAATCATTTGTGATTTAAAACTCTCACACACAGTAAAACTGGACATTCTGATGCTATTGATGGTTGCTGGAAAGAGAAGCAGTGTGGAATCAAGGACAAGGGCTGTGCTCCTCAGGAGTCAGAAATGTATCTCTGCTCTGTCTCTCTGTCCGTCTCTGTCTATTGCCCTCGCTCTCTGTCTTGATATAGACAAACACACACATATACTATATCTACATCTACCATGTATGTGTGCTGGGAATTTACTATAATCCTTAATATTGTGACAGTGATTTTGTTTGAAATCCTTTGTATACTTAGAAAAATACTGGCTTTCATTAAGTGGCAGAGCTCGGACTTGAGTTCAGGGCCCATACCCTTAAGCATGTGCTGCCAGTCTTAGGTGGGTGGTCATCAAGGAAAGCTAAAAATGTGGCCTGGGATGAGTCATAGACAAGTCTCCCAGGTCAGGTTTTGGAGACTCTGGCTTAGGGTCCTCCACTGGGAATGTTTCAAATTGACATCAAACTTGTAAGCACAGAGATTTCTGGAGATGTCTCACACTGGCTGGGGAAAGTCACCTTCTCTTTGGGGAAGAAGGAGCTGTGGTTTCCATGTGGGAGCTGCACTCGTACTGACCAGGAGGACCCAGCACCAGCATAGCTGCTAGAGCAACAGCCCTACTTAGGATAGCAAGAGGGGAGCAACCTACCTTCCTTCCTCCCCAGCCCCCGGGAAGCGGCAGCTCTGGACTGGGTAGTATAAACTTCTGACACAGCACAGTCAGCTTTAGAAAAATTGTAGAGTGAGCTTTTTGGGAAGGGATATTTTTTATTATAAAGTGGGACACCTGACCTCATAGTTATACAGTGTAGGTGCCAGAAAATTAGAATTTAATAAGTGAAATTTTTACACAGCTAAAAGCTGGTCAAGTCCTACCTTCACATATGGTTTCTCAATTGATTTTCTTATTTTGTTTTCTTATTATTTTTATGATTACTATTCCCATTTTATGGGTGAGAATCTGAAAGCTAAAGAGTTTACTTGACTTACTGTTCCCCAGCCAGTAAGTTTCAGAAGAAGCCCTGAGTTCTTTTTCATGAATGCATTTCAAATGGACTGATACGGGTTGGGGTGTAAGCGTAGTACAGACTACAACAAACAGGGAAATTAGAAAATCTCAATCGTCTATTCCCGAGTCCTTTCATTTTCTCTCTGGTTTATCTCCCTGATTGCTAATTGTAAACCCTAACCTTGTTGCTCAGCCCTTTTGATACTGACAACACAAGACACTTTCAGTTGGGTTCAGAACGCACGTCCCCCCTCCCTCAAGCTCAGGCTCGCTTGGAATTCCAGGCCTCCTAAGGAAACTAGCTGAAGAACTTTCTAAGGAGTCTGACCTCTAGAGTCTGCCTCCTCTTTTGTCCTTTCAAGAGGACAGCAGGCCACATAGGCCCACACAAGGTGTCAGGCACTTGGCTAAGCCCTTCGCATGTTTCATTGCATTGAATCCCTACATGTGCATTAGGGTTTCAGTAATATCTTTGCCCCATTTTTATAGCCAAGAAGCATGAAGCTTAGAAGGTTAACTTACATGCCCAAGGCCATGGGGTCGACCACAGCAGGACCAGGATGCAGAGCCAGATGACTCTGTCCCCAGAGCCCCGACTCCTGGTTACCTGGACTAATGCTGTCCCCTCACTGAGGACTTTGGTCACTTGGACACTGCCTTCTGCTTCAACAGAATGATCAACATAAACGTCACTTTAGAGAATACCATGAATACACTGAACAGGGGACACCCACATTTCTTTTTTGTCACTTTTCCTTCCATCAGTTAAGAATGAGTTTTTTTTTCCTTGTAAGATTGAGTCCTTTTTTCTCAATCAGTGTTATTTCCCTACATAGGCATTTATACTATCTTAATTTCTCAAACATTCCTCCACACATTCTTAGTCCTAATTCCTTCTGTCCTCAAGGTTTTCCTTGCCTCTGCGACATCCCTACTTCTCCCCTGACATTCCCAGATATCACTTCTCTCAGAGAGGAATTCCAAGCCGATGCTAATCTATTGTTGTATATTTCATAGATCAGTCTTTATAATCTCCATAAATTAATAGGACCATGTGGAGAGAATAGCTGCAAATTGCACTGAAAATGCAATGGAAGGTAGAATCATTCCTTAAACAATTAAACAATAGCTACTGAATTTTTCGCTAGGCACTAATCACACTTTCCGATTCCAGTGACATAGTACTTCAGTTTTCTTGAGTTTTGTTCTCTATCAGGCTTTTCTATATTTCTTCTTGTCTATCACATTTTAGGTACTAGAGGATTGCTAAATGATCAAGCCATAAATGAGTAGCTAGAAATTTTTTATGAAAATATTTTTCTTACAAAACCCGAACTTCTCAATTGAAAAAAAAAGGAAAAAAAACCCCAAACCCCAACTTGTTGATTAACTGGTGGGACTAGTATATGTGTGTGTGTGTGTGTGTGTGTGTGTGTGTGTGTGTGATAAAATTTATGTAATTTTGCATGTTAATTACATAAAATCATGTAAAATATATTAAATCACATAAAAATGTTCACATATGAAATATGTAAAAACCATATACATGATATAAATATATCATATGTGAAAATCATATATGTAGAAAATAAATATGGGATGGTTTTATACATTTGATTATATATGGTATACTTATCACATATGTATGCTATTACATATACGTGATTTTAACATTTTAAACAAAGCCTGGCTCCCTGGTGTCTGGAGGTCTCACCTCTGAAGGCTGATCTTTCTGTGGACTGCTCTCCTGACACTGCCTGGGATATTTTCCAGCTACTAAGCTGGGAATGGAGCCAGGAGAAGGTCAGAGTGGGCCCAGGATGTGGTCTGAGCACAGCCACATGGGTGTTTAACAAGCACCCCTGTGGCATGCCAGTCCAGGTCTAAATGACTCGGGACTGTGACCACTCAGAGAGGACCGTGGTGGCTCTCCTCATCTGTACTGTGGTTTCTGAGCTTCAGGGTACAGTCCCACACTGACCTTATGGGCTCCTTACAGGACCTGCTCAAGCATCATCTGAGGTATTATTGGTTCTATTTTATTTTCTTTTTTCTTATTTTATTTATTTTTTAATCCTCACCTGAGGATTAAATATGTTTATTGATTTGAGAGAGAGAGAGAGAGCGAGAGAGAGAGAGGGAGGCATCAATGGGTTGCTACCTATAAGCACCCCAACTGGGATTCGAACTCACACCGTAGATTAGTTCCCTAACTGGGAGTCAAATCTGTAACCTTTTGGTGTATGGGGTGATACTCCAACCAACTGAGCCACTGGCCAGGGCTTGGATCCATTTTAAAGGCTGGGGAAGCCAATGTCTCCTTGTTAAATTGTAGAGTGACTGGTTATGATGTGGCTAATTCATGGCAGAATCAGGATTAGATTTTAGGTGTTCTGTTTCCTAGTTCACAGCTTTTCCTCTTACCTCTTGCTCTGTGTTATTTTCCTTTGGTTGCTTAACATACCTCTCACTTCCCACCAGAGGGTTAGGAAAACTTGGTAAAGTAGTAATTGTTTGGATAGCGTGTGTCCTGCTCTACTTTGGAAATGGTAACTATGGAACATTAATGAATTCTTTCTCCCTCAGATGTCATGGTTAGAAAGTCCTACCCTCGTTGGCAACCTCCTTTCAGCTTCATGTCATTTTACATGGTTGACGTATGAGCCCATCTGTCCTTCATGTCTTCTCCCCTGCCCCCTTCAGTAAATTGGGTTTATAATAGAAACACTAACTCAGCATTAACTAAAGTGATACTGTCAGGCGCTATGATAAGACTGTGGGGTGATGTTTTATGGTAATGGGTTCTCTTTGGGCTTCATTTCCAAGCTCATGAGATGGTGCTTCACCCCTTAAAGGGCAAACAGAATGTGTGGAAGCCACAGCAGGACAAATCTATGGCAAGTATGTCTCCACTGTGTTTTCCTTCCCAGTTTGGTTAAAACAAACAAACAAACAAACAAACAAACAAACAAACCCTCCCAAACCTTTGATCTTTTGTTGAAACAGACAAAGACAGGAGTTTTTAGAAAAAGAATTTCTGTGTAAGGCGATGAGGCCTATAAAACGATCCATAATGACATCCAGCCTACCCAGTTTTTCCTTCCCATAAGGTTGTTAGTATGGTCCCATTGATGTGAACCTCATCACATCACATCACATCACATCACATTATTCTAAGTTGTTAATCCTGAAGTGTTATAAATTTCTACCTTAAGTTTCTCTTACCTGATTTAAGACAGAGAAAATTTTCAGAGAACAAAGGTAAATCAAGGCACAATGTGAAGAAATGTAAACGGCATCAAAATGGTGAACTTTGAAAAGATTTCTACTCTTGTCTTAGTAACTTCCAGTGCGGGAGGACTGACAGAATTCTGTAGGTACCTTGCTAGGCTTTGGTCTTTCTAAACCTGTTCTTTATTCCAGGCACCACCTTAAAAGTGGGCTTTCACACCTATTATCTCTGTGATGTGTTGCAAGTTACAAAACCTCAGTTATTTAATCTGAAAAATGAAAATAATGAGTGTCTATCCCACTGGATCATTTGGAGGACTGAGTATTTTTAAGTATTTAGCACAGTGCCTGAGGTAGAATTAATATTCATTAAATATTATCTGTAACTATTGCCATGTATCTTGATGGACAAAACTGGACTCTTGGGAATCTAGTCATCTTCCAAGACAATGCCAGAATAGAGGGGATTCCAGATTCTCCACTCTTTTAGAACTAACCCATTTAGCCTCTATTTTGTTCAGAGGGATATACTCCCTTCTTAGTAGTCTGGCGATGCAAAGAATGATTTTACTCATTAGCCAAAACCTCTCCCTCTCAGATACAGAGGAATGGAAGCTTGTTTTATATTTTCCATATTTTCCTGTATAATTCCCTATGAAGCCAAAGGCCACAGGAGCCATGCAGAAAAGAATGCATAAATTCAGGAGACAAAATTTTGATTTGAGAAGGGAGAGTTGCTATTATAGAGTTGAGTCCTAAAGTTCTGCTACTGGATTTGTTGGATAGTGGCTCAAATAGACTTGTGCATTTTTAAAGGCTTAAATGTTGAAGATCTAAAAGACACTGTCTAGGAAATAAAGCTGAGTCTTTATAGCCTTGCAGAATTTTAGAAATCCACAAGGCTGTGACCAACATCACCTATTTGTAGATATCGAAGATATTGGGATTACTCACAGTGCTTACCATGTGTATTTACTGCATGAAAGTCCTTGAGAGTTGTTTTTCAGGCCAGAAATTTTTGGACAAATATAATTTCTGGGACAGAAGCAGGAAAGAATTTTAAATTCCCTTGTTTTGGATATTTTTTGTGATGAGTACAAATAGATGTCACTGTAGGAGACAGCTACATTTTGAGCAGAGTGGACTGAAATTTGCAAGTTTGGAGAATGCAGTAAGTGTAATGATTATATATCCATTTTTTGGGCCAAGGATCATTCTGTTTGCACATGTTAAGTCTGGAAAATAAGGGTCTGTGTTAGAAAGAGGGCAGATGGCTGGATTTTTCCCCCGTGAGCCGATTGCTCAACCTACAAAGACCCGCACCTGGTTGCCCTGCTGCCTGGCTATCTGGAAGTCCCCTGGATGACTTGGGCACTCCTATCCCACAAAAATGGATGTGCATTTGTGCATGGTCTTTTCAATCTGGAAAAGGATGTGGATACTTCCAGTGGATTTGCATCTAATCTGAGGAAAAGACCTGGTTCTTTGAGCAAAATGCTACCCAGCAGGTGTGGATCTCTTTATATGATCTAAATGGCCAAGATTCTTTTCCAATTTTCAAAAGAAAATGTGACCACTAATCAGATCCACCTTTATATTAATCAGATTAGAGATGGTTCCTTCTTCTACCTACATAAGTTCTTTAAAAAAATATATGAAAGGACTTTGCCAGTTTTAGGCAAAAAGACACTTAATTCAGACAAAGCCACTGTGACCAAATTCACCTTTGCAAACTACTTTGGTTGGAACTATGCTCCTGAGGCTTGAGCCTGGAACATTCTCTCCTTGTACAGTTGCTCATAACAGCCTCTTAAAGGAGCAGGTAGTGCAGGAGGAACTATTGATGGAGAAAAGACAATGGATTTAAGAGCCAGGATTGTATAGCTTTGTGGTTCTATGCCTTTCACTGAAGCAGAACAAGGAGGTTTAAGATGGGGACAAACATGTGAGGTCTGTGAGGTAACAACTTGTTCCAGTAAAAAATAAGACGAGGCCTCACTCTTTGATCATTATGGGACTGCAGCTTAATTGGACTGTCACAGCGGGATGGCACCTTAGAGGTGATAGGAGGCAACCCTGACCCAGCCATTTGGGTGTTTGATACCACAGTGCTAGAGAAGGGGTGTTGGGGGAAGAAGGGTGGGCTGGGACCAGGTGCAGAGATTCTGGGTTCCATGTCTGCCTCGATGCCACAGACTAGAAATCTTACTCTGGCTAAGGTTGCCTGGCAAGTAATTGCTAGGATGGAGTGCTAAGCAAGCAGCCACTGTGTCAGAGAATCTGACCTTGGGAAGATAATGAGACAAGGAGAATTCAGAACAGATGAAAGCCAAGAGCACCTACTTTATCTACTGACAGCCAGAGAACACCTTCATGCTCAATCAGTTCCTGCTAATGAGACAAGATGGGGCAAGATGGTAAAACAGCAGTAACAGGCAAACTTTTTTTTCAGTTTAATGATCTATAACTTAGTTAGATAAAATTGTCTTTTAGGTCAGGCAGCAACATAAGTCTGAGCATAAAAATATGAAAGCAACACCTGAGTCATTTTGGTTTTGTTTACTTTGTAAAGGGACTGACAACGCTGAAGGAAATAACAAAGCCCCTGCCCCTCCATGACCAAGCCAGTTCCTGACGGACTTTTCTAGAACAGTGCTTTAACATGTTGTGCCATGGCCAGTGAATTCCTTAAATCACTCTTCCACAAATCCTATCACTAGCTGTTTTAATGTCCAACAGGAATTTTAACCCACACCTGACACTTTAATTAGTGCTTTGGTCTCCTTTGTGCTGCAAGTTTATTATATGTTTCCTGGAGATGACACTACAATTTCCATGCAGATTTCAATACCTATCAGTGGGGGTGTTTGGGGACACCTCCTGCTTTCTTTGAAGTTGTAGAAGTGGCATCCAGGTCACAGGGAAGGGAAAGTTTGCTGGGACCTTTTCATGCTCTTGACATTGAACTAGGTGCTTTATACATAGCTTCTTTTAACCTTTCCCCTGACTCTGGGTGGTGATTCTTATTTAGTTTCATTTATTGATGAGAAAACTGAGGGCACACAGAAATTATGAAAGTTCTTCAGAGTTTGATGGTGGTATGTCACCTTTTGTCTTTTTATTGCCAAAATTCCTGTCCTTTGTACTACATCCTGAAGCTAGTAGGCAATTTTTCAAGATAGATAAATGGGAAGGGATGGGAAATACAATCCAGAAAAACAGAATCAATGTCTTTAAGACATGGAAAAGTTGCTTCTGAATTAACTTTTTGAGAAAAATATACACTGTTTTTAAAGTAACATGATAAGAGATAACTCTATTGCCATTGGCAATATCAGTGGTACCCCATCTGGGTCAGAAACAGCTTAGTATGGTTTTGAGCAGTTGAAGAACTCTGATCTGATACTACTGATGATGCCTTGGTGACAGTTCCTGCCTTCTGAAGAGGGAAAAGTCTGCTCCATGGCCTTTATTCTCTCTATTTGCACTGCTCCTCCCTCAGCACACACACATGTACACACACACACACATGTGCATGCACACATACAGGGCGGTGTAATCACAGGCAAGCCGAAGGCTGTTCTCAAGAGTGACAGATGAAAGAAGTCAGAGCTCCCATGGAGACTTGGGCAGTGCAGCTCTCTTCTGCATGGATCGTCAACTGACACATGAGCTGCGTCTCACCTCTGCAAACGTCTGGAAGGCTGAGCCGTTGCAGCTTTTTCTCTCTGTCAGTGAAATATGTTATCTGATGAAATGCTCCTAGTGATAGAACAGTGGATGCTTTCTTAGTGTGGCTCAGGCTGGCTCTGCTCGGGGTCTCACAGGGTCAGCTTTTGTAATAAAATGACACCATGACACAGCCTTGGAGACCAGGTTGGAGCCACCATTCATTTTACTCAATTGCTTACACAACCTGTCCAGCAGCCCCTGCATGGATAAGGGAGTGGGCAGGGTCAGAGGAAGGAAAGGGATGGAAAGGAGAATGATGCTTCTACTGGTTTATTTGGTACCCTAAGCCAAACTATTATTTCTCTTCCTGTAGGTACATGCTACATATCCATATTCCTCTAAGACAACAATCAACCTTTTTTTTTGGCCTGCATTAAACTACTCATTCTGACATATTAAGGTTTTTGTCTCACTTTTTATTAAAATACATTTTATTGGATAAAACATATTCATTACAGAAAAAAACAGAAACATAAATAAGCAAAAAGAAAACTATTTAACCATTATTATACTTCTAATGATAATCACTTTTAAAGTTTGTTGCATAGTCCTCTTTATTTCTATTTCTATTCATAAATACACTTTACCCACACACATAAAGCAAAATAAAACAAGAACAAAAAGTTCTTTTTGGTAAACTGTTTTTTGGCCACTTAACAATATACATGGAGATCTTCCAGATCAATAAATATATTTCCACATCAACATTCAAATTCTATACTGCATTCCATAATATGGAAATATCATAGTTTATTAATCAACTGTTGGAATTTTAAGCTATTTGTAAATGTCTGATATTTTTCAACAAGCTCTAGTTTTTGTTTTTGTAGAGTTACCTTTTAATACTTGTATAATTCACTTCTTAGAACAAACACCTTTAAGTGGAACTTCTGGGTCAAAGGGTATGCACTTTAGAAAGCAATTTCAATTTTTCTTGGAAAATTAGTCAAAGGTCACAGAGGCATTGGGTGCCTGCAGCAGTGGTGCCCTCAGCTCTTCCTTTGAAGCCAGAGTCTGGGTCTCAGTCACCCTCCCCACCCTGGGACTGCCACAGGGAACCGTTCTGAGTGAGACGTGGGTCTTCAGAGTTGGGCTCTCTCCCCAGTGTCTGTAAGACCTGAGAGGCAGGGACCCAAAGGGATAATGAGAAAAAGCAGTGCTATGACCTACAAAGGACACAAAAAAATTAAGAAATAAAACTTCAGATGAATTATCATCCATGTTTAGGCAAGTTATATTCCCAGTATCTGAGAAAGCTTGAAAAGGTGAACCTAGTAAAATTATGAATAATCTTAAAAATCAAATTATGAAAAAATTGCTAGGAAGTGAGAAAATTATTTTTCTTAATTTTAAATTAAGTAAAGAAAACATTCTTGGAATTATATATAGTAATGAAATTGCATTCCATTACCAGCAAAATAATACAACTGAATTACTAAACAGGTGAGTTTTGAACTTTTGCAAAAGCAAGAGTAATCAGTAGAAGCCATCATTAAATCATTCAAAATGAGAAGCATCAAGTCATTATTACTATTTATGTCTGCTAATAAAGCTACTGGGTGGGTCATTCTGGACAATGTCATAGACGTGGTGTTTGCTGATTTTGACTAGGAAGTTTACACCCTCGCTCACAAGGTCTCACATACAACTGGATGAATATAGGGAGCTGTTGACAAACTGAAGACAGTTAGGTGATCACAATCATAAACCACCTAGGAGAGGAGATGATCACAGCAAAGTCTTCCAATACCTGAGAAGTTACCATTCTTGGTTATTCCAGGGGAAAGAACTTAGCTACAATTAGACAGAAGTTGATTCTTGTTTCAAAGGAATAACTTTGAAAACAATTATAGTGTTCTGAAAATGTCATCCACTGACTATGGGATAATAAGTTAGTTGCTACTCTGTTTATTGACATTTTATTTTCAGAGTGACTATAAAAAATATTTCTGCATTTGGTAGGGGATTGGACTAAATGACCTCTAAAGTTATGTCCAAATGAAGGCTCCGTGGCTGATTGGTAATACTTTATGAATGTCATATACCTCTTTCTCCATCCTTGAATAGGTACAAAAAGGGGCCTACACTTATTTTTATGTTCATAAATAATATAATTTTATATTTTATTTTTCCTTATATCTACAAAAATAAGTGATTCATTTATCCATTTATTACTTTTTGCAAATTCTTTAAATATTTTGCAGACAAAACAAACCAGTAACACATGAACTGAGCAGAAGTGAAATCAGCAATGTGTCTCGTCAGTGTCGCCTGAAACGAGAGACCGACAATTAGCAAACTGTGAGGTGGAGTTAGAACAGCTACTCAAAATTCACAAAGTGAAACATAAAATCTTTCCGTGGAGTTTTCAAAACTCTTGTTCAGAATAGAGACAAGTGCAAGAGTCAAGGAACACAGCTAGGTATGTGGTTAAGCTGCAGGGCGATATGGAGAAGTTTAATTCTGCTGTATATCTTCCAAACGTCTTTAGGATGTTCATTTGTATTGCACTACATTACTATAATACTACATTACTTACTATTATATTTATATTACATTATATTTGTTATGTGCCTAAATTTTATTCTCTGCCCTATTCACAATTAGTCTAGGAGTTGAAAGTGTCTTAGCATTTAGGTGTGGAGCACTAGTAACAAATTGAGAGGGTATAGTGAAGTCTAGGCTCCTTATAAACTAACTGAAGTCCTTTTGCCATTGTATATTTTAAGACATTCTCCTTAAGTTTTAAATAATTAGAAATAGAAGATATCTCTTAAACCAGTCAAAGTTGATTTTATTCCCTCACCATATTATCTATGAAAGAATAGAATTGTATGATAGTTGTTAACAGGACACTATATTACTGTTTTTCCTTTAGACTATGGGTGTTTGGGAGACAAAGGCTGTGATTTGCCAAACGCCTGGTACATAGTAGGCCCTTAGTGAGAATTGATTGAATAAATGATTGAATATTGTTAATCGATCGTGTCCTGGGTATGTGGTAGATTTGACCCCAAGTTGAGGGGTCAATAGATCTATAGATCTCTATGATGGATTCATAGATCTGATGCTGTCAGAACTAACCATGTAATTCTCAGGAATTTACATAACTTTTCTATCAGTTTCTTCACTGGTATAATAAAGAAGTTGGAGTAGCTGTTCTCTTCTAGATCAATTCTATGGCCTATTTTTCTTTGTGACATTTAAAGTCATTCCCCAATCACCTATGATAAATGGCTCTTTCACAAGAAGAAGGACAGGTAGGAGGAGGCAGGGCTGAGAAGTGGTTTTGATAAATTGGGGACAGTGGACAATCCCCAAATTCTACTCCTTGCTTTTATAATTCAGCAGATGACTTTGCCTCCTCCCCAAGTTTTCTTTCCTAATTGCTTAGACAAATACTAAAAAGATCTTATTTTTCATTCTTTGAGTACCTGTCATACTGTCAGCAGAAGGTGATGCAGAGTCATGCTGGGTGGGCAGCAGAAAGCAGCTTTGGTGAGGATTAAAATGTGACCACAATTCAGACATCAATTTTTAAGCTTTTGTTTCAGTGAAGTGATTTTAGCCACCTGGATAAGAGCTATTTTTTTAAAATCTCTCTTTCTAATTGCACCTTCTTATGGGCATGATGGATGGTCAGGGTGACAGGCAACATCTGCCCCTGACGGCATGTTATGTCGTCCTGCAGAGAGGCAGTGTGGCCCAGTGGACCTCTCTGGGCGGGGCGTGTCAGAGAGTACAAGTTCTGACCTGAGCTCTGTCCTTCAAACTTGTGGGATGACCTTACAGAAGTCATTTAACTACTCTGTAGCTCCCTTTTTATCATCCATAAACATGGAAGAAATAACAAGTTTTCAGCCCTTAGTGGAGGACTGGCTAATAAATCATTGAAACGTGCTTGGCAATAAAATGCTCTGCAGAAAAGCAAAAGACTAATAGCATGCAAATAGACTTGTCCAGGGAAAGTAAACTTTGCTCAAACCTGCACTAGGTGAAATGAACATATTCACAGCAGAACGCCTTTGAAATGATAAGTTTTACTTGATCTGTCCAGCTCCCTGGACACAATGGGCTGGCCCAGGGTGGCTCTCAGCATAGCTTGAGTTGAGGAAAGTGGTCTCTCTGTGGCATGTGTGTCTTACTGGAGTTCTAACTCTACCTAAAAAAGAGGAGAATCTGAATAGGGATGCCAGTTCCAAAAAGTCACTGTAGAGCTGGGGAGCAGAGTGCTAGGAAGGAAGCAGAAGGAGAGGACATCCAGTTACCGGATCTTTTTTATGTAGTCTTCCTGGACTAGGATGTCTATGCCTCGAAGGCTAAAGCCCAGAGGTTCTGGGACTGAAAGACTGCTAGCTACCTCAGTAATTGTTTTTTTTTTTTTTTAATCCAATAAATGATCTCACCTTAAACTTTGACATTGAAAATTCTCTTTACCCCACTACAAGAATGCTTTCTGTTCTGCCCATTTCTTCAATCTAAATTTTACTCACCCTTCAAGTCCTCCTTCTCTGGGAGTTTCTCCCAACTATAGGTCTTTGATGACTTTGAACTCCAGGGGGGCTCCATATTTAGCCTCAGTTCATCTTGCTAATCTTGACAGCAGCTACCACATATGGCACCTTATTACATTAGGAGCTCCCCACCCAGGGGATGAAAAAATTTAAAAAAAACCTTCACATGCCTGATGTAGCTCAGTGGATTGAGCGCGGGCTGAGAACCAAAGTGTCGCAGGTTCAATTCCCAGTCAGGGTATGTGCCTGGGTTGCAGGCCATGACCCCAGCAACTGCACATTGATGTTTCTCTCTCTCTCTCTCTCTCTCTCTCTCTTTCTCCCTCCCTTCCATCTCTAAAAATAAATAAATAAAACCTTTAAAAAAAGTCACATGCTTTACCCCAGCCCCCTTTCTTCTTTGCCTTCTCCACCTCCTCTCCTTGTCTTCTCCAGTCCCCACTGTCAGTGAACAAATTGCTAGATTCTATGTGGGGTTCTGGGTGCATTATTTTTATCCTCTCTGATCCTGCAGATGGGTGGTTTTCTGGTGTTCTCTGGGTGCAGATGCTGAGGATCATCTCTTCACAAGCCCAGCTTCCCCCGGTGCTTGGGCCAATGCTCCCCAAGCCTGGTAGTCTTCCTTGGGGGCTGGTAGCTGCAGGGCTGCTCCGGCATTCATTCCACTTTCTTGCCCTCATTCCTGTCATTGTCTGTGTTGAATCCCACTGGAATTTCTAGCCCTCCTCGTGGAACTGTGCTTTGGTTATCCTTCTATTCTCCTGAAAGAGTTTTGCTCTCATTACAGAAACAATGCATGCTTTTGCAGAAATAAAGGGTACAAAACAAAACATAAATCATGCAGAGTCTCAACTCTTGGCCCACTTTGTGTGACTTTTTAGTGTTGTACACACTCGTACACATGCAATGTATAAATACACTTACTAAAATGGGATTATAAAAATATGTATTTTTTAAATTACATTAAATTTTTACATTTTTTAATTGTTGTTCAAGTACAGTTGTCTCCATTCCCCCCCACAACTCTCCCCACCCCAGCCATCCCCACTTCCCACCCTTGCTCAAAAATGTGCATTTTTGTATGCTTATGTTTTATTTAACATAATGTTCTCAGTCAAGAATAAATAGTGCCTTTCATGCTTGTTATTAAATGATTAGAAAAAGTGATTTTTAACAGCTACATGGTGCTGCTTTATATAAATATGCTAAAATTTACTGTTGAACTCCTAATGTTGAACATTAATATTGTTTCCAACTTTCCCCTCTGGTGATGAATGTAAACATAAGTGTATCTACAGTCTATCAGTTTCTCTCCATCTCCATTGTCCCATCCCCGGTCCAAGTGACCACCATCTTTCCTATGCATGACTTCCGTAAAGCATGTGAGCCACCATGGGCTGGAGTCAGATGCTTAAATTAGGACCCTGGATCTTCATCTTATAAGTATGGCCTTGGGGAAGTTATTTGGGCTCCCTCTGCCTCAGTTACCTCATCTGTTACATGGAGGTATCAATGGTAATAATGGTACTACTTGCTTAAAGAGGTGTTAAGAGAAAAAATGAAATCGTATATATAAGGCACTTGGAATATTGACTGGCATGTAAGAACTTTTCAATAAATACTGCTTTTACAATAACTCACTCATTCCTCGCATCCACTCTTGCCTGAGTGTGTTCCATTCTCCACATGGCAGCTAACATTCCATCAACAGGCTTATCCAACAAAGGTTACAAATATGGTACACTGAATAGATATAGTATAGCTTCTATGTAGCTTTAAAAGTGGAGTTCAAGTATACATATTGTTGAGAAGGGGGTTATTCATCCTCCCGTTATTTCAGAGAAAACCGTAAGCTATGGTTTGAAACACCTGCTTGACATTCATGAGGCCTTTGCAGTGAAGCAGTAGAGTTGGTTTCTTTTCTACATTTTCCAATATTATGCCACATATCACCATAAATTGCCCCCAAATTTATGCCATGTCAAACAGAAGTTTCCTGATAATGTCATTAGGAGTCTGTAATGATTCATTGAGAACTTGTGAGAGAAAACAGCCCAGATTTTATTTGATAAATTCTTCAGAACATTAATTTAACATCTTGTTCTCTAAAATATGTTCTCTTTGGTGGTGATAATTAGTGTGGATGTGAGTGAAGCTGAGTTTGAATCATTTAAGACCTCAATATTCACAAATAATGCCCAGTGGAGTTTATTTCTGAGATTGATATTTAGGCAGTAATTCAAGTAATGAAGTCTTGTGTTTCAAGAAAATCAAGCAACCAAGTACACAGCTTGTACTGTATGGAGATGATTAAGTATAGGTTATTCTATGAAGAAAAACATTCTCTCAGTTAAGAAGGGCCATTATGAAAGCATTTGGAGAGTTTATAAAGGTGTAAGTCTTTGAAGAAGCATTTACTTGGCATTAGTGAGGTCATGGGAGAAGTTCGAGTCAAGTTATAAAGTGTGTCAGCAATGATAAGCCTGTGAAATTAGTCAAGCTAAAGCACATGTATAATTGCCAATTATTACTGAGCCACTGACCCTGATGCACAGGGTTATGATATCATTCTTTGGGTTTTGAAGAGCTGATAATTTTCTAAAAGACAAATCAAGCTGTTAAAAATAGGGATTGAGCATACCTTGTATTTTTCCTTTTGTCAGAAGCTGTGTGTCCGTGTCTATGTGTGTGGTGGTCGAGGGGCTGCTCTGGGTGGGCATGAGGTGAACACGCCAGGCAACATGGCAGCCGCTCTTTTGGTGAGATGCAGAGTGTGTTAGAGCAGGAAGGGTCAGTCTTAGATCAGTGAGGCCAGTCCTTCCACTTCACACATGGAGAACAGCTACAAAGAGTGTAGAGAATACCTTAGAGTCACACTGCATTTGTGGCTCAAGGTAAATGCCCCCCAAAATAGCTCTCCGAATTTAGGTATAGTCAATAAGAGCCCAACTTCTGTTTTTTTTTTTTAATTTGGGGGGAGGGGTAAAATTTAAAAAAAGAAGAAACCATGATAAAACTGTTACTACTATGATTTGTTTAGACTAATTTTAGCCCCCTCAGATTTTCCAAGGCAGCAATAGCCTGTGTGACATCCATGAGGGCAGTGATCCCTAACTTGCCTGGGCAAGAAATAGGAACCATATTTCCAGGAAGACAAATGAAGGGAAAGTCTATACCTATGTTGCTGGGAGTGAGTGTTCAGGCTTATTTTCATATGACAATTTTTTCATCCCTTCTTTGCTAAGTTAGAGAGAACTGAAGGTGAAAAGAGAACCAGTTTTAGGTTGATATAGGGGCTTTAGATGAAAGGCCTTCAAAGCTTATTGGGAAAGAAGAAAAGAGTAGCACGTGCTGGGGAGCAGATGACTGAGCAGGGAAGACGAATTAAGTGGCATAGACACAATGTCTTAGGGAGGCAGTGAGGAGAGCAAAGTTTTACGGTACCACTCACCCCAGACCTAAGAGCTTTCCCTGGACTTGGAAGATGGGTGATGCCAGAGAGCATCCCATGGGTCTGTAGCCCCAAAGCACTGAGGCCCTGCTTCCCAGCAGCACTGTTCTAGAGGCAGGGGTCCCCAGAGAGGATTGGAAGGGCCGTGAGGTTCACTGGGTTGATCAGACCAGTGTTGAGAAAAGTCTGTTGCGGAGCTTGTAGCAGAGTTCCTATTGTCTGCACCAGGGATTTTGCTCAGGCTCCCTTCTCTCCAGTCTAGTGAGGGATTTAGTGCATTACCTGCAAGGGTTTACCTAGGTGACTCACTGTCAATAGGTCCTTTCTCACCATTAGGGCACCATAAACCCTAGAGGGAGTGGGTAGATCCTGAACAACTAGTGGAGTCAGGGTGGGGTCTGGAGGGTGCAGAAGCCCTTGGATTTTGGAGAAGGCTTTTCCTTTGTATTTTGAGAGACTGAACTGAACTAGCTTTGACCTCCTAAGGTGGAAGTGGCTAGTGACATCCCA
This sequence comes from Phyllostomus hastatus, assembly GCF_019186645.2. Lineage (NCBI taxonomy): Eukaryota > Metazoa > Chordata > Mammalia > Chiroptera > Phyllostomidae > Phyllostomus > Phyllostomus hastatus. The sequence goes on along the minus strand of NW_025334017.1, from coordinate 9,488,202 downwards.
CCAAAAGCAGAGGAACCCCAACTCTGGAAGTATCTTCAAAAAGCCCGAGATAGGTACTGATCACTTATTTAAATCAGTTTGTTACTCTTAAATCACTGACTTTTAGGGTCTGAAAAAGTGGTATTTCTCAAACTATGAATCAGATGAAAATCTCATTATTGCATTCCAGCGAGGCAGTATTTATCCCAAAGCTCCAGCTGTGACTCTCTCCTTGCACAAACCTCTTTTGAACATCTCCACTAAAAAGGCAGAACTAGGGAATGGAGACAGGGTAAATAAAACAGATGTTGGTCTGACTTGTATCTCTATCTACTCGACTGCTTGACTTCCTTCCACTGCTCATTAGATCAGCTGGGGGCTTTCCTAAAGCTGCACTGACAGCTTCAAATCTGTGGGCTTCCGTGATATCTGCTTGTGAGTGAAATTAATTATTAGCTTTCTAGACATGATGTATCTTTTACCTACAACAGAAGGAATTTGCAAGAGGTTATGAAGACCTCTCAGAAACACCTGACTGAGCTGCCTGTAGCTATATCAAGTAACCAAAATGATGAACGTAAGTCAGTCACACATGTCACACTATGAATAATAAGAATTAAAAATATATGTATACAACATATTCAAATTTTTAGATAATCTACACATTTAAAGGGCAACTGATCCTGTCTCCTTAGCAAAGCAAGGGCATGAAAGAGGGAGGAGGCAGGTATACATTTAATGTGACTTAAAAAAACATAACAAACAAATGCAGTCTGTCAAGCATTCTCTGATGCTGCTTCAAACAAGCTGAAGAGAGACAGATGTAACACAATCAGGGAAGTTTGAATATGATATGGTATTAGGTGTTGGGAAGCTTTGCCCGCAGACCCCCCCCCGCCCCTCGTCCACCACAGAAGAGAATAAGCCTACCAAGACATGATCTGCTTGGGGAGGAAAGGTGGCCGATCTCTCACAGGAGAAGGACCAAGAGCCTTTTCCTCAAATGGCTTTTATTGGGTTCGTTTACACAGGAATTCAGGTAAAGCTCATTACTCATTGCCCAGAAGTATGGATCAAACAATAGATAGCAAGGAACTCTGAGGGCCTATTTTGAGTCAGGGTCAAAGAGCTATAAAAAACTTTAAGGAATAAACAATAAACTTACTTCCTGCTTGGACCCTTATCATTATAAACAAAGCAGGTTTCACAGGATTTTACATATTCTTTCTTAGGCCTCATCACCCAGGGAACCCGCCCTTTCCAGAAGACCTGCACCACCTTGTCATTGTTTCAGGCTTAGGTGGAGCAAGGGAAGTAAAGCAGCCAAGAGATTAGGAGATTTTCTTGCAGACAACGAGGACTCAGGCTATGTCAAAGCCGAAGCGTGAGGGTCCATCACCCCCTTTTGCTGTAGCCCCCAAAGTCCTTCCTTGGGGGCCTCCCATGAATCGTACTCATCATTGGCTAACCAACCAAGCATTGGGGGCCAGTTATGGATGAAGTAGCAGAAGCAGCACTCCTGCCAAGGAGATAAGCTTGTCTCCTTGGTGGTTTACGGTTCCAAGGTTATTCCCTCAGCCTTAGCCTTGGCGGGGGTTACAGCTTCTGATACCAGGCAGGGCAGTTCCCAACAATTAGGTGATATTAATTATTGTTCATTTTGTTAGTTATAATAATGATATTGTGTTTGCATAAAAACATCTTTATTTTTAGAGATGTTTATAGAAATACTTACAAATAAAATATCATGTCTAATGCTTGCTTTAAACTACTTCACCAGACAAAAAGATGCAAAATAGAAAAATGTTAATCATTATTCAATGTAAATCATGGATTTGTAGAAATTAGCTCTACCATTCTCTTTACTTTTACTCCTATTTTTTAAATTTCAAATAAAAAAGTTTAAAAATGTATTCACACTGATTCTCAATGCTTATAAATATTTTCTCTGACCTACTTTAGTGCCACCAATACTTATTTATTTAGACATCTAGTAATCATTTCTTATGTGTTCATATTCAAACAACCCACAGGATATAATGCCAGCTATCTTCATGAAGGAAGTGTTTTTTCTTTTCTCATTTTGGGTTCTGGAGCTCAGACCGTGATAGAATCCCCTTCATGCTGCCATCAACCGTTTCCTCTCCTGGGTTTCCTTCTGTTCAAATCCACTACAACCTGGGATTTATTCCCACAGCACATTCCTTTTGTGTGGGAAAGGAGGCATAGCAAAGTAAAAGGTAGCTCTAACTTCAACTTCTGGCTCTGCCAGTTACTTGCAATGTGACCCTCAGGTACATGTCCTATCCTCTGAGATGCTCATCAGTAAAATAAAGGCAATGCATGCTTAGTGCCTGGCATGGCAGATGCTGCAGGTACATCACCCATGTCCCATTGGTACTCATGTTCCCATACCTGCCAACGGCTTCCCACTGCAAATATCAGTGATGCTGCTTGACGGCTTTCTCTGGACACACTGTTTTTTCTTTTGCTTCAATTTCCCTTATGTTGTCTCAAAATACTAACATTCACTAAATACTTTGAGTCTGAGTGATAGTTAAGTGAGAAAGTGGGAAGAGGAGATTGAGGAAAAATATATAGCAGTGGTCCAGAGCAAGGGCTGGTAGCTGACACCTAGGATTTGAAGATAGCAATCCTTAGGAGTTCTTATAAGTGCTTTGGGAAATAAGTTTATAAGTTTGAACTCATTTCCCAAATATTTTGGGGGTTAAAGGTTATTTTCATTTGGGATAGGTAACTATAATCCTAAAAAATTTGAGGGTGTAAGTCACACAAAATTTCCAAAATTAACACATTTGTCATAACTCAGATGACCTAACTGCGAAAATTCTGGAATATCTGTAGTGGGTCAGTGAGACATAAGCATGTTTAGAGAAAATAGCTCAACTATAAAAGGTGGTCTCCAATCTAAGTTACAGTGTCTAAGGGAGTAGGATCTCATGGGTAGGCCAACTAATAGCATTTCTAGAAAGTAGGAGCATTCCTAAAGAGGATACCTGTGTGGCTCTAGGCAGTATATGTAATTCAAAACTGAATTCCAAAAGCAACTGTGTTCTTCCTTTATAAGTTGGAGATGATAATAGTACTACCACATAAGGTTGCAGTGACAATTTAATGAGCTTATATGTAAAATATATGTATAAAATTGTATAATGCTTGGCACATAGAATGTGCAACATAAGTTTTGGATAGTTACTATCATCATCCAGCCTACTAGGAGAGAGGTGTGGGGAAAGGCAGGATAGTTTCTAAGGTCTGAGACTCTGGGCCCAGTGGGGTGATTGGTACATTGACCAGGAACATAGGCAGAAATCCCAGTGGGTAAAATAGGCAAAGTGGCCAGTGTTAGGAGAAAATTTGTAACTCAGGGGTCCTATGACTCCTAACTATATGGCAGACTTTGTGGGGATGGGCACTAGGTCTTCATAACTTTATCCTTAGACCCTGGTATAGAGTCTGGCACATAGTGGGTACTCAGTGAATATTTGTTGAATGAATAAATGAAGTGAAAGTGTAGGTGCCATGGATCTTATACTAACATAGAAAAATATTGATAAACCTCAGTCCTAGGAGACCTACTTCAATCTAATATGATTCTTTGGAGGATTACTTTTAAAGTAAACTTTAAAGAAAAGTTCTCTTCTTTTTGACCTTCTTGCATGTCACCACTCAAGGGTTTTTGAAATCTCTGCTATAAATCTTATTTAAGGAGTTATTTTTTATATCTGTTTTCTGATATCTATTTTCTGAATCAACCCCGTTTGGATTAGATGTCATACTGAGCTACACACAGTAGCCTCAGCATGCTTGTTTTTGATTTGGCACTTCTTCAGGTGTATCCAGAAGTATCTCCTTACACATATGAAAAGAGCCAGCCCCTTGTCTCCTAAGCCATCTTTTTTTGTGAAGAGGGTACAGTCGATTTGGTCCCCAAATTTGACACGTTTGTCTCTTCGCAGCCCACAATGCCCTTCTCTCAGGCCTATGTAGATTTTGCCCCATAGAATAGGCTTGTCAACCAAGACTAGTTGAACTAGGGAAGGAAAAAAAAAAAAAAAAGGAAAAACCAGGCCGAGCAGAAACTCAGAGCAAAACCAGAACGCAGAACTCCAGGGCACTTGTAGTTGGGATTTAGATATTCTCTGTAGTAGTCTCTGCAAGTCGCTTGGAAATGAAGCCATGTAAACTTGGGAATTGAAATAGCTGTGCACACACACAGAAGCTGCTTGGGCTTCTACCAGCATTCGGTTCTTGGTTCTATACTCTCACACCCTTTAAATAACTTCACGTTTTCACTTAAACTAGAGGTTTGTTTTTGTTACTTGCCACTAAGTGAGACTTGATGAAGTTGCTCTCTGAAGTGCTAACATTGAAAACACATTTCTTGCTTCTCTTGATAAGAGACCCGAACTCCTCCCTGGGAAGTTTTTCCAGTCCTTGTTTCTCCTGAGAAAGGATAGCGCAGCATTCCCCACTGTTATGTCCTTCCCCAGGCCCAACTCTCACAAGTCCTTTTCTCTTTCCTGATCTGTTTCATGGGGTCTCTTTCAGTACCCATTCAATATATGTAATTAGCAATTATTAACAATCGATTTCCAACCTGAACAGAAAGAAGCATTTGGCTTGATAGGTGACTATCATCATTATTATCCACCCATCATTCTCCAGCTCTCAGGGTCCCTTGGCACTGGTGGCAGTGACTGCCTTCCCAGAAAACTTCCCACCAGCTAGTAATTTGTTTCTTCCTCTCAGGACTCCTGACAGACTTCTTTTTCCATTCTAATGTGCCTCTTTTTGAAGACATTTGCATCCAGCCGTAATTAAATGGCTATATTTGTCTAATCTTCCCACTGAAAACAATGGCAAGGACTGGAGAAGGTGAAGCAGGCAAATATTTAAAGGCATTGGGGAGTAAGCAACACAGAAAGGACATGGGGGTGTGATTTCTGAATCATCGAATCAATCAGGAGGGAAGCAACTGAGTTAAGTGCTGCATTCACTCCAGGGCTTTCTCCTTGAGAGCATTTTTTAGCTTTCAGCAGAATTAAGTCTCAGCAGAAAGAAGCAGTTCCAGTGGGCTGAGAGACGCAAGTTTGAATTTCTAAAGCAAATAAGACTAAAGAGACAAAATCTTTGAGGAGAGAAAACCATAGAGAATTAAGCAAAAAAAAAAAAAAAGTGCACTTACAATTTTCCCTTGAAGAATGTAGAGAGAGACTGCAAGCAGAAAACAGCAGCTGCAAACCCAAACCACTGAGTAGATACTTCAGTTACTAGGTAGTGCTGCAAAGACAGAAGTTGATGCCTACTTCCTGCCTGGGTAAACTGGCCCCAGCAACCACCAGACCCCTGTGGAGCTCTCACAAGGGCCATACCATGGGACTGGGGCATAATCGAAATAGACTAGTTGCTTACAAAGCCAAAAACAATGCTTGACATGACCAAGGTGATCTTCTGGTACTCTATATGCCTGCCAAAGGAAAAGTCATCCTCTTTGTAGAAAGAGAACTTTATTCAGCACTCCCATAATTTTTCATATGCAAAATGTGGCATTTAATACAAAATTATTTATTATGCTAATAAGCCAAAAGAACCAAGTGATTCTATACAAAAAATTAAAAGTTCAATGGCTCATTCAAATATTATTAGAAACTCTAAATATTAGAAACTGTAAAATAACTTTGATTAACCTCACCAAAAAAATAGGAAGTGGAAAATTACAGAAAAGACATAGAACCTATAAAAATAAAATGAAAATTCTAGAAGCAAAATACATAATTACTGAAATCAAGAATCTAATAAATGAGTTTAATTTGAAAATTAGAGCAGAACTGAGGATTAGAAAAATGGAAGTCAGGTCATTAGAAAGAAAAGGGAGAAAAATACAGTAGTGTGCATGGAATATATATAGGATGTTGTAAGAAAGGTTAACATGCATGTAATTGGAATCCCAGAAGCAAAGAGAGAGAGTTGTCCAATAATATTTGAAGAAATACAAAGATAACCACACGTAATCACACCACAGGCAAACCACTAAAACCCTAATACAAAGACAGAACATTTTTAGATCAGCCAGGGAATAGAAAAAAAACATTATTTTCAAGGAAGCAACAATAAAACTTATAGCAAAAACTTATGGTGAAAGCTAGGAGACTGTGGAATATATACACCAAGAAACAATATCCCTAATAAATAAAAGTTAAATAAAGACATTTTCAGGCAAACATAAAATGAGAGAATTTGTTGCCTGTAGACCCACACTCAAATAAATATTTCAACAGTTTTTTCAGCTTTTTCAGTGTTTCCCATAATCCCATATGGGAAACAGTGGTATACAGAAAGGAATGAAGAGCACTATAAGACATAAATATGTAGATAAATATAAAGATTGATATTGGAAGCAATCATATTGTCTTGGGACATTCAAAATAGTTTAGATAGAAAAGTACTGAAAATAATGCAAAAGACAAAAAAGATAAAGGTTCTTGTACTTTTTTGTAAACTGGTAAAAGTGATAATTCAAAGTAGAGAGTGATAAATTAATAATTCATGCTGTAATCTTGAAGTTAATTACTAAAAAAAATAATACAAACATCCAACTAATAAGTCAATAAAAATTGCTGGCTAGTTTGAGCATCCTACTGTTAGGACTTCCTGAAGGTGAGTCCAGCACCAATGATTCTCATGATCCCCATTGGAGAAGAGGTGCTCTGTGCATGCGCACACCCTGGCTTGCAGTTGTGGGGAAGCACAGCACTCGCATTATTTTCTCCATATAAGTACTCCATCCTCATTCTGTCAGTGAATCTTGGCTTTTTCCACCTTGGAAGGTGGGAGGGAATAAGGTTGTGTAATTTATTGGCAAACTCTGCACAAAGGGCCTAGGACTTCCCTGTAGATCGAGGAGCAAGATGACGCACTTCTTCACCTAAACTGAGACCAATGTGATGTTCTCGTTTGCTCTCTCCTTTAGCCATATTTGTCTAGTGTGTCAGGAATACCATCAAGCCCCTGGATTTTCCCACTAGGATTGCCTGCACTAAGGTAAGACAGTGAACTTTAAAAAGCCACATGTCATCTTCCATTTGGATAGCAATTTAAAGTTTATAATACATTTTTCCCATTAATGAGCTTATCTGCTCCTCATCAAGAACCCTGTGAGGTAGTCAGAAAAGTTATAATTATTTCCTGTATCTCAGATTTGGTTAGTAAATTTCAGAATGCCTAAGAAAATTACCCCATGTCACGCAGAGATAGGACTCCCAGGTCACTTGTTAGGAGTTCCAATTAAAAATCAAATGGGAGAAGAGGCTTTAAACAATCAATGTAGTTGAAATGAATAGAACAAATACAAGTATCCTTGTGGTTCCTGTTTCCTCACTGGTCCTCCAAATCCTAGATCATTGGGATTTACTCTATTTCATTTTTCACCTTTGAAGTCAGGACCCCTTTGAGTTTGTAGTTTTATGTTTTTAATAGTTTCTCCTGTTCATCTAATGGTCATTACCTTTCAGTAGTGATTCTTCTATTTTAAAGTTCTGCTGTTTTTAGAAAATGCCTCTTATTTTTTATTTATAATTTGCAAAGGAATTATAATTCATTATGGCAATTTAGTTATTCATAATCTCACTCCTTATAAATAACCATTGTTAACATTTTGATCTATATTAATTTTTTCTGCCTGTATTATAATGAATTTTTTTCTTAAATATATATGAATATTTTCCTATGTCATTAACTAGTTTCATTGATATTATTTTAATGATATAATGATAAAAAATGAAATCATTTCTAATGTTATTGCATGATTTTGTTTTTCCCCCAATATTTGCTAATAAATAGTGAGGCCATACACATTTTTATATGCAAATACTTTAATCTTTAAATGCATGCATGATTGTTTCATCAGGACAAATTTATGGAACTGGAACTTCTGACTGAGCAATTTCTCAGTCAGCTGGGGATGCTGTAACAAAGTACTCCAGACTGGGTGGCTCATAAGCAGCACAATTGTATTTGTCACCATTCTGGAGTAGAGGCTGGAAGGCGGAGATTAGGGTTCTGGCGAGGGCCGTCCTTCAGGTTGCAACTGCTGATTTCTCATTGGATCCTCACATGGCTGGCACTCTGGCCTCTTCTTATAAGGGCACTTATCCCATTTATGAGGAGCCCACCCTCATGACCTAAACACTTTCCCAAGGCTTCACCTCCTAATACCATCACATTGGGGGTTACATCTTAACATTTGAATTTGGAGGTAGGGAGAGGAGGCAAATATTAAGTCCATAATAACCAAGGAGACAGTTCTTAAAATTTTTTTTCATGCAGATCACTAAACAGCCTTCTGAGAAAGGTGGTACCAATTCACAATTTCATCTAGTTTTGTTGTTGTTGTCATTGTTGTTTCTTTGTTCTTTAAGTTTCTGCCTTGATTTTTCTCATTGCAAATCTCTACATTGATTTTCATTATTTTCTCTAGAAAATAATCATATGAGAAAAGTGAAGCATTATTTAAAAAGCAAATATGAGAACACATTTTTCTGTCTCCTACTTTTGGATGTCTCTGTGAAGTGTTAAGAGAGTCAGGCATTTTTCAGTCTTGATTACCACAGTTTTTCAACTTCTTAGGAGCAGTTCTTTGTGATCCATCCAGGTTCTGTAAAAAATCTGAGGGCTCATGTGAATGCAGAAAACATCACCTCAAACGGTATTTTCCTTTCTGTGGTTTCCCACAGATCTCTGGCAGGTCAAAAGCTGCAGTTCTCCCAAGTTGCCACTAAGTGTCAGGCAGGGAATAGTCAATCGCACGTTTTGATTATTTTTTTCAGAGTGGAAGCTTCTTTCAAATGGAGATGTTTGATAAGAAAGCTCATTAAATAAGCACACAGTAAAATTTCTGATTTACTTCTTTTTAGATGCTGGGGAGAAAACAATAATGATATACATTTCTCACAATTTTTTAAAAAAATCGTCTTTTGATTCACAAAAGTGCCTTTCTTCAGCTTCTTTTCCCCTTGTTCAGTTACTTGGTAGTTTGACCATTTTTCACTGTAGTTTTTATATTTACAAGGAACTCACCACAATAGATCCCTGGATGAAGGCAAATCAAGCCCAAACACTCCAAATTAATAAACTGTCTAAAAGTAAAATACTCACTCAACTCTAACTACAGAGGTGAAAGGACTAAAATAAAATCACTTCATCAACCTTCAGAATTTGGGTCATCTCAAAAAGATAGTCCTGTCAGGCAGTCATTTAGAAAAAATGATTCAAATAAAAACATATGGCTTGATATAACATTGTTGTCAACAATTTTATAAATAACTCTTTCTGGGAGATGTGAGAACCCTAGAGTTATTTCCCGCTGTTTAGAAATACAGGGTGGGGCAAAAGTAAGTTTATACTTATAAGTACATGAAACACAGTTTATTTTTGTATTATTACATATTAATAATTTATTTTTCATACAGACAACTGTAAACCCACTTTTGCTCCACCCTGAATTTTCTACCCAGATCAACTCCTAATTCCAGATTAGAGATGTTGACGGTTATTGTATAAAATTCATACTTAAAGAGATAGCCCAAGATATGCAAACACTTTGATGAAACAGCCAACCAGCCTGTAGAATTAGGAGCATTCTATTTGTATTTGACTTTGCAACACATGTAGACATATTTTGAAGTTTACTTTTATTATTGGTTGAATTGCATCCACTGAAAAAAGATATGTCCAAGTCCTAATTCCTAGTACCTCACAATGTGTCAATTGTAGAAGTAATTATTTAAGATGAGGTCATACTAGATTTGGGGTTACCTTACTCAGTATGGTTGGTGTCTTATTAGAAGATATCCAAATGGTGAAGACAGAGGTGCACAAGCAGAATGCCACTTGATGATGAAAGAAGAGACTGGAGTTTAATGGCAAGGAACTCCAAAGATTGCTAGCAAATCCCCCCAAACTAAGAAGAGGCAAGGTTTCAGAGGGAACATGGCCCTGTCAACATTGGATTTTGGACTGATAACATCTAGACCTGTGAGGTAGTAAGTTTCTATTGTTTTAAGCCACCCAGTTTTGGGTATTTGTTACAGCAGCCCAAGGAAATGAGTAAAACTTTCTTTAGAACAGCAGAAATTTGTTAAAACTGCTTAAAATTGCACCCATTTATGAGCTGGAGAATAGTGTGAGAGTTTATTAGGATTGATGACTCACCATGTATAACATACAAATAAACACATATTCAGTGTTTTCCAAATTACAATAAAAGACTTTCTTCTTCATCTGTTAGCAAATTTGTTTTGTAATGACACAACTTTGTGCTCTCATGGATTGCCATCTGATGGCTGTGGATATTAACGACACTACAGCATGCTCACAAATGGTGAAGTGTCTCTTTAGGTTTGCTTGCCTATGTGCTGACTTATCTCTGCAGACACCCAGGCCCTTTCAGAAGGCCTTACAAGGCCAGTCTTGAAGATGATATGTGTGAGAAGTGCCCAGACTCAGTGTGATACTGGGATCACTTCATCCCACACACAGTGTATCAAGTAGAGATTTATACTTAGAAGATACCCCATAAATACCTATTGGATGTGTTTTTAAAAGAAGTTAGTCAGGAAAATATTTTGCTGAGGTAAAACATGTTTATTAACTTATTCACTATATATTTATTGAGTAGTATGATAATATTTTTAGCCTCCCAAAAAGCATCACTATTTTAGAACAACAGAGAACAGAGAGCAGGAGAGACTGCTGGCACAGTCATCCTTTGTGACTCACCCTCCTTATCAGTAATGGCCACATTTGCTCAATACATACTTGATAATTTGCTGCCTAAAATTAGTTGTGAGGTATAATTTAAGGATTAGATAGCACCATCAATTTAGGCGGCTATAATTTATTAATATTATTGCATTGTTTTTTAGTGTCACTGTGGTCGATGGGTTTTTAAAGTGTTGATATGCAAGAAGCATAACCAGCCAGACACCATTTCCTGAACATCAAATTTGGCTATTTCTTAAACAACAACAATAAAATGAGTATGTTAATAAGTGGGAAGGTTGTATATGTGAGACCTGGGATTCTTTCAAAGAATGTATACAAATCTAAATTATTACCCAAATCACAAACACAACCACTTATTTGGGGTTTATAATGTGCTCATTCTTGAGGTGAATTAGCTCATTCCTTCCTCACCACAGACCTTTGGGGGAGGTGCTTATTCAAAAAGCAAAGCACGAGAGGTTAGCAACTCACCTGGATCTGATGGCTGGTAAATGCTGCAGTGGGGATTTGAGCAGGTATTCTGACTCCAGAGCCCGTGAGCATTTATTGTGTATGTGCGGTTTACGGGAAGTACCACAGTGAACAAGGCAGAGGACACGTGAGGAGCTGGAGTTTGTACTCTCGCAGTCTAACCATTTCAGTACCAATCGTCACTTCCTTCTCTGGTGTGTTTTTCTTTCTTTCATTCAGTCAGCTGTCTCTCATCCCCAATGTGTCATCAGCAATTGTACTGATTTGGGTGGTTTATGCAGTTAAAAGACCAGGTGCAATGAGATTGTAATTGTCGGCCCCTGACTAAAAAGTCGATGGCACTAAACCTTGCATCTAATTTGTTCAGACTACATACAGTTCATTCACAAAGCAAGAAGCGCCATCTGACTAATGTTTTGCACATTATCATTCCACTTCCAAATGTCAAGTACTATTTTTTAAAACTAAAGTAGTTGACGACACAGCAAAAATTCTTCAAATGGGTTACAGTTTAGGTATTCATATGTACTTAAGTCATGGCTGCATCTGACTCACTTTTTACATGTTTGACAATCATGGTTTTACTACCAATTACAACTCAGTAAAACTGACCATAATATCAAAAGACTCCCATAAACATTTCTTCACAGTCTTTGTGCAATGAACACAGAGTTATACAATTTTTTTTTCATAATTGATAGGCAGGGATTCTGTTCTTGTTTAGGTCAATTTTAACCCTCAACTTTGCTTTGCATTTTTAATTCCTGTGCTTTCTTTTCCATCATGAGAGTATTTACTTATTTTTTAAAAGATTTTATTTATTTATTTTTAGAGAGAGGGCAAGGGAGAGACAGAAAAATTGATGTGTGGTTGCCTCTCACGTGTCCCCTACTGGAAACCTGGCCTGCAACCCAGGTATGTGCCCTGACTGGGCATCAAACTAGTGACCCTTTGATTTACAGGCCAGCACTCAATCCACTGAGCCATACCAGCCAGGGCTCCATCATGAGTTTAAATCAAACTGAGCAAATTAATCTTTGACTCTTAGAAAAACATTTCTAACCAAATGGTGAGTGACATTGCTCTCTAAATACTAGAGAAGGTGTTTGTTTCGGCCAAGATATATCTACTTTCCTATTGGAAGAGCAAAAAAATTGATATTTATTGTTCTCGAAACTGGCATTGGTCCGTATTTTGGCTGCCAGACACTTCTTGGTGCCATTTACTTTTCTCCCCTCAGGCTCGCTTCTTTCCCTAAGTCTGGTGTCTTTCTCCTCTCAAGACAGCTTTCTACTTGGAGTTGTCTGCATTCACACAGCACGGGCATGCGTGGTCAGTAGGAAGAGACTCAGAAACCTAGAAACCAGAAACCTAGAAGGGTCTTCTAGAAAATCTATTGTGAATGATACCATCATTCTTGTTCCAGAATTGTCCTGTTCCCCTTAACATTCCACCTGTGCTGATTTCCCTGTGTTTAGACATAGCAGCCCATGATTCTTGAAAACTCCCAAGTTACAGTGGAAATTGAGAAGAGAATCATTTTCTCATTGAAGACCATAAAAAGAGCTTGAGTTAAAATCATTTTGTTCTTAGCATTACCAAATTTAGGACTAAGAATAGCCAGTTTCCTAACAATTTAGCACATTTATTCTTCCAAGTCAAAGAGCACATTTGATCTGTCTTTAATGCAGAGGTCTTAATGTAGGGCCGAGCACACCCTGGCACTCAGTGGCAATGACTGACTTACTGACCAGCCTACAACTGTCTGCCTGAGATTGCCAAGAAGGTTTGGCACACATGTCCTCAATTAACAGATTGGATAGTTGCTAATTATCTGGATGAGGGATTTGGCTCCCTGAGCTTGCCTTTTTTTTTTTTTTTTTTGCAAATGGGAAGAAAAGATTCCACCATAGTGTTCTGAATTATTGGAATTTGTCCCCTGTGGCCTACCATGTTGTCACACTGACATTTTCTCATTTTTGAGGTGAATTTGGAGTTTAGAAAATTAATCTAATGGATTAAATAAATGACTTAGTTTTGAAAATACCATAACATCTGAATGCACTAATTGTGATGGAGACTTTAGAGATGCAGGTTTTGGGAGAATGTTATTTTAAGGATATTTAATTATTTCCATGGTTAACATGTTGTTTGTCTAAACTGACTTTCCTTGCCACCCAGTGTACTTCTGTTGCCTTCCTGTATCACAGCTCATCCTCCTCAATAGTACAAATTTATTTGACATTAGTACAACAAAATTGCACTGCGAAAGAGAATTTTTAGCCAATATATGGAATATATTATGCATATCTAAACATTATACAAAGGTTACTTAGAAATTCCTTGTGCTTTTAATTCTTATTATAGCCTATTTTTAAGAACATACAATGCACTTTGTTAGTAAGTAAAGTACAGGGAACATCTTACTTTGATGATGAAGAATCTTGTTGAATCTCAAAAACTTCAATTTTAACATTAATTTTCATCATAGACTACAGGATAAATAAGCTGCCCAGATGTATACCAATTCCAATCTTTGAAAGATTTTTTATGTCATAAAACATACAAAAATAAGAGTAACAACAAAAACAAAACAGCTACAACAACAAAATCCAGATACAATAGCAATTCTAAATCACGCTTTCCAAGACTGAAAATAGGTCTCTTACTTCCCACTTATGGGATCAGGGGCAATATTTAAGCCTTCTGTGCCTTTAAAAAATGAATTTCTTAAGCAGAAAATTTAGTTTTGTAATTTAATCTTGAGTTAGACTATTCCTAAACTAGAGAGTTAAACCTGAAAATATCAATCTTTGTGAAGACATTAATATACCAATTAGTATTAATTACTCTCAGCCTCCAAAATACATTATGTGACCTTTACTTAGCTGCTAATTCCGTCTTATGTTTTGCTATGTACACGATTACCCATATCTGAAATCTAAAACCAAGACTACATGGTAAACTTTTCCCATAATTAAACAGGTCTACCCTATCCAAAATTCATTCCCATCTTTAGCAAAGTCTTCCAAACCAGATCTTATAATGACATCTTACTTCATATTATAAAATATACAAAATCATATATATAGATATAGATGATATAGATATAGATATAGTATAGATATAGATATAGATATATATAAAGAAAATTATGTGTTTGTTTCATTGTTTTTCCTGTGGAAATTGTAGACATTTCCTAACTCACATGAAGCCCAATTACTGTTAAAAATATAGGTGCTTCCACTATTCCTAGTTATCTGGAGAATATTGATTGTCTGTTTCCCTTCCACAAGAGCCAGCAGCCATGTTAAACTACATACACATTCACGTCGGAGTCAAGTGAAAATCAAGATATACTTCAATCACCAATGCTGGATGTGAAAAAGCTTCCTTGATTAGATAAGAGGAAAGATGGGGTGCTGGACAGTTATGCTTCTTATAGGGATGCAAGTAGAAAACAAAAGGGCCTATGAAAGTTTCATGATAACGAAAGAAGAAAAGACTGTCATTGTTTAGGAAGAAAGTAGGTTCTGCTTAGGGTAAAATGAAGAAGGGAATTCATGCTATTTACAAGTCTCTAACCTTCAGCAAGACCATGACTGATTCTGTTAAAATGAGAGCTGTTTGCTATAATCTTTGTCTTTTGGTAGATCATCCACCCATAATCTTTCAGTGCTTCTCAAGAGAAATCCAAACTCTTTCATATTTTAATTATATGTATGCTCCTATCAGTAGTCAGCAAATTACATGTAGGAATGTATCTAGGTCTCAAAGCTATCTGAGGGGACCCTAGCAATTTAAATAATATTCTAATTGAATAAGATGGGGAAAAATAGTCCAAAGCCCTATTTACATGCCAACATTTATGATTTATAATATTGGGAGGTGGACTTTTTCTTTACTTTTGAAAATTCAGATTTAACCAGAAAAATTTAACCAGGAAAAAAAACAAAACCAACAAAAACAGTTCAATTATTCTTCCTCCATTCCCAACCCACCCTCTCTGTCAACCACCAATCTGTTCTATTTATCTATAAGGTTGAGTTTGTTTGTTTATTTTCAGATTCCACATATACAAGAGATCATATGGTATTTGTCTTTTGCTGTCTTATTTCACTTAGCATAATACCCTGGAAGGCCATTCATGTTATTGCAAATGATAAGTTTTATATTTTTTATGGCTGAGATATACACACCAACAAACACACACAGGGCCCAGCAGAAGTAACGCCTGCTTGAGTGTGGTTGGTAGGGTAATAATAGAGGTGTAATAATTTATAGTTTTAATTTGAACATTTCACCTAAAATGTCATATGGTGTGCTTGAGTGTGATATTGTTATGTTACAGAATTACATGCTTATGCTTTTGTAATAAAAGATTTTATAAAGAAAGGGATGTTATTTGTGCCAGACTCTATCTATCTATATATCTCTCTCTATATATATCTATATCTATCTCTCTCTATATATATCTAAATATATATAGATATATATCACTATTCCTTTATTCATTCTTCCATTGATGGACTCTTAGTTATTATAAATAATGCTGCAATGAACCTGGGGGTACTGATATATTTTCAATTTAGTGTTTGCATTTATTGAGATAAAAACCCAGAAATGGAATTGTTCGATCATAGGGTAGTTTTACCTTTAATCTTTTGAGGAACCTCTGTGCTGTTTTCCAGAGCAGCACTGATTTACATCCCCCCTGACAGTGCACAAGGGTTCCTTTCTTCCACATCTTTGCCAATGCTTGTTATTTCTAAGTTTCTAATCTTTTTGATAAAGCCATTCTAACAGGTCTGAGGTGATAGTTATTGTGGTTTTGACTTGAATTTTCCTGATGATTAATGATGCAGAACATCTCCTAATGTACCTCTTGGCCAGCTATAAGTCTTCTTCAAAAATGTCTGTTCAGGTTTTTTGCCAAATCAGATTATTTGCTTTTTTTTGCTCTTAAGTTTTATGACTCCTTTTATATTTTGAATATTAGCCCCTTTATCAAATATATTGTTTCCAAATATTTTATCCCATTCAGTAGGTTGCCTTTTCATTTTTTAAAGGATTTTCTTTGATGTGTAGAAGATTTTTAGCATGATGTGGTCCCACACTTATTTTTGCTTTTGGGGTTAGCTTCAAAAAAATTATCACCAAGACCAATGTCAAGAAGCTTATTGCCTATGTTTTCTTCCAGGAGTTTTGTGGTTTCAAGTCTTTAATCTATTGCGAGTTAATTTTTGTGTGATGCAGTGATCTAGTTTCATTCTTTTACATGTGGTGGTGCAATTTTCCCAACATTATTTTTTGAAGAGATTGTTCTTTCCCCATTGTATATTCTTGGTTCCTTTGTTGTAAATTAATTGATCATACATGCATGAGTTTATTTATGTGCTCTCTAATCTCTGTTTCTGTATGCTAATACCATACTGTTTTAATTGGTATAGTTTTGTAATATAGTTTTTAATCAGGAAGTGTGGTGCCTCCAGATTCCCGCCCCCCTCCCCCCCCGAATTGCTGTGGCTATTCAGGGTGTTTTATACTTTCATACAAATTTTAGGATTGCCTGTTCTACTTCTGTGAAAAATGTCATTGGAATTTTGATATTTACCAAATCTGTAGGTTGCTTTGGGTAGTAATATTAATTCTTCCAGACCATGAACACAGAATATCTTTTCATTTATTTGTGTCACTTTCTATTTCTTTTAATATTAATGTTTCATATTTTTCAATATAAAGGTCTTTCACCTCCTTAGTTAAATTTATTCCTAGATATTTTATTCTTTTTGATCAATTGTGTATGGGATTGTTTTCTTAACTTCTCTTTCAGATAGTTAATTATTAGTGTATAGCAATGCAGCAGTTTTCTGTGTGTTCATGCACAGCCAGGCACTAGTTTATACATAGCCCCACGGGTCTCAAGAACAGAGGTCGCTCCAATTCATTAAAAACAATAAACTCAATAAATATGAAAGCCAACCATTAAGATGAAAGTGATACAGTTCTAATGGATAAGTGATGTTCTTCCTGCCCCAGCCTGCAGAAAATCTTAACACTAGCCAATATCTATTTAGTTCTTATTCTGTGCCATTTTTTGTACCATGAATTTGTCATTTAACTCAGTAACCCTATAAGATAGGTAGTTATCTTCCCATTTAATAGGAAACAAACTGAGCTTTTAAGAAATTTGGGAATTCACTCAAGGTCATTAAGCTAATAAAGAGCACAACTGAGATTAGAATTCAGATTTGTCTGACTCTAAAGATTAGATTTCATTGTAGTTTTATGAGGGCTGGAGAGACTGAAAAAAAAAAACAAGGGCAATTACTTAAACCTTCTGTGCCTTAATATCCTCACCTGTAAAATGGAGATGACATAATTCTACCTGTCTCATAAGAGTGTTGACGATTAAATGAGCCCATTAATGTAAAAAATTGTAAGCTAGTATTAATTAGGGATTTTTAGTTGCTTTTGATTTAAGTTTTAAGCACACTATAGACAGCAAATTGCCCAATATGGAGTAATTTAGTAACTTTAATTTGAAAGAAAAAAGCCTTTTAGAGAAACTACCTTTAGAAGGTGGTCAGCAATTTTTAATTTCTAGAGCTGAATATATTATTGCTTCATTTTGATATGCTCTCCAAGAGAAGCCTCTTGGTCAGACAAACACGGCTTCCTGGAGAGCACTGGGAGGCTGCGCCCTGGATTCACCTCATTCTGCTCAGACAGGCAAGCTCAGAGGGCCTGTGGCTTTCAAGGCAGCAGAAAAATGGTTGTCCTAAAAATTCTAAGATACAGATTGAAGTTCTGGGCCCCACACAAGCTACAAACCCTAGATCTGAAAAATGTGTTTGGGACTATTATTCTTGCCTTCTGTCGACTCTGCAAGCTGCCTTTGGCCAGAGGCAGGGGTGAGGAGTTGCTCTCAGGACAGGACTCCTACAAAGGTGGGGCAAACAAGTGGGGAGGCCTGGTGCTCACACAGGTGCTGCTGAAGTGCCTCTTGAACTAGCACCCAGAGAAATCAGTGCCCAGAGGAGGAGGGGTGACTTTGAATAGACATTGGTTTCAGATGCCCCGAGTCTTCAGGTTCAAGGGAATGACATGCAGAGATGGCAATAAGGAATGGAAACCTTTAGTGGACCAAATAGATAGGTGAAAAGTTAAGTGGCCTGCTAAGTTTATTCAGATAGCCTTTGATAAAGGTAGAACCAAAGCTCTAGTTTCATAACTTCTCCAAAAATGCTGTTTCAGTTTCCTTCCAGGTGCTTTCAGAAATTTGGTTAGAGCTATAATGGAGCCTGTAAATCTTTTATTTTTATTTTTTAATTGCAGTGGACTTCCAATATTATTCTGTACTAGTTTCAGGTATACTGCATAATGGTTAGGCAGCCATATGCTTTACAAAGTGTTCATCCTGGTATTTCCAGGAGCCACCTGGGGTGCCTATAACTCTTGATAAAACTTTAGTTAGATGCTAATGTTGCAAACCTCATCAGTGTACTATGTCTTCTTCTTTAGGGAGGATGTGCATGTGTCTGGGCAGAGGCTACCTGGAAGAGTGTAGCTTCAGAGAAAAAGTCTAGAGCTGTACTTGACAGTATGTTCAATATGAAATGCACTCTGGTCCACTCCTGCTCTCTAGTTACACCACTTCTATTTCTGTGCACTGACAAATGCCCAAAACACCAAAGGAAGCTTTCTACACACTTAGCAAGCCACCTGATACCCAGGAGGGTGGTTTGGAGAACTGTTTCCCTGAAATTAGGGGAGGTAGAAGTGTTCCCAGTATTTCTTCTGAAGGCATGGAAATAAATACCTTGATCTTTTCCCTCCAGCAAAGATTGTCTGCTAATACCCAAACTACTTTCAGATTTATTGTGACAAGTGATACAGTATCATATTCAAGGAAGAATTTTGGAATGCGTGCCTTGGAAACTTTTTTTTGTTGCCCATCTGTTTTGCTTGTCGCAATTCCTGTTTGTTTAAGATGTACGTGTGCCAGAAATGTGGAAAGAATGTGTGTAGCGACAAGTGCAATCGAGCCATTTTCACACTGGACTTATGGGAAGCATGTGCTGCCCATCTGTGAAGTTTTCATTTTATGCAAATTTAGAAAATATATTCTTATGTCATGTTGCCTTAATGCCCAGGGGTAGTTTGGAACATACATAAGGGAGAGAGAGACAGGGAGGAAATAGCCTCACTCCCAGCGACAGGGTGGCCTTGCTATGACAAAAGGAAAGTCTGAGATGCATGGTGTTTGTCAAAAGTGGAAAGCCGAAGGAAATTTTCTCTCCAAGAGTGTGGTGTGCAGTAAAACAGTGTATCTTTAAGAAGATTGATTTTTAATCTATGAATGAGATTGTAAGAGCCTCTTTCTCAGGAAGCTTTGAATGGCAGAGAAGCAGAGTACATGTTTATCTGTGATTCCTTCCCCTCTTCTGGAACATTCTGTGATGAGGACCTCAGGTAGTCTCTGAGCTCTGAAGCAGAACATTTTTAAGGAAGACACTTGTGTGTTGTCAGGTCAGGGAGTGTTTCTGAGGGGTCGTTCTCGCTGGATCTTGAAGACTGTGACCTAGAGTCTCACTTATCTCCATGTTTCAACTTAGTCAGTATGCATGTAAGGCTAAAGTTACCACAACTAAATGGGGAGAGGAACTTCTCTTAGAACAAAGCCCTGTGGACTTAATGTGATTTGAAGAAGCTCCCTGAATCTCTGACTGTGTGGGGGTCATCCTGAGACTGGGCCAGGCTAAAGGTCTGATGCATTAAGAAGTGTACCTACTCCGTTAGTGCCTCCACATTCACTCTTCATGTTTCATTTCAGCATGACTAGAACTACTTAAAAGTTATCTAAATCTGTTCTTAGTCTTCAAGGCAATGACATAATAAAAAGCTGAATATAAACAAAGTTGTATACAAGTAAGATCGGCAGGACTTGAAGAAACAGGGGTCTCGTGAAAGCAGGGGGGACGATAGTCAGGGTTAGTGGTGTTCTGGCTGCACAGATCTGGTGTGCTGAGCTCGGAGAGGGACTAAGCAGGGTGGACATCGCAATGCATGACCTGTGCAGCCCCACAGCACCCCGTGTTTACACGAGTCCCAAACTTGGTTCAGTGTTCTACTGTCACCATCTTGAACTTCTTAATGATTTTTAAAGAGGGCCCGAAAATTATGTAACTGGTCCTGTTGCAGGCAAATATAAGGGAATATTTTCAAACCCAAGCACAGCTTGGGAAAGAAACTGGAGATGAAAGGTCAAACCTGATGAACAGCAGGGCTACATGTGACAAGGGTCTGCTCACCCTCACTATGCCATCGACTCCTTATATCCTCAAATATGCAGCGGGAACCTAGAGCTTATAGCCATGTTCCTCCTACCTTGTCTTTGTGGTGCTCATCCTCACAATCGTGGACTCCTCTTGGCCACTGCCAACTTGGCCTTGGATCCTCATCTACTATTTTGCTGCTGGTAATTGTCTGAAACTCCTCAACACCATCCTCTCCCTTAAATGCTGCCCCATTGACAGGGTGGTGGTGTTGGGGAGTAAGTGTTAGAAAATTCAAGAGCTCTATTTAGGTTGTTTTAGACGCCTATTTATAAGCTAATGGAGGTATAGAGTCGGTAGTTGGATGTATCAGAATTCAAATAAATTTAAAGGTCCCATATCTGAATTTCTACATATCCACTACCATTGCTATACAATGACCCAAATATAGCTTAAAGATCACTCTTCTTAAGAACTCAATTAGATCTTAGTTAATGCCCTCTTTTACCTGTCTAGGGTAGGGGAAACAATAGGGTCCCTTTATTCTTGCACTTATATTTACTTCACTTGTACATAATGACAAATAGGTCACTAGGTGACAGCAGAGAGATGGGGGATGGCTTGAGATAGAGGTGAATATTAGGATGCAAAGGAGCAGCTGGAGATAGCCACACTTGGCTGAGTGTTTTTAATTGTCATTCTCTGCCTCTTGAGCCAGCCTGCTGAGTTTGGCTTATGATGGACTTGCTGCCTGAGAGTGGGTCAACTAGCTCAGTGTCTGGCACATACCAGAAGCTCAGTAAACATCTGTTAAATCAACAGTATGCCCTCAAAAAAAAACCCCACAAAAACCAAACCCTGTCTTCAAATTAAATATAGGGTAAGTTACCTAAGGTCACCCAGACCCTAGGAAGCCCTAGTCATAGTCAGAGCCTCTGTATTCTTAAGTGAAATTTTGTTGCTACTATTGTTCATATTACTCATTATGGGCTTACCTTATGTGCCATGCATGCTGGAGAAAGACAGACAGACAGACAGATAGATAGATAGAGAACAATGATGATGAGAAATACCTTTTCATTTTTTGCACTTCTCCATAAAGTTTAGCCCTTAAAAATGTGTCTCTAGTAAATTCCATGAGACCCTCCACTATCTTCTCCCACAAGGAGCTAGTTGGGTATGCTCGTATTAATCACAAAGCAGAAAATGGGCAGAGCAGAATGGTACATCTTTTGTTCACAGAATAAATAGGTTGTATTGGTAAAACAAAGTTTAGATTCTCTACAGAACAACATTTCTAAAGCCAACCAACCTCCTATTTTATTCTACATGAATGTTTATGACCTCACAAACACTACATTCCATTTGCTTAAGCCAAGGTCCTAGGATTTATTATTGATTCTTTCAC
This sequence comes from Phyllostomus hastatus, assembly GCF_019186645.2. Taxonomy (NCBI): domain Eukaryota; kingdom Metazoa; phylum Chordata; class Mammalia; order Chiroptera; family Phyllostomidae; genus Phyllostomus; species Phyllostomus hastatus. The sequence goes on along the minus strand of NW_025334017.1, from coordinate 9,466,260 downwards.
TTCCCAAAATGTAATTCACCAGCCAGTCTTATTGCCTTTACTTCTGAAATCTCTCAGACTTCTCTTTAACTTTATTCTGATATCCCTAGTCTAAGCTACCATCATTTCTTTCCTGTACTTTTGGAAACATCCTCTCAATTAATCTCGTTGCATCCACTTTGCCCTCATCCACTACCTAGTCCACTTCCTACACAGCAGTCACAGTGATCATAATCATCCATACCTCAGTCTCCTCATGTGTAAAATGGGAATACTACCAATACTTTCCTTGTAAGGTTCTTGTGAAAATCACACAGATAATAAAAGTAAAGCACTTGATACAGAGAAGAAACTGGTGGTTTCCAGTTGGGAGGGAAGCAAGGGGCTGGGTGAGAAGGGTAAAGGAATTAAGAAGTACACAGTGATAGTTACAGAATAGTCACATGGATATACATTACAGCATAGGGAATACAGTCAATAGTATTGTAATAACTGTATATAGTGTCCTATTGCACTAGACTTATCAGGGGATTGCTTTGTAAATTATATTGTCTAACATGCTGTACAGCTGAAATGGATATAATATTGAATGCCAACTGAAAAATAAAAAAAAATTAAAAAGAAATAAATTAAAATATTTAGGAAAAAAACTATTTAGAATAGTACCTGCCTCAGTCAGTTAGTTGTTGTTCAGATAATTAAACCCTTAAACAGACTTCCACTTTTCAGCTTGCCATCTCTATCCTCCCTATTACATGTAGCCCCAGACATTTTGTGGATTGTGTATCTGATCCTGTCATTTCAGAAGCTCTCCACTGCCTTGGGGATAAACTCAAATTTCTTAGCCTGACAGAAAGACCCATGGCTCTTTATGGTCTATCCCTGCCTACCTTTCTTGCCTCACCTTTTGCCAGAGTTCTTCCACCTGTCCTCATTCTGTGCACACATTCATCTGCACCCCGCCACACTCAAGCCACACCAAACTTCAGTGCCTGTCCCAAAAAAGGCACGATGAACTCTTTGTCTAGATCTTTCTTTCTTTTACCACTATCCCACCTTTCATTCAACAAATGATAAATCTTTGCAAATGTTTTACATCTGCCTGAAATGCCTTTCTCTCTTCTCTCACATGCCCTCCCCCATCCCTCTACCTCCCTGTCAGACTAACCAGTGTCCCCATTCATGGATAACTACCACTCAGCATTTGGAACTTAGTACATTCTTGGCCACGTTCAGCTTTCTCTGAACTCAACCAAGCTGAGTTAGGCTTGTTTCCAGTGCGCTCCCATCACATCCTTTATTTACGTCCATGGCGGAACCCAGAACAGGATGTGGAAATGGAGAGCTTAGCTGAGGCCGAAGAGAACAGAAGCAGCATCCCAAGGAGATCTAAAACATAAACACAATTTACAAAAAAGTGATTGAGAATTGGTTACCTGAATTTTCAACTCCTTTGCTTATATCAAAGATCTAAAAGAATTAATTAGATATTTGAGAGGGATCAGGGAACAGTCCTCTGGGAAGGGTTTTGCTGTAAATCCAACATTCTCTACATAAAGAAGGAGGTGGGGGGTGGAGAAATGCCAACAAAAAAAGCATGTCATAAAGAAGGCATGCACATGAGTTCTAGAATCTAGATTCTAGGGATCTCATCTCATCACTCATTGTGTGACTTTGAAAAAGTCACTAGGGTTTAAAAAGGTAAAGTTGACTTAGATCATGTCAGTGGTTTTCCATGCCCTCACCGCCACAGTTCTATAGTTTAGGTAAGGAGAAAGTCGTATCAACAGCTTTTCTAATAAGAGGCTTAGATGTGATACAATAGTTTATTGATTTTTTAAAAAAATTTTGGCAAAGAGAAAGAAAGATTGAGTGTTCTAAAAGAAAAAATCATTTAGAACTGAATATTCAGTTCTAAATATGCTGTAGCCAAATATCAATTTGAGTGCAGTTATTTTGCATGGCTTTTCTCTGAATTAAATTTCTGCTCCAGTTATAAGACTTTACGCAACTTTCTTTAATGAGTGGCTCTGGTTCTCAAGCTGCCTTTCACTGCCAAGCATCACCCTGCAGAGAGTTAAATGGTGGCCCCCATTACCATATGTCTGCATTGTAATCCCCAAGACTTGCAAATAGGACCTTATTTGGGCGGGGGGGAGGTTTTCACAGATATAATTAAGGCAAGGGGCTCTAGATGAGATCATCCTGGATTATATAGACAGGCCCTAAATCCAATGACAAATGTCTTTATAAAAGATTCACAGAGAGAAGAGGAGAAGGTCCTGGGAAGACAAGCAGAGATTAGAGTGATGTAGGAGCAAACAAGGTACGCTTGCAGTCAGCAGAAGATGGAAGAGGCCACAGTATGTTCTCCCCGAGGGTCTTTGGAGATCGCATGGCTCTGCCAATACCTTGATTTTTGCACTTTTGGTTTTAGAGCTGTTAGAGAACATATTTCTGTTATTTAAAACTCCCCAGTGTGTGGTAATTTGTTACAGTAGCTATAGAAAACTAATATACCCTCTGTGATATTCTTCTGAGCCGATCTTATGTTCTAGAATCATTTCTCACTGTACCTTATGGACCCAGCTGGGGGACTAGTTCCACCATTCAATAAACCAAGGTTCATTGCATGTCTAATAATTGTGGATGGCACTTATATTTCTCTGGAGACCTTTCTGCCTGGATGAAAACAGTGTATTATTTTCATAACACTCTGTATTTTAAGGCATTTTCAGGAACATTACCTCATTCCTCTAACGGCCCATTAAATAAATTAGAGCTATCATCACCTCCGTTTTCCAGATGAGGAAACTGAGCAATAATAGATTAAGTGATTTACCCCAGAACACACAAGCAGTAATAGTAATGACATAAACAAGACGGAAACCCAAGTCTGTGTCACAACTGTCATTAATCTTCTCATTGTCAAAGGACTCATGGACAGAGATCTTAAACACAGTAGCATATGAATGCTTCTCAAATCATAACAAATAGGTAACTTGCAAAGCTGTCAACTAGTAAATAACTAATCCTCCATCAATATTATGAAAGAGGGAAAGTCAGGTTCTTCACAGTGGTCTACAGGATCTGGCCCCACCTCTTACCACAGCCTTTCCTCTCTCACCTCAACCCCAGCAAAGCTCCCATTGTTCCCTCAGCTCGAACCACCCTGACCAGCACACTGGTTCACTGCTGCTGGCCAGACCAGTCCCACTGTACACTTGTCTTTCCTTGGCCAGATGTATTCACCTGCCAGTTATCCCTATTGCCAGATCCCTCACTTCCTTTTGACTTTTACTTACACATCACCTTCCCAGTGAGGTCCATCTCAACCCACTCTAATTAAAATGGAATCTTAGCCCCACCCTCAATTCTGTTTAGCTTTTCTCTTAATTTTTCCTTATATTATTATGTGTTCTAGTCTTCCCTGATAGATGGATGAGACTGCAAAAGGTACAATTGAAAACGGGTCGGAAGGGACAGTTTTATCCATGAAAACACCATGAACAAAGGAGCAAGGAATAGAAGTATGGGATTGTCCCGGGGCCAGTATAAAAGGCTGGCTGTGCACTTTGAAGTTCTCTGTCACAGGGTGCGAGCTGCTCAAGGCCAGGGCTTGGCTTCCTGTGCCTGAGGAGGCCATGCACTGGCTGCCCTCAAACCAGAGCATCAATGGCAACCTGCACATATCAAAAGAGCATCTCTGAAGGCAAAGTAAATAATGATTTGAGAAGACTTCTATTTTTATTTGCGTGGAAAAAAGAAAATGTATCAGCAGAGTAGACAGTCCCAGATTAACTGCCTGAGATCTTTTGATATAATTAAGAAGTTGCTTCTCTGGAACTACTGGTGTGATTTGCAGGTCACAAGGGCAACTGTCACACCCACCTGTGACAGCTAGTGCAACTCAGGGCATAGTACTGCACCTGACCCACTCCCCAAGACACACAGCTTGCTCAAAGAAAAGAAAGTAAAAAATATTTTTAAAACATGGAATATGGATATTGTAAACCAAAACCACATCTTAGTGGAAGAGGTGTGTGCTTGTGTGTGTGTGGGTTTGTCTGTGAAGCTCAAAATTTTATCCTCAGGACTTTGACAGAGAAACTTAAGGCTGACAGTTAAATTGAAGTGAAAACTAAATGAGTTTCTGCCATCTCTAATAAGGGCCTAGAAAAAGACCATTAACTGCTTCTTGATCATGTGGTTGGGGAATATGAACTGAGTCCTTCTTTTGGTGCCCCTGTGCCCCCATTTTTCCCTGTGAGGAAATGTGTAAGTCATGGCAGAGGAGAAAGGGGACTGGACTGGAGTCCCATGGGCCACACACATGGGCTGCCTCAGACCTCTGCACTTTTACTTTCAAGGTGAGTGAGTTTGGACAAGCCCCTAGCCTTTCCCACCCTGTTTTCTTGTCTCAAACTACTACTAATCTTACCTATCTCCAAGACTTCTAGTAAGAGTCCAACTTGACCACAGAAATATTAAAAGTGGTCAGTATTGCATGGTGAGCTCGTCAGACTACCAATGTTCAAATTCTGGCTCTGCTTCAAGCGAAACGTTCAAACTTCTGTGAGTTGTGTAAGGTCCCTAAGACTCAGTATTTTTCATCTGCAAAGTGGAGATAATAATAGTGTGGTCTTTATAGACTTTTAAGACTTAAAACAACCCACAGGAAACTGACCAGAATATGTATAGATGAAACTTAATACATATTATAAATGCTATAACAATAGTTGGTGTAGTTGTTGGTTAATTAAATAATTGTTATTATTTAGTACAGGTATTGGCATGCAGAAGGTGCTCAGGAAATAGTAAGAGTGGGTAAGCTAAATTTTGCAACTAGCCACTTCCAGAAAAAAGGTACTTCTTCCCTTTGTTGAGCATTCCAGCCAGAATGACATTTACCCATAGGGGGCGTCAATCTAGACAGCGACAGGTCAGATGCCAGGATAACCAGCTGCGCTATGCTGTGCCAGGATTCCTGTCAGGGAATAAATATGTTAGGGTGGCCATGTACTAATAAAGAGGGACAGTTCTGGAAATGAAAGTCCTGGAGAACCATATGGATTTCCTAAAAAATAGAGAATTACAGAGGACTAATGTGTAACTCGAGTCTATGGGCAGTTATTTCATTTGGCTTGCCCAGTAACTGCAGATCATCATTGTTACACATATTTGAGGACACCGCACTTTACGTGGACAAGCAAATTGCTCTGGATTCAAATTCAGGCTCTCTGATTCTAGAACCCACGTAAGTACTCACTCAACAGGATAAAGTCCTGAACCAAGACCAAGACCTCTGCATTTATAGTGCTTACCAGTGTAACTGGGGAAGTTTAAAACAATTATGTGAATGGTAGAAGTTCAGACAAAAATATAAAGGATCCAGTCGGAGTCATTAAATATTAGAATTTTGCACCAAGGTTCAAAAGGCAGAGGGGTACATGTGGGGAATTAAGACAGGATTTATTGTGAGTTGGTCCTCCAAAAGGCACTTAGTTTTACTGGGCAGACCTAAGGGCAGGGTGTGGAGTGAGAGACAGTCCAGCAAGGTCAACAGAATGCCACACCAGGAGTCCGTGAGACTTGTGTTTTCCCAGTTCTGCTACTTAGTGGCCATGTGACTGGGCAGATGCGACCTCTCAGCCCTTCTGTCTCAGAAGCAGTGTGAGAATTAGAGATCATGCTTGTCCAATGTCTCCATAAATGGTGCCATTATGATGATGCCTCCAGGTAGCTAGGGGTAAGAGGCACAGAGGAGAAAAATAGATGCCTTACTTAAGGGTATACATAAAATAAAGATAACATAGAAAAAATTGAAAGAGGCAGCAAGAAAGAAAATTTGTCCTACAAACACACCCATTCTAGTGCATGCACATGGACTGAGGCACATAACAAAAGCAGAAGCATTTTATCAGTGTCTTGGGCATGGGCAGGGCTGGAGACCATTTCACTTTTAGGAATGAAAATGTCTCTGCTTTGCCAACTGCTTTCATTTTTCATACCTGGAGACTTACCAGGACAAGAAAAAGAAATAATACCTTCCTCATCTTCAAGTTTTTTAGTCAGATATTAGTCAACTCTCACGAAATGTGGGTCTGGTCAAGGGGCTGATCCCAGAAATGTGGCATATTTCTCACAACCATAGGACTTAAAAAAAAGCACTCCAAAACAAGCGGCAACCCAAAAAAAAACAACATATTGCCATCCCACAAAAAATCTAAGTGTGCTGAAAAAACAACAACATATGGCTGGGTGGGGTGTGACCGAAAGGAATATCGTTATCACGTTTTGAGCATTCCTTTTACAGACTTGAGTGAAAAGAAATTTTCTAGGACAGAACATGGAGTCGTCCCAAAGCCTGTCTTTTCTGAAAGCACAATTGGGGACAGGAAAAGCAAAGAACGGTTTGTTCCTGGTGAGTGACAGTGGAGGGCCAGGAATGGAATCTCACCCTTGACCCAAGAATGGGCTGAAAAGAACCAAAGCAGACAGAAGAGGAAGAGATAAGGTCAGGCTCTCTGCTTTGCAATCAAAGTTCTGTTGAGATTAAAACAGAGAGAGAAATGGAATGTACTTGAACATACTCATTATCAACACCAAAGTCACAATATACACCGATAATAGCTCTGGGGTGCCATCATTATGTACCTGGAATCTAGGTTTCATTTGAACAAAACAGAATCAGCTTCAAGTGCAGTGCTCTGCTGGGGATCTCTATTATATAAGTGTTTCATAATTCAAGGCAAAGTCACACAGTAAGGCTAGAAGAGTTTGAGGAAATGAGCTTTCAAACTTTGGGACTTTTGCTATTGTTTAAAACCTGGCCTGTTTACCTACTAGTTACATAAATGAAGAGTATCCTGCAACTGAGCCCTGTCTCTGTAGACTGATATCTCTTTGGACCCTTTATTCCTTCAGTGGGAAATTATAGAGCATGTCATTTGTGCCTGGCCCAGAGATAGACAGATGCACAAGAAGCATTCCTGCTCCCAGTGAGTTCACCGTCTAGGAGGGAAAGACTTATCACTAAACAGTGCATTCAAATGTAGTGCTTGTAGCATGATCACAAGTATCTAGTACAACTCCAATGTACAAAAAGCAGAACGCTCTCTATTTTCAAACTGATCTCACCCAGGTTTTGCTTCTCCTTTCCTGCTCTGCCACAGCTTCTGCTTGGTGGTGGCATAAAGAAATTATATTTGTCCATTCGAGGTATCTCATTATGTTTGGGTAATAAACATGATCTTTAAGATAAACACAGTCAGTTCTGGATAAATATTAATTTAGGGAAGTTGCCCTGTAACATAATATTGCAGACCAGGTAGTTTATTAACAACTGAAATTTGTTTCTCACAGCTCTGGAAGCTGGGAGATCCAAGATCAAGGCACCAGAACTGTGCCTTTTGGTGAATACCCTCTTCCCAGTTCACTGTGTCCTTACATGATGGAAGGGATTAGGGAACTTTCTCAGACTTCTTATAAAAGGTCACTAATTTCATTCATGAGGACTTTACCCTGAAGACCTAATCACCTCCCACAGGGGCCACCTCCTAATGCCATCATTTTAGCTGTTAAGTTTCAACATATGAATTTTGACAGGGACACCAACATTCAGACCATAGCAAAAGCTACATATAGTCACTTCTAGATTTCCTGTGACCCACTCACAGCCCTTCTGTCTTCCTTTCCAGGAGACTAATAATTTCAAAGTAAGTGAGGGAGCAGGTGGTTGGGAGGTGTAGTATTCAAGTATCATCTTGTTCTATAGGGGGGAGAATATCTCATGCTTGCTTATGATGTCTCTGCAATCAATTCCTTGCTTATCACTGGGTACTCTGTGCAGGGTCACCCCTTTGGATTGTGTCCCCAGTGGACACAACTGTGGACGAAGCCTAGAGTTCCTATTATCTATGGTGTTAAAATCCCATTCTAGGTCTTTCCTAGTCCCTAGGGTCTGCTAGCACTTCAGCATTCCCTGCAGGGGGCCTGGAAATCCTGACTCTGTGAATGTGAATGAGGCTGTGTGTCTGCCCCCAGACCTCCCTGAGTAGATGCCTTCCTTGCTCATTCTGAACTACCTCCCAAGTGCACCATCTTTCTCTGTGTTCAGAGAAAGAGGCTTGAAATTATTCTAAGCTTCTGTAACATAAGGAAAAGCCTCTATTCTCTGGATATCCAAGAAACTTTCTGGTTATTTCTAACTAGAGATTCAGGTTCTAGATTCTAACACTGCAGATTCAGCACCAAGGATAGGGAATGCTCACCACTGATTAAAGATTTTATTTATTTATTTTTAGAGAGAGGGAAAGGGAGGGAGAGAGGGAGAGAAATATCAATCATTGCCTCTCATAGGTGCCTCACCAGGGACTGAAACTGCAAGCCTGGCATGTGCTCTGACTAGGAATTGACATGCCAACCTTTCCTTTTGTGGGATGACACCCAACCAACTGTGTCACAGCAATCAGGGCATCTCTGATTGGTTTTGCTCTCTATTACTCGCTCCATCTCCTGGTCTCACTAGGAGTGTTTTTAATCTTCCTGTGGGACCAGAACTCTCCTCTGTTGTGTCTTAACTTCAGTGGGATTTGTAGTTCATTTCCATGAGGCAACAAGTTGGAATGGTTACAAAACAAGAACAAAGATATCAAATTACTAAATCAGTAAATACACCCAGAGATATTTAAAAATAAGGCCTCTAAAACCGTGCTGTGATAGATCAGACGTTTTGAAGCAGGTGTCCTAGCAATTCTAAAAATACAATGCTTCCATCCTTGATTTCTGTCCCAAAGTGGCTTTTGGAGATAGAAGGAACTTAAAGTATTTAAAACTGAAACTGAAATTATTACTTCATATTTTTTTTCAAGATAATTAGGAAGCCCACTGTCATCTCCAGAATCCCAATGCCTTTGTCTGGATAGGAGCTCTCAGAATTTTAATATCACAACTTCTAGTAATAAAACATTGCAGTATTTCAGAAAAAAAAACTATTTATTTCAGTTGTATTAAGTTCTAACAATGGTGTCAGGTCATAACTTCCAAAGTCATCTCCCATCGTGCATGCTCTTCATTTCTATGACCTTGCCCCTTCCCATTAAATCTAACTCTCCTGCTCTTGAATCTTGGCAGGGTTGCAACTGCTCCAACTAACAGAGTACAGTGGAAGGGACATGATGTTACTTCCCAGGCAAGGTCATAAGAGGCCATGCATCTTCTGCCTTGTCTACTGGATCACTTCTGTTTCCTGAGTTCCATATAGGACATCCAACTATCCTGAGGTTGCCATTCTATAGGGAAGTTAAGCTACATGAAGAGGCTAGGGGAGGCACTCTAGTCAACAGTTCAAGTGTTTGAGTCATTCCAACCCAGGCACCAGACATGTCAGTGAATGTACCTTCAAATAATTTCAGTCCCAGACATCAGGTCAACTCCAGCCTTTGGGCATTCCCACATTTTCCACAAACTATCCTCACTGTTCCCTATTCTAATTTCTGACCCACTGAATCTGTGAGCATAAAAAGGTTGTTTTTAACAACCAAAACTAGAACAATATGCTATGTAGCTTTAATAATTAAAACAATGAATTAACTTATATGTTTGCATTTTTCAAAACTATCTTAGTCAAAGACTTAAGAACTAGACTGCTTTTACTGAATCCAATAATTGAAAGTGAGACTAAACTACTGAGTTATGTTTTATCTATTGAGAAAGGCAGGAGACACCTTGTGTGCCCATGAATTACATAAACCAGACTTCAGTTCATGAACAGTACATAAAATTTTGTAGAATTTGATTTTGGGATAATCCAGGCAAAATTTCTAGGATAATTAAAACTAGATGATATTGGTGGAAAAGGGGGACAGTAAATAGCATATTTTGGGGGGTGGAGCTCAAATTACGATCTTCAGAAATTGCTAGAACTAAGCACATATTATGAAGTTTCTAATGAGGAACACAATATTTACAGAGCAAAATTTCACTCCATTAATTTGGGCTAGAGAGGAAAGAGCAAACTGCTTGAAACTTTGACTAACATTTTTATTAAACTGAGGAGATTTAACACGTATCGGGAGGGTTAGGGTGGAAGAAAAATCTCTGAATTGACCTGGGTGGAGTTTGCACTCTGATAAGAGTCTGTAAACTTTATATTCTGAAATCACTGATTCTAATGGAAAGGAGGAATTTTCTGAATCAGATAGATGCTACTTCTGCCTCCCTTGCTCTGTTTCACTGGGCACTTTTATAGACATGGAGTAGTGAACTATGACAGGCTGAAAATATATACAGTCTTGTGGTTAGAATATACTATTCATTTTATGACAGATATGAGCCCTGTGAGTCCTGGGGAACCAATTCTGATCATAGCAGAACTGGTCCAAGGAGACAATCTAATTCAATGTTTAATCCACACAATGTGAGAGGTAATGGCCATGACATTGAGGACACAAAGATGAAGAGCAAGTACTGTAGAAAGTATAAATGAATAATTACACTAGGAAGTGATTGCTGTGCATATCTTTATAATGACATGTATTGCATTATGATGAAATTGTCTACATATGTGTCTGTCTTTTTAACTAAGGAAAACATTCTGTCTAACTCATCATTCTATCCATAGCATCAGCATAGATTTTGGCTCAGAGAAAGCACTCAATAAATGCCCTATAAAAATAATTGAACCAGAAGTAAAATAATATAAACAGAGGCATACATATGGCTTAGAAATTCTGCAAGTCAGAAATCTGAGTGTAGTCCTGGGCTCCTTCTCCCTTTCTCTCAACTTCCGCATCTACCTGAACACTAAGCTCTGATGTTTCTCCTCTGAAATCATTCTGCTTTTGTCCTTCCTTGATTCCACAGCTGTTGGGAACTGCCCTGCCTGGTTTCAGAAGCTGTAACCCCGCCCCCCCTCCATGGCTAAGGCTGAGTAAGAGACCTTGGGACCATAAGCCACTACGGAGACAAAGCTTATCTCTCTGGCAGGGGCACCACCTCTGCCCGCTTTACTTCACCCTGCCTGGCCCCCCGTGCATGGCCAGTTAGCCAATGATGGGTAAGATTCATCAAGAGGGGACAACCTAAGACAGGCACACTCATATGGGGCCCTCAGGGAAGGACTTGGGGGCTATAGCCAAAGGGGATGATGGACCCTTGACCCTCAGCTTTGACATAGCCTGAGTTCTCATTCTGTCTGAAAGAAGTCTCCTAATATCTTGGCTGCCTTACTTGCCCTGCCTGACTTAAGCCTGAAACAATGACAGAGGGCAGTACAGCCCTGTGCTGGAAAGGATGGGTTCCCCTGGGGTGATCAGGACTAAGAAACAATACATAAAATCCTGTGAAACCCACTTTGCTAAGAATGCCATCAATTTTCTGATAAAGATCCAAGCATGAAATGAGTTTGTTTCCCAAACTTTTATAGCCCTTTAGCTACCTAACCCTGACTCAAAATAAGCCCTCAGAGTTCTTTGAATATTATCTATTGCTTGATCATTACTGTCTGACAATGACTGATGAGCTTTACCTGTTTTCCTGTGAAAATTGAACCCAGTAAAAGCCCATTGAGGAAAAAGCTACTGGCCCTTCTCCTTTGAGAGATCAGCCACATTTCCTCCCCAAGCAGATCATGTCTTGATAGACTTATTCTCTTCTGTGGAGGCTGGGGAGCAGGGGAGAGACCCTGCATGTAGAGCCCCACCCCCCAACCTTAAGTAACATGTGAATCATCTTTTCCCTAGGCTACTACCATGATCTCCTAACTAGTCCCATCCCCTATCTTGCTTATCTCAATCCACTCACCACACCATCATAAGAGTGATACTTGTAAAAGGCAAATCTGCTTATGTTATTCTACTGCTTAAAAACTTTCAAGACCCTCCTTTACAAGGTCAAGTCCAAATTACTTTGAATAAAATCCAAGATTGTGGTCTGGCCTACAGCCACTTTTTCAGGTTCATTTCCTACACACATCCACATGCCTATAGTTTTCTATTTGGTCAACACGGTCCTCTTTCAATTCTGCCAAAGTTCTTGTACATACAAGGTCCGGCAGAAAGTAACACCTGCTTGAGTGTTGTTGGTAGGGTAATAATATGGGTCTAATAGTTTATAGTGTTTTTTTTATTTTGCCAGCAGATAGCGTGAATGCCGTCCCCCACTACCACAAATTATGCAGCCACGTTTCCCACATTTGGAGAAATTGCAGGGGTCAGCACATCGGAGTGCAATGGATAAGCCTCGCCCTGGGAAAACCACCTTCGTGATCATAGTATCTCCCCTGCCAGGTAAGTATTAATAATTTATAGTTTGCACTTGAACATTTCATCTAAAATATCATATGGTGTATTTGAAAGTGGTATTATTATGTTATAGAATTACAAGCTTATGATTTTGTAATAAAAGAGAGGCGTTATTTGTGCTGAACGCTGTATATGTCTTCGCAAGTCCTGTTCTGGCTATCTATCCACTTTCTTCCTCTTTCTCCCCAGCCCTAACTTTAATATGGCAAAATTCTCCATCCTTCAGGGCCCACTCAAGCAGAACTGATCACCTTCTTTGTACCATTATTGTACTTTTATTCTATCACAAAGAGAACATAGCTTTAAGTATGAGATGGTGACCTCTGGTCTGAGGCTGTCTGGGTTCGTGTTCTACCCCTAAGACGTGCAGCAGGGTGATCTTGGCCAAACACTTCATGTCTTAATGCCTTAGTTTTTTCATCTGTAAATTAACTCTTCTGTGTTTCTTAAGGAGACGACCTTCTGGGAGCTACAGTGCTTATTTGGCCTGTGCTTGGGTTGGCCAGTGGGGGCTCTGTCAGCTGTCTAGAAGCTTGAGGGAGAGTGAGGATAAGATGGGTCTGGATCCACAATTCCAAAAGGTGTGGATGGTAGGCTTTCCCCACACCAACAAGCAATTACCAGATATCAGCTGGTTGTCCTATATTCAACTCAGTTCTGACACTGTCTGCCTGGACACAGCATCAGATCCCACAGGTTAAGGGCTCAGTCCCACAAGACTGCCGATTGCAAGCCTAGGTTGTCATTTGTGCTTGTAAAAGACAGGCTATAGATTGGAGGCTCCAATGGCCCACTCCTTGGGTTTGATGCATTTGCTAGAGTGGCTAACAGAACTTTATTTACTAGATTGCTAGTTTATTAAGCAAGGATCTATAATTCAGAAACCGCCTGGTAGAAGTGATGTGTAGGGCAAGGTATAGGGGAAAGGTGCAGAGCTTCCATGCCCTCAGAGGGCGCTGCTCTCACCAAACCTCCATGTGTTCATCAACCTGGAAGCTCTCAGGAGCTGGTTCTTTTGTTTTTTATGGAGGCTTTATTGTGTAAGCATGATTGATTAAATCACTGATTATGTCATTCCAATTCAATAATCACGTGATTGGCTCCAGGAGCAACCAGCCCCCCTCCTTAGATGGGATCAGATAGGTACCTTGTTATCATAACACTTCATATCCATTTCAGAAAACATAAGGGTTTTACAATCTCTGTGCCAGAAAGGGGGATGAAGACCAAATATATATTTCTCATTGTAAATCACAGTGTGGCAAAAGGCCAGGTATTCATTCCTCTGCTTCTTTCCCTGTCAGACCTTCTTACCCTAAGGACACAGCTCCTATAGGGAGGTGGTCTGTAGCTGCACTTATCCTTTCCAGGTTCCATTTCTCTGATTTTCTCAGGTTCCCTTACTCTAGCTCACACCTGTGTAAATAGACATTTATTAGAATCTTACCAAGTTTCCCATTTGAGTGGGCCGCTTGTTTCTTACCAGAACCCTGACTGGTACATTCTCCCCTAGTGGGTAGTGAAGCTTTGAAGCCTAGGCTCTAAAGATTTTAAGGCTAGGCTGCCATTCAGCTGTGTAATCTAGCACAGTAGCTGATGCTACATAGTTGAAGTTAAATTTACATCCCTGAATTAATTGATGAGCAAATGGATGATTAACACTTTGGAGAAAGAGCGGGTAGACAGGAAAGGCTTCAAAGAGCAGGTGATTGTTGAGCTAGGTTCAAAGAATGTTATGCAGGAACATTCCTTCCAAAGAAAATAGCTTGTACAAAAGTACAAGGTGTGACAGTGTTTGGGGAACTACAAGTAATAATTATTTTGGAGCACAGAACATATTGGGCTCCCACATAAGCTGTCTTGGTACAAATGATTCTGCTGCTATTGCAAAGTTTGAAATCACTGTCTTAGCCAAGCTTCTCCCTTTATAGAGAGAAAAATATCTAGTAAAGGATAAAGGATAAATCCAATAAAGAATTGTCCAAGTTCACTATAAACCCTTTGTAGCAGTGTTCATTTATGACAGGGAAGTTCAAGTCTCTTGACTCCATCTGCTACCTTGCATGTACAGAGCCCTGGAAAACCAAAGAATCTGAGCCCCATGGAGTGAAAGCAGATGCACTACAGACCTTGAGGCAAGCACATTAATGAGGCCAAGCTCACTGCTTTGTTAGAGGCATCGTTTACCAAATGGAGTTGGCTGTGCAGAGAAGGCTCTAGGTGAGAGCCCTTGGAAGACTAAGGACATTTTATTGCAACAAGCAGACACAATTAGGCCAGGATTCTCCTTTCACCGGAAAGCTGGCCTGGGAGACCAGGTTTCAAGGGTGAGTCAGACACAGTAGGCATGTCAAATACAGTCACTGGGTCCAGTCCTAAAGGTCCATGTCCTTGCTGAAGTAGAGTCACAAAAGCTTGGGGTCGCTGTCTGAATGGCAGAAAACCACACATAACACGTATTCTTTGTAACTACTTTCCTTCATGCGCTTGCTTGTAGTGACTTACAGGAGGAAAGAGCAAGTTGGATGTCACTTAGCAATGTGGTAGTAGTGACCACATCTTCTTCTCTTGACCTTGTGTAAATAGAAGTGTATGGGTACAGTCAATGAGTGAATGAATAAATATATTGAACCTCATCCGTTTATTTTGCTCCTCAACTATTTATATAACTGGCTGTCATGGACTAAATGTTTATGTCCTCCCTAAATTTATGTTGAAACCCTAACCCCCAATGCGATGGCATTTGGAGCTTCTGTCTTTGAGAGAATACTAGGGTCAGATGAGGTCATGAGGGTGGACCCTTGTAATGGGATTACTGTATTTTTAAAAAGAGACATTGAACTTGCTCTCTCTTTCTTGCCACCTGCAACAAACAAAAGATCACATGAGCACACAGCAAGAAGATGGCCTCTCTGCAAGCCAGGAAGTATTCCCACCCAAACCTGACCATGCTGGCACCCTGACCGCAGTTTTCCAGCCTTCAGAACTGTGAAAAAATAACTTTCTGTTGGTTATGCCATCCAGTCTGTGGTATTTTGTTAGGGCAGCTTGAGCTGACTAAATACACTGGTTATAGTTGCATTGTTTTTGATGCTGTTGTTAAAGAAATAAAGTGACTTTCCAGTTTCCAAGAAGAAACACTTAGAACCATTTTAAGACTGAGATTCAGTGAGAAAGTTTGCTATGCAAGCATTAACAATAATGTTTTTTGTTATCATAGTTCATTTTATTGTATGTTTTCCATTATCATTTATCCCCCTATACCCTCATACCCCCACCCACCCACCCCACAATAGCCACACTTTGTTTCTGTCCATGTGTTCTCTTCTTTGTTCAATCTCTCTAACTTCCACCATCCCCCAAGAGTTGTCCACGTGCTCTCTATCTATGAGTCTGTCCCTATTTTGCTTGTTAGTTCAGTTTGTTCATTAGATTCCACATATGAGTGAAATCGTATGCTATTTCTCTTTCGCTGACTGGCTTATTTCACTTTGCATAATATTCCCAGGTGCAGCTATGCTGTTGCAAAGGTTAAAATTTTCTTCTTATTTATGACTGAGTAGTATTCCACTGTGTAAATGTAGCATAGCTGTTGTATCCACTCATCTACTGATGGACACTTTGACTGCTTCCAAATCTTGGCTATTGTAAATAACGCTGCTATGAACATACAGATGCCTACATTCTTTCAAATTAGTGTTTCAGGTTTCTATGGATAACTTACCAGAAATGGAATTGCTGGGTCATAAGGCAGTTCCATTTTTAATTTTTTGAGGTAACTTTATACTGCTTTCCACAGTGATTGCACCAGTCTGCATTCCCACCAACAGTGCAGAAGGGTTCCCCTTTCTCCACATCCTCACCAGCACTTGTTGTTTATTGATTTATTGATGATAGCCATTCTGACAGGTGTGAGTTGATATCTCATTGTGGTTTTAATTTGCATTTTTTATGATTAGTGACATTAAGCATCTTTTCCTATGTCTATTGGCCACCTATTTTCTGTGGAAAAACATGTACATATTCACACTAAATAGAATAAAGACTGATTGCATCAACTCAAGTCATGTTTTGACACCAAATACTTGTGTTAAAAACTTACAAAACCGCCCTGGCTGTGTCATTTAGTTGGTTGGAACACTGTCCCATACACCAAAAAGTTGTGGGTTCAATTCCTGATCATGGCACATACAGGAGGCAACCAATTGATGTTTCTCTCTTTCTCTCCCTTCCTCTCTCTCTAAAATCAACAAACATATTCTTGGGAGAGGATTAAAAAAACTTATAAAAGCTTTGCTTTTCAGAACTTTTTGGATTTAAAATTGAGAATAAAGAACTTGTGGACTTGTAGAAATAATACACTTTTTTCAATGCTTATTGTATGTTAGGGCTGTACTAAACACTTTACATATATTAGCTTATTTAATTTTTAAAGGAGAGAGGCAACTATCCACAGACTCATTCTACCCATGTTGAAAGTACTCCTAGAGAGCTTTGTAACAAGCCTTGAACTATATAGTTGGTCACCTCTTAGCTCCTCTTCCACACTGCCTCCTGCTGTATGGACAGTGAAGCAGAGAAGGGCGGTTGCCATGGGTGGAGAAGATTGAAGAAGATACAAAGACCAAAAATGGCAAATGAAGAAATGCTTTTTTATTTTCAATGTACAGGTTTTTGCCCTTTCTGAGGTTTTGCTTTTTTCCTGGGTTGTAATACATCCTGTTTCCTTAATAAACTGTTCATTTTTGCTTAATTGAGCTTGAGATGGTTTCTGTTACTTGCAAACAAATAATTCCAACCAATTCATTGTGTAGCAGATATCATTTAGCCAATTTTGATGGGGCAGATAGTGAACCTCAGAAAAATTAGGAGATCTAACATTAAAAAAATCAGCAAAATCAAACAAAAAGCCCTCTCGTGATCAGTAGTCAAGGTGGTTCTCACACCAAGGTCATCTACCTGACAAATTCTTTCTAATGCAATATGTTATCTTTTACTAAATAAGAACAAAATTTTCCCTATTGATTAGCTGAGTGTTATATTTGGTTAAAGGTTTCATGGTGCAGTGTATAAACTTAGGAAGAATGCTTTCAGTGCAGAAGCCTTGAACATAGAAGAATGACACTTAGGAATGTGAAAAGTTTCATTATACACTGAACAAAGAGAATCGACTGACTGAAGTGAATGGGTTGTAATTTTCAGAGTTTGTGTGTAAACAGGGGTACCAGGGCAGAAGGGAAAAGCAAGAGTGCGGCTCTTTGTTAGAGTGAACTGGATCCTTGGAGTTGGCCATTAGCTCAAGGCCATTTCCATAATAAATGGTGACAACAGTGCCTCTTGCTCCTAGGGTGACTATACATCTTCGGGTGCCATAGGTTTTAGATCCTCTTTTGCAACATAAATGTTACTTTTGTTTCTCTGGGCTATCTTACACAATATACTACCTAATTCATTACCAGAGAGCATTTAGCAGGCGAGCCACAGAACACACATTTCATTACTATAATTGTCCTACAGCCAGAAGAGGTGAACTTCAATACCCATTAAGATACTCTGACATAGGTAGACTCTGGTTTTATTTGCCTTTGAAGATCACTAAGGGATTAATGGTTATCCTTAGGTTGGGAATTCTAACCAAATTGAATACCTGTGCTCAGCAGACAAAGCTTTACTAAAGACTTTGGTTTAATTCTATAGGTATTATCTTATTAGAGAAGTTGGTGATGGAGTATACTTGCGTAACATGGTATAAGAAAAAAGAAGTATGTTTTATTAAAAAGATCCCTGGTGTTAAGGGTGCAGTCCAGACTTGGCTGCAAATCAAACTGTGTGAACTTAGACTAAGTTACTTAAATTCTCTGGGACTCTTGTTTCCTGACCTGGAAAATTAACAGATTAGATAGATAATTTTAAAGGTTCCTCCAAAATTCTAAACTTGAAAATTTCAGAGTCTTTGAAACTCTTTAAGTATAAAGAATTTAGTAAGGTTAGTAAAAACAGGTACAGAACTTAGACTAAATTCTTTAATTCTGGGCATAGGTCAAGTTAGTGAATTTCTCAAAGGATAAGTTTTCTCAAATAGAAACTCTTGGTATAACAATTTCAAGACAGTAAAACTATTATGTGAAGCTAATTAGATAACATGTTAAAATGCTGGAAATTTTAAGAGACTTTGCTGTTCACTTTATTTTAAATAATGCTTCACCTTTATGACTGCCATCTAGTGGCCACTAGAATAATCACATAACAGTTTCTTGGGCTTCTGAAATCTGTGACAAATGTAGCAAAAAAGGGACTTAAGAGTGAGGTTTTAATCAGTTTCCCATATCAGTAAATGCCAATTATAACCTAAATTATTTTATTTAAATGTTCAAAGATAAGTATGTTATTAAGAGTATTAGGCATTTGTTGGCTTTTCAGCTAGTCAGCTCTCTTTAAATAGTGGTGCAAGATGTCTTCTGAGGAAATTCTGTTTCTCTGATGGATCCACACTGGGGAGGTAATCCAAGCTGGCATTTGGGTCTCGAACAGGGTGACAACAAGAAAGCGCCTGGACATGCCTGCTGAAATCGCTCTTGCTGCTTGGATACGCAAGGTTACTTGTTATTTCTCATTGTTTGTGTCTCCACTTCTAGTTTTCCCATCAGGTTTTTAGATGTCCATATCTTATTAATAAAAATCTTCATTTGATGTATGTGAGACATATTTAATTGTTGTTTGCAACCTAAGGGCCTAACTTACATGTTAAGAGCAGAGCGTACCATTGTAATACCAGCAATGAAACAAGGCCCATAAGACCTCCCACTTAATTGCTCTTCATACAGTCCATAGGCTAAGCTAAATTTTTACCATGTACTATTTATTTAATCAGTACAACCATCCTTTGAATGATTACCACAAATTTCCATTTTTAATATAATGAAAGTAAAGTTGAAATAAGTGAAGTGACCTGCCTAATTAAGCTCACTCAGTAAATAAAATGTAGAACTACAGGAAGCCCCAGCCATTCTGGTGGCCAGGAAAGAGAACAGCAAGGACACTTTTTTGGTAACCTGTAATTTGGACATTATACTTCTTTGCATGCAGCCTAGGAATGTTAGTGGCTCCATCACATTGTGAGCTTAACTGGATTTGTTAGCTAAAACCCTACGTTGTCCTCTATTTGAATTGCTATCTAGCATTTCTCTGTCATTGAGCTTTGCATGGTCCTTCCTCCTTAAAAGAGAATAAGAAACACCCAGTACAGAGAGCAATAGGAAGGAAAGCATTTTCCCCTGTCCTGTGACTCTCACTTTGTCCTTGGGGTCATCCTGATTTATACTGGCATGGAGTCACATCCATGCCAAATTTGGGCCTCAGGAGTGACTGAGACCAAACAAATATTCCAATGGCGCATGGCTAAACTCCCTTTTCCTTAGTTTCTCTTACTATAAGCAAAGCAGGACAAAACTTTTAAAAAACAATTTAATTATCTACTGGTAGCAAAACAAAACAAAGATAAGAAATCCCTAGTAGGAAACATAAGAGGACTGAGTCAGGCTCCAATTCAATGGATCTTGTTCTGTGGTACATCTTGCATGAGGGTCTAGGAAGAAAATGACACTTTTTAATTCTGAGTTTCTCCTTCTTTTCTCATCAGGAACAGAGACCATGGCCATAAAGATCTTTAGGAGAAGACAGAGTAAATGTATTCATTTTTTGAATAAATAGTGATTGAGCTATGCAAAATGTCTGAATAAATAAGGGAAGACCTCAGATCATTTTCAGAACCAGCCGCTCTGGACACCTTCTTGACTGCACAGCAATCCCTCCGCCTCCCCTTCTCGCTGCCTGCCCTGAGCAGCACCCAGTGCCCAGGGAACACTCTCAACGCCAGCGTGCAGGAAAGGCTCTGATTATGGGAGCATGAAAATAGCTGGAGAGACATTTCTCTATGCAAAGCCAATTGGTTCCTACAGCAATTGAAACCTGATGCCAGGCTCATTAGCACAGGCTGGTGAGTGACTGCACCAACTGGGCATTCTGGAATTCCTGCTCCACTAAGTGAGGTGATTCTCTTGCAGCCTGAAAACCCTGACCATGCCCTCCTCGGGGCCCTGACCACCTTCAAGAGAAGATCTGTGAGAGACTGCAGTCATCCAAGACCCATGGCCATCCTAAGAGAAGGAAGTAAAATTGTCACCATTCATTTGGAGCCAGCAAGGAGTGGATAATAAACCCCAGAGGCCTTGCTTTACATTGACTCCACAACCGAACCACATTTGGTTCTCAGTAGCAGCCTTTGCAAGTCAGTGATGAACTTGGGGGTTCAGGGAGTTTGCCCCTCTCCCATGTACCAAACTTGCCACAGAGCCTGATAAGAAGAGTTGTATTTTTCTCCTAATTTTCAGACAATAGCTCCAACCACCAAAAATAAATGGAAATGAAGGAAAAATGCTTTTGCTCACAACTTCGTAAATGTTCCCTGGACTCTGAAAGGCTTGCACACTTCAAACAATGTAACTGGGGCATGTTCTGCCCCCAAAAGTTTACTGGCTAAGAGTATCAGCTTCAAACTGATGGAACCTTTCTAATTGCATGATTTTGAGCAAGTTACTTAAATTCCCTGAATCTAGAGTTCTCATCATTAAGTATAAATACTAATAACCCCACCTGTAAGGTTGTTGGGAATATTTAAACAAGATAATGTATATATACATAGTGCTTAGCACAAAACTTAAGCTAGTAAATGATCAGTGAATTTAAATATTACCATTACTAAATGAACTAATAAATACACATAACCCTAGTGCAGCTTAGGTGATTAACAAAATGTTAGGGTAATATTTGTAAACTATGAAGCACTATTCAAATGTAAGGTCAGCAATAGTGCTATGAAGCACTATTCAAATGTTATCAGCATTCACCTTAGTGAGGAAGCTTTTAGTGCAGTCACAGTCCAGTAAGAGATGAGTCAGAAGGAAAATTAGGGCATGCAGCAGATGGCTTTTCCAAGCATATGACCTACTCAGTCTTGAAAATCAGCCCAGACACTGGCCCACTAAAATCCTTGGGTACTTTCTTTTAAATTACTATCAAGTGTTTTCCTCTTTTTCCATCCTTGCTAAAAGATAGGACCGTTCTTCTTTAAGACACAGGATACTCCAAGGAAAGCATTAGAAGGAGAACATTAAACTCTAAGACTTTGAGCTTATCTTCTCTTACAGTCATCCTTATTCTTGCCATCTGCGTGTCAGTCTGGTCCGCAGGGGTGCATCAGAGCTCAAATCTGAGAGTGACTAAAGTCCCCTTTCTTCAGTTTCCCTTTGGAAAACTAAAAGTGGCTGAGCTGTTCAAGGACTTGACTGAAAATTCATGATCCTTGAACCCAACAACAAGAAAAGCTGTGTCTTTCAAAATGACAAGAGGTCTTCTGCTCTTCTTTCCTGATTGTTTTCATTTGTAGTTTTGGGTCCCTCTGTGGGACGTTCTGTACATCAGATACTGAGCAGAGCTAACCAGCCCACCTGGTGTGCAGCAGAACAGGCCAGAACTGATGAAGAACTGATGCTAGGATGGGCTAACTAATTAGGTAGCATTAAATCACATTTTGGATGCTCTTTGAATGTGTCTGATTGGATAAAATCTTCAAAGCTTTTTCAGGGATGCAAATAATTTATGGTACATTAGACCTTTACTTCAGTAGTTCACAAAGCATGGTTTGTGCTTCTCTTTGGGATCCCTGAGACTCTGGAATTCTCTGAAGCAAAAAAAAATTAATAATAATGCCCAGATATTCTGGGACCTTCTTTATTGGATAGACATTGGCAATAATGGCAAAAAAGCAATAGTGGACAAAACTGTGTGAATCAAGATAATGGCATCTAACTCTACTTTTTATTTATCATTATGTTCTTCAACACCTCACACTGACAATAAAAAAAGAAAATGTCACTTTCACTTAAAGATGCCCTTAGAACAGGAGTAAAAAGTATTAGTTCTTGATGCAGACACTGGCCTGCAGTGTCCCTGTCATTATGGATGAAATGAGACATTCACACAGACTACCGAGTCTGGTGGAGAAAAAGGGACAGCATAGCTTTTCTCTCAAGAGGAGCAAAAGCCAAGGCCTCTGCCATGACAGGCCTTTATTAGTTTTTTTTGCCCATTGCATGATGGTCCTCATTTACTATGCACAAGTTCACTTTAGGTGGTTACCTTTTACAGAAAACAAAGGAGCCAATGCTGCTAATCACATCACAGAAGAGGGATATTTGCAAATGAAAAGGCAAAAGTAGTTGAACCAGTTACACTCATCTTTGGAAGGTTTAACATGGTTTTTAGGAAGTTGCTTTTCAGTAAATGTCCTCAACTCAGGGTGAGGGAGTTTTAGCAAAATGCAAGACTCATAGCGGCCTAGGTACATTGCAGGCCTGATTCCCCACAGGAGAACCTATCCATGGGTGTGGGTCCTGTGCATCTGAGTGGGAGCTGGGCTCACACCATGCAGAATGGTCTCCCACATCTCCCCCCTTGTTTTTAGTTAGGACTGCTATAGATCCCACAAAGCTTGCTGCTTGCTGGTCTCCCACATGACCCTGGGAAAATAATTTGCAAGTGTGTTAAAGTACACAGAACATTATTATAATCAGTAAGCAACCAGCAGTTCCAAAGACCCACATTCTCAGATTAAGCCCATCAATCATTGTCAGGCAGTAATGATCACATAGATAATATTCAAATAACTCTGAGGGTCTATTTTGAGTCAGGGTCAGATAGCTAAAGTGCCACAAAACTTTGTGGAAGCAAACTCATTTCAGGTTTGGACTCTTATCATTCAAATTGAGGGTATTAGCAAAGCAGGTTTCATAGGATTTTATGCATTCTTTCTTAGGCCTGTTTGTCCCGGGAAACCTACCCTTTCCACCACATGGCTGCACTCACCACCGGCATTGTTTCAGGCTTAGGTGGAGCAAGGGAACTAAGGCAGCCAAGAGATCAGGAGACTTCTTACAGACAGAATGAGGACTCGGGCTATGTCAAAGCCGAGGGGGAGGGTCCATCACCCTCTTTTTCTATAGCCCCCCAAGTCCTTCCCTGAGGGCCTTCCTATGTGATCATGCTTGTCTTAGATCCATCCTCCCTTGAGGAATCTTACCCATCATTGGCTAACCAATCAAGCATTGGGGGCCAGACAGAGTGAAGTAAAATGGGCAGAAGCAGTGCTCCTGACAGGGAGATAAGCTTTGTCTCCTCAGTGGCTTATGGTCCCAAGGTCTCTCACTCAACCTTAATTATGGGGGGTTACAACTCCTGAAACAAGGCAGGGCAGTTCTCAACATCTCTATATAAGTATCAAACCCAAAAGAGAACAACGCATGTGAAGTAAACTGTTCCACAATGGTAAGAAGTTAATATTGCAGGTGAGAGAACTCAGGCACAGAACTGCGTGTTTTACACCAGCTTCCCTGAAATCAGAGGGGTATTTCTGGGCACTGTAGAGCCTGTGCTGGAGTGGGGCCAAGGGTGGCTCTTCCAGTCATCACTGAAGAAAATGAAAATGTTACTTAATCCATACGCACCCTTATTCCTACCATTGCCAGTCACCAAGGCCTATTGCTTTCCCTTCCCCCAATATCCTTCTCTAACTTCCCACAATAATTGCCTTCATTCACATATTCAACTCTTATCCGCTGGCTCACTTGACCACTAAACAAATGGAGGGCCATCGTGCTCTGGGCACAAAGTATTGGCGAAGATGTGGAAAAGTTGGAACCCTCCTCCACTGCTGGTGGGAGTGAAAATGGTGCAGCCATTTTGGAAAACAGCCTGGAAGTTTCTCAA
The DNA here is from genome assembly GCF_019186645.2 of Phyllostomus hastatus. Lineage (NCBI taxonomy): Eukaryota > Metazoa > Chordata > Mammalia > Chiroptera > Phyllostomidae > Phyllostomus > Phyllostomus hastatus. The sequence goes on along the minus strand of NW_025334017.1, from coordinate 9,442,153 downwards.
TTGATTAAACAGAGGGAGAGTTACCAAAGGACCCAGCAATTCCACTCTTAAGTATATATTCATGAGAATTTAAAATAAACATCCACAGAAAAACTTGCACATGAGAGTTTATGACAGAAGTATTCACAATAGCCCAAAGGTGGAAACAACCCAAATGTCCATCAATAGATGAATGGATAAACAAAATATGGTATATCTATGCAGTGGAATATTATGCAGCCATTAAAAGAAAGTACTGAGCCATGCTACTATTTGGATAGACTTTGAAAACATGACACTAAGTGAAAGAAGCAAGTCACAGAAGTCCACATATTGTATGATTCCATTTATACAAAAGTGTAGAGTAGGGAAATCAATACAGACATCAAGTAGATTTGTGGTCACTTGGGACTGAAAGTGGGACAGGGGTTGGGCTTCTTTTTAAGTTGATGAAAATGTTCTAAAATTGTGGTGATGACTGTAGATACCTGTGAATATACTAAAAGACACTGAAATTGCACACTTTAAGTAGGTGAATTTTATGGCATGCAAATTCTATCTCAATAAAACTGTTTTATGAGAAATCAGTCAAGTAAGTGCTATAAAGAATTTTAATTGCAGCAGTAGAAGTATAGAGTCCATCAAGGACAGCAAGGAGGAAATGCAACCTGGGAATTGGGAACGACTTTATAGAAAAGCGATGGCATAGCTGAGACTTGAAATAAAAGCGGGTGTTCATTGTCCCCAGTGATCCTTCTCTACTTCATTAGCTATACTGCTGCCACAGTGATCTTTTAAAAATTAAAATCTGATCATGTTAGAGAGGGCACATGAGGGTCTTCTAAAGCACTGTTAATGTTCTATTTCCTTCTGTGGATAGGGAGTACATGCGTGATATTTGTCTGTATATAAAGGTTATATACATTCATTGCAATGGATGATACATTGCAAAGTGAAAAAAACATCTCATTATGTTACTACCCTGCCTAAAATCACTCAGTTGTTCCATATCACCAACACAGTAGAGATTCAACTGCTGGGTGCAACCTGCCTTTGCTCAGCATTACATTCCCAGCTGCTTGCACGGTGCCTGCATGTGGTGGGCTTATAGTTTTAGGTGTTTCATAGACTGGGACTATGACTTGGGTGCAGGGAGTTTATTTGCAAGGTGATCCCAGAAAGTGAGAGTGAGGGAGGGGAAAAGCCAATGACAAGGTGCATTTTTAAGGTTGTCACTGTAGGTAATGGGGCTTTCACTCCATCAATACCCCTGAAAAGCATGTGAAATGCCTACCACAGTGGTCTACCTGACAGCAGGAGGCTGGAGCATTCCTGCTTCTGTACCTTGTGGCTACTAACTTAAAAGACAAGCCAGATGGACCCCCAAGGGATCCAAGAAGGCAATGAGTCAGACAACAGAGAGTAGGAAGACCTCATGTTGGAGGGAAAGGCCACCTGCTCCTGGTGAGTCTGAGCTCGCAGAGTTTCCCACCACAGCCCAGCAGGAATGCAAGTGCTCCAATGGGGACAAGATGCCAAAGGCTTCTGCCACATACTTCGTGACTGAATTCTCCTCTTTTCTCCACATATACATTTTGCTCCAACTATACTCAACTACTTGCACTTCTCTAAAATGCACATGCTATGCTTTCCCCACCTCTACCAGCACTCACTCCTACCTCTGTTTTCATAGATTCTACTTTTGGATACCTTTCCTTTTTTTCATCTTCTCACTAAATTTCCCCTCATATAAAGTAAGGCCTTTGTTTAAATATCCCCTTATTTTTGATGCTATCTCTTTTGGTACTCTGTATTAGTACACATCTCTTTATTACAGAAATATAATATCATTTTCTTATCGGTGTGTTTCTCCTCTATTAGGCTAATGTAGTATCTGGAAGACAGAAAGGACTCAATGAATGTTAAAAGAAGGGCTAAATGAATTCATGGTTGTTGAATATTTCAAAATTTTCAGACAAAAGAGGCAGTAGTTCTCAAGCTTTTTGGTCCCAAGAACCCTCTATCCTCTTAAAAATTATTGAGGACCCTAAAGAGAGCTTTTGTTTATGTTAGTTATATCTACCAAAATATACCATAGAAGAAATTGATGCTATGATATATTAAAAATATATGATAAAACATTACATGGTAGCATAAATAATATATTCTTATAAAATAGCTATATATGGTTAAAAATTTGGCACTGTTCTAGATTTTTCCAAATGTCTTTCACATCTAGCTTAATAGAAGACAGCTGGATTCTCATAACTACCTGTTTGTCAATCTGTTATGATGTTGTTTCACTTGAAGTATACGAAGAAAATCTGGTCACACACAGATGTGAGGTTGGAAAATCAAGGTGTGTTTCTTAATAGCTTTTAAGATAATTTAAATATTCTTTGAAACTATACCAAAACTTGTTGAAAGGTAGTTTCTTAAAGGGAATTAAAAACCATTTTTAGTTGCAATGGGGAATTAGAAACCATTTTTAGCATCATTGTCACAGGTGGGCACAGGTAACCAGGTTCTTAGTGATTGGGACAAAGAATTGAACCGAACACCCAGAGTTCATAGAAGAGAACATGGGAGCAGGCCAGCTCTAAGCAGAGATTGACCTCATGGGCTGGAGGGACTCTATTCTTATAGGGTGGATGATTCCTGGGGAGTTGTGGTGGGCTTTACTGCACATGTACAAATAGTTGTAATACTTTAAAGCTACTATGCATGTGGTCTCCCATGATCCTCCCCAATTGGCCACTAGGGAAGAGGGTCCCACAATGCTACTGAATTGACCCCCGTTTCTCCTGGGGTCCCCTTTTACTAGGTTCACCTTTCCCTTTGCCAGAGAATTATAGCTCTCCATGTTAGAGATTGGTGAAAAGGAAAGGAGCTATTTATTCAAGTTATACAGACTTAAGAATAATGACTTAATGTCTTCATTAAAATCCCAGTCCCTTAAAATACCCACAAACACACACAGTCCTTCCTTCCCCCATTTGCCCAGTCTTGGGTACTGTATCTCAGGGAAAGAAATAGAAGTCCATAGCTCAGGCAGCTCAAGCAGATTCTTCCCAGTAATCCGTGCTCGGCTGGTAGGCCTCCTTCGGTTCCCAGCACCATTGGCTGTGTTGCCAGGATCTCCAGCTAAAGCCGCATGGTGGTTCTCTGCTGAAGCTGCGTGGTGATTCTTCTCATGGCTGTGGGGAGGGGGAGTCCTCCCACTCTGACCAAAGCACGTGGTTTTTCTCACTGCCACAGCTGCATGGTCCCTCTCCTTACATGGTTGCAGGAGTCTCTACTCACCCAAAACCGCATGGTTCTCTCCTCCAATGGCTGCCGAGTCTGGGTTTAAATAGCCTTTCAGCTTTACTGGGCTGCCATCCCATGAGTCTGTGCAGGGGTGGCTCCGTGTTGTGGAGCCAATCATCTCCAAGTTCTCACGCAGGCCCTGTAACTAGGGGGAGTTGCCTCCCAGTTATATCTTTGGGGGCAGTTCCTTCCATCCCCCTGGCTCAGAGCATGTCCACAGCTATTTAACATATCTATGCAACCAGTTAAAGGTTGTAGACAAGTTAAATGACCACACCAGAGGTTAGCTGCAAAGGTTAGTTGCTATGCAAAACAGCTCTGAATGGTGCTGCTCCATGTGTCCCTTCCCCCAACTCATACCTGTGGTGGAGGGTGAGGACTTCCTATATATCCTTCTAATATTTCCTGGACACCTTGAGTTCTGAACCCCATTACAAATCCTTCTTTTGGCGACCCTCTGGCTGCACCCTCCTACATCATTGCTTCGGTCATTTGAAAAGTATTGTATCACTGAGTTATGCAAGATTTCCAAATGTTTACAAATTTTATTATGTAATTCCAAAAAGTCATATCTGTTAATAACACCACCTAGTTCATCAGAAAACTCTTTACATATTAGGAGGTTGAAACCACAGTGGTGAACTTTAGTTTTCAAAAATTCTAATTTTCATTGGAAAGTTTAAATTTTACCAGTGGTAAAATATACTTTGAGTTGTTTCCCTTCAAGTGACAGGTTCATTTTGTTCAGTTTTTAAAGATATCAACTGCTAAATATCCAGCTCTTAATAACCATAAATTGACAGTCATTCTTTTAAGTAAGTTTGGTGTTCCATGAACTACTAAACCTAATAAAACTTGTAGTATACCGACCTTTCTGCATGGTGTGGGCCCAGCTGCCACTCGGAAATGCACAGGACCCACACCCAGGGATAGGTTCTCCTGTGGGGAATCAGGCCTGCAATGTACCTAGGTCGCTATGAGTCTTGCGTTTTGCTAAAACTCCCTCACCCTGAGTTGAGGACATTTACTGAAAAGCAACTTCCTAAAAACCATGTTAAACCTTCCAAGGATGAGTGTAACTGGTTCAACTACTTTTGCCTTTTCATTTGCAAATATCCCTCTTCCGTGATGTGATTAGCAGCATTGGCTCCTTTGTTTTCTGTAAAAGGTAACCACATAAAGTGGACCTGTGCATAGTAAATGAGGACCATCTTGTAATGGGTAGAAAAAAGAAATAAAGACCTGTCATGGTGGAAGCTGCAGCTTTTTCTCCCCTTGAGAGAAAAGCCATGTTGTCCCTTTTCCTCCACAGGACTTGGTAGTCTGTGTGAATGTCTCATTTCATTCAGGATGACTTGGACACTGTGGGCTAGTGTTTGCATCAATATAGTAATGAGATATGAATATATTTATACTCATCTTAGAAAAATAAGAGTCCTGGCTGGTGTGGCTCAGTGGATTGAGTGCTGGGCTATGAACCAAATGGTCATCATTTTGATTCCTAGTCAGGGCATATACCTGGGTTGCAGGCCAGGTCCCCAGCAGGAGACGTGCAAGAGGCAAACACACATTGATATTTCTCTCCCTAAAAAAAAAAAAAAAAGAAAACTGAAATTTAAAGTCCTCACTCTTAAACTGTGGTGGAGCAAAGACTCTTCCTGAAGTTTCTTAACCTTGACTAATAGATGTTCTCTCCCTAACACCAGGATGCCTGTGGATGACCTCCAAATCTGGCTTTTTCTAACTGTGTGTAAACTCAGGACCCTGTAGTAGAATTGACTATAAAGTATTGCTAAAAAATCTAAGAAAAGTCCTCCTTAAATCAAGTGCTGTCCGTAAATTAAACAATATCTTTTTTTTTAAGATTTTATGTATTTATTTTTAGAGAGGGAAGGGAGGGAGAAAGAGAGAGAGAGAAACATCAATGTGCAGTTGCTGGGGGCCGTGGCCTGCAACCTAGGCATGTGCCCTGACTGGGAATCGAACCTGCGACACTTTAGTTCGCAGCCCGTGCTCAATCCACTGAGCTATGCCAGCCAGAGCAGATTAAGCAATATCTTTTCCTATCTATAGCTGTGGCCCTTCTTAAGGAGAAGCCCTTAATCTGTACTCGTTAATCAAGGTGGAAGTCTGTGTGCTGGATAAGCATGTGGGCTCTGTAGTAGGGCAGACACGAGATGTGTCTTGAGATGTCCTTAATTGTAGATTCAATGTTTCTGAGGGATATGTATATTTTGAGGACCTTCCAGAAAGGGATCATCAAGATAGCATAGTATGTGTAAATAATTTTGCATGAGGAATAAATACAGGAACCAATAATTAGTATTCTGGGGGAAAAAGGAACATAATTGTCAGGAAATGATATGAAAGACATCTTGTAAAAGAGAATGTTTTGTTATGTTCTAAACAAGACTAAGGCAAACAAGAACTCCCAGAAAGGTAGGATTTAGGTAACTCGAAGGAAAGGTTTTATAATAAATAGAACTTCAAAAACAGAATGACTGGCCTGCTGATGTGCTGAGCTCCTCCCCAAGGACATGTGTGAGTAACCAACCTCTCCCTGTCTCTCTTGGGGGTTCTGTGTCGTGGGTTCCGCCTTCATGGCCACGGAGCTCCATTACTCAGAGACCTGGTCCGGATCTCAGGTCCTCCAACTCCGAGTGCACTGTGCAATTTTTATCATGTAAACTGAGTTTATAATTTATATTTTTCAACACAACATTTCTCTTGCAAGCTAGTTTTTTTCTCCTGTCTTTCATTTATCTTTTAATTTTATATTATTCTAGCCACCTGGGCTTAAAAAGTGAATTGAGTTTAACTCTTCTCTCATTTTCTCTTTTTCTTCTTTCCCCACGTCCAAGTGCTCACAAAGTTTACTGGTGCCACCTTCGCAATACCTCCTCTTCTCCATTCCTAATTCAGTCTTATGAGGATACTATTCACCCACCTCTAGGCCCTCTCCTTTGTTCTCCATCCCATTAGCCAGGTGGGTAGATGTGGCCACTCAGTTAACTTTCCCTAAAACAGTGCTCTAGTAAACTAATTTTTTATTAACAATTTTCATTGGCTCCACAGACTATCTTTTTTTTCTTTTAGAGCTCAATATTTTATTTGTACTCAATACTTACCATGCTTTAGGTAAACAGGCTATTTATTAGTTCACTGCACTTCCCATTTCACGATACGTGCTCTTAGGTCTCATTTGTCCCCACTGAAACCATACCCCTTCAGTGCCTAGATTAATGGCAATGCATGAAAATGTGTTCACTCCTTTCCTGAATTTTCACCTTGTTGAGATTTTTTTATTGCCTCTGAAATTCTAGAATCCTTATTTATAATTCGACTACTCAGCCTTCTATTGGTAAATGCTTTTTTTGCTTTCTCTCACAGTCACTCCTTGAGAACAAGAGCTATGATTTCATCATCCCAAGTATAACAGCCTGTGTTCAATAGTTGTTTACTAAATATCTAAGGAATTAATCACTTACCAAGTGGACAAAAAGGCAAATAATTTTAACTAGAATCACTTTTATACAAACAACGTAAGAAGGAAAGATAGTGTGATACTACAGGCTCCTTACTTTCCAAGAGGGCTCCACCCATTACTCGATTAGCTATTTAGAAAACCCATTGTTCACGGGGTGAATGGAGCAAGAAAGTGGCAATGATTCAAGACAAGTTGACCCAGGAAATGGTTTCAAGCATTTGTTGTACTGAAAACTTGTCAGGCATTTAATCTCATGTTAGAGGGAGCTCATCACAACCTCCCAGGGTTCTTTATGAGCCTATTTTATTACATGTGTTAAGCACCTTTCCTCATAACAGCAACAAAAGCCATCTAGTGACTTAAAAGCTATGTGACCACCAACCTTGTGTTTCCTTCTAATAAGCTAGAGGTTAAACAGCAGCTTAAGCTGTGGGACTTCTGTGGAAGGTGGACCCAGAAGGTAGGTCTCCCAGGGCTGATTCAGATGATTGCATTTGTCACGCCAGAGAAACCCAAGGTACGCTGAAACAGCAACCTTTTGTGTTTTATTCTTGTTCTTTGTGGCACTTAGTGCTAACCAGACAGACTGTGTTGATTTGGGATGATCTGGTAAGAGAAACTTCTTCAGGTAAATCTTTATGCAAATACAAACTTGTGTTTTTACTCTAAGGCCTGGGGGCGGGGGTGGAATGTTTCAAAGAACAAAGTCATGGGGTTTCCAATTTGGAATTTTAATCATTCTAGCTCATTATGGTGGTGATGAAATTAGTTTGCGTTCCAGATAAAGTTTGGGATTCCATCCCACTCCGCCCTTCATTTAAAAATACAGAAATATTTCATTTTATATAAACTCCCAGGGATGATAGAATTTTAACAACTTCTCATTATTTCTGTGTTTAATCTTTAGTGTAAGAAAGATGGTCCCAGAATCTTTGCTTAGTTGTTGTATAAATCATTATTTAATCTCAATTTGAATTCTTTTTGCCTTTAAAGGTATTTCCCTTGAAATATGTAATCTTTTTTTCTATTTCTTCCCTTTGATAACTTTCAAATTATTACAAAAGTATTATAAATACACAGTTTCCTCCTCTGTGGTATCATCAATTAGCTGTATTCTAGAAAAGATTTTATCAAACTCTTTTGAGTACCTTTCCTGAACTCTTCTTTATCAATTGAATCTTCCACTAGATGGCACCAGCAGCTTAGCTGAAAGGAAAATCGTTTTGCTAAAATCTGCATTGCCAACCCCTGGCAAGGGTGGTCATTATCATGACCTCCATGCTTTTATTTTTAAGAAAAGCTAGTAGTTAGAAAGAGAACATTGCTAATCTGAATGTGTTGCAATTATAGGCATATATTTTAAAACAAAGTATTGCATAGTTTTAATATTCATTTTATGTAGGTAGTCTCTGTTGCTTTGGGATAATCTGAAAATGATTAGCTGATTTTCCAGCTATAAAAAGCTCTATAATCATTGCAAAAAGTAGTACATAAAAGTTGGAAAGATAATTCAAGTCAAAAAGGGTTTATGTATTGAATTCACTAGGTAACTGAATATTCTTCTTCTTCTTCTTCTTCCTAAATTAGTTCCTCCATCCAGGAGACTGAGTTTTAGCCAGTCTGCAGTCCTCTGGTTGGTTGTGGGAGAGGAATGGAAATTGGCAGGCTGTTGACAAGTACATTGGATGACAGTGCAGTGTGCATACACCGTGACTCTCTTATTTCCATTCGATCTTTGCTCATTGTGGACAAAAGGGGTCTGATTCATCTAAGAGCCTTAGGCTAGAATTAATTACTTCTTGAAATCTATGTAAGGCCAAACCTTTACATATTCATAAGTGATATCCCATTTCCCCAAGAGTTCCTGTAACTGTCATCTCAGATTTCTCTTTTATCTTAAGGAACAGGTGAGGTTAATCACTCACACACCGTTCACACCCAGAGAATATATTTCAGTATTATTCCCCACTGGTCTCCTTCCCGAATGCTTTAATTTAGTTAGCATAGGGAATTTAAGGGGAATTTCAGGGGAAAAGGGGAAGGGTTTACAGGAACAAGTATAAAGGACACATGGACAAAAACTAGGGGTAGGTGGAAATTGGAGGGCTGGATGGGTGGGCTGGGATGGGAGTAAAAGATAGAAAATTGTACATGAACAATAATTAAAATAAAATTTAAAAATATTAAAAATGAAAAACTAGAAAATTGTACTTCAACAACAATTAAAATAAAAAATAAGTACAGATGAAAAAAAATCCTCAAAATGCCATACCAAGTATTTCCCCCCTGCCTTTCCTTGAGCTTCGTTATACCTGGATACCTCATCTCTTCTCTCCACCAATGCAAAAGAGCTGTTTCTTCAAGATCCACCTCTTCCATGAAACCTGTCCTGTCCTCCTCAATCTGATATTTTTCTTTTGTCTTAATTCCTAGGATACACAATCTAGCACGTTGGTCAAAGTTCAACATATATTTCTCAAGACCCTACTATCTCCGTCACTGTTGAGTGATGAGGACAGAGCAGTGAATGAGAGGGACATACCTGCATACTCACAGAGCTTCAGGTCTAATGGGAAGACAGACCATACTAAAGTAACTTACATGGAACAGAACTGGGAGTCCATAAATAGACCCTTACATGCTCAACTGGTTTTTGACAAAGGAGCAAATGCAATACAATGGAGAAAAGATAATCTCTTCATCAAATGGTACTGGAAAGACTGAATATCCACAGGTTTAAAAAAAATGGTAGAAACTGTCTTTATACCCTTCACAAAATTAAACTTGAAATAGATCATAGATTTAAATGTAAAATGCAAAACTATAAAACTCTTAGAAGATGACATAAGAGAAAACCTAGATGACCTTGGGTATGGAGATGCTTGTTTTTTTAAAGATTTTATTTATTTATTTTTAGAGACAGAGAAGTAAGGAAGAAAGAGAAGCAGAGAAAGATCAGTCGGTTGCCTCTTGCACACCCCCAACTGAGGACCCAGCTGGCACGTGCCCGGATCAGAATCGAACCTTCAGTCTTCTGGTTTGCAAGCTAGTTCTCACTGAGCCACTCTAGCCAGGGACACTGATGCTTTTTAAAAAATAATACCAAAGATAAGATTCATAAAAGAAATAATTGATAAGTTGGATTTCATTAAAATTAAGATTGTATGGTCTCTGAAAGACAATAATAAGAGGATATTAAGAAGACAAGCCATACACTGGGAGAACATTATTTCAAAAGACATATCTGATAAATCACTGTTATCCAAAATATACAAAGAACTCTTAAACCTCAATGATAAGAAAATAAATGACCCAATTAAAAACTGTACCAAAGACCTTAACAGACACCTCATCACAGAAGATATAAAGATGGCAAATAAATATACGTAAATATGCTTCACATTGTATATCATCAAGGAAATGCAAATTAAAATAACAATGAGATACCACTGCACACCTATCTGAATGGCTAAGATCCAGAACACCGACAACGCCAAATGCTAGGGAGGATGTGGAGCAATAGGAACTCTCATACATTGCAAGTGGATATGCAAAATTTTATAGCATTTAGAAGACAATTTGACAGTTTTCTACAAAATCAAGCATACTCTTACCATGGGATCCAACAATCATATATCTTGGTGTTTACCCAAAGGAGTTGAAAATTATGTCCATACTTGAACATGGATGCTTATAGCAGTTTTATTCATAAGTGCCAAAATTTGGAAACAACCAAGGTGTTCTTTTAGATGAATAGATAAATAAACTGTGGTACACACAAGCAATGGAATATTATTTAACACTAAAAATAAATGAGCTAATATGCCATGAAAAGACATAGAGAAAACTTGAGTGCATATTACTAAGTGAAAGAAGCCAATAAGAAAAGACCATACACTGTGTGACTCCAATCATGTGGCACTCTAGAAAAGGCAAAGACTGTGGAGAGGGCAAAACGTTCAGTAGTGCCAGGGGGTGGGATGAATAGGCAGAGCACAGTGGATTTGGGGGGCAATGAAAATGTTTAATATTATAATGATGAATATTTGTCATTATACATTTGCCCAAGCCCACAAAATGTACAAACCAAGAGTGAAACTTAAGATACACTATAGATGTTGGGTGATCAGGTGCCAATGTAAGTTTATCCTTAGTTAAAAAAAAATATTCTGCCCTGGCTGGTGTGGCTCAGTGGATTGAGCACCAGCCTGCAAATCAAAGTCTCACTAGTTCAATTCCCACTCATGGCACATGCCTGGGATGTGGGCCAGATCCCCAGTAGGGGGCACTCAACAGGCAACCACACATTGATGTTTCTCTCCCTCTCTTTCTTCCTCCCTTCTCCTCTCTAAAAATAGATAAATAAAAGCTTTAAAAAAATGTTCTGGTGAATGATATTGATAATGAAGGAGGCTATGCCTGTGTGTGAGCAGAGAATACATAGGATTTCCTCTTCCTTAGGATGGAGAGAGGGAGAGCAGCCCTGGGCAGGAAATGATCTGACATCAAGGGTAGGGCTGGGACTTTGAAAGGAAAGCCCAGCTGATTGCTCAGCTCCATGTGTGCTTTTTACCTGCATATGTAAGGGTTATTCTTCCATGAAAAATAAATCCCTAAAGTTTTTATTCCATAGAGTCAACTACTGCACAATATAATATCTCATAATGCAGTGGGTATTCCAAGCCAGGGCTATTTAGCTCAAGATAAAACATGGAAAAAGCACAAAGACTGTGATTAAAATATTCAGTGACAAGATTTAGAAAGTACTGGGAGGAAATCTACTATATTTATTTGTAAATGCATATATACATGTATATGTATACATATATATTATCTAATTTTATATGCAGAAATTTTTAACTTAAGAAGTAACTGCTAAAAACACGGTTAGGCAACAGATAAAATGAATATGCCTCTGTTTTCCTTCTCTCCATCACTGATCAATATAATCCTCTTCTAAAGAGAAGGGACGGCTCCACAGCACCTTGGGTGGAAGGAGGAGGGAAACTGAGGCCATTAGACAGCTCTTCTGAAGGCTGAGGGCTACAGTTGGACCTTGGAACTTTGGCCACCAAGGTGACTCAAGCATAGAGGAAGGACAAGTTTTAGTCTAGTAGTTGATTCCTTTTGAAAACAATCACTATTTTTGAATAAATTGAAACCAGAGTTTCAATCCTGGGTCCACAGAAGTCTGAACATGACAGAAAGGAAATGGAAAAGCATCCCTACACTACTCCTACAGAGAGATGTTCTGCTTTCCTTCCCTAGAAGTCTCTAACCACGGGACAGCAGCCATCTCTCTAGGATAGTGATGTGCATGGGAGCCTGCCTGGAGGACAGGAGGTGCCAGGCAACATGGGGACTCCTGTGGCTCTCTGGTCTTAGGAAATTCTCTGTCTTCCCAAAGGTGTGTGCTATTGAATGAGAATAAAGAGCATGGGGTACAATTCTCAAGGGCAGAAAGCTATGATCATATGTACTCCTAAAGAGAAACAGCAGAGAAATTTAAAAAATAAACACATAGAAAAAGGTGTTCTGAAAATCCACATTAAATCCTTACAGACAATAATAGATGTTAGGGTAAGGGGTTGGGAAAAAATAAATGTACTTAGGAACAATCTGGTTCTATCAAAAAATTATGTTATTTAAAATATAATACTTTAATATAATGCACTTCTGGCAAATCACTTTTGCTGCCATCTATAAATTTGGAATGGCCTAGTACAAATATTTTTCTGCACTTGCTCATCACATTAGAGTTTAACCTCAGATCTCCATGTCTCACTGGCCAAGCAACACGAGGCCATTGTTCACGGCAAAGATACAGTAGCCTCCGCTCCCTCACCCCCATCAGAACCCTCGGTTTTCCCTCATTTCTTTAACTTCCTCCCTTTGGTTAAAGAACTTTAGGGCGGGAAGGGGGGCAGGGAGAGAGTTCATCGTCCCTCCTGGACAGCACGAAGCTCTCTGCACGTGCCTTATGGAATGTACTATTCTCTCTTTCATTCCTGATACCCAGCGCTTCCTGATCATTCTATTGGCTGTCTTGAGCTATAATTGACATTTTCTAGAGCTTTTTTTACATTTTTATTTCATTCATATAAACTTTATTAGAGATTTTGATTGTAGATTGAGGACTATGATCTCAGTCATCAGACTTAACAAATAAGAATATAGGATGCCCAGTTAAAGCTTAATTTCAGATAATCAATGGATATTTTTTAAGTATAAGTGTGTCCCAAATATTGCAAGGGACATAATTCACTAAAAATTATTTCTTATTTATCTAAAATTGAAATTGAACTAGGAATCCTGTGTCTTATCTGACAATTCCAGCTCCAACACAGCTGCATTCAAAATGGTCTTTGTTTATTTGTCCCTGGTGAACACTCTCAACCTGCCTTTGGGGGGAGTGCATTACCCTCAGGTACAGCGTTAGTGGGTTAAGGCACAATATGAGTTTTTCCTCTCATACTGGTAACGGGGTCTTTGTCCTTGGTAAACAGCCTTCACTGTAACTATAACACTCATCCCGCATGGAACAAAATCTCAAATAGCCTGCTCATGCTGCCTTTTCGGATATCTCCACCCATGTTTTAATTCAATGAAGCCAATGCTTTTAGTCTGGAATCATTGCGTAAATAAATGTAAATTCTAGAGTAGTGATTTCTTATCTAAAAGTAATTATATCACAGGACTTAATTCACCATATCAAAATCCTAACTGGGGGTTCTTACTTAATTCATATCTCAATATGTTGGTTTAAAATTCTCCTTTTGATCATAATAGTGGTTTAACAGCATAGTGAATACAGGATCCTCCAAAATTGTGCCTAGTGAATGACTTAGGAAAGTAGCATCGGGGTAATGTATAATTTTATGAAAATTTTCTATTTGCCAAATTACTCTGAATAATTGAAAAAAGGTAAATGCTTTATTCTGTAAGAGCTTATGTATTTGATTAATCTGCACACTAGTTCTTTTATCACATATAATAAAGCATGAAATATTTTATCATGGGAAATTTGGGGGTTAAGATAATAGGTTGAGCATATGAAGCTAATTCTACTCTCTCTCAAATGTCTTTAGCAATAACATTAAGATATTTTTAAAATGACACAAATGCACAAGAATGAGGGAAACAGGAGTGAGAAAAATAACGACAAAATATTGGGAGATGGAAAATAGATAAGTGATAGCTGACTCAGAAGAGCCCAGAAAGCTGAGTTTTTAGTTGATGGTAGAGAAAAGTGAGGGCCAACCTAATTCATACCACAGAATTCTCAAATGTCTCTGAATCTATCAGTTTCAGGTGTCTAAGGATAATGAAAAGAAAGTCTTACAAAGTAAAGACTGGATGAAAGAGCAGTAGATTCCTGAAATGCCATCCTCACTCCGAGTCACTGGGAGATTGTTCTCCTTCTCCACATAAGTTGGCTCTATGGAGACAGTGAAGGGTGGTTTGGGGAGGTAGTCACACCTGAGACTTCAGGGCTGCATACCCTACCCAACATAAAGAAATCAAATCTATGTATATTGACTACAAATGCTGAGGACCTCCAAACCCAGCCCTTTTGCTCCACTCAGTTTCCAGAACACTAGCAATCTCATCTGCGTAAGAGATTGAAATGCTCTTCTCTGCTCGCCAGCCCAAGAGCAAGACCTAACACTCTAATGTCAGGCCTCCCAAAGCAGCCCACACTGATCACACTGTACTTAACCTCCAAATCAACACATCCATGTGCTCAGATCTTTTAGTCACCTTTTTAATGCCTCCATTCTTCCACCCCCCAGTTTTATTAAGAATGAGACTTGCATTACTGTATAAGGTTAAGGTGTACAGCATAATGGTTTGGTTTACATATATTGTGAAATAATTCTCAGGTCAGCCAACATCCATCATCTCAAATAGATACAATAAAAAGAATAAAATGATAAAGGAAAAAATTCTCCTTGTGATGAAGACTCCTAGGATTTACTCTCTTAACAACTTTCCTATATATCATACCCTAGTGTTAGGTACAGTAATCATGCTGTACATTACAGCCTGAGTGCTTATTTATCTCATAGCTGGAAATCTATATGTTTTGACCACCATCCTCTAATTCTCCTGCCTATGATAACCACAAGTGTGATCTCATTTTCTATGAGTTAGTTCTTCTTATTTTTTTTTAAGGATTCTACATATGTGAGATCATACAGTATTTGTCTCCCTCCATCCGACTTATTTCACTTAGCACAATAACTTCAAGGTCCATTTGTGTTGTTACAAATAGTAGGATTTTCTTACTTTTTTATGGTTGAATAATATTCCATTGCACATATATATTGATAGTTCTATTTTTAATTTTTGAAAATTCTTCATACTGTTTCTGTAGTGGCTGCACCAATTTTCATTCCTACCAACAGTGCACAGGGTTCACTTTTCTCCACATGTATGCTATTGCCTTTTTATTTTTTTATTTTTCCATTACCATTCAGTCCCTTTATACCCCTATCCTCCACCCCTGCAATCACCACAGTGTTGTCCATGTCCATGAGTCCTTTTGTCTTTCTGCTCAATCCCTCCATCCCGTGCCCTCCTCCCCCTTAGCTGTCATTCTGCTCTCTATTTATGAGTATGTCTCTATTTTGTTTGTTAGTTCATTAAATTCTACACATGAGTGAAATCACATGGTATTTTCTTTCTCTGACTGGCTTATTTCACTTAGCATAACGTTCTCCAGGTCCACCTACACTCTTGAAAAGAGTAAAATTGTCTTCTTCTTAATGGCTGAGTAGTATTCCATTGTGTAAATGTCCCACAGTTGTTTTATTCACTCATCTATTGATGGACACTTGGGCTATTTCCATATCTTGGCAATTGTAAATAACACTGCAGTGAACATAGGGGTGCTTATGTTCTTTTGAATTAATGTTTTAGGTTTCTTCAGATATATTCCCAGAAGTGGGACAGCTGGGTCAAAATGCGGATCCATTTTTAATTTTTTGAGGTATCTCCATGCTGTTTGCCACAGTGGCTGCACCAGGCTGCATTCCTACCAACAGTCATTATCTTTTTAATGATGGCCATTCTAACAAGCATGAGGTAATATCTCATTGTGGTTTTAATTTGCATTTCCCTAATGACTAGTGATATAGAACATCTTTTCATGTACCTCTAGGTTTTTTATATGTCTCCTTTTTATTATTTATTTTTCAGTTACAGTTTGTATTCAATGTTATTCTGTATTAGTTTTGGGTGTACAGTATAGTGGTTAGACAACCATATACTTTACAAAATGGCCCTCCCTGATATTTCAAGTTCATATATCTCTTTGGAGAAATGTCTATTCAGGTCCTTTTCCCATTTATTAATTGATTTATTTTTTATTTTATTTTTTGCTTATTGAGTTCTATGAGTTCTTAACATGTTTTAGATATTAACCCCTTAATAGATATATGGTTTGCAAATATTTTTCCTCTTTCATAGTTTGTATTTTAACTTTATCTGTGGTTTCTTTTGCTGTGCAAAAGCTTTTTAGTTTGATGTAGGCCCATTCGTTTACTTTTTCTTTTGTTGCCTGTGTTTTAGGTGTCATATCCAAAAAATCATTACCAAGACCCATGTCAAGGAGCTTTGCTTCTATGTGTTCTTCTAGGAGTTGCAAGTTTTACATTTGTCTTTAGTCCATTAACTTTTGTGTGTGGTGTAATATATGGACCTAGTTTCATTCTTTCACATGTAAGGATCCAGCTGTCCCAGCAGCACTTAAGGGACTGTCTTTTCTCCATTGAGTATGCTTGGCACCCTCGTCAAATATTAAGTGACCAAATATGGTTGTGTTTATTCCTGGGCCCTTAAGTCTGTCTCATCGCTCTATTTGTAAGGGTTTTTTTAATGCCAGTACCATGCTATTTTGATAGCTATAGCTTTATGGCATAGCATGAAGCCTCTAGCTTTGTTATTATTTCCTGGGATTAGTTTGGCTATTCAGGATCTTTTGTTATTCACATCTTAATAGTGAGCAGACCACCAAGGATGGCCAGATATTTTTGAAAAGACTTTATGTAAAAAATAGAAGACAAAACACACACATTGGAGAAAAATAAAACAACATAAAAGAAATTAGGATGAAACAAACTATTTTAGGACAAAAAGTAAAACTCTTTTATTAACTATAAATGTAAAAAAATCTAATCTGTAGTAACAGAAAGGCAGATCAGTGATTGTTAGAAACCAGAAGTTAGGGGGAAGGTGGTGAGAAATGGACTGGAATAAAACAGAAGGGAACTATGGGAGGATTATGAAAATGTTCTATATTTTGATTATGGTGGTGGTTGCACAAGTGTGTACATTTGTGAAAGATCTACTTAACAATACACTTAAAATGGGTGCATTTATTGTATGTAAATTGTATATCAATAACATTGATTTTAAAATCTATTATTAATAACTAATACTCTTAAAAATAAGTTTATGTATCCATGAAAGAAGAACAAGATGCTATATGAAGGTGGAGATGAGGCACTCATCTCTTTGAAAAAGAGATCTTTGAAATTAAAAAGTCAAAATGAAAAAAAATTAAGTTGATAAAATTTCTCATTAAATAGAGCAAAATATAACAAAATAGAAAATAGAAGATAAAAATAAAACAATTAAAGGGCCTTTCTAGAAAAGAATTCCAATATTCAAATAATAGAAATTCCAGAAAGAGAGAATGTTAGAAAGCAGAGAAGAAAATCAGGAATAATTCATGAGGACATCCTAGACCTGAAAGACCTGAGTTGATGTGACAGTTCAGAAGGGTCTATAAAGTTCCTGACACAATAAAATTTGAACAATTTAAATAAAAATTGACCTACACCAAGCATCATTGTGGAATTTTGGAATGTTAGAACAAAAATAAAGAAGTTTCTGTAAGTTTTCAGAGAGAAGAAAATCTTATCAAAAGCAAGTGATATGGGATAAAAATGACTTTGAACTTCTGAACAATGTTGGAAGCAAGAAGACAATAGAGTAATAAATACCCATAGAATTTTTCAGCAGCCTTATTTTTAACCTAGAATCTATATTCAGCTCAACAATCAGTATGAGGATAAGTTATAGACACTTTGAAAGATCTGCTGAAAAACTCCCATCAACCATCTCTTGAGAAACTGTTGGAAGATATGTCCCACTGAATAAGAGAAACACCAAGAAAAAGGAATACAAGGAACAGAAAACAGGATAAAAACAGGATACCCAAAATAGAACTTAGTGGAAAAACAATCACCAGGAGAATGGAGAGATATTCTAGGATCCTGGGTGTGCAGCAGCTGTGGAGGGCCAGACAGGGTGTGGAGAACAGTGGGAGCACGGCCACCACAAGGTCCTCTCTTCTCAACCTGAGGACAGAATGCCTGGTGGGACTGACCAGGATTCCTGTACCAGGCTTCCTTTGACCATGTCCTTATGAAATTTACGCTCTTCTCTATTTGCCTTGCATCCCTACTTGTGGACACTCACATCACTGCAAAAATTGTGCTTTGAACTTCTCATAAGATTGTCTCTGGTGAGCTTAGAAACAAAATAAAGATAAGCTTGTCCTCCATGCCAGAGTCTTGCTTGATATTTTAAATCTGATTTGTACTTAAGGTCTGCCTGTGTTTTCACTGTGGTGAGCCCTGTGATTCCCAGGACAGACTTCTATTTGGCCTTGCCCACTGACTTTCTCAGAAGAGTTCCTGTAAATTGCTAGAAACTGAAACCAGACTCACAGGCTTTCTCTGGGAGCTTCCTTCTGACAGTGACAACAGTACTTTTCCTTACACAGTTGGATTTGAGCTTGCTACTCACTTTTTAAAAACTGAACCATGTACTGCTTAGGGAGACATGTGTATGGGGTAGAACTATAGAGTAAAGTGGAGGTATGAAGAACACAGAAATCAGGATCATGGCTACCTTTGAAGGGGAGGGAGAAGGGTATCAGGGAGGAATATGCAGATGGCTTCTAAGGTAAGATGATGTTCCATTACTTGATTCAGATAGAAAAAATACAATAGCCTATTTTATATATCATTTAAATTGTATATATGTATCATTCATATATTCATGTATATATGAATGATATATTTCATAATTAACAACATATCCTATGGCAAATGTGTTAGACTTTGAGAAGTGACATAGAAATGCTCAACTCTGTTTTATATCTTTCCAGATACCCTGTGGGCTTTGGCAGATGTTGAAGCCTTAACCTAGCAGGATCTCTACAAATCAGGTTTCAGACATTTTATCCTCAAATACATTGACTTTAAAGTTTCAACATTTCAAAATTACTAAATATCCATAACTCAATTTCAAGTGATAAATAATATTCAAGAATATTTTTACTGTTTTTCAGATGTTGTCATATTTTGTGACTACAAGCAAACAACATAGTAATTTAATTTTAATTGATCAAGCTACTTCTTGTTTCAGATTATAAATTCTCTATGTATAACTCCCAATGACATTTTTTTTCCCAGAAAATCTTTATTGACTGCTCAGACCTAGAAATATATCTTGTACTCTTCCTAAGCAGTGGGGACTGAAAGGGAAGAGACTGCAGAGGCTATGGGAGAACCTCGATGAAACTGATGACATGTGAAATAGGAGAGACACATGAAGCATTATTAAATGATTAGGTTGAATATGGAAGGGCTAATGTAGCCTGGAGAATTGTGAGAAAATAGAGTTCCATATCTTTATTGAGAAAATCAGGATTTATTAGTCTAGTTGCTGGACTCATTCAAGGCCTGTACTTGTTAAATTTAGAAATTACTTCTCACAGGATTTTAAGAATATTCTAAGGCTAGGAACTATAAACGTTTCACAAATTTCTATTTTGATTAAAATGCTTTCCCACACTACCAAAAGAATAAGACTTTTATGAAAGAAAGTGCATAATAGTATGCTATCTTTATTTCCTAATGCAGGAGATAGAAAATCAAGGACAATGTAATATGGAAATAGTCTACTCTAACGTAAGGTCTTCATTGTGGACTTGCTGCCTAAAAAGACATTGTTAAGATGATATTAAGTAATAAAGTTATTTGAAAGCTCATCTCAAGTTTTTCATAAAATTTCTATAATTACAGCTCATCAGGAAGATGACAAGTGTTTAACTTTAAATGAATGCTAAAATCTAATATGCCTTAGATTTCTAGAAGAGAATCAGCTCTTACTCAATGCTGGTTTGTATTTAGGAAGACCAAGAGCCTAAGCATTTTCCTTGCACCCAAATTAGAGGAAAAATTCTCAAGTTAGCTTGGGACCAAAGTCTTAATTTGAAAAGAGAATAAATCAAAACAAAAAGAAAGAGAAAAGTACAAGCTAATTTTCTTGCCACAATACATACTGGGATTGAACAGACTAAAATTAGCTACAGCTAATTTTCAAGATAGAGAGAGGAGTACTTTCATGCTTCCCTAGACAATTTGGTTTTATGCTTCTTTTTGTGAGCACCTCCCACATTTTAAGGTTTTTCTGTCTGTGTGTCAGAACATCTTGAGTCAAAGAGATGGCTATCTCAACAATTGCATACATGTGGCCTACAATCTTCTCACAGTATGGTCAAGGGCAATTTCTGGACCCAAATATAAAATTCAGCTTCTTGTTGACTGTATTGTTTGTTGTAATATTTACCCCATAGTCTTGTATTGAAGATTTCCCCCCTCAATGATATGCTATGCCCATTTAAAAAACTCAGTCTATGGTTGATATTCTTAATGTTAAAAATTCTATTGAAAATAATGCATTTTACCTTTAGAAATGTTTATTTAAGGTGTGCAAAAAGATACAAGTTAATACACTGAACACGAATGCTACCTGGCTTAAATGAATTAATATGTATAGTTAAGAGTTTATTTTCAGTGTTTTATGAATATCTCATAATTTACTTAACCATGCTCCTGTTGATGAACATCTAGGTCAATTCAAACTTTTTTCTAGCATAAACAGTGCCCAAGAACATTCTTGTACTAGTTGCTGCACACACATGTGAGAGAATAAGGCACATGCCTAAAACTGGTCAGAGATATGTGCATTTTCACCATTATTAGAAATTAACAGTGTCCTCTGGAGTGGTTGTAGCAATTTAAATTCCTTAGGTTGTTGATTAACAGTTCTTTTTTCAACATCATTGACATTTTTACTGTAAGACTAAATTTCACCAATCTGATGGGTAAGCAATTGTATCTCAGTGTGCATATAAGAGTTTGAAGCGTCAGCTGTGTTGTGTGAGGGTCTCTGAGTGATGGAAATTTTGGCATACTTGTAACCAGCACATGTTTTCTCTAACTATGAGTTATCAATATTTATTTGACACAGCTAAAGATTGAGAAACCTAAAAGCATGAGAGAACATGCCTCTATCCTCAGGTTCCAATCCTCAAGACTTGGGAAGAGTGGTAGGAAGAAGTGGGTTGTATGGTTACCTTCAGCATTTTAGACAATGTCAGACTTCTAGTAGTGGGTGTCAGGGATATTCAGGATGCTGCTTTTGCTTTTCTTCTACCTACACTGGAAAAATCATCTATTTATTCCTCATAAGGGGGAGAAGAATGTAAACATGCTAACACATTAAACCAGGTCTGATCTTTGATAGACTGAAAGACTAGATATAAATAGAATTTTTGATAATTACTGCAACTATGGCAACTTTACAAGTGTAGATTTTATTTTATATGGAATTAGACATGTAGAACTATCATTTAGTTAGTCTGCTTATACATCCATTCAGTAAGTATTTTAGAACCAAATACATATAAGCTACTGGTGGTATTTCCAGCCTATGGGGTGGGGGAGAGAGAGAGAGAGAGAGAGAGAGAGAGAGAGAGAGAGAGAGAGAGAGAGAGAAATAACCATGATGCTATAAATCTTTACTGAGGACATAATGTGTAAAAAAATATTGCAGATAGTCAAGAGAATGAAGAGGCAAAATGCTGATTCATAAAATGACTTTAGGCTATGCTCAACTGAAAGATGGAAAAAACTAAAAAATAAAATAAAAGTCAAAGTTTTCCATCAAGTCTAACATGTTATACTAGGTGCCTGAGTTTAAATTAAATTTCAGCCTCACCATTTCCTAGCTGCGCAACCTTGGGCGAGTCAAATATACTCTCTAAACCTCAGTTTTCTAACCAGTAACGTAGAAAAATAACTGATTATACCTCTTAGAATTGTTGTAATTAATAAATAATTAATATACGTAAAGTACTTTAAAATATACAGGCATTCAGTTAACATTCAGTAAGTGTTAGTGATTCTAGGATCACTCATTAGTATTGTATGAAGCAGAGTGAAATTTCCCTTCATCCCCAGTGTGGGGCCGTACCTCTGTATTTCCTAATTTCATCTGTGATCTGGAAACAAATATCACCTACAAATCATGGTTTCAGTCCTCTCAGACTCCATGATTTTCTGTATCTATTTAAGACTTTGGCTTTGGATTCATATTTGAATAATTTCTCAAGCCACATTAAACTTCTAATTTTGTTCTTTTTACATATGTCAGAACATTTGTCCATTGTACATCATAGATGCTTTAATTTCTGCTCTACTTTCTGAGTCTTTTATATTTCATTTTGCCTCTGGGAATAGCATTTTCTCTTTTCCTTTCAACATCACTGTTGAAGCTTTGTGTCTAACTGTTCTAAAAACTTAATATCTTCACACTGGCTTCTTTGATTTTGAATGCCATTATTGGGGGGAGATAAATATAGAATCTCTATTTCTTTTTTATGTGGCAGTCTTGAGAACTTCAACCTTGTGGCAGTTGCCAGCTGTAGGCTTTTTGCAAAGCCTTCTCTGTGCTTTTATCAAACCCAGACCAGGCTGGCATGTGAGTGAAGCAGCCACTGGCAAAGCTCCTATGCCATCTTTTCTGTACTTCTCCCTGTTCTCTCCCCTCCTGGACATACTGTCACCCTATTTGAGTGAGATGCTGGATAAGGGAAGAGAGCAGAAGAATAGTCTGAACCTTGAAGTGAAAGGCTAGGGAAGAAGTGTGAGGAAAAGGAAGAAAGAGAGAGTGGAGAAAGAAATGAACATTTATTTAAGACTCATTATAGGCCTGACACAGTGCTAGATGCTTTACACATATGATCTCATTTCACCCTCTGTGGGTATGTATGTGTGCATTGGGGAGGGACTGAGTTGTAGTGTGAAGACTACTTTAGTAAGTTCTTAATGAGCTCTTTTTGGAAAGTAAATGATATTTTGGATGTGGCAGAAGGTATACTCATGCCTAGATATTTTAGAATATTTTTTCGCAGTTATTGGCAGGAACATTCAATAAAACTCTTGAATCCCAAAGTATTTGTTTTTAAATAATAGTAATAATAATAATAAATAATAATACTTTGTTCTCACTTCAGATATAACCACAAGTAATTATCCACACCCACTAATTCATTATCAGTCTTGAAAAGAATTTAGTAAGTGCCTATAACGTACAAAGGAGTATGATAGCAGGCACAGCTGTAGGACCACACAGTTATGATATGTGAAAATGCCAGGATCTATTTTACAAGTCTTATGTTAACTACAAGGTTAACTTTGTAGTCTGGGAAAAGCAGCATTGAAGAAATGAAACTTGATCAGGGTATTATTGGTGATAGAATATAAGTAGGCAGAAAGGAGAAAAAAAAAGGCTTTCCAAGTAGACGGAGAAAAACCCAATACTGAAGTCAGTGGAGCATGCTTTGGAAAGTCTAATTAGGAATCACTCAGAAAGAATGATTATGTGTTACAATTTATGTCTAAAAATGTGCCAAGCTGATGTGGACCCTGGCTCATGGGGTCTGAGACATTGTGGATGGAGGAGAGACATTCACATGGACTACCGAGTGCTGTGGAGGAAAAGGGCGGGTGGCTTTGCTCTCAGGAGGAGCTGAAAGCCTTGGCCTCCGCCATGACAGGACTTTATTTCTTTTTCTGGGCATATTACATGATGGTCCTCATTTACTATGCACAGGTTCGCTTTAGGTGGTTGCCTTTTACAGAAAACAAAGGATCCTATGCTGCTAATCACATCACGGAAGAAGGATATTTACAAATGAAAAGGGGAAAGTAGTAGAAACTGTTACACTAGTCCTTGGAAGGTTTCGGATAGATTTTAGGAAGTTACAGTAAGCACTTGCTGTCTCAATTCAGGGTGAGGGAGTTTTAGCAAAAGTAAGTCTCAAAGAGGCCTAGGTACATTGCAGGCCTGATTCCACATGGGAAAACCTATCTATGGGCATGGGTCCTGTGCATCTCCAAGTGGGAGCTGGTCCCACTCCACACAGAATGGTCTCCTACACCAAGCCCCAGACACAGCGATGGCCGTTATTATTCTCTAAATGTGACTTTATGACAGTGAACCCAGTGTATGTAATTTTTATTTACTGTGTGTAGAAAATATGCCTCCCTGAGACAAAGGCCAGTGGCCATGGGTGAAACTGTGAGCTTCCTGTGAAGAAGGCTAAGGGCTTATGCTATCAATTTTAAACTTGGGAATATGACTATTGCAAGACAGTGGTTAGGGGTGTTTAGTTTTCTGTCTGATAGCTCTACCATGAAATTAAGAGTTCAATTGCATCCTCCCTGAATGCTTTTTTAATTCAAAGAATTTCTTTTTATTTATTATGTATAAAATAATATCATCTGTAAAAATTATATATTTTTTCTTCCTTTCCATTTTTTTGTTTTTTTAAATCCTTTTCATTGTTTTTTCTATTATAGTTTCCTCAATTTTCCCCCTTTTGCCCACCTCCACCCATCCCACGCCCAATCCCACAGTAATTCCCACACACTGTCGTCCACGTCCATGATGGAAGGGGAAGGCACTAGGCAAAAAGCATGTATGAATGATCCCTGAATGATTTTGAATCTCTTTTTCACCCCATCTCAATTTCCTAGGACCCAACAATGACCCTTAAAAAAGTAAAAGAAATCTATGCCTGTGGCTGAAAGGCATTCACATGCCACTCATTAATATTCCTTTGTGAGAAATATTGAGAGGAGTATCTAAAATATAATTGTGCTCCAAGAGAACTTAATTTTATTTTTGAGAAGTTCTTATGGTGATTACTTGACACACCAAACATAGGATTCGGCACTTGATCAGAGCTAAGAGTGAGAGCTTACCTTGCAAACACACAGGCCAAAGCTCAAGGACAGTTATAAATATGCTTCTTGGTGTTCCTTGGCAAGGAGAGGTTCCTGTGCATCCTGGACACCAGCCAGAGAGCGACTCCAGGTTGGCACGGTTCAGGGACAGGAAAAAGCAGTGGGTTTTGCATCAGAAGACAGTGGGAGAATGTCGCTTTATTCACAGCAGTGTGAAAATGCTGCGAAACTATTAAGTGCTAGACAATTGAAGTTTAATTTTATTGTGATTAAAAGGGACTCAAGTGAACTGTACTCAAATTAGCACTTATAGCACTTACTATGGCAACTATAGAATTTCTAGCATCTTTAGCCTCAGTCTGATGGACAAACTGCTGAGGGCCGAGAATTCAAAACAGCAGGATTAAAAACTATTAATGATTTCACTACTTTGTGGAATTTTAAATCTGTACTTGTTAGAAGACACAATTTATTGATAACTATATTATATCATTAGTAATTAATTTGTGAAAGACATAGTAGTTATTAGCATGAATTACATTCAGTCAGAGAGATAATATGCTCATACCCACATTGTTTAGACCCTGGGACTACTCAGAGAGAAAGTGTCATACATACACGTGTGAGCTGTCATCAGCCCCTTATGCTTTTGAGCATCATAATTTCAAAAGGCAGGAACATGTAAGAATATGCATTTATCAGTCACCTGGAAGCTGGTTTCCTAGTCATTGACTTAATTACCATGTATGATTGAGTTAAAGATCTCACTTATATGTGGAATCTAATTAACAAAATAAACTAACGAGCAAAATAGAATCAGAGGCATAGAAACAAGAAACAGATTGACAGCTGTAAGAGGGGAGCGGGGAAAAGGGACTGGTTGAAAGAAGGTGAAGGGATTAGCCAAAGAACATACATGCATTACTCATGGACATGGACAATGGTGTGGGGATTGTGTGAGGAAGTGGTGAGCAGCTAGGTGGAGAAGGGTATAGGGGGAAAATTGGGGCAGCTGTAATAGTATAAACAGTAAAATATTTTTTAAAAGATGTTAATGATTTGGATCACATCTTCTTTCAGTATTATCATATCTTTTTAAAAAAGATTTTATTTATTTATTTTTAGAGACGGAAGGGAGGGAGAAAGAGAGAGAGAAAGAAACATCAATGCGTGGTTGCTGGGGGCCGTGGCCTGCAACCCAGGCATGTGCCCTGACTGGGAATTGAACCTGCGATGCTTTGGTTTGCAGACCGCGCTCAATCCACTGAGCTATGCCAGCTAGGGCAGTATTATCATATCTTAACGGAAATTTGAAATACATAGCAAGAAAGATTATTTTTAAAAAAACAATAAAATATTATTTGAGTTTTTGCTGTTGCTCCTGTCATGTGTGAGAATATAATGACAAACCTACATATAATAGATCTTAAATAGCTTTCTGAAGAATTTGCAGTCTAATCGACAAAACAAACAGGCAAGCAAAATATAACCAGAGACATTGAAATTAAGAACAAACTGACGGTAACCAGAGGGGAGGTGGGAAAAGAGGAAAGGGTTTTCAGGAACATGTATAAAGGACATGTGGACAAAGCCAAAGGGGGACAGGATCAAGGGTGGGAAGTGGGAATGGCTGGGATGGCGGCGAGTGGTAGGGGGAAAAAGGAGACAACTGCACTTGAACAACAATAAAAATGTTGGGAAAAAAGGAAAAAAAATAATTCATGGCTTCTTTTGGGTCTAGATACTGTTATGTTATATAAATTGAGCAATTGGTAAAAAAATTAACTATAAAAATTTAAGATATAGCTATTTCTATAAGAAATCATTGCACACTAGCCTTTTATAACAAAGGATAATAGAACTTTCTCCTGAAGATAGAGGCACAGTGTGAAAGTCTGTTATACATAGATGTATTATTATGCATTGAATTATATAGCATGTATACTATGCTTTAGAATTAAGTGTAAATCAAATGCCAAAGAAGGATATACACCATTCCAACAAGATCCAATTAATCTTAAATCTGCTGATTATAGTCTCATTTATTAGAAAGATATTCCCACTGCATTAAATAAATGCATTGTTAACGAATGTCTCCCCAGATAGATAAAAAACCATTCATTAAATTTCATGCACATCTATCTAAATGGAAGCTAATGTACTTGGTGTCAGAGTCAGGTTTCACATCTTTCCCAGGCTTTTGAGGGTGACATGTCACTTTGTGTGCTATCTCAATGCGTTTCAGTTTTTCTGGTTCCTCAACGCAACCTGGATACTCTCAGTGTAGTTCCACTACTCTCTCCTGAAGTTGGCACAGCAGCAGCCTATAACCAGTCTGTGTCTCAGGGTGATTTGTCAGACAGAACAGGGGAAGGGAAGGCCATAACTTTTGTGTTTGATGGTGTTCCTGCTCATCCAAGAAGCACCAAGAAGTGCAGGTAGGATATACTTGAGAACTATTACTTATTTCTCTATATACTAACATGGGAGTTTAGAGGGGTACCTATATATTTTAGGATGTATTAATTTTCTTTTTTTAAAAGATTTTATTTATTTTTAGAGAGGGAAGGGAGGGAGATAGAGAGAGAGAAACATCAATGTGCAGTTGCTGGGGGTCATGGCCTGCAACCCAGGCATGCACCCTGACTGGGAATCGAACCTGCGACACTGGTTCGCAGCCTGAGCTCAATCCACTGAGCTACACTAGCCAGGAGGAGGTATTAATTTTCTCACTGATGCACATCATTACTTATCAAATTAACACATGGGAAATGCAGAATTACATTACAGAACTGCAGGAGTCTGGATGCCTTTCAGCACTATTTTTCTGTTCTTCTCCACCACAGCCAGAGAGATGGAAAACTGGATCAGAGCTTTGGAATTTCTCATGAAACTATCTTCTTGCTTCACCTATGCTACAGCTGGGGAAGGTCCAGAGAGTCCTATGAAGAGTCCTTTCTAACTTTTGAGATGTAGAAACTGACTCAACAGTGAAGTTGTACACTGAAGTGAGTGAGTTTAGGGTTGGCCCTAAACTCACTTAAATCCCTGGCTGTCTTTGATCCTATATGTTCTTACCTAGCTGAGATTACTCTGCTAAGCCTGGGTTCCCCTCAGGAGGTGCTGACTAAGGCAGAGACTTTTGTAGGCAGAAAATTAATTTTGAGAGTAAAACCAGGGAATGGAGTGGAGATGGGGCAGAAAGGGAGACTGAAATAGAAGGAAGAAAAAAATCCAAAGAGTGCATTCGTGTGTTGGTCTTGTGGGCTTGATTCTGCTAGAAACTTGAAAGGGGCTATGCAGAATGCATCTCAGTATTATCCATTCCAAGAATGAGGTTGCAACACCTGAGTGTTGGGCCCATTTCCCTAGGCAACCCTAGAGCTCTTTATTTCCAAAATATTCATGAATACATGGAGAGAAACTTAGGACCCTTAATATCCAGTCTTAGAGCAATTCCCTTCATTTCCTATATGTAAAAATGAAAAGATTTCTTCAGCAGTTTGCTATACAGGTATCAGATTATATCATGTTTCTATTGCTTTTAATGTTGCTGTTAGTATCAGAATAAATTTAACTTTGGAATATATCTTAGTTATATAACTCTATCCTTTTTGTCTTTCAAACAAGAAAACACAGGCCCAGAGAGCCAAAATAAATATCTATAATCACACAGCAGTTCAGAGAAAGAGCCTATTTTATACCACAAGATGACTTGGCTCCCTGTTTAAGCCCTATCCACCACACCTTCAAAACTGCACAAAGCATCTGAAGACAGGTTCTATTTTAGCCACATTAGATTCCTGAATTCCAGGACCCTTAGAGATGAAGTAGTCAGTCACTATATACAAGTAATAGTGATTACAAGAAGTCTTATTTTGGTAAGCATTACTACTCACCTATATCTATTATCTTCAATTTCAGATACATGGATGATTCCAATTCTCTGTATGGCCATGTGACCAGTTGTAGTCAATAAAATGTGAATGGAAGAAATATTATAACTTTTAGGTCAAACCATTTGCCTGTACTTGAATCTCAAGCCTTTTCTTTCCCTAAAATATTGCTTGGGAAGTTCATGTGTTTGAAATGATGGCACCTTTAGACAGGGAAGCCTTCATCAGCTGTATTTCTTGAGGCACCAGTGTGAACAGTCTTCCTTCCAACCTCTGTTGTTACATGCCGTTGAATTGTCTCTGACTCCTGATGACTCCATGAGAGAGTGATGTCCACAATGACCTGTCTTCAGCAGCCCTGCTTTACATATATTCCAACCTATACTGGGCAAGTAGTATGCACAATATGCCAACATTTATTATTCTAGCTTAACCTAGCCCATCCTAACTAATATATTTTGGGAACAAGATAATTATTCAATACTTTTTGAATCACCTTTATCTTTTATTGATAGTTTATCCTATTCATATGAAATCTGGGTTTTCTTTAATGTGATGGTAGGTAAATCTGTGTTACATTTCCTGGCAATTCACTCTTCTATTAACAACAATTTGCCTCTCTGTGGTAGCCATGAGAATATACCTCACAGACCTCCAATTACAGAGAATGTAATTAACCAAGGATACCCAGCTCTTGTGCTTAAAATCCATCATTATGTTTGTTCAGAGACCATGTTTCTCATGGACTGCTCCCAACCTCTGACTAACTCTGAAAAGGATACTAGAGCAAGCATGTTCTTGGGTGAACTGGGACTCCTCCAACAGCCAACTTTGGCTCAGGGACTTCATGATGATTGTGTCAAAACTTCCTACCTTACAGTCTAAGATGCTTGCACTCCACCTTCCCTGCCTCCCTCTTTCACTGAATATCAAACCTCCTCACCCAGCTTACCCACTGCCCTACTATTTTCTCTCACACAAGCATTTCCATTCATAAGGACATTGCACGTTTAATTCAGTTTTGGCATTTATTTCTTGAAGGACCCAGACTTATACTCTATGTCACAGCTAAGATTTCCTCTAAAATATGAAGTCTTTCTGGGCCTGCTTATTCAGTGATCAAATTTGCTACTTTAGAATTATTAATTTTCTTTAATTTCTAGCCAGAAAATTTTAAGCAAGAAAAATGCTTAGAAAAATGAACCAGAGTTTCTCAAAAACTCTGCATTGCATCAGAACCAGCTGTAGTACTTGTTTAAATTCATCTAGACCTCTAGATGTCTCTGAGGATAGGACCTAGAAACCTAAATTTATAAACTAGCTCCCCAAGTAGTTCTTATAGCTTATTATGGAGAATCACCAATCAAGTTCACACAAAACTGAAATCCAGTGAAAGAAATAAAGTAATCCCAATTACTCAACCAATTAAAGTCAGAGTTCAGCCTAAAATAGGTCTTCAGATTCCAATGTCAGCACATTAACTAAGTACATGACATACCATATTATACACACTGCCTCCCACAGCTAGAGAATTCCTACTCTCAGATTTTTTGTAATCAGAATTTATATGAAAGAATCTTTTACCCCATTGGTACACACAATACCTGCCATTGCCTTGACAATTCTGACAGACATTTGGCCATTGTCAAAGACTTGGTCAAGGTGATAGCCAAGAGTTATGAGCAATAAACTGAAGAGGTAATCATGACCACTTTTCCCGAGCCATAAACTGAAAATTTCACAGCTACTAATATGAATTAAAGAACAGCTGAAAAATTAAATGTATGGTAGTACTTTGGAGTAGACTTTTGAGTGATTAGTTGATTTGATGTTTAAACATTTAATATAGCAAGATCATGAAGAAGTTGGTCTCATTATTATAACCAATTTAATAACTAAATTAGATTTGGTGTGCACCATTAATCAATCTAATGAAACCAACTGATGGTTTGTTTGATCTAAGTTAGTCACATTTACAAGCCCTGTAAAAAGTAGCATATAAATTGAAAAGGATCTTGATAATTGAATAGCTCATTAAAATAAAGAGTAGAAAAATGAAAAAAATTAACAGGAACAAAGCCACAGTTTATCAGAAATATTCATAAATAAAAGATAACTATCAAATTATAGAGTTTACATGTACATACATATAGTGAAAAACACATGGGAAGTCAAAATCTGTGTCAAACTGGAAATAAATATAATAATATTATATAACAAAGTAAGCACCAAGTTCAAGCATGACTAGTAAACCAAAACTCAGATAAAGTTAATACTTTATAATTAACATTAGGGCAGCTAGTGTTAATATTTGCTCAATTGGCCTTCAAATTTGACAGGGGATGGTAAAAGCATTCCATTACCAATGGGGAAAAGAAGTGGAACCTACAAGGAAAGTGTAAATGTATTGTCGTGTTTATCCCAGAAAAGTAAAACACAAGTCTGCTTTTATCATAAAGAAAGTTCTAATGGCTGGAATAGAAGCCCTTAAAGATAAAAGGACTTAAATCATAAAAAGTTAGTTTATAAGAGTAGAAAATTTCTGGGAACCAAAGTGTTCCAGGTTCGATTCCCAGCCAGGGTACATGTCTGGGTTGCAGGCTTATAACCCCCAGCAACCGCACATTGATGTTTCTCTCTCTCTCTCTCTCTATCTCCCTCCCTTCCCTCTCTAAAAATAAATAAATAAAATATTTAAAAAAAAACAAAAAAATATTAAAAAAGAAAAAGAGTAGAAAATTTAACTCTGGGACAAGCTTCTAGATAAGACTATAAATTCCATAGAATAAAAATTATATCTGTTTTATTGAATGTTAAATATTCGTCACATGTAACAGTGCCTGGCACCTACTAATTGTTCAGATAATGATGAAATGGATGAAAAAACATGTTTTTTAAAGTTGAAAGTCTGGGAGAATGTAGGTGTTTACCAGGACAAGGAGGAAAGCTTAAAACTGACAGTAACCAGAAGGGAGGTGGAAGGGAATAATGGGGGGAAAGCGGGAAGGGTTTTCAGGAACACGTATAAAGGACACATGGACAAAACCAAAGGGGGGTAGGATCAAGGGTGGGAAGTGGGGATGGCTGGGGTGGTGCAGAGTGGTTGGGGGAAATGGAAACAACTATACTTGAACAATAAAAATGTGAAAAAATGCAAATTAAAAATTAAAAAATAAAAAAATATATACAATCAATTCAAGGTTTTTTTATATTTATGATTCTGTGGTATAAGTTTGGGTCTTATGTCTAATGGCTGATGGTTATGTTCAATGTTATTGGTCTAAAAACTTACCTTACTGGATTCCATTATTTAATTCATATAAGAATAAGCAGAGGGAGAATAGTGGAAAGATGATGTAGAAATTTTTTTCATTGAAATGACATAGATTTAAAAAATGTTAATATCTGCAGAAAATTATTGCAGCAACAACAGCAGGAGGATGGAGTCTGAAAGAACCAATTTAAAAATTTTTTTTATTAATAATTATCTTGTGTCAGGAGGTTTTACCATGTTGATTAGCTAATTGTTTGAAGGTAACTGCAGGAGACATGGGTTCAGGCCACAGATAAAGTTGATTTTATTTTATTCATAATCATGATTTAGATGTTAACCACAGATATTCTTTATCACTAGCTTTTCTCACATGCATGTACATACATACACACTCACTGCAACCTTCTTCCTCATACCCAGCTGACACAACTGCTGATGCCTACCGGGCATTTATAAATATTTTACTCTCTGAATTGAAAAAGTAAGTAAAAATAACCCATTTATAGAATCAGAATCTATTTTGTTTTGAGTATATCCAGATTGTGAAAATCACTTACTGAAGAACATATTTTTGGAGTGATTATGGCAGGTCTCTATTTGATACCTGACATTGTCAGGCCAATTAAAATATATAACTACCAAAGCCTTGTTCTGGGCATACAGAGAGTAAAATCAGGCCAAGACATTCAGGGAAAGGTAAAATTCCTCTGATCTAAAAAATTGACACTCCACGGCTCTTGGGCAAGGGGATGCCTTTCTCAACTTAATGTTTTTTTAGCAACCCAAACTTCATAATGTTTGCATTGATAGTGGCCAGGGTTCTTAATGTTTAGCGTGTCAGCCTGGAATGCACAGCAGCATTTCTTTGGGGAACTCCTATGAAGCACTGTGACTGGGTTCCGAATCCTGTCTGTCTAAATACATGGTCTGGCACAAACAGTGCCCCTTTTTTATTACAAAATTGTAAGCATGCAATTCTGTAACATAACAATATCACACCCAAGCACACCATATGACATTTTAGGTGAAATATTCAAATTAAAACTATAAATTATTACACCCATATTATTACCCTACCAACCATATTCAAGCAGGCCTTATTTCTGCTGGGCCCTGTATGCTGTGACCATGAGGTAACACATTAAAATAAGTAAGGAACAATGTGCTAAACTGATTTTCTTTTTCAGATATCACTGTTTTGTATTTAAACAAATTGACAGGAGGAGGGTATTTTGTCTATATTGTAATAATTCTATTATTTATATCAGGAACATTATTGCATTCAAATTAATGTTGTCTTTGTTTTTTCTACAATGAAAAATTTTGACCAACAGCTAGGAAGGAAAAAAACAATTCTGCCTTTCAATCCATGGGATAAGAGTTAAATAATAAAGTAATATATTGTTAATTTAATTTCCTATTATTTTTGTCTTAACATAACAGAATCAAAATAGCAGTGCATGCCAATGAAGAAACACTCTTCAGATAATATCTAGTAATTTCTTAGGAATTTTCTACATAAATATATTTTATTGAAATATTGAAAACAAAATTGAAGTAAAATACCCTCTTAGTTTTTTCTACTGTAGCTCAAAGACTTAACTGGCCCCATTTCACCTTATTCTGCCTTGGTAGTATATTCTGCTTTGAGTACTTGGCTTTTTTTTTCTTTTTTCTTTTTTGTTTTACTGGCTATTTGTTCTTCAATGGAAATATTTTCCCTGCAACTTGCAACTATCAGTCTTCTAAAATAATTATTTCCAATTTCTTGATATTCCAATTTTATTGTATCTTAAGAGCATTATATTTTCAATTCCTACTCAGCCACATTTCTATATTATACTAGTTACTTAATAGCAGCTGATGGAAATAGCAGCGACAGCTGAGTCCAAATACCAGATTAAAAAAACACCGAGTTTACTAAAGCCCATTCAATCTAATCTAAAGAGCTTTTATTTTCATGATCCACAAGTATTAAATTCTGTATTAATTTCACCTAAGAGCATAAATGAGGACACAATTACTGTGTGGTTAATTTTTAAAGAAAAGTACCAATAATTAGTTGCTTTTATTGTATTAGTGCTTCCCATAAATATATTGTTTAGATATTACTCCCACAGAAGTGAACATTTCTTTGGATTCTAAGTAGCCAGAAGTCAGGAGGAGTGTTTCAGTTACAAGATGTCACCCCTGTGTAAATATAAAGTAAGGAGGGGTTAAAACTCTTATATAGAAATTCAGAGGCAAATACTGGTCAGGCATTTCACCTCGGGCTGCATCTCGTGGACATGAGAAGCCATTTTAATTGGTTCTCTTCAGTTTGTTTTAATAGAGCAAATTTTTTTAAAGTAGAAATGTTTCAATATGTATTTCATATTTTAATTACCTAGAAATTGGTTTTAAACTTATAATAACTATTAGGAATATGGTAAAATGTCACTGGGTTCATTCTCTCATGAGTAAAATATGAATTTACTCAGAAGTTGAAATTAAGCACAGAGAAATAATATTTTAACTTTTTAAAAGAATGTTTAGAATGAAAATATACATGTTCTAATAATTTTCTTTATTTCACTAGGCCATAAATTTGTAAATGCATTCTTTGAAGGGGTAGCTTTCAGAAGACAAATGTACCTATAGTTAGTTGTATGAAATTTTACATATGTAGCTAAATCTTTAACTTAGTTTAATATTTAATCAAGAACTTTTTTGTATTATAGCAAATTATAAAATCATAATTTTAAATATTGGCTTATATTCTCAGCAACCTTACAGCTTAATATTCTTGTAAGAATTTCAATTTTAAAATTAAGTTTAAAATGAGTAATATTAGATAGTTATTTCATTCTGGCACCATAATATAAACAGAACTTTATTTTTACAAAATTTATTTAACAATCACATTATTAGTAGAATCATTTTATTACATTAGCACTGATACCTTCAACAATAGATTTCATGTCAAAGATTTTTTTTAGAAATAGGCTGTAATTTTGAAATACACAACATTGAATGAATACAACTGTACATATTTTTATTCATTATACATCCTATATTACATAAAAATTAAAAAAGATTTTAACCTTTTTAAAAATCTCCATTTCATTTGAGAAGAGATTGTATACTGAAAAACTCATTTTTAAGCACATAACACCTCCTGTTAGTGCCTATGCTGTGACCATATCTTGTCATGGCTAAAGAGGACTTTGCAATTTGAGGGGGGTAAAGGTGCAGAAATATAACTACAGAAATAATTGGACAGAATGAAAACTTTAAAACATTAACTTTTCACTATCCTCCGAATAAAAGGAGATTATCCAAGGAGTGTTGGAAATTGAAATTGGATGGCCCCTTCAGAAGTACAATATGATGAGAGCTTTTAAATTTTACAGATTAAATGTTTCTAAGAGCTTATTGTTTTCATTCCTTATTGCAACTCAGTGCCATCTGGCTTTTGTAACTGATGTCCTGCCTCTTATGGGTAGCAGAGGGCGCTCTGGTATTGTTGACACCGGATACCTCCTGGTGCATTGCGCTAGCATCTTGTTCCTGGGACAGAAACATACTATTTCCCTGGAGGGTTGTCCTTGAGTATCAGAAAGGGTCAAGCTGTTCCTAAGTTTATTCCGAGAAGCTTTAATTTCAGCCCACTAAACGAAAGTTATGATTATCAAAGGTCTCCCACAGCATGCCTCACCGAAAATTTCCAATTACGAAGCATTGATTGATTTATTGCAAAAAATGCTAAGCATAGAATTTCATAGCAGGGAAATTGGCAATGCACATTACAGCAGATGATTATTTTAAGAGAAGTAGAAAATAGTCTTTTAAAAAATCTAGAAATATTACTAATCAATAACCACTCTAAATTTAATCACGGCAAATAGATTACTAAATTGTGTTCCCTTACCTAAGTGGTATTTTAACTTCCCTCTTTCACAGTATGTACTTTATTTCTGTTTAGAAAGTGATTTTTAAAACGGATTGAGTTTTCTGGAGGATGAGTTTGGGCTGTCCTAAAGAGAAGGATGAGGGTAAGGGAGATTAGGTGTGCTTCTGTTAAGTAATGTGAGTTATAACTCTACTCAGACAGCAGTGTTTTCCAGGTTTGGACCTGTTCCTTCATGAATGAGCTGGGGGGATGTGGATGCAGGGGATCAGTGTGGTTGTATGAATACTGGAAGAAAACCAAGGCTCTAATGCTAACTTGTAATGCTTTAAACCCATTTCAATGTCCATTGGCTGGACATTGGGCTCTTAGAGGGCTCATAGTGGCACATGAAGAATATTCCCCTAACCCTTTCCCTTTATCACTTTAGTCCCCCTTTTTTTACCAGTGTGTTTTACCTACTCCCTCCCAAATTGTATAAAATGAAATACAAACCTAAGTCATCAATGCACATAAAAGACCAAACTCGCAGAGTTCTAAAATTGAAAGACAAATAAAATCCACTCTGAAGGATGGGGAAAAGATATATCTGGCTGAGGATATTATCCTTGGTTGTTTTATTTTATGAATCCTTTCTCATATCTCCTCCACCCAGGGGCATAAAAGAACAAACCTGATGAAATGTATGACCCATTTATGGTCCATTTCTATGTCTGGATCAAAATTGGTGTTGCTGCCTCAATTGCTCAGTCTAGATTGTTTTATCTATTCCTAATTTTAAAACTGTGTACAATTTGTGGATTTATAAACTAACACAAGCAAAGGCACAGTACTTTCTTTTGAGAGCCCAGGCTGGCTACAAAGTTGTTGGTTTTCTCGCTCTTTCTCTCTTCTTTTGTTCATTGTTTAGTTAGGAGACTTAAATTTTATTATTTATATATTACAATACTTTAATATTTAGGACAGTGGAATATGCTGAGATATTTAAAAAGGCATTGAATATACTGATATGGACCCACAGGACCCTAGGCTCCAAAAGTGAATCTTCATGGCCTGGGATTTAGTAAACAAACCATCCTGACTTGTTCTACCTGCCAGAGCTGTGAGGATGCTGCTGTGGTCGGTTTTTCCGCAGTGCGGGTTTCAGGCCTCCTGGCCTTGTTGTGCTTCCTGCTGGCTGGGAATCGGTGAAGCAAGCTCTGAGCTTGGGACCTGCCGGGAAAGGCTGCCCTGGCGAGAGCCTGGCCAGAGGCAGCAGGCTAGGTGGGTGGGCTCCTCTTGTCTCTCACCTAGTCAGTCCCCATCTCATCTCCTTCAGATATGTCTTGAGGCCCACACTTGAGTCTGTCGCTTGTCCCTTTGGTGAAATCACCAGCACTGTTAAACTCTGTGGCTGAGGAGCTTATGTTGGTGTGTTTTAAGGTAGATGGCTTAAGAGAAAAAAATGGCGACTTCATTCTTCTCGCAAGTCCTGCCCTTTGCTTAGATTCGGGTTTTAGCCTAAAATCTGAAATTGTTTCCCAATGCATGTACACTAAGTGTATATGCATAACTACATAAAGTTGGAAAAGCACAAGCCAAGTGTGGCAACAGCTAGAGTGGACGCTCTTGGTAAATATTAGGTGTTGCTGTATGCGTCATTTCCCTGCTTTTAATGTTTCTTTCGCAAACTACCTAATATCCTGTTACATTTCGGGGGCAGTAGCAGGACGGTCCTATTGCGTTTGGCGAAATTAGAGAAGAGGGCCATGGTCAGCACCGCGGACAGCGGCAGGCGCGGAGGGCGCGGCCACTTCAGTGGATCCTCCCCTTTGTTCGCGGCCCCTGCCGGCCCCGGCAGAACAAAGGCTTCTATCAAGGCTCGCTTCCCAGCTCGGGTCTGTCTTTGGCCCTAAGGCAGTGGTGCAAACTACTATCTTAACAAAGTCCACCTTATTGGCTTTCAAATAAAATAATTTACCAAGTCCTTCTAAAGTTTCTTGTTCTCCTTTGACTGATTTGGCCATTGCGAGTATGACGAAACAAGGAAATTATCTTGGCTTTTTAAAGCCAGGCTAGGCCCACTGCAGACTGGGAAGAGAAAGGGGAAGTGATGGTGGGGGGTGGTGGTTGTGAGCTTCCCCAAGGAGCTGAGCCAGTTGAGGTTTCTTGCGCAATGTGGTGAGGACGCCACTTAATGTTATTATCCTCTTTCTCGACGGTTCTGTTACCGCAGCTTGGCCCAGGATCGCAAACAATCATTACTACCCGCTCTTGAAGGAATCACTGCTTTCTAAAAACTTAAACTCTCTAGAATATTTGCACAAATGGGAACTCCCGCTCTCCTGACAGCTGTCACTGAGGCTCCCCCAAAATTCCCCTCCGGGATTTGCGTGCGGATTTCCGAGCTCTTACTGAGAACTGTGACCCTTTTGCTTGCGGAACACTAGGTTGGTTCTGGAATCAATTTGAGGGTCTCTATCCGCCAAAGATGGGGTTGTTCTACCACTCCTTAAAACCCTTTTCAGTTGCCTTTTTCCCTCTCATATCCTGAGACGCTCTGGTGTCCTTCAAGTGCAGCCGTAGGCTCCGCTCTTGGCATTCACCGCGTGCCTTAATTGTATGACATTAAATCAAGGTCCGCTGTGAACACGGAGGGCAGAGTCTGATCTTGATCCGTAAAGTAACTGACCCCCTGCGAATACCACACGTCTCCTCCTGCCCTTCCCCCTCCCTGGAGCTCTGGGTCCCCAGGACTCCGCAGGAGCCATAACTCAGAAGCCCGGCTCCTGTCTCTGCTCGCCTCCTGCCACAGCTGCCAGAGAGAGAGGCTGCTAATTAGACTGTTCGGAAGAAGTGTAGACGATGCATGTCTGCGTATACATATGCATATTTCCGCATGCCATTTACAGCACCCCTAAAAACATACATACGCCTATAAATCTAGTTTTCAAATGACGGCGTGGATCGAAGTTAATTACCCCTCTGACACAGATCTAATTTCACAATCGTGTTATTTCGCTGAAGGCAATTAACCGGGTTGGTGTGCCCCGCATCTCTTCTTAGTCCCTTGTAAGGAATGGCAGGTTTTAAGGACCGCGCCACGGCATGTTCTGCTGAAGAAAGCCTTGTCAATCGTTTCCTGCTGTGGGCATGCGATCTAGCACATAAAGGGGAAGATAACCATACGTGTGTGTATGTAAGATAAACACGCAGATATGCCTAGTCTCTACGTCCTCTGATAGCGTTACCGCGGTTTTGGTTGGGAGATTTGGGGAAGAGAGGAGTCCAAGGGCGGTCTAGGTCATCTTTCTTTGTGATGCGGAAAAATTAACTCAATCGCACCTGCCTAGTCCCCAGAGAGCGGGGCGGCCCATCTGGTAT
This sequence comes from Phyllostomus hastatus, assembly GCF_019186645.2. Taxonomy (NCBI): domain Eukaryota; kingdom Metazoa; phylum Chordata; class Mammalia; order Chiroptera; family Phyllostomidae; genus Phyllostomus; species Phyllostomus hastatus. Next base: position 9,402,843 of record NW_025334017.1, on the reverse strand, counting down.
GGCTACAGCTTTACTGCAGAGAGAAAAGGCTGCTCGCTAAGGCTTCCCCACGGCCGGGGAGCGCGGACCCGAAGGCTGGGGCCGGCTCCGGGTCCTGGTTGCGAGCAGCACAGCGGACGCGCACTCCTCAGACTGCGGCCAGATTCCGGAGGCAGGAGGAACCTGGGCCGGGCGGAGGGAGGGCGAGTTGGAGAGGAAGGGGTGAAGGGAGTTGACCTCTACGGGTGGAGCCCTCTGCGCAGCGGGCGGGAGGCGGCGGCCGCTGCGGCTCTTTTCGCGGCGTCCCCTACGGCGCTGTCGGCCCCGAGGGAAAGGCCCGCTGCGGTTCCAGGGTCCGAGGAAGGGGGGATATTCTCCGCCACCGCGGCCTGAGGGCGCGTAGAGCTGGCTGCGGCTGGTGAGAGAGTCTAGAGGTGGTCTAGTTCTGAGACCCCAGAACACGCCCCTGCAAAATAGAATCAGAGCAGCATTAGGCAGGGAGGCAGGAGGGAGGAGCAGGAGGCTGGGGAGAAGGGACAGGAGGTGGCAGGGAGCAGGCAAGAGAGATAAGGTGACCGGAGGATGGGACCCCAGATGGCGGGCCTCGACCTCCGTCCGTCCCCAAGCTTCAGCTAGGCGCGAAGGGACCCGCCGCGCGTGGTGCCGGGGAGCACAGCCCGGGGGGCGGTGCGGTAGTTGTCCGCTCAGGTCCCGGCTGCGGAAACCGCGAGGTGGGGGCCAGACGCTGCGACACCATCGCAGCCGGAGAAAAGATTTCGTGAGCAGGAACCGTCAAAACACGTCCGCAGAAGGTCATTCGGTGCAGCCCGGCCGTTCCCAAACCCTGTGCCCCCTTTCCCCTGCCTCACCCCTTTAGACCACACTCCTGATCCGCACTCCCAACCCCTTCTTGGCTTAGGACCCTGCAAACTGCAAGACCAGCGAGTCTCAGCAAGAAAATCGAAACGATCGATAAGAGAAAGAATTACATATACACACAGCCTACCTACTAGCCCTGCTCAAACCTGCAGAGGACCAAAGCGCTTTCAATCGCTGCTCAGCGCGTTCACGGAGGAAAGAGGAGGGTGAGAGGCTTCCGTGGTATAAGGTGCTTTAGGGTGGGAGGTGGGGATGGGGAGGGGGTGGGTCGGAGCGGTCCAGTCTTTCCCCCTCGCTTGCTGATCCAGAATTAGGGATTAATGGCTCGCTCCAGCCAAACAAATAAGGCATCTGCCTTCAGCACAAGAGGATTACACGGGCTGCTGACGTCACCAGTCAGACAGATGTTGGCTCCCAAAGTCCTGAGCAGCTCGCTGTGTCCTTGAAACCAAAGAGCCGCAGAAGGCGCTCAGCCCCCAGGAGCTGCGCCTGGCTACAGCAAAGGGCGAGCGCCCTGCCCTTGTCTACTTCCTACCTCCAGGTGCTAATACAGAGACGCAAGACAGCCCCCTAAGACGTCGCGCCCCTTGTCTCTCCAGCCCTTCCCTCACAGCCCTACCGTCAATGCGTAGGCTCGCTCAAGGCAAGCCAAAGTCAGCATTCTTAGTTACCTCTCCTTACAACGGAGACAAGAGCCGACCCCTTCTGGACGTCTCCTCTAGATCCCTAAGTCTAAGCTCTTGGACCCTTGTTCGCGCACACATGGTTAGCCAAACAACAGCAAAATTAGCACCTTAGGCCGACAGAGCCCACGCTCCAGATGAGGAGCAGCCCCTTAATTATGTGAGCAAGCAACAGAAACAGGGCTTATCTGCTTCTCCTCTTCTCGCCCCGAAGCCACCCTTTCCCCAGACCAAGGTTTAATTTATGTTTAATCTTGTCACGATTGCCATTCCGGACGAATATGCCTTTCTAAACAATGACTCTCTCCCAACCAGCGAACTCTGCGTCCCAACCGGAGCCTTAGGCCGCCACTCCCTGAGCCATGGGACCTCACCATGGTCCTGATCATTGCTTTTTCTCTGAAAATACTTTGAAGATTTTTTTTATGGGGGGAGGGGAGAAGGGAATGTGCGTGTATCTCCGAAATATATCTAGCATCTACTTTTATGAATCTGTATATTCAGATAACTGCCATGTCATTCTATAGCCAAATCCAATGAATAAAGATAAATTAATCACTATATAAACCACAAACCCTCTTCAATTTAATGTCGTTTCAAAATTTAATTTTAAGTACAAACTAATTTCTTGAATTAGCATATTAGTTTTGCCTTATATAATTCCCCAGGCCTTTAAAGTCACACTGAATTCAGGTTATGAAGTAAACCAAAGATAAATGAAATTGGAAATTTAAATGAGCAACATTGAATGTGTTATGTAAGCCAAAAATGAAATGTTTTTCAATGAAGTTCAGCTCTATAAAGGAATAAAGGCAATTCAAACAACATAAGAAACAAAGTAAGTTGATCTCTGACACAGTCACAGTGAAGTAATCTTGTGCCCCAAATCAAGTCATTCATATATATATATATATATATATATATATATATATATGGACACACACACACACACACACACACACACACACATGGTTTTCTTAGGAAAAAACGCTTGCCCACCACATTGCACTGCTAGTTAGAGACTGCAATGGCTAAACAGGAGGAATAGCTGGATTGTATCTCTATTCATATTATCCCTGTCTATCAAAATGGCATTTAATCTTTCCAATTCTATGCATTTAGAAATTCAGCCACTGATAAAAATCAATTTAATTTGCTCTATTGTCATTCAACTAATGCCAGCTTAAAATTGTAAAATTTCTCTACCCTCACTCTGCTTCGAGGCCTTATAAGAAACAGCCCATATCTTAAATGAATAGATTTGAATTTGTTATTTATCAGTAACAAAAAGTAAATCTCATCTTATTTCAAGTGCATAAAGAACATATACTATTTGATACATGGTATATAAATCATTGGATTTATTTTTTGTGAAACTTGGTTTGAATACATTTAAAATGCCACACTTTGAAGGAGTCTGATTCCTTCTAAAAATTGCAAGGATTGTTTTTGCCTCCTGATGTGTTTTGAACGTAAACTTCTATTTTGCTCCCACAAAATTTTACTAGAGTCCCTTTTGCTCAGTGATTTAATATAAGTTCGCTGTCCATGGTTTTGATCCACATGGAGGGAGATCCTAGTGGAGCATTTTGAAGAATATAAATCAATGTTTTTGCACCAGTTTGATGCCCTGACATTTTACGAAAATGTCAAAGGGGGCACGTCTATAGGCTTTAAATTTTCTCTCCCATTCTACTTGTTTTCATTTTTCTATATTTGCCACCAAATTGAGAGGGCAGGAAGCAGATGGGGAAGTTTGCATTTTATTATTTTTAAGCTGACAAAAATCACCATCCCATTTAAGGGTCGAAAGAATTATAGCAAATAGAAAGTAGTATTTTAAATATATATGTATTATATATACAGCTTTCAAAAGTCACATAGACATCCTTGTATAAGCATTCTTGTTCATTTTTATAGTTCAACAAGTGCAGAAATTTTTACAAAAATAGCAAATTAAGAAAATAAGGCTAACAATAAACTTCTCACCTCTGTCCACAGGCAGACAGACAGATAACATCACACGTATGCACACATACATAAGCACTAAGAGCATTAAACTGAATCCCTTCCTTAACACCTTTTTTCCCTAGTGAAGCAAAAGAGGCATATGCTACACTATTTAAGGCTACTTAATAATTCCTTCTGTCTAAACAACGTTTCACCTTCCTTTTGAAAAACAAAAGACCGACCTAGTAGAGTAATAACATGTACTCTCTCCTGGGGTTTCCTCCGGGGGGTGAAAGAATAGAGAAAACTTTCCTCCTCCCTCAAGACATTCGTATTTCGTCTTTTATTTCTGCCTTCAGATGGTCGGGGAAAGTATGTTACTCGTGTATGCGCACACAAACACACGCACACAGACAGGTATTGTCCGCGTCCGCGAGAGCCACTGCGGACCTTTGAAGGGCGCCGACCTGCGCCCAGCGGTTGCGTTCTTGTCTGGACACAAGCGTCCCGACTCGAGGAAGCGGCTCTCACCCACGCCAGGCCGGGGCCCGCGCCGCATCCCCGGGCCGAACTCCGGCGATTCACACTTTTCTGAGCACGAGAAAGCTACGTGGCAACGAAGTGCTTAGAACTTGGGAAAATCCTGGTGCCGGGAGAAAATGGCCTAAACACAATAGAACTCGCCATTTTCTCCTTGGGAAGCACAAAGCGCCCGGCGCTCCCGGCACACAAAGAAAGCGTGGGCCCGCGGAATTCTTGCACATTTTCAAAGAGACCAGAAAATACCTCACTTGAAACGCAATTTCTCCCGCCTGGGCCCTCCAAGAGACACTCTCCCACCCTCTTTCAGCCCTTGCCGCAAAAGGATTCTTTATTTCAGATGTAGATTTAGAAAAAACAAAAACAACCAAAGGACCAAAACAACGAAGGCGCGATGCTAGTGATAGCGCTATCCCCGCCGAGACAAAACCGGGCAAACCTCGGAGGCCACCCCTTGTGGCCCCGGACTCCATTCTAGGCCAGGCGTGCTTGCGTTCCCTCCCTCCTCCTGGGGTCTCTCCTTCCAATCCATCCCGTTTCCCCAGCGTGCCTGGGAGTCCGGGAGCACAGGATTCTCCGTGACCCAATTTCCGTCTAGTGCCTGGGACCAACCTCGCAGCCTGGAGCCGGGCGGGAGGCTCTCAAGGATGCTCGCGACGCGGGAACCCCTTCACTCGGCGCCTCCCGCCGTCCCCCGCCCTCTGCTCTGAGTCGCCGCAACGGAGACAGCCAGTGCCCTGTTCTGCACGCCCACAACGGGCGACACTCTTCACCCGCTCACGTGCAGAAAGTGCAAGCTTCGAGGAGCCCCTGTGAATAACAACAACCCAACTCTACCCGCGCCCCACTCACAAAGCGAACACTCCCAACCAGCCAGCGACGCAGAGCCCAGCGAAGGCAGGAAAAGATAATACTTACAGCCAGTGTGCGTTTGGGTAATCCGCGTCTCAGCCCGTTAGGTTTGTTTGAAAAATATGTACAGGTCTCTTTATATTTGATTTTGCCCATCTTCCACCGTTGAGAAAGAAGGAAACAAAAATCTTGTCGCCTAGCGGGAATGGGGGAGGGGGTTGGAGATTTTCATTGTCTACGCTTTGCACACGCAGCCGAAGGAAAGACGCTCATTGCTGTGTGGGGCTCCTTCTACTTTCTGCTTGAAATTCAGAAGCTTTCAGCACAGTAAAGCGGGGTTTGGTCTCCCTCGCTGACTCCCTCCCTCTGTGTTTTCCTCTCTCTTCCTCTCTCTTCCTCTCCCTCTCTCTCTCTCTCTCTCTCACCCTCTCTCTCTCTCTCCCCTACTTTCCCCCTCTCCCCTCCCTCACTCTTCTCCAGCCAGAAGTCTCTCATCCTCTCTCACTCTCTCTGCTCTCTCTCTCTCTCCAGCTTTTTTTTCAAAAGAGGGCAGGTCGCTTCCTGCATCCCAATGAGTTAAATCAGTCACTTACTTCTCATGCATCAGCAGCCTCTTTAACAACCCGAGGGCTGCAGGCACAAAAGAGCATTTAGCTGCCTCCAATTTGTGTAGAAGGCCTGTCCTTAATTTGTTTTTGGAATATAATTAAATCATGTATTTCACATAATATAAAAATACCAAGCTCCCAACTTTAGCGAATGAACTGCTAATGGTAACCTTTGAAAATATACCCCCCTTCTGGTCGGTGTTCTTAGAAAGGGCCTAGGACGGCCCAGAAACCGAGAGGCCAGAGGTTTGGTCCCCATCTACCCGCCTCCCTTCACACGTCAAGGTCACAGTCATATGATTCCCCTATTGATTTAAAATGGAGCCTTTTATTTTATTTTCTTTAAACCAACTTTTCACCTTGGAAAGGAATTGAGTCTTTTTGGTGGTATTGGAAGATCTGAAGTATTAAATAAATAAATAAATAAATAAATAAATAAGTGAATGCATCCTTATCTGAAATACACACGTAAGCAGACCCAATAGTGATCAGACGTTGGGGTGGGTTGGGGAAAGGCTGACACACCATGTGAGAGTGTGTTGTTTTCATCTCCCCCCTCCTCGCCTGGCGAATTCTGAGGTCTCTCGGTTTTGCTCGGGTTTCTTCCAGTGGCTGAGTGGGCCTTACCTGTGACAAGACGGGTGCCTTGGGTTTTGTTGTTGTTGTTTTTGTTATTTTCTTAAGCTCTCCGAGAACCTCTGAGGGGTCCAGAGCCTCGTGGATACCGCCCAATGGTGTGTGTGTGGGGAGGGGGTACTGTGTATGGCTCCCTCTCCTCTGAAGGCGCTGGTACACAAAGAGCAACTCTGCCTTCCTGCAGTTTTTCTGTGAGAAAAAGAACCCCAGGCCCAGCCATTGTTCTTCCTCATCAAGGAAGGGGGCTGAGGGTGACAACAGAGACCTCCTCTTCCCCACAATCACCACCCGCTTCCTCCCTCTCCCCACCCAAAGCCACTACTGGGGAGGCATTTGGGAATATGTTCTTGCTCCTGAGATTCTTTGGGGGGGGTCATGGAATCCAATATCATTAATATCTTAGTTACCCTCTTTGTATTTCCTTCAGCCATATTCCGTTTGGTCGTCAGCCCCCTAACTTCCATTTTCTGTTTTTTTGCAGTGCCTGTTCAGAAACATTGTATTCGGGTACCAGGGGGGTTAGGACTGCAGATATTAGTTCCATCGAAAGGCATGAAAAAATATGCCTCGCCACGTCCTGCCTCTGAATATTCGCTCCTATACCCTAAATCACCTTGGGGTTTTGAGTAAGGCCATATTTCACCTTGAACATTTATCAAACCGGACTCTGCCGCCTCTGCTGCCGCAAGAGGACGCACAGGCCACTAGCACCCTGCTGACATCTGCTTCAAGAAGCCAACAATACCCACAACAGGGTATTTGCAAAAGGGGAAAACCAAAAATGAAAAGGATTTTTTCGAAAAATACTATATATAAAATATATATGTAATATCCACACATATATTTGTTCCCCAAATGCTCAGTTTAGGGGAACAAATCACTTAAGATTTAACATCTTTGCGGCTGAGCCCAGACGGAAGGCCTCGCTACCCGGGTGTTTTATTAGCGGCGAGATACAACGCTGTCTTTGGAGGCACCAAAAGGAATGTACTTCGTCCCCTTGCCCTTTATCCTTCACCGGATGATGCTCATTCTATCCATTTCCAGCTTATTGACCTGGGATGTGGGACTGTGAAAGATCGGAACGTCTTGCCAAAGCCTAAGGGGAGGCAAGGTCACGCGGCGCGCACCGCATCCGGCCGCCCGGAAGGTGCTGCTCTGTGCTCTGGTTCGCCAGAAGGGTCTGCTCTGTGGGGTGACAACTTCTGACGACTCTGGGTGGGCATTTAATCCAGAATCCCCCACCCCACCCCCATCGCCGCACACCCCGGCGCAAGACTCTAGCGATGCCAGTTTTTCCTCTTCTTCCCGGGTCCTGGAATTTCAGTCTTGTTGGTGGGGAGGCCTTACGAGGAAACCCAGGCCGCGTGTGCGTTTCCTCCCTAAGGACCTTCCCTCGCCTGCGGTTTATTCCAAGTAGAGATTGCAAAGAAAACACTAGAGGTCAGAGACGAATGCTGGAACGTTCGCCTGGGCCTTACACCCCCCACCTCCTATCCCAAACAGATGGCTAGGCCAGGACACCTGAGAGGCAGGCCGCAGCCGCCGCCTCCGCGCAGCTCTCCGGACGAGGGCCTGTGTCGGATCAAATAAGGTCACCTAACATCTTGGTTTCAGATCGCTCATCCCCCGCCTAAAGAACCTTTCTCTGGGACTTCTCGGTCTATTCGCAGAACCAAGCTTCTGATTCTCGCTTCCCGCCCTCGGCCCAGGAACCTGATCGGGAGACTCGGGGTTTTTGGGGGTTTTTTTTTTGTTTGTTTGTTTTTTCCGGTTGCCTCCGCGCAGACCTCCTCTTGCCCAGCACACCTCGTCTCCCGGGCTCGAAGTTTATGAAAATGTAACCCAACTCATTGCCAGAGTTGTTGCTAATTAGTGGATAATAAACTTCTGTAGCCAGGGCACAAAAGTCTTTTAAAAGTGCAAAGGTGTTCTTTGTTATGGCATCAGAAAAGGGATTAGCATATCAATTGGACTGGGGGGACCGGACAATGAGCCCTCCTCCCCTTTCTCGGCGCTAAGTTCACCGCCCGGCTCTGCCACCTCGTCCTCTTTCTGCCCTTCCTCCTCCTCTTCTTCCTCTCCCGGCTGGGAGACCTGTCAAGGAGCGGTTGGGGAGCTCAGGGAGGTGGGCCGGGCCGAGCGGGCAGGCGCAGTGCGATCTTCCCGCCGCTCACCGAACAGCGGGGCCTGAGCGGCGCCCTAGTCTTAGACCTTGCCCCGCGCCCAGGCGCGCGCCGAGGGTAGGTGGAGGCGCGTGGAGGCGCGCGTCGTGGTGTGCGGGACGCGGAGTCCCTGCACCGTGGGTCAGGGCGGCCGCGATGGTGCGGACCCAGCCAGTCCCTGAGAACGGCCTCGCGCGGCCCCACGCGGCGCCCTCTCTCGCACGCCCGCGCCGTCTGCCTCCCCCGGGCGGCGCGAACCGCAGGCGGCCGTTCCTCTCCTGGGACAGCTGGGAGCCTCAGCACGTACCCTCCTACGGCCTTTCTTGCCAACCCGCTGACCTCCCGGCCCTCGATTGCCGGCGTCTGGCCGCTGGCGAGTGTTCCGGGCCAGCTGAGGCCTTCAGTCTGGAGGTGGCCCTGTCCTCGGGGCTGCAGGTTCGCTCGGGCGGTCCTGGGGCGAGGTGCCGGCCGACTGAGCGCTCGGGGACCGTCAAGCCCCGGCGACCGGAGGAGCCCAGGCCCGGGCAGGCCTGGCCGACTCCCGGCGCGACCTCGCCTGACCCCGACGTCCCCACCTGCAGCCCCTCACCCCAGCGGGTCCAGGGAAAGCCGGCTCCCTGGGCCGACGGAAAATTCGGAGAGCCTGCCCCAGCCAGGTGCAGGGAAGCTGAGCCGGAGCAGGCGCCTTGGAGGCAGAGACGCGGCCCAGGCCTGCGGGGCCCTGGTCTCTACTCCTTCGGTGACCCTGCCCGGCTGTTTCTCCCCCGGGGCAGGGCCGCGGGGCTCAGGAGGGAGGAAGCAGAGAACCGCGCGGGAAGGAAGGAGAAAGGGAGAACTAGAAGCGACGGCGGCGCGCGGTGCTCGCCGCCGGCCGACACGGACCCGCCACTACGCGGTCGGCCGCTCACTGCTGCGCCCGCATTCCCGGTAGCCCCGGCCACCCCGGCCAGGAAGCGTTTTCTTTTCCGTTTCTTCTCCCCTCCCCCCCTTCCCTCTTTCTCCCCAGAGGCAGCTTCCGTCCTCTAAGTGCATTTCAAAAAAAAAAAAAGGAAATCTCCGAAGCTCTCCTTTTTTACCCGTCTCGCCTCCTCCTTACAGTGACTGGTGCTCGGAGAACAAGCGCCAAACTCACACAAGTTTCTCCGAAAACCAACCGCTTAAACTGCCGGGAGGAAAAATTTCGGGGGGAAAAGTGGAGGCCGGTGGTTCCCTAAATGCAAAACATCAGAGAGGAATGTGAAAAGAGCTTTACTTTCCCTGCGAAATCTCCATTGTTACTTGGCAAACAATGGGAGCCAGGGCGACTGTGGGGCTGTGAGAATGAATAGGCGATCCACGGGATGTGTGCGGGTCAGTGCCTGGGGTCCCGGGCCTAAAGCCCCTTTCTCAGCTTGCCACAATAAACCAGAGCAAGGTTTAGTCTTTACTGGGTCACCGGCCATCCTCCATTATTCAACACTTCACAACAAAAAACACTTATTAATCAGCGCTGACCAGAGGCCCCTTTTGAAACAAGAGAAGAGGGGAGAGAGGAGGAGAGTGAGAGGGGTGAAAAGAAGATTGAGAAGCCCTGGACAGATCTTTCTAAAGCCAAAGCAACCATAGGATACTTTCCTCCAGTGGCCAAAGTTTATTTGACACAACAAAGTTTCTAATCAGGCCTCGGAGACCTGGATTTCTCCTTATTTGCCTTCCTCTCCGTCGTTTCCTCCGAAGATTTTTGGAGACTTTGTTGCGAGGAAAGATGGCTTTAGGTCAAATTGCTCAGGCCTGATCTTAAAGATCTAATTGCTATTGGAAGAGAAGCCGGTTTCCCAGCTGGGCCTCCACTCTGGAGATGGCACAAGGAAGACTGTCCCGCTCTGCTCTGGGCACCCTGCTGATGGATGAGGTGTCAGGCCAGTAGTCATGTGAGGAAATGGTATGAGCAGTAGTCAAACGTGGTACTTACTGGTAATACCGAATGCAATCTGTAGATTTTCTACTTGATGATATTTCAGTGTGGATATATTAAACGCCTAAACTTGCTTGCTAGAATCAAGAGGAGATGAGTATTCCTATGCTTAGACAAGGATTTAAAGGGAAGAAAGTGACAAATAGTTTTAGTGAAGACAATGGTTCAAAATGTTTCATACCACTAAAAATCAATGGGTTCTTGGCTGAATTTTGATATTTATTTTTTTGCTGTTTGATGTTTGTAATGTAATTGTATTTCTTTCATTTATCTGGTTACATGATAATTATGAACACATACTCAGGCAGATATGGACACTCATATACATCAAAGTGAAGTGCTACATACATCAGCTTTATGGATGAATTTCATCCCTTTGGAACTCAGCTAGATACTTTTGATGGAAAAATTTTGTCGCTTTTTGATTTGGGGTTGGAAGTCAGTATTTCTTGGTTATTCTGTCTGTTTTACATTACTCAGGTTGTAATTTAGCCAAGTGCACAGAGCTCTTTTGTAATGGCTGATGTGTGCAAGTGAACAGAGGCAGCAGATACTGGAGTGTGGTTGTCAAAAGACATAAAACAATTATTTTCCTAAATAAATAGAAGTGAATGTCAAAACAGCGTTCTTTTAAGTTTAAAATTTTGTTTGTGTGCACTTTTGGATTCCTGTGTAACACAACTAGGCATTTCACTTCTTATGATTCAAAGGATCCTTTAAACTCAGAAAATGTATGGAAGGGGGACTGTGAGTTCAGCAAATTAAGCTGTAGTACTAGATGGCTTGGTAATGAAAGCAAGAAGGCAGAATTTCTTGGTAGTAAACTACACCAGTATTTACCAGAGTTTATGTAGTAAATGCAAAAATGAGTTGCATGGTTTAGTCTCAGGAAGTGTTTTTCTTAAATGCCTAGTATTTCAGATTGGCTTTTTTATGTAGAAATTATTGTGTTACTCAGATTTTGCAGAGCTCAACGGTTCTTGCAATGGAGTAATCAACTCTTATCTGAATTATTTAAAGCCTGGGATTAAAGGCCTTGGAGTTGAATGCTGACAAGCTCTCACATGTAGGCAGGGGAAAGTTAAGTATTCTTTTCTTTCTGTATATACTTTGAAAATAATTTGGTCAAGTGTAGTGAATTATTTTTAAAGTTTATGCATAGGAAACAATGAATAACTCTTTTACAAATTGTTTTCTAAATGAACAAATAAATTCATTCAGAAAAAGAAGAATAATCTGTTTAATGCAAAACGGTGTGCCCCCTAAAATACATTGTTTTTGAAGGATTATTCTTTAACACACATATTTGCTAGAGAAATCTTCACTGTTTCAGAAAAGTGTTAAGGGTGTGGGTACACAGAATATATTCATTCAACAAATTCATTTGTACAACATGACAATTTTATGTCACATTTTTCCTTTAGTATTTTGGCTGACTTCCTAATTTGCTTAAAGGAAACAGTATTCCATGTGTATGTGTATTTTTACTTGTAAACTGAAGGTATGTACTAAGTGGGGCTGACCATTCACAGATTATCTTCTGAGTGAGTCCTGTTGAATAAGCAAATAGGTGAAAAAAGCTTTAAACATAATATATAATATATTGAATGTGTATATATATCACCACACAGAACATCATTTTAATATACAGCTATAGACTCCAAATCTTTCTTTTATCTTTTTTCCTCTCCTTTCCTTTCCTTTCTTTTTTTGGGGGGAAGGGCTGCAAAATTAAATAAATAACCTTATAATGACATTCCCTTAAACATATCAGTGAATTTGTATGGAAATTGGAATAGCTTCCACATTTGTCAAAGGAGAAAAGAGTAATACATAAATATTATATTCAGCAAATGTTTAAAATAGAGAAATGTTATTTGTTGATATTATTTACCATGGAAGCAATACTTATTAAATTTGGTATATCCTTATGAAATCATTGCTATTCCAAAGTACATTTATTACAAAGTACTACATACATATTGTTGCTTTTTTAAAGAAAATATATCTGTAACAAAAACCTAAAAATTACACAGTAGATTTAACACATCATGAAAATTACTTGTTAGGTATCCAAGTAATCTATATCCTGGAAAAAATTTTTTGACAAAAATCCATCTGGACATTTGAAAAAACGTGACATATTTAATAAATTTAATAAATCTCTACTGCAAAAGGAAACAAATATCTTGGTAGCTAGAACTTGTGCATCTTTATCCAAATGAAGGTTAGATGGCAAAGCCTATGGCTATAAAATGAAAAGTATATGCAATCTGGTGAGTTTATTTTGAAACAGGTTTTAATTTTTGCATTTGTTTTTCTTTCTGACAGATGTATATAACTGAGACATTTTTCCTTCTTGATGGAATTTGTCAGATTCAGTTTCAATTTATATCCACATGATCTGACAAAGTATAGTATCAATAGGTTACCATGAAGTATAAATGTAAACTCTACGAAATGTTGCTTTAATAATACTATCTTTTCTTTTGTCTAAAAATAAATCAATGCAGTTTTTCATGATAGAGATAAAGTAGAAAGGAAAGGAACTGATAGAAATTTGACTTGCTCCCCTCCCCCCCATGATTCACCCTGCTGCCAAAGAATTCTGGTTTCTAATACTTCTGTGGAGAGATTCAACCTAGTACTTATTTATTTATAAACACTAGAGATTCAAAGTTATATTTAGAAAACTAGAGCCTCACATGGTATGTATTTGATATTTTAATTTAAATACTTCATGAGTATACCAAAAGTAATTTTTAATGAAAAAGTTTCATTAGGGTTACATGCATTTCATTTAAACATCCCAATGTATTCCTGTATATTACATAATATGGCATCCCATTTTTTGGAAAAAAATAAAAAAACTCAAGTTTTTGAGTGAAACTTTATCCCCCAAATCATGTCCATAGTCTTTCTTAGTTTAACATTTTCATCAACTAATTACATTTTGATACATATGCTGAAAAATGCATTTCAGCTTACACATCAGTTTTTCACAAAAGTCTCCAAAGGGGTGTGTGTGTGTGTGGGTATACATATATAAACTATTTAAATTTCAATGTGTTGTATATATTTACTATCAGTTTTAAAGGAGTTTTCTAGCACTCCCTTTATGGTAATTTTTAAAGTGAAAGCTAAATTTTAGAAATGCTTATGAAATAAAATATATAAAATAAAACACTTCGGTATTTGGATATTTTACCTTGGCAATCAGAGGCTGACTCTACAAGGTTGGCACAAACATTTCTTCCAATTAAGGAGGAAATCTGGAGATACTATAGGAAACTAGCTGTGTTGAAGTTATGGCAAACACCTAAGGTGTTTTTGTCTTGTTCTTGTGTTGTTATGGAGTAGAGTGTAGCTCAATGTCCTTGAACTCCTCTGGTTCCCCTTGTATGTTTTATTGCTTTTGTGGGAATATGAGTGGGGGTAGGGGTGTTGGAGAGGAGGAGGGGTAGGCAGTAGACTCTACTGAACCAGTCTCTGTATGTCAGAAAATGATCCATTTTTCAAGCCTTTCTTTCTCTGTTATTCTCATGCCTCTCTACTCAAAGAGCCTAAGAGACCCTGTGAAAATTAAGCTTTGGTAAAAATCATTTGTTCTGTACCTGACGACAACGGCATCAGGAGACAGGAGAGTGACTCAGGTCTCGCGTCAGGACTGGCCCTTTGGAGTTTATTCTGATCTGCAGCAAAATTATGTTTTATGTATGTGCATGATGTTTTATTTCCCAGTAGTTACACGTGCATTGCAGATGCATGGATACCATATTTAAAATTAAAACCTTAAAAAAGAGAACATTTACTTGAACATATGTTGTAAGAAAAAAACATTGGAGGCAAAAGATCTTAGCTATGGAGAAGGAAAAAATACATCACCATGAAAATATATAATGACACTGTATTGCAGTCAGCTGGAATCAAACTTCAGTGTTCTGAAGACCACAGTTAACTGAAGTTTATGAATACCCCAAGAGTTTTGCTAGATACTCAAGCTCTTTGTGAAAGGTAACTTTTATTAAACCAGCCAGCTGAAATCCTGCTCTATCTCAACTGCTTTTTATCCCAAGGTGGTTCAGTGATCCCCTGACACCTAGAAATAAACAGGTTTTATTGTACATACACATCACTACAGAGCTTAGCCAGACCAAGTCTTTCTGGGGCAACCTGGGAGGAACTAAGACAGAAGCTGTGGGGCAGGATCAGAAAGGCTGCTGAACCTGACATGACAGGTTCCTTGGGCCTTTGTGAAGGACCTTGCTCTCAGGAACAGAGCCAGAATTTCTTCAAAGTGGTAGGATAATAACAATTTCATGCTTTGGTATGGAGCTGGGTTTGCCAACATTTATACTAATGATTCATACAGCTTTAAAAAAATGAGCTTTGTGATTAAGCTTTCCTGTTCTCTCCCCTCACCTCTTCTTTCTCTCCTCTTCTTCCTCCATCTTTTTCTTCTTCTCTTCCTTCCCTCTCAGACTATAGTGGCACTGAGTAAGCCCTGTGGACAGGTACATACCCTGCTATTGGTTTACTTGCTTTGTTATTTGTGCTGTAAAATCTGTCAGGTAAGGGCTGAAATGAAATGTCTTTACTTATTTTTTCCCCACTTCTTTCTTCTGAATGTTGCACTCTTCAAAGAGGCTGAATGTCTTAGACTAGTGTACTTACTCAAAGCCTCGCCCTGGAGTCTGGAGGTCTGGCCAGAGGCGTAGGGAAGACCAATTTGCAAATACAGATTTGTTCTAGGGTGAGTTTAGGCATACTGGAGTTTAGTAATCAGGTATGCCTCTGGGAATTCTGAAGCACAATCTTAAACCTTTAGGAACTCTTCTTAGTTTAGATGTTCTTCTGGATTTGAAAAGAAAGGGAATGAGTTGCCCTTGTTAGATAATTCTGTTTTGGTTCTGTCTTCATCCTCCTATGGAGTGTGGGTGTATGTAAGGATGGAGAGAATGAGAGGGAGCAAGAGAGTGAGAGAGAGAGGTGAATAGTAGGAATAGTTGCTGAGATACAGGAATGGCCTTGACTTAAAGTTGGAATGCATACATATATAAACATGGTTATCAAGGACTTTTTAGAACATCAAAACAAGTCAAAGTAGGAGAAATAATCGTGCAGCTTTACAGCATCTCTAGTTTGGAAATGCACATCTATAGATGGATGAAGGGATTAAGGAGACTCAAAAATCTGAATTGCCTGGGAGGGAGAACTATTGAGATGTAAGAGAGGCTGTCTGCATATCCTCTAACCTTGAGGTAATGCTGAAGGAAGGTGGAAAGGAAAGGGGCATAGCATTTGGTTGGGTTTACTGTATGTCACATGTTCTAGCAGGCTCTTTCACAGCACATTACTGCATATATTCTCACCAGAACTCTTGAAGGTAAGTATTCATTTTTCTTCATTTTAGAGGTGAGTAAATGGAAGCTCTGGAGGGTGACATAACCTGACCAGGGTCATACAGCTAGCACATTTTGGAATCTAGATTAGAATTCAAATGAGCTTGTCTCCAGAATCTATATTCTTTTTCTTAGATCAGAAATATATCATGTAAGTTATTTTTCTCAAAATCATTTATGACAAAAGTACTTAATCACCATGTATCTCCCAGACTCATCTTTCTCTGCACTGTCCTCTCTGTGGTTATCCCAAACCCTGTCAGAGGGGCGGGGCCTCATGCTTTCCCATACACTCCTACCCCAAAGCTCTGTTCTTTGGCTCAGATTGTTCAGTGTGCCTGCAATGCCTTGGACAGATGAGAATGCTGACTTAGGTTGTGATTTAGGGGTGTATGAACTGATGGGTTTGGGCCCCAACCTATTTATATACACATATGTACACGACTTGGTATTTTATATTGTATTAAACTTGAAACAGAGAAATTGAGTAAAGGAAATAACAATGTTGCTTTTCAGAAATTTAATTTGGGGATATGATAATTCCTTTTCTTTCTTTTTCCAGTTTTAAAATACGTATTTTAAAAAATCTTCTTTTCCCTATCCTATTTCACATCCTAATGCACAATCTAGCCAACTAAATAAAGTGTCTGACTTCAAGGGCTTGAGCTATACTTTTTTGAGGTTAGGCATCTTTGAGCAGCAGAATTAACTCTTTCAAGACTTTGGTTCACTATGTTGCACTTATTAAATGTTGGATATTTAGTGCATAATTCTCAAAGAAAGGGAAAATAAGAGTATGTCATTAATATACCTACATTGCATGAAATTCTCTAGATATAAGTATACTTTTATCTAGAGAATATAAGTATATTGAATATAATTCTCTGCTTCAGTTTTCTTATCATGATAGTAATAATCCTAATTTGAATGGGACCTGTTAAATTGTATTAATATTGGTAGAACACCTTGAGAATAATAAATAATATCAAGTATAAGAATTTTTAAAAATGCCAAATTAGAAAACAATTAACTTCAAGTTAAATTATTGCTTCTAGTTTCTTATTGAAACTTGAGTTTTTCTTCAAGATTCTCATAATAAAGTTTTTAAATGACTATTAATCATATACAAAGACTATTTCTAAAAAAAAAGTCCTCAATGGAAGTAATGTAAAAATTACTTTTATTGACCTGAAAACTCAGAGGAAAAGTAGGTTAAAGAAGAGAGAGTATTATTTTTAAAATTAAAGTATTTTACTGATTAAGATGATTTAGTAAATGAGGATGGAAACATGAAAGAACATTAAAATTTAATGTAGCAGTTTTCAGTCAGGAATTAAACACTGGAGATCACACCAAATATTTGATATATATATATATATATATATAGACTTTAGAAGTTAAGCTTTGGGTATAAGTTACTATTTGTGGTATTGCTCAAAATCCAGAATTGAGGGTTACTATGGGGACCATAGGAAAAGAAACAATGAGAGCACATGCTCACTTGAATACTTCAGACTAGTAATCTTATGTTCAGTTGACAAAACAGTACTCCAACAATCTTTAAATCCTGAGTTTTATTTGGAATCAAATCTCAGAAAAGTCAGTGTAGCTTTTTGATTTTAATTTCTTCATCTGCAAAATGGAGATCAAATTGCTGACTTGCAAAAGAAATTGTAAATACTAATTAATTCATGGGTTTAGACACTGATAATAGATTCCCTCTTTAAAATACAGTTTTCAAGGCTCCAAATTCAGACAGGCTAAAGATGCAGAAGTTTTATGTTTATATGTAATGTACCTCAATACTTGTGTTCAAATGTGTACCTAGCAGACTCAAAACACAAATAGGTTTCTAGGAGGGCTTGATACTGGTTTCAGGCTGACTAAATCACAGTGGAACTTCAGGTAGAGAACACTAAATTCTACTGGTTTTTCCTATGAGGCTTAAGATTTGTATATGTGTTTGTGAGTGTGTGTGTGCACTTATATATGCAGGGGTGTGGGGTTTTTTTTTTTTTTGGCCTTTTAGATAGAAATGTAGGAAAAGTATATTTAGGGAAATAAACCACCAAATCACAATGAACCTGAACAAGCACTTATCTCTGGTTTCTCATATGTACACCATGTTTGAAGGCATGGTAGCCCTGCCTGGAATCAGCAGGAAGGGGCTTAGATGGACCTGCTTAGTCTAATTTTAAGAAGTTGTTTCAGGTTGGCAGGAATTAACTGATCATGATAGTATTATCTGTACAGGGAAATAAATTAGACCACGTGGTAGCCTTCTAGGGTAAGTGGGTTTCATACGTGTGTGGTGTCATGGAAAAAACACTGGATAAGGACCAGGAGCCCCCATCTCTGAGGCCTGGCTCCACCTCTAACCAACTGAATGAGGGAGGAGCGGTGGCAGTTTTCTCAACTGCAAAATGAGTGTACTTCGCTAGCATCATGCTCCCCTTGTGCTGCAGCCCAGATTGCTTGATTCCTAGACTGATACCCTGCATATTGTTTTACCCTATCTTTACAAAAGTGTTTATGTGGGCCAGAAATCAACTCCAGACAAACTACATGGTAGGGCGTATTGCCTGCAGAGAGCTGTGCACATATTCAATAAATACATGTTGCTTGAAATACTTGATGATTAATTAACCATCTAGAGAAAGCCTGTGATCAATGTTGATGACTAAGCCTTAATGGTAAAATAGTTAAAATTTATTGAGTACCTCTAATGTGCCAGGCACTTTATTTGCAGTTTGCATATGATACCTCATTTAAGCAATCATCCAGGAAACACATCTAAATCTTCCTGGAGTTTTGACATTAAGGTATTATTGGCTATTCTGAAGAAAAGTCTTTTCTGCTAGGCTTGTTTGGAGCCTCCCTCATGATGTCATTTGAAGAAATTCAATAAAGGCAAATGGATTTGCATTGGAAGAAAGCAGGGCTAAATATCCATAGAAAACTGAAACTAAGGCATTTGATATATAAATTGCATCTTGAAATCTCAAGCCAATATCAGGATCAAGTCAGAACCTTTCTCATCACTCATAGTTCTTTTTATTCTCTGAATATTTAATTAGGTGGGAAGTGGGGTCTTAAAAAATTTCACCATGGAAATATCTCAAGAATCTCTACTCGTGGGATAATTGTTTCAGTTCAGACATTTGTCATCTCTCTTGTGGACTTTTACAATGGCCTCCTCAATGTTCTTCCTTCTCACCCTTTTCTAACCTATTGTCTTTCCTTGCTGTCAGATTCTTTTCTCATGCTCAAACTGATTATGTTTAAGATTCTTCACTAGTAGCTTCTTTTGACATCTTACACAGGACATCACCTCTTTGCGATCTCTCTTTTGGGAGGAGGTTGTGGCCCCATCCTCTGGTGTCTGCGCACTTTGTTGTTGGCTTCTTGAGCAGGGATATTTTATGAGTGTTTTTCCTTTTGGTTTGTGAACCTTTTTTCTGTAATGAAATATCTTTGAGTCATATCAATGATTGGCATATTATTGTTAATTGTTGAAGGAATGAAGAATTTGGGGAGCTTGAGCTGTTTTCTGTGTTTAGTTGAGGAGACACAAAGATTCCTTTTTCTTTCTGTGACCGTTATCTTGTCCACCAACAAAAGCCTAGATAGAATTTTACCTTTCAAGCTTCATTTCTTCTGCCCCACTAATATTTTTCTTAGAGGTTCTACATTGTTTAGCCTGTTTTAGAGTTTTTCCTCATTTCGAATTTCAGCATCTTAAGGCTTCATGCTTTTGTTGATTTGTAAGTCAGCATACTTTTTTTCTCTAGCTGCTATATTTAGAGCAAGATATAGCTAACTATGTTAGTAGAAATGATTTGGGATCTCAAAACATAAGCAGTAGAGTCAGAAAGAGCTAGTTTCTAATGACGATTCCATCATGTATTAGTTGTGCAAGGTCGAGTGAATTCCTTAGCCACTCTGAACCTTAATCTCCTTTTCTGTACAATGGAGATGATTCTTAGGATGTAGAACTGTTTCTGATCATTGAATGTTATATGTGCAAGGCACCAATGTAGTGCTTGGCATAACGTAGACTCTCATAATAGTAGCTATTATTATTATTAGTATTATTATTATTACTAGTGTTTAGTGCTCTGCTATAGTGCAGAATAGTATCACAGTTAAAATTGCTTTTCTAATCCATTATCTGCTTGATTTTCATGAAAAAACACAACCATATAATTTTGATACATGAAAAGGTCTTGGTTCATTACTTTAGAATTTATGAAGGCAACTTATTTGGCCAGGAGACAGTTGGGCAGGGCCCAGAAATAAGTATTTCAGGATTAATTATTAAAGGCCTGATCTTTTTTCCTGATAGTAAGAACTTAAGTCTTTGGGCCAAGGTTACCATGAGAGTGGAAGAGGAATTCCTAGTCCCAAAAGGAAATATTTCCAGGGCTGAGCCCTGGATGGTTCAAGAGGTTGCAGAAAGCAAGGAGGAGGAAACATTCTTAGAATGACCTGAATGAAGATGAGGGGAGAGAGGAGCAGAGGAGGAGCCTTCCTAGAGGTCCTGCAGAAGCTTCTCAGATCTGTAAAACCTAGAACTTGGGGGCTTATCATTGCCATGCCCTAGAGCAAGTGAGGCTAATGGATAGCATATTTAGGAGCCTTTTATAATATGTTAAGAAGAGATAGCCAAAGGTTTTTTGCATTAAAGTATTTCTTCAATTTCTTACCAAATTTCTTCACTTGCCATACTTCATGACATCCCATGAAATAGAGACTTTTCTTTCTTAGTGTGGCTCTTTTCATACGCAGATGGGCAAAAAGCTTCACAAGTTTGATTTGTCCAGAATAGAGCTCTTGAGTTTCTGTGATCCCTGAAACCTACCCTCTGCCAAATCCTCCCAATTTTCCCCTCACTAAATGACACAGTCATCCACCTGAATTCCTTTTTTTCATCCCTCCCTCCCCTCCCTTTCTCCCTCTCTCCATCTGTAAACCCTATCAGTTCTTTCTTCAAAGTCTTTCTTAAATCTGATCACTTTCCTCTGTCTTTAGCACCTTACATCGAGCCACCATCATTTCTCTCTTGATCTACTGCAATAATTTGCAAACTGTTATACCTATTTCTACTCTTGACTTGCTTATTCTCTGACCATAGCCCATCCTCCACAGAGCTGCCAGAGGAAGCTATTAAAATGAGGGGATTGAGAAGTACAAATAGATAGTTACAGAACAGCCATGGGGATGTAAAGTATAGGAAATGGAGTAGCCAAAGAACATACACACATGACCTATGGACATGAACAATGGTGTGGAGATTGCCTGAGAGAGTTAGAGGGGGGCTTGATGGAGGGGGACAAAGGAGGAAAATTGGGACACATTTAATAGCATAATCAATAAAATATAATTAAAAAATGTAAATCAAATTGTGGGCTCTACTGCTCAAAACAACACAAAGCTTTCTATCACACTTAGAATAAAATCCAGAGTCCTTGCAATAACTCACAAGGCCCCACATGATCTACCTACCACCTATCCCTCATAGTTCCTTTTTTCCTTCCCCATTCATTTTTTCCCCCAGCCATTCTGGCCTTTCTATTCCTGAACCTTGGTATTATGAAACTGATGGACTTGCCCTCTTATCTTGTTTCTAATAAGTTGAGAGCTAAATTTATGGTCCAAATCTAGTAAGGCTATAATAATATACATTGAAAAAAACCCACTACCAATCTCTTTTCTAACTTAGCCTTATTTTCTTGCTATTACTTTCTATTTCTCTTCCCTTGATGAATTAAAACTAAAATATAACTCCTACTATCTTTTTATTGCAAAATCAATATATATGTTTATGATAAGAAAATCAGGAAATACAATAAAAAAGAGAACAATATTCTTACTAAATTACCCCTCATTCCAATCCTCTGGTGACTCTCTACTACATTTATTATAAAGTTTCAATGCCTTGAGATGAGTTAAAATCCTGGTTTTGCTTATTTCCAGCCTCATCTTTCAACTCTTCTTGACTTGACTACTTTCTGTTCATTCTACAGGTTTCAGTGGACCTGTTAGGAGGCTTTCTCAGATATCTCTTCTGTGATCCTTTGACCTCAGTAAATCCTAGCACTCTGTGATAAAATGATGATATTGCCCCTATTGGAGACAGTATCTCTCTTATACTTCATTGTATTCACAGCGTATTCACATTGTATTTCCAGTTTAGTATCTGGCCTATAGAAAGCTCTTAATGAATATTGATGAGTGAGTGAATAAATGAATGGAGAGATGCTCGTGCTGGAAGAGTGTTTTTTAAAGTATCTGTCTAGGGTTTACACTGTACAACAAATATATTATGAGAGGTGGGCAGGGAGTAGGTGTGAATTATAAAACACTCTAAACAGATTCACTTTAGGGGATAATATTGTTGGAATCCTTTCTCTTGGAGTATACCCCAAAAGATTCAAGATTTCCAAAGCTCTTTCTTTGATAGGGAATCTCTTCAGTCATCTTCCCCTCAGTGCTATTCATGGAAACTATTGAGTTTGAGTACTTGAACATGACAGAATCAAACAAAAAGCTGGAGAAATAGAACATGACCTTTGTCACCATTCTAATTTTATTGACTCACAGTATTCATTTTATTGATTTATAAAATCAATGATGTTTTCTTTGTTTCCATAGCTGGGTAGGAAGCACTGCAAGCTTGCAGCAAATTTGTAACTATGTTTTCAGGCTCAGTTTGTTATCAGAATGATGGAGATTTGGCTCAAAAGTAATCTATTTTTTGAATTAATGAAATAGCTTTCATTTGGCCCCACCATATTTATGTAGTAGTTAAATCTTTGCTCTAGGCAGAAGTGATGGTAACACCACTATTTATAGAGACAGCAATATGCAAGGATAGAAAATGTGGATAGTCCTAGTAAACAGTTCCTTCTAGATTTCGTGTTCTTTAATAAAATGGTCCAAATTATCTCTTTATATGCACATGATTTTTATGAAAATGAGAAAGAAAGCAGATTGAATTTAGACAGATAATTTATAGGGTTTTAGATTTGGAGGCTACTATGATTAAACTGATTTCAAATGTTATTTTTTATTCATTTGGACTTTCTGTGAACACAGATTGGGTGTTCTCCATCCAATAAGTAGACTTTCCTTACTTTCTTCCTTCCTTTTCTTTTCTTTTTTTCTTTCTTTCTTTTTCTTACTTCCAAGTAAGACCAGCTGGAAGATTCCGAGATAAGTTGGCTACAATCTCTGCCCTGGTTTCAACAAGGCCACCTTGTGAGGGGAACTAGAGGAGGGGGGAATGAGACAGACAGTATAGTGAATTATATAATATTGGGTTGGCCAAAAGGTTCATTTGGTTTTTCATATAAGATAGCTCTAGTAGGGCTAAGTTGTCTTTAACTTCATTTGAGACAATTGTGTTAGATTGTATTGTGATAGCTGATATAACAATGTGCATTTTTAAAAAAACTTATCAAAATTGCTGAATATTTGTGTAGCCATTTTAACATTGAAGATGGAAGAGAATATGCAACATTTCAGCATATTATGCTTTATTATTTCAAGAAAGGTAAAAATGCAACAGAAATGTGTTGCACGTGGGTCACCAGCCAGCAGTGACCACGGAACGCTGTGGATGGCACGACGATAAACACGCGAGAAAAAACAACACATGCACAGAGACAGACTAGTTTCTGTGGGGAAGTAGGGACAGAATGGCCACCCCCCCTAGTGGGGAGCGTGCTGATTTACCATCCGTACCTGCTTTTATTAGGCTCATTTTGCATAATAATTCAGGTAAAGTACAGTACTCATTAGGGGAAGTAAGGAACTATAGAAAACAAAGAACTCTGCCGGTCTATTGAGTTGGGGGTCAAAGAGCTGTAAGACTGAGGAACAAACTAACTTCCTCCTAAGACCCTTCTCATTCAACTGAGAGCATTCTAAACAAAGAAGGTTTCACAGTAATTTACATGTTCTTTCTTAGGCCTGATCACCCTGGGGAATCCGCACTTCTCAGTACCGAGCTGTACCACCCTGTCATTGTTTCAGGCTTAGGTGGAGCAGGGGAACTAGGTAACCAAGAGATAAGGAGATTTTCTTCCAGATGCTGAGAACTCAGACTTTGTCAAAGCCGAGGAGCGAGGGTCCATCACCCCCCTTTTGCTGCAGCCCCCCCCCCAAGTCCTTCTTTTGGGGGGCCTCCCAAAGTGATCGTGCCTGGCTTAGGTCGTTCCCCCGTGGGGAATCTTACCCGTCTTTGGCTAACCGACCAAGCTTTTGGGGGTTCAGTCATGAATAAAGCAGCAGAAGCAGCATTCCTGCCAGGGAGATAAGCTTTTGTCTCCTTGCTGGCTCATGGTTCCAAGGGCGTTCCCTTAGCCTTAGCTAGGCGGGGGTTTCAGCCTCTGATACCAGTCAGGGCGGTTCCCAACAGAAATGCATAAAAAGAAATTTGTGCAGTGTATGCAGAAGGTGCTGTGATTGATCAAATGTGTCAAAAGTGGTTTGTGAAATTTCATGATGAAGATTTCTTGCTGGATGTTGCTTCACTTGTTGATCACTATCAACCAGTTGAAGTTGATAGTGATCAAACTGAGATATTAATTGAGAATAATCAATATTATACTGGGCAGGAGACAGGTGGCTAGCTTGAAATATCCAAATCAGTAAAGTTATTGGTGAAAATGAAAAATATGTATTTTACTTTATGGAAAAAAGCATATGGACGTTTTGGCCAACACAATGACTGTATATACATAGAAGATACTTTGGAAATATAAAAACAATCATGACTATTTTAGTGGAAACACACAGAAACTATTATGTAAAGTCCTAAGTGTTATAGTAATGTTAGCAAAGCGCTACATACTGATACAGTTACAGAAGAATTAATTCTTCCTGGTGGTTTTAAGAAAAACTCATTGAACAGGGAATGTTTGAGAGATCTTAAAGTATGAATTTTTTCCAGGCAAAGAATGAAATTAAGTGCCAAGAACAAGGATGAGGATGCTGTGCCCTTGATCTTTTACAGAAAGATTCTCAGACTAGAAGTATAATCTCCTCAACCAGAGAAAGGCTTTCAAACTGTAGACTCAACCACATCCTTCTCTTTCAATTATTATTAAAATGATCCAAGATAAAGCAGTTTTCCAGCTTCTGTGACAGTTAAGCTTACTTATAATGATGGGTTTCTTTGTACAAGTATGTTTTGTTGTGGTGTTTACATCTATAGATAAAGCACAGGAGAAACTACTGGAGCTATAATTTCTCCAGTGGTAATTGGAGAGAACTCTATTTGTCTCTGGTAGTTGAGAGGATCAGACATGAGGTGCATGGATGTATGTGTCTACCTAAAGGGTAAGGTATGTATAGACATCAGAGCCTGGGCAAGGCCAAGATACTGGGAAGAGGCTGTGATTCCTGCTTGCCTTCAGGCTTCTTTAACCACCTTTTGTTTGCGTCCCTGTAGAAAGACTGCACTGTCCTGTTATTTATTGGGTTGGCCAAAAAGTCTGTATGGTTTTTTCCATAAAATAAAAGACACATTTTTCATTTTCACCAATAACTTCATTGATTTGAATATTTTGAGTATGTTGGCTCCCTCCCACATGATATAACATTAATGGTTCTCAATTAATGTCTGGATTGACCACTATCAACTTAAACTGGTCTGCCCGTCCATGGAGCATCATCCAGCAAAAAATCTCCAGCATGAAACTTCACAAACCACTTTTGACACATTTGGTCAGTCGCATCACCTTCTCCATATACTGCACAAATCTTTTTTTGCACTTCAGTTGCATTTTTACCCTTCTTGCAGTATTAAAGCATAATACACCAAAGTGTTGCGTATTCTTTTCCATCTTCAGTATTAAAATGGCTACACAAAAATTCAACAATTTTGATAAATTTTTTTAAAAAATGCATGTTGCCATGACAGCTGTCACAATACGATCTAATAAAATTGCTTCAAATGAAATTAAAAGCAACTAAGCACTACTAGAGCTGTCTTACAGAAAAAACTAAATGAACTTTTTGGCCAACCCAATAGCTAATAGCCTTTGCAGAGATCTAGCCTCAGCCAGGTTCACTCCTCATAAACAAAAGACTACATTGCATGTGGAGATATTCTACCTTTCATAGTAAGACAATTAAATGAGACCATCTTCATCCAGAGATCAGATTTTAGTTTTCAAATTATTTTCTCTGGTTCACAGTATAGAACATGTCTAGTTGGTTTGCTGTTGCTTCTCAACAGCTGCCCTATGGTGGAAAAAGTCAGGCACAGTATGTACCCAAAATTATAGAAATGTCAGCATTTGCTACACTCATATATTAATTCCAATAGTGGTGATTCAGAAATGTGTAGTGCATATACACCATCTGGGCCTTAAATATTTATGAAACTTAAAAGTTACAAAAACAATTTTTTAGTATAAAGGTTAAAAACCTATTACTATAATTTTTCATAAACTAAATTTTAAGCCTTCATTTTTTAATTTACACATTATTCTATTACTAAAAAGACACAGAATTTTATTTTTTTATTATTATTATTTGCTCCTTTTTACTGAATTCATTGAGGTGACACTGGTTAACAAAATTATACTGGTTTCAGGTGCACAATTCTACAACACACCATCTGTACACTATCTTGTGAGTTCACCACCTGATTACCTACTCTATAAAAAACACTATGTTAGGCACTATGGAGGAAAAAAGAATTCCAAGAATTGTGAGATTCATAACTATTTTTTTCTTATGTTCTGTTTTTGCCACATATTGAATGGTAATTTTTCACTTTAAGATAAGAATTGAAAGAAAGAGTAAGGAAATCTCAAATGAGCTCAGTCTGCCTTTGCCCAGTGAAATGGCCTATAGAGGGAAGCAGAACTTGGAAGGAGGTCATAAAGCAATCATTGGAAAAAATGGTGTCTTAAAATTAGAAAAACAACTTTTCCATTTTCTTTCCCCCTTAACATGTCTTCCAAGCTTGGTGTAATGCTAGAGTGATTTGGGGTAATTTAGTCTAAAAGCTCTGGGATAGTAACTCATAAACTTGGCTTGTAGCTGTGGTTCTTATACTAATTAGCTGTATCTTAGTTTATTAGTGAGAGACTGGTTTGTTTATCCTTAACCTTAAGGCCTTAAAGATTATCTAGCCTATATATGTTTACAATGAAGACTTAGGACCCTGAGAACTAGAATCATATCTGCTTTGATCACCACTATACAGAGTGGGGCAGAAGTAGGTTTACAGTTGTGACTATGTGAAACACAGAGCTTATCCTTGTATTAGTATATTATTTATTGTATTACTTTCCATATGAATAACTGTAAACATGCTTTATCCCAACCTGGTATGACATGTACTTAGTACAATTCTGGGCATACAAGTTTGGTACAGACCACTGCATTAAAGAGATCATCTCAATAAATTGAATCATATAAATTTTTTGATTTCCCAGTGCCTATAAAATTTTGTTTCTCCACTTCTATAGTCTATTAAGTATGAGTCAGCATTGTATCTAAGAAAACAACATGCATACCTTAATTAAAAATATTTAATTGCTAAAACTGCCAACTATCATCTGAGCCTTAGTCATAATCTTTTTGCTGGTGGAGGGTTCTGCCTTAATGTTGATGGCTCCTGACTCATCAAGGCGGTGTTTGTCACAGGTGGAGTGGCTGTCTCAATTTATTAATGTATGCTAGCAATGAAGTTTGCTGCACTGATTGACTCTTCCTTTCACAAAGGATTTCTCTGTTGAATGTGATGCTGTTTCATAGCACTTCACTCACAGAACTTTCAAAATTGGAGTCAGTCTTCTCAAACTCTGCCACTGCTCCATCAACTAAGTTTATGTGACAATCTAAGTCATTTGTTTTCATTTCAAGAATCTTCAGAGTATTTTCACCAGGAATAGATTCCATTTCAAGAAATCACTTTCCTTGCTCATTCATAAGAAGCAACTCCCCAAATATTAAAGTTTTACCATAAGAATGTAACAATTCAGTCTAAATCTTCAGGCTCCATTTCTAATTCTAGTTCTGTTGCTATTTCAATCACATCTAAAGTTACTTCATCAACTGAGGTATGGAGATGCTCAAAGTCCAACTTCTCCCAAACTCCCGTTAATGTTGATATTTTGACCCCTTTCTGTAAATCATAAAATTCTTAATGACATACAAAATGATGAATCTTTTCCAGAAGGTTTTCAATGGACTTTGCCCAGATTCATCAGAGGAATCACTATGGCAGCAACAGCCTTACAGAATGTGCTTCTCAAATAATGACTTGGAAGTGAAAACAACTCCTTGATCCATGGCTGCAGAATTGATTTTGTGTTATCAGGCATAACATCAATTTTAATTGCATTATTCATCTTCATCAGAGCTCTTGGGTAACTAGGTGCGTTGTCAATAAGCAGTGTTATTTGGAAAGGAATCTTTTTTCCCCCCTGAGCAGTAGGTCTTGACAGTGAGCTTAAAATAGTTAGTAAACTATGTGGTAAACAAAGACACTGTTAGCCAAGCTTTGTTGTTTCATTTATTGAGTACAGATAGAGTAGATATAGCATACTTCTTGAGGGTCCTAAGATTTTCACAATGATAAATGAACACTGGCTTAATCTTAGAGTCACCAGCTGCATTAGCCCCTAACAAGAGAGCCAGCCTGTCCTTTAATGTTTTGAAGCCAGTCATGAGTTTCTCCTTTCTTGCTATGAAAATCCTAGAAGGCATCTTTTTCCAAAATAAGGCTGTTTCATCTGCATTGAAAACCTGTTGTTGATTGTATCCACCTTCATTTATTATCTTAGCTAGATCTTCTGAATAACTTGGTGAAGCTTCTATATCAGTGCTTGTTGCTTTTCTTTTTACACTTTTGTGTTAAGATGTTTTCTTTCCTTAAACCTCATGAACCAACTTCTGCTATTTTCAAGCTTTTCTTCTTCAGTTTTCTCACCTCTATCAGCCTTCATACAGTTGAAGAGAGTCAAGGCCTTGCTCTGGATTAGGGTTTGACTTAAGAGAATGTTGTGGCTGTTTGGATGTGTTCAGACCAATATGACTTTCTCCGTATCAGCAATTAGGCTATTTAACTTTTTTATCATTCATATGTTTGCTGGAGTAGAAATTTTAATTTCTTTCAAGAGCTTTTTCATTGCATTCAGAGCTCGGGGCTAACTGGTACAAGAGGCCTCCTTTCAGCCAGTCTCAGCTTTCAACATTCTTTTCTCACTAAGCTTAATAATCCTTAGGTTTTGATTTAAAGTGAAAGATGTGTGACTCTTCCTTTAACTTGAAAATTTAGAGGTCATTGTAGGGTTATTAACTGACCTAATTTAAATACTGTTTTATTTCAGGGAATAGAGAGGCCCAAGGAGAATGAGAGAATGGAGGAAGAGCAGTAGGTAGAGCAGTCAGAAGACACACATTTATGGGTTGTTTGCCCTCTTATATGGACATGGTTTATGGTGTCCTGAAACAATTTCAACAGTAAAATCAAAGGTCACCAATCACAGGCCACCATAACAAGTATAATAGTAACAAAAAGTTTGAAATATTGCAAGAATTACCAAAATGTGACACAGACATAAAATGAACAAAAGCTGTTGGAAAAATGGCACTTGCCCAACTTAGGGTTGCCAATAATCTTTAATGTATAAAAACACACAATATCTACCAAGTGAAATGAAGTGAAGCAAAGTAAAACAAGGTATGCTTGTTCTTGTTTAAGAAATATTAAGAAAAATAAAAGGAATAAGGTGCAAAATGGCTATAGAAGGCATCTCTATTATCTGGGAGCCTAAGGCAGTTATGTGGATCTCACAAATTCATGAACTATCCTGTAGTTCCTTGACTGTACATACCCATCCCTCTCACCATGACTTAATCAACATGTAATTTTCATCAAAATTTTCCTGACACCATCATGTCCTTTTTTAGGTGATATGGCTTCTACCTTTAATTGCTTACTTGTTGCAATGAGAGATGTTGGGTTGAGAATTGCTTTGTCACATAATTTTAATATAAATAACCTCATGCTATATTTTGAACACCTGGAATCCATTTTATTGTCTTCCTTCTATCCTTTGTGTTATTGACCAATTTCTATGATTCATCTATATTAATAATTTCAGCTTATAGTTTGCCTCCTGTGAACATCCTTAAATTTTTTTACTTAATTATTGAATACTTGTTTTTTCCCCTTAACTTTTCCATTTATTCACCTTAACTTTATCAGTCTGATTATTCCCATGGTATCTCATCTCCACCTAAAATGGTTTATCTCCCATCTCTAAGGTCAGATCAGTAATAATAATAATAATAATTAATAATATCAGTATTATTTTTAGTGTTTTCTTTTTCATCAATCTTTATAAGTTGTACCTTGAACTATCCCTCACACCAAAGAACCTAATATTTACTTTTTATTTTTAAAACTCCTTTATCTTTTGGGCTATTGATGGACTTTCAAGTTGTTTTGAATCCCTGTCTACTCTGGATCCTTTGATGAGTAATTAATCCTTGACATTTTGAGAGTATAGTAACCTTGCACCTTCTTGATCTTGCAGTGGATCTGCTGTGGCATTTCTAGGATCTAATACAGCCTGACTCTGCATTCTCAACTCTCATGTTACCAATTATAGAAAGTCTAAAAGAATACTAATTGGGTCCTACAGAAAATTATGTAATCTGTCCTCAGCCAGACCCACTCTGTTCTCTGTGACCTCACATCACCTTTGGGTCCAGCAGCTCCAATCCATTTCTCTTCTCCTAATGTCCTCAGTCTTGTTCTGATTCCTTTTACACTGAGAAGATGAGCTTTCCTGAGTCACTGAGAGCATTGAGATGCTCTGAGGCAATAGTCCTGCGAACCTCTTTTTAATTCAGACAGTCTCTCATACTTTCACTCATTATTCTCCTTATTGCTGTCCTTTTTTCATGGTTAATTGCAGCAATTTGTGTTTGATCTTACTGTCACCTAATTCTCACAGGAATCTGTTTATTTCTTGTAAGTTTAGGTTCCCTGATCTACCACTTATTCATTATTGTTTATTTTTTTGAGTAGGTCATTTGACTTACAGGCTCAGCTTTCTCATCTGTAAAGTAGTAAAATTATACTCATCACATTGGGCTGCCAGAGGATCAAATGAGATAATAGATTCTTATGTTTTTTCCAACTGCTTTTTTTTGTGGTGATACAGTCTTAGGTATCTGGAGCAGAATTGTAACATTTTCCCCTCTCAAATCATTAACCTTCACTCTAACTACGACCAGAATTGCAGCAAGCAGCATGCCCTAACTACAGAGTGTGTAAACATATATATGATGAAGAAATCAGGCTAGAGTTAGAGCTATGCTGTTATCCCAAGGCAATTCCCCCCCTCCCCAAATGTAGAGCCTCACTTGTTAAGAAAAATGATAACATTTAATTTTAAACATAATACTAGGAGGCAACTTGGGTGTCGACATGACTTTTAAGAGCTCAACTGTTTTACCTACAAAATAATGGGGTTTGACTGGATGATCTCTAAAGTCTCTTGCAGCTTCAGGAATCTGAGATATTATGGCCCTGAGTCTGAGCTCCTTTTCTGGGTATGAAATTCATAGACTGTATTCCAGTGTGCCCTGAAATATAAGGTGGAAGCTAAGGGATGGTACTATTTCATCAGACAAAGAATTTCTTGTTGCAAATGATTGTACCATTAGTTTTTGAGAGAAAACTCAATGATCTGCTCAGTTTACAAGGAGCAGTATTGAGTGTTTCCTAGCAGAAAGATAGCTGGCAGGCTTAAAATGAGTATTGATGTGTTTATGTGGAGATAAGGATACATGTTAGCTTTTCTCAGAATTCCATTTTCAATTACTCTTGAACTAGTTTGAAAATTCATCGTCTTCACGCCAAATATCTCTTCATGTGCCACATATGCTGAGTAGCAGACCTTAACATCTCCCCAGGGCTCATATTAGTATACTCTGGCAAAAAATTAAATGGAATCATGAGAGTGCAGGCTTCCGGTATTGCTCTGGTAGTTAGGAATTAAGATTATTTGTCCATTAGATGATATATCTATATCTTTTATCTTTTCATTCTTGTTTTGCTTCTTCCATCTCTCTCTTCCTTACGTATTTTCTCTTTTTTGCATTTCTTTTCACATAAAATCCATTGCCTTTTTAGAAAAGAATGAGCAAATGAATGACTATAGGCCCTTTACCATAAACTGCTCTTGCTAGTTAAAAGCAGAGAAAATATCACAGAGATATAGGACTGGAGGGGTTCTTGGGAAGTCATTCACGCCACTTCTCTAACTTTACATCACCCCGCACTACACATAGATGATCTCTCTACATAAAAAAAAATACTATCGCCTTTCCTGGTCTCTCTTTCAATATTGACCAACTCTCATTGTCAGAAATGCTGCAGTATTGAACCTGCTGCTAAATTGTCTTAAACGCTGGCAACGGTGAATGTGTTGACACTTTAGGAAAAAAAAGAAGGAATAGGGGTTTTATGCCTGTTTTAGTGTTTCCAGAAAAGTTCAATGTTTCTAAGTGTGAAGCTTTAGAGGATGGCTGTAGGTATATGCCACCTAGTATTGAATTGGTGCTCTTGAAATACATAATAAGACTATAATTCTCAGCTACTTTAAATCTTGTCTTGATCCCATATGTGGTCACAGCTGTGAGTTCCTCAGTATCGTCATTTTAAATCAAACAAATTATTTTCTAAAGATAGACAATTAATAATGTTAGTAAAATTGTGGAATCCATATTTTTACAAATTGAAATATACTTATTTTACTGAATTTCATGGACTGTGGAGTGTAAAGGGACCTTTAGTCCTCTATCAGATGCTTAAATCCCCTTTTGAATAACCAAATGACCATCTCTTCTCTACCTGAAGGTATCTTGGGAATGGAGTGTACTTATGAAGGCTCTTGCATTTTTTAAGGCACACAATTATTAAAATTTCTGCCTTGGATGAGAAGATTTGGGCATAATCCAAGTTTTTATCTATCCAATCCCTTTTCTTTTTATCCTTCTGGGTTTGTGGCTTGCTTGTGATAAACCATATTCGCTTTACCCCAATAAAACAAAAAAAAAAAACACAGTAAACTTGAGTGTAATTTACAAAGCCAAATTGATCAGTGAGAGACTATAAAATTTATATAATAGTTTAGGTATTTTGGTAGTAATAGAAAAAAAGTAATGTGTTAAGGCAGGCACACATACAAAAGTTGGTATCTATTTATATGCTTTTCTTTTGAGGAGTCCAACCTATTATTGGCTGAACTATTGATGACTTCAGCTGTTCTCAGAAGACTTAGGATCTGCCCTTTGTTTTGTATTTGTCAAAAACATGATATTAACTACACATTAACTTATTTTCACTTCATAAAAGCAAAATCTTTGCTATAAATTGCCTCAAATCGCAGTGCAAATGCAAAACATTCTATTAGCTTAAAACAAGAGTAAGCTGAACTAAAAATGGAATATATTAAGAATACCATATTTTAACAATACAAAATTATTCCTTTTAGCTTGCTGTTGACATGAAAAACAGGCAAGAGTGGGGGCAGGAGAGATGGACCTTAGCACATTCCCCAAGATGGGGGTTCTCAGAGTTTCCCTTTAGGTTTGTGGTACCTGCCCTTCATCCTCAAGACTGACCTGTTGTGTGGGAACGGGGGTGGTGTTTTGACAATACTTGGGTGAGAGGAGTCTGGTTTTTGGAAGTAAATTATTAACTCCTGGTTCTAGGGCTGGCCTCCTGAGGACACATTGACAAGGTGGGGGTCCTCCAGCCTCTTTGTCTAGCCAAGTCATACCTTGGTGTATCACAGCCATAGATTAAAATGTTATGCAAATATTTTAAAGCATGGTTTTTTAAAACGTGTGTGTGTGTGTGTGTGTGCGTGCACACACACACACACACACACACACACACACACACACATTGTATATCTTGGCTGGACCAGGAGGTATTTGTGTCATTTGTGTCTTATGTCCACTAATTTTTGAATTTGCTGAAAAGTGAAAGAGCCTTAGAAAACCTGTTTTTGGTTATTCCTTTGTTTCAGCAGCTTTACTCCTTTACAAATAGAGGTTTTACCTCCCAGGGTATTATGTCACACCTTCTTAGTCCCTTCTAACTTGTTGCTATTTGCTTCCTTAGAAGTGTATTCTCTTCATGGGTATAAATGGAGAGGTGCTGCTGATGGTCAGGAATGGGGCAAACAACACTCTGGCTGCTCTGAAAGATGGCAGCCATACGACAGAGGTCACCTACATCATTATCCAGCTTTGCAAGCAGGGTCAGGCAATGGGATTGAGGAAGACACTTTCCTACATTCTTCCACAGTGGCTCAGCTTGGGCTGGCCATTGCCTGTGCTTCTCAGTCCATTTTATTGGCCTCCGTATTAATGGTCAAACCATTGGTCTTAGTTTTCAGAGTTGTAATTTTTAAATGTTCACTATATTCAAGAGTCTTTTTGAAATGAAAATTGGATTATGTTATTCTATCACTTTAAACATTTTAAAGATACCCCATGGCTCTAAAGATAAAAAACCCACTATATTCCTTCATGAGGCTTAAAAGGCTCTGTGTTATTTGATTTCTGAATGCCTAGTCAGCCTTATTTTCCTCTATGTCCCACCACATATTCTTCAATCCAGCCACATTGAATTTCTTTATTAAAAATCAAGTCTCAGCCCTGGCTGGCGTAGCTCAGTGGATTGAGCATGGGCTGTGAACCAAAGTGTTGCAGGTTTGATTCCTAGCCAGGGTACATGCCTGGGTTGCAGGCCATAACCCCCAGCAACCACACATTGATGTTTTTTTTTCTCTCTCTCTATGTCCCTCCCTTCCCTCTCTAAGAATAAATAAATAAAATCTTTAAAAAGAATCAAGTCTCCTCCATCTCTTGGAACATACTCTTGTTTCCTTATCACCTTTGCTATTTCTTGCACCTTGTTTCCCCAAATATTTTTCACTCAATTTTTGTATTTCCATTTAGACTGGAATTCATTCAGGAAGCATACTGTATTAGCTTTAGTTGAGGTGACATGTCCCTCCTATGTGTCCCTGGCATCCTGTTCAACCCCTGTCGTAAAACTTACCTATATCTCTCTGAGGTGGCCTAAGTTCTCTACTAAAAGATAAAATCCTTAAAGGTAAAGACCTTATATATCTTGCTTTCCAATATATCCTCAATGTCTAGTATGGTGCCTGTCATGTTATGGTGTGGAATAAACACTTGATGACTGAAGTTTTAATACTTTTATATATTTATGTTTTCATATTTTTATATATGTTCAACATTGAATATGATTTAATATTTTAATATAATACTTTTTTCTTTTTCTGTGTCTTCAGAGACTTAAACACATATTATTTTAAACCATAAAAAACATGCATATTGGAGGGGGAGCTTAGTAAAATGGGAAAGAGCCCACAATCTGGGCTTATAAGCCTGTATTTGAAAGTCTGCTCTGACAGTGAGTTATAAGCTATATGACTGAGCTATTTATTTAACTTCTCTGTGCCTCAGTTTACATATCTGTTAAATGGAGGTAGCACATGCCTCACAGGGTTGTTATGAAAACTAAATAAGTTAACCTTTGTAAAACATTTAGAGCTTACATGGCACATAGTAAATATATATTTTGAGTGCTTGATTAATAAATAATAGATCCCTCCAATAGCTTTTAAACTGAGAGCTATAAAGTATTTAAAGAATATTTTCAACTGACTTTCAAGTCCATTAACATACCTCAAAGCCTGGCTGCCAACGCTAACTTGAACTTTTTTTTAACATTGTGATGTTTATCCCATTGGCAATAAGGAACAAGTAGCTCATAGCACTATTTTTATTCATCATAATCAAGTGTAATATTTATGGAACATCCTTATGTTCTTCAAAAACTTACTTCATGAACTACACATCTTTAATATCTGCCAGGCATTATAATATGAAAATAATGTTTGTGGTCCTTCTATTTTCTTAGTAGTTCCTTCCCTGGAAAATTATGGCTCTTGCCTTGGACTCTATTTTAATATCACATTTTTGGCTGATTCTCTATAGTAACCTAATCAGGTGTACTATGAAATGACACTGCAAAATAGTTATTTGCAGACGACTTAGGCAGCAGCTTTGCCTGTAATATGAATTACCCCGTGGCTCCCTCTCTTACAGACTCACACTCCTCTGGTGTGCAATGAAGCATGGGCAAGAGCAGAGATCAATACTACTGGTACCATCAGGGTTCTAGGCATTCCTTGCCTTCCCTATATCTCTAAGTACTGAAGTGCTCTAGAATGTGTGAGGTTCTAGCACTATTCAGGAACTGTGAATTTGAACTAGGAAAAATTAAGGAAGAACAGAAAAAAATTCCATGTAAAATGTGTGTGTTTGAGATAACAAAGAACAAGTAAGTTTTAGAATCATGTTGAACCTCTCAATAATCTCAATTGTTTAAAAGCATTGGGAAAGGATGTGAACTGGATGCTGTAAATACACTTTGAAACTCATTAAATTGATTCATCATTATTTATTGAATAATTATTATTAGGTTTAGTTGTGCAATGTTGTAGGACTTTACAACAAAGTGTAAGTGGTGTGGTGGAGGATCTTGGAATTTGAGTTGACCCACTCTTGAAAGCATGGTTTAAATTAGATTTTTGGATAAATCAATTCAAATGCAGAATTTAGCTCTGGTGAGAGAAAATGGGAAGTTCGAGGCACAGGGTGCAAAAGATTAGTAGGTTCAGGTGTGACTTTTCACCTCTCAGGCAAATTAGCTTCTTTATGAAGCAGAGAATAGAGGTTAAGATGGAGCCCATCAGAAGAAAGGCAGCACTGATGTCCATGTTATGAGATCTTTTCCAGACTATCTCTAGTCTTCTATGGAAATACTTGGTCTTGGGGAGAAAGGTTGCCCTTCGGGTTTTATATGTCATTTTTATGTAATGAGAACAGTGATATGTTGCTGAAAATGTCGGGTCTTCAAGATGCCCAAATAGATAGTGACTGCATTTGAAACCTTATTATTTCACCCACTGGCTTGAACAAATACAACTATGCTCTGAACTTCCCCTCTCATCTATAAAATAGGGTTGTAAAATAATTCAACGTGATAATGCATGTAAAGCACCTTGCTCATACCAAATTGTTAGTGTTGCTCTGGGTTCAATTTTTCAAAGATAATTATACCAGTTGTGAGTGTCCAGTATAGATATTAAGGACAAATTGTATCTATGACTTTCCTCCTCTTGGGATGAGATGTTACTGTGTATTGCTGATGAGTATTACTCTGATTTATGGCTTTCTGCATTGTCTGGCTCACAGTCAATAGATTACTGTTCATGAGTAATAAAAGTGACAAAGGAATTCAAACTGGGATTGAAGGATAGAGAGGATTTATACAATGTATTGGCTTCTATACTGGTCTCTGGGCAGTAATCTCAGCTCTGAGCCTGCACTCTAGGGACTGGTGGGCTAGTACACTTGCCTTAGAAAGATGCCTTGATATATCTGGAATGGAAGAATTTACTTCTACTGTGGTCAATTTATAAATACAGATTTTTCTGGTAGGTAGATGCAAGGGGTAATCACTAATGAGCCTCAACCACAACTTGAGGTCTAGAACCACCAGTTCTAGAGACTTGGAACAGAATTTTAAGAGACTGTCATTATGATGGGTGAGGTCAGGACTGTACCTGAGATTTATATATTTAGGGTGTGGGCAGAAGGTTACCCATATTCTCTAGGATGTCTTGGGAGATCACTGGAAGTTCTATTTTAATTTAATTGAAAACAGAAGTCTTATTTCAATTTAGCATTCTTAGAGTTCTTTATCTTCATCCATCTTTTATTCTATTTGGCAAGGGAATTTCCAGCTTATTTTCAGGCATTTTCTAAAATAAGTTTATATGTAATATGGAATATATGATATGAAGTACATAATTAGCCTCACCCACTACTTACAGGCTTTTAAAAAATTCAGTATGTGCAACCTACAGTGAAAATTGAAGGATAAAAATACGCAGCTTTTTCGGTGGATTTAAAAGAGATTGGATCAAATATCTAGACATAGGATAACAAGTGCATGGAGATGGAGAGAATGAAAATGTAATAGGGGAAAAAGAAAATGGAGCAAATTTCAGAGAAGGAAAGCTAGGCAAGTGTAGAAGGCACTAGGGTAGAAGTGCTAACACATGTTTCTTTCAGATGGGGGATTAGGTGGAGTGGATGATGAGGATGTGGAGAACCTTAACTGGATTGTCTCCACCTTTTCAATGAAGTGACAATGTCATCAACCCAGTGTGGTTGTGGGGAAAAGGGTTTAATACAGCTGCAGCATGGAGGGAGTGGCTGATGTTAAATGCCATATTTGTACTGAGCACAATTGACAAGATTCTGTGGCTTTTTTCTGGCAATGTTAAGTAGCCTGGGGATAGAAACAGAAAATGATGGAACTAAGTGTCTTGTCTTCCAGAATACCCATCTCTCAAGTTAGGAGCATTTTTTTTCCCCACGGAAAAAAATCTTTCTTTTGCTTAATCTAATGCAGTTTTGTCATTTATCAAGTCCTCAGAATTCTTTTTGGGGGTACAAACCATGATGATGTACAACAATTGATCAGCAATTCCTCTTTCTTTTTGTAAGGAATTCTTAATAAAAAGTTTTTATAAAAATAAATTTACTAATTATTCTTTAAGTGTTAATGGCTGCCTAATATATGGAACATGGTTATTCACTTTTTATATCATTATTGTCTAATCAGATAGCCTTTTTCATGTATGTTGCTGTAATATTGCAATATGTTACTTAAAATGTTTCTTCATCTTTTAGTAGAGTGATGTTGAACAACATATATCCTTTGGACAACATTATATTATACATGAGATGCTACCAATAAGGTTTTAGAACTTTTGAGTCTATTAAATGATTATATTTTAAGTTATTGGTATTGTGTTTAGTTATAGTAGACAAAATCTATTTCTTATTTCAAACAACAATATATTCCAAGATCTTAGGTACATTCATCATCTTTTCCTTCTTGAGCAGTCCAAAAATGGTATTTTGATGAGCTTGGCAGTTTTCCCAGCAAAAGTTGGTATTAGGTATTGACCTTTCCAATATTTTGAATTCTACTGACTTTTCTTCATTACTTTGTAAAGGCTCACCATGTTATCTTCTTGGATGCAATGTCATCAGTCATGCTAAGACAATAACTAGCTGAGACAGGTAGATTGTTCCATTAAAATATGTAGGTTTGGGAATATTTAGGGAAGTAAAACTATTTTGTGTAATACTCTAATGATGGATATAGGTTGTTATTAATTTGTCAAAACTCATGGAATGTATAGTACAAAAAGTAAACCTTGATGTAAACTATGGACTTCAGTTAATAATACTGTAACAATATTGGCTCATCAGTTGTAACAAATGTAACACACTAATGCAAGTTGTTAATCATAATAGGGGAAACTTATCTGTGTGAGGATGGGGGGGGAGAGGGACTATGTGGGAAATCTCTGTACTTTCTGCTTTATTTTATGAAAAACTAAATGACTCTAAAATGATTATTAATTAAAATAATTCATAAGTTTACAAAAAAGAAATAAAGATTCCTAGCTGAAAGAAACAGTCAGCATTATAAAAACTGCTATACCAAGCAATACAGAAAGGAACAGAATATGTGTTAATTTAAAAGTTTGTAGGTTATAAGTAAAGCATTCTAATTACGTGGTTCTATATGTATTTCAAACAACATATCCATGTTGGCTTAATTATGTATGTAATAGTAAATCCATATATGCATATGAACTACTGTTGCTTGTATACACATGAGTGTAAATGGGCATGAACAGTGCTGTGCTCCCAGACCCGAGCCATGCCCACCAGTTATATTTCTAGCACTCAAATTCTAGCACTCAAATTCTGTTTTGTGGGAAGATCTGGCTGTCGCCAACTACTGAGATTCAAATTCCTCCAAAGTTTAAAAAAAATTTTTTTAACCTGATATGTAGTTATTTACTGTCTTATCATTGATCTTCTTGAGACTATATTTTATTCTTTTCTGAATAGGTAACACAATCCAAATAATACTTACACTTACCAGTCACAGTTTTATGACTTAAAATTGTCTCTTTAAAATGTTCCCAAGGGGTAATCCATTGTTCTAGAATTATGGCAAATGAGTTTATTTTCACTTTGTTTAAATGGTTCCTAATTTAAAAAATTAAAATGACATCTCAATTTATATCTTTTCCATGATCACAGCATCATTATTTTCTTATTTCTTAGAAAGAGAACCTTGATATTACATGTTATTCTAAGGAAGAGTAGGAGGCTGCCTAGTTCACATGAGTTCAGGAATCCCAATAAAGTTTGTTTCCATCTAGTACCTTGCCAGTTAACTGGTAAATGTCTTAGATTTTACTGTTAAATATTTATTTCTTTAACATAATTGTGTGACCATGGCTAAAATTTGATCATGCCGGGAGAGACAAAGAGTAAAGAGAACGGGAATGGAGAAAATCAGCTTCCTCAAACTTTGTGCCTGGAAGAGCTGGAAATTTGTGAGTGGTTTCCATCAGTAGATGCTCAAGAACATGAGATGATGATCTATTACAGACACCAGAAATGTTGGCTCTAAAAGCACTTCAGCCCAGTGCTCAGTAGTCAGGTTACATAGATTCCAGATTTACCTGTTGGGTTGTTATTAGTTGCTTGGTGCAGTAACAGACCTTGAAATATTTTCTCCAAAATTGGAATATTTCACCTAAAATCATACCATTCTGGGAGATAGCATTTTATGATTCAAAGAACATAAACAAGAGAGAAAGATCTGAATGCAAATTCTGGACCATCTAATAATACCTCAGTGACTTGAAACAAGTATCTTATTTTCTCTTTTTCCTCAAACTACCCTTCTGGAAAACAGAAAAAATATACTCATAGGATTGTTTTTGAGTTATGAGTCAATAATATCACAGTACAAGTTCAGTGCCTGGTACATTGTTGGCCCCCAATACCTGGTAACTTTTATTGTCCCTCAAATGAAGTTTATCTGCCACTTTTCTGTTCTTCCAGGGTCTTCTTGTAATTTATTCTTAGAGGCTAAATCACTGGTAGAAAAAGCCAAGTTTAACCAACTAAAACAGATTTCCTCAAAATACTTTCTTTCAGATCATTTGGAATCTTGAAATGAGAAAACTGGAAAGAACTTGGAGATAACCTCTTTTCAAAGCTTTAAAATGCATAGCAATAAATTGACACCAAAGGGCTTGGCCTAACTAGCTGAAGAACCTACTCAATACCACTCCCTTACATATACATAGTAAGACCAAATGTCTTCCTATTTCTTTAATGAAGAAATGGCATGCAGCAGAGATGGTGATGCAGCAAACACAAAAGGCACTTAGTATTTTTTCAATATCACCTTTGCAAAGATCAAATTTTGTTTCTAGTTCTTGTCCATATATAGCATTACTTGTACAGAATTATAAAAATAGAATAAGTACTATTCTAAATCTTGTGTTTTACTTATTATATACCTATCAATTTTACATAGTGTTATATAATTTTATATTATATTTTAAATGGTTATATAATATTTAATCAAGTGGAGGTATTATCTGAAAACATTTGGCTGTAATTGAAAATTCTAATTGTTACTTATATTTTAATAAGTAAAGGCCAGGACCAGATCCCTCAGGATCACCAGATTCCTGGGTCTGTAATGCAATTGCAACACATTTATTCAATAAATATTGAATGTGTGCTGTTGATTTGCCTAGTACTGCACTCTACGCAGTGAGAGGTGTCAGTGGGTGAAGACATGGTCCCTGTCTAAAAGGAAATTAAACATTATAGCCTTAGAGTCACATACTACTTATTGCCAACTTTCAATTCCATCTCTGAGTTAAGAAAACCTTCCAATGCCTCAGTGTCCTGGCACTGAAATTCACAGAAGGTAATCACAATTCTCAAATAATTTTCAGTTGCTGGTTCTCTAGCCCAAATCCACTTGCATTGGCTCCCATTCCAGTAAAGCTATATAAAGGTACATTATTCATAGTTTTCCCCATGGATTTCAATTTCAGGTTGGCTGATCTACTTAGAACCACAATGCAGCTTTTCTCATTGGAGTATAGAGCAACAGGTATTTTACACATTTCTTCCTTTCTTTTCAAATATATCTCTAATTTTTTATTTCCATGCCCCCACCTCCTATCCTTTGGCAACCATCATCTTGTTCTCTCTATCTATGGGTGTGTTTCTACTTTGTTTTGTTTATTCATTAATTTTGGATTTTTAGATTCTGCATATGAAACCATATGATATTTGTCTTTCCCTGTTTTATTTCACTTAGCATAATGTCCTCACTATCTATCCACGTTATTGAAAATGGCAAGATTTCATTTTTTATTTTTGAATAATTTTCCATTATATATTCACTTGATGGACATCTGTGTAGATTGCGTACATGTCTTGGCTATTACTAGCAATGCTGAAGTAGACATAGGGGTACATCTATATGAATTAGTAATTTTTTCTAAGATTAATATCCAGAAATAGAATTGCTGTATTGTACATCAGCACTCTATTTTTATTTTTTTGAGTAATCTCCGTACTGTTTTCCATAGTGGCTACACTAATTTACAATCATATCTACAGTGCATGAGAGTTCCCTTTTCTTCACATCCTTACTAGCATTATTTATTTGTTGACTTATTGATGATAGCCATTCTAACGGGTGTGAGATCACATTTCATCATGGTTTTAATTTGCATTTCCTTGATGATTAGTGATATTGAGCATCTTTTCATAACCCCGTTGGCTATCTATGTCTCCTTTTCAGAGAAATGTCTATTCAGGTCCTCTGCCAATTTCTTAATTGTATTTTTGGGGGGTGTTAAGTTGTATGATGTTCTTAAATATTTTGGATATTAACCCTTTAACAAAACATCACTGGTGAACGTCTTGTCCTTTTCAAAGGTTGTCTTTTTTATTTGGTTGATGATTTCCTTCACTGTGAGAAAAACTTTATAGTTTAATGTACTCCCATTTATTTATACTTTTTGTTTTCCTTGCTTATGGAGATATATCCAAAAGTGCTAAGAACAATGTCAAAAAGTGTACCGCTTATGTTTTATTCCATGAGTTTTATGGTTTCAGGTCTAACATTTAAGTCTGTAATCTATTTTGAGTTTATTTTTTGTATATGGTATAACAAAGTGGTCCAATTTCAGTTGCTTTGCATATATCTGTCCAGTTTGAAGAGACTATATTTACTCCATTGTTTGTCCTTATCTCCTTTGTCATAGATTAATTGACCATATGAGCCAAGATTTATTATGGTGATCTTTCTTCTATTCCACTCATACATATTTATACACACACACATTTATTTTTGCAAGTACCATAATGTTTTGATCATTATAGCTTTGTAGTTTGATATCAGGAAGCACGATACCTCCCACATTGTTCTTTCTCAACATCTCTTTGGCTATTTGTGGTCTTTTGTGGTTTCATATAAGTAATTGGATTATTTGTTCTACTTCT
This sequence comes from Phyllostomus hastatus, assembly GCF_019186645.2. Classification (NCBI taxonomy): domain Eukaryota; kingdom Metazoa; phylum Chordata; class Mammalia; order Chiroptera; family Phyllostomidae; genus Phyllostomus; species Phyllostomus hastatus. The sequence goes on along the minus strand of NW_025334017.1, from coordinate 9,359,622 downwards.
GTGAAATATGCCATTGGTGTTTTGATAGACACTGCATTGAATCTATAGATCATTTTTGGGTGGTAGGGACATTTAATGATGTTAAGTGTTCCTATCTATGAACACAATATATGCTTTTATTTATTTCTATCTTCTTCAATTTTTTTCCCTCAGTATCTTATAATTTTCCAAATATAGGTGTTTTACATCCTTGGTTAAATTTATTCCTAGGTATTTTATTTTTTTGAATCATTTAGAAATGGGATTTTTTTTTAGTTTTTCTATATGATAATTTATTATTGGTTGATAAAAATGCAACTCATTTCTGAATAGTATCCTGCTATTTTACTGAATTTACTTATCAGTTCTAGTAGTTTTTTGGTGGAATCTTGAGAGTTCTCTAGATACTGTTATCTATAAATAATTATAGTTTTATTCCTTTTCCAGTTTGGTTGTCTTTTATTTCTTTGTTTTGTCTGATTGCTGTGGCTGTACTATGTTGAGTAAAAGTGGTGATAGTGGGCATCCTTGTCATGTTTCTGATCTTTAGAGGAAAGGCTTTCAGCTTTATACCATTGAGTATGATATTAGCTGCTAGTTTGTCATATGTGGCCTCTATTATGTTGAGATAGGCTCTTTCTGTACTCACTTGGTTGAGAATGTTTTTTTTATTTTTTATAAAAGGATAGTAAATATTTTCAATTTTTTCAGCCTTTCTTGAGATAATTACATGGTTTTTATCCTTTATCTTATTAATGTTGTGTATCACCGTGACTGATTTTTGGATAGTGGACCATGCTTGCATTCCTGAATAAACCCCACTTGGTAATTGTGTACAATGTTTTGCACATATTGTTAAATTCTAGTTTGGTAATACTTTGTTGAGGATTTTTGTATCTTTGTTTATCAATAATATTGGCTTGTAATTTTCTTACTTTGTAAAGTCTGCATCTGGGTTCAGCATCAGGGTAATGCTGCCTTCATAAAATAAGATCAAAAGCATTCCTTCCTTTACAATTTTCTGAAATAGTTTGAGAAAGATAGGTATTAATTTTTCTTTGAATGTTTGTTAGTATTCACTTGTGAAGCCATCTGGCCCTGGACTTTTATTCGTTGGGAGCTTTTGTATTACTGCTTTTATTAAACTTTAAAATTTGTATTATAAAAATAATTTCCAAAAATGAAGAAAATATAAACAACAATGAACACACAGGTATACCTGTACCTACATTCAATATCTGTTAAATTTTGCTATATGTGCTTTATTTGCACAAACACACACAAACAAATATTGCAGAGCTATGTCATATTGTAACATTTTATCTTAAAAGGTTTTTTATTGAATTTATTGGGGTGACATTGGTTAATAAAATTATATAGGTTTCAGGTATACAATTCTACAATACATCATCTGTATATTGTATTGTGTGTTCACCACCCCAAGTCACCTTTCATCACAATTTATCTTCCCTCTACCCTCTTCTCCTTCCCCTCCCCCCTTTCCTCTGGCAATCACCATACTCCCTTCCCTCTGGCAATCACCAATCTTCCATCTGTGTCAATGAATTTTTTAAAATTTATTTTTAGACAGAGGGGAAGAAGGGAGGGAGAAAGGAAGGGAGGGAAACATCAATGTGTGGTCCTCTCGCATGCCCCACAATGGGGAATCTGGCCCACAACCCAGGCATGTGCCCTGACTGAAAATCAAACCAGCAACACTTTGGTTTGGAGGCCAGCGCTCAATCCACTGAACCACACCAGCCAGGGCTTCCATGAGTCTTTTTTCTTTGCTTGATCCCTTCACTCTTCTCATCCACACCCCAAACTCTTCCTCTCTGACAGTTGTCAGTTTTTTTCTCTATATCCATGAGACTGTAGAGACCTTGCATGCAGGCCAGAGCACCTGGATAGAGCCCCTGCCCACCCTCTGGAGGAGGAGGGGGATGGAAACATTGGAGCTCACAGGCCCCTTCAATTCCAGAGAATTCTCACAGTCCCTAGAGAGCCCCCATGGCTCCCTAGTCTTTCCTTTTACAGTCTCTGGTTTTTGTATCAAAAGTGGATCCATGCACAAGACCTCTATACAAGCTTTATATGCACGGTAGTTTGGAGAAGCTGCTTAGGGAAGAGCAAGCAATTAAGGCACCTGGAGCTCTAGCCTGCTGGGCCTGAGCAGCTCTGGGCAGGGAGGCCGGGTGAGTGTGGTGAGGCTCTCAACAGACACTTCCAGGGCTTTGAGCATGAGTCTTCCAGGTCCAGGCTGCTGGGATGCAGCAGTTTTCTGCAGATAGAGCAGTCGGGTGTGGTGAAGCCCTGTTGTTCCAGCTTGTTCCTTTTGTTCCAGGCAGTGCAGGTAGGCCAAAGATTCACAACTGAGTTCCTATCTGCCCTGAGTGGAATGAATATAAACAATGGTTCTCAATAATTCCTCTGTCCTGGAGAATTTTGGCAGGTCCTGGAGGGCAGCCTAGGCCTCCCAGCCATCTCTATTGGTCTCTTTCTCTTGTTTGTTATCAGAAGCTGTTCATTCAGTGCTTGGTTGTCCCACAAGAGTAGTTGCTGCTTATATACATGTGTATTTGGTTTTACTGCCAGGAGGGGGCGAGTTCAGGGCCCCCCTGTGCTGCCTCCATCCTGGACCTCTCCCTGCACTTCCAAACTTTGTAAGTCTGTTTTCTTCATGAATTCTTTTTATATTGATGTTGAGGAATTGAGAGGTAGTGGATTAAAAAGAAAAAAAACCAGGGTTTATTTCTTTAACAACATATGACAAGATTATATTTAAATTGGGCTTATAAAGTACCTTTAGAAAGGTAAAATTTTTATAAAGTCACAGATTTTTTTATTGTTGTTAAAGTACAGTTGGCTCTGTCCCCCCCCCCACCCCCCACCACCACTCCCTTCTACCTCAGCCATCCCCAATTCTCTCCCCTGATCCCAGCCCCCATGGTTTTGTCCATGTGTCCTTTATAATTGTTCCTGAAAACCCTTCCCCATTTTCCTCCCATTATCCCTTCCTACCTCTCCTCTGGTTACTGTCAGTTTGTTCTTAATTTCAATGTCTCTGGTAATATTTTTCTTGCTTGTTTGTTTTGTTGATTAGGTTCCACTTATAGGTGAGATCATAAGGTATTTGTCTTTCACAACCTGGCTTGTTTTACTTAGCATAATGCTCTCCAGTTCCATCCATGATGTTGCAAGGGGTAGGAGCTCCTTCTTTCTTTCTGCTGCATAGAATTCCATTGTGTAAATGTACCACAGTTTTTTGATCCATTCATTTACTGGTGGGCACTTAGGTTGCTTCAAGCACTTGGCTATTGTAAATTGTGTTGCTATGAACATTGGGGTGCATAGGTTCTTTTGAATTAGTGTTTCAGGGTTCTTAGGATATAATCCCAGAAGTGGAACTGCCAGGTAAAAAGGCAGTTCCATGTTTAGTTTTTTGAGGAAATTTCATTCTGTTTTCCCCAGTGGTGGCACCAGTCTACATTCCCACCAACAATGCACTAGGGTTCCCTTTTCTCCATATCCTCTCCAACATTTGTTGTTTGTCGATTTGTTTATAACGGCTATTCTGACCGGTGTGAAGTGGTATCTCCTTGTAGTTTTAATCTGCATCTCTCTGATGACTAGTGATGCCAAGCATCCTTTCAGATGTTTCTGGGTCCTCTGTATGTCCTCCATGGAGAAGTTTCTGTTCAAGTCCTTTGTCCACTTTTTAATTGGGTTGCTTGTCTTAGAGTGGAGTCATGTGAGTTCTTTATATATTTTGGAGATTAAACCCTTGTCTGAGGTGTCATTGGCAAATATGTTTCCCCGTATACTTGTTTTTCTTTTCATTTTAATGCTGTTTTCTTCAGCCATGAAGAAGCTTTTTATTTTGATGAGATCCCATTTGTTTATTCTTTCCTTTATGTCCCTTGCTCTAGGGGACATATTGGTGAAAATAGTGCTGCATGGAATATCCAAGATTTTCCTGCCTATGTTTTCCTCTAGGACTTTTATTGTGTCATGACTTATATTTAAGTCTTTTATCCACCTGGAGTTTAGATTTGTGCATGATATAAGTTGGTGATTGAATTTCATTTTTTTTTTTGCATGAAGCTGTCCAGATCTCCCAACACCATTTGTTGAAGAGTCTATTTTTACTCCATTTTATGCTTCTGCCCCCTTTGTCAAATATTAATTGATCATAGAGACTTAAATTTATTTCTGGGCTCTTCATTCTGTTCCATTGGTCTATATGTCTGTTCTTATGCCAGTACCAGACTGTTTTGATTACAGTGGCCTTGTAATACAGTTTGATATCTGGTATTGTAATTTTCCCACTTTATTCTTCTTTCTCAAAATTGCTGCAGCTATTCAGGGTTGTTTTTGGTCCCATGAAAATTTTTGAAATGTTTGTTCTATATCTGTGAAATATGTCATTGGTACAAAAAGTCACTGATTTTTAAGGCACTACTATTGGCCATCTGTTCCAATTCATCTATCTTTTCTACCACATTCCCTAAAAGTAGTTTTTCAATCTATGCTTGGACATTGCAATGACAGGAAATGTACTGCCTTCAGAGGCAACCCCATATTAGGAGAACTCTAAATGTCAAAATTTTCTTTCCTATATAGAACTAAAAGCTGTCTTTTGTATCTTTTAGTCATTAGTCTTGGCTCTACACTGGATATGTGTGGAACAAATTTACTCTCTTTCCCACATGACAGGCTTTCAAATATTTGAAGACAGCACTTGAACAAAAACTATAATGCGAAGCTTAAAAGAAATGCTATAATTGTGGTATAGAGATAGTACTTTTGGAGGGGCACTGAAGTGGGTGGAGATCACATCAATTTAGGGAATCAAGAGTCTGTGACAATTAAGATGGACAGAAATGAGTGGATAAAATTGTAACAGGGGGATTAAGAGAGGTGAATTTTCTAAATGGAGTGCACTGCAGAAGCAAAGACACAAAGGAAAACACAGAGTATGTCCCAGAAACAGTTCAGTTTGGCTGGTGCTTAGGAGAAAGGTGAACTTTTAGAGAGGGAGATGGTGCCTTGGCTGGGTAGCTTGGTTGATTAGACTGTAGTCCTGATACACTAAGGTTGTGGGTTCAATTCCCCATCAGGGCATACACAAAAATCAACCAGTGAATACATAAATAAGTGGAACAACAAATTGCTGTTCTTCTCCATAAATAAATAAATAAATAAATAAATAAATAAGTGGAAGATGGCGGAAAGCATTATGAGAAGACTTACATGCAAGTTAGTGAAAGTTTTACAATTAGGGGGTATCATGTTTGGATCAGAGATTTGGGAAAGTTAACTGAGCACAAAACTAACAGGATTGATGGAAATGTGGAAAAATAGGATGTGAGATCGATTGGTATTTTCTTACAAAGTTGTAGTCAGGACCAATGAGGTCCTGAATATGTGACAGAATTTGGAATGGAAAGGAGGTGGATATTGCTTAGAATGTATGTAAGTTAGAAATAAATTTAATGGAATGGAGTAAGTAGGAAAAAAAACAATGGAAAGAAGCAACAAAGAGATGACTCCAAGGTTTCTTTCTCTTTATAGCTCTGGAAGAATGGTGGTGCCAGAAACAGAAGTTAGCAAAAAATAAGTATTCCATTATAGGAAAATGACAATAAGTTGTATTTGAACAAGTAACAAGGAGTTTGTATGGGCTCTGGTCTGTAAGCATTTGAAAATGCCACTATGGACTTTTATTTGGCTTTCCGAAAGGGCCAGAATCAGATCTTCGGCTATTCAGCGGTTCAGCAGATACTGCCCATCAAGCACGCAAGAGTGGGAGCAGAGAAGGAACGAAAGGAGGCAGAAGATTGGGGGAGGTGCCACAAGTGTTGTGCAGGGTCAGCGGGTGCAGCAGGAAAGGGCTGAGAGCCGAGAAACAAGTAAATGAATCATCAAACATAAACTCTATGTTGGTGAGGCTTTAAGTCTAGAAAGATTTACGAAGTCAGGGAGAATTGAGCAGGTTTAGACCAGCAAGATCAGAGCCTGCGTTTGCGGCTCATTTTTCTTTTTGTGAGACAAGTTTAACAATGTGCCAGCCTCATTCAACTGTTGTGAAGGTAAAAGAAAAATGTATGTAAAAATTTATCACAATACCTGGAAGAGGTGAACATTTAATAAATACTTATTAATATTATATGATATTATCAGTTGAGACATAAACTCATTATACTATGTATATGTTTAAAAATATCATTCAAAATATCTCATCACTTTTATTGTGAGAATTTTTACCTTCCAAAACCATAATATTGTATAAGACAAACAACATTTGACCAGGGGCAAGGCCATCAGAATCATAGTGTCAGCTGCTATAACCAACTCTATGAACATACTGAAGTTTCCTATCCCCTCTTGTCATCTTTATCTTCTTATGAAAGGGAAAGCTTCATGTCCAGTGGAATATCTTTTATCTGTAAATGCAGATTTTCTGAGACATGGATTGAGAAGACTGAAATTTCTTGCAACACTATGTATTTTTCTGCCCTGGAAGCAAGAAGAAACAGGAGGTTGGGTTCTCTGTGTAAGACAGCTCCTTCCTTGGGAGGAGGAGGGGTTTGGACTATGTGTATGATCCTGTCAAGAATCTTTCTTGCTCATCTCACCCCTCCCCTGTTCTGTCACACCAGTGCCCAGCACCTTGAGAACATCAGAACTAGTTTCATTATGGACTTCAATACTGTTTACATAGGTTGCCCAGGGAAATCCAGACATCTAGGTCATCATTTCTCATCCCACAGAGTCTCATTTCTTTATTTCTCTGTACATCCTCTTTTCTGACTGCATCTGCTATCCACTCCTGATTCCTGAAACCCATCCACTGGAACTCACTGTTGTTAATAATGAGTCAGTTATTAATAACCTCTTTCCCCCTCTTTCTTCTTTGATTGAATTTGGCTTTTCAGAGGACACTGCTTCTTTATAAGACCTCTCAAGGTTTGGCTATTTGTTTCATAACTGTTCACCATCTGGCATGGAGGTCAGAGGAGGATTGATTCTCTCTGCTCCTCCATGCTGCTTCTAGCCCATTCTCCCTCCCTCTTTCTCAAACTCCTTCAGCTTCAAAATCCCATGTTATCAAACCATCCCCCACTCCTTACTGCTGTAGTCTGCAAACCCTAAAAGTCACTTCTCACTCATTGAAGTGTTTAACTCCTGCCTTATTGTCACTATGTTCAATGCTACTTCTACCATAACTTTGTGCTATCAACATTCTTGTAATGATTCTCTAGGTCCTGGTGTTTCAGTTCCTTAATCTTCTCTGTGATGATTTTGTCATCATCCCCATCTCTGTCACTTGCTCACATGGTTATGCCCTATTCCTTGTATCTGCCATCATCTGGCACATCTCTATAATCTCAATTTTAGGAATTCTACTCTTCAAGTTTCAGCATTTGTTTTTCTATATTACTTTCTCTCACACCCATCTCCAGTAATTTATCCTTTTAGTAAGGATCCACATCTATTGTTCCTTCTACCTTTTTTTAAGAGCGCCTCTTTCCTCTCAGATCCCCCTATCCATAGTAATTTCCCATAATAATCACATCGCTCCCTTGCATATTTCCTAAACTCCCTTGCTACTCTCTCACTTTGTGTACTCTCCTGACAAAACCTTCACTCCAGTTATGTCCAAATATCTACCTACCCCATAGTTTTTCTGCAAAACTAAGTGGGTCAAAGAAAAATGTACAGTTAGTGACCACTAACATCAAGTGTGATCCCAGTCCTAATTTTACTTCTTTCCCTTTATCTTCAAGCCTCCAATACATCATTTTATATTCTCAAACTTAGCAGTGACTTCTCTAAAACCACTGAGGGGATGGCAACAAGCAGAGAAGAATATCCATGACTTTCCACCACATTTATGCCCACCCACCTGTACTTGTGCTCAGTATACTCAGCCTTCTAGCCTATTACTAAAAATGAACTATTTGTGTGCCAATCTAAAGCCAACCTCTCCATCTGTGTACTAGATTCCATGCCCTCTTGCTAACTCAGGTCTTTGCTCAAATGTTACTATCAGTGAGTTCTTCACTGACAACCCTCTTTAAAATTTCAGTCCTCATTGTACTTTTTATTCCTACCAAGGATTCACCTACTTTCTCCATATCATCTGCCACCATCTCACATAGCATGCATTGTGATTATTTATTATATGTATTGCTTTACCTCTCCTCTATAATGGAAGCTCTCACAGATCTTGTCTGTTGTATTCACCAATGTATCTCCACCGCCTAGAAGAGTTCCTGGAACATAGTGACTGCTCAATAAATATTGTTGCATGGAAGGATAAATGAATGAGTCCATTCTGAGCAATGAGTTAGATGTAGTCATGGGATAAACATATGTGAAGTTCCAATAGAAAATTAGAAGGACATTTTAAGGTAACTATGTAGATTTGGGACTTATTTTACACAAAACTGAGGCCACAAGGATGAGTAAGGATGCAAAGAAAACAGAGTAGACTGAGTGGACACATTTGGCAGGACGTTTACATAGGATTATGAAAATACCTGTGTCTAGAATAATAATGTTATTCTCATTAAGCATGTATGTATTTATTTTAAAGGTTGTAGATAATTTTTATTAAATCCTCATAGTATCTGACTATAATTTTATAAGTCCAGAAAGATGTTGATTACTTTGGGACATTGAAAAACAGAAATAAAATACATTTTAAACAGAAAGATACAACCACTTCAGATAGCAAAAGTTAAAAGAATTGATACCAAGTTTCATAGAAGCAGTCAACCTTAAATCTTGCAAGATTATTTCTGGTGATGCTCTTTACAGTGTAATGGTCATTTGAGTCTTGACCTCTTTAAAATTAGAATGTTATTACTTTAAATTCTATAAAATAAAATATATTTAATTATCAAAGTATTTGAATGTCTACCTATTGTGTTGCAATACCTATAGGTGTGTGTATACATATATGTGTGTGTTTCACATATTTTAAATACATTTCAATTAGATTTTACCTGACAGCCACTGAACCCACATATATGAGCACAAATTACCATAGATGTAGTTGCTGCTTTTCATTTCAGGGAGGAGCAATGTTAAATTTGAACCTGAAGAGATAACAAATTTTATAAACTATAAAACCATAGATCCTTGGCAACTTATGTCAATAAATAAAGCAGAACTTTATTCAGTATTAATAAAAGCTTGTTTGTTTTTGAGGTTAGGAAATTAAAATATCAGCCAGCTGATGTTTTTGAATACTTCATGAAACTTGGTGGTGCTAGTATTGTGATATTTTGAGTTGGCACTGTAATTTTAAGTGAGATGATTTTTTTAATATAATGTTTTTTAAATTTTAACATATAGAAGTATCACTTGGGAATGTTGTTAAATTGAAGATTTTGATTCTGTAGGTCCACGGTGAGGCCTGAGATTCTAATAAATTCCCTAGTAAGATGTATGGATCACACTTAGAGTAGTGAGAATTTAGGAGATAGGATAATCTTATTTAGGTTATTCATTTTTACTATTATTTTATTAAATTAAAAGATATTTAACAGCTAATGCTATATTTCTTTTTGGAAAATAATTTAAATAATTTGTTGTAACCAAATTACAGTTATCTACAATGCCTCATTATTAAGTATAACTTTTCATTTATATAACTTGTTTCACCCTTTTTACACGAGTTGCAACACAATGTGGTAAGTAATCTGAAATAAGATTGTCATCTTTATGAGCTTATTTCATCAATGTTTCAGAGAAAAACAAGTTTAATTTCTTCAGCTAAAAACAAAGGTGGCATTGTTATTCTTGTCAAGACTGTGAAGACCCAGCATAACACTTGAGTGGGCAGATCTATTAAGTTTTTACATGTTAAATCCCTCTGATGAGATATCAGTGGGATATGATTAATTAAGGATAAGTTAAAAGCAATCAAAATGAAGATAAAGATATGCAGTTGTATTTGGAAGTGCTGGGGTTGAGCAGAAATATTACTTCTTGACATTATTTGTCTGATACAAAGTTAAGGACTATTTTTAGTCGGGGAAATGTCACAGTGCTGTTTGTATTGTGCTTACAGAGTGATGGCTAATCTTGGTGACACACTTATTAGATTTTGTTTTCCTATGTGCAAGGCACTGAAGGCCCAAATCAGAGGTCTGTTAGGGGATTTACCTAGTCACAGCAGACTGCAAAATGATGTTATAGGTTGTGTTGAAGAAAAGTCTGATGCTGTAAATGCTTGGATATGAGAAGGCAGATTTTAAGTTTATTTTGTGGAAAGGCATATCCTATATGCATTATCGATCTGGAAGCTTATCAAATTCACATAACTTTTATCTTCTCTTAAGTTGATTTTGCCTGATAGAAGAGTATCGGGCTATAAGACATTGCTGGACAGAGCAAGAAGGTAGAAAATGTTAATGAAAGGAACACCTGCTGGGAGCAGAGCTGGAAAGCACTGAGTGGTATACGAATGTATGTGGTCAGCAAGGGCAGGCATGTGTGCAACGTCAGAGACAAAAGGATATACACAAACCAATCAGATCTTTTGCAGACATTGGGGAGGAGGGCTTATGATAAGCACCAGTGAATGTAGTGTAGTTACTTACATTTATAATGCATTAAAACTCTAAATACTATATTCTCCAGCTCAGTCATTCTGACATCCCAGAACAACGAACTTCTCAGAGTCATCCCAGTTGAAGAGAACATGGACTAGTTCACCTTTCAAGGCTGATATGAAGGACACACAGGGAGTGTGCAGCTTCATTCAAGTGTGGAGTCTTTGTATCCGTCCTGTCAGAGTTTATTAAAATAGCCACTCTAGCATTTTTTTCTCATTTGCTCTCATGCTCTATTTTCTTGTTTTCCTGATTTTCCCTGTATTCTAAACATTGGCATTTTCTTTCACTGACACTGTGTCGTACAAACAGGTCATCTTTTAAACATGCCTTCGGCTGATGCAAGCTCAGACCATACAGCATGTGGAGGAGGTTTGGTTTTAGGGACAGTTTCTAAAGCTGACTTTGACACTTCCTCACCTCTTCTCATTCACATAGTATAGTTCAGCCCTTCACAGTAACATTTCCTATGATTTTTCAGGCATCTTTGTGCCTGGTTGGAATTATTGGGTTTGAGCTTAAGGAACAAAATCTTTCATGTACCTATAGCAACGTTATGCCATTATACTGGGGGAAGAAAAATGATAGCTGGAAGGGCATAATGTCTATTGACTGTCCAGTTTATTTTCGTAACTCCAAATACATTATATATATTTTTCTTCATAACAGCCCATCAGATAATGAAAAAAAGGGATCAGAAATTTAAAAACTTTCCCTAAGTTATCCAGTAAGTAAGAAGCTAGCCAAGATGAGTCCACGTCTGTCTGGCTCCCAGAGTGGCATAATTTTAAATTAATCCAATGTGTAATGTCATTTTAGTTAACTTTAAATTACATAATAGCTTTACAGGGTAGTCACCCAGGCACAGTGTCTTACAGGATGTTGAGGGGGAGCATAATGGTTATTGTGGGAACAGAATCAATCCCCAAACCAAATGTATGCTGATATATTTATAAACACAGCTATAATGTCTGTATCAGTCTGAAGTATATGCATTTTATTTTCATTTTGAAGAGTTAATGTTTTTTTAAACTTTTAGCTAAACAAATACACCAGCATTTATGTCTTTTAGGATGGTTATAAATGATAATATCAGTAACTGAATTATGTGTCAGGTATGGTACAGATCCTGACAGCAAATGCATATGTAAAGGTTAGCACAAGGTGGTGGAGATTATACATTTTTAAACATGATGTAGCCAAAATTTAAACCTCAGTCTTCCTTCCTTCCTTATTTTATGGTTAAAATTCATATTTTAACCATAGATTTTTTAAAGTGTACATTTTTACTATGTACAAAATAGAGGTAATAGATTTAAACTTCAGTTCATGCATATTCATAGGAATTTGTTTAAGATGAAATAAAAATTATTCTTAGTGGTTAATTTAATTCCAGGTTGATTCTAGGCTCAAAGTCTGGTAATGTACATGTTTAAGTGAGAGGTAAAGGAGAAAGAACATGGGGCTGAAATGAATGGAGATGTCAGTTCTTTAATCCCCAGGTTGTCAGGAGTTTTTAAAAGGCCATTTTTGCTCTGGGGGCCATTACGGAGGTTGAGGTTCATGGCCTGCCTTCAAAGAGACTTTAAAAGTAATTTCATATTTGTGTTAGGAGAGGGGCAGACTTTCCTTGGCTTCTTGGTGCTACAGAATTTGGAAGTAACAGCTGACTATTTTAGTCTTTACCTCTAGATAGCTTTCAGATCATCCAAAGATTATAAAATGAACACCATAGGTATTTCTTTGGTAAAATGTCTTTTTGGACAGAGGCCAAGGCATTTAAGTAGTGGTAAAATTATGAAAATATGTACAATTTACGATGACTTAATGCTGATTAAAAACAGTCAAATGCCAAAGCACTAAGGTTAATCACATCTTCTGTGGGAACCACATCCTAGGCAGCGCGAAGGAAGTGATAATTCCCCCCAAACTATTATATAGTTGTTTCCCCTTATCCATGGGTGATACCTGGAAGACCCCCTGCCCCTGCCCAGTGTGTGGGAACTGGAAACATGGGAGTATGGAACCTAATCAGCTTCCTCAGCTCTCCTGAAAATGTGGCAGCAGCTTCTTCACCAGTAATTTTTGTTGTATTTCCATTTTTGTCTTTTAGAGAAATACACATTTTAGTTGCTCCACTCTTCATGAAAATTTTTCTACATGTATGGGAACAACTTTTCTCAGAACAGGCATATCCAGAAATCAAGAGAAAACAGTGTTTGTTTTAATGCATATTTTTCTGGAAGATATATCTATGCTGTGTAAGAAATACTTTAATATATATTTTTGGTTCTGTAATACATGAGCCAAGCTGGGGACATATCTTGGGGTCTGTTCACTTCTATTTCTCTTCATTAATGTTGCTCTAGTTCAAGCCACATTATCTGTTGCCTGAAGTCCTGAAGTCATTGTCTAATTTCCTTGTTTTTCAATCAGCTTACTTTCAATCTAATATCTCCAGAATTCATTTTTTATGGCAGTGATGATATTTAAAAACTCAGATAAAATTGTACCACTGCTCTTTAAAATCAATGGCTTTTTACATTAAGACTTAAGTCTAAACCCCTGGCCTTGTCCTGTAATACTCTGTATAATCTGATCCCTATCCTGTTCACTCACTGCATCCTGCATGAGTTTCTCCTTTAGTCACTACCTTCCATCCATTCCCTTTTCCTACTGTTATGTTCACTTTTATAATTAATATCTTTCAATTTTTTTTCTATTTTTCTAAGTTGTTGAATTTATTAGCATGAAATTATGCACAATTTTCCCTTACTCTTCCAATGTTTGTAGGATCTGTAGTGTTGCCTCCATTTTCATTCCTAATATCAGTAAATTGTGTTTTGTCTCTTCATCAGTTTATCAATTTTATTTTCCCCCCTCAAAGAATCACTTTCCATTTTATAGATTTTCTCTATTGTATTTCTGGTATTTACTTCATGGATTAATTTGCTCTTGCTTTCTAATTTTTTAGATGGAAATTTAAATATTCTCTAACAATATTCCTCTTGGCTGCATTGCACAAATTTTGGCATATTGTGCTTTTGTCATTGTTTATTTTAATTCAAAATACTTGCAATTTTACTTTTGGTTTCTCCTTTGACTCATGGGTGAGGTATAAGTCTTTTATTTAATTCTCAAATATTTGGGGTCATTCAGTTATTTTTTCAATATTAATTTCCACTTTAATTCTGTTGTAGTAAAAAAAAATAACCACCTCATGTTTGACTTTAATCCTTTCAAATTTATTGAGACTTTTGTGGCTCAGCATGTAGTCTATTTGGGTGGATGTCCTGTGTGTCTGTGAACAGAATGTGTGTTCTGTAGTTATTGAATGTTTTCTGCTATAGATGCTAATTAGGTAAAGTTGTTTGAATTGACAACATTGTTTAAGTCTTTACTGTGCTACTACCTTTCTGTATGCTTCTTCTATAAATGACTGACAGGAAGTTGAAGATGTCATCTATGACTATGGGTGTGTCTTTTTTCTGTTCTGTCAATTTTAGTTGCATATATTTTGAGTCTTTATTATTAGCACACACATATAGGACTGTTATGGATTCTGAATGAATTGACCCTTTTATTATTATAATATGTCTTTTTATCTTTAATAATACATCTTGTATTGAAATCTGGTAATAGTCTTTATCTGATATTAATACAGCTGTTTCAGTTTTCTTCTGTTAGTGTTTGCATGGCATATTCTTTTCCAAACTTTTAGTCCATTTCTGTCTCTGTCATTTAAAGTAGTCTCTTGTATCTACTCATTTACTGATAGGCATTTAGGTTCCTTCCAACACTTGACTATTGTAAATTGAACTGCTAAAACCTATGGTACATTTATAGAATGGAATACTATGCAGCAGAAAGAAAGAAGGAGGTCCTACCCTTCGTAATGGAATGGATGGATCTAGAGAGCATTATGCTAAGTGAAATAAACCAGGAGGTGAAAGACAAATACCATATAATCTCACCTATAAGTGGAACATAATAAAAAAAAACAAAGCAGCAAAATAAAACCAGAGACATCAAAATAGAGAACAAACTGACAGTAACCAGAGGGGATGGGGAAGGGGATAATGGGGAAAAGAAGTAGAGGGGTTGTCAAGGAACGTGTATAAAGGACACATGGACAAAGCTAAAGGGGAAGAGGATCAAGGGTGGGAGGTGGGGATGGGTGGGGAAGGGGAAGTGGTGGTGGGAAAATGAAGACAACTGTACTTGAACAAAAATTTAAAAAATGCCTAAAAAATAGTTTCTTGTAGTCAGCATATACTTTTTTTGTCTTCCTTTTTTATACAGTCTGACAGTCAACCTTTTAATTAGATGTTTATACTATTTAATAATGTAATTATTGTTACAGTTAGGTTTAGTCTGTTATCTTATGATTTATTTTCTATTTATTTCATTTATTCGTTCTTTATTCTTATACAGTTTTGACTTGAGTAATTTTTAGTATTCTATATTATATTTAGCATGGGTTTATTAGCTATATCCTTTATTTTTAGTGGTTATTCTGTGGTTTATAATGCATATCTAACTTATTATAGCCTACACCAATCTATTATACTATTCCATGTAAAATATAGGGTCCAGCAGAAGTAAGGCCTGCTTGAGTGTGGTTGGTAGGGTAATAATATGGGTGTAATAATTTGTAGTTTTAATTTGAACATTTCACCTAAAATATCATATGGTATGATTGAGTGTGATATTGTTATGTTACAGAATTACATGCTTATGATTTTGTAATAAAAGATTTTATAATAAAAAAGGGTCATTATTTGTGCCGGACCCTATATATGAACCTTATAACAATATTTCTCTACTTTCCTTATGTTGACTCTATGTATTTTTAACATATGTTTTACTTCTACACATATTATACACCTGATAATACATTGATGTTTTACATTGTCAACTGTATTTTAAGGAAATTGAAAAAATGAGAAAAAAACTGACTTTAAAAAACTGACTTTTTATATACTGACACATTACTCTTTTTTATACTATTTACTTGAGTAGATCCTAATTTCTATCTGATATTATTTTCCTTCAACCCAAATAATTTTCTTTGTCACTAATTGTGGTACAGACATGCTAGTTTTAGGTTCAGCTTTTGATTGTCTGGAAGTATCTTTATTTCCTTTCCATTTTTATAAGTATTTTGGCTGAATATAGAATTTTAGCTTGACACATTTTCTTTCAGCACATTAAAGATGTCACATGATAGTCTTCTTGCTTTCACTGTTTCTTGTTAAAAATTGGGAACTATTCTTATCTTTGTTCTCCTCTATGCAATGTGTAGTCTACTTGCTTTTAAAATTTTGTCTTTACCACTGGATTTCAACTATTTAATTACAATGCTTCTTCTTGAATGTTCCCTTGTATTATTCTGATTGGAATTTGATGAGCTTATTGTATCTGTGTTTTCTAGTTTTCATGAAACTTGGAACATTTTAGCAAATTTCTTGAGATATTTTCCTGCTTTCCTCTGCATGTATCTCCAATTACATGGATCTTAGATCATTTGATTTTTGTCATTGAGAGCATTATTTTTATTCCCTGGGAATTGTGCCTAGTATTTTATTGCTCTGTGCTTCATTTGGATTTGATTATTTCTAATATTATATTTTCAAATTTGCTGATCTTTTTTTTTGCAGTGTCAGATGTCCCCATCTACTAAATTTTTGTTTCAGAACTTGTGTTTTTCAGTTGTTGAAATTCAATAATAGTTTTATTTCTCTCCACATTATGCTTGGATATTTCTTTAAAATCTTAAGCATATTTATAACAACTCTTTTAAAATTCTTATTACTAATTCTGTCATCTCTGTTATTTATAGGCCTGCTTCTGCTGACTGATTTGACTTCTGGCTGTGGATTAAAATCTGCTGCTTCTTCATATGTCTTGAGTGTTGTAATTATTATTTTATTTATTTATTTATTTTTAAAATTCACATGCTGTTTTATTTGGGAGAAACATTTTTTTATTAAAGATTTTTATTTATTTATTTTTTTTAGAGAGGGAAGGGAGGGGGAAAGAGAGAGAGAGAGAGAAACATCAATGTGCAGTTGCTGGGGGCCGTGGCCTGCAACCTAGGCATGTGCCTTGACTGGGGATCGAACCTGCAATGCTTTGGTTCGCAGCCTGTTATTATTATTTTTTAACAATTATCTTGTTTGGGCAGCTAATTAATTTACTTGCAGTGTAACTTAATTTTTTTTTTTTTTGTGGATCTAGAGAGGCCTCTATTCTAGGACTGTTTCTAAGGTATGACCCTTCTTTACTGAATTAATGCCCCAACAATTTAGCAAGTTCTTTACATTTGACCTGTGGAAATTCAAATATCTCCCTACTCAGTGTGAATTCTGAAAATTGTTTAGCTCCCCAAATCTTATGATTTGGCATTACAGAGTCTTATCCTGCCCATAGTGCAACTTTGTATGTCAAACAAGGACATAAGAAGACTGCTATTCAGATTTCTGGAGATATTTTTACACATAGTTCTTTTCTCCCTGATACTCCTTGAACCTTGCTATGCTCAGCTTGTTTGTGTTCTTCCTTCCTCCAGAAATGGTCCATAAGTTTCAAGCAGAAAGCTGAGGCAATAGGACAATTCACCTCACCCATTTCCCCTCTCTTAGGGATCACAGTATCACACTGCTTGTCTTTTCAATTTTCTGAAAAAAGGTAGGCTTTTTTCAAATATTTTGTCCAGTTTCTTGTTGTTTATCATGGGAAAGCAAGTAGCACTGCTGAAAGAACAAATCAGAAGTAGAGGTTTTCTCCAGCCATTCTAGCCTTTTCACAATTCTTCAAAGACAAAAGGGCCTTAAGGCGTTTGAATTAGGATTTAGAAGATTTTTCTCATTAGTCTCTACAAACTGCCTCCTTCTTATTCTTTACCTACCAAAAAAAGCCTGTTTTGACCATATTATTTAAAGTCACCGTTTATCACATTAGTTCTCTTTTTTACGTCCTTTTATGGAATTTATCACAGTCTGTGATTATCTTTAATTTTTTTTTGCATGTGTAATATCTCCCCTCCCCTTGCTATGTAAATTCTACAAGGAGAGAAAACTGTTGATTATACTCCCATGTTTGTTAGCTTCCTGAATGGGTACCTGGAACATAGGAGGGAGTCAGCAAACATTTTATAATATAAGTTTGAATAAAGGTAGTATCTAGCCATATACTCTGAAATTGTAAGATAGAGAGGTGCTAAACAGCACAGTGCTAGAGCTACACATCAGAATAGGTTATGCTTATGTGTATTCACAGAAATTTTTTCTTCTGGTATAGTAAAGAGAATTGAATCCATTATGTTCACAAGAAAAAATTATGGCTTTAAATTCTTATATTTAGCTATGTTTGCTATTGGTCTCTACTTCTCTTTATGTAATCTAAATATACTACACCCTTATTGGTTGCATTATATATATAGTCTATGATAGTTCATTCGAAATAGAGATGCATAACTATTTTCTCAACATTAACTTGTTCTAGTAATATATATTAGTTTGATGGTGTCTTTGTTTGGGTTGCTATAACAAAAATACCATAGTCTTGGTGACTTTAACAACAAACATTTATTTTATGTAGTTCTGGGGCCTGGGAAGTCCAAAATCAAGGCCAATACATGAGCAGATCTGTTGTCTTGTGAGAACAATTTTCCTAGTTTGTAGACAGCCATGTCCTCATCTTCTTTCAGTGTCTTCACATGGGGACAGATGATCTTTCTCACATCTCTTCTTGTAAGGACATTAATTCTATTCATGAGGGCTCTATCCTTATAACCTAATTACTTCCAAAGACCCCACCTCAACTATTATCACATTAGGGATTAGTCTTCAACACATGATTTTTCTTGGTGGCAGGTACAAACATTCAGTTCATAGCTAGTGGAGAATATAATATTTTGTATAATGGTATATATGAATATTATGTGCCAGTTTTAAATTTGCTTGACAATCAAGGGTCTGGCCTGCTTTAGTATGAAATAACTATGTTCATGTTACTGATTTTAATTCTGAAGTAGAGAGAATAGCTGACCTAAATAATTATGCTGTACTTTGTTTTACATTCTCTTAAGTATGTGTTTATTTAATTAATCACCCACTTTACTAAAATGTAGGCCTACATTTTCCTGCATTCTATTAAAAAAAAGAGTATCTCTGTTTAAGATTTTGGGATTTGGTTGTATCTTACTATTATTGGCTTACATGATAGAAATCTAATTCTTTCCCTAGTTGGGGATTGGTATTTGGGAGCATAGGAAACTTTGTGATAGGTTTTGTACCTGTACTTAGTTATAGGAACCCTCTTGGATGTGTAGAATAGCTTTTTTTTCCCCAGCTTTGTTATTAGGGTTATATTTATGGGCTATTTTTCTTTATCAAATATTGTAACTTTTAGTATTTCATTTAGAATCATGAATACGTTTTGATATAAACTCAGACATTAATTTTAAAAGTTAGTCCTCATAATAATATCACTTTAATCATAAACACCCTTAAATTTATATGTGCTCTAATTCAGTATAAAACTACAAATTTCAACATCAATTTAATTTACATAGTCAGGTAAACCAATGATATAATTTATAGTATATAGAATTTTTTAGATATTTTTCAAAATATTCTAGGCAGCATGCCTGCCCTACCTAGATGATGACAATCCAGCATGAATATTCAAAGGTAAAAATAAAATCCTCATGATGTGATGAGGTAGGCATTTATTTATTCAATATATTTTGCTCATAATTTTTCAGATGTGAAAGAGAAGGATCAATTTTTATCTCCTCAAAATTTTCTGAACATTATGATGTTCAGGCTCTTTTATGAATACTGCCAGTGTGGTAATGAACACCACTATAGCAGCTTTTAGGTAGAAATGGGAGTGGCTTTCAAGGTCTCATGTAATAGTGGACCAAGAGTAACTTGTAAATCTCTAATTTACTTGGCTTCACTTAGCTGTGTCATTTTCCAGAACACTTGCTCTCAAGCCTACTTTCCCCAGAGGCCTAAGATATCTGATAATAAATTAGAAGCCTCGTCCTCACAGATAAGTGCTGAAAATAATTTTGTTGCCCTATATAGGGTGTCTAGTACTGTAGCCTTTTTCTCATTAAAGGTACATGGATCCTTGTCCACCTTTCGCCCCCACTCCCCACTTGACTTTCCTAATAGAGTTAGATTTAGTTTGATTGAAAAGAAAAGAATGAAACAATAGGAATATAACACCCAGTCATCCTCTGTGGGTATCTGTGCCCTTCTTCATAGTTGCATTTAATGAATATTTGTCTAATAGATGAGTGGCTTAGTGAACAAATCAACATTTTAAGATATTTTTAAAATTCTTATGCAAAAAAGATATGTTTTCAGGTAGCCAAATCCCCCAAACCCAGAATAATTGGATACTTAAATCTATTTTTTCATCAGTGTATGCACTAGTAAATATGTGACAATAATGAAAACTGCTCTTTATGATGAATGCAATTCACCCTAAATCATCACCGATGGCTCCAACTTTGTGCTCATAGTTACTGGAAAGGGAGTAGGTAATGCTTCTGCTGAGAGAATCCTCTGTGTCCATATACCTAATGCTGTAGCATTTGTCATTTTATTCTGTAATTTGTAAAATAAATAAGGTCAATCTGTTGTGAACACATTGCAAATAGTTTAACAGTTTTTATGTTGAAAACTTTGAATAAAATTGCTGATAATAAGGCAATTGTTCATAAACAACACCGTATTGTCTGACCTTTTTACATTATCCTACTTCAGACACCCACTTTCTTGCAAAGTTTCAAATTCTCCATTTGCTTTTTGTGCTTGATTTTCCCCCCATGAGCTTAAGATACTTTTTAAGAGGGAAAAGTGTATCAATAAGTTCTTCAGCACTGCTAAAATTATCAGTGAACATCTTGTCAGACAGTGATGTGTGAATCTGTTTTGTATGTCTCTCTCCAAGGCCAGGTTTGTTGATGGAAGGAAACACTTTCTCATTTTTAAACCTGGATCCCACCCTGTGCAGAACACATTAGTATAATGCAGAGACTGTGGGAAAAGTCAACATTTTAATGTTCTAGCTTTCTTATTTGTTCATGCTTTCCCCAAACATGAAGTTTAAAACAATGGATTCTACTAATCACTCTTATTTGTTGGATGCTTTCAGCACCCCTTCATTTCTCTTAGTTGAGAAAGAATTACACCTTAGTTCTAGGAATCTGTGAGTTAGCAGTGGCACTTTCTTTGTTATGTTCTCTAATGTCCTTTGATCTAGGTCCAGCATGAATCAGCTATTATAGCTATTCCAGAGTAATTTACTTATCCACTAATGCCATCTATGAAAGAGGAAATAACAAGGTTTGTATAAATGTAGGATTCTAATGTGGCCACTAACATTAAGTCACTAATGCGACCCTCTCATTAGCTTTAACTTTCAATTAGGTGTTCTCAAACAATTAGCTTTTGTGCTACATAATCTTATTTATAGCATTATATTCCCTGATGAGAAAAGAAATTACTTCTGGGAAAGCTGAGTCTCAAACTTTTAATTTAGGTACTAAATTCAGATACATTACCTCCATTGGACTTTCTTCTTGTGGAATTAGTAAGCTTAATTCTCTTGATCACGTGATTCTCTAGGCATTATAAGCCTCTTAAGAAGAAACTGCTAAAATCCATGGGTGCTTAGAGAGCATACAGGGAGGTAAATGAAGGAGAGACCTGCTATTTGCAAATGGCATTAAAAGTTTTCAGATTTTCAAAAAATTCTCAGAAAAAAATTCTTTATCATACTAATATTACTTAAAGCTATATATGTCAGATTCATAATTTACTTTTCTTATGTACCAATTCATCAGGAGTTTTTGTTGTTTTTCCTTTGATCTAATTTCCCAACATAAAACCTGAGACTCTGGAGTCACTTTAAATGATGGTCTTGATAGAGCTTTCAAAATCTATAACAACATTTAATACATCTATAGTTACATAGAACTTTGCAGGATGCCATATCAAATTCTCTCCAAATAAGACATGTTCTTTGCCTGAAAAATGTTTACTGTAAATGTAAAGTCATATGATAAATATTAAATATATATTCATCCATTTGTTCAAGAAATCTGTCTAATTTTTTTTAGATTTTGGAAGGTTGACTATGTAAGAATAGACAAAGTCCTACCATTTTATTGTGTGGGGAGGGTTGGGGTGGGAAAGGACAAATAGTAACAAGAAAGCAAATAAACAAGATAATTACAGATTATAAAAACTGGTGTGTAGAGGTGTCATTTCTTCTGGAATCTGAAGGACGAGAGGGAGGTAACGATGGCAGAAGAGACTAGGTGGAGAGAAGAGCAAGTACAAAGGCTCAAAGCAGGAACAAGCTTGATCTTTTGAGGAACAAAAAGGTCAATGTAGTTGAACATAGTGAACGAATGAGAGAGAGATAGGAGAGAAGGTTGGTTTGAAAAGCAAGAATCACATCATAGAGGCCAGACTGAATTTTATTTTATTTTATTATTTTATTTTATTATTTATTTTTTCTGTTTTCTTTTCATTTTTCTTATTTTTTTATTGTTGTTCAAATACAGTTGTCTCCATTTTTACCCCACCACACCCCCTGTCCCACACATTCATGCTTCCCACCCTCAAAACTACTAGCCTTGGCTTTGTCCAAGTGTCCTTCATACATGTTCCTTGATGGCCCCTCCCCTATTATCCCTCTCCCACCTCTTCTTTGGTAACTGTCAGTTTGTTCTTTATTTCTATGTCTCTGGTTGTATTTTCCTTGCTTGTCTGTTTTGTTGATTAGGTTTCACTTCTATCATAAACAAATCAACAAACAACAAGTGTTGGAGATGTTGTGCACAAAAGGGAACTCTAGTGCACTGTTGGTGGAATGCAGACTGGTGCAGCCACTGTGGAAAACAGTATGAAATACCTTCAGCAAAATAAAAATGGAACTGCCTTGTTACCCAGCAATACCCAGGATTCTTAGGGTATAATACCAACAGTATACCAATTTAGAAGAAATACCAATTTAAAAGAACATATGAACCCCAGTGTTCATAGCTGCACAATTTACAATAGCTAAGTGTTGAAAGCAATCTAAGGGCCTATCAGTAAACAAGTGGATCAAAAAACTGTGGTACATTTACACAATGGAATAGTACGCAGCAGAAAGAAAGAAGGAGCTCCTACTCTTCGTGACAACATGTATGGAACTGGAGAGCATTATGCAAAGTGAAATAAACCAGGTGGTGAACAACAAATACCATATGATCTCACCTATAAGTGAATTTTATTTTAAGGCAATGGAAAATCACTGAAGTGTTTTAAGAAGGATAGTATCTTAGTAGACTTTAAAAAGGATGTCTCTAGCTGCTGCACTAGAGACTAGATTATAAAAGTAAGTTTAGAAAGAGGAAAACATATTAAGAACCTATTTCAGTGTCCTAGTATTTGGTAACCACCTAAGAGATGATGATGGACAGGACCAGAATGAGTGTGGTAGTGATGGAGAGCAGTGGGTGGATTTGAGATATATTTGATATATTTTGATGATGGATTGGCCTTAGAGGATAAGGGAAATAGAGAAGTGAAGGATGACTTATGGATTTTTAGCTGAAGAACAGTGCCATTTGCTGAGAAATAGGGGATAATGAAAATATATAAACTGAAAGATTATAAACAAGAGGAAGCAAACTTACAACAAGTCAGGGGTTCATGATGGTTACTTCTTATTTGTTTATCTGTTTATGTATGTAATATTGAACAAATATAATTAGATGAAAAATTGCCATGTGTAAGAACAGATAATTTTGAATAGGTCAATTACATTTTATTGAAGGACTATTGTGTTCTAAATACTCTGCTAAATCCATCATAGTATTCATTCTTGCTCTACAGACAGAAAAATTGACATGCCAAAGGCGATTAAAGGACGATGTGATAATGCTGTAATGGAGGCATATGTAAAGAACTGTGAAAACAGAGATGGAGATATAGTCACCCCTGAAAGCAGAGCAAAGGCACCTGAAAACAGTTATCATTATGGCATTCCTCAAGTGAGAGGCTGAGGCTTGCAGGATGACTGGGGATAAGGCAGAAGGCCCAATGATCTTGTCCTGATGCTGTATTCAAGAGGGTTGCTGAGGGTGACTGGGGAAAGCCCAAGTTCTCATGACACTGTCACTGCCTCAAAATCAACACCAGTGTTGGCCTTTCAAAGTGAGAGAGGAACTTTGCCAAGTAAAAATGAGAAAAAAAAGCTTTCTAGGTCGGAAAAAAACATCATGTCCAGGTACAGAAGGCAGGAATGGCAAGACATGTAGGTGGGCAAATAGACTGGAATCAGCTTGTGAAAACTTGGATTCTGAACTCAAGAGGCCTATTCTTGCCCTCAAGGAGCTTCCCATGCAGGAGGAAAGGTGTGCTACTCATTGCATGTTGATGGTCATACCCACCTTACATTTGATATGATAGATTGAAAGCATAATAAATATTCAGTGAATACTTGATGATCAAGAGACTGATGTCTTTGCTATGTTGTCACATTAAGAGTGCTGTGATTTGTGCTTCACATGATTCAGGAAGAAATCACCAGCATCTTGGTAAAAGCAAAGAGGGAATAATATGGGACTTGACTATTGAAAGTCTTCAACATTAGCTTTTCTTTTGTTCTTTTCTCTAGTTCTATTTTTCTTTTCTATTATAATGTTTAAAGAATAAACCCACCTTCATTTCCTCTTTAAAGCAATGATCTTCCACTTTATATCTTGGATTTCTCCTACTACTGAATTGGCTTCCAAGTGCATGACAATTCTGGCAGTTTCCAGCTTCCAGAATCCACTGGGGCAATAAAGTGGTTGAGAGAGAGTTTAGCCTGAGGGACCAGATGTGAATTTTGACTCTGTCACACATTAGCTCTGTAACTAGTACAAGTTTCTTAAACTCTTTATACCTCAACCTTTCTTTTTTAATTCACAAATCAGAGACAATACTAATGCTTACTTCATAGGGTTGTTGTGAAGGACAAATGAGATCATGTGTAGGAACTTATTAGAGTGCCTGGAGTACAACCGTAAGTTAATAGTGGGTAGCTTGAAAACAACTGTTCTGTAGTTGCTCTATAAATGTTAGCTGCTATGTCATTAATGCTCAACAGGATTAACAAAACCAGTAATGCCAAACCTTAAGTAAATCATGTAACATGTTTCCAATGGCCATACCACTACAGAGTTAAAGATAGAGTTGTGTTCAAACCAGTTAGTGTCTGTGGATCTACTATGTTTACCCTATGAGAACAACACACTTCACCCATTCCTCCCACCTGGCTCAACAGCACACAGAGGTAGCTCTTGTGTCCTGAAGAACTAACCCTTTTAGTCCCAGTTCAGTTGCCTGCACCTCCTCTGGATCATTGTGGTCATAATTCCTGTTGCTTCTCCTGGGTCTGCTGCCATCATTGTTCCTTACATTTAGACCTTGTGGAAGCCTGCCATGCTTCCCAGTCCAGGTAGATTTGAGAGGATCTGGTTCCTGGCTTATTCCCCTGTTTCCATTCTGGGCTCAGCTTCGGATCCAAATGGAGAAACAGGCCTTCTCCCAGTGGTGGGACCCACTGTGATGACGTAGGCTACCTCGGAGTGCTGCCCCCCAGTGTCAGTGTGTAATTGTGAGTCCATGTCACAGACATTTGAATGTTTACCAGCTATTTTTCTGCATCTGATTCTTCCTAAAATTCAGACATGATTCCTGAGGAATTAATTTGGAAAATATTGAGTATGGAGGATATCATGATGGTCATAAAAAGCATGCTTGCTAATCTTGAGCTTGTTGCTGAGAGATAATTATTGGAAGTTACTCTAGTCTTTTACTTTTTCCTTTTATTAAAAAAATATTCCATGTCCTTTCAACTTTCTTTAGGAAAAGCATATGCTAACTGTGTCTCCCTGGGAAGGTTCTTTTAAATTTTTGTGGAAATCTGGCTTAGCATTGGCTTGCCAGATATCAACACCGTAAGAAAAGAAGAGCCTTTCTCCATCTCCAATAACAACTGTAAGAAGAAAAAATATCTATAAGAAAACTCTATAATTCCAGATATAGGTAAAACACAAACATGTATTTTATATAAACCCAAATTTTAATTTTCTTGCTTTATTAATTAATCTTATTTTGAAGATTAGGGACAAAACAGAATAAAAGACAGGTTTTAAAGAATGATTAGGGAAAGTTTCTCAGAAAAAAAGAAAGATAGTAAAGAAAAGGTAAAAGAACAAATACATTGAAAGAAAAATGATATTTTAGTTACTTGCTTCTGATTAAAAAGTCTTGCCCTCTGGCTTCCCTTCTGCTTTTACTTAATAGTATTTCATGCTCTTAATTTAAATACTATCACTTTTCATATCAAATGCTAAACAGTTGTAGAATCTAAATAATCTAGAAGTTTGACAGTCCCATTTTTAAAGCTTTAAAAGATAACTTTATAATAAGGTAAACATAACTATTTTTTGTCTAATGGCTACTCAAAGCATCATACATAATATATTTACTCTTTAATAACAAATAACAACTCACAAATAACAATGTTTGTCACCTTTCCACCGACAAGTAACTTGGCACCAGATGAAATTCCCTAAATAAGTATCCTGGTTTACCATCTCAAAAATGTTGTGTTATTTCAAATAATAAACTCTGTAGAAATAAAACAAAAAGGTAGGCAAAAGGAATTCCATATTTTATAATAAGAAAGTATATCACCAAGGACTGAATTTGGGAAAGAAATCTCAAGAAAGTACTGTTTAGAGTCCTGAGATTGTTTAGTCTCAGGGAGTGCAGGCGGGCCAGGTGGCAAAAATTTGAGGACAGTGATGATAAAATATAATTGTTTTACTTACATTCTGTAACTGAGTAGGACAGAAGTTAGAAGTAATAGTTAAGAGCAAAGCTGAGGACAGGGCCAAAGGTGTTCCTCTCAGTTCTGTTGTTCCTTCAAAAGAACAATAGAACTGGCTTTGGCAACCCATGGCTTTGGTTCAACAAGTGGCCTCACAAAGGCCCACTCAGTTCTCAGCAGGCCCAGAGGAATCCACCCTAAGGAATTAGGATATGGGTGAAGGTGACTGGGGAGAAAAACAGTCTCTTTATTAATATACAAAAACATATTAAGCTTTACTACCCAGTACTGCTAATGTTCCTTCTATCTTCAAGTCAGAGATGGAGGTGGGGGCTAATGTAAAAGGCCCTTCAGTTAAAATCCACTAAATTTTAAGAATTTTTCTATTTTAGTTATAGTAACATTTTCTAGATGTTTTGATAGCTACATATAATTGCTGTCACCTCTAACTTTTCTGACTTGCTACATTTTGGGGATAGCCTCCCTTGACCTTCATAACTGGAATGGTCCTTTTATGTACTATTGAAAGGCCTATCTAACTATAAGTGTTTATGCCACTTTTTATAGCATTTCTGGAGTCAGAAAGCGATTCCTATAGAGACCAAGCTGGTAACGTAAATGCTCATAGCTTCTGGGTATAAAAAACTAAGAATTAATCTGTTTGTATTGCAACAAAACTAAATTGATGCCCTGGTCTTAACGCATTAAACTTCCTGAAGAGAGGAAGCATTGTTTTTTTTGTTTACTATTGTGTCATTTGCAACAAGTACAGGCCCTGGTGCTTAGCAACATTCATTGAGAATGATTAATTGATTGAATACATGGTTAATGCAATCTAGGCTTTCCTCCTATCACTTTGTGAGAGTGGCTCCCCTAGGTAGTCAGTGATCCTTAGAATTGCAAACTCCAACACTATAATATCAAATAAATATATTGCACACAATTGTATCTCAATAAAGCTGGGAAAATTAAGAAAAAAACCCTACAAAATTCAACACTATATTCAGACCTTATTACTTAACTTGTTGAAAGTTAAATAATCTTACATTACAGTCTTATTAGAAAGTTTTCTTTCCTTGGCTACTTGTGAGTTTCTCCCTTCTTCTCTGGCTGCTGACATTAGGTCTCACTTCTCTCTCTGCCCCTTACATGCATTTGTACCCAATCATGACATCTTCCTGCCTTCAGTTTATTCTCTTCTTTAACTTACTTTACTGATTCTCATACTCTCTATTTACTAATTACTCTTAGATTTATGTTCTGCTCACAACTTTTGCCCAAACAGTAAAACATAAATCCTAAAAGAAAAATTGCCTTGGAAATTGCTATGGGAAATTGCTATGGGAATTTCCACATGGTTGTTCCACAAATGTCTTACACTTTCATTCATCTCCATACTCTCTTTCAACTATGAAACTCTTTCTGTGTTCTTTTCAGAACCCATCTCATAAATAATTGATATTGGGTTAAGCCTTATAGATACAGAGTGACCAAAAGAGATCATTATGTTGACAGAGACAGGTATTCAGTGTATACTAATCAAAATAAGTATATAATTTCAGTTGTGGTAAAAGCTATCAAGTAAAAGTTGAGTGTGACATGAGAAGATGGACTATGATAATATAATGCAATCTGGAGGCCAGAGAAAGCCTTTCTGAGGCTTTCACATTTAGGCTGAGGAGTGAGTGTGAAGGAGTAGTGAGAGATTGCTCCAAGGAAAAGGATTAGTGGGTGTAATACCGTGGTCTGGGCAGAAAAGGGGTGTCTTGTAAGATCGAGAACATCGTTAAGGAGGAGGCCGATGATGTTGGCAGAAGTGTTACAAGTCATGGTTAGGAATTTAGGCTTTATTTTGTAACAGCATAAGTTATTAAGGAGTTTCTAGTGGAAAGATAAAATAATCAATTTTGTATCCAAAAAATGGCACTGTAATCTACCCAGTCACTCAAATCAATAGAGTGAAGTCCTCCCACACTCCTCCCTTTTCTGGAGCTGTCACATCTGCCATATCAACCAACCTACATTTGACCAACTAGTCAGGCTCCTTTTCTTCTCACATGTTGTGCTCTGATCCTGCATGTTCTCCCATTCTTTCTCCACTTCAGTAATTTCTACCTGTTCCTTGGAATAACACCTCCAGGAAGCCTTCTAAGATTTTCTGTCCTTCCTTGACCGTGTCTTCATGTACAGACCATTTGGTTGATGTTTCTCTAGTAGTCTGTATGTACCTCACCTTAGTACTTATCATATTGTATTGAAATTGTGGGTTTACTTCTTTTCTACTCCCCTAGATGACTAGCTTTTTGAGGTCAAGGAATTCTTTCTGTATCTTTAGGTGTGAGCACAGTACAATAATAACTGACAGAGAAATAGGTGTTAAATAAAGGATAGTATTAATAAGCAACACTCATCTATTATTTTGGCACTACTAGACATCTTGTTTCTAATAAAAATTAATTAGGCATGTTTATTGGATATACATAAGTATATGTAACATGCACTGGAATTATATATGGATATCCATTAAGGATACAGCCTCTACTGAGCAGTCGAGAGAGCTGGGTTTATGCTTTGGCTTCTGTCACTCTCTAACCATGTCACTTGGGGGAAGTGAGCTTATTTCTCTAGGCTTCAGTTTACTTGTCTACAGAATGGAGATAATAAGTGCTAAAATAGTTTTGTGAATTAAGTAAAATAATCAACACAGTACCTGATATGTGGTAGGCTTTCATTAAATGATAATTCCCTCCCGTGTCTCTTCTCTTTCTGCCTCTTCACCCACACTCTCACATTATTTATTCCTGAAATTAAACATTCAGGAAAATTCAGCCTCAGTGTTTAGAGCAGTTGGGAAGTTCTTTTGAGAAAGATTCTGCAAAGTGATAGAGGACTGCATATCTCTGACACTAGAATGCAGGAAGGAGCCCCAAATCTGTGAGGATAGAAGTGAAGTCAGAAGACTGGTATTCAGCCATTATCTTTGCATATCAACATTTTTATGTCATAGAAAATAATTTATACTAAATTATTTAACACAATTTACTTTTTGATTAATATTATTTTGTGTTTTTTAATTCAATCAGAACTTTTGTGTTTAGTAAAGTCCAAGATATCATGTGATGTAAAATTTATTAAATAAGCGGCATATATACAAAACCATATTAACGATAGAGAAAATAACATGTCAAAGGTACTAGATTAGTTTTAAGTATATATACTCATAAATCACTTTATATGTATTTATGTACTGAAATGAAATTGTTTTCAATAGCACTGTTTACCATTGGTAATTAACTGTTTATTTTAGGGCTTGTTTCTCATTTTGTATTGATTAGAAGTACAAAACAAACAACAAACCCCAAAGCACTAAGTAATATAATTAAGAAAAATTAAATAGATTTATAAATTTATTTTTTTATTTAATCTTTATCATATTTTTCCCACTACCCTTTAGTCCTCTTATATTTCTCGCCCCCCGGCAATCACCACACTGTTGTCTATGTCCATGGGTCCTTTTTTCCATTTCACTCAATCCCTCCATCCCCTCACCTCCCCCACTTGCTGGCCTTCTGCTCTCCATCTAATGAGTCTGTCCCCATTTTCCTTGTTGGTTCAGTCTGTTCATTAGATTCCACATACGAGTGAAATCATATGGTATTTGTCTTTCTCTGACTGGCTTATTTCACTTAGCATAATGTTCCCTGGGTTCATATATATTGTCTGAAAGGGTAAAATTTTCTTTTTTTTATCACCAAGTAATATTCCATTGTGAAAATGTCTAATATTGTTATATCCACTCATCTGCTGTTAGACACTGGGGCTGCTTCCATATCTTGGCAATTGTAAATAATGCTGTAATGAACATAGGTGTGCTTTTCTTTCCAATTAGTGTTTTACATTCCTTCAGATATAATACCAGAAGTAGGATCACTGGGTCAAAAGGCAGATCCATTTTTAACTTTTTGAGGAATCTCCATACTGCTTTTCATAGTGGCTGCACCAATCTGCATCCCCACCAACAGTGCAAAAGTGTTTTCCTTTCTCCAAATCCTGGCCAGCTCTTGTTGTTTGTTGATTTATTGATGATAGCCATTCTGACAAGTGTGAGATGATATTGTGGTTTAATTTGTGTTTCTCTAATGATTAATGACATTGAGCATCTTTTCATGTCTATGGCCATCTGTACGTCCTCTTTGGAGAAGTGTCTATTCATGTCCTTTGCCCACTTTTTAGGGTTGTTTGTTTTTTTTGGTATTGAGTTTTGTAAATTCTCTATAAGTTCTGTATATTAAACCCCTATCAGATGCATTGGTAAATATGTTCTTCCATTCTGTGGGTTCTCTTTTTGTTTTGTTGATGATTTCCTTTGTTTTGCAAATTTTTTTAGTCTGATATAGTCCCAGTCATTTATTCATTCTCTGGTTTCCTATGCTTGGGGAGATATACCCAATAAAATATTGTTATGAGCAATGTCCGAGATTTTGCTGCCTATCTTTTCTTCTATGATTTTTATAGTTTCGGGTCTAACATTTAAGTCTTTGGTCCATTTTGAGTTTAATCTTATGTGTGGTGTGAGAAGATGGTCTAGTTTCACTTTTTCTGTATATATCTGTCCAATTTTCCCAACGCAATTTATTGAATAAACTATCTTTAGCACATTGTGTTTGCTTCCTCTGTTGAATAATAATTGACTATAAAAGTGTGGGTTTATTTTTGAGCTCTCTGTTCTGTTAACTTATGTGTCTGTTTTTATGCCAGTAACATGCTGTTTTGTATACTATGGCTTTATAATATAGTTTCATATATAGGCAACATATTTCTCCAACTTTGTTCTTCTTTCTCAAGATTGCTGTTGCTATGTGGGACCTTTCATGGTTCCATATAAAGTTTTGAAATATTTGATCTAGTTCTGTGAGATACGTCATTGGATTCTTGATAGGAATTGAGTTGAATCTACAGATTGTTCTAGGTAGTATGGGTATTTTTATTTTTATTTATTGTTGTTCAAATACAGTTATTTCCATTTTCCCCCCACCAATCTCCCTCAACCCACTGACCCCCACCTCCCACCCTAAATCCTAGCCCCCTTTGGTTTTGTCCATTGGTCCTTTATATGTGTTCCTTGACAACCCTGCCCCTTTTCCCCCCATTTCTCCTACTCCACTACCCTCTGGTTACTCTCAGTTTGTTCTTTTTTTATTTTAAAGATTTTATTTATTTATTTTTAGAGAGAGGGGAAGGGAGGGAGAGAAATATCAATGTATGGTTGCCTCTCATGTGCCCCCAACTGGGGACCTTGCCTGCAACCCAGGCATATGCCCTGACTGGGAATCTAACCAGCAACGCTTTGGTTCACAGTACAGCACTCAGTCCACTGAACCACACCAGCGAGGGCAAATTTACTCTTTATTTCCATGTTTCTTGTTATATTTTGCTTGCTTGTTTGTTTTGTTGATTAGGTTCCACCTATAGGTGAGATCATAAGATATTTGTCTTTTACCACCCGGCTTATTTCACTCAGAATAGTGCTCTCCAGTTCCATACATGCTGTTGTGAAGGGTAGGGGCTCTTTCTTTCTTTCTGCTGTGTAGTTTTCCATTGTGTAAATGCACCACAGTTTTCTGATCCACTCATTTACTGATGGGCATTTAGGTTGCTTCTAGCACTTGGCTATTGTAATTTGTGTTGCTATGGACATTGGGATGCATAGGTTCTTTTGAATTGGTACTTCAGGATTCTTAGGGTATAATATCAGCAGTGGAACTGCTGAGCCAAAAGGCAATTCCATCTTTATTTTCTTGAGAAAATTCAATACTGTTTTCCACAGTGGCTCCACCAGTCTGCATTCCCATTTGTTTATTCTTTCCTTTATGTCCCTTGCTCTAGGGGACATATTGGTGAAAATATTGCTGCATGGAATATCTGAGATTTCCCTGCCTATGTTCTCCTCTAGGACTTTTATGGTATCAAGACTTATATTTAAGTCTTTTATCCATCCTGAGTTTATTTTTGTGTATGGTATAAGTTGGCAGCCGAGTTTCATTTTTTTTGGCATGTAGCTGTCCAGGTCTCCCAACACCATTTCTTGAAGAGGCTATTTTTAGTCCATTTTATGCTTCTGCCCCCTTTGTTGAATATTAATTGACAATAGGCACTTGGTTTTATTTCTGGGCTCTATATTCTGTTCCATTGATCTATGTTTGTTTTTGTGCCAGTACCAGACTTTTTTTGGTTACAGTGGCATTGTAATACAGTTTTATCTGTTATTATGATCCTTCCTACTTTGTTCTTCTCTCTCAAAATTGCTGCAGGTATTCTGGGTCATTGTGGCTATTATGGGTGCATATACATTTTTGGAATGTTTGTTCTAGTTCTGTGAAACATGTCATTGGTATAGTATGGATATTTTTAATGATGCTAATTCTTCCTATCCATGAACATGCTATGTAATTCCATTTACTTGTATCTCTTCAATTTCCTTGGTGTCTTATAATTTTCTGAGTACAGATGTTTTGCATTCTTAGTTAGTTTTATCCCTAGGTATTTTATTCTTTTTGTAGCAATTGTGAATGGGATTGTTTTATTAATTTCCCTTTCTGTTAATTTGTTATTGGCATATAAAAATGCAGCTGATTTCTGTATATTAATTCTGTCTCCTGCTACTTTTCTGAATTCATTTATCAGTTCTAGTAGTTTCTTAGTGGAAAATTTGTGGTTCTCTGTGTAGAGTCTCATGTCATCTGCAAATAAAGATAGTTTTACTTCTTCTTTCCCAACTTAGATGCCTTTTATTTCTTCTTCTTGAGTGATTACTGTGGCTAGGATTTCCAGTAATAAGTTGAATAAGAGAGGTGAAAGCAGACATCCCTATCTTGTTCCCAGTTTCAAGAGGGATGCTTGTAGTTTTTCCCCATTGAGTGTGATCCTGACAGTGGGTTTATTGTATATGGCCTTTATTGTGTTAGGTATACTCCCTGTCATACTATTTTGCTGAGAGTTTTTTTTTTTTATCCGAAATGAGTGCTGGATTTTATCAAATGCTTTTCCTGCATCTATTGATATAATCATATGGTTTTATTCTTTATTTTGTCTATGTGGCTAATCACATTTTTTGATTTGTGAATATTGTGCTAACCTTGCATTTCTGGAATAAATCCCATTTCATCATGGTGTATGATCTGTTTGATAAATGGCTGTATTCAGTTTGCTAATATTTTTTGAGGATTTTAGAGTCTATGTTCATCAGGAATATTGGCTTATAATTTTCTTTCTTTGTAGTGTCTTTATCTGGTTTTGGAATTAGCATAAAGCTGGCCCCCTAAAATGCATTTGGGAGGCTTCTGTCTCCTTGAGTTTTATGAAGTAGTTTGAGAATAATAGGTGTTAATTCTTGGAATGTGTGGTAAAATTCACATGTGCAGTCATCCGGTCCAGGGTTTTTATTTGTTGAGGAGTTTTGATTATTGCTTCAATTTCATTAGGTGTAATCTGTCTATTCAAGTTCTCTGATTCTTTCTGATTTATATCCAGATGATTATATATTTCTAGGAATTTTTCCATTTCATCCAGACTTTCCAGTTTATTGGCATTTAAAAGCTCACAATATTTTCTTACAATCATTTGTATTTGTTTGGTGTCAGTTGTTATTTCTCCTCTTTAATTTCTGATTTTATTTATTTGGTTCCTTTCTCTTTTTTTCTTGATGAGTCTGGTTAAAGGTTTGTCAATCTTGCTCATCTTTTCCAAGAATCAGCTCTTGGATTCATTGAGTTTTTTTGTGTATAATTTTTTAGACTCAATTTCATTTAGATCCAATAATTAAGGGTCTAATTATTTCCTTCCTTCTACTCACTTTCGGCTTTGTTTGTTCTTCCTTTTCAAGTTCCTTTAACTGTGAAGTTAGATTATTTATTTGAGCTTCTTCTTGTTTTTTTTTTTTTTTTTTTCCTGAGATAAGCCTGTAATGCTATAAATTTCCCTCTTAGGATTGCTTTCCAAGTGTCCCACAGATTTTGGATTGTTGGGTCCTCATTTTCATTTGTTTCAGGTATCTTATAAGAGATTTCTTCCTTGATCTCCTTTTTGACCCATTCATTGTTTAATAACATATTATTTAGCTTCCATCTCTTTGCATATTTTTCAGTGTTCTTCTTGTGATTGATTTCTAGTTTCTTAGTTTTGTAGTCAGATAAGGTGCTTGATATAATTTCAGTCTTCTTAAATTTATAGACATGTGGCCTATCCTAGAAAACGTTCAATGTGTACTTGAAAAGTATATTCTGCTGCTTTGAGGTATAATGCTCTGTAGATATCAATTAAATCCACTTGATCTAGTGTGTCATATAAGGTTGCTATCTCCTTGTTGATTTTCTGTTGAAATTTCTGTCCACTGAAGTTAGTGGGGTGTTAAAATCCCTGACTATGACTGTATTTCTGTTGATCTCTCCCTTTATGTCCATCAAGATTTGCTTCACATATTTAGATGCTTCTATGTTGGGTCTGTAAATGTTTACTGGGGTTATATCCTCTTGTTGGGTTGTCCCCTTTATTATTATATAGTGTCCTTCTTTGTCTCTTACTGTAGTTTTGGTTTTAAAGTCTATTTTGTTGCATATAAGTACTACTACCCAGCCTTTTTCCCCCTTCCATTTTGCTCAAAATATATTTTTCCATCCCTTTACTTCTAGTCTGTATGTATCTTTCAATCTGAGATGGGTCTTTAAAGGCAGCATATATATGGGTCTTGTTTTCTTATCCATTCAGCTATCTTTTGTCTTTTGGTTGAAGCATTTAAGCCATTTTTACATTTAAGGTGATTATTGATAGATATATATGTAGTGCCGTTTTATTTTTGGACTGTTTTCCTTTTTTTTTCTTTCTCTTTTTCTTCTTCTTTTTAAAGCAAACCCTTTAACATTTGTTTTATTATTGGTTTGGTGTTAAGAAACTCCTTTAGCTTGTTCTTATTTGGGAAGCTCCTTATTTCTTCTTCAATTATAAATGATAGTCATGCTGGGTAAAGTAGCTTTGGTTATAGGTCTTCAGTTTTTATTTCTGAGCACTCCCTTCTGGTCTGAAATATTTCTGTGGTAAAATCAGATGACAGTCTAATTGGTGCTCCCTTGTATGTGACTACCTTCTTTTTTTCTATGGCTTTTAGGATTATTTCCTTGTCTTTTTTAAGCCTTGTCATTTTAATTATGATGTGTCTTGGTGTAGGCCTCTTTGAGTCCAACTTCTTTGGGACTCTGAGCTTTCTGGACTTGTATATCCTTTTCCTTTATCAGATTAGGACAGTTTTTGGTCATTATTTCTTCAGGTATGTTCTTGATCATTTGCTCACTTTCTTCTCCTTCTAGTATTCCCACAATGTGAAAGTTGGTGCACTTCATGTTGTCCAAAATGTTTTTTAAGTTCTCCTAATTTTAAAAAATTCTTTTTTCTTTTTGTTTCTCTGTTTGATTGTTTTTTTCTACCTTGTCTTCCAAATCACTGATTTGATCCTGTTTCATCTAACCCACTGTTTATTCCTTCTAGTTAATTTTTATTTCAGATATTGCATTTTTTATTTCTGACTGGTCATTTTTTATGGTTTCTATTTATTTTTTGATACTGTTGAGTATCCTTATAATCATCACTCTAACTCTCTATGTGATAAATTCTTTGCCTCCATTTCATCTAGTTCTTTGGGAGAATTGTGTTGTTCTTTCATTTGGTGTCTGTTTCTGTGCCTTCTTATTTTGGCTGCTTCTTTGTATTTTCTCCCTTAGTTGTTAAATTAATCAATGATAAATCTTAAGCTTTAATGAGAAACCTGGCTTAAGCACCACAGGGTAGGGCAGGGTAATTCCAGTGGGCAGAGCTATTGCTTCCCTTCAGGTTGATGTCACTTAAAGAGGAGTGCTTTGCCTGAGAAAGATAGCTTCTGCACTATGGGAAATGACTCAGCATAGGGATCCTGGTGGCTGTTCTTCAGTTATCTCCCCAGCACCACCAACCCCAAACTCTTCTCAGGCATCTCTAGTCTACTCTGCCCTCCATCTGCCAGAGCCTGGGGTAAGTGGCTGCAAATGAAATTTTGTGTGTTGGCCCTTTAAGAGGTTCTCTGCATTTTTAGTGTTTCTCTTTGGCAAACAGAAACCCAGCTGCTTGTCACAGCTGAATCTTATCTCAGTTACTTTCTGGCTCTGGTGCTGTAAGCTGGAGAGCCCAGGTTACAGTTTAGAACCCACACTTCTCAGAGTGAACCCCTGACTCCTGAAATATCCTTCTGAAACTTAAGCTGTCACCTGTGAAGCCCAGCAAGCCCTTTCACATCTACTCTGCATTCCCTACCTGTCTCATGGTGGTGAAGTCATTTCTTCTGTCTGTCCTTGGTTATAAAGCTTCTCTCCAGCTAGTGTTCAGTTGGTTATTCAGGATGATTTCTCTATAAGTTTAGTTGTAATTCTGATTGGTATTGGGAGGAGTTTATTGTAGCTTCCACTTATTCCTCCACCATCTTGGATCTAAAACGTTAAATTTTTTTTTTAAAGATTTTATTTATTTATTTTTAGAGAGGGAAGGGAGGGAGATAGATAGATAGATAGAGAGAGAGAGAGAGAGACATCAATGTGCGGTTGCTGGGAGTTAGGGCCTGCAACCCAGGAATGTACCCTGGCTGGGAATCGAACCTGGGACACTTTGGTTCCCAGCCCGCGCTCAATCCACTGAGCTACACCAGCCAGGGCTTAAAACGTTAAATTTTTGATTGGTGTTTTGAACTATAGACTACACTGGGAAAACTGTCATACCTTGTACTTCATTCTCAAGAACAATATTACACTGACATCTCTTAGAGTTTAAAATGATGTTTATTTAAAAGGTTTGAGTTGGCTACTTGTGTTGAAATAAGTTACTTAACTATTGAGAATTGGATAGTTACTGGCTCCCAAATTATATTTATTATAGATGAGAAGAGACAAAGATGTCTTGGCAGAGTTACAGATCCATGAGAGTATCCATTTGATGGAAAGAAAAACTGTCTAGAAACTCTCACTGACATGTCTAGAAATAATGTTTAACCAAAAATCTGAGCACCCATGATCTAGTCAAGTTGAGATATGAAATTAACTATCACTGCAAGGTGTAAGTCAGACAGAGGTCCATTATCAAACCACACACTCAAACATCATAAGTGAGGCTCAGGGTCTAGGTCAGAGAGGTAACAAAGGCAGTTTTCTGTTGCAGTTCAAGGTCCGAGTTTGGTCCTGGACTGAGAGCAGACCAAATAATGAAACTTATCCTAGGTGCTAGAATAAGAAAAGGGATGCAATGCTGAATAAATCTTCAAGTGATTCTGACTTATGAGGGAAGTTGACCAGGGAGGACTTGCACAGAGTTAAAGTTGGCGTTGACTTTCTCTGTGACTCACATGTTCAAACTGAAATGTGTATTAAAAATGTCCTCCTGTAATATTTGAATAGGGATTGAGAGTTTTCCTGGACAGGGACATTTAGATTATTATTTAGATTTCAGAATGTCAGTGTTCTCTTCCATTTTGGCAGCGTATGCAATAGTGATGTTTTTACCTGGAGGGGAGCAACTTTACACTTGGAGTTGGCAGGTAATGTGAAAACTGGAGTAGCTTGAGGAAGGAATTCAAAAAAAGTGAGAAGGCTAAAGACAAAGACAGCACAGATGGATAGAGAAATACCCATGTTGGCTGTGAATATCTGGAAAGCTGTGGAAAAGGAGAGGAAGCTGTTGAGTCTAGAAAGCATCTGGGCAGCATTTTTCAAAGAAGAGCTACTTGATTTAAAAAAAAATGGTAGGAAGAGTATCATCGAGTTTGGATTGAATGACAGTGAAATCTTAATTTGGAGTTGAGATTCTAAGGCAGTTTGAGGCTTTACAAAGAACAGTATTATTTGAAGTGTGAGGATCAAGTAATGAGCCAGCTGACTTGGAAATGAAACCTGGATGAATAGCCTTTTAAATGAATGACTATTATGTCAAAATGCACCACTTCAACATGAATGTCTTTATAACTATCTACTCTTATAAATAACTCCCAAACCTGCAT
Organism: Phyllostomus hastatus; assembly: GCF_019186645.2. Taxonomy (NCBI): domain Eukaryota; kingdom Metazoa; phylum Chordata; class Mammalia; order Chiroptera; family Phyllostomidae; genus Phyllostomus; species Phyllostomus hastatus. The sequence continues at coordinate 9,321,051 of NW_025334017.1, read as the reverse complement.
TTTAAGATTAAAAAAATTCCCTACATGAGAGTGAAGTTGCTGGATACTCTCTCTGGTTGATTAAAGCTTTAGTGATAGTATTTCAACAATACATTTTCTAATGTAGCTGTTTTCTAATATAGAAATATAAGGTACAAATTTGTTTATAATATATGAGATGCATTCTAGACCTTTTGTAGTTTTATGCAATGAATCTTTTTTTCAATGGTATCAAGTACATCCTTCTATTTATTAAGGAATCTCTTCAGCAAAATTTTATTTGTAACTGCTACCATATTGGTTGCTGGTTATAGAGAAATAAAGGGTAAAATGTATGCTCTCCAGAAGGCTATTTCTAATAGAAGATGAGAAAAACAAGTGCTAAATAGAATAGAGATATAATAAAGAAATATCATGGAAGCTTGTATGGGAGCATCAAATGCAGACTAGGAAGAACAAAAAAGTCCATCTTAGTAACTATTATTGAGAGTCAATAACCTCTGTGTTGAGTTTCAATGAACAAAACAGTTAGCCAAGAGAAGAATACTTCAGAGAAAGCAACATGGACAAAGTCATGAAGACCTGCTATAACAAGCTGCATTTGACATATTACAAACAGTTAACTGCGGAATATGGGGTACAGTTGTTAGAGTTGGGAAAGAAAGGAGGTACAGAAAAAAGAGAGGCATTCAGTAATTAGGACATGAACGGGCATGTCTATCTTGATGTCAATAATCATCTGAAATCTTTGAAGAGTGTTAACATGCAGATAATATTTTCCTGTTTGTCTTTTAAAGATATTATCATGACAGTAGTGAGGAGTATGATTAAAAGGAGATTAACTGGGGGGAAAGATATATTGCAACCCAAACAGAATGTATGAGCTTTTGAGCTAAGGTGATGGCAATGGAAATAAAGAGGAAGTGGCATATTCCAAAGACGTTAAGGAGAAGAATTTGATAAGGCTTTGCTAACAATTGGATGTAGTGGGTAAGTGAGAGGCATGAGAGTAAGGAATGACTTCCACCTTTTCTGGCAGATAGATTGGTGAAAGGTGGTATCATTTACTGAGACAGTGAACTAAAGAAAGTCGATGTGGAGGACATAGATAATGAGGTTTAATTTTGAATATACTGAGTAAAGTGTAAGTATAATATCCACATAGGAATGTTCAATAAGGCTTTAAGCAAATGGGCAGGAGCTCAGGAATGAAGTTAGAGTGGAGATTTGGATTTGGTAACAGTCAGCAGTTGAAGTAATGGGAAAGCATGAAGTAAGTCAGTGCTATGGAATGAAATGTGTACCTGTGAAATTCACATGCTGAAGCCATAACATTTAATGTGACTGTAGTTGGAGATAGTTCTTTTAAGGTGAACATTACATTAAATGATGTCATAAAGATGGAGACATAATCCAATAGAACTGGTGTCCTTACAAGAAGAGGAAGAAATACCAGGAATGTATACACAGAAAAAGGCTGTGGGAGAAAGGCCTTACTAGATACCAACACTGCCAACACTTTGATCTTAGACTTCTAGTCTCTAGAACTGTGAGAGAATAAATTCCTTTTTCTTAAGCTGCCTAGTCTGTTGTATACCATTACAGAAACCCTAGCAGACTCATACAGTCAGGAAGATTCTGTAGGGTTACAAGAAAAGACAACTAAAGGCAGAACTCTGGAGAATTAAACTTACCTAAAGAAGAAGAGGTAGTTTTGAGAAAGAGCAGTCAAGTGAAGAGTAAGCACAGAGGGAAATACTGAAGATATAAAGTGAAGGGATGATAACTAGAAATTGAGGACTCCTGGAGCTGAGAAAGTGGGTTTAAAGGAATGGAGGGATGGAATTAAAAAGTGGTTATGGAGTTAGATAAATTATAAAGTATAGAGACAGGAAGTTAATAAATTATACACAAGGCTTTGAGTAGGGTTGTTGCCCCCAAGAAAAGCATTGGGAGGAAGAAGGTGGGGTAGGAAACTTAAAGAGAATGCCAAAGAGTTAGTACACTTCTTGTGGACTTTTACTTGTTGTTGTTGTTGTTGTTTTGCATTTTTTGCAGTTTTGCATTTTTATTGTTCTAAGATAAGGTAATAGAGACCAGCGCGACCCTCTTGCTTAAAATTTTTAAATATCTTAACAAAACATAAGACATATGGTTTTCAGTCACTAGGTATGAGATAAAGAACAGTAATCTCTTCACTGAGAGAGGGGGAAAAATGAAGTGATCTTTGTGATTGCCCTAGCTAGCCCAGCCGTGGACGGTTTCCAGTCACAATGCAGGGAAGTGAAACCTGTATGAAGTTAAACAAAGTCATGGATTTAAAGAAACAAAAGTGGGGATTCAGGGAGAAAAAAATAACTAGAGTCTACAGAGTAGAGTACTGGAAGAGGGAGGGTGGGTGCAGAGGGGAAAAGAGAGATGGGGAGAGAGAGAAAAAAAAGTGGGAGGGAGGGAGAGAGAAAGGGCGGGGAAGAGGGAGAATATGAATAGTGTGTGAAACAGCTCTGGATATCTTCAGAATTTCTTTAATTCTTAAACGGAGAACTGACCATTATATTCATGTGAGGGAATAATCTAAGGCTGTAAAAAGAACTACTTAAAAGTAACAGAGGTAAACAATTACTGGAATTCACCCAGGATGAAGAAAAGTACCTCTTTTGTCTGGCCTTAGTGGAAAGTTTGTAACTGAGGGGACATTAGTAGAGTTCTCACTACTATTGCTATGGTAGTGAGTCAAAATCTGCCCTAGGCTAAAAACTACTCTGGTTTTCACTACAAAACAAATTTTCAAAGGAATCAGATTGTTTCAACTAGCTTGACTATAGCTCAGAAAAAATTTAAGACTCTTTATAGGTATGCAAAAATATCCAGCACCCAGGGACATTTATAGGAATACAAAATATTCTGTGTACAACAAGGTAAAACTTACAATGTCTGGTATTCAATAAAAAGTTGACAGACATGAAAGAGGCAGCCAGATATGATGCATAATAAAGGGAAAAGTCAATCATTAGAAGCAGACCCAGAAGTAACACAGATAATTGATTCACTAGACAAAGATATTATAGCCAAAATAGTTATTATATCCATATCCTGCATTTTCAGGAATAAAGAAGAAGGATTGAACATACAAAAAGACTCAAATCAAACTTCAAAAAATAAAAATGTTCTTTGAAATAAAAAAACACCCTGGATCTGATAAGTAGCAGGTTAGAAACTGCAGAAGAGTAATGAACTTGAATACAAAGCAAATTAAACTATCTATAATGATATATAAAAATAAAAATGACTGGAAGCTAAATTATTAATGAGCAGTGGAACAATATAAAGCTACTAACATGTGAAACTGAAATTTCTGAAGGAAGGGTCAGAAAAATACAGGGTGGGGCAAAATTAGGTTTACAGTTGTTCATATGAAAAATAATACAATAATTAAGTCTCTGTTTCATGTACTCATAACTATAAACCTACTTTTGCTTCACCCTGCATTTCCAGAAATGGTGGCTGAATTTTTTTCAAAATTTGAGGAGAAATATAAAAACCCAGCACAAAATTCTTGGAGAAAACTTCATCAAAGTACATCACAATAGAATTATTCAAAACTAGTTTTAAAGAAAAATCTTTATGAACTCAAAAAAGAGAGAACACATTAGGTAGAGAAGAAAAAAGATAAAAATGACAACAGACTTCTTGTTAGAAACAGTGCAATGGAGCATTGCACTGCAAATCTGTGAAGTAGCATTTTAAAGTATTGAAAGAAAGAAAAATCATCACTGAAAATATCTTTTAGTATTAAGGTAAAATAAAACCTTTTTCAGGCAAACAAAGGTAATAGAAATAATGACCAGCAGATCTGCATGACAAGAAATAATAAAAGTACTTCAATTTTAAGATAGACTATACCAGATGGAAATCTAGATTTACAAAAAGGAATAAAAAGCACTGGAAATGGTAATATGTAAGTCAATACAGATCTTATTTTTAAAATCTCTTTAAAATATTATTGACTATTGGAAGCAAAAGTAGTGATAAATTGGTGTGAGGTTTATAATACATCTAAAAGTATGTTTGAAGCAATAGCCCAATGGTTGTGAGGGCAGATATGCAAGCATATTATCGTAAGATCCTTCTATTATATGTAAAGTTTTATAACATTAATCGAAGGTAGATGGTGAGTAGTTAAGAATGTATACTGGAAACCAAAAGCAGTTGGTACACAAACACACACACATGCACACACAGAGTTATAACCAATAAGCCAAAAAAGAGAATAAAGCATTTTTTTGTTCTTTTGCATAGTTTTTTATTGTTGTTCAGTTACAGTTGTACCCATATTCCCCCATTACTCTTCCCTGCCCTACCCCCCAACCTCCCACATTCAATCCTCCCCATTATCTTTGTCCATGCGTCCTTTATATAAGTTCCTTGACTTGACCCTTACCCTTCCCCATTACCCATCTCCCCACTCCCCTCCAGTTACTGTCTGCTTGTTCTTGATTTTTATGTCTCTGGTCTATTTTGCTCATTTGTTTGTTTTGTTGATTATATTCCACTTATAGGTGAGATCGTATGGTATTTGTCTTTCACAGCCTGCTCATTTCACTTAGCATAATGCTCTCCAGTATGGATGGAATAGGTATAAAGTATTAATTAGAAAAATATTGCATCAATCCAAATGCAGAAAAAAATGAATAAAGAACAGATCAGACAGATGGCAAACCTACAGTAAGAAAGTAGATTTTATAGAACCATATCAATAATCACTTTAAATATAAATTGTTTAAACACACAAACAAGTAAAAAGCAGAGATTCTTAGACTGAATAAAAAAGAAAGACTCAACTACTTGCTACAAGAAGTCCACTTTAAATATATAGACACAAATAGATTAAGTATAAAAAGATGGAAAAAGATATACTATGCTAACAGTAATAAAAAATAGCCTGTAGGAATTTAAAATGATAAAACTACTTTGTAAAACAGTTTGACAGTTTCTTTAAAAGCTAAATATACACTTATCATATGATCCAGACATCCTACTCCTAGGTATTTATGCAAGAAAATAAAAGCATGTGTCTATAAAAAGACTTCTACATGAATATTCATAGCAGCTATATTTGCAATAGTGAACAACTTGAAAAATCCAAATGTCCATCAACAGGTTAAGAAATAATAAGTGGTGGTTTATTCACAAAACAAAATACTCAGAAATGATAAGAAATGAGTCATTGATACTCAGAACAACAAAATTGAATGTCATAATAATTATTCTGAGTGAAGGAAGCCAAATATAAAAAATATGTAAATATAGTATATGAGCCTCTTACATAAAACTTGAAAAGTTGAAGTTATCTATAATGAAGTAAATCAAGTCAATGGTTTCTTTGGAATGAAGGGGCTGGAGAAATGAATTACCATGGGCCATAATGTAACTTGGGGGGAGGGTATGCATGTCTATTATCTCGAATGTGTCAATAATATTACATGTGTTTAGATATGCCAAAAGTTATAAAATTGTACACTTTAAATATGTATGAGGGGGCCCCCCAAATCCTGGAATTTATTTCTAAAAAATTGTGCATTTATTCTTACATGTTTAAATTTCAGTCACCTTCAAAATACTCTCCATTTGATGCAATGTACCTATCAAGACTTTTTTCCATTGCTCAAAACAGTTTTTGAACTCATTAATTTTGATGTCTGTTAGCGCTTCTACCATTTTTTGTTTCACCCTTTCACATTGGCAAAATGTTTCCCTTTGAGGACTTTTTTTTCATTGGGTAAAGAAAAAAAGTCACTTGAACCAAGATCAGGTAAATAAAGAGGATGGAGCACAGAGGTCATGACATTTTTGGTCAAAAACTGCTGAACACTCAGTGGGGTGTGGCAGGTGCGCTCATAAATCACCCATCATGAAATGGGCAGATGTATTGAAAGAGTCTTCATAAAAATTCACTGAAACCAAACATAGCCTTTCACAATGTCAGCTGGTATGCTGATACAGATGGGTTCCTAGAACATGCACTCAGTGGAAGAAGGCTGTACTACACAAGGGGTCTACCCTGCAGAAGATAATTCTGGGGGGTTCCCCTCCATATAACTTGTTGTATGTTATTATGTTTAATAAAAATTAGTTATTATAGCTAATGGTCAAGAAGGCTGATTAAGCAGATGGAAATATTACCAGGAAAGGCTGAGAACCCAACTCTGATCAAAGACTATGAATTCATTTGTGCACAGATTTATACAACTGCATGATTATACTTTTTACCAGTGTTAGAAATTTGAGTGAGAATAATCTCTAGAAAAAAGAGCTAAATGAAATGAAAACAAGCAAAAGATGGTTATAAGAAGGCTCAAGGACCTTAGTGAAAACTACAACAGTATGAAAAAGGACACAGAAGCCATAAAAACAAACAGGATGAAGAATATAATACCTGAAATGAAGAGTACACTAGAAGGAATTAACAATAGGTTGGTATGAAGCAGTGAATTGAATCAGTGATTTGAAACATAAGGTAGCAGAAAACACACAATCAGAGTAGCAGGAAAAAAAGAATAAAAAAATCAAGATAGCTTAAAAGACCTATGGGACAACATGAAGTGTAACCATATTCAAATCATAGGGGTACCAGAAGGACAAAAGAGAGAGCAAGAGATTAAGAACCTGTTTGAAGAAATAATGAATGAAAACTTCCCTAATCTGGTAAAGGAAGAAGACACACAAGTCTAGGAAGCACAGAGAATTCCAAACAAGATGAATCCAAAGAGGTTCACACCAAGATACATCATAATGAAAATGACAAAGGTTAAAGACAAAGAGAGAATCTTAAAGGCAGAAAAAGAAAGACAGTTAGCTACCTACAAGTGATCTCCCATAAGACTGTTGACTGATTTCTCAACTGAAACATTTCAGGCCAGAAGGGATTCACATGAAATATTTAAAATGATAAAAAACAAAGACCTGCAATCAAAACTACTTTATCCAGCAAGGCTATCACTGAAAATTGAAGGAGAAATAAAGAGCTTCCTGACAAGGTAAAGCTAAATGTATTTGTTACTACCAAACCAGAATTACAAGAAATGTTAAAGGGACTTCTTTAAGAAAAGAAGGGGGGGAGTGGAGGAACATAGCTAAAATAATAAAATGGCAATAAATATGTACTCTATCAGTAATCACTGTGAATGTAAAAGTCTTAAATGTTCCAATCAAAAGACATAGGGTAGCTGAATAGCTTAGAGAACAAGACTTATGTAAATGCTGTCTATAAGAGACCCACCTCAGAATGAAAGATGAACATGTAAACCATGGAAAATATATTTTATGCAAGTGGAAATGTAAAAAAAGTTGGGGTAGCAATAATTCTGTCTGACAGAATAGTCTTTAATACAAAGGCTATCATAAGAGACAGAGAAGAAAACTTCATAATGATAAAGGGAGCAATGAAACAGCATGATATAACCCTTGTGAACATTAATGAACCTGACACAGAAGCACTTTAATATGTAAAGCAAATCTTGATAGACATAAAGTAAAAGATTGACAGTAATACAGTCATAGTAGGAAATTTTAACACACCATTGACATCAATGGATAGATCTTCCAGAGAGAAAATCAACAAAGAAATGGCAGCTTTAAATGACACTTTAGATTAGATAGATTTAATTGATATCTTCAGAGCATTTCACCCCAAAGCAGCAGACTATATATTCTTTCAAGTGCATATGGAACATGTTCTAAAAGAGACCACATGTTAGGACACAGAATAAGTCTCAATAAATTTAAGAAGATTGAAATTATATCAAATATCTTTTCTGAATTAGGGCAAGGGATATAAAGAAAAGACTAAACAAATGAGACTACATCAAACTAAAAAGCTTCTGCACAGCTAAAGAAAACATCAACAAAATGGAAAGGGAACCAACTGTATGGGAAAAATGTATTTGCCAATGATACCTCAGACATGAGTTTGATCTCCAAAATATATAAAGAACTAACAAGACTCCACACCAGGAATGTAAGCAATCCAATTAAAAATGGGCAGAGGACCTGAACAGACACTCCTTCAAGGAGGACACATACAGAGGACCCAGAGACATATGAAAAGATGCTCAATGTTACTATGTCACTAGCCATTAGAGAGATGCAAATTAAAACCACAATGAAATATCACTTCACACTGGTCAGAATGGCCATCATTAATAAATCAACAAACAACAAGTATTGGAGAGGTTGTGGAGAAAAGGGAACCCTAGTACACTGTTGATGGGAATGGAGACTGTTGCAACCACTATGGAAACAGTATGGAATTTCCTCAAAAAACTAAACATGGACTGCTCTTCTATCCAGTGATCTCACTGCTGGAACTATACCCTAAGAATCCTGAGTCACCAATTCGAAAGAACCTGTGCATCCCCAGTGTTCATAGCAGCATTGTATATAATAACCAAGTGCTGGAAACAACCTAAGTGCTCATCAGTAAATGAGTGGGTCAAAAAACTGTGGTACATTTACACAAAGAAATGATATGCAGCAGAAAGAAAGAAGGAACTCCTTTGTGACATCATGGATAGCACTGGAGAGCATTATGCTAAGTGAAATAATCCAGGTGGAGAAAGACAAATATCATATGATCTCACCTATAAGTAGAACCTAATCAACAAAATAAGCAAATGAGTAAAATAGAAACAGAGACTTGAAAATAAAGAACTAACTGACAGTAACCAGGTGGGAGAGGGGAGGAGGATCATGGGGGAAAGAAGAGTAAGGAGCAAGCAAAAAGACAGGAATAAAGGACTCATGGGCACAGACAATGGGGGGATTCACTGTGGGAGTCAGTGGTGGCAGTGTAGGGCTGAACAATGGGGGAAAAGGTGGGGCAGCTGCAAATGAACAACAATAAATTTTTTTAAAAAGAAGAAGAGAGTACCCAAATAAAAAAAAATCAGAAATGAAAGAGGAGAAGTAGCAAGTGACACCAAAGAAATACTAAGTATTGTAAGAAAATATTACAAACAATGGTATATTAATAAACTGGACACTGTGGATGAAATAGATAAATTCCTAGAAACATATAATCTTCCAAAACTGAATCAGAAAGAATCAGAAAACCTGAAGAGACTGATCAAAACTAATGAAATTGAAGCAGTAATTAAAAAAATACAAAAAACTCCCAACAAACAGAAATCCTGGAACAGATGGCTTTAGAGGCGAAGTTTACCAAACATTAAAAGAACTAGTACATGTTGTTCTCAAATTATTCCAGACAATTTAAGAGGAGGGAAGAATCCCAAGCTCATTTTATGACTCCAGCATTATCCTAATTCAAAAACCAGATAAAAACACTGCAAAGAAAGAAAATTATAGGCATATGTATCACTGAGCAACATAGGTGCAAAAATCTTCAACAAGTTATTAGCAAACTGGATCCAGCAATACATTAAAAAGATTAAACACCACAATGTAATGAAATTTATTCAGGGGATGCAAGATTGCACAATGTCTGAAAATCAGTAAATGTGATATATGACATAAATAAAATGAAGGATAAAAATGACATGATCATATTAATAGATGCAGGAAAGCATTTGATAAAATTCAGCACCCATTTATGATAAAAACTCTCAGCAAAGTGAGAATAGAGGGAACATACCTCAACCTAATAAAGGCCATATATGGCGAACCCACAGCCAACATCATATTCAATAGGCAAAAACTAAAAGCATTTCCCTTAAGATCAGGAGCAAAACAGGGATGCCCACATATACTATGATCATGGATAGGAAGAATTAACATCATTAAAATGTCCATAAAGCAATCTATATATTCCACACAATTTCCATCAAGATATCAATTGTATATTCCACAGAACTAGAATAAATTTTCCATAAATTTATATGGAACCATGAAAGACCCTGAATAGCATGAGCAAAATCTTGAGAACAAAAACAAAGTTGGAGGAATCATGTTACCTGATATCAAACTATACTTCAAGCCCATAGTAATCAAAACAGCATGATATTGTCATACAAACAGACACATAGCTCAATAGAACAGAATAGAGAGCCCAGAAATAAACTCATGCCTTTATGGTCAATTAATATTTGGCAAAGGAGGCAAGAACATATAATGAGGTTATAATAGTTTATTCAATAAATGGTGTTAGGAAAATGAGACAGATAATGCAAAAAGTGAAAAGAAACTAGACAAACTGCATACGCCATATACAAGGATAAACTGAAAATGGATTAAATAGTTAGATGTTAGACAAGGAACCATAATTATCCTAGGAGAAAACATAGGCAGTACAATTTTGGACATTTCTTGTATGACAATATTTTTTCTGATGTATCTCATTGGGCAAAGGCAACAGAAGAAAAATAAACAAAAGGAACTACATCAAACTAAAAAGTTTTTGCACAGCAAAGGAATTCATCAACAAAATAAAAAGACAACCCACTGAGTGGAGTATATATTTGCCAATGATACAGCTGATAAAAGGTTAATATTTAAAATTCATAAAGACCTTATACAACTCAATGCCCCCCTCCCCCCAAAAAACAACAAATAAACAAAAAAATCCCATTAAAAAATGAGTGAAGGGCCTGGTTAGACATTTCTCCCATGAAAACTTATAGATGACCAATAGGCATATGAAGAGATGCTCAATGTCACTATTGATCAGACAGATGCAAATTAAAACCACAACAAGACATCACCTCACACCTCTCAAAATGACTATTAATAAATCACAAGCAATAAGTGCTGACAAGAATGTGGAGAAAAGGGAAACTTTGTGTACTGCTGCTGGGAATGCAGACTGGTGCTGCCACGGTGCAAAAAAATATGGAATTTCCTCAAAAAATTAAAAAGTAAACTGCCACATGACCCAGCAATTCCACTTTTGGGAATATATCTGAAGATACTCAAAATGCTAATTATGTTTTTGTAGCATTATTTACAATAGCCAAGATTTAGAAACACCCCAGGTTCTCATCAATAGATGAGCGGATTAAAAAAACAGTAGTATATTTATTCAATGGAATAATACTTGCTGTAAAAAAAGAGACATCTTGCTTTTTGCATGGATGGACCTGAAGAGTATTATGCTCCATGAAGTAAGCCAATCAGAAAAAGACAAATACCGTATGATTTCACTTATATGTGGAATCTAATAAACATGTCAACTAATAAACAAAATAGAAATAGACTTTTAGAAATAGAGAATAGACTGACAGCTGTCAGAGGGAAGGGAGGTTGAAAGGCTGGCTGAAAAAGGTGAAGTAATTAAGAAAAATAAAAATTCATAGACACAGACAACAGTGTGGCAACTACCAGAGGAAAAGGGGGTGGGGTGAGGTAAGGAGGGTGAAGGGGGGATAAATGGTGATGGAGGAGACATGACTTGGGGTGGTAAACAAATAATACTGTGCTATAGAATTGTATACCTAAAACCTATATAATTTTATTAACCAATGTCACACTAATAAATTCAATAGAATTTTAAAAAATGCTTTCTGAAAAAGAAAAAGAAAAGAAGCTGAGTTAAAGGAACACAAAATGTTAAATATTCAAGGAACCTGGGCCTCTATTTTCCCAGAATCATAACTACTAATGTATGAGAGGGTTTATTCTCTCAGGAAGAAGCCAGTTTGTGAGGTATATTCACTATGCACAAGGACTGAAGAAATAACTCTCTAAATGTAATTTTTAGTGGCTTAAACTATGTAGAAGTTTATTTTTCTGTCATCCAAAGGAAGTTTGGGAGTAAATAGTCCAGGGATGAGGTGATGGCTCCATGGTGAACCCAAGCTCCTTCTGCCTTTCTCCATCATCAATCTAGCAATGACTTCTCTTCTCAAGATCATGTCATGGTCCAAAGTGGCTACTGGAGTCCAGCCATCATTTCTATATCCCAGAAAGCATGAAGAAGAAGGGGAAGGGCAAAATATGTCTGCTTTCTGGATGAGTTATAGGTCTTTACATGGTCTTTCACACATGTGTGGGACCCATGTACTCTTGTTGAAAGAGTTAATGTACTACATAAAGTGCCAATTTTTCTACTAGTACTCTACGTACTCTAAGCATGTGACAGAATCTGACTTAATGTATTTTCAACTGTCTTGATAACATGCTGTATTTAATAAATGTTTTCCAATATAATATTTGCTCTACCAGCTCATTTCATATCTCCCTTGTACTTTTTAATAAACGTGTTATGGATGAGCTTTAAAAAGTATGAAATAACAATGGACAGAGAAATGTATTTTAGTACCTTCCTTGACCTACAAGATTAGAACATAACCTTTAAAATAAAGATTGAAAAAAAAATTCTATTTAATTGTTCTTAGCTCTGTTGTTTGCATTTTTTTCATATGTACAACACTTTGCAATCCTAGTATGTAGTGTTCTGCAAGGGTGGATTTGCTATGGGTTCTGCCCACTCCCGGCAACACTATGATCCTCCATAACTCAAAAATACCAGATGGCTGACTGTAATCAAACAGTAATATTACAGAGAAAGATTAATTTTGATTTTTGAATACGGTGTTAAGGTTTTGCAAACCTATTTAAGGCTAAGCTCAGGTGATTGATTTATGGTGTCATAGACTTATAAAAATAGAGTATTGTGGTATTGAAATTGTGGGTCTAGATTTATCAATATATACCATTGTGAGAGAATCAGAATGTGACTTCAACTCATCCCTGTAATGTGTCTATATCTATTTGTATAACTAAAAATAAGTTTAACTATCCAGTGCATTTAGAACCACATTGAAAGCTTTCTTTGATTCCACTAATGAGGCAACATCAGGCTCCTCTCCCTTGTCCTATTCATACCTCGTTCATAACATTAGTGCTGTTATTGGAATTATTTGTTTATCTTTGTCCCTTCTGTCAGCACTTTGGGAGCAGACACTGTTTTTCATCTTTGTGTTCCCAGCAACAAGGCCAATGCATTTGTTCAATTATGCATTTGTTCAATTAATGAATAAATCAGGTTGAAATCATAAACCCAACAATTATAATTATCCTCAAAGTCTTTAGTACTAACTCATATCATTAGTGTTTTCGGTCTAAAAATGTTTTTAAAATGCAATTTTGTTTTCATAAGGGAGTCCAATTTTTTACATTTATTTTGGTTGAACAATGCTAAGCAGGTGGTACACTGAAAGGCCTATGGACATGCATTTGATTACCTGGTTCCATGGACTAAGAGGAAATTGATAACTGGAATTTCTTTATTATCTATTTCCTAAACAAGTAGAACCAAATTCTACAATCATACAAATGCCATTTATTTGGGTAATATGTTCAAGAAGATATTTTTTCCCTCAAAATGTAAATGCCCTTGCAATTTAATATTGTTTCCAAATGCATAGTGTGTGGCATCAGGAGGATCTTGACATCAGGTCTCCTCCTTTCCTTGAAGCCCACTGAAGGACGGGTGCTCATACATCTGGTTCTGATGAGGCACACCACTGCATACAACCCACCTCCTGGCCAGTACCTTGAATGATTTTGTTCTGTTTTCCTTCCATTGCATTCACATGGGAATGAATAGCACCCATCTTGCCCAATTAATTTATGTATCTGCCTTTTCAATACCTCCTTCTAAGCCACTTAATATCACCAGAGAAAATAAACTGGGTAGAGTAATCCACACATTTATGGTCTCTGCTTTTCCTGTGCTTTTGACATCACTATGTAGCACACCTGTCTCTCTCCCTCAGCTTACTCTCATTTTCCACCAATTTTATTTCAAGCTTCAGCATTGTTTCAAAGTTTTGACCCCACCAAATCCTCTTTTCTCTCTTTATTCCTTGCTGTCTCTCATTCCAGCAGGTAACTCCTGGTTCTTGTTCCACAGAAAGATTATAAATTTTGGGGCAGGAGGCCCTCATCTCTCCTAGTTCTCCCTCCTTTTCTGAGACTGGTTCTTGTATCTTTTCCTGTCTAACTAGGAAGATCTTTACACTGTCTCTCTCTCTTCCATCTTCCTTTTCTACTAGCTCCTGCCCATCAGCATTTAAACAGGCTCCAATCTTTCATATATTAAAATTATTTACATTCTCTTTAGTCTATGGTATTCTTATTACGGCTAAATATCTTTTATGTTTTAAGTACTTCTGTTATTTTGTATATCTTTATATTTCTTTTATTCTTTATGCTGAAACTCCTTAAAAATAAGAAATGAGTTTCTTTATAGAATAATTCTGTGCATACCTTTCCGAGTTTATGGTATTGATCTGGAGACATTTAGAGTTGTGGATATTTCTTGATTCTTCAAAAACTTTTTTCTTGGCTCTTTGGACAATTCTCTCTCCTGATTTTCCCCTAATTCCTTTGGATTCTTCCTCTCAGTCTGGTTTGCAGCCACTTCTTTCTCCTCCTTTCCTTCAACAGTTCATTTTCCTAGAAGTCATTCCAAGGCCCTGTCATCTGCTCATGGCCATAAGTGTCCCAGATGATCTCATTCACTCTTTGGCCTTGCAGTGCCACCTAATTGATTATAACCCTCAAATCCTTGCCCCAGATTTTACTTCTGAAGTTCTCTTGGTACCCAATGACCTTCTGGACACCTTCACTTCAGTTTCTTATATAAACATCAAACTCTACATGTCTCCAAAAAATTACTAGCTTTTTCTCCCAGCATGCTTCTTTTCCTGTGATTTATAACAGGGAGTGGCAGCACTCAGTTGTTTAGCCCTGTGTGTTTTCCTAGGATGCCTCTCTCTACTTCCATGTACATATTGAGCTAATCACCCAATGCTGTGAATCTTTTTCTAAATATCTCTAAATCATTCAGATTCTCCCCAGACACAAGATCCCTTTCCTACTTCAATTATCATGCTCTCACTGGAAATACCAATGAATCCAAGTGGATGCCCCGCCTCCTGGCTGCCTTGCTTTAATCCTGCCTCAAGACTGTGGCCAGTGATCTTTCTCAAAGATCTAACCATGTAACACTCCCACTTAAAACTCTTTAATGACTTCACATTAGCTTCAGAATAAAGCACAAGCTCCTCAACACAGCTTACAAGTCCTTCATTACTTGTCCCGTGCTTATCACCCAATCTCTAATCAGAGACTAATCAGAGCTCTCTGTCTAGGCTCCAGCCTTCCAGCACTACTTCCAAGTCCTCAACATTCCCAGCTCCCTGTCCCTTCTGGGACTTTACATAAGCTGTTTCCTATACCTGAAATAATTTTATCAGTCCTTTAGTTGAGCTCTTAGTTTGCTATTTAGGCATTATTTACTCAAAGCTATTCCCAAAACTTGGGCTGGGTTTAGGTACTATTCCTAATGCATCCATAACATTCTATACCACCATCTATTGCAGCAATGTTCAAGCTTATCTAAGTTTCCCCTACATCGTACAATCTATAAGGGGTGAACCATGTCTGTTTTATATCTATATTTCTAGCAACTGAGATATAGTAGTGCTTAATGAAGGTCAACTGTATGAATGAATGTTTGGGTGAATAAATAAATTAAACTTCTCTTTTCCATTTCTATTGCCTCATTGCATTCATTAGTTTACTATGAAATTTACATGTCAGCTTGAGTAGCTTATCTCTTTAAGATGAACATAAGATTGGCTTGAGTCTACATTTCTGTTTCTAGAAATTCAAAGTTCACTTGGGAATTTCATTGCATTTCTGGTAGGCTTTTGCTCTCATGAATAACTGAATCCTCAGTGTTAGTGACTATTATCTCTTCTCTGCATCAAGTCAGCCCAGATACAAAATTCAGGTCCTCTCACAATTTTCATAGCCTACCACATAATAATTGTGAGTTTGGGCAATTTACTGAAACAGGGGTGGGAGGGTACGGATAGGAGGCACGGAGAGATTTTTATTGCAGCAGTACACACAGCTTTGAAAGGCACCTACAAACAACAGGGGACTCTAACATGTCCATTTCTATGATTCTTTTCACCATCTTTCTGTGCTCCTTTTCTCTAATTGTTCTTTCTTAACACTCTTGCAAAACTCAGATTCTTCTACATTTGGTGGAAAACAATTGAACTGTTCTCTGTCCATGCTTTCTGATCCGTGCCTTCAGCTCTCACTTTTTACTTCAAATAGCTCATGAGATATCTTACCAATCAATGGTAAGGACATTCCTTTCTTAAAATAGTGCTTTTTAAAGCTCATTATTCTTCTTTCATTCATTCCTTCATTAAACAAATATTTTTCAGGTTGCGATGTGATAGGCCCTGTGCTAGGTATGATGAAAATAGAATTTAAGACACTGAAGTCTTTATCTGGAAGAACATAGTGTGGTGGTGGAAATAGATGTGTCATGAAGACGTGTGCTTTAGAATTGAGCACAAGGAGGGGATAAGGATGCAAGTCTGAGGTTGTGGGCTGATGTCAGATTGAGGGAAATTGAGGAGTGATTATACTAGAGAAAGAAGGTAGTATGTTTAAACTTATTTTTCAAAAATTTTGGTTAGAAAAGGCAAGAAGTAGTGGTGATGGTAGTTGAATGGGAAGATGACTCTAATAATACCGGCTCATTCGTTTTGTAGCCCAGTCAGAGATTTGCAGAAGCAGCAGGTGAATGACTGCAGATTCTAGAGCTTAAGTAGCTTTTTGCAGAGGAGGGAAGTTGGCCTTTTAGAAGGAATTGATGATGTGGTACAACAGAAATTCTAGTGGTCTAGATATGTCGGTTGTAAACCTACCTTCCCCACTAACTCACAGGTGACCATGAGAAAGCTGTATAACTTCTGGGACTCTATTTCTTTAAATAAGGGGAAAAGCACTTTTCCTCCTTTGCAAGTTATCATGAGAATAAAGTGAAGTAATATATGTGTTATTGAAAGAAATATAAAAGGTACATGAGTGTTAGCTATTCAGCAATAACTACTGGTTTTACTAGGATAAAAACTTAATATTCAGAAATTAAAAGCTGTAGGATTCATGAACAAAAAGTTCCAAGCCTTAAAAAGGCTCCATGATCATGGGTACAGTGATTCACAAAGTAAATAAATAGATACAAAATCTTTTAGAGCCAAGTTCATTTTATTTTATATTTGCATATACTTGGCAACATTTCTTTTTTTTAAGATTTTACTTATTTATTTAGAGAGAGGGGAAGGGAGGGAGAAAGAGAGGGAGAGAAACATCAATGTGTGGCTGCCCTCATGTGTCCACAACTGGGGACCTGGCCTGCAACTCAGGCATGTGCCCTGACTGGGAATTGAACTGGCAACCTTTTGGTTCAAAGGCCAGTGCTCAATCCAGTGAGCTACACCAGCTGGGGCACTTGGCAACATTTCCACACCGATGATGTGACAGAAAGATGAGTTACAGTAAACCTGACTCTAATTTTTTTCCAGCCTGAGTAGGTTGAAGGTGATGGGTTCAGGAATTTCAATACTGATGGTTGTTCCAAGTTTTGTCCATTTAATCTCATGGTTCATTCTGCCTGAAGAGAGTCTCCCTTTGCATGTGTGTTTAATAACAAAAGGCTGCTTTCAAACTGTGTGTCAATTTACAAAACAGCAAACTGTAACATCTCTGAAGGCCACAGAGGCACAAAAAAGGCAAACCAAGATCTATAGAAGTGACTCTAAGCCATGAGCTGGTTCTGGGCTGAAATTGTTTCAGGAACTATTGCCGGAGGTACAATGTAATTTTAAAACACAAAAGTCTACAGGATAAAAAAATGAAAAACAAAACAAAACAAAACTGTGATTGATGTAGATTGGTATATAATTCTCAAAAGAAACATTTTAGAATACATTGGGCTTAGAAATAATTTGTGACAAGATTCCTGTCTCAAATATAGAACAAACTATTATTAGCAATTTAACTTTTTGTGTAATAAAAAAAAATCAATGTACGGGAAGAAATCTAAGGCCCTGATCGGTGTGGCTCAGTTGGTTGAGCATTTTCCTGCAGGGTGAAGGGTCACTGTTTCGATTCAGTCAGGGCACATGCGGGGCTCGGTTCAATCTCCATTGGAGCGCCTGGCTGCAGTTTGGTCCCAACTGAAGTGTGTGTGGGAGGCAACTGATCCATGTATCTCCCTCACATCAATGTTTTTCTCCCTCTCTTTCTTCTTCCCTCCCTCTTGAAAAATAAATAAAATCTTTGAAAAAAAGAAAAGGAGAAATCTAAGTTTTATCTCCCATTCTTTTAAAATTAAAAACTTGTAACAAAGTATTTTTAACAAGCAAAATAATAATGAGCAGAATTTAAATATTATTTATTTAATTAAATGTTTTATAAAGGTCTTTTTATACTTACAAACATAATTTTGGAAACAAGTTTGCTTGCAACTGTGATTTATTTAGTGTGTTTTAATGTGTCTTAATTAAATTTTATTTACTTTATTTACAGAGTCAAAGCTTAAAGTGTAGTAGTTCAGTTCTAGGACAAAAATGAATGGATAAAACCAATAATAAACTTGATTAAGTCCTTTATTCAGGACTAATCTTAAAAACAGAATAAGACTACTTTCCTATTTTAATTCAAAATGACTAAAGAAGTCTAAGTAAAACCATAATTTTTTTTCTACCTGAAAAGCAAATATTTAATAGAATTTCAAAACTGTTACAAAACAAAGCAGTGACATAGAGCATTATAAATGTCTCTAGGATTGATAAAGTGTTTGGCTGACTGATTTTAAATAATAATGTGAATTTTATTTAAGATTTTTATTTGATCAAATGAAAGTTGAGTTTCTAATATCATGTAAAGAGAAACTGAAGTATGAACTGATGTATTATTGTTTTGAATATGTTGAATAATAGCTAATAATCTGGTAGGCCAACTTCATTCAAGATCAGTGCAATTATGACATTATTAAGTTCTCTGAGTGTGGCTTTAGTCATTTGATCTAGTATTGACTTGACTAAAAGTAAATGAACCTACTTATAGAAGTTTCTCTCTTCCAAGAGAATATTCCTTGAAAAATTGAAACTCTGGTAATTAAATATATTTTTTCAATCTTTAGAAAAGAGAATACATTCAAGTAAGAATTATACAACAACCCTATAGCAATAAGTATTCCCATATAAACACTGTATTCTCAAGAGGGTATGAAAGGAAAGATGTCTTAAAAATTATGGTGATTTAATTTTATTTTGCCCTAGAATGACATTCTCTTGAGTATTTGTGGAAATGAAGATGAATATGCAGGGATACATTCGGTTGATTTCGTGCCAGATGGCCAGTTGCAGAGGCTGAACTAAGCTGAACTGATTGATTCGTTTTTGCCATATTGCATGCTGGCGTTTACCACAGTTCATTCACATCATTCAAGTAGTAACATATTTGGTAGGTTTGTTTTTTTTTTAACCATTTCTAAAAAACTTTATGGAGTGACCTCTGATTTAAAATACATTTTTCTTTGTTATATCAAATGGGCAGTTCCACTGAACAGTTTCTTAAACTTAACTTTAAAAGAAAAAAAATTATGCTTTCAGTATACTATTTTGTGCTCATGAGATAAATTATTCATTTTGAGTGATAAATATTTAAAGTAAATTAAAATATTCACTTGTTTAAATTTTGGGGAAATCCATAGTGAATAATAATCATGACTTAAATTAATTAAGTCCACAATAGCTTTGAAGGAAAATAGGAGACACAGTTCCTACCTTCAAGGTGCTTGCATACTAATGGGGAGAAGAGGACAAGTGTCAAATCTACTTTAATATTGATGTAATAAGCACTTATAGACACACATTAGATATAATTACCTAACAATCTTAGAAAAGCTAACTGATTAAAAAGTGAAAATACAGATGACCAGGGCTCAGAGTAGGCATTCTAGCAATAATACCTTAGTAACCTCTTGGGATATTTTGACATTTTCTCATTCATTGTGATTCTTTCTCTGTTTTGTTCATCAGTACTTATCTGAAGGGAAAGAGAGAAGTGTGAAATATGCAAAATTGAGGGTCTCTTCCAATGAGCTACTTCCAGGGTCTAGTGTGAAGGCTTTGGATACGAGCTATTTTATAATGACTGATAATTAAAAAGCAAACAGTGGCAAAAGCAGTTACCAAGTTCCTGAAGAAAATAAAAATCACTAAAGTACTATTTACCTGGGGTGGGTGATGAATATAATGTATATTTCATTCATAGGCATTAAACTCAAAAGAGTAATTACATTTTCAAAACTTTAGTGTCTCCCATTTTTAATATACACTACATGAGTCACTATACAATGAGACAGGTGTTTAAAGAATTGAATATTTAGCAGAGTCTTTAATTTTTTTCCCAAGAATAAACCTTAAAAAATGAAAAAGCAAAAGAACAATCATAACCCCAAACAAATTGCAATATTAAATACACCAATTACAACAAAGGACAGTGAATATTTTACTGGTGGAAAATTTCACAATATAAGGGGGAAATACAATCTGAAAAAACACTTAAAAATTATCTCTGGGTACAAGATATCAAGTCTCAAACACTCAGTTATTCTTCCTTCACAGAAATTTTAGAGCAAATTATAGGAGAACGAAAGGGATTTTCTCAAGGTGCATAAGGCCAAATTCTAATCTATTTTAGTTCTCATTTATATGTTTATCAAGAATGTGTAATATCTTCTGTGAATGATGAGCGTGAGAAAAATTTAATAAGGAAACAGATTTTATTGTGGAAAGAAGGCTAACAATAGCATTACCTGGAAATGAAACTTGCCCTTTATTATTTGAGTTGAGAGAGAAAAACTTGCCAAATTATTCTGAGAATTAGGTTTTTTTTTCATCTTCTGAAACTTAAGACTGACTGAATATATAAATCTCCATTCTGCCAAAAAATTCCCATGACATCCACGTTACCTTCAGTGATCTGGTGAGTCAAGCAGAGCAGTCGGCACTGCAGACCATAGACTGAGAGAGATTAAAGCAGTGAACCTACAGCACTTTATTGACCTAGGTCTCCACATTAACCTGAGCTGATCCTATAATTACTATGAATAGCACAGCGTTTATAGTTCTCCTTAATAACACCCCATGCTTTTTTATTCTATAAAAAGATTTTCTATTCATGTTCTTTACTTCTTTTCAGTTTTACAGATTTGTAGCAGGAGGGAATGTGTGTGGCTTTGCTGACACACCAGGAGAGAAAGATACCTAATGTTCACGGGCAGTAAGTGACATGGTTCAATATGTCTACATTTTTTTTAAAACTTAACTTGAAAGTTTTATCTCATAATTTCAATTCTCCAAATTTCCTCCTGTACTGTAGGAGTAAAAAGAACTTAGTATAAACATTGGCTAATTATGAAGGGAGATTTGGCTTTATGCTTACAGAATGGTTAAAATATTATCGTTCCACAGCCTTCTTCGGATTTTAACTTTTAGAGTACATATATTTAAAATTATATTGAAAATTGTTACCTATTTTAAACTATTCAGATGCAATATAGTCCGAAAGCCCATGTATGTGAGTGATGCACAATGGCATAATTAATAATCAGTATTTTCTTTCAATTTAGAAAAACAGCTGCAGCTGGCTGATAAGGTAAATTATGAAAAGAAAGTAATACCTGACTATTAATAATTATGATTTGGGGTATCAAAAAGTGATGTAATCATTTTACTTTTAAAAATAGATTAAAGTCTATCATAGTTGACTGAATTAAGAATTAAAAGGTAAGAAGTGGTCAATATTAGGAGTTGGCAATTTAGATTATCATAAAGTATTTAAAAATATTATGAAGGAGGAATTCTACTTTCCCATTTATAGCTTTTAATTTCCATGGTGATTGTGCAAAGTTTCAAAAGTACATCTTCATAATTTAGAAATGATAAATGTGCATGTGAGTAACAAAGTGAATGTCAGAGTCAAAACAAAATGGTTACATGAGTTTAAGTAGAAGAAGAAATTAACATGTTAGAGAACCAGCTTTACAAATATCACCTTCAGCGCCTTAAGGAAAAATATGTTTTGTAAGATTTCTATGTGTATTGTGTTTGTCAAAATAAACTTCTTTCTGAAGTGTCAGCATGAGTCATTCTTTTACAGAATAGTAAATAAAACAAGCCTATTAAGAGAATAAATTTTGTTAGTTACATTTTTGAACAAATATTTAAAAATCAAGTATATTCAAGAAAAAATGTGAGCTACAAAATAGAGTAATGCTTTGACAGTTATGGGATATTAGATGGATGATATAATTGCATTTTTTCCAAGTTTCTGTTTAGAGCAATTAATACAAGTAGAATATGGCATTTAATATCAGTACTTTGTTTTAAAATCTTTTATCATAATTTTCTTATCCTCCCAAATAGAGGGATTATTATAAGTCAATTTGATTAGTCTGTCAAAAAGACTCTTTCTTTGTTGCATTTTACTAAGGGTATGAATACTCTATATCATGCTTTTAAGGAGTAAGAATTTGAAATTAGTTAGGTTAATAGTTTGCCAAACAAATTCAATTTCTTGGTATTCGTTGTGAGAACTATATTGCTTTAAAAGTGTCATGTGCATAAAATCTATTTAAACTATAATTCTTGGATGCTGTATTGGTATTTGAGGTTTTACTATTGAGGGAATATTGATAATATAACTAATGGTATTATGAAAATATTTCAGGCTTAACAATACAAGGTAATAATTAGTGATGATAAAAAAGATATGTATATATTCAATATTTTATACTTTGCAGTAGCATATATTTGGTATGAGACACACAGTGAAATCCCATCTCTTTGGTAGCTATTTTAACCATTAGAATGAAAAAGCATTTGGAAACAGTAGGGCAGTTTTCATCTGTAGGATTAAAGAGAATCTGAAGAGAAAAATGAATTCATACCATCTTTTTTTGGTACTAAACCTAGAGAAATATATAGCAGTTGATTTATCATAAGTGGTTTGAATTTTCTGTCCTGGTGGGCTTTTCAAACCTTTAGTTGCTGTTTTTATCCTTGCTGTGTGAATATTATTTTTATATCATTTTTGGTTGAAAGGAATTTCCCATGAAAGCCCACAAAAGTAGCCTGGAATGTGATTATCCTCTTTCCATGAAAATTTTGATGGTTTTGGGTCAGTATTACACCTCCGTTCACTGATTTAATTTGTACCAGTCTCTATAATAAAGGAATTGTACATGAATGGGAGTGGGCATTATAGTCTTTAGGACTAGAGAGATTTTCCTCTGTAAAACACAAAAGGCCAAAATGACAGTAATGGGAAACTATGTTATTAGAAAAGGCTATGAGAATTTGGTAAATTTTTATAGCTATGGTAGGTGATAAAGTAAACATTCGCCTCCCCATCCTGGAAAAATTTAGCTGTAAAAGAAAGTAGAAGAGAAAAAATGTATTTTTTTGAAAAAACTTTCCCAAGTCCTTACTTCAGGCTATTCTACTTAAAAAATTTGTTAAGTCATTTGACTTATCTCTGTCCAAACCTATCCGTCTTATTAAGAAAGAAGATAGAATGTGAATAGGGCCTGCAAGTTGAACATTAGAATAAACAAATAATATATTATAAAATGCAAATACTGTCATGTTTCACAACCATAAATGTAGGCTTGTCCATAATAAATCATATTTTTTATAATCATTCACAGAGTCCACTGCAATAGTATTGGGTTAGAACACACACTGTGAGTCCTGATACATTTAACTTAGACCTTAAAGGTGATATCAATTGTAGAAGGATGTTTACAATTTTGTTTTAAAAAATTGCGGCTTTTAAATGCTTGCTTCTTTGCAACTATAAATAAATAAATATTTATTTTGATTTAGAAATATAATATAAAACACTGTATATTTCCCCTGAAATATGGAGATTTTATGCCATTATAAATTGGCTTATGTTTTCCTATTGCTAAACACTATACTAAATTTATTTAGTTTATAACATTGCACTGTTAGTCGTAACTTTAGAAAGTCTGACATTAAAGATTATAAAAGAAGGCTCTCAGATGAGCAATTTTCTTTCCAAATATAAACTAAACCAGTGAGAGTCATACATTTATATTCAGAGAGCTGAGTCTTATAAGTGGTTTAGCTTTTATTAACATTTATTAAATAAGAATTTTTGAATGCTTTATGTAAGAATACTGTATTTTTTATTTTATTATACACTAGTACTTCAGTTAACTATATAGAAATTATGAGAATGCACACAAATGCCTACAAATAATTTCAGTTTCTTTTTTTCTTAATTGTTATGAATTTTTTAATTTTTTTTAATTTTAGAAAACATGTGCTTATTATATAGGTTGCACTAGGTAACTTATATATAACTTACTTTTTATGTATTAAACATAGGTCCACTAGGAAAGTGAGCATTTGAAACATTTTTTTCCCTTTAGAGGAAAATCTTATGGTGTCTATTTAAAAGAAGGATATTCAACCAAATTGGAAGGCAAAAACATCACTGCCTGACTATTCCAAATGATACAAAAATAAGAAGACACAGCGATAAGAAGAAAAAAATTAACAGTACAAGAAAGCTCTTCTTAAACAGTATGGATTATTGCTATGTATTACTTATACAGAACTAATGGCAGGCTTTGCTGCATTCTAGATCATTCCCATTTGGTTTGATGAGCATGTTAACAGCACAAATAATATATGTGTTCTTGGGCAAAATTTTTCACTGTAGGGATATACTACATTTTCCAACATTCATCGTCTATTTTTTTAAAAGATTTTATTTATATAATTTTAGAGAGGGAAGGGAGGGAGAAAGAGAGAGAAACATCAATGTGCTGTTGCTGGGGGCCGTGGCCTGCAACCCAGGCATGTGCCCTAACTGGGAATCGAACCTGCGATGCTTTGGTTCACAGCCCACGCTCAGTCGACTGAGCTATGCCAGCCAGGGCTTCATTGTCTATTTTTTTATGGGTTGTCAAACCCAGGTATGCTGGGATTCTGGAAAACAAAGCAGAAGGCTATTTCTTTTCCCCTGAGGTCAATCACATCCCTATTTTATTGAAAAACTTTTGTTACACCAAATTTTCCCATTGACACATGTGTAATTGTGTATATACATATATGCACAATTGTGACACACATATATGTACCTAAATTAGTCATAGATTTCCAAGGAGGTAGACCTTTATCTAAGAAAGGTTACACTAGATATATGTTACATACCTAGCAAGTCTATTATTAGTAGCATAGTATATGAAATTACAACTATGATCATGATTTTTAAAAGATTACAAATAGTTACCACTTAACACTACTCCATGCCATGTACTTTTCACACATTTACTCCTAAATGATAGCTATTCTTATCCTCATTTTATAAGGGAAATTGAGGCTCAGAGAGGTTAAGTGACTTGCCAAATGTCGTGCCACTAGTAAGTGTGTTTTTATCCTTGTCTGTAGGAATCCACTTGGCCTTCCTATCCTAGCATTTGTAAAAAGATTTAAAGTTTGCAAAGGATCCTGACATAAAGGATTCCAGCTCACAAATTCTAACAAAACAAATTCTAAAATGTTTAAGAAGCAAATGAATTAGATCACATTTGGGGTATTTCCAAACTTGATAGGTTGACAAGCTTTTCATAGAGAGGCTTTGAACAGGCTGTAAGACCCCTATCTTTAATATAAGTGGCCTATTGGACACACGTGTTTCAAATGTAGTTCTTTATTTGCAAATCAGAACCAAGCACTAGATTTTGTGTGACTGAATGGAGTGATGAAGGAAATAACAAGGATCCCAAGATTTCTTGTTCTAAAAAAATGACGAAACTCCATTCATACATGTAAATTGCTAGGTGGATTGAAAACAGATAGATATTGTATGTTGTTGATAGTTTTTGGAATTTCTTTAATTCTATCAAATACATTTTTCCCTGAATTTTTCTAATCAATGAAATAGTTTGATATTGGTTTATTTAATACTATTTTAAAACTATAGAATTATTTAAAATTTTTAAATGTGAACAATTATATTTAGTCTTTTGATATGGTCTCTGGAATTATTTTTTGCAAATGTTTTCTGTTTTTTGTTTTTGTTCTGGGTAGTCCAAAGATGCAGTGCTGGTATATTAAATATAATATACATGTAACAATGCTGGGAGAAGAATCCATTGTGCTATGTCTTAGAACACAGAGTACTATGAAACTCCTTTATTTCTGATCTGGACATTCTATCAGCTGTCAGAAGGTGGAGGTTTGGGGGGAGGGAATTTAATCACAAAGTGTTCACCACCCCAAATTTTCATTGTAAGTCACATGAGTAAGATGGCTGAGGGATCCAGACCCAAGCTATAATAAACCAAATTATTTTAAATGAGTTGTAGGTTTTCATACTTTCAGTGACAGAAGCAAATGACTGTGCTTTCCTAGCAATTCATTCAAATTAGTAGTAGAAAAATGAACACACCCAGGATAAAGGCTGGGTATAGTCCTTTATAAGAGGTAATCTTCTATGGCCAGACATAACATTACCTTAGTGGTACTTTTGCCAAAAACACTTTACCTCGATTTAATTAAAAAAACAATTAGAAGAAATTTAAATTGTGAAACATTTAAAGGACTGACATGGATTTTTCAAAAATGTCAGTGAAAGACAAATATTGAGGAATGGTTCTAGATTAAAGATGACTAAAGAGTAACATAACTAAAACACACAGTGCATAATTCTTGATTGGATTCTAGGCCCCTTCAACCCAAATAAGTTATAAAGGACATTATTAAGAGAACTGGAGAAATTTTAGATGAGGATTTTATGATAGATAATACTACTGTAACAATGTTAAACTGGGGATGATAGTGGCATTGTGGTTTAGGTAGCATAATGCCCTTGCTCTTTGGAAGCACATGCTAAAGTGTGTAGGGGAGAATGTCATGATGCTGTAGCTTTAGTTAAATCAGTTCAGCATAAAATTATACAATTTAGATTGAAACATGATACTTCAAATATTCAACAATTTTTGACTGAGAAAAAGCAAATGTGGTGAATATGTTAACAATTGTTTTATTAAGTGGATTTATTAAATGGATTTATTATGCTATTGCAAATTTCCTATAGCTATGAAAATTCTCTAATAAGTTAGAAAAAGATTACACTTCTGTCTTATTTTAGTGAGCTATAAAAATGATCTAGTTGAAACTGGTATACTATATTTAATACACACAGCTAATTCCTATTATTCAAGCCAAATAAAATCGTATTCTCAGTCATGGGGATTCATACTCAAATTATCCAAATAATTGCTTCGTGGATTCATGTCATTTTTACAGAAAATGGTTTTCTGTCATTCATCAGAAAACCATTTTAAAGTGTATTTTGTATCTCCAATCACAGGTATATCCTTTACTATATTAATTGGGATGAATTCTATTTTTATCATCATACTTTAATTAGTTTTGCAATGGCAAATTTATTTATTTTACATTGTGCAAACTGAAATTTTCATTATTATACAAATTATTGAAATCTTGTATCTTTAATATAGAATGTCTTTAGCAATGATCAGTATTTAAAACAACCCGATATGACTTATATTACTTAGTATCTAGAAGACCTGGTTATAAATCGTGGTTGGTAAGTTTGTGTTTACTTGAGGGTGAATTCTCTGCCCTACATTCCAGGAAAGTGCAGGCTGTAATGAATAGGCCATAAGTACCAGTCTACAGACCTGCACAAGGTGTCCCTGTTGTGTGTATCAGGTTGGGGATTTGTTTCACGGTGATCACACTTCCTGATTTGAAGATTGCATGACAAGGGACTATTAAAGTAAAGGGCAAAGAATTCAATTTCTTGATGTCACTTTTCTTGGACAGGCTTTAAATATAGGTCACTTAATGTTATCTGGATTTGTGTATTGCAGCCACACCTGCTAACACTGCTATGCTTAAGGGTCCAGCAGTGTTTTCATTTTCAAGGTTTGTAGACTGTATCTTGTTTTTCCAAACCTAAATAAGCTTCTGTCCAAACAGTAGTGAATGAAGTCTGTGGGAGGATGCATAGTTTCATTGTGTACTCCCATTAAAAATAAATGTTTGCTTTACTATATGCTAAGAGAAAAAATGAAAACATCCGGTTACCAAAATTTTCCTAACATTCGATAAGTCAACATTTGGTTCTTTTGAAAAAGGTTATATGAATTCTGCAATTAGATATCCACTTAAAGATACATTAAAATGGTAATTATAAGTTTCTGAATTTTTTGTGTGTTATATTTTAATCACGAACATATTAAAGTGCTACCTTTTAACTATTGTTAAATTTCACCTTTTAAATGTGTCTAAGTAAAGCTTTTAAGAATGGACAATTATGTTTTACTATCATGTAGTATTCTCCTAGTATAAAGATAATGCCACTAATATTTTATGTGTGTATATTATATATATATAGATAGATATAGATATAGATACAGATACACACACAGAGATTTTATATACTACCATTTCATTCAAGAAATATCTTCCCTGTCATGTCTGGATATAAACTTCTAAGTGATACATAATAAAAACAATGATTATTTTCTATATATATATTAAAACCAACTATCTCTAACACTGATTAACTGTCTTAAACACCTATGTCTACCTTAAACTTGAAATGAAGCCCTTCATTTTAATGGCTCCATTTTAGAAGTTTATATATAAGAGCAGTCATGCATTTGGTAAGTTTTGTATTTTGTGGATTCATGATTATTTTTAAGAGATTAAAAACAATAAAAAGGTAGTCATTCTATATGGTAAAGCAAAAATACTGTGCTGTCATTTGAGTGTAATTAAATACAATAAACCTGACTCATTTGCTCGTCTGCCAGTGAGTATTACATCATATAAATGAGAAGGCAAAGGGTTGCATTGCCCTTAAGTAAAATACTGATTATTAGAGATGGTTCTTAGCATTCTATGAAGAAGTATTTTATCTCCAAATAAGACATTAAAATACTACAATAAAAATAGTAAATGATTATTATTTTTTGAAATATTAAACCTTTATTTGCACAAATATGTGAAATAAATGCTATATTGTAAATGATTTCCATGTTTATACTAGTGAGTCTGTGCATTAAGAAATCCTGTCTTTTATGGAAAAAAATGATCAGATATCGTGGTATCAAAGAGTATTGTAATACCCAGGCTCACAAGGGTTAGATTAAAAATTAGTTTCAAAGAAGTATCAGTGATGATTTTCCCACCATCTCTGTTCTTCAGTTTGCTTTCCTTTTTAAGGACTTAGATACTGGGTCACCTGCTGCAATACTTAAGCTTGATGGGATGGGTTAAGGAGAGAGGCTTAAGATGGCTTAACTGGCATTTCTGCTTACCTTTTCAAGACCTGGATCAGTGTCATCTGAGGCACCTTTGTAGTCTATTCCCGCACAACTGAAAATATTAAAAATACATATGGAACTCTGGGATGGGGACCATGCCTTTCCTGTTAGGCTAACTTATATTTTGGCTAAGTTGCTTGTTTCATACAAAGGTTTCTATGGGCATTCATTTTCTTTTTTCCTGTTGACATTAAATGAGAAAGCAAAAAAAAAAATTTTCTAGAAAGCCCACAGTTTTCTACATAAATGGGTTCAGACTTAGTTTTAATGGAAGTGAAACATAGTCAATAGAGGCAAATTAAAACCATATAATTTTGTAATCTTAGTTTAGCTATAATTGCAGCAATAAAACAGTGGAAAGAATAATTGTGGAACATATGTTTGTGAGTGACATTATCTAGGTGACTTCCCCTTTACGGCAATGTGCTGTCCTATTTGTTTCCTCCTCCCTATGTATTGGAATGACAAACCTGCAAGCCTGGAGTTAATGCTGATTGCAGCAGCTGCTTACACATGGAGTCTCCATAGCAACTGTGAAGGTTGCCATGCAACCATATTCTTTTAGGGACAGTGAAAATGCCCAAAGGCTTACTAAAAATACATGGGGAAAAATCTGAAATTTTCTTACTACTTTTAGTGGTTATAAAGAACTATGATACAAGTTGAAAGCACAGGTCAAGCAAATAAAAACCCAGCCCTGACCTTTCAAAAATTGCTTGCTGTTGCCTGAAATCTCAAGCCTTATTCAGAGAGATGACTTCTGATCGATTGTAAAATTGGTAGCTTATGCTAGACAGCCCTTGAAGATAGGAAGATTCAGTATGGTGCTATTGGTATTCCTTGAGAGGTTAAAGGTCAGGAGAAAGTCATCAATGCAATATTGATTGGTGGGGCTGAAAAATGCCCATGTTTACACCTTCGCTATGGTTAGGGTTGCGTACCAAGCCATAAGTAGACTCATGCAGCCTCTGAGCGTGCTCTGGAACAAACCATTCCATCAGCAAATGTGACATCACTTCAGTCAGCTCAGCTGTTTCTGCAGCTTTCTATAAATAGCTAGATAAAAAATTGAAGACTACTTGCAGAGCATTTAGCCAGCCAATCTGCTTATCTGCATTGGTTAAGATGGGTTATGATTCTGGTTTATAAAATCTTGTTATTATTTATGTTTTGCATTGTAATTTCTTATTTTAATAGCAGAATCTTCTTGGCATTCATATAAAATATGCTTATATATGCCATTATTATATCTTGATTATTTTAAAAGGTGACCCTTTTTAAAAATTGAGTAGGCATTGGTCAACATCTAATGAGATAGGCTGTGTCCTAACATCTGATCGTACATACTCACATTTCTATAGATTTCTTATTTAATTTATTATTTTAGGAATAAAAATTTAGTAAACAAATGATATATCAGACAAGATGACTATCTCAAATTATATATAATATTGTAAGTTTTTAAAAATCTGCTGGGGCAATAGCGAAGAGATGAATATTTGAAAAGAATAAAGAAAGAATTTAAGTGCATTTTTTAAAATCGTATCTCAATTAATCAATTGTTCTAACGTTTTACTGTACAATCTTCTCAAAGATAGTTATATTTTCAAATGAGTTTCTCTACAAATACTCTGAAACTGCAAGCTGTTTATACTAGACTAATGCTAAAATTGTAATGTTTTGTGTTTAACCCATTTCTCAGTTTTTCATAGATTTTGTACTGGTAAAGACAATAGCAAGTTATTTGGATCAGAATAATAAAGAATTTTACTACCTCAAATCGGCAATGTAGACTTCTTAGAAATTTTGTAGGCAGCCTGTGTGCAGAGTACCAAAATATGTGGTTAGTTCATTCTATCTAGTTAGAGGATCAACTGGACACTTTGTTTGCAAGACTTTAAATACCCAAAGTGAGCTAAGAATGAATATATATTGATACCTAAAAAATAGAATAAACTTCTATCAGTTTGAAGCAACCTTAAGAACAATGAAGAACACACAACTAGTAAGAAAAGCTCAATCTATGCACCAGCTCATTTTACTAGTTTTAGTTTTTTGTTTTGTTTTGCTGGCAGCAGTTTGTGTTTTTAAAAACCTTTATCACCTTCTTTAAGAAAAATTATAGTAGAAAATATAAATTTCATCCAAATCTATTTTTTCTTACAATAATAAATATAGATATCCTAGACAATTAGTATGTTTTTTCCTGCTCTATATTTTTCTTTAATTGACAATTTATAAAGACTGTATAACAAATGGTACTAAAATTAATAACTGAAATGAGAGCTAGATTTGTTTTTACTAAGATTTGCTTTATTACATAAGCAGATAATACCTAGAACCAGACACAAAATTCATCCATATATAGAGGCCTAAAGTGACAATGTTTTTTGAAAGATCATTATAAAATGAAATATAAAAAAATTTAATAACCAGTAGATTTGAAACAGTTACCTGAACACAGCTAATACTTTTAAAAGTATTTAAAATGATATTATTTAAGCAAACTACGAACATGTACAAGCAAACTATGTAATAAACTGCATAAATGATTTACTTATAGGGCAAGGTTGTAAATTTATACTCCACACTACTATTTCTTAAGCTGCATATCTTATGAGGTAAATGGAAATATGATATAGCATGCAAGTGTGAAAAAAAGTCAATTAGTATTGTCATATCACTATCTTCCCTCCCACTGCAGTATTTGAAATCATGAGAGAAGAATGTGCTAGTTTTAAGATTTCTTTATTAGAGCTATGTGCTGTATTCAAACTATACATTTTTATTTGATTTTACTCTGGTTTTAAACTTGAATTATTTTTCAGTTTTTTCAAAAGCAGCTTTGAATTTGCATTTGTCTTATTTATGTTCTCGAACAAATTTAAGAATATAGGTGGACTATTTTTACTTGATTTGATACATAAGCTTCTTTCTACATATGTGAAAATCTGCAAAATGTTCTGGCTTTTTCAGGTTATTATAATTTAAAATAGTTTTTCCAAGAGTCATCCTAGAATAGTGAGAAAAGTTGTGTGGAGATTTTATTTAAAAATTGAATAGAATTAGAATGTGTAACTATTACGATGACTGTTTATCTAAAAATACCACTACATGTTTACCCATGTCTAAATATAATACCAGGGCCAAGATTACACTTACTTTATGAGCATTGGTTCTCTGTGGCCTCCAAAAATTTTCAAGTGAGCATGTTATAGCTTGGAAAGACCACTTATTAATAGCAAAAGTTAACTGTTTATACAATTATAATAAAATGCATTTTAAAAATAATTGTGTGATCCAATTTAGGTCAGTATCTTAGGGCATTATTAACATTCTAAAAATCAAATTAAAAAAAACTTTTTCATGTTTTATATGGCAGTGAACCATTAAATCTCATGAGTACTGTTGCAAAAAGCTGGATTGTGCATAGATTGCTCTTTACCCAAGATGCACTTGTGTCTGCAAGCTTCTGAATAGAGACACACCTGCTAGCTAGCTGATAACACTCTGGGGTCATTTCATTGAAGAAACTGTCAGCCAGGAGGTACTTAAAATAAAGCCACAGACAAAATCATGACCTGCACTGTTGAGACTAAAAAGGTGTAAAAGCAGAGGGGAAATGTAGATAAATGCACATTCCTTTGTACCATAACAAAACTTTTACATGTAAATTCAACTGAATAGGAAAGAATGGGGAAGAATGTTTCCCTCTAGAGTGGAAACAAATTAGATTGTTCAGCTGCATATTTGGCTCTCAGCCAAAGGAGTCGTGTGCCATGCTTGTTTGCCTACCAGTGCTGCTTAGATTGGCAAATGCCCATGCCGTTTGAAGAGGGCAGGCAGATGACTGGATGCCTGCCAGGAAGTGTGTGGGACTGATGCCACTGCTGGACTCCACAGCCTGGTAGGAATGAGGAGTACAAAGGCATTCAATAATCTGAATGTCCCTTTGCTTCAAGAGAGTGGTGCCAGGCAGCATTTAATGAGAGATTGCTTTGTTACAAAGTCCTCAACATCAAGTGGGCTGGTGAGCTCATTAACCTGACTGCAGCAAATAAAAAAGGCACACTCAGAAGACTCCCATGATAGCCTACTCAATGGTGTAAGAGCCCTTTTGCTTCCTTTATGGTGATCCATTAGCAAGCAGCAGTGTAAACACCATAAAGCAGGCCAGGTTTCTGATTGTTCAACTAAAGTCTGTTTCCCCTTGGGGATTATACCACCAGTTGATATAGGATTTTTCCTCTTAAGATTTCTATCTACTATGTAATGACCTTCTTGGCAATGAAGGATTTGGGGGGTTGCTTTTAAGAGCAGAGCTCCAGTTAAGGAAACATGAATAGTTCAGGTGTCTGCAAGAAGGTAATGACGTAGGACATAGAGAGAAACAAACTACAAAACCAAGTGATCCCAAGGGGAAATCTTGCCGTGCATTTCTGAAGCCCAAAATGGTGAGCACATTACATTACTTCCCTATGTTCCCATTTATTTTTAGTTTTCATGGAGCTTTACATTTATAGAGGAGGTAGGCCACCCCTGCAGTTAGGAGACAGTTAGTTCACTGAGCATCTGTCTCTGAGTGCTGCTCTGGCTCTCTGGGGATTGCATTACTCAGCAAAGACTCTCCAGAAAGGATTCATTTCTCCTCTGTCTGAAACATGTTTGATGGTTGGTTGTGCAAAAGTCAACTTAGAACATCTAAACAGAATGCTACAGAATTTTTTTTCAAAATTGTCAAACTAGAAAGGCAAAGAAAGACCCTAATGAAAACACCGAACATTTCAACTTTACATATTTGGAAGTCTAAAGGCCATCTGTTGCTTTGTTATATGTTCTGTTACTAATCTGACGATGTCAGACTAGGGGGACTATATGTATTTAGGGATTGGTTTGAAGAAAGGGAAATAAAAGCCTGTTACTTTCAGGTCACCAGTTCAAATCCAGGACTAGTCACTGATGAGTACTGGTCCGTGTCTGTTGGCTGACATTTGGTGGTCAAGGTCCAATGAGTAATCACCTTGGTCTTATTTTCAGTTCCCATCTGTCTTCAGTAATCAAAATTACTACTTATATATGTAGCATAATTGGGATATAGAAGCCATTATTTTTGTTTTCTCCCTAATCACTTTGAAAAAAGGATCTAGTCTGTGATGGAATCATGTGTGAGAATGTTCTAGCATTTTGTTAATTTTTTAAAAAATAGGATATATCAGATTAACTTGTGCATATTTCTGAGTGAAATATGATTCAGTGACTAGAAAATTGAATGAAAAGTAAGAAAATACTGAAAATGCTTTATATGTTAATAGCATTGAATGTATTCATCTGACTATATCAAAACAAAAGCAGCTGTGTAGCTCAGTTTCCCAATTTGTGTAATTAATACATTTTTAAAAGGTTTTAGATTTTGTTTAATGTATGTTTATATATAGCAATACTTATAGATACACCTATCTATACATAGATACACCTATCTATACATAGATACATGGCTAGAAAGGTTAAGTTAAAATATTGATCACTATTTTGAACAGGTGGCTTGTTCAACTTAGAATGGAAAGTACATAAAAAGGAAAGTACACTTTACTGGCATATGGGAAATAGATTTTTAAAGTATGGTTAGACCACTGAACTATGGGAAAGGCTGAATAAATATTTTAGAGGTTTCTTACTGGGTGGTGAGCTTTTGGAGGGGAGACACCATAATTTATTTTTGTCTTGTATATCTTTGTTTTTCCTCACAGTGCTTTACATAAATAAATTAAAATTCTTCCTTAATTCATTCCAGACAGATTTCTAAGCAGGGAGATAGGGTTACACAGTGGAAGAAGCAAGCGTCTAGAGGGAAGTCAACCCTGAACCATGAATCTGGCTTTTCCACTGGTGTGCAGTGCATCCTCGGACAGGGTACTCAGGGTACTTGACATCTCTAAGCCTCAGTTTTCTCCTTATAAAATAGCAATGCCTCCCTCTCATAGGAGGTTAAAGGACTCAAGTCTGAAAAGTGACTCAAACACTGCTGGCAGAGAGTAGGTGGTATTGTTAACGTTATTTCAGTAACACTGCTATTTCAAGCTTCTGTTCCTTCCTTCATCCTGTGTTTATTGAATATCTACTGTCCTATGCTCATTTTTTAAAGCCATGTCCAGTGATCTCCATATGATATATTATATTTGCTGCTGCGATCACCAGTGGTAACACAGTCTTTTAGAACTGTAAAAAAATTATGTGCTATTTCCCACAAAAACTAACTGTAAGGCATGATGTAGACAGCTTATTGATCAACCCTCCATTGGCAATGATAAATGACTGAAAATCTAAGGAAAAAGTAAATCATCTTTTAAGCTCTGTAGTATATCCTATACAGGGAGCTGGATATCAATATTCTTTCTATTTTTAAAACACTTCAAAAATAGTGTTAGCCCATTTGGTACTGAGCAACAGTACAGAAGTTGGTCAAAGGCCATTGTTCCACTAGGAAGCAGTACAATGTCTTGACTTTGAGGTCAGCGAAGACCTGGGTTCAAATCAGCCTGGTCAGTGACTAACTGTGTGTGACTTGACACTGGTCTTTTTACTCCCTCAAGGGTCCTTTTTTTTCATTTAGGAAGTGGGCATATGGCTTTCTTTGAAGAGTTACTGAGAAAATGCCTGAAATAGCACTCTGCAATGCAAGGTACACACAAGCATTTTATAATCGCTTGTTGCTTGACACCTACTGTAAAAATGGTCATGAACCTGAGCCCTGAAAGCTGCCCAGGACTGGTTTTGGAGCTAGAGATCTGCTAGGCAGATCCGGAAGTATGTAATGAAATGGTGGGAGAGAATGTGATTCTACACGCTGCTAGAAATATCAGAGGGCAATGCATTGGAACAGTATGGAGTGGGGAAAAGAAGCAGATGTTTCTCATGACCTTATGCTGAGTCAAGAAGAAATTGTTCTGTGTTTGCCGTGCAGTGGAGCTTCAAAATGACTGATCAGGAAAAACAGAATAAGCCTAGAATTGATTCTAATGAAGGGAAATGATCTAGTCTAAGAAACCATGTTTTTTTGGGGGGGGGGGTGTTATGTGGCTGAATTAATCTTTTTACTGGTCTCCTTTAATCCATTCTTGCCTTCTCTTAAATCCCTTCTACACCAAAGCTAGATTTTTTTTTCAAAACACATATCACTGTATTAATGTTCTCTCCTTCACTTTCTTATGCTAGTTCTCCTAGCCTGGATCAGTCTTCTCTGGAGATATCAGTGGGCAAGGGGAATATTCAAAAGAGAAAATGCCACAGTTGCTATAATTTAAGCTGGTTAACAAAAAGTGAGTGATCGAATGAATTTCATTGTCTTTCTGTCTAGCATATGTCCATTTACTGAAAGTGAACAAACTAGTATTCTGTGTAAAACCCCCCCAAAGTTCTCAAGAGTGCAGGTTCTGTGAATTCATCTATATTTATCACTCAAAGCATTCCCTGTTTTGTAATCTTACTGTTTGTCCTCTTTTTATCCAAAGCCCTTACATCTTAACCACACTCCCCCCTGCAATGTGAATCTCACAAGACCACATGTTACTTTTCCTCTGATTATTAGTTACCACATTTGCATATGTGTTTGCTCATTACAATGTTATTAGCTCGAGGAACAGACCTTGTAACAGAAGTTACCAAGAGTGACACTGTGCAGTTCTTTCCAGCAAGAACCTTTCTCAATGTGAAGCTGTCATTTTTGTGGTTGCAGAATATAGTATCTTCCTTTTCTAGTTTACCTTACTTAATATATTTTGTGCACAAAAATGTGCTCTTAAATGCACTAGTTTAGTTACTAACATTTCTACTAACATTACACAAAATATTGCCAATCATAAAACCCCCTAAATGATTGTATCATTACAAAATTCCCATCCAAATATAGATAAGCTCAATTTAGTGTCCCAATTTGTTATAAGGGCTTAACATATTATAATGCTATTTATCTCTAAATATATTTTCTAAAAATAACCTAGACACACATGCATTCATATATGATCAACCATCAACTGTCCGGATATAGCTGTCTATGCTTTGTGTGCAGCAGAGTCTCTCAGCCAATAAGCACTAGTGTGACATTCTATGCTAGACTTGCTGTCTCAGCCAATCAGTGTCAGTGTACCATACAGCAAATACTCTCAATTTCAGTGTTTCTTTTTGCCATTATTATATAACTCCGAATAATTTTGACTCAGGATGGCTGCCAGAAAATGTGATGGATCTGCCTACCCCCCCAAATCAAGCAAAGGCTGTATTTCCAAAAATAAAGATGAATTTTTGCAAGTTGTTGAAGGAAGTTAATGAAATGGTAGGGAGTGCCAGATAGAGATGATAGGCAATTAAGGACTGGTGCTTTGATTTTACAAAGGCCATCAAAAGCATCAGCACAGCATGGGAGTATTGACCACCCATTATATGAACTGTAGTTGCAAACACATATAGCTGGAGGCATGCCATGATTTCAGGAAATTTGGAGAGGACGAGAGAATGACTTTATCTCTCTGTTTGTCTAGATGATGTTGAAAGCATATATCCCTGTTAGGACTATTCAGTTATTGCCGATTCAGTTGTCCCATTTCTAGAACTGCATCCAGTATGCTCAATAGGATATCCTTCACATGCCAAGATCTTAGCTTAATAGACTTCCCTGGTCCAGGAAAAGTTTCTTTTTCAGATCAATACTACCCCTTACCTCTGATGATTTCCTAACTTTCTGATGATGGACTTTGGGCCATGCATAGTTCGCTTCTTGTTTACCTCTCCAGATTTAGCTTTCAATTTTTATCCTCATATTGTGTCCTTTGAAGGTGCTATTTTTTTAATCTAGAATGTTCTTGTCCTGTTACCTCTTTTTTGAGTGCAACATAATCCTTTGGCTCTTCACCGTAGTAGCCCTCTTCAAGGAAGCCTTCAGGCCCCCAGGGAGATATGCCTTCATACTGTTGACTACTCCTTCATTTGCAAGTCACAGTTTTTATTCTTATTTATTTATGATACTATGTTATGATATAATCACATGAGAGTAGGGACTATGTGAGTACCTTTACTTACCTCTACCCCAGCACCTAGCATTTCATGCTTCCCACACTGTAGATGACCAAATATTTTTTGTTTAAAGGCTGAGTGGGCTCAAAGTCAATTTCCAGATTTATTTTCTACCTTTCTTCCATCCCCCTATTCTCTTTGTTTTCCAATGATCTTAATGTCAATATTTCTCATCACATAAGATGTTTTCACATTTATCTGCCTACTTTTACCATCTTTCTTCAGTCTGAAATGCATTTGATGCACATTGAAATTATGCCCATAGCTTAAATACCTTGGTCTCAGATATTCATTTTCTAGTCCCCCTTCTAAGAATTTATTGTTTCTTTCACATCACTTCTAGAGATTTAATTGTATCTTTAGCACTTTTTTCTTTTTTCTTGTTTTACTTTAATCATATTGCATGTTCTTTATTTTTGTCAGTGGGCTTTGTCTTTGGGCTGCTGTACAAAAAATTGTGGGCTGAGTAATTTAAACAACAAACATTTGTTTCTTATTGTTTCTGGTTTATAGACAGCTGCTTTTTCACTGTATCTTTAGGTGACAGAGACAAAGAACTTTAGTCACTTTCTCTTCTAACAAGGGCACTAATCTCATCATTGGGGCTGAACCCTCACTACCTCATGTAAACCTATTTACAACCCCAAGGCCCCACCTCCTAAAACAATCCCATAGCGGGATTAGGGGTTCAACATATATGAATTTGGGGGGAACACAAACATGTAGTCCTTAACACTTTTAGAGGGCCAAAATTTTACAGATATCTTTGTTCCTCAACTGATTTTCCTAGCACTTAGCCCCGGCCCTTGAACACAGATTACACATAAATGTTTCTAGTTTCTTTAATTAAATTGAAATGTACCAAAAAGGTATTTTCCAGCTCTTTGGGAAACTGGTCCTTGATAGGGAAGAGTCAGAGTGTAAGCACGACTACATTCACAGAGGGTTGTGTCAGCAAAGAGGACCCCCAGTGTGTGGGGGCGGGACATGGTGGAAGCGGAAGAGAGATAGGGCAGCACAGAGGCTGCGCGAGAGAGGCTGTGCTTACAAGGGGGCAGTGATTTCAGAGCAGCCTTGCGGGGACTTG
This sequence comes from Phyllostomus hastatus, assembly GCF_019186645.2. Lineage (NCBI taxonomy): Eukaryota > Metazoa > Chordata > Mammalia > Chiroptera > Phyllostomidae > Phyllostomus > Phyllostomus hastatus. The sequence goes on along the minus strand of NW_025334017.1, from coordinate 9,281,683 downwards.
GAGCTTGGACTGATGATGTGCTCAGCACATCTGGTTTAGAAAGGCTCAGTTCTTTCCGTAAACCCTGCTTTCCCCTCCAGGAAAATCTGTGATAAAGCTCTACATCATTCTTCAAGTTTTAGAATTGAATTAGTGGAATCTGGGGAGTGGGTGAAAATAGAAGATATAGATGTCCAGGCAGTTTGCTTTTTGTATATTATGTGATAGTAAATGCTGAAAAGAAAGGTAAAATTGAGGTTAGGAAGATACAGACAGGCTTCACAGCCACAAGGAGAAAAAAGCCTTATAACTCATTTTTTTCCTCTCACATAATTTTATTATTTCATATTTCTACAGTGGTCCCCAAATTATTAATTCATTAAAAAGCTTACCATAACATTTGATGCAGTCACTGGAGCATTAAAGGTCATTTATGGTGTATCTAAAATTATATTGTATAAAATGACATATCAAACCTCAGTGGACTATAGGAGAAAATACACTGATTTGGGGTTAAGGATATGCTTAGGACAGTGGATATGATGCGAACTTTCACAGTCATGAAATTTAGTAAACTTTTAGAAAATACAAATGAAGTTGATTACTGATATCTGTTGTATGGGGGCATGAAAATAAGGGAACCAACTTATTTATTTGTATGTTTTTAAATGTCTGCAGAGCAGTCCTGCTGGATTTAAGTCTTAACAGCAATTCTGTATCTGTCAAAGTCCTGGTAACAAATATCCTCAGGAAAGAAAATACCACAACTTTTTATTGTGACCTCTTTTTAAACAACCCTTATTAAAATTAGTTTTTTATGAAATAGGGGTTTATCATCATTCAGCTATTTTGATTTTACTTTGAAGAGTTACTTGGTCAAAATTAGGAGACATTGAATAATTCTTTCAATGGGAAAATTTAGTGTGTAGGGAATTACTTATTCTTCTAAGGAAATTCCTTAGAAAAACAAATCCTTCCCATCTTCTCTTGACCTCATGGGTAACTTCAACTCAGCTCCATCTCCAGAGTTACATTTAGGTAACAGAAAGTGCCACAGAAGCAATGCCATACTTTTAACCTATTACTATAGTTTTGTGTGCATCCTCTTTTTTTTTAAATAAGTGCTTGTATTGTGGCTATAACAGTTCAAAAATGTGTAGTTTTATGATATACTTCATGAGAAATAACAATTCTTCTTTATTTAATAAATATGCTAGAACTAATTTTTTCAAGTTGTCCTATGCTTTTCTTTTGCAGACAAACTAATCTATGATTCTAAACTTTTTATAGGATTATATTGCAATGACTTTCTCTAATAATAATCACTTACTATAAAGCACACCAATTTCTCTCTATATAATATATGTCTGTCCAGAAAGTATCCAGCCTGTACTATGAAAAATAGAGACACTTGCTGAAGAAGACACAAGGTACAAGACACATTGTACATAGGACAATAATGCCTCAGTCCCCTTCAAAATAGGCACCTTGGGACCTCATACAGTTCTCCCAATCACTATCAACTGCCCTATTGTGTTTTCCTGAATCTCACTGATAGTCTGAAATCTCTTTCATTTCAAAGGTGATTTTAGTTTTGGGAAAAGTCAGAAGCCGGAGGGCACCAAATCTGGGCTGTAGTGGGGCTGAGTCACCTGGGTGATTTGATATTTCTCCAAAAACTGCAGGACATGTTGTGTATGAGTGGGCACATTGTTGTGATGAAGCCTCCAATCACAACACAATTGCCTGTAACTGTGGACTTCTGAATCACCTGAATAGTTTCTGCAAAAGAATGTTCAAGCTTAACACAAAATTTGATGCAGATTTATTGCTCTACTCACTCAGTCATTTTGAATGTGACAACTACACAGTACACACGCTTGCTCAATGGGGTCTACCACCCCCACTGACTAATACAGTGAAGTCGAGATTGTTCACACATGTGCATTCCAGTTCACTCTCCTTGTCCCCCAGATTATATTAATGTTGCACAAACCATTCTCATTATATTAATAATGGCTGGACTTTTTTTCTGGGCAGATTATTATTGCGTGTGTGTGTATATATGTATATACATATACATATATACATATATATTCTTTTATTTATAGAGAATATTGTAGGTGGGAAATAAATAGCAAACAAGAAGACAAGCTTCCTGCTTTCCTGGAGCTGGTTTTCTGATGGGGTCCTGACACTGTCCCAAGTCACTAAGGAAACTGAAGAATGTATAAGACACAATTCTCCCTCCCCAACAAATTTTACACTAGCAAGAAGGAAAGGGAGATATAAAATCAACTTTGATTAAACTTATGTACCAGAGCCTGTGCAATGTACTTCTACAGTGGTAATGTCATTCAACTCTCAAAAACCTTTTCCATTTGTGTACTATTTTCTTCATTTTTATAGGGGAATATGAGATTTGGTAAAATTAAGCAATTTTCCAAAAAAGATAATACAGGTAGGTGGAGTCAAGCTGGGTGATGAATTTTGGGACATCAAGGCCCTAACAATTTTTATAAAATTATATATGCAAAACATTGCTGGCATATAGGAGTTGTACTATAGCAGTGCCTCTCACACTTTAGTTTACCTATGAATCATCCAGGAATTTTCTTTTAATTCAAAATATGATTCAGTAGTTCTGGGATGTGCCCTGAGAAATTGCAATCTAATAAGCTCTAAGATGATTTTGATGATGCTGGTTCAAGGAGTACAGTTTGGGTAGCAATAGTTATAGGGATACAGAGGTTAGAGGAAGAGTTCAAGTGTGGGAGCACCTTAAAAAAGAAGTGCATTTGGAAGGGTCCTTGAATGATAGGTAGAATTTACAAGTCAGAAATGAGGAGGAGGAGGTGAAGTGAGCAATTCAAGTAGCAGAAAGGCATAGGTGAGGATTTGAAGGTCAGAAAAATAAATGAAAAGCATGTTGTGGAATGATTAAAAACTTATGATAATAAAGCTATAGGTAATACATAAGAGCATAATGCACAATTACAGCTTGGAATGTAGATATTGAGTAGACTATGGAGCTCCTCAATGTGAGGCTAAGGATTATGAAATTTATTCTAAATGCAAAATAAATCCATAATAGACTTTGGAATTTTATAGCACTATGAATAAGGTATTTCTTTAAGAGATTTAATCTAGCAAGAGGCAAGAAAAAGTGAATTAGTATATTTTGAGATAATTTAGATATTAAATGATAGAAACAAATTTCAGTGATAACAGGAAAAACAAAAATGAATCAATAAATGTTAATATTGATTGTCATGTAAAACCATTTAATTTAATAGAAAAAATTATGGAGTCAATAGTGAATCTGAATTCACCACCTATGTTATTAGTAAAATGGTGCTACCATTGACAAACTTGGGGAATGAAGAAATAATTGGTAAGAGAAAAAATAATATGCTCACTATATCTTCTGCTCCCCAAATCCCAGTCCTCTCATTATTGGTTTCATTCTTACAGAGACTGTTGTTGGTGCCCATCCCCCACAAGTAAATACTTGGATTGATTCTAGAGTGAGGTTTTGTGGCAGATGCAGCAAAATAACATTTGGTGATAAAGGTATTATGATAGATTGTGATGTCTAGAGGAAAACACATGAAACTAGAGGTTGTGAAGGACAAGAGACTGAGAAAAAATAGAGGTTCAAAATTTATTTTATGTCTTAGTGAATTGTGAGCAGGCAAAGTGAAAGTAAGGAATTGAGAAAATTGGAAGAGACAGGTCATGACCAGAGTAGAATATTGGAATAAAATATTTCAGAGGTGTGACAGACATAAGTAATAATAAAATCCAAAGTTACCACAGCAGTAAGTGGGATGGTGGAATAAGGCCTTTTGAGTGCAGAAGCTCCAGAAATTTTGATAAGAAATTATTAAATGTATTACTTGCAGGGATAATAAAATCTATTAAGTTGATGCTAGAAGATGGGATGTAGAGAATGTGAGCCAATACTAGACTTGAGGATTGGTAGGATTTTGTGAGAAAGAAGAAAATAGTGCAGCAGGATGGCATTAGACTTAAAGGGGGAGAGAATTTGGATAAGGCTGTAAAAATAGAAATTTGAAAAAGATGATGGGACTTAGAGAATTCCAATACCACTTCCTCTTTCATGTACATGTTTTTGTTTATTTAATTTTTTTGTGGGGGTTAGGGATAGAGAAATGGCAAAAGAGTGGCTGAATGATAACTCTTTTGAATGTATTATAAAGAAATTTAATAACCAAATGGAGACTGAGTAGGAGATGGATAGAAGGAAACTAGGTTTCATCGAGGTAAGAAAGTCAAAAGTATGCACTGTAAACAGACAGCAGGTATATGAAAGCATATAAGAGGCACCACAATGAGGTGGAATGGTAGTAGTAGAAGCCAGAGGAGACATTGTACTACATCCTAGCAGCTTGAGTCATCCCCAAATTTGAAACTTTTAAATGACTATGTGGCAAGAACTTTTGGCCAAGATGGAGGCATAGGTAGATACACTTTACCTCCTTGGATAACCAAAACAGGATAGCAATGAATTTAAAAGCAAAACACAACCAGGAACTGCCATAAAACCAAAATGTATGGAAGTCTGACAACCAAAGAGTTAAAGAAAAAACATTCATCCAAACTGGTAGCAAGAGTGGAGACAGGCAGCCAGGGCAGAGATGACACTTGGCAGGGCAGCAGCTGGCAGACTGGGTAGTCCTACATTTGTGTGGATATAAAAACCAGGAGGCACAATTGAGGAACAAGCAATCCCAGCATAGGACAGACTGCACAAACCAGGGTTCTAGCACTGGGAAAATTAAAGCCTCATAGCCTCTGGCTGTAAAAACATGTGGTGGTTGTAGCAGTGCAAGAAACCGCTAGTCTCTCAGGAGAGTCAATTGGAGGCTCCCAAGGGGTCCTAGAATGTACACAAGACCACCCATCTGGGAATCAGCACCAGGGCAGCATCTGGAAGGGCATCATTTGCTTGTGGAAAGCAGGGGAAGTGACTGAAAGTGGAACAAGAGCAAGTAGCATGGTTGCCTCTCTGACCACTCCCCATAACCTCTGGCTGTAAAAACCTGTGGCAGTTACAGCAGTGGTAGAAACTGATAGTCTCTCAGGAGGGAGAATGTATGCAAGCCCACTCACTTGGGGAATCAGCACCAGGGCAGCAACTGGAAGGGCACCAATTGAATGCAGGAAGTGAGAAAGGTGACTGAAAGCACAAGAGTCATCAAGCAGCATTGTTCCATCTCTGACCCCTCTCCCACATACAGTGTCATAAGCACTAAAGCCAGTTGCCCTGCCCTGGCAAACACCTAAGGCTCTGCCCCTTACAATGTAATAGGTGCACCAAGACAAAGAAATATGACCCAATAAGAGAACCGATCAAAACTCCAGAAAAAGAACTAAATGAAACAGAGGAAGCCAACCTATCAGATGCAGAGTTCAAAACACTGGTAATCAGGATGCTCAGAGAAATCATTGAGTATGGTCACAAAATAAAGGAAGAAGTGAAGGCTATGCAAAGTGAAATAAAGAAAAATATACAGAGAACTAACAATGAAGGGAAGGAAATTGGGATTCAAGTGAACAATTTGGATTAAAAGGAAGAAATAAATATTTGACTGAAATAGAATGAAGAAATAAGAATTCAAAAAAAAAATGAGAGAGGCTTAGGAGCCTTTGGGACAACTTTCAACTTTAAATGTTCCAACATCAAAATCCAAGGGGTGTCAGAAGGAGAAGAGGCAGAGCAAAAAAAAGAAAACTTACTTGAAAAAATAATGAAAGAAAACTTCTATAATCTGGTGAAGGAAATAGACATAAAAGCCCTGGAAGCAAAGAGAATCCCAAAAAATTGCACCCAAAGAGGCCCACTCCAAGACACATCATAATTAAAATGCCAAAGGTCAAAGATAAAGAGAGAATTCTAAAAGCAGCAAGAGAAAAGCAGAGAGTTACCTACAAAGGAGTTCCCATAAGACTCTCAGCTGATTTCTTAAAAGAAACCTTGCAGGCAAGAAGGGACTGGCAAGAAATATTCAAAGTCATGAAAAGCAAGAACTTACATGTAAGATTACTCTATCTAGTAAAGCTATAATTTAGAATGGAAAGGCAGATAAAGTGCTTCCCAGACAAGGTAAAGTTAAAAGAGTTCATCATCACCAAGCCTTGATTATATGAAATGTTAAAGGAACTTATCTAAAAGAAAGAACATCAAATCTATGAACAGTAATATGTCAAAAAACTCACAACTTATCAACAACTGAACCTAAAAATGAACAAACTAAGCAAACAAGTAGAGCAGGAACAGAATCACAGAAATGGACATCACATGGAGGGTTATCAGTGGGAGTGGGAGGGGGTGTACCTACCTATAATTGGTAGGTACAAAAAGACAGGGTGAAGTTAAGAAAATGGAGAAGCCAAAGACCTTGTATGTATGACCCATGAACATGAACTAAAGGGGGGGAATGCTGGAGGGAATGAGAGTACTGAGTGGAGGGGGAAAATTGGGACAATTGTAATAGCATAATCAATAAAATATACTAAAAAATCACCATGTGACAAAAACTATTACCATACCTTATCTCATTGATCCTCATAACAATCTTAGGGGGAAGATACCTTGATTTCTATTTGTAAATGAGTAAAATAAAGAAAGTGAGATAGAATTTTGGTGATAAGTCAAGCAATTTTGAAGATATAATGTTGAATGTATCATCTATTTTAATATTAGAGTTGACAATGATAATGACAAGAATTAGAGTAGAGAGAATCCACCTAAAGACATTCAACTAGTGAAGAGCAGAACTTATCACAAAGTGAATGCTCTGGCTCAGTATGACATATCACTTTTGTGGTTATGTAGGGAATGAAAATCTGAAGGGAAGAATGCAGTAGCAAAATGAATAATGAAGTGCTTCTGTAGTCAGAATATTGTCAATGGAATAATTTGGAAGATTTACCAATTCTGTTGTTGCAAAGATAATGTTGATGTGTAGTCATGGTCTAGACCAGGTGTCAGTAAATGTTTTCTGTACAGGGACAGTTGTAAATAAGTGCTTTGCAAGCCATACAGTTAGTCACAAGGCTCAACTCTGCTGTTTTGATATGAAAGTAGTGAAAGACAATACAGAAATGAGAGTGTGACTGTATTGCAATAAAATTTTATTTACTTACAAAAGAAGGATGCAGACTGGATTTGGTCTGCAGGCTGCAGTTTGCCAACCCTTGGTCTGTACAATTCTCTTTCTAATGGATAGACTTTTCAAATCATCTTGACATAAAGAGCCTCAACCTTTACCAGCTATAATAAGAGAACTGCTCAATGATTTTTTCATTCCTTATCCTAATCATTCAATTTATAATTATCTGATACCATAGACTAAGTTCTACCACAAGCATTACTTGTTTATTTATACTTCATGCCTGCACTTGGTTCTGTGGCACTGGACTTGTTTTTTGAGGATGACCTTCCTTTTTGTCTCTTTCTTTTTATTTCAGATCACTACAAGATGTTGAGATCATTTGAAATGATAATACTGTGTCTCAAAGTATGAGAGAGTATGCCCAACTTGGTGCCATGAATTTAATGAACATACATTTATTATCTGGTGGGTTAGAGAACTGTGGAAATATAGGAAATTAAAAATTTCCTGCAAGATATTAGAAAAATGTTTCTTGATTCAAAAGAGGATTTATTGAGCTCTTATTTAAAAGTTTGAGGTAGGGATGGGTGTGGGAATTACAATATTTTCATAAAGAATTCCTTTCCAATAGACTTAATACATGTTTCTTTATAGTCAGGAATCACGTTGATGTGACATATCATGTATTTAAATAGCACTATTCCTTCGAGAAGGTGTGGTTTAATAGAATGTCTCAGAGCAAAACAAAGGTTTGTAATTTGAAAAAACTTTTTGGACAATCCCATTATACTCAATATTAACAATATGTCACCTCAGTGGTATTAAATGTCAATCTGGTATTAAACAAAATAGGCCACCAAGACATGCTCACCAACTGAGAAATAGTGTTACAAATATTATGAATAACTTTTGTCAATTGCTCTCAGTTACTTAAAGTGAGCTTTATGTTTTTGTGATGCTCATAATTTTTCTTTTGCTTTTTTCCCCTATGGTGTAAAGTAATATATTATAATGTGTATTTGAATTCCCTGTGCTACATAATGTTCATTAGGCATAACACTTCATTTTAATGTTCTTCTACAATTTCAGACTATATTAATCTAGAATCAGAGCTATCATTTATTTTTATTAAAAAACATTTTCATGTACTTCACATCATTGTTTTGGTACAACCTCTCATGTTTTTAATGCTATGTTAGCATCTTATTTACTTCTATTTCAAAATAAGACCTCAAGGTGAAAGGTGGGTACCTGGTTCAAGGAACTGAAAATAATTATTTTTATTAGCAATCATAGAAACATCTACCTGAGAGACACAGGACAGGTAGATGGAAGTTATAGGTGATGTAAGCCTGGAAAAATATGTAGGAATAGATAATAAACCATATTTATTGATCTTCTTATTTGTTACTTCATGATATCTTAAAATTTGAGATGTTCTGTGACTAGTATATCTAATTTATTTTAGGTTGATTTAAATTATGCATGTTTATGATGGTGTTCTTGTTCTGTGAAACATGCAAAAAATTTAGGGTGAATTTTTAATTTCTCTGTAGGTCTTATTTACTTGGGGAAATGAAGCTACTTAGCTCAGGCTAATGCAGTTACAGTCTAGGGTCCAATATCTCAGCATGAGTCCTATAGCTTTCTTTGTTTGGTAGAAACCACGTACATCTGTCATCTACCCAAATACATCGCAGAAGTCCACGATGAGGTGACTCAGGTGCTGACATAAAGAGGAGGTTGTGCATGTCCATTTCAATGGGAAAAAGAGCAGAACTTTCATGTTTTATAGGCAATAACTCATTAAAGTGATCTGGTTACAAAATATCTGAAATATAATAGTATATAAAAACAAATAATTTGAATGTGAGTTTCCTATTCATTTATTTTTATCGTAACAAAACAACCACAATAAGACAATAGATGCTAAATAGGTTTTGAATCAGATTGAACATCTGGCTAAAAGTTGATAAATTGAAAGGAAACTTTTTAGTTATGTGTTGACATGTGCACACCTTAGTCTTATAAACTTAAGTCATTATTATTATTATGTCTATTATTATTATTATTTCCATCCTAAAGATAAATTCTTTTTCTCATTCTGATCCCCATTTCCACCCTCAGCCTGGCTTCCAGGCCTCATTGCATTCGTCTCTATTCTATTCACAATGCAACCAATACTCACACTATTTATTTTCTTCTGGAGGCTTTCTCTCTGCTTTCCTATCAAATTTAAACTTTGGACCTCGTATTCTATATTTATTGTACTTTTTTTCTTTTTACTTCTCCTAGAACTTGTAATGAGCCTAAAACATATGTATTTGGTATAATAATTTTCCATCATGTGTTTTCTTTAAATGGGAACCTGGCAATGTGCTACCAGAAAGTAAAAGATATAATTTCTTGGATATACCATAGGTATTACAATATTTTTAAACAAGCCTGTATCATCACTGCAAGCCTTTCTAAAACTCTTACCACTTACTAGGCACTAATCTAGGTTCTGTGACTTAAATTGCTGCTATGACTTGAAAACTGTGTATTGAAATGGAGCTTCTTATTTGCCTTAACTGTTTAGAGGACCTAAGCAGTGACTTACCTCTGTCAGTCTCAGCTTTCTCACCTGTAAATATTAGGAAATAGGTAAATTCTAGATTCATTCACCCTTTTTTAGTAACATTTAAAAATTGAAGTCTGATTTGGTACTGCAATATGTAAACCAGAAAAACAAAGCATCACCTGATGATCAGGGAAGAAACTCATGCAGAACCCCCTTGGTCCAGCCTCCTTGTCACCTCTCTCAAGGCTCCTCAGACACTCCCTTGGAACACAGCTTAAAGGACAATGGGTTATATGATTTTTAAAGTCTTTGCCAAATCTGGATTTCTGAACATCATATGGAGCCCACCGTCTTGGCCCCTGCAGCAGGAGGTGCTGAATATGCAGTGAGTAGAATTAAATGGAATTGAATCAAACCAGCACCATCCAGTGTCTCCAATGCTTCTCTGAACCAGCTTCTACAAGAGCAGAATGGAATATTTTTTACTTTTTTTTTACTTCGATACAGTCTGTTTAAATTTTTTTATTATTATTATATTACAGTTCCAAATTTTTCCTCCTTTGGGAATATTCTTTACTTTTCATGTTCGCTTGGCTTCTAGCAGCTTCTAAGACTTGAAACTCAATTGCTTGCTTGCCTCATTTACATGATGTTAGAGGGGTACGTATCCAAGTTCCAGATGATAAGTGATTTAATGTTTATTTGTCCTTATTTATAAACAACTATTTAGTTGATAGAACTTAATGATATAAAAAAATGTAACCATTAATAAAATATGAGATAAAAAGAAGTTTTAAAAATTTTATTGAATTTATTGAGGGTGATGTTATTTCACAAAACCTACATGTTTTTAGTATGCAACTCAACAAAACGTCATCTGCATACTACACTGTGTGCCCATTGCCCCAAGTAAATTCTCCTTCTGTCCCCATTTCCCTGCTCCTTTGCCCACTTCCAGCTACCCTCAGCCCCCTTTCCTTCTGGCTATCACCGCACTGTTGACTGTGTCTATGTGTTGTATGTGTGTGTGTTTTTTGAGTCAGTAGGTTTTTTTAAAAAGTAGTCAGTGGCTTATATAAATTGATAATGGATCATTGAATGAATATTTTAAATTAATTTAATAATGTTTTCTAAAAATTAAATTATGATATTATATAAGATGTCCAGAAGATAAAACTGGTGCCTAAATAAAAATTTTTCCTAGGTTAAGTAAGACTTTAGTAGGTTAAATTTTTAGCAGTGTAAAGTAACTGAAATCCATATTTTATTACATATGAATGAAAAATTATAAGAACAGTGGTTTGGGGGGAAAATGTATTTCTTTGGGGGAAAAGTTTTATTCATATTATTTTGTGTTTATAGCTACTAGAATGCTATATTTTAAAAGATTCTTATAAAGTTTTGAAGTAGGGGTCCTCAACTCCTGTTAGGACCAGGTTGCACAGCAGGGGATGAGCAGAGAGTGAGCAATGCTTCATCTGTACTTACAGCCACTCTGCATCACTCATATTACTGCCTGAGCTTAGCCTCCTGTCAGATCCTCTGTGGCACTGGATTCTCATAGTAGCGAGAACCCTACTGTGAACAGCGCATGTGAGGGATCTAGGTTGTATGTTTCTAATGCATGATGATCTGAGGCGGTGGTGCTAATACTGGGGAGTGACTGCAAATACAGATTTTCATTAGCAGAGAGTTTTGACTGCACAGAGACCATAATAAATCAATTGCTTACAGACTCATATCAAAACCCTATCAGTGAGTGGCAAGTGACAATTATGCTGCATCTGGTGGCAGGCTATAAAGCCATCTCCACCCTATCCATGGAAAAATTGTCTCCCATGAAACTGGTCCCTGGTGCCAAAAAGGCTGGGGACCACTGGTTTAAATGATTATTAATTTTTATTGAAGTTTAAATGCAAATTTCCTCTCTTCTCCTCTCTCAATAGTAAGAAATAGATAATCAAAAGTTACAAGAAAAAAACGTGTTTAGACTTTGTAACCAGCATGGATAGTTACACTTTAGAACTAAACACCATAACTCATTTTAAGGCAAGTAATTTTAACCTCATTCCTCATTGAAATCTAGACTACTAACCAATTAAAAATCTGACTGGTTTTAATTTCATCTCAATTTTTTTTTCTTGCACACTCTCTGGTAGTATATACAAGTAAAAAGAAAACAGTCTTAAGAAAGTCTGTGGAAGATAAATGGATAAGTGAAAGAATAAATAGTGAAGAAATGACTCTATAGACTCAAAAGGAAGATAGCTGAGATTGATTGGTCTTCTATAGTTAATTTGACTGGATTATCCCTAAATGAAGTCTTGTTGATTTACTTGCCTTGTTATCTCCAGGGGATATAACTATTTCTAGATTTATGTGTTAGAAGGAAATGTCATGTGTTAATTCTAGAGTTAAAACCCTGAGAAATCTGGGCCTTCCAATTGTGGAATCCTTTTACCAGCATTTGTTTTCCTTGAAGACTAATTAGGATGGTGTGTGTTATATAGGAATTCAGCAGTCACCATTAACTATTAGAATGGTCTCCTTTTTACAGAGATCAAAAAGGACATTACTGTTATTAAAAGAGTTCAATGTTATACCATGGTTAATATGTATATTAACTATATGTATATGTAACTATATATTTTTAGTGATATATATTTTTAGTGATATATATTTTTAATCAATGCCATAGTATTTCACACCTACTTTGTTGCTTTCATTTAGTCTTTGCAATCTAAAAATAGAAAAGACAAATTAATGGCTAGTTTTGTTTTATAGCTTTGAGTATAAAATTGATGATCCTGACTTTAAAGATTTTACATTTGAAATTTCATTTTGTCTTGTTGGTTTTTTAAAGTAAATTTTATTGATTATGTCATTAAAGTTGTTCCAGTTTTCCCCCCTTTGCCCCTCTCTACCCAGTATCCCTCTTCCCTCCAGCAATTCCCCATTTAGTTCATGTCCATAGGTCATACTTCCAAGTTCTTTGGCTTCTCCATTTCCTATACTATTTGTAACATTACCCTGTCTATTTTGTACCTACCATTTATGCTTCTTATTCCTTGTACATTTTCCCCCATTAACCTCCTTCTTCCTCTCCACTGATAACCCTTCAAATGGTCTCCATTTCTGTGATTCTCTTCCTGTTCTAGTTGTTTGCTTAGTTTGTTTTTGTTTGTGTTTTTTTTAGATTCAGTTGTTGATAGTTGTGAGCTTGTTGTCATTTTACTGTTCATAATTTTGCTCTTATTATTTTTCTTAGATAAGTCCCTTTAACATTTTATATAATAAGGGCTTGGTGATGATGAACTCCTTTAGATTTACCTTATCTGGGAAGCACTTTATCTGCCCTTGCATTCTATTCAAATATATATATTTTTAAATTTATTCATTGATGGTGGAGAGGAAGGTAGAGAGAAACACTGATATGTTGTTCCATTTATTTATGCATCCATTGGCTATTTCTTGTATTTGCTCTGACCAGGGGTCAAACCTTCAACCTTGGTGCATTGTGTTGATGCTCTAAAGAACTTTGCTGGATAGAGTAATCCTGTATATAGTTCTTTCTTTTCATCACTTTGAATAATTCTTGTCAGTCCCTTCTTGCCTGCAAGATATCTTTTGATAAATCAGCTGATAGTCTTATGGGAACTCCTTTGTAGGTAACTCTCTTCTTTTCTCTTGCTGCTTTTAGAATTCTCTCTTTATCTTTGACCTTTGGCATTTTAATTATGATGTGTTTTGGAGTGGTCCTCTTTGGGTCCGACTTGTTTGGGATTCCCTGTGCTTCCTGGACTTATATGTCTATTTCCTTGACCAGATTGCTGAAGTTTTTTTTCCATTATTTTTTTTAAATAACTTTTGAATTTCTTGCTCTTCCTCTTTTCCTTCTGGCATCCCTATGATTCAGACATTGGCACTTTTGGAGATGTCCCAGAATCTTCTTATTCTCTCCTCATTTTTTTAAAAAAATTTTGTTTCTACATTCTATTCTGGTTGAATGTTTATTTCTTCCTTATGTGCCAGATTATTGATTTGAACCCTGAGTTTTTTCCCTTCTCTGTTGGTCCCCTGTGGATTTTTTCTTGTTTTCACTTAGTGTAACCTTCATTTCTTCCCTTATGCTTTTGCTGTACCCAATGAGTTCTCTGAACATCCTGATCACCAATGTTTTGAACTCTATATCTGACAGGTTGGCTACCTCTGTTTCATTTAGTTCTTTTCCTGGAGTTTTGTTCTGTTCTTTCATTCATGCCGTATTTCTTTGTCTCTTCAATTTGGCAGCCTCCCCGTGTTTGTTTCTGTGTATTAGGTAGAGTTGCTTTGACTCCTTGTCTTAGCACACCTGTTAAGTTGTATGGGGAGGAGCCTTAGGTATTCACCAAGGTGGGGCAACCTGCTTGCTTCACCACTTTGGAGTTCTGTACGTGGGGGATGGGTTGGAGAGGGGACAATGCCCTTGCTTGGCTGTTGGAGGCTTGCTTGGTACTAGCCTCACTTCCAGTCACTTCACCCACTTCCTGGCCAGTATGCAATTGGTGCCCCTTTAGCTGTTGCCCTGGTTTTGGTTTCCAGAGTGTGGGGGCAGGGTGGTTTGTGCATGTTCTAGTTCTGTGTAGGGCCTTTAAATTGACTCTCCTGAGAGATGGGCAGTTTGTTCCACCACCCTAATGCCCAACTGGTTTTTACAGCTAGAGGCTGTGAGGCTTTATTTCCCAGCACTGGAACCCTGGGCTACAATGTCCAGCCAGGGACTGGGATTGCTCACTCCCTAGGCATCCTTTCCAATTTTTTCCACCACACGTAAGTGTGGACCACTGGTCCACCACTGCCTTGCTGCCGCCATTCAAAGTCCTCTCCACCCCTCCTACACATATGGGAGAATATGGCTTCTTTAAATCCTTGGTTGTCGGAATTTCATACAGTTTGATTTTCTGGCAATCCTGGGTGTTTTTGTTTTGAAGTTAGTTGTGATCTTTCTTAGGGTTGTGCAAGAAGGTGAAGCTTGTCTACCTACATCTCCATCTTGACTGGAAGTTCTCTTGTTGTGTTTAATATTAGTGCATAGACATGCTGAATATAGCCAGAGACTGTAATGAAGAAGTCTTTACAAACTTTAACATGAAGAAATATTAATTGACCTTTGAGAGAGCCTCCGTACTCTTTAGATAAAAGATGACTTTTTTAAAAATTCTATTTGAATTTCTATAATTACTCATATAGAGACCTACATTTTGGGGGAACTATTAGAACATATATACAAGATGCTCCTCTGTACTCATGTGTATTCTGGGACCCAGGAGCCCATAAAATGGAGTAGACCCAAATTAGGTAATGAATTACCCAGATTGGCCCCAGGGTACCAATTTGTGCAAAGTAAAAAGAAGTTAATGTCGATGCATATTAGCTTTACTGAATCCCTTCTTCTTTCTACATTTCCTAGTTCCCAATACTGGAATCATTGCTCTTTGCTAACTATTTTTGTCACTGTTAAAGTAATGACACTAAATTATAAGAGAATGTCTATTAATTTATAGTTTATTTAATAAAATTAGAAATCACAAGTTTAGGTCTTGCTGAGTTAGTAGAAGTTATGGGTAAATACCTATACAATGTCTATAACTACCTAAATTAGAACAATATTTTGTTACAATTTAAGCATCTGAAGATCCACATATTTTATCACCTTCAGGAGGATGTGTGAAATGATCATCCTAGAGTATAGGTAGGCGATGTGATAGCGGTTCTAGAAATATAGTAGCCCTAAATGATCAGATATGATGTAAATCTCAATTATTTCATTAAGTCCTGTTTTCCCTTATACAATGAGAATTGTGTTCTTAACATAATTTTCTTTATTAAATTTTCAGTAGCTAAAAAACACCTGGCACAATAGTATGAACTTAGTAAATATTGGCCGAATTGTATCTATTTAATCTGTAGCCCTGTTGTAGGTACCAGTGAGAACTTCAAATGTACTTATTGTTGGCAGTTGGATAGGGGCTAAACTTTAACCATGAGACTCTTCCTAAAATTAGTTTTCTAGGAAGCATAGTCAGGAAGGTAGGTTCTAGGTAGGCCTCACAAACTTCACCACTCAATGACCACCACAGGTGTTTTATGGAAGCTTTATTTCTATTTTTTCTTAGATGGGCTTTCTTAGAAAACTTAAGTTTCAGTTTCATTGTAGATAAACAATGAGGTCATGGTTACTTTTGAATTAGAGTTTGCCTTAACCTTGATACATTAAAGCTTTGGCCTCAGTGTTGATCACCTTCTTATAGATAAAAACTGTTACCTGTTATTAAAGTGGTATATTTTTATTGAAACAACATAATTAAATGTAAAATTAAAACATCTTAAATAAATGTTAGAGTATCTTTTTCTAATCTACATCTCAAAATACAGATAATTAGCACATTATAATTTTGAAATTTTGAATTTTTATAATAAATCTGAATAATTCATTATACATTTATAATTTTGGGATCATAAATTTATTTCATGGATTAGACGTCAATCATTGATATAGGTACTAATTAATTACTTTAGTGAATGTAGTATACTCAGTGTTAATTGTCTTTTAGAGATCTTTATATTGATATCTTAAGATAATATAGCTGTACCCATGTGTTTATTCATTCAATAAATACTGGTGAAGGTTTTGTAGGAAGCAATCACTCTGCTAGGAGCTGGGTCTACAAAGACTAATAAATACATTACCAGTCCTGCAGAGATCTCATTCTAGGAGTAGAAAAGGAAATTAGAATACATGAATATTATGATAAAATTATAATTTAAGTGCCACAGAGCCCAGAAGAAGGGCAATAAAATAAGTCACTGAAAAAATATTTAGAAGAACTTCTCAAGTGAGTTGGACAAAGAATGGGACAAAAAGACAAATGAAGATTTGAAAGAGAAAAACATCTTTGAGCAAAGATTTGCCATAAGGCCAAGCAGATCAGTGGAGGATAGTTTATTTTGGATCTAACATTATACTAAGGCATGGTAGTCTAAATGATACTGGATGCTCCCAATGGGTTTTAAGAAAGGAAATCTCATGATGAGACTTGTTAATTTGAAAAATCACTTTTAAACTTTGTGAAAGTAAGACTACAGGGAGGCAACTGAAGATGGATGGCAGTTGAGAAAGAGAGAGAGAGAGATACACCCTTTATGAGGTGAAGGATTTTGAAAGCTAAATGAGACATGGAAACTGAATTTTTGAAAAATGTTCATGTAGAGATACAAAATGTTCATTTCTTGGGATTTGTTTACTTTAAACAAATAGCTAGATACTCCTCCAGCAAAATGGGCTTAGTCAAGGAACAACAATACAAAAAAGAAAAAATACCATTCGGGACATGCAATCTATTGGTGAACCATGTACAAGTCCTGAGAAGCAAAAGAGGAAAGTCTTTTATAGAGAAGACAAATTTGGGAGAGCTATAACAAGCAAAGAGTTCTTTCTGTCGAGTTCCCAGGATCAACAAAGGGTGTGAGAGCTCCCCCTTCTGGCCTCCCACCTTTATTTTAAATGAGGTTTCTATTTATCAATTTTTTACAGCTTAAAAGATGATTCAAATTGGAGGTCTGTGATGAGTTACAGGGAGAAGTGTATGATAAATCCAAGATCTCTGGAATACAGGAGGGGAGATGAAAACTATAAATTTGATATATTACAATTAAGATTCCTGTGGGATATCAAGATGAAGATATCCAGTAGATAATTAGATGTTTATATCAGGTGCCTGAGAATGCTACATTGGAGATAAAGACTTTGGAATTATGAATGTTTTTAAAACCAAGGTAAGTGAGAAAGTACACTTAGTGATAGAAGGAAAGGACTAAAAATAAATTTATTGGGAGAAGCCACATTTCATAGGAAAATAGAGTAGTCAGAACCAGCAAAAGAGAGCAGAAAGGAATGCTATTGATGTAAGAGGAAAACCAGGAGCAGAAGATGTCATAGAAGTCATGCAGAAAAAACATTTGTGAAGGAGAGTGTGGTCAACAATGCACAGTGCCGCCAGAGAATCAAGGATTTAAAAAATGTGTTTTACCATAGGATTTGGTAAAACTGGGTAATTGTTGATGACCTTCAAGGAACCATTTCAGTGAGGTTATAGGTACTCAATTAACATTCTAATGAAGTAAGGAATGAATAAAAGGAGAGTAAGGAAGCACAGTTAATATAAATTCACTGATATTGTTCTGTGAGTGCCATTCGCATCTTACATATTTCATCTGTATATGGGAGCTCAGAGAAGGAACTAGTGAGCAGAATCATAACTAGATGTTATTAGAAGAACAAGGATGGTTTCAGAGAAATTATAGCATTTGATTTGAGCTTTGAAATTGAGGAATATGATTGATAGGAAGGAAAGTATAGGGGATATTACAAGTTTAAAGAATGACATGCATGTAATGCTGAGAACATAATCTCAAACTTTGGCATGCTTCCAAATCACCTGAGGGCTTGTTAAAACATACTCAGCATATTTTGATTCAGCAGGTCTGGGGTGAGCACCCAGAAGTTTCATTTCTAACAAGTTTCCAAGGTGATGCAGGTATTGCTGGTCTGCAGATCATACTCTGAGAACCATTAACTTAGGAAACTTTTTGAGTGCCAAGGAGTTTTGCATAAACAAGTAGGAGGAGAAGAGTCTAGAAAAAAGTTGGGGCTCAGATGACGGAAGAGCTTGAATATTTACTGAAAGGCCATTTTTATTCCTTAAAAAGTGGAAATAAAGTTTTTGAACAATAATATTTTTACTCTTGGAGATTTTGTTTGTTAGTACTAGGAAGGATTCCTCCTTTTATGCATGTTTGAATTTACAAAAATTTATTGAATAATGTAGAAATCATAGCACTAGATAGGGGAAACTTTTAGGAGGGCATTACAGTAGCTTCTAAGTCAATGCTGATAGAAACCATGGTTGTGATGGTGTCATGGTGAAATAAGATGTGCTTAAACTATTTTTAAAAAGATGTGAGTCAAAAATGAATGTAAAGCTTCATAATCGAGTGAATTGTTTTGCCATTAAGAGAAGCATGGACCTAACAAGGCAGAGCTGACTTCTGGAGAAAATTTATTCTTTGAACTATTACATCACATAGAATTTCACTGGGGCCTTGCTAGATTTGAAATACTGTGGAGCATCCAGGTTAAAATGTCCCTAAGACAGTAGAAATAGGGAGAAATTAGGCCTCATTCTGAAGAACTTGCAGTACTGCAGGTTTGTGGAGTTGTTCAACAAAGCTTAAGATTTCAGGTATAAGCAGTTCCAGGTTTTGTCTGAGAAGGGCATGGGAGTGTATGACTGAAGTGGAATGAGACAAAAAGACATTTAAATTGAAGAGGTCAAGGGATGAAATCTGGGTTTTGGGTTATTTCTATAGACACTAAACTTGCCCGGGAAGAATGCTAAAGAGAAAGGTTGAGTGAATTGTTCAAGTTTTTGGTGAACTCTGATAAGGGACCAGGGAGACAACATATGAAAGTAGCATGGCAGAATAGAATATCATAAATTCACAAGAGTGTGGAGATCAAATGAGATTATTTTTTTAGTGGAAAGGAGGGCTGGAGGCAACAAGAACAATTCTCACTGTTCCCAGGCTTTCAGAGGCTACCCCTCTTCCTCAAATGCTGTGGAACGTGAGACACAAGATTGACAATCCGTGTAGATGACCCAACAACCTAGATATGCTAGAAGAAGGGCATTTTGTGAAAAGCCCAGGGCTGGAGGTATAGGGGAGATTCCCTTGGACAGGGTTTCAGTGAAGGAACAGGCAAAAGGGGAGGGGTGGAAGGATGGATTAGGGAAGATAAATCCAGTATTTAAATGAATGAGTGTAAAAGAGAGGTGAGTGAGTAGCACACGTTTTGAAGGGTGACCTAATATAAGTATTCCTGGTAATTCAGACATGGGAATTCATTTAAACTCATATGTCCATATCACTTTTTTGTTATCTTGTGTATTTCAAATGTTTGTGTCATTTTTTAAAAGTGCATGTTTAAATTTTGAAGATTTTGAGTTTTGCATAATGTCATTCCAAAAATCTATGAGCATATAGTAGATTCACAGTACTTCTTTATAATCAAAGATATTGAAATGTGATATTAGAGACCTAGAACTTGAATGCTAATGTATTTTTCTATCATTACTTAAAGACAAGCAGTTATAAAGTTCTTGTTGGTTGACTGGCTGCTCTGAAATATTTAGAGAAAAATGTCTCAGTACTGAAGCTATTTTCTAGAATTCATTGGGATGGTAGTACATGATTTAAATATTATTTTCTCCTTAGTTTATCATCAATATTTCTTTATCGGGATTACCCTGTTTTTTATTCCATTTCCTAGATCACTTTTTTTTGGAATAGTTAAAACTCCAAGCTGGGTTTACAAAAGTTCACTGGTTTTGAAGGTCAACATGCAAATAAACTAACTAGGTCAATGCAAATCAGTATAGCACTTTCTGTTACAAACCTCACACCTTTTAAATTCTTTCTGAATTAAATAATGAGCCATATTGTTAACAGAGCTAACATAACATAAAAAAAGATATTAAACACTTAAGATTACTAGATAAACAGAAAACTCATTTGCAGATATTTTACAATGGTAAAATAATGCATAAAATTATAAGATTTACACAGTACAATATTTACAAAATGAAATGTAACCTTAGCACTGAGAAGAACAGGAAATTATAAAATAGAATTGAAAGGAATCAAGGAAATGGAATCAACTCTCCATTTGTCTAAAAAGAATTTTTCTTTCAGCTTTCTAAAAACCAGTTTATTAAAACAACAAATGAACAGATAATAAGCTAAACTAATCCAAACCAATTACAACAAAAATTTCTAATCATTGTATCTTTATTATGTAGATATGTTGGGGTTTCATTGCATTAATTACTTCGCTGTTAGTAGTTTTGCATGCCATTATGTAGAATATATACATGTATATATAATACATAAATATATATGTATATGTATAGATATAGTTATATCTGAGCTATAATATAAAAAACAACTCTTTAATCCTTTTGGCTGCACTATATTATAATATGAGCAGAAATTCCTAAATTAGTTATGTTCTTAGAATATTTCTAAGGATGGATATTACATTTAACTTTGTAACTTATGGGTAAATTAAAAATTAATTTTATTGTTTATTTGTAATGTAGGATTTTCTATGCTGAGAAAGTGATTGCAGTAAATAAAATACTAATATTAATTTCTGTTTCTGGTATTATATATAAGCTGTTGAATAAATTCCATTGTTTCAGAACTAGGAGCAGGAAACCCCTTTTCTTCTCTTTCACTGCTGTGAGCATTTCAGAGTCACTAGACACCTCAATTCTGAAAATAATAAAAAAAATTTAAATTTTGAAATACGAATAAATCGATCCCTCAAACCTGACATAATTTTCTTCATGTATCAACCAAAAATATGAATTCTCTATAGAATTTTTAATTCTTTTAACACCTTGAGTATTTATATTTTTAAAATAAGGTGGGATTTTAAAAAAATAAAAAATGAGGGAGTGACTTATAATATATTAATTCATGTATCAGCAGCTGCCTCTTTTGCTATTGGAGTGTGCTTATGTTCTCAGTTTGGGTGAGAGAGCTCATACAAGCACACTTCTCTTGTAAAAGAGACAGCTGCCGCTGCATGTATTAATACATTTCAAATGGCTCCAGAGTAAACAAAATGCTATAAATTACTTGAGGCCTTCTGCTGACGTCATGAATACTGAAACTGCAGAAGAGCATATGAGCTTCTTTTCGTTCTATGTGACATCATGGCAATAACACAGATGGGAATGGATTTCATCACCTTGTTCTTTGTTTATTTGTTTTGTTTTTTATTAGCCTGACCTGAACATGTAATCCATAATACCATTCACATTATTCTTAGTTGATTCATGGAAAGGGCATACCTGCTTTATTTTTAAAAGTTCAGTTTGTATATTTTAGTCTTTTCTTTTTTTTTTTTTCTTCATTGATACACTCCCTGGTCCTTGCTAGGTACTGGCACCAATAGAATTGTGGGTGCCCAGTCAGAACTGGTTTGTCCTCTTAGAAACTTGTGATATGGAGAGGAGAAAAAAGGAAGCAATGTCAAGTAACTGACACACCTTGGGAAGCCCTTAAGCTAAGACCCTGCCATGTAAGTAAGGCTCAATAATGCAGGCTCGCTGGTGGAGGCAATCATATCCTATTGTGATTTCACCATCTTGCCTGTTTGTAAAGGTATACCCTGCAGCATGGCAGGGTTTTAACTCTGTTAATAACTTACATTTACATTGTTTACCATATAAACTATCTTATTTCTGATAATTTATATAAAATTATGCAAGTATATCATATATTTATTTCAGAGTAAAACCTTATTTAAGCCTTGTTAAAAAAATTTCCCACTTACACCTTTGTATTAAGAACTAACACATGAAATCTTAGGACAAAGAAGTATTTCTTCGACACTTTACATTTTTATTCTATCTTTTGGTGAAGTAAAACCTCTTTTTTCCAATAGAAATTTTAATCCACTTAATAAAATATGTAAATTCATGGTTCTATAAGAGTAAACACATATATTTGTTCATTTTAAGGTGTTTATAGAACAAGGCAAAGAAGGATGTTAGTATGTGACCTCTTTCAGCTAATCAGGATTGGGAATTCTAATTGACTTAGAGGAAATTTTGTATCCTGGTAACCTCAGGACACACTGGATGCACTAAAGCCTATGGTCAAGGAGAAACCATTATTCAAGATGAAAAGGAGTATCTGATTTGAAATAATTTCTAGACCTCTCTACCATCTGAAGGTTTTCTCTTTTCTTTCTTTCTTTCATTTTTTTGAAAAAGCAATGAATAAATTAGGAACAATGTCTTTGTTCTAAGAGCCTAATTCTGAAGACATCCTAATAGATGTCAAAGGTCACATGTAAGGCATTGTAATGCAGATCTTCAAATCCATATCTCATGTAAGCGTGAGACTCCACTGCTCCAGAAGAGTGAAGACCCCTGCCTTTAACAGCCAGAAAAGGAAACAAACCCCTCACCCTGATCTCCTCCAAGAAATATTTGAACTCTCTCAAATTGCAAATGCCTTTAAGATTTTAGTGTGTTATCATTCAAGTGTGTGTGAAAGACCATTTTAAATGTTATATTAATTACATATAGAGACTCACATTTTCTTATTCATATTGAGATAACAAAAGGAATCATTTCTGTTGATCAGAATGAGCTGTCTGCAATTGAGAAATGGGCATTCAACATCATTTTATGCAACCTCCTCATTTGAGGAAACCAGGTCCAGGGAGGTGAAACAATTTGATCAAAGGCCAAGATTTTCCTGTTGAATATTCTCTTAGATTGTAGCTTTCCTTATACTCAAAATACTTTTCAATAAATAAATTTTAAAAGCTCTGACAAGCTTTGCCTAGTGTTGTTTAAAGAAAGAAAGACCATCATTCCATGTTGGTTGTGTTTAGTTTTGTTTTTTTTTTTCATCATTATCATGCAAGGGCACCCTTGAAGAGGGATGTCACATCTGCATAAATAAATAAACAGCCCTAACCCTAAAGGAGAATGTAGACTATTACAAAGACACATTTAATAGGTATCAATTTCTTAACAAAATATTGACTAGTAAATTATTCATGTCCAAACTCAGTGATGAAGTGTGACTCTGTCTCATGTAAAATAAGAATGATTCACAATATAATGTATTCAAAAAGTTTTCAGGGTGACTGTATTAGAAAATAGAAAATAAAGGCAATTATTTTCAAATAAATTTCCCTAAGCGGCCTCCCTTTTTTAAAAAACTGATTATTGAATTAATTTAGAATGTTTCTCAAGAAGAAAAGTATTTGATTTTTTATTAAAAACATTTTATTCATCATTTGTACTTTCTAAATACCATATGTATCTATCTGGAAATGTAAAGGCCAGGTGGAATGGAGGAAGGGACAGTGTGAAACCAACCTATAGAACCTATAGGAAAGCTATCAGAATGGCCATGGTATAGTCCATGGTATAGTCCATGGTATTTGGGGTGCATACACTTCAGTGTTTGCATTGTTTTAACAAGGTAGAAGCAGAGTTCCTGGCTCCTGCTGGTGCTTATGATAGAATAGAAAAGTTCTGTCCCACCGAAGAGGCCGGTATTGTAAAAGAGGATTAGAAAGGATTGTAAGAATGATGTGGGGGAGGGGATAGTCACCATGCACAGAAAAAAAAAATCAACAAAGAGGATGAGGGAGCCTGCCAGCTGCCCACTCCAATTGAGAGCCTCCCCAGCTGTTCCCTGAAGGCTCCAATGAGAATCCCCAGACACTGTTCTGCTCTCTTCCAAGGACACTGGTCACCAAGTGCCTGCTTCCCATGAAAAGGGATAACATTGGAATAAGAAAACTTTTTTAAAGTATATTTTATTGATTATGCTATTACAGTTATCCAATTTTTTTCTCCTCTTTAATCCTCATCGTCCCTGCACTGCCCCTCCCACCAGCATGCACCCCCCACCCCCAGTTCATGTCCATGGGTCATAAATACAAGTTCTTTGGCTTCTCCATTTCCTATACTATTCTAACCCTTTCTATTTTGTGCCTACCTGTTATGCTTTTTATTCTCTGTCCCTTTCCCCCAAATTCTCCTTCTTCCCGCTCCACACTGATAACCCTCCGTGTGATCTCCATTTCTGTGATTCTGTTCCTGTTCTAGTTGTTTGCTTAGTTTTTTTTTAGGTTCCATTGTTGCTAGCTGTGAATTTGTTCTCATTTTACTTTTCATAGTTTTTGATCAGTTTCTTTTTCTTAGATAAGTCCCTTTAACATTTCATATAATAAAGTATTGGTGATGATGAACTCCTTTAACTTGACCTTATTTAGGAAGCATTTTATCTGCCCTTCCATTCTAAATGATAACTTTGCTGGATAGAATAATAAGGGAACTTGAATAAGAAGACATACCATGTACTCTAGGTGAGATTTAGGTAGAGTCACCGAGGTGTTTGGGAGAATGAAATGAACAGAGGGCTATGGACATACCCAGTGCCCTTGGAAACTCTATGTGTTTGGAAAATTATGTAAATCTCAATAATTTCTTGTGACTGTGCACAGTACTGTTTTACAATAAACATACAAATGTTATACTTGAAAATGGAACATTCCTATTTGTCTCATTACTCAGTAGCTGTGTTGATTTGTTAATACCTAGCTCAAAGTACAACTAAAATCACTAAATCTAGTAATTTCTAGGCAAAAGCATTTGGTGAATATGCCCACAGGGAAAACATCACATAGAACAATTCCTATTTCCCCCCAAAAAGCATTGGGAAGGATTAAAATGTTAATTTATAAGGGTAAGTATATATAGACTGCCCTTCTGGGGCTACCTTCACATTAGTAGTCCTTTTGTTAGTTCTGAGATTATTTACTATTAATTCAATTTCCACAGAAACCAATATTATAAAGTGCCGAGACCATCAGGAATTGAATACTATTTACCATTATTTTTATACATTATCTTTAAAGTTGCTTCTATTGCATATTTTAAACTTTAAAATTTATCTCTCTAGGTATAATATAACATTTCCTGAAATAATTACTCTTTTGGTTAAGGAGTGATAAATATGTATTAATGTTGGTTAAATTTTGTATTGCTAATTTAACTGTATAAAATACATCATTGTGTTAATTTGGATTAGAAGAACCAAGTAGCTTAGACCAAAGGAAAATTAATATAACACCCTGGAACAGAAAGTCCTCACCTTTAAGTCAAATTTTGAAGTGCTACGTTTTTCCAGTATTTAGGTCATTTTAATCTGCTCTTTGGTGCCTTGTATTCCTCTTTATAGTTGTTACAGATATTTATAAAATTTTCATACAGAGAAGCTTTTTAAAAATTACCTAGTGAAGGTTTGAAGGTCCACGTTTTTCATTTGGTAATTCTCATTTCGTAGTTGGGAACACCGCAGCACCCAAAAGTTAAGTGAGTTCATCCAAGACATTCAGTTACTGCACTTGGTATACAGGAGGCCAAGTCTTTTACCTCTCAGCAGAATTTTGCAATCCACCCTTAACAATCCTTGGGGGATTCTTTTACTTGCTCTAGGAAAAATTGGTTATGTACCCTTATTAGAGTCACCCAACTGTGACTTCATGTTGGCTCTGATTTTGGAGAAGTGTGGGTAGACTTAGTAAGTTACCCTAATGTTTCCCTGGAGAGCCTTGTCGGTGGATTTGATGAGGTTTAGCATGGTAGAGTACAAAGACCATAGGATTCAGAGTGAGTCAGAGTTGGCATGGTTAGGATCCTGGTTTTGTGTTTTATGACTTGTGTCATTGAGGACTAACTACTGAAATCTGTTGATTGTTTCCCCATAGCCATGTCTAACTCATATCATGAAAGGATACAATTCACCTGACATAGTGAATGTTTAATTGAAATGTTTCTTTCTTTTCTTTTGAACCCCTCAGTCAATCCTTAGGTATTTTCTAGGTTGGGAGTCATTTGGGGGTCACAGATGAAATTGTTTTACTCAAATCCCAGGGTGAATGTCATACTCTGGTCTAATTTTAAGCTTCACCCAGTTAGCCCTAACTGGCATAGGAACTCTTAAATCCCCTCCTCCTGATGCATCAAAAATTGATATTTGGTGGTTGAAACAGGATTACAAGCTATCTTTCTGCCTGGTCTGTTCTAAGGTAATTGCTTACAGTGCCTTAAATAAAGCAGACCAAACCCCAGACAGCAGACTCCCAGTTTAGTGATATGAAGAGTGGGTGGTGAAACTCAGGAGAGAATTCTGAAGACAATTTTGAGCGATCTGGAGCCATGCTAGCATACTCTGATGGATTCATGGTGTGAGCTATTATCTTTCAAATATATGTAGATACTGATGTGCTTAAGAAAATATAATTAATTTAAAAGTTCTACTAATTTTCTATAGCATTTTGTCTTTGTTTTATCTCAGTACCTATGTACTAGAAGGAAAACTACCATCACGTGGTGGGTGATCCATGGCATTGTTATGGTTTTGTTTTATATTGTTTCATTTTTGTTTCTTTTTGTTCAGAAGGTATGGGATCCTCTGGTACAACAGAGAGAAGTTTGGCCTAGGATCTAAGAGATGTTCATTTGAGTCCTGACCCTGGCACTGATAAATCACATGACCCTCATCAACTTTCTTTCCCTTCCTGTACCTTTTCCTCATTAGGGAGATAATTAAATAAAAGCTTTTTATTCATATCATTAATATCTGTAGTATATGAGAATGTTTTGTAGTCTACAAGTTAATTATCAAAATGATCTTACCCAAGTACAGCAACAAGCGTTATTTGGAATTGAGAAATTGAACCAATTAAGTGGTTTTGAAAAATTCCTTTTGTATTATTCTTTAATATTTCAAAGACATTTTTTAAAGATTTTATTTGTTTATTTTTAGAGAGGGGAAGGGAGGGAGAAAGAGAGAGAAACATCAATGTGTGGTTGCCTCTCACATGGCCCCTACTGGGGACCTGTCCTGTAACCCAGGCATGTGCCCTGACTGAGAATCAAACCTGCGACCCTTTGGTTCGCAGCCCCTGCTCAGTCCACTGAGCTGCACCAGCCAGGGCTCAAAGACATTTTTTTACTGAATACTCATGGTGAACTAGGCAGTTAGCTTCGTGGACTAAAGTATAACTTTAAGGAAATTCTAGCATTTTAAACATAATTGCAAAGTGATATTTGCAATTCAAATATATTTTTAATGCCTGAATCAAATTTTCTCTAGTTTTGCAGAGGAATCTTTTGTTATTTTCCATAGGAACATGCCATCCATAGAAGGGCCAGATATTGTCAATAACATATCGAGACATAAATATAACTTGTTTATGTATGTTTGTGTGCAGTAAATATGACATTCTGATGTCTCTCTTTAAAAATTTTCAAAGCTGATTATATGCAGTGTAATCGAACAATTTTTGGTTGGAATTCACAGTGCTGGGGCAATCAATGCAGAAATCTAAGAAAGTATTAGTCTTCTGGCATTCAGATACTGGGTGTTAAATATCTCAAATGCTACCAGCACCTTACTTATATTAAACTCAGTTGGAACTTGTGACAACCCAGTAGTAGTACAAGGTACGTAGTACTATTATCTCTCCTCTTACAGATGAGAAAACTTCAGCACAGATTGATTCATAACTTGGTCAAGTGCAGACCACTTCTAATTATAAGCATTCATTGAATACTTATAATTGGCCAGTTGCTGGGGGCTCTAGATTCATTACTGATAAAAATCCACAGTCTATGGAATGGGAGAATATTATGTTAAGTGAAATAAGCCAGTCAGTGAAAGGAAAATATCATATGATCTCACCTATAAGAGGAATCTAATGAACAAAGTAGAATTACAGGCATGGAAACATGGAACAGACTGAAAGTAACCAGAAGGGAGGGAGGAGGGAGGTAGGGAAATGGTGGAAAAAAGGGGAAGGGAATATGTATGAATGACCCACAGATATGGACAACAGTGTGGGAATTGACTGTGGGGGCAGCGGAGGGGGATGGGAAAGGTGGAGGAGGGCAAAGGGGGAGAAATTAGGGCAACTATAATAGAATACCAACAAAAATTATTTAATTAAGTTAAAAAATTAAAAATCCACCACATCTAAAGTAACCCACCTGATAAATGGAAGAGGTGAGAGTCAATCAATTTCTACCTCCAATTAAGCCTCTGTAACAGCTCTATTGAGATATTCTTCACATACCATAAAATCGTACCCTTTTACAAATCTACAATTCAGTAGTTTTATAGGATATTCACAGGTGTTCAACCATTACACCAATGTAATTTTAGAATATTTTATCATCCCAAAAGAAACTTGACTCATTAGTAGTCACTCCTATTTCCCCTCCATCTATTCCTTGGAAAACACTAATCTACTTTCTGTCTATACGGATTTGCCTACTTTGGAAGTCTGGAAGTTTCATATAAATGGAACTGTACAATACGTTTGTGTTTGTGTATGACTGGCTGTATTCAGTTTAATGTAATGTATTCAATTTGACATGTATTGAAGGTTCATCCATATTTTGGCATGTATCAGTACTTCATTCCTTTTTACTATTAATAATATTTCATAACATGGATATACAATACTTTGTTCATTCATCACTTGATGGACACTTACTTGGATTGTTTCCACTTTTTAACTGTCTTAAATATTGCTACTTGAGCATTTGTACACAGGTTTATGTGTGGATACATGTTTTCATTTCTCTTGGGTATACACATAGGAGTAGAATGACTGAGTCATATGGTAATTCTGTGTTTGATTTCTTGAGAAATTTTCAAAAAGTGCACAGAAGCTGCACTTTCACCAGCAGTGTATAAGGGTTCCAGCTTCTCTATGTTCTTGTCAACACTTGCCATTATTCATCTTTTTTTATTGTAGCCAACCTAGGGAAGGAATATTGCACTGTGGTTTTGTTGGGCATTTCTCTGATGACAAATGATGTTCAGGATCCTTTCATGTGTTTAGTAACAAATTGTGTATCTTCTTTGAAGTGTCTACTCAAATATTTTACCCATGTTTTAACTGAGTCATTCGCTTTTTTACATCGAATTCTAAGAATTCTCCATATATTCTGGTCACAGGGCCATTCTCAGACATACAGCTTATAAATATTGTCTTCCATTCTATGGGTTGTCTTTTTATTTTCTTAATGGTATCCTTTGACACTCAAGGGTTTTTAATTTGATGAAGTCAAATTTATCTATGCTTTTGTTGTCATATCTAAGAAGCTATTACCTAAGTAGAGGTCACAAAAATTTACGTATGTTTTTAAGAACTTTATGGTTTTAGCTTTTACATTTAAAGTCTATGGCTTTTAAAAACAATGTTACATTTTAAAATTTTTTATAGAAGTACTAATTTTAAGTTATTTCCATTCTCAGTAATCAAGGATGAGAAGATTTCTGACACCTGTACTTTGTCTCTTTGTTAGGGTTACAGTGCCTTTCTAAGTTATTTTAATGTATTCTTGCATGGAGCTTTAAAGTTTTGGGTTTTAAATATTGTTCCATTCCTTTCTCCTCTTTAAAAGGGAAGGACAAAATTGGAGCAATGCCAAAACTTTTCTTTTGCTTATAGCTTTCCTATTGTAAGGTTCTACTGGTTCTGCATTTCCATTTACTCTTAAACTCTGCATGAGATACACATTAGCACATGCTCACCTGATGCCTGGTGCTTGCAGTAGTAGGCATGCCTCTTGATGCCTGGCATATGGGGTGCAACTGGGGGCTCTGTGGTGTACATTAGAGTACCTGTCACCGTGAGCTGAGGCAGATAGAAAGGATAGCAAATTAGAACACTAATCATTTTCTCATGTTTAAATTAAATCATCTTGAGCATATCATTAAGAGCTCTCCTTACCAATGATTAGCTCTATAAAAGTGTGAATATTTCAAAGGATGTTTTTGAGGGGTCAAAATGATTCTGTTGATTATCTCTGCATTCTCAGCCTTAATTTTTCTTTGTCAGCCTATTTTGGTCACATCTTGGAAAGTTAGTTTGGTATGTGAACTTAGGAAGTAGCACAGGAACTCATTGGGTACTTTGAATACTAGTTCTTGGGGGTAGCCCTGACCAGTAGATATTTGACATCCAAAATTTCCATCTACAGAATAGGATAATTCCTTTTTGGACTTTAATGATATCAGTTAGAGAATATATAAATTAGAAGTGGCTTTAATTCTAGTGATATTCTTAAAGGATAGCTTTCTTCATTGAGAACATCTTTACATCATAATATTCCATTTATCCCCACACCAAACTCTTAGAAATTTCTGTAAAATAGAAAAAAATGAATTATTTTTATAGTGTTAAAATAGCATTACTTTTGACTACAAGTGAGTTTCTAGTCTGCATCTCTAAAACATAATACATTTAGAATCTGGAAAATAATATTAACTTTGGATTTAAAAAAATCAAAGGTATCTCAAAATATGACAACACATGAATGCTGTTTTACATTCTTTCTCACACATTATATAGCCAAGGATATATCTTAATTTTTTGTTTAGTCACTTTAAAAATAGTAGCCATTTGCTTTTCTAAAGTAAGCATTTTATAGAATAGTAGACACGAACACCAGGGAACTATACCTGTTAAGCCTGTTATAATATTCTTTATCTACATAAAATGTATGTTTTTAGAAAGTATTTTCATAAATTTAAAATATTGGATCTGCAAGTCAATGATTCATCTTAATTTCTATAATTATTTCAGAATTTCTTAATAATAATGACTTTCTTCAGTGAAATACAAAATTAATGAATTTGTAACATCAAATCAAGTAGTTTTCCTCCTCATCATCATTTCAGAACAGAGATTTCTACCTTTTTTCATCTAAAGTCAGAAAATTCAAATAAGGTACATACAACTTGGTTGCCTCATAATTTGCAATGGAAAGCAGGATTATCTCAATATATTTTTAAACAGGGTGGTAGCAGACATATGAATTTTAGTCTAGAAACCTGCTGTATGTTCCACTATACTCAGGCCAGAATGTATAAAAATAAGCCCTTTTTAGTGCATGCACACACACAATGGTAATTGCAATGTACATAAAACCTGTCAAAGCTCCAATTTCCAATATTCCAATGAATATCAAAAGAGTCCAGTATTTCTGACTTTGACAAATTGCAGATGAGGTTTTATTCATTAAGTGGAGCTGGTAATGTTTATTTAAATGCAATTTACTGTTGCATTATTGATTAGCTACTGCAAAATTATCTTACAAGGAGCACGTGTGGCAAGAAGATTTCAGGTTGAGAGCGGATTTATCTAGGGAAGGCCTGTAGGCTTGATTTAGGCCCCAGGACATGAGAGTTTTAATTTATCTGGAAAGAAAGGCCTGGTGGAAGGTTTGCTTTGTTTGCATTTAGACAGCAGATGAAAGGGGTTTTGATGTTGAGCTGGGAGAAAATGGCTGCCACTCTTGTTATTCACGCAGAGAATTCAGCAAAAGAAAAAAAATCTATTACTAGGCAAGATAAAACAAGCCTTTCCTTACCCTCAAATCATTTTTTGAATCAAATACATGGCTCTTGTTATTTTCCAAAGAAGAAATAAATTTTTTAAAATATTGCCTGTTATCTAAAATCTTTAAAAATTTCCCAAATTGCATTTATTACTAAACCTTCACTTCCTATTGTGGCTCTATACACTTTGGTGGGGTCATTGTGTATGAAGTCTCTTAAAATGGGAATGCAAGTTAATAAGAGAAGTAGTACTAGACAAATATTTTTATGAAAAATGATAAGCAAACTTTTCATATGCTCCTTTTGAAAAAAGGCAGTAGAACCAGCATTTGGGCAGAAAATGTTAGGCATTACTAATAATACATCATTGATTCTTCAAGGTAGACACACTTGTCCTAAGAAGTAAATCTTTTTCATGCTGATTTATTTTAGCTTAATGACTGTGAATATATTAATGGGTAAGACAAAGCCATAAGGATTGTACTAGTAATCTTCACATAACTAACAGTAATGGGTGTGTATGCATGCATACAAAAGGATCACAATTGGATAAAAAAGTTAGTTAAAATTATTTTTAAAAGCACTGGGGAAATTAATAGTTTATAGAGCAAAATATTCATCTCACAGTTTGATTGTACATGTTAAGAAAAAGACATAAACATTTATATTTCTTGCTTAGACAACTGATGATTTATTCCCATTAAGCAGTAGATTTCATTTTTTCAGCCCTGTATATAACTGGGGTAGAGAGGAAGTGTATAAAGATAATGGGGGATTCATAATATTTTTATCACTTAGAGCTGAGAAATATATATGATGAGAGTCGATGCTTAAAACTCATAACTCCTATATGCTGGAGGTCAGTAATCAATTTGGTATTCCTAAGAATCCCATGGTAATTATTATGCATACATGTCAACCAACCACAAGAACTCAGAAAATGTCTCAACTGATCAGTAAAATACATGGGTTGGATTTCAGTATGCAATGATGTGATATCTAAATCTGGAATCTGAAATGTTATCATTCAGGAGACATTTCAGCTTGCTTGTTATTCTGCAAAAATCAATTTTATAGGCAACATTCTGTTTTGAAAAAAGAAACAGAAAAAAACTTTCTCTGTGTGATTTGGTACCACAAATGAGAGTGACAGCAACAAGAATTACGTTTTCCTTTGGGGTTTATAGCACAATGCTGATGACTTAGTATCAATTCTGACAACCTGAAGGTTAATTACTT
The DNA here is from genome assembly GCF_019186645.2 of Phyllostomus hastatus. Classification (NCBI taxonomy): domain Eukaryota; kingdom Metazoa; phylum Chordata; class Mammalia; order Chiroptera; family Phyllostomidae; genus Phyllostomus; species Phyllostomus hastatus. The sequence goes on along the minus strand of NW_025334017.1, from coordinate 9,248,704 downwards.
ACCCCATATTTTGGGTATGCCAGAAGAGGATTCTGCTATGCATTTATTTACCAAAGTCTGGAATAGCCACTGTTTTCTGTAACTTGAGTAAAATGCTAAAGATTTATGTGAGTATGATCTGAAGAGAAACCAGAGTATTTTTGCAACTTTGACTCACTGTAATGCAACACTAATGGCTTTTTTTCCTATGAAATTCTTAGCTTTGATTTTTTTTCAGTTAATTTTCTTCTCTGCTGTTTTTCAAGGAAGCTCTTGCTAATTTTTCTCTTTGTCTTTGGTTCTTGGCAAACACTGTAACACTTAAGAATAACACTTAGCTCAGAATATGAAAAAAATAAAAAATAAAACAAGCTAGATGTTATGTGGTTCACTTCCAGATACAATAGTCTGTAGCTTTACTGAAAGTGTTTAAAGATTGTGATTTGTCTTTCAAGATAAAACTTAGAACAGTTTTGACCTGCTTAGTTAAACCACTGGAAACAAGAAATCAAGCAAGGGAATTCTAAGAGATTTATTTAAGATGGTATGAATGGACTATAATGTATTATATTTCATTAGTTTTATATTTAAATAATGTGGTGGTGGCCATTACTGTGCTATTTATATTGCTATTTAATTTTTAAGGCTCTCTAAAATTGTATATACCAAAGTATTCTAAGTGGGAAAAAAGGGGGTGCTCTGAAAGCAAGAAGTAAGGGAGAAAATTTGGCAACTCTAAGAAGCAGTAGTTAATGTGCTCAGAGCCTAGGATAAAAGGATGCCAAATAAAGACCAGCAAATAAACTTTGATTAGGAAATAAATGCTATTTGTTCATTCATTTGATACATATTTACCATTGAGCACCTACCAAGTGTCAGGATGATTATTCATGCAGGTCTCCACAATAATAAAGCTTCTAGTCTGGCTGAAGCAATAGTTGAGTGGATGTCAGGTACTGGGCCGTAAATAGATGATTTTTATAAATTTGTTCTAATGCTGAAACATATGATTATTTCCCCTGTGTTTTCTCTTGGGTTTATTTTGGTCAAAGTTCTGCCATATCTGCCATATTTTTCTATTCATTTGTACATGGACCTCATATCTTTTAGATTCATTGATGACTTTCATATTCTTTTTCTTCAAGATTTTATTTATTTAATTTTAGAGGGGAAGGGAGGGAGAAAGAGAGGGAGAGAAACATCAAAGTGTGGTTGCCTCTTGCCTGCCCCTTACTGGGGACCTGGCCCACAATGCAGGCATGTGCCCTAGATTAGAAACCAAACTGGTGACTTTCAGTTCGCAGGCAACCACTCACTCCATTGAGCCACACCAGCCAGGGTGAATTCTTAACATTGGGAGAACCATTATGCAGTAATGTTTTTTTTGCTTCATGACCCAAAATTTAGGAAAATCTTACTATTTTTTCTCTTTGTCTTTGGTTCTTGGCAAACACTATGGTGGGGATAATGAAACGTGGGGGATAATGGAAGGTGGGAATAATGAAACAAATTCATGTTAAATAGAGTCATCTTATGACCCCTTAAAAATAGACTATGAATCTAAAGTATGTAGTGAAAAATTTACTTTTTCTGCAAAAACTAATGGGAATGTTGAATAGAAAGAAAATATTCATCCTTTCTAAGCCAAGTAGAATCTTTATAGACTACATGATTTTGAAAATTAAAAAAAGGGGTTTTTGTTCTAACTCTATTCTACATTCTTTCACATAGTGGCTCACATTTTTAACACTGTATTGAATACAAAGAGATTTCAACATAATGTCTACTATATAATAAAAGTGACATAATGCATAACACTTATTTTCATGTGTAATTACTTAGCTATGTCTGATTTCTCAATATTTTAAAAAAAGATTCAGATACTTACCCATGGAGATGAAAACATTTGGATTTTATGGGATAATAATATTGTGAGTGATTTATTTCTTCACTTATTATTTTCTATTATTTTTATATTTCTATTAATTTTAATAATGTGGTCACTATGTAGTTTATATCATATGGAAAGATTAAAATAAACTTTCTTATAATTTTCCATTGAAGTGTCTCTTTTTGGTTTTCACAGTCAGGTATATTGCCATCTTCACAGGGTACGAATGGAAACCTACATACCATAGGACATAATATTTGAAATTTATATGTCAAATCAACAAAATTTATATAAAACTTTCTATCCTAATTTCTGGGAAAATATACCTTCATAGGAATCTATAAGACCAGGTTTAAATGTAGAGTTCCCAGACTTCTTCACTGCATGCACTGAAACATGGAGATACTGGCCCACAGCCTGATTCCTTTGCATCCTCATTGCATCCCCCTTCACATTTGTGTGTACCCCAGCCCAGCTTCTAAGTTCTGTCAATACCCACTCTCCTGTCCCCCAGCAAAAGCCATTCCTTGACCACTCCTTAGGCTTACAAATGAGACGTTTTCCTTTGTTCAGACAAACACTGGCATGGGCCATGGAAGCAGACTGGGGATGTGTGGAGTGCCAATTCCCTCGAACGTCATTCAGGATGCAGCACACTCTTTAGGTTGGTGTATTCCTTTGGCCCCATGGACTGGTCTCCCTGTGGAAGAAGGTCAGAGTGGGGTCTTGTAAAGCCTTGCCCAGGTAGAATGATGGCACTTGGCAGCATCATCTTCAGACTTCTAATTTTCCTACTATTGAATGACAACATTTTCCAGTTTTTAGTTATTTGATATTATAATTTGATGGCAATGAACACTCCTGAACATATATGTCTTGATGATGATGTGCAAGGGTTTATATGTAATAATAGAATTGCTGAGTCTTAAGGTATGACCATCTTTGACTTCACCTTATAGGGCAGAATTATTTTCAGAAGTGGATATGTTAGTGATTACTCCTACTAGTAACGCTACCATTATGCTACAGCCTCACAAATACTTGTCAGTTTTGAATTTTGCCAGGTTGATAGGTGTGAAATAGAATCCTGTAATGGTTTTGTTTTTTTCTGTAATTACTAATGAGATTAAGTGCCCTTTTGTATTTTTATTGGCATTTTCCTGTTCTGTGAAGTTCCTACTTATATTTTTTATTTACTATTTTCTATTATGTTGTTTGAGCTTTTCATATTGATTTATAGGAGAATCTTCAGGGTCAGCAAATGTTTGTGCACATCAGTGCTTGGTTGTATACTGCATAGGACAACACATCTAAAGACACATGTTCATATTTGATCCATTTTATTAACTTACGTCTTCATGCTGGCCTAGTCCCAGAGCAGTAGGGGAGGATCCATTTCTCCAAAAATTAATATGCATGTGCACAACTATGAATTACCATGTACAGACTTGGGAAAGCAAGTATTGAGCCATTACTGAGTTCTAGGTACACTCTGGTTATATTTTGCTTGTTTGTTTTGTTTATTAGGGTCTACCTATAGGTGAGATCATATAGTATTTGTGTTTCACTGCCTGGCTTATTTCACTTAGCATAATGCTCTTTTTTGATTGTTTTCTATAAGTTTCATTGCCTTGTTTATTACACTTAAATTTTAATGTGTCTATAATTGATTTTTTTGTGTAAGATTTGAGTTAAAAGTCAATTTTAATAAAAACATTTAAAAAATTGAAAATACCATTTTATTTATAAACCAATTTTAAGAGAATCTTTAGATTATAATCTTTCAAAAATAAACATGATATATATTTATTTTCCTAAGTCTTTAATGCTTATCAAAAACATTAAATTCTCTAATAATTTATTGCACAGATTCTATTGAACATCTTTCTCGATACTTCATAATTTTGATTCTATTGTAACTGATGCATTTTTTAAAATAACTTTCACTCAATATATGATCCGGACATATGAAATTGCAATTGACTTTTATATATTGACTATTTTTTAAAATCTAGGAAGGCTGAATTATTTCCATAGATTATAAGTAATTTTCTAGTGAATCATATAATTTGGATATAACAAAAAATTGTATTGCTTTTTTCTCTATGATTTTCATATACAGAGTCCAGTAGAAGTAAGGACTGCTTGAATGTGGTTGGTAGGGTAATAATATGGGTGTAATATTTTATAGTTTTAATTCGAACATTTCACCTAAAATGTCATATAGTATACTGAGTTAATATTGTTGTTACATAATTACATGCTTATGCTTTTGTAATAAAAAGGGGCATTATTTATGCCGGACCCTGTATTTCATTTCTTTTCTTGTCCTACTGCACTGTTTAGGATTTCCAATATGTCATTGAATAGAAGTGGTAGAAGTGGGTAATTTTACCTGATCCCCATTCACTACTCAATTTTAACTATTAAGCATAATATTTGAAGCAAGTTTTGTGTAGATAATGTTTATCAAGCCAAGGAAATTTTCTTTTATTCTCATTTTTTTGTGTGTGTGGATAATGTTTATCGAGCTAAGACATTTTCTTTTATTCTTGTTTTTTTTAAAGATTTTATTTATTTATTTTTAGAGAGGGAAAGGAGGGAGATAGAGAGAGAGAGAGAAACATCAATGTGCGGTTGCTGGGGGTTATGGCCTGCAACCCAGGCATGTAACCTGTCTGGCAATCGAACCTGTGACACTCTGGTTCACAGCCCGTGCTCAATCCACTGAGCTACGCCAGCCAGGGCTATTCTTGTTTTTTTTGAAAGCATTTTTATAATGAAATGAAAGTAAAAGTTGATCAAATGGCTTTTATGTATCTATTGAGGCAAGTATATAAATTACCTCTATTAAGCCATTAATATGATGAATTATATCAATTGATATTTCTAATAAATTTTATTTTGCTGGGAGAAACTCAACATTATAATAATACATTTTTATATGTCTATTGTGTACTCACTTTTAATTTTGTTATTTTTGTTCACGTTTTCTTCCTTCTTCATTCTTTGGTTTTATTTTATTTTTTCTATAACCTAAGTGAGATGCTTAGCTAATTAATTTTCACTTTTTTTTCTGTAAATACTTGAAGCTATAGATCGATATGCTTTGAGGTACCACTTTAGCAGTATCCTACAGATATTAAGAAGATTTTCATTATTATTTAAAGTAATTTATAAATTTTAATTCATTTATTTAATGTGTTCATTAATTAGAAGTGTATTTTTTAATTTCCAAGCTCTTTTTTTAAAAAAAGCTTTTTGTAGTTATCAATGATTATTGATTCCTAACTTATTTGCTCTGTAGTGGGAGAATATGGTTTATGTATTAATTTTTTGAACTATTTTAAGATTTGTTTTATGGCCCAGCTTGTGACAAGCTTTCATAAATGTGATATATGTGATTAAACTGTATATTCTCTAGTTTTAGAATACATGTTCTCTAAATGGCCCTTAGATAATGCATGTTAATTATTTCATTCAGAACTTTTATATCCTTCTTTTTATATTTTCTCCTTAGCCGATTAGCTACTTAAAAAGTTGTAGTAAAACATTTTAGTTTAAAGTGGGTTCATCCACTTACTGAAATTGTCATAATTTTTACTTTGTTATATTATTTTAAGGTTATTTTAGTAGGTAATAATAAGTTTAGAATCATTGTATCTACTTATGAAGTAAAATTCACTCATCTTTTTTCTTTTATTTCTGGTAGCTTTACTTGATTCTTTTGATAAGTAATTATTTTATTAACAATTTACTTTTAATATTTTTGTACCCATATTTTAGATATATGTCTTGAAAATAATATGTGGCTAAAATTTTAGAAACTCAGTCTTACTATCTTTGTCTTTTAACCAAGATATTTAGTCTGTTTTCTTAGATTAATATTATTTGATTTTCTTTCTTTTTTACTTTCAACTTGATCTTTTTCTGTGTTCTTTTTCCTCTTACTTTGCCTTATTTTAATTTTATTACTCTTTTGTCATCCAAAATTCTTCCTGTTATTAATTTTAAATTACTTGTACATATTCTATTTTTATTTTTAAGAGGTTCTCCTAGAAATTATATATTTTTCATTTTTTAAAAAAGATTTTATTTTATTTATTTTTAGAGAGAGGGGAAGGAAGGAAGAAAGAGAGGGAATGAAACATCAATGTGCGGTTGCCTCTCTTGTGCTCACACCAGGAACCTGGCCTGCACCCCCTGCACGTGCCTCGACTGGGAATCACACCAGTGACTGACCCTTTGATTCACAGCCTGGCACTCAATCCACTGAGCCATACCAGCCAGGGCAATATATTTATTTTTTCAAATCAAATTATAAAATACCTGACTCTTTTAGTATATCACTTTTCTGATTTATATACTAATGTTATATTTTTTAATTCTGTAATTTTAAATTACATTATTATATTTTATACAGTTAACATCAGCTTGAATATATGTTCAAACTTACCACTTTTTTAGTTCTTATCCCTTTTGCATCTCACCATCCTCTGGGCCTCTTTCCATCTATGATGGAAAGTATATCTTTTATAGTTTCTATTAGCAAGGGTTGGTTTGTTAAAAACTCTTTAACAGATATCTTTTTTTGTCTGGTTTTTAAAAAATGCTTATTGACCCTAATTTTTTAAATATATTTTTGATCAGTGAAAAATTCTAGGTTTATAGTAATTTTGTCATAGCACATTCAAGTTATCATTTGTATTAGTTTTCTATTGCTATGTAGCAAATTACCACAAACATAACAGCTAAAACAACAACTATTTGTTAGCTCCAGTCTATAGATGAGAAGCCTGGCATGGTATGGCTGGTGTCTTCAATCAGGATTCATAAGGCCTGAAGTCAAGGTGTGGACTAGTCTGACTTTTCTTCTTGGTGCTCTAGGAAAAGTTGTGCTCCCAAGCTCATTCTTATAGGCAGAATTCAGTTCCTTGTGGCTGCAGGACTAAGGTCCTCTATGTTTGCTTCCAGGTTGTTTGTGAGAGGCTGTTCTCAGTGCTTAGAGGCTGCTCATAGTCCTTGTCATGGGACCTTTCCTACCTTTAAATCAGCAAAGTGTATGAAATCTCATACTTTAAATCTCTAACTTCCTCTGTCTTTGATCTCTGGACCAGATTTAAAGAGCTCATATCATTAGATGACACAGACCTGGGGAACCTCCCTATCTTAAGGTCAAATAATTTGACATCTTAAATACATTTCCAAAAATGTAATTCATACTTCAGTGTTTGATTGATTAACTGGGGGAAAGAGTGTGTCTACCAGTGGCAGGGAATATCAGAATTGGGGCTACTATCTTATTCCATAGACTTCTAGTTTCCATTATTATTGTAAGGAAATAAATTTTCAGTCTAATTCTTGTTCCTCTGAAGTTGATCTTTCTTCATTCTCTATTGTAAAGATCTTATCTTTGCTTTGGCATTCTCTTTGTCTGGCTATGATTTTTTTTTATCATATGTACAGTTTGGAATTTGGTGGGCTTTCTGAATCTATAACTTCATGTCTTTCCAGCTGTGGAAAATGCTCTGTCATTATCTGGTCAAATATTACCTCTCTCTCATTGCCTTTGTTACCCTCCTTCTGAGTCTCTGATGGCACCTCTGTAAGACCTGTTCTCTATCCTCCCTATCTCTTATTCTCTTTCATATTCTCTATCTCCTCATTTCCCTGTGATACATTCTAAGTAATGTTTTCTGTTCTGTATCCCAATAATTATTTCCCTCTTTACCTATGTCTCATCTGTTATTGTACCTCTCCATTGAGTTTCTAATTTCAATTAATAAGCTTTTAATTTCCAGTTCAGTTGTTTTTTGTGTGTATGTGTCTGGTAAGTCCAAACTAATGTATTTATACTTATAACTTTGCATGCTTTCACTCATCTCTCTCTCTCTCTGCACACCCCTGTGTTCCTCTCTTCTCTCTCTCTCTCTCTGCTCACCCTCTCTTTTGATGCCTTTTTTTCTGTATGCATTTATAATTATGATTTTCTAAAACCAAATGCTCATATTCCTTGAGATTCTGAGAATTCTTTGAAACCTGGGTTGAAGGCTAATTTCCTCAGAGAAAATTTTTTTACTTTTTTGCTAGATATTTGTAGATACCATCAACCCAGCATTGTTTTAAACTTAATCCTTGACTTGATGGTTGCTTTGTTTTGTTTTAATTCCCTAGTTAGTGAGAAGTATGGATGCAGAACCAAGATGGCTGGCTTGTGGTTACAAATTCTTGAGGAAAATATATATTTTTCCACACATAGACCTGGGTTTCAGTTGTTAAGACATGATTGGCCTACAGGGTGACAGTGAAGGGATATTTGTAAGTTACCTTTATCTTAAGACTGTAACCTTTGGAGGTCAAGTTTATAAAGAAGATGGGCATGCTTTTATTAGATTTTGATTCTTGAGTGAATCCTGTGCTTTGTTCCTTGTCATATGTTCCCTGAGGAATCTTAAAAACAAAATGAAATTTAACAAAATTTTATTAAACTGCTTTTATTTTCTGGGTTCCTACTTTTACTAATTTTTGTTTACTTCTTATGATTGATTATGCCTTATAGTTTTGTTATCTTATCAATGCATAACAAATTTTAAAGTGTTTTATTCATATTTTTATTGCTATTTCCAATGAAAGGGTTAAAAAAGTATTTAATTTGCCAAACTGCCATAAGTAGAAGTTCTTCAAAATGTGTGTGGGATATGTATGTTTGTGTTTACTAGTTAAAAACTGATTTAAAAATGTAGTGAATTTTTAATATATTTGGAACACTAAGGATATGCTGATGCTTAAATAAAATAGATATGATTCTTGTTCTTACAAATTCACTAATTTAAAGGGTAGTCCAGTGAGAAAAACATACATAACCAAGCAAATAAGTCAGTTTTCCCTCCCCCACTTCCACTGATTATTCTGACAAAGCTTCAATATTTCTCTTTGTGTTACATGTACTCTTTTTCATAATTATTGTCCTGTTATATTTATACTTTTACACATTTTCAGAACTTGGGGCAAATAATGTTCCATATTCTTCCTACCATATATTATCTGCCTTACTCCCTTCCCTAAAACAAAATAAAGTAAGCTTCACTGGGACTCTGGAAACATAAAAGAAGTCCAGGACGTAGTAAGCCTTTTGGCAGTGGGAAACTGAGTCAAAGTAAGGATCCCCTTTTTATCTGGAGCTGTTTTATGATCTGATGCAGGGATGTTATTCCAAAGGTAAGCACAGTACCTTGGTACTGTGTATCATAGCTAGTGCCCTGATTTTGGAGTGTCTGTTCTAATTGGTTAGATGCATGTGTTGAGTATTTTGATATCATCCTTGACTAATTATGTAAATTTGAGACCATTTTTAGTGCCACCTTATATCACACCAGCTACCCCAGAGCCCCAAATCAGCAGGAGAGAACATACTCTACTCTTTCCTGCCCAAGTGTGGAGCCTGTAGCATAGTCAGCCTTTGAGTTGATCATAGCAGCTACCCACCCACTTTGGTAAAGAACAGGACCCATCTACAGGACTGAAACAAATTATGCTCAACCTCTGTGTCACTTGCTGTAGGAAACAGGAAAGAGAGCCTTATTTATGAGTGTGCCTTGCGTAAAGCCAGCTTACCTATGGTCTTCCAGATCTTACTCAAACTTAGTGTCAGTCTGGTCTTCCATGTTTTAATTCACCTCTTGGGACTATCCCCAATGTTCTTCAGCCACACACCTGCAGAACCCTTTTGATTCTCTGCTCTCTTACTCTGTCTCTTCATGGTAACAAGCCTCAGCTGTTGCTCCTCTCATCTCAGAGAGTCAAAAAAAATTCTGTATATATTCTCCTGTTTGGAGCTTCTTGTCAGTTTTCTGCAACAGGTGTTTGTCTTGCTTCCAACTTCACCTTAATTGTTATGCTTCTTTTCAGGCCATTTTTTTACTATGCTTTAGGTTTAACTGCTATATTTGCTTCTCTATTCACATACCATGGGTTGAAGGGGAAAGATCTTTCTAAGTTAAGAGTATGTCTAGTTTAAAATTCAAGTGGACAAAATCTTTATATGAAAAAAAATGTATCTTTTAGCTTCTAGTCCAGTGTTCTATACACAATAACAGTGGAATAATGCTTCATTTATCTAAAGTTCTCAAAGTTTGTAATTCTTTCATTAGAAAGACAAAGATCACAGTTAAAAATTAATTTCTAAACAAAATCAAGCTTTCAGGCTGAACATTTAATATCTATTGAGTTTTTCAAATTGTTATCAAGCACATTTAAATTGCTCATATTATTAAGAAATCAAATTCAGGCATTGAGGAAAGCAACTTTTTCACAATTATGTATTTAGTAAGTGTTTATTTCTTATTGTTGGATATAGATTTGCATTGTTATTTTTTTATCCTTAGGTAGTTCAAGAATGCTTTACTTTTTTCTCTTGATATATTTAACCCTTATTTGTGAAAAAATAAGTTACTTACAAAGATGTGAAGAATAATGTATAAAAAGCATTCAGAATACTTAAGTGTTTTGAGTCACAAGGAGTGAAATGTAATACACTGTTAACACACAGTTTTTGTAAAAATGTTAGGACTAGTAAGTTGTATATTCCAGGAAAGTCTCACATAACTATATATAAACCAGGATTTTTGTCTGTACCATCTTCATGATATAGCTACTGACTAAACAGGATTTGCTGGACTTCTGTTCTTAATGATGCTGCAAATTTTTAGTGTTCTCCCCTTTGTTGAGTCAAAATCTGCTTCCTTGTAATTCTGTTGTTTGACCAGTTTTCTTCCTTCAGTTATAAAATTTTTTGAGCACCAACCATATATTAGGTCATAGGTTCTGACATATGGACACACACAAAAAATGAGTAAAACACAACCCTTTTTCTGGAAAAATCTCATAGCCTAGGTGGGGAGACAGACATATAAACAAATAATTAGAGTAGAGTAAGAAGTGCTAATAGAACTACTCACAATAGCATTATGTGAGTAGAGTTCTTTGAGCTGTTCATCATATGAGGTGGTTTCAAGGCTCTTTATCATCATAATAAAAGACTCTTCAAGCAAAGATTGAAGAGATCTTACAAATTGCTTTCTTATATGAGGTGGCTGTTCTGAGGCATTCAGTTATAGTAAGTATGGCAATAATTAGGATTCAGCCACAAGGTGGTTTTAAATAGAAATAAATGGTAAAGGATCAGTCAATCCTGGATTATCTGTGCATAGATAAGAATATGTATTTGAATGTATAAATGTAATTTTGTAATTTGTAAACAGTAATGTGATTTACTGGCTTTCAGAAATAAGTTAATAATGGTGTTTGTCTGCCTAATAGAAAAAATTTCTCAATTTTAATTTGTATTTATATTAATTATATATATGAACATTACTCATGTTCAATGTTTAAAAATTTTCAAATGCTTTTAGCTACATTGATTTCTTTTCATTATAGTTACTTTTCTTTATGCTTTGATCTATGATTTCTAGCTCAGAAGTTTACTGAGATTTACATCGTCTGGTTTGGTTAAATCAAACTGGAATAATCATATATGTTCCACTATTCCTTTCATGTTAAGTAGGTGAAGGTGGCTTAGTATTTGGGACCTGAATTCAGGGTTACTTTTGGAATGCTACTTGATTTATGGATTGATGTGTCTTATCCATAAACAAAATAAAAAAAGAAAGAGCTTCTAAATTAGACAGATGGTTCTCTTTTCACAGAGAGCTTTGCTTTGTACAATGTTGTTAACTTGGGCTTTTTGAAAAATACTTGGTATCTTATATGAAGTCCTGTGTTTATGTGCATGTTTTGTGCATTTTTTCTGGGAATATTGTCCAGAGAATTAATGAAACATGCAAGAGGTTCAGTACCTGTAAATGCTTGCAAATCCCTGTAGTAGATCCTTCGTGCTAGAAATTCATGCAAATACCCCAAATGACAACGTTCCCAAAGTCATGAATACGCTTTATACTTTATGTCCTTCATAATGCCCTGTCGTTCTTGCCATAAGTAGCATTATATACGACTTTAAAAATGGATTCTCCCAGAAGGGATTAGGTAATAAAGGTCGTGTTTATGCATCACTTTATTGTCTCAAAATACTTTTGAATGTAATCCATCATTTAATTCTCAAAATGTTATGAAAAAATATTACCTCCATTTCACAAAAGAACAAATGGAATTCAAATATACAAAGCTCAGACCTCATAGAACATGAACTTAGATCAGCTGTTCAGGCCTAAATACTCTTTTTATAGCAAATATTTATTAACATGTTACTTTTCATTAGTTTTTGTGTTCTGTATTTAAATTGAGAAGGCCTGGAGCTTAGACTTGTTCTGTCGAAAGGAAATTGCCTGCACAATGAACAATGAACTCAGGGAAACCATGCATCCTCTCGGGGCCTCAGTTTTCTTGCATGTAGAACGAATTAATAAACCTAAGGCACACTGGAGATGCCTTCTAGTTCCTACATTCCATGTGTCTTTGTCAAAGTTTGTTTCAAAGCTTCTTCTCAGAAGAGCAGGTCCATTCAATATATGTGCATACCAGGTGAGTTGGGCATTTCCCACCACTATACTTATGCCAGTGGTCCCACTGTCTAGGCTGTGCACTGGTGATCCTTATAGGTTTTCTTCCTGTTGTGAGGACCCTGCCTTAAGTTAATCCTACAAAAACAGTTTGTGGTGGCTGGCTTTCATTTGTCTTCTCTTCATGTAAGTCTTGCATAGAGAAATTGTGTTAATTATTGCTTTAGTTTTCCTAAGTTGACTATGTTCTAGATATTTTAGTTTTTTTGTTCTCATGTGATGCAGAGTAGGTAAATAAATGTTCAGAATGTGATGCTAGGGTGATATTAAGCTTCAGAACAAAAAAAATCCTGTTTAAGAAACAGCATCAGAAATTAACTTGATTAAAGTCCCAGACCCTTAGAAGACTTGAGTCTGAGTATTATTGTTGTCAGATCTGTTACAGAAGCTGTGCGTCTGAGTGGGAAGACCATTGAGTTGAGCCTCCCTGATATAGACTTGTCATTGGACAAGTCACTCATTTGAGCCATGGCCTTGTCATTTATCAACAAAAAGTTGAACCACGTGATTTCAAAGACCTATTTCAATAGGAAGTTGCCTGCTTTTTGAATAGTTTAATTCATCATCTTTAACAATCTATTTCTTCCCATTCTTACGTTTTGTAGCATGATTAAACCTCCTGATGTTGTCACCTATGAGCTTTAATTATGACATAGAGCTTTCTCTGATAATTACATACTACCAAGTATGCATTAACTGCTCCTCCCTATCTTTTCTCAACCTGACTCACAAAAGTTTTCCTCTAGATTTGTTTGATTTTTGATTCTTCTATTTATTTTAATTTTTAAGTGGAATGCATAAATGGAAATGGAAACCACAGTATAAGTCCCAAACACAGTAGGTCAACATCAGCTCATTTTACCAGAGCAGTATGTATGTAGGCTGGGTATTTCTCAGGCACAAGAGTACTTTCTTGATATAATTCCCTTCATGGATTAAGTTCAGAACTCTGCACCTCCTGATGCAATACTCGCTCCAGAGCAAAAATCACAGGCCAGGTTATTTATTATGATGGGATCACTTGCTGTTGAAATAGGATTTTGCTGTTCCATTTGCAGCTTGCCACCTGATAAATTCTAGATTATGAGTCAGAATAATAAACATGGACATGTAGTAGTAGACCAAAAACTTTCCATTGTCTAATGTTACATTTGTCTTTTGAGGAGTATTCTTAAAGGCAAACAAAATTTGAATGTGTGCCTGTACACTAACAGTTTCTGGAAATGGCAGGGCCTATCCATTTTCCTTTTAAATAAAGGCTTTCTTCAGCAAACAGTTCACATAACCAGTTATTTGGCTTGAAATGGCCTCCCCATGAAAATGCCTGTTTTAATGTCAAGTCAGGAAATAGCAAAGCTTTGCTGGAGTCCTGGTGTCTAGCAGATATATTATAAATTTAATTTCATGGCAAAGTGAAGTCTATTACAGAAAATCAGAAAGAACTACCTTCTCAGCAAGGCCATCTCTCTTTTTTTATTGAGTCCTTTTTGTGCAGCTTTTTCAAGCTTTGTCTGCACTTGCCAATAAAAAGGGGCTCATTGTTTGAGGACAATACCAACAAATTGACCAGCAAACATATTTCCAGTGGTGGGTGGGGGCAGGCATCCAGGAAAGGGCTGAGGCTGCCACCTGGTTTTTTATACTGTAACTGAGGAACTCTGTCTTGTTAACAATTCTCATTCCACTAAATTTGAATAGTCTTGGTTCTCTTGTTGTCTTATATACTTGTCAATGAAGCTGGGGCATTGTTATAAATTTTGCTGCTACAAGTGTAAGCCAAGAAGGACGAATAATGAGGTGGATGTCAGAACCATGGTGCCCTCTAGGAATTCCAAAGGTTCTTAAAGGCAGGTAAAAAAACTTCCTAGCCATATCTAAATTGTTTCTTAATTGGTGATTTTTTTGTTATGTGATATAGCACATTAATTAAAGGTCTCCTGGGTATTCTGAAAAGCAGTCAATGACTTTTAAGTGGCTGACTTGGCCAGCAATCCTTTTGGAAGGGTCAACATAAAATTTGAGTGGGAAGGACAAACAAAAAAGAATTTTATTCGCCTACAGTGTGAAAGCAGTGAGTTGGCACTGTCGTTATTAAAACCTCTGGAACTGAGATTTTTGAGGGATTTTCTGTTGAAAATTACCATGAAATACAAATACTAGGTTTTTCTAGTATTTGTAGAGGTGAACTAGGCAACGTATTAATTAGAAAAAGAAAGGAACACCACCGTTACCACAGTTTTTCTGTAACTAGGTGAATGACTAGGAGTCTCACTAAATGTTACTTCATTAAAGTCTGGTGGTCCAGTTTAAGCCCAGACCAGTTTCCTATGAACTTTTTAACCTCTTCCCTACAAATACCTGTGATGCTCTTGGCATTGTTCTAAGTTTTACTAAGTACAGAAATAATAAATATGGTCTCTGTCCTCAAGGAACTAATGATACATTCGGTGATCTCTATAGATTTTTAAAAACATGTTTAATGTGAATTATTCTAGAAGTTTTACAGTTCCAGGCCTTATGGTTAAGCCTTTAATCCATTTGAGTTGATTTTTGTGTATGATAAAAGACAAGAATTCAATTTTGTTCTTTTATATGTGGATATTTAGTTTTCCGAGCACCATTTGTGTAAAAGAATGTCTTTTCCTCATTGTACTGTGTTGGCACCTTTACTGACGACCATTTGACCATACACACAGTGGTTTATTTCTGGGCTCCCTATTCTGTTCCATTGGTCTACAATGTCAGTACACTTTTTAAAATTACTGTAGCTTTGGATTATGTTTGAATCAGAAGTTTGATGCCACCAGCTTGTTCATTCTTCTGATTATTTGGGTTACTCAGGGCCTTTTGTGACACCATGCACAAGGAGCAACTCAAAATAAATTGAAGATTTAAATGTAAGATTCAAAGCTATAAAACCCCTAGAACAAAACATAGAGCAGTAACTTCATGACATTGGTTATGGCAATGAGTTCATGGGTATAATACCAGAACCACAGGCATCAAAAGCAAAACTAAACAACTGTGACCAAATCAAACTAAAAGCCTTCACCATAGCAAAGGAAGCACTCAGGAGAATGGATGTTGACAACCTGTGGGATAGAAAAACATTTGCAAGCCATGTATCAGACAAGGGTTAAATTTTCAAAATACAAAAAGAACTATAACTCAATAGAAAAACAGAAAACAAACAGAAACACCAGCAACTCAATTAAAAATGCATAAAGGACTTTAACAAACACTTTCTCCAAAGAAGATACACAGATTGCAAACAGGTACATAGAAAGATGCTCAACATCACTAATCATCAGGGAAAAGCAAATCAAAACCATAATGAGCTATGATATCACACCTGTTATGATGGTTATTATAAAGAAAAAAGGACAAGTGTTGGCAAGTGTGTAGAGAAACTAGAATTCTTCAGAATGGAAAATGGTATACCCACTATAGAAAGCAGTATGGATGTTCCTCAAAATATTAAAAATACAGCTACCATCTGATCCAGCAATCCCATTCCTGGATATTTAAACAAAATAATTGAAATTAGTTTTTCAAAGAGATATTAACTCTCTTATATTTTTGAAGCACTATTCGCAATAGTCAGCATGGAAAAATAACCTAAATATCTATCAATGGATGAATGAGTAAAGAAATATGAGAGATACATAATTAGTTGGCTGTTAAAAAGGAAGAAGTCTTTCAGTATGCAACAACATGGATGAAACTTGAGGACATTATGCTAAGTGAAAAATGCTGCATAATTCCAATGATATTACCTGAAATAGTCAAATAGTGGTTTTGAAGGGCAGAGGATAGGAAAAAATGGGAGTGTCTAATTAATGGGTGTAAGTTTCAGTAATGCCAGATGAATTAGTTATAAAGATCTGTTTAACAACATTGTGCCCATAGTTGATTTGTGTTTAAAAATTCATTAAAAGGGTAAATATGCCAAATGTTTGTACAGCAATAAAGTATAAATGTTAACAAGGAGTGTAGTAATAATAATAGTCACAGTGACATTTATTGAATGTTGACCAAGTGCCAGGCACCAATGTGTTCCTTGGGTGTCCAATACAATTTTTATAACAACATTTATGGAAGATTTTGTAATGTTCATTTCAATAGAGGGAAACTGGTGTTTAGAAGGGTTATGTGACAAGCCCAAGGTTGTGCAGTTAGTATGAGTCCCCAAATCTTCTTAACTCTAGAGTCTGTATTCTTGATTACTACTCTGCTTTCTCATTGGAGATACTGTTTGAGAAGTAATGAATATATTTTCAAATAGTTTAAGATCTCCGTGTGAAACATCCCAGATTGGAAAAAAAAAATTTTATTTCTGTGTTCAGATGGTATCTCCTTTCATTCATTAATTTACTTAATGAATATTTGTGGAATAAATATTGTGTAGATTTTTTAAAAAATAAATTCTACCAAAATTTTAAAGTTAGCAAAATCTTTTCATGTCATTATCTTATCTTTTAAGAGACTGGGGAAAAATAAAACAATTTTCACAGTAATATTCCACTTATTTAATTAAATTTGGGTAAAAATATATAAGAAATTTACTATTTTAACCATTTTAGTGTACAATTTAGTGGTATTAAGTACATTCACATTGTTGTGCAGCCATCACCACCATCCATCTCCAGAACTTAGTTATCTTCCCAAACTGAAACCCTATATCCAAAACCCATTCCCTTTTAAAGAAAAGTATATTTGAAAGTATTTATATTCTGTTTTAGTATTTTCCAAACAACCATTTAACATGTCATTATCCAGAATGTGATATAATTAATCTTCTAATAAAAAAGAGACAAGAATTTTATCCTAAAACTGTTATTAATTTGAGGGGTTATCTGATATATGGAACTTAATTCTTAAATTTGGCATCATTGGGATCAGAAACTAATCAGTTGATTCAACAAGCTGCAAACTAGAAAATTTGCCAGTGCCAGATAGCAAATGTTAGACATCAGAGTTTGGTTTTATAGGGATAGAGAAACCAAGGCTCAGAGAGCTGGAGTGACTGACCAGAATTTGACAGTTAATTAAGCAACACAACTAAGTGTCATATCTACAACCAGAATGTAGAACTAAAAAGGAAAACATAGGTGGTTACAGTTTACAAAGTACTGTGTTGGAGACAGAGCCTAGATGATTGAAAGCATTGGAGGGGCCTTTGCAAAGCAACCTACTTGTCAGTGAAGCCTGACCCACCTACGATTTTCATATCCTTGGATACAGATATAATGAGAAAATCGGGAGGCCATCATCCTGAGTGAAATGTGTATGTATGCTCATGTGTTGGGAATACATGTTATGGGGCATCCACTATTCAATATCTGTCCTTAAAAACCTTTCAGAGAACAGAGGTGTATGCATGGTATTATATCCTAGTAAAAATCGCACACCTAGCTGACACAACTAGCAAGACTCTCTCATTGTAGAACTTTGGAGCTGAGAGAGATGACAATAATCATCTAGATAAATTTCTCCAGCCAGATTCTGAGGATGTTAACAGATGTTATCTGAAAAATTGGGGGAAACTGTGGGATAAATAAACTTAATTTGGTTTTTCTTGTTTGTTATTGTACTGTCAAGCTTCTCAGGGTCTTAAATGTCTGTATGTACTTAAACTTTTGTAACAGGTTAATAATAACAACCATTTTCTAAATTTACATGGTCATGAGTTCTGCTCTCTTTGGGAACATCTTTAGGGATTAATCTTCCAAGAAATACTCTGGAAATACTAATCTATTCCAATAGCTATGTCCTGGCAGGAGCCATGATAAACTTATTCATCACACTATCACTTAGTTTTATGTCTATAACTACTTAAAATCCACATAATGTTTAATCTAAAATAGGTAGAAATCATTGCTTATCTCAAAAAAACTAAATATATGAACAGCAAATAAAATGCCTCTGCTTATTAGAATTTGGCAGTTTGAGAATCTGGCTTAAATTCATAGTTCAGTTAATTAGCAAGTAGGCTGTTTTGGCTCCTTTGAATAACAGAATGTCCAAACTTCAAGGCACTTACACTCACTATAAGGATGCATTGCTCGCTACATAATAAAAAGTGAGCTGTGGAGTGCATCAGTTCTTCATTGAAGTCAGTGAGGACTCAGGCTGTTGCTATCCTTTCTCAGTCCACCATTCTCAGTGTGACAGTGATATTGCCATTGTGGCTGCAGCAGCTCCAGGCATCACATCCTAATAGCCATGCCAGATGTGGAGCTACACTTCTTTCAGAACTCTGTATTCTATTCTTTATCCTCCTCACCCGACAGACTTCCCTGCAGGTCTGCGGAGCCAGAATGGGTGACACACCCAGGCTCTTGCTGCAAGGGAGACAGAGAAAGTGAGTGTTTGGCCTGTTGTTCTCCATCCTAGGTGCTGTCTCTGCCAGAAAGAAGAGGGAGGAGGACGGTTATATCCTACATGTGCATTTATATTTAATTACTATTTTGCTGTGGCGATGTGCTGGGTTTCTATTGCCTAAAACGTCTTTGTTCAGTAATTTAAAATGAAATTAAACACTGAACTACTTTAGAGCAACTCTGTGAATACAGATTTATTGCAGAAAATGTGAGTATTATAGAAGGAAAGATTCTTTTGATATGCCTGAATCCTTTAATTATCGTTAGAGTTTATTTTTCTTCTTCACTAGTTTGTTGTAAATTAAAGGCTTTCTAGCATGATTATAGACCCTAATTTCAAAGAAAGCTATTGTTCATAGGGAAAAAGTGAGGATTCACCAAGGGCTGGCTTTGTCAATGCTGCTTCTTCCCTTGTCCTGTTCCAGTTTATATTCCTCGTGTTCCTTCCTTTTTATATTCCTAGTGAGGCTCCTGGATTTTGTTTTATCATGATAGTCCAGAAGTCTTCCAGCCTTCTGTTCTTCCCAATTTCAGGAGATAAATGGAGACAATGGGGACTGATCAAAGATTCCATCAGAGAAGTGACTGGTTTTGTTGTTTGTGTGTTTGCTTGCCTTTCTTCAGCCCAGCTTAGAATATATAGATGGAAAAGTTGGGCATTGCAGGGCAAAAAGCAGCTCCCTGGTCTCTTGTTTTTAACCTCATATACTTTTCTTCCTATGTCCTGACAGATGATCCAGAGTAGAAAAGGCAGCATGGCAAGAAGACATGGTTAAATGTAATCAGAGTATGATCAGGTTAGCTTGTGAATCTGATGAGTGGTACTGGACATACATCTGGCGTGTGTGAAGTTGCCACAGGGTTAAAGCCAGGGAGCCAACACTTTCTGAGGTGTCACTTGGAGGAGTGCTGATGGTTCCTGAAGACCTGTGACTCATTTTCAAGTATCTTAATCAGGATACACTGAAATATAACCTTAGGGAGATAATTCTAATAACACAAAAGTAAGCTGGGGATGGAGAAAAGTCTGGTGGGGTTAGGGCACTGGCCTAAGGGGGAGGGGAATGAGGGCTTGAAATAGAGCAGTGGAGATATTGACACCATCATTTTAAAATTCTTTCTTCATTCAACATATACTTATCCTGGCAGCTCTTCTAGATACAGGGAATTCAGCAGTGAACAAAACGCATTCCTTATCCTCTGGGAACATACATTCTAGTTGAGGGAGAATAGCATAAAGAAGTAAACAAATAAGTAAATGTATTGTCAGACTGGGATAAATGCCAGTAAAATAATAAAGCAGGATGAGAGGATAGAAATGTTGGGGCTGGAGCAGGGTAGCAGTTTGTTACTTTATAAAAGGAGACAGGGATGGCTTATAGATAAGGTGACTTTTAGTGGAGACCTGAAATAATTCGTCATGGTGTCTGGAGAGAGTATGTCATATTAAAGAAATATAAAAAAACAAAACCTATGATGACATGGGAACATGCTTGGCAACTCTGAGGAGGGGCAAACAGGATACTGTAGCTAGAGAAAAGAGTGATGTAGAAGATGGTAGATTATCTTCGGCCTTGTAGTCCAGTAGAAGGACTTTGGCTTTAAATCAGAGCAGGAAGGGGAGCCACTGGAGGTATTTTACCAGAGGAGTAACATGTCTTAAAACCTCCCTGGATGCACAATATAGACTAGACTGCAGAAGAAGGGAAATTAGGAGGTCAGTGTAATCCCAGTGAAAGGTGGTGGTGGCTTGAACCAGGCAGTCAGATTCTGGGTACAGTGCAATGTGACTGGATAAGGCATACTGTTTGATTTAGGTGTGAAAGGATGAAATTCAGGGTAGCTCCAAGTTTGTGTTTGTGTTTTTCTTGCTTGAGAAGTTAGAATTTCCATTTGAACAATGGAATTTACTTGATGGACACCTGTGGAAGACTAGATCTTCAGCAAAATCAGGAATTCTGCTTTAGATATCATAAATTTGAGAAGCCTATTAGATGCCTAAGTGGAGAAATAAATGGCTGGACACAGAAGTCTGCAGGTGAGGAAGAGATGAGGGAGGTTTGGGCTGGAAATGGAAATTTAGAAGTCATTTGTATATAGATAGTATTCTGAAACGTGACTCTAGATGGTGTTACCAAGTGAGAGAAGCCAAATGGTCTCAGGACACAGAGTCAGAGCCATCAATTCTTTAAAAGTTGGAGAGATTAGTAGCAATGAGTACAGGAGATTGAGAAGGAGTGGCCCAAGTGCATGGTGTCACAGAAGTCAGGTGCAGACAGTGTTTGGAGAAGCAGGGAGTACTCATCATTGACAAAGTTGCAGATGGGCTAAGAAGGATTAGGCCTGAAAATTGGCCATTAGATTTAACATCAGAGAGGTGACCTCAATAAGAACATTTTGGTAGAGTGGTAACAAGTGCATGAGATTCACTTGTTCAAGAGAAATTTGAAGGTTGATAGTAGAATTGGCAATGATAGATGACATTTGATGACATTATTGTAAATAATGACACATGCTCTGACAGCTAAAAGTTCGAGGGTGAGGTTTTTTGTCATTTATTTATTTTTTTTAAAGACTGAAAATATTTATTATGTGATATCCAAAGTAGAGATAAAACAGTGTAGTAAGATTCAGGAATCATTTGAAAATAGATTCAGTAAGACTTGGTGACTTTTTGCAGGTAGAAGGGGATGAAGAAATAGTTGAAGAGTATGCCAATATTTCTAGTTTGGGAAACATATATGAATAGTACCAATTTAAACTTGGTAAGTTGAGAGGCGAATATTTCTGATTTGTCCTAAACTTCCCTTTTTTGACAGAAATTTCTGATGGTAAGATGCAACGGGAGTTAAAGCTGGAAATAATAATGGATATAATGGTGATGATAATGTAGTTAACATTTATTGAGTAATTTCAATGTAGCTTAGATCCGCTATCTAACAATTCAGCATGTACTATCATTAACCCCATTTTAGCGATGAGGAGACTGAAGCCCAGAAGGGTAAAGCAATCTGCCAAAGGTGTCAGAGCTTGTTAATGTCCAATCCAGGTGCACTAATAAGAAAGTATAGTTTATGCAAGAAATTCAATTAACTCAAGTAAAAGTTTGAGGTGGACAGATTTTCACTGGTAATAGAAGCAAGGCGGAAACTTGGATTTTAATAGTTAGTCCAGTTTTCTTCTATCACTTTTACATCTTTATCAGACAAATGGTAATTGCCTAATCAACTAGAAATAGTGTCATCCAAGTTCATTTTCTTTCTGGCTCTAGTTTTCTTATTTCATTTCAGCTTTTATTGGGACTGAATGAGAAATTCGTGGGATGACTTCCAGTTTGTGTTTCCTTACTGACATTACAGTCCATCTTGCTACTAAAAAGGTACCTTTGTTTCCAACTAGAACAGACAGATAAAGTACTAACTCAAGCCTGCATTTTAAAATATACTTGAATGCGCGCGCGCGCACACACACACACACACACACACACACACACACACACACCGTCCACACCCTGGATCCCATTAGGAACCACTACTGAAAATATTATCCAGGGTATTTAGACATCTAATTCTTTCCAAGTTCTCTAAGTGCTTAGGTTTGCCATTTCCCACTCCCCATGCACCCTTAATTTTTCACCTAATCTCCTTTCAGAAAGAATGTGAACCCAAATACTCTGTGGATATTTTTCATACATATTTCCCATCCTTGACTGTACTCCTCAGCTCTCCTGCTCTTTTCAGTTATTGCACACACACGACTGCACTGAGAACTGGAGGATGAGGCAGTTCTCGTACTTTTCAAGCATGTTTTACACGTGGATTTCTTTCTTTACCTGAGTCTTTTCACCTCAGGGATGTGAGCACAATGAGCTTTTGCAGGAACTGACAGTCATGGTTTTCATTCTAATTCCACCACTTATTGTCCATGTGACCTTGGCCAAGTTATTTAATATTTCCAGAGTGGAGGCACATAATTATACTATTATTTTCCTATACCTGCTGAAATTTTTTGAACTGAAGTTTAAAGATAATCCAGTATATTTTATCCATTTATTATTTCTCCCAATTAATTTTAATGTGTTAATATTATATAAATACATTGTCAACACATGTGAAATTTCCACTCCTGTACAGCTGTCAGTTTTAAGTGATAAGGCAGCTGGGATGACATCTGCATTGGCAGGAGCATTTGAAGGAGAATAATAAACAGATCTCAGTGAAAATTAGTAGAATTAGTATCTTTTCCTACGTGTATTTCAGTAAAGTTAACTCTTGAGACTAATTACATTCTTAATGGACATTCAGACTTTTAACTGCATTTAAATATTTGAAAGGGGAAGAAAGGAAGAAAAGAAGAAAGCTGAACAGGAAGTTATATTTGATATATCAGGGTTATCATTCCTTTTGGGGGGATGCAATTGGATGGGAAGCAAACAAGAGAGAAAGTGTCAGGAAATGCTAAAAGACGTTGAAGTTCACATGGATATATATATATACACACACATATATGTATATATGTAATTTTGCTTATAATGATATGTACTGCTTATAATTATCTTATGAATCAAGGAATATTTCCACTCCTATAGCCTCATCTATCCCCTCAGATACACTTTCTTTCTGCAATTCTGTCCCCTGTCAAGATGCTGTTCATTTTGATAAGATTTCATTTGTATAAAAATGTTTAGCCCTTGGGGAAGGAAGGTAAAGAGAAAAGCACAGAGTATGATTTGCTTCATTGGTCCCTACCTCAAACAACATCTCGGTCCACAGAAAACAATAACCTTCACCATGTCCCATTGAGCAGAAAGAAGCCACATGCTCAATTTTTCTTGGAGACCAGAGTAACATGGAAAAATAGTCAAGGAGTACTTTTGGTTTTAATTTTGGTCTTTTGGGCAAATCCAGCACTTTTAATCATGCTTTCTTTTGTAAGATTTTTTCTCTTCATTTATTTATACTTTGGGGTCCTACCCTTCCACTTAACTGTGCATTGCAAATTACCCCCAAAGGCTATGTCTCCTGGCCCTCTGCTCTTTTTATTCTCTCTGGTGACCCTTTCCCATCCTCCCTAAGATGGGCTATGTATCTAGCTCAAATCTCTCTATTTGGCTAGGATTTATTTATCTATAAGTAAATACCCCAAAGCCTAGTATCCAAAACTTAAAATTAATTATTTTGCTCCAGAAACTCACTTTTTATATAAGCATTCTTCTTTTTGTGAATATCTCACAAAAACTACCCCGTCACCTGAGCCAGAAATCTAGGCATCATTTTATATTGCTTCCTCTTCTCCACATCTAATCAGCTGTGGTGTTTTTTAGATTACAGCTTCTTTATATCCACCCCCAACCTTTATTTTTCATGTGCATTGCCACTGCCTTAGTTCTGGCTCTAATAATTAATTTCTTGCTTCAGTTTTTCCAATATTGTCCTCTGATCCATTTTTTAAAGGTTTTATTTATTTATTTTTAGAGAGGGAAAGGGAGAAAGAGAGGGACAGAAACATCAGTGTGTGGTTGCTTCTCATGCACCTCAGACCGGGGACCTGGCCCACAACCCAGGCATGTGACCTAACTGGGAATCAAAGTGGCTACCATTTGGTTTGCAGGCTGGTGCTCAATACACTGAGCCACAGCAGCCAAGGCCTCTGATCCATTTTTTAAAAATATTGCCACAGAAGTAATCTAACATGCAAAACAGGCTCATTTTACTCTCTGCTTGAGTCCTTCATTTGTTTCTTCAACAATTTGGAAAAAAATTAATGTTTTGGCTTAGCACACTTGAAAACGTTCTGCCTTCCATCCACAGTTCTGATGTCATTTTCCTCCAACTACCCATGCAGTCCCTGTATTCCGTCTTACCTATTTACAGGCTGTTTTCTGAATATATCATGACACATTCTCTTCTAGAAATGCTTACCTTCTTCCTTCTCTACTTAACACCAGGTCATATTTAAAATTTCAATTGTGCCATTTGCTCTTGAAAGCTCATAATGGTTAAAAGAGTCTCTTAAGTTTGCATAGCAAATTTAGCAAAGAAGATAAGCTTGGAAACAGGTTTCTGATAATTGGCCAGACACATATTAAGCACCTATTATGAAGTTCTTAAATTGAGTGACATATGCTTCATGTCTTCAATCAATTGACCGTTCAGTGAAGCAGGCAGAGAAGGAAATCAGCAAGTGGCACTGCAACCCAGTGTTGAAGAGCATGGTCCTCAGAGGCAGGAGACTTAAGATCAATAACTGCCTGCACCTCTCCTGGCTGAGTGAACTTGGGAAAGCTGTTGAAACTCTCAAATGTATTTTCTTATCTGTTTGCATCAGAATACAATTATCTACCTGGAAGGGCTACTGTGGAGATTAAATGAGATCATATATCTAACTCATTGTAAGTGCCCACTTCCTGTTGCTGAGAAGGAGGGTGCTGGTGATGGCATGACTGCAGTGCCCTGGGACAAGGTGACAGAACATGCAGATGGTGCTCATGAAAGCACAGGTAAGAGGCACCTCATTTCTGAGGGCTCAGGAAAGCTTTTAGTTACTTTAATCTCTTCACTGATAGAAATAAAAATCATAAAAATCTAATAGTCATGAGAATTAAATGAAACAATGTATGTGAAAATACCTTCAAAGAATCTGGAACATTTTGTGTTTTTAGTAAATATTGATTAAAATTGGAGTTTCTGTATTGATTTTTTTCTCCTCCCATGTTGTTTAAGTAGATAACTTGCTGAGATTTTTAATGATAGTCAACTATGTTGTAATGGTTTCCTTTGGAATATTTATTACTCAAAATTTAGTTCATATCCAGGAACCATTGCCTGATAGGAAACTAGATAAGTTTCCATATTTGTAATAATTCAGTATGTACATATCTTACCCATATCACAACCAGACCTGTGATTTCTTTCATGTAACCAAAACTTACTGAGAACCTAAGTGTCCAGCATGATGCTGGATATTTGTTGTATGATTGAGGTGTCATCACAGAGAAGGACTTCTACAGAGCCCAGAAGAATAACATGTCTCTCTTTGGATCCACCACTTTGATCTGTCGCTGAAAGTAACTCTGTATAAGGTCTTTACACAAACTTTGAGAGAAGTTCCAAGTACTCTTCCACTGATGAAGTATAGATGAGCCTGTGGACTGAATCACATACCCCAGGGATCCTGGGAAATACTGCATAGTATCTGTGTCTCCACGGAACACTGAAGAAATAGAGCTATTGCAGAGAAAGGGCTGCTGTTGCACTCTGAAGTCCCTGCACATTAAAGGAATTTAAGACACGAGTCTAGGGCTCATGATGAAGAGTTCTGAGTACAATTTGGGGCTGGGTTGTATTCACTCCCTACACCATAGGAAGGAAAGACTAGAAAGGGTGGACACTGGTGTTTGAGAGACCTATAGTAATGATCCAGATGACATATGGTAGAGTCTGAACTAGGAAGCCTTGAAAGATATATAGCCTGCATTTCATCTGGGCCTTTTTTACCTTAAAATTGAACTGAAATTACCTTGTTCCACAGCCCACTCCCATTTTTACCATTGGTGGAAATTCAAATCCTGCCTCAAGACTTTGGGGTTAGGGGATGCAGAGGAGTCTTATATGATCTTACATATTTAAATTTCATGGCCAAATTGTTCTCAGACCAATTATTCACAAGTTTAATGAGCTTAATTCAGGTCTTTTTAAAGGATGCCATCACTTAGTACCCAGATTTTAACCCTTTTATCCACTCCTTTTCTTTCTCTTCTTCCCATCACTGCTCCTCATTCCTGATGTCCTAATTGTTTGAGAAATGATGCAATGATTTCTCATTCTCTTATTCAGAGTGAATTAGCTCCCTCAATTTACAATTCTTCCAGCAAATGTTTGTTGAGCTTCTCTCAGTGCTGTGCCTTGTGGTCTGTGATGAGCAGAGAATGGTGAATAAAAGTACCAATTTCTGCTCTTCTGGAGTTTTGGTCTGTGAAGAAGAGAGTTTAATCAAATAGTCCTACAGATATATGGATTATTATAAATGAAAACATTGCTAAGGGAAGAGGCACCATGCTATGAGAGGGGGCAGAGAAAGTTTTCCTGGGGACATCTGAGCTGAAAAGCAAAGGGTGAGTAGGGAAAGGCATCCTAGGGTAGGAAGCACCTTTTCAGGGCTATGGAACAGCCACACACAAGCACTGTGGTGTAAGGAGCTTAATGAAATTGAAGAACTGAAGGCAGAATCAGCATCTACTTGCAAATTTCCAAACCCCAAATCAAGTTGTTCAGTAACAAGGACCTTGGTGTATGCAGCTTTGTGGCTTTTACTGAAAGGGTTGATATTGATCTCTTGTCGCAAAGATTTCCTAGGCTTTTTAGAAGACTTGGTTCATGCTCTACTTAGGAAGGGTGACCTATCTAAGATATGGTAGTCTAAAACATTTTTAACAAATATTTACTGAGCACTCTTTATGTGCTGAGCCAGCTGAGCCAATCATTTTAAGTGATAGGGGTATGGGAGTGAGCAAAACAGATAAAAATCTCTGCCTTCAAGGAACTTACGTTTTCCTAGGAAAGAAAGTACACAAGATAAATAAAATGTGCACTTTTCTAGCTAGTAAAAAGTGGTAAGAAGGAGAAAAGTGAAAGGAAAAATATATGAAGATTTCAGGGAAGGGATTAAATATTACAAAGGGTAACCAGAAGAGGACCAGAACAGGACGTTTTACAAAGGTAACTTTCAAAAAGTCTTAAAAGAAATGTGGCTACCCGAGGAGAAAACACTTCAGGCAGAAGGAAGCAGGTGCCCAAGTCTGGGGCAGGAGGGTAGCTGGTGTGTCAGGGGAGGAGAAAGGAATGGAAGGGGTCTGGGGGCTGTTGGGAAGATGAGTGAGAGAGGTAGCAGCTTCCACAGTCTGCAATGTCTGGTTTGTTGACTTAGGAACTTGGTTCTCTTCTAAACTTGGCTCTTCTCTGAGAGAGTTGGGGAGCTGCCTGGTGGTTCAAAGGTGAGGAAAGACTTGATCCAAGTTACATTGCAAGGAGACTGCTTTTCCTATATCCTTTTCCAGGGCCATATCTGTGTTGTGTGTATTGAGATGGGTCTCTTAAAGTTTACTAAAGTGTCCCCTTAGAAGGAGACTTTCTGTCTTCTTCTGAGCTGAGAAAATTAGATGCTTTTTAATAAAAAAAAAGAGGGCTCCTGGCTGCCTCATAAATGTGGCAGGAAGAAGGTGGCCTCTCAGAACCTCTTGAGGCAGAAGGTGCTGGAAATCTCAGTAGTGACTGCTGGTTACAGTAAACTTTATTATTTCTCAGGGATTTCTATCAATGACACTCACAGAAGCAGTTAGTGAATGAATGAATGAAAAAGTAAAAGAATGAAGTATGAATCGTGTGCACTGAGCAACTTTGCTCAAAGCTAAATGATTTGCACAGACCTGTAGTGAAGAAGCTGAACAAGAGAGAACTAAGTTCCTTGATCCTTGTTCCTTGAGAAATGACTGAATGGTCAGTCATTTCTCACCCTTTCTTTTTGATCTGGGCACCTTTTAGTCTGGGAAGAGTTGTATGGTTATTTCTGTGATTGGACTCGAGTGGTGAGTACTCACCATGAATTGCAGAAGTCCTTAACACTAATAGTTCCCTACTGAGCCACCAGTTTAACTTCAAACCATTCTTTCTTTGCTTGTAAGATGGTGAAAGTGGAAAAGACTTCCTAAGATATTTATCATGATGGAAAAAATACAGAAGGTAAATTAATGATAAAAAGGCATGGCTGAAAAATCAGCATCCCTCTAAAGCGTGATGCCTTGGTCCATTGAGGCACTAAAGTTAAAGGCACCTCTATATTTGCGTCTGATGAGTCTTAAATCACTTTTGCACAACCCATCACAGTGGACCTCTTTCCTGGCTTTGACTCTGTTCAGGATGGAGTCTCAAAGTTTTTCATCTTCACTTCATAATAATTTGGATATACCTGAAAGTAGGGGATACATTTGAACACTGAAGTTGAATTGAATTTTCAACATAGGGAATCGTCTCTTGAATTATGTATTATATAATGAAGTGCACTCTTGGTATAATTAAAGTTTCTTAATTCACAGATATGTCACTTTTCACGTCATTGAACACTCAAGGGTCTCTAAATGAACTAAAACTAGAAGGTTGTGATTTTCTTTACAACTGTATTTTTCATTGGCCTTAATGGGAAAGCTAGTCTGACAAGGTATTTGAAGAGCTCCTATAAATGTTAAATCCTGCACATTGTTGATAAAGGAATTTCAGAAATCATACTAGGCATATCATGGGGCTGAAAAATGGAAAATCAGCATATTAAATCAATGCTTAATAAAAATTATCTGTTAATTCAGCTCATAAAACTCTCAACCTTCATTTTAGGAGAGATAACATTTTTAATTGTCACAAAGTGAATTAGATAATCAAAGTATTAATCCTTCATTAGTCACATAAAACATTGGCATATTATTTTCATTATCAAAATGTATGATTTAACATCATGATTAAATGTTTATTTTTAGCTATATGGGCTCTAATCAGTTTTGTTTGTCCATTTATTTAATGATCGATTGTCCCTATATCAGCATGTTTGATTTTAAAACCATTATGAATAATAAGGTAGTTCCATGACAAAAATAAAGGTGCAGTATAAAGATAAGGAAAAGTAATTTATCCCAAACAGATAATTATGCTTTTTAAGCACAGTAATCCTTAAAAAGTGACCACTGTGAGGTCTGATAAAGATTTGGATTACCTAAGTACCAGTGGCTTCTTGTCAAACTCTAAAATTTGCCCTAATATTGAAAAACTGTCTTGACAGAATTATCAATTGTCAAAAGAATATTATTATTGCTTTCCACTGAGTTCTTCATGTGATTAGGACTTAGAAAAGATTTTAAAGTATACATTTTTTCTGGAAAAGCTTTTTTGAAAGTTCTTAAATCATGTATTTGCTCATCCAAGATTTACTGAACCCCTATTACATGCTAGATGTTGACAGATGCTGGGGTATCAGGTAAGTAGGACTCAGTCATTGCCCCTAGAGGGCTCACCACCTAGTAGGGGAAATGAACAAAAGAAAAGTGACAGAGGTGACACTAGGGAGGAAAAGCCAGCTCTGCTGTGATAGTAAAGGAATTCTTAAGACTCAAGAAGAAGCTTAAAGATGCCTCGAGTTGACATCTCTAAGGACATATAGAATTAACCAGGCAGTCCAGGCAAAGAAGGGTCTGGGAGAAAAGAGCATTTGGGTGCAGAGAAGAGCCTATTAAAACGGGGCATTGGGTTTTATACCTAGGAAAGGTTTTACAGACCATTAGGTCTGCATTCTCTAATTCATAGATGATGAACTTGTCAGAGGGGGGCAAAGTGCTTTGCTACACTTCCTTTCCTTTCTTTCCTCTAAACAACACCTATTTATTCTTTTAGCCACAGTTGAAAGCTCACTTCACTACAGGGAACATTTACGAATACCTCTGAGCTAAGTAGCTGTTCCTGTGCAGGCCCTGTGACACCTTTGTCCTCCCCCATCATAAGCACATGTCTTCTTCCCTGTACTTGATTTTGGTATGTCAGCCTTTCTCCTACTCTGAAAGCTCTGTGAAGGCAGAAATATTGCTCAGCATCGCCACTCTAGGGCTTAACCAATATTTGCTTAATTAATTAATTCAAATCACACACCAGTCTCATTATCTCAACCTTCATCCTCAAAATTCCTTAAGCACTCTTTTAGCTTATCAAGGAAATAAAATATCTGGAGAAGTTGGATTGAGTCACCACCAGGCATGGTTGTGCTTTCAAATATACCACAAAGTACCCGTTATCATAATTTACTGAAATGTTGGGATTAATATGCATCATTTATGTGTGATTCTGTGTAAGACAATCTTTATTAACTAAATGCTAAATTTAATATTGAAGTCAAAATTCTAATGGATAAAAGAAACCTGGCTTTATGACAGATTATGCAGGTCCCTTTCTGTCTCCAAGGTCTATAATTCCATTGCAAACTGAGTTTTAATTGTTATGAATCATTTCTCTTCCAATAACCCATGTGAGTAAAACAAACAAATGAACAAAAGAAAAAAACAAACTAAAGAAAATAAATGCAGGATTCCTGGAATTATATAAACTGGAAACCTGTCTAGGACCATGTAGGGACTCATTCTTATATAAATTAAATAAGCTTCCTGAAAAATAAGTTTTAGACAATTAATAAAAAAGTTTTATTGAGAATAGAATTAATCAGTAGTTTTTTAAATCTCCCATAATAGAAATACAATGTCCTCAATAGATATTTAAATGAAGTCCAAGGCAAAGTCTTAACTGATTATGGTACTGTAACAATTTTATTTTCCAAAATAGACAAGCTTATCTTTCTCCCTTGTCCCTGAAAGATGAATGTTCTCTGATGCTCTATCCTTAAGCCTTCTGGAGAGGTCTCTTCATTTCTGTTGGAATGATTATTAAAAAGTATCTTTGCTCCAGTCTGTGAAATTTTCCTGGATACCTCCCTGATACCTGAAATGCAGCAAGTTCAGAACTGAATTATAATGCTTGATGGTTTTTTTGTTAAATATTCTCCCTTTCCAACAGTTTCTCCTGCTGACAGTTCTGCTTTTGTAAATGAAATAGTCATCATCATAATGAACAAACTTTGAATTAATTCTAGAGCAGTCTCTCCTTTCCTCACCGCACCATTTTATCAAGTGTTATTGATTCTCTTTCTGAAATGTCTCTTGATGTGTCACTTCCTTAAAGCCTTAGCAATTATTTAAAGGCTCTTGCTACCAGTGCCCTGGGCTGCAGTTCAGAGCTCTTACAGGGTTCCTTCTCATCCTAAACAGAAGTGCCAAATTAATCCTCCGAAGATGAAGTTCTGATCGTGTCATGCTTTTGTCTAGCAACCTTCGCTTTCTTCTCCTTGCATGATGGACATAATAAAATCCTCTCCACAGCACCTTTGGGTGCTGTCACAAACTGACCACAATCTACTTTGCAGCAGCATCTGGCACTCTCTGCTCATACAGCTCACCAGCCAATCTAGCTTTTCTGCTGTTCCTGATCACAATGCGACCCTTCCACCAAGCTCTCCAAGTTAGCCTGTTCTGCTCTCTGGCCTGTCAGAATCCTGCTCTCTTCAATATTGTTTCCTCTGAGATGGTTTTCTTTGATGCCCCACACCCCATGACTATTGCTGTTACACATCCGGTGCATGCAACACTGAGGTGTCTTACAGAAATCACTTTAACTCTCACAGTAATACTATAATATAGTTATGACTCTGCTAATTTCTCAGTTTATTTAGTCAACTGGGAAATATGCTGGGCACCTAACATAAGGTTAGTTACTAGGGATGGAAAGTCTTGTCAATCATGGTATTGTCACTAAACTAAAACTGAGAGAGTTTGAATGAATTGGCCAAAATCAGTAAGCAGCAGAACTCAGCATTACCCTATTTTCTTGACCTACTCTCCACCTGATTCTGAAACATCTTAAGATGTATATGTATAATAGAAAATGGGGGTAGCTGAGGGGTAGATGGTGGTGGGGAGAGGGCTGTTAAAAAGCTTCCCAGATGTTTCGATATCTCATTCTCCTAGTTCATAGCCACTATATTGAAAGAGATATAGAAAATTTCCAAATTCTCTTGTAATTGGTTTATATGTTCAGCTTATATCACCCTTATTATAGTTCTTTGCTTCTTTAAAGAGTAAGGAAAGTTACACTGATTGAATACCAATATTTTGCTAGGTACTTTATGTGCCTTATCTCCCCATTCTCATGACAGTCACCTCAGAAAGGCACTTTTATTCTGATTTAACACAGAAAGAGCCGGTGACCCAGCTGGCGAGGGGCAGAGATGGAATCTGAACCCCATGTGTGTGTGTTCCCAGCGTCCGCTCTCCACTGTAACATGCGGCCTGTCTGTACTAAAATGTAGACTCCTTAAAGAGAGAGACACTATTTTTTCATCTTGTCCCCTACAGCACTTAACACACAATGCCTTACACAGAATGTACTCTCTACATATATTTGTCTAAGTAATGAAGAACCAAAGCAGACCTGGAAACATTTCTTTGTTCAGGGAAATCAAATGAGCATCAATGTATAAAGCTCTTGAAGAATAAATAAGCCATTGGAAATTATAATGTCAACTACATTATTACATTTCACAGTTTTTCACAATTTGCACATTCCTATTGATCCATGAAATAATTTAATTACATAGATTATTGTGTTACGATATAGTTTGGTATTGCCATTTTCCCAGCATGTTGTTGAACGGAGATAAATTCTTTCCCAGAGAGGAAATATATTACAGAAGAGTCTAAAATAAAGATGAAAGGACTTCTATTCAACTCTTCCATCCCTGGGGTAGAAGTAGAGGCTAGTTCCCTCCAGCATCTTTTAATGATGTTTTTCAGGCCTGTAGTCCAAGTGAAGGAGCTTGGAATCATTTCTCAATCACAATCATTTCTTGAGGAACAGTATAGAGAAATTGAGATATTTTAAATGAAAAATGTTCTGGCTAATTTTTTTTTGAGAGGGAGAGCATATCCTGACAGTTGCCCTCATTGTAACTCTGAAGAAAATTAGAGCCTTAAATATTCCTTTCCTGCACATTTTATAATCATCTTTTATAAATATAAACAACATAATTATTTTTTCTATTCATTCTGTGTAATTATCTTTACTGAAATTTGGTCTCTTTAAGACACATGCAGTTACATCTCTCTACAACAAAATACCCTGTTTTGTATAGCTTTTCATATTTTAAAATATTTTCATATTTAATTTTTATCCTTATCTGATACTCATAAAGCTGCTTGTCAGACTTTTTGGTTTCAATTCACAGAAACATGATCAGATTACTTAAGCTAATGGGCATGGTAAGGATCAATAAGGAAATGAAAAAGAAACCATTTCAATAATCTTGTAGGCAAAAGTCAGAGATCTTAGATTTCAAAATTTACATAGTTTATTTAATGTACTTTGGACAGTATTTTAAAGCAGGTTTTTTTTTTCTTCTTGATAGTCTTGACGGAGGGTAGGTAGACACCTATTTACACTTTCCAGTGTCTCTCTGCCTCTGAATTTACTCTTTTCTACAATACTTTGAGCTTCATGTTCCTGCTGATTCATGATTTCTACCCAATTTGTAGGGTTTGCTCATTGCCTTCTCTCTGTGTTTCTTTTGAATTCAGTCTGTCCTAATACCTGTGAGTTCCCTGTGTCCATGAATATTGGATCAGCCTTTTTGTGTTGATTTCATGTCAGGCATGAATTCCTAACACAGAGATAGCGGGAAGAAGGATTTTTTCCAGCTCCTGTACAGAGGGGGTTGTGGGTGTAACAAGCACACGGAGTATTGCACTTTTCTCCCCCATTAGAGCCTGGTATTATTTTGATATGACAAATATAGAATGAAAATCTCAGAAAAGTTTCATGTTTAATTTACACCCATGCAGTTACTAGAGGCAGGCGTGGAATCAGAGCAGTTTTCCTGAATATTACATCCCATAGTCGTACAACTGCTTGGTTTAACTTGATAATATGAGCGCTTCTAATAAGTTATTCATCTTTATGAGCTCCACTTTTTTATTTGTAAAAGAAGAGCCTCCTAGAATTGTGAGATTAAATGAGGTCGTATCTATAAAGCTGTTAGCACAATGCTGTGGACTAATGATTCATAGCTGCTGTAGTTAGGCTCTGCAATATCTAAAGTATTTGAGCATTTACATTTTATACTTTGCATTATTTTTGCCAGTATAATCCACCACTCTCTTCTTTTTATTTTCTCAATTATTTGTCCTTTAAGAAATGTTCTGTTTTTAAAAATTCTTTCAGAGTATTCAGCAGCAATGATACAGATGAAGTTGAGGATGATGATGATAACTAAGATTTATTGAAAAGTAATCTGCAAAACACTTTACCTAGGTCAGTGACCTTTTAAACACTTCTTTCTAGTACATCCTCTTATTATATGAATTTACAGATGAAAAAACTGAGGCTCAGAAAGGTTAAGTCACAAGGCATTGCAAGATCCAAGTCTGTCTGACTTCAGGTCCGTAGGTTATAACCAATATACTTGCTGAGACATTTGTTATTTTCACTTATATTTTTTGGATAACAGAATCTATTCTTAAGTAATCAAAGGGCCATAATCTCCCAATCACTGAATATTATCACTACAGCTACAGTGATTATTCTAAGAGTTGTTTATCTGACCTGTGCATGACCAAGTAACCATTCTCTTATTTTATTATTATTATTTTTACTTTAACACAGACCTAGGAGGCAATAATCTTTATGCTAATAATATGCTAAAACTCTGGATGCTAATATTGAATCCCAAAGCTGTACATGGCTATGTTTTCAGTGCTGGGGACAAGCAAGTCTGAGAATGAATTGACAGCTGAGGAGGTGGAGCAGACTGAGTCCTACTGGGTTCCCATAATTGCTGTCCTTTGCTCCTAAGGTAGCTGTGTCCTCTTTTAACTACTTTGGGTAGAACTAAATTTAGTTAGACATAGCATTCACCATTTTTTTAAACCTAGTTCAACTTGCTAGCCAAGTATTTTGACTAATAAAATACTATGACTGTTAAAACAAAGAGAAGCTGAGTATAAGACCATACAACTTAAAAAATGAGAAAAATAATTACAATATAAAAGAAATGAGCAAAAAGATATTGCAATGAACAATATAAAAAATTTAGTGAAAAATTTAAAAAACTGAACTATAGGACATGATTATTAAATAGTGGTTAATTTCAGAAATGGAAACTTTATGATCTTTAGATGAATGCATTTAATTCCATAACACAGTTATGAATTAATTTTTTGGTAATAATGCTGATGCTAAACTATAAATCTTATTAATTCATTCACTAATACCTTTATCTTTATTTATATTCATTTACCAGCTATTATTTATATGTCACGCTATATTTTGGCTTCTCTGCTGACAGGAACGTAAAAACCAATAGACACTGCCCTGTTGAAGCCCACAATCTAGTGATGGAAACAGTTAATTGCAGTACAACCTGCTGGTCCTGTGGAAGATAGTACTATAGGAGCAATGGGAACAAGGTGATTTTTTTGCAAATTAAAACATTATGTCAAGGAAAATCTTTGTGGGCATGACACAAAAAATAAAAATCATAAATGCAAAGGGGGCAATAAATTTGACTCTGTAAAAATAACAACTAGTGTACACACTCAAGCATACATGGGAATATTTGTAGGAACATCCAGTGCGTACCAAAATGTTGTTAACAGCCAGTTTTAAGGTGTGGTTAGTGATATAGGCAGAATGGAAAATCTTAGCTTCTACTTAGACACAGTTGCATATTTTTATCCATTTAAAAAAAATGAGTGTGACATAATCACATATTGAAATGCCATAAAAAGAAATATATTTTAAACAAAAACTTATTCAAAAGAGGAGGCAAAATGTGATTTTCCTAAGAAGATGGCATTAGTGAAAGACAAAACCATTAAATGAAAGTGAATGTGGCCTTGCAAAGTGAAGAAGAAATTGGTTTGAACATAAAAAAAGAGATTGTGTTGGAACTGAGGGAGTGGCTAATGGGAGGGAGACAAAAACAACCCAGGAAACAAAAGAAAAATAGGAGACAAGAGTCACCTCAGATCCCAATGCTTTGAAAGGCCAGAGTGATGTTGATAGTTTAAGCCTTTATCACTTGCAGATCTCTTGTGGCTTGGGTATATATATTTTCCCCTAGGATCTTTCCACTTAAGATTGCTTTATTAAGCAGAAATCATCGTAGTCGTCATCTTTAGCAAATCCCACATAGAAATTCTTCTACCTAAATTTTCAACACTACAAAACAGGGTCTTTGGAATTACGGAAAGAACCAATTTATGAGCACATCCAGTCATTCCTTCCTTTCGTCTTCTATACCTCAATCCTTATCATTTAGTGTTATCTATTTCTAAATGACTTAAACAGTTGAGATCTGACCAGACAATAGATCTAATTTTCTGGAAATGTTTGTGATGTCCAGCTGAAATACACTGGCCTCTAATTACAACTCCTGACTTTGTTATACCTTTCTTCATAATATTTGTATCTTTAAACATATTTTTGAAGTTCTCTGAATGTTTTTTGAATGGATATTTCATTTTCTTCTGCTTTTGTCATTATTTCTTGATTTAACTAATGAAATATTTTTCTGCTAGTTGAATTGGCACTATATTATGTAAACCATGGTACATTTCTCAAAAAAAATCATTGCTAACAATTAATTTCAATGTGCACAGCCACATCAGATAAAAATGTTTGATTTTAAAGCAAGATTTTCAATACCTAGCATTCTCCCTAATAATACTTTGCTTTGGATGTAGGGTAGTTGTTGAGAAGGTAACTGTCCTCTGCATTCTCACACATGGTTTAAAATTCATGGCTATTTCTCTTACCTTCAAAAGCATTTTGTGGGCTGTATAAGGGAAAAGGTGGGGATGGAAGGCAGTCTCAATAGGTTCTGCATTAGCTCATTAAATACTAAAATACCATTTCTATTTTACATAATTTAACATGGCAAACTATAAAAAAGGTGAAGCCAGCAACCCCTAGGCATGCGTTTTAAAACATCCTCATTTAGATGCTAATTTTGATTCTAAGTGTATGACTGGTTTAAAAAAAAAATCCATTAACAACATCCAGATTACTTAAAGGGGATTATTAGGCAACTATGTGAGGGTGTTCTGATATTAAGTGGCTCCTTTTATAACTGAATGCAACTACCCTAAGTAAAAAGGGGTGAAAGTATTTGTTTTAAATTAAAAGAGAAAAATCATATATTAGATTTGAAAAAATGATAAAATTAGATATTAATCACATACATACGTCATGCAGCTAAAAATTAAGGTTAGCTGTCCTTAGTGCTAGAAGAACATGGGTAACTATAACATCTATAGCCTTTAGAAATACAATACACATGCTGGCTTGTGAAGCAAGCCTAAAAGAATCTGATTAATAATAATTTCACACCCTTCCTTTTGTGTAATAAAATCCATCATGACAGAAAAAGTGAAACAAGATAAATACAGACAAGAGGGAGAGTGTGTTGTTACCTTCAGCTGAGACTGAACTCAAGACTGGCAAAACTGATGCTAATAATGTTATGAAAATGAAACCTGTCAGGCAAAAGAGGCCTACATAACTGTACCATACATACTGCCTGCATAAAT
The DNA here is from genome assembly GCF_019186645.2 of Phyllostomus hastatus. Classification (NCBI taxonomy): domain Eukaryota; kingdom Metazoa; phylum Chordata; class Mammalia; order Chiroptera; family Phyllostomidae; genus Phyllostomus; species Phyllostomus hastatus. Next base: position 9,210,655 of record NW_025334017.1, on the reverse strand, counting down.
AAGTGGAAGAGGAAGGGAGATGGTTCTGTAAGTGCTTCAGGGCCGAGGGATGCTGAACTGGCCTTGACTATGTTTTGCAGCCAACCTTATACAAATTTCTCAGGGAAAGGAGGCTGACTGGCAGAGCTAAAACATGCAAACCTACAGAAGTGGTTGCATTTCACTTTTGAACTTACTAAACAATTAGTATTTTCCATTTCATAAATTGGCTTTTCCTATTTTCAGTCTCTTATAGCTTGAAGTTCTTCAAGAGGTTGCCAGATTAATTTTCTAACATGGCTTTGTTATTACTAATTGTTTAATAGTTTTGTATGTGTTTTTTTTTTCTTCTTGTAAGAGTATGAGAAGTAAAGGGACAAGAGTTGTTTCTTAACCATTTCCTCTTGTACCTCGTAGAAGAACATGCCTGTTGCTGCTTAATAAATTCCTGCTGTCTCTCTGGGTGGATGAATAGATGGACAATTTTAAAATTTTCCTCACTGCCTACTGAATTTTAAAACAATGTTCACTCTGACATCCAAGGTCCTTTTCCCCCCAACATTCTCTTCTATTACTTCAGATTACACATTATTCTCCAGCCAAATAGATAACTCACTGTTTCCTAAACTCACCCCTCCTTTCCCTGTTTGTCCGTGCCTTGGCCCATGCTTTGAACTTCATCTGGCACGTTCTTTCTCCTCTGTGCATTTGCCTCTCAAAATTCTACCAGCTTTCAAGTTCCATCATTAACATCAGCTTTTCCATTAAACCTTCCTCTTGTCATCACTTTTTATAATTTTCATGATGCCTGTAATATTCTTTTATTATAATCTCTCCTTCAGTTAAATTCTCAGGCTGTTTCTTTATCTCTTCCTTTTATTCTTATTTATTTATTTATTCATTTATTTTGTTTTATCTTCTCTGTTTGACCTTAATGGCAGGAAGTAGAATATTATTTATCTTGATATCTTTTTCATTCTTGTTTCAAACTGCAGAGTTCAACCCATTAGTAGGTTTTAAAGTTAATTCAGTGGTTTAATTATTTTTATTAACTAGATCATTACTATGAATGATTAATTCAAATAGGTAGAAAATATCAAGATATATCATACATATTAAGGTTAATATTATTTCATAAAATATTAAGTCACATAAGTATATTTGTATGTGTATATATACTGTGTCATAAAATATGTTTCTTACTGTCATAATTTCCAAAAATCATTGCCCTACAGCCTTTAGCTCAGTTATTTGTACATAAATAGGCAATAAATAAACACTTTTAATGAAAGACTGGAATTCAGTGAATTTCCTCATTTGTTTTAAAACATCCCTATGTACCATCAGGTATACATATTTCTGCAGGTAGATTTTAATGTCAAAATGACATTGAACCTGCTTCAGTTCAGAAATGATGGGAGTTTTAAACATTAACAATGCTGTTTGAGAACAGGAGAGGAAAATTTCGGCTCAAGTGGAAAGTATAGTTACTTTTTAGAGGCACTTCAATGCTTAGCATTTGAGATTTTTTTATTTCAATAGTGTGGTCCATTTCTATTCATTCCTAATGCTTTTTGTTTGTTAATTCTAGACTCATGAAAAGGCTCTAAATAAATGTAGATTTCAATTAAAAAAGGCTAGACTGTTATTTATAATTAACCATCCTAATAGTGTGAGATTGTTTACTAGCCAAATGAAATAGAAATGGTGGCTTTTACAATAAATTTAGGATTGGAGCTTGTTGCAGCACGTTTGATTTACTGTTATGCCAACACAGCTGGAGGCAGATGGTGCAAGTGGTTCCCAGCAGCCTGCCCATGAATAATGGTGGGCAAGGGGAGACCAGCCCTGCAGGAGGGCTCTGGCTCTGCCACTTTTAGGAGAGACTTGGAAATACCTCTTTGTGTTTTCAGTATTGTTACCTTTGAACGGGCTCTAAACCTCTGCTAAAAAAAAAAACAAAACAGGAAATAGGGAGCAAATGCAGTTTGAAATTAAAGTGACTACTTCACACATAAAAGCACCCACACCCTTTAGCCAATGACAATGGGCTGTGGAGTTGCTCCCCCCGCCCTCCCCTGGTCAGGCTCTCTGGAAGCCCTAAGGCTGTTTTACCTCCATGGGATCTTCTATCCAAGCAGTTTGTGTTGACCCACCTCCAGCCCTGCATAATGATGGTAAGAAGACTAGGTGATAACAGTAGGGCTTAATGTTAATAAGTTTATTCAACTTAATAAGAAGTTAAAAAAATTTACTTCTGATTTGACAACACTGCACACACATTCATGCTGTTATGTCCACTATGGTAGCCCACACCTCTGTTTTATACACTTTTATGTCTCATGCTCCCATTTGTCACTGCATTTTCTCACTTCCTTCCTCTCAACATTTCCTGCTCATTGGTACAATGGCATTGGCAGGATTCTGGTCAGAGTAACACTTTGGCCATCTACAACTCTGGCTATCACTGCCATGCCATTGTCATAGACAACACCACCCTTCTATTCACATGTGTCCCGTACTGGTAGTGATGGGAGGAAAAACTTTTCCTGGACCCCTTATAGGATCCCTGGCTTGTCCTGAAAATTAAACTGACAAAAACAGATTAACAATAGAAAAGCATTTAAATTTATTTAATATAAGTTTTACACTATATGGGAGCCTTTATAATGAGATAAATCCCCAAAGAAATGATTCAGGCTCAGCATTTTTGTACTACGTTTGATAAAGAGGAGAAAGTCATGGAAAAAATGTGATGACAAAAGAGTACGAGCTAAGGGTAGTAAACTGGGAGAAACATACCAAAACCTGTGTGTTTGGATCCCTCTTTGTCTTAGAGACAAGGATGCTTCTTTCCTACAAATGTGGGGGAGGCACTTCTCACCAAAGGGCATTTGACCTGCTTCGGGGGAGGTGGGGAAGGTCAGAGAGTCCTTCCAGTACATGTCATTTCTCAATTCCTTCAGCTGAAAATATCCAGTGTGCCAAGGCACCATATTTCAGGGAAGTGTCCTCTGAACCCCATCACTGACGTGACAAGAAGGTGGGACTGTACTGGCCTTTGAGAAATTTTAAAGAGATTTAAATGATTGAGCTTGAAGGTTGTAGTTTACATTAATTAAAGACTTGAATTCAATAAGAGTTATTTTTCAGAAGATAATATTCTATCCTCCAGTCATGAGAGAATAAGGATACTTTCGTGAAAATGTTAGCATGATTTTCCCTTAGCAATAGCACTACTTGTTTGGGCTGACTGCGGAGTGTCTTGGCACCCAGGGCCTCCCTCCATGTCGGCGTGTGGCCCAGTGCCAATTTTTAAGATGGAGGCTTTCTGTCTAGTGTAGTCATCTCTAATCACATGTAGTGATTTAATCCTCATTTAAATGAATGGAAATGATATAAATTTGATTACTTAATTGAGCTTTGTCAAGTGACCAATAACCACGTGTCCTTAGTGTTTATGCTTTTGGACAGTGTAGATAGAGAACATTTCAAAGAACTGCAAAAATTTATGGCTAGCACTGTTCTGGAGTCTTCTATCCTTAGTCCCACACTAGTATTCCAGGATAATAAATGGAATTCCAGTGGCCATTTTGAAGAGCTGTATACTAGCTGAAGCTTTTTAGTGTCCACTTAATGTTTACGTATTTTTTCTTTTTCCCTTCCTTTTTAAGGAATTGGAAATATTTAAGGGTATTTTGTTGAGATGATGAATGGGTAGGATAGAAATTAATATATTTTAGAGTAGATATTATTGACTATGTGCCATGCAATGTGCTAGATATTACAGATAGCATAGCTATAGACACGATTCCCACCCTTATGGTGATAACATTATAATGAGGGACACAAATAAAAACTAAATATACATATCTCTAAGTGATAGAACCCCAAATTCCCTTCTTTCTTTAATGGAAAATGAAAGGGAAAAATCTGAATCTGGAAGTGCTGAAGATGAACCAAATTTTCTAAATCAGTCCACTAACCTCTTGGTAATTTATTTAGTTGCAGGAGTACCTAGTGTATTTAAGTTACTGAATATAACTTAAGCTAATAATAAGTTACTGAATATAACTTAAGATAATAACTGAAGATAATCCTTAAAACCTAAGTACATTGCAGCCTGTGGCCAGGGGAAGGACATAATAACAAAGAAGAGATGAAGCTAAGGAAGGATGGAAGGAGAGAACAAGGTCCATGCCCATTTTGGAGTTGACCCTTGGAGTGGACCTCAGAAAAGGCTTTCAGAACTTTGACTCATCTTAGAAGTACATAAGCCATGAGTTCATTCATTTGCTTGTTCATTTATCTATTTAGTATTTTCTGTTTTTTGGTAATATGATAAAAATCCTTGAAGTCAAAGAACTTCAGGATCTATTGTCACAATATAACTGGAATGCAGTGCAATTATATCTAAAATTTGAATGTTCTTGCCACATAGTTAAATAAAAGTGATGGAATATCCCTGTTCCATTATGTCTTTATGATGCCCACTTAAAACTTAGAAACCTTGAAAAAAGGCTCATATAAACCCAAATGAATTTGGTTATATCCTGCCTTTGCCTGGTTTAGGAAAGTTTGGTTTAACACAGGTGTTTGCTTGATCCATTGGGTCCAGTGGGGGATATACCTGGGTGAACATGCTGAGTATCTCCAGGACCTTGTCTAAATGGACATCTAGGTTCCTAGAGCACTATATTTGTTTCCAGTAACTCAGAAGTAAATGGCCCATTTGTGGTCAAATACAGTCTGGTGTCAATAATACTTCATCTTAGCTCCTCCAACAACTTCTAAAAATCTCAAATGTTGCTGTTTTTATTCTTCTTGGTAAAAAGCACCTCTGCCCAATTATTGTATGCTTTGCTGATTTTTAGTGCTTGTAATCCTATTACATTATATGGCCTCCTTTACAAAATTAATATATTGCATTAATTTTTGGGACTGGTACATAAGGAACATTTGTTGACTTCAACTATCCTGGGACCACACTTAGAGTAACAAGACTCTGAAGCCTCATTTCAATATTTTTGTGTTGCTTATTTGTGTGGCTACTTGAACACTGAACCTGTAAGTCCTGTGAAGGTGGGGATTGAATTTGTCTGATCCTCCTCATCAAACATGTGACTGGAAGACTAGTACATAACTTGCCCTGCCAGCACTACCCACCATCAGTTTTGTGGAAGAGATGAACATGGATGAGTTAATCGGTAATCATGTAATCATGACCTTTTCTTTTATACATAGCTCTTCAGAATTTTAGTAGGAGTACTTGAAATGACACTCTAGTGTATATTACATGTTGTGCAGATTGTATTCCTTCTTCCCTGGTGTATTTCGAAAGAAATTCCTCTGTATTTATTTTCTTTTCTCTCAAAAGAAAGGGGTAGGGCTATTAAAATAATTGTACCTAATTGTACACTGTAAAATACTTAAAATTGCACCTGGCACATTGTATTTAATTAATTTTAGTTGTTATTCTTTTATTTCCCCAAGATTGTGAGCCTGCACTAAAATTAGTAAATGCTAAACATGTAAATGAACAAATGAATGACCCCATGTTAAACACTTTCTTCTAGATTGAACTGACTTCTGTGAGATTTTTTTCTAGCATTCAGGGTCTTTCACTGGTATGGAAGAGAAAGGTAAGAACCACACATGAAACAGCCTCTTGCTCTCTTGCCTCCTAAAATTGATGGTGTACATGAATTGATTCCATGCTGCCAGGTTGATTTATTATTAAATTGTATAAAAGTACCATATTTACACGTGAGAATGGGAATGAATGCAGAAATTAATTTTATTAAAAATTAAAATTAAAATAATACGAATAACATCAACAATAATAGCAATTAGCATTTATTGGGTACTGTGTTCAGTCATATATTTTATATATATTATCTCATCTAATCTCCATAAGACCCCTATGAGATGGGCACCAATATTACCTCATTGTGATAAAACTGTTGGGGAAATTAAGGACCTTAGTCAATGTTACATAGTAAAATGGGTCTTTGGACCCAGGCAATCTGATTCAAGAACAGGCAGCATAATCTGATACACTCACAGTTGGGAAGAAAGATTTGTCAATTAGGAATGTTATGGTGAATTGGCTGTCTAAAAAGAAAGAAACATAAAACTTCTGATTTGTAGCATACATTGATTTCCATGGTGGAAATGCTCCCACCGGGGTTACCTCAGGTGCCAGTGTGACATCATCCAGCTCCCAGAAACCTGGATCTTAACAACCTGCTTGAGCACCAGTGGAGACACCCAAGCCCATCAGAGTGGCTCAGGAGCTTCCACATGGTGTTCGGTAGTTACTGATAAAAAGCAACAGGCCAGGGTGATGCACAGCAGGGAGGACATTTTGCCGCACTGCATATGAAAGTGCGAGAAAAATCTGAGCTAGGCAGAGAATGCCTGTGGTCTTCAGAAGGAAGAATTCAAATTTAGGATTACTTGGCAGAGAAAACCAGGAGCCAGTTCCTGGAAAGGATTTGATCTTACTCTAGGGACTTAAGATTTTAAGAAGCAAGCAAACAAACAAACAAACAAAACCACAACTCCCTTATTAAGATAGAGATTTGATAGCAGAAATGCTTGCTATTTTTCTTACTTGAGAGAGAAAACAGATAAAAGAATAGTCATATTTCCTATTTTTGTGATTCATAGGAACTTTTTCATGGAAATGTTTTTAAGCTTTGTCTGTAGGTGAATTAGACTTATGAAAGTAAAACTAGAAATTTATAGCTTCTCTAGCTGCTTTAAACCATTTCTAGAATAACAACTGGTATATTTATATGTGTGCATATAGATATATAAATGTATATGCATATACATATGTACATATAGTTCATTAATATGTGGCTGTCTGACAAAGCACCATCTAATATATTGAAAACACTTCTATGTTCACTGTCTAGAACCATGCAGGTTATGAAGTGAATGGAAATTAGCTGTGTATGGGTGCTCATCAGACACCAAAGGATACAGTTGGGTTTTAGCAGCTGTTATTTTCTGGCAGAGACAAAATCATTTGGAATGCCATAGAATAAGAAGCTTCCTGTGACCTGGTGGCACTTACCCCAAGGGAGCAGAGGCCTTTTACTCCTGCCTTCCTCTGTGACTCTAGGAATCATTTGGTTTTCTCACTCAGTAATGTCTGTTTTTCTCATTTACAAGGAAAAGCTATGAATAGACTGACTTTATTGCTCCTGTAGTAAAGAAAAGGCAAGTGTTTATATGTATGGATGGCACAATGGGTGGAATCAGCTCCTTTTTAAGATCTTTCCTGTAGTTTTCTGTTTAACCTGAAATAAATCCTTCATGTATATAAATGGCCTAGTCAACAGGAATTAGCATTTTCTCCTGGGTATCTGGGGATGTTGTCAGACTTCAGGGATGGCAAAAGAAAGATCAAAGTAAAAGGGAAGGCACAATTCTTTTAATTACTTCAGATCCCACAAAGTCAAAGTTATGATATTCTTTGTTCTTCAACAGGTAGAATTGGTTTTAAGCCTCCTACACTCAAGTTCTTCTTAATAAAAAAGAAAATCTTTAAAAAAATGCCTCTTTGTGGGACATACAAGAATTTATAAAAGATGATGTGGTTTCATATGAGATTTTAGTTGTCCCCCTTTTATAATACCTGTGTCTCCACCTCCACATCTCCATCCATGATAGAGCTTCTGAGATGCTGAGGCCCCACATACAAGGTGATCTACGAGAATGGGTTTACCCGAGTTTATTATCTTTGGATTATTTTATGTATTCATACATATATACACTTGTCCTTCAGTTAGGTGATATTTGAATTATGCTTTTGGTTTAGTTATTAGAGTTCATGAACTTCCTGAAAAATCAGTCCCTAACTTTGTTTTCCTTTCAAGAGTGTCAGCAAAGCTGACTTCTGAAATTATTCCATTTACTTTGTCCCAGAAGCTGGGGAGCCTGCCACTCCTACCACTCCTTCTGGTCAGTCAGAAAGATGCTTGTATTTGGTCAAACTACTGTAATATATTTACATATTGATTTATTTTTCTCATAACAGTCACCAAAATGGAGGAAAGGACAGGAAATCTGTCCTGTTTTGAAAATAACACTTTATTATCTACAATCAAACACCTGATTTTTAAGAAGCCATAAAATTCAGCTCAATTCAATTCCTTTTTTCTGAGTATCTACAGGGTCCTGTGGCACTGTACTAGCACCTATCAATACCCACTGTCTAGGGAATGTGACAAACTGTTGTTGCCTCGTTTCAAGCCTTCTTAGTACCTTAAGTATGAAGAGGGACTCAAAAATTACTCCTTCTCTTATGACGTCTTATCTTTTTACTAACTACATAATAAAGCACTTTAAACTTCTCTCCATCTAGTTTATAGGTGGCTCCTTTAATGAAAATTTTGTTAGCTGCTAATTGGCAACTTTTCAAAAAGGTATTCAAGGTTATTCAGTTTTACTGCATTCTTTTTCATTTTGTTTAATAACTTGAGTAGCAACATTTACAAATTTTTAAAGAGTAATAGATGGCCTCATATAATGTTACATGTAAAAAAAGCAATGGATCAAGTATACCGCTACAATATAAATTTAAAAAATTGGTGAAAATTTTATTTACTTAAATCATGTGTGAATTTCACAGAGGGCTTTTACAAATTTTTTTCCTCATTTATTTAAAATTCAGTTCCAGAACTTAATGATATTTTAGTTAAAAGCCTTAACATTTTTTATTTCTCTATGTAAATAATACATTAAACAGCACCATAAACAGACATATCACTAGTGTAGAAATGTCATTGTAAAAAGTCAATTTTAATATAATCACTTAAGGAATTGTTTCAAATCCATTAAGGTTATTTCAAGTCATAACAATAATGGAAGGTAGGAAAGCAAAATAGGTTCAATTGAGTTGATTTTTAGACAAACTTATCCCATATTTTTGACATCCATCCTGTTTGAACTGAATAATGCAAAAGTGAGAAAGGAACTCTGGATGGTCTCGTAAGTGTTTCTGATTCAGTATGGGGTCTGAAAATAATGGGCCAGATTCATGTACTATAGGATTCTTCCCACAGTTGTATGATTAAGGGCATACATCTGATCCTTTACAGAAATGGATTTACACAAAATTCAGATTTTTCAGTTTAAGAGAACCATCAGTTTATTTTGTTGTTCTGTGTTACATGAATAATGTATGTTGGCTTTTAAGTTTAGTTGGAAGTTTAGCTAAGTAAAAAAGTTGCCAATTTAATAAAACTTTATTTTAGTGAGTAAAACACCCCCTAAGTTGCTTGTTCTCATAGTTTATAGAGTATTTTCAAAAGATGAATAAGCTTTCATTAATAAAAGCTTTAGATTCAGCTTGTACAGTTGAAGGCATGCTGTACATATATTTGTAAACATTTTTGAATATACATTGTTATTCAGAATTACTCAACAGAAAACTTTATCTATTGAAAATAACATTTTTTTACCTTTCTTCAGGTATCTCCATGCTGCTTCCCAAAGTGGCTGCACCAATCTGCATTCCCACCAATAGTGCACCAGGGGTTCCCCTTTCTCCATATTTTCACCAACACCTGTTGTTTGTAGAATTATTAATGGTCACCATTCTGACGGTGTAAGACGATATCTCAATGTGGTTTTAATTTGCATTTCTCTGATGATTAGTGACATTGAGCACCTTTTCATATGTCTACTAGCCATCAGTATGTTCTCTTTGGAGAAGTGTCTATTCAGGTCCTTTGCCCATTTTTAAATTATTTTTTGGAGAGTGTTGAGTTCTGTAAGTTCTTTATAAATATTGGATATTAACCCCTTACCAGAGGTAATGGGAAATATATTCTTCCATTCTGTGGATTGTATTTTTATTTTGTTGATGCTTTCCTTTGCTGTGCAAAACTTTTTAGTTTGATGTAGGTCCATTTGTTTATTTTTTTCTTTTGTTTCCCTTGCCTGCAGAGAGATATCTGATAAAATATTGCTACAAGCAATGTCCAAGGTTTTGCTCTTTTCTTCTAGGATTTTTATGGTTTCAGGTCTAACATTTAAGACTTTGATTTATTTTAAATTTATTCTTGCATGCAGTGTAAGAAGGCAGTCTAGTTTAATTTTTCTGCACATATCTGTCTAATTTATCCAATACTATTTATTGAATAAACTATCTTTAGCCATCATATGTGCTTGCTTTCTCTGTCAAATATTAATTGGCTATAAATGTATGGGTTTATTTCTGGGCTCTCTATTCTGTTCCATTGATCTATCTGTCTGTTTTTATGTCAGTGCAATGCTGTTTTGATTATTATGGCCTTATAGTATAGTTTGATATTAGTGTGATTCCTCCAACTTTGTTAATCTTTCTCAGGATCATTGTTGCTATATGGGGCCTTTTGTGGTTCCATGTACATTTTTGAAATATTTCTTCTAGTTCTGTGAAATATGTCATTGGAATCTTGATAGGAATTGTGTTGAACCTATAGATTGCTTTAGGTGGTATGGGCATTTCAATGATGTTAATTCTTCCTATTCATGAGCATGATATGTGCTTCCACTTATTTGTATCTTCTCTAATTTCTTCAGTGTCTTATAATTTTCTGAGTACAAGTCTTCCACATCCTTGGTTAGGTTTATTTCTAGGTACTTTATTTTTTTGAGGCAACTGTGAATGGGATTGTTTTCTTAATTTCTATTAGTTCATTTATATAAAAATGTATCTGTTTTCTGGATATTAATTTTGTATCCTGGTACTTTTCTTAATTCATTTATCAGTTCTAATAGTTTCTTGGTGGAATCTTTGGGGTTCTCTATGTACAATCTCATGTCATCTGCAAATAAAGACAACTTTACTTCTACCTTTCCAATTTGGATATCTTTTATTTCATCTTGTCTCATTGCTGTAGCTAAGACTTCTAGTACTATGCTGAATAAAGGAGGTGGGCTTGATGTCCCTGTGGTGTTCCCTATCTTAAGGGGAATGCTTGTAGTTTTTGCACATTGAATAGGATGCTGGCAGTATGTTTGCCATACATGGCCTTTATTCTGTTTAGTTATGTTCCCTCTATTCCCACTTTGCTGAGAGTTTTAATCATAATTGGGTGCTGGATTTTATAAAATACTTTTTCTTAATCTATCAATATGATTATGTGGTTTTTATCTTTATTTTGTTTATGGGGTAAATCACATTTTTTTGATTTTTGAATGTTCTACTGACTTTGCATTCCTGGAATAAATCCCACAAAAATGGATCTGCCTTTTGATCAGTGGTCCCACTTCTGCGAATGTACCTAAAAGAATCCAAAACACTAATTTTAAAGAATATAAGCACCCCCATGTTCATCGTAGCATTATTTACAATTACCAAGATATGCAAGCAGCCCAAGTGTCCATCAGTAGATGAGAGGGTAAAACAACTGTGGGACATTTACACAATGGAATGCTACTGAGCCATAAGAAAGAAGAAAGTTTTACCCTTTGCAACAGCATGGGTGGAACTGGATAACATTATGCTAAGTGAAATAAGCTAGTCTGAGAAAGAAAAATACCATGTAGTTTCATTCATATATGGAATCTAATGAACAAAATGAACTAACAAAGAAAATAGAGACAGATGCATAGACAGAGAGCAGGATAACAGCAAGCGGGGAGAGGAGAGTAGAGAGTAGAAAGATTGTACAAAAAGGAAATAGGACACATGGGCATGGACAACAGTGTGGTGATTGCAAGAAAAACAGAGTATAAAAGGACAGGGCACTAAATGATAATGGAAATAAATACAATTAAAATTTTAAAAAATATTTACACTGGACTTGCCATGTTTACAAAATGCTTTCACATGAATGACTTGAACAATGTCTGTTGCACTTGAATGAAAATATGAGAGAATTATTTGTCTCAGTTTATTCTCTGAGAAATTCAGTTTTTTACTCCTGTATTTCACAACAGGAAACTGAAGTTCAGTAATCATAGAACTTTTACTGGCAGAATTGAATCTAAATACCAATGTAATTTATCCCCAATACAGTTCTGTTTGCTCTACATTTTTAATTAATATGATAAATTGTAACTCCATCCTATAGAGAATAATAGGGTATACTATATTCTTCATTTCTTCCTGATTCTTATTCATAGCTTCTATGTCTTTTAGCTTTTTTCATGCTGCTTTAGTTTCCACTTAGTTCCTTGTAATTGTCACTGAGTTCCTTGAGCATCCTTATAACCATTATTTTGAATTCTATGGCTGATAAATTGCTGGCCTCAATTTAATTATCTTTTTTTTTCTGGTGATTCCTTCTTTCCTTTTGATTAGGGGTAATTTTCTTACCTTCTCATTTAAGAATACTCCTTTAGTTTGTTTCTTCATCTCAGGTTGCTCTGATTTGCCTGCTTGTCTCCTTGATGTGATCTTTTGTGGTAGGAATTCAGTGAAACTCAGTGGTACAGTCTCTTTGATTCCTGTTCTGGATGCTTTAGAATTGCCCTTTATTCAGTTTATGTGGGTTGTCTTATTGTACTTGGGCTTTGATTATTGGTGGCTCATTCCTCGTTTGGGGTCTCCCAACCCCTGCCACATCTTATATGCTGTTGTATAGGTGTTGGTTACAATACTACCAGCAAAAAACAAACAATACTACCCAGAAAACCAAACCTACACCAGCAAACATACCCTCTGCCACCTCAGCGATATCAAGAGCAAATGAACAGAGATTATAAAGGTGGAAAGAGATTAAGAATATTATAAGATAGGGAAAATGAATTAGATGACTAAGGGAGAGAAAATTGATTTTGAGAGGGAGGAGGGAAGAAAAATAATAAAAGGGAATAAAAACAAGGTAAAAAAAGGGAGAAAATAAAATTGTAAGTAAAAAAGGCAGGGTGATCAGAAAATGGAGTAAGAAAAAGGAAGAGTATAATATGAGATTTTAATTAAAAAAGTAGTGAAACAAAAGGAACAAAATTTTGAAGATAAACCACAACAGGGTCAATAATAATGACAGATGAACAAAGATTAATAAATATAGAAAGAGAATAAGAATATTATAAAGAAGAGAATTTGAGATCTACAGTAAAGAAAAATGATTTTGAGAGGATAGAGGGAGGATAAATAGTAAGAGTAAGGAATAGAATCCAGGCTACAAAGAGGGGAAAAATTCCAAACTCAAATAAGCAAGAGCCAGAGGAAAGCAAAATGGAGTAAAACACGGGGAAGTAACCTGAGATTTGAAATAAAAAAATAGTGAATAAACAGGAATATAACTGAAGAAAAACAGCAATAATCACAATATCCATACCAAACAAATCATAATTAATAGAAGTAGAAAAAAATAACAATATTATAAGGAGGGGAAAAAGACTGGCAGTTGACTAAAGGCAGAAAGAACGATTTTGAGAAGATAGAGGGAGGAAAAATAGTAAGAGTAAGGAATAAGAACAGGGCATAAAGAGGGGGAAAATAAAATTTACAAGGAAAATAAGAAAGGGCCAGAAGAAGGCAAAATGGAGTTAAGACAAGGAAAGCTACTATATGAGATTTTAAATACAAATAAAATAAAAAATATAAATTAAAAGGGTGAAAAATAAAGGACAAAAAATAGTGAATTAGTTGGAATACTTTTGAAGAAAACAATGTTAAAGGGCTATGTGAGAGAGAAAAAATAACACAAATTCTGAAGTAGAATAAGGTGGAATTTGTCTCAGTAGCCTTTGGTGTTTGCCTTCTGTCTTCTTCTGAATCTGCCTCTGACTTTTTATCAGTTCGAGGTCCCAGGGTAGATAGTTCGACTTCTAGCAGCATCACATATGACACCTTGACCTAATTCTAGAGGGGCCTTCTATTGCTATTGTGAGGGTGGGACCCCTGGGTCTCTCCTGGGAGGCACTGTTCAGTCCCCTGGGAAAATTGTGTGTGTGTTCTCCTTGCCCTTGCACCACCCATCTTGGTCTGTCCCAGCTTATTTCCAATAATCTACAGTTTCTAGTGAACAAGCTGTCGGTTTCGAGGGAGAGGTCAGTCTGTGTAAGAGGGTCAGATCTTTCCTGCCTGGTTCTGCCTGCTCTGTGTGAGAGCTGAGTCTGAGCAGGGTCCTGATTACCCTTTGCTTTATTGATTTCTGATCTCCCTGCTTTGCCGGCCTCAGTGGAATAGGGCCATAGGAACAAGTGTATTTTGTCTCCCTGAGAAAAGTTAAAAATGGGTCCTTTCTCAGAGACACTCTTCCTGCCTTTTTCCTGCAGATATGCACTCTTCAGGGGGTTCTTGAGCCTGTACTACTAATCCTGCAGGAGGTGGTGGCTGGGTAGTCAGTCCTTCTCTTTCCAGGGGTCTTATTCCTGCCAAGGAAGCAGTTCTACCTGGCTGCAAATAATCTCAGGCAGTCAACTCTTGCCCACCTAATTCCTAGTCCACTGCCCTCATAGTAGACACAGTCCTGAACTCTCCATTTTGCATAGCTCCCTACTTGCTGGTCATATTGGGCTGAGACCAGAAATCCCTTTACTGTGTGATTTTCTGATCTCCCTCCCCAGCTGTATTCAGTGGGAGCAAACTGCACTTTCAAACTTGTCCCTCTGTTGGCAAGGCAGCTTCATATGGGGTCCCTGCCCAGTACGCTTCATCTCCCCTTTTAAAAAGCCTTTCTGTGGCACATCTACTGCAGCACCAAGTCACTGTGTGGCCTTCTGCCCACACCACCTCTCCACAAAGCCAGAAGTCTCTCATGGCTGGCTGGCTGAAGCCTGCCTCCGCCTGACCCAGGTGCAGAGGGAGTCTCTTTCCCTCCCTCTCTGGCATGCTCCTGGTTGGTGTTTGGCACTACAGTTATGGATGATGAGCTGCTCACTGTGTGTGATCTTGCACAACCTTCCAAGTCACTCCTGGCCCAGGTCTGTGGGCTTCTCTCTCAGGACTGGGGCCCCCTGCCTTGGGAGGGGTGGGAGCCATAAAGCTGTGATTTCTGATCAATCTTTCCACATCTACAAGCACCACACATGGGGTATTTCCCCTTGAACTTATAAAATCTCCTTATTGCCCATTGTGAAGAGTACTCTGTACTCCTTGGCTCAAAACTTCATATCAGCTAGGATTCCATTGATTATTCAGGTTTTTTTGTTGGAAGATCAGCTGAGAATCTGAGTTGGGGGTGGGAGCAAGTGGACTCAGCTTCCATCTAGTTGGCCACCATCTTCTTAAATCCTAACTTTTCTTTCTTGAAGCTTACATTGCAGATGGGGAGAGAGTCAATAAACACAATAAATAAGTCAATGGTAATGATATGTTATTAGGTATTAAATAGTATGGAGAAATAAGCAGCAGCAGCATGGGAAGCATGCTCTAGGGTGGAGTGGCCAAAGATGGCCTCACTTACAACATGGTGTTTGATTAAAGATTTAAAACATGTGAGGGAGCTAGCCAAGCTGTTGTGTAAGTGACCCTCTGGGGTAGAGCAGACTATGGGGTGGGAGAAGCATGAGGAGGTCAGGATAATTAAAGCAGAAGGGTGTGGGTGGTAAACGATTGGGTCAGAGGACAGAGGCGGGGCAAGGTGACAGAGATCATGTGGACCTTGTAGGCCATTGTAAGATCTGTGGCTTTTACTTTCAGTGAAATAGTAAGTCATTGGAGGACTTTGAACAGAAGAGTGACATGATTTATTGTGTCCTTCAGGATTAGTTTGCTGCTGATTTGATAGTAAATTTTAGGGGATGTGATAGAAACAAAACCCCCTATTTGATAGTTATAGGAATAATCCAGGTGAGAAATGATGGTACCATGGGTGAGTTGTAGCATGAAGATGGTAAGAGATATATTTTAAATGTGCCACTGACAGAATTCAGTGTGAGGGTGTAGGAAAAACAACAAATCAAAAATAACTCTCTAAGATGTTTGGACTTAGCCACTGCATAGTAGTATTATATTGTCCTCAACTGATATAGACTGTGGGGAAAGCAGGTTTGGAAGTGGAAGGAGATTGTTCTTACCATGTTTAGTTTGAGATGTCATTTAGCCATTAAGAATAAATATGTGAGCAGTTTGGAAATAAGATTCTGGAATTCATAAAATTGGCAGTTATTAGAGTATGGTACAGACCCTAAATGGTACATAAAGTCTTGACATTAGATGAGAGAGGCTATGCTGTGACTCTAGACAGAAAAGTAAAAACAACCAAGAACTGAACTTGATCTACGCCAGTGGTCAGAGATGGTGAGGAATCTGAGAAGGAGGTAGATGAGATGTGGCAGTGAGTTAGAAGGTGAGGTTTGAGCACATGAAGCCAAAGGATGAAAGTGTTTCAAGGAGGAAAAATCAAGTGTAATGAGTTCTGATGTCACATTATGGAGTTTCAGAAGAAGGTTGAAGAGAAAATCCTTATTGATGTTTGTTAAAGAGAAATAAATAAATTTTAAAAAACTTGCTGTTTAGGGGGGTGGAGAAATAGGTCTTAGGTGGTAAGAGAAATGGGGCTAAGTAGTTTTTTTTGGAAGAGGAAAGAAATATAGCATATTTATATCCAGTAGAAAGGGAAAGATATTTTAACCCAAGAAAGAGAAAGAATTTCTGGAACAATATTCTTGAATAGACAAGAGCTATAGGATCTAATTCTTGGTGAAGGGGATTATATGGGGATGCAGATAGCTCACCTACAGTAACAGGAAAGAAGGTAGAAATGAGGGCACAATTATAGGGAAATGAATGATGTATTCATGAACATTTGGAATACTTCTATTTTCTGAGAGAAAGAGGGAGTGAGGACAGATGAGAAGAGTAGAGGGGTGTAGTTGCTGGAGATTTAAGAGGAGAAAGTGTAAAATTATTATGTGGGGAAGCCAAATAACTTGGGAAAAAATATAATTACAGGCCAGTGATAAAAGCCTATTAGGTTCTCAAGGATGTAATAACTATCAAATCATTGTATCAGCCAGTTAATATTTATTTCTTCTTACGATGCCAGCTACTATCAGACACAAAAATGTTATAAAATATGGTACTTTCTCATCAGAAAATAATGATTTATTTGTGAAAGTAAGTTATTATTGATGCACAGCATGTTAATGCTCTTTTTATATAAAAATTATGCACAATTTATATGCAATTCAACAAACTTTTATTACATAACTACTATATAAAGTACTGTAGGGAATAATAGTATACTGGCATTGTTCTTGAGGGTTATATGATCCCAGAATATAATGAAAGAGAAAGTGACTCCACAATAAAGCCTGAGATAAATGCTGTGGAATTCTGTGAAAGAGGGAGAGAGAGGGAGAGGGAGAGAGAGAGAGAGAGAGAGAGAGAGAGAGAGAGAGAGAGAGAGAGAGAGAGAGACATAGAGGGGTAGAGGGAGAAAAAGGAGAGGGACAAGGAGAGAGATAAGGAGAGGGAGAGAGATCAATGCCAATGGGTGCAATTTAAGAAAGTCACAAGAAAAACATGGGACTTTATATTGGTTTTCTAGGATATGCAGGACTTTGACAAATGGAATGAATGAAGATAATAGTAAATTGTGCAGCACATTACATGATATATATGGCATATAGATATTAATTTAAGAGCATTTAAAATAAATACAAAACTATGGTGACAAAAGGATATTTTGTGTTGTGCAGGAGTGGGATGGGTAGAATTCAATAATAGTAACTTTAAACATTTGTTTATCAATTAGATACCCTCTAAAAAACAACACTTTTAATGCGGTATCTCATTTAACCTTAAACAAAAAAGAAAGGCTTAGAAGTTGCCTGGTGATGCATAACTATTTAGCTGGACAGCCATTATGTTCCAGAAGCATTTTACTCAAGACTCTTCATTAAATGACTTATTTGGGTCACTTATTCTTAAACTGAATTGGTGAATTAAAGAAGGGAGGCTGAATGTTCAGACAGCCTGGTTAGATTCCACATCCTGCTTGAATCTGCTTCAAACTAGCAGTATGACAATACCAGTGTTAACCTCTTTCTTCCCACTTAGTTTGAGGTCAAAACAGCGAGTGCAAATTCTAGGTTTTGACTTGGGAATTTGTCCAGTTTTTATCCTCTACACCACGTTAGACATTTATTCTTTTCTAGCCAGGTAGCTATACCATTTCTCTCTACAAGGAGTTTCTGTTTCTATTTAGCCCATTCTGATTGATAATATTCCCTCTAAACTTTTGGTGACCTTTCTTTTCAAAACTTTGCCACCCCTACTTGGTCCTTCTTCTGCTTTTGCTTCTAAGCACCTGGGACACCACATTTTTCAACTCCCATGGGCCTGGGAGATGTAATCAGACAAGTGGACATAAACCTGGGGAATCAAAAAGAAGCCAAGAAATGAGAGCTATGTTTATGGGAAAACCATTGTTCCATTTTGGGTGGAAATCACAGTTGGCGAAAAGGCTTAATGTGAAAGAACCCTCCCCCCCGCCCCCGCCCCGTCTCCCAAACAGATGAAAAACCTAGCACAAAATCCTTGAATGCTAAAACTGCCAAGCTAGGTTTTTTGTTTGTTTGTTTGTTTGTTTGTTTGTTTGTTTGTTTTTGGTAAGGAGTGGGAGAGTATTTAGTATATTTAATCAAAGAAGTAGCATACTCTAGATTTTTTATTATGAAGGTTAATTTGGTGGTTATGGATATAATGGATTGGCTGGGGAAGAGGCGTATGCATTAGTTAATAGAACTGGTCTGGAGTTATGGAATTAGGAAGGCAAGGAGAAAGAAATATGAGAGAACAATTTTGGAAGTGAAATCAATAGGCTATTATGACTGATTAAAAATGGGGCCAAGGAAGGGGCAGCAATGACGTAATTCTATCTCAAGAAGTGCGGGATAACAACACGTGCCTTTGAGACTCAGTGGGTATTACTAATGAGAAATAGAAACAAGAGGAAGAAGTGCTTTTGTGCCCAGGAGGGTGGTGTGCAGTGGTAGAAACAACACTTTATTTGTTGTGAGAAGCTGAGATGGGATACTATTTTGGACAAAAATGTATCCTCTATGAGTTTATTTTTCTGACATAAATATGTCTCATGCAGACTGTTTAAATGAATTATGTGTAATATTTGTGGAAGTTCCTAATCCAAAGGTGGTGCTCAAAACTTTCTTTGAAACTGAATCTCTGTGTAGAAAGGAGACTTGATCTTAGTTCATCCCAGCTTAGTTATCCTTTCCATGCTTAAAGATGCCCCCCAGTTTCTGCACCATAGCCATTCTGCTCATATTGAACAGTCATGAATGCAATTTTCCGTACACTGTGTAAAGTGTCTTCCTAAAGCATCTATTTTCATGAGAACTGCAGCAGCTTAAGGTCCCCATGAGATTAGTATTGGGTTGATTTGTGGGCAGGAAAGAAATCTGTGCTTTAAGGAGTTTTCTAAGTGATTCTGATGAGGCAGTTCTTTAATAAACATTCTAAAACTTCATCTACATGTCTTATTTTGATCACTAAGTACTATAGAGAATAAAATGATTGTACTGTAAGCAAATTGCTATTGCCTCCAATGACTGTCTTCTCTAAGTATAATATAAAATTATATGGGTAGAAGTGCTTTGGAAAAACAAAGAAGCATATAAAACAACTTTAAATGTAATCTTGAGATAAAAGAATGATTTCCTAAGAAAATGATGGAACTAAAAATTGTAATTTTCCCATAACAGCTAATATTTATTGAAACTTTCCATATATTATTCATACTACATGTATTTTATCTAATATTTATATTTTATTATTTCCCATTGTACAATTGAGGCTTAGAAAGGTTAAGTGTCTTTCCCAAAGTCATAAAGTGACACAGCCAAATATCAAACCACATTTTATTGCTTTACAGAAAAACTAAAACGATTTTTTTTTCTGTTGTAGCCAAACAGTGCCTGCAAAGAAACTCATGGATGTGGTAGCACAAGAGAGACTTGCCCACATTTGAAAGTAAGCACAACTATTTTATGTACTAATATGTTCTTGTTCATCACATTCCTACTTGTTTGCATGGTTATTGTTATTATGTCATCAGAAGTACTTAAACTACAACAAAAGAAACTGACTCCAAATAAGGAACAATTTGTGATTTTTACTGAAAATTTTTCTTTGACCTTAGTTCCATAGAGAAACCTGTGTGATAAACCAGGTATTGAAAATTCAGAAAAAAATGTAAATGTAAATTGAAGAAAGTGAAGAGTAGGGCATTAAAGATTTATTTGGTCCATTTCACAATTTTGTTCAGAGCTAGCTGTGATTGGTCTCTATATATGAAGTCTAAACCAAAACATCTGAATCTACCAAGAGTTGTTTTACATATGGGAAATTTTATATTTGAGTACTTATCTACTTACAATAGTCTGCTTCTTTTTAGTTGTGTGCTTTCTAAGACTTATACAATTTAATGCCCTGAGTTCTATTTTTTCCCAAACTAAAATATTTCTTTTATTTGGTAATTGTCATCCTGGAAAAAAGGGGACTTGTAGACCTGGCTTTTCTTAACTAGTGCTTCTCAGTCTTAGATGCAATATAATATAATTTGAAGAAGTTCAAGTACTATCAATGTTCAGATTTTACTGCAGACCAATTATAATTACAGAAAGCTTGGCATGGGATCTGGGGGTGATGTGTTATGAAGTTCCCAAGTGATTCTGATGTGCACCAGGTTGAGAACTTGAAGTCCATGTTTTCAGTCAGGTATAACATTGGAGCCTGTACTCAGTCTTTTATGAAAAACATGAACAGTAACAAAACCAAAATTGAGTTCTCAATATCTGTAATCACTAAGAGAACTATAGACTGTTGAAAGTTAAACTGAAAGCTTTGTGTGGGATGATCAAAATTTATGGAATGTATATGACAAAAAGATTTTCAGACAGAAATGTGAATGATTCTCAGAGAAATATAAATGGTACTCAGATAAGCTTTTGAATCTAAGGGCAAAATTACAATTCAGACATCACCTGGATAAAATTTAGCTTTTAATATCTTCATAATAATAAATCTGAGTTAATTTTAATCCTGGTTCTTAGAAAGTCAAACTTTCATTTAATGTTGCAATTTTGACCAAAGTCTACTTCCAAATAGAACAATTTCTTTTTATAAAGTTTGCAAATTTCCTAAGGCCTTTACTGTAGACACTTTTACTGTAACAACATGAGCAAAGAAAGCTGGGAAATTGAAGTGCAAACAAATACTGTATTTTTTACTAATTCTTCAGTTCACATTTTTTTTGACAAATGGAACACTGGCCACTGCATATTATTTATTTAGCTTTACTTAATTGAAAGGAGAATTCTTTGATTTTTCAAGTACTTGATTCTTTGATAAATAATAGATTGCATGTAGAAGTTGCTTTAGAGTCTTAGTTGAATGTTATTGGATCTTTTTCACATCATCATGATTTACTTGAACTGAATGTAAGTGTATGAGCTCTAGAAAACAAATCTAAATCATTGCAACATGCCAGTGGTATACCATAATGGTTTTTGGAAAGACACATAGCCTATAATTACTTTGATAATAAGGGTTCCAAGGAGTACCTGTGATTGACCCCCACAAGGCTAAGGGCCATCACAACTGCTCAGGGCATTTATTGTGCTATAATCAGTAAGAGGTCTCAACAGGACACCTTGAGACTACAAATTGAGTTAATTTGACATTCTTTTTTTTCAAGAGTGATTTCTAGTTTTGATGTCATTATGAAAACCTGTTACTGTTCCCACTGTGTTCCCCTCACATAAATTTTTACTTCTGTGATTTACTTTTACCTCATTCTTTTTCAAAGGAAGTTAGTTTGGTGTCATTTATTTTCTTATTGTTAAAGTGTTCTCTTTTTGCCCTTTCCCTTTGCCTTCTTTCCTTCCCTTCCTTCTTCCCTCCCTCCCTCCCTTCCTCCCTTCTTTTCTCTTATTTACTCCCCCTTCTTTATTTCATCTTTCCCTTTATAGTCACAATTGCTAACCATAATAAAAATACAACAGTGAAGAGATATCTATTTAAGGACATAGGTCCACAGTAATAACAGTTCCAATTCTTAGGGGTTGTTTTGAAGGGTATAAATTGAGCTATTAGTTCAGAGTATTTGAGCTTCTTTCTTTTTTCTAGTGCTTTCATCTAGTTCTGACTTTTAGATCTTTTTGCATCATTTTGCAAGGTTTTTTAAAGTTCTCCCTTTGTGGAAATGTATCACTTTGTTGAATCTCCTAGAATTTTTATTGATTTGCAATTCCTTCATCTTGGGACAAATCCTTTGTCATCTCAAATGATATATTTGGTGTTTTAGCATTCCTTTTATTGTTTGCTATATATGTTCTCTTTGACGTTTTGATTTTCCAGTCTTCAAGCAAAGTTTTTATCTTGAGTCCTCAATGCAGAGTTCTCAACATTTTATGTTTGAGTACTTTTTATTGAGGTTAAGTTTTTAAATAAAATTATTAATAATTGCATTGTCCCTCTCTTAATTGGTACTATTTGATGGCATTTCCAAAACACATGGCTGGCAGTTGTATTTTCTCTTTTTATGACTGTTGATCTATATTTGTCCCTTTCTTTAATAAAATAAACTGTATTATGACTCTTAAGCTGTTATTCAAGTCAAGTGTCTTCTCCGTATTTCACAGGTTTGTTTTAAGTCGCAAATGGCATAACATATGATAACATTGTTAACTGTAAAGCATTGTGCAGAATTAAAAAAGATTATCATTACTTGAAAAAAGATGTACATCTTAATCAATGTTAAACTTTGAAAAGTGTCAGTTTAGGGATTAAAGCATTTGATGGTAAATAAAGAAAATGGCTAAAAGAAAGAAAAAGTAATATCTGAAATATTAAAATATGGAGAATGGTAAATAATATAGTTTGAGACAGCATCTAAGAATGAAAAAAGAAATTGGAAGTTAGTAGTAGTCTGTGATGATAAAAGATCATCGCAAAAGATAATGAAGGAAGTTATTTGTGTTGTTTTAATGACTATTTCTTTTGTTGTTGGGGGTGGGTGTGCTGATTATTCTCATGGCTGTAGACTTTTGTATTTATCCACTCCAGTGCTGATGGGCATTTGCATGGTTTCCAGTTTGGGACTTTTTAAAAAAGTATATTTTATTGATTATGTTATTAGTTTTCCCAATTTTTCCTCTTTACCCACCCTCCACCCTACACCCCCCAATCCTCCAGCATTCCCTTGTTAGTGCATGTCTATGGGTTGTACATATAAGCTCTTTGACTTCTCTGTTTCCTATACCATTCTTAACCTTTACCCATCTATTTTATGACAATTTCTTAAATAGAAAGAGATCATGGAGAATATGGAAATGGTTGAAGCAGATATGAAAAGAGGATTTAATAGCAAATTTATGATACCACTAGACACACACGCCCATGAGAGTAGGTAAGCTTATTTAGAAATGAAAGTTTTTACCTGAACTCTAATTTTATCTTATTGAAGATTATCTTTGGCAAATATTTAGAATAAGCAAATACAGACATACCTTGGAGATATGTTGGGCTGGGTTTTAGAGTACTGCCACAAATCAAATATTGCAATAAAGCAAATCACACATTTTTTGGTTTCTCAGTACACAGAAAAATTATGTTTATGCTGTAGTTTATTAAGTGTGTAATAATATTATGTCTAAAAAATGAACATACCTGAAGTAAAAAATATTTTGCTTCTAAAAAACATTAACCATTATCTGAACCTTCAGTGAGCTGTAATCACTTTGCCGCAGTAGGGTCTTGCCTTGATGTTGATGGTTGCTGATGATCAGTGGTGGTTGCTGAAGGTTGGATGGCTGTGGCAATCTCTCACAATATGATAATAAAGTTTGCTGCACTGATAGACACTTCCTTTCAGGACACATTTTTCTGTAGCTTGTGATGCTCTTTCATAGCATTTTACCCACAGCAAAACTTATTTCAAAATTGAAGTCAATTGTCTCAAACCCTGCCACTGCTGTATCAACTAAATTTATGTAATATTCTAAATCTCTTGCTGTTGTTACCGTGATCTTCACAGCATCATCACCAGGTATGGATTCTATCATAAGAAACCACTTCTTTTGCTCATTCATAAGAAGAAATTTCTCATCCATAGAAGTTTTATCAGTTTTATTATTACATTGTAGCAATTCAGTCACATCTTCAGGCTCCACTTTTTTTTATGCTCTTGTATACTCTCTTTTTCTTTTCCATAAAGATTTTATTTATCTATTTTTAGAGAGAGGGGAAGGGAAGGAGAAAGAGGGAGAGAACATCAATGCGTAATTGCCTCCTGTGCACCCTCCACTGGGGACCTGGCTTCTGCCCTTGTGCACAACCCAGGCATGTGCCCTGACTGGGAATCAAACCGGCGACTCTTTGGTTCACAGCCCATGCTCAATCCATTGAGCTACACCAGCCAGGGCTGGGCTCCACTTTTAATT
Organism: Phyllostomus hastatus; assembly: GCF_019186645.2. Taxonomy (NCBI): domain Eukaryota; kingdom Metazoa; phylum Chordata; class Mammalia; order Chiroptera; family Phyllostomidae; genus Phyllostomus; species Phyllostomus hastatus. Next base: position 9,186,310 of record NW_025334017.1, on the reverse strand, counting down.
CTAGTTCTCTTGCTATTTCCACAACATCTGCAGTTACTTCCTCTGCTGAAGTATTGAGATGCTCAGTTATCTATGAGGCCTGGAATCAACTTCTTCCAAACTCCTGTTAACATTGAAATTTTGACCTCTTTCCATGAATCACAAATGTTCTTAATGTCATCTAGAATGGTGAATCCTTTTTAAAGATGTGGGTTTTTTTTTTAAATAAATATGGAATGCTTCATGAATTTGGGTGTCATTCTTGTGCAGGGGCCATGCTAATCTTCTCTGCATTGTTTCAATTTTAGTATATGTACTGCCAAAGTGAGCACTCCAGAGATTTTCAACTGACTTTGCCTATACCCATCAGAGGAATCATTATCTGTAGCAGCTATAGCTTTATAAAATTGATTTTTAAGTAATAAGACTCAAAAGTTGGAATTATTCCTTGAAACATAGGCCACCAAATGTTATCTTAGCAGATATGAAAAAAAGATTAATCTTATTGCTCATCTCCATCAGAGCTCTTGGGTGACCTTGAGCATTGTCAATGAACAGTAATGTTTTTAAAGAAATTTTTTATTCTGAGCAGTAGGTGGGCTTAAAATATTCAGTAAACCATGTTGTAAACAGATGTATTTTTATCAGGATTTGTTGGTCCATTTATAGAGCACAGGCAGAGTAGATTTAGCATGATTCTTAAGGGCCCTAGGATTTTCAGAATGGTAAAGGAACATAGACTTTAACTTAAAGTTACCAGCTGCATTAGTCCCTAACCATAGAGTCAGCCTGTCCTTTGAAGCTTTGAAGCCAAGCATTGGTATCTCCTTTCCAGCTACAAAAGTCCTAAAAAGCATCTTCTTCAAATGTAATACTGTTTTACGTACTTTGAAAATTTGTTTAGTATAACTACCTTCACTAATTGTCTTAGGTAGATATTCTGAAAAACCTTCTGCAGCTTCTATATTAGCACTTGCTGCTTCTCCTTTCACTTGTATGTTATAGAGATGGCTTCTGTCCTTAGACATTGTGAACCAAAAACTGCTATTTTCAAACCTTTCTTCTGCAGCTTCCACACCTGTTGTAGGCTTCATAGAATTGAACAGAGTTAAGGCCTTGCTCTAAATTAGCATTTAGTATAGGGGAAAGTTGTGGCTGGTTTGCTTTTTCATCCAGACCATTGCTGTTATAAAACTTCCTTTATATCAGCAATAAAACTGTTTTGTTGAACCTTAAATTTCTTCCCTCAGTTTTGTATTATTTTGGACTCTGTTAGGTGAGACACATTTATAATTGTTGTATTCTCTTGATACAATGGCCAGTTTATTATTATATAATGTCCTTCTATCTTTCATAAAAATTTTTGTCATAAAGTCTTTTGTATCTGATATTAACCATTCCAGACTTTTTGGCACTGTTTGCATAAATTGTCATTTTTTCTCTTTTTATTTCAACCTATTTGTGTTTTTGGATCTAAACTGAGTTTTTTGTGGATGACCTATTATTGTTCATCTGACCTATTGTTAGATCAATTTTTAAAACCATCTGTCAATCTTTGCTTTTTAATTGGAGATTTTAATCTATTTACACTTGAAGCTGTTACTAATAAGGAAGAACTTACTTCTACCATTTTGCTATTTGTTTTTCCTATGTCATATCATTTTGTTCCTCAGTTCCTGTAGTACTGCATTCTTTTGTGATTAATTGATTTTTTCTAGTACTCTATATTTACTCCCTTCTGATTTATTTATTATATATTTTAACATATTTTCTTAGTAGTTGCCCACTAACATTTTAATGCAGTTAACAATTTAATTTATAACACAATCTGTTTTGAATTAATGCCTCATTGACATTAGATTCAGGAGTATACACAATTTTTCTCTCATAAAGTTCTAAACTCTCTTTTTATAGTTATTATAACAAATTACCTCTTTGAACATTGTTTACTGGTCACTGTAGATTTGTAAATATTATTTAGGTAGTTGTATTTTAAATTATATAGGAAAAATGATAGGTTACAAACCAAAAACACAGTACTACTGATTTTACATTTACCTATATAGTTACCTTTATGATTTTCTTTATTTCCTAAAAAGGATTCTGGCGTTGTCAGCCTAAAAGACTTACATTAGCATTTCTCCTGAGGAAAGTTTACTAGTGGTGAACTTTTCCATTTTTTTTTGTTTTCTTGGGGCTATCTCTTCATTTTTGGAAGGATAGTTTTGCTAGATATAGAATTATGAACAGTTTTTTTTCCCTTTCATGACTTTGAATATGTCATCGCATAGCCTCCTATCTTCCATGGTTTCTGATTGGAAGTCAGCTGTTACTCTAATCAAAAGTCCCTTGTACATGATGAATCTGGTTGTTGTTTTTCTTGCTTCTTTTCAGATTCTTCCTTTGTGTTTGGCTTTGATGGTTTGATTATAGTTTGTCTTGGTATGGATCTTTTTAAGTTTCTCCTACTTGGACTCATTGACCTTATTAGGTGTATAGGTTTATATGGTTTGGGAAGTTTTCAGCAATTACTCTTCAAATGTATTTTCCCTTTTCTCTTCCACTGAAATTTCTATTATTCTTATGATGGTACACCTTATGAGGTCCCACCTGTCTCTTAGGTTCTGTTGATTTTTCTCATTCTTTTATCTTTGTGTTTCTCTGACTAACATCAATTGACCTAGTTCAAGTACACTGATTATTTTTTGCTTGCTCAAATTCAAGGTTGAACCTCTCTAGTGAAATTCTTATTTCAGTTATTGTACTTTTTAGCTCTAGGATCTGTATTTGATTCTATCTTATAATTTATATCTCTTGATATTCTCTATTTGCTGACACAACATTTACATGGTTTTCTTTAGTTCTTTGTACATGGTCTCTTCTAGCTCCTTGATTACACTTAAAATATTTCATTCTAAGTCTTTTTTAAGTCCAATATCTGGGATTCCTCAGGGATATGAGCCATATTTTTGTATGCATTATAATATTTTGCTAAAATTAAACATTTTGAGTATTATAATATTATAAAAATAGGGATTAGATTTTTACTCCTTTCTTGATCTTTTATGTTACTGGTTGTTGGAGTAGTCGCTGTTCATTTGTTTAGTAGTTTTTATGAACTAATTTTCTGAAGTCTATATTGTTTGTTTTATATGGCCACTTACATTTCTTTTCTGTTAGCTTGATAAACAGCTAATGATTTGACAGAATTTCTCTTTAAAAGAGAGGTTTAGTTCTTTTGTTCTTGTTTCATTACTCACCTGGTTGCTGTAATCTTTTGATTAGTTTACAGATTTCTCATAAGTTTGATTTTAACTGTTATTGCCAGTTTACTTCCCACTTGTGTGGAGGGGACAGTGTTTTGGAGTTCCCTGTTCCCTGAAGTCATTCGACATATGTTGTCATTCAGTCTTTACAGTAAGTTGCTTCTGTTTAAGATAATGCAAATGGAATTCCATCTTCCTGGTTTCTTCATCATGTTTCATCTGCAGGACCTGGATTCATAAGAAAGTTCCCAGGTGGGAACAATTGACTTCACTTAAAATTTAATGCTTGGCTTGTTCTCCTATTGTGACCCTTCCCATTGTACTCCAACTGTGTGAGCCAAGCCTCTGCTCACAAAGTTTGAGCAGTTTTGCCCTCAGCTCCTCCCATGACAACAGGTTCTTATACATTTTCTTGAAAATATGAAGTAATCATATTTGCATATTCACATTTTACATTTTTCTTAGAGTTCTATTTACTATTATATGTAAAAACATTAACCTGAGTAACTATATTTACATTATTATTTCATGAATACTTTTTAATGCTTTAATGAATCAGTTTTGAACCATTAATTTTGTTTTGGGAATCAAGAATTTAAATAAACCTAATAATAATAAGAAATATAAAAAATCAACTAATATGTCATGCAAATAATTAGAAAAGACATGTTTTCCAAGATTAAAAATAAATACCAGCACAGTCCTTGAAAGTGCATGCATGACATTTAATGATGAATGATTATTCAATACATTTGGCATTTTATGTAGGCATCATAGTCTTACATTTCAAATTGTTAAATATATGTTAACAAAACTGTTTCATTGTTTCTTTTCCTGGAACTCGCAGATTCCTGTATACTCTAGGTGATTCGATTACTAATGATCTATGCACAAAGCACCTTGAAGAATTTTGTGCTGAATCACATTTTAAAAATGCCTATGATGATATTAATGAAGGTAAACACCTGCTGCAGAGCTTTAGATATTTGCTGAGCCTGCTCCATCAGAGTGTGTGTATGTGTGTGTGTATGTTTTCTTTTATTCCAGTGGCATTAGAATAGTACTAATTTTAGGGCTGATGTTAGAACCAAGATGGAATAAAACTTCCTTGAAGATACTAGCAATTTCCACTAAATCATACTTTTAGAATCTTCAGGGTTTTTTTAAAAATTTTATTTATTTATTTTCAGAGAGGGAAGGGAGGGAGATAGAGAGAGAGAGATAAACATCAATGTGTGGTTGCTGGGGGTTATGGCCTGCAACCCAGGCATGTACCCTGGTTGGGAATCGAACCTGCGACACTTTGGTTCACAGCCCAAGCTCAATCCACTGAGCTACGCCAGCCAGGGCTTGAATCTTCAGGTTTTATATCACAAAGTTTCCCCCTCTCTAGTTTATCAGTCTTCTATTATGAAAGTTCATTAATTGAAATTCTATATTATATGTGCCATTGTTATAGACAAAAAAGTAGTTCCAGATGTTTTGCTGCTTCTTGCTCACCACTTAAATGTTGATGTTTTCCCACATTCTCTATTTGGCCCTGAGTTCTTCTAAGTCTTCTTGACCTCTCCTGACAATCTCACATTGATAGGGATTCAGTACAGCCAATGAATCCAAAGTTTGTTTCTCTCACCAACTGTATGGGAAAACATATTTGCCAATGATACCTCAGACAAGGGTTTAATCTCCAAAATATATAAAGAACTTACAAGACTGCACTCTAAGAAGACAAGGAATCCAATTAAAAACTGGGAAAAGGACTTGAACAGACACTTCTCCAAGGAGGACATACAGAAAATCCAAAGACACATGAAACGATGTTCAATATCACTAGCTATCAGAGAGATGCAGATTAAAACCACAATGAGATACCACTTCACACCAGACAGAATGGCCATCATAAACAAAGCAACAAACAACAAGTGTTGGAGAGGTTGTGGAGAAAAGGGATCCCTAGTGCACTGTTGGGGGGGGGACTGCAGACTGGTACAACCACTATGGAAAGCAGTATGGAACTTCCTCAGAAAACTAAAAATGGATCTGCCTTTTGACCCTGTGATTCCACTGCTGGGACTCTATCCTTAGAATACTAAAACACCGACTCAAAAGAACCTATGCATCCCAATGTTCATAGCAGCACAATTTACAATAGCTAGATGCTGGAAGCAACCAAGATGCCCATCAGTAAATGAATGGATCAAAAAACTATGGTACATTTACACAATGGAATTCTATGCAGCAGAAAGGAAGAAGGAGCTCCTACCCTTTGCAACAGCATGGATGGAGCTGGAAAACATTATGCTAAGCGAAACAAGCCAGGCAGTGAAAGACAAATACCATATGATCTCACCTTTAACAGGAACCTAAACAACAAAACAAAGAAACAAGCAAAATATAACCAAAGACACTGAAATAGAGGTCAGGCTGACAATGCCCACAGAAGAGAGTAGAGGGAATTTAAGGGGACAGTGGGAAGGGTTCACGGGAACAAACTTAAAGGACACATGGTCATAAACTAAGGGGAGGGTGGTAATGGGAGGGAAGTGGGGAGGGTTGGGAGGGGGGACTGGATTGGGAGTAAAAAGGAGAAAACTGTATTTGAACAATGATTAAAATAAAATAAAAAAAATCTCAGTTGGCAAAAAAACAAAACAAACAAACAAAAAACAAAGTTTGTTTCTCTCGTTTTGACCTCTTTCATAAGATTTCAGCAGCATCTCCTCTTGGACATCCACAAACACTTCAAGCTCATCTTGTTCAAAGGTTATTAAGTTAAAAGGAGGTCATTATGGTTAGAAAAGAATAATTAATTACTTCCACTCCTATCTTTTGGTCAGGGTTCTACAGAGATATAGATGCAAATATTTATCTATATCTATGTATCTACATATCTATATATCTACATATCTACATATCTATCATCTATCTATCTATCTATCTATCTATCTATCTATCTATCTATATTATCTCACATGAATGTAAAGGCTGAGGAGTCTCACAAAATGTATCTGAAAGCTGAAACCCAGGAAAACTAGTGGCATAGTTAAAAGTGAATCTGAAAGCCTGGGAACCAGGGGAGCATATGGTATAAATCTTAATTCTAGGACAGAAGAAAACAAGGTGAGATGTCCCAGTTCACCACTGAGGCAGGAGGAAAGGAGCAAATTTCTCAAATTCCTCCTTCTTCCAACTTTGGTTCTATTCTGGCTCTTCATGGATCAGATATTGCCTGTCCATATTGTGGAGAGCAAACTATTTTACTGAGTTTATTAATTCTCATGCAAATCTTATACAGTAACACCCTTACAGGCACACCAGAAATAATGTTTAATCTGGGCTCTTTGTTAACTCATGTTGACACATAAGATTAATCACCGAGCATGTCCATTCCCAACATGGTCTTCTTATTTTTCCCCTACTTCAGCTGGTGGCATAATCTAATATCTCATAACTCAAACTAGAAATTCAGTAATGGGTCACCTGTTACTTCTAACTCTGTGTGACAAATATTTTCTTTCAAAGCTCTCTTCTTCTTTTCCCTACCACCTGCCCTTGTTGAGGTCCTCCTTGGTTACTCTTCCTTGTCCTGCCTTGTTGGCATGGCTCTCTCACCGATCACCCTGCTGCCGTATTTTCATTTTTATATCATTCCTCCATAGCACCCAGAAAAGTTCATCTAAAATGTGAATGTGACCATATCACCCATCTGTGTCTCAATGTCTCCATGTCTCCTTCAGTGTAAAGGATCACTATTTATCTGATGTACCTATGACTACTTTTCTTCAAATTAAAACTTATTAAAAAATTCAAGAGAAAACTGAAGAGAGATGCTAGGAAAGGAGATGTATATGAGTGCCATTTAAAAATGGAGCAGATTTATATAGTGCTTTAACAGAATGCACTTTTAAAAAATGAATAGTACCTCCAATGTCTGTTTCACATCAATTATTATTTTTTTCTTAATTTAAAGTAGACTTTTATTTTCCATTTAGTACTACAGAGAGAGAAAATTTAGATAGTCCATTTTACTTCCCACAGTTGGTCAGCCAAATGCATTACTTTCTTACTCTTTTCAGTTCTTTGTTATCTTCAGAATAGTGCTTTAAAGAAAGTTACAGAATCAATCCAATTATGATAAGGTACTATAAAAACAGGTTTCTGTTAACATCATATCAAATATTATTAAAGCTGACTGCATTTTATATGAGGATCATTTTATATTTAATTTATATATATACAATTATAACTTATATATGTGAATCATTAATCTAAATAAACCTAGTTTTTATTCCTGAAAATTTATTTTGAACCATGTGATCTAAAACTTACTTTTTCACAAGAACAAAGTTACATATGGGAATTACACTTTCAGAAAATGACCCAAAGACTGTGGATACCATGAAATAAAAGAAATAAAGGGGAATTTTTAAAATAAGATTTGGATCAAAATAACATTTTCAAAGATAGTTATCAATAATGTGTCTCATAATTCTGGAAGTAGTTGTTTGCTAAAAACAAAACAAATCAACAAACCCAAATGTCATTCTGTCAGCTGAGTCACTAGGGAACGTTTATACTATTATCCTTAACAACTTGAACAGAAATGCTTATCTCCTACTCTTTCCAACAGTTTTTTTCTTTCTTAGTCTTCTTCATCACAATAAAATACTCTATTATCCACCCAAAGGTTCAAGGCAAAAATCTGCATATGATCTGTGAAGCAGCCCTTCCCTTTATCCCTAATATCTAATTCATCAGCATATTCTTAGGGTTCTTTCTCCAAAAGATATCTGAAGTCCATCAATTTCTTTTAATCTCTATTCTTTCTCACAATCCATTATATGTCATGTAGTTTTTTTCCCATTTCCTCCTAAGTATTCTTGGCATTTTCTATTTAGCCTATCTACAATCCATGCTATGCACAAAAAGAAGTACAAATGAGTAACAAATCAGGTAAGTCACTCATCTATTGAAAGCCATCCAAGATGGCCCACTGTTTCAATGAGATTCAAACATTGCTATGCTCTGCATGGTTCTTTCTATATGATCTGGCTTTGCCTTCCAGCTTGACCCTCTTACCTACCATTCACCCCTTATTTATTTTGCTCTAGGAACACTGGATTTCTAGATGGACCATCTTGCTTTTGAGGGGTACTCACACCTGCCTTCAGACACTTCATGCACTGTGTGATATTCTTTGTCAGACTGGTTTTGGAATTCTTTGTCAGACTGGTTTTACTTCCTTGTTAGTTTACATATAACTATGTATTATGGTCTGAATTTTGCTTCCCTCAGATTCATATGTTGAAATCCTAATCCCCAGTACCTTAGAACTGATTATATTAATTTGTTAGGAGTTCCATAACAGAATTCCATGGACTGGGTGGTTTAAACAACATAAATTTATTTTTTCACAGTTATGAAAGCTAAAATTCCAAGATCAAGATGTAAGTAAATTTGATTTCTCCTGACACCTCTCTCTTTGGCTTGAAGACAATCATATTTTTGCTGTGTCCTCATGTGGTCATTCCTCTGTGTGTGCACATCCTTAGTGTCCTTCCTCTTTTTATACTCACACCAGCCTAATGGATTAGAGTCCTAATCTTATGATTTATTTAACCTCAATAGTCTTCTTAAAGACCCTATCTTTACAAATAGTCACATTGTAGGTTAGGATTTTGATATTTAAATTTTGAGTGTACGATTCAATCTACAAGATTTACTATATTTGTAGATAGAGTTATTTGAAAAGTTATTAAGTTAAAAGGAGGTCATTATGGTTAGTCCTAATCAAATAGGATTGGTGTGCTTATAAGAAGAGAAGATTAGGACACAGACTTACACAGAGGGAAACACTGAGAAGATAGCCATCTACAAGCCAAGGAGAGAAACCTCAGAAGGAACCAACCCTGGCAAACACCTTGACCTTAGACTTTTGCTTCCAAAATTATGAGAAAAATGTACTTCTGTTGTTTTTGTTATGCCATTTGCTGTATTTTGTTATGATAGCGCTAGCAAAGGAATAAACCTCCTCAACCTGGCCTTTCCTAACCACTCAATGTAAGCAGCCCTTTGCTTTCTCTGTTGTATTGTCTTATCACTGGAAGATAACCATGACAGAGTAGGGATATTGTGTTGTTCTCTGTATATCTTCAGCACTCAGTGAAGTGACTGGCCTATAGGATTATGCACTTTTTATTGAATAAATGGGTGGATGAAGGACTGACTGACTGAATAGTTAAATAGATGAATCATCTTATAAACAACAAACCTAGAAGAAGTGGAACATGGACAGGGTTAATTTTGAAAAAAGGAACTTTATAGAACTCTGCCTAGGAAAGAGCAGTGAGATCCAGAGAAGGGGCAGTATTGGGTCAAATGGTTAATGGGAATTTGAAAAGCCTAGTGAAGAGACATGGAGACAGAAAAACTACAATGCCTATCACCATATAATTGAACAACTATGACCACAGAGTTGAAAATGTAATGTGGTTGTCTTCCTGTGAGATTTAAGCAAGTGAGAGACAGGCTGTTCACTTAGGGAACTGGCAGGAAGGAGAAAGAAGACTCTACAGATATTCCCCCAAAATACCCTTTAATTCTGGCTGTTATGCAAGCTAGATCTCCTTTTTGAATGCAGACAATCCATCTGTCACATTCAGATATTCAGGCTCTCCTTCCTTTTATGAAATGAGAACGCCCCAGTCCTTGCTTAAATCTGACCCACTTAAATCTCAGGCCCACTTGCCTCACAAACTTTATGTGTCCTATATACCTGGCAGGATTTGCTATACTTGTGTTTATATATTCCCACTTTGTCTCTATGATGTCTGATCCTTGCCTAAGATAACTCAAACCCTGCTTTTCATTGGCCCTAATACCAAAAGCTGAAATTACAGAGACTATGGTCTTTGCCCAGGCCCTAAGGAAAGTCCAGAGGACAGGGAAATCATAAAGCCACTAACCAGCACATTAACATCTAAGGGGAACAGCCCCAGAAAATAAAAGAAAATCAATTTTAGAAAACTCAAAGTAAAAAAAAAAACATTTAAAAACTGCCTCTTTGATATTGTATAACTATCAAAACACCACTCTACACTATGACTATATATTTCTACTTTTAATTTAGTAAAATTCACTGTCCCCATGAACAAAAAGTATTAATATAAGCTTGAACCTGAAAATGAACTTGTAGAATGGAATTGAAGGCTATCATGGTGTTATTAAAACTTGATTGAACCTGTATAAATACACTTGCTGATTTCAGGACTCATGTTGTAAAGGACTTCTACAGATCATTATTTAGGGATTGAAATAAATCAAAATAACCAAGTTCAGTTTGGGGGACTATGGTGATATATTTATCAATAAAATAAACCTTTCTCAGGTAGGTTTAATTTTTAAAAGTTTTCAATTAATTCCATTTTATGAATAGCAGTAGTTTTAAGCATTACTTCATTAAGTATTTACAACTCTGTGAGGTAGGTACTATGATTATTTCAATTTATCTATGAGAAATCTGTTTGAATATGTTGCCCTAAATCTGTAAGTGGTAATGTCAGGAATTAGAGCTAGGAAGTCTGATTCCAGAAAAAGTTTCTATAACCATTACATATGTAGAATTAGAGGAAAAATTGTTTTCTACCAGATACATATACAATTTTAAATCAGTGGTTATTTTACTTATACTTGTAAAAGGCAAAAGATTTATACGATCTGAAGAGAAACCAGAGTATTTATTTTACTTATACTTGTAATTGCAAGGTTTGGTAACTATTTTATGCATATATATGTATAATCCATGTGCTTTGGACATAATTTTATATAATGTAGATAATGTCTTCAGCTTAAGTAAAAAAAGTGCATGCATAGTCACATACGTGTTATGGCATTTGATTGATTGATATTTACCTCATACCTGCATTGATTTCATGATGAAAACTTTTCCTTGGTCATGAGCTTGACAAAGATAAATTGTGAATGGCTTTGAAGTTCCCATCTTTAATTGCTGCATGTGTAACAAAAAGTTATTTGTTTGTAGAGTTGATATTCAGACACAGTTCCCTTTCTCTTTTGTTCATGTTACTCTGCTTTCCAGCTTCAGTCCGAGCTTCATAGTCATGTTTTGATTAAGGGACTAATGCTTTATTAAATTTTGAATAGAATCTGTTATCAGTGTAGTGTTATTCTTATTGAAATAGCAACATAATATTCTTCAGCTGCTTTGTGAAAGGGAAGCAAAGTGTGATTTCTATTCTGACTCAGATTCCTAGTTGTTTACAGAGGTTTAAATAATGCTTTTTGTGGAGGCTCCCAATTTTGGTTTGAGATGATACTGGGCTGTATCATTGATGCTATTGTCATCAAATACAGTGAAGGTGTGGGCCACCTATTCCAATTTTATTACTTCTTGAGGGATGGAGATACATTTCTATGAAATACTGATTTCTATGCTGAATTCTGCTTAGTGGGTCCAAGTTTTAGTTAATTTCTGAGGGTCAGAAGACATCTTCAAAGTTTTCCTTGTATTTTCTAATTGTTTTGATATTACTTGGTCATCAAAATGATAAAGTGTGTGAAGAATTTATTTTTAACCAAAGATGCATGAAAGCAGCCACAGTCTAGAGTTCACAGACCTCTCGGATACATAGCCCATTCAGAAAGAATTCACTTTCATGTGTCTAGGCCTCAGTTGCAGTATCTATGAAAGGAGGGAGTGGAACTAAATTATATTTAATCTTCTAATTTGCAACTTTGTGTTGAATGATTTCATTACTTTAGTCTCCTATGTTGTAGTAGCCTCTACAACTATATTGATAACACATTCATGCATTTATTGACTACTGGGTAGAAAAGATATGGTTGATTTGAGCCTTTTAGTCATTCCCTTATGGCACAGGTGGCAAACACGAGGCCCACAGTCCGAATCTGGCCCTCCACCTTGTTTTATCCAGCCCAGCACCTTGTTTTTACCCAGTGGCAGTGCCAAGCCCTTGCTTAACTATTAGGGAGTAGTTACATTTATACAGTCCTAAAATTACATTCAGCCCTTTGAAGGCAACCACAAGGCTAATGTGGCCCCTGGTGCAAATAAGTTTGATACCCCTGTCTTATGGCAAAGGTTTCACATATATGAGATACATTTATTCATTCAACAAATGCTCATTCACTGTTTTGTGCAAAGCACTGTACTAAGGGAATGCATGCAGGAAAAGTAATGGATCTTACATAATCAAGTGGCTTCTTGATTGTTGGGAATTTGGAGTAGTCTATGTCCACAGAACCTCACAGAAATAAATGAACAAATGAAATTCAAACTTGTGGTTTTAACTTCATTATCAATGGGCTGAAGTCTGTTGGTGGGTGTGTGTTCTTTCTGGAAGTGTTAGGAGAGAATCCATTTCTTGCCCCCTCCAGCTTCTAGAAGCTGCTGCCATTTCTTAGCTTGATTTATGGCCATATCACTCCAACCTCTGCTCTGTCATCACATCTCCTCCGACTTGGACATACCTGCCTCCTTCTTATAAGGACCCATATGACTATATTTGACCAATCCAGATAATCAAGGATAATCTTTCCACCTTATGATCTTTAAATCAATCACATCATCAAAGTCCCTTTGCCAAGTACTGGGGATTAGGATGTGGGCATCTTTAAGGAGCTATTATCCTGCATACTGCATATTTTATTAATGGAAATATATATATTAACAATAAAGTACATAGAGAATTTCTACTATGCAGGGTGTCTGTATAGTAATATTATAATTTTTAAGCAATTATACTAATTAATGGGACAGCTATGATGCTGTGTCCACCATGGCTCAAACTTTCTAAGATGTCTACTTGGTAACTGCTATTCAACAATAGAAAATATTCTTCACAGATCTTAATCTGCCAAAACTAAAATGTATTTATGTAATATTTATGACATATGGAACCCCAAACTATTGAACACAATGGTTGCTTCCAATGAACATTTTGTATTTTAACAAAAAGAAACAAATAATTACTGCTCCAAAGAAATGAGGCTGATTTTTATTATGTAATAACAATAGTAATACATTATTATTATTAGTGCCAAGCCATCTTCTAGGTGCTTGTACATTTATTAATGTATTTAATTCTTATAACAATGAGATGCCATTATCCCCTCATTTTAAAATGAGAGAACTGGAGCACAGAAGTTAAATAAGTTACTCCAACTCACATAGCTAGGAAGATTCGGAGAGATTTGAACTCAGGCAGTCTGGCTCCAGATTCTAGACTCTCTAGGCAGCTCTGAAAAATATTTTAGAGCCAAAGTGTTTCAGGAGGATTCAAATGCATTTATTATAAATACACAGTTGGGTAGATTACAGGGCTGAGTGTTTGAGGCACCTGCCAGCGCTTTTATTGTGACATCCTCATTCTGAATTTTAAATGACTTCTCTCTGTTATGAAGCTTTCTTTTGGGAACACTTCTTGTTTTATATTTTGGATATATTTTGATTACTAATACAGTCATACCTTGGTACTCATCAGCTTCAGAACTCATCAAACCCTGTACTCATCACATTTTGGTGGGAAAAATGTTTTGGCACTTGGCACTTGCTTGGGACTGATTGTTAAAATTTGTGAGTCACAATGCTGCCCCCTGCAAGAAAAAATGCTTCCTCACTCATCCCTTGGGCCGCACTCGGCGACTCTCTCTCTTGATAAACCAGAGGTCAGTGAGTCAGTTTCACAGTAGCTCTGGAACATGCAGAATCCCCACATATTCGCCATTACTGTCTTGTACTTTTGTGCATCTTAAGTGCTAATCGTGGGTCACAAAAAAGGTTAAGAGTGACACCACCAAGCCTAAAAGACAATTCATAAGAACCACAATGGAAAGAAAAAAAGATATTGTAGCTAAGTATGAGAGTGGTATAGGTGTGACTGATGTCACTCTTATGTTCAAGATACCAGGAACAATGATCTCAACAAAAGTGAGGAATAAGGAAGTAATTAAAGCATGAAGTGTAGGTAAAGGTGTAAGTCTGTGAGTAAGCAACATTCACAGACATTGGAACAAGCAGGAAATTTGCTTTACATATGGATTAATGAAAAATAGCATGTGATAGCATATCTGAGGCAAAAAAATTGCATGAAAGCTAGGCAATTGCATGCTGATCTGTTAAAAGACAAGCCTGGAACAAGTGGTAAGAGCACTGAATTGTTTAAAGCCAGTCATGGGTGGTTTGATAAGTTTTAAAAGAGAACTGGCATTCCTAGTGTGGTGAGGCTCAGAGAGGCAGCCAGTGCCAACAAAGCCTCTACATTCTCCTGAAGAAACCTATGTCACCAGGTTTAGGGAGAATGTAGAGACTGAGGGTTTTGTCCCCCCAACAAGTGTTTAACTGCTACAAGTCTGGTTTGTTCTGGAAGAAAACACCTAACAGAACCTATATCACTCAAGAGGAGAAGGTATTGCCAAGGCAGAGGCTGATGATGGACAGGCTAACTCTGTTGTTGAGCGGGAATGCTACTGGGGATTTAAAACTTAAGCTCCTACTGGTGCATCACAGTTAAAACCCAGGAGTTTTCAAGAGAGAGGATGTGATAACCAGCAAGTTCAGTGTGATGTGGAGGGCTTATACTAAAGCTTGGGTGATGAGGCAGATCTTTATAGAGTGGATGAACAAAGTGTTTGGCCCCAGTGTGAAAAAGTATTTGCAGGAAAACGAACTGTCTGAGGGCTTTGTTAATTATGGACAGTGCTCCTGTTCACCCTCCAGGGTCAGAGGGCAAGTTACTGGAAGAGTTCAGCTTCATAACCGTGAAGTTCCTGCCCGGTAACATAACTCCTCCACTCCAGCCCCTGGAGCAGCAGGTCATTTCCAACTTCAAAAACCTCTACATGAAGGTCTTTTTCCAGAAGTGTTTTGAAGTAACCTCAGATACACAGGTAACACTCAGAGAGTTCTGGAAGGACCATTTTAATATCTTCCACTATGTTACTATCATAGATGAAGCCTGGTGTGCAGTCTCTTACAAGACCATGAACTCTGCCGGGAAGAAACTATGGCCAGAAGCTGTAATTCCATGGGACTTTGAAGGCTTTGAGGATGATCCTGGTAGCCCAATGGTGGAGCATGGTTTGTCTCTGGACAAGTCCAGGGGCCTGGAGGTCAGTAATGAAGATGTTGAAGGGTTAGTGGAGGAGCACAGAGCAGGGCTCAGCACTGAGGAGCTGCAGGAACTTCGAAAGTAGCAGCAATGGAGAGTGGCTGAGGACATTTCTTCAGGAGAGGAGGAGGGAAGGGAGGGAGCATCTAGTGAACTGATAAAAGAAATTTGTGGAAAATGGGTTTAGTTCAAACCTTAGGGAAAAAGTATCACCCAGACAAAGCTCTAGCAAGCCGAAATGTGCACCTGTTTGAACAAACAATGGCATATTTTAGAAACATTTTGAAACAGACAGAAACAAGCTTCTTTTGACAGGTTTTTAGTGAAACCCCCAAAATCTGAGTCTCCAACAGTGTTCAGTGAAGCCAAGAGACAGAAAACAGAAGACACCCCTAAGAAATCGCCTTACATTGTCCTGGAAGAGGACTCCTCTTCCAACAGTTAACCTTTCCCTTCCTCCTCCTCTAACCTCCCCACCATCCCATTATGCCGGGAACTCTTCTCGGTGGTACAGGTAAAGTGAAGTTAAATTTTATTTTGTTTTTGTGTAATTAATTGTTTTTTTCCATGCCTGTTTAGTTTTGAGGGTTCTGTATTACAAAACAACCTAATTTAATATTAGCCCAGTAAAATGTGAAAGTTCTGAGGAACTTTCATAATTATTTCTAACGATATTATTTCTTATCGGAAAAATTTTTTCAGTACTCTCAGTTTCGGCACTTGCCCCAAGTTCTGGAACAAATTAACAATGAGTACCGAGGTACCACTGTATCCTAAGAAGCCACTAATCAAATGAAAATGAGCATTATGATTTTAATAATTTTAATCTTTCTTACTAGGCCATACTCTTTGTAATCAGACATGATCACAATTGTGTCTGCAAGGTAATATGACTGAATTTTAGCAAATAGGATAGAGTTTTCCTGTTCAAATTAGTACCTTTTCTAGTATTATCAGAGTGGTTTCATTAGAATTGGTTCAGAATGCCATTTAGTTATCACCTTCTCTAATTTAATATACTTTCAAAAGAAAATAATGTCTTCATAAAAGTTAAAAACATACATCAAGAACTCTGAAAGCAAACCCGTAAGAGATCTTTCCACCATGGCTTGGACAATGCTGTAGTTCTTCAAAGCTGCACACTTCCTCTGCAGGTCATTGCTCTGAAGACAGTACGCAGAGCTGCAGGTAGTGAGCAGCATGTTGTCCCATTGGTTTGGCAGGGGTGCTGCTTCTTTGGTATCACAATGGGTACCAAAATGTTGACTTCAGTGGTTTATTTACAGCCTTACCTAGAGGATTTCTTGTATCTAAACATTAACAAAATAATTAGGCTTGAATTAGTAAATCCATAGTCTGGAAAGATAACTAGGCATAATTGATTTAAATATAATGTACAACCAGCCATAATGATACTTGAGGATTCTGAAATACTTTCAATATTCCCTCATTGGGAGTTGGTGAAAAATATTTCTTAGCCAAGGATAGTTATGAGAAATATTCTGATCTGGTTCACATTTTTCTTCAGTTGTTCACATCCTATTAAAAGTGTTCTGAGTGACTGTTCCTACCCATTGTGTTTTGGTCTGGTTCCTTCCTTTGAGCTTGCTCTTTTCTAATTACCACTTCTCCAAAGCTCATCTCAAGCACAGGATGACGTAAAGAGAATAATGTGGGGACTTTGCTTACTTCTGCGTGCTCATTTTTTGGGAAATAGCTTCTGTTTATATTTGTGTAGCTTTAATCTCTGGATCTGTTTTCACCCCATATGGGTGATGGTAGGCCTCTGAGATGGTGATGGAAGGAATATTTTTAATCTACTTATGTTGGTAAAAAGAGTAAATTGCTAAATAGGATCTAAGCCAAAGATGGATTTTCCCCATTGGATAAAATATAGCACATGCTCACACATATATGCATACATACATGAATGTTTATAGAGCTTTAATACTTCAAACTTCTTGCTTAGCACAACTAAGCAGTCCTCCTGGCTTCCACTGCTCAATAATATTACTCTTTATCTAATTCACATCCAGTGTCATCCAAGCAAAACCTGCATTTTAGAGAGTGTCATCTCTCTAACTCATTGCTGGTGGGTAATGCTTCAGTTCCCAATTGCCTTTAAATTCATCTTAAATCACGTGCCATAGCTTTATATAACTTAGGCAACATGGTGTCTCTGATTATTATAATCTAGAAGTTTCTAAATATTGAGCCCCAATACAGAAACTCTTATAAATCAAGAAATAGCTGGTGGAGTTTGTCAGGAGGTTGAGGCCTGGCTATGCCATCACCTAGAAAAATCTGCTTTCCTACAGGGTGCATGGATGAACTTTCCCACAAGGAATAATAAATAACTCAGTGGTTTTCAAAATAGGAAGTGAAGTATATTTAAGTATTGTATTTTGTAAAGCATTTTAAACAAGTGCTTTCTATTTAGTGTTGTGCATACAAACAATAAAAAACGTAGGCACAAAGGCTAACCAATTTAGGTTGAAAAAAATTATAGACATCAAATACAAAGATTTTCAAGAATGTATATTTGGAAAATGTACATGATAAAAGTATGGGTTATTCATTAAACCAAAAAATATCTAAACAAAATATCTTAATTTTCCAAATATTGAGCAAAATATCTTAATTATTTAATATTATAATAATTAATTCTTTTTTGCATGCAGCTTATTTTGCATTACACTTCAACCTTTGAGTCATTAAACAGGAAATCTAAAACAAGAGGGCTTGGTCAGCTTTCATTAGGATAGACCATAAATACTCATCTATTAAGACTTTGGAATATACCAGCCTATTTATTTTAGATTAGATATGTGTCCTTCTAGAAATGTTGAATGCTTTATGCATATCTAAAATATTATCTCAATTTAATTTTAACCAACTTAAGCATCAACTCTTTACCATCCTATTAATTATTTTAATCACATGAAATAATTACTAATATTAGAAATGTGCCTATGTTAATAAAATATGAATATTTAAAGAGTATTATTCTTAGATGTATTTAATAAACCAGAAAAAGAATACAAGTGTTGTTAACTCAATGCCCATAGACGAAGGTCTGGTCAAACATTATTTTACGATGTCAAGTGTATAATAAAGTTGCTTTAACAATGCTCTCAACTTACATTGTCACACTCAAAGAAATAGACCGACAATTTCTTTGCACATTTTAAATGTACTTAATGAATTCTTGTCAGGTAGACTAAACATGTGTTGAGTAGACATTAGCCATTTGAGAGAGATCTAACATGCTGTAATGAAAGATTTCATAACACCTACAGCAGCAGTTTTCCCAAGGATCAAGACAATTACTTTGACATTATGTAGAGAGAATGACCAGATCAGTAGAGCTGCTTCAGCAGTAAGTTTCCAGATCAAACAGCTGTTTACAAAGGCACTGCAAAACTTTATCAGGTGTTTTATGTATATTGGAGGTTAAATGAAACATCTGGCCGTACCTGATAGCAAAGTTACAAATGAGCATCGCACTTGACCTGATTGTGTAATTAAGGCAACAGCTGGGTCAGGAAAGGAGGTTTTAAAAGGTAGTATTAAGTAGCTCTAACTTTGGCTAATGAGTTATTTCTCTTCAAGAAGCTGCTTTATAGTTTGACCTGTACTTATCTCAAACTTGGCTTATGGCAACTCTCTCTAATATATTGTAACATACTCAAAGGGTGTCAAATAAATCTACTAACTCTAATCACTGCTGATAACTTTTGAATTTGCTTATACATCTTCTTGGGCATAAGCATATTTAAATAATTCTTGAAAAATTTATTGTTGGACTTCAGAAAATGCCAGCGAGAATGTGGAATCTACTATTTAGTAAACCTTAAAAAGTGACTAAATATATAGGAAGTTTAAATTTTTAAGAAAAATATCAAACCCTTTACTGGTGTGGCTCAGTGGGTTGAGGATCATCCCACAAAGCAAAAGGTTGCTGGTGGTTCAGTCCCTGGTCAGGGCACATACCTGGGTTGTGAGCCAGGGCTCCAGGTGGGGGCGTGTGAGAGGCGACCCATTGATATTTCCTTCACACATGATTGTTTCTCTCCCTCTCTTTCTCCCTTCTTTCCCCTCTCTCTAAAAATAAATAAGTAAAATATTAAAAAAAAATACTAGATAGACACTAAATCTATGACCAAACTTAAGTTGCTAAATAAATACTGGCAACGATGGTATCTCATGGTCTGTTAAGGTGCTATTTTTAGATAGTTCATACATTTAAGTAGATCATTGTTATTTAAAGGAAAACACAGTCAATAACAAGCTTTTTGGTTGGTTCAACGCAAGATTTTTTTGTTTTCTTCTTGCCAGCCACAATGTAGAAAACTAGATGTTTATATGAAATACTTTTGTTACCAGGAAAAGCATTGTAGAACGTGATTTTTGGCATAATTTGTACCTCACTTAATAAACACACTGATCCCTTTTTATTCAGTAATACATGCCAAGAAGCAGTCCTTCTTCAAAACTGGATAATATATCCTCATCAGAATGTTATAAACATAGTTTTATCCTTAAACAAATAGTGCCAAGCAGATCATAGATTTTATACATAATATGTCATAAAAGCAACTGTAAAGCAACTATAAACCTCTATAATAATGCAAAAACATAAAAATAAGCTGCTAGTTCTATAAAAAGAACATAAATCTTCAGTACACATTATTTATAAAATAGACCCCAACTTGCAATGAAATGTATGTATATGATTAGACAAAAATTCTAGTGCTTGATAATTTGATAATGCTTGATAATGACCCATAATTAATAATACCAACCAAATACATAATAAATATTAATACAGAAAAACAACACCATTTTGATCATTATCTTAAAATTTGGAAGATACTTTAGAAAATAACATTGTTTCTAGTTTCTTTACAAAAATCTGTCAAAATTTTTGAGTGATTATTTTACTCTCAAATGTCTCAAAAGGAAGAGAAATATTTAAAATTATTTTAATATAGTAAGCAAACTATAATTGATAATTTGAAGAAGTTATTCCTCTTAGAATATTACATAATTATCCAATAATAACACCAATAATCGTAATGGATACCATTTCTTTTTAAACTTAGGTTGTGCCAGGAACAATTATTTGGTTTCTCTACTATCATAATTTACTCTTTCATTTTCTTCTGCATTTGCAGATTATTGTGTCTCTGGCCAAATACTTTTAGATCAAGTCAAGACTCCCAAGAATAGAAGTAATAGCTGTAAAAATGCTTCATTTTAAAGAATAAGACAATGTTTCTGGTCTTCAGGAGAATTGGGAGTTCCAAAACCCCTCTCACCTAATCTAAAAAGGAGGTTTAGGTGGCACCCTAACTCCACACGTGTACTAGAGAAGTAGTTGAAACCTTCCACTGAAGAGAAGAGCATTAGTTCAGTTGGAAGGAAGCTGTGGCATGTTTCAAAGTTCTTCCATTCTCATAGTCTCCACACATAATAAATAATCTATCAAAACAACACTTTTTACATGTATCACTTTTTAGTATAACCTGCTATATTAGGAGACTCATACTTTACAGAAAATACTTAGTAATGAACATAAGTATCTCTTATTTGTTTGTTAGGTAGTGAATTATTTACTTAAGCAGAGGCAGTTATCCTTCAGAAAGAATAGTCCCCAGGCAATTCCACTGCCCTACCAACAATAATTTATTTTACTGAATTTGAAAAATTTATTTGCACTTGATTTTATATTTACACTGTTAGAATATGTTTCATGAACAGTAATGATGCTATGCTTTCTATCTGCTCTTAAATAAGACTTTTCTTATTGTTGACACTAATATAGCTGTCCTGTTTCCCCCATTTGTTCATCTACACACAACCCCCACCCCCCTTTTCCTCTGGGCATGGCCACACTATTGCCATGTCCATGGACCTTGCATGTGTGTTCTCTGCTTAATCCCTTCACCTTTTTTCATGTAGCTCCCCCCTTGCCCCTTCACTCTGACAGCTGGCAATCTGTTCCATATGTCCATGCCTCTGTTTCTATTTTGTTTTTGTATTTTGTGTTTTGTCAGTTTATTTTGTTCATTAGATTCCACATGTAAGTGAGATAATATGGAATTTATTTTTCTCTGACTGACTTATTTTACCTAACATATTATCCAGATCCATCCATGATGTTGCAAAAAATAAGATTTCCTTTTTTTTTCATAGCCATATTGTATTCCATTGTATAAATGTACCCCAGCTTTTTCTATTGATGACCACTGGGGCTGTTTCCAGATCTTTCTTTGCTATTGTAAATAATGCTGCTATGAATATAGGGGTGCTAAGGATACATTACCAAAAGTGGGATCTCTGGGTCAAAAGACAGTTTCAATTTTAATTTGTTAGGGAAAGCCCATACTGTATTTTACAGTGGCTGCACAAGGCTACATTCCCATCAAGTACACCAGGGTTCCCTTTTCTCCACATCCTCACCAGCACTTAACTATGTTGACTTATTGATGGTAGTCATTCTGGCAGGTCTGAGGTGATATCTCACTGTGGTTTCAATTTGCATCTCTCTGATGATTAGTGACATTGAGATCTTAAAATACTCTTACTAGTGTATCTTGCTGCTAACAGGAGTGTTTTCATATAAATTTCTTTCACTTGGAGACAAGTTTCCTTACCTTGTGGAGGTCTCAAGAGCATCTTTCTTCTTGAATATTTGTTTGTTTCTCCCTAGATGGAGGTCACCTCTAAGTCCTAAATATTTGGACTAATAAATTGATGAGAAATATAGGTAAATTAAAGCTGAATAATAATTAAAGCTGAAAGACATTTTCAGAAAATATGTGATAGTCACCTCCATTATGATATATAAATAGTATTTTAAAACAATAAAATAGGCATTTTGTCTTCATTGTGTCCAGCATTATACCTGTATAGCTGCAGGTATTTATTTTTAAGCCACAAAGCTGGGAAATCAGTTTAGGTATTATTTTTTCTTGGTTTCCCCCCTTACTCTTCCTTCCATCTTGTTTTATAAGTGTGTAAAGTGATTGATAAAATAACAAATAACTATATTAAGCATAATAAAGTGTACCTTAGTATTCATGTGTTATAATACAAATATTCAGAGTCTAGAGAGACCAATATTGAATTATAATAATCAATAATTTGTTCCTTGTTCCCTTGGCTTCTTAAACCTAAGCATTCTTCCAATTTCTAGAATATTTTTTCTAATTTGATCTATTATAGATCTAGATTAGAGATATCTGGACCCAGTAAAGGCTACTTAATATGCCTTATTAATTAGTCAATAAATTAGTTCTTTGTATCTTTCAGTTAGTAATTAAGTGGTCTATGGGACAAGGACAGAGGATATACAGATATAGTCTTCAAAGAGTACATAGTCTCAAAAGGGAACGGTTGTAAACAAGTAATTAAAGTGTTGCTTTAGAGGTGTAATGATGTCAAACAGCAATAGTACAAAGAACTGTATAATCAGCATAGTCCAGGGAGGTCAGATGTCTCACTGAGGGGAAGACCCTT
The DNA here is from genome assembly GCF_019186645.2 of Phyllostomus hastatus. NCBI lineage: Eukaryota > Metazoa > Chordata > Mammalia > Chiroptera > Phyllostomidae > Phyllostomus > Phyllostomus hastatus. The sequence goes on along the minus strand of NW_025334017.1, from coordinate 9,163,392 downwards.
ATGTGGATTATTGAGGATGAGTAGCAGTTTGCCAGGTGGTCTGGGGAAGGGGACAGTACATGACCTGCAACCTTATGCTCTATGAATCAGCATGACAACTGAAGGAGAATTGCAAGTGGTGGGGTCTGTCTTTCTAGAATGTTGGCTGTCTGCCAGTGTTTGGCAAGGAATGACACTGGAGAGCCAAGCAGGGACCACAGTGTCTGGCCTGTCATGCCAGATACTCTGTTATCCAGGGGACAGGATAGACATTGAAATGTTTGGAGCTCGCAGAAAATTTGTCTGGTTTACCTTTCAGGAAGACGGACTTATAAACACTGTGGGGAAGTTGTCAGAATGGTGAGGTGAAAGTCAAGAGGTCTCTTTGGGAATTGTATCAGTCTGCTGAGCCCTGCCAGGACAGAATACCATAGACAGTGTGACGTAAACAGCATAATTTATTTTCTCATAATTCTAGAGGGTACAAGTCCAAGGTTAAGGTGTCAAGAAGGCTGGTTTCTCCTGAGGCCTTTCTTCTTGGCTTACAGATGGCCACCTTCTCTGTATCTTTACATGGCCTTGCGTACTCACAACCCTGCGGTTCCTTCCGGTGAAGATACCAATCCTATTGGATTAGAGCTCCATCCTTATTTTTTAAATGTATTTCAGATATTTTTTATTTCTTCAAATTTGTTGTTTATCAGGAATGACTGAAATAAAAAATAGAATTGAGTCCTACCATCACCATGGAAATGGCCTTAAGAGAAAACTGGTCAGATGAATATTATTGCTTCCCATTTTCAACCAGTAAATAGTTGCTATTAATAAATAGCCAACAACATACCACCCTTATGATCTTGTGTAACCTTGATGACATCCTTAAAGATCCTACCTCTAAATACAGATACATTGGGGTTAGGGCTTCAACATATGAATTTGGGGCAGACGAAGTTCATTCCATGACACTACACACTCTGGACTTTCAAAATTTATGTTTTTTTTTAATATGTAAAATAAGTTTATCTTATCCCAAACATCCCAAAGTCTTAACTCATTTCAGCATCAACCCTCAGTCCAAGGTCTCATTTAAATATCTAAATCAGGTATCAGTGATCCTTGAGGTAATATTACACCTAAGGCAGAATTCCTTTCCAGCTGTGAACTTGTGAAACCAATAAATGTATGTGCTTCCAAAATACAGTGGTGGGACAAGTATAGGACAAGCATTTCCATTGCAAAATTGAGAAATTGGGAAGAAGAAAGAAGTCAAAGTTACAAGAAAAAAGAAAGAAGTTCCAAGCAGGTCTAAAATCTAGCAGGGTAAATTCTCTTAGATTTTAAGGTTTGAGAATAACCTTTGGCTCGATGTTCTGTTCTTCTGGCCCATTGTGGCAGCTGCAATGTCCCCATAATCCTAGAAAGTGGCTCTGCTCCTTGGCTCTGGGTGTCAGACTTGCATTTGAGGCACTGAAACCTGAGAGGAGATAGCCTCACCCTGCAAAACTGAGGAGGAGATGGCCTCACCCTTTGAAACTGAGCAGGTGACAGTCTTGCCCCATGGGAAGTGGCCCCCTCAGAGTCATTCTTCCTTTTTTTGAAGGATGTGACATGTTTGCAGCTAGACAGCTCTAACACCCTGTCTTGTAGAATCTCAGAAGTATGAAGGCTTTCTTTTATTTTGTTTCAACTCTGTCCCCTTTAGTCCAACCGGGAAGTGTCTCTTCCCTGCTGGTATAATTGTATTTCTATGCCTGACTATGCTGTATGACCAATTAAACCCGTGGGTAATCTCTTTATGGAGTGTTTGCCCAACCACGTCATTGATGGTCTCTTCAGAACACACCTTCTCTCTCTCTCTTTTTGCACTATAGTTAAGTTGAAAATATTCCAGTCCTCAAATTCTTATATTTTTTTGCTTAACAATTTCTTTAAGCAGTAATGACAGAGCAGAACATCTAAGTTTATAACTTTTAACTTCTACTTTCCACAAAACACAGGAGCATACTCCAGCCAAATTCTCTGCCACTTTATAACAAGGATCAGCTTTCCTACATTTTCCAACAACATGTTCCTCATTTCCAACTAATATTTCTGCAGAATCAACTTTATGTCCATATGCCTACCAACAGTCTCTTCAGAACAATCTAGGCTTTTCCTAACATGCTCCCCCAACCTCTTTCAGACTTTACTTATTACCCAATTCTAGAGCCACTTCCACATTTTTAGATATTTGTTACCAGCAGCACTTCATTTCCTGGTACTAAAATATTTATTAGTCAGAGTTATTCCAAGAAACAGCCAATGGGATAGACAGATAGATAGATAGATAGATAGATGACATATTTATTAGGATTTGGCTTCTGTATTTAGAAAAGTTGGTGAGTCTAAATCTGCAGCTCAAGACCCAGAACTGCCGATGGTGCAGATGAAGTTCAAAGTCAGTCTGCTTGATAATCTTTGGTGCTATTCAGGGCATCAACTGGATAAGGATCACCCACATTATGTAGAGCAATCTGCTTAAATCTGATTTAAATGTTATTCTCATCTAAAAACACCTTTTAAGTTGACACATAAAATTAGCCATCATCAGAGTGAATTGATTAGTCTGAGTGAGAAATGGTCAGAGTTTGAACTACAATGGCAATGTAAGTGTTGGGTCAAGGATGACTTAGTTTACAGACTAGGGTGACTAGTAGTTGATGCTATTATAAACGAATAGTGAACATGCTTTAAGAAAAAAGTTTAGTGGAGGAAGATAATAAATTCAGTTTTGTTGGTAGCAGACAACAGAAACCTGTTAGAGTAAGCTTAACTAAAAAGCAGAGGATTTGTTTTAAGGGTACATATGTTTTTCATGGAAGCCAACAGTTCTAGGCTGATAATGAACTGGAAGTAGGTTCATTAGTTTATTTTTTTGTTAATTAATTTATTTTGTTTAAAATGAGAAATAACCAAACTTGTCTATATGCAGTTTAGAAAGAGCAACTGAAAAAGAAAGACTGAACATAAATTAAGATAATAAATATTGGGAAAATATCCATGAGATGAATGGAATTTAGAACACTATTTATCAAACTTTAATGAGCATGGGAATTACCCAGGGATCTTGTATGAAATCCAGATTCTGACTCATTAGGGCAAAGGTGGGGCCAGAGATTCTACACTTGTAATAAGCACTCAGTTGTTGCTGTGCTGTTGGTCCACAGACTATACCTTGAGTTGCAAAATTAGGGCCCATTATATGACTTTTCAATGGGATGTGTACACCTCTTTCTCTAAAACATGAAGAAATTGCTCAAAGAAAACCTGTGCTTAAAATTTGGTCAACTTCATTCTCAATCTCATGGTATATAAGCATTCAAAGATACTTCTAACTGGAAAGTGAACTTTTATTTTTTAAATATAATTTAATATGAAAACGTTCAAACATAAAGATGAAACCTAATATGCCCATCAGCCAATTTTGATAATTATCAATTGTTTGCACTTTTGCTTCATCAGCTATTGCCGACCTCCTCACTGTACCGCTATCACTGGAGTATTTTAAAGATATTTTCACATATCTATAATTTTGTCCAAAAATACTTCACTGTATATCTCTAACAAATACAAATTTAAAAAAATCATAGGGCCATTATCATAAGGTTGGAACTGCAGTTGTCTAAAAAATGTATTCTCATAGTAAATTCATTTGAATGAGGAAATCACAAAGTTTCTACATTGATTTTGGTTAACCTATCTCTTAAGTATGTTTTAGTATAATATTACTCCTCCCCTTTTACCTTTCAAAGCATTTATTAGTTGAATAAACTGAATTATTTTATTTTCTATAACATCTTCCATATTCTAGAGATGCTCAGTATATCTTTATATGATGTTATTTAACATGCTCCATTATTCTTCATATTTCTGTAAAATAGTAGTGGTCCTAGAGACTTGATTCAATCTGGTTAATTATTTATTGACTAGAATACTTCATGGATAATGCTGTGTATTTTTTTGCTTCAAGTCATAAAGCCTGGACTTTCTTGTCCCAGTTTGGTGATGTTAATATTAATAGTGGGTTCCGTGCTGGCAGTCTCATCTATCCATTATACAGTCCCCTATTAACTTCTTAGGTAATGATTTTAATAGCCATTGATCATTGCAACTTAGATACATTATTTGAATAAAGGTTCCAAAGGACAACTTTTTCTGCTATTTCTTTTTATATATTAACTGTAATCCTTCTTTGAAAAAGAATTTTCTATGATAAAATGTTTGTTGTCAGAAAGGCAAGATAAATTAATGATTTTTCTATGTATTTAATATTTCTCAGAATAGTGACTGCTACCCTAGCAATTTCAAAAAGTGACGACAAGGCTGAAATTAACAAAATTCAGGCTGTAGGAAAAATATATAAAATGAAGTTACCAGTTTTTTAAACACTAAATTAAAAGCGGTAAAAAAGAAAGTAGAGGAGGGTGGGAACACAAAGACTTAGGTGCCGACCTACCAAACTCAGTGTGAGTCTTATTTGGTCGTTACCACAATAAATTTTAAATATGGCATTTGAAAATCAATTTAGACCTGAATAAAATATTTTATGATATTAATGAATTAGTATTAATTTTTAAAGTGACACAATATTGTGGCTATCTTTAGAGATATATGCTGAAATATTAATGGATGTAATAATACAGTAACTGAGATTTTCTTAAAAATAACATGAGAGAAGACATAGATAAATAAGACTGGCCATGAGTTGATTTTGGTAAAACTGGTGATGAACAAGTGAATACATTATACTATTACTTCTTTTATGCATATACATGAAATTTTTCATAGTGACAATTTTGAGAGTCTATCCAGAATAGGAAAATGAGAGTAGGAGTCAAAGTCAGAGTACATTTTTTTATTTGAGATCCTTAAAAATATGGACATATTACTTTGATATTCAGAAATAGCTTTCATCATATTTCATATACTTAATTCTATGTCTGTTTAGTTGTTTTGTTTTAACCATGCAATAAAAAGAGAGCAGAAGATTTTGTTGTTGTTGTTATTGTTTTTGTATTATTAAGCACCTAGCAAAATTTCTGGTATGTAGGGAGTTATCCTCAAAAATTTAAAAAAATTAAAATTAAGCCTCCATAGGAGGCTTGTATCTTTAATACCAGCATCCTATGCAATCATAATTTTAATTGGGAATGTGTCATTTGAAAAACCACATGCACATGGTCAAAATAGTAACCAAAAGGTAAAGTAAAACAAACCTAGGCAATATTACACATAATTTGTAAAATTTAGACCCACTTAAAATTTCTAGAGCTTACAACCATTCCATAGCCTAATTTATGGAGACAAGACAGCTTTATCTGTTCTATTATATTTTAATTTGGGTATTGTTTATGTGAAATTTTATGTTTACAAATTGTGATGGAAAGTGATTTATTGTTAAGAAATTACTGGAATCTTGCAGTAATCAGAAGTTGAGATGGAGGACTGGCCAACTCATTCCATATTTTTTGACTGCAATGTGATTCTCAGGGCAGATCAGAACTCTAATTAGGGGTCTAATTTGCCTTTGATGTTGACGGCAACTCCTATTAGTATTAATGTATATGGAAGAGAGAATAGATTTTTAAATAATTTAAAAACAGCTTTGTGTATTATGAATACAGACATATGAAAGATTTAATGGTGTGACTTTTACATATTTATACTGTGGTGCACATAAACACACACTCCATGTATTGTGTATAACTATGTCTTGGGGACTAAATGAAGCTCATAAAATTTTGCCATTAATTATGCTGACAGAGGGAATATCCTTTTGTGTTTATTCATTCATTCCTCAAAATGGCTGGAGCTTCTTTTAACAATGATCTGCCCGATTTTCAAAACTCTGATTTCCCTAAATTGAGGAACACACATTTTCCTGTCATGGTACATTTTTACAGGGGAAGCCTCAGCTATATGTCTTTATATGTCAGGCATATGAAAGCATGCATTTCTTAGTTAAAGTGTTTCACAAGAGTTGGCATTTTCTCTCTCTCTCTCTCTTTTTTGTATGTTTCTTTTATAAATATTGTGAGCTACAGATGTAATCCTTTTCTAGGCACAAGTGACCTACAGTGTGATTGTACTGCATTGTATTTGTAAGTCATAAGTGGTGCTTGACATGACAATAAGAATAGCTTGTCTGTGATTTCCACTGTGAGAGGCACTGAGGTTTTGTTGGTCAGGAGGTGTGTTTTTCAGTTTGTATGACAGAGCTTCGGTGTTTGAATGGTTTAGTTACATTTACGGGTACATTCTAGCTTTATACATGGATTGCTTAACACCCAAATTATATCTTAAAGAAACTTTAAAAGCAGAAACAGAAAAATACAAGGCTACGTAAGTTTTCATTCAGGGATCACAGACACAAAGCTAATGACAAAACTAGGGTTTATTCTTATCAGCTCAAATGTAAGGCCAGAGCATCTCAAATTTCCTATATGCATAAATAATTTTTTTCTTTTGGAAACACTGCCCCTGAAAAGCAGCTCTGAAAAGGTTGCAGTAAAGCCCCCTTTGAAGGATTCTTAGTGCAGGTCAAGGAAGGAACAATGCCAAGGGGCAAGGTCTTTGTTATGCAGGAGGCCGCTGGCCATTTCAGAGCAGCTCTGGGTGTCAGGGAACCCAGTTGATGACAGATGGTGTGACTGTCCTTGCAAATTTTTCACCTTAAAATGACAGCTTATATGGAAACACCCTGTAATCATTGGGGAAAGATACTCTAAAAGCCCCTTGAAAATTACAAAAAGGGAAACAGTTTTTATTTCAGGTAAGGTTCTGGGGCTCTTTTGATATTTAAGAAAGCTGGGATGTTTGCAATGAAGAAATAGGAAAGAGAAGAGTGTTACTTGTTCCTGTTCCTCTACACACACAGCAATAGATGCACCCCTCCCCCCAAAAAAGCCAAGATAATTGATATTCTTTCAGATCCTGCCTTTAAATTACATACATTGTCTGACTTAATACACCAAGTTTGTTAACCTCTTTGGATGAAAGGCAATTCTTCTGGTAACTTAAATTACTGCAGAAACCAGCGGAAATAATTAGGAGGGTTTTCCAGGTATATCCCTGGCCAGATGTATAATACAAAATTAAGCAAAAATGTGGTTTGCTTCAGAAATTATTGTCAGTGTATGTTTGGAGGATTAAATATATATTTTCCTTTCTCCACTTGTTCTTATTGAATCTATAAAAAAAGATAACACAGGAGAAGAATTCTGTAGCTTCAGCAATAATTTTGGGTTCCCTAAACATCTTTTTCATTTTTAACTGTATATTTTTCAAAATCATCAAGGAAATATTAACAAAATTCTGAACGACAGTGAAGAGTTTCTGACTTACATACTCTATAGATTTCCAGTGACAGTCAGTGCCATAAAGCTGAGACATATTAAAAAGTCTTGGTTAGTTCTGAGTACAAACATTGTTTTAGGTTGGCTTTAATGAGAAAATCATAGCTGTCTTTTCCACTTCACATTCCTTCTCTTGTGCTGTAATTTGTTCATACAATGCGTTGTGCTCTCAAAGTATATGTCAAGGAGCAGAATGAGTTCACAACAAAAGAATCAATAGTTGATTATTTTTTAAATTCAATTATTTGTATGTTCCTTCAGTAATGTTGCTAAAATTAGAAGATTGAAAATTAAAACAACATTGGGAATAATTCATTAAATTGTTGCTTTATGTTCTTAAATGGGATTTTGCCTTAAGCTTCATGTAAGAATATTAATCATCTCTCTCTAAAATATAAAATAGTAGCAGTCACATCATCACACATCCCCGAGGAAACTGAAGGTGCCTGTGCTTCACTATTGGAATTGAATGTCTTGAGGTTTGGATGGGGTTCAGTTGTATGTTGCAGTTTACTCTCTTATTTTTACAGCATTTAAATACGACTGAGCCAATAAACTAAATTTTGGTGAATTTGCCTTTGACAATTTTGTTATAAAAATGTAAAGAAAGAGAAGGATGGAGAAAAAGGGGGCTTGGGAATGAGAGGAAAGTAAAGGAAAGAAAAGTAAAGACTTCTAGACAGATAAGATAATTCCACTTTAATGCATTAGCATTCTAAATTAGAATCTACCATGATTTTCTATGACCGCCTGCAATATTAAAGAAAAAGAGTAAATACCATAAAATTAAAAAAAAACAAACTCTAAAAATTATCTTCAGGAATGGACACTTCATCTTTTTTTCTCTACCTGGAGAACAGTGCTGACTTGACAGAAAGGCAGTGAGAGCTCAAAGCTCTGGGGAAGCTGTCCTTTCTTCGCTTTACATGCAGTAGTCTCGTCTTTCCCAGTATCCCTCAGCCTTCTCTATCCACAATGGTAGGGCATAGTTTCACCAATCATTAAACCATTTTAATGCCTTAGAAATCTGTTTTGAAATTTGCTAAGGTCGAAGTGTGCTATTTAGATGTATTTAAACAGGTTTCTTACATACAGTACTTTTCAGAAACTTTATATGCTGAAGTTAAGTTCTGTCAAAACTGAAGTTACATGTAGATATTTCATACTTAATTGATCATTGAGTTATTTTCCCCCATTCTGGAAAGACCTCACAGGACTCCTTGTCACAGGACATGTTCAGGGAAATTCTGACACGTGTAGTAGTGCCCTGAAATTACACAGCTGGGATCAGTGGATTAGGAGGGTTAACGAAGAGTAGATGATAAGCTTCTTCTCAGGCCAGGTCTGAAAACCTCATCTGGCTGCATTCTCTAAGCAAACATCCTTTACATAGAAGGAACATATATTTGTCAGGTAAGAATCACCAGATCACTTCCTACCTAGTCACTTCAGCTAGCAGCTCTTTCAGGCTTACTTCATAAGGTTATAAAGTGTAAATTATGTTTGATAAAACACTCTGAAAACAGCAAAGCACAAAGTCAACACAATTTTTTTTTGTATTGGATGCAGCTATAGAGCAAAAAATGTACAGGATCTAACTGTACAAGTTATGATTCAGGCTTGTGATATTCAAGAGGTGTAAACTTGGCCAACTTTTGTGACCTCTGTGAGTCTTCATTTCATTATCCCTAAAATGGGGACAATTATTCCAACTTCAAAAATTGTTGAGACAGCATGTTTCAAAGCTAGAATTATGCAAAGGTGATATATATATTATATATATATATAAATTCTTTTGGTGTTTCCTGGTGAAAATGGTTCTCTTGGTTTGACAATTCCTGGGGTACACTGAGAAAATGCTTAAAGTTCCATCTTACCCAGGACTTGAGACTTCAATCCCACTTGCACTTATCAAACAGATAATAGTACCAGAATGAGGAACCAAGATACTGCAATAGGGAGTTAGATAATAAAGAAGTACCACAAATGTGAGTCATGAAAATAACTTTGACTTTCTATTAACCCACTTCGTGAAGTGCTCTGAAAATGGTCACATATTCTATTTGGGATGACTTTAGTCTTGTGCAATTATTTGAGAGAGAGCTCTATTTCATTTCTTCAAAGTTCCCCTTGTTGCTTGTGTGACTTCGCCAAAAGACAAAGAAGAATAAATGTTATTCAAATCTATCACCTAGGTAACATTGTGTAATATTATACAGTCCATGCTTTTACATTTAGAGTGATGATTCTTCTTTTCCGTAAGGCTAGAGCAAAACATGGAATACACCCTTATTAGCCATAGTTGTTGCACAGTATGGCATGGAGAGGATGCCTCCAATGTGCAACTTGTTAATAATCTCATAGAAGTGCAAATTTTCAGCTTTATTTTTTTTCTAAGGAATTTTTTTGTTTTTCAAGTTAAAGATGTATCTACCCACAAAAGTTGATTAAACATTTTGCCAAATGACAAAAAAAGGACAACATACCAGGCTTTTCGCCTCAGAGCCTTCCCCCCTCCCCGTTCCCCATTCCCTCTCCTGAGAATGTTCTCAGAGATCTTTCCTTTCGGCTTCCACCTTCTCAGTCTTTTAGACCTTGGCTCAAGTGTCACCGCTTCAGAGGGGCTCTCTTCAATGACCCTCTCTCATCAGTCTCTGTGCCCATCCCCATCTAGGCTTCATTTTCTGATTATGTCTTCACTTATGATTTGTTTATACTTTTTCTTCACATTAGGCCTTTTTGTTTCTGCTTTAGTAGGTATTCTAAAATTATTAAATTAAAATATGCACAGATTTGGGCTAACAGTTTTTGTGTTTTTTGCAATATGACAATAATTATTAAATATGTCTTGTGTATTGTGTATTATGTTTCAGACATTGTTCTGATCCTTTTGTATGTACAATTTCATTTACTCCTAACAGCAGCACTGTGAGGTAGATATCACTGTTATCCCAATTTTAAAGCTGCACTCAGTGAGAATAGAGAACTCTAGAAGGTTGAAATCATGAGCAATGATTTTTCCACTCAGTATCTCTTAGTGTACTCTTAGACAAGTAACTTAATTTTACTGAGTCTTGATTTCTTCATCTATTATAGTGGGTTAATAATGCCTCCCACAAGTAGCTTTCCTGAAGATTGACTGGACAAAGGCATAGGACTGCATTATCAGGGGCAAATCGCTGTTCAAAAAAATGAGTGTATTCTTCCTATGTCATTAGTCATCTACTTTTCACCCAGTTCTCCTCATGACGTCTTTGGAATTTGCTTAGTCTCCAGGCAGCTCAAGCCTGGTTTCCATCCTATTATAAAATCTCATTAAGATGGTAGCGAAGGTTCAGCTAAGTCAGGTATTTTCAAGTACAAACTACTCCAAGTACTGACTTGGAATTGGCAATTCATATGAAAAATGGGGAGCTAAGAAAAGGAGGGAGGACCCTACCAGGTGAGGATTTCCTTGAAAATAGCACTCCAGACTCTGTGCATAGCAAGTGTCCATGAACTGTACGCAGCATACACAGAAGGGCCACCAAGAGCCAAGCATCAGCAAATAGCAATGAGATCCTTCAATCCTCCTACCTCTGACCCAGATTCTCTAATATAAGTCTTATGCAAGACTACATGCTGAGATTGTGGAAACAAAATTTAGCAACTGAGCCCTATTGCTGAATTTAGATAGAAATTTAAAATTGTGAATCATTAGAGCTAAGTTCATGATAAAAGTATATATAGTTAAATATATTTACATTTTTAATATATATGTGTATATGTATCTATATATGAGACATTGTGTATATGTATATGTATATATGGGTATGTGTATATAAATGCATGTACATATAAGCATATACAAACATATTTAGAAAAAAATTAATTTGAAATTCTGTGTATGTATGTATGTATATAAATGCATGTACAAGTGTATGTGTATATATGTATATTTAAGGGGGGAACCCCCACAATGGAATTATCTTGTGGAAGGTGGGCCCCTTGTAGTACAGCCTTCCTCTGTTAGGTGAGTGTTTTAGGAACTCATCTGTGTCAGAGTATCAGATAGCATTGTTGTGAGAGGTTGTGTTTGACTTCAGTGAATTTCTCTGAAGGCTCATTCAATGCATTTGTCCATTTCATAATGGGTGATTTATGAGCATACCTGCCCACACTGAGCTAGATATTCAGCAGTTTATTTTTTGTTTTTTTAAGTATATTTTATTGATTATGCTATTATAATTGTCCCATTTTCTCTCCCCTTTGTTCCCATCTGCCCTGCAACCCTCCTCTCAGCAGCATCCTCCACCTTAGATCATGTCCATAGGTCATACATACAAGCCTTTGGCTTCTCCATTTCCTATACTATTCTCAACATCCCCTTATCTATTTTGTACCTACCATTTATGTTTCTTATGACTCTTGTGCCCTACCCTCACTATTCACCAGATCTTGCTCTGAGTGGCTTTTTTTGTTGTTGTTTCCCTGTATGAAAAAAGTCCTCAAAGGCAAATGCTTTGCTAATGTGAAAGAGGTGAAACAAAAAAAAGGAGAAACACTAAAAGGCATCAAAATCAATGAGTTCAAAAACTATTTTGAGCAGGGGGAAAAAGTCTCATAGGTGTATTACAACAAATGGAAAGAACTTTGAAGGTGACTGAAGCTAAATATATAAGAATAAATACATAATTTTTATAAATAAATTCTGTTTTTTGAGTGCCCCCTTGTATGCATGTATATGTATGTATATAGATGCATATACATGTAAGCATACACATCCATACATATTTAGAAAAAAAAATTTTCTAGCTTATCTTTTTTTTAAGATTTTATTTATTTATTTTTAGAGAGGGAAGGGAGGGAGAAAGAGAGAGAGAAACATCCATGTGCAGTTGCTGGGGGCCATGGCCTGCAACCCAGACATGTGCCCTGACTGGGAATCGAACCTGTGATGCTTTGGTTTGCAGCCTGTGCTCAATCCACTGAGCTACGCCAGCCAGGGCTAGAAAAAAATTTTTAAAAACTATGTTCAGGGTCCTAAGGTTAGTTTGGGGCAGACAGGGGATTGCAATTCATATCTATCTGACTCTAATGATTATTCTCTAATATCATATGATCATTTGAGTTAATAATTATACAAACACATGGAGTAATAGTTACTTTTAAAAAACATTTACTAATTGTCATGCTCTATGTTCTATGTCTCTTATAAGCCTCCTAATTAGTCTGCCATACAGGTTTTTTAGCCTCACTTTACAAATGAAAAAATGACTTCAAAAACTTTGTTTAACGTTGCATAGCTGGTAAAAATCATAGTCTCAAAGCTGAACCTTGTTCTCCTTTACCCCAAGCCTTACCCAGGCCTTTATTTTTAATTTCTCCCTTCCCCTATGCTGCTGCTGCTCCTAATTTACTAAATGTATAATAAATCTAAACTGAAAACATATCCTTATTTTCATAATATTCCTTCAACCATGGTGGATCTCACATAGTGGTACTAATCACTCATGTTTTCTTTCTAACCATGTAAAAGTATTTGATTTTTTTCAATGGTATAATGGGAAAACATTAAAAAGGAAAAAAAAGCCAGAGGTGAGGCAGTTTTTATGTAAACTCCACTGTCTCTTCACTATTTGGCTACTTTGTAGTAAATCAAATCTATTTTATATAATGAAGCTGTCTTTATTATCCCATTATGGTTGCCTTAGAAAGGAAATAGTATGTATGCTTCAGTTTGGGGTCATTTGTAATTATAAAAAGATATTCAGGAAAGCCATGGTCTCCTTGTGTGCCTTTAAAATCTCCTCCTTTGGTTGTTCTGCACGTTTTTACTGTTTTATAAAGAAAGTGTTAGAAAGCTGTGTTTTTATTGCCCTGATGCCTTTAATAGTACATACTGTGAAACTAAGCTGGATACCTGATTGATGCCATTCCTACCTGTCTAGGAAGATAATGATCAAACATCGAGGGGTCTGTTCTCCAGGTGATGTGTGCATGGAACTCCCATTAATGTTAATGGGAATCCTGCGGTTAAGCACAGTGACTGGAGACAAGAGGCTGAAGGTGTGGTAGGTCCATTAATACTTATTTCTTTCATAGCAGCTCCTTGGAATATAAGTGGTAGGCAGCTCTTTTGAAGCTAACAATCAGCCGTATTTAAAAAGTGCAGCTTGTGCAAGAAATGTAGATGTATTATCAATAAACTCTTTGTGTAAAATATACTCATGCTAAATTTTACCATACACAAAGAATTCTTATGAAATGCTTGTTTTTTAAAATGATGTTCCCATAATTCATCTTCCTCAAAATGGCTGATGAGTAGTTTATGGAGAATTTTTGTAATTGGTAGTTAATTGAAAAATACAGATATGAAATTTAGGAGCCAAAAAAAGTAGTTATAAAGGTTGATGACATACACTAAAATGTATGAAACATAGAAAAGATAAAATTCCATACTTAGGCAGTCATATTTTAAAATAATTCAGAGATAAAATACATGTATACTATATATTTAGCATACATGGATATGAATTAGTCTATTAATAAAACAACATATATTTCTAAATAACACAGAGGTAAGATACACATATACAATATATAATATATATGCACATTCATATACATATGAATTAAACACTAACAAAACAACATATATAAATATATATATTTATTTATTCTACAATATTTACTGAGGGCCAGACATTTAGAAGTTTAGGGTACCGCACTGACAGACTTAGGCCTTTGTTTCATAGCAGTTATAATCTAGAGGAATTAAAAGGAGATACAAAATTTAGAAATAGCACGTTCAACTTTCATTTTCTTCTACAGACAGAAATTGACACTCAGAGCAATCTGTTGACTTGCCCATTGCTGCAAAACCGGGTAATGACAGAGTTAGCATCCGAATGCTGGTCCATATGTCTAACCATGTATAGGGTAAATGTACTCTTTTGCTGTGTCCTCTGCACCAAACACAGTGTTGGTTATATAGTGTTGGCCCCCAGTAATAATTTGTTTACTCAATAAAGAAGGAAATTATACTTAAAAATTGGTCTTCACAGCAGCTTCTATAGTACCTGAATATTCTAACTTGTAAAGTCAGGAGATCTGGGAATAATCAATCTCTGCTTTTCTTTCTTTTTTTTTTTTAATTGTGCAACTCTTAACACAATATAAAGTATAACTCAATTTAACAAACAATTCATTACATGGTGTGTATTTATCACTTTGAAATATGCAAAATAATCTTCTTGCTTCTGATTATGATAGAGTATGTTGCAATAGACCAATGAGTCTACCAAAAACAATTAGAACAACCAGAAAAATCCAAAATGAAGAACAGAAAAAAGCCAGAATTTCATGGACTTATCTGTAGAGAAGAGCTCTGGCTGAAGAAAAGCATGGGTCACCAAGATACTGGACTTGTTAAACATGAATCTTAAATAAAACTATAATTAATTTATAGTTTTATATGAGATATAAAAGAAATAATTAACCAGATGGAGAATATTATTGGAAAATACTAATTTACAAGACATAACCAAATGGCTATTTTAAAAACTGGGAAATAATATAACTAAAAATAAGAACTCAGTAGATACATGCAGAAGCTATAGAACACAGGGAGAAGGCCCAACATATATTTAGTGGACTCCTGGAAGTAAAAGAAAAAGAAAATGAGGCATCAGTTACATTTAAAAAGATACTATCTAACAATATGCTTAAATTCATGAAGAAATCAACCCACAAATTCAGGAATCCATTAAGCACCTAATCTGAAATAATACAAAAACCACACTGAGGTTCTTTTCCCCACTGTGTATTTTTGTCTCCTCTGCCACAGATTGACTGTGTCACTCTATGTGACACATAGATATATAATATAGTATATATATATGTATATGTATGTGTATATGTATATATATATATATATATATATATATATACACACATATAATAGGTTTACTTCTGGGTTCTCAATTCTGTTTCATTGATCTGTGTCACTCTATGTGTCACATAGATATATAATATAGTATATATATATATTATATATATAATATACACACACATATAATAGGTTTACTTCTGGGTTCTCAATTCTGTTTCATTGATCTATGTGTTTGTTTTGTGCTAGCATCGTAGTGTTTTTGTTACTATGGCTTTGTAATATAGTTTAATATCAGGGAACATGATACCTCTAGCTTTGTTCTATCTTAATATTGCTAGGATCATTAACATTTCAATATTTTCTCCTCAAATTTGAGATTCAGTAAAATATTAGTATAAATACCAGTAAACTTTTGGGGGATATAGAAATTAACAGGTTTAATCTTAAATTTATATGAAATTCTCAGACTAAGAGTAGCCAAGATAATCCTTAAAAAATATGCGGGACACATATTGCCATATTTCAAAATTTCACTGTAAATAAAAGCCTTAAAACCAAATAGAATTTACCTGATTAGATTTCAAAATATCTTGGGATTGGTCATTTTTTTTCTTCTACATTCTCCTTTTTTTGAACAGAAATATCTGTGACATATTTTCCAAGATTCCTATGCCTGTCCTACTATTGTATTTTTGGAAGATATAACTTGCTTTCTAGTTTCATATGTCCAGAGATGGAAAACAATTTTATTTATTTACTTTTCTTAAAGTATAATTGACCTACCATATTTTATTTGTTTCAGGTATACAACATAGTGATTAAATATTTATATACATTGCAAAATGATCACAAGTCTAGTTACCTTCTGTCACCACACAGTTATTGAAGTATTGAGTATATTCTGTATGCTGTTCACTAATTTCCCATGACATTTATTTTAAAACTGAAGGCTTGTATCTCTTATTCCCCCTCACCAATTTTGTCCATCTCCCTACCATCAGTTTGTTTTCTGTAGCTATGAGTCTGTTTCTGTTTTATTATGTTTATTCATTTGTTTTATTTTATCAGATTCTACATAAGTAAAATGATATAGCATTTGTTCTTCTCTGTCTTACTATTTTCACTCAGCATAATACACTCCGGGTTCATCCATATTGCTACAAATGGCACGATTTCATTCTTTTAATGGCTGAGTAATATTCTATTATATAATGGATTATATATATATAATTCTATTATATAAATATGATATATATCTCACATCTTCTTTACCTATTCATCTTTCAGTGTATACTTAGTTTGCTTTGGCTATTCAGGTTCTTTTGTGCTCCATACACATTCTAGGATCATTTGTTCTAATTCTGTGAAAAAAACCTTTGGTATTTTGACAGAGCTTGGTCTGAATCTGCAAGTTGCTTTGGGTGGGTTCAGTGTAATCATGGTAGTCTGTACAGGGTGGATAAGGACAGTCAGAGTGAGAAGTGTACTGACAGAAGCAGAGGCCAGAGTGATGTTATTGCTGGAAGGAGATCACAGCCATGGAATGCAAGTAGCCTTCACAAACTGCAAAAGACATGGAAACAATTCTTTAGAGCCTCCAGAAGGAATGAAGCCCTGATGAAACACTGATTTTTAGCTCAGTAAGACCCATTTTAGACTTCTTGCCCCCAGAACTGTAAGAGAGTAAGTTTGTATTGTTTTAAGTCACTATATTTTTGTTAATTTGTTACAACAGCAGTAGGAAACTAATATAAGTGTTAATTATTATACAATGATTTGTATACTATATCATACAAAATATGGTATTACAAGGACAATAACTACAGATGAGTAGAAGGGAATGTGGAGTTCAGAAATAGATAAAGCACTGAGTCAATGGGTTTTTGACAAAGGCACAAGAGTAATTCAATGGGAGAAAGGGGAGTTTTTTTTAAATAAATTATGTCAAAAACACTGTATATCAGTGGAAAAAAATAGATCTCAACCCCATCTCACACGATACACCAAAACTAATTTGAGATAAATGATAGGACTAAACATAAATCCCAGAACTAGGAGAATATTCTTGTAACCCTAGACTAACAACGTTTTAATAGGCTACAAAAAATTTTAACATAAAAATGATAAATTAGAATTAATCAAAATAAAAAATAACTAGGAAATTAATGGTAATAGAAGACCAGAAAAAAATTTCCATAACATATATCTGATGAAGGACTTATATACAAAATATTGTAGAGTACTCTTAACACTCAATAATACAATGCTAAACAAGGTAATTTTTAAAATAGACAATGGGCAAAGACTTTAGTAGACACAACAAAGGAAGATGTACTAATGACCAATGAACATAGGAAAAAAATAAGATTTAGTTGTCAGAGAAATATAAATTACCATAACAAGGAGGTATCATCTACTAGATCCTATAGCACAGAAAAATTAACAGACTGATAATATCAATTATGAACAAGGATGTGAAGCAATTAGAACTGGTGAGAGTATAAAATGGCTCAACAACTTTAGAAAACAGTTTGGCAACAATTTATTCCTAGGCATTTATGCAAAAGAAATAGCAACATATGTCCATAAAAATACTTGAACAGAAATGTTCATAGCAGCATTGTTCATAGTAGCAAAAAAACGTGGAACAACCAAAATGTCCAGAAACAGACGAATGCATAAGAAAATGTGGTATTTTCATATAATGGAAAACTACTGGCAATAAAGAGAATAAATTATTGATATACAACAACATGGATGAATCTCCAAACCATCATACTGGGAGAAAGAAGGCAGATTTGAGACGGCACACATAATTCCATTTTTAAAAGTTCTATAGAAATAAAAGCTATTCTGTGTCAGAAAATAATCAGAACAGCAATTACCTCTACATGATAAGGATTACCTAGAAATAATACAAGAAAAATATTCTATCTTAAGAAGAGTATGAGTTACTCATATATTTGCACCAAATTATACATATATGAGTATATTGTGTATGAAAAAAATACTCAAATAAATATAAAGTAGTTTAAAAGTCCAGAAAGGTTTTATTTAATCATTTTAGTTACAAAAGAAGGTATCATTTTTTTTTCTTGATATTGGGTAAAAAAAGAATTTTCAAGGTGATAAAATGGTTGGAAAACATTAAAGAGAAGGCTGCAATCTGAAAAGATTAGATTATATATTTTTTCCCAAAGACATATTAGATACTCAAAAGACATTGATTACATACATGTACTCAACAGGTCTTCAAAAATTAAAATTGTCACTATGTAAGTACAAATAAAACTTGATAAATACAGAAAATTCAGAAGAAAAGAAAAAATTCATTTACCATTGAATTTCCTTCTAATTTTTTTAAATTTCTGTTTTCTAGTTTGATTGATTGATTGATTGATTGATGATTGGCACTTTTTAAAAAACAGCTGCAGGCATAAAACTGCCTATTTAGTAGGTGGATTATGAGGATAAGAGCTGAACATAATGCAGAGATTGGGCACATGAGTAAGTAGTTACTAGTATGATTATTATATCTGCTAAAATAATGAATGATTTGAATATATGATCTGATCAGTTATTTAGCTCTGACCATCAAAACTTAAATATTATGTCACATTTCTGCACAAGTTATTCAAAAGCATATTGTCTTGTATCAAGTGCCCCCAAAGCAGCAATCCAGTGATTGAGGACTTGAGTGTAAGTAATTTATTAAGGATGTTTTCTTTGTATGAGCTTTACTTTTATACAGTGTTTACTTTTAAACACTTTATGAAGTTGTTTTTCCTTTAGTATAATTTCATAAACAATTTAAAAATGGTATATGCTCATTGTAAAAGTCATTTTAATGGTCGCATTATGTTACACTGAGTAAATCTTTTTTTAAAAAGTATTTTATTTATTTATTTTTAGAGAGGGAAGGGAGGGAGAAAGAGAGAGAGAGAGAAACATCAATGTGTGGTTGCTGGGGGTTATGGCCTGCAACCCAGGCATGCACCCTGACTGGGAATCGAACCTGCAACACTTCGGTTCGCAGCCTGAGCTCAATCCACTGAGCTACGCCAGCCAGGGCCATTGAGTAAATCTTTCAAAATGTATACTTACTTCTTAAGTTCCTATACATTTACAATTCTTGTGCCTTTCAGATGGATTATTTCTGATAGTAGTGACTCTTTTAATCACTAATGAATTTCTTTTGCATTTAAGTATATTTTGTTTGATATGTATATATAAATATATATGAGCTTTCTTTTGGTTAGTAATTGCCAAATGTGTTGTTTTTATTTTTTTACTCCCAAATTTCTTATGACAATAAGGTTTAGGTTTATCTTTTTGTAAGTGACATAAAACTGGGTATTATTAGTTGTATCTGAAAATATCTCTGTGCAATAAATTTGTTACATAACATTTGACAAATACAAAATAATACATAAAATATATATTCATAAATTTATATATTGAAGAATTGCATTTTATACAGTATATATATATATAATGCATATATATACACACACACACATAGATAACAGGTATGAAGTTTGTGGCATGAAGGGAATGAGAGGTAGGAAGTATTGGAGGTCAAGTCTCAAAAGATAGTTTGAAATATGATTAAGGCATTGAATACTACATTAAGGAATGTGGACTTAGTCTTAAAAGCATTGAAGAAGTATTACTGGTTGTAAACAGAAGCAACATGAGATTCATGTATTTGAAGTGATAGTTCGATAATTGTATGAGGTGAACTGAATAGAAAGAAGCATTTGACTAAGTCATTTTGGAAGTATATGTGATATTTGATGTAAGAAATGCTAAGGGCTTGAAAATGTAAAAAAAAATGAGGAAAGATAAGTGAATTTTAGTTGACAAATATTTGATGGTAGATCTACAGGCTTTGGTGACCACTTAAATAGGTAAGTGAGGGAGATTTGAGAAATAGTTTTTGGAGAAAATGATATGAGTTGTCAAAATCTAAGGTATGGATGAACTATCTCAGGGAAAATAGGAATTTGAGAACAGGTTGCTGAGGAAGAGGGATATTTACCAGAACTACTGAGAAAGCAGAGTGTTCCCAAAACTAAAATCACCATTGAAAGGGGAAAGATTTCAGACTCTCAATGAGATTCAGGAAAACATGTTTGGAGAGCTGATGGTGATTGGGAGAACTGTGTGAGGAATTCCCAGGGGACCTACTTTGAAGGTGACTGAAGTGTCCTTGTCCTTAGTACAATGTTCCTTGTACCTTGTATCTTCTTCAATACATGTCTCTTTTTTTCATATTACATGGCTGGGTTCTGGACAGACCTCGAATTCCTATTGTCCACTGACACTGGATTTTTTAAACTTTGGTCAGAACCTGTCTCTCCTCTGATCAAAACCTTGTAATAGTGTCTGAGTTCACATATTAGAATTTAAAGTGCATCAATGAACCGAAGGATTTAGCCGCATACAACCTTACCTTGGCAGCCTTACCTACCTTAATGTCCTTCATTTCCTATGCACAGACTCATTGGCCTCCTTGCTCTTAGTTAAATATGCCCAGCTCTCTTCCACCCCAGGGACTTCCTGTGGCTTTTTCCTGGAAATATTCTCCTGCCTACGTTCACACAGCTGAGTCACTCATTCTCTGTCAGGTCTTCTCCTGGCCTTCACATACTACAGTATATGAAACAGCTCCTTGTCTGCAAGCTTGCTGCACTGCCTGTCCCCTTCTGCTCACCGCATGCTGTCTCACAGCATTTTGTAACACCCCACACGCTCTGTATCTATTTTATTGTTTTTCCATTTCTTGTTACTCCCGTGATAAGCTCATTAGGTTGAGAACTTTGGTTTTTTACCAACCACTGTAATATTAATGGGGCCTGCATGGTATAGTTCTCATTCAATAAATACTAGAATGAATGGCCTGATAATGAGAACTATTTCAAATATGAGGACAAAGATTATATTGCTGTGGATTTCAGGGTGGGAAGGCAGAAGAGGATGGTGACTAAATAATATTACTTCTTGGGGAGGCATGTTTGAGGAAAGTATCTGGGTAAAATAAAAGCCATTTGGTAGTTGCAAAAGAAGACTTTATTGCTTACTGTTTTAACTGTACAAGAGTCTTAAGTGTAAGGGATCCAGAGTTTTCTCTTAATAAAACCAAATGGAATTCTCTTAAGTTCTAAACAGAAATGGATTTTCCACATATGTTAGATCAATGGACCCCATACATTTAATATCCAATTCTTGCTATTCTTTTCCCCATTAGAACTGCATGCTAATCTCTGCTGGCCCTGAGGTGGACGTGAGGGTATTGCCAGTGCTTCCTCTTTTACTTTGGTCCAACATTAAACCCACAATTGTTAATTCATTGTCTCCAGGTGAGACCAGAATGGTCACTATAGCAAAGCCATGGTTCTCAAACTCATTTGGGAATGGACAAACTCAAGAGCTTGAAACTAGAAGGACATATGACCCACTTTTGCCTCCATGCTCCTTAATTCTGTGAGCTGCAGTCCCACATCTATAGGCTTCCTCCATAAGGCTAGTAAGAGAATTAAGTTAGGTAACAAATGTAGAACATGTTTCTGGCACTGAAGAGAAGTTCATGAATTGTTATCCACATATACTTGTACAATACTTTATGAATGAGCATTCAATTCTGATGTAGTTTTACCATTTAGATTTAGATTTAGCACAAATTTTATATATGTATTTTTTATTTAAGTTTTAAATTTCTTTAACATAATTACTATGATTAACTTTGTAAACTAAAATACAGTATAAAATCAAAAGCAATATTCCACAGAGATTGCAAGCTTCTGAATTTAGTAGAACCAGATATTTGAAGTTAGAGGTCAATAATCTTTTTTTAAATTTATTTTTGTATTTGTTTTGTTGTCTGTTAATGATGCTATTATACCAAAAGTTTAAGAATTTAGGTCAACAAAACTTAAAATATAGAAAATCCTATTTATCATGTAATTTACTTGCCATTTTAAAATAGAATATTATAATTTTATTTTTAGTATTACAGCACAAAGCACATTAGTATATTGTAGCAGCATAGCTCAGTGGTCCACTACAACATGCATCAGAATCCCCGGGAAGGTTTGATAAAACATCTTCTTGGCCCCCTACTCCAGAGTTTCTGATTCTGTAGGTATGCCGTGGGAAGCACAAATTTCCATCTCTAACCAGTTCCCAGGTAATGATGCTGATACTGGTTTGAGGACCACACACAGCTTTAGAACCATTGGCCTAGACCAATGATTTTCAACTGGTGTGGCATAAGAATTTTTAAAACATGCATTTAGTCAGGGGCAGTGACCTTTTTCCCTTAGATTGTCAAATAAATAAATGACAATGGCCAACACAATAGTTGTCCAGTGTGAATGAATCAAAATTATACCTATTTTTTTGTCAGATGAGTTGCTGGCTTTTAGTAATTAAATTATGTGTGCCATGAGATTAATAAAAAAGCTTGAAAATTGCTTGTCTAGACTTTTGGCAATGGTTCTCAAATATGCATATTAGACTCATCTGTGAGTGTTTTTGTTGTTTGTCAATGTAGATTTGTTAACTGTATTTAATTAATACTTATTAAACTACAGCCTCTGAGTGTGGTACATTGGCGTCTCTCCATTTTGTAAACTGCCTAGGTGTTACTGATGGTCACATGTGTTCATGAGCTACTGCTCCAGGACAGTGGTTCTCAAACTCGGCTAGCTATGGAATTTATAGGGAAGCTTTGGAACTATGAATGCCTGGGTCTCACACCCAGAGCCTTTGACTGAATTTTTCTAGAGTATGTCCTGAGCAAATAGGTATTTTAAAAGCATACCCACTTGATGGTTTTTAAGTATGAGAACTATTGCTGTGAGTTTTTTTCTTTAATATTAGGCTGTTTTCTTTATCAGATTTCTCTTTCTGATGACCTACACATTTATTAAAATTCTGTGGGCAAAGTGTTATCCTAGTGGTAATATAGAATATTGAATGATATGAGGAACATCTTTTTTCCTAATTAAGGGATACACATGGAAAGTTAACTAGAAATATAAAGTATCTGGGATTATTTCTGCCTGGGAAGATTAGAAAAGATTCATACAAGTGAATTTATTGTTTACTGTCCTAGATAACTAAAGCTTTGAAGGTATTTGATATCTGGATTTCAAGAAAATGATGTTTAAAATATAAGAGAGACACCAATAAGAGAAAGTGAATCGATTAGTCATTCAAATCTATGAAAATATACTAAGGAAATTTTAATGATAATAGTAATTACGATATACTCTCTTTGTTACAAAGACATCAGTAAATTACAAGACTGTTTTTAAACAGTGTATGAAATAGCTGTTATCGCCATTGTGCAGATACACAGAGATACAGTGATCCTTTTTCCTAAGGCACACTAAGTGGTGAACCTTGATCTGCATTTTGTTCTCCCAGAAGCACCTTACATTTCAAATCAGATTCATGAATTTCATAATATTCATTTGTATTTTGTTCTACAAAATGGTCAATATAACTGGATTTTTCCATGTAACTTGGAGTTGAATTTGGTAGCACATTTGGTTAGAGGTTTGTGCTAATGTTACCAATCTCATTAGTTTGTTCCCTATATAAACTAGGTAGCTTTGTTTTGTTTTCAATCCCAAATTGCACCTCAGTGGCTGTTTTGAAATTGTGTGACATTTTTTTCACAGGGATGTCTTATCTAGGCAATGTGGATGTGTTACTGAAATCCATAATGTTATTTCCAATAATAAATGTGCTGTGCTTTATTGATGCTGAGTCAGTCATGTAATCTTCACATGTCAACTTTATCTAGTTTACTGCTCCAGTTGACTTCATGTGGCATCTCTTTGTGGGTGCCTGATGGGGTGAAGCTTATCTGGGTGATCCACAGGCCAGCTGCTAACACCTCTGTAAACTATTTAAGGCTATAGCTAAACACTAGTGTGAAAACTTTGTCTCTTGAGGAATGCCATGGCCTATTTATTTCAGAATTCACAAGTCCTGAGTTTTATAGTATGTTGGTGAACTTAAACTTTAGAAAACCCATTATCCTCTTATGCATTCCTTAATTTGTGTATCTAAAAGGTTTTTTAGGATGTAATTCATGTCTCCTGGGTAGAACATTATACCCCCCTTTTTAAATTGCTTCATGTTTTCACAAATTAAAAAGTGGCAATATCTTTAGTAATCTCACCATGATATAACAATAAACCATTGTTCTCTTAAGCAGGATAAAGAAAATAGCTAATATAATATGTTGTTATAAACAACAGGAAAAAAGAAAGAGGAGAGTCCCTTTAAAACAATCCTCATTTAAACCGTAATATTACAGGCTTAGACAAAGGAAGCACCAACCATTTAGTAATAACCTTGAGTCCTAAAATGTTGAAGAAAATTTAGTCCTCTCTCAATATTTTTAATACAGGACATTTAAACTTTTGGTATTTCATGGAAATGGAAGTTTTAGATAGCAATACTGACAGCAGTAGGGTACCAAGGATTTGATAAACACAGGATTCATGCTGGAGCCCAAATAGATAGAGGACTTAGTAAGTGACTAGAGGTCAGAGCATTAGGCTGATCCCCCAGGAGGCTAGTCTAAGTAAGGGCATGCATGGAGTTGCTGTTAACTAAGAGGGAAAAGATTGGAAGAGGAATGGATTGGGCAATGGAAGAGGAGCAAGAACTGTTTTTGATATAACTCTGCGATCCTGTTAGATCATAGGTGAAAATCACATTTTGCCAGTTCATTGAAAATAGATCTGGACTGGATATATAAATTAAGGACTTGGCAAATGGACAGTATTTAAAGCTATAGAAGTGAATGAAATAATTTAGAGACTATCACATGGGTAGAATTGTCAAATTCCCAAATTCACACATCTTCACCCCTTCCCTATATCCTGCAATAAAGAATTGTTGAAATCTGAAATTTTAGTATCCCATAATGTGGACTTATTTGAAGATACAGTCTTTAGTGAGGTAAACAGTTTAAAATTAGGTCATTAGGATTCTAATCTAATATGATTGGTGTCCTTATAAAAATGAGACATTTTCATACAGATACATGCAAAGGGAGAATACCATGTGAAGGTGAAGACAATCAGGGTGATGCTTCTACAAGCCAAGGAACACCCAAGATTGCCAGCCAACTACTAAGAGATAGGAGAGAGGCATGAAACAAATTCTCCTTCATGGCCCTCAGAAGAGCACCTTGATATTAGACATCTGACATCCAGAATTGTGAGACAGTATGTTTCTGTTTAAACCACTCAGTTTATGGTACTTTGTTTATGACAACCCTACTAAACTAATAGAGAATGTATGCTTTGAGAAAATACAAGAGCTTTCAAAACTGAGTTCTGAAGTGTTCCAATATAGAAATATCTAAGAGAGCAGAGAAACTCATAAATGAGGCTGAAATTGAGAGGTCAAAAATTTGGTAAAATAAAAATTGTCTGATGGAGAGAGAGAGACTCATGAAGAAATTGGTCAACAGTTCTGCATGTAACTGAAAGACAAGCACTGTGTTTTTAAGTTTCATTTGGTTCTAAAATTCTAGGATGCTATTATCTGCTTTAGAGGAGAGGTTGATCAAGGATAAATAAGCTCATTTTAAAAAAAACAGTTACACTCTTAACAGCAAGGTGACAGGGTGCCTGTTAGGGTCAAAACTAATTTCTCTTTTCTGGAGACCCTAAATGATGTTTTAAAAAACTTTTTAATTGATAACTTGAATTTTGACACCAGTTTTGATGTGTGGGTTTTCTGACACCACCAAGCAATATCCCACATCACCTTTGAGTCCTACAGTTAAACTCAATACTGACACTGTTTATCTGAAGATAGTGTCAGATCCTGCAGATTAAGGGCTCAGTTCCACAAGACTGACCCCCCACTTCAGATGCCAATCTCAAGTCCAAGTTGTTATCTGTACCCGTGACTGACACAATAATAAGAAGTTCCCAAGACTTTATCCTCTGAGTCAGTTATTTGCTACAGTGGTTTGTTCACAATTCAGAAAAATATTTTACTTAGTAGATTACCAATTTATTACAAAAACATGTAAGTCAGGAATAGATGGAAAAGATTTATAGGGCTAGGTATGGGGAAGGGGCACGGACTCTCAAGCTCTTAGACCACTCTCCACAAACCTCCATGTGCTTACCAACCTGGAAGCTTTCTGAATCCTATCCTTTTCAGGCCTCATTACATAGGCAAGGCTGATTAATTCATTCACCACCTGGGATTGAACCCAATATCTAGCCCTTGTTTCTTCCCCCAAGGTCAGGGTGGGACTGAAAGTTCTAATACCCCTATTGAATGGCTGGCTCCATTTGCCACCATATCACATCTTTAGGTTACCTGGGCTTTCCAAAAGTCAACTCATAAAGATAGTTTTTCTGTTCTCATAACTAGGAAATTCCAAGGGTTTTTGGAGGTCTCCCAGCAACAGAGGTGAAGACCAAATACATACCACTTATTATGAATCACAATTTCACGATAATATAGTTACATGGTTCAAAATTTAAATTGGAAAGTTCCCTTTTTTTCTTTATTTTTTTATTATTGTTCAAATACACTTGTTTCCATTTTTCCCTCACCACTCCTCACCACCCTACCCATCTCCACCTCCTACCTTCAAACCCACCCCATTTTGACTTCATCCATGGGTCCTTTATACATGTTCCCTAATGACTCTGTCCTTTTCAGTCCCCCTTTATCACCATCCCTCCCCTCTGGTTACTGTCAGTTTGTTCTTTTTTTCCATGTCTCTGGTTCTATTTTGCTTGCTTGCTTGCTTTGTCGATAAGATTCCACTTATAGGTAAGATCATATGGTATTTGTCTTTCACTACCTGGCTCTCCAGTTCCATCCATGTTGTCACAAAGGGTAGGAGCTCCTTCTTTATTTCTGCTGCATAGTATTCCATTGTGTAAATGTACCATAATTTTTTATCCACTCATTTACTGATGGGTACTTAGGTTGCTTCCAGGACTTGGCTATTGTAAATAACATTGCTGTGAATGTTAAGTTACACAGGTTCTTTTGGATTGGGGTTTCAGGATTCTTAGGGTATAATCCCAACAGAGAAGTTGCTGGGTCAAAAGTAAGTTCCATCTTTAGTTTTTTGAGGAAGTTTCATACTGCCTTCCACAGTGGCTGCACCAGTCTGCATTGACACCAACAGTATACTACAGAGATCCCTTTTCTCCACATCCTCTCCAATGCTTGTTTGTTGATTTGTTTAGGATGGCCATTCTCACTGGTATGAAGTAATACCTCATTGTGGTTTTAATTTGCATCTCTCTGATGGCTAGTGATGCTGAGAATTCTTTCATATGTCTCTGGGCCCTCTGTATGTCCTCCTTGGAGAAGTGCCTATTCAGGTCCTTCACTTATTTTTTTAATTGGGTTGTTTACCTTCCTGGAGTGGAGTCATGTGAATTCTTTATATATTTTGGAGATCAGACCCTTGTCTGATGTATCATTGTCAAATATATTTTCCCATATGGTTGATTCCCTTTTCATTTTGCTGATGTTTTCTTTAGCTGAGCAGAAGCTTTTTATTTTGATGAAGTTCCATTTGTTTATTCTTTCCTTTATGTCCCTTGCTCTAGAGGACATATAGTTGAAAATATAGCTGCATGGAATATTTGAGATTTTCCTGCCTATGCACTCCTCTAGGGCTTTTATGGTGTTGTAACTTACATTTAAGTCTTTTATCCATCTTGAGTTTATTTTTGTGTATGATGTAAGCTGGTGGCTGAGTTTCATTTTTTGCATGTATTTGTCCAGGTCTCCCAACATCATTTGTTGAAGAGGCTATTTTTATTTCATTTTATGCTTCTGCCCCCTTTGTCAAATATTAATTGACCATGGACACTTGGGTTTATTTCTGGGCTCTCTATTCTGTTCCATTGATCTATGTGTCTGTTCTTATGCCATTACCAGGCTGTTTTGATTACAGTGGTCTTGTAATATAGTTTGATGTCAGGTATTTTGATTTTTCCTAGTTTGTTCTTCCTTCTGAAAGTTGCTTCAGCTATTTAGGGTCATTTATGGTTCAATATACATTTTTAAAATGTTCTATATCTGTGAAATATGTCATTGGTATTTTAATAGGAATTGTGTTAAATCTATAAATTGCCTTGGGTAATATAGACATTTTGGTGATGTTCATTCTTCCAACCCACGAACTCATAAATGGAACCCATATATGCTTCCACTTATTTGTGTCTTCTTTAATTTTTTTTCTTTAGTGTTGTATAGTTTTCTGAGTACATATTCTTTACCTCCTTGGTTAGGTTTATTCCTAGGTACTTTATTTTTTTTGTTGCTATAGCAAATTGGATTTTTTTTCCTGATTTCTGTTTCTGATATTTTGTTGTCGGTGTACAAAACTGCTTTCCATTTCTGAATATTGACTTTGTATCTCACTGTTTTTCCAAATTCCTTTAGGTTGAGTAGTTTTTTGGTGGAGTCCATAGGGTTTTTTTTCTATGTACACTGTCATGTTATCTGTAAACAATGACAGTTTTACTTCCTCCTTTCCAATTTAGATGCCTTTTGTTTCTTTATCTTGTCTGATCACTGTGGGTAGGACTTCCAATACTATGTTGAAAATAAGTGGTGAAAGCAGACACCTTTGTCTTGTTCCTGATTCTAGTGGGAAAGCTTTCAGTTTTTACCCATTGAGTATGATGTTGTCTGTAGGTTTTTCACATATGGCCTTTATTACATTAAGGTATGTTCCCCCTACTCCCACTTTGCTGAGTGTTTTTATCATAAATGGGTTCTGTACCTTATCAAATGCTTTTTCCACATCTATTGCTATGATTATGTGATTTTTATTTTTTCTTTTGTTTATGTTTTATGTTTATTGATTTGTATTATACTGTCATTGTATCATAGAGATGTATCATAGAGATGACCCATTTGATCATGGTGCCTAATCTTTTTAATATATTGCTGGATGAGGTTTGCCAATATTTTGCTGAGGACTTTAGCATCTATGTTCATCAGCAATATTGGCCTATAGTTTTCTTTCTTTATTGTGTCTTTATCTGGTTTTCAGATTAGGATGATGCTGGCCTCATAAAAAGAGTTTGAGAGTTTTCCCTCTTCTTGGATTTTGTTTGGAATAGTTTGAGAAGAATAGGGGTTAACTCCTCTTGAAATATTTTGTAAAATTCCCCCATGAAACTGTGTGGTCCAGGGCTTTTGTGTGCTGGGAGTTTTTTGATTATTGCTTCAATTTTACTAGCTGTTATCAGTCTGTTCAAGTTTTTTGCTTCTTCTTCATTGAGTTTTGGAAGATTATATTTTTCTAGAAATTTGTGTATTTCACCCAGGTTTTCAAATTTCTTGGCATATAGTTCTTCATAGTAATTTCTTATAATCCTCTGTATTTCTGTGATACCAGTTGTAATCTCTTCTTTTCATTTCTGTTTTTATTCATGTGGGTCCTCTCTCTTTTTTCTTGATGTGTCAGGTTAAAGGTTTGTTGGTTTTGTTTATCTTTTCAAAAACCAGCTACTTGATTTATTGATTCTTTGAATTGTCCTTTTAGTCTCAATGTCATTTAATTCTGCTCTGATCTTGGGTATTTCCTTCTTTCTACTCTCTCTGGGCTTTGTTTGTTTTTAGTTCCCCAGTTCTTGTAAATGTAGGGTTAGGTTGTTTATATGAAATATTTCTATCTTTTTTGGGTAGGCCTGTATTGCTATGAACTTCTATTTCAGGACTACTTTTGCTGTGTTCCATAGGTTTTCAACTGTTGTGTGTTTATTTTCATTTGTTTCCAGAAGCTTTGTTGTTTCTTCCTTGATCTCATTATTAACCCATTCATTATTTAATAGCATGTTTGATCTGCATGAATTTGAATGTTTTTTAGTTTTTTCCTTAAGGTTGATTCCTAATTTTTAGGCCCTTGTTATCTGAGACAATGCTTGATATAATTTCAATTTTCTTGAATTTCTTGAAGCTTGTTTTGTGTCCTATCATGTGGTTTATCTTTGAAAATGTTCCATGTACATTTGAAAAGAAAGTGTATTTTGCTTCTTTGGGATGAAAACCTCTCTATTTATATCAGTTAAGTCCATGTGATCTAGGGCATTGTTGAGTGCCACAGTACCCTTGTTGATGTTTTGTTTGGAGGATCTGTCCACTGTTGACAGTGGGGTGTTAAAGTCTCCTTGTATAAGTGTGTTACTGTCTATATCTTTCTTGAAGTCCTCCTAGATATTCTTTATATATTTGGGAGCTACCATGTTGGGTGCATATATGTTTCTAATGTTTATGTTTTCTTGATGGATTCTTCCCTTCAGTATAATATCACCCTAAGTTTCTTTTATGGCCTTTGTTTTGAAGTCTATTTTGACTGATATAAGTATTGCTACCCCTGATATTTTTTCCTGTCCATTTGCTTGGAATATTTTCCCCAACCCTTCACATTCACTTTGTGTATGTCTTTGTTCTGAGGTGAGTCTCTTTTATCAGCATATATGTGGGTCATGTTTTCTTATCCATTCAGCTACTCTATGTCTTTTTATTGGAGGATTTAATCCACTTAAATTTAATCCACTTAAATTTATTGGAGGGTGCTTAATCACTTTTCCTTCTTGAACTTGTGTTTCTCTCTTTCTCACTCTTTTTCTTCCTCTTCTTGAAACATACCCTCTAGCATCTCTTGCAGTGCTGGTTTGGTGGAGGTATATTCTTTTAGCTTTCGATTGGCTGGGAAACTCCTTATTTCACCTTCCATTTTAATTGAGAGCCTTGTTGGGTAGAGTACTCTTGGTTGCAGGGCTTTGCATTTCATTACTTGGAATATTTCTTGCCATTCTCTTCTTGCTTCTAGTGTTTCTGTTGAGAAATCAGATCCTAACTTTATTGGAGTTCTCTTTTATGTTACTTCCTGTTTCTCCCTTGCTGCCTTTAAGATTCTCTTTGTCCTTAAAATTTAGAATTTTAATTATGATGTGTCTTAGCGTAGGTCCCTTTGGGTTCATCTTGATTGGGAACCTCTGTGCTTCCTGAACTTACATAGATTTTCCCCTCTCCAGGTTAGGTAAGTTTTCTGTCATTATTTTTTCAAACATGTTTTCTATCCCTTGCTCCTTTTCTTCTCCTTTTGGTATTCCTATGATTCAAATGTTGTTGCATTTCATGTTGTCCTCAAGTTTCCTTAAGCTATCTTCATATTTTTAAGTCTATTTTTATGCAGCTGTTCTACCTGGGTATTTCCTTCTGCCTTGTCTTCCAGCTTACTAATTCGATCCTCTGCTTCATCCAGCCTGTTTATAATTCCTTTTAGTGTATTTTTTTAAATTTAATACATTGTATTCTTCATTTCTTTTTGGTTCTTGTTTATAGTTTATATTTCTCTTTTCATGCTATTGTAGTTCCCACTCAGTTCCTTGTAGTTGTCAGTGAGTTCCTTGAGCATCCTTATAACCATTCTTTTGAATTCTATATCTGATATATTGCTTGCCTCCATTTCATTTGCCTCTTTTACTGGGAAATCTTCCATTCCTTTTGACTGTGGTGGCTTTTTTTGTCTCCCCATTTTAGGTGACTCTTTTTGTTTGTTTCTGGGATTCCAGATGCTCTGCTTTGACAGATGTCTTCATAGGGTGAACTTCTGTGGTAGAGGTTCTGTGGGACTCAGTGGTACATTCTCTTTGATTTCCTTGTCTTGATGCTCCAGGGTTCCTCTTTGTTATGTTTGTGTGGGCTTTCTTGTTGTACTTGGTGCCTCAAGGATGGGGACTCAGTCTGGTCTACAGTAATCACAGGTGCCCAGGTTCCAGCCCACACCCTCAGAGCACTGTGTAGCCTGCACTGTCCACTCTGTGCATTTGTGCTGATAATCCACTTCGTTTTTGTGACCCTTGATCAGTCCATGAGGTGCACTGAGGGGGAGCAAATCATATGTCCCCTCCTCCCTTTTTGCTGGCCTGGCTACTGCATGTGCATGAGGTCCCTGCACCGGGCCTCAGTTCCACAGTTGGAAGAAGCCTGTCTGAGGGCTACTGCCTCTCAGAGCCCTGATGACCCCTCTGATCACTCTGTGAGGTGCCCTGAGGGGGTGCAGATCACATCACCACTCCTCTGTCTTTGCTGGCCCTGCCATGGGGTGCACGAGGCCCCTGCATGTGTGAGGTCCCTGAATGGCTGCTCAGTTCTTTTTTTTGAGAAAAGTCCTCTCAGGTATCGTCTGCCACTCTTAACAAGCAACCAGCTTTCCATGCAGTACAATTCTCTGACCAGCCCAGATTGTGTCTGGGTCACAGCCAGTCACTGCCCATCTCTTCTCCCAGCTCCAGGTGTCACCCTGCACCCCCAGTTTCACTGGTTCTATCTCAGCTGGTGATCACTGCCCCAGCCAGGTTATGCCACCAGCTGTGTGTCACTTACTGCCTTTTTATCTGCCCAGTGACTTTACCTGTCCAGGTCTCTGTTGCCACAGACCTGATAGTTACCCACTCTAGGAGGGAAGAGAAACACTGGGTTACTATCACTGACCCTGTTCTCCTCCAGTGCTTTTATTCTTTTTTGTAAGTTATATTCCATTTTCTGGAAACCACAGCAGCTGTGGTTTCCAGTGCACGGCCTGGGGATGTTCACTAGGCCTACAAAGTCTCCTTACTGTCCATTTTTAAGCCTCCTCTGTATACTTTGGCTTCCACACTTTGTATCAGCTTGGATCTTGTTGGCTCTTCACTCTGTTCTTCAGAAGATCAGCTAGGTGTCCCAGTTGGGTGCACAAGCAAGTGGGCTCAGCTCCCACCTACATCATCTTCCTCTCCCCAAATGTTCCCTTCTTGACGTTACCTTAGTCATCCAGTCTCCCTCTTTTATTTTGAATCCTTCCAGAGATGTCTTAGGCATATTAAAATATTATTTTATATATATAAATATTTTTAAAAGATTTTATTTATTTATTTTTAGAGAGGGAAGGGAGGGAGAAAGAGAGAGACAGACAGAAACATGAATGCGCGGTTGCTGGGGGTCATGGCCTGCAACCTAGGCATGTGCCCTGACTGGGAATCGAAACTGTGATGCCTGGTTCGCAGCCCACGCTCAATCCACTGAGCTATGCCAGCCAGGGCTATATAAATATTCTTTTATATATTTTGTCTTTTATATATATTCTTTCTCCTTTATAGTACAAGAGGTGACATGTTATAAAGACAGTTTCTTGCCTTACTTTTTCATTTAATAATGTATTTCCAAGTATTCTATACCAAAACAAAAAACTTTTTTATTCTTTTTTGTAAGTTATATTCCATTTTCTGGGTATAACTTATCTAATTAGTCCTCAGTTCATGAGCACTTAGAATGCTCATGAATGCTCACTTTCTACTTTCCTAGTAGAAAATGCTGTCATGAATATATTCGTATATTATTTGAGTGTGATCTATGAGATACATTCCTAGAATAACAGAATTGCTATATCAAAAGATGGTGAGCTTCTAATTTTTATGGTATTGGCAAATAGCATTTTGTATGAATCTCAGCAATTTGAACTTACAGCATCAGAGCAAAAGAGGATCTATTTTTGTTCCCTTACCAATGCAGTGTTATCAAATTGCTAATCTTTGTCAAATTAGTAGTTTAAATATGGCATATCAGGATAGTGAATTTTTATTCTATAATTATGAATAAATTGAACATCTTTTCTTCTGTTAAACCATTTGCCCATTTTTTTCTATTGGGTGATTGGTTTTTCTTATCACTTTGTAAATATCTACTGATATGTAAGGAAAATGGATTCTTTTTCTCTGATATAAGTTGCAAAATTTCCCCAACTTGTCATTATTTTTTTATAGTTTTTTACCCCTGCACAGATTCTTGATTTTCATAAGGTCAAATTCTTCAGTACTTTCCTTTATGGTCAAATCCTGCCTTCTCAGGCGTACTGTAGACCTAGTGTAAACTGACAATAGCTTAATTCCAAGCAATATTACCTGCATATAGTTAGAATGTTAAATGCTTGTTAATGAAATGCCATAGAAATTTTAAAAATGAGTATGACCCCTTAAATCATTTAATTTTATTCTAACCCAATTTCAGCCTTAAAGATAGCTTGAAAAAAGAAAATAAAATGAAAACAATTAACCTAATTTTGATATTAAATAAATACACTTAAATTTAATGAGGATTAAATGAATAAAATCTTAAGACATTTGTTAAACATAAGTAGCATTTCAAATGTTGACTTTTTCCTTCCTCTGATGTATATTACCCAACAGTTGAATTTTTTTGATAGTATCATGAAAAGATGAACAACTTTTTTAGGAGTAAAATTTTAGAAAGGACTCCATAAATGAGTCATTAAATTTGTGAATTTTGATATAGAATCAAAGTATAATATATTTTGTTTGTTTTCTTATTATCTATTTAAAACACTTTATTGTAAAATAAGTAATATTGACACAAAAATGAGAATAGGTTAACAATTCACTGTATCTTATTCATATAAAGTTAAAAACTTTATTGTAACTTTTACTGCTTGTGAAAGAAAGATGATTTCAGGAAGCACATTTCTATGACCAAAGTCAGAATTGAAAGATTAACTGTAGAAGCAGAATCAGTGCTCTGTGACTGAGAATGAGACAAGTGGGGTTGATATTTGGAGTATCTGGGAGAAAAGATATATCTTGATGCTTAAAGGAAGACTTTTGCAAATCATACTTGGTAATGTGATTTTTTAAAAAATCTGGATTGAGGTAAAGAATCTCTTATCCTTCACCAAACCTCATTTTTCTTCATATTTCATTCCTTAAATATTTAAAAGGAAGTGGATTTCACTCAATTTGACCTAGGTGGATAAAAGTAAAGAGGATAAATGACCAGAATTTATATTATCTGGTACTTATGTGCCCTTGTCTATAGACTTGTATCAAAAGTTATTTAAAAAAAGGTTTCTTAAAAAAAAATGTAAGTATGAGGCTAAACACCAGACCAACAAGTTCTTTAGGTCTCTGTGGCCCAATTCACTAAAAGTTGGATCCCTTCAATCTTCTGAATTAGTTCTTTTTTTTAAATAATGTTTTTTTTAAATTTTATTTATTTATTTTTAGAGAGGGAAGAGAGGGAGATAGAGAGAGAGAGAGAGAAACATCAATGTGTGGTTGCTGGGGGTTATGGCCTGCAACCCAGGCATGTGCCCTGACTGGGAATCGAACCTGGGACACTTTGGTTCCCAGCCCGTGCTTGAATTAGTTCTTTTTAAATAGTTATTAAAAACTTTATGTGGGCTTAGAAGCCTGTCCTGATGAGTAACACATTAAAATTACATCAGAAAGAGGTGAGTTTGCCCATCAACTTATCTCTTGACCTTTGCCAAGTCATTCCACTGACTAATTCAGGACATTTGCAGAATCAACACAAAGGAATGCTGTACCCATTCTGTTTCCAGGAGAATGTTATAGAACCAGGCCTTAAAATTAGGTTAAGCTAGTCTAAAATGTTTAGCACAAATTTCTGACCATATGGCCATATATCTGCTAACAAGATGCACTTAACTTGGTGAATTTTATATTCTGTTTGTGGATGCCATCTATTTTACTATATTTAAATTTGTCATCTTTTCTTATAATTTGACACTCAGGTTACTGTGAATAAAAACTATAATTTCTTCCCTTTCAACAAAATCTCAGTGTGAAGATAAGAAGCTTCCCCCTTTGTGAAAAATTACTCCACTTAGACATCATTCATTAACTCCATACACTTGATAAATTTTAACACTTTATTTGCTACCCTGGCCAATTTTTTCCCATAGAAGAGAAAAAAATGAATGAATATTCACACTTAACTTTTAGCTCCGGGCCAAAATGTATTATGCACCATATTTTGGTTTTTAAAAATAATCACCTTGTCAGAGTTCAATGGCAAAGCGAAGTCAACTCTGTCAATAGAGACAATTTGAGGGGGAAAAACACTCTTCA
This sequence comes from Phyllostomus hastatus, assembly GCF_019186645.2. Classification (NCBI taxonomy): domain Eukaryota; kingdom Metazoa; phylum Chordata; class Mammalia; order Chiroptera; family Phyllostomidae; genus Phyllostomus; species Phyllostomus hastatus. Next base: position 9,127,186 of record NW_025334017.1, on the reverse strand, counting down.
CCCTCTTGAGTATCATTTCATTTGAATGCTCCTGATTTTTACCTGCTGCTTTTTTGGGAATGCTCCATGAAACAATATAATGAAGTCTAAAATACCACACACTGAAAATTCATCTTTGCTGACAGCACATAGATGACAAGTATTGATGTTCTCAGACATGGTCCCTATTTGAACACTGTATTTTATGTACATAAAGTGCATATCTAGAAGTTTCCTTTTAAACTCCACAAGCACAGAAAAACCTGGATCTCCATATGTCTAACAATGTATTGCATGAATATATTTACACCACCACAATAGCAACTTCTTTCATTGTTTTGCTGTAAGTGGAATCACAGTAAGGATATACAGCACTTATATGTATTTTTAAACATATAACAGAAAAAAGTACAAGTGTTCATTAAAAAATACTTAGGTAAAAAATAAAGTAAAATAACACTTGTAGACATTATCTGTAATGAAAAATGTTGGCAATTGAGTATAGCTGACCTGTTTTTTTTTGTTTTTGCGTTTTTTTTTTGGATGGGGATGGGTGATGGAGTTGTAGAAGTGCCTTGAGTTCTATTTTAAAAACTTATCTTGCTGTCAGTGACAGACCAATATGATTTCCAAAATTTGGTGTTATTATTTTAGATGCAAGATACTTTAAAATTAGCCTATGTTTAAAACAGATTAAGAGTAAATTAAGATTATTCATTAAGAAAATCAAGATTTTTTTAATGTCCTGGATGGTTTAATTTTGCTACTTTTAATTATTATTAATTTTACTTTATTTGGAATGAAAACCTTTAATTAAAGAATTGATACTAGTCTGGCATATTTTTAGATATTGCACAGCAAATACAAACAAGTAAATAAATGAATTGATGCATAGGGACAGATATGGAAATTCCATGGTCCTTCTACAAATCACAGAAAAAGAGATTACTTCTCACATGAGTATAAATATAATTAATAGAAGTTTTTCTTTAATTTTTTTTCCCTTCTCTTGGTGTCCTATGACAATGAGTTAAACTCTCAGAGTTTGGGATGACAGTGGCCACAGGACTAATGGGGCCCAGGTCCATCTGATATTCAGAGGTCAGATGAGATTTATAGAGGCTTTGAGGTCCTCAGAAGAAAAGCTTACCCTGAATTCAAATGGCAGCCATAGTCAGGACTTACATATACTGTATCAAAAAAAAAATCTTTTGTTTAATACCCTGTTCTTAAATTTGAGTAGAAAAAGTTAGGGAAACTCATATTATGACAGTAGGCAAGAAGCCAGCAGTAGTTCAAAATGGTTGATCCAAGAAAGAAATCACATTGTGCTGTGGTAAATGAGCAGAGTAAGGATGACTTCAGTGAATTTTATAAAGGTCAAAGACAGCTTTGAAGACACAAGTCCCAAGCCGTTTATGTTCTGCAGCTCTCCATGAACATTTTGTTGTAGAATTCTATATATATGCACCTACATTTCTAGGGAATTGTAATAAAAGCCACCAAAGCAAGTGTGGACAACTATACAAATTAGTAAGTATATCTATAAAGAAATAGCTCCATAAATGTCAAATAAATACACATGTGAAAGACATATGTATATGGTGATTATTTTAAATTCCACTTTATAAACCTATAAACTTTTTGGAAAGAGTGAGAGCTATATGCAGGTAGTATGATATTATCAATGTGAGAAAAACTAATGAACTAAGAATATCTTTGTCACGGTTTAAGTTACACATCATGGAATATAATTCAGTGAGGTTGTAAATTATAAAATTTGCTCATTTCTTCACACCGTGTCTTTTTCTTCTAAGATGGTTTATTAGTAAGAGAAACTCCTCATGTGATTTAAAAACAAGGGTGGTGAAAATCATACCTCATTGTGTGTCTGAGTCTCCCCTCTATTCCATCCCTTCAGCTCTGCTCATGAAGCACCCTGGATGTGCCACTGTTGTGGGACCAACAAAACTGAAATTGTGTGTTAGAATCTTTCTCCTACAGGATGAACTTTCTTGGTGCCAACAGAGCCTGTGCACAGTATTTTGGATCAAGTAATTTTTATTGACTTGAATTGAATGTTGTCTATGTGCTTAAGAGATACTGCTAAAAAGGTGTTCTCAAAAGGAAGATGATGCCCCTTTAAGTAGCAGCTTAGGAGAGCAGGCATGGACACTGTTTAACTTATTAGGGTAACTTTGGTCTGTATTAATAAATGCACAGCAGTGAGTGCAATGCTATAACTGTACTAGAAAGGCCACATTGGGAGTGATGTGTCTATTTCTCAATAATACATTTTGGAAGGTCACTAGTGTATAGTGTAATTAAAGTTTTGAGAAAACTAGAAATTTCAGTCTGGAGGGGGCTTTGGGAAGAATAATCTTTGCTTTTATTTGTCTGTCTTCTAAAAAATAAGATAATATTTCTTTTTTGGGGTCCTATGGGAAGAATTACATAAGTACTATACTTAGGCTGAAACATATTTAGCTGTATGTAAGACAGAAGTTTTTATATTTTAATGTTTTTATAATTTTATGTTATTTTATTTTTAATTAAAAGATTGTATTTATTTTTAGAGAGAGGAAGGGAGGAAGAGAGGGAGAGAAACATCAATGTGTAGTTGCCTTTCCTGCTCCCCCACTGGGGACCTGGCCTGAAACCCAGGCATGTGCCCTGACTGGGATTCAAACCTGTTGTTGGGAACTGCCCTGCCTGGTATCAGAAGCTGTAACCCCTGCCAAGGCTAAGGCTGAGGGAACGACCTTGGACTGTAAGCCAGCAAGGAGACAAAAGCTTATCTCCCTGTCAGAAGCACCACTTCTGCTCCTTTTCCTTCACCCTTCCTGGCCTCCAATGCTTGGTCGGTTAGCCAATAATGGGTAAGATTCCCCAAGGGAGGAACAATCTAAGACAGGCATGATCATGTGGGACACCCCCAAGGAAGGACTTTGGGGGCTACAGCAAAAGGGGGTGGTGGACCCTCACCCCTCGGCTTTTACATAGGCTGAGTCCTCATTGTCTGTGAGAAAATCTCCTAATCTCTTGGCTGCCTTACTTCCCTTGCTCCACCTAAGCCTGAAACAATGATGGAGGGTGGTGCAGCCCTGTGCTGGAAAGGGCGCGTTCCCTGGGTAATCAGTTCAAGAAAGAATATGTAAAATCCTGTGAAACCTGCTTTGTTTAGAATGCTCTCAATTGAATGATAAGGATTCAAGGAAGAAGTAAGTTTGTTCCTTAAAGTTTTTTACAGCTCTTTGACCCTGACTCAAAATAAGCCCTCAGAGTTCTTTGTTATCTATTGTTTGATCCTTACTTCCTGGCAATGAATAATGAGCTTTACCTGAATTCCTGTGTAAATGAACCCAATAAAAGCCTGCTCAGGTGGGAGAATGGGGTGCTCTCCTCTAGGGAAGGTGGCCGAGGCGCTTTCCACTAGAGAGAGTGGCCATTCCGTCCCTATTTCCTCACAAGATTCGTTTGTCTGTGTGTATGTTTTTCTTGTGTTTTGACAAGCCATCCACAGTGTTCCGAGGTCACTGCCGGTCAGTGGCTGTGTCAACCTGTAACTCTTTTGTTCACAGGCTGGCACTCAATCAACTGAGCACACCAGCCAAGGCTAATGTTTCTAGCATTTTAAATAAAGATAGATACATAATTCCATCTCCCACTACCATTTTAAATATGTTACATAGTAAAGTAGAATAGACATAGTCTCACAATAGAGAAAATTCTCAATATGAATAAGTTTAACTTTCAGAAAAACTCAGGACATTATTTTTGTTTTGCAGTTGAACTTTTTTCATTTGTTTATTAGTATAATTAGTATTTTTACTAATTATATGCCCTTCATTATATTTACTAATACATTGCCCTTCATTTATTTTTTTCTGTTGGAGTACTTATTTTTAAATATTTACTATTTCTTTTATCAAATCATTTTTTATTGTTATTCTATTACAGTTGTACCAATTTTTCCCTCTTTGCCATCTCATCCGCTGCTCCCACAGTCAATTCCCACACTGTTGTCTATGTCCATGGGTCATTCATACTTGTTCCTTTATACATGTTCCTTAACCACTCTTCCCCTTCTTTCTCCGGTTATTCTCCTTCTCCTTCCCCTCCGGTTACTGTCAGTTGTTCTTTATTTCCAAGTCTCTGGTTCTATTTTGATTGCTTGTTTGTTTTGTTGATTAGGTTCTACTTATATGTGAGATCATATGGTATTTGTCTGTCACCACTTGGCTTATTTCACTTAGCATAATACTCTCCAGTTCCAACCATGCTGTCATGAAGGGTAGGAGCTCCTTCTTTCTTTTTTCTGTGTAATATCCCATTGTGTAAATGTACCACAGTTTTATGATCCACTCATTTACTGATGGGCACTTAGGCTGTTTCCAACACTTAGATATTGTAAATAGCACTGTTATAAATCTGGGGTGCATATGTTCTTTTGGACTGTTGTTCTGAGATTCTTAGGGTATATTTCCAAAAGTGGAATCACTGAGTCAAAGGCCATTACATTTTTAGTTTTTTTAGGAAATTCCATGCTGTATTCCATAGTGGCTGCTCCAATCTGCATTGCCCCCAACAGTGCAGCAAGGTTCCCTTTTCTCCACAGCCTTGCCAGCACTTGTTGTTTGTTGATATATTGGTGGTTGCCATTATAATCCATGTGATGTGATATGTCATTGTGGTTTCAATGCATCTCTCTTATGGCTAGTGATGTTGAACATATTGTCATACGTCTATGGGCCACCTGTATGTCCTTCTTGGAAATGTACCTATTCAGATGCTTTGCCCATTTTTTAATTGGATTGTTCTTCTTCCTGGTGTTGAGTTTGTATGAGTTCTTTATATATTTTAGAGATCACACCCTTGTCTGATGTATCATGGCAAAAATATTTTCCCATACAGTCGGTTCCCTCTTCATTTTGGTGATGGTTTCTTTAGTGTGCAGAAGCTTTTTAGTTTGATATACTCCCATTTGCTTATTTTTCCTTTATTTCCCTTGCCCAAGGACATATATTGTCAAAAATATTGCTATGTGGGATATCTGAAATTTTCCTGTTTATGTTTTCCTCTAGGAGTTTTATGGTGTCACAACTTATATTTAAGTCTTTTATTGATTTTAAGTATATTACTCTGGTGTATGGTGTGAGTTGGTGATCTAGTTTCCTTTCTTTGCATGTACCAGTCCACTTCTCCCAACACCGTTATTGTAGAGTCAGTCTTTACTCCACTGTATGCTACGTCACCTTTACAAATTTTAATTGACTATAGACTCTTGGCTTTATTTCTGTGTTCTCTATTCTCTTCCATTGATCTATGTGTCTGTTCTTATGCCAGTACCAGACTGTTTTGATTACAGTGGCCTTGTAGTATAGGTTGATATCAGGTACTGTGATCCCTCTTTTATTCTTCTGTCTCAAGATTGCTGTGGCATTTGGGAGTCTTTTTTGGTTCCATATAAATTCTTGAAATATTTGTTCTAGATTTCTCTTAATTTGCCCTGGGCCAATAAAACCATCATGAATTGGCCCTGAAATAAGGGCTACTTTTGGAAGCCATCAGCCTCAATTATATTTATGCATTCCCTCTGAGCCTTTAATTCCATGAATTCAATATAAGGGCAAAGGACAACTGTTGACAGTTGTTTTAAATCAAAGATTTTAGTTATTCAGAGTGTGAAAATGTCCTTAATTCCTTATTAGTAGCTAAACAAAACCTAATACCTTTAGAACTAGAAGAAAAAAATAGGGTTAAAAAATTTCACTTTCTTAAACCCATCAAGTGCATCTAGGTATTTTTTTTCTTTTAAACCTATTTAGATATTGACAGAGGTAGAGGTTAGTGAAAAGAGCTTTTCTGAGTCCTCATTTTCTCTTCATTCTTTTGATGGATCAATTGGCTTCAAATATCAAAAACTATAATGATGGGCCATAAGTTGTCTATGACAGTTAGCAAACTATAGACAAATGGACCTGAGAATTGAAGATGGCAGGAAGCATTTTTTTAAATGTCCTATAGCTTTTTCAGTTTAAGAAAGAAGAGAAGCTTCAAAGAGAGTTAAAATCTGCTGGAAAGTAGCCACCTTTCTATCCAACTGTAATTTTTAAAAAATGTATTTAATTTATTATTTCAATTTACCAAGTGCCTCCACAGCCCAGACCTTGGTATAACACAAAGTATATATTTCATTTCAGTAAAGAAAGGCTAAACTGAATCAATATTTGAAGGACCTGACAATGTATGGAAGTCAACAGACTTGGGATCATTGGGAAGACCCAGCATAACTGTCTGTATGAATACCTCAGTGTTTGTGACTTACTCTTTGCCCTGCATCTTTAAAAATGACACACCTAAGAACATTTTTATCTGAGTGTGCAATAGTGCCTCTGAAGTCTGATGCATAATTAACCCTCTCTCATGGCACAGAGAAGAGACATTGATGTCAGGACCTTCTCTTCATTTTCTGGACTGAACCATTTTTACATTCAAAACAATTCATTTAATTCTGGATTGCAAAATAAAATGGTTAACCGAGAATTGTTAATAAAGTTTTATATTTCTTTAAAACTTTCCCTTGGAAGAGTTCATGCTTCTTTTTTTTAAGTTTCTATGAAGTTCTAGGAATTTAAATCACAGCTATTTTACTCAATACCTTTGTTTTACATTTTCTAAAACCTTGGTTTCTCTTAATGCACTGAGTTAATCTCATTTCTGTGTTCAAAGTAATACACTTTTTCTCATGGTCATCATGAAAGTAACACAGTGATTCCAACAAAAAATTGTTGTTGTTTTTTATTGTTGTTCAAACACAGTTGTCTCTGTTTTCCCCCTCAACTACCCCGACCCTAGCAGAAAAATTTAATTAGTGTTACAGAGGATCATCCCAACACAACCACTCATAAATCTCCCAGCTGAGTTAAGCAAAAGAATGTACCATAAAATAGGTATTTCATAAAGAGACATTCTGAGATCTAACTAAGGTTTATTAACTTCAAGATCAGTCCTCTACCATGGTGCTCTGTTTTGTTGTATTGTTTTATTCTCCTACAGTTCTTCTCAAAAGCTACTGTGTTTTCAATATTTTTTTCTTTGTTAGGTTCCATATCAGAGTTATACGATAGCACTCAGGAGGGCCATGCAAAATACCTTCTTGGTGTTCAGGGACATGACCCAAGTTGTCTGCATAAAAGTTAGTGAGAAGCACAAGGTAGCCCAAAGGAAGCTTTTTATGACTCCCTCACTGCTTGGCACTGGAATTTACCAACAATTATCTACAACAGAATTAGCAAAAATGAAATTGTCTCCACTGAAGGGTGTACTGACTTTCATCTTTATCTTAAAATTCGTTGCTTTCTGATATTTGCTGAGGTGCAGCAAAGCTGTTATTTGAAATAATGACCAAGCTGTTATTTGAAATAATGTGCAAAACATTTACCAACTAGAAAGCCTCCAAACACAAACTAAACTAACAAGTGAAATAGAGACAGACTCATAGATAGAGAGCAAAATGACAGCTAAGGGAGGGGGAAGGTTGAGGGGGTGGAGGGATTGAGCAAAAGGGAAAAAGGGCTCATGGACATGGACAATAGTGTGATGATTGCAGGGTGAAGGGAGGTATAAGGGGACTGAATAATAATGGAAAAATGCAATAAAATTTTTAAAAAGTAAAGTAAAAAACAATACTGCCTAAAACAGAATTTTATCACAAAGACATTTCTAGGCATTGATTTAAAATTAAAAAGGAATATTCTAATACAAATTTTAAAAATATAACTTTAAATTGATATTTCGGTTTTGAGAGTACTCTGGCAATCTGCACATTTTAGCTGATTCATGTCATTTTGTCTTCAAATTAGGGAATGTTCTTAAACTTGAGGCACAATTTCTTATAGCAGATGCTAGTCCATGTTTTCAAATAAGGTATTTTGATATTTCAAGACAACTTTTTAAAAGATTTTATTTATTTATTTTTAGAGAGGGAAGGGAGAGAGAAAGAGAGAGACAGAGAGAGAGAGAGAGAGCGCAACATCAATGTGCAGTTGCTGAGGGAGAGAGAAAGAGAGAGAGAGAGAGAGAGAGAGAGAGAGAGAGGGAGTGCAACATCAATGTGCAGCTGCTGGGGGTTGTAGCCTGCAACCCAGGCATGTGCCCTTACTGGGAATCAAACCTGTGATGCTTTGGTTCGCAGCCTGCGCTCAATCCACTGAGCTATGCCAGCCAGGGCTTCAAGACAATTTTTAAAAAATTCATTATTATTTCTCTGTTCATTTAATTCTAGACTCCACACAAACTCTAACTCAATTAGTTAGCTTTAAGCCATAAAAGCAAGTGGAATTTTGCTGTGGCTAGGTGGCTCAGTTGGTTGGCATGTTAGCTAGTATACCAAAAGGTTGCAGGTTTGATTCCCATTCAGGGCACCTACCTAGGTTCTTGGTTTGAACCCTATCTGGGGCATGTACAGGAGGCAACCAATAGATGTTTCTTACATGGATGTTTCTCTCTCCACCTTTCTCTCTCTCTAAAATCAATAAACATTGTCAAGTGAAGATTAAAAAAGCAAATGGAATATTAAATTTGCAAACATGGAGGAATGGAGAAACTGAGGATGAGGATAGAGAGATTTGCTTATCAGTAGAGAAGGTAAAGAACGAATTAAGTCACTATCTAGAGAAGGTGCTAGAAAACTACTGTTAAAGGCTGGTGGAAGTACTCCTCCAGTATTCTAGGAATACTTTTGTCTAGTAAGCAAAGTGAGACTATTTTTAGCAGAATCATTCCTGTCACCTTTATTTACACATAAAAATTAAAATTCCAAAGGTATTCTCCCTTGTATCCCTTACTTCTAGAGTATATTCATTATGCCAGGGATAAATTAAAATACAACTCTTTCACCTGATTTTAACTAATTTAACTGATACAACAACTGTATAACTTTGTTTTACAGTTTCTCTCTCTCAAATACTATCTTTTCATATATGAGAATATTTAAGTAGGTTTTGTATTTTTTTAACCTATAAAATGATTACTAATGGTTATTAATTCTTTGGAGTTGTGAATCTATTTGAGAAGCCCAAGAAAGCTGGGACCCAGATAAATGCTTACATGCACATTTCAGGAACAACTTTTTGGGCTTTACAAAATGCTTAAAATTCATCCATGCATGGAGGCCCTCAATCAGAGTAAGATGGGACTGCAGGTTAGGTGATAGCTTACCATGACTGAAAGAGGTTTTATTGGTGCCTGGGAAATAAAAAATAGCTGACAAGGCACTCAGTCCTGGTCTCAATCTTTCAAAATGACATAGTTTATTGGCTTATAATAAATGTTCAGGAGTTTTGGAGTTATACCAACTTCAATTTTAAATTGAAACTTCTTCGTTACTATCCTTTGCTGCACTTATTTGAGAAGTGAAAATAATTACCAGCATACTTTCCAAATGGAATCCAAGTTAATTTCTATTAGTGACAGGATGTGCAATATCATATGTAAACAAAAAGGCTACCCAATTAAAAGATTTCTGAAGGATATTCAATTTTCTAAATGTAGGTGCTCATACTAAATAATATGTCTCAACTGAGACAGCTTACTTACATTATTGCCAAATTTCTGTCATGCAGAAGGTTGTTGCAACATTTAAATTTAAACATTCAATGAAAAGGAGCTCTGCAGAAATGGACACTTTTCTCAATGAACAGTCTTATGTACCATCCACATATGAAACAAACTACTGCCCCACCTCAGTTATCATTGGATGGCCAGTCAGTCAATCATTAAGTATTCATTGAGTGCTTACTATGTGCTAAGCATTGAAGTGCAGTATACAATTGTTATCATAATGAACTATAGTCTACTGGGGAGCAAAATAGGATTTAATATGATAAATATTATCATGGGGTAATGTGGGACCAAATATTGTCCCTCATCCAGACTTTGATGTTAAGGAAGATTTATTGATCTAATTTAGACATAAAAAAAGAGTAGAATATAGTCTGAGTAAGGCAAAGGTATTTGGGAAAATGAGGATGGGAATGAAAGAGTGGCTCTGGGACCTAAGAGGAAGATATAATAGGTATAAAGTACAGATAACTAAGGACTTTGATCCTAAGAGCCATGTGAAACCAGTGCAGAATTTTTAAGCAGAAGAATGCTATGCACTGGTTTTAAGCTTAGAAACACTACTCTGGCTGCAGAAGAAAATAGAAAGTTGAATGCCATTGAAAAATTGTAGAAGTATTAAATGACTCATCAGAATTGCACCGGACCATAAGATGCACCTAGGTTTTAGAGGAGGAAAATAGGGAAAAAAATTTTGAAGCAAAAACTGTGGTAAAATATTTAATAACATAAATAAAATAAGCTGCTGCCCCCCAAGTGAGCCAGGTAATCTACATTCGGACTATAAGACACCCCCAAATTTTCCTCCCAAATTTGGTGGGGGGGGAAGTGCATCATATAAGTATGAAAAATACATAATAGTCGAATGATTCTGGAGGGAGAACAAAGAGTAAAAAAATGATTCCCTTGTTTCTGTTTTATGTAACTTAATTAATGGTAGAACAATTCACAATGAGTGACACGTTAGAAAAAAAGGTTTTGGAAGGAAAAAAGATGAGCTAAATTTGAAGTGTGTTGAGTTCTAGTTGAATATAGAAAATCCACGTGAAGATGCCAGGTAGTAGGTAGATATGTGTATTGGCTGTTCTGCATAAGAGGCTATAAATATTAGGTATGGGTGTTATTCGTGTATGAAGTGATAAAGAAGTCAGTCATAGAAGAGGATGAGATGAACCAGAAAGAATGAAGATACATAAATAAATATAGAAATTGAGAAGAAGTGAAAGAAAAGAACAGAAAGGAAGCAAAGGAAAGAGTTAAACAAGATGCAATCAGATTCAAGGGATGGTGGAGAAAATAAATTTTAAAATGAAGTCTTGGATGAAGGAGCCAGAAAGAAAAACAGAATCCTACCCAGTGCCTAGATGCCGGGAAAAATGTGAGTGCTTCAAGACAGCAAGAATTACCAGCAGTGTGTTATCCTACAGAGATAGTATAACCAACTAAAATAAGAATTTTCTTGACAAATACCATGAATGTGCCCGGCAAACCTGAGCTTTGAGAAAAACCCGAATGAAGGTGAACACGGAGGCCGAACTGGGATGGGTTGCGAAATGGGAAGTGAGGAAGCAAGAACAGTGAACGGGAAAGAAAGGACTGCTCTCTCATGTGTTGGCTGCTAAGCAAAGGGCAGGCAATGTCAGACAAATGTTCACTTAAAAAGAATACCTTCAATCTGTCACTCAAAAGAGCTGTATTTTTTCATGTAAGGCAAAATGCTACCAATTGTGTGTTATTGCCAAACTAAAATAAACTAACAAATATAGGTCTGAAATTTATTAGGCTTGATATATTTTATTTCCCTCCCGTTGTGAGGGAAATCAGGAAGTTTATGATCACTTTATAATCATCAAATAGTAAATACTACTTGGATTTTATTTTCATGTGTATTGTCAAGACCGGGTACAAGAGTCAGAGAGAAATAAATGGAGAAGAGGAACTCAGGCATATTTCTTTTGGGTTTGGAGCAGCTGAGGTTCTTTCTAAAGGATGGAAAGTAAGGACATTAAAATGAGAGTGCCCGCTCTTTTTTTAATTATCATTTCAAAATGTCAGATCACTGGCCTGAAGACCTTACTAACTGAGTATTAGTCCTGAACACTCAAAAGGCTCAGGGTGAGCAAGTGAGTTCAAGTGGAACAAAACCTTTCTGTTGCATTGGGGGTCCAGTGATCAGAGCCATGGTGGGTTAGGGCAGCTGTCCATGAAAAATGTCTGCAGAGACTGGTGCCAGTGAGTTTCTGGGATGCCACCAATAATTTTGCGTGCAGAGATAGTGCAGGCTAAATTTGCACAGCACCATGATTCTGATCATCAAGGTCTTTAATGTTTGTTGTCAAACAAATGGATTGGATTCTGTACCCAATGTTGACCCGATGCTGTGTGCAAGTTGATAAGCTAAGAAATTTGTCAAATTCAAGGTAATTATTTTTGAGCTTATAGCAATTGTGATTCACTGGTCACCTTGTTCAATGTACCCCACCATGCTATGATGGCAAAAAGCCATTTAAGGTAATTAGGAAAAAAACTTGATTATTTGGATTCAAATAAGGGAAGTGATCTAAAACATTTTAAAAACTATTTTCAATATGATTAATTAATGTCTAAATTATATTATCTTTGCTTTTTTATTTAGAAAAATTGCCTAATACATCATTATAATGACATTTATGGTATCTATTTTTATAGCTAGCACTTTTTAATTTTTTGCAAGTAATATGGGATGAAGTTGGAGTATAGGGGTTAAGAGATTGGGACCTAGAATCAGACAAGCTCTGTTAGAATTTCAAATCTACTGTTGACTGACTAGGTGATTGTGAGGGAACTGCTGCATTCCCCTGCACCTCAGTATCCTCATTTATATAAGGGAAATAAAAATGGTACTTATCGCCTTGAGATACTGTGAAGATTGGATGAGACAACTCAATCCATGATATAGTAAGCATTCAATAAGTATTAGCTCTTATTGTTATTAGTTTTATTTCATTAACTGGGGGTTGTAGAAATTTACAAATACAAATAACAAGAAAGAGATTAAAATCGCCACGGGAGAATAAGGTTTTAGCACAAAGTGATTACTCTTACTAATATCCTGGTGTTAAATGTGTGTATGCAAATGTACATGAACAAAAATAGGATCACATGGGTCATATTTTCTTCAAATTTATTTTTATTTTACTGAGTTAGATATTATAGTAATTTTCCTGGTGCATTCCAGAAAAAAATTATATTTGATGTCATATTTATACAGCATAATTAGAAATAGTTGCCCATGTTTATTTATATGCATGTTATCATGATTTATTTAACCAACCCTATTACTATCTGATTTGTTTCTATGCTTTTGCTATTGTTAGTGGACATCCTTATTATATTTGTAATTATAACTGCAGAAAAATTTCTAAATATAAAGGCCTGAGTTAAAGAGTAAGTTATTTTTAAGGTATTTTTCTCTAAAAATGTGTAGTTGCAATTTAAACTGAACTGCAGTAAACAAGCGTATTCTTCTTCTGCAAACTTCAACATGGGGTACTATCAATTTTTACACTCTGCTTGTTTCCTAGTAATTTTAGGTATTTCCTAGTAGTTTTAGAAATTCTGTTAGCATATGTCTAGCAGGCTTTGATTTGGAATATTTATAATGCCTCCCTTTTATTTTGCATTCCTGTCACTGTCATATGGTTATCCCATCTAATTACTTCTTTCCTTTAAAGCATATTTAGGAAATGTTGACATTTTCATACATATCCAACAATTCTCTATGTAATGTAAGAACAATGAGAAAATAATAAAAGAACACTGCATTTTTGTTACCCCCATGGGTTAAATAATTTTCTCATGGTTATGCATATCTGGGGTGGGTGGCAGAGGTGGTATACATAATGTTTTGCAATTCCTTTCAGCTTCTTAAATCCCATGTCATACATCATCAGTGTAAATGTTCATTTGTGTAAAAAGACATTATTTTGTATCAGAAACAAACATGTAATCAATAAACCAAATATTTGGAATAACAGTATATTGAAAAAATCTGGCTATGCTTGTGCTGCATTATTGCTGTTGTTCTAAGTGTTTAATGTGATCTAATATTGTGTGAGTCTCTTGTGATGAGAAAGAATAAGTTGTTACATTAGAATTATCATTTATAATAAACTAGTTATTACAAGGGAAATGCAGAAAGAGCTCCATAAATAGGTATTACTTGATGTTATATGGAAAAATATGAAGAAATACAAATTTAAGTTATTGAATAACATCTATAAGTTTGCTTGTGCCTAATGACTTACAGTTTTAGCAACTTATAGAGAAAAGGATGGTACGTAGTAAAATTTGAAAAAAAAGGGAAAGCCTATCAGAAGCTATAAGTTTGTTGTGTTTTGCCATCAGTAAATAATACCTTAAATATTAATGAATAAGCTAGCTATTTTAATTTATATTATGATAATTAATTAATAATCAATTAATAAATAAACTGGTAACATGTTTCTTCCAGTGACATTTCTATCACTTGCTTGAAAATAAAGAAATATATTGACAGTATATATATATTAGTTTTACCTTAGATATAACATTCCCTCAGAAAAGAAGTTTTATTTCCAACACCCTGGGAAGGCATTACAGATAACGAAGGTAGATACCCACCTCAAACCCTGAAACAGAGACAGGCCTGCTTGGTGGCCTGGAGGACCCCACCAGACAGGGCTGGGAAATAGGGGAGATGCATTCTAGACAATTCCTCACCCTGGAGCCTGTCTACTGGTATGACTTCTGGGAAAAGGGATTTGCCCTAGCCTCTGAAAGATCAGTCAGGGCAGCTTTGTACTGGGCAGGGCTAGAGGAAGGCACAGTCTGACTCTTTTAATCCGTTAGAAGGTTTACCCTCTCCTGCGTGACATAGAGTGATAGGTTTCTCTCTCTTAGTCTAATTCACACCTTTAAGCTTTTTTAATGTTTAGGCATTCTCTCTTTGGTTTTGAGGCATGCTAGACATAAAGCTTAGGGGGTTGGAGGTTAATCCTTCCTGTACTTTATTTCTTAATTTCTGCCACAGGGATTTCCTTTCCATCATGGCTGTTTATTCAGGAAGGCTGATGATATGCTTTGAATAAGAGACAACAGATATTTGGTTTAGGACTACCATTTAATATTACTTAGGTAAAGATTATAGGGGTTACCAATAATAACTAGTACATAAAAACAACTCCTACTTGTCATATGCCTTTTTATTATTATGCCTAAGAAATGAATCAAATTAATACTTTTAGAACTGATACTGAACCCAGATGGAACCATACCTAGAATTATTCTAGCAAACTGGTAACATGAGAGGTAAACTATCCCAGATTTAGACAAAGATGCTGCAAACAAATACTTGTTTATTGAAAATGATTTGCTTTTACTCACTAACATAAACATATTGAATTTCCTATGACATTGTTAATATAAATTTATTACTTAATATTGGTATTCAATAATCATAGAGATTTGACTTTTTATCTTATAATTTTTTAACATGTTAATATGTCCTACATGAGGTAAAAATGTTTTGATTATTTGCCCCAGTAGACTTGAAATGTAAATTTTTTTCAGAATTTTGGAAAATATGCTGAGATTTTATTTGTAAACTAACCTTCAAAATATTCCATTCAGGATTTTAAGCAAACTATTAATTTTTACATATTTTGAAATTAATAAAAACTTTTCAATAGATTTTTATGATTGGAGATTTCAGTTCAAAAAATGTATTATGTGAAATATATCTTCAAACAATTTTGTTTTAATTGAAACAATATGCCATCTCTTCAGAATTGTAACTGAGGAAGAACTTTCAAAATGGGCTTGTTTTCTTTTTTAAAAAATTAAAATATTCTTAGTTTGACAAGGATTATTAAAGTAAACATTTCTGCATTACTTGCACACACATACACACACATATTCTAAAAGTCCACATATCTTTAGGTAAATACTCAATAGATGGGAGAAATTCCTCAGGGAAAATACAAATATAAGTACATTATAAATTAAACAATTTTCAGAATTTTCTATTATGAGTTTCTTATAATGTTTGTTAAAATGTATGTGTGGAATATATTTTCTTAAAATACAAGTTGGGGCAAAAAGTAGACTTACAGTTGTGAGTACATGAAAAAGTTTATTCTTGTATTATTTATTAAATGTTGTATTATTTTCCATATGGACAACTGTAAACCTACTTTTGCCACCCTTGTATATAATAGTCATCTTTGCCTTCATTCCTTCATTATAAGGTTAACATATATTGGTCTAAAAGAGATTTATTTTCTTCCACAAATATTCTTTTCAGTGGTTTGTGAGTGGAAAACATAATGGAATAGCAGTTTAGTGAATGAGTTTGAATGTCACCTGCTTTATTTCTTCATAAACCTAACTGCCCCAGAACAAATAGATGATCATTATTCATTCTCCCTTTTTTTGACTGTGCAACTCTTATGTACATATTGAAGAAAATCTGTTAAGTATAAAATTCATTTTATTCTGCCCTGTCTCCTTTCCTGCCTTTCCACTTATAGCTACATCTGTGCACCATAATATTGAATCCAGAGTAACTTGTAAACTCTATCTAAAATATGAGGATAATGTCTGCTTTAAATTGTGTGTGGGGGTGTGTTTGCCTTTGAAAACCAATGTAATGTTTATAAAGATTCTAACACAGAGATGACACACAATAAATGTTAAGGATGTCTCCCATTTTAGAGATTTCCCGTCTTGTAAGTAGTTTCTTATCACCCTACCTACTTACGAGAGTTATAAGGATCTGAAAAAAAAACCCAACACATGGCATCTTTTTGAAAGCCAGAAAACCACCATTAAAAATCATTATTACCTTTCCCAGTGAAGACTATATTTACTCTTCCCCTTTCTTTCATTTTCTTCATCATTTTTATATTAAATCTCTTAGTCAAATGCTTTGTTATTTTTCCAGCCTTTTGTTCTTTTCTTTAACAATCATTGGCTTATAGAAACTACAGCAAGTTCATCTGCAGTAGAAATCACAGAAGAGACCACAGCACATTGCGTTATACCTGTACACGGAGATTAAACAGTGTGGTTGGCTGTGTTTTAGTATCATGATTTGGTCCATTCACATCTCTAGAACGAACCCCTGCACTCCCAGTGTGCTGTCAGAAGCCCAAAGTTCTAGTCCCTGCTTTTTTTCCCTTTGGAGATCTGCTCTCAGGCAGGCTTCATGTGTCTATGATCAAAATAGTCATACATATTCAAAAGGTCCCACTCTTAGGATTTAGCCCTCTGCCTTCCAATCTTGAAGTTTTTAACAACTTTATCTATGGATTTCTCTCTTGTGAAGGAAGTTAGATTGGCCAGTGCCTTGTGGACTCAAGACTGGAGCCTACCCACACATGGTCCTCCTACTCAGGACGGGATCTTAGGCCAGCCCCCAGCTCCCTGAGCTCTTCTCTTTAGGGTCCCAGGCCTTGGCCAGCATCCCATTTCTGCTCTTGCTCCATGGCTATTGGTGCCTTCTGCCTGGGGGGCCAGTCGGGGATAAGACTGTGATTTCTGCACCCTGCCTTTGACCTCTGCAGAAGGCAAAGTTATGAACAAAAAAAGACACCAGGCAAAGAATTTTAGACATTAGTTTGTAGGTCATGTAAGACACTAAAACTATCAGGGGAGACATGATCAGAAGTGAGACTTAAAAGATTACCATGTTCATGTTGTTTTTAGTAGCTTTCCTCACATAGGAACCAAAGGTGAGGGGTCAGTCATGATGTTTTTGAAACTACACAGCTGTAAAATGACAAAAGTTTGAATTAGAATGAGAACACTTGGAGCAGACATAAAATATAGATTGACATGATATGGGATGGGTGGTTTGGAAGACAGAACAAAAAAAGATGACTGAGATTTCAACACTAAGTAATGAGAAAATTGGAAAGTTTCACAGTACCAAAAATAGGTGATACATTTAAAAAACCTAATTGAAAAGCAATGAGTCTCCCCAAAGCCCTACCACCCAATGCCATTAAAAGCTGGAACTCACCATTCTCCTCCCTCTTTGCTAACTCCTTGACTATGTCAACTCAGAACTTGACAATGAGGCTGACAGTCCCATTTGCCCTAAGAGGCCAAATAACATTCACTGTCATGGCAAATAACAGCATTTCCTCAGTGAAGGTTGAACTAAATTACTTTAACAAGGCTAAATTAAAAATCAAACATGTTGATGCATTTAATGTGAGGCGCAGAGGACACAAAAGATCATCAAAAATGAGTGGCAATATTGATTGTCATAAACAACCTTTCATGGAGTAAAATAGATTCAGTGCTGACCCCTTGAAATGTAGTTACCCTATTCCTAGTTTATTCACTCCTAGGTTATGTAATTTAGGAGAATTAGTTCTTTTTTGCCATATTTTATTTTTAATGCTATCTTAACCTTTTCTTCCTCACCATAATCTATTTTTCTCTTAAATGAAGAGAATATTGCTGGTAATAATTCCATTCTAAAGTTTAGGCATTTGTGAAAGTTTTCATTCTTTTTAAATTAAATGTATGAAGGAGATAAAACATATCTAATTATACTTCCTTCAAAGAAAAAAATCTTAAGGATTTTAAGTATGTCCTGAGACATAACTGGGATATTGTGAGATGACAAAATTTTATTGACTCTGCTCAACTTTCACAGTATTTCCATCCATTTCCTAAAGGATTTATGTGTGATATTTGTGGCCTTACTATTTTGAAAGTGTGAATTCTGTAAAATAGCACAGTATGGTCTTTTAATTTGGTTATGTTATAAAATGTTCGAAAATATCATGGGATTTTCTGAAATTTGTTTAGATTTCATCTTTATAGCAGGCCTTTTTAGATTAAATTCTTACAAATCACATATGAGAAAATTTGAGATGAGGTTAAAAAATTCTGGCAGGAACGCTGGGCATTAATATGCTAATTTATTATAAAAATTTCATGATCTACTTTTACTAATTTAGAGGAATATTATTTTCTCATATTTATTCTTATATTTATGAACAGTTTCACCAACTCCTAAAACACCATGTCACTACCATAAGGCCCTAAGTAAAAGGTTTTATGAAAATTTCTATATATAGTGTCAATAAACTGTAAAATGTATTGCTCTAAAAGCTTAAATGTAAACAGTTACAGTGTTTTCCCTGTAAATTTATGATTGATCCAGCCATATGAGGGTATTATAAGAAGGTAGAAATATTTTTAGAATACATACTTAAGTCTTTTACCTGTTTAATTAATATTAAGTTTCTTGCCTAATATTTGTTATCAGAATTGCAGTACTGGGTAGGATATGTTATGGATATGAAGCAGATTAAGAGGTATTTTTTTTTCTTACTGCATATTCAGAATGTAATTGAGCCCTGATATAAAACATTGCAGGAATTATATCCCCATTCTTCAATCTAATCCCCCAATAAATCCATAGTTGTGTTTCCAGACATTTCTGTCTACCTTACAACAAATTACTTCATCTTTAGTCCACCCATTACTCTACCCAGGTTTTCTCTTTAACACATACATTTGATTATGTTTCTCCTGTGCTTCAGAGCTATGTCTGTAGAATAAAATTCCTTAATGTGATATTCAAAGCCCTTCAAAATCTGGCTCTGGCAAACATATCATTCTCTCAATAAATAATTATTAAGCCCTTGTTTCGTGCTAGAACCTCTGTGGCAGCAGGGGCTCGTGGGTGGGAGGCAGGGAAAAGAGAGTCTCTGCCCTCATATATTTCATGGTGAACAAGCAATTACAACCCTGTGTGGTCAGTGCTTCATAGTTGTGCGTGGGTGAAGATCAACTCAGATTGAAACAGTTAGGGAGGTTTTCCCAGGGGAAATTGTGGCTGAGACATGTGTGATGGCTAGAAGATCATCAGGCAGAAAAGAGGTAAAAGGGTCTTCTGGAAAAGGAAAATGACCTACATGAAGCCTCGGAGGCATTACCAAATGTAAAATGCTCTGAGAGAGGCAAGCAACTTCACATGACTGGTGCCTGGGGTTCAATGAGAGCCTTGGAGAGATAGGATGCTGGAGCTGATTACTAGTTGCTTTCTGTTCAAAAAGATGCAGCCTTTATCACCCTATAGGAGGAGGAAACAGTTAAGAGTGTTTAAGAAGACCCATGAAGTAAAAGATAGAAAATTGTACTGCAACAACAATTAAAATAAAATAATAAAAAAAGAAGACCCATGAAAGATTGCCTGTGGGGAAATAGCAGAAAGGGAAATACACAGAATAAAATGAGGACAGGTGTAGAGGAGAACAGGCAGTTCAGCAAGAAGGCCTCAGGATGTGAAGGCAGGCAGACCTGTTAGGGGTATTGAAGCAGAATTGTCATCATTTCATGACAAGGTGGACAGAGAGATAAGGGAAAAGGAGGAAGGCAAGATGCCCTCTGTTTCCAGCATGGGCAAATCGGTCAAGGCTCTTGTGACACTCCCAGAAACAAAATGCAGAAAGAGGAGAAAATGTGGATCAAAGCAGGGCAGAGAAGAGATTGAAGGGTTGGTTTGGATTCTATTGAGTCTGGGCTCGAATTTGAGGATCTGACTAGACAATGTCCAGGCAATTGTGAAGAGGGACCTGTACTTTAGGAGATAGTTCTGAGTATAATTGTAGCTGTGGAATTATTGGGATACAGCTGGTACTGAAAGTTGTTGTAGTTGAATAGGGGCACGAAAAGTGCTAGAATTATTTCAGAAGTCCATGTTCAAGACAATTTTTTCCAGTTCAGATTTATAAGCAAATGGCTGTACTGCTTTATCTGCTCCTAATTTTCTCTTTTTACTTTTAGTAAAAACTCAATGAATTTTCTTACTGTCTCTTTTGGACAAATTCTCCAGCAACACATATATTACTGTCACTATATGATGCATCAATGAGATTTCTAGCTATTAGGTGAAAAATACAAATTTATGACAGGGTATCATAATAATTTTTATAAGTGATTGCATATTTTGTCTCCTGTATAAATTAGGCATCCATCCAATGATGACCTTTCCCATTTGAGCTGCAGTGCACTTTGAAAGTATACTAACTTTACAAAACTTACTGTATCTCCAATATAATTTAGCTCCAAAGTTTTTACTACCTAAAGTGAGAAATTACCTCTAAGGCATATTTTTTTTTGCTTGGGTAACCTGCCTGAATTATTGCATGTATTTATTGTTACTGTAGATTTATTCCTTTTTTACTACTCTTAATACTCCCTAGTACCATGTAGGGGTCCCTAGTTGAGCTAATCCACAATTACTTTAGTTATTTTTTTTAATATCCTACATCATCCACAATGTAAAAAGAAAACAAAATGAAAGAATTAAGTCAAAACTGATAAAAAATAGATAACCATATGTCAAATCCTAGTTCATGAAATCTAAAACTGGGAAATTGTTTTAAGGGTGTAGAAAAAATTAAAAATCACTAGTATTCAGTGAAGAACAAAAATTAACATTTTTCTGAAGATAAGAAAAATTCTGATAAATACTCTAATATTTTGCAGAAAAACAATGATATATATAGTAACATTACAAAAATAGTATCCAGATGCAGGAAACAAAAACATCAGATATATAACTGTCAGTAGAGGAAACTATATTTCTTCCTCCTCTAAAACTATCTAATAAACAGACAACAGAACATTTCAGTGATGTTTGAAGGCTGTGTCAACATTTTTTCAGCCATGCATCAAATATTGCTTCATTGCCATGCACTTAAAGTGACTGTAGTGACAAATGACACTTGCATTGGGTTTTAATTCTTCACTAAGACCTTCAGAGAGTCTTTTGATTTGTGTGCACATCATCATTAAGAAGATCTTGGGTGTTGCAGGGCTTGTTTCTTAGTGTGTTTGATTTGCCCGTTATAAAAGACCTCAGTGCCCTGGACTCACAGCTAACCAGTTTTCCACAGTGCCTAACTTGACACTACCATTGAACTTAGACGGAACAGACAAATGATACCACAGAAGCAAAACCAGAGCTTCAGTCTAAACAGCAAGCCAAGAGTGAAAAAAAACCCAACTATAGAGAACATTTTTCTCTGCAAAATAAAAGCTTATCCCTGTATGAAAAATAGGACTCTGTGTAAGGGAGGAAAGAATATACTGGAATTCCATAGTTTTTGTTCAGTTTTTCTGCAAACAACCAAAAGCTCTTTTTAAAAAGTCTATTCATTAAAAAAATTGTCCTCTTTAAAAATTAAATGCCTGAAAAATGTGAAGAAAAGAGAAAACATTATTTCAAACCTGACAACTCAGAGATAACTACTCAGGATTTTTCAGTGATCATTATTCATTCTGATTCTTATTCTCTCCCTCCTTCCATCCTTCTCTCCCTTCCATTCTTTCTCACATTTTATTATTTTTCAGAATACAAGTTAGAAATATAAATTGGATTTGCACTTCCTCTGCTTGGGTTCTAATCCTGGCTCGGCTACTATATAAATGTGTGGAGTTAGGCTATTACCCACTTGGGCTTCACTTTCCTCATTTGTAAAACAGGAGCAATTGCAGTTTTTACCTGGTTGGATTGTGGAGAGGATCAAATGAAATAAAATTCTTAAGGACTGAGCTCACTGCTGGGTGCATAATGAGCCCTCAGTAAATGCTGCTTCTCTTCTCCTCAAACTCCTTCATATTCTTATTCTTAATACAGTCTTATATTAAGCCAATGAATATGGAATATGTATCATCACTTTAAGGCTGTCAACCCCATCAATTATTTTTATCAAACCTCTTTTGATGAACATTGGGTTTATTACCATGGGGAGGGGGGTGGCATGAATGGATTTTATATTATGTTGTAATAAACACCCTGGTCTGTGAATCTTTATAGAATTACATGATTATCTCCTTAGGATAAACTTCTATAGATAGATTTGCTGAACTCCTAATTGTTTTCAGAATTAATTATCTTTCTGTAGTGTATTTGGTTGTCCATGACCTTGCCCCTACCTGCTTCTCCAGCCTCCTTGCTCTCGCTCCTGCACTACCTTCCAACCTGACCGAGATATTTGCAGTTCTTCCAATGTTCTTGGAAGACACTTGTACACATTTCTTCCTTTGCCTAGACTGTGGTCCCCATACTGCCTCTTTGTCATCTAAATTTCTTATCTATATCCCATGCTAAAATATAAGCTCCTGAAAACAAGAAGTGTATCTGTTTATATTGAGTGTCTGGTTGTACTTTTACACCAACTGTAATAAAGTTTCTGGTGTTCTAGACATCATCTGAAAAAGTTCATGAAAGAATTTATGCTAATAACCTACAGGTTTATCTTTCTATCCATAGTATATATTTCTCCTGTTCTTGAACAAAACTCAACATCACAAAGACAAAGAGTGAGGATAAACTTCAACATTTTCCATCCCCTTTTCCCACATAAGTGCCCAGAAACCCTCCCAAGATTGTGACTATAATGAATTTTATTTCTACGATGAGTTTGTGTTATATGGCAAAGCCGACATCAGGAGATTACCTCTGTGGGCCTTACCTAATCACATGAGCCCTTACAAACCTGAGAATTGTCTCCATCTAGTTGCAGAAAAGGAATCAGCAATTTGATGCATGGGAAGGACTTGGCACACCATCACTGATGTAAAAACATGGAGAGGCCATGTGGCAATACATTTTGATGGCCCTGAGGAGTTGAGAACAGCCCTGCATGAAAGCCAGCAAGGGGACAGACATTTAGTTTTGTAAGTGCTAATAACAAGAATGATCTTGAAATTGTTTTTTTCTTCAAGCCTACCCATGAGAACTTTGTGTAGCCAACACCTGGATTCTAGCCTTCTGATAACTCAAGAAGAGGAAACTCAGCCATACTGAGCTGAACTTTGAACTTACAAGGTTTTACATTGATAAATGGGTGTTGTTTCAAGTTACTGATTTTGTAGTGAATTATTATAAAGCAATGAGAAACTCATACAATGGGGCGAGGAATGGGAGTGAAAAAGCAGAGTAGGTACCCAGGTATACCTAAAAAAATTTTCTTGTTTCTATTTTGAGCCTTCCTAAGAGTCTGCAAATATCTTGTGAATGACTAGGATCAAATCAGTGGAAACATGATAAAGAAGGTAGCCATTGGGAAAGAACTGTGGCATGCAGTAGGTGGTACCAAACCTTTGCATAACTACAGAGCACTAATGTCCTCTAGAGAAAATAAATCTCAAGGTCATATGCACACATCTGATCATTTAGAATTTGATACTTTAACCTTAATTTTTTCATCTTTAAATTTAATGATTTTTAGCTGTTTTTATTATTGACTAAAATATTTCTACAACTGTGTAAAACATGTGATTTCAAGGCAGGACAGGGAGTGCGATGTGGGGAGAATATCCCCCATAGAGTACAGCAGAGGTTTTCATGCACACCAATAGAACCAATACAAAGTAATGGTAAGGAGAAGGCCTCCTACTAATAACTGAGTCCTCACCTAGAAAAAGATTAAATTCAAAGACTCAGAAGTGTTCATTAAATATAATTACACATGTAGCAAAAAGTAGACATATTTCTATACTTTGGGATATGCTTTTAATACAACCATAGATTGGAAAAAAAGAACTGAGGCAACAATTTGCTAAGTTTGAGACAGAGCCTGAACTAGCTCTGAAAACATTATTAAATGTTCAAGGATTGTGTGAGCCGATGGGCAAACAATTTGGAGCTTGAAATATTGTCTCCCCACCCCCCAGCTTTATGAAGATGTAACTGACATAAAACATTGTGTACGTTTAGGGTGTACCACATCATGATTGAAATCAGTCTTGCTGGGAGTATTTAATCGGCAAACACTGTACATCGGGGCTCTCCTTTTTGAGTTGGTTCCTCAGCACAGCATTGTCTCCATCCCAGGTGTTCAGTGCCTTCTGCACGTAACTTACAATCGGATGGTTGTCCCTAGGCAATATGTGTGCTAATAATTTGTAGATGGCATAAATTCATTCTGGAAAAAGCCCAAGTCAGAATCAAAGTCTTGTGGAGGTGGGGTTAGTGGGAAGAAACTTGAGGATATTAGTATGAACATAGGCCTTGCTGTAAGGAAAAGAATGGAATTTTCAGACAGATGGAGAAGGATTACTCAACTGCAGGATATGAAAAAAGAAAACAATCATAGCAAGATGGCTGCATGGGTGTATTGGTTTTCTATCACAGTTATAACAAATTGCTGCAAACTTAATGGCTTAAAGTAACACAAATGTGTTTTTTTACAGCTTGAGATGTCAGAGGAAAAAATGGTTCAGTAGGGCTTCATTCCTTCTGAAGGCTCCAGGGGGGAATCCACTTCCTTGCCTCTGGCTTCCAGAGGCTGCCCACACTCCTTAGATTGTGACCCACAGCACTCTGACCTGTGCCTCCTTCGTCACAACTTCTCTCCCGCTTTCCTCTTTCGCTTAGAAGGATGCTTGTGATTACATTGGGCCCAACTGGATAATCCTGGATAATCTCCCCATCTCAAGAACTTTAATTTAATCATCATCTGCACCATCTCTTCTGTCATGTAGAGTAACATATTTAAATATTTTGAGAAGTTGGATAGGGGCATCTTTGAGAGGCTATTCTTCTGCCTAAGAATGGGTAATGTAGACCAGGTGATTATGGGCCTTAAAAGGCTGACTGAAGAGATTAGTGAATTATCAATATTGAGCAAGGGAGTGATTTAATGAGAGTAGTATTTTAATAAAATTAATATTGCCACAGATGGCTCATTGAAACTGGCAACAGTTCCCGCAGTAGATTACTTACTGTAATCCATGAAGGAATGATTAGAGCATGCCCTAGGACAGACATTGCAGTCCAGGTTAGCGCCAGTCAGCATCAGACTTTGACATGGACAAAGGAAAGACAAAATTAATTTAGAACACTTTTATCATTCCTAAAAACAAACAAACTAACTAACAAACCTGTTCCTGTTAGCCGTTAACTCCTCATTTCTCTTCAATACCACAGCCCTAGGCAACTGATAACCTCTCTGTCTCTATAGATTTGTATATTCTGGACAATTCACATAAAAGGAATCACAAAATCTTTTTTTGTGTGTGTGTGACTGTGACTGACATTTTTTGCTTAGCAAAATGTTTTCAATGTTCATCCATCCTGTACCATGAATCAATATTTCAGTATTTTATTTTATTTTATTTTATTTTATTTTATTTTATTTTATTTTATTTTATTTTATAGAGAAGGGAAGGGAGGGAGAAGAGAAGGGAGAGAAACATCAAAGTGTGACTGCCTCTCATGTGCCCCCTACTGGGGACCTGGCCCATAACCCAGGCATGTGCCCTGCCTGGGAAGCAAACTAGCTACCTTTTGGGTTGCAAGTCGGTGCTCAATCCACTGAGCCATACCATCCAGGGCAATATTTCAGTTATTTTTATCATCAAATAATATCCCATTATATGGATATGTTCCATTTATTTACCACACCTCAGTTTATAGACATTTAGATTATTTCTACTTTTTGACTGTCATTAATAATTGGGAGTTTCTGATATTATGAACATATGTGTACATGTTTTTGCATGGACATATGTTTTCATTAATCTTTGTATATACCTAGGAGTTGAAATGCTAGGTCATATGGTAAATCTATGTTCAGAGAAACATTTTGAGGAATTGCCAGCTTGTTTCCCATAGCTGGATGCACCATTATACATTCTAAGCAGCAGTGTGCTGGCATATGTTATAACCGTTTTTTCATGCCATTTTATTGCATGTAAAGTGGTATCTCAATGTGGCCTTGATTTGTATCTGCTTGATGACAAATTTTGTTGGCCAACTTTTGTCGTGTTTATTAGTCAGTAGTATATCCTCTTTGGAAAAATATCTATTCAGATTCTTTCCCCATTTAAATTGTGTTATTTATCTTTTTATAATTTTTGGATACAAATATTGTATCGGATGTATGCATGACAATGTATTCTGTTCTGTGAACTGCCTTTTATTTTCTTGATTATGTCCTTTGAAACACAAACATTTTAAATTTGATGAAGTCTAGTTCATGTATTTTTTTCTTTTATTTTTGCTTCAGTGTCCTAATGAGGAAGACTTTGTCTTACCCAAGCTTATTAGTTTGCCTATTTTTTTTCAAGAACTAGTTTTAATTCTTACCTTGAAGTTTATGATCTTTCAGTCCACTTTTGTGTATGGTGTGATGACGTGGTCTACCTTTACTATTTTGCATGTGGATGTCCAGTTATCCCAACAACATCAACCAAAACCACCATTCTTTCACAATTGTATTCTTTTGTTACCTTTATCCAAAATTAATTGTTAATGTAAGAGTTTGTTTCTGGAATCTTAATTTTATTTCATTGATCTTTGTGTCTATTCTTATTCCAGTACCACACAATCTTGATAACTTTGAGCTTTGTAATAAGTACTGAAATTGTTCTTCCATTTTAAGACTTTTGCCTATTTTGGGTACCATAATTTTTATATGAATTTTAAGATCAACTTGTCCATTTCTAAAAAGAATCCTGCTGGGATTTTTAGATAGATTGTCTTGAATTTTAGGTCAATCTGGGGAGCATTTTTATTTTACCTGTATTAGGTCTCCTGATTCATGAACTCAGGTGTCTGATTTTATTTAGATATTCTTTAGTATGTTTCAACAATGCTTTATAGTTTTCAGCATATAAGTTTTGTCCTTATTTTAAAAGTTTACTCCTAAGTTTATTATTCTTTTTGATGCTATAATAAATATTATTTTCTTAATTTCATTTATAGATCATCCATTGCTAGCATGTACAAATATAATTGATTTTGTATATTGATTTGAACTCTGCAAATATCCTGAACTTATTTATTCTAATAATTTTTCTTTCATTCTGTAGGCTCTTCTACATCCAAGATTATGTTATCGTAAATAGAGTCAATTTACTTTCTCCTTTGTATCCTGAATGCTTGTTATTTCATTTCTTGCCTAGTTGACTTGGCTAAAAACTCCAGTATGATGCTGAAGAAATGTAATGACAGAAGACCTACTTTTCTTACTGCTGACCTTGGGGGGAGTCATTCAGTATTTTACCATTAAGCATGATATTAGCTTTTCATAGATACCCTTTATGAATGTGTTGAATGCTTTCATCAAATGGCATTTTGTCAAATGGTATTTCTGAAGCTATGAGATGATCACTTTTTTGTTCTATTTTCTATTAATACAGTGTTATATTAATTGATTTTTGGATGCTAAACCAACTTGCATTCATGAGACAAATCTCACTTGGTCATGTTATTTAATCCTTTTTTATATGTTGCTAGAATCTGTTTGCTAGCAAAAATTCTAGCAACATATAAATCTTCATTATTTGGAGTTCCCATATATGTGGGATTCATCTGTTCACTAAAATGTGCTTGTCATTTCCAAATCAAAACTTGTGGCACTTTTGTGGTCATTTGTGAGCATGCATGGAACAGAGCATGCATTTGCACATTCCTGACAAAAGCTAATGAAGGCAATGTTCTCTACTCTGTTGTTTCAGCACTCATACTGAGCAAGTGTCTTTTTTGTGGTCTATTTTAGTAGTATTTTTCATATACTTTGCCTTTTGTTGATAATTCTGTGGTTTAAGATGGTTCCCCAAATGAGTTTTGAAGTCCTATCTACTGTGTTTAGGTGAAAAATATCTGTGATATGTCTTACATAGAAAACATGTTTGTTGGATAAGCTTTGTTCAGACAGAAGTTATAGTGCTGTTGGCCACGAGTTCAATGTTAATAAATCATATATATATACATGTCATATATATGTAAGATATATATATAGCATATATATATATATAGCATATATATATATAGCATATATATATGCTATATATATATATATATGGTGCCCTTAAGCAGAAACACACATACAACAAAGCTATTATTGATTAGTTGATGCAAATGTTATGACCAGAGGCTCTTAAGAACCCAACCCTGTATTTCTCTATGAGCACTTGTCCAGTATGCACTAGCTTACTGTTCTCAGTGACTTTATAGAACAAAACTTCTGTGAATAATAAGATGGCTGTATTTTTTTCTCAGAATTTTTACATATATATTTACTAGAGAATTAGTTGGTCATTTTCTGTTCTTGTGATGTTTTCCTAGTTTTCGTATCAAGGTAAAACTAGCCTTTATACTGAGTTGGTATGTGTCCTCTTTCATTTTATTTTTTGGAAGAGTTTGTGAAAATTTGCTATTAATGCTTTTCTAAACAATTGTTTGGTAGAATTCAATAGTGAAAAAAAAATAACTGGGTCTTGGCTTTGCTTGGTAGAATGTTTTAAATTTCCTAATTGTAAAGCAAAACGTTAAGCTAACAGGCTTAAGATACATAGAAAGTCTAATTTACATTTGGCTGATGTTTCAAAACAGATTTGGGGAGGGTCCCCACTACTCCCAGAATTGATAAGAGTAGCCCACTGTGACTTACCAGTCTGTACAGACAATGTGGCTTATGCTGAACACTTTCTGGAAGTCTAAAATTTTGGTACATTCTAGGCAGAGGATGCCTACATGCTCAGGATGATGAGTTTCTCATGAGCTTCACTATTGGTAGCATTTCACATATGTTATCACAACTTTATTGCTTGGGAAATTAAGCATGTCCTCTGTGATTTCAGTGAGAGAAGACCCTTGGAAGCTGTGACTTCTTTCCCCAGGCATTTGCCCCAAGCACCTTTTCTGTTCACTGATTGTTCTGAGTATCCTTTCAATGTAATGAGTCATAGCCATGAATACGATCCCCTGATGAGTCCTCCTAGTGAATTATCCATCCTGAGCTTGGTCTTGGGAACCCTCAACCTTTTAATTAAATCTCTTGATTTTTCAGGTTTATTCCAATTTTCTATTTCTTCTTGAAAAAGTCTCAGTACTTTTTTTCTTTCCAGAATGTTTTCCACTTTATCACACTTAACTAACTTGTCAACATGTAGTTTTTCACAGTATTACTTTTTAATCCTTTTATTTCTGTATGGTTAGTAGTAAAGTCCACTCTTTCATGCCTGTGTTCAGCCCAATGAAAGGTTCGTCAATTTTGTTGGTCTTTTCAAAGAGCTAACTTTTTATTTCATTAATTGTCTTTTGTTTTCTATTCTTCATTTCATTCATTTTCCCTATAATCTGGACATCTCAGATGTAGTCACCCGGAATTCAGTCTTTGCAACCTGGAGCTGGAGGCAATGAGCAGTGGAGCTGTCTCTCCCCTTCCAAGATGTCATAACCCTGGAGTGGTAGTGTATGAGTGGGAGTCCTGTTTTAGCCATACCTGCTTAGAGTGAATCTTCTGTCAGCATGAGCCTGGGACAGAGGCAAGACAGGGTCAGGTCATATCTCAAGGGTCATAGACTCAGTTTGTTTGTTTTTTTTTTACCAAATCTACAAATCTCCTGTTTTTAGTAAATTTTCTTCAATAAATGTTTCTTCATTTGTTGTCTTCAAATGTAATCATGGGACAACTTCCAGATATTTAAAACTTTTTGTATGTGATTTCTACCAATCATTATTGTTTTACTAGCGAGTGGGTTTGTGGAGCTTCTCTCACCATTACTCCAGAGTGATCATTCCTTGGTGTTAAAAAACTTGAATTGATATGATATTAGTTTGAAATGAAAGAATTACTGTATAAGAGAATTTAAATGATAGCTAAATAACCTTGACCAAATGTCACTTTTTGTAAGGGTCATCTTTATACTCAGCTCCCTTTTTCTTTTCATAATTTGAAATCCTGAATCATTGTCACTCTCTCTAACATTACTTTTTAAATGATTCTTAGTGATTTCAGTATTCATGCAGGTAAACTTTCCAATACTTTGGCTCCTCAATTTCTTGACTGCTTCTCTCTAATGATTTGTTCTCCTCTTTACCTCAGCACTTCTTCTGTGCTCATTCCCTTGACCTTTTCTTTCCAATAGCAACAACTTCACCATAATCTCAAATTCAAACATCCAACTTTCTGACTCTGGCCTTTTATCTTTTGACATAGAGCCTTTTATATCCCAACTCCAACATTTCTCAGCCCACTTAGACCTAGTTAGAATCAACTCTATCAGATTTATACTGCCGTCATCTCCTAAATCTTTTATTTCTTCTTTATCTTTTTTAAACTCAATAGTTACAATCACTCTTTTGCATGCATCATCAACTTCTATGCCTCTCTTTTGCTTCACCATATTTTCCTGATGAAAGTATAACTGTAGTTAAGGAAAACTTTGGTTCTGCTATGTACCTCCACTTGTATATTTCCATATGATTGGGTAACCAAGGGAAATATATAACCATGATAACAGGTCTCACTTGAAATTCATTATCAATAGCTTAGCTCAAGAGAATTTCTTAATGCCAGCATACTATATTTTCTTCTACTTTTCTACATGATTTTTTATGATATCTTCCATTTCTTGAAACCCTCAGTAGATACTCCTTCATCATTACTCCAGGTTGATGCCTTCATTTTTCATTTCACTGAAAAAAAATTGAAGCCTTCTAAAGAATTTCTGTAAGTTCCCATCAATGTAGCACCCACCAACCAATATTTATGCTGTTATATTCCAGTGTCTTAGTTACCATGTTTATTTATCTGTCTATGTAGACTATGTCTCCATCTGTGCATAAATCCCATCTATCTTGCTTGCTTTGCATTTCTCCATAATTTCAAAATCATCATTTTGCTTTCTATATATAACTATTTCCATTAGCATAGAATCATACTATTAATTTACTCATCATAAAAACTCTTACTTGTTACCATTTGGTTCTATAGCTTCCTCTTCGTGTCTTTCTATCCTATATAGCAAAACTCCTTAAGGAAGTACTCTATCCACTGTCACCAATGTCTTTCCTACCATTCTCTCTTGTGTTTTCCCTCAAGTCAGGGTTTTGCCTCAAGTCACTAGAATTGCTTTACTAAAGTCACTAAAGAGTAGCATATTGTTAGTATGAATTGCCAAGTCTCATTTTATTTGCACAATCTATGAAATTGAACGTAATTAATACCCTTCTCCTGATATCAGCATTTTTGATATCCATCATTTCTTTGATATTCTTATTTATGCAATCTCTGTCACTTTGCTAATTCCTCTTTATTTCCATAAACTCTAATCCTTGCATTTTTTTCTTTTTTACCTGTATTCACTCTCAAGGTGTTAAAATTGTCTCATAAATTTACCATTTCTATGTCTGTGACAGCAATATTTACATTCCGCAACCAGGATCTTTCTCTTCAAATGTATATATCCAACTGTCTAGTCAATTACATTTATCTTTCTATCAGACAACTTCAATTTAAAGTGTTTAATACTCAGTTACTAGTGTACAGCTTCTTCTGCTCACTTACTTTTATTTGTTAATGGTGGGTACATTCTCCCAGTTACATGAGTCTAACACTTGGGTATTAATATTTATTTCTTTTTCTCATATCTGGTCTATTGATAAATTATGTCTATTCTATTTTCAAAATAGATCCAAAATTCAACCCTATGTCTTTTCAACCCAGGTGTCACAGCTCTCTTCTCTGTTACTATCATCAACTGTCTGGATTATCTGATGTATTTTTAAATTGCTCTCTTTGCTCTTGTATTTTCCCCTATAATCTACACTCAAAAACTTATTTAAATTTTAGGCCCACCCCTGATATTGCACATACCCCTTTTTTGCTTTATTTTTTAATCTTTTGTATTTATGTTTAGAATATTAACATTTTATCTTATTATTATGTTCATTATCTATCTTCTTCAATAGCATGCATGCTCCATGATGGGAGACATTTTTTGCTTTATTTTTACTACTGTATCTTTAATGCCTATAAGAATGAATGACATGTAAGCAGAAGCACAGAAAGTTCTTTTTAAATAAATGACTAAGGGGATTATAATAAGTTATTGGGAATGAAACAAGAGGGAAAGTGCAAATGAAAATATCCAGAAGATAAGAATTTTTGAGTTGCTGATGTAGAAGAGGTAATTAAAACATTTGAATACATAACATGTAAGTGTAGAGGAAAGCCAGGAAAGAGACAATAAAGAGAATTACTAAACTAAGCATAGAGAGAAGCAGCAGCTAGTGACAGATACAGAGAAAAAATCACAGACAATGTCATGGAAGCTAAAAGTGAAGAGATAAGCTATGTCAAATGTAGTGCAGACTTTGGGGAGGGCCAGAATAAAGAAACTTAATGCCATACTATTTGACCATAAAAAAGAAATTTTACCCTTTGTAACATCGTGGATGGACATGGAGAACATTATGTTAAGTTGAATAAGCCAGTCAGAGAAAGACAAATGCCATTTGATTTCACTCATATGTGAAATATAATGAACAAAATGAACTAACAAGCAATACAGAGACAGACTCAGAGATAGAGAGCAGGATGACAGCTGTCGGGGTGGAGAGATTGGTGGGGGAGGTGGATAGAGGGATTGAGCAAAAAAATAAAAGAGAAAGGGCTCATGGACACAGACCACAGTGTGGTGATTGTGGGGCAAAGGGGTTGGAGGAGGCGAAGAAGGGTACAGGGGGAATAAATGGTGATGGACAGAGACTTGGCTTGGGTGGCGAACACACAATGGAGAATAGAGATGATGTGTTGGAGAATTGTGCACCTGAAACCTGTATAATTTTGTTAAATAGTGTCACCTCCAATAAATTAAATAAAAAGAAAAAAGAAATTCAATTCTGTTAGAAAAATTCTTTAACTGAATAGTCTCAGGGTGTTTATGGGCCCATAAATCAAATTACAGGAGTTTAAGGAAGTAAATTTAGTGAGAACAGTAGGGTTTGGAGGTAGTTTGCTTGTTTGAAGAGTTGAGCAGTAAAATAATTTTGAATAATGGGAGGATGATTGAAACAAAGTAGCAATTTCAAAGAGGAAGATTTTTTTAAGATTTTGGAAATTCAAACCTGTTTTAAGGAGACATGACAAAGTTAAAGAAAAAAGCATCCTCCTAAACTAGAAAGAATGAGTAATACTAGTATAGGAATGTGGTCTTTTTGGAAGAATGGATCCCATAAAAAACAAAGGAGGTCAAGGTTTTGTGTGTGGGTGCGACAAAAAGAATCATGGGTAGAGAATTGCTGCATCAGAGTGAGTATAGTGAACTAATTGCCAGTAAGTACTCTTAGAAAATGATTCCCAGTTTCACTATGGGAGAACATAATTATGGTGGGTTGACTCTCAACTTTTATGGAGGCCTCACTTAGAAATTCTGTAACTCTGACTCCCGAATATCCAATACAATTGTGTAACTACGCAAGCATGTAGATCGATTTAGTGGTCATTGCACACTAATTCAAAGACTGAAAGCTCTCAGACTGAATAGATGTTAGTCAGAGGCAACCGCAACTGGGGTTTGGTTAATAAAGTAACTGGTCTCTTCCTCTGGGCTAGCTGCTCCAGGCAAATCCCAACTTTGACTCTGCCCCAGGCAGGCCTCAGGCCTGAATACAACTTGGAAGAGAAGGAACTGCTTCTACCCTGGTTCTACCACTTTTCTTTCTTTGATCTTGCCCGCTTAACCTCCTGATGTCCTAGGTTTTTTAACCTATTACCTTAGTTTCCTCACTGCCCACCTAAGAGCTTACTTAATATGTGAGTAATTTTTATAGTATATAAAAAACATAAAATTTCAGTACTGCTGATATTGTGGGTTAAGATAGAAGATTACTCAGTTTATAAAAAGAATTAATAGTGATGATTATAACATTGAATGCCCTGATTAACTTCCAAAAATATATCTGTTCATCTGTGAATTTTACCATAGTAGTTACTTCCATACAAAATTTAATATTATTCCTGGCTGGGTAGGAACAAAGGCTGCTCATTGAAGAGGTCAAGGGTAATATTTTGTAGTTAACACTGATGTTGGTTTAGTGATATTAATTCATTGTTATTGCTATTGTTATGTTATGTAAATAAAACTGGCCTTTCTCTTAAGTCTGGTTGTGTTGTGGATTTAATTAAATTTGAAATTGGGGAAGCCAGGAAGGCTTATCAGTTTAAAAGAAATTAAAAATGGGTTCTAGCAACTTAGAGTTATAAAACATTGTTGTCTGTTTAAAATTAAGATATTAAAATATTCAATCAACCTCTGTTGCATTAGCATATTCAATCCATTAAAAGCATGCAAGAGCACTATATTTCAGATGTAAAATTATCACATGTCAGCATTACTTTGTAGTATGGAAATGACCAATGAAATGATTTTTACTTCCTTGAGACTCAAAAAATTATATTTCTGAGTAGGATACAGAAATGGTTATAAAATATAATTTAGATTATTCTAAATTAAATAGAATAAAATCAAGTAACATAATAGGATAATGACCATTTTGCTATTTAAAATCTTTCTAATAAAGGCATTTTAGTTTTCAGATAATTAAAATTATTTTCTTTCTTCCTTTGTTGTGTTTTTGTTACTGTTTTGAGTTGTGTGTTTTACCCTCCTGGAATATGGAGTTCCTGCCCAGCAAAGGATATAAATGTAGGGGTTTTTTTCCCACTTGAGCATGAGTATAGAGGTATTTGTGTTCAATATTTAGTGCTTATATATTAAATAAAATTCACTCACTACAGATTATTCACCTCCCTTTCTAGTTACAGTAGATTCGTGCCTAGTAAAAAGTCATTATTTATAATCTTTGGCCAATTTAGTTAGGGCATTAGTTAAATCTTTATTCTTTCATAATAGGGGGAAGCAATTATGATAGAAGAAATGCCAATTTAAAAAGAGAGCCATACTTATCATTTTTTAAAAATATGAACAAAAGGGTTTTAAAAATAGTTTTAGTCTGGATTAATTCATATTGCAGTGACTAGTTTACATTTGAGATCAAAATGTGGAAAATCCATAAGCATAACAAAGAAATAATGATGTCCAGTGGATTACTCAAATTTAACTCAATCAGTATTTTTGTCTATTCCTAGGAAACTGAAATGACACTTGGTCATATCAGTTATGATATAAATAGTGATAAGTATCAGCACAGGACAGCCAGCAAAACCTATTGTTTTCACTTAAAATGAGCTAGAGATTCTAATCCAAGTAATAAGAGCTATCTTTTATTATAGTTCAGTATTGACCACTTTTAAGAAATTTTCAACAATTAAAAAATCATTATTGAAAGTAAAAGAACAAAATCTTCTATTAAAAAACAGCAACAAGAGCTGCCCTTCTATCCCAATCTCACATAATTGTTCAAATTAACAAATGAGATTTTAAGACATTCCAGTAAATGTGGGACACTGAGCATTTGCAAATGACTAAAAAAATTGTACTGATATTTTAGTAGCATACTTATATTGCCTCTTTTATACATGAAATATGGTATCTTTTTTCCTAAAAAGATAGACATCACTATGTCGTGTGATTGATTGCTACAGATTTTTTTTTAAATGACATATCTGACAACATAAAATAGCACATTGCATAGATGGTAGCTACATTGTTCTGCTTTATAACATAAAACTTGTTTACTGAAGTACATTTTAAAAATGGGGATTGTGTCATGAGCTATACAATGTTGCAAAGGCAGTGAGAAAATAATCAATGGGTAGTTGTGTTTTGAAGAAAGCAATCCTATGGCTACCAGAAGATTTCTGAGAATGTCTGATGTAAATTGCAGCCTGTGACTGAGTCTAAAATGAGCAAAGTGAAAATTTCTTCCATGTTAACATATTTCCACTTCAAACATTCTGAGCAGACAAACTCACTTTGCTGGGGTATCTCATGTATGCAATTTTATAACCAGAGGAGAATTAGTGTCCAAGCCTCAACCTAGAGATAAAGTGTTCAGGATAAAATTCCAGTATCTTGCTGGTACCTGTGCATGCCTAACTTTTCAATATGCATATAAAATGGCCACATGTAGCAACGTGTTATAACCATGGCAGTTGTCAGGATAAATGAATACTGAATTTAAGAATTGTCACTATGAGGTGTTTTATACTATCTACATGTTAAAAATCTTTTCATGCCAATAATTTGTATAACCTGCTTAGGCAAGAATATGTTGCCCCTCAGTTTCTTTTTTAAAAGACATGACCCAAGTTAAAAGTGCAGTAAGAAAGGCATAGATACTCCCACACTAAAATATAGACACAAGGAATATATATATATATAAATATTAGGAATTTATGCTTATTATGAGTTATGGTAAAAAAACATTTTGAATATTTACTATGACAGTACCTACTTAATGTTTCATCTGAAAGATTTAAACCTCTTAATCTAAGTATCTATAACCAGTAAAGTTGTTTTCTAACATGCACATTAAAACCAATTGTCAAATTTGAAGAAAGACCAGGTTTTGGGTGTTCTTGCATATTTTTTAACAACTAATAATCAATTTATCAATATATTTGATTTAAGCATCTACAATGGTGACTTTACCTGGACTTCTGGCTATCTATCTTTTTATACTTCAACTATCATGTATTGTTACTTTAAATTTCATCTTCTAAAACAGTAAGCATGTTACTTTAACAAAGCCACTTTATTAATATAAATGTGTTACAAAAAGGAAGATTTTTTGCATAGCAGCACTGGCTAGCTTTGTTGCATTGAAACCATCACAGTATTCAAAATAACATAGCTGACCTTATGTACTGTACTTGAAAAACTCATGCCCATTAGAACTGCTGCACTTACCTTTTCTTACTTTCACTATTTACCTAAATTATAATAAAACACTGTCATTTATCTACTCTAGGTTGAAATTGTGCACAGCTTTAATTGAAGAAGTGTAGCAAACACAAATAAAGACATCAGAAATAGAATCTTGTGATTACTTAACAGAATAAAAGAGTATGGGAACGTGAAGCTTGACCTAGATACCTCTTCTTTTTGCAGGAGATATTTTTTTCATGTAATCACTTGAGAAGTAAGAAATAAAATATAGTTAGGTAGCTTTGTGCTTTGTAATTTTTGTTCTCAGGTATTTCAGGCTGGCTTCTTACTTGCACTGGCTTCCAGCCAGGTCAACTCTGTTGCAAGGGTTAGAATGTCAGATAATGTATATAAAGTACCTAGTTGCATAAAACGCAGTGAATTTTTAAATAAATATTAAGTTTTTCTCCCTCTTGCAATTTTCAATTTATTTTGAATCTCATAATTGTAACACCTGTAATATTTGGATTCAATTCAATAGTTCTAAATTTTGTCTGAATTCCTCACCTCTTTTAATGAAGCTTCTGATTGTGAACTGAATCTCTTTGGTGAGTCACCTATTTCCTAAAGGAGGGGAGTCATCTAGATAAAAATGACTGAGTGATTCTTCTTGTTCTCTCCACTTACGAAGTGAGCAGAGAACAACACCTCCCACCCCACCAGCCACATTTCTCCCCACTCTACCTACATCCCTTGTATGAATAAGCTTATCTTTGGGGGGAGGTGTTGAGATGAGATTTGTAGAACTGAATCATAAGCTGGGGAAGAAAAGACTTTCTTCAAATAGCCCAGGTAGGTGTTACCTGTTTTGTGTCTCAGGCTATGCTCAATCCATCTTGTGCACCTGCATTAAACCAACAGATGTCATCCTTGGGAAGCACACTAGCAGTGTAGCTCCTTGGCAAAGCTGCAGGTCATCAGTGGAAGCTACTTTATTTGGTACTTATCATAGGAGTTCATTATGTTTTTTCCTCTTGTAATAAAGAAAAAAAGTAAGAAAAAGAGAGGAAAGATTCCTTATAGTATTTGTACTAGTAGATTAATTTCAGTTATTTTGCTTGTTTGTCTTAGCAGAGATAGAAAATGACTGGTCAGGTTGAAATGATTTTTGTGTCCTTAGGATCTGCTATCATGTGGTGGGTCTGACACTGGTCTAAGAGTAATGTTCCTGGGCTCTGGCTTTGGCACTACCCTACTTACTTATTCAAGGCAAGTTATCACACTTTCTGAGACTGTTTTCAACCTATAATGTGGGAACGATATTAATAGTATTTTTAATTGCCTAGAATTATGCCTGTCACATAAAATATGTTAAAGTAGAGGGTGAGATATTAGCATAATCCAGGTCCTTTCAACCTTCCTATCTTAGAAATTTGCATGTATTGTATCCACTGCCCACACATACATATAGATCTGCACATGCATATACTTCTGTAATATTATAATATAGTACTTCAACCTCATTTTGTTCTACTGACAGTAATATGTTGTGGCTATTTTCCCAAGTCATTATAGACTTCAACTTCAGTTTAAATTTTAGTATAGTATTTTATAGTAGAGATATACTGTAATTTAATTAATTAGTTCCCAGATGGAGGAGCATTTAGATGGTATTTAATTCTTCATTATAATAAATAATACAGCAATGACATCATTGTGTTATACTACTTTTTTGTTTTCTTGTTTTTTTTTTGTTTCTTATTTAGTCACCAGAATTTTAATGTAATCAAATGTATCCACTTTTTTATTGTTTCCAGTTTTTATGACATGATTAGAAAGGCTTCCTCTGAAGTGAGTTTATAAATATTTTAAGCATCACTTTCCATGGGTAAATTTATGCTTGCATCTATGCAAAAGAAATTATTACTATTTATATTCTTGTAATTATTGTTGTCAGGTAGAAGAAATGAGGTGGAGTTCTGTTTTTTATTTTTCACAAATGGCTCCCCCGTTGGTCCAATATCTTTATGAATAATCTATTTTTCCAATAACTTAAATATTCTCTTATATATTATTGAATTTATTTTTGGATTATCTGTCATATTCATTTGGCTTACTAATGTTTGCACTGGGACTACACTTTAAAAAATACTGTAGGTATTGTGAATAAAACCACTATTTATCAATTGCTAACATAAGGATTTGGGGCTTCATAGGGAAAATCCCCAGCTAAAAGTAGGATGGAAAGTTTTGGTTGTGTGGTGAAGGAAGTTTAAACAATGTCTGGAGCAGGCAACTGGGAACAGGGAAGGAGGTAAAACATGAAGGATGAAGAAAAATAGAGAAAAACAGCATTACAACTCTAAAGGGTCCATATATACATATGTAGTATACATATATATGTATATGTAGTATATTACATATATACTATCAATGTATATGCATGTGTATATATGTATATATAGTATATATACATATATACAGTGTATATATACAGTGTGTGTGTGTGTATATATGTATATATATAAATACTATATATACATACACACTGATTTGCACCTTCCCATTCAGCATGGTGCATATTTTTTGTCAGCGTGCAGAAGGGTATGATCAGACTGAGATTTAAACTGTGGTAGTTATAGAAAGGCAGACTTATACTGGCTTGAAGGTACCAACAAAAGGCTAGACAGAATGATGATCTACAAAGCTGTGACTAGCTGCACAAAGACATAAAATCAGGAGAATACCAATAGATTGAGGAAAGAAGAGTAGCCATGGACTTGTAGTGCTGGCGAAATTCAAGAGCAAATTAAATGTAAGTTAGAGAATGAAACAACTGAGAGGCAGAGCTGTTGTCAGAGACGATGATAGTGAAGCTTAGGCAGTCATGACGAGAATAACGAATCCACTGTTTTTTCCTTTGGGCTGGCTGTTTTTTCACAAGGAACTTATCAGAGGGTTTAAACTGACACTTGTCAGATAAAATAAAGGAATAAAAACTTTATAGACAGAGAAAGTATAGGATTCTTCTGCTATAACAGGACAAAAATATTTTATAAGAAAAGGAGGGCAAAGTATTTTTAATGAATATTTATTAGGATTTTTGAGTGTGGGGCAATATATTTAATAGAAAAAGGTGAATGGCAAGCATTTGGGGGGAAATGAGAGTGGATCTGGTCTAAAACATAGTGCAGAATCCTTGATGATGTGGCAGGAGGAAAAAGAGAAAGTGGGTATAAATATTTAGAAGGAGTTCTCCAAGTTCAATTAACTACTTAGGCAAGTCCCCAAATTAAGTTAGATGCCAAGAAATAGTTGGCAAGCAAAGTGTAGTAATTATGTGCCAACGGGCTAGGGATGAGGCTGGGCCTCACCGCATTATGTCATCTCTTCATAGCCTTGTTCACCATTCTTTAACAGGAAACTTAGTAAATGAAACAAAGGGATTATACAAAAAATAATAACTGAAACTAAGTAATAAGGATGAACACAATTGTGGCCAGAGATGGACACTTGGGGGGGCAACTCTGCCCTTTGCAATGGCCAAATGGGAATTTTCACTCTTGAATAAATAACGTGCCAGGCTCCTGGGGTCCAGCCTGAATGAAGGAAGATGCAACATTCACAGATGAAAGAAAAGCAGAATGTAGGCTAATAAGCTGTTAGTGTTCTTCAAATAAAGATATGCATAAATCTGTAGCCTGGGTAATAACCAGAGTCCCAATCTTTTCATGTAAATTCTAGCACACAGACATTGGGCTCATGGGTACCAAGCTCAACTGGAATCACAGATTAGAGAGTAAATATCAGAATCTTGAAGTATCTAAGAGAACTTACCAAAGTTCCTATGTTAATTCACTATCATTGAACTATGTAAATATGTGCACATATAAATACATATGTAAACTGTGTAGATATATATAAACTATGTATAAAATATAGAGATGTCTATATAATTTATATATGTGATATATAATATGTTGTTATTTTGATTTGGTTGTTTAAATAATGGTGTTTAAATTAATGCAGATAATCAATCTCACATACAAATAATTTATTCTGATGTTTTACATAGATGTTTTTGAAGAGTAGAGTGGCCTTTCTGGTGGAGAGATGAGGAGGGTATTCCGATTAATATACTTTTTAAAAATTTTTATGTATTGATTTTAGAGACAGAGAAAGGGAGGGAGGAGGAGAAAGAGAGAGATTTGTTGTTCTACTTATTTATGCATTCATTGGTTGCTTCTTATATATGCTCTGAGCAGAAGTTGAACCTGCAACCTTGGTGTATTGGGTTGATGCTCTAACCAGCTGAGCTAGTGGGCCAGGGTTTCTTTTTACATGTGCCAAGCAGGCTATTCTAAAAGATTGGCAGAGGAAAGTAACTTGGTGTTTATTTGTGCCTTAGATCAAAGTACCTAGCAGACACAGTTAATTACTTCACCTCTACTGGATAACATTAGCTTTGTTGTATATGAACACAAAGTTAAAGGAAATTGTAGCAACTGAGAGAAATTCTGTTGCTCCCTAGAGCATTTTGCAAGGATTAGCAACCAGTTTATCCAAGGAATTAGAGTTGTAAGGTAATGCAAAAAAGTAGAGATTCAAAAGTACTGTTCATTTGCCATTAAAAACCGTAGAGGATCTGTAGGAAGTCTTTGGTGTAATGGTTATAAAATAGGAAGTGTTTTTCTTTTTTCATTTTTGTAGACAAAGTATTACATTCATTCATACAGAATCCTTTGAATGAAGTAGACCCAGGATCATGCTCTCCTATTTAGGGATATGCAAGGACATGCAGAAAGCTCTTAATGAACTGTCTGAAGAAGTATAACTAGTGCACAGCTGAGACTATAGCCCCGCTCTGATTCAAGGGTCTTTTTAACTGGTCTACATTGTCTTTTATAATCCTTATGCTGTAAAGCCAGAGTGGTCACTAAAATATAATCCTTTAATAAAGCAGATTGGATTATTATTGTAGAGATTAGAATACAGGATTGCTCTATACTTGATAAATGTAACTATCTCTAACAATGTACTACATTCAGAGTTATAGCCATGAGTGTTTTTAACTGAGTAGCAGAAAAGCATAAAAAGCAGAAAAGTTTTCCACTGTTATAACTGACAACTGAGAATATG
The DNA here is from genome assembly GCF_019186645.2 of Phyllostomus hastatus. Lineage (NCBI taxonomy): Eukaryota > Metazoa > Chordata > Mammalia > Chiroptera > Phyllostomidae > Phyllostomus > Phyllostomus hastatus. The sequence continues at coordinate 9,084,826 of NW_025334017.1, read as the reverse complement.
CATCATAAGTTTTGCATAAAAATTACTTTTGAGTGGAATTATGTATTTGAGAATTTTTCCTAAAAAATAAATGATCTGTGAAATGGGAATAAAGCCTATGACTGTTTTTCTTTGGAGTGAGGATTACTATAACTCTGACAGACTCCTCTGAAATGGCTGGGAAAACATTTGAGAGAGATTCAGTACATTGTCAAAATACTGGGATTAACAGGAAAATAATTTTTTTCCAAAACAAAATGTTAATTCATTTATAAATTAAGTGGTAGATCCAGAAGACACTTTTGAGTGCTCCCCATTAGAACCATATTCTAAATATAAAGTTAAAACAGTTTCATTTTATCTCCAAAGAGAAACTAATAAGAGAGAAATTTAAATTTAAGCAATGGTGATTAATACTAGATATTTTTAAGTGTTATTACTTTATGATCTGCTAATTTATAATTTGTAACACTTCAACCAGAGATGGATTGAGCTTTGATGTAACACTTGTCTTTAAAGAAATCTTATTAAGTTAATAAGCAAAATTGTTCTGTTTCTCCAGAAAGAAACATTTACCTTGCTAAACATTTAAGTGGGCTTTAAGTAGCTTAATAGTACCTACTGGCTAGCAATAATAATTTTTTGAGTTTCCATTCTAATAATCCAAATATTTTACAGAGTATCTACTTTACAATTCATTTACTGCTATTTTTGTGTTGTTGTCTATGGTTGTAAGTCATTCAAAAGGACTTTCAATTTTTTTTATCAAAAACATCAAACTTTATAGTTTTCAATTTGATCTCTCTCTTAAGAATTAAGCTTTTCCATAACATGTCTCATACTTGCTCTCTCTTTTCCAGCCTTTTCTAATGGCCTCAGTTTAGGCCTTTATGATTTCTCAATTGGATTATTGCAAGTCTTCTATGTCATTGTGATTCTCTGGCACAGACTCCAAATCTCACGTCACTCTCTCTTTCAGTGCCCATCTGAATTCACTGTTGCCATAATGATCTTTAGGAAAGGCATCTGTTAATTCTATCTTAAATATGCTTTAAAGGTGTCCTATTGCTTAGATAATAGAGTCTGTAATCATGTCGTATGTGAGGCTTCATGCTTCACTCAGTGTTCTTCCACATCTTCATCTCCCAGCCCGAGACTGGACTCAAAAAGCCTGCACTCAGGTTTATTTGTTTTTTCAGAACCCCTCCCCTTTTATTATTTTTCATCACAGCCATTCTTCCAGAAATGCCTTTCATTACTATTCCAATTGTTTCTATTACAGGTAAGCAGCTCATACATCCATATATATTCAGGTTTTACCATTTCCATGTTGACTTTTTCAACCACTGTTTTGTATGTTCATCTACTAAATTCTATAAACACATTAATAAATGATAATAATGATAGCTAATGTTTACTAAGGCATTTTCTAATAACTTCTATTAAAAATTCACCACAATTATATAAGGATGATACATATTAGCTCCTTTCACTTATAGATTCTGTGACTTGGAGAGTTTAGGTTAGCTTGTTCAAAGTATTTAGTTAATAAGTGAAGGAGCTGAAGTCAGATCCTTGCTCTGTTATCATGTCTTCCAATGGCACTCATTTGTTTTAGGTCTATATTCACATACAGACTCTTGAGAGCAGGCACAGTGGCTCTGTATATCTCCAAGTGCTCAACTTGAACTCCAACTTCAACTATTAGGTAGTAGAGGTTGTAGAATGAATGAAATGTACAGATATGAAAATAATCAAATAGTGATGTGAACTACTCAAAGACATACTGAAACCATTAGTAATATAATTGTAAGATTTAATATTATGCTCATCCTTCTTCTGTTAAAATGACTTCCTACTGCATCTGTAAATTTCCACTTTAGTAAATGCCAAATACTCTTGGCTTTCTATCCAACTACAATACTATCTCTTTATTTCTTTGCTAAAAGAAGTCTGGTTTTGGCCAAGGTATAAAGAGCCACATACTACAAAAGAGTGAATGTTAATTAATGTAAGCCAATCAATTATTTCTACTTTGCTGGTGATTTGTTTAGGGGCAAGCACATGGTGCAATGCCAGCTGGGAGAGCCACTCTTCCAGGAAGTTTCTGAGAAGGGTTTATTGCTCTTAAGGTATATAGGAAAGACCCTATTTCTCCTCTGTGTCTTGAAGTCAGTGATGGGCTTCCTGGTGGTCTTGCAAGCATCTTTGAATACAAAGGGAGGAGACTATTTGCTAAATATGGTAAAAAGGAAAGATGGAAGAAATTTGGGCTCTTGTCCTAGGCAAGATGCTGAACTAGTCAATTCTGGAACTATTTTGGCTCCAGACATCTTATGACATGCGATAATACACTTTCTTTTCTGTATGTGTTATTTAATTTTTTAAAAATTGTTGGCTTTCTGTGATTTTATTACCATGCTCCTAGATGTGGTTTTCTTGGTATTTATCTTTTAGGGATTTATTAGTAAATATATTTGTGGGTTATTATGGTGGGCATAATTTCAAAAACTTTGGCAAATTCTTGGCTATTACCTCTTCAAATATTTTTTCTAGCCCACTTTCTCTCTTCTTCTGTAACTTCAATTATTCATGTGTTACAATGTTTGCTGTTGTCCCACAGATATCAAATGCCCTGTTGTATTTTTCTTGATGTTTCTGTATAGATTACTTCTGTTGACTTGTTTTCAAGTTCACTTATTCTTTCTACTCTATGTCTAATGTAGTGATAAACCCATTAAATGAATCTTTCATGCCTATTATCATGGTTTTCATTTCTACATTTTCCTTGTGGCTCTTTTAAAAAATTATACAACCAGAAATGAAATATATGTTAAAATTATTAGACAAAGACTTTAAAATAATTATGATGAATGTAGTCAATGAAAGTAGAAGTGGACAATATAAGTACACAGATAAGGAATTTGATCACAACCATGGAAATCATATTTCCTTACTTCTTTATATGTGTCATGATTTTTTTTTGTTGTAAGCAAGTAATTTGTTCTAAAAGGACAGTAGAGACTAAAGTAAATTATAGTAAAACTCAGAGAGGAGAACAAGCTCATTTTTCTCTCAGGCCAGTAGAGTTGGGGGCTGAGTCAATTTAATCTACGGATGAACTGAGATTGCTGTTGCTTTAGTTTGATTGAATTCACCACTACCTTCAAATAATTTGAGGTGAAGATCAAGACATTCCCTTCAGCAGGGCTGGAGATCTATGTACCCAAGAGACCCTAGATACCTCTTCACTTTCAAGCCATGTGAGAGCTTAACATGTTCACAGCAGGCTGTCAAGCAGTTGGTTGCTATGTATTCTTTACTCTCCAGTGTTGATCCCAGGCTTCTGTGTCTTAGGAGAGTTTTTCTAGACTGCTTTTATTTTATATATTTTTTAGATTCTATTTATTTATTTTTAGAGAGAGGGGAAGGAAAGGAGAAAAAGAGGGAGAGAAACATCAATGTGTGGTTGCCTCTTGCACACCCTACATTGGGGACCTGATCTGCAACCCAGGCATGTGCTCTGACTGGTGATTGAACCAGCAACTCTGGTTCCCAGGCTGGTACTGATTGAGTACTGATTCCCAGTACTGGTACTGATTGAGCAGATTCACTGAGCCACACCAGCCAGGGCTCTACCTTCCTTTTAAAGTACCAAGTTTTGGAGGGCTGAAGGAGTTCATTTGGGGAAGACCTGGAGTACCTGTGAGGGGCCAGTTTACCTGCTCTTTGGCTTTGTCCCCAGCTTTGGCTGGCCCTGCCTCCTTGGTCATCAAGTTGTGGTTTCTGAGCTATTCTGCCATCCCCCGGCCTTCAGCCACCATTGAGTCATACTTTGTGGGGAATCATGTTGTTTACTCTGCCCCCAGCCTTCATCAGGCCCCAGGCTCCACTAGTTTTCTACCTGAGCACTCACTCATGAAAGGGCTATGGGAATGAGCTGGTGAATGAATGGGTGCAGATTCTGTATGCTATTGTTCACCGAGTTCTACCGCTATCATGCTTGTCCATATGAATCTTAAAAATTTCTAAAAATGTAAGTGATTTTTCTTTACTCCAGTCTTCTTCTCTTACTGTTCCTCTAAGAATTAAAGTGACTGTGGGCTTTTTACTCCCAGGAAGAGATGGTTATTCTCCAGATTCCAATTATTTAGGTTTCATCACATTCTCAGGTTTTTGATAACTTTTAAAAATATATATTATTTATTTATTTTTAGAGAGAGGGAAAGGGAAGGAGAAAGGGAGAGAAACACCCATACACCACAGAAATATTGATCTCACAGGCCCCTAACTGAGGACCTGGCCCTCAACCCAGGTATATGCCTTGACTGGGGATCAAACTGGAGACCTTTTGGTTTGCAGGCCGGCACTTGGTCCACTGAGCCCCACCAGCCAGTGCAGGCCTCTGATGATTTTTTAAAAAACAACAAAGTTAGGATTATGTAGGTTATCTGGTTTTTTTATCCTTTCATTGTCAGGACAGAAGCAGCATTATCCTGGAAATGTCTTTATCCTAAGTAAAAACAGAAGCCTTTTTAAGACAATTTTAATTGAGTTTTCTGGTATTTGCTGTTGAATATACCCTAATCAGTTCTACACTGAGTTTGAGATTGTTCTTTAGGATGAGAAAATCATAGATGATTTTAATGCTTTTCACTGATTATAAAATTAACCTACTTTTGATTATAGAAAATATTAAAAATACAAAAAAATCACAAAGAGAAAAATAAAATTACCCACTTTTCATAGATATAAGCATTAATATCAATCTGTTACATATCTTTTCAACATTTTCTATAACATATATATTTTAATAGTTTAAAACAAAATATGCAATTTTGTAAGCTATTTTCCATTTATGCAAGACTATAGCATGCACATTTTCTATACCATTAAATATTACAAAAGCATGATTTTAATGCAGTGTTATATTTTATAATTTTCAAACATTTTTATTTAGTTCATCACATATCATTGGGCATTCTCACCATGGGTCTAATTTCTCACAATAACAAATAGCCTTGTGATGAAAACCCTAATATTCTGAAGGTCAAATAGTGGTCAGTGGCTAATCCTGCACCAGATGCAAGGCCTACAGCAGTGTTCTTTTCTCTGCCACTGCTCTTGACTGTCCCACATACTACCTGTAATGGGGCAACAGGAAGTACTGTGTACAAGTCAGAGGAACAATGAAATCCATGGAGTTTATAACGGCAGAAATCGCAAACTATTTTAGGAGCCTAAAGTATAAAGCAGGGGTCCCCAACACCTGGGCTGCAGACTGGTACTGGTCCGTGACCTGTTAGATACCAGCTGTGAAGGAAGCTTGCTGCAGCTCTGCCTCCTGTACCCCGACCCCCACCTCCAACCCATTCATGGAAAAACCAGTCCCCGGTACCAAAAAGGTCGGGGGCTGCTGCTGGTATAATGGGTCAGGCACTCAGGAAAATTTTAAATTAGAAAAGTGTAGAGCTAAGTGAGGGATCTGTTTAAGTATTATCATTAGATCTCTTTATATATTTCCTGACCAGGAATAAAATGGATCTAACATCTAATCTGCTTTACTCTTGATACTTAATGATTGATATGATTTCCTTCTTTGAAGTGCTCATCTTACATTGCCTACTTTCCTTACCAGAATGGAAACAATCTCAATTTCTCTCTCTCATTCTTTCTCTCTGCTTCTTTCCTTTTTCAATTTCTGCTCTCAGTGCCTTGTTTTAGGATCTCATCATATCTTGATTACTGCAAAAGCATCCTGACTTTATTTTCCAAATCTGGCTTGGTCTTCATCTAATTTATCTAATCATTCTATTCCCTCTGATCTCGTAAGTCCTGTAATGTCTTTATACAGATTCCAATAAAAATCAAATTCCTAGCTTTCTAGACAAAACCCTTTATGATCTTGTTTCTGCTCAGTACTGTAGCTACAACATTTGCCAGTATCCAACAAGGTCCCTTCATCTGGTGAGCTTCTATCAATAGTATCCCAAATGTCCCTTATTTCTCTATGCATTTGCCCATGCTGTTTTTTTATTTTATTTTAATCATTGTTCAAGTACAGTTTTCTGTCCTTTACTCCCATCCCAGCCCGCCTGCCTATCCCTCCCCACCTCCCTCCCATTTCCACCCCTCCTTGTTTTTGTCCATGTGTCCTTTATACTTGTTCCTGTATACCTTTCTCCTTTTCCCCTGAAATTCCCTCCCTTCTCCCCTCTGGTCACCATCAGCCTGTTCTCTATTTCAGTGTCTTAGGTTATATTTTGCTTGTTTGTTTGTTTTGTTGATTAGGTTCCTGTTAAAGGTGAGATCATATGGTATTTGTCTTTCACTGTCTGGCTTATTTCACTTACTATAATGCTTTCCAGTTCCATCAATGCTGTTGCAAAGGGGATCTCATCAAAATAAAAAGCTTCTGCATGGCTAAAGTAAACAGTATTAAAATAAAAAGAGAACCAACCATATGGGAAAACATATTTGCCAATGATACCTCAGACAAGGGTTTAATCTCCAAAACATACAAAGAACTTACATGACTCCTCTAAGAAGACAAGCAACCCAATTAAAAAATGGGCAAAGGACTTGAACAGACATTTCTCCAAGGAGGACACACAGAGGATCCAGAGACTCATGAAAAGATGCTCAGTATCGCTATCAGAGAGATGCAAATTAATGCCCCCATTATTCTAAGTGCCTTGAGTATCCCTCCATCTCTTTAACACTTGCAATTCTTGTTAACTTCAACTTGTAAAATACAACTCCAATGTTTCCCAAAATGTCATCTTTATTGGAAACATATAGATTCTTTAATCTCTGCACCTCAATATCCTCTTCATACACACATCATTGTTCAAATTATACCATACTACAGTTTGTAGTTATATTTTGTTTTTGTTTTTGTTTTTTGCATATACAATGATTTTATTTTGATTTAACACAGAGACTGGCTCCCACCAATTGTTTAATCAGTGTTTATTAGAATGCTATAGTAATGGTAATATATTAGTTGAAGAAAAGAACAGAAGAGCCTAATTATCCAATCTCCCACCCTCTACTCATCAAGCCTTCCACATATCAGTAAGAGAATTCAGTGCTACTCACAGAGTTGTTAGAATCAAAAATTTTAAAAAAAATCATTCTTGATATGTCTCCTTCATACTCATCACTTATTCTGTCAGAAAGTCCTGTGGAGCAAAATATACCCCAACTCTAACCATTTCTCACCCTTCCATCATTGTTATCCTACACCAGCTGTTGTGATCTTGTTTTTCTTATACTTCTATTGGCTTGATGCTAGTCTTTCTCTCTCTCACTCTCTCTTTTTTCCTTCCTTCCTTCCTTCCCTCTCTCTCTCACCACATTTTTACATTATTCTTCACACAGTACCTAGAGAACTCTCTTAGAAATAAAAATCTCATGATAGTTCTCCATGTGGCATCACCATCGTACTTAGGATAAAATCCTAAGGTCCCATGTAACTGGAAGCTGCCTCTCTTCCTCTGTGTCCTTACAACCACTCCCTGCCTTGTCACTTCAGTCCACTTACACTGACTTTCTTGCATCTTCTTAATACATGGCAATCTTGTTCCTACCTCTGAGAATTTTCATTTGTTGTGTGGCTAGCTGAAATGGTCTTCTTCACAACATTCAGGTTCTTAATCAGGTGTCACCCCCACAGTGAGCTTCCACTAACAAAGGTATTGCAATAGCCCTGGCCTACCCCTGGTTGTATCTCTAATCCTGTTATCTCTTTGTTTTTATCTCCATGGCACTTGGCACTAGATATTATATCACATTTATATTTTGTTTACTTGTTTATTTTCTGATTTTCCACTATAATGGAAATTTTATAATTCCACATATTTCATTTTGTCCACTGTTGTGCTATGATACTTATTGAACATATGAATTAAAGGTTGTATTTCATTGTCTAGTCCAAGATCTTTTTCTATACTCCTTATATGCTGCCTTATTGGAAGATCTCCCCAACTCCTGTGAGAATGGTTTACAGTAAGAAATACATGATACATAACAATATATACATTCAGACAGATACACATCCATGATAAACATCTCATCAAACAGTGCTTATCTTTAGTACATGAAATGTATTTTTTTATATTCTATTCTGTTTTTCATAAAACTAAGCTTACCCCTTTGTAATGAGTCATAACCAAGGTTACTACTTATGTTCTTACAAGCTGTATCGTGCCAAAAGGATAGCCAGATATATGAGGTCTGTCCAGAAATTATCCAATAATGTAATATGAAAAATAGAGACATTTACTGAAGAAGATACAAGATACAAGAAACATTGTACATAGGACAATAATGCCTCAGTCCTCTTCAAAGTAGACACCTTGGGACTCTCACACAGTTCTAACTGCCATCAGCTGCCCTGTTGTGTTTTTCTGAATCTCACTTACAGTCTGAGACCTCTTGCCTTTCAAAGGCGATTTTAGTTTTGGGAAAAGCTAGAAGACAGAGTGCCAAATCTGGATTGTAGGGGGGCTGAGTCACCTGGGTAATTTGATGTTTCACCAAAGAACTCTGCATGAGATGTGATGAGGGCATGTTGTTGTGATGAAGCTGCCAATCACCAGTTGCCTATAGCTGTGGCCTTCTGAATCATCTGAATAGCTTCTATAGAGGGATGTTCAAGCTTAATGCAAAAATTGATGCAGATTTGTTGCTATACTCACTTAGTCATTTTGAATGGGACAGCCATACAGTACGCATGCTCACTCAACAGCATTTACCACCCCACTGACTTGTATAATGAAGTTGTCATGGTTCACACATGCACATTCCAGTCCACTCTCCTGGGCTGCTAGGTTTCATCAATGTCGCACAAACCATTCTCATGATATTAATAATGGCTGGACTTTTTCTGGACAGACCTTGTATGTATGTATGTAGGTGTGTAAAAATGAATGTATGTACATATCTTAAAGTGCTTGTTACATTAAATTTATTTTTAAAGATAAATTGAATTAAATATTTCCTGGAAATTAGGGTCATGCTTTTCTAGTCAACCAGCAATTTCTTTTGAAATATTGACTTGGCTTTGAGACAGTATGCATTGTTTAATTGGGATTGACCACAAAATTTTCTTAAAGCTAAAATGATTAGACAAAATATTTTGTGTGTAAATAAAACCATTTAAAAATGGAAAAAATGTTTATGTTTTGTTTAAAGAAAGTATGTGACAAAAATTGAAAATAAATATGTGAATAAATGAAAGTCATTCTCTTGAGTTGTGGTCTTGGCTCTTTGAGCCAGGAGGCCAGCTCCAGGAACGAAGAGATGAGTGTGCTCTTCTCTGTGAACTTGTCTTTAGAATTGAAGTCTGAAGGAGTGAGTGCACTGTTAGGGGCTCTGGGGAAAAATGGCACTGATGAAGGAGAGTCAGAAAAGTTGGAACAAAGTCAAGGGATTATTTCTGTATCTTTTTTTAAGCCTGTAAATTTCACTTTGATTTGTCATGTTCATTCATCTTGTTGCAGTTCTCAGGCAGAACACTGGGGAACAGCAAAGAGAATTTTACTTATATAAATTAATGTGCTAATTAGCTGCAGTCTCACAGCTCTTGGAAAATTGCCATTTCATTTTATTGCACATTAAAGTGGGAAGTCCCCACCTTTGTATGCCTTTGAAAATAAAGAAATAAACCTACTAAAATATTTTTGCCATTCCAAGGAGAAATGTTAAATACAATGGGCCTCATACTTATTTTCTCAGTGTTTCTTAGTAGCTTATTCTCTATTTGTCTAGAATTTCTTTGTCTTGGTGGGAGGGTGCTATAGTTTTAGCTCTTGCATCTTATTATGTCAATTAATTATTGTATTTATACATAAAATATACATATATTATATACGTGTATTTGTCTGATATACTCAGAAAAAGATACTATGCTAATAAACAAATAAAACCTGTAAAATGCATAAAATGTAAGCTTCAAAGACTGGAATATTTTAATTAATATGTTATACTTTGGAATGCAATCCCCTTAAAGGACATGTTCAAGAAGGTTGTGTACTCATCTGGGATCTACCAGCATTCAGCTGAACAACATTTATCAGATAACTGGATTTTTCTTCCATCCGATGATTGCACAATGAAGGAAATATTTGCCTTGGAAATAAACAAAAAAGGGTTCTGACTTTCTTAAAATAGCTCTGAACCTTTTTTAATTCAATGATGCCACGTAAGAGATTCACTGCCACCACACACACATGAAAGAATCCCAACAAAACTGATATATACAAACGAGTGTTAGTTATTAACTAATGCCAAATTGATGCTAAACTGATACAAATGTACTCTTAGTTTCTGTCCCTTCTTCTTACATTTAAGATTCTGGACAACTTAGCCTTATCTTCAGTTCTATTTTGTTTCCTTCAACTGCTGCCCAAGAGAAGTGTCTGCTGTTTTCTACATCCTTTACAACTGCTTTCTATCAAAATGGGCACAAGACTCGTTTTCATGGGTAAAGAATTAGCCATTTGAAATTTAACCCCAAAATAGCCCAGGCTCTCTGGAAAACTCTATGTCTGATTTTCTTCACATAGGTAAGTCCCAACAACTGTTGAGAAGGATGTCCTGTACTCTCTTTCTGCTCCATGTCTTAGAAATTAAAGGAATGTTCCTATTTTGAAATATCTTAAATCCTTCTTGTTTATCCCAGAACATCTTTAAAAAAACACAAGCTTTTAATAATCCTTTTTATCTTCCATAAAATGGAAAGGACACCAAAAAAGTCATGAAAAAGGTGATAGATGAAAGCAATGCGTTTCCGTAAGGCGGCAGGCTTATGTGTGACAGCAGAATGCAAGGGGGGTAGGTAATTTCTCAGAGGGCCTCTTCTCATCTTTCTTCCTAATTAAAAAAAAGTTCTAAAAAGGCAAAGGTGAAAGTGGTATAAGAGCACCTCACCAACCTGTCCCTGGTGGTGGTCTTGGCTCTACTGCTAAAAATTTACTTCAATTCAGGCCAAATTGTTTTACTTCATTGGCACATTTTCTTTGACCTCCAGAGTGAGATGGTTGGCTATAGCAAGTCCTCATGCCCCTTCCAGTTCCATGATTCTGTAGCTGCATTTTTTACTTTTCAAACATGATGTATAATCTGTTAACAAATTCTACATATTTGTTATTACAAACCATTACATAAATTATGAAAAACAATAGTGGAAAAAGTTGCCTACAGTGCTAAATTAGGCAGAGTCACTAAAAGCATTATGTAATAAAAGTGGTAAGATAAACTAGTAATTGGTAACTCTTCTAATTTTATTCTTAAATTAAAACAAGTAGTTCTCAGCTGTTAACAGCTATGTGCAGTGTGCAACCTGATTTCCTATGAGTGCTGGCCAGTGGAGAAAAAAACAAAGTGATCCCATAGAAGTGATAAGTAATAAGCTATCAGTTTTTTAAAAGCTATTGCATACTTTATTCTGTTCTAAGTCTTTTCTCTAGAAGCCAGTCAAATGAGGACTATTTGGGAACACCAGCATTAGTTTACAAGACAATGGCATTTGCATCTTGAATTATTCTATTAGATTCTAACCTTGGCACAGTATAACCCTTTTACTGAAATATTTATAATTGCCCTAGTAACATGGGAAATAAACAATTTATTCCTATTATCTGTGTACATGTTTTGGGATGAAAAAAAGCAAACTGTGAATGACTAGATACTAATAAGATCACGGAATGTCCCCAGCTTGTCATAATGGCTAGTAACAAATATTTGCATCAGCCTTGGTTATCCAAATATTCTCTGTGAAAAGTGGCTGAGTGGGTTTCAGTTTCCTAACCTTCCAGAATCATTTTATTCTATTGTTTTTGTAATGGATATGTAGGGTAATGTAGTCCAAAGCCTCCAGGCAATGCATGAATTGAGTATTTGCTGTTTGTGGAGCATGTTGTTTCTAAAGCATCTAATTTGGGAGTGATTTAGTAAATATAATCATCAAGAATGTGGTGATGTGTTCCCTTTGGTTTTGCATAGAGGGATTCTAAAGGAGTCTCCCTCCCTCCCCCAATCGTTTATAAGAAAATGGGGAAAACACTATTACTTAACACTTGTGCTTTAAGCAAAATCTGTACATTTTTTGGCAAGTAGGGTCACTGAATTTGAGGGAAGAAAATGGTTTCAACTAACACATGCATTCACTTTATGAAATAGCCAGATTTTTATGTTAATGTTTATATGACGTGACAGCAAACTCTCACATTATCACACAAGAGTGCTAACACTAAATGACTTTGATTAAGAAGATCATCTTTGCTGGGCACACATGCATTGTCATGGACATTATCAGCAAACCTGAGTATAACATCAGAAGGAAAAGGCCTCATTGCAAGTCAGAATGGTTCTAATTTAATGAACTAATATTAAAAAGATTCACATAGTATATCTCTCACCATCTTTCAGCTGCAAAGCATTCATTAAGGAAAATCTATGCTAATGTACCCGTATAAACAGAATCCCAAATAAGAAAGAACACAATGACCATCCTAAAAAGCTCTGTGGTTTCCTTAAAGGATTCACTGCTTAACTAACTTATCCCTGTGGCAGCCAGCCACCCCATCACACACCCACAGTCCCTTACTGGCATTGGCGCTGACAGGGGCTCCAGAGAGGAGCTTGCTCCTGGCTACCATCGCTACTCATAATGAGGGCACACTGGCTGCTTTGGAGAAGTTTTGAATCAGCTCCAGTTTGGAGCTGACCTATTTTAGATTGACTTCTAAAAAGATTAACCTATTTTAGTCTTGACTTCTTTTGAATTCCTTTGATAAAAAAAATGTATATTTTCACAATCGGAAAAAACAAACACATAAAATCAGCTCCAAATGTCTTCAGATAATAAACAGCATTGGAGCAGCTAAATACAAAGAAATCAAGAAGTCATGTTTTTTTTCCACTGTCCCTGGAGTGGGGGGTGGGGCAGGGTGTGCCCTAAGACATATGGATTGGAAAAGTTCTTAACACTTTTTGCTGCCCATAAGCCAAGTGACCTTGAGCCAGTCACCTTCTACTTTTTAGGTTTTGGTTTCCTCACACACAGAATATGGGATTAGACTAAATTAAATTATAGATAAATTCTTTTTTGTTCTGAAAATAACCTATTGATCAACCATATTTTTATAACTTTCCTTGATAATGTTGCTGTTATAAAAAATGTTTAGGAAATCTGAAGGGGGAAAGGAAACTTTGCCTAAAATGCTCAAGAAATGCTTGAGGCCTATAAGGTAGGGAAGTAGTTCCTGAACTTGGCTTTTAATCCTGAATGGGTAGGGGATGAAACAACATATTGCTAGGTTATGAAGAATTTTTAAAGCACATTTATAAAAGCTATCCTCAGATGAAAATTATAGGTTTTTCTGCTTACGTAAAATAAAGCAAGAGGGAATTAAAAGGAGGGGTTAAAATGTTTCGCATGTCTACTTTGCGAAGTACTCAAATATGTAAGAAACTGCCCTGGGAGAATATATCACTGGATTTGATAGTTCCCTGGCCAGACAGTGTCCTGTGTAATCCATGGTTATGTAACTAACTTAAGTAAGTCAGTGGATAAAGTGTTCATAATTACATATTGATAAATCCAGTATTTTCAAGTTTCAGTTTTTCTCCTTTCTTTCAAGGCATCAAAATATATTAGTTCTTTCATGTTTAAAATTTTGGTGTTTAAAAGAACAATTTCTCCCAATAACAAATTATATTTTAATAAACCATTTTCTTGGAATGGGGGTTGAGAGTAAATACAATATTGCATTTTAGAATGATTTCATTTAACAAAGACACAGCATGCCCTTTAATTTAGCTTTTATTCTGAATTGATTTTTTACTTCTAAGTAAGAGATTATTCATTGGTAAAAAGCAATCATGTAACTTACAGTTATTACATTTAAACTTTCATAATTGTATTTCTGAAATAAATAGATGTTTAAAATTAAAATTTTGTGAAAATGTTTTAGACACAAATATCAGAAATGGACACTCAGAGTGCTGTCACCTTCAAATAGTCACCATAAGCCAATGAGTGGGCAATGATCAAAATATCACTACAAGGGACACTTTGGAATTATTTCCACAACCTGTGACATGTTATTCAACTATAGACTACCATCAAAGATTGCAAATTGTATTCCTTTAAGGATTAATTTGGTTTGAGAAACAATGATAATTTATTCAAAGACACATCTAAATATGTGAATTGAGTATTCCAAACAGGGTAATGCCTCTTTTTGGAGGGGGTTATAATCATTATGCTAAGGCAATAAGACTGACATTCTTGTGTGACAAATGCAAGAAATGATGAAACAAAGGACTCTGAAAGCAAAACCCAATGATTTGGAACCAAGGGCAAAAGCTATATTTACAAACAGCAAATGTCAGAGAAGAGTCAAGTGGCTGGGACCCAAACTACAGAATATAATATTGCTGCCTTTTCTTTTTTTTTTTAAGATTTTATTTATTTATTTTTAGAGAGGGAAGGGAGGGAGAAAGAGAGAGAAACATCAATGTGCTGTAGCTGGGGGCCGTGGCCTACAACCCAGGAATGTGCCCTGACTGGGAATCGAACCTGTGAGACTTTAGTTCGCAGCCTGCGCTCAATCCACTGAGCTACGCCAGCCAGGGCATACATTGCTGCCCTTTCTAACTGCACTGCTCATAATATTTTTGTCTTTTAAGACATAAATGCAGGCAAGGTGATACAAAGTATTGCTAAGTTGTCATAAAGGAATGAATATATGAGAGGCCCGCCCAGAAAGTATCCAGCCATATACTATTAAAAATAGAGACATTTACTGAAGAAGATACAAGATACAAGAAACATTGTACATAGGACAATGACACCTCAGTTCCCTTCAATGTAGGCACCTTGGGACCTCACACAGTTCTCCCAATTGCCATCACCTGCCTGATTGTATTTTCCTGAATCTCATTGATGGTCTGAAATCTCTTCCCTTTCAAAGGCAATTTTAGTTTTGGGAAAAGCCAGAAGTCACAAGTCGACAAATTTGGGCTGCAGTGGGGCTGAGTCACCTGGGTTTGACGTTTTGCCAAAAATCTCTGCACAAGATGTGATACATGGTGGGTGTGTTGTTGTGATGAAGCTGCCAGTCACCAGTTGCCATAGCTATGGCCTTCTGAATCATCTGAATAGTTTCTACAGAGGGATGTTCAAGCTTAACACAAAATTTGATGCAGATTCATTGCTCTATTCACTCATTTTGAATGTGCTGGCCACACAGTACACATGCTCACTCAACAGCTTGTACTGCCCCCACTGACTAGTACAGTGGAGCCATCAGTGTTCACACGTGTGTATTCCAGTCCACTTTCCTTGGCTGACAGTTTACATCAATGTTGCACAAACCATTCTCATGATATAAATAATGGCTGGAATTTTTCCAGACACACTTTGTATATCAAATGAGTATTGTCCTTCAAATGAGCTAGCTTGGAGCTGATACATCCAGTTCACTGGTAACATTGTCTTTTTTCAAAACTATTTTTGAAACTTATACTTCAGAATTGTCTTCCTAGTATGTTCATGAATTACACAAGAAGATTAGTCACATTATTATATTACCCATTCTCTTAGAATCTTTTTCTTTTTCTTTCTTTTCTTTACCTAAAACAAGCTACATCACCTTTCTATTTACCAATATTGGCACTGAATGTACAAATCCTCTCAAAACATAGTAATTTGACCTCATTACAGATTTGTAAACAGGAGGCCCACCAAAAAGGTAATTTTAAGGAGAAGAAGGGCCACACAAATGGAATAAATACAGACTATTGAGGTGATGCCCTGGAATGAAAAGACTTACTTAAAAATGTAATTTTGGAATTGTTTGTTAGATTAATCTCACTACTCTAGGCTAACCTCTTATGTTTTATATAATTTTGGTACCCAAATCAGGAAACAATTATATGGCACATGACTGGGATCTGCCAATGGGATTGCTTTTAGCTTCTCAGAAAGAAAGAACTAAGCGAAAAAAGGTATTTAATGAGAATTTTAAAAACATTGAATATATTTTACTAGACTAAGATATGAATTTTTAATTCATACATACATTTGCTTAGAAAAACAAAAAGTATGTTTCCAAGGAATTAGTCTCATGTGAAAATAGTAGCATTTCAAAAACTTCTATCACATATGTGAGATATGAGGAAAGAGGGGGAAATGAAACATTCCTTCAAATATTCTAAATCCATAAGGTATAGAAGGTAAGTAAATTACCCACAAAATAAAATTTAACTTTCTGGCACAAAATAATTGAAAACGAACAATCTCC
This sequence comes from Phyllostomus hastatus, assembly GCF_019186645.2. Taxonomy (NCBI): domain Eukaryota; kingdom Metazoa; phylum Chordata; class Mammalia; order Chiroptera; family Phyllostomidae; genus Phyllostomus; species Phyllostomus hastatus. Next base: position 9,068,531 of record NW_025334017.1, on the reverse strand, counting down.
CTTTTCACCACCAAGGAAAAGAGTATCTTCACATTTTACTTCCTTTCAAATTTAGTAGTACTCATTCTTCAAGTTGATGATTTTCTGGGAAAAAATGGAAGCTATTACTTTTTTCATTAGTTGAAGAATGAGCACTTTTGTTACTTTACAAAATGAGGTCGCAATAAAACAGATAGTCAAGCTTATACCCTCGTTTGTGTTTGGGCTCATAATTCTTTTCTGCTTTGAATGTCCGGAAATCACATGATAACGAGTGTATCCTAATTTTAAATAAATGAGTATGTTACATAATCTTTCAAGCAGAGATTAGATTATTTTTTAGATTTTTTTCATATTAAAATAAACCAACAAAACAACTGAGAAGGCACATTTTAGAATATATTCATTTTTGTAGAATCACTTAAATCAACCCTGTCCCTTTTTGCAAGCATGGGTATATCACACCAGATTTCTAAATATATCATGTGCATTTGGCTTTGAAAATAAACTCCAAAGAGAAAGACTACAATTAATACCCCATTTAGATCTTTAACATGTAGATTCCATATATCTTGGCTCTCTCAAGTAATAGTGCCAGGATCATTTAATAGTGGAAACACATGAGAAATGTCTGACGCCTGTAATCAAAGTTTCAGATATGCCTGTGTGCATTATTTCTGCATCTTTGATCATTTCTGCTTCTTCTCAGGCACACAGCTTTCCTATCCATCATTCCATCCTCAGAACACACTCACTGTGTGCACCGCACATGCACACAGGATATATTCCCAAACTAAATAAAACGATCACTTAAGCAAAATAGCTGTTCACTTAAAAATTCGATGAGATTGTTAGATCATTATATTGACTTTAAGATATTCCCACTGTCTTTACTATCGGGTCATTTCAGTTAGAATGATCAGTGAAAGAGGAGAAAATATATGCCTGTATGTCTGAGATACTATCAAATAAAGATGGTATTTTGGTGGTTTTGCAGCAAGGTGTTCCTAGACACCTGTAAAACCCTGTTGATATAAATGGGACTATTGCTTTCTTTGGGGAGACTTTTCTGTAATGAGAAAAGGGGCAAAGAAAGGAAACCTTTATGTTACTTGAAACATTAAATTTCCTAAAATGGACACCTTGTTTATATACCTCATTGCACATTTTCCTCATTATTTTATTTAGCAGTTCCTGTGATTTTGATTTTCATTATAACATTTTGAGGTGAATGTTCATACTTCACACTCACACAAATATCATCGCGACATACAAAACAACAAGGTTATCTGAAATGAATATGGAATGCATAGCTATGTGTCCTTTTAAAATGACATTTGCAAATGATTACACCGCACATCTGTGGTTTGCTCTGAATAAATGTACGATTAAAGCATTACCTTTTTAAACCTGCAGATTGTCCTTTCTGTGAGCTCTGGCTCCAGCAAATCTCAGCCGTTCTTGCTGCAGCCCTTTCTCACATGCCCCCACGCGAGGAGGAACACTGTGCAAGCTTTTTGGCAAGACGTGTTGTTAAAGCTGAGCTATTGTTCTGATAAACATTTTCACTATAACTCAGCATTTTTTATTTTTACCTTTTGTTTTAGACAATGGACAAAATTCTAAACTATAAAAGTAGAAGGAGAGAAAAAGGACTTGAAGGTAATTGTTATCTTCACCAAAGTATTTGCCGCAACTTCATTTAAATAACAAGTTTCCTTCCATTTCCTTAAAAAGTGATTTAGGAAACATTTTCATATGATTGATTATCATATACCTACAATTTTGTTTATGAAGGGCTTGCATTGATGTGAGAAAATTCTAATAACATACTTTAGAACAAAAGTGCAGAATACCAAATTATGTAAAATGTATAATAAGAATTGTTATAAAAAGTAAAATCCTAGGAAAAATTGACTGAAAGGAAATATTCTAAACTGGTTTTAATAGTTGTCTATGGTTTTTAGGATTGTAGATTATTTATTTTATACATTTTCTCTTGTTTTCATATTTTACACAATGGGTTGAAAAAGAAAAGAATTGTTACAAAGATGTTTTTCTTTGGATAAAAGGGTCTCTGAAAACTTTTATACTGTTAATGTCTGGTATAAAGCAAGAAAGACAAAAGTATTTTTTTAAAGGTAGAAATCATTCTTAACACATTCAAACAATAATTTGAATAGAGACTGGATTAGTCATGTGATTTAGAGTTTCTGAGATTAAATTCCTGATTATAATGAAAATCCTACTAACCGAACACTACCTAGAGAGAATGTACTGACACTTAAAAACTCTTGTTTGATGACACTATTACTATCTCGTGATAGTTGTTTCTTTCCTGTGGGTTTTTAGAGTAGTATTTAACCAAAGTTTTTATTTGTTTTACCAAAAATTACATAAAGCTAAAAGTAATTTTAATATTACCAAAGTCCTTTTCAAATACATATTTTAACAAGCCTTAAATGACCAGCAGAATTCTCTTCTTTAAATTATATTCTACAGTTTTTAATTTTGAGGTATCATCCACATATTTGGTAAACAAATAGTTTAAGGAATTTTTTCTCAAGTAACAATAATAGCATTTTGGGTTTTCATATGATTAACAAGCTTTTTGATGTTATTTTTATTAGAAGAAATCAAGGTTTTACATCAATTTACAAATACAGAAAAAATCTGTTGTATAAACCATCATACATGCCTATTGATTCTTTCACATTACTAAAATGTGATTTTAAATTATATTAAGCTTTGATTATATACTTTATAGAGATACATATTAATTTAAAACTCTTCCCAAATTGTACACAGAAAGTAGAGGAAATGTAGGTGATAAAAAGGCAAGTAAAAATAGCCTGGAGTTTAGTTGTGCATGTGTACTCAGCAATTTGAAAATACTAATTTTGTTCCACTTAATGGTAAAGAAATATTTCTTTTTCTTCTTTGCCTAAAGGTCATTTATAATTGAAGACAAGTTAGCAAAAGTCCAGAGGCTGAGTGTGGCTTTGATCTAGGAGTCCAGCCTTTCTCAGTGCAAATTATTCTGGGGAGAATGGTGGGAGTCACATCAGTGAACTGGTTGCTTTACTGAAGGTTATCAAGACACTCCCCTCCACCACTTCCCTCCCTCCATGCCTCTTCCCTCTCCCCACTCTTTGTGAGCACGTCTGCATTTCTAGAGTAATTGTCCTGAAGAAGTTGTATTCAGGTATAATCCTAAACTTTATACCTGCTCATCTGGTTCTCAGTTACCCGGATTTTTCTCTGAGATTCATAGCATGTGTTTCCATCTCTGACCACATTTTATCTACTCACTCATAGACTGATAACAGTAGAGTGATTACCAGAGGAAAAGGGGAGTGGGGGTAGGGAAGGAGAATAAAAGGAGGGCAAATGGTGATGAAAGGAGACTTGACTTGGGGTGGTGAACACGCAACACAATATACAGCTGATGTAGTATAGAATTGTACACCTGAAACCTATATAATCGTATTAACCAATGTCACCCCAGTAAATTCAATAAAAATAAAAATAAAATTAAAATTAAAAATATATATCATACATATTTGATTCTGTATAAACATAGTATTCTCATTCTCATTAAAGGATTAGAATACCATTTGTTATATAAATCCCTTCATACAATGCTTTCATTCAGACATCAAGACAGTAACATTGATATTATGGCTTCTCTTTTCAAATCAAATTTGCTCTAAATGCTCCAAATTAAAATAAATCATAAAAATGTTAAACAAGGACATATATAGAACTTAGGTAAATTTATGGAATTCTTTGGAGAGATTTTTATTATGTTTTTACTCATATAAAATTATTAAAAGAACAGAAAAAATAGTTAAAATCACTCTAAATAGCCTTTTACCAATTATTTAGACCAATTTGTACAATTTGAAAACTTGACAGTAATTTTATCAAACATCTTATAAATCATTGTCAGAATGTTGTTAAACAGTCATTTTGAATTATGCTACAAACTTTTATTTTTATTATCAAATATTTCATCAATTATAAAATGTATTAATTTTTATCCTATTTAGATAAAAATAAATAACCTATTTTCAAAAGCAGTGTTTTGTGTGAGTACTTTAGCATGGTAAATTTATGTTCACATAATATTGCACATTTTTTAATAAAAAATTGCATCTTTCATTGAAGCAATATAATGGTTTTAATCTCAGTTGCCATACACTTTAATCAAATAATATTTATATTTATATAAACACTTGAAATACTGTTCCAAACTGAAAGCTGATAATGGTAGCTGTACATTTGTTTCCTAGTAATGTCTTCACGTTATAGGGCAATTCCTTTAGAGAAGAATAAATCCTTGTGACAAATGGTTACAGATCCTTCCATTTCTTTCTTCAGTGATTTAATCTTCTCAAGAATTTTAGTATAGATACACTAAATATTGCATTTAAAATGACTATAAAATTGTATATATAGTATGTTATAGTATAGCATGAGTAATTGCAATTGCATTCTAAAATAAAATATATGCCTTTTATTTTATACATCTTTCTTTTGGACAATTTTATTTCATTTAACATACTAATTCTGCTGGGTGTTTTAATAATAACAAACCTCTAAGTGCCCATGTCTGTATTAAGTTTGTGGTTAAGATAAAATACAGTTTGAGTATATGTTGAATGGATTGTTTATGGAATTATAATTCTGCATTATTTACTTCCAATTTGAATATTTTTATGTTATATCATGTGCTATAAACACTTTTGTGGTAGCATCATGAAACATCAAAATAAGTTTATTACCAGTAATCAGCTGTGTAAAAACAGAGCTCAAGTTACATAGGAAATAATTACCTTTATAAATGACTCTTTCTGCATTATTATATTTGTACAGAATTTTTGTTTTTAACATTTTAAGTAATAAATTCTTTTAAGTTTGAAAATTTACAGCATAAAAACAGTCATTTTTAAAAAACCATAGCAGGACTATTTTTTTGAGCATTCTTATCTTAAAATTGAATAAAACGTTGCTATCAAATAATATTAGACTTAATAATTAAAATAAATTTTCACTTTGAAAAATGTTCTGTTTTTTATTCTCTAATGAAATAATATTTCATTTTTATGGTACAATTATTAATCCCTTGCCCATGTAACTTGATCATATATTATATCATATATTCTTAATACTTGCTTTCCCCAAAATATTCAGTTCTAATGCTAATAAATAGATAAAGCATTTGCATGTGGTACTTTATCCCCAAGAAAAATAATCTTTACTTTTGATAAATATCATTTATAAAGGAAGAGATTTTTTTAAACATGTGATCAATGTGTCCATTTTCACGTCATTGTTAGTAACAGAAGCAATCTCATTTAGGAGCAAGGCCATTTTAATGTAAGTGTATCCTAGGAGAAAAAGGAGCTTGTCACACTCCTTTCTAATAGTGAAGGATTTCAGTTCCTCTTTATGCAGACATTTGCACCTAGTATTTTCCAATTCTGTAATGCAAACATTCAAGGAGAGGTTAAATACAATGTTGGCTTTGCAATATGTATACAGAAGAGCTGCATGCATTTTGCACAGGCTTCATTGAATTTAACCCTGGGTCACCAGACATGTTTAAATGTGGCCTTGAACATAAATGGTGGTTACCAAAAGAAAGTAGACAAGTCTGAAGTTTTTATAAAATGTCACAGTTGATATGAACAAGATCTCAAAGAGGGTAGAAAGTGGGGAAAGGTGTTCCAAAATCACTTGGTTGAACATATATGTATTTCATCATTTTTATTTGGTTCCTAAACCAAATCACAAATAGCCAAACTGGAGTTACGACTATGCATTAACATTTTCTTTTCTACATTCCCGATACGTTCTCTCACTTTGCAGCTTTTCTATTTCCAGGCAGTTGTATCCATATGAAGCTGACAGCAATTGTTCTGATTCATGGTTTAGGAGGAGTAGCTGATTAATCCCATGTCAGCAGTCTTGACCCTGCGTGGAAAATAGAACCTCAGAAAGCCCACTCAACAATATAGCAGGGAGCAGAGTTGCGTGGCTTGCCTTGCTCTTAAATGTAATGAAAGTTTAGGGCGATGCTGAACAGTGATTTGATGCCCCTATACCCCCCTCTTTAACCCATGTTTCAGAAGAACATTCTGGTATAGGGTGACAGTGTGATGAGGACAAGGAATGAACAATTAAAATTCTCTGGGACAAAATCTGATGTTTCCAAATATTTCACATGTGTCTTCCATGAAATGCTTTAAAACTGTTTTTTTCTTTCCTTAAACATAATCACTGATTTTAAAAAGATACCTGGTCATATGTGTTTATTTTAAACCTTTATAATTTTAAACTTGGCATTTTTCCTCATTAATGACTACAGAATTCTCTTTCACCTTTTATGCAGAGATCTAATTGTACTTATTATAAAATAATTGGAAATAACTCCAAATTCCAAGATCACATATAATATAATGGGCTCGGTTTTAAAGAAAGATGTACATGTTAAAATTTAAAAACATAAAGACAAACTTTTAGGAAACCAGTTCTTAAGTTGCCTTTTTCCATTAAAGCACTACACTTTGCATATATTTCTACTATAAATTGGGAGAAAAACCTTTGTACTTTGTATTCTGTTCTCAGAACTTTCAACTAAAATCAAGGGATAAAATGGAATTCTGTCTTTTTCATAGAGGACCATGTGCATGAAGGCCCTTATGTATGAATTTTATTTACAACTATAAAGCAGATTGAAATGCCAAGGCAACTTGAAAATCTGTCAAATAATTCTAAACCTTCAAGTAAATGGTAGTCACAAATACAAGTTGGATTTCAATACTGGGAGCCATGCACAACTAGCAAAAGCAAAGAAGGAAAAAAACCCCGCAACTACCTAGCATAACTAGATAAAGCTGGAATATGCTAAAACCTCTCCTTGCAAACTGCATAATAGCACTTCCGATGGCCCCTTTCTGTCACCCACCGGAACCATCAAGTCCCGATTCTGCTGCAGTCAGGTGCACTCTCACAGAGCTCTTATGGTTGGCTGCATAGGATTCTGAGGAAAGGCACATTGGTGCAATTTTGCTGCGGACAATAATAAACAGTATTTTTGGTACACTTAGATTTTTTCTTGCTAAATAAATCTGAAATGAGTTATACAGGATTTTCTTATGCATCCTCCTAAAGTGAAGGCTTTATTTTGACCGAATCCTTCACTATGAACATGCAGCCTTTTGATCACGTAACATTTGCATTTCTGTGTGAGGTCGGGTTTTATGTTCTCCTCATACATACTGTCTACTACGTGTATCGTGTTGGCTTGTGCTAGTCAACATTTAAAACACTAGGTAGCAAGTGCTGCCTTGTGAACAGAATCCATATGTATAAAGCAGTAGACAATAATAGACCAGTGACATTTAAAATTCAACATTAATAGGTCTTATGAAGGGAACATAGTTTGAGTGCGGATATTTTAAATATTATATGCTTAATACAAAATGGGATATTTGGGTTTTTAAGCACTGCCTCTTTAGATTAGCCCTGTCTCATAAATTAAAACAGAAAAAAAAAAGAACAGATGAAATGTTTCTCCAGGCTTCTCTGCAGAGCCAAGCACTCTGCACATACTGTCAAGGTGGGCAGCATTAACAGATAATAATGAAACAAACTGTAGGTTATATTATGTTTCCCCCAGAGTTCTGAAACACGAGGCTGTGGTTTTACAAAAACGTGTCTTCTGAGGGATCAGCAAGCACCCTGCATTGTCTACGAAAATGGAAAGAATTTGTAAGCACATGCGTTTATGTGTGTGAAATGATCATTATCTTCATCAGTACCTTTTTTGAGAAGGCAACAATATTTTTCTTTAATGAATGAAGAAATGTTCATCTCTTCAAAAAGCTGGTAGAAAACAGTTTCCCCTTTTCTCCAGTTTTGAAGGCATCTTTTCATAAAGAAATCATCAAACCGAGTGTGCTTCATCTATCCATCTGTGGCTATTAAAACTGCCTGGATCTCAAAGGTATACAAACACCTTGTCAGTAAAGTAGTAAATTAAACAACTGGCATTAAAAAAATTATTCCAGTGAATTTCCTCATTAACAGCCAACTATTTGTGGTGTTTTCAGGCTTAGAGATTTAACATTTGGTAAAATTTAAATACGACAGGCTTGAGGTGTATGGAAAAGTACATTATTCTAGACATTAAATGAAGTCCTTCATTTTATGATTTTTAAGAAAAAATATTTAAATTTAGTATAGTTTTTCTTAAAGGAACAGCAGCTTTATTTACTAAGCTTCACATGGCACAGCCTTTACAAAAATATAATTTATGTTTGCACTGTGAAGCATTGTGATAGCATGCATCAAAAACAAAAGCTAAGCAGAATAACAAATGACGTATCTCTCAATCAGAGAGAGTTTAGGCTCTAATGTCAAGAATATATTATTGGAGGAGAGCCTTTTTGTTGTCTTCACTGATCGGATGGTTCTTTCTGCTTTTCCTCACCTACTGAGTGAGGCAGCATGTAGTACCTATGAAGAATCTTGGTGTTTTTTAGATAATATGGTTTGGAAGATGCTATTTGCAAGCTTATTTGCTTCTGTGTTGTGTTCATATGCAGGAGAATATAATTCATTTCTGCATATCTGCTAGACTGGACAAATCAAGGTGACAATCCGTGGTTAGCTCTGTCAGGCCCTTTGTCCTATTGCTGCTGTGAGTGGAAGTACAATGGAAGCTAAGTGGAATATATAACAGTCCAGCTGCCTTGTTTTGACAGCCCAGTCCCACCACTGCAGTGTGTCAGCTCATGTTTGTGTTCTGGTAGCCAATCCATAGGATGACAATGCAAATTGTGTGAAAATTCTTCTCTAAGATAACAAATCATGTTGGGGGTTGAAGTACAGAGGAGAGGAAAAGGGGAGGTTGGACACATGTCTTATAAAAATAATGACCCATAAAAGGTTATATTTTTGGTACAATGATTACATTCAAATGCAGGGCCCTCATCCCCGTTCTGGCATGTGTCGCAAAGACGCAGGTAGGCGCTTGCGCTTAAATCTATCATACCATTTCTGTGTGCAAGGTTCTGCATTAATGTTACTTTTAAGGCTGTTTATATTTCATTTACGCATGCAATTAATCATCTTTACTGTGTTGATGCTACTGGCGTCAGCAGTGTGACTTAATTAAATTTGAAATTATAGTACAGTAAATATAGGCTTCCAACTAGCCAGTCCAAATTAAATGCTGTGGTCTATTTCTTACCCATGGTGTTTTCCAATTTCAGTGTTCACTTGAAAGGTTACATTTCAGACTGAAATCAGGTTTCTTTTTTTAAAAACTTAACTGTTGCTAAACTAGAATGGCTCCCTTTCCATGAGCCCTTTATTCCTATCTGTGTTCTTAGCATATAGATACAATGCCATCTGTATTTATTGCATTACCTGTAATATTTATCTGATGAGATGCCCCGTGTTCTTTAAGGAACGCTTTCCCCCTGAACGCATCCCCCTCGCTGCACACCAGCCCTGAGCTGCTTTGCAAAGGGCTCGCCTCCATTTTGTTTCCGGCTGGTAATGAGACAATTAGTCCGCGAATGGACTCTCTGCGCTCTGCTCTCCATTCGGCGGCCAGAGAGGTGGTTTACCTGTTTGAACGCTCAGGCGGAACAGTTTACCGTGGATCTTATTAAATTGGCCTCTGAAGAGTGTGCTTGTGGGGTCCAATAAATGACTTTTGCTTAGGAGAAACCTCGGGCGCTTGAGACCTTACTGTGTTAGCACTAGAGAATTCTCCAAGCAAGACCTGCATGTCCCTGCTCGTCTTACCTGACAGAGTGAATATGCAAACCACTTCTTAAAAAATTCCAATGGTAAAGTGGCAAGCACTAAGTCATGGCTAACTTAATTTCTTTAAATGTTTATATTCGATGGATTATACTCTTCTCCAAATAGTGCATAGCACGTCTAGCAAGGTATCTGCCAGGAGTGCAGCCGCACTCCGGGCACGCACGCAATGCGGTGCTTGAACACTAGGAGATTTGTCATCCGTAAAGAGCAGCACAGGATGTGTGTGTAAAAAGCACAAGCTCTTTTTTTTTTAATGCAGTGCTGCCTTGTCTGCACTTTTTGAAATTGCATATTTATCAGGTCATGAATTATGTATGAGATTGGAAAAGTGGGGGTGGGGGAATGCTGAGGATGAGGAAGAAGAGCATACAAAAAATGTATGCTTGAAATACTTGGGCTGAGAGATGCTTTTAATGTGCACGGGAGTAATTCTGCTCAAGGGTAGCTGTATTTTTATTTTTTTCCCCTGTCAGCCGTGTTTAGATTCGGTAGTATTTTGGAATTTAAAAATTGTTTTGTTGTCTTGTCTACTTGCTCTCTGAAGAAATTAGGAAGAATGCAGTTTGTTTAAAATTAGGTGACAAAGAAACTAAAATGCAGAGCGTTTCAAAAACTTCTAAAGTACAGGGTATTTAATACATTTTAATCTTTTGTCTGTCAGCCTCCATTGTTGTCAAGAAATAGCTGACAGATTGAGGATTAATGAAATGTTTCATAAATTAGAAATGAAACTACCAGCAGAATGTCCAAAATAGGACTCAAACATTGCTCAAACAAGAGCTTTGGGCCGGTTGAATAGCCCATTCCTAAAGCCAATCCCTTTTCAATCTCATAGGGAAAAAATAAACCTCTCATATGTACTGGCTGAGAATATATATTCCACTCCTTTCACTAAAGAAATCAATGTTTTCTACATGATTTTGGCATATCAATATTTTTCACTTAGAATTCTCAAAAACAAACTAAAATCCAAAAGAAAAGAAATAAGAAAACAACATCAGAAGTGACTTGAAAACCAAGAAACTTAATCCTAAAAGTTTCATTAATCATGGTAATCATTTTATCAGGTGGAATAACACCAAATAGAATGTGGGATTATAAGTCTCCTGTTTCCACAGCACTTTATTCGGCTACATGTGTGCCAAGGTGGGTGGGGGGAGGGCTTATGAGACAGAAAGAGACAAGTATTTAAGATGTAACTTCCTATTGTATTATACAGTGTAACGTGCTGATGAGTCACCAAACCCCCAAAACTAACCTTCACTATTAAGGAAAGATGAATGACATAATGATAAGTTATAAAAATGCTATTTTCTCATTCTTTCTTCTCCTAGATTTTTTTATATTAAATATGCAACAGAGGAAACATGTTAGTCTAAAATAAATGGGACATGTGTTGATCCTTCAAAATATTCTATGCTAACAAAAAAATGTTTTCTTTATGTATTATGTGACTAAACTCCCTAGTTTTGGTTCAGAAAATCCTCATTTAGGTATTATCAAGTTAAAGTTGAAACAAGAGCTCTTTCAATTCTTCCTCCTAATATTCTGTTTATTTGGACTTATTGACTTTCCTACATGGTTGTTCCGAACACTCACCTGAAGTACCTTCTTCCTATTGGCCTGAGATATATAATTTGAATGTGGGCTGGTAGTGTGTATAAAAATGTTTAGTCTAATTACTCCCTAATGACAGCGACTTATGTCCTTAGTGCAGTCGATTTGTTTCCTGGGTTTTAAAAGTAGATTATTTCCATGGTGCAGGCTTAGTGTAAGCTGTTGAGAAACCACAAGCACTGCACTTCAGTCTGAGTTTGGGACATTCGCCAAGGGTAATCTGATTAAAAGGGCATTTTTACAACATTGTGCTGCTTTGAAAATTCTGTGCAGCCTGATAGAGTGGGGGCCAAAAAATTGCTTTTTGAAGACTAGTTTTCTTGAACAAAATCAAAAGGTTTATGATTCCCTTCAACCTAAAAGCAATGGATGAATAAAAGTCCTTAGTAACACATCTGTTAACTACTGCAAGTCATTTCATGATCTATTTAATGCAGCTGTTTGGCATGTTCTGCTTTGAGTCACGTGAGCTTCCGACATAAGGGCACAGTTCTTTAGCCTGGTTCCGTGGAGAAGTATGGGAACTGAAAATAAGCTTCGAGTTCTAGTTTTGTTACTGTGTGACCTGCTTTGTGGTCTGCACTGAAAACCAGGAATAGTTTCAGTTGCCTGAGAAGTTTAGCAGCTCTAAGTTATTAGAAGGTAATTATCATGTCTTCAATCTTGAGTGTCTTTTAATGGATGGAATACAATACTAATTAAATATGTCATGTTTGCATACATCAGAACGCACTCAAAAGAACCTTTCTAGCATCATTTATTTTACTGAAATATTTTCATATTCTTCCATGGGATCTGAGTAGGTATGTAAAGATAGATGCTAACTAAATCTCCCATTTTCTTAATATCCTTTGAGTAGGATGAATAGTAGATTCATGTAAGAATGCATCCATTTAAATAGCACAGGGCTGTTCACACCTGAGCATTTTTATACACTGCCTACAGATGAATATTTGGTTTCTCTTATTTCTTCACATTCATCCTACTAATGGATCTTATTGACAGTTTGTTTTTGTTGGAGGGGCTTTTAATAGTTTCCTGCCTCTGCCTCAACAAATCAAAGTTTTTCAATACAACTGAAACATTGTAAGAAGATGCCATGACACCGTTCTGAAAAGAAAGACAAAATATATTTTAATTCCATGTATGCTTGCTACAGTAAATGTGCCAAACATTACGTTAGTGCTGTCAAGGAATCAACCCCTGCCCGCAAGCTGCTCATACTCTACTGAGGGAGAGATAGTACGATGCGAGGGGTAAGCATTACCTTTAATCCAGAAGCCAACTGCTGAGGGTCCAGAGAGGAGGAAATAGTATTACTTCTTGAAAAAGATAGGCATTAGTGAACTATAGTTAAAAAATTTTCTTCTCAAGAGTGGAATATTTTATAAACCCCAAATTTACCTCTCTCAGTAAAAGCTAAGGTCATTGAAAAAAAACACAGGGGTGTGTCTACACACACACACACACACACACACACACTTTAACATTAAGATCTCATCATTGTTTGGCTAAAGCTTTGCTGAATTCTTCTACACTGTGTGTTTCTAAATTCTGCAGTCTCCATTTTAATGGAAATAAATCCCTGAGCATGTCATCTTCAGTAAATAGTGAAAATGTTGGCATTTCTTAAAATATACTTTCTAAGTGTTGGTAACTTGGAGAGAATGTGCTGAAAACAACTCCAGTCAAAATAGAAATCCAGAGATACTGCAAATTGAATTAGGCCCACAATAAACAGCGATTGCATTTCTTTGTTAGAGATGACAGTTTTTCTTCTGAGCCAACATTAACTTCCCAAGAACATGGCTGTGGAATGGTTCGGGAGTGGATGCTATAGTAGAGATGGGTCAATGACAAAACACGGTGTTTCTAAAGAAACTCTTTGCCATCATTAGGTCCCATTTCAGGAGAGTAGAGCTGTCACTTCACAGCAAAATTCCCATCTGTGCCAATGGGTTGTCTTTATGGATTCAGAGAGCATGTTATGGTCTTTCTTTCCCCTGCAGAAAAAAAAGGGTAATTTGACTCGGGCACATTAATATGAATGGCTTGGAGTTCTATGATTGAAGATTTTTTAATACTAGCACCAACATCAGCATGTAGGATTGGAAATACTGCTCCAGGGTGCCAGTGAGCCCCAGTACATATTCCTGTGACCAGAGAGACAAAGAGAAATTGTTTTATTCTGGAGAGATATAGTTAAGAGTGAAAAAGGTGTTTTCCTGCTTTGTCTGTATTTGGCATTTTAGAAGTAGTCCTCTGAAAATAGCCTAGGAAAAATTGTCCATGAACTGCCATAACTCTACATTTCTGCCTATATAACCCTTTCTTAGTACTAGTAATGTTTGTTAGCTGGTTTTACCCTTTGAAGTTCCATGGTCAATTTTCTTTTTAATTTAGGTTTTGGATAGCTCTATAGGATTTTTGAATTTTGTGCCACTTAAAATGAGATACTCATGTCCGAGAGATGTCCTGCTGTTCCAGGAAAGGGAGGGGAACACCATTAAAAAAATCTTGATAATCAAGGCCAACTGTGATCCTGGGCGGCTTTCTGGAGCACAAAGACACTGAGGAAAGCTGTTCTCCAAACCAAAGCGAAATTTCTGTGATCCATAAGACACTTCAGCCTCTTCCCGCTAAGAAAAAAAGAAAATCATGGTACAGCAGGATCAGCTGCTCTCTGTCCCCTCCTTTAAAAAAAGATTGAGGTGGCTGCTATTTAACACAAAGCCCTGTGACCTTAGTATCGTGGCTGCTTTGAAACACAGAGCTATTTAATGATGCAAATTACAAACAGAGGGAAAACATCAGAAGAGTCTGTCTGGAAATTAGCTTGTTGGACTGAAAATTAGCTAGCTTAATCGAACTTGCAGTACTCAGATTTTCTCTGCAGAAGCTTGGCTTGGAGCTTTGGTCCATTTGCATTATCTCTACTCAGTAGAACCCTTGGAATTATTAAAAATTAGAAACATGAAAATCTATCTTCTGTTTACATGGTTGAAATGGCCAAATGACCTCATGCAATTTTAGTGAGAGTGTATGTTTTCCAAGGAAAGATGTCATTAGATACTTGCAAAAAGTCAACCTAGAAAAATTAAATTAAATTATGTCTGTATGTTAGTAAAATATGTCACTTTAGGAACTCAGTTCCTAAAATGCTGAGTCAAATTGTCTTTTGATCCTGAAGAACTAGCATGAATCATAATTACATTTGTCATTGGTCTGAGGACATTGTATGATAACAACATAACCCAATTCATGCAGAGACAGAATTCTTGTAAACATTGAATCTAGTCAAAGACTTCAAAGACATACTTAAAACATAGGACTACATTTGAGGCTTATGAATAATTTCAAAGGTCAAAAAAGTGTACCATGCAGAGATAACAGCATCAGGTCATCAAAATCTATATTAAAATATCAATTCTTAAAATAAAGGAAGGACTTAAAAACTTTAAAGCCGTATATATAAATGGCTTTATATATATATATACACACATATATAAAATTTTCTAAGAGCTAAGACAAGGAATGTGGGATGATTTCTCTGAATTGTTTCAGAAATATTTGTGTTTTCATATACATATTTTTTGATAGATGGGATAACTATGTTTACCTTTTTTGTAATATCAAAGGAGCAAAATTCCAAAATCATTTGCCAAGCAGATCTGCTTTGTGGCCAACTTAGCAATCAAACATCTGTGTCTGATAGAGGAAAATAACACACACAAATAATAGCTGGTACAGTAATCACTAAATTAAAAATATTTGGAAGTGGTAAGAAAATCACTATTTAAGGTAAGCTCATATCCTAAAAATAAATAAGTGTAAACTTGAGAACTATAGTAGTTCAGAATACAGTTGGAGGCAATGTAAAAATGGTGCAGAGACAGTGTGGGAAAATTTACTGCTATTATTTGGATATCATAATAAAATAATATTGATGACATTAGGCAGAATTCATAAAAAAGAAATAAGAAATATTTTTATCATTTTTCTATTTTTAAAAGTAAAATATGTCATTATTTGTTATTTATAGACTACATTTTTATGAAAATCTCTGGTAATGCTTTCTGAATTTCTGTTGAGACTACTGACAGTTCATAAATATGTCAGATGCAGTTATTAAGAACATTATAATTTCTAACTTTTTACAAGATGGTTTATGTATTATTTTTGCAACCATTGTAAAAAACAGCTGAGGCTACATAAAACTTTGGTTTCTGAAATTTTTAAATTGAATGTTTCTTCAATGATGAAATAGCCTATAGACTTCTACAGTATTCCAATATCAATAGCACCAGGTAGTCAACTTATTTAATGCTCATATTCTAGTCCATCATAGCTAGAGCAATGACAATCTATTTTAAAGCAATTTTTGCAAACCAAATAGTAGGTAGCAATGGTTACTATTTTGACAAGTGTTGAATAAAATTTATCTTATTTAATGATTTAAAAATTATATTCTATAAATGTAAGAATAATTTGCAAAAATGATTCTAACAGTTTATATTTAAATAGAACTTAATATTTTGAATTATTTACCTTGGTGTCTATACAGTGATAGAGAAATCAGAGAGGAGTGGTCTTCCAAAGAGATTGAAACTTTTATTAAGTCTCTGGATTTTTTTTTTGATGCCTGCAATCTACTGTTTGTTGTTTGCATACCTCAGTGGTTTCTGGCTTCCTTCTCGTATAACTAAATAATATTTGTGTCACTGTGAAAATATATGTAGGAGATGATAAAATGTCTTCTCTGTCATTCAGGGTCAATGTTCATAGTGCTACACAAATTTCTGCGTTTGGTTCTAAACAATTTTCATTTTGCAATCTGGACAATTTTCTGAAAATATTTCACCTCTAAAAGGAAAGTACCCAAGATTCCATGTTTTCCCCTCCCTCCCCCCCCCCCAACCTTTGTTCTACCTCTCCCATCTTCTGAGTAGGTGAATCCATTATCACGTGGTTCCCTGTTGTAATGCACCACCCTCATCTTACTGCTCTGCATCAGACTTAAGTTGTGTCATCCCTGGGGAGCCCTTCGGTTGATAACATAGTGGTCGTGCCAACAGAGGGACTCCAGAGAACAGAGTCATTATCTGTACTCGATGGGATATGGTTCACGCTGTGAAATTCACATTGTTACTATATTTTTGTTTTTATTCCATTTGGTTGGCCTTGATTCTTCCACATTTGGTGAGTGAAGCTCCCCTTGATTTAGTGAATTGAATATGTGAGGTTTGTTCAGTTACTCAGCTATTAGTGAAGCCTAGTGTGTTGACATTATAAATTATAATAGTATCTATCAGTATACATTATGCCATATATGAATATATGTTGTAAATGTAAAAATATAATACACAGTATAATATAATTAGGCTGTATTAATATATATGCATATGTACCACCCTAGGTGGCAGGTAAATTTATTTTGTCCGTGTTATTTCAAAAAAGGTCTTGTGTGCCTTAACCCTGCAAATGGTTTACAGGCAGAGTGTACCTTTTACAATAGGGAAAAAATCTTTCCTTAAAAGACTTTAATAGTGATCAGCTTTTAATGTTCACGTTGATAGATTCTGAATGAATCATTCTCAGAAGGTAGGAGGTGGAAGGGAGTGGGTCAGGACGCCCTCCAGACCTCCCCTCTGTGCAGAGCAGCAGGCTTCCCCACATAAGGATGTGATGCGGATGGAGAGAAACGGCCCCTCTGCAGCATCAGCACATCCATCCTGAGCCAGGCCTGTGGACAGCTCCTCCGTGGAGAAATAGCTGAGCACCGCACAGTTCCTCTTTTTCACCCTGGGCCTCGTCCCCTGGCCACATTCACAGCAATCCGAGCTCTGAATGTGAGCTGCGGTCTGACATTCCTGCAGCAGAGCCTGCGGGAAGAAACCATATTGAGTGCATGTGCTGGGTGGGAGGGTGCGGGAAGATGGCGAGAGAGATGGGGGGCAGGGAGGCACAGGCAGGCAGGGAGATGGGGCGCGCGTGGGGCTTATCTCTTGCCACTAGCTCTCCCTTGATCTGAAGGATGAGAATTGAACCGCCTATAATAAAAGCAAATCCTGCTTAAACACATTGCCTTTCTCCATGACCTGACCGGGGCTATGGACTTCAGGTATCAGACTTCACTTTCCATAGCCTTGGATTTCAAAGGCCAGGAGCCCCAAAACATTCTTTCCCTTATAGAACTGTGTTTGCTAGAATGCTTCTACATGATTACTGACACTACCAACACTAACAGGTCATTTGGGTTTCTGGCATAATATGGTCATTACATGAAAAGTAAATATTATTAACAAGAATAATAATTTGGAATGACTTTACCCACATTAAAGCTTTACTTTGTGCAGGAACAATGAAATCTTGAGATTATATCAAAAGTGTTCCAGAATTATAAAACTCAGCAGTACCACAATCGGCATCCTCTTTATTTCGAAAAATAAACATTTAAGAAATAATTAGCAAAGAAAATACTGCTTATTTAAAGATAGATAGGTGACACTTTAGTCAAATGCAGTCAGTATATTCTAAACTTTTAACTTTTGATCATGTGACTTCCCCAGGAATAACTCTCATTTTGCGTTTTCTCGGCAGAGGTACCACTCAGCCTTCTGCAGCGTAGCGAACGCTGGAGTGTACACTTACACCCTTCATAAAAAGATCTGATGGGAGGCAGGCAGCCAGAGAGAACTTCAAGGATTTGGCAAAGGCAAGGGTAGATCTTAACCTATCCCAACTTCTCATTTTGAACATGTAAAATTTCAGTCACTTAAAAAAGTAAATTTAATTATGTGTAGCTCAGTACTTTCTTCACAGTACTGGTACTAGAAATAGTTTAAGAACAAACTGTTCTGGGTTTTATTTTTACTGGATCTGTAGGTAAGACTGCCAAAACTGTCACTTTAAAAATGTTGTTTGCAACCAGATTTTGGATTCTCATTCCTGGTTCAGAACTTTTTGAAAATAGCAGCCAAATGTTTGGATTCTTATTCAGTTGTGGAGGTAAAAATGTCAGGAGAGTGCAAAGCATTTCTGTCTCTAAATGAGAATAGTAATAATAATGATGATGATAATAAAGAAAGAAGGAGAAAGGCAGAAACAAAGAGTAAAAAGCCACCTAATTAGAGGAGTTACAAACACTGCTTTGACCTACTTTTGGAACTTTTCCTTTCTACCAGACTGTATTTGCAAAGACAAAGTCAGCTTCCTTACAGAGTAACATGATTATTCTTTCATGACACCTTAGAATTCCAGAAAAAAAAAGACCTCTGGGGTCACCTTGACCTTTCCCGCCACTGCAGGCAGGAGTCAAGGCCTCATGGATTGCTCCGTATGATGCACTGCCACAGGTTCAGATTTTAATGCAGCCTCTATGATTAGAAGGGGGAAAGGTTTCTTTTATACACTCTGTTTTTAGCTACCAGTTTCCAATTACTCAGCCACAGGCACTAGTTCTACCTTCTTCCTGTCCTTGCCTCCCTCCCTGTCCAAACCAAAGGAGCAGAACATTTTTTGTTGTTCTCTGGGTTGCTCTGGTTGGGCAAAGATCATCATGCTCTGATTTAGTGTTTTCAAATAAGTGTGCCCTCTGCCGAAGCACTCTATTGAGAGACAACACAGCCCAAGCGGGGGAGTTCAGCATGGCCACTAATAAAACACAAGTGCGGCTTTGTCAGGCCACGAGTGATTACTTGAACAAGTGCCAATGAAGAAACCAAACATTAGAGCTCAGCGCTTCAGACCTCCAAGACAAAGGGCCAATTGACTTTCCTCATTAGTTTTTGTGCCAAACATGTAAACACAGTTTCCTCTCTATCTTTGATGCTCAAAACATGCCAGCTTGTTAACATCTTGGGTGGTACTGTGGTTTATGAGGCTATAAAGACTGTTATTTTGGGTTAGGTATTTTTTTCTCTTCTGATTGGAAAAGATTGGCTTATCTCAGTTAATTTTTTTTATGAAAAAAGAGTTTTCGGTGCGCTTTTCAGTTATCACTAGTCCCATTAATTCAAATACAATAATCCAGAAATGTTAAAAAAAAAAACAAATTAACTCCAGAGTGACGTGATCCTTACTAGTTCCTGCAAATGTGTAGGTAAAAAGTCTGTTAAAAAGGTTTCAGAAACAAAAACTGCACATATATAATGGTGATAATAAGAATAAGGATTCCAGACGATTGATGAGAGAGAATTAATAAATGTGTTGAATCAAGTCAGAGCTCCATCTTGGGGTGACTGACACTCCACTTCCTCACTGTGCTCTACTTTAGTCAGAGCCTTTTATCAATGTCCCAGAGGTCTTGTGTTATTTCAGCTGTGACTTTTATTTCTCCTCTCTTCCTGTTCCCTTCTAATTTGGCTATTCTTTACACCTGTGCTTACCAATAATTCATATGCCTTTTCTTTTCACACTTGACTTCTCAGGCCAGATGAAGTGGGTTTCTACAAATCTGTTGTCACTTCTGTGGTTACAGACAATCTTTTCTCCAATGTGTCTCCATAAGCTAAGAGGAGAAAAAAAAAAACATTGGCTTAGTGTCAGATTGTTCAAATTGTGAATCTTGGCTCCAGGAGTCAATGAAATCAGTTTTTCACCCACTAAACAGGCCAACATTGGAATGTGATAACACAGTGTGCTGTCGAGGTGACGTGAATGGTCAGACTTCATGGACAGTCATTTAATCATATGAATCAATATTAAAAATGCATATATCCTTTGCTTGGCAATTTCATTTCTAGGATTTTATTACATACAGATATGTTCACATATGTATTTAAAGGCTGGTTTATACATATAAGGCTAATACTGTATATAATATAATTGTTCATAGTAACAAAAATTTGGGAGGAAAATACTCTATATGTCCATCATTAGGAGACTGGTTAGATAAATCATGGTATATCCATACAATGGAAAACTATATATCTGTTAAAAATAATGCTGCTACTCTGTAGGTACTGAAATAGAATTATTCCCAATTTCTATTTTTAAGTGAAAAAACAAGGTACAGAATTGTCTAAAAAGCTAACATTTGTCTATAAGTGATATATAATTATATACAATACAAACACAGATCACTGACAAGAGAAGTTTGCCCTAAAAAAAAGGGAACTAGATTTGTAGAATCAGATAAGGAAGAGACATTTACATTTTACTATATAACTATTTTTACCTTTTGAATTTCTTGTAATATCGATGTATTTCTGGGTCTAATGAATTAAAATATGTAGTTTTAAAAAATGTCTTAGAGAGAATACACAAATTCACTATTAGCTAGTCATACCATTACCAAATGGTTTAATTTGATTGACTAGTTTCATTATTAGTTAAACCATTATTAAATAGCACACATTATTAAAACCTTAATGGAATTTACTTTGTCCCTTAATAAAGGCTTGCCAGTGCATACCTTTATGAAAATGGGACTACATTTTGATATATTTTGTCATAGAAAAGGGAAGAGTTTGGGCCCAAAAGAAAAAATCGTAAAGAAAGATCATGGCCAAATAACAGCTAGAGGCAGTTTGAGGACTCTGGTCCCCGGATGAAGGAGATACTGGGCAAAGTAGATACCACGTGAATGGGAAAGGGTTGGCTGGAGAATCATTGAAAGCAGAACGAAGAATTCTGAAGTCAAAAGGAAGACACGTTTTATGATGGTGCCAATCTTGGTCAGCAAGCCTTAAAATGTTTGAATGTTCTATGAGGTAAAGGGGTTTCAGGGGCATCCCTAAGCTTTGCAGAAGATTAGTACTAGGGAAGGTGCATTAGGTCTTTTGGGCCACTAGGGTACCATTTAGAGCAGTGTACTATCATTGTAGCCAATGGCCTGGAAACAAATGATTTCAAAGTAATGATACCCCAGTGGCCTGGAAGACTTAATGTGCCTCCTAAGTGACTAATTTACCATTAGGGAGTTATTTAGCCTCTGGGGAAGATAGAATTTGTTCTCACACAGAGTAACTTACTAGATAACATTGAGAAGTCCAACACAGTAGAGACTGTTCTATTTTGATGCTTTTGTAGATTTGTTCTGCTAACCTGGTCAACCACTTAATATCTCTTTGGTTCAGCACAACTGTGAGATAGGGCCATGGTCCTTTAGGCTATCCAAATTTCAGGCATTGCTAAAATAACACCTCCAAAACATTTAAGGAGAGTACTCTTTTAATATTGGGGTGGCAATGTGTCATAGAACCCAAAGTCACACACTGAAAATCAAATGACTGGATTTTAGTCCTCAAGAGAGCTATTAACTAGCTAGTTGACCATAGATATGCTTCTTAACTTCTCTTAGGCCTAAGAGTTCTTATTCATAAAATAAGACTTTGATGACCTCTGACACCTGTTTGAACTCTAACGTTCGTGAATTTTAACCAAATACCCAGAAATAGTCAATTAAAAGAAGTCTATAACATTTTTACCATTTCACTTTCTTCTAAGTTCCTCTGTCATTAGTCTAGCAATAACTTACTTAGAATGTAAAATTTAGAGAATACATATTGGCCAAAGGAGATAAATATCAACAACAATAACAAAAAAAGATGGTACTTCTTGGTGATAGATTTATCTCTTTTTTTTGAAAGTTAGAGCACACACTCATGAAAAAGATAAAAAGAAAAGGAAAAGGAAAAAAGAAAAATCTTAAAACATGTTCAACAGCACAGGTAATATAAATAATTTATAGCCACATAAAAATATACAAAAATCAGGTGTGGTTAAACCAAAATGACTTCCTGGAAGATTCAAAGAACAGAGGATATTTAGGTTAACAGAGTAAAGGAAAAAAGATATTATAATGGCTGAATAATTAATACATCGAGGCAAGAATTTAAAAATAAGTACTGTAAGCAGAATGGTTATCAAATTAGTAATATGACAGTAAAGATTTTGCATAAAAGATTAATAAGATTTTGGAATGAGTACATTAAGGATGTTAGAACTTTATGGATGAAAAGCTTAATGATGATTACACAGAGGAATTTTTACATGAAAATATTAAAAAGGTTAAGATTCATAATTAGGGACAGAATCATGCTATGACAAATACACAGTTTAAAACAAATATAAAGTCATCTAGGCTGAAAGCAAATTTGGGGAGGTTAACAAACAAATACAGAATGGCTAGTATAACTAATAATATTTCAATAGGTCACATTAGTTTTTCTGCCTCCTACCTGAAATATTAACAAGCAAAAATCTAAAAAGTATAGCCCTGGCTGGGTGTATCAGTGGGTTGGAACATAACCCCTTGCACCAAAAGGTTGCAGGTTCAATCTCCGGTCGGGGTGCACACGGAGGAAACCAGTCGAAGTTTCTCTCTCACATCGATGTCTCTCATTTTCCTTCTCTCTCTCTAAAATCAATGAAAATATCCCCATGTGAGGATTTTCAAAAGAAATCTAAAAAGTATGTTAGATAAAATGAAAACAATATGAAGTTAAAAGAGGAGAAACTTTATTCTAAATACTCCACAACTTGATACATTTTACAATCTAAACAATGACTAAATTGAAATTAGCGTTAAAATATTTGGAAATAGAGTTTAGAAGAATTAGGTCACCACTAGTCTTCCAATTAAGGATTAGATTGGATTACAAGAAAAATCATAACATTTTATTTTATGTATTATACTTTCTTATATTGGAATGAGCATCCTTAAAGAGATAATTCACCAAGAAGTGATTGTTTGAAATATCTGTTTCAGCTTTCTAGTAAGCCTATTGCAGATGGATAATAACACAGGTAAAATTCCTGAAAGTATATCTAAATAACAAACTTATTCAATGCCTTGTTAGCACCTCACTCTACAGAACACCACAGCACAGGTAAGTCAAACATAAGTGCTATGGTTTATAATAGCCTTCTCGTTTCAAAATGATGTTCTATTTAAAGCCTCATTTTTAGATTTAAATATTCCAAGTCTTCATTGTTGTCTAGTTGAATGAATTAACTAAGGATAATATTACGTACCCTCTTGGACACACAGAGAAGGAAAAGCGAGTGAGCAAACGGTCTCTGCAGAATCAGAACAGATGCTTGCAATTCTCACACATAAAGCATGCGGATTTTACTCATATCATGCATGCCCTGCGGGTCTTCACTCAGATTCTGCTTCTTCTGATTTCATACATGATATGGTCAGCCCAGTTGTATGTACTTATTTCTATCAATTCCACAGAATAATTTGAGTAAAAATTATCAAGAGAAAAGGGTTGCTATTGGCAGGCATACTGCCTTGGGAGATCTATGAACACTGTCACACAGGGTAGAGGAAGAGCAAGTAAAATCACAGACCAGCAGATAAAAGTGGGACTACATGCAGGCCAGGGCCATCAAGTAAAGGAGCAAATGTCTCTGTAGAACTCACTAGCCCTTCAGGGTGTGACAACATGGGCTATTTCAGCTCTGTACAGTAACTGATAGAACTAACAATGAGCTCAAGTTATGAAGGATAAAATAAATTATGTTAAGTACATATTGTTGACTAATAGAAAAAATTGAAACCAGAAGTATGTTGTATTTATAGGGATCAAAATTCAGATATCCCCAAAATTCTGCTTTGGAAAAACTTAGTTCTTTAGAATTTTAACTTGTTGAGATTTAAACATAATATACACCTTCTTTCCTATTCTTTCTGAAAGACTGTTTCATGAAAACATTGTGATACATGAGCAAAATTTCTGTGGCTTGAATTTGAATTTGAGTTTTATTATGACTAGCTCATGTGTTTAGTTTTAGGCTTTCTTAGATGTAAAACTATACTAGTAATATAGACCTTAAAGGGATGATATAATAATTACTAATGACTATAAATTTTAAAAAGATTTTATTTACTTATTTTTAGAGAGAAGGTAAGGAAGGGAGACAGAGAGGGAGAGAAACATGAGGAACATTGATGGTGAGAGAGTACCCACCAGCTGCCTCTCGCATGTGCTCTGACTGGGGACCACACCCACACACCAGGCATGCAACCTGACTGAGAATCACACCAGTGACCTTCCACTTTGTGGAAAGACATCCAATCAGTTGGGGCTGATTATAAAATTATATTTAAAAAGTTACACTTAGTGTTTATTATGTTCTAGTGTCTGTGCTAAGGCTTTATATATATTAATTCTCACAACCACTCTATCAAGTATATCTGTTAACATCACCCCCATGTTATAGTTGATGAAACTGAAAAATAGAGACATCACCTAACTTGTCCAAAGTCACACAATTAGTTGTACAGGGGCAGAGAGAGGATTCAAACTCAGGCAGTTTGGCACCAATGTTTTCTCTTTTAATCAGTAACCTAATATATATATATATATATATATATATATATATATATATATATATATATATATATGTGTGTGTATATATATATATACACACACACACACACACACACACACACACACATACACATATATATGTATATATATATATATATAATACATATAAAAACCATAGTGCCTATCATATTCTGTTCCAACTAGCTGTTTCTGACTTGCCATGAAAACAGCAAACAGTAATTTTATTTTTCTAATCAGTGTTCTCTTATTGATACTAATGTTTGTTTCTCCTACTGCCTATCTCACAAAGCTGAGCTATGACTCAGCATGTATTAATAATGGATCTTCTATGTGCTGGGTACCAAAAATGTAGAGATGTCTCTCATATGTTCTGGCCTTTGAATTGATATGGCTGGGGGACTACTGTACAACTATTGAGATGCCATGTCAACACTCTGCCTTCGAAGAGAGAAAAGGGATTCTGCCTCAGATTTGTGTGGTTTTGTCTGACACAAGGGATACTCAGTCAAAAGAAGCAAGAAATGCAGGATCTCATTGTAGTCATGATTTTCAGATATGTTCTTGATTAATTGCCCACCACTTACTACATAAGTGCTGTGACACTACATTATCTTAAAATTAGGAACTGCTTTTTTAAATGTTTCTCCCATTGGGGAATGCTCTTTTTTTTAATTTAATCTTTATTGTATTTTTTCCATTACTATTTAGTCCCCTTATATACCTCTCCCCCCAGCAATCACCACACTGTTGTTCATTTCTAATATTTCTTTTTCCTTTTTGCTCAATCCCTCCACTCCCTAACCTCCTCCACCCACCTGTCATCTGCTTTGAAGACAATTTAGGGAAAAGCAATGGGAATGATTAAAAGTAAAAGAATGATTCCAAAAACATGATTAGTTTTGGATGGTGGCTTGGAATGTTTGGAGACATTAGCAAAAACAGAAGTGGGATACACATAACCTGATCTTAGAGGTTGGTATAATTGAGTTAGTGTAGTTTTGGTAAAACTCTTGACTATTTTTTAATTTGCCTTTATGAGGAAGCATTTGATTGTGAAAGGAATGACACATATGAAGATATACCATTGAGAATATGTAACTGTCTTTCTCCTAAAATAAAAGATATATAGTTATATATAAATATATACAGTTATAGAGGAAATTTGTACATTTGATAGAATATTTAGAAAAGAATGGAGAGGAGGGAAAGAGGAGAGGGAAGGAGAAAAAGAGAGTGAAAATCATTTCAAATTTTAACATTCTAATGAATGAACTTTAGCAATTTGTGTTTATTTTCTTCCAGATTTCATTCTAAGTACGTATGTTTTACCAAGTTATATACATGATATAAATATAATTTGTGTTCTGCTCAATTAATAGTTTTTATGCATTATAACATGATAGCATACCTTAAATATTCTAATAATTAAATAACATTTTGTTTGTAGTTTATTCATTTATTCCTTTTAAAAATCAAATAACAAATATTATAAGATAAAATATTATACTATAAGCATGTAAAGATTAATAAAACTGGTTCTCAATCTTAAACACCTTATAGTTTTGTTTTGGAAGAAAATAGGTATTTAATCAAGGAAGTATAATAAAATTGTATAGGTATTGATACAATGGTAGATGTATATAGAAAGTAGTTTGGAAAACAACAAAAAAGGAAAATGGTCAATTTTTTTGGACAGAAGAGGTCATAAAATGCTATATTTACAAAGTTGATTCTGAAGGATGATTCAAGTTTTTGAGGTTGAAATGCTGGAGAAGACCAAGGAATTCTGAACATTCAGGCAAAAGGAGAATATGAACAAGAGGACTGGACACTTCACATGTATGCCAAACCACAAACAATAATTCTTTGAGAAGCCTCACTTCCGGTGTGAGAGGTCAGGCCTAATATAAGCAGGGATATGACAAGGAGATCTTATGAAATTACCAAAATTTTCAAAGCTGGTATAGTCACCTTTGTATTTGAGTAATGCCATCCTGATTCAGTAGTAGCAGGTAGCCAAAGAGAGGCACAGCTAGAGTAAAGGATGCTGGTTAGTGAACTATGGTTAGATTGGGCTACCAATGATGAGGGTTTGCTACAGATGTGACTGGACATATAGACCTGAAAATATAGTAGAGAACTATATGAGGAGACAAGTAGTTTGTCTGGTACTACTGTGTTTGTGATAGGTATTGGATGTTGGATTGGGGCTCAGGAGAAACATGGGCTAGAGATAAAGATATAAGAGTCATCAGAAGGTAGGAAAAGTGTTAAAATTGGACTCTTCCTGGTCAGAATTTAGATTGAGATTCAGAGACAAGAAAAGTAGGTCCTTAAGCATTCACAGATTTTCTACAGCAAACATAGCTCAAAATTGCTTTTTATAAGTGAATTAACCACTTCCAGACTATACCCTAGAAGATTAGTATTTTATTATGTAAAAACTGGACAATGTAGGATTCCTTGGAGAGAAATTCTAAGCCAAGCAAGGGGATCTTGGAGAGCTTGGCCTGTGTGTTTTCCAGTAATGGCTGGTACATAACTCTCACCAAAGAATTGTCTGGCAGGGATCTTCCAGCTGGCAGAGGTGGCTGGTGGCAGCCAGATGAGGAGGCTGCAAAGGAAATAGCTGGTGTTTCTGAAGTTTGCCAAGAATCATTGGTCATCTTAAAAGGATCTGCTCCCATGGTACCACATGAATAAACTATTAGAACATTGTGCTAAGTGAAATAAGCCAATCACAAGAGGACAAATAATATATGATTCCACTTATATGAAGTGCCTAAGTCATCAAATTCATAGAGACACAAAGTAGAATGGTGGTTGTAGAAACTCCAGGAATAGTAGATGGGGAGTTATTATGTAATGGGTGCAGAGTTTCAATGTTGCAAGGTGCAAAGAGTTCTTGCTAGATAGTGGTGATAGTTGCTCAGTGATATAAATGTACTTAATGTCACTCAACTATACACTTGAAAGTGTTTAATATGGTAAAATTTATATTATCAGATTTCACCACAATTTTAAAAAATAATTAATTAATTTTTAAAGAGGAATACTTCTCCAGGACAAAAGAAAACAGGTGATGACACAGGTTTGAACTTCCTGGAGCCAGAAGATGAAGGTAGAAGTGAAGGGGCTATTGGAGCCAGCTCATACAGCCTCATAATAGCCCATTGTTAATTTTATAGGAATTTGGTGAGCTAATTGTCAAATAGAGCCATTGTATAAACTTGAGTCAATTATATTATTTGGTTTAAAGAAAATAAATGTTATTAAAAACAAAGTTAATACAAATTCAAAGCCATGACTTGCTTTTAATTTCATTGTGTTTTCACTATTACCTATGTATGGTCTTGTGTTTATGATAGAAATACAATAACATTGTCTATCATTCCACGTTTAGTAATATCAAACTGATAGTTTAAAATTGGCCATGATGAGAGTACATACATTCTGACAATCAGAATTTTTCTCCCCAGAAAGGCAATTGTTAAACTTTTCACTAACACACAGGAGAACTTTGAGAGATTTGCTCTCAGAGAGTTAGTATTTGAGTATCGGCCCCACAAATCAAATATATTTGCAGGAAGACCTTGTCTACTTTTCGCTTTTTTCCCCCATGTCCCACCTATCTTCTGGTGTAAGGTATTTTAAAATAATTTACTTATTTCCCTATATTATTAAATTTAGGATGCTGTCAATGATTTTCTATCTTAAATAAGGATGCAAACACATATTAATAAATTAACTTTTTGATAGCTTGGATTTTTAAAGGAATATTATTAGGAATTGCATTAGAGATTTAGATATTTGAAAAGTTAGTATAGTTTTTATAATATTTCTAATTTTCTATTTTTTTTGTGAAACTTAGGTGAGTATTATATATTGATCTTTTGTTTTATGGGAAATATATTGAAATTTGTTTTTTAGTTTCTATTATAATTTTATATTTTTGAGACTATTAATATATGGCAAGAAAAGTCACTCCTCAAAATACCTTGTTTCCTTTTATATTTCCTGAGATTTGTAAGTTACATATTCTATTTAAAATCATCTGAGTGGTTAACTTATTAATAAAACTTATTTTTATCATAAAAGTCTATACCATAAAAACAATTAAAATACACAATGTGTAAAGGAAAAGAAAAGCTCATTTCCTATATGTCCAATGTACCCTTAAAGAAGCTATCACTCACTAAATCACTTTTGTGTTTTTAGTGTCTCCAGTGGCCCCCACCAGAATTCTTAATAATACTGTTCTAATTCTATATCTTACCTCTTTTAACTTTAAAGAATTTATATTCTTTCAACTCACTGAAACCTTCCCCACAATTATCAGTTACATAATTATTTTTGATGTTTCTAAATGATTTAATTCATAGAGTTAAAGAATATTTAAATATTTCTGTCTTATTAAAAAAATAAGTTGTTATATAAATAATACTCTCCACAGAACAAAGCACCTGCTGGGCCTATATAGAAGGAAGGTAATACCATGATTTTATATCTTCATTGTATGAAAATGAATGTGTTCCAAGCACTAAATCCAAGTGGAATCACTTTATTATTGACCACCAATTGATCATTATTTTGCCATAAATTCATTTACTTCATCTTTGTACCATGACTTCATTGAATAACTTTTTCTTTCTTTCTTTTTATTAAGTATATTTTATTGATTATACTATTACAGTTCCATTTTTTCCCCTTTGCCCTGCCCTGTATGGTGCCTCCATTCCCTCTGGCAATCCCCTGCCTAAGTTTATGTCCATGGGTCGTGCATATGAGTTCTTTGGCTTTTCCTTTTCCCATACTATTCCCAATACCCCCTGTCTATTCTGTACCCACCAACTATGCTTCTTATTCCCTGCACCAATCTCCCCCATCCCTCTCCCCACTGATAACTCTCCATGTGGTCTTCATCTCTATGACTCTGCTCCAGTTGTAGTTGCTTGCCCCATTTGTTTTTGTGTTTTTTAGATTCCATTGTTGATAGTTGTGAGTTTGTTGTCACTTTACTGTTCATAGTTTTGATCTTCTTTTTCTTAGATAAGTCCCTTCAACATTTCGTAAAACAAAGGCTTGGTGATAATGAACTTCCTTAGCTTTACCTTGTCTGGGAAGCACTTTATCTGACCTTCAATAATAAATGATAGCTTTGCTGGATAGAGTAATGTTAGATGTAAGTCCTTGATTTTCATCTCTTTGAATACTTCTTGCTAGTCCCTTCTTTCCAGCAAGATTTCTTTTGAGAAACCAGATGATAGTCTTATAGGAACTCCTTTGTAGGGAACTTTCTTTTTTTCTTATCCTACTTTTAAGATTCTCTCTTTATCTCTAACCTTGGACATATTAATTATGATGTATTTTGGTGTGCACCTCTTGGGGTTCAACCTATTTGGGATTATATGAGCTTCCTGGACTTGTATGTCTATTTCCTCTACCAAATTGGGGACACTTTCTTTCATTATTTTTTAAAATAAATTTTCAATTTCTTGTCCTTCTCCTTCTGGCAGGCCTATGATTCAGATGTCAGTGTGTTTAAGATTGTTCCAGAGATTCCTAAGCCTCTCCTAATTTTTATGAATTCTTATTTTTCATTTCTCTTCCAGTTGACTGTTTATTTCTTCCTTTTGTTCTAAATCATTGATTTGAATCCCAGCTTCCTTCCCTTCACTGTTGGTTCCCTGTATATTTTTCTTTATTTCACTTTGTATAGCCTTCATGTCTTCCTTTATTTTGTGGATGGCATCCTGATCTCCAGTGCCTTAAACTCTGCATCTGATAGGTTGGCTATCTCCATGTTGCTTAGTTCTTTTTCTGGAGTTTTGATCTGTTCCTTTATTTGAGCCTTATCTCCTTGTCTCCTCATTTTGGCAGCCTCCCTGTGTTTCTGCATATTAGGTAGAGCTGCTTTGATTCCCAAACTTGGTGTGTCTGTTATGTTGTAAGAGGTAGAACCTTAGGTATTCAGCAGGATGGTGAAGCCCACCTCACCACTTCATGGTGCTGTATATTGGGGAGGGGTCAAACAATACAATTTTCTCAGGCCTTGCCCAATTTCCATTCACTTCCCCCACTTCCTGTAAGTGTCTGGTGCCCAGACTTCAGTTGCTGTCCTGGTGCTGATTCCCAGAGTGGGTGGGTTTGTGAAAATTCTAGGACCCTGTGGGCCTTTTAAACAGACTGTACTAAGAGATCGGTAGTTCCATGCCAATGCCCATTGGTTTGCAGCCAGAGGTTATAAGGCTTAATTCTTCCATTGCTGGAACCCTGGCCTATGCAGTCTGACCTGAGGCTAGAATCACTCACTCTTCAGTTGTTCTTTCCAGTTTTCATCCACCGCACATTAATGTGGGACCACCCATTCTATGAGTTGCCACCACAGCTGCCTCACCACCTCCACCGACCATCACCTCACCAGGCTACACTGCATCCTCTCTGTCCCTCCTGCCCATCTGATGAATGTTTCTTTTTTAAATCCTTGGTTGTCAGACTTCCATACAGTTTGATTTTCTGATAATTCTAGTTGTTTTTTGTTTTTAGATTGGTTGTTATCTTTCTTATGATTTTATGAGGAGGTAAAGCAAGTCTATTTACATCTCTGTCTTGGCTGGAAGTCCCTCACTGAACATTTTTTCCCCTACATTTCTAATTTCCTTGTTATTTTAATTGACAGAAGAAAATGTCTCCTTCATTATATCTTGAAGAACTCCAGCTTTTTCGCCATAGATTTGGAAAGAAATCCATTTTCTTTTTGAAAAAAATTGTGAAGACTTTGACACCCTACTCTGATTTGAATCAATTGCTTTGCAGTTCTGTGTACTGGGCACTGTTTCCATCCTGGAGTAGTTTAACTTATTTTTCTTGTAGGTCATGTCCACTGGCTATATAGTAAATACAGCAATCTATATAACTGTAAACTATAATTCCTTTCTGGGACACCTCCTATTTGTTATATATTGATATCCTAGTTTGATAAAATCTTTTAATTTCCTATAATGTTTTTAATTTCTTTGTCTTCTTGCTTTACTTCACAGTCACAAAATTAGACAAGAATGCTGGATCCATTCTACAGATATTTTGGGGCTATATTGATTTTAAAGTTGTGTTTAATTAGAAACGCATGAAACTTAGGAGATTTCACATAAAAATCTTAATTTCTGGCTCCTCTTGAAGAATAACAGGCTCTGTTAACTCCGAACTTCTTGATAATCCACACAGATAGTCAGTATAGTAGCTGTCATGATTTCCTCTGCATAGGTTTAGGTAAATTGGAATTCACTCAGAATATCAGAGCTGAGTTTGAGGTCTGTGTTATTTGCCTGGGGCATGTCCACCTGTAGGTTCCATGTTTTGGTGTGCAGGCAAGAGCAGACTGTGCCTTGACCATGACAGAAGATGGTATCTATTTTAGGATATCAAAACCCACAGCCAACTAATCTCTCCCTAGGTAGGGTTTTCTTTTCTTTTTCATTTCTCAAGCGCAAATTCTGTTACAACCAGTCAGAATTTCCGAAGACAGGAAGAGAGGACTGATACTGGTTGCTCCTATTACCTGGATCACTGTCCCCTTCCTGAGTTCTGTTAGTCCAGAGAGACTTTTAAACTGATGCCTTCTCCCTTGCTTGAAGCTGATTTTTTTAAGAGCTGCTCTTTTTGCTTATTCACTGTTTGATATTTATTCTTTCTTAAGTAGGGAAAAAAAAGACATCCTAAAGTAGTGTTTATCCTAGTCCCATTTTTTATTCTTTTGGGTACTCATTAAGTCTCTTGTTATAATGTTGGCTGGAGGGCATGTTGGTGTATTCTGCTTCTAGACCAATCTCTAGCATCAGCAAGCATTTATCCTGTGGCTTCCACAGCACTGAAGTGTAATTTTCTTCTATGCCTCTTACCTGACATCTTATTCTGATGCAATGGAGTTTATGAGAAACTACAACCCCAGGGATGTCCTAGTACCCAGGCTCCTCCTATTGCCCTAGACCATCTAGTGACGTGCTCATCTCGGGCAACTCTGCTATTGCTGCCTCAGAGCAAGGCTGAGAACATGAAAACCTGCTTTGACCACGGCTCTCTGACCTCCCACTTTGTAGGAATTAGAGTCTTCAAATAGATGTAAAAAGAATATTTCTAAAAGAGAAAGAGAACAATACACTGATCTCAAACAGTAGTAAAGAAGTCATCATACAGGTTTTCTTACTACAAAAAAGTGGATGCCTGGGGTAGGGCTGGGTTAGAGCAACTCAGAAAAGGAAAGACATTAGATTTCACCATTTTCCTTTAAACTGGTAGGTTTGTTTCTTTTGAGGTGGAATATTTTAAAGGATTTATCAAGTTTCATTCTAAAATTATATGGATATAGAATGCATGGTTAATAAACATCTTTCCTGATTTTGTCCAGCAGTTTACTGTCAGTATTTTTGGTCTCTGTTTTGTTTTTTTTGTGTGTGTGTTCCCCATATATTTTTTATTTAAGATGGGAGAATCTGAGAGAAGTACTATTTTTTAAAACATATATGTGTTGAAATCTGTTGTGAACACTGATGCATTTTGTATGTAAGCAAGTAGCTTTTCTAAGGTCATGCATATCAGTTTTACAGTGCCCACAAAGAAATAATGATTATGTCTATCTCCATTACTTTTCCAGCTTAGAAGTATTTTATTCTTTTAAGAAATCATTAAATAAGCTTCTTACAAAATAAAGATATTAAATTTTTCCTATCTTTTCTGTGGTAAATATTTTTCCTTTAGTCTGTTTCTTCACTTTCGTTACATCAGAAATCATCAGTGTTTCAGATATTTCTATGGAATATAGTCATTAATAGCACAGAGTTTAGAATCAACAGGGGTGAATATGAGCTCTGAAATTAACTGGGTAAGCTTAGACCAGTTATTTAGCCTTTATTAGCATTTGTTCTCTCATTTGTAAAATGAGGATAACATTAATTTTGTCACAGAAGATGTGGATATTAAGTGAAGTAACCAGGAAAGTTCTTAGGACCAAATGACACAAAATGAACACCGATACATGCCAATGTTTGGCAGTATTATTTTTACTTTCTAACTTATTCAGGATATTTTTGGTTCAGAATAAACTATTCTACTGTTTCATAAATATTCCATTGCTTCTTTCAATCTCTCCTGTCATATGATTTTGATCTTATTTAATTATTGAATATGAATGGGATTTATTTTAATATATAGATGAGATTAGTATCTTAAATACCACATCTTGATATTCTAAATAGTTTTAAAATACTTTATTGAATATTATTCTTTCATATTGATAGATTATGTTAATTTCATTAAATATTAAATTCTTACAAAAATAGTAACATGTGTGTGATCTAATTTTTCTGAGCTGTTGAAATACCAATTCATATCTCAAGGTCAAAAATTCTCAATTTATGGTAGCTTTATAATACATTTCATTACTTAATAAGACAAATTCTATTCCATTTCACTTACAGTTATGAAGGCATGGATTCTGATTTGAATTACATAAAGTAAAAAATAATTAATCCAAGAAGCCTTATCTTTGATAGTGGCTTAGAAAGAAAGACAAGCTATTCAAGTTTGGCATAAAGCTATAGCATTAGATTGGGGGAAAACAGGTAGGTAGACTTTTTTTAAAAGAGAGAAGAATATTTGAGCTAAGAATCACAGGTGTATCCAAGATAAATTACAAGCATCAAAGAGAGTAGCTTAGCATACATTTTGTAACCTTTAATATAGGGCAGTGAAGAATGGTTAAAAGTGACAAAAAGAATTGGACATTACCTTTTCATCATGCTGCTTCTTTTTAAGTTCATTTTTACTGGTTCTTGTTCACTTGTTGGACTGAACATTGCAATC
The DNA here is from genome assembly GCF_019186645.2 of Phyllostomus hastatus. Classification (NCBI taxonomy): domain Eukaryota; kingdom Metazoa; phylum Chordata; class Mammalia; order Chiroptera; family Phyllostomidae; genus Phyllostomus; species Phyllostomus hastatus. Next base: position 9,033,924 of record NW_025334017.1, on the reverse strand, counting down.
TCAGCTTCTCAATTTATTAGCTGAATGACATTCCCCAGTCAACCTCCCTAATTCTGTGCTCTCATCTACAAGGCAGAGTTTAAATAAGTCTACCCGTAGGGATGATTAGTTATGAAAAACACAAAACAACTCCAACATAGTTGTTCATCTTTTCACTTGTATTATTTATTTTATGTGATTACAATAATGGGCCTGAATCTCAAACCAAATGATATGAATAAACTGATTCATGAACAAGAGGGAAATTTGGCTTTTTTTCTTCCTCAGTCCTTTATCTTTGGCATTGCAGTACTCTGGTCTCTCCTCCACCCACAGTACTGCCAGTTCATGTTGTTGCCAAATCCAGACCCACTCTGCCATCAGTCACTGGCTTTCCCTCATCGTCTGCCAGCCCTTGGAGAGCAATTGTGTCACAAGCTTGGACTTATTAGTGAATAACTGGCTGGGTGCTTTTTCGACTACAAATCTTTCATGAACATCAAAACTATAAAACTGAGCCTAGGAAATTGTTGGAGTTGTCAAAGTCAGAAACCCTAATTCCTACTCAATTCACCATCAGAGCAACAGCCTCTGAGTTCCCTCTCTTAGATTCTTTCCATGGGTCAGAGGCCAGACTAGCCACTTCCAGTTAGCATAGCAAGAAGAGGCACCTGCTAAGAACCTAGTTTGTCTAATGGTTATGGAGTCTCAAGCTGAACAGCATCATTTTGGTTAAAAATAACAAACAGTAATTTTAATTTTACTTTTAGAAAGCTATGAGAATAAAAATCCACCAGCATGAATGATAAGGTGAAAATAAATTAATTGGGCTGTGAACAACTGCACAACCTCACATGTTAGTGAGATGAGACATGAGTTCATCATAGTGATGGCTTTACAGTTATTGAACATAACTTGGAAAGCAAGATTTCATTGAAATTTAGTGTACTATTTTCTTACAATGAGTAAACACAAGTGGGCACTGGCCAGTGTGGAAAACTGAACCGCAAAGCCCAGGGGCTTAGCTGTAGAATTCATCACTGTAACTTTCGGGCTTACTTCATTGTTCTTGTCATTTTAAAGTACAAGCACTCTGATGGAGAAGACATTCCAAAGCTCCACTCTTCTCTGTTTAGAAAACAATGTTGCACAGCATATTTTATAAATAGATTAGAATGGTTACCAGTATGCAACAAATTCTGCTTTCATGTGTTCACGGATTTTCTAATACAAGCTTAGAACAGTGCCAGATCAACACACCAAATGTTTTACCAACTGCTGAAATGGAGTAAAGCTGTCCCATTCTGGATCACTTAGTTTCAAACTCTGGTCTTAACTTTACCCTTTAAAGTAATATTTCAGGGCTCCTCTGACTATATTTTCTGATCCAAGAGTCATTGATAATGATCTGGTGAAAACTTGAAAAAATTAGAAAACAAAGTGATAAATTTGTATTGATGGGGACTGTTTCTATAAATGAAAATTGTGTTGTCATTTTCACTGTGCCTGTTTCTCCATGTGTAATCTAATGAATGTAATTCTTCATTCTCATTGCCTTAATAAAATGTTTACCAAATTAACCAGTTTATTACTGATAATGAATGAGAAACAGCTCTGGCTGGTGGGGCTCAGTAGATTGAGTGTCAGCCTGCAAACCAAAGGGTGGCTGATTCAATTCCCTTCAGGAAACATGCCTGGATTGTGGACCTGACCCCCAGTGGGGGGTGCATGAGAGGCAACTACATATTGATGTTTCTCTCCCTCTCTTTCTCCCACCTTTCTCCTCTGTCTAAAAATAAATAAATAAAATTTAAAAATTATTTATTAAAAAATGAGAAATAACTTTATAAAAAATCATTGGGCCCTGGCTGGTATGGCTCAGTGGATTGTGCACAGGTCTGTGAACCAAAGGGTCACTGGTTCAATTCCCAGTCAGGGCACATGACTGAGTTGCAGGCCAGGTCCCTGGTAAGGGGCACATAACAGGCAACCACACATTAATGTTTCTCTCCCTCTCTTTCTCCCTCCATTCCCCTCTGTCTAAAAATAAAATAAATAAAATCTTTTAAAATTCATTGAAAAAATAACTTAAAGCATAAAAACGTGGTAAAACATATAATCAAAATAATCTAATAATTTAGAAAAGAACACTGACAATGTATTGATTTGGTCATTAACTAAATTGATCATGCTGAAGTATATCAGTATGTTTATATACACTGAGGATTGAATCATTGGTTCATGTTGTGACATGTACACATTTTTTGTCATTAAGTATTATCAACAGACATTGGAGTTTTGTTGGAAGTCATTTTCTTTCTATGAAGGATACACTGTAAACTAATACCCTTCTATAGCAACACTAGTTTTGTGATATATTGAGCTCTAGTGGAGAAAATATCTGGGTAAAATAATAATAAATGGATATTTTTACAAGATGATGTGTTTTTTAAATATGTATATATTCTATTTTTATGACTCTTAGATATTGCTTTATTACCCCTTCACGGAAACTATTTTTTTATTTAAACACGATAATATTTATTGAGTACCTACTATGCAATACTCAGTATGCTAAATGCTCTCACTCTATTTGATCTGAATGAACAATAGACCATGTTTACAAGTGAAAAGACATGAACAAATGTGTCTAATTGTGCCTTTTCAATGATGCGATGGGGCAGTAATGTATTTGAGTTCTGAACTAATCAATCACCTTAGAACACAAGGCGAATTTAGATTAGTCTTATGCGCAGAAGCCTCTTTTAAAATTTGCCAGCCTTACTATATATCGGAATTCCAAATATCATGCTGTTCTTCCTAACTTTGTTCTTCTGCACTGATAGTTTTTAAAATGAAAGCCCTAATCTGTATTATATAGGATCATTAATTTCTGCATTTTACACTTGAGCAACAGCACTCTGATTATCTGCTGCAATGAAAAGTAAGCAGCCCTGCTTTTGCAGACTTAATTACCTACTGCAGGGCCTTTCTTCTCCCTGTTACCACAAACAGTCTGGAAATGGGGTCAAAAGCATGATTAGAAACCAAATTAGCCACTGAATTCAGAAAACAAACATGGAAACAGATCCAATAAGCCACTCTAATACAGAAGTCAGTTTCCTATCACACCTGGGTTTATCCAAAGCGACTCTTAATTTCATATCCCTTGCAAGAACAAAGCCACATTAACAAAGGCTGTCCAATGACTTTTATAGCTGAAAAAATAAAATTAACTTAACAATAAGCAAGGGATCAGTGTTATAGTAAATCAGAGTCTGTCTAGGTAAGAGGAACTATTTTGGAATTTGACTTATATATTACATAAATGACCAGAAAAACACCCATATACTTTTAAAATATTAAACCTCAGATTTTTCACTTAAAAAAGTCATAAAATAGACAGTTTGTTGTTTTATAAACTATTGTTATAATATTTTTAAATAAGTAGCATTAGTCTTAATATTTTTATATTTTTGCCTTTTATTTGAGAATTTTATTTATATACCATTTGATAGGTATATTCTAAAGCCCAATCGATATGGCCAATCTTATCCATACAGTGCTTTTCTTCAATCATGTCCAGCTTCTAAACACAACACTAAAGTGCCCAGAAAATTTGAAGGCATTTTCTAGCTACATACAAAAGAATGATGTCTCATAGATTAAGGTCTTCCTTTTCAAGGAATTTAATGGACAGTAATAGAATTTTATACCATAAATGAAATGCTGATTGATTTATATTAACAGGGATAATAGTGTTTAGTTACAATATTGACAGGTACAGTAACATGAAGACCTAATTTAGAAGATTGTAGAGCAAGACAACTATTGGTTAAAAATATTCATAGAAAGTAACAGGGAAACAAAATGTTAAAATATTTAAAGAACACACAGGGAAATGAGTCAATAAAAACCACAGTTAACATTAAGAGATCGAGTTTCATTTAAAATTTGTTTACTTGAATGTATTGCACACAAATGCAACTAATCATAGTGGCTAATGCTTAAAATATAAAATCTAATCCTATTTTATTTATAGGATAAATGTTCAGAAAAACAATAGCTTAATAAAATTTCCTCATCAAAAAAGATTTACTTATCAGTAAATAGTCTTAGGTTAAAATCTGGCTATATTTCAAAGTCATGGCTTATATATTGCAGGTGGCTGCCATCTTGTAATATACTCATACATATAAGAGTACTCACAGTCAGAGCTTTATAATAGTTATCTATAAATTCCCATGCACATTGAAAAAATGAGAAAAAACATAGTTTTCCTTAGAATAGCTATTCCTTCTATGGATTTATGTCCTTTTCACTTGTATTTTTAGCTAATCTCTAAGATTCAGTTATAATCAAAGATGAAAAGGCCTATATTTCATGAAGAAGATATCCTATCTCCTTAACCAAAATAAAGGGAAGATCTGAACAATTATGTAGTGAATATATGGGAAATACACTGAAAAGACACAATAAGCTAGGCCATAAATCTTTTCCTTTACTCCAAGTTCTTTCATTCTTTTTCTTTTGGCACTAGGGGAAGTTTCTTTCGGTCTATACTGCCTAGTAATTTAATGGGTGTTCCCACTTTGTGACTGCAGCCTTGACAACAATGAGGACTGAAAGATCACTGAATTCATTTTGAAAAAAAACCTTAAAGATAGCCAACTATTTCCTGACTTTTCAGAGGATATCAGTAAAATATAATGCCCACTTGTGATTGAACTGAGTACATTTTTCTAGGAGAAAATCACCTCATTGTTACTAGTTCATTTTTCTAGAGCTATTTTCTCTCATCAAGGGACTATTGTCCAGTGAACATAATTTTGGATCAAAAGAACCTTATAGCCCATCCATGTTGAACATACCTTTGCTACCTGCCTATTCTTATTTTGAGGAATTCTGTCAAAAATTTCAACCAGTCAATCAATATTTATCATCCACTGTGGCAATTTGTGCTTGGATGATATAAAAGAAGTAAAAGACCTAAAAAAGCATATAGTCCAGTAGAAAAGACTTTTAAAATAACACTCATAATAAAAGTACATTCTACACAACATAGCTATGACACCTTAGAAAGAGTATAAGCTTTGGAGCTAGATAGATGTGAATTAGAATCACTCATAAGAAGCATGAGACCTTACAGAAAAAAGAGGATTTTGAGAATAAGTCTTCTCACCTGCAAAATGAGAATAGAATTTCCAATTGTCAAATTCAAAAAAGATTTTGTTAGTATTAGACATATTTCACCCTGGCTGGTGTGGCTCAGTGGATTGAATGCCAGCCAATGAACCAAAAAATTAGCAGTTCAATTCCCAGTCTAGGGCATATGCCTGGGCTGTGAGCCAGGTCCCCAGTTGGGAGTGTGTGAGAGACAACCACGCATTGATGTTTCTCTTCCTCTCTTTCTCCCTCCCTTCTCTCTCTAAAAATAAATAAATAAAATCTTTAAAAGAACAGATTAAAAAAAGATATATCTCACTTGTAGTACCTGGCGTATATGTGACATGTGTATCCTTGCTCATTACGGCCATGATTGACTACTTATAGTACTCCTGTGTATAAGAACATTACAAACAATAAACGTGCCTGTGTTCTAACTATATAAAAGGTGGTTAGGAAGGCAAAGAGAGTGGGGCAGAAAACATACAAAAACTGCATAAACCTAATCAAGTGATAAGGAATAAATAAAGTGTTCATATTGGAAAGAGAATCAAAGATCAATATAATAGAAACTTCTAGCCAAGATGTAAGGATACATAGATAGATTTTGCCTCCTCACACAACCAAAGGAAGGACAACAACAAATATAAAAACAAAAAATAACCAGAGCTGCCTGAAAATAGAACTGTATGGAAGTCTGACAACCAAGGAGTTAAAAAAGAAACAGTCATTCAGACTGTTAGGAGGGGCAGAGAAGAGCAGTTGGGGCAGAGAACACATGCAGCAAGGTGGTGGCTGGATGACCAGGTCGTCCCACATTTGTGTGTGGATAAACAGGGAGGAATGAATGGGGAGTGAGACAGACCACACAACCCAGGGCTCCAGTGCAAGGAAACAAAGCTTTGAAACCTCTAGCTGTAAAAGCTGTGGGCATTGTGTTGGTGGGAGAAACCCCCAGTCTCACAGCAGAGTTTGTTGGAGAGACCCACAGGGTCCTAGAACTTGTATAAGCCTACCTACCCAAGAATCATCACCAGGAGGGCCCAATTTGCTTGTGGGTAGCAGGGGAAGTGACTGAAAACTGGCCAAGAGCTGAGCAAGTGGCATTGTTTCTTCTCAAAACCCTTCCCCACATACTTCACCACAACACAGCAATATGGGTTGCCCCATCCTGGTGGACACCTAAGGCTCCACCCCTTATAATGTAACAGGCCCACTGAGACAAAAAAAATATGGCCTAAATGAAAGAACAGATCAAAGCTACAAAATAGAACTAAATGATGAAGAGATAGCCAACCTCTCAGGTGCAGAGTTCAAAACACTGGTAATCAAGATGTGCACAGAAATGATTGAGTATGGCCACAAAATAGAGGAAAAGTGAAGGCTATACAAAGTGAAATAAAGAAAAATAGGGAACTGGCCCTGGCTGGTGTAGCTCAGTGGATTGAGTGCGGGCTGCGAACCAAAGTGTCGCAGGTTCGATTCCCAGTCAGGGTACATGCCTGGCTGCAGGCCATGACCCCCAGCAACTGCGCATTGATGTCTCTCTCTCTCTCTCTTTATCTCCCTTCCTTCCCTCTCTAAAAATAAATAAATAAATAATATTTTTAAAAAAAGAAAAATAGGGAACCAATGGTGAAGGGAAGGAAACTGGGACTCAAATCAATGATTTGGAGCAGAATGAATAAATAAACATTCAACCAGAACAGAATGGAGAAACAAGAATTTGGAAAAATTAGGAGAGGCTTAGGAAATTCTGGCACAACTTTAAATGTTCCAACATCTGAACCACAAAGCTGCCAGAAGGAGGAGAAGAAAAAGAAATTGAAAACTTATTTGAAAAAATAATGAAGGAGAACTTCCCCAATCTGGCAAAGGAAATAGGACATATATGACAAACCCACAGCCAGCCTCATACTCAATGGGCAAAAACTGCAAGCATTTCCATTAAGATCAGAACAAGATAGGATGTCTGCTTTCAATACGCTTATTTAACATAGTACTGAAAGCCCTACCTGAACAATCAGAAAAGAAGAAATAAAGACATCCAAATTGGAAATAAATAAGTAAAATTGTCATTATTTACACATGGCATGACACTGTATATAGAGAATCCTAAAGACTCCACAAAAAAATACTGGAATTGACAAATGAATTTAGTAAAGTAGCAAGATACAAATTAATATACAGAAATCAGCAGCATTTTTATACATCAATAACAAACTATCAGAAAGCCAAAATAATCCCATTTACAATTGCTTAAAAAATAAAATACCTAGGAATAAATTTAACCAAGGATGTAAAAGATTTGTGCTTGGAAAAGTATAAGATATGGAAGAAAAAAAAATGAAGGAGATACAAATAAGAAGCATAAACTGTGTTCATGTATAGGAAGTTTTAACATCTTTAAAATGTCCATATTACTCAAAGGAATCTATAGATTTAATGTAATTTCTATCAAGATAGCAATAGCATGTTTTATAAAACTAGAACCACTATTTCAAAAATTTATATAGAACCACAAAAGACCCTGAATAGCCACAGTAATCTTGAGAAAGAAAAACAAAGTTGGAAAAATCATGCTACCTTATATCAAACTATACTACAAGGCCATAATAATCAAAACAGAATGGTACTAGAATAAAATCAGACACATAAATCAATGGAACAAAATAGAGGGCCCAGAAATAAATTCACACCTTTCTGGTCAATTAATATTTGACAAAAGAGGAAAAAATATACAATGACATAAAGATAGTCTATTCATTAAAAGTATTGTGAAAATTTGTCAGTTACATACATGCAAACAATGAAACTAGACCACCATCTTACGCAATACATAAGATTAAACTCAAATGTAAAAGACTTAAATGTTGGACTTAAAATATTAAAAATCCTAGAAGAAAACGTAAGCAGTAAAGTCTCAAACAATTCTTATAGCAATATCTTTTTTGATATATCTCCTCAGGCAAGGTCAACAACAACAACAAAAATCAAATGGGACTACATCAAACTAAAAAGTTTTTGCACAGCAGAGGAATCCATCAATAAAATGAAAAGATAACCCACAGAATGGGAGACCATATTCACTGATACATTTGATAAGGGGTTAATATCCAAAATCTATAAAGTATTTATGAAACTTAACACCAAAAAATAAATGACCCAATTAAAAAATGGGTAAAAGACGTGAATAGATACTTGTCCAAGGAGAATATGCAGATGGCCAATAGATGTAAGATACTCAACATCACTAATCATTAAAGAAATGCAAATTAAACCACAATGACATACCATCTCACTCACACCTCTCAGAATGGCTATTGTCAATAAATCAACAAACAAGTGCTGGCCAGGATATGGAGAAAGGGGAACTCTTTCACCCTGCTGATGGGAATGTAGATTAGTACAGCCACTGTGCAAAGCAGTATGGAGATACCTCAGAAAATTAAAAGTGGATCTGCCTTTTGACCCAGAGATCTTACTTCGGGGAATATATCCAAAGGAATCCAAAACACTAATTTGAAAGAACAGAAGCACCCCTACATTTATTGCAGTGTTGTTTACAATCACCAAGATATGGAAGCAGCCCAAGTGTCCATCAGTAGATGAAAGGATAAAACAACTATGGGACATTTACACAATGGGATACTACTTAGCCATAAAAAAAGAACATTTTACCCTTTGCAACATTATGGATGGACCTAGAGAACATTATGCTAAGTGAAATAAGCCAGTGAGAGAACAAAAAATGCCATATGATTTCACTCCTATTTGGAACCTAATGAGCAAACTGGATTAACGAGGACAATGGGGACAGACTCATAGATGGAGAACAGGATGACAGCTATTTGGGGACTGCGGAGGATAGAGGGTAGAGGTATCAAACATAAAGGAAAAGAGACTCGTGGACATGGAAAACAGTATGGGGATTGTTGAGGGGAGTGGGTATAAGGGGACTAAAAGGTAATGTAAAGAATATAATAAAAAATGAAATAAAAATAAAAAAGAAATTTGTATTTACATTATTCTGGACTCAAACAAACAACTTAATGGTGATGAGAGAACAATAGATATTTAAAATAGATAATATCTAAAAAAGTATTTCCTACAAACTTTCAGGAAGCACGAGCTAAAACTTCAGAGGAAAGAGGGCTGTCAGGTCCAGGAAAGAAAGGATTCCCCAGGAGAAAGGAACAGAAGGCCCAGAATGACGGTTGTGCCCACAAGGCACCTAATCCCAGATTTTAACATGGCAGAGTAACCCAGCAGCAACGAGGTCAAAATTTATTAATCAGAAAGTAAAGTTATAAAGTACATGGTTTAACAATAAAGTTATATTACTATACATACACTACTTCTAGAAAATGTTATATTTTTGGTATTGTGAAATTAAATACAAGATGCAACAAAACAGGAAAGGATGGCTGGCCTCTGTTGTGGGAGAGCAAGTAGAAATGCAGGACAAGATGTTTGTCATCATAAACTTGTAGTATTTTATGATGGTTAGAAATAGATATGTGTACTATTTTACACAAAATAAAATAAAAACATTTATGTCAAAACACACATAGCCATTGCTAATTAATGGAATGTATGTTCTATTAGTGGAATATATGTCAACAGGGAAATGTCAACGATGCAGGGCTACAGTAAGTGAAATGTGTGCATATCTGAATCACATCCCTACCTTGCACTTCAGTTGTCATGGACTGTTCAAAGTGAGTACACAGTTCCACTATGTGTGTTTTTGTTAACATGGTACAGGCTGATCAGGATGTCTGTAGGAATTTTTAGAAATCCCATTTGGGGATTGATCCTTTAATATTATTTAACTAGTATCCTCAAAAGATTTGCTTTCTCCTTAATCCATGTAAACACTTTTAGACATTTCATTTAAAAATAAATTCCTTTAAGAACATATAGGTCTTAGAAAAGAAACCATGTCATATATATTTTGGAAGATATTTATGGATGATTTCTGCCTTTTCACAAGTACCATAATATCTTTCCTTGAGGAATTTTCTGCTTACGGTCCTCAGTAAAAATAGGGTACTTGGAAGTGCACCAATGTGTAAAGATCAATTAAATATTCAAGTAAAGTTTTAGGATTTTGTTTAATTTAGTGCTAGTTTTAGATGAGGGTTCAGATCAGTTCTTACTTTATCCCTATCAACTCATGCATCAGAAATTATAATTACTTTTTTCTCGTCTTTAATTAATTCTACCAATAATTTGTATAATATTCAAGATGGTTTAAATCGTATTATCTAAAAGAAAATGTTTAATTCATAGTGATTAGTCTGTATAGTTGATAATTACATTGTTTCCTACAAAGAAGGAGCATTCATTCAGGATAAAAAGTTTTAGAACAAGCAACAAAGTAAATCTCTCCCACATAACATGAAACTACAAAAAAAAAACAACAACCACATTAAAACTTATTAAATAAAATATGCATATATATGTATATGACAAAAATGATACACTGAAGAATTTAGATATGTTTAAAGATTACATTCTTATACAATATCACATTTTGTAAATACAGTTAGAAGTTTTATGGTTCCTTTTTACTTTTAAATCAACATTAAGAAAGTATAATTTAAGAAGAGCTAAGAGATTTCTTACATACTATACATCTGTTACCACCTTCACAATGAGATAAAATTTTACCCTTAAAATTTATATTATGTCAATTTGCAGTCCATCACATTTCCTCCCACTTGGCCAACCACTCACTGCTCTGCTTTCTGTCACTGTAGATTAGTTTGCCTAAGCTACAATTTCATGTCAATGAAATCATACGGTAATATTCTCCTTTTGTACTTGATTCAGCATATGCTTTTAAGACATCCATGTTGTTGCACATATCAATGGTTTACTCCCTTTTACTTCTGAGCAATATTCCATTCTGGAAGGACATATGTGTTCTTTGGAATTTTGTCCATTACTAATAAAATTGCAATGGATATCTGTGTACAAGTCTTTGTGTGAACAAATATTATTTATTTTAAATATTAAGAGGTAACATTGCTGGGTTGTATGTGTAATAAGTGAATACCTTTCTAAGAAATTGCCAGTATGGTTTCCAAAGTAGGTGAAACATTTTATACTCCCACTAATATATATGAGAATTGCACCAGCAGTTTTTCCTCACCAATACTTGTTATTATCAGTCTTTTTTAATTTTAGGCTTTCTTGAGTGCTCGGTAAAAAATTACCAAGTCTGTAATTTGCATTTCCCTAATGAATACTGATGACTAGTGATATTGAGCATCACGTTGTGTCCTTACTAGCCACTTATATATCCCCTTTTTGTGAAATGACTGTTCAAATCTTTTGTACATTTTCAAAATTCAGTTGTCTATTTTATCCTTATTTTTTCCAGTTATTTTATTGTTGTTCAAGTAGAGTTGTCTCCATTTTCCTCCCACCACTGCCCCATCCTCCTCCATTCCCATCCTCTACCCTCAATCCTAACTTTCTTTGGCTTTGTCCATGTGTCCTTCATACATGTTTCTTCATGACCCTTCCCCTTTCCCACATTATGGCCATCCCTACTGGTTACTGTCAGACTGTTTTTTTTCCATGTCTTTGGTTCTATTTTGCTTGCCTATTTGTTTTGTTGTTTGGTTTCACTTATAGGTGAGATCATATGGTATTTGTCTTATTATGGCTTATTTCACTTAGCGTAATGCTCTCTAGTTTTATCCACGCTGTTGCAAAGGGCGGGAGCTCCTTCTTTCTTTCTGCTGTGCAGTATTCCATTGTGTAAATGTTTTTCATTCACTCATTTACTGATGGGCACTTAAACTGTTTCCAGCTTTTGGCTATTGTCAATTGTGCTGCTATGCACATTGGAGTGTATAGGTTCTTTTGAATGGTGTTTCAGGATTCTTAGGGTATATTCCCAGCAGTGGAATTGCTGGGTCAAAAGGCAGTCCATTTTTAGTTTTCTGAGGAAATTCCATACTGTTTTCCACAGTGGTTGCACCAGTCTGTATTCCCACCAACAGTGCACTAGGGTTCCTCTTCTCCACAACCTCGCCAGCCAGCACTTGCTGTTTGTTGATTGTTTATGATGGCCATTCTGACCGGTGTGAAGTGGTATCTCACTGTGGTTTTAATTGGCATCTTTCTGATGGCTAGTGATGTTGAGCATCCTTTCAAATGTCTCTGGGTCCTCTGTATGTCCTCCTTGGATAAGTGTCTGTTTAGGTCCTTTGCCCATTTTTTAATTGGATTGTTTATCTTCCTGGTGTGGAGTCATGTAAGTTCTTTATATATTTTGGAGATCAAATCCTTGTCTGAGGCATCATTGGCAAATATGTTTTCCTATACAGTTGGTTCCCTTTTCATTTTGCTGATATTTTTTTTTTTGCTGTGTAGAAGCTTTTTAAGTTGATGTAGTCCCATTTGTTTGTTCTTTCCTCTATGTCCCTTGCTCTAAGGGAAATATCGATGAAAAATATTGCTGTGTGGAATATTTGAGATTTTTCTGCCTATGTTGTCCTCTAGGACTTTTATGGTGTGGCAAATTATATTTAAGTCTTTTATCCATCATGAGTTTATTTTTTGTGTATGGGTTAAGTTGGTGGTTGAGTTTCATTTTTTTTGTATGTAGCTGTCCAGATCTCTCAACACTACTTATTAAAGAGGGTATTTTTAGTCCATTTTATGCTCCTACTCCCTTTGTAGAATATTAATTGACCATAGAGACATGGGATATTTCTGGGCTCTCTATTCTGTTTTATTGATCTATGTGTCAGTTTTTATGCCAGAACCAGACTGTTTTGATTACCATGGTCCTATAATATAGTTAGATATCAGGTGTTATGATTCCTCCTACTTTGTTCTTCTTTCTCAAAATGGCTGCTGCTATTGGGGGTCATGCATGGTTCCATATAAATTTTGAAATGTTTGTTCTATAGCTGTGAAATATGTCATTGGTATTTTAATAGGGATTGCACTGAATCTATAAATTGCTTTGAGCACTATGGACATTTTATTTTTATAGTGTTGGTTTTTTTTGTTGTTCAATTATAGTTGTCCCCATTTTCTCCCCATTAGTCTCTCCTGCCCTACCCACCCCCATTCCAACATTCAATTCTCCCCTACCCCAGGTTGTCTTTGTCCATGGGTCCCTTATACATGTTCCTTGACATCAAGAAAATTTCTTTATTTTTTCCCATCTTTTTTAAAAATTATGTTCTTGTTCAATTATAGTTGTCTACATTTACCCCCCACCCCCAACCCCATCCAAACCCACCTCCCTCTCTTGCTTCCAACCCCCTTGGTTTTGTCCATGTGTCCTTTATAGTTGTTTTTGAAAACATTTCTCTTCATTATCCCCTCCCACCTCCCCTCTGGTTTCTATCAGATTGTTCTTAACTTCAATGTCTCTGGTTATATTTTGCTTGTTTTTTCTTTTGTTGATTATATTCCACTTAAAGGTGAGATCATATGGTATTTGTCTTTCACTGCCTGGCTTATTTCACTTAGCATAATACTCTCCAGTTCCATCCATGCTGTTGCAAAGGGTAGGAGCTCCTTCTTTCTCTCTGCTGCATAGTATTCCATTGTGTAAATGTACCATAGCTTTTTGATCCACTCATTTACTGATGGGCACTTAGGTTGCTTCCAGCACTTGGCTATTGTAAATTGTGCTGCTATGAACATTGGAGAGCATAGGTTCTTTTGTATTAGTGTTTCAGGGTTCTTAGGATCATACACCATGATCAAGTGGGATTCATCCCAGGGATGCAAAAATAATACAATATTTGCAATACATCACATAAAGAAAACGAAAAACAAAAATCACATGATCATATTCATAGACACAGAAAAAGCATTTGGTTAGGTACAGAACCCATTTATAATAAAAACACTTAGCAAAATGGGAATAGAGGAAGCATTCCTCAACATAATAAAGGCCATATACAAGAAACCTACGGTCAACATCATACTCAATGGGCAAAAACTTAGAGCTTTCCCAATAAGATCAGGAACAAGAAAAAGATGTCTGCTTTCACCACTTATTTTCAACATAGTATTGGAAGTCCTAGCCATAGCAATCAGACAAGAAAATGAAATAGAAGGCATTCAATTGGAAAGAAGGAAGCAAAACTGTCATTGTTTGCAGATGACATGATAGTGGACATAGAAAATCTTATAGACTCCACCAAAAAACCACTCAACCTAATAAGTGAATTTGGCAAAACAGCGGGATACAAAGTCAATATTCAGAAATCTGAGTACTATGGACATTTTGATGATGTTAATTCTTCCAATCCATGGACACACTATATGCCTCCATTTATTTGTATCTTCCTTACTTAATTTTTGTTTTCAGTGTTGTGTAGTTTTCAGTGTTGTGTAGTTTTCTGAGCATAGGTCTTATGCTTCCTTGGTTGGGTTTATTCCTTGGGTTGTCTATTTTATTACCACTGTATTGTAAGACTTCTTCATAGACATTCTAGATAGCAGTCTTTTTCAGATATATGTGTTGTGAATAATTCTTCCTTGTTTGTGACTTGCTTTTTTATTTTCATAATGGTATATTTTTCATGCAACAATGCTAATTTGAAGAAGTTTAATCTATTAATTACTTCCTTTTATGCATACTGTTTTCTATGTCATTTTAAGGTATCTAACTACCTCAAGGGAGCAAAGATTTTCTCCTGTTTTTTACCTGTAAGTTTCATACTTTTAGTCTTTGAGTTCTTTTCTTCAGTGGTGGTTTCTTGGCTACTTATAATCTCACCCTATGCACTGGCAGCTCAGTAGTCAGCTAAAGACTGAACAAGACCTAAGTGCTGATGACTGGAGATGTTTTTCTCCCCATTCTCTCAGTACCCTTCTCCACAATATCCAGCCACTCCCAGGTTTTTGAACTTCTATCTGTCTCTTCCTCTTGGCTCTGCTTGTTTGCCATAGACTTTCAGGTGCCTAAAGTCAGAAAGTTTAGGATTCAACTTTTGCAAGTCTCTTCTCTTTGACATCATAGTCCAAACACTCTTATGTAGGATATTTTCTCCACATTTTAATTGTCCACAGTAAGAAGCCAGGGTTTGCTTTCAGTAACTCATTCATAAGCACAAGTGGTCATAACCAGGCAGGTGGGATCATAAATAAAAATATATAGAACATATATTAAACTGAACAAATATTCAAAATTGCTTGGGTTTCTCCAATTTTTACATTCCCACATGATAACTAGCCACTGAGGAAAGCATAAATACAGTGAAGATTTTAGGATGTTTTCCAGATAAATCATTAAAAATATTAAAAGATAAGACATTTATATTTCAAAAAATATATTGAGCCATTATGATAAAAATAATAAAACCATGGGAATTATAATATATGCATAATACCAGAGAACAATTTACTTATTCTCCAGACAGTGTTAATAATATTTTTATAAACTTTCTCTCATCAGTCAAAATTGTAATAATAGATATGTTAAGGCTGGAGTTGGTTACTAATTTTCTTCCCCATGATGTAAGAAGGCATCCTGTGGTTACTATACAATTTAAAGCCAGGTAGTTGCTTCTGACTAAAAAAAAAAGTTTCAAATGCAGAGGAGAATTGATGTTAATGGGAGGGAAAAAGAGTATATTGTAAGATTTTCCACATATGTACTTGTGGCTGCCTGCTTATTCAAGTGATTTGGATGAATCAATCAGTTTCCTTAAATTTACTAGTCAATTAAATCTAACATCTGTTTTAACTACCTTTTTATCACTAAAATTTGACTGTGAGCATCCAAGTATAATTTTTAATATTATGCAGAAATGGTTGAATGTCTTTTCAACCTTAGATAACGTATAATCTATTTCTTTATCTCATTTGCATTCCCTAATCCGCTCAGTTAATTTAGCCTCTTTGCAAGCATATTGAACTTTTTCAAGCCATTATTTATACAATGAGGTACCTATCAGTGATGGAATAGTTACAAAATTCTCTTCCAAACATACATTGTTCTACTCTTAACTTAATGACACTAAAAATAATTGTTATTTATTATAAGGACCCACATCAGCAAAAGACCAATATAGTGAAATAGTTAAGATAGTAATAACTACCTTGAATCAAATACCTGCTTATGATGCAGACTTCTGACCATGTTTCCTGTCTTGTATAACTTCATATTTCACACTTATAACTTAGTATCTGGATCTTAGAAAAGTTAAATAACTTATCCATGGTCACACAGCTCAAAAGTGACAGAAACCAGGATTCAAACCTCGATTCTGTGGCTTCAAAATAACCCATGGTTATTGATTGTACCACATTGATATCCACTTTATCTGGGTTCTTGTGTATGTAAGTAGATTCTTAAGATGCCTCTTTATCTTACACAGGACAGGAAAGGAGAAAGAAGGGCACAGCTCCACTCTAAACACTTGACCCCCAGTTCTTTCCACACCATAATCTTCTGCCTTTCAATGGCACTGCTTCTCGGGATTATATACCCCAGTTAAGAAATTTCCAGGCAATCAGTCTTACAAATGCAGCACTAGCAGTTTATTATACCACTTGATTAAAATATACTATACTCCTTTCTATTAGCTGTTCCTAAGCTAAAAGATTACTACTATTTTACAACCTGAAAATAGAAGAAACATTAGAATATTAACCAAATTTTTTATTGCCAGATTGACTGCCATAATTTTGGATAAGTTATTAAATATTCTGTTTTAGTTCCAACATTTAAATATGAAAATAATAATTCTCTTACTCTAGCCAAATAACATGGCTGAATAAATAGTAATTCAAAGGACTAAGCACACCTTCAACAGAGTTTTGAAAAATTCTAGTATGTGGAAAATCTGGGGCCCTGCTTATATAAACAATTTGAATTTAAAAATTCTGTTACAAAATTCATGGGCCTATGAGCACCGTGGTCATTTATGGAGGAAGTTTAGAGTAATCGGTAGAGAAGAGGGACTTGGATATTTTATCATCCAATCAGTGTATCTTGCTCCTTGTTCTTTAGTGTCATAAACACTGTCCTTATCTCATTTCATATTTCCCACTCGGAGAAAAAGGCAGAAATACTTTATTATTCAAAATGTAATGTTCTTCAAACATGCTTTTATCAAAACAATATAGATCTTCCTGCCACTGCAGTTTCCTGGTGCCCCGTATTCAGTGTTGGTAACACATTACTCACCATGGTTCTGTGGCCCTGCAGTCACAGGGCTTCCTGTGACTCAAAAGTTGTTTCAATGGCCACAAGTGCAGGGAAGATTGAATGGTGTTTTCTCTTCTGTTCATTTTAAGTTTGCCACTCAGAATTTTATAATATAAAGTTAGGTCTTTTGTTTTAGGTATGTCTCTTTTGTACAAAATATGGCTGGTTTTTATTTATATTTTTCTAATCCAACCATTTTTTGTCTTTCAACCTGAACTTTTAGACCAAATATCTATAGTGGTTCTTGACACATTTGGATGCATTTCTATGCTTTAATTTAGTGATTTTAATTTTAATTACTTTTTCTCATTATCTTTATTTTTTGCTCTCTCTTTCTTTGCCTCTTTTACATTGAGCTTTTTATTTTTATCTCCATTCTGGGTCTTTTCCCTCTGCTAGATTGAAAGCATTGGAAGTTATGGCAGAATTTCTATAGGTTTATTTACTTCAACAGATATCTAAGGTTCATTACCATTTTTTCTCCTGTCTCAAATAATACCAGGACTTCAGAACACTTGAACTCCAATTACTCCTATTCTGACTCATCTGCCATTATTGTCAAAGAATTCTGTTCTACATTGTTATATTTTTGTATTCACTTAATTTTCTAAGACATGTTAAATTCTAGTATTTTAGAGGAGTGTGCTGACAGATGTGGGTTCTGACAGAGAAAGAAGAATAAAAGATAATTCCAAGGTTTTAGTTTGAGCCACGGGGCTTGCCACAAACCAACTAGGTGGAGCATGCATAGTAGAAAGGGAGGTAAATGATTAGGAGTTAAGTTTGGGGCCTGTTCTGTTGATATTTCTAGTAGGCCAAGTGCAGAGAACTTATCTAAAAGGACATGGTGACAAAATGACACATAACACTAGTGAGAAAAATACAATTTTTTCATTGCACTTTATAATACAGAGGTCATTGAGGACCCTGACAAGTGCATTTGCATGGATAAGCTGGAGACAACCTTATTGAAAGAAATGTAAGAGAGAATTGGAAGGGTGTGTGTATATACGTGTGTCTGTTTGTGCATATGTGTGAGAGAGAGAGGGAGGGGAAGGGGAGAGAGAGAGGGGGAGAGAGAGAGAGAGAGAGAGAGAGAGAGAGACTGACTAGAATAGACAGCTTGCCAGAAGAGTTTTTGCTCTAAAGGGGGCAGAGAATGGGCCAGTATGTAAAAAGAAAATGGGGTCGAGAGATGTTAATTTTTGTTTTATGTTTATGATGAACAAATGAGAGCATGTTTATTATGCTACATAAGGATAGGGAGGAAAGGAAGATGTAGGAACAGTAGAAAGAGGAAGAACATTTCTGGTGCACTGTATTTGCATAGGCAAGAAAGGATGGTATTTGTATATTCCTGCAATAAGGGAGGGTTGGCTTTAAGTAGAAGCAGGATTAGTTCACCTAAGGCAGAGGATACCCATGCAGGTGTGACTGTCAATGTGGCCCTGGGCCTTCTGACTTCTGTTTCTGTGGCCTGGTGAAACCAGGTGTCACTTGAAAGCGTGGGCATAGTTGGTGCTCTTGGCCTCTGAATAGAAGCTGAAAGGCTGACCTGACCCTTGTTGAAGAAGGGCAGAATAACGTTTTTCATGGTCACTTTAATTCTTCATCTGTTTTAGTGATTTTAAAATATGAGCTCATAGTAGTTGTTTTTTGTGGGGGGGATTTTTGAGGATTTTTTTCTAACAATAACATGGTAGCACAAATAACTTAGAAGCAACATTATTAAAATATTGGATTACTATCTTTGGGACACACATTTATTATGAATTCAGACCACAAACCCTCATGAGTCAAGATTTATGGCTATGAAGCTTCCAGATTATTCTTTCTGTTTTGGGATGTTTTTTTTTCCCCCTGCTTTGTAGGCCAAACCTGGAAGAGGCAGCAGAGCAATGCCCTCACTTTTTTTTTTTGTTTGTTTGTTTAATCTTCACTTGAAGACAAGTTAATTGATCTTAGAGAGAGGACAGGAGAGAGAATGAGAGAGAGACATCGATGTGAGAGAGAAACATCAATCCATTGCCTCCCATACACGCCCCTACCAGGGAACCAACCCGCAACCTAGGTATGTGACCGAGGTGTATGGGACAACAATCCAACCAACACAGCCACTAGGCTAGGGCATGTACCCTCATGCTTTGTTGGGTAATTTTCCCAAGAACTTCTGAGTGTAGCTTTTCAAGAATTTTCATTTCAGGCAGAGATAGGCACTCTGCCCTCCTACCCTGCTCAGGCCCCAAGCTCTGCCTCTTCTGAGTCATCAACAAGGACAGGATCTGGGCAAACTCTGGCTGCACACTCCCTGGCTCCTCTGGGCTCCTGCCTTCTCTCTGTTGCTGATTTCTAAGGAGCTGTTTTTCCTATATACTGGCTCTGCTATAAATTTAATACATAACATGTGATGTTATTTCTTCAGTGATTTTATGTGCTATAGCTAAATGTATCACTCTGAACAATTAGTTTAGCATGTTGCCATAAATATGTTTCATCTCTTTTATTATAATAAACATTTGACATATTTTTAAATGGTATAATCAATAATAAACACTCATGGACTAACCACACAGTTTAAGATAAGGATATTTTGCAAAAACAGACGATATGCTCTGATTCTATTATCTTAAATTTTCCCCATTTCCTCTTCAGAGCTAACTTTTATCCTGAATGTGGTATTTTAATTTCTATGAATGTTTTTCTACATTTACAGTATACATATATTCCCATAAATATGCAAATTTTATATTTTTTTAAATGTATATAAAATTTACATACAAAGGGAAACCCAAAAAGCCAGAATTACCTTTTAGAAGTTTGTTTCATTATAGGTTTCCCCCACTAAGGGAGTGTTCTAGGAGCCCATTTGTATCAGTGCACTAGTTGGTATTATTGCGAGAGGCTGCATTTGGCTTCCGTGCATTTTTTGGAAGACCATTTCAATGTGTTTGCCCATTTCATGCTCAAGCACCTGCTCACATGGTGCTGAGTGTTTAGCAGTTTTTGGCCCAAAATGGCATGATCCCATGCCCCATCCTTCCTATTTACCTGATCTCTCCCCAAGTGACATTTTTGTTTGTCTGTTTGTTTGTTTTTCCAGATGAAAAAAGTTCTAAAAGGAAAATATTTTTGCCAAAGTGGAAGAGGTGAAACAAAAATGGCAGAAGCCAAAAATTGTTTTGAGCAGTGGGAAAAATGTCTCGATAGGTATACTGCATCAAATGGAGAGTGTTTTGAAGATGACTGAAGTTTAAACATGTAAGAATAAATACACAATTTTTAATAAATAAATTCCATGTTTTGGGGGCCCCCCTTCTGTAGATGCTGTATTAAGTACCCTTCCACAACTTTCTCATTTCATTCAATGTTATGCTTTTAACATTAATCTCCAGTTACTTCATTTCCAGAGTTATATAATATTCCATTGTTTATTCTACAATTTATTTATCCAGTTTCCTGTTATTGGATATTTAAGCTATTCCTAATTTTTGCTACTACAGACAGTACCACCACAAAGTAACTTGTGCACTCATGGCCCTAGTCAGAGTTCTCCAGAGATATATAGAAATATGTATATAAATATTGAGAGAGAGAGAAGGAGAGATTAATTTTAAGGAATTGGTTCATGAAATTATAGAGGCTGAGAATTGCCAAGATCTTCAGTCA
This sequence comes from Phyllostomus hastatus, assembly GCF_019186645.2. NCBI lineage: Eukaryota > Metazoa > Chordata > Mammalia > Chiroptera > Phyllostomidae > Phyllostomus > Phyllostomus hastatus. The sequence continues at coordinate 9,012,911 of NW_025334017.1, read as the reverse complement.
GAAAGCCAGAGACCCAGGAGAGCCGAGAGTGTAGTTTTAGTCTGATCCGAAGGCCTGAAAACCAGGAGAGTTGATGGTGCCTGTTTCAGTCTGAAAGCCAGCAGGCTCAGATCTCAAGGAGAACCAGTGTTTTGATTTGAGTCTGAAGACAGGAAAATAGTGATATCCCAGCTCATGCAGTCAGGTAGAGTCATCCCAGCCCTTACCAGTTAGAGAGTCAGCCTTTTTGTTTTATTCAGGCCTTCTACTGATTGGATGAGGCCCACCTGTATTAGAGAGGGCAATCTGTTTTGCTCAATCTACTAATTAAAGTGATGTCATCCAAAAACATCCTCATAGATAAACCTAGAATAGTGTTTGACCAATGTCTGGTTAGCCTAAGGCCCAGTCAAGTGCTGCATGATGGACATATAAATTAACCATCATGCAGCACCTTGTGATTTTGTTCAAATTTCTCCAGTAAAAGTAAAGTTATATGTATATATTCAGCTCTTCTAAATATTTTCAAATTTCTATCTTATGTAATTTCTCCTATTTATATTCCCAGCACTATTTCACAAGTTTATTTGATATTCAGGCTTCCACTTTATAAAGTGCTTTTTAATTTTTTTTCAGTTTTCTATTAGATTGGACATGTGTGTTGTACATTTTAATAATAATTGTTTAAATTCTTAGGGAAGGTATAGCAATTCACATTTTGATCAGCAGAGCATGATAGAACTGCTTCCAAGCATCCTCATGAGCAATTAATACCACCTGTCCTTTTAATTTTTCCTAACCTGATGAGTAAAAAGTGCTTCTCATTGTTACATTATTTTCATGTCCTTATTAATAGAAAGGGTTTATTAGATAATTTTTTTCTGAATGACTGGTTCATATATAATAGATATATATTTATCTAATTTAATGTATCTAAACACTAACACTCAAAGAATACACATTAAATTATTAGAAACAAAAACCAAACATTGTAAAAAATATAGGTTAAATTAAAGAAGTGAATAGCAAGCCTCCTTAAGTTCCATTTTACCATGATACATTGTCTTTTCAGAGTATTGCTGAATGTTTTTGGATTTATGCTTTTTAAATATACTTTATATATAATAATTATGTATAATTTGTATCTAAATATAAAATTATATAATATACATAAATAATACAATCAATATATAATATAATATATATTAAAATGCAGGGTGGGGTAAAATAAGTTTAAAGTTGTGAATACACAAAAGTTTATTATTGTATTACTTATTAATTATTATATTATTTTCCACACAAATAACTATAAACCTGCTTTTCCCCCACCCTGTATATATTATAAAATATATATGCACATATATGGTATGTATATATACCATATATGGTACATATATATATACATGTATATATATATGTACCATATATGGTATATATAACTCCATTCTATCATTTCTGGGTTTTCCAAATTCATTTAATGTTAATTTTTTCAATACAGATAAAATTCCAAACTTCATTTTGAACTGAAATAAATTTGACCAGAATGAAAATAATCTTTCCATAATGTTCTGAAATCTAATTGTGAGACATATATGTGTGTACACACACACACGCACAAACACATACACTAAACTATGTAACTTTCAATAGATTTTTGAAGAACTGCACACAGGGATTTTGTAAATGTCTGGATTAGCAAAAATAATTTATTTATAGATATAAGCCAAAAGTAGAAACTACTCCCTGTCATATTTGACTTAGACATTTACAGCTCTAAGATATTAGACCTTACCTACTGCTTAAATCCATTTTGATTTAAATATCAAATTTTTATATGTATGAATATGTTGGTATATATAGCTATGCCATAGTGAATATTGTGCAGTGTACCTCACCATCACTAGTCAGAGATTAAAGCTCATTTTTAGAGGTTAATTATGAATTTTACACCTATACTTAAAGTGTAAAAATCTATCTTTTCCAGTCTTGAAAATGAATCTTTTCCCCCAGGGGTACATTGGTCAGCTTTGTCACCACAAAGACTGCTTTTCTTTTCATATCCTGTAATAGTTGAAGGAAAGACAAAGTAGAATATTAAAAATTAGCCAAGTTTATGTATACCTATATCTCATAATTATTTTATGACTGTTTTGTTATAAAACAAAAATTTTGATGACAGCCATTGAAGAATATGTGCATTCACAGAGAAAATGTACAACGAGCTAAAATCAGTAAACACATCTCATTTCTAATTTATGCAATTCTATCTACCTATCATAAACTGGTAATAACAATGAAAACATAATAAGTATTTTGAATTTTCTGACAATGTAAAAGCTTTAGAGAAAGACCATTTGTGAATGAAGAAAGGAATACATTCAAGAAAATGAAATGTTCAATTGATAATACCAAAATAAAAAGATTTTTAAAGTATTGGTGATTTGACATCTAAATTGTGAAAAGTTGGCTTATTGATTGATAGAAAGACAAAATGGTTATATTATCTTAATACGTTTCCTAACACTCTCTTTTGGGGAATATACTTAAAATCACATTAAAAATTATACCTAATATGTTTCAATATATAATAGTTTTTTCTGAAGGTATACATTTGTTTCTTGGAGAATGTTAGTCATCAGAAAAAAAATAAAATTCTGGAAGACTGTATTTCATAGAGATATATATGCATGGTGCCTATTTTCACCTTTGAAAAATATGTTTTTACTAAGTAAGGTGTAAGCTGATATTTCACCAAGGTAAAACTGTATTAATTTATATAATTTATATTGGGGGAATGGTAAATATTTTTTTAAAGATTTTATTTATTTATTTTTAGAGAGGGAAGGGAGGGAGAAAGAGAGAGAGAGAAACATCAATGTGCAGTTGCTGGGGGCCGTGGCCTGCAACCCAGGCATGTGCCCTGACTGGGAATCGAACCTTCAATGCTTTGGTTTGCAGCCCACGCTCAATCCACTGAGCTATGCCAGCCAGGGCTTTGTTTGTTTTTATATTTTAAGAAAAGTTGCCAGATTACATTTACAAGTAACTTGCTGCTGGATATTGCACTCTGAAATATTCCAGTAAGAATTCTAATTGGACTATGTCAAAATTAATCTTTTAAGAATAAATAGCAGAATATGTATGCAAAAAATACTTGAATACATTTTCAAGTAGAAATTTACTTAGTGTTAAGAAAAGGATCTATGCCATATATTTATTAAAATGTAGAGTTCATTAAAATATCATAATCTGGTATTGATTAAAATATTAGAATCATATTTGATATCTTTTTTGAAAATAGCAATTTTAATATGGTTAAAAACTTTAAATGTTTTCTCACTGAAGGGTCTTAAAAAGTAAAATAGCCTACTGGCTTTAATTATTAACATTTTCTGAATTAAAAACATTTTAACACACAAAAAGAAAGTATCTTAAACCAAAAGAAGTCTTGAAGTATATAAACTTTGACCTATGCAAAAATTCAATCTTGGCAATTTTACAATTCAGGAGACCAGTAAGAACTTTTTCAAGAACTGACTCCAGGCCAGGGACTGACATTTGACATCAGTGCTTTTCTCCTCTTCTAATCCAGCTCTTTACTAATGGACCCTACTGAGGCAGATGTGCTTGAGAATCTCTGGGAAAGCGCTTCATCCTGGCCTCTACTACTAGTGTCCATCATCAAGGTCTTGAACTCCAGTTGAGTCAAAATTATTAATGTTGTTTCCCATAGCTCAGAATACCCTAGGAGCCCACTAAAAGCACAGAGCTATTGTGCTTCTGGAGTGTATGCAAAGAGGGCTGCTGTACTTGCCTGTGAAGTTGGGTTGTCCCTGCTGAGAGCCTGGATGTGTCAGCCATATGTCAAAGTCAAGGGCCTCGAGTGTTCTTTGCTTTGCTATGCCCTCACAGGGAAGAGAGAAAACCCCTTCTCTAGCCTTGTGTTATACTCCAAAACTGGCCACAAAGTAGTTTTTCTCTGAATCCAAATTCCTAAAGTGTGCAAATGTGTAAAACTATCTTTTTAGCATATTTTATTTTATTTTGCAGAATTTCTTTCCCTAGGACTTAGATATAAATTCTTACATTCTAAACCAGGTGACAAATCTGAGTAGCAAAAATAATGTCTATTCTGACAACTGAGGCATTGCTAATTTTATTATATAATAGTTATATTCTTTCTATTATGATCTTACTAAGACAAGTTCTTTTTAGTGTCTCCCCCAAATAACATTTTGGCATGATTACCTCACCATTTCTCCAGAAATGTGTATATATCTCTTTCTGAATGCTGAGGGCCCTAATTGATTACACCTGTTGAGGCAGATTCTACAAAAGATATTTTCGAATCAACTTCTATGTGTAATTGTCAATCAATCACTTAAATACTGATTCACAATAGAAATTATTATTGTAAACCTTAGGGTTTTCTATGAACACATTGTATACATAAATGGGTATTTTTAACACTAATCCAACATCAAGGAGAATTGAATGGATTATAAAGTCCACCCAGATGTAACATGGTAGACACTGTGGGAGAGAAGTTATTGCAGGACTACACTGGGACCTCATTATAACGAATGTCAAAATATTAGTGCTTTGTTTAAACAAAGGTCTTTGGGAAAAATAAGATGGTTTCTCTACCTATAGGAGATATTATATATACTGAATTAAAAGTAGAGATTCCATTGTCAGATAATCTCTAGTGATAGGTTGAAATTTCAGCTCTATAATTTACTGAGTAAAAATCCCAGCTATATTATGGTGTTCTATAAACTTTGGTAAGTTACTTCATTTTTCATTTCTTACCTATAAAATGAGTGTAATATTAGTTCTTTCTCCAAAACTCTGTTCTGAGGATTAAATATGTTGGTTTGGAAAAGATGCTAGGGAAATGATGAAAAAGGCAAGGTCTGCTGGTAATGGGGGTCCTACCATTCTCTTCAGGTTTGCATGGAACTGTCCAGCAGATATGCTACTGAAATTCAGAATGGGATCTGCTTTGTATATAATTTTATCCCTTTGAGGGAATAAATAAAATATGCCAATTTCAATAGATCGGATAAGTGCCTTTTGAATTGATTCTCTTTTTATAAATACCCCTGATATTTTCTGACACCTTTTTTCATTAAACTTTTCATCAAGTGAAATCTTCTTTCTTACATTTTCACATATAGTCAACATGCTAAGATTTTTGAAAATGTGAAAAAAGTGTTAATCAGAGATTTTCATGTTTTAAATATACGTTGACTTGACCCACATGTAAGCATGAGTTATTTTTGATAACAAGCAGTATATTTCAAAGTTTACACTGAGCATTTATGTTTTAATGGAAACCTGAGGTTGACCATAGAAGTGGGCAATACATAAATCTTTGGGAAGATGTTTATGAGTTTCTGGTTTAACTTTGACTACATAATGCTGTAAGGATGTAAGTTGGTCATGGTAGCGCCTCTGTTTATATCCCCTTGATGCTTTTCAAAAACATTATATCCTATAACTAGCATTGCCTTCTTAAAGACCATCAAGAATTAGTAAGAGAAAATGTCATTTACTATAGCAACAAAAGAATAATGAAGTACCTAGGAATAAACTTAACCAAGGAGGTAAGAGACCTGTACTTGGGAAAACTATAGAACACTGAAGAAAAAAATGGAGAAAGATACAAATAAATGGAAGCCTATACCCTTTTCATGGATTGGAAGAACTGACATCATTAAAATGCCCATACTACCAAAAAAAGTCTATAGATTCAGTGCAATCACTACTAAAATACCAATGGCATGTTTTTCAGATCTAGACCAAATACTTCAAAAATTTATATGTAACCAAAAAAGACCCTGAATACCTACAGCAATATTGAGAAAGAAGAACAAAGTTGGAGGGATCACAATACTTGATATCAAACTATACTACAAGTCCACTGTAACCAAAACAGTCTGGTGCTGGCATCAACACAGACTCATAGATCAATGGAACAGAACAGAGAGCCCAGAAATAAACCCATGTCTCTATTGTCAATTAATATTTGACAAAGGGAGCACAAACAAACAGTGGAGTAAAAATAGCTTCTTCAATAAAGGGTGCTGGAAGAACTGCAATGGTACATGTGAAAAAAATGAAACTAGATCAGAATAAACACAAAATGGATAAAAGACAAATATAAATCATGATATCATAACAGTCCTAGAGGAAAACAGGCAGCGAAATTTCAGATATCCCATGTAGCAATGTTTTTGACACTATATTTCCTAGGGCAAGGGAAATAAAGGAAAAAAATAAACAAATGGGACTATACCAAATTAAAAATCTTCTGCATGGCTAAAGAAACCATCATAAAAATGAAAAAGAAACTGACTGTATAGTAGAAGATATTTGCCAGTGATACATCAGACAAGGGTTTACTCTCCAAAATATATAAAGAACTCATACATACAACTCAACACCAGGAAGACAAAAAATCCAATTAAAAAATGGGCAGAAGACATAAATAGACACTTCTCCAAGAAGGACATATGGAGTTCCCATAGGCATGTGAAAAAATGTTCCACATTACCAGCCATCAGAGAGATGCAAGTTAAAACCACAATGAGATAACACCTCACACCTGTCAGAATGTCCATCATTAATAAATGAACAAGCAACAAGAGCTGGGGAGGATGTGGAGAAAAGGGAACCTTACTGTATTATTGGTGGAAATGCAAACTGGTGTAGCTACTGTGGAAAGCAGTATGGGATTTCCTCAAAAAAAGAAAAATGGAATTGCCTTATGATCCAGTGATTCCACTGCTGGGAATATATTTAAAAATCTCAAAACACCAATTTAAAGGAACTTATTCACCCTGATGTTTATAGCAGTGCTATTTACAATAGCCAACTCTTGGAAACAGCCTAAGGACCCAACAGTAGATGAATGGATTAAAAAAACTGTGGTTCATCTACATAATAGAATACTATGTAGCAGAAAGAAAGAAGAAGGAATCCCTAGCCTTTGCAACAGCATGGATGGAACTGGAGATGATTATGCTATGTAAAAAAAAGCCAGTCCATGAAAAACAAATACCATATGATATCCCTTATAAGAGGAATCTAATAAACAAAATAAACTAATGATCAAAACAGAACCAGAGACATGGAAACAGGGAACAAACTGACAGCAACCAGAGGAAAGGGAGTAAAGGAGAATGGTGGAAAGAAGGTGAAGGGACTAGTCAAAGAACATGTACAAATGACCTATGGACATGGACAAAGGGGTGGGGATGGACTGTGGGAGTGAGGTATGGGGCAGGATGGAGGGCGGCAAAGGGGAGAAGATTGGGACAACTGTAATAGAATAAACAAGAACAATTTTTTTTTAAAAAAAGGGAATTCGTAAGAGAGAAACTGCCAAATTTCTTTAGGACACAAACCTGGATTAAATTCCACTCCATCAATCTTTCAATGCTTTCTTAGCAAAAGCCATGGGGTGACCATTTCTTATTAATCTAACAACCACTTGATGACCTTATGCAATTGGATTCTGTGTGTCCCTTTTTACCTTACCAGGTCAAGCCACATGCTATGAAGAAACATAGTTCTACTTAGACCTGGGTTGCTCTGACTCCCTCAATTTACTTGCGTTCTTATAAACACTCATCTAGCTTTTACCTGCTGTTACACTTGTGTTCTAAAATATCAATTAATTTGTGATGTTAATACTTTATGTATCTTAAAATATGTTATTTGTCTCTATGTTGATCTGTTATCAATAAAGATAATATGTTTAAACAGTATTTTATTTTACTTATATGCTTACAGTGTTTCCTTCAGAAACTGAGAAGATTGGCTTTCATTTTACGCTGTCTAAACACTTTTATTCTGACATTTTGCTAAGTTGTATGATTGGAGATGAAGAAAGAGATCAAACACTCAATTAGAAATTTCATATTTTCAGTTTCAGACTTCATGGAAAAATACTTGAATGCATGTCTCACATTGAAGCTAAAACTTTCTTATGTATAAAATATCTTGATATTATATCATTTAGAACATCAGATTTTGGAAAACTGAGAATTGATAATAGTTGGGAATTGAAGATTTCCTGTCAGATTGTTTGTTTTAGCAAAAAAAAAAGAGGAGGAAAGGAGCAAACTAAAATTTAAAAGGTTTTGTCTTTCTACATCAATAGTTCTTTTCTCTTTGTAGTCTAAGGAGAAAATACAGAAAGATTATTTTGGAATTGCAAAGTCATGGCTACCACAGAGCAATGACTTTCATTTCCCATCCTCAGCCATGTCCACCCTCCCATAGATATCTATCTCCCAGCTGACAGAACTTTCCAATAGAAGAATCAGTGGGTTTGTTCTGTTTCTTCCATTACTCTGCACTGACCTTGAGGAGAACTTTTGTACCTATTGAATTTTGAGCAATTTGATGCCTCCTTTTTTTCAAAGTGATGATAGCAGAACTTCCTTAGAAACTAAGTATGGACTGGAGCTCACTAGTAAAGTAGTTCAAGCCTAAAGATAAAAGGCTTCTTATGAGGGCAAACAGTTATCTTTTCCAAACTAAGCCACCCAGCTTATGAAAGCTTCCATGTGTATCGGTTGATTCAGATCTATCTAAATTGAAGAGGTTATCTGAGGATAAAGAGTTTTCATTTTTTAATTTCTTGATGGTAAGGAAAGAAATGAAAAGTTCTGTTCTTTTATGTACATAGCCATTTATCTCAGTATAAATTAAATGGTTCCCATTGGAAGTAAATGAAAGAACAAGGTTTTTTATCACAACTGTTTTAAAGCAAGATGATATTTTTGCCAGGGAAACTAGCAAAGAGATCTTAAACTCCTTGCCCTTCATGAAGAAATGTGAAGTTGCTTTCATTTCTATTGGCATTTTACTGAGCAGACACTCTTCATTCTAAACTAGAGGTCACAATTTGTTTTGAATTTTAGCTGGAAATAAGATAGCAAATATTGCCTAGGGCTTTATGGGATGCCTTTTATCTGTGAATTAGATTAGACAATCAAAAACTACAGCAAATCCTTTATTATTTTGTTTTTAAGCTTTAAAAATCAAAAGCAATGCATACAGGCAAAGTACATTAAAAGTTACCATCATACCCCAAGGACTGCGCATGTACTTATCCTATATTACTCTATCTATATGGGAAATAACAGAAACCTTCTCTCCCTCTTACATCCTAATTTTTAACAATCTTAGGTTTTTGCTGTCATAGATTATCATTTTTAATGCAGGGTAGGCAGAGGTTTAAACTTTAGTGTTATTAGAGAAAAAAGTTTTATTGTTTTTTCCTTTTCATTAGAAAAAATTCATGTTAATTATGCCTCTGCACCTGCCTAATGGGGCTGAAGTAATTCGATTGTCATATTGTTGTAGATTGTTGCTTTGTGTAATGTATCACCCCTGCTGTTCCATTAAAAAAATTCTATACTCTTCCATTATTCAGCAAGGCCTAATGATTATTCCAGCATTTGTACATGCTACACTGTTATTTTGTTTTTAATTGACTTCACGTTTTTAATTAAGCACATTGGTTTTAACACTGTTGTTGACAAACCTGGTTTTGTCATTATCGGCACTTGCTCCCGTACTTATTGACATTTTATTTAGATTCATTATAAATAATAGAGCAATATGTATATTGAAGTTCATTAGCTACTTTAACGTTACTTTATGTCACACATTATTGATATAAAATGGTCTGCAGAATATTTTAAAGGACCAGTTATTCTGTTTAAAGTATATTTTAAATTGAATTATTAAATCTTTATTTGTCAATTGGAAATAAAGATTTGACTATTTTTAAATGTGTAATAATCTTTTAATGAAAAATACATGTTTTATCCCATCAGTTAAATATAACCACATGTAACAAGCACATGGTGATATAATGTTGTTTGTTATTAGTGAGATATATAAAAGTATTGTGTTTTATAAACTTGATAAATTAAGCATTTATGGTAATCTTTTTTAAGAATTGTTTTATTTCTGAAGTTATTTTAAAGTTTGTTTAAAATAATTTAAAAACATTAACTGATTGTAGATACTAATATTCTTTTAAGCATAGCATAGTAAACTAAAAAAGAAATTCCCTCAGAAAACCCATTGAAATATCTCCTTTTAAATGGTATATCTTTCATTTATCACAAAGTAATAAAAAATGGGCCACAGACAAAATAAGTCAAGCTTTATTTAGTGAGATGCTAGAAATTTCTGAGGTGAAAGGGAGAACTGGAAAGAAAGCAAAATAATGGTAAATTTTAAGATGGATAAATGTTTTTTAAAAACTACATGATAATATTTTATAGATTTCACATCTCTCTGAACACAAATATGGCTTGTAAAACTTTGTAAATGGCATAGACATACCTTATTTTGGGAAGGGTTGACATGAGAACTTTTATTTCCACTTTGCCATTTTTGTTTTGTTAGTGGACATGAATGAATGACTGAATAGGAGGGTGAATGAATAGGGCACATGGGATTTGCCTGCCATTTGGTCATCTGAGGGACAGAGGACAAAGATTTCAAAGTGGGCCCTCCTGCCCTTGTTTGGTGCAGCTTCATTGCCGCAGTCCTGACTGCTGATGAGCCTGCTGGCTGGGATTTATGTTCAACCCCTCCTTATGCCTTGGTGTGCCTGACCCAGCTCTATTAGCATAACCTCCATTCCCAGTGACAACATGAATAAAAGATGACTGGTGTGACCTCAGAAAGTGCCAAGATAGTATTGATGTAATGAACCCAATATCCACTGTTTTATGCATTGCCATACAATAGCAATCTTAATAAAAGGTTAGGCAGCATTATAATGCATCTTTCTTTGATGTCTTTCTGACTCACTTCACTTTCTCATTTATTGTTGCTCTTTTGAGGATAGCCAATAATCAAAAAATGGTTTTTATTTATTTTGGTGAGCATAAAACAACACAAGACAAACAAGAGAAGTTTTGCTTTCAAAGTCTACTCAGTTCCAGAAAATAACTTTGTTTCAGTTGGCACTGGTTTGTGTTCAACATCAACTTTACTGTTAACAGAATAGAGAAATGATCGCATATACTCTGACTTGAACATCCAGTTTTAATCTTCAGAATGCGTTCTACTGCTTTATCTTCCTAGCTTTCCACATTGCTTCTGATTGTGAAAATCTATAAAGCAGAATCTTATTACTGGAAGCCCCTCAGTACCAGCCTTGTGTTGCATTTTGTCCTTTTCACTTTGATATAGTTTAAAGATCTATTATGTATGGAACCTTAGACACAAATACTCTGCTTATCTTGCTCTGAAAAGCTGATGAAAAATTTCAAATGTGTATAGGGAAATACTAAGGAATCTTCTCTTTCTGGACTTTCTTGACCAAAAACACCACTAGTCAGTTAAAGTTTTCATTACCCTTCTCCTCCGCTGTTTCCATAGGCAGGAAGAGAAATATGAGAACATAACAGGTATATGTCTAAAGTAATACTACACCCTGCCAAGAACATCCTTTATTATATTTTTCTTTAAAAAGAAAAGCACAGCACACTAATATCTACCCTTATAACAACAAAGATAAAATGGTATGCTTTTCATAGCTTCTTTTAGATGGCAACACAGGTGATCTCAGAATATTATTTTTTGTTTTCTTGAAAGATCTGTTACCTCAATGATCTGAAAACATGACAATATGTTAAGAGGAAACACTCTGTACATTTTTGGGCCTTATAGGCAGATTAAAACTTATTTAGAAATAAGCAATTGCTGAAACATCCTACCACTTAAAATCTCAAATTTACTGTTGTGTCATATCAGTTATGTCATTCTGCATTTTGAAAGGATGATGGTAAAACAACAAACAGTATATAAATTTTTCAAATGTCTACCTTGATCCTATCATTCTTATTGGAGCACTGGACATAGAACATAACAGAAAGTGACCAGATATGATTTGATATGACATTATGTAGGCAGGCACCACTGTCAAAGATGGGAAATGGTCATTTGGGTATATCAAGATGTAAAGTTAATTAGACCACATTCACAGAGGCTTTGTCTTGGAAGAAAACAAACTTTATTTCTATCTACAGCCTCTCTAAGACATTTGAGTAGTAAGAAAAACATGTAGTATTCCTATAGCCACTGAGGACTCATGGGTGATTTATGTATTTATTTAAAAACATTCTAACAATACTATTTCATCTTGACAGTGAGTTCAGTAAATGATAGTCTATGAAGTTTTTTGTATGGGGACAATTTGTAGAAAAATAGAGATGCCCCTAATCATTGTTAAGGTAGCATTTGATTTTTAAAGGGAGCAGTGGAAAAGAATCAGGATTCTATAGCCCACCGTGTGATGTAGATTGCTACGCCATTTAGAAAAGATACTTGATAAAGACTAAGTAGATATGTGCACAGTCCTATAAAACTCAACCTTGATTGTGCCAGATTAAAAAAAAAACCCGGCTGCTCAAAAAATTGAAGCAGATGTCAGATGCAAGCAGCTGTGGTCTGGGAAATTCAACAAAATTCCAATATTCAAATTGCTTCTCTGGATAAAAACTGCTTGATAGCACTATTTCAGATTTGATCTGGACTGCCGGTGAACCATCTGCGTAAAATGAAAGTAATCTGCTGACACTGTCAATACAGGTAGGCGTCAGCATGATTTGGTCAGAAAAAAAAAAAGAACCTACCAAGGAGTTTTCTGGAGCTTGTTGGGAAAGTATTGTAGTAATTAACCCCAGTTGGTAGAATAATGAACACCAAAACGTAAATGAAAAGTGTTTTTGCTTGTTGTTGAAGGACTATCTGCAAAAATAAAAGTAAAAAATAAAAACAAAAAATCCCACCAAAATCAAAACAACCTTCACTCTAATTTTAGGTTCAAAATGGAATCTTATGGTAGGAATGAAGATGGGGTGAGAATGTTGAGAAAGCTACATTCCCAGATCCAAGGAAAAAGTGATGATCAGTGTGTTAAATCTGACCTTGTCAGAATGATGAAAATGCACAGTCGGTTAACAAGCAAATTGTTAGACAAACTGTGAGCTTTAAAAATTCAGTATCACAAGAAAATGAATAATTCTCTTAAAAGTTACTAAATACACTTTTTATTTTGCACAGCTATGTTTTGGATAAAGTAAATATATGTAGATGCTGAAAGGTTGCTTACAAATAGGTCAGCTTGTGGCGGAAGTATTTCATAATTCAAGATACATCAGCCTTGGCAATAGCTGAGAATAAGAGTGAGTAATCAAAAGTGACCCAAACAATGACATCAGAGTTTCCAGATGGTATAGAAAAAAGTCCATGATTTATGATTGCCAGTGCAGTAAATAAATCTAAAACAATAGGCGTGGATGGGGAAGCAGTCACAGCTGACCAGAAGAGCAGTTGCAATGCAACCCACAGAAAGCTCAGTGCCAAAAGTAATTGACATAGTCGTCAAATCAATTTCCTAGGGTGCAGACTCTCAAGCACTCAATCTGATTCTGTATGCTGCACAACACTTGGATTATACAGCTGTCTCTAATTCAGATAGCCTTCGCTCAATATGAATCCAATTCAAGGAACTGTCTAGAAGTGAACAATAATGATTTAGGCTTCCTTATGCAAGTTTACTGTTTTCTAGTCAAACCGCTCTCTTTTGGAATTGCATATATTTTATATTAATTATTTAACATTTAGCTGACATTTTTTTCTCATTCTGAATGACCAAACACAATGATATTCCTGAAATCCACGGTCTTTCTTCCCTGGGCGTGCACCGTATGTTTTTTACATCAACTATGTTCTTTACTTGAAGGTACATGGACAATACCTACATGGAAGATGGATAGATGGATCAATTTATTTTTCTGAATTTCAGTTCGATGCAATTCACAGATAAAATTGAATAACCCTTTGATGCAAATAATTTTTATTGGTGTTCATTCATTTCTCATTTGTCTAATGTTTATAGAATATCTGCAGCATACCAGATACTTAATTTGACACTGGGGTGTCGAGATAAGAGACAAAGGCTCTGCCTTAAAAAACTCGGAAACTTAAAGAACAACTGAGATAGGTAAAAAATCATGCGAGAATTATAGAGAAAACACAAATGGCAGAGGAACACACAGAGAAAGCTGCTACCAGAGCTGTAGTGGGGTGACACTGGGAGAGCAGTAGGGAAAGATTTTGCAGATTCCAACACTGCCATTGACATTTGAAGAAAGAGAAAAAACTGCCATATTGAGAGAGGATTGATAATATTGCAGGCGAGCTCAACACTGAAAACAAGCATGGCATTTTCAGGTAGTTACACACCCTTCAGTGCAGCTGGAACATAGGATTTGTCAGGGAAGAGCATGGAAGATGTTGAGAAAGAAGAGGGAAGGTATGGATTAGATGTCCAAGTGCAAGGGTGGGAAGTATCTTATTGCTTAGAGAGAATGTTCACTCACTGTCGTTCACTCAGTGCTCACAACAGTTTGTGAGAACTGCTTGCCCCTTTTTGAAAATGAGCTAGGATTAAGGTTTAGAGAGGTTGGGCCATTCAGAGAAGTCACATAGGTGAGAATCGGGCCCAGGTCTTTCTGCTCTGAAGACCACATTATTCATTACTTGGCTTCCCAGTCCAGGAGTTCCTTTGGTTCTGTGCTGTGTCACCTGGGACAACTTTTAAACTTTTGGAAAATAGAAAAGAGGGAGTGACGGGGCTTGTGGCAGTATGCAAGAAGGTAGAGGAGAAAATTTGCAAAATAGAAACTAGACTAAAAGGAGGAAGGGGAAAATAATGGTTATTAATTTCAAAACACTATAAAGACAAAGCAAGCTGGTCAGAACCCTCTAGGGTATATGGGAAGAAGATAATTCCATAGGGGCTGCAGGGTCAACAGAATTTCTATTGTTGCAAAAGATCTTTGAGAGAACAGATTAGAAGATGATAAATCACATCATTAGCAAGCTATTTGTTTGCTATTAATTTAACCTTCTATCTTTAGAAATAGGGGAGGTTGAAGGGTCAGGGGAAAGATAAGTCGATGATGGGCGCAAACTGGCTGAGCCATCAGCGAGTTTAGAGATGGAACAATGAATCAGGATGTGACAAGTTCTAGCAGTAAGAAAGAAGAAAGCCATGAAACAATGACAGGAGTTGGGACACAGAACATTTTCAGAGAAAAAAATGAAAAAGAATAATAAAGAGGTTGCAGGCCATGGCCCCTAGCAACCGCACATTGATGTTTCTCTCTCTCTTTCTCTCTCCCTTCCCTCTCTAAAGGTAAAAAAAATAATAATAATAATAAAGAAAATAGAATAATTCACAAAAGTAAAAGGATTAAAACAGGAAACAAAAATTACATCGAGAAGAAATTTAAAGTGGAAAACAAGACCATTTATATAGAGAATTAAACCTGGGTTATTTTATAATAATTTTTAAAAATATAGTTATGAAACAATATTGTCAACTGTAGAAAAATTAGTGGATGAAAATAGTAGAACAGAGGAAAAAATACTCTGTCTCACTTACCTGAATAATCACACTTTGTATTTTGATGTACTTTCTTCCACTTATTTTTCTCCAGACATTTTATATAATTGTGTTCATAATGTAAGAAGTTGTAGTTTCCTTTTACTTCTAGTATTTTAGAATACATATTCATCATGTTACATAATCAATTTTTATAAACATTTCTTCCCCAGCACAATTTAATGACATTGAAAATTATCATACACTTATGTCTTTGAGAGCAAATATTTTAGTAAATGGATAATTTTCAGATATATGAGATTACCTGTTGTATTTTACTTTAAGATTTTTATGGCTACAGAAACAACTGTACCCTCAAAGTTAAAATATTTGAACATAATAACTTACATTAGAAATTCTAATGAATAAGTAAAGTAAACAATTGTGTGCATAGGTATTTCCTGTTTTGTTGAGTAGTTCAAATAAGGAAAAAAATCTATTTTTCTGAGGTACACACCGTTGAGTTGGCTCCGACTCCTGGTGATCCCTCCGAATGAGTGACATCCGCAGTGTCCTGTCCTCAGCTCCTGCTCAGCTCCTGTAGATTCAGGCCTGTGGCTTCTTCTATGGAGTCAACCCTCCTCGTATTTGGTCTTCCTCTTCTCCTGCTTCCTTCCATTTTTTCCCAGCATTATTGTTTTTTCCAAAGAACTCTGTCTTCTCATGATGTGCCAAAAGTCTGACAACTTTGGCTTGGTCATCTTTGCCTCCAGTGGTGTTTCAGTCTTCATCTGCTCCAGGCCTCACTTGTTTGTCTTTCTGGTGGCCCAGGGTAGCCATGGAGCTCTCTTCCAACACCACATTTGAAATGGATCAGTTCTTTTTTTCCAACAGCCCTGTTCACTGCCCACCTTCCACATCCGTGCATAATAATCTATTTTTCCCCTTCAGTTTTATAAAGATGATTCAGAGGTAGGCTAGAATCCATGGCCTATGTTATTTACCCCCATGATCTATGCTTGGCATCAAGCTGCCTCTAAGGTGAAACAGATGGGCCAAGAAGAATGCAGGGACCTCTCTCTATTAACACAATATGTAAGAACAGACAGGGAAAATAGTGTTGAAAGCACTAACCCACTATTCTGTCTAATAAAACACCTGGGATCATTGTAGCCCGTTGGCATAGCCCAACAGCTATCGGATTCAAATATACTGACTCCAGTGGAATAGGAATTTGAAATCTATAGTAGATATACTTGATCAAATTAATTTTATCTAGCTCTAAAACAAGCATCATTTATTATGATTGTGATAAACCATTGCCAAAATTAACTAAATATTATCTTACAGTTTCTATCAGTTAAATTATTTTATTAT
The DNA here is from genome assembly GCF_019186645.2 of Phyllostomus hastatus. Taxonomy (NCBI): domain Eukaryota; kingdom Metazoa; phylum Chordata; class Mammalia; order Chiroptera; family Phyllostomidae; genus Phyllostomus; species Phyllostomus hastatus. The sequence goes on along the minus strand of NW_025334017.1, from coordinate 8,996,119 downwards.
TTTAAATTACATTTCAACGCAATATGTTAGATTCCTCTTTATCAGAGGAAGAGAATGACACCACTAGCACTTTTAAAAAGTGTGGATAAGATGCTTTTCTAAAACCCCCAAAGGAGACAACTTATTAGGGAGATAATAATCTATTTGTGTTTGCATAGAAATGTACTACAAAGAATGAGGCTATTCGAATTACAGTGGTATACTTGGAGAAACAAGTAATAGAAAAGAAATATGAAACTATTTGAACTGTCAAGATTCTAGATGAAGAAACCCATTTATTTTAAAAAAAGATGCTTTTAAAAGTGCCTGCTTCTCAATAGAATTCCATTGCCACAAGATGGCTACTTCAGTAGTTCACTTAACAAAATTTGTTCCTGTTATATGCCCACACTGAGAAAACAGAAGTGAAGAAAATAGCCATAGTCACTGCTCTCATGGTGCTTTGATATGATACATTTTCAATTTTTTCAGAATGACAAAAAACAGTCAAATTCATTTTATCATATACTCAGAAAGTGCACGAGCTACATTTTTTCTGACATGCATATGTTTTATACATGTATATGTATAACAGTTAGCTGAATTGGTGGTAAAAGAGGAAGAATTACCAATATTTAGAATTTTATGTGAGAATAATGATAAGAACCCTAAACTTGAAAACATTTTGACTTTTGAAATTATGCAGTTGACTGCCCTGGTTTCTTTTTTTTTTTTTTTTGATATTAAAAAGTACTGGACAAACATTTAAGAAAGGCTTTCTTTTTGACCTATAGCATTTCCTGATATTTGGTAGTAGTATTTTATAACTGTCTCCTCTTTCTGAATTTTAATACATTGATTCAATTCAAAGAACATATTTTTAATGTGTCTTAATGTATTTAATATAGTTTAAAGAACTATATAAAGATGTTTGAAAATATCATTTTAAGGCCCTGGCTGGTGTAGCTCAGTGGATTGAGTGCAGGCTACAAACCAAAGTGTCGCAGGTTCGATTCCTGGTCAGGGTACATGCCTGGGTTGCAGGCCATGACCCCCAGCAACCGCACATTAATGTTTCTCAATCTCTCTCTCTCTCTCTCTCTTTCTCCCTCCCTTCCCTCTCTAAAAAAGAAATAAATAAAATCTTTTAAAAAAAGAAAATATCATTTTATTAATTTAACTCATTTACTCCTCTCAAATGAATATCTTGAATTCTAAAGCCCTAGGAGCAGTGAAACATCTTTGAGGTCAATGAGAACAATCTAATAATTAACCCCCAACTTTTCGAGCACCAACTGCAAAAGTGTACCTGAATGCAGGCCTGGCTGCCTACTGCTGTGAAAGCCAATGCTCCAGAGGCACGTACTGATGTAAAGGAAAGTGGTTTATTTGCAGATGCCAGCCATCCTGAAGATGGGAGACTCACATCTCAAAACTCAGCTCCTGGAAGATGGGAGATTCATGTCACAAAGCCCATCTCCATCTGCCAGTGGAGGCAAGGGTTTTTATAAGGAGGGAGAGGGGAACAGAACCAAGAGATCCAGAGAGGGGGTTACAAAGCTCTCTATGTGCAGATGAACACAGTCCATCCCGATAAGGCAAGTGATGGTGCAGTGTGCTTCACCCTGGTTTAATCATCCTGGCTTCACGTCATCTTGACTTCGTGTCATCCTAGTTCCATGTTTGAATGTCAGCAAATCTCCTGGGACTGGGATGCCTGAAGGGGCCTGTATCTTTTGAAGTTAGCTCCTAGGATTCTTAGATAAACATACTATTCATCTACAAGCCATATATTAGTCAGAGTAGGCACAAATAATGTCAAAAGAATGGTGGGGTGGGTCTCAATTCCCCACTATTACCATTTTCCACTGTTACAAAAGCAAAACTAATCAGTGTTGTTGATGAATGAAATTCCAGATCTAGTAGTCCCTAAGATGTCAAGTTTTTTTCTCTTAGTCAAGAAATGTACCAATTATAATAATGGGGCTTGTTTTAAAGAAAGTATCTTAGTTTTTTTTTGAGTGATGATCATGATAGTCTTACTTTTAAAGCTCATTCTGAGAAATTATTTCTTGTAATTTTCTGTCTAATTGACATAATCCATTTATTTATGTGAGAGACATGACTAGCTTCTAACCCCCACTGCAGCATCTGGTTTCAGAGAGCAGTGCCCACAACTGAGTAGTTGTTAAACACTTTCTCTTGATAGAGCCACTGGATCTATTGTCAAACCAGTTCAAAATCCTCCTTTTGCTACTAATCTTTGTCACAAAATAAGGATGTGAGAAGCTTGGTGCTTCATTTATCTTACTGCCTATGCTTAGGCTGGGGTTCCCCAATATGTCACCATTCAATAATTAAATTTCACTAAATGTAGAGTTGACTCAATTGTACATTCAAATATACAATGCAAGAAAACTAATATTTGTCTGTCTATGAGATAAACAAATGTAAATGTGTCACTGGGTTTTTAGAAACATTTTTCTACCATGATCATGAAATTGACACATTGTCCAGGACAGAATGTATTTTTTATAATTCAAGTGGCATATTAGTGAACATGCTTACATGTAGATGTACAATATATGTGTAATGTATATGTAGGTGTGTAGTGAGATCATTTTTTGAAATGAGAAGCCTACCATATATTGCCATATTTCCTGGGCAACAAGAAGTTATACAATGAGTCTAAAAGAAACCAAGTGATGAGCAAAATTGTGAATTCAATAAAAAATAAAACTCTCCAAAATGAATGGTTTTATTTTATAATTTGTTTGCTGAGTGCCAGTGCACAAGAAAGACACTGCAAGAACTATGAAAGGTATTAAGGTAACTGTGGAGAAGCTGCCAGTGACAACGATAAACACAGGAAGACTTCACCTTGCTTAGAAGCAGAGTGCACCTCACTCATCTCTTCACAGAGAGAGTGCCTCACTCTAAAGCACAGGGCAGGTTTGTTTGCTGTCCAGAACAATTAGAATAATATCTCCTCTGAGGCAATACTTGGAAGGTTTGCTTGGTAAAAGACTTGGGATCCCAACTCAGGATTCCTCTACTGTGATGTAAACCCACTGTCTGTGTAGCATCTGTCGGTCACCCCGGTGGGGGTCAAATAGAGCCAAGCCTGAAGCTCATTGCCTCTATGCTGTAAATAATAAAGTCCTAGAATCCATGGTAGCAAGCTAACTTGTTAGATGTAGAGGACATAAAATCCCCGATCCTTCACAATCTTGACACTTCCATGTACAGTGTTTTATTATTTTTGCTTATATAAATATAATTTTTCACTCTCATCCTGAAACAATTCACTTATGTCATTTTAGTAGTTTGAATGTGTCCCCTTTCTGTTCCACCTTTTTGTTCTACTTCTCTTCTGCAAATTTCTGTTTCCACATCTGATTGGTGACATTTTCTGAGCCATTGGTATTACTCTCTGACCTCATTAAGGTCTTTGCTGACAGCAGCACTAGACCAATAGGTGAATTTACAATGAGCATTCGGCCTGTGTTATCACATCACCCAATGTGAAGAGTTCAATTATTTAGAATAGTTTTCTGTCGTGTATACATACAGGATGGCTCCATTCTCTCTGAACATGCTCTGCAAAGTTTCTATCAAGAAGCCAAGTGGTCTAGAAAGGATTGACTGCAATGGATCACATGTGAAGTATACTTCTGGAAATAGGCCAGTGTCTTTCAGAGTGCTAGAGCTATTTCTTTCCCTTTCAATATAATGAGCAAAAAGAAGCAGTATTGTGTAGAATATAAACAGATGGTACCAAATTTTAGAAAGAATGTCACTTTATAATGAAAAATTTCCATGGAGGTTCTACAGATGACCACAAGAGCCACATGTCAAGCCTCATTGAAGGACTTGTTGTTCTGAAGGACGTTAAGATGTCATACCAAGGTGACTGACATAAAGTTATTCTGCATGCAAAAAAATAATTGTGAGCTTTTCTAAAACTGACTACAAGTGTTTAATAACTACATTTCAGCTAAAAACAAACCCCTTGGTCTTTTAGCATTTTGTGCAAACACCATAAAAGGAGTTGAACACATCATTTTTCTCAGTGTGGCATGGTATTACATTTAGCCAAAGTATGAAATCTATGCAGAAAATAGGTGGGAGAGAGAACACAGTTTCATTCTGCCAAACAGCCCCTGTAAGCCATGGAAGCGAACACTCTCCATGAGTCTGCATTAAACCAGGTGATACTAAGCAGAACACTCCATGAAGCAATTCTATATTCGTAGGTGATTCTTTTGGTTTTCTTCTTTTTTTTTCCCAGAGACTCTGTTGGATTTCCCACAGACCGGTGTTGTGTGTTCTTGGTCTTTTGGAGTTTATTGATTCAGAAGGGACAAAAGGAAGGTAGAGATGACTATAGGGAAACATGGAGGCATGTCAGGGCCTTTCTACTTGGCCCCTGGAGCCTACGCCCTGAGACTACAGTAAAAGGCCTTATATGAGATTATTTGGGTATTTCTAAACTACTATCCAATAGGTAAGTTATGCTGCATTCCATTCTAGAGCCAAAGATCATAACATTAGTAAGTTCCATTTTGTTTGTAAATGGAAGCAGAGTTAGTAAAAAGTAAATAAATAAATTTATTGGAATAAAAGGAGACTTTTACAAGTTCAATAATTTCCTTAACGTTTTTCAATGTAAGTTTAATTTAGATCCTTTTATGAATATATCTCCCCCTTATCTGATAAGGGGTCCCCTCCTCCCACCTATACCCCTTATGAGATACTAGCATAAAAGTAAAGGATTTTGACTACAGCACAAGAAATGACTGAAGGGTTCTCTCTCAATTTGGCTTGAAGGCTTCAAGAACTCGCCCACAGAACAGAGAATGCCCTTCTAAATCAGATGTACTATGCATTGGATCTGACCCTGCAGAATTTCATATCTATAATTTTCCCTTCAAAAATGACAGTTATAATCAAGGTCGTGACATTTCTTCCTAACAACACACAATTGATTCCTCACTTCTGTTTTTGTTTGGAAAATGCAGAACAGGCATTTAGGGGCTAGCTATCAATACCATGAAAAATGGAAAGATGTCAGAAATAACCATCTGCAGCTGGCCACGTGCCTGCTCTCAGAGCTGGTTACACAACTCAGCAAATATATGGCATGCACTTGTCTAGAGGAAGATGGACTGCAAATAAATTATTAAGCTTTTCCTACTGGTGGATGGGGCATTTTCACATAGGCTGCAATGCGTGTCATCACATGCAGCAGAAGGATAAAGGCATGGACCAGCTTGAAGAAAATTGATAGTGACTTGTACATCCTTATTCATAACCACTTTATTCCAGATTAAGAAAGCTTTGAACAGCAATTTCTAAAATAATCTTGTAGAACTCTTTACAGATCTCCAAAACTCACACACAGAAAACCATGTGCATATACACACAAAAAATGCCAAAAAACAAAAACACAACCACTGATTAGCAACTAAGAGCTTTAATTTGCTGGCTCAGATATTTGCTGAATAGTCAGAGTAGACTGTATTTTAAAGGTGGTGAGTGTGCCAGAGCAGATAGTTGGCTAGAAGGTTAAAGATGAAACCTTAAACCATTACTCTATGCTAAGAATATCCTAAGGGCTCTTTTTATTCTTACTAGCTATCCTATCCCCTCACACTCTGAGACAGAGATGTCTATTTGCCTCTGTTTACAAAAAGAGGTTATTTGAGGCAATAGGTGATCGATAACTTTGATTTAGCGTAAGGAGATGAGAGAGGCTAGTCCAAAAATGAAACCTAATTGAACTTTTTTTCTATTTCAAAGAAACAAAGTAAAAAGTGTTAAGAGATAGGTCCAAGAGCCAATAAAATAAAATAAAATAAAATAATAAAATGGAAAAAGAAAAAGTCCACAGTACATTAGTGTGAAAATGTGTCAGGGATTGGAAGTGGTAAAATATAAAGGAAGAACATGTTAGGAGTCTTTTCCATGCATAGCAAGGTAAGCCATAAAGAAGAGATTTTGGAACAGCCTAAGACCAACTCAAAGCAAGACCACACTGAGTTGAATTTATGTCCTACCCACTGAATTCTCTTTTCTGAAAAGGAGCATGTGAGAAAATACTTTTGTATTTGCCCATAATCTGCATATGCATGAGGGATTCAGAAGGCTTTATTTTTTAATTCTTGCCTAAAGTTGAAGACCTGCTTTCAACTTGAATTATGTAATTATACAAAGTAATGAATCCTAGTAAGTTAAACATCTCTGTGGATGAAAAAAGGTGCAATCTACACCTTTCCAGTTATCTCTAGAAATACCAGAATGAAAACTAAACTTCGAATTTCTCAGTGTGGCCTTACCAGGATCACTCACCAATTAGACAAGTATATTAAGGTAAGTAAGAAGAGCTTATACCCAGAGAACTTACTACCCTAACTAGCACCAGATTCTGTGGGGTTTTTTTTCAGGGAGGAAATATAGAATATACAAAATTATACTAAAAGAGGAAGACAAATCTAGGCAGCCTGAGAGGTCTATTTTCCCTCTGCTCAGTAACAGCCAAAAGCCTGTCCAGTGGGTGTGGTTTAACTCAAAGCAACCAGAGGTTGAGCTCAGGAAACTTCCATCTCTAATACTATTTCCTGGCCCAGGGCCCTCACATGGTGTTCTCTGCCCCTCTGAAAGTTGGCTCTCACCTGCTTTTATGTCTGTGGTGCGTTCTGTTCAGTTCTACCTGACTTATGCATTCAGAGATCATCAGAGCTAGCCATCCTTGTATGATTTTATTTGCTTCTCAACTAATAATTATTTTCTTCCTAAACTCTGTATTATGTTCACATTTTATAGTGGTGGTGTTGGCGGTGTCTAGAAACTGCAGGACCAAGTTGGCAAGTGCTAAGCTGACAAGTATCTGACTTCTCTCCCTCAGAAGTTTGGTGGGTGCTGTCCTAGACATTCAGTCCTGGTCCTGGATCCAATTTGTGGTGATCTCTTTTCTAAACCATCCCAATATTCTGAGTCCAGTTAGTTCTGCTTTTTACAGATAACTGCTCTATCTGTATTTGTGCATGTGTTTTACTCAATTATTTTAATGGAAAAAAGACCAATAAAGTGCTTGCTTTTCATATGTTAAGTAGTTTAGTCTTCAAAAGAGCCTTATTGGGTAGGTAGGATTATTACTCCCATTTTAAAGATGAGGAAAATAAGCCACACAGACCTACATGCTTTGTCCAAAGTCACCCCACCAGGAAGTGGCAGAGTTTGGGTTGGTCTGTATTGGTCTACGTGGTCTGGCTCCTAACTTCCAGTTTATGGTGTGACTGCTTGCTACACTGCTTCCTACACAATCCTTTTCCTTCTTTAAAGAAAGAAATAAATAAACCCATGTTATAGAATTTGAAATGTAAAAATTATTCTGTGAAAAGAAGCTCTTTCACGGCCCTGTCTCCCAGCCCTCAGAATTCTCTCTGAAGAAATAACCATTGCTGTTGCATCTGTGAATATTCTTTCAGAAATATTCTATGTAAATATGAGTAAATACAGCATATATACATTAATTTCTTTTTAATGCAAATCTCATCTTATTCAATGTACCACTTAACATCATAAGTTCTTCCACTTAATTTTGCAACTTTTATATTTATTTATAAATACTAATTTATTATTTTTAAATGGCAGAATATTTTTCTAACGTATGGGTATAACAAATGTATTTGACCCATCTTCTATGAAATTATACAATTAAGTTATAGCATGTCATTTAAATGAGTAACAGCTTACATGTGCAGTTGCACATCTGTGAGTTTTCAATTGGATAAATTTCTAGAAATGGAATCCCTGAGTTTAAAAATATCTGTATTTTATTTATTTTTTTAAAGATTTTATTTTTATTTATTTTTTAGAGAGGGAAGGGAGGGAGAAAGAGAGAGAGAGAGAGAGAAACATCAATGTGCAGTTGCTGGGGGCCGTGGCCTGCAACCCAGGCATGTGCCCTGACTGGGAATCGAACCTTCAATGCTTTGGTTTGCAGCCCACGCTCAATCCACTGAGCTACGCCAGCCAGGTAAAATATCTGTATTTTAAATTTCTATTGCTAACTTACCCTTTTTAGAGGGTTGCATTGATTGCATTTCCACCAGCTCTGTGTGAGAGGGTCTGTTTCCACCAGTGCCTTTGCTAACACAGCGCATCATTGGATGGTGCCAATGTCCAATTGCATCTCTGCCCTTCTCAGAGGTGAAAGTAGTATCTCATTGCACTTTCAGTCTGAACTGTTAGTTAAGCATTTTTCTTTTCCATGAACTGTTTTTCATATCTTTTGTACATTTCTCTATTATACTGTTAGAGTCTTATTTATAAATTTGCATGAAACTTTTCTGTTAAGGACTGGAACTTTGATATTCTAGAAATTATCATCTTTCTTTCTCAGATTAGTGTTTGTCTTTTTGACTTTGTTTTGAATCATGAAGGAATTATCTTTATAGAATTGACTCATTCAATCATTTCTTTTAATGACTTCGAGATGTATTTCATACTAAGGAAAACCTTAACTTTCCTAAGGTTAAATTTTTTTCTATTAATTTATAGCTCCATTTTTATTTTTACACTTATGTCATAGATCTAACTGGAATTCATATCTGAATAAAGAATAGTTTAGACCCAGCATTTTTGTTTGTTTTCCCAAACAGCTATTCTGTTCTGTTGGCTTACCACTATTTTTAAAATCATATTACTTTCTTGTTTTGAAATATTGATTTTATCATTAATTTTTAAATACAATTGGGTACAATTTTTTATTTTCTATTCTGTTCCATTGATTTGTATATTCACGTGCCAGTACAAAACTATTTTAAATGTTATCACTTTATAATGCATTTTGATATCTATTAGGGCAAGTCATTTCTCATAACTCTTCAGAATGTTTTAGTTATTATTGCTAGTTAAAGTTTTCTACATAAATTTAAGTGTTAGCTTGTCTGATTAAAAAATATGCTGGTATGTTTTTAGTAGTCACATAAATGTATATGTTAATGTAAGCAGAGTTGACATCTGTATGTTAATGTGACTATGATATATGATGATAAGTATTTTAAAAATATAACTTCCATTTGTTTAAGCCTCCTTTTGGGGCCTATAATAACATTTTTACCAATAGTTTTTTTTTAAGATTACAGATATTTCTTTTTTCATTCTGTTCTAAATATTTCATACCTGTTGCAACCACTGAAATTGTTGACTTTTCTTCCAGTGTATCTTCAAAGTGGCTGGTTTTATAAATGAAGGTCATTGATTTCCGTATTATTTTATTTTTCTTTTACTTTTTTCTTGACTTCTACTAATGAACATTTTATGGTTTACCCATTGCCATTTCTTTTCTGAGTTTTTCTGTCTCATTTTGTGTTTTTCTATTATAAGCATACTTATTCTACTGATTTTTTTTTAATTCCTAGGACAATGTTGGATCTATTTTCACGTCAAGCAGTTTTTTGTTTTCTGTTAAATATTCTTTGTTTGCCATTTGCTTTTCCTTCTGTGTCTCTGGTTGTATGTGTTTGCCTGCATCTGTGAATCTGTGTTTGTTATCTTCTTATAAATTCTTTTTTTCATTATTGCTAATTATTGAGAGCTATTATTTCTTTTTGAGCAGCTAGTTTTAGGAGATTTGTGTCAAGAGAAGCCCATGGCCATGTTTTATGCAAGCAGAGACTCTTCTTATGACACAAAATGATGGTGTAATTGTTATTTTTTATGCTGTATACAATGTGGAGATTACTCAGCTGTGCCTCATTGACAGGTGGTTTTTCTGCAAATATGGCCTGTCTCTGTGATCCTTAGTTTCTTCTCAGGGCCAAACCAAGTCCAGGTATGCCTACCAGCTCATAAAGGTATTTCTCATATAACGAAATTTCTGGTTTTGAGCCTCACCCTGGAGAAGTATACTGTGTTAGCTTTTTCTGTGATGTATTGTAGTAGGTGGCTTCTCTCTTTACATTTTTAAACCTTTAATTTTCACTGTTTGGAGAGTCATTCTGATTTTACGGCTTAAAATTTTAGCTGTCTCTGTTTCACTGAAAATCAAAATTACATTTCTGTTTCATATTTTCTTTGTAACTTTAGGGTATTTTCCCTGAGAAAAAGTGAATGCTAAGTTTACTCCATCCCGCCCAACACCTTTTTATGGACTGGAAGGTTAGGACATTTCCTGAAGTGACACAAAACCTAAGACAATAACATATGTTCTGGTGACAGATAAATAATATTGTATCAGATGTGCTATTACCTTTATTAGTAAATATATTAGCAGGTCTAAATATGGAAATAACTATTTACAAAATAGAGTTGGGATTTCCTTTTTAACCACAATTATTTCAGTTAATTCAACAAATAGTGATAAAGTATCTATTTGTTTTCCAAGGACTAGGAGAGTCACAAAGAAAACACTATTGGTACATCATTGCTTTCCTTAAAGCACTTACAAGCTGTTGGCAAGACAGACAAAAACGAACATCAGCAATAGAAGAGGAGCACTTAACTCAACCCAAGCAATAAGGCAAGGTTTCCTAGAGGAGGGAAGAGTTGAAATGTCTTGAAAGAGGCAAAGAAACATTTGACTGGGCAAAGAAACGAGGGAAACACTTTGTGTGAAAAGAAGTCTATGAGCAAAGACACAGAAGCAAGAAATATCATGGTATGGTAAAAAGTGTTTTTATGTCTGTGGCTGTACCCATTTGAAAATCCTAAATGTTTGTTTTAGAAATAGCATGCTAGCCCGGGTTGGTGTAGCTCAGTGGATTGATCCAGGCTGCAAACCAAAGGGTCGCCAGTTCAATTCCCAGTCAAGGAATGTGCCTGGGCTAGTAGTATGGGGCACACAAGAGGTAACCACACATTGATATTTCTCCCCCTTTCATTCTCCTTCTCTTCCCCTCTGTCTAACAATGAATAAATAATATCTTGAAAAAAAAATAGTATGCTATATGAGTGTCTCTGAAACATATTTTCTTCTGGCTTAAACTTAAAATATTTTCCTCATAAAGATTTCTCTTTGTCCTCTTCCATACTAACCAAAATAGAAGTGATAATAATATAAAAACTGATCATAATAATATAAGAAATAGTTATTAGGACTTTAATCTGAATTTAGCTTATTTCAATAAGCCTTTTCTGAGTAGCCATTATTTGCCTTATAATACTCATACTTTTTAGAGGATATAAAAATAACAAAACTCTGCTTGTACCCTCAAAACATTAAAACTTTTATACTTGGAGTAAGTATAAGGAAAATGAGCCTCTTTTGTTGTCACTACCCAGCACCTCAATTCACCTGCTTCTACTGTTCATTATATTTTTATTGTTGAAGAAATAATTTGTATAAATACATTTATAGTTCTTATGGTTCAGTTTTCACATGGCAAGTTATATTTTGACATGAATATTAATGTACATTTCTTAATGTTTTTTCATCCATGACCTACTTTACTTTGACATTTTACTTAATGAACTTGCAAAATTTTAAAAACACTCATGTGCATTATTTTAATGTTTACTCTGCTTATTTGTCTATGGAAAACTAAGCAATTCTTTAACTTTAACCCAACCAGCTAATGCTTTTTCAGAATCATTTATTTTTGACTTTTTCAATCATTAAGAAAAAAATCAAAGTTAACTATATCATTCTTGAAAGTTTTTATTACTTAGTCTAGAAAAGGAATATAAAATTATAGATTTTTCCTTTTCTTCTCTTGTGGCACAAATACATTTAATGTCTACTTTTGCTATAAGCAAAATTTAAAATGCAAAGTACAGTAAACTAGAGAAAACACATATTATATTTAGGATATATCTGATTTCTGAATTCATTCTTATTTTAGGAAGCTCTTTGGCAGAATAAATCTTAGATAATCACTTCTTTGTCCGACAGATGGGTTGCAACCATGTTACCTCTCTAAATGTTTCTGTTTTACTTTTATCCTATCTTGGAGCTAATACTAGTGTCATAAATGATGAATTGGGTAGCTCTCTTGGGTCCACATTGATCCCAGGTTTTAAATGCAAGTCCCCCCAAACTATTCTGATGTGTTAAGATAATGCAAAGGAAATTTGAAGAGGAGAAAGAACATTTAACCTAAATATAAATGATCATTATTTATAGATTATTCAAAAATGTCCAGTTTCCCTGAGAGGAAACAAGTTGAAATTGTTTTTAGTTAGTAATAAGTTTCTGAGGGTTAAAACAGCTAATTGATATGACAACATTCCTGAACATGCTAGGCAGAAATATGAATGTTTAACAGACAGAACACTGTGCTTTTGAGGAATTAACTGGCTATTCATTCAGTCTTTAAGCATTATTGCAACAAGAATTACATTTGAATTTTTAAAATAATTATGAAGTGGCTAAAGGCTGAGAATAAACCTGCATTTCTCTACCACTGCCATGGGAAAAGGAAACCCTTAATTACAATGCTTGTCTTTGAATAATATTTCAGTTGTAACAGCACATTTCTTCCAATTTTGCATGATAAGTGCATTAATATTTATTCACATTCTATGACCTTTACATAATTCTCCTGGGCACTATTTTCCAAACTATTATGTTTGCTCATTTTTTTGCTCTTTAATACTTATCATTTATGCACTTCTTGCTACTACATATTTTATAAAAAGGTTAGGATTATTATGGAATGAGTTGGAATGAGACATTGGCTCTGATTCTCTTTCATCACATTTATCTTTTGGTGAGGGATACATAATTTTATATACCTGTCAAAAATCATCAAGTTGAGTGACATCAGCAAAAATGGCACAGTAGGGAATTTTAAAAGCCCATCGCTCTACAAAAGAAATGAATAAACTAATAAAAACAACCAGAATTAACTTTTTTGAAACTCGAAATTAGCCAAAAGCTTACAGCAACCTGGGAAACAATTAGAAAAAGTGGGCAGCAGTGTGGTGATTGCTGGGGAGAGGTGGGTGTATGGGGAAATAATTGGTAACAGGGAAAAAATAGTAAAGATAACCATCAGATTAAGAAAAAGAGAGAAGAAAATGAATCTTGGTAGATAGCTTTGTGGCATTTAAATTGACCCTGGTCATATCCCTCACTCCACTGCTTGCCAGAGCCTTGACCAGCAGCTCGGAGCCAGCACATATGCTCCGACCAGAGAGTAGCAGAATGAGCCTTATTCTCAAAGAATTGTGATCGTCTGTTTAAACTGTCTGGTGGCTGCTGGAGGACTGAATCAAGCTTCGCTTTATCTCACCTAACTGAAATCTCCCAGTGCTGAGGTGGGGCCTTTGTTAAAAATATTTTTTTAATGTGCTAGTTTGCTGTTTAGGTCAATGAGTACGAGAAGGGATGGACAACAACAGAGTAGCTAGATGCCTAGGAAGAAAGGCTGGAAAATGAGAAGCCTGGGGAAAAGAGGTTTGAAAAGCTCTGACATATTTCTGGAAATCTAGAAAGCCATGGGTATACCTAGAAAAGACGTGAAAAGGCCCTAACTTCTGTGTATGTCTGGATGACCTTTAGGCTGAGTGAAAACAGAATGTAGAGCCTGTAGCACAATTGTGCACTTCCTGGCTGAGTGTTGAAGGTGTGCCCCAACATACGCACTCTCATCACTTCTATTCAACATTGTACAGAAAGTTCTAGCAAAGGCAATTCAGCAAGAAAGACAAGTAAAAGACATCTATATTGTAAAGAGAAAAATAAAGCTATTTCTATTCACAGATACAATGATCTTATATATAGAAAACCCTAAGAATTCACACACAAAAAAAACCTTAAGAATCCACACATACAAAAGTCCGTAAATGATAAGTATTTTCATGTCAATCCAATTGGATATGGAAAAGTACTTCAGCAAAATTGCTAGATACAATATCAACACACAAAAATCAGTCATATTTCTATGTATTATCACAGATATAACTTAAAGAAACCATTTCATTTACAGTAAAATAAAAATTATTTAGAAATAAATTTAATCAAGGAAAGGTAAGACATGTACACTGAAAACTACAAAATATGTTAGAAGTAAAATAAAGAACACCTAAATAAGTGAAAAGACATCATGATTGCAAGACTTAAAATTTTTAAGATGGAATACTTTCCAAAGTGATCTTTTGGATTCATTTGTAATCCCTATCAAAATTCTAATGGCCATTTTGCAGAAATGGATAAGTTGGTTAAAAAATTCATACTGAATTGCAAGGTATCCCAAATAATTTCTAAAAATTGGAAAAAAGAACAAAGATGAAAGACTCACACGTCCTTATTTCAAAACTTACAACAAACTTACAATAATCAAAACAGTGTTCTATTGATACAAGAGATCAATGGAATAGACTTGAATTGAAAGTCTATAAATAAATCCTAGTATTTTTAGTCAGTTAACTTTTGACAAATGCTCCAAGGCCATTCAATGAGAAAAAATTGTTTGTTTTTTTTTAACAAATGGTACTGGGATAATTGTATATCTACATTTGAAAGAATGAGTTTGAATGCTTACCTCATAGCATAAGCAAAAGTTAACTAAAAATGTATCTTATTAAACATATGAGCTAAAACTATACAACTTTTGAAAGGAAATATAGGTATAAATACTCATGACTTTGGATAGGAAATGGTTTCTTAAATATGACACTAGAAACAACAAAAGAAAAAGTAGGCAAATTGGACTTCATCAGAATTAAAGACTTTCATATCAAATAATGCTATCAAGAAAATTAAGACAGAAGACTAAGAAAAATATGTGCAAATATTACATCTAATAAGGGTCTAGTATACAGAATATAGAAAGTATCCCTAAATTTGATAACAAGAATACAAACCAGTCAATTAAAACATAAGCAATGGATTTAAATAAACATTTACAGAGAAAACATAGAAATGACCATTATACACTCAAAAAGATGTTTAAAACATTAATTATTAGAGACATACAAATAAAAACCATGAGATATCACTTCACACCCACTAAGAGGATCATTCTTAACAAAATGGAGAATTGCAAGAATTGGCAAGGATGTAAAGAAATTGGAATCCTTATACATTGCCTGTGGCCATGGAAAAATGATTCAGTAGCTATGGTAAACAGCTTAGTAGTTCCTCAAAAAGTTACACGAAGAATTACCGTATGACCCAGCAATTCCACCCTACCTTTTATCTCTGACCAAGGGAAATAAAAACAACTGACCATAAAAAAACTTGCACACAAATGTTCATAGCACACTATTCACAACAGCCATAGTATACTATTCACAACCCAACCCAATTGGGTTGATAGAAACAACCCAATTCCTATCAACCAATGAATTGAAAAACAAAACATGGTATGTACATATAGTGGACTATTATTTGTCCATAAGAAGAAGTAAAGTGCTTGTACATGCCACAACATGACTAAATCTCCAAAGAATGCCAAACACAAATGATCTCATATTGTATGATTCCACCTATATGAAATGTCCAGAGTAAGAAAATTATACAGACAAAAAATAGATGAGTAATTACTAGGAGCTAAAGGAAGGGTGAATAGACCAACTGCCTAATCAGAATAGAGTTTCTCATTGGGTAATAAAAATGTTCTCGAACTAGACAGTGGTGATTAAAACCACTTATTTGTACATGTCAAAATGGTTAAAGTGACAAATGTTATGTCATAAGTTTTACCTCAATTTTTAAAAATCATCAATTGTGGACTTAAAGTATTGTAAATAATGTTTCAATGAAGCTAATGAAGTCAGTATTTTGAAATAAAAGTAAGTTAACAAATAAATATAAGAGTTTTGTTCTTGTATATTTAGTACAGGTATTTTGTAGTAGAAAATATAATATAAATATGAATCTATTCAGAAGAAATAGCCTCCTTTTATTTCCAAAAAAATTTAATCTAATATTTTTCATAAAATTAATAATTTGTTTATCATTTATTTTCACAGCCCCAAATTAACTTTTGCTCTATTTTTATATAACTATTTTGATATAATCTAATATGTTATCTCTAAAATTAATCATCTGGTTTTTAGTGTAGAATTCTTGACCTAAAAAGGACCTAAAGTTTTCCCATTGTAACCTCTTGATATTCTACCTGAAAAACAAACAAACAAACAAACAAATAAACCAAAAGGAAAAAACAAAGAAAACCGCTGGAGACCAGATATACCAGAATGTTCTCTTTCTGGTATAGTGGAAACCAGAAGTTTGGCCTCATTATTTTTTCTTAATTGTTTACAATGTAGCCTAATGTGTTTTTTAGTCATTTTGCTAATTTGTTTACTTATAGACTTCCCAAAGGGGATTAATTGATGGCAAAAAATATGGTAACCTGTATGCATATTACATATGACAGAGAAAATCCAACAGGAAGCTTTACCAAGAGGGTTGATAAAGATAAATTTGAGAATGACATTGCTTTAGAAGTCTTTCTAGCTTGACAGAGTCTGACCATTCTGAAAAACAAGAAATAATTAGATTGGTAAATTCAATGAGTTTTTTATTTATGAATTAAAAAAATAAACAAGTTTTGTTTTTGCAATACTAAGTATCAGGAATCCAATCATAATAAAAAAATGTTATGAATGAGACATTATTTTCATAATCGAGGCAAATAGACTAAGCTCAGAAAAAAAACTATATAAAAGAATGCTAACTGCCTTTGATTTTAGTGATTTTTCTACTTTTTCTCTCTTTGTATTATATGCTTTAAGTGTTTGGCTCATTAATTTCTAATTATTATTTAAAATACAAAATGGAAAGAACTGTACTTGAACAACAATTAAAAAGTGTGAAAAAATAATAAAATCATAAATCCTCAAAACATAAAATAAAATACATAATATAAATACTAGTTACTGAAAACATGTGTTTAGAGTTTTTAAGATGAAATCATATCTTTCTAGTTAACAACATGGAGAGAGCTCTGAGAAATAAATATGCAAAGTCTTAAATTTACTTTAAACCTCAAATAATAATGGAAATGTGCTTTTACATGGAAGTAAAATTTACTATACTGTGGCATTTTATTTAGATTTTAAAGGATATAATATCCTGTGAAAAAGAGGAAAGTCAAGTTCTTTAACAATGTCTGCTCTTAATGCAACTTGAATAGAATAAAATATGGATAAAAATTCCAGCACTTGGAGCAAGCACTGCCAAGTGAATCATTTTTCAATGAACTCTCCTTGTCCAGCAGTCAGCTTTCATGAATGGCCTTACCCTTCTTATTCACATTCCCTTATTATTCTTTCTCTTCTTCTGTTCAGTGAAAAGTACTTTTTGACCTACCACAAATAAAAACATGCTGAATTTCACAAGATGAACTGTAAAACCCTTTTGCTTTATGGTGATATCGATGAATGCATTTTAAAAATACATTTTTATTAAAAATACATCTCTTCCCAGAGGTATTTGCATTTTATCAGGTAGCATAAGTCCTGCAAAGGGTTGGACTCTACTGTTGACATTGCAAACAGTTCACATAGAGTGCTATTAGATTTAGGGATGTATCCAGGATCCCTCAGATTTTATCACAGGAGTGTACATCTGCTCTGAACACCTGCAAGGTTAAGCCTCTGTCTATTTCGGGCCTCACCACCTGGAATCCTTCCTACAACAAAGCGGAGTAATTGAAAATATGCTGTTTCTGCTTTGTTTCTCAGTATAAAAGAAGGATTTGAGAAGAGCATTGATGGAGGTTCCATTGCTTTTCTGGAGTGTATCTTTCTTTGTCATACGAACAGGTGGGTGCAGGAGATGTAGACAGACATATTGCCATGCCTGGGTTTTAGTAGCTATATGGCAGATGCCGCAGACCACTTCTACTTGGTGCCTGGAACTTGGCAGTGCCAACGGAAACACACAGCAGGGATGGGCAAAAGAAGCCATTGCCCTTGTCACAAAAAGGGCTTGCTCTTCATGTGGAGGAAAGTAGAGTAAGCAGGGTGGCGGGACAGTGAAAGCTAAAACATTCTCTTTGAGCAGCAACCTCTAGGGATGCTTTGTACTCCCTATAAGGGCTGATGTGGATGGGTTTTTATGCTCTTTAACATAATGTATTCAAAAGAGAATGTTTTCTTAGCCAGTGTTAGCTAGTGGTGATCTACACAGGTCACTGTGAGGGAGAGATAAGAATAATTATATATTTGGGAACTGATATAAAGGGAGAGGTCCCACTTCTAGGCTGACAGAAATGTGAACACAATAGAAAAATGAAAGTGTAGGACGAATAAAAGATAAGAGGAATGGTAGGGGAGGGTGTGGAACAATTGGTGGCATTAGTGACCAAACCAAAACATAGTTGCAAGGTTGACAATTTGGGAAATGAAGACAGAAAAGACTGGTCTTGACATTGGAAAACCAAAATGATGTCAAAGAAAAGAATATTCTCAAACAAAACTAAATATATCTGACTGGCAATTTCATTTAAATTTGAATAGTTAATCCAGTACAAAGTCTTTCAAAGTACAAATGAAAAGCCAGAGAATTTTGAACAGCAGGTGGAGAGTAAAAAACAACAGAGGCAGCCAGCAGGACTTTAAAAGAAAGTTGTATTTTCCATCTTCATGTAAGTCATTTGTGATTTCATTAGTTCTAGTAGGAAAATGATTTGGCATTGCTTTTGGTTTAGATCATAGCCAGGTAGTAATTTATTTCACTTTTAGTGCTGCCATTTTGAAATCTTGACTTGTTCACCCAGAGAGGATTTTGTATCTGAAGGGGATGAATTTCTTTTTGTGCAAGAAAGTGGAACTTATCTAATTTTTTTAATTTCCTAAGAGTACTATCTAATACCTGATGTTTATTCTTTAGGAAACAAAGTTTCTTCTCCTCCTCCTCCTCCCTCTCGACCTTCTCCTCTTCAGTATTATAATATCTCATGTTTATCTGCATATCAACAATTCAGCCAGTTATTTCCATTCTGGGCAATTTAGAAAAACAAAGCAGCATTTCATCCAAAACCAGTCCTCCAGATAAGCCCATATCTCAATACTGTGTTAAAGACTGTTTCCTAATGTAGAGAATCAAATTAGTATCTAACATTGCACTTGACACTGCACAAAAGGTTTTTGTAAAAGAGAAGAAAAACATGTTGGAGAAAACCATTCCTTGGTTTTGCAAAGTCTTAATCACAATACGGTTGAATTGTTGCTTTCTGGGTAATGAGTCTTTGTTTCAAACAATTACTAAATTTATTTTAATGTAAATTTGGTAGTAAAATAAATAGGAACCAAAACCAGTGTTGAAGATACTGGTCAGCTGCTAATTCTTCTCCAGGAGGTTGAAGTTTTATTTAAACTGTGCCCTGGTAAATATGCAGGGCAATAGCTTAGACACTTTGAATGTTTAAGAACCTTGAAGTCATAGTGCCCCACCCATATATTTTTCATCTGAGTACATTGAAGTTTAGCCATTAGAACAGCTAGAGGTACAGAGCTGTAGTTAGTTATGCTGGTGTGATTTAGGTCCCAAGATTATTTTCCTCTCATCCACTGTCTCTATTTACTCCTTTCTTGGAGTTCCTTTGCCTGTATCTTTCCTCACTAAAAATACTCGGTAAATGGTTATGAATGTGTGTTTAATTGTCTCTCTTTCCCACTAGAGACTAGTGACTACACTGAACTCTCAAGAAAGTGGAAATCAATGTTGCTGGCTCAAATTTGTATACCTCTAGCCCAGTCTCTGGCAGAAAGAAGGGATCTATTAATTGCATTCAGTTTATTTGAATTGTATTAAATTTTACAGACATATTAGCATAGGACCCTCACCTCATCATTAATATTCTTCATTGTTTCTGTCCCCCATGGTAGTGATACATTTTGTTTCCCTTGAGTTCTCTACCTGGTTCATAAACTCAGTCTAAGCAATTATGCATTGACGTCCCCTCTGCCTTGTGATCTTCCCCTTCCCATGTCTGCTTGGTCATGACACCCTCTCTACAGCAGTCCTTTCTTCCCTTCCCCTTCTGCCTCTCCTTTCGCCTACTTTTCTCCTCCTCCTTCTTCTCTTCCACTTTCTTCTCATTCACTCTCTTTGGAATTGTAGATGAAGTCCATTCTTACAGAAAGCAGACAGGAGGCCGAGATTCTCCTAGCCTTCCCTCCTTGAATTTTCACTTATACATCCCTCAACACAACCTCCACAAACTCTATCACCATGAACTTGCTTTTTGCTTATAAACAATGATGTGTACTATTTTTTTTTGCTTTGCACCTCACCTTTTTTATTGATTGTATCTCAGGTAACTCAGAGAATTATGTCAATGGAGCCCAAGTGCAGGCTTGATCTACTACCCTGGCCCACCCCACTTTAGCTCTAGCTTGGTTTAGCAGTCTCCTTGCTGCTTTTGCTCTTTCCGTCCCACTAGTATGAAGCTAATACAGAAAGAACTGTGATCCTCCCCAAACTTGTTATGTCAGTGTTCTCCTCCACTTACAACCTCCTCACTAATAGTAAAAATGTTTTTGTAATAGCCTGCAAGACCCACTGCTGTTAGTTTCCTGACGTTATAGCTTACTCTGGTCCCTTTCTCATCTTTCAGCCTCTACTACACAGACTCCATTCCCTCTACAGGGTCTTCGCAGTTGTTTATTCCTTTGCCTGGAATGTTCTTCACATAGGTATCTCTATCATTTGCTTACCCACCTCCTTAAGATTTTGACTCAGAGAGTTGCTGTTTAATGAGTCATCCCTGACCATCCTATTTAAAATAGCATACGCTTCTTCCCAACCCTCTTCATGATGGGTCTTGATAACCTCGTGAAAATTCTTCATAGACTTGTACTGAAGATTAAATAAGATATATGTAAAGGGGCCTGCACACTCTTCTGTACACATTAAATGTTAGTTCTCCCATGACATTCAGTGATATCTAGTCACCTCAATATTTCTTATTGCCCTCTTCAGATACTTTGCCCTTCAGTGCAACAAAACAATTTGCTTTTCCTCATAGCCTCATGTTGCATCTCTTTCTTTTGTCCCTTTAAACACCCTTACTCCTTTCTGGAATGCTCTTCCCTTCTCACTAGTCTACATTTTACAAGTAGTTGTGAATTCCTCAAGCAAAAGGCAAATATCTACTTCCTGGCAACACTTTTAGTGCATTTTCTTTTGTGAAATCACTTAACATTTTCTGAACTATATTAGAGTTTATTTTATAAAAACTTTCTATTTTAGACTGGAAGCTCCTTAGAGGAAATGTGTCTCATCCCCCCTTATATATTCACTTCTACACTTCTAGTTTCTAGAACAATGTCTTCTCTATGATAGACATAAATATTGGTGGATAACCTACAGCTGAGGTTATCCTGTCCAAACACAAAAAAGTGACAGCACTCTCCAATTCTCAACATCTTTCAGAGAATTATAACAAACTGTGTTTGTTTCTCTTTCCCTTTTTCCTCTAAAATTTTAAATATTCATTGTGAATAAACAGCCAAGTCCTTACCTTGCCTACAGCACTAAAAATGAAACAGAATAAAAGAACCAATTGGAAGTTTCAAGGATCGACTTGGTCCCACTGCTCTGTATCCTCAAAAATATTTTAATAGTTTCCATAGGCAGTTGTGGGGACCTGGTGAGCACCATGAGTAACATTTCTGTTCTGCATAGTCTTTGTTAATTTGTCTTCCTTGGGCTTAATTCTACAGTAAACCTAGAGTCAATACTGGAATGCAAAGTGACTCACATCACTAAATCAGGGACTGTTGACTTTGTTGTTCAAACTGCTCACTGTATTCCACACTAGAGAAGTGAAAGTTTAACAAAGAACCCCTCTGCTTGGCCAAATGTCTTTAGTCAAGCTCCTCTGACTCTTGTTCTTTTTTATTGTTGTTGAATTACAGTTGTCCCCATTTTTCTTCCATTACTCTCCCATGCCCTACCCATACCCACCTCCCACCTTCAATCCTCCCCTACTGCATTGTCTTTGTCCATGTGTCCTTTATACATGTTCCTTGAAAAACCTTCCCCTTCTTTCTCCCATTACCCCCCTTTCTCATCCACTCTGGTTACTGTCAGTTTGTCCTTTATTTCCTTGTGTCTGGTTCTATTTTCCTAGCTTGTTTGTTTTGTTGATTAGGTTCCACTTAAAGGTGAAATCATATGGTATTTGTCACTCACTGCCTGGCTTATTTTACTTAGTATAATGTTCTTTAGTTCCATATGTGCTGTCATGAGGGGTAGAAAAAGTTCCTTCTTTCTTTCTGCTGCATAGCATTCCATTGTGTAAATGTACCATCATTTTTTGACCCACTCGTTTACTGATGGGCACCTAGGCTGTTTCCAGCACTTGGTTGGCTATTGTAAATTGCACTGCTGTGAACATTGGAGAGCATCGATTCTTTGGAATTGATGTTTCAGGACTCTTAGAGTATAATCCCAGCCATGATATTACTGGGTAAAAAGGTGGTTCCATTTTTAGTTTTTTGAGGAAATTACATACTGTTTTCCATAGTGGCTGCACCAGTCTGCATTTCCACCAACAATGTACTAGGATTCCCTTTTCTCCACAACCTCACCAGCACTTGTTGCTTATTGATTTATGATGGCCATTCTGACCAGTGTGAAGTGGTATCTCACTATGGCTTTAATTTGCATGTCTCTGATAGCTTGATGCTGAGCATGCTTTCAAATGTCTCTGGGCCCTCTGTATGTCCTCTTTGGAGAAATGTCTGTTCAGGTCCTTTGAACATTTTTTAATTGGATTCTTTGTCTTCCTGGTGTGGAGTTGTATGAGTTCTTTATATATTTTGGAGATCAAATCCTTGTCCAAGATATCATTGGAAAATATATTTTCCCATATAGTTGGTTCCCTTTTCATATTTTTATTGTTATTAAATTTATTTTTAAATGTATTTTATTGATTGTGCTATTACAGTTGTCCCATCTTCCCCCCTTTATTTCCTTCACCCTGCACACCCCTCCCATTCCCCCACCTTAGTTCATGTCCATGGGTTGTACAAGTTCTTTGGCATTTATATTTCTTATAATATTCTTAACCTCCCCCTGTCTATTTTCTACCTACCATTTATGCTACTTATTCCCTGTACTTTTTCCCACTTCTCCCCCCTCCCCTCTGATAACCCTCCATATGATCTCCATTTCTATGATTCTGTCCCTGTTCTAGTTGTTTGCTTAGTTCATTTTTGTTTTTGTTTTTTAGGTTTGATTATTGACAGTTTTGAGTTTGTGGTCATTTTACTGTTCATATTTTTTATCTTCTTTTTCTTATATAAGTCCCTTTAACATTTCACATGATAATGACTTGCTGATGATGAACTCCTTTAACTTGACCTTTTCTGGGAAGCACTTTATCTTCCCTTCCAATCTAAATGATAGCTTTGCTCGGTAGAGTAATCTTCGATGTAGGTCTTTGCCTTTCATGACTTTGAATACTTCTTTCCAACCCCTTCTTGCCTATAAGGTTTCTTTTGAGAAATTAGCTGATAGTCTCATGGGAACTCTTTTGTAGGTAACTCTCTCCTTTTCTCTTGCTGCTTTTAAGTTTGTCTCTTTATCTTTAATCTTGGGTAATGTAATTATAATATGCCTTGGTATGTGCTTCCTTGAGTCCAACTTCTTTGGTACTCTCTGAGCTTTCTGGATTTCCTGGAAGTCTATTTCCTTTGACAGATTGGGGAAGTTCTCCTTCATTTTGTTTTCAAATAAGTTTTCAATTTCTTGCTCTTGCTCTTCCTCTTCTCCTTCTGGCACCCTGATGATTTGGATGTTGGAACATTTAAATTTGTCTAAGACCTTCCTAAGCCTCTCCTCATTTTTTAAAATTCTTATTTCTTCATTCTGTTCTGGTTGAATGTTTATTCCTTCCTTCTGCTCCAAATGGTTAATTTGAGTCTCAGTTTCCTTCCCTTCACTGTTGGTTCCCAATACATTTTGCTTTATAGTACTTTTCATAACCTTTACTTTTTCCTCTATTTTGCCACCATACTCAACCAATTCTATAAGCATCCTGATTACCATTGTTTTGAACTGTGCATCTGATAGGTTGGTGATCTTTTTGTTGCTTAGTTGTATTTTTTTAAAGATTTTTATTTATTTTATTTTTAGAGTGGGAAGAGGGGGAGAGAGAGAGAGAGACATCAATATGTGGTTGCTGAGGGTTATGGCCTGCAACCCAGGCATGTGCCCTGACTGGGAATCGAACCTGCAATGCCTGGTTCGCAGCCCGCACTCAATCCACTGAGCTACACCAGCCAGGGCATTTAGTTGTATTTTTTCTGGAGCTTTGATCTGTTCTTTCATTTGGGCCATATTTTTTATTGTCTTGGCATACCTGCTTTGTAGTAAGGGGCAGAACCTTAGGTATTCACCAAGGCAGGGCAGCCCACATTGCTGCATAGTGGTGCTGTATGTGAGGGAAACATTTGATAGGGAACAGTGCCTCTTGCTCAGCTATCTGCTGGCTTTCAGTCACTTCCTCTACTACCCACAAGCAAGTTGGGCCCTTCTGGTGTTGATTCCTGGGTGGGTGGGTTTGTGTGCATTCTAGGACCCTATGGGTTTCTCCATCAAACTCTCCTGTGAGGCTGGAAGTTTCTCCCTTTGCTTCAATCCCCACAGGTTTTTTTCAGCCAGAGGTTTTGAGGCTTTATTTCCCTGCACTGGAACCCTGGGTTGCCAGGCCTATCTTGCTCCCCAGTTGTTCCTCCCAGTTTATCCACAGGCAAATGTGAGACCACCTGCTCAGCCAGCCTCTGCCTTGCTCACCCTGGTCCTCCAACAGCTGTCTTGCCACAAGTCCTCTCTGCCCTAGCTTCCTGTCTCTGCCCATCCTACCAGTCTGGATGAATGTTTCTTCTTTAATCCTTTGTTGTTGGATGTCCATACAGTTATGGCAGTTCTGGTTGTTTTTTGTTTTTAAATTTCTTGTTGTCCTTTATTTGGTTGTGTGAGAAGGCACAGTGTATCTACCTATGCCTCCATCTTCGTCAGAAGTCCTTTTTCATTTTGTTGATGTTTTCTTTAGCCATGCAGAAGCTTTTAAATTTGATATAGTCCCATTTGTTTATTTTTTGTCCCTTTATGTCCCTTGCTCTAGGGGACATATAGGTGAAAATATTGCTGTGTAGGATATCTGAGATTTTCCTGCCTATATTCTTCTCTAGGACTTTTATGGTATCATGACTTATATTTAAATCTTTTATCCATCTTGAGTTTATTTTTGTGTATGGTGTGAGTTGGTGGTCAAGTTTCATTTCTTTGCTTGTAGCTGTCCAGATCTTCCAACACCATTTGTTGAAGAAGCTATATTTACTCCATTTTATACTCCTACCCTTTTTGTCAAATATTAATTGACCAGAGAGACTTGGGTTTATTTCTGGGCTCTCTATTCCATTCCATTGATTTATGTGTCTGTTCTTATGCCAGCAGCAGGCTGTTTTGATTACAGTGGCCTTGTAATACAGTTTGATATCAGGTATTGTGATCCCTCTTACTTTGTTCTTTCTCAAAATTGCTGGAGCTCTTCAGGATCATTTATGGTTACATATACATTTTTGAATTGTT
Organism: Phyllostomus hastatus; assembly: GCF_019186645.2. NCBI lineage: Eukaryota > Metazoa > Chordata > Mammalia > Chiroptera > Phyllostomidae > Phyllostomus > Phyllostomus hastatus. The sequence goes on along the minus strand of NW_025334017.1, from coordinate 8,970,633 downwards.
CTTTCTATATCTGTGAAATATTTCATTGATATTTTAATAGGGATTGCATTGAATCTATACATTGCTTTAGGTAGTATAGACATTGTGATGATGTTAATTCTTCCAACCCATGAACATGGTATATGCTTCCATTTATTTGTGTCCTCCTTAATTTCTTTTTTCAGTGTTGTGTAGTCTTTTACCTCCTTGGTTAGGTTTATTCCTAGGTACTTTATTTTTCTTGTTGCTTTTGCAAATGGAATTTTTTTCCTGATTTCTGCTTCTGATATTTTGTTGTTGGTGTTCAAAAATGCCTTCAATTTTTTAATATTGACTTTGTATCCTGTTGTTTTGTCTAATTCACTAATTAAGTTGAGTAGTATTTTGGTGGAGTTTATAGGATTTTCCATGTACACATCATGTCATCTGCAAACACTGACATTTTCACTTCTTCCTTTCCAATTTGGGTGCTCTTTATTTCTTTATCTTGTCTCATTGCTATGTCTAGGACTTCCAATATTATGTTAAATAGAAGTGGTGAAAGTGGAAACCCTTGTCTTCTTCTGATCTTAGTGGGAAAGCTTTTTAGTTTTTGCCTATTGAGTGTGATGTTGGCTGTAGGTTTTTCATATACGGCCTTTATTATGTAGAAGTATGCTCTCTCTACTCCCACTTTGCTGAGTGTTTTTAATCATAAATGGGTTCTGTACCTTATCAAATGTTTTTTCTACATCTATTAATATGATCATGTGATTTTTGTTTTTCTTTTTGTTTATGTGATATGTTACGTTTATTGATTTGTGAATATTGTACCATCCTTGCATCCCTGGGATGAATCCCACTTGGTCATGGTGTATAATTCTTTCAATGTATTGCTGGATGCAGTTTCTCAATATTTTGTTGCAGATTTTAGTGTCTATGTTTATCAGCAATATAGGTCTGTAGTTTTCTTTCTTTGTTGTGTGTTTACCTAGTTTTGGGATTAGGATGATGATGGCCTCATGAAAAGGGTTTGGGAGTCTTACATCTTCCTGGATTTTTTGGAATAGTTTGAGAAGGATAGGGGATAGCTCTTCCTCAAACATTTTGTAAAATTCTTCTGTGAAACCATCCAGTCCAGAGCTTTTGTGTGCTGGGAGATTTTTTATTACTTCTTCAATTTCACTAGTCATTATGGGTCAGTTTGGGCTTTCTACTTCTTTTTGATTCAGTTTTGAAAGATTCTATTTTCTTAGAAATTTGTCCAATTCACCCAGGTTTTCAAATTTCTTGGCACATAGTTGTTCATAGTAATTTCTTACAATCCTTTTTATGCCCATTGTATTAGTTGTAATCTCTCCTCTTTGTTTCTGATTTTATTTATTTGTGACCCTTGTTCTTGACAATGCCTCAACTTTGGACTATGAAAACTGAAAACTCTCAGCACAAATGATTTTATTCCCCACCCACCAACCCAAGCATATACACATACGCAGAGATTCTTGACCAGCATATCTTCTAACAGCTCGCAGTTTCTAACATACCCGTTATGGTTAAGTTTCCCTGTTTAAGTACTGTCTGGGAAAACTCAAGTGGACAAATATAATTTGTTTTTTTACATACACTCTGATCCAACACTTGCCTTGCCAAACAATTCTTGGAAATTGTTTGTAAATTACACTTTTTCTTACTGCTTCAAATCCTGTTTGTTCCTTTTCTCTCCACTCTCATTCTTCCTTTAAAACTTCCAGTCATCTCTGCACTGTTGGGAGTTGAGCTTAGTTTGTACTGTGGTCTCTCTGTCCTACTGCAGTGGCCTTAATGAAGTTTATCTTATCATCTTTAAGAAATTTCCAACTCTGCTTGTCTTTGACAAGTCCCAAGCCTAAGGTGGAGAGGGAAGAGAGATGAATGATTGAGTGACCCTTACGAACGGCGGGTTGCCTCATGTTTATGGAAATTTTTCTGGAGCATAGTTTACCAAGAATTGACTTTCCCCCACAATACATAAAACTTGTAAAATTCTGCAATACCATTTTTTGGAATCACTGCATGGAAATACAAACATAAATCATGAAATTTTTCTTTGAAAAGAAACCATTTAACCATTCATTAACTGCTTTGAAAAGAAAAAATTAAAGATTAAGACTCAAGGAGACTATTTCAATGAGCAAAAAAGAAATTTTTTTAAAAAACAATAACTTTGAAAATTCCTCATCTCAGACATTTGAAATTATTGGCCTCAAGCTTTCTTTCAATAAATGCAGCTACAGAATATAGTGCCGTCATCTATTTCTACTTAGCAAGACTGTCTTATAATTTTTTTTAATTTATCTGGATTCTCAAAGCATTTGCTTGACAGGTTTTAGATGAGCAGCTAATCTGTCATTTACAGAAGGGAAGGTGATGAGCAGGAGCAATGCCTAATTGATTTATATCCTCTTTTATCTGTGTTGGTTTAATTTATTTAGTTAATTCTTTACCAAAAGTATTGACAGAGGGGAAAAATATTAATCACAATCCTGCAGGTTAAAATAATGATGCTGATATCAGTCTCGGGGCAGAAGAAGAAAACTGGGTTGTCTCTGATATCCTAGGAGGAAAGTAAAATGTGATTAAGTGATGTTTTTTGATCTATTTTATTCTGAATAGTTATGGATACAGCAAAAGTGGTGAGGAACTTTATGCATGTGACAGGTATTCACCAAAGGATATTTTCTGCACTCTGTGCTTTCATGGACATGATTTCTGACCTACATCCCACAATAGAATGTCTGTTAGCATTGTGATTGCAGCAAATCAGAAGCCTGAACTATGATATTGTATAAAGAGAGAATGGTCATTTCATTGTGCCTTGCTTTTAAAGATTTATTATTGGTGGTGGTGGTGGTTTTTCTATTTAAATATCTAATTTAATTTTTACCTAGCTTTGAGAATTCTTGGTCCTCTGGCTATGGGGACATCCCCAAAGGTATCAATACACTATCCAAGCTACAGAATGGTTTTTGCTCTGTTTTTCTTTGTTGCCTTTGGTGGTTATAAAGCCAGGGATAAAAATATTTGGAACAGTAGAAATAGGATTACATTTTTACTTTTAAAAAAATAATTTTATGCTCCTCAGTAAAATTTAGAAAAAAACATTTTTACTAATAATCTTACAATTTTTGTCTGTTTGGTTGATCCTGGCTCCAATCAACTGGTAGAATGGAAGCTTAATCATTATTAGGAATCTGCTGCAAAGAAATTATAAAAAAGTGGAGGAACGGATTTAGGGATTAGTAAATAGAAGTAATCTGAGGTCCTATGACTTTTCTGAAGACCAGTCTAACTAAGGCTTTGGCTTGCCTCTAAATGAAGTTCTTGAAATGTTTATCCTTTAGTGGAGATTTTTTCCCCTGAGATATCTATCTACATGATCACATAGTTTCCAGGTAAAGTTGTTTTCTTGAAAGTGCCAAGTATCTCACAAATGTTATATCAAGGAACAAATTTTAGTCACTTAACAAATATATAATGAGCACCTACTGTACTCTGAAAACTACTAAATTATGAGTGTTCAATTATGAACAAATGAAAATTGATCTCCATTGGTATTGAATTTATAGAGCAGTGATAGAAATAAGTTAAAAACCAAATGAACAAAAAGTATGTATATAGTCTCTATTTGTGAAAATATCTATAAGTAAAAACAATAGCATTTTTAAAGAAAACTAATATAAAAACCAAAATCATATTGGAGGTGGATGTCAATGATACTACTTGAAAAAGAGGCATGGAGGAAAGATGGGGACAACTGTATTTGAAAACAATAAAAGAAAAGTTAGAAAAAAAATAAACTGCAACTGGAGAGATGGATAAGAGCTACCTAAGATGAGAGTTAATTTTAAGGATAATGGTGGGGATGGAGTAGGGAGGAATGGTTTTCCACACAGAAGTAATAGCAGATACAAAAAACTTTTCAGAAAATGTGTGAAATTGCTGAGGAATTAAGACTAAACCTGGTGTGCAAGGAAGAGAGTGAGTCAAGATGAAGCTGGACAGGAAATCCAGGACAAATCATGTAGAGTTTCACAGATCCAGTTAGAGTGTATGGAATTTTAGCCCGAATTCAATATTCTGGAACAGGGAGGTAAAGTTATATAATTTACTTTCAAAAAATTAGTCTGGCTATTGTATGAAGAATAGATTATAGAGTGGCAGCAATGAAGATGGCAAGATTAGAAGTAAAGAGAATATTAAGAAATTATTGTATATAGATAACTGCTACTTGGACTCGACTGTTATCAGTGGGGACTAAAATAATTTATATTTGCCATTATATAGAAAAAATAATTGCTTGGCTTTGGTGATGCATTGGTTTGGAGATATAAGGGGAAAAAGTTTGTCTAGAGTAATTTCTAGATTTATGGCTTAAGCAACTGGATAGAGTAACCTGTCATTCACTAAGATGAGAAAGACCAAGGGTCATTTTTGGAACTGTTTACTTCTGTGATGCTTGTGACACTTGAGTAGATATGCAAATGTGCAATTGAAACCCAGAAAATAAGTCTTCACTTAAGATAAAAATCAGAGATGCCACATCAGTCACAGTTCTCCAGAAAAAGAGAATCAATAAGATGTGTGTATATATATATATATATATATATATATATATATATAGAGAGAGAGAGAGAGAGAGAGAGAGAGAGAGAGAGAGAGAAGAACAAAGATTTGTTATAAGTAATAAGATCATGTGATTGTGAAGCTGAGAAGTCCAAAGACTTGCAGTTAGCATTCTGGAGATCCAGGAGAGCCAATGGTGTAATTTCCAGTGTAAAAGCTGGCAGTTTTGAGACACAAGAAGAGCCAATGTTTCAGTCCAAGTCTGAAGGTCAGAAAAGACCATTGTTCCAGTTCACAAAGTAAAACAGGAGGAGTTCCCTTTACTCAGCCTGTTTGTTCTGTTCAGGTCTTCAACTGATTGGACAAGGCCCAATCACATTAAGGAGGACAATCTGCTTTACTCAGCCTACTGGTTGAAATGTGAATCTCACCCAGATATATTCTCACAGATTCACCCAGAATAATGTCTGGCCAAATGTCTGAGCAGCCCATGGCCCAGTCAAGTAGACACATGAAGTTAACCATCACTGTGTATAAATGCTACTGAAAGTAATGGGGAACATGAGATCACCGAAGAAGGTCCAGGGCTTGGACAAGGGCCATTCATTATTTAAAGTTTAGGGGAGGCACCAGTGCTCTGAGTACTGTTGCTATATGACAAAATAACCCCAAATTAGTGGAGTAAAATAACAGTCATTTATTAGAATTATGTCTCATGGTTCTGGGGTTTGAATGACTCATCAGATGTTTCTTGGTCAGGGTCTCTCATGTGGTTACAGTCAGACACTGAGGAGAATGGAATCTTCTCAGAGGCTCCTCACTCCCTGAAATGAAAAGCTGGAGGCTAGAACAGCTGAGGCTCCCTGGTTTGTCTCTATCTCTAGGTGGCAACTCCAGTACAGCTAGACTTCTCATATTGCATCTCAGGGCTCCAAATGTCTGTGTCCCAAAAAAGAAAGAGCCAGCCATTTATGATAATCCTTGGAAGTCACATAAGAGGTTTCACTTTTGCCTCTTTCAATGTTAGAAGTATCACTAAGCCAGCTCATGTTTAAAGGAAGAGGACTTAGGTTCCATCTGTTGAAGAGAGAATTGTCAATGAAGATAAGGCTTACAAACTCCACAATGATTTAGAAAGAGAAGAGAATGAAAATTTGGGGGAGCCAAAGGAAGAAGTTGTTTAAGATTTTCCTTGCAAAGCTTTTATTTTGGCAATCTAGAAAGTCTTCATTCTTTTCTTTCTGACCTTCCTTTTTGTGGTTTCATAGAGAAATCGATCTGTACCAGATGACCTGTGTTACCCACTTTAATCCATGATTGATTATGTAAAAAGAAAGAGAATACAAGTCAGTCAGAGGCAGGAGTAATTCAATTTATGAATTTAATGTTGCAAGCTATTGAACCAGATCAGGAAGAGAAACTCTGCTTTGAAGATTGTTTGTCCTCCATGGAATCAACTTGATGGTGTCAATCATATTTTTTTCAAAGCATTTTGATGAAAAGATAATGGAACCTAAGTAAAACATTTGATTATATGTCAGTATGTGAGTGAGAACAGCAGATCCAATCTTCAAGAGGCACTTCATGTTCTCACTGAACTGAATAAGCCAGAAAGAATGTCAGCTCCTTAGTGGCTGAGAGTTGAAGGCAGTCAACAAACACTTAAGAGATCCCGTGTGCCGGCATTGGACAAAGGCAGTGGGGAAAACATTAGCCACTCACCCAGCCCAGGAGTGTTGGGCTTGGTCTCTTCTCCAAGTTCCACTTTGTCTAATGCTCCAACCCCCACCACTTTGTTTGTTTGTTTGCTTTTACTTTAAGGACATGCTGGAACACTCTTTTGAGGAGGTTATTGATGGGAAGTAATAGATATGAGTCAAGAAAACATTTGTGACTGTGTTTTATTTCTTTTGTCTATCCTGATTCGCTCTTTACACCTCCCTAGTCTTCTCTGTATCCTGAGGAGCTCACCCGCTAGGATTACATCAACAGTGGGTTTTTTTTTTAGTTTTTGTGTGCTTATTTATTTGTTTTCCTTGCTTTATGGCTTCAGGAGCAGGGCAGAGTTCTGAGATGCTGAGCAGAGTGACTTTGAGATTCTGTTTGCAACCTGCATCTCCACACTGTGTTGAGACCACCCACAGCCATTGACTGAAAGTCACAAGGCCCGTTCAGTCTTTTCCACACAATGCTCCCTTCTGCAGAACTCAGTCATTATTCCTTTTCGTTGCCTCTTCAGGCCCGTGAATGGATCCTGGGTTCTTATGCAATGTTGCTTGATGATTTCCTAAAACTGCGTCCTCACCTTTGTAAGTAGTTCTTTATTAAATTCTCTTTAAATAATACAATTTGAATATGGCTAGGATGACTTTTGGGTGGATAAATGCCATGTATTAAGATGATGCAAATCTGAAGCTGGCTTTGTCATTTATTAAGTTTGTGATGTCCATGACACTTGAGTAGATATGCAAATGGGAAGTTGAAATCAGGAGAGAAAAATCTGTGTTGAAGATAAGAACTTCAGAGATGACATACAGATACTTTATGCCAAAACCCTGTCCTCTGCAGATGGAGATCAGTGGTCCAACAGGGTAGCAGGCACAGACAGAAGGAGAGATGGTAAGGTGCTGAATGTTACAGGTAAACTCATAAACACCAGAAGTACCACATTCCTAGTCCCTGAGCAGAGGAAGGAGCAAGACCAGATCCAGTGAAAGCTGGAATGAGGAGTGGTCTATGAGCTGAGATACAGCTCTAGTGCCTTCTGGAGCCTGGAACAAGGCCTCTATGGAGGTCCTTTACTAGGGGCAATTTCTCAGCCATGCCTGAGCTTTCCCTTATTGGTCACCCTCCCTGCCACCTGTCCCTAGTCTCCCAGGCTTCCCTTCAGCAAACCTTCTCCTTACCTGATTTACTTTTCTTGGCCATGTCTAGTCTGAGGAAAATCTTTTTCTCATTTTCTACCTTCCTTTAGGATCCTCTTTTTCTCCTGCTATTACTTAATAGACTTTGACGGACTATTAAACCCAAAGTACAAATCATTAGCCACAGAAAAACTCATCCCCCTTCCCAGAACCTCCCTGGAGGGAAAATATTTGCATTCCATCCTTTGTGTGCAGCAAAGGAGTACAAAACAGAGCCCCTGCCCCTAAGCACCTTAAAGAATTTCAAGGAAAATGAAAGATATGATCTTCAAGATTTTTTAATCTAGGAAAGGGGGGCCTGGGTGAGGAAATGAAAATACAAAGTTCACAACAAAGTTGGAGCATAAGTCATGTATAAAAATCCACCCAAGGGGTAAAATATAATTAGATACTGGAAAACACCAGGAATGTTTTTGAAGGAAGAAGGAAATTTGGAATAACAATTGAATAAGAAGAAAATGTGAATCATAAGGAAAAAAGTTACTGATGGTGAGAACATAAAGGGTATTATAATTCACAGGCAAAAACAAGAAAACTGTACTTCAGACATCCAAGCAGATTTTTTATAAGACTGGTGGTGAGGAACAGCAGAACCAAGAAGTAAAGAAAGCTCATTCGTGTGATTGAGCATTTACATCTCCAGCTCAGATTTAGGACAGGCCAAGAGAATGTGCTTTTCATAGTACCATCTGCTACTGTTGGGTAGATTAAGCAGGGCTATTAATTTTTCTATGCCTCCCTCTCATGACCTGGAAGTGTAAGTAACTTGGATTCATTTGATTTCCTTCCTCAGGTCTGAGGGGAAGACTGTGCCACTCTAAGAATGAAGATGAGAAAATATTACAACACTTGGGTGGACCCCCAAACTGGAGGCATGCAAGCAGGCTCACACGTAGTCAATAAGGAAAGAGTTCATGCTAACCAGAAAAGTACCAATCCAACAACAGCTCATGGAGCTTTACACATGCAGAAGACACATTTATTCTAGAAGGATGGAGATCCAGCTGAATGAGTTCTAATCAACACTGTTCAGAATAGGATCAGTTCTGAATTCAAGGTAGCCTCTCTAGATTGGAACAATTAAAGGATTAGGAATGGCAGGGAAAGAAATTTTTAAAGCATCAATCAATTCTTTTGAGGCACCATAATCAAAATTTAATTTTGAAATTCTGCTAAGTTTTCATAAAACATAAGCATCTGTCAAGTCAATAAGAAACTGAAGGAGAAAAATACATTGGACAAACTCTCTATTTGATACAACTGACCTGTGTGTGAGTGACAGGAATAATGACTTTGACCAAAGAGAAGGATCTGGAAACGATCTTATGTTAACCTAGGCCCCTATGATTATCAAGAAAACACTAAGTCATTGTAATCTTTGAAACATGGGTTCTTATTGTCTCCCCATGTAAATAAGTCATCCAGTGCTGTGTTATCTTTTATATGAGAAATAAAACTCAGCTTGAAGAAAGCATTTTTCTTTGAAAATGTGGTGCAAACTAGTTTCTAGTTTCTTTGACTATGAATTATAGATATTAGCAAAGGAAACATGCATAGGAGACATAAGCCTACCTGTCAGTCACAGAAGAATGAAAAATATATAGAAAGTTTAATAAAAATACAAAGGAAACATTGCAAATAAATTAAAGTACCCTACAATGCAAAAAACATTGAGCCACAAGTACTGTTCCTTGACTATCAAAATTAAATGTTCAAGGGTTCCATGCTGGAGTATGGTTCCCCTGTTTTTCTGCCTGTCTATGAAAGACATATTAAGAATTTTTAAACAAAGAAAAATTAATAATAAAAATAGCAAACTGCATTAACACTCTAAGTATAATGAGTTCATTCTAAAAGGTAAACAAATAAGAAGCTTATAGGAAGGTATGCCAAGACTCAGAAAAATAAGCTATAATATTCTTACTAATACTATGTCATATAGTATCATACACTTTTTAGCATTTCTTTTTCAAACATGTTTTTTTAAAGTTCTTTATTTATTTTGGATATTAAAGATTTTATTTATTTATTTATTTTTAGGGAGGGAAGGAAGGGAGATAGAGAGAGGGAGAGAAACATAGAGAGAGTGAGAGAAACATCAATGTGTGGTTGCTGGGGGTTATGGCCTGCAACCCAGGCATGTACCCTGACTGGGAATCGAACCTGCGACACTTTGGTTTGAAGCCTGTGCTCAATCCACTGAGCTACGCCAGCTAGGTCAAACATGTTTTTAAGGATCAGTCAAAATGATGTCCCAAGTTATTGAAAATTAGAGGACAAATTGACAAGAGAGAACTTTTAAAAAACGCCACACATTAGAACATCAGTCCAGATAGTCTTCTGTGTAGCCAAAGGCTGTTCATGGCACACTGCAGTTGTAGCTTTGGTAATGAACATGATTTCCCAGGTGTGAACCAAAGGCTAAAAGAACCATGAGATGCCACACCTAGGATGTTATGATCAGATAATTTGAGACAAATCAGATTAAACATGTGTGTAAATATTTTGGGGGTTTTTTGTTTGTTTTTTGTTAACTACAGACATTCATAGGTCTTTTAACATGCCACAGCACATCATAATGTCTAAGAGTGAACAATGCCATGAGCATTTCCTGACCCTATTTGAACAAGAGATTCTTTATTTTTAATAGACTTGTTGTTAGTATTCTATGGTACTATTTTTGTTTCACAAATTGTCTCATTATCATTCATGGAAAATACTGTGGGAAGTTATAGTGTTGAACACTCTGGTCAACAGCAAGAGAAGCATCAGCTAAATTATATACCAACCAAGTGGTTGTAAAGTTTAATCTGCTATGAATTAAGGATCTGGCCCAAATATAGTAAAATTTAGGGGGAAAAATTTTCTGCTTGTGTGTGAAGGGATCTTGCCACTCTTGGTGCATAGCAAAGGTGAAGACTGAGGAAGAAAGAGAGAAGAAGCACAGGAGATACAAACCATGTGATCAAGGGTAGCAGACCAATATCTTATTTTTAGTCCTCAACTCCAGGCCCATCAAATAGTGTCTCTTTTCATTGAAGGTCAGTCTACATAACAAAGAGTGAAATCTTACCATTTGTGACATCATGTATGAACCTAGAAGGTATTATGCTTAGTGAAATAAGTCAGTCAGAGAAAGAGAAATGCCATATGATTTCACTCATATGTAGAATCTAAAGAACAAAGTATATGAACAGACCAAACAGAAACAGACTAATAGATACAAAGAACAAACTGGTGGTTGCCAGAGGGGAGGGGGGTTGGGAGACTGGGTGAAAAAAGTGAAGGGATTAGAAGCAAAAGTCCCAGAGGAGAAGATAGCCAGAAAAATCTGATATTCCAAATAGCAATATTTTCACCAACATGTCCCCCACAGCAAGTGACATAGAGGAAAGAATAAACAAATGAGACTTCATCAAAATAAAAAGCTTCTGTACAGCTAAAGAAAACATCAGCAAAATGAAAAGGGAAAGAACTACATGGGAAAATATATTTGCCAATGATACCTCAGAAAAGGGTTTGATCTCCAAAATATACAAAGAACTCACATGACTCCACTCTAGGAAGGCAAAGAACCCAATTAAAAAATGGGCAAAAGACCTGAACAAACACTTCTCCAGGGAGGACATGCAGAAGGTCCAGAGACATATGAAAAGATGCTCAGCATCACTAGCCATCAGAGAGATGCAAATTAAAACCACAATGAGATACCACTTCACACTGGTCAGAATGGCTAAACAAATCAACAAACAACTGCTGGTGAGGTTGTGGAGAAAAGGGAACCCTAGTACATTGTTGGTGGGAATGCAGACTGGTGCAGCCACTGTGGAAAACACTATGGAATTTCCTCATAAATCTAAAAATGGAACTGCCTTTTTACCCAGCAATATCACTGCTGGGTTTATACCCTAGGAGTCCTCAAACAGCAATTCAAAAGAACCTCTGGACCCCAATGTTCATAGCAGCACAATTTACAAGTGCTGGGAGCAACCTAGGTGCCCATCAGTAAATGAGTGGATAAAAAACTCTGGTACATTTACACAATGGAATACTATGCAGCAGAAAGAAAGAAGGAATTCCTACCCTTCACTACAACATGTGTGGAACTGGAGAGCATTATGCTAAGTGAAATAAGCCAGGCAGTGAAAGACAAATACCATATGCTCTCACCTATAAGTGAAACCTAATCAACAAAAACAAAAAGCAAGCAAAATAGAACCAGAGAGATTGAAATAAAGAACAAACTGACAGTAACCAGAGAGGAGGAGGGATGGGGAAAACAGGGGAAAGAACAAGAAGGGTCATCAAGGAACATGTATAAAGGACAACATGGACAAAGCCAAAAGGTGTAGGATTGAAGGTGGGAGGTGGGGGTGGGCAGGGTTGGGGAAAGTCATGGTGGGAAAATGGAGACAACTGTTCTTGAACAACAATTTTAAAAAAGCAAAAAAATTAAAATTTTCATTCTGGAAAAAAGAGAAGTTCTAACTGATAGCTACAAAACAGTCATGGGAATATAAAGTATAGCATTGGAATACAGTCAGTTATATTGTAAGAACTATGTATGATGCCATGTGATACTAGATTTATTGGGAGATCACTTGTAAGTTATATAAATGTCCAACCCCTATGCTGTACACCAGAAACTAATATAAAATTATATTGAATATCAACTCTAATTAAAAAATAAACTGAATTTTTCATTTTTCATTTTTATTTATCATTTACCATTCATTTATCAGTTTCAATTAATAAATGAAAGATACTCTATAAAGTGCAGTTCCTTCCCCAAAGAGCTAATAATCTATTTGGGAAGAAATGTGAGAAATTCAGCAAATATATCCAGTGGAAAAATTGGGTTCAACACAGGGTCCTAAAAAAAGCAGTTAGAAGGAGGTATAACCCAACCATGGAACAGTCAGGTTGTTGTTCAATGAAGACTTTCCAATAACGAGTCGTATAGAGTAAGCTGAATCCTGAAGGCTGAGCACGAAGCAGCCAGAACAGTTTTGGGAGGAAGGGCACTTTATACAGAGGATTTAAATAATTGCACATGAATGTATGCGCAACTTAAGAAGGGCTGATGATTACTAAAATCTTGTACTCAGATTAGTGGAAAAAAGGATTAATATCCACACATGTAAAGGAAAAAGATCTTACCAAGAATGAGATCTTACCAAGGCTATATATTTAGTCCTAATGTATCTGCTGACAGATTCTGAGATGTAGATCATGAAAATTTGGAACCCTCATTTTCCTATCTCTATGTTGAGGATTAACTATAAGACTTCATGTTCCAGGAAGCTGCTTTCAACTTTAACAATAATATGAATCAAACAATATTTGTAGTTAATGCTCAATAAAGTTTACCAGGCACTGTCTTTAATACTTCTGCATATGGTAATGATGAGGACACTGAGACCAGAGGATTTAAATAACCCTCTCAATGTTTAACAGCAAATAAGAAAGAATGGAAATTCAAAATGAGCCAAGGTGATTTCATAGTCTGTACTCCTTAACCATTAACTAAATTACCTTTCAGTATAGAAAATACAGGTATCAATAAAAATTATCAGATTTCTATTATGTTCTTTTTCTTCAAACCTTATGAATAACATTTTAATAGAAGAGAGGAACTACCTATGTAAACTCCTTCAAATATATTTGGTTCAAAACATTTTCCAATAGTGAAGAAGTATGAGGTTAGATAGTATTAAATAAATCGGTAAGTAAATATCTCAAGTACATTCTAATCACTAAGGATAAAAAAAAATGATACTATGTGGTAATCCCAGGTCTGTTATTTCTAGAGATCCAAGGTAACATTCCAGGTAAGTTCCACATAAAAATTGTGGAATTGGTCAGAGTTCATAAAGGCACTAGAACAAAGAGAAAAAAAAGCAAATCCTGATTCACTTTGTGATGTAAACATTAAAAATAGCCTACACTGAGGCCTTATTGCTATGTGTCTTTGAAGCCTGTGCCAAAGGACATCTTTTTGTTTGTTTGTTTATTTTTTAGAATTGTTTTAGTGTTGTTCAATTATAGTTGTCTGCATTTTCCCCCCACCCCAGCCAAACCCACCTCTCTCCATTGCTTCCATCCTCCCCCTTGGTTTTGTCATTGTGTCCTTTATAGTACTTCCTGAAAACTCTTCCCCCCATTGTCCCCTCCCCTTCCCCTCTGGTTGTTGTTAGATTTTTCTTGATTTCAATGTCTCTGGTTATATTTTGTTTGCTTTTTTCTTTTGTTTATTATGCTCCAGTTAAAGGTGAGATCATATGGTATTTGTCTTTCACTGCCTGGCTTATTTCACTTAGCATAATGCTCTCCAGTTCCATCCATGCTGTTGCAAAGGGTAGGAGTTCCTTCTTTCTCTCTGCTTAATAGTATTGCATTGTGAACAAATTGGCTTAAGGTATTCATTCACTTGTCCTAGAAATAATGAAATTTGACCACAACACTCTTGTTAAGCAGATTTGTCCATCTTTGAACTCTTGCATGGTGAGCTAGTCAGTCACTGAGGACAAAAAGGTTCTGCGATAACTGCATTCTCTAAATATGGCCTTTGGTCCACTCATTTACCTCTATCCAAGAGTTCAAAGATGGACAAATCTGCTTTACCACGAGTGTTGTGGTCAAATTTCATTATTTTTAGGACAAGTTGAATGAATATCTTAAGCCAATTTGTTCAAATGTTCCTATAAATTAACTTAATTATTGATATGAGGTAGTTTTATGTATTATAATGTCTAAATATATAAACAAACAAAACCATCAAACAACAGCAAGTGATGAGTAATCTATGCCCACCAGTCATCCATAAGAATCATGGATGTTAAAAAACAAGTTTTCTTGAGCAATTGTATAGCAATGAAGGCATTGCTTTCTTTGAAAGAGAAGATATTTTTTGGCCAATTATAAAACTCTTCAGTGCCTCAATTTCCTCATCTGTAAAATGGAAACAATAATTTTTACTTTGCAACACTGAAAGACTACAGTAAATGTTAAATGTGGTATGGTTACATAAACCCTACAACATATTGCCTGATGCAGAAACAGCATTCAATAAAAATTCTCATATTATAGACATCATTAACACTATTATTAAAATTCATGCCCAAATTCAAGTGCACTATAAAATCTACATTTTTAGCTTTATTAACTTAACATTTTAAAAATATATTTTACAAGAAAACCAGAAAGAAATTAGAGGCCAATCCAATATATTTAATTCTGTTAGACATTCATGTCAATGAGCATACTGAGTCAGCCCACAGAATTAATTAATGCTGAATATCACTTACGGAAAAAAACTACTTAAAGTGGAAAAATGGAATAAGGATGCTTATGAGTTTATGAGAGCCATTTGAGAATTTTCAGCTCCCCACTGGCAGTAAATATGTTATAGCTTCTTTGTTCTAGATGAAGTAAAATAGTCCCTATCGAGTCGTGGAACTTTGTTTCTGTCTTGAAGAAGTAATTACAGAATAATAATGAGATCACTAAGAAATTTATGAGAGTAGAATAAGTGTCTTTACCATAATCCCAAGATATGATGAAGAAAGTCAACAGACTCATCTCATCAAAGCCACTTGAAAGTGTTAATGTCTTCCAAATGTCAAAACAACACTACAATTTAGTTAAAAAATAGTCAAATTTCTTGAGCATGTGTTAACAAAAGACATGAACTATATGCTTCAGAGACTAGAGTTTTACACTTTAAACCAATTTCTTTGAAGTTGTTCAAAGACTTTCAAGGTGCTGTGCCATCGTGTCCCTAGTGACAGGGCCAGCTTCACTGCAGGAGACCAGAGCAATCATGCAAGAAACTGTGCTGAGAAGGGTCTCATGCTTAGGGTTTAATGCTTTGTCGTTGGCATCTTAAAATTCTTAGCAATTTGGAATTGGTTTGTGTCTTGTAATTAAAGTTCTAGGGGACAATGGAGCATGTGACACATGCTTGGATCCTTGACTCACACGTGATCCCACCTCCTGCCTCCCTGACATGGGTTCTTGATTGCTTAGTGCCCCATTCCTGTTACTTTGGGTGCTATGTCCAACAACCTTTGCCACCCTCCACCCTGGTGGGTACCTGTGTTTAGGGAGAGTTGGGATTTGATGTATGGCTTCCTGTGCCTTGGGGCAAGGCATGATAGCAGCTGCCTCTGTCCAAGGCTAGAAATACCATGGCACATTTACAGGTGACTACCAAGCTTCTCATCCACACCTGAATAGGTACCAAGCATGCCCTGATAGAAAAGCAAAGAAGAACCTGGAAGCTGTTTTGAATGCTGGATATAATTACGGAAAAAGGCAAAGATCTTAAGGAGCCAGCTTGGCACCCTACTGTCACTATGGAGAAAGACCTGTACAGACCCATGGTGTCCTATCTGCTGTAGCAATAGGATGTCCTGAAGCTCCGTGTGCAGAAACCAGAGGCCAAGAACAGACAGCTGGAAGATGCCATCCTGACTGGGTACAGCCAGGTGGGGAGTTACAGCTGTAGAGCCAGACTTGGCAGGAGGCCTGGCAGGCTGTACACAGAGAACAGAAGGAACTGATGACCTTGCAGAGGGAATCTGAATGAGGAGGAGACACCAGGTCCAGGAGCAGAGGGCAGTGAAGGTCAAGAGCCTATGGCCCAGCTTTCTGGGACTGGGCAAGTTGCCTCTGAGAAGAGTGGAAATGGTGCTGAGTCCCATAGCAGTTATGGAATTTGCTGGAGGATGAGGCCTCAGCAGTTTCCACTGCCACTGTATCTCCCTTGGGGTCACACGCACGCACTGCTTTCAGACTCATCTATATTTTCTTTTAAGTTTGGGATCTGGACCAGTTCCCTACCTGGAAATCAGGCACTGTACTTTCTCTCCTCTAGGTTCAGGCAAGCATCCTCCCCATACACCCCTCACCACCACCCCCACACACACCTGCCTCCCTAGGACCTGGCTTGGGTACCTATTTTCCACTTCCACTGATTGTCCCTGGCTGGCCAGCTGGAGGGCCCTTACCACGTTCTCCCCACATCTGTAAATAAACTTCTTTCACTACCCAATATTTTAAAAAATTCCCAATAATGGCCTGTCAGTTGTGGGCTATGGCAGCAAGCCTGTGGGAAGTGGAGCAGATGAGGTGGTGGGGTACTCTGGGAAGTGGAGTATTTTATTGCCTTAATGAGTTCAACATTAAATAACAAACACAATACACCAGGACAGGTCAAGAAAGGGAGTATGAAAAGGGAGTTGTATATATTACTGCCTTTAATGGAATTTATCTTGTTTTTTGAATAAGCAGCTCCACACTGTCATTTTTTACTTATACCCACAAATTATGTTATCAGCCCTGCCTAGTTCCTATTATGACAAGCATACAGTAGGTACTCAATATATTTCTTCAATGGGTGATGGGTATAATCTTTATTAAAGAGACAACTATTGCCAATCTTGAAAATTCCATACATCAAGTAGTGAGAAATAATATTTTTCTACAAAGGAGAAGGTATCTTGTTAGGTACAAGTAGGGGAGAGTAATAGTAGCCAGTGTCACATTTTTAGCCTATTACATCACCTTTCACAGCATTCTTACTCTCGTCCTTGTGTCAGCAACACAAAAAGATCAAGGTTCAAGACAATCCTACACCTAAATTCAGCACCTTCTACTCTGCTTCATGTCAAGAGTATTAAGGAGCTCAACTTATGGAACTCAAAATATCTGTTCTTCAAACAATTCCAGTTTTTCTCTCATTCTAAGCTTGACTTTCATGTAAGATTGCTGATGGAAAAATTATTTGCAAATCACTACCAGAAGAGTTATCCTTAAAAAACAAAATCTGAAGGCTTCCCCTACTAGGAAGATGAAGTGGGCATAATTTTTTCTATTTCTTCCACTGAGTAGAACATAAAACCTTGGACATTACATATAAAACAAACCAAAGAGGACTCTGGAAAGTGGCGAGAAGATGGCAGACCAGCCAGGGACCTCAGCACCAGAAGGGTGATGTGGTGGCAATTCTCTGGATTTTTTCTTTGCCTCACAGTAGGAATGAGAGTAGTTAGAAAAGCCAACACATATAGACACAAAAAGAGATTGCAAGAAAAGTCTTATTTCTCCACCAGAAGACAAGGAAAGGGGCAGCCAACCAAGATAGAAACCTTTTAGACAAAGACTACTGGCAAAAAAATTACTACAAATTGAAATATAGTAAAAATTAGAGTGGTAAACAAACCTAGACAAGGGATTTATTGAGCATTATGCTATAGTCATGCAAGTGTTAATGCAGATTTCTAAAAAAAACCAGTCCATATGCTTATGTACTTCCTAAAGACCTCACATTCTAGTATTTTAATATATGCCTTAGGTGTTTATTAATAGGCACTTTGGAAAATCATTCAGGCCAATGTCTTCATTCCTATTAGTGCTGGAAATAGTAATTTACTAAATAGCAACTCATTAATGTGAAGAAGTTAATGGAAAGTCTGTGTTATGCATTTTGATAATCTACTTCAATAAACATAACCACATGATGATGATTATTTAGAAATAAAAGTAGCAGTAGTAAATCTAAGAAAAGGCATTATTTACAAAGTTTGGTCCAGGAATATTTTTTCCACCTATTCGTAGGATAAAAGTGATTTTTGGAGGGGATCTTTTCATTCTATGTTGTTGGAAATTTAGAATTAAGGGCGGGGGGAAAGGGAATCATTTCTGGGGAAGTCCAGAGAAAAGAATGTGGACTATGGGATGACTATCACATGTTCTTTATCCTTGAAGTTAGTGTGGGTATTATCCAGTGATCTATATTTCTTATCCTTTACTTCACCCACAAGGCTAAGCATTGTAGTCTTCCCAATGATGGTGAGTCTCCTCTGCTATTTCTGTATAATAGTGTCCTAGTGAGAAGGAATATGAAACGATGCAGGGATGTGGGAGACATACTATCAGACTGCTTCTTTCTTTTTGTTTCCTGGAGCCAATCTGAATGAAGACCCAGTGAGAGAAAGAGGAAGAGGAGCTGGCAAAACAGACAATGGGAGAAAAGAAGTGAGATGACAACAGGTACCAAAGGCATCCTGGGGTGAAAATGAGAAGAGGCTGGAGATTTTCACTGTTATCATTTGCTGTTATATTTTAAATCTGAGAGCTTTTATGGAGGAGGTGTATGTGCTTTTATATAATGGCTAAGAGAAATTTCAACTGTAGTTGAATACACCTGTTCCTCATTGGATTTTGATTTCATTTCCTTAGCACATATGCAAACAAACAAAAACTTTAAGTACAATGGTGATTCAAACTATTTTTTGAATTTGTTCAGCTATTATAACCATGGAATATCTGTATATTTGCATTCATCTTTGTATTAAGTGTATATTCTTTAATTGAATATTCACTGATATGTTTAATACACCACTTTATTTATTAGCTTTCTATACCCCTTGTTTGTACTTTGGGGACCTGAAATTTGCTTATAACAAGAACATACTTCAACCTGGTAGAAGTTAACCATTGGTCAAACCATGATTGATCACTAGTCAATAGCCACGCGTCAGCTGTGGAATGATTTGTCCTTGATAATGAGGTCTTTGCCCCACCACAGTCGCCTCTATCTTACACAGGGCTTTCAAACTCATCAAAGTTTCCTCTGATGTTCTGTGGCTTCCCTTATCCACTTGGTCAAAATATCCCAGTCCCAGCCTAGTGATCGTTAACAGCTGTATTTATTGACTGAGATTAGCCCCCACACCCCAAAAGAAATTCTACTTTAATATGTTGATAATGCTTCTTAGAAAGTAGATCTTCAGGGCCTGTGCTCCATCAGCCCCTAGGCTGCAAAAAAACTAGTAGAGGTACTCTGCAAGGAAAAGAAAAGGAATACACTGGCTTCCCCAGAGAGTGCTTGGAGAAAGCAGAAGTGTCTAGTGGGGTTACAGCCCTTTATGACCTGTGTTTGCTTCTTTCTCAAAGAGGGCCTATGACATAATCCATGCCAGACATACTCCACATTTCCTCTTTTTGCACCTTGTTCTCTGCCCAGGAGGTAGGACCACGTGGACTACATCTGTTGGCTCCTCACAGGCTAATAGCTGGGTTCAGCCAATGAGGAACCTTGGCAACAGAAGAGAGAAGTATAAAGTCCAGATATATATCTCCCTGGTCCTTACTTAAGAGCTTGCCTCAGGCTGATGGTGTCTCTTGACAGAAGGTTACTTCCCTTTGGGACTCCTTTCTTATGTAACTATTCTGTGTTTCAGTAATTCCGCCCATGCAGTATCCGGCAGGACTGGGGTAATAACAGCCTACTCTCCTGAGCCTCAATTGTCCCTTGTGGCTTCCCTTCACTCCGCACACAACTTTGTGAATAATCCTTTTGAAATAGATTTTCCTTGACATGATAATTTATGTGTATCTATTTCCTGCTGAAATCCTGGTTGGGATATAGTAAATAATTAATAGTTAATAGTTATTAAGTGTTTGCTATTCTAAAAGATTTATGGGTATTGAATCATTAAATGCTCCCAATAGGCCCTATTAGGGGGTACTAGTTTATCCCCATTTTATAGCAGAGGTGAGATTATACCAGGGTGCACAACGAGAAAGTGGTAGGTTGTGATGTGCACTAAAGCATTCTGCTTCTGGAACTTTGGCTCTACACAAATGCCCACTCAATGAGTGAGTGGAGCCAGAAATGTGTGAGCGTTCCAGGTTCACTGTTCCTTCAAAGGTATAATAATTTAAAATTTTAGCTAATTTAATCTATAAAGAGTAACCTTGTTTTAATTTGCATTTTGTTGATTAATAAGTATTTATTTCTGTATGTTATCTCTACCTATTTGTCCTCAAAACAGATTACCTTTTTGTGGTCTTTGACAATTTATCTTTTGAGATTTCTGAGTACTTCTCTTTTATGAGCTCTTTCTACAATAAAAGTTTCCAACTTTTATCAACTTTAATTTTATTATATTTTAGATGCAAAATTAATATATTTTTCTTTGAAATTTTATTTTGAAAAGTGGGTTTTATTTTTAAAGATAGATTAGGTCAGTGTTGTATGTTCATCAAGCACATAGAAAGCAAGAAAATGAAATAAAATTCTTTTATAATCATGTCAGCCAGTGGTAATCATTTTTACCAATTTGAGCTACTTTCATGTCAGCTTTATTTAATGTTTGTAAGTGATATTTCATAGTATATTGTTTTGAAATATTTAAGATTAAACCACTTTCAATACCTTTGCATTTCTCTACCTTTTTGTGTAGGCTTTCTGACTTGACTTCCATGTATAAAATCTGTAATTAAAATAAAATGCTTGTTCACTGTAACACATGTAACTAACAAAACTATTTCCCTCTGTCATCACTGCCCACACTCTGCATGAGTGAAACAGTTTGTTGTACAGCCTCAGGATCTTTTTATCCACGTGCAAACATAAATACATGCATGTATTATATGGGCTTACTGTTGGTTTAACCAACCCTCTATGTTTGAATATTTATGTTGTTTCCAGTTTTTTATTTTTATATTGAAATCTAAGGCTTTCAAAAGCTGACATACCTGAGGATATATGGACATTATCTTTGAGATGAAAACTGACCAAAAACTCAGATAAAGTATAAATTTTTATGGGTACTATAGTCAGGCTACATTTTCTTCCAGGATTCCTCAAAGAGAAAAAAATAAAACAATAAATCACATCTTCTACAACATATTAAAAGTAAACATAGCAATTTGCTTCAAAGGGAAAATTTCTTTTATAATAGTTATATCACATTATTAAAAATGATATGTTTATTGTAAAAAACTTAAGAACTCAGTATAAGAATTCTAAAGTAAATAAAAATTCCCCACAATTTTCAGTTTCCTTAAACACTTCAATATAAACATATTTGTAGTAGTTTTTCCTCATGAAAAGATCACACACCTCACATATTATTATCAAACATTCAAGATCAGGAACAAATGATTAAAGTGGACAGGTTCTGACAGGGTGCTATGCCCACTGAGAGTTTGTGTTTCCTGGTCCTACTTCGTGGTTTTCTGAGGAGGCCCTGCCCCTCTCTTATTTGATATCATTGCCTCCTAATGATTATGATCACCAATATCCTCCCAATAAATTCCAGTGTGGTGTACATTATTACTCAATGCCAGGAACCTTACACGATACACTGTGAGGCGGGTGTTTCCATATTATTTTTCTAAGTTATTATTTAGGTCTCACAATAACAGCATCTATTGAATAATTGTTATGTCTGTCCTTTCTCACTCAAAGCATTCTGTTAAATAATTAAGCCTCTTTCTAGTTCATATTCTTCCTTTAAGCTAGCTGTATAATTTTCAACTTTGCCATTTTTTATTAGTAAGTAGCACCTTCATTAATTCAACAAATATTTATTGAGTAGCTACTATATATCAGTCCTAGTAGTCATTAAAACAAAGAGGGACAAAGAGAGTGTGGTCAGGTATGCTATTTTATGGTGAGTTGTCACTAGATTTCCAGATTAAGTGCCAGTTGAACAGAAAATTGAATAAAAGAAGGGAAGGAGCTCTGTGACTATTTGGGAGAAAACCACTTCAATCTGAGGGGAAAGCAAGTGTGAAAACCTTGATGTTCAAGCAGAACTGACACATCTGAGCACAGGCAAAGAGGCCAGTCTGTCTGGAGCTAAGCAAATGGGAAGAAGAAGCAGGAGAGGAGGCTGGAAAGAGGCTACAATGGGGTGACTCCAAGCATGTGGGCCTCTGGGAGGCCTGTGGCTTTTATTCTCAGGGAGATGAAGAAACATGAGGAGATTTTGAGCAAGGAGGTGAAATTCACTGACATTACTGGCTGCTTTTTCGAGAATAGACCATTTAGGGTGAAGTTTAGATGTGGGCAGGGCAAGAGCAGAAGCTGGGCCACTAACTAGGTGAGAGCTTCATGATGAGTCAGAAATTTGGGGAATAACACTTGGAAGGGATAGTGAGCATTAGTTGTGACCCTCCAGAGAACTAGAGTCTCAACTTATTTGTCTTTATAATCTTGGTATCATCCAGCCTAAGGCTTGACACTATGTCCTACAAATGGCACTTGAATGAATTCATTCATTGGACAATCAGGGCCACAGCCTTCCAGGCCAGCGGTCACTCCCCTCCACTACTGTCTCTAACTTCTGGACCCTTCCCCTCAGAGAAAATGTGCCAATCAGAGGGAAAAGAGTGTGTGAAAATATTGGAATTTGAATAGGACTGCACATTATTTTCTGTTCTTTAGAGCTTTTCTTAAACACTCCTTCTGGCATGCCTTTTCCATGGACGACTCTCTGCCTTTCCAACCCTGGTGAATATTGAGCCATCCACTTGTTTAGTTAACAGATATTTACTGAGCACCTCATATCCATTTGGGCCGTCCTTTAGGCTTTTGTAAGTAAAACAAGCAACAATGCCTGCCCTCAGGAAGATTACATTCTAGCAGGGAAAGAGAAAAGGTAAACAATAATCACAAAATGCAAGTCCATGACAGGGTATGCTAGAGGTAAGCTGCGCTGTGGAGAGACCACAGTAGCATAACATTGATCAGGGCTCAGAACCAGCAGCAGGGGCGGCACTCTGCCGACCTGGCCGCAGCTCAGATTCGCAGTGAGAGGCTGGGCCTGCTTTCATGCTTAAAACAAGTCTTCTGCGATCTCCTCAATTTCTTTCCAGTTCATGTCTTGGTAACTTTTGACACAATGGGAAAATATGTTTACTAGTTTTAAAAAGCATTACAACATATATTTACATCAGCAATTTTCAACCGTTTTCATCTCTTGGCACACATAAACCAATTACCAAAATTCTGCAGCATGCCAAAAAATACATCTTTCATTGATCTGATAAAAAATGGTTCTAATTTTACTTCATTCACACTAGACAGCAATTGTTGGGTTGGCTGTTGTCAGTTTTTTATTTGACAATCTAAGGCAAAAGAGGTCAGTGCTCTTGGCTGAATAGATAGGTATAGCATTTTTTTTTTAAATTCTCGTGGCACACTCATTGAAAATCACTGATTTATGTAGATTTTATAGTTCATAAAGTGTTTTCATACTTAAAAAATACTTGTTTAACCTCATGTCATTGTTATGTTAGATATCATTCCCAACTTTATATATATTGGGTTGGCCAAAAAGTCTGTATGTTTTTTTTCCATAAAATAAAAGATGTATCTTCATTTTCACCAATTGCTTTATTGATTTGGATATTTTGAGTATGTCAGCTATCTCCTGCATGGTATAACATTCATTGTTCTCAATTTTTGTCTGGATTTAATCATTATCAATTTCAACCCATCTGCCTGTCCATGGAGCATTGTCCAATGAGAAATTTCCAGCATTAAACTTCACAAACCACTTTTGACATATTCAATCAGTCACAGCACCTTCTCCATACACTGCACAAATCCTTTTTTGCATTTCAGCTGCATCTTTACCTTTCTTGAAGTAATAAGGCATAATATGCTGAAAACGTTATGTATTTCCCCCACCTTCAATATTAAAATCGCTACACAAAAATTCATAAATTTCTGTACTTTTTTAGTGCATGCTGACATGACAGCTGTCTCAATACAATCTAACAAAACTTCATTGTTTCCAATGAAGTTAAAGACTAAGTGCTACTAGAACCATCTTATGAAAAAAAAACAAGTTAACTTTTTGGCTAACCTAACAAAAACTGAGATAAATTTACAAGATTTAATGCAAAAATATATATATATATAACTGACAGCTGCAGAATTTATATCCTATAGTGACTTTTAATATAAATGAGGGTTTTTTATGGCTTTGGGTCGTTATTCCGCCAATTCATATAGTATACACATAGTTTCAGCAAACTGTGTAGTTAAGGACATGTTAGCATGAATTAAAATCAAAAGAAGCAATACTCACAAAGAGTTTAATATTTTTCACCAGAGCTATATATTGGATCAGAAGTCTTAGGCTTTATGAAATCAAATTTGTAAAAATGAAATTTTTTATTTTGTTTAATATATACATAAAATTTTCCACCATAAGCTTACTTACTGATTGATTTTGTGATAATTTTGATCTCACTATGAGATCATTTGTTATAATAATAAGAGAAAAAGTGAAAAAGGTCAGGAAAAAAGAACATTGAATGAGTGGGAAATGAGAAGGAAATTGACTTAGTTTTTATACAATTGTAGGAGCAGACATTGAAGGGGGCCTGCTGACAGCAGGTAACTTGCAAACTGCACATTAGGATGACCCCCCCCACACACACACACAAAGTAAGGTAGCTTCCCCATAGAGAAGAAGGAGCCTCCAGAGTCTCCAATCAGTTATTGTTAGGAGAGTCAATGTTGTCTTAAAATTTCCTTTACACTGCAACATTTCTCTGTTTTACTCTGGCATTTTAAACCTGGTTCTTGGTAAGTTGCTTTTGTATCTAATACAAAACCATGTTTTCTTAAGCTTGTTCAATGTGATAATGTATCTTTTCTTGGTACATTATGATGGTACATCATTGGTATATATGATGGGGACAATGATTCATCTGTTTTTAACAACAAACAATAAATCCCTAACCACTCAGTTTAATTTTTCACAGAAAGATGGGAAAGGAATTTTAAATTGGCTAGGTCTACATAGTCCTCCACAGTGGTTAATACAGGACCCATTCTAGAACATCAAGAAGTAACAGTCACAATGTGACTAGTCCAACAGACTTCAGATAGCCTCCATTTGACACGGCTGTAGTCTCCTACACGTTCTATGGCGATGTTAGCTCTGGTAAATCTCTCTCCCTTTAAATTGTAATACCATCCTCATTGGTCATGTACTGGAGCAATTACCCCATCTCCTTCTACCATGGAAAATTACAGGAAATCACTAAGCTTTCCAATAGTCACATTTTCTATGATGAATCCTGTCATAATATGAGTTAATATTCTCTTTTGGCTAGTTTATTTTATTTAAGAAGCAAATTACTATTTAAGAAGAAGTATAGAGGACCATTAAAAACATCTAAACATTCTATGCCAAATGGCATACGAAACACAATTTAAAATAGATAGCCGAAGTCTCCAATACATTTATCGCTGTTTGCCCTACAGATTACCCATACGAAGTGCCTATCTGATGTAGTCCATTGAATTGGGTTGCATGATTTCATATGACAGCAGAGGGAAATGACTTGGAAAATACAAAAATAGTGTAAAACTTTAGAACAACAGCTTAAAGTGTTTAATGAACTATAAATAGCTTCACTGTTTAAATATCTCTGAGCAGTGCAATGACAAAGAACAGCAAGGAAGAAAGGAAGAGAAAACTGCAGTTTATAATTAGAGCTATTAGGAGGACAAAAGTGAATACAGAAAGCAGCTACTAAAAGCAAACTGCTCACCAAACCTTATACAAAACATACATACTTGCAGGTGTGTCTACACTAGCCCTTTAAAGGGAGATACATTTATACCTACTACAAGAAACAAACATCTATTAAGCCAAAAGAATGCTCTCTATTATGTGCAATAACATCTGTATTATACATCACCATGGTGGGCATTATTGTGGCATAACTGCCAGAGCTGTCCACATTAACACTGTAGGAGAACAGGCTCTTTCTGAGTACTTTCAAAAATGGTTGGTGGGAAACCTAATGTTCATCAGTGAATTCATGTCACTCCATAATCAATTTTCTTTGTCAATAATGCATAAACATGCCTAACATAGATGTGTGGAAGCCTTTTCCCTTTTACTTAATACTTGGAAGATTTTGAGCAACTTTGTTTTTAAAAAATGAGTTGCTTTAGGGTTACAGTGAGCTACTTGGGTTATTAAATGTGGTTTGACTTGGAGTCTAAAAAAAGCCATGTGTGAACAAGAAACAAGAGAGGCTGTGCCAGAAACATGTCACATTCCTTAGAGTGCCCATGACTCATAATCAAACAAAACAAACAAAACAAAACAGAAGAGCCCAATGCTGTATGAGGTTCGGTGCATAGTTTTATATTCCAGTTATCTTCACTGCCTTGAATAACTTCCACATCATAGTCTTATAGTATAGGATGTCTTCAAAGGCAGTGGCAAAATTCAAATATGAATAAGTTCAAGGGAACTTATATGGATTTAAATGTAGATAAGTTCAATGGGAGTACGGTGTCTATTATTTTGATATCAAAGATCTTTGATCACAGCTGAGTTCCCTATGGCCTTTGTATTTGAGAGAGGCAGGCTTGAGAGTCTCTGGATGTCAGCCCAAACCTTGTTCTATTACTATCAAGTTGGGTGACATTGCATGTTGACTCCACCTCTGTGGATCTTGATTTCCTCTTTTATATGATACTGACATGTTACCTAAAATACATATATACATACAAATGGAAACATGTGGGCACTCTACATAAAGGCCATGGACCCTGATAAATCAACTAAATTATGTTTAGTTTTAGCACAATTTGTGAGCCCTGGGAAGAGTAAAAATGGATGTAAAGCAAAGTTCTAATCCATGGAGTAAAATTTGTAAACTGAAATATGATATGCAGTCTAATAGATAGACATATATAGTCTGGCAGGAAAGAGTTTAATTCTGTCGCAAAAGGCAGGAAGTAATCCTTAAGTCAAATCTTGAGGAAATAGTGGCCATGAATTCATAGAGATGGTTTTTTAGTTAAGTGAACTTCAGCAAAGGAGAAGGGAGAAAAAGTTGTGTTTGTCTCCACTAAACATTCAATATAAATATTCTAAATCTTTACCAGTTTTTTCAGGGATGTTGTCACTGACCATCCCACTGAAAAGTACTAGCTCCTAGTTTAGAAAGAAAAAAGCAGGCCATGAGTGGGGGAGTTCCTCCACTTTCCTCTCCCTAACTACCTAGATACAATCTACACTCAGACTTATCTCACCCTCAGTCCAGTACAGAAATATGTGTGTTCTTTAGCTCCTGACTTCATCCTGGGCTTTTAAATCTATCCCTTTCTCATCCCCTCTACACTTGCTATAGCTGCTATATTCTTAATTTCGCTTGGTCCTTCTATTTTTAGCCTCCCCCTCTTTACTCGACCCTTGTGAGTCCTTCTCTGCTGTCTATAAATGCACCTAAGTATCTCTCTAAGTATATATATATTTTCCCTCCACTGCCCACGTTTTCTCTAATTAATTTCCATTTGTCTTCATTGTTATGCTCTTTAAAGAATATTCTTCTAGCCCTGGCTGGCGTAGCTCAGTGGATTCAGCACGGGCTGGGAACCAAAGTGTCCCAGGTTCGATTCCCAGCCAGGGTACATTCCTGGGTTGCAGGCCATAACCCCCAGCAACCGCACATTGATGTCTCTCTCTCTCTCTCTCTCTATCTCCCTCCCTTCCCTCTCTAAAAAATAAATAAATAAAATATTTAAAAAAAATTCTTCTGTAGATCTCTGTATTCCCTTCACCTTTTACCTTCAAGCAGCCAAGTCTCACTGTCCACCACACCACAGAACCTTCCCTAAGAATTAATATCTAAATCCAAGCCACTTTTCATCTGTCCTTGATGACTCAGTGGCACTCAACGCCATTGACCACCTCCCCACTCCTTGACATTGGTCTCAATTATTTCTCAATTACTCTTATTTTTTTCTCAATTCCTTCTTTTCAGTCCTCTTCACCCGTTTCAATGCCTATTGAGGACTAAATGCTCTCTAGTGTTTCTCTCTACACTGCTCTGAGCCTCATTCTATGTACTTTCTCAGAACAATTTCCTTTTCTCTCTGGGATTCAGCTACTGCTCTCTTCTGATAAGCCCCAAACCGGCATCTACAGCCTGTGTCTTGGGTGCCAGACTTGTATCTTCAGTGTCTACTAGCTCCCCACCTTGAGTCCAGAGACACTTCAGAAGCAGAATGCCTGTTTCTTCTTAATGGCTCTCTCAATGAATGGTATCAATCTCAATGAGGCAGCTTAGATAGACCTAAAAATAATCTTAATATTTCCCCCCATTATTCTCTGAAACCATTTAACATACCCTGCAGGTTCTATACCTCTAGCATCTTGACTATCTACCACCCCTATCCCTCACATCCTGGTCCAGGCCAACAGTTGTTCTCTTAGTTTAAAATCCTATCGTTTCTTGTTTGGATTTTTGGCATGAATGTTCTGCCAGCCCTGTCACTCTTATACCCATCTTTCATGTATCTTCAGAGATTTCCTTAAAACTTCCCTGATTAGAGATGCTACGTAAAGTTGCACTGGTTGAAGTGGCTCAGTGGATTGAGTGCCAGCCTGTTAACCAAAGGGTTGCTGGTTCAATTCCCAGTCAGAGCACATGCCTGGATTGTGGGCCAGGTCCCTAGCTGGGTGTGTACAAGAGGCAACCACACATTGATTTTTCTCTCCCTCTCTTTCTCCCTCCCTTCCCCTCTCTTTGAAAATAAATAAATTAATACGATCTTTTTTAAAAAAGATCCTTCTTAAAGAAAAAATGTTTAAAATCCCCACTGAATTAGTTTTCTGAAGCTGCTTAACAAATTACTGCAAACTTGGTGGCTTCAAACAACAGAAATTTATTCTGCCAGTGTTCTGGAGACCAGAAGTCTGAATCCAAGTGTCAGCAGAGTCATGGTCCCTCCAGAGGTCCTTGGGGAGAATCCTTCCTTGTCTTCTTTAATTATAGGTGCCTCCAGGTATCCTTTGCTTTGCAGCTGCATCACTCTAATCTTTGCCTCTATGGTCACACAGCCTCCTGATAAATCTTTTTTTTTATTTTTTTTAAAGATTTTATTTATTTACCTTTAGGGAGGGAAGGGAGGGCAGGAGAGAGAGAGAGAGAGGGAGAGAGACATCAATGTGCGGTTGCTGGGGGTTATGGCCTGCAACCCAGGAATGTACCCTGGCTGGGAATCGAAACTGGGACACTTTGGTTCCCAGCCCGCGCTCAATCCACTGAGCTACGCCAGCCAGGGCCAAATCTTTAAAAAAAAATAATGAAAGAATGCTTCCCTAATTTGGTGAAAGAAATAGACATGCAAGTCCAGGAAGCAGAGAGAGTCCCAAAAAAGATGGATGCAAAAAGGCCCATTTCAAGACACATCATAATTAAAATGCCAATGGTTAGAGATAAGGAGAGAATATTTAAAGTAGCAAGAGAAAAGAAGTTAGTTACCTACAGGGGAGTTTCCACAAGACTATCAGGTGATTTCTCAGAAAAAAAAACTTCAGGCTAGAAAGGATTTACAAGAAATATTCAAAGTCATGAAAGCAGGAACCTACAGCCAAGATTGTTCTACCCAGCAAAAATATCATTTAGAATAGAAGGGCAGATAAAGAACTTCCTACATAAGAAAAAACTAAAGGAGTTTATCATCACCAAACCATTTGATATGACATGTTAAAGGGACTTTATTTAAAAAAGATAAAAATTATGAATAATAAAATGGTAATAAATACATATCTATCAACAATTGAATCTAAAAAACTAAGCAAACAAGAACAGAGACAGAATCATGGGTATAGAGAATGTTTTTGTGGATGCCAGATGGCAGGAGTGTGTGGGGGAATGGTTGAAGAGGTGAGGGGATTAAAAAGTACAAATAAGTAGTTACAAAATAGCCACAGGGATGTAAAGTACAGTAGAGGAAATGGAGTAGCTGAAGAACTTATGCTCATGACCCATGGACATGAACAATGGTGGGGGGATGTCCTGAGGGAGTGAGGTTGTGCTGGGTGGAGGGGGACAAGGGGAAAAACTCAGGACAACCATAATAGCATAATCAATAAAATACAATTTTTAAAATGTTGCCTTTTGTTGTTGTTGATTTTTCAGTTTGTGTCATGCTTCTGTCAGTGTTTATGTGTGCAAGCATTATGGCACTGTGCACCAGGATAGGAGAAGCTATAAGTGAACATGGAGCATCTGATATATACTGTGTTGGTTAGTGTTGGTGACTGAGGCTTAATTTTTACAGTATGAGGATGCCAGAGCCATTGGTTTCTGGCTCACCCCTGGAGCCTGAGAAGGCCCCAGGGGCACTGTCTCCTCACCTTATTAACTACTTACTTTCCAACCATATTTTGAAATGAAGAGTTAGACAACCAACTCAGACTTCTGTCTTCTCCATTTGACTGTGAGTAGAAAGATATTTCAGGGGAGGACATATTTCCTCTTTGATGAATAAGAATGCTATACATGTATGTACCATTTGAAGAGCGAATGTAAGCAGATGTCCGTATCATGTTTCAGAAGTGGCAATAATGAAACAAGGCATGAGAAATGGTATAATTCCTTGAATAGATAATAACCACAAAACAACTCTCCTAAAATGTAGGTATTGCTTTGATTATTTCTTCAACAAAATGAATATTATTCTCTCACAGTGAGTAGGAGAATTCCTTCTGTGAAGAACTGTACCTTGTCCCCCATCTTTTTTGGAGAGAAGCTCTGAGATATCTGCTCTGGGGTAGGGGATGGGGCAGACAATGGGTCAGGCTCTGGGCCTGTGTGAATGGTGTCTATGCCACTTAACAGGATGGAATGAGATAGGACCTCTGAGAAACATGAAAGTGCAGAGGAAGTAATATTTCTGGGCACAGTGTAAACCGCTTCTAAAAATACCCCACATGTCTATTGAAAAGTTTGAACCTGTGGATTATAAGGAGTATAAAAGCTCAACAGGACACGATTTGAATGTATCCAGGTCAAAACAGAGTCAACCCATGGTGTACAGGGCTGTAGTGGACATCGGGGTGGCACAGGTAAGTTAGTTCACGTGTATCTCACACTTCCATTTATAATATGATCTGGGATACCTTATAATAATGGACACAAATAAAGTAAAATGTACAATAAAAAAAAGAAAGGAAGAAAAGTCATGAGAGGAGAAAATTCAATGTTATTTTTATCATGCTTATAATCAGAATTTTAAAAATCACATTAGTACTCCGAGAAAGAAAAACATGTACCTGATTTAAAGGATAATGTCTCCACTGAGGCAAGGCTAAAAGTCATTTTAACAGAAACATTTCTTTCAACTGGCCAAAATAAAAGTTGAAGGAAAGAAGGAAGTATAACTCAAGAAAGACATACCCACAGAGGGAAAAACTAGTGTGTTCTAAGTTCAGAGCTTTCTACTGGTCTCATCTGATCTACTGACAGGACTTTAAAAATTGGTAATAGGGGATGCATATCTTTATCTCTGGCCAAATTCCAGGTCTTCGCATTTTTTATTGCCTCTAAAATATTCAGTCATTGTTTTTGGAATTTTCTGTTTTTTTAAGAAAAAGACAGTGGGAAGATTGCATGACACAGTAGAAACAGGCTTGTTCTACATTTCATTGTAAGTCCAGTTTAGTACTTATTAGACCCATGTTCTTGCCAGATTATTCAACTCTTCTGAGCTTCAGTTTTATCATTTTTCAATTACAAACAGGTTGAATGCCTGATTTTCTCCCTTATTAAATATTCCATAAATGTTCAATATGTAAGTGTTAAGAAATAAGCAAATGTTAAAAAGTTCCCCTTTGTAGCCACTTATTTTTCCATAGGCAAAGACAATGTCAGGGATGTGTTTGAGTGCATAAAGAACTAAAGTAAGACTCATGAATATATTTTTAAAACCTAATTTGAAGTACACCTAAAAATTTAATTATGAGAATTAGGAGTCCCACAGACTCTACACTAGACCAGGCTGAGGAGAAAAGGGAAAGGAGATAAAAGGGCTAAACTAGACAGCATTGGGACTTCAGGAGGGAAAAAAGTGAAAGGAATGGGAAAAGCCAAAAGTAGGGGGGAATAAAAAAATCTTATCACTAGGGGATCAGTTGAGTTGGATGTCTAAACAACACACACTCATTGAGATTCTATGTTACAGGTTAATCTTGGATGTGTCAAAAACATACGAGCATTGATTGAGGTCAGGAACTGCTGTTATGTCAATTCATATTAATCACTACGTGTACATATAGTACATGCCATACCAAGGTATTTGAATAAAAATAAAGGGATAGGTTCATGCCACTTGGAAAATCATTAACACTAATATCAAGACCCATTGAACTCCTCTGTAATGATTCCTTTGCTGTATTGCTGATGTCAGTCTTGGTCCATAATGAGGATTCTTCTAGCCTAGTGTTAGCTGGTCCATTACCTTCATCTTCTTTAACCTCCAAGTTCTCTCTTCACTGTGAGTTTATTCAAAATGGTAGTTTATGGGGCCAGTACTTCTTGCTCCAGCAACCTCTCTTCTGAAGTTTCAGGCAAACTATTGATGACTGCTGATGGACACAATTCACTGCACTTTTGGAATATTTGCCAGTAACACTTTTCTGCAAATGTAGCATGCCAGCACAAAACAGAATCAAGTGCAACTGTGCTTTATTTCTCTTATAAAAAGACAAAAAAGAAGGATAGGGCACCAAAAAATTGCACCAAACTGGCTCTATTATTATAGAACAGAATATGAAGCAATTAAGGAAGCACTCAGTAGAGCAAACTCATTGTAGAACCTGCAAAGTAGAGCCTACTGGTACCTTGAAGTAGAAGGTGTGGAGAAGTCAGGCTGAGACCACTAGCAACATTTGAAGGTTCACTAGCCATAACTGGAAGTTCACTATATCACACCACAGACCCACTTAAATAGTGGTCAGAATTCATCCAGATTTTTTAATATATGTTTGACTTAGTAGCTTTGTATTTCCTCTTTGCACAAGCTTTTCAACTCTTTTGAATCACTGAAGTATATTTTTGTGCACTGAAGACAAATTTATTACACCACTAAGTGTTCTGAATATCACCTGGATACTTAGAAACAGTTGACATTCTCCCATAGTGTTTAATAGATCTAAAATAGCCCCATACCAAATGGTATGTACATTTGTTTTGTTGCATTAATTTTTTATGAAAACAGGGCTTTCAGTTTCAGGTGCATCCATATGTGAATTAAATGAGTATTAAGTATGTCGCAGTACCTTGAAATTTAATGTTTGTGCTTAGTCACAAGTATACCATCTCTTTTTTACTTTGAATCAGGTTTTTGTGCATTCCACACAAGCATCTAAGAGTGCATTGGTGCATGTCAATGACAAGAAAAACAACTGAATCCAGAAAGAAAAAAAACCACTGAATCATTTCTTCCCATAGTAATTACAAGAGCTTTCTTACTTTGTGTAATTCCTGTGCAAAGTTAATCATTCTTTAACAATACTCAGAATATGAATCTTTTTAACATGTTCAAATGTTTGGGCCATATTTTAAGAAAGTCAATAAAGTGTCATGAAACTGTTCTAACACTTTTTTAAAGTCTCGAGTTTTCTCTTTAATTCCTGCTCATTTTGGAGTGACAGGCTGCCTCAACATTGAATTTCCACCTCTTTGCCTTTGCTAGATTTAGTCACTGGCAGCCAGACCTATAATGTTATTTTAATGTTGGGGAAAGGGGTGCGTTAATTCAAATATATTTTCATTTTAAAGTTATAATGACTAAGTACACCTGCTCACTTAAAAATTAGCACCTAGTTAGGCAGTTTTCAATAGCCTAATCATCTTTTGATTGTCTCTACTTGGATCAGAGGCAGTTCACCTGCTCTTCATCTAAACAAAAATGTTTCCTGTTTACACGTCTGAAAACACTAAAAGATGATAATATTTAGAAAACAAAGAAAACTGAAACATACATTCAAATGCATTATTTATATAATTATCCTGTAATTAAAGTAATTATAGTTTGTGAAAAACTAGAGTTTTTTTAAATTTTCATTTAGATTTCTCATGGGATAAGCTGTGAACATGTAAAAAGCACATGCATACACATTCATGCACACACATACATGAGCACAAGTTATCAATTATGTTATCTACACAATAAATGAAATGTTACCTCCAAATTTAGGGATTTGAAATAGGTGTTTTTCTTTGCTGAAACAACTACACCCAGAAAGCCATTCACTGAGTTAATCCTATAGAAGGGATTACCTAGATTGAATTTTGGGAATTCTTTAATCCTCTATAGTTTCAACAACGACAATAAGAAAAAATCCCAGTTATAACTTGCTGAGCTGTACAGTGGTGCTAGAGCTAGAAGGTCATGTCATCTAAATGATGAGCTCCAGCTTTTCCTATACGATGGGAACAGTGTCAAATAAGGCCATGAGACATGAGTGTGCTGGAGGGTGTGCAGAAGAAATGCAGAATTTTCAGAAGTCCCAGCAAGTCCTCACAGCTGGATTTTCATTATCTTCAATGACAAGGCATATCAGTCAGGCATTTTGCTACATAGTGCCATTCACATTACTGCTTTTCATAGGATTTCAAAGTGGACAGCACAGTTTGTGTCCAGGTTTTCATTCTAAATAT
This sequence comes from Phyllostomus hastatus, assembly GCF_019186645.2. Taxonomy (NCBI): domain Eukaryota; kingdom Metazoa; phylum Chordata; class Mammalia; order Chiroptera; family Phyllostomidae; genus Phyllostomus; species Phyllostomus hastatus. The sequence goes on along the minus strand of NW_025334017.1, from coordinate 8,935,858 downwards.
CCTATTCAATAGATATTCTTCTTCTCTTTACCTTTCACAGATATATATATATATATATATATTTTAACCACAGTGAGATCACATGGTACTTTGGGAGCATTCGCTTGGAAGTGAACTAATAGATCTGGCTCTTAACCATCTACAGAGGCTCCTTTAAAGAAACACTTGGGATTGAATTACAAAGTTTTATTTTCTCCTTGTTTTTTATCAAAGTTTGTGGAAGGAAGAGAAAAGTACTCATATCTTTCTGCAGTTTTCACTGAGAGACTCCACATGTTTGTATGTATCCCCATAACACTTTTCAAATACCTGGCTTCAATTCTACCAATTTGTTGGCTGTCAATTTGTTGGTTTTAAGACTAGATCATGACCATTGAATTTAAAGGGAAACTAGATGAAGAAAGCTCTGTGTCTTTGATCTTTCACTTTCAGGGTACGTTAGTGACAACACCCCAGTGACATCCAACCCCTGGAAGAAACTGTCCAGGAGTCACCCCACACCTGAAGCAGCAGGCACTGCCATCACTCAGTCCTTGGTGTGTTGATTTCAACAGCCCTGAAACCCAAGAAGAGAGGAAAGTGGAAGCAGTCAGCAACGCTGCCTTCCTGAAAGCCAGTATTTTCTCAGGTCATGACCTGCAATGCCTGTCAAGCAGAGATGAACATTCTCTGCCAGAGTGTCAAACTAGTGGCAAAGAAGATGGCAGGACCCTGAACATTGTGATCATTTCTCCTCAGAGCATCCTCCACCTTGTACCTCTGGAATCCTGTCTCCGGAAGTCAGCCCTGCACACATGCCTCTCAAACCCCTCACTTATATTCAGGTTCTAGCACTGAACTCACATTATCTGAAAATGACGTTTACCAGGAACTGTTACTATTGTAATTGGAAGGAAAATGACAAAAATGTTGAAGGGGTGTAGAACAGTGGCATGCAGAAAAATGGATAAAAGAGACTGGAAATATTTAACTGGGACAAAAGAAAATTCAGAAACTGAAGATACTGATTAAACCAAAGTGAGAGTTCATGGATCAGACTAGGCTAGATGGTCTCTAAGGAGGTGGATTTCAGCTGCCATATTCTGTGCTTCTGCGAACAGCTTTTTAAGGGAAACAGAGTAGCACACAATGTTTGACAGACTCAGTGTACCAGCTGGTTGGAATAACCTTGGCAAAAAAATTTTCAGGGAATCAAAAAATTCTTTTCTCAAGAATGTACAGTCCCATACAGTCTCTGTCGGAAAGGAGCAAACTAAGAGGAAGGCTGGTGAATGCGCATCACTAATAGAAATAATACTTTGGATGGGATGTGGTTCTTAAAAGAAAAAATATGTGTGGTGATATATTATTTTCTATAATCCAGAATAAAATATTTAGAAAGCAGCTATTTTGTTTTCACAACAGATATGTGTTCATTCATTCATCTACTCAAATAACAAAACGTATACAGTGGTTCCTATACATCACACAGTTGCTGTTCACGTTCTGGGAATACAGCTGTGAACAAAACAAAGTCCATGCCCTCAAGGAACTCACATTCTAGTGAAGTTACACTTACAAAACAATGAAGAGAGAAATTTTACAGGTTTCATGCTACTTAGATTGTGTGACAGAGATACTGCTTACCTATTTATGTCTCAGGAAGTTAAACAAAAGGGATTTTTCTAAAAGTTTACTTTTATGTTATGATATACTTTATATTGATACACATTTGGCTCTCTCCACAAAGCAAAAGAAAGAAGTGGATAAAAAAATCAAAAAAGAATAAATGACATCTAGATATGCAGTGGTCAAAAATATCTGTCTACACATTTAGTGATATCAGATTTTGTAACCAATCTCTTATAATCTCCATAATACCAGTGACTGTGTCAGCCTGACCCTCTACTATACCTTCAGGGGCTGGGACACCAGCTGACACAGAGCTGGTGATCAATAAATATTTTTAAATGAATAAATGGATGGATGGATGGATGGATGGATGGATGGATGGATGGGTGGGAAACATACAATTAAAGAGGTCGCCTCATTTTCTAGTTCTAAGCAGAGAATTCATTAAGGGAGAAAACTATTTTCTTTGTCTCAATTGAGTAATAAGTACAAGAAGAGTTCAGCTAATTGGGTAGTGTTCATGACAATAATATCTCGGAAGTAGCAAATATACATTTAGGATTTAGTCAATCTAGTGAGGACCTAAGACTAATATTGAAAAGAGACAAAGCCATAAATATTGGCAAATATGAGACAGGTTCCCAAACTATGTAAAGATGAAGCACACATTTAAGTCGTGGGGTAGTAATAATCCAACTTTGGTTACTAGTGCGAGACCAGAGAGATCTTAAGAGAAGTACATTTGGGGAAAAGTTTGGGTTGAAAACAGAAGCAACAATGCTTGTAAACTTAAATGTGGATGTTGGTTCCAAATGTGCTGAGTGGACTTTGAGGTGGGCCCCAAACGAAAAGCTGAGAGTGAATGTTGGGTGTCTGTATGGGCTTAGCTTCCTTCTAATTATGGTTCCACCCCTCCTACCCAAGAGCATGCCTTTCATTTAATCTTTACTGAGGTCTTCATTGCATGGAATATGTCCACCTAAGTTCCTGATCTTTGTGAGGTGTTGGTTTCCATGCAGCTTGGGATCAAAGCAACAATCGAAAAAGCCTTTTTTAAATCGAAAAAGCCTATTTATTGGGTACTTAATAGTATATTTTAACTGTTTTACCTGCATTGTATCACTTAATCATCACAATAGGTTAGAATTGCTATTTCCATTTTATAGATCGGAAAACAAGTCTCAGAAGATAAGTAAGCCACCTAAGGCCACACAAGTGAAGTTAGAGAAGTCAAGGTTAAATCCCAGGACCATCTGACTCCAAACTTCATGTTCTTTGTCTCCACGGCTCCTCTCCTGTCTTTCAATAGCTTGGTTCCACTTTTTGCAGTCAACACGCCATGGCACACTGATACTTGCTGTTTCTGCTCTACACCCCTTGCCCCAAATATATAAAGGAATTAATGTTCAACAAGAAACAAAAATGTAAAAACCTGGGACATATCAGAGCAATTTATTCGCTAACAAAATTTTGACTTAGCTCTTGGAAAGAACCAAAGAAGGAAAGAGAGATTATTCTTTCCTAGCCTTTCAGAAACTTCATATTACCCGGCCAAGATGTCTGAACAGTCTCATTTTTTATATTTCACTCACTTAAAAAGACTTGATTTTACATGAAACTTAGCCTGGCAATCTACCTGGGGAAAAATATCTACATGAATGTTTAAATTTAAACTCCACTCGCTCTTCCCTGATTGCTTCTGCCCAACAGTAGTCAGTGCTGGTGAATTCTTCTTGCTACCTGAAATTGACATCTTTATCTGAATTTGCACATATGTGTGCATATTAATTTACCCATTTTTGCCATTTGGGGATTGCACCTAGCACACACAGACACAGAATCTTTTCTCCTCAGGGGTTTGAACGTGATGACAATCTTGGGTGTCGAGCCCATTCATGGCAGAACAAACATCAGTATCCATTTCATGCCGTGTGTATGTATATTTTAATTAGTGTCTTCAGTTCAGAAAGAACTAATTAGGGTGTGCATTAGAACAACGATCCTTCTGAAGACAACCAATACTTCAGCATGTTTTTTCTACGGTGGTTTGGGTGGAAATTTTGCACTTAATTATATTTTATTAATTATGCTGTTATAGTTGTCTCAATTTTTCTCCCTTTCCCCTCCTTCACCTAGCACCCCCCACTCAGGCAATCCCCACACCATTGTTCATGTCCACGTGTCACGCATAGGTTCTTTGGCTACTCCATTTCCTATACTGTACTTTATGTCCCCATGGCTATTCTGTAACTACCTATTTGTACTTCTTAATCTCCTCACCTCTTCACCCATTCCTCCACACCCCCCTCCCATCTGGCATCCATCAAAACACTCTCTGTGTCCATGATTCTGTCTCTGTTCTTCTTGTTTGCTTAGTTTGCATTCTTTCTTCTTTTTACACAGCCCAAAACCATCCACTTCTCCATTTACATTTCTTAAAATACACACATGCGCACATGCACACAAACAATATTCATTTCTTTCTTTCTCATCCAGGCTTCTTTGTCTATGTATTCTCTGCCTGTGATGGCTAGACACGTCTTGTATCTCCTCATTTGGTTGAGCCACTTAGAAGTCAGTCTCACAGTCTATTTAATCACTCTGACAACAATTTGTCACCAAGTATTTATCAAACACTTACTAAACTGTCAATGGCACTAGACTCAGCTGTGGGGAAAATAAATAGATGCAAAGTAAAAGTAACATACAAAGCTTCTGTCCAACAAGGAAATTACTGTTAGTGATTCATGTACTTGTATGTTCCAATTACAAAAAAGTTAATTGGTGATATTCAACTGCTTTTTTACCTAAGAAATGAAAATTTATATGGTTGAAAGTAATATGTTCATATATATAAAATATAATGTATAAGAATGTTAACATTTTTCAATACAAATAATTTGCAACTAAGATAAAGTATTAATTTTATGTACAAAAATAAGTATAGAATAGGAACCAAAGATCTCCACTTAAATTGGTAATCACATTTTTAAAAAGTTAACTTCCACAGTAAACAAACATTTTAAACCTTATTTTTTCAATTGCTACTCTGTTTTATCCCATACAATCAAATAACCCAAACAGAAAAACTTCTGAACTATGTTAAAAGATAAGATTCAACCAAGTAAATATGAAGGTCTAATTGATTTTACTAAGCAATTCACGAACCCAGCAATAATCCATCTAGCAACTAGAAGGGCACTAGTGCAATTGTAAAAAAATGGGAGGTTTTTAATAGAGAAAAAGGGTGGGTCAAGGGAGCTCTTAACAAAAGAAAAGAAAGGTTTACTTTTGGACCAGAATATCCTCTTTTGGAGAGAAGGAAACAAGAGTTTTTATCATGCAGGCTGCCTCTTTCTTTAGGGAGATGGAGAGGGCCCAAGTGACAGATTACCTTCCTGGTGCTTGACCAGAAAGTTCTTGTTAGTTGATTAAGATTATGTTTGCAGGAATGGTAGAAACATCAACGAGGTCAGGTATTTAAATGTTGCTGAAAGAATATCAGCCAAAAGAAGAAAAGTTCTTATAAGAGTTTATTTGAACCAAACTGATGACAATTACTACAAAGCAAAATCTTAGCAGATAGAGGAAATGCCCTGGAGAATGGCAGTTTTACAGCTAATTTTATCCACTAGAACCAAATGAAGAGATGTAAGTGAGGGTTACATGAAATCCAGTGGTGGCAGGTTAGGGAGGCAGGAGAAAGTAGGAAAATCTGTGAGATTAGATAAAAAGGAAAACAAAGAAAGGCACACGTTATACATTGGTGGGCAGAGGAAAACATTTATAGGACATTTGGGCAACAAGATAACATGAGGGGTTCTGTGGGGTGCTCTGGTGAGAGGCTGTGACTGAGGGTCTGGAATAGGAGATCACTCTGACATGTTAAAGGAATGTAATTTAGATATAAAAACACAACAGACTGGCTCACTTCAGGTAAAGACTGACCTCTGTCAAGGAAGCTACTGGCCTTGGGACATGACTTACTTTTAGTCAGAATTTTTTTATGTTCAGACCATCCTGTGTGGTTACTTTTGGTCTCTGAGTTTCTAAGTCCACCAGGTAGCCTTCCCCTTGGCATGTCAGATTTAGTGTGTGGCCCCTTTTTTCCACACAAAGTCTAGGTTTGGTGTCATGGAATTTCACACAAGTGACACCATTTGGGCTAGTGGTTTTCTCTTTAACAAAAACACATGGGCTTCAAAAATGTAACCGTAGGGACAAATGGATGAGACCCGATGTCACCACACATCCATGAATATTTAAAGACAGTCTTAGAAAGTGGTGTTACAGTCAGTCAATTGATACGGTAATTCGAAGGAAATCCACCCAAGATTTATTGACAATGTACAAATTGTTGATTTTATTATAAATTAGAGTACACTAAATATTTGAGGATAGTAACATCTACTTCCATTCATGGTGTTCATGAGACCATACTAATAAACAACTTTTTAAAATTTCTCCCTGATAATTTCCCTTGCTGTTGGGTCAATATTGCCTGACCTGAGGCTAACAGACCATTTTACTGGGCTTGCACATTTAAAAGTTGATGGCCCATCTGTTTTCCTGTTTTATGGAGTTATTTGTCTGATTAAATCCATTTTTAAACAAAACAACTCAGTATAGCAACTCAGAATGGCAATTGTGTCAGATTGCAATTTACACCTTTAGAAAAGAATTCAGGAAAACAATATTGTTTTGACACATTCTTTTCACTTTTAAGTCTTCAGATTTATGGCTCTGCTCCTTTGTTTTAATCTTGACAATCTGGAGGAGTTTTAAACTGAACAACAACAAAAATGTTTAATGCTCATTTTGTTGCTTTAAAAGTTATCTAAAATTTCAAAGACCTGAGTGACTGCCATTTTATATAAGCTGAGGGACGGGGTTGTGGGACCATTGTCCAAAAGTTTGCAGTCAGAGGGTGGCCGAGTCAAGATCCCTGACCCATGGGCCTATAATTGCTGTGTCCTTAACTCCACATTAAAGCATTATTCTGGTTTTAGTGACACTGAGCTAACATTTTAAGAAACAAATGGCAAGGCTCATGGGTTTTGCTACTTTGCTTTTATAAATTCTTTATTTGATCAAAGTATTTTATTACTGGCATTTAGATGTCTCATAACAGAGTGCACTCCTGTATGAGTTTCCCAGCATATTAATGCTAGTAAAATATTATAAATTATGACAAAATTAAGTCTATATATTATGTCTTCAGCTATTCATGCTGAATTTGAAGAAACTTAAATGGCATATGGAAGACTTTCCATAACTTATGTTCCAGCAAAATATGTTAATTTTTTCTCTACAAGAAAAGTTGTAGAAAGTTCTTTCCCCATATGTCATTTCAACAGAGTAAACCATAGGTACCTTCCAGCCTGAAGACAAGAAAATGCAATGGTTGATTTCAGGGAGTACTAAACACCTTGTGTTTATAGAACTATTATTTGTCTCAAAACAATGTTGTGTTAATAAATGGTTCTTGGTTTATGGATTTTGAATTCCAGCTCACTTCAATTTAGTCCAATAAACAGCTACTTTTTGTACACAACAAGATTAAATACCAAAGAAACCAAATTTCACTAACTTCAGTTTTCTGCTAGCTCATTTGTATGCTTTTATTGGCAGCAGGGAGAACAATGGCACTGGGTGTTAGACCCATGGGGTTAGACTGAACCTTGGTTCAGCAACCTCAGTACTTGAGTTCTGGCTAAGAAAGAATTGAGAGCCAGGACTCTACCTATAAGAGAAAGTTTATTCAGAAGGTCACAGAGTCAGAAGAAGTGAGCTGTAGAAGATTTGGGCTTAGGAAACAAATTGCAGAGAAAAAAGAAGGACCCTTGGAGCTTCGAGGAAGGGAAGGTAGAGGTAACACTTCTTAGGGGAAGGGGAGGAGGAGGGGAAAGTTGTGGGTGTGCTCCGGGGAGGTAGTGTGAGCTGGGTCCTCCTTCCTAAGGGCTTTTAAGAGTAGACATTTTAGGGGAGATTCCAGGGGAGGATCTCAATAGAATATTCGTCAGCTTTCCAGGTGTATCCTTTCAGGGTGTGGTCACTCATTAGTCAATGCTAGGGCAGGGGTCATTAGTCAGTGCAGCTGGTCCTCATGTCAGCCATGGTGTCCCTTGTTTGGTTTTCTGCTTTTCTGGGTCTGAAGCTGAAACATAGCTGAGGCCTAGATGTATATGATGTGGTTCAGAGCCATGTTGTCCTTGGGGCTTAATGTTTAAGGGCTGTTTTCCAAACCCCCTTTTTTGTTCCTCCTCTAAGGGGGTCTAACCTGCATTCCTAGCAACATGCCAGGGGATGAAAGGTCAGAGAAGTGTCTGAACCACATGACCAGCGATATGAAAGGTCAGGTGGTCTAAACCACACACATGCAATATGCCAAGGGAAGGAAGTCTACACTGGAGGTGAGGTCCTTGTCTTTTCCAGTTTTGCTCATTACGAGGCACCTGGGGCTTTTCACCCTGGTGACCTTCTGTACCTGGCCTATCGTCCTTGCTCTGTTCATGTCTGTCTAACTGTCTACCATATTTTGGATTTCCTCAGTTCCACACTACTGTCTCCTCTGTTCCTTTCTCGAAGAGCACTTCTCCACATTGCTTAATGCAACATTCTACTCAGTTTTCAAGGTAGACCTGGAATGTCATTATTCTCATAATGCTTTACCTAATTTTCATCCTTTCCTAATAGAAACCTATCTTTGTCTCAGTACACATTGTGAAAAGTAAACAAAGCCACTTGAAAATGGAATCAAAGCTGCCATCCCAGAAATTGCCTTACATGTCCTAGTCCTCAAATCTCTGGAATGTTAAAAGTGGGCAAAATAAACTTTGCACTGGCCCTAAAGCTGCACTGTATTCCAAACAACTGAAAAGCAAACAGGAGAACAGACATTATGACTACAAGTTTGAAAATTAAAGATCTTCTTCAGAGTCAGTGTTACTGTGCCTCAATGATTAAGATCATCTGCCAGGGTGCTCTGACCAAAAAATACATGAACAGGGGTTTCCTGTGAAAAAAGGTGGGGGAGGATTAGTTTATTAGTTTATTAGGATTGTCCAAACTGGACATGGGCAAGCTTGTGCCTGAAAGACGTGATGCCTTGATGGCGTGTAGGTTAGAGATTTTGTAGGGTAATCATGGGTTACAGGTGTGGGGGGCTTGTTAAGAGCTGATTGATCAGAGGTGAGGTAAACATAATAAATCATTTCTTCAGGTCTTAAGGACAACTCCAAGGTCAGCTCCCACTTCCAGAACAGATTTCAAAGAGAGGTAACAAAAAGGTTGTCCCAACTCAGGGCTTAGGAGCTGAAACAGAACTTGTATTAGATGTTATCTTTAAGCCCTGGCTGGCATAGCTCAGTGGATTGAGCGTGGGCTGCGAACCAAAGTGTCGCAGGTTCGATTCCCAGTCAGGGTACATGCCTGGGTTGCAGGCCATGACTCTCAGCAACCGCACATTGATGTTTCTCCTCTCCCTTTCTCCCTCCCTTCCCACTCTAAAAACAAATAAATAAAATCTTTTTAAAAATAATAAAAAAAGATGTTATCTTTAACATGCTCCGGACTTAAACTTTGTGACCTTGAGTCAGAACCAAGCTATTGTCTTCTGCTGACTCAGGGATTAAAGATCTTCCTGGTGAGAGACTAAGATCAGATCAGTGAAGTGTACTGAGAGGGAGAAGGAAAATATGATTGTCTTAAAACTACAGTTTAAATCAAATCACAATTATAGGTCCCTTTGTCTCATTAGCACCACTATATTAGCTTATGTGTACCTACAGGAATTGCTTTCCTCCCTATTAACATGCATAGAAATTCCTTCCTTCTATTCCTGCAATTGTTCTCCTTCTCTTGCTCTTAAATGCTCCCGGCCTTCACCTCCTTGTGAGAACACTGTTGGGGTTTCTGCCTGAATCACTGCTCCCCACATAGCTATTCTTTTTGGTCTCGAGTGAACAAACGCTTCTTGCCTATCACTTTGACGTTTTATTTTTAGGTTAATAACATCTTTGTATTACTTTTATCACTGTGAATTACATACTATCTTTTATTAAAATTATTTGTATACATATATCTCCACCAGTAGATTTGAAGTGTCTTAAAGACAAAAAAAATAATATATCTTGTTCAATTTTTGTTTCGTCATAGCACCTAATACAATGTCCTACGTAGAAGATAATTATAGTAAATATTGATTAAACATTTATAATTTTTCAGTAAAATGGCTGGAAAAAAGTCCAGAAAATTCTAATGTTTCCCAGGTGATAATATCCCTCAAAAATAGTTGTTTTCTGCCAATGTAATGGGGGAAAAGTTTGGCTAGATTGCTGGGAGGTGAGGGAACCCCCATTCTGTGCAAAAGGCCGCACTCCCCCAAATGATAGAGAGGTTGGAGGGAACCCCAAGGTGGGGGATCAAAACAACAGCTGGTGTGTGACTCCATCCCCTGGAGAAGGATGAGCAACTAACACAGCTCGTGACACAGCTTGCACAGAGCCTGCGTGGACTGAAAAGGTCACAACACATGTGTAACAAGGTCACACTCAGCCCGAGGCAGAGATGCTGTGTTGCTGCATGCAAAAAACCCCTCCTATCTGCTTCTGGATCATGGCGGCAGAAGAAAAGACACAGATACAGTCCGGCTAACCCTGTAGTAGATGTTAGCATGTATTGGCTAACAAGTGAACACTCCCACAGCATGTGGCATTTGGGGGCAAAAGATTTAAAAATGGAGTGCATATAGAAATTTACTCTCTTTCCTTCCCTTTTCTAATTTGGTCCAGGGTCAGGGCTAGAGCATTCTCAGGTGGGTGGGCCCAGAGATGGCTTCACCAGGCTATAAGCCCCAGGTCCCTCCCTGCATAAAAAACAGCACAATGTTGGCGACCAGTGGGCCCCACCAGGCCAAGCTCATACAGACAAGAGAGAAATGCCTGAAGCCGGACTGTGACTGGGATCCCATCAACCCACCTGCATAATCATGCTGCAGCCACCTGAATATCACAAAGAACAGTATATATATTTTTTAATTTAAATTATTTTATTGTTGTTCAATTACAATTGTCTGTATTTTCTCCCCACCCACTTCAAACCCACCTCCCTCCCTTGCTTCCACCCTCCCCCTTGGTTTTGTCCATGAGTCCTTTATAGTAGTTCCTGAAAACCCTTCTCCCCACTGTCCCCTTCCCCCTCCCCTCTGGCTATTGTCATATTGTTCTTAATTTCAATGACTCTGGTTATGTTTTGCTTGCTTTTTCCTTTTATTGATTATGTTCCATTACAGGTGAGATCATATGGTATTTGTCTTTCGCTGTCTGGCTTATTTCACTTAGCATAACACTCTCCAGTTCCATCCATGCTATTGCAAAGGGTAGGAGCTTCTTCTTTCTCTCTGCTGTGTAGAATTCCATTGTGTAAATATACTATAGCTTTTTGATCCACTCATTTGCTGATGGGCACTTAGGTTGCTTCCAGTACCTGACTATTGTAAATTGTGCTGCTGTGAACATTGGGGTGCATAGGTTTTTTTGGATTGGTGTTTCAGGGCTCCTAGGGTATAATCCCAGCAGTGGAATTGCTGGGTCAAAAGGCAGTTCCATTTTTAGTTTTCTGAGGAAATTCCATACTGTTTTCCACAGTGGCTGCACCAGTCTGCATTCCCACCAACAGTGTACTAGGGTTCCCTTTTCTCTGCATCCCCTCCAACACTTGCTTGTTGATTTGTTTATATTGGCCATTCTAATGGGTGTGAGATGGTATCTCATTGTGGTTTTAATTTGCATCTCTCTGATGGCTAGTGATGCTGAGCATCTTTTCATGTGTCTCTGGGCCCTCTGTATGTCCTCCTTGGAGAAGTGTCTGTTCAAGTCTTTTGCCCATTTTTTAGTTGGGTTTTTTGTCTTCCTGGAGTGCAGTCATGTGAGTTATTTATATATTTTGGAGATCAAGCCCTTGTCCGAGGTGTCATTGTCAAATATGTTTTCCTATGTGGTTGGCTCTCTTTTCATTTTAATTCAGTTTTCTTTAGCCATGCAGAAGCTTTTTAATTTTATGAGGTCCCATTTGTTCATTCTTTCCTTTATATCCCTTGCTTTAGGGGACATATCCATGAAGATGTTGCTGAGTGGAGTGTCTGAGATTTTCCTGCCAATGTTTTCCTTTAGGACTTTTATGGTGTTACAACTTATATTTAAGTCTTTTATCCACCTCAAATTTATTTTCATGTATGGTGTAAGTTGGTGATCAAGTTTCATTTTTTTTGCATGTAGCTGTCCAGATCTCCCAACACCATTTGTTGAAGAGGGTATTTTTGCTTCATTTTATGCTTCTTCCCCCTTTGTCAAAAGAACAGTATATTTTAAATGGGAGAAGGGATTCCAGGCATATCCTTGAACTGACCTGACAAGAAATGGAGCAGTTGTTTGCCTTTGGGTGTTTTAAGGAAAATGGGCTTTGAGGCAGAAGCCTGTTATTCTTCCAAAAGTATGTAGCCTTTAAAAAAAAAAACTTCTTTCTTTTCTCACCAAACCTCTGCCTCTAGAGTTTATGGGCAGTGGGCAGCAGAACCTTGCATGGTTGTACGGTAACACATATATCTGTAGGGATAGATAAGACTCCTTGCTACTTTTAACTTTTATTTATGCCTCAGTATCTTCATTTAAAAAAGTACTTATTGTACCATGAAAGTACAAAAATAATCAAACATTAAGAAAATGCAATTTACTCAGGAATACATTTTCTAATTTTCTATAAACAAAAAGAATATTATATATAATATATATTATAATATATATATTATAATATATATTATATATATATATGAACATTCTAGGAAAAGTGAGTATCCAGTTAAAAGATTTTATTCTGTGAGTGAATTTAACTTTAGCAGATGCATCTCCTAAAACTGGAAATATTCGATTCATCAGTATTTACTGGATTGATCGTAGTCGGCAAGAATCACCTTTATAGAGCAGAGTTATAGCCATTGTAAAATGATCCAGGGAGTAAATTGTACTCAGAAATTACTTTCCAGAAAAAGTCACAAAATTCTTCTTCAGCATAATAACTACTTCTTTTTCCCTCCCTGTATCAAACATTTTAATGCTAAGTGTCACCTCAATAGTTCAAAATTAGCTTCCATAAATACACACATATCTGTCAACTGGATTTATTTAGAAAGACTGTTTAACTTTGCAATAAACAGTGAAATAGAAATACTTTTTATCTCTTCATTTAAAAGAGAACTGTATAGATTGTAGTTTCAAGTCTAAAATTTAGGCATATTCATGAAACAAAATACTCAATAATTTTGATTGGCTTTAAATTTACAAGGTATTTAACCTTCATTCTTTTTTTTTTCAGAGAGAAATCTGTAACCTATCATTCCTTATCAGCTCTGAAGGTGTAACCAATTTATGGAGTCCTTATTTTGAATCAGACTTCCCAATTTCATGAGTGTTATTTGTAGAAACCAAAATAACACCAATCCTTTTACCTCTAAAATATTTACTCTTTGAAAGTTATGCAGAAAACCACATGTTTTTTTTTGAGATTATCACAGCTTTTAAATTCTTTACTACCTTTCTTTTAATAGTTGATGTGATAGATAGTTGGCTTCTCAGAAATACTTAGGTATCCTGCAGTAGCCTCAATTTTTTATGTCTGGCTGAACTTATATCAATGCTTCAGTGAAAGAAATTTTTAAAGGAAAATCCCTTTATCTGTCTTATTTTTGTGTATATTCACAGTCTAGCCAAAATTCAAATATATTGGATTGGCCAAAAAGTTTGTTTTTTTTCCATAAGACAGCTTTATAACACCTAACTTCATTCAAAACCATTTTGTTAGGTTGTGTTGTGACATATCAGCATGCATTTAAAAAAACTTAATTAAAATTGGTGAATTTTTGTGTAGCTATTTTAATATTGGAGATGGAAGAAAATAAGCAACACTTTTTGGCATGTGATGCTTTTATTATTTCAAGAAAGTTAAAAATGCAACTGGAGTGCAAAAAAAAAAAGAATTTGTGCTATGTATGGAGAAAGTGCTGTGATTGATTGAACATGTCTAAAGTGGTTTGCAAGGTTTCAAGCTGGAGATTTCTCACTTGATGATGTTCCATGGTCAAGTAGACCTGTTGAGGTTGATAACGATCAAAAAGAGACATTAACTGAGAATAGTCCATGTTATACCACATGGGAGACAGCCAACATACTCAATATATCCAAATCAATAAAGTTATTGGTGAAATGAAACATGTGCCTTTTATTTTGTGGAAAAATTATATGGACTTTTTGGCCAACCCAATATTTGAGAGAATAACTGAATGACTTCTAGAAGGTGTATGTTCAGCAGGATACCACCAGATTGTAGTGATATTTTTAAAAAATCTATTGTATTGTAGAAGCTCATGACTTACCCTGCTGCTAAATGCCTCTGGTCGCATGTGTGACTTTTCTTTGGTGTACCCTGGGGTCACTCTACATGATAGTTTACCCCTAGAATAAAGACATGAAGAGTATCCTGTGGATGAGCCACCTATTATGCAGCACAAAGATAACCTTATTTTGTGTTCAGCCTGATATGCAGATATTTTAATCTCTACCATCATCTTAACTGAAAAACACTTTGCCTAGAAATTAAGTAGTAGTAGTAGTACTACTAGTAGTAGTAGTAGTAATTATTATTATTTCTGTGTTCTGTATGTTGTTAATAATTCAAATGTTCTTTAATTTTATGAGTTGGATACTCTTAATATCTACATTTTACAGATGAGAAATTGAAACAATTTAAATTGGGGTAAACTAAAATATTTAAAATATATGTACAAAATTATACAATTATATACATATATACGCACATACAACATGTAATACATGTGTAAATTTATTATTGTGATAGTTTTACCTAGAAAGTATAGAATGCGGTGAAAAGGTATAACAGATTTGGGCTCAGAAAAATCTTCCCTAAGGAATGTTGAGTAAGAGGTAATTAGGAGTAAAATGGATGTGAAAAGGTAGACATATATATGACATTTTCCTTGTACTCAAGGATCATATAGATTAGTCAAGAAGATATTACAGTAGAGAATTAATGCATGTGACTTAAGTATTCTAATATAAGTATGAATAGCAAGGTATGTATGGAAAGTTGAGAAAACAATTGGTTACTTCATACCTCTGGGCTTCAGTTATCTTACATACAAAATGAATGGGATCAGAATGATTATTAATATTTCTTCCATCTCTAACATTCTGTTATATATCATAATATAACCGTATGATCATATCTAAACTCTCTTGTAAAATAGGAAGGGTATTATCCTTCCTGCAGTCAGTATGAATGCAGAAGCATAACAAAGGCCAGGGACTCACCCAAAGACACATGACAAGTGTTTGGTGTGGCTGAGTCAAAAATCTGACTTGCCTGCCTTTTCATTAATTTCTGTTTTCTAAATACTGCACTATCATTAATTTTAATGAACAGTCGATCTTTTTGAAAAGTAGGTGTGCAATTTTTGACTTGCTCACATTTAAGAACATTTCTTACAATAAAAAGTTGGGCAAAGGAATAAGGTTTCTTTTATTCAAACACCTCAAAATGCTTATCAGCACACTTTTTTAGTTCCATATGAAGTCATTGCATCGTCCCATGATCAGAAATCCACAAAAAGAAAAGTTGTAAGAGTAAAACAAAATCAACTTTCATCGTCTTGAAATAGTAACAGACCCCGTAGGTTGGTAGATTGAGAAACCCTGCTATCTACTGAATACCTGAGCTGAGAGTCACTGCTGCTGTGTGACTGTCAGGCCATTTATGGCCTCCGCCCTTCTTTTCCATTCATTCCCACAGCAACTAGAAATTTCTATGTTTTACCTAAGAAAGAACATAAAATCTCCCTTCCAAAAAGACAAGGGAAAATGATGTAGCCAATCATAATGGAAGAGTAGGCCAGCTATCTGACAGTTCTTTACTGAGAGAAAATGCTCAAAAATAGTCACAAAACCACACTACATTTGCATGGATTCCATTTAATGGAGTTCCCTGAATAAAAATAAGTCCATTAAAAAAACAGTGTATAATATATCACTTTTCAAGAAGTAGTAAATTTCTGAGTGTAATCCTTGGTAGGACATTGGAGTAGCCCATAAAAATCCCTTTAATGTTAACAGAATTTGTGTTAATATTTACTATGTACCACTTGAATATGTACCATGGAATAAATTAATCTCAAGACTGTAGGACTTGCATGGATAAAATTTCAAGACAACCAAGTAGCAGAAAAAAAATTTTTTAAAGTAAAGATATGAAATGCAGAAAACATGGATAATAATACAAAAGCTAAAGGTTTCAAATGTCATAAAATATTCTTCATTGAAGATTGTATTGTCTTGAGTAGAAAAATGTAAATTTGCTATTATATATACATTTTATTTTGTTTCTTTATACCCACAATGACTTCTTTAAAAGTTTTTATTTATTTATTTTTAATGGGAGTTTGATTGTATTTTTTCACCATTTACCCCTCTTCCACCATTATCCACCTCCACCCACTACCTCACCCCTGCAATTGCCACACTGTTCTCCGCATCCATGAGTCCTTTTTCCTTTTCACTCGATCCCTCCACCCCACATCTGCTTGCCCAGAACTGTCAGCCTCCTCTCTATGAATCTGTCTCTATTTAGCTTGTTAGTTCAGTCTGTTCATTAGATTCCATATATGAGTGAAATCATGGTATTTGTCTTTTTCTGACTGCCTTATTTTACCTAGCATATTGTTCTCCAGGCCCACCCATGCTGTTGAAAAGGGTAAAGTTTTCTTCTTCTTTTTTTTTTACAGCTGAGTAATATTCCATCATGTAAATATACCATAGTTGTTTTATACACTCATCTACTGATGGACACTTGAGCTGCTTCCAAATCTTGGCTATTATAAATAATGTTGCAATGAACATATGGGTGCCTACCATATATTCTGTTGAATTATTGTTTCAGGTTTCTTCAGATAAATTACCAGAAGTGGAATCACTGAGTCATAGGCAGTTCCATTTTTAATTTTTTGAGATAACTCCTTACTGCTTTCCACAGTGGCTGCATGAATCTTCATTCCCACCAACAGTACAAAAGGGTTTCCCTTTTAACACATTGTATCAAAGCTTTTTTTTTGAAGCATATATTTTATGTAATTCTTTGAAACACTAATAAACTTTTTTGCTATTATATAATTTTCTTTATTTTCATAAAAATAAATTATAAATTATATGGAAAGAATAATCTAGATATTAAAACTTTAGGATTACAAAAAGCTTTAACAGTCACTAGAACCTTTATCTTCTAAGTAGCTTACAAAAATTACTACCTCATAAACATTTACACCTTGAGAAATAATCCCATTTTCTACCTTATATAAATAGCATGGAAAACAGATTCCTGTTTATTCTAGTAAAAGAGGTCTTGGAAATTAGAAACAGACCAATTTAGTTCAAGAAAAATGGCGAGTGTGAATATATATGTGGGGTGTGTGTATGTGTGAGTGAGGGGGATGTGTGTGTGGTGGTGGCGAGAGTGGGAGGGAGGGAGATGGGAAGAGGTTGTCGAAGTCTCAGAGTTTGGACAGCATCCCAGAACAGCAAATGAAATACAAACGCGTCTCCTGAGAATTGAAAAGCGACTGGCAATCTCAGCCATACTTCCCTTTTCTTACAAGCTATGTGATTTTGCTTCTATGCAAGTTATTCTTTATTTTTCTCTGTATGTGTTTCTCTGTTCTTCAGTCCCTCTACAGAACACCTTCCTTTGCTTCCATGTTAGTGTCCAAAGTTGTCCATTCCATCTCCCAAAACCAAAATGATTTCTGATTCTAGAATAGATCACCAACTAATTTAAATTTAAAATCGCGCCTCAACTTCAAACTCACAGAAAGGAGTACAAGTGTACAATTTGTTTTTTTTTATTTGTTTAAACTGGGGCTTACAAAGGTTATTAAGACATGTCTACCTCTGGTCCAACCAGACATCCCAAAGGAGAGTTTCCCATTTCCAAAGGAGCTGTAATGACTATCCTCTCCAGCACAGCCCCTTTAAAGAAAACCTCTTAAAAATTAAACAAAGTATCCATGTACAGGCTTTAGGAAAACATAGCATTTGTGTAACAAGCTGCAAGGAATCTGTGAACCTTGGAGAAAGCCCAAAGCTGTCACCAGATTCTTAGCGCACCATTTGTCCCCCCCACCCCAATTAACAATCATTTCTTCAAAGCAACCTTTAGGTTTATTCCCCCCCACCATTGCACTTTTAATTATTGATATCAGTTATCAGGGTCATGGAGCAAATTACTAATGTAGATAAGTATCAGGTAACAGATATTGCAGTCATTTTTGTTGTGTTGTTCTATTTTTATTTTGTTTTATCTATTAATTTCCTGGATAATTGCTTTATATAGCTGTATTCTTGGTAGTAATAATATGAAATAAAAGTCTTCCCAAAAGGGCTTCAGTAAATTAATCAAAGAACATTCATTGGATACATATATTATACTTAGAACTGTGCTAGAAGCTATAGGGTACGTCAGGAAAAGAGTCCCAGTTTATGCTCCTGGAAATCTTACAGTCTAATTAGAGAGGCAGATCATCCACGCATGAAATTGCTGCTGAACAAGAAACATGAAAATGCTAAGTTATTTGTGTAGAAAGAATTGTACAAAGATTAGCGCTTAAAGGTCTTCTCAAGCTCCTCCCCATTTTACCTATCAGGACCTGGAGGCTCAGAGATATTGAGGTATTACCTCACTGTGTCAATTATTTTACTAACTTACAAGTATGAAAACCCAAGCCAGGACTCTTTCTACTATACCAAAATCGGCTTTAATTAATGTACAAGTAGTTAAAGAACCAAGATATTAATATGGGCAAAAATATGAGGAAAGAAATGAACTAAACTGTAGCCTGTAGATATTAGCAATGGCTGCAAGTAAAGGTAAGAATGGGTTGGGATGACAGATGTGCTATAGTGGGGAAGGAGAGAGAGAAGATTCGGTACAGAAACCTGTTCACAAAGGTGAGGTTCATGGGGCAGATGCAGGGTGTGATGTGATCATTTACCTGCTTCCATCATCATTGTCATGCATGGTTTTGCTTTGTTTTGGTTTTAGTCTCCGTGCAATCACACATGTGCGTGGAGATGGACGCAGTGAAAGAGTTCAGTGTCTGGAAAATAGGTAGTTTCCCCTACTTTGGAGTATTCACATGTGAACTTGGTGAAATTAATTCAACTGGTAGCACCTTATGTTAAAGGAACTAATCTCATTTCACTCAGTTAATTGTTTTTCAGTTTTATTTCTTGTAACACCAAAATTTTCTTCACACATCCTGGATTTAATTAATTGCTTTTAAAAACAAATTATCAAAACACATCTTCAAAATAATATACCTGTGTATTTTGTAACAGGACAACTAATCCAAAAGCCTTAAGTTTTTCAAGATATCTGTCTCTAGCACTAAAGCTATATTTTTAACCAGAAAGTAATGTAAAGACTTGGACCTATAATAAACTAAATGATGTGAACAAAAATTGCAACAGTGACCCTTTCCTAGGACTACATTTTACAACAAAACTAAACAAAAAATCATAGTTATTAAAACCTCCACAGAAAACATCTATTCCAGCAATATCACATAAAGTTAATATTCTTTAAAACTTTAAGAATAGAATTTTGTGTTCATTTATATTCCAGTACAGACACTACTATTCCCCCCTTTCTCCAAGGCTATTATTCCACAGAGCAAAAATATAATGGGATATATATTGGGTATTCAAGACAGTACCCACGTCTGACCACTCTTCAATTCCACTGAAATTAGAGACTGTGTGAGTAATAAATTTGCTTTTTTTTTCTGACCACTTTATAGAAAAGGAAAAAATGGAGTTCAAATATCTAAAATCTTTGATTATTCCTTCACATACACGTTTTCTGTTATCTAAGGGGCAATGGGCCAAAATGTAATTATTATTCATCATCTATACTGAAAAATTTAAACAGAAGGGGCAAGAGGTTTTGCCCTCACCCATCCTTCCCAGCACAAATTACTGCCTGACTCTAATTACAATTTTAACCACTAGCTTCTGATTCTTTTACGGGTGGTGAGGTAATCAAATCAGGTGGATTGGGAGCTCATGCTAAACACACCACACATAGAAATTAAAGTATGACTGATGGGCTTAAAAGCTGTTAATCAATATCTAGAGATAGCTAATTCAATTCCTTTGTGTTTCCCCCTTCCAACTCATTGCCCAAAGCTTATTTACGGTTCTCATTCTTCAAGGTAAGGAAATGTAGGTCTCAAGCTACCTTACCACTTTTCCAACTTTTCAAACTGCTAGTTGGCTGAATTAGGCCTGCCTAATTTTTATATCTCCCTTCTTTTTTATTTCAGTCAGAGACTTTGAAGCAATAGTATATTCACAGGTCAAAGCATTCCAGGTTTCATTAATGTGCAGGTCTACAGGACAGTTAATCTGCATCCATAATATAGCCACTCTGAAATAGACTAGGTTTATTTCTTGAAGTACCTTTTTAACTGATACATTTAGAAGCATGCAAATAGCCAATTATCTTTACCTGGAAGGCCATTAAGAATCTACCTGCATTAGAGACAGGTGAGAATGGCCAAATCATGATTATAAATTGGCAGCTTACCCAGAATATGAGTGCTAAGGCTCGGATGAGACACATAAGCAATTAAAAACATTCCCAAAATCTGAAGTATGTGTTTCTTTGAGAAATGATCTTGGTTTTGGCTGGTGCTATATATGGTTTTCAGCCACACATTCTCTTGTGGTTCATGTAAGTGAGCCATATAATTTGGAACCATCTTAAAAGAAATTCAGCAGAAACTAACGGGCTTTTATATTTTTGATCAGCACACTTCCATTTCTCTTGGGAATGAAAATTAATGGTGATGGAGGGAGGTGAGGTCCAGGTGGCTTTTGATATATGTAAGAAAATTTTTGGTTTGGAGAGTTAATTACTTTGTGATAAATTATTGATTGTTTTTCAAAGATTTGGGGAGAGAAGAAAACCTTCACATAAGAAAATGGCTATTTTTTTCTAAGATAAGGTTAGAACGCTAGTTTCAGTCCAATGGGATTTGGTTAGAATGTTGAATCTGTCATATTATGGCAATGTCTAATTTCAGAAAAGTCACAAGACTGTGGGAAGTTCACAATCTCTTTAAAAAGAAGTGAGTATACTCAGATTAACTTAAAATACAATTTTATTGTAATTAACGTTCGTTAACTTGTAATTGAAGTGCATGGTCATAAAATGCTTTATTTTTAATCATGAGTTCATGCTCATAAACTAAATTTTCAGTGTTTTGGTTTGCTCTCTCTCTCTTAATTATTGGGTTGAAGCATGAGCTTTTAAAATTATCTAGATGTATGGACTCTTCACTGCTCCACTGTTGTGTCCTTTCTGACCTAAAGACCCAACACCATCCTTCACCTTGAACATTTCACCTGCTTGACCCCAACCTTCATTTCCAACCTTAACTTTCCCACTGAATATTATAAAAATCAGATAACTGTGTGCTTGAGATTGAGTGTGACACCTACCTTCTTACCTAGACCCTGCCTGGCCTCTGGTACCCACCACAGGGCACAAACAGACTTGAAGTATTATTTTTCTCTTTTCAAGACAATGACAGGGGTTATAGATGCCATATCTACAATTTTCAAAGATATTACAATATTGTTGTGCATAGCATCATGTATGGCAAAATACATGGGAGAAGATGAAGACTACATTGCAGATGACTGGTGTAAAGAAGGACTGCTCTAAAACCTCGGTCTGACAAATTACTGGTGGCTTCAAATTCTTCCCTGTAAAATGGGAGTTTTCCAAGCTTATGCTAGCTACTATTTGTTCAGTTCTCACTATATTCATTGGCTTTTCTCATTTTATCCTCAAGACAATTCTGTAAGGTATGTTCCATCTTACAGATAAGAAAAATGAACTTGACATGTAAGCAACAGAGCCCAGACCCACTTCCCGGCCTCATATGCATTCTTGGGCAATGTACTAGACTCCTTCTTAATCACTTCTTATCAATTGGCCTTCCAGTGCTGATTCTGATAGAGAAAAGAAAGTTCTTAAGGGAAAAAAAGGCAAAGATCTATCTGTGTGTAAACCTATCTTTTCCCTGACCTTTCATCCTAGAGTGGGTGCTTCGGAAAGGCTGGTATTTGCTTGTATGCACAGTTCTAATTTTGTCACAGTGCCTAAATACCATGCCTCAAACACTGCAGGTGCAATAATAGATCATTGTTGACTAAGTAATAATTACATTGGAAAAATTATATCTAAACTTAACTGAGGGTGAGAGAACATTGCACATAGACAAAATGGGAATTTGATTGCTTATAGGTTCAAGTGTTGGAATAGAAAGAAATGCTTATATTGTACAAGTATGTAAATGTAAGAATATATAAGAATAGCCATTAATAAGGGTGTTTTGATAGCAAGTAGTGGGGTTATGACTCAAATTGAGGTAAACAATAAAGAAATGTTTGTGAGTCGGGGAGGTCATGAATCTGAAAGTCCAGAATGAGGTTGGCTTTAGAAACAGATTGATCAAAACACGTTCAAGGGCTGAGTTTCTGTCTATCTCCCTGCTCCATTTACTGTTGGCCTCATTCTACATCCAGTTCTCCTCATCTCATAACATTGCATGCTTTTTTTGTTCCTGTTTAGTAAAAACAAGACTCAGCTACAGACTTTCTATAACATGCTAATATTCTCTCCAACTGGCTTGCCTTAAGTCTTATGCCTACCACTCAACCCAGTACTTCTTCCAGAATCTTCTGTTTGGCTTAGCATAGGTTACATGCTCCACCTGGACCAGAAATAGAGACATCTTTGCTGAATCCCGTGGATTATGCAAAGGAATTAGGAGTTATCAAAAGGGGTTAATATAGTTATAACCTGGTACTAAGATGAAAATAAAAGTATCCATTAATAATTTTTCTGACCAATTCTTGAAGGCTAAGAATTCTTTCTTTGTAATGGTTGTTCAGGACTCCAATAGACCTTGTATAGGTATCATTGTTTGCTATGATGATATGTTGATACTTGGCTTATATGATAAATTCTGGTTGGTTGTGTTCTTCATATACAAATTGAACTTCTTCATTTACTAATTGCATTATCTTCCCTTGAGTACTCAAGGATTTATAGTTCTCCAAAACATAAAATGTAATCATTGTGATTGCATCATTTTCATTCATTATATTTTTCTTTTAATATCTTTTCTTAGCATATACAATTTCAAACTTAAATAATCTAAACAGGGAGAAAAATTGTAATTTATTCTGAGACAGTTCAGTGTTTTTCCATAAGGTTAGCATGTCAAAATGTATGAGGGAAGAGACAGAAACAGGGTTAACTATCTCAAGACATGCACAATCTCTAAACATTATTCTGTATGATATTTCTTGTGTACTCAGCTTTTGTTTGTCCCTTTTCTATTGTGCTTTCTTACTTAAAACAAATGTGTATTTACAGTGATCTTAACCCACCCACTATGTTTCTAAGGAATACATATGAAATAGAAAGCTAAAGATTTCCAGCTACTGTCCAGATAACCAGTACATTTTAGAGAAAAAAAAAGTGGATTTTAGAAGACATATAATCTGGAAGATTTTGACCTGAGCATGGATGTAATGAAGTCTGCAAGCAACCAAAAATTGTATGTAAGTATTTGTATTTTTGTGTTTTCTTTAGCCTTTTAGGGCTACTGTAATAATATACTGCAGACTGGGTGCTTGCTTAAACAACAGAAATTTAGTTTCTTACAGTTCAAGGAATACTAAGGTCAAGGTGTTAGAAGGTTTGTTTTCTGTTGAGGCTTTTCTTCTTTTCACTGTGTCGTCACATGGCCTTTCCCTGTGTGCGTACATCATTGGTGTCTCCCTTTTATAAGGTATGTTCCTTATAAAACCATCCTTTTGGATTAGGGTTTTACCTTTATTACCTCAGTTAACTTTAATTACCTCTTTAAAGGACACATCTCCAAATACACCAAATACGGTCACATTGAAAGTTGGGGCTTCAATGTGTGAATGGAGCGGGAGGGCCACAATTTAGCCTGTAACACATTTATTTAGATTTTTCCAGAATGAAATTCCATACCATCATTAGATTCTGAAAATGGTCTATAACCACTTTTAAGTTTAAGAACTTCTATTGGGTCCAAATCTTTCACTTTATGTATAAAAAATCTAAACCCCAGAGAGGTTAAGCAATCTGTTCTGTATGATACTGTGGCTTTCTAGGTAGCTGAGGTGAATACCAGGTCTACTTAATACCTTGTCCAGTGAATGTCATCTGTGGGTCTCTGTCCACAAGGTTCACAATAACTCAAAGCCAATTTAATATGAATTCAGAAGGCCAAATAATATATGTGGTGAGGTAGCTTAGCTGGACCTAAACTGAGACCACTGATAGGAGCTGTACGACCTAACCCTAATATGACCTTGCTTACACTCAAGCTGGAAACGGGGAGCCTGAGGATATTCTGTCTTCTCCCACTCTCTTTCTCTCTAAATATATGTGTGTGAATATATATACACACACACATAATGCATATTATTATCACATATATGTGTAATAATGTCATAATAATATGTACATATATTTTTTCATCTGACCACACTTTTCAAATGTGGATGAAATTTCTAATGCAATGCAAATTCCAATGCAAATGAATACCTCTCCAATGCACTGAGAGAAATGTCGTAAACACTAACACTTTATTAATTTCCTTTGAATGGTGATAATACATGCCTGTTAAGTGGTTCTTTTTTAAGATTAAGTGATTTCATTCAGGTGACCTAATTTTGTTCTCATCACTAATGATTCACAAGGAAAATTAAAGATGCTAAATAAGGTCCCTTATGTTGCCTCATTTCTACCATAATAAAAGATGCCACATTGAAGTTAACACAGCACACGACGGATTCTGTCCTCTGAGTATCAAGTAACTTTTTTTAAAATTATTAAGTGGTAGACATGAGGGCTAAGAAATAAACGTCAATTTCCCAAAGTACCTGATAGATTTGAGAGGGGGCAAATGCCACTGCATCTGTGTGGGTACAAAGCCTCCTTATACTTTTAGTCCCTCCACTTCTGCCCTGCCAGAATCAGGTGGCGTAGTGGCGATCATCTCTTCCAGCTTCACTGTGAACCTGTGCATGAGATGCTCATGAGAAGAGATAATCTGGCAAAAAGCAAATAACCTCCACCTTAAGATCAAAGATTTCTTCCTGTATTTCCCTTTGATTTAGCTATAAGGATTACAATAGCAGCTATCATATTTTGCATATACACATGTTCTGGTAGGTCTGCCATTTACCCTATAAAACCTCCTTTAGTCCTCCTTTCCATCATGCTATTTTCATCATCTTATTTTACAGATGATAAAAGTTATCTTTTCCCCTACAAACAATAAGCAATTTGATTCAATTAATTCATATAACAGGGTGTCCTTTTAATTACTAGAGTAATTCTTGCTTGTTAATTCAAATAACTGCTTAAATTTCAGGTTTGGTGGAGAAGTTTAGGGATGGCAATTTTCTCCTTAAACCACAATAGTTACTACCAGTGTGGTCAATTGCAAAGATCAGCTAGAATGTACAGACAGAGCTAAAGACAAGTTTATGGAACTCATTCCTGATCCCTTTGATCAGGAAGAGGGAAGAGTGGAGGCCTAGCAGGAAACTGAATGGTTCTATGAGCACCCTGGGCTAAAATAGGCCCTGAAGTATTTCAGGAGAAGTAACCAAGGGACTGAGTATGTGTCAAAAGAAGGTAGGGAAAGGAAAGATTATGTTGCTCAATCTCTCCCACTGCCCAAAGAGCTTAGATTCCTTTTTTCATTCACCTTGTCACTCAGAACTTAGCTGAAACTCTTTTTCCCCCATATTTTTTCATTGTTGTTCAAGTACAGTTGTCTCCATTTTCCCTTCACCACTGCCCCCCACCCCAGCCATCTTCACTTTTCACCCTTGATCCTACCCACTTTGGTTTTGCCCATGTGCCCTTTAAACATGTTCCAGCCCTTTTAGTTTCTCTTTCTTCTGCAAGGGAGTCAAGGGACATCTCAAAGCACAGGAAAGGCATTACATTTTCCCCTAGACTCAGCCAGTCATGCACCAGAGGCTCAACCATTCATAATGCACACCCATGGGAAGCTCCCATCAGTCCCAGCAGGAGCTGCCCCAGGGAATGGGTGTCTGGGAATTCAGAGGATTAAGATGGACCTCACAAATCAAAAGACCCTTTCAGCATTTCCTTTCCTACTAAAATTGTTTTTTTAATGTTTACCTTGTAAAAGTTACAATAACTTCTGTGTATTATACAAATCTCCTATGTTTTCAACATAATAATAAACACATTTAAGATCAAGTACTTGCCAGAATTTATTGCACATTCTTTAGATTTGTCCTTTCCAGATATTTTGGCTTTCGAGTTTATTGTTCCTCTAGCATAGTCACCTGCTAAAAGTCTTTCTTTCTCTCTTCCTCCCTTCCTCCCTTTCTCCCTTCTCTCCTCTCTTCTTCCCCTCCCCTCCCTCCCCTCCCTCCCCTCCCCCTCCCCTCCCTCCCCTCCCCTCCCCTCCCTTCCCTTCCCTTCCCTTCCCTTCCCTTCTGTCCTTCCTACTCTCTTTTCAGAAATGATGATCATGGTTTCAGGTTTACAACTCATAGGAAGAAAATTAGGTTAATATGATGAGGGTGCGGCAGATGAAAAAGGAGTAAATTATTAGCTCCAAAAGGAAAATTCACAGCATTAGGCTACCCTGAAAATACCTCTCTGATTTCTTCCTCCACAGAAAGATCTAGACTTTGGTATATTTATCTTTTAAGTCTCTTTGGGCAAGAAAATATTTTTTTAATTTTATTTTTCAATCATAGTTTACATTCAACATTATTTTATATTAATTTCAAGTGTACAGCATAGTAGTTAGACAATTGTATACTTTAAAAAAGCAATTCCCACCCCACCCCTGATATTTCCAGTGCCCACTTGGTATAATACACAATTTTACAATATTATTAACTATAGTTCCTATGCTATACTTTAAATCCCCTCAATTATTTGGTGACTACAAATTTGTACTTCTTAATCCTTCTTTATTTTTACCCAGTCCCCCAACTCCCCTTTATTCTGGCAGTCATCACTCTATTCTTTGTATCTATGAATCCATTTCTGGTTTTTTTAATTATTCTTTAGATTCCACATGTAAGTGAAGTCATATGGTATTTGTCATTCTCTGACTGACTTATTTTACTTAGTATAATACCCTCTAGGTCCATCCATGCTGTTGCATATGGTAAAAGTTCCATTCTTTTTTATGGCCAAGTAATGTTCCACTGCCTATATGTACCACTGCTTTTTAATCCACTTATCTATCCATGGTTATTTGGGTTATTTTCATATCTTGGCTATTTTAAATAATGCTGTAATGAACATAACGGCACATATATTCTTTCAAATTAGTGTTTTTCCCTGGCTGGTGTAGCTCAGTGGATTGAGCATGGGCTTCAAACCAAAGGGTCTCTGGTTTGATTCCCAGTCAGGGCATATGCCTGGGTTGTGGACCAGGTCCCCATTGGGGGCCATGTGAGAGGCAACCACACATTGATGTTTTTCTCCCTCTTTCTCCCTCCCTTCCCCTCTCTTTAAAAATAAATAAATAAAATCTTTAAAGAAAACAAATTAGTGATTTCTTTGGATATATACTCAGAAATGAAATCACTGGGTCATAAGGTAGTTCCATTTTTATTTTTTTTAATGAACTTCTGTACCCTTTTCCACAGTGGCTACACCAATCTGTATACCCACTAATAGTGCACAAGGGTTCCCTTTTCTCTGCATCCTTGTGAACCTTTGTCATTTGGTGATATATTGATGATAGCTATTCTAACGAATGTGAGGCATAGCTCATTGTGGTTTTAATTTCAATTTTTCTGATTATTAGTGGCATTGGACATCTTTTCATATGTCTATTGGTCATCTGTGTATCCTCTTTGGAGAAGTATTTGTTCAGGTCCTGTACCCATTCTTTTAATTGGATTGTTTGGGGGTTTTTTTGTTTATTTGTTTTTGTCTTGTTTGTTTTTTGGTATTGACTTGTGAAAGTTATTTATAAATTTTGGATATTAACCCCTTAATGAATGTGTCATTGGCAAATATCTTCTTCCATTTAGTGGTTGTCTTTTCATTTTGATGACAATCTTCTTCACTGTGCAAAAACATTTTAGTTGATGTAGTCCCATTTATTTATTTTTTCTTTTGTTTCCTATGCCTAAGGGGATATATTAGAAAAAATATTGCTAAAAGGATTGTCCAAGATTTTACTGCTTATGTTTTCTTCTAGAAGTTTTATGGTTTTGAGTCTTTAATCCATCGTTATGTTGTTTTCATATAAGGTGCTCAATCCATGAGTCCTGAGGCCAGGTTAAACCCCTTAGGCAGATTTGGGAGCAGGAGTGAGAAGGGCAAATGTTCAAAACCTCCACCATAAGAGATTTTACCCATTGTACATCCTCCAACTATAGAAGTCTTGGTCCCTCACTGAGTGTTATCTGTAACTGCTCTAACCAATATGGAAAAAGCAGTTATAGATCTAAACTAGCTTTCTAGAATTTGGTCTCTTGATTTCTTAATATGAATTCCTTTTGGAATATTTATTGCTGTCAATTCAAGTTGAAATTATTTTCAACCTTCCTAATAATCCACAATATAAATTATGTTAATTGCATATTTCCTTCCTGGAGTTCAATTGTGAGACTTTGAGAAGGGTTTGAGAGTCTAAGAGAAAGAGGTCAGATTGGCTAGGGCAGACGTGGTTAGAACTGTGAGCTGTTTTGCTAGTCCAGAAAATGAAAGTAGTAAACTGACATGTGACTTAGATAGGGAAACAATTTTATCACATGGGACTGAATGCTGGAACATGGACTGTCCGATACTATAAAATGGGAAACAGCTCCTGTCCACTGGAACTATTACAAAGGGATGCACATGCGCAGATGACTGGAGGAGATGATAAATTTATGAGTGGTGGGAAGACAGCTACTGAACCGCCTGAAGTCAGACATAATGAACCTCACTATGGACATTCTAATGCTTCACACAGAAAGAGAAGTTATGGCTATAATCCCAAAGATTTACCAACACTGGAACTTTAAATAAACTTTAGGGAGCAATAGATACTATTCAGTAATCAAAGTTTCAAGGGTACTACACTTGACACTCTTTGGGCAATGAGCCTTTTCAGGTCTTTACCTCAGAGGTAGTCAATTTTTACTGAAAGAATAAATTAATTTCTCCTTTATTATTTTGTCAATAAATTGGGAAATCTAATGCTTAGAAAAGTTTCCCATAAGTGACTTTTTATGTGTAAAATTAAAGTGAAGGTGCAATTGAACTTGAAAAACAAGCTCTCTGAAGACAAACACCATGTGATTTCAATTATATGTGGAATCTAAAGGACAAAATAAATGATTAAACAAAATTGAAACAGACTAATAGACACAGAGAACAGACTAATTGAGGGTTGCCAGAGGGGAGAGATGTTGGGAGTCTGGGGGCAAAGGTGAAGGGATTAAGAAGTACTAATTGGTAGTTAAGGAATGGTCACAGGGATGTGGACTGTGGAATACAGCATAGGGAATATAGTTAGCAGTATTGTAATAACTGCGTATAATACCAGGTAGACACTGGAAATATTGAGGGGATCACTGTGTAAAGTACACATATGATTGTCTAGCCAAGCTACTGTACATCTGAAACTAACACAAATAGTGTTGAATGTAAACTGTGATTGAAAAATAAAATTAACACAAAACCAAAAACAAGGTCTCTATAGTAGTAGAAAACTTCCAATGTGAGCTCAACTTCTTTCAACCAGTGAAAAGATTCAGCAAAATAATCCAATATCCCAAGACTATATGGCTCTGGTAAATCTATGAATATTTTTATAGAATACATTTATAAAATGTGTGGTTCATATTTTAACTGTGATTTTGTAACTTTTAATATAAAGTCTGATTCTACTTTTAGTTTTTAACAAGTCACATTTTTATTTTTAAAATATTGAAATCATAGATATTTCCTTCTTTTTATGCTTGGAACTATTGGAATCATCTGTAAGTAACTTAAAATAATAGTACATGCATTTACAATGTTATACAAATTATATGACCTGATCATTTAATAGAGGTATTTAAGTTGCTGAAAAGCCATATTTCTATATGTGCAGTTAGACCATTTGAATTCTTTTTTAAAATTATAATGTGTGGCAATAAGTGACATCCACAACAATGACAAAATTTAGTGGTCAATTTCAATGTTTGAGTGTAGCAGAGAATAGCACAGTGATCTTTTAAGTAAGCTAGTTTAGGGGTTATAAATAGTGCATCTTCAAAAAACCTTCTATAGATTTCTATTTTTAAATAATAAACATTGTTAATACCTTGAGCCCATAAAGAAAATCCAGATTACCAATAATCTCCCTGGAAAGAAGTAACCAGTGATATTAAAGAAAACCTGTCTTGGATGTCTTTCATTCTGTTCCGTTTATGGGCATTTCCTACCCTATAATGTTGCCACCAGCTTTCTATAATTTTCAAAGCTTTATCAATTTGAGAGAGGACAAATATCATCTAATTTTAATGTATATTTCTCTGAGAACCAGTGAGGAAAGATACTTTTCATGTTTATTATTAGCCAGTTGTATTTCTTGTATGATACACTAAATAATAGCCCTATTAATATGTCCACGTTGTAATTCGTCTGAGCCCCTGAAAATGTTACTTCCCATAGCAAAGGGATTCTATTCCGTGCCTTATCAACCTTTAAGGGGAATGTTGCCATGTTCTTCAGTTTCTGGAAAACATCCTTCCACCTCACTCTCATCCTCCTTTCCCTCTACCACCATCATGTCATACATACTGGCAATGCATTTGTCTTTGAGACAGATTTGACCAAAGATTTGGTAAACAGCATTGCAAAGACACAACTTTTATTAGATACTAGAACCAGAAATATTAATTTAAAAGTTCGACATCCAGGCTCAATTCTTTCTCTTTTCTCCACTTCCACCACTATGAAGTTACTATTAATTTCTGATGCAGGATCACATTATTATAGTGTGTGTGTGTGTGTGTGTGTGTGTGTGTGTGTGTCTGTCTGTCTCTGGTTACTCATACCTTTACTTCTATTGTGGTGACTCAGAGTATTTTCTGTTACTTACCATTAGGAATATCTGTCTGTAGGATATTCCCTTTAACAGAAGGATTATGTTCAAATCTTTATTTTCATTTGACTCATTGAACAAATTTCTAGACGATTTCTAGAAAAGTGTCCATTAATTTAAATGCATTTAAAGTTAGGTAGGCCATTCAAGTGTGTTCAATTGTGTGTCTGTAACTCAGCAGGGTTTGAGGGTCACTGCGGAGAATTGTAGAGGAATTCTTGGCAATAATAGAGGTAATAAAGTGAAATTGATTTAAAAGTTTGTGCTCACCACCAATTTATGTCCCCTCTGCTGTAATTTTTATTTGTTTCCTAGTCCTATAAATATAACACTAGAAATGGTTCCTGTTAATAGTAAAAGATTATGAAGCTGTTGAGAATGAAAATGATACTTGGCTAAATGATTACCAGAAGACAAGGTGTCGAGGCGTAACTTAAAATTGTCTTTAAGTTCTGAGCACACAGGGAAAACCTTTGGGGGGTTATGTTTCCTGGAAACACAGGGTTAATGGAATGAGGCCAAAGTTCTTGAAGACTTACTCAGGAAAATTGATGGAATTTGGGAGTGGCAATGTGGGAGCAGGTCATGTTATTACCCAATTCTACTCTAATCAGTATTATAACAACAGTTTATATGTATGAAACCTATTGTCCTGAATGTGTTATAATACCTTTGCAGCTGAAATACCTCTTGTAATTAGAAGAATTACTTTCAATGAGATACAGAAAAAGAGAATCTGAAAATTTGACCTTCACTTTCTAATTTGGGGAGGATTCCCAAGAGCTCTCACCAGGTACTCTTATCATCTCTTGGTGAACTCTAGGTAGCTAGGGAATCTATGACACACCTACTAGCACAAGAGAGATCTCTAGTTGCATTTGGGGCCACTCAATATCTTGTTACCATAGTTAGGTCATGTGTAGATCCCTCTAAAATTTAGCAACAGAATTAAGCCTAGGTACCCTCACCTCTGTGTTTAGGCCTAAGTCCTAATAGGAGTCCAAACAACAAAAGAACAAAGCATCTGCAAGCACTTACCCTGTGCTCAGTGTGAGACAACCTGAAGGAGCAGTGATATCTAAGGGTTCAGCAGAACGCTTTTGCTCTTCTTGGGAACTAGTGCCTGGGGACCCCAGAAAGGCACTCTGGCTGGACGATAGGAAGTCTGATGTGGTGTGGGAGAGATTGTGGGCTATCGAAACAGGTCAAGATTAGAATTTAGATCACAAAGAACCAAGAACGCAGACTGAGAGTTTTTGAACTTGGAATTTTTATGACTAAACCTGTGCTGTAAGAAAAAATTAACCTAGAATGTATGCCAGTGATAGACTGGCATTTATTTCACATTGATAAAATTCTCAAAATAATTTAACTTTGCATTTTGACTGCACAGATATGGTTTAATTACACTTGATTGTATAGAGTTATATTTTAACCTTTAAAATTATTCCAAAATAAATCGTAGTAAAAATATGATTGAAAGACTAAGAAAGAGTTGTTTTTGTTTTTTCTTAAAAAGTAATCTCACCTATGCTCATTGCTTTAGAACATTTGGATATATAAAATTCTTCCTGAAACTATCACAAACATGTCACTGATGACAATTTTCTTAGCTTGTCTGCTAAAATCTGTGAAATTCTGAGTTAACTACACATGAATTTAAATATAATTTACCTACTTCCAAAAAGGATGTAAGGTGGCTTAGATTAGAATATGGCTTTAGCAAAACAACAAGTAAAATATGGTTTCTTCATAAGTATCACTGACATTAAAAGTTTCTGAACTATTTGTGACACACGAGACATAACCACATTGGTTAAATACTCGAACCATAGGAAAAATTCAATCTCTTATTGGCTACATATGAAGTAGGTCAAAGAAAATATGCTTTCTGTTTCAGTTTCAGTTTAGATTATTTATTTTTAAACTGTGAATCAAAACCACGTATGACATATCTGGGACAAACACACATACACAAACAATGATTTTATTATACTGCATTGTTTTCTCAGGAATAGTCACAGAGCATATTACATACCTTTAAAAAGAATGAAGCTATTCAGAATTGATCTCTTCAGGCTAATATGGATTGGCATATTATGTCAGCACAAATTCTATCATTTTGGGAAATCTCAAGATAATAAAATAATCTAAGTGCTTATTCTGTAAAATTTAAAATGTCATTTCCTCAGTCTTTCATCACGGCCATGGCCCTTTCAAGTCCTTGTCCCCACTTCTCAGTCTTTGGCTCTCACTCTCTCTTACTTTCAATCCATCCCTTTCTTCCTCCCTCCCCCTTTTTTTTGCAATCATTTTAGCCTTTCATTCTTTGAAATGAGATTGGAAAGCAGAGGCAGACAGAAGAAAATATACGGTTCATTTTCTTCTAAATATACTCAAATTTCTAGGCAAAATAATAGCATTCTTCCATAATTGTTTTAGAAGTACTAAGCTGACTCACAAACCACAGCTAATAACAAAAGCAACTCAATTTAATCCCTTCCAGTAACCGCCTAAGGCACTGGCTAATGGTGAGGGAAAGCCACAAAGAATGTTCCGATGGGGAAAAAAACGGCTACAATTAAATAGCTTTTGTTAAACCAGTGTTTTAAAAGGCTCGTACTACAATTATAAATGGGCCAAAGTTGGCAAGAGCTTAGAGCAGAAGGAATAGGAAAGGTCCTTTCCTCACAACTGAATAGTAAGGAGTGCTGATGTGAACTGGCCAAAGCTAGGCAGTCTGATGGGGCCACTGTCACTGGGGATAGAGTTTTCAAGAAAGTTCAGCAATAATGTTCAACAATGTTAGCAATATTCGCCTGTAACTTCATAGACTATCTCTAGGACAGATAAACTGATAACCCCAAGAAACAGAATGGGGGTTCCTGGAGAGGTTGTGATACATTTTTATATCTTGTGACATATAAATGGATGGCCAACATGACTTTAAAGATATGTCTACATGTTCTTTGCTATTCCTCTCCTCAAGAGAAAGTGCTCCCCTTGCCTTTCCATGAGTGTGGACTGGACTTAGTGGTTTCCTTTCATCACTTAAAATATGACAGAAGAATGAGATGTCGCTTCTAACATTTGGTTATAAAGAGCCTGCCGCTTGCGTCTCAAGTGCTCCTTCTCTTTCTGGACTCACTTGCTGTGGAGTAAGACAGATGCAGTGAGGTGTGAGCAGGGTGATAAGATGTCCACATGGCATCACCTGAAGTGTCCTCCCTCCACAGCCCCAGAGAGCTTGAAAGAGGATTCTCCAGATCCTTCAGCTCAACAACTTAACTGTAACATAGTCAGAAACCCTAAATGAAGATGATCCAGCTAAGCCTTCCCAGTTTCCTGACCTTGAGAAACTTTGAGAAAATATGAGATAATAAATGTTTGTTCTTTAAGTTGCTAGTCTTAGAGTGAGTTTTTATGCAACAATAGATGCCTAATAAGATTTCCAGTTTAAAATATTAACAAAACTCCCCAAATTAGTTAATTAAATGGAAATGGGAAGTCATAGTACATGGGTGTTCTTTTGGCCTAATTTGCTCTACTGTGCTTGAGTGGTAACAATGTTGAAACTACTCCCAAAGGGGAGATGATCCCTTTCTTTTCTCTCTGGCCCCTTTTCATTCCCTTCTAGCATTTAAAGAAGACAGGGCTGTTCTGAGTCTGATCTCCCTGGTCCAGCCAAGTCACATTTGTTTTTGTTTTTGTTTTTGTTTGTTTGTTTATGTTTTGCCTCCCATGTGTATCCCACTTGCTATGATTGGACATAGGTTACCTGGCCAAAGGATGTTTTTTCTGCATCTGAAAAACCTGATTACACAGTAACAAATTTGGTTTTTACTCCATGAAATAGAAAAAAAAATTTTTTTTGCCGCTATTCTCCTTTCTCACCCTTCCAATGTTTCCCCTTGATATCTGACCAGAGTTGGAGAGGGAGTGATTTATACACATCTTTATGTCAAAGTGGAATTTCTGGCCATCTGTAAAGGCTGCTTGTATCTCCTTCCGAAGGGGCAGTAATTGATGGATAACCCCAGTTGCTGTGTCTGAACTTATCAGGGAGCCCAGGCTAAGGTAGGCCTGCTTCTGCAAAATAGGTGATGTTTCTAATAGGGGATTACTCTGACATGTAAATTTAGCTCAAGAACTTGCCACTGGCCTGGTTAAAGTATTCTTGAAACTGGACAAAGAATGCCACTTCTCCTTACCTACTTCATTGATGCTCTTCCTCCATCAGAAGATGGAGCCCCCACTCCTCCCCCAGTGCCCTCCCCTCATATGTGCTTTTTCTAGTAAATCTCTTTCACATCGAACCTTTTTAGGATACCCAACTAACACATTCTCCTTCTATTCTAAGGCACTCGGGATCACTGAGCTTTAGCAAAGGAGCTGTCCAGTGAGCCAAACACTATATCACTAGAATTTTGGATCGTGGTTTGGGGTCAATGACCTAAGTAGTGATTAAGTATTAATTTGCCTTACTTTACCCTGTGCATGTGACTCGATCATGGTTTTCACAGCAAAGGTAGATGACCCAAGACAGGATGCACCTAGATGGAAGAATTCCTTCCTACTTATTCCCCTTTGCTCTTGATAACAGACACATTACCTATGATGGCAATGGTATACCCAGTCAAAATAACATCACATTTTCATGATGGCACAGACACTTCGGTCAATGAAGTACAAGGAGGAATCACTGCTTAGGGCTTTTAAGAACCTTCTTTAGGGGCTCCTGAGGCAGCTGACATTTTTCTTCCCTTTCTCTTTCCTTCTGGAATTTGAGAAGCCACCTAGTGAATACAATGTGACTTTGAGAATAGAATTTACCCTTGAAATATGATGGAGATTTCTCTTGTGTGAAAGTGAAACAAAGTTCTATCTTACTAAAGATATAATTATTTGAGATCATCGTTATTTTCAGTACACCCCAATCCTAACACAGACACCATTTATTATTTTCTGACCAATTATCATCCCTGTATGCTAACTCATTATTGGTAGCCCCACTGGCCCAATGACTAGCTTAGTTAATGGCATGCATTTCAAAAAGGTTTATAGTTTACTTTAAGCAAAACAGTAAACATTTGACTTGTGAACTATCTATGTTAGACAGTGGTTAGCAATCACAACATAAAATGTTTTATATCCCAAAGGGATTTACTTTAGCATTCTATTAAGTAAGGTCTACTGTATTTCAATTTAGTTTATTTATCATTAAATTCATGACAGATGCTATTGTTGGGGAAAGGGAGAAGACGCCTGTCAGAGAAACAAGTAAATTTTAAAAAGTTTTTCCCATTAAAGGGGGGCGAGAAAGGAAGATAAAGGGATGGCTAATGTTAGGCCTAACACAAGGGTGTTATCACCATAATTTAAGCTCCATCTACTTTTCACACAAGTCTGTACTAGTTTGTTAGACATGTACTGACTATATTATTATTCACAACCCTGCAACAGAGTCTCTAGCTGTCTATCAAAATCTGTTATTCCTTTTCCTGTTTGTCTACAGTAATGAAGTTAAAGCACAGGGATGGTGATCCAGATAGAAAGTACATTATCCAGCCTTTCTTGTACCTAGGGATGACCTGCAATTAATTGATCAGCTTCATTTGCTTAGAAAAAATAGCTTTTACTAAGCTTCCCCTTTTTCTTTCTCTGTAAGCTGAAAGGGGAAGCATTAATACCACGTGCAGCATTAACCATGTAGAGGAGGACAAAATGGATGGGACTTAGATCTCTAAATGCTTGATTGACAGGGCTCACCCACGACCCTAGAGCTCACCTCACAGCTCTGTAAGAAAAATAAACTTCTATCTTTCAAGTCACTCCACTTTGAAACCTCTTTAACAGCTTTACCCTTTTTTAAAAATTATTTTACTGTTGTTCAATTATAGTTGTCTGTATTTTTTCTCCCCTTTCCCCCCACCCCCTCCAAACCCACCTCCCTCCCTTGCTTCCACCCTCCCCCTTGGTTTTGTCTGAGTGTCCTTTATAGTAGTTCCTGAAAACGCTTCTCCCCACTGTCCCCCACCCCTCTGGCTATTGTTAGATTGTTCTTATTTTCAATGTCTCTGGTTATATTTAGTTTGCTTTTTTCTTTTGTTGATTATGTTCCAGTTAAAGGTGAGCCAAATAATAGTGGGTTGGCCAAAAAGTTCATTTGTTTTTTTCCGTAAGATGGCCCTACTAGCACTTGTCTTTAACTTCATTGGAAACAATTTTGTTCGATTGTGTTGTGACGCTGTTATATCGGTGAACATTAAAAAGACTTATCAAAATTGGTGAATTTTGTGCAGCCACTTTAATATTGAAGATAAAAGAAAATATACAACATTTTTAGCACATTATGCTTTATTATTTCAAGAAAGGTAAAAACACAACTGAAATGGAAAAAAAGATTTGTGCAGTGTGTGGAGAAGGTGCTGCGATGAATCAAATGAGTCAAAAGTGGTTTGTGGGGCTTCATGTTGCAGATTTCTCACTGGACAATGCTCCACAGTTGGGTAGACCAGCTGAAGTTGGTAGCAAAAAAATCAAGACATTAACTTAGAACAATCAACATTATACCACATAGGAGATAGCCAGCATACTCAAAATATACAAATCAATAAAGTTACTAGTAAAAATTAAAAATGTGTCTTATTTTATGGAAAAAAAAACCTGAATGGACTCTTTGCCAACCCAATAATATGGCTTTGCTTATTACTCGGAAATTATTTAAAAGGTTGTGAAGGTGTGTGTGTGTGTGTGTGTCTAGGCTAAGGTGTTTCAGGACCTCTAAAAACCACAGACTCATCCTTACTTTATTTCCCATAGCACAGTCATAAAATACCTTAGTCCAGGGCCAGTGCGGCTCCATTGTTTGGAGCATTGTCTTGCACACTGAAAGATCATGGGTTTTGATTCCTGCTCAAGGCACAAGTCTGAGTTGCAAGTTTAGTCTCTGGTTGGGAACATGTACAAGGGACCACCGATGGATGTTTCTATGTCACATCATGTTTCCATCCCTCTCTCTCCCTCCCTTCCCTTGTCTCTAAAAATCAATAAGCATGTCCTTGGCTGAGGAAAAAAATAAATAAAACTTAGGAGTACAAATTAGATTAAAACAATAAAACCACAAGAATTAATTACAGTACCCTTTTCATAGACAATAACCTTCCCCCTTAATAGTGTTTTAATCAGCAAAGGAATAGGTTGTTATGGGTTTATTTTTGAGTCATACAAGTGCAGGGTTTTTCAAAATGAAGTTTAAAAACATCATGAATATGAATCATCTTGTTTGAGAACCATGATCCTAGTGGATAGTGCAGTACTGTGGTCTCATTTCAAAGATGGTCAAGGAGGGGGAAGTGACATTTTCTGCACCATCGATGCTTTTATGATATTCTCTGTGAGAATAAAAGTTATATTTCATAAACAAGTTGGCTCATAACACAATTCCATTTTTAATTTCTTGAGGTAACTCCATCCTGCTTTTCACAGTGGCTGCACCCATCTTCATTCCCACCAACAGTGCAGGAGATTTTCCTTTTCTTTACATCCATGCCAACATTTCTTTGTTGATTTATTGATGATTGACATCCTGATAGGTGTGAGGTGAATCTCATTGGGATTTTAACTTGCATTTCTCTGATGATTAGTGACATTGAGCATCTTTTCATCTATCTACTGGCCATCTGTAAGTCCTCTAGAAAATGATCTACTCAGGTCTTAACTTATTGTAATTGGATTGTTTGAGGGTTTTTTGGTGTTGACTTGTACAAGTTCTTCATAAATTTTGGATATTAACCCTTTACCACGTGTATTATTGGCAAATATGTTCTCCCATTCAGTGGGTTGTTTTTTTCATTTTGTTGATGGTTTATTTTACTGTGCAAAAACTTTTTAGTTTGATGTAGTCCTATTTGTTTATCTTTTCTTTTGTTTCCCTTGCCTGAAGTGATATATCAGAAAAAAAAAAGATTGCTACAAAAACTAAGGTTTTACTGCCTATATTTCCTTCTATAATTTTTACAGTTTCAAGTCTAACATTTAAGTCTGTAATCCATTTTGAATTGTGTTTATTATTGTGTATGATGTAACAAGGTGGTCTACTTTCATTTTTTTGAATGTATTTATTCAGTATTCCCAACACCATTTATTGAGTAGACTGTCTTTACCCTATTGCATGTTTATGCTTTCTTTTTCAAATAACTGACTATAAAGGCATGGGTTTATTTCTAGGCTCTCTATTATGTTTCACCAATCTACATGTCTGTTTTTATGCCAGTCCCATGCTGTTTTGATTAGTATGGACTTGTAGTATAGTTTGGTATTAGGTAGTATGATTTCTCCAACTTTGTTCTTTCTCAAGATTGCTAAGGCTATTTGAGGTCTTTTGTAGTACATATAAGTTTTTGAAATATTTGTCCTAGATTTGCAAAATATATCATTGGTATGTTGATAGGTATTGTGTTGGGTCTATAGATTACTTTGGGTAGTATGGACATTTTAATGATGTTAGTTTTTCCTACCCATGAACACAGTATATGCTTCCACTTATTTGTATCTTCTTCAATTTTTTCTTCAGTGTATTATAATCTTCCAAGTACAGGTCTTTTACATTAATTAAATTTATTCCTAGTTATTTGATTATGTTTTTGAAGCAATTGTGAATAGATTGGGTTTTTTTTTTAGTTTCTTTTTCTGATAGTTCATTATTGGTGTATAATAATGCAACTAATTTCTGGAAATTGTTTTTGTGTCTTACTACTTTACTGAATTCATTTATCAGTTTTAATAGATGTTTTTGGTGGAATCTTCAGTTCTCTGTATACAATATCATGTCATCTGCAAATAATGACAGTTTTACTTCTTTCTTTTCATCTGAATGACTTTTATTTCTTCTTGTTTTCTGGTTGCTGTGGGTAGGACTTCCAGTACTATGCTGAATAAGAGTTATGAAAATGAACATCCCTGTCTTGTTTCTCATCTTAAAGAAAATGTTTTTCATTTTTTCACATTTGAAGCTGGGTTTATCCTACACGACCTTTATTATGTTTAGGTATGTTCCCTCTCTTCCCACTTTATCATAAATGGGTGCTGTATTTTACCAAATATTTTTTCTGCATCTGTTGATATGATCGTGTTTTTATCCTTCCTTTTGTTTATGTGGTGTATTGACTTACAGATGTTAAACCAACCTCACATTGCTGGAATAAATCCCACTTATTCATGGTGTGTGATCTACTTTTTTTTTTGGAGTCATGATAGTATGCTTTTTATTTTACAGACATTTTTGAAAACAGACCCAAAACAAAAGTTTGGACTGGGTGGTTCATTTAAATGAACATGGGATCAACCTCCATTACATGTGGTGTGCCAATATTTCCTGTTTCAAGACTTAGACATTTTGCATATATGTTTCACTGCTGACTTATGGATTCGGCCATGTTTATTTTCATAAGTATAACTGGGATTCTTTTTATTTATTTTTAATCACTTTTTAATTAATGTTCAAATACAGTTGTCTCCATTTTCCCAACACCACTTGTATTACCTTTTTAATGCATTGCTGGTTTGGAATAAATTTGTTGAGAATTTTAGCATCTCTGTTTGTCAGGAATATTATCTGAAGAAAAATGAAACAATAATTCAAAAGAATATACTCATTCCTATGTGCATTGCAAATTTATTTAAGATAGCCAAGATTTTGAGAAGCCCCAGTGTCCAACAGTAGATGAGTGAATAAAAAAGTTGTAGTACATTTACACAATGGAATACTACTTGGCCAGAAAAAAACTTCATGAACACAGGTATGTGTGTTGATTGCTGGGGCAAGGTGGAGGAGGGTATAGGGAGGATAACTGGTGATGAATGGAAACTTGACTTGGGATGGCAAACACACAATACAGTGCACAGATGATGTGTTGTAGAATCATGGGCCTGAAACCTGTATAATTTTGTTAACCAGTGTCACTCCAAAAAAATTCAATAAAAAGGAAACAACAGATTGCTTTTTGCAACAAGTTGTCATCTCTGCTAATGAAGTGTAGGAGAGATGGCATTGAGCTCTGCTGAAAGGGTCTTGGGTGGACTGCTCATACCTACAGTCACTTTGGTATAAACACGTCCCATCCCACTTGTCAGCCATGTCAGAATAACCTTTGGTTATACCTCTTTTCTGTTTCCTTCTCTGTGAAATACATGTATAATATTTTGGGTTGGTTTTTATTTTTCTCCTTTGTGTTTTTTTGTTTGATTTTTGGTTCTGGATTTATAAGAGTTATCAATTGGGTTGGCCAAAAAGTCCGTATGTTTTTGTTTTCTAAAATAAAAGACACATTTTTTATTTTCACCAATAACTTTATTGATTTGGATGTTTTTAATGCATCACCTATCTCCTACAGGGTATAATGCTAATTGTTTTCAATTAATGTCTTTATTTTATCACTATCAACTTCACCTGGTCTACCCGACCATGGAGCATCATCCAGTGAGAAATCTCCAGCATGAAACTTCGCAAACCACTTTTGACACATTTAATCAGTCACAGCACCTTTTCCACACACTGCAAAAATCTTTTGTGCAGTGTGTGTGTGTTTCAGTTGCATTTGTACCTTTCTTGAAATAATGAGTCATAATAATATCCTGAAAATGTTACTTATTTTCCTTCATCTTCAATATTAAAATGCTACATGAAAATTCACCAATTTTGATGTTTTTTTAATGCATGCTGATATGACAGCTATCACGATACAATCTAACAAAATTGTTTCAAATGAAGTTAAGACAACTAAGCTCTATAAGAGCCATTTTACAGAAAAAAAACAAATGAACTTTTTGGCCAACACAACACATAGCTTAACTCATAATCATTTGTTGGTTTTATGTATTGACAAATAGCTTTCCCCACGTGAGTCTTACTTCTTTACTTTTTTTGTGAACTATTTTTTTAGTTCCATATACTTTTATTAAACAGCTTCTGCATTTTTTAAACTCTGTGATTGCACATTTCTCCCAAATATTACTTGTATTGGTTTCAGGTACACACAATAAGTGGTTAGATAATCATACACTTTACAAAGTGTTTCGCCCAATATTTCTAGTACCCACCGGGCAGCATCCGTATTCACGGCACCACTGACTATATGCTCTGTGCTGTACTTTACATTCCTGTGACTATTCTGTTACCACCAATCTGTACTTTTCAATTCCTTCACCTCTTTCACCTGGTCCCCCAAACTCTATGTAAGTCTGTTTCAATTTTGTTTATTTATTTTCTTCTTTGGATTCCACATGCAAGTGAAATTATTTGTCTTTCTCTGACTGACTTATTTCACAGAGCATAAAATGCTCTAGGTCCATCCATTATTTTTAATTAAAGAACAGCATAACTACACAAAGATAAATCCTAATGCCCACGTGATGATTGATGATTTTTAAACTAAACACCTTTGTGTAGCACCGCCCAAATACTACCACACCGCAAATCTTCCCTATTGGACTCAAGTCATTATTCCAGAGAAAAAGTAACTGATGTTCTGAAAACTCTAACAATAATTGAGTTTTGCTTGGCCACTTTGACATAAATGGAATGCTACAATATAAATTGTTTTATATCTGCATTCTTGAAAAAATAACAGTGCTTGATTTCATTTATGTTGTTGCATGTATCAAGAGTATTAATTTCAGTACTAATTAATTCATTTTCTAAACATTCTTTAATTTATTTAGTCTTTATTGCAGTGCAATTGACTTATTTTCTGTGTGGAGCTATTGAAAATAAATAATGCTATGGACATTCTTGTTCATGTCTTCTGATACACACAGTATATATTTCTGTTGATTATATACTTAGGGGAAGGAATAGCTGAATTATTGAGAGTGTGTATCCCTACAACTTTAACTACAGATTTTAAAGTTGTGAAATTAATTTTTATTTCAACCAGCAATGTATGCTCATTCTTGTTCTGTATTCCTGAAACATACCACTATTGACAGGCTTTTTAACCTCAGCCATTTTGGTGGATTTATACTAGTATCACATTTTGGTATTAATTAGCATTTTCTTGACACCTAATTGTGGT
Organism: Phyllostomus hastatus; assembly: GCF_019186645.2. Classification (NCBI taxonomy): domain Eukaryota; kingdom Metazoa; phylum Chordata; class Mammalia; order Chiroptera; family Phyllostomidae; genus Phyllostomus; species Phyllostomus hastatus. The sequence goes on along the minus strand of NW_025334017.1, from coordinate 8,892,850 downwards.
GAAGCACCTTTTTATATTCAACCATTTTGATAATGACTTTTGTGAAGTGACTGTTCATGTTTTTTTCCTATTGGATTTATTAGATATCTCTTATTAATTTGTATGGGCTCCTCCTGGATAGGAGATCTTTGGTTGATGGACATAGGCATTTCAAACATATCTCTCACTCTGCAGTCTAAATTTTCAGTTTCCTAATAGCGTTTTGATGAACAAAAGTTCCAATTTTTATCAAAGTATAATTTTCCAATCTTTTATTTATAGGCAAGTGTGGGTTTTTCTTTTTTAGTAAGAAAATGTGAACATGTATGTCATAAAGATATTCTTTTATTTCCTAGTAGATTTATTGTTTAAGATTTTATATTTAGGTCCATAATTTATCTGAAGTTTATTTTTCCACAGGAGTAAGGTAAGGTCAAAGTTCAATTTCCTCATAAATAGCCAATTTACCCAGCACCATTTTTTGAAATGGCAATCCTTTTTTCACTGCACTGTGGTAGTAACTTTATAAAAAAATCAGGTGACTTTACATATGCCATAGGACTATTGTTCTGTTCTGTTGGTCCATCTGCCTGCCCAGTGTAATGATCAAACTGCCTTAATTGCAATTGCTTTTTTAATAAGTTTTGATATCGAGTAGTATAAGCCCTTTTTTTCTCTTTCATTCACATTCCTAATGTTCTTCAAAATTTTCATTTTCATATTAATTTTGAATGAGATTATTATTTTCCACCCCAATATCTCCTTGAATTTTGATTAGACTTGCATTGTATTTTTAGATTTATTTGGAGAAAATTGGTATTTTTACAATTTCAAATCTTCCAATACAGAAATATTGTATGTCTGCATTTGTTTGGGTTTTTCTGTTTTTTCAATAATATTTTATAGACTTCAGTGCAGAAAACATATACCTTAGTGTTTTCCTAAGTGTTATTTTTAAATTTCATGCTTATTGCTTATTGCTAGTATATAGAAAGTTTAACCTTTTGTATATTGAACTTGCATCTAACAGATTTCCTAACTTCACTAATTAATTTTGACAGCTTATCTGTAGAGTCTTTAGATTTTTCTAGATGCACTAACCTGTGGTCCTAAACAATGAAACCTTTCTTTCTTTCCAGCCCACGTACACATTGGAGGGTTTCTCATTGTAATTGTTAAGATTGCCTGTCTTAACATAGACCATGGGACCCTAAAAATGGTTTAAAGAATACTTCAATATGCATATAGGCCACCTGGAGACCTTCTTCCAGTGCAAATTCTAATTGAGTAAGTCTGGAATGGGACCTGGAATTCTGCATTTCTAACAAGCTCCAGGTGATGCAGATATTGTCAAGCTACCAACCTCACTTTAAGGAGCAAGGCTATGGTGAGTATCCTTGTCTAAATCTCCATACCGGGGATGGAGGGTTTAACATTTCAGCTCTAAGTATGATGAGTGCTAGAGACTTTGTTTTTTCATTTGTTTTACAGATAACATGTATCAGATTAAGAAATTCTTATTTCTACTTTACTTGTTAAAATGTCAACAACTATTGGATTTTCTAAAATTATTTTGCTTTAATGCAATCATCACATAATTTTTCTGCAGTCTTCAGTTAATATGAATTACACTGATTGATTTTCAAACTTAAACTTGCATTCCTGAAATCAGCTCAGTTAGGTCATGATAGCATTATTCAATTTATTACTGGATTCAATCTGTTTGTTATATGGGACTTTGATGCTTTGTTCATAAGAGGAATTAAAAAAGTAATTTTTATTTCCTTTAATATCCCTGTCAGGTTAAGGTACTATAATCACATTGTTCTTGTAATACAGTTTGAGAATTGTCCCTCTATTTTTATATTCTGATAGAATTTATAAAAGAATAGTTTATTTCTTCCTTAAATGTTTCAAAGAATTTACTGGTAAGGTTTTTAGAGATTTGATTTATTAAACAGTTTTCAATTTTTTTTTCTTGTATGAATTTTGGTACAATGCAGTTTTCCTTGAAATTTTTCCATATATTTAAAATTTAAATTTACTGGCATAAATTTTTTTTAACATTTTATTTATTTATTTTTAGAGAGAGGGGAAGGGAAGGAGAAAGAGAAAGAGAAACATCAATATGTGCTTGCCTCTCATATGCCCCCTACTGGGGACTTGGCCTGCAACCCAGGCATGTGCCCTGACTGAAAATCAAACCATCAACCCTTTGATTCACAGCCCGCAATCAATCCACTGAGCTACACCAGCCAGGACTACTGGCTTAAAGTTTTTTTATAATATATTCTTATGATCTAAAGAATTTTTAGCAATTCTTTTTTTCTCCCTTAGATCAGGAATTTGAACCATCATTTCTTCTTGATAAATCTTGCCAGATGTCTATCAAATTACACTATTCTTTTAAAGTAACTGATTTATAGTATTATTAATTCTCTCCATTTATGTGTTTTCTATTTCATTGATTTCTATAGTGCTTAATTTTTCCCTTCTGTTTCCTCTGGGTTTCTTTTGCTGTTCTTTTTCTATATTTTTGAGACAATATTTAGAAGATTGGATTTTCATTTTTCCAATTCTACAAATATAATACATTTAACACTACAAATTTCATTCTAATTACAGTTTAGCTGCATCTTACAAGTTTGATATCTATTTTTATCATAAAATATATTTTTATTATCCTTCTAAGACTCCTTCTTTGATACGTTGGTCAATTGCTGCGTTTAATTTTCTTAACCTTCAACATAGGGGTATTTTTAGGTTAATGGTTTGCTATTACTTTCAAGATTGATCCTTCTGTAATCAGAACATATATTCTAAATAGTTTTCATTCTTTGAATGTTTCTGGGATTGTTTTTAAGTACAGAATATAGTCACTTTTGATAAAAGGTTCATATACATATTTATCTCTCCCCAACAGTACATTTTTATTGTTAGCATGCTCCCCTTTTAATATAATGGACATATGTCAAATATCTATTTAACTCATTAGAGGTAAATAAACAGGATGGTACAAAGAATGTTTAGTGAACATTCAAGGAAATTCAATATTGTATCAGTCAGAGCTAGGGGGATATATAGATAGATAGATAGATTTTACTATCTATAAGCAGTTGAGTCACAGAATTATGGAAGTGGACATGTCCCAAGATTTGTAGCTGGCAAGTTAGAAATCCAGGAGAGCTGGTGGTATAGTTCTAGTCCCAGTGCAAAAGGTTGAGCATCAGGAGAGCTTAGCAGTGAGTTCCAGTCTGGAAGCTGGTGGGCTGAACCCCAGGAAGAGCTGGTGTTTCAGCTCCAATGTCCCAGCTCAAAGGTGTCAGTCTGCTATCACATCTTTTTATTCTTTATGCATTTTAGGGCTCAAAAGACTAATCTTGTTTTTTCTAGTCAATATTCATTTACTCTTACCTTCATGGTTACCTTTACCTTGTTTTATTAGTACTTTCTGAAGTTCTGTGTTTCTGTCTAGAATAATTTTTCTTGTGCCTGAAATTTTCTTCATTTATTTCTTTTATTCAGATTTCCTAGCAATAAACTCAATTATATGAGTGTTTGCTTACCCTGAAATGTATATTTTTACTGGCATTATTGAAAACTAATTTTCAAATGTATACAATTTTAGGTTATCATCCATTTTTTCTACCTTCTAAAATTGACAAGCTGTTGCCAACTGGCATCTACTGCTTCTGTAAGATACTAGCTCTGTTTTTATCATTGCCTTCCTGCAGGGAATGTGTTTCATTCCCCTCTGCCTTTTAACTTTTATATTTGTCTTTTTTAAAGATTTTTTTATAATGTGTCCAGAAGTATTTTGTGTTTTTCCTATTTAGTATTCATGTTTCTACTTGAATTTTTGAGTTGATATATTTTCACCATTTTGGGAAATATATTTTTGGTTGCTATCTTTTCAAACATTGCTCCTGTCACATTTTCTCTTTCTTGATTTTCTGAACATCAGTTGTGTGTATGTTAGAGCTTTGCATGTTTCCAAACAATTTCCGATATGTTTTTATACCCTTTACAATTTGATCTTTATGTTTGGTCTAGATATTTTCTACTATCCCATGTTTAAGTTTACAAAAACATTCTTGTGCTGTGTCTGGTCCACAGTCAAATCCATTCACTGGTTTTCAATTTTCACAACTGCACTTTGAGATTCTATAATTTTCATTTTATTCTTTATGGATTTCAGGTTTCCAGTGAAATATTTCAATTTATCATGTGTTTTCTTAAAACATGATAATTACAGTTATTTTGAATTTGTCTGATAATTCCAATGACTGGATCACCTGAAAATTTTGTATCACTTTTTTTCTTTTGACCCTTTGTCATGCCTATATATTTCTTTTGTACCTAATGACTATTATTGTACAAGAAAAATAGAAAGGGCTCTGGAAGATACACACTGCATCTTGTGATAGGGGGCCTGAGTTGGGCCAGATCACCTTAATCTAAACAAGTGAACCAACCAAACTAAAGTTTTATGTCTCATTCGACCTCAGGTTCTCCCCTGCTCCCAGGCTTGACTCTTCTGCATCCTGTAATAAATTGTCTAGGCTCCTTCTTCTATGGCAAATTCTGAACTCTAATTCACATGTCCTAGAAGAGTCCTGAAATCTCTACTCCTTTGAAGTGACTTTTGCTTCATTTCTTTGCCAATCACCCTGAACATTAGAATCTGTCAACTGCTTCTGGGTGGGAATTGAGAGTGTCTTCATTTTAAATTTTATTTTTATTGTTTATGCTATTGCAGTTGTTCCTACCTTTTCTCCCTTTCCCCGCCTCCACAAAGCCGCACCCTCTACCTTCCCCAAGCCAATCCCCATACTGTTGTCTGTGTCCACCTGTTGTGCATAAATGTTCTTTGGTTAATACCTTCACCATTTTTCATCCAGTTTCCTCCTTTTTCCAGCAGATGTTATTCTGTTTTATATATTTAAACTATTCTATTCTCTTGCCTGTTAGTTTATTGTATTCATTAGGTTCCCCATATAAGTGAGATCATTGGTATTTTTCTTTCAGACTGGCTTAATGCACTTAGCATAATTTTTTCCAGTTCTATCCATGTCATTGCAAAATATAAGAGTTTCTTCTTTTTTACCGCTGTGTAGTATTCCATTGTGTAAATGTACTGCAGCCTTTTTATCCACTCACTTACTGATGGGCACTTAGGCTGTTTCCAAATCTTGGCTATTATAAACAGCACTGCTATAAACATAGGGGTGTGTATATTTTATTGTATTGGTGTTCCAGGATCCTTGGAATATATTCCCAGAAGAGGAATTGCTGGGTCAAAATGAAGCTCCGTTATTAATTTTTAAGGAAATTCCATATTGTTTTCCACAGTGGTTGCATCAGTCTGCATTCCTACCAAGAAGACACTAGGGTTCTCTTTTCTCCACATGCTGGCCAGCACTTGTTGTTTGTTGGCTTATTGATGGTGGCCATTCTGACAGATGTAAGGTGATACTTCATTGAGGTTTTAATTTGAATTTCTCTGATAATTTATTGATGTTGAGAATTTTTTCATATGTTTACAGGCCCTCTGCATGTCCTCTTTGGAGAAGTGTTTATTCAGGTATTTTGCCCATTTCTTAACTGGGTTGTTTGTTTTCCTGGCATTAAGTTGTATTAGTTCTTTGTATGTTTTGGAGATTAAACCCTTGTCAGATGTGTCATTGGTGAAAATGTTCTCCCATACAGTGGGTTTTGTATTCATCTTGATGATGGTTTCTTTAGCTGTGCAGGAGCTTTTTAATTTGATGTAGTCCCATTTGTTTGTTTCTGCTTTGTTTCCAGTACCTTAGGAGATATAGCAGCAAAAATATTTCTACATTGAATACCCGAGATTTTACTACATGCGTTTTCCTCAAGAATTTTTTTCTTGCAACTTACATTTAAGTCTTTTATCCATTTTGAGTTTATTTTTGTGTATAGTATAAGTTGGGGTCTAGTTTCATTTTTCTTTTTGTGTATACCAGTTCAGTTTTCCCCATGCCATTTATTGAAGAGACTGTCACTGCTCCATTGCATGCTCTTGCCAACTTTGTCAAATATCATTTGTTCATACAGGCATGAGTTTATTCCCAGGCTCTCTGTTCTGTTCCATTGTTCTATAAGTCTATTCTTGTGCTAGAACCAGGCAGTTTTTATTACAGTGGCCTTATCATATAGTTTGATATCAGAAGCTGTGATACCTCCAGCTTTGTTCTTTTTGTTGCAAGATTACTGAGGTTATTCAGGGTCATTTTTGGTCCCACATAAATTTTTGCACTATTTGTTCCAGTTCTATAAAGCATGCCATTGGTGTTTTAGTACAAATTGCATTGAATGTATAAATTGCTTTGGGTAGAATGGACATTTTAATGATGTTAATAATTTCAGTCCTTGAACATGGAATATGCTTCCATTTATTTGTCTACCTCTCTTCCTTTCTTGAGTGGGCTATAATTTTCTGAGTATAGGAGTAGGGTTCAGCTCACACCAAAGCTCAAACCAACTAGCTACATAATCAGTATACCCAAAGGGGGATTCCTGCAGGTTCCAGACCCTGCTGAGAACACCACCTCATTAAGGGGCAGCAACTGCACAGCATCCCATACAAGGAGGTCAGAGGTTACTCTTATAGTCACCCAGCCTGAAGGGATAACTCTACAACAAAAGAACCACCAGCATTCAAGATGCAACTGCAACAAGGGAGTTAAAGAACCCACAAAAAAAAAACAACAAAAAAAAAAACAAAAAAAAACACTCCTTAGCCATGGAGATCAAGTATTCCAAAGGACTGGGCAACTAACCTCAGCAAGACACTTTTATCACAAACAGTCAAAGTAGGTTTGGGAGAGATAGCACACCTACCTAATACACAGAGCTCAAAGGGGGGAAGGGCAAAGGAAAATATCCCAAGTAAAGCAACAACAGAAATTGCCACAAACAGATTTAAAGGATATAGATGAATTGGAAGCATCACACATATCAGATGCAGGGTTTAAAGTAATGGTTATGCCCTGGCTGGTGTGGCTCAGTGGATTGAGCACAGGCTGCGAGCCAAGGGGTCGCCAGTTTGATTCCCAGTCAGGGCACATGCCTGGGTTGCCAGCCAGGTCCCCAGTGGGGGCCACATGAGAGGCAACCACACACTGATGTTTCTCTCTCTCTTTCTCCCTCCCTTCCCCTCTCTCTAAAAATAAATAAATAAAACCTTTTAAAAAATGGTTATTAATGTGCTCAAAGACCTTAGAAGAAGAACAGATGATCTCAGTGAGAACTTAGGAGATAGCAAGCACTAAAAAAGAGATAGAAACCATAAAAAAGAACTGGTCAGAAATGAAAATTACAATATCTGAAATGAAGAATTCACTTGGAGGAATCAAGAGCAGGTTATATGAAGCAGAGGATCAAATCATTGAACTATAGGACAAGATAATAGTATCTCACCCCCTCCCCCTATAAATGAAAGTATTTTGGACTCCTTTCTCTGTGCATTCTTTCCCTTCAGGATCTCTCCCTTGTGTTGTAGGACCACCATTAAAAAACAAACTGTCAAATATTGATAATGTTTAGAAATATAAACTTTATGTTCAAAAATAAAAAGGAGATAGATTTTAATTGCTTAATGTCACAGAAAAACTTGAAAAGGCTTTAGTTTAATTTTTTTGTTTCTATGAGTCTATTTAAATGTTGCCACAAAAATATATAGTTCTACTTATCAACAAATAGAAAGAGTTTAAATAATATTTAACACTAAAATTAAATACATCTAGGACATGTATAATTAACCATACTTCTTAATCAGACATAAGTAGAAACCAAATGGTCAGAAACTAGTGAAGTTCAAAATGAAAAATAAGCACACTCAGAAAGAGCCACTGTTCTAGGGTATACACAGTAGCACACAGTTTCAAAATGGCTAATTCTGACTCACTGACAGATAGTATTTTTAAAGGTGGTTGTTTTTATTAGCTGAAGAGTAAAGTTGGCATCCTGTTAAGATGAGTTTCAGTGAGGTTTATGGTTGCTCTTTCCATTCCTGGGTTCTTGTCCGATGAGATATTATCCATTTTGTAAAGGTGTGCTATTTCAGCAATTTCTTGTTCAACATTGACAGTTGCCATTTCACAAATATTAGAGAGATTGCAAAGGCCTCTAAGATCATTAAATCCATCCCCCTGGCACTGAAGTGAAGCAAGGGAAGCAAAACTATTTTTCTGTGTGTGGGGTTATATTTGGTATGGGTGTTCCTAGTGAAAGTAATATTGCGTGGAAGGGCAAAGGTGCCTAGATAAGTGAAAAGTTTCTGGCAGGAATTTTCATTGTTTCTTTTCTATCTTATTGCTTTGAGTATTTTAATCATTAGGTGCCAATTTTATATCCCAAATATATATTTTAAAAGAATGTTTAAGGCTTAAATTGTTCTTTCCATTTAAAGTAATATTCTGGTTAATTTCAGCACTGACCAGATAATCCAAAACTGAGTAGAATCCCACAACTAACACTCCTGGAAATCTATTACCTTAATGTTAAAGTGAATAAAAAAATTCTATAAACTGCATCACCTTTAATTTAATTATAATAATTTAATGTATGTCTATATTTTACCACTTTCAAAGGTCACAGAAATGTTTAGGTTAATACTAAATATCTGAATATTATTGAATTTAGTCAGATTTACCCCTTCATATTAGTATTCCACATAATAATGTAGTAAGGAAACATCTATGGATCATTAGTTATTCAAATATCAGTGTTGTGTATTCATTACATTTAGCTAAAATTAAAATTTAGAAATATAAGCATCTTATAAATCTATCCACTTAATCCTAGGATATCAGTGGACCAACCTCTTGAATACAAAAATATAGCTAAAATATTAAATATCATATTTAAACATTAAAAGGATACCTTTATAGTCATATAATCACCAAAATACTTTTTGATTCTGTTTGTTATTAAATCTATTTAATTAAATCACCAAAATTATTTTAAAGTATTAGCTTTGTAATACAAAAATGAATGAATAACATATAAATGTATCAGACTCTCCCTTAGGCAATATCAAAACATCACCTCTTATGAATAAATTGCAAGAAAAAATAAGAAGAAAAGAAATTATATATCAACTAGTATACTGTACTTGATAGCAGCTAATTCTAAAAGCTTAGGCTTCTGAACTCTTGGACTAGGTAATAAAACAATGAAAGCTATTTCTTTAGGACCTTACTACATCATACATTTAATTTTTGATTACTTTGTTTGTAGCACAAAGAATCACATACCTTATAACATTTCTTTCCCAGTTCCCAAAATGTAACAGAACAAATTACAGATACTACTATTGCACCGTTGCATGCTTGGTGATACACATATTTTAAAATGTCAATGAGTTTCTGGCACAAAATAATTTAATATTACAGCAACATACACTTCTATCACACTCGGAAAACAGGTATTGCAGCAACTTCAACTCCTAAGGAAGATGTACGATAGTAGTGTGAATCAAGTTCAAAGTCAGGCATAGGTTGTGGCTGCTCACATTCCAGTGCCAAATAGAGAAATGCCACTTGCAAGATTCTGTTCCTCTCATCCTGCTTTGAACATGTAACCCAGCAGGTTACTTCAATAATTGAACAGATCTTCATTAGTAAAAGCAAAGTTCTCTTGGCTAACATTTAAAGAATATTCATGAAAAGATCTCTATAGATATAGAGTTCTTCTGTTGTAAGAGTAATTATGTAAATCTGCATGTGATATTATGTTATGTGTTCATATTAATACTTTATTTCTAGAAATTTAAACAAGATAGAGGTATTTCGGTCAGAGACAATGACAAATTAATAAGTAAGCAAGGCTTAAGGTACACCCATTGGGTCAAAGGAAGACACTCTTGAAGGATGAATAAATAAAACCTTTCCTAATTAAGAGTTGTCCAACTATTTCATCCTTTGTAAGACACACTGAATCCCACATCTCTACTTCCTAAGTCCTGTAAAGCAGGAGACGAGATACAATCTTTCAGTTAGTCTTAAAAGCATGGGTTTTTCTCATAATATGGGCATCTTGCTGAGTGTGATTATACTTTAAATGCCTTAGGATATAGAAGAACACCACATAAACAAAAGGAAAGATGAAAACCACATGATCATATTAATAGATGCAAAAAAAAAAAGCATTTGATAAAATCCAGCACCCATTTCTGATAAAAACTCTCGGCAAAGTGGAGAGGGACCATACCTAAACATAATAAATGTCATATATGACAAACTCACTGCCAGCATCATACTCCATAGGCAAAAACTACAAGGGTTCCCCTTAAGACTGGGAACAAGATAGGTATGTTGCTTTTACCACTCTTATTCAATATAGTACTGGAAGTCCTAGCCACAGCAATCAGACAAGGAGAAGAAATAAAAGGCATCCAAACTGGAAAGGAAAGTAAAGCTCATTATTCTCAGATGTTGAAACTGTATATAGAGAACCCTAAATATTCCACCAAGAAATTACTAGAACTGATAAATGAATTCAGTAAAGTAGCAGGATACAAAGTTAAAATCCAGAAATCAGTTGCATTTTTATATGCCAATAATGAACTATCAAGAAGGGAATTTAAGAACACAATCTCATTCACAATTAGTTCAAAATAATACAATACCTAAGAATAAACCTAACCAAGGATGTAAATAAACTGTGATCGGAATATTATAAGACACTGAAGAAAGAAATTGAAGAAGATACAAATAAGTGGAAGCACATGCCTGTTCATGGATAGGAAGAATTGACATTATTAAAATGTCCATACCACCCAAAGCAATCTATAGAGTCAGTGGACCAATTGACCAATACTGTACCAATGTACCAATATTACAGATACCAATGCTGTATATCACATAACCAGAACAAATATTTCAAAAATTTATATGGAACCACAAAAGACCCCAAATAGCAAGAACAATCTTGAGAAAGAAGAACAAAGTTGAAGAAATCATGCTACCTAGTATAAAACTATACTATGATGCTATAGTAATCAAAACAGCATGGCACTGGCATAAAAACCAGACACATAGATCAATGGAACAGAATAGAGTGTCCAGAAATAAATCCATACCTTTATAGTCAATTAATATTCAACAGATAAGCAAGCACATACAATAGGCAAAAGATAGTTTATTCAATAAATGGTGTTGTAGAAACTGTACAGATACATGCAGAAAAAAATGAAATAGACCACCTTCTTACACAACACACAAGAATAAATTCAAAATGGATTAAAGACTTAAATGTTAGACCTGAAACCAGAAAATCCTAGAAGAAAAAATACACAGTAAAATCTCAGACATTGCTCATAGCAATATTTTTTCTGATATACTTCCTCAGGCAAGGGAAACAAATTGGACTACATCATAGTAAAAAGTTTTTGCACAGCAAAGTGAACCATTAACAAAGAGAAAAGATGACATTGACTAGTAGAACATATCCACTAATACATCTGATAAGGGGCTAATATCCAAAATTTATAAAGAACTTATACAACTCAACACCAAAAAACCCAAACAATACAATTTAAAAAATGGGCAAAGAACCTATATAGACACTTCTCCAAAGAGAACATACAGATGGCTAACAGACATATAAAAAGGTGCTCAGCATCACTAATCATCAGAGAGATACATATTAAAACCACAATGAGATATCACCTCACACCTGTCAGAAGGGCCATCATCAATAAGTCAACAAAAAACAAGTGCTGGCAAGGAGATGGAAAAAGGGGAACTTGACCGCACTGTTGGTAGGAATGTGGATTGGTGCAGCCACTATGGAAAGCAGTATGACATTACCTCAAAAAACTAAAAATAGAACTGCTTTATGACTCAGCACTTCTATTTCTTGTAATTTATCTGAAGAAATCTGAAACACTAATTCAAAAGAATATAAGCACCCCTATGTTCATTGAAGCATTATTTACAATAGCCAAGATCTGGAAGCAGTCTAAGTGTTCATCAGTAGATGAATGAATACAACAGGTATGATACATTTATACAGTGGAATACTCCTGGGGTGTAAAAAACAAGAAAATTTTACCTTTTGTAACAGTATGGATGGAGCTGCAGAACATTATGCTAAGTGATATAAGCCAGTCAGAGAAAGACAGATACCATATGATTACACTGATATGTGTAATCTAATGAGTGATCTGAAGTAACAAGCAAAATAGAGACAGACCTATCAATAGGCAGCAGGCTGACAGCTTGGAATGGGGTTGGGGGTTAGGTATGGAGCCATTGAGCAAAAATAAAAGAGAACTCATGGATATGGTCCACAGTGTGATGATTTGGGAGTGGGGGGGGGTGGTGGCAAGTGGCAGAGGTGGAAGAGGGTATAAAGGGAATAAATGGTGATAGAAAAATATAATACAAAATAAATTTTTAAAAATTTCTTAGGACAGTTTTTACATAGTTTCAGCCCTAAGTGTAAAATATCTTTTTAAAGTGATGTTCTAGCCCTGGCTGGCGTAGCTCAGTGGATTGAGCATGGGCTGGGAACCAAAGTGTCCCAGGTTCGATTCCCAGCCAGGGTACATTCTTGGGTTGCAGGCCATAACCCCCAGCAACCGCACATTAATGTCTCTCTCTCTCTCTCTCTCTCTCTCTCTCTCTCTCTCTCTCTCTCTCTCTGTCTGTCTCTCTGTCTGTCTCTCTCTCTCTCTCTCTCTCTCTCTCTCTCCCCTTCCCTCCCCTCCCTAAAAATAAATAAAATCTTTAAAAAAAATAAAAAAATAAAATGATGTTCTGCACCTGATACCCTGCCCCCACCCGGAATGTACCTTGCTTCAGAAAGAACTGGTAGTGCTGGACTCTTGAGAAGAGTGCATAATGATACTGTTATATAAAACATCCACCTGTAAACTTGATCACACACCAATGTCATCTTCACTGCCTTGTACACTTCACTTCTATGCCCCCCTTGCACCTACATTTCTCTTCACTACTTCTTCCACTTCTCATCCTTTCTTCAGCAGCATCCTTACTATAATTATGTCAGAATCTTACATTTTTAGGGACTTTGTGGATCATATTTTCTCATTTAAGAAGAACCAAAACCTAGGAAGAACACTTGATTCACCCACATTGCCTTCGGTCACAGTAAAGCTGGCATTAGACACAAAGTACTTTTGACTCTCAAGTCAATATTGTGGCCTATGGCACTGGGTTCTTGACAAAGGACTCTGACTTTCTAAGGACTGGTACATCCCCTCCCAGCATAGCAGTCAGAGGCTGCTATTGTTCTAGATGATCTGCACCTCTTCACTTTCAGGTGGCTACCCAATTATATGTAATGCTGAATTTCTAGATTTCCTACTTGGAAAGAACATAAAGTGTAAGACATAAATTAAACATCATTTGCAAAAATTTAGGCTAATATTTTTAACTTTGGTTTATAAATTTAGGAGATCTCTGAATGTCAGAATGCTGGATTAAAAATCGAGAATCTAGTTTAGGGCTTGCTTCTAAGTACCTTTGAAAGTCTGCGTAAATTTCTTAATCCCTCTGGTTCTCATTTGCCTTCTGTGGAATTTAAGAGGATTGTACTAGATGATTCTTAAGGCCCCTTCCAGCTAGAAATCTCTGATTCTTTCATCATGCAAAGTGAACTGAGATAACCAGTCTGCTGTATTAAAGGGTAAACAAGGCTCAATACTTTCTTTTACTTGTCTGCATATTTCAGATAAAAATTATTTCTTAATTCTAAATCACCAGTAAAATGTCTTCAGCTTTTACTCTACTTCATTTGCAGATGCAGCCAGAACTCTGCGCTGCACTGGTACATACTGAGTCTAGAAGATCATGTTAAATAGAAGACTAGATTGAGCTATGTAAAATTGAAAAACACTGTACTTGTATTAAAATCAATGTGCATTCTGTGTGGCAGAATCAGAAAGGCAATGCACACAAATATAAACAAATGGAAGACTTCAAGTTTTGTTTACATAACCACAATCTAGTATACATATACAAAAATATCACAATTAGGAAAACTTTGCTTGTCAAAACTGGTCATTTAAAATTTGTTCTCACTTCCTTTCCCTGTGATTTTTTTAGCAGTGATTTTTAATCACCTTCACCAAAAATAAGTTTAAGCGTCTCTTCAATTCATTTGCACTTTTACTTTCTCAGCTTTTCCTGACAGCTTTTTTTTATATGTAGCATTAAATAGTTCTGCTCTGGTTCCCCTGTAGCACCCTGGGGCTGAATTTTGCCTTTGTATAAACATACCAACACATTAGCAGTACAGTAAGCTTTTATTAGAACAGTATATGCATCTAAACAATTTGTCTATTTTCTGTATTTCAAAAATTTTCCTGAGAATACCCAATTTTTAACAACTCCACTATTAAATCCCATATTTCCCAATGAGACAAAAATGAAAATAGGTTCTCTGTTCAGTGTTTTTTCTGTGTATTTTTGGGGGGTTGTTTGTTTGTTTTTAACTACATCCCTCTCCCAAAGCCTGGTCTCTTTTATTTTCTGTTCAGTGCAGAAGTGAACAAACGCTATATTCAAAGTTGGAATCCAGCAAATGCCTTACAAAGGTGAGCCGTACTCTCTCTCATCTCCTTCCCCTTTGATGAGATAACCTCATAAATCCAGGTTGCCTTTTCTAATGCAGTTGTGCTCTGTGCTGATGGTTTTGCAGCATTTCCCACAATATCCTCCAAATCCCTTTCTGGGTATATGTTCTGCATAATTGGCTCCTTGATCCTGTACTTATTAGTTTGTATTTGGCATCCTCTGCCTTAATCACCTACAATTCAAATCCTCTTCAATCTGATAATATTGTACCTTATTATTTGCTAAGACTTCAATTTTAGTATCACCAGCAAATTCAGTGATCTTTTCTCCTCTGCTCATGTCCCCAAATATGTATGCTTATTCCCAGAGCTCTGGGAAGCATGTTATCTCCACCCTCTTCGAAGCTGAGTTTACCATCTAAGACTGCCTTTTGTCTACTACTCTTAAATTAGTTTTCTGCTGCAATATGCTACTTTACCTCCCATTCACTGGGTCTGCTTTAGATATAAATCTTCGATGTGAAACCTTGTCAAATACTTTTTGAAAACAATTTTTTCTTATCTTTTGAGGCAGTAGCACCAGCCAAGAACTCCGGAAAATTAGAGAAATGTGGCCTCCCATGCATGAGTCTATCCTGACTATCTCAAAGCAATCTTGTTAGGATTTTCTATTTACACTCAGGGCAATCCAAAAGATCTCTTAAATAAGATAGATATGCATTAGCATTTTTTTATTTTCCTACTTGCTTAGGGACAGAAGACTGGACTGGAGCCCAATTTTTTCTGGAAAGCACTACATGTTGGTAATACGTTGTCACGAAAGGCTCGGGCTGGGGCAGAGTGCAGGTATATGCAAAGTAGGAGTTCATTTATCAGGTATGGTCTGGCAAGGCAATCTGAGCAGACTGAAGCTACACTGACATTGGCAATGACTGTCTACAATTTGTTAGGCATTTACTATATTCCAGGGCCTGTTCTAAGCCACTTACATTTTTTAACCTAAGTGCTTTATTTTGAAATAAATATAGATTTATGGAAAAGTTGTTAAAATGGCACAGATAATTCCTGCATAACTTTCACCTGTACTAGCTTTACTATTGTTACCATCTTGAACACTCATAGGGTAATCATCAAGACTTAGAAATTAACATGGGCATAATACTATTAACTAAAGTCCAGACACAAATTTTTATAGTTTATCATTTAATGTCCTTTCTTTCTGTACTAAATTGTTGTGTCTCCTTAGTCTTCTTTAACCCCTGCCAATTCCTTGTCTCTCCTTGAGTTGTCTGTGATACTCTGTCCTTGTTTCTCATGATTTGACATATTTGAAGAGAGCCAGTCAGGTATTCTGTAGGATGTCCTCCAATTAGCTTTATTTACCTGATGCTCTCTAATGGTTACCTTAAGATTATGCATTTTTCAGCAATAATGACACAGAAATGATGTGGCCTTCTCAGGGAATCTGACCAGGGCATGACGCTAGTCTTGATTATTTGGTAATATGAAGCCTGCCATGTTTCTCCACAGCAAAGGCACTGTTCTTCTTTTTGTAACTGATATATATTTGGAAGGAGATGCTTTGAGACTATGCAAATACAATGTTTATTCTCAAATCTCTGCCACTAATTTTAGCATCCTTGTGTGTAGCTTACCTATAACAATTATTACTTTAGTGCTTGCACTTTGGTAATTTTCAACTCCTGCAATGTTTTCTACATTGATAAAGTAGAATTCTTCTAAAAAAAGTTTTCTTTTCTTCCTGTTTTTTTTTAAGATTTTATTTATTTCTAGAAAGAGGGAAGGAGAAACAGAGGGAGTGACTCATCAATGTGTGGTTGCTTCTCACATGGCCCCCTACTAGGGACCTGGCCCGCAACCTAGGTGTGTGCCCTGACTGGGAATAGAACCCACAACCCTTTTGTTCACATGCCCATGCTCAATCCACTCAGCTACATCAGCCAAGGCTCTCCCTGTTTTTTATTCAATAATATATCTATGTCAGGAAGAATTCATGGATATGTATTTCATTTTAAGAATAATACATAAGAGGGACTCCAAAGAAATCACCAATATAAAAATATATTGCTAATTATGAGTGAAAATATACTGACAATGTCTATGTAAGAAAAATAAGCCTAGAAAAAATATGCTTTGACAGGTACTCAGCATAAATAAGCTTGTCTGATGGTTAAAATGGCTTACCGGGACCACTAGATTTGCCCCCCTGGATTTAAAATAAAAGAACATCATTATCCCTATATCTTACCTCATGAAGTATAAGGTTGGAGAGAGCTAAACCAGAAATGTATAGATTCAGTATTGCAAATGATTGAGTAGTTGATAATTCTAATAATTCAGAAATAGACCCAGTAGCAGGGTGTGATAATGGAAAGAAAGAAAAAAATGCCTACAAGCTGTCTATGGAGGAAGTCGAGTCTGGGAAGCAGGAGGTACTGGCATATAGCTGAGGAAATTGAAACTGATAGGAAGGATGATGAAATAACCCTGCCAAATGTGCCTTGCTCACCCAAGGCTGTTATTAATAAGTTGCTGACACAATCCCAGTACTTATTCCTGATGCACCAGACCTTGGTAATCAACAAAACTAAATCCCAGGAGTGTGGGACTTAGGGTACTGATATAATTCCCATCCCTGTGAGATCTAGCTCAGACCTGGCATAGGCCTGGGCCTGTAGTTGTGTCTGCCAGCATACCCAATTACAAGGAGTAAAAGAACACAAAGACAGGAGAAGTGAAATTGATGACAATGATGCCTCTATCAAGCAGAAAATCAAATTTTTATAGCAATACATTTGTTGACAGCATTTATCTACCCATTATTTTACATGTTCTGTTATTTATTCAATAAATATTTATGGACTGCATACTATATTCCAAGCATTGTGCTAAGCTCTGAAAGCACAGAGGTAAACAGGAGATGATCCCTACTCTCAAGAGGTGTTTATAATCTTCATCTTCCTTCTAAGTTCCTATTTGAGAATTACTGCCTCCAATTTATTCATTTGTCAATGTAAAAAAATTTATAATAAAGACCTATAATGATTCCTTTACTATTCTATATCATGGAGATATACAGATAAAAGTCTGTGTACTTGCTCTAAAGAAACTTGTAGGTAGACATGATAAATACACCCAACTGTGATGTGGTGTGATAAGTGGTACAATAGAGAGGTGAATAAGATCTTTTAGAACAAATGGAAGAGGCACCTAACTTAGACCAGAACCATCAAAGACTTCTTAACAGTGAATGCACTGGTCTGAGTCATAAAGGGAAAGTAAAGGTTTTCAAGGTTAGTAGGTACAGAGGGGATGGCAATTCTGGATATAAGCAGCAGCAAAGTTGATTCATTATAAAGTGCAACTCATAGAGTGAGGCTGGGTTACTGAATTCAAAAAGGAAAGAGGTGAAATATAAGAGTAGAGAAGTAAGCATGAACCAGATAATGAAGCACCTTGGAAAATATTCTACAGAGTTTAAATTCTATCCTTAAGGCCACAAGAAGCTATTTAAGAAAGAAAAGGGTGACTCAATAAGGTTTAGATTTTGAACAATCATCTTGGAGGCAGTGTAAAGAGTAGATTTGAGGGTATAAAGCAACAGACAAGGTGACAATACAGGACACCATTAAAATGAATCAGGCAAGACTTCTGGGTTTGTATCCAAAGTAAAAGAAAATAGAATCTTGAAAAGGTATCCACACTCCCATGCTCACTGTAGCATGATTCACAGTAGCCAAGATGCAGAAGCATCTTCTGAGTCATCAACAGGTGTAAGAAAATGTGACACATGTAATGGGATATTATTCAGCCATGAGAAGGAAAGAAATCCTGCCAATAGCAACCTGGGTGGACCTGTAGGGTAGGTATTACACTAAGTGAAATAAACCAAACAGAAAGACAAATACCACATAGTAGTACTGATAAGTGGATTCTAAATGAAAAGCCAAACTAATAGAGAATGGAAAAGTAGTAGGCAGGGGCTGAGAGATGAGGAAAGTGGGGAGACATTAGTAAAAGGATACAACCCTTCGGCTGTAAGATGAATAAGGTCTGAGGACCTAATGTATAACATGGTGATGATAGTTGATAAGACATTATTGTAAAATTGACATTTGCTAAGAAAGTTGAAACTTCCATCCTTGTCCAAAAAAAAGTTAAATATGTGAGATGATGGATGCGTTAATTCACTGCATGGGAGGAATCCTTTAGCGAAATATGTGCATATCAAATCATCACAATGTATACTTTAAATATCTTACAATATTATATATCTTTTGTTTATTATACTTCAATAAAACTGAAAATAAATAAAAATATACATAAATAACACATAATACCAATTGAATAACAGAGAATACATGAATAGTAAATAAATCATATTTTTTAATTTAAAAAAGTAAATAAATCAGGCACAAAACCTGTAAACAAACAAAGCAATAAAGTTGGTTGCTATGGTCATAGAACAAATGGACACATTCCATAATTCTTAAGAAGTCAGGATGCATATTGAGGGACAGGATACTATTCTGAAAGAGAAGGAAAACAAAAAGGGTAGCAGATTTAGCAAGAAGTCAATTTGCACATGTCAAATTGGAGATGTCTAAAAATGTGCTATCTGGAAATGCCCAGGAAACTGTCAGGATTCTAGGACTCAGGAGAAATGAGACGTATAGAGATGTTGGAGTCATTTACTAAACATTTGTCCTTTACTTCATGTCTAACTAAGTACTAGAAATGCTGCTGAACAATGCTGGCTGGGATCCTACCCTCAAGAAACTTACAATTATGAAATTTTGATGATAACAAAATCCTACTTGTTCCATTTCCTACCTGTGAGGTTTAATCAGTGATCAGAGAGGAAAGTAAGTCTGCTGTGTGGCTGACCAGGAGTCTGAATCAATGGTCCAACTCCAAATTCTCTTCCTACTATTTAGAAGAGATTCTTGACAATAGCTTCCAAAGTTAAATCCTTTTTCTTTTTTATTTCCTAAAAACACCTCTTATAAAACCAATACATTTTTTGTGCACTCGACTACACCTGGTGTTTGTTATGAGAACCTGCACAATTTGGGCTGTCTTCCGACAAACCTCTTAGCTTTATGGAAATTATCTTGCACAAATTGCTTTTTTTCCTATTTTTTTAAATTTAATCATTGTTCAAGTACAGTTTTCTCCCTTTTACTCCCATTCCAGCCCACTCACCCAGCCCTCCCCACTTCCCTCCCATTACCATCCTCCCCCTAGTTTTTGTCCATGTGTCCTTTAAATTTGTTCCTGTAAAGCACAAATTGCTTTTTTCTTTTCAATTAGCAAAGACCTGCTCATGGCTCAGTCACCAAAAAATAATAATATATGCATATGTCAGAAAAACGAAAAGCGATTGTTCTTTCTTTGCCATTTTAGTATTGTGTAACAGGCACAGGGACTATGGAGAATTCTGCAAAAAGTGCCACAGAATGCCAGCATAGAGGAAGGCTAGAACCATTAGTATTAAAACTATAATCCTAGACTTCCTTTAAAATATATTTTGTCCAAATATATCTGCTTCCACTGCTATGATAACCAAAACTCTGTTTTAACAACCCACCAAAAAAATTCTAATGAGTAACAGAGAAAGTACATAAGGAAAGAAAGCTATAAGACTTTTCTCTCTCTCTCTCTCTCTCTCTCTCTCTCTCTCTCTCTCTCACACACACACACACACACACACACAACACACACAGCCTTTCTCACACACAGACATCACTAAAAAAAAACAACTATCAATTACTTTCTTCTCATAAGAATGAATTTAATTCCAGATAGTTTTACAGCACTGGAAAGGGTTGAGAAGGCCTCCTCAGATACTGCGGAAGCTTGTAAGATTCCTTGTGATTGGAGTATTGATTGCTATGAAGGTTAGTGTATTCTTAATTTTCCAAATTTATGAAAATAGGAAACACCTGGCCTTGTTCAGATATTTGGTAAAACTTATTTTTTATGAAAATAAGGCATTGTCAAGTTCACTATGGCAGATATAAAATTTTCAAATTTTTTCATTAAAATCTTGAAAGATAATATTGCTCATAAAAAAAGAAAATAAGGCAACAATATCTTTCACAACTTGAAAATTTTTAAAATATGTTTATTGATTTTTAGAAAGAGAAGAAAGGAGAGAGTGAGAGAGAGAGAAACATGGATGTGAGGGAAGAACATCAATTGGTTGCCTCCCATATATGTCCCGACCAGGGATCAAACCCCCAACCTATGTATGTGTCATGACTGGGAATTGAACCCCTAGCCTTCTTGTGTACAGAAGATGCTCCAACCAACTAAGCCACACTGGCTAGAGCTTTCACCTTTATGCATTAGATATTGAATAATGTATGCATAAATAATATTTTTCATTGTAATTAGGTCTCTAACATATAAATGGCAACTTTTACATAATAAAATGAGAACTATAATGCTTCCAAGTACAAATTTTAACAATGTATTTCATTAATCAGTGTATATATAATGTTGGCAATTAAAACAGGTAGCATTTATAAAATGTTTTCACTTAAAAGTATTTTTATTTGCATATTTTATTCTGAACCTCACAACTACGATACTTTGGATAGTCATGTTATCACCACTTTACATATGAGCAAACTAAAGTAAAAAGGGATTAGGTTAATTTTCCCAGTTTAGAAAAGAAGCTACTGATAGAACCAAGATTACAACCCGGGTTTCCTGGCTTCCATTTTCAACATTATTATCCAAGCAAACTGGCAAATTAAATAAATAGTTTTACTATATATACTGCTGTATATACCAACCAGAATTATTTGATTGTAACTTTCATAGCTCCAGACAATCTGTAATTCTTGAGGTCAAATACATTTCATATCATCAGTAAGTCTAAAAAGCAAAGTCAGAATTCAGACAAATAAAATATCATACACATGCAAACAAGAAGAATGAGAATAAAGAGGAGGAAGAGGAGAATCCTAACAATGTTCTGCCTGGATATGATACTCAAACTGAAGGGTACAAACTACAATAAAACTGAGAAATCACCTCCCAGGTATCATGTATTCATGTGCTTTAACTCAGACTACAAATATGATACACCAATCACTGCCAGACACAGAAAATGGAATAGTTCCAGACTGCTGCAACATCATGATGTGAAATGAATATTAGATAAAAATAAAAGCATGGACTATACATATTTTAAATAAGATATAATCAATATTACATGATAAAATTTGTTTTTATGGTAGTTATCTGTTCAGATTAGTAGTTATTAGATTATAGTTATGTACTTCCATGTTGTTAATGTTTTTTTAATGTTTCAGTTGAAATGGATAAGTTATTACCATAGATGCTGCCAAAAGAATAGTTGGTAGATAAATCAAATAAATGAATTTACATAAAATATTTAAATCATACAAGAAGTATATTTGAGTATCTTCATTTTGGGGGAATCAAACTATTAAATAGACATGTACCCCATAATAATGTTTCAGTCAATAATGGACCACATATAAGATGGTGGTCCCATGAGATTATAATGGCACTGAAGTTCTTGTAAGAAATAGAAGAATATATGGCTCAGAAAGTGTTATTTTTCATTGATGGGAGAAATGTCCATGGAGGTTGGCAATAGATTCCCTCTCACTCATGGCACCTCAATTTTTGAGTGCACAGATTATTCAGCAGTGCTTCAGCCCTCCCAGGTCTAGCCTGGTGGTCCTTGGAGAACATTGCTGTAAATTCACTGTTGAGGACTTAAAACCCTTTACAGGGACACAGGTCCGCAGGAGTTTCCTTAAGCAGTATTAAGTCCCACAGACTCTGTAGTAAAAGCTGTCTGCAGTAGTGTGGAGCCAGCCTGTCCCTCTGTACTTTGGTAATATTTTCAGGTTGTAATGATGTAGCATAAATAAGTTTTATTTCTTCCATGAATTCAATGCCAGAGAGAGCCTTTTGTGCCAGACAGGGTCAAGGAAACCCAAAACAAATTTCCAAAGGCAAAATATTCAGTCCTTAGCTCTTCACACTCTCTGTTTAACACGGTCTTTTTTTTAATGAGTAACACAAAATTCCTTAACCTGACTGCTGGTCCAGAGTGCAGTACCCAGAACCACATGGCCGTGGCAGTCCCCTGTGTCTCTCTATCTCTCCATCTTGATTTCTTATTAATCCTCAGGCCACCTTTCACTCCCTCCTGATGGCCAGCATTATGGTGATGTACGCCTTCCTCAGCTGGTTTCTCCTAAATGTTTTCCGTCAATCCAGCCCACATACTTTTTCGTGGAGCAACATAGACAGCTTCCATGTTTTATTTCTGACCCTGTCAGAACAAAGCATGAGGAGGGCTTGTGGGAAGGTGTCTGTAGTGTGCACCATAGTGTATAGTAATACCCTAGACCTTCACATGCACTTACCACTCACTCACTGACTCTCCCAGAGCAAGTTATAGTCATGCAAGCTCCATTCATGGTAAGTGCCCTGTACAGGTGCACAATTTTTATCTTTTATACCAGTGATTTTCAAACGTTTTCATCTCATGGCATACATAAACTAATTACTAAAAGGTTACAACATACCAAAAAACATATTTTTTGCTGATCTGACAAACACTTGGTAAAATTTTGATTCATTCACACTGGACCGCTATTGTTGTGTTGGCTGTTGTCATGTTTTTATTTGACAATCTAAAGAAAAAGAGGTCAGTGCTCTTGACTAAAGAGTCAAGTGTTGCATATTATAAAAATTCTTGCAGCACACCAGTGTGCCTCTTGTGATACACTTTTTGAAAATCGCTATCTTAAAATATATTTCTGTGTGCAGTTATATTTAGATTCACAAATACTTACCATTGTGTTTCAATTGCTTATAGTATTTAGTATGGACTTGCAGCATAGGAGCTAGATATACCATGCAGCCAACTACATCTGTAGTAGGCTATGACCTCTAGGTTTATGTAAGTATACTCTATGATGTTCATGCAATGACGAAGTCCCCTAATGACGCATTTCTCAGAACACATCCTCATCATTAAGTAATGCATGACCATAACTAAAACCATCAGAAAAATATAATAGGTTTCACATGGCATTCTCTTATGCCCAATACTCTGCTGTGCTTTTTATGGGAGATTACAACAGTCTGAGTTAATTTAATGTGATTTAATTATTGTATTTGTATTTTGTACACAGTATTGGTGGCCCTACAGTAATGGTATGTTTTTCTTTAAACAGATCATTTTGTTCTCACAGTTTAAAGGAATGATGGGCTTAAAATATGCAAAGTATGAAACAGAAAGATGTCCCTGACACCAAGCCACCAATTAAATCACTAAAGGAATTAAGTAGTCTATGTTTCTCCTTTTACAAAAAATGCAATTTAGTCATAAAATCTCATCAAATACAACTGTCATGGTTACAGAATTTAGAATAAATATTATATCTCTATCACAGCTCACCTTTTCTCACCCAACTTTCCCCAACATGGACTACATGCTCTACTGTCCTGCTTTGCCTCTATGGATGTAGGTGCATTGACACTTTGGGAACACATTATCTCACATCACATTTATTCATTCTATAAATAGTCTTTAATGTCAATAAAAGCACAAGAGCTCCTAATTCCAAACAGGTTAATAGACTTACTTAAGGACCCTGAAACTTAATGAAAAGAAAGATAAATGAAGAAAAATTATATATGGCTTGAGCTATATACAGTTGAGTATTTGATTCTTCTAGATGTCACTAATTTTCAAGTCACATCTTCTTTCCTCCTGCCTCCCCAGGACTTCTAGTGTAAGTCTCTGTGGTCCAGAGATAAAAAGGAAATACCTGCCCTTTAAAATTTTCCCTACTCTTCCTTTGTGAGGGAGAATATACCTAAAAACAAATGATTCTGTAGAAAGATGAAGTTACAGGATATACTTGTCTTTTTAGAAAATACATTCAATGTATGTATTTTTTAAATTCTTGCTGTGTTTTACAAACTATATACTTATTTAACAATCATTACACATTAGTGGAAGTAGGCTACATTATCATCTGCATTTTACTGATGAAAGAACCTAAAGCCAGGGAAGGCAATAACTTGCCCAAAGCCACACACCAAGATAGTTCAAATTTCTTTCCTGGTTATGATCAGTCCTGAGCTGGTTTATGTAGAGATGTTCAATTGCTGTAGCTCATTCTTTGTGCTGCCCGACCTCTCCTCAGGCACTCACTGAGACATCCATGGCTATTTTTGATTGTCACATGAAAAAATCATACTGAATTCTGCCATCATGTCCCCTGTCATGACAGTGAAATTGCTTTGGTCTCCTGGCTCTCACATTCAGCCAAATATTCTGACCTACTCAGGAGCAGAAGGGAAGTGTCGTTTCTCTCCTCTGTCTCTGTGGGAGACTTGAAGAAAATTCTGCAGGCCTGTCTGACACTAACCCACCTAGTCATTTTAACCTTTCCCATCTTGTTATGGTTATAAGATAGAGTTCCCAGACATAAGTTTGATTGTCTAGATATTTGGATTTAGTGGGCATTCTGCTGACCAGTTCCTCTTGAAGCTAAATCATGGAATGAGATGGGCACTGAGGTCTCCCCTCAGAGAACTTCATCAGTCACTACCACTTTCAATAGGGTGGGGAGGGCCAACTATTTGCAAACTGTGTACCTAAAAGGGGGCTAGTATCTGGAATATAGAGAAAACTCTCAAAACCCATCAGCAATAACTATCCGCTTAGAAAATGAACAAAAGACTTGAAGAGACATTTCACTAAAAACAAGCACAATAAAAGATCATCATCATTAGCCATTAAGAAAATGCAGATTAAAATCACATTGAGCCCACACTGATTCAGTTGTTTGGAGGGTCATCCTGCAGCTGAAGGGTTGCAGGTTTGATTCCCCATTTGCAAGTTCAGTCTCTGGTCCGGGCATGTACAGGGGGCATCCAGTTGTCTTGCATCAATCTCTCTCTCTCTCCTGTCCCCTCTCTCTAAAAGCAATGAAAAATTAAAAAACACAATGAGATGTCACCACACACCTATCAGAATGGCTAAAATTTAAAAAATGATAGTGACAACACCAAAAGCTTGTGAGGATGCAGGGAAACTGAGTCACTCATACATTACTGATGGAAAGGTATGATACAACCCCCTCTGGAAAACAACTTGGCAGTTTCTTAAAAAATTCAACATGCAACAACTATGCAACCTAACAACCGCACCCCTGGGCAGTTATCTTTGAGAACTGGTGATTTAGCTTCACACAAATACCTGTATGTGAATGTTTATAGAATCTCAATTCACAGTGGCACCAAGCTGAAAACAATTTAGATATTCTTCAATGAATGAATAATTAAAGAGTCAGTGGTACCTTCATACCATAGATATGATTCATCAATTAAGAGATATAAACTACTAATATGTACAATGACCTGGATGAAACTCCAAATAATTATGCCGAGAGAAAAAAGCCAATCCTCAAAGGTTATACACTGTAGAATTCCATGTTTTAACATACTGGAAATGACAAAGTTATAGAAATAGAGAGTAGATTAGCGATTATCAAGGTTAAGGAAAGGGTGAGGTCGGAAGAGAGTAAGTGTGGCTATAAAATGGCAACCTGAAGTGTCTACTGTGGTTAAAATACTCTGCACCTTGACTGGATCAGTGCCAGTATTGCAGCTATGATACTGTACTATATAGGTTTACAAGATGTTATCACTAGGGGAACCTGGTTAAAAGATATCTGACTTTTTTTTGTATTCTTTCATAAAACTGTGCCAATCTACAATTATCTCAAAACTTAAAAGTTTTATTAAAAACAAAGTTACACATAAATAAATTATGAGAACACATTACAAAAACTGAGGGCCTGTCTGCTCCCACCAGTCTTACTGTGGCTCTGCCCGTGTGTCTCCCACCGACGGCAGCTCTGACACCCTCACAGTGGGGAGCTTTAGGCTCACCCTGTGCTGCCCACACTTGCCTGCCATCTAACCCAGTGATTTGTCTTCCTGTTTACAGTTTCAGGTCATCTCTTTATACTTGTCACTCAATCCTTCCTCTGACTTCAGTCATTCAAAGATTCCCCCAACAACACAAGTTCTTTCTCCTCCTCCCTACCTGTGGCCATTCCTGTCCCTCTGGCCATGGGGAAGGAAAGAGTCTCCAATGTTCCATTGAGCTGGTGGGCCTGGATGACCTGGGAGAGGGGGTACAAAACTGAAGATGGTGCGAATTTGGTGTAAGTCATTTAGCCTCAGTAACGGAAAATTTGAAAGTGAGATATTCTCTCCCTGCTTGCTTTTCATGAATCTACCCACTTCTGTCACGAGAGGATTTGTGAACAGGACAGTGGCTGTTCTTTGCCACATATGGGCTCCTGAACATTTCTTCTTCCTGAAACTATGCATGACCTTTTCCATCCAAAACTGAAGCCAAACAAATAATAAACACAGGGAGAAAACTTTGGAGACTTTCTGATTTTGCCTAGTAAAGGCCCTACTGTTAAAAAGTGAAAAATTATTCTTAGAAAAAGCACCACTATACTCTCCCTTCCATTAACCTTGAGTGACAGATCCAGATACTCACTAAATAGAAACTCTGATCTGCTGCCTGACATGCATCACTGTACTGGGGCAGGTGGAGACGCCCTGACTCCATCAGCCTTGTTTAAAACAGTGACACACAGACAATAGTACCTGTGCTCTGATATCAGCCAATACCCACAATGGTTCTCAGTGGAGAGATCTGAATGAACATCCATGATTTCCAGAAGTTTCCCTGATGGCCTGTGTTTTCAGAGAGAACAGCCGAGGAAGCTGCACTGCCCCTCCCTACCCTTATTTACTTCCAGGGTAGGAAAATAGTCCAGGTACACCCTTCCCTGCCCCAGGTACTTGACCACCTTGAGAAAAAATTAAAAATCAAAATAAAGAAGGTATATGTGGTTCCTTTTAATGGCAAAAACAAGGAGCAGGGGAAGAGTATGGATGTAGTAAATTAGTTCTTTGTCTTTAAATTTCCTGATGTCAAATCTAGGAAGGACAAGACTGAAAACCCTGTCCTTGCTCCTGCTCCATGGCTGACGAGAACCGCTTTCTCTCTGGCCCTCAGACCCCAACTAACGATACTGGAACAAGGGAGGAGAATGGGTCCCAGAGCCCTGAATTGCTTACTGGCTGATCTCAGAGGAAGAGGTGCTCTCCCCTGCAGAGCCTTGCTCCAACCCTCCCTCCATTCCCAGGCCTCCCTCCAGGCTGCTCTGGCTGGCGCTCACTTCCCCAGCTTGTTGTGGAGGCAGGCACCGTTCTGACACTACCCTATGGGCATTCTCCATGTCCGAACATTACAGCAAACACACCTCTGAATTTACTCTTTGGAAGGTAGCAATTATAAAACCAACTTGTGTGGTACCAACAAAGCATGGAAGAAATGCTGGTCTTTTAAACAGCATGTCTCTGGGCAGAAGAAGACAAAATGGGCAGAAGGAACATATACTCCCAGGGTCAGGGACCTACTCATCTAGATTTCTGCTGAAATCAAAGGCACTCTTAAAAATAAAGCCAACAATCACCTTAAGCTTGCTTCCACCCCCTTCCTCCAAGCTCCCCCCACCTTCTGGAACTGCATAAAATCCCATTTTCTAATTTTTTGTGTGTAAATTTTATCAAAATCTCAAACCATGTTTAGGAATGTTTACTTGAAAATGCCTTCCCTTTTTAAGCTGCAGTATCTTTGTTTCAAGAGATCATAAGCTAGTAAACATTTCCCCCAACCCCCAAAGGGGATGAGATTACACAACGTTTCAAACCCCTGGCCAGCGTGTTACCATGTTTCACAGAGGACAAGTTGCCAGTGGAGGACTACCCAGAAATAGTTTAAGATGGAGACACAATTTCTCTGTCCTTTAACATTAACACAGAGGACTCCTTCACCAAAAAAGGAATCAAATTATTCACAGTCTCCCTAGTTGTCCTGCATCTATGTTGGAGCCAGCCAAACTCTCAGGGGCTGTTCTCACTCCCCACTATTCCTGTCCCCCTTGAACCTGCATTACGCTCCTGTTTTGTTCCCAGCTCTCTTCACACCCAAGAGATGACTCATTGTGGTGGTAAACAAGAAAATTCTCGAGGTTTGAAAATTTTCAAATCAAAGTGTTAAGTGAATGCAGAAGATTATACTTAAAATACCTGTCACAACTCAGGTGACATCTGTTTCAAGAGCACAAATAATCCAATATTTTGTCGTCGCATCATTCACATCTCTTGGAGAGAAACAGAAAGCAGAACAAGCTACACGTGAAACCAAATAAACAAATTTGGATTGAGACAAGGGGGACAAACTGGGCTATTTTAAAACCTGAAAATGTAGTCACCTTACTTGCTTGTGTGAAGTGCACATATTTTGACAAACTTTTAAAGCTTGCATTTTCTGAATTAACATGGTGGTCCAGATGCCAGTTGATTTAAAGTGAGAAAGAGGAACACATAGCTGCTCTGCTCTGTATAAGCTTTATGTACCAAGACTACACATTTACACACACATCTATATTTAAGCTCTATATAAGTGATCAGACAGGACTTCTTAATTTGTATAATTAAGCCAACCACAGGCATTAAGTTAGAGACCAGTTAATGTCTTTGGAGAATTTGAAGTAGGTAAATCATAAATAGTAGATTTTGCCTCTTTGTATTTCATTTTCTCTTTGCACAAACAAAACCAACTAGAAATGTATATCTTAAAGGTTGCCATGCAGGTTGCTGAGCTGCATGATTCTATAGCATTCTATCACTCCGATACTCATATCAATATTTAGAAATTTGCTCTAGAGGGAGATTGATTTACCATATGTAGTGATAACAACCATTACAAACTCCCAATATTTCACAAACCATGATATAAATTGACTTTACTTCACACTCCTGGATGCCATTAGGCTCCTCCGCTACCGGGGAAATTGTTTCCATGGTAACTGAAAGGGAAAAAGCACAGGGAGGAAAAAAAGACACAAAAGCTACCGCAAGGAGATATCTATGGAATAAACAAAATACGGGCAAGTGCTGGATGTCATAACACTTTTACTGCTCCTGGACCCACGTTCTTCTAGAGATGCTGCGGCCATGCTCTTCCATAGATCTGACAAGAAGGAAAGTCTGGCCTGAGGTTGGGCTTGTCATCATAGCCAACAGCCGGCAGGGCTGCCTGCTGGTTCCCTGTGTGGATGACACCTTGTCAGTGGGGCCTGCTGAATCTTTCTTTTGTCACCGAGTCTGTAAACCTCTTGTGGGCATGGGTGGACTCATTGAGAGCACAGCCAGTAGGCAGATTGGAAGCAGAGCTGTTCACAGGAGCTCCAAATCCCTCTTCCTGAGGCAGCCGCCGTCCTTGCTTCCGCCACACACAGAATTCTGCGGTGGGTGTCCAGCACCAACAGCCACTCAGTCCAGTTGCAACACCAGCTAGAAGGTCTCTAGAACCAAACATTAGGTAGCACGTGCTTTATCTTTTTCTTCATGTTGCTGAAGTAAAATATGCAGCTAATGCAATTTAATTTTTATTCGATTCTGCATATATATGGCTTTTAGAATGAACTCAGGGGAACACATATTACTTATAAACATATACTTTTTAATTAATTTTTCTTTGTAATTCAAAGTAGATGTCTAATGCATTCATGAAACGATGTGCACTCCCTCTGGGGGGCAATTTTAATACCTTCAATTCCCTAGCTTGTTAATCAAAGACTTTTTAGCCTTATAGATAATTTATATCTGCTTAATGTTCAGAAGGTTGAAATTGCAGCTATATAAAAAAATCCTTACCTCTAACAAAATCAGAAAAGATAAAGCTCCATGGAAATCCTGCAGAAATGGGAAATGATGGAAATATCTTTTCTTTCTGAATTGCTTTCCACAAAAATATTTTGTGGCTTTAGCGGTGGGAGGTGGGGGGAAAGCAGCTTCTTTTTTTCTCCAGATGGCACAATGAAATTGCTTGGCTTAAAGTGCTGCAATGGTCAAGAATCTCCATCTCAGAACAGGTATATTTCTAGTAGATTTGGATTTTGAAAAAATATATTTTTTTGTTTCTTATGAAAATATGATTGGCAAAAATATTACATGGAAAAAATTAGATTTTGCAGGGCTTCAACTCAGGTTTAATCTCAGTTTTCCTGGCTCTGAGGCTCCCATTGTTGCTGTCCCATTACACTGATGCACCACCATCATGAGACTCAGTTCTGGCTGGCACATAGTCAGACAAGGTGAAAAAAGTGGTTCCACCTGCACCCAGGGCAGCAGCTGCAGACCCAGCACTGTGGACAGGAGGGGTCTGAGTCAGAGAAAGAAGAAGGGTGCAAACACCTCGTTCTTCCTCTGTGAGTTTGGTCCCTGCCATGGCACAGCCCCTTCAGATGTGTGCTTGCTTGTGTGAGAGTTTGCACACACACATAGTCACACTTGGACATACACACACACTTTTCCTTGTGGAGGCAGAGTGATACTTCCATTTAAAGTGATAGTTCCACACTGGGGGTGAGGAGTGGAATCAGGGGTTCTCAGAGACAGAAGAAGGTTGAAGAACTCCCTGTGTGACCCCTCACACAGTGTGGAAACCCCTTACAGCAGTGTTTATGGGGACCAGTCAACTGAGGCTCAAACACTCCAGGAAGGGAAACTCACTATTATATGACCAACCTAAGGCATTGCAGGATGGCTTAAATTATTGGAAGGTATTCTTTATATCAACCTTGTATCTGTTTTTGTAAAAATTATAATATTATTGTTCTCTAATACTAAGCAGAATGGGATGATTTTTCTCCCCTTAGGCTGACAGTCCTCAATCATGTTTATCATAATCAACTGTCCACCAGTTCTTCTTGAGCTAAACATTCTTCTTTGCCTAGTTTGTTTCTCCCTGATGTGGCTTCAAGAACACTACTGTCTTGGTTGACATACTTAAGGTAATTTGGCACCCAAACTGAATACAGTACTTTAAGATATGGTTATTATTTATGTACTTGAGAATGTAATATACTCTGTTGTCATTATTAGTACAGTATTTCTTATTGGTGCAGTAGAAGATTAGACATGGCCTTATTTTCACAGCCAGGTCAAGCTGTCAGCTCACATCAAACTTGTAGTTAACACTCCTAGATATTTTTTTCGTACTTAAAGTCCAGCCCTCCCATTCTGCATGGACGTTCTGAAGCTAACTGCGGATCATTATGTTTGTCACTGTTACAATTTATCTCACAGGTTTAAGCCTTCCTTTTAACATGCACATATCATTTTCAATCCTAGTTCTATTATTTTAGTATTTGCTGTTAGTCTTGGACTTTGAGTCAGCCAAAAAGTTGGACTGGAAGGGAGGCATGACTCAATCTCAGTCATCAGTAAAATGTTACACAGGCACTGATGAAGAAAGGGTGCCTGGGCTGCTACTAGAGAATTCTCTGGATGTAACAAGAATATATATTCTCTGATGTTTAATCAACTCTGAATTCACCTTGCTGTGCTATCAGACCACAACTCTAAACTTCACTCACTAAGAGGAACAATGAAAGAGTTGTATGATTGCTTCTTGAAATTAAGGAGTACTCTGTTTCTCATGAACTGTTTAATGTGTATATCAAAAAAAGGAGATGTGATTAGTTGGATGTGATTGGTATAACTTATGTTGCTTTCATTATCTCATTCTTCTGTTTACTCCTTAACTTTATGGCCATTTCTTCTTACCATCATTTTCCTATGACGCAATTCTCTTCCTCCATAAGAATTGTGTTAATAGTTTTATCTGAGCATTTTTTCCCTCAATTTGGAAGCTGCTTGCTAATCTAAGACAATCTCTTGCCACATGCCTCCTTCCCGATCATTATACTGCCAGTCTCTGATCAAATGCCGGTTTCAGTATCACAGCCTATCACCCAGAAAGCCAAGATTTATTTAACATGATGTCTTTGGAACTGATGATATCACCTTCCACTTCAAGTTCTTTAACAAGTAATTTTTGTTTCAAATATCCATGTCATTTCTTTATATGAATCTGCAGAAATGGTAGGGGCTAATGGGTTTGATGACTAGATAAGTCCTCTGTCCTTGAAGATGTCATTTTGGGGAAGAAATCTCATGCTTCCAACATGTCAGCATGTTGTTTTCTTGGCTGCCTCTTCTCTCTGTGGCAGGAATGCTGCTCCAGTTTGGCAGAAACTCAACTGGCTAAAGGGACCAGAGTAGAGGAAAAAGCAGGTTGAGGTAAGAAAGGCAGAGAGTGTCTCTGGGTACTCACCAACCACTGCACAGCTGTGCACCAAGGCCATGGGTGCCCAACACAGGACCTCATGATTCTGCCCAAGAGGCTCAGTCCCTTCTATGTTTATACTGCAACAGCGTGTCTCTTAATTCAGAATCCTTGTTTTTGTTCTGGTGTTCCCAATTTTCAACGTAGTATCACGAGCTTTGTCTTAGCACATCTAACCCACCACCTCATATCCAAGCTTTCCTTGAATTACCAAGTTTAATATCAAGTTTACCATAGAAATTGTTTCTTAGGTCTGTTAGATGATATTTTGAGAGGCCATTTTGATATTTGGACATTTTTTGTCTCAGGGTGTGAGAGATGAAGTAAGGATCAGGGGTGGAACAATTATTACTTGGCAATTATTTGTTTACATGAACATTTTCTTTTTAAAAAATATTACTTTTTATTCCTATTTATTCTATTACAGTTGTCCCAATTTTCCCCTGTTGCCCACCTCTGCCCAGCCCAGCCCACCCTGCTCCCACAGTCAATCCTCACACCATTGTCTATGTCCATGGGTCATTCATACACGTTCTTTGACTAATTCCTCCCCTGTCTTTCCACCAGCCCCCACCTTTACTCTCTGGCAACTGTCAGTCTGTACAATTTCCATGTCTCTGGTTCTGTTTCGCTTGCTAGTTTATTTTTTTATTAGATTACAATGAGATATCACCACACACTGGTCAGAATGGCTATTCATTAATGGCTCGTTCATTAATAAATCAACAAAGAGCCAGTGCTGGAAAGGAGGTAGAGAAAAGGGAACCGTAGTGCACTGTTGATGGGAATGCAGACTGGTACAGCCACTGTGGAAAACAGTTTTTAATTTCCTCAAAAAGTTAAAAAGGAACTGCCTTTTGATCCAGCAATTCCACTGCTGGGAATATACCTTAAGAATCCCAAATCACTAATTCAAAAGAACCTATGCACCCCTATGTTCATAGCAGCACAATTTACAATAGCCATGTGCTGGAAACAGCCTAAGTGCCTACCAGTACATGAATGGTTCAAAAAACTGTGGTACACTTACACAACACAGCATACTACACAATAATACTACACAACAGAAAGAAAGAAAGAACTCCTACCTTTTGCAACAGCATGGTTGAAACTGGAGAGCATTATGCAAAGTGAAACAAGCCAGTCAGTGAAAGACAAATACAATATGATCTCATATAAGAGGAATCTAATGAACATTTTATTTTTTGAACCAGAAAATACCAATGGAACCAAAAGTGTGGATCAAATGGTTTTTTAATACTTTTCCCCTGGCTCTCAGATCAGTTCTGACTTCAGCACTGCTAAAGTAGGCCTCACCCGGTATCACTCCACACACTTCTTACCCAGGCCTGGCCCTGGGATCTTGGCCTTGCATCCCAACTCCATTCAGATAATTGTGGGAATCCAATGAGCTGCTTGTACACAATTTGGACTACTCCTAGTTTCTTTTTTCTTATTACATAAAAGGAAGAAAACAAAATTCTTCTTTATGTTGCTCCTCATTCCTTCACCAGCTCACACAAGAACAGAATGTGGGACAACCCATGCACAGTAAAGACATCTGAAGAGACATAAGAGTTCAACTATGCAGCCTGGTGATGATACAAAGACAGTAGTGGCCAGAGGTTGGAGCATGAGAATATTGCACAGATTTGAGTGGTTATTTTTGTATAACAAGAAAATAAGCTCTCCTATGGGTAAAGAAAGACATAGAATACAAACACAAATCAGTGATGGACCACTGCAAGGGAAAGAACTGCTCCTGTTAAGTGACTTACCATGAGTTTGAAAGGCATAAGGTATGGGACAGTGAAAGGATATTTGATTCAGTCTGTGAGGGATTTTATTATTTTCTGCTGTCCTGGCTTTTCAGAGTCTTGAAGTTGGGTTTCTCCCAAACTGGATGGAACAGCAAAGTGACCACTGTCAGGGCAGATAAATCTGCTTTGATTCACAGTCAGTCAATGACTCACAAACATGCGTGTCTACCTCTGGCCTCTCCTCTGAGCCACAGGAGGATAAATCTAACTCCCAAAGAAATCTCAAATGTATCTACCATTTAATAGAACCAAACCAAGAAGCCTGCCTCCTATATCAATAAATAGGGACTACCTATAATCTCTAGTTCAGTAAATAGGGCCATTATCCACCTGTATGAGAAGTTAGAAACATAGAGGTCCTCTCCCCTGGCCAGGTGGCTCAGTTGGTTGGAGTGTCATCCTGTGTAAAAAAGGTGGTGGGTTTGATTCCCGGTCAAGGTACATATGCAAGGCAACCAATCAGTGTTTCTCTCTCAAATGAATGTTTTTTTTTTCTCTCTCTCTCTGTCCCTCCCTCCCTCTCTCTCAATATAACCTTAGGTGAGGATTCCAACAAAAAACATAGAAGTCTTCTTTAATTCCTTCACTAGCCACACCCAATACAGCAATAAGTCCTTATAAATATATCCCAAGTCAGCCCACTTCTAGCTACATCCACTGCCACTATCATAGTCCAAACCACCTTCTATCTTTAATTGGGCAACTTCAATAGCTTCCTAACAGGTTTCTCAGTTGCCCTCTAGATCAATTTACATTTTCCCTTGTTCACAAACCCTTTGATGATTTTCTATTGTAGCGAGACAAAACACTGTGCAAGTGCTTTGCCAGACCTATTCAGTCCCATATGATCTGGTTCCTGCCAACCTTTCCATCTTCATTTCCTCATAACCTTGCCCACCCTGTCCGTGCTGTTTCTTCCATTGTTCCCACTGGCCCAAACATTTCCCACCTGCAGGGCCTTTGCATTGACCCTCTTGCTGCTCGGAGCTTTTTTCCTTCAAATCTTCACATAATAAGTCCTTATTATTCAGGTCTCAGTTCAAATGTCCTTTCTCAAAGGTGGTTTCCAACACCCTAGTTAACATTTTTGAAAGTCATTCTTGTTCTCATTGCTCCGTGGTATTTTCTTCATTGTACTTGCTACCTAAAATCGTCTTACTTATTGAATTACTTACTTGTCTACTCTTTTATGATCTGTCTCTTCTCACTAAAATGTAAGTCCCATGAGAACAGACCTAATATATCCACTTCACCACCGCATCTCTTGTTCCTAAAACATGGCACTCGATGAAACTGTGATGATTGATGTAACGAAATGAAAATCCACCTCTTCTCTAATTTATAATTTTTACGTATTTAAATGAGTTTAAATATACTTTGTGAACATTGACAAAATGTCTAAAATCTTAGCTTACATGATAGTACAGAATATTATTGATTGAAATACAAATTATTTAGCTGCTGAAGCTAATAAGCTAACAATTATTGATTATAACAGGAAAATGTTTCTAGTGAACATTTTCACTAGAAACCATTAGAAAACATTTTTAATCTTCTATAAGAAATTATGGTGTAAGGTTGTAACATGATACAAAGTAAGTTGAAGGAAAGACACATAGACTCTTTTTTTGGTAGTCTTTCTTTATTACTTACTTGCAGAGATCCTTTGAAAAACATTAAAAGTTATGTAAAAATAAAAAAAAAGAAACATGTCCACATTGTGTTTTATAACTTGGGAGCCATGATTTAACTGGGAATAATCCCCAAATCCATATTTGAACATTAGTGTGCACAAGAACAAATTCCTAAAAATCCATTTATATATCCATAAAAAAAACTGAGCTGAGACAAGCTAGTTTGAACATACCTACCAAGTTTATACGGAGACTTCTCAGTCAACAGTGCTCATTCAGGTAGAGTAAACAGTAGATTAAAAACCCAGAATGCTAGCAAGGAGACCATCAACCAACTTGGTGGGCCTATAAAAAAGCAAAGCAATTAAAGATACATTAGCTAGCACTTATTAAACAACTACTATGTGCCAAGCACTCAGATCTTAGCACTTTACATGTATTAATTAATTAAATTATCAAAATAATTGTATAAGTGATTATTACATGAAAACCATTCTATTAAAACCCCAAACCAAGAGCTTAAAACAACTATCTATTGTTTATTGTGTTAATAGTTTTCTTCGACAGTTTTTCTCTGGCTTCTCCTGGGCTCACTAATGTAGTTGCACTCAGCTGAAGGGTTAGGCTGGACTAGCTGGTCTAAGATGTCCTTCTCACATATCTGAAACCTAAGCTTCTCTTTCCACAATCCAGGACTTTGTAACAACATGGTGATTTCAGGGGAAGAAAATCTGCAAGGCCATCCATATAACATCATTTACACTGCATTCTGTTTGCCACAGCAAGTCACAAGTCCAGCACAGATTTAAAGAGACTACACCTCTGGAGGAAAACAGCAGCAAAATCATATTGCATGCATAGGTGTCTGTGGAGTAGCAGAATTTGTGGTCATTAGACAATCAACCACAAATAGGTGTTATTACTGTCTCTATTTCACAGATGAGAAACTAACATAAAGAGAGATATAATTACTTTACCAAGGATGCAACAAATAGTGGAGTTGAGAATTGAACACAGGCTCTCTGGTTGTGGAGACTATACCTTCTAAGTGACATCTGGGGAGGTCATGAGAACAGGCTCCTAGGACTCCAAGGATAAGCCCCCTTCCCATTCTCCACCTCCATATTTAATATTTAATAATAAAGGAATTAGAGCAGAAGATCCTAATGTATTGCCCAACCTGAAGATAGTATAGTCTTGAATTATTATGTGAACCTTATATATATAACATTATATATATAAAATGTTCACATAAAAATTCAAGACTATATATATGTTTACATATATATGACTATATATATATATATATACACACACACATGACTGAATCAGTTTCTGCACCTATGTAAGTTTGAACAAATAACTTTGCCCATATGTGCTTATTTCTGCAAGATGAAGTTGGTACCACCTAACCCAGAATGTCAGTGTGAGGATGTATATCTGGAAATTAAACTAACCAATTGATTTAAGACATTTTAATATTTTAAATCTATTTCTTATGTCTCTAATTGCCTAAGAGAAATATAATAGTCAGCTTCTTTAATAAGAATTGCAACCAGACCAGGTTTTTGATACTATATAAACAATAAGAGACTATGAGAATGCTTATACTGAGATGAATTTTTTGTGGGTGTCTTGTAGGTCAGACCAAACACTAGACTTTCCTTTGTTGCCTTCATATAAGCTTCTGTGATGGGCCCTCTATCTCTCCTTCAGGTTACCCAGTCCCTCATTTCTATCATAAATAGTAACATGGACTTCATTCAGCCACTCCTTCTGCACATCCCCTCACCCCAAGACTCAGAAGTCTAAGAGTGCTTATCTGCAACCTCATTCTGTCCACACACGGGCCCCATGTCTCAATTCCTTCTTCAATATGACTGTAGCATCAAAAAGAATTTTTGGGGTGTATCTGATGAAGATATAACATAGTAATTTTCCCAACATAGGAAAGCCAAAGATTAGGTGTTTGAGGGGTGAGAAGGCATTAATGCAAAATATTCCAGACTCAGAAGTAGAATCTGAGTGGTATGAGGAATGTTATACAAATATCTCAACCTTATAGGAAAAGGAGAATCTTGGACCATATCAGT
Organism: Phyllostomus hastatus; assembly: GCF_019186645.2. Classification (NCBI taxonomy): domain Eukaryota; kingdom Metazoa; phylum Chordata; class Mammalia; order Chiroptera; family Phyllostomidae; genus Phyllostomus; species Phyllostomus hastatus. Next base: position 8,854,436 of record NW_025334017.1, on the reverse strand, counting down.
AGTCAGTTTTCACAAATTGGGAATTTGTGGGATAAACAGCAAAAGCAGCAAAAACAGCAAAAGCAGCAAAAGAAATAAGAAAAAGCCAGGATAGAGGAAGTCTTACAACCTTGCAACATCCAATGTCTTTACTTGATCGACAAGGCCCACCGTGCCTCTCACTCATCTGCTGCTGTTTGCACACCGCATGCCAGCCACCTTGGCCTCCTGATGTGCCTTTGACACTCCAGGCATGCTCTGCCTCAGAGCCTCTGCTTTCTTCTTGTCTCTTTCTCGAATGATCTCCCCAGATATCTTTGTAATTAACTTCCTCACCTCTTTCAAGAGTTCACTCATTTTTTTTTTCTCAATGATGCTGCCCCTCACCATCCTATTTCATTCTAAAACTTGTCACCCTCCACTTCCAGCACTTTGGATTCCCTAACCCTGCTTAACTTTTAAAATTTCCCAAAGCATTTATCACCTTCCCATATATTATGTCATTTAGATGATCTAAGTTAAGAATTTAGAGTCTAAGGAGACATGGACTCTTAACTGTTTTAAACAGATTGTCAAGAAATGGTCCCTATTTTTATCCCTCCCTGTGTTAGTTTGCAAGGGTGTCCATAGCAAAATATCACAGACTGTGTGGCTTAAACAACAGAAATTTGTTTTCTGGTAGTTCTGGTGGCCCAAAGTCCATGATCAAGGTGTTGTCAGGTTCGGTTTCTCCTGAGGCCTCTGTCCTTGGCTTGCAGATGGTTGCTTTCTTGCTCTGTTGCTGTGCCCTCATGTGACTTCCTCTGTGCACATGCAACCCTGGTCTCTATGTGTCATTTTCTAAGTACAATGGTCAGATCAGGTTAGGGTTTATTGTAGCAGCCTCATTTTAACTTGACCTTTTTAAAGGCTCTGTCTCCAAATGCAGTCCTATTCTAAGGTACTGGGGAATTGGGCTTCCACATGTGAATTTTGGAGACATACTTCAGCTCATAACACACACTGTATCTGTATATTTTGTCACATAACTTTGTCATGTTCTCCCACTCTGTCTCCAGCCTTGGCCATGAGATTTGCTTTGGGCAATGGAATATTAGCAATTATGACACAAAAAGAGGCTTGAAAACTACATATCTGATGGGATTTGTCCACTGTTCCTCATCTGCCATGGCCATGAGAACATGCCTAAACCTGTTGAAGAATGAATAAGACATAGAACAGAGCTACGTTTCCCCAGTTGTACTGAGGTCATCTAAGACCAGTCACAGCCAACTGAACACCAGCTGTGTGGCAAAGCCCAACCAAAATGGCTGGAATGACCAAGTGAGTCCACAACCGACTGCAGACACATGATTGGCCAAGACTGTCTCACACCATCTGAACCCTGCAAACTTGTACTACTCTGATATTGTAGTTGTTATATGTTGTTGTGGCAACAAAAAAACTGATACAACTGTTCTGTTCATTGATGCATCCAAAGTAGCGAGAATGATGCCTGGTATAAGAGATCAATAAATATACTTTTTTTAATCCTCACCTGAGCACAAAATTTTTTTTCATTGCTTTTAGGAAGAGAGGAAATGAGAGAGAAAAACATTGATGTGAGAGAGGAATATCAATTGGTTGCCTCCTGCACCCACCTGGGTGTACATGACAGGACCAGGGATTATCCATATGTGAAGTGGGGATCGAACCCAAAACCTACGTATATGCCCTGACCAGAAGTCAAACATACAACCTTTTATTTGTGGGACAATGCTCCAACCAACTGAGTCACACTTACTTGCCAGGGCTCAATACACACTTCTTAAAGAAATAAATATAAGCAAGTCCTTGTCCTCAGAGGGTCTCTCTTTTCAAGAATCATTATCCATCTCTCATGAGGATGACTTTATCAGGCTTAATATGCTTGCATTTCTAAGTGGTTTCATGAGTTACCATCTAATACATGATTCATTATTGTCTAATGGGCTACTACTTTTTGAGGAGTTCACTTTTCTTAAGAAAATTCCCTAAAACAGGAGAATAAGTGTGCTAAGCTGATAAGGAAAGTGGTGGAGGGACATCTTTGGGGCCTTCCTGAGGCATCTCACATTTCACTAGATACAGGTGACCACCAATCCTCCCATAAGAGGGGCTGGTTCTCATGACTCATAAGAGGGGCTGGTTCTCCTACGGCTATAAGTAACTGCAGGTTATAAAGGAATGAGTGCTTAAGGGGGAGACTGAGAGTAATTTAAGTAAAAGTAAATGAAAATGTAGGGAAACTTCTCTTTGGAGCCCATGTGATGCCAAACATCATTTTTCCATGCTGTTCTCTAATTTTGGACAAATCTCCTCCTCCCCACCCGCTTCACTTAGTTCACCTCTATTCTTTCTTCTAGTGCAAACATCACTTCACAGAGTGGTATTTCGGAAGACAAGGCACAACCTTTTCATGTGCCTCCCAGCCTTACTCCAAATCTTCTTATATATACTCGTAATAACTCATGTTTTCCTCTACAGCAGAGGTGGCAAACACGAGTCCCTCAGGCCAAATCCAGCCCCCACCTTGTTTTATCTGGCCCTGCACGTTGTTTCTACCTGGCAGCAGTGCCAAGCTCCTTGCCCCTAGTTAAGGAGTAGTTACACTTATACAGTCCTAAAATTACATTCGGCCCTTTGAAAGCAACTGCGAGGCTGATGTGGCCCCCGGTGAACATGAGTTTGACACCCCTGCTCTACAGCATTTTCCACAGTGTGTGGTTACAAATGTGTGTGATTAATGCTTAGGGTATGACTGTTTAGATTAGCATTACAGTCTTAGAATCTAGGATAATGTTCCCAGTACACATTAGCATACAATAAATATTTGTTAAAATTGGGGTAGTAACCAAATATTGTTCATTGTGTTCCCTCCATTTAGTAATAGATATCACAGATAGAGAGAAATCACAAATGAAATTAAACGCTGATGAAATAAAACATCTAAAAAAGTATGGTCATTACCAAAGAATTTCTGAGCTTCCTTACTTAAGAAAGGTTTTCAAGAAACATTATTTTGTAAATTAAATTGACAAATTGTTTCAAAGAAAGCATTCTGAAAATTTATATCTCTGTTCTGAAATACAAAGTTTGAAATGTGTTATTAAGGCTGTTCCAGCTTTCTCTATTGACTAAAATTTCAATAACATCCAATCACCATTGTCAATCAGCCTTTGGTAATTCTGTCGTGCCATTTATAACATCAAGCCATGAAAATCTAGAATAAAAGGATTTAGAAGCAAAGTATATCTACAGATGTTGAGATCATGCTCAGGTTCTGAGGAGAATGGATGTATTCTAGCATCTCAAAGCTCTTTGCCTTGCTGTATTGGATACAACAATGAACAAAACAGTTGTATCAGTTTTTCATTGCCACGATAACATGTAACAAGTACAAAATTAGAATATCATATTTCTATTCATTAATAGAAGAAAAATTATGAAAATGCTCTTTCATAAACTTCAAGAGGCCTTGTAAACAAGCTTGGCAGGTTTGATTCTGGTGGAGAATTCAATGTAGAGGGAACCACATTTGGGGCAGCCTTGTCACACAGGAGTAACTGGAGAAAGTGAGTGTAGCTGGAGGCCGTTGAGCCTGAATTGAGGCTGCAGTGGTCCACATGGCCCAGATCATGCCCAGCGGGGAAGACCATGTTAAGTGTACAATGGAAAACTAGTACATATTTTCTGACCTATCACTCTGGCTAACAAGTGGAGGATGGATGGGAAAGCAGAATAAATGAAGCTACATGAATTGTCCAGCAATACCTAACAAAGGATGTAGGAGAGAGCCTGACCATAGTTATCTGCTGTTCCTTTTCCCAGGTAAAAAATGGAAACTCTCTTGAAATTTGCAAAAACTTAAAGGTAACAACAGACAAGACTTGCTGAGAGTTTTGCTTGGAGCTCTAAATACCTAGCAATGAAGGTTTGTTAAGGAACTGTACCCCATTAAAAGAACTTGGGAACATAAGCAAAACTCTACTGTCTACCATTACCTTGACAATATCACTGTTAATAGACACTTACTGAATGAAGGACTAGCTGAATCGAGGGTTCCAATGAGAGACTCTAAGGAGCATGTTGAAAGTAGCAGAGGAAGCCATTATCTTCTCTAAACCTCTACTTGCAGAATCCAACAATATTTTTATTTCATTTTTAAGCATTTGTACAGATGTACAATCTATATGCTGAGACATCAATTAAAATAAACTGTAAAAGATGCCCACTCTGCAAAACGTGTTTGCCTCTGGCACATGTTCCATTTCAATACTGGCATAACCAAAATAACTAATGTGGTTGCACAGTTCTAGGGTCAGCAACTTGTTCTCCCTCCATTTCTAAGTCCCAAGGCAAACAGCTTTACGATGTTACAATGAAGAGAACTAAAAAGAAATGGCCAGTTCTTTTGTTGCCTTATTCAGTCTGGAGTATTCCACTTAATCATATATTCCTCTAGGAGAAATCAACTATTTGAAGAAAAATACATTTCTGGTATCTGAATGCTGTCTTTCAATAAGGAGCAAAGATCAAAGAGGATGCATTTTCTAATCTTTGAACATTAACAATATCCCTTGTACTGCAAAATGGAATTACTGAGGGCTGTTATGGAGACCCCTGTAGTTTTAAGCATTTCAATAGACTGTCTTAACACAGCATATGAAATTAATTGTACCATATTTAATATCCTTCAAATAAATTGGAAAGAACAAGGTATTTAGCACTTGGATATTTATTTTAAATGTTTCACCAAGTATTTAAAGCTTTATAATATGTCTGAAATATTTAACACAGATAAGCTATCTTACCTAAACTCAGCATTTCCCCTCAATGTTTGTAAATTTTGTTATGAGAAAATTGGACAGTTTTATCACCAAGTAATATCTGTTAACCAGAATCTGGAAAAGGAGAGACGATGGATGACTGCTGGATCAGCATGTGGCCGGCCGAGGAAATGAAAGGACACTCACAGTAAGTGATTTTAATCTGCTGGTCAGTGTCCTGTTCAGGATGTCAGATTTCTTTTATAAAAATTCAAAGGAAAAGGTTCATAACACACAAGGGTGAAATATATAACTTCTGTTTTATGATTTGCAAAGAGTAGGCAACTCACTGACTGGTGAATTTATTCCCTGTATTTGAAAGATAGCACTTGGTTACCCAAAGAGAAGCTTCTCATTTTTGTTATCGCTCTTTCATTCCAAGGGGATTCTGGTGTCTGGCTCATCTTTCCCCTCTTTCTAATGTGCCCCATACTTCTGCCTCTTAATCACAGGACTCTTTGACCAAAAACACATTTACAGAAGATTGAGATAACACATTCTGTATAAGGGAACTGTGTCATCTACATTTTCCACGATTCAGCCATGCCCTTTGTTCTTGGACATGATAGAAAATCTGTTTTCACTCTCAATTGCAAAGTCAGCATGAGTTAGGCCAGATGGCTGTTGACCTCAGGTGATGGAGAATGGGAGGGATTCCCAACTGTTCTCATTACTCTGGGCAGTGATCTCCTTTGGAGCAAGAGCCTCAAGAAGCTGACACCTAGAAGACTTACTTTCTCCTTGAACACCAGGCACTTTACTGATCGTGTTCACTGGTGGTCATAATGGCAATGCCTTGTGCCAGTGTGTGTGTGTGTGGCTCTTTGTTCACTGTGGTCAAGCTGATAGTGTTATAAATGTCTTAATCAGTAAGATATTAGAAAAATTTCCCCATTTTTATCTCTGTGCATAATACAAAAATAGATCATAATAGATATTCTGTGTGTGTGCATGTTTGAATGAATAATTAAATATAAGTGAATGCTAGTCACCACACCTTACATTATACATAAGCTATTTTAAGAAAAGGTATGTATATACAGAAACATAAAACATTGTAAGCACGATCTCAATTTGTTTCCCAATAGTGGCAATGAGATAGTTTTTGTTTTTATCTTCTTTTGCTAGATGAAGAATCTGGTATCATGTAACTAGTAAGTGGGAGAAATAGGGCTGGGTTAAGTCTATCCATGCAACTCTGATGCTCAAGTGTTTAACTACAATGTTCAACTGCTTTTCCTTTGTTACCATGCAGAGATAACTAACAAGGGTGAAAATTATATCCCCAAATGCATGGGATATTTTACCTGAAAATTTTCTTTCACAACCCATGCCTATTCATTCTTCATTCATTTATATACTTTAAAGAAATAAATGGCTACATATGAGATATCATATATCAGTAGACTTGCTACAAATTTGAGAGAGCTTATGAATGCTTGCCAGTGGTTGGATACGTGTATTTATTTTTCTCTTCTGTTTTTATCAGGCTGCCTTTTAGATCTGATCTGATCTGACATCTCCCCCCAGGACATCTGAGTGTGCAGAGTTATCAGTTCTCTGTCGATTTCCTATTGACTAGCCAAGGAAAAACTGGCATCTTGCTGAGATGGCTCTTTAGCTCTCTGTACTGCATATATTAAATGAATGAAACCAAAATAATTAGGTCACTGGAGCAAGCATGTCCATTTATTGGGCCACAGATGAAAGGATATCTAAAATGTGTCCTTCATTATGGAATGTATCTGAATCCAGTGTTATGTCACATATTGGTTGAAATTACAGGCAGAATGGCATTTTTCAGCCTCACAGCCATACACCTAGAGCTTCTTAACAAAACTGCATTCATACACAAGATAGCAGTAAGTAGAGTTTTGTTGCTCTGCTGATCTTAAGACAATCCCCTTTCTTTACATCTGAGTACCATAATTCTGCCCCCTGGCTCAGCACAAGGAACCATCCCTCAGGAGGTGGAACAGAGTGGGATCAACCTCCATTATGAAGACAGAGAAAATCATGAGGCCAGGTCTTAGTGGGACTGAGGGACTGAGGTGGTGACCTATGGCTGTTGTTCCTCATCACTCAAAACTGACAGTGCAGTTTGCTTACTGGGCACATTTGTACAGCTCTCACAGGAAGGTCTTCCCCAAGTCAAAATGAATAGAAATGTCCAGTTTACTATCAGTCTCATCTTTATCCCCTTTATAGCAGGACTTTGCATAAAGCTAAGAACTCTTCTTTTCATACTCTGTGTCTCCTTTCCCTTAACATATCGCTTACCCATTTTAAGTATGTTGGTTATCATGTCACCAGTTTAAAAGAAGGATATATTTTGCTACACAATCAAAAGAGAACCATTATGTATCTTTAAGGCCTTAGATTTTTAATATTAAGGGGTAGTGTAACTGGGCAGAAGGTTATTTACTAGATACTTTTGAAAAGACTAAATAATAGCTTTTTAGCATATCCTACATTAAGCAGCATCAAAATGATGCATGAAAATGGTATTTGACATTGACTTAGTAACTATCTGCATGGTTATAGGATTTAACGTGCCTGCCTACAGACTACATTGATAAAATTGTTTGATCTACTCAGGGATATTTTTACTTGGCTTTATATTTTCTATTTGACACAAACCCTGTCATTTCATAATCATCATTTTAAACTAACACAAGTGATATGAAATCATGTTAGATTTGAAGGAAATTAGCCAATCAGTAATCTGAGATACAACAACAACAACAATTTTTGAAGTATTTCTCTTGTGTTAAGAAAACTCACTTCACAGTTCACAAATTTCTCATTCTTATTCCTAAAAATGTTTAAAGATGGTATTTTTTCTCTCTGAATTAAAATTGTTGTTTGCAGTGAAAGCTTGCTGGAAAGAAAAAAGCCCTCTGCCTTCTGGCTTTAGCCCAATTAAAAAAAAATAGATTCTAAGGGTCAACTCTTATATATTAGTTTTAGCTACTTGGAATGTTAAGAAGTTTGAGGCTCTACCCAGAAATGTTGTTACCAATTAGCAATGTCTGCTTAGGGAGCATAAGTGAGGAATAAGGTCCCAGATGCAATATATTTGTCATCTGTGTTTTAAGGCTTTTCTTAAATATCATAAATTTTACTGAATTGAGCTATATAAAGATAGTTGCACAAGTAAGATTAAATTACTCATATTTATTGAATATTGCATTTTGAAGATACTTAAATTTCGTTTCTGCTATATGGTACAAAATGTAAGACATGACAGAAATCTAATCAGTTTAATAATAAAATCCTTTGTATTGCACTTTCCAGGTTACAAGGCACTTTTTGTAGACATGATCTTATATGTGCTCCAACAAACCTGTAGAGTGGGTATTATACTTTCCTTATTTATTTAATAAGGTTGGACTAAGGCAAAAAGAGTTGCATTAACTTTTTAAAAATTATACCCAGAATGAAAATAGTTACCTCACAGAAGTGGCATAGCGAGGTTGTTGAGAATATCTAAAAATATTCTGAAAGAGATATATTCTCTAACCCTAAGGGACCCGAAATCAGTCTGAGAGGATGCTTTCCAGACCCCCCAGGACACAGTCTGTACGTGATTGCTCACTAGATGGTCCAGCCAAATCAAACTACTTGTAGTTCCACAAAAATTATCTGATAATTTTTTACATCTGTTTCTTCGCTCTGAAATGTCTCCTTGCCCATTTTTATCATCTAGTTAGTGCCCATGCATCTTTCCAGATATCTCAGGCTCAGGCATTAATTCCTTTTGAATGCTTTACTTGTTCCTTCCCAGAACTGGAATTAGGTGCCATCTTCAATGCGTCACTTGGCTAGGGAATATTCCACCACAGCCTCACACAAGAAAGCTTTCACGGAATTCTGTGTTCTTCTGGGCCATATGGGATTACCGTGCTTTAAAACACAGAAAGGGGTACCTGATTCACTCTTTTCTACCTCCCCCGAAAATCCCCCTTTTCCTAGCTCTGTGTGGCAAGTGGAACACAGAAGGCCCTAGCTTCTGGGAGCCAGCTGGGAAAACTTTCTCTCTTCCACTCTATGGAGTGGGATGGGATTTTAGACACAAAGTCTTTTCTTTTTCTTTCTTCTCTCCTTCTTTACTTCCAGAGCTTGGCTCCAAAATTCAGAATATTTTTTACTAACAGTCCACACTTTTGAAGTCAATTTGAATGAAAACTCTGTTAAATTATTATATACACACGAAACATGGAAAGTTACATCAATACTTATTCTGCTGCTATTTTTGTAGGGGTGTTTTCTCTAGGAAGAATTATTGACATAGAAGTGGGTATTCTGGATTCCTTGGCTATAACAGCATTTATTAACATTAGATTCCCTCCATTGTAAGACTCCTTATACAGATTTCTATTATTGTATTTAAAAATTAATTGAAACGAAGTAGACCTTACAGCTCAAAACCTACTAAATCTTTTTTCTTCAGTATTACGGTTTTAGTCTTTCAGTTACTCCTTTTGATTCAATTGATTACTTGATTCAATAACTTCCCACATGCCATCATATCAAAGTTGTCGAATCGTTCGTGGAAAAGTACCACAACAGTTCCCTGGTGGTTTTGAGGCAGTGAGATAATAATCACGTGTTTATGAGGACAGTCACTATGGACAGCGGCTATCAGCTACTGTCACACATTTTGTTTCACTCTAGTATCATGACATGTCATAAAACAACAATGCTCACATCAGAGCCAAAGGGCCAAGACACCAAATCTGTCTCATCACTATTTCCTTTCTATTACATTTTCTCAAACTTTATCTGCTTTTGCAGATATAATATATTCATAGATACTAGCCTTGCTAGGATTCACCATGCCTTTACCTTGCTTGTTTGTGTATTATTTTCAAATGACTAGAAAAGCAAGGAAGATCAATATTGTGAGGGATCCAAGACTCAGAATGTTTAAGTGTCCATGCTAATACATGGCAAAAGTAGTTACTGTAGGTGACTGAAAAATAATGAACTTTTGAGTAAAGAATATAAAACTGGAAACATCTGCTTAGTGGAAAAGTGCTGCAGCATACTGATTAGAAATGCATTTCAGAAGTTGCTGTAGAATTGTATCCATTTAGGCTTTAGTCCAACACAGAATTGTAGACAGATACCAAGTTAAATTACTAAAAAAAAGGTATTGCAAATCAAAGGTAGGATTACTATAATAAAAAGTAAGTATGCCTTTACCCATAGAGAATACAGAGCATGGCTTACCTTGTGTTTAAATCAAGATATCAAAGTAGTTGAAAGGGGCCACCTGCTGGGACCGAAATAAATCAGAACTGAAATAATTCAGAATTTCAAAACAAGTTCTATGAAACTGAAGATAAAATTATCTCAGGAATGGTAAAATAATTATACTAGAACCTAACTGAAAATACAGAGACTCAATGTTTCAGTATTATAAAAGTAGAAATGTAAATTTTATTTCATGAAATCATATAAATATGAATACATTTTAAAATATCTTGCATCAAGATAACCAGTGAAATAAAGGCACAATTACATACTTCCCAAGTGAAAACTACAGAATCCCAAATGAAACAAATCAGACCACAGTAGGAAAATCAATGGAACCAAGTTAAGTGTTAGTTTTCAGTTTTTGAAACAACATTGATATATTTTAAGTTAATTGTATAGAAATGACCTCTCCTGCTAACCTCAAGACTAGCGCTTGAAAATGCATTTCAGGCTCAAGAACAGAGCCTAAAATATTGCAAATTTTACTTAATTTACACCTAAATAATTAAAATATAAGAGTTCTATAAAACTTTTGTCTCAAAGAGAAGAGGCTAGCTGTGCTAGTATATAATCAGATGTATGAGCAAAGGTGCTTTTTGATTCATGAGGAGAAATTTTCCCTGGGGAAAGTATAGGTGATGATGGGTCCTTTGTGTCTAGATAGTTACTTTATTATTTTTTATTTTCATAAAAAGGACAAGCTGAATTAATGTATTCCAAGGTAAAAAAATCAATAGATTAGGAATTTAAAAAAATTTTTTCTCAATTAATTTTGTAATTTCCTGAGATGATCTCAGAATTCTCATTCTACCCATTATCCTTTCTGCCTAGATCAAGACATTTCACCCATATTATATCCATGGAATCTTATCTAAGTTCTCAGCTGACTAATTAAACTTCACCTTCCTCCAAACATTTTCCCAACCAACACAGATTTTCTTTGCTATGGTTGCTCTTTTTTAGATAAATCTCCATCACTGACTGTCATTGATCACTACAATGCAACAGTGTGGACATTAACAAGCAGCCCCCAAGTGCACATCTACCAACAGCGTGAGAAAAGAGCACTGAAAACGTCTGGGTATTTCAGGAAAAATACAGTACTTTCTTTGAATTTTATTTATATTGATTCAATGGTTATTTTTTCCAGGGTCTGTTTTGTACAAACCACTTTGATTACTTTTTTACTTTAAATAATTTTTAAATGTCCCCCTAAAAGTACACAAAATGAATAGATAATCCTAACTCCAACTATCAAAAGTGAGGCTGCTCCAGTCCTTTGCTGTGGGGCTTATTGTGGCCTTCACGGCCCAACAAACATTTCTTTAGAGGAGCATCTGGGTTCCTTATCTGGCTTATGCGTCTGTGAGGTCCAGTGCAGTTGGGGCTTAGGAAATGTCATTGGCTGGAATAACCTACATATATGGGCCATGATATTGCAGATTAGGACGGAAAATAAAGTCCTAGAGCTTGCCCCCAACTTCTTCCATCTGCCCTTTTGAGTCTGTCCATTCAGAATGTGGTCTGGAGAGGAGGGATGGGTAAATGAGAAGGAGCATTTACAAGACATCTCTCTCTGCCTCTCAGACTGAATCCTGAAGCAGCTGCTCAATGCTCTTTTATGTTGATTATCTCTCTGAGCCCCTTAATCCCCCCAACATCTCCATGAGGCTGGCTGTACTATTATCCTCAGTGTACAAATGGGTAAAGGTGGAGAAAATGAATCATCTGTCCCTGAAAAGCTGTGCTTATCTCCTCATGGGCTGCATTAAGGCTACCTGGTATTTGGTTTAATCTCAGGGTGAGCCAACCAATGTGTCCGGGAGAAAGAAGAAATAGGAAAAGTACATTCATGTTTTCCTGAAATGAAAGACCTGCAGAGAGTCCACAGTTATCTCTGTCCCTCGTAAGTATATAATCTTGACTAACTCTCAAGGCACCTCTCTAACCTTAGACAGAGGGGTAGAATGTGAACTCCCACTGATTTTCCTTCTGACATTTTTCTAAATCCTTTCTACAAAGGAAATAGTATATTCCCTTTCTAAACCTTCAAGTAATTAAGTAGGGATTTGGCAAACTCAACCTGGTCAATATCAGTCTCTCCACAGAGCCCAGCTCAACGGCTGTGCTTGGTTAATGCCCATTGCCTTTATATGGTCACTCAGCAAATGTTTCCCCAGAACCTACTGTGTTTCCTACACTGTGTTTGACATCACGAGTCTGTACAAGAAGTAAGCTTTCAGCACTTACGACATTTATTTTCTATTAGCTGAAATAACTAGTAAATATGGTATAATAAGGACTTTGAGATGTTTTGAAGGGTGAGGAAGGATTGGTAGAGAGAGGAGCATATATAAAGGTACAAAGCTGTGGGTAAGTTGCTGGATGCTATCATGACTTGAGGAATATTAATGGAAGCCAGAGAGAAGGTGAAAATAGCGAGGAAGACAGGAGCTCTGATGTCAAATACAAATTTTTTCCTAAGGGCACTAGGGAACCATTAAGGGATTTAAAAACAAGGATACATTTGCTAAAGGTCACTCTGACAGCATTGTGGAGGATGGGTTGGAAAGGGGAGTAACTAAGGAGTAACTGCACCAACTGTGACAGAATTAGAAACTTGTGGACTCCACCATTGCATGTGAAAGTGGCTTGTAAAAAAGCAATTTCTCTGTTCCTTTTAGGACTGTGTAAACCAGTGTAGGTAAATGAGCTATGCATTTTAGTCATATCTGATTATACTTATATTCTATGTCATGTCTTTTCTTAGGGTCAATGTTGGTTCAAAGTTAGAATGTGTTCTGGTTTCTGAACTTCCTTGTATCCAATTCTAACAGTATGTATATGTGCTATGAGAAGAAATATATATTTCCTTTAAAAATTATATGTAACTAAAGACAAAAGTCACCAATGTATATGAAGACAGAAACCTGATGGGAAGGTTATTATATACTGTGCATGTTCATCCAGATATTGCACATTTATTTGCATTACTATTGCACATTAAAAAAATATTTAGTGATCATAGCATTATGGCACAATTTGCTGTGAAAGAAAATGTGTTTTAACCTGTAATAAAGCCAGGCACTGGGCAAGGTAACTTGTTCCTTATTCTCTAGGTTAAGTTTAGCATTTATAAATAGAAATATAGATTTTATACATGGCCTGATTTTTTAACTCAAGTTTCTTACGGCAGTACCTAATCTACATTTTTCATATTAGCAATTAAGATTCAGAAAGATTAAGTAATTTGCTGAGGACAGTACTGTAAGGAAATCTGTGGAAAATCTAACTCAACAGTCCATGTACTTTTTTCCACAGCAAACACGTTATTTGAAAAAAGCTTTATATTTTACAAAATGCTTCCATTTACATTTTCTTATTTGGTCCATTTTATAGATGTGAAAACTGAGTACAGTAGCCATGAAGCTATTGTATTAGTTCTAGGAATGAGACTAAGGAGTGCTCAACACAGCACTTCTTCAGAAGAGAGATTTAAACCCCATCTTCAGAAGAGAGATTTTTGCATCCTTTCCTCGACATTTGGTCCTCTGGGATATAGTTCATAGAAAATAAAACTGGAAAATTACATCATATTTGTCTTTCTCTACAAATACTGTATGATTTCATTCGTATGTGGGATCTAATGAGCAAACTGAACTAACAAGCAAAATAGAAACAGATGCAGATAGAGAGCAGGTTGACAGCTCTGGGGAGGGTGGGGTTAGGGGTTGGTGTGATCAAGCAAAAAGGAGAAATGACTTGTGGACGTGGACAACAGTGTGGTAATTGAGAAAACAGGGGAGTGTAAGGCTGATAAATGGTAATGGAAAAATATTTTTAAAGAAAAAAAAACAACAATGATAAAAGAAAATTACATGAAAGTATGCTGAGAGAAAGAGAAGGACAGAGAGCTCAGGCATTTTGACTTTTCTCCCTGTGTGATTCATTCCTGAGATTCGCCCCTGTACATAAAATCTTCCTTCTGGAGCAGTCAATAAGGAGCCCTCTTGTATTAAATGCTACAGAAGAATGAGGGTTGAAATATTGAATAAAGATAGAAAAGTCTAGAAGAGGCACTTGATATTTGTGTTTTATATAAACAACAAGAGCTCCATGTATTTATGAGAATTTGCACACATAGGAACAGATGCATACATCAAGTATATATTATATTATTCTTACCAGAAATCCTAACTGGTGAAAAGAACCAAGATTTTGATAAATTCTTTAAGTTAACTATTTATATTTGTAAACATAAACTGTGCAACACTAAGAAACAAAAGTCAGTCTTCCTGGGTTTTTTTAATCCTCAATGATAAAGTAAATTTAATTATCTATGTGATGATTTTGAATAGCTAATATTCTAGCAGGCCTTAATGGGAGATGCATACTAAATTGAAATTATATTGTGAAACAAACACAAAAAATGTAGCAACATTAAATGTATCCTCATAATAAAGTATCTAAAATATTAAAAATTTTAAAAAGCTACATGAGTTTTAGTGCTGCCTGTGACACTTTTGAATTTTTCCCTTAGGCTAGCGTTCTCATGCTCCTTATCAGAATTTCCTCAAAAAACTAAAAGTGGAACTGCCTTTTGATCTTGTGATTCCATTGCTGGGATTATACCCTAAGAATACTGAATCACCAATTCAAAAGAACCTATGCACCCCAATGTTCATAGCAGCATAACTTACAATAGCCAAGTGCTAGAAACAGCCTAAGTGCTCATCAGTAGATGAGAGGATCAAAAACTGTGGTACATTTACACAATGGAATTCTACACAGCAGAGAGAAAGAAGGAGCTCCTACCTTTCACGACAGCATGGATGGAACTGGAGAGCATTATGCTAAGTGAAATAAGCCAGATGGTGAAACACAAATACCATATGATCTGACCTATAAATGGAAACTAATCAACAAAACAAAACAAGCAAGCAAGATAGAACCAGAGACATTGAAATAAAGAACAAACTGACAGTGACCAGACGGGGTGGGGGAAGGGATAACTCAGAAAACAAGGGGAAGGGTCATCAAGGAACACGTATAAAGGACCCTCAGATAAAGCAATAGAGGGTGTGGGAAGATTGAATGTAGGAGGTGGGGGTGGGTAGGGTGGGGGGAGAGCAATGGGAAGAAAATGGGGACGACTGTAACTGAACAACAATAAAAAATAAAAATAAAAAAAACAGGAAAAAAAGTAGATGGTAATTTATCCCCAGTCTACCTCATGAGTTATTTTAGTAAGTGATATAATTTATATGAAAAGTGTTTTGAAAATTATGGAATGCCCCAGTATGATATGTTGTTATTATGGTTATCATTTATTTATTTAGAATGGACTACTCTGCACAATATGATCTAAGACATAAAAGTTTGATTTTTAAAGAGGGTAAAAAATGCCAAGTATTTTTATCAATTGATAATGGCCATGAGTTAGGGTGTAGGTATATTAATCCAATAGCAGTGATAACCCACTTAAAAAAAAAGAACCTGTTGTTTTTGATACTTATATATGGAAATACATTTATGTCACAAAGATAGTGCCCCAGGATTTATAGTTCCTTAATCTTCTCAGTTCTAAAGACTTTCAACTCTACTCCATTTCAGCAACCTACTGAAACATTACTGTTACAAAACGCATTGGTTTCTGAGGTCTTAATTTGCAAAAGCTCCTTCTTTCACATAACTTCCCTTCATCAAGCCCCCATTTTTTTCATCCCTACACACCTGCTTTCTTAATATAACCAAGACCTCCAGTTTCTTGACCCTTTGTTTTCTAGTCAGTCAGCTTCTTGCTTCACTGTTAAGAAATAAACCCATGATCCATATCTAAAATAATTCACCATTGTTTTTATTTTGCTCACTTTTCTCTCTAGCTCAATGACCTAGCAACTTTGCATTATTGAATGAAAACAGTGATCCCATTCTGTAGCTACAGGTAAACTGCACTACACCTCTACAGCTGCTGGACTACACAGGTTTATGTCACAAATAAATTATGTTGACCAAAGTCATGCCAGAAGTCTGAATTTGTATGTGAAATCTCCTGACTTTTACACATTGGCAGAGAATTCAGTTTGTTAAAAAACACTTTGAACTACAGAAACACATCTTCAGCCAGTTTGTAATTCTAATTTTGAAGCAACCGGAACAAGTATAACTAAAACACATGTACTGAAGAGCCAAGAAACTAGACAGCAAGTACTGAGGGTCAAGCAAGGGAGTCAAGAACTGAAATAGTTCACAAGCAAAGAGAAGAATGATGAAGAGGTCAAGAGAAGGGAGGGTTATAAATGAGGGCTGGTCAGCGGTGTCATATGGTGTGGATAGGTCAGGCAGGACAAGACTGAAATTAGACAATTGGCAATTAGGGGGTCATTGGTGACTTTGGTGAAAACACTCTCAGAGTGTTAGGGCAGAAGCCAGATCATAATGGGCCGAGAATGAGCTGGATTCAAAAAGAGAGGAGAAAGAGGGAGAGAGAGATCAAGTATAGATTACTTTTTGCAGACATTTAACTATGAAGTTATGGAGACAAATAACATAGTGCACCAAGAGAGTAAGACAATACAAAGAAAACTGCTTTTATAACATTTTTATTGAAATATAGCATACAAGAAAACATTTACAAAGCATAAGTATTGTAAATTCTCCCAAAGCCAACACCCTTGTGACCACCTTGTGAAGGTTTAGGCACAAAACATTTAAACAAAACCAGCTCCACAGAATCCTTCCTCATACCCCCTCAATCATGCCCTCTTTGACACTCAAAGTCACCGTATCCTGACCTCCACAACTTCAGATTAATGCTGTCTTTTATTAATTTTGTGTACATGGAATTAGAGTACGTAACCTTAAGTGTTCACTCATACACTCAAAAGTAACTTTAATAAAATTCATGTTACTGAATGTATCTGGTATTCATTTATACTCATTGCTGTATAGTGTGGATAAATTACAGTGTATTTGACACTAATTTCTAATTTGGACAATTGTAAATAATGCCACTATAAATACTTGTATATTAACATTTTGCATATGTTTTTATGCATATGTGCATGTTGAATATACACCTTATTGGAATTATTGGGTCATAAGGTATTCATATGTTCAAATTAAAAAATGTCATTCTAGCCCTGGCTGGCATAGCTCAGTGGATTGAGTGTGGGCTGTGAACTAAAGTGTTACAGGTTCAATTCCCAGTCAGGGTACATGCCTGGGTTGCAGGCCATGACCCCCAGCAACCGCACATTGATGTTTCTCTCTCTCTCTCTCTATCTCCCTCCCTTCCCTCTCTAAAAATAAATAAGTAAATAAATAAAATCTTTTTAAAAAGTCCTTCTATTTTTCAAAATAATTGTACTATGTACGTTTGCATTTTCACCATCAACATAAAATTTCTATTGCTCCCTATTCTTACAAAACTTAGTAGTGTCTTTTTAATATTAGCTACTTGGTGTTCAGTTATATCTCATTATAACTAATTTATATTTCCTAGATAAATAGTGAAGTTTCACCACTTTTGATATGTTTGTTGACCATTTGGATATCCTCTCCTTTTTGAAGTTTCTGCTCAGGTCTGTTCATTTTTTTCCATTAAGTGGTCTGTATTATTTATTGTTGAATATAATAATTCTTTACATATTCTATACAAGAACCTCTTTTTAGTTTTATGTTCTCACCCTAAACAATCATTTTCACTCTCTTATTGGTGTTTTTTGATGACCAAAAGATCTTGATTTTACACTAAAATCTATCAATATTTTATCTTTAAGTTAGTTCTTTAAAATTCTGTAACTGCATAGGAAGTTTTGATTTCCAGTAGAATGCAGTCTTTCTTTTTCAAATGTGCCTTACCTAGTTTTGGCCACTGCACTTCATAAATTTTAAAGCTAGGCTGTCAGCACGTACACTCACATGCACACAGGCACACACAAGTAACACTTTCTGTCATTTTGGTAAGGATTTAATAGATTTTACAGATCAACTTGAGAAGTCATCTTTCTTTAATGCAAAGTTTTCCAATTTATAAACATTATATACATATACAAATATATACATACATATATATAGTCATCTCTTTAAGTGTCCTTTACTTTTGTTCAATGAATTTTAATAGTTTTCTGTGGGGAGCTCTGTTATAGTTTGTTAGATTTAGTCTTAGGAATTTAATGTATTTTTCTCAGGGAAAAACACATTTAATATATGAGCTTTTCTTATTTATTTATTTTTATTATTGTTTAAGTACAATTGTCTCCATTTTTCCTCCTCCACACCCCTATGCACGACCCCCAAACCTACCCCCTTTGGCTTTGTCCATGTCCTTTATACTCATTCCTTGATGGCCCTTCCTCTATCATCCCCTATTATCTTCCTCCCCCTCCTCTCTGGTTACCATCAGTTTGTGGAGCAAGACAGTGCATAGCAGAGGAATTTGATGTATTTTAATTCTCCTGTAAATCACATAACTTTTCAAATAGTATTTTCTCATTATTTGTTATTTAAAACCTTTCTAAAGTCACACAGTTTAATAATTTATCTACACATTAAAAAATTTTATATTCAAACAATCAGGTTGTTTCAGAGTAATGAGAGATTTAGTCTTTGATTCTAGTCCTTATTCCACTATGTCTGTTCTGCCTTTTTTAAACTTAAACCTCCATACAATGTTGAAAAAAAGAGTGACAGTGGCCATGCTTTCCTTGGTTCTAATCTCACAGGGAAAACTTTGACCATTTCACCATAATTATGCTTACATTATTTTTTCTTTTTAAAATTTTTATTTATTTATTTTCAGAGAGAGGGGAAGGGAGGGAGAAAGAGAGGGAGAGAAACATCAGTGTGTGGTTGCCTGTCACACACCTCCTACTGGAGACCTGGCCCACAACCCAGGCATGTGCCTTGACTGGAAATCGAACTGACAACCCTTTGTTTCACAGGCTGGCACTGAATCTACTGAGCCACACCAGCCAGGGCTACATTATTAATTTTTAATCTTTCCTCTTCACAATGAATAAATGTAAGGTTTTGGCTGTATCCCATATATGCTTTGATATAAAATAATTCAAAATACTTTTTAAACTCTCACTCTATTTTCTCTTTTAATGTATTTGTAATATAGTGTTTACAATTTCCAAACTGTAGGAATTTCCTAGTTATCTTATTTTTTACTTTTACTGTAAACAAAGAGTATATTATTATCTCAATTATCTGAAATATGTCAATTTCACTTTATGCTGAAACATATGGTTAGTTTCTGTAAAAGCTTCACGTGCATTTGGAAAAATATCAATTCTTCAGTTTTGGGATGGAATATACTGTATATGTCATTTATATCAACTTTTAAAATCATATTATTTAAATCTGTACACATACTGACATTTTGCATGATTATCCATCAGTTATAGGAAGAAGTATATTAAAATCTTCCTCTATGATTATAAATGTTTCTTTTTCTAGTTCTGTTCATTTTGGGTTTAGATAACTTGAAGCCACAATATCAGTTACATGTTAATTTAGAATTACTATAAATTTCCAATTAAATACTTTATTATACAACTTCATAACATATTACACTATCAATAGCCAATTATATAGTTCAAATAATTATAATTTTTATCCCTTATTCCTTCTTGGAATTCCAAATATTCATCTTAGATTATTTTCTTTTTACCTAAAGAACTTTCTTTGGGTTGCATATTCTGGTGAAAAATTCTCTAAGGTTTTATTCATCTGAAAAGGTTTTTACATGGCCTTCATTTTTTTAAGGATGTGTGCATCACGTGTAGAATTTGATGCTGGCAGTCATTCTGTGTCAGCAGACTGAGGGTACCACTACTTTGTCCTTTAGTTTTTACTTTCTGTTTTAGGAAATTGACTGCCTTATTCCAACTCCTTTCAAAGTAGTGCATCTTTTCATCAATGGATATTTTTAGAATTTGTCTTTGTATTTGGTTATCAGCAATTGTTTTATTCTGCACGTAGTCAGAATTACTTTGTGTGTGTTGATCCAGTTAGAATCAGTAGTAGAGTTCACAGGGCTTCTCAAAACTCTAACACATTTCTTTCCTCAGCTTTAGAGAGTTCTCAGTCATTATCTTTAAGTATTGCCTCTAATTTGAAATTCTAATTACACAAATGTAAGTCGTTTTCACTCTATGCCTGCATGTATGCTGTGCTTTCTTTTTGTATTCTCCATCTGTTTATCTCTTGCTATTCTACTGTGGCTATTTTCTTTTGTCCTGTCTTCTAATTCAGTAATTCTCTTTTCAGCTATGCCTCTTCTACTGTTATTTCTAATTACTGAATCCTTCATTTTGACCAGGGAATGTTTCAGTTTGAGAATTTCAATTTGTTATCTCTATTTATTATTTTCAGTTTCATATAAAACTCACAAACTTATTTTTATTTGTATGATCACATTAGGCATAACTAAAGTCGTTGTCTAATAATTGAACTATCAGACTCATCTGTGGATCTTTTTCTGTTACATATTTTTTCTTCTAACTTTCTAATTAACTTTGTTTCTTCTTTTTCTTGATTATTTTTGTTTGAGTGCTGTCCACAACATATAAAAATAATAGAGATGATTTAAAACCTCAACTTACTTTATCATCTGTCAATGCATATTTACCTTTATTTCTAGCAGGTTGGTCACAGGAACATTAGCAATCTCAGATCATCTTAATATAATCAGGGTCTGAGATAACTCAGAATTGGGTTTTGGTCACTGTAAGAGCAGATCTATTTCTACCTTACCCTTAGTCCTAAGATATCGACCATGGGTTTTCAACCTAAAGCCAGGGTGGTACTGCAAGGGTCCAAGTAAAAGATGATGATAGTTTTGACATGAGAGGTAACAGGGAGTTGTTAACAATGTCAGATTTGAAATACATTTTGGAGATTGAGATAAAAGGATTTTCTGGTAGTTTAGAGATGGGATGAAGCGAAAAATTATTCCTAAGTTTGTGACATGAGCAATAAATACCATGTATTGAGATAAATGAGAATAATAAGAGAAGTTATTTGGTGGATGAATATCAAGAATTTTACTTTCACCTGGAGAGCACACAATCTCTTCTTCTTCAAGCTACCTCTGGAGCACGTGTCTGGAGCATCATTCAGATGGTGGCTGCAGGCTTGGCAACTGCGCATAGTCATCTGAAGTTTGAAAGTCTGAGAACTGCCCCAGAAGTCACAGAATTGTCTCCTCCCCTTAAAGTGTCTGCTAATTCAATTAGGTTTGTTAGCAAATGGAAGAAACATGCTATTTTGTATACCTAGCATGTACCAGGTCACAAATCTAAGAAGTATGCTGTACATTATTTTACTATTATCTGCCATGTATTAGTCTCATAATAATGTATAATCATTTCATTTTAAGGGATAGATAAACAACAAAGGCACAGAGAGGTAAAGTACCTTGTTCAAAGTCACACAGAAAATCAGTGAGGAAAGCATATTTGCAGCTAGGTCTTTGGGCCTCCTCTCCAGTTCATTGCACTAGCTTTAATATTCTATAAGCCAAAGAAAATATAAAAATAAGCTTGAAAAAGAGATCAGTAAGGAATATGCAAAGCAGTTTGTTTTATATTCAGAAAAACTAAGAGAGTCTGTTCTTCATATTTCTTTCCATTTTTCTGTTTAGAATCATCTTGGAGGTATTAGTGACCTGAACCTAAACCAATGTGTTTATTTTAAATGACAGATCCCTAGACCTCGGTGCCTTCTTTCTCCTCTGGCCCATTGATGGGCACTCTAAGATTCACCTTAGGACCAAGTGCAGTCCTGGGAACAGGATAGCACTAGGAGAATATTTTGGGGTGAATATAAAAATCAAAACCAGTCTTTAGTATGGCTTTAAAGGCCTTCCCTTCTCCAGCTGTCATCCATGTTCTTAACCTTCTCAGCCACTCCATCTCAACCTTTCTTTTACATGGAAAAAAACTAATTTTATTTGGAACATATTAAGTTATTTACCATGACATACACTGGGACAACAACATGTCTTTATCATCACATATACTACAAAACATAACTTTCCACAATCTAGCCATGAGGGAATCATCTTCATCTTGGATGCGTAGGGCCCTTCTTGCTCTAATGGTCCCTGAGACTGGGATTATGGCACCATGGGCATAACTTGACATGTATATTGCTCCCTGAAAAAAAAAATTCACTCCTGTCTTCCCAAAGTAACTTCTGCTAGATTAATTGTTACACTATGGCTACTAGAGAAAAGAGAGAAATACAGTCGAGACTGGGAATAAGAACGAGAAAGATTGTGACATAGATTTTAGCTTATAGATGTTCAAAATATACAATAGAGGTTGAAGAAGTGCCAAGCTGGAGATCCAAGTGCCATCTGCCATGGATTTGCTAAGCCCTGAAAATGAATCTGACTTAGAGGCACCATTTCAAAGAGCATCAGAGCGTGATGAATGGCTGCAAATTTGAATTGACAGAACTGTGAGGTCATTTTGTGTTCTTATTTTTTTTGTAAGCAGAAATCCACAGGGTCTTGTCCACTTAAAAATGTTATACGTATTATCCTATTGTAGAGAATTACCTGAATAGACTTTCCCTGCCTTTAGGGACTGAGAAATACATTAACCAAGGGTAGGTGTTACATGTTGAGTAATTTCTCACCCACAATTAGTTTAGACAAATGAGGATTCAAAATACAAAGAGTTTACTTTTCCAAAGAATTTGGAACATTTACATTTTTTAAGAAAAAATCCTGCTAAAGCCCCACATTAGGTACTGATTCTAAATTTAAATTAAAGATATTTTTTAGTATTTCAGTTTACATAGACAACTTTAATGAAATAAAGGGTTTAAAACTAATAATGACTTTCTTTCTTACTATGATGCTCCATTTTTCAAAAATGTGGAGTAGACATAAGAGGGTAACTGGTATCTATGAGAAAGTATGGTAAAACGGAGACTTAGGAATAATAGAAAAATATTATAATTGTGAGGAAGTCTATGAGCAAACTTGCTTGCCAATTCACTAAAGTTATAAAATGGCCTTTTTACAACACACTGTTATGTTTTCCATATTCAAATGGGAAAATTTAAAATTACATTGGAAAAAATGTTGTACATTAGAATGCTATGCTCTTTGTGACAATACAGGACAAACCCCCAGAGCTGAGCTTCCCAGCGCTGCCTCCCACTACCCACTGTCAGAACAGCAGAGCTGAGCTCCGTCTTCATCACACAAGGTCAAATCATGTGTTTTCTGTTTTGTTGTCTTTT
The DNA here is from genome assembly GCF_019186645.2 of Phyllostomus hastatus. Lineage (NCBI taxonomy): Eukaryota > Metazoa > Chordata > Mammalia > Chiroptera > Phyllostomidae > Phyllostomus > Phyllostomus hastatus. The sequence continues at coordinate 8,831,082 of NW_025334017.1, read as the reverse complement.
GCTTATTTGTTGTTATTGTTTTGCTTTAAAAATTTGAAGTTATACACTTTTTGATGACTATTAAATGTGACTTAGTAGGATCATGGAGGAATTGGAGTTTTAGGGGCTGGGTAAGAAAAAATAAACTAGGCCACTCTTCAAATTTAATCAAGTTTGGGAAATCTGAATATCATTGATATTTGATCACTTATGGGTGACCAGTTTGAATTCTGCTTTGATCCTCTGTAGGCATTCATCTGTGTCACAGAATAACCATTTGATTTTTTCTTGAAAAGCAAACAAAACTCTCCACTTTACCAACCTCTTCAATTTAAGGAAAAGGACAACAAAGGGTGGTACAGGGACAATAAATATGTTCATAACCAATTTTATCTGTTCAGGTAAGAAGAAAAACAATAGATGATGACTTGCTGGGGAAGTACTCACTGGAGCAGAAAGGAGATAAACAAATATTTGTGATTTTCATGATAAATGTATGTGAAGTATAGATATATAACTAATATTTAAAAGAGAAAACTACATGAACAATTAGGTCTGAAAATCTTTAACTATTATGACCAATTCAAAAAAAAAACCACGTGTCTGTAAGACAAGGACTTTAATGAATGTGGTTTGGGTAAATAGGGATTTTATTGGGTTAATTTGGGATTTTATTTAAATTTATTACAATCAAATCTATTATTGAAAATCTGAAATCATGGATGAACATCTCCTGCTAGTTGTGTATTTTACAACTCTATCTTTTTAAAAGTTGATTAGAAAAGGGGAAATATTAACAATTAATTTTTCTTTTTAAACAAAATTTATAAAGATCATACTTATTCCATCCCAAAGATCATATTATAGGAAGGTTATAAGGTAATTTTTAATTATTTGTTTCATGAGATTCTATATGCTAGTGAGAACATTTTAGAACAAAAGATAATTTGACATACAACAATATTGGTAATAAAATAAAATGATGACTTTTGCTAAAGACACCTAGAATAAAAGGGTAAAGAAGTTATATGAGATGAAATGAATTTTACTCACAATGTAACATTCAATCTGAATCTTCACTGGATGTTTCAATGACAAAGGGTAAAAGTATTAGATTATTATTACGTAAATTTAATTAAAAGAGAAGGTAAGATCAAAAGACTAAGCAACAATCAAATTTCTATCATATGCTATAGATATTGTGTAGTTTAACTTTCAGATTTTTAAATGGACTACTTTCCCCCTGCAATATACTTAGAACAATTGCTTTCTCATTCCACTGGTCAAAAATCAAAATAAAATTTTGTTGTGCCCTGGTTGGTATGGTTCAGTAGGTTGGAGCATCATCCTGTAAACTGAAAGGTCACAGGTTCGATTTCTGAGAGCACATGCCTAGGTTTCTGGTTCCATCCTGATCATTGTGCATAGGAGAGGCAGTCCATCAATATTTCTTTCTCATATTGAAGTTTCTCTCATTCTCTTCCTCCTACCCTTCCCTTCTCCCTAAAATCAATAAGCATGTCCTTGGGTAAGGACAAAAAATACTTTTGCAGTAACTTCTGTTCATTTTTCTTACAATTCATGCAAATCTGAGGGACCAAAAAATAATATTTTACATCTAAAGTATGAAAAAAGGTAGCAGATTTCATGTCTCTGTACACATGCACACAAATGCATGCATACACACGTGCAGTTATGCACATTCACACACATTCGCCCACCCCTGGCTTGATGCAAACAGGGCCTACAGCTCTAATCATCTCACTGCAGGAGCTTCCGAGGCAATGCAGAACTTAAACTTCCCTCACAGTGGCACAAAATACACAATTGTTACTCTATAAATTTTATATTGTGTTTGCTATAGTTATTCAGTGCATATTTAGGGGTTTGTGTTTTTTTACAATACCTAGAATACTTAAAATAAGTAATAAAAAATCAAATAGAAAAACCCATCGATTTTTCTCCTGTCAATATACTAGCCTACAGTTTCCCAATAGAAATATAATGCAAACTACATATGCAACTTTAAAATTTTTAGTAATTACATTGCAAAAAAAAAGCCCTAAAACTAAAAAAAGAAAAAAACAGGGGAAATGTATTATAATATATTTTACTTAATCCAAGATAACCAAAATATTTTTGTTTCAAAATACAGTCAATAGAAATATTATTGAGATGATTTTATGCTTTTTTTCCTATTGAGTCTTCAAAATTGAGTGTGTATACTAGCCTTACAGGACACCTCACTCTGGACGAGTTGCATTTAAAATGCTTCACATCCACATGAGATGTAGTTGTATGAGGACTATTACTGATTCCTAATCTCTCTCCTAATCTTCTGACTCCTACTTTCCAACTATGTCTGACATACCATAACTGATGTTAATATTTTTGTCTTCCACTAATCTTATGGCTTCACTGCTTAGATTCCTTGTTTTGGTCAGTAGTTTTATTATCCCTACTCCTATCATTGTTCAAATTAGAAATATGAAGGGTATGCCCTACTTTTCCTTTCGTTCATTTATCTTCAACTGAGTAAGGTCCAAATCACCCTGAGTTTGTACCCTATTTTAGTTTCCACACTGTCTCAACTGTATTCAAAGCCTTCAACATCATGTGCCTGGATAATTAAGGACTCCTAACTCATCTGTACCATCCAGCAGTCCCTATGACTTCAAACCTCTCTCAACACTGAAGGGAAGCTGGTCTCCTGAGCACGTGCAATTAATTAACTTTAAAAAAATTAAAATTAAAATTAATTTACATTACTCATTTAAATAAAGATGTTATGCAAATTCTTTGGTTATATTTTTATTAAAAGAAAACACTTGTTGCATTTTCTCTATGTACTATTTGTCAGAGATCTAGTGGCAAACCAGACACATTGTCTTCCTGTTCTCAAGGAGCTACGAGTGTAGTGCCCTGTAAGATGCCCAGTAGGACAAGAAGAATGCTTTCAAAAATATGACCCCACACCACATGGCCAGTGTTCCCTGAGCAAGTAAACACTTGACTAGGTAAATTATAATTTAAAAAAAATTATCTTCAGTGATCTAAGGCTTTCAAAAATAGTTTCATCAAAATCTAATGAACATTCTAATTTAATCACTGTAAAAAGTGATGTTTTCTGTATAAACTTTTAAAGGGAAGAGAAGTGGGTCTCATTTTAAACAACAGTATCAATACCATTTTCTGATTATATTTTCTCTATGAATTATAATAGTATTGATCTGTAGTCTCTGTCACTTTGTTTCAGTTTCCTCATTTCTACTTAATCCTAATCCCCATTCATTACATTGTTTGTGGCCTGTTTTTATTCCTGTAGAAATTTACCAAAAATTACTTTTGGGTTATGAGAAATAAGACAACTTTTAGGGGACATACTCTATCTATAAAATCCATATGAATCATACTACAAAGTTGGATTATTGTTAAGACCCTGAGTGGTGAAGTTTTGAGTTCCTACATTAGATCTGTGGGATCTGGCTGTAGAGCAGGAAATAAAGAGTGTGGAGGATTGTGCAGTTTTATGAGCTAGGCCTGAAAATGAGGAACATCACTTCTGCCAAATACTTCATTGGCCTGAATGCCATCACATGGTCTGGGAAATATAGTCTTCCTGGGATGTCAAGAATAGGGTTTTGCATTAAAAGAAAACGATATTACTCCTGTGTATGGAAGTGAATATTTTTATTCTCAATTCTCCTATATGAAGATAGGAGATACTAAGTAGCTAATCCAAGGTCCCATAGCCAACAAAAGAGATAGACTTCAAATTTAAGTAGTCTGGCTCTAAACCATTTCATCTTCCTATACATTGTTTCAGCCTAATTGTTTCTTTCTTGGACCTTATCAAAATAAGAGGTTGTTGTATCCTCACTCCTTACCCTTTGAAGTAATTTATTTGATTGATGAATTTGAAAGACACACCCAAGCATCCTTGAGTCGGTCCTGATATACTTAGAGCAGCCCATCTTCAGAATGTTTTTCTTCATCTTCCTGCTACCTGTGACATGCCTGCCTAACCAGGGACACTTACAGTTTTGCCGGAGGCTAGTGTTGAGGAGCAGAGGTTTGTTAGGGTGTGAGTACTAGAAGGACTTGGCCAGGGATCCAAACCTCTCTCCCAAGAAATTTTCACTAATACAGCTGATGTCTTGATAGCTCTCCATAGCAATCCTTTCTCTCTAGTTGTTGCAAACTTCAGGAGAAAAAGAATTTAATATAGCTGGTTTTATAGTAATTTACTACTTTATTTATTTTCCTAAAATAGTAGTTTATTAGTATACAAAAGAAAACATCCAATGTATGCTTAAGTCAACTAACTTCTTCCCAGAAGGAAATGCAGATTTTGGTAAGTTTAAGGCCATATATATATAAAGAGAGAGACACACACACACACACATATATACATACATACATATACATATATATACAAAATACAATACTTGACAATTTTATTTTTATAATGCTATGTAATTTTTATTATAGCTAGTAATGGAGCAGTACCTTGAAATGAGTGGTTAGAATCATAAATGATCCCAAGAATAGCTTTGTCTTTCTTCAGAACACACAGAAGCTTAACACCTTGGGATACCCTGGTGATTAATGCAGACACACATACACACAGAGGAAGAAACTGAAACTCAGAGAGACCATACTAGGCAAAACGTTTGTGACGAAAGAGGAATGAGGACAAAGGCCTCCTGGGACTTGGTCCAATTTTTATTAAATCTTTGAGAGCAAATGCTTTCTTTATTATGACTAATTTAATTCACTGCAGTAAAGCAAAATATCCCAATATATACTCAATAGCAAAGGGTTAATATTTCACTTCAGTTAATCCATGAAGTGAAAATAAGTACATTAATGAGGACTGGATTTTAAATTATTTTTAATGAATATTTTTCCACAGTGGAAAGCAAATATGAAGACAGCTCGAGTGACATGCTCTAAGTCATAATTTAAATGCAAAGCCAAGCTAGAAAATAAGCTAAAAGTCTCTCTTTACCACTTGTAAGTACAACGTAATAAAATGCATTATAATAGTATTCTAGTTGTGTATCATAAAACCATAACACCATAGTTATTACATGAAAAATAGAGTAACTAATATTTTGCCTAGTAAAACTACAGTAAATTAGTTCCAGTAATAACAGCACCATAATAATCATACTGAAAAATAGCTGAAAGTTATAAACTGAATATTTACTATGCTATTATAATAATTATAGTTCTACCATAGATTTTTTGTATATAAAAGCTAAATTTACTGTAGTAATTGCATTCTCTTTTCTTTTCTGCATAATTATAAAAATATAAAAGTGTAAATTTTTATTTGAAATATGAATGCTTTGAATTTGCTATTTTTTTTGCCATTATTAAATGATTGGGAAGAGTATTTGGAGAAGAAAAACACAAAATTTTGACAAGAACAAATATATCTACCTGTGTAAGACTGGTGGCTACTTTGTAAGATGTCAAAATCAAAAGGTGAGTTATTGTCAAAATTTTAGCATAAATGTAGAAAACAGAATAATCTGAAATAGCTGATCTTAATTGTAAAGAAGCTCTTTAATCTATTTTATGTCATCTCTAGGAAAAGTCTCCCTATCTTTCCTCAAGTGGTGCCATGGACCAAGGCACCTGGACTCAGCCTGCTGTTCCAGTCCTCAGACAAGGGTAAGGGCTCATCAGGAATTTTAAGGAAAAATGACCCAATAAGGCTTCTTGATGTGCATCAGGGAACTCAATACACCCTGACTGGCAATGAGTCTAGGAAGAAGCCAAAACACTTTCTTGGCCATGATTGATCTAACTCTTTTGATATGGACACTTACTATGAATATTTGGGTCAAAAAATTTAACGAAAGAAACTTGAGCTTCCATGGAAAGTAAAACTTCTCCTTCTCTGTCATTGGCTTCCACCTGTCCTTAAACTGGAGTTACCATGTGGTGACAGAGACTGGGTAGATGTTCACCAGATTTATTTTCATTTCCCAGACACGAAGTTCAACCATCTTTCCCAGCCTATTTTATTTATTTATTTATTTATTTATTTATTTATTTATTTATTTATTTATTTTTAGAGAGGGAAGGGAGGGAGAAAGAGAGAGAAAGAGAAACATCAATGTGTGGTTGCTGGGGGCCGTGGCCTGCAACCCAGGCATGTGCCCTGTCTGGGAATCGAACCTGCAACATTTTGATTCGCAGCTCGCGCTCAATCCGTTGAGTTACGCCAGCCAGGGTTTTTTTTCCCCCCAGCCTATTTCTAATTAAGTGAGGGCCACTTGAATCTGCTGTGGTCAAGGAAGCGTTTTCCACTTCCAGGGTCGCCTTTCCTGGACCCCCTGTGTGTCACCTCTCCTCTGGTTTGTGAAGACGGTAGCACTGCAAGGTGAAAAGAGCCCAAGTTCCTGTGTGTGCTGCTCATAAGAGAGCTTCCCGACCACATGGGCTGTAATGTGGGCAAGGAGTAAATCTGCATTGTATTAAGCCATTGATAACTGGGTTTTTGTCTTCGTTGTTGCTACAGCACTTAACCGTCCCTGACAAAGGAATCTCAAGTTCCAGTGGCCTCTCTACATTCTGCTTTAACACCATGTGTAGAAGTAGTAAAAAAAAAAGTAACTTGACGACTTGACGGTAGTTCTATTCTTGGTGTTGTGTTTTTTGTTTGTTGGTTGGTTGGTTGGTGTTTTTTTTTTTTGGGTTTTTTTTTTAGAAATCTCTATGTTCTTTTCCATAGTGGCTGCACCAATTTCCAATCCTACCAACAGGGTATGAGGGTTCCTTTATCTCCACATTTCTTGTCTTTTTTGTTTTGATGATAGCCATTCTAGAAGGTATGAGGTGGTATCTCATGGTTTTGATTTGCATCTCTCTAATAATGTGTAATGTTGTCTACCTTTCACGTGCCTGTTGGCTATCTGCCATCTGCATGTCTTCTTTGAAAAGCCTCTCTTCATCTCCTCTGCTCGTTTTCAAATTGGATTGTTGTTATTTTTGTTGTTGCATTCTTTATGTATTTTGGATATTAACCCCTGATCAGATGTATGTTTGGCAAATATCTTTTTTCATTTGGTAGGTTGCCTTTTCATTAGATGATGATTTTCTTTGCTGTGCAGAAGCCTTTTAGTTTGATATAATTCCATTTATTTATTTTTGGTTTTGTTTCCCTTTGTTGGAATCAAATCCACAAAAACATCACTAAGACCTATGTCCAGGAGCTCCGCACCTATGTTTTCTTGTGTGTATTGTATGGTTTTAGGTCTTACATTCAAATCTTTAATCCCTTTTGAGTTATTTTGTGTGTGTATGTGGTATAAGATAGTCCTGTTTCATTCTTTTACATGTGACTGTCCAATTTTTGCAACAGTATTTATTAATGGGACTTTCTATTCTCTATGGTATGTTTTTGGCCCCTGTGTCATCAATTAATTGTCCATATATGTGTGGACTTAGTTCAAGATTCTCAGTTGTGTTGCCCTGGACTGTGTGTCTGTGTTTGTGACAAAAATTATATCGTTTTAATTACTATAGCTTTGAAATCAGGGGGTAGGATACCTCTTGTTTAATTCTTTTTTCTCAGTATTGCTTTGACTATTTAGAAGCTTTTATGGTTCCATATACATTTTAGGTTTTCTTTGTTCTATTTGTATTAAAAATGCCATTGATATTTTGATCCAGTTATTCCATTTCTGGACATTTATCTGAAGAATACCAGACCACTAATTTGAAGTGATAATGTTCGTAGCATCATTATTTACAATAACCAATATATGGAAACAACCTAACTGTCCCATGACCGATGAAGGGACAAAGAAAAGATGACATGTGTATAATGGGGTACTACTCGGTCATAAAAAGATGAAATCTTGCCATTTACACCAACATGAATAGGACCTTGAAGGTATTAAGTGAAATAAGTCAGATAGAGAAAGACAAACACTACACCATTTCACTCGTATGTGGAATATAAAAATAAACAAAACAAAAACAAACTCATAGATGCAGATAACAGACTGGTGGTTATTGGAGTGAAAGCGGGTGGGAGAAGAGCAAAGTGGATAAAGAGTAAATGGTGTAGCGATTTATGGAAACTAGAGTTTTGGTGGTGAGCACACTAGTATACACAGATGTTAAATTACAATGTTGTGTGCCTATAACTTATATAATGTTATAAACCAATGTAAACTCAATTTAAGAAGTGAAATATGAATGAAGTATGGACAACAATAAAAAAGAAAGCAACTTTATGGTACTTCTTACTCTTTTCTTCAGTCTGTTCCTCTCTTCCTTCTTCCCTCCTTTGCCTCCTTCCTTTTTAGCCTCGTTCCTTTCTTTCTTCCTTCCTTCTTCTCTTCTCTTCTAATAAAGATGGGTACGTAGAGGGCTGTAATTCTCTCTTACCCCTTATTTCCTTGTTTTTCTTTTCTTGCATCTCTCAGTACCATCATTGCTTGCATTTTGAATTATATTTAGAATAATACTGTGAGCTTCAATGTGTAATGTTTTGACTGTAACCTCCTAAGAACCTCTGCCGAATATCTACAAATCTAGCAACAGAGACTTAAGCAATAAAAGGTTTGCGTGAAAACTGTCTAAATAGCTTAAGGATGTATTGCAACAGTGAAATTCCTGTTACTTAACATTACTTAAAGTAAGGCAGAAAAACACCAGTAATTTTAATTTTGAGCTCTACAATTCCTAAGGCATAAGAAGAGTTATGTTTCATTACGTTTATAGTTTTTTTCCATGATTTCCTGCCTATTGCTTGTTCTCAGAACATGCGTTGTACTGTCTCCTTCAACCCAGGTTGGGTTTTGGGGGGTTTTGGTTTGTTTTTGTTTTTGCACACACTTGTGCTGTGTGCTTCCAAACCATCTTGTTCACTTCTTGTGAGAGAATTCACATATCCAGCTACTCAACTCCAAAACAACTATCACATTTTATATGAATTGTTTCAGAATATTCCCCAAATTGAAATGGGTCAGCTCACTGTCTTCTCTTTGCCTTTGCTTCTGTACCCAGTGCAGCCTCTTACAGGGTATTATCCAGAAGACACAAATACCTATCAGGGTCTTTCTGTCTTTGGTACATTTCCCTCTAAGCTGAAGATTTGAAAGAAAGAAAAGCAGTAAATCCTCAAGCGCAATATGTTTATGTATTAGACCAGGCTTATTCTTTTTTAATTGACTAGAAGGGAATATATCTTTTAATAGAATTTGTCAAAAACAAGTTTGCATTAAATAAACTTTGGATTTCATTTTTTGCTACATTGCTAACATAAGAGGACCTGGTTGATTTGTTTGTCAGGAAGCATGGGAGCCCGTTGCCAATGTTGTTCTGCTGGTCTGGGTTGGAGAGGCAGGAGCAGCATTGCTGAGATGGGGTGTCTGACCTGAGTTCTTCCATTCTCTGCCCCCTAGCCTATGGCAACCACTCAGGGTTGGTTGTGGCCCCCAGAAAGTGACACCAGAATCCTTGATGCAGCATTAAATGCTGTTGCTATCAATTGATCAGATTAAATCTTGAGTTAAAACCTGCTTCCTTATTATGGCATTGCTGAACCTGGGTTTTAAGATCAGAAAGGCTGATGTTCAGATCTCTGCCACTAACTTGTGGTTAAATAAGGGGACATGTTGGATCTGCTCCTTACTGTTGGAAGGGTAACGGTTGGCCTCTAGAAGTGAGCCCAGAACGTGGTATGCAGCTGGTGTGTATCTTTCTCCTTGTTTTTCACAGCCCCCTTTCAGGGAGGGGTGTGGCAGCAGAGGATAAGGTAGTGCCTGGGTCAGACACCTGCTATCTCATGAATCCAGAGCCCTGACAACCTCCTTTTTATCAAAATCTGGCTGGATTTGCTGACTTCTTTTAATAGCCAGTAATGTAAAAGAGTTTTTCTATTGAAATGCTGACCTTTCACCACCCCTTAGACAGAGAGACTGTCAGCACCATCGATTGAAGGCTGGTTACACTTATATCCATGGAGCTGATACCTGTCCTTCCAACAATTGCAATCACTTCCCTTATGGGCACTTCTCTTGCCACAGCAAAAGCACATACATGTGTTCATATGTGCATGCACATGCACAGCTTCAGTTATGGGCATGCTATGGGTGTCAATTACCAAAAACAATGTCCTGGACATGATCAGGTATGGCAAATGTGTTAGTTCACTTGTCTTTCTACATGCATTTATTGTTTATTGATGATTGTCTTTCTGGGTATTTTTATTGTTTATTGCTCTTCCAACAGTTTCACACTTTATCAAAGGGACTGGGTGTGACGGGTGGGTATTTCATCCAAACAGAATTGAAATGAACTCCACCTAAGGCGGTGAATTAAAATGTTAGGTACTATTACATTTAAGAATGGAGATCTAGGATCACTAGGAATGGGTGTACTAGGGAGCTCTTCCCTCAATATTTTTTCTTAATTATGTAAATGTAAGGGGTAAATTGACACCCCTGGTATTGAGACAATAAAGAAACAAGAATGTTCGAGATTTTTTTTTAGATTTCTATACCAAAAAACCTCCCACCCCATCCCTAGGTCCCTAACAGAGAGTTGGGGTCTATGGCCAATTTACAACAGCTACTCAGGAGTCCTCAGAAAGAAGATCCATCAGGGTGAATGCAAATCCTCCACTTAAGGTCCAATGATGAGAAAGAGCAATAATGCTCCTAAAATTAAATTATCTGGAGGAAAGGAAGAATCTGGGCTAATGCCCTGCTCTATCTATAAGGGATTGAGCATTTATTAGAGAGAGTTTTGCATGTTTCTTTGTTTACCACTGTACATGTCAGATTCTGGAAGCTTCTACTGACCCAGCCATGCTGACATGGTCAATGGGGCCTGGGAGTGTGAAGTGGAGAGAGCTAGAATGTGGGCACGCAGTACCACAGCAGAACAGACCAGGGGCTTTCAGATGCTGTGTTCTGCAAGAGTGACCTGGTGGTAGCTACAGGCTATGGCAGTGCTGTGACTCCAGGTCCTCCTTGGACCAGGTACCTGTTCAAGGCGGGACTGGCTCTGCTTCAGAAGGCGTGAACCCACTGGGGCTCTCAAGCCATTGATGTAAAGGGACTTCAAGACAAAATCTACGAGTTCGTTGCTTATGTGATAATTTCTTTGATCAAGTGATTCATTTAAAAAATTAACATAAACATTTATCAACTGAACTTGTGAAGCAAGACACTGGATACATTTACATATACGATGTCATGTATTCCCCTCCATTTTCCACTCTATAACACAGAAAGCAGAAGTCAATCCATGCTTCCATAAATAATAAACATCTTATTTACCATAGTAGTAAAAAAAGAAGCTACAGAAACCACTCCAAACTCAAATGTGTGAATGAGAATTCAGAACTATGGATATAAGGACCTCCAAACTTTCTCACTGCAGGTAGGGAGAATTCTATAATGATAAAAGTATAAATAATTAGACCGAATCCATAATTGTTAGTGCTAATTCTATACAAGGCACTACATATGAGACTTTCACTTTGAGAGGAAAGTTATTAGGAAAGAATTAGGAAAAACGTTGAGGAGCTCAACTGCCTGGTTCCTACCGCAGCTCTACCTCTTCCTAACTCTGTGTCTTCGCTTCTCCAGTGCTTGATGTCCTCAGTGGGAAGTTGGGGTAACAACAGTACCTACCTTAAAGATCTGATATAAACATCGAGTGACTGTATATTGTAACTTAAAGCTCTTGAAACAGTGCTTAACACACCATAATAATAATTACTGTTGCCATAGTTACTATTACTAGTAATAATGGCAGTAGTATTATGTTCACTTGACTTGAATAAGAAAGTAACACTAGACATTTCACAGGTAAAAGGAATTATAGAGTAAAAAGAGTATTTAAAAAAGAGAGGAAAAACATCAAAATGGGATATGTAATTCAAATTACAAAAGTATTAATTTGAGGCAATTGGGAGGAGAAATTTATCAAGCAGTGTGTTACACATTTACTCAGCATGTAAAATAAACTCTTGGATCAATACATCAAGGAATAACTTTGTAAAGCAGAAGTCTAGGATTCATTATGTTTCTCTTGCATTCCCCTCCCAATGTGATTACGCCTTTTTTGGTGTTCAGATATGAAATATCCACTGAATAACACACTCTCTCCTCCTCTGCAACCACAGGGGTGGGGGATGCAGGAAGTTAGCTTACAGCCACCAGTTGTTAATTACTGAGCAAGATGATAATTAGCAATAATTACCACACTTCACAGAAATTAAATATAGTACAGTTTGCTATTTTGATTGTATTAAGGAGGCAGGGCCTCTGGTCTGAGCACAAGCAGGAACTCATCATGAACATCGGTGGAAAAGCTGAAAGGAGTGGTGATTTCTCTGTGGCTTTTGGCATTAACATCCTCTTTGGTCTCATTCTCCTCTATACAATGACTTCAATCAACAGTTACAATAAAAAAAGGAGAAACGTAAAAATACAGTTTCTGTCATATCCTATAAGGGGAAAACAAAGAAGGCAAATTACATTTTTTATAAGATAGAGAAGTACATTTTTTAGGACATTTAGGATTATTAGGATTAGGACATTAGGATTATTTAGTACATTTTTTAAGATTATGTTTACATTGTGTCAGCACTAAGGGTGCAGTCTATAAGGGTGTAACTGTAATTTAGTTTTTGTTCTTTTTAAATTTTTTAAAGATTTTATTTATTTATTTTTAGAGAGGGAAGGGAGGGAGAAAGACAGAGAGAGAGAAACATCAATGTGAAGTTGCTGGGGGCCGTGGCCTGCAACCCAGGCATGTGCCCTGACTGGGAATAGAACCTGCGATGCTTTTGGTTCACAGCCCGCGCTCAATCCACTGAGCTATGCCAGCCAGAGCCTAGTTTTTGTTTTTATAAGTATTATCAAACAACAAATTTGGCAATTGTTTTCTTTCTAGTGCTCTATTTATTCTTTTTTTTTTTATTTATGAGAAAAGGAATTCAACTGCTCAAACAATTGCTGGCTCAAAATCTAGATTCCTCACCTGATTTTTATTTTATTTTATTTTTATTTTTTGATACCATATCAAAAACTCATAAAAATAGTTAGCATGTCCCAACTCAGAAGAAGCCAAAACATGATGTATGATCCTACCGCATTCCAATTACTGGGATTAATTAATAAATCATTCTTTTCTGGATTGCTCCGACTCACTAAAGTTGGACCCATTTTTCTTTCCTTACTTTTCAATTGGCTTTGTCTGCTAATTTTAAATTTTTACGTTGCGTGGGGAGAGTAGGTAGTGGTTTTCAAATAAACTTCCAATGACACAAAGGAGAAACTGCAGTTTGCAGTCTGGAAAAGCTAGTGCTTCAAATTAGTAACTGCATCCAACATCAGCAGCTATGATTAGAAGCGAACCCCTGCCGAGATGACCAATGGCACCACAAAGGGAGAGTGGAAGCAAAGGAGCAGGTGAAGAAAACTGAACCCTCCTTCGGCAGGGAAAGGACAGTCCTGACAGTATTGAGGAAAATGAATGTACTACATCATGATTTTTTAAAAAGAGAAATGATGCATATTCATAGAAACGCAAGTGCCCACAGGATTGGGGGACTTTACAGAATTGCTCTGCGACTTTGTGATTTTATACAGGGTCTTCTACTGGGAACTCATTGTAGGGAGTCATCATATTCTGGGATGTACACTGGGACAAATGACTTAAACTTGCTGTTAGAAAATATGCCATTTTTCTTTTGCTTCTTGAACAGTATTTTTATTCTGCTTATGAAAGTCACGCATTGAAGAAAATCTAGAGCTTTCAGAAGAAAATAAACCAAACAATTTCCCAATCCAGAGGTAACCTTCATTAGTTATCTTTTGTCTTGCACATGTTATATGTGTGTATAATAATATTATAATGGAGAAAAACATTCTGATTGCTTTTAAAACTGTATTTTAACATAGAAGTAGTAGATGCTTATTACAGGAAATTCAGAAAATGTAGGGGAGATTTCAAAAAAGAAAAGTCACTCAGGATTCTACTATCCATAAATTCAGGTATCTTAGTCCCAATTATTTGTTTTCTTTATAGAGATATAGCTCATACTCTACATCCTATTTTAACCTACTCTTTCTATTCAACAACACATCATTTAGCAAATATATTGTAGGATGGTTGAGTTACACAAATGGCCACTTACTACCACTTTCTGAACAATAAATTTCTTTTTCAGTTGAGGACTGTGTGTGGCTGGGAGTGCTGTGTGATGGGATTGCTAGTCTACAACTAGAGAACCAAACCATGAGAACCATTACGGTCTTGCATCTAGCTCAGCATAAACAACCTCAACCTGTCTAGCTGCCACTGACTGAACTGTTGGCAGGAAAACTCACTGAAAGAAACCTGACAAAATAGCAGCCGCTTTCAGCAGGAGTAGCCAACTTTGGCCCAAACAGGAAGGACTGTATTACGCCCTCTCTCCTCTACAAGAGTACTTTTATTTAACAAATTACTGAAGAAAATAACAGGGACACTTGGTATTTTAGAATCAAACACCATATTATAAATGTCCCTAGGCAAACATATTATTCTTTGGAATTAATTGATACTTATAGTAACTTTACAGTTTACAGAATAGCTTTCTGTTCCCAAGTTCTGTAAATGGAAAAAAATAAATAGATATAAGACAGTGTGACTTTCATAAGACAACAGAGGAAATTACAAGCAAAAATAAATAAATAAATAAATAAATAAATAACAGAAATCCTTAATTTTCCCCTTCTGTCTCCATTTAGATAAGAGAAAAACTAACAGCAGGAAACTATGTTAAGAATGTTTTCCTTAAAAAGACACTCCATTCCTCACATATATCACAAGTTGGCCACTCTTGCAGAAACAGTAACTTTTCTAAAGCATCTAGATGGTCAGGGTATCAAACTTAACTATTTATTTAATCAAGTCTAGAAAAACAATTTTTATTTTCACTGTATCATTAAACTGGCCACTTGTGATGATTAGATATAACCTGAAAGAGGATGCATGCATGTTTATGTAAGTATATAAGTGTATTTTTCATTAAATCAGACAATATTTTTAATCAAGTAAACCAAAAATATTAACTATATCTAACAATATTGTTAAATGGTCATAGGTTGTTGATTCGGTAAATTCCTGGTGGGAAGGGTTACTGTGTGCAAAGGTGGGTGCTATACATGTATGGTATAATTGCTTTTAATATTTTAAATGCACATACATCTTCATGTTTGAAAAAATGCTGAGCTATCTACAATGCTGCAAAGCATCATCTCTCCTTTCCCAAACCTGATAAACAGACACGCCCTAGGCTCTTCTCCATAGAAGTCCTGCTGAACAATATTGCTAACGCTGACCATTCAACTAAACCAAACAGCCAGTAAATAAGTTTAGGAGAAAAATTAGACTGCTTTTCTTTGATCAAAATCATTGGTAAATTCAGTCAAAATAATTGAACTAGGATCCTCAGATTGATAGCACTCTAAAAGTCTTCACAGACTTTACAGGACAGAGGCATTTTTATTTTAAAGTCATAATATGCAGTGTAAGAGAAAATGTAAAAGTATCCTCACAGAAATAGTACTCAACTAAAAATACACAGCAGAGATGTAGCCATGTGGAAGTGTTTCTCTCTCTCAAACTCCCAAGGGTTTGAAGAAGAAAGCTCAGAATAATCGGTGTGCGTGCTGCAGTGGGGGAGAGCGGCCCTTCGGGAAAACTGTGTGGCTAAGTTAGGATATGTCGGGTTCAGTGATCATTCCCTTCTCCTCCCAGAGAAACAGAATTCTTGAGCTATAAAGAGGATAAAGAAAGCTAGATACATTTCTGTGTGGTGCTAAAATGCTAATTATTCTTTATTCTTTTTTATTTTTTAAATGATTTTTGTTTTCCCATTACAGTTGACATATACTATCACATTAGTTTCAGGTGTACATACCCCAGTGATTAGATGTTATGTAACTTACCAAGGATCATCCTGATAAATCCCGCACCCTTCTGACTCCATACATAGTTACTGCAATATTGCTGACTATATTCCCTGTGCTATACTATACATTCCCATGACTATTCTGTAACAACCAATTTGTACTTCTTAATCCCTCCTTTTTCACCCATCCTCCCAGCCCACCTCCCACCTGGAGATTGTCAAAATGTTCTCTGCATCTAGGAGTGTTTCTGTTTTGCTTGTTCATTTTTATTGTTTTTTTAGATCTAATTCTTGATCGATATGTATTTATTGCCATTTTACTGTTCATATTTTTGTTTTTTCTTCTTCTTCTTAAAGAAGACCCTTTGCACTGCTGTTAATGGAGCTTGGGCTTTGTAAGGATATAAGCTGGGTTTTAATTCCAG
Organism: Phyllostomus hastatus; assembly: GCF_019186645.2. NCBI lineage: Eukaryota > Metazoa > Chordata > Mammalia > Chiroptera > Phyllostomidae > Phyllostomus > Phyllostomus hastatus. The sequence goes on along the minus strand of NW_025334017.1, from coordinate 8,814,735 downwards.
TATATCAGCTGTGTGACCTTGGATAAACAAATGGATTTCTCCTTTCTTCCTTGTAAAATAAAGATAGCAGTACCTGCCTACTTCTTAGGGCAGATAAAAGCAGTAAGTGACCCACTGAAGGGGAAAAAAGAATAATATCAAGCCCCTGCTAGATAGTCAACAATGCTAGTTTTTCCCTTCTTTTTAAATATTCTTCTGTATATACTGACACCTGGGTGTCTGCATATAATATGCATATAGTATACTTTAGGATTTGGGCATTCATAATTTTTAGTTTTATCAGAGAAGTTTAAAATGTTCCCTTAGCTTATTTCTCTTTTCCTCATAATTTTCCCTGTTATTATTTTGCTTCATAGCACTTATCACTACTTGATATATATTTGGTTGTTTGCTTCCTACTTTCTCACATCAGTATTTCCACCTACAAGATGGCAGGAGCTTTGTTCAATGCTGAATGTCTAGCAGCAAAAAACATTCCTATCACATAATGGGCACTATGTATTTGTTGAAATAAAGAATATATGGCTTATGAATTTGTTTTATTTAAAGTTTTTTCCAGCATTCACTTTTTTAAACATGTACAACACACCCAACTCTTTGTAAATAAATATGTACATGAATAGAATCATAACATATACTTCTACAGCTCCATATAAGATTAATAGTTCCCTGAATATAATCAACATTTAATCAATATTTGTTAAGTACATTAAAGAACTTCTTATTCAACCAACATATATGCATGAGTACATCTTCCAATGACAGAAATAAACTTTCTTACTTTTTATAGAGAAATCTGTGCTTGTTGTGGAGATAAAAATACCAGAATCATATTTTGCCTAGTAACACAGATTCATAATTTACCATAACAAGTACTATAGGAGTCTGGTAAAAAACAATAATCTGAGATTAATTTGTCATTCATACATGTACAAGACCACAAATATAATGTCATCAATGTTTAGGTGTGTTATGTGTACATATGTGAATGTGCCTGTCAGTTACATCTTGGCTGTCTATTTGTTGAATAATTCATTAATATATTCACATATGTGTATATAAAACAAGGTATAAAAATGTTTAGACATTGTGGAATGATACCATAAATGTTGGGATAAATGGTATATGCCAAATGTCAGTGAATTGAATTATGAAGAAAGAAGAATGCTGAAATCTGATTAAAATCGAAGATAAAATATGTGAAGTGAACTTAAAAGAAGAAAGGCTATATATCCTGTTTTTGTTTACCACCCCACTAATACATATTTTTTCACAGATGAAAGAGAGAAATGAGAAAGTTTTACGTGGAACAGTAGACAAGGAATAGTGGAAATCCGGGTGGAAAGTAATGCTTGTAGAGAGAACATGGCCGCCTCCCTCCCCCACACCCTCAGTGCTTCCACTCTGCCAGGCTGGAGCTGGAATCTTTTGTAGAGACCATTACAGTATTAGAAAGTAACACAATCACAAAGGACAGAAGAAAGGCTTGATCTACACTGCGAGACTCTGAAAGGGCCCCCTGGGAGGAATACTGCAGCAGCACTAAGTCAGAAGAAAAGACCTACCCAGCTAAACTGTCATGTCTAAGAGAAGCTCTGAAGCTGGCTGGGAAAAACATTTCTCCCCCAAACGGCTTTCATTTACTTCATTTTTTAAAGTTAGTACAAGAGATAATGCGGCACATTTGTGTAATTTCATCGGGAGGCTCGACTCTTGACTACAGGCTCTCAGATCTCACATGTGCATTCTCGTCCCACCAGCTCTGGGGAAATGGGTTTCTCACGTGAAATGTGAAATGCATTTCAGAGGTTATCATGAGCATTGGTGGAGGAGACAATATTGATAGATAATCCAGACCTACGTCGGCAAGAGTGTGTGTGTGTGTGTGTGTGTGTGTGTGCGCGCGCGTGTGTACACACACAGAGGCTGGGAGGCTTCTCTCTTCCTTCATTTCATGGGTTACAATATCCTCACATAGCTCCAGCCCCATCACCTTATTCTAGCCCCTCATTCCCCCCAAGAACAGTCTGGAATCTTCCAAATTGGTGCCATACTTTCTCAGTAAGGAAACAAGAAAATCCAATAAAATAGTAGTTAACATCCTGTAACACTGCCTCTCCCATGGTCCCTTCATACTCTCTCTCTCTCACACACACACACATTGTACACACAATTATTTGCCCCAACTTACAGTGAAACTCTGGCTGTGTCATGGGCCTTTGTTGGTGAGAAGGCCCAGTATATTGAAATCTAGAAGCTGAAAGAAAAGAAAAATAAAAGCTAGGTACTCAAAAGAGCTTGAAGGAATTATTGCCTTTTCCTGGATCAGAGGTAAGGAGAGCATTCACTTACGTGGCTCCCTCCTCCCATAACAAGGCTGTGAAAAGTATCCTCAAAATGGGGATATAGAAGAGGGGGAAGGAAATGGTTAAAGAAAAATGGACAGCCATGAAAAGATTTACAATTTACTTTGGAAATAAATCAGAAAAGGGAGGCCCCATCGCCCTTTGCTCTGAAGGCTCTGGGATCCCACACTGAATAACACACCTCAGCCCATTTCGATCTGCACCAAAATTAACAAGCAGTCAGCCACTTTTTGAAATATTATCTTTGTTAGCTTTACCACTAACAAAAATACACTTCCAATTTTTCACATGCACACACGACATCTATTAAAGCAATCTGGGAAATTAGTTTGAGATAAACTGTACAGCAATTTTATTCATAGCTTCCCTGTATCTCACACTGTTAATCTGCATCACAGCTCACTAAATAGTGCCTAATGTTTATTGCATTTAACTGAATGTATACGATTCTGAGGGTACGCCAGGGACCGATTATCATAATTATACATGTTTCTATGGAAACCCACAAGTCTATCAGTTTTGATTCATTATATTGTTATACCTTCTAGCACTTTCTAATTATTAGGTGCCCATAAAAAGTCTCAGTCTTGCTGTTACTATAGAAATGAGCTATAGACAGGCCTCAATTGTTAACCCTTAAAGGACCAAAACATATAGACTCAGACAGCTGGTAGATATTCATGTAACTGAAATAAGTAATAATTCCATCTATTACTTAAGTTCACAATTAAATTGTGGTTATTAATTTTTGAAAATCTTTTAGTTGAGAAGGTCATGAATGATTACCTCGGATTTTGTAACATTGTCCTGACTTTGAGGTTCCCTATCCCTGATGTATCCCCTCAGGTATGATAAAAAATTCACAAACACCAACACAACACTGACTCGGAGCACCAAGTGAAAACCAGAAGTCTTTCAGGACCGATTTCTGAGTTCATAGATAAAGACACATTTGCTGGTGTAAACATGGAATTGTATGTTAAGTGATAAAACAGATAAATCAGAATATAATAGTGAAAACTCAAATGCACTGAGAGTCTTTAAATCAAGCATCTAAAATTGCTTCTCAGCAATATGGCCATTTAGGTATAATTTAATATTGCTACTTAAAATGCAATTTGTAATTTAATATTTTCATTTTACTTTTTCTCCAATGTTCACTAACAGAATCCTGTGAAAATTGAAAGGGACGGAGCAGCTTCATTGTCTCTCTAACCCTCCTGCTATTATAGTTTTCAATTAGAAGTGCCTTTTAATTTAGATCAGGAAAGCTCTCCTGAAGTGACAGCTCGCCCTTCACACTGCATATCTATTTATTTCGGAAGTCAACACACCATTCAATAACCTGAGAACAGCCCTGATTGCTATGCTAATAGTATTCAGAAATATGTCTACACCGATGGAAACAAGTAAACTAAAGCTAATTCATAAAGTGAATAATAAAAGGCAGAGGGAAGCCTTTCATACCTTCCACTACTTCAGCTGGAATCTTAAGCTTACAAATTTAATTTTTTCCCTCCCTTAGGGAAATGAACACTATATGATAACCAAACTGAAATTAGATTTTACCTAATATTACAGCCTTGCCTATTTGACGCTGCTTGTTTTATTACATAAAGCTGCGGTGGGAAGCAGCCTAGACAATGACCGTGTATGTTAATGCATGTGTGATCTAGGAGATGCTCGCTCCAGCCAGCCGCAGTTTTCTTCAGCTCTCAGCTAAGTGCATTTGGCTTTTTGAGGTGGGGGGGAGGAGAGGGAAAGCAATAAGCATTTTAAGTGTATGCCCACATTGAAAAAACAACCACACATGTTAGGTGACCACTTTTTTCATAGTGCAAGTCCAAACCACCAATGCCCATAGCAGCTCTTGCCAGTTAGGAATAAATCAGAATGTAAGCAACAAAAGATATGGACATTTGCATGTTGAAGTTCAAACTCTTTTAAAAACAAACTATCGATCAAAGCCTTTTGTTTCCAACTCTTACATCAGCATTAACATCAGAGCAAAGTAGATTTACCACTAAATAAAAAATTAAAAGTAGATTAGGAGTAAATCAAATCAGATAGTTTTAATACTCCATTCATCAGTACATGCATATATTACTGCATGTGTGTATGTAGCCTGAAATTGATTACATTTAATTCACATTAAAATTCGCCTTCTCCTCATATCCAGGTATGGGTTACCCACAATAATTGAACTATATCTGCATATTTTTACCTCCCCATAAAAATTAAACTAATCTTGAATAATAAACATCTTATTTTGCATCTTGTTTATACCTTCATCCTTATGATTATCAATTAGTTACTCCACCCAAATCACTAGCACCCTCCAAAACTTTATAAAGCTTTTCCATACATTTTAACCTAAGCAAATATATATACATATATACACATACACCTATAATCTAACAAAACATATAATTGAAAAAATACGTTAATATTTCTGAGTCAAAGAACTATATAAGAACAATTACACCAGGACCAACATTTCATAAGCTCGATTAATAAAGCTTAAAAGTGACAGTAAAAGCTTCTGAAAGCAAGCATAACCTGGTGTGTGCTTTTTGAGGTTACCTAAAGATCACTGTTGAGTCAGTGAATCCTGGAGGGGGTTGTGAGATGGGGGTCAGACATAGAGGTCATGAAGGTGATTAGGCAAAGAAAGCAAAGAAAGTAAGTCATTCAAGCAGCAAACACATTACCACCTGGGATGTCATTTATTTCCTAGAGATAGAGTCTAGTGAGGTCCCTGCATGGTAAAACTATGAATTAATTATATTCCATTCCTCCCCCTCCCCCAGTGAGCATAAAGTGCTCAAATTTTCTTTTTGGGTGATAGAAGGGAAGATGGCTTATCATTCACAGTTGGATGTTAAAATCCCAGAGGAGATAGCTAATATAAGATGGAGAAACCCTGCTTCATGAAGGCAACCTTAATGTAATCATCTTAGCATTAAACAGGAAGACTCCAAGCAAGCAGAAGCATGTTTACTAGATTCTAACTATGCCCCATTGTTCCTGAGTCACCTAGCATGGCTGTGCCTGCCTGTGTGTTCTGCTCCTCCTCAGCTACCTGCAAAATGCTTATTCTTACTTTTGAAATCTAAGACTCCCCCCCTACACACACACACTTTTTCTCTTTTGTCCAAAATGTCATATATACCTAGGGTTGCTTCACTGTCTTTGGGATTTTCACGCTTATGTAAATTCCCCATGAACATATATTAAAAATTTGATTTTCTCCTGTTAAAAAAAAAGCTCCTGGTGACAAAAATCCATGAACTATACCATCACTATCCATCAAACTGAAGTGTTTCAGGATTCATATTTATTTGCTCCACTTTGCCACTGAAAAAAATGTATAGTCAACTAGAGAATGTATAAATTCCTGGGTTTTGATGCTTAGTGAGTTGTGATTTCCTTGAGCACAGAACAGTTGCTTTGAGAAGGAGGGCCCAGTGGGGATAGACAGGCTCACAGACCCACACAGGGGGCCTCAGGCATTGTCCCCAGCCCCCTGTGTTTCTTCCCCAGGACAGCATAGCCAGGCCCGTGACAGAGGGGTCAGATAGCCTCCTCTCCTAGGAGTGCCATGGGTGAAGTAAGAAGATAACATTGTTTCTGTGGGGTTTTATTCAGAGGCCCTTGGATGGTGGCTCTTTTTCCAGTTTAATTATGACAAATCAGAAAAGGAAATAGATGGCTTGCCCCAAATTAGGAAATAACCAGTAAGTGTAACAGAGTGGGGCCAGGTGAGAGAAAATAGATTCTGATCCAACTGAAAGAAAACGTTCTGGGGAGGAAAGTTTAGGAAGAGAAGGGGTACAGGAGAGACTCACCTAAGCAGTTGCCACAAGTAAAAATATACTCATCTATGCTATTCCTTCTAACACCCTTCCAGCCTAATTTTCTTCCATGTACAATTAACACAGACACATATATGTCTTTTACCTGTCAGTTGCCACATCTAGACAAGCACTAAGTGCTGGGCAGCACTTACTACAGAAATAAAGGAATAAAGGAATCACTCTTGCAATAGATAAAATGTGATCACTATACAAAAGGTATGGAAATATCTTAATGTGTTTATTTTTCTCAGTCTGCGTGTGTTATTTCAGTAAAATCCTATGTTGCTCATGCATGCATGAGGAACACCAAAAATTAAAATACTTTAGTTTCTCTATTTGAACATACAAAGAAAAAATATAGTTCTCTCTCCCTCTCTCTCTTTCACTTTCTTTGACTTTATCAATACATCAGCAAAACTCTCATTATTATTATTCATTCTGGAAAGCAGTCATTTCAAGAAGCTAATCAACAATTCTCACAATTTATGTTTCATTTTTATGCTACTTGGAGTTAAAAAATGAAAAATCGTTGGTATCACCAAATGTTTGTTTGGGTGTCACTGTCTGCTTGATAGAAAGAGGTTCTTGAAGGTCCTACTTCCTGCATACATATATGGGCACCTGTGTGCCCCCCACCAGCATGTGGTTTGAATCCTGTTCCAGAAGCAGTGGACAGATACTGAACCATTAAACACACAAGGTGTTTAGTGAAAATCTGTGTCAACCAGTAAGTGCTCTGTAACTCAAGAAAGAGTGGAGTGTTTAGTGAGGGACCAGGGACTTGAACCTGGAATATTAAGAAGGTGAAATGTAGCTCATGGGAGGGAGAGACAGAAATATATTTGAGAAATCTGAAAATTATAATCCTTTCCCTTGAAGTGGATAGTTTATGTAGATGGACATAAAGCAGGGAGACTGTTTTGTGTTGACAGGTTGGTTAAGGAGTTTGAATATTAGTGTATTGTAATAGGAAGACATTAATGATATGTTTGAATAAAAGATGTAGCTTGTGTTTTGAGGAAGAGTAAGTTGGAAATCATATGCCAGAAGACTGAAATGAGGAAAGGCTGGCTAAAAAGCCAACTCGAGATGCAATAGTGCTACAGACAGGAGTGTATATAGGGAGAGGACAAAGAAAGAAGCGTGATGAAAAAAAAATGAGATGAACACATTATGTGAGGAGAGAAAGGGGTACAGGGTGAGCCCAAGCACCAAGGCAAAATCACCAAGGGAATGATGATGCATTGGGAGAAATATGTTTGGGGGTTGGGCAAGAGAACTACATTGATTGTTGATGTATGGTTGGAAGCTGTGATAGAGTATAGCAGGCAGTAGAACTAAGGATCAGAAAATTATCTTAACAGAGAGGTCATTAATTTTTTTTCTCATGGTCATGCACATGGTTATTATTTTGTGTTTCAAAAGAACAAGCAAGTAAATGAGTATGAACAAATTAGAATAATTGAACTGTACATTTGATATGATATTTGACATAGAAGAATGAATAAAACTTACAAGAAGATGTAGAAAGAGAAAAGTCAATAAATAGTAATTAAATCTTGTGATTTTCATCCATCTATAGACAAAGGAAAAAGTAAAATAAGGAAAAAAATAAGAGTCACAAAAGAGAAATGAGAACAAAGACAATAGGATGTCAAGAGAGAAAAATAAAACAATAGCCCAAGGTTAGGTATCAAGACTGAAAGAAGTTTTAGTGGTATTATGTGTGTGTGTGTGTGTGTGTGTGTGTGTGTGTGTGTGTGAAATAAGAAAATGGAGCACATCTGAAGTTGCAGGAGATGACAACAAGGAGAAAGAATGGATAAATATTCCACTGTGAGAAACACGAGTTGATGCTCCCAGAAGTGAATGCTTAGGGAAGGAAAACTGAGAGTCCCAGGAGAATTTCAGACCTAGGAATGGTGGGCCCTCCTCTTCTGAAAAGAAAAGAAGAGAAAATAGGTGGTAATCCCAGAAATATTTTGAGATTTAAAGATAATATACATAGAACAATATAAGTAGGGATGAAGGAATACATTCCAGCTGGGCTTAAACTAGGAGCAATGTGGATGGACTAACCACACTTTAAAGGAACAATTGAATCAGGCCAAAAAGTAAAATTAATATTGAAGAGAGAAGGACAAGGGACCTAGTATTGCAAATATGATCAATAGTCACCTGGAACTTTACTGCCAAGTAAACTTTTATCTGCACATTTTGGAAGCATACCAAGTGGAAATAGTAAGGCAAACAAAACAGGAGAAAAGACCATCTTAAAACTCAATTTAATTACAAGTATATTTCTTGAGCACTGATTACATGTTTGGCACTATATTAGCTATTAGCAGGAAAATTTTAATAGAATTCTAGGACCTGGAGCTTGCAAAAAATGAAGATAAAATTTGTGCCAGTTTCTTAAAACTCTAAATCTGAGCATCCTTTAGCCAGGTGACTCAAGATGACAATGCAACTGGCCTCAGATGACCCCTCCATTCTTTTCCATATTCAATTATTGAGAAAACTTTTCCATATTCAAGTATTTCTAGCAAAGAAAATGAAAAAAAGGTAAAAGCTGAGTGCTACATAAACTAAGGAGCTACTACTAATAATGCTATTGTGCCACCAAATGCCAGAGAGCAACTGTATGGGCCCATTCCTGGATGCCTTCCCTCTCTCATCAATCCTAATGACTGGAATTTTCCTTCTGACCTGCAACAAAGCACCAGCAGGAGCACACCGATGGTTCTACAACAGTGAACATTTATTAAGTGACCACCATTTTCAGAATGGTAGCTATGTCATCTCATTTAATCTTCACATATTTACGAACCAGGTGTTATCCTCATCTTACAGGCAAGGAAGCTGAAGCTAAGAGAAAGGAAGTAATGGCCCAAGGTCACCAAGTCAGTAAGTGAACAATCACTTATTAAATATAGCTGCATCTTTTCCCAAAGTTTGTGGTTTTTGTTCCTTATGCTAGAGACAATCTTGGTTGCATATCAGAATAATGAGGAGAAATTTCAAAACATAGCAACGCCTGGGCCTCATCACAGACCAATTAAATCAGAGTGTCTGTGCATGTACAACTGGCATCTGTGTGTTAAATAATCTTCCTGGTGATCCCAACGTGCAGTCACCATGGTGAACCAGTTCTCTACATCAGGCTGCCATAAGCCAGCACCGCTCACCCCTCTGTTTTCCTCAGACTTCCTCAAAGTCAGTCTACTTTTGTATTCGAGTTTACATTGGACAATGAAAGCAAAAACTGTGTCTTAGGGTTCTTATATTTTTCAAATCCCTGTGTTTTTTTAAATCTGCAATTGTCCTTTCTAGCTGAGAGTTTATGATTCTGTGATTAGTATGTATAACATGTCCTTTCTTTAAATCTAAATTGAATTTAATATATATTAAATATACATATTTTTTATTCTTGAAAAATTATAGTCTCCACTATTTTTCAAGCATTATTTCAGGGGCAGGGGATATGGTAAGGAAAAGGTAATACAAGCTAGTAAGAAGAGTCAGGATTTGAATCCAGCCCTATTACCTCTAGATTCAGCCCTCTTTCTACTTCCTTATACTCATATACAGCATAGCTATGTAGCTCAAATTATTAGGATAAAGGCTATTATAATTTTATGATTGTCTATGCAAACATAAAATACATTACATTATATATTCTGTATATGACTGACTCCATCTCCTCTAAAACATTTTTCTACTGTTCTGTCTATTCTAATTCTCTGTCCAACACAAAACCTAAAATTCTTACCAATCTTTTGAAATAGACATTAAATATAAAAAGATGACTCATCAGTAAAGATTGCTATTACCTGCCAGTTACAAATATACCTGATTAACAGCAGCAAATCAGTTCTTTTCTATCCAGAAATCTGAGGACAGGTGGCTATTGACATGGGTTCCATGGTTCGCAGGTGTCAGAGTCAGTGTCTCCGTAACTCTCATGAGCAGAGTGACAAGGTGGATGCTGCAGTGCCGTCACTCACATCTACATTCAAAGCAAGATTCAAAAACAAAGGGCTGTCCAGGCCAGCTGTTTGTGCCCCTTCTATCAAGAAAGCAAAAACATACCCTTAATCCCCCAGCTCACTGCAGTTTACATCACATATAAACTGTGTTACATGGTCCTCGCTAGCTGCAAGGAAGACGTTGAAAGGGTCTTTTTTAACTTTTCTTATCTCTTTAGATAGGCCCAGGAGAAAATGCCTAGGCTCTAGTTACACAGCCTTGAGAAGCACTGTTTAAAATGTGCTACACTGTAAGGGGATGTGAACCATGAAGAGCTTTAGCCTTTCTTATCTGTTCATTCAGATTAGTTTATTAAGTAAACTGAATGTTTTCTTGGAAAGCTCAGAGCTTCAAACCAAGGAAACCTGGAGTTTTTAGACAAGAAGAGGCCAAATGCTAACAATAGCTCTCTGCATCCGGAAACATCAAAAGGGACTAAGGATTTCAGCCCCTGTGACGGGTGATACAAGAGGCAGCTGCTCCTGAACACAGGCGCTCCAAGAAGATGTCTGAGGAAAGGTGCTAGAGCCCTGACCCGTGTGGCTCGGTTCCCGTGTGGGAACCGATCAGTGTTTCTCTCTCACATCAATTTTCTCTCCCTCTCTTTCTCCCTTCCTTCCTCTCTCTCTAAAAATAAATAAATAAAATCTTTAACAAAAACATTTTTAAAAGGTAGTGGAAACATGAAGACACAGTTTGGATGAGAGTTTGTCCTCTCTCCATGTGAACTGATTCTAATATTGCAAAAGTCACTTCATTTTTTAACAGTTTTATTAAGATGTAATTTAAATATTCTATAATTTACACATTCAAAATGTACATCTTAATGGTTTTTGAATATTCAATGATATGTGCAAATATCATCACAGACAATTTTAGAACATTTTGATCATCTCAGAAGAAACTGTAATATCACCTGTCAATCCTCTATCCCCTCCAACCCTAAGAAACCACTAATCTTCTTTGTATCTCCATAGAGTTGCTTATTCTAAACATTTCATTTAAATGCAGTTATATTATGTGTAGCTTTTTTGGATGGGCTTCTTTCACTTAGCACTGTGTTTTCAAGGTTTGTTTTTGCTGTGGGATGTATCAATACCCTGTCCTTTTTGTGGCTGAATGATGTCCCACTGTATGGATATATATTCCATTTTGTTTATCCATTCATTAGTTGATGGACATTTGGGTTGTTTCTACCTTAAACTATTCTACACATGTTGCCATAAACATTCGTGTACAAGTTTTGTGCAGACATACATTCTTATTTTTCCTGTGAATATACCTAGGAGTGGGAACTCTACATTAACCATTTAAGGAATCACCTCAGTGACTGCATCTTTTTACATTTCCACAAGTAGGGTATGAGGGTCCTGATTTTTATATATCCTCACCAACACTCACCTGACTATTTTTATCCTAGCCATCCTAGTCAGTAAGGAGTGACACCTCACTATAGCATTGATTTGCATTTCCTTGATTTTAATGCTGTCCAGCATCTTCTCATGTGCTTAGTGGCCATTTTTATGTCTCCACTGGAGCAACATCTATTTGGGTACTTTGCCCATATTAATTGGGTTATTTGTCTTTTTATTATTGAGTTGTGAGAGTCTTTATATATTCTTGTATAAGTCTAATGTTAGATATATGATTTATAACTATTTTTTCCTATTTTGGAGCATTGTCTTTTCACTTTGTTGATTGTGCCCTTTGAAGCACAAAAATGTTTTTCATTTGGGTGTTGTCTAATTTATCTTCTTTTGTTGTTGTTGTTGCTCATGTCATATCTAAGAGTTCACTGCCAAATCCAAGATCATGAATTTTACTCCTATATTTTATGCTAAGAGTTTTATAGTTTTAGCTCTTACATTTGAGTGTTTGCTTTATTGTGAATTGATGTTTGTGTGTGGTGTGAGCTAAGGCTTCAACTTTATTCTTTTTCATGTGCTTCTCCATTTATTCAAAAGACTATTACCTGTCCATTCAATGGTTTTGGCACCATTGTTGAAAATCAGCTGACCATGGACACATGGATTTATTTCTGAGCTCTTGATTCTAATCCATCAATCTATATGTCTGTCTTTGCACTGTCTTCATTACATTGTTTTGTAGATAAGTTTTGAAATCAGGAAGTGCGAGTTTTCCAATTTTGTTCTTCCCTTTCAAGTTTGTTTGGGGTATTTTCAATCCCTTGAACTTTTATATGAAATTTCTATGTAATGGATTTTACAAATCAGTGTATCAATTGCTACAAAGAAGCCACATGGGATTCTGATAGCGGTTGCTTTGTATCCGTAGATCGATTCAAAGAACACTGCCATCTGCCCTGGCCAGTGTGGCTCAATTGGTTAGAGCTTCGTCCAGTGACCGAAAGGTTGTGGGTTTGATTTTAAGTCAGGTCACATACTGAGGTTGCAGTGTGATCCCTGGTCCCATGGCAGGTAGGTGTGACCTCCGGGTCCAGACACCTACTATTACGATCCTGGCACCCACCAGGCCTCCATCTGGGTGTTTACGGCAGGCAACCAATCAATGCTTCTTTCTCATGTAATGACAAAAATGTCCCACTGTAAGGATTAAAAAAAAGAACATTGTCATCTTAACAATAATAACTCTTATTTAAAAACTGCTATTATTGTTTAAAAAACATTTCATACTGTTTCTTTGTTTGGCTTTGTTCAGTCTGTTTTCACTTTAGTGGTCATGCGTGAAAATGGACTTTAATAAGGAAATATAGAATTGAAGTACAGTGGTATAGAAAAGGAACCACAATTAAGGAATAGAACATGGTTCCTGTGAATATATCCAGGTAGAACAGTTCCCTGAAAGATCAATTTTATGTTAGAGGCAAATCCTAGAGGCATTCCATTCAAGCGCCTCATTTGGGGTCATCTCTTTCTTCCACAAGCTGCAGCCCCTGGGCTCCCTTCCTTTTTAATGCTGTGGCTGCCATGGCAACAGTTCAGAGGGGCTGGAAGAGAGAAGATGAGGCCTCTCTCTGGAGCCATCATTAGTGCTGTTCTGTCCAGCAGGGGGTGCCAAGAAGAGCAGCCACTCCCCGCTTCTGTTTGTAACTATTCTCACCCACCACTTATGAATACCCAGGACCTGGAAATAACTGAGAGGTGGCCTGTGTACTACTGCAAAAGGAGATTGTGAATTCTCTAGAGAGGCTTTTAAGAATTTGTGAGGATTTCACTAAGAATTCGTGTCAAAACACAATTTATGAGTGATTACAGGAAAAAATTGAAACTTTCAAATTTTAACAACAACAAAAAAATATATATATATATTTCCAGAAATCTGAGATCATCCTCTCACTTTCTATTTACTTATTTTTATTTTTACTACACAGATTTAATTTTTATATTTCATGCACTCAGAAGATTCACACACATTAGATTTTCTCCTTGTGCACAAAGCATTGAACATCCTAAGGAATTAGTAAGTGTTTCTTAAGTTGAATTCAAATGCCCAGTCTCTCAGTGCTGAAGAAAATCCAGATACCATCCAGGGCATAGCAGTGGTTCACCTACCAGTGCTTTCCGAGCACCAGAGTATGAATTTCAAGAGGATGCAGGGTTGTTATTTTACAATTCCATTTCATGTATGCATCAGAATATTTTACCTCACACATAAGAAGATGAACACTTATTAAGTTATAATGCGATGCCAAATACACCTTAAATAAAACTGTGAAGAACAAGGTAACGGCCTCCTGTCACCCTCCCAGAGTAGCACCATGTGGATACTGATGGATTTATATTTCTGGATTTATATTTCTGGATTTATATTATGCACAATAATTTACACATCTCTGGTTTGTGAACTTGAAATCTCCACATCTTTGAGGCCTATGACTGGCAGTTTTCACCTTCACAAATTTTTTGGTATGCAAGCAATGCTACGTGATGCACATAGTTGACTAAATATTTATCAATTATTCATACAGTTACTCAGTGGATTAATTATTGAACAAGCTCCCACAAAACTATCTTTCTTTGCTACAGCTAATTCTCTGTTGCTCCACTGACATATGTTCTGGGAAGGTGGGGAAATAGCCAACTCAGCACATTTTATTACTTTCAAGGTTATACATTTAAGTGTGAGAAAGCAGGACACACATGAAAGCCTACATCACTGATGTGGCTTCCTTAAAATATTTTTTTAAAGATATACATGAACTCCTAATGTTTTTTCCTTTTTGAATAAATTTAATTTTTAAAGTATATCTCAACCTTTTAACTGGCAAAAGATATTCTTTAAGTAGCTAAAAATAATTTCTGTTTTGACTTATTACACAATTCTTCTGTGCATTATTTCATTGATTTTTCCACAGTAAACCCAAAATTGTGTCTTTATTCCCATTTCATAGAGCAGGAAAATGAGGTTCTCAGTTACCCACTGATATCCCCAAATTAATACAGGTGATAAGTAGCCAAATTGGCACTAAAACTTGTCTTTTATCCAGTACATAATAGTTTGCAGATTAAAGGAAAAAATGGAAATATTTGCTATTTGGATAAATAATTGTTTTTTATTCTAGCAATGTTTTCATCAATCCTTGTGTTTTGAATTAGAATTATACTAGCACATTCTTCCCTTGTTTTTGATGGGCTATATCAAAAAGAGGTTAATGTTTCCAAATAACAGAGAAGAAACAGAGGAGAGGGAGACCCGAGATCTTTGACCTCTCCTGTGGACACTGTGCTACGGCACTGGAACAGTTGAAGGCAGGATGAGATGGCTCCTGACATCAAGTGATCACATCGTCACCACCAGTCATCAAAACTGGGCAACTTGGAAGAGGGTTGTAGAAGTAAGGCAAGGGTTTGGAAAGGAAACCAACTTCTGTGACTATGCAACTGTGGCATAGTTTTAAGTCATAGGGCTTTTGAAACTTTATGTGGGATTTGCAATCTTCAGAAGAATGTCAGATCCTTTAAGAAGTTGGATTTCTGCTTTCAGTTCAATCTAGGTAATTTATATCTGCTTCACAGAAGAAGAGCAGATCTTAAGATACCATGTATTGTGCCTCTCAGCATTTCTATTTTCAAATCCAATGCAGCATTCTCCTTTCCACTCCTTTCGACTGGGTCATCGAGTTTGTTCCCTTTAAATATTCTCAACAAAACATGATAGTTTACTTCTAAATGCTACATCTCTTAATTTTTTCCTAACAATAGTATCATAATCCACCCATTTGGCAGCCTGCTTAAAATCTTTAAAATAGGAAGTTGAACAATATTCTTGGTGTCATAGTAATAAACATGTTGAGACTAAATATGTTAACTTCCTTCCAAATTATCCTTCTGTGAAGAAGTGTTTAAAAGCAAAATCTTTTCTATATACATGACAATTAATATTTATTATAATAGGTCAGAGTTTCATGGTTACTGCCCAACCATTAATTGCTAATTGTATTGTTTCAAATAAGTAATAATACAGGCTACAACATTATCAGCAGATGTGTTCATGCCATAAAACATGGATGGTATATTTAATTAGTTGTAAGTAATACAAATGCTTGACATGAACTCTTGAGATTCAGATGTGGAGATGTTTTGTGAAAAGCTTTGAAATCCTCTGGCATAGGCCATTCTTTCGTTCAAGACAAATATGTGGGCAAATCAGCAGGAGGCCATTCTGACTTCTAGAGAGTGCCCTGGAGCTGTCCACGGGACGGGGCTGGGAAAGGCGGCCACAGATGGTCCAGGTACACAATTATTTCAGCCAGAAATGCAGCAGAACAATCAGACTCATGCTAGAGCATTGTGATATTCTGTACAACCTGGAAACTGCTTCATGACGGTTGCAAGGCCATCTTCAATGTCCTTTGAAAATCATGAAGGAAAGGCATTTTCTACACGTAACAGGAGACAATTCAAACAAGACGAGGACTCATTTATTTAGTCCTTAGATAGAAATGACATTCCTAATAGCTACCTGGCTGAATTGCTAAATTAGTGGCATTTTACTCTGGAATATTTAAGCTCTTTATCAAAGAATGCAGATTCAGACTTTATGGATTTTCCTAGGGTTCACAACTCCATATTAGAAAAGCCAACATCATTTAAAAATCAGCTATTTACCCCCAATAGAATTGCCCTCCTGGTAAACTGAATGGAAAGGGGACAAAATCATTTGTAGTTTTAGCAATATACAAGGACTGACTTTCAGGTCTGTCATAAAGGTCAGGTATAATATGCAAAAACAAATTAAAAGGCAGCCATTCTATTGGACTCAGAAGATTCCAGCAAGTGCTGGACACCCATGGGCATTGGTTCAAAATGCGTTTATTGTGATCACAGCCCAGATGATGCTGCAAGCACTATTAAGGACCCTATTCACTACCATCCTTCTTGCATTATGTATGCAGCTATTGTTTTGCATTATGTACTATCTAAAGTGATACAAAAACATTTTGCTGAAAAATAAACCACTGGTTTTATGCTTAACTCCAGGATTACAAAATGTGATGTCATGAATTATTCATATCATTCGATTTAATGTAATCATTTTCTCCTCAGCACTAAGCCTCTCTGAATAGTGTCCTATACAGCCACTGTTTTGAAGAACTTAATACTAGGGGGAGAAACACCTGGCATTAACTGACAGCGAATTAGGCTCATTGTCACTTTGGGGGGAAAAAACTGCAATTTAATCTTTGATCTTCTGTACATCCTAATTCCAAGGAGCATTTGTCAGCACTACAAAATGAATGAACCTTAGAAAGTTATAGAAATATTGACCTCGTCATTTAGACATAGACATACATATAAGTAAACACACATTCATTAAAAATTTGAACTATAGAATGGGATTCATCTTTGTTTCTTTCAGAGCAATAATGTGATATAGTGATATAGTTTGGATGTGTTTACACTAATAGCAAATAGATTTGGATACACATTTAAAACTTATTTAGATCAAATCTTTCAAAGAGGTACTGACCTTAGAACAAAGTATGTTGAGAAAGATAAATACATCAATGCAACTTAGGCTACAGATTAAGGTGATTTATCTTCAAGACAGCCCCCTCAAAAAACAAAAGCAAGAAAAAAACAGTTCTTCTGAGTGTTTGAAACTTTATAGAGAAAAGATGAACATTGGCTTAAGACTGGTAGAAGCAAATTTTTAAAATCAGGAACTCTGTTTGCCTGTCTTTGACTTTTTATCCATGTTTTAATATTATTAAGTTATACCAGAATGTTTCCATTACTCTTAAATTAGAAGATGTATCAATTCTGGGATTGAACATATGATCACGTTATAATGAGAAGAGCAGATCCCAGAAAAATCTGATTCCTAATCTCAGCTCCTGAGCTTCTAAAATGATGACACTACCTACCCAATCATCCTCAGGATGGTACAGGAAGGACCAAATGACATTGTAATGTGATGTAAAATATGTCGAAAACTCAAAAGGGATCCACAAAATGAGGCGCTATTATTTAAAACCATAAAAAAAGTCTATGATCCATACACAATTATAACCTACAGAATCCGTAGACTGGATAAGTAAAAGTACTTACAGTTAAGAAAGGTTAAAAAGGGGAACTCAATTACTAAGAAAAAGAAAAACAGAGCAATTTAAGAATAGAGTTGTGTCTAAATCTGTATGGAATAACTCATCTATATAGTTAACAAAAGGAAGAAAATTTTGGACTTAGTGTCAGAAAAGATCACAATTTCATTCCAGAACAACTTTTATCTTTCACAGCACCCAGAATAACATCTTGCACACAGTTGGGACTCAGCCACTCTTTCCTGATTGATAGTGAAGAAAGACAGCTACTCTGGTCAACCCAACAATAATTGAACATTCATTTTTTATAAGGTCACTGTAAGATCTGTCAACTGCTCCTCTATGATAACAAATGCCTGGAAAACATGAAACGCAGTCTTTACCAAATAATAACAAACTGACAATGTTCACCGCTTTCCAAAAGGGCAATGAGGTATTTTAAGGACTGGGGGGAAGTAGTAACAGAGGCAGAGTGGTGGGTGGAAACTATTCCTTAAGTTAATGACTTAATCAATTGACTTCTATACCACTCTCTCTTCTACTAAACAGCCTAAATAAAGGAACATTTCTCTTTCCCCTAAATAAAAATTATTAGGCATTCTGTCTATTAATCTTAGAAACATATTTCAACTAGTCTCATTAACATTGTAAACTGGGCCGGAAGAAACTGTATCATGTTGTAAAAGCTGACTTCCTTTCACTTCAGGATCACCTTGACCTTCTCCGGCAGTCACATCTTGTGCTCCAGTCATGGCTTTCACTGCTTCCATGGTGGCCACCGGCTCTGCCAAGGGCCTGTGGGCTCAAGATGGTGCCCAGAGACTTTGAATAGGAAGCCTCTGGAGTTGGTTTTTCATTTGCTCACTCATGCACTCACAGTTTCAAACAATTTTCATGTATTCAAATCCAAAAAATGTTTGTCCTTTAAAAAAAAAAGAGATGCTGGAGAATGGAAAACCAGAGCCGGTGCTTTAAGCCTCTCGGTGAAGCTACAGCCTAATTACTGCCTGCTGCGTGGTGCAGTTAAACACAATCAGTCAGAAAGCCTTAAAGATACAATATCCCTTTTCAAGAACTGTCTGCTTGTCAATTCCAAGTCACCCCCCTGCTTTAAATCAACCAACCACAGAGCTGTTATGAACAGCAACTGATTTTCCATGCAGTGCTGCAAAACAAAATCACACCGTATCCTATTTTTAATGGCCACAGTTTTTCAACTGCATAACAAGAGTTAGCTGGCACTGCTGAGCTGAACGGTATCAAAAAAATGGGTTCAAGTAGAAATAGCATGGAACCCTTGAAGTGAACAAGTACAGACCCAATTACAAGTGCATTGTGATGCTCAGTACCAATTACATCCAAATAACAGTGAAGCAAATTTCCCCTTAATAGTTATATTGTAGACATCAACTTCTTTTATTTTTGTTCCTCCAGGATACAGCTTGATACTTAAAAGAGAAAAAAGGCTGAATCATAAATAGTATTTTATTAACTCAGAGTTTATCTATGCACAAAGTCTTTCCTATTATGCGAGCTTAGAGACATGGTACCCCATTGCCACAGAGAGAGGACTTCTGCTTCTTTCCACAGAGTTCCTTGGGTTGTCAGAAATTTCACTTGGGAAAAGTCAGATTTTCTTCTTTGTATATTACTCATTAGAAATGACCTTTCCTTAAACAATAGGCTTTTAAATTATTTGAGCCTTAAGAATATAAACAGGCAGTACAGAGATTCTTTTTTAAAGAAAACCTATCCGCATCTCCAAAGTAGGCAGTGAAATTAAGCATTCCTTGAACTGAAGAAGCTGCCACTTAGGCCTGTAGGGGTTGACATATGACAAGTACCTTAATAGCTAGAAGGGAAGAAAAAATAGAAATGGGAAAACACATTAAGAAGTATAAAAGAAGATGTATATAACAAATTGACCCTTCAAACCTGGGGTCAAGATATGGGACAAGAAGAGGCAAGACAGACCAGATTGAACAAAGCAAACAAAAAATTATAGT
This sequence comes from Phyllostomus hastatus, assembly GCF_019186645.2. Taxonomy (NCBI): domain Eukaryota; kingdom Metazoa; phylum Chordata; class Mammalia; order Chiroptera; family Phyllostomidae; genus Phyllostomus; species Phyllostomus hastatus. The sequence continues at coordinate 8,794,952 of NW_025334017.1, read as the reverse complement.
TATAGAGCATGTGTTGTATCCTGTTGACTATCAGAGAATCAGAAAAAACAATGGCTTTTGGATGGCGGCCTGTCTAACCCTGGACCTCACATTGTCCAGGTGGTCACCTGTGCTCTGCTGGAACATTCTGCCACACACAGCTAGCTTCATCTGTTCCTTGGGTATTAACTTCACTTTCAATTTCTTCCAGGCCAGTATGGGCACCATGGTAGTAGGACAGTGCCACATCTTTCCAGGCTTGGCCACTCAGGTTGAAGGAATATAGCAAGAGAAATTGAATGATATCTCCAGGGGAGTATCAACATGCTTCAGGGGATGGGAACAGGTGAGTGAATAGACCTCACTTCCTTTGCCTCTTCTCTCTCCTATTTTCTATTTATCTGGAACCATGCATGTGGTCCAAATTTTGTATCATTTGCTCTTCCTTCTCTCCCAATTTAATGTTGAACTTCATCCAGATACATAATAAAACAAAATATCTACTTTGAGGTATAAGATAAAATTTAAGTCCTTTAAAAATTTTTACTTGGAATAAAAGATCAAGAGTTATGTCACTAATTACAAATAAATGTTAGAAAACTATGAACCCAGCTAACCCTCTCATTTTATAGATGAGGAAACCAAAGCCTAGGATACATGTGAATTCCACAATACATTTATGGTCAGAAGGTAACGCCATCAACTACCGTGACAATTGTCACTAATTCCCAGACTCATGGTAGCAGTGGGAATGCTATTTATTGTACATACTGACTCACCAGTTTAGGTTATATGAACTACGAAAAGCCTGACTCACAACTCCAGAGAGTAAGGAGATAATACTACTTGAAATATAGCCCAGAGATTGCAGTATGAGGATGTTTGTAGATTTTTTTTCAAGGCAGAATTATCCAAGCAGCATTGAATACAATTATGCATCCACTAATAAATACATGTCTGGAACTTCATAACCACAAGCAGAATAACCTTTCATGACAGTCAGCTTACATACTTCTGGGCACTGTTGGTGAGAGAGAGGAAAAATTGGAGGTATGGCTGAGGTGAAGGAGGGGTGGGAGGGGTGGGAGGGGAGGAGAAAGATTCATGCAAAGAAATGAAGATGGACCCTATAAAGGGTGTAGAACTGGGGGTGGCCAGTGAGAATGTAGGGAACCAAGCCCCCTAGACCCACCAGCAACCCAGGACCATGTCTTTGACAGTCTTTGCCGACTATCTCTTTGTCCCCCTGGAAGGTAAAGGAGAAAGTTCTGAACCTTCCCTCTGCCCAATTTCAACATGACCCAAAAATGTAAAATCAAGACTACCTCCAGGACCCAGAAATAATTTCTGTTTGCCCTGCCTTGCTTCAAATTTCCACAGCCTCTGTCAATAGCTGATGTTCCTGAGTGCTAAAATGACCTCAAATGCAAATGTTTGGATGAGGTAATGGTTCATCAGTAAAATGAAAAATAGAATCAACCCATCAGATGGAAAAGACAGATGCATGATCTTTTCCTGTTTTGACTGAAATCGGGAGGAGGGTGGTACTGTCCACCTCATGCAGTGGGGAGAAGAAATAAGTTTTAAAAAGAGAGAGCTAAAGACACAAGGAGAAAAAATTCAGGACCTCACAACTCAGCAGGGGTGTGGAAGGGAGTTTAGCGTCAAGCGCATTTTAATCTGCAGCTACAAAATGGAGTTATATTCTCAAATGATTTAGGGGGATTTGTTGGTGGGGACGGCGTGGTGGTGTTTGTAGATGTTAGAGGGATTTCTGTTGTTTTCTGCTTCTGTTGTTTTTAACATCACTTGCTCCCTATAAATAAATTTCCCTCCAGGGAATTCTACCCTATAACTATATTGACTTAATTCTGAAGCACCAGTGCAATTAAAAGATGGTTCTAATTAATAGGCAATAGAAGGGTTGTATGTGAAAGATTTCAGCAGTTTATGCTCAGTGCACTAAGCGAATCTAAACAAAGTCACAAAAGGCATCAGCGCTCCATTAGAATTTATCAGCTGATGCTGAGCATATTTTTCACACACAGTGCTTCCTGCATTTGGGACCAGACTGAGAAAGAAAACACTCAGCATATTTTTCTGTACCAGTGACAGTAAAATGGCTTCTGATTTCAACTGAAAAACACCAACCACAAGAGCAAAGGTATGTTTATTGTAGGAATGGTACTCATGACTCACCATGGAGAGACCTCAGAGAGTCTCTGTGCTTGATTTTTTAACAGGCAGCTGGACTGAGTGGGTCAGTGCCTGGCTTCCATCTGGCTCTAGCCATGTATGAGAGATATGGAAGCCTGGGCGGATAACTTAACTCTGCTTCAATGTCCTCATATGCAAAATAGGATAAAAACAGTCTTTCCTTCTAGGACGGTTGTGAATATTGCATAAGTGAAGGCACACGAAGCAATCAGGATGTGTCTTACAACACCGAGAGAGCTCAATGAATTTCATATTATGACTATTGTTTAGGTCCATCATTACCAATCCATGATGGTGTCGTAAAGAAGCCACATAACTAAGCATGCCTCATACTTCTTGAGATTATATTTTGTCCTATGGATCGAAGAATGCATGGTCAGGGGTTGAGGGGAGGAAGTTCTGATCTCTTATCTCTCAAATAAAGTTCTGCAGTGTAATGCTCTATAAACCACAACAATTCCTCATTCTCTCCTGTGAATGCCAATGATTTCTGAGCACTTGGACAAAAAGATGACCTCTGGTTACCCACAGAAGCTAACCACAGTAAGTCTTAAACACTGTGTTGTCATTTCACTTATTTATTTTTAAAAACAATGTTCCTCATCGTCTTAGTCCTACATTCAGTCTATAAGGAAACTAACAAAAATAAATTATTTTGAAACTGAAATATTAAATTCCTCACCTACCACAGGGTATCTTAGAGAAGTCACAGATTTAGAGGGAGTTTTGCTCTTTGCATGAGTCTGAGTGAGAAGATAGGAAGGAGGCAAGGGGGTGCTGACGGTCCTGTTGGCTGCCCAGCTTCCAAACCCTCTGCTTCAGTGCAGAGAATCCATCTTTGATTCAGCACGGTGGGCCATACTTGCGCCCATGGCAGGGACAGAGTCCTAGCCACACTCAGAGCTTCAATGAGAAGCATTGGGCAGGTGTTCTGCAGCAGCCAGGCAGTGCTGGCTGTGATTCTAGGGCCCGTGCCTGCGGTTCATGTTCCGTGTTGTGCATAGGAAAGCTCTAGGGTACAATGCTTGGTGGCTGTGGTCTCTCCACCAGGAACCACCCTGAAAAGTGACTTGAGCTCTGTTTTTGACTGCATTAACCCTGAGCCTAGTTCTCTAGCCCTGGTGGAGATTCTGTAAGCTATCCAATATCTTTTTAATAAATTTCTTTTTTTCATATATCAGTCACAGTAAGATATTGTTGCTTAAGCTAAGAACTCTGATCAACTGAGAGAGTGGCCACCATGTGCTTTTTTTGAATTACATGTTCTCACAAGTCTTGAAAAGTATGAAATAAAGTGACCTGATAACCTAAGCAGCATTCCCGGGACTCTTCCTCATTAAGGCACATTTGCAAATTGCATTAATTTCTGAGTGCTGGGTATTACAAAAGATATTGTCAAACTAGAACTTGATCCCAGAAGGGCTAAGCTAGGACAATGATGCTGAAAATTTTAAGGGTCTGAGGGCTGTTTCTCCAGACATCTGCTTCCAGGCTAAAATAACAGAATAACTGCCAACCCATTTCCTTCAATAATCCAATAGGATCCTCTTAAGGGTTACTTTTCCTAGAGTAAATGCCTTTGTGATTTCAACATGGGATGGAAGCTTAGATTAGGTGATATCTAAAATCCCTTTCCATATTAAATCTGTTCATGCACTCAAAATCCTGAGTTGCAAAACACTGTCTAATGCCCATTAGCAATGAATTTAATCATCACAACCATTATCTAATATACAAGTGTGGGCAAAAGTAGGTTTACAATTGTTCATATGCAAAATAAGTAATAATACAATAAACTCCATTCTCCCTGTAAAGAAGAGAGACTATTTGACATCACAGGTAAAATATCACATGTGTTCACCACTTTTTCTTTCTTAAGTTTTCAAAATTATGGGGGACTACACTCAACACCTAGTAAGACTCAATCAATACTGTACTGACTTGAATTGAATTATGTGCATGGCTTCATTCAGCCAAAGACATCTTTTCCAATTTCTCAGCTAATTACTCTCACTGGTTCCCCGACTATGTTCACCTTCTTCCTGACCCTCAGTTCACTGGCATCACTTTAATCACTCAGTCTTCTTGGGTAGTCGCCTGTAGACAAGCTCATCTCAGCTTCCTCCTGACCCTGGATCACCAGCTTTCTTTGCCAACTCTGTTTTCTCTTCTATCTAGTCCAACAACCCATTGGTCTCCTACAGTTGCTCGGGTACCTTTCTCAGGGTAGAGAGTCAGGAAATATTGGTTGAATAAATGAATAATTTACTATCTCATAATGACTTTTATAACACCCATTGGCAAAAAACAAATGTTTATCATTTTTCTGATAGCTCCTATATGTTAATGAGCACGTATTCTAAACTCTTCTTGAAAAAGGAAATTATTAGATTTCAGGGCTTTCAAACATCACTTACATTTGTGCTTACTTTCATTCTGGGTCAAAGAACATGCTTAGAAATAAGACTTAAAAGGCTCTCTGTGGTAAACATCCTATAAACTTTGAAAATGATAGCTCATTTTCAATGCTATTACTCATAGCTTATCATATCTCTAAAATTACGTGATAGAATAGTGATAATTAGCATCGCTGTGGACAAAGCTCACAAATATAGGCCTCTTTTCATAACACTAAATAAATGTAGAGGACTCTGCTATTTAGTTAAGAAACCAGGGCCACTTTCACCTTATACAAAAAGATAGTGGTATTAAGTGATTATGTATGGGAGTCTCCCAATTTGCACTTGAACACTGGATGTTACTAGTTCAGTGATGTATGAGTCTTTCATTTTAAACATTCCATCATAACCTCTGGGAAAACAATGCTACTTCCACTATTTTTATAACTGCTCCACTGTTTGATAAGATATAAAGAGCTAGATTCATCAAAAGGACGATAGCAGGTATCTTTCAAAAATTTTAGCCACTAAAAAGCATTTCTATTAATTTTTATGTTCCTTCAAATATTAATCAATAGTTCCAGTGATAATTAGCAATTTCCTCTAATTACAGAGAATTGGCACTCCACAAATAACAAACTCTGATATTATCTAGCATAGTGCCAGCTTTCCTATTAATTTGGAAAATCAGCAATTATCACAAGAACTATGTAAGTTAAAGTATGTCAGATTCCAGATAAACAACTTAAAATACCCACCAACATGAGGTTCAGGGTCAAGAAAAGTTTAATGTTAGCATTTAAAGAAATAAAATATTAGTGACCATCCCTTGCTATTGTAGCATTGTGAGAAGGTGTTCCAAATTTGTTTTATTTCAGCCTGGCCCCTGCTGATGACAAAGCATGCAGAATATGGACAGAAAATTAGTATCAATATCTACTGAAGACCTGATAAGAGCACTTTTAAACATGCTATTTTCCAATTTGAAGATTTACATTTTTGTTGTTTACTTCTAAAAGTCCATCAAAAGTTAGAAAGACTGAAATTCTCCAGTACCTTTGTTGGGAAAGAAATAAATGAAATATTCATGTTCTTATCAATTCCTACTGAACACAAACCAATCTATATATGAACTGTGTTCTTGAGTGTCACCTTGATGTTAAGAAGTCAGGAGTTGGAGAAATGCCTTATATCTTTTTTTGTTTTGGCACAGCCTGTTTAATGTTGACCAATCAAAAGCCCATAACTCTGATTCACACAAGGAATCATAAAATCGACCATTATGTTATCATCTTAGAATATGTCAGAATCACTCCCAGCACAGTGACATGTAGTTTTATCTGGAACAAATCCTCGTGAGTTCAACAGCTAAAAGCAGATGCTTGACTAGGCCTCCCAGCTTTCTGAATCTTTCCTGATCTCAGCAGTTCTGAGACCAAAATTCAGACTGCATTTGCATGTCACCAAAATAACTGGTTTTCTGAAATGTATGAAATTCAGTAAACTGAATAAATCCACAGGAAGCCAAGTCAATCTGACATGTTTTTTTCATTAAATTGATATGTGGAATATGTGTTACTCAAACCTCTCTCAAAAAGGAAAAATGCTGTAAGGTGATGAGGGTGATCAGATGTCTATTGCCAAGATAAATACTACTACAGTTTCCAATAATGCCTTAATTTAGAAATTAAGAACAGATTAAAGATCAAACTATGACTATATTAGAAAATATTGCATTGAATTTCCACCTTCACAGAGGAAAGACAAGAGAGGAAATAGACTTCAATGCCAATAAAAGAGATGATTAAAGTCAAGCCAAAACAAAATCTTCTAGTCTTTGGGGATTAGGAAACAATGGAATGTGTTAGACAGGGGGAGATCGTAGAATATGTCCTTTCCTATGATATTGTTTCTAATCCACTAGAATTTAGAAGTGACAGATTGTTTTCTGTATCATTTCCCTATGAACAAAAGAAATGGCTCTCCATTTTCCCTCAGACCAAGTCTCAAACAACACCTTGACGTCAGCTAACCCATTGAAATCTGCTTCCCACAGCTCTCAGCACCCCTTCCACTCCCATTTCCCCGCCACTGACACCATAGCTATGGCTACTCATTGCACCCTTAACTAAGTTGACCCTCTCTTCTTTTCCCTATTAAAGCAGATCCTGCCTAATTTTCAGTCTACATGCTAAAGTTATATAAAATATATAAACCAATGCTTCATTCAGTTGAACTATCCAGCTGAATGTATGTCTTCTGTTTATCTGATCCCATTGGTATTTATAGTTCCATTTTAAATCTCACTCTTCTTGGAAATTTTTCTAATAACTCCAGTTAGTAATAACCTCTCCTTGTGACAATCTCTTATTGTGCCATATAAATTTCATGTTAGATTTTTATTATTTCACTAACTGGTACCATTTTCTAATTATTTAGCACATGAGACATGTATTCCTAATGAAATTACAAGGTCACAGGCAGCAAGAACAAATCTCCCCTCTCCTATGTGTCATCCACAGAGCCCAGCAAGCACTTTTGACAGAGCAGGGCTCTGAGGTTGGACCAGAAGCAGTTCTAGTTCTTTATCTGTGACCAGCTAGGTTATGTTGTGCAAGTTGCTAAGTACATACTAAGTATCATCTGTAAAAAGAAGAATAATTTCTACCTCACTTATATGCTAAGAGAATTGAATAAAACAATCTCTAGAAATTTCTAAAATAACAGAATACAGTGTATAATAGGAAGCCATTATTGCTTCATTACAGTCTATATCTTATTATTTACATTTGTACTATAAATATTTCTAGTCTTATCTGAAAGCAGATGACTCAACCTGAACCCTATTTTATTTTTTAACATAAAATACTAGAAACTCCATTTTATTTTATTTTTAAGAAAGAAACTCTTGACTCTGGCCTTTTGCTGTGAGTGACCTTCTGCCACCACTCATCCTGTTTTCCCTTCCTCTAATTGCCCTTCTTTGTCTGGAGTAGTGAAAAATTCCAATGTTACTAACCACCTTGATTTAACTATACTCAACAAGCAGGAAATTCACATTTTCTTGAGGAAACTGACACATTTACAAAAATCAATTAAGCCAAAAAAGCAATATTCAGAAAAATTCAAAGAATTGGTAACATTCTAATAATATAATCTGGTCATGATTCTATCAAGTCAATAACAAAGAGATAAAAAATTTTAAGACCTCATACATTTAAAATTTTTCAATACTGTTAAATAATTCATAGGTCTCAGAAGAAATGATGGAAATATATGAAATTAATTAAACTATAATTAGATTTTACAACTGAAATATAATAATTTATATAATAAAAACAGTATCTACAGGAAAATTTAAAGTTTTAAAGCTCTTATACTACAAAAAAAAGAAAAGGATGAAACCTAATAGGCATGCAATTTGAAGAGTTTTAATGTGTAACAAAAGATAAAATAAAAAGAAAGAAGTTAAATGTATCAATCAGCATATAGAAGAGAACAGAGATTCAATAAAAGTTAACCAAAGAAGATTAACCAAAATATGTTTTACAGAAGAATAATTAAAAGTATAAAAATCTTTAGCTAAATTGTTCAAGAAAAATAAAAAATCAGTAAACTAAATTCAAATTGAGGTAATCTAAATACAACAAGAATTGCAAAGATACTAATGCATAAGAGAAAATCATGAGATTTTTTGCCAGTAAATTTGAAACTTCTGATGAAGTTAACAAAGTCCTAGATATATAATGTACAACTAACTTAAGAAAAATGAGAAAGCCTGAAGTCCTCTAACCATTAAAGAAGTTGAAATAGATGTTTAAAACCTTTATGCAAAAAAGAAATACAGTTTTATAGATTAATTCCACCAAAGTTTAAAAGTGAATATATTTTATATTACATTTGCTCTCCCAAAAGATAAAAAATGGAGAATGCTTCCCAACCCATTATTGAGTTTAGTGTAACCTTAATATCACTATAAGAAATGCAAATTACCTGCCAATCTCACTTACTGTCTAGATAGTATGAGTCTTTTTGTTTTCTTTTTTAATTAAATATTTTATTTTTGTTTTATTACAGTTATCTCAACCCCCCACCCCCTTTGCTCTCCTTTGCCCAGCCCTCCCTTCTGTTCCCACAGTGAATCCCATGCTGTTGTCCATGTCCATGGGTCATTCATACATGTTCCTTGACTAGTCCCTTCCCCTCCTTTCTACCCTTATCCTCCTTTCCTTTGGTCACTGTCAGTCTGTTCCTTCTTTCTCTGCCTCTGGTTCTGTTTTGCTCATTTGTTTATTTTGTTCTTTAGGTTCCTCTTATAGGAGGGTATCATGTGGTATTTGTGTTTCATTGTCTGACTTATTTCACTTAGCATAATGCTTTCCAGATCCATCCATATTGTCATGAAGGGTAGGGGCTCCTTCTTCTTTCTGCTGCATAGTATTCCATTGTGTAATGTATCACAGTTTTTTGATCCACTCATTTACTGATGGGCACTTAGGCCATTTCCAGCATTTGGCTATTGTAAATAATGCTGCTATAAAGATAGAGGTACATAGTTTCTTTTGAATTGGTGTTTCAAGATACATAGTGTATAATACCAGCAGTGGAATTGTTGGGTCAAAAGGCAGTTCTATTTGTAATTTTTGAGGAAATTCCCTACTGTCCTTAATAGTGTCTACACCAGTCTGCATTCCCACCAACAGTGTACTAGGGTTCCCTTTCATCTACAATTTCAACAGTACTTGTTGGTTGTTTTGTTGATGATGGCCATTCTTACCGATGTGAGGTGATATCTCATTGTGGTTTTAATTTGCATCTCTCTGATGGCTAGTGATATGGAGCATTTTTTCATCTGTCTATGGGCCCTCTGTATGTCCTCTTTGGAGAAATGTGTCTTCAGGCCCTTTTCCCATTTTTTAATCGGATTGTTTGTCTTCCTGGTGTTGAATCGTATGAATTTTTTATATATTTTGGAGATCAAACCTTTGTCCAAGGTATCATTTGCAAATATGTTTTCACATATAGTTGGATCCCTTTTCATTTTGGTGTTGATTTCTTTAGCCATGCAGAAGCTTTTTAATTTGATGTAGTCCCATTTGCTTTTTTTTTCCTTTATTTCTCTTGCCCTAGGAGATACATTGGCAAAAATATTACTTGTGTAATATCTGAAATTTTACTGCCTATGTTTTCCTCTAGGACTTTTATGGTATCACAACTTATATTTAAGTCTTTTATCCATTTTGAGTTATTTTGGTATAAGTTGGTGGTCTAGTTTTATTTTTTTGCTTGTACCTGTCCAAATCTCCCAACATCATTTATTGAAGAGGCTATTTTTGCATAATTGTATGCTCCTGCCCTCTTTGCCAAATATTAGCTGTCCATAGAGACATGAGTTTACTTAAGGGCTCTCTTTTCTGTTCCACTGATCTATGTGTGCTTATGCCTGTACCAGACTGTTTTGATTACAGTGGCTTGTAGTATAGTTTGATATCAGGTATTGAAAGCCTTCCAACTTTGTTATTCTTTCTCAAGATTGCTGAGGCTATTTAGGGGTCATTTTTGTTTCCAAATACATTTTTTAAATATTTGTTCTAGATCTGTGAAGTATGACATTGGTATTTTAATAGGGATTACATTGAATCTATAGATTGTTTGGGTTAGTATGGACATTTTAATGATGTTAATTCTTCTAATCCATAAACAGTATATGCTTCCAGACATTTACTGGAAGCATAAATAAACAGACATTTATTTGTGTCTTTCTTACTTTCATTCTTCAGTGTTCTGTAGTTTTCCAAGTACAGGTCTTTTACCTCTTGGTTAGGTTTAAACCTAGGTAATTTATTTTTCTTGTTGCTATAGTAAATGGGATTTTTTTCCTATTTTCTGTTTCTGATATTTCATTGTTGATATACAAAAATGCCTTCAATTTCTGAATATTGACTTTGTACCCCACTATTTTGCCAAATTCACTCATTAGTTTGAAAGTTTTTTTGGTGGTGTATATGATTTTCTATTTACACTATAATATTATCTGCAAATAATGACAGTTTTATTTCCTCATTTCCAGTTTGGTTGTCTTTTATTTCTTTTTCTTGTCTGATTGCTGTGGCTAGAACTTCCAATACTATATTGAATAGGAATGGTAAAATTGGACACCCTTGTTTGATCCTGATCTTAGAGGAAAAACTTTTAGTTTTTGTCCATTGAGTATGATTTGGCTGTAGGTTTCTCGTATGTAGCCTTTATTATGTTGAGGTATGCTCCCTCTATTCCCAATTTCATGAGTGTTTTTTATCATTATTGGATGCTGGACTTTATAAAATGCTTTTTCAGGATCTATTGATATCATGTGATTTTTGTCCTTCATCTTGTTTATGTGGTGTATTATGTTTATTGATTTGTGAACATTGTACCATCCTTGAATCCATGGGATGAATCCCACTTGATTATGATGTATAATCTTTTTAATGTATTGCTGAATCTAGTTTTCCAATATTTTGTTGAAGATTTTAGCATCTATGTTCATCAGAGATATGGGCCTATAGTTTTCTTTCTTTGTTGTGTCTTTACCTGGTTTTGGAATTAGGATAATACTGGTCTAGTAGAAAGAGTTTGGGAGTCTTTCTTCTTCTTGAATGTTTTGGCATATTTTGAGAAGGATAGGAGTTAGTTCTTTTTTAAATGTTTGATAGAATTCACCTGTGAAGCCCTCTGGTCCAGGGCATTTGTGTGTTGTGAGGTTTTTGATTACTGCTTCAATTTTATTGGTTGTTATTGGTCTTCTCAGGCTTTCTGCTTCTTCTCAATTCAGTTTTAGAGATTGTATGTTTTTAGAAATTTGTCAGCCCTGGCTGGCATAGCTCAGTGGATTGAGCGTGGCTGGGAACCAAAGTATCCCAGGTTCGATTCCCAGCCAGGGTACATTCCTGGGTTGCAGGCCAGAACCCCCAGCAACCACACATTGATGTTTCTCTCTCTCTCTCTCTCCCTCCCTCCCTCCCTCCCTCCTTTCCCTCTCTAAAAATAAATAAATAAAATCTTTAAAAAAAATTTGTCCACTTCACCCAGATTGTCCAATTTCTTGGCATATATTTGTTCATAGTAATTTCTTACAATCCTTTGTATTTCTGTCATATCAATTGTAACTTCTCCTCTTTTGTTTCTGATTTATTTGGGTCCCTCTCTTTTTTTCTTGATGAGTCTGTTTAAAGACTCAATTTTGTTTATCTTTTCAAAGAACTAGTTCCTGGGTTTATTGATCCTTTGAATTAGTTTATTTTTTGAACATTTGAATTTGGATTTATTGTGTTTTTTTTTATTCTCTATGTCATTTAATTCTGCTTTGATCTTGATTATTTTTTTCTTTCTACTCACTCTGGGCTCTGTTTATTGTTGTTCCTCTAGTTCTTGTTCATGGAAGGTTAAGTTGTTATTTGAGATCTTATACCTTTTTTTAAGTAGGCCTGTATTGCTATGTACTTCCCTCTCAGGACTGTCTTCACTGTGTCACATAGGTCTTGGGCTTTTGTGTGTTCATTTTGACTTGTTTCCAGAAACTTTTTGATGTCTTCCTTGATCTCCTTGTCAACCCATTCATTATTTAATACCATGTTATTCAGTCTCCATATATTTGAGTGTTCTTGAGTTTTTTCCTTGAGGTTAGTTTCTAGTTTCAAGACATTGCAATCCAAGAAAATACCTTGATATAATTTCAATTTTCTTGAATTTGTTGAAGCTTGTTTTGTGTTCTGCCATGCAGTTTATCTTTAAAACTGTTCCATGTGCATTTGAAAATAATGTATATTTTGCTTCTTTGGGGTGAAAGGTTCTGTATATGTCAATTTAGTCCTTTTGATCTAGAGTAGGGGTGTCCCACCCATGACCCACGGTGGCTATGAATGTGGTACAACACAAAATCATAAATTTACTTAAAACAGTATGAGATTTTTTTTTGGCAATTACATGTCACAATGTATTTAGTACATGGCTCAAGACAACTATTCTTTTTCCAGTGTGGCCTAGAGATGCCAAATGTTTGGACACCCCTGATCTAGAGGGTCATTCAGTGCCACAATATCTGTCTTAATTCTTTACTTGGAAGATCTATTCATTGTTGGCAGTGGGATGCTCAAATGCCCTACAATGAGTGTGTTGCTGTCAATATCTTTCTTGAAGTCCTCCAAGATTTTCCTTATATACTGAGGCATTCCTATGTTGGGTGCATATATGTTTGAAAGGATTATATCCTCTTGATGGATTACTCTCTTATGTATTATGTATTGTCCTTCTTTGTCTATTTTTATGGCCATTGTTTTGAAATCTATTGTTTTGACTGATATAAGTATTGCTACCTCAGCTCTTTTTTCATGTCTATTTGCTAGGAATATTATTTTCTATCCTTTCACTTTCAGTCTGTGTAGATCTTTCCTTCTGAGATGGATCTCTTGTAGGCAACATATATTCAGGTCATAATTTCTTATCCATTCAGCTACTCTATGTTGTTTGATTGAAGCATTAAATCCATTTACATTTCAGGTTATTATTGATAGGTACTTTTTCATTGCTACTTATTTCTTTTGTACTTGTGTTCCCCCCTTTTCTCTATATATATTTATATTTTTTCCATCTTCTTAAAGCAGCCCCATTAGGATACCTTGCATTGCTGGTTGGGTGGAGGTGTATTCTTTTAGCCTTCTTTTGCCTGAGAAACTCCTTATTTGGCCTTCCATTCTAATTGAGAGACTTGCTGGATAAGGCTCTCAATTAATCTCAGTTGTAGGCCTTTGCTCTTCATTACGTGGAATATTTCTTGCCATTCCCTTCTGTCTTGTAGTATTTCTGTTGAGAAATCAGCTGCTAGTCTTATTGGGGTTCCCTTGTATGTTACTTACTCTTTCTCCCTTGCTACCTTTAAGATTCTTTGTGTTTAAATTTTGCCATTTTAGTTATGCTTTGTCTTGGGGTAGATGTCTTTGGATTCATCTTGTTTGGGACCCTCTGTGCTTTCTGGACTTATGTGACTTTTCCCCTTATCAAGTTAAGGAGGTTTTTTGTCATTACTCTTTTAAACAGGTTTTCTATCCTTTGCTCCTCCTCTCCTCCTCTTGTATCTCTGTGATACAAATATTATTACATTTCATGTTGTCCTTTCTGCACTCCCTTAAACATTCTTCATTCTCTTTGAGTTGTTTTTCATTTTGTTTCTCTGTCTTGGAACTGTTTTCTACCTTGCCATCCAGCTTGCTGATTTTATCCTTGGCTTCATCTAGCCTGCTTTCAATTCTTTCTAATGTACTCTTCATTTTCAATATGGTATTCTTGATATCCTCCAGGCTCTTACTGATAACTTCTCTGTCCTTTTTAATGCTGGTATAGTTGCCTTTCAAGTTCCTTGTAGCTTCCATGGAGTTCCTTGTAGTTCTCACTGAGTTCCTTGAGCATCGTTATAACCATTGTTTTGAATTCTATGTCTGATAGTTTGCTTGCCTCATTTTCACTTAGCACTCTTTCCAGGGGTTCCTCCTTTCCTTACAATTGGGTTCAATTTCCTTTCAATTGTTTCCTTGTCTCCCCATTTTAGGTGACTATTCTTGTTTGTCTGCATATTAGATTGATCTATTTTGACTCCTTGTTTTTGTGGTGTTACCTTCTGTGGTAGGATATCTGTGGGACTTAGTTGCAGTCTCCTTAATCTTCTGAGCTGGATGCTCTTGTGATATCATTTATGCCATTTTTGTGGGCTCTCTGGTTGTATTGGGTTGTTCTTTGGTGGGTCCTTCCCTCTGGCTGGCTGACTGAACATCACAATTCCCACTATGTCTTCTATGATGTTGTACAGGTGATGCTGAACAAAACTAAACAACTGAGAAAACAACCCCACACTTTCAAACATAACCCCCACCCCCAACCACACTATCAACAGCAAGTGAGCAAATATTAATAAAGGTATAAAGAGATTAAGACTATTATGAGAAAAGAAAAATGAATATGAGATGACTAACTGAAAGAACAATGATTTTGAGAGGGTTGAGGAATAAGAAATAACAAAAGTAGGGAATAGAAACAAAGCAATGAAATAAAATTTACATCATACATAAAAAATGGAGGGAAGAAGGAAGAATGGAGTAAGAAAAGAGAAGAGTATTAGATTTAAACAAAACTTGTAAAAATATATAGTTCAAAACTAGGAATCAAATTGGAGAAAATGATCCACCACAGCAATATCAACAACAAATAGTAAATATTAATATAGGTGGAATGAGAATAAAAGAGAAAAAAAGAGCTCTGGATGGTGTGGTTCAGCGTATTGAGTGCCAGCCTATGAACCAAAGGGTCACTTGTTTGATTCTCAATTAGGGCACAAGCCTAGGTTGAGGGTTAGGTCTCCAGTAGGGAGTGCTTGAGAAGCAACCACACATTGATGTTTCTCTCCCTTTTTTCTCCCTCCCTTCCCCTCTCTAAAAATAAATAAAATCGTTTTTTAAAAAAAGAAAGAAAGGAAACATATGAGATGTCTAGAGGAGAGGGAAGTGATTTTGAGAGGTTAGAGGGAGAATGAATATTAAGAGTGAGGAATAAAAACCAGGCTAAGACAGGGAAAATTGAAATTTAAAACAACAAAAAAAGAAAGAATGGGAGGAAGGCGAAATGAAGTATGAGAGGGGAATGGTAAAATTTTAGTTTTGAAATATAAAAATACTGAAAATCTAGAAATAAAATCTAAGAACGCAACAACAAGCACCATGTCAAGAAGGACCATTTATCCTCTTGGTAGCAGGGTGATCTTGATTTCCTTTAGTTTGCTTGAAAAATTTTTTAAAGTTCCCAAGTAAAGTCTCAGTCAAGAAAGAAAAAAAAATGATACCAAATTTTGGAGCCAATATCCTTTAGGTCAGATGAATGAGAGCAGAAAATATCAAGAGTGATATTTTCCTTTCTTGCAAAAAATTAACTATTGCAGAAGGTTTGGAGGTAAGATATTAAATTAGTTGCTGTATTTTATGACTGCTGTATAGCATTCTATAGCCTCATCTGTGAAGAAAGCTCATAAAAATTAAATATGGAGACAAAGGAGGAAATGTGGAAGCTTTTTTATCTATTTGTTTGGACTACTGGCCGGCAAGGAGAGTTCACACTATGTAGTTTACTGCAGCCTTATGAATCAATTAATAAAGACATAAAGACAAGAATCCATATGCCTTTAATTATGAAGTACTAGTGGCTGAATTTTTCTCATTTCTTTAGGATTTCTGGAATCATGTAGATGTTGAAATAACCACTTCAAGTCAAATTTATTTTGCTCTGGTAAGTGATGAGTTAGCATCTGCTTAGGAAGTTTACTTGAAAGAAATCTGATGAAATATTTGATGTCTTGATCATCTCTGATCTCTTTCAGACTATATACATTTTGCAATAGATAGTGAAGTAGGGTCTTCACAGAATATGAGTCAAGTATCTGCAGTATTTTTTTACTCCCACATAAAATTGGAGCCATTTGAAAAAGAAGGGTTTAAATTAATTTTTTTAAAGCTGACCTCATTAGTCCATAATCTAAAAGGTATTGTGCTGTAGGGAAATAATAATAACTCTGAAAAATAAAAAGAAAGAAAAAAACATACTCCTCAGATGTATTAGCATTATACCTGGTTTCCTTCAGTGTCATAGTTTATAAAGTTGGATATCTCTGTTTACACAGAGCTATTTCAATAAAGTTGCTGAAATTCAGATTGTGAACCTCACAAGTCACTACCTTGTAGAATTTTTATATTTATGTATTCCTCTACAGAGGAGCTTTATTTGTGGATGGAGTGAGCACTGCCTATTTGTAAAGTCCCAAATGGGTTTTCTTGTGCTGAAGTCTATTATGCTACCATTACAATTCCATGTCTTTGAGTCCTGAAAACTTATTCAGAAGTTCCCTATTATGCTTGTATGCACACTTCCTCAAGCTTGTGTTTCTAAAATTGCAGTAGATGTACCACCTGGCACATGCAGAAGAATTGTGTCAAGGGAATTAAATATGTAATAAATATGACATCTCCTCCTGGAAAACAAAATTTACTTGAAAATTTTGAGGCAAAAAATTAAGTAATTTAAATAGAATGGACTCCTGAACAAATGAGGAGTCCAAAGATGGGGCATGGTCTTGGGTATAGCTTGTCCAGAGGTTCAAAATGTATCTCCTAGATACAGTTTTTCTTCATGCAATCTCAGAGTCTTCTTTATATTGACTTCATTCTTATAACCAACCAAAACATTAGTGCCAGGACTTCAGATTTTGTATCTTCTCTGTTTTCAATCTGAGGGAAAAATGCAAGTCTCTTTCCCAGAATTTCCAGGAAAAGAACAAGACCTCACTGGTTTCAGAATGTTCTGACTGGCCAAACCTCATACCCACACTGGAACTTCAACAGAAGCCTACACATTTAAAGAAGCATCCCTTCTCAGCTAAGTCAACTGTGGTATGTTAATTTGAGAATATAAATGAATAATGCCAGATGGCGTGTTTTATACACACACACAGACACACACTGCTCACACATCTCACCCCTCACACACACACCCCTTCCTATGTTTAGTTCTATGTATCAGGGGCACACTAGTGGAAAAATTCTGAGAAACACTTCATTAGAACTTTACTTGGGATTGAAAGCTGGTAGAACCTAGCAATGTTCACTGGCAATAAGGACTGAAATACCTCCTGGATAAGAAGATCCAGAGATGGGCAGACACACTGAAAGCAGGCATACCACAGAGTCTTATCTGCATTTCCCCTTGTTCCTGATTTCATTTGGTATGTGCCTCACCCAATGAGTTACTGACTGGAAGTAAACCAAACTGAGTTAGCTCAGTCAGTGCTGGGAGAAGTATGTGCAGGATAAGAGGCTTTTTTCAACCCATCTTCAATGTTGGCCAAGACAGTCGCAAACAGTACAATGAACCATAATAATGACCCTGAAGAGACCTGTAAAATGCAAGATGATCAGTGCTGAGCTCAGAAAGAAGCTGATC
Source organism: Phyllostomus hastatus (assembly GCF_019186645.2). Classification (NCBI taxonomy): domain Eukaryota; kingdom Metazoa; phylum Chordata; class Mammalia; order Chiroptera; family Phyllostomidae; genus Phyllostomus; species Phyllostomus hastatus. Next base: position 8,777,343 of record NW_025334017.1, on the reverse strand, counting down.
CTCTGGGCAAACCACACAGCTGGGAATTTCTTGCCAATGGGATGAGTTTTGTTTCTCTTAAAACTTCAATAGCAGTGGGTTTTGTTCCATATGCTATAGCACTGCACCATTTTTTCCCATACCCCTTTTCCCCAAAAAGCAGAAATCCTGCTCTGCCTCAGAAATTTTATTGAGAATATATTTATGCAATTACTTGTTAATATCTACTTGTTAAATATAGACCAGTAGTGGATATTGCTAGTTGTTCTATCCATCATTCATTCACCTCATCTCTAAGGAAAGAATCTGAATTTTGTTTAGGGTAGAAATGTTCCCTGAAAATAAAATTTCAGTATCCCGATTTGATCATATATGTGGCTTTGGGACACACTTATTGCCTTAGAGATATGAGCAGAAGGCTACTGTGGATTTTTGGAAACATTTTTAAAAATTTTTGATAGTGCCACCCCTTCGTTGTTCACCCCTCTGTGACTACCTAACACAAAGACAATGGTTGAGCTGAAGCAGCCATTCTGTGACCATGTGGTAACAGCATGAAGGTAAAAATACATGTTATGGATGGTACAGGGGAGGAAAGAGCCTGGAACAATAACATAATATGCTGTTCCATGCTGGGTCCAGGCTTACTCATTTTAGGAAAACATTAAATAGCATACCTTGTGTTAAGCTACTACATATGAGTTCCCTTCTTTTGCAGGCAGCCAAATGTATTATTCTAAATCAATAATGATCACTTTTTAAAATTATTCAAAGTCTACTGATTTTTTCATAACAATAGCAGAAAATTCATTCAAAATAATTCATTCCACCTGAAGCTCAGCCTTTAAAATTCTACCCAGTTCTCAAGGCCATGTTAACAGCAACATCTTGGGCAAGTTCTTAACTTTTCTAAAACACATTTTCTCCATCTCTGAAGTGGGATTAAAATACCACCTACTTTATAACATTGGTATGAGGATTAACTGAGATAATCTGTAAATGTTTCCTGGCAAAGAATAAGCACTAAAAAAAATAAATCTATTTTTTTAATGGTACAATCTTGGCTGGAAATGAACATCAAAAGGCATACTGTAAACTAACAAACACTAATAAATAAAGTTAAGAGTGGCAGTCTAGTTGTTGGGAATAAGAATTTGTTCCTCTTTTTCTGCCTTTTCTAAATTCTGTGAAATAAACATATTGATTATTTTATAGTGAAAAATCACTTTTACAAAAAAAAGAGAGATCCTGAATGAGAGCTGATGCTATATTTTAAATTTAAGAATAGTCTTATACCTAAAATCCAAACTCTATAATGTGAATCTTCCTAGGTGCCTTCTGACATTTGCTAACTTGTTTGCAAGTACTACTCTAAGCATTTCACATGTATTAACTTATTTAACTCACACAGTACCCCTATGATATGGTACCACTACAGCCCCCTTTTATAGTTGAGGATACTGAGGCACTAAAAAGTAAGACAACCTGCGCATGGCTTCACTTGCTAGTCTGGGCTCTAACCTGGGTGGCCTCCTCCGGGCTCCAGACTCTCAGCCTTCATGCTCTTTGACCACCTTGATCTACTCCTTTCCCCTGTGACAATCTTACAAGAAAAACAACTATGTGTTTCATGACACTGTGAGCAGAAGTAAAGCTGTGAAGTCAACTGAGTTGCTGAGGTGATCTGTACAGCTTTTTTGTTCTGCCCTCAATTAGCATCCCCCTCAACTTTCTTCCTTCTTCACTGCTTTCACTTCACTTCCTTTCTTCACTGCTTGGCAGAATGGGTGGCAGCCTATGTGGCAAAATTTCAGGAGCTGAAGATCAATTCTCTTCCTGAAGCATAGGTTAAATGCCTGAGTCAGAATCCATCTTCCCTCTGTAGTAGCTATAACTATGAAAATTCTTTAACTCTGATGTTTTAGATTCTTCTTATGTAAGTTGTAAGTAATAATAGTACCTACTGCATAGAGCCATTGAAGGAATTAAATAAGTTGAACTGCACATAGTACCAATTAAACAATTTATTACTCTTATCTTCCTTGACATTCTGCTTAAAATTTCACAAGCTTTCTAAGCTTTACCTACTTTAAAATGGATTAAGAAACATTTTACTTTAAGCTGCTAGTAGCACTTGGACAGCAGCTAATTGAGAATATAATAGATATTAGAGAAAATGTCAACTAGTAGGGCTCTGGTGGAGGAGCAGGACCCCTGCAAAAAGTCTGACCCTGGAAATATCGACCATTTTCTCTGCCACCTACTTTCCCTACTCAGTTAAATATATTTCTGTTTCAGTTGCTAGTTTGTTGTAGAGACACTGAGCATCTCTTTTATTTCTTTCCATCTCCTGTGAACTGAGAGTGGTATTTTTAGTGATACATTTATTTCACTGCACAGTTATTTTTCATATGCATATGAATGGCCATTAATCTAATTATTAGTATAGGCATTCATTTTAAAACTTAGTTGAACTCTTAACTGTGACTTTTAAAAATTTCAGGAACAACTATGAAGGGCACATGGACAAAACCAAAGGGAGGTGGAATCAGGGGAGGGAGGTGGGGATGGCTGGTGTGGGGAGGAGTGGTGGGGGAAAAATGCAGATAACTGTACTGAACAACAATAAAATAAAATAAAAATTCTTGTAGTTCAACCTCTTATTCAGTCCATTTTAGTTTTTCTAAAAAAATCAAAGTCAATAATAATTTGGATCATGATAGCAGACGGACATTTGTTCACCTCTCCTTCCATTTCCAAACCCTAATAGCTATATTATATTATATTATATTATATTATATTATATTATATTATATTCACATTATATGCAATATTAATACTATATAATGTATAATAATGTATATTTAAAGCATAAATTTTAACACACCTGGGTCTCTATTTAAAAGGCTGAGAATGTTAGAATGGGGGGATGCAGTGATGCCTACATGGGTACAAACACATATGCACACACACACAGACACACAAGTTTTAACAATAAGATTTTTGAGACAAGCACACTGAAACTATGCCACCAAAAGTTTAAAAATAAATGTGTTCTATAAATAAAGAAAGGAGGTATAACAATAGCATTACCTGACATATAAAATCCAAGGTGACAAGCATTAAACAGGGCCGAGATAAATATTTCATATTGCCAAATTGTGTCATCCATCATAAGGAAATGAGAGCTTTGAACTTTTATGAGCCTCATAGAACAGCTTTGACATATATAATAGAAAAAAGTATATAAAGTGTAATGGGAAAATCTACATAGTTAAAGATTTATTACACCTCTTTCAAACATTAGCAAATAAAATAAGGATGCAGAATTTGAATGATATAATTAATCCATATTTATATAGTACAATAGAACATATGTATAACTATGTTGCTGTGTAAGGAATTAACAATTTTAGGGTATGAAAATAAGGTACAAAATAAAATGAAACAGCAAAAACTTGTAGTATTACATTTAAATTGGAACCTATTATGTCCTGATCTTTTTCTAAAAGAAGTATTATTTCCTTGTTCTGTCTACCTAAAGGGCCCAAAATCAATGGCCATCCAGCAGCAATCAGTGCTCCTATGTGCAGACTGTGCTCCACAAATACAAAGGTTCTCTGGAGAAGGGGCTGATTACAAGTCTGGAGCATCAAGTATAGAGTCATCTGAGACATCTTGTTCTGGAACTCAAGAATACCATCACAAATGAATGAAGTGGTATTCACATGACACAAGAATCAACATGAAAGAAAAACAGACACGTGAACACTAAAGAGAAAAATCTACAACTTGTTGGAATCCATTGAATAGAAGTGCCTGTAAGTATAAGAAAAGAAACAGGAACTTAAAATGATACTTAATAAAAAGAAAGCTAAAATAAAACAAACTCAAATCGTGAACATCACTGAAAGTACCTATTACAAGAAAAGACATCTACCTAATATATGTGGAAGGGAAGATAGAAATTAGAAACCAAGTGGACTTCCAGTTTCTCGTTCCATGTGTAAGGAGTTTGGAACTCACCACTCCATCCTAACAACCAGTAAAAGGCTGAACAAACTGAAGGAATCAACAGTTCTTTCTGGATCCATAAGAGAGGTGAGGACACAGAACAAATCACTGGCCCAGACATTAGAGAGACAGAAGGACAAGTACAGGAGGTCACAAATTACCTAGAACAGAGTCAAAGGCAGAAACTGCCCCAGGAACCAGTGCCAGGGAGGGAAAACCTGAACTGTAATTGGCAATTTTCTGGAAGTTCAGTGTGGACAAGTATGACAGTTAAAACTTCAGGAGGGCCTAATCATAGGAGGATTCCACACTGTTGTGAGTTTTACCTTCAGGAGCCAAACCAAGTTCTCACAGTAAATATCTGAGAAAAATCTCCTCACACCTCTAGCGTGGGGAGGGGAAAAGAAACCACAGCACTTTGTCGTTTGTTTTTCTAATTGTTGACACTATTACAGATATCCCCACTTCCCCCCTCCTTTGCCCCTCTCCACCCAGCCCCAGACACCCCGCCCTGGCCTTCAGCACATTGTTGTCTGTGTCCATGGGCTATGCATATACCCATATATGTTCTTTGGCAAATCTCTTCTAGTCCCCTCCCAACTCCCTCCCCTCAGGGATCTGTCAGTCCTATAAATACAACTGTTCTATGTAGTTATGCCCCTGGTCCTATTTGTTTGTCAGTTTATTTTGTTCATTAGATTCCACATATGAGTGAGATCATATAGTATTGTCTTTCTCTTACTGTCTTATTTCACTTAACATAATACTCTCCAGGTCCATCTACATGGTAGCAAAGGGTAAGAGTTCCTTCTTTTTTACAGCCACATTCCATTGAGTAAATGTACCACACCCTTTTTATCTACCAATGGACACTTAGTTCTTCTTAACAAAGCCTGCCCTCAGGAAAAATGATTTAACCAAAACCTAATTGGCTGAGATACTAACAGAGCCTAACTGATCCAGGAGAGAAAAATAATCACCTGCAGCCATTCCAGACTCACAGGAGGAAGGAAAATACCCTACTCCAGCCCAGTCTAGCCATCTTGTTCTACCTACAGGAAGAGAAAAAAACTGAGAAACACTTGTGAAGTTCACTGTCTAGAGGCATAAAAACCTAATTGTAGCACTATAGAATTATTCCCCTTTCCCCACACTTTCAACCTATTGCTAAAGGCATCCTTACAACAGTTCCTTTTAATCAGCACATCCTTTCTAGCTGTCAATAAAAAATTACAAGGCCTACTAAAGGCTAAAAACAAAATTTGCAGAGAAAGAACCTACCTTGTCATATATGCAAATGTTCTTAACAACATTATTTTTAAATTACAACCAGCAATATAAATATTTAAAGGATAAAATATTTAGACCTATTTGGATTTATCCAAGGTATGCAAAGCTGGTTTTAGATCCAAAAGTTAATCAACATAATTCACTATATAAATATACTAAAGCAAAACAAACCATATAATCATGTCAATAAGTACTTAAAAAGTATTAGACAAAATGCAGCAGCCATTCATGGTAAAACCAGGAATAAAAGAAAACTGATTAAGGGAATTTATGAAAAACCTATGTCCAATAGCTAATGGTGAAAAACTGAAAGATTTCCCTCTAAAATAGAGAACAAGGTAAGAATGCTCACTCTCACTATGTGTAATAACTATGGTACTGGAGGTCATAAAGCAAAATGAATAGAAAGCACAGAGATTAGGTAGGAAGAAGTATAAATGCCTTTATTTGCATGTGACATGGCCATCTATGCAGGAAACCTTAAGGAATCTACAAAAAAGACTAGTAGAACAAATAAGCGAGTTCAGAAAATGCATAAAGGTCATCATACAAAAGTTGGTTCTATTTCTATGAGGTAGCACAAACAACCAAAATTTTAAATATAAATATCATTTATTATAGCATTCAAAGATATGAAATACCTAGGGCTAAATTTAGCAAAGAATGTGCACAACTTGTATTGAAACTACAAATTATTGCTGGGAAAAATTGAAGACAAAAATAAATGTGGAGAAGTGACATATCCATGGATTGGAAAAATCAGTGTTGTCAAAACTCCCAAATTTATAATATATTTCAATAACACCTCAATAGAAATGCTGGCAGATTTTTGGCATAGAAATTAATAAAGTGATTATAAATTTTATGGGATAGCAAAGGACTAGACTATTAAGAAGAATTTTGAAGAATAATGTTGAGTGACTTACACTGCCTCATTTCAAAATTTACAATAAAACTAGTATAATTAAAATAGGAAGATACTGGCAAAAAGAAAGACAAATAAATCAGTGAAGCTGAATAGAGAGTATAAAACTGAACCCACACATAACCAATTGATTTTTTACAATGTACCAAAGTAATTCAATGTAATCCAATGTGGATGAAATAATCATTTAAATAAACAGTGTTAGAACAACTTTATATACACATGGAAAAAATTAATCAGGGTTATTATTTAACATCCAATCCAGAAATTACCTCAAATAGATTATAAACCTAAATATAAAAGGCACACAGGAAATCTTGATGAGATTAGGGCACAAAGCACCAAAAGCACAAACCATTAAAATTTGATAAGTTTTATCAAATTTGAAATGTTCACCCTTCAAAATATGTGTTAAAATATTAAAAGGCAGGCCGCAGAATGGAAGAAAATATTTGTAAAGACGTGTATCTGATAAAGAAGTTATAACCAGAATATGTAAAAATATGTGAGAATATATAATTAATATTGAAGGAGACAAATAAATTAATTGTTAAACATGAGCAAAATGGTTGAACAAATACTTCACCAAAGAAGATACATGGATAGCAAATAAGGACATGGCAAAGACATTTAACACAATTACTAATCAGGGAATTGTAAACTAAAGCCATACCAAGATATTCCTGCACACTCACTACAGTAGCTAAAATTTATAAGACTGGCAATACCAAGTGTCGGAAAGGATGAAGAATGCATTAGTCATTAGACAAACAGAACCAACAGGAATGTATTCAAGTTTTCTGGAGAAACAGAACCAGTTATGAGGCATTGGCTCTCAAGATTATTGACCATAAATCCCACAATGTGCCATCTGCAAACTGGGGGACCAGGAAAGCTGGTGGTATATTTCTAGTTCAAATCTGAAAGCCTAAGGACCAAGGGAGCTAATGGTATAAGTCCAAGTCCAAATCTGAAGGCCTAAGAACTAGGGGCATCCATGCCCTAGTGCAAGAGAAGACGAAGGTCCCAGTCCAAACACAGAGCAAACTTGACCTACCTCTGCATTTTTATTTTATCCAGGCCCTCAATGGATTGGGTGATGCCCACATGAGTTGGAAAGGGTAATCTTCTTTGCTCAGTCTATTGATTCAAATGTTAATCTCTTCCATAAACACCTTCACAAACATACACAGAAATACCCAGTCACGTTGACACATAAAATTTACTATCACATGTAACAAGTAGGAGTTTCATACATTCCTGATGGGAATGAAAAATGCTAGTCACTTTAGAACTTCGTTGGCAAATTTTTACAGTTAATCCTACATTAACATTCAACCCAGACACTCCACTGCTAGAAATTTAAAGACATTCATCCACAAAAAGACTTGCCAGATATTCATCAACTAGCAGATTAATACACAATTGTGGTATATTCATACAAGATAGACTTCACCTATTAAAAAATGAATTTGTGATACATGCACTATTATGGATAAAAGTCAAAAACATTATTCCAAATGAAAAATCAAGACAAAAAAAATACTATAAATTTTATACCTTTTATATGACATTCTATAATGGCCACACTTGTTCCCCAGGCACATTTTCCATGTGTCTATATGAAATGTATTTATTCTCTTCACCTGGCAAACTTTACTCTTTATTCATTACACAATCATTCACCAAAATATATCAGTCATTCATTTCCTATGCAACTTTTGGGGTCTTCAGTTATAGGAATTACTTTTAGAGGGTTTTTTTCTCTCTGTTTCTCTAGTAAATGTGAATTTTTCAAGAACTAGGACCCTGTCTACTTCATTTCCCTAGTGTTTGACACTAATGGATGATATGGTAGGAGCTCAATATACATTGAAAACTATGCTTAGTTTTCTGTGTTCCAGATCTCCTTCTGCCCATTATTTCCATAATGAAAAACCATTCATCTATAATTAAGTTGCTTCTATTTTATTTTGTGTGTTCTCTAATTATGTGGAGTACCAATAAACCAGAGACTATCTTATCTTAAGGATGTACACCAGTTTTATTATAACCAATGTTATTATCATATATAGTTTTTAGTAGATTTTTCTTTTGATCATACATTTGCAGATACTAACAGCCTTTTCTTCTTTTTCCATCCTTCTTATTTTTTCTTGTCAGTATTTCCAGCTAAGGAAGTAAAATGAGGTCATATTAAAATAGAGATAGGAGAGTTATAGAAGTCTATTTAGTGGACACTGAGAAGATTCTAAGAGCTATTGTATAATGAGGCTGGTGATAATTATATTTTCACAGATACATTTCTACTGATATTCAAGCAAAATACATTGAGCAGAAATGCTTATAGAAACATGGTGTTTCATTTACATTTCCAAGAAAGTTCCAAAATCCAAAAACTCTTTTAGAAAAAACTGACATAAATTTCATTCACTGGCTAGGTTTGATTGCTCCTGAGAAAATAGTAATTTTTTTTATTTTTAAGATATAAACATGTGTCAACCTATATAGACATAATTAAGAGAAGTGTGCATAGTTAAAATGACTTTTATAACAATAAAAGACACTTTTATTTAAGGGCTTTAATGTAGAAGTATAAATCACAGAGCTAATGAAAACATTTCAAATTACCAAAAGCAACAAAAAGAAAATAGAAAACTAAGATCAAACACATACAATAGCATAGATACATATACCCATACATAAACACTCAGGAGAAATCTATTTTAAAGGAGAATTTTAATACCGCCCTGTGTTGGGAACCGCCCTGGGTAGTGTTGGGAACCGCCCTGCCTAGTATCAAAAGCTGTAACCCCCACCTAGGCTAAGGCTAAGGGAATGCCCTTGGAACCGTAAGCCAGCTAGGAGAAAAGCTTATCTCCCTGGCAGGAGTGCTGCTTCTGCTGCTTCATTCATAACTAAACCCCAAAGCTTGGTCGGTTAGCCAATGATGGGTAAGATTCCCCAAGGGGGTAACAACCTAAGAAAGCACTTTGGGGGCTACAGCAAAAGGGGGTGATGTACCCTCGTTCCTCAGCTTTGAAATAGCCTGAGTCCTCATCGTCTGGGACAAAATCTCGTTATCTCTTGGTTGCCTTACTTCTTTTGTTCCACCTAAGCCTGAAACAATGACAGGGTGGTGTAGCTCTGTGCTGAAAAGGGTGGATTCCCCGGGTGATCAGGCCTAAGGAAGAACATGTAAATTCCTGTGAAAACTTCTTTGTTTAGAATGCTCTCAGTTGAATGAGAAGGGTCCAAGGAAGAAGTTAGTTTGTTCCTCAAAGTTTTACAGTTCTTTGATACTGACTCAAAATAGGCCCTCAGACTTCCTTGTTATCTATTGTTTGATCCTTACTTCCTAGTGATGAGTAATGAGCTTTTACCTAAATTCTTATGCAAACAAAACCAATAAAAAGCCTCTCTGGAGGGGGAATGGCACAATCTCCCCATAAGGGAGGGTGGCCAAGTGGCACGCTCCCCATGTGAGGAGTGGCCCTGCTATTCCTATTCCCCCACAGGACCTGGTTGTCTCTGTGTATGTTTTTCTCAAGTTTTGACAAGCCATCTGCAGCGTTCCATGATCACTGCTGGCCGGTGACCCATGCATCAGCATAGCACACATTTAACAAAATAAAATTTTCACTAGGAGAAAAGGTTAAAAAATCCAAAAACATGGGATATCTACAAAGTTCGCTTTGCTAAAATTAGGCTCCAAACAATTCATGGGCAGGCGGGCTTGGACTGCATCATCATGGGATGAATGGCAAGGCCATTGAGGGGAGGCAGGGAGACTGAGTAATATGACCTGACACTCGGCCCAAAGCACCTGATACCTCTTCCCTGATCCCACTGGCCCATATCACATGGGCACTGTCTGCCTGCCTCCCGTGACATCTGAGAACATTTGTTGGCAGTGCCTCCAGGATCCACCAACTCCAGCTTGTCAGATGAACCTTGTCATCCCTTGGCCTAGGCTCTCCCTGCTTCAGACTGTTCCTTTCTTCCTGCCCCATGCACATCTAAAATACCATTAAATACTCTATGTTCTATAATGGGTCAGTGAAATCCATTTCCTACTACTCAGCTCGCATTCTTGGAATCCCAGAGTTAAACAATCCTGAAGGGAAGGAAGGTCAGACACAAAGCCTGGGATACCTAACAGCAAGAGTGAAACTTTCCATTCCTCTCAGAAGTAAGAAAGGCCTGTCACCTACTTTATTCACCTCAGCATCCTCAGGGAAGAATCCTAGGAAACATCAAGAATCAGCACATTGGTGTTCTACATGAAGGCTAAGGAAGGCAAAACAAATGCCAAGCACAACTGAGAGGGAAAATCCAAATGCACTACAAACACCAGCAGAGACCGTCATAGCTGGCTGTCCTTGTGCCTCTTAGAACATTCTCTTTTTCCACCTTAACTTCCTGCAAATTAAAAATATTGTAAGTATCAAGACAACTTTAAAGTAGCCTGGTATAGCCATTTGAGACATTTGGGTTCTTGAGAGATTTTTAACTCCAAAGGCTTGTGGAAGGAATTTTAACTCCCTGGATCTCCTGAGACCACTGGGTTGGGGGGTTGAGGAGGTAGGGCAGGCATTTCTATGGCACAAGTTCCAAGGAACATAGTACATCCCAGAAAAAGAGAGGCTGTGGCTAACTACTTTGGAGTTACTCCATTAAAACCATAGAAGATGGTTTTTCCTTTTTGTGTTGCCTCTGCTTATGGGAGGCAGAGTTTCAAGGCAGAAGGCCTGTCTATAAATTAAGAAGATGATTTTTGGTGGGAGCATTTACCATGCTGCCTCTTTGGGGTCTAACACCATGAAAGGGACATTGGTCAGGGGCACTACAGCACTTCAATAGTTTCCATGAAAATACTTGACAGGGAGTTAAGAGAGGGAAATTATCTCCACCATAAATAATGAAAATGCTTCTTTTCAAGGCCCAGGAGAGACATAGAATGGCAAACTTACAATTCATCACAGCCTCTCAGAGTGTCATGAAATGTGAGTCTAAACAAGTTTATAGTATAAACAAAGTCATGTCAATAAAAAATATAATATAGAATATTAGTTAGTGGCTATTAATCTGATAACTCTTTGAACTCTCAAACAAACCAGCTTCCCAAATATCACACTTGAAGTTAGAATCCTCATAAAAGAGGATGGTGATGATGACTTGAAAATGTTGTTATAAACATTAACTGAGATAATACAGTGCCTGGCACATAGAAAATAACTAAATAAATGCTTTTTGATTTTCTATTAACATCTATTTCCTATCATCTTGACTTATCCTTTTTCCCCCGCTGCCTTAAAGTCCTGAAAACCCCTGATTTCATCAAAAACCAATGTTAGAAGGACCCATCACCAGATAACTAGAGATAGAGGCTGCTGTGGTGCCATTAACATTGTGGATGTGGGGTACAGATCAGCTGCAGTTACACTTGAATAGAAATAGAGATTCAGAGCACAGATTTAATAGCAAGTTAAGGAATGTCTAAAAAAGCAGCTTGTTAATTACATGTACCAAACGCTATAATAGCACAGCATCTATCCATCCAGGAAACATTCCTTTACTTGCTATTTGAAAGCAACGATTTCCATAGTTGACTTGTGTACAATTATTCCTTCAGTGACTGAATGTCTGCTTAAAGTAGCTCAAGAGCTCAGAAAATTCTTTCTGATGTGACTATAAGCAGGCATAATACTGAGGATATTATAAAATTGTCTTTAGAATTAAGATTAGAAAACATTTAACACGTGCCCTATTCACTGTCAGACACTACTAGTTACTATGAAAATAAATACAAATAGGACAGGGTAGAGTATGTCTTCAAGGTACTCAGAGAGACAGACAAACAAGCAGCCAACTTCAGCACCATGTGAATTCAAGTGTTGTGATGGAGAAGGGGCACCAGATCCAGTCATCCTGGGAGTGAGAGGCTGGAGAGGTGACTGCCTGAAAGAGGTGATGTATGAGGAGAGTTTAGACAGCTAATGACAAAAGCCAACCAAAACAGTCTGGAGCAAAATAGAGGGTCTGTGTCAGGAGTGGAGTAGACATTGGAGATTGGTGGAGATCATCATTGGCAGTCAGAGTGTGGAGAACCTTGCTGATATGATGTATAAGAATTAAGAACTCAAATAAGATAAACAGGGAGCTGCTGAGCAGCTTATTCAGAGGAATGTCATGGTTGAAGTTGTCCTTTACAGAGATGACAAGTAATCCATTTAATCAGATGTGGTGTTGCACTTTGGAGATTATTACAGCAACCCAAACAAAAGATGATAAAGGTCAAATCTCAGATGGGAGCTATAGGTTTGCAGAAGAGAATAAGAATTGGAAGTGTCCCAGGTTCGATTCCCAGCCAGGGTACATTCCTGGGTTGCAGGCCATAACCCCCAGCAACCGCACATTGATGTTTCTCTCTCTCTCTCTCTCTATCTTCCTCCCTTCCCTCTCTAAAAAAAAATAAATAAATAAAATATTTAAAAAAAAAGAATTGGAAACATAGGAAGTAAAAAGCATGGTACTTGGTCACTCGATGCATGGAAGACAAGGTAGAGAATGAGTTCCAGGTTCTTCACTTGAGTGGAATAGTGAAACCAACAAATATGACAGGAATACAAGATAATTCTCCACACTAATAAGCTGTCATGTAATACCAAGGACACTACAATGTATTGATAAATAGCAGGATCCTTGAGCCAGAGCTGCTGGGTTCAAATTCCATCTCCATTGTTCAGAACCTAGGTTAACTTTGGCAATGACCTTGATCTTCACATGCCAATTTCCTCATCTATATAAAGGAGATGATAACAGTAGTATGTGTCTTACAAGATTATTATGAGGAATATGCAAGTAAATACATTTAATATTCTTAGAACAGTTTCTGGGACACAGAAAACAATAAACAACATGTGTACACTCAAGGTGACAAGATGTGTGGTACAAAATCTGAACTTCAGGGAACACCAAAATTCAAGAACAGAGAATTAGGGGAGGAAGAGATAAATCAAATAGGAAAGAAGGAAGATACACAATGTGGTACCAGAAAACCCAAAGGAATGGACTTTTAAGGAGGAGTAGTGATACAGGTGAGACATCTAGCAAAATGAAGGTTATAGAGGATTTTAAGGTGGCATATACAATGAAATATAACTTCTCATATTCTTTATATGAAGTATAATTGTATTTTTGAAAGCATTAATTGTGACTGCTTCTCTCTCAGATATTGTCAGTTCTATTTCACTGAACCAATAAAGACATAAGAGTAAACATTTTTTGCCACAACTGGCTAGCTATTTAGGAAAAATAAAACACAACCAAACTGGATCTGTACATCACTCCTCATATCAAAATAAATCCAAGTTATGTCAAAGATTGATATCTAAAATATTAGGTCAAAATATATGAGAATAAAGACATGAACATTTTTTAATCTAGGGGTAAAAAAGTACTATTTTTAAACATGACAAAATGTGCAGACACTAATAAGAAACTGATTTATAACTTTTCTATAAAATAAAAAAGAAAAGAAAAGAAAAGAAAACCACAATATAAGTACCTATTAAGACTTATTTGAGTAAGTATATGGCCAAGATATCTAATATATAGAAAAATGTAACAATTTTTTTTAAAAATCTAATATCCCAGTTTAAAAAATGGATAAAGGACATAGTTACTCACAAGAAATAAAAAACAAATGAATAATATCTCTTTGAAAATATTCTTAATGTAAATGTAAATTAAATTCATGAAGCAACTTTATTTATCACCATCCAGGAAGGCAAAATTAACAAGAGATATAAATTTCTAGTGTCAAGGTTATTAGAAAATATTACTCACTAATATTCACTAGTATTTGGAATGTAGATTAAAACATTTGGGGACGATTTAGTAAAGACTATGAAATTTTAAGTGCAAATTTTAATTAATTCATCCTACAACATACTTGGTCAGTAATCTTTGGAACTGTCAAGGTCATAGGGAATAGTGAAAAATACTCCCAGGTCAGAAGAAACAGGAAAGTGATGAAATACAATTGTTATCCTCAATTGGATTCTAGAACAATAACAAAATACATTAGTATTAACATTAGTAATAATGTACAAAATTATTTGTTTACTTTTGACAACTAAGTGTAGTTTATACTACCATGATAATGGAAGATGTTAATTTTAGTGGAATGTGGGTAAGGGGAGTATTATCTTTGCAATTATTCTGTAAATCTAAAATAGTTTCAAAATTAAAAGTTTGTTGAAAATTCAATTAACCAGTGATTTCATTTCTGAGAATTGTATCCTATGGAAATATTGCAACCAGTATGGAAAACATGTACATAAGAAACTTCTGACCAAGACTGAGGCATAGGTAGATACACTTTGCCTCCTTGTACAACCAAAAGGAAGACAACAACAAATTTAAAAACAAAAAAATAACCAGAACTGCCAGAAAATCATACTGTATGAAGTCTGACAACCAAGGAGTTAAAGAAGAAACATTCATCCAGAACCAGTAGGAGGGGCAAAGAGTACTTGTGGCAAGGTGGTGACTGGAGGACCATGGGAAGTGAGGCAACAACTGGCAGACCAAGCAGTTTATCCACATGTGCATGTGGATAAACCAGAAAGAATAACTGGGGAGCAAGACAGATCACGCAACCCAGGGATCCAGTGAGGGGAAATAAAGCCTCAAAACCTCTGACTGGAAAAACCTGTGGGGGTTGAGGCAGTAGGAGAAATGCCCAACCTCACAGGAGAGTTTGTTGGAGAGACCCACAGGGTCCTAGAACATACACAAACCCCCCCACCTGGGAATCAACACCAGAAGGGCCCAATTTGCTTATGGGTAGTAGAGGAAGGGATTGAAAGTAGGGCAAGAGCCAAACAAGCTGCATTGTTCCCTCTAGGACCCCTCCCCCATATACAGTGCCACAGTGCAGGGACGTGGGTTGCCCCACCCTGACAAATACCTAAGTCTCCACCCCTTACAATGTAACAGGAGTATTGAGAGGAAAAAAATTTGGCCCAAATTTAAAGTACAGATCAAAGCTCCAAAAATAGAACTAAGCAATGAAGAGATAGTCAATATATCAGACGCAGAGTTCAAAATACTGGTAATCAGGATGCTCACAGAAATGGTTGACTATGGTCATAAAACAGGAAAAAGTGAAGGCTATGAAAATCAAAATAAAGGAAAATGTACAGGGAACCAGCAGTGAAGGAAAGGAAAGCAGGACTCAAATCAACGATTTGGAGCAGAAGAAAAATAAACATTAAATCAGAACAGGATGAAGAAACAAGAATTCAGAAAAATGAGGAGAGGCTTAGGAACCTTCAGAACAACTTTAAACTTTCCAAAATCGAATCATAGGGATGCCAGAGGAGAAGAGGGAGAGCAAGAAATTGAAAACTTATTTGAAAAAAGAACGAAGGAGAATTTTCCTAATCTGGGAAAGGAAATAGACTTCCAGGAAGCCCAGAAAGCTCAGAGAGTCTCAAAGAAGTTGAACCCAAGGAAGCACTCACCAAGGCATATCATAATTACATTACCCCAAGATGAAAGATAAGGAGAGAATCTTAAAAGCAGCAAGAGAAAAGGAGTTACCTAGAAAGGAGTTCCCATAAGGCTATCAGCTGATTTCTCAAAAGAAATCTTATAGGCAAGAGACTAGAAGTATTCAAAGTCAT
Source organism: Phyllostomus hastatus (assembly GCF_019186645.2). Taxonomy (NCBI): domain Eukaryota; kingdom Metazoa; phylum Chordata; class Mammalia; order Chiroptera; family Phyllostomidae; genus Phyllostomus; species Phyllostomus hastatus. The sequence goes on along the minus strand of NW_025334017.1, from coordinate 8,761,440 downwards.
GAAAGGCAAGGACTTACAACCTAGATTACTCTATCCAGCAAAGCTATCATTTGGAATGGAAGGGCAGATAAAGTGCTTCCCAGACAAGGTCAAGTTAAAGGAGTTCATCATCACCAAGCCCTTATTACATGAAATATTAAAGGGACTTATCTAAGTAAAAGATAAAAAATACAAACAGTAAAATGACAACAAACTCACAACTATCAATAACTGAACCTAAAAAAAACAAAAACAAACTAAGCAAACAACTAGAACAGAAATAGAATCACAGAAATGGAGATCACATGGAGGGTTATCAGCAGGGAGAGGGTAGAGAGAAAATGGGGGAAAATGTATAGGGAATAAGAAGTATAATGGTAGGTACAAAATAGACAGGAGGAGGTTAAAAATAGCATGGGAAATGGAGAAGCCAAAGAACTTATATATATGACCCATGAACATGAACTAAGATGAGTAATGCTGGTGGGTGGGTACAGGGTGGAAAGGAATTAAGGGGGAAAAATGGGACAACTGTAATGGTATAATCAATAAAATATATTAAAAAGAAAAATATGTATATAAGGATATCCATTGCACACTGTAATTTGGAAAAAAAACATGTTGTAGGAAAGGAGATTAAATAAGTGAGGCTATAACTATAAAATGGAATTTTATGTATCCATTAGAGAGGTTGTGTTTTACTGGCAAAAAGTTGTTATGGTATATTACTAAAAGAAAAATTTAAGTTGCTATATACAGATAGAGATAGAAATAGATATTTATGGCTAGAGCATACATGTACGTGTGTATATATATATATGAAATCTGAAAAAAAATACATATTATTGATTTTTGAAGGATAGGAAAATAGACCTTCACTTTCCAAGTTTTTTCAAAAATTTCCCTCAAATATTTCTTCAGTTGTGGGAATTGTATAATAGATATGTTTTCTTTTCAAATATTATATTGTAATGGAAAGAATAATGGGCAAGTAAGAGAAAATTAGGAAAGTTGCAGCTTTGTAATTAGCTATATAATCTTGTGCACATGTTCTAATTCATCTGGACCCAGCATTTCCCCAGATAATAAGAAGAAGATGTTTAAAGGGGAATATGACCCCGTCTAAACATTTTCTCAGATGTAACTTTCTATTGTACAGCGATTTTCAACTGGTGTGCTACAGGAATTTTTAAAACATACAACACCTATTTAGTCAGAGACACTGACCTCTTTTCCCTTAGATTGTCAAATTAAAAAAGGACAACAGGCAACACAACAATAGCTGTCCAGTGTGAATGAATCAAAATTATACCTCTTTTGTCAGATCTGTAAAAAATATATTTTGGGATGTGCAGCAGAATTTTGGTAATTAGTTTGTGTGTGCCGTGAGGTGAAAAAGGTTGAAAATCTCTGTTAGTCTATTGTCCTGAAGGTTGAGCAATTCCCCCACTCTAACATCTGCAGAAATTTGTGTATTTGGTCTCACAGTATTTCTGTTCAGAGGTAATAAATACTATCTTTTAGCTGATGGAGGAGAAGGTGTGAGGTAAAAATGGGATATGTTACCTCATTCATTCAAGGTTTATGAAAAACGATTGGGGCTCTTCTGTCCAATTCATAATGAACACAGCTGGTTTGTAGAAAGTGAATTAGATTATTTGGAACATTATTCTTTTAGAAAATGGTTTTGACCAAATTACTGGACAGCATCAGCCCTGTAGACTACACATACTGTACTCTCTGAGGAGAGGGGACATTTCAAAGGCACCATGATTCAAACTTTTTTTAAACTCTTTTATGCACTTTAATGAGTTGCTCCTAGTCAACCTTGGACACATTTATTACTAAGAAGAATTCAAACACATACTTTCAATTCCTAACCATTATATATTTTTCTAAAATCTATTCAGTTATTGTAGGCAATGTAAGTTTATCAATTACCTCTCCAAGCTGTCCATTATCTATTCTGAGAGTATAATTTGTTTCCCGCATAGAATGTGTGTTAACAGCATGATGCGTTTTACATTTGTAATTAATTTTGAACTGACAATGAAGGTAGGAAAAATTCTCCCATAAATAAAAGTAATGAATGCAAGTATTTAAACAAAAGATCCTAGTAATTTCCAGCAACTTAGAAAGGGAAAAAAACTCAATCTGCTCTCTCTTGTAAACTAAAAATACCAAGATATCCTTTGTTCCTTTTTCAGGACACTGTAGAGATTTTGAAAGTCTGATGCTAAAAAGGATAATAAATGACAGATAGGTACACTATATTGAATCTGTGAATGAGAAAATGTTTACTTTTCAATAAAATTAATAATACCATTTTACCATACATGACTAATTGGCTAGTCCACACAAAGTTTTATCAGAAATCCATTTTTGTAGACATAAATTCCAACCCACAATGAAACTAAATATTTAGCTACACATAGCACTTTTAAAATGATAGAGAGCTTGAAATTAAATTACACTAAATGCCTTTATATTATTCCGCATTAAACCTTATTTTCCTTACTGTCATTCTGCCAGCGTGATATCATCGGTGTTGAAGAGGGATGCTAATGCTGTTTCTATTACACTGCACTGTCCTATAATTGACCTTGTTTGTGCGATGGAATGGCTGCTTTTCTTAAGCTGCCAGCCCTTTATTGCAGCATTTTGACCATGCACTAGTGGCTCTTTGTGCTGCTGCTGAGTTCAAGAATCAATACTACATTCCCCACAGCCAATAAAGGCAGCTGACAGCATGAATTAACTGAGTGTGGCCAGTTGCATGGAGGGCCATTGTCTTTAAGGAAAAGCTGGACGTGATTACCAACCTCCATCTCTGAGTGAAGGTTTTAATGCAAAGTGCGAGGTTGCTGTAATTTAATTTTGGCCTGCTGCTCTGACACGCTCCCCTTTGCCACAGCCTCATGGAATCCAAGCTATTAATGGCTGCAAACCAAAACACGTATGGAGACAAAGGCAAATACTCACAGTCATACCATAGCAAAGGTTTCACCTGTCTTGGCCATTCCTTTCAGATACTATTCTTATAACATATCTTATTTCTTTAAACCAGTATTCCTGACACAGTAATAGCCAAGCCAAACTCAAAAATTGGAGTTGTTATGACCTCCATTCCTAAAGGAAGTTTTCATTTATGGTACAGTTGAAAAATCTGCATAAATAACTCATGGCTTTCAAATACAATGTCAAATTATAGGGAAAAATTTTGTCTATAGTTCTTTATCTCCCACCTTACCAGGACAATTTTCATGTGCCCTGCTCCACTGAACCTATTTTTTCTGGAATAAAATCAAATTGATTCTTTTCAGCCCTTACCTTGCCAGCCACATTCCACATGAAACACTTCCACTTTCATAAAACAGTCTCATCTCTGGGATTCTGGTTCCCTTGACCTGGTGTCCTAGGCATTGGTGTTCCTCTCTTTTTGCCCCAGGCTGTCTTCTCTTCTCATTTGTTGCCCTTCCATGGAAGATCTCACCTTTTTTCATACCTGTAATTATTTTTTATTTCCACATATTGACTTCCTAATCTGTATCCCCACCCCAGGCCTCTTAATAAGTTTGGTTGTCCCGTTGGTGTGTTGAACTCCACGTACCTCAAACTGAATGATTCATCTACTGTTCGGTTTTCCAGTTCAGTAGATGACCATCTGTTACACACTCAAGACTAAGGACTTATTTTTTAATCCTTTTTTTTCCTTCACTTTCCACACCCAATTAGCTATCAAGCCCTCCTAATCTACGCCTTAATTCTTGTCTAGCCATCCCCTAATCACCATCATTCCCTCTGTCTCTGTAGGAGTTAGATACTTCTTTAGGGCCTTCCCAGCCCTTCTCCCTGATGCCAGGCTTGTCCCTGCCCCCACAATGGAACATCTCTACAACCAACCTGATCTTTCTGTTCACACTGCTGCTCCTGAAAACATTTCAACATCTTCACACTGACACTTCATTTACCTCTTTAGCTTTAAGTTTTACAGTCTTTTGCCTTTTGCCTCTCCCCAATGGCATATAGGTTGATTCAACTGGAATAACTCAAAGCTTTAAATATAAAAGCCTGGACCATGGCAGAGACTCAGTTTGTAACCAGAACAAAGGGAAACACCTATTGGGCACTCGACTGCAATCATTATGCTCCATGGCTGCAGTTACTGCCTAAGTTCCCACAAGTATCTTAGACAAAGAGAAAATCCGCAGAATAACAAAGTGGGATTTATATAAGCCTCTAAAAGAGGAAATGACATGTCATTTCTTGCTTTATCAAAAGACCTATATTTCTGAGAGAAGTTTGGTATTGAAAACATCAGTTCTGTTTATAACAGCAATGCTCTTGGTTGAAATTAATTCAAGCAGAGTTATTTAAGGGACAGTGTATTATACACAAACCATTTAACTTGAGCTTTAAAACCATTTTTCATGTCTGAGAATTATCAAGAAGATACCATTTGGATCAACACTTGCCATAAACTGGGATAAAACCTGTGGTTTTAAAGTCTTTTATTTCATTTTTTATTTATTTTTCTTTTCTTTTTATTAAATGCACTGGGGTAACACTGGTTAGTAAAATTATACAGGTTTCGGGTATGCAATTCTATAATACATCATCTGTATATCATATATTTTAAATGCAAGCACTTGTGAGACTCTTAAAAGCACTGTATCTGATCTATTCCTACTCAAAAATTTTGTTGCTACCAATTTTTTCAGGAAAGTTTTACTTCCATTATCCTGAAACATCATACCACTAAAAAACAAATTACAGTGTGTGATTCTTACATTTTCAACGCCAGAAAGGCTGAACTGGAGATAGTAATGCTACAGCTACCTGAGTTGCCTCTTTCTCTCCAGAACATATAATCATAAGCTAAGAAATAAGTGTGTTCCACTGAAATCAGAAGGTGATGCTCTTCCCAGGGCACCTAAGAAAAGATGTTTGTTCCTTTCCTACCCTTTCTCCCAACAGCTCTTCCATATTTCACATGCTGCACTTTCCTGGCCAGAGAAACTTCAAGGGTTAATGGTTTGGTAGCTCAACAACTTTTGATGCTGAGTCCAAGAGGCAGTTGAAAGGAAAGCATGCACAATTCTCCATCCTGCTCCCTATCTGTCAGGGTTATAGCACGGAAGGAGACTCAGGCTTCTCCACAGAGATGAGGTTACTGCTCTTTGTGATATATGATGAGATATTGCACAGAAGTGGGAGGGAGGTTCTATTTTAGATAGATACATTCATTCTGCCATTAAGAGAAGAGGAAACTCAGTCCAAGAAAGCCCAAGATGGAATTACCGAGCGCACATCTCTAGTTTACTCTCCTTTATTCGATCAGGAGCCTCTTGGCATTGAAACATTGTTACTAGTTTCTTCAAAGACATGAAGAAGGAAAAAATGTCTCATTTCCTGGATACTTGGAAAGGTACATTTTTGTAGCTGCTTCCCACACTTCAAAGTGACTAATTAAACTCATTAAGTATCTTTGCTCTTGATTTATTTTTACCTAAAAGGATTCTTTGGAGTAGCAAGGTGATTTTTACCAAGTTCCCTTAATCAAAGGCAACACTCCCCAGATTAGGTCTGCCTAAAAATATATTTCATAGGATTTAGCATACTTTACACCTCCCTGAAATAAACCTAAGTTTTTAACAACAATCGTGGTTGTCCAGCCTCTCGACCCAATATAAGAGCCATAGCAGCCCAGTTCTTTGGCACTCTGCCAGTCTGGATGGAGTCTGGGGAGGTGCAGAGCCGTCCATCAGAGTCCTCACTATGGGCATGTCCACAAGAATTGCTGTATGTCAAAGCCTGAAAATATACCGTTTTCTCTCTCTCTCTCTCTCTCTCTCTCTCTCTTTGGTCATGGACCACACCATGTTTATTTGTTAATATGTTCTTTACTCCATTCCCACTGCCATACAAAAAATAAAAAAGATGTCTCCATTAATAAGAAAATTTGCCTGCTTTTTGATTTTCAATATAATCCTCTGAGTGAATTATCTGGCCAAAGCAAAAGGCCAGGGGCCTCCTCAATGCTCTTGATGATATATGAGAAGCTGTATGGCATCAGCTGGGAAAACCGCAGCCAACATTGAAATAATCAAAAGTGACCTACATGCAATAATAGCCTGTGTGACAGTGAAGAGGGGACACCAGGAAGCAGGTGGTCTATATGACAGAGGATCAATACTCCCGGAGAGGGGCTACAATAGATTCCAAATGGAAAACAAACTCGTGGAGAATACGTACAGAAAGATGGGGGAGGGGAAATAAGGCAAACCTGCAGGAAACAACACAACAAAGAGAATGTGAGTGTGGGGAGGGGGCCCACTGATGGCACCAGAGTGCGGGAGAAGACAGTCCGTACGAATTCGCCTCCACAGCAAAGACAGGGGGCAACACAAGCACGCAGAAGTGTGAGCTCCCAACACCAGCCAGGATCTTCTCTATTCTATTTTACCATGGTTTAAAAATGTCATCATTTGTAAGAAGTGTTGACAGCCTCAAAAACTTGGTTCTATTTTGTGAGGCCTAGTTTGTAGTAAGAAAACAAGGGCAACCCATATTTCATTTCTTTTGAAAATATATTTCAATGAAATGGGAGATGGGGAGAGGTAAATCTAATTTGCATTATTTAGTTCAAAAGAAATGTTGCTTTGATGCCACTGTGTGCATCTGCAGCACTTCCTCGCTCTCTTGGGAGCTGGTGTGTATTAACATTCTGTTCCTCTTTTTCATTACTGCTATCACATACATTAAAATAGGCGCGCGCACATGCACACTCACAGTATTAGTTGATAAAACCATAACAGCAACCTCCAATATGAAAACTTTCTCTAGAATTCAATGCCAAACAGAAATAAACTAAAAACTCTGACAAATGTTGGTAAGATTTTATTACATTAAGGAAATCAACAGCATTGGCATTTCATGACGCTGTGTACCTATCATGACTTGTGGGAATCTGTGCCATAGTCAGGCCTGGAGAATGTTTCCAATCACATTCAAACAGAGGAAGGGTGCATTATCAATGGCATCATCTTGATTTCTTCTTTTATTTGTTAGAATGGAAATTCACCATGCGTCGTTGCTCCTATGCCAGGGGAGTAGTGAGGCATCCCATTCCCCAACTGCTTGCTCATTCTCAGGGAGCATTTTCTCCCAAACACTAAAGCCTATGTGGAAATCAGAAGTCAGGACTGTGATCTTTCCAAGGAAACAGCTTTAAAAACCTCTAGCTATGCCTGCAATGCAGCAGATGTGTGGGCTGCTGCCAAGCTCCGGCTAGCTCTCGAAAAATGCTGACATGAAGGCTGAGACTCTGCAAGGACCAAAGTAATGTTTACACAGAGCCGGCAGGTCCAGGCGCTGCCTTCCTGGGCATGCCCTTCAGCACTGCTTTCCACGCCTGCGCCTCCTCGTAGCTTCAAAAGGTCTTGCTTTCCATGTCTCTCCCCTGACTCTGCCTCAAGTCCAAGCTCCGTGGGGGGAGGTCTGTGTGCTCCTTTCACAGGGTTCCCAGAGTCTGGCACACAGTAGGAACTCTACAATGATTTGCTGGGCCGGTAAATAAAATGAGTAACCTTGAAGGAGCCTCCTAAAAGCGGAATCACTTCCTGAACCTGGCAGATAGCTCTCTTTCCCTACAGGAAGATGGATGATTGAGAATAGCTGACCTAGCTTCTGCCTAGAAGGAGAAAAAAGCCAAATGTGCCCTGGAGGCCGAGGACATGCTCCCTCTTTCCCTTTCCTTGAACTGCCCAGAACCTCAGCCTGTGGTTCTCAGCACAGCCCTCAGTTGTACATGCTGCCCTGTGCTGGTCTTTGTTTTCTGACTGAAAGTCCTTTGTCCTGAGGATGAATTTCAGCCATGGTCTGAGCCACTTGCAGGGCTCAAACTCAGCAGGTGAGTGTGATGTTGGTTACCAGTTTCAAATCAGGGACTTTTCCCTCTTGAGCCTATTATTTGAATTTTAACTAAGTAATAAAAAGCAGAGATAATACCTGGATGATTGGGGCTCCCCCTCAGCTCCAGCTCCAGCTTTAGTGCAGAGCTAAGCCCCATATGTATCATGACAGGCCTGGAGAGACTGTGGCTTCTCCTGCTTCCTGACCTCCCAGCTCCACCGGCCAAGCTTCCCCGCTTGCCCAAGGTGATGATGTGTGATTCATGGCTGTCTGCATGGGAGCGAGCAGGGCTTTTGCTGTAGTCTGCACATCTACTATATCCCAAGAAGAGCCCACATTTTATCAAGTCTCTCCCTTAGGAAGATCACAAACCACTCTATGCACAATTGTCTCTTCATCTGGCCCCATCACTTGGGAAGTGAACACTACAGGGAACCTCAGATAAAGAGGCTGTAATAACTCGAACTAAAATTTGACTGGTACATGGAGGGTTACTCTGTCCTCCTACAGAATATGCCATATGCTGTTCTGTAAGCACAAGTGACTGAATCCTCGAATTTATTCTTTATCTGAAAGATAGTTAAAATGAGTTGGCAAACACTTTCAGTTCCATACCATATTCAAGACTTCTTTTTTCAAATGGCTTTTTGGATAATTAAGACATTTTTAAATATATAAAAAAGATCTTTAGTCTGTTTACTTATGAGCCAATCAAGGTAGATATATACCACAGAAGTGACTTTTATAATTATTAAACAATGTGTTTAATCCCCAGCATAGATAGATCAATATTTTAGTCAGGGGCAGGTGCATGATGCTAGCAGCCCTTCCCACAATGCACAGACATGCACACAAATATATATACACACATATATGAACACATGCACACACATACTTTTTTCTTTCTGAGAACTGCTGTAAGCTCTCTTTTATGCTACAGCCTATAGGATATATAAAAGTAAGAATTAAAGTCCTTTCTAGTTTAATAATGAGTTAAAAGAAAAGAACCAGAGTTTTGCTATTGCTGAAACCCCAGCCTCTATTTATTCATCTTATGTGGGTTTTAAAAGGCCCCACTTCCCAGAGACTTACTTATGTAATCTCATTCTCTGTGAGCCACCTGCGAGAACCTCACCATGGGGACTCAAAGACTTGTGAGAAGTGTCAAATGTGTTTTACAAGAAAAACTGTTTTTTACTCTTTTGAGGCTATCAAACACAGAAAGGAGTGCTTTTCTGCATCATTTTAATGTATGAACCTAGGGATAAATCCCTTAGCCAAATAAGGGAGTTTGTCTGACTTGATTTCTGTGTATGTTTGAACCCATCCACCTGCTGTCAAATACAAATGGGTAACTTGGGAAATGTTCTGTTCATCAGAGTCTAACCTGATTCCTGAAAGAAATACATATTCTAAGGAAAAAATTTGAGGAAATGTCTGCAGAAATCCCTGTTTTAAATAGAGAACAAAAGACAGCACGAATGAAGAACTGACACAATAAAATTGTGGCTTTATAACAAGTTATTCACAACTGAGTAACAAAAGTGATCCCTAGTGAAATCTATTCTTTAGAAAAGTGGATGATTTCACTGATCCTGTAAACTCAAATTATATGAAGATATTCATGTGCTTTGTCTAGCCACCTGGATTAACTTTTGGATTCTGTAAAATTTATTTTTATTCACTCCTAAAACATCACTTATTTGTCTTTTATATCTTTAAAGGGAAAAAGAAACTAACAAAAATAAAAACTACTAAAGACAGAACATAACATCACATCCATAAATAGTAATGGTTCAGGAAAGTAATATTTCACATCTAACTTTTTTATCTAAGGGAAACAAAAACAAGAAAAAATTGAAGATATTTTTCCTTAAAATCTGCAAAATAATTTGTATTCTCAGAATTATCCAAATGATTTTACATTCTCATAAATATCAAACAAGTCAGAAAAAACTAGAACCACTAGCCTATTAGTAATGATATGTTAAACAGCAAAGGAGAGAAAACTGAGGAGAGAATTCTTCTAAAAATGTCAGTGTAAGAGGAGTGAAAAACTCAAAATGAGCTGTCAATCTTAGAGCAAGATTCTTGAAATAATAATTTAGCAACCCTGATCTCTAGAGCTTTGCCTTTTTATGCTAAGTGTATTATATCTATTTTCATTTAATCTTCCTTGTTCATAGTTTTAAGATAAATTTTTTGATATAACTACTGAACTAGACAAATGACACTTGTTTGATTAATATCTCTTATAAGCAAGGAATCCATGACCTCTGCATGTTTCTGGCAGGCATCATTTAGGATGCACTGAAATTTGAGCTAGGATGAAGGAGACACTAAACAAAGGCTTGACTTCACCATGGTGACGTGCCTTTCCTACTTGCAGATAATTAGTGTGAAATAATTTTTCAAATATATGGGCACCACAATAAAAAGAAGGGGACAGGCACAGGGTCAACTCAGAGCATATTTTATTTCAAAAATAAAATAAATTTGAAATAAGTTCCCCAAGACTTGTAAGTAGTTTTCACTCACCTGTATGGCAATTATTTTTTTTTGCATTTGTTTACCATGTTTTTGTTACTATGTGACCCATTTTTAACCAATTTAGATTGTTGTTGGGAAAGGTTGACCTATTAATTTGGATTGCCCCAGATATAATCTCCCTAATGTAACACAGCTGACCCTCAAACAACACAGGCTTGAACTATTCAGGCCCACTTACACACATATTTTTTTTCAATAAATACACAGTTGGCTCTTGGTGTTCCTAAGTTTTACATCAGCAGACTCAACCAACCACAGATCGAAACAATATTTTTGAGCTGCAGTTGGGAATTCATGAGCGTGGAAGACTGACTGTATGCATTGTTCTATGTCATTTTATAAAAGGGACCTTAGCACCCATGGGTTTTGATTTCCACTGGAAGTTCTAAAACCAATACCCTTTGAATATTGAGGTGATGACTAAAATTTGGGGGGAATCAAAAGTTGTACATGTATTTTCAACTGTATGTAGGGGTGGTTCCCCTAGGCCCAATTTTGTTCAAGGGCCAACTGTATTTTTGGTCACTAGCTAATTTGAATGGTTATTGTTAAGACTGTAGTTGTAATTAATCTCTTCTTCACCTGATATCAATGTATTTAGCTACAAGTAACAAAGTACTAAACTACAATATCTTAATAAAATTAGGTGTTGATTTTCACACACACACACACACACACACACACACACACACGCGTAATAGTGAAAAGGCAGCCCTGACCAGTGTGGCTCAGTTTGTTGGACTTTGTTCTTCAAGGCAAGAGGTTGTCAGTTTGATCTGGTCAGGGTACATGCCTAGGTTGCAGGTTTGGTCCCCAGTCACATACTAGAGGCAATTGATGTTTCTCTCTCACATCAGTGTTTCTCTTCCTCTCTTTCTCCCTCCCTCCCCCCTATAAAATTAAGTCAATAAAATCTTTTTTGTAAAGGGAAAAGGTATACCCTGGCTGGTGTAGCTCAGTAGATTGAGTGCAGACCTGTGAACCAAAGGGTCTCCAGTTTGATTCCCAGTCAGGGCACATGCCTGGGTTGCAGGCCAGGTCCCCAGCAGGGGGTGCTTGAGAGGCAACCACTCACTGATGTTTCTTTCCCTTTCTTTCTCCTTCCCTTCCTCTCCCTAAAAAATAAATAAATAAAGTCTTTTTTTTAAAAAGACAGTGAGAAGGCAGCCTGTTTCTGGTGGGTGCTCAACAGATCTTTGATGTCAGGCCAGACATTTCCGTCTTTCCTCTTATAGTCACAAGACGGCTGCACAGCTCCAGGCACTGCATCTGCATTCAAAACGGAAAAGAGGTAAAAAGTGGTGCCAACCAGGTCTGTTCTTTTTAAAAGGAGGAAAAATCCTTTCCAGAAACCATCTTAACAGACTTCTTAGATTTCTTTGGCAGAACTGAGTCTCTTGGCCATCCTTTATGCTGTGGAGACTGTGAAAGCAGGGAAATGCATGTCACGATTGGCTTTGACTGATTACAACTTTTATCAAATCCAGAGTGGCAAAACACACTGCCATTCTGAATGAATACAATGTCATTCGGTTAGGAAGGAAGGAGAGTAGATGTTAAGTGGGCATTAACACTCTCTGTCCTACATCCATAAATATAGATGGATGGTTCTCTTGCTTACTGACAAATATGCAACCTGGTATGTGGGCTTCCACCTTCAGACCCAAAGTGTTCGTCACATAGATAATAGTCAAGCATGTCATCTTGCTATGGAAAGAAACATACTTCTTACTCATTTCCATAGTATCTATCATCAGAACTGATGTCACACAACAGCAGGACTTAACTGAAGTACAAATAAAATCCTTTTATTTTGCTACCATCATTTGAAAAGGACCTCATGGGACCTCTCTTTGTCTTCAGGCTCCAGCTTCTCCACATTTGTTGTGTCAGGCAATGAGGAACAGTTTGTTTGGGGTGATCTAAAGTACCCAAAGGTTAATAATTGAGTTGAGAGAGTTTAATGAAATGTGCACAGACTTTGGCATAAGACAGACCTAGGCTTGCATCCAAGCTTCTTCTCTTACTTGCTGCTTGATCTTTAATAGGTTTCTTACCTTCTTTGTACCTCATTTTCTTCATCTGTACATGAGCATAAGCATTTCTAACTCACAAGCAGCCATAAGGATGGAAAAAGCTGTGTGGATGAATGATGGACACATCTTGGTGTGCCACTCTTGTTCTTTCTTAAAACTGTAGCCTCTCAGGTCATGCAACCAGTACTAAGGAGCTCACTTAGGATTTCAGTGTTGGTCTTAAATCTTGCCCTTAAGTATGTGAAGGAAAACCTTTTATTGCCTTCATTGCAAAAGCTCTTTTATTTTACAGAGAATTGGTTCAAAACCCTCCAAGTTTGAATCCACAATCCTAGAAATTAGGAAACAGACTTGACAGTTGGTAGAAGTTGGTCTGGAGGGCTATGGAAGCAGATACCCTAGTTGCTGGGGGTGAGGGAGAGAACTGAGTTACTGTGAGGGAGCAGGGGGCAGGTCCTGATGTTGTAGTCGTCTATCAAGGCTTGCTTGAGACCTCTTTGCTGGTATCTTCACTTTTCATTAAAGTAGTAGATCTCTCCCTTTTACAACCTCTTTGTTCTCTGAGTTTATTGTATATCCAATCTAACTGATCAGATTTACAATTATTTCATGTATGTTGTCTGCTTTCTCAACTATAAAGATAGAACAATATTTTTTTCCAGTAAACTTATGTGGGGATTAAATGAGATAATGAAAGGAAAGGTACCTAGCACAATATTGGACTCATTTTTGGTCATTCAAATGCACCAATATTTGAATGACCGAATGTTTCCTCGCTACCTACACATCAGAACTTTACAAAGTAATTTTCATCATTGCTTGAATAATTTGGTGATTTCTATAAATTTCTAAGTTTCTCCATTATATTAATTATAGTGTTTTGGAAATCTTACTGTAGGGTATAAGTCACTAACAGATGCTCTACCTTTACTGAACAAACAATTCCAAACCATTACATTTATATTAAAACCTGTTTTCATTTATTTGTCCAATGTATCTACAATAAAAACTGCTAAAGTTAAATCAATGGAAAATAGATTTGATGTGACTTGAGTCTAGAGATGTTCCCTAGAAGCAGCCAGAGCCCCTTCTGTACAAGAGAGTTTTGGCAAAGAGCCTTGCTGGGCAGAACTGATTATCGTATTTAAAAACTAATACCCGGTGTGCACCAGTAATTCCTCCCCAAACATTCATTTTATGATGGGTAGTCACAGCCTTAATGGCAAGTTAAAACTGTATTTGAGAGATTGTTTTTGAAAATTGAAGACACATTAGGTATGAATCTCATTTATGTAGAACCAGAAAGAGCAGCTATACCACTTACATAACATAGAACAAAATCCTTCTCATAAATAAGAAGTCAGACATCAAGTTTTAGAGCTAAATTGATTATGCTGATTTGGATATCTTTTCTTTCTTGTTCCGAAAAAATAATAAAGTTTTAATTGCTATCTGTAGAAATCAAGAGTCCTTGGGAGAATGTTGGCAAGCAAATAATAAATGACTCAAACCCACATATAAAATGAAAGCATGCTAAAATGGTATGATCGACGGTACATACAGATAAGTACACTGGAACCTTCCCTGCAGAAGAAAGTGAAAAAAAACATTCCTTTTAACACTGACATTTTTTTTCTGTAGCAAGGGAAAAGGCAGTGAGTGTTAGCAACCAAAAATTGCTTTTCACTTTGCCAGCTAGATAAATACAATGAAATTTCAATGAAAATAATGGGAAGATGTACATGATTGATGGTCGATTTACAAAAATTTCAAAGATATGGGTACAATTTGTCATAAAAATGATGTCGAAATCTTTGTGGTGTTGTCAGAAAAAAAATATGGAAAGAAAAAAATTGCCAATTTCCTCCTCCAGCTCTTGTCCTTGCCCGTTCTAGAATCTGTTTGCTTTTTGGGGAAAAGAGGTAGGAGTATTTTTACTTCTAAATCTTTATTCTGTTAATCACTAACCTCTGTGGCAGCCATGTTTCAGAGGGAGTTCTCGTGAAGTTGGTCAGAAGAGGACCGCAAGAGAAGCTGTATGTGAAAGTCCTTTGTAAACTTCAAAATGCCCCTAGTTCATTTTCCTGATTGACTAAATGCTAAGTTAGATACATTTAAATACTGTTTGTTGGAAAGAAAATGTGATTCTAAACTCTGACTCAAAGGAAAATTAGATATCCGTAAAAGTGAGGATAAAAGATAAGAAAAACCAGAATGCACTATTACTAAAATTTATAGATCAGACCTACACTCAGTCCTTATATTTTATAACAACAGCAAGTAACATTTTTTTCCAGAGATCTGAAGAGCACACACTTTGTCCGAATCTTCTCCGAATGCCCAGCCCTTAAAACATAGGAGGTCTACAGTAGGAGATACAAACACATATCCAGTGAATGAATGAATACTTACTAGTGAACTAGATCTGTGCAGACTCGGTTTTTGTTTCTGGTTTGTTTTTGCTTTTGTTTTTTACTTGCTATAGATTATTTAATCCTTGCACTAAGCATATGAAATAGGCTTGATCCTCAGTTTTTTGATAAGAAAACTGAAACTTGCCAGTGGCAGGAACTATGATAAGCATTTCACATAATTATGTCATTTAACTTTCGCTGCAGTCCTATTGGGTGAGCTCTGTTACTCCCATTTAAAGATAAGAAAACTGACACAGATAGAAGTAAAATTACTTAAGCAACAAAGGGGCCCCACTAGGCAGGATTCTAATCCTGGAAGTCTGACTCCAGAGACCTTGCTCTTAATGTTAGTATTATTCTGCCTTCCCTGCTGAGAAAATGGTAACAATATGATACAGACTAGATTTTGTATCCAACTCTGCTTGATGCCAAGGCCTGACCTCTTTCCATTCCTTCGTTCAAAAAGTTGCCAAAACAGAGAATGAAGCATAGAAGTATTGGGAAAGCCTTGATAGGAAAAACTGAAGCTGATAAACTTTGGGAGTCAGTTCTGCCAAAAGTAGTAAGGAAACAAAGCAGAAGAGACTGAACTGACCTGAAGGAAGCTTAGCAGACTCAGGAAACAACCTGAATTTCATCACACTGAACTCTCTAATGCAACTGACCTAGGATTCAGTTACTTGGATGAGAGTCAAGTGAAAGAGTGAAGCAAGCGCTCTTCTGCTTGAGCTTTATATCATTGTTAAGGTAGATGTATGAAGTTAGAAAATACCACTGTTAGAGAAAGTGGCATTACAGTATTCAGAAAGTGCATCCACCAAGTCTGGTTTGGTGGGAAGGAGCATGTGATGTTCAATCCTGTTTCACTTGAAGGCTCTTCTGAAAATAGACTCTAATCTTCAATTGGACCATAGTGACAGCTTCTCATTTTTTAAATCAAAACAGACTGCTCTAGAGTAAAGATCATTAAAAATTCATTTTATTTTCAAATCAGATATCAGACACAAGGTCATTTTTAAAGAAACAAAGAATTGTGACAATGAAAGTGACTTCAGAAACACATTTAATCCAAACCTGTGTCTTTAAGCCCTATTTCCTCTCAATATCTTTCAACTGGTTCAACCATGAGCCCCTTCAATGAACTAAAATCTATGGAATACATACTGTAGAACAACAGTTATCAAACAGTCCTATGTATTAAGTTCAATGCTAAATTTAACTTGGATTATCTCATTTAAGCCACATAATCGCCCTTCAGAAGGGTGCTTTTATTATTACTATTTCACAGATAAAGAGACTGGAACATAAAGATGCTGAGAGACAATTCAAGAGCAAAGAGGTTGTAAGCAGTCAGACCTGGGCACCTGTAACTCCAGAGCCCACAGAGCTAATCCCCAACCCATGGAGGATCTATATGGTGCTACGTTAATTTGTAAAATTCTGTTATTTGGAAACAATATTAAATTGATAGAAAAGTTAAAAGAATAAAAATAATAAAAGAAAAAATAATACAAAAAACACCATTACATCCTTTAGGTGATTCATCAATTAAAATTTTACCCAATTACTTTGTCCTCTGCATAGTAGATAGATAGGTAGATAATAGATAGATAGATAGATAGATAGATAGATGATAGATAGATGATAGAATGAATAGGTAGGTAGGTAAGTAGGTAGGGAAATTAGGTAAGTAGATAAATAAATAGGTGGGAATGGAAGGAAGGATGGATATAAATTTATAGATATAGATAGAGACACAGGTAATCTATAAAATATATAATATATATTTATGTATATAGTATATATAAAAAATTTACTGTGAACCCTTAGAGAGTGAGCAACATATGTTAAGGCCCAGTCCCTCTATTCACCTCAGTATCTAATTCTAAAGAATAAGATATTTTCTAACATCAACTATGATAATCAATCTCACTAAAATTAACATTGATATGATACTTTTTTCTAATCCACTGTCTGTACTACAATTTTGTCAACTGGCCCAACAATGTCCTTCATAATATTTTTTTCCTCCAGTGCAAGATCCAATCTAGAGTCAGATAATGCATTGTGTTATTACATTCTCTTAGTTTGTTTTAATTTAAAGTATTTATATACCCTTTCTTTGTCTTTTAAAAACATGATAAATTGGAAGAAAATAGCCTTTTTCCCATTGGGATAGGCTTCATTTTGGGTTTGTTTGGTATTTCCTCATAATTAAATTCACCATATGACTTCAGGCTGAAATAAAATGTAAGTGATGCTGTGTCCTCCTTAACCTAGAAACACATGAGGTTCATCTGCCCCTCACCGGTGACATTAATCTGGGTCACCCAAAGTTTGTCTGCTTTCACCATTTATATAGTTACAGTGATATAGTTACTATCATATAGAAACTAAATTGTATATAACTATACGTAGATGACTTTATGAGGGGGGACCTCCAAAATATGGAATTATCTTATTGAAGTGTGCCCTTGTAGTACTGATTCCCTAGTTCCTAGAACACTAGGTGAGTGTTCTAGGAACCCATCTGTAGGAGTACACCATCTGGCATTGTTGTGAGAGGCTGTGTCTGACTTCAGTGAAATTTTTTTTGAAGACTCTTCAATGTGTTTGCCCATTTCATGATGGCACACCCCCAACACTGTGCTAAGTGTTCAGCAGTTTTTGACCAAAAACAACATGACCCAAAATGCTCCACCCTGCCTATTAACCCAATCTCGCGCAGACTGACTTTTTTTATTTCCCCAGAGGAAAAAAGTCCTCAAAGGGAGATGGCTTGCTGATGTGGAAGAGCTGAAACATAAAACAGCAGAAGCACTAAAAGGCATCAAAACTGCTAAGTTCGCCTGGCTGGTGTAGCTCAGTGGATCGAGCACAGGCTGCGAACCAAAGGGTTGCTGGTTTGATTCCCAGTCAGGGCACATGCCTGGGTTGGAGGCTGGGTCCCTAGTGAGGGCCACTTGCGAGGCAACTACACATTGATGTTTCTCTTCCTCTCTTTCTCCCTCCCTTCCCCTCTAAATAAATAAATAAATAAATAAATCTTTAAAAGTAAAAAAAAAATAAAACTGATAAGTTCAAAAACTATTTTGAGCAGTGGGGAAAACATCTCAATAGGCATATTGCATCAAATGGAGAGTACTTTGAAGGTGACTAAAGTTTAAACATGTAAAAATACACAATTTTTATATATAAAATCTGTTTTAAGGGGGCCCCCATATAATATTTCTATCATATATGTGTATACCATATTTAACATATAGCTTTAATATAGTTACTGTTGTATTGGTATTGCTTTTCCTCTTACAACTATAAACAGCCTACAGGGAGACCCACTAACAGCATGCAAATAACTTGCTCTTCATCAAAATTTTCCTGTGGATCAATGATTTTTCACTGATCCAATCTTACATAATGCTTCCAAAATGTTGATATTCTAACTTCGACACTTTCTCCATACTTACCAATAGGTACTTGGGATTTACTGTAAGCAAAAGTCCTCCCTCCTTGCCCCCCATTTATTTATTTGTCTCTATTTTTGACATGATTTATTATTAATTTTCAATAGTTTATTACTGTCCTTAATTAATTTTTGATGCTCAGACTGTCTTACGTATGACCAGTAGAGGCCCCTTAGAGCTGTTCCTATGTTTCTGTATTATTGATGGAGGACTCAAAGGTTGGAAAATTTTGGTTTCAAGTAATGGCTAGTAAGTTTAGCAATCAATGTATGTAAAAAGCTATTGTTTCAGGAACTAAAGGTATGATCCACCCTGACTCCAGGAGACCATAGGCAGTTCCACCTTTGTGCCTCAGGAGGACTGCAGACAGTCAAGGTGGTATCTGAGCCATTGTGCTCCGGGGTGAGATGCTCACCACCCAGGACACAGGTGAAAGAATGCTGCAGCTTTCACCTGATCAACTTTTTCCCTGAATTCTGAATTCCTTTCTTGTGCTTTTATTCCCCTTATGAAAAGGGTCGGTTTAAAATGGAATTTAAGACAGTCTGTTAAAGTACAAACACACCATCTTCTCCACCAGCCATCTGAATAAAGCACCCATAAAGATTCAATCCCTGTCTCTCCTTATTGGATCTGGTAGGTGACAGGTAGCACCAATGCCTGCTTTTCCATTTTCATTATGAGTCTTTTTTGTGTGTGTGCACTTTCTTGCTTTGTGGCATAATAAAATGTCTTTAGCTCATCTTGCATTTATTTGCTCTGCCTCAACTCTAAAATCAGCCATTTCCTCAAGGAATCCTAATTCCTTTTCATAGAAAATAGTATTAGAGACCAATATGCTAGTATGATAAGCTTTATTTTTAATCTTTTATCATTCCTTAATGTATAATTTTTAAAAAAATTTTAGAGCTATCAGGAGTCGTATTAGTCCATGAACTCTTTCTTGTGTGTGGGGGGATGTTAGTGGGGTCTTGAAGGAGCCACAGGAGGGTAATGGAAGGGGGAGTATGGAAATGGGAAAGTCATAAAGAATTTTCTGGAATCCCATTCCTAAAATTTTCAACTGGGAAATTCTCAACCATGAACATAAAGAAATTGTTTTTTAGAACTCTGAAGCTCTACACATTACAAATAAATTTCATCTCTTCAGCTTTTGTTCTATAATTTGTATTATCATTCTCAAAGTGTGATTAGTAGAAAATAGTTCTATAAGATTTTTTTTAAACAAAAGGCACTGTGGTCAAATAAGTTTAGTCAATGACTCTTAAAACCCCCCTACAGAAATTAACAGCACACATTAGCAAGTAAAAAAATTCTTTTCAGCCCTGTGTAAGAGACAACTGGCTAACTTTAACCCAATAATGCCACCTTTCCTTGAACCCTCCAGTAACACCCATTATCTTGATTCAGAGCATTATTTGAAATGCAAATTTGTATATTTGAAGTGGATATTAAGTTGCCTTCAGGACTCGGTCCTCTTCTGTCCCTGTCTCCTCCCATAACCCTCTGAGCTTCCTTCTATTACAGCTCTTAGGAAATTACTTTTCAACCACTTATTTGCTTATCAAACAGTTCCATTTGAAAGAAAGGTCCTAAAGGACGGATATTTGTTATTCTCGAAATTCATGTTTCGGCTACTGTATCTGGAACTTAACAGGCTTTAAGAAAAATCTTGTTTAATTGAAAGCACAGAATTGCCTGAGTATCAAATTCACTTGAATTTTTATTTTAGCTCAGAAGTTGCTCTTCCCTCGTCTCTATCACCATCCAATGAATTGTGTTTAAATTAATTTCACCCTGAACTGTAACAATTACTCTCCTTCATCCTTTAAGAATAGTTGCCCAGTTGAAAAAGTAGGCAAGAAGCACCAGTGACTATTGAGAGCTCCTTTAAGCACTTGGAGCAGTGAAGTTTTAAGTGGTGGATAGCCTCCACCTCCATGAAGCTCGTGACTAAACTGAATCTAGTATGCAGAGCAGTTTGTGCATTACTTCCAAGTCCTTTCATGCTCTTCAAGGTGCTGACGTTTCAGTGGTGAATAAGACAGACAAAAATCCCTCCTCTCATGGAGCTAATATTCTAGTGGATGAAAACAAGTGAAAAAGAAGCAATCAAATAACTAATGAAGAAAATTCCCTAAAACCCTAAGCATTTGAAGACAATTAAATAATGTAATATGATAGAGGGTAAAGCAAGTGAGGCTAGAATTTCAAAGGCGAGAAGCATTCAAACTTAGGACACTTTGGAGCCTGAGAATCTTAGAAGGAGAAAGAGCAAGTGCAAAGGCCTTGAGGCAGAAAGAAGCTAGGAAGATCAAGCACCAGAACTGGCCTTCTGACAATCAAGCATAGGCAAAATATTGTAACAGGGTGCAGCCAAGAGGGGGCCCCCAGATAGGGATTTGTAATGGGGTCCAGAACTCAGGGTGTTCAGGAAATATTAGAGAAAAATATATATGTGATGTTCTCACCCCCACCAATCTGAGCTGGGGGCTGGGACACATGGAGCAGGGCCATTGAGAGATGTTTTGCATAGCAACAGCTTTGTGGCTAACCTCTGGCATGGTCATTTAACATATCTATAACCTTTAACTGGTTTCATAGCTATGTTAAATAGCTGTGGTCTTGCTCTGAGCCAGGGGGATGGAAGTGACTTCCACCCAAGATGTAACTAGGAGGCAACTCCCCCTGGTTACAGCACCTGAGTGAGAGCTTAGAGATGATTGGCTCCATGCCATGGGGCCACACCTGCCCAGACTCACTATGGCAGCCCAGTAAAACTGGAAGAATATAGGAATGCTGGCAGGTATAACTGATTGTAGGAGGAGTTGGAAACGGGGCTGCAGAGGAAGGTTGGAGAGGGGATTTAAACCCAGACTCGGCAGCTGAGCAAGGGGAGAACCACACAGTTTTGGTAGAGTGGGGACCCCCACAGCTTTGGTGAAGGAGAACCATGTGGCTTTGGCAGAGTGGGGACCATGTGGCTTTGGGGTGCTCCATTTTGCCACATGGCTTAGGAAGCAGGAGAGACTTCGCCTGAAAGAAAAAAGGTCAAAGGACTCTTGCTAGTGAGCCATGAGAAGGTGCCACATAGCTTTGGATTAACTGGAGATCATGGCAGCAACACAGCTGATGGTGCCAGGAGCCTGAATCATGGCCTTCTATTTCTTTTCCTGAGATATGGTACCCCAGACTAGGGCAGAGGGAGAAGGAAGGACTATGTGCATCTGCGGGTATCCTAAAAGACTTCAATATTTTAATGAAGACATTGAGTCACTACTTTAAGTCTGGATAGCTTTAAATAATTTCCTTTCTTTTTCACAAATCTCTGGCATTGAGGGACATTTTTCCTCTGGCAGTGGGCATAGCGAACCTATTGGGGGGTCCTTTCGGTAATAGTATATCGTGTCCCCCTTTGGCTCTGTTCTGTAACAATATGACATTCTATCGCTGCAGCATGAGACTACTCTTAGCACCAACTTCTGAGGGAGGAGTAGGAGGATGGAGTAAATGATGAAGAAAGGTCTGAGAGTGTGAACAACAATAAATAAAGGAGGCAAGGTTTTAAAGTTAAATGATTGATGATAATATACAAAACCTAAGTGAGCAACACAGTGGGAAAATCGTGTCACTGCTTTTACCTTAAGTCTCCTTGCTTCCTCTCACTTTGTTTCTTTGTCTTCTGCTATCAGTGTCTTGCCTTTGGTACTTGTCTCCCCAGCCCGTCAGCTGATCCCTCTTTTCTATTTTTGCTCTCCCTCTTTTCCCTCTTCTCCCTTTGCCTTTGCCTACTCTTCTGTGCATCATAGCTTCCCCTTCTGATTGCCTTTCTCATTTATATCCATTTATTTGACAAAACTTCACCAAATCACTTCTATAGCCAGTCACTCCTCTGAGTACCTTAAAAATATGCTAAGATGAATTACCTCAAGGAACTTGTGGGCTTCTATGGGAGATCAATGAGCACATTATTACAATGCAGCCTGCACTATATAATATATTTATATACAACATATATTATAAAATATATATTTTTATATATAATCTTATAAATATTTGGAGAGAGAGTTCTTCACTGCCATACCCCTTCCCCTCTGCCTTAAGCAATTACAATATAGCAAGAGTCTCACAACATTTTTGCTTTTGGCTCTCTGCTCTAAAAACTATTTTACATGCTGCCTTAAAATAACCTCCCTGAAACACTGTTTCATGAATTTTGGAATTAGACATAAAGAGGTTCAAGGTATGCCCCCCAAAATAAAAACTAAATGCAATGTGGAATCCTGAATAAGATCCTGGAACAGAAAAAGGGCATCAGTGAAGAAACTCATAAAAGTCAAAGAGGTCCACAAATTAGTTAATAATTCTGTACCAATGTTAATTTCCTAGTGCATCACTGTATTATGGTAATATAAAATGTTAACATTACAAGAAGCCACATGAGAGGTCTGTGGGAACTCTCTGTTTGATATTTGCAACTTTCTTATAAGTCTAATATTTATTTTAAATATTCATTAATATTAGTTAACTAACACTAGTTAATATTAGGACTTTTTTGAGAATAATACACACACATCATTCAAAATGTTCAGGGACAGGAAAAGAAATACAGTACTTCTAGAAGCATTGCTCTTAATAGCAAAAAAAAAAAAGAAAGAAAGAAAGAAAGAAAAAGCCTCATAAAACAAGCCAAATGTCAAACAGAAATATGTCAACCAAAAAATATCCATGCAATTGAATTCAGTCTGATGGGAGAACTGCAACTATACCCATCAACGCAGATGGATCTTGTAGACATATGTGGAACAAAAGAAGCAAACCACAGCAAAATATAAGTGATTTGAGACCATTTGTCTAAAGTCTGAGAGCCCACCAAAGTAAGTAAAATATTGCTCACAGACACGTGCATGGGCGGGTGGCACACATGCAGAGAACAGCAGGGGGAGGATGGTCACAAAAGTCAGGGCGGGCTACCTGGGGGGAAGGAAGGCAGGACCAGGGACAGTCAGGGAGGGGCCCTGCACTTGGCCTGGCGGTGCACACAGGCCTTTGTCTCACTGTAATTCTTAACTTGTGCATATGCATTTTATTATCCTTCTGAATGAACATTTGCCTAAGAGTGTTAAGTAAATACATAAGTTATATATCATTCAAAATTAAATGTACAAGCTATGCTGGGCAAGTTCCTTTTCTTGCTTATTTGTTATCCCATTGATTGTCAAGAGGATTAAATGAAATGATGTGTAAAACATTTAACGTGAGCTTGGCCAATAGCAAACACTCAGTAAATGTTAGTTTACAAATAAAATATGTGCATAACTATATATGTTTTTAATATATAACAAAATAACAACAAAAATAATAATAAAGGAGCATGATATCCTCAAGCCAGATGTAAATCACTTTATTATCATTATTTTCACTGTTATCAATATTATGGCATTAAATTAATAATAGATAACACTTATTGGGCCTCTGCTATGTTTCAGGATCTGTGCTAATAATTCCTAGGGGGCCCAGGACCCTGGGTGCTTAATTTGTTAGGTGATTCTACCCCAGGTGACTGCTAGATTGCATTTGGAGAAACAGAATTCTAGCAGCACTGTCCCATAAAAATATGATACAAGTGTTTTAAAATGTCATTTTTATTATTATTCAAGTGTGGCAAAACCAACAGATCAGGAAATGACTGCCATTGTCCATATAGGTTGTTATATTCACAGACCCCAAGAAGTGGGAGCACATCTTTTCATGGGGTAGGGGCAACACTGGAATATATTGAGGTTACTCAGGAGGACGGAGACAAGTGTGGGGGTGGGGACAAGTGGGCAAGAGCCTTTATTGTAGTTTCCACAGGAAGAAATGAGAGAGGCAGGGCAAACAGGCTTAGAACTGGCCACCATAAATACTTTCAGCAAGCTCTGGGGCACAGGGTCTGTCTCTCGTTGTCTGGCCCTGGGATGATTATAGCAGTTGGACAGTGGCCTGAAGTGTAAAAACCCACTAAAACATGTAGTTGGGGATATGAACTCTACATTGGTTGTTTTGCATATAAAAGGTGCTTTCATATGCAAGTCTTTTACTATGTCTAGAAATTGGCTGCTCCTGAAAGAGGTAGTCTCTTCAGCAAGGCTCCAAGGTGCCAGAGCACCAAAGACAGAACATAGAAAATGTGGCTATTGAAGCAAGCCACAGATGCGATTTCACATTTGCTAGTAGCCATTTTTAAGTAAAAAATTAAATTAAATTAAAACATGAAATGAATTCTGAAAATCTTAGACCAATTTCAACATGCAATTGATATAAAATTATTGACATATTTAGTTTTTAATACTAAATCTTTCAAATCCAGTATATATTTTACACTTAAAGTATATGTGTCAATTTTAACTAGCCACATTTCAATGTTCAATAGCCATAGCTAGTGGCTACTCTGCTGGACAGCTCAGAACTAGGCAGCCATAAAAAAATTCATTGAGGTTGATGAAGACTTGAGAGAAATCTCTGAGCATCTGTTTGGTGGTGGCAGCCATGTGGCTCATTAAAGTAATCTCTATCCTCTCACCCCCGACCCCGCCTCAGCATATTATCAACACTGCGCTTGTCTTTGGCTAGCCCATCCCCCGTCCTCCCCCTCATTACCATGTCCCCATCATTGCTGTCATCTCCTCATTGCCTGTCTCTGCCTATTAGTGGTCACTCCTGGGTTAGACAAAGGAAAGATGCTACTATGGCGTTTCTCAGGTTACTATCATAGAAATCGCTGCTCCTGGAGAGAGACCGGGAGTGATCTTGAGGGAGAAAGGGGAGCCAGAGAAACTGCCTGAACAGGATTAGGGTCCCTGCCCCTCAAAAAATAATCAGGGCACTGTATGAACTGCTATAAGCACAGACAATAGTTAACCAACAGTAAAACTTCTTGGTGATTTGTATATAAAGAAATAAAAGGTATTTTTGTTGCTTCTGTTATTGCCATCGATATGTCAGCTAAGGGTCACAATGAAAAAACTAAAAATAACAAGTTATATTGAAGAGTAAAGATTTTAAAGAACAAGCAAATACCTCACAAGTCTTTAAAAATAACTTCATGTCCTGTCTGCTTTTTCTTTGGGTGAGATACTTTTACATGTGATCATCTGATTATTTGGAAGTTTTACCAGTTCTCTTAATGAAATTTAATACAAATCCAGTAATTTTAATGCCCAAATCAGCAAGGTTCATGTAGCACTTCCCAAGCTAACACCACATGACAAGCTAAGTTCCCCCAGACACTGTTCCTTTGGTTCCAAGCTCACTCATCCTTGATCTCTATTTTTAAGGTGTTAATCTGGCACTCAGGAGAGTGAGAAATATGTAGCTTTGTCCTGAGCCAGGAATCCTGTGAATATATCTCAGGCAAACAATCTGCAGAGCTCAGCACACGCCCTGCGACCTGATAGATGCTCCTTTCTTCGCTGTGTTTCCTATAAATAGTGGTTGACGACAGAACTGTACAGAAAATGTCAGCTCCAGCGACATTTGCCAGGACTAAGAATTTAGGTCTGCTTTAGTATCTTCTGGAAGTTTCCTAAAAGATTAATGAAAATATGGCTGTGTATGTAATGAACGCTGTAACTTTGGCTAGCATGTTGAAACAAATTTTTGTTTACATTGTTATTTTCAGTTAAGTTACATTTTATAGTACCTCTAGTAAAATCTCCTGAACAGACAGAATGAAGTTGAACTTTAAATGGTCCTGAAAAATACGCATTGTTTCTTTCCTATAAAGTATTAGTTAAAACACACATGGGTTATATGAAATGCAATGCAACAATAACGGCTTAGTTCTCACAATTACTCCAGTGATAGAGAACAGGATGCTTCCAAAAATTTCTCAGAAATGTTCTACATCCATGATTTCAAGTGAAATCACTAGTTTGCAACACTAGTGCAAACTAGTGTTTTGAAGACACTAGTCTTCTGCCTGTAGTATCTGGAGTATCTGCCTGATGAAAGGCCACAACCCAGTACAAAGTAATCATTAGGGAGACATTATTATTATTTTGCTAATTAGTCAAAAATCATTGGATTTCCTGTGGCTTCTTCCTGCTGAGCAATCATTTGATCTTGCTTATGTTGACAAACACACACGTCACCAATTCTGCCTCATTTATCATTTGACAAGGACAATGTTTGCTCCTTCATGTGTGAAGAAAGGAAAACTAAGTGTAAGCAAACAGACAAGAGGAACCAGGCGATAACTCAAACTCACTTTCTTGCTTAAAAACAAACAAACAAACAAATAAAATAATGCAATGCCTTGTTGTCTGACAAACTGGTTTTTGTGTGCTCTGGCAAGTGCTAACATAGATTGCACATCCTTTAAGAATGAACCAGATCAGAAAGTGAGGGAAACTGGTGTACCACTTCGCACTGAGGGAGAAACTGATAACCTAACAAAAGACGAAAAATCTTATTAAACAGTCAGAGATGAATTGTTCTTTTTTCTGTTTGAATTAATAATATAGAACATACATTTGGCTAGAAAAAGACAAAAAGGACCTTCTCCTTTCCTCTACTTGGTTATAACATAAGAAAATGTTACATTCTGTGTAAGACAGACTTTCAAATTCAGTGTGACGATCATTTGAAATTCCAATCAGGCTGCTTAGATTCTGCTGCTAAAAAAAAAAAAGAGAGAAAGAGAGTCAGGAATTAAAATAAAGTATCTAATAACTACTTGGGGAAAATACAGTTGCTTCCATAGTAGTATGCATCATATAGAGCTTAGCAAAATCATGTGGTTTGAGCAGCTCTGACCAGGTGATGGAATCAAATGCTCGGTTCCTGAATGATTATTAATGCAGGAATCATCATCATCAGAAAAAAAAAAAAAGGACTTGAGGGTTTCCAGGAAGAGGGCATCTGTGTGTGGTTAAGGGGGCAGGTCAAGAAAAGAGTGTGGAGAGCGGGGAGCTGCTTCCATTCCAGGTTAGAGTGAACTGGGCAGATTACCCACATTTTTACAGGAAAGAGATAACTTGGGAGCCTGTTCCCAAACAGCACCCCAGTTCTATGTTATCTGTAATCTCAGGTGGATTAAACGTTATTTTCTTCAACTTAGAAATGGAATAACATTGCTATTTCACTCAGATATTAAGATTTCGCTTTAGGCAGACTCCCAAATTCTTTAAAATGCCAGTGCAGTAGCCCCTATAAGAACACTAGGGGAAAAAATGTACATAAAAGATTAATACTGAGACATGGAAAATATGAATCAAGTAAAATTCCCTTTATGTCATATGTTTATTTTTAAAGTATGTGTTCAGTGACATTGGTGCAATAAATTTGTTGAAGTGTCTGGTATCTTTTATTAGTCATTGCAACTCCACTTACATAATTTTTTTCAATTTTTACTGAATTTTGCTTATGATTTTAGTTAATGAATGTAATTTGTATTAGAAAAACAATAAAATCACTCATTAAAACATCTTTTCTCCTATTTAAAATTGTTATTTACAGCTTATCCTTTATATTTTTTAAGTAAGAGGCATTCCAAATTTAATAGCTTAGCTTCTTTCTTGACTAGTATGCCAGCAAATATTAGACTTTTCATCAAACAAGAAAAAATGATAAAATAAAAAATAATTCTAGTTTACAGATAATTTTCTTGGCAACTTTCAAGAGGTTAAACATGCTAGTGCCCTTTTATAGGAAGTTATATAGAAATTTTTAAAGGTGAGACCAATTTCTAATCCATGTGCTATTGACATATAAGGAATCAAGGTGGCCTGGATGTCATGCTTTAAATTAGAGAACAGTTATCAGCTCAACAGAAAAAAAGTTAAATTATGGTGCCATACAAACTTTATTTAAAGTGCTTTCCTAAGCCATTTCAATAAACAAAAGTAATTTACCATAATAAAATATTAAGCAAAAGCAAAAAAGTATTCTTTTTTTTCAGACAGTGATAACTCTAGGAGACACTAAGTTCTTCAGGCACCATTTAATGCTATCTCAAATGTTTTGCTTTTTATTAAATGATAGAAGTGGGCTTATCCACACAATATTTGTCTGTATTTATTGCTACCCCAAAATTTTGCAAGAAAAGCCAAGTGCCAGGACCCACATCTCCCCAGCTGACTCTCCAGGACACATTTTTGTCTATCTTTTTCAACCCATGCTTTCAGAAATAAAAGTGCTCCCTTAAGAATAAGATGCCTTCTTCCAAATGTTTGACATCTTTACAAAGGAAAAAAATCTATATTTTACTCACTATGTACAAATAAAATATACTAAAATATTTGTTCTCATCTCAGATGAATGCAAGATATTAGCACACAGAATATTCAAGGCTTAACTCAAATGATTAAAACTGTAGCTGTCTCATTAATATAGGATTTTAAGGTAATGGCACAATGGCTCATTGGTTCTTTGTGTGAATAATTCGATCAGACGAAGGGGGAGAGGAAGGAGAGGCTATGAGACTATGGGCTCACAAGAGCTTATTTTCATTGCCCACAAGGAAAATACATAGCATAATATACCAGCCCTTTTTCTTTCTCCTGCCAATGATTTTGAAATGTTGCAATATCCACTTTTGGGCTCGGGTTTGTCAACAGTGATGGCTACGCAATGTGCCTGAAGGAAAAAAAAATGTCTTTATTAACTTGGATCATTAATAATTGGTTGACCAAATTTCTTTTCCACTTGAAATTATAAGGGTTATATTTTTATTTTGATTAGAAGTGTTGTATGAGTCTTCAGGTATGATGAGGAAAGGGATGCATTCCTTACCTGCTGTCTTAGTTTATCTATTTTCAGCAGATCATCTCACATTCGCCCAGTCGAACAGCATCCTCAGGAACTATACCAATTAAATCTCATCACAATCATTCTCTTATTAGAAAGCATCCCATTTGCCAGATTGAAAAGTGAAATCACAGTGAAAAATGAGCATTTCAAACAAGAACTAAAAGTGGTTTTAAAAAGCTAACTCCTGACTCATTTTTTCTCAAGTTTCGAGACTATTTCATATCTCTCTCAAGAGTGTTGAAAATCTACATACAGGCAATAGAGTCTTTAAACCATGTTATATGAACATTCATCTACTGTGTAAAAAGAAATCTTACCCCATTCATTTACAGCAATAATTTCATGCTTTGTCAGCATGTCATTTATTATCAAAATTAGGGACAGATATCCAGATTAATTTGTTCAACAACAGGCTATCACTGCATTGCAACATAAGGCTTTTCTTTTCTTCCTTTGTATTCCAAATCCTATAAAGTAGAGCAAAAATAGACAAAAGAAATACATATGATATGCACACACAGCATAATCTATGTATTTAAAGAGGCAGAGTTTGTCACATAAAGGTAACCAGTGTTTTTCTAGAAAAACTGACTCAAAGAAAACCCAAATCAATTTTCAGAAGACAATGGAATGAAAAGAGCCATTACTGAATATGTCTCTGGAACTGCAGCTCGGGATATATGCTTAGGGTTAGGTGGTCAGCAGCCGAGCCGCCTGTAATCTGTGCATTCTGGAAAGCAGTAGCCTGCGAGGCTCTTCCTCCCCAGTTTAGGCTCTGCCACTGCTTTGCCCTGCCTCCCTGTGTCCAACATCAAAATCACACACAGGCAATAGAAAGAAAGCCCTCTGCTTCAGCAGTCATTGTGAGTAATGGCAATACACCAGGACGAAGACGAAAGTGCCAGAGAAAGAGTGCTACCTCCAATCACTGGCAATTACGGGAGAGGCCCCCTGAATTCCACACTCAGTCCCGGGCTCCAGGAGGCAGCTGCAGTGAGGAACAGAGGCATTCTCAGGAAACCATTTTGTCTTAAGATTTCTATAGCATGCATTTTTAGCCTCTTTTTCATGAGGACTGGAAAAATACTACTCACATTTGTTTCCTGTGAATGTCACAAATCTGTTCTCAGACTAAAGGATATCCTTTTCAAGAGAGGCTGCTAAAATCCCAAAACTGACAGTGTAATGTTTTTATTCCATTTAATTAAAAGCCTAAAACCCTAAAGGCATCCACAGTGTTCATTCTAAGAGTTATTTATCTAGATAAACTGTATATTAATGTAGGTGCGAGATGATCATTTTATCACATTTTATCAATTGCATGTGGCTACATGCCTGCATACCACAGTCTCCGCTTCCAACAGATACTGTATTTCTTCAAAAACCAAAGGCAGCATTTTAATTTTTAAACCATGATTTTCAGAAATATGCACTATCACACCATATTTACACTACAGATTATGTACCTAATTCTGCTGTGTAGAGGTATCGCTGGATAATAGTGAGATATCGAATCCATCTAAACAGGCTTAAAATTGCGAAAAGATGGATCTGTGCTTGAAGTTCTTGATAAGGAACTAAATGTATTTCGCAGCCTGTACGCATTCCTGAAGGCAGAGAGTGCTTTGGCCGCCTCTGGCAGCGATGCAGCAGGTGTCCCGATCTGCATGCTATGCTGCAGTGCGCCGGAGCGCTTGAATCAGTTCCAGAACTAGGGAGCATTTATGATTGGTCCAATTGATCACTGCAGTCACTTGATATTACATACATAAAAGGTTGGTGTTGAAGCATATGGATTGGATAATAATCAGAGTTGTCCTGACATGGTCTATTTAATAATTCAAAAAGGAAAATTTGAAAATGAGTCTGCACAAAGCTGCAGCACCCGGTGCACACTTTATTTATATCAAATGCCCTTTGTGTCATTTGTGAGCTGTGCAGATTGCCTGTTCAATGCAGTTCTTTCTCTGAAGCATCAATATTCCAAATCACCATCAGCAAACGATCAGGCACATCACCTGTCACTATGGAAGGGTGAAACGTTGAACTTCTCTCTACACTGATGTAGCAGAAACCAACCACTAGAAAAATTTCCCTTTAGGAATGTATCCAGAATGCAACATATGGCATGTAATGGGCTCTGCAGACTTAGTCAACCTGGAAAAAAATACTTATTGATAACATTCAGATATGGGCAGAGTGTTTCTATATTTTATATATCCTTTATGCCAATTCACTTGAAAAATACAAGGGGAGAATGCGTCTGGGTTAGTGATGCTCATCTCCTCTCAGGTGAGCATGGAGTGGAGCTGTTTTAATAGCTTGTAAATAAGAGCCAGAAGTTCCCGCTTCCACAGGCTAAGCCCAAACCTATAAAAGGCTCTGAGCCTCATGGGAGAAGGGCAGGCAGGTTTCCACACTCCCACCTGGTAGCTTCCACTACCATTCGAGACCCCCATTGGCAGGTGCCCTCGCTGGTCACCTTGTTGGCCCCCAAAGCATAACTGCTGTCTCTCCATCTGTGGATCACATTTCCTGCACCTGTGACATGGAAATAGTACTGCAATATATCACAGACCTTCTTCCTGACTACTCTAACCGAAGAGATTATTCTATGGCTCTGTGCAATACTTTAAATATATTTTGTAAAAAATAAATGATAATAATTTAAGTTATCAAAAGCAAAGCCAATCATTACTGCAAGTACAGGAAATATATTATTGTTTTAGGTTATGTTTGTATACTTATATTTTTAGTCTCCAAAATTAATCACAATACATAATCCCCATATATATATGTAAATTCACAATGCGTAAGAGCAACCCTGGCAAATAAGGTTTTGACACTGTAAATAAATGCAAATCACGTGTTGCTATAGCCATATGTTGTTTTAAGTGCTAAATTTGCCTCCTAATGTTTTTCTCATTTAAAAATATCTGAAATATTTTAATCTTGGAGAAAAACTTTAATCTTTAGTGTGTTTCCTAATCTTTTATATTTCTCCCTAATAAGAATCAATGCATGAAATGCTGACATATAACCAGCCTCAGGATGAACTAATTTCAATAGACATGGCCCATACTTCTCAGCAGCAACATCAAAAATGTACTCATCAGACACCTAGTTGTCAAAGGTAATGTTTTTCAAGGTGAAAAATCGTTTTATGAACATTTTATCTTTCTTGTAAATGAATCTAGGAAAGACAGATGAAATCAACATGTAAGGGAGTTCCTCACTGAAAACAAAACAAATTAGCTGTTAGAAAAGGACAGTAAAGGAAGATGATGAACACTCACAAAGGTCCATCTTCCTTGGCCTAAATGTTGCTGCTCTAAACTACTTACAACCTATCACTATTGTTACCTGCTGCAATCAACATTTGAGATGAGCAACCCAAGGTGGAGTGCAATTAAACATTTCCGAAAGTTATCGCCACTGGAAATAATGAACACGTATTTCTGGTTTACACATAACATGAGTAGCTTCAAAGTATCCTAAATAGCTCCTAGATGAGGAAGTGAGATCTGTGCTTCTGAATACAAACCCACAATTTCTTGCAAGTATTTCTTACCACGATGAAGCAGTTAGATTATGCATGCTGTCCTCTCACTCTCAAAGTTGCACTCACGGGCTTTGATTTCTCTGAAGAACACTGAGAGAATTTAATGAACAAGAAGGTTAGGGACCCATGGCATTAAATAAATTATAAAGAGCTGGGGACTGAAATCATAGGTCCTACCTTTCATTTCTAATCAAAACTTTTAACTCCTGCAAAAGAGGATGTAACCAAGTGGCACCATGAAAGCTCAAAGACAAGGGAAAGACCACAACATCCATATGCAGATGACCTTCATCCCAGGATCTCGGTTTAAATATCTCAGTACTCACAGGAGACACAAATGGCATTCTTTCTTGATCTAGTCAACCCACACAGCACTGCTACTTTGGTCTGCATGTCTCCCAAATGAATAAAACAAAGAGCAAGAAAAGCCATGCATTAGTTTACTTACTATTTGATATCTAATTTCATCCTGAAAAAAATTTTCGAAGTTAAGTATCATTAACCTCATTTTATTGATGATGAACTTGGAGTCTAGAAAGGTTAAATAACTTACATGGGGTCAGACCTCTGATAAAGTGGTAAAGCTGGGTTTTAAATTTTGAGCTTTAAAACCCAAGTTCAGTGACTTGTCCCCTTACTAAATTACAGATAATGAATGATAAATGAGCAATGAACATGTCAAAAACTTGGCTAATCAGTATCCTGACTTATATAAAGGACAGTCCACTTGATTATCTGTTATGTAATAATTGATTTAAATAATGATTAATAAGTATACTCATGTTGTCGATTGTGATTCATAGGACATAGCCCATGCCATAAAATATTAATCACAGGAATATGACGGAAGAGACAGGGGATTAGTCAAAGGCGTACTAAACCACTCTCCCCCAAGACAAAAGTCAACAACATGGAGATTATTTAATGACACTGTAAAAGCTTATCTCAGGGACAGGTCTACTATCACACCCTCCTCCCCCAAAGCTGGCTTCTAAAGGTAGGAATTTAAAGGATCTCCCATGGCCCTAATAAAGACCCATCCCATTTCTTGCTGTTTCCAGGTCAATGCAATGAGAAGCAAACTGGGCAGCCCATCTGAAACCCCTTTCACTCCTCTAGAAGCCACAGTGCAGCATCTTTAGAAGTAAATAAACTTCAGTGTATTCAGTACATCCATGCCTAGAAATGTGAATAGAATGTGCTTTTGTTAAAATAAAAATTTGAGTGCTATTTTTTTTATTTATTGCAATAGATAGCTGGCTAAAGAAAAAACACTGATGAATACTTTAAAACAATGTCAAATACTGCATTACAAAGCTAATGGCAAGAGCACAGTTCTTTCATAGTTTTTTCATAGATAATATACTGTGTAAAGTTTTCCATAAATTTGAAGGGTCCCAAAGTACCTCCCAATTTCCTCCCCGTTATTTAGTTCTACCTGCACTAAGTCTCTTCTCTCTCCCCCTATCTAGAACAACCAGCAAATCCACCCCGCCCCCACCCCAGGTACTCAATGAATGGCTGCGACCAGGCTCAATGCCTTTGGTATTTTCACTCTTCCCCAACTAAGCTCATTTCAGTATTTTTCAAATAATTATGATTCTACTCATAGGAATATTTTCTACTGTCAACTCTTAATATAAACTTTTTGTTCTTTATTATACGTATATTTAATTGTACAATTATTATATTATCTGTCCTATGAGGGACCATATCTGTTCTTTTTGTCACTGAATTTCTTGTGCTCATACATAAATTTTTAGTATTTATTGATTGAAATTAATAAATGAGAAAGAATAGGATCTAAAAATATAGGAAAGCAGAATACAGTGCAAGTAACTAGATTTACACTGAGTTCCAGGGACATTCTCTTTAGGTGTTTATGCTTCAGAAGTGGATTTCTCCCTATTTTCCACACTACTTACAGGAGGAAGGAGAAGAGGGGAAAGAAGAGGGGGAGGAGAGGAGAAACCAAATACTTTAATGGTCAATATTTAGATTGCATTGGATTTTTTAATGAAATGCCTATCATTTTCCTCAGAGAATTCTTAAATGGTATTTCTATTTAGTATATTTAGGGAGATAGTCAATGAACAGAGACTTCATGAGAGGTATACATTAGTGAGAAGTCACTGAAAAAAATTTGTAAAATGCTAGAACTTCTGAAACTGTATTCAGATACTTTTATTGAGCTTGAACAAACAAGGATGCTATTTATTGGCCTGAACGTGGAAATCAATAAAATCCATGTTGGTCCCTGTTAAGTTTCAAAGAATTTCCCAGTTTCTGGCTGGAATGAAATCAAAATTTGGATCAGGTGGTGTATGCTTTTTCTCTCTAGATGATAAGGAAACCTACCAAATGTCACAATAGACTTTAATATTATGGGAAGCGCATCTGCCACTTGGTCTACTTTCATTCTGATGAAATGGTTTGGGGTCAGCGCACAGTTGCAGCTCCTAAATGCAAATCACTGCGTGATCCTAGCACATGGGATTACATCAGTGCTTTTGATGAGAGGACAGAATCAATACAGAGGTCAAAAGTGCACCATTGGGAGGAGAGCCGCAATCAGGCACAGGGATTCCCCAAGCTTGCAATTCCCCTGACAGCGCGTGGCAGGAGCGTCCTTAATGTACGGGGCGACCTACCGACCATGCAAAGCACTGGCTCCTGAGGGTTTATCTCGACCCACACTCATCTCTGCACCGAGTTGATTGGATTATGTTGTGAAGTTTGCCAACAAAATGCTGACATGTAAAACCAAACTTTCAGAAAATCAATACCAAATAATTGCCCAGGTCTTGCTGGAAGATAAACTGATCCTGTACATTTTGTCCCTTCAATTCTAGAGTGTAGGAAGCCAGGGAGCGAAGAGAGCTAAGCTGTTCTTATTGTGCATAATATACCTTTATGTATCAGCAGGCAGCACAAATCATTTCCTTCCCCGCTGCTCAATGCCCAGTGATTCCATCTCTTCTATATTCATTTTTTTGTACCAGGCTGATGCCCTTAAATGCTATGCTGCTGTCAGTTCTTGAATATCCCTTACCTGGCAGCCAAAGGGAGTGCTTAGGAATGAATCTCTTGTCCCCACAGTAAATGTCTCCTGGTGGTGATATAGTTTGATAAGTTTAAGAAATAGACCACAATATCAACCACACTGTATTTTCCATAAAATTATGCCCTACAGAATGCACTTTTCAATTTATTTTTATACTGAATGGATAAGTGATGAGGTGAAACAGATACCAAAGGCTCTTTGTTATTGCCATCTTTCGGTAAAATGGTTTCTGTACCAAACAGTATTAAAAGTCAAGATATCAAGCCAATTATAAGCAGAGCATATGTGTTTGTTTATACTTCAGTGGCCAGAACTGTTCTGTTACAGAAATTGTAGCAAGAACCGTAGAGTCCTTCACATTCTTAATTTCCCCTCCCCCATTAAAAAAAAAAGATTTATTTTTTGGGTCATAGCTGTGTGTCTTCTATATTATTGGTTCCAAAATGTGATTTCAAGCTTAGACAACAAAGCAATGACCTAGGCAAAAGGCAGTTCAGTTGCCAAATATATTAACTCATAATTCCTACTCCATACTGTCTTTTTTATTATTGTGTAAAGAAAAATAGGTAGCTGAAAATATTTCAACAAAAATAAACAGGCATGCCTACTCAAAACTCTTTGGATGCTAAATTCCCACCAACCTTGTTCATCTCAAAGATGTTGTATTCCCATTTGTAGAAAAATCTGCCAGATAATATAATTTGGAGAGGTAGACAGAACAGAGAGGAAAGCAAGGGATAAAAAGAAACTATGTCAAGGTACTTTAGCATGAAATTGGCTTGAACAGGAGAAAAAAGAGGAGAGATTTTATAATAACTGATGCTGGAATGCATATTCGCCTCCTTAGAAATATATTAATTTTACATGATTGCTCCTTTGCACTTTATGACAGAAAGAAAGACCCTGTTAACAATATTCCAGCTTCATAGTCCAGCTTCATCTTTAATCACATTAATTCAGTAACATGTTGTAATTGGAAGATGAAAGAATAGTGCTTATTTACATAAATATAAACGATAAATGAGTCATTCCTGAATTGAACCAAATCGATACACACTGCATTGTCATGTTGACCTCACTAGTATTGAGGTCAATAAATGTGTGAATCCTGAGAATAATATCCCATCAAAACCAGAGGCAAATCTCCAAGTCTCCAGGGATGTTTCCATCACTCCTTTATCCACTAGTCTGAGGCAAGCTGATGAATATGTGACAGTGTCAGATAGATGGAATGCAATATTTGGAACAGAGAAAAAAAGACCTGCCATAGGGGTCCACTAGCTGATATCTAGCACACACTGTTGGCTGCAACTGGGAAGGGTTAGTTAGTATGCTCTTACTCACCAAGTAAGTGAACCACAGAATGGTGTGTTCACACTGACGTTTCGGCTTAGCATCCTGACTTGAAGATCAAGAATATAATTTATTAGCAATTGGAAATCTGGCACAGCCATGTCATATTTACAGCAACCCACTAGAATTTCCTGTTTTGTCACCCATTTGTGCCAGGTTATTGCAGATTGTGAAGATTATGTTTCTTGTACTTATTAACAACTCTTGATGAATGCAATTACTTAACATTATCTAGAATTGCCTTAAGAAATGGGACCAGTTTAAGATTATAGAAAAGGGAAAAAACACCCTGCAGCTTATTGAAAAAAGAAAGGCAAGATTGCTCTTATATAACTAAATTAAGATTTTTGCTTATATAGCAACTCCTAAATTACTATCAAAATGATGCTATCCCCCAATATCCAAATATCAGAGTAAAATAAAATCAATAAGTACTTATTGACTATTTACAAATTCAGGCTATTCATTAGAATGGAGTTTCAGGACCATTTACTCTCTGAAGGCAATTTATCATCTGATGGAAGATTAACAAAATGAGAAGACTGAGAGAGATTAAAAAAATGAGAAAACACCCCCCCCAAAAAAGGATAATGTATAAGACAAGACTGTTTGTCTATCTTATCTCTTAAGCAACTTGAAACGGAGTTCACTTTTGAAAGCTAAAATATTATCCAAGTTAAGAAAAAAAAATAGCCTCTATTTCTAACTACGTGGAAACTAAGACCTAAAGGTCAATTTAAAAAGAAGATAGGATGTGAAAGAGTTTACAGAGAAAGTATTTTAGATTCAATTTTTTAAAATATACACTTTGAAAACACTATATACTTAACATATTAAAGAATTATTATTAATATTAGGTGTAATATTGAAATTATGGCTGGTTTATTTTTGATTACACATTAAAATTTCAGAAAGAAATAGTATGTCTGGAATTTGCTTTAAAACAATCCTGACAGAGAGAGAAATGAGGGGTGCTGTCTGTGAAACAAGATTAACCATGAGTTGATAACAGTTGAAAGTGTTGATAGAGCCATGGAGAAGATTTATGAAATTCCTCTCTACTTCTGTACATGCTTGAAATTTTGTGTGATATTTATATGTATATAAATAAGTATATTGACACATATTTTAAATACATACAAATTGTAAGCAGATGTGCCCCTGTATACATAGGTAAGTTTCTATGTATATCTACATATACATGTAAATTCAAATGTATATAACACATGTTCATATTAGTTAGACTACCAAGTAAGTTTATCTCCACCCAGCACTGAACACTGGTTCTCCAGTTTATTTGTTTTTTTTGACAAAAACTTTACTTCCTTCCATTCTTTCTTGTAGAGTTAATTTACTTTACATCCGCTCCATGTCAGGCTTGTGCTAGGTTTTGAAGACACGGTGATCACTGACAAGGTTTCTGCCTTCATGAAGTTTTCATTCTGGAGAAGACACTCATTTTTCAAGCACACAAGTAATAAGCAAGAGAACTACAGATTGTGATCAATATTCTGATGAAAACAAACAGAGGTGGAAACTTGAGAAAGCCACTTGAAAGAAGGTGGTCGGAGAGTTCGTCTTCATGAAGGTGACACTAGAGCCAAATCCTAAATGATGAAAATGGGCCAATCACACAAATGTTGGAAAATATTTACAACAGCGGGATTAGCTCAAGCAATGATTTTAAGATGGGAATAAGCATGGTATATTTAAACAACTGAAGAAGGTCAGTTTGGTTGAAACATAGAACTGACAGCATGGGGGGGGAATGAGAAAAATATAAGCTTTGTTGTTATAAGCGTGTATCGTTGAGTAATGTATATCCTTTATATAAATGGATATATAGACCAAAAACTCACTCAGAGAGAGAGCCACAATTACCATATTATTCTTTCCATCCTTTCCTTTCACATTTTTGGATAACATAATGCAAATATATGTTATCCAAACACACACACACAAATTTTAATCTCATTTATTTCACTTAACAATACAGTGTGCATATTTCTCCATCTCAACTACTTATTATACATTGCATTGTGTGGGCAATATATTTAGTCCATTTTTCAACATTTGGCATGTAGATTATTTCTGGGGTTTTTTTTCCCACTATTATCCATAACACAAGATGAATACTTTTAGAAAGTTTTGTGTAAATCTTTAATGATACAATTCTTAAACCAGAATGCCCTAGCCAAACATCATGCACACTGTTCAAGGCAAGGTGCTTACTTTTCTTGGAAGAAATATACATCAAAAGAAAGGAAATTGTTCCCACATTCCAGAAAACTAATTTCTGTTTTATTTCAATTCTAGACCTTCAAACATCTGCCTGCTGGCTTAAATCTTTGCATAGTAATAATTCCCCCCAGGATGGCACTGAGGTACAAACTGACATGGAAGGATCTTAATAAAATGTACTGAATTCATCCTTCATGTGCAGAAAGGAAAGAAAAGAAAAGGAGGTGAGGGGTAGAAAACAAGGTGTTTATTTTTCTTTTTTTTACTTGGGGACCATATTTAATTTATGTGATAAAGCCTAAATTAACTTAGAGTCCAACAAAGTTGGAAGAAAACTTAAGAGTTTTCTTATTTAGATTCTTCTCTATTCAATGGAATTTGTCATTGTCCTAGTTAAATACAGTACTGTAAAATGAACACAACTTTATT
Organism: Phyllostomus hastatus; assembly: GCF_019186645.2. NCBI lineage: Eukaryota > Metazoa > Chordata > Mammalia > Chiroptera > Phyllostomidae > Phyllostomus > Phyllostomus hastatus. The sequence goes on along the minus strand of NW_025334017.1, from coordinate 8,721,640 downwards.
TCCCAGGATCTGAATATTGTACATCAGTTGGTGCTGCGTATAATTGGAAACTTTTTCTTCATCTTGTCTTCAAAAAGTGAAAAATTAATTTGTTGTTATTACTACTACTGCTTTACTGGTTTGTCTTCAGTTTTCTCCTAATAATTTCATTTTCTCAAATTTTGTATCCCTGGGTCTACAGACCTCACACCCTAAGCTTACTGTCTCTACTGTTTTAGAATTCTTTCTAAAGTTAATCCTTTGTTCCTCTCACCTTTCTTATTTCTTTGTTTTGTTTTGTTTTACCCTTTTTTTTTTTTTGCAGCTTCTCTCTTGTTTTACTTGCATTAAATGGATATTTTCCTGGCCCCGCTCTTCTGGAAGGGCAGAGTAAATATGAAGCTGGGCAGGAAGAGAGTGCTCCATCCATTCTCAAGATGTGTTCTTGACTCTAGAACTTGCTCAGAGAAACTTGCCTTTACTCATTATGGGTGAAACAGCCCCAGTATCCACTTAAAAGCCAGGAACACAGTGACTCTTAAAACAAAATGTAGCATTTTGTTAGAACCAAACCATTTTAATGTTTGCCCTTTGAAACAAAGTCAATTGCACTTCTCAGGCAGGGACTGAGGATTTAGTCATGTATTTACAAAGCCCCCACTCTAAATAGAATGTGAGGGCAGAGGTGGGGAGGGCTGCCTTAGCGTGGCTGTAGCTCTGCGCTGAGGGTACTGAAGAGGCACCAGATCCAGGGCCTCGTCTCTGCTGCAAACCTGCCAGAAGGCTGGATGTGAGTCACTGCTTTGTGCACCACACCCAGTGGAATCAGCTTGCCCAGAAATGCTACGACAAAGGTGAAGCAGGTGGCCATGGAGAAGGTGAGGAGGAGGTTCATGCTCGCAACTACAAGGACCAACAAGCCCGACCTGCAAGTGTACCTGCCTCGGAGTGGAGATGGCTCTACCCACCCAAGCGAACCAGACTGTGAGGAGTTCAGAGAAAGTAGCAGTAGTGGTGGCTAGAAGCCAGAGCCTTCTCGCCGTCAATTCTTCTGTGTAGAATGGGAGACAAACAGCAAAGAGGTCACATCAGTCACCGTGTATCAGGACAACCATCAAAGAAGGGTGAGTGAGGAGGTGTCAGCACACAGGCCTCTGGATCCATCCATGCTAGAGGCTCTCCAGACGCACTTCAAGGAGGAGATTGAAAAATACCACAGCTGACATGTACCAGACTGAAGGCATTCCCTCCCAACCAGAGTCACTGCCCAGGGAGCTCACCCCTAGACTGGGGATGCCAGAAACAGTCTGGGCTGCCCACAAATACGCACACAGCCCAGAGCTGCTAGAAAAGGACGTTGCAGGGACTATATCTGACCACTTCCCTTGAAGCCAATCTTTCTTGAAAATTAGCCTATTTGACCAGCCTCATTTGGTCTTCTTGAGAATTTTGTTTGGCTAATGTGGTGTTCCAGAAGCAAGGACTCCAGGAGAGCGAAGGTTTATGAGAGGTTAGCGAACAGAGTGCTGCCTTCTCACTGAGTTCATACACCCTGGGACTCCTGGCCACTGGTACTCCACTCAGCTCCATCGGCCACTTTTGTTTCTTTCTGCTGTGCTTCTGCTCACTTTATTTCATATTTTCCTCGATCTTTTTTTTTCACCTCTCTTCCTTTGTTCTTTCCTTCATCATTTTGTCCCAGAGTCCATCAGTTCCACCCTGCCCCCCACTGTGGCTGTGCACCCCCAGATGCTCAGGACTTAGGAGATGTGGGGTCTTAGGGGTCTACCCTTCTGACAAGCTCCCCCAGTAATCCTGATATCAGTACAGTGAGAGATGTTCATTTCGAGTCCAGCTTGCAAGCATGTCTCCCTCTCCTTCCTTGGCTTTTCAAGTTTCTGTCAGGCCCCATTGCTTCTCATGGTCTAGATAAGGAGACTTAGGAAGATGATGCCAAAACTAAATTTCAAGGATTTCTTGCAGCAAAACTTGCCTTGGTTAAGGCTATGGAATCCTAGCTTTGAACCTCATCCTCAAAGGGGAATTATCAAAACGTGCTTGAAAGTGCCCCTCCAAATGTGATTTAACAGTCTTAAACTGTTAAAGAGAAATTCAATAGCAATAATTGCCTGTTTGAAACCCTACTTGCAAAGACAAAAAGGCACAACACCACAGAGGAGGTGAAATGAACCTCTCTTGTCTGCTGTTCCTCTGTCTCATTCTTTCTCCTTTCCTGTCTCCCAACAGATCCTTGGAATAAAGATCCCAGGAAGATCAGTACTTTCAACTAAGTGAACACTTTTCCTAGTGCAAGGTTAAGCTAAGTTCTGAGAAACCCACAAGGCACCCTGTTCCAAGCCACTTCAGTTTTCCAGCACATTAACCTAACATCGGCAACTTGAAATTGGGGGGTTACATTGCGCATGAGCACTGAAACTTCTTGAAACCAAAATCTCCTTGCCCCAGGGGCTTCTCCCCATCAGGGTCTCAAGATCAGTCTAGCTGGTCCATCTCAGCAGCTTTCTTAGAGGATACCTGAGGACACTCTTAAAGTACATTATTAAAATGCAGCTAGCCACCAGCTACAGTGACAGAGGAATGCTGGGAACATGAGTAAAGGGGATAACTTAGAAAGACCTGCTTGCAAAGGAACCAGAGTGCTCCTGAGTCACAGAGATGGCCAAAGGTTAAAAGGAAGCCTTAACCTTGCCCATCGTGGGCTCAGTTCTACTTTAAAGGAGAAAGTCTGCCTTCTACTTGTGCAGCTGGACTCCCAAGTGCCTTTTGACCTATAATGTTAACTACCCTCTAGAGCTTCCTGGGTCAAAGAGTCTGTGCCCTCATCCCAATCTCTCTGCAGCTCAGAGGACCAGTTAGTTTAGTCTTCCAGCTCTTCAACCAATTTTCTGACTTGGTCATTGGCTCTCACTGGAACTCTTGGGCTTCCTAGTCTGGAAATGCCTTGGGGTCCATCCTCTCACAGCTGAATGGTCTGCTTCCTGGATTTATTATAGAATTTAGAAACAAGACCAGATGAGGAGGTTAGAGACAAATTTTAGCTTCCACTGCTGTTTTGTGAGAAGGGAAATATGTACCTGTTGTCTTTGTGTGTTTGTCACATAATTCTTATACTCAGCCATAGGCACGCACCCCAAATCTCCCCGGTGATTGGAGTGATGCTAGAAATGAAAACCTGAGTAAATGCCTCCCCTGCCTTCTCACAGCCACCAGAATGACAGACTGGCTGTGCTGGATATGTTGCAACATTGAATGTATAAAGGCCATATACTCTTCTGTTTTCTCATTTCAATGTTTCTGCTATGTGGGTGAAAATAAAGTGAAGTATGCAAAGTATTAAAAATACTGGAAGGAAGTTACTTTTCAAAACAGTATTCTTTCTAACCAATAAATATTGTTCTCACAGCAATAAAGAAACAAAAAACAGTGAGTTCCTCAATGCAGGGGCTGTATTTTATTGATTCTTCTTTCCCCATCGCACTGAAAAGGGCCGGGCACAAAGGTATGCCAGAAATATTTGTTGAATAGGTGATTTAAAAAATAAATGAATGAGTAGAATTTGTGGCACTATTTATAGTATTTATAAGGTATAAAGACTGATTTTCAAATTTGTGGTTTCAGACTAAATTATGGTATGTAAAAACTGCCTGAGTCTCCTTCTGTCCCAGTGAGCTCTGACTCATTGATCCATAAAGGCCCCCCAATTATCTTTATTTTGAACTGTTTAAATGCAAAGGCCTATGCTTATTTGTTAGTGACTATCTAAATTTCTCTATAAAAATATGAATCATTGTTATACAAAACACATTTACAATTGCTGCCTTACTACTTCAACAATCTACTTTGAAATCCAAAAACAGTTTCTCAAATATAATATGCCATAAACCATTTGACCTATTAAGCATTAAATAACTCAACTTTCTTATTTTTCAAGTTGAAATTTTTTGACTAAATTAGATAGAAGCATTCTGTACTATTTTTTTCTCAAAATATTAGGTCATATGCCAAATGAGAATGAAAATAAATAATCTAGCTTGCTTTTAGAATTATTTTTACATACTTTTAAGAACAGTCTAATAATTCTACCTTTTGTTAGGTAGAAATTTTTATTTGACTCAAGGGGATGTCTTCTGCACATTAGAAAGGTTTAATTTGATTTATTTTGGTAGGTCCTTCTTTCCACTGAGTATCTGTTCACATGCAGGAACATAGTCTCTTGTCTATTTACAGCAACCTATTCATTTCTCTACCTCCACCCAGCTCACTTTCTAAGAAGTGCCCTCATACCTCTGATAAGTCTTTGCTTAGAGTTGAGTCTGGTATTTCCTTCTCCCAGAAATTTTTGTTCTGGACACAAATCTCTATTTCCCAACTACGAAAGCATACTTTCATTTGCCATTCAGAGGAGCATGTCTCTGTGCTCCCATTTTTAACATTATGAGAGCAAGAAATGCCATCTCATCTTTAATTCACATTTTAGAATTTCAAGGCCCAAAAATGAAGGCTACAACAGGGTATATAGGAGTATATTATCACTCTTTGTAGTTGCGGGAACAACTTCATTATGTTTATAAATGTGGCTAAAATTTGAAGCTTGCCTTTCTATTTTTCCATAGTTAGCAGAAGATAATAGATTTACAGTTCAATTATACCACCTTCACCAGGAATGTTCACAATTCTAAATATTGCCATATGATCTTAGTGAAATCCTATTCAACCTGTGGGGTCCAGCTCACCATGAGAGATGTGTTAGTCACTGATCGCTTGCACTGTCAAAGAGCTCATTTGTCAGTTTAGCCATCTTGATATCCTTGCTTCTTTCTCAGGATGACTGAATCCCGTATGAGCATGCTCCTCCCTCCTTCTTCCAATCCATGTGGTTCTGCTGGAACCCATCACATTCCTTCGGCAGTTTGTGACACAGGCCTGAGTAATCAGAGTGTTCCATTCCTGGGCCTCTGTGGTTGATTCAGGAAGGGGCACCAGGTCTAAACCAGGCCAACATGAATCATTTCAGGAACTTTTATTGAAACTCTTGGGAAAGATGCGTGCTTTCCAATAGGATTGCTAAATTGAGGATGATAACCTTCTGGAGCTGCTGAGGGTGATAAAGAGAGCCAGCTAGATAAAAAAGCTAAGACAAAGGAAAAACAAACTGAGACAGAGACAGACAGAGAGAGAACAGAAACTGACTGCTTAGCAGCCCCGATACTGTGGCATTTACTGGCAATCATCATTAGTGTTATTCGTTGGCAGGTCCATGTGATGCGCTGCACTGTGAGTTCCCCAAGTATCACTAATGCTCAACAGGGTTTTAAACTTGGTTTTCTTTTCACATTTTTCTCAACTATCAATCATAAACACACACGTGAAATGATTTGATGTCCATTTTTTTCAATTCATCTTTGATGGGTGATGTTTAATGTTATGTCTTAACTTGACTGGCTTATGGGATGTCCAGATATTTGGCTAAACATTATTTCTGGGTGTATCTGTGACAATGTCTTAAAATGAAATTATCCCTGGAATCAGTAGATGCAGTAAGCAGTTTTCCCTGCCCAGTGCTGGTGGGCATCAACCAGTCTGTTTAGGCCCAAATAGAACAAAAAGGCAGAAGAAAGAAGAATCCATGCCTTCCTGCCTGTTGGCTTGATTTCATGCATCAGTTTTCTCTTGCTTGACACTATTGGTTCTCAGGCCTTTGGGCATGGACTGACTGAGTTACACCACTGGCTTTCCTGGGTCTCCAGCTTGTAGGTGGCACATCATGGGATCTCTCAGCTTCCATCACAAAGTGAGCCAATTCCTTAAAATAAATTGATATATATATAAACTTATAAATAGATCTATATATATAGATCTATATTCACCTATAGATATCTATATATAAAGATATGTGTGTGTGTGTGCATATATATATATATATATATATATATATACACACACACACACACACTTTGTTGGTTCTGTTTCTCTGGAGAACCCTAATACAAGTTTTACATAAGTAATGCCATTCTGGAAGCAGACAAATGAAATTAATTCATTACATACAATAGATGCCTAAGGGCATTCAGGGTTAATTTTCTTACAGACCCTCCCCTCAAAAATGGTGTTAAATTTTTTGCTGTGATTTCTAATGATTTTTATATTTTCATACATAAAAATTTTCATTTCTTCCTACATCACCCAGATCTTGTTTCTATATTCTGAGCCCCAATAAATTGGCCTTCAAGCACTATATATGCAGATGTGAGGTTACCACATGTTTCCTCAGAGGCAATCCTCTCCCTGGTTTTCCCTGCAGTCAATGTCACCAGAAAATGACAGTCATTGTAGACTATCTCCTCCTCCCATAAACCTCAACAGTTCTCATTCCTATAGATTCTAATCCCCAAATGTTTCTTTAATCTATACTTCCAACTCAATCTCCATTGCCATGGCCTGAATTGGGCTCATTATTTCATATCCAGACTATTTCAAAATGCCCTCCATTTCTCCTGCTGCCAGCCTCTGTTTCATCACACCCATACTTCACAGCCATGCCAAGACCTTTTATCTAAAATACAACTCTTAATATGTTTTTCTTGTCTCCCCTACTCTGTCAAAGCCAGAGAGTTAGGATTCAAACCAGATTTGCCTGTTCCAAAGCCTATCTTCCTCTACATGCCATAGTGTATTCCCTGAGTTCATCAAGAGCAAGAGTTTTCAAACATTTTTTTTTTAGCTATGCAGTCCTTGGTTAAAAAAAAATAGGTAAGTTAAAAATGGGAAATATCAACTGGAGTTATTTTAGTTAAAAGTGGGGAAAAAGTACCTAGGAACCATGCAAACAGCATCTTGCGCCCTCAACTCTCCACAGTATTTTTGCAAAATACAGTCCCATTTTTCAGATGAACAAACAAGGCCTATCGAGATTCAATGCCCTTCCCTGTAACCATCATTCCCACCTGTGATTCAGTTCTCTTTCCATTCTGCCCTGTTGAAAGATAACATGTAAACTATTATTTTGAAATCTTGTATCATATATATGTTCATGAACATGGCGAACTAATAATTTTTAAATTGAAACTGCTGAAAACCTTTTAATAAAGCATATAATTCTTTGGTGATGTCAAATCGTCATCCTTTGGATTCACTCTTTTGGGAAGTTTTGTTAGCACTTATTAAATTTTCTTGTCACTAGATTTCATTATCACTTGGTCTACCTAGAGCTTGCCCTATGTTGCAGTCCTCTGTGACAGCCTGCTTATTTGTGATGAGCTCATTTGGCCTCTGGCTATATTACTTCTTATGGATAAGTATCCTGGAAAAAGGAGAATTGATTAATGGCCTTTACCTTTAAATCTCCTTTGGATATTTATGATTTTGTATTGAGAAAAATTGACCTATAAAATTATATTAGTTTCAGGTGTACAACATAAGTACTCAATATTTATGTATACTGTGAAATGGTCACCACAGTAAGTCAATAATTGTGTTAATTTTAATGGTTTCCCAGACCTTTTTCTAAATTCAACTAATTTTTTAACTTTTATTGAACTTATTGGGATGGCATCAGTTAATAAAGTTATATAGGTTTCACGTGCACAATTCTATCACACAATATATCATCTGTATATTGTATAGTGTGTTCACCACCCCAAGACTACTTCCATCACTATCTATTGTTCCTATACCCTCTTCTTCCTCCCCTCTGCCCCCTTTCTCTCTGGTAATCACCACTCTGTTGTCTATGTCTGTAAAAGTTTTTTTTTCTTCACTTAATCCCTTTACCTTTTTTAACTCAGCTCCCCAGCCCTCCATCCCTGATAGCTGTCAAATTATTCTCTGTATCTATGAGTCTATTTTTATCTTGTTTGTTAGTTTCTTTTGTTCATTAGATGCCACATATGAGTAAATCACATAGTATTTGTCTTTCTCTGACTGGCTTATTTCACTTAGCATAAAGATCTCCAGGTCTTGATATGGACTATGTGTGTGTAGATGGATAGATAGATCCCCCACCTTTTCTCCCCAAATCCCCAAATTCAGTTTATATGCATATTTTTCTGTGTTTAAAATAATATCCCTGTTCAGTAAAGGATAATGGTGTAGTTTGAGATACATAACATATATGCCAGACAGCTGTGGTTTGTATGGAGAAGAAAAACAAGGAAAGAAAAACAAGCTCCCAGAACACAGGACCCATGACAAAAAATGAGGAATGAGGATTGTAGACCAGGAAAATTAGGAAGAGGCTGCTTAGGAGGCAGGGATGGTGTCAAGGAACTTCAAATCCAGGGTCAGAGAGCAAATGGGAAAGAATCCAGAGTGCGGGGTTAGATTATGATAAATATGTGAGAAGACAACCTTGGCAATGAGGATGTGATTGAAACATGTCTCTGATGTATAGCATCTCTGCATCACCAGCATAGGTTTGGGCCAGCATAAATGGCTACACATTTGTCTCATCTTCCTTACTCCTCCACTTCCAACCTGCTGACTCTGTGGGCTGAGTCAGATAGGACCGACCACTCACTCCAACTTGCTTTGACTGCAAAGTCACAACATTCTTAGGTAAAATAATCATCTCAGCTAGAAATGTAATCTCATGTCTAGATGTGACTCTCAAATAGTCTTTAATTAAAATGATGTTTCATTCTAATCCTGGGTTATGAAGATATTTTAGTGGGTTTTTCTCACAAAAAGAACAACTGGACAAATTTTTTTTCAGTTCCTACCAAAAACATTACATATAACAGTATTTTTCTAAAATATAAAATACCCATCTTACTTTTTGCACAGTGAAGTAGAAGATATTTGTTATACATTTTCCCTATTACCAATATTAACTACAATACCTTGGAGTTAACATAGAGGAGGTGCTATGATAAACAATTCAAACTTTTTTGCTCTGTGCCTTTGGTGTAAGTACCAAGCCACAATGCCTGAGAGCCAGTCATCACACCAATTCCAAACATTTTGTGATTACCCTTAATAATATACTGTCCCGTATTTCCTACACAGTGCTGTTGGACCCAGAATTAAACTAAAAACCCATTGAAGGAAAGACAACCCTTGAGTGTTTGCACAGCCCAGGAAGTCAATATATACTTCTTGAATCAAAATTTAAATTAATTTGCCTTTTTTTCAAGACCTAACAAAATCAAATGAGAGAGAAATCCAAGCTCTAATTTAATCCAAGAGGAAATCTTAAGCTTTTTTAAACCAACAAAAAGAGCATTTCGTAAAGAGGCTTGGTACTAATTATATTTTGCTGACATATGCCAATTACATTCAGCAATATTGTTCTCCCAGCCGGCTGGGTCACGTAGCAGCCTGAGAGAACAATGATGCTGAATTAACAATTGCAGTGAAAGCTTTCAAGAATCTCTTACTCAATTAGATGCTGACAAATTTACCTGTAAATCATAAAAATTTTATGAAATTTAAATAGTTTCATGAAGTGCATGTACTTCACACAGTTAACACAATAGCTCTGAGATATGGAGTCCATTTCTATATTTTTATAATGTTCCTTCCTTATATTTAAATGACTTAGTAACCATGGGGTTCTTTTTTAGCCATTTCATCATGTGATGTATGTATTAAGTTGTCTCTACCAGACATTCAAAAGTAATATAGAAAATGTTATTCAACAATTCAATGGCTTCCCAGTGATGCCCAGTTGTTTTATGATTATGGAAAAATCCTTTAACCTTCAGAAGACTAGTTGTGTTATATGCAGAAGCAAAATTAACCACAAACACCAAAATTAAGCAAAAAGATAAATGTTTTTAAGGATTCATGACTGATAGCAATATCAATACTCTTGTTGAGGTACCAGGACTGAGCCCGACCATATGCATTAGAGTTTCATTAGGAATGCAATGCTTACATTTATAAAACAATTGCTTTTTATTAAATGATTCTTTTAAAAAAAATAAGAGAATGTTTCCATAGCCATTGTATAGACAGAAAAGTTGAGGCACAGAGCTGGGATTGCATGACAGAAGTATCATATAGAAAGTCCCACAGAGACGGAAATAGACTCCAAGAGCTTCTTTGGACTCCATACTGATCACTCTCCCTCAGTAGGGAGTTCAAAGTTTGTTCAAATGTTGAGAACACACAGCGACAAAAATCCTAAGTAATATAAGATCAGAATCCTATATACCTATATCTTACGCCTTTGGTTGACTGATTTAATATTTCTCCCTCTCTCTCTCTCTCTCTCTCTCTCTCTCTCTCTCTCTCTCTCTCTCTCTCTCTCTCTCTCTCTGTAAATAGTTATATAATACACATATAAATGACAAACTTCTTGAGAACAAGAATTGTACAATAGTAAGTCCTTAACATTGTCAATAGTTTCTTGAAAACTGTGACTTTACATGAAAAGTCATATAACTAAACCAAATTTTGCCATATACTAAGTGACAAGTGTTAATGAGAATTTCTATAGCATATTTCTAGCCATAAAGACATCACCAAACTTCCAAATGAAGACCCAAAATACTTCTAATATTAAACATCGATAAAAAATGTGAGCTATATACACATTTAATAAATATAAATAAAAATAAGTAAGATTATTTCCCAACCACTTATTCCATCACAGAACCACTCACAGCTACCCATGCTCACTCAGACGGGGACAATGTAGACACACCGATTCATCTCACATGCACATCTTTGGGATGCAGGAGGAAACCAGAGGACCCAGAGGAAACCTGCACAGATGTGGGAGAATGTACGAACTCCACACAGACAGTGGTCCTGGCCTGGGAACAATTTTTTTTTCTCATCAAGGTTATAATGGAACAATGTTGAATGAAATGATCTTATTCAAGAACCTGCTATATGTAGCTTGCTTAAATTACAAACAGTAAAAATATTATCATGTCTAATTGAGGCAAATTTTACTAATTCCATGTGAAAACAATTGTGGAAAATTTCTGATATTTAGCCTTTAGGCTAACTTGACTTAGCATTAAAATCACGTTGAGCAAGACAGATCTGACCTTCCCTAACATTTTATCTTTTAATTATTTTTCTTTTGACATTATCAAAGTCAACCACATTTCAGATCATTTTATGTATTATAAAATATATTTCAAACAAGAATTATTAGAGCAATATTATATATAAAGTCTTCAGAATAGCACAGGATTCCTTTCTAAAGCACTCCTGGGCTCCACCAAAAGGAACTGAATAATTTAACAGGAAGTTTGGGGAAATCCAAGCTAGCCATGTTGTTTCCCTTTAAAATAAGTGTATCTATATATTTCTCCATCTTATAAGCTCTTGTAAGGTTCCCTTGATACTTTCTATTTTTAAAAATATGTCAAATCTAGATCAACATAGATTTCCTGTCTATAACCGTTTCTTAAAACACAGATTCTGGCTACTGGTTCAGAAGTCAATTAGAATGTTTATGTGGGTTGTGGGTACCCTACACCTCATCTCATTTACATGATCTTTTTGCATTCTGGTAGATAAAAATGGCTTTGGAGCCTTTACTTGATTTTGTATCTTGACCTTGACCACTGAGGTTTCAGAAAAGCCCTCCTTCCTTGTGCAAAGCAGCCATTGTTCTGGCAGATCTTTTTGGCTTGAGGAGACTTAGGCCATGAGATATGACCCCTTTTCTGACCTAGTATCTTTGTTTGGTTTTTTCTCTTGTAACTACCTTATGCTGACTTCCATATTTGCACTATCATTCATTTTTTTCACTCTCATCCCCCCCTTCCCTTACTTGCACATACATACACGCATGCATACGCACACAGAGGAAAATCTATATGTGTCAGACATTCAGCAAGGGAAAGACAAAGGCACTGAGTTAATTACCCATCATTTACTGCTGCTGAGAAGAGCAGATGGCAGCAGACGATATGTAAATGGCAAGGGGCAGTGAATTATTCGATTTTTTTAGATTAATCGTCGATGACAAAGGAAGTGATTACAGGCTGTGACATTTATACAAATGTATACAGTACATCACACTAAAAAATAGAGCTTAATATTATTATAAGGATGTCAGGCATATGAACACTATTGTCACAATACAAAGAAACATATTTTACAATAACCCAAGAATATGCTCTCCCTTTGCTTTAAAATTCAAGGGACCCCTAAAAAATAAGATGAACTGAAGTCAAAATATCATGAAGTAGTCTCCCAAAACCTAAACAAATTAAAGAAGGTACAAAATATAGAGAATATTTATTAGAACATGAAACATAACTGTATTGTTTGCTCACAACAGATCTGGTGCCATATTAGTAAGTAGACTGTAAAACAGAAAAGGTGCTAATAAAATACAGACTAGAAATAAAAATTAAAATTAAACATGTTGTTCAGCTGTGAGGCCCATTTATGTGACGGGGAGGAAGAACCCACTAACAGGGAAAAGAAAAAGGATTATGTTTCTATTACACTGAAATTCTACCCTATCTGACATACACAGAGAAAATCTCCCAATAATTTTCAAGGTCAAAATGAAGAAATCTGTGTCCAAGTTTTTCTCCTAAGTGATATACACATAGGTATAAACATGAGCCCAAAGTACAGACAACAGGCCACACAGACACACACACACACACACACACACACACACAGAGCCTCCTCTTTGCAGGAGGGAAGCACGGTAGCCTGTATTTTCTGTTGCTTAAATAATTAATTGGTACATGAACAAATCAGATGCTTTCTTTTGCAGATCAGAGAAACTACCCCATCATCAAAATGTTTTCCATCACCCTGTTATTAAATCGATATGGTACTAATATTATTGAAGAGAAAGAAAGCCATTGAGCCACATATTTGTTCCCCCAAAACATTCCAGCCACTGCGCTTCTGCCCCTCTGGAAGAGAGGTTAGCCCCAAATATCAGCATAGAGAAAGGTGGGGCAGGAAGAGCTTAAGGCATGTTTATTTATACTCTTCAGAAATACTTTCAAAACATGCAAAGCAAACATCACCAAAATTACTGCTGAGTACGTCACCATTATGCATTCTGTGTGGACAATAGGGTCACTTGTGCCTGTGAGAGTGTGTGTGTGTGAGAGAGAGAGAGAGAAAGAGGGAGGAAGGGAATCATCGTCCCAGTATGGAAGGGTGGGAGTGGGTGGGGGAGGGGCATTATTAGTCAGCAGCAGCAGCACTAGATAGAGCATTTAAGTCTGCCAATCCATTTTGAATGAACGTGAGTTCAGGAATAAAGTGCAGGCAGAACCAATCTGCCTGAAGAAAAGAAAAGCATAAAATCTTGCACAAAGAAGGGAGAATTTCCAGGGTGGCTTTAATAACAGCCCAAACTGGCAGGTGTACAAAGCAAGACATTAGCTTTGTTTGCTAGGTTTAGAAAATATTATTTTTTTGTTGTTTTTTTCTCATGTAACCATATAAAGCAATATTCACAGATGCAAATAACGCTGATCTCTGCCTTGTTGAGACATGGTGGGGTACAGCACTCTACAACTCCCTTTTGAAAATTTACTTATATATACATGTTGCTGACATTATATAAAAGTATGCTTGGATATAAGTGATTGTTATCTTTAGTCAAAATGGAGCCTAAAATGTAACCACATTATCCTTACTCAGCATTTCGTATGTTTTTAATGTAGTAACCTTTTAAATAAAAACTTTGAAGTATTAGTAAAGGTTGACCACTACCTGGAAAAGTTATGTAAATACCTCGACCCATGACAAAACAGGACAATGATTTTAGCAAAGGCTGCTGTGAAGATGTGCTCCGCATGCACCCTGCCCTCTGCACATTAGGGCAGAGTGCCTATAAACTGAAGTTGACCATGGACAAGTAAAAATAAGCCAAACAAAATAAGTTTCCCTGTATATGAAAGGGGAAATAACCTAGAAGATTTTACGTGTAAGAAAGAATTTTGAGGATACAGGTGAAATTTTGCAATTTTAAAATCATAGCCCTGTGAAGTCAAAGTTGTTAGCTGTGGAATCTTGAGCAGGAAATCCCTGAAAAGTCATCCTGTTCCAGACAGTTTTGTTCTATACAAATGAAACAAAACTTAGAAAACACATTTATCCACTATGAAAATTATATCCAAAAAACCCTTTATTTAAAAAATACCTGAAAAGTCTGTAAGTAATTTTGTTTAAATTTTCTTTGGATTTTATTAAAAGTCTGTAAGTAATTTTGTTTAAATTTTCTTTGGATTTTATTAGAAGTCTCTCTTCCCCAATTTATACAAAAAGAAAACAAAAGATTAGTGGTAATCAGACTGTTCTATATGGACACCCAGGTTGTCACTGTGTTTAAAGTACTGTTTTAGCAAAATGTTTTATAAATGACAAACATTGAAAATGCTTTTATAGATAATCAAACCAAATTTTATTTGCTTGATACCAGATTATAGTAAGGACACATGTCATGAACATCTTATTCAAAATAAACAATAATGTGTTTATTAATATTATCAAATCAAAGCAAAATCTTAGCAGATAAAATCCATTATAGTAAAAACAATTATATGCCATTTGAAGAAACATAGATTATAAATATAGACTATATTAATATAGAATTACATAAAAACAGATAGATAAAATAAATTCATTATACAGAGTTTATGTACTAATGGCTTACTCAGAATATTAAATTATAACCTGCATTTGTATCTAAGAAGATCTAGAAGGAAAACATATTTTTTGAAAGTTAATATAGGCATTTATTAAAATGCCAGCATTTCTCAGTGACATTTAGAGAATATTTTAAAAGGGTAATTTTGGAATTTTAGGCAAATATATTTTAGAAAATATATCTAAACTTCAAAATTATTTATTTAAATCAAATATTAGTTAGTTATACCATCAAAGCACTTCTACATCAAATGAAATAAACATCTCCAACTAGCCATCATACGAGTCACATTTTTAAAAGCTGTCTGCTCGTAGAGTATGATGACCCCATGCATTCTAAAGAACATTGAAAGGAATCATATGAAACACAACATTCCCTAAAATCAGAAGACTATGAATGATAGTCCAAAAATAACCTATGGTTTTAGTTTATTTTTGTGTGACTTTAATGAATATATCGTAAGCTTCTCTGATCTGAAAATAGAATTAACAATAAGGCCTAACATGAAAAGGAATATTACACAGTGTGCACAGGTAGAGAAATGAATTTCACTGGAGCTTATTCTTAGGTCTTTGTACTTCACCTTTGTAAACAATATGACTTGTTTTTGTAAAATATTTTAGTAATATTTTGCATGGTACACTCATACAAACATATATTTTCTGTATTAAATATTTACAATGTATTTTATGTACATAATACATCTCCATATATCAACACTAAATTATTTGCGACCAGCAAAGATAAAAAGTCTCAAAGAGAGTATGAATGCAGTAGCTCCTTTTTTCTTATAAAATGTAACTGAATGAGGTAATATTAATAGTACTTCAATGCCTGCAATATCTCTAATTTGCCTACTTTCTTATTTAGAAATGGTGAAATGTATTTTGTCTTTTGAAAAGAACATCAATTCAAAGAATTATGAAACCTTGTCTTGTAAGAGTAGAACTTCCATTTAATCTTTGGATGATTCTTCCAGTTCAACTTAACTGACTCCATTTTTATCAGTTCTATTTTTAAGGATAATACAGAATTTACTATAGCAACCTAAACCCAAGTAGTTTTCTCATTTTCTTTTTGCTCTAACTCAAACCCATAGAGCCCTCTGTTGGAAGGATTTCACATTGCATTCCACTGCCCCTTTTTGGAGGACAGAACATGTTTGGAATGCTAACCTTTTTTTTAATTTTATACTAACAATTTTTATTTTAGAAAGCATGGGACACTAGATTACACGCTGCTTCCCAACACAACAGAAAATCATTTCGTGTCAAAATAATAAAATACGCAAGCACATGATACCTTTGTTCCAGAAACTCCACTCTGCAGCATCAGTTCGGGGAAGGATGTTAAAGTAGCAAGCAGATCCTCGTGCACCACATTCTTCAGTCAGTGAAACACTTGGATGCTGTTTTTGCAGAAGGGAATTAATGCAGGCGTCCTTTGGTTGAGCCCGTGAGAGCGATCTAAAGACAGGCGATGTACTCATTGGGCAAGTAATGATTTAAATGGGATCTAGAAGCTTTTTAAGTGTTAAAATATTTATACATTCATTTGCAACAACAATATTTTCCTATATTTAAAAAAGATGTCATCCAGAGGGAAGATTCCTGAACTCTTAAGGGTTATTTTTTTTAAATATGAGGCTTCTTGTTTAACACATTTTTAATATCAAATGGAGGAGAAAGACTGTTGACATATGAGGGTGCCAACTTCCTTGGACAGCTCAGGGCTTCCATATGCTGCAAACATCCCTGTGGGTCTCCTGTAGCTTTCCTCAACTTATCCAGACTCCTATTTGGTTTCCACAGTGGTAGGTTTCTCGTCACTTCCCACCATCCTTATGGCTGCTACCCTGAGCTTCAGCCACATCTCCTCAGAGAACTTCACTGATCCAGCACAGCCCTGCTTCCTCTCCCCAGAACACGACACATTTAACTTTATCCTTTCTACAAATCATTGTGGCTCTACATGCTAATGGAATGACTTTTATGGATAATGTGGCTGACTTCTTGGCTGGGTCAGGAAGCATCTTAGTTGGCATTGAATAAATAATTTTTAATGTGCTGCCTTCATGGAAGCTCCCTGTATGTGTAAGTGGCAGATCGCCAGATTTAGAGAACCCTAAAAGGTTACCCAACAATTTATAGAATTTTCAATCATATGAAAATGCATATTTCAATCAAATTTTGGGGCAAATTTTGACAGATAATCTATCCAAAAAAAGGGGGGGATATGTACACATTGGCTTGTCTTCTCCCAAAGACCCTTCGCTTATGTGATATAAATTTTCCTTTTACATCAAACTAATTTACTTCCAAAAGTGCTCTTTTTTTTTTTTGCTAGCCTCAGGCAAAGGGCACAAGGTCTATTTTTAAAAAAATTCAATTATCCCACATTATTTAAGAAGATATCTGAAAGTAGGTTTCAGAAACCTTTTCTACATGAAAAAAAAAAATGTGGATCTTACCCCTAAGCCAAACTAAAGCTTTTCTTTAAGACATAGCTGAGCATATCTAGCCTTCAACGCAACTAGTTGAAGGTTATATAATACCTATCTCTCTTTCCATATATTTTAGAGGACGTGAAAGAAGAAGCAGGAGTCAAGGGAACAAAACTGAGGTAGTCACGAAAATAAGCAGTAACCCATCAGTCAACATTTGGGAAGGGAGTTTTGGAACAAGCTCAAAAAGACCAAGATGACTGCTCTGCTGTATCTGTTCTGCAGAGACTCTCACATTCATTTGCTACAGGCATTTATGTATATTACCTCATTCTGTACGAAGAGAGGGGGAAGGTAGTGGGGATAACTGGTGAAGGAGGATTTGACATTGGTAAATATGGGCAAAACTGATCCAAGGTGTTTCAGACGATGAAATTGGAGTGAAAAGGTCAAAAGAGTATGTGGCATTTTAAAAATAATTCCAAGACTAATCTATAGAATTAGAAATGGGATTTGGAGAAAAGGCTAGTTTTCCTAACCTTGAAATCATTTGCATAATCCTGAAGAGTTTTTTTCAGTAACTGTAAAACAAGGATTCCAGCTATACAAAAAAGGATACTCCAAATTGCAACCATTTAAATTAAGGGGAAAAACCTCAAACAAAATTAAACTCTAAGGGTTGGTACACACACACACTCACTGATTTGGCTACTTGGTCCCAACTTCCTGAGCTCAGAGCACAAAAACTAGGGAAGGTGCATTTCTTTGGTGAGCAGATCCCCCTCTGTGGCCTCCTGGGTGACGAGAGAGAGGCATGCCTGTGGCCAGCATTCCACAAAGGCAAGTCATTGCAGCAATTCGACTTGCATCACCACCTGGACAGACCTGGGTGTCATTTGTGACCTAGATCTCACATTCTGAACTGGTGGACCTTCTAGATTAGTTTTCTAGAATGAGTCTCACCATGTTTTGCATGGATTTTTTTTTTACTAGTTAGGCTTTCTAAGTTGAGTTTTAGTTCAAAAATCAAATGGAGATGCCTTTATCATTTGCATCTTTGCACCCGAAGGTCATTATTTCAAGAAATAACATCACCTTTGGAAGAAAAAGTAGTTAAAGAATAATGTCTCTTTTAGGACACACATGAAGTGTTTATATGTGAGAAAGCATCACATGCTGAAAGCAGTTTGCTTACCACCACCCCAAACTCCTGATACTGAGGAGCAAACACCGCTCATCAATGATAAGGATGAGAGGCACATATGAGTGAGATCATATGGTATTTGTCTTCTCTGACTGGTTTATTTCACTCAAATGTGGAATTTCATGAACACACTGAACTAACAAGCAAAATAAAGACATACTTATAGATAGAGAGCAGGCTGACATCTAAGTGAGGGAGAGGGGCACTGAGTAGGGGGTGGAGGGATTGAGCAAAAGGGAAAAAGGACTCATGGACATGGACCACAGTGGAGTGATTGTGGGGGGGAGGCTTATAAGAGGACTAAATGGTAATGGAAAAGATACAATTAAAATATATATAATATAGGCCCTGGCTGGTGTAGCTCAGTGGATTGAGCACAGGCTGCAAATCAAAGTGTCACAAGTTTGATTTCCAGTCAGGGCACATGCCTGGGTTGCAGGCCATGACCCCCTAGCAACCGCACATTGATGTTTCTCTTTCTCTTTCTTCTTCCCTTCCCTCTCCAAAAAAAAATAAATAAATCTTTGGAAAAAATATACATAATGTAATACAGTTGGTACAAAGGAAAAGAAAAAAATAAAATTAAGTCACTGTGTCTAAAGAAAGTGGTTGCCAGGTGTATGCACCTACTGTCCTCATTAAAATGTTTTAAGATAAGATCTCAACTGACTGTAGTATCAAAGCATCTGATATGAACAGGGAGAAACCTGTTCTTGTATCAGGTGGCAAAGAGGAACACATAGGTTATCTATATCATTAACAGGGTTTTGCAAATATGCATTTTAGCTTCTTATTTAAGTAATAGGAAAAATTACTTTATGCACATACATATGTATTTTCAGCATCCTGTGAAATCAGTTTCAGGATTGGAGGAGTTGCCTGGGCCTCTTCTTTTTCAGTGAAAGTATTTAGTAAAATCGCTTGAGGAAATAACCAAAGCATCAATAAGATGTATGATGCTATTAGATTTCGACAGGCTAAATTTTAGCAAGTTAAATCAAATTTGATAAAATTAGATAAAAAGATGAAAATTGTCCTAAAATCATGATCTTAGAAATTTCTTTATCCAGGAAAAAAAAAACTGAGGATTTGTTTTCTTTTACTGAGAGAGTAAATAGACAGTCAATACAAAAACCTAATTTTAAATGGCAACCAGATAAATCTCTAAAAATGAATAAAAAGCATATCCTAGTGTTTTTCTAAGTTTAGCTAAAGAAATATCCAAGGAGAATATTACTATTCAAACTTCTTTCTTTTCTTTGTAGACTCTACATAAAAAGAAAGCAGTAGTGTTCCAGGAAACACGCTCATCACTAAGATTCATCCGCAGAATTCTAGAAAGTGCTGGGGGTTGTCCCCCTCCACTGATGATGTATAACATGATATAGTCCTAAAAGCCTGGATTAATGTTCATCAGAAACACCTTCCTGTTAGTCACTAAGCTTTTATCCAGCATCCTCACACCCCATTTTTTTAACTGCAGAAAAAAAAGCAAATATAACTTTGGCTCATAAGCTGTTAGGAGAATTCTGTCTGTATATGTGAGAACAAGGGCTTAAACTAGGAGAGAATATGCAAGGGCCCATCTTCCTGCCTCTAAGCTCTCTCTCTTCAAGCCATGCTGGCATTTTATCAATGATCTCTGTTAAAATGCTTTATTCATCAGTTCTTTCCTCTCTTTAAAAGTCTCAGTGATGTGAGGTCAAGGGCAGAATCCTTGGCTTGGCGTTTTAGGTCAGGTTGCCAGATAAAATGCAGAATACCTAGATAAATCTGAATTCCAGAAAAAAAACATCAAATAACATTTTCTATTATAAGCATGCAGTATTGCTGACATACTTAGACTGAAAAAAATTACCCATTGTTTACCCAAAATTCACATTTACCAGTGCATCCTAAATTATTTGCTAAATCTGGCAAAGACCCACTGTCCCTACATCTCTTGTCAGTTGATTTTCCCATCATCAGAGAACCAGTCCTCTGCTCCTGCCAAAATAGGCCCCCACGTTCCCCACACACCAGCACGGCCCAACTCCACGCATGTGTTCGTTGTTGCTTCTGTTCAACGTGCCCACCTTCCCCCACTCTCTACTCATCTTGAAGGCTCAGTTCAAATCACATCATTTCCATAAAATCTTTCTTCACTACTCCAGAGTGAAATTCTCTAGCACATTAATTCATCAGTTAGCTTTGCTTTGTGGTTTATCTCCCATTGTTTTCTTTCAAATTTGATTCAAAGTGCCGATGAGGTTTTAACTCTTCTCGGACTTGGGTTCACAGCCTCAAACAGTTTGTAGGCCCCATGAGGTAGGGTTGCTACTTCTATCGTACATTTGCATACTGACCCCAGAACATCCATTCGAGCAGAGTTTATGTTCTGGAAGGGAAGCAGAGGTGAAAATTGATGTAGGAGAGGCCTACTATGAACTGGAAGTTTTACATGTTGTTTTATTTCAGAATGACATTACAAATGATATTATCTTCCCTGTACAATTGAAAAAGCGGAGATTCTCAGAAGGATTCCACAGCTCGCTTACGGTGCCAGTAACAGAAGCAGAACACAAACCCAGGTCTGACTTGAGTCAACACCACACCACCACCTCCACAATTGCTGCTGTCACTCGCTGCTGCTGCTGCTGCTGCTGCTGCTGCTGCTGCTGCTGCCACTAGATTTTGAGCCTTGGTTTGGAAGGCTCAGGAAATGAAAGCTCTAGGCAGGGCAGCTGAGGTCAAGTAGGCAACAGGCGCATTGTGGGGAGCGCAGATTGCAGCTGGGGCGGACTCTGCCATCCTAGGGAAAGCGAGAACAGCTGGGGCAGCAGAAGAGGAAAACTCATTGCATGGGGTGAAGAAAATTAAGTGAAACAGGAGCAGAGCTGACTCCACATTTGCTGGTAACTGAATGTTTGCAAGCAAACAGCGGTCCGGAGCCAGCCCGGGCAGAGAGGCTGGCCTCATGCTTTCCCTGTGGGCTGAAGCGGTTGGGGTCTTGCTGCTGAACATGGTTGCTTGGAGAAAGGATGAAGGAGAGAAGCAGCAGGCAGAAACCCCAAGTTGAATTCCCAGCAGAGGCTAGGCATTTATGTGCAGTAATTGCCTGTAGGTCAGTAGATTCTTAGGCAGCATGAAAGCTTCTGAAAGGTCAGTGAACATTTTTAAAAATTTCAGTGCACATTTATGCGCCACTACAGGCTCCGGGCTCAGGAAGGGAGAAACGTGGTAACTCTCGGGTCTGGGAGCCTCCCTGTGCACAATGGAAAACACCATTTACCAGAGAAAGACACTTTCTTCACCTGCCTAGTTTCCTGGAAGGCTTGCCTAGTGATAAATTTCATTTATGCCTCCCTACTGCTCGGAGACCTGCGCAGTCAGCAGGAGTTGAGTAAGATAAGAGCAGCGGCGATGGATTTTCTCCCTCTTGCTTTTGCGGGTTTGTGATATGGAGGCCTATCATTTCACCATGTTTTGTGTAGCTAAATAGGAAACATTTGGAGGAACATTCCCGAGAACTTTGACCTGCCCATTTAGTAGCCTCTGTAGCTAAGACTAAGTGCAAACTGTGGTTGTCAGGATAAGCAACAATTCCCCCACATTTCCAAAAACATTGTTATAAACTCAGTATCAATAGGCACTACGAAGCAGTGTTGCTTTTCTTTTCAGCTTTGAGAATTCAAGGCTTCAGACTATCAAACTGGAAAAGCACACCAGTGATTGCTGACACAGCTACAATTAGGGCACCTACATGCAGCCCAATGATTCTAACTCTTCTTTGTAAAGCGTCATAGTTTCTTATGCTATATAGATAGCCACACCAATAAAACATCTCATCGTACAGAGCGTGTCTTTTGTCTTCACATATACCCAAGTACATTTCCAGTCCACAATTATGGAATATTCCATTTTATGTATTAGAAAACTAAAATCAGGTAATTTTTAAACCCTAGATATGGTTTAACCTATTAGTAGTCTAGACAAGATGAGTGGCCAAAACTGAATTAAATGTATGAGCTATTATTATTTTTCAAAGATGTAGAATCTGTAAAACCTCAACTGAGCTATTATTAATTTTCAAAGATGTAAAATCTGCAAAACCTCAACCAGCTAAACCACCCTCAGCAACTGACAAAAGCTTGGTGAGTTAGAAACCCCTGTTCGGTCATAACACTGCGATATCCCTACTAAGGTCCCCAGGAGTTCTGAAGTACCTCTGACCTGGAATACTTTCCTTTTCTTCCCATTTGTCACTTTTTCTGATGGCCCAAAGGATCACACTTGGAGCATGGACACAGGACTGTTTGGAAGTAGTATGAAAATAAATAGTAGTTGTAGGAAGGTGAGCTCCTTGAATTAAGCTCCAGTTTATCTGTTTTAGAAGCAAGAAAAATCCTTCAGCCATTTCAAGGGCACACAGACATACAGAATATGGAACCTTGCTAATAAACAGCAGCAGGCAGCCAATCACACTGGCTGGTGAGCAGCCACTGGAGGTGAAGTGATTCTCTCTGAGCTGAACTGTGAGCCAGGTTCATTCTCTCTCTCTCTCTCTGTCTCTCTGTCTGTCTCTCTCTCTCTCTCTCTCTCTCTCTCTCTCTATCTCTCTCTCTCCCTTCTCTCTCTCTCAGTGTGTACACCACCAAGTTCAGGCCTATCATATAATCTAAGATCTAGACATTCATTCTTTGCCTCTTTTAAGAAAAAATATGCTTACAGATTATAAATACCACAAAAAAATCATGTCTGCAAGACTAGGGTGCACAAAAGCCTAGAGAAGATTCCCCTAACTTAATTTGCTATCTTCATACACATGAAGAGGGTAAAGGAAGGGTGTTTAAGATGAGAAGCAGCAGTGTTGTAAGAGTAGGTTAGGAGGTGATCTGATTACTAGTCTCAAGTACACAAAGGGCATTCTATAAAGGCGATAGTGATTGATTGTTCTCCATATTGGCAGAGGACGTGACAGGAAGAAATGGGCCTGAAGATAGGGTTCAGTTCAACATAAAGAAAAATGAATTCAACTTCAGGATGATCAAACATAGAAATGGCTGATGGGGTGTGTGGAGAGCTCTTCAGAGCAAAATATCTTCCTGCTACCTGAAATCACACCTGCCTGAAAGAACTTACTGCTTATTCTAGGTTAATGGCTAGAAAATAAGAATGGAATGCAGAAACTAAATACTATGGTAAATTATATTATAATGCCTACAGTATTTATAATACATTGTTTGGTACTCATTTATTACCACCAAAATAAATCCTGTGATCCTGTGTCATCACTGAGCTCCATGTTGTCACTTGCCCTATTAGCTGCATTTGGTACAACTTTTCACTCCCTCCTTCTTGAAATCTACATTCACTTTGCCACTGAAACACCAACACTTTGTTGGTCTTCCATCTTAGTTACCCCCCAGCCCCCAAATGTGGATTTACTCTGGATCGATCCTTAGGCCTCTTCCCTTCTTGGCTATCCTCACCCCATAGTTGATCTCCTTTTGTTCCATGGTTTTAAATACCAACTACATTTTGAAGATACCTATATTTATATATCCAACTCATACTTCTCCCGAGCTCCAAACTCGTATATCCAACTGCCTACTCTATACCTCCCATTGGATGTCTAATTAAGAGAAGTCTAATAAAATCAATCTCCTAATTTCCCTCCTTCTGTTTCCCTCCCACCATCTTTGCCATCTCTCTTAATGGCAGCTCCATTCTTCCACTTGCTTGGGCCCAAGACTGTGGAGTCATTCTTATGCTCTCTCTTTCTCTCCATCCCATATCTAATCCACTGCAAATTCTGCCAGTTTTATCTCAAAATATGGGCATCACTTAATCCTGTCTATCTCTGTCATATGCCTCCAGCCCCCACCACCTCTTGCCTCGATTATTGTAATATGGCTCTAATTCATCTCCCTGTTTCCACCCTGCCGGCCTATGTAGTACGGGGTGATTCTTTAAAAATGTGTTAGTTCACATCACTCTTCTGCTCAAATTTTTTGTTGGCTTCCAATTTATTTATAGCAAAGCCCAAGTCCTTATTCACTGTATTACTGTGTCACAAGGACTCAGGTGACAGGGCCTCCCCGACCTCCTGCCCTATTATTTTTCACTTCATTCCCTCACCTCCAGCCATGCCGACCTCCTTCCTAGTTCATCACACCAAGTATGCTCTCACCCCAGCCTGGAACTTTCTTTTCTCAGAGATGTATACAGGCCTCACTTCCTCCCTTCAGATTCCTGCTCAAAGGACACTTTAATAGTGAGACCTTCCCTGAGTAACCATTGTAAATTGATAACCCCCACCCCAGACCGGTGCCCGTATTCCCTCTCCCCCTTGCCCTGCTAGTCATTCTCTATATCTAGGGTGACCATTCAACTTATCAGTGAAAGGGACACTTATGTAACTGAGAGGAGGCACTCTCAATAACTGTGACAGGTGACAAATAAGCCGGGACTTTTCCAGGCAAAGCAGGATATATGGTCCATACTACCATATCATCACCAATGTACCTCCAAGAATTCAGAAACCTTTTGTTCATGATATATCCCCAATGCCAAGAAGGTAACTGACCAAAGTAGGTGCTGAGTAGTTTGTTGATAGAATAGATGTTTTCAAAGGTCACCACCATGACTTGTTGACTTGTCGCATGGCCTATAATCTATGTCACAACCCCCTCTGTCCTAAGAAGTGTCTTCCTAACACACATCCCTATTTAGCCTTCCATGCCTTTTCATTGCATTCTGAACAAACCCAAACTCTTCCACCAGGCATCCAAAGCCCCTGCGGTAGCATGAGCCTATCCTGCCTTTTCCACTTCACTTGATGCTATGGCCCTACATCTCTTCCCACTCCATCTGATATGCCCATACACCCAGAGCAACTGCAGCTCCTGTTTGTCCCTGTTCCTTGGACAGGGCTAGTGTTTTAGCCTCATTCCTATGCTAAACCTCCCCATTCACCTGGTTCCCTGCCCCTCTTTCCATTATCAGTCAGAGTCTGACCCTATTCCATCCTAATGTCCCTTAATACTTCCCAAAGTCTCAAGTAAGTCAAGTTCTCTCACTTCCAAATTTGAGGATGCTTATTGGCACTTACTCTTGGTTTATTACAATATGCTTTATTAAAGCTGTTTATATCCAATTATTAGAGATTCACAAAGACAGAAGCCATGCCTAATTCCTCATTGTACCCCAGCAGGGCCCAGTAGAGGGCTTAGCTCAAAGAAGGAGCTAAAGTATTGATTTGGCTGGATGTGTGGTACGTGGATCGTTTAAGAAGCAGTTGGAGAGGCAGGGTAGGAATTGTATAACATTCACGTGTAAATGAAAAATACATGTGGAAGCAAACAAGAGAATTTTAAGAAAACAAGTGATGAGTGAGAAAGCCTTAAGAAATGTCACATTTAAGGTAGAAGTATTGAGTATAAGTAACTTTTAAGAACCATTTGCTATTCATAATCCTGTGTAACATGTAAATATATACAATGTGACATAGAATTAATGACTAAATTGCATAATATTAGAAATCTTTTCTCTTTTCCTGGCATACCTAGAATTGATTTCTTGGCCTTGATTGTTTGGTCTCCCTGTGGAGTTAGATTTCAGAGTCGATCCCATCAGAATCCAAGTGCAAGAAATACGTGTGCTATTATATGCAGTTCTATGCCAGTGACTTTAGGGGCAAACTGCACAGTGCTAAGCGAAATCATTCCTCCTAAGCTATTATACAAATTTGCTTGATCCACAGCCCTATTTGGGGGTGGGGAGAAAGGCTAGGTCCAAAACAAATTTAAAATGAAAATTAAAAGTTAAAATGCAGCCCCACACAAAATTAATCAATTTTTTGTTATATTAATGGTTATTGAGACAACATCATTACATATGGATTTGAGATAAGTCACAAAAATCTTGCAAGTGAATACATTTTATTTGTAACTTATGGGTAGATCAAACATGAGAAAAATTTTAAACTTTTGAAAACAGGGCACAGAAATCTCCATTATACTAGGACACTAGGTGAAGTTTCCAAGGACAATAAACCACTTTAGCCTGACTTGCACCAATACCAGAGCTATAAATTACTTCACAGGCAATTATGTCACTGAGTTCGCCTGTCCTCTGGCAAGGTGACTGTTAACGTATTGTCCCACTGAGAAAGCAGAGGTCTAGAGTAGGAAATGTGTGTGTTAGACAAGGTTGTTAAAAGGTATGTTCAGGTGTGAGCAGCCTTCTCAGCATTATCATCACAAGCACAGCCAGTGCTTCTCCAGTGTTTCTGTGCAGACCCCGTTGCCTTCCTTTTGTTCTGTGTGTAGCTTTCATTAGGGAGCCTATGGCAGCATCTCCCAGGTGTGTTCCTGCACAAAGGGCATTCATTCTACCGGTGCCCAGGCGTTGAAGATAAAGGGCCCAAATTACAGTCAGACTGTGTTTGTGGATAAGTGAGGCAGGGAGAAGGTGATTTGACTGTGCTTCCTGGGTAATCCTACCATTAATTCATGAAGTAGAGAAAGAAGTTTTAGCTAAGTGAGAAGTCTGTGTATATCACTGTGTTTCTTTGCCTCGAGAGACAATGGGAAGCCTCATGAGTGTTCTGCCTCCTTCTGCAAATAGAAAAGCATATAAAATGCTGGTTTCCCAAACCAACAAAGTAGTGATTCTATTTAGAAATATATCTATGTGATAGATATTATGGGGCAAAATGATTCATAACACTTGTAGCCCTGGGTAATTCACCATAGTCTTCCATCAGTCTTGAGAGTAAATAAGAGGTAAATTAATATAACAGCCAGTCTGTGGTGCAGGCTTACTGTGGTCCCATGCACTGTTGTGAGCACCTCGTACTCATTAACTGATTTAACCCTAATTCAGCTATAATTTTGTCCCGTTTTGCAGATGAGGAAGCTGAGGTACCTCAAAATTATGTAAATGATCCAGAATTACAAAGAGAATGACAGAACTGAGATTTAAAATGTCCATAGTCTTAACTCTAGCACCTACCTCCTTAGCAAATATACCCTGAAGATAAGATTTTCCCCTAGTGAACAATAAAGTTTCAATTAAAACCTAGTATGTTGATATATAATAATAAATAGGTATTATTTCCTCCTTTAACAAACCATTTTAACCCTCCTCCTTCTCCATAAGTCTTTTGAGTTCTCACCTGATTCTATAGTGAGGCAGCTTGATAGTATTAAAACCTAGTTCACTTTTGAAAAGGGCTGAAGGACATGTAAATTGTCAGCAGCCATCCAGACTGCAAGACAATGCATGAAAGAGGTGAAGGAAGAAGAGGAGAATGTAAATGGTGCTAATATTGATTGAATGACTCCACAAATTTGAGTAAGATTTTCAGGGCTGTGTTAATTTCCTAAGATTGCTGTAAAACAGCCTTCTCAGAGAACAGCTTTCAGAGCATCAGAGTGCAGGCAGCAAATGTGCTTGGCAGATGGAGTTTGTTGCCAGTGGAAGAGTACCCAAAGCTGCCAATCTTCTTGGGCTATTGACTATTGCATTTGTCTTATTTATCTTTGACTATGTTCTTTTCTACTATTGGGACACACTCCATCCCATGTTGGACTTCCCAAGCTTCTGATTAGAGCTATATTTCAGCCATAGTTTAACACAATAATGAAGAGCATGGCCTTTGTAATAAGTCTAACTTAGGTTTGAATCCTGACCCTACTACTTACTACTTGCACTGTGCTAGCTTACTTATCTTCCCTTAACTTTATCTCACATATGAAACTGGTATAACATCACTTGCTTTAGAGAATTGGTATAAGGATTAAATGAAGCAGTGAATGTACAGTTCTAACCATCATATGCTTGAAAATAAAACTGTTACACATCATACACTCAAAAATATTGTTATTTTTATAATTATTATTTAAAATCTTGTGTCTAGCCCTGACTGGTGTGGCTCAGTGAACTGAGTGCCAGCCTGCAAACAGAAAGGTCCCCAGTTTGATTCCTGGTCAGGACATATGCCTGGGTTGCGGGCCAGGTCCCCATTTGAGAGCATGCAAGAGGCAACCAATTGATGTTTCTCTCCCTCTCTTTTTCCCTTCCTTCCCCTCTCTTTAAAAAAAATAAATAAAATCTTAAAATAAGGAACACTTAAAAAATCTTTGTCTATTCTGCTTACCTGTTTCCTCAAATAATCTGCCTATTTTCATCCTTTTCATCTACTTTTAAACTGAGTAGCTTACAACAAAAATGTATTGTCTCAAAGTTCTGGAAATTAGAAACCCAAAATCAAAGTACCAGCTCCTCTGGTCCCTTTTGAAGGCTATGATGAAGTGTCTGTTCCCACCCTTTCTCCTAAGCTCAGAGAGGGCTGACTTCTCCCTATGCCTCTTCACATCCTCCTCCTCTGTGTATGTCTCTCTCTGTGTTCACATTTCCCCTTGTGTCAGGACACCAGTCATGTTAGATTAGGCACCCCTGAGGGACCTCATTTTGAATGTATCACCTCTTTATAGAGGTCCCATTCTGAGGTAGTAGGGGCTAGACTTCAACATGTAAATTAGAAGAGACACAATTCAACCCATAACAAGGTTATAGAGCTGCTGAGAGGTATGGCTGGGATTCTAATTCAGGTTTTTCTGATGTCAGGAGGTATTCTAGTCACTGCTATGCTGCTTTGCCATTACATATTCATAAGCAACTTTGAACACCAGTTTCTGGGACCCTCAATAATCTACATGAGGTTCTACAGTGGTAAAATATCCAAAGGATTTTCTTTTTGCGAGTAGACATCTTTAACTCTGTCTCTCTAGCATCCCTTTCCTCCCATGGGAAAGAGCACTCCCTATGTTTCCACTGGGGAACTGACTCCCCACCTATTATGTGTTCTGGTCAACTGCCAATCTCAGCACCTCCTCCAATACCCAGCTGCAGGATGAACTCAAACTCTCAACTAGCACCTCTTTACCTTGGGTCCGAAGGTTGCAAAGATGTGATCTCAGATTTTTCAGAGGTAATGTCCCCACCACATGAAGAAGCCTGAATTGAAATCCAGGACTATGAGCACCACACATAAGCCAAGTGGAGAGGTTGACAGATAGAAAATCAAACAGACTAGACCATGAGATAGAGACACTGAGGTCAAAAGCTCTTGCAGGCTCTGGTTTTATCTACCCTGTGACTAGCTTTACCCCAGCCTTTGCATGGATTGATCATCTAAGTCAACAAATGATCCCAGTCTTTTGTTTCTTCAATGTACTTTAACGAATATTGTACTCACTTGCACCACTATTGGGTGGAAGTGAGTAAATCCTGAATTGAGACATGGAATTCATAATATATGAGGTACCATGACATGAAGAAACGCTTCAGAACTATAATTCAAACAGCCCTAGATGAGGAAGTGGTTTAAATATTTGGAAAGGCCATAGCTCTATGTTTTCCATTTGTGCCATAACCATTTTGACTCATAATTTCACAGAGTAAACCCCTAGAGCGAACCATCAGATGGTTAATCCATTTTATGATGAAAGAGTAAAAATTAATAAAAGTCAATATGTGGCCTACCATCAAACTGCTGTTACTAGTGTATACATTTTTCAGCTCATCATCACAAATCATTTTTTAGACAAGAGATTCAAACTATTTTATCTAACATTTTAAATAAAATTATAGCATATTCTCTGGAATTAAAGAAAAATTCAGAACATGTTGCCAAAACAATAAAACAACCATTCAGTACATAAATACCTTTATTACCTAGTCATATTTTCTGCATTAATCTTAAGCTTATTTCCCAGACTTATGCTTTAAAAATTAGTTTTATAATCTGTATCCTAGCATATAAAATCACAATTTTCAGAAGAATAACATCTTCCCCAATAATGACAAAATAAACAACTTTTAAAAATTAAAAAGCTAAGACTCCTGGTAAGAAATTTTATATCTCCAATGCAAGAACACTTTAAATTATGTAAAGGATCATATATCTTCTCCCAGGAGTATTCTTCCTGCCAGTGTCACATAATGAAAGAGTTAATAAATAATATGTTCATGCTGTGTGCAGAGTGCTGTAGAAATAGTTCACCCGCTTTGCAGCAGCATATATTGTAACGACTGAAAGAAGGCTAAGACAAGGCCCATTTGAACTTGACTTTTTTACATTTCTGAAACTATGTAAACTGATGGTGTTCTATAAATATTTATCTGGTGGTTACACTTATATAATGGATCATCTTTAACAGAAACCTATTCCAAAGTGCTGTGGAATAAATAACCCATATTATGTATACACAGGTGAAGGGATGGATGTAGCAGAAAGCTGGAGACAGAAGCATGGATATTGACATGTACATACAGATGCAGATATCAGTATAGACATAGATGTTGACCTATAGATATGTAAATGCAGTTATAACTGTAAACATAAAGATACGAACACAGTCCCATGCAAGAGGAATTTCTAGTTTTCTACTTGGGGTAGACATCTGTGATTTCTATCTCCCTGCCAACCCCTTTCTCTTGCTGGACACTGTACCTCTTTATCTTCCATTGGGTAACTGACTTTCTACCACTGCGTGTTCGAAGTTGGCTGCATATCACATAGCATCTCCTCCTACACCCAGACACAGAGTAGCTTCATAAACTCTCAACCAGCACCTCTTTCCTTTGGGTCTAAGGGTTGTAAGTATGTAATCCCAGATTTCCCAAAGGTAATGTCTTCCCTCACAAACAGAAGCCTGAAGCTTGAGATTTTGAGCACAACACACAAAAACCATGTGGAGAGATGGAGAGATGGACAGAGAGATAGACAGGCAGTGTCTTGAGCTCCCTGGCATTCATCTGTTATACCTCCCAGATTGTAGTAAAAATAGTAAAGGCAAGGGAGAGGTGATGTTTGCAATTTCCAAAAGGGAATTTGA
Source organism: Phyllostomus hastatus (assembly GCF_019186645.2). NCBI lineage: Eukaryota > Metazoa > Chordata > Mammalia > Chiroptera > Phyllostomidae > Phyllostomus > Phyllostomus hastatus. The sequence goes on along the minus strand of NW_025334017.1, from coordinate 8,690,516 downwards.
ATCTTATATGAGGAAAAAGATGTTTTTCTTAATGTTTGGATTCGCGAGTCTTCTGCAAAGCATGAGGGGACCTATAAGCATTGATATGAGAGACCACGGAATTTTTTACCATGAATGTCTTTAAGTAAAAATACACTGTTCTTTTTTGTCTAGGTGATACATCTCAATGTTCCAAAAATTCACCTTTCTCAGTCAGAATTTAGTTAAAATAAGGAATAATATGTAAAAACAGGACAGAGCTATAAGGACGGGATGTTGGGGGAAGGCTAGATATACAGAGATCCCTTTCCTCAGTATCCTCTCTACAAGATTTTTACATCCATACCTATCCCTCACTTATGCTTTTCTTTTAAAGAACATTAAGATACATGTACAATTAATTGTAAAATAAGATGAATGAACCTGTGGCTATTTACCTTGCAAAAACAGAAAATAAAACTGCTTTCTAAAACAAAATGTCTTCAGCATTTGATGTTGGCTAGATAGAAATAAAGAATATGAAAAGAGCCCAGGTAATTCACACAAACTCTCTAGAACACCCCAGACATTCAAGTAATTCAGAAAAAAACTTCCTTCTGGGAAAGTCCCCCAGAAGCTCTCTGAGCCTCTGAAAATTGCCTCTAATGGAGACCATGAGCCTTCATTTTGAGATTCAAAGGAAATTCAATAATATGCTTGTGCCTGTGAATTTCTATCAAATGAAGTAACATAAAAAAATAGTTGTTCAGGGTTAAATACTTATTTTATATAAGCTCCTTCTCACCTCAACTCTCTAATGCTAAGTAAATTGTCCAGGTGGGCAATCAAAAAAAATGTAATTTTATTAGTAATTGCTATACTTTGCTATAGACTTAAAGAGTTAAGGACATTATAAGAACACAGAGGTATATATACCTCTAAAATGCTTAATTATAAGTTGTAATTGTCATCACTTAATGATCAGTATTTTAAAGAATAATGTGTGTGGTTGCTGCATGGTTATGAAAGGGAGTCATTTACTAAATCCCTCTTCTGCTACATTTATTAATTTTTTCTCAGTGTGGTAAAAAGGAGATCTTTAAACTGACTTAGCTGGGGAAACCTGCCCTTAACAAACTCCCAACTCTGCCTTCTAATGAAACACAAAAATTACCATGAGCAATAGATTTATTTTGATGGTAACACTAACAATATAGATAGTCCCAATTTATGATGGTTTATCTTAATGATGTTCAACTTTACAATGGTGGAAAAGCAATAAGGATTTAGTGGAAACCATACTTCGAATTTTGAATTTTGATCTTTTCTTGGGCTAGTGATATGCAATATTATATTCTCTGGTGATGGGGTGCAGCAGCAGTGACCCCCAGCTCCCAGTCAGCCATGTGGACATGAGAACAAACCACCCACACTCCACAGTGTATTCATTGTGTAGATGACTTTGTCCAACACAGATGAACACAAATGTTCTGAGCACATTTAAGGTAGGCTGGGCTAAGCTATGATGTTCTGTATGTTAGGTGTATGGAATGCATTTTTGACTTAATAATATTTTCAACTTACAATGGGTTTATCAAGGTGACGCCCCATCATAAGTCGAGGAGCACTTCTATTAGTGTGTGTAAAATATTCTCTTATACCAGAAGTCAATAACATTGTGCAATTCTTTTTCATGTGGTAAAGAATTGCACTGTCAAAACTTGAGAAATGGTCAGTAACCAAGAAAAATATTTAGGCTACAACCTCAAGGATTTTATCTGTTTATGAGAAACACACTCATATAAATTAGAAAATATGTTGTTACCCTTCTAACTATAGAAGCCATGTAAATATCACTTTTTAATATCATACGTATTTTATAGGCTGATATAACATAGTACAATCTTAGTCCCAGTGCACGTTTTAGACTTTTAGACATTTTTTGCTTATTTACCTCACTGTATTCTTTTTAAATTTTTTTTATTTTAAAGATTGTATTTATTTATTTTTAGAGAGGGGAAGGAAGAGAGAGGAAGAAAAGCATCGATGTGTGGTTGCCTCTCACACACCCCCTACTGGGAACCTGGCTGTCAACTCAGGCATGTGCCCTGAAGGGGAATCAAACCAGCAAACCTTTGGTTTGCAGGCCAGAACCCAATCCACTGAACCACACTACCCAGGGCTTATTTACCTCACTATATTCTTTAAAATAACAATATATAGAAAGAAAAAGCAAATCAAAACTAACTCATTAGATTTAAAGAGGCAATACAACATATTCCCATCAAAGAGAGAATTAAAGTCCCTTAAGTAATTGTCATAAAATTGTTCAACCATGTTAATAAGGTTTCTTTCTAAACAATTTCAAATCCTCTTCTAAAACAAATACCATCAGAATCATTTTCAAATCTCCACTAAATTTTAATAATGTGCTTAACTGTGTAAGAACACTTGAATGTTCACAGGTAATTAATAGATTATGAGGAAAGTTTAATCTTTTCTTTGAGGTCAAACAGATATATTGGAGCTCCAAATATGAATATCAAATGCTGGTGGCTAGAAATCTGCAAGTAATTTCTCCCCTGAAACACCTCACTATTCCTGCCGGAGATGTCAGAGGTGACACTACCATTCATGGGCAGCTGAGGTTTCTGGTCTGCCAGTATATGGCAAACCCTAGGTGAGCACATTACAACACCTCTCACTGCTGAAACTACACACTGGGTCCCCAAACCTCACATAAATCCCCAAACCTCACATAAATCCCAGCCACTTATGAATCATCCCCCAAATTTCTGTAAAGATGAGTCATTTCACAAAACAGCAACTCTGAAACCACCTATGAAAGTGTCATTAAATCTAGTCGTGCTTTTATGATTAGGTTTAACTAATGACAGAAACTATGGTATAACTGGGCTTAAACAAGACAATAGTCCATTGCTACCTTAGGCAAACAAAGTTCTATGGTGGGCAGTTCAAGGCTGGTGGGTGGATTCCCCTGCTATCTTACAGCTCTACTGTTTATTTTCAGCACATAACTTGACCTCACTGCCCAAAAGGGCTCCTTAGGATTCAGCCCTCCTGTCTTCTAACCAGAAAAAAGAAAGAGTTTAAAATGAAATTTCATCCTGGCTAGCATGGCTCAGTGGATTGAGCACCAAACTGCGAAGCAAAGGGTCACCAGTTCGTTTCCCAGTCAGGACACATGCCTGGGTTGCAGGCCAAGTCCCCAGTAGGGGGCGTGTGAGAGACAACCATACATTGATGTTTCTCTCCCTCTTTCTCCCTCCTTTCCCCTCTCTCTAAAAATAAATAAAATCTTTAAAAATTTTTAAATAATTAAAATAAATAAAAATAAAATGAAGTTTGACTCTTACCCACAATAATGTTTTGTGGAAGGTATTATATATTACATTTCTGCTTACATCTTATTGACCAAAATATAATCATTTGGCCATACCTACCACAGGATGCCTGGAAATGTAGCCTTTATTGAAGATAGCCAATAAACACTCAGGGGATTCTATTGCTAAATAAAAAGAAAAGAACTGCTATTGAGAGATTAGCAGTCTCTGTGTCTTACTGCTCTTCAAAAACTCTTTAGAATTTAAAAGCTAATGGGTGCTATTAACCAAGCAGATGTCAGTAGGCAACTTAGAAAACTTAAGGATGGAGAAAAATTTTAACTATAATTTTAGGTTTCTCACTTGGGCATCACACTACACTGTAAAATCATCTGTAAATAAAAGAAATCTGTAAATACCTGTTATAGCAGATACTTTACAAAACAAAAAATTGTTTATGAGTGAACTGCACTCAGCTTATTTATGTAGGGAAGATTTCTAAAAATCATATGCCTAAAAACTTATCAATTGTATCCCATTAGAAAAGATCTAACCACAGCTAATCTTACAACTGTGAACAAGAAATTTCTACAAATTCCTCATTCAATTATTAATGTTAGAAATTACATTTTCATGAAAATAAGTAGATTTTGAATTTTATCTGTTGGAGATCAACCGAAGATCTGAGGCAGATGGTGACATTGTGTTTAAACAGTAACTAAAAACTACAATTTGTCTAGCAGCCATATAGTTTGGCTTTCATTAAAAAAAATTCTCTTCAGAATTAAATTACTTGAACAGAAAGCTTTATGGCATATGATGTATGGGAGATGTAAAACAATGTTGATGATTTACAAGAAAGTTAATTTTGCCAACCCAGTTATATTCTCAAATTCAGAGTTTAAAAGATATAAATCAAAATACACATAACAAAATTAATAAATAAATAAAATAAATAAATAAATAGTAAGATATTAATGTGGCTGAAATGTTGATACCATCTAAAGTTAAGTTCTTTCAAGATAAAATTTCCATGGAATACACCTGTACTTATTTTACTTCTGGTGGGTGTCCCACTAAGATAGGGCCTCTCCTACCATCTCTACTATATCTCTAATCTTTGTCCCAATGAACAAGTGTTCTTAGAAATAAAAATACAAGAGCTCCTAGAGAGATTAATCAGGAAATTTTGATCAAGAAGAGATCAATGTGAGTGGAAAAAACAAGTCCACAGCAGCACCAGGACCATCAAAGCTCAAGCCAGATGGGGGTCAGAGCAGGTCAAGTTCCTGAAAAAAACAAAACAAAACTCAAAATAGGAGCTAACAAGCAAGCATTGGGAGCCACAGTAACCACTCCCTGAGCCCTAAATGAAAGAAGAAAATGTGTAGGGACTCTGCTGTTGGTATTAGTTCTTCAAGCACCAGGACAACTGTGCTGAGGAGACCTTAATAACTGACTTTCCAGCTAAGACAATGCCTTTGTTTACACATTCCTATTAATCAGTGCACACTTCTGGGTGACTGCTGCTAGAGTTGATTCACTCCCTCATTTATTCCTCCAACAAATATCTACAGTTTGGACATTTACAATTCTAACCCCAGAGAAACAATGTGAATGAAATACACCATTTCTGCTTCTATGGAAACCACAGTGTGTGTTTGTGTGTGTGTATGTGTGTGTGTGTGTGAGCGTGTGTGCAACACAATATCTTAGAAAGGAAATGACACAATACTTGACACAAGTATTATAATGCTACTATGTAAATGGAAAGCATGGAAACTATACAGTCTTCCAAGAAGCAGCTATTCCAGAGTTGATGGTGATCCTGAGTAGCACAGGGGCATAGGAAAGACTTTTTAAAGCAAGTGACATATAAACTAGGACCAGAAAGGTGAGTAAAAATACTAGAGAAAGGGAGATTTTTTCCAACTTGAATACAGAGGAGTTTGAAATAAATTTATAGTCTGACGTTCCAAATGGTCAAAAGGATTATTTTCCCAATCCACTAATAATTAAATATTGGATGTATTATTTTCATTCATCCCACAGACAGTTTCCCAAACCCTCATTTGTACTCAGCACTGTCCAGGGCAGTGGGAGTGCAGGGAAAGGAGAGGAGGGATCCAAGAGGCAGCAGATTGTGTCTCGCAAACATTTTTGTTGATTCTAAAAGTTTTAAAATAAAAACATTAAACATTTATATAAGGATGAAAGCATTCCATTACTATTCATTAGAGTCATTGCCTCACACTGGCACCATGTCCCCCAAGAGGCAGCCGACTATACTGGTTATGAATATGGACTTGAGAGCCAGATTGCCTCGGTTCAAATCTTTACTCTGTCATCTATCGGTTATATGAGCAGGACCAAGATAATTACCCTCTCTGGAATTCAGTTTTCCCATCTGAAAATGAGGGTAATAGTCGTTTCTACCTCAAGCAGTGGTTTGAGGATTAAATGAGTTAATACATGTAAAGCATTTAGAATAGTGTCTGCTCTATCATAAGCAGTCAGTAAGGGTTGCATATGATTATAGTGAAAATTCCAGTATAATCGTCCTGGAGCCCAATCCACTCTATGTTACTCTGAATAAATAGCATTCTGTCAGACTTGGCGCTTTTAACCAACCTTAGACAAGTCACTTAAACATCATTAGCCTGAGTTTCCTCCTCTGCAAAGTGGGGGCAATAATACCAGCCTCACAAGATTGTCTTGAGGGTTAAATAAAATTGCAGATTGAAGGGCCTGTAGGCTGCAAATTGCTATGCAATTGTTGCTTGTTGTTATTATCTTGCTCTTTTTAACCCTCATCCCCAAATTGGTAAGTGCTTCTCTCTTTAGGAGGAAGACAAAAATGAACACGCACACATGACTTTGACATAATGCTTCCCACTCTCCACATAATATAAAGTGGATGAAAGCGAATGCCTCCAAATTGAGAATGGAAAAAAACTTGACATCAATTTGTAAATGCAAAAGCTGATATAACTTCAATGATGAAGAATACCGGAAGCAATACCCTTTTAGTTTCTGCTGTTGGCAAATGCTGCATTCTGTCTTGTGTGAATTGACCTTTCTTCAAGCAGCATTTGAACAACTGAGAAATCAAAGCACCAGCAGCCCCTCACCTGTGAGCTTCATGGGAGTCCCACCTCAAAACTTATCTGAGCGCCTTTCATTGGTATATGTACAAGGCAGCCACACTTGCCTTTCCTTTGGTAACTCATTCCATAGACAGGTGCTTGGAGGAGAGGAGAGGGTTGGCCTGATGGGGCCAGGAATTGACTTCGATTTATATTCAGCTGCCTGAATATTTGTTGAACACTATGTGTCTGGTAGCATATTAGTCTCTATGGAGCTTTCAAGAATGAAGTTAATAGAATACCAGGCCCAAAGGGAATCACTCATTCTAGGGGGAGAGATGAACAAAAACACAAATTATGCAAGTCAGAATGTGGACTCAGTGCTGAAACAAGTGTAAATAAGAAGGATGGAGGCTCAGAGATAGTAATTTAATCTGTCTGGACCAGTGAGAATGGGCTTCCCAGAAGAGACGACATTTCAGGTGGGGCATGAGGAATGAGTAGATTTCTCAGGGTGAGAAAGGAATAAGGGAAGAACGTCGGGATGAGGAACAAGAAGTGATAGCACAGACATGTGAGAGAATACCTTTTATCACTAAAAGAGGGAATAAAACAATGGGACAGGGACATGGGGTATGTAATGGGAGCAAAGAGGAAGAAGAAAACGAAGACCAGGAAAGGTCAGGCCCCAAAGAGAGAGCCATGGAGAGAGCCAGAAGAAGACATTGGTACATGAGTTTCTGACCCCTCGAGAGGAGGACACACATGTGAGTCTGCATTTTAAAAGCTATGTTCCTCTGCTCGGGACAAGAAGCTCCAGGCATTCATCCTTTTCTAGAAAGGAGTCACCAGCAATGAACGGGACACTAAGCTCACCAGCTGGCCCAATGCCCACAGTCAGGGTGTGCCCAAACACTGCAACACAGATACTGCAGGACTTGGGAGCTGGGTGATCCCCAAAATCTTACTGCTCGCTCACAGGGACCTGCGAGCAGTAAGGTGCTGCTGCCTGGACCAATACTGTCATGAAGACACCTGATCATCTGATTACATGATAACTAATACTGCTTGACTTCTCTGGTACATACATATGTATATGTGTACATGTGTGTATCCATATTCATACTCATTAGGAAGCCTGCGGTTGCATTAGGGTATTTTATTTCTTTCGTTTCAGATGAAGTATTTGTATAAAATGGAAACAATTAATTTCAAATGCCTTGGTCCCCGAGGAGGAAGACCAGCTTCCTCCAGTCAGCCCCAAGGGAAGAGCAGGCTCTGCTCTTGCATTTTATAGTTGATACTGCGCTTTCCCTGCCTGTTCCCATTCCCAAGAAGTTCTAGAATTTGCCTGTGATTTCCTGCCATTTATTCCCCAGATTCCTTCCCAGAGGAACACACAGAGAGAGGGGCAGGACAGCAGGCAAGAAACAGATTGCTGAACTGGCTCATTCCACAGCTGTCCTATTTTTTTTTAAGTAGTTTAGACAAGGGGTGGGGGGAAGTCGCAGCTACAAACTAAACCACCACACAGCTTGTTATAATCCTCTGTCACACTCTCTTCAAAAGCAGGAAAAATTAAGGTCCCAGTGATTCAGTGGAGCCCATTAGATCAGCAGATGTTCCGTACTCAATGGTGTTTTGAGGATTCTGCTTTGAATGGAGAGCCTCAAAGCGAGGGCAGCCTCTCCCAATGATCGATGTTCTTTTCAAGTCTATCCTATTCATCTGAAATTTGGAGAGGAGGAATTACTTTAATGACTGTTTTACAGGCTAGAAAATTGTGGTCCTAGAAGAAGTAGCCAGTTGGTGGAAGAACAAGGATTGACAACCGATCTTGCTCACACTCTTCCCATTCTAAGAAACTGGCCCAGACCCAGACCCAGAAAAGTGAGAACATCTTCCTGGTTGTAATCTACAATCAATATTTATTGAGTAGCTACTGTGAGAGATTCAGAGAGACACAAAGCAGAAAAGCCACGGCCTCTCAGAAACTTTTATTCTAGATTCAGAAACAAAACATAAATTGATGAAAATGCAAAGAGCTAAATGACAACGTGTGACCAAAAAAACTCCTCTAGGGCATTCTTTCAGGTTTTCCTAATCACTCAGCATGGGATGTTTCAAGTCTCCACGGTGGTCCCTGTGCAACCAGCATGCCTCTAGCACAGCACGTCTCAACGATCACGCAGGGAGACGGTCCCATAGACCAGGCCGACCATGCTCCCCACATGCTTTAAAACACCTGCTTTTCCCCAAGTCCTGCAGTGTGAAGGGCAACTGCTCATCTTTCTGATAGGGCTCTTCACTCCAATTCCAGCTCACATCCATAACTTCATTTCTGTATTTCCTTCCTATGGCTGCTGTAACTAATCACCACAATTTAGTAGCTTAGAACAACACAAATTTATGACCTCACCATTCGTTCTGGAGGCCTGGAGTCTGGCATGGGTTTTACTGGGCTGAAATCAAGGTGTCAGCAGGACTGCGTCCCTTCCTGGAGGCTCTAGGTGAGAATCTATTTTCTTGCTTTTTCCAGCAACAGGCAGGCTACATTAAGGAGCTTACATTTTGTTCCAGTACAATGGGGCATCACTGTAGTAGTTTCATTAGGAGACAAATGTAATCCATTCTGTATTTTTAAAAACTCACTCTGGATGCTGTGTGACCAAGGAATTGGAGGGATCCAGAGAGGGAGCAGGGAAACTGGGCAAGAAATATTTGGAGAAGGAGATGGAACACGATTAAAGAGAGAGGAAAAGATATGAATGGTCTTTTAAGGCAAGGTTACTAGACGGAGATTTCTGGGCCATGTTAGGTACTCATTTGATATGGTATTGATACAATTGAATGAAAACCTGTCTGGCCAATGTATAGTTCTCACCAGCGACAATCAACTGCTCAGAAGTAGCCACAGCAGACACAGATGGTTGGATTTATCCCAGTTTGGGGTTTTGCCAAGAAATATTGTGGATGGAAAATATGGTGAATGAATACACGGGCAAGGCAACTGAGGGTTTTGGTGAGGGAGTGATTATAATGACTTACCACGGAATCCTCACTGATTAGAAGGCAAGTGGAACAGGAGAAAATAGAAGGAAAATAGATGGTAGAAGTCTATGGAATGATGCTTCCAGAGTATATTTCAGTAAGTGAATGAGGAGAAGGTTGATGGGGGAACTGGACCATTTTGTTTCGTTATTTTAAATGTAGCACAATTCCTAATTATGGCAACATCTATAATGTGGGAGAAGATGGCTGAGATGGAAAGCAAGAAAAGAGTTGGTTACTAAAGATAAATGGTCAAGGAACTAAGAGGTGACCCCCGCAGCTGTCCATGTGGCCTGAACTCAGGATACACGGGGAGCTGGTTACCAAGAGATTACTGGCAGACCGCTGAAAGAAAAGAGGCAGGTGGTTTTGCCAGATATGTAAGGTTCAAAGGAGTAGGATGGAGTTGAATTTTTCTATAAGGTAAAGCAGAAGTAATGACCAGAATTGCCAGTAAGGATTGAGGAGGGCACAGACCCCAAACCTCAGCCAGGAGTTATTTCTATTTGAGAAAATAAACAATGAACCTATCTTAAGAAAACCAACTCCTGATGGACCAGGTGGGCATCAGCTAAGGATTCAGGAGGTGGAAACAGCATTCAGAGAAGAGTCTGAGGAGATGGGGAAGACTGCTGAGTGTGGACAAGAATTCCTATCACATGGTAGATGGTAAAACGGGGGTCCAGAAGGAAGAGAGGATTGGATCGAGTCAGAGGATGTATGGAGTAAGAAGATGAAGTTTATCTGTTTATATGCCTCTTACCAGTAGGTAGTGAGTGCTTATAGACCAGGGATTTTGTCTACTTTTCTATGGTTTCAAAATAGTTCTTAAGATATTGGGTGCTCAGTAAATTCTGAGAGAGTAAGAATGACTACTAAATGTCAAATGGAGAATATAATTTAGGTGATATCCAGAAGAAATAATCCTATGTCATAAAAAAATCTGTGAAGGTAATATCATATACTGCATGATTTTGAGCAAGAATGCAACAATGAAACAATATAAGAAAAAATGAGGAGGGAGTATCTGGAATCAAAGAAAACACAAGTATTCTATGGTCATCTAGGTCTGATGTGAGGAGTGAAATTATCCAACACTTATGCTGAAATTTTTATGTACTTGACATGAAATAAAGAAGCCAGCAAGTGTCAACTCTAAATTCTCTCCTCTGGAGACACTGGGCTAGAAAGGACTAAGGGTTTGTTTTCTTTTCCATCTGGGAAAGGCTGGATGCATTTCCTTCTGGTTTATTTCAGCATCATTTCTCATCTGATTGGAAGGATTGTGTGAAAGTGGATTTTTCTCCACCCACCAACAGAGTACAATGCAGCCTTAGGCTGGAGGCTTCTCTGCCCCATAAGACCTAACATGCCATTTTGCTCATGAGGATTGCTTCACAGTGACTCGCTCGCCTCAGGGACAGTCACACAAAAGATAAAAAAGAAAATGTCACTTGTTAGGTTAGTACCAAGAAATTAGTGCCAGCAGATAATTTGGCAAAGTGTTAAATGTCATGGAGATTACAAAAGGGATTGGCATCAACACCAAGACCTGCAGCCACATCCCCGGGCCCACGGAACTGCTCCGTGACTGTCAGCACCTACAACGGCAGGCAGGCTGCCTCTCCTCTCCGAGTTTGCATTCTCTGGGGGAGAGAACAAACGATATAACGGCAAGCTCTGATTCAGTGAAATAAAAGAAGTGGGCTCTCTGCTCCAGGGGGGAAAAGTGAAACTCAGAATGGAAAGACTTGGGTGCCACTCTTGCCACTGTATTAGTTCTTTGAACTTGGTCTCAGCTGAGGTAGACTTGACTATTTCATCTCCAGAATGAAGTGGTTGCATGGAGCAATTTATAAGTTCTCTTATAGCTCTAAACTTTTTTGAATATGTATTAACTAGGAAAGCTAGTTTATTAGGATTATTATCTAGGAAATCTTGTTTATTAGGATTATTAAAGGCTGTAGAGGTTACCAGACCTACATGGGGTTAGTGGAGGTCTGTGGGGAGTGTTTTTGAAGAATAGGGGCTGGTTAGAGGAAACATAGGAGAGTTTCCTAAGGCAGGTCAGACATGAGCAAAGACTTCAGCCAAGAAAACTCACTCACAGAAAAAAGTAGATCGACTGGTGTCTGCTCAGCCTGTAAAATTGCGGGAACAGATGAGTAAGGGGAAAACAATGGCTCACCTAGTCACTAATTCTGCAGATGTAATTTAGAGTTCATGTTGATTTTGGAAGTAATTGGGAGTCACTGTTCATTTTTGGGAAAGGAAGTGGCATTATGTAGAAAGCCACTGAGGATAAGAAGAGCGAGGGCCCCTTGGAGAAGCCCTGGGGCAGGACACAGAGCCCCTCCAGTGTCCGCAGACATGTTGGTCTGTCACCTCCTGCAGCCCGGAGGCCTTTCTGGGGGAGCAAAGAGAGCAGAGCAGTCAGTGACTTTGCACAAAGTCACAGGCTGGAATTCCAGTTTCCTGCCACCTGGACGCAGCTCTTTCCCAGCAATCCCTGCCCCCTGCCACTTCCCTCACTGGAGCCTTTCCCCTTTGTCTTCACGTCTCCGAGAATAGAATGCCTAAATTTCATGGGTGCTGCATCCTAAGCGATCCAAATAAAGGGTTGGGAAACGGGTGCATATCACAGCTGAAAAGTGTTGTGTATCACCAGAAATAATAGGAGAGAAGCAAGAAAGGTCCTACCTTCCCTCTCTCCACCCCCAGCCCAACAGAAAACTAACAGGGATTTGGTGAAGGGGAGAGGGAGGGAGGGTGCAGCCTGCGTCCTCTTGCTGTGCTCAATTTGTATTCTAGCCACACACCGTCCCATCAGGGGGAAACGCTCCCCGCACACACACGTGTTCAGGATATCAGTGTGATGGATCTGAGCGAGGGCCCCTCCAAACACAGTGGCCATCTGCTAGGCAAAACATAGGGGTCTGACAAGCAGCAGCCATTCAGACCCGTTGTTGGGCCACATTATTACATATTTGACAAGGGTAATGAGGGGCTGTCATTAACCTTACATGACAGTTGCTACAATGACACACTAAAGCAAGGACAAAGAGCCAAACTTAGTAAAAAGGCACCTACTTCTCATTTAACCCTGGAATTATGTGACGCCATTATTCCTGACGGAGGCTGGCAGGCCTGGGGTTAATTTCCATTTCTGTGTCTGCTTGTTCTCTTTTTAAAATGTCCCCCTCGTATGGCACTGCATTATTTATCACAACACACTGAGTTAGATGCAAGAACAGAAAGGGTCTCCTGGAGAAATGAACAAACAGACAGATTTTATGAGCTCCAGAGATGACTTGAAATGAGGCTTCTGAACTCTGTGATATTTAAGGCAACTGTTACCTACCTATAACATTTCTTGGAATTTTCTGCTGGACTTTCATCAGATGTGAAGGAATAAGATTGTATGGGAATAATAGTCATGCTAGCTTTTTCAAGCTATAGACAAACCTAGGGGCAAAAAAGTTAAGGTAATAGTTTTGACAATTAAATGTAATTTTGGAATCTAATTTCATGAGATTGTTGGAAATATCTTAAAGAGCACCCAATGTTTTATTCTATTTTACAGTAGAGGCAACCAAAATCATGAGGTGGTCAGGTAGTCCCACCACCCACCATCCCCCCGGAGCTGAAGAGGCGACAGCCACACAGCGCCCCACCTAGCTCCGCCCACCTCCCCACCGCCTCTGCGGTCCTACTTTTCAGAGCCAGGCTTTCTCCCAGCTTCCTCTTTAATTATTCAAGCTTCATTAGCGACACAAAAGTTTCGGCTCTTTCATTTAATTATTTAAACTAGTGCTCCTCTGAAACACACCTGCACGAGTGAAGTTTGTACTGCTACTACTCAGGATGAGTCTGCTTCATGACTGGGAAAGTTGGTTTTGTGTAAGCTGGCCACGCAAAGCATTTCTCCTTGGTACCTTCTGTCTGCCTGACATCACAGAGCCACTACAGTAATGACAGCCAATCAGGAGCATTTGTTTCAAGTGAAACTAATGAAGGAGGCCCCAGCCACGAGGAAGAGAACACAGTAGAAAATAGAGAGATCTGTTTCGGTTAAGATCTAATCATCCACATCTATTTATATCTGGGTACCACCCGCCTAAATGACATCAACCTGACAGTCTCAGAGTCTGGGACTATCAGGAGAGCCCAAATACCTAACTATTGTGGTCTAAATTTCAACCCCTCCCTTCTGTTATGTGTGCAAAGTAGAAAGATTGATGCTTGGGTGTTTAGTACCTGACTGCTATCTGGCTTAAACCTGAGGTATTCCGATCGGTTGGGCCTGTGGGCGTGGCCTGAGGGGTCTGGGGCCTTGCTCTGTCACTCAGATGGCATGGGATACCAGCAAAGTGCTGAAATTCTTTTGGCTTAGTTTCCTCAGATATGGAATGAGGAGGTTAGATCTGACACTGTCAAAAGTCACTAGCTCTGTTTTGGCCCCAAACTTCCAAGTTCACAGCAAAGTAATACATTTTGCTGATTGTCCAGAAAGTGCCATCAGCTCTTTTTGAATGTAATCAGCTCCAGACAAAAATGAGTTTAAGTTATTTCAGACAAAGGAACAGCAACAAAAATGAAAAGAATAAAAGACGTCCCACATTCCTAAGATTGCACATCTCATGTAAGAGCATGAAAGCTCCAGAAACAGCCCAGGTCAGTCACAGGCATGGACAAGGAGAGCACAAAGTGTGCCTTCAGGCTGAGATAGGACTAGAGCAGAGGCAATGACAAGAAACTGGTGTCGTGCTACTGCAGAAGGAATTCTTGCGTACAACCATCTCATACTCCTCATTATCTGGGGCTCAACAAATGAACAAATGAGTGAATGTATGGAATTTTTAGTAGAAAAAATACAAAAACCATATAAAATATAAATCATCTATTTTTCTAGATAACAAATTTGTGATAGCAGAGCATCATCTCTTCCTCAAAAATTGCCAGTTAAAAGTAAATAGGTGTTATTAATAAATGAGTGGATAAAAAAGTTTGGTACATATATAAAATGGAATGTTATTCAGCCATAAAAAAGAATAAAATCTTACCATTTACAACAGCATGGATGAACCTAGAAGGTCTAAGTGAAATAAACCAGTCAGAAAAAGACAAATACCATGTGATTCATTTATATGTGGGACCTAAAGAACAATATAAACAAATGAAACAAATTCCTAGATGCAGAGAGCAGACCCGCGGTGGCCAGAGGGGAGGGAGGTTGGAAGACTGGGTGAAGAAGGTGAAAGGATTAAGAAGTCTAGATTGGTAGTTATGAACTAGCCACAGAGATATGAAGTACATCACAGGGAACATAGTCAGTAATGTTGGGTGACTTTCTGGTGCCAGGTGGGCGCTGGGAATATCTCGGGGTAGGGATCAGTTTACAGAGTGCATGATTGGCCACTGGTCATACACCTGAGACCAATACAAAGTAATACTGAAGGTGGACTGTTATTGAAAAACAAAATAAAACAAAAAAATAAAAATATTTTTAAAGTAGAAAGATATTTTATTAAAGGTAAGAGAAAGAAAATATCCAGAATTGGCCAAACTAGATTTGACCTTGAAAGTCTGCTCCAATGTAAATTCCCCCTAAAGCTAGATGGGTTGTGTGTCATGCTAAGAATTTTGGCTCACCGAGTTCATTGGCATGGGCACTGATTTATTGTAATTTCCTTGTTGGAGTCCTGACACAACTGCAGTTTGAAAATCAAAAAGAGAAGTAATTTGAGAGCATTGTGAATTGAAAATCAGAATACTTTGAAGATGTACTGGTTACAGATAAGAGTGTTATTTTTTCTTACAAAGAACACTTGTTTTCACTCCAATTCGTAATTTCACAAAGTCCAAAGAAAGACCTGGCAACTGTAGACTGGACTAGGATAAAATCCATGCAGGAAAGCAACCAGCTGAGCATAACATTTTATCCTCTATCCAGGTGTTTAAGTGTCCACAGCTTAGTGTTCTCCTGAACTTAACTGCCAATTAAAAAGTTTCACCTGACAGCCCATAAAACAGATTCATAACAATTTTCCAAATAACATATTTATAAACAACAATTAAAGTACCCTAGGACCACATTGTAATAAAGTTTAGCTAGCATGCTGGAATATGGATACACATAAACTGTACAATTAGACTCACATATTCCAATTATGTATGTGTTCCCTGCATTGTATAAGCAATTCATACATTCAATACCTTTTCAATGTATTCCATATGTTAAATGGGCCAAATGTTACTCTCCTACATTGCTAGTGTCAAACAAAGGCAAACCGGAGCTTAGGTAAGGAGAGACTATTCGAAAGTTGGCTGCAGTGGGCATAGAGAGAGGTTGGGGACAATCGCAACTGGGGGAAGGAGCACTCCGACCTTGGGAGCCACAATTTTCTCAAAGGTTGGCCAGAACGGGTGTTTCTTTTATAAGGAGAAGTAAACTAGGCAAGAAACAACTGAGTGTGAGGAAGCCGAAAAAGCAGGTGGCGTGATTGGAAAGTTGAGCAGGAAATGTATTGTGGTAAGCCCATTTTCAGCCAGGAGCATTCATTAAGGAGGGCTGCACATTCTAATGCTTGTTTAAGTTCAAGGGAGGGTCAAGGTTCAGGGTTTGTGGAAAGGGGAGAAGCCTGGCTATTTTAGTCAGGTTGACAGGTATTTTGTTGGGATTAATCAGTAGAGACAAAGATTTAAGCTAATCATTTATGAGGCGAAGAATGGGAACTTGGAAGAGCTGTGCCTGGCCTTGTCACAGGTAAACAAGAGGGTCATTCCTCAGCTTACCTGAGTCATATGGGGCTGAGGGTTCTTTGCAATAACCCCAGAAACACAGAAGGATGGGGTATTTCTTTCTCTTTTCTTTTTAAAAAATGTTTTCATGGTGGTAAAATATATCTAACATTAAATTTACCATCTTCAACTTCCAGCTATAAGATGAGTAAGAACTAGGGACATAATTTAAACAGGATCATGATAGTTAATAATTTTGTATGATATACAGGAAAGATGTTAAGACAGTAGATTCTAAGAGTTCTCATCATAAGGACATTCTGTTTTTTTCTGTTTGATTGTATTTATATCAAATAATGGATGTTAACTGAATCTATTGTGGTAACCATTTCACAATATGTGTAAATCAAACCATCACACTGTTTAGCTTAATATTATACAGTGATGTTTATCAATTATTTCTCAATAAAACTGGAAAAATATTTTTCGTTGTTGTAAAAAAATACATAACATAAAATTTACCATCTTAACCATTTTTATGTGTACAGTTCACATTGTTGTACAACCAATCCTCAGAACTCTTTCCATCTGGCACAGCTGAAACTTTACCCCCATTAAACCACTCCCAGTACTCCTCTGCCCCGGCCCCTGGAAGCCACCTTTCACTTTCTGCTTTGATGAATTTGACTACTATAGGTATCTGTGTAATTGACATTATACAGGTTTTTTTTTAACAAATGGCTTATTTCATTTAACACAATGTCCTCAAGTTTCATGCATGTTGTAGCATGTGTCAGCATTTCCTTACTATTTAAGCCTGAATAATGTTTTGTGGAATGTATATAGCACATTCTGTTTATCCATTCATCCATGATGGACAGCTGGGTTGCCTTTGCCTTTTGACTACTATGAATTATACTGCTATGAACATGGGCATACAAATGTCTCTTTGAGATGCTGCTTTAAATTTATTGTGTATATATACCCAGAAGTGAAATTCCTGGATCATATGGTAATTTCATTTTTTATTTTTTGAAGAACTGCTGTACTATTTTCCACAATGGCTGTACCATTTTACATTCCTACCAATAGTGCACAAGATTCTGTTAAAGAAAATCAGAACTTGATACTAGTTAAAGTAGTAAACACAGATTTTATTTAGGGACTATTGCAATAGGGGAAAAGAGGCCTCAGTATAAAACTGGGCTCAATTCCAAATATAGCATGGATGAGTGGGTTCTTGTAGCCAAGAGGCAAGGTGGGCAAGAGTGAGTGGAAACATGCAGGGAAGGGAGATTCTGGCTACAGTGAGTTGACAGGATTCTTGCTGACAGCAGGTCAGCGGGGTCAGAGGTCATCTGGGAGAACCTAGAGTGTGAGGAATTTAGTCAGATATAGAGCACGGTCTGAGACAGTTTTTATCTGTTACAGTTTCTTCACATCCCACCAACGCTTGTTATTTTCTGGGTTTTGATGGTAGCCATCATAATCGGTGTAAGGTGATAGCTTTGTGGTTTTGATTTCCATTTCCTTTCTCATTAGTGACGTTAAGCATCCTTTCATGTGTTCATTGGCATCTGCACATCTTCTCTGGAGAAGTCTCTATTCAAGTCCTTCGTTCATTCTCTAATCATGTTATTTGGTTGTTTGTTGTTGAGTTGTAGTTCTTTACATGTTCTGGATGTTAACCCCATATCAGATATATAATTTGCAAATGTTTTCTCATTCCATAGGTTGGTTACCTTTTCACTCTCTTGATTGTGCCCTTTGATATAAAGAAGATTTTTAATGTCGATAGTCTGATTCATCTATTTTTACTTTTGTTAACTGTGCTTTTGGTGTCTTCAGGGATAGGGGGAGTTTTTAACTATCAGTGCATTACAGGAGCAAGAGGCTGAGGTAAAGTTAACAATGCCAAGCATAATGCTCGTTCTTAACTGTTATCATCAGTCATCAAGGGGAAAAATGTAGCGCATAATCTGCAACCCCTTACTACGACCTAATATTCAAAGATCAGAGTGACATGGTCCACTGAAGCCCAACATGAAGAATCCAGGAGAGCAGGCAGGACAGTTCTCCTGATATGCAGACAAGCCCCTAATGCAATCCAGACAGAGGATGCATGCATGGGGGTCAGGTGAGGGAGACGCACGATGAAGACTGGGTCTTCCTCCTGCTTCCTGCTCAGAGGAGGAGTAACCTTTCTCAGCTCTGTGCTGTCCATGGATCAACCTTAGCTTCTTTAGGAAGCATCCCCTCTCCAGGGAGGCTTTGTCTTGTCTTTCTTTCCTCCTCACCCTCCATAACCCACTCTTTTTCTCTTCTCCTCCCCGGGCTTTCAGCCATTCTTTTCCACGTGCTCCTGTCCTTACCCTCAGCCACAAACTCTCATGTACTTTCACTTTTTCAGCAAAGTGCCTGGGAAATAAAGAAAAGCCAGTTTAATCAGTTGGTCATGAGGTCAAGGAAGATAGACATACACTCTGAAGACTGACTCCCACCTCCTTTTTTCCAAGTCCCTTTCACTCCATTAAAGTATCTTTCTGTTCTTGCTTTGGCTTTCTTTACAAAAAGCTGCCATCTACTATTCAATTCCACCTGTGTTCAGTCCTAGTGGGAGGAGTGCAAATGCCCAGGAAGAAGATGAGGGACCTGAGTAAGAGTGAGAGACAAAGGGAGAAACAAGCACTAACTAGCAAGTGTTCCACTGTGGATCCATTCAAGAGAAAAAACCCAAGAGTCAGGAGTCTTGAAAAGCACGCCATGCATGTAGCTCAGCAACCAACCAGGACAAAGCCAGGTGGGCAAGAAAACACAGAACACCTGGTATCAAGAAGTCATAAGAGAGGCAAAATCAAGGCAGAAAGCCATGGAGTCACACACACACACACACACACACACACACACACACACACACACACAAGCAAGGGAAGGCAAGTAATGTGGGACATCATCCTAGGAATGGGAATAAGATGAGCAAACCGAAGGAGAGGTCCCAAATCTCAGCCAGTTCATGAGTGAGGAAGAAACTCAGAGAATCTCAGGGAGGTATTTGTCCCATCAGGCCATTTCTTCAGTCCTGCTATCAGAGGCCCACATGCTTTCCTTTTCTACAATATTATAAGACCTTAAAAATATTTAAATTTTCATCTAGAATTTCTAGTAATGCAAAAATAAGACCTTTTAAAAGGTTAAGTACTAAAGATACTATAAAAAGTAAATTATTCTTCGATCTCCAACCCAATTTCCTTTTCTATAGAGGCAATAATTAGGAATAGACACTTGTGCATCTTTTCAGAAAAATTTAAATTCATATATTGGTATTTATATAAAGGTTATATTTATGTAGTATTTTGCATCTTATTTTGTTCATTTAGTAATATATTTCAGAGAATTTTTCTTCATCAGCACTTTTTCATCTCCCTCATTGTTTCAACAACTTCACAGTATTCCATTGTGTTTATGCTATTTGCTTAACCAGTCACCTATTGATCAACATACATTCATTGTGCCCATTCTTTTGTTATTACTGTCCTGACCCAGGACAGGTGGCCCAAAATATCACACAATGGCGTATTGATTATTTCAAAAGAAAGTTACTTGAAAAGCAGCCGGTACAAGAAGGGCATGTTGACCCTCCTTTGTCTCCCTGAACACGTGAAATACATCAAATAAATCTCCCTTGTGAGGGTGCCCTCGTTGCTCTATGGGGGCTGAGAGAGACACCCTAATTGCTAGAGTTAAGGAATCCAGAAGCTGTATTTTTTACTAATTCACTACCTTCTTTCTGTTTAGATTCCTCGCTAACAATACCTAAACTTACATTTCTTTGTTCTGTCAGTTCTTCACAAATTTATTGTATCTTTGTCTAAAAAGTACAAAAAGGTGAGTGGTTTGATCATACCTCTGAGTATTCTTCATGATTTTCTACATGTACATGTTAAATTATTTTTTCTCCTGTTGATCTTGTCTTGTGTCAATTTTATTATCATTCTAGTCATAAAAACTCAAGATGGGTGGAGAGGGCCAGAATTCTTCCCCTCACCAAGATTACAAGGTTACTGCTAACTTATATATTCTTAGAAATACATAAAAATGTCTGTATAATAAATTTTAAAAAATGGAATTTCTTCCCTAAAGATAGATACACTTACAATTTAGAAAGCACCAAAATTCCCTAAAAAAACATCAGTTTGCATTCCCATTAAAAGTATATAAGAAGTTTTAAAAAAAATTTTAATTAGAGTTTGCATTCAACACTTTCTTATGTTAGTTTCAGGGGTACAGCACAGCAGACATACATTCATATAGGTTACCGAAAACGTGGTTGTAATAATTAAAAAGAAGTATATGAGTGTGACTATTCATTTATACAGTATTGTATCAACATTTTTGATCCTGGCAAACCTGATGTAAAAAGTATCTCCTAGATTTATTTATTTTTTAATTTATTTAATTGAGTTTATTGGGTGATACTGATTAATAAAACTATATAGGTTTCGGGTATATAATTCTACAGTACATCATCTATATACAAGTATTGTAATGTGAATTTGCCACCCCAGGTCATGTCTCCTTCCATCACCATTTACCCCCCTTCACCCCCTACATCCCCTCGCCCCCATGCCGTCTGGTGATCGCCATACTGTTGTGTGTGTCTGTAAGGTTTCATTTTTCTTTTATTAATCCCTTTACCCTTTTCATTATGACTGAGGTCACACCTGTTTCATATGTTTATAAGAGACCCATAGTACTCTCAAGAACTGTTTTCTGCACATTTTAAAATTAGATTTATTACTGTTTGAAGGAATTGTCACATATTAATGAGGGTGAGCTTAAAAGTCCTATGTCACATCTGTCACAAATATAATTCTTAGTCTGACTTTGTTTATAGGATTTAGTCAACAATTCTTTTTTAGTTTG
Source organism: Phyllostomus hastatus (assembly GCF_019186645.2). Classification (NCBI taxonomy): domain Eukaryota; kingdom Metazoa; phylum Chordata; class Mammalia; order Chiroptera; family Phyllostomidae; genus Phyllostomus; species Phyllostomus hastatus. The sequence continues at coordinate 8,669,413 of NW_025334017.1, read as the reverse complement.
ATGTAATTATTATTTTATATTTTTAACTAATGTTTTTTAAGTATTTTATCTGGCTTAGAAAGAAAACCTCCTTTCCCATCTCATTATTATATAAACATTTTTCTACTTCTTGTATTTTTACAGAATTGTCTTAGGAAAGACAATTAAAATTAAATTGGTTTAATTTCAACATCTGTATTGTTGGCAAATACAGAATTCATTTTCAGAATAAGAATAAGTTAAACATCCAGATTTTGTTCCTCAGTGGCAGCTGATTGAAGTTCCAGTTCTATCAGATTCTGAATTCCCTCGCCGTTTCTTCTCTGCTGTGGGCCTGGGCTCTGCGGCATGGGTCTCGTCGCTGGTGGCCAGTGCAGGAAACCCTGTGTTACTACAGTCCCGTATGCGTCAGATTTAGTGCAGCCCCACGAGTTTTTACTTTCCATTTAAAAATTCTATTTCCTTTTTGTTTAATAAATTTTAGAGCTAGCTTTATTCGTTCTAAAAATAATTCAAAATTAGTAAGTTTTGTTAATGCGAGTCTACTAAATTTATAAATTAATTGAGGGAAAATTTTTATCTTTATAATACTGAGTTTTCTATTCAAGCAAAAGTTACAGCCTTTTGTTTATCCAAGTAGAGTTGTTTAAAAAGTGTATGTATATCCTGCATATTTTTTGGTAAGCTTATGACAAGGTATTTATCTTTTTGTGTGACATTATCCATGCAAGTTTTCTTGATATTGCCTCACTTGGTGGCTGGGCTCTGGAAAGCCAGTGATTTTTATGTTAAAGATGTAGCTAATAAATTAATAATTTCCCTAATTTTTTCTAATTGAATTTTGGACAACTCAGGCTGTCCAGAAATACAGTAAAATCATCCATAGATAATTGTAATTTCTCTTCTTCATTTTTAATTTTTGTGCCTCTGATTTTTTCACCTTTTCAGGTACTGTTGGTTGGTGCTTCATGAAAAATTTTACTTGGAAGCAGTAATGGTGGGCATTCACTTTTACATCAATATTATAAACCAAAGGGACAAGTGGGGATGGCTGGGGTGGGGGGAAAATGGAGACAACTGCACTTGAACAACAATAAAAAACACGTGAAAAAAATAAAATTGCCTTTTTGGTACTTTAAAAAAGAAGAAGAAATAATTTGGGAAAAATATTTTTGCTATTAAATTTGGTAAACTTTGAAGGTGCTACATTTCTTTATAATAGTCTAGAACACAGAAACCATTTGTGTAGTATAAGTAGATTTTTATTTGTTAATATTTTAGTATTAAATTATATAGCTTTTGAGGAAGAGGATCAATGCCATTTCTTATTTTTATGAAATAGAGTATAATCGTACCAGTGTTACTTAACTTCTTGATTCACTGCTATGTCTCCATTGATGCTCAGTTTTAAATTAGTCTTCAATTGAACCACAGTTTGTAAGGATAATAGTTGGACATATTGAACGTTGTAAAATATTTACTTAAAAAATTAGAATGGATTGAATGCTTTTTCCTTAATATCTATAGGATGTATGAGTTAAAATTAATATTTTTAGAATTATATATTACAAAGAGGCTATTTTTGTTTATTGGAGAGGAGTAAGAATATTTTAAAAATTAAAAATATACATATATATTACAAGTAAGATTTGTATATTTTCCTTTATTTCTCTATTTCTGCCAGATTTTTGCCAAAATAGATAATTTCTTTTATGGTACCTTTTAATGAACAGTCTTGTGTTTCAGTGTAATTAATGTATTATTTTTTTTTCGTTTGAAGGTAGTACTTTCATTTTTGACTGCTTCTGAAATATTTCTCTGCCATAAAGTCATAAAGTTAGTCACTAACATTTTCTCCTAGAAATTTTAAAGTTTTACCTTCAATGTTCAATTTTTAATCCATCTAGAATTGACCGTAGAATATATTGCAAGGTAGCAATCTAAGTTCTTTTTTTCCCAAATTGATAACTGATTATCTCATACTATCTATTAAATGTTCCAACTTTTCCCTTTTCACAGTTCTGTCACCTGTGTTAGTGACACCAGAGGAGCTGTGGATGCACCGAGCATGGGCTAATTCTTTCAGTACAATGTTAACTGCAAACAGTAATAGCGGGCATCTTCTGTGCCTTCTTACTGACACTAAAGGGAATGTTTTTAATATTGTATCATCAAAAATGATAACCTGCCAACAGAATTTAAAAATGATCAGAAGGTTTGAATAAATATTTTGTCAAAGAAGATACATGGATGGCAAATAAGCATATGAAAAGTTTATCAACATTATGAGTCATCAAGAACATACACATTATTACAAAATAAGATTCCTCTATGTACCCTCCAGAACAGCAAATAACCATCTTACAAATTTGTTACATGACTGTGTGGAACGCTTACTGGTTTCTGTTATTATTTTTATTATTCTACACTTATCCTGAAGACAATAGAGATCCAATAGAGGTTTCTGCGGAGATGCAACACAATTATAATTGTCTTTTTAAAAGATAACCTTGGCAGCAATGTGAAGAACTAGAGTGAAGTAATTTTAGGGGTGCAGAGACCCAGAAGAAGGAAGCCATTAGACACACTCCAAGGGAGAGAATGAAAAACTTAAACAACAGCCATGAGAATTAGGGGAACAGATTACACAGCCATTACCGAGAGAGAAATTGATACAGTCTTGTACGTGATTAGACGTAAGGTGTCAGGATTCTAGAATCAGCCTATTGATAGTGCTGTCCTAACATACTGGATACTGAAATATAGTAAAAATTATATAAATTATATCATTCATCACTCTAATATTAGGGGATGATATTAATGTGGTTTAATTCCAATTAACTTGGGAACTACATAAAGGATAATCTTGAAGCCTTTTGTTTTATTTTATAAAATGTTGAGATAAACATAATTAAACCCACCAATAATGTTTCCCCTTGTAGTATGTACCACATGTGATACGGACACAACACACTTGCCACACAAAATTGACACATCGGCTTAGAATATACAGGAATAAAAACACATGAGAAGCAAGTTTGTAGCTCAAACGGCAATGTCAGTTGTGTGCGCAGACACCCTAAAAATGGAAAAGAGATTTCATGCATTTTGAGCAGGAGGACTGGGTTTATTTCATGTGTTTAGCATATCTTGACAAGTTGAAAAAACATATAAAATGTCTTTCTTTAAATTTAGTCTAAAAGACTAAGCATGTGTTTTCATGATGGGTAACAGGGAATTGTTTTTCCCTTCATCTTGGTCAGCTCTGGTTCAAAATGTTTGTTTCTGCCCTATTGAGAAAGATATTCTAAACTGAAGAAAGTCTCCCTGAACAATTTTTATCTTTATCTTTTCATTTTTAACTGATTGTATTGGGGTGACACTGGTTAACAAAATTATACAGGCTTAAGGCACACAATTCCACAACACATCGTCTGCACCACCCCAATACCGACAAACTCATAGATAGTGAGCCACTGCTTTTTATCTTTTTAAAATATCTTCTTTGATTATGTGTAGACAAATATAACTGAGGGGGGAAGTTATACAATTTGGTACGTTTTATAAATGTTTGCTTGTACAGCCCAACTTGAAACATCTTGGCCCTGATTTGTACTCAAAGGGAGAAGACACTTCACAAACTGTGCCTCAGATACATTTACTTGAGTGGTAGCTCCCCCAATGCCAGAATTATCAACAAACCTGTCCCCAGTTTGTGTTTCTGCTACCACGTAACACTTGGTTCCTTGGGACCACTGAGCATCTTCCATCAGATTGAAGCGTGAATCACGGAACACATAATGTCCCAGGTCAGCCTTCTGGAAACAACCCAGACTTCCATCTTCCTGGAGGAAGGATCAAATTGATAACCTAATCCCCAAGAAGACACTTTCTAAGGCAGGATGTCTCTCCCAGGACCGAAAGTCAGCTGTTTTAGTGAGTGGTGCATCACAGATAAATACTTTTCCTCTTCCATTGACCCATTTCTTACTATCTGATGCATAATTAATGTTGAGGTCAGAGTTGTCACATTCTCAAACTTCCTGCTTTGAAACTATTGGCTTTCCTGGTGAAGATTTAAAGTGCTGTACAAACGTGAAGTGGTAGCACCGGACTTGGAGGAAAGGCGAGATTTCTGTATTGAAAGAAAATAGGCCTAGAGAGATAAAAGCTGAATTTGCCATACAAAGACCTTAATTTCAGCTGATTTAGAACTTGGGTCTCATATTTATCTTTTCTGAGTTAATATTTCCTCTTATAAATGAAAATGATAGGAGGAGCCCCCTCCAATGCGCACACACAGGATTTTGGTGAAAAGTAAACAAGTTAAAAATTGTGAGACGTTTTGAAAAGAGTAAAGCATTTGGAAAAGCAAGAAATGGCATAGGAATCAGTACTCCAATGACAACGGTGCCTCTACATGCAACTGCGAACTCCAGACCAGCACCCAGACAGCCATTGGTGTATGAAACAGCTTCACAAATAGCCAACATATACATATACTATACATACACTCCATTAAACACAGGTTACGTTCTCACACATGGTTGATTCCATATGATCATATTAGAATGAAAAAGTCATTGCTGAACAAATTTGATCTAGATCCTTTTCTGAATATATTCTTCTGGGAAATCTACAGGCGTGTGTGTGTGTGAGAGAGAGAGAGAGAGAGAGAGAGAGAGAGGGAGAGTCAAGTGTTCTCAGACACTGATGCTGTTGACTAAGGTCTCTGGACGACCATTAATTTCTTCTGCAAAACTTTCAGGTACAACTTATGTTGCATTGCCCCTGAACATACTGCCCAGTGCAGGGCCTGCACCAGGTGAATGGAATCATCCACCCAAGCATTTTGACATCCAAAGAAAGCATTGTCCAGGTATTGATTTTATTTTCTAAGGAATTAAATCTGTCCATTTAGAAATTGCCATCATATGATTGATTGCTTTGAAATTTTGCCAAGATAACAGTTTTCATCCTGCTCTTATGAAATCTGCCACCTATTTTGTTAATAAATAAGTAGGTCAGAACCTGGGCATTAGCTCAAATTCAATCACCAGAACTTCCAGTAACTCAGCATATTCTTAAAACTATTGATCAGGACTTTGCTTCTAGACTTATCAGCATTGGATATGAGAATACCTATCAAATCACGACATATCACTTTAACTATACTCGTTTAGGAAAATCTCTAGCGATCACAGTCTTATGCTAAAACAAGCAAAACCTATGAAAGGAATGATATAGAGGCACCCACCAAATCAAGATGTATTAACTATGCTAAGATTTGAGTCCTACTCTTAGTTATATAACTTAATTATAGTGTGACCTTTGAAAACCCACTCAACGCCCCCAATTCTGGATTTGTAAATGGAGACATCTTCCTGACTGCTTTACAGAATGAGGAATGTGTCTGAAAGTCCTTCTTAAGCAGTAAATTCCTATCTATCCACAATTAAAGTGTGATTATTAATGGAAGAGCAGAGCAAGAGGTGTTTTTGTGCCTGCTGGCATCTATTTGCCATTGTTACTGTGTTGTTGCTTTTTAAAAGGCACATTAGGAAGTGCTTTTTGTCTGCAAGTCTCAAGATGTGATAATTTACCCACATCCCCATTCTTCACACCCTGGGTGAACATTGCTCAGTGTTTCTTCACAGGCTTTGCAAGACCAACTTTCAGCTGTAAATGTGAAACAAAGCACAGGCTCAGGAGAGGAAACGTTATTCTGATTGAATTTGTTCAGATGTACCAGTGTTCCTATTAGGCTTATCAAACAACCAAACACGTAGGCACCAGACTACAAGTTCCATGTTTTGTTCACTGCTGTGCCTCCAGTATCTAGAATAGTGGCTGGCACAGAGAAGGCATAAAACTTTTCCAAATCAATTAATTAACACTACACACTACTCTAGTGTCATTGGCGCATCTACCTGCAAAGGGTGTTGGATATGTACCATGTCAAGTCTGCTGAAATTCAGGGTTTCCAAAGAACACCAATCACCAATCTGTTTGATAAATGTTATCTATAATATTTATACTTTTATATAGTCACATATACATGATTTGATTTTTTACTTGGTGGTAATTTGAAGTAAAAAGAGCTGAAATGTTCAAAGCATAGAATGTCACAAATAGAAGGTTTTCTTAAATATTAAACAGGAATAATTGTTCATTTCAAGCTGTATTGAGATATTCCTGACTTGAATTTGAGGGTTTTTTCCCATTTTTAAAAGCATTATGCTGTTGATAGAAAGAAATCTTTTGTGTATAACAACCTTACAGTGCCTAAATATTGTCATCTTGAACACTGACTTTTATTGTGCAGCAGAACAAATAAAGATTAAGGTTGATTTTGTTTTGATCCCAGAAAGTACACTAAACTTGGCTTTTGAGAATAAACGTTCTTCACCAGTTCTCTTTACTGGTATTTTGCCTCTTGTTTTTAATATTAAGACTGTAGGGTACAGCCCTGGCTGGCGTAGCTCAGTGGATTGAGCGCGAGCTGCGAACCAAAGTGTCACAGGTTCGATTCCCAGTCAGGGTACATGCCTGGGTTGCAGGCCAGAACCCCCAGCAACCGCACATTGATGTTTCTCTCTCTCTCTCTTTCTCCCTCCCTTCCCTCTTTAAAAGTAAATAATAAAATCTTAAAAAAAAAGACTGTAGGGTACAGAAAAAAAACCTCTCCTTACTATGAAGACACCACTGAAATTACTTTGGTAAGTACATGTTTTACTCATGCATTTGTAGCTCTATGACAAACCACTTTTGTTTTCTCTGAACTCCACCTCCTCAGATTACAAACTACTAGACAAAAAGATAAGCCTCAACTCCCCCAACCCTGCATTGCCACCTGTTTGTTTAGAAGCTTCAGGACTCTCTTACAAATTAGTGTGATTGTAGCATATTCTCTGCACTGGGTTAACCAAGATTATTTATGGGCATCCAAAAACAACAATATGGTTAGGCAACACAGTAAAACTTTGGAATGTCAGCTGAAGTATTGCTGCAATTCAAGCATCACCACGCCACACACAAAGGGAGGAAACGTTTGTGCCAAAGCTGCCCTGTCAAGAAAACTGACCCATTTTTTTTTAAGACTGAGATCTGGGTGGTGATATGCTGTCATTTTCAGTTTCAAGCTCAGGTTATTACATTCTCTCTGGGATTGAGGCCAAACATATACTTCTTAAATATGTGTAGCCCAACCAATTCAAAATAATTTGTTTAATTTCCCCTCAGATTGTCTGGAAGTCCAGCCCCATATCTATTTCCTGACCACTTCCTGAGCAGAAAGGTCAAGTCTGAGTAACTGGGGAATGCGCAATTCACCTTATAGATAAATGAACTAGATTTCTCATGTTCAGAAATCAAATCAGAACCAGAATTCAAATTTGATCTGGTGAAAATGATAGATCAAATTTTCATGAATTAAATTAATACGAATCATTTCTTCCTTCTAATTGCAACCTCTCTTTATCATGCTGTGTCTAAAAAATGCCAGAAGACTCCACCTAGTGTCTCACCAGGGTCTTGGGTGTCCCTTGTCCGTGCTCTAGGGATCACCTATTCTATAAGCAGTCATGCGAGGGGCCTTGGGGACACAAAGACCCTAAGACGCAGCCATTGTTTCATGCCTGTTATAGGCATGCTCCCAAACATTTTTTGAACTGGATCTTGAAGAGAGAGAAAGACGAAAGCAAATTCCAGGGGAAGGATACAAAGTGAGCTAAAGAATTAAAGTAGGAAAGAGGAGCCATGAGAGTAAAGAGTGTAGCTGTGTGGCCTGATGCCACCTGCCAGTGACCGAAAAGCCTTGCTTCCATCTGACAACACCCAGCTTCACCACAGTGCTGGCTGGTGCACCGCTACCTGATAATCAAAAAATCTTTACTTTATTTTACAATTACAATTTATACTCAGTATTATTTGTATTAGCTTCAGGTGTGCAACATAGTGATTAAAGCATCATAGACTTTACAAAGTGGGCCCCCCCAATACTTCAAGTGCCCATCTGGCATTATACACAGTTATTACCATGTTATTAACTATTTCTTGTGCTGTACTTTACATCCCGGTGACTATTTTATACCTACCAGCATGTACTTCTTAATCCCTTCAACTTTTCAGCCAGTTCCCTTACTCCCCTCCCCTCTGACAACCATCAGACTGTTCTCTATATCCAGGAGTCTGTTTCAAATTTGTTTGGTTTTGTTCTTTAGATCTCACATATCAATCATAAGAAAAAAAATACACACACACACGGTATATATGTAAAATATATACCATATATATGTGTGTATATATATAAACAGAGCACTTGTTCAAGCCAAGTCATGGCAATCTAAGTGCTCAGAAGCACTTGAAATAATCATCAACATTGGTTAATAACAATAAAGCTCGAATTCAGCTGGGAGGTGGGAATGGCCTCCACACTCTCTGTGAAACCTCTGTTTGGACACTTGGGAGAGTTACTTGCTGGGGAAAAGCAACAGCTCTGCATTGGGCCCCCCAGCTTAGCTGTCACTCTGGTTGCCTTCAATCATCTTACACCCTTGTCTGTAGAACACATCCCACTCTGCAGAGACTTTTGAAGTTGCATCAATGGCCTTGCGATAAATGGAGTTGTCCAGTTGTCTGTATTTCTTCCCCCCACCATCTAAGAAAAGTTCATAGCTCTCTCCTTTCTTTTTTCCTAATGATTTAACCACTAGTTTAATGTTCAACAACCAGGTGTTCATTTGCTTATGAGTCCTTTGTTCACCAGTACAATGTAAATGCTTCCAGGACAGGAGCCATGCCTCTTCCTCTCTTTATGCCCACAGAACAGCATAGAGACTGTGCACAGCACATTATTCAGTGTAACTAGTGTGGGGAGCACATAAGGAGAGTTGAAGACAGGAGAGTAGGTGGTTGGACTCCACCATGGATCAGATCCTCTAGTAAGGACCCTACGGGCTCTGTTAAGGCATGTGTAGGCCCAAGAAAAGTGACCTCAATGCTTCATTACATACATTATTTTATTTAATGTTTCAGGAACACCTTAAAGAAGTAACATTATTGTCTCTTTTTTATAGACGAGAAAGCTGAACTTCACCAAAATTAAGTAGCTTGCCCAAGTCTTTCACCAAGTAAATGGAGAGTCAGGACTGGAATATGGCTCTGAGAGACACCAAGTTCACGTCTTTAATTATTACTTCACACTTTAACTGCAAGAATTTTAATTCAAATCATGATGATGGCAAGCAGGTGCATTAACTATCCCCACATGTCAACAGGGACATCATTTATATAGACTGCACAAGGAAATTAGTATCTCCAGTTATGAATCAGTAAGTCTTAGTTGCACACTTGTTTCCAACTGGAATCTGAGATTAAGATAATTAGATAGATTCGAAATGCCTTTTCTGACAAATTTGTCCCGGGGCAGCAAAGGAAGCTGGGTTTGTTCTTCTCCTTGAACATTTCCCATCAAAAATGGCACCTCTGACAAAGCCCTTAGTTACACTATTCATCTACATGGAACCAGAGCATCTTTCCTGATGGGATCAAAGACATCAAAGTATAAGCTTCCAAAGCCTTTCCCTTCATCCACCTTCTAAAGAAGATTCTGTTGGTGCTGCTGGGCTGGTGAATGTAACATGTTGGGAGAAGGGAGAAAGAAACTAAGAGGAACTTGACTGACTAAACAAGGAAGGGCACGATGAAAGAGGAGAAGGAAGGCAGGAGGTGGGGATGAATAGGAAGTGAGCAGGCATTCTGAGAGAGAGGTGAAGAAGACAGATTTGGAAGAACAACAGTCACACTGAGGGAGCTCCTAGTGGGGAAGACACCTAAAGAGAATATTAAAAGCACTTGGCTATTGCATTGAGAAGACATCTTATAGACTCTTCAAGGAGAAATTTACCATATTCTTAAATATTTTGAGGCTGGAATATGTGTGTTTTTTTAATGTGTCATCATGGCAAAATGGGACTTAAGGCAGATGCAAGAACATACAATGTGGACTTGACTTATATCTGGCAGGCCTTTAGGAATTTCTCTCTCTCTCATATTTTACTTTTAAGGAAGCAAGTGTGTCTAGGTGAAAAAAAACTAGTCCAAGTCACACATATGATCTGCAGTGGTACTTAGATGTGAATATATGTACAAACAACCTCTTTTAAAAGGAAAGTAAGGTAACTCACGTAATATGTAAGTCAGTATAAAGTCTAAGTAAATTTCATTTCATTGAGGTAGTTCTACAATCTTCCCCTCCCTAGAAAAATCCTAGAAAGTGGTAGACATATTCTTAAAACAAAACTAAAATATAAATATGTACATTATATATGTTCATTATGTAAAACAAAATTTAAAAATATATTCATTTGTATATCTAAATTATATATAAGCCAAATATGTGTGTGTTTGAACAAGAAGGGGAACTTGCAATGAGTCAGAAACTGAGAAATTCCTGAGAAATGAAAAGGAGATAGAGAGCTGTGAAGAAAAGACACAGCCATATGGAAAAGCTGCCATTCAGGACATGCAAAAAAAATCCACTGCAAATAGCACAGGAGCCACTCTAAGGGTATTCCATACTCAGAAGAGGCAGAAGCTCAAAGCAGGAAGGGCACCACATGGGGGATTGGTGGGATTACCCCCAAGAAAGCCATCCTGTAAGTCAACCTTAGGACAGATACCGCAATAGGCACGGCTGCCTTCAAGCAGAAGCTTGAGTGTTGTATCTTGGGTTCAAGAGGCATGGCAGAATCTGGGTGACCTGGCCACATAGGGGAGAAATAGGGGAACATGTAGCTAGATCCTTACAGGTCTGCAGGCATAGTCCATGTACACTTCTCTGTTCTCTGGGAAGAGTACAGCAGCTCCGTCCAGCCCATCCTTCTAAGCCAGCTGCACAACACAGGGGATGCCAAGCACAATATTGTACCCAACGAGGATGGTGATGGCAGTGGCATAAGAGATGGAAATAAATAAGGAAATAGGTAAAGAGAAAATAAGAAACAGAAAACATAGATAAAGTCAAAAGTTAGGTTACCATATAAAAGGAAAGATATGAAGTCCTCTACATTTGTTAGATGTGGTTCATGGAACTAATTGCAACTGCCAATAAAAAATGTATTAATTTGTTAGGGTTATCAGAACAAAGTACAAAGATGGAGTTACTTTAAAAACAGAAATGTATTTTCTCATAATTCTGGAGGCTAGTAGAAGTCCAAGATCAAGACGGCAGCAAAAGTGGTTATTTTTGTGGCCTCCTTTCTGTGGCTTGTAGATAACTATCTTCTCTCTGTCCTCACAGTGTCTTCCCTCTGTGCTTCTCTTGGTCCCACTCTCTTCTTACAAGGGTATCTATCCATCAGATTGGATTAGGCTCCATGAGAATAAACTCATTTTCACTTAGTAATCTTTAATGGCTATGTTTCCAAAAGCAGTCATCTTCTGAGGTTTGGGGGATTAAGAGTTCAACATGGGAATTTTGGGAAAACACAGTTGAACCCATAACACAAAGGCAGAGCTTGATTAACTGTATGGTTCTGTATGTCCACCAGACAAAAATGAATCCAATGCTCAGGAAAAGGAAGAGTATTCCTGTTACCAATGGCTGAAAAAACACCTCACTTAGATTCTGAGAAAGAGGGTTGAGTAGCTGGGCAAGAAATTCTTTTAACAATATCCTTATAGTAAATACAGTGCATTCATAGCACTATTTCTTATAACATTCTTGAAAGTAGGTCAAAGGAATAATGCTCAAATGCAGCTTAGTAAAAGTGTATCTACAAAGATGTAAATTTACATGATGCTTTAGCTTATTCCCAGAATACCTGAAAGAATGGATAAATGGTTTTCTTTATTTAAAAAAAAGATTCCATAAATGTGTTTTAATCCAGTCCTTCAGAAAGCTTGATAAAGGGAAATCCTAAAGTTTTACTTCCAAAAAGAACCTGTGGTCTGTGTTGCTATTTCAGTGCAGCTCCAAACAGTCAGGTCAGCCAACCTGGGTAACTTATCCTTCTGAAAAGACAGTTTGACAGTTTTGCTTAATGGTGAGGACAGGTGCTCTGCAACCCACCCAACTGTAAATAACCTCTGATCTGCAACCTGTTAGAACAAACCTGGAGCAGATATCCTCACTGACCCGTCCATGGTTGCTTCTCAGCTATAAACTTGGGAGCCCAGCAAATAAAAGCCAGATGAGTCACTGTGCGTCAGTCACTTACAGCAGTATCTGCCCCAAAGCACCACCCTATTCAGTATGGGTATTCCTTATTAGGAAAGCTAAGGAGCTTTCAATAATAGACAACTACCCCACAAACAGGCCTGATACACTTTCTGTATGTAATCAATGTCAAAGCAAAGCTTTTTCCCTGGATATGCTGCACTGCAGTGGTTTTTATATGTGAGCATTGTTAGCAGCATCCGTTTGGGGGGTATTAAATTCACACTGCAGGTTCTCTCCCCAGTTTCTGATACAGTAGGTGTGGAATGCAACCCCAAATTTTACATTTTATAAGTTTCCACACAACAATGGTGTCATGGTTCCTAATCTACCCTCACTTACTGGCTTTTGGGCCCTGAGAAAGTATGACACTTCTTTCAGCAGCATTTTCTTATCTGGAAAACAGGGATGAAGATAGTCTGAGCCTATCAGTGAGCCAGGGAGGCCGAAAGAGCAGCAAGCCCTACGCGGTGACTCCCAGATGCTTTCAGGGCTCTCTCCAGTGCACCCAGCTGCTGCCCTCTGCTTGGGAGCACATCTATTGGGTTAATAAGATGTTCTTTCTCTCTGTTTTGGTTCAAGCCCCAAAACTGAGGATAAAATGACACAGGCAATCCCCCTCATTTCAAAGTGGGGTGCTAGATTAAGTACTCAGAACTTCTAAAGGAGATAATCAACCACTCATTTTAGGGTGACTCTACATAACAACCCCTTTAAGGATGTTAAAAAGCCTTGAGTTGAAAGGAAGTACCTCTTGCTTTGGGGGTGTTTCTGAGGATTTCACTAAGCAATCTATGTGAGAAAGTATGCATACCCACACTTTCCCTGGGTAACTAAGTATTGACCAAGCTGAAAGAACAGCAACTCCAGATCTCTGCACTGCAAGTCAAAGAAGGCCTTCCAGGGGCCATATTTTTCCTCCATTGTCTGGCTCCCACCCTGGAAGAATCAGTTAGTCCCAAGCACTGCTGGTTACCACTAAGCAGAGGAGTGCCAGATCGAGAAGTAGAGAGAACAGCAAGCCAACCTCTGCATCCCCACTGCTGTTTCCCTTTTGCAGCATCTCAAACTGGAGGAAGAAACAGCTTCATACTGTGATAAAGTTCTGAGTTGTCATTATTACAATAGACTGGGTAATTTTGCTTCTAAAATGAGAATTCTTTTATAATGAGAAGTACCAGAAGACTTATTATTATATAAACAATACAGAAAAATAATGGACCTCCAGTGAATTTCATCCAGGAACAAGGAAAAAAAATAGCTCACAGAACACATTTGATTGGGTAATAAGGATGAAAATCAAGCTGCTTTAGGGTGGCACACCTTAGGTTTTGGTCTCTGTAAGGTACCATGTACCTACGTACACCTATACATCCCACATTACCCAACCATAGCTTTTGGTTCTGAGATTTTGCTTCCTCTCAACATCCACCAGATGAGGCACTATCTTTAGTTTAATGCCACTTTCAAGGGAAAGACACGTAATCATTTGGAGCAGTTCTCAGAAGCCCAAATATAGCATCTTAAAAATACTTCTTCAGTGACTATTTGAAATAGAATGCAGACGTGATGAAATAAGCAAAATATGTTCTTTTTATAGTTAATACACATAAAAGACACCTTTTTAAAAAATCTCTAGGAAACCTTTCATAGTCGAGGTTAACTACTGTTTTCAGGAAAAATGCTTTGCTGCCATTGGCTGGTTTTCCAACCCAAATCATTACTTGTTTTTATTTTCAATCCTAAATGATGCACATCTTCCAGAAAAACACCTGAACTTTTTAATATATGGAGCAAGATTTATATTCTCTTCATGCTTTTAAATCACTCTCACAGCCACACGTGACATAGTGTAGCAACATCCTGAAGGACGCAGCTGTGCGGAGCTAGGACTCAGGCACACTGAATGTTTGCAGTGAGCTTGATCATGGGACCTGATTGCTCCCACACTATTTCTGCTTGACAACATTCTGAATTGCATTTTTTTATTTGTTTCTTAGGCAATTTTTATTAAAAATCAAATTATATTTATTGTTCTCAACAAAAAAATAACATTCACAGTAGCTCTAATTTACCTCCAAACTAAAGCACATTTGTAAAAAACATGTTTGTCTAGCTTTATACTTAAAATAACTGATTTTCATTGAAAAAGTAGTCTATTATCCAGTCTATTGTAATAATGACAACTCAGAACTTTATCACACTATGAAGCTGTTTCTTGTTCCAGTTCCAGATGCTTTTCATTGGAAAAGCAGTTCATCAGACTTCCAAAAATCCACAAGCAAAATAGAATTCACAAACAAAATGGTGATTCTCCAACTCATTGTGTGATTTTTGGCACATCCCAACTGTACATCAGGACTTACCTGGCCATGAAAAAAATTCAAGGAATTCCTAATGTCTCAAAATAAGTAAGAACTATTTTTAAAGGTGTTATCCATCCTCACCCTTTTTCCTTTTTCCTTAACTTGAGCCTAATATAATGTTTTACACCTAACTCATTGTTGAAGCTCAATAAATACCACAGTTTCTTACATTATAAAGAACTAGGATAAGAATTGTAAAGATAAAATAGAATTAAAAGTAGAATTTCAGCCACTGATAATAAATTCTACCTTCCGAAACTGACCTCCATCATTACAGTATAAATATCCCACAGTGCTATCTAACTTTTTATTGGAATATTATGTGAGAAAACAATGTCAGGCAACTTGAGTTCTAACCCTGATGCCTCCATAATCCACCCGCAATACATAGGATAGGCTATTTATCTCTACTGAGCTCTAGAGTTACATTACCCAGTGAGCAAAGCTGTTGAGAGGAACCAGCCAGTTAAGGAAGTGTAGGGTGATTTCAAAAAAACCAAAAAAAACAAAACAAAATCTGCCCTTGAAACCATTAAGCACCACGTCCAGGTCCAGACCTTGGGCAAGTCATTTGACCTGTATGTGTCTCTCATCTTCCAAAACATGCAGCTGGTATTAATGTAAAGTTTATAGAGTACTTGTAAAAGGTTTTTATTGTATTTTTCCATTACCATTTAGGTCCCTTATATTCCCTTCCCCTGATAGGGTTCTTGAAGCAATTAAATGTCACAATATATGTTAAAAATATAGCACATAATAGGTGCTCAATAAGTGGCCATTGAATTTATTACTTACTTTTGTGAAAATCTTCTGGGGGAATATGAATGGATTTGCATATGCAGGTCATTAATACTACAAAATATATTCATGTAATTAGTCAAAGAAGGACTTTTCTCAGGATCACCGTCAAGGTTCACTTCTTACTTTTAAAAAAAAATCCGTGGTTCCACTTACAGTTGACCACTAAAACAATAATGTCTACCACTAGCTTAACACCCCCTTTTACAAACAAAGATGACTATTAATTTAATACAGGCTGTCATTACAAACAAACATTTCCTTTCTCTAGCTGCTTCCCTCATAGGTTTCCAAATCAGGGAAACCTCATTTCCAAGCCACCGTGTTGCTCATACTTCTATATTGTGGTTAACATAGTTTTACAACCAGATATTTATTTTCAAACTGAATTGCATAGTCTTTTAACCTCTAAACCAATCCCAAGTAAAAGCATGAATGATAATATCTCCCCCAAACTTGTAAGAATTATATGCTGCAAATGATGTATAGCAGGTGCTGGAAAACACAACTCAAGCCCGTGCCCTTCCCTGTCCTGCCTGTTACAGTGCAGAGCATTTGTAGGTTTCCCTGTGCTGATAAAACACTGGAAGGAGGCAGCTTTTGTAATAGGATCATTGGCTGAAATGAAATGAGTCAATCTGATCAATAGAAATTGCACATGCAGCAAGGAGCTCTTAATGGATCTTAATCTCCATTAGGCTGAGTTGGAGGAAGTTGCAGGGGAAGCTGCATCACATTTCAGCAATTTATAATGGCATCGTGGTCCATGAGTAGCTTTCAGGGGATGGGAGAATTCATCCTGGGTGCTCCAGGACAACCATCAATGGGATGGTAAACCCTTGCATCATCGGTGTCCAGGAAATGCTCTGGGGGATACGTGGGAGAATTGTCTCCAAGGCTTATGAAAATTTTAGCAGGAATCCATGGTGGGTCAACCAGAAGAACATTAGCACATGAAGCTTTTCTGTCATGTGTAATTAAATGTGGTTTGGAATCCCTTAGACATGAGTTATAAAACCAAAAGGAACAGTTCCAAGTATGTTAGCAAAGGCTCATAAAGGGTGGGCTATGGGGACGATGACAGTATCAGGTTTTCCAGAAGTAGATACAGTTCTCATGTGACACACGGAAATCTTAAAACAACAACAACAAAAAAAACCTCATGTTTGGGTACCCAAAATGTGAAACTAACTGCCTCTCAATTTAATATATAATGGGGAAAGCTCCATGTGGAAATTCAAAAGAAAAGGAAAATTGCTTATAATTTAGAAGACTGCCCATTGTATGTGCACTTGGAAATTACAGCACAATATCTCCTAATTAATGCTGATTGAGTACTTTGATTTCAAAAAATTGAAAAGCATAATACATGGACATTGCATTACACATTCAAATACCCTCCCCACTAAATCCTTGGTGTCAGAGATCAAAATGAAGAAGGCAATGGCAAGTTACTTCACTGCTTTTTTCTTACCTTAAGTGAAACTTTAGCATTATAAATTTTAATAAAAGCAAAATTGCCTTATGCTAAGGCAAGAAAAAATTATCCCAAATATTTGGGCTACCTAATTAGAAATGTGAAGGGTTTCTTCTGCACTCTGGCAATAATTTTAAATGTATAGGCTTTCTTCCTCTAAGATGCTGTAACATATCACTTTTCTATTATTACAGCACTTCATCACTATGTATCATGATGGTTCATTTCCATGTCTGCCTCTCAACTTGATTTTTCCTAGATGAATTGTGAATCCCTTGAAAACCAAAATGTACCTTTTCATCATTTTATGCTCTGTTCCCAAGACAGTGTTGATATAAAATGAACACACAATACATTTTTATTGACTAAATACAAAAATTTATTTGCTATACCATAATCTTTCCATGAGGCATTTATTTTAGAAAGATCTAAGAGAATTTTGGAGACATGTCAGAAGACCATCTTCACATAAAAAACTAAAATAGGAGAAAAGACAAATTTATATATTTATCTGGATACATCTACAATAGATAACACAATATCATCTATAAATATTTCAGGTATGCTACATTATTGTCTTCAGTTATGAATTTTAAAAACTCACAAAGTTTTAATATCTTAAAATTTTTCCACTAATGTCCTGAAGAAGGATGAAAAAACTAAGTAGCCAAATATGTTTTATTCTCTTTTTTGTATGTGTGTTTCTTATGTGTGTGCTTACGTGTGTCTATGTGTGATTGAACACAGACAGGAAAGAAAGTGCACTATGTAAATTAATTATTGATGCCATAAGGACTATGTAATAATTTACATTTTAATTATTTTATCATTATCTATCAATTGCTTCTACCATGGCACTTTTGAAAGAGTTAATCTTATATAGCATGCCTAGCACACACAGTAGGATCTCAATAGATATTGTTGAAATAATGAGTGAATCTTTTTCTAAAAAAAATAATGAAAGGAGGCATCCAGCTTCCTTACAGTACCATAAATAGTCTTGGTTCCCAATATGTGAGACAATCTTCCATTCTATTTTGAAATGATCACTTCAACCTCCTTGGAGTTTCAGAATGCCTTTACCTGCTTCCAACAACTTGCAAGCATGTTTGATGATCTGGGCAGATCGGAGAGAAAGTTCTTTTGGTAATAAAATTACTGATGGCATAATACAGTTCTAAAAAATTTTATTTTAACTTAATTATTTATTTATTACAAAAATATAATGGTTAAATACAGTGAGGATTTCAGTCTACTAGATTTGGTAGCATTTGGTCTTTTGAAAGAAGTTTCTTCTTTACATATAATCTTGATCACTGATAAGCTTAAATCAGCTATCTTATACCATTGGAACTGGGGAAAAAGAATTTGCCAAAATATGTCTTGATTTAATAGTACTGGTTATTGACAACGTAGTAAATGCAGGCTTCTTTAATATCACCAAAAGATCCTTTCACCAACAATTTCTTTCAGTTAAAAAAAATCCTGAAATACAATTATTGCAATAGACCCTCTCCAGTGGGAGGTTTTGGGCTCAGCTGTAAGGCACAATTAAGTGCAGGTTCTGAGACATTGGCTGTCTCTATCGATGACTAGATAAATCACATCACTTAGCCATCCTGGTGTCTGCGTTTTGTAGGTTCCAGGAATTGGCCTAGCTGGGAGCCTAGAACTCCATCCACTATAAAATATCTGATCAATCACTTACGATTAGAAAAGACCCCAGGAGAAGGTCTTTTACCAAGGAATCTCTTAAGAATTCATCTTAAGTAAACCCAGTTTTTTAAACTTGTATACTGTAATTAGCTCTAATAAGTCCCCTGGGAAGAATATAAAATAGTTTGCCTTGTCTTCCAAAACAAAAATGTTTTATCTGTTCAAAACAATGTACCAATTAGACTACTGGGCATATTTTCCCAAATAACATAGCAGGTTAATTCTAAACACATTTTTAGGGCCAATTTTTTTTTTCCAAAAGGAGTAACTTTATAAGGAGTAAGAGGTTTGTAGGCACAATTTTATCATTGAGATCAGTTTTATAGGATGCTTTATCTTCATGAAATATCACAAAAAAGCAATTTAAGGTCACTTATAAAATTTAGCAATCTATGACAGCAGCAATATTATCTAGTAGTTATGAGCAGATATTTGGGAGTCAGGCCATCCTGGTTTGAATTTAGGATCCTCCAGTTACTAGCTGTGTTAGTATCCCTTCAGTTTCTCATCTGTAAAATGAGGACAATAATAAAAGCATGTACCTTCTAGATTTAGAGTATGTAGATCAAATGAGTTTATATCTGCAAAGCACTTAACATGGTGACTGGAAAATTATAGTCAGTACTCAAAGTTAATTGTCATTACTATTGTGAACAATAATGTCAATGAAAACAAAACCTGGGACATTGGTAATATTAGAAGCTACTGTATCTTTATAGTAAAGCTAAAATCAGAATCAACAAGAATATTTTCATAATACATGTCAATGTTAATGTATGAGATTTAACCATGGTTATATCCTAATTCCCTCCCTGTCATCTTTTTAAAATTATATTTTATTGATTATGCTATTACAGTTGTCCTGATTTTTCCCCTGTCTCCCTCTACCCAGCACCCCCCAATTCCCTCAGGCAACCCCCCACCATTGTTCCTGTCCATGGGTCATGTGTCTAAGTTCTTTGGCTACTCCATTTCTTCTACTGCACTTTACATCCCCATGGCTATTCTGTAGCCACCTGTTTGTACTTTTTGATCCCCTCACCTCTTCACCCATTCCTCCACACCCCCCTTCCATCTGGCAACCATCAAAATGCTCTCTGTGTCCATAATTCTGTCTCTGTTCTTCTTGTTTGCTTAGTTTTTTAGATTCAATTGGTGATATGTATTTTTGCCATTATTATTCATAGTTTTGATCTTCTTTTTCTTAAGCAAGTCCTTTTAACATTTCATGTAATAATGGTTTGGTGATGATGAATTTTAGTTTTTTCATGTCTGGGAAGCTCTTTATCTGCCTTTCCATTCTAAATGACAGCTTTGCTGGGTAGAGCAATCTTGGCTGTAGGTCTCTACTTTTCATGACTTTGAATATGTTTTGCTAATTCCTTCTGGCCTGAAAATTTTCTTTTAAGAAATCAGCTGACAGTCTTATGGAAACTCCCTTGCAGGTAACTAACCTCTTTTCTCTTGCTGCTTTTAAGATTCTCTTTTTATCTTTAATCTTTAACATTTTAATTATGATGTGTCTCAGAGTGGGCCTCTTTAAACCCATCTTGTTTGGGACTCTCTATGCTTCCTGGACTTGCATGTCTATTTCCTTCACCAAATTATGGAAGTTTTCTTTCATTATTTTTTCAAATAATTCCTCTCTGTTTTCTTAATTTGCATCAGACAACTTGGTATACCTAACAGGTACACTGAGTACATGACATACCCCTCCACCACACACACACACACAAACACACACACACATACACCAAGGGAGGATATACCATATTTTTAGGACTATAAAATGCACTGGATCATAAGACACACCTAGGTTTTAGAGGAGGAAAATAGGAAAAAAAAATTGAAGCAAAAAATGTGGTAAAATATTTAATAACATAAATAACATAATATTTCACCATTGTAAATATAAACAGAACTCAACAACAGCATTAACAACCATTATTCCTCCCAATTTGTGGAGGGGCATCTTATGGTAGGAAAAATGCAGTACTTAAAAAAAACCTGGTGATATGTTTTAATTATCATATGAAATAGATTCACTTCTAGTTACTTTTGGGAAATGCAAGCCAGTATCAAACATCAAGCATAAAAGCAAACTCATTGAATTGAAAGGCATTTCCCAACATTAATTACATTTTAATTAACTCCATCAATTTAAAATAACTCTACACAATGTATTAATTCTTTCAGCTATAAAGAAATGTCTTTTAGAATTAATTTTATTCTAGCTATCTCATCTGGATGTAGTTTCCTCTCAGATAAGATGGTCTGTTGGCAAAAAATGCCTCTAGCATTGCTTCATGCTACAATGAGTTCCTTCATGCTGCATGGTACTGAACTCTGGGATCTCTGCCAAGTTGTTGTGCAAGGTCTTGAGAAGATTTAAAGCTCTTCTTTACTGCAGGTGCCTCTGCAGTCCCTGTCCATGTTGAAGTGAAAATAAGAATTGGGTTTTTAAGCAACCAAATGAGAATATCCACTTTGCTGGTACACATTTAGTACATAAAATATATGATCTAAGGTTAAGCCCAGAAGCCCAGAACACCTGTCCTGCATATTTAAAGAAATTCATTATGATCTAACTGTAAGCTAGAACCTCACAGGTAGAACCTTGGCTTATCCAAGTCATCTGGTATTAAAGAAAATGTTCAAATAAGAATGCCAACTTTCACCCTGTCTGGTGTGGCTCAGTGGATTGAGTGCCAGCCTATGAACCAAAGGGTCAATTTGATTCTCAGTCAGGGCACATGCCTGGCTTGTGCGCCAGGTAGGGGGCACTTGAGGTGCAACCACACATTTATGTTTCTCTCCCTCATTCTTCCTCCCTTCCTCTCTGTCTAAAAATAAGTAAATAAAGTCTTTTTTTTATTTTAAAAAAGAATGCAAACTTTCTACTTGACATTCCCCAAATTATATTCCCATACAATACAGATTATCAAAAAAAATTACTCAGCCCTTGATTATGAATTCAATATTCTGGTAAGTTAGGTTTATGCTGCAACCTAAGCTTTTATATGTCAAAACAAGGAGCGCTGTTTTGAAAAGTGTCTGTGGATTTGCAAAATCATAATTGAAAAAAGAGTGTCGCAGGTTCGATTCCCAGCCAGGGTACATGCCCGGGTTGCAGGCCATAACCCCCAGCAACTGCACATTGATGTTTCTCTCCTTCTTTATCTCCCTCCCTTCCCTCTCTAAAAATAAATAAATAAATAAACCTTTTAAAAATAATTGAAAAAAGTTTTCTGCATATTATTCAAAGTGCTTCAAAACAAGTACACACAAAATAAAATGGTTCCTTTAATTTAGTTCAAAAAAGTTGCTCTCTATAAATCAATGTATATAACTTTTTTGATCAGACAATGAGAGCTAGGTGCCTCAAGTGATTCCCTATGTACCTTCATTGTTAGGAAACAATGACATGATTCATGAAAATGGCCAGTGCTTAGTATAGTATATACTCTGTTACATTTAGTTCCTATTATTAGCAATTATTCGTAATTATAATTTTAAGTGCCAGGTGACATTTCCTTCATCTGTTTCTATAAATGGTTTCTGTTCTAATTTGAAATGTAATTTACCTGTTTTGTATGGATTCATTGTTTAAGCCACCTCAAAACAGGCAAACTGTAAATTCAAATTAACATTTTTAAAACAAGTAGACACTCAATACGGCATTTGTGATCCCAACAATGGCAGAGGGGTTACTTTAAACTTACAATTGAAAGCTGATGACAGAATTCCAATGAGACTATGGTTAAGAAAGATGCTAATTTCCCTACCGCAGTGAGAGTGTTGGCCCACATGCAGCACATGGCTACAATTTTTGATTTAGAGTTAGGCATAGTAAAGCCTCGTTAGGTTAAATTCATTGGGAGTTGTGGAGACAGGCTATTCAATGAATGAAAAGTTTGAATTATAGAATATATAAACAATGCAGTTATTTTTGAAAACACGACAGCAGAAGTCAAGTAAGTTGAAGTGGGAGATGATGACAGGCTGAATGAAGGTTAGGACGTGGGTGGTGAGGGGAGGGCCAAGTACAGAAAAGAGCTTTAGTAACCAGAGCAGAGTGTGGGGTGTCGGTGCTGAGTGTCCTCACTTTGCACTCCAGTGGAGCAATTGCAGAAAGACCCAGCAGCACAGGCTTGTTGGAACAGAGATGGAGGCATTCCCAGATTTCCCCAAGCTGCAAGTGCAACCTTCAGGAGACATACCGGTAGTATAAATTCTTTATAATGTTTCTTCCATTCAGTCACTGAAAATCGTACTGGAATCATGAGATATTGAAGCAGGATAGAATCCCAAGTACCAGGGGTCCCCAACTCCCGAGTCTCACAGCGTCCTGTGCAGCCCCACACTGTCCATGGAAAATTTGTCTTCCAAGAAACCAGTCCCTGGTGCCAAAAAATGTTAGGGACCACTGCCATAGACCATACAGCCAGAACTTTCACTTCCCAGGAAACCATGGTTCAGAAAGGTTGCCAAGGGCTGCACAGTTAAAGAACCAGCACTTAATACCAGGGTTTCTAATTCTCAGCTCAGTGCTCTGCACCCTGCTATCCTGCTATGATGGGTTGACCAAATACCCTATTTGTCTGGGACTATACTGGTTTTAAAACTGAAAAATCTCATATTCCAGGAAACCCCTCAGTCCCAGACAAACCACAATGGTTGCTTTCCCTAACAGAGATATGAATTAGTATTCACATGCTCATAATCTTCAAAAAAAAGCAGTTTTCATGGTTAATCATGGCAAAAATTCAAAATGCAATAAGTTGGCCAAGACAACTCCAAAATAAAGAGTAGCCTTAACAATAAGGAGCGGTGTCATTATAGTAGGTGGGAGGGGTAGGAAACTCTTCATCTTCCTGTCCCACTTGTGACTAGAACCCCTGCCATTGGTCCCAGGTTATGCTTCAAGTCATCCCCTCCTCGCCCCCAATCACATCGGGGCTACCAGATCACTGGTAAAGTTTGCAGAGGTCCTCCTTTTCCCAACGCCTGATTTAATCTAGAAAACTATTCCAAAAGCTAAAGACACAATGAAGTTCCATACCTGCTAATTCTGCTTCCCGTTCTTACTCCAGAAAGGTGTTTATTGGCCTACAGCAGCAGTTTTCAACCAGTGTGCTACCAGAATTTTTAAAACATACAATACCTGACTATTTAGTTGGGGGCGCTGACCTTTTTTTCCTTAGATTGTCAAATGAAAATAATGACAACAGCCAACACAGCAATGACCATCCTGTGTGAATTAATCAAAATTATACCTATTTTGTCAGATCAGCAAAAAAATATATTTGTTGGTGTGCTACAGCATTTTAGTAATTAGTTTATGTGTGCCATGAGATGAAAAAGTTTGAAAGTCACTGGCGTAGAGAACATAAAGAAAATAGTCATATGAACTTTAGAGAAATTAATCTATCTGCTTCCCTCTCAAGTCATTCAGAAGCAAAAAGTAAACCCTCTTGACCATTCCAGTTGGAGCAAGATGAAGAACATACTTTAAGTTCATTTTGCCTTCTTTTGGGGTAAAAGACACAGACAAGATCTAGAAGAGAAGGCCTGTGTTACCTACAAGAGACCCTCAAGTAAAGGACTGTGATTTCCACTCCAAGGACTTTCTGGGCGCTCAGCTCGGACCCAGCCCTACTGTTCCCATGAGTCAGGCTGATAGGACCGTCCCCTGGAAGCCCAGTCTCACCCTCAAAGTCAGTGTACCCACCAGAGACCGGCCCAAGAGCCACATCACAGGTGACACGAGGACCTGAGCATCCACTTCCAGCCCTCGCAGACGGTGTCAAGGATTTCAATTTCAGAATAAGGTGCCCTGACTCTGTAAAAAAGAAATGCTCATCGAGATGACAGACAATGAGGGGAGCAGCATGCTGCCCTTAGCCCTGGACTCCCCACCTCACACGAAACCCCCTCCTCCTGGGACAGGGACTGGCCGTCCTTTCTTTTGCCTCCCTCTGCCTCATATTTTCTTTTGGAGTTTATGAAAAGAAGATATTTTTAAATCAACTACAATTACATTAAAGAAACCACTATATCTTACTTTTTACTTTACTTTTTTACTCTTTTTATAAATTTTGTCTACATGAAGCTAAAGGGTATAGAATGCAGGCTTTTATATAAAAGTTGCTTTTCTTAGAAAAGCTGGTAGTTCCTGGCTTTACCGTGTCAGTAAAGGGGCAGCTTCCTTCAACTCTCCTTTTCTGAAAGTCAGTGGGAGCCTGCAAAACACCAAAGGTATGGATTAGCCTGGCTTGAAATAACATAAATTGTAGCTAATGCACTTGCTGCGGACTGGGAAAATGAAATTATAATTTCAGTTGGATGCAGCCTCTGGCTCCATATCCCCAGATCATAGTAAATCTACCATTCGAACCTCGCACCTCTTGAGGCCTCTTGATTGGATCAGAGCCCCAGAGGCTCCCGCCTTCCCCTGCTTCTGCAGACGGCTTTGCCACACAGCACATGGCATTATACACCAACATATTCTCATTCCTACTGGTTTAGTTTTCTGTTATAGTTGTTAGTGGTGGTGTTTCATTTTGCTTTGCAAGCCTTTCTGGAAAGAATACTGGACTTAAAATTTGAAGATTTGCATTTGAACTCTAGTTCTGCCACTAATTGCCTTGAACTTGAACAATTTTCTGAGCATCTGCATGTTAGTTTTCTATTTAGAAAATGGCAATAATGACACAATTATATGGGTTTATGGAAGAACCACCAGAGCACAGCACAGCAACTGTTGACACAGAGTAGGTGCTCAGATATTTATGCAGTGTTTCCGAGGGACAATGACTTGATTATCAAATATTTTCTTGCCTATCACCATAATAGGTCGGTAGAGCAGGGCTCAAAAATAAGACTTGGACCTCAAGTTGATTACAGCCTCTTAACACCTACCTTCTATCAAGCATCTATTTTGTGCTACTTACTATGCTAAGTGTTTTAAAATACATTGTTTTACTTAATTCTCATAACAACTCTATGAAGCATATATTACCAGAACTATTTTGCAGATGAGGAAAATGAAGCTTGGAAAAGTTAAATGGATTTCCCAAAGTCACACACCTAGTAAGCAGCAGTGCTGGGACTAGAATAGTGCTGGATTTCTGAGGCTCACACCACCCTCTGGAATAAGAAAAGGAAGCCTTGAGCACATGCATGCACAGAGAGATCTAATCATATTCCAGAATTTTCCCTACTCTCATTCAGGCCTCAGAGGGTTAAAGACAAGATGACAAAATAGCACGCACAGCTGTCCAAGGTGTGAGCCGCTCTTCTGCAATACCGTTTTGCTCATGCTCCGCAGCTGTACCAGAAAGTTTTTGTTCCCCAAAGAAAATACCGAACTGAAAAGATAATTGGCATTCAAGACACACATGTTTTCTATCAGCAAATAAGAAGAAAGCACAACAGTATTCTTGAAGGATGCTGATTTTTTTGGTGTTTTTGCAATTCTGCATTTTCACAAATGACATCTGTTTTGTGAGTGACTAAAAACTCTAGAGGCAGAATTTGTAAAAGGAAATAAAACTGTGTTTCTGAGCATTTTACCCCTTACTGCCTTCAGATGATATTTGCTTAGTTGGCCCATTTTCCCCCAAATGTTGTCAAGGCAAAAGTTTTTCTGTTTCCTGCCCACATTTCTGACAGGTTTGAAATGATGTTCCAGTGGCAAGTGTTCTAAAAGTTTCTTTTAGCACTTTTCCCCCATGTATCAAATTGTCCTTTCTTTTGAGCACTCAAAAAATTGTGCCTTCTAGGAGCATAAATGAATATAATGCATCGCATTTGTATTGCGTGTGTCTAGGAGGAACGCAAAGTATTTTACTGTCTTTACTTTCCCGGGCTGTTTATTTTTTGCCAGAGCATCAATAAACAAAAGTTTAAGGGAGCCATTTCTTAGTCATCCCATTTCTTTGATTTATCACTTCCTGTTCCATAAATTTCCAGTCTCTACTTCACACAAATAAAAAGATGCCATAACTCATGCAGTTTGTCAGCTAAATCCCAGTTTTACGGAAGAATGTTAACTAAGGTCATCTGAGGGAGTTTCCCCTGCAAACGGTACAGTGTCATGTTGAACCCCACCCCACCCACAACTCTTAACATGGCCCCTCTGCCAGAATCTCCTTCCTAATCCAAAAACATAGAACAGCTTCCACATGTAACTGGCAGAATCAGCACACTACAAGATGGGCTGGGATTCCTGGAGCACAGGTGTGAGTCTTTCTATGCCTGCTTTTGCCCAAAATTTATGGAGCCATACATCACAGAGGAATGAAATATAAATGAATCTGTGGTAACTTTCACGAGGCAGAAATCTTCCAAGTTGTCCTGATGATTCAGTTCTCATTTATCTAGTCCCATGATTCACAAACCATAAACCCTGTTTGTCCAATGCTTCTTTCTCAAAATCCATATGTCATTTTTGTTGTGATGTCTTAGTCATACAGACTTCAACTTTCTTTCAACTTTAGTCATTGATTGGCCAAGAACAGCTGCCTCAGTGTTTTCTTCCCTGCAAAATCCTTCTGGCCCTTTGGTATCCATTGACTTCATGTGTCCTCTTTGGAAGTACTCAGCAGAAAGTCCTAGACTGCTTCATGTAGAGGCTGGGCTCTATCATTAGGAGCTTGGAGAGACCAAGGCTACACAATGAGTCTGCCCAGGGAAACATCATACACCTCATTCTTGGAGTGAAAGTTCTCATCAGCAAAGGCCAAAGAGAAGGCCATTAACCACATGCTGCTCACAGATACAGAAATGTAAATTCAAGCAATAAAAACAGTATATTTTGCAGGAAACTTAGAGGCAGCATAGTTTAGCCATGCCTATTGATCTCTGATTGGGACATGCATTAGACATCATTCTTTACCTTTTGAACAACTCCTGATGTCCCCAGTGAGCCCCTTCATACCACAAGATAAACTTCACCAGCACCCCATCACAGAGACATGCCTCATCACAGAGTTGCTCTTCTGGAGAAACCCCCAAGACTGGAAGCTCTCATGCATCCTGAAGGACACATGCCCAAAGTGGGGCAAGGCTGCGGGTGCCAGATCCATCATTGGTCACAGTCAAGCATGAGAAACGCTAAAATGGCACCATGGCCTCGTCCACTAGGCACAGAGGTTGCATCATGTGTAGCTTCTTTCCTTAGACAAGATGTTCTGAGGCCATTTGGACAAATTCATATTTTGAATATTTTGACTTGTTCTTTTTGTTTCCCACTGTTAACACCCATTTTTTCACGATTTTTATAGTAAATTTATGCTTTCAGATATTGCCAGGAGTTTCATTTATTTTCCTCCAAGAATCATCTATTTATTCTTTCATAGTTACACATTGCCACTCTTTTCAATCTACTCATCTTTTTTTCACCGTAATTTCTTATTGTGAACCTGGACTCCTCCATACATATTCTTACTTGAACAATGACTATGAATAGCATGATATTGCCTTACTTTCCCAAATTTTATTGAATACTCAAGATCCATTTCAAATCACAAGTCCTTCACCCACCTGTCCGAGTTATTACTAATTGATGCTAATGTCCTCTCTTGGGAGCTGTCCACAGCATCACAATGCAAACCATATCAGTTTCAACTAGATGCCTTACACTGCCCTAACTAGAAACCTATGACCTTCCATTACATAGTAAGCACAGAATTAGACACAAAATAGGCTTGAATAAACACTTGTCAGACTAAACACAATGGCTGCACAAGAATTATAGATGTGAACATGCTTAAGAAACTTTCACTTGTTCATATATTACTCAGCCACATTTACGAAGTACCTGCACTCTTGTGGTAGGCATAAGGAGAACAGACACATATGTCATAATCTTTGTCCTCTAGAAATCCAGCAGCAAGAACACAAATAGGAACTAAAAAAGCGCATTCATGTGCCACTACATTTTGTATAGAAATAATCAAAGGGAACAGAAGAAGCACAATGGAGAATGTAATCAATTCTATCCTGATTGATAACTGACTTCCTCAAAAAATGATGATCAGCTTGGTTTTGAGAAAACTAAGAGTAAGATGGTGAAAGAAAAAGTAAGAATGTTCTGGACAAAGGGAGCAGTTTGAGCATGTCAGGATGCAATGTTAACAATCTGCAAAGATACTATTTCAGTATGAGATAGAGCCTGGTGATTAGCCGCTGTAACAACCACCCCCTGGGTAATTCTGATGCAGGTGGACCCAGAACTGTACTCTGAGAAACATCTCTCCACATACTAGCTCCTGTAGGACTTGCCCAGAAACATTCGATAGTAGGCAATACACCTCATTTGTCTTGATCAGAGAGAAGATCTACACTCATGTGGACAATCCACACCCCTACCTGAGGGAACCTTCCAAAATATAAATCCAGTCATGTTACCTTTCCATTTACAATCCTTCAGCGATGTCCCACTCTTCAGGGAAGAATGACTAGGGCATTAGTGGGGCATTCCTGGCATCACATGAACAGACCTTCCTCCCTGGTCTTGCTTCTGGTCTCACTGCTCAAACAGTACCTTATAATTATATTAAAATCTGTGCTTTCTGCTGCTTATAATTGTTATGAAGTTATTAAAATTTAAACCATATAGAAAGGGCTTTCTACTGAGGATATCCAATTAAATAAGATTTTTTTCTTATAAAAGCACAGGATCAATTTAAGTCTTCAGAGTAAAATACCAGAGCACTTTCCTTTGTCTGTGGAATGTCAAATTGTCTAATAAATTATGGCTAAACCAAAAGAGTTCAAAATTCTGAATGTTAGAGGATATGCATGAAATGATAGGAACCCGGAAGCAAAAGGCAGCCTAAGCCTGCTCCCCTAATAGAGACATCCACCCACACATACATAAGCACCCCAAACACGCACAGGCGCACGCACGCGTGAGCGCACACACACACACACACACACACACATGCACACATATATCTCATACCACTAGAGGCCATCCTGGAATCTGTGCATCACCAAAATATTCAGTGATAAAGACATTTTTTTTCCTGGCACATTCAAGAGAGAAACTGAGACCAGACAGCTAGTAAGATAAGACACAGTCTCCCTCCAGGAGCACATGCTGCTTTGGCAAACACAAATATCATTCACTCACACACGTACTCAAGCCTGTGCATAATTCTCTTGACAACTCCAACTTATAACATTAGCATATGAATGCTGAGGCTTACAGTGATATTCACCCACCAAATGGAGTTGATAATATAAATGCAATGAAAAGTAACTGAAAGATTACTCTTTGCTCTGAATTGAGTCTGTCAGAGCCTATATGTAAAATATATGTAATATCTGTATAGCACCCAGTGTAAATATATCCCTTCTGCATGGAGAAAAGCTGAGATGGTTAGGACAGCACTAAATCCATACTTCCTTCCCAAATAAGCATAAAATACATGGCTCCAATTTCCCAGCTTTATGCATGTGTATCTGACTCTGTTTCCAATATTTCATGTGTATTAGGCCAAATGTGATTTTTTTCAGAGTCTCTCTGTCTTCATTTCATTTGTCTTAACTGCCCTTTTCCTAGCTGCCAAGAATTATTCACAACTCCAGGAGAAAGATTTGACAATTGTATCCATAATCTACTCAAATGAGAACCAGGAGTTAGTAGATGTGACATGTCTTTCCCAGTAGATTATAAACTCCTTAAAGGAATAGACATTAACTTGTTCATCTTCAAAGTTATGATATCTTTTAAGTCATGTGCCTAAAAAAGCAACAGTTTATGTTTGGCTGGGTGGTTCCTCTGATGCTTTCTGTTGGCTCATTCCTGCAGCTGCATTCATCTGGCCCAGCCAGAGGTTCTGGCTTCACTCACAGGTCACACAGCTCATGTGCAGATGTGGGGAAATAGATGCCACCTTGTGGAGGGAGGGCTGGCAAAGCCCCTGGCAAAGGGGCAAGCATCCAGGGATGAGAGGAAGACTTGTAGCCATGTTTATAAACTTCGTATCACACCAGCACAGCCCTCAAATACATACAGTAATCAAAAACTGTTTTGGGAAGTTTAACTTATTCATCCATTTATTCATTTACCCACTTAACAAACACTTTTCAAGTGCTTACACTGTAATAAGGACTTTGTTACTCTGGAAATAGAGTAAGCAAAAACACAGAATGAGGTCCTCATTGTGTGGAATTTATTTAGAGTAAATAAATGAATAGATGAAAAGTGACAGGCAGTTTACAGAGATATGGCTTCAAATTCTAGACTCCTTTTTTTGTTAAAAGTTCACAAATTTAAAGATGCCTGAGTCCCCTATTATAAGTCGGGGACCCAAGCTAGGAGACTATTAAGGCACGAAAGTCAGAGTTGGGCTCCAAAGGGTTGAGGCTGGAGCAGTGAATTTCTATTGAAGACAACATAGCCACAGGAATGGAGAAGCCTGCTAGTTTTCAATGTGGGAGATACAGAAAACAGAACACAAACTCAAAAGGGAATTAGAAGAAAATTTAATGAAGAGACTGTTCATAGTGGTTAGGACAAAGTTAAAGGAAACAACAGGGAATACTTATACTCTTGTATACCCAAGGAAAAGTAACAGGAAGAAGGCATTGCCTGGGCCTGAAGCAGCAAAAAAGAGCCATTGAATGGAGACATGATTTTAAAGGAAGCCACTGACAAGAGAGCAATTCCAAAGCCCCCAAGTAGCAGAGTAACCCAACCCTCTCTCTCTTCCTACACTGGATCTCCTGCCTGCCTTTCATTGGTCAGATCCAACGGGAAGCTGGAAGGTCTGGAGTCTTCCTCTCCCACCACCTCCATTGCTCACGGGTTGGCCATGATACCACTAAACACAGTGGAGTACTGTATACAGATGGTGCTAGAATTTGGGAGTTATGGAAACAATAAAATCACTATTAAATTTGTGAGCTCAGGATGTCTGCAGCCCATACGCTTATGGATCTCCAGTAACTGAAAATATGAACTTGAAGCTCAGCAGGAAAAAAATGCACCTGAAGATAAAGTTTTGGAAATTATCATCTTAAAATAGTTGTTAAAGCCACATAACTAAGATGCAGGCAAAGTACATAAAGGAAAAAAAAAGAATAAAGTTAAAATTCCAGCTCTGAAGAGTTGGGATACAATGATAAAGAAAGGACAATGGAACCCAACACACTAATTTGAAAGATCAAAAGCACCCCTATGTTCATTGCAGTGCTATTTACAATTGCCAAGATTTGGAAGCAGCCCAAGTGTCCATCAGTAGATGAGCAGATAAAACAACTGTGGGACATTTATACAATGGAATACAACTCTGCCATAAAAAGGAAAATTTTAACATTTGTGACAGCATGGATGGACCTGGAGAACACTATATGCTAAATGAAATAAGCCAGTCCGAGAAAGACAAATGCCATATAATTTCACTCATATGGGGAATCTAATGAACAAACTGAACTAACAAGGAAAGTGGAGACAGCCTTACAGAGGGACAGCAGGCTGACAACTCTGTGGGGAGGAGGTGGCATGTGGAGGGACTGAGCAAAAAGGAAAATCAACTCATGGGTGTGGACCACAGTGTGGTGACTGCGGGGGCTGGTGGGGTATAAGGGGGATAAACAGTAATGGAAAATACAATTAAAAATAAAAATAAATTAAAAAGTTAAAATAAAAGACAATGAGAGAACTTAGAAGAAAACCAGAAAAGAGTGAAATCTGGAATTCAAGGGAAGAGAGTGTTTCTAGAATGTTAAATGTGACATATCAACTGGAAAGAAATTCCTGCTTTGGCGATTAGAAAGCCATTGGTGATCTGCATAGGGAAAAAAAATGCCGTCTTACCAAAGCTCCTAGTGTTATCTGACTAAATAAAATTTAGAAAGTGTTCACTGTATATGTATAAGACTCCACATTGAACACAATTACTAATTTAAAAAGTTATAAAGTCAAAGTAAACAATCAGTTTAAAAACACGTACAAGACAGGCACAGGTCATGCACACAGCTACCAAACACAAATATCTAACTGGAAGATAATTAGATGAGCACAAGCAAGGAAAAAAGTATTTGGAAACTATGTCATTTTTAAATCAATAATTGTTATCATAGCTATTGCTCTCATGTTCTACATTATATAGAATAATTTACTAGGATATCAACATATGACCTGTAAAAAATAATTCTGCTGCTATGTATGAATTGGTAAACAGTACATTTGAGAAAGCAAGTGGTGTAGGCTCAGTTATCTGCTATTATTGACTTCGTAGATGACTGTATCGTGTCCCATGTAGTACACATGGCAGACATTTCACTCCCCTTGTTGTTTTTTCCCATTCTTCATTGTTATTCTATTACAGCTGTCCCAATCCTTCCCCCTCTGCCCTTCTCTGCGCATCCCACCCCCGCTCCCACAGTCAATTCCCACACCGCTATCCATGCCCGAGGGTCATTCATACATGTTCCTTGTCTAGTCCCCTCCCTCTCTCCCCACCACTGTCTCCCTCTCCTCCAGTAACCCTCATTCTGCCCCATGGCCCCCCATTGTTTATATTCATTTTTCTTCAAATTTTCCAAATATTTCAAATTTAATTTCTCTGCCTTCTTTGAATTTTCTTCAAAATAACCTGTTCTTTAAAGGCCTGGAGTTTTTGTACATTTCAAAGACTGACAGGGAAGGTGAAGAGATCGAAGAAACGGGGAAATAAAAGGAGATGTGACATAAATGTAATAGAGATGCCAAGAGTCCCTTGCCCTTCGGGCACCAAGGTGTTCTTGGCCTGGACCAAGGTCACTCTTCAGCTGCTGAGAGTCTGATGACTGCCCCACAGTTTCTGACATTTCCAGGATTATGCTAGAAGGTCGACTTGCATCATTCCTACAGTCTGCCTTGTTTCCTTCCACACATCCCTCTGGGTAAGCAGTTGGGCACACTGGTTTCCACCAAAATCTCTCCATTCCCAGTACAATGCTGTTGCGCGTGGGTCACCAGCTAGCAGTGACCACGGAACGCTGTGGATGGCTCGACGATAAACACGTGAGAAACAACATGCACAGAGACAAAGTAGTTTCTGTGGGGAAGTAGGGACAGAATGGCCACCCCCCCTAGTGGGGAGCGCGCTGATTTACCGTCCATA
The DNA here is from genome assembly GCF_019186645.2 of Phyllostomus hastatus. Classification (NCBI taxonomy): domain Eukaryota; kingdom Metazoa; phylum Chordata; class Mammalia; order Chiroptera; family Phyllostomidae; genus Phyllostomus; species Phyllostomus hastatus. The sequence goes on along the minus strand of NW_025334017.1, from coordinate 8,635,735 downwards.
CCTGCTTTTATTAGGCTCATTTTGCATAATAATTCAGGTAAAGTACAGTACTCATTAGAGGGAAGTAAGGAACTATAGAAAACAAAGAACTCTGCCGGTCTATTGAGTTGGGGTCAAAGAGCTGTAAGGCTGAGGAACAAAATAACTTCCTCCTAAGACCCTTCTCATTCAACTGAGAGCATTCTAAACAAAGAAGGTTTCACAGTAATTTACATGTTCTTTCTTAGGCCTGATCACCCAGGGGATCCGCACTTCTCAGTACCGAGCTGCACCACCCTGTCATTGTTTTAGACTTAGGTGGAGCAAGGGAACTAGGTAACCAAGAGATAAGGAGATTTTCTCCCAGACGCTGAGAACTCAGGCTATGTCAAAGCCGAGGAGCGAGGGTCCATCACCCCCCTTTTGCTGCAGCCCCCCAAGTCCTTCTTTTTGGGGGGGCCTCCCAAAGTGATCGTGCCTGGCTTAGAGTCGTTCCCCCGTGGGGAATCTTACCTGTCTTTGGCTAACCGACCAAGCTTTTTGGGGTTCAGTTATGAATAAAGCAGCAGAAGCAGCATTCCTGCCAGGAAGACAAGCTTTTGTCTCCTTGGTGGCTTACAGTTCCAAGGGCGTTCCCTTAGCCTTAGCTAGGCAGGGGTTTCAGCCTCTGATACCAGTCAGGGCGGTTCCCAACACAATGCTGCATCAGTTTGAAAAGGATTTATTTAAGATACACGTGGTTGGTGGGATAGGTTACATCACAGTCTCCTGCCCCCACCTCCCTACCCCCACTCTCACGCTTACTCCTGTCTCCCTCTGAAGCACACGCTCTATTGCAACCTTCACCCTCCAAGTTTCTCCAAAACAGAGTTGCTTCTCCTTTCTTCTGAAATCTTAACACTGGAACAGGGATGGTGCTCAGCTTCTACCAAACTTTTTTACTCAAACTCATGGAGGCCCTCAGCAGAATAAAAGCCTCAGCCTTAACATGACCCATGCTCTCTAGAAAGCAGATAAGGGAGCGGTAACCTGTCCATCACACGTAGCCTTTCCCCGTTATGGTACCCCAGAGTTCCATTGTGACACAACTCACTGCAGGTCAAACTCTGTCTTCTAAAGAGAAACAAACCCTCAGAATGAAAATCTAACAAAAAAGAAGTTAGTCTTTGTAAAATACATGACACATATTTTCTACATGTGTCTTATTTAAATATTCCAAAGCAATTTCTTCAAGAAATCTGGAAAGTGAAGTTAAAAGGCCATGTACTTCTTAAATTTATTTACTGAACCTTCAAGTATGAAAATGAGGCAAGAAGTGAAAAACAGCAGGTCAGTTTCCCACTTCTTCTATTGAAATGAGATCACAAGTTAACATACTAGAAAGGGGGCATGCCTGTGATATGCTAATGATTTCAAACTGGGAAATGTGTGAGTTTCTAGACTTTGGGAAAAGCTCATTAAGCCTTTAGCCTAAGAAAAAAGTTCATTTTGGTCCCTTGTGTGAACCAGTCCCTTCTTTATCCTTGCATATGCCCCATTCTTATGTTTATGATTCAGGCACTCTCCCTACAGTTTAGTCTTACTTTCCCCTATAATCCCAGTTTTATATTAGCTTTATTGCTGTGTATTTTTTAACCTTTGTCTTTTGAAAGAGAATTGATCATCATAGTCACTTTTAGTTCCCTACAGTCTACCAGTCTATATTAGCATTTTATTGGTTTGGGGAAATACAAGACATGCTTTTGTAAGGGCTTCTTTTAGGGTTGAAAGTGCTGCCTCAGGCACATTTTTTTACATTGCATTATTATGGGAAAGACTGATACTATAATCAACTAATAAATATCTATTTGGGCAAAGTCCTAAGGTGTTTTGGGAGTCCTAATCTCTTAGCTTCCCGGAAATGAGAAGTACTTTCTTCTAACCTTTCATTATATCCTCAGTTGGAATCTCTTCTTCCTCTTAAACTTTGATGTTTCTAAGATTGCAACCAGGGACAAGCAGGCTTCTCACTCTATGCTTTATCACGCTGTAATTTTATTTTATTTTTTTAAGATTTTATTTATTTATTTTTAGAGAGGGAAGGGAGGGAGATAGAGAGAGAGAGGGAGAAACATCAATGTGCGGTTGCTGGGGGTTATGGCCTGCAACCGAGGCATGTACCCTGGCTGGGAATCGAACCTGCGACACTTTGGTTCGCAGCCCACGCTCAATTCACTGAGCTACGCCAGCCAGGCTTTATCACTCTGTAATTTTATCTAAAAGTATATGTGTGTGTGTGAGAGAGAGATCAAATCTAAAGCTTAAACAAAATAAAGAGTTTGAGCCCTGGCTGGTGTGGCTCAGCAGACTGAGTGCTGGCCTGAAAACCAAAGAGTGGCCAGTTCGATTCCCAGTCAGGGCACATGCCTGGGTTGTTGGCAGGGTCCCCAGTGTGGGGCGTGCAAGAGGCAACCACACATTGATGTTTCTCTCCTTCTCTTTCTCCCTCCCTTTTTCTCTCTCTAAAAATAAATTAAAATTTTTTTAAAAAAAGAAAAGACAGAGTTTGAGAAATGAATTTGAAAATATCCTTTTAAAAAGCTGAAATTAAACTGAGTATGCTTCCTCTCAAAACAGAAGAATTACACTAAAATCAGTAACAAAATATAGTTAGAAAATTCACAAAGATTTTTAAAAAATAGAGCACTTAGATAACAATGAGTCAAAGAAAAACAAACTTACTAAAATTGTCAACATAAAGGGGAATGGGAAATCTGGATAGACTGCTCTTATTTTTAAAATGAAATCTGTAACTTGAAACTTTTATACAAAAAAAATCTCCAAACCTAGATAAATTAACTGGTGCATTCTTCAACATCTAAAGAAGAAAAAACAGCAATCATAAACTGATTCAGAAAATTAAAAAATGAGGAAACAGTATCCACTATATTTTATAAGGTCAGCACAAATTTGATACCATAATCTGCCAAAGACATTTAAAAAAAAATGGATGTCATAGGTCAATCTCTCTTCTGAACACACATGTAAAAATCACTTATATTAGCAAATAAACTACAGCAATATATAAAAACAATAATATTATAACAAAATGGGGTTTGTACCAAGAATGCAAGGTTGGTTTGACATTGTAAAATTAATTAGTAAAAATCACTATATCAAGAGAATAAAGAAGAAAAAGTACATGGCTATCTCAAAATACACCTTAAAAATATTTGACAAAATTAACTTTTTCAATAATTATATTAAATTTTAAAACTGAATGAAATCAAAAGAAGTCTTATAAACTAGTGATAACAATATAATGTGAAAAGTACATTTCAAAAAATCATAATAATGATAAAATGTTGAAAGTGTTCTTGCTGCAAAAAAATATGAGACATTGATATCTTCTATCACTTAATTTCAATGATTTGCTGGAGGAATTAATGAAATATGATAAGAATAGGAAATTACATATAAGGATTTAAAAAGTAATAAAACACTAACTGTTCGAAGACAAATTATTACATATGTAGAAAATCCAAAAGAATATACAGATAAGAAATAGAAAATAATAGAAAACTAAATTTTAAAAGTAATATCACTTACATTGGCACCAAAAAAATCAAATACCTAGCAATAATTTTAATCCAGAGGTACATAAAAATCTGTCCTGGATAAATCTTTACTGACATAAATTTTAAAAGACCTAATTAATGGCAGAACATATGCATATTAGAAGACTCAGTGTGGTAGAAACATCAGTTTCCTCAAACTGGTCCATATATCTCATGCAACACCAACCAAAATCCAAGAATTTTTTTGTGGAAATTGACAAACTGATTCAAGATCAACATGAACACGTAAAAGGCTAACAATAGCATAAGTAACCTTGAATAAGAATGAATTTAAAGAACTTAATTTATTATATATTGAGATTTATTTTAAAGCTACAGTAACTAACCTATTTGTGTTAACACAAAGACAAAAAAAAATGGTAGAAAATCTATCATATCTACACTTGATTTATAATGAGGTATCACAGGAACACAGTGAAGAAAAAGTTGTCTTTTCAACAAATGGTGTTGGATCAATTTGATATTCTTATGGGGGAGGAAATAAGGTTTGGTCTTATCTCAAAAGCTACATAAAAATTAATTCCAAATTGGTGGTCCTAATTGTGAAAGGTAATATGAAAATATTTCTAGGAGACAACATAGAATATTATCTTTATAACACTGGGGTAAGCAAAGTTTTCTTAAACAGGATACATAAATATATTAACCCACATGTGTAAATTTTACTTTTTTTGAATTAAGAAATTTATTCTTAAAAAGCACCAGGAAAATATTTAAAAAGTAAGATACATTATTTGAAAAGATAATTACAAACATATATCAAAGAACTCATAACCAGAATATATAAAGTATTCCTATAAATCAGTTTTAAAAAGGCAACACAGCCCAGCCAGTGTGGCTTGGTTGGTTGGGCGTCAATCCACAGATGGTATCATAGTAGCCTCACTATTCTACACTTTGCTCTTTTCACTCAGTGTAACAAGAGGTCTTTCTTACACACGGCTTCCTCTTTATCCTTTCAGTTTTCAATATTATTTGATACATATTCTCTCACTCAAAATTAAACTCCCTTGCTTCTTTATAGCTCAAATACAAGTTACAACTAGTTAAAAGTCCATTTTCTCAAGACTAAGCCTGACTTGCACACTGTGAAAGCAAGTGGTGAAAGACCTTTGGTATACAGGTCTTTCTTCAAGGAATTTACATGTCACTTAATGAGGTAAAACAAAAACAACAGAAAAACAGGCAGCATTACAAACCTGACCTTTAAAGAAAGGGGGGAAAGTCTATTCTTGAATTTTGATGGAGGAAAGTTTCCGAAAGGAGGGAGATGTGACAGCACTGTCTAGATGAAGGCAGGGGGATAAGGGAGGTGCTTCAGGAGGGGAAGTGGAAGGAAGGACATGGAAGAAGAAATGTGTCTGATGCTTTCTGGGAAGAGAAAAAGAGCCCTCATCAAAGTCCTTTGCATTAAAAATGAATGTATAGAATACAGACAAACAGACACACAATCAATGGTTTCTATACATAGAAAATCTATATAATTTTAAGTAACAATTTAAAATAAATAAAATTTTAAAATTTTTGTATGGCAGAAAACTAGGAGGGATATATAATATGTTAAAACATTCATTATTGTCGTAAGATTCTGTAATCCCCAAGCAAAAGCCCTAAAGATAAAATTTAACATTGATAAGTATAAAATCCTGTATTTTGATTGAAGAAACCAGTTGCCCCTGGCTGGCATAGCTCAGTGGATTGAGCGCAGGCTGGGAACCAAAGTGTCCCAGGTTCGATTCCCAGCCAGGGTACATTCCTGGGTTGCAGGCCAGAACCCCCAGCAACCGCACATTGATGTTTCTTTCTCTCTCTCTCTCTCTCTCTCATTCTCTCTCCCTCCCTCCCTCCCTTCCCTCTCTAAAAATAAATAAATAAAATCTTAACAAAGTAAATAAATAAATAAATAAAATAAAACATATCCTCGGGTGAGGATTAAAATATACAAAAAAAAAAAGTTGCATACTTAAGATAGAGAAAACAAACTAGACCTTACAGAAAACAAAGAAATCTTAGTTGACTACAAGCTTATAGGTGCTCACAATCACTAAATAAACAATATTCATAGCCATCATAAAATGGGGTGACAAAGTCTCAGCAATTATAAAATATAGCAGCTACATCTGTAGAAGTAAAACTTTCCACTGCCACAGAATAGAGTTGTTGATTTCTGGGAACCACATTTTAAGAAAGGCAAACATTGAAGTATCCATAAAATAGGAGGCGTCAAATAGCAAGAGTTTACCACATGCTGGACATTTTTCTAGGAAGATTCAAATGAACCCATAGTCCCTGCCTTCAAGGAACCACACTGCCCTAGACAGGGCTCTTCCCACTCAACCCCCACTAGCCAACTCTGTTTCTCCCCAGGCTCTGCTCTTACCTCTCCCAGAGCAGGCAGAACTGGAGGCATCCAAGATCAAGGTAGCCTGTCTGGTGCTGTTGTAACTTTCTGCTCTTCTGCTGAAAATGAGGCTTCTTCTAGGTACAATGATTAAGGCTTTAAGACTCTTGCTATCAGACACTTTCTCCAAAGCCGATGTCTAGTCTTTAATACTTTTGTCTTTTAGGAGGAAAATGATTCCCTCCAAATTCTAACTCTTCTATTGGAGCCTTCTAGAGCAGGGTTAAAAAAAATCACTTTGATAATGACCATCAGCTTGGCTCACTGCTTATTGTCAGCTGAGAGAGTCTGTGTCCCTGTGTCCACCTACGCACTGGGACAGCTTCTAGGCCTCTTTAACACTGGCAACCTCTACATCAGTGATTTTCAATCTGTGGCCCACAAGAATTTTGAAGCATGCAATACCTCTTTTCCCTTAGATTGTCAAATAAAAAAATGGCAACAGCCAATACAACAATAGCTATGTGGTGTGAATGAATCAAAATGATACCTATTTTTTGTCAGATCAGCAAAAAATACACTTTTTGGTGTGTGGCAAGGCAAAATTCTATTAATGAGTTTATGTGTGCCATGAGATAACAAAGGTTGAAAATTACTGTTGTAGATCATTGCCTGCCTGAAACCGTACTCCTGGGTGTATCCCTGGGGACCCAGTGGGGTGCATCAGCCTCCAGTCTCAGTGCCCCGTGCATCAGACCTTTTCTGCAAAGATGACTTGCATTTCTCCAATAAGGAAGGCAGGTAATAAATAGTAATAATGCACCCAAAGAGAAAGAGATCAGGGAATGTTTTGGTAATAGTATTAGTTAGTTCTTACCTGATTAGAGATTCAGGAAATAGTTTATAGGAATAGTTTAAAGGAAGTGACATTTCACCTTGCTTTTCAATGATGGGTAGTTTTTACCAACAGGATTGCTGCAGGGAAAGGTGGATCCAGATGATGGAGGGAAGGATTCTCACAGAATGCAAAGTTACAACACAAAGTTAGTTACTCTCTATTCATTAAATAAAAATCTTTATTTCTTAAGTAATCATTTAATGACAATTAAAAAAGAAATCAGAGTAAATACTTTTAAAAAACTGATAAATACCCTAAATATCAAAACAATCAGAAAAAAACATAATGTTTATATTAATTTACTGTTATACCTGTGTAATACAATTTTTCTATAGAATTTTGGCTATATACACTTTAATCACTTCTTTTTATGACACTAATTTTATAATATTTTTCTAGAGTGAATAGAAAGATATTTCAATCTTTTATTGATTTGGTTAATCAAAATGTGTTTTTATTTTTTATAATGTAGAAAGCTTTCTTTGATTTAATGACTCATTAAATTTAATGCCACCTACATTTTTAGTATTATTGTCAAATTTGGGAAAATTTTGTCAAGTTATTTTCTTATGAAAGATGCACTCACTGTAGTACTGCTGCGAGTTTTTATCCTAAAAACACAAGAAGTTGGATAAATTTTATTTTGTGTAAGTCCATCAAAAAACAAAGATATATATTGTGATAATTTGATATACCATATTATCAAGGATATATCAGACAAGAGGGAGCTTCTGTTTTAATAGTGACAATAAGAATAAAATCATTTGCTACAAATGTCCATGGATGATTGGAAAAACTCAACACACACTAACTTCTGGCTCTAGATCTATAAGACATAGTTATACTGATATACAACCTTTGACCATGACATTGTGTTTTAGGACTGGGAGTAGGTACAGAGGGAAGAAGGATTTCTGGAACACAGTATAGGTACTGGGTCAGTGTGAAGTAACTCTGCATAAATGTGTCTAGTTGCAACAACTGTACATAAAATAACTACAAACTATGTATTTATCCCACTGAATTAAAATTAAATATATTCCTATTGCAGCTCCTTTTTAGCCCAATTCCCAAACTGTCCACAGCCATTCCAAACATGGGGAAGAAAACAAAGGTGGAGTTTGGGTGGTGAGAGATAGTGAAGAACCTTACCTTTGTAAAATTTACAAAATCATATGACCATATGAATGTACTGCCAAAGCCCTCCCAGACACTTTAAGGAGACATCCAAAAGGTAGCCTTGAACCCTGGCCCAGTAATTCAGTTGGTTAGAGCATCATCCCAATATGCCAAGGTTGCGGGTTCTATTACCAGTTAGGACATATACAAGAATCAATAAATGCATAAATAAGCGGAACAACAAATCAATGTTTCTCTCTCTCTCTTCTACTCTCTCCCTTCCTGTCTCTAAATTCAATTTTTAAAATATGGCTTTTGTTAGGTCAAGAAACCGGAGGGATACAGTGAGCTAAGGAGAGCAGGGTTTATTAGCTGGGAATAAGAGGGAAAGTGGAACCAACCCAGGGAGGTTGAGGAGCCAACCAGTGGAGGTTGGGACTCAATCCGGTTGTTCTTAGATCAGGGTTTTTAAACACAAAAACCTGTGGTTGGGATATTAGAGTCTGATTGGCTAGTGCTGGTTGCTGGGTGAGAGGTGCATCCTGTTTTGCCGGACGAGCCAACCCCAAACCCTAATCTTCCTGGAGAGGGTCTGCAGGCAGCTTCCCACAGTGCCATTTTCTTGCTTGGTGCTTTTCATTCCTCCTAGGCCTGCCTAGATCTAACAGCCTTGAAGCTAAAATTCCATTAGCTTCACAGTAAATATGCCTCTGGCTTCAAGACATTTCCAGGCAGAAAAAAAATGGCAGTTTCACCCTGAACTCTCTAATTAGAGTCTACTGTCCCAACTAGTAAACTACCAGCTTTACCCAATAGGTTGTTGCACTAATAGAGGCATAAATTCAGAACAAGGAGGGGTGACAGTCCTATTACACTTTGAGACCTGAGAGTCAAACTTTAAAAGGCCATTTGTTATAACTGGAGGGTGTCCAGAGGACTGTGACCAGGAAAGTGTGAAAACTTAAAAGAAGAATAGTTATTAGAACTTGGATATTTAGCATCTTAAAGAGTGACTTAAGGAGGAAATAAGACTTTTTACAAAAGTTAACAAGGATTATTATAGGAATGAGGCAGAAGAAGGAACAGAATGTGGTTTGAAGACTTAGAATATAATATCTCATTGATAATATTATGTCAATTACATGTTAAAATTATAATATTTTAGATAGTTAATGTTAAATAACATGCATTAACTTTAATTGTTTATTTTTACTGTTTTAATTCGGTCACTAAATTTTTTTAAAGTATATATAAACCTTACATTTGTGACCCATGCTACATCACTGTTGGACAGCACTGGTTTAAGGTTTCAGCCCACTTAGATAATCCCTAAGCCCTCAAAGCCATTGCAATTGTACCAAGAGCTAATGCACCAGAGCCATTTTCTATTTGGGAAGCTTTTATTTGATATTCTCTTTTCTTGAATTTAATGCATTTACTGTACTTGTTTTTGGTGTCACTTGGCCTTTTCTTAAGTAAAAAAAAAATGAGCTCCAATGATGGTCAAATGATGGTCAAAAATAGACCAATGAAGATATTTTACTGTCACTTTACTCAAAGGGAGTAGGCAGGTCTTAACAGTGTATCTGATAGTAGCAGGTTTATACAATAATTTTTTCCTTATCAGCTACTTAATGAAATGACTTTCTATCATAGCATCTTTGAAATGTTAATACTCTTACAGCTGTCTTCAAAGACCTTCTTTGAACTAAATATGTTATCAATCAAAATACTCATTAAAATCCAATGCAAGCTTATGTGAAGAGGGAGATTAAATCATTGAGGCATCTGGGTTTCTTATTCCACTAATGTGACCTCATTTTAACATAATTTGTTATTACAGAAATTTAATTTTCTGAACCATAGAACTACTAAGGGTCTTCATATTTCCTAGGTTTTTATCTACTCTAATTGCAAACTGTTTTGATCATGTACTGGTTGGGTTCTTGGATATCTCCAAGATTTGTAGTTCTGGCTGACTAGAAGGCATAGCCTGAGAAAGCAGTACTCCCTAACATTAGAGAGAAACGATGGTACCAATCCCTGGAAAAACTTGGAGAGTTCCTGTCTCAAATGAGATGAGGAAATATTTTGAATTGGCATTTTTCTCAGGTGACCATTAATATATGTGGATCTTAACTTAGATGCCTTCACCATCTCCATCTTATCATTTAATGGAATCCTCCTCATGGATGTGTAATGGAGTCAGAAACACAGAGACAACAATTTAAAGTGCTAAGCTGTTACTCTACCTACCCCAAAAACAGCCATGAGGTCCACAGGAGGTAATATGCAAAGTCTTGGTGCAGTGCCTCGTCAAGTACAACAAATATGAAAAAAATGCTAGTTCCGTTCCTCTCTCCCACCCCACCACCTTAATCTAGTCATTCAGCCAAACATGTTGTGTGGTTTTCTCCTGCCACTTATGTAAAATCCAACAAAAGCAAAAAGGAGAGATGGAACATTCTGAGTGTCAGGGATCAACAATACGGCATTTACAAATTTAGTCTATGAGGGAGTACCCCCAAAAGCTAGAATTATCTTCTGGAGGGTGGGCCCCTTGTACTACAGGCTTTTCCCACTAGACGAGTGTTCTAGGAACCCATCTGTATCAGTGTACCAGCTAGTGGTGGTGTGAGAGGCTGCAGAAGTAGTCCATTCAAATTGCAGTGGCCATTGATTAAGTGATTCAGTTCTTAGTGATCACAGAGAAAAACTCAGAAAGAAGGACATGAGTTGCCTGTCAGATCAACAGCCTCCTAGCCTCAAGGTATTGTAATACTTCTCTGTTTGGGCGTATGTAAACTGTCAGTAACTAGGTATTTCATTTTATAACCCCTCCCCACAATTAGATCTGCTGTCTCTCCTACTGTTCTTTGCACCCTGTTCCAGCTGCCCTGGCCTCTTTTTTATGCTTCCTGGGTACATTGTGTTTCAGGAGTCTCGAATACTCTTCTCCCAGATGCCTGCATGGCTCACTCCCTCATGTTCTTTAAGACTTCGCTCAGCAGTCACCTTTTCAGTAACTCTTTTCTGATGATCTAACTGCAAACTTGAAGTTTCCCCACCCAGCTCCCATCATCCACTTCCTGGGTTGACTGGCCTAGACAGCATCTTTCACCATCTGACACACTCTGTACTTCATATGTCTGTTCATTGTCAGTCTCCAAATGTGAGGTCCACAGGGTAGGGACTTTGGGCAGCTTTTTTGTTACCATGTCCCAAGCACCTACAAGAGTGTTTATTACAAGGGGTGGAGGGAGGTAGAAGAGGACAAACGGGGAATAAATGGTGATGGATGAAGAGTTGACTTGGGGTGATGAACACACAATACAGTGTATAGACGATGTGTTGCAGAATTGTGCACCTGAAACCTTATAATTTTGTTAAGCAGTGTCACCCCAATAAATTCAATAAAAAAGTTTTGGTACAAAGGATAATGAGTAACTGAACGAAAAGAATGTGTCTTAACAAGTTTTGTCATTTTGTTGGAGTGCTCCAAGTAAGAGTTAGTCATACAAAGAACATTATTTTAAAATCCACGCAGTGTAAAACTTTGGTAATTTGATTTATATGAGCATGTCTATTTGTATATGAATATACTGTGGGCTAAATTGTCAGGGCTGTTTCAGCACACATGCTTTAGTCCCTGCAAAACAAATGGCTCTGCATTCACATTATCTTGTGCATGATTCTGAATATCAGATGACAGGATATTTTCATATTGTTTTATGTGGAAGAATGAAAGAGAAATAGACAGCAGAAAAGGCCATTTTAGAGTGAAAAGATGCATAAAACTGCCTCAGCACAACCACCATGCATTGTGGGAAGGCCGCAGGAAAACAGAGAAACTCTAGATCCCTCTGTGAGCAATAGCTTCCAGGCTCCCAAGCAAAAACGTCTGCTCTGCCCCCCAGAACTTTAGTTTTTGGAAATTCCATAACCAACAGAAGAGATGAGCTGTGTCTTCAAAACTGCATAAGGAAAATTAAATTCCTGAGAACAAAATCATAGCATTTTTCTCAAAACCCTCTGGTTTGTCCTCTATTATTATTTGAGATGAAGCTTTAGTGCAAAAGAGAAAAAAATTCTTTGCAGATAACTTGCAGTTCAATAACCTGATAATTATTCATTTCAGCTTAAAGCATGCTTGTAAATATCATTTCAAATGAAGCACTGACTTGATTTTTAATCAATGAAAACTGACATTTGTTGAAAAGGCTTTCTGAATAATTACCTAGCATTCTTATTACTAAAGCGGATTTAACAGAAAATCAAAACAAACGATATTAATTACATCGTAGCCTCATTATATATTAATATGTTCAGAAGCCAAACATTGAGTTTCTTATAGAGTTGAGTGTAATATTTATAGGAAGCTTTATGATGGAAGTCAGCTTAATTCTAACAACTTCATTTTAGCACTGTAACCTTTTGCTCTCTGGAAACCTGAGCTAGGAGCACAGATACCTGCCATCAACACTTGCAGCTCATGCCTGAAAACCTGGAGTGCCACTGGGTCTTGACTTTCTCATGCCAAAGGGCATGTGTTGGCTATCTGATCAGTCATCACCTACCTCAAACTCAAAGTTATTATTGAAACACGTCCCTTTTGGTTGATGAATTTAGAACATCAAACAAAGGAAATTTCATTCTGTGACTATGCATCAAGATTTGTTATTATCTGTACATCCAGCAAGTGACTAGGCAGGCACAACCAGAAGCCTGAAAATGAAGAGAATATCACTGGAGAAAGGGCTTTCTTAGGTTATTATCTCCTGGGTGGGCCCCTGGATCATCATGTCTTTACACTCATGTTCAGTGTAGACTTGGCTCCTTAGGTACAACTGGAAACCAGTGGGGGGGGGGGGTGGTCCTAGCTGTGGGGACTTTTTAAAGTTGTATAACACCTGTGAGTTTTGTCATCTGTAAATTGGAAATGAAAATAATAATTGGTATTATAAGAATTAAATGAAAGAGTTGTTATGAAGATTAAATGAGTAATTCATTCATATGCTAAACAAAGTTCTTAACATATAGTAGGGCTGTCAATAAATATTAGTTACTAGAATTATTATTATTAAAGACCCTTTCTAGTCCTGACAGGACTAGACTGTCTAGTCTTGACATTTTGTTCAAATGGAACATGGAAGCCCCACTGACAAAGTCTAATCATACTCCTCACTTCTCAACATCTTCCTCTGGCCCTCAATATCCTCCCAGCTTCTGGGCTTGCTGAAAAACACAGGTTTAAGCAAAATGGACAAGAACAGAGACATGATTACAGTTTGGATATAGAAGCCCTGCCTGCTGGAATATAGACCACATCATGAGCAGTAAGATTTCACCAAAGTAGAGTCCAGGCTACATTGTGATCTTTGAAGATGACATTTATGAAATCTGAATCATTCATTCAGCAAAAAATTTAATGTGCCAGGAACTGTCCTAGGCACTGAAGACTCAGCACCAAAAATCTTCTCGGGGAGCATATGTTCTAGTTGGGAGAGAAAACTGGGCAGAGTAGAAAGGAGCAAGGAGGTGACACAGTGCTCTTTCCTTCTTACAAATTCCTCAGAGCCCTTCCCGAACTTTCCCATGGCTCCCCTGTGCACATCAGTGAGCATCAAACTGCCAGTGATTTTCTCATATCAATCCTCAATCTCCCTTTCTTTCTAATTCCACTAACACTTCCCTCAGCCAGGTCTTTACCCTCTGTTGCCTCAGTTACTAGACTAGCCCCTCAGCAGAGCCACCTACCACCAGTCTCAACAACCACTGAGTGCCCTTTTCTACTTTCTTAATCCAAAGAAAATTCTACTCAGACTTCAAGCACCAATTCAAATGCCCCTCCTCCAGGGAGTCTTTCTTGGAAAACTTCTCACCTCACATTCCAGCATGGGCAGAACTAATCATTCTTGCTCTATCATGTCTTCATTTGGTCAGGCTTCCAGTAAAACACTGCCATATTATAACAGCATCCATTTATTCATTTGACAAATACTTAGTGAAATATGGAGCCCAGATATGCACTATTGAAGGCACTGGAGACAGGGACCCTGTGGTTCTACCTTCCTCTCCTTGAAGTTGGAGGTCATGTCTTATTACCTGAGTGCCCTTGGCACATGCCTGTGTTCAAATTTTATTAAATGTCAGCCTTATCACTATGATTTGATTGAAAGAGAACAGGAGAAGCAGGCATTGACCGGCCCAGTTCACAGGATTCTATGTCAGCATTAGGCAAATTCCCTATATCACCCAGTGTAAAAGGAAGTCCCTTATTTCTTTTTCTAAGTTGTAAAGGAAGCAATTATACAACCCAGAAGAGTTCTTTGTGTTTGCCCTTTCATCCCTCTACTTTTAATTATATAGGGAGAAAAACATCCAGTTTCCTTCAGAGCAAACCAAAATTCCTTTAATCTCTATTTTAAAGTAAAATTGGTCTTTTTCTGTTATCCACAGTATTTTCTTGAAACATTATGCCTAAAAATAATAACTTAGTCATTCAAGTAAAATAATCCCCAAATTTTCCCATCATAAAAATTGTTATCATCATCATATCAGATAATGTAAGCATGCCTGTGTGGCAGAATGAAAGACGAAGTCAAGATCTCAGGGCTCTATAAGGTTTAAAATTTTTATCCATTCACTTAATGACTTCTATATAACCAGTATCATAGACAAATACTAGAAAGAATGGGTATTGCTGAAATCATTATTATTACTAAAAGAAGATATATCAGTGTTGTTTCACTTAGTTCGAGTTGCCATAATAGATACTGATAAATGTGTGGCTTAAACAACAGAATTTTCTTTCTCATGCTCCTGGAGACCGGAAATCTGAGATTAAGATCTCAGCAGATCTGGTGTCTGGTGAGGACACTCTTCCTGACTTGCAGACAGCGCTCTTCTCTTTGGATCTTCATAGGGTGGAGAGAGAAAAAACATGTCTCCCATCTCTAATTATAAGTACGCCAATATCATACTTCCAAGGGCTCCACTCTCAGGATCTAATTACATCATAAAGACTTCACATCCAAATACCATCACATGGGGGATTAAGGCTTCAACATATGAAATTGGGGTGGGGGGCCAGGGACACGAACATTAAGTCCATAGTGAGTATTATTGGTAATATAAAATAAGTATGAAAAATCATTTTTTAAAAGCATAAACAATGAGAATCAGCTCTAAACAATCTATTATTTAATATTTGTTGGGAACCACCCTGCCTGGTATCAGAAGCTGTAACCCCCACCTAGGCTAAGGCTAAGGGAACGCCCTTGGAACTGTAAGCCAGCAAGGAGACAAAAGCTTATCTCTCTGGCAAGAGCGCTGCTTCATTCATAACTGAACCCCAAAGCTTGGTCGGTTAGCCAAAGATGGGTAAAATTCCCCAAGACGACCTAAGACAGGCACGATCACATGGGAGGCCCCCAAAAGAAGGACTTTGGGGGCTACAGCAAAAGGGGGTGATGGACCCTCGTTCCTCGGCTTTGACATAGCCTGAGTTCTCATTGTCTGGGAGAAAATCTCCTTATCTCTTGGTTGCCTTAGTTCCCTTGTTCCACCTAAGCCTGAAACAATGACAGGGTGGTGCAGCTCTGTGCTGAAAAAGGGCAGATTCCCCGGGTGATCAGGCCTAAGAAAGAACATGTAAATTACTGTGAAACCTTCTTTGTTTAGAATGCTCTCAATTGAATGAGAAGGGTCCAAGGAGGAAGTTAGTTTGTCCCTCAAAGTCTTACAGTTCTATGACCCTGACTCAAAATAGACCCTCAGACTTCCTTGTTATTTATTGTTCCTTACTTCCCCCAATGAGTACTGTACTTTACCTGAATTATTATGCAAAACGAGCCCAATAAAAGCAGGTTTGGATGGTAAATTGGCGCGCTCCCTGCTAGAGGGGATGGCCATTCCGACCCTACTTCTCCACAGAAACTAGTCTGTCTCTGTGCATGTTTTTTCTCGCGTTTCATCCAGCTATCCGCAGCGTTCCGTGATCACTGCTGGCCGATGACCCACACATCAGATATTTTATTTTAATATTATTTTAAGTATAATTTAACTTAATTTAACATTAATTTAAACTAAAACTAATTTAATAGTATTAATTATTATATTTAGTTATTAATGTTATTAATTATTCATATTCCAATAATTTGATATTATTAGAAGTAGTAGAATAATAATGTCTTACATTTCAAATATATCATCTTTGGCCAGACAAACAGTTAAATGAGTATCTGAACTGCTATATGCCTCACCAGAACTGTGCTTTGACTTTATTCTGTAGACAAATACTGAGAGATCTATGGAAACTAGGCCTTTAAATCCGTCTCTTTTATTTATTTCAGGACAAACTCATTCATTCCATGCATTTATTCAACATTGTTGACATTGACTATGTGCCAGACATTGTATCTAAGGCCCCGGGAATAGAGAATTAAAGTCATCATCTCTTCCTTTAAAGAGCTTATAGTTTGTAGTGAAGACAGATAAACTATTATAATCCAATGCCATAAGAGCTATGCCAGAGTTAAGTCCTGAGTCCTGAAGACTCTGGAATCTCTTAAGACAGGAACCAAGTCTTGATGAGGATCTGATCAAGGAAGACTTCCTGGAGGAAAACCAGACAGAATAAACCAGAAGAGTAAAAGTACAGAACTCTGGGAAAGTATAAAGCAGTTCAGGGAGTGCCACATGGTTCCCTTTTACAGGAATCTTCAGGAACAATTTCAGTTTATATATCAGGCAAAGTTACACCTCTCCTGAACAATTGGTCTGTGTCATCCTGAGGACATGACAAAGTGGGCACACTTTCTGTAGACAGTGCTGAATGTTAATGACAGGCTTTGCTCAGTACTGTGCCCAAGGCTTGGCACAAAGCAGGCAGGCACTTGACAAATTTTAGTAAAATTAAATGTTAAGATAAACTTTTGGAATATTAACCTTGGTTTCATCTTAACTTTCAACATTATTTTTTTCTGATGTTTGTATTTTTATTTCTATAAAACTTTGAAAAGAAATAGTCTCTAAATAAGATAAGTAAACACATTTAGAAAATACACCTTTCTTTATTATTACAACTTTGTGGGTAAGTAAAAATTTTAAAGGTAAGAAAATTAAGACAGGAAATTCTGGCCAAGAAAGTGCAACAAGGACCAGAGTTAATAGAGATTTTGTCACCCAAAGTACCAAATACATGAAAGCATGTATAAAATACATGAAAGAACAGTTTTTAAATACTGGACATCAGGCAGAGGAGGACAGTGATCTCTGAAAGACTGGAAATTAATGAGGTGAGCCGTACCATTGCTCAAGTTTACTTCCTAAAGAGACATTTCCTGGCCATGGAAACAGGACAGGGCATTAGGCAGAACTCAGTCCCTGAGTTGATGATATGAAGAGGTAAGTCTAGCCAACAAAATGGCTGGAATTCAAAGAGCAGAGCACAGGATAGGAGAGAGTCGCATGCAGACAGAATTCCAGTGACCTGTAGAGAGTTCTCCTTGCATATTCAGCAGAGCACTGATCAGCTTGTACATGTAAGGAAACTGCTCTAGACCAGGAAAGAACCACTGGAGAGGATTAGAGGGAAAAGTACCCAGAACTAATACAGCAGAGAATAGCACCTGTGTCCACCACAACCACCAAGCCAGACTGGAAATCCTCACAATTCACAGAGCACTGGGTAGAGTAGTCAGAAGGGTCTTGCCTCAGTAGTGGGGTAAAGTTAACTGCAAAATACAGCTCTGGACTCACCTGACAAAGCTTAAAAATAAGATTCAAAAGGGTCAATCTATGTCTAAATAATTTAAAATTGTCTCAGAACAAAACTCAAGAAGACGTGTGGGAATAAAAAACTACTGGGGCCAAAAAAGGCAAAATTTACATCCAATAAAAAATCTCCAAGCATGAAAAAAAAAGCCTATAAAATACAACTCATAATGAGGAGGAGAATCAACAATCTAAAGTGACCCAGAATTGACACATTAGGATTAGGACAAGGACATGAAACCAGTTCCTATAACAGTATTCCATATGATGTAATATCTAGAGAAATGGAGCCATAGAAGGATTTTTTTAAAAGATCCAAACCAAACTTTTAGAGATTAAAATTACTATGACTGAGATGAAAAATATTATGGATGGGATTAATTGCTGATTTTAAAATGCAGGAAAAATAGAACAGTGGATTTGAAAACATAGCAATAGAAACAACCAAAATGAAACAGAGAGAAAAACAGACTGTCAAGAATATAAACAGAGCACTAGTGAGCTTTGGAAACCTTCAAGAGGCCTGATACATGAGTAACTGGACTTCTCAAAAGAGAGGAAATAGAGTGGGAGATAGAAAAAATTATTTGCAGAGATAATGGCCAAATTTTTCCAAACTTAGAAATATGAAGAAAACTATATCAAGGCGTATTGTAATCAAACTGCTGAAGATAAGGAAACTAAAGCTCAGAATATTTATCAAATTTCCTCTTTACTATATAACAAGTTTTCAGTGGGTCCATTTCCCGATGGATAGTCTTTATTCATATCTTAAAGAGGTCATAGATATGGATTGGCAAGGAACAGATCAAGAGTGGAAGCAGAAGAAGAATACTACCTAGCAATGTTAGGTAGATGTTAGTATAGAATCTTTACTGAAATACACTAATACTTTATGCACTTCGCTGAGGCCACCAAGACCATGCTTTTGCAGGCGATGGCTTCAACCAATCACACCGAGCACAGAGCCAGTACCAAAAGCTACCATTTATAGTTTTGCTTCACTGTCTTGTCACCCAATTTCTTTAGCCCTCCTCTTAGGCTTTAATTTTTGGTTTTTCAATTATTGTCTTGTTCATTGTGGGATATTTTCTTTTTTTTTAATATGGGAATTTATTTTCACTTCCTTTTTGGTAACTGGATTTTCTCTTGTTGTGAAAAAAAAATCCTGGGAGAGTGGGATATGTATCATTTCCAAAGCTTATAAGACAAAAAGATTTATTAATTTTCCTTCCTTTCATCTTTCTTTGTGTTTGTAAAGTATGAATCCCAGCTACTCCCTCCACACTCTCATTCACAAACTCAAAAATGCTGATTCTTTCATTATCTGCCTGGGGAGTACCCTTATTCATTTGTGTTTCTTAAGGAGTTTAATTTTCTAGCTTGATTTTGCCTATTTTATGATTTCATATATTTTCTCTTCTAAATACAATAAATAAAAGGAACTATTGGTAAAAATTTCAAATTAAATTTATTATAGGGCTAAGCACATTTTTAGGAGTTTCCCTCCCTGCTCTACAACTCCTAAATATTGTTTTTACTGAAGATGAGACACTTAACATAGGCTTTTGATTTTATTCAAATAATAGTCATTCTACACTGTTCGGCACCAACACCACGCTGTGCCCAGCAGGGGGTACAGAGGTGAATGGCCTTGACACTTCCCCTGGGAAGTCATCACCTAGAGGCTGTAGACAAGACAAAACTCAGCACATCCAAGCCAAACAATAAGTACTGTTCTTGTCAATATGTGCTCTTCTGAATAGCTTACTTAAATACAAGACAAAAAACACTGCAAGTTACAAAAATCCTTGTTCCAAATCACCACAACGTTAATTGGCCTGTGTGTTTACAGTGTTTTTGAAGTTTTAGCTTTTCTAGCATTGTTGCATATAAACTCTCTAACCATACACCAAAAGCCTAGCATACCGAAACAAACAAACAAACAAACAAACAAACAAAGCATTTAGTAGAACTACATTAACCTATGAAACTTAGAAAACTGGTATAAATCAGCAGGCCAAGAAAAATGAACATTTTACACCCAAGAAAGTTCTAATTCTGGAAATGAACCTTGCCTTAAACGACATATATAATACTTGTGTATTTGCTTATCTCTTTCTATTTGTAAAGTGACTATGAAAGAGTGATGGTCTCTAACAAATATGATAATACTTGTTCACAAAAACAGAGCCGTGACTTAGAGCACTGAGACAGAAGCAGCTGTGAAGGCAGACCATTCAGAGAAAAATAGGACAGCTTGCCTTCAAACCCCATCGTGACCTCCTGGCTTTCCTGAAAATTGCAAGAGCTAAACAAATAGCTGTAGTGTTGCACCAACTGAGTACAAAAAAAGAGGAAGGTGCCAAGGAGGCCTACTAAATTTATGTCACAATATTTCGGCCTTTTCATTTCTCTAGACAATCCACAGGCAGATCGATAAGGCAGCAATCAGAACCAGGGTTGAGATGGCTGAACAATTGGGGTAGCGGGGCTCCCATTCCATTCGTCACACTCAGCCAGCAAAGGCCAGAGACTGCAGGCACAGGTTATGTCCACCTGCCTTGGAAAAAGGGATATAATTTCAAGGGGCAAGTGGACGTCTGGGAGCAAAAAGAAAAGACAAGCTGTCTGCACCTGAGGAAATGGCTGTGAACAATGGGGTAACTAGAAAGTGCCCAGGGAAATTTATTTATTTCCTGCAGTAAAAAAAGGAAACTAGTTGTGAGGAAATAGCTTTATTTCAGCTCCTGAATTGTTTTATGGGTGATTTCCCCAGAAACACTTTTTCCCCCCTCTGAACGGTCTGCATACCTACTCTCCCAGGATTTCGTCATTTCTGTCTTAACAGGAGTGTTCAGATCCCACCACTCCTGCAGTGAAAACGCTTTACCCTCTGTTTCAGCATCTGGCGCTCCTACATTTCCTTTGTTACAAATGCTCTGGTAGCAAGAAAAAAGATTCTTTCTACAAATAGCAAAGGGAGAGAAGTAGAGGGAGGGAAAAGTGGGGAGAGAGAAAGATGAGGGAGAGAGAGACAGGGAGAAGAAAAAGGTGAAGGAGAATGCAGGAAGGAAGCAGGAAGGGGCAGCCTAGGATGTCCTCCCGGTCTATTGCTGCCTTGCTTCCAGGCTGGCCTTCCTGAGAGCTGCAGCCTGGATGACAGCGTGGGCAGCCAGCCACTCCTTCTGCCCTTCAGGCTCTGTCACCATTGTGATGCAGTAATGGAGTAGAGCTGCCCTGTCAGACCTCATCAGCAAACCCGTGAAGGCAGAATGAAATCACTTCTATTGACCCGCTGGCATATTTATAGGCTCGCTCTCTCTTTCTGCTGAGGCTGGTGGTTCTCACCTTCCTGGGCCGGGGATGTGTTTATTCAGCAGCACGCTAAATCACGCCCGTGTGCAAGGGGAGCATTCATCAGGAACTGAGGCCCTCTTCAGGCTGCCAGACCTCTCCAATTACTGAGGCTGGAAGGGCCTACAAAGAAAAAACCTTCCTGCCAGGCAAGATCCCTTGTTTGCAGCCTCTAAAAATAATATCGTCTGAGCTCTGCACGCTTCCCCTGTCCAATCTGCACGTTGACTTTGATCTAGCAGAGCACTCATTTATCCTCCATTGGCTTTGTCTCCAAGATCCTTCTTTTCTCCTTAAACAATAAAAAAGAGATGCTGCATTTCTGTCTGGAGAGGTGGGAGAGAAGATGCGGGTTCATCCACCACATCTCTCTCCATCTTCTTGGCTACCTCTTTGGATGTGCAAGTGGTACAGGGTGTTCTCCAGAAGGGCAGCTAGCACTCTGGTCCCATGCTGCCCTCTATCTTCCTGTCCCTTGCTAAAGACATTGCAGTTTCCTTTAACAAGTGATTGGGAAGAAGCCATTTAAAACACGAGGGAAATTGTGTCATTTTGGTTTCAAGTTATGAGAGCAAGTGCCAGACATTCCTTTAAATGTTGACAGATAAAGATGTTAAATTGTTTAAAAGTGCCTGTCTCCTAGTGCATATTAATTTACTTAGAGCTTTGGGTTACTTTTACCAACACATATTCTATTTCTCTTCATGTATCCTATTCTTTAAATAGGAAAAAGATTAATATTAATTATATTAAGATTAATATTATTAGATCTAGTATTTTATTCTGTAGTCTGGAATGTTTTCTGAAGCTCATTCCAATGGAACATTCACAAATTCAGATATTTTTAAGTTATGGGAGGCATAATTTTATAAAACCAACAAAATCTACCTGGAATTCATTAAACTGAATTCTTATCCCAGCTTTGTTTCTAATTAGAATTGTCACCTAATAAGTCATTAGTCACTCTGAGCTCCAGCTCCCTTATCAATGGTTCTTTCTAGGGTTAACACTTTCGTACTTACAACATCTGTCCAGAGAAAGTCCAACCATTGTTAATATAACAATATTATATTATTGTTGCATCAATATAACCTGGCAGCCAAGGAGAGTGGACTGGAATACACATGCATGGACAATGATGACTTCACTAAAATAGTCAGTGGAGGCAGTAGACACCACTGAGTGAGCATGTATACTGTGTGGCCATCCCATCCAAAATGATTGATCAAGAAGAGCAATAAATCTTCATCAAATTTTACATTAATCTTGAAGATTCCTCCATGGAAACTATTTGGATGATTTAGAAGGCCGCAACTGTGGGCAACTGTGATTGGTAGCTTCATCACAACAACACAGTCACTCATGCATCACATCTCATGCAGAGGCTTTTGGTGAAACATCAGATCACTCAGGTGACTTAGCCCCACTACATCCCAGATTTGGTGGCCTAGGACATCTGGCTTTTCCCAAAACTAAAAATCACCTTTGAAAGGAAAGAGATTTCAGACCATTGATGAGATTCAGGAAAATATGACCAGGCAGCTGATGGTGATTGGGTAAGCAATGTGAGGTCCCAAGGTAACTGCTTTGAAGGGGACTGAGGCATCACTGTCCT
Organism: Phyllostomus hastatus; assembly: GCF_019186645.2. NCBI lineage: Eukaryota > Metazoa > Chordata > Mammalia > Chiroptera > Phyllostomidae > Phyllostomus > Phyllostomus hastatus. The sequence continues at coordinate 8,613,032 of NW_025334017.1, read as the reverse complement.
ATGTACAATGTTTATTATACCTTTTATCTTCTTCAATAAATGTCTCTATTTTTCATATATGGATGAATGTTTTCTGGACAGACCTAATATAGACATGGGCTGAACAAAGAGCTAGGCCCAATGACCACTTGATTAATAACTAAGCCCTCTGTGAGACCAGGAGCAAGTCTGATTGTGTCTCCAGGGTGTGGAAGACGAGTTGGTTTGGAAGGAGATATTCTAATTGTGAGATTCTTCTTATGACTCAGTTCATCATCCCTCCCTGTGCTCACTAGAGTACACACTTTCTTATTTCAGTTCTTGCCTATTTAAGCAAAATTTGGAGATCAACAGATGAGGTGTTATAAAGCCACCCAAATGGGTGTGTTAACAGGAATAAACTGAAAGAGATCACAGTGACAGTGGTCATTGGCAACAGACACTGAATTACGAGGTGGTGATAGTTTCAGTTTAAAAGAACATGGTATTGATACTGATATTCTTAGAGGGGAAAAATGTGAGCAGTGATCTAGATGGTCCACTACCTCAATGGGAAAAGGAAGGTTTTAAATAATTTGTACAAATGGGTCAAAAATTTTCTGAATTGATATTGAACCACTCAGTTTAATCTCATACATACACATGGCACACCTCTGAGTACAAAATATCAAATGAAGCAGAAATTGGTGCAGGGAAAAGGATAGGGCACAGGAGATGTGTTCAAAGATAAATAAAGGCAGGATAATCACTCTAAAAAAAAACTAAGAATATAGCAGGGGCTGATGAACCACTACTAAAGTACAAGGAAGAATGGCAGGTATTATAAAAGCAGTAAAACACAGTGCTTGAGTAATAACTTCCAGTGGGGAATAAGGAAATGCACTGTGACCTGATTCTATTTCTATTCATAAATTCTTTCTTGCTCTTCTAAGTGGTATATTTTGATTATGCAGAAATAAGGAAGTCATTTTTCTTTCAACTAGATATATCTAGCATCATCACATTCTTTTTTCTTTTCTCAAGTATCATTTAGCCATGGGAAAATGACTTTTTATGTATTGCCAACTAGGTCAAAAGGAGTTTACAAATAACCTACCCTTCGAAAGACCTTGCAGACAAATTCTCAGTGATGAGCTTGCAGAGTGATGAGGTAGGAAAACTGCTTCATATACTCCCCTGGTGCTAAAGTGAGGACTTTGCTTTCAGGTTCTAGCCATGGGTCTAGAAATATTTATGAAATACTTATAAAGTATTTATTTTTTTACTAAGGGACATCATTCTGAACTTAAAAACCTGTTAACGTTCTATTAAAATTATCTGTCATTTTAAAATTTAATAATGCCATTCTAGTGTTATTTATGCAAGGATTGAGGAGCACATGGAGGCTGTTAAAGAGAACCTGACCTGGTCCACAAATCAGCTGATCCAGGAATTCTACACCCTTTACATAATGTCACTGTGCCACGCAAAGCCTAACACCTCATATAAATTTAATAAATCTGGTCAGTTCATAAGATATGTAGTCAAATATCTACATATTTTGAAATTTCATATAACTGAATTTTCTATTTTATTTATTTACCTATAAATTTTTCTTGGGACCCAGCTAAGAGCCAAATTCCAAGCATCCATCCATAGCATAGCAGATGAATTAGAAAATGCATTACTTGTGAATCAAAACTTGTGTTTTGAACCAGCCCAGAGAGGTCTACTGATAACAGAATGAACATAGGTTCTGGGGCCTTACTCCTTGGGTTCAAATCCTAGCTTCTCCCTTCTCAGGCTGTGAAGCCACAAATAGCTTGATACCCTTCTCAGAGCTTCCCTGCATGGTGAGGTTGCGATGATTGTAAGAAAATACCTGTAATACACAAAAACCATCTGTAAGCACAACATGTTAGCTATTACTATAACCCTGAGCCAACCTGCACTTCCATATCTTTCTATTCCCCCATTTGTACATTTCCCTAAATGTGGAGCTTGTTATCATCAAACTATTAATGAAAGGCTTGTTTCCATTCCCAGACCTCAAAAACTTCCAAGGGATGAAGTTCAGCCAGTATTTTAAAGAATGACATCTGTGATAACACTTAAAGGAGTTTATCATTTTGACCCAAAGACTCCAGGAAAAGGTGAAAGAAAGGATCATTGATGAACTTTAGGAAATCTGTGAGCCCCCTTAAAACTTTTTATCCAAATCTGATGATCTCAATGGACATTTTTGGGAGGAAAAGTTCCATGGATTTTTATCAGATTTGAGATCAGACCCAAAATATTAGTAAATGCACCTGCATTTAAAGCAAAGAACACTGGCCTTAAAATTCAAGATTATACCTAATTCAGGTATTCTCTAATTTTTCCTCCTTGCTGAGACTTAAACCCTAATCTTTATATGCTTGCCAACATTTCATGTTAGATGGCAATTGTGATATTTGTACAACCTGTTTTCTTTAACCTTCAGTTAAAACATAAATATGCGAACTGTTATTAAACCCTATCTTAAAATTTGGGTTTATTTATATATCTTCAACTTGATAATGACTTTCATTTAGAATACTTATTACTCTCCTTTCTACTTCCAGTGTTTTAAAGAGGCATCCATGGAGACATGGAGGAACAGTAGGAAAACAGAGGCCTAGGTATCAAGCAGAGGTGGGTCTGAATTTCAGCCTTCCCTCACAGAAGTGAGAAACCTGTCCCAGAAGGCTGGCTCTGAGCAACATGATGCAGAACATGCAAAATACCTGCCTGGGCCACATGGTGGAAACGCAAAAAAAGATTTCTTCCACTGCTCTTCCTCTTCTTGCCCTCTACCCCATAAGAGGAAGTATCAATATTAAATTTTGAAAATGGTACTCATAGACTCAATCAAAGTTAGTACAATCACCTCTGGTTTTATTCATTATATTCAGAAGCATATTTTCCATGCGAGAATAGACAGACAGACAGACAGAAAGACAACTAGATATATAAAAACAATCAGCTTTTGATGTTTTAAAGTGCAATTATGTGTTCTATACTGAATTCATGTTCATAAAAATTAAAAATATCTATGGAAATAGGAAGTTATAACTTGTTAGTGCAATATCACTGAAAATACCCATATTCTCAGCCAATTATTTTATTTATGTGCCTTCAGTGAAAAGTTTCATACATTTATTATAAAATTCTTACCACATAAATTTATATCTTTCCCATCAGTGCATTTATTTTACAATAGAGTTTATGACAAAAGCACTTTCAAAATTATTTCTAAAATTCCAATGTTGGGAAAGATACCTGGAAAAGAACCCAGGCTTTATAATAACCTTGGGTTGTAAAATAACTCAAGGCTTTATTTCTTCTTGTAAACTTAACTCGTGTCCTCAGGAATTTTTTTTTTTTTTTTTTTTGCTTAAACAATAGGAATTTATTTTCCCACAGGTCTAGGGGTTAGAAGTCCAAGATCAGAATGCCTACATGGTTGGTTTATGGTGAGAGCTTTCTTCCTGGCTTGCCAATAGCCATCTTCTCACTGAGTCCTCATACAGCTAAACAAGAGCTAAAGAGAGAGACAGAGATTAGGTAGATAAGTAGATAGATAGATAGATAGATAGATAGATAGATAGATAGATAGATAGATAGATAATAGATAGAAAGAAATAGATAGGTGATACATAGCTAGCTAGCTCTCTAGCATCTCTTATTATAAGGACACTAGTGCTATCCAAACAGAGTCCCATCCTTTGGACCTCATTTAACCTTAACTACATCCTTAGATAACCCATGACCAAATATAGCCAGAGTGGGGATTGGGGCTTAAATTCAGTTCATAACAGACATTGTTATAATGAAGGTTCAGTTTGCAAATGCAAAACCGAAACTGAGAGACTTGATGTCATATAAAAGGGGTAGGGCCCTTTCTAAAATCCAGGGCTTGTGGTTGTGAACCCCAGGATCTTCTTTAATAATAAATATTCAAACCTCATGCTTTGCACATTTGGTTCAATGCCCATTTCCAGTCCCATGGTGGTGATATGAATAAACATTATACAAGATTATATAAGAATAAAGATCATATACTTGTTGTTTGAGTTATTGATGAGAACCATTCTGACAGGTATGAGATGATATCTTATTGTGATTTTAATTTGCATTTCTCTGATGATTAGTGATGTTGAGCATCTTTTCATATGCCTATTGGCCATGTGTATGTCCTGTTTAGACAAACGTCTATTTATTCAGGTCCTTTGCCCATTTTTAAATTAGGTTGTTTGCTTTTTTTGGTGTTGAGTTTTGTAAATTATTTATAACCTTTGGATATTAACCCCTTATGACATGTATTGGCGAATATGTTCTCCCATTCTGTGGGTTGCCTTTTTATTTTGTTGATGCTTTCCTTTGTCATGCAAACACTTTTTAGTTTGATGTAGTCCCATTTGTTCATTTTTTTCTTTTGTTTCCTTTGCCTGGGGAGATATACAATCAAATATTGCTACAAACAATGTCTGAGATTTTGCTGCTTATGTTATCTTCTATGATTTTTATGGTTTCAGGCCTAACATTTGAGTCTTTAATCCATTTTAAATTTATTCTTGTGTGTGGTATAAGAAGGTGGTCTAGTTTCATTTTTCTTCATGTATCTGTCCAATTTTCCCCACACCATTTATTGAATAAACTGTCTATAGCCCATTATATTTGCTTACTTCCTCTGTTGAATATTAATTGACTATAAAGTTGTGGGTTAATTTCTGGGATCTCTATTCTGTTCCATTGATCTGTGTGTCTGTTTTTATGCCAGTATCATACTTTTTTTATTACTATGGCCTTATAAATAGTTTGATATTAGGTAGCATGATTCCTCCAACTTTGTTCTTCTTTCTCGGGATTGATGTTGCTATGTGGAGCCTTTTGTGGTTCCATATACATTTTTGAAATGTTTGTCCTAGTTCTGTGAAATGCATCACTGGAATCTTTGTAGGAATTGCTGGCAAGGATATGGAGAAAGGGGAAACCTAGTGCACTGTTGGTTTGAATGCAGATTGGTGCAGCCACTGTGGAAGGCAGTACAGAGTTACCTCAGAAAATTAAAAATGGATCTGCCTTATGGCCCAGCAATTCTATCTCTGGGAATTTAACCCAAGAAACCTGAAACACTAAGTCGAAAGAACCCCTATGTTCATAGCATTGTTATTTACCATAGCCAAGATTTGGAAGCCGCCCAAGTGTGCATCAGTAGATGAGTGGATAAAACAATTATGGGACATTGACACAATGGAACACTACTTGGCCATGAAAAAAGAAGATTTTACCCTTTGTGACCATATGGATGGACCTAGAGAACATTATGCTAAGTGAAATAAGCCAGTCCGAAAAACAAATACCATATGATTTCACTCCTATGTGGAATCTAATAAACAAACTGAACTAACAAGGAAAACAGAGACAGGCTCACAGTTAGAGAGCAGGATGACAGCTAGTGTGTGGGGGTGGTGCAGTTAGGAGGTGGAGGAATCAAGCAAAAAGAAAAAAGGACTCAGGGACAGTAGTGCAGTGATTGCAGAGGGAGGGGTATAAGGGGACTAAATGGTAATGGAAAAAATACAATAAAAAAGGAAAAAAGAATAAAGATCATACGAGTGGTGACATAAACAAAGGGCAAGGTTTGGGGACTAAATATACATGTCCATTGCTCTCTAGCTTCATAGTTTACATCATATTAGTAAACATTACTAAATCATTTTCTTTTGTAAAATGGGAAAATTAATTTCTACTCCTAAGAACCTCATGCAGCCAGTGAGGTCTAAGTAAAATAAGGTGCACGCATTTCAAGACGCTTCACCTAGCACATTTACCAGCTCTCCATACTCGATGGTTGCTGCTGCTTATTAACTAATAAAATGGCAACATGGCTCTGAATATGAAAGCAAAATGAATTAGTATACAAGTTGAGATTTTATTGTCTGCTAGGTAATAAAAGGATCCCACTCAGGAACAAACTTTTAAAGTTGCCTCAAAACTCAAATCCGAAAGGAAACACTAATTATTTTTTTTTAAACTCTTAACATTATTTGTCATAATAAAACAAAGCATAGACACCAGGTTCTGATTACCACAGTGATAAAGATTCTGAGTAAGCCAAAGGTGGAGGTCCCAGTTTTGGTTCCTGATTACAGACACTAGATTGATTTACTGATGTTGAGAAAGTGCTTTCCCGTGTCATTTCCATTTAGAGGTCTGGAGTAATAGCATTTTATTGCTGCCGTAGACGAGACCCGCAGGTGCATGTGTTTCCAATCTCACAGTGAATAAGGATCTGCGCTAAGGCACCTGGGGAGCAAAGGAAAGGATAATAGTGGGCTTGTGGGGGTCCTCAAGGGACTAATAACTCCAGGTGGTCTTAGAAATCATGGAGAATATCCCATCAGGAGCTCTTGGGAGGATGCCAGGGATATGCAGCTGGTGCGGCGTTCAAGTCCTCTTCACAAGCCGCTTCAATACGGGCCCTTGTTACTCCTCAGGGCAGCCCTGCGGTGAGCAATAATTACATCACAGTCTATAGATTATCACCCACAAGTAATTTCTCAAATGTGCTCCTTAAGTGATATCTTGAAAGCCACAAACTACCAGCTAGGAAGAGAGGATGAGAGGCGCAACTGTTAAACATGCGGACCGCAATTCAGGGGAGGTCACTGTGAGCCCCTCTCCCATTCACCCCGCCCCCTTCCCTGGCCTTCAGGGATAAAAGCCTTCAGCTGCTCTTGAAACCTCAAATGTTCGAGTCAAACTAAAAAACAGTTCTTTCAACTTCTAGGTTCCCACGTTTGAATTCTGGATCTGTCCCTTATCAACTACATTAACCTTTAAGTGTTTATGTTTGAGGTCTCAGTTTTATCTTCTATGAAATAGGAAAAGACCCACTTCCTAAATCTGTTGACAGAACTAAATGAAATCACGTGCATAAGGGGCCTGGACCTGGTGCCTGCTGGTGGAATGCACCCTGGAAACGTGGGAACATGAGTGGTAGGATGAATAGCGCCTCCCAGCCCGCACTTCGCTAACTTTCTCAACCGTCCTACAGGGAGTACCAAGAACCTTCCAGCAAATGACAGTGTCCAACATTCAGACTTCCTAACTCGAAAAATAAAAATGTTAGGCCAGCCAGTTTTTCACTTATTCTTTGAACAATTATTGAGAACTTTTTGTCTGTCAGAATACATATTAGGGGCTAGAGATATATAAATTTTTTAAAAAGAAATACTTGCCCTTGTATTTCATAATTGAGTGATAAAAATTTATATACTAATTGTGAAAAAGGATCCTATTAACAGGAAAGGATATTATGAAAGAGGAGTCTTGTAAAAATTGTCTCACATATGAATATATTTTTGTTTCTAAATGAATTTTCTCTTAGATTTATTCCTCTATCATTTAACATGTGACTCTGTGACATTAAATGGCATTAGCCTTGGAGCAAAGTAAAAAAATGCCAAAATAAAACATGCTGTTTCCATTGGTCCCTGATACTGTGAACCACCAGTTCCCAGTACTTCCCAAGTCTCATGGCGTCCCTCCATTTTTATGGTATTCTAAGAGTTCAGAACCGCTAATGGAGCAACAAGAGGAGAAAGCCTCCATCCATCTTCCCACCCAAAACACACTGGCCGTGCATGACAGGATGGCCAAAGCCTCACAGCAGTAACTCGGTAGCCTGAGGGGAGAGAAGAAAGAAGGGAAGACTAGGAGAGGCTCAGCTGTACCAGAATAAAGAAGAGGACTGGGGAAGAGACCCTTGCAGGCACCACTCTGCAGTCGCAGTCACTCACTCCATGCCCAGAGCACCGTGAAAGGAGCCTGTCTGAGATCTCAGCTCAGCTTCTCCAGCTCTGCGCCAAGCACAGCAAAGGATTTAGTCCAGAAGCTCTATTTTAACCCCACCTCTGATTACATTTCTCAGAGTGTGTCTGTAATGAGATAGAGGTCTAATGAGTAGCCATCTTTTAAAATTGGAAAGCACTTCAGCCTTGTTAAATGCTTGCAATTGTGTAATATAAATGTTTACTCAGCACACAACATCAGGTTTACCCTCAGGACAAGGCAATGACCTGCCACGAATGACACTATTTAAACCTGCTCCTTAGGCCCAAGTACTGTTTGCAAAACGCTTTAGAGACTTCCTTATAAGTATAAGCTGGAAAGCCAATATAAGCCCTTGTTTATAGCATCCAAAATCTTAGCAAATAGCCTCGCCTGTGAATTATGAAGTAGCAAGATTTCATTATTTTTCTTCAAGAAAATGAAAGGCATCAGGTCCTACAGAAAACCTAAACAAGTTCTCGGAACTGTGGCATTAAAAGGCCTCTCGGCATTTATGATGTTGTTGTGGAGAAAGGTCAAGGCCTTGAGGAAGTGTACCATTTAAAAGAAAAAAGCATAGAGAAAGAACATCAACACTTTTTTTCTGAATAGTCTGTTGTATGTTCTACACTTTGTCTCCTAGTGAAGGAGCAATTATCTCCCTCACATACAATGGAGCAAGTATTCTACTTGCCCTTGTAGATAGAGATGACGAAGTATTTAAATATGAAGTTTATTACCAGCATCCTTCCCGGCCCCATTTGGCACCCCTCTGTCATGTCTCAGAACTCCCTAACTCTCTAGCATGACTTAGGTGCCCTACAACCAGTTCTTCTCTCCTCATGCCCACACTTTTTTTTAATCCCCTTCTGCTATTCTAAAAGAGCTTATGATACAGAGGGAGAGGAGAGGCCTTAGACTTGAGATCAAAGGTCCTTGGGTTTGGGTGGTTTGAGCCCATGTACAGGGTCCAAGCATCAACACTGTTCACTGCTTTCTGTGAAGGAAGTGTGTGGATGTGCAGCGAGGGGTGAGATTTAAGCGGATATTAACTGATGGCAGTCACACTCAGCTAGGACTCCTGCTAGAAAGCAAGTACATAGGCACTTCCCATCAGTGTAAACTCACTGTGTTACCCAGTCTGAAGAATAAATATCCAAGAATGACTATTAGCACTTCATAGTAGTTAAAGGGAACATTATATGCCACCCCCCAAAAATGCCACTTTGGCATATTATGGTGAATTAAAGTTCCTTTAAAAATGGCTGATACAAAAAGAACATTTTGACCTTCTTTTTCCCCCCTGAAAGCAGGAAATAAATCTCCCAGGTGAAAGGTACCTGTTCTTCACCAGAGGGTAGAAGGCATCCTCATCAAAAAAGATAGGGAGTTTGGGCTGAGAAGGCTTCATAAACAAACCCGGTTACTTCTTCACTAACTTACTATCCCAACCCCAAACATCTTTGTTTGGTCAGTCCTTCACAAATTTATTGTTTCTTTGTCTAAAAGGTAGAAAATCTACCCAGTTTAGTCACTTTTTTGAGCCTCATATCTTTTTTTTCAGACTATATTTTCAGACTGTATTTTTTCAGACTATAAGATGCACTCTTCTCCCCAAATTTGGGAGGGATAATGGTTGTTAATGCTGCTGAGTTCTGTTTACATTTACATTAGTGAAATATTATGTTATTGTTATTAAATATTTGATCACATTTTTTGCTTCAAAATTTTTTCCTATATTCCTCCTCTAAAACCTAGCTGTGTCTTATGGTCTGAAAAACTACAGTAACTTTTTTCCCCCTGTTCATCTGTCTTACTTCAGTTTAGTTATTAAGACTCATAAAAGAACTTAGAAGGGAGGAAGGAAAACATTTAATTCTCCTACAGCAAGTCAGTGGGAAAATGTAATGGTAAAAAAAAAAAAAGGTTCTTCCTTTTCTTCCTTCTAGATGGATGGACACGGGACAATCTCAGGAGAAGGGCATGCCCGGAAAGGTCATGGAAGCTCATGCCTTTCCCCGTACCTTGCCCTACACATCTCTTTCATCTGGCTCTTCCTGACTTATATCCTTTCATAATAAACTGGTAATCTAGTAAGTAAAATGTGAGCTGCTCTAGCAAATGAATCAAACCCAAGGAGAGGATCATTGGATCGTCCAAGCTACACAGCCTGACTTGCAGAAGCACAAGTGACAACCTGAACTTGCGACTGGCATCTGAAGGAGGTGAAGAGGAGTCTTGCAGAACTGAGCCCTCCACCTGTGGGCTCTGACACTATCTCCATGAAAGTGTCAGAACTGAGCTGAATTGCAGGACACCCAGCTGGCGTCAATAAATTGCCTGAATGTGTAGGGAAAAGCCAGAATTTGGGGCCAAAATGTTACTATCATTTACAAGTATGGCTGCACAGCCAAGTGGTCTGGGACTTGCTTTCGGTGTCCCACCAACGTTTACTAAACAACAATATCAGGATGCAGCCTCTGTAAATCTGTCTTATGAAAAGTTCTTCATATAAAGATGGATTATTTAATAAATAAAATTGGTGTAACTAAGAAATGGATCACAACCTAAAATCTAAATAAGTAAAATAGTAAATAAACACGAAAGAAACTATGAGAATTCTTTTACAAATTCAGAGTGAGAACAGCTGGAACCTAAGAAAGAAAAGATTAATTAATTCAGAAATACAAAGTACTTCAAACACTGTTATAGAAACCATTGAGCACTGGCTGGTGTGGCTCAGTGGATTGAGTGCCAGCCTGTGAAATGAAAAGTCACCAGTTTGATTCCCAGTCAGGACATATGCCTAGGTTGCAGGCCAGGTCTCCAGTTGGGGGCGTGTGAGAGGCAACCACACAATGATGTTTCTCTCCGTCTCTTTCTCCCTCCCTTACCCTCTCTCTAAAAATAAATAAATATTTTTTAAAAAAACGTGTTGAGATAGGTAAATTGATGATTGATGATAGATAAATAGACAAACCATAAGTAAAGTCAAAAGATAACAAACAGGGGGTACAAATTTCAACAACAAAAAGTTGGACTTCCTAATATAAAAGATTTCAACAAATCAATAAAATGTCAGTGATCCAACAGGAAAATAAGCAAAAGGTTAGGATAGATTATTCGCAGGACAAGAATAGCAAATGATTCAAACATATGAAAAGATATTCTCTTATAATACCAAAAACATAAATTAAAATGACTCTGAAATATCTTTTCACAGTTCAAAAGTCTCCAAATCCCAAAGTTTGATACCACACTGGTAATTGAACAAGGTGTGGGGAGCCAGGCAAAGGCATATGTATAAAAGTATATATGCAACATTGTTTGCAACAGTAAAACACTGAATGTAACCTAAACGTCCATCAAAAGGGGGTTGTTTTATTAAATTATGTCTTAATCAGTGGAGTACTTGCCTGCCACAAAGAAGATCAAGAAAGTTTTTTAAATTAAATTTACTGGGGTGACATTGGTTAAAAGATTATATAGATTTCAAGTGTACGATTCTATGATACACGATCTGTATATTGCATTGTGTGCCCACCACCCAAAAGCAAATCTTCTTTCATTACCACATATTTGACCCCTTTACCCATTACTCACCCCCACCCCCTTCCCTCTGGTATCCACCTTAAGTATTGATATGTGATGATGTCTTAGGGAGCAAATGAAAGTGCAGCACAGTCTGTATAGTATTGTACTATTTGTTTTTTAAAAAGCGGAGGGATTTTCCATGCTACCTGACCTGTCAGTCTCATAAGAGTCATTATAATGACTGCCAAAATTTTTATGCAGTATTCCCTATCTACATTGAAAATGACTATAATGAATCCATAAACATTATTCATGATTCCAGGCAAGACCAGAGTGAGCTTTGCTCATTTCTCAGGTGTTCTCCACATAGAACTGAGTCTCTGCAGAAGCTGTCTAATCAAATTCTGCATCGTGGTCATCATCTTCCCCATATCTTAAGTAAAAATATCTCTGAAAATGAAAAAGGAGAAAATAGGGGAGACTGACATGTATAAATGCCCATACATAAGAAGTAAAATTTGAAGTGATAAAGCCAATTGGGAGACGCAAAGTCTTAAAAAGAAAATGTGGTTGATAACTGACCATGAGGAGCAGACCTTTTCAATTTTCGTGTGCCTACAACTGGATGGGGAATCTCAGCAAAATGGAGGTTCTGGTTGGCTAGGTTTGGGTTTGGGCCAGCTCTTCAGCATTTCTAACAAGTTCTCAGGTGATGTTCATGCTGCTGGTCTGTGGACCATATTTTGAGTAGCAAACTTTGTTATCATTGCATACCGCATATAAACATATTCATTAATGAGTTCATTAATGCTAATATATTAAAGTTAATATATTATTATAAGCCTCTGTAAGTTAATATATAACAATTGGAGAAACAAATTGGAGTTTCTGATTGAAGGGAATATATTATTTATATTATTTTTTTCTTTTAAAAATGGGTAAGATCCAACTATTTCCAAATTTGTAATTGAATTGGTTTTCATAAATTTATGTGTGTCTGCCCATGTATATTAGCTTCTATGTATGTTAAGTAAACCTGAAAGGCTTAAAAAGAAAAACAAAACATTAACATTGAATTAATAAGGAAGCTGAATAATATGCAGACTTTGTTATATTTCCTTTTGTGCCCTTTGAATGAGTCATATAAATGCATTATTTATATTAAATAATATTTTTAAGTCTCCCTCCTGAAACTGATGACCTCCTACAACTGAGTGGAAAGGAAGGAAAGTTTATGCAGGTCCCAATGTACAGAAAGCTTTTCCAGGAAAGACACGGTGCTGAACTGACCCTGACCAGTTTGCAACAGCTCAAACCCACACACAAATGTGAGTAAGTGTCCAATGGTGTCTCCGTGTTAAATGGAAGTTTTCCATTTTTCCAATAGCTATTTGCAAAATACTGATTAAAAGCATGCATAAATGTGATTTTAAAATCAGCTCATGTAGAACTGATAATGAAAAGGTACTCTACTTGCTATCTATCTGCCTGGGATGGACCCACAGAGGAAGCTATCTTTAATGTTTTTTCCCCATGATTAAGTCTCTGTGGACAAACAGTGTGTTCACACACCTAGTTACAGATTCAGGAATTGTCTGCGTTAACCATCCACTCCCTGCTAAGCTGCTGAGCTGCTGAGCTGGACTAGCGATTAGCTCACTTATATCAGGCCCCGCCTCTTCCCACTATCCACTTAAAATAGTTCTATTGCTATTTTTTTAAGTTTTTCATTTGTTGTGTTCTTAATTGTAAATAATGCATTTTTCTTTATTTCTTATTCCATTGATTGTTACAGTATTTCTTGACTTTCACTTGGCATTATAAGAACATTGCTACCTCTGTCCTTCCCTTAGCCCATTCTTCCCCTTTGGTCCTCCTGACCTGTTACCTAAGTGTTACATTGCTGTGGTGGTAACATTTTCATTCTGTTTTCAATCACAAACATATAATGCAGACTTTATCCTAAAAGGTTTATCCTAAACATTGAAATTTTAAGGCGCTGTTTACTTATTACCATAAAATTATGGTTTACTCTATAGCCAAATAGTATATGATTATAGTTTACTCCCTTTACAGCTTCTAATTTTCACTTGATTTCCTAACTAGTTTTTTTTTAATTTTCCTTCCATTATTTAACTGTTTCATAATTTTCAGAGTTCAAGACTTTTTCCTAATATTTGTATTTTTCCTCTGTAATTTCAGGTCATATTTTTTACAGTCTCTTCCTTCCCAGAGCCTTCCACCTTCTGCATTGATATGTTAGTCTAAGCTTACTGACACAATTCTCATCCTCAACTTCCCTGCATGGCTGGCCTGGTTACACACCCGACACCTTAGAGGATCCTTTGACTACAGGGAAAGCGCTGGGCCAACATGTCTCCCCATCTACTACATTCGGACACTTCACCCTAAAGGCCTGGGGTTCTTGAGGAAAAGGATAATGAAAGAAGTCAAAATACCATATTCTATGTTCTTCATTTGCATGCCTCCAGAGTAGCAATCTGTCTTTTCGAGAAGTTCCCAAAGCTGATGATTCAAATAAGGCAATTCAAACTTGATTTTAATTTAGTTATTTAACTCATGCCAGTTGTGATTCATTCAGTTTCATATTGAAATATTATACTTTATTTTTCTTTCCAGGATTATTTGACAGACTCTAAATAGAACCTCTTTTTTTAAATAATAAAGACTACCTAACTGTCAAAGAAGGTAAAATATCATGCACGGACTAATGACTAAGATTTCACTCTATTTTACTAAGGTAAAATAAAGCTCTGGTTCAGTTTCCTCAATAATGACCTATTTTTCTAGAGTCCACTTCTTGTGAGCCTGTGTGATGGGGCAAGGAAGGAGGTATGTGATTACTCACCAACCTGATTAACTTTCTTCTGTTTGACAGAGGATTGTGTCATAGTTATATATAGCCCTGATTCCATTTAAATATCTGTGTGACAAATATTCTTCACATAGAAAAGAGCAGGACTTGAGTAATGTGACTAATTCAGCGTACATAATTTGTTAGTGCAGTTAGTTCTGATTCAGAAAGTCTTAGAATTAATGGAATGCATAAAAGATGGACAGTCTCACTTTCACTTCTCTCATAATGATTCAGTTTATGCTAAATACTAACCTTTTTATACAGAGATCAGTATCTTAAAGACATTTGATGAGCAAATAGCTTATCTTACTCATTTCCATTTTAAAAATATGACCTAGGAAATTTAATTTGTTTACAGAACTCTGTCCTGTCTTTTCCTTTTGCTCAGTATTTATTAAATGTTTAGTATCTGTAGCCTTCTTCCATTTACCAGGCACAGTGCTAGGTTCTTGGAGGAATCAAAGTAATTGAAATACCAATACCTCCCTCCAAGTAACTGAAAACATAGATAGAGACATACAAAATGTAAATAGGAAACAAAAAATATCCAAAGAGTTAATACTCTGGGGCTCCACCATGCAGCACGAAGAGCTGGGGCACCTCGAGATATCTGAGGAAAGAACAGAGAAACGGGGTGGGACCATCATGGAAGGCTGCCTGCGGGTTATTTTGGCACCAGCACTTTATGCCAATTTACTGTCTGTGAAGCACAATTTTTGTTTCATTGTATCTGAAACATTACTTAATTTCTTGGGTATGTTTTTTTTCCCTTCTCTCTGTGATGAGTATTAGATTAAAATACTGTTTGTTTTTGAAAGTTGACTCTGAATGTCAACATTTACCTATGTAGTTGGCTTTGAACCGGGCCTATCATTCTAACTAAAATTCATACAAGTAAAACTCCTTATTCTTTGCAAGTAAGTTGAACACAGACGCATGACCATTTCAATTTAAGGCACACTGATAGTATTCTAAGACCCGTCTTAATGCAATGGAGATGACATCATTCAAACAACGGGTAAACTTATTTTAAACTCTAGCCGTGTGGTCAAGAATTTATGATATAATATTCACTTTAGGAAATAAGTGTTTCCTGAAAACTGAAACTTAGAAGTATGAAACCACATGAAACTGCCAGTTGTGTGGGTCGTAACAGCAGGCATTTCGTGTGATTCATCAGAGAGTTCAGACTCCCTTCCCCTCAGTTCTCCTGGTAGCCCCTACCTATGGCTCAGACTTGCCTGCAGGTCCCCACCCCCCAAAAGTAAACAATAAAGGAAAGGCTACTTTTATTTCTAAAATATTAATATTTAAATTGGGGGAGTAGATAAATTATCTCCAGAGTATTCAGCGTAGGCAATTGGCCTTTGCTAATTTCCATGAAGTTTCTTTGAAGATTCCTTTGTAGATTCCTTACCTCAGCTAAGAATAACAAGTATAACAATATGTACATTTGATTTTCTATAAACTAAATGATAAAGAGTGCTTATTCTGGACCTTTTTAGATTTTCATATGAGAAACGAGGAAAAGAGAACAGAAAGAGAAATGTTTGTCAGCCTTGACCCAGAGCCCCTAGGACAAAGAGGAATAATGTACTGAGGTCTGTTCAAGCTTCGGCTTCTTCACAGATCATTACAACCAAGATGCCAATTAACACTAAATATGACAGTGGCTTTTGTGACGTGGACAGCTGGCCACTCAAAGATACACAAGGACCACCTGCTCATATAATGTAGGCCACCCAACAGGCACCAGATGGTGACAACATTTGAGTGTTATTACTACAGTCACTTTCACCTCAGTTCTATTTGAACTGGACATTAGGAGAAAAATCTGTAAAATTCTCACATGATTTTTAGAACAATATGGTTCTCTATAAATCTCATATGTATGACTTACTTGGGGCCAAAGAATCATTCCTGGACACTGGTGGTCCAGCAGAGTTCTGTGTCATCCGGCAATTAGAAGCAGTTGGCTTAACGAAGATCTTCTGCACCTGCTGAGATGCCCTTATGAAAAGCTTGGAGAAGGGAAATGTAGAAAAATTAGCTATAGGAAAAGACTTGAGTGAGGTGATGGAGTTAGGAATTGGGGTAAAAAAGTGAAAAGTGGTTGTCATTAAAGGTAAGTGCCAAAGCAGCAAAAGGATCCGAGGCATACACATGTTGGGTTATATATCCTAAGTCCTTCAAGTTTGCTCCTGGCAACATATATTTTCAAGAAAAAAACATTCTAGACACTTTTCAACATGCTCATTGCCTGAAAAAAAGAGAGCAAATACAAATTTTTCAATAAATATTCACTAGGAGGTTGAGAGAGAACACTCAAGACTTGAAATCATTTCCCAAAGCTGAAGAAAATGTTCTGTTAAACTGGTTGATGCCCAAGCCCAGAAGAACAGTTATAAAGTAAAACTTAGCTAACAATTGTGGAGACACAGTTTGTCCCTTGGACAAAGAGGAATCCATGGCTGTGTTTCACAGGGAGGAAGGGACCTGAGACATCAGGCCAATACCTTAGTAAAGAAAATAACATTGTCTAGGGAGCTAGTTGAGATGATGAGTAAAATTGCCTAGCACATTATACAATAATCAAAACATCATGGAGATTCCATTAATGTTATTTATTCTGCATTATCACCTGATAGCATCTCTATTTACCTATAAAAAAGAATATCAGACTCCCATTTCCTTAACAACATAGGTGAACCTTGTTGAAACAGCAGCCAGATGTCAAATATGATTTCCTGAATTTCATATTACAGCAAACTTAACAGGTGGTCTAAATCTCTAAATAAAACTCTTAGGGCTTTAGAAGGAGGGCTCTTAGCTTAGAAAAATGGGGTCAGTATAAAAAAAATCCTGAAAAAAATCTAGAGAAAGCAAAAGGAACAATCAGAGAAAAATATTGGTAAAATTCGACAAATGCCTTTCTCAGTATTATGTCAAACATGTTTACCAAGCTGCACAATTAATAAAAAAATATTCTGTACTGGAGTTCCTAATTATTATTCCACACAGGACAGAACACCTCTTCATTATCCCTTTCTGAATTGATTGTGTACATCAAACAGTCGAGATATAAATAAAATATGCCTGCATGCATAATACTCTCACATTAAAGCTGGAGGCAATTAACCTATGATTTCTCATTAATTAAATTAAAATAACCTTCTAAAAATGTCTAAAAGTCTAAACATATTTCTTTTAGTGTAGATTTTCCTCACAATGATGCAGAGAGGCTGTTTACCAAATTTATCACACCAATAAAAAAAAAACATGCTATTTCTGATTTTATCCCAAGCTTGTCTCTAGTTTTCTCCTGAGGTTCTAGTTTCATATTGCTAAATCTGATTACAATGTCAGGGTTTTGTTTTGAAGGTTTTTTTTTCCTGCTCTGTCTTTAAAAACACCTGTTTTCATCAGGAATTTTTAAATTCTTCAAGTACCTTCTCCCTGTGCTGGATCTATAGATATAGTATAAAGCTGCAAATTATTTGGTGAATTTGCTGAATTCAGGTAATGGAAGCACGAGGCCTGAATGCGGGGCTGACCACAGCATGGCTGGAAACTTTCATTACCTCCCGTCCAGGGTCTCTCCAACCTTTCGTCTCCTTCCCTAACTCCCAGTCACACCAAGTTGTTAATTACTTCAGATTTCAGTTTTGTTCCTTCTACAGTATATTTTTTTATTTTAAAATAGGCATAAAAGGACATGTATCACCAAAGAGTATATCCTTCATAATAGAATTTTTTGTTCTGCTTTACTCGGAAGTCCATTGGCAGATCTCCTAAAATCCCACTGTGTTAAGAGACCACATGGTCACTATTACCCCCACTTAAAACTTTCCCCTCTTAGCACACAATCAGGTGATAGCATTTTTTTAAACACCATGCATTGATTGATTCATCTCTTCTCTAATGGGAAAAGCGTATCTATTCCCTCTTTTTCTCATATCCTGAGACTCTGTCTGACACAGTGCTTTCACATGGTAAGTCCTCAATAAATGCCACGCCAAATTGAGTTTCAAGCCTGGATTTATTTCTTTCCTCCAAATCAGCGCCCCATCTCAACTACCATAGGCTGTTAGTGACGGCAATTGTCTTCTAGTCAGCTGGACAAGAACTTTGGAGACATCTCTCACTTTTCTTAATCTTTTTATTGATTTCCTCATGAGATACTCATTTCTTCCTTCAAAAGGCTGAATTAATTCTTTTTTATGCCAACGACCACAGCCTAATATAGATACTTTTAATTTTGCCTTATCAACCTAAGCTTTCCCTACCAGCCCTCTAATCCCACTCACTGACCCTAAATTATCTCTCTGTAATGTGCATTACCTGTACTCTTTCTCAACATCTTCCTTCAGCCTCGTTTTGCTGTTGACCTCCACCTCACACACCTACAAGGGCTCTAAGGCATGCATTGTCCATAGCCTATCCCTGCTAGTAGGGTCCTGGATCTTGTATTCTAAAAGCAGGAGAGATCCTCCACTCTTACAAAAAAAATGGCACCATTTCTGCTCTATGATTTATCTACACCAGCCAATGGTCTAGAGGTAGGCTCTGGACCCACTGTGGCCAATGAGCTTTAAGGGAAAGTCACCAGGGAATTTCTACTCCTAAATAAAATAGCAAAGCCTCATAAGCACAAAATATTATACCCTTGTCTCTTCCTTACTGCTTATAATATGGATATAAGGTTGTAATTCCTGGAGCTATGTCAAAGGATAAGAATAGTAGACTAAAAGAACAGAAAAACCTTTGAACCTAGACAGCAATCCCTGAGCTGCCAAATCAACACTTCAAGATTTGGGGGGACTTTCAGACTTCTGGTCAAGATGGAGGCATAGGTAAATATTACTCACCTTCTTGCAGAACCACAGCAAAAGTTATAACTAGACTACAAACAAATATCACCCAGACTTGTCAGAAAATTGAGCTGTATGGAACTCCAACAACCAAGGAATTAATAAATTCACATTTATCCAGAAGGGTAAGAGAAGCAGAGACATAGGGTTGCTCGGAGAGGTACAGAGACCCAGAAATATGGAATAGGCAGTATCACACCAATATGTGGTGGATAAAAATTAGGAGAGATACCTAGGAAGTGAGGGATCCCAGGCCCACACCAGACCACCCAGGCCAGGATTCCACTGCCAGAAAGATAAGTCCCTATAACTTCCGACTATAAAAGCCAGTGGGATTTGGGGCAGAAGAAGACACTGTGGGATTCTCAGGAGTCTCCTTTTAAAGGGCCCTCAATGGACTTAGGGCTTATGCAGACTCACTCCCTCTGGGATTCAGCACCAGGGCAGCAACTGGAAGGGCACCAGTGGCACCAAGAAGAAATTGAAGTGTCTGGTATCAGGGCAAGTGCCAAGAGACCTCTTCCCCCTGAAAGAACTCTAGAGACCAAGCAGCAGCATTTTCCCCTTTCTGATCCCTCCCCCTCACAAAGCCACTGAGTGGCAACACTGTATCAGAGACTCCATCTACCTGGTTCACATGGGTTGCCTCACCCTGGTGATTACCTAAGCTCCACCCCACCCAGCTTACCAGTGTGCTTTTCTACATAAGTCATGCTACTAAGACAGGGAATCGAAGCAGCTCTACCTAATACAAAGAAACAAACACAGGGAGGCTGCCAAAATGAGGAGAGTAAAAAATATGGCCCAAATGAGAGAACAGAATAAAATTCCAGAAAAAGAACTACATAAAATGAGATAAGCAATCTATCAGATGCAGAGTTTAAAACACTGGTTATTAGGATGCTCAAGGAACTCATTGGGTACTTCAACAGCATAAGAAAGACCCAGCAGAAATAAAGGTTATGCTAAGTGAAATAAAGAAAGTTTCCAGGGAACCAATAGTGGAGTGGATGAAGTCAAGAATCAAATCAATGATTTGGAACATAAGGAATAAAAAAATGTTCAATTAGAATAGCAAAAAGAAAAAAGTATTCATGCCCTGGCTGGTGTGGCTCAGTGGATTGAGTGTGGGCCTGCAAACCAAGGGGTTGCTGGTTGTATTCCCCATCAGGGCACATGCCTAGGTTGTAAGCTAGATCCTCAATAGGGGACACCTTGATAGGCAATCACACATTAATATTTCTCTCCTTCTTTTTCTCTCTCCCTTCCCCTCTATCTAAAAATGAATAAATAAATTTTTTTTAAAAAAGAAAAAAGTATCCAAAAAATTAGAATAGATAAGGATCCTCTGGGACAAATTCAAGTGTTCCAACATTCAAATCATAGAGATGCCAGAAGGAAAAGAGAAAGAGCAAAAAATGGAAAATTCATTTGAAAAAAAATGGAAGAAAGCTTTCCTAATTTGGTATAGGAAATAGTCATATAAGTCCAGAAAGCACAGAGTCCCAAACAAGATGGATCCAAAGAGGATCATACCAAGACACATCATAATTAAAATGCCAAAGGTTAAAGGTAAAGAAAGAATCTTAAAGCAGCAAGAGAAAAGCAGAGAGTAACCTACAAAGGAGGTCCTATAAGATTGTCAGCTGATTTCATAAAGAAACTTTGCGGTTTAGAAGGGACTGGCAAGAAGTATTCAAAGTGATGAAAAGCAAGGACCTACAACTTGGATTACTCTATCTAGCAAAGCTATCATTCAGAATTAAAGGGTGGATAAAGTGCTTCCCAGAGAAGGTAAAGCTAAAGGAGTTCATCATCAGCAAGCCATTATTATATGAAATGTTAAAGGGACTTATTTAAGAAAAAGAAGAAAATCAAAACTATGAACATTAATTAAAGTGGTAATAAATTCACAACTATCAACAACTGAATCTAAAAAGCAAGCTAAGCATACAACCATAATAGGAACAGAATCATGGATATGGAGGTCAGCTGGAGGGTTATCAGTTGAGAGTGAAAGGGGGAGAATAGAGGAAAAGGTGAAGAGATTAAGAAGCATAATTGGTAGGTAGAGAATAGACAGGGAAATGTTAAGAACTGCATAGGAAATGGAGTGGCCAAAGAGCTTATATGCATGACCTATGGACATGAACTAAGGTGAGGATTGCTGGAGGGAATGGGGGGTATCAGATGGAGGGGGACATAGGGGGAAAAATTGGAGCCATTATAACAGCATAATCAATACAATGCATAAAAAAGATGTTTGTTAAAGTACAAAAATGTAATTGTAATGTGTGTATTTTAGTTGAAATACATTAAAACAAATAATTTTACTGCCTAAGATGAATGTGCAAAGAAACTATGTAAAACATTGTCTTCAATGTCCCCATTTGGGACTCTTCTGACACCGAAGACCATGAGTACGCAGAATACTATGTAACTTCATGATAAATTCTTGCAGGGTGCTGATAGCACGTTACACAGGATTTAACGTCAGGGTATACACAATCTCCAGTCCAACAAAGGCATCTGAGAAATTTACTAAGCCTGTTTTTAAACAATTGAATCTGTCATGTGCTTTCTGAGAAGTCCCTGAAGAAGTATATGTCTGACAGGATACAATGGCATTGGAGAAGCTATTATAGTCAGTTCTATGAATCAGGTACCCTGATTCCCCAAGGCAATTTTTACAAGAGCAGGTCAATGGCCTATGTTTCAAGCTTTGTTTTAAAATGATAAGAGGGATTTGAGGAAGGGTTTCCTTTTAGTTACAATACCTTTTAAAACTATATTAAAATAAGATGGATGCTATTTATACAAAGGAACCTTTTGACAAAAGAGGATTTTGTGACAAATACAATGATGTGTTAATCCATTTTTATGGCAGATCATCACAAATAGAACATAGTGTGCTATGCATAAAGAAACAATGATGCATAAGAAAATATAAAGTATTTAAGTAATGTGGCTGAATTTTACAAATCTATACATATGATTTTTTAGCTATTTCAGAGCAGTCACCTTTTATGTTGTGCCCTTGTTGTAATAAGGTTCAAGATAGACTCTAATAGTGAGTGACCTTTGAGAATCCTTGACAATTGTGAATGGAATTTTGTTTTGGAAACAAGACAAAATCATTAAATTTAATGAAATTAACTCAACTTGCCAAAAGCCTAGTGCCCCCCAAAAACCAATGTAATTCAAGTATCCCTCATGCCTTGGCTCCTGCAGACTGGGTCTCACCAATGCTACACAGGTAGAAAAACCCAGATAGATCCCCTCTTCTGGCTCTTACACATCAGAAGTCTCATTCCTTCAAAATACCCTCCCAGGGTTTAAGGACCTGTTAGCCCAAGGGCAAATTAAAGATCATTCCTACTTATGATTCTAAACACCCCAAACTCATGAGATCAATTCAGTCCTCTTCCCTCCATTTCCCAAAGGCTCATCTAATTGTAATCTTATCTGGGACACCCAAATCTCTCACTATTACTTCAGTGTTTTTGCCTCCTGACCTGTAGGACTTGTGCCTCTACTGCACTAGTGTAAAGACTCGGGTCCAATATCCTCAATTCACTATTTTCAAAGTCTTCTTTCCTTGTTCCAGGGCCACCAAAACAGCTTAGTTCACACCCTTACAACATCCTGTTTACAGGGACCATGTCAGAAAGTATATCACATATTGCACAAGTCCTTGGGGAAATTCCACCTCCTTCATCTCAAAGCTTCATAACTTTCTCTACCAATGACACTCAAAATTATACCTTGCCTTAATTGCACCATTCACAATGGACCATCAACTGAAACTTTTATTGATATTACTTGAAAAATACAAGATCTTGATAAAAAAGAAACTAAGATTGTTCTTTGACATTAAACTGTAAACATGCTAGCCCTTCCTTTCAAAATCTGTACTATCTGACTATATCCAGATAAAAACTTTGAGTTAGGGTTGGTATCCCTCCCTCTCTAAATTCTCACCACTCACTATCTAGAACTTGAGAATTAAATAGGTTCAGGCTAGCTTTTGCCATTCAAACCTAAGAACCAAATATATTAGGATGTTGAGGGTGAGTAGACCAAAATTGTAAAACCACATAGAAAGAAAAAAAATGTCTCATAAGGCCTACAAAACTTGATTAAACTCTGATTTAGCAAAAAGAAAAAAAAAACCTGCTTTAGCTTACTAACATATTTTAAGATTGCGTAGATGAAAGTGAGACAGGACTATAATCCAGGACAAGTAGAATAGGGGAACTGAGACAGATAGCTGAACAAACTGGCAGAGCCATTTATAGACATTTTGCAGAAGGCCACCTCCCTAGAGATAACATCCAGGCCTCAGTTGTATTTCAATTCCAGGCCCAGAAAAGCAGCAAAAGCAGGTGGACAACTACAGCACTAGCTGTAATGACTAACAACCCCCTGCTCTGACACTGACTAATCAGTGGAGACTGTGACCCTGAAAGAGCACACCTGAAAAACCGATGAGTATTCTGCTGAAACCCTCCCTGAAGATTCCTGACTGCAAAAGAGAGATAAAAACATAAAAATAAAAAACCCAGTCTGCACTCTCCCCTTGGGGAGCAGCCCTCATCATTCCCTTTCCCCTCTTCTTCCTTCTCTTCTTCTCCGACAGGCATGCATCGCCTAAACTCTAAGGGTCCCCATGAAACTTGCCATTGGGAGAGCAATGGGCAGTAGCAACTTGTCCCAGGTTAATCCCCTGAACGTGTTTCCAAGGCACCCTTTTCTCTGACTTCCCAGGGAGCTAATGTAGCCCAGCCTAGGCTCTCCCATTGCTTCTTCTATGCTAAGCTCTTCCTTGATTTACTGTCGCCAGCTTTAATGAACATGCCCTAATCTTTATGGACCCATGTGAATTTTTTCCTACATGAAGTCAAGAACCCACACATTATAGATGGCCCTAGGCAGACCTTCTCAGGGCCAGATCCTCTGAAAGGGAAGGATGGTCAGCCATGAAAACATAGATTAGTGTTATATAAACAGTATACCCAACACACCCTTCTTAGGAGAGAAGAAGCTTCAGCCAAATAATTAAATATTTCAGGTATAAAATAGAAGAAAATATTGTGTTTAAATGGAAACTATGTATGTCCATATGGTTATCAGATTTTTGCTATTCATTTTCTTTGAGCTGTTTTACAACTCTTTTAAATTGATAAACATGCAGGGAGGCATAGGTAGATATACAGGCCTCCTCACACAACCAAAAGGACAACAACAAATTTAAAAACAAAAATAAACAGAACTTCCAGAAAATCAAATTGTATGGAAATCCAACAACCAAGATGTTAAAGAAGAAACATTCACCCAGACCAGCAGGAGGGGTGGAGACGGGCAGCCAGGGCAGAGAGTATTCACGACAAGGTGGCGACTGGAGGACCTGAGTAGATGGCAGCAACTGACAGAATGGGCAGTCCCACATTTGTGTGAGAATAAACCAAAAGTAACAACTGAGGAGCAAGCCAGATCACACAACCCAGGGTTCCAGCATGGGGAAATAAAGCCTCAAAATCTTTGACTGGAAAAACTTGTGGAGGTTGTGGTGGCAGGAGAAACTCCCAGCCTCGAAGGAGAGTTCATTGGGTGCCAGCATGTACACAAATGTACCCACCTGGGAATCAGCACCAGAAGGGCCCAATTTGCTTGCTTGTGGGTAGCAGAGGAAGTGACTAAAAGTGAGCCGACAGCCGAGAAAGCAGCATTGTTCCTCTCTGACCCCTCCCCCACAGACAGCACTACAACCCAGCAACATAGGTCGCCTCCCCCACACCGTGAATACCTAAGGCTCCACCCCTTACTATGTAACATGTATGCCAAGACAAAGAAATATGGCCCAAATGAAAGAACAGAGCAAAGCACCAGAAAAAATACAACTAAGCAATGAAGAGATAGCCAACCTATCAGATGCAGAGATCAAAACACTGGTAATCCAGATGCTCACATAAATGGTTGAATATGGTTGCAAAGTAGAGGAAAACATGAAGCCTATGAAAAGTGAAATAAAGGAAAATGTACAGGGAACCAACAGTGAAGGGAAGGAAACTGGGACTCAAATCAATGGTTTGGAGCATAAGGAAGAAATAAACATTCAACCAGAACAGAATGAAGAAATAAGAATTCACAAAAAAGATGAGGAGAGGCTTACAAACCTTTGGGATAACTTTAAACCTTCCAACATCTGAGTCATAGGGGTGCCAGAAAGAGAAGAGAAAGAGCAAGAAATTGAAAACTTATTTGAAAACATAATGAAGAACTTCCCTAAATTGGCAAAGCAAATAGACTTCCAGGAAGTCCAGGAAACTCAGAGAGTCCCAAAGAAGTTGGACCCAAGGAAGCACACACTAATGCACATTATAATTACACTACCCAAGATCAAAGATAAGGAGAAAATCTTAAAAGCAGCAAGAGAAAAGGAGACAGTTACCTACAAAGGAGTTCCCATAAGACTATCAACTGTGTTCTCAAAAGAAACCCTACAGACAAGAAGGGACTGGAAAGAAGTATTCAAAGTCATGAAAGGCAAAGATCTACATCTAAGATTACTCTATCCAGCAAAGCCATCATTTAGAATGGAGAGGCAGATAAAGTGCTTTCCAGATAAGGTCAAGTTAAAGGAGTTCATCATCACCAATTTCCTTATATTGATTCGTTATGGTGATTTCCTTATATTATATGGAGGAGCAAGACAGATCACACAACCCAGCGTTCCAGGAAAATATATATAATTTCCTTGTTATAGGAAATGTTAAAGGTATTTATCTAAGAAAAAAGAAGATCAAAACTATGAACAGTAAAATGACAACAAACTCACAACTATTAACAACCAAACCTAAAAAACAAAACAAAACAAAAACAAAAACAAACTAAGCAAACAACTAGAACAGGAACAGAATCACAGAAATGGAGATCACATGGAGGGTTATCAGTGGGGATGGGGAGAAGGGAGAATGGGGAAAAAGGTACAGGAAATAAGAAGCATTGATGGTAGGTACAAAAGAGACCAGGGGAGTTAAAACTAGTATAGGAAATGTAAAAGCCAAAGAATTTATATGTATGACCCACGGACATGAATTAAGGGGGGGTGGGAATGCAGGTGGGAGGAATGTGCAGGGCAGAGGGGAATAAAGGGGGAAGGGAAATAGGACAACATGAGGAGTAAAATATGTTAAAAATAAATAAAAATTAAAATTGATAAACATGCAAATTCCATCTTGTCCTTTTAGTGGTATCTCATAGATCACATAGACTTTCTTTACTCTTTCTAATCATTTTTTCTTTGAACTCTTCTGATTGGCCACAGGGGCAGGGAGGGTTGGATGAGATGTGCACATTGCTAGGGGTACCCACAGCCAGTTGGGGGGATCCACAGGTGAAGTGTTCCCAGTGGCCTATGGGTGGGCTCCATGTTCCCTTTGTGTCCTCCAAGAGTTCTATCAGCCACTCACCTCACCTATTCTTGCCCCCCAGTAACATAGCTCACAATTCAGAACTCTATGTGAGGTAACTGAGAAATGAGAACATTTGGCAGCATCCCACACAGCTGGGGAAGCTGAGTACTTACACACTCTCACCCTTTCCTCTATTAGAGACACCGTGAGCTGAGGAAGATCTTTCTTGGCCCTAAGCTGTGCTGCCTTGAAGGGGAAGGGGGGCAGTGACACAGATAGAGTCAAATTGTTCTTTTCACATACTTCAATGAGTCCAAAGTGGAGATATATACATAAATTATATAAATACATAAATATTTATATAAACATGAACATATATAAATTCCAGTTGAGTGCTATAAACTCTCCTCTGGAAACCCGGATTCCCACAAAGGGCCTCTCATCTGTGAGTGATTACTAAATCAGTACTCTCCATGTATAACTAGACCAAGGCCGCCAGGGGCTACAGCTGGCTCACAGGCCTCTGCAGTATCCACAGCTAGGCCTGAAGTCTGTCTACCTATTATCCAATGCTCAGTGGACAAGACTCTTCCCAGATCCCTTGGCATGCAGTGCTGGATCCCACAAGTCCCTCAAAGGCACTTTTGTCTGTGGATGGATGACAATCTTTTGTTGTTGAGGGGAGAGACAGAAATGAAAGGCACGTTGAGAAGAGAGACATAAACAAGCTTCCACCACACTGACATCACTCCTGCCCAATAGATTTTTATCAGCTTTGTGTTGATCCTCCTTGAGAAAGACAATGTACTGATCATGAAAATACAAGTGCTTCAGTTCAGTGGCAGTTCTATAGCTTGTTATAAACACCAAATAAATCTCAAGTCAAATCTAAATTGCAAACACACAAAACAGTTGTAAACAGAGAAATAAAGCTAAGTAGTGTAGCATAACATACATTAAGAGCATGGGCTTTAGAATGAGATCTGGGATAAAATTCAAGTTGTGCCAATGTATAAGCTGTGTGATTTTGGGCAAGTTATTTGATCACTCTGAATCCTAGTTTTCTTGTCAGCAAATGTGCATATTAATACAGGAAGTATTGTAAAAGTTAAAATGATACATTTCTATCTCAGATATCATTTGAGATCACCCTTTTCTTTTCATGCAATGGCTACTGGAACCTCCAGTCCCCAGCTGCTTTGGGTCACCTTGAGGCTTATATTCCTTGGTCATCTTTTCTTCTAAATTCTTGTTTCTGCTAAAGCTTTGACCACTTTCACATCTTGCCTCCTACATCTTCCTCTTTTCCTTAACTGCACCACCCTACAAAGAGCACAGACCCTTTTTTTGATTTCTCTGAAGTACCAGCACTCACTCAAAGCATTTGTGCCTAATAGACATGAATACTTAAAAATGAATGTTTGAACTGTTGTGAGTTATTTCCTGTTACCAACCAACTTTCCTACTAAAGTTTCTCTGTCTCACTCCCAAAATGCTCCTTATATCTTCTCCTACTTTATAGTATCTTCTACTTCCAACTACTAAATTTTCCATTTTATTTTATTTTTTTGAAAATTAGTGTAGTTACCTTTATTCTTACAGCCAAGGACATTATTGCTATGCTCTGAGAAACTGATTTTGAGAAGAATTTGGTGGTTGGCCTTTAAAATAATGTTGTTGTCTCTTAGCTACATTTCTAAAATTCCTGGAAAAGCAGACATTCAATTAGTGGTAGTTATTATTGTTATGCATATAGATCTCCAAGGAAATAACCTGATAGTGCTATTCTCATTTGACAATATATATATTTTTATGTTCGTTGAAAAAAAGAGTACCATTATTTTATGGTCACCTCTTACAAATTACCATTCTAGAGACCATAAAGGATAATTGAATGCTTTTGTGTTTTAGAGTGCTGGAAAAAAGCACACTGTCATTACATTTTCAGTTATATCCCAATAAATACACATTTGTTTTCTTACTTTGTAACAACAAATTACTTTTGTATGTTAGATGTATTCCGCTTTGAATTTCAGAAAACCATCCTTCTGCACGCTGCAGCCTGTATTTCTCCTGGGTATTGCTGACATTCCTCCCATGCTGTGTGATCTAGGGCATGTTGCGTGATCTATGCCTAGGAAACAGTTTATTCCATTCCTCAGCCTCCGATATTGGCCAGGGATGGACACATTACCAAAATCTAGTGAATCAGGCCAAGTGATACTGAATTATAGATGTTTTCAGGATTTCTAACTGTAATGGGTAATTTTGTGTCAACTTGACTGGGCTATGAAGTCCCCAATATTTGGTCAAACAATTTGGGTGCACCTGTGAGGATGTTTCTGGGTGAGATTAACATTCGAATTGGTAGACTGAGTAAAACAGATTGCTCTTTCTTGTGTGGGTGAACCTCATCCAATCATTTTAAAACTTGAATAGAAGAAAAATATTCACACTCCCTTAGAAAGAGAGATTTCTTTGACTCTGACAACATTTGAGTTGGGATATTATCCTTTTCCTGCCTTCAGATTCAAACTGAAATATCAGCTCTTCCTGAGTCTAAAGCCTGCTAGTGTTTGGATGGGAACTAAATGATTAGCTGTCCTGGTTCTCCAGCTTGCCAACATACCCTGCAGATCCTGGGACTTGCCTGTCTTTTATCATGTCAGCTAACCGATATATATCTATATATGTATGTGTATATATTACATATGATACAGATATAATATTATATAGACATATATCTGTCCAGAAGGTATCCAGCCATGTAATATGAAAAATAGAGACATTTATTGAGGAAGACACAAGATACAAGAAACATTGTACATAGGACAGTGACACTTCAGTACCCTTCAAAGTAGACACCTTGAGACATCACACAGTTCTCCCAATCACCATCAGTTGCCCCATCATATTTTCCTGAGTCTCATCAACAGTCTGGCCTCTTCCCTTTCAAAGGTGAGTTTCAGTTTTGGGAAAAGCTAGAAGTCATAGGGCACCAACTCTGGGATGTAGGTGGGTGGTGAGTCACCTGTGATCTAATGTTTCATCAAAAGACTCTGCATGAGATGTGATATATGCATGAGCAAGTGTGTTGTCATGATGAAGCTACCAACCACAAGTTGTCCATAGCTCTGGACTTCTGAATCATCTGAATAGTTTCTGTGGAGGAAGGTTCAAGCTTAACACAAAATGTGATGCAGATTCATTGATCTACTCACTCAGTCATTTTGAATGCAGTGGTCACACCGTACACTCACTTAATAACATTACTGTCCCCACTGAGTAGTATAGTGAAGTTATCATTATTCACACATGAACATTCCAATCCACTCTCTCTGGCTGTCAAGTTGCATCGATGTCATGCAAATCTGTCTCTTTTTATTAACAATAGCTGGACTTTTTCCAGATAGACCTCATTCATATATATATATATATACACACACACACATATGTGTGTGTGTGTGTGTGTGTGTGTGTATGCATTGCATTCAAAATGAATGAGCAAGTAGAGCAATGAATCTGCATCAAATTTTGTGTTAAGCTTGAATGTTCCTCCACAGAAACTATTCAGATGATTCAGAAGGCTGCGACTATGGGCAACTGGTGATTGGCAGCTTCATTACAAAAACACTGCTCATGCATCATGTCTCGTGCAGAGTCTTTTGGCGAAACACCAAATCACCCAGGTGACTCAGGCCCCTTACAGCCCAGCCCAGATTTGGCACCCTATGACTTCTGGCTTTTCCAAAAAACAAACATCACCTTTGAAAGGGAAGAGATTCCAGACCATCGATGAGATTTAAGAAAATATGACAGGGCAGCTGATGGCAATTAGGAGAACTGTGTGAGGTCCCAAGGTGCCTAACTTGAAGGGGACTGAGGCATCCTTGTCCTATGTACAATGTCTTTTGTATCATCTTCAATGAATGTCTTTATTTTTCATATTACATGGCTGGGTACCTTCTAGACAGATCATATATATCTCTTACTGGACCTGTTACTCTGGAGAACTCTGACTAATACAGCAACCATCCAAGCTGGACCTTTTATAGACATATTGTTGTTGTCAAATGAGGTGATAATTTTTCTGAATATAAAACCAACACAGAAGAAGATAGCACTAAGCAGTGGAGAGAAAGAAACCATATTCTGGTGACATTTACTTGCACCCTTGGTCAAGCAAAACTTGAAACCAATTCTATCCCTGAATTTTTGTTGTTGTTGCTGTTCTATAACAGAATAAACTTCTCTGTTGTTTAAAGGGGATTTTTGTGCCTTATAACAGAATTTTGCTAACAAGTTCATTTCACCCAAATCAGATTTAAAGTAATTCAAAGAAATACATACAATAATCCAGATAAAAGTAAATAGAAACATGGAAACACACAATAATTTTTTTAAAAATTAGACAGAGTCACATGGAAACATAAAAAACTCCATGTGATTAAATTTTAGGGAAAAGGTCTAAATTCAGGACCTTCCTAATGGCTAATAATTAATAGTTGTGAAATTCACAATACCTATTAAATGAAGGAAAGTCAGTGTTGTAGGAAGGTCCCAGTTCTCTGATTCAAGAAGGAAATTCTTCACTACATATTTGTTAGAAGGACAGCGTGTATGGAATGGAAGGCAACATCCTAAGGGACAGCCTCACTGAGCATGTATTAATAAGCTTTATTTGACTGTTTCTTTTAATGAAGCTCAACAAAAAGTCAAAGCAATGACACCAAACACAGTTCTGCAACAGCACTTTTATGAAAAGCCAGTAGGTAGTGGTCTGTTACACAGCTCTCTGACAGCCGAATTCCAAGCAGTAAAATGTCTCTAGAGCAATGGTTCTCAACTTTTGGAAGTAGGAACTTTAGTCAAGTGAAACTGTTTGTGGAATTCTCTGGATGACTCCTGGCTGGAGGACTCAGGGAGCCCACTTAACAACATGTGCTTTGCACCCTTTTTTCTCTCTCCCACATGGCAGTCCCCATGGAACACTAGGCCTCTGTAGGAAAGGAAAAGTAATTTTCCCTCTACCTCTCCAAGTTCTTGGCTGAGACCCTCTACAATAGCAGACTAATTACAAAAGAAAAATAAACAGTAGTTTGTTAGCATGTACACCTCATGTGTAGAAGAGTGATATTCAGGGGAATTGGCTCCCCAAGCCTAGCCCAAGTCATTACTTTAAACACTGTCTTTAGATATAGACAAAAAAGATGTTGAGGGAAGATGGGAGGCCAGTTATGAGAGGTGACCAAGAGAGGCACAGTATAAACAAGGGTAAGGTTTGTTATGCAGATTTAAGTAGGTGCCTTCTCCGTTGACAAGAGTTTCTGATGATTTAGACATTCTTCTTGTCTCGGGACAGAGAGGAAGACGCAATTACACATGATTTCCTTTATAAAAGTAAAGGTCTCTTACAAATTGGTAACTTCTACTCTATTTTTAGAGCTTCTCCCTTATCTGTAGTTTTTCAAAAATAATCAACCCAAAATCACCCTTATGCAAAAGAGGCATCTTTGGGGGTGACATATTCTGCTTACCTTTTGTCTCTGAAAAAACAGTTTCAAAACTGAGAGAGAGAAAAAATGCATTCATTATCAATACAGAAATGTTTCATGAATTGTACTTTGTATATTTTAACTTTCAGAATTTCAAAGCAGAAAACTCCATTTCAAATTATCTGACATTGAGGAAGGGCAGACTTCATATGTGTCAGTGATCAATTAGGTGGAGGATACAATTTCACCTTCCTATTCTCCTGTGATCCTAAGAAAATAAAGGACTTCAATCAGAACATGTTCTTCAATATAAGACTACCTATCTCTGCAGGAAATGAGCCAAAATAATACTTGAGGGCAAAGTCATGATTTCCTCAGGAAACAGTTCCAAGTCTGTCCTAATACAAGGACAAGTGGGCAATAAAGACCCAGGAGTTTTATATCATAAGGAATATCTTAAATCAGCATTTTGAGAACTTTTTGAATAGCACAGGACCTCTCCTAATATATTACATAAAAGATATTACATTTACAGAATGTCTAACTTTCAAAAATGTAATTTCTTAGAGATCTCTTAAAAACAAGTTGGCTGAAGCCACACTTTTGTGAAAATGAATAATTTGATAAAAGTTTATTGGATATAAGCCAATTAAGTGTTGGAGGACATCTGCCAAAAGTGATCATTTGGGGTTTGAGATATTTAAATAATGCATATTCATCCCTAAAGACAATTCAAGAGCAAAATCAATGGTCTGAAACCTAACATGAGACAGAAAACCCAGAGCAGCGATATAAACAAGAATGCTTATCTTTTTGTTCTGAATAACATGCATCTATTTCACTCAGAGGAGCTTTAATTCATAAAATACCATGAGAACCAATAGGAAAACATATGCCCATTTGACACCAGCATATTTTCAGTGAACATGTTATCAAGCAGGAGGATGGCATCAGCTGACTCACTTGTGAGGAGGTCTCAGAGCATAGTTCCTTTGTGAATCTCAGTAACGAGGAGTTCAGATTGATTTTATGTGGCTCAGTTCAAAAGTTGGAAACTACAGTCCACGGTCCAGAGGCCTCCACAAAGTTTTTGTTGGGACCTACCCACACCCATTGCATTGTTTCATTGCAATCAAATGCTGCTTTTGTGTTCCAGTGACAGATCGGAGTGCTTATGACAGAGAGTGTACAGCAGGAAGACTAAAATATTATACTATGCTCCTTTAAGTAAATGTTTGCCCACCTTGGGTTGAGTTCATAATTGGGAATGGCCCCTGGGTCAAAGGCCAACAAAATATTTCAAAATCTTAAATATTTTTTATTCACAAAATTACAGTGTAAAATTGTGACTAAAAAGTGTCGATATAGGATGAGTAAACCTAAAGCCCAGATGATCATGGAGAAAACTGACCCAAGAAAAACAGACTTGAAATTAGTTAGGAAAGAAACAAATATAGAAGTTAGAAGACCTGCCTACTTAATCAATAGACCTATAACATAGGGTGAAGTAAAAGATTACCTTTCAAAAACTGAGCAGATTAATTAAGGGACTTGACATTGGGTGAAATAGAGAATTGCTGGCTAAAAAATAAATATTGGATCTATAACAGACAGTGAAGTAGATTACTTTTTTTAATTGAATAGATTACTCAATGAACACATCTAGATGGGGAAAAAATAGACCTCATACTTTGCAAATAAACAAAAACTGCAGAGAGCTAAATGTCTTTAGGAGGTAGTCTACTTAATTTAAAGTCTTTAATCAACTATTGCAAATGATCAACCACTATTTAAGTGGTTAAAATCTAAAAAAAGCTTTGGAGACTGGAAAGTTCAAGCCATTCTCAAATTAAATCAACTTCTTCTGTTGTACTTTTTGTACTTTTAGTACATCAGAGATGTGGAGCCATCCTTCCTGGGAAAACTCAAGACTGGGTATGAATAAGAGAAATGAGAGAGTAAGTATGTATAGAAAGGCTGAAATTTAAACGAGGGAGACAGGCAGACAGACAGAGAAGACAAATGTGGTCCAAATAAATGGGATGAGTGTGATCAATATCAAAGGAATAATACAATCAGATATTGCTTTAGAAAGATGATGGAGTTAATGAAATATTTAAGGAAGAAGGACTGAAAGAGAGCAGCTAAGATGCTTTGCAATAGTTTAGAGGAGTGATGTTGAAAGTCCTATTAAGAAAGGGATAAGAAGGCGTAGCCAGTGTGGCTCAGTTTGTTGGCACATTGTCCTGTAACCAAAAGGTTGCAGGTTCAATCCCAGCCCAGGCACAAACAAGAGGCAACCAATCAACATTTCTCTCTCCTATTGATGTTTCTCTTTTTCCCCTTCCTCTCTCTCTAAAAGCAATGAAAGAATGTCCTTGGGTGTGGATGGAAAAATGTGTGTGTATATATATATTTTTTCTTTTATATATAAAAGAGAGGGGCAATGGGAATGGAGAGAAGCACAACCCAGAGGTATTCACAGTAGGGTGCTAATGACAATACGATAGTGAGGTGAAGCGAATGGACCACAGGAGTAAGAAATGCTGACTGACATGAAGATTGGTGATTTTATAGATTAAAGTGCCTGCAGTTAAGACAAGAAGTACAAATGGAACAAAGGATTCTGGAGGAGGGCAGGGGGAAGAATGAAATGTGATACATTTGACTTTGAACATGCTACATTTGAGTTTTCTTCAAGTGATGCATGTGGAACTTTCCAGAAGGAAGTGTAAATTTGAGTTTGGAGCTTAAAATAAAGGTTGAAACTGGTCATACACATTTGGCAGCATATGGTCGACTCTAGGCTTTCCACATTGAATATTACTTTCAATGAAGAAAACATGACAATTGAATGTGAATTTCTTTCTTTCTATATTACATAATATAGAGATTATATCTTTGTTTCTTATTCCTTAGACATACCAAACTGCTGGAAAAAGAAAAGCCAATCCCAAAAGATTACATACTAAAAGGTTTCATTTGTATAACATTTTGGAGGGGGACTAGAAAATGTAAAATTTTAGAAATGGGGAACAGATTAAACATTGCCAGGAGTTGGGCAGGGGGTACTGGACAGAAATGGGTGTGGTTATGAAGGTCAACAGGAGGGCATCCCTGCGGTGATGGAACTGTTGTGATGACCCATAAACATGCACGTGTGGTGTGATTACACATAACTAACCATCCACATATTAGTACAAGTAAAATTGGAAAAATGGGGATTAAGATTGACAGACTGTGTCAGTGTCAATATCCTAGTTGTGATACTACTGTACTACAATTTTAAAGATGTTACCACATCCATGGCCTGACAGTCTTTGGCCCTGTCCAAATTCCTCACTGCAAATTTACAGCATGTTTATAAATACAAACTCGGGGCGGGGAAGGCAGACCCTGGACATCTAGTGAACCACAGTATTTGAAGGAGGTGTCCCCCTCCCTATCCACAGGGAGTGACATCAAACAGGGTCAGCTGCAGACCACCCGCCCCCCACACACAGGCTCAGCATAGCTGCACTACCTTTCCATTTCTTCAGCATTCATCTCAAGCCTGTAGTAAGTTCAACTTTAGTTTTTCTATCATCCTTTATGGTTTTTGTTATGAGTCTCTTTCCAACACTAGTGGATTCCTTATGAAATTGGAGCTCAGAAGCACCATGGCTGGGTGGCTCCATGGGTTGGAGCATACTCCCATATAGCAAAAGGTTACAGGTTTGATTCCCAGTCAAGAAACATACATAGTTGGCAGGTTCAATCCTTGGTCAGGGCACATACAACAAACAGGCAGCTGATTGAGCTCTCTCCCTCTCCCTCCCTCCCTCCCTCTCTCTCTCTAAAATCAATAAACATATCCTGAGGTGAGGATTTTTTTAAAGATTAAAATCAGAGATCAGCAATGAAACTTCTATGTGGCCGCACTGGTTCCTTTATATTTCTCCATTTAATTGGGACTATGTGTATTCTGTTTTCTGAATCCCCATTGGGGCCTTTTACCTATCTTAAGCCACATTCTTTTTCAATAAACACCTGGGCATGGACTATATTTACCTCAGATTTTGTTTTTGATTTCTTCAACCCTAGCCTATATGTCTGATTATTCTGGGAATGACCTTGTTTTACTTATGAAATCTGAGATATCCTTTATTACTTCTACATTACCAGTAAATTCTTCCTTCTTGATAATAATTAGCTCCAAAGTTCTATGTGTTAGAAAATCTATCTTCATGGAAAACAAAGTCTCATCAAGGCAATTGAAGAGTTTCTCAAAGCCTTGCTTTCAGCAGAGTAAGTTTTTCGGCAGATGGCTGGATACTTCAATGTTCCCGTCACAACCAGATCACATCCCTGCACCTGTTTTATAATCTGTGTGAAGGATGCATCACTCCCCTCTAACTGCCCAGCCCTCCACGCTGGCGACATTACATCTGTTTCTTTCTCCATTTACCCTCAACCAGATGTTCTCAACTGTGTTTCCAAAATCAGGTTTATTAACTTTCTTTGGAGGAAACCCCTTGAGAAACAATGATAACTCTCCAGCCATTTCCTATTATGTGCATTGCTCTTGCCAACGTTTAATGTCATCTTTGCCATTTATGGTATTGGTGGTTCTTATGAACACATGTGTATCAATTTGTGGTAAAAATCTTTAGTTATTTTATTACTCTATAAATGCCTATAATCATAAGTGTCCATCATTGACTTCTTATTTATCTGCCCCCTGAGAGTCAGTAAGTTCTCCCTCCCCTAAAGGGGAAAAGCTATACCACAACAGAAATTCCAGATGATGTCAAAATTGCATAGTGTTCTTTGGGGACATTTTTCTTCTTTCCCCTCAATTTTCACTTTTTAGAGGCCTTTTCTAACAGTTTGGAGAGGCTCTTGTTAAATACATTCTTTCCAGGCTATTGCCCAATGAATCGGAATAGGCTCGGTTTTATAAAATCCTAAGAAAAAATCATTTTAATCTAAATTGTTGTTCAACTTGTTAGATAATTAGCATACAAACTCAAATAAGAGAGAAAAAATGTTCAAATCTCCTAGTGACTCTAGGTAAAAAAAATTTTGAGAGGACAAATAACATTATAGGGGTAAAGCAGAAAAATTTTAAATAAAAATGCTTTCATTGTTTTCAACTGCCCCCCCACCTTTTTTACCATTTTGAAACATGCTTTATACATCACAAAATCATCGTACAAGCTCCTTACAGATGTTAATGATCTAAAATAATAAATAAGTTGATATTATAATCTTTAGTCATAGATGTTTCATATCATTCCAAAGGGTACCCCCTGCCTTTTTGTTTCAATGATTGCTTATGTAACACAAGATGATTTGTAAAGCTGTGTTTGAGTTATTTATGTGCTTGTTTTAAACAATATGTAAAAGAAAAAAGAGGAAAAAACTTTTCTTGGTAGAATTCATGATCCCATGACGGGTGTTTTCTGTGATTCTGTTATGCAGCAGTAGGGGCAGATATTCTAAACTAAGAACAGTGGTGGTATCCAAATAAGGGGAATTATGTCTCCAGAGAGAAATCCCATTGGTGGCCAATTTTTTTCCAAGAAAGTGACAACTCTGTGACAGGGAAGTCAGTAGCCCAAGTAATCAGGTGGCTGGTGTGTAACGCTTTAGCAGTTCATGTCATCTATTCCCAAGTCCAAGTCAATGATTCTCACGTATGGCCAAAGCACAAACAGAAAATAGGAAAATGTAAAGAACAGAAATAAGATAAACCTAAATTCCAAAGGACAACTGCCAGGGAAAATATCAAAATCTACAGTGTAGTATAAGGTAAGAAATGTAACCACAAGAAACAGAAAGTTGCAAAAGAGAAATAACAAAAATAAAAAAATATATATAAGGGTACAAAAATGCCAGGGAGGGGCAACAGAGCTACCTAAGGCAACTTAAAACTGATAACATAACACCTTTTTTCAATCTGAACGTCCCCAGATAGTAAGAAATAGACCAAATCAAGATAGGCAGTGTCGGGGGGGCAGATACTCAGTGGCACAGGTACATGGGGTCCAAAGAGGTGTAGTACATATCAGCTTTGTTTAGAAGAGCCCCAATCACTATGGAAGTTCAGTCCCTGAGGCAGGCCACAGTAATAGAAGGTGCCAGGAAGAAGTGATGTCATCATTCCAATAATTCACTTCACTCATTCCATGACCCCAAGAGGCAAGTGAGAGTTGAAGGGACGGGGTCTACCCCTATCTAAAGATCTCAATGGAGATTCAAATATTCTAAATAAAAGAGTAGCAAACTGGATCCAACTATATAGAAATAATACAATATGACCTTCTTTGATTGATCCCAGGAATTCAAAGTTGTTTTAACATTAGAAAATCAATCAGTGTGATTCAGTGTATTCACTGAATATTATGATGATTTGCCCAGAGGCAGAAAAGGCATCCAATAAAATTCAATAGTCTGTCAAGATAAATATTAGCAAACGACCAAAAATCAGCCACTCTGTTTAATGGTGAAACATTAAACATTTCTTTCTGAGATAGCAGAAGTACAAAGATGTGATTGTTACTTCTGTTCAACTTTGTGCTGGAGGTTTTAGCCAGTGCAGTAAGGCAAAAGAATATAAAAGTGAGAGGATTAGAAAGCAGCCAAATTTTTATTATTCACAGATGACATAAGTGTGTATAAAAAATGTAAATGATTCACCCCTGACTGACATAGCCCAGTAGATTGAGTGCCAGCCTGAGAACCAAAGGGCTGCTGGTTTGATTCCCAGTCAGGGCACATTCCTGGGTTGCAGGCCAGGTCTCCAGTAAGGAGCATGTTAGAAGCAACCACACATTGCTGTTTCTCTCCCTCTCTTTGTCCCTCCCTTTCCCTCTCTCTAAGAATAAATGAATAAAATCTTTTAAAAAATCTATAAAAATGTACATGATTCACAGACTATTAGGATTAATAAAGACATAATAAATTTACCTGATTCAAAATCAATACACAAAAATCAGCTTACTGCCAGTGTTCTGTTTCTGTACTTGGTAGTTAGTCCATGCTCATTTGCTTTGCAATAACTGGTTGAGCTATAAGTTTGTGTTTTGTGAACCTTTTTTACTATCCTTCCTTGTTATTAGGACCTAAAGGCATCCTACTCTTTCTAATAGGATCTACCAGCTTAATGAAAGCAAAACTTGTACCCTGAAAAGCAGTAGTCCATCTGTGTAAAAATATTTAAAACCTTGTTTAATGGATACTTTTGAGCCTCACAATTTGCCTTAATTCTATTCTTATTTTACTGTTTAAGTTTCTCTTTAAAGCAATAATCACATGTACAACAAACCCGGCAAAAGTATAACAGAAGCTCCTGTTTATTCATCAAAGCCTACTATGTCCCTTCTAGATATTTGACCTTAAAATAAGTGTTTATTTACCAATTCCATGTTCCTAGCCTTCAATCAAAAAGATCTCTATACTTTAGTTGGCCCTTGGTAGACTGATCTATATATACCTTTGCGTTTCCTCTAGAGAAGATGGTCATTTAGAAGAAAAGAATGATTTAATAAAACCTATAAGGCAAGTCATTGTCTACAGAACTGAGATGTTTTCTTAAAGACAAAATAGAACAATTTCTTTTCATCCACTGATCAATAGATAAAAATAAGTTGGATATAAATTTATGGGCACAAACAAGCACTATTTGATTCACTTATTGTTAGTTGCATAGAGCATTGTTAAAGTCCGTTGGAAGCCCAAAGAGCCATTAGCAGAGTGTGGCAGTCACAGCATCCCCGTCATTGGGCCTAAAAGCAGAAGAGAAAGGCAATATCAGACCTCATGTAGGGACACAGTTTAGAGCTCTGGCAAGACTCCCATGCTCCTAGGGGACCTGCTTCCTCTCACAAAAACATAGTGTGTCTTAAATGCCTGAACCACATTTCATCTAAAAAATACCATCCACCACTGCCTGGTATTGTAATAACCTACATTATATGTTCATTAGACATTAAAAACACAAACACTGACATTCTTTGCCTCACCTGTTATGGCACAAGAAAGCATAAACGAGTCTGTCAAGAAACAAAAGGATTTTGTTAAACACCCCAAAACTAATCTGTTATTATTCTGCCTGTCAGGGGAAAAAATCAGGAAACACAAATTCATATCATTTTCTATTAACTAAAAATAGAGGGTAAAAATGTAATTCCACTAGAAAAATGAATAAGTACTTGAAAACCATCACATTTTATAAAGGTCTAGCTTTTGGAAACTGTAACCCTGTCATTAAATTATTTCCCCAAATCTATTCACACAGTCATGCGCTGAGGCTAAGAGGAGGAGAGAAGATCATTTTTCCCCCCAAATTTGGTATCCAGCTTTCTAAAAAAAGACAAAGGCACATTTTATCATCCTGGATAAAGTGACTCCAGTGAAGCAGATAAAGTGTCTAATAAGGCCTAATTATCTCATGTTGTGATTCTTTTTAAATCACTTTTAACCTGAGGAAGAATTTTAATTATCTTGTATAATAAAGTCTTTCCTTATTTCACCCCCTCTAGGAGAAAAGGCATATTAAACCTTATTTTTGTCAAAAGATAAGAGCAGTATTAAGTTTAAATTGATGTCATTATGAAGTAGTCGAAATCAGGATTATAAATTTCAACTTCAGTAATTATTCGATTGGTCACAAAAAGAGTATCACTCTACCACTGACTTCTAGAAAGGGCCATCACAGCTAACAGCACACATGTGATATGCCAGGGATGGTGGGGGAAGAGAAAAATGTGTTCATTCTATTCCAGTACAGTCTTGTGATTCCAAGGTTAAATTATTGAAGCAGTTTGGGAGGTACTTTTTAATATGGTTTTCAAAAAGTTTTCTCCTCATTATCAACTCTTTAATAAACACTTCAAAGTTTCTGTGAGCTTCTCTATTGGGAAAAATATTAATTCATGAGTCTTCTTCCCAAAAATACGCTCAGTTCTCGCTGGGATTCAAGAACTCAAGAAGGAAATGTTATGCAAGTGACTGTATATGAAAAGATAAAATTTCTCTTCCTCTTTCTCCTATTTCTTCTACAAATGCATTCCTTTCTTGCCTGAGATAACCTCCATCTTGTAATGAGACTCTGACACAAGGTACAGACTCTCCAACTCAGGGCAGGTCTCTGAAACAGGATATTAATCTAAATACCTCCCCTCTTTTTTCCTACTGTATATAAAATAAAAATAGTGAGCATTGAATGTATGCTTGGCATTGGGATAGGGTCTTTCCAGTACATTTGTCTCATGTATCTTCACTACTTTATCCCCATATACTAATGAAGTCACTGAGCCTTAGAAATGTTTAGTGGCTTCCCCAAGGTTACACAGCTACTACATCATGCAACTTGAATGCATCTCCATTTGCATATAGAGCCCATTCATTTAACCACCACACCAATTGTCATCCAGACCTTCATGTTGACAGAGAGCAGGTAGCTGCTTTCCTTCCTTATATAAGGATATAGTTTGGATATTCATGCTTCCAGAGGAGCATGGAATTTGTCATATACTTATACCTTTATGTACTCATCTTTGACCCTTGCCACTGAAAGGTATATGGGTGAACTTTAAAGTAGAACAGTGGCATGCTCAGCTTCCTGTTAATTTCATGCTACAATTAAGTACAGAGGGAGGCAAACATAGGTTTACAGTTATTCATATGGAAAATAATATAAAACTAATAAATAATAATATAAGAATAGCCCTGGCTCGTTTGACTCAGTGGTTGAGTGCTGGCCTGGTAATCAAAGGGTCACCAGTTTGATTCCCAGTCAGGGCACATGCCTGGATTGTGGGCCAGGTGCCCAGTAGGAGGTGCACTAGAGGCAACCACACATTGATGTTTCTCTCCCTCCCTTTTTCCTTCCCTTCCCCTCTCTAAAAAATAAATAAATAAAATATTCTTTAAAAGAAAGAATAAACTCTGTGTTTTGTGTACTCACAACTGTAAAGTTACTTTCACCCCACCCTGTGTGTACAGAATTAAATTACATCCTTTTTTACTTAAAGGAACTCAACTTGTCTTTGGCTTACTACAATAGAAGTCTTTGTCTTACTCTGGTCATATCCCATTGGCAGTGCATAGCATGGGAAGAAGGTCATCTTCATACATTTAGGGGCCCAAACTGTCAGGGCTCTGACATACTGCAAAGTCACCTTAGGTAGCAACATCTCACCTGAAGCCTTGGAGAGAAAGAGCAGAAGACAGCAGGAGTGGGTTTTCAGGCCAGGCAGAGAAATACCCCACTAACAAAAGGAACCAAAGGGGAGAATAGCTAGCCAGTCTCATTTACCTTAGGTATACACAGAAATGCAAATTAGATGAAAAATTGTAATTAGAAGAGTCAGTTATGAGTATTCTATGGAATGCCTTGAAACTTCATTTTTAATCTGACTATATTTCACTCTCTCTCAAATTTATTACCTACTGTTTAATTTGTATCTGTGTTAAGACCCTTTAAATATTCTCTAGGAAAAGATGGGAAATCATATTTAATTAATGAATAATTTGTGGAACCAAATAATAATACTTTTAATACTTGCAAGCAATTAACACAACATTTTTATATGTCAGGTACTATTCTGAGTATTTTATACAGATTATCCCATTTAATAAAACCACTTATGGTTAGCCATTTATTATTAATATGTAAATAATGCTGCTTTAAATAGTGTTACTGAGGTTTGTCCTGGGAAAGTTAAACCATTGCCTCATGATCTTTTAACTATTAATTTGATTAGGAAGCTCATTTTTTTCAATCAACACAAAGGTAAACTTCAGGCAAGCTTAGCTATATCATCTGTTAAAACGCATACTGCTGGGCCCTCTACACGAGTTTGATTCAATAAGTCTGGCACAGTGCCCAAGAATTTTCAGCATCCCTAGATGACGCTGGTGCTATTAGTGTAGATAAATCAAAAGGACCTAGTTTGCAAAGGGGTGGGAAAACCCAGCCCAAGGAATATGGACCTTTGGAGTCTTTAGGCAATGCAGGAGAAGGGCTTACAAGAATGGGTGCAATTCTGATTTTGATTAAAAGCATAAAATACAGTGTACCTGGATATATTATTATAATATTTTCAAAAGTCATGTAAGCAGACAAGCCTTCAGCTAAAATATGTCCTACTGAATTTGTACATCTCTGTAGAGGAAGGAGACACTGTGTTCTGCAAGTGTACTTGGTAGGACTTCCCAAAACCCTTCTAAAAAGAAAACTTTAGGGATTTTAGGGCAGCCTAATATTTAGATCCACCTTAATACAGAGAAATGAGAAGCTTCCAAAAAGAGATTTAACAGGCAATTTCTTTCTCTGGCCAGGAGGAAGGGAAGCAGAGATAAAAAAGATAGGGCTCTCTAAGACCAAGACCGAGGAGGTTTGCCCAGGAGACACTTATAACTCATACAGGGTAGACAAAAACAGAATAAGGATACTATTCCTCAACTCTGGACCACGTCCGACTTTGTAATTTGAGAAGGGGACAGAGCATGACATTGTGATGGATGCCCCATTCCTCTTTCTCCCTGGGTGATATTGCTGAAGATCTCGTCAGTGCCAGAGTCAATCTCAAAGCCTCTACAGAACATGATTGTATCTGGGAGCTTTTACGTTCCAACTATGTGATCAGTTTATAGGACATTTTTCTAAAATGAATTGTTACATGTTCTCATCTCTGCTCCTGATTCTCACTGCCTTTGCTAGATTGGCTATTTTTAAAGTCCTATTTTAACCATAAATGAGCAACTTGATTCTATCTTCCATGCAGAAAAAGAGATTGCTATCTTTATACCCAAAGCCTATCTTTTGCTATTTCTCTAAGATTATGTTGGATGGGGAAGGGCAGACAGTTATGCCCTCCCCTCCATTCTTCTTTATCTGAGAAGGACCCGCTGCAGACAGAAGGGCCAGAGTGCCTCCAGTGCCTCCAGCGCCTCAGGGCCTCTTGCACGGAGCTCAAATAGCAACAAAGCTCTTCAAGAAAAGGAATTGCTTTCTGAGTCTCACTGAGTATCGTTACATCACCAGGAATTTCCATATGAGAAAGGAAGGGCAGGGCATGAGCTGTCAGATGGCAAGGAGGAAGTAGTCCATTCTAGCAAATTCACTGCTATTATTTCATTTATTCATTCAGCCCCTGTTTATTAAAGGCCATTGCATACAACCAGCACAGTGCTGAACTCTAGAGGTACAGGGAGAACAGAGACATACAGATGGTCCCCTCATAGACTCTAAATTCCAGCAGGAAGACCAGATATTAAACAACTGCATGCGTTATTAACCACTGACTGCAGTAAGGCGGATGAAGCATGGCTAACAACTTGCAGAGCTGACCTGGTCCCAGGATCAGGGAACTCTTCCCCCGAGGAACTGACATGAACTGAGTCCTGAAAGGGGGAGGGAGTCCTCCGATACAAGGGACTCAAGGAGAGAAAAGACCTACTTGAAGGCCCAAAGGTGGGAGCATATGTGGTGTATTTGGGGAACTGGCAGAGGCCTTGTGTCAATACAATGAAGACAGGGAGACATCCAGCAGAAGACGAGGCTCCTGGACAGCCCACGTGCCCCCATTAAATGGAAAAAGTCTCCAAGCACCAAGGACTTTGTCCAAAATAGTCACAGTGCTGTCCTCCAATCCAC
The DNA here is from genome assembly GCF_019186645.2 of Phyllostomus hastatus. Classification (NCBI taxonomy): domain Eukaryota; kingdom Metazoa; phylum Chordata; class Mammalia; order Chiroptera; family Phyllostomidae; genus Phyllostomus; species Phyllostomus hastatus. The sequence continues at coordinate 8,568,378 of NW_025334017.1, read as the reverse complement.
ATATTTTATTCCAAAGCATCTAGTGTGGCGCTCAGCAGAAGAAGGTGTTTGATGAATGTTAGCTAGATCATGAATAAATTAATAAAAAATGTAAGCATGTGTATAAAATCTATCTTTCACACATAGGAATCTGTGCTCTGGTCCATTTGCTGTGATATTACAAAAGGTATGAGGGTCTGGTCCCTTGAATTTGAAAAGGCAGCCTAGAATAATTATTGAATTCTGAGCCATTATTCTTTCCAATTAATTTCCCATGCAGCATATGTGTGCACTGTTATCCAGCATTCTGCTTTTTCATCCAAATGAAATAAGCATATTTTCAAAAGACATATTGGAGCACTGATACCATATCAGATACCAGAAAATTCTAAAAGTTTTATTTACAAGAGCCAGAAGAGAGAATAGAATCAGCAGCAGCTGAAAACAATATGGCAATGAAATTAAAGACCTCCTCCTTACACACACATTTTTTTCATCTATCCCCATCTCTAAATGCAGTCAGCCAAAAACTTGAGAATTTAAAAGCAAAATGTGCTTTCTAGACAACTGATGCTTTCTCATTCATTCTATTCATCTTTTTATTCTCCCATTCACATTTATGATCTGCTACCATGTATCAGGTATAGTGCTAAACACCAGCGATGAAAAGATGGTGAAAACATATTCTTTACTGTCACTAATGTTAAGAGGAGTAAATAGACAGTAAGTGTTCATGTGTCTCAGGTAGAGAATTCGGGTTGAGGGCAGTAGAGCCATAAAAGAAGAAGCAGTCAGTTCTATCTGGGGCAGGGCAGAGGGCAAACCTGGCACATGAATGTCCAGAAAGGAAAGGCTCAGGTAGAGAAGCTGACATTTTCCTAAGTCTTGAAAGTGTTCACCATCCAACAAAAGACAGAGCTAGTCAGCTTTCCAGGCAGAGGGTGAAATAGAACAAATGCATAGAAATGTGAAATAATTTGCAATATTCAAGGAACTGTGTACCGTTTGGTGTAGAAAAGCATAGAGTTCAAGGTGGAACAGGAACAAGTCTGATCATGTACATCTGGTATTGGTAAGAGAGCAGCTGCTGAAGATTCTTAAGCAGGGGAATGATAAAGCCACGAATTTTATTTCCAAAAAATCTCCCTGGTAGCAGCATAAAGAATGAATTGGGTGGAAGTCATGACTAAAGGCAATTGTTTCAGCCAGAAATGTTATGGTGTTAGAACTGAAAGAATTAAGATGACTTCCTGAAAACCTAGATCTGAAATGAAAGGACAATTAATGCAGCTTTTATTTTTCTATTACATGTTGATAGTTTTGGATAAAATCATTCAAAGCTTGAGTTGGCTAGTCTTAGATGTCATCTGATCTAGTGTCCTTAATTTACTAAAGAATCTGAGACCCGGAGAAGTAAATCCATAGAGCTAAGAGAGGCACCATGCACGCAGGTGACTTCAGCCTGAGCCAGATCCCATAAAGGAACATTTCTCTGCACCTCTCCCCACATTATTAATCAACCAGTGACCAACTGTCAAATAGTACTACTAGGAGTCTATTCTAAAGATTCTAAAGACCGGTGCAATAATTTTTATAATACAAATAGTCATTTCATTTTACATTTTGTACATATATATAATTACACATTATACTGTGCTTGCCTAAAATATTTTCTGAGGGACCCAATGAACTATGACCATTACAAAAGGCAGTGATCGTTAACATTTATAACTCTAATTCACATTCGTCTTCAGTTTCTTGGTTGCGGTGACTCTAAAGGAGTCTTTTGCTCTATGGAAATTGTAAGCCTATTTATAAAATTCAGCTCTGCCACTTGCTAGCTATATAATCTCTGGTAAGTCACTTAACCTCTGTATGCTTCAGTAAAATAAGCATAATAATGGAACACATCTGGTAGGGCTGCAGGAGTCTTTAATGAGTTAATGCACTAGAACAGTGCTTGCCATGTAGCAAACACTATATAAGTGCTAGCATTTATTAGTAGGGATAACAAGGTTCCACTAGCCATGGGATAGTCTAAAGTGGGACCCTAAGAGAAACCAGGCCTATCTGTGATTATATGTCACCAAAGAGGTTTCCCTATAGCTGTTTTCAACCTTCCAGGAGTCTGTTAGGATGTTTCATATGATCAAGTTAAATTTGGATGAGATGATTCTCCCACTCTCCTTGCTTGCAATTATTTTCTTCTGACTTTCTGACTCTTCAAGTGCTATCTTTTTTCACTAAATAAATAATGATGTACTATTTTGCAAGAATGATAGTAAACTTACCTGAAAATATCACAAACCCTGCTAATGATGCAGTAGAATTTGTCCAAACAATGAGAAATCCATTCTCTCATTTCCTGCTCCTACAGCCGAATGCTAATTTTTATAGCTTTAATTTAAAAAAAAAAAAGCCCATGCATTCAACAATAAACATGCACTAGGATATATTATGTGTTGGATACTCAGCGAGGTGCCACGCATACAGACACATTGCCTGCACTCAGAGGAATCACCATTATACTGGGGATCTGTCCATTGCATTCCTGTCCATAGGGTACCTCCTGGGAGCCAGGCCTGTACTTTGGAAGGGTGTATGGGGCCAAATGGAATCTACCTAGACTCTGTCCTCATGGCATCTCAGGTCTAATGAGGGATACAGATAAGAAGTAGGAAAACAAACAAACAGGCACATAATTACAAACTGAGAAAAGCCTTATGAGGGCAAAGAAGAGGTTAAAATGACGACTTCCCTGCTCCTGCAAGGGAGAAGGTCAGTGTAAATGGGGGGGGGGGGGGCGGGCAGAGAAAGCCATCATGAAAAAGTAAAGACAAGGGGGACACAACCCAGCAGCCCACCATGCAAAGAAAGAACAGAGGAAAGGACGGTCAAAGTAGAGGAAACAGTACAAATGAAGGCCTCATGCTGGGAACAACTTAACTGTGTTCAAGCAGCAGGAGTCACCCATGTGGCTTCAGCAAAGGCAGGATGATGCTCAATGAAATGCAGAGGCAAGCGGGGCAACAACTTGCAGGGCATGGTAAGTCATGGCCAGGAGTTATGTATATTACTCTTGATACAATAGGAAGCCATTAAAAGATTTTAAGAAGTGATGTGAAATTTATATTTTTAAGGTTGTGCTGGACACTATTTTAAAAATGGGTTGGTGGGTTGAGCAGTAATATAAATGGAACCTGGGGAAAGAGGCAAGATCTTTAGGCTGCCCCTCCAACAGGCCACTGGAGAGTGAACTCAAGGAAAGGGGCATGCAGTTGAAAGGAAACAGAGGAATTCTGGCTCATTTGGAGTAGAATGCATGATCTCACTGATGAATTAGAACTGCAGAATGAAAAATAGGGACAAATCAAGGATAATGCCCATGTTTCTGGCCTAGACAATTAAGTAAATAGGGATGAGAAAGATTGGGGAGGAACTGGTTTCATAAGAAATAAAATCTGTTCAATGTTTTTTGGTCTTACGTGGAAAAATTCTCTTACAAATAATTACCTTACAGTAGTGAAGTGCTAATAGAGTTTCATATCAGTAATCCAAAAGGCTGCTTTATGAGATGCTCTGACTCACACTGAATTAAATGCAAAGGAGAGTTGCAATTAGCTCTGGAGCGCTTTCTTCTCTAGACAATGGGCATGCGTTATTAAATGTGTCTGATAGAGTAACACTTGGAGTTGATCATGTCCCAAAGAAGCTTCACCTCCCCTCCTCCTGTGAACTTTGCTTGGTGCCAGTGTAGGCTGCTCAACGAATGCAGTTGAATCCTTAATGTATCTGACATTAGAGCATAAAATGAATAGTCATCTTTGAATACCATGTTACTCTGCAATTTTTGTGTATCATAGTAGTAGTTAATGTGGCCACCCCAAATGATTAGCTTGACTGGGCAAGTGAAATGAGGAGCCTGGAGACAGGGTCACAGCCCTTAAATAATTAGCCTAACTCAGCTATGGCATTCAAATTCCCCTTGCCAATGACTGGTTCAGGGGCGGACATGTGACCTAATCCTAGTCAATTCCAGTGAAGGGAAACTGTTTGAAGGCTTTGTGGAAAAGTGTTTCTTGGTCCTTAATGGACACATGAGGAGAGACAGTCCTTTCTTTGTCCCCTGGATATTGTCATGTCTGGAACTGCTGTCACCTTCTTGCTCACAGCACAAGAGCGCAGCCAGTACACAGAGAGAGGTAGAACTAATAGATGCTTCTTTCCTAGATCCTGCGCTGTCCCTGAACTTCCTGTTATAAAGAAGAACAAAATTCCTCATTGCTAAGCCAGTCTGAGTTCCCTCATTGACACTAAATACGTCCTTACTAACATATAGAAGGCCGATGGCTTGGAGAAATGACCAAATGCTTGTCCACTCAAATCCATGAAAAATAACTCTCTCAAGGGCTCCACTGTATTTTTAATTCTGTGCACACCTGTTTTTTTGAGGAACCTGATAGTCTCTCAAGAGTTTATAAACCAAAGTAAATAAAGTAAGTTTCATGATAGAAGTCTGTCAAAGAATTAAAGTTGTTTCAATAATGCTTCCTATGGAATTCAAAAGAGTTTTCAAAAGAGAAAGAAGTGGAGAAAATTCACAAATTTCAGTTGTAAAAAAATGTGAAAATATGAAAGGATATATTGAAGACCACACTTTAGTAAATAACCCCTGAAAAATAGAAAAATGAAAGAATCTACAATAAAGGAGGTTCTCTTTCTCTTTCTCCTGCCTCTTGATTTATTTAGCTATCAAGTCAGATGAAAAATAAAAATGATATTATTGAAGTTAAAAGGGAAAAATTATTTGGAGGACACTTCTGATGTTGTAAACAGTAGGGAATTATTTGAGCATCAGAAATGTCTTTGGATGGCAGGTTTCAAAAAGGAAAAACTTACTGGGCTTTGTGGTCCCCAAATTCTGAAACAAATTAAGTCACAAGAGTGGGGAGAGAAGAGTGTAGATCAAAGATGAACAGAAGGTAAAAAAAACACACATATTTCTGGCACAGCTGAGCACTGAGGGCCCTAAAAACAGAAACTTCTAGACCAAAAACATCAGTCCGCTCGGTGGGAGAAGACGACCACTTTCCATTTGCCCGGCAGCATGTCCCCAGGACCTACCCCTCACTAGCCACCTCTGTAAGGAAATCTCAGCTGCAGTCGTATAATTCTGCACATTTTAAATTTTGGTCACTCTAGAGCTGATCTATTTTCCTGGTTACTTATCAAAAAATATCAGCTTAGGTATAAAGATTATGGTAGTTAGAACATTTTTAAAACATTTAACCTCTCAAAAACAAAATCAAGTTTTTTACTTCTAGAAAGTGAATCCAACTAGCCCCTAGTTTTTCCTCTTGATATTAAAAAAAAATCACCTCATTTCCCTAGTTCATAATATTGGTAGCAACTACAATTCATTCTTTGAGCAAGTTTCCCACTGAATGCAGTCCAGTGGATTGACAAGAGCGCGTGTGTGAGTACAGCTGCAGGGCGCGGCAGAGTAGGCTTACAGTTGTTCATAAGGAAAGTAACACAATAGTTAATAAACAATAACACAAGAATAAACTCTGCTTTGCATACTCACAACAGTAAACTTAGTTTTGCCACACTTTGTATATTTTAAAAAAAAACACAGATACACCTAGCAAATAAATTAAGGGATGTCTAGTCACTTTAAAAAATTACCTGTTATGGGAGCTCTTATAGAAGCTGGGTTTCCATGATAAGTTTTTATAAAATTATTCATTCATAAACATTAGTTTATATAACATGCTCTCTCTTAACTACCTCTCCAACACAGCTCCAGCTTTTTATGATGTGGAATATACAATAAAACCTCAATTGCTTATGTAACTGATTATAGTCCTTTAAAAATAGCTAAACACGTGAATTTTCTCCCACCACTTAAAAAGTAACTGTGACCAAGTAACCTAGACTTTGAGAAATGACCGGACTTTGAGAAATCAGTCTATCTTGACTGCTTTCTTTGGTATCATGATAAAACCACATCTTGTTCTCTCCTGGACAGAGTGACGGCTATCAATCCGCCAGTGGTGGTTGTTGGAAATGAGAGGGAACTGCTGTGGGCTTCAGCTCCTACTGGAAAGACATTTTGTTTCCCACGATGGGCACCACCTGCCTCTAACCTCCATCTGGGGGTAGACAGGAGACTCTGCTGTTACCCAGAGATAGAGGTGACAATATCAACAGTGCAGAGAGGTGGGTGTTAATGGGGAGGCTGCCACCGATACAGTAGTTATCGGGTCCTTTAGCTGCACAGGGAGGGACGGGGCAAGGGCAAGGACACTGACCCTCTGGACCTGAGATGGGAAGTGTCCCCTCCCTGAGTCCAGGGGACCATCCAAAACCACCATGGGGAAGCCAGTTGTGCCTGACAGAGCCCAAAGCTCTTGCCTGCTCAGCAGCGGAGAGAGCACTGTGGCAGCAGGAGGTGCAGGCCTGTCCAGAAGCAGATGCACACCTGTCAGGGAACACCTGCGAGGACACCCGTGAGGAAACCCACAGAAACACTGGAAACACATTGAAGGAGACCCATCTCTATCAAGAGAGCTACTGGGAAACCTTGTAATTCTGTGGATTCAGGGCCTTTTTATGTGGCCACTCTCCTTTTCTGAAAGGTTCTTTGGGAAAGCACATAGCTTACTTTCTCACCTGATTTGGGTCTCTGTTCAAATATCACCTTATCAAGAAGAACATCCTTAACCATCTTTCTTAAAATAATACACACAAACACGGTTTATATTGGTGCACTGGCAACCTCAGGCTCTCCTTAGCTTGTAGAAGCATCACCCCAATTTTTGTCTTCATCTTCACATAATGTTCTCCCCATGTCTGTGCATATCTGTGTGTCTGAACTTCCACTTTTTATAAGGACACCAGTCGTATGGAATTAAGACCCACCCTGCTCCAGTGTGACCTCATCTTAACAAATTACATTTGCAATGAACCCATTTCCAAATAAGGTCACATTCTGAGATATAATATATGAATTTTACGGAGATTAATTCAACCCATGACAGATCCACATCCTTCCCTTTTGCTTCGAAATGTGCTTAAATCTCTAGCCTTAAAAAAACTTAACAGAATTTGCCCTGGCTTGTGTGGCTCAGTAGTTGAGTGCTGGCCTGTGAATCAAAGGGTCACTTATTCAGTTCCCAGTCAGGACACACGCCTGGGTTGTGGGCCAGGTCCCCAGTTGAGAGTGCATGAGAGACAACCACACACTTACGCTTCTCTCCCTCTCTTTCTCCCTCCCCTCCCCTTTCTAATAAATAAATAAATAAAATCTTTTAAAAAGTTTAACAGAATTTCATGTCAACTAAAATCAAATTCATTTAAAAAATACTAGTAAAATTGTACACTTCAAAAAAAATAAACAGAGCTGGGACTTCATTCTAAATTCTGCCTTTGCCACTATACCCTTAACGGTCATTTTTAAACATTGTTTCTTTAACTTATACTTTATTTTTTATTTAATCTTTATTGAATTATTTTACATTACCTTTTGGTCCCCTATACCCTCTCCCCCCAGCAATCACCACACTGTTGTCCAGATCCATGAGTCCATTTTCCTTTTTGCTCAATCCCTTCTCTCCCAAACCGCCCTCTGCCACTAGCTGTCATCCTGCTCTCCATCTATGCATCTGTTCCCATTTCTTGTTAATTCAGTTTGTTCTTTAGAGTCCACATATGAGTGAATCATACGGCATTTGTCTTTTTTCTGGCTTATTTCATTTAACATATATTCTCCAGGTCCATCCACACTATCACAAGGGTAAAGTTTTCTTCTTTTATACAGCCACATAGTATCCCATTGTGTAAATGTCCCATAGTTGTTTTATCCACACATCTATTAATGGACATTTGGGCTGCTTCCATATCTTGGCAATTGTAAATAACACGGCAATGAACATAGGGGTGCTTATGTTCTTTCTGATTAGTGTTTTGGGTTCCTTCAGATATATTCCCAGACATGGGATCACTGGGTCAAAAGGAAGATCCATGTTTAATTTTTTGAGATATCTCCATACTGCTTTCCACAGTGGCTGCACCAGTCTGCATTCCACCAACACTGCTAAAGGTTCCCATTTCTCCACATCCTCCCCAGCACTTGTTGTTTGTTGATTTATTGATGACAGCATTCTGATAGGTGTGAGATGGTATCTCATTGTGGTTTCAATCTGCATTTCTCTGATGATTAGTGATGTTGAGCATCTTATGTTTATTGGCCATAATAGATACCTTGAAACAAATTAAAATGAGGACACAACAATCCGAAATCTGTGGGACACTGGGAAAGCAATCCTAAGAGGGAAATTCATAGCATCAGAGGCCTGTCTCAAAAAAAAAAAAAAAAAGAAACAGCTCAAATAACCTAACTTCACACTTAAAGGAACTTGAAAAAAGAACAACAAACAAAGCCCAAAGTAAGTAGAAGGAAGGAAATGATAAAGTTTAGAGCAGAGATAAACAAAATAGTGTATGAAAAGCAATACAAAAGATCAATGACTCCAAGAAATGATTCTTTGAAAAGATAAACAAGATTGACAAAACTTTAATCAGATTCATCAAGAAAAAAAAAGAGAAAATATCCAAACAAATAAAATCAGAAATGAAAGACAAGAAATAACAATTGACACCAAAAAATACAAAGGATTGTAAGAAAATATTATGAACAACTATATGCCAACAAACTGGGCAATCTGGATGAAATGGATAAATTCCTAGAAACATACAATCTCCCAAAACTAAATCAGGAAGAACCAGAGAATCTGAAGAGACAAATTATAGCTAATGAAATTAAAGCAGTAATCAAAAAACTCCCAACAAACAAAAGCCTGGGACCAGATCGCTTCACAGGGGAATTCTACCAAGCATTCCAAGAAGAACTAATACTTCTGCTTCTCAAACTATTTCATAAAATTCAGGAGGAGGGGAGGATCCCAAACTCATTTTACAAGGCCAGCATTATCCTAATTCCAAAACCAGATAAAGACACTACAAAGAAAGAAAATTATAGGCCAATAACTCTGGTGAACATAGATGCTAAAATCCTCAACAAAATATTAGCAAACCAAATACAGAAATGCATCAAAAAGGCCACACACCATGATCAAGGAATTTATTCTGGGAATGCATGAACATGGTTGGTACAACATTCATAAACCAATAAATGTGATTCACCATATAAACAAAATGAAGGATAAAGACCACATGATCATATTAATAGATGCAGAGAAAGCATTTGATAAAATCCAGCACCCATTTATGATAAAACCTCTCAGCAAAGTGGAAAGAGAGGGACCATACCTAAACATAATAAATGCCATATATGACAAACCCACTGCCAGCATCATACTCCATGGGCAAAAACTACAAGGGCTCCCCTTAAGACTGGGAACAAGATAGGTATGTTACTTTTACCACTCTTATTCAATATAGTACTGGAAGTCCTAGCCACAGCAATCAGACAAGGAGAAGAAATAAAAGGCATCTAAATAAGAAAGGAAGTAGTGAGGCTGTCTTTTTTCACAGATTACATGGTACTGTGCAGAGAAAACCCCAAAGATTCCACCAATAAAGTACTAGAAATGATAAACAAATTCAGCAAAGTAAAAGGATATAAAATTAATATCCAGAAATCAGTTGCATTTTTATATGCCAATAACAAACTAACAGAAAGGGAAATTAAGAAAACAATCCCATTCACAATTGCTACAAAAAGAATAAAATACCTAGGGATAAACCTAACCAAGGAAGTAAAACACCTGTACTCAGAAATATATGACACTGAAAAAAGAAATTGAAGACAATATAAATAAGTGGATGCATGTACAGTGTTCACGGATAGGAATAATTAACACCATCAAAATGTCTTTACTACCCAAAACAATCTATGGATTCAATGCAATTCCTATCAAGATTCCAATAACATATTTCACAGAACTAGAACATATATTCAAAAATGTATATGGAACCACAAAAGGTCCTGCATGGCACAAAAAGAAGAACAAAGTTGGAGGACTCTATTTTTTAATTTCCCATTCTCTCCTTGATCCATTCCAAATAACTCTCCAATAGATCCCACAAAGGTCCACAGTGACCTCCTATAGATGACACAATGGTAATTTTAGTCCACAGTTTATTCAACCCTGTAAGAAGCATCTGACAGCACCAAACATTCCTACCTTCTTGAAATATTCTTCCCCCACTGAGGACCTAGCACCATTGTTTGCTTTATCTCCCTACTTCTTTTTCCACTTCCTTGCAAATGAATCATTGTCTATGCAGCCCATAAGCAAGTCTATAATCCTTGCTCCTGGATCCTTTTCTTTCTTCATTCTATACTCTACTCCTGAGTGATATCATACATACTTATGACTTCAATTTCCTCCCAAACACAGATAATTTGGAAATTGATATCTCCAGCTCAGGTCTCCCCCCTGATTGCGAGATCTGTGCCTCCTACTGCCTACTTGCTTCTTAAATATCCTAAACTTTTCTCAACTTCTCTTTCTAAAATTGATCACAAAATCTTCACTCTGTCACCACCCTCAATACCACAGCCCTCCCCTTCTCTACAGCAATGAACTGAAGCACTGTGCAGACATGACTACCACATACCAAAGCTGTTATTTCCTTCTTTAACTTACATTGTCCTCCAATTAAATTGGGTTTAAAGGTCTTTCTAATCATCTAGAGTTGTGATTATTGAAAATGAAACATTTGCATGCAAGGGTTCATTAGCTCTCATAACAATTCTATAAGGTAATTTTATCTATGCACATTTTGCATATGAGGAAACCAGGTTTGGAGAAGTTAATAACTCCCTCAAGATCACCAAGATGGCAAATGATGAAGTCTGGCATCAACCTCAATTGGATTTCAGAATCAGAACCCCTAGGCGCACAACTAAACTAGGATCACAGTCACAAAACACACTGAAGTCATGAGGAAAAAGCAGAAGGCTGCATTTAACCCTGGTTTCAAGGATTTAGAGAAAATGTGGATACAGAAGTGAGAAGGTCACACTGTCTGAGCAAAGACAAGATCAAGGTGACCCTGATAATACAAGAGGGACAATAGAGTTTATTCCAGTGCACAAGAGTCCCTGTTGAGGACTATTATATGAAGGTGAACATATAAGTGAGGGTCATAAAATGGAATTTCTTGAATACCAGACTGAGGAGCTAAAACTAGAAACTTTAAGCAATAAGAAATCAGGAGCAAAAGCCCAATGACTTTGAAAAACATTGGATAATACAGTCTCTTTTGATTTCCACTGAAAGCACTCAGATCTCTAACGCTGATTTGGGGTTCAGGTCAGGTGAGCACATAACCTCTCCCTTCTTGAGTTATGACATGTAATTCACAGGGAGACACAGTCACATAATCCCAGCCACAAACACTCCCTAGAGGTGGTTAGACTTTCAAGAGTAAATGTGTAGATATTTGGAAAGACTATACATATTTAGAAAATGTGTTTTTCTGGGCTCGGTTACCTCCTCTTGGGTATAGTAATGCACCTTTTTCTCCAAAGAACAATGCCTGAAATTAATCTGAAGGAGGAAAAACAGAGATGAGCACCGTTGTCCTAGGAGATGGTCGCAGTGCAGTCCTTGTGATGACTGCTCACATCCAGCTTCCGAAATGCCTTATTCTTACAGCAGCATTGATATGTCAGGAGATGAACTTGTCGACCCACAAGAAGATTGAGATTGTTTGTAGATTAGGAAACCAAAATTAAGCCAAGCAATTTGCTAGGGGCTGGAAATATATGAAGCAAACAGCCCTTATCCTCAGAGAGCTTAGAGACTTTGGGGAAAGACAGACACTAATCAGACAAACACGAACATACAATTTGATGTTGATGAGAACTCACGTTACATAAGTCACTGCCATGTGACAGATAAGTTAAATTAAAATTTGTTTTGTTTTTTTCTTTTGTAATCCACGGGCCCTGATGAGCAATCTTGGAATCCGTGCAGTATATGATTCATTTACATAGGTCCTCAAGTAAGTTGTTTAATTTCTCTAAGGCTCAGTTTGCTCAGATGTAGAATGGGAGTAAGAATAACAAGCGGGGAGTTTTATGAGGATAAGTGAGATAATTTGTGTGAAATTGCTTAGCACTGTGCCTAGTACATACTAAAGAATAACATGTTAGCTACTGTTACTCTTAGAGAAGTGCCTTTTAGGGGTTTTCATCTTTCATGCTGTGGCACACAGATCTGATCAGTCCAATAGTTCTTGACTGCTAGTAATAAATGTTTTCTAACTCCGCCCTACAGGCAAATCATTGTATAACATCCTGGAGGTAGGCATAGAAGATGGTGGTTCATTATGTCCTATGGAAATAGACAGGTAGGACATAGATGGACGCAGACATAGGTGTGTATACCAGGGTAGGAGCAGGAGACAGAAAAAGCCGGACAGGATCATTCGGATCAGAACACTGGAGTGATAGTCACGTCAACAGCAGGGAGCCTTGTCTGGATCTGGAGACAAGACGGGGAGCCCAGAAGAAGACTAAGGAGAAGAAGGATCAAAAAGGAAACACCTGAATCCCACCCAGCCTCCTGGTGGGAAGAACATGCTAATGATGCCAGCCTGAGGGGAAAGTGATGCCACCAGGTGTCAGCAAATGTGTCTGTTCACAGCGCTGTGGCCGTGCTCATCCCAGCTGCTTGACACCAACTTCAATACAAGACACGGTGAAGAAATACAAGGCAGCCCTAGGTCACAGGTGGTTAAAATTTTTTTACATCTCAGAGTTGTTGTTTTAGAAGTCTTAGCCTGAAAACTGATGTTTATGCAGAAACCTGCATGGGTTTATAACAATTTTATTCACGACTGCCAGTACTGGAGGCCACCAGCATGTCCTTTAATAAGTGAGTACAAATAGAAGAATACCAATTTGAGTAGATGAAGACATGGAAGAACCTTAAGTGCATATTACTAAGAAGAAGAGGCCAATCTAAGAAGACTATGTACTGTGTCATTTCAACAAGATGACATTCAAGAAAAGGGAATACTATAGAGACAGCAAAGAGATCAGTGGTGTCCAGGACTTTAGAGAGAGGGAGGCCTGAATAAATTGGAGCACCGATAATTTTTAAGGCAATAAAATCATTCCATATCATATGGATACATGCCTTTGTCTATTTGTCAAAACCTAGAAAACTTACAACACCAAGTGTGAACCTTAATGTAAACTGTGGGCTTTGGATGGTAGTGAGGCACCCAAGCTGGTTCACTGCCTGTAACAAATGCACCACTCTGTTCGTGCAGGGTGGGGGGGGGGCGGGGGGGGGGAGCGGGCAGGGGACATTGACAGCAGGGGAGGCTGTGTCTGGGGAGGGGTATCCAGGCATTCTGTACTTCCCCACTCAATTTTGCTATGAACCCAAAACTGCTCAAAAAATAAAGTCTACTAATTTTTTAAAACCTCAGTGGATAGACACTGTGAAGACAGGTGGCAGCTATGAGAGGGAGGTGCATTTTTCCCTGTTTACCTTTTCAGCCCTTGAATTTTGCATCATGACAATACGTTACCTATTCAGTGAGTAATTCTTATGATAAAAAAACTAAAAATTCAATATCTACATTGGAAATATGTGTTTGAAGTTCACAAGTACCGATAATTAAGTATTACCAAGTTACACATCTTATGTGGAAACATGTAGAACAAAATTGATGATCCCGAGGCAGCTTTAAATCATTTCACCCGAGTTACCACATAGAGAACAGAGACAGGCACCTGCAGCACTGGCCCGAGTCATGAAGCAGCGTGCCGGCCACTTGCATCTGACCAGGACGGCCAGAACCACGTTCCCTCTCTCTCCCACTGCCATTTTCTCCTTATTCTTATTGAAAAGCACGAAGGACAGGGTTTCCGCAGGATGTTCTAATCTGTCGCAAAGGCAATAGTTAGCACAACAGATTGTTCAAAATTAATAAACCTTGAACCAGCAATATGGATTGGTTACCTTTACCACTAAGAAATTATCATTGAGCTTTATACCTGACCTCTGGCCTCTGCACTATAGTCAAGCCATGTTATTCAGCCAGGCGAGATGGTTAAAGGTAAGACTGTAACCCTCCTGGCCTCCCAACAACCCAACACAGGGCACACTCCTGGCACCGGGAGGCTTCCTAGTTTAAGTCTAAGAAGGAAATGGATAGGAGAAGTAAAGGTGAAGGCTCAAAGCAATAGATAGTATTTATTGAGAGAAAGTGTGAGGCAATGGTCTAAGCACTGTTCAGGTGTTAACTCATTCAGCCCACATGACCCATAGATACAGCTATTGTTTTCCCCTGATAGATGAGGAAAGGGCAAGGCAGAGATGAGTAACTTGCCAGGTCACCGAGAGATGGGGTCAGTCTGTGCACTCCAGCCAAACGTGTCCACGCGTACAGAACGCATCTGCCCACACTTCCCCATGCCGAATTAGACACGTTTAGAATTCAGACTTGGAGGCCACCGGCAGGATTTTGAAACTTGTTCCAGCTCGGTAGTTTGAGGTATTCTGGGGAAGAGGATCAGAAGCCTGAGGGTTTTATTCTACTCAGAAGTCTGGCCTTCTTGAGTCCTGAGAGTCTGCAGGGAGATCTGAGTGGTAAACAGGGTGGGACGTTAGGAGCCAGGCTGGGAGTCTCAGGAGGCGGGCCCACATCAGCACTGGGACTGCTGTGCTGCGGAGACTCAGGCCCAGCCTCAGCAGTCAGGGAGAAATCTAGGAATCTAGGATATCCCCTGGGCGGGGATTCTGCAGGTGTGCTGTCCAACCAGCTGCATCAGCATCACCTGAGGATCTGTTAACAATGTAAAATCTTAGACCTCCTGAATCAGAATCTCCTGGTGGGCCCCCAAAGCCTGTGTGTGGACAAGTGTGAGAACCCATGCCCTAAGGGACCCGGTACAGGATCCATGTCCTCTTCCCCAGAGCAGCCCGACAGTGATTTGCGGGGACCCTTGGAAGTATCCGAGCACTCCTCATTCTGCGGGACACCCACATAAACAGAGAGGGGTGGAGGAGGCCATGACTTCCTATTTTTATCAAACTATTTTGAAAAAAAAAAAAGAACGACGATTCCTCTTTTGGACATGCCAAAAGCAAACTAAATCATCAACCAGTTCCTTTTTGACAGGAATAAATTTCTGCAGGAAAAAATCTTTCAAGCTTGGAGTGATTTATTCTACTCAAACCCAAGGCACCCGGTAGCCTGGGCCATTTGCAGCTATGAGGAAAGTTCAGCCAAGTCAAGCAGAGCACAAGGCCTGCATGAGCTGGTGTGGCTGAACCTCTCCCTAACACGGTTTGGAAACGCAGGACAGAAAATTTCACAGAGCTTTCCCTTTCTCTTTCTGTGTAGACAGCATGTTAAAACGCTATGTAAGTGATTGTTCGAAGGGTCCGTTTCATCTGCTCGGAATACAGGAACCTGCAGATACTGCCTGCTGCTATGTAATAAACGAAAGGGTCCCTATTATCCCACTTCCGAAGAGGATAGTGTTCTTCATACGCCCTCTTGTGGCAACTGAGAGGTAATGCAACCAGATAAGGCCTTGGTCTGGGTTCTGACATTGAAGCCACGTTCAGGGAATTCGCAATCTAAGAATTCGATTTAGGTAGTTTGTCTTTTCATAAATTAGTTTGTATTGTGCCTTGTGAAAACGTATAGAGCTTTTCTCCCTAAGAGAACTGTGATGGTACGTCCCAACTAAATCTGCTTTACAAGAGAAAGCAAAGAAATCATGAGCATTTTAAAGAAGTTATAACATTTAAGGAGGCTGCAAGTACAGAGGATGACGAATGGTGCTGCTTGTAGCTGTGTTTACATGAACAGAGCAAAAAACAAGAGGGAGTTGAAATCGTTTGCAGGACTATTCACCAGTTAAGTACAAAAACAAACTGTAAAAGGATAGCTGTGTAGGTACTGTCTGTGTTTTGACATCACACATGTTTAGTGCGTGCCCTGCACAGCACCCTGGACAGCACCCTGGACAGAACTCTCCTACTCTCCCGTCAGGTTCTGAAGTCCAGCATCCTCCACGTGGCTCTGCTGCCCTGAGCAGGGAGGAGGTGACAACTTTCTCCAACTCCCCCAGAGGGATAGGCACTGCCTTCACCGCGTCTTCACCTGAAACACGTTTCCCTGCCCCATTAACTTCGGAGAATGTAAAGCCTTCCCTATTCATGCATGTAAATGTAGAGGTGCTATATTCCTGCCGGCTTCTCTTCTGGCTTAGGAACAAAGACTGCCCGAGGTTATAAACTCCCAACAGAAAGAAGCAAGATCTAGTGCACTGTGCAGTGTCTAGCTAATCACCTCTACAAATAGGTATTAGTGAAAGTTGGATAATGGGAAAATTAAATTCATTATTCAGTTTTTCTAATTGTCTAGAAATAAAGTAGTTTGTCAGAAGCTAGACAAAAATCTCCAGAACGAGGAAACATGGGGAAGAGTGCCGGGATTAGGAAGCAGGGAGGATTTAGGGCGGGGCTGCTCGACCTTGACCTTGACCTTGACCTTCCTGGTGGTGGGCGTGGGACGGTCCCTGGCGGGGCTGCCCTGCACGTGGTGGAGTGCCCAGCAGTGTCCCTGGTATTCACCCACAGCAGCACGTACCCGACTGGGACAACCAAAAATACCGCCAGGTGCTTCCGAATGTACCCCGGTGGGAACAGCACCCCTGCTGAGAACCCTGCTTTCTGGGGATGGTGGCGGTGGCAAAGTTGTTAAACATCGCAATGGGTGAGTGAAGATGACAGAGAAGGCGCCTGACCCCGGGGGGCTGTGAGGTGAAGCAGAGACATGAGCTATGGGGTAAGCGACACCAGGGGCTCAGATTAAGCAATGTGACTTTAGGCCTCTTTCTCTTTCCTCCGCTCAGTTTTTACATATGTAATAATAATAATAATAATAATAATAATAATAATAATAATAATAATAACAAAAAACAGTAGTTATAATAATAATAAGGTTGTTGAGCGATTAAATGAAATAATGTAAAGGACCTGGCATATTGCCAAGTATCTGACAATCTCAGTAAATATCAGTATCCTTTCCTCATCTCCAGAAGTCTGTGGAAATAAAATACAGCTTCCTTGGGAGAGTTTAGAGGAGCCCAGGGAGGTTGGCGTGGTTGCGGCAGAAAGAGCCCTGTGCTGGGGATCCGTTTGAATAACGCCCCCTCGCTTCCTTCTGGAGAACTGTCCCCGCGCTGGAGGCCGGGCCAGTTCTGCGGATAAACAATCGCCCCGGCAGCAAGGCGAGTAAAATGGTTCCAGACGTAGAGATATTTATAGTCTTTAAATGTCCACGCTGGTCTCTGTTTTTCAACCAGAGAAGTGCAAAATCATCTTTTTTAACACGTGTTGTAAAAGGATTTTTGCAATGTTATTTGTGTCTGGTAGAAGTCCCTTCTTGAAATAATTAACGTGGGGTTTTCAGATTACTCCTATAAGGTTTCACAGAAAATGTAAAGAACTGTGGAAATATTTGCATTCCCCTCACTGTTTCTTACAGCTTTAATTAAATCATTCATTTATATTTTATATAAATTGCCTAAAAACAAAAGGATGTTAAAAACTATTTTAAATTCCTACACGTTAACAGCCATGGCATTCGTAATTTATTCTTGACCTTTCATCCCATTAAAGATAAATTCTCTTTTCCCCTGAATCCATGCAACCTAATCCGTTCACATTTCCGATTTTCTCCTTCCTCTCTAACACCCAGAAGCCCTTGTCTGAAAGCAGGCAGCCTGGGAGAAGGCTGAAATGCCCCATCTTCCAAACTTCGCCCATGTCATTACCACTGCCACAAATTATTCTAGGTGAGTGATAGAAAATTAACAATATTTGACTTCTTCTCATTCAGTTTAAACTAAAGCTCTCCCTATTTCTCTCTCATAAAATTCTGCTCACCCAGTGTCCCTTTGCTCAGGGAGTTCGTTCTCCACAGTAGTCCCTACCCTGACAGCACCTGCCCTTCCCGAAGAGACCCGCTCCGGGCAGCACCGCTGCTGTCCCTCCTTCCACCGCTGTTGGAGCTGTCCGCTGCGCAGGCAGCAGCAACCGAGGAATCCAACCGGAAGAGCTGTGCTTGACTCTCGATTCACCAAGTACCTGTTTGGCCTTCCTAAGTTTCAATTCCCACACTTATAAAAAGCATTGTTTTAAGGATGGAGATTATGGATCCAATATTTTACATAGTGTCTAATTACATTAAGGGCTCACTAAATAGTCATTTTTTAAAAATGATTGGCAGAGGTGTCGATGAACTCCTGAGGTCACGCCTTATTCATTGCAGGTTCCCCAGCTCCTAGCATACCAAAGGTGTTCACAAGTAACCATAACAATGATGTAACAACTTACCTTATTGGGCAGTAACTCTGCCCAGTACCACACTAAGTATTTTCCTTGCATTATCTTCTATAGTCCTCGCAACAGTCTACCTTGTGAGGCAGATGCTTCTATTATAACCATTTCAGAGATGAAGAATTTGAAGCAAAGAGCAATTAAATAAATGGAAATGGACGCACACGTGGAGGAGCCAGGGTGGGAGGCGAAGTCACCTGGCTTCAGAGTCCACAGACTGCTGGGTATCTCCCCAGTAACACCCTCGATGTATTGAAAAGCCCTCAAAGACTTTTTCCTGCTTTGAAGAGTCTGCAATTCAAATATGATATTCTTTGAGCATTGATTGTTATTGGTACTCAACTATTCAATTATTCCACTTGTTTTTGTCCCATTAACTATGTGATATTTCATTTGGGTTGTGAGTATTTAGACACTATGTCAACATACCTAGGCAGTACTAAATCATGGTTAAAAGTATGAGCTCAGTTTATTCCCATAATTTATCTCCAGGGTTCAGGGTGCCATGTGAGGTACTTGGCACAACTACGTGAATACCATGCAGCCCTTAGCTAAAAGCCCGACAGCTGTATCATAGAAAAGGAGTATACTTGACATCTTCCAGGTGGTGCCACAGAAGACTCAAATGTAACTGAACGTTAAGACTCATTTCAACAAGGATCACAGAGGCCCGTATGTGCCAGCCAGTGCTATGTGAGGTGCTCTGGGAATTAAACAAGAACACAGCATGACCCCGGACTGCCAGGAACTTGCAATCCTATGCAGATAGAAACACATTTGCACTCAGGTGATAATGCAATCTGCACCTCCCTTCCTTCAACTAATATAAAGTAAGAATCAACTACCTGCCCAGCCTGTGCTGGAAGCTGAGACAAGGACAGATATAGGGCCGTGCCCCAGGAACTGTGTGATCTGGGAGAATACACAACAGGTTGTGTGGGAGGGATAAAAAATAACATCACAGTTTAGAGAGTCCACTGAGGGCTAGAGTGACTGGAGAAGGAGGAGGCCTCCTAAATGAGAGCGGATGTGAGTTTGATTCCAACAAAGGATGGTGAAAGGAAACAGTGACATGATTCCCAGACACAACGATCAACACCAGTGCATAACATGGCGTCATTAATCTCACGTTGGTGGTACAAGACATCCAATAAAAAACTATTACACTTCCAAAACATGCACTTACATTCATACCCACCTTGCCTGCGTTTTAAGCTTAGTATTCTTATTTCACTGACTGAAAGAACTAAAGCCAGAGTGACCTCAAATTTAAAAAGGTTTCTCTCAAAGATGCTTATAGAACTTTGTTAACAAACCAGAGTCTTAAATTACAGTTAAAATCGAGGTGGTTTTCCTTCCGCTCAAAACGTCAATTTTCAGACCTTAATATCTGAGACTTTTCAGTCCCAGGCAGTGGGAAGCTGGTCACAGAGCACAGTTACTCTGATGAAGGGGACCACTGGTGGCAGCTTCTGAAGGGCAACTGCTACCTGTCATCTATAAGACGGTTAAGTAAGCAATCCAAAGAAAAACATGTTCGGGGTGAATTGCTAAGTCAATCAGATAGAAGACCTGAGTAGGTAGCACTGGATTTTTTTTCCTACTTCCTTTAGTACTGGTGGATAGTGTAAGGAACGCAGCTATAATTTTTTCCCATATGATGGTGTAGAAGAGATTCCCACACTGTAATTTACATGGTATCAGGGATTATTTTTTAATCTGCAAACTAAACAAGATGAAATTATGTCAGCACAAGTCTCTGCAGACAAGATATGTCAAAAAGATAAATTATACAATATATACTTGCATTTTTAATCTTGTTATATTCTTTGCATTTCTAATTATATTTGCATTTTTAATTACTGAATTCATTTTTAATTCAGAGGTCCAATGATATGATATAATTACAAATGGATGGACACAGGACATTTTCTTACCCTTTCTTTGCCAGACCTGTAATAAAAGACTTTTTTCCTTTTCATGACACCAATCACCCCAAAGTCCAAGATCATAAAACTAAGGTTTAGCCGATTACTCATGTGGTACCCCTCACTATTGTTGAAATGATTTGTTGCCAGCCACCTGGGCTGATGACACCTCCACCCTGGTGACGCCTCCTTGTAGGATGTGGCCTGCTTGTGTCAACAGGTGCAGAAGCTTTAAATCTGCCAGCACAACCTGTTGTGCTTTTGTTCTGTCACGAGAACACTATGTCCCAGATTGCGGCTGTTCCTCCAGCCCGGATTCAGCAATCAGAAGACACAGGAAGTGAAATTGTAGGCCAGAAGGCCTATAACCCCCTCACAGTTTTTATGTGGTGAGAGAGAAATGAATGTATATTTTGTGGGCCACTTAAAGGTCTGAAATTGTTACACAGCAAAGCTGACTAATACAATAAACAGTCGTTATTATTCTATGATACTGTCGTACTATGTATATGCTTTCTAATGACTGGCCCTAATGCTGCACTCTTATACTTATAGCTGCCCCATGCACGAGGGTAAGAAGTGCAACAAAGCCTGAAAAAGAAGCTAATTCAAGAATGTGTGGTCAGCAAAATGGCAGCATCGGAATTTCTAGCACCTACATCCTCTGGGAAACATCACTTGGAACAAGTGTGTATGAAGAGATCTTCAGCCATCGAAGGGTTCCAGGTGAGGGGCATTATGACACTTGGGTAAAACACAGAGATAAGAAAAGAAACATTGAAGGGGGCAGGAAAGAGAGATTCACATTGCCCCCCAAGCCCTCCACCAAGCCTGGGCAGCCCAGCAGGAAGAGATGTGTCTGGCCCATGGGAGAAGGAGAGCAACGTGAGCACCTAACTTGACCACAAACCCCAGCACTGGCCTGCCTCAGCACCAGGTGGCTCCCACGGCCCTCGGTGGCTCCTGGTGGGCTCCTGCAAACCCAGGCCCTGGCTCTCCTCAGCACCTGTTCGCTCCAGTGACCCCAGAAAGCTCTTGTGACCCAAGGCAATTCTCATGTTGCTGGGCTCCCAGAGAGCTCCTGCTACCCTGGACCCCCAGCTTGTCCTGGTGTCTGCTGGGTCCAGCCGCCACAAACAGTTTTTGCAGCCTCAGGCAGCTTCTGTGGCAGCAGGCACCTGACAAATTCCCACAGACCCAGGGCCCTGGCCCACCCCAGCTTCTGCCAGCTCCCACAACCCCAGGTGGCACCAATGAAGCCAGACTCCCAACCCGCCCAGGCACTGGGTGCCTCCCAGGACACCAGTCTCCCAGGGGACTCCGGCAAACCTGGGCCCCAGATCACCACCATGCCGGCCGGCTCCCCTGGCACCAGTGTCCCGGTGGGTTCCTGAGAACCCAGAATGAAAAAGAGTAAAGAAATACTACATGAATTATAGGATACCACTGAAAGAAAAAAATCTACACATTTTTAAAGTTTCAGAAGGAGAAGAGAGGGAGAAAGACAGAAAGCTTATTTAAAGAAGTGATGGTTTGGAGAGATTTGGGTACCCAAATGCATGAAGGTAATTAGTCACCCCAAAATTTTAACCCAAAATGATCTTTTCCAAGACACATTATAATAAAACTGTCTAAAATTTTAAAAGAGAGAGAGAGAGAATTTTAAAGCAGCAAGAGAAAAAAATTTCAATAAGGCACTTATTTCCATAAGGTTATCAATATCCATTGATATTGATATTCTCCAGAAATCTTGCAGGCCAGGAGAGAGTGGGACAATGTATTTAAAATGTTGATAGAAAAAAAAGTATGCAAAGAATATTTAACCCTATGAAGTTGTCTTTCAGAAATGACACAAGTAAATGTTAAGTGAGTTCGTCACCACTGCACTTACCTTTACAAGAAACTCTGAGATTTCTTCAAACTGAAATGAATGGACACTAATTACTAACATGAAAAAATATCAAAATATAAACCATGGTGGTAAAGCTAAATATATAATCAAGTTCAGATTACTCTAATACTGTAATATGGAGGTGTTATAATCACTTAACTCTAGTATAAAGGTTAATGGACTAAAGAATTAAAAATAACATAGTAGAATAATTTGTCAGTGGCTATACAACATAAACAGAAATAAATCACAGTATCAAAAACACAAATTTATGGGGAGGAGCATGAAAGTAGAGTTTTTTTAATTTTTCAATTACAGTTGACATACCATATTATGTTTATTACTTTCAGGTATAAAACATAGTGATTAGACATATATATCATTTATGAAGTGATCACCCCAATAAGTCTAGTACTCATCTGACATCACACATCATTATTGAAAGTGCAGAGTTGTTTTATGTGAAGTTAATTTGTTGTCGGCTTAAAAGAGACTATTATATCTATAAGATATTTTATGTAAGCCTCATGATAACCACACAGCAAATATGGATAGTAGATACACAAAATATAAAGAGAACGGAACCAAGGTATATCACTATTTTAAAAAATCATCAATTCACAAACAAAGACAAAATACAGGAAAGAAGAAGCAAGAGAACATAGGACAGGCAGAAAAGAATAAGATGGCATTAGTCAGTCCTCACCTACCCATAATTACTCTAAATGTAAATAGATTAAATTCTTTGACCAAAAGGCATAGAGTATCTGAGCAGCTTAACAAGCAAGATCCACCTAGTTAATTAGCACAGCCATCATCTCACGTACTTTTTTGTAAGAACTTTTATGTTCTACTCTCTTAGCAAATTTTAATTATATAACACAGTGTTATCAATTGTAGTCACCATGTTATACATTATTAGGTCTTCAGACTTTATTTGTCTTGAAGCTGAAAGTATGTACTCTTTTATCAACATCTCTCTATTTTCCATACCCTACCCTCACCCCCAGTGTTTTCTTTTAATTCCACATGTAAGTGATGTCATGCAGTATTTGTCTTTCTCTGTCTGATTTGTTTCCACTAGCATAATACCCTCAAGGTCTATCTGTGTTACCGAACACAGGTCGTTATTATGTCTTGGCGATCATGAATAGAGCTGCAGTTAATGTGGGAGTGCAGATGCATCTTCAACATCCTGCTTTTGTTGTAGCTGCTGTTGCTTCCTTTGGATATATGCCCAGAAGTGGGATTACCAAATCATATCATAGTTCCAGGTTTAATATTTGAGGGAACTCCATGCCATTTTCCACAGTGGCTGCACTAAATTACACTCCCACCGGCAGAGCATGAGGGTGCCCTTTTCTCCACATCCTCACCAACACTGCATACCTGTCTTTTGATGATAGTCAGCCAGTGCTCTTAAAAATAAAAGTTTTGGTAACCAATAAAGGGTACTCAAAAAGGAGAGCTGGTATGCACTTGTATGTCAAAGAAACACCAAATATGACCAAAGAAAAAGTATTCTGGTTGCATACAACAATTAGCTTGGTTCACTTGGAAGGGGCAGCAGACCAAACAGGCCCCTGCTGAATGACAGTCTAGATTCAGAACATCCAGCTCCCTTTATTCTAAGTATACTCAACACGAGTTTTTTCAAAATGGAAGGATCTACATTGAAATGTGTTTCGTTCTTGTTTTTGTTTTTCCGATTATTATACAGGATCCTTTAAAAATCCAGCATAGGTGGCGGAGCAGTGGGGGAGACAACTGTACTTGAACAATTTGCAAAAAAAATAAAAATTTAAAAAATCGAACATAGGGAGAGTGGAAGTTCTCTTCTTTATAATCCTACCTTCAGCTGTAACCATTGTTAACAATGTAGTGTAAAACTTACAAACTGACTTGCTGAACTATTCTAAATATATACTTCTTTTTAACATACATTGTTCAGTAACTTACCAACTAACTTGCTGATTTCTACATTTATTTCCAAAGCCAGCTTACTGTTATGAAGATTAAACAATGAACAGCCAATATGGATATTTTGAATCTCTTACAGCTCCTTTTCTTGGTGTAAATGAACACATTTCCATTGTGACTTAGAAAATAAGATTCACGCTCTAGGGTATGATCACCCCAGAGGGAACAATAAAAATCAAAGCCTCATGGCCTCCCCCCACAACCAATGATAAAATAATAAAATCAAATTTTCAAAATCCACAGTATTAAGAACCAAGCCCTACTTTGGAAACTGATTTTCAGAGGATAAAAGGGGGATTCTGAGCTGTAGAAATTCAAATTAGAGAAACTGTTAATAACGCGGAAGACTTCCTTCCCACCAAAAGTGCGTGTAAGAGCGGGGGAAATCATGATGTTTTATTTGAAGCTCCTTCAAAAGCAGATATCCTACTCCTAAGCAGTCTGAGCAGCTCTGTTATTTATATAACAATAAAGAAGCGACTATTTTCATACTGACAATATAAGATGCTTCTCTCTCCCCATACTTGTGAGAATCTCATTTTCACAAACCTTCAGTTCTGCAGAGATTTTAGTTTACTGATTGTTTTGTACTTTAAATAGTACCTGAAGTGCTTTTCATCCTAAAAGAAAAGAAAGAGCGTAGCTATTTATTTAGGTTTGCTTTAATCAGTTTAAAGCATTTAAATGTCAAACTATTTGTATGATATTTGTTTATAATTTTTCCAAATATATGGTGTTCCAGAATTATTTTGAGTACATAATACGATGGGTAAGACAATGAGCTATGGATTTGAAATGACTTTTAAGCCCCAGTCCTGCCAATTAATATAAACTGTCAGTGTGAGAAATGTCCAAACCGGTAAGAATTTTTGCAAATTCTTTTGAGCCAAACTGACAACAATTGCTGGGAAGCAAAAGCTTATGGGACTGAGAAAATGTTCCAGAGGAATGGCAGCTCTGCACCCTCTTTTATACATTACAATCAAAAGAGAAGGTGCAAGGCGCTCCCTGAAATTCACTGGTGGTAGACTAGGGGGGTGTCAGAAAGCAAAGGGTGGGCAACCTCTGGGATCAGATAAAAAGTAAAGCGATAGTACTTCTTTTACACAGGACAGTAACACTCAATGATTAACATGATAACAGTAGCAATGAGGGGCATGTGGTGTCTCGGGGCAGTGCTTGTGCTTTGAAGGATCTGGAAAAGGGAAATTTGACCTTCCAAAGGTATGTTATAGACACAAAACAGACAATAGACAGACCCATGTAAGATATAGATTGACTTTTGTCAAGGAAGATGCTAGCCTAAGACATGAACGCCCACCATGATCTGCTTTTAGTTGCAAGATCTTAATTTCAGACTACCCTCTGTGGTTACTTTAGGTATCTGAGTTTCCAAGGCCACCACGCAGGGTTCCCCTGCACTTACCAAGTTTAGTATGTGGCCCCTTTTCATCCACAAAACAATTAACTTATGCTTCTTAACAGGTTTTTTAAAACCTGTTAAATGGATATAAAATAGTACAAATTCCATAAAATTTTCACAAGGATTAAGTGACATATTGTTTACAAAGTGCTTAGAATAATGCCTAATACAATAAGCTACAGATTCGTCATTCTCGTGGAACTTGTTTATGAATTGTGTAAAAAGTAACATATTTCATCTGTGGGCTGAGTGCAAACCGAGTTGAATACTCAGTAAATTCTGCTGAGTGAATGTTAAGGCAACAGCAGCATGGACAAATGAATTAAAAGTTACACGGAGTGACTACTGGTGCTTTTCCAACCTCCCCAGGCAAGGTTAGAGCGCCCCCCTCAGGATTCCCTCAGCATTTCAGACATGCCTTTGTTAGAGCACTTTTAATCCTGGAGAGCTCAGGGGCAGGGACCGCAGCCTCTCCTTTAAGTCTGTGACCTCAGAGCCTGTCAGTGTTGAGGTTTAATAATCTCTGAATAAATGTTCCCTGAATGACTGAATTCCAATTGTTTAAACAAAAGTTAAGACACACCTGTAACAGAACATTTGTTGGAAAAAATCCCCTGGCCAAACTTTGTTTCTGGGAGGATGGCTCTGAAGAATGCTAAAATAGATAAATTTAAAATAAGGAAGTTTTGTGACCTGTGGCCTGAGCTCTTTATTCAACAGTCATTTAATACGTGCCTACTGTATGAAACACCTTGTCCAGGATACAAAAATAAAACAAAATAACATTGGCCTGTCCTAAGAGAACATTTGAGCAGAAAAAAATACTTTACATAAATCACTAAAAGTAGCTTACAATAAATCCTGTATAATAAAGTTCCTTTTACTTATTTTTTAGATATTAAAATACCTATCATTTATTATTTGTAAACTTTCTGTTATACCTCTTTTTAATTTTTTTTATTAAGTGTATTGTGCTGACTTTGGTTTCTTTTTAAAAGGATGGATTTCCACCCAGTGTGATAAGGTTGTGCATTCTAAGGAAAGAGGTGTTTAGGCAGGTTGTTAAAGACGGATAAGAGCTCAGTGGGGGAGGTGGTGGATAAGGCAGAAGATGGAGAAAGGGCATGCCAGAAGAAACAACAAGAGCAAAACTGTGGGAAGAAGAGAATGAAGATGCATTTAGAAAAGTCTTAGCTTCTTAATTCTTCTACTTGTAACGTTTGTTGATTGGACGAGGTAGAAAAGCCACCTTTGGAGTTTACCGTCGAGGAACCTGAGTACTAGCCTGGACTGCGTCCAGCAAGTTGAGGTAAATGTGGTCTATGTGCAGAATGGTTTGGAAGGGAGGAAGGAAACTAGTGTGAATGCTCAAGTTGAGAAAATTAGTGCCAGAGCAAGAAATTAAAAGGAAGAGAGAGATGGGATTCATCCGGGAGGTCAAGTGACTAACACTTGGCAGCTGAGGAGACGTGAGAGGCCAGCAGAGAGGGCTCCTGTCGTCCTTCAGCCTCTGGCCTGAAGACGAAGGGCCCCTTTCCTGTGACTCACACATTACTGGAAGCTTTTGAGTTCCTGGAATTTTTGATGAAATTCTTGTCTCTCAATGATAAATTTTTAAACCACAATTTTGTTCATGTTGTAGTATCTCCGTGACAGTTCTTGGAGCAGAGACTTCTTTCCAACTGCTCGTATGAATGAGACCCAGTGTGACCCGTTTGACTAATGGGACTCCATGAACTATTACCTCAGCACAATCTGTTGCCAATGGTTTAGTCCTAGACAGCAATGGTTGGATGAGTGATTTTTCTGCTAAATAAGAAAACTTCTGGCTATATTCATACTAGTAAAAGGCCATATCTGCCACATCATCATGCTGATGACAGGTGTCCAGTGCTCAGTTTGCGAGTCATCTGCTCACTGAAGCTCCAGGGAGTGGACTCTGAGGAAGAGCAATTGAGAGGATCACTTAGCTAATGCATACAACGTACAGCCATGTCTTAGCCTTCTCTCTCTACCTCTTCTTTTCAAGATCCAAATACATGTGTAAAAATCTCCACCTAGATAAGTCACTGGCACCTCAAATTCTCAAATTCAACATGTACAGAAAATAATTCATTATCCTTTACCCAAAACCCACTTATTTTTTTGTATCCCTTGATACCTAAGTCTCAGAGTCACCCTTGTGTTCTCCTCTCATCCTCTCTCCTTTTCTACATCTGGTCCATCAAGAAGCCCCCTGCTTACTAAACTCTAAACCTGGACCCTCCTCTTTAGCCCTATTCTGCCTATGACTTCTGCAGCAACTATGGACAAGTCTCTTGCCCTACAGTCTGTCTCCTTGAATACATTCATTATATTATGACCAGAGATATTTCTCAAAAATTAACATTTGAAAGTATAAGATTTTGCTCAAAACTTGTCAATAGCTTCTAATTTTTTTAAAAAAAAACCCAAACTCTTAACTGTTGTCTTCTGTTGCATCACTTATGATGTGGCATTGTGACTGGGGGCTCCTTTATTTGAATCCTCTAACATTAAAAGCTTCTAAATGTTTGTGGAATAAAAAAAATGGAATAGAACTTCAGATACTTTTTAAAAGCTTTTATTTATTTATTTTTAAAGAGAAGGGAAGGAAAGGAGAAAGAGGGAGAGAAATATCAATGAATGGTTGCCTCTTGAGCACCCCTACTGGGGACCTGGCTCACAACCCAGGCATGTGCCCTGATGGGAATCAAACCCGTCACCCTTTGGTTTGCAGGCCTGCACTCAATCCACTGAGCTCACCACCCAGGGCATACTTTGTATACTTTTATGATATTATTTAATTCTCACATAAACTCTGTCAGATAAATATTATTCTTCCTAGTGCATAAAGGAAGAAAGTAAGACTCAAAGAGGATATTTAACCTGTTAAAGTAACATAGAGAATAAATGACAGAGACCAGATTGAAGAAAAAGTCTATCTAATCCCAAAGCACTACACAGCTCACCATGCCCCCATATGGCCCTTTTGTTTTTTGTATTTGTATTTGTTGCTTTCTTATTTTTGTAGCAGCCCTAGGTAAGCCTAAGACACACCTTTCATGGCTATTTCTGTGTGTGCATCATTAGACTATGAGGTCTTGAAGTTCAAAATCCTTATTCACTTCCACAACCCCAGTAGCTGGTATAATAGTTTTATAATGCCTTTAGTTGTTTCTTGATAAATGATTTATTAAATTAAATTAAATAATGTCATGCTGAAGGTGATTTTGTTATTTTAGAAAATAATGAAACTTAAAATGATTACAAAACATAAAGTAATTTTAAGTGTCATTTAAGGATCACTATCTGTGAAATAAATAGTATAGAAATATAAAATATTTACTGTATGTATTTACCATTTGTAGCTCATGAATTTTAACTACTAAAGGAGACACTATGTCTCTGAAAGCTTGGTATAAGTAATGGCCCAGTGTTCTCAGGGAAAACTTTTCCAGTTCTATTATTAATAGGATTTCACTTTGCTTAGATTCAGATTGTCCTTGGCCAATGTCATTACTCAGTCTTTCATCTTGAATTCTCTAAACAGAAACATTTATCTGGGATCATAACTTCTACCAATAATGAAGACTTCTAGGTCAGGTGAAGTGGTAAGTTCTAAGGGAAGGGATCTCTTAGGAGACCTCCAACTTTTGTTGAGTTCCTTAGCTCTATATTGATCATATATATCTGTTGTGGTGAATTCTAAAAGCCACATTTTCAGCATAAAAATTCAAAGAGTAAAGAAAAATAAATAGAGAAGGTTTTCTTTATTTAGAAAACTAAATAAAGAAACGGAGTCATCTAACAAAAGCATGGAGAAATTAGGAGCATATAGCCTGGTGATAAGAGTTAGGAAAACTATTTGCAAATATTTCTGCATTCAAATACTGTATGGTGTGTATAGAATACACAGAATTATCCATCTTGTGCTGTTTTCCTAGAAACTGGCCCCTTTCCTTCCCTTTTCCCACATGACGGCAGCGGGAATGATCACGTTTCCTCTGTAACACTGTCAGCAAACATAGATTTGTTTGGGGGGTGGGTCTTGGTCCAGCTAGAGCCAGCACTGTACTCTCCAGGAAACATGTAACAGAGAAAGAGAGAAGCACAGGTTACAGCACAGATGAGAGACATAAGGAGTGATATTCTCAAGTCTCTGATTCTGGATCAGTCCTGAAGCTTAATGAATTTCTGCTTGTCTGTCCTTGGATCCCACAAGAAAACACTGCATCCTTCTTATTGTTTTTTTTTTCCCCCTTAGGCTCATTAAGATTTGGTTTGGGTTATTTACAAGTGAAAACATCCACATTAATACATGGCAAAAATTCTTCCTATTTCTACAGGAAGATTACACAAAGACCAATGTGTTGAGGTTATTTTTAGAAAGCAGATATCAGTGCAAATACATGGAAGAATTTTATCATAATTGGAGGAACCCGTGAGTGTGTTGCTGAATGAACTTTCTGTCTCTGGAAACATTAAAGAAGAGGCTGAATCTTCATCTGGTACAGATGCAGTAGAGAAGATTTCTGATTCCCAGGAAACTGGATGAGATAGCCTGTTAGGCTCTTTCCAAGTGTGATATTTTATGTGTTTTATGGGGATACATCATCAGTCATCATCAGGTCCCCTGATGCCCACCACAAATATGAAACTATGTTCTAGCACCTGCTACTTTCCCAATGTCCCCACCCCCATCTCCAGTAGTTGCACTCAAACACTAAAAAAATGGCATTTGGTGGAATAGGATATAGTCATTATAAATGTCAGGTAATTATAAATGTCAGTTGCAGGAACTAGAAAGAAATTGCTAACCTGATACTAGGAGATAAGTCTTACAGGGAACAAAACAGAAGTAAGACCAGAAAGGGGCTGGAGCATGAAAGAAAAAGGTGGAAGAATTGCAAACTGGAGAGAGGTGCAAGAATCTGCCAGCTTCATTACAGCATTCCCAAGACACCCGGCACCTAGGCCATGCCTGGCACATAATGGGAGCTCAGTGAAGTCCCTAGACAGCCCTGGCCGGGTGGCTGAGTCAATTGGAGTGTTGCACCATGCACCAAAAGGTTGCATGTTTGATCCTCGACTGGTGGGGTGGGGGGCATGTGGGAGTCAACCAATCCATGATGCATGATCTCCCCCTCCCTCTCTCTCTCTCATCCATAAACATATCCTCTGGTGAGGATAAATAAATAAAGTCACTAAGTAAATGGATGGATAGATGAGTGAATAAAAAGATGAAGCACTCAAGAAGTTTGGGCAAGAAAATATGAGAGAAAACCTGAGTATAGAAATTAGTTAACTTACAGAGAGCTCTGTAGACTCAGCTGAAAAATTACCTCTTTAAGGCTAAATTGTGTGTATTGGGTCTAATTTGCAATTTCAAGACTCCATGTACTTGGTTTTAGAAGGAATTGCTAAGTTTGACCACTAACACAGAGACCTCTCTACCTTTCCAAATTCCAGGCGTATAAACCACCGTATTCCCATCTCAGCCACAAACAGCTCCTTCATAACCGCAGCTCAGACTCGCTCCCTCAGAGCGTCAGACTCAAGTTAACCGGTGTTACTTCTCTACCCTTCAGTCTGAAGCAAATTTGAAGTGGGGGAGTAATCGCTGAACAAAACAAGAGGTTTGAAAACAATTTTGATGGTTGGAAATAAATTAAGGTGCTTAAAATGCCCATTAAAGTCAGTGAAGAGCTTGAGTCATGCTGGCAACAATATAGAAATCAGGCACTTTGGAATCTGAAAACTCTTGAGTTACATAAATGGCCTGAGAGTGCTGGGGAGAGAAGCCTCCGAGTGCCTGTTCAGACCCCTCACCAGTGCTCGGGGGCTCTGAGGACGGGGGAAAGACGAGCTGCTCGTTTCCCAGCACCCTCTTCACGCCACATGTTCAAGCTCCGTTTAAGGAATTCGATTTCTTCTCCCTTTCTACTTCCAAAACCCTGCCTTTCCCAAACATGTCCAGTTTTTTGTCTGGAAACGCTGGTGCTCTGAGTTCCATTCTGCCTCGTGCACTGAGCCTAGAAGGCCAAGGTGAACGGGGCAGAGTAATTCCTTTAACCATGGAGAGGAGCAGGGCAATATAATGCTTCTAGAGGCCAAGTCTTCCATGTGCTAATTTAGCTTCTTTCTCCCTTAATATATTTTATAGTAACCAATTCATATGGTTTTCTTAAATATTTTATTTATTTATTTATTTTATTTTTAGACAGAGGGTAAGGGAGGGAGAAAGTGAGGGAGAGAAACATCAATGTGTGGTGGCCTCTCGCACACCCCACACTGGGAAACCTGGCCCACAACCCAGGCATGTGCCCTGACTGGGAATCGAACTGGTGACCCTTTGGCACGCCAGCACTCAATCCATTAAGCCACACCAGCTAGGGTCACATGGTTTTAAAATATGCCAATTCTTAGGCGAATCAGGCAAAATATTAGTTCCACTATTGTGAAGACATTGGTGGTGGTGTGGGGGGAGGAGGGCAGCAGGTTATGACTTTCTTTAGTTTTGTTGGGTCTGGTTCACAAGAGGAATTGCATCAGGATGTCATTTAAAAGCAGGGGCGGGCAGCTAATATCTTTTGCTGTTGCCTTTGATTCAAGTAAGAGACTGACTCACACACTCCAGGAGGAGGAATGGCCCCTCAGAACATTAGCTCATAGCACACACTGGTACCACCAACAACCAGCATGACTCACCGAAGAACCGATGTTTTTCAAAGGCTCCTAATGTGGCTTATGTAAGTGTCTCTGGCTTAGTCCCTGATTAGCCCTGATTCTGATCCTTTCTGTCGGATAGCACATCATTTCTCTTTCATCTACTCTACCACGTGGTAACTGATTGATTTATTAATTCATAACTAGCACTGTCTCAAAATTAAAGTAAGAACTTTGCCATACATGGATTTCCAGATGATACCATGTCCTCTGACGCACACATGAGGTCCTGTGTCATAAGGTGGAACTCAGTAGTCACTGAACAACACACCACTCCGCAATCTCAGTGGCTTCCCACAAATTTATTTCTCGCTCAGGTCCAAACGGTGACAGAGGTAGAAAGAGGTAGAAAGGATGATGTCTCCAGACAGTCATCCGGGAACTCAGGCTACTTCCCACGCAGTGCCCCACTCTTCCTTGTGCTGTGGGCTTTCTGCTGTGTCTTGGCGTCCGGTAGATAAAGACAGGAGGAAGAAAAAGATCATGAGGACCGCACCTGAGGCTTTTATGGGCCAGGTTTGGAAGGAGAGTGCTTGCTTCCACCCACAAGCCAATTCCCACAGCCCAGTAAATGGTCTCATCTAATACAGCTACATGCAGTAGCTGTGTGCCCAGGAGGAAAAGAAAGCGGGATTGGAGAAAACTAGCTAGGCTCCGGCATATCTAGTCACTGAAGAGAAATAATAATCCAATTTTTATTCAACATGTATTGATTGCATACTCTGCACCAGTCCCTGGGCCAACTACTTTAAATTGATTACTTCACTAATCCTTTGTAAAAGCTCAGGAAATAAGTCTTATTATTATTACTATCTTATAAATGAGGATTCTGAGGCTGAAGAGTTAAGCAATCAAACTCCCACCATTTTCAATGGCCCAGAACTGGTGTTGGAGCCCAGACAGAGCTTCAGGGTCACATTCAGCATCTGCAGCCACCTGCCCCGCACACCCCCCCCCACCAGACCTCCTGGTGGAGTTCCACATTTCAGCCCCAGGACTGCAGTGTCAGTCACTTCCTAGGCCACCGCCTTCTCTGACCGTGACTAATTTAGCTGAACTCCGACTAGTCCTTGTTTTACATCAAAAGGCAATAAGAGCTTTCAGTACTAGCAGCCCCTCTCTAAACCTGCTCAGGGTGGAGCTGAAGCTCAGTGGGTCCGGCTAGATAGATGAATAGCCCGTGATTTAATCTGAGGGGAGAAGAGCTTTCGGAGCAGGTTGGAAACCACAAGCATCATCCTCCCTGGATGCATCCTGTTTCCTACCTCCTGAGCCCGCTTCAGAGAATACATACACCCCCTCCATGTCTGGCTATCAGAGATCAAAGTCCTCCCTCAGTCTGTGTTCTACATTCTCTCTCCCTTTCCTCCTCCCACTCCCAACACACACACACACACACGCACACACACACACACTCACAAAACCACAGACAGAAACAAACAACACAGGTTCCATCAGGGGCTGGAGGGAAGGTCTGTAGTATTTTTTCACCCTCCAAATTTTCAAGGCCCAAATTACATACACATGGATTACATGGGTACAAGCAAGAAAAAATAGAAAAGGTGATAGAGTGATATTAATTCTAACTGCTGTTGACCTAAGTCCTCTGGAATGGTTCTTAAATCATTGCAAATGGTGTGGAACAAATGCTGAACAACAGAATTTAGAAAGGAAAGGGGAAAAGTGGTTGCAGCTTTTGAAGTAATTCCCCAGACTCCCATCCTCCTCCAAATAAAGACGGTAGAGCCTGAGGCCATGAGATTTCAAACTGGTTAAGTGAGCCTGGAGCGTCCTCCTAGGAGCACTGAAATGCACAGCAGGCTCAAGAGAGAGCTTTAATGAATTCAGTTTTGGACTCAAATGCAAAAGGTGAACTTGCATAGGCTTCTCTAAACCTGAAGCTGTTAAACAGGCAAGAACAAAAGCTCACCCAAAGTCTCTTTCAAACTGCTTTCAGCTGAAAAACAATTTTCCCCAGACAAACCTGCTTTTGGAGTAATAGCCCAGGCTTCTCTGTGTAAACTCAAGGCATGATTTTTAGAAGATGCATGTTGTTGTGAAAAAACACTAGTCTCTTACAGGAGATTTTTTTAATACTATTAAAGCGCAGATGCGCTGGGTTGCTAAAGCGGATTTTTAGATGGCTGCATTTCAGAAGGGAGTCATCAGAACTGCTGGAAGTAGACAACGCCCTAGCCGGGGCGTCAGAGAATGCTAGTCACTGAAGGGAAGAAGGAAAGAGAAGGCGGATGTGGGGAGGTCGGACTCTTTAGTGGAAACACACCCTGTGAGCTAAGTCACTGCCAAGATTAGACTGAAGGGGTTCTTTCATAAGGAAGGTCAGAGAGTAAAACAAACCATCTCTAATGAGCCACTGATGTGTTTTTAGGATCCACCAGTTTTAGTTCTGCTGTCCCCAAACCTAAGGGGGCTAGCCATCATTAGATCCCCTGGGGACAGGAGGCACGGTGGTCAAGGAAGGGTTCTGGCAGGAATCCACAGACCTGAGTCCAAAATCTCAAGCGCTGAACGTCCTTTGGCAAAGTCTCTTTTCTTCGTGCTCTCTATTTGCAAAAGGGGAATAATAATAGCACCTAAATCACCATCAGTTTTAGGAAGAGTGTTGTGTGTGTCTTATATGTGCTCCGCTGCTCTGCAAATGGAATTTAGCAGACAAAATTTAAAGACAAGAGGCATGAATCAGCACTGGCCAGACTACGGCACAGACAGCTTCAGAGCTGTCCTGGGGCTCTGGGGAACAAAGGGTGAAGACAGCTCATGGGGACTTGGAGACACCCAGGGGAACTGCAGTTTGGTGAGGACAGAACAGCACCTGTTCCAGTGGACGATTTGGGTCTTCTGTTTCTGTATTTCCTGGGTCTAGAATATGGTGAGAGTATTCAATAACCACATGGAGAATGCATGCGTAAACATCAGTTTCTCATAAATGTTTCACCAAATTTCGCTTAGCTTGCAGTGAGCCTTTCTCTGGCCAGTCCACTAATGGCCAAGACATGAAACGTCCATCTGCTGTGATTAAGCAGAGCCTATGGGAATGGCCTCTTGGATCTGTTTCATAAACTCTCCAGAAACAAAAAAAACACTCACAAAAACCTCTATTTGAAGAAAATGTATTGCCTGGTAAACACCCAGTAATTTTTAAATGAGTAAATGAGGATAATCAGACCTGATCTAATTAGTACCTGTGTACCTAGCATTCTCTCCCCAGTCTCTTTGCCCCCAAGCTAGCTGAAGATGCTTTTCTCATTATATTCTGGAGCTCAGGGATCTGCTGACTTGAGCTGAAAACAGGCTGCCTTTGCACCCTCCTCCTCTGCCTGCCACAGGCCAACAGAAAGTGTCTGCAAAACCCGGATTGCTGCAATGCGGTATTTTCCTCGGGAACTCTGAAGCCATATTAAAGATTTTAGACATATAATGAAAGTATATTTGTTTTCAGTGCTCAAATGCAATTTAAATGGTAGCTGTTAAAGGAGGCAGATGAATTATTGCCAGCTCAGCAGCCCCTTTTCTGCTCTGGCCGATCACAGTGGTATTTTGCTGAACTAAATTATTTCAGGCCCTCTTGAAAATTATGTAGCTCTTCCCCAGAAAGAGTCTGCTGCTAACCACTGTAACCCTTTAGTACCATTGCAGGGAAGAGAAGTGTCTGCCAAAAACAACCATCCCTGAACCCACCAGACCCAGGAAAAGAAAACTGATAATGGACCAGCAGGGAACTCATAGCAAAACAATGGGAAATTGCAAGCAACCTCTCCTTTTTAAAGGTCATTTTTCTTAGTCCTACTGATGCTAATTTGGATTTGGATTTCTCACCAGAGAATTGTGTTATTCTGTACAATATTGCTCCTGGGTCCTATCTTGCTTCTGCACATTTTGTATTCCAGGGAAGGCTTTACTGTCTTAGACTCCAGCACATTCTTCTTGCTCTTTCTGGCCTGCGTTCTCCCAGGCTCACTGCTAAACTCTCTAGTCTCAATATAATCGAAATTCTGTCAACACCAACTAATGGAATATACCTCAGTCCCAGTCCAAAGTCCAATTTAATTTTTAGAAATCAGAAGAGTTAAGGCTAAGGAGAGGAGCTGCAGTATCAGAGCTGAATGTCATGGGTGAGGAGTGAGAGTGCCAGAGAAAGAAAATGCAGCGTGCCTTATCCACTCTTTCACGGACTCGGTTTTTATGGTCTGATATGGAAAAGGGAGTGTGGTTCTGCACTTTGGAAGGTTGATATTCAGGACCAATGTAAGATTCTATTAACATTCCTAGCCCCTCGGTTCATAAACAACCAGCAACACAAACTTGGCTTTATAGATATGGAAATGGAATACTATATGGTTAAGAAACGGGGCCAAAACTACTTGCCAGATTAACGCAGGAAGCCATACCACGTGTGCATGTACGTGAGTGTGTGTGTGAGTGATGTTTGGATTTAGATCCACTGTGATTTTTCTTTTTGTTCTCGATCATATTTTTCTCTTTTGTCCTCTTCCTGCCCTTTTAAAATTATTTGAAATGTATTTCAGCTATATCTTTTCATGTCACACATATTTACATGTATATTTATATCAACTTTCATAAGACCTTGGACTACCACCAGCATCTGCCCATTTCTAGAAATTACTAGAGAATAAGAATGAGTTAAAATGTCTTCCAGAGATTGCTTTTGTTTCCTTCCTCTCCCAGCTAACTTTATTTTCCCTCTCCCGTCATCTCATAGCTGGTAAAACCCCAAGATGGCTCGTCACCAAATCATTAAGCCCGATCTATGAAATTGTTCCTGGTTAGCTAACATTATCCTGCACTCGGGTGAAAATGTTGAATCTTTAATTAACCTGCACCTTTTCTGCAAGCAACTAGATTCTTTCATTCCTGAACATTAGATTCTAATTCTTCCTTTCATAAATAATATCTAAAGAGAGGATTTTCACAAAAACCAAAGAGCTTCCTAAATAAGCTTTCTGTTCTTCCAGTGAAATTGCTTCTGCCATGGAATACTTTGCATTTCCTTCTCATTCACCATACCTGAATTAAGACATCATTGCTCTGTGAGGACAGCCATATAAGGGTATGAGAGAGAAGGATCAAAAAGAGCCCTTCACACCAGGCACCCCGGGAACACAGTGATGG
The DNA here is from genome assembly GCF_019186645.2 of Phyllostomus hastatus. Classification (NCBI taxonomy): domain Eukaryota; kingdom Metazoa; phylum Chordata; class Mammalia; order Chiroptera; family Phyllostomidae; genus Phyllostomus; species Phyllostomus hastatus. The sequence goes on along the minus strand of NW_025334017.1, from coordinate 8,530,869 downwards.
CTTAAACTACTGGCCTGTAATAATATTGGCAAGTTTATAGGGTCCTTTTATGAGCAAGGTAATGAGCATCTGAAGTGGTCACCTTGACTTCTCCCCTGTCCTTCAATTCTTTAAACCGACTATTATGAAGCAAAAGACATGAAATGTCTTCCGAGAGGCATCTAAATCACTTGTACAGAGATCAGAACAGAGTTCCAACTGGATCAGCACCAGCTGCCCACATGCCGAGTCTGAGGGATTCATAGAAGCACACCCACCCTGCCGCTCTTCTGGCCACGAGGATGACAGGACCCAAGCCCTGGCTCTGGGGTGCACCAGTTCCCTTGACCTGCCACCTGAGGTTGGTGACACCACCCTTCCATTGACTCGGGTAAACTGACACAGTGCAGTTGCACATAAAATTACTCCACAACACCAGCAAATTCACTTTCAAATGCAGTTTCTGTCTCTCTCACAAAGAATAAAATCCACAACAATGGCATCTTCTGATTTCCCCCTGGAAATCAGAAGGCTCCCTGCAGCCAGCCAGCCATTTCCACAAAAGGGAAGAGGGTGCAGCAAATGCACATCATGAAGACAGACTGCGTGGGAAGTCCTTTCCAAAGGGGAAAGTGTGGGAAATTCTTGACCACTTGAATGTCTTGAATGAGAGGAAGAGATAAAGTTGAGAAATCAAATATAAACCTTCCCACTTTCCCCCTCTTGAGATAGAACCTCAAAAGGAGGCATAATAGAAGCATCCAGACCATTAGAAGAAACAAAAGAACATTGAAGATGTAATGTTACACCAACCTGTATCTAGCTCATGTGTCGGGGGAGGGGTGCCCAGGAGACTCCATGTGTGTGTGGCTAGCACCAGCCCAATGCAGAAGCAGTATTACCTTATGGAAGGAGACCTGTTATTTTTTTTTAAGATTTTATTTATTTATTTTTAGAGAGAGGAGAAGGGTGGGAGAAAGAGAGGGAGAGAAACATCAATGTGTGGTTGCCTCTCACTTGGCCTCCACCAGGGACCTGGCCTGCAACCCAGGCATGTGCCCTGACTGGGAATTGGACTGGTGGCCCTTTGGTTCGCAGCCCACGCTCAATCCACTGAGTTACACCAGCCAGGGCGAGACCTGTTGTTTATATGAGCTGGAGGCAGCTCTCCTGGGCCCCCACAGTCTGTCCAGTTCATTCAAAAGCTGGACCGTCTCCATTTGTTTTGACTGTGAGTGGAGACTTTGAAGTTACTGGATGTGCTGGGGAAACATCAGAGGCCTATGATGAAGATAAAGCAGCTTCAACATAGATCGGTAGTTACAAAATAGTCATGTGGATGTAAAGTACAGCATAGGAAATATAGTCAATAATATTGTAGTAACTATGCATGGTGCCAGGTAGGCACTGGAAATATCAGGGGGGCTGCTTTGTAACGTAGATGATTGTCTAACAACCATGCTGTGCACCTGAAATTAATACCAAATAATACTAAATGTAAACTGTAATTGAAAAAAACTTAAAAAATTAAAAATAAAATAAAAATAAATAAAATAAATTTTAAATGACTTAAAAAAAAAGAACAGCTCCCATATGTGGCCACTTGAAGACCAATAAAAACAATCAGGACCATGGTCTTCTGTTGTGAATGGCAGGCCAGAGAGAACGCCAGGCATTCAGCAAGGTTCCATAGAAAAGGAAAGATCTGGCCCTCACCTCCCCTTACTGCCAGATCATTAAGCCCCACCCATCCTATAAAGCCAGACACCATCTTACCAAGGAACAGGGGAAGGAGATGAAATATAAAAACTTAGCATCGCCATGATGATGTGGCTCAGTGGATTGGGCGCCAGCCTGTGAACCAAAGAGTCACTGGTTTGATTCCCAGTCAGGGCACATGCCTGGGATGCGGGCCAGGTCCCCTGTAGGGGGCACACGAGAGGTGACCACACATTGATGTCATTGATGTTCCTCTTTCTCTCTCCCTTCCCCTCTGTCTAAAATAAATTATATATATATATATATCTTTAAAAATAAAAATAAAAACTTAGCATCTACTCTAAGATAGGAATCATCTATTTAAACCAAAGGAACTGAGTTATCATTAATCAGAAAGCTTAAACTTCTCTACTATATAGAGAAATCAATGCTTCTTGGTAAGGATGGGGATTAGAAGGCTGAATTGTGAAGAAATTTATTCAACTATTTAATTAAAATAAAACTCAAGACCCAGAAGTTCTACTGTTGTACATAAACCTTAAGGAAAACCTTGCTCCTGAGTACAAGGCAACACATAAAAAATATTCATAGAACCTGAGAATAATGCAAATGTCCCTCAACAGAAGAATAAGTAAATTGGGATAAAATCACATAATAATGTACCATAAAAGAAAGTTATGTATATCGACATGGATGAATATTAGGTTACAAACATAATATTAAGCAAATAATTAAAGCTTAAAGTTTAAAAAAGATATATATATATGAAACAGTGTATCATTTATGTACAGCTTAAAAACATGCAGAATCATTGGTTTAAGATAATAATAATTGTGAACATTTATTATGGAGTTTCCTATGCACCAGGCATTGTCCTTAGATTCTACGTATATTAAATGAGTTACTCTTCACAGTATTAAAAGGTTGCTACTGTTGTATTACTACACCCACTTTACAGATAGGAATGCAGAGGCGTATATGTAAAAAGTAACTTCTACAGGCTGCTTAGCTAGTAAACATGGACCACAGGATTCAAATCTAAGCAGCTTGATTCCAGAGTCTATGCTGTAAACGTATGTTTGCCTTTCACACTCGATGAATATGAAGTAGAAATATAAAAAATTACATGCAACAGTAAAGTGAAAAGTCAGAATAGGAGTTAACCTATTCTGTAAAAGCAAAGCAATGGAGCCAAATACAGGGGCCAGGGAGAAGGGGAGCTTTAATTTCTTAGGTTTGCTGATGTTTACTATATCATCATTTTACCTTTATTACAACATATCTGTACTGTTTTGCTAAAAATTGTTAGGTAGCTATATTTTCTTTGCATATCTAAGTATAATATGAGTTAATTTAGCATGCTAATATACCCTGATATAAACCATGAACTCTGGGTAACGGCGATGTGTCAATGTAGGTGCATCACTTGCAGCAAATGTACCACCCTGGTGGGGGCTGCTGGGCAGGGAGAAGCTATGTGTGTGTTGAGGCAGGGAGTATAATACATGGGGAATCACTGTACCTTCCACTCAATTTTGCTGTGAACCTAACAATGCTCTAAACAATTGTCTATTTTATAAATGTTATTATATGTAACAACATCATCTGGGATACTATTGGCTTATGAATTTGGGTGCAAATTACGTTACTTCATGACAGTGCTGGCAGTCTGTTCAGCACCAGTCAACACAAGTCTAGACAACTCTAAGAACCGTACTTAGGGAGAGAAATCAAACTGTCCTTCTGTTACCTTGTAGCACTGGGCAGGGCAGTGAGGAAGTCAGAGTCTTCCACTAAGCCAGACTCAAGTATTTGAAGGCACACAGTTCAGAGCACATGTCACAGTAGGGTAAAAAAAAAAACCCTGGGACTTCTCTGTGAAGTGTTCCAGGTTACTACCTAAGAGGGATTCAAATCAACTGAACAAAGAGCGAGAATTTGGAAACATCTCAGCCCAAGGCAGTCCACGTCAACTGGCTGCACACTCGCCAAGTACGCCAAGTAAGGGGGCAGAGGCGGGCTCAGGTTCCGTGACCTCTTTCACCCAACCTAGAGAACTGACTTCCCCTGCAGGGCGTGCTCTTGAGAAAAGGAGTCCTGAACCGTCCACACTGACAGCTAGCAGAAAGCCCTCAGTGACCGTGGAACAGAGAGGGCAGTCAGAAGGCAGGCCTACAGAACCTCATCAACACCCCTGGGTGGCGGGGGTGGGGGGAGTTGGAGAGCAGTGCGGAAAGGGTGGCTGGGAGATGGTCAGATCTGGGAAGTGTCTGAGAGTAGAGTCACTGGACTATCCAAGGACTGGAAAGCTTCCTGACCTTTTGTGGGTGAGGAAAAGGAAAATTACTGATTTTCCAGCCTTGGAAACTCTGCCAGGAATTTTTCCATCCCAATTTATGGATGAATCTCAGTCCTTCCCCAGCCTTCACTTTGATTAACAATGTTGTTTTTTTTAGTGTTCTAAGAAATGATAGTAGCCACTCCTCCCATTGCAAAATATTTCCCCTAAAGCGTCTGTGGCTCTCCCCAGCCTGCTCCCTTCCCTGTGGAGATACGTCAAAGTTCTTGATTTTAGGGTTCAGGCAATGTTTGCTACTATCTGAAAATAGTAGCAAACAAATTTGAAAAAAAAAGGGGAAGAAAAAGATCATTGTATTGGCATTGTAAATTTTGCAATTATACATTACATTTTACTCTAAGTGCTTCTTCTGTGTCCAATCCAAACACATACACCTTCTTTCCTCCTGGGGAAAAAATTAAAAAGAGCATAACTCCCAGTCTCTGCCTCCTCTGAATCAATCAGCAGAGATGTAGGAGAGATTAGGTTCCCTTTACTTCCCATATATCTAGATCTGCTGTGCCCATAACTGCTCTCCTTGGAGAAGAGACAGAAGGGTAATTCAGGGAGTTGAGAAGAAAAGGAGCGAGAATAGAGGAAGGGAGAGGTAATGGAGAAGAGTAACACGAATCAAAAATAAGCAAGAAAAGGAGGTTAGTGAATTACATTTTCCCTCTGCTGGGTATTGACGAGAAAACCAGGGCTTTGTGTCCTGGAAGCATGGTTCTACATTTCCCAGACAATTAAGAAACTGTTCTCAAAACTAATTTAATAACAGCATTGGACCAAATTTTACAAGATGAGAAGAGCTAAAAAATTGAACAAGATCAGAAAGATCTGAACTCTGAAACAACTGGATCCCAACAGTGGAGGACAGAGTCACGAGGGCCACTGCCCTGTGTATGCAGCACCTCTGGGGCTTACAGCTCTAGGAAGGCTCATTACATGTGAACCTATAGAGGCTGAGCAGTGAGGACTGCATCTTGGAGCCTTGGCAAGCTTGGAGCTCTGTGTGGTTTTGGAAACTGTAGCCCCATTACAGCAAGCCCTGAAAGAGGCTAGTAAGTCTCCCTGGAAAACCAGGTAATGGAGGTGGGAGACATGACCTGACTCTAACACAGAGGGTTCCTGTCAGAATCAGGCCTGATAAATACATTGTGTCCCTTGAAGCTTGCTCTGCTTTGCTTTGTACTGCTCTGTCAAAATAAACTGGATGTTTAAGTTCAAAACATAAGGAGTAAACTCCTTATCTCATGAAACACGTCTTAAAAACCCTCTAGCATCAGCATGACTAACAGACCCTGACCTATAACAAAGCTCTGTGTTCCTTCAATTGTTGTCTGTAGATAATACCTGTTTTTGTATGACTATAGCCTTTTGACATTGATTGATGAGCTATGCAGTATGCTGTATACACTTACACATACCTTCCCAATAAAAGCCATTTGGGAGAAGGGCTCACGGCAGTCCCCTCTAGAGGGAATCACCACCTCCTTTCCCTCGGAACAAGATTGTGTCTGAGACAATTCATTTCTCATCCTTGGTGGCCTGGAGGGCTCTGTGGGACAGAGTTCCTCCCACAGCCATTGTCAGAGACAAAGACCAGGAGCAACCATGAAAACTGGGGCTGGAACTAGGCTCCTTCCCAATTATTCTAGACCAGTGGTTCTCAACCAGTGTGATGAGCCCGCAGTAAGACACTTGCCAATGCCTGGAGACATTTTTGGCTGTCCCCGTTGAAGGAGAACAGATGAGGGAGGAAGGAATAGTGTTGTTATTAAATTAGTTTTGAGAACAGTTCTTAATGGTCTGGGAAATGCAGAACCAACCTCCTTTTCTTGCTTATCTTTTCCCAGATGAGCACCCAGATGGTACTTGGCATCTTGTGGGTAGAGAGACTGAGCTGTTGCTAAACACCCTACATTGCACAGGACAGTCCCTCACAAGAAAGAATAGTCTGATACAACATGCCAATGATGTCAAGATTGAGAAACCATGCTCTAGATCAAATACATTCTGTGGGCCCTACATCATCCCGGGGGAAGAGGAAAAAGTGGGCCCCACATGACCAGCATTGAATTTGATGATGATCCTGATGAGTTAACATCAAGCCATGTGTGCTGTAAAAATAAATAAAGGTGTAACATGTTGGGAGTGTGGGTGAGAAAAGGGCCACATACAAACCTGACCAGCTCGGGGAGGCCCGCATGGTGGGCTTTACAAACTCAGAGGCCAACAGTAATCACACAGTGTGGGCTGAATATAAAATTTCCTAACTTAAAGCAGGTCACAGTGAGTAGTCATGTCCTAGGCCTATAGGTTGCTTGACAAAGGTTGGTCTTCACCTTTGAAATGGTCTCTGGTTGTTGTGCATCTAAGATAACAACCTTTGAAATGTCAGAGTAATTTTCTTTCCCAGACATCTTGAAGGCACAAGCCCTGGCACAAGAGTATAGACCACATTGCAATCTTGTTGCCCATATTCCATCTCTATGTGCTATAAATGCTGCCTACACTGTGCCGCCAATGTAAAAGATGTACATGTCTCTCCATTTTACTTTTTATCCAATCTCAGAAATTTTCCCACGTTGCTTCTCCATCCTCCCTAATCTACCACCTGTGAATTTCATGTCACCCTCCTTATGTCTCCTCCTTTGATTTTACTGTACAAAATAAGCTGTAAAGCTGCTAGTCTCTGGTGCGTTTTCTCAATTCGTTGAGATTTTGCTTTCCAACACCTGTCATCAGCTTGGCTCAAGGAAACTCTTACAAGACTTTTTCTTAGGCTGGATGTTATTTCATAGACAGGAGCGAGTGCATTATATTGCCCAATGGGAACATCTTTCTAGATTGCTAGGAATCTTTCTAAGCATAATTTTTCCCAGTATGTATTATGACTGGAGCAAAATGATTTGGAGAAAATAATCATGTTTATTCTTCACTTTGGAGGATGCTCAGAACTGGCTGCTGAATGAAAGGACTGGACCACTTGGGTTTGTTCCTTGTCTGGCCAACAACATGTAAATGGCATGACCAGGCAGCGTGGCTTTAAATCTGCCAAAAAAGTGAAAAAAGGTCTTCACTTTGCTCATGTACAGCAGGAGTGTATTTCAGACACCAACCAACCTCTAAGGAAGAAGTACCCTCTTTGCTATGCTTGTGAAAAAGATGAATGTGTCTTGGCAGGCTTTTCATGGTATCTAATGGGGTTCTAGATCAAATTCTAATATATGGGGAGGATGGTTTCCCCACCTACCACCAAGCAATTCTCCAGGATGCCAGCAGGATGTCCTAAAATTTAACTCAAATTCTGACACTTACCTACCCAGAGATAGCGTTAGATTCCATATGTAAAGGGCTCAGTCCTACAAGATTGCCCTCCACTTCATATGCCAATCACAAGCTCATGTCATTACCTGTGCTTTGGATCAACTGGCTGCAAATTGGAGGTTCCAATAGCTCCTTCCAACTCAGGATGCCAGTCACAGATTTAGGCTGTTACTTAAACATCTGGCCTACTTGGCTATAAATCAGAGGTTCCCAAAACCCCCTCTTTGGATTCAGTTAACTTGCTAGAGTGGATAACAGAACTCAGGAAACCCATTTACTCACCAGGTCACCAATTTATGACAAAAGGATATAACTCAGAAACAGCCATATTGAAGACATGCATAGAGCAAGGAATGAGGAAAAGGCAAGGAGCTTCCACGTGGTCTCCAGGAGCACCACTCTCCCCAAACCTCCACAAGTTTGTCAACCCAGAAACTCTCCAGACCCCATCCTCTGGGGTTTTATAGAGGTTTCACTACATAAGCATGATTGATTAAATCATTGGTCATTGGTAATTGAACTCGGTATCCAGCCCTCCACAGAGTTTGGTGGGATGTCTGTTACTGACCATTCCAGACCTCTAATCACAAGGTGCTACCTGCTGACCTGCTGAGTCCTTGGGGCAGTCCAAACATCACCTCATTAACACAACAAAAGACCTCTGATGTTCTCATCATTGGGAAATTCCAAGGCTTTCAGGAGCCCGGTGCCAGAAATGCGAACAATGACCAAATATACATTTCTTATTGTAAATCACAATATCACAGTGCCCATGAAAAGAATCCACCATAGGCGATCTGAAATCTAAAGTACAGTTTAAGGGTCTTGAAAAGACCAGAGGGCTCTGGAGGAGGTTCCCTGACACCCATCTCCACTGTCATTGGGGAGAAAGAGGATTCCTAGGTGGAGGGGAAGAAGACAAGCTTACATGCCTGAGTGGTAATAGGCAGCAGGTCATGGTGGAATTGGTCATAGTCCTAAGAGCCATCCCTCTACCCTGCATGATAATAATCCACTGCATGCAGCCAGGAAAGCAGCAAAGTGGCACGCTCAAATTGAAGTTCAGATCTACCTCCTTCTAATGTAGTGAACTCAGAGGCTGGGGGAGAGTATAATTCTTAGGATTAAAAACATTATGGTTAAATGGGACCTGAATGAAATTTTATTTGAAAATCAAAAAAAATTAAATAAGTGTGGCTCTCTAAAAATTGCCTTAAATGCCATGAAACAAATTTACTTCAAATATATTAAAATATAGGCATATAAACAAATGCAAAATATGTATAGAAAACAACATAATGAATTCTGTGATCTGGAAAAATAAAGGACGACTCAGGTATGAAGAACAAAATGAATATTCAATTGAATTAAAGACAACCTGGTTTTAAAAGACAATTCTTTCATTTCTCCCTGATTTAATTTCACTTTCCTTTGGGAGAAATAACAGTTGCTATTAAAAGAAAGAAGAATTATTAGAAAAGTTTATGTTTCCATGGCACTTTTACACAGAAAGCATTACATAAAAATTTTTCTTTCATTTACATTCTCTAAAATACTCACAATACCATTATGTCAGAAAACTGGGCAGAAAAAGTAAACTATAATTTAAAAACCAAATAATGTCTTCTAAAAGAGCTATCCACTACTTAAAAACAAGTATCCACTTATACAATTTATATTACCTGAATTATTTAAATTCTAAATTATTGGGGACCATTAATCAAGTTTTAATTCCTCTTCTCTACTCTAACACGTCAAGTATCTGACATAAAAAAGAACAATAGCTCAGGTAAAAACTAGAGAAAGTGTATCTAATTATTAAAGGTAATAGTACATATAATAATTTTTAAAAGGATGCAAGTTAATTGATTTTTACATTTTATTCTCTCTTCAGATTTTAGTTCATCTTTATCCTTTTATGTTTTTATAACTGTAGATCATGAATTAATCTATTTAAATAGGATAATATTTCACTGAAAATGGACATCATCATGAATCCCAGAACTCCTTCCACGATGAAAGACCATGTTAATAAAACAGTATTAAATTACTCTGCAATAGTAATTGCTCTGCTTCCTTCCACCATAGTGAAAGGTAATAAAGGAAGATTTCCCCATACAAATGCCCACTGCTATTTCAAAAAATGAGACCATTGGTTTGATTTAAAATTTGGCTGTAGGGTCTACCAGTTCTAATTAACATGACTAAATCTTGATTCAGAAAAGAGAGAGAAAAAGGTTAAAAAAATACAGCATGTCCTAATCAAATAAGAAGATAATTCAAAGGTCGTTATTTTGCCCATGGATATGACTGCCAGTTGAGAAACATAAAAGAAAATTTAATCAGGTTGATATAATCTAATATAGGAACTGACTTGAGCTGCATAATGTAAAAAAGAAGTTTTCTGTGATTCAGGAATTGAACACAATGAATACCAGGTCAACAGAACCAAAATCAGTTATTCCAGTCCTAAATGGTAATTTAAATTGTCTTGACTTTTTCACTGTAGCTCTTTATATTAATCAAATAAACAAATAAATTATAAATTATCAGCATGAGAATGACTACTTTTTTAGAAGCCAGAGACTAACAAAGCATAACTATAGAAGAAGGAGATATATGAGTAGCTGTGTGGTAATGTACAGATAGTGTACAGATATAACTGACTGAGGTAATGTAACAAAATGCAGATGGTTTTTTTTTTAATTTTGTTGATTCAATCAGAGCCAGAAAGGATTTAAGGATTGTTTCTCATTTTGGCAATGACATAAATTAAGAATTGGAGAGGTAGATATATGATTCTAATGTAAATATAGTGGATCTAGGTGGGCTAGTGATTCCCAAGTTGGCTGATCAAGTCATCTCCTAAAAGAAGAGTCTGGAAGGAAGGAGACCGAAGATCACCTGAACCCACTAGTACATCTTAATAGCAGAGTAATCAGACACTATGTGTGTCCTAATAATATGAATTAATGAAGTATACAACATCACCAGGGATATATTTTGCCAAGAATGTTTAAGTTGATTTTAATCAAGTCTTTAGTTTTAGTTTCAAGTTCATAGGAAATATAAGACATAGAAAAACAAGTTAAAGAACATGAGATAAATCCAGCATAAGGGACACTCTACAAAAAAACTAACGTTTTTTTCTCAACTATTCAATGTCATTGGAAAAAAAAGAAGTAGAGAAGAAAGTTTCAAATAAAATAGACTTAGAAGATAAAACAAAAAGAGTCTATGGGAGTATCTGATGGCAGCAGAGTAAGGGGAAGCTACACTGACTTCCTCCCAGAAACAAACTGGCATTACAACTAAATTATAGAACAATCATCCTGAATAACCATCTTAAGACCAGCTGAAGAAAAGTCCTACAACCAAGGATTTACTGAAGAAGCTACATGGAGACTGGTAGAAAGGGTAGAGATGTGATAGGGCTGGCCCTGCTCCCAAGGGCAGTGGCTGAGGTTGCAGAGGGATATCTCAGTGGCAGGGTGGATCTCCCTAAGAAGTGTGGTGTCTAAATCCTAGGCCAGGCTTCCCAATGTAGAGTACCAGAGCCATGAAGAGGTATCCATATAACATCTGGCTGTGAAATGCAGTAGGGGTTCTGTCCACCAGAGAGAGATAGGAGTCAGCTAGAGATGCAGGCACCCTCCTAAAGGACCAATGCACAATACTTTGTTGGCAGCCATTCACCCTAGATCAAGAAATCTGCACCACTGAACCCCACAGGACACCCACTACATAAGACAACTCTACAAAAACTGGGATTCACAACAGATCGATTTGATACATAGAAACAAACACAAAGAGGCAGCCAAAATGGGGAAACAGGGAAACAAAGCTCAAAAGAACAGAAGAAATTTCCGGAAAAAGAGCTAAATAAAATGGAAGCAATCAATTTATCAGATATAGAATTCAAAGTAATGGTTACAAGGATACTCAACAAAACGAAAAAAAGGACATAGAAACCATAAAAAAAAGGGACCGGTGAAAATGAACAATACATTTCCTGAAATGAAGAATACACAGGAAGAAAAAAACAGTAGGTTGGATGAAGCAGAGGATCGATCGAATCAGAGATTTGGAAGACAAGGTAGAAAAAAACACCCAATAAGAGCAGTGAAAATATAAAAGGATCTTTAAAAATGAGGTTAGTTTAAGGGACCTTTGAAATAACATGAAGTGTAATAATATCCATATCATAGGGATACTAGAAGAAGGAGAGAGAGGAAAAGGGATCAAGAACCTATCTGAAGAAATAATGACTAAAACTTCCCTAACCTGGTGAAGGAAAAGATATACAAGGCCAGGAAGCTCAGAGACTCCCAAACATAATGAACCCCAAAAGACCCACACCAAGGCACCTCATAATTAAAATAGCAAAAGTTAAAGACAAAGAGAAAATCTTAAAAGCTGTAAGAGAAAGACAGTTATTTACTTTCAAGAGAGCTTCCACAAGATTGTCAGCTAATTTTTTAACAGAAATATTTTAGGCAAGAAAGGATTGGCATAGCCCTAACTGTGTGCCTCAGGGGATAGGGCATCATCTTACAAACCGAAAGGTCACTTGTTTGAATCCCAGTCAGGGCACATTGCAGGCCAGGTCCTCTGTTGGGGGTGTGCAAAAGGCAACCACTTGATATTTCTGTAGCACATTGATGTTTCTCTCTCTCTTTCTCTCTCATTTCCTCTCTCTCTAAAAGTATAAACAAAATCTTCCAAGAAAAAAAAATAGAGAGAGAAAGGATTGCCGTGAAATATTCAAAGTGATGAAGAGCAAGAACCTACAACCAAAACTACTTTACCCAGTAAGGATAGCATTGAAAATTGAAGGAGAAATAAAGAGCTTCCTAAACAAGAAGAAGCTAAAGGAGTTTCTTACCACCAAACCAGTATTATGAGAAATGTTAAAGGGAGTGCTAGAAGAAGGACAAGGAGAAGAAGAGAGGATGGAGGAGGAAGAAGAGGAGGAAGGAGAAAAGAGGAAGATAGTTTAAAGAATAAAATGACAATAACTGCATGCCAATCAAAAGTCACTTTAAATATAAATGGTGTAAATGTTCCAATCAAAGGTCAGGATAGCCGAATGGATAGAAAACAAGATTTTATAGATAGATAGATGATGATAGATAGACAGATAGATAGATAGATAGATAGATATGCTGTCTACAAAAGACCCACCTCAGAACAACAGATACACTCAGACTAAAAGGAAAGGGATGGAAAAAGATATTCCATGCAAATGAAAATTAAAAAAAAGTTGGGGTAGCAATGCTTATATCTGATAAAATAGAATTGAAAATAAAGGCTATAATAAGACACAAAGAAAAAAACTGCATAATGAAAAAGGGAGCACTCCAACAACAGGATACAAACCTTGTAAACATTTGTGAACCCAATACAATAGCACCTAAATGTGTAAAGTAAATCTTGATGGACATAAAAGGAGAATTTGATAAATACAGCTATAGAAAGGGATTTTAACACCCCATTGACATCAAAGGATAGATCTTGCAGGCAGAAAATCAACAAAGACATGGCAATCTTAAATGACACACTAGGTTATATAGATCTAATTAACATCTAAGGAGCATTTCACCCCAAAGCCACAGAATATACACTCAACTGCACATAGAACATTTTCTAGAATGCAGTACGTTACACCACAAAACAAGTCTCAATAAATTTAAGATTAAAATCTTAACAAGCATCTTTTCTGATCATAATGGCATGAAACTAAAAATCAACCATAAGACAAAAATTGAAAAACATACAAAGACTTGTAGGCTAAATAACATGTTATTAAACAATGAGTGGATTAACAAGATCAAGGAAGAAATCAAAAGATTCCCTGAAACAAAGGAGAACACAAGCACCCAAAATCTGTGGGACAGAGCGAAAGCAGTCTTAAGAGGGAAAATTCATAACTTGTAGGCATATCTCAAGGAACAAGAAAAATCTCAAATAAACAATCTAACTTTACACTTAAAGGAACTTGAAGAACAATACACAAAGCCGAAGTGAGTAGGAGGATGTAAATAAGATCAGAGAAGAAATAAACAAGACAGAATCTAAAGAAACAATACAAAATATCAATGAAACCGAGAGCTGATTGTTTGAAAAGATAAACAAGATTCATAAAACTTTAACCAGATTTATCAAGAAAAAACAAACAGGACTCCAATAAATAAAATCAGAAATGAAAGAGGAGAAGTAACAACTGACCAAAGAAAAACAAAAGATTGTAAGAAAATATTATGAACAACTAGATGCCAACAAAATTGGGCAATGTGGATGAAATGGATAAATTCTTAGAAACATACAATCTTCCAAAACAGAATCAGAGAATCTTTTTTTTTTTCAGCTGTGACTCCAGACAGGATCCAAAGAGGAGTTTTACCATCTTGTCTCTGGGTTTTATGGAGACTTACTTTACCCTTCTGTGTTAGCCTCCTAAGGCACTGCATCAACCTTACAAGGGCACAGGAAGGGTGATAATCAGACAATCTTAATAGATAGATTACAATTAGTTAAATTGAAGCAGTTATCAAAAAAAAAATCCCAACAAACAGAAGTCCTAGACCAGACAGCTTCACAGATGACTTTTACCAAACATTCAAAGAACACCTAACCTTTTAAAACTATTCCCAAAAAATTCAAGAGAAGGGAAAATTTCCAAACTCATTTATGAATCCAATATTATCTTAATTCCAAAACAAGACACTGTAAAGAAAGAAAAGTATAGATCAATATCCATGATGAACATAGACACTATAATCTTCAACAAAATCTTAGCAAACCAAATTCAGCAATATAGTAAAAGTATCATACACCATGATCAAGTGGGATTTATTCCAGGAATGCAAGGTCAGCACAGTATCTACAAATCAATAAACATGATATACCACATTAAAAAATGAAACATAAAAACCACATGACCATAGAAATAGATACAGAAAAAGCATTTGATAAAATCCAGCACCCATTTACCATAAAAACTCTCAGCAAAGTGGGAATAGAGGGAACATACCTAAACATGACAAAGGCCATATGTGAAAAAACCTACTGCCAGTGTCATATTCAATGGGCAAAATCTATAAGTGTTCCCCTTAAGATTGGGAGCGAGACAGTGATGTCCACTCTCACCATTCTTATTTAACATTTTGCTGGAAGTCCTAGCAACAGCAATTAGAGAAGAAGAAAAAATAAAATGCATCCAGATTGGAAAGGAAGTAGTAAAACTGTCATTATTTGTAGATGACATGATACTATATAGAGAGAACCCTAAAGATTCCACCAAAAAGCTATTAGAACTGATAAATAAATTTAGTGAGGTATCAGGATACAAAATAAATATCCAGAAATCACTTGCATATTTATACACCAATAATGAACTATCAGAAAAGGGAACTAAGAAAACAATTCCATTCACAGCTGCTTCAAAAAAATATCTATAATATCTAGAAATAAGTTTAACCCAAGATGTAAAATACCTGCATTCAGAAAATTATAAGACACTGAAGGGAGAAATTGAAGATACAAACAAATGGAAGCATATACCATGTTAATGGATAGGAAACATTAACATCATTAAAATGTCCATCCTACTCAAAGCAATCTATACATACAACACAATTGCTATCAATATACCAATAATATATTTCATGGAGCTAGAAAAAATATCCAAAAATGTATATTGACCCACAAAAGAATGTAATAACTTCAGCAATCTTGAGAAAGAAAAGCAAAGTTGGAGGAATCATGCTACCTGATATCAAACTATACTACAAAGCCATAGTGTCAAAACAGCATGGCACTGGCATAAATGGAACAGACTAGATCAATGGAACAGAATAGAGAACAGATCAATGGAACAGAATAGAGAATGCAGAAATAAACCCATGACTTTCTAGTCAATTAATATTTGACAGAAGCAGACAATGGGGTAAAGATAGTCTATTCAAACCATGTTGTTGAGAATATTGGATACATACAAGCAAAAAGTGAAATTAGGCCACCTGTTTACATCATACACAAGAATCAACTCAACTCAAAATGGATTAAAGACTTAAACATTAGACCTGAAACCATAAAAATACTAGAAGAAAACATAGGTAGTAAAATCTCAGACATTTCTCAGAGCAATATTTTTTCAGATACATCTCCTCTAGCAAGGGAAACAAAAGAAAAAATAAGCAAATGGGACTACTTCAAACTAAAAAGTTTTTGCACAGCAAGGGAAACCATCAACAAAATGAAAAGACATATCACTCAGTGGGAGAACATATTTGCCAATACATCTGATAAGGGGTTAATATCTAAAATTTATTAAAAACTTATAAAATTCAATACCAAAAAACAAACAATCTCATTTAAAAAATGGGTAGATGGCCTATCAATAAATTAGATTATTTTTAATAACCATTGCTATAAGAATTTGATAATTATATGCAAATATAAAAACATTTTGGATTTTCACCTAATATTATATACATAATTTTACATGGAAAACTATAAAACCTCTTAAAGAATACCTACAGATGGCCAATACATATGAAAAGATGCTTAACAGCACTAATCATCGGAGAAATGTAAATTAAAACCACAATGTGACATTACCTCAAGCCTGGTTATCATCAATAAATGAACAGACAACAAGGTTAGTGAGAATGTGGAGAAAGGTGAATCCTCATACACTGTTGGTGGGAATGCAGATTGCTGCAGCCACTGTGGAAAGCAGTATGGAGTTACCTCAAAAAATTAAAAATGGAACTGCCTTATGACCCAGCAATTCCACTTCTAAGAATTTATCTGAAGAAACCTAAAACATTAATTTGAAAAAATATATGTACCCTTATGTTCACTGAAGCATTATTTACAATAACCAAAGCTAAATATTGTTAAAGTGTCCAAACTATCCAAATTTAGCAACACTCTATCAATCAAAATCCCATCAGTCTTTTTTTGTGTAAATCAACAAGCTGATTCTAAAAATTAATATGGAAATACAAAACACCTGGAGTGGCCAAGCTAGTTTTAAGAGGAAGAGCAACATTGAGGACTACTTTATTTCAAGACTCACCGTAGGACTACAGTAATCACAGCAATTGCAGTACTGGCATAGAGGACAGTCACAGAGATCAGTGGAACAGAACAGAGAGTCCAAAACAGTCATGCATATAGGTAATGAGTTGATTTTGACAAAGATACTAAAATAATTTTATGGGGAAAATGTGTTTTTTTCGATAAACATTGCTACAAGAATTTGATAATTATATGCAAATATAAAAACGTTTTGGGTCTTCATCTAATATCATGCACATAACTTTAAATGGAAAACTATAAAACTTCTTAAAGAACATAGGAGAAAAATCTTGCTGCTCTTGGCCTACACAAAATTTCTTTACTATGCTCCTGAGAAGAAGTAAAGCTAAAGGAGTTCATCATTGCCAAGCTCTTATTATATGAAGTGTTAAAGGGACTTATTTTTATTTATTTATTTATTTACTTACTTATTTACTTATTTATTTATTTATTTATTTATTTATTTATTTATAGAGATGGAAGGGAGGGAGAAAGAGAGAGAGAGAGAGGAACATCAATGTGCGGTTGCTGGGGTCATGGCCTGCAACCCAGGCATATACCCTGACTGGGAATCGAACCTGCAACACTTTGGTTCACAGCTCACGCTCAGGGACTTATTTTTTTTTTAAAGAAAAAGATCAAGACTTTGAACAGTAAAATGACAACAAACTCACAACTGTCAAGAACTGAATCTAAAACAAAACCAAAATAAACTAAGAGAACAGCTAGAACAGGAACAGAATACAGAAATGGAGATCACATGGAGGATTACCAGTGAGGAGAGGAAAATGGGAGAATGGGAGAAAAGTTACAGGGACGAAGAAGCATAATTGGCAGGCACAAAATAGACAGGGAGATATTAAGAACAGCATAGGAAATGGAGAAGCCAAAGAATTTATATGCTCAAATAGACACGAATAAAGTGGGGGTATTGATGGAGGGAAGCGGGGGTTACTGGGTGGAGGAGGGCAAAGGGGAAAAAATTGGGACTGCCATAATAGCAAAATCAATAAAATATACTTTAAAAGAGAAAAAAAATCAACTATAAAAAAGTGATAATTTGGAATCTATCATAATTTAAAGCTTCTTTTCCTCAAAATCCACAGTAGAGAAAATGAAAGCAGAAGCCACAGACTGGGACAAAGTATTTACAAAATACATATCCAATAAAGGATATGTCTTCAGAATCATCTTTTAAAAAACCTTCAAAACTTCATAATAAAAGAACAAACAACCCATTTTTAAAAAATGTGCAAAGATTTAGACACTTCACAAAAGATGGTAGGCGAATGTCAAATAAGTGTGTAAAAAGGTGCTAGATATAATTAATAATTAGAGTGATGTAAATTAAGATATGCTACACACTCACCAGATTCTCTAAAATTAAAAAGACAGACATAATAAAGTATGAGTAAGGATATGGAGCAACTGGTACTCTCATTCACAGCTAGTGAAAATGCAAAATGGTAGAGTCACTTTGGAATAGTTTTGCCATTTTGTATAAAATTAATTAAACACTAACATATGGCCCAAAATCCAACTTCTAGGTAGTTATCCAAGAGAAGTTAAAAGAAAAAAAAGGTCCACACAAAGACATTATCCAAATGTTCATAATATGTTTATGCAGAATAGCCAAAAAACTGGAAACAACCAAAATGCCCATCAGCGACCAAATGGAAAATTTTAGTATATCCATACAATGAAACACTAATCAGAAAAAAGAAGTAAAAAAATAAATACTGATATGTTCAACAACATGGTTGAATCTCAAGAGCATTACTCAAAATGAAAGAAGTGAAAGAAGGCAGGTGCAAAATACTACCTACTTTATGATTCCATTGGTATGAAATTCTAGAAAAGACAAAACTACAGTGAAAGAAGGGTATTTGGTGGTTCCAAAAGTAAAGCTTTGGTGGAGGAAAGGAACCGTCTGCAAATGGCCTTAAGAAAATTTTAGGGTGATGGTGTGTTCAATATCATGTTTCTAGTGGTTGTCACATGACTGTATACATTTGCCAAATCTCACAAAATCATTTACCTAATATTGAAGAATTTTATTGTACATAAATTACACCTCAATGAAAAATAAAACTCTTAAAGCCTAGGAGTAATAAAGTTGTGTACATCCTAAACATAGAATGAATGTAGTAAAATATAAATACATATTAACAAATGATTAGATCTGAAAGATGGATCTATAAAGGATTCATAATACTCTTCTTTCTAAACTTTGAAAATTTTCTTTGTTGAAATATTTTTAAGAAAGATGTCAAAATAATGGGAAAAGGCATTTAGGTGAATGTCGAAAAGAGAGAAAGAGAGAGATTTTTTTAGCATCAGCTATGACCACCATTACATATAATGGCTCTTTGGAAAGAATTTGTGACCCCAGCTAAAACTGAACGGCCATATTTCTGCCAGCTATTTCCACTGCCTTTAAAAACAGTCTCAGGAACAAAGAGAAAACTAGGTACTAAGGTCAATGCTGCTGTTTTAACAGGATGAATAATTTCTTACTGTCTAAGACTCTTGTATCCTTTTTTCCTTTCTTTTTTTGGGGGGGGGTGCAAAATTTGTTAAAAGATTTCTTTTTGGTGTTTTATTTGTTTTAGTGGGTTTCTTTTTAGCATGATTATTCACAAATTATCTTCCATTTTGATTTCCTTTTTACTTGATCAGTTGGTCATCCTATTTTTAGAAAATAAAGGGGTAAAAATACATTTCACTTTTCTCATGCTGTAAAATGCTTCTAAGAAACTGAGTAAAGCAGAGAAAATACCAAGGCTGACATTTAACAATTATTAAGAGTCTTTGTTTCAAAAAAGCCTCCCTGAAACTCTATGATATATTAAATACTCATTAAAATTAATGAGAATGCTTTTATTCTTACCTGTGGAAAAAAATTTAATGCATGGCTTAGAAAAAAAAATTTAGTCTTGCAAGTGTTCTGTAAGTGTTAAGAAATCTGGAGGGACCATATGAAAGAAAGTGAGATTCTGTAGAGCCGTGTGAAAAAATAAAATAAAAATTGGTAAGTCTATGATGGGTAAGAAGAAAAAAAGATATCACAGTTTTTCTGCTTCTGCCTTTCTACCCATCTTTCACAAATATTCTCAAGCGAAACACTTCTGAGCGCTAAGTGTTGCCAACCAAATAATCTCACCTGAGTCATCATGTCCAGGAATTTTTATTAGGGGTCAGTCACATCAGTATGGAGCGCCTGTGTGACTCTTCTTAGCTACTCAGTCTCCAGCCCCCCTCGTCTGAGAGCACAAACTTGTCGTGTGGCTCCAAAGCCTTAGGCATACAGAAACAGGTATCCACTATCAATCATAGTGCTAGCGTGACTGTCTCACATGGCCCAAGACCTCACTAATACAAAGAAAATTACCAAGCAGGATACTCCAAGGATGCAGAGATCAAGTCTCAGAGGTCAGGCCATAAGGACCACTGAAGATCTCGGGAACTTCAGGATTTGAGCAGCTTGGGCCTGCTGAGTTAACCCTTTCCTGAATAGATTAATAATCCCTCTGCCCTGTGGATGTTATCCTATATTGCAAAAGGAATGTTGCAAATACAATTAAGTTAATCTTGAGATGGAGAAAATATCCCAGATTATGTGGGAGGGTCCTAAGTGTAACCACAAGGATTTTTATAAAGTAGAGGAAGAGGCAGGCTTAACTACAGTGAGGCAGAGGGCAAGATGAAGACTAAAGCAAGATGCTGCTGGCTTTGGAGAGAAAGGGAGAGGCCACCAGCCAAGTAATGCAAAGAATGTAACTAAAAAAGGCAAGGAAAAGGAGTCCCTTCTAGAGCCTCCAGAGAGTGCATGGCCCTGCCAAACACCTTGATTCAAGTCCAATGAAACAGATTTCAAACTTCTGATCTCCAGAAGCATGAGCTACCAAGTTTGTGGCAATTTGTTACAGCAGCCGTAGGAAACCAATACACTTGCGGGACAAAGCTTTGTAATGAGATCACTTTGGCATTTCAATTACTAACTCAACTTGGAAGTTGTTCTTTCATTTCATTCAGTTCTAAAAGAGTGAAATATTACAGCAAGATGTCAGCGTATACATGAACATGCATGCACACATTTAAAATGCAAATGATCTTAAGTACAAAACATTTCAAGAATTTGAAAGCCTAAAGAAATAGCAGGCAAGCTACCCTCAACCAGATGGCTAACTAATAGATTCAGCAGTTGTCCTATAAGGATATTAAATTCAAATATCAAAAGCTATAATATCCTGAGTACTGTGACTTGAATATAAAAAATAATTGCTAACACGGGAATAAAAAAAAAGTGAACTGGCATCCCATGCAGGGTAAGATAATCAAATGGCATGGGAAATATCAATGAACGCTACTGTGTTCCTCATCTGAATTTTTATATTCTATAATAAACTTTAAATTTACTCAAAATATCTTATTTCCTGTTTTTAAAGATGATAATGTGATCATATTCTGCCCTTGGTGATTTCCCTAGCTTTAATTAACATACATGTTTACTATCCTGTGAATATAGACTAGATGCTTTCCAGTTCTCATTCATATACACGCATTTTAACCATTACATCAGAACAGGTGTTCTTCCTCTGAGTACGCTTAGTAAATCTTTAGAGTCTTTTTCTCACTAGTCAGATTTAACTATATATAATCATATTCAGTTTTTTATAATTCATTAATTTCTTTTTTAGTCATGGTCTAAACCAGTGGAACAGCCAAATAACCAGAATAATTTTCCTGAGCTCTGTTTAAATGGTAAAGATAAAAATTGTAAAGTAATAATTTTTAAAATTAAGTTAAATTAATAATTTTAAAGAGTTAGGAATGATGGCCATCTAATTACTCCCATTTTTAATGTTTCTAGTGCTCTACTCTGAAAATTGATTTTCATAATATACTATGCATATTACACAATAAAATAGTGACTTCTGCATCGCCAAAGACTAAATTCTGTGTAGAGCAGTTTTAAAATCTATTATATTATATCAAATTATTTGAAAATTGATGTCATATATAGACTATATATCAACAATAAATAATGTAGAATATTTGTTTTTCCAGAACAAATAGTGTGGCATTTAGAGTAGTGATTCAATAAATGTTCATTACATATACTGTTAATATATTTTAATAAATATCCACCCTCTTTGAAAACTTCATAAGCATTTCTGTCAGTATAGACCCCATTCTTCATTTCCCCCACTTCACTGAAGTTTTGCATAAGAAAACGGGAAACCAAGAAGGGTTTTCAGGACCTACTATAAAGGACACATGGACAAAACCAAGGGGGAGGAGGGAAGCAAGGGAGGGAGGCGGGTTTGGCTGGGGTGGGGGGGAGGGGTGGGGAGAAAATGCAGACAACTGTAATTGAACAACAGTAAAGTAATTTTTAAAAATGGAAAAGAAAACGGGAAACTAAAGCAACAAGGGTTAGGCAGCTTGGCTAATTCTTCCTGCAAGTTATAGCAGAATCTAAACATGGTCACAGTTTAATAAAAACACACATTTTCCCAATTTATCATGAAATACTTGAGAACATATTTCCCATCGAATACTCTTAAGATACACAATATTGTGCTCTTCTTTTTCCCTAAATAATATTAGTGCAGAATTTTTCACACTCTCACAAATTCATATTTATAAAAGCCATGCACCAACTACTATTTCAGATATATGAGTCTAAATTGAATCGAAGTGTTAATATTTGATCCAATTAACTGGCACCCAAAGAAGATATCCAATTTAAGTAATTAAGTTTCTATAAAAGCTTTTCAATTAATTACCGTAACTGTTAGCCAAAATGACAGATTTCCTCAGTCATCTGAGTAACTGCAGCTTTGGGGATCTGGCCAGAGGTTGTGGCATCCTATAATTTTTTCCATGCCGATGACTGGCTCTGGGCATCAAGGAGGAAAGCAGCTCTTCTCAGAGCTTAGCTGGCAAGTCTAACGTAGCGCTATTTCTACTGTTATTACTATGGAAACCATGAGAAACATAGCTTTGTGAACCAAGAACCAGGTGTGAAGCATCTCGGCTAACTGTACTGCACGTTTAGTCTTTGATGGGCAAAACAAGGGTCATACAGGTACTTAAAAAACAATATCCTATATCGTGACCAAGCCCCAGCAGGAAATTTTACAAAATTAAATGACTGTGTAGGTGGCCCACAGCCTCACTGAGGAGTGGCTGTCAATTTGCTTGTTACTGTCCACCCCAGAGCAGGGGCTTTGCAACAGCTAAAGTATTTAGCTCTTTCCATAAAGTAATGGAAACAGAATTTCATGTGTGGACTATATCTTGCCTTTATATATGACTACTTTATTCCAAGGAGACCAAGTAATAGTATGGATTCATATTTCAATTCTGAATGCTATTATTTGTAAAAATTCCTTATCATTTAAAAAATAATTTCAATTTACATTAATATTTCTCACTTTGAGGTCAACAAAGATAGAGTTCCCACTTTGTCATAATAGTCTTTAAAGCAATTCTCAGTCCCTGAGTATCTTATCTACGATGTAACACAGATACAAAGCAGACCAGGAAAATTCACAACTACTTCATGGTCACTTGGAGTTCTATTTGGTCCATAGAACATGTATTGCTTAGAGTAAATAATGCTAGCTGATATAAAAAATAAGGAAACCCTGAAATCTCAGTTCCCAATTTACCTCGCAGTGAGGACAGGTGAGGGTGCTCTGCTCCAGGATGTTCCTGGGGACCTAGGCTACTTCAGAGGACCCAGTGGCTCCACCCTCCCCTGGGTCCTTAGAGTTTTCATTCATTCAGTGGGTAAAGAGAGTGGGAGGATTTGATAGCTCAGGCCTATAGTTTGGGGACGTGACTTCTGTCCACATCCCCTTGTCCAGAACTCTAGGAAACATAAACCAGCTGTGTGCCCAAGGAGAGGAAAGCCTCCATTTCTTCCCACCCACACCAATCCACAAAGTTCTCTGCGCTCCACCAAAATACAGGGAATGGGAGCAGAGAAAGTATAAGAGAATTTTATCAGCTAGGTTGGTAAGGGAACACATGACCCTCACTCAGCTTGGCCAAAACTCAGCTTTGTGGCCACATTTAACTGGAAGAAAGTTTTAAAACAGGTATATGCCCAGAAATAGAATACAGGTATTCGGGATTACACCTCCAATTTAAGCTTCCTTTGAATCATCACTAAGATACCCTTATTTGTTCACATACATTCCTTCGGCGGCCTGTATGTGATTTTTCTTTTCAGAGAGTCCTTGACATCCATTTTTTTCCTATTTTAAATAAGAAATTAGAGACCTCAAAAGGTAAAGTCTTGAATAGACCAAGTCAGCTAACAAAAAAAAAAAAACCTTGCAACTAAATTTCATCTCACTTTTATTAAATACATACTGCGTATGTGGCACTGTGCTAAATATTTTGGAAATAAGAAAGAAATAAAGGCCTTGTACTTCCCCTCACTGAGCTTTTATTTTTTCTTAAGAAACAAAGCTTTACATAAAAGAACACATATATGTAATCATTATTTAGACAAATATATGCCATCGCACATAATGTAATGTTAGAATCAGAACATACCCCAGGAAGGTTTGTAGACAAGAAAGAATTGTGCAGAGTGTAACTGCTGGGAAGAAGCTCACTGAGATCAAACCTGAGTAGGATGTGAATGAATAGAGAAAGAGGGAGGACTTTTCAGAAATGACATCTGAGGTGGGAGAAAAGCACGAGCAATATTCTTCCCTGAGCACAGCAAGGAGGCCCGTGTGACTGACGAGGAGACTGGGTAGTGGGAACTGTGGAAGTAGGCAGAGAGATAGTGCGACCCCACCAGAGATGGTTCTGAAATCATAGCCAGCTAGGGAACTGTGGTAGGGACCTGGACAGGCCTTGCGTGCCTGTCCAAATGCTTAAGAACATTGCTCTGGTAACAACGTGTAGAGCTCACTGCAGAAGGTACAGCTGAGAGGCTGTGGCCGATTCAGCGGACCTTCCAAGGGACTATAGGATAAGGGACTCGAATCAAGCAGTGTTAGGGAAGACTTATGAAGAAAGAATGGCCACAGAATCTTATATTTATGAAACAACATATAAAAACACTTTACCTGGTTACAGAATAAACACCAAACCCAGTAATTTAGGCTGACGTCCTCTACACGGTGGCCCAGTTCTACTGAATCCATGCATTCATGTCCTGTTTACTTTTTTGTCATGAGGAGAAATTATATAAGCACCTAAATAACACCCTGTGCTCTCTCCTCAAAACAATCATTTTTTGGCAAAGATATTAAGTAAAGCCACAAGCCTACTAAGAAATGCAAGATTATGCACATTATCTCTCACAGGCAGGCAGCGATGTTTGTAATACACCAAGGAGATATCTTCTCAAAATAAACAGATGTTCTTGGTTGACAATATAAATGCAAGCAGAACCTTACAGAATTTTCTCCTCATTTGGCCTGTTTATTTACTTCTATACTGCCTTTGCTAAAAAAAATAAATTAGATGTGTTTACAGAAACAAAATAAAACAAGGTAAAAGAAAGTAAAAATAGGTGATGGAATCAGAGCAAAACAATAATAAAAGAAGAAAAAATAAGAGGGGGCCATGATAATGCTGGCACACTGAAGAAAATGTGACAAAGCCCTGGCCACTGGCTGGAAGTGAATCCAAAATTTGGTTCTGAACTTCCTGCCCAAAGCAGAATTGCTTACATGATACACAGTGTTCATCAGACAAAGCAATTATTCAGAAGGGAAATGGCCTCTCCTGGTTCCAAGACCTCAAAAAATTTTCTCATGAGAAACCTCAAAAAGAGGAGGTAACAATTATTAATATTTGTAGTTGGTCAGAATTCTTTCCATTGTAAATGATAGAAAGCCCATCTCAAAGTAGCTAAACCAAAAAAAAAGTGAATTTACTGACTAACACCACTAAAAATCCAAGAGGTTGATCTATTGTTTCAGGCATTGCCAGATCCAGGTGCTCCAGCAATGCTACGAAGACTCACTTCCCAGATCTCAGACCTAGTGTGCCTTCCTTTGTGCAGCTTTGTTTTCAAGAAGACGCTCCCATCTCACAAGCAACAATGACCACCAGATTTCTGTTCCACCAGATTAGCCTCTTCAAGAGGAGTAGAGCCCACTTGCCCAACTGACACAGTGGAAGTCCTAGGACTGATTCTGTTTGTCCCTGCTTTGGTCACATGCCTACCTCTGAACAAATCTTGCGGTCAAGGTGAGGTCCCTTATGTCCCCTAGGGGCAGAGGAGGGGGATGGTGAATCAGTGCAAGACTCGGAGTCAGAGATGGGTGGTTCCTTGAAAGGAGTCTGACCAGGCAAAAGCATGTTCCCCACCCATCATACATCCCAACAACATACTTCTGGAAAAATTGTTAAGTATTTATTCAATAAGGTTGTTTCTTATACATTTCCTTTAAAGGGATTAATATTCTCACACTAAAGCTCTCCAATTCTACCAAGGTCAGTAGAGTGTTAGCCTGGCCGACACCTCTCTGTTGGCTTAATTGGCTTAATTGGACTGCCTAGGCCAGATTTCTGGAACACACTAGAATTCATTCAGATAGTTTAAGTAAGCAGACTTCGGCCCTGGCTGGAGTAGCTCAGTGGATTGAGCACAGGCGGTGAACCAGGCATCGCAGGTTTGATTCCCAGTCGGGGCACATGCCTAGGTTGCAGGCCATAATCCCCAGCAACCACATATTGATGTATCTCTCTCTCTCTCTCTCTCTCTCTCTCTCTCTCTCTCCCTCTCCCTCTCTCTCTCCCTCCTTCCCTTTCCTCTCTAAAAATAAATAAATAAAATATTTAAAGAAATAAAAAAATAAGCAGACTTCAATTACATATGGAATCTACAGAACAAAATAAATGAACAAGAAAAACACAAATAGACCCATAATATAGAGAACAAACTGATGTTTACCGGAGGGGCAGGGGTTGGTGGGCTGGGTGAAAAGGTAAAGGGAATGAAAGTACAAATTGGTAGGAACAGAATAGTCATGGGTACATAAAGTACAGCACAGGCAATACAGTCAATAATACAGCTGGGCGGATACTAGACTTCTCAGAGAAATCACTGCATTAATTATATAAATGTCTAACCATTCTCCTGTACACCTGAAACTAATACAAAATAATATTGAAGTTACAATTTCAAAATTTTTAATTAAAAAAGAAGTCAGGTACTTATAAAGATGCGAACTTGGGTACAGACACACACAAAAGGTGTCAAGGGATCCAGAACATAGCGGCATCAGGAAGCTGTTACAACTCCTAGAATGGCATGGCCGTGACTTTGCCAGTGGAGCTGTGGAATTGGAGGCACCCAGTGAGACCTCTAGTTTGGGGAAAGTGTCTGCTCCTAGGAAGCAGCCCTGAAGGAAGCAGAAATTCGGTGGGGGCGGGGGATACCCTGAGGTCTTTCTTCTTCCAGGCTCCTGTTTTCCTGTTGGTGCTGGAAGAGTCGGGAAAGATGAGAGGGTGATGCGGTCTGTACTGGTAGGTCCCTGTACTAGGCTGGAAGATGGATCTAGAGGAGCAAGGAGAGAATACCCAGCTCATTGTTGTCAGCATATTAGACACCAGCTAGTTGGTAGCCCACATCCCGCCGTTGACTATGCCCATCTACACACACCTCTCCCTGTTCACTGGCCATGGTTCACTGATTCAAGGATAGAGAGGCTTGACTCCAGCAAGCCAAAAAATTATCCTCCCTAAATTCAATCTTGAACAGAAATACAAAGTCTTTGGGGGACAGGAATTGAATCATCACACAGAAGCACCCACAGAATTCCTGCTGCTGAGGTCTCATGAACTTCCCTGGTTCCTGCCCTTCTTGAAGCTTGGTTTTTCAGCTGCTCTCCAATTGTATGCATTTCCCCCAGTATTATATAAATAAATTCTGCTTTTCATTGTTAGCTGGAGTGGTTTTCTGTTGCTTGAATTAAAAAGAGGTTCATTGAATATTTAAGATAGATTTTTTAGTCTATACATTGAAGAAGACTAGATGGATGATAGTCTTCAGAGAGTCTCTAGAAATACTAATTTTCTTAATGAGGTTTTGACCCACATGGTGCTGCATTAAGTGTGAATACAGAAATTACATGTTACTGATTAATGCCCAGACTTTTGTTCCTTAACAGTCACTGCAGCAACATCCTTGGGTCAAAGTTGAAGAGCTTAAAGGAGACAAGCTCCTAAATAAAAGAACATTATTTTCCAAATGATATCACGCAAAGGAGGACCATAGTCAAAGGTCAAATCCATCACAAAAAGCAATTTGGGGTCAGCCTAGACAAAGGTGATTGAGAAGCTAAGGCCATAATAATTTCAACCTGAAATCATTCAAAACTGTACTACTCAACCTTTCTGTTCATCTGCGAATGGTTTTTAGTTCATTGCTTGTTTGCTTATCTTGTCCTTAGTGAACTGGCCCAGGCTGACAATCATCTCTTTTCCATCTACATCCTTTCTGCCCCTGCCCTCTCATCCACAGGACACAATGTATGGCACTGAGCTAAATGGCAGTAGAACAAAGAGCAGTCCCTGTCTTCATGGAGATTATAATCTAATATGTATTAAAGCTAATTCATAAGGGAGTATGAAAGACACATTGTAATGGGAGAATTATCTTGTGACCTATTGGGACACAGGAAGAAGGAGACAGATAACTGTGGTTTAGGCAGAGCAGAATCTGCAGGAATAATCTGAGATCAATTCTGACCTCCACATTGCAATCCAGGAGCTTTCCAACTCAAGAGAACTGACTGAGACATAGCTTCAGAGCAACACCCTTGCAGCATTACATGCATCCACCACTTGGCATCTTTACTCTCTATTCCCACAACCCTCAGGTTCAATAATGGTTAGCCAACTAGAAGAAACTGTCTGGGCACGTCTGAAGAAGGATTCCTAATGGTGGCCTTACAAATCTTCTGAAGTTGGCCATGGTTTTGTACATCTATTTTTGAAAAAATGGCTCTAAGCAAATTCTACCCTTGTAATTTACATGATTATCCTCTGTGTCATTTGTAATACCCACAGCATCACACTTCAAATTAATTGTGTCAGTGCCTTGAAGCCAGACCTGCACCAACAATCCTCCTATGACTCATGCCACTGGGAAAAACACCTGACGCGACTCCTCCAGGCAGGCTCTGTGTGGTGCAATCTTGAATGGAGACCAGATGGCCTTTGGACACTGACTTGGCACCCACAAAGCTCCCAGATGTCTTCAGTGGACAGCATTCCCCTATGGATACTGAATACCTATAGATGTGGACCCACCCCTTGGGACATGACCCACCACCCTCTTTCCTTTCTAATGCCTCCTCAATCCCTTTCACCCCAGCCAGGGAAATCTGTTCAAGTCCCAGAAGCTAAAAGCTTCACTTTTGCTCACTCTGAGTTATGGTCTAGCTCAGAGCTGTACAAATTTAGCCATGGTAGAAATGATCTATAATTCTGAGCTAGCCAGAATGTGCAAATAAAAACTGGCTGTTTAATTTTTTAACTTTAATTAATTTAAATTTAAATAGCTACAGGACTATGAACTAGGGGCTAATATATTGAGTAGGACAGGTTTGGCTGTTGATGCTCAAAAACCAAGAACTGATTTTTGTTATTTTTTTCCTTCTGATTCGTCCTGATTTTCTTTTGATATCCCTAAGGCAACAAATTTGAAATTATCTAGCTTAATAGTGGAAGTAGTGAGAACATTAAATAATATTCCAAAAATAAAATCTCATCACATTTATCCCTTTGTATCCTGGACAAAAAAAAATACTACAATCCAGGGCAATGGAGTTCTTTGCCTCTGGCTATCTAAGGTTGACTTGAGAAGCCTCGGTAGCAACATTCTAGCCTCAGAGTATCACTTCCTAGTTCTCCCAGGAAGGTCTCTCACAGTAGAAAAGAAGGGCTCAGCTGAGTCAAAAAAAAAAAAAAAAGGCAGAGAGAAGTGAACAGCGTAGCCATGGCTGCACACCACTTTTCCAGTATGTGTTCCAGGAAGGGAGGTATTGGAACCCACAGGTTTTGGGGGTGTCTACTGGCCTAGTGTCACTATCCAGCCTAAGCACTGGAATAGCTTGAAAGTTGATGACTCTGTGATCTCAAGTGTGATGCTGAAGGAGCAGAAGCAATAGCTGGGACCTGCACAGGCCTGCACAGCAGGAACAAAGTGCCCTTCACGAACCATCCCCCAGGGCCAGGTAGTTGAACAGATGCCTCAGTGGATACCAACGTGGACAGAGGACAGCTGAGGACCAGAGGTCTACCTTCTTTCTGGTTGCTTGGCATGTAAGTCCCCAGAAATATGATGGAACCAGAGGAAAAAGGTGAAACCCCAGTAGGTTGAAATAAAGATTTTACAAACCCCAATCAATTAGCATGCAATATTAAAACTTGATTTTAGTTATAGAAAAATGAGTTTACATATATTCCTCAACTGAGTTTGTGAACTCTTTCATGATGATGATATTATTATTGTGAGATACATATACATTCCCCCCTGGCAAAGAACCCACTGAAAGTAGACTAAAACATCTGGCAGTATTTACAGTAACCCAACTCCTCCTTGTAAAGACCTAATTGGTTACATTAATAACAGTCCCAGGCATAGTCACACGTTTCTAATGTTCCCTGATGAAGGAAGGTGAGTTCCAACTGCAAGCCTGCACTGCACAAATACTTAAGATTGTATTTGACTTGGTGGAAGGGGAAGCAGATACTTTTTTAAATCAAGTTTGAATTAACTCTGACTATTTAAATAGAAATACAGTCTATGCTTACTATTAATATTTAATTATGTTCATGTTGTTGTCTTAGTTTAAGCATCCAGCAAGTTATCTCTAGCATCCAGCATTTTCTTCTTGTATACCTGCTCTTACTGTTGTGATGAAGCTGGTCAGAGGAAAAGTTAGGAAGTTAGTGAAGTCTGTCTTCAAGTCCTCCCAGTAGTACGTCCACTGGCACAGCTCATCTGAGCCTGGCACCCACTCCCCACCCCAGTGTGACCTAAAGAGTCTACTCTGAACTAACCAGTTAGTATGTTCTTCTGCAAGGTGGCATGCGTGAAGGATCTTCTGTGTCTGATGACTTAATCATGGGCAGTGGCTTGGAGGGTGAAATTATCAGCCACATCAAAAGGATACATGGAGTTACAGAAGCTCAGCATAGACAGAAGACTTGGACAAGAAGTTAAAACACATCACTTCTAATCTAACAAAATCACCACCCTGGCCATTATGGCTCAGTTGGTTGGAGGGTATGTATGGGAGGCAACCAACTGATGTTTCTCTCTCACATTGATGTTTCTCTCATATCAATGTCTCTCTCTCTCTCTCTCAGCAACAAAGAAATACTTTTGGGTGAGGATAAAAATATATATTTTTTAATTTTTTGTTTGTTTTTTATTTATTTTATTTTATTGTTGTCTAAGTGCAGTTTTCTGCCTTTTCCCCCCACCCCTCCCCATCACCCCAGCCCTACCCACCTCCCTCCCCTGTTTCCACCCTCCCCCTTTTTATTTTCCATGTGTCCTTTATAATTGTTCCTGTAAACCCTTTCCCCTTCCCTCCCATTATCCCCCCCTCCCCTCTGGTCACTGTCAGCCTGTTCTGGACTTCAGTGTCTTTGGCTATGTTTTGCTTGCTTTTTTGTTTTGTTGATTAGGTTCCTGTTAATGGTGAGATCATATGGTATTTGTCTTTTACCACCTGGCTTATTTCACTTAGCATAATGCTCTCCAGTTCCATCCATGCTGTCGCAACCACTATGGAAAACAGTAAGGAATTTCCTCAGAAAACTAAAAATGGAACTACCTTTCGACCCGGCAATTCCACTGCTAGGATTATATCCTAAAAATACTGAAACACCAATCCAAAAGAACCTATGCACCCCAATGTTCATAGCAGCACAATTTACAATAGCCAAGTGCTGGAAGCAACCTAAGTGCCCATCAGCAAATGAATGGATCAAAAAACTGTAGTACATTTACACAATGGAATTCTACACGGAAGAAAAAAAGATTTTTTTATAGTGATCTGACAAATCACCAACTAGTTGGAGAACTTTAAGCAAGCCATTTAATCTTTCCCGGCTTTGCTTTGCTCATTTGTGAAGTGCTAGACAAACTCCAAGATCCCTTCCAGTGAGAAAACTGGATGCTTCTGATTTCATCTGTTTAAACATGTGCATGTATGTGAGTAAATTAAAATATGTTATTTCAATAAAATCCTGTGCCATTTCTAAGATTTGTCCTACCAAATACATTATGAAGCCACAATGATAAAGAGCTTGGTGCTAGGGCAGAGATGAGCAAGTAGAATAGAACAGAAATTACCTCAAGCCTATAAACTAAAAGTTACACATTGTTTAATCACTTGACACCTGCCATACACTGTGCTTTGTATATTATCAGTATTCAATTTGTTGCTTAAACCCTGCAACATAATAACTGATGTAAGAAGATAAGTTATTGAGAAAGTATTGGCTATCTTATTTGTTTCTCTCCTTGCATTATACTCCTTGGAACAAAACTAAAAGGAGTTTTTCCCCTTTTCTCCACCAGGACCTGTATTGCTAAATTCTAGCCAGAGATCATAAATCAGTGGCCCATAGTGCAAATCCAGCTTTGAAATGTAAAACCCATAGTGTGATTTCTTTTTTAAATATTAGTTGCCAATATTTTAAAATAGGGATATTTCACATCTTTTTACAATCCAAATGTTCAGCTTCTTTTGAAAAACCAGAAGTTCGGACCGCACTGGGCGTTTATTTCCAAGGGAGATTAGCAACGCCCAGTTGTAACTGCCCCTTTCAGTGGGTGTGTGCTCTGCAGTTCCCCAGGACACCCCCCACTCTTAGTTCACCTCCAGTCACCACCTGACCCACCCCTGAGAGCACTTCAGTTTGTGCTTCCTGACCTCCTCACTGCCAAGTTACCAGATGCTGTGCTTTAGGCTTTGAGGGAACCAGCATGGACCTCCTTGGATGAGGAGGGTCTGGAAATGTTTGTGCACCTAGGGTAAGGTAGGGAGGCGTGGGAACCCGCCCTGGGTGGTGATTAGATGCAGAACCCTGGAGCGTGGAAGACAGCAGCTTCCACGCAGCCGTCAGACCTAGGCAGCTCTGGGGGTGCAAGTCCGACACCCAAGCCACCTGAGGGGACCAGAAAGGACTGGACAATAAGCCTCAGGGCCTGACAAGCCTAGGAAACGTCTGGAGGCCCTGTCACCCTTGGAAGGTCTTCACTCCAAGAGAATCAGACCAGCCTGAGCACGTAGTAGGGCAAGCCATATTGATCCATACGGAGATGTAGCAAATGATCAATGGTAGGGGCAGCACCATCAACTGGAAGGGAAAATGGCCCCTTTGCTGCAGAGATACTCCTTCACAAGGCCTGTAGGAGCAACTGGGACTTCTTTACCTTCTTGTGGGACTGACCAGTGCCCTCAAAGAGCAACTAACACTGAAACTAAACCGTGTGGAGTGAATGAGGCCAGTGTGGGGAGCTGGTAGGGCCAGGGTCTATGTTTTCAAAAGGCTTCCCTGGAGACTGTACCACAAGGACTGACTGGGAACTGTTTGCTCACTGAAGTACCTTCCAGCTCAAAAAGACCATGGCCCAAAGAGTTCTCTTCCATAAAAAGGTATCCATGGATTGGGAAAGGACAAAGGATGTGAGAACTGGTACAGGCACATCGGTTGATGTGGGAATTGGTAAACGTAAAATTCACTGCCAGGGTATAGGTCCAAAGCTGGAATTCTAATTTGCCAATATAGTGATGCCATTGTCCAAAATGAATGAAGTCTTTCATTCACAGAATGGTATGAACCTCATAAGCAATGTGATGGCATTAGCCATAGAGGACGTTTGATATCTGGCCACGCAGCATGTGCTCCCCATTCTGGTGGTGCCTTGTTTTGGGGGCCCTATCTTTCCCCTAGTGGCTGTAGCCTCAGGATATAAACTGGGCTGCTTCCATGAGAGCTTGTTTAAAGAAGGTAGAAATTGATTTCTATCTTGTAATACAGATGTTCTTTCTTATATAACATACATAACCTGGAAGTTCTGACAGCACCCAAGACAGTGGCCCAGGCCTGACTGGCAGCTCGAAAGCGCTGAGCACACAGCCTCCTTCCATGTTCTTGCCTTGCCATCCCTAGCGTATGGTCCTTGTCCACAAGGGCAACGATGACTTCCTGCAGTTTTTACATTCAGCTATAAAGAGAAGGAATGAGGAAAAGGTAACATAAGTACCTTTCCTTTTAAGGGTACGATTCAGAAGTTGTACCATTCTTGTTCGTGTGATTCCGCTGAGTAGAAATAAGATACATACTTTTATATAAAAGAGGCTGAAAAAAAATGTAGGCTTTAATCCAGCTAAAACTTTTACTAAAACCAAAGAGGAAAGCAAATAATGGGGAAAGAGTTATAGTCTCTGCTATAAAGGGTAAGTCCCTGGTGCCTGCCTTCCACTCAGCAAGCCAGAGGGACCTTCCTTCCTTTCCCAGCACCAAAGCTGAGCCACCAGGAGCTGAGCATGTAACAAACTGTGGTCAATTGAATGCTCTCTTTCAGGGCTTCAAATCTTGAGTGAGTAAGGCAAGGATAGAAAATAACCTCAGAGGTCATATATTGCCCTGTGTGCTGAACCAAGTCGCTGCTAGGAGAAGGCTGCCATGCTTCATCCCAGCCCCGGAACTCCGTGGGTCCCTGCCTGTCCCCACACCCAGCCTCAAAGCTTCCTATTGCTTCTACAGCCTGCTTCATCAGCATTCACTGCACCCTGCATATCTTTCCAGTAAGTTTGCTTTTGCTTTCATTGGCTAGATTCCATTTCCATTGCTTTTAATAAAGAGGCTTAAAGACAGAGATTTAGCCTCAGTCTAGAAAAATGAAGAGGTTACATAAACCTTGGCATGCACTCTGAGTGCCAGGCCACAGTGGTGCCTTGGGACCGTGTCATTCTAACTCCCTTGTTCAGAGACCTAGGGCCCACTCCAGAATTTCTCACTGTTTTTGCCCTCCTATGTATATTAGTTATCTTTTGATGCACAATCAGTAAACCTTCAATTTCATTGTTTAAACTAATGAGCATTATTATCTCACAGTTTCTTGAAGTCAGAAATCTGAGTGTCACTTAGCTCTGTGCCCCTGGCTCCAGGTCTCTCATGAGGAGAAGATCAAGCTGTCGACCAGAGCTGTGGTCGCATCTGGAAGCCCAGCTCAGGGGCAGGGGGGGAGATCTGCTTCCCAGTTTGTTCTTGTGGTCATCGGCAAGCCCCAGTCCCTTCACATGCAGGGCTCTCCACAGGCTGCTCACACATGGCAGCTTTTCCTCAGGTGAGACATCTAAAGGAGGGCCAGAGAGACCACCAAGATGGAAGTCACGATCACTGACAACCTAATCTCAGAAGTGGCATCCCATAATTTCTGCATGTCCTACTTGTTGGAGTGAGTCACTAAGCCTAGCTCACACTCACGAGACACAGGGCATGAACACAGGAGGCAGAGGAAAGTGGGGCCATTTCAGACTCTGCCTGCCATACCGTAACCGTCACTCCCTGCATATAAATATATCACCATGAAAGGAGGAGGATGAAGGGGAAAGCTCCTGTAGAAGTATGAGTTCCTTTTTTTCTTTTTACTAAAATGCCTCAAAAATATTTAAGTGACTATTTTGCTTTCACAATATCAGGCAGCAGTTGTCAGGCAGAACCCACCACTGCCAGTTTTCCTACTGTACTATAATTCACACTGCACTGCTGCGGCTGCTATTTTATGTGACATTCCCAAGGATATTTTAAACGATGATAAAAAAGACAGTTATGTCAATTTCTTGAATTTTACTATTATTAACAATAATAACAACCAGATGTGCAAAGAGAGGTAATGTGTTCTTTTCCCCATTTATCTTATTTTAGTCCTCTATTATGATTTCCTTAGCTGCCACTGTAGCTTTCAAAAAGCTAGTTCAATTACTGAAGTACTACCCATTAAATGAGAAATGATGGGTTTGCCAGAGAAATCAGCTATTATTTCGAGATAAAAAAGCATAGGCAAAGATACTGCTAACCCTCAATGAATTTCCGGAAGTCTTAACGCCTTTTCAAAGCCATCGTGAACAGCAGAACTAAGTTGATGCTTTTGAAATTGAACAAACTGTTAAAGGCACGAAAGTGACAACACCTGTAAACAGCTAGGTTTTCTCAATTATCTAATAAAAGAGTCCATGTGCAAGCAAAGTACTGTTTAAGCATCTATATGCCAGTTGTTCAAGCATGGGAGTCCTTGCTACTTTCCTAGTTTTCGTCTGAACAAGGAAGTCAAGGCCCCTGATTACTGAGGGCCACACCCCCATCCTCATCTGCCTCTTGGGGTGGCCAAAAGCAGTGAGAGTTCATGCAGGGTCAAGAAAATGTATGCAAAATTTTATTTCAATATATGGAAAAAATGAAGGAAAAAAATTATTGGCAGGGTGCCCAGACTTCCTTTTAACAAACAAATTATCTAATTTAATCCAAGCTTAAAGGTCACTTTCCTTAAAGAAAACTTGCTGATCGCCCTCTCAAGGATCTCCAACAGGCCTTCCCCATTGTTCTCTGCCACACACCCTATTCATTTCCTTCATAGCATTTGCTTTCATGGCAATTATGCACTCCCGTGTTCTTTGCATGTGTAACACACTAGCTTGTAAGTTCCATGATAGAATCTTCATCCTTCAGAACCAGGCTGCCTGGGTTCCCGTCCTAGATGTGTCAATCGCCAGCTGTGTGACCTCTGCAAGTTTCTTAGCATCTTGGGGCCTTACTATTGCCATATGTAAAAATGGGAGTAAAAGTAGCACCCTCCTCCCCGTGGGATTAAATGAGCTAATGTAATTAGCACTTTGAAAACTGTGCACCACTAAGCAAAAACTACTTAGATATTAGTTATCGTTGAAGGCATAGCCTGGGGCTCGATAAATGCATGTTAAATGAAGGAACTTAATTCTCACAATAGTTCTACCGAATAGACATCATGGTTTCTAAGGCTGCAAATGAGTAGCCCAAACCTCAGAAGCCAGCGAAGATCACACACTAGTTAGTTGTCTTGGGCCATGTCTGGGTAAGTTCAAGCAATCCATATTTCTCAACCCACATGATCTAATTTTATATTACTCTTCATGCTGGTTTTATCTCCATTGTTTCCCAGCCTTTAGTGAAGTTTTCCAGCCTAACTGTATTATGGGGTATTAAAGGGAAAAATCACTTGTACATGCTTCAGCCTTAGTGTAAAACCTGGAGAGTGGTGCCCCCTGCTGGACGCCTGTAAGCGGTTCCCAAGGCGAGGGGATCCTGGGGACAAGCGGGAATGACAGGAGAGGAGGCTAGGATCCTATGCGTCTAGGAACCTTTTCCCATTTTAAGGCTTGGAGGAGCTGGGCTTTATTTATTAAGAACTCAGCAGCTTCCTTTCAATATTTGTGCTATTTTTCACCAGAATGCTGCTAATAGGTATTACCTCTTTTTATAGATGAGGCTGAGTATTTGCCTCCTTCCTTTGTAAACCGACGATCCATTTGATTTCAAAATATAGGGGGCCCCTGAATTAGCACTGGAGTCAAGTACCTGCTGCTCTGGATCCTTGTCCACCTGCTTACCAACTGAGGGAAGTTATTTACTATCTCTTAATTTAGCTTCCTAACCTGGAAAAGAGAAGTAATAAGAACTACCTCAGTGAGTTGTTGTGTAATTTAAACAGAATCTGTTCACTCCTTGGGGCATATAGAACAGAGGTCCTACCTCCTTATTGTCTGTCTGCTGGGGACCACCCTTAGCTCCAGGAGAATTCCCTCTGGCTCTCGCAGGTAGTCCCCTACGTGTCAGAACCAGCAGCTACGCAGCATTTCATCCCCGCTCTCCACGTCTGCTCCTCTTTCTCTGTTGCCTCTCTCCAGCTGATGCTTCCACCGGCCTCCTCTGCTTTTAAGGTTTTATGTGATTACATTGGGTCCACCAGATACTCCAGAACTTTCCCTATTTTAAGGCCAACTGATGAGTACATTTAATTCTGCAAAGTCCCTTCACAGTAAAATCTAGATTAGTGCTTGATTCATTAACCAGGGGTCAGAAATCTTGGGGGTCCATCTGAAGAATTCCACCTCCCAGAGCATCTTCTTATTAGAAAAACACCTAGTGAGACCCATGAGGCTCCCTTTCAGTCACTCCCTGTGTCTGTGGCTGACTGTCACCAGCAGGATGAGATGTGTTCAACAAAAGTCGTATTTCTGGGGTTTTATTTTTTCTTTTTAAATATGCAGGTGCTGAGAAACTTTGTCCATGTAAATAAGTAAATGATAATGGGTGGAGTTTTGTTAGGAATTCTTTAAACTACTTCTAAATCTATAAAAATATCATGAAGTGCTATATTATTTGAAGTCCTTTTTCTTAATGATCCATTAACTGAAAAGCTACTGAGTGTCCCCACTTCTGTAGAAGGCAAAGAATTTAAAAACCATTGGGCTTGCAATAGGATTTTTACCCAACCTTATTCTCAATTTCTGGACTTACTCCAAAAACTATTAACAAGACTCATTGAATGAATTTACAAGGTCTATTACTCTTTTACTTACGAAGATAACAAAAATAATTTTTGGCACAAGTCAGTTTGGGGAGAAAAAGAAAATGCGTCATTCCCCAGCTGTGGTTTAATATGTAGACAGTATTTTAAAATGTAAGTTCTCAGCTCCAGAGGTTGCAATGGTCCCTCCAAATGACCAAAAACCCACCCAAACAAAGCAAAAGCAAGGCTTCTTTTCTTATACATGAGGTGAGGAAAAATCCAGAAGGGGTTTAAACAAAATCTAAATTAATCTACAATAAGAAGTTTTTTTCCCTCAGATTGGCAACAATGACAATAATAAAAAGACTTCCTCAAGACTAAAATAAAGAAATCTAGTCCAAGAAGCTAATGAGCTGTTGCAAAGACAACGTAAGCCCCACGGAGAACCACTGACAGAATAAAGGCAGGAACTGAGCAGGATCCAGCTTATATAGCCCAACCCCCCGGCTGCAGTCTGAGAGATCATGCAGCTACACCAAAGCCAGAATCCTTTCCTTAGACCCCCAGACAACTTGCCTGTCACTGTCTCAAAAATATCCCCAGTTACAAGTTTATTGTCGGTCTCATCTCCAAAATCACTCTTCATTGCCTGTTCAGCAAAAATCGATGCGGATCGCTTAGTTTTTCTTAGCAAGGTGGGTGATAATAACCTTCGCCAGTAGAGGGCCCTGGAGAGACATTGCGGGAGCAAGGGGTTTTCTTTCCTAGTTCATAGGGGCTTTTTCCGCAGGCTCTTACAGCTCCGATGACTTCTCTGGCACCGCACAGTGCCTACCCCGTCGTCAGGTGCCAGCTCACACAGCATTCACAGGTGCCCAGCCACCAGCAGCTCCCCTTGGCACCCCCTCTCCAGGAGCTTTCATAGCACAGTGCCTCCAGTGAGGTACCTGCACTCCCAATCAAGAGTTCCCTGGTGCCCTAGAGGGTGAATTTCCAGCAAGTTCCAGAGGGTCCGTTTCCAGCAACTTCTACCAGAGCGACAGCTTGGTGGCTCCTCTGCCCGTCAATGAACTTTAGTCATGCATTCTCCAACACGGACTGTGGGAGAGTTCCTCACCTGGGGGCCAGGACGAGGACCTCCTTCCCCGGCACCCTGCCCCAGGCCTAGAAGCCATGGCTGCACTTTACACCTGCTGTTCCTGTATTGTCTGAAGTTCTCTTCTTACTAGTCAGTCCTTTGTAACTCCAATTCTTGGTTATAATTTATGATTCTTTACATTAAATTTCCCCTGTTCAAGTTTCTGTGTGGTTTGGTTTTCCTTTCCTGGTTGACCCTGAGTTGGCCCTAAAACCAGTACCTCCAAGAGAACTTCCCTCCACTCAGCTTTGATATGTCTCCAAGATTCACAGAGAAAGAGGTTTTGTTTTAAAGATATTATAGTTTCCCTTTTTAATAGATCACATTGTGTGAGACAAATTAATATTATTTTTAGAAAATCCCCTTATTATCAGAATGAATAATCCCAATCCATTTAGCTTCTCTTCACAAGCTCTTATTTGATTCATTCAGCACTTTCCATGGCCTTTGGGATTGCCCAAACGTGAAAAGGGACTCTGTGATCTCAGACAGACTCCAGACACGCTGCCTCGCACCTCTGTTGTAAGAGTTACATTTTCACAAACTGTGAGAAGTGAGAAACATGCTGATGCAAAGGTAAAATTATTGTAATGGGTAGAAAAGTCCCTCTTTCTTTTATCCTCCTTTATTTAAAAGGGAAGTGTGGAAAGCAGAGGAGAAAAGAAGAGAGACCACAAAATGTTCAGCAACCTCATCACAAGTAGAAGAGAAACTGGTGGTGCT
Source organism: Phyllostomus hastatus (assembly GCF_019186645.2). Lineage (NCBI taxonomy): Eukaryota > Metazoa > Chordata > Mammalia > Chiroptera > Phyllostomidae > Phyllostomus > Phyllostomus hastatus. The sequence continues at coordinate 8,490,990 of NW_025334017.1, read as the reverse complement.
TGGGCACAAAATGACAACATGGAGGGGGAACAAAAGGGTCTGTAGAGCTTCTAGACCTAAATTCTGACTTTAAAAAAGGTTGCTAGTTGCCCTTGGAATGATCAGAAGGACCTTAAAAATATAGAACCTATCGTTTGAATCAACCCCGCTTTTGCTATTGTCTTCCCAAACAAGCCCAGCAAGTTCTTCAATACCTCAAGGTCATTTTCTGTGACAAGGGCAGTAGAATTCTGCAGCTAATGTACATTGATTCAGCTTCAACATAAAGCCATCTGTAGTCCTATATTTAGTATGCAAATGAGAGAAAGCAAAGGTCTAGCATTCAATGAAAGATCATACACACACACACACACACATGGTTTGGTGACATCAATGTATGTATCTTCATGATGAGATCAATTTCAGTGGATACTAAGATGGGCATCATGATGTGAGCCAATGGGTGGGTGGGCAGTTAGGAAGAAGAAATTGTATGTAGATCACTCCAAGGAAATTTAGTGATGGAAGAAGGAAAGAACTGAAGCTATAGCTGGAAAGAATTTGGAGGTGAAAAAAGGGTCATTTTTAAGATGGGGGAGAGCTGGGTATGTTAAAAGGAGTCAAGTATGTAAAAGTTTGAAGAGGAAGGAGAGGACCTTTTTCTTTGATTGTATTAAATAAACATTTCTATGGCTCCTAATGTGTACCAACCTTCTTCTAGTCATTTACCAAATTATTTAATCTTTATAACAACAAAGTTAAATAAGTACTATTTTATCCCAATTTTCAGATAGGGAAACTGAGGCATGGGGCTTTAAGAGATTTGCCCAAGGTCACACAAGTTCTAAGGGACAAAGCTGGGATCTAGTCCCAGGCAATGCCTCTAGACAATGTCTCTAGTGCTAGCTCCAGAGAGGAGGGAAAGGCTCCATTCTGGGAAGGCAGGAAGGGGTGGAATGCAGGGTGCAGGTGAGGGATAAGCGGAGAGGTAAAGAAACACGGGTCCAGATCATAAGGAGATTTTCACCTGGTGGCTTCTATTTCTTTTGCTCTGCGTAAGAGATGGCACTGTTTGCTGAGATGAAGATGGAGGGAGGAGGAGCATGCATTTGGGGAGTAGAGCCTGTGTAGGCACTGTGAGCACTGGGGAGGCAGCTGGCTAGAGAAATATCTAGGGCCAGCTGGCTGGCTGTGTGGGAAAGCCGCTGAGGCCAGTAACCATGAACTCAAGTGGTTGCAGTCAAAGCCAGCTAGAGTTTGCAGAGCAGAGTGCACAATGGAAACACGATGTCCCTTGTTGAGAAAGCAGAAAAAAGACTACCAAAGTAATCACGTGCTTCGATATGCAACTTATTCCTTTCTTTCACAGCCTCTCTCTTGGCCCATTGTTGCTGTTTTTTATTTGCTCTTTAATGTCACACCCACTCGGGCATGGGACACTCTCTGGAGGAGTGGAGGCCCTCACCAGGCCCAAGGGCCCCACCCCATGACTCAGTGCATCCACGTGTGTTTGACCCACCAACTGCCGGGTTTGGCCTCCCACCGGCCGCCGGACCGAGACTCCTTCCTACAAGCCCACCCTAATCTGTCCTGCTCATCTGGGTCTCAAGTATCCACTGGTCCACTTCCTGTCTGACTCTAACAGTGGTTACTTCAACTTTGCACCCTTTTAACCCTAAAATCAGCTTTTATTCTTAGACAATTTTGATAAACTTAATCCATTACTAGTTTCACATGAGAATAAATTCCATTCACAAGGCAAGTTTCTGCAACATTCCCCCCAAACAAGTTGCTGTTTACAATATACTATTACCAAAGGAGTCATTGCTGAGATGTGCTGGTCTAAAGTTCTCCAAGATTCTGCCTACTTTGGAACTCCTTTGAAACATCACACAACACAGGGAGAGTGAAAGGACCTCTCTGTCATCGCACCACTCCGTGCTTCCTCTATGGAATCTTAAAACAGGCGTGAAAAGATTGGACTGGATTATCTCTCTTTGGAATTGGCAATGAGAAATTAGTAGTTATACAATTTAAACAAAAAATAGTTTTAAAATTATAGGCCCTTCCGAAATTGATTGAATTTGAAGAAAAATGTGTATCTTTTTATTACCTCTGAACTCGAGGAAACGGAACTGAATGAATTTCTATATTGAACCAAGAATAGCAGTCTATTTAAACTATATAAAATAGTGCTGATTTTCATGGCTCTTAACTAAAAATTCATTTCCCTCACTCTTAAGCCTAAATCACATTCAATTCTATTACTCTATGGAATGATTGTGACTTGAAGACTTTTATAATCTAACTTTTACTGATGACCTATATGCTTTAAAAAGCTGAGCTGCCTTTTCCCTAAGAGAAACGGCAGTGGGGTTAATCCAGCTTATTTGAAGGGCTGCCTACTCCCAACCCCCATCCAACTTGGTCAATACAGACCACTGGTAAAAGCATTATTCTTAGAATCTTTGAACTAGGTGAGGCTTTAGAGATCATCTAATACAATGTTCCATCTGCCTTCATGAGATTCACACACTTGCAAATGAGTAATTCTTTTTCCAAATGTACAAAAAGGCACCAAAAAAAAAATAACCTCAGAGAACCAGAAGTGTTTGATTGGGCATGTATGAACTGCGAGTATCCTCTATATCTACCACATAGATGGGGGAAAAACTGGTATTTTCATCAAATTTTTTAAAAAACATGCTCTTAGTCAATTATTTCATTTTAAATACTGCATTGTTACCCAAGTAAAAAAATCAGTATTTATTATTACACATTATAAATACTGTTCGACTCCAAATTATTTCAAGCTACACCATATCACCCATCGTGTAAAAGGTACAAACTAATGTTAGTTCACTCTGATATTTTTCCCAAAGAATAATGAAGAAGAAAAAAGAATATCTCACTCTCTTCTTAGAAGAAAAATGTTTGATTTCGTTGGGGAGGCAATAGTTCTCTTCCGCCCTTCTAAGTTCTTCTGGATGGTTTAAGAATTAAATTGATATGATACAAACTAACAGAAAAAGCTAAATTTAATTTTACACATATGGGGACTTCATAAGAATATGGACCCACAGGTGGTCAGGCAACTGGGGCTTATACACCACTCAGAATGAAGGGAAGCCGGTAGGAGTCTGGGACTGCCAAGGGAAGGAAGGCAGGCAATGGACATAGACATAGAAGAACAAATGTTTGGTAAAGAAATGTTCGCCAAGCCATGCAGAGACAGCGGGACACCGAGATGACTCTGGTCTCCATGGCGGTCTGCCCCCTCCCTGCCCCCTGCAAACCTAGCTTCGTATTTTCTGTAGATATCTCTGTGCTGTTCCTGGACCAGGCCATTTACTTAAATTATCTTCAGACAGTTAAGGGGAAGATATAAAGCCCTTCCCAAGACTGCTTCTTAAAATCAACCTAAAATAATCCTCATGCCAAAGAGACATACTTTGGGGTATCAAAATCCTGCTCCCCTACAGTTTCAAATAATGTTTATGCTACAGTAATGTTCCTCTTTTTAATATTAAATGGCAAATATTGGAGAATCTCTAAGTGCTCAAGATAGAATCTCAATAGATCATATTCCAAAACAATGAACAACCCTCCTCCTGAAACAGTCTTCACTTGTCCTGCAAACACCACACTTGCTTGCTGGTTCCTGCTGCCCGGGAGGTTCCTTCTCAGCACCGTTTACTAGTCCTTCCTCAGCTTCTCAACTTCTGAACATTGAAGTTCCTCAGGGCTCCCTCCTGGGCTGCTTCTCTTCTCCAGTTGTTACTTCATTGGTCCCATTCAAGGGCATAGCTTTAACTGCCCTCTAGTTACTAGAGAGTCCCAAAGTATACTGCCAGCCCAGAACTCTTCCCTGGATTTCAGGCTCCTGTATTGAACTGCCAACTTGATATCTCAATTTGAATATCTGACAGACATCCCACATCTAACATACACAGCATGAGCCTCAAAACCTTCTCCTAGAAACGTCCCCATCTCAGTTACTGGCAATTCCACCCTTCTAGATACAAGGAAAACACCTTGGAATTGTCTCTAAATCCTCTTTCACTAATATTCCATACCCAATCGGTCAGCAAATTCTGTCTACCTTCTCAATAAACACAGAATTAAACCCCTTCCACCACCCTGGTCCAAGCCACCATCAACTCTGCCTGGATTATTGCAGTATCTTCCAAACTACTGTCTTTGCTTTTCTACCTAAACTAAACACTGCAACCAAATGATCCTTTTAATCCCACCTAGTTTTGTTCATCCATGACTCAAGTATCATCTACCTATAATATTCTCACCTTATTCCCAGAGTGAATGTTGCAAATTCACTTGAGTCATATTATATCACACCACCGCTGAAAGCCCTCTGATGACTTCTGAGCTCACTCAGAGTAAGCCATACCTTACAATGGTCCATAAGGCCTCGAGTAATCTGCATGTACACGCACAGACACACGCACACCATTACTTCTTTGATGTTATCTTCGATTACTCTTCTTCTTTCTTGCTCTACTCCTATCTAGAGTGGCCACTATGTTGGTCTTAAGCATTCAGGACACACTGCTGCCACAGGAGGTTTCCCCTGGTGTCCCTTTTGGTCCTCCCTGATACAGTGACAAGACACACTTCCTCACTGCCTTTACCCGTATTTCACTGTAAGAGTCTGTCCTGATTACTCCATTTAAAACTGCAGTGGCCTCCTAGTCCCACAATGCTCTAGTCTCCTTCCTCTCTTTTTTCTCTTTATCACTTGTCAGTTTAAAATGTATCTTCTAAGTGACATGTTGAGTTTATTCATTTGCTTCCTTGCCCACTAGGATGCAAGCTCTACAAGGACAGGTATTACCTGTTCTGTCTATTTGTAGTATCAGTGACTGTGCCCAGCAGTGCTCAACAAATGATCACTGATGTGAATTCAAACACTTTTTAAAGGGCCCACATGGTATTAAATTACTTTTGGGGGTAATTTGGTCTTCTTAAAATTTATACTTTCAAAATTATAATTCTTGATTTTTGTCACATACATAGTCTAAAGAATCTTCTTTCATCTACTACATACTAGAAAAATCGGTATAGATAAAGACTATAGTTAAAAATGGTGTTTTTTGTTTTAACTTACTTTGGTTCAATTTTATACTTCTATAAAGATCAGTGAAATGATTTTTTTCTAACCTTAGACAGAATTTCATGTATTAGCTATGAGGCTTTTCCAACCTTAAAAAGTTTATTTTCCAGTGAACAAAAAATATGGAAACAAACATAGGGTCACTTTCTTGAAAGCTGTAATTTAATAAAGGATAGTCATAAAGTTTGATACAGGTGGTATGGGTTTGGTTCACTTACACTGTGTTCCAGAGACCTGTTTGCCAATCAATCTCCTGGCATTATTATTTTTTTGGGATTTTATTTATTTATTTTTAGATACAGGGGAAGGGAGGGAGAAAGGGAGGAAGAAAGAGAAGGAGGGAAACATCAATGTGTGGTTGCCTCTCACATGACCCCCACTGGCGACCTGACCCACAACCCAGGTATGTGCCCTGACTGGGAATCAAACTGGTGACCCTTTGGTTCATAGTCCACACTCAGTCCACTAAGCTGCACCAGACAGGTGCATTATTATTATTTTATTGAGTGTGTATTGAATATTTGAGCTTAGATACTTATAAAGTATGCTGTGCTATTATCTAAAAAACAATTATGAAGTTTCTGCTTATTGCATTTACTGCCTGGTACTAGGGAACCAAGGGAAACAAGATTTTCCTGTCTGTCTCTGTCACACACACACACACACGTATGAGCACACAGGCACAAACATAAACAGTTTGAGAACTTTTACCACAAAAGGAAAATATTTAACTCTATTTTGTAAGAAAGTGAAGACCAGAAAATAAATTATACACTAAAATGCAGAAAAACAATGAGAAGCAGAATAGGACCATTATCTGACTTCCAGTCTCATGCTCAGTCCATGACCAGAAGAAGCCTGGTTCCTTCGAGAACAATGTAAAGACAATGTTCGAGACCAGACAATGTCAGTTGAGACAGAGACTTCAGCACTGCTACCCCTATTTGCCACCTACCCATCGCTCACAAACACAGTGTTCATAAATGGTAAGTCAGTAGAAAATCTGGGTGGATGCTGCAAGAGAGAATATGTGGAGAATTCAAAAGTGGGAATCCCAAAGAGTTGATGTTTTCCCCACAGTTGCAGAGGATTTTTCCGATAGTGTTCAAACCAGAAGTTGGTCTCTTCTCCCACTAAAAAAAGAGAAGAGATTCTCATAGACCAGCCTTCTCCGTCATGGGACACAGGCAGTAATGATCCTCAGGGGGAAAGTCTTCGGGTGGCACTACCACAAGTGGGCATCGCTGATAAAGAACATTGAGGAAAAGCCTATCTCCTTCTATTTCTGCATCATAGATGAGCTAAGCTAAAGGACCAGCAGCCAAGTCACCCACAGGAATCAAGGATCTTACCCAAATCAAACTTTACTAATAATCATAAGAACTCAAGTAGCTCAGGACCACAGGCACAGCAAGGTGAGGTCTGAAATGCCAACTGCAGCCCTCCAGGTCCTTACTCCCTCATCGGTTGAACCCTCTGTCTCGGAGCAATGGATCAGTTCCCCGGGGTGAAGTATGGTTTTCCCTCCTGGCAGCAAGCATTTCAAGTTATAAACTATCTCTGAATAATATCTAGAAAGTTACATCTGTGACATCTTCTAAGAAGCCATGTTTCATTAATCCACAGATTCTAGGTCTCTTTCACCTAAGCGTTCTAAATCAGGGACATCTTACTAAAACATCCCACCGATAAGAATCCCCCTCCTATAAAATACCAGTAATTAGGCTGGTTATTTTCATTTTTACCTGCATATCGTACCTCATCTCTTGTCTTCTCTCTTCCCTGGGCATTGATAAACATACCTTGACCCAACTCTAATCAGTCTCTTCTGAGCTCTTTTTCAACTAGGCCTCAATTTCTGGTCCTCTGGATTGTTTGATTTTAACAAGACTCCTAATAAGTCAGTTTCAACAGAATCCCCCCACTCTCCTTCCACCATATCTGATCACCCTTGACATTTAATCAGACTCCTCACCCCCTGCCACCCCGCAGTGATGCCAGATCACCCTGGCCAGCTTTCAGCAAGAATCCTGTTAAGTTGTTTGACCCAGAATACCCCCTGACTCCTGATGTTTCCTCTGAGTAATTTTCCATCCACTGACCCCACCTGTTTCTTGGCTGTACATTTCTACTGTTCCTTGTGTTTGGAGTTGAGCTTGATCGCCCTCCCCTGCTGCAAACCCTGTTGTAGTCGCCTTATTGTCTTTCCTAAGTGTCAAGAGTAATTTTTTAATGGCAAGCACTTGCATTTTCTCGTAAAGGGAGAAAACAGGTCATAGGCCGCTTTCTTCCTCCTAGCAGCAGATTAGAAATAGCAGTGACAATTATTATGGAAATGTAGTTAATAATCACCCAGTACTTAGAGTTTGAACCTTAAACAAATGTAAACAAGGTATGTGGCAATTCTTGGCAATTAGTACAGGAGTCTTGATATGAGAAGAACTTTCCAAAGCCCATGAGCCCAAGTGTGAAATTCCATGGCAGATCAGTAAACAACATCCCCCACGACAAAAAAAAAAAAACAAAACAACTAAACACATGCCCTTCATAGGACCAACACAGGGCAAACGCCCTTAGCCTATCCACTATACATTATTTTAGTAGGCTGTCTACCAAATTATGTTTACATTAAATGTTTATTAAATTGTATCAGTTGTGTGGGTTCTGTTTTTCTCAAGAAGTCCTCTCATTGTCACCGATGTGGCTCACATTCAATGACTCCCTTCTGGGATAGTTCAGCTGAACCAGATGATTTACCAAAACATTTGTGGTGTCAGGATTTCCACACCCCAACTGCTTTTTTAAAAATTATGCCCTGTTACTGCTGGAGTATAGTGTACATTATGCACTCATCATTTTTTATAAAGTTCTCCCAGGTACCTTAGGGAGCAGCATAAGCACGCATTGTCTTTGCCCCCCAGGAATCACAGTGCAAAGGGGTCAACGAACTGAGATGTCAGCAGAGTGACTGTTAACACTCTGACATGCCACAACGCTGACAGGTAGCACTACGCAGAAGGACGTCTCTCCGTGAATAATGGAGACCTAACTCCCAGCTCTGCCTCCAACTCTCTGCTGGACCCCAGTGCACTGCCTCCTATTTCTGGATCTGAATCCTATCTGTGAGAAAAAAATGACATTTGTGTTAGATGGTACAGAAGTCCCTTCCAGGTCTAAGTCCATGGAGGAAATATGTACAATAAACAGAAGAGAATTAGCCGTCTTGATACTGCATTACGGAACATGCCACTGAGTCCCAAGAACTAAGTGCAGCGCAGTGAGCATTTTGTTTGGAAAAGCTGAATGAGTTGCTGCACAGAGAAAGGGTTGGAAGTGTCTTGGCTCTAGTGCTTCTATAAAAATAATATAATTGTGGCTCACGTTTTGGAATCCAGTTATGTGAATGCCATGAACCCTGGCCTTGGCCTTGTACTCCACAGGCTGTTTAGGTAAAATGTCTCAATAAGTTTATACCTTAGGTTAGCTGCATACAAAAATGGCTTGTTTGTGGAAGACCAGGGATCTGCATGCTCTAATCACAGGGGGCTTTTCCCCAACCCTGACCGGAGTGAAAGAGATTATCATGCTCAGTGAAATAAACCTGATGCAGAAAGACAAGTGCTATGTGATCTCACTTATGTCAGAATCTAAAAATGTTGAACTCATAGAACCAGAGAGGAGAAAGGTAGTGGCCAGGGGTTAGGAGTGGGGAAAATGAGGAGATCTTGGTCAAAGTATACAAAATTTCAGGTATGAGATGAATAAATTCTGGAGATTTCACATATGGCATGGTGACTATAATTAAATACTAAACTGTATACTTGAAATTTGCTAAGAGAATAGATCTTAAGAGTTCTCACCACACACACACTCAGAAAAAAAAAACGGTAACTATGTCAGGTAACAGATGTGTGAATTAACTTGAGGGGGAAATCACCTCATAATAGATACACATAGCAAACCATCACATTTTACACCTCAAATATTAATATGTAATTTTTATTTGTCAACTATGCCTTGGTAAAGTTGGGGTAAACAGAGGAATCATAACTGAGGAGTTAGATAGAGCCTGAGCCTGACAAAGCCCAAGCGCACGGCTGAAGTTATGTAATTTTTTTTCTGAGCCTTCCATAACTCTAAAAATAGAGGAGGAAAAATCCAGTTTGAGTCTTTTTTTTAAAAACACTTCATAATGGCAGACATTTGAATTTCTTAACTGGAGCACAAGAGAGGAAAATAAGACGAGATGGGTAGAGATTTAAATTCCATTCTTTTTTTCTATTGTGTGAGACTACAGCATCAACAACTGGCAATTGAGAGAAGAGATACATCATTATGCTTATTTATAGCATTAACTATTTTACATTCATCCACACGGTGGAACTGTAAAAAAAAATTATAAAGGGAGTGTGTGGTTCTTTCATTAGCTTGTCTGTAATGCTGGATTGGTCCATAAATTAATGTGTATAAGAGGATGGAAAAAAAAATAGAACTCAAAGCTCTGCCATCATAATTACAGTTCTTTAAATATCAAAAGACACAAAGAAAGATTCCTTTTGAAAAGCCTACAGACTCTCTTGGCAAGACACTATTAATTACTTGCATAAATCTGCAGTGTGTACACCCAGAGCTATGGGTGACATTATTACATTACCCAAGCTCTTAATATCCCCCTTGGTCTCCACATGCGTTTGTTTAAATTCTTGTTTACCAAGCAATTCCTCTGTAAACTTCAGCTCCCTGTTCAGAGGGAGTGAGCAGAGCCCTGGGACAGCAGGTAGCTTTGCGTCCCCCATCACAGTCTATAACTCACACAATTCAATTAGAGAAACCGTATCAGGCGCATTATTAAATCAGACTGGAGATTGCCATGAGCGGTAATAATATCATGATCTTATTTAAAAACAAGACATGTAGCTGTCATAAACAAACTGTTTATAAATAAACCACATGGGCAAATGGAAAATACAAAGTGGGCCTCGGATCTAAATTAATCGTTAGAGCCCTGGAGAAGGGACATTAGTGAAGTAGCTGTACCTTAGAAAATATTTGCCTCCAAATTTCTAGCTCTTATATACAAACCTCATTAACATTTCTCTTTTGAGTATCCATTGCATAGGAAAGTTTATAGAATTTAAATCTGGCCCACAGCTCTATATTTTTGCAATAAATACAGACTCTAGGGAACATACTCCAAGCTGCTTTGGAGGAGACAGGGGGAATGTGTTACTTGATAAAATGAAAACCTAAATTCAAAGCAGCAAATGTGTCCCCTGCTATAACCAAGTGCCAATTTTTAGCTTTAATTATGCATAAGAACCTTTTGCAAAAAAAAAAATTTAAGGAAACTGAATTTATGACCAAGCTGAATTGGTCCACATCATCTGCTTGGAGAGAGAGAAACAAGAGAAGCAGACGGCATGTAAAAACTTAAATTACCTGAAGGACCTTATGCTGAGGAGGAAGTGGTAGATGCTCTCCCTCCTGGAGGGCGGTGGGAAGCCAAGGGTGGGGGGCCTGGGCTCCCCTCCCACCTTGTCAGACCCCTGTGATGACTGTGAGTGTTAAAGATTCAAGGAGAGCTGTCAGAGCTAACCCCACTCTCACAACCACGAGACCTAACGTGACACCATTTAATAACACGAGTTATTATATTCTTCCTAATCACCACAAGCCACTTAGTTACAAGACTTGGCCAACAGCCAATTCCATTGATATCATGAAGCTTAATCATATAATAGAATGGAAAATCTCCATTACATCTTCATAATCTTTTATGCTTCTACTCGGTAGATGAGTAAAGGAATACTTTGTAGTTTGGAGGTCTGGGGAGAAGTTGAGAGTTTCTAGGTATGTGCATCAGTAGATAAATTCATGTGATTGCATTGACCCAACAGTACAGACTACAAGGTAGAAATGTCTGCCATCTTCAGCAGATGTCTATACATTTGTTAAGAATGTGTTTACAGTGTCCCAGTACCTCCTGGTCCTCAGCAGACCCTATACCTCCAGGTCCTGTCACTATTTAGAAGGCAGGAAGAGAAAGAGGAAGAGGCAAGGAGACTGCGATAGTCAGTGAAGTAGAAGGAGAACAAAGAGACTGATGATGAAGGGCTCAGCAAGCAGGAGGAAATGGTCAGCCGGTCAGAAGCTGCTGGTAAGTTAAACGAGGTGAGGTCTGAGAACCCATGGTTGGAACTGGCAGCATTGGGATGGGCAGTACAATAACACCACCAAAGCAGTAGGCTAAAAAATGTCATAAACTTTCATTTCTTTTCTAAAGATAGCCAAAATTTAATACATGATGCTTCTTTTTAAAATTTTATTTATTGATTTGAGAGAGAGGAAGGGAGAAAGAAAAACATCGATTTGTTGTTTAAATGAGGCTTCTTTTAACTAAGGTATATAAGGGGTAGTCCTATCCCTGCTGGCTGCCATTGATAATGAAACTTTAATCTTGAGATTTTTAACTGTAAATACCTCTGTTACAAATGAGCACAATGAGCTACGTGAATTATTCGAGGTCACAGAGTTAACTAACAGAATGAGACTGAAAATTCTTGACTTACCACTGCTCTTTCTGTACATCACACTACGCCTTTGATTTCCCAAGTCAAGATGGATGATTAAAAATCCTACATGCTACATAGCAATACTTCGTATAGCTGACCTCTCTTACCTGAAGTCTGTTTATTGGTGCTTTCCCTTACTTAAAAGTTTGTGAAAGCTTTCCTAAAAAACACCCGTGGGACATTTTTTTAAGCCATTGAAGGAATCAACATGTAAAAGACACAAGGATACTGCCGTGAGAGTTTCCAGAATTTAATATGAAAGCTCAATGATGCCAGTAGGATTATTTCAATTAAAACAACTGCCATTGACTGTACAATTTTAAAGAATGCTCTACAAAGTTAGTGTTTCGCTTATAAAATCACTTCATAACATTTTCCAGAAATTGTTAAGTATCTTGCTTATTTAATTATTACTATTGTTTCCATTGTGCTAAAATGTAGGCTCCATGAGAGCAGGGATATTATATATCTTGCTAACCTCTGTATCTCAGTGTACATCATAGTCCCTGAAAATTAATACAAAGCAAAATGTATTTGCATGATGAATGAAACTTGGAACTGGGCCTTAGAGAACCTAAGTTTGAGGCTAGTGAGGGGCCTGGTCCCCAGACAGAGGACGATTGAGAGTGGTGGGAGGAGGGGTCCCACAACTCTACCCCACCCCAGAGGGCTTGTGGGGTAAAGTCCCTGTGTTAGACCAGACTAGGGTCTCAAGGTCTGGGTGGTTCCCACTAAATGCTATTTCTGCTCAATGTTAAAATGTAGCACAGCATTTTATAGATGCAGCTGCAATTGCATGAGCTTCACCTGAACACACCTCAATAAATTTAGCCAACTGCAAAGAAAAAATCAATGTGTAATTAACCAAATAGTGTATGTAGCAATGGCTAAGCCTCTTTGTGGGGAGGTAGAACTTTGAAAACTATCTCCCTGCCTCCTTTACTTGTCATAGGTAAAAATAAAACCTTTCTCTTCCAATAAGACTTGTGTTCCTCTTTGGCTCAGACACTCTGAGCAGGAATCCACTGTGTTCGATTACACTTGAGCAGCAGGTGAAGAGTTCTGGCCTCCATTCTAAATGCTCAGGGGGCTCTTGATAGGAAGAGTAATAAATGTAACAGGACAGGAATTTCAGAAAGGACTTGAGAATGAGACAGGAAGCAGGAGTATTTATTAGAATGTTTGGAACTGATTCTCCAAAATACGTCATCCATGTACTTGAGCTACAGCAGGGATTAAGAAGTTGCCCTCGAGAAAAGGACAGTCCAGGGGGGAGTCACACGCATACCCAGGCCACTGCTGCACAGCATTGTAAGCAATGAGTGGAGAGAACGCCGAATGCAGAGGGCAAGAATGAGTTCTGAGCTCAGTTTTAATTGCCAGTAACATCTACCCTGACTGACTGCAGGAATGCGAGAAGAACTGATCGTTCAGAAGGTGGTCCAGGAGGAAGAAGGAGCACAGTCCTGGAATAACCGCTCCCCTGTCTCAGAAGGGAGAAAGGATGCTCAGTGGGAACAGAGGAAAGGAAGGCAGTGAGGGCCATTCAAACTACAGGATGATACCGATTCGGTGAACGTGAACACAAGTGGGGAGAGCATAGAATATTTCCAGAACCCATAACGTTCTCACAGGGACCTTCCCAGCCTCCACCTGCACCTCTACCCACTCTCACACCCACCCAGAGGTAACCATTATTCTCACTTCCATCACCAATAGATTAGTTTTGATTATTTAATAATTTCATAGGAGCAGAATCATTCTCTGCCATCTTGAGTTTTGTTCAAACCTCATCCCAACAGCTGGAACTCAGAGCTCCTTGAATGTCTTTAGAGGCTCCATCATAGGGTCAGACTATACAACATACTTAACAAGAGCAGCTTCGTATCCACAGTATGACACTTACTTTCTTCAAGTGTTTGCAGATTTTAAACAAACACATGTTTCTAAAATAGAAAACACATCTGCCAATCTAAAAATTGGTGTAAAAGGAGGATGAACCAATGTTACCCCTAAAAATTTAATAAAATTTAAAAAGAGACGGACAGTATGAGTATGGTTTGTTCATATTTTGTTCTCAAAAACACAGACATTTCATTTGACATAAATATTTTATATGCCTACTAGTAATTAATAATATTTATAGTTGTAAACTTTGTTTTTATTATTAGCAGATATATCAAGATCTGCACACAGAATATGGCAAAGGTGGATTTCGATGTGATGGGAAAAGTAAAAGAAAACTAGTCGAGATGGGGTGGCAGGAGGTAAAAAAAAACTTTGCTAATGTTTTATGAAAATTTTAGAAAAATAAGAGTTTGTAATACCTAAGAGACAATGAATAAAGATCTCGTTTCTTCTATCTGACTAAACTGGGAGCAGCAGAGAATGTCGTTCATTTTAACCAGCCTGAAAAAAATGATCTTATAATATTGCCATCTGTTGGCATATGACAGACACAGCATTCCAACGACACAGATAATGAAGCAAAAATACAGAAAATTAAAAGGACAGATGTGAAAAACTCACATGCTCATTTGGCTTAGCATTTCACATCTGTTCTCTCAGAGCCTTCCCAGCAACACGAATCTAATTCCTGGATTCAGTATCTTGAAATGCTATGCTTTGCAACAAGCGACATGTCTCTGACTCACTGACGATCCATTCAATCCTGCACGTGCCATGTCGTCTCCTGGATGCTGGGAGTCTTCTCTCCAAAACCGGCTTCTGCTATCAAGGGAGAATGCGGGGAAGTACATGTGGGTGGATATTATGTTAAAGTTATTTAACCTTCTAAAAATTTGCCTCACTGGCATTTGAAGTCAACTGTGACCAGAAGTACACACCAAAAAATGTCATCTGTACGCTTTACATGCCTTTCTAAGATTATGCACCTTTTTGATTGGCAGATTGTTGAAAACATTAAGATTAATAACCATTTCCTTGAATAGCATATACATACATTCATTTAAGTATCACATCTCCTTTTTATACTTTTAAAATTTTGGACCATATATTGTCTATTCAAAAACGGAGTTAAAAATGTAATGGAGTAAATATTTAATTATTTCACAACCCTGGAGCTGAACACTTTCTGTGTGCCTTCACTGTGGAAGCAGTAAGATCAGTTGTGCCCAACACGAAGCCACGGACCCCTCGGAGTCCTCGGCTGTGCTCGTGTCTCCCTCCCAGCTCTTTTGAAATGTAAGTGACACAGAGCACTGTGTGAGTTTAAGGTGGATAATGTGATGATTTTATTTGATACATGTATATCTTGTGAGATGATTACCAAAATAAGGTTGGTTAACACACCCCGTACCCCACAGTTATCACTTTTGTGTGTGATGAGAACCTTTCAGATCTACTTCCTTAGCAACTTTAAAGTACACAATACTGTACTGTGAACTAGTGTCACTAATTCTGTGCATTCGGTCCCCAGCTTGTTCATCATCTACCTGGAGGTTTGTGCCCTTTCTCAACATCCCCTACTTCCCCCACCCCCAGTCCCCAGCAACCACCACTCTACTCTGTTTCTGTAGTTGGCATTTTTTATATTCCACATGTAAATGAGATCATACAGTATTTGTCATCCTCTGACATTATTTTGTAATAATTTTTTCTAATTTCAAAATATTTTCATAATTTATATATTTCATATATAGTTTATATATAATCTGTAGCTATAATGCCATAATAATAACTATTATTTCACTCTGCACAATGCCCCCAAGTTCGATCCATGTTGTCACAAGTGGCAGGATTTTCTTCTTTTTTGTAGCTGAACAGTATTCTACTTCATATATATACATATATGCCACACCTTCTTAGTCCATTCTTTCATTGACTGTCACTCAGCCGAACCTGACCTTGGCTGCTGTGAATAACACTACAATCAACATGTGCATGCACAGAACTCTAGAACATAGTGGTTTCATTTTGGGGGGTATATATCCAGAAATGAGATTGCTGGATAATATGGTAATTCTATTTTTAATTTTTTAACTGTTTCCATACTAGGTGAGCCAGTTCACATTCCCACCAACAGTGTACCAGGGTTCCCTGTTCTCCACATCCTTGCTCAGCTATATCCTTAATAGCATGAGGATTCCCAGCAGAATATTTAAATTTTGTGTCTCTGCTAAACTAATAATCTTATTAAAAGTAATAAAAGCATAGTTTCAATCACATAAGTAACAACCTTATTCATCTTGCTTTTTCCTTTTATGAAAGTTTTTCTTTTGTTGTTGTTTACTGTTGGCGAGAATTTTTAATCCCATGACATCAGTGATTTACAGTTTTTTCTTTAAGAGGGTCTGTCCATTACTGAAATTTAAGAATATTGGTAAAATGCCTGCCAGAGCATTTGTTTTTGTAAATGTGTTGGCACCACATTGCTCTGTATCAAAGATTAATGTAAAATCAACAGAAGTGAACTTAAGGTGGAAATCCTGTGTTTCAGCCAAATGACATCGGGGCTGCAAGACAGCAATGCGACTGCAGTCCCCGCGGGAGAAGCGGCAGGAGAACTGAGCTCTCATAGGGCACAGGGCAGAAGACTGATGCTGACCTCAGAAGCTCTTGTTCCTTTAGTGCTCGGCTCCATGGTCCCATGGTGATGAATAAAGCAGTAACATCTCCCACGTATTATCAAACGTATACTTAACTTTCAGCTTATGAAAATTTAGCAACATTTAACAAACATCATTTACATCCATCATGGGGATCCGAGGATCCTCTCTCCCAACCTAACCACCCTCCCCCGGCCCCCCGCACAGCCCCAAAGGATTTAGTACATTGCTTAAGCTTGAGAAAAACTTATGTCAATGTTATGGTCACAACTTTGGGGCATACCAGCCGAGGTTCCCCCAGGCTCTGGCTCTTACTAGCTCTCTAATGTCAACTAAGTTACTCAATGTCTCTAAAATTGTCACTTCACTTGTAACATGGAAATCCTAACAAATTACTTCACAGCTTGTCAGGAGGCTGAAATGCTAGCTCATGTTCATAAAAGAGACAGCCCAGAGACTGGCCCAGAGCAAGATCTCAATTATGCTAGTTATTTTATTATTTATTCCTCACGATAAAGCCTCAAAGTAGAATTTATTGAGCCCATTTTACAGGTGAGGAAACTGAGTCTCAGGAGTTTCTAGTAACATCAAGGAAGTATGACAGCTGCACTATAAAGCCAGGCCTGGCAGACTCTCACACCTGTAATCTTCCCACTACCCCACACTGGCCCTCAGGAGGTTGCTGAAGCTACACCTGCCTGGCCAGCACCACCAGCCAGAGCTTCTTTTGATTTGTTGCAAGAATCTGGACTAGCACTTCTGACTGCGGCAATCAAAGGTGACCAGGACAAGGAAAGCTCCAGTGATAACCTTAGCAAGTGCAGCTTCTCTGGGCAAGGCCGAAGCCAACCATTTTCTGATCAGATAAAAGGTCTCTGCTCTGCTCCCTCCTCGGCCTCCCTGGGCTACAAGAAGCCTGAGCAGAAAGGCGACAGTATGCTAGCTCTCTCCTTTCAGTGATGTAGAAAGGGTTAAGATAAACAGGCATGAACACTCAATATATGTTTCCTTTCTCCTGCCAGAGAATATTCTGGTTTTCTGTTACAAGTAGAGGATTTGTTGTTTTCATTACCAGAGTAAAAATAAATAGGCGTGGATTGTTTTTGTTTCTGAAGAACCCTCTTCTATACCTTGATATGCCCTCAAAAATCAGTGGGAGAAATGGAGGGGCAAACTGGCCGGATGACGAACGTGGGCTCACACACACAGAGCTGTCTCCTCTGCACAACAGGGAAATAAAATTCTCTAGCCGATCCTCTGTGACAAGTGTGCAGTAACAGTCAATCCTTTTCATTTCTTGTCATTAAATGTGCTCTACCTCAGTATAATACGTAATAATTGTCCATGAAATGGATGCCTTTAGAGTGACTTGCTTCCAGTGAAGGAGAAATAACAGAGAGCTGCAATGTGGAGTCATTAGCGGTGGTGATGAGGGGAAGGAGGCAGTGTTTTTGATACACAAAAGGCGGGCTATAGAAAGGCCTTGGCCACCATCTGTGACAGGGACTCTACAGCCATTTAAAAAAACAAATGCTTGCAACGTTACCCTTCATCTTTGTCCAGTTTCTGTGCGATCCCTGTCGGTGGCCTGAGTCACTCACACTGTGGGCTGGGAGACCTACATGGTAGACACTCATCTTCGTTGCCACTGACACATGAGACTCTGAGGCACAGCAGGGCGATGCGGCCTGTGTGTGAGCCCTTGCTCTGGCGGTACTCTACTCTCACCCACAGAGTCAGGCTCTGCTTCCGAGAAAGTTGCAGACCTGTAACATATTCAATCAGATTTACGTGAGCCTGTGTCATGCCGGGTGGCGGGAAAGGCCTGCGAAGGATACAAGTCCCAAGGAACTTACAGTCCATTGGACTGGCCTCTGCAGTAAAGTGTAGTGCGCATAACAATAAACATAAGTACGAGGCTCTGTAGGAGCCCATAAAAGGGGTTCTTAAGAGGGCCAAGGTAAGGCTTCCCAAAAGAAGTGCCATTGACAGAGACCCGAGGGTCGAATAGGAGATATCCAGGTGAAGAGAGGGTCAACAGGAAGTGCGTCTCTGGCAGAAAAACATCATATACAAAAGCGCAAAGGCCAGCAAGACAGTGTGGAGCTTTTGACAAACAGTAAGTGATTCTGGATGCTCGGGGAGAGGGGCCAGAAGGAAGAAGAAAGTGGGGCCTGAGAACCAAGAAGATGGCAAAAAAGAAAAAAGAAAACACTTAGCATTCTAATTAAGGAGATTGGTCTTTGGTCTAAGGGTAATGGGAAACTATCTAAAGGTTTTAAGAATGGGAGTTATTTAGAATGGAAGGGTAGATAAAGTGCTTCCCAGATAACATCAAGTTAAAGGAATTCATCATCACCAAGTTCTTGTTATATGAAATGTTAAAGGGACTTATGTAAGAAATAGAAGAAGATCAAAAATACAAACAGTGAAATGACAACAAACTCACAACTATCAACAACCAAACCTGGAAAAAAAAAGTAAGCAAACAACTAGAGCAGGAACAGAATCACAGAAATGGAGATCACATGGAGACTTATCAGTGGGTAAGGAAAGGGGGAAAAGGTACAGGGAATAAGTGGCATAAATGGTAGGTACAAAGTAGAGAGGGGGAGGTTAAGAATAGTATGGGGAATGGAGAAGCCAAAGAACTTATATGTATGACCCATGGATATGAACTAAGGTGGGGGCATGATGGTGGGAGGGAGTGCAGGGTGGCAGGGAATAAAGGAGAGAAAAAATAGGACAACTGTAATAGCATAATCAATAATATATTTTCAAAATAAAATATATAAAATAAAAAAAGAATAGGAGTCACATAAGCCAGCTGACAACTTAGAAATATCATTCTGCAAATAAGAAGAATAGAATAGAACAGAATAGAAGTGAAGTGCAGTGAAAACTAGGACCTACTGCAGTTGGGCGACAAGGGCAAAATTTGTGTGAAAACCAAAAGCGGTCTGCACTAAAGGCCTTACTTAGCACAGTGACAGATACATGGGAAATGCTCAATAAATGATACATTACTAATAACACTAACAATAGTGTGGTGGCAAAAAAGAATGGATTGAGGTATTTTGAGGATGAGGAAGATATGCACCATGCATGGTCATTTAGCTGTGGAAGATGTGAATTCAGGGGAGATCAAGGACAGCATGGGCTTCCTCGCCTGGGCGACTGAATGCTTGGTGTGGGAGTCGCCATGATGAGGACCTGCAAAAAGAAACGGGTTTGAGGGTGATAGAAGAAGTTGGATGTATTTGAGGCCGTTTCAGCTTGAGTGGGCTGTGAACATTTCTCAGTTTATTTTCCCTGCCCCCTCTCTTTTTTTAAATTCACATTTTAACCACCTTAAGTCATATAATTCAATGTCTCTTAGCACATTCACGATGTTGTGTAATCATCACCACTATCTAACTCCAGAGCATTTTCGTTATCCCAGAAAAGAAATCCCATATCAATTAAAGAGTCACTCCCTATTATCCCTTCTCCTCAGCCCCTGGCAACTTTAATCTGCTTTCTGTACCTATGGATTTTGCTTATTCTGAATATTGCACATAAATAAAATCACATACAATATGTGATCTTTTGTGTCTGGCATCCACAAATGCTCATATTTCATATCATTACTCATAACAGGCAATAAATGGAAACAACCAAATGTCCATCAACTGATGAAAAGACAAACAAACTTTGGTATATCCATACAGTGAAATATTATGCAGTCATGAAAAAGGAATGAACTACTGACCCATGCTACAACATGGGTGAACATTGAAAACATTATGCTAAATGAAAGAAGCCAGACACAAAAGGCAACATATTGCATGCTTCCATTCATGTGAAATCACCAAAATAGGCAAATCTCTAGAGACAGAAAGCAGTTTTGTGGTTGCCAGGGACTGTGGGGAGGGAGGAATGGAGAGTGACTGCTTAATATGTATAGGGTTTCCATTTTCAATGATGAAAACATTTTGGAACTAGATAGTAATAATACAACATTGCAAATATACTTAATGTCATTTTAAAATGGTAAATTTATGCTATACATATTTAACCACAATTTTTTAAAAAAAGAAAGGAATGAATTACTGATACATCCTCTTTGTCCATTGAAGAGCATCAGTCCCACCTTTGAAGGGAGGAGGAGTACTCTCGTGGTTAATACAAGCTCTGGAGTCCAACTGCCTGCATTTGAATCACGGCTCCTCCTCTTACTAGATATGTGACTTTGCACACGTTACTTCACCTTTCAAACTCAGTCTTCATTTACATAATAAGTGATAGTAATAGTACCAGTATGGGGAGTAACGGCAAAGAGCACATGAAATAATATCAGTAATATGGTTAAGCACCATGGCTGCCACAAGAAATGTGTTTAATAATGTCATAATTATTATTGTTTAAATTATATTATTACTATCATTCCATAGTAAACAGTCTATAAGATAGGAATATATAAGACAGATCGGCAGGGTCCTTCCCAGGTATTTTTTAAATGTAACTGAAGAGAAGAGCCTCTTTTCTTTCCTGGTGTGATGCTCTGAGACAGGATCTAAGAGCTGCCAGTAATCATATTGAAAAGGCCAGGAAATGTTTGGCTGGAATAAAGCAAATACAGCAAGAGAAGCCAGGAGAAGGGATTGGGGCAGGTCCAGTGCACTGGAGTCCCTGATTTTAGGTGCCCAAGACTTGGTCACATAATCAAATAAATTCCCCATTTTGGCATAAGCAAGTTCCAATGTTAATTTCTGTTCAATACGGCTTTGCAAACAAAGAGTGCTGAACAATGCAACTGTTGACTAGTGAGGCCAGCAGGACACTGGAGTAGAGTTATTCAGCCAGCAGCCCACTGGATACAAGCTTCAAAAATGGAACCCAGGACAGAAATATCAGTTTAGGCGTCATTAGCTTAAAATGTGACTTCTTCGTGAGAGTACCCAAGGTCATGTGGAGGGAAGGCATAGATTGAAAAGATAAGATGCCATAAAATGAAACTTCAGGGAACAAAAATATTTAATGGACAGAGAAAGATGAGCCAGGAAAGAAGGAGAAAACCCAGAGAGTGTAGTTTTCCAGAAGACAAAAGAAGAAAACCCTTTGAAAGGAAGAGGTCAGTAGTCAAATACCGCAGAGAAACCAAGTACGGGCAGGACTAAAACTGCCCTTTGCCTTTGCCACAATAAGACTCTACAGGGTTCATGAGTACAAGCAGTTTCCGAGACAGAGGCCCGGGAGACAGATGACAAAGAAGCTGACCCGGAGAGTGAAAACAACATGGTCTCAGTTATTGTTTTGATTCTAACACCAGTTGTGCAACTTTGGGCGAGCTGTTCAACCTTACTGGGCCTCAGTCTCCTTGCCTGTGAAAACACAAAAGAGAGGATAAAATTTAAGCGACAAGCACTCCACCCTTCACAGGGGCCTAGAGAAGTATTAAGATAACTAACAGGGATGGTAAGCCCAACCAGGCACTGCTCAGTAATTCCCTGAGACTTCCTAAAATCCTCCTGGCATAAGTCCATCTAGCCTTAAAAAAAGTGGTGCCCTGGCTGGCGTGGTTCACTTGTTGGGGCGTCATCCCGCAGAACCACGGGTCGCCAGTTCGACTTCCGGCCGGCGCACACTCCTGGGTCTCAAGTCCATCCCTGGAGAGGCCACTGATCAATGTTTCTCACACAGATGTTTCCCTCCCTCCCTTCCCCTCTCCCTAAACATAAGTAAGTAAAATATTTTTTAAAAAATGGTGACAAGAACTTTGGGATTTGTGGTCAGTTCTGGAGACTGAAGCGACGCTGCATTGCAAGTCCCTCAGCCCCTAAAAGGAAGTCAATGGGTGCTGTGGCGTGGGCCACCCAGACGCCCTCCTTAAGCCTGAAACACTGACATTGCCCTGCTGAGGGCTCCAGAGCAGGTGGCACTCAGCTCCCTCCCAACTCAGGAACTGCCCTCAGTCGGAAAGAATCCTGGGACCAAGGTCACACCCTTCCTGGCGTGGGCTGCTTCCCAGGACGGGCAAGTGTGGCTCTAAAGGCCAAAGGGGCATCCTTGTGCCAGAGAGCTTAGAACTGGGGGGAGCCTGGGCTCAGCACCCCATGCCCTGGCCTGCTGTCTTCACTCCCAACAGGGACTAGTCCTGCGGGTCCTCCCAGGAAATCTCCTATACCCAAATCTTCATCCCAGAGTCTGTTTCCCAAGAAACCCCAACTAGGTTTATCTTGAATGAGAAGGAAATGCAGGCAAACTGGAGTCAGAAATGAGCCAGGTCGTACTCTGTCCCCAAGCATTTAAGA
The DNA here is from genome assembly GCF_019186645.2 of Phyllostomus hastatus. NCBI lineage: Eukaryota > Metazoa > Chordata > Mammalia > Chiroptera > Phyllostomidae > Phyllostomus > Phyllostomus hastatus. The sequence continues at coordinate 8,468,447 of NW_025334017.1, read as the reverse complement.
AACACAAGAAGCACTTCTAAGTGGTATCTTCCAAGTGCAGTCTGGACCATTCTGGAGACTTAAACCTGGAGCACCCAGCAGCTCTTTGGAGAACCTAATTCAAAATGTGTTCGAGTGAAGGCAGTCAGAAGGGTACAAACTTCCAGTCAGAAAATGAAGGCCCAAGGGTGTGGCATACAGCATGGCGGCTATGGTTAACAACACTTGAACTTATCTAAGAGCGCTCTCACCACAAGGGAAAAAAGTGTGCAGCTGTGTGTGGTGAGGGATCTTAAGTAGACTTACTGTGGTGATCATTCCATAGTATAAACATATCTCAAATCATAATGCTGTATACTCAAATGTAATACAATGTTTTATGTCAATTATGTCTCTCAATGAAAAAAAGAATCTGGAAAGTGAGAGAGTCTGCCCCCACCTGGCCTTGGAGGGAGCTGCAAATCTGCAGAGTTAAGAGTGGCCCTGGTGGCAACGAGAGTCATTTAAGAGGCACCAAGAAAATGATAGCCCCCCAGGGGCCTGTGGGGGAAAGTGCAGAGAGCAGGTGAGGGCTGCGGCAGGAGGGAGCCTGGCCGCCAACCGTGCCCACCCACGGGCAGCACGTGGGCGGTTTGCCTGCACACGCGTGCCCAGAACCGCCTGTGGCGGATGAGAAGAGTGATCACATGTGGCAACACCTGCACAGAGTGAACGTGAACTTCACAGAGCTGAGACTACTTGCTTCTACTTAAAGGTTCTTTGAAAACAAAAATCATTCTGTTGATGTTATCCTAAATAGTTGGAAAATAATGTACTTTTTTACTTCAGTTGCTGGGGAGAAAACACCAAAAATTTTGAAAGTCCTCTTTCCCTGTCTCTCATCCTTCTCCCCCACAGCCTTGCTCCTCAAGATTCCGCCTCTAAACTCAATCAGCTTCCTAATCTATTTTGTGCCTTCACCCTTTCTTTATTTTTTTTTATGCTTGCCAAGGGCTCACCGACCTCTCAAACAGACCTCCCCACAACCTCTCGAGCTTCTTCAGTCTGTGTGTGTGTAAGTGTGTGTGTGTTTTGGTAGAGAAACGCTTCACCCGTCACCCCAACGCACGGGACACGGGGCTGTGGCCCTTCACTGCCACGTGACACAGGCTCCTCCCGCACTGAACCAGGCGGCACCTTTGCTGTCACACCTGTCATTCGAGATCGGTCACATTTAAAGACTCTCTTCTATTTCAAAATTACATCCTCCTTACACTTTGGGTGCTAAATTACTGTGTCCTCTACGAAACGATGAGGACAAATGCAAGGTGTTTTCAACATACTTGACTAAATGAAATGTTTGCAATGTTGTATCAGCCTTCAAAACTTCCTTTAAATTTTGCAAGTTCACAAATCAGAAAATCTGGGAATCACAGTGAGACAATGTGCACACCTGAAACTAATATAATGCTATATACTTCAATAATGTTTTCTTAAAAAAAACAATATTCAGAGAAAGAATACAAAGCAGGGAGATTTTGTGACTATCCATCCTCCAAAGGTTGACCGCTGTTACTCTTGAAAGAACTGAGGAGTGTTACAAAAGAAAAGAAACAAGCAAAGGCGTTTAGAAGGGTCCCAGGCATTATGTGAGGGCTCCCTGCATGCATTTGCATACATTATTGTATGTAGATGTTAACACCTCCATATTACTGAAGATGAAACTGAGGTTCAGAGAGCCCCCAGCTGGAGGTAGAGTGGAGCCCCCGCAGCAGGGCAGATAAAACAGACCTGATTAGTGGCTTGCTTTTGGGAAGAGTGGAACTGATGGTTAGGTCCTAAGACACAGTGTATTGGACCCCCAAATAGAGTAGAAAGAAAGCCTGTCTCCTCTAAGGACAGACACGGACATTCCTCTCAGAGACAACCCAGTTGAACAGCCTTAGACATGGAGCCAAACAAATAAAGAATTATTATCCTTAACTCAGCAAATCACCAACCTCACATGCGTGCACACTGCCATTCAGAGGGCCAGAGGGACATTTACTTCTCTGTCCACCAAGCGTTCCTGCCAAATCTCAGCCTCAGAACCTGGCTTCAAGTTATCAAGAGCTTTTTTCTTTCTTTCTCTCTTTTTCACTGAGCTAACTCTACCACCGCATCCTGACAGTATAATTAACACTAGCCTGGGGAGAGGAATTGTTCTGCATTTAAAAATAAGTATTATAGACAGATACTTTTAGATCTTCTTGCACGGCTGAGAAAGAATCAGTACACCGAGCATGAAGTCAAGAGAAGTCAAAGAACAAAGAAAAAGGAACGCTAATGAATTCTCAGATGTGCTGGAAATCTGTTAAGTCCTGGGTTTGACATTAGATGTGGAGTTAAGTGATTTTTAATTTTTTAAAATTATAATTTTAAATTGAATATAATCCAAGAATGCTGTCTGTCATTTCACAAAACTTCACTAATGGTTGCACACGAGGAACATATTAACTCCTACCCAATGGATTCCCTGTGGAATCAATCATCTAAGAGTTTGGGATAAAGGTGGTCTTCAATGAATTATGCACCTATTTTCCTGCATGTATTTCAAACTGAGCTGTCTATGTTTGTCATTGGGGCCATATTACAAGGTCACAAGGTTTGGAGAGTAGAGAGGAAGTTCATCTAGTCCGATACCTTTGTTTAAAGGGCAAGGAAATGGGCATGTCGCAGTCCAACCACTAGACAAGTAACAGACCCAGGATGAAAACCCAGATGCTGTGGCTCCTGGTCTGGGATCCATTCTGTGTCATTGAGACTAGGCAGTTTTGGGACTTAGGGGAGCCCTTGAGACAACTATGGCGGTCTGTCACCGCATAGGCTGCCCTGTCACACCGAGGGGTGATCGAATGTTCTCCTCCACAAATCAGCAACTTCTTAATTGTATACAATGACATTCCCCCCCCTGCCACCAAATAATTATCTAGGAAAGAAAAAGCTAAGGAAGTATTTCCTGAATTAATATTCTAATATCTTACTGAATTTATATGCAAATCAGTCTACTAACTGTTAGTCACAAAATAAGATAGAATATAGGAAAATGCTTGGTCAACTCTCCAGAACACCTGTAATAGTATATATTATTATTATCATTATTATTACTAATCCTTCCATTACCATATTTGAACCTGGTGTTGAAACATACAATAAAACACTGATTCAGACTAACTGGGAGAAAACAGTGTAAATCATAACGCTGAGTTATAAAAAGGTAGTGTTATTATCGGGAAGTCCAAAGTCTAACTTGAACCTACAGCAAACAGACTGCAACCAAATACAGACTTTTCTCCCGTTCTGCTTCAAGATAAGAAATATTTTTACTTAAAATTATATATTTACATGCTATAATTAATGTGCTAGATTCCTTAAAAAGACTCTATCCTGTTAATTATTATAAACATATCTGTTCATTGAAACTTCATTAATCCAGGCTTCCAGTAATTCAGAGTTTAAGCTCATTTTCTCTATGCCAAAATAAAATAAACCTTGCTTCCCAGATAATGTAAAGGTATATTTCAGTAGGGCACAAGTTGAATTAATGAAATTTAAGGATATGGTCTCTGGGAAGAGATTTTATTTGAAAGGCTTTCAAAAGCCTACGCTGCTGCCATCTGGTGGTCAATTGTGGTTCTGTACAATCATTTTAAAATTAAAACTATGTGTGAACAGCAGCATTGACTAGACTCAAGGAGAATGCACCTTCTTGTCTGTGCTGACTTTTCAGTCTAACCCGAACCTGAAATACAAATCAATCACACATTTTCTACACTTCTCACATAAATACATAGGAGCATTCTTTGTAACTACTGTTCCTACAGGAGTTTTGCCTCTTGAAAGGCAAAATAGTCCTTGGTATTTTTCAAATAGCCAAGAATATAAGGAATCCACACTCAAGTGTGGGGAACATGAGGAACATCCACTGAGTTCAATCCACACCTTTAAACTACATCCTTAAAGGACCAGGTTCTCAGGCCAAAAATCTTTCTCCCAGTGAGCCCGTTAAGAGAGGCATTCTGATTCTGCTAATTCTCCACGTGTCGGAGAACTTGATGGCGGTCCCTGTCATCTGGACCGCCAGCTACTACACCCTGCCATGCCCTAACAGAGGTAATTTGCTGCCAAGGAGCTAATATTGACTCATCAGAAATTGTTTCACACACTCTGGTTTCCCAAAGGACACGATTCAGGTGTTGAGCCTCAAGTTGTTATTTCTGCATGAAGACATTGTGGTAGCAGGAAAACAGCACGAGAGGCTTTACCTTGTCGACGTGGCTCTCTCCCATGGCTGCATGACCCCCCAGCCCCCAGGATGGGCAGGCCAGACTTAAGCCTCCAGACCTGCAGATCAATGATGTTCATTAAGTGTCATGTGTACGAGCATGTCTGTGTGGATCACAGTGCCAGGTGATCGATATTGGTAAAAATGAATAAACTAAAGACATCATTCTTAATTTTAAGTAACATAGTGTCTACCTGGGAGAACTGAATAGGAACAAGGGAAACACTAAGAAATAGCGTGAGTATAATACAGAGAGGGTACGTGATTCTTAGTGATGTAGACGAGGGCGAGACTGGCGGGCCCCAACACGTCTCTAATCTTTGAGTGCCTCTCACCCACGGTTAGCATGATTATCAGGCACTCGGAATACTTCTGTCTGCCATGAAGCTCATCCCCAGTCTATATGGGCCCCACCCTCTGAAAGTTTAATAGCTAAATCACTTAAAGAATCTTTTATTAGTCACCAATTACCATGTAGATGGAGCCCCTGAAAAAAATCCAGCCAAATAATCTCGTTCTAGGGGCATATAAACAGAAATTGGTTTATAACTTCCAGTTAATAAGGTTGAAAACAAACTAGAGAGAGATTAATGTAAAATTCAAGTTTGTCATAATCAACCCCTAGATGTGAGCGTCTAGACAGGGAATAATAAAGATGAACAATCTTATCAGGATTATGAGGCAGCAAATTATTGAAAAAGATATCTTTGACTTATTATAGTGAACAGAGGAGCTATTCCAGAGCTATACGAACTGACAGGGGTCAAATTCCAGAAGGGACAGAGTTACCCAATTGTTAATCACCAAAATGATGCATATCTTGGTATCTCAAAAATTATTTGAAAACACAACAAAGAAATTAATTTTGTCTATCTGGAAAAGAAGACGATGTAGGCAAATTATCAGTACAAACTTATAAGAACCTGAAGTACATCAGACCCACATCATGTATTTTGTCACAATTTAATAAATACATAGGAGGACCAAAGTAATGCTAATCTATTTTCTTCACAAAGCACTCAACAGTGTTTTGTGGAGAAAAGTCTATCTCGATGTGGATAATGGAACGGAGAGTGACACAGTAGTTAACTAATTGGTTTCTAGAAAGAGTTACAGAAGTAATGGTACTCTTGCCTCTTCCTTTTCTTCTAGTGCCAAATGGCAACACAGGGGCTTGTGATGCATCCCACCTCCATAAACCAGAAGATCTGCCTCAGGGTGCCTGCCCTCTGTGCTGTGGTGCACAGGAGCCCATGAGGTAGAAAAGAAAAGAGGTAGGCATGCAGTTGTTGAATGAATGGCAAATATGACCAATGTACTTACCGAAATAATCTATCTGCTGGGTACAAGATGAATACTTCTAAATCAATAGCTTTTCTCTGCAGTAATAATAGCACTTACAAATGTAAATGAAAAATATTCCATTTGCAGAACTGACAAAAACTATAAAGCAGTGACAAGAATAGCATACATATGAAGAACAGCACAAATATTACTAAAAGACATAAAACTAAATTGGAACAAATGCAAAGATATAGCATTGTTGAGTGGGGAAACAATAATACAAATGCCAGTTCTCCCAAAAGTAATATGTAAATCAATGTAATTGTAATTAGTATCCCACAGAAACCTTTTATCTAAATTGGATTAACCTGAATTTTATATGGAAGAATAAATATCCAGAATAGCAAAGAAAACTATTTAAAAATCTAATGATATAGGAAGATGTAGTATAAAGCCAATGTAATAAAGCCACTAATAAATCAATGGAATAAAATACACAATCCAGACTGGATCCCTGTGTATATGTGACAAAGGGATATATTAATTGTATGAGTATTGAATTGATTATTTTAAAAAGCATAATGTCTTAGCCAGCGCTCCATAAGAAGACAGTAAAGTTGGGCGGGTCTTTACTTACACTATATGCAAAACTATCTCCAGGTGATTACAGAGCTAACTATATAAATTAACAAAATGAAGTCAAATAGATTAAAATGCCAGAAGAAAATGTGAGAAGCTGCACATACTATAATCTAGGTACAGAAGAAAAGTTATTAGCCAAATAAGAAAAACAAAAAGCTGAAAGAACCAAAATTAGGAAGGGAGAGAGTCAGGGACCAAAAAAGGGAGGGCAGGAAGATAGATTTGACAATAAGAATTTTTTATTAGGGTAAAAGTAGCATAAACAAGCATAGTGGATGTCCATCAATTTTGAAGAGTGGTTGAAAGTACTGAGGTTAATTTACATCGCGAAAAATTTTGCATTACTTAAAAGAACAAGTTAGAATTATAGACATGCTTGGGAAGAGTTCCTTCAAGTTTTCTGAGTGAGATAAAGAAAGTGCAGGAAAGTAAGAATGATATAATACTACTTTTGAAAAACAACTGAAACATTGCCTTCTCTTTACGTGCTCCTGCATATATGAGTGTGTCTGTCTATAGTCTGTTTGTAATTACAGAGCATGAAGCCAAGCATTCATAAAGGGCAATTCTCCCGACTTGGGGAGCAGGAAAAGAGGGAGGCAAGAGGAAGCACACAAAGAAGAGAAATTACAGTCCTAAAACAAATTATTATCCCACTTCTGTAAAACTATACATATGCATATGTGTGTATGTTGGCATATACATCAAGAAAGTTTTTAACTTAAAAAATTAAATAGTAGGAAAGAAAAGGCAGGAGAGAGGAGAGGTGAGTGAGAGGGAGAGACATGGAGATAGAAACAGAATCACAGGCAGGCAGGCAGGATGCCATCACATCACACTCACTAACTACTTCATCTGCTGGTGACTTTACACTTAACCCTCGCAGCTTCCAGCAATGTCACTTACTGAGATAAGTTTAGTCCGAAGTGTGAGGGTGGTTTTAGTTTTTGTAATTTTTTTCTTTTTCCTAGTTCCCACCTCGCCTTCCTTTGAAAACAGGTAAAACGTATTGCCAATGTTGAATGTCACCTCCATGGCTCAGAATTTTAGCTGATTGCATGGAACTCTGTTAAACTGGTACGTCCACAGACCAATTAACTCTCTAAGCATTTAGTAGCCTGTATGGAGTCTCCCATAATCTATTAGGCGAGAGACTTCTCCTAAAAGCAAAACTAAATCCAAGAAAAGTTTGTTTTTGCCAAACAACAAACACATCTATGGCTTCTAAGTAGTAAAAGACTTGAGACTATGTTTCCAACACAGAAGAAACAATTTCTGAAACACCTTAATAAATCTCAATAATTGTTAGAACACCATGAAGTCAAGCAGAAAACAAAGAAGGATATCAATTTCTCAAAAGATCAAGGTTATAAAATTGGTTTCAGCAACCATTCAACAATTTATAATGAGATCAAACTTGTCACCGAGTATCTTGGGAAAGTAATTACAATGGACACACTTTGAGGCTATGGGTTAGCATAAGATGTCACCGAGGAATTAAGAATAATGACGATATTATCGATTTAGAGAACAATGCATGAGGAATACGAAAACCTGGGAAAGAGGTTTTAATACCCACATCAAGTCTGCCGAGTAAAATTAATATAAAACTAAAGTCAGGTTAGTATAATTCCAATAATCTATGTCCATTAAAATTTTATATTGAACCCTCCTCTCATCATTCATTCAACCTGCCTCCCTCATCTTCTCTCCACTTTAGCAAGAACAGAGGATAGACCGGAAAGTACCTCGATTAATAATAATCTCAGCTTTTCTTGGTTGAGTCCCTGTTCCATAAGAAGCACTCTTTATATCCTATCTCATTTAAGCATAATTGTGATTTTATAGAATAGGTATATCTTTCACCATTTTACAATGGGGAGATTGAGGCTTGGAGAATTACAATGAATTTGACCAAGGTCAGACAGCTAGTAAATGTCAGAGCAGGACTCAGAGCCATGGCCCACTCAAAACCTGTGCTTTTCCTGCTCCGCCGCTTTGGGTCTCTCGTTAAATCAAGCCTGCCCTGGAGTCAGCCTCACACAGAGAAGCTATCATGTCCATAGCCATTGCTGCTTCGAGTCACTGATCTTTCAAATGCGGCCTCCATTGTTAATTCAACATCTGTGCAGTGGATCAGAAGATGCCACTACCCACCATCATCAGCTGATCTTCTGTAGACATTCATCTAGTGGGGGTCACTCAGCCCTCTGCCCCAGTCAGTGCTTGCCCCACCCTCACCCAGCCACCAGCAGCATCTCAGACCCCCAGGCCTCATAGGCAAGTGACCTCAGGAACTTAGTCATAACTCAAACTCATACCGTCTCTTCTTGGGAGATACAAAATGTTTTCTTTCTAAACTTAGAAAATTGTATGAAGAATATTACCTTCACAAAGCACTCAACACTGTTGAGTCACAGGCAAATGAGTCATTACAATAAGGTTCCAGAATCTTATCCCTGAACGTCGTGGGCTGAAGCACTCAGATTCCATGAGCTAGAGGCTGCTAGGCCAGCACCTTCATTTTTTGCAACTGATGGAACTGGGCTCTAAGAGGTGACACTAAGATCTTTTGCTTTGTGGCCCTGCCTACCTTTCCAACTTCCTCTCGTCCCCCTGCCATTGTCCTTGTCCCAGTTACAGCACATCTCCCAGAGCAGAGCAGCTAATTGCAGGGGACAAAGGGCTTGCGGTCCCTGCAGTCAGGCCATGCCCTCGTTTTCGAAGTAAGGATAGTTCAGCCTTCGGTCCTTGAACATGTTTTTGTTGAGATTCTACAACATCAGGAACTTTTTAGCCAACCTCACCTGATTAATGAAGTTTAAATTCCATGTAAAACTTTTAGCCTAGGAAGTACTAAATAGTAATTTCTCTATAAGTTTAGTAGCTGTTATTAGTATTTTTATCTCCTTTTCTCACCCCTCCACCTTCGCACATGCTTCCCTGTCTGCTTGAAATGCCTCTCCCCAGCTCATTCACTCTGCAGGCCTTACAACATCACCTCCTCCATAAAGCCTTGCCCTTTCCCCCAGGAACAGTTACCGGCTTCCTTCCCCTCCTCTGGGCTCTCTCTGTACCTCCAGCAGGTCCTCGATTAACATCTGTCTAGTTCAACGTTTCCGTATAAAGTTGATGAGATGCTGTAGAAACTTAATAAATTCTCACTTATATCAATTAGCTTATGGTAAAATTGTTTTCATTTTATGTAGTTTTGCCATGGTTCCAAGAATCTATGAACCACATTAAGAGAGGACTTTCTGTATATCAATTGTAGAAATATCCACATTATATGATAATACTTTTTCCACGTCTGTCTTCCCCCTTTCTCCTGGGCACTGAGTTCCTTGGAGGCAAACGAGGATGTTTTATTCATGGTACACATTCCTGCACTCAGCACCGTGGCAAGAACAAAGCAGATTCTCCCAGAGAAGGGAAGGGCCTGCCTGAGCTGCTGTGGGCCATGGGTTCCCTGCGTCCCTGCCCTGTGTTCTTCTCTCTGTCATGCTGCTTCTCTGAATCCCCGGGGAGTGGGGTCACATCATGCTGGTGTCCAGACCCTACAAAGCAGCCTATGCTTCTCAGGAGGCCTCAGTCACTCTAGATCCAGTCATGAGACAAAATCTATGCAGTGACTTACACAGGAAAAGTATAGTGCCAAGAATTACTATCCAATGGTTTAAGAGTAAACTTTTTAAAAATTTTCATTGTTGTTCCATTACAATTGTTGCCATGTTTCCCCATTACTCTCCCCTGCCCTACCCAACCCCTTTCTCCACATTCAATCCTCCCCCACCCATTGTCTTTGTCCATGGGTCCTTTATATACATTCCTATACATTCCTTCCCCTTCTTTCCCCCATTATCCTCCTGCTCTCTTCCTTCCGGTCACTGTCAGTTTGTTCTTTATTTCCATGTCTCTGGTTCTATTTTGCTTGCTTGTTTGTTTTGTTGATTAGTTTACACTTATAGGTAGATCAGATGGTATTTGTCTTTTACCACCTGGCTTATTTGACTTAGCATAATGCTCTCCAGTTCTGTCCATGCTGTCGTGAAGGGTAGGAGCTCCTTCTTTCTTTCTGCTGCATAGAGTTCCAGTGTGTAAATGTACCATAGTTTTTCAATCCATTCATTTACTGATGGGCACTTAGGCTGTTTCCAGTACTTGGCTATTGTAAATAGTGCTGCTATGAACATTGGGGTGCATAGGTTCTTTTGAATTGGTGTTTCAGGAGTCTTAGGGAATAACCCCAGCAGTGGAATTGCCAGGTCAAAAGGCAGTTACATTTTTAGTTTTCTGAGGAAATTCCATACTGCCTTCCACAGTGGCTGCACTAGTCTGCATTCCCACCAATGGGGCACTAAGGTTCCCTTTTCTCCACATCCTCAATAGCACTTGTTGTTTATTAATTTGTTTATATTGTCCATTCTGACCACTGTGAAGTGGTATCTCATTGTGCTTTTAATTTGCATCTCTCTAGTGGCTAGTGATGTTAAGCATCCTCTTGTATGTCTCTGGGCCCTTTGTATGTCCTCCCTGGAGAACTGTCTATTCAGGTCCTTTGCCCATTTTTTAATTGGATTGTTTGTCTTCTTGGTATGGAGTCATGTAACTTCTTTGCTTTAAGTATAAATCTAATATATAAGAAAACTATATGTGGTATCCTAGAACTAAGGAGAGTACCAAACAAAAGACAAACCCAAGAGACTGTCCCCTCCACACGGCTGAGGTTCAGATCTCAGAAGGTATAGTTGCAGCCCACTGGGTGGCAGAGAAGTGTGCTGGTCCACAGCCAACAAGCAAGCAGGAATCAACCATCTGTGGTAAAGGTAAGCTGTGACTAACGAGCAGGTACACCATTGTGTGAAGCAAGAGGCGCACCATTGTAGGCAAGAGTTCTGGGGCACCCAATGTCTGCATCAAAAGGGTTTCAGGAGATGCCCTGGGATGGAGGGAGCAGGCAAGCAGAAGCCATCGGGGTGCCAGTGTGGGCTGGGGACCTAGCGTGCACAGTGTCCGTGATCATCAGTCCAGACCAGGCTGCAACATCACCAAAGCACCATGCATTCTTGTGCATGACCAGGGCAGAGCATCAGTGAAGTCCTGTCACCCACACTGCTGACAGACTCTGCAGCCAGCAGCACCAGCACAAAAACCCCTTCTTCCTGTAGTGTCCTTCCAGCACCCTCTATAAGAGAGCTGAATGACATGCTCACTGTGGAGGAGAAATGTTTAAAGTTAGCCTGTCCATTATTACAGAACATGTATTGAAAGATGAATTTGGAGCTGACAGGAAATAAATTGATAACTGGCACAAAGCCTAAATGGAAACTTCAAGGTACAATAACCGCTTATCCTAATTGTGTTAAAGTCCATGAAACTGCCAGTCAGAAGTGGACAACAGGGCTGGTCTGAAGAATAATGAGATAATACAGGTAAAAGCGTAGCACAAAATATACTGTCAATTAATATTTTATTTGGTTCCCTTAATATTGTTATAAAAGTTTGCTGTATTAGTTTCTATTGCTATGTATCACGTTATGCCAACACTTAGTGACTTAAAACAACACGTGTACATGTCTCACGGTTTCTGTGCATCAGGAATCTGGGCAGCATTTAACTGGGTCCTCCGCGTCAGAGTGTCTCACAGGGCTTTAGCAGAGGTGCCGTCTAGGGCTGTGGTCCCATCTGTAGGCTCCACTGGGTGAAGATCTTCCTCCAAACTCCCTGATATGATTGTTGGCAGAGTTTAGTTCCTCAAGAACTCTTGGGCTGAGGGCCTCGCTCCTTAGTCATGATGGGCAGGAGACCGCTGTCAGTTCCTTCCTGTGGAGGCCTCTCCCAGAGGCTTGTTGCATCAGAGCCAGCATGTGAGACGAGCCCAAGACAGTGCACACAAGGCAGAAGTCAGGGTCTCCTACAAGCTGAGTTTTGAAGCGAAGGTCCTTACCATTGCCGTATTATACTCATTAGAAGCCAGTCACCAAGGGCACTAGAAGCAAGCCACACCTTGGGGGAGGAGACTCCACAAGGACTAGAGTACCAGGAGGTGGGGTCATTACAAACCCTCTCAGAAGTTATCTGCCACATTGCCTTTGCTTTTCAGTTCTACTTTTTTCCTTAAGAACGTGAAATTAGCACATGAAATTATGATTGCTTTCAAACCCCTCTTAGAAATCTAAATATGTTATTCTGGTTAGATAACAATTGGTTTTGTGGAGTAAACACAAAACCAAATGCTTTACAAGCAACCCTTTGGCTACCAATCACAAAATCTTCTTCAAGTTAGACAAGTTCAGCCATTTGAAACAGATTATGAAATGTTTTGAGTAAATCTATTCTAATCTCTAAATTAATAATTTATATTGCTTAGCCATGCATACTTTTAAATACTCTCTCAAAAATTAATTAACCATGCTGTATTTATAGCTACCCAATATAGTTGATTACAAAGCACCATTTTCATGGTGAAAAAGTACTTATTCAGCATTCAGTCATGGTCACTGTAGGTATCCACATGTAAGGGTGTGATGTTCTAGCAATTCACATTCCAGAAGGTTTTACCCTAATGCAACTAAGTACAGATATGGCAGCAGTAACAGAACCTTATGTGACACTTTCCTGTCTCCTCACAACACCCTTCCAGAACCAACATTCAGAAAATGATGTACTGAACAAATGTGAATTCAACAGATATTTGTTAAATGCCTATCACGTGCCAGAAACTCCACAGGGCACCGGGAATCCAGTGGTTAATAAGGCAAAAAACATCTGACGGGACTGACTCTGCAGTGGGACAGCTGGATAGGAAGTCTGTAAACGAATAAGGGACATCGCTACAGATTGTGATAAATGCAAAGAGGGAAATCAACAGGGTTATGAGAGAACAGCAAGAGGATAGCTTACACAGGTTGGTCAAGAAAGGCCATTTTGAGAAGGTGATATCTGACCCGAATGACAACAAATTAGATTTCCAAAGAGCTAGGAAAAAGTATTCCAGGCAGAGGGAAGGGTAAGTACAAAGACCCTCTGTGGCAATAGGTTTGAGTGACTAAGAAACAGAAGAGACTGTGCCTGGTGCGTGATGGTGAAGGGGGAGAGACTCCAAGCTCAAAGAGGTAGGCAAAGGCCCAATTGTGCAGGGCCTTCTGGGTCAGGGAAAGGATTTTAGACTTCAGTATAGAAGCAATATAAATTGATTTATATATATTTTTAAATCTCCCTGGTGGCCGTGTGACAAATGAATGGGGTTTGAAGTGGCAGGACCAGTGAGAAATCTGTCAGAGGGGACAGGTGCCAGAAGAAAGACTCGGACAAGCCCTGGCTGGTGTGGCTCAGTGGATTGAGGGCCAGGCTTACAAACCAAAAGGTGGTTGGTTACATTCCCAGTCAGGGCACATGCCTGGGTTCGGGCCAGGTCTCCAGTAGGGGGTGCTCAAGAGGCAACTGCACACTGATATTTCTCTTCCTCCCTTTCTCCCTCCCTTCCCCCCTCTCTAAAAATAAATAAATGAAATCTTAAAAAAAAAAAAAGACTCAGACAAGACTTGTGACAGTGGAGCTGGAAATAATGGAGTGATTTCCAAAACTGTATCTGAGAGGTTAGATGTGAATGGCGAGGAGAGAGGCAGAGTTGGCTGATTCCCAGTTTAGGGCCTGAGCATTTATTGTGACTGAGCAGAGCAGAGATCTGGGCAGAACAGGGACAGTTGCTTGTGGGGGTGGGGAGATCTATTTAAACCATGTTCAAGTTGAGATGCCTATTACTCATCCAACTGGAGATGGTAGAAGTAAGATTTACAAGGTTGTAGCTCAAGGGACAAAATTTGGCTGGAAATATCAGTTCTAATAGAATCAGCAAATAGGTGGTGTTTCAGACCCTGAGAGCAGATGGGACATCTGGGGACAGAGGGAGAAGAAAAGAATGCCCAGGAGCGAACCCTGAATTACTGAGTCATTTAAAAACTGGATAGTGGAAAAGGGGGAGGAGGAGGTAGAGGAATTAGCAAAGGAAATTAAACAGGAGGAAAATCAGGTGGACGGAAAATCAGGCAGGCAGTGTCAGGGAATGCAGGAAAGGAGAGAATTTTAAGTAAAAGTAATGGTACCAAATACTGCTGACCTAAACCCTCGGAACTGTCCTTCGCAGTCAGCAGGAAGGGTGTTGTTGATGATCTTGGCACAGGAAGTTTCCATGCAGTGGTATAGACTGACGTAAGGTCTGAGTAGACCAAAGAGTAAGTGGAGGCTAAGAAAGTGAAGACAAGTAGAGACCCCTGGTATGAGAAGTACTGGGAAGTGAAAGAAAGACTTGAAATGATGGCATTGTCTTCAATCTCTTTGTATAATTCAGGGTATCCAGCAGAGGTTCTGCAAATAGTAGATGGAGATTGTATTAGTCAGGGTTCTTCAGAGAAGCAGAATCAATTGGAAATATACAAATACATGTAGAAAGATACATTGTGAGGGGCAGTTCCACAATCTGCAGTCTGCAAGCTGGAGACCCAGAAAAGCCTGTTGTGGGGCTCCAGTCCAACCCAAAAGCTTGAGAACCAGTGGAGGACTGAGGGTGTAAGTACCGGCCTGAGAACCAGGGGCACTGATGTCCAAAGGCAGGAGATGTTGATGGGTCTCTGTCTCGTCTCTCTTTCCCTAGACCCTCCCCATTCTCTCTCTGGCCCTCTGACTGGTACAACTCCAGTGCATAAAGCTCCTTTTTCCTGTGGTCTCCATCACCTCTTCCATTGCCCTTCCCTTCAATGATTTTAAAATTCGGCTGTCATAGCTGACTGGCTTGATAAGGATTTTGAATATGGGTGACCTACTTCATCTTTCTTGTTACACAGTTGACTCATGAATAGAGACGGGGTGAAGTGAGCCAACCCCTGGGCAGCCAAAAATTCTTATATAACTTTGATTCTATAGTCTGTCCTTGGCATTCACAGATGCAACAAACCAAGATTAGGAAACAGTATTTTCCATCCACGGGAATGCAAAAATAGTTTTCGATTTCTAGCTGGTTGTATCCATAGATGCCAAATTCGAGAGTAGGTTGGGCCTACTGTTTTTATTCTTCAGAATCTGTGGATGAGTCGACCAACACAGTTCAAATCCTGATGTTCAAGGGGTAAACTGTATATCATTAAACTGCTCTACTTGCAACTTTGTAGACAAGCTTAAGCTTGTTTCCTGTTGACTTGGAAGGTACGAAAGCATCTTTAGAGTCATTTGTCTAGAAGGTTACACAAGGGCACATAATTGGAACTACTCAGTGGTTTGTTTCAATTCACTTTATCATTTCCACCAAACTCCTGCTGTTGTTGCAAACTTTAAATATTTTTCCATTTAATATAAATTCAACTTTCAGAGTCAGGGGCCTAAAGCAGAGTATGGACACCATTATCAAAATATTTTGTAACACTTCATGAATACAGCAAGATAAAGCAATGTAAGAGAGAAGATCATTTCAATTCGGAGACTGAGGAGGCCTGAGACAATGGGAAAGTCAGTTATTCATAACGGGGCAAAGAAGGAGAAGGGTCGTCAAGGAGCACGTGTAAAAGACCCAAGGACAGAGACAGGGACGAGGTAGAATTGAGGGTGGGAGACGGGGGTGGGTGGGAAAGGGGAAAGTGGTGGTGAGAAAATTGACACAATTGTACTTTAACAATAAAAAAAAGAAAAAGAAAATCAGTTATTCCCTCTATCTCCTTCAAGAAACTTGCTACTATTTCTAATGAGAACAATCACAAATGTTTCTTTGTGCTTCTTCAAGAAATCATTCCTAAAAGCCCTAGCCAGGAATATGTATACTTGTGTGCATAGAGAGAGACAAAAAAAAGAGAGAGCAAAACTACATAATGTTAAGTTAAAAGTCCCTGATAACTACAAATATATCATTTTAAATTTCCCTGTACATAATATTCCATGGTTAGCAGAAACCCAGGACACCAAAGAGAATCTTGTCACTAGGATTGATAGAATTTACCTGAGTGTTGTGAACAAAGAGTCCTCTGAAAGTGATTACTTTTCCAAACAGGCACATAATGGATAATTTATGGGGGGGAATGTGCCCTTTTTGCACTTTGGGAATTGTGGAAGAAACACCAGGAAACTGCCAAGCCTCGGCTCAGCAGCTTGACCCTGTGGAATTTCACCTCCTTTGTCTCAAAGAGATGATGCTCCCAACTGTCCCTTCCTTCCTTGTTCTTTTTTACGCCTCTAGATACAGAGGATCTCTGTTACCTGTCTTTTGTTTTCCATTGTACAAGTTGCAACCTATTCTATTGTACTATCATATTTTTTTACATCGCTATCTTTTATCAACACTCTAAGGTGGTGAGAATGTTCTCAAATGATAAAGAACAATGGGAATTTTTTCTAATTTTAGTGATATATATTTGACATATAACATATATTCAAGATGTACAACATAATGATTTTGATATATGTATATATTACGATACGATTACCTTAGTAAGTTTAGTTATATATATTACCTTACATAGTTACAAATTTCTTTTTCTATGTTGAGAACTTTAAAGTCTACTCTCTTAACAACTTCCAAGTATACAATATGATATCATTAACTGTAGTTACCATGCTGTGCATTACATCCCCAGAACTTATCATTGGAAGTTTGTACATTTACCCAGTCCCCCCACCCCCAACTCTCTGCCTATGGCAACTACCAACCTGTGCTCTGTTTCTATGAGTTCATTTTTTCAGTTCCACATATAAGTGAGATTACACAGTCTTTGTCTTCTCTGTCTGACTGATTTCACTTAGCATAATGCCCTCAAAGTCCATCCATGTTGGTACAAATGGCAGGATTTCCCTCTTTTTTTATGGCTGAATGAAATTATATTGTATGTGTATGTCACATCTTCTTTATTCATTCATCCATCACTGGGCAACTAGATTGTTTCTATGTCTTGGCTATTTTAAATAACTCTACCATGAACACAGGAATGCAGATATCCCTTCAAGATAGTGGTTTCATTTTCTTCAGATATATACTCAGAGTAAAATTACTGTATCATATGTTAGTTCTATTTCTTTTGTTCTTTTTCTCTTCCTTTCTTTTTTTTTTTTCTTTTTTTTTTTTTAGGAATCTCTGTACTGTTTTCAATAGTGGCTGCACCAATTTACATTCCACCAACATGATACAAGGGGTCCCTTTTCTTCATATCCTCGCCAACACTTGTTATCAGTTGTCTGTTTGGTGACAGCCATTCTGAGAGGTGTGAGATAATATTGCATTGTGGTGTTGATTTGCGTTTCCCTAATGATTAGTGATGTTGAACACCTTGTCAGGTACCTGTTGGCAATTTGTATGACTTCTTTGGAAAACGTTTAATTAATTTCTTCACCCATTTTTCAACAACACCAGGACTTTTTAAACACTGCTGGTAGAAATATAAACAATTACAACAACCCCCAAAAACAATTTGACAAAATCTAGTGAAGCTGAAAAAGTTCATACCCTAAAACCCAG
Source organism: Phyllostomus hastatus (assembly GCF_019186645.2). NCBI lineage: Eukaryota > Metazoa > Chordata > Mammalia > Chiroptera > Phyllostomidae > Phyllostomus > Phyllostomus hastatus. The sequence goes on along the minus strand of NW_025334017.1, from coordinate 8,450,745 downwards.
TAATCCATTCCTACATATGTGCCCTAGGGAAAACTCTTCCATATCTACATGGAGATGTGTGTGCAAATGTTCAAGGCAATCTTATCTCTAATAGCAAAACAAAATAAACAACCTAAATATCCACTAAGAAGATAATGGACTTTAAAAATTATAATATAGTCTTCTACCAGGATATTATGTAACAGTCAGTGGATTACAGATGTATGTATTAACATGGATGAATCTCGCAAATACAATGCTGAATCACCCAAAAACAAGCTACAGAAGAAAAATGCAGTATAATGATATTTATGTAAAGTTTACCAACATGCAGAACAACACTAATAATGAGAATGGGAATATTGAAATCAGGGCAGAGGACATATGAGGGAACAGAGAGGGGACTGTGTGTATTAGTGTTGACAAAAAAAATGTCCAAACCAGTAGAGAATTTTTATGAGTTTATTTGAGCCAAATGGATGACAATTGCTGGGAAGAAAAGTCTCAAAGGATTGAGAAAATGCTCCAGAGAATGGCAGTTTTACAGCTTATTTTATACATTAGAATAAAAGGAGGAGCCTTAAGGAGGGTTACATGAAATCTATTGGTGGTAGATAAAGGAGGAAGGAGAAACAAAACAGGGAAATCTCTGAGATTGGATAAAAGGAAAATTGTAGAGACACACGCTTCTTTTAATTGGTGGACACAGAATAGCAAATGTTTATAGTGAATGGAGGTGGTATATGAGGAGCAAGATAACAATAAGGGGATCTCTGGCCTCCTGCTCTGGTGACTGGAAGGGTCTGAAAAAGATTGCTCTGACATTTCAAAGGTTTGATATCTTAGGTCCAAAAAAGACGATAGACCAGCTCAGTTAATGTAAAGATTGACTTTTGTCAAGGAAGCTATAGGTCTAGGGTGTGACTGCCTGCCATAACTTGCTTTTGGTTAGAAGTTTTAATTTCAGACCGTCCTTACTTTCAGCCTCTGAGTTTGTTAGGCCACCATGCAGGCCTTCCCTGAGCTTGTCAGGTTTAGCATGTGGTCCCCTTTTTAATCCTCACCTGAGGATATGTTCATTGATTTTAGAGAAAGAGAAATGGAGAGAAACATTGGTACGTTGCCTCCTCTACACAACCCAACTGAAATTGAACTCCCATCCTAGGTATGTGCCCTGACCTGGGATCGAACCCACATTTTGGTGTGACGCTTCAAACAACTGAACTACCTGCCAGGTCTATGGCCACTTTTTCATCCACACTGGTAATATTTTCTTTTTAAGCCAAGTTATTAAACTCATGAGTGTTTGTTACATTCTTATTCTAAAGTAATGCTGTTATTTATTGAGCAGCTACTCTACGCAGGACACGTTTCTTTTATTATTAGATATATTTTATTGATTGTGCTATTACAGTTGTCCCAATTTTCCACCTTTGCTCCCCTCCACCTGGTACCCGAATTCCCTCCAGCAAAACCCCCTTAGTTCATGTCCATGAGTCATGCACATAAGTTCTTTGGCTTCTCCATTTCTTATACTATTCTGAACATCCACCTGTCTATTTTGTGCCTACCATTTATGCTTCTTACTCCCTGAACCTTTTCCCTCATTCTGCCCCTTCCAACTGATAACACTCCATGTGATCTCCATGTCTATGATTCTGTTCCTGTTCTGGTGGTTTGTTTAGTGTGTTTTTTTAGATTCAGTTGTTGATAGTTGTGAATTTGTTGCTATTCTAATATTCATAGTTTTAATCTTCTTTTTCTTAAGTAAGTCCCTTCAATGTTTCATGTAATAAGGACTTGGTAATGATGAACTCCTTTAGTTTTACCTTGTCTGGGAAGCATGTTATCTGCCCTTCAATTCTAAATGAAAGCTTTGCTGGATAGAGTAATCTAGGTTGTAGGTCCTTGCTTTTCGTCCCTTTGAATACTTCCTGCCAGTCCCTTCTTGCCTGCAAAGTTTCTTTTGAGAAATCAGCTGACAGTCTTATGGGAATTCTTTTGTAGGTAAGTCTCTGCTTTTCTCTTGCTGCTTTTAAGATTCTCTCTTTGTCTTAAACCTTTGGCATTTTAATTGTGATGTGTCTTGGTGTGGTCCTCTTTGGGTCCAACTTTTTGGGGATTCTCTGTGCTTCCTGGACTTGTGTGTCTATTTCCTTCACCAAATTAGAGAAGATTTCTTTCATTTTTTCAAATATATTTTCAATTTCTTCCTCTTCCTCTTCTCCTTCTGGCACCCTTACGATTCAGATGTTGATGTGTTTAGAGATGTCCCAGAGGCTCCTTATATTATCCTCATTTTTTTAAATTATTTTTTCTTCTTGCTGTTCTGGTTGAATATTTATTTCTTCCTTATATTCCAAATCATTGATTTGGATCCTAGTTTCGTTCCCTCCACTGTTGGTTCCCTGTAGATTTTCTTTATTTCACTTGGTATAACCTTCATTTCTTCCTCTATGGTGTTGCCATTCTCAATGAGTTGTTTGAGCATCCTGATGACCAGTGTTTTGAACTCTGCATCTGATAAGTTGGTTATTTACATTTCATTTAGTTCTTTTTCTGGGGTTTTGTTCTGTTCTTTCCTTTGGGCCATATTTTTTTGTCTCATAAAGTTGGTAGCCCCTCTGCATTTGTTTCTGTGTATTAGGTAGAGCTTCTTTGACTCTCGGCCTTAGTGGTGTGGCCTATAGTAGAAAAGGCACTTGTAAATTATGTGGGGCGGAGCCTTAGATAATCTCCAAGGTGAGGCAACCTGTTTCACTGCTTTGTCACTCTGTGGGGTGGGAGGGCTCTGAGAGGGGACAATGTTACTGCCTGTCTTCTGGAGTTGGCCCATCCCTCACCATTTCCAGTCAATTTGTTTGCTCCCAGTATACAACTGGTGCCCTTCCGGCTGTTGTCCTGGTGCTGAATCCCAGAGGGGGTAGGTCTGCATCTGTTTTAATTCTGCATGGGCCCTTTGAGTGGAGTCTTCTGAAAATCTGGCAGTTTCTTCTGCCGCACTAACCCCCACTGGTTTTTATAGCCAGAAGTTTGGGGATTTATCTTCCTGGCACTGGAAACTTGGTCTGTGTGTTTTGGCCTGGGACTGGGATCACTCTCTCCCAAGGTATCCCTCCTGATTTTTATCCACCACGTGTGAAGGTGAGGCCATGCGTTCCACTGCCACTGCCTCTCCATGCCTCACCATATCCCTGTGCCTCTCCACCTGTCTCCTAAGCAGGGCACATTTCATCCATTATGTTATATATTCAAAACCTGCAAAATAGGTATAGTCCTTTAAAGGGAAAGAAAATCCCCAGAGAAATGATTAATTTGCCCTTGACCATACAGTGTGAACAACAAATGTGGGGTTTAAACACAAATCTATCTAAAAATCAAATATTATGCACTTCCCACTATGCACCCATTGTGTTGACTAATTTTTCTGTGTGGAATTGACTACACTTCAATAAGGCTTTATGGCTGACTCCGTCCCCCAACTAGGGATCCACAGATTCCTAACCAATCACAGTAATTTATACTCTCAGGTAGAGTAGTAGATTCAGAAAAGGACTGATGACACAAGTCAGATCAATGAAACACAATCCTGGGACCATTATGAAATTTGTGAAAAAGATATCTTTTAGTTGGGTTTCCTTACGTATAGGAGACAGTAAAGTCAGTTGTTTTAAGTTGGTTGGTGGTTAGGCAGAAGTTGCTGGTCTTGTAGGCTGTTAGCTGTGGCGGCCATTGCTGTGGCCACTTGTTCAGAGCTTACTTCAGAATGAAGATTGCTCAGAGAAGAAGAAGACAGGTGAGGAAAAGAGAGAGATTCCTAACAATAACACCATTTGAGGCCTGGACTCTGCTCTAAATGACCATTCCCTTTTCTGAAGTTCAGTTTCAGTTGGTTTTCTGTCACTAGCAGCCCACAGTGTCCTAATATATCAGTTTATTGTATTATATGTTTTCATATAACTGTAGTCCTTTCCCCATATATCAGTGTTATGGTTCAATTATTTGAATGTATTTCATTTGTGTCTCCTCCTCTGCACAGGAAAGTCCATGAAAGCAAGAATCACATTTTACTTTCCTCACCACAATTATCTCAGTATTTTCCAGAAGAACCAATAGGTGCTTATTATGTATGTGTTGAATTAATAAGTAAATAAGTAAATGAGCAAGGGAATATAGTTCCCACTCAACTATTTTTTCAGAAGTCAATTATATCAAGTCTGTTTTTAGACATTTCAGCAACATGTTTAAAAAGTGGCAGTAAAGTGGCACTAAAGTTTTTTTTGTTTTACAGTTGTTCCAATTTTTTACTCTCCTTGCACTCAACTTTTGCATTCATGAAGAAGCTCAATAGCAGAGAAAAACATTATCTACTGCCTATAATAGGCCACCTAGTCTCTCATTCATAAACAAAAGTGAACAGCCAAAGATCAATAGATATTTGAGGAAGACATTTCATAGAAGTCCTGGGTGAAGAAATCTATCAAAATGTCAAACTTAAAAATAAAGAGAATGAACCCTGGCTGGTATAGCTCAGTGGATTGAGCATGGGCTGCAAACCAAAGTGTCACTAGTTCGATTCTCAGTCAGGGCTCATGCCTGGGTTGCAGGCCAGGTCCCCAGTAGGAGCCATGTGAAAGGCAACCACACATTGATGTTTCCCTCCCTCTCTTACTCCCTCCCTTCCCCTCTCTCTAAAAATAAATAAATAAAATCTTAAAAAAAATAAATGAAGAGAATGAAATTTTGATAAAAGAACAAAAGTAAAAGGCATGGAGGCTCACTGCAGAAAGTTCAAATTATCTAATATAAATTGCAGTAAGAGAAAATAGGTAAAATAAGGCCAGAAGACGATCAAATAAATGCAAGAAGAAATTACTACAAAACTGAAGAGTGGCATAAATTCTCAGTTTGTAAGTGCCCAGAACCATATATGAAATAAAAAATCCATATGTAGACAGATTTGTGGAACTCAGAATACTAAAGCAAAAAGAACATACTACAAGGGAAAGTTAAAATAACTTATATGCAAAGGAAGATGTTTCAGATTGGTCTTAGAATTCTCCCTAACAACTAAATGTAGGAAGACAGCAAAGAATGGTTCAACCTTCTGAGAAAAACAAATTTCAATCTAAAATTATACATCCTTTTAAACTATCAGCTAGCGTGACAGAAACATTACACTTTTCACACATGCAAAGACAGAAACTTTACTGTGTACTTAACCTTTATGAAAAAATATTTGCTTGGAAATATTTACATTAAAAATATTTACTTGATTATGTCATGCAGCAGAATGAAAAAAGGAATCCAGGAAAGAGAAACAGCAGAGCCAAGAAGCGATGTAATTAACCCAGGAGTGCCCTGACAACTAATCTTAGAAGACCAGTGAGCAACAGGAGCAAGAAAGCAATCAACCCAAATGAAAGCAGGAAGCCAGGGGTCTCTCAGGATAATGACCTCAAGAAAAAAAGCAAATTTCATATAACCAATGAAGCTGTTAAAATCCTGAAGATTTTAGTCATATGGATAAATCAGGGATAAACTTTTATCATCAACAAGAAAAAAGATAACTATTGAGTATAGGAAGGGAACAGTGGAGGAAAATAGCTCTACAAAAAATTATAGTACCAAATCTTAAATTTTGCATGATTTTAAACTGATTTCTATGTAAGAAAAAGTAACTATATTTACCTTTGTCACTTGGGGCAGAATATGCGTTATTCTCAACTATGCAGAAATCATGCTACCCTAGGCTGAAGCTGGGAAGCTGAAGGAAACAGAGGGCACAGGGACATGTAGGTGTGCTGACTTCCTCACCTTACCCAATGAAGTCAGGAGACACTGTGTAAAGATGAGATTGCAAGCATCCTTCCCAGCCTCACTAACAATGGCCTTGAGTTCTTTCCATCTTCTTCCCATCTCGAAGCCAAACCCACATGTCACAGGATTTTGTGACAAGTCTCTCACAAGTTTGTATTCAGGATGGGATGAGACTGAGGTCATTCAGAGGCTTTCCTGGGATGGATTAGTCTTTCTCTCCATGGGGTGTCTGGTGGTCTCTCCCACAGAGTAGCCAGATTTTTATGTGGCTACTCAGGGCTCCCAACAATATAAAACCAGAAGTTTCCACACATTCTTAGGCTTAGCCCCAATGAGGAAAGCGTCACTTGCACAGCCTTCTGTTGGTTAAGCAGTCACAGGACAGGACAGATTCTAGGGCAAGATAAACTCTACTTCCTAATCAGCCACGTTTTATCCACTCCAAATAGTACCAAAGACGTACTTAAGGGAGCATTTCCTCCCAGGTATGTAACTGGGAACATGGATTTGATTAGCAAAGATTTTGGCATGGTGGTCTGGGAGAATCATCTGAGCTGTTTGCTAGCACTGGGTTCTTGCTAGAACAATGCATTTCATTAAGAACAGATGCTGCTGCTGCTGCTGCTGCTATTTTATGCACACACATTTTCCCTGACGTGTTTCCTGGGATAACAATCTTAGTTATCGAGAAAAATAGACCTTTAATTTCTTTTTGGCATGCAGGTTGGGGGTGGGGGGCAAGGTTTAAAACACAGATTAAAATGGAAGATAAAACAACACATCTGTTGTTGCTGATAAAAAGTGAAGTGTCAAAAGAAACAAAAAACTAAAACCAAGCACACTTCCAGCTTGTTGCTGAAGGGAACTAAGGCAAGAGGAAGCACTGAATTTTTATAGGATCTATTTCTGACATGTATTTCACTCGCCTGGATGCATCACCTCTACCAAATTAATGCTGTACCAGGTTCCAGAAGCACCTTCTGGAACCTTCTCACCTTCTAAGCACCTTCTCTAAGCACCTTCTCACCTTCTGAACTCTGCCGGTGGCCTTTATACCTTTATGAAACAGTAAAGTTGATCAGAGGTTCTTGCCATCTAAATGCTTCTGAAGAAGCAGAAGAAAATATCTGATTATACCTCATTAAACAAAATGACATAAAATCACATGCTTGGGAATATTATTGGACTTGGGTAAAATCATAGATCAATTAATTCATTCAAAATTTTGTGCTGACAAGACTCTGCTACAGGACAAATGTTGCTTACAATTTCAAAATAAAGCTTAATAAAAAGCAATACAGGAGCTTGTAAAAAGGGGTAACTCCCAAGAAGGGGTGACACTATTAAAATCACAAGACCACATGCTTTCTCTGATGTGGGCTGGTGTGACACCCTCAGGAGCAGCACTAACCTGACTGCTGCCGTCTCTGCTCCACGCTGACCAGACAAACCCACACCATCAGTAGTAAAAACCACATATATAGTTGATTTGAGAATGCCAAATCTTTCTTCTGAATTTTCTATAACTTGCTCTTTCTGATATGGTGACTGGCTGTCACCATCAGGTTCCCCTCTGAGCTAAGTCATTAGAGGCCTGTTAGAAACATGTCAGCAGGCTTTGCTCTTTGGCCACAGTCAAGATTATTCATCCAAATAGCTTGCTGAGATCACAGCTTGAAATGAATGAGACACAGTACAGGTACAATTTGACACAGAAATCTGGAGAATGATGTCATGCCACAGAAAAACACCTGGTGTAAAGCATTATTGCATTTATTCAAAAATGTGTCAAAGCCAGAATAATGGAGACAGCGATCTCCATCCTCACAAAAGTACCTGATACCTCTCCTTGGGCACCCACATCTGCTGGTCATCACTCTGTACTATGAGCCTTTGAATAAATTCACTCTGTCCCTCACAACCATCTTGCAAGAATGGCACCAATATTCCCAGTCTAATGAAGAAGGAGGGACTCAACCTAAAGGAGGTTAAATTTCTTGTCCAATATCACCCTGTGGGTAAAGGCTGAGTTGGAATTTTTACCCAGCTATGCCTGATGTCAAAGGCCCTTTTGGTTCTGCTTAGGAAGCTGCCTCCAAAAGAGAGGATCACGCTTCAGTCACCACATGGCCCACCCTCTGCATTAGACCAAGGGGGTATGAAAGGCTTTAGGGAGACTTGGATGCTGGGATTCAATCCTGGAAGACAAGTAGGTCTCATGTGGCTCAGCTGGGGGGGCATCATCTTGCAAAGAGAAAAGTCGGTGGTTTGACTCCAGTCAGGGCTGCAGTTCAGTCCAGGTCAGGGTGCATACAGAAGGCAACCAGTTGATGTTTCTTTCTCACATTGATGTTTCTCTCCCTTTCTTCCTCCCTTCCCCTCTCTCTAAAAATAAATAAATACAATCTTTTTTCTTTTAAATTTGAATTAGTTTAATTATAAGTACAAGCTTTTTGTAGATAGTTCAAACCAAAGAAAGCTATAAGGCAATGAGTAAAATCTTTCCCCTTTTGTCTCCCCATACCTAGCAAGTCTAACACCATTTTTTTAGAAGTAGCCATTATGATGAATAGCATACAGCCATTAATGCCGATGGCTATATTTCATCTTGTGTATATTTCCAGAAACTTTATCTATAAAACCCTTTAAAATTGCTTTAACTATGTATTAAAATTATGTATAAATCTTCTGTTTCAATTATGTGAAATTTAAAACTTTATAATATAGATTACATAAACTATGAGTATTTTAATTTAGGAAAAGACATCAACACATTCCCATAATCGACACTAATGGCTGCATAGTATTTCATTATAAAATGTTCCACAATTTCTTTTTCAAATAAACGGATTCATTTCTATTTTCTAATTGGCTATTACAAAAGGGAAAATTCCTAGAAGAGGAATTCAGAGTATGTAATTGGTGAGGAAGTTCAGAGCATGGCTGAAGTGTGGAGGATGGGCTTGGAGTGGGCAAAACTCGGAGGCTAAGCGTCCAGTTAGCAGGCACGGAGTCAGCAGGTAGGGAAGGGAGAGACAAAGATGTCAAGGGCAGGAGTAGACTGCACACATGGGTGGGACCTAAAGAAGACTGTGGAGAAAGCTCGAAACAAACTTCCACTGCCCTTCCCTCAACTCCACCCACCCACATGCTACACACACACCTGCAGTCACCCATGCACACACCAGATCTTGTCCAAGTTCAATGCCCCCTTCCCACTTCTAATGGGGATTTTCACTACATGTTTGAATTTTAACCCTTTCAGGTCTCCTATTCCAGCACATGTAACTAAGTGACAGTGATCATACAGCAAGCCCTGTTAACCCTCTGAAGCCCAACAGAGGTCTCCAAGAAGCTGGACCAAAACAAAATTTGGGGCAATGGCCTGTAGCGCTGCTGACCCGGATTCGTTCTAATGAAGTCGTCTCATTTCTAAAATTATAAATGTCAAGCTGTCATTACTTTTATTATACCAACAACTTTTATAGGAATGTTGGGATGATAAGGGAATTGAAGGGAGGCTGGTGGAAAATATGCCTCATTTTTTGCAATCCCCAAAACTACAAATACATCCTCGAATCTCATAAAACTTTTCCTGAATGCCAATAATTGAGATGAGAAAGTCTAAGTCAAAATATTGCAGTTTAAAAGAAAAACAAAGGCAAAAACCTCAACCAGAGCAATGGAAAACATACTCAAACCTCAATAGCTCCCTCTGCTGTCTCTTTGTGTAATTTTTAAATTTTGTGTTTTATTTTCTTTATGTCTGTTTTATTTTGTAATTGTTCAATAAGGAACCACATGAACCAGGGTAGTATAAAAGTCAGTTGATAAAATCCTTCCCATTTTATATAAAATGGGAAAAACCAATCCTGTATCATGAATAAGGACTATCTTATGTTCAAACTTTTTCTATATGGTAGAGGTAGGTATTGGTATAATTTAAAGAACTGCTTACAGTTTTTAAATGAAAAGTTAATATATATATATATATATATATATATATATATATGCTTCGATAACAAGGGAACGTAAGTCTCTAAAAATTAATATGTTTAAAATAAAGCTTTTAAAGTTTCACTTGTCTAGACATTTCAGTCATATTAGAGCTAAAAGCTAATGGCTTTTAAGAGGCTCTTCAGTTGAATGTGAAGAAAACAAACATGAACTGAACTAAGGAAATAAGTTTTTCTCAGTTAGGATGCAGTGCCAGAAAGAGAAGGGGGGTTCGGGGCAGGGACACGGGGAACAGAGCTCACACACACTGAAGGCTTCGAGATGTCAGGCAGTGAGCATTTTCATTTAATTGACCAAATAAATTTGAATGAGGCTTATTTGTCATGAAATTGTTTGGTCAGTCAACAACTAAGTAGTGGGTTTGGGCACTGATTTAGAAGCCTTTGGCTTTGAAGTGGGAACTAGAAAATCTGAGCCTGAAGTTCTTGTTCTGTCACTTTGCAAGTGGGACCTCGTGAAAACCAAAGCCTCTCAGTCTGTTTCTTCATCTGGAAACTGAATGATTTGATCAAATGACTTCCCAGATCCTTCCCAGCACTGTAAGCAATCTTACTGTAAATCATGCTGCGTAGCCCCACCTTTTCTGACTCAGAGAAAATCCAGTTTAAATGAGAACCAAAGGCAATTTTAGGAGAAAAAAATGGAAGGAGAGAGGGGAGGGAAGGAAAAAGGCAGACAGGCCTGCAGGCAACAGGGAGACTTCGAAGACCAGCCAAATAGAAGAGCAAAGGTCAAATGGGAATGCTTTTGGACAGTCAACTCGCCATTTGGTAAAGAAAATAAAAGTCACGCGGCTATTTTTCCCCAAAACAACGAACAGGACCAACTTTTTTCTCCTCTGTGCATCACCAGTTCATAGACTGACTTCTGATTCCCAAGCAAGGAGGTCACCCCTGCAGCATTAACAGCAATGGCTCCCTTCATCACAACTTAAGCAGGGATTTCAGGAAGTCCATGACTCACCCCACCAGTTGTCACTGAGAACTTTATGTGTCAGGCAGTGTTTATGTCAATCGAGAAGACAAAGTCTCCTACCCTGTGAATCTCACAATTTACAGGACAAAGAGGCCATATACAAATAATTGCAGCTAAGTTCTATGAAGAAAATGGAAGGTAAGAGAAAGAGTGACAGTGACTATTTAGATTGGTGACCAGGAACATACTCTCTGAGAAAGTTATTTTAGTGATGCAGAAGAGAGCAAATCTCGATGCAAGCAGACAGGACAGAACCCGGAGGTGGGGATGAATCTGAAGTTTGAGGGAAGACAGGGAAGCCGGTGTGGCTGAAGAGCAGGAACCAGGCGGAAGGAAGGTGGTGTGCGTGGAGACCTGAGTGGGAACAGGGCTGGCTGACAATGGGAGCGAAGAGTGCTGCTTGGGACTGGGGAAACGACAGACTGGGAAAGTGGAAAAGGAGTCACTAATTCCGTGACAATTTCCCCCTGCTTTTGTTACCATTACCTTTGCTTAGAGTTTGGTAACTTACATTAGTGGTCCTAAAAGAAGTGCATGTTACCAGACTAAAGGGGTCCATTTGCCTGCATCAAAGCTCAGTAAGACATGAACAGGAGCTGGCAGCAAAGAGAATAAGGGTTTATTTTTAGGAGCTGGCCCATGCCCAGAGACACAGCTGAGCTAATGCTTAAAGACCTGGCTCTCCTATGGCTTCCAGGGGATGTGTTGTATAAGGGGCAAATCATTAATCATGGTGACTAACAGCATTAGGGTCGTGGTCAGGGTCGTGGTCTCTACTGACCGGTTGGTGCCAGGGTAGGGGGTAGCTGATCATTGCACAGGGTCCTGATGTCAGCTATGGCATCATTGCATCTGCCTTCGCTGCTTTTCTGGGATGAAACACAACTGAGGCCTATACGTTATCTATAGTTTGCCCCAAACTCTATCTCTGTGGTCAACAGACCCCATATTAAAAAATCTTGAGATAAATAATCTTAATCAAGTTTAAATAATCTTGTTCCTAAGATTATTTAATGCTGACCAGAACCTTGTTGTCCTGAGGGCTTAAAGATTATGTGAGTGGTCATACAAGAAAGGAGGCAGGTGAGTCAGGATGCTAGACAAGGCTAGTTTGAGTCAAAAAGAGAGAAAGGAGAAAAGGTCATATTAAAGAAAGAAAGCTTCTACAAGGTTACAAGCAGAGAAAATGGAAGGGACAGAAAGCCGATTGGAAGAGTGGGGAATAGGACAGATAAGAAGACCAAGAATGAAAGCAAGCATTCCTGTCAGATGCAAAGTATCTGTAAAAAAAACAAAACAAAACAAAAAACAACCTCTCACAAAAAAGGAATCAAAACTAATGTTCAGTATTAAACCACTCATGTTCTTCTCAGACAATAAAGCACCAGATAGGGTAAGGAAATGATATAAAGTTAAAAAAAAAGTTCAGTGATATTTAAAAGCTTTGAACCAATATGTTGACTGAGATGTGTATTTGACTTTGTTAGTACAGTGAGAAAGGACTGGTGTGGTCTGCAGGAAGGTGAGGGGGCCATGTATATATACAGTGCTACCTCAATACTCATGGGAACTCGTGACAAGTGCCAGAACCGATTAGTACTGAATGATGTATTTTCTCTCCCAAGGTGTTGTGTCTCGTACAAAGTTCTAGCAAGTGTGACGATTCCCAAGAAAGCACTGAGTGCTCAAATATTTTTTCTCGTCAAAAAGCAACGAGCACAGGGTTTGACAAGTTCTAAAGTCAATGGGTACCAAGGTATGACTGTACAGTGGAGAGCTGCCGAACAGGCCTGACTGCTCAATCAATGGTTCAAAAGATCTTAAGGAAGATCATTTACAGAGGACTGTGAACACCGATTAGCCCATCAACATGTTCCCAGAAGTGGCTCCCAAAGGCAGTCTGTGACGCCAAGTTCATATGCAGTCACACTAAGGCTCTTCACACTCATTCTCTCTTGAATGTACTGTCTGGTTTCCCAGAGAAAGATCACATGACAAGTGATATTGTAACAGAATGAACAAGAAAGATGAAAGCCCAACTGCTACTACATAAAACACTAAGAGCTTTAAAAGTTTTTAGTTTCTAATATGGTAAATACAGATACAACCTGCATGAACAAAAGCTGTTTGGGTTTCTGTGTAACTGGCTCCTAGGACTTAAAAGCTCAAGTGCTGCCCAAACTAATATATTTGAGAATATTAGTATTACATATGAAACATATATACACAAATATGTAAATATTACAAATATGACATTTACTGATAATTTCATTATTAATAAGTTAGGAGAGTCCATTTAGACTAGATACTTGGGACAATAGATCTAAATTATCAAAACCATTCAAGAACCACTCTAAGGCAGTAATTTGTGTCTATGGCACCCATCCTGAATGGTATAAAAAACACATACAAGGAAACATCTAAAACTTTCCTTGAAAAGTGTCCAAGTTGCAACTTCATCTCCTCTGGGAATGGAAGAGATTCCTCACCTAACCATAAACATGAACTAAAGCAGAAGGAGAGGCTGTGTGTCTGCCTGTATGTGAATGTGACTGCAAAACCAGCTCAGAATGGTCCAAAACCTCATGTCATGCAGCTGAAGCATGCAGAGGATGTAACTTTGACCTCTAGCTGCACATGAAACCAGTCTCAAACCCCACCATCTACCCCATCCCCAACCAAAGGACCAGCGCATAACTGGAACTTGAACTCTGGACCCATTTCCAAAGCCAAGGGTCCATTGCCCAGGAAGATGTGGTGTTGACACCCGTTAGTTACCATAAATGGCCAAATTCTAAGGTCCTCCATTTGAAACATGACACACCAGCATTTCTGCATACTTCTCCCCAACTCCCCTGGCCCCTTAAAAACCCTTAACTGCCCTGACTGGTGTGGCTCAGGGGGTTGGGCATCCTCCCACAAACCGAAAGTTCACCAGTTCGATTCCTGGTCAGGACACATGCCAGGGTCACAGGCCAGCTCCAAGGCGGGAGGCGTGCAAGAGGCATCCAATTGATGTTCCTCTCACACAGTTTCTCTCTTCTTCCCTCCCTTGCCCTCTAAAAATAAATAAAATCTTAAAAAAAAAAAACCAACCTCCCCTTAACCTAGTCTAGCAAGATGGATTTGAGGCACCCCTAAGTCTCTCAACTTCTCAGTTGGCGTCCTCTCCATCAGTAAACCTTTCCTTTCCTTACCCAACTCTTGACATTTTGAGTTTTGGCCTTTCAAATAGTTGGGCACATGATTTTTGGTTCGGTAACAAAACTTGATATTAATGTCTCTCTTTAAATTTTGGGGCCTTTTTTATTAGATGTTCAGAATGTCTTGTGAAATATTTTAAAAATCCAGTTGAAAATAAATATCGATGCAAATAGTTTATTTCTACATATTAGTATGCATTCCACTGGGTTTTCGTGTTTTCAATGTGGCCTTTCAAACACTGCCTGGAAAGCAGATAATTTAAAAAACCACCCTATCTGTAAAGCTAGGCTACAGAATTCCTTGATAGGTATTTAATGACTAACTTCCTCTTCCTGCTGCATTGTTTTCCTCATTAAAAGGAGTAATGGGGGAGGGGGAACACCAGTTTATATAAGCTCTGAGAACCAAGACGTGTGCCTTTCCAAAGGAGTACTGGTTTACTCAAGGCAATCCCCAAGGCTGACATGGTTTCAGTGGCTTTAAATTTAGAAACCAGGAATTGTTATTGGGTTAACTTTCTTCTCTCCTGCATTTTATACAGAAAACATTTCTTACATTAAGTTTAGATATCTGAAATAAATATATAAGTGGCATTTTATTTTGCTAAGTAGCGAAAGGGAGAAGTTGCCACCCCGACATATGCTTCTTTGGGGTATTACTTTAGGCTGGTTGGTTAAGAAACAGACCTGGAAGCAGCTCTGAAAACCACGTTAAAGTGATCCATGGTACCGGGAATTCCAACTGTAAGGTAAATCTCCATCTGTGAGTTGTTCCCTCATTGTACCTTACCTTTCATCATCAATGGAAAAAGCAGACTTAAGACGCATAACCTTACCTTTGTTCACGTACTTTTCCCGGTAACCTCCCACTAGTGACTCTCCACCCCCATCTTTACCCGAAGGATGTATTTAAGGTGACAGCTTCCACCATTTTGGTGAATCATTCTGTTTTCATGGGTCTGTCCCATGTATGTGGGAGGTATGCATGTTATTAAAATTCAATTTTTCTCCTGCTAATCTGTCATGTGTTAATTCGATCATTCGTACAGCCAGAAGGATTTGAAGAGTAGAGGATTTTTCCTCCCTGACAGCGGTATGGATACTTCTTAAGTACTGTTACTTGCGAAGAAAGCATAACAGGTTATAATCACACATGCACACATGCGGTCACTGTGGAAAATGGTTAAGCTCTTTAATGTCGAGGGAAACAAGATTTTGGATGTGAGAAAATATAATTTAGGTTAAAATCTTAAAAAATAAATGGCATTAAAGAATGGATATTGTTAAGGATAGATTCATAAAAAGTGATTCAAAAATGGATAAAGGATAGATTCATTAAATGCTTCCTTAAAGCATTTAATTGGAAACAGACACATACTTTAATTCACCAATTATTTGAGTTAGGACCAAGACTTTTTCTTTGAATAGAAATCTCTCGGTTTGAGTACCCAATGTCTTTTTTCTATAAACCACACCTCCCTTTTAATGCATAGTCTGAATTCCCACAGAGAACTGAAAATACACTTGTCAACTCTTTGTGTTGATTTCTGCTTTTCCTGCCATTTTTAGTTTTGTTTTATACCTAATTAGAAAACTCACCTTGATCAGGTATTTCCAAACCAGTCAATTTAATTTTCATGGAAACAACTGTCATATTTTACCAGTTTACATGACTAAATCCAGTTGAACAAGTACAACTGGAATAATCAATTTTAGAAAGCACAGGTGAGTCCTGGCAAGGACACAAACATGTGCAAACTAGGAAACCGCTGTGAGAAGCACGACTACTTGTGCTCTCAGCACTGAGCGCTTTACAGAGGAAACCCAGTCAATACAGCAGCCAAAGCAGAAACAGTAAGCTTAGTCTAGTGGGAGACTAGTTGTTAAATGCAACAGTATTATGTTGAAGCTTTATTTGTAAACTTTTTACTTCAAGATATAATCTTCCTTTTGGATATACACTAGAGGAGTTAGAACAGCGATCCTATTTTATGTCAAATTATCTTTTTTCTAAAGTTGCACAGTATCACTGATGACACATGGAGGTAACACATCCACATTTGTTTCCACTGTGAATTGTTACTAAATATTCATGATGGAGCTCTTACAATTTACTAATACACTTAAGTAAAATTACTATCAACAGGCACTTGTAACAAGAAAAAAAAATTTCTTCTTGAACTAATTTTCGTCTTTGGCTTGTCTTCCATTATTGATAGGTTTTCTTGTTATTTCCTGTTTGCTTTCCTTTTGGTCTAATTTGCCTTTGGTTCTGCCATTTGCTCTGCTCCAGCAGGATAAACTAACTCTATGTTGTAATATTTTACTTAACAAGAGCATGGCTGACAGTCACTGAAAATCCTGGAAACCAAAAGTCGCAAAAACAAAGATAAATAATAATTTAACTAAGATTTATTCAGGCAGTGACTGGTCTCTGGATCTCAATAATATAATATGAATTGAGTATAATCAACATTCTGTAACCTTTAAAATTGATCAAAGCTGTAAATATTACCCTAAGAAATCTTCAACGGCAATCAATAAATTCTATTCTCCTTAAGAAACAAGATAGTTAACATTTGATGACAGTTAACATCGGAGGGCTTGCTTACCTCAGGCCCAGGGTTTGTGCTAAGCACTTTATATTATTAATTCAACTTAATTTTTCTGAAATAGGTTCTATTGTAATGCCCTCATTTTTTTTTTAATCCATAAGGAAATCTAGCTTGGAGCTAGTTTAGTGGACCCATGGCTCCAGAACAGATTTATCTGACTCCAAAATCGATGCTCTTACCCTCGCTGGGTGGCTTAATTGGTTAGGACATTGTCCTGATACACCAAGGCTGTGGGTTCAATCCCCAGTCAGGGCACATACAAGAATCAACCAAAGAATGCACAAATAAGTGAAACGACACACTGATGTTTCTCTCTCCCCTATTCCCCAAAATAAGTAAGTTAAAAAAAAAAACAAAAACTTCTATGCTCTTGGCCAGAATAGTATGCGGCAGCCTAATGAGTATTTCAAAACCATTCCATTAAAAAAAATGCTACTTAAATCGCCTTTTCTTTATAAAGGAATGCACCACTCTAACCATATTACTGCTTACCGCAGGCTTTTCAACCTAGCCATATTTAAATGACCATCCACTCTTACCTCTACATGTTAAGATCAAGATAATTTGACATAATCTGAATCTTCTAATACATTCTTAATCTTTTATTAAAATCATTGCCTCACTATGCACACAATTAGAATTCAGGGAGTAGGTATGAGTATCCATTAAATTCTTCCGATGTACAATTTTCTGTTGAAAAATGAGGATGGGGAGAGTGGGGGGTTCTAAAAAGATGTAAAAGGAAAATAAATGTATTCATACATAAGCCTATTGAGATGAGGCTAAGCAGTAATAAAACAGATTCCCGTATTCCCCTTAAAAAAAACAAGGATAAGTGGGAGCATTCACTCAAAGGGAACTTTGTGACTTCCCTCCAAAGAGCAGAGAGCGTATGAAGGTGGGAGGTGGGGAGTTGGAATGGAGAAAAAGACACTATCTCAGCCAGGTGATCAAGGTCAGGATCAATAGGCACATGGAGGTGGTATGTAACCTTGAAAATAATGTGATGGAGATGGCACTTATGTGGTATTCCTCCCCAAAACTCATAGCCACAGTCTAATCAGAAGAAAAGCACAAGACAAATTCCAGAGGAGGGGCATTCTCTTAAGATATCTAAATTGTATTCCTCAACACTGTCAAGGTCATCAAAAACAAGTCTGAGAAATCATTACAGCCAAGGGGGTCCTGAGGAGGCATCACAACTAAAGGTAATGTGACATCCTCGCTGGCATCCTGGACCAGGAAAAGAACATGAAGTACACACTTCAAAAAGTGGTGAAAATATATCAATAGTGGTGCATATATTGTAACAAATGCACCCATCACTAATGTAAAATACAAGTAACAGGAAGCTGGGTCAAGGCACAGGGGAACTTTTGTACTGTCTCCCCACTTCTTCCGCAGACCCGTTCTAAAAAAAATAAAGACCATTTTAAAAAATAAAAGTATAATGTAAAATGGCAGAATCGAAAAAAGCTTGGATTTCTTTAGCACACATTCTCTTGCTTCTTTTCACCAACACTGCAGAAAAGATGGGGATTTTGTACACCAGACTTCAAAAGTAAAGGAAATAAATAGTGGCCATATTTTATCAGACTCAATGAATAAAATACAATTTGAAGTATTCATTACCTACATTCTGAAAATAAACAAAGGATGAATATTACAAGTTATATTGGTTCCCAAACTTATTTACAAATATGTCATAGCCTTTCAAAACTGCAAAGAACCTTAGATGCATTTGATGCCTATCTTCTGGAATTTACTGAGTACTAACAACAAAAGAAATGATTTGTCCAGCATTATTCTACCAGTTAGAAGTAAATGAAAGTCTGGTGTTTCTACTCCCAATTCTAAGATCTTCCCTTACACAATAATCCCATTGTGGTTACTGATGCATCAGAAAATATCCAGTGTTTTAAAATAGTATATGAATATATAAGTCTCTGTGTAATCTACCTAAGGGGTATCTTTCTAAGTGGAGTAGCTGGAAGGGATGGGGAACCCTACAGTGATATAAACTCTGCACCCGTCTTCCTTACATACTTAGCTTTACAGAAACAATTCATATTTACATTTAGTCCCAATGTTGTACAGGTAACAAATTATAGAGCAGTCAAGCTCTGACTTTAGTGCACTAGTTATAAACTCTGTAACTAGTCACTCTTTAAACTCTTTAAGCCGCCACTCCTTGGTGATACACAGGCAAGTTCTGCTTCCTACTATTGACCAAGAGGACTGAGGAAAGCATACATACACATTGAGATTATGCAATGGCAAGTACTGTGATTTGAAAGCAAACCTTGGTCAGTTAAGTTCTGACTGCAAGCATATTTTAGTCCCTAGACTAGAAATGCTAACTAAATCCAGTATCCCTAATCAAGATAAAGCCAAGTCAGTAAGAAGTAGGGTCCCAACTAGAAATGTAAGTGTGCTGATGAGACACAAACCCTCTCATGATGTGATCAGCAACAAGGAGGCTTCTGGTGATGCGCAGCGTGGGATACCTGGGTGACTGTAAAACTCTGCCTCAGTCACAGGTCAACAGTGCTATATGCATCTGGCAGGTTTTGACATCACAAAACTATCATCTCTGGTTTTCCCATCTGAACAAGTACCCTAGGGAACCCAGAAATAATCAGTGTACCATCCAGAGTCACCATGATCCTCTTCACGTAAGTTCTATCCCAAAGGACAATGTCCAGATTGCCAGAAAAGCATTCCTTAGTGCCAAGAATGGGGTATCAGGGTTATTAGACAGCCGGTGACACTACTTCTATTACCTGAAAGTATACAGGCCTCTTTCTCTTTGGCTCTATGTTTAGTATTAAGAGGATGTAATTCAACAAAATCACTTAAAAGGATAAAGATTAGGATAAACTATTATCCTCCCTTTCTTTAACTTCCCCACTTAATTTAAATGGCCAGCTAAAACAAGTGATATAATCTATCTGTGCCTGAAAGTATGTCAGTCAAAAAATCCAGAATAGAGTTGACAAAAATGTTAGGTGTCTGGCCAACAGTACATATTTAGAAAGATAAAATGGAAAGAACACAGATATGAGTGAACAATTTTTATTGAAACCCTCAAAGATTAAAGAGGACCAAATGGTGAGTTTGGGTACCATAACAGAAAATCTCACCCAACTGTACCATCATTCACAGGAATGAACAAACCCAAACACGACAAAATTCAAATTCTCATGTAATTGCTACAAGTGAATGTAAATTAACTAATCATTTTATCATAACCTTTCTGTAATCACATGAAAAAGAAGGGAATTTACATGGCATAACAAAAGATATGCAAAACTTAATGGAAACACAATTCTCTTAATTTTCTCAAACTTACTTTTACAGGATGCACTTGAAATGATTAAATAACTTAAGCTGATTTTTTTTATTGCAAACTGTTTTTAACATCAGCTTAACCTCCATGCATGGTATTCAAAAAGAACACAGCCTTTGAATTAGAAAGATCACTTAAGTTAAAATAAGGAATTAAGTATTGAAATGAGGAAAAGGCTGGGGTTTCTTTTAAAAGGAATCTTCAAGTACCAAATAAGTATAGAGAAAGAATACTAATTTTGGTTACATTTTTCCCCTTACTGTTAAATATACAAACTATTATACCTTTCAAAATAAAATACCCACATAAGATAACTTTAATAAGAAATATTCAAACCAGATCTTGGAAAAACATTAAGCAAAAAATTTACTGGGCCAATCAATCATGTCTTAATTTGTGATTATTCAAACATATGATTAAGTGTTTCCTGCTGTAGAGCCCAGGTTCTCCCCCTTTTGGTCCCTACAGTTAAGAAACATTCAGTTAGTTGTGCTATTGAGACAACCTGTGATAATAATTTCACTTAGAGGAAAAATATTTGCAATATACGTATTGACAGACCAAGTAGGAAGAGAAAGTAGGTGCTCTGAAAAAACCATAAATGAAAAAAAACCCTACCGATTGTAAAGTTTTTATTTCCAAAGGAATGCTGCACCCATTTCACTTAATATTAGAAATCCAGGTAAAAGGCACTGGGATGTACTCCTCACCATGAACAGACTACTCAATTACATTTGACATTTCTGAGTCTGCTGTAGCAATTGGTCTGCCTGCTGAGTGTTTCTGTGACAATTCTTACATAGAAACCAAAGGTAAATCAAACAAGTTTCAATCCATTTAAAATGTAACTAGTTTTATAAAAATATTCAGAGTTGCTAATAAAGCACCAAGAAAAAGAGAACCTCAGAGCCAGGACTCAGATCCTTTCTGTGAGGTCACCCCTTGCAGTTTCTCTAATAGGACCTCCAGAGTGACAACAGTCATCTTTGACATGTCCTACCTATATAACCTTAGGGATGTAGAACATTGCTGTGGCTACTATACCCAAATGCCAATTTTTACTATAAATAGTTAAGAGACATGTTACAAGGTAAGATTTCATGGCTTACTCTTAAAAAGGGAAAATAGGTGCAACTTTCCTTTAAGAAAGTTTTTATTTTGTAATATACCATTAATATTTTAATGTTCCCTTCAGTAAACACTGATATAACTACAATGGAACTACCAAAGACCTGTGAAGTAGCTACGATTATCTACAAATACTGCATTTTATTTCACTTGAATGCAGTATTTGTACATTTTAAGAAAATATTGTACAAAAAATTATATAAATGAAAGCCTCAAAGAAACATGTCACTAAATTTTTGAACCGATGTGATCAAAGATGTAAATGAAAAGGTTTCTAAACATGATGTAAACATAAATGGAGTAATGCAAAACACCACGGTATTCAAATCTACTGTATTGCTATTTTCACCCTTCTCATATCTTTCATCATAGCTTTCTCCTTTTGGAATAATATAAGGGACAGTACATTATCTTCACAACTGTATGCCATCAAATCATTTAATACAGATGCTTGACACATTTAATTTATACAAAATCAATTTGCTTCAAGATACAAAATTAATGTTGATATGTAATTAATGAGAAAAATAAGATGTTAAAAAGATAACTAGAAGAATACCCAGATATATGCTGTATTCCCATTTATATAGATCTGATCAATAAAACATCAACACATTCACTTAGATACTGATTTAATCCATGGATCAAGGCCATATTTTCAAAGTATTTTAAGAATGCCAGGACACTGCAAAAGCTGGAGAAAATAGCTGAGGAACAGTATATGCTTGCTAAACAAGAACTATGTTTATTTAGCTAGTGAATACCTAGAGTAATAAATTTTTACTTCATGATAGCAATCAGGCTCGCAAACACCCAGAAATAGGAATTAAGGGTTTTAAATGTAGTTATAAAGGTCATAAAAAGTCTGATTAGACTGAGGTACATTTACTCAAAATTTTGAGATTCATTAAGTGGTAGCAAACAAAATAATTCCTCAGACAAATGCACATTTTTCAGTATACATATTATTGGGGCGAGGAAGGGAGAAGAATGTGCATTAACTGGTGAAATCCACCAAGCTGCATATCAACATTCTGTTACACCAAACAGTTTAAAGACAAGGGTAATGTTCTAATATAATCTCGGATTATGTCTCATTTGGCTAAAATAGAGCTTAAGGTTGCTTTGCCATATTAAAAGTTTACTACAATAATTCTTCACATAAACATTTAGACTTGAACTCCAGGACTAAATATGGCATGATTATTTTGCTTTTAATCTGTCAAATAGCTAAAAATCGACAATTTAAAAACTACAACAAAGAAAAGTTGAAGCAGTGTGACTCTTACATCATTGAACCACTTCTAATGGTTAACTGTTAGTATTTAACAAATTCAAAGAGTTAATGAATCCTTGCATTCATTCAGTCTTCTGTGCCTTAGCTAGGATGCATAATTACAAAAGACAGCAGATACTGGTAAAAGCTTCAGGACAGAAAGTGCTTGACGAAGTTACAGTTCTCAAGTGTGTTTGGTGAGAATATAAGGGCAGATGCGCTGATGAAAACCATTACAAGAGTCAATTCTGTGTTAAAGAGTTCAAAGATGTCACCTTAAGCAGAAAAAAAGCTTTAATAACGTCTTCTTTGACTTATTAGGCATTTCCAGAGTCTACATCATTAGTGTTGTAATTCTAACAGGACATCTTCATATGGTTATTGTTTGTTTCTATTTCTCTCCTGAAAGAAAAACAAAATAAAACAAAAAAAATTTTAACAAAATACCATCACTATATAAAGATTTAAATTATATTCACATATAATGCAAACCCTCTCCATAAAAAGTTCTTCAAATACTAATTCAAGTAATTAGTTAAAACTGATTTACTATTACCTATACACGCCACAGTGGAAGATTACCACAAAACATTTTCAAAATAAAAAATAAACTTTTATTTGCAGACAGTAAAAGCCTTCTACATAGCCCTATTTTCACACAGCATTTTGGTTAAGGTGAGATTACAGTAATATCTTTTTAGCCCTTCAATGACTTTCTGATAATAAGGTATATCAAAGAGACTAAAAGGAAGCTGTAGCAATTTCAAAACTATTGGCTCAGGTAGGTTAGGACAAAAGGATAACTGTCAGTGTTAATAAAAAAAAATACTTTGAATCACAAACTTCCTCTATATCATATCCTCACATTCAGCATAACTTTCCACATCAAGAAACATTACAATTCCTTCTAAGAAAGTAGAAACACCTTGAACAAAAGTTGAACTAAGTGATGTTTTCCTGTTTATTAACCAAATATATTTACAGTACCTACAAAACTTCTGTCTTTCAATTGAATGCATCCTATGGTTTGTTTGTACCACCTTGTTTGAGTGTGTAATTCAGTGGTCTCAAACTTGTGTAATATTCAGAATCACCTGGACAGCTGTGGAAACACTACTGGGCCCCCCAAATCTGAAGCTGAGCCTGAGTTTGCAGTCCCAACAAGTCAGAGGTGATCCTAATACTGCTGGTCCAGGAACCACACTCTAAAAACCACTTGTGTTTAATTTAACACAGTATGAGTCTTTGTTTTCACTATGCCCATTTTATTTTTCATGTTCCATAATAAATAAGAATATACTTTTAAAATGGTCAAATTAGTTTTCTGTACTCTGAGACACCATCAGAAAATTAGAGAACTTTAAGTTACTAAATTCCTTTCTTTTTTCATTTTAATATAATCCTAGAGTCTGAGTAGCAGTATTTAATATAGAAAGCTAATAATTAAATGCCCTATTGCATAGCTACAAATAATATTATTTCATAGACACACAGCATCAGTGACATATTCTGAAACTAAAGAAAAAAAAAACAAAACAAAAAGACATAGCCAGCAATTAATCATGTTTCAAATGGATAAACACAACCAAAAATTCAACAACATAAAGAAAGGAAAACTACAAAAACATTTGGTGCCAGGAAACTTAAACTTTACAAGTTTCTAAAGCTTTAAAGAAAACAGCCTAAACATAAAGTTTAGTTCTCAGAAGAAAACAGATTTGTATGAGAAATTCCAATGCCTGCTTTAAATAGCTAGATGAAAAACAATTATAGATGAAGCAAGAGGATGCAACAGCACACTGCTCATACTTCCCCATACAATGACTGATCGATACTAGAGAAATTCATTAACTCCACAAAAAGGCCCAAAATTACAGAAACAAAGGCAACACTACTTAAGGATAAATTAGAAAAAAATACAGGTTTAATTCCAGGGAGAAGATCATTTATACAAATGAGGGTTATGTCTATTTAAATAAAAGAGATGCTGTTTCAGTTTGAACTATAATCAACTACACATTCTAATAATCAATAAAATATACAGATTACAAAATATTTAAGATATCTACATATGTAATACATAATCTCTAACTCAGTGAACAAAAAAAAAGAAAATAAAAAGAAACTTCAAACAAGACAGAAGGGTGGGGGGGGGGGTTGAAAGACCTAGATTAATTAGAAAGCACAAAATAAAACGGCAAAAATATACATTTACACCAAGCAGTCAAAAAATGTAAAATCATCAATGAAAACACAAAACAGCTCAGATTAAAAAAATAAAAACAAACCTCTAAGTCCAGTTACACATGACTTACAAGAAATTTAAAACATAAGAACAAAGAAAAGTTAACAGTAATAAAAGCAAACCAGAGACTGACACAACTGTATTACTATAACACAAATGGATGTCAAGGTGAAAACCACTGGAGATAAAATCACCACCACATACTGAGAAGAAACACGTTTTTAGCTTCCGAGATCAGACGAGATCAGGCGCATTCAGGGTGGTATGGCCGTAGACGAAACACGTTTTTAAAACACAGAACAGCATTTAACTAAAATTACAACTTTACATATATTAAAAGTTGTCAGAATTACAAAGAAAACCTGAATTTTCAAATTATAACAAGAGAATTTAACACATTTCTCTTACTAATCAGTAGAGCAGACAGGTTAGTAAGAACACAGGTTAAATATACAGAATACAGGAAACAGCACACACTGAACCACCACAGAAAGTGACTATATGCCAAAGAGTCAGTATCATACAGATCACATTTTCTGACATAAATTTTAGAAGCAAAACAGATAATCCCAACCAAAAAAACCTTATCCGCATGTGGAAACCCTAATAGTCTGCTCCAAAAATCCTAAGAGAAATCTGAAACATTTTTACATCAGTACAATAATAAAAGTGTTACATCTAAGTCCCTCCAATGCACTTAAATATGTACACCTGAAGAATTTTTTAAAAAGCTAAAAAGTACTGAGGTCATCATCCAACTCAACATTAGAAAATGTGTAACAGTAAGCCCCCTGAAGTAAGAGGAATGAAAGAAGACTGCGGCAAAAAAACACAAGACAAAAAAAGTAAAAGAGAACCAAAGGACTGAAATTGAAAGCTGGAGTAGGAGAAAAAAACCCAACAGTAGAAATAAATATCTTGAAAAATGAGTTAAAAAATTAAGCATAAAAGAAATCATGAAGACAGATACAGCTAAAAAATAAAAATATAACTGCCCTGGCCAGGTGGCTCAGTTGGTTGGAGCATTGTCTTTTACGCCAAAAAGTTGTGGGTTTGACCCCTGGCCAGGCAACATATAGGAGGCAACTGACTATGTTTCTTTCTCTGTCTCTCTCAAATCAATTACCATATCCTTGGGTAAGGATTTTAAAAAATTAGAAAATAAAAGTAAAGA
The DNA here is from genome assembly GCF_019186645.2 of Phyllostomus hastatus. Taxonomy (NCBI): domain Eukaryota; kingdom Metazoa; phylum Chordata; class Mammalia; order Chiroptera; family Phyllostomidae; genus Phyllostomus; species Phyllostomus hastatus. Next base: position 8,424,964 of record NW_025334017.1, on the reverse strand, counting down.
TGTAAAAAGAAATAAAATAAAAATACTATTAATGTCAATATGCCAATATGCAGACAAAGTTTTAGACAAAATGGACTTCTTTAAAATAAAATTTACCAAAACAAATAAAAGAATATGACTTATAACTAAAAAAGTTTAATCAACAATTAAAAATCCACTCCAAACAAAAAAGCCACCAGGATCATACGGTTTTACAGGTGCATTTGATTAATTGTCCCAGAATTGATAATTAGGTAATTCTAAACTTACACCTGTTCCAGAAATAAAAAAGAGCAACTATTTCCTGATATATTTTGCGGTTAGCAATACTTTGATACTAACATTGTCAAGAAAAGCATGAAAAAAATAGCAGTCCAGTTTCACTTGTCACCAAGGACCGCTTACCAGCTGTTCTGCTGATAACAGAGTGTAGAAGAGCATGGTGGGGAGCAAGGAGGCCAGTGAGAAGGCTAGCACGTAAGTAGCAACTCTTAGACTGGGGTGAAAAATGCAGAGTTAGTGGAAGTGCTTGGAATTGGAATACATTTTAACAGTGGAGTCGACGAAACTTACTGACAGACTGATTAGATATGGGTAAGAAAGAGAAGTACTAAGAACAAAGAATGAGTCCAGTACTCGTGGCCTAAACAACTGGAGGAACAGTGGTACCCTCTACATGATGGAGACAGTTTGGGGTGGGCAAAGAAATGAGTTCTATTAAATTTAAGTTACTTATTAGACAACTAAGTGAAGTTATCCAACAGGCAATTGAATACATGAATCTGGAGGTAAGAGGAAAGGTCCAGGATGGATATACAAATTTGATAGTCTTCAAGTATAAAAATGTCCACCAACAAATCTCAAGTACTCCGGAAGTCTACAATCAATAACATGGCTTTTTTAAAAACTTTTATTTTTTATCTTCACCCAAAGACATATTTTCATAGCTTTTTAAAGAAGGGTAGAGAGGGAAACATTGGTGTGAGAGACAGCAACTGGTTGCCTTCTGAATCGAGGATGGAACCTGCAACCTGGGTACGTGCCGTGACCAAAAATCAAACCCACGACCTTTCGGTCTACAGGACAACACTCCAACCGAGCCACACCAGCCAGGGCAATACCGCTGCTTTATAACAGGTTATTACACAGTCAACTTCATAATTACACTTCTTGCTGTTTTGTTGGTAACACAGGGAGCACAGAAAGCTGAACATAGTCCTATACACCTGGTGAAGGACTAAGCCTCTCCTGATGCTTCAGAATATGGCACTTCAAACATGTACAGGTTTTCGTGATACAGTTTCCAAAGTACTTCCCAGAACTCAATTTTTCTTTTAATAATGACTGACAATTCAAAAAAGCAATTTGCAGAGGGATCCTTTTTCATTTAGTAGAGCTAGGCCTAATAGAGACAGATTGAGATTTGAGAGCTTTTGATGAGAGCCTCTGGCATAGTACTTCTTCCTCATCCTGAGCTGAGCAAAGGGCACTGGAGATGAACAATCACAAGGCTGAGACCCAGAAATTGAAATTGGCCCGTGGAAGTAAACTCCAGAAGGAAGTTCACCTGCCAACCAACGTGTTTACTTTTTCCTTCTTTTTTTTTTTTTTTTTGACAGAGCTTATTAACAGGTGAGCAAACAAGAGCCAGAAAACAGAAAACGAAATTTTCCTCAGTGCCTTCAGAGGGGCCAACAGCTTGCCCTTAACATTACAAATAAAAAAATAACATATTCCTTTAATCAACAGTAGGTTTATCACCATTAGCAATATTTCAGTTTTCATTAACCAAGACCTGGTCACGAATGAGCCACCAGGGAAAAAGTTAACTTGTGTTTCTAAGAAAACAAACCACGGGAAAGAAGATGAGAATAAGCACTCAAAACAATACAATAGAACTGCTAAATGGGGAAGTGAAAATCTGGGGAGAAAAAAAAAACAAAGCAAAAGCAGGCACTTGAGATCTAAATGTCACAAAAACAAAGATCTTAGCTTCTTTAGAAATCTGATTTTCAAATTAAAAATTTCAGTAGATAAATTAAAGGGGGAAATGGTCATTGCCTCATTTGGGAAGTAGAATATTAGGTGCAAGAACTATGCCAAATTATATAGCAGGGGAAAAAAAAAAGCTGGAAGTCACACATACACAAAAATAAGAGAAATGAAGAATAGATCCAAGACAAAATGAGTATTCTAGAAGTAGAAAAAAAGAATAGAAGTGTTAAATAAAAAGTTCACTAATTCTTTGACACACCTCCCTGCATAAGATAAGGCTTAATTTTCTTCCTCTGGAGTGTGAGCTGGACAGACTGACTGACTTGCTTCAAAGAACAGAGTACGCAAAGAAGAAAAAAAGACATTTACTTTGGAGAATCCTAGCAAACACAAACTGAACAAAGTAATCAAAGTTAGTATCACCAACAATAAGTTATGTATGATCAGATGAGAAAGACACATAACTTATGTGGTATTCTTCCCAAAATCCCACCACCTCAGTCTGCACAAGGAAAGACAGAGAAACTGTCATAGCATTAAGAGGACATGACAACTAAATGCAGAGCTACTGTTCCAAACCTTGAAACATTTACATAACTTCTTAAGTTATATAAATGTCTAATCAGTATGTCTTACACCTGAAACTAATACAATGTATGTCAACTAAAAAACTGTTTAAGTATGTAGTTTAAACATTACTGTGACAAAGTTAATTTCTTAGTGTGGATAAGTGTACTATGATTATGTAACATGTTAATATTAGGAAAAACCATAAATACAGGACACGCAGAAACTCACTACATTCTCTTTGCAACAAAATTATTTAATAAAGTTTTTAAGAATCCTAATAAAATTAGAAAAATACAACTCCCAAATATCATATTGCTGCAGAAATACGAAATACATGTATGTTCTACAGGGTATAGTTATTTTAATAGCTGCCCTGCTTCTCTTTTTATTGTTAATGAAATGTGTTCAATTCTGCCCAAGTTAAAACCAGTGAAGTATCAGATTATGTATTTAAAGTTTAAAAGAAAAAGGTGTACGTTTCAAAAAGACTAAGTCTATAAATGAACAAATGAGAAAAGGTAAAACATAAAATAAATGTAATTCTTCAGGAAAATTAATGACTTACCAAAAATGAAATCTGCATAGGCTCGCTGACAGAACTGGAAAAATTCATGCTAGAGAGCAGAACAAGGGCCGTATCGCATAGATAAAACCTCTAGCTGTTCAAATACCTACATATTTGTCCAGAGCCATTAAAGTGCTATAATACTGAGACAAACACAATATGCATTGTTCCAACAACATGACGGATCCTTTTGCACTGAGAGCAAAAGACAAAAATTGTAATGAAAGCAGACCAATTCTGCACTGCAAAATTTAAACCAGAAAATAATCAAGGGAACAGACGATGATTATGCTTTAGAGGTTGTTTTTGGAAGTCAACTCTTCAAACTTTGAACTTAGGCTTCCATTTAATCGAGTGTGTCACATTCTTGATCCTCAGCATGAGCACACTATAATAACTGTTTTAAAAGACTGTAGTGTTTAAATGTGTATTTATAAAATAAAATATTATTCAAGTTTGGGAAAAGAGATGTAGTCTAGTAATATATACTATCAACTAAAGATCAAATAGCCTCCAAGGGTACTACAAAATGCAGGGTTGGAAAGAAGTTCAAACAGTGAAGAGCAGTGCACAGTCACTGCACATGTTAGTCTGAGTGCTCCAAATGAGAGTAAGGATATGGTTCAAAGGCTTAGGGCTAACTCATGTTTTGAGCTGTGATTTAGTTTCTGCAAAATAGTATCACTTAACACACTAATTCTTTTTAATGCGTAGTCTTATTTTGGTTTTAGAGTTTACACTTAATTTGACACTTAAGTAACACTATATTAAAAATAAAATTGCAAGAAAAAAGCACAAAGATCAAAAAGAAATCAATGGTCTCTACTTGCAGACATGATTGTTAGGTACAAAATCCTAGATGTTCCATTAGGACTACTAGACTTATTAAGTGAATTCAGCAACGTCACATGATACAGGACATTTCTATAAACCAACTGGGAAGTAAAACTGAAAATGCAATTACAGAAACAATAAAAATATTCTTAGCAATAAATTCAGTAAGACACATGCTGGCCCTCAACACCACAAACTACAAAAATGAGAGAAATCATGTTTGTCTCTCCAAACAGGCTGAGTTTTAAAAAGAAGGGGGCTGTTTATCTTTAGTAACTTTTAATATTTATCTGTTGAATGAATAAGGAAACCCTATATATGGTACTATAGGTTGACTAGACATGTGCTAGAATTCTCAGGGGGAAAAAAACTGATCTGGGCCCTGGTACACACAGAGGCACTTGGAGCCAAAGCAAAAGAATCCATATGCAATTCTATTTTAAAGCCAGATTATTTAAGCCAGACCTTACAATAAAATGAACATGATAAAATGATTACATTCCAGATTGATATTCACAAGTGAAACTGTCCACTAGTTGCTTTTTACATCCTAGTTCTTTTATTATATATCTGATAACCTTGTTATTTCAATATTGACTGTCGAAAGTATAAGATACTCGAGTTAACACACCTGTCAAGTTTTCTGCCAAGACAATAAAGTCAGTTTCACTCACAAATTAGATCGTAATATATAAACACAGTTCAATGGAGATAAGTCCTGAGAAGCGTGTCATGAGGTGAACTTGTCATGGTATATCAGAGTGCATTTATACAAACCTAGATGGTATAGCCCAGTGGTCCCCAACCTTTCACGAGCAGAGAGAAAAGAGAACTCAGGTGGAGACTGCCAAAAGGCAGAGCTCAAGTGAGTTTCCCTCCCAGCCCAGTTCCCAACAGGCCACAGACTGGTACCATCTGTGGCCCATGGATAGAGGACCCCTGATATAGCCTACTACACACCTAAGCTATGTGGTAGTCTACCGCTCCTAGGCTCCTGTCCAGCACATTACTGTACTGAATACTGCAGGCAATTATTACACAAGGGCGTACATTTGTATATCTAACACAGAAAAGGTATTTGATATAAAATATAAAAGGTGGTATACCTATGCAGGGCACTTACTATGAATGGAACTTGCTCTGGGCAAGTCAGTGAATGAGTGGTAAGTGAATGTGAAGGTCTAGGGTATTACTATAATATACTGCTGTGGACACCTGCCCACAAGCCTTCCCCCTGCTTCTTCTGACAGAGCCAGAAGAAATAAAACACTGAAGCTGTCTATGCTGCTCCATGAACAGCGGATATGAACTGGACTGATCAGCAATATCAAGAAATCAACTAAGGCATACATCACCATAACAGTGACCATCAGGAGGAAGTGAAAGGTGGTCTGAGGATTAAATAAGAAATCAAGATGGAGAGATAAAGGAACACAGGGGACTGCCATGGCAATGTGGTTCTGGGTATTGCATGCTGGAGCAGTGGTCAAATTAAGGAACAAGCATTGTGATATTCATAAAAAAGAGGGGAGGAGGTGTCTAACACGGAAAGGGCATAGAACTAGAACTCAACAGCCTGACTTTGGAAATTTGTTTTTGGTTCCACTGGCTCTGGCACAAAGGGGTTTCTCTAGAATTGAACTGATGTTAAAGATAAAATTTATCTATGCTTTACATCATTACAGTCTGAAAATACTTCCAAAGTACAAGGACAGGCTGGCTCCACACTACAGCAGGAAATGCAGCTATACTATAATCTCATGACAGCACCATTATATATGCAGTCCATTGTTGACTGAAACACATGCACATGACTGGATAGTAAATTTCTAAATTAAGAAATATATGTCAAACTTCTAAAATAAACTATTAATGGGGAAGATAATTCAATAATGTAAGTTTCCTCCTGAAACAAAACAATTTCATATTACTTACAGTTAAATATATACGTACGTTCCCGAAGTGATCATGTATTTTCTGAAGAAAAATAAATAAAATAATTGAAACACCAGTTTAACGACTGTTCAGACCACTGTAGGTATGAAATATCTCCCAAAGATATATAATTAATCCAGTAAACTACTAGTAGTTCATTTATTAAAAACCTCACAAAATTCGCCCTGGCTGGCGTAGCTCAGTGGATTGAGCTTGGGCTGTGAACCAAAGTGTCGCAGGTTCGATTCCCAGTCAGGGCACATGCCTGGGTTGCAGGCCATAACCCCCAGCAACCGCACATTGATGTTTCTCTCTCTCTCTCTTTCTCCCTCCCTTCCCTCTCTAAAAATAAATAAAATCTTTAAAAAAACCTCATAAAATTCTTTATCAACACTGGAACATAACACAGACACCATTAACTCTCCTATGGGACAACAAAATTAATCTGAGAAAATAAAAACATTATAAAATGTTAATTGAAGCACCTCCTCTTTTCCCATGCCTGGCTTATCAAAAATATTTACCAAGGTCAGAATACAGTATCACTGCAATAAAAAAGAAATCATCTTGACTATTCAAAATATCACTCAATGTTTTATCAAAGCTCACTTAAACATGTAATGTAGAAGTTTATGGTATCAAGTATGAGACATCCTGGACCAAAACCTGTTTTCCAGAGAAATATGTTTCAAAGTTTACAGTAAACATCAAAGGAAAAGCAAGATTTTATATACTGAATTTTTTTCTGTATATCATAATCAATTCATTAACCGACAGCTACAACCATAGAAAAGTTTACCAAAAGGTAATCGAATAAAGACTTCAACCTAAGAACTACAATGATTAATAGGAAAGCATTACACCACATGTCCTTCTTGAGAAAGTACAGATGATCTCTGACAATGGTTTGAGTCATAATTTTTTGAATATGCATACTAAATTATACTGAGTAATATTTATTATTATAAAATAGGCTTTGTTTTAGATAATTCTACCAAACTCTAGGCTAACATTAAGTGTTCTGAGCACACTTAAGGTAGGCAGGCTATGATATTGTATAGGTTAGGTGTATTAAATGCATTTGCAACTTACAGTAGGTTAACTGGGATGAAACCCCACTGTAAAAGTCAAGGAACATCTGTACATATAGAACTGCTGTCACAGGTATAATTATTGTTGAAGTAATTTCTTATACATCAACACAAACTTGGTAAGTTTGAAATAGACCTAACATCATCTCATCTCAGAATCAAAGTTATTACAATTGTGAAAAAAATTCTATCAGGTGCTAAAATTTATTCTTTGGAAATACCCAACAATATAAAATCACATACATGACCAATATACCTATAATATTCTAGAATTAAAACTATTTCATAGAGATTTTATTGTAATTATGCCTTGCTTGTCCCTGCATAAATTACAGGGCTTCCTCTTCTCCTGAGAGAACAGACATAGGTAAATGCCATATTTCATATCAAAATTACAGGCAAGTGGAAACTTTATTCCTATACAAAATTAAAAGAGCTAAAAATTTCATCTCAGATTTTGTTTTCTGATTAAAGGGATTCATGAAAATCAAATAATATAGTAAGATCTAAATGACTCACATTCAGCACAATGAAAGTGCAATTTCAGAAAAAGGATTTTAGTCAAAAGTAGAATCTAATGCTATTTAGATTACTTGAATTTATAATGGACAAATATACCCAGGACATTATCAGTTCTCTGTTTTTCCTTCTTTTATTTTCCAATTAAACCAGCTTTATCATCAGACACAATACAACATAAACATCAAGCTGAGGTTAAAAAAAGCCCCCCTATCTTCCACTAGCCCCTTTTAAGTTCCTCTGATGGGTTGCCACTGACTTTAAGTAGCATACTAATACATAAAATTCTTGATTTAACAATTCAGACACTATCAATTCCCACTGTAGACAGTAATTTATCACAGTTGAATATTTTATTCTCCTCTTCTTCCTCTCTACATTAGAAGCCATACTTAGTTCTAATGACTGTTCTTATGACTTTAAATAATATGCTTAAGGCACAACTGCTTCTGTCTAAAGAGATATATCATCTCTATAAACAATTATCTGTTACCTTCAGAAAGATGAGAAAGTTAATACATTAATTTACCCTTCCTCAAATCTTTCCTTTCTGCTCCGTCTCATAACATTTTATCTACCTATAACTAAATCTGACATACTATTGTCCATTTCTAGCAATGGAAAAACCATTTATTTAACTTGAATGATCAAGTACATAGTCCCTAAATAAAGAAGTACAGTAACTAAACCAATAAAGAAAAATTCTATGGCATTCAAACTTCCCCCTAAAAAAAGATTTTTCTAAGCTTTTATTCATTTAACAAATGTCTATAAAACACCTATTATGTGCCAAGCATTAGGTACTAGGACTTCACCAGGAAAAAAAAAAGTCTTGCTCTCATAGAAATAACTTATGGTCCAAGGAGAAGAAAGATTAGTTAGACACTGTTCTCTTAAGCTTCCTTCGTATCTCCAAAATCAGTGGTTCCCAAGTGGGAGCTCATTTCATTTGTCAGGCTTCAAAGAGCACAGTGCCTTTTAACAGAAAGAACAGAGATGCATACGGTATTGACACATACTATATTCACAATAAAGACCCGTCTGATTCAAAATGCACCTGGAGTTGCCGTTGAGAAATTTATTTGTTCCAGTATAATCAGCTACCAGGTCTTATCTTTCCTGAATTTCTTTTTCATTCTGTTGAAATAGCTCAAGTAACTTTCTCATTAAAGGTCTCTGGCTAAGCTCTTATACACCTGAAATCTTTATTTTGCACTGCCTGAATCACAGAATTTGACACTCATCTTTAACAATATAATGTACTCCATTCCCTCTGCTCCAAAACAGATTTTACATGTTCAGTATCCAGAGCTGTAGATGAGAATTCCCATGACAGTCTGATTCTCTCTTTCTACTGCTCCACATTTTTAAATTTCATTGATTCAGAATCCTGGATCATCAACTAGATCTAGAACATGAACATCTTTATTAATCTGCTTGTTCACTGCTTTTTTATTTTGAGAATCCCAGTTCTCATTTCCAAGAATATTTTCTGTCTTTCTTTTCCTTTTACATATGAATTCTCCCTAAAAATCAAATCAAATTTTGTTCTATTTTAAATTAACTTCTGCTCTCTGAATTAAATATTTTAGTGGGTTTATCATGGTTGTTCTTTCAACAAGCTTGATATGTTCTTTTACCAAACATATCAGAACTATGTGTTCAAATCTAAATGTGAAGAACCACTCAAATACTACAGAAACTGGTATGGATTTCTCCTACAGTTTTAAGTTTCATCTATACCCCTCACTGTAAAGCAGACAGCCTGACTTTGTAAGTTTTATATAACAAGACAGGATATGTCTGGTGGGCTCCCCCACAGGGTGCTTTCCTGGCAAGGCAAGCTGGGGAATTCCTCTATTGCCCAAGTAACCAGAACAAAAAAGAAAAGGTAAAGGCAATAATACAAACAATGACAAGACAGAATTAGCTTTTTAAAGTCCTCATCTATCACAAGTAAGCTCAAGATTTATAAAGAAAAGCATGAACACAGTAAGAAGAAACGTGAGATAAATACAGTTAACCTTAATGTAAAATTTTAAAGTATAAAACTTTTATGAAAACGTACAGGAAAAAAATCTCCCCAAATTTGAGGAAGGCAATTATTTGAAGTCAGATTAGTATAAACCTTCTAAAACTGTTATTATTCAAAACTGTTTTAGCTATTCTAGGCCCTAAATCTGATCTTAGCTTGGAACCAAAAAAAAAAAAAACAACAACAACAACAACAACAAAAAAAAACCCAACAACAACAAAAACACACACACACACACACAAAAACAAAAAAGTCTTACAGGACACTGTGGATCAGCTAACAGAATACTGCAGTTATGTTAGGAAATATACACGACACTTTTTTGGGGTAAAGAGCCATGATGTATAAAACTCTAACATTGTTAAAAAATAATCATAAAGCAAACAAGGAAGAATGTTAACAGGTGAACCTGCATAAAATGCATACTAGTATTCTACATACTATCCTTATTCTTAAAAATAAATTATAAATTATATCCAGATAAAAGGATTAAAAACGAAGAGATTCGCTCATATTGCCACATGCTGCTATAGTTCAATCATTCCACCATATTACTATAGCACCAATGTGTTTTGACCATTTTCCTGCTGACACACACTTTGGTTGCCCCCCCCATTTTTTTTTTTTTTTTTTTACCATTACTGCCTGTGCTTCAAGAACATTCTTGTTTGTCTCCTGGGATACATGGAAAGTTCTTCTTAGTTATCTGTCCTAAAGGAAAACTGCTGAATTACAGTGTATATGAAATGTCCAGCTTCATAAGAATACACAAAAGTGCTTCCACACATGGCTCTGTCAATTCAATGTTCCCATCTGCGATTTTTTAAGAAATTGTGTTGATCTGCAGTCTTCCAATACTTGATACTATTGAATTTCTTAATTTTGCCAAATAAATGAATATAAAATAATTTTCATTATAGCCTTGATTTGCATTTTTCTAATTATTATTAAGACTGAATATCTTTTTATATATTAGGCATTTTTGTTTCTTCTCGTGAAATGACTATCCATGTATTTCTTGGCCCACTTTTCACCTAGATTATCTTTTTCTTAAACTAACATAGTTCTTTATTCTTTTTATTCTTGATACCAATCTTTGGTCAGTTGTATTCGAATTTTTCCCAGTTCCTAATGTCTTTAAAGAATCTTTTGATGAACAGATTTTAATGTAGTTAAATTTTATCACTCTATTCTTTTATGATTAGTGTTGTTTTATATCTTGTTTAGGAAACCTTCTTTACCCAAGATCTGAAGAATATGCATCTGAGAGAATATAATCTTCACATATCAGAAGCTTTAAGGAATTTCAGCTACAATAAGACTAAAGGGATCACGTTAAAAGAGAAGGCTAAAAAATAACTCCTTATATTTAAAAAATTAAAAAGTATAACAAGTAAAGAGAATCCTACCAAAACACCACTAATTTGTCCTATGGACAGTGCCAAGGAGAACCTAGAATACACACCTTTCCTTCATCATTGGGATATCAAGAGTATTTTGAAAGCAGTTTTGCTGGAAAGCCAAAGTGCAAGTACACTAAAAACCTACAAATGTAAATCTACAAATTCTACCTGGACAAGAGGTAACAGCCCCAGGAAGAAAACTGGGCGAAGACACAAATGTTTAATAACCCAAATGTTTTAAAATGCAGGGAAAACTTTCCCGATACAGTGATTTCAAATTCAAAGGAATGTCAAATTTCACCTTCCAGCTTATCCATTGTGCTCGCTTTCCCTGCATAGGCTGATTGTTTATCTGGTAAAGTCATGTACATCATGCCTCTCCCATCTCACGCAACTAACACCAAGCATTCAAGTACAAACAAACAAACATCAAGACCAACAAAACAAAACACCCACACTACTTTGGGGCAAATATCTGACCTGGATGATCGATCCTCTTCTTTGTTCAATGATGAGAGGGGGGGAAAAAAGCCAAAATGAGTTAAAAGGATACTAATAAAACTACCATGAGTCCAGGTGATGGCTGCCAGATATTAGACTTGGGGGAAGAATGTAAATACAAAGGAATAGTACAAGACAGTTTTGAAGGAATAATGGAACTATTCTGTATCCTGATCGTGGTGGTTATACAAATATACAAATATGTTAAAATTCATAAAACTGTACAGGAACTACTCTGTATCCTGATTGTGGTGATGACACAAATACAAATGTGTTGTAGTTCACAGAACTGCACATACACCAAAAAATGTGATTTTTACCCTATGATTGAAAAATTTCTAAACGATTTATATACAAATATTTATAGAAGCTTTATTTACATTTTTCAAAAAACCGGAAACAATCCAGATATCTTTCAACGAACTGATGAATAAACTGGTAAATCCATACAATGAAATAGTACTTAGTGATAATTAAAAGGAACAAAGAATTGATATACAAAAAAACAAATAAATTGAAGAGCTATCATGCTGAGTGAAAGAAGCCAGTCTTAAAAGATTACATACTGTAATTTCATTCATCTGACATTATGGAAAATGCCTAAAGACACGGCAGATCGGTAAATTAGGGGAAGGGAAAGGGGGACATGTGACTACAAAGCAGCAGAAGGAAATTTACAATTTTACTGTATGTAAATGTAATAAAAGAACCAAGTTAAAAGGAATATGAAAGAGAAAGAAGTTTCTAAAAGGGGTCATTATAAGAGGCAAAAACAAGCTGTGAACTCATCTTTGTGCCCCCCAAAATCAAATGGACTCTGGATCAAGGAATTCAGTTAAGAAAACAGCCAACAGATGTAAATGGGAGCCAGACTGATAATACAAGCAAACATCACTGTAGAATTCAAAACCTCACAAATCACAAGATCAATACAAAGCAAGTTATATCAATACCATGGGAGTTCCAATTTAAGAAATTCTTCAAATGCAGGAAAAAAAATAGTAAAGAACCAATGACACTGAAGGACAGAGATTCAACATATTTTCATATTAGAAAAAATAAAACAAAAATAAAATCCTGGATTATAGACAAAGAATTAAGGAAAATTTTAACAGAGACTCATATTCTACATACAGGTCTACACTGCAAGAATAAAGAAAAATCTTTTATGCACACAAACAAACGGCTATTTCAAAAGAAAGAAAACTTAGGCTGGCCTCAGACATCTCCATAATATAAAACTATAAACATATTTATATATGTAACAGAAATATGAAACTATAAAGCAAAGCCTGAATGAAAAGACTGTGGCCCCAAAATTCTATAGTCAGGTAAAGTGCTATTCACATATCATGGCCAAAGAAAGATTTCTTTTTTGCACTAAGGGCTTAATAAATACATTACCAAATTATTCTTCCTAAAAAAAAATAAGTTAAAATAAGATTCAAAATAAATATGCCAATGGTGGATTAGACATAAAAAGACTGGCAGTAAACAATTTAAATGTCAAATTTTAAAGCTTAAATCACTGTTGAATGCATGACTACAAAACAGTAATGGTCATAATTCCTAAAACAATTATATAATAAAAAAATACGACTAGGATTAAATTTTTACATTGGGTAAAGAAGAAATGTAGAAAGACATAAAAGGATGACCTCTCCTTAGCAGTGAGAAAGGAAAGTTGATAAATATTTCCCTGCCTTGCATCTTTCTCCCTGAGTAATATCTCATCCCACTTCCACTGAATCATGTTGAATAAGCAGCTCCCAATCTGTGACTCCCACATCTAGCTACCTAACCAAAGAGATCTCAGTCTATATTTCTCAAAGGCATTTTAAAATCAGCATATCCTAAAACAAAATCTTCATCTCTATCCCACTTTTCATATCCCAAATCATTTTTCCTGACCCACTATTTGTAATGGCAGTTACAAAAGGTTGAACAGGGCTTTAAACATTAAATAGTCATTTGTTTAATTCCAAAGCAAAGTTTCTGACAATTCAGTTCAGGAATCACTAGCAGCAAAATCACCAAGGTGCTTGACTAAAAAGGTACTCTACCAGACCCCTTATCAAATATATCAGATTCTCCTGGAGTGGGCCTCAAGAATCTGCATTTTCAAGAAGCACCCTGGTTGATATTTTAATGTGCCCTAAAATTTGGGAACTACTGCCCCAGGACCATTATATTCCAACATTATTCGCCATTAATTGAAATAGATCTTTCTGCAAAGATCAAGAAGCCACAAGATGCTTATGTTCACACACACAGAAATCTTCTTAAAGTTCCTGTTTGGCTTTAATTTCTATGTACAAGCTTTCCATAATTTATTGGAGAAACTTCTATTAACTTTATACCTTATTCATTTGAAAGTAACTTTAAATGTATCATGTATGGAAAAATCTACTAGTAGCTTACTCTGTCCTTTCTTTCCTTTTCTCCTAAAAATAGCACCCTCTCCCCCACTCCATACCAATTGTCTTTTGTAGTTTGAAACAGTAACATCCCCCAGCCTGTCTTGTTGTGTGCTTTATGGTCAAATCTGGCCAGTAAGATGCAAGCATGAACAGTGAGTTCGTAACTTCTTGGGAAGTTTCCCTTCACATCTCACAGACGTAAATTAATAGCGTCAGAAATCAAATCCAACAGTCTGCATCTAAAGCCCATGTCTTTCCAACTCTTGGCTGCCTTCCTAAAAGTCAAATCTTTACTGTATCTTGTACAAGTACTCTAACTACACGATTATAAAAATGCTTCAGGAGTTTTGGGGAAAAATATTTTATTTCTCATAAATACAAAATGAGTAATAATCAAACATGTATTTAAAAGCTGTTTCAAACTCCAGACACATTTTGCCATAAAATTAATGTTTGAGATCGGAGTTCCTTGCCAGTTCTTAGGCCTGTTTAATTACAAATGCAGAATTCACTGACGAACAGGACTCAATGATCTTTATCACCTGAGGAGTATGAAGAATAGGCAGGAAGCAAATTCAGAGTAAGGGTTACCCTTGGGAAGCAAAGAGGAAATGTTTCAAATACGGCATCACAGGCTTTCAAGGGTGTTTATAAAGTTGTTCCTTAAGCCACTTCAGAGTAAAGTTCTTAAACTCAGAATGTAATCTTAAAAGGCATTAAATAATACCCATCCATGCATAGCACCCCAATAAAGACCCTACACACAAAAATTACTGTACTCTTACCCTACGCATGGCTTCCTCCTCTTCTTGACGCTTTTCATAATGTGCAAAGTCATCAAAGATTGAGGTGGTATGCTTGAAAGTAGCAATTATTTTAAGCACTTGCTTAGCTTTTTCTAGGGGTACCTCTTGAGTGTCCCTTGAATTGGTAACTGGTTTGTTGTCATTATTTTCTAAGCGAATATGCCGTAATTGGTTATTGGGAACATCTTTGACAAAGATCCACTTAACTTCAAATTTGCCCTTCCACTTATCCTGAGACCAGACACCAGCATATGCATTATAGTCCACAACAGACTTCATTTCAGCCACTCCACAAAAATGTCCACTGCCATTCACACTGAAGAGTAAATAGAGTGGGCCTTTCCCATTCAGGGAACGGTAAGCTGCATCCAAACGCTTATTACCATGCTCAGTACTACACCAGATAGAGTACTTAATGGAACGGTGAATGTCATCCTCAGAATAGCTTTTAATTATAAACACACGTCCATTCTTCAGGTTCCAGTCAAAGTCTTTGGGATTATAGTTGTTTATGGCCTTTAGCTTTTCCAGCACTGGATGCACTTCTACACTAGAAGGTGAAGCGCTGACAGGAACAACACCTAAACCAAAGTTTTCACCGCCCGCTCCATTGTTCTGGTTGAAGCCAGCTCCCCTATTCCGAGGAGCTACCCAGCGGTTCTGCAACTGTTGCTGTTGGGGCTGCACTTGGTGAGGCTGGGCCTGTGGCTGAGGTCCTTGTTGCTGCTGTGGTTGTGGTGGCTGAGGCTGCTGTTGAGGCAGTTGGCTTTGCACCAATGGTGGTGGTTGAATTAATGGCTGAGGCTGCTGGATTATAGTTTGAGGAGGCAGAACTGGTTGGGTTGGTGGAGCCTTTACCACAGACCCCTTTTCATCCCAAGTTCCAATATTCATGTTGTGTTTTATAGGAGGTGGTGGCACAGCAGAACCCCCAATTCCCACATTGCC
This sequence comes from Phyllostomus hastatus, assembly GCF_019186645.2. Lineage (NCBI taxonomy): Eukaryota > Metazoa > Chordata > Mammalia > Chiroptera > Phyllostomidae > Phyllostomus > Phyllostomus hastatus. The sequence continues at coordinate 8,409,363 of NW_025334017.1, read as the reverse complement.
CTTGGGTTTAAGTTTCGGTTGAGGTTTGGCAGGCTTTCTGGCAATGGCGGCCCAAGAGGTTGGTTTAGGTGCTGCACTGCTAACTGGGGGCACACTATTGGTTGCAATGCTAGTCATACCACTGCTGCTCAAGGCTGTACCTACAGTTTTTGTCACTGCAGCTGTCAGGTCACCACCAATTTTCAGTCCAGTCATGCCTTGCTCAATACTGTTAATGCCGGGCACCTTACTCAAAGTATCATTGCCAAATCCAGCCTGTCCATCAGTAATAGCTCTCCCAAGAGAACTAGGTGGATAGCCGTAACTGCTACTATAAGCAGAACTTTGCGTTGATTGTCCCTGAGATCCACTTGTCCCCCATGTAGAGAAATCAGCATTACCAGGAAAAAAGTTAAATCCATGCTGACCAAGAAATGGAGGGGTATTTCCTAATGCCCCAGGTTGACTAAACACACCATCTGGTATATAATGATGTTCTCCATTACTCATTTGTCCATAGGTTGTCAGATATGGCATAGGTTGGTCTCCCGCCGTGGACCATGCTGCTTCCCCAAGAGAATATGGAAATCCAATGGATGGAGCATAGTAACTAGGCATGTATGGATCTGACATTGGTGGATAGCTGTTACTCTGGAAAACAAAAGATCATAATCAAGAGCGAGATTTCCTCTGAAGGGTAGGGGGAAAAAAAGACATGTGAAAGATTAAAATCAAATAGTTTTAAGTAAATGAAAAACAAATCTACCTGATCCAGATAGCTGAATTAAAATTTCACATCTAATTTTATTGACAAAAAAATAGGCTGATGACTATTTTTATTTTAAAGTATTATATATAAAATCGCAGGATTTTTATTTCAGAGCAGGAGGTAGTGGTGAGTTGATTATTTTTGTTTAAGGGCCTGGTCCTGTACCACAATTTCAAAATACTGTAATTTCAGTGTAGCAAAGTTGATTTATACATTTTGCAGACAAGAAATGACCTTTTACAGCCAGCTTTATTTTAAGTAATTGATGTATCCAAAAATTCATAAGCAAGAATTTAACAAACCTGGAAACCATGCCATTAGGAGAGAAATTAGTCTGTCTATATTATGGAATCCACTTCAGCAATTAAATTTTCTATTTTTATTAAGAAAACAGAGAAATACACTCTAATAAAAAAGATTCAAGATTATAACTACAGCATGATTCATCTCTATTTTTGTTTTGCCTTGTTCATTTTGAAAAAAATAAAATAAAACCAAATCCTTACTATAGTTTCTTAATGGTGAGATGCTAAGTGCCTCTTCTTTGTAGTAGGTTTTCCAAATTTTACACAATAAACTTACCACCTTCCTAACCAGAATTTTCATTCGAAAACAAATTCCTGTATTTTTTCCAGAATTACTGCAATTATATCAACTTTTATTTTGAATATTAACTAATCATTCATTTAAGTTATTTGCCAGAGACCAAGGTACCAAATTCCATTTTAAAACTCAAATTGTTACTACACAACATGAAAAATAAAATATTATTAAGATTTCTTTGAAAAATGCAGTTATGTCAAAAACAGGTCTGACAGATTTTCACTCTTTGATGTAGGTACGATTTTTAAAGCTTCAGACAGAGCTTTAGAATTTGTAGAATTTAATAAGCAGGGTGGAAAAATTAAGCTAATATCCAGTTAGGACAACTAGTGTTCCCTTTGCAAGGGTCAAATTTTGAAGGTGATTATTCTAAATTTTGTCAATATTAATATTCTAAATTCTCCAGAGCAAAGTATGTAATCCACTTTTATTTTGCCATTACTCTCTTGGGACTACTCACTCAAGAAAGCACATCAGTACAAATATGTGCCAAATATCAGTCATACTACTTGGAATTTACTTATTAAAGGCCAATCATTGAAAACGGAGATGCTTTATTGTTACTATTAAATTTCTTGTAACACATGTTGTGACTGTTACAAGTACACTGACTATGAGAAAGCTAACATTTTGTCTTTTAAAATGATTTTGTTATAACAAAAATAAAAATAACAAGAGAATCAAACAAAGGCTGCATTTAAATTAACAATTATAACACAGTATTGCGGAGTTATTTCCAGTAAAGCTTGGGCTTAAACAACTGTCACTTCCTACTTAAAAAAAATAAGACTTTAAATACACTTGATATTAAGTATACTTTACTGCATTCAAAACTGAAAATACACGTTACTATTTATTATTTTAGTTAAACATATTCTTTAACTATAATGGATAATTACTAACTGTATTTAAAAATATATTAGTATAAAGGAAATGAGGAGCATCTCCTCAACCATAGTAGTGCCATCATTAGAGATGAACAGTGTAAATATCGACTGTTCTATACAAAGACAAATACAAGAGCTTGAGAGGAATTCAAAATAACCAATGGTTTCCAACAAAAAAATATCTTTTTAAAGAAACTGAGTAAACTTTACTAGCCATGAAGATGACTCACACACAAGTATAATCCAATTACTGAATTATTTACTAAAAATTAAATACCATAATGTTTAAAGTCAATTTGACATAACTCTGAAAAGCTTAATGAAAATTAACAGAAGTTCAGCCAATATAAATGAATATATAATAGATTAAAAGGTTTTAAAATTGTCTTTTTTTAGTTTAAAGTTACTGAAGGATTTATTTGTTCATTCATTCATTCTAATCTAACACTCATTGAATGACTACATTGTGAAATACACTGGTAAGAGGTACTCATTCTACAAGAAAACCTATAGCTAAAGACACATAACACAGGAAAGTCAATAAATTCTACATGAGGAAAGAGTAAGAGACCTGGGATAAGTACGGAGGTAATCAGTTTCAAAGTTTTAATTTAGAATGTTGGCAATGAAATCTAGACTCAGTAAGTACTTATCTGGCTGTAGGAGTGGAAAAGCACACCAGGTAGAAAGTTTTATCATTTTTCATAATGAAGTATTTGTAAAACTATACTCATACCTTATTCTCAATATTCTTATTTCACCACCACTAATGCTGAATTCTGCGTAATAGTTACACATCAAGTTCCTAATTTATCTATACCTATTGTGTAATTCAGGGGACAGCCAACAAAAGACCAAAGAACAAATACAGGGGTAGCAAAAGTAGTCTTAAAGTTGTTCGTATGGAAAAAAAGACATGTGGGTTATGATTATTATGACAGCCTCATTAATTCTTTATTTTATGTACTCACAACTGTAACCATACTTTTGCCTACTACTATATTTTAAGCTTGCAAGCCAAATACTCTCTTGGTTGCCGCCAATCTTTAAAAAAACAAACAAACAAACAAGCAAAAAAAAAAAAAAAACCTTTTAAAAAAGACTGCTAACTCAAGGGTTTTCTCAAAGAAAATGGCATGGACTGGATTTGGTCCCTGGGCCACAGTTTTGTCAACTCTGTTTTAACGGGTTCGGTAACCTGTGCCAATTCCTAGAAACAAAGAAGTTCCCAACCTCTACTATTAGATAAATGGGGAACAAATTTCTGCCAATTCTTTCTCCTCTGGGGCTGAAACAGGTCCAAACTCTTTTGGGTATGAAGGCTTTGATTAGTTATCTTTTCAATTATTTTAAAAAATCATGATCTTTACTACTTCCCTGTAAATCAGTGGTTTTGTCAAGAGTAAATTTAAATTACTTTAAAATGTGCTGCACTAGTCACACCTGCCTATCAGACAGACAGCTCAGGCTGATAAGAGACATGTTACTGCACATGTAGGACGACACAGCTGGCCACAGTACTACCACCTAGAGTCCTCGAGTACACTTCATAAATGGCCTTTCTCCACTTTATCAAATGCTAGCCATTTATTTCCCAATTCTCCCAGGAGTTTTAGCTGAATGAGATGTTTGTTTCCTTAGCTCTATAAAAGCAACTTAAGCAATCTCCTTTCAAAAAGACAAGACTTCAGTTTGGAGTCTAGTAAAAACAAAATGGTGGGAACTCTTTAAAGTAAAAAAAAAAAATATGATCAACACATTTTGAATTGGTAGAGCTCTGATTATAATTGGAAATATTTTTAAATGCTTTGCTAAATTTTTAATTGCTAGCTAAGTGGAATATCAATTAGAGAAATGCACCTTGGTAGTGGAGAAAACAGAATTTCCACCCACTGATAATGGAAAATAACTCAAAACTTACTTTCACCTTTTACTTAAAACCTGGTTATAATGAGACATAATCAATTTCAGTCTATGCAAAGTAATCACTTTAAATAGCTCATTTCATAATTTGGAAAGTGGTAATAGTGAAATCTTACTATATTCTTTAAGGAGCTACAACCTTTAAACAAAGTAAAGTTTTTATTTCCCTCACATTCAAAAAACTAACTGGGAGGTAAAATAATATATGCATATAAAAAGTGATACACTAATCAGTGGACAGAATAAACATACTGGTGAAAACAGATGCACAAACCCTTTACCTACAGCATAAACTTAAAAAACACAGCTAAAGAGGCCATTAATAAAAGGCTGAAGTGAAAGAGCGAGGCAACTAAATTCTCATCCTAGCCCAGGCACTTACCATCATGAAAGTAGCCAAGTTACAACTCTAATTGTTTTCTCCTCTATTAAAAGAAAATAAACATACATTGCCTGGGACCTAAAAAGTGTTCAATTGACAAGTTATATGTATTAATACAACTTAAGCTGCCTCTTTAAAATGTATCTTAATCATAACACACATTTGTATAATTTTGAAACTAGTCCAGACCTAAAAAGTATAAAGTCATCAATGATGTGATGTAGTAGGCAAGGACTGGGCTCAAATTCTGTACTCTCACTTTCTATGTCAGTGAACTCCTCAGATCACTTCATTTCTCTAGCCCTGTTAATTTCGTCAGTAAATTGGGGATAATACCTGATGCTCTAATTAATTGTAAAGATTTTAAAAAACTGCTAAGTGCTACATGGCAATACAGAGTTATGCATTTACCTTAATTTCTTTTTTTGGAAACTAAAATACAGAAGATTAAAAGATCTTCCTTAAAATTTTGAAACCATTTATAATTGTTATCCCTAAGCTGGTAGGCCAGTTGTTTTTCTATTATCTCAAAGAAAACTTTAACAATAATAAAAAGTTTATGATCACTGTTCTGACCTCAGGGCATTTTAATACAAATCAATTATAACTGAACCTTTCAGTTAAGGTAACTTAATACCCATTTTTCCTTCATAAATATCCAAACTTCCATGAAATAACATTGTACAATGTTTCAGAAGTTCAATAAAAAGGTTGAAGCATCATCTACCAACAGCACAGAGAAAAACAAAACTACCTTCCCTTAAGAATTAGGTACTTCAGTCTCCAGAACTCATTTCTGAATTAACAAAAAGTGAAGTTTAGTCTACTTTTAATGCTTATCTGTACATTCCTCTAGTATTTTAAAAATATTATTGTACTTTTAAAAACATGATTTATTCATACCTAATCATAAGAATGTCATAAGAATAATGTATTACATATCATACTCAATTAATGTGATATTTCATCAACCATAATTCTTAATTCCCTAATTCTGAAGATAACCTAATCTACTCATTCAATAAGTACTTAATGAATGTCTCCTACATGTCAGATTAAAGTGCTAGTCATTGGAGACATGAAAACATGGTCTCTGACCTAGAGGACTTCACAGGTCTAGTAGAGAAGACATATTTACCCTACAATCTGGTAAGTACAAACAGAGCAAAACAAACACTCTAGCACAAAGAGAATAGTGCAAGTAACTGGGGAAATCAGTAAAAACTTTAGAAGTAACAGACATCTGAATGTGTCTGTGTGTGTAAATCATATATACTGAGATCATGAAATATTTATATTTTCAGAAAATAATAATAAGCCCTATTTCCTTGAGTAATTAGACAGAGAAAGTTAACCAAAGTCGAGGCAGGAAGGGATGTGTTGTGAAGTTGAGGTCAAGTCTTTAATGTAACAATCGTATAGCCAAACTTCAACTTTGAGAAGACTCCTGAATGTAGAACTACCTATTAGGAAATCATTGGAACAGGCAGAGATAATGAAAACCTTAACTAAGGGCAGGGACAGAAAATAACAAAATTCAAAATATATTACTTTCTTACTTGTTTACACCTCTTCCTGATAAACATGACTAGGAATTTGTTTCCCCATATACACAAGCAGACGAATGCAAACTTCATTTATCCAATTTATTCTTCAAATGTATATGGCACCTTTAATAGTATCAATTAAACCTGAATTTTCCAATCAACTTAATTACCTTGTTATTCTGAGGAATTATAGAGAACTATTTTTTTTGTATTGCTGACCTTTATTTTTACTTAAATGTAGTCACCTTTTGCCCTAGCTGGTGTGGCTCAGTGGATTAAGTGCTGGGCCTGCAAACCAAAGGGTCACGGATTTGATCCCCAATCAGGGCACATGCCTGGGTTGCAGGCCAGGTCACAGGTTTGGGGTGTAGGAAAGGCAACCACACACTAATGTTTCTCTCCCTTTCTTTTTCCCTCCCTTCCCCTCTCTCTAAAAATAAATTAAATCTTTAAATATATATAGTGATCTTTTAAGAGAATTAACAAAAAAGGTTTACACAGCAAATATTTTACATAAATGTAAACATGCATGTCTACTTCATAATTAAGGAAAAATTTAATTTTAAGCACAAAGCTTTAAAAATCATTCAAGAATGAATGACACATTAAACCCAAGATAGAATTAACAGAAGCAACAAAAACACACATTTTATAAAGCTTCAATTGGTCTTGTCTTTCAAACTACTGGTTAAGGCCTGAGTTTCAAAATCCTACCTTCCTTGTCAAACAGAAACATCCAATTTGGCTATACCTATTATATATCTATATAACAGAGCACTAATTTTCAGACCTGAAGGACAGATATTCACTTGTAAGTTACTATAAAAATTATTTCCTAAGGAAGTGAAGAGTAGAAACTGTAAGAAATATGCTGCATCAGAAGGTCAATAACCTGGTTTAAAGTATCCCTGGGTTTAATGTGAGTAAGTACAGAAAGCAATTTCAGTTAACCCAAAACATTAAATACCTTTTTCAGGCAAAGGATTCATTTTTCTTATTTACAATATTAAAATCAGATGATGACATTCAATTATGAAGTCGTATTATGTGTTTAATTGAAATTTTAAAAAAATTAAACAATTACTTCAACTAGGTCAGTACAAGGACCTATAACTACTTGCAGAACTTTAAATCTGCAAATAATTACTTGATATATTTCACCAGTAAATCCAGTTTCACTAATCTGCTTTAAAAAGGTCAATTTTTTTTAAAAGATTTTATTTATTTATTTTTAGGGAGGGAAGGGAGAAAGAGAGAGAGAAACATCAATGTGCGGTTGCTGGGGGCCATGGCCTGCAACCCAGGTATGTGGCCTGACTGGGAATCGAACCTGCGACACTTTGGTTCGCAGCCCGCGCTCAATCCACTGAGCTACGCCAGCCAGGGCAAAAAAGGTCAATTTTTATAAATTGTTCTATTTCATCTAAGTGATTACAAGTAACTTACAAGTAAGTCTTACACAACTTCAAGATTTCAGATAATTTTCCATTATCTCCAAAAGATCCATTTCTCAATATTTTTATAATTGTAGTGCTCTTTAAAAAGTAATCGTGTGCCCTGAGTATATCTAATTATTTTTAGTATTACAGAAAGGTAATTGCTGAAAACCTATTGGTTAGTACTCACAAGAAAAGAGAAGTAAAACATAGCCTTACTGGTATCAAATTTTAAAACCTCCCATTAGAGTATGAATATATTGATTCGAGTATCATGAATTAAAATAATGATTTGATTAATATAAAGCATAAGACCTTCCATTTAAATAACACATTAAAATGAGTCTTTTATAGATGTTTCTGATAACATAAGGAAGTTTTTATGATACAATTTAAAAATCAGGCTCATTAAGATAAATGCACTTCTATTCTTAAAAAATAACTTTCCAACACTTAAAAAATTTTTACAAGTGAAATTCTTCTGCAAAATTCCAATTTAAAAAAAAAAATAGGTAAGAAGCAGAGCACAGCTCTGGTTGCCACAAGGGTGGGATCAAAGGTACCCTCCCCCAGTCTCCCCTAGGCAGACCTGAAACACCTCTGTGGAATGCCAAGTAACCAATCTTCTATGCCCCTGTGACAAATGAATTATAAAATATCTGTTACCAAGTAAAACTAAGATTCTTACATACCAATTTTCAAAAATCTACAATCCACTAAAATCCCCTGAAAACAGTTTGAACAATTAAGACAAAAGATCTGCATTCTATATCCTTGTCTTAGAAATTCATTTACATTGTAATGAAGTAGGAAATCAAGTAGCAAAAAAAAAACCATTTTAATTATTTAGATCAAAAAACTTCTCAAACTAATCTGATCATAAAGACCTTATGGGGGAAATATCTACTATACCTTGTAATATCAGAATGTCTGAAAAAAGTTAGAAAACACTGCCAAAAGGGATATTAACTGACCCAAACAGAATACAATGTTTCTTTTAAAACCTGCATATACATTGCACAGCAAATGATCTTCCCCTATTTTCCAATGATACATTCTTTCACAATCTCCAGGTGGAAAGTAAATTTATTGAGATCATAAAGATTATAATATAAATGTGAAATGCACTTTTCATTCTTAAGAGTAGCCAAACTTTCTCAGATTTTATCATCCATTTTTCTTCTTTCTCATGTGTTTATTCCCTCTCAACACATTCTAGGAATGTAGATCAAAGATAGAAGGGGTAGTTCACAGAAATTACCAAGAGGTTAATCAGTCTGAAATTAACCATGGCTCTCCACCATCCTAAAAATAATTCTACATCCCACAAATGGAAACTACTTTTTCTTCATATTTGCTCTAATACTGTGAAGTTGCGTGATAACATTTGGTTCCTTATACTTTTATAGTTTAAAAAAAAAATAGAGGTTAAGATTTCAAGATACATTTTTTCGTATTTTTTAAGCAAAGTAAACAAAAGCAGTTTTATTCCAGAATGTTCTCCTAAAGAAACTAGTTAATAATAAAACTTTATTTTTAAAATTTATTTCAAGTAGCAACATTTTTATTAAGCAGACAGAAATGGTATGGAGACCAAATACCACTTTTTATGTCTAAATCCTAATACTCCTTCACGAGATTTATAAAAAATCCAAATACACAAAAACCTCAAAAATCACCAATTATTTAATGAAATTCTCCATGGCTACAATATATAAGCAAGTGTTTATAAAGTCTTTATTTATCTATCTCCTTACCAATCTATGTATTCCCTGCATTTCTAGGTTATATTAAAATTTTATCAGTGAAATTCAAATTGGAATGCCTTATAAAGAAAACACTACACTGAATGAAAAATTTCAGGCACAAAGTAGTCCTCTCCCACCAATTTCTAACTAATAAAACCTTGTAATTTGCTTTGGCTATGAAGATATGAAAGTGACATGAAAAGATTAAATTCATTCAACATTCAAAAAAACTAACTACAATACATACAAATAATGTTCATCTTCAAATCTTTGTATTTTGTAATTTAGTTTCAGCTGTTTGTAATTTTTAAGAACTCTCCTGTGCCATAAACCTACAACTGCTATTCACTATTATGCAGGTACACTAAATTTATTAATGTTATGGTTAGTCTCATTAGATTAAAATATCTATTTGAAAAATCAAATAATACTAATATAAGCTAAATTTCCTAAATATGAAACTATCAAACTTACCTGATTTGTCTGGCTGCTTAAGTATGGCTCAAAATCATCATCATTTACAGCATCTTTTTGATGAATGGAACCGTTTTGTACTGAAACTAAAAAATATGTTTGTATTAGATGTGGTGTAATTATCATTATGAGAATCACAACAATCTTAACATTTTCAGTATTCTTCAAACCAAGTCACAAAAAGTTATCCCTGAGCTCTTTAGTCTTTTCACTTAAAAAGTCTTTTAAAGATTATCTTAATTTTGGATACAAATATTTATGTGCCACCCAAAACTTACAAATCTTGTATAAATAAGCCCAAGATTAGAGAAATATAAACTATATATACACTTCCCATTACCAAAAACATAGTAAATATCCCAATTTCAAAACTGCAGCAAGCAGTTAAAATGTTCAAAGGATTCGCTAATGCTATATTTGAATCTAAAATACTACTTCAGATAGTGTTGTACACAGATTTCTGTGTGTTCTCTAACTTTGTTAAATCTATGACTTAGTCCAATAAAGGTAAAGAATAAACTAACTTTTTTTGTAACTAAAGTTACAATAAGAATCTTAAATGTCTCCAGTTTAAAGCGACTAAAATTAACTAGAAGCAATATCACAATGAATATAATTATGAAAAAATCTAAATAAAAAGTTTTTAATCTAAACCAAAAAATTATGAAGACTTTCATGTCAAAGTACAAATAAAATTCAGGCACTAAAGATAATCATGATTACTTTTGCAACACACAAGAAAACCAGTAAGAACAATTTATAATGCCATATTTGTTCAGAGATAATTTCCATAAACGCTCTACACTTACTATTCTCTTGACACTGTCAGGGTGCTCTGAGCAGACTTGAGGTAAAAAGGTCTTGGGTTTGAATCCCAAGTCCAACACTGAGAAGCTGGGTGAGCCATCTCTAGTTAGTGACTTATCCTCTGTAACTCTACTTCTCTGTTCAAGGAGGATATTAATAGTACCTATCTATATCACCTGATCAAAGTATTCACCGATAACATGCAATAATCTTGAATATTATTACATAAAACATTACAAGATCTAAGTAGGACTAAAAATTACTTTAGGACCCACAAATTTTACTAGGCTAAAACTTGACGTGCTAGCAGTGTCTACATAAATATACTGATATATAAGAAGTTGAACCTTTCTGATGACTAGTCTCAGAAACAACAAAACCCACTCAATATCTGGGATTTATTACTTAAAAAGTGTCATGAAATATTATAAATTAAGGCTGGGGGCAAAAGATTTAAGTTGTGTTCCTTCACAATAGCATACCATTTTTATTTCCCTAATGAGTTTAGATCACCTACTATGTAGTAATACTGAGTTGACAATGACATGGGAGCAAAAATAGGCAATATGCCTTAGTTCTTTGCATCCCACTAAATAGCATGATCACTGAAAGAAATGATGATAGATTGTGAAGGCTTCAAAGTAAACCTTAAAGACAACAAGAGAAACGTGGTCAACTTGATCTCAAGTGGTTTAACTCTATGATAAAGACAGCATCATAGCCAAGGTTGAGCTAAATGTACTCCCCAGAATTTAAGTATGTTAATAGTCACTAGAAATGAAAATGGAGGTGGGCGCTTTAGGTTATCTGGTGGGCTAATCATGTCAGCCCAAGAGATTCTAGCATACCTGTTCTCCTTTACCACTGAGTTTACCACTCCTTTATGAAAGATAGTTACGCATAGTCTATTACCTCTTGAAAAATAATTCTTCACTACACTTTTGGATTATTACTTTTTTGAAACAGCTACCCATGTCAAAATCACAACTCTGTTTCTCATATTTGTTAGATTCTCACAAATGTAATCTATATTGCTGGTATAGTAAAAAATGCTTACTTAAAATTTATTTAAATACATACTACACTGCTATTCTTATTTCCTGTTCTATCCTTTCTCTTCTTGTAAGGGTCGCTGAAACTAAGACCAAAACATTCACACACACTAAGTTAATAGTCTACAGTCACTTATAAGTGATGCATTAATTGTCTAAGAAATCCTAAAAAAATTATTCAAGGAGTATGTCAATCTAAGGAAATGTTTAATTAAAAGTATTTTATGCATACTGACAGGTAATTTGCATTCAATTAAAATCTGAATAAGAAGCTAGCTCTTGAGTTTCAGAAGCATACATTTAAGAAATTCAACTGTCTTAAAAAAAAAGACTTTAGTTTTTGAACATTACTTAACGACAATCTAATGTCTTGGAGACTGAGAGCCATTAAACAGTAATGAAATCCAAGCCTGTTCCACAGTCTGTACAAGTTCTTCAGGGAAAAAAGAACAGTTGACTTACATGATTCTTCGCCTGTTTCCTCTGCTCTATGAAGCAGAGTCAAATCAAGATAGAACATGGGCCTTAGGAGCCAGATGATTCTTTGCTCTGGTCTGACTACATCAAGTTAGGAAAGTCAACAGATCTGTGCATCATGTTTTCCCACCTACAAAAACAGCGACAATACCATATACCCTCTATCTCCTTATAGGAATGTTTTGAGGATTAATAATAAAATAAAGCCTAAAATGACAGTTAGGTGCTTTGCAATCATTTCCAGAGGGGAGGTGGGGAGAGGTTACAAAAGAATATTGCCAAAATACAAGGCATTTTCAACTACTTTTCTGAAACACTGAAAGTGCTAAATTTAACCTAATTCTTTGAAACTGCAGTTGTACCAATATTGGGAGGGGAGAGAGGAGCCAAAAGAAAAATTCCTTTCCATACATTTATCTATTTATAAACTTAAGGGATAGGAAGAAGCAAGCAACAAGGCCTAAGGCTACCTGGAGTATAAGATCTGACACTTTTCTCTGTGATGCCTGCAGGAAAAGGAACAATATACTGATTCCTGCAAGCAAAAACTCTCATTAATAAACAAAAGTGATATAAAGTCATTTTAAAATTATGGACCAATAGGTAAATAATTACCCTTAAATTTCTACCACCCTTCAGTACTACCTCAGCCAACAATAATAAAAATAATTCTAACAGTTAACATAGAGACAACAGATGAATTTAAAAGAATTCAAACTTATAAACAAGTAAACCTAGGACTATTTATATTACAAAAGCATTTTTGCCCTCCAAAGATACTGCTATAGAAGTCCCTTTAAATTTTAGTTCCTTTAGTGCACTTATGTTACGAATGCAGAAAATCAAAGACACTAAAGCCAAGTGTAAAGCCAATGCTGTCAACTAATGACAATTCAGGAAAGAAACATAGCATCTCTGAAATTACATTAACTGAAAAGAATCCTTTCAAAATTCTGACAACTCCTCAGGGACATGTATTTTTCATAAGTTTGATGAGTTCTGAATTCAAGTTTAATACTCATGTTCTTAGAATACTGAGGCTGTAGCTGAAGAAAAATAACTTTGCTTTCTGCTTCATAAGTAAACAGTATAACTGTAAAACAATTTCACTAGCTTGAAAACCAAGTCAGCTAAGGCAGAGTAGTTTTTCTCAAACACACACCATTATCTATTGGTATCAGTTCATTGGAGGTGTTGCCTTGTCTTTTGTAATTCTCCCTGTAGAGGCATACAAATAGAAGTAATGTATATGTATATTTGTGTACTTGTAGTATCCATCATTTTAAAGCATCTTAAATGACTACCAATACTTTTAGGGCAGTAGAGTTTTTCCCTACCACCATATCTTAGGCAATAGTCTTCTGGCATCCTAAAAATAGATGAGGCAAGGAAGGTGATAGGAAACCAGAAAATACAGTGACTCCTAGAGCAGCGGACTTTTATAATCACAACAATCCTTATAACATAGAATAGGATTTACAACCAGAATTATTACTTTTATTTTATAGATGGAGGGGGAATTCTGATCAAAAGATGCACTGTGTTCAAGCTCACTTGGCAAGTCAGTGGCCACAAGCAGTATTAGAATACAGATCACCTAGGAATCCCAGTCCATCATTCTATCCATGAATGAGATTATGAACTGAACAATAAAGGAGAAAGGAAAATTGCTGTAATGAAGAACCATCCAAATACATACTCTGTATGTGTATCTAAATACATCTAACAAACAGAAGTGAAAATACTGATAAAACAATTTTAATGACCAAGAAGTATTTATGGCCAATATGCAATATTATTTATATATAACTAATAATATCAAAGACTATGTCATACATCAAGATTATATTAATGGCTTAATAAATAGATGCTCTTATTTTGTTTTGTTGAACAAGTACTTCATAGAACTTGCATACTTACCTCAAAGCAGATAACACAAAACACTTAGCATTTGAAATAGCCTTGCAAAGTGCCACCTCCCCACAGATCTAGGATAAAATAATTTATGCTAGGCAATAATAAGCACAAATTTCACATATCTCAAAGTCTGTATACTTCCTAATAGACTAGCAAAAAAATAATAGATCATTCTTTTTAAATTTACAAGTTAGTTTATGAAAACTCAGTTAAAATCAACAATACCAACTTCAGAGGTTTATGTTCACAACATAGAAAATGATTCTAAAATCAAAAAATTAACTCTAAAAATTAAATTCTAGAATTTAAAATTTGTAAGGGTGTACATACTCCAAGAAAATACATCTTTCAAATCAAAACACAGCAATGTTACTTAAACAGTGCCATATATCTGGTATGCACAAGTTCTCAAATAAATCATACAACTCAAAGAAAATTAACTAAGCTGTGTATACAGTACCTATCCCTTTCAAATTTGCTATAGTATATAAAAACCTGAAGATTAAAAAAACCTAAACATTTTGCTACTGAAATAAAAAACAGGAAGCATAATTCTATTTCATCTAATTTCAAGCCCTATTTAGAAACTGTTATAAATACATAATTCGCTGTAATGTTATTTAATTGGCACTGTCCCAAGAAAGCAGTTATTGTTCTATGCTCAGTCAAGTCACATGATCAATGTCATGTTTCAGTCAGCTGACTATATTACTCCAGATTAGTAAATACAAAATAAACTTATTTTTAAAAATGCTTTACCTTCAGTAGAACTTCTCTCTCTCTCTTTAACTAAATACTAAATCACATAATCCTGGCAGGAAATTAGTCCTTTCTAAAATAACAAATTGAGTCTCACCTTGCAATCTTAACTACATAACAAGATGACATGCCTGGTCAGTCTTATCTCTAATGTAAATAACTTCAGTAGCATCAATGATTAACAGTACAATTTGCACTAGTATAACATGGAATACTATGGGATTGTATGTTCCAGTGTAACCCACATATATCATACAAAATATCTACTTATCTACATACGTACATAAGGATTTCTTGTGGCAGAAGTTACATAATACAGATAAGTTGCAAAATTAAAGAAATGTCACTGCATTCATAATAATAGTTCCTGAACTGAAATACAACTAAGTAGAAAACTATTTCTTGCACCACTGTTCTTTCTATAAAAGTGGCATCAAAGCATGGAACTACCTTAAGTTTTGGATAGTATTTGGCTGCCTTAGTCACGATGAATGTTTCCCCAATCCTTCATTTCAAAAAAATAAAAATAAAAAAGGAACAAAAACAAAAAGGGCCTCACAGTTTAACAAATAACATCAAACCGACATTGGTGAATTAGAGAAAATCATCCAAACTCACCCTTATTTCCTTGCCCTTTAGGTCTCTGTGTAGCAAGACGAAAGGTATCGTAATGAGAAGAGAAAAAAAAAGGAAAAGTGTTAATCGAAGGCGTTATCAAAGACAAGTTATTTTAAACAATCCGCGTAGGAGTGAAAGCCACCATATCCTCCATAGCCACGGACTTCCCAACCACCCGGTCTTTAAACCTCCTACCGCCACTCGGGGTCCGTCTCCCGAGCTCGCCCCGGGTTCAGCCCCACGTCTGCGCCCTCAGGAGGCGTCCTAAGGCCCGAAGAGCAGTCCTTCCCCCACCCCCCGCGGCCACCCGCCTCCACCGCAGACTGGGCCGGGGCGCAAGACCCGGCCCGGGCGGCAGGACCGCAACTTGCGCCGGGGGCACCGTTATGGGGCCGGCAGCGGCGGCGACGGGGAGGAGCCGAAGCCCCACGCGAGGGTGGAGCTCCGGGGCTCGGGCCTTCGCCGAGCCTGAAGCCTCGGCTCCCTCACCTGATCCACGCTAGTGGCTGACATTCTTCACCGCAACCCGAGAGCTGCCGCCGCCGCCGCTGCCGCCTGGGCCTCTCCCCGTGCACTCACAGCAGTTGGAAGCCGCCCTCGGCCGAGTGACCGTTCCAGCCGCCGCCGCTGCCGCCGCTCGCTGAGAAGCCAGAGAGAGGGCCTCGCGCTCGGGAGCCGGTGGAGAGGGCCCGTCTCTTCCGCCTGCACGTTCGTCTTCCCCTCTCCCTCTCCGCTTCTCGGGTCCACAATGGCGGACAGACTCTCTAGTCTCACTTCCGCTCCGAGCCTCCCTGACCTTCCGCTCTCCACTCTGACGTCCGCACTCACCTCGCTCTTCCTCCCCCACCCTCCCGCCACCGGTAGGGGCTCCGCCCCCACACACCGCGTCACCGGAGACGGGAGCCGCGCGGCCAACCCGGGGCGCGTGTGCTAATGAGGGTGCGCTTCTGTGCGAGTGTGAGTGACAGCGTTCAGGGTCGCTCGGGTACCTTCCTTCCGTCAGGCACCGAAGCTGCAAGCCTCTTTTGGGGCGGTGGCCTCGGGAATGGGGGCCATAGCGGGATTCGGGGCCTTCTAGGCAGGAAGTGGGCCTGGGAGGGAGGCGCGCTGCCAGGAATTGTAGTAGAGCTTGGCCGGCTGCGCCCACCGGGCGGCGGAGTGGACGTTGGCCAGTTGGCACGCCTTAGCCGCGCCCTCCGATTTTGGGCGAGCTGCAGTGGCCGGGCCTCCACTGGTGCCTCCCGAAACTGTCTAAAGCCACGTGTGCGGCTTAGTAATTCAGCCACCCTCGCCCTCGGGACAGATTTGCTAGGACGTCCACACCAGCGAGCACGTGCGGCGAAAGTTCCTGGGTTGGAGCTCTGGGCAGTGACACGTCTAAAAGCAAGTAGGAGGTGAGCTGGCAAGTGTTTGGGACTCTCCAAGTCCCAGCAACATGACAGGAATATTTCACAATTCAGCTGTAACCTGTGAAGCAGACTTTGCCACCCAATTCATGTATTTGTGTTCCCCTCCTGAGATGTTGATTTTGATGAATGAATAAAGTTAATTTGATAAAGATAAGTGTAGTGGCAAGACGTTGTTTTTCAGCCCTAAAAGGACAGATGCTTAAAGTAACTGTTCAAGTTACTTCTCTGCAAATTGGCAAAAGCAAAGCGCTAATAGGCAACAGTTTGAAATTTGTTGAAATAACATTTGTAGTAAGGGCAAAGATTCCTTGCCTAACGGACATGATGGGGATTCTATATAAAGTAATCTCTTAAATAATCAAATTCTTCCAAATTCATCAAATAGGTGATTATAAAGTTGACGAATTGTAGGATTAATTTTTTGGTGTGCAATGCAACAAGATTTTAGAAGCACTGAATAGTAGAACTGGAACTTATCTTAAGAGTCCACTATTTCATATCTATCACCAAGAGGCATTCTTCAGATCTGGTCAGTTTCCCATGCATTCCCATTTTGCTACATGTCCCAGGGACTCACTAACTTTCAGTTCAGGCTGAGCTGTCTCCATTTCCCAAGATTCCCCCACCCGTCCAGTTGTTTCTTCATCTCCCCAGTTTACCCTCCTCCACTCCCAGACAGACCTTTTGCATTTGACAGAATTTGCTACTACATGTTATGAGTGGGCAAATTGAGAAAGGAAGCTTGTGAAACTTTTCAGGCCTTGTCTTTTATCCTTAATTATCTAAGTTAAAAAGCAGGGCTTTGGAATCCAACCAATCTAAGTTTGAATTCTGGCTTGGCTGGACTTAGTTGTAAAACCTTGGGAAAGGCACTGAAATTTGCTAAGCCTTAGTTTGCTCACAAGTAAAATCAGGTCAGGTATGTGTACTTTCTGGCACAGAGTAAGTTTGCAACCAGAAGTGGCTATACAGGGCTAGTTTCTGGTTCCTTTGCTAAATAATTTCTAGAAAGGTGATAATAGCTTGCATTCGCTCAGTGTTCATTATATGTTAGGCATTTCTAATCATTTAAGTCCTCATAGCACTTCTGTGTGTTAAGTGCTATTTTAAAAAACTGACACACAGGGAAATTAAGGAACATGCCCAGAATAATACAGCTAGTCACTGTGAGAGCAAGGATTTGAACACAGGCGGTCTGGCTCTAGAGCGTGGACTCTATACCACATAATGCTGCCTAATGACATGATACTCTGAGAACTTTCTGTTTGCTTTCATTCCTGTCCCTTCTCAAACTCCTTATTTATTGTCCATCCTAGCATTGAGGTTTGAACTGGTACAATAGAGTGCTAACTGCCATGAGATATAAAGCCATTTAATTTAATATTAAATACTTTTTCAAAATATGTCTGGGAAATACCTAAAATCATCTCTACTGCCTCCGGAAGTATGCAAGTGGTATTTTGGAAAATGCTGATCTAGAGTCTAAACAAAATTTCACTTTTCTACGGGGCCATTGATATACCAGCCTCCCCTGGTGAGCCCAGCACTGTTCAAAGCTTGGAAAGGAGAGGGCGAGCTGAATTTCAGCCCCCGTTTGCCTTTCAGCCTTCTTGGTGCCTTTATCCAATGCAGACCCTCTGCATTTCTACATAATAACCCTGTACTTCTGCATGACTCCGTCTGTGAGTTCAAATTAGCTTCAGCTGGAGGTCACATCGACTCCAAAATAATAGGAACTTAAGATAGAGGTCTGTTCTGCTCTCATGCAAAAGAAGTCTAGTCAGTCTAGGACTTGGGCTGCTGTCACAGTGTAAGGTGGATTCTAGCCTCTTGCTCTGCCATCCTCACTTCCCCCAGTACACGGTGACTTCCCTACTTGCAGCCATCATAATCATATTCCTACCTTCAAAAAGAAAGGTAAAGACACATCGCTTCCCTTTATGGACATTTTATAAAAAATGCATTTCCTGCTTCTGCCTACCACCGACTAACTATAAGACAGTCTCAAGAAAATACTTAGTTGAAGGAAACATGGAAATATATCCTGGTATATCCTAGGTTGTCATGTACTTGGCTAAAAATCAAAGTTTACCACTAATGAAGACTGGGACAATGGGTAGTGAGAAATAAATATTAAAGTGATGTTTTCTCATGACTTAGATTGGGGTGATGGGTTTTGGAAAGGTACAGGTAAGGTACCTTTCTCACTGCATCATATTGGGGGCATTTGGTTAAGGTGGTGTCCACCAGGTTTCTTCATGGCAAAGTTACTCTTTTCCACTTTACATAAGCTGGTCTTAGGAGAGGAGTCATTAAATTGAGCCCCCAATCAACAAGAGAATTAAAACTACAGTCCCTGGATTAGCTACATGTGTTTTTTGGAATTCATGTGCAGAGCAGATTTGTCATTTCTCCCATATTTGTATTATTCTCTGGGTCATATAATCCAATACTGGTGTTATTTATTGCTCCAACTGGTCCAGGCTTTGGCTAACTGGAGATCCTTTTGACATGCCCCCATTCTTTTTTTTTCCAGCACCCTACTTGGGAACACAACATTTCATTCATTCTCATGTTTAGGGAAATTTACAAAGATAGGGAAAATGCAGCAGAAAACATCAAGTACCTCTTAAGGTTCCCCTAAAACAATGTATCTCAAAGTGTGGTCCTGGGAGGAGAGCATAAGGGCTGCCTGGGAGTTTGTTAGAAATATAAATTCTCTAGGGCCCCAACCCAGAGTCACAAAATCAAAAATGTTGCCCCTTTATCAAAACCAACAGGTGATTGTGATGCACACTAATGTTTTAGAACCACTGTACTTAAGTTTCCTCAAAGATGCAGTTCAAAAATTTACCCAAAGAACCCATAAATTCTCTTATTGACCTGAATGAAAGTATTCCTGAAGAACTGGTTATTTGCATTAAAAGTAAAGCTGGCAAGACATGGATAGCTATTTCACCAAGATATGCAGGTGGCAAATAAACACATGAAAAGTTGTTCAACATCTTTAGTGATTAGAGAAATGAAAATTAAAGCCACAATGAGATATCCCTACATACCTATTAGAATAGCTAAAATAAAGTGACAGCACCAAGTGCTGATGAGGTTGAAGAGAAACTGCATCACTGACACGTTGCCAGTGGGATTGTCAACTAGTACAGCCACGGTGGAAAACAGCTGGACAATTTTCAACCAACTTAAATATGCCTCTACCAATGGTAGTTACACTCTTAGGCACTTACCCCAAGGAAATGAAAACTTACAATTGGCTATATAATGGCCTGGCCATGATATCCACATCCTAATCTTCAGAATTTGTGAATGTTACACCTGCCTTACATGGCATAAGGGTCTCTGCAGTCGTGATTGAATTAAGGAAATGCAGATTGTTAACCTAAATTAAAAAGCCCAAATAAGAGGCAATAAGGGTTTAATTGGGATCAAAAAATTGCAATTTGGGAAGCACAAATTTAGGCAGAAACCTGAACAGTGACCTAATACCAGGTAAAGGTGTCGGCTTTCATGAGAAAAGGAAAGAAGTAATAATACAAAAAGAAGAAAGAATTCTTGCTGGTGCTGCAAACTGAGTTACTCTTGAGCAACACAGAACTGGTTACTGATTCTGCCTTCAGATAGAGTCCACAGTCATCAGTCCTTGTGGTCAGGATGTTTGCTTTCCTGCTTACTTCACGAAATAAGTGTTAGACAACTTGGGTTCTGCCCAGGTCAAAGGTCTGGCTCAGTTCAAACAGTCCAAAGATTCAAGAAAGAAAACACAAAAGGCCATGTTTAATAGGAGGGCAGGCTCCAGAGCAGGACCACCTGCACATGCATCCTGGCTTTAGCATTTACTGGCTGTGTGAGCTTGGGCTCACTCTTTACCATCTCTGAGCTTTTGTGTTGTACTTACCTCTTAGAATTCTTGGAAAGATTAAGGGAGGGATAATTATGTGCAGTGCTTGGAACTCTCCTTAACAAATAATAAATATTCAATAAAAATTAGCAGGCATTATCATCATTTTCATCATCAAGTAAGTATTAAGATGTACCAAGATATGTGAGCAAAGCTCCCGAATTTTACCAAGAAAATCTGGGTTTGTGCCCCAAGTCTGCCTCTTCAGAAGGCATGTCTTGAATAAGTATTTGACACTCTTAATTCCAATCTCTAAATTTTAAATACATAAAAAGATACTTGTTTTGAAGGTTAAATGAAAAATCACATCAAAAGAACACTTTATGAAACTATTAAGTGCTTTACAAATGTACTGTATAAAGTGACTAAGAGGACACAACGCAGAGGATAAATGAGTTTCATCTCAACATCTTGGCTTTATGTAAATACTAGAGAGAAAGAGGAGAAGATACTAAATTAACCGAGACAAAATTGTTTCCACGCTGGTAAAATGATGTCTTAAAATAAAGTTGAATTTTGCAACTTCATTTATGTTTCTTGCATGTGAATTTGTAGATGGAGATTCTAGCCTCAAATACCTGATTTATGGGTTTGGCCCACAAAATTCAGGGTAATCCAGTTAAAATGTATTGAGTGTCAATCAAGTACCAGACAATGTACTTGGCCACACCGTGTCTACTGCCCAGCAAGATGATGGGTGCTAAGAAAGAATTGTAAGTCAAACAAATGTTACCAAAGGGGAAGTACATGGGATCATATAGCAAAACTATTTAAAGTATATGTAAAGTGGTGCTGTAAATTCCTCCTTGAGAAAATTATGAAAAATAAGAAGGAATGCACAACAACAAACTGTAATTAGGAGAACAGTAGGAGAGGGAAAAGGAGGAAGAGTGTGTTTCAGAATTGACAGTGAAATCCAATACAGTTGGAGCATGGAGGACAAGAATATCAATGCCTAGGGCTTGAATAAGTTTTTAGACTTTTTATAAATATTATTTTGTTTGCTAAATTGGCTGGAAAATAAGATAATGTAGCATATGTAGGTCTAAAATGGAGGGAAGGGTGGTGAAGTCTATTTAAAATAACATTCTCTCAAGCCCTGGCTGGTGTAGCTCAGTGGATTGAGCGTGGGCTGGGAACCAAAGTGTCCCAGGTTCGATTCCCAGCCAGGGTACATGCCTGGGTTGCAGGCCATAACCCCCAGCAACCGCACATTGATGTCCCTCCCTCTCTCTCTCTCTATCTCCCTCCCTTCCCTCTCTAAAAATAAATAAATAAAATCTTAAAAAAAAACACTTTTAAAAAAAATAACATTCTATCACAATTTTCCAATTAACTTTCAATGACTGATAATTTTAGAGTAAAAATATTTTCACTCCTACACTTTATGCCTAATTCTAGGCATTATCTGTGTGTAGCTTTCTATTGTGTCCAGATGGGAGTTTACTTAACATTTTAGACTCTACAAAGTATAAACTAGAGTACTCTTAAAACTATGTTACTGTCTATCACAACATTTCATGATGTTTACAAGTATAAATGAATTCAGAATTTTCAAACACTTTTATTAGTCAACCATATATATTTTTAAAAACCCACTTTTTTAGTTCATTACATTGCAAATGTTCTTTTGATCAAAATATTATTATAATTTGCTTTATTTCTGGGTTGGCAGTGTCCAACTACATATTTGCTGTGTTACATATTTGTGCACTGGACAACTGGAACGGAAAAGACATTCTAGAATTAAACCAATATTCTAAACAGTGGCTTACACAGGGATATGCATCCTGCAATATTGCTGAATTAATTTATTCTGTATTTGCAATATTGCTGAATTAATTTATTCTGTATTTGACTTTTGATTTTGTCCACCTGCTCTTGCTTCATAAGGCATTGATCTTTTTCTTTCTGCTTGCATCCTCTTATTTCTATTCATTTTTCCTCTGGATTGCACAAATTGTCAGTTCACCAAGCCCTATCTATTTTACCTTCTAAATATCCCTTTCTTCCATTCCCATGGCTACATCCTACTCCAGCTCTTACCATTTCTCACTTTGACTAATGTCCTCTGAACTGCTTGCTTGCTCTCTCCTGTTAACCATCCTCCATTCTGCTGCCAAAGGTTAGATCTTGTTGCAAAACTTGCCTCCTTCAAGCCCTTAAGTTTTCCTTTACCTAGAGCAGTTGTCTCCAAATGTCCTTGAACTCATACCCTTAACCAGAAAAGCAATTCTCAGCATCATCTCCAATACAGCCAATTTTATTTTTTTACAATTTATTATTTGCATTATTTCATTAACATTAGGTCCAGTATAAATTACATCATAACAAGAAATTTTAAAATATAAAACAAAATAAAAATTACAACTTTTTACACTCTACCATATTGATCACTATCTTCTCATGTTCTTCCCTCCAAACCCCACATACAATACATATGCTTCAATATATCACCTAGAATTCTCTCAATGTACCAAACTCATTTGTGATTGTATCTTTGCACAAGTCATTGCCTCTGCCTGGAAATCCTTTTACACTCCCATCCCCCCAGCCCTTTCTTTGCATAACTCACACTTATCCTCCAGGGCTCACTTAAATTACTGTCCACCAGGATACCTCCCTGGCTCCTCTCAGACAGGGGCAAATGCCTTTCACTGTGTTCCCATAGCAACCTGGGCATCCTTTATGTTGCCTATATCCTTTAGTAGTCTTTACACCCTCTAAGGATAAGGATCAGGTATTTCATTTTTATGTCAGTTGTTGCCTAGCATAGTACTCAGCACATGGTATATATTACTATTCAGCTGAAAATAACATGACTAAAAGCAGTTTGGTGGAAAACAAGCTGGACAACCTGTCACTTTGGTCATGTGGGTGGGTTTGTGATGTTTTATGCATCTATAAAAGAATTGATGCCCCCCCACCAGACAGGATTGTACTTGTTTTATACTAATTTATTTTCATCTAATTTTAACTGCTCTGCACTATTCATCATTTCAAAAATTTGGTATAACCTAGATGTCCAATAATTGATAAATTTAAAAAGATATGTGTGGTATTAGATTGCAGAAAAAATAACAACTTTTATGTAAAACAATCTTGGAAGATTTAAGCTAAGGTATCAATAAAGATTTTATTACACACATAGGGTTGTATTATTAAAACACTTTCTTCTCATTACAGAAAATCAGAAACTACAAACAAGGAAGTAAATATAAGAACAGTCAAAATTTCACCATCCTAGAAACAACTTCTGTGTGGGAGACAATGGGAGAAAAGGAGAAATGTATATGAATTGATTAGTGACTGATTAGGAACTGGAACAGATTCGATTCTTGGAGGGAGACATAGAAAGTCAAACAAATTTAATGGAAACCTTAGAGGGTTAGCTTGAAATAAATGAGGGATTCTTTTGAAGTAGGTAAACTCAGAGTAAGCCTCAAATTAAAGTGCAGTATATTTAATTTGTTAGTCCAAAATCTGGATGAATTAAACATACATTCCTAAGACTTTATTTCCAGCTTTATTTTCTTCTAATGCTCCATTGCAACTCAGTTGTGCTCCAGATGTTTTCCCTAAATGTCTCTAACATTCTCTTGACTTTATGTCTATGTGCAAGTTGTTTATTGTAACAAATGCTACCAAACATTGTCTTGAAATATGTCCACCTTTCAAAGCTCATCTGTCTTCACTTCCTACCCCACTCTGACCACCCAGCCACAAAAAACTTCTTCCTTCAGAATCTCCATAGCGCTTTGTGTTTTGCTAGTGGCCTCTATATTCTGGTAGTGGGGAAACAAGACAGAGCAGCAAATTTGCAACATGTGACAATACTTTGTAAACTGAAAATCACTGAATATGTGCAAATGTATGATGTTACTTTTGTCTCATCCTCAGACCTAGACTTTAAGCTCCTAATTTAGGACAGAACCTATATTTTATTCAACTTTTTGTCCCCATTGTCTAACATGTTACTCAGCACAGTTATTTAATAAATTCTGTTAATTAGCATATAGTAATTTTTTGTTTCCTTTTTCTGCTTTCAGAAGTGGCCATGGGTCTTAAAGAAATGCTTCTTGTCCTCGTTTACCATAATCCACAAATTTTGCAAAAGCCTCTATGCTGGTCATGGAGGAAGTTAAAACATGCATCTTCCCCATTGAGAGTGTAAGGTGTTGGAATACAGTTGTTTATTTCCAGGCAGAATACTCTTCATTGAGTAGACAATGAGGAATTTTCCTGGGCTTGGAGCAGGGTACAAATTTGAGCTTGTCATAGATAAGGGACTCGTGTGGTAAGAGGCAAAGGCTTCTATAATGCCCTCAGAATACAGGCAGAGCTACCCTAACTAGAAGTGCAGACACTGGTCCTCTAAGTGCCTCTAAGTGGCACATTTCAGGTGTTTGCACTCACTTTGGAATAGAAGATTAGATCTGGAAGGCAATGAATGTCTTCCAAGAGAGCATTTCAGATTATTTTATTCCTTATATTGGTTGAGGACAGGCAGTGAGCAACTTATCATGTGTTTATGTGGCATCCTCATTTCTCCTTTAGTGATGTGTCCAAATCTTTTACACCTGCATCCCTCCCCGTTTTAGATTGTCTGTCTTCTTATTATTAACTTGTTAGGGTTCTTTATAAATTCAGCATACAAGTCTTTAATTAGATATGTGGTTTGGAAATATTTTTTCCCAGTCTGTGGCTTTTCTTTTAATTTTCAGGGTAGTATCTTTGAGAGACCAGAAATTTCAATTTTTTATTGTCTCATTTAATTTTGTCTTTTATGGTTCATACTTACTTTATCTTGAAAAAATCTTTACCTAAGCTGAGGTCATAAAAATTGTCTCCTATGTTTTCTCTACAAGTTTTATAGCTAATCTAACAATTAGATTTATCATCCTTATGGAGTTAATGATTTGTAAAAGGTATATGTATGAATCTTCAATAAAGTTTTTAGAAAGTTGCAAGTGTGCTGACCTTTACTTTGATAAGTGACTGTTAGAATTACTCCACCTAGTGGATTCTTAAAAACACTCACATTTAATCTGTCAGTCCACAGAATGGCATTTTAACAATAAATTAAAAAGCCGGTTTTTCAAAAAAGTAAAAATATTTTGCAAAAAGTTTGGAAATAATAATTTTATTTCTGAAACAAGCATAAATATATCACCTATAAAAGTTATATATCTACATTTGGAGACAAATTTTTCTAATTTATTTTAGAGTCATCTCTTTAAAAATGAAGTACTTCACCAGGATTCAAACATTTTGTTAAAATTTGGTAGGGTACACCTTCCAATTACTTGTCAAGAACAATTAATTGACAACAGAAAAGGTGCATTTACTGAACATTTACAAGTTTCAATAAAAACTTTTAATATGTGGATGGAATTGAGAAATGAATGTTGGATTTACATATCTCTGTGAGTTATTTTTTTTAGCCAAATTTCAAAATAAGCTGAACTTAAAAGTAAACTTTAGATTACTGTTTTAAAAAGTGATAACCCGAGATTTAAAAAATAATTGTACATATTTATTTTGTACTCACCCAAAATATTAGTAATAGTAAAAGTAAAGAGGATTTTTGCACCGTTAATAAAATAAAATAATTTTAAAATTATTTACTTCTGTGTATAAAATGCTTATCTATATGTTATAATGTACATAATTTCTAAGTATATAAATATATAATAATTGGATATACCCTTGAACATATTACTTAACTTTTCTGGGTTTCTGTATTCTCATCTTTAAAATGAATGGTTTTGATTATCGAATCTCTTCAGCCTACTTGAAAATTCTTTGATTTTGTAATTCAATACCTAGAGGCTTTTTTTGGCTTGTATTTCTACATTTTTTAAAAGATACTATCATAGACTTTCCATCAGTATGTTTTAAAAGACATGTAAAACATGCATTTTCTTTATAATTCAGACAGCTTGTATTCCCTGGCCTGACGTTAGTCCCAAAGTTATACAAGTATCGTTTGAGGTAAAAATTAATGATTTTCATACTGGAGACCAGGTTGATAGCACTGCTATGACCGAATATTGAGAAGCGTGATATAGTTAAAACACTGGGGAATAAAAACAGATGTGGGAATGAGAGGAATTTATTTTGAAGAAAGAAATCACAGAATCTGCTGATAGGTTGGTATAAAAAGAATTTTGTGGAGAGAAGAGAGAAAGAATTTAGAAGATTGTAGCTTTTGAGATTAGGAGAAGGTGATATTATAGACAGATTTATGAAGATATTAAAAAGATGCCAGTTCATGATAAAAGAATGTTGAGCTCAGCTGCAAAAGTTGAATTTGAAGTACTTTTGGTACATCCAGGTATTATTTTTCTCTACATCTTTACTTAACAGTAAATCACAGGTTAGGGGGAAATAAATTAATATCCCTCACAAATAAAGATAATGTACAAATCAATAGAAAGAAAAATATATTTCCAATAAAACAATGGGCAAAGACAATGGCCAGAAATTCACCAAAGAAGACACACAAATGACCAATAAACATGAAATATGCTCAACCTCATAAATAATTTAAGAAGTATAAAGTTTAAATAATAATTTTTAATATTGGGATAGGCTTTAGCCATGATTATGCTGCTCCTTTGGAGGAATTGTTCTTCTCTTTTATACAATTAGACTCGAATGTGCCTCGCATGTACTTGGAAGCTGTGACATGTGCTGTAGCTTATGGCAATGAGAACCTGAGGGATAGAGGAGGCGGGAAGCTTGGCTGGAGCACAGCAGGCTGATCTCATGTAACGGGTGGGGCAGGCAGGTGCTGAGAAGTGCTGGCAATTGCAGGAAGTAATAATGACTATATGAAGTGCAAAAGATAATCTTTTGTAAATTAAGTGATACAACTCATTTCTCAGAAAAAGTGAGATACAGCTCTTTAAACCAGTTAGCCAGGATTCATTAAGGTGATAATTCCTTACTTGAGAAGTTGAGAAAGCACCAGCTAACTATTGAAAAGCAGCACAGGTGCAGAATCTTAGGTATATCTATACAGAATATAAAGTTTGTCATGTACATTCTAATGAACAGAATTGTTGTTTGGGGTCCTAGAGCCTGCCCTAGGAATTCAGGGGAGAAGATAGATCCTGTTAGAGGAAAAACCAGAGAAACAGCAGAATTTGTCCAACTCCATTTGAAATCTATAGAAGAAATTACGGAACAAAACAATAATGAAGAAACTTCATTTCACTTCATGAAAGCTTCATGGCTCTTTACAGTGCATTTTATAACAACTGTTAGCTCTTATAGTATTAATAATTTTCTAATCTCCTGTATGAAATACTGCTGACTATATGTCTTTCATGTCTATCTGCTATTCTAACCAGATAAAGCTTAGAATCCTAGAAGTGCCTCCCCATTTTGCTGAATGAAATTTTTTAAGCCATATTACCATGCTAAGTAGAATAAAATTCCAGGGCCTACTTAGGCTCCCACTTACACTTTAGAAAGAAATTTAGAAAGAAATAAAGCTCCCAATTACACTTTAGAAAGAAATTTTTTAAAAAAAATTTCTAAAATTTTTTTTTAAAAATTCTAAGGAGAATCCGAACCTTCAGTGTACTTTCTTAGATCCATCTTTCTTCTGGGAGAGGTAGTGGCCTTCATTCCAAAGCAATTTTTTTTTTGGTCAGGCTTCTCAGCTTTCACAGAGCACATCATGAGTCTATACTTAAGTGACCACACAGAAAAGCTTGTAGTTGAGATCATGTTGAAGCATAAAATATTAACTGATTGCTGAGATGTCATTAGTGCCTTAGCTGAAAGAAAAAGTGTGTTTGGAAGCCCAGAGAATTTATGCTCTGTAATGGATGCTGTGGTGTGCCGCCCAGATCCCCCAGCAGGACTGAGGGCCTCATTTTCCTAGCTGCCCACACTCATGGCCATTGATGGCTCACAGTCCATTTCCCAGGACTGCCCTCAGTAACAGCTTCCTTGCCTAAGGTTACACCAGCTTCCCCCAGATGGCTTGCTTCTAGCTACTGGTAGGGGCGGGGCACAGGACTAGTCTATTTCCTTCCTCAGTGAAGGGTGATCCAGTTCCAGAACTGGCTCTGGAATTGATCGACGTCTCCTCTGAAGCTGCATTGCAATTCATCTGCTGACCAATTTTACTTCTCTGGTGCCCCTCATAAACCTCCAGCATGTAAATCACCATCCCAGAGAACATGGACTAAGATGTACTCCAAATAACCTTTCAGATATTGACAATAATCTTTCCAATATTGTCAACTCAATTTTTGGATCTCATTAGATCATAAGACAGGCAGCTTTATAGGTAAATTAATATTGGACATCATCACAGGGTACTATATTTTAATCTGAAGTAGATGTGATAGTGAAGAACCTAGAAAAGCCCAATCGACCAAAGTCCTCTCTGTGTCCAGTCACTTCAAGATGGCCCTATATACATCTTAGTGATTACCTCAATTGCTTACTAAACATTAACTCTTTTCATTTCCCTGTGATTTGCCTTCTCCCTCCCTAGTTCTGAATGACATACCTCATTTTGCCTAACTGTCTTTGGAATTTTTATGCTCATATGAATTCCCCATGTACATGTATTAAAACTGGATTTTCTCTTGTTAGTCTGCTATATGACATTTGAATTATTCAACCATTCAGAAGAACTAAGAGGGAAATGGGAAAATTTCCCCATCCCTAATTAAAGGGTGGAGAGCAGACACAGCATGGATTCACGTCCCCAGCAGGATAGCCTGGGACTTCATCATGCTGCTCAGAATGGCATGCACTTAAAAAAATGTAGGAATAATTATTTATTTCTGGAGTCTTCCAATTAATATTTTTGGATGATGGTTGACCACAAGTAACTGCAACTGCAAAAAAGGAAATCTCAGCTAAGGGGGAACTACTATAAAATGTTAAAAAAACAAAATTCAACCAAGTAAATTTAAAGATCTAATTGACTTTAATTAAGCAATTCATGACAGGCAGCATCCCACCCAGGAACTAGGAGAGAGCTGGAGGAGTTGTACAAAGTGCAAGGTTTTTATAGGCAGAGAGAAGGTGGAACTAAGAAGTGAAAAGAGTGAATTATTTCAGGCCAGGTAGCCTTTTCTTAAGGGAAGGGAGGGGTCTTCTCGGGAAGGTTTTTATAGGAAGCAGGTTGGGGCAAGGGAACTATTAGTGAAAGAAAAGAAAGGATTATTTTGGGGCCAGGACACTTTTTCTTTGGGGAGAAGAGATGGGGAAAGATTTTCATCATGCAGGTTGGCTTTTCTTTCTACAGGGATGGAGAAGACTCACGTGATCAATTACTTTACTGGTGTTTGACCAGAAAATTCCAGTCTGGTTGATGAAGATTACATTTCTGGAAAAGGTTGAAACTGCAATTAGATCAGGTATTAAATCTAGGTTTGGCATCTGGGCTTGCAGTCCAGAATGAGTGATGCCATTTGGGGCCTTTGATTTTGTATTTAACAATATTAATTACCTACTTAGAGGTGAAAGTTGAAGCCACATCATTCTACAACTCTATGAAATTATATATACCTGAATTTTTAACATTTAATTTCAAGAAGATACTAATAAAATGTATATAAAAATTCAACATTTTAAGAATAGATAATGGAGCTCTCCCAGATGGCAGCCTAGGTAAACATGGCTCACCTCCTTGCACAACCACATCAAAATTACAACTAACCTATAGAACAGCTGTCACTCAGAACCAGCAGAAATCAAGTTAAATGGAGGTCCTGCAACCACAGAATTGAAGAAGAAACCATACCCATTCAGACTGGTAGGAGAGGCACTGATGTAGAACAGGCTGGTCCCACACCCACATGTAGCAGATAAAAAATCAGAGGCATATCTCAGGAACAAGAGGTCCCAGCTCCACATGAGGCCCCCAAGCCCAGGGTTTCAGTGCCACAAAGATGAGTCCTTATGGCTTCTGGCTGTAAAAACCAGCGGAGTTTGAGTTGGTAGAAGAAATGGCTGGATTCCCAGGCAGTTCCTCCTAAAGGGCCTACAGACAGACTTACTCAGACTCAATCCCACTGATGTCTAGCATCACAGTAGCAGCTTGAAAGACATGGGGAGGAACTAAAGCATGTGGCATCAGGGCGAGAGCAGGGGGACAGCTTTCTCCAAGACAGAACAGCTGGCAGAGGCCATTGCCCCTCTTCTGAGCCCTTCAACCTACAGAGCCACAGAGCACGTGGGCACTATATCTGAGACTCCAACCTGGTTCACACTGTTTGCCATACCCTGGTGATTCCCTGAGACTATGCCCCACCCAACTTATGGTCCCAATCAAGCAGTTAACAGTGGCTTTTCCATATGAATGTCTTGTCTTGGGACATGCTTCTGATCTTCCTAAATCATCTCAAGAAATAGCAGCTAGCCTCAGCAAGCCCCTATACTTTGCTAAGTGGTCCCAGGCCTGGCACTAGCAACAGTTGGCTTTGGTTTACAGCCTGGCCTCACTAGAGCACCTCCTAGCCCAGCACAAGAAGCAGTTAGCTGCAGATTGCTTTATAGCTTATGCCAAGTGGCCCCAGACAGAACTCAAGTGGGCACCAGAGCCCTGCTGAAGTAAGCCCTCCTCTGTGGAGTGGGCTGCTGCACAGCTGATTCTCCATGGTGGTCAGAGTTTGGTGATCAGTGGTCACAGCCAGTCCTTGCAGCTGACTGGCCTGGGTAAATCCCTCCCATTGACCTGCCAACAGCAGTCAAGGTTCAACTGCAAGAGGAGGGTGTACTCAGCACATCTGAAGGGCACACCTTGAGTATCCAGCTTGGGTGATAGGAGAGGTAGTGCCACTGGACCCGCTCAAGACACCTACTACATTAGGTCATGCTACCAACACAGGGAGTCACAGCAGCTCTACTTAATATGTAGAAACAAACACAGGGAGGCTGCCAAAATGAGGAGACAAAGAAACATGGCCCAAATGAAAGAACAAATGAAAACTCCAGAAAAAGAGCTGAACAAAATGGAGATAAGCAATCTTTCAGATGCAGAATTCAAAACACTGGTTATAAGCATGCTCAAGCAACTTAGTGAACACCTCAACAGCATAAAAAAGATTCAGTCAGAAATGAAGGATTCACTAATTGAAATAAAGAATAGCCTTGGCTGATGTGGCTCAATGGATTGAGTGCTAGCCTGCGAACCAAAGGGTCACCAGTTTGATTCCTAGTCAGAGCATACGCCTGGGTTGTGGACCAGGTCCCCAGTAGGGGATGCGTGAGAAGCAACCACACATTGTTGTTTCTCTCTTTCTCTTTCTTCCTCCCTTCTCCTCTTTCTAAAAATAAATAAATAAAGTCTTTAAAAAATAATTTATAGGGAAGCAACAGTAGAGTGGATGAAGCTGAGAAGCAAATCAATGATTTGGAAAATAAGGAAGCAAAAAATAACCAATCAGAAAAACAAGAAGAAAAAAGAATCCAAAAAAATCAAAGATAATGTAGAGAGCATCTGGGACATCCTCAAGCATTCCAAAATTTTCATCATAGGCATGCCAGAAGAAGAACAGAAAAAGCAAGAAATTGGAAATCTGTTTGAAAAAAATAATGGAAGAAAACTTCCCTGATGTGGTGAAGGAAATAGACATGCAAGTCCAGGAAGCACAGACAGTGCCAAATAAGATGGATGCAAGGGGGCCGACACCAAGACACGTCATAATCAAAATTCCAAACGTTAAAGATAAAGAATCTTAAAAGCAGCGAGAGAAAAATAGTTAGTTAACCACAAGGGAATTCCCATAAAACTGTCAACTGATTTCCCAAAAGAAATTTTGCACACTAGAAGGGACTGGCAAGGAATATTCATAGCAATGAAAAGCAAGAATCTACAGGAAGATTACTCTATCTGCCAAAGCTATCGTATAGAATCAAAGGGCAGATAAAGAGCTTCCCAGACAAGAAAAAGCTAAAGGAGTTCATCATCACCAAACCATTATTATATGAAATGTTAAAGGGACTCATTTAAGAAAAAGGAGATCAACACTATGAACAATAAAATGGCTATAAATACATAACTATCAACAATTGAATCTAAAAACCAAACTAAGCAAACAAGCAGAACAGAAATAGAGTCATAGATTTAGAGAACAGTTTGATGGCAGCCTGGTAGGAGGGAGTTTGGGGGAACAGGTGAAAAGGTGAGGGGATTAAAAGCATAAATTATTGACTATACAATAGTCATGGGGTGTAAAGTACAGTACAGGAAATGGAACTTACATGCATGACCCATGGACATGAACAAAGGTGTGGGGATTGCTTGAGGGAGTGAGGGGTGCTGGATGGAGGGGGGCAAAGGAGAAAAATTGGGACAACTTAATAACATAATATATAAAATATAATTTAAAAATGAAGAAAGAAGAGTAGATAATGCTTTCACTGATTCTTACATGATAAAAAGTCTTCTCAGAAGCATTACAGAAAAACTTAACATTTTATTGAGTTTATATAATTTTTAAGCAAATTCTGCTAATGTTATTGTAATAAAGGAGTTTTAAGTCTTAGCTGTGATAGCCATCTTGATTCCAATAACCATAAAATGAATTTCCAGCATAACCAAATGACTCATATTTATTTAGTTTCCATCAACAAACTTATAATTGTTACTGAACCCAAGTTTGTGTGCCTGATGCTTTGTCAAAAACTCAAAACATCAGTTTGGAGTCAAGAAATGTATATTGATTGAGAAGGCACCAACCAAGAAGATGGGAGACCTGATGGTACCTCAAATCCACCTTGTTCACTGAACTAGGTTAGGGTTTTTAAAACGTTAGTGGGTGGGGAAGCATGCAGAAGTACTGGTGGGGCGAGTTTAGTTAGAGGACCCTGAAACTTGACCATTTATGGTAAAACGGTGTCAATACCAGCTCTTGCTGGGAAACAAATCTTTGTCTTCTGAAAGGATTCCGGGGTTAAGCTCTGGTTGTGTCCTGGTCCTCCGGTTTCATGGACGGGGGCGGGGGGGTTAAGACTTTGGTTCCAGGTGCAGCTGGAGGTCATTTCCCTCCCCTGCACATGCTTCAGCTGTATGACTTACACATTCTGAAAAGCAACTCAGTATCTCATTAAACAGAATAAGACCATTTTGAACTGGTTCTTCAGCTGCATAGTCATTATTTATTGATCATCTCTCTGTACTAGTTATTATATATTCACTATGTGTAATTTATTCCTATCAACATTATGAAGTCAACTGTATTCTCATTTTATTAAGAAAAATGTATTTAAATTTTGGTACTAGCATCAGGTTGAATAACTAGTTCATGGAATTTTCCGACTGTAACTGAAGACTGCCTTTTACGAATCGTTTACTTTTGCTAATTTTTCAAAGTATGTGTTCAATTTATATGTATTTTTAGTGGATTGATTCATGAAATATTGCTATAGATTATGATACTGGGATTTGTAGTAAATATATAATTTAGACTTTGTTAACAGTTTTTTTGTTCACAGCTCCCAAAACTGTTTGGATTTCCTGAGTGATAAGGGCTTTGTAATCATCTTTAGGTATAACATTTGGTTTCTTGTCATCAGTTCCTGAAATCCCATCCAAGCCAGTAATCCAGTGAGTAAACTAGTTCCCTGAATTCTGTAAACTGCTCTAGCAAATTAATGGAACCCAAGGAGGGAGTCACTGTAACCTCTGACTTACAGTGGTGCTTCAGTACTCATTGTTAATTCTTCCCAAAACCGATGAGTACTGGCTGAACCATAGAGCATTTTCTCTCACAGGGTGGAATTGTGACTTATACAAGTTCTAACAAGTGTGCTGAGTCCTGAGTAAGCACTGAGTGCTGAACACATTTTTTTCTCATCAAAATGCAACAAGTACAGGGTTTGATGAGGTCTGATGCCAAAGAGTACCAAGGTATGAATGTATAGCCCCAACTGGTCAGAAGCTCAGCTGACAAGTTGGGCTTGCAATTTGCATCTGAAGTCGGAACAATCTTGTTTGACGGAGCCTCTGACCTGTGAAGCCTGGTCCTATATCAGGTAGCCTGAGTCAGAATTAAGTTGAATTGTAGGGAAACTCAGCTGGAAGGGAAATTTCACACATCGGAATTGGTGACCACAATTGTATATATAAATATGTAAAAGCTTGGTGTAACCAAAGAAGTGTTAAATGCAAATAAAACTACAACATAAACTTCATAAAATATACATGTATGCACATAAACATAGAAAAAAATGTTTGAAATGATATACATTCTTGAAATAGCAGAATTATTAATGACTTTTAACCTAGTATACCTTTTATTTTGTAAAATGCATACAATGAATCTCAATTTATAACCAAAAAAGTTGAATTTTTTTACAAATATAAAGTTGCTTCTTATTTTTAAATGGAGCAGATCAGTGTCCTTGATCACTTAGAAAGTACAGTTTATATTGGGCTTACTTTTAAATGAATCTGGTTCACTTTACTTGCTTCCTTGTCTTCCAGACTGATAGAAAACTGAACTGATTTCTTCTGAAGATCCACTAGGTGGTGTCACAGTGGAATTAATTAGTTGTTTTGTTTCTACATCCACTAGTTCTCAAACTTCTGATCATATTTTAGAGTTCAAGCTGTCATTTATTACCCTCAATCAATTTGTTCATTGTGTTACTACAAATGAACAAAAAAAGATCACCTCACTGCACCTCTAGTGCTGATTTAATGCAATATTTTAAAAAATGGCATCTTTTAAGTGATAGAAAATTAATTGATTAATGCTAAGTGATAATATAAACAATGATCCATTGTAAACATGAGGCAGACATATATCCAACCCTGATAATTCTGAGATCTTTAGAGATAACTGCGGGTGACTGGACCATATTTTGTGAACCACTAATTTACAGTATTTTAAAAAATTTGGTTTAGCAATTTTCTGATTACCAGTGGTTGTCAACTTTCAGATATTCAGCTATAGTGACCCCAAATCGTGGTATGCTGGTGATCACCGTCATGCTATCGGGTATGGCATTCAGCGCAGTCTGTGTGAACATTGTCACTGTGCTCGCCAGGAGGCTCGGTGCGGTTTCCTCCTCTGCTGTGCATTTATCCTCAGTCATTCTTGGGCTCCTGGCTTCCAACTTTGGCTCCCATCAATAAATTATCTCATTCTAATAAGTGGTTTTCAGCTATTTTCCTGGTAATGTTGTCAATAAATGCAAGTGAACTTTAATTCCATTAATTGTAGTATTGTGTAGGGAACTGCTTTGCAAGGAATGGAAATGTACCTCAGCACCCACGTGGCAAACCAGTGGGGAGCGAGTGCACATGCAGGACACGCAGGTGAAGAACTTCTCCCTTTGGAAATCAGGTCTGCATTATACCTAGGTTGCTTTGTGACTTTCTCTTGCTAAAATTCCCTCACCCTGAGTTCAGGCAGAAATGCTTACTGCGTATCTTTAAAATAACTTCCTGAAGCCTGTGCTAATTCTCCCAAGGACTGAACTGTAACCAGACCTGTTAGTCTTATCTTTCCCTTGCATTTGCAACATTTTTTCCTTGTTAATCTGTAAGAAGTAATCAGTAACATCTCTTCTGTTGCTACCTAAAGCAAACTTAAGTATAATGAATGAAAACCTTCTTTGATGTATGCTATTAGAAAGCCAGTAAAAGCTTATCAAGGCAAGGATCGGGGCTCTCTCCCCTTGAGACAGTAGCCATGCAGTCCCTTGTCCTCCACAGGACTTGGTAGTCTGTGTGAATTTATCTTGTTTCATCCATAACACCTCGGACACTGCGAGCTGGTGTGCGCATCAGTATTGTGCCTTTAGATAGATTTAGCAACTAAAAAACATGTCGGAGTTGATTACCTGGAAATAAATTCATGCAGTGTCTATAAAAGCTTGAAGTGGTAGGCTAAATAATGACCTCCAAACACCCATGCCAAATCCCTGGAATCTGTGAATGTTAGCTAATATGGCAAAAGGGACGTTGCAGTTGTGATTAAAGGTTTTGAGATAGACTACTCTGCAGGATTACCTGGGTAGGCCTGATGTAATTACAACAGTCATTACAAGAGGTACTGGAAGAGTCCAGGTCAGAGGGGAAGTCAATGTGCTGATGGAAGCAGAGATTAGAGTGATGTGCTTTGAAGATTAAGGAAGAGGTCACAAGCCAAAGAATATAGGTTAGGAGTTGAAAAATGCAAGGAAGCGAATTCTCTTTAAGAGCTTCCAGAATAAAGTAGCCCTATAAACACTTTGATTTTAGCCCAGTAAAACTGATTTTGAACTTCTGGCCTCCAGAACTGTAAGTGAATACATTTGTGTTGTTCTATGCCACTAAATTTGTGGCAATTTGTTAAAATGACAATAGAAGACTAACATAGTTCCCTATCTGATTCTTGCTCAGTTACCCACCCTTATTAATCTAGCACTCATTCCTGCATGCATTTTGGAATTCTAACCTACTTATTTTATTGTATTATAAAACCTGTAATCCATTGGAAAAATATGTGCTACTTCTGGTGTATTTATTAAATGGTTCAGTTTTTCTGGATGAAGGTTTAGAAACATGTAACCAGATATTTCAAAATGATCATACTCTTTGGTCCATAATTACATAGAAAGACCTCAATGCAAGAATAGACATTACAAGGAAATAATAAAGATTAGAGGAAATAATAATCAAATAGAAAAATAAAAGAGAAAATAGACAAATGATCCTTTTTCAATAATGAATACCATAGTGGTGAATGTGGTAATTCACTAGATGGAGGAACCTTTTCGCAAGGTATATGTGTAATATGCACTCTAACTATCTTACCATTTTATTTATGAATTATAATTCAATAAAGCTGATTTTTAAAAAAATACAAAATATCTTTCAAAGGAACTAAAGACCTAAGTAAATCAGAAGACGGCCCATGATTATGAATCCAAAGACTTATATTGTTAAAGTGGGTAATATTCCTCAAACTGGTCCGCAGAGTCAATGCAATCCTTATGAAAATCTTAACAGCACTTTTTGTAGAAATTTCAAATGATCTTAATTTAAAACTCATACGGAAGTGTAAGGGACCCAGAATAGTCAAAACACTCTGGAAAAAGAAGGACAAAGTTGGAGGACTCATGCTTCTGAATGTTAAAGTGTAATACAGAGCCACAGCGGCAGTGCAGTGTGGTGATAACATAAGGTTAGATACAGAGCTCAATGGAATAAAGTCGACAGTCCAGAAATAAACCCTTTAATTTATGGTCAATGGGTTTCCAACAAGGGTGCCAAGACGATTCAAGGGGGAAAAGAATAATCTTTCAACAAATGGTGATAAGACGACTGGATATCCACATGCAAAGAAATGACATTTGACACCTTTCTCATACCATACACAAGATTAACTTGAAATGGACAATAGGCCCAAATATAAAGGCTAGAAATATGTATAACTCTTAGAAGAAAATATGGGAGTAAATCTTCATGAACTTGCACTAAGCAAAGCCTTCTTAAATACGACACTGAAAGCACAAGTGCCAAAATAGAAAAGTAAATTGAATTTCAATCCATTACAAACTTTTGTGCTTCAAATGACACTATCAAGAAAGTGAAGAGACTCCCAGGGAGTGGGACAAAATATTTGTAAATCATGTGAGGGACTTACATCTAGAATGCTTAAAGGACTCTTACAGCTCACTAATAAAAAGACAAATAACTCAATTTAAAAATGGGCAAAGAATAAGCATAGACATTTTCCAAAAGAAGAGATACAAATGACTAATAAGCACATGGGAATATATCAGCATAGTTGGTCATCAAGGAAATGAAAATCAAAATTATAATGAGTCACCACTTCACACCCATTAGGATGGTTATAATTAAAAGTCACATAATCAGTATTGGTGAGGATGAAGGGACATTAGAATCCTTACGCATTGCTGGAGAGAATATAATATGTTGAACCCACCATGGGAAATAGTCTAGTGGTGCCACAAAAGTTAACTAGATGTAAACATGACATTGTGTCAACACCAATCCAGTGAGAATTTTTCTGCCTTCCTTACCTCGCCCTTCCACGCTCCTCTCTTTCTGGACCCTTTGAACTATGGGCTGTAAAGAAGATGGTGTAGGGTGGGTGAAATTGTCAGTTCATTCCCATCTCCCTGCCTTCAGAAAGCCCCAGCTGGGTTTTTTAAAGTCAAATTCACAGTTTTGATTATTACATAAGCTGAAACATTGTAATTTATAAATTGACAATATTTCGGTGAAATTAAGTCATCATAGGAACTTTACTATCTGAAAATGTTCAAGAAGTCTTACAGAGGTTGAGGAAGAATTTCTTCCAATGGACATATTGTAAAGTCACAGTGGGACACAGAAATGAAGTTTCCTTTTGAATGTCTTCCTTGAGCCTTGCTATTCAATACATTGTGTACATATATTAAAATTTTTCCATTATAAGTTTAGTTCTATAATGTTGCATGCCCATCATTTTCTTACAGGTTTATTGAGATATAATTTGCATATAATCATCCATTTAAAGCATAAAATGTTTTTAGTGTGCTGGTATATTCACAGTTGTGAGACCATCCCACAATAATTATTTGGGCATATATTTAACACTGACTCTTTCCCTTTTACTCCATGATATATACCAGGGTTTCTCAGCTTAGCACTCTTGATATTTTGGGCCAGATAATAATTTTTTGTCCCGTGCATCATAGGATGGAGGGTATTTAACAGCATACCCGGCCTGTATCCACAATGCCAATAACACACCACTCACGTCCTGTTGTGACAACCAGAAAAATCTTCAGACATTACCAAATGTCCCCAGAGGCATAAAATTATTTCTGGTTGAGAAACCGCTGACATGGATGATGTATTTTTTTCTAGTTGAACTCTGCCCTCTAAGCTCCTGTTTTGCTTTTTGTGGTCTGTGTTACATGCAAGGCAGGTACTACACACAGTCACAGGTCATAGGAGATGCCCTCACTGCATCTCTATTAGTTCAAACCTGACAACCACTGCAGCTTCAGCTACTCTTCCTGAGCATCTGTTGCCACAGCGGTGTTGCACCCTGTGCATTGTTTACAGCCAAGATCCTACCGAGCCTTCTCAAGGACAGACCATGTGGCCAGCTCTCCTGGAGCTGGAGCCGGAGGATACCTCCCTTCCCATTTGTTATACTCAGTTAGGGGGATCCCACAGCAGAGACCTCAGGCCTTGACTCTTAAATAAATGTTTGCTATGAAATCTTTGAGTTCATCCCCCGATCCTACAATGAACAGTCTTGTATGTCACTCCTTGAATTCTTAACCGTTATTTCCTCAGGATAAATCTCCGGGTCTAATGGCATGTACTTTGTTTGCCCAGTGCACTTGAATGTAGATTGCCAAATCATCTGAAAAGGTTGTGCCAATTTACACTTCCACCAGCGGTATGTGACAGTACTGATTTTCTAATACCTTCATCACCAATCATTTAGATCTTTCTACCTAATTTCAACCTGATACTAAAAACAGTATTTCATTGTTTTATTTCTTTGTGGGTTATGCAAGCTTCTTAAAGGTGCATGAATATTAGGCTTTTTAGAAATGTATTTGGAAACATTTAAATTATGGAGATTTTATGTATTATAAATTTTATGTGGTATGAACTTTGGCAAATACTATTTTGAAGTAATGTTTGAGCTCAATTGGCATTACCAATCTCCAGAACTAACTCAAAGGGCAAGACTCAGTAAACACAGTCCAGAGCTGGTCTTTGGATATTTACAACACTGGCTAATGTACTAAAGGCCACTTCTGAATAAACAGCAGATGCCTGATTGCCTCATTCCTTCTAAAAACTTCATATACAGACATTTATTCTTATTCCCAGAATAAGACAATCTATATAAATGATTTTTATATAACAGGAGAATTATACATTAACATAGATCTATAAAACAAGACAAATGGGCATTTTTCCCAGTCTTAATCTGATGTTACGTAATAACTGTAGCACAGGTTTTGCCCTCCCTCATGGAAAAAGATTTCTCAAGAAGATTGGTTGAAATTAGGATCTCAGTGTTAGCCACCCTTTTTATAATTATTTATCATAATTATAATTTGCACCTGAAATTGAGCAATGTGGGCCAAGGTTGTAAGCCAGCATTCCTAAGCAATTTGATGGTTCCTTTAACCCACTGTGGTTTGCAAGCACTTTCCTGTAGCTCTCTTTGATGGAATGAGCTCTAGGGTAACGTCAACAGCCAAAACAAAAAACCCAAATATATATCTAAAGCCTTACAAAACAAGTTTATGTGTCTATATGAACAAAATTCAGGCTACCAGATATTATGTTAACAGATGTTGACATAGGCTATTCTTATAATCACTTGTTCCCTAACCTGAGAGCATCTTAACAGAATTAAAAATTACCCACTGAGGATATCAATTCCTAAATTTAAGCTAAGTGGAACTTAGAAAAGCTAAATATAATTTTTAAAGACAAGATTATTGAGCAAATCTCTTTTGAGTAATTCAGACAGCTCCATGCTATCTCCTTGATCAAAATGACAGCTCATCAAGACAAGGGACAGATATTATGCCAAATTCATATTTACAAAATCTGTAGGTGAGGGAGATAAAATAGACTTCAGTTTAGTGGTTCTCAAATCCCCTGCAGTGTCCATTACAAATCCAGATTTCTAAACTTCTTCCTTGGAGATTCTGATTAATATGTCGGCAAGGGACTGGAAATCTCTGTCCTTAAGAAAACACCCTGTATGGTCAAGTTTGGGAATACTGTCTTGTTCATCATTTGTTAAGTGGATAAGCTGGACAAAAACTCCTGGCTGGGTCAGAAATCATCAGAACCTGCAAAAAATTAGTTGATGTCTAAATCTGAGCAGCAAAATATAGAACTTGCATAGCCACCCCCAACCAGTCCAATGAAAGATTTAGTTGGCTCAGGCTATCAGGACTTGATGTTATACCTCTAAAGTAAAAGATCAAAACAGGAACAGACACTGGTGAGCAGGTGCTAAAGTCA
The DNA here is from genome assembly GCF_019186645.2 of Phyllostomus hastatus. Lineage (NCBI taxonomy): Eukaryota > Metazoa > Chordata > Mammalia > Chiroptera > Phyllostomidae > Phyllostomus > Phyllostomus hastatus. Next base: position 8,367,674 of record NW_025334017.1, on the reverse strand, counting down.
TACTTTAGGAAGCAAGCAGAATCAAAAGCACGGATAAAGTAAATGGTACCATTAGTTTATATGTCGCTTATAAAGAAAAACAGTATGATATTCTGCTTTCTTATAATTCAAATACTTTATTTTACATTTATAGAAAGAGCTCTTTTAGACTTAATTAAAGACTTTTATTATAACAACTCACACACCCTCTGCAGTCCTCATGCTTGCCTTTTCGATGTGTGCAAATAAAATCAACTATGTCCCCACTGGCCTGGCTGAGAGCAATGACAGGAAACCATTTAGGTGCAGTTCAAGTTCAGAGATCGAAAAGGTGGAAAAAAGTGTATCTCAGAAGCAATAAAACAAGGTTCAGGTTACTTGGGTTAGAGTTAGATTTCACTATTTGCAGTCAGACAAGGATAGTAATCAGAATAAACTCCATGTGATCTTATGATCAATTAATCTGAAGGTATGGGTAAAAAAGGAACAGACACAATATTAGCTTATTTAAATTGGAAGTCAGGTAAATTAGAACTCAATTTCAGAGTCACAAAACAAAGAATATATGTGAGCACTTGACACATTGAGGCAAAATATATATTATGAATCTTCTGACAGTAAGTAGATATTTAGCAAACAAATGGATGCTTGTTATCCTACAATTGTAGGATAACACACTTTTACATATATTTGTCTCATTTGATTGGACCTATAAACATCCCTGTGTGGTAAAGGAAGGGGCCCCATTCAGAGAAGAGGAAGCTGAGCTTCCACCATGAGACACTTTATCTTAGAATCACACATCTGGTGAGAATCAGAATCTGATACCAACCCTGGCTTCCTGACTCCAAAGCCCAGTGCATTTTGGCATTACCACAGGAACAACTGTATCATCTGTTATCACTGAATATGACAACCAGTCCGTGATTTGGTTCTGTGAGACCAGAAGAGCCAAAGTCATGCACTTGAGTAAGCAGAGGCATTCTCAGATTCATTCTTAGTTGTTGGGTTTTACGTGCAATCAGGGTCAAATACCATGTCCCAGAGGGAGTGGTCTACATAATCATAATGTTCCTAACATGCCAGCGACCCAGGTAGGCAGACAGTCAATGCCAAGGACTGGATTTGGTTTTTGTGCCCAGCACCCAAAGGCTGAGCCACATTAGGTTTCATAGCAATAAGCTCAAGATACCGAATTTCCTCATTTCTAAATAGGGTAGGTATGATCCACATTGCAGCACTGTTGTGAAGTTAAAGACAATGTATGTAAAATATCTAGCACAGTATCCAACAAAGATGGTAGGTAATACTAATATTAGTAAATTAGTAATACTAATATTTAATATTACTAAATTATCTAATTTACCTAATTTAATTATCTAATTTATCTAATTTAAATTATCTAATTATCTAATATCTAATATTAGTAAATTAGTAATACTAATATTTACTCAATGGTTTTTTTAGCTCATAATGATAGCTGCATTGATTCAATGTATATTGATTCAATGTATGTCAATTCTATATTAAACTAATAAAAATAATTGCACATTTGAGGCAACATAGAATGGTGATTAAGCACATGGACTTGTAATCGCAAACAGTCTTAACAGACTGATTACCAGCTGTGTAACATTAGGCAAGCTACATAACTTTTCTGTTCCTCCATTTCCTCATTTATAACAGGAGAGTAATAGAATCTACCTTGTAGGATTGTGGTGAAAATTAAATCGCATGATATAAATGGCTTAGAATATTCCTTGGCATGTAATAGGGATACCTGAGTCTTTGTTTAAGCGACTCAACTTTCATATCGGCTTTCACACATCTCATTTTCAAATGAATGATTGACAGCAAGATTTCTAATGGGAACAATTTTTACTTTTAGTAGCCCACATGATTCTTAAAGCACAGCTAAAGAATATTCATGGTTCATAAGTGGACAAATAAGCACCCAGTCTACACATCTAAAAATAAAGACTCAGTTCATGGACAGATTGGGGCACCTTCATTGAGGGGGAAGCTGGGTCCTTTAGAGGACAGTTTCATTCTGCAACAGATGTACAGTACGAAGCTTTCCCCCAAATCAAGCCCAGAAGGACCTAGATCCACTGCTAATAACATGATTGCTATCAGAGTAAAAGAGCAATGGGGAAAGCTTCTGAAGGTTACCAGATATTACAAATCTAACCTGCAAAGCACCCCAATACCACCATGGCCTCCAGTCAGAATGGGGCTTATGGAGATCAAGTGATAGGTAGATTATTGACCTGAGTTTATTTTACAATGGATCTGGTGGGATGGAAGATTGGCCATTTCCTCTCTCACCAAACATATTATAGGAATAAACATATTTAGTATCTAGCAGAATCCACATATTGGTTTCCTGACCCATTAATTAAATTCTATTTTAGTAGAAAGAACCAAATACTGGCCCTTGGAACTGATTACTCTGCTCCTCATCCCCCTCCACATCCATTCCCCTACTATCTCCCCAATAGTAAACCAAAAGCAGTACCACATTTCGAGATAACTGCAGAGATTGGGGCTACTTAATTCACCTCTTTGTTTAGTAATAGCCAGATGGGTCATAGAATATAACTGAATTTATTATAAACTTAATCAGGTGGTGATGTCAATTGCAGCTAAGTTTCTAGATGTGGTTTTCCCACTGGAGTAAATAAACACTGTGCTATTGATCTAAATAAGGTTCACTCATTTCTGTCAGTAATGATAATCAGAAGCATGTTGCTTTCATGCTGCAGAGATCATCCTCTGACCTCAGGGCTGTGCAACCTCTTCTGCCTTATGATACAATGTAGCCCGGAGAACATGGCCACTTTGTAGGCCACAGTGGTTGGCCAGGCAGGGTCCTGACCAGAAACAGTGTCCTGATCAGAAAAGTACTCAAATTGGCTAATTTAGGATAGTTTCATAGAAGGACTATTTGCAGCAAAGGGATTGGAAACACAAAATCATCACCATCCTCAGATGTGCTGGATGAATGGTATCCCTCCAGAATTCTTGTCCTTCCCAGAACCTCAGAATCTGAACTTATTTTGAAATAGGGGCTTTGTAGATGTAATCAAGTTAAGGTGAGGTCACATTTGATTAGGATGGTCTTAACCCAATGTGACTGGTGTTCTTATAAGAAGAAAAAGTTGGAAACACAAGCACAGATACATAGGGAGAACTCCATGCGGTGCTGGAGGCAGGGACTGCAGTGATGCGGCTACAAACCAAGGAATGCCTAGGAGTGCTGGCAGAGACCCGAAGCCAGGAACTGGCATGGAGCAGGTTCTCTTTGGATCCTCCAACAAAGGAACTAATCCTTCCTATGTTTTAATTTTGACTTCTCTCAGAACTGTGAGGATAAATTTCTGTTGTTTAATCCACCTGGTTGTGGTACTTTGGTACAGCAGTCCCAGAAAACTAACACAGACCTGAATGGACAAAGTAGTTATGGAAACCCAGAGAGAACAACTGTGGCTGTAAGGAAGGGCTGCCTGATAAACACTGTGGCCTTCAGCAGAGCGGTATGGCCAATCTGCTGCAACCCTGTGGCGACGGAGCCAAGGGAATATAACTCTGACCTGAAATGTTCCTCATCTCTGGCCACTGCATCCCATTGACCAAACACAACTGGGAGCCAGAGGGCAAGGATCATACCGAGGAAATCAATCAATCAACCTCATGGTGCACAGAATGAGATACAAGAGTGGAGGGTAAATCTGGGGTGAAAATGGAAAATTTTCAGCATGGGGGTCTGTTACATTATTAGATGTTAACTGGGCCTGGTGAGAGAGCAGTCAACAAGCGCTTTCATAAGAATGCTACATTCCAGAGGACAGGAGATATACCTCCTGTCACTTCAGGTGCTGCCACATGGCTGACATTTCTAGTCAGGGGAACCTTGAAATGTTTCCCTCTTAGGTGAGAGACAAGTTGCTGTCCCTGCTTTTCCCCCTGCAGAGAAAGAGGCGCACAATTTGATTGGCCCCTATAGATTTTGGAGGCTGTGTGTTAACCCCATTTGTGTATGCTACTCCAATTCATTTAGCATTCAGCCGGCAGGCTGCTGGCATTGAGTGGGGATTAAAGTAAGAAAAGCCTTGGCAGTAGGGCCAGGCTACATTGCCAACTGTCCTGACATTTGGGCCTTATGCCTACACAGGGTCTGGAAATGTCCACAGTAGACAGTGATGACCCATTAAGAGAATCACAGTGCAGACCTCTAGGGTTTTTTGTTAAGCAATGCCTTGTTCTGTTCACAACACTTCTTCATTCAAAAAGCAGCTCCTGGTTTGCTGTTGGGCCTGAGTAGATTCAGTGGCTGACCATGGAATACCAAGTAATTATGTAATTTGAATTGCCCATTGTCAACTGTGTGTTATCTGATCTACTGAGTTGTAAAATTGAATGTGTGCTGCAGCATTCTGCCTAGGTGAAAAGAATATATTCACAGCTGGGCCCTTGCAGATCAGGAAGCACAGGTAGATTTCATAAGCATGTAACCTAAAGTCCTATAGTATCTGCCCCTACCACCTTGCCATCTTCCTGGAACTCACATCTATGGTCTTATGGAAACTCCCTATACCCAGTTACTAGGGGAGGGAAAGCATGGCTTAGTTTGAGTGGGCTCAGCCTCAGAGAGCACCAGCTGGACATGCACAACTGCTTCACAACAGCAGTTTTACCCTCAGGTTTACCTTTGAATGACAGTGGTAAAGGACATCTTCTCAGAGGGCCGAACTTCAGATGGCATGTCTGGTTGTCAACCTCATGCTGGAGGAGAGAGGGCCTGAAATATGCATCTACTCTGATCTGTGGGAAGTGACAAAGGGGACCTGGAAAGAACAGCACTGGATAACTGGCCAGGAGGCCACGGGAAAGATATTGTGGATGTACCTCTTGAGATGGGCACAGACTTTGAATATAAATTCCCTTTGATAACAAACTTCACACAGGGTGTTTTGGGTCAGAGGCAAAGTTCTTATTGAATACTCTACAGTAAATAATAAGTGGGTCAGTTCCCCTTGCCCCAGACCATAACTCCAGGGTAACTCATGTGAGCTAAAGGGAAATTCTCTTACTAAAGTGGCTGAACACCTCCACCAGAGAGTGTTGAGGAAAAATAATTTTTCTCTTTACATAGAGGGGAAAAAGGAAGCTGTCATTCTTACCTACTTCCATGTTTTGGTATGTAAATCAAAGCTGTCAACCCTGGCTGGTGTGGTTCAGTTGGTAGGAGTGTCATTGCATAGGCCAAAAGTTCGATTCCTGGTCAGGGCACATACCCAGGTTACGGGTTCAATCCCTGGTTTGGGTGCATACAAGAAGGCAACCAATAGATGTTTCTCTCTCACATCGATGCTCTTCTTTTTCTCTCTCTCCCACCCCTCCTCCTCTCTATCTAGAAGCGATAAAAATATATTTTAAAAAATTCTCTAGGAGCCAAATAGATCCACTAGTCTCTCTAGTTTCTCTCACTCCATCTCAGCTTTTCCTATTTAGAGACTCAGCTATCGACCCATTGATTAATTGGAACCTCTTCCTTCAGGAAGGCAAGTATATGTCCTCATAGAAAAGTTACATATTTCATACATGGATATCTCCTAGTTCCCAAGCCTCTCCCCTTGAAAAAGTAAATTCTTAGGAGGAAGTTCCAGTCTTGCTGGCACAGTGGGGGCTTCACTTAGGAACTCAGATGTAGTCATTTGACTTTCTCCAATAGATAAGAGTTTTACTAGCCTTTCAGGTCAGGGCAATTAACTGGACACACAGCTCCATATCTAATTCTCATGGTATGTAAAGATATTTCTGTAGGTCTAGGACTTTTTGTAGGAATGCTGAGCAATCCGGGAAAATTTTATTTACCTATGGGCATATCTTAGGGTCAAAAAGTATCACAAAGAAATCTTTACCATCATTCAATAGCCTTATTTTTGGTAGTATTATTGATATTGCCCATTTTAAATTTTTACATAAAAATTATGTGATTAAAACAAATAAGTAATTATGTTAATGTCAATAAGTGGCACATTTTCAGGGTACAAAACAGAAATAAAGTATAACATCAACAAAAATTAGTAATAACGTGGCAATTCTAATTTGATTAGGAAAAACTAGTATGAACTCATGAAATATTTTCTGCTTAAAAAAGTATTTTATATCTCTCTCCACTAAAAACACTCAGTCACTAGGACAATCCAGCTGAAATGAGCAGTCATGGGAGTGAGTCCCTTTGCTCCTTCTAACCACTGCTCACCCCCACAGGGACCCACCACCCAGATCTCTAACACACAACAGCTCTGCTAGGTCTTAAGCTTGTTGTTGTGGGAGTGATGCGGTACAAATGCTTCTTTGCCTGTCTTCCTCATCTTGACCTTGTTTCTGAGATGCATCCATTTGCTGCGTCCACTTTCAGCTTGTCCATACTCACTGCACACATTACTTGACTGTATCGATACACTACAATTAGTTAATCCCTTCAACTCTTGGTGGGCTATTTCATTGTTTCTGACTTGGACTATAACAAATACAGCTCCTATTTTTATGTCTTTTATTGAATATGTGATATATTTCAGTTGAACATATGTGTTCTATGCAGATTTGCAGACATATTTGTTATAAATGTATCATACATGTGGAAGTATGTTCATATATGTAGGAGAGACACTGCTGGTCATAGGCAGGAATATTATATATTTTCAGCTTTAATAGATACTGCCAACCACTTAATGAAAACAACCAAGCATTTATATTACCTTTTCTATAAAAACTGAATTTCAGGTTAGCAAAATAGTTCATAAGGGAAAGTTTCTATTCATAGAAAAACTCCTTCTAATAAATGAGCAGAGAATGATAGGTTACAAGATGACCATTTGCAATCCCTACTAAAACCCTGGGCCTAACCCTGAAACCACTGGGTAGAAGGGAAGATGGATTAAGGCAACACCAGTCAAACCAATTAATATGAGCACATGAATGGGGGAGAACACAGATACTATGTCTGTCCTCGTGTGATATACAAGGAACAGTCATCTCATGAAATAATCTTGCCAAAAACTGAACCTAAAGCTAATCAAACCTCTAGATATAACTATAATTTATAGAAAATGTGGGGGAAAAGGGAAAGATTTAATGATATCACAAAGAAGCAATCAGTCAAATCTAGAACATGGTAAATCCTAAGGAAAATTGACCTGGTTCCTCCAATGGATTAATGATATTAAAAAAAAATGGGGCTATTCTTAGCACTTAGGCTTACCACCCAGATGTGATGTATGGATTAATGTGAATCTTACTTTGAATAACTTAAAAGAAATATTTTTGAGACATTCAGAGAAATTTGAATATAGATTGGGTATTAGAGAATATTAGAGAATTGTTGCTAATATTTTTAGTTGTAAGAAATGGTATTGTGGAGTGTTAAAAAAGAAAAATGTACATTAAAGTATTTACCAGAAAAATGGTATGATATATTGGTTTTCTTTAAAATATTTTAGCTTACTAAAGAAGTAGGAGAGGTAGACATATAAGATTGGCAAAACAATGTTGATTGCCGAAGCAAGCTGTACGTTAGTTCTCATTATTATTCTCTGTGTATGTTTTAAATTTTTTGTGATAAATACAACTTTAAAATGTTTAAAATGAGTTTCCTTAGTGATATAATATAGAATCTGTGCCTCACTAGAAAACCGTGCATTGTGTAGACTCTGGCTGATACCCTCTGGATTGCCTGATTCTAATTCCACCTGGGATACTGCACGAGCCTGTAAATTGTAGGTAACAGATAGCAATGGCAAACAGTTCCTGTCTAAGAGCCTACAAATTCTGTCCTACCTGGTACACTTTCAGTTGACCTCCCTTTCTCCCTGCAGAAGTTATTTTTGCCACAATTTGCAACTTTGTTTCAACACCCTTTGCTCCCTATAAATGTGCGCTATTTTGATTTCTTCTTTGACTCTTATGACATCTGCCTGATTATTTGCTTACAAGTTATATAAAATCTTTAACATGTGTTAATTTTTATATCTGTCCTAATTTACTCCCTTTTAAAAGTTATCTCTTAACAACAATAAATAGTTTTTCTGTCTTTCTTGTAAAGCTTAAATTCATTGGTGTATTTATGAATTATTATGTGCTAATGAATAATAAACCATTTCAGCATAAATTGTAGGCTGGTTGTACAAATATGAACCAACGTTTCCTTCCGTTTTTGTTTTTATTTCCTCGTACCATTAGTTCCAGAAACCCCTTTGAAACCTTTGTGCTAGAGGTCTGCTGGATGCATTTGCAGTGTGCATGAGAATTCAACAGAATAAAATATGAGCACAGCAAAACTGAAAACACTACAAAACAAAAATAGAGTAGCATCTCCTGAAAACTCATGCCAAGAATTCTAAAAATTTTATGCATGTGGATCCAAGATACACTGCTGAAACACACAAGCATGGTCTGCATTATTTAACAAAAAGTGATCCCTCTTTTCTTCAGTGCCTCTAACCGCAGGCGCTGGAATTGCTTCACGTTTCTGTGACAGGTACCCACCGCTACCTGCCGCCTCTTGCGGATTCAGGAGCTGTCTGCCATGGCGGCCTGGGCTCCGAGTTGGCTCCATTTTCATTGCCCTCAAAGGCAATTGGCTCAATCAATTAGTAAACATTCTTTTGTGTTTTCACAAATGCAGAATAACAAATTTGGACTCTTTATGCACATATAGCTCACTTCCATAAAAGGCTACTGAAACTGATATAATAGCTGTGTCAATGACCTCTCATTGAACTTTCTGTCCAATTTCAAAAAATACAGATGCTAATTGCTAAGAACAAGTAGAAGAATATGCTGAAAAAATGAGAAAGAAAAGAAAATATGAGATATATATGCTATCTTGTTCATTTACTTTTAAACACTTTAAACTTCTGGAGAAGACTGGCTTCCCTTCTCTCTCCTTCACCTGGCCGGCTTTCCCAGTGCAGCCCCCAAGGCCAAGCAACTGTCCTCTCTCTTCGAAGCCTGGCACGTGTCCTACCTAAGCGGGACCAGTCTTCCTCCGCTCTCGCAGCACTTTCCCCATGCCTCCCTCACACCAGTTTTCACGTTGAATTGTAAACTTTTACCCCAACAGCTTTCCAGGTCACTCCACGTAAAAATCAAAGCTGTTTCCCTCCCTTGCAATAGCCTTCCCATTGGACTCTGATTATGTCTCCTATTGGCCTCCTCGCTGCCCCAGAACAGGGCCCTGGTATCCCAGGTGTCCCTGGGCCAGCTTCCTCGTCTCTTTCAGGAGTTTATTTAATCACCATTGTTAGTGCTATCAGGGAAAGGGGGAGGGGAGAGGAGAAAATGGAAAGGAAAAAAGAAAAGCTCCCTAAGAGATTTATTTGAAACATGCCAGTTAACGTAGGCAAACAAACTTTTTGACATCTTCCCGCAGCCTCGATAGCCAGTGAGTTCCCTTTGGGATAAGGTTCAAGTTAGTGCTTAGAGCTTTCGAAATTATTAGCACTCCTGGGGACACCACGTGGTTTCTTTTGGGGAGGCAGTTCGCTGCCGGCCTCCGGGGCCAGGCGGGGCGGGAGGGTGGGCAAGCGCGGGGCAGCGGCCGCCGGGGGAGGGCGTGGAGGGTGGTGCAGCCCACGCTTTTCCGGACAGCCAGGGCCACCCCAGCCGGAGCGGCGGGCGGCGGGCGGCGGGCATGGCAGAGGCGCGGCTGGGGCCGGCGACGGCCACCGGGCTGCAGCTGAGCGCGCTGCCCGACCACTCTCTGCTGTTGCAGCCCAGCCTGGCCGAGCTGCGGCGCCGGGCGCGGGCCGAGGGCGCTCCGCTCGCGAAGCTGCCGCTCACCGACTCCTTCCTGCTGCGCTTCCTGCGCGCCCGGGACTTCGACCTCGACCTGGCCTGGAGGGTAAGCGTGCTCGCCGCTGAGCTCCACTCTACGGACAGGACTGCGTAACGCGGGCTGTGCTGTCCTGATACCCGTGAAAGCCGAAGTTGCAAGACGGATATTGGTGGGAACGCGCCCCGGCGCACTGGGCAGCGGGCGCTGTGGCTGTGGGTTTTCTGAGAAATCCAGCGTGGGCTCATTCACTTTGCCTGGGTCTTGGAAAACGAAAATCTGGCAAAGCCAGAGCCCTCTGGGGTGATGGCCCCATTGACACTGGAACTCTGTCCTTGATGAGTCTCTGGAACTTGTAAAGTTTGGGGAAATGCCTTTCCTCTTCTCTAGAAGAAAGCTGGTGATGGGGGCGTGGGGAAACAGTTGAGAAGTTGGAAACTTAGATTTATTTCATTATATCTTAGCAGGTAACTCCACGTGTGGAGGGGAGAATGAAATTGCCAACAAGATAGAAGGTCTAAAGCCAAATTCTAGCGAAATAGTGTTATTACTAGTAATCCTTAAGTGTCAAGACAGTGAAGTAGTCCAGTACATTTTGAGTGTAGGAATGAGGCTATTCTTTTGTGTTTCCAGGTTGGGTGAGAGAAGAGGTGGTGGGAAGACAGGAACCGGAGGGATGCGACCTTTAGTTTTGTCACTTTGAACTCAGCATCCTCACCGGTTAAATAATGGTGAGAACGCCTACCTCCTGGACTCCTTCCCACGACTGACCATTAACCACTTTAACCGACTAAGACGTGCCCCGCACAGAGCAAGCACTCAGCAACTGAACGCCTTTTCTCCAAGTGGCTTCTTCCATGTCAGGCAGCAGCGACTAGAAAGGCAAGAGCAGTGTAATAGTACAGAATCTCAACGTGTCTCAGTATGAGGGTTTTTGGTTGTTGAGAACTAATTTTTAATTGAAAAAGTAAAGACTACAGGTGGTAAAATAATCCATAAATAATAAAACAGTACAAAGTAAGTTTCTAAAAGTAACTTTTGAAAGGAAAAAAATTCCCACCCTACTCCTTAGTTTGCCAAGTGGTCTACGCACAGGATGTTAGTTACCTGTGTCTTGTTTCTCTTTCCAGGTAGAGCCGACTTTCACACAAGCATATGTATGTATTTTACACTTTGCCTTTCATAAACCTATTATATCATAGGTTTATCATAGAGAGCATCATATTTCAGCTTATATGTATCTGTTGAAATGTATATACACACTTTTTTCTTTTGTGGACCCTGTGCTCTTCATTGTATGCGTACATTGTGTTAACATTTATTGAGCAATCCTTGTTGTTAGACGTGGACTTGTCATCAGACAAGGGCAGAGCTGCCATGCATGCTCTTCATTCTGCGTTCAATGATTGTTTTTTTTTAAGGTTTATTTATTTATTTTTAGAGAGAGGGGAAGGGAGTGAGAAGGAGAGGGAGAGAAACATCAATGTGTGGTTGCCTCTCACATGCCCCCTACTGGGGACCTGGCCTGCAACCCAGGCATGTGCCCTGACTGGGTATCAAACTTGTGATCCTTTGGTTCGAGGGCCTGCACTGAGTCCACTAAGCTATACCAGCCAGGGCCAAGGATTATTTTTTGAACACTTACAATTTGCCTGACAGTATACAAAATGCAGTAAACAGAACAAATGGGATGTCTTCCATCACCAACTGAATGTTCTAGTCTGTCTCTGCACATTTATTCTTGTGTAAAAATCAGAATATCTCCTTATAAGACAAGTTCTACCTGCAGAATAGCCAGATTAAGTGAGATGTGTACTGGCGCTAATTTTGTCAGTTCTGTATTACACAATGGTGCATTTTTCCGCATATCACCACCCATGCTATATTAGCCAACTTTATGATCTGTGTGCCAACCTGCTAGGTGAGAAACTGGTTCTCATTATTATAATATGCATGTATTTAATTACAAGTGAGGTCAATTGTCTTCTATATTTAACACTTTAAAATTTTTTTCTCAGTAACTTCTTGTTTTTCCAATTTATTTTCTCCCAGTTTGTTTACATAAGATATAATATACATACAATATAATAGTTTTATTCATAAAATATCTTGATGTATAAAAGCAAATAGGCTGTTGTCCTAGTTTGTTGCATTGATATTGATATTTTTTCTGTGTAGAATTTTAAGTTTTCATGTAACAAATGCATTGGTATGATTTTTCTCTGATTACTTCTGGGTTTTATAAGCTCTTCTTTCCAAAATTTTCTTAAGTAATTTACTACTTCTCTTTTTTTGATGTTGGACTTGTTGCTGTACTAGGATTTCTTCAATGTTAGGAATGAACTAGGAATCTGACTTTATTTGTTTTCATTTTGTCAAATGACTACCTACGTGTCTCAACATCATGAGCAATAAACTAATAATCACTCAGCAGACGCTGAGTATGAAGGCACAGTTTCAGGTCCTAGAGAGAGTGCAGTCTGAGGCATTAAATATATATGAGGGGGAACCCAAAAACACCTCTAGAATTTATTTATAAAACATTGTGTATTTATTCTTATGTGTTTAAACTTCAAACACCTTCAAAATACTCTCCATCTGATGCAATACACCTATTAAGACCTTTATTCCACTGCTTGAAACAGGTTTTTTTTGTTTTGGGGGGTTTTTAAAATTCTTTTATTAAAAGATTTTATTTATTTATTTTTAGAGAGGGAAGGGAGGGAGAAAGAGAGAGAGAGAGAAACATCAATGTGCGGTTGCTGGGGGCCGTGGCCTGCAACCCAGGCATGTGCCCTGACTGGGAATAGAAACTGCGATGCTTTGGTTCACAGCCCACCTGAAACAGTTTTTTAATCCATCAATTTTGATGCCTTGTTGTGCTTCTGCCATTTTTGTTTCACCTCTTCCACATGGGTAAAACATTTCCCTTTGAGGGCTTTTTTTCATTTGGGGAGAAAAATTTGCTTGGGGTGAGATTGGGGCATGGGGGTCATGTCGTTTTTAGTCAAAAGCTGCTGAACACTCAGCATAGTGTAGGCAGGTGCGCTTGTAAATCACCCATCATGAAACGGGAAGATGTGTTGAAAGAGTCTTTAAAAAAATTCACTGAAGCGCAATGCCACCTCTTACAAAAACAGCAATTGGCACACTGATACAGATGGGTTCCTAGGATACTCACCTAGTGGGGGGAAGCCTATTTACAAGGGGCCCACCCTCCAGAAGATAATTCTGGTTTTTGGGGGGTCCCCCCTCATATGTTGTAGAGGTAACTAACTGCAAAAAGTTTATGATTTATTGTTGATTTCATTTTGTTTGCTTTTTAAGAGGAATATCTTAAACACAGCCAACTGAAGTGTGGCACTAGTGCAAAGGAGTTGGGGGGCCTGAAGAGGGTAAAGGGGGTCAAATTTATAGTGACAGAGGGAGACGAGACTTTTGGTAGTGAGCACACACAATGCAATACACAGGTGATGTACAATTACAGAATCGTATGCTTGAAACTTATACAATGTTATGAACCACAGTTACCCAATAATTTATAAATAAAAAAGACAAAAACAAAAACAACAAAATAGAAGAAATAAAATTTACCTCCAGCCCTTGCATTATATATATATATATATATATATATATATATATATATATATATATATATACACACACACACACACATATATATTTCTATATTCTTTATGTTCCTGAATTGTTTTCATTGCACCATATCCTTGAAGAATTTGCTAATAAGACTGTGTCTAAATCTACTGAACAGGGATAAAGTTTCTGTCTGTGAACTCTTGACCTTATTTTTCTGCCACCTGGAAATGAAAGAGAAAGTATTAGAGCATGAAGCTATTTACTTTACTTTACAAAGGCAGTTAATTCAACTCAAATTTCCTTGTTTATAATATAAAAGCTCTATAGTTTTATTATACAAAGAAACTTCAGTAAGTCCCTCAGTTGTAATGTAATTTCTCATTTTCCCTGGTTTTTATATTTGAAGAGATAATGAATTAATGAGGTTTTTAGAACTTTAATAGCTTTCAGAGTGCTGGTTACTTTGTAGGTACTGTTTGCTGGGTTATCTCATTATTTTCTCATTTTAGAAGAAACTGAGATGTAAGGGTTAAGTGACTTGTCTGAAATCACAGTTAAGTGGTAGAGCAAGAATTTGAACTTGGGTTGAAGTCACGACAGCCTGTGCTCTCAGGTATACTACACTTGTCTGTTTAAAACAATGAACATGAAAACATGACTATTAATTTTTGTCTCTTCTACATATTCTTGTGAATTTCTGTCTTTCACAGGTAAATAGTCCAGTTCCTTATATTTCTGCTCTATGTGATAAGTTTTTTATCCTCTAGTTAGTGTTATGGTTTTCCCAAAGACTTGGAAGCTTCCAAGGCACCATTGACTCTCCCTGCTAATTTCCCACTAAATGTAGCTTCTTTGTAAAATTTATCATATCATGGGTGTTTCAGTTTCCATTCTGCTCCTGTAGTTATTGCCCTTAAACTAACATATAACTGATGTCTCTGAGCTTTAGTCTTTTTGACACATAAAATGGGGTAACAATAGTTACCTCTCAGGTTGCTTGCGAGGATGAGTTGGAAATGATGCCATTAAAGGCTATGAAATCTTCACAGATATGGTTGTTATTTTGTTTGAAAGTACATGAAAATGTAAGAAGAAAGCTATTCTACTATAAAGTACAGTTAAAGTAAACCATAACTTTTTAATTTATTTATTCCTAATTGTGGTACAAATTGTGGTGCCTTTCAATAATGATATTTACTTGCACTCAATTGTTTTGTTGTCATGAACTTTAGGTCATTTGTTCAATAATTGCTTTGTAGTATTTTGTAATTTACATTATTCCTTTATGTCAATTGGATCTTTTAAAGTATTTGTCAGTGGAAAAGTAATAATCAAAGATCCAGGTATAAATATTTTAATTTTGCAAAAATTAAAGGTCAAAGGCATGTGAGTTAATTGTGAGTCTTTACAAAAATCATCTTCTCAAGTGTGTGGATCCAGCTGGTTTACTCAGACAGTACAGGGGTTCCGTTATGCTCAAGGGTACTTCTGGAGAACCCCGGGGATGCCTGAAACTGCGGACTGTACCAAGCCCTGTATGTAGTATATTTTTCCATATATATATGTCCCACATACATACTCCATATATATATATTTAATATAAATATACATATTTATATATGATAAAGTTATCGTTTTTATAGGAAAATAAAATTGTTATTTCTATATAGGAGCTAATATGCTGCTTCTAGCATTTTGCTTACATCAGAATTAAAAGAACTATTTTTATGCCTGTGAGAACTATGAAAAATGTAATGAGCATTACAAAATACTAGTAATACTTATTCTGATGCCCTTTAAGGGAGCATCAGAATAAGTGTTACTTAAAGGAGGAAGAAGAGAAATTCATCTTATAGACTAGGATGACTATATCACAATCATCTACAATGTGCCTTTTGTTTGTGCTGCTTTTGGAGACTGCTATTTAGGTCACCAGTTATTTCTTGGTTGGCAAATTTACTGACTTTTTTTTTCTTTCTTACCTCTCATTGTATTTAACTCTTAGAAAGATCCTCTCTTTAAAATCAGTTAAGAAAAGTTAATTAAATGTAGAAATGAAAGAGAGGGAGAAAAAGATAGGGAGACAATATCAGAGAATGTGAGGAAAGGGGAAAGAGAGACACACACACACACAGACACACACACACACGACTTTTACTCCTTTCTGTGCACCATAGCAGTGTTTCTCCTAAAATCCAACCAGCTTCTCTCTTCTTCTTCTAGCCATTCTCAGCTATGGGCATCTCCCATGGCTTGGACTTTCACTCTCTACTTGTTTTTTAGAATTTATATTTGTGGAATTCTGGTCAAGATAGAGATGTAGGTAGGACCACTTTGCTTCCTCACACAAACAAAAGAAGAATAACAACCGATTTAAAACCAAAAAAAAAACCTCCACCAGAACTGCTAGAAAATAAAACTGCATGGAAGTCCAACAACCAAGGAGTTAAAGAAACATTCATCTAGACTGGTAGCAGGGGGTGGAGATGGGCAGCCGGGGAAGAGAGAACATGTGACAAGGTGGTGGACCCCATGGGCGAGACTGTGGGTGGTTGACCTAGCGGTCCTACATTTGCACAAAGATAAGCCAAGAAGAACAACTGAGGAGTGAAACCACAGAACCCAGGGTTTCAGAGTGGGAAACTAAAAACTCAAAACCTCTGGCTGTAAAAATCTGAGAGGGTTGGGGGGGTAGGAGAAATTCCCAGTCTCACCAGAAACTCCATTGGAGAGGCCCACAGGGTCCTAGAATGTACATAAGGCAACCCACCTGGGAATACGCATACAGGGCACAATCCCCTTGTGGGAAGCACCCTGGGTTCTGACACTGGTAATCAGGATGCTCACAGAATTGATGAGAGTTCAGTCAAAAAATGAAGGAATATGCCCTGGCTGGCGTAGCTCAGTGGATTGAGCATGGACTGTGAACTAAAGCATCGTAGGTTCGATTCCCAGCCAGGGCACATGCCTGGGTTGCAGGCCATGGCCCCCAGCAACCGCACATTGATGTTTCTCTCTCTTTCTCTCTCTCTTTCTCCCTCCCTTCCCTGTCTAAAAATAAATAAATAAATCTTTAAAAAAAAGAAGGAATAAACAAAGGCTACCCAAAGTGAAATAAAGGAAAATAAACAGGGAAGCAACAGTGAAGGGAAAGAAACTGGGACTCAAATCAATGATTTGGAACAAAAGGAAGGAATAAACATTCAACCAGAACAGAATGATAGAACAAGAATTCAGAAATATGAGGAGAGGCTGAGGAACCTATGGGACAACTTTAAACATTCCAACATCTGAATCATAGGGGTGCCAGAAGGAGAAGAGGAAGAGCAAGAAATTGAAAAGTTATTTGAACAAATAATGAAATAAAACCTCTCCAATCTGGCAAAGGAAACAGACTTCCAGGAAGTCCAGGAAGCTGAGAGAGTCCCAAAGAAATTGGATCCAAGAAGAAATACACCAAGACACACCATAATTACATTACCCAAGATTAAAGATAAGGAGAGAATCCTAAAAGCAGCAAGAGGAAAAAAGAGAGTTACCTACAAAGGAGTTCCCATATGACTATCAGCTGATTTCTCAAAGGAAACCTTACAGGCAAGAAGGGGCTGGAAAGAAGTATTCAAAGCCATGAAATATAAGGACCTACATCCAAAATTACTCTATCCAGTACAGTAAAGCTATCATTTAGAATGGAAGGGCAGTGTTTCCCAGTGTTTCCCAGAAGTGTTTCCCAGATAAGGTCAAGTTAAAGGAGTTCATCATCACCAAGCCCTTATTATATGAAATGTTAAAAGGACTTATCTAAGAAATAGAATAAGATCAAAACTATGAAGAGTAAAATGACAACAAACTCATAACTAGCAACAACTGAACCTAAAAAACAAAATACAAAAATATTAATTAAGCAAACAACTAGAACAGAAACAGAATCACAGAATGGAGATCACATGGAGGGTTATCAGCAGGGAGGGGAGTGGGGAATGCGGGAAAGGGTACAGGGAATAAGAAGCATAATATGTAGGCACAAAATAGACAGCGGGTAGTTAATAGTGTAGGAAATAAAGAAGCAAAAACCTTATGTGTGCGACCCATGGACGTGAACTAAGGTGAGGGAATGCAGGTGGGAGGGGGAGTGCAGGGCAGAGGGGGATAAAGGGAAGAAAAAAATGGGACAACTGTAATAGCATAATCAATAAAATATACTTAAAAATAAAATTTATATTCATAATTTCTCCTCCTGGTCATTTACTACTTTGTTATTATAGTTATAATGTTTATTCTGGTGACTCTCAAAAACTCTCAATATAAAAATTTGTCCTTTCCTTACATCTGAACTTTAGTTCTACATTTCTTTTTTTTTTAAGATTTTATTTATTTATTTTTAGAGAGGGAAGGGAGGGCGGGAGAGAGAAACATCAATGTGTGGTTGCTGGGGTCATGGCCTGCAACCCAGGCATGTGCCAGGACTGGGAATCGAACCTGCAACACTTAGTTCTACATTTCTCATAGATCTTTTTAAATTCAAATACAGGGTCCAGCTGAAGTAATGCCTACTTGAGTGTGGTTGGTAGGGTAATAATATGGGTGTAATTTATAATTTTAATTTGAACATTTCACCTAAAATGTTATATGGTGTGCTTGCATGTGATATTGTTATGATACATAATTACATGCTTATGATTTTATAGTAAAAGATTTTGTAATAAAAAAGGGGCATTATTTGTGCTGGACCCTGTATATTGACATTTTAGAAAAGTTGAGAATGCTGAAAATCATAAAGAAGAAAATTAAAATATAATAAGTCTGAAATGTGTAATTTCATTTTAGTATTCTTCACAATATACTGGCAATGTTTGTATTATTTGTAAATGTGAAGTAATCATTATTGGTGATTCTTTTAGGGAAAAAAAGAGAAAACAGGATTCCTTCAAACAATATTTTGTTGAGACCTAATATCCAGCCATAGAGTTTCATAGTCTCTCTGAATGTATACTATTATTAACAAAATTAATTTTTGTTTTTTTCTATTAGTTGCAAGTATAGCAGTTGTATAGAGATGTTCCTTTGTATCTTTGATTAAGTTTTTTTGTGGGAAAGAAAATAAAAACCAAGAAATTCTAGCTGTCTTTAATGTAAACCTGCACTAAATACTTGGCTGAGCCAGTTAACCCGAACAACTTTCCCTATTATAACAGTACTAACCACCACGCATTCTGCCCATGTAGGCTTTACATGTACCGTATTTTTCTGGCCATCAGATGCACCTAGGTTTTAGAGGAAGAAAAAATGAAAAAAAATTTTGAAGCAAAAAAAATGTTGTAAAATATTTAATAACATAAATAACATAATATTTCACCAATGTAAATGTAAATGTAAACAGAACTCAACAGCAGCATTAACAACCATTATTCCTGCCAAATTTGTGGGGGGGGGGAGTGTGTTTTATAGTCTGGAAAAATACGGTAACTCTAGAAAACAAGACTCAACAGAGTTAAATAGTTACTGAAGATCACATAGGTAGTGAGTGGCGGTCCCAAGGTTCTACTGAAGAGGCAGCCTGGAAACAGAGCTTTTCACTGCACAGCATGGCCTGTACAATCCAGTTGTCACCCGTAGGTCACTTCCAGTGAGATCAGGAGTTCACTGCGGTTGCTCTGTTTGACTCAAGTGCCAAACAGAGTGTGTGGAACATTGTAGATACTCCAAATGTATTTGTGGAGTTAATTCATTTGATTGATTTCTATTTTCAGAAAAACTAAATAAAGGTGGATGTTTCAGTTGCCCGTTGCCAGGTAACAAATCACACCAGAACCTGGTGGCACAGACCACAGCCCTGTCTGTGATTCTCCAGTTTGGGCAAGGCTGAGTAGGGATGTTCATCTCTGCTCCACAGGGCATCTAAGTAAGACAGCCCCTCACTCTCCAGGGCCTCTCTGCATAGACTTTGCATTGTATAACTTTACATGGCGTCTGAATCCTAGATAGTAAAAACAGAAAGTCCCAGGCTTCTCAAAAATCCAGCATGGTGTCACATCAGGCCAAACTCTGTTAGTCAAGCAAAATGTGAGGCCAGCCTAGATCCAAGGGGAAGGAATGAAATGGATTCCACCCTTTGATGACACGTGTGCATCAGGGCAGAGGGGTTGTAGGCAGTTATCTTTGGAGGCCATCCATCACAGGACACAAATAAGAATTACTCAACTTTGAATTTTGGATAAACTCCTATCACTTGAGATTCTTGATGAAAGAAACTTTTTATTTTTTATGCTAAAAGGAAACCGCAGATTAAAATCTCAACATGATGGGTGGCAGGGGCCATGTGCAGTGCCAAGGCTTTCCTGCCATTTTTACAAGATGCTTACCAAGTATGCTGTCTGCTGACACTTTTCATTTTGTTTTTCAGTTACTGAAAAACTATTCTAAGTGGAGAGAAGAATGTCCAGAAATAAGTGCAGATCTACACCCTGGTAGTGTTCTTGGCCTCCTGAGGGCAGGCTACCTTGGAGCCCTGAGAGCCAGGGATCCCACCGGCAGCAGAGTTCTCATTTACAGAATCGGTAAGTCAGACATGGTGCTTCCTCTTGATTTCCCTTGATGCCACACAGAGGGCTTCGGTGAGTCTGTAGGTAAGCATATTTAGGTTTTTCAGGTTTTAACTTAGGTTTAATTCATATTTTAACATCCCCTAAGAATAATAAAACTGGCAGTTGTGAGAAAATTAACAAAACCAATGAAAATCCAACTTCATTTTCCCATACCATCAACTGTATAAAACAGGAGAAAAAGAAAACAGAAGAGAAATAGTAGGGGAAAGATGAAAAAGATCAAAAGAAAATGTTTTAAAAACATGTAATGGGAAATGGAAATAAAAGTTCTGAACTACAGCAACGCATAGAAGCTGTCTATTCCATTCTCTGATGTATATACCAAGCACTGAACTAGGGCACATGGTAGGTGTTTATTAAGTATTTTGGAATGAGTGAGTGAATGACTAGTTGGATAGCGCCCAAGCTGCGGAGCACGGTGCTCGTTCCCCTAGATGGAGAAGGGTGCAGTGGGAAAGCAGAAACCCAGAAAGTTGTGGAGACACTGTATTCCACATGCCCCTCCTGCTTTTTATTGTTTCCGCTTTTCATTATCAGGTCTCCCTAGTATTTCTTGTAGGTTGTCTATCTCCAATTCCTGCCCCTTCCTTAGACCTGCGTGGGATGAAAAATGGCATTCAAGGGAGAAAGACACGTACCACCTGTGGCATGTTCCCGTGGCCCAACATTTTGTGATCAGAATCTTATGAATTATAATCTTCCAGAAACTTGTACATCTTTAAATATTTTAGGAGACTTTAAGTTATGTATAGATTTTCTTTTCCTGCCTGCTTATAGATAAGATAGGTGCCTGCTATTCAGCTGTTTGCCTTCTTGCAAGAAAACACTGCATTTAATTCTTCAAAAAGTATCAGAAAACCGAGTAGAATGACTCTGGTGTTTTGCTCCAGCTTCTGTGTGTCAAATGCAGCTGAGTTAGTCATGAAGTCATTGTCTATAAACCAGACATCTGTTTAGAGACAATAATAGACATTGCTGTCTTGTTGCTCCAGTGGTGGTACGGGATGTTGAATGAAGTTCTTTGAATTCCTTGGGGCAGAGTTGCCAGATTTAGCATAGTACCTATGTTTTATGTAGCAAATAAACCTTTATTTTATGAAAATATAAAGTGTGCATTTACATTTGAATTTCAGATGAACAACAAATAAGTTTTGGTATGCATGAGGCATGCTTATACTAAAATATATATATATTTACATATTCTGTTTATTAAATATACTAAAATATATATACCAAATAATACTAAATATATGTATTTAGTGTATATACTTATACTAAATATATATATACTTATACTAAAAATATACATGTATATACAAGTATATATATAAGTATATATATACTTATACTATATATATATACACATACATACATACATACATACATATTCTTTTTCCTGGACATTCAGCTTTAACTGGGCACCTTATATTTTATTGGCAACCCTGCACAGGGATTCCAGGAATGTAACCCTGAAATCTACAGATGATTCTTTCTGCGCATATTCCAGCTCTGCACTGCCTGGCTGAAGTCTTCCTAGCTTGTCCATAAAGTAACTGGGGAAATTGAGTCATAAAAATGACACCTTAATAATGAAAAAACAAATGTGCTACTTTGATCATAAATGCCTTAACACTGAATCAAGTCTTTTATTGTTTAGTGAGGGTCTCTTATAGTGTGTTCATTTCTAAGAATACTGTTTAACTCCAAAAGATTTTAAAAACAGGAAAAACATGCAGGTGTACTGGTGGTAAGAAAGGATATGCAGCAAATCTCCTGTGTGTTATGCAAAATAACGTGTCATGTAGAATTACATGTTATTCTAGGGTAAAAAGAAGAAACACAGAAGAGTTTTATGAGTAAAATGAAAGGATACAATAAAGATTTATAAATTTTCTAAACTTAATTGCATTAATGGAAGGAACTGAAAAAGGAAATCTATGGTAGAGCTTTTTGACAGCACACTAGCCTAGCCACTGTGCTAGGTACCAGTACAAGCAGTGAAAAAGTGCCTAGAGCCTCTCCCCGGTTTGACAGGGCACCCTGAGACTAAAGTTTGGCCATTCTTAGCATACAAGCCAGAGGATACACAGCTGACCCTCGAACAACATGGGTTCGAACTACGTGGAGCCACTTATACACAGATTTTTTTTCAATAAATATGTGCAGTACTGTAAATGTGTTTTCTTTTCCTCATGATTTTCTTAGGAACGTTTTCTTTCCTCTAGCTTACTTTGTAATAAAACAGTATATAATGCTTATACCATACAAAATATGTGTTAATGGGCTGTTTATGCTATTAGTAAGGCTTTCCGTCAATAGTAGCCTATTAGCAGTTAAGTTTTGGGGGAGTGAAAAGTTATACTCGAATTTTTGACTGCCTGAGGGTCAACATCCCTACCCCTGTTTTTCAAGAGTCAGCTGTAATTCTAAGCCTTTTGAGACTCACTACTATACTGAAGCAGCAAAAGTAAAATTTAACATTGAATATTAAGTTTTGACTATGGCTTAATTCTTCTGAATACAAGTTCTTAGGAATGCATTGCTTGTTTGGAATCTTAACTACATGGAGAACCATGTAGCTCTAACACCATTTTCTCACCCATCAAGTAGCTTAGGAAGAACCTATCTCATAGGTTTAGAATCTATTTCATAGTAAGAACCTATCTCATAGGATTACTGTGGATATTAATCCTATGAGATATAGGATTACTGTGATATATATAAAACATAATTAAAGCATCACCTAGTATACAATAATGACTCAATAAATGTTAGATACGTGTTAGAGAAGGAATTAAAATTTTAAGGCATGTTTTTCTTTTGCATTAAAAAAGATTCAAGTCCAGACCAGAGCTATCCAATGTGACTATGATGATGAAATTGTTCTACAGTAGCCACTAGCCACACAGGCTTTTGAGTACTTGAAATGTGGCCATTGCAACATAGAAACTGAATTTTTTATTTCTGTTAATGTTAACTGATTTAAATTTAAATAGCCACATGCAATTAATGGCTACCATATTAGACAGCACATGTCTTACCATGCTGGTTGGCTGAGAAATTTAGGAATATAACTATTTTCTGAACTGCAGACTTTCAGTTATTCCATTTGTATTTTTCACCCTTGTCGTTGTCAGCCAGTGTCTGAAGTAGTATAGTATAGATGAGTTGGATTGATTACTCAAATTCAAATTACAGGAATCCGAGGATTTTAAAACAAGGGGCAATTTCATTGTGCCTTTGTAGGAATATTTCTGATTATATCTGTTCTTTCTACATCATTAAGTTTTTCCTTGCTACTAGACCCTACCCATTGACATTTACATCTGTTCAGGGTTAGCCATTCAAAACGAAACAAAAGTCCTAGTTATTCCCAAGACCCTCCAGCCCCAGCCACCTCCCCAGTCCTATCATTCTCACCAAATTCGTAAGTTAGTGATGTTCACTATCCACATTTTCTTACAGTTCCTCTCAACCGACCCTGGTCTCACTGGTCTCACCCCCACCTCTCTGCTGAAATGACCTCAACAAGTTGTCATTGACCTTCTTTTCACCAAATCTAATGGACATTGAGGGGCATCCTGTTTTACTTGACCTCTCAACACATAAACACAGCAAACCAGTTCCTCTTTCTCACTCTCTCTTTTTTAGCAAACAGATTTTACTTCAAGGGAAGTTTCATGTTTCAATTACTAGATTAAAACTTTAATCTAGTAATTTAAAAAAGAGGGAGAAAATGAGGAGAGATAACTTACTGAAAAAAGAAGGCATGTTTATACCCAGGCATCAAAGAATAACATTATTATAATTCCTGAAAAAAAATTCAACAATGTCTCAAATTTAAAATAGTCTAGCACTTCTATAGAATTGTAGAATAGATATGTAATAACACGCAAATGTGAAATTTCTTACTCTGATTTAAATGGACAATGGATATTTTAAGACTATTTTACCTGAATCTTTTGTTTTGGGAATACAAAATAATTGCATGAGTATTAGAATAAATATGGTAAAATTTTGTTGATTATAATCCTAAGGAGAGGAAAGGCTTTTATGAGAAAAAATTCATAATTATGAAAATTAAAAGAAAGCATTCCCAAACTACCCATAGTAGTATTAAAACATCACAAAACTAAGTTTTGGTTTCAGTTTGGAGTAGATTTATTTTTGTTTAAGAGATAATTATCATTTAGATTTTATTCAAATTTAAAAATGTGTTGTAAAAATTTTAATTTATATTCTTAAAATTATTGCAATCACAAATATTATATGTTTTAGAAGAATACTACATATGCACCAATAACCATACTTTCTAGATCATTCCTTAGCAAGCCCACACTTTATATAATTTAGGTTGGTTCAATGCTTTCTTTTTCTTTGATGCCACATTCTCCTGGTGGTGTTCTCTGATTTAACTGGCTCTTCTTACACTCATTTGCTGGCATCCTCTATTCTACTCACCCTTTAAACTCTGAAGTTTTTTAGGACACTGGACTCAGCCTCCTTCTCTCAGGCTACTTTATCTCTTGACTGCAGCAAAGATAAACATAGATCAAAGATAATACCTGTCATAAGCTCTCATATAAACACAAACAATGCCCCGATATTTAACTACCCCATTACCTTTGTTCACAAGGATTCACACAACTAGCTCCCAGTCCAGCTGCATCCAATTGGACATTGCACAGCCAACATTTTAACATGTCCAACATGACGTATCATCTTTCCAACCAAAATATTTTTTCCATTGTTTCCTATCTCAATAAGTGTTGCCACCATTCTACCCAGTTGTCCAAGACAGACATTTTGGTATTTTGAAGTTTTACTATTACTTAGTCATGAATTTTTTTCTCTTTTTCTTTCACCCTGTTAGGCACTCCATGGACCCTTCAGTGTGAAGACTCATATTTTTTCGGCTTTGGAAAAATTTTCCCTACTGTTATTCTTCCTCTCTCCTCTGTGTCACGTTCTCTGTAATATTGCTTCCCAGAACGCTAGTTAGTTGGATTTTCAAACTTCTGGATCTAGCTGCATGTCTCTCAGTTTGCTTTTTCTCTTTTTTGTGTGTCTGTGTTTCAAAAAATATCACAATTCTTAGTGGATGCATGTTCGTTTGTTTTTAAGATTACCTGCTTGCCTGTCCATCACTGTCCTTTCTGCATGCCTCCGCCTGTCCCAGGAATGGTAGGGGAGGGGAGAGGAGAAGAATGTCAGTAATTCCTCTTCTTAGCTCAGGCATTCCCTGTTTTTCCTGGGTATGGGCAGCTACGTGCGTGCTTCTCTGACTCCGCTTTCTAAAGCCCACACTTACTGTGCTAGCCTGCCAGGGCATAACTCTGCTACATGCTGCTTGACAGTAAGTGGTGTCAGAGACATCAGCCAGCCTGTCCTACTTCTCAGGGATTTCCTTTTGCAACCTCTCTGGTTACTATAAGGCCCTAGTAGCTCTTCATGATACAGGCCATGCTTTTCCCATTTGCAGTATCTTTGAGTTTGGAGCACAGCAAGAGGCATTCCCATCTTTAGCCACTACCATCTCCTGCATGATTTGGGCTGCAGTTTCATCTGGCAATCAAATCCAGCCTGCATTTATTCTTTTTTTTTTTAAGGCACATGCTCTTAAAAATCTGTTCTTTGCTAGAGAGAAGCAGGCACATGTTTTGGGGCCACCAGTTAGATGTGCTATTTAATTCATGATCTTTGTACATGTCTTTATTTTTATTAAGTTCAAAGAGAACTAATTTCCTTTTGCTTTCTGATTTTTACGCAATGCTGAGACATGACCTTTTTTATTTTATTTTTTTAGCATACTGGGACCCCAAAGTTTTTACAGCTTATGATGTATTCCGTTTAAGTCTAATCACATCCGAGCTTATTGTTCAGGAGGTAGAAACCCAACGGAATGGAATCAAGGTTGTCTTTGATCTGGATGGCTGGCATTTTTCTCATGCTTTTCAAATTACCCCAACTGTAGCCAAGAAGATTGCTGCTGTTCTTACAGTAAGTGTATAGTTGAACTTGTTGGGATTATACTTCCAATAGATTTTAATTTAGTTATGTATTACATAAAGAGAAGAGTTAGTACATTTATTAGAAAATCAAATAAAATTTTAGCAATGACACATAGAATTCAATAATGCTAAGAGAAAGTAAAATGTTTTTAATTCATAAGAGAAAGAATGTTGCAACAAATTGTAAAAATATGTTCGAGATTAGTAATCACAGAATTTAAACATTCAAACAATAATACATGTGATGACTTTCTCTTTGTTTCTGTTGTTAAAATTCTCTTTCTAAATTTTAAAAATTGAATAAAAGATAATATTCATAGCAATGGTACAACAAAATGTCATAAGTTTGGAAGGTATAAATTGACACATTTTTTATTTTTTTAATTTTTTTATTTTTTTTAGAAATCAAAAGCTATTTTAAATGGCCATGGTTTCTGACCTAGTAATCCTGTTTTGGTGAACAGAGGCAAGGAATCATGTTAAATACAGTAAAGACCTTGCATATAATAGTAATACCTGTGTACCAGGTACTTGGCTAAACCTTCAAATGAATTATCATTCAATGGCTACACAGTCATATGTTATGTGACTATTATTTTCCCATTCTACAAATTAATTAACTATGGCAGAGAGGTGATAGCAATGCCTGAGCACATTTGTTTTGTCAGTAGGGAAGCAAAGATTCCAGTCCAGAACATCTGAAATAAAAGCTGTGCTTACAGCCATCATTACCTCCTTCACATAAAGATAGGTGCTAGAGCATCAATTCTTATAGATTAAAATTAGAAATAGCTTATCTGTTCAGAAATAGGAAAATGGTCACTTAAATTATGGTACATCCATCTGATGGATTATTGCAACACATTAAAACTCATGATGTTTATACAAATTGTATTATATCAGTGGGGCAAAACAGGATACAAATTATTTAGAGAGCATGTTAGCAATTATGTTTAAAATAAAATTATGCATAGGAAGAACCTGGAAAGAAAGTTGTCCAATAGATATCACAGCTCTAAAGGCTTTTCATAGAGGGAAAAGAAAAGAATTTTGTGTGAAAGAACCTTGGCAGGAAATGTCTTTATATGAACTGCAGATCTGTGGGTAGGGAAACTATTGATGAGGTTTTTGTCTTTCAACTCTCAACTTTTTAAACCCTCTGAATAAGCCTGTATTACTTTTATATTGAAGACTTATACCAGTATCAGAAGTTTAAAAGTGTGTGTTTGTTGTACTATCCTTTAACTTTTATGAAACTTTAATTTTTTTCAACATAAAAATTTGAGGGAGAAGTTTCCTTATTAACATCCAAATAACTCATTGATTTAAGTTGAACATTTATATGTGATTGAAAAGAAATTTTTGTGTCTTTTTAATGAAAGATGAAGGTATTTCTTAAAATACTTCCCCTAAACTACAAAATAAACACTTTTTAGGGAACTTTTCTTAATCTAGTGACAGTGAACTATAAAGCAGGCTATGTTGTGTTGATGGAAAAAAATAATTTGGAAGATGAAACACACGTAGGTGCTGTTGTAAGTTTAGAAAATGTTCAAAGAAGGGACTTGTCAATAGAAATATATATCTATTCATGCTTTCTTATTAATAAGATTTTTCTTTATTTTCCAAAGGATTCCTTTCCATTAAAAGTTCGTGGCATCCACTTGATAAATGCACCGATAATTTTTCATGCTGTCTTTTCCATGATTAAACCATTCCTGACTGACAAAATTAAGGAACGGGTGAGTGAAGCATATTCAAGTAACTATTCCTCTCTACCAAATGTTCCAATCCTTTCTCATTCAAGAACTACTTTATTAACAATCACACCACCATTGGAATAATATTTTGTATTTATCTAACAAGTCAACTACTCTCATAAATTAAAATTTCTTTTTGATTTTGAAAAATCAAGTTAGTGATTCTAAGGGGTAACTTGGCCTCCTCGCATATAGCTGGTCAGAGTGCAGTATGATGTATTCCCTATAGAGGGCAGTGTAGTAATAGTTATCAAAATTACAGCCTTTGTGCTTCTGGGAATGTATTCTATTCACACATGAACAAAATTGCATATATATGTGGATTTATTGCAGCAAAAGATTGGAAATCACTATGTGTTTATCATTCGGGGACTGGTTAGATGAACTGTGAGATGACACAGTGCAATACAAGATTTGCAGGATTTATTGTAAAGTAAAATAAGCAAAATGCAGAGGAGCTTATGGTATCCTACCTTTTGTATAAAAAGAGGAAAAATCAGAATCTGTAGTTATATTTGCATTAAAAGTTCATTAAAAGGCTCAACAAGAAAGCAACCTAAGTGTTTATCTATACAGAACAGAGGTGTGGATAGGGCAGATGAGGATAAGGGTGAGAGCTGGACACCTCACTGTGTATCTTTCATCTTGTTTTGACTTCTAGCCCTGTGAATGTACTATCTGTGCAAATAAAAAACAAGCATTTTAAATAATACATTTTAACCGAAAACCACAGTACCTGAGGTACGTGACTTAATGTCATGCTGGTTGAAGAAAAGAGACTTGATTTTTTTTTTTAATCTACCCTGTTGAGCCTAATCTCAGGTGAAAATATAATATCTCTTAGAGTGTTCATTAATCTTTAAAAGAGAATTTTTAAAGCATTTATTGAGACAAACATTGGCAACATCTAATGCCTGAAAGAAAAACAGTTTTTAAAAGCTTCAACAATTTAAATGTCAAACATTATTTAAATACAAATGGTGATCATATAAGTTATAATACTGTATTTGGAATTTTAAAAAATATAGATGTTTATATTACAATGTAATATCTTACATCTGTTTAGAAAACTATGACCCCAGAGATTTTTTTGAGGTTATCCAGTGGGTATTTGCAACTGTCTTCAAGGAGAACCACATTTCTGAAGATGTCCCATTTTCATTCTGGTATTTTTTATAAAAGTTGATTCTTTTTAAATTTTTTTCTCTTCAATGTAGCATGATAAAAGCTGGCTACCCTCTTTTTAACTCTGAAAGATCTAAAACTAGGTATTTCTATTTTGGGCTATACTCTCAACAAAGAAAAACAAAAGCAATAATAAACTGAACCTAATAAATAGGAGAAGATGAGCAAAAAAGAAAGAAAAATAAAAATGGAGAAGTAAAGCATTTTATTAAGTCAATTGATATGAAACAGACTTGCCAGAATGCAGGGGTGGGGAGGATCCCAATCCAGGTACTTTTCTCCTTTTCAATACTTTGGCAATACTCTGTGAATGTTTTTATTTCCCCCTCCTGAAGAGATAGTAGACTTTCTTCTCTATTAGCTCATAATATTCTAAACATTTCAGAAAAAAACCAGGATTGAGGACTGTGAGTTTCCTGAGTGCAGGAAGCTTGTTTCATTCATTTTTCAGTCCTCATGTCCTAGCACAGTGATTTTCAACATGTGTGCTGCAAGAAGTTTTAAAACATGCAACACCTGACTATTTAGTCAGGGGCACTGACCTCTTTTCCCTCGAATCATCAAATAAAATAATGACAACAGCCAACACAACAATAGCTGGCTGATGTGAATGTTCTGTCCTACATGACCTATATATTTATATGATCATAATATTATGGTCATATAATAGAATCACATCTTATTGGTCACATCACATAATAAAGTTACATCCGATTGGTTAATTATTGGTATCAGAAATCCTTATATACAAGTATAGGTGCCTGATTTTTTAAAAAGTCACTTTGGAGCAAAAAGGGTAGATAATTACTATTATTATTTTCCATAAATCAGTCAAAATTATATCTATTTTGTATCAGATTGGCAAAAAATACAATTTTTGGTATGCTGCAGAATTTAAGTAATTAGTTTATATGTGCCATGAGATGAAAATGGTTGGAAATTGCTGTCTTGGCACATAATAGGCATTTATTAAATGATTGTTGAATGTTTTGATGAACATTTTGCCCTGGTGGATGAAGAAAGGTTGTTTTTTTATATTTATATTTTAACAAGATATGCTTTTGATTTAAGGTTCTAAATCTTTAACTTTGAGCATTATATGATTGATATTTATAGTTGGAAATATTTGAAAGTTTAAGGTTTTTAAGCAACATAATTGTCTCCTAATTTTATACTAGCAAAGAATATCCATCAAATGTACCAGATAAATTATTTCCTGTATACCTAATTTTGTGTGTAATATATGCTTCTATTGCATCTGAAATAATACCAGTAGGACACTTTTATGATCTACAGAAAAGTCCCAGGATATCTGATATTTTGCTAATAATCACTTTTACATCAGGGAACAGAATGTATAAAATACTTTTATTTAGACTTTTAAAAATCTACTTGTGAAAGAGGATAATAACTTTTTTATAAATCTTATATAGTTGTAAGAATACAGATATAAAAAAACAGTAAGATGATCAGATTCATAAACAGCACAATCCAAACAAGTAAAATTCTTTGATTCATAAGCAGAGGAATAAAGGATGTAATATCTATACATGCTCTCCTATCTTGCAAGTTTTTAGAGTACCTCATTTTATGGTGTTGATTTTCCATTGAAAATTCATCTAATGTATCAAAAAGGCAGAAGACAAACCTCCTAAAACATTTTGGCTATTTCAGATTCATATGCATGGGGCCAATTACAAACAAAGCTTACTTCAGCATTTCCCAGACATTCTTCCTCTGGAATATGGTGGTGAAGGATTCTCCATGGAAGACATTTGTCAAGAGTGGACACATTTTGTAATGAAGTCTGAAAATTATCTCAGCAGTATTTCTCAGACCACTTAATGAGAAGTTATTTAATGTGAGTGCCTTGAGTACCTTCCTAATTAAAAATACATAAATAAGATCATACCTGGTAACATGAATGAAAGAAGAAAAGTCTTTTTTATCTCATTAATGCTTGTCTGGCTGATCTTTTGTGATATGAGCAACATATGTATTTAGGAAACTACTTTTTAAATGCATTTACCTTTGAAGTAATTAAATGTTAATATACTTAAAAGCATAGAAGAGATATACTGATTTTTACACTTGAAAGTTATCTGTAAAGTAGCTATTCATTTGTACCTTTGTATGTTTCCAGAAACTTTTGTTTCAAATAGTTTGTCTGAGTACATTTGTTCAGGAACAAATGTATAAATAGTCCATTAAAAAGAATTATTAGTACAACTCAACTGATGATAAAAATCTCTTAATACTCATTTTGGGTGGGTGTCAGATTAGATTATAATTCAGATTAAAATCTGAATATGGTTTTACTGTATTTACTTTTCTGTGAGCCAGCAAGACAGTTCATCTCAGGGAAATTCTATTTTAGCATATTTGCACAATAGAAACTCTTGATGGCAGAGTCTATATATCATAAATTATTGTGTGTAGCATCTGTGGGCCTCTGTGAAATAACTGCTGATACAATTTTGAAAATATTTCAGGCAGAGTTAATGACTTCTTAATACTGTGTCTGTCTGCATTTTTATACAAATCAAGAATGTAATTTTGACTTCTGTTTTTGGTGATTCTTATCATGATTGCATAGATATTTAGAGACAGAACAATGGTTGTATGTATGGACTCTCTTTTTAGTGGAACAATAACATGACAACAAAAGGAAAATCATATGTCTCCATTTTTTAAATCACTGTCACATACATCTGGAATTTTGAGGATTATGCATGAAATGATTTGAATTTTATTATCATCGCAGAATATTCAAGCCAAATCCTATAATTCACATTTACTTAAAAAAATCAGTAGTAGAAATATGATGTTTGTACTGTAGCTTATAACAGAATATTTCATTTATTGAGAAATATGAAGGTATGGCTTTCAATTTGTGACAGTTCTTATAGTGTTTTATAATTTTCAATTTTATTTTAACTTCAAAAATTAAAGAAAATACTGAAAAATTTGTTAGACATTTGCTCAACTTAGTTGGGTTTCTACATAAATCATACAATAGTATCTTTGTGAAAGAGTATGTGAAGGATGTTTTTCTTTATAAGAAAATTATTCTAATTAGGTGAGCTGATATTTATTTTCTGCACATATATCTATGATAAAATTGAGAGCAATTGTGAATGTTCTTTAAAGAATGTGTTTTATTTTGATTTAGCATTGGGAAATCTGATTTTACATTACAATTTTTATGAAAAATTAGATGGTGCCTGTTTTCTAAAGAAAAAGTTTTTCTTTTTTACAATAAAACCATTTTAAAAGAGTAAACAATAACAACAAAAAGCTCTGGTTTACCCAGCTTTTATTCCTAGAAGGAGATTCACATAGCAAAGTATCTTTTCATTTATGCTGGGTTACTTAACACACTGCCGCATGGCTCTGTAAAAGAATGATTATGTTAGCACGTGAATAATGGACAACATTTAAGAATGTCTTTTAAATGTGATTCAGTAGTGATGTTATTAGCAGTAAATAGAAATAAGTCAATCAGGAGAAGGGCGTTTTATTCTGGGACCTTGAAATTTTTACAAAATGCAGCAATTCACCGAAGAACATTAGAAGAACAGTGTGAAATGAGCAGGCAGTTTTGTGAGGTGGCACCAGAAGTGCCCTTTGAAGATTGTCTCTACCACGTGCTCATTGTGTTACTGAACTGCATAATAATTTATGTTTTAATACTGTTCAAAAGAAAATAAAGATTTTTCACATAAACTATAGCTGCTTCTTTTTTATTTAAAAATATAAATATTAGGCATTCTCTTTTCCAAAACTGTTTTTCCTGACAAAAGAGTTTAAGAAAAACCTACCACATCTAGTTGTCCACTACACAAAGTCCAGTTTTTTCTTTATAACTTTTCATTGCAGGCTGGTTTCCCCAACTATTTCGTTCAACACTACCTTCCTCCAATGTCTTTTGCTGTGCTTAAAGGGACCACAAACTAATTTTATAAAACTAAGCTGTGTTTACTTACTAAGTTAAAGCTTCTAGTGAAAAAAGCCAGAACGTGCCACTTAATCAGATAATTTAATTTTGAAACAATTTGCCCTTAGCCTAGATTATGAAAAACTATATATTTTTCTTACACTGAAGTCCTAGAGCAAATATCTTTGTCACTCACTTAAATTAAGGCACAAAACAGGTCAAATACACAAAAATACCAAAAACTTAGGAAACTGGTAAGATGGTATTGTCTGAAACACTCCTTATTGATCCGTATATGTTGAATTTTGCTCTATTTAATGCTGTGGAGGAACCATGAGTTACAAGGACGGAACTAGAAATGACTGAATACAACCAGGGCTGAGAGCAATACATCCCCACTACTTCTCTGGTTAGCAAGGACGCAGAGCAGCCTCTGCAAGCCCCACTCCGAGCACTCCATTAACTGCTCTTTTCTGTCCAAGTCAATTACATCAGTCTGATTTTAAATATCTACTTTTGATGTCACTGTACATTGAATTAAGTACTATAGTGACTAGCAAAATTAACCAGATGCTACTTTGAAGAGAGAAAAAAATACTTCAGTGTTACATATATTTGGGCTGTAATGAAGAATAAAAAGCATTTATTTAAGCAAAGGAGGGATTGCAATCCAGGGTACAGATTGAGGTGGCAACCTAAATTGTGGTCCAGGGAAAACAAAGAAATGCGGGGCTTCTAAAGGCTTGGGCTGCACTGCTGTCCTCTTTATGTAAAGAAAGGATTCTGGCTGAGTTAATAGGGGCTGGCTTAGCCCCATACACAAATGAAGGATGCTGGTTGGCAAAATGTGTTACAACTTTCAAAGTAAGAAACACAGATGATCTGGTTATCATATTGAGGAGGAGATAAAGTTTGGGCACAGCTGAAAAGTGCAAAAAGTTCATGGAAAAACATGCTATTTGGAATGCAAGTCAAACTTCTTCATGGTGTCCAAGCTCCATGGTAGTTCCTTGGACATAAATGATTCCACCTTGGTAATCTCCGTTCACAATATGCAAAGTGGACAGGCAATATGCAGTATAGTATAAAGTTCATTAGGACGGTTCCAATAAAGTGTTTTGGGTGGGTAACAGAAGGAAAGATCATTTCCACCTGAGAAAAAGGAGGGAGTATCTTTAAAGGAAGTACACTTTAAAGCAGGGCCTTTAAAGAGAACTGATTTTCCCAGAGAGTCATGAGCACCAAGGAGAGGAAGGGTAGTCCAAGAAAAGAAATAGCATGAACAAAGACTTAGGGGTGAGAAATAAAAGGTCATGTCCGAGATATAGTAAGCTCATAGCCAATGAAAATCAGGCTTTTCCACAGGATCACAATGAAAGCCTTCCAAAGACCTACACATGGGAGATTGTGGTGTGGCAAGGTCTATTCAGGTAGAAATCTACTCCTGTATCCCATCTCCATCCATCATGCCATGGACGAAGTCCAGTTGTGTCCTCAGGAGGCAAACACAAAGGCCAGTGTCCAGAGTTTCTGTTTCTTATTACAGCCTGGTCCTTTGGAGCCTGCGTGTCTGTTGCAGGCCCACAGGCTGCTAGACCCACGTGGTTGTGTGTGTTCCCAGATGAGAGAGAGAACACATGAACAAATGGGGTGTGCAGATCACGAGAGAGAGAGAAGAAGAGAGAAAGAGTAAGCTTCTTTGTTCTCCTGGGGTTATAACCAGGAGCTTTGTCAAAATAACCAATTAACATCCCAAGCTTTTGTGGGCTTATGATGAGTCCACTCCTAGTTAGACTGACAGGCCTTTATACTTGGTACCAAAGAAGGGAAGGGAGTGCTAATCCTCCTGGTGGAGAAATGTTGAAATCCCCTGGAGTGTGTAAAGCTGCAGCTTCCTGGCTAAGCAAACAGGCTTATGCTCACCAGTTTATTAAGATCAATGTTTAATTCTCTTTGCTCTCTTTCTTATTAACAATTAGCTAACTACCTATGGTAGCATAGAGTCCTATATTTTTGGAGAGAAGATGTGGGTACAGGAGTTTGGGCCTCTTGCCTAGAAAGATCCACGTGGAACAAAATACGGGAGGCCCTGAATGCGAGCTGAAGGATGCTCAAATACATGGATTACTTGTTTTGTGCCAGACACTATATTAAATTCAATACATTGTTATGCAATCTTTGTGGAAATAAAGGAGGTAGCATTATGTCTATTTTTACATAAGAGGACTGAACTCAAGAAATGTTCATTCTTTGCTCAGAATCCCAGAGCTAGTAAAAGCCAGGGTCAGACTGAACCCGACAGGCCAGGCTGTGAAGTCCATCCGCTCCACAACACCAACACCATCTTGCTCCCAATATGCCCAATTCCACAGACCATGGGGTGTGATGGCCATCAGATTCTATCAGCCCTACATGGAAATGCCTGATCCTGACCCATTGCTAAGGCTAATTATCTCTCATCTAACCTGCTGCTGTAGCCTCTTCAACACACTACCAGTTTCTCATTGTTCTCATTGTTCCTGCCTGTTCATACCTCTTTCACTGCTGCATAATCATCTATCTCAAGATTTTATTCCCAGAACTTGGAGAGAACAGATCTGTGTGCAGAATAAACTGCTAATAGTTACCGAGGCCTTTCACAACCAGGCCCGACCTGTTTTTCCATCCTCACATCGAGAACTCCTAACCCCACCCATACTCTAGGCACACCAACACTTCACCACTTAGAACAATATTGCCTCTTTCACACAAGAAACCTCAGAATCAGTAGCAGGGAGGGGTGAGGGGCAAGAGATGAGAGGTGTGTGAATTTTGTACTTTGAACCTTTGCTCTTACAGTTTTCTCTGCTCCAGGCCCTTTGCTGCTTTATTTGTTTATCTTCAAAGTCTCATTACTATGTCACTTCTGTAAAACAGTATCTGAGAATTATTTACTCCCACTCATGTGGTCCTCTCTGTGAAGGTCAGCCTTTATGACACTGAATTGAGTGCTATTTACCCGCCAGCCTGTTCTCCCTGCTGAAATGTGCTCTCAAATGCAGACACGATCTTTTTCATCTTTGTATAATCAGTACCCAGCCAGCATCAAGCACAGGCTCCGTACTCACAACATGCAGACCTGCATGAGGGATGTGTCTTATAGCAAGGCTGAGCAACAGCCATGGGGCCTGTGCTAAACGGGATTTTGTTACAGGAAGTTGGGCTGACCTCAGCCACCTCCTTACAAGCCTTTGGAGTTGACCTCCGTTTGTTTTCTCACTCATCCTAAATGTGAACTGTTTTACAGTGAACATATTGGCTTCGTTTTGTCTCAAACTTCATTTCTCTGTTTTAAGAATCTTAACTAACTGAATTTCATTTTTTGGTTAGCTTTCAATGTCATTTATTTTTTGCCCTTATCATTTCCTTCTCGCCTATTCCTCACATCACCTACATTCTAGACCTCCCAAAACCTTTGGGTGGCTTTTGTGGAAGTGATTACTCAATCTTAAAATCTTTCTCCAAATTGTTGCTTTTAAAATTTTAAAAATTATTATTATTATTATTATTATTATTAATCCTCACCTGAGGACATTTTTTCATTGCTTTCAGGCAGCGAGGAAGGGAGAGAGAGAAACACTGATGCAAGAGAGAAGCATCAGTTGGTTGCCTCCCAAATGTGCCTGTACCGGGGGATCGTATGCACCCGGACAGGGGATCAAACCCACAGCCCAGGTTCTGTCCTGACTGGGAATCAAACCACAACCCTTTGGTTACAGGATGGTGCTCCAACCAGCTGAGCCACACTGGCTGGGGCTAAATGATTTTTTAAATTTATTTTTCAATTACAGTTGACATATAATATTATATATTAGTTTCAGGTATACACCATAGTACTTAGACATTATATAACTTACAAAGTGATCGATCACATCAGGTAAGTCTAGTACCCATCTGTCACCATAGAGTTATTACAATGTTACAAAATTGTTGCTTTTGTTAACCCTTTCCATTCCGCTCAACTGTTCTAAATTTTTCCTCCCATCCTTAAAACCTGCACAGTTCACTTTATTTCCCATACAGTGTTAGGGAGTTCTTCCTATATTTTATATTGATTAAATAATTATTCAAATTCAATCTGGAGCACTTTTAGAAAAAATCATGTTTATTTCTCTGGCAATTTCGCAGGATTTTTTGTAGGTTCCAGGTTCTGTATATACTGATGACAATTTGTATAATTATTCATCATTTTCCTAGAGAAAATGGAATTGTTAGTTATATTAAATAACTCTACCACAGGGTCCTACCATCTGCAGGCACTAAAGTTTTACATACAGAAAAGTCTTAATCAGGACACCTTCCCTTACCACCATACCCTTTTCTCAGCTTCTATATGGTAGAAAGGATAACTCTCTGGTGAAGAATTATTCACTCTTCTTAGTTGCCTCAAATGACAACTATGTTTTTCACTTGTCAAAGCTGAGCCTACTAGCATACTCCTAGCACACGTTGGACAGACTCAGGTTACCTAACCGTCTCATCAGTTCTTACTGGACATGTCGTCCAACCAGCTTCTTAAACAATTTAAATTCTTCTCTGACCTCTTTAATGACTATCATTTGTCCTGATGATCCACTAGTAACTGTCCTCTGAACTCCTGGAGACCTACACCAAAATGTTACTGCATTCTGGTTCTAACAGTGCCATTAAAGGAAAGCTGAGAGCTTGGTGGGGGATTTTAAGGACTTCATTGCTACATCTGATCACATCTAAGCCACCTTTTTGCCTCTAGCACCTGAAGTATGGGCTACTCAAGAATGAGTTGAAATTCTCACATCTCCCAGGAGATGACCGTTACTGTAAACCAGCAATTTTCGAACACTGTGCTGCAAAAATTTTTAAAACATGCAACACCTGACTATTTAGTTGGGGGCCCTGACCTCTTTTCCCTCAGTTTGTCAAGTAAAAAATGACAATAGCCAATACAACAATAACCATTTGTTATAAATGAATCAAAATTATATCTATGTTTTTGGTCAAATCAGCAAAAAAATGCATTTTTTGGTGTGCTACAGAACTTTAGGAATTGTTTATGTGTGCCATTGAAACCAAAACAGTGGGTTTGGCCACCTGTGCCAGTGCAAGTCAAACTCATGAGGCAGGTACTGGTGCAAAAGGAAAGAGGTTTATTCAGGTGCCTACGTGGGAGAATGGTGCATTCCCCTCTCAAAGACCATCAACCCTCTGGCTCAGGTCTATGGTTCTTACAGGGATAAGAAGGAGAGGGCTTTTTTTCCTATCTAATCAACTTGATAGCTCCTGGGTTGTGCATAGGCCTTGCCCATTCATTTCCAGCCTTTGGCTCATTTAGTGTAAGAACTTCCCCATCACCATCCTGTCCAATGGGGGAGACTCTCGAGTGCTCTATGGAATCTGGGTCAGTGGGCAGAGGGGCTGCATGGCCAGTGTTCAGGAAACCTGGAGATACTGCAGCCCTCAGCCCACTTCCCAATGCAGGACATATGCCCACACATTTCACGAAGCTGGGTGGAGTCTGGGGGGTACCTTTAGATCCTGGCCCCCTCGCTGACTGTTTATGGTAACACCCCGAGGTGAAAGTTGAAAACTGCTGCTGTAAACGATGTAATCAAGAAGAACTTTCTTCCCCAGGAACTTGAAAAGACTCAACACGAAGTGTTCCTCAACTGACTGACAATCTTATCTCGGAGCCCAGAGTGGGGACATGTGCTGTGTTTGGAAGCAGCTTCTGGATCCTTGTTCCCCCAGATTTCTCTGACCTCTACATACAGAGAAGAACACCAAGATGCTAACAAAAAATTTACCCTGTTGCTGCTGTAGTCCTAACCCCATTGTGGAAGGACGTTTTCCATATGAATTTCCTGGACTCCTCTGGACTGGTTGCTGTATGGCCTCAAGTCTAGGTTTTATTCCAAATTATGGCCTCTAATAATCCTTCTGTGGCTTGTTCTGGAATGTATCCCCCTGATTAAATGCCTCGTCTCCAGAACTCTTCTCAAATTCCAGACCACCTTCAGAGTACAGCAGGTGGTTCAGCTATTTCTCCAAGAACAGCATCAACAAGAAATGCTGACTTTGTGGACTCTGTTGAGGGGCCTTCATCAAAATTCCACAGAAGTTACTCTAATCTCAAAGATTGTTCTAAGACAAACTATGTTTGTTTGAAAAGACCAACACCAAACTTTCTCTTTTGCTCACATTTGCTGGGAAAGCCAGGCACAGACCCTCCAATTTCCTACTCTTTATCTCATCATTGATGAGGTAAGATTAAAACTGTTTGTCATGATTGATTAGCTAAGGTTAGAAATTTTTGCCTTTATGAAACTTGCTAACTACAGAGCAAAACATTTCCTGTTCAGATGTCTGATTGAGACATCTCCTGCTTGCAAAACAACCCCTACTCTAAGTCCCTAATGTGCTGCATGCTCATTCCTCCCCACAAGTCTAAGGCAAAACTACCCTATTGAGAAACTCTGATACTCAGATCTGGGGTACTTTCCATATTGCAACAGCCGGAATAACATCAACCTCTTGTCCAGTTTTCGTCTTTGATAGAAGCCACCTCAATATTCTCTGACAATTAGGCAGGCGGTATGTCTGGAATAACAAGATGATTTCTAGAAAAGGTTGTGAGCTACCATTTAACCTCAGCTTTTTTTGGCCTTTTGCTACAGGAATGTTTTATATAGATACAAATAGGTTTGTAACTGGGCCACCTTTAGCTGACTCTGCCCTAACTCTGTTACTGTGTTGAGATAAATTTACCATGTGGAACACACATACAATATACATGTATGTATATACATATACATATATACACAATAAAATATTAATAAATAGTGCAGACTTCTAGTATAGCTTTCATATAGAAATGGAAGGAAGGATAAATTGCAAACCACCCAGCAAAACCTCAGTGCAACTTTTAACAGTCTTTGTCTTTTGCCAAGTTCATTCTACCTTCCCCTCCTTTCTTCTCGTTCCCTCTTCCCTCATTATATCCCAATTCAGGATTCCTTTGGGGTGTCTCTAAATGGCAGGAGGAATATCTCCAAGGCAGGAAGATAACCACCCCACTGCCTTGGCAAAACAAAAGATCTCTCCTGGAACCCACCCTCCTTAAAAATTATGAAAATAGGGTGGGATGGATTGCTAACTCTACATTATTTTTGGTTTTAATTCTGCCCTTATGCTTTATTAAAAGGTGGGGGTAGTTTAGCTTGTATTAATCCTTATTTTTATTTATTTTAATTTGTATTAAACATTATACAACTTCAAATTAAAATTTTGTTTTTCATTTTTCAATTACTGTCATTTTTTTTTGTTCTTTTACATATATTCCCTCTGGATTCTGGGCAAGCCACATTAGTTTTCTACCATCTAGGGAATGACATAATAAGCACTTTCAAAGAAATGCCTCTTCCTGACTTCTGTGAGGGAGTACTTGCCTTCAGGCATTCCAGTACAGTGCCAGAGTAGAGGCTCCAGTCAAATTCCAGCCACTTCCTCTGCTCTCAGTTTACTAAGCACTAGGATGGTTTGCTTCACCT
Organism: Phyllostomus hastatus; assembly: GCF_019186645.2. Classification (NCBI taxonomy): domain Eukaryota; kingdom Metazoa; phylum Chordata; class Mammalia; order Chiroptera; family Phyllostomidae; genus Phyllostomus; species Phyllostomus hastatus. Next base: position 8,327,194 of record NW_025334017.1, on the reverse strand, counting down.
TCCCAGCAGGGTCAGGAGAGAAAACCCTGGAGGTTTACTTCTATCAGCTTCCCTCCACCCTCCTGCGAACCAAGGATAACTAGCTAGAGCAAGGTTTAGCTAAGGATTGCTGAAATTATTCCTCTGGTTTGTGGTTTTCCAAAGCCTTTGGGTCCCCTTTTTAGCGAATAGAGCCCTGCCTGGGAAGATACAAGAGATGGGCCTTTACTTTTGTGATTAATAAGCCACTGTCTGTCCCCGGACATAAATGTCCTGTTTCACTAAACTTACTGGTTTCACTAAATGGAGACAAATGTCTAACAAGTGACTTGATTGAACTTCTGGGTGTTTGTCACATTTGTTCAGTTATCCTACCTTTATTCAATTATCTCCTCCTCTTCCTCTGGTGGCCTGCCAAGTTCCATGTGAGATCTAAGTGGATTGCCTCTCCCTTTGAAAAGATGAGTCATTTGAAATCTCCTCCAACCCTCATTCCAGCTAGAGTGAGACCAGAGCAGTTGCAATGATGGTGCTTTTTGCTACTTCCCATTCCTATCCAAGGACTAATGCTCAAGTATTCCTTGCCATACCACCACTACTGTTCTGGATGTCAAGGCTTATGACGAAAGTGGGTAGAAAAGGGGAAGTAAATGTCTAAACAGGGCAGTTGAGGATGCTAGGCAAATCCTAGGGTGCAGCTGGACACCCTTTTGCTAGTTAAGCCACGAGTGATCTGCAAGCAGTTGATGACCAGACACCTATATGTTATACCATTTAAGAGAATGGCACCCAGGACCCTGCTTGTGCGACAGCTGGCGATGCTTCCAACAACAGCAACTGGCCTGCAAGCGTGTGGAGTCAAATATTGTTGCTGGTGGGTTTCTTTCAGGCAATGAAGAATATAAAAGTGGCCAGTTTTGAAATCCCTGGCCTGACCCTTAAGTAAAACATTGGCTTGAGAAACTCAGATATAAAAATTATTTAGGCCAATAATTGATGTAAAATTAGAATTGGAATGTCCAGCTAACTAATAGGTCTATACACAGAGGGGAATAAAGGGGTGGCTTTTTTTGAAGGTGGGAAAAATATATCTTAGCCCAGTCAGAGGGGATCATACTATTATATTATAAATTATTTATAGAAAACAAGTTATTAGTAACAAACATGATCATTTTAAGTGATCTTTAAATAGATCACCTTTAAATACCAGCACAGTGGGAAGGACAAGGTATCAGTTTTGTTTTGTTAGCTCTAGTGGTCTGTTTGTTTCTCTGGATTCCAGTGGTGACTTGTCTTTTGCTTTCTCCCTGATTTTTTAAAAAAGTTCAATTTGTTTTACACTAGGTGCATGCTTTTGATTTTTGTTTTGCAGAATACTTCATTAAGGTTACTAAAGCTTTTGTTTAGTTATTTTTTGTTAGCTAATTGACAGTGTTTAATTTTAGAAAGAAGCTAGTGAAATGGGGTCCTCTTATGGTTAATGTCTTGCAGTTAAAATTGTTATACAAAATAAGAAGACATTATCCTTAAGGCACATTAGAATTCAAATATCTTATAGATTCCAATTATTTGCTGAAAAATTTTCATCCGTTTTGCCAATCTTTGTTTTCTATTTTCCTTAAATAATCATATTTTACTGAAAATAAAATCCTTGTCTTCTAGCTGCACTATCAGAATCATCTATGGCTCTTCCATTTTATTTTTCTTTTTAAATTACTGTTACATATTTTTAGTATTTTATTGTATGTTGGACATTATATTTAACTTGGAGGTTCTGGGTAATATCTTTCATCAGAGATAATTTTCCCTGTCTTTTGTCATAGAGAGTGAAAGTCTAGTCAATTCACTCAGGTCTTAAGCTGGGATGCAGATTTATTACGAGTCAGTTTACCTCTGGTTCATACGGGCTTTTGATTGATATCCTGGACATTCTCTTTTTTTTTTCTCAGAGCCTTGCATTTTGTTCCTTATGTAGTTATTAAACTTAGTTCTTAACCTCTGCAGGTTCAAAATCTGGCAAAGGTTTCGAAGAGGAGGACAACTGCCATGTTTGTTGCAGGTTCTCTCCCTCTACCGGAACTTGAATTCCAAAGCTCCGCAAGACAACTGAACGTTTCATTCTGCCTTTCCCAGTCAGCTTCCCAGAGCTCAGACCATGTGCCTTGGGACCATGACACCATGTACTTTCTATTTCTCAATTTCTTTCACCACTCTTACATATTACAACACAAAAAGCTTCACTGATTTCTCTTTTCTACAGTAGTATCTCTCTTTGAGCTAAGATATATCTCTACATCTATTTATCTGTCTAATGTCTATGTGTACAGGTGTAGATATTTATACCTTCTTCATGTTCTTTCTTTTTTCTTAACTTTTTCTATCTGGTTGTTCAGTTTTTCAACCTAGCCTTCAACTCTCACCTGTTACCTATACACAGTCAATGATCAGTGATCTTTTATTTTTCCCTTACTCTCTCCATGTTTCTCTCTTTTTTAAATGTGTATTCTTTCTCCTTAGCATAGCATATGATGTTTATATTTATTCTTTGACCCATGCCCCTACCCTTATTTTAGTCTTAGCTCTACCATTAAATATGTTAAATGCTCGTCATCAGCTATTTCAATAAAATTTCCCAGTCATTGCTTGTTTAGATGAAGTTAATTTTCTAGTTGGTTTTACAGGAAGGGCACATGAGAACAGTATTCCCTCAGGCACACCATGTTCAAAAAACTGTGTTTCTACAGCCCTCATGCTTGAAGTATAGCTCAGCTGCATATAGAATACTTGACTAAGAATTTACTTGAATTTTTCTTGAAATGATGTTCCATTGTTGTCTTAATTTTATGCTGCTCTTGAAGTATTCTTACCTTATTAAGTAAATCAATTATTTGCTCCTGATGGCCTTAATTACTTTTTATTTTTCCTTAATGTCCAATAATTTTACTAAGTCAATAACTTCAGGTCAATGTTTACCATTTTCTCTTACTTACATAAAGTTCTGGAACTATAGTTGTAAATGCTGGTCCTGTTTTATTACTTTCGTTTCTTCTTCCAGAACTCTAATAAGATGTATGTTGAATCTTTTTTGCCTATTTTCTACTTTCTTTATGTAATTTTTTACTTCTTTATATAATTTTAATTTCCTTGATTGTTTATTTCCCTTATTCAGTGATTTTTATCAATATTCCCCTTGAATATTTTTTGTCTTGGACAGACAGTGGTAATCTAGCCTTCATTTCTGAGATTGTTTTGTCTTTTCCTTCAAATTGTTTTCTGATTTTATCACCATCTGTGACATTCCTTCCTCTTGTTGTTCTTAGGTTTTGAAGTTCTGATCTGTATTTGGTAGGTATATGCATACACACATATTTATCCTATGCTTGTTTGAGGATATTTAATTTTAATTTGGAACTTTTAATTTTTTTTTGAGGGAACATTTCCATTAGGTAAAAGTTTTTAATTCACCTTGTCTGTTTTCTTCTTGAAATAGTTTTGTATTGTATTGATTTGATTTTTTTCAAAATAGGCCTTTTGTGGACCCCTTCTTCATTGAAAAATGTGTTTTATTCTGTCAGTATGGTGAAGTGCAAAGTCTTGGGATGTTTTTGTAGTGTTAGTGGTATATACAAGCATGAGGAGGGGTGGCTGGCATGACTTTTGTCTCTTACAGGATCTTTAATTTTTCCCTTGTACCCTTCTTTCCTTTCAGCGCCATATCTTTAATAGACACTACTCCCTTGTCAATGAAGTTGATTCTTCCTTAGAAGGAATACTTATCTGAAGCTGCCAATTCTGGTCCCATTTTCAAGCCTCTTTCCTATCATTAGTACTATAACCTACCTAGGTCCAAACTATGTTCAGTATTTTAGCGTTTAATGTTTGACTTTTTTCTTTCAGGGTTTGATTTTTGCCTGTACTTTGTCTATATGTTCCCCTCTCCTTTTCTCTTTATCAAAGATTCTCTGAAGACTTGCCTCTCCAACTCTCAGCATTTAGGCTTCCAGCAGTGGAGGAATCTTTGTTGCAATGTGATACTTATCAATTTTCTAGTTATTTGATATTTGTGGTGTCCTCTATTTCCTATTATTGCTAAGGCATGGATCATGTGCAATTTCATTTGTACTCCTTTTACATCTAGTGGTTTTTTGAAGATGTGTGGAGGGATTCTAGTTTAAGCAGTTGACATTATCCTCTCTCCAAGCATAACTTACCTCTGTATCTCTTATTAATAGAACTGTATCTCTGTTGATAAGCAGTTCCAATTATTTCATTTCCAGGTTTTCTTTTTTTTTAAAGATTTTTTATTTATTATTTATTTTTAGAGAGGGAAGGGAGGGAGATAGAGAAGGAGAGAGAGAGAGAGAGAAACATCAATGTGCGGTTGCTGGGGGTCATGGCCTGCAACCCAGGCATGTACCCTGACTGGGAATTGAACCTGTGACACTTTGGTTCGCAGTCCGTGCTCAATCCACTGAGCTACACCAGCCAGGGCTCAGGTTTTCTAATAGTCTATTAATTGTACAGCTTATTTATTCATTCTCTTATTGATGGTCATTTACATTGCATTTAGTATTTCACTATTACAAAAAATTCTGCAAAGAATATTCCTGCATAAATTTGTTCACACATGCAAGCATTTCTCTAGGGTGATACCTATATATACCAAAAGGTGCTGAGTTACAGAACATGTGCACTTTTAACAAAAGTTGCCCAATTGCTATAAAAATAGTTGTATAATTTACAATTCTACCACCAATGTCAAAACAGTTTTCATTTTTCTACACCCTTGTTATAATCAAGTTTTACACTTTTGTCAATCTGATGGACCTGACTTATCCATCAGATTGTAAAGTATAAACCAAGGCTTATACTTTTGCCAATCTAATGGATATTATCTTATCTTAATGTGCATTTTCCTGATGACTAGGTGGTTTGTTTTGTCTTTTCATATTCTATTCCCATTTTCATATTGGGTTGTTGTGTCTTCTTAGTTCTTTGCATATTCTAGAAAAGAACATTTGAAAAATTATTGTTGTTCAGTTACAGTTGCCCTGCCATTTTCCCCATTGCTCACTGCAACCCAGTCCCCCCAATTCCCGCAGTCAGTCCTCCCATTGTCCTTGCCCAGGAGTCCTCTATCCACATTCCTTTGTTTGCCCCTCCCTCTTCTTTTCTCCATTATCCTCCCCTCTAGTCACTGTCAGTTTGTTCTTTATTTCAATGTCTCTGGTTCTATTTTGCTCATTTGTTTTGTTGATCAGGTTCCACTCATAGGTGATATCGTATGGTATTTATTTTTCACAACTTGGCTTATACCATTTAGCATAATGCTCTGCAGTTCCATCCATGCTGTCACGAAGGATAGGGATTCCTTCTTTCTTTCTGCGTAGTATTCCATTGTGTAAATGTACCACAGTTTTTAAATCATTTATTGATGGGCAGTTAGGTTGCTTCCAGCACTTGGCTATTGTAAATAATGCTGCTATGAACATTGGGGTGCATAGGTTCTTCTGAACTGGCATTTCAGGATTCTTAGGGTATAGTCCCAGCAGTGGGATTGCTGTATTGTGGGACAGTTCCATTTTTAGTTTTTTGAGGAAATTTCATGCTGTTTCCCACAGTGGCTGCGCCAGTTTGCATTCCCAACAACAGTGTACTAGAGTTCCTTTTAGAAATGAACACTTTTGAAATTCTATATTTTGTAAACATATTTTCCAAGTTTGTGCCTTACTTTTAATTTGCTTAAAGTTACATATGTTTTAAAATTATATCATTAAAGTTATCACTTTTCCACTAACATTTGTATTTTTAATCCTTTGACTACCAAAGTCATGAATATATACTTCTGTATTTTCTTATCAAAGTATATTATTTTGCCTTTCACACTCACCTGAAGTTTATTTTTGTGTATAATACCAGGTAATAATTTAATTTTTCCTATGTGGATTTGACCTCCATAATCTCAAATTCCTATTTACAAAGGCTCCGTGTCCAATTACATTCAAAACCAGCTGATTAGGTAAGGCCTTTCACAATATCTTTCATCACACATTCTTTGGCCTTGTCTCTAACCACAGCCTTCTGCAGCAGCATTATTTTCTTGTCAAACCAGACTACTTACTACATTCACTCTTCTTGAAGCATGCCAAAACTATGCTCTTATTCTTTTTATAAGTCATGTTCTCTATCTTTTTTCCTTACTGAACTGTAAACTTCTTGTGAAAAAGACATTGTCTAATTCATTTTTGCATCTTCAGTACTTCACAGTGATTGAGTAGATTTTCAAATCCACTTCTTCAATTTTATTCTGAATTTATTTTGGGCCTTATTGGTGGAAACTTCCACCTAATACTATCCATATCTATACATTTAGGTTTTCACACACTGAGAGAAAAAGTTTCCTACTCCCCATGAAAAGAGTGATTGCAAATCTCTTAAAAGTTTAAACGGAACCCTCAAAATACTTTTAATGAACTGGAACCAAAGCCGTCATGTCTGCCTCCCATTTATAGGACAAAGTCTGTGGTTGGTGCTAACAGTGACGTCAGTAAGCATCTTTTGAGGGCTTGGCCTGGACTGGCCACTTTGCAGGGGATACCAGGAATGGGTCCCTCCTTGACCCAGTTCTGACGTGAGGCCATGCTCCTTGGAACACGTGGAGGGCCATCTACTTTCCAGTCGACAGAGCTTCTTTCCTCCAGATGCCTGGACCCTGAAAAGAAATAGCAGGATGTGGAAATCACTTCGGAAGTCACTGCCTATCTTCCCTTACATCGAACTCTGGAGTGTCCGTGCAGCAGTCAGCGTTGCTAACGACAAAGCTCTGGCCTTTTGGGCAGGAGCTGCAGTTGGCGCAAAGGTCTCAGACACTTTGTAGAATCTCTCTCCAGCCTCCCCTGATGCCCACTTACCAGTCAGGGTCCGGCCAGGACCAAGGGTCCTTTTAGAAGGCTTGGCCTGGGCGACCGACCCAGCTTAGTTGTGGGTGACCTCATCACATCGATTCACTGTTGAATGGGAAGATCTGAGGACGCAGAGCCCACCCCGCGCCCAGCCAGCAGTTTTCTGGGCGTCGCAAGGTTTGCGGAGCTAGTGTGGGTGGAATAGTTCCTGTCGGCGCAGCAGGCGTGGCGACCGCGCCCCCAGAGCCGCTAGCCCTGGAGCCGCGCCCCCACATCACAGCTGCGGTGCACGCGCTCCAGGAACTGCATTTCCCATAGGGCCCTGCGGTGGAGCGCCACCCCAGCCGGACGCACGAGGGGCCCCCTAGGACTTGTCGTGGCAGCTGCCTGCGACCCGCCCGTAGAGTCTTTGAAAGGCGGCGGGAGGCTGCCAGCGCCATGGCGAGCCTCGGCCGCCTGCTATCCGTGCTGGGCCTGCTGCTATGCGTGTCCGCGAGCCCCCCGTTGTCTACTTCCTCTCCCTCCAAGGCCGAGAAGCCCATCATCGGTAAGAGGGAGGGGCGCGGGCCGGTGTAGTCCTTGGCGCCCCCAGCTGGGAGCTCCAGCCGTGTGTCGGGTGGGAAACACCTAGGAATTGGGGTGCGCTGGGTACCCACATGCACTGCTCGAGAAGCGCGCTGAGACACGGTTTGGGTCCTGCTGAAACGTAGCTTGCCTCAGTGATTTGATATGGCTTTAAAGTTGGGAGGGAGGAGGAGGCTCTGAAGAACCTTGAGGATTTTTCTGTTCTTTGTACACCGTGAAGAATTTCTACTAATTAAACAAATTGTGTGCATGCATTATATTCATTAGGATTTCACTTTTAGGGCGTATTTCGAGATACAATGCATTGTACATATAAAAGTCGAGTTGATCAGATATCAAGAAATTATGGTATGTACCTTGGACTTTGTCATCTTGAGCAGTGGAGGGCAGCAGTGGCTAGTATGATGCTAATGTCCATTCTGTTTGGTGTTAAAATGAAGCATGTAAATTTTCATTTTCAACAAATTTATGATTAAAAAGAGTAAAATCCGTTTGAATCACCATAACAGACATTTGAGATAGGGCAGGGGAAAGCTACCCAGGGGTAGTGAACCTGGAATTAAAATTTGCCAGACGTAATTTATGTTGACCGTTAAGACTGGTTTTATTGTAGCTTTAATATTATACCATTTATACTGTTTTTTTCTTCCACTAAGCGGTACAGTGTATTTTGTAATTAAATATGAAGTAGATGAGAATGTTTTCATTTATATTGGTAGTGCCCAGTTTTCAAATGGGTTGTGTATCAATATTTGGAAATTATTGGAATGCCTTATTTCTTAGCTATTTAAAATAGAAGTTAGATTCTCCAAGGAGAATTAACTCAAAATATAATTCTATGTAGTGCACTGGAAATTGTGGGTGCAGAGAAGAGGAAATAAGAGGAGGGAATTTCGTTTCCTTTTCCTATAAACAGTAGTCATCCAGGGTCAAATATAGAAAAAGTGAGTAGGCTTTTGAGCATCCGGATCCATTAAGACAAAATAGTTCAGTGAACACCTACTATGTGCAAAGTATTAGGAAGTACAAATTATTCAAAAACAAGGAAGCCACAAAAGTTGTGAGATGGCTTTAAAGTACAGGTGACATTTTGGTTATATTTTGAGGGGCTGGGAATATAGCCTGAGCTCTCTGCCCAAGATAGAAAAGTGAGTATGTGTGGGCAATGAAATGGGATAAGTTGGTGGAACTTACCTGCTGTCTCTCATGTATGTATTTTTCTCCTTTCTGGTACCTTGTGTTCACATGTCCCAAGCCTCCTTTGTGGCCGCTGATCCTTGCCTGTCCTGTATCCCTCCATGTCTTGTGACACTCCCTAAATCTTTCCCTACCAAAATTTATTTTCTGTAATGAAGATGATCCTACCTATCCACAGGGATTAAAACAGTTTGAAGACATTTTGGCCTTTGGTCTATGTTAGCGCAGTGCCTGATAAAATGTCAGCTGTTGTAAGAAGTTGGGAATATGGAAACGATGTCTCGTGTGGCCTACAGAGTCATTGAAAGTGTTCCAAATGGTGGAGTAGTGATCGGTATGGGCACAGGTATACTCTTGGGATAAACGTGTTTTGATGTGACTGAGTACTCGGATGAGGATGTGGTTTCAGTTGTAAGAGGCAGCCAGGGAGATAGGTGGGGCAGAGCACACATAGGGTCTTGTAATGTTTATGAAAAGTTTCAGAACCCATGGGAGTGCTTAAGCAAGGAGGTACACCCTGCCAATTTGTTATCTCTCATTTTCTATGATCTCATTTTGTGTTGCTTTTTTCCCCTTGCTCACACAGGGCTTTGGTCTTTCAGACTCCTTGCAATGTGGCAGGCACAAAGCTGACTCAGAGCCTTTGCACTTGCTGTTTCCTCACCCTGGATCTCTCTTGCTCCAGACAGCTGCATTTGGCTAGTTACTTCACCATCCTGAAGTCCTGGATCAAATGTCATGTTCTACCTTCTTAAGGATCTGGCAAGCATATTTGAGAGACTCTCTTTTCGCCTACACATGGGACACCTCCTACCCCCAAATGCACACTTTCTTCCTCTGCATTACTTTTCTCCTTAGCACTTACCACCAGCCAACACACTATATATTTTACCTTTCTTGTCTCGTTCATTTTCTCTCCATTCCCTCCCACACACTATCATTAAAGCTCATAGGACAGTGATTTTTGTTTTATTCACTAATGTGTCTGCAACACCTAGTCAGTGCCTGGTATATAATATGATTCACTTATAAGTGAATGAATGGATGAATGTTGAATGAATATTGATATGATCAGATTTCTTTCCATGGGAACTGGTTGGAGATGGTGGGGGTTGTTTAAGAAGGAACGTAGAGGGACCTTTTAAGAAGCTATTGTAATAGATTGGAGGGATGCTGCTTGGACTGAGGTAGATTTACTGATGATGTTGGAGAGATGTGGGTGGAAGATATTTCTAGTCTTGCTTTGTTGTTGAGGAAACAGTGTGTCTTTGAGTGTATGGGGCAAGGGAGAGGCCTCCTACTAGGTTTAAGGATCTGTATGTACTGAGATCCATTTTAAGTCTAAAGCTGTGTGAAAAAGGCTGGTGCTATTGTAAACCTGTTTTGGAGGCTTATTTAGCCTCCTGGATGAGGGCAGAGAGAGGAGGCTACTTAAAACTCAGATTGGCCTCCACTACTTCTTTTCTAAAGTCTGTGGGTGTACTTGCAGGAGAAGCTTCATATTTAATTCTGTGAATTAAGTGAATAAAGCACAGTAGTTCCCTTGTATCCATGGGAGACACATTACAAGACCCCCAGCAGATACCTGAAACTGTGCATAGTACTGAACTCTATATAAACTATGTATTTTTCATATATATCTATATATCTATATATATAGATATATATATATTTAATTTAAAGTTAGGCCCAGTAAGAGATTGGCAACAACAATTCATAAGAAAATAGAAAGTTATAAACAATACAGTTGTCCCATGCAGTTGAAAATTCATGTGTAACTTAAATTAACCCTTTGCATCTGTGGCTTCCCAACCCTGAATTAAAAATACTGTTTTTGACCCGTGGTTGGTTGAATCTGTGAGTGTGAGGATACAGAGGGCCGAGTGTATATTTCTTGAAAAAAATCCATATGTATAAGTGGACCCATGCAGTTCAAATCCAAATTCAGGAGTCCATGTGTGCTTTAATAGGAGTTACGTGAATGTGGAATCTCTCAGAATATCGTTTTGTACTCCCCTCAGCTTTGTTTTTACTTAAGGAAGCTCTTCAGAGCTTCCCTTGGCCGTGTTTGAATTGCCAGCACTGTTCTTGCATTTTGGGGCCATTATTAGGTAAAGTAAGCATTACCTGAACACAGGTCCTGCAAGACTGTACAGCGATCTACCAACTGAGACGGCTATTAAGTGACTAGGTGGTCGGGGAGCATCTACAGCTTGGAGATGCTGGACTGAGGGATGGACTCAGGTCTGGGGCAGGATGAGGTAGGACAGCGTGAGATTTCAGCACACTTCTCAGAACAGTAGACAGTATAAAACTTACAAATTGTTTATTTTTAGAATTTTCCATTTAATGTTTCCAGGCCATGGTTGACCGTGGGTAGCTAAAACTTCACAAAGTTAAATCTTGGATAAGGGGTAACAACTGTAGTGATATTTTTACTGTGGTATCTTTCAGTTTCTGAGCGGGGGAAAAAAGGAAATTGATTGAAGCTTCTCTTTTTTTCTTTTTTCCCACCTTTTTTTGTAATTTAGGCGTATTAATGCAAGGGTGCCGTACTAAGGAAATGAAAAAGCTGGGAAAATACTATATTGCTGCATCCTATATAAAGTATCTGGAATCTGCAGGTGCAAGAGTTGTACCAATAAGGTATGATTCAATATTTTTTACACTATATAAATAAAAACTGTTTTACTTCTAAAATTAGCTTTTAAAATTAATGCTTTCTCTTTTGATTGCATCATTTAAGTGTGGTAGCATAGCATGTGATTTTTGCCACAGATCTGATGCTCAGAGTCTCTCGCTACATTGTTTAAAGTATGAAGTGATGTTCATCTATAACACCATTAGAGATATGTCGTATCTGTCCGATAGAGAAGAAGAGATAGTTTCCTTTACCCCCCAAAAGGTGGTCCTTATTAGACATTATGAAAGTAATGGAATGAAAGAATCTTCAACTTTACCAGCTTTATTCTATAATATTAGGATAAAGCTACCCTTAGGGCATGAAGGGAGTTTAGAAGATGACTTTTGAAATACCTTCACACTCTATTTTAAAAACTTGTAAATGACTAACACAGCAGTGTTGCTTCAGTGTCAATCACAGGTATTGTAGTCTTAAAAGGGCTGTATTAGTTTTGTGATGTAATGGCCTATTAAGAATACAATGATTAATGTCATGTATTGATTTGGAAAAAAGTGGATTTTTTTTAACAAACAAAACCTTATAAGTATTAATAATATCATCCAAAGTAAGTGTATTTTAAAAGCTTCCAGCACCACCATCTAATCCATTATAGGTGATTTCATACACAAAATGTAGCTTTTTGCTCAGGGCAACATGCTTTTGTAAATAATTCTGCATTAAGAAAACTATAACCAAAAATATCGTCAAAATGGGACATGAATAATCAAAATGCAAGTGCTACACTTTAGAGAATTACACCATAAAGTGGTTTTATGTTTCGCTTTGTAAGATTGTCTTCTTGCTTGTTTGTTTGCATTTAACAGTCTCTACCCCAAGATGAACATTTGCTTTTGACATTTGTCTTTAATTCTTTAGTAGCAGATCTGATTTTTCAAAGGAAATCTTATTTGGAACTGAGGTAATGCCAGAGTTTTAGAGCTGAGGAAGCATTTTACGCAAGCCATTCTTTTAGGACATGAGGGCCGATAGCATAGCATGGATGGGAGGTAGGAGAGACAGAAGGCAGGTGTACCAGTTCAGAGATTGTTGCAGTAGGGTAACTGTGGAGTGATGAGGGCTTGTCTTAGATCAGTGGTTATGGGATTGATAGGTAAATGTTATTCAAGAAAATAAAAATCAGCCCAAGTTAATGACTGATTGAAAAAAAGGACATGGGGAGGAATAGACAAGAAAGACAGAAGTTTTGAAACTGGGGAAGTTCTGACATAAGTGATTCACCAAATACTGGTATGTATGACAGAGATACTGAAAATATGACTGTCAATATAGAGGTTAATTTTCAGCTTGGGTTCCCAAAGTTCATTTTAAGTCAATTGCTAAGAATTAGAACCATATGATCCTATCAAAACAATGTAATATGTGGCAGCTAAATTCCCAGGGTAACCTGCAAAGGAATACCTGATGTGGAATGAGACAGAGGATTGCACTGATAATGTGGGGCTCATTTTGTGCATTTAGGATGCTGGGAGCCAACTGCTGCAGTTTAGAAGGGAAAAGGAGGAGGATGGGAGATGTAGGCAAAACTCTGGAATAGGCAGAACAGTTTGTCTGTGGTCTCCTTCTGCCTTCTTTCTGCTACTTCGCTCTCAGGTGCCTGGTGCTCTCAGGCTATCAGAAATGCCTCCTTGGGACTCGGGGACCCACAGAGCATCCTCCCCGAGAGGCGGCATGTGGCACCCCCTGGGCTGCTTTTGGTTCAAAAATGTGTTTTGTTCATGCAGCATTTTAAAACATTTTAATCATTTATAAATCAGAAGACTTCATAAAAGCCTGAATTTCTGGTGTCTCCCTATCCTTTTTTAAAAGAAAGTTGTCTGGAGCTGATTTGAAATGGAACAAGTGCTCTTCAGTGGCAACCATGCCTGTCACTCCTTTTCATGCTGTGTCATTTGTCATCATTACCAGGCTTCAACTGTTCTTCTAGTTGAAGAGAGAGTGAATTATTGAGAGGTTCTTTTGCTTTAAGAAAGTCTGACAAATGCAAATCACATCTGTGTTCAAACCTTCGGTTTTCCCTGGCAGGTCTCTGAGGCACTTGAGTTTGTGACAACACCATCCGCCAACATTCAACAACGAAGGCCCTTAATAGTGATTAGCAGGGAGTCAAAAATTCAGTCATGGACAATGTGGGAGACATTTATTCAGAATTAATGAATTGAATGAAACTGGCCTGTGTGGCTAGCTGTCAGGAGTCCCTGGGGATGCAGCTAAGTGACCCAAATCCATTATTTCCTGATGGTGGTGGCTGCCCATCCTGGTTTAAATATCCACAGGGAAGATTCTGGACCCTGAATGATTCCCTTTTCCATTGGCACAATTTGGGCAGATTGAACTGGCAAAATAGTGGGAACAGGCAAACTCACATTTCTCCCCCCTGTCACTTCCCAGGTCAAGGCCACTGCCCATCATTCCTCCATGTAAAAGGGTGGCAAGCACCTTTGCAATGTCATCCACTGCTCTGTGGCTCTCTGCCAGAAGGACTACTCTAAATTTCAAACAGAGCTGATCTTGCAGAGCTCATTTGGACTTAGAGGAGAGCTCAGACGGGTTTACTGGCTTAGCACAGTCAAGTTCAGAGCATCACAGGTATCTACTTATTAATGTCAGAGGTGCTCTGACTCCCCCTAAAACTTCCCTGGGGCCAAAATGGACTGTAGTTGATGTTTGATCATCAACCTACTTCTGTGGCAGAGTGGGAGGGAATTATGCCTTACGATTCTTTTACAGAACCACAAGACTGCCAAATGGAAGGATTTCATGAACAGGATGCCCTCTTTCCTCATTCTTGCATTTTGTTTGACCTTCTAGAAGACACAATCCACCTTGCTGTGACTTAATTAAAGGTGGTAACCAATTGTCATAGATTACTCCCCTTCGTCTTTTCTGGAGAAGGGAATAAAATCATCAGTAACACAGTGATTGGTTAGGAAGTCTTCACAAGGTGTTTGGTGAAGGACCCTCAGAGTCGTTGCCTGGGCAGATTAGGCCAGTCTGCAGTGATGTGTGGCTAGCCCGTCCCTAGTGCTCAACTCTTCTGACTTTTGGACACACAGCAGTCCGCAGACCTTTGCAGCTGGTGGCGAGGGTGGGACGAGTCAGGGACGTGGCTTCTCTATGCATTGTTTTTGTCTGCTGAAGCTGCCTGCAGTTCAGATAGGCATGTTAATAAATCTCCTTATTTAGACTTTACAAAAAAATACTAATTGGCTAGCAGAGATATTTCTGGTGCTTAAATCCCTTTTTTTAAAAGTATTTTTTTTTATTTTTAACTATCATGGATACATACAATATTATATTAGTTCCAAGTATACAACATAGCGATTAAGCATTTGTATAACTTAGAGGTGATCCCCAATAAGCCTAGTTAGTGCCTATCTGACACCATGTATAGTTACTACAATATTATTGACTCTGTTTCCTGTGCTGTACTTTCCACCCCTGTGACTCTTTGTATGTATGGCAATTTGTACACTTTCTCACCCAGCCTCCCAGTCCCCTCCTGTCTGGCAACCATCAGTTTGTTCCCTGTATCTCCAAGTCTCATGGCCTTTAATATTCTGCATACAAATACATCACAATATTAAATTGTATTAGACCACAGAAAAACATGCTTACTCCTCTGATTAGCAAAACAAGGATGTAATTATGCGACTGTGTAGTTTGAAAAGACTCCTCTAGGAAGGTAGAGTGGTAATGTTATCTACAATTTAAGAATTATTTTTTCATCTGGCTTTTAAAAATTAATGTGGTAACTTCCTTTAGAGCCTGAATGTTTTCTTAGGTTTGGGAAATAAATGTTTTGTTACCGGTTTTCTCATTTTCAGGCCTGATCTTACAAAGGAAGAGTATGAAAAGCTTTTCCAGTCTATTAATGGGTAAGTTGGCAGCTCTGTATCAAGTTGGCTTGATACAGTATGTGAGGCCTGTGTAGTCTGCTCTTACAAAAAAGTACATATAAATATTCCACGTGTTTCTGTATAAACTATCTTACAGTGGCATACCATTGGTTTCCTGAATTCTTTTATAAGAATTATTTTGTTGAGAGAGAGAGATGCAGAAGTCCCACAGAGAAGGAAGGTTAAGAAATAAATGTTACGAAGCAGACATGTATGATTTCTTTTAATGTGTGACAGTCTTTCTTCTTTTAATGCCTGTCTTAAATATTTTGGAGCCACTTCACTGGCAGGGTGCATACTGCTCGCCTAGGGGATTTGTAAGTCCTAATTAAGGATATTAATAGGTTGTCTTTCAGAAGGTAATTTGCATAGAACTTGGAAAAAAGTTATCTATTCTCTGACATGGCCACAAAAGACATGATTGGTTAGCTCATAGAAAAAAAAACTTTTAATAATATGAAAAAATGCTCAACATTGCTCATAATTAAAAACCCCTTTTTAAAACTACCAACTTGGCAAAGATCAGAAAATTTGCTAATATTGTGTAGTGAAGGTGTGGAGAAACCAGTATTCTCATACTTTTCTTATGGATGTGTAAGTTATGTAGCCTTTTGGGGGGCAGTTTCTCAGTATCTATTGAAATTACAAATGCACGTACCTTTGGGCCAGGAAATCCTTAGTAATTTTATTTTACAGATATATCCCCCCACTCCCACTTGTGAAGAGTTGGGCCAAAACATAAGCATTGTAGTATTGTTTGAGATACGCTCAATTTCCAAGCCACCCGTCAGTCCATCGGTTAGGAATTGAGTAAATAAAGAAGACCAGGCATGAGAGGATGTTATGACAGACTAAGGAGGAGGCTATCTGTAGCTGTTGCTTTGAACCGCTGCTGTTGCCCGGACAGTGTGACATTGTTAGACAAGGAGTGAGGCTCATAGTGGTGTGCACAGTGTGCTCCCATTTACTTCGGTTCACCAGGCAGTGGCGAGGAGGTGAGTGTGACGGGTGTCTCCGGGTCAACACAGCCGACTACAGCAGTGGTCGTTTCTGATTGGGAGTGGGATGGAGGGAACCTGTCTTACTGTAAAGCTTTTATAAAAAGAGCTTTTTTTAAAAAAAATTTAAAGCTTTTTTTTATTACTATCTTTTTAAAAAGGCCATGGTTAAAACAATCATATGCCCTCAGTCTTCAATTTGGTTCAGTAAATATTTACTATAAAATCAGTTAAATTTAGTAAAACATTAAAAGTGCCCATTATGTGCAGTGACCTTTGGCACAAAGATAAATCCAGGCTAGAATGTGTGATCGAACCTCAGCGTTTCACCGGGAAATGAGCGGTGCTCCCTGCAGCCCCAGAGCGCTGTCTCCGAGCCCTGTGACGAGCCCTGTGATGCAGCAGCCCCCGGCCCCTTGTGGGGGTGTGCGCGGAGGTGAAGCTGCTGCACAGCGTGGCTTCACAGGAGTCGTCAACTGAGAGGGGCAGTCGAGTTGTACTTTATGAAATTACTAAAGTTCATGATAAAAATACTAGATGTGATGAGAGGCAGCTTTTGAAGTAGTGAGTCCATGAAAAGGAAGACCTGCTGAGTCTTCATGAATCCACTTGGAATCATAGGGTTTTCTGCACAGTCTGGTGGCAGGTGTTCTGCCGCATTGTTCGTGTGTTTTCTACTAGACTGTGATTTTACTGACAGCAAAAATTACTCCTCTTTGGCCCTCTAGGCTAATACCGAGCCTGGCTCATGCAAGAAGTTGAATACAATAGAACCAATAATCTCAAAAGCATTATGTCACATGTCTTGAATTCAAATTTAAGTATTTTCAAAATGTCAGTACATTTAATCTGACTTTTATAATCTCTTTTGACCATCCTTGCTTATTTTAAGACCTGTTATAATGTTTAAACTGTATAGTTAATTTAAAAAGTTGATATCAAACCATAGTAAATATTTTTCTATATCTCACCTGTATGGGTAGAGTAAAATAAAATCAAATGTCTGTTACTCCCCTATTTTGTCCCCTGTACTTTTTCTAGAACTGTGATTGTGTTCTTTTCAAAATTCCCTAATCTCATGCTTGTTTCTGAAGACATTACAGGGTGGTAATAAAAAATTAAATTCTCATGGATATGTAATTCTAACCTACATGTATTTTTGTGATCAGTTTGTTCTTTATGGTTAGGAAAAACACCTTTGTGAACCAAAACTGACTCAAGATTATGGACTTTAATTGATTTTGGCATCATGGATCACCTTAATTTAAACCTTCCTATGCTTGGAATTTTGTCTCTACTTGATTTTTAGCTCTGTGTACTCTCTCCCCAACCCCCATTCATTTACCTTTAAGTTATCTGTATGAAAAATAAACTTGCTCATCAAAGAAGTTTAGGAAGAATATGCACAAAATATTCTTAAGTATAGTAATTTACAAATGGGTAGGATTATAAATATTTCATTTTTTTGCCATAGTTTTTTCATTTTCTGTAATGATCTTGCCGCTATGTCATAAGGAAAAAGTTGTTTTAAAATCGGAAGATTGGTGTCTGTGGGGGTGGGGTTGAAGTGCACCCCTGTCTGGTGTCATTTCAGGGTCCTTTTCCCTGGAGGAGGTGCTGACCTCAGGAAGTCAGGCTATGCTCAAGCGGCCAAAACCTTTTACAGCCTTGCCATAAAGGTAAATATTAGTTGTTGCGAATTATTTCAGATGGGTTTTTGTAATTTTCCCTGGGGATAGTTCCTTTTTCAAGCATATGGTAATGCTTCTCTCACGGTTAACCTTGGCCTCATCACCCCTTCTTGCCCTTTGAGGTGCCTGTCTTGAGCAGCCAGTGGTGGCTATCGCTGATTTTCTACTTAATTGAATCCTGGGCTCCAGGGGACCCTCAGAGCCCTGCTGATATCCCCTTGCTATTTGTGCCCACTAATGTGAACCAGGTCCTCCAGGTGGCTTAATAAGCTGTTTTTGTTATGTACCGGGCATTGTTCATATGTTATTAATTTTCATCTCCTCTTTAAAGCTGCTCTTTCTCCAACTTATTCCAGCCTATGTGATGTTTCTTCCCAGTTACCTTAACATCACTTTCAGTTACCAAGTAGAGCCTCTTGACTCCTTTGTAATGTCTCACCTTTGAAGCATAGCTCAGACTCCCGCTATTTCTCTGCTGAACTATTAACAGCAGTTTTCTAATTAATATTGCTGGATCTAGTATCTGCTCCCTCCCCCATAAATATTTCTCTAAAGAACTGCATTTAGCATATGAAATACTTGTTTGAAAACTTTTTAATGGCCAATTCCAATTACCAGTAGTCTTTCTTAGCCTTTTGCTGAAGACTGATAGTGTGTCCACAGCCTGCCTTTCTCAGCCTTTCCTTCTGCAGGTCACTGAAGCCAGGTTGGTATTTCCAGCACAGACTCTTTGTCCTGCAATACTTTCCAACCTTGTTAGTCTGTTTCTTTCTACTCCATTCTGATTTACATCTCTGTTGTCTCTCCAGGCTGAGGCTCTGTTCTTTAGAGATTTCTCTGCCTCCTTCAGCTGCAGGCGTCCCACTCTCTCTTCACTTTTAGAGCACTTTGTTGCAGACTTGTTCAACATTTTTGTCTCCTACTCTGTACTATGACTGGGTCCGTAACCTTATCAAGAGGCTTGTAATTCAGAAGACAGAGTATCTTGAAGTTAGCTGTTCATGTCTCATCTGATTTCATGGTTCTGACACCCTCTGAGGTGTTCCTCATTTCATATTGTATGGTTCATGTGCTTAGTATTTGCTCAAGATTTAAAAAAAACATGAGTGAACACAATTGAAATTTTATAATGTGATTTAAAATGAATTTGAGATATATATATGAACATTATAAACTAGTCATTCTTTGTTTTCCTACTAGAGATTCATATAACCAGCTTGCTCAATTAAAAAAAAAGAGCCACATAACCTATAAGACTGACAGATCTATTTTAAAAAGTGTTACCAGCTACTTGAGGATTTCAAAACAAAGGAAAAAGGTTAGCCACTCAGAACTCCTTGTTTAGCACCAGTCACTGGGGTCCACTGGGCCCTCATTGCAGAGGCTGTGGGAAGTGAGTAGTCTGTTGGGTCTGCTCAGCTCCCCTCTGCACCCGCTGCTCTGCTAGGCTGTGTAGAGAATCACGGCCGATCAAAGATGTGCTTCCAGTGAGTGGAGACTTTACGTTTAGTTGAGAAATTGCATTTGGTACATATGGAAATAGAGCACAGTCAAACCCTCTTTTGTATTTATTATACATAAATGCAGTAAGACCCTTCCGTTTAACATGTACAATTTTAACTTCTAAAAATAAAATTTTCCAGACCTGTAGATAAAATGTTAAAAATCTTACCTTGGGGGCCCTGGGTGGATGACTCAGTTGTTTGGAGCATCATGCTGTACAGCAAAAGTTGTAGGTTCAATTCCTGGTCAGGGTGCCTACCTAGGCTGCAGGTTTGACCCCTGGTCAGGGCATATAGTACAGATTGATGTTCCTCACATCAGTATTTCTCTCTCTTCTTTCTCCCTTCCTCTCTTGATAAACAAACAAACAAACAACCCATATCCTCAAGTGAAGATTAAAAAATAACTCTACCTTGGAATAGAAAGTATAGGAATTAATGTAATTATCTATTTTTCTCAGTGAGAAACAACAACAAAAAAGAAACAGCCCAACAATTTCCTCATTTGAAATGAGTTATCAGTAGGTTATATTTTATAGTTTATACAGGAAACAGCTGTTTTTAGAAACATTATAAAACTCATTTTTGTAACTAATAGCACATATGGTTTTTGTGCAGTTAACCAGAACACTCAGTTGCTACAGTACTTTTTCCCCAGTCATGCTAGTTGTTGTGACCTCCTTTGAAGAAACCCAGTGCCAATAAGAAGTATAAATAGTAGGTACAAAATAGACAGGGGGATGTTAAGAACAGTGTGGAAAATGGAAAAGCCAAAGAACTTATATGTACGACCCGTGGACATGAATTAAGGTGGTGAATGCAGGTGGGAGGGGGAGTGCAGGCTGGAGGGGAATAGAGGGAAGAAAATAAATGGGACAACTGTAATAGCATAATCAATAAAATATATTTAAAAATAGAAGAAGAAGAAAAACCCCAGTACCTTTGCACTTTTTTTAGTTGACAACTTTTACTTTATAAAAATCTATTTTACTTTTGTTCAGCTTTTTCCTTCCTTACTGTTCCTTTCCTTCCAGATCATGAATTTCACCTAAGTTAAATCTAATTAGCGAAAGGTGGTAAAATGCAGCTATTAGTATATATTCTGAGATAATGGGGGAAGAGTGTGTTTAAAGCCAGACAATTAATTATCCAAGCAACAAGATTTACAGAAGATTGTAAATAGGCATTTATCAGCCATCGTCTTTGATATTTATAGTCCCTAATTGTTACTTGTATTATTGGTAGTTGACTGGCAGATGTCGGTCTCTTCCCTAGCACAGCTGAGGTTGGATAGTTTGGTTGATTAAAACTGATTATGTGGGAGGTTGGCCTGAAGAGAGATTGTGATAGCCTATTTATGGAATCTGGAAAATTCTTGAGAAATCCATATATAATTCAGGTGCTTCCCTTGTAATGACATACCAAATGTATCATTTTTGTTTTGAAAAGTTTGAGTAAGATTCATTTCTCTTTCAAAGAGTTTTGATGGTGGAGACTATTTTCCTGTGTGGGGTACATGCCTTGGACTCCAAGAGCTTTCATATCTGACCAGTGGAGAGTACTTATTAATCCACACAAATACTGATGGAATTGCAATGCCCCTGAACTTCACTGGAGGTAAGAATTGTCTTCTTGACCCTTTAAAAATATTAACTGGGCAGGATTGGTAAGTAGTATATATCACATAAAAAATGCTCATGCTCATGCCCTGCCTGGGTGGCTCATTCAGTTAGAGCATCATCCCGTCCATACACCAAAAGGTTGCTGGTTTGAATCCCAGTCAGGGCACATACCTAGGTTGCTAGTCTGATCCTGTGTCCGAGCACATTCGGGAGGCAACCTATCAATGTGCCTTTCCCACAACATTTCTCTCTGTCTCTCTCTCGCTCTTCCTCTCTCTCTAAAGTCAATAAACATATCTTTGGTTGAGGATTTAAAAAATACTCATAACACTTACTAATTTTTAAATTATTTACATGGACTGAAAATGTGAATGGTTACCTTTGTACTCGTTATGAGGGCGGTTTTTAAGGAATTTCGAATTTTGTGAACTCATTGCTTCTAGTGTTATCAGGACCGGGCATGAATAAAACTAAAATTGGACCTGGTTTTGAGTCCCAGCTTTGTTATTGTTGCTGTAGGGAATCCCTTAACCAACTTAACTTTAATTTCATGATTTGTAGCACAGTTTTCCTCTTAAAGTTTTTTTTTGGGGGGGGTAGTGCTGAGTATTAAATAAAGATTATGTTTTCCAGATACTGTGCTAAGCTCTTTAAATGCAATTCTCATAAATGTTAGCTGTTATTATTATAGTGCAACATATTTTCCTTGTCTGTGTACTCTCTTTCAACCCAGCTGGGGTGTACTGCAATTCAGTTCTGGCACTAAGCACCTGGAGCTAGTGCAGACTCCACAGCTAAAGGGTGTCTCCCTGATTAAACTGCCCTTATCACAGACACTAGCCTCAGTTCGTGACCCCAGGCCACCCACACTTCAGGTCAGCTGGCCAAAGATTGGAGAATTCCCATGAACCCTCTTAGGTCCCGTAATTCATTAGAATGACTTACAGAACTGAGGAAAGCACTATATCTATGTAAGTTTCATTATAAAGGATACACCTGGGATGAGGTGTGGGAGAGAATGCAGAGCTTCCACACCCTTTCCCTGTTGAGTAGTGCACATCACCCTCCTGGCATATCAATATGTTCATTAACTGGGAAGCTCATAGCAGTGGGCTTCAGTGTTAAGTGTTCTTATTTGTGTTTTCATTGCAAAGGCATGATTAATTAAATCATTGGGTATGGGATTGAACTCAGTCTCTAGTTTCCCTCCCATCCCTGGCTCAGATTCTTAAACTTCTCTAATCCTGGGATTTGTCTTTCTGATGACCAGCCTCAGTCTGACCCTCTCAGGGGCTTACTCTCGGCCTCTGCATTAGCAAGCATTACAGGCACTGCTATCCCTCAGGAAAGCCCGGGGGTTTTAGAAGCTCCCTGTCAGGAACTCAAGTAGCCAGACAAATTCTTTATTATACTACATTGTAAAAAGATAATGATTCTTGTAGGTTACTTGATCTGCGAATCCTCAGAATTTAATACTACCAGCTATTCTGTTCTCATAAGCATTTTGGATGGAAAGCAGTAGTAGTTATACATGGAACCTATAGAATGCTCTATACTTTTCAAAGTTCCTCCTCACACCATCTCACTTAAATCATTGTGAGAACCCTGTGGGAAGTGTGTGTATTAGGTCAGTCACTTTTGGTTGTGTGTGGTAAAAACCCAGATTTTACAGAAAAAGGAATACATTCCACTAAAGTGAGGTATCTTCATTATTCGAGGTACTGGGATTCTGATGGAAGCCTTTAGCTCCTTGAACAAGGGCCTCATTCAGGGACCACTGGCCTCAGGGTCTTCAATACCATTAGGAACTTCTTATCCCTTTGATGGTACTTGTGTCTGAGTGTCAGACTCCAGAGGCTTCAGAGATGTACATTGCTATTTTTAATCTATTTACTGAATAGAAAATTCTTTGCCTGGTAATTAAAAGAAAATTATCTCTCCTTCAGTGTTGGTATAGTTAACCTTTTAAGTCCCAGATGAATTTGAAAATATGTTGAAAGTTCTGGATAATTTCCTGGGAAAACAAACACATACAGATGTGGAAAATCTTACCTGTTTTTCAGTGCTATCTAGAGAACTCAGGATTCTTTTGCTCACTCTATGGCTAGCCTGCTGTTTAGCATATCAGAATAATTTTAGTTTTTAATATAGAACTTGTAGAAGAAAAGTACTTAAATATGAAGCATATTTGAATTTGTATGATAAACTAACATTATAATTGACTAGCATACCGCTGTAGAAATGATGTGTTTTGCTTAGTTATCTTCATTATATCTTAGTAATGACCTCTCTTTGGCAAATAGTGACTTCAGTTGATTTAATTTTTGCTATGTTTAAATTATTTCCCTTGTATGTAAATTATTTTAGATGTACTGAAGAGTAGAATGTTCCAGAATTTTCCTGCTGACTTGTTGCGGTCATTAGCAGAAGAGCCTCTGACTGCAAATTTCCACAACTGGAGCCTCTCCATGAAGGTATCGCATTAATTATATAATAAAATTAATGCAGAGGATCCGAGATGGCAGAGCAGTAAGGGGAAGCTACACTAACCTCCTCCCAGGACCAATCTGGAATTAACTAAATTGTAGAGAAAGCATCCTGAATAACCAACTGAACACTACAGGAGAGAAGCCTTATAATCATGGATAGACAGAAGAAGCCACTTCACCACAATGAGAATGGTAGGGAGTGTGGCGACATGAGAGGTCTAGCTGGGCCCCCAATGGTAGCAGCTGAAGATCTGGAGCAATATTTTAATGGCTCCCTCTGGGAAGTGTGAGGTCTAAACACCAAGCTGGGCTTCTAGCCTACAGAACCAGAGCCAAAAAGGAACCCAGATAACATCCACCTGTGAAAAGCAACAGTGTTTCTGTCTACTAAGGAGAGATGTCTGGAGACTCAGAGAGCCTCCTGAAGGGCCAATGCACAAAATTTCATTTGCAACCATTCACCATGGGCTTCAGAAGTGAGAGGCCAGAGTGGACTAGAGATACTTGAGAAGAATTGGGGGTTGGTGGCTCTGGGGAGAGAACTGAAGGAACAACCATCAGGATCCCTGTGCTGAGTCATTCCCCATACTGCAGGAGCCATCTTGCTCAGGCAGAGCTCTCATCCAAGTGGCATCAACCTGAGGGGAAGCAATATCCCTGCCCACAGG
The DNA here is from genome assembly GCF_019186645.2 of Phyllostomus hastatus. Taxonomy (NCBI): domain Eukaryota; kingdom Metazoa; phylum Chordata; class Mammalia; order Chiroptera; family Phyllostomidae; genus Phyllostomus; species Phyllostomus hastatus. The sequence goes on along the minus strand of NW_025334017.1, from coordinate 8,302,961 downwards.
AATTACTCTGCCCCACCATGTGGTGCTTAAATCGGCTGTCAGTTACATCTTGATTAGTTTAATGATTGACCAGTTTAAGGATGATTAGTTTAACAACGCAGTCGAAAAATATTAAGCAGCCAAAATGGGAAGACAAAGAAATGGACTCCAAATGAAAGAACCAGAGAATTCTCCAGTAGAATTAGATGAAATGGAGGCAAGCAATTTATCAGAGAGTTTAGAGTAATGATTATAAGGATACTAAAAAGCATGAGAAAGGACATAGAAACCATAAAAAATGGCTAGTCAGAAATAAAGAATTCGACATCTGAAATAAATAATACACTGGAAGGAATAAACAGTAGGTTAGATGAAACAGAGGATTACATTAGTGATTTGGAAGACAAGGTATAAAAAAACACACAGACAGAGCAGCAAAAAGGAAAAAGAATTAAAAAAAGTGAAGCAGAATAACATCCTCCTGATGGGAATGCCAGAAGGAGAAGAGAGTGAGCAAGGGATTGAGAACCTGTTTGAAGAAATAATAACCAAAAACTTCCCTAATGTGGTGAAGGAAAAAGACACACAAGCTCAGGAAGCTCAGAGAGTCCCAAACAAGTTGGACTCAAAGAGGCTACCTAAGACACATCATAATTAAAATCACAAGGCTTAATGAAAGGGGAGAATCCTAAAAGCTGCAAGAGAAAAGCAGATAGTTACCTACAAAGGAGCACCAATTAGACTGTCATCTGATTACTTACCAGAAACATTTCAGGCCAGAGGGGAGTGGTTTGAAATATTCAAGGTGATGAAAAACAAGGACCTACAACCAACACTACTTTACCCAGCAAGGTTATCATTTAAAATTGAAGGAGAAATAAGGAGCTTCCCAGAAAAGAAAAAGCTAAAGGACTTAACACCAAACTAGTATTACAATAAATGTTAGAGGGCTTGCTTGAAGAAAAAGAAGGAAAAGGGAAAGAAAAAAGAGGAAAACAGTCAAACAATAAAATGGCACTACATATGTATCTATCATTAATCACCTTAAATGTAAATGGCTTAAATGGTCCAACCAAAAGACAGAGGGTAGCTGAATGAATAAGAAAACAAGACATATATATATATATATATATATGTCTATATGTATATATATATATATATATATAGACATATATATATATATGCTGCCTCCAAGAGACCCAGGTCAGATTGAAAGATACATATGGACTAAAAGTAAAGGGTTGGAAAAAGATATTTTATGCTAATGGAGAAGGAAAAAAAAACTGTGGTAGCAGTACTTATATCAGACAAAATAGACCTGAAAACCAAGGCTTTAGTGAGAGGCAAAGAAGAACAATACATAATGATAAAGGGAACAATCCAAGAAGAGGATATAACTCTAGTATACATGTATGCACCCAACACAGGGACACCTAAATATGTAAAGCAATTCTTGTGGATATAAAGGGAGAGATCAACAGAAATACAATCATAGTTGGGGATTTTAACACCCCATTGACTTCAATGGATAGATCTTCCAGGCAAAAAATTGATAAGGATACAGTGGCCTTAAACAGCACACTAGATCAAATGGATTTAATTTATATCCTCAGAGCATTCCGCCTCACAGCAGCAAAATATACATACTTTTCAAGTGTACATGGAATATTTCCTAGGATAGACCACATGTTAGGACACAAAACAAGTCTCAATAAATTGAGGAAGATTGAAATCTATCAAATATCTTCTCTGACCATAATGGTATGAAACTGGAAATCAATCACATGAAGAACACTGGAAAGCACTCAAAGACATGGAATCTAAATAACATGTTATTAAACAATGAGTAGATCAACAATGAGATCAAGGAAGAAATCGATAGATACCTTGAAACAAATGAAAATGAGGACACAACAATCCAAAATCTGTGGGACACTGGGAAAGCAATCCTAAGAGGGAAATTCATAGCATTAGAGGTCTCGTCTCAAAAAAAAGAAGAAAGACCTCAAACAATCTAACTTCACACTTAATGGAACTTGAAAAAGAACAACAAAGCCCAAAGTAAGTAGAAGGAAGGAAATGATAAAAATTAGAGCAAAAATAAACAAAATAGAGTACACAAAACAGTACAAAAGATCAGTGATTGCAAGAACTGATTCTTTGAAAAGATAAACAAGATTGACAAAACTTTAACCAGACTCATCAAGAAAAAAAAGAGAAAGGGCTCAAATAAATAAAATCAGAAATGAAAGATGAGAAATAACAATTGACACGAAAAAAAGTACAAAGGATTGTAAGAAACTTTTATGAACAACTATATGCCAACAAACTGGACAGTCTGGATGAAACAGATAAATTCCTAGAAACATACAATCTTCCAAATCTAAATCAGGAAGAACCAGAGAATCTGAACAAACAAATTATACCTAGTGAAACTGAAGCAGTATTTAAAAAGCTCCCAACAAACAGAAGCCCTGGACCAGATCACTTCACAGGGAATTTGCCAAACATTCTAAGAAATAACACCTCTGCTTCTCATACTATTTCATAAAATTCAAGAGGAGAGAAGGCTTCCAAGCTCATTTATGAGACCAGCATTATCCTAATTCCAAAGCCAGATAAAGACACCACAAAGAAAGAAAATTACAGGCCAATATCTCTGATGAACATAGATGCTAAAATCCTTAACAAAATATTAGCAAACTATACAGCAATATGTCAAAAAGATAGTACACCATGATCAAGTGGATTTTATTCTGGGAATGCAAGGTTGGTACAACATTCACAAATCAGTAAATGTGACTTATCACATATATAAAAATGAAGGATAAAAACCACATGATCATATTAATAAATGCAGAAAAAGCATTTGATAAAACCCAGCAACAATTTATGATAAAAACTGTCAGCAAAGTGGGAACTGAGGGAACATACCTAAACATAATAAAGGCCATGTATGACAGACCCACTGCCAGCATCATACTGAATGGGCAAAAACAACAAGCATTCCCCTTAAGATCAGGAACAAGATAGGAATGTCCTCTTTCGCCTATGTTAACTCAGCATAGAACTGGAAGTCCTAGCCACAGCCAGACAAGAAGAAGAGATAAAAGACATCCAAATTGGAAAGGAAGTAGCAAAACTGTCTATGTGCAGATGACATGATTCTGTACATAGAGAACCCCAGAGATTCCACCAAGAAACTATGAGAACTGATAAATGAATTCAACAAAGTATTAGGATACAAAATTAATATCCAGAAATCAGTTGCATTTTTACATGCCAATAACAGACTAACAGAAAGGGAAATTAAGAAAACACTCCCATTCACAGTTACTTCAAAAAGAATAAAATACCTAGGAATAAGCCTAACTAAAGATGTAAAAGACCTGTACTCAGAAAATTATAAGACACTGAAGAAAGAAACTGAAGAGGATACAAGTAAGAGGAAGCACATACCATGTTCATGGATAGGAAGAATTAACATCATTAAAATGTCCATACTACCCAAAGCAATCTATAGATTCAACACAATTTCTATGAAGATTCTAATGATGTATTTCACAGAACTAGAATAAATATTCCACAGATTTATATGGAACCACACAAGGCCCCATGTACCAACAGAGATCCTGAGAAAGAACAAAGTTGGAAGAATCATGCTACCTAATATCAAACTGTATTATAAGGCCATAGTAATCAAAACAGCATGGTACTGGCATAAAAATAGTCCCATAGAGCAATGGAACAGAATATAGAGCCCAGAAACAACCCACACCTTTACAGTCAATTAATATTCAACAGAGGAAGCAAGCACATACAATAAACTGAGGATAGTTTATTCTATAAATGGTGTTGGGAAAATTGAACAGATACATGCAGAAGAATGAAACTAGGCCACCTTCTTACACCACACACAAGACTAAATTCAAAATGGATCAAAGACTTAACTGTTAGATCCAAAACCCTTAAAATCCTAGAAGAAAACATAGGCAGCAAAATCATGGACATTGCTCATAGCAATTTTTTGTGGGACGTATCTCCCCAGGCAAGGGAAACAAAAGAAAAAATAAACAAATGGGACTCTGTTAAACTCAAAGGTTTTTGTACAGGTAAGAAAATCATCAACAAAATATAAAGACTCCATAGAATGGAGAACATATTCACCGATACATCTGATAAGGGGTTAATATCCAAAATTTACAAAGTACTTGTAAATCTCAACACCAGAAAAACAAACAGCCCAATTATAAAATGGGCAAAGGACCTTCTCCAAATAGATACTTCTCCAAAGAGGACATATAGGTGGCTCATAGACATAGGAAAAGATGCTGAACATCACTAATTATCAGAGAAATGAAAATTAAAATCACAATGAGATGCCATCTCACACCGGTCAGAATGGCTACCATCAATAAATCAACAAACAAGTGCTGGTGAGGAGCAAGTGCTGATGTGGAGAAAGGAGAACTCTTTTGCACTGCTGGTGGGAATGCAGACTGGTGCAGCCACTGTGGAAGCAGTATGGAGATACATCGAAAAATTAAAAATGGATCTGCCTTTTGACTCAGCTCTCCCACTTCTTGGAATATATCCTAAGGAACCCAAAACACTAATTTGAAAGACATAAGCACACCTGTGTTCATTGCAGCATAATTACAATTGCCAAGATATGGAAGCAGCCCCAGTGTCCATCAGTGTATGAGGGGATGAAACATCTATGGTACATTTACATAATGGAATACTAAGCCATAAAAAAGAAAAAAAAATTACCCTTTCAAACATCATGGGTAGACCTGGAGAACATTATGCTAAGTGAACTAAGCCAGTCAGAGAAAGACAAATACCATGTGATTTCACCCATGTGGAATCTAATGAACAGACTGAACTAACAAGAAAAATGGGGAGAGACTCAGATGGAGAGCAGGATGACAGCTGGTTGGGGGGACAGGGTGAGGGAGTGGAGGGATTGAGTAAGAAAGAAAAAGATCTCATGGGCATGGGCAACAGTATGGTGGTTGCTGGTTCATTGGGGTATAGGGGACTAAATCCTAATGTAAAAAAATAGAATAAAGGTTAAGTTAAAAAAAGAAAGTCATGCACTTAGATTAATTAAATGAGTAATTATTTTTGTTTTATTTTTGTACTCCAGAATTTTACGAGGAATGAAAAATTAAAGGAGTTTTTTCATGTATTAACTACAAATACTGATGGCACAATTGAGTTTATTTCTACAATGGAAGGTATGTATCACCCTACATGGACACTTTTTTCACATATTATGTTTATATTAATCTTAATTTTACAGTTGTCTTTTTTGTGAATAAAACCATGTTAACTTTGGGGCCTTAAGAGAGAAGTGAGTACACTTTTGGAGACAGGAATTGTGTTTTCCCATGTTCCAAAGCATGTGGTGTACCTGGGTCATCTTCTGGTATGGGGTGGTGAAGAAGGGAAGCAAGACTGATGAGATAAATGGAGAAAGTGGCTTCTCATTCTTTTATTTTTATTGAATTTATTGGGATGGCATTGGTTAATAAAATTATGTAGGTTTCGAGTGTACAATTCTCTAGTACATCATCTGTGTACTGTCTTACGTGTTCACCACCCAAGGTCAAGCCTCCTTCTATCACCACTCGTCCCACCTTTACCCTCTCATGCCTTCTCGCACCCGCTCTTCCCTCTTGTAACCATCTTACTGTTGTGTGTGTCTGAGTTTTTCTCGATCTCTTCACCTTTTTCACCCGGCAGTATTGTGGGGTCAGCACCCTGATGCATTCTTCTCCAGGCAGCAACAAAAGATGTAACTGACGTACAGAAAAACGTTTTCCTAAGTACATTGGTGAAGTGGCAAGACATTAAGGATACTCAGGCCCAGACCTCCAAGAGCTGAGTGGAGTATTTAGGTGGGGCCACTTGGAAGGAGATGATGGGGTGATTTCTCCTGGAATCTGGAAGGCAAAGAGCACCAAATGTCTCTGCTTGGTTTTGAACCAAGAAGCTAGTGGATGTTAGGCGAACAAGACGATCACTACACCGCAGAGACCTGGCACTGAGGGAGTGGGATGACTTAAGCATTCTTAATGATAGGCTCGAGTGTGTCCTGCATTGTACTAACTGGGAAGTTGGAGAAATCTCAACTCAAAAATTTTGTTTCTCAGACTGATAGCGACCCTCCTCCTCCCACATGCATGGCAGAAGCAAATAGTAAATAATTCTCTGTGGGGGAACTTAGGTTTATCTCAGACTGTAAGGAATTACCATATTATGAGGTTTTAAGAAAAGTGAGCAATTCCTAGCCAGAAAATCACAAATGAATAAGGAAGCAACATACCATGAATGAGAATTTGCAGAAACAATAGGCCGGCAGCCTTTGAGCTGATGAGGCTGGTGAGTGCTAATGAGAGGCCAGGGTACTGTGCAGAATAACCTGGAATAAATTGGAAGTAGCTTGGGTTATTCAAAGATTGGCCATATCACTGGCTCGCTTCTATGGGGAGGTCAAACCCCTAAGGGTTTAGATGCAATATCTGGGGAATCCTGGGGAAGGTTGGTCAATCCAATCTGAAGTGGATTTATCACCTGAGTTTATCATCTTCTCTTCAGCCGTGTTTCCCCTCCTGTATTTTGTTGTTTCAATCAATAGCATTGCCATTCAGCAAATCATCCCAAGTTAGAACCTGGGGGCTGTCTTTGACTTCTGCTCTCATTCCCCACATCTAGAAAATTCATGCCATCTTCCACTCCCCAAATTCTTCTTAGATATATGACCTCCTCTGTCTCTGGTCCGACTTGTCCAGCCTCAGTGTTAACCACCTTGCACCTGGACCGTTGCATTGCCCTCCTCACTAACCGCTCCCCAATTCCACCTTCTAGCCTGCCGCTGCTGATCCCCCCGAACTGCCCATCTGATCACACTGCTTGGGGAGCACTCCGCAGTGGCTCTTCAGCACTTGGAGGATAAAGTCTAGATTTGCCAGGTCGTTTACTCCGTGATGTCTCCCTGCCTGCATCACTAGCTTGTATTCCTGTTGGTGCATGGCCCTCACATAGCAACGTTTCTTGCCCCTGTGTTTTTCCTTATGTCTGTCCTCTCTGAAAAGCTTCCCTTCCTCCCTGCTCCCGATGAACTCTTGGCTGTCCTTGAAGACTCAGGTCTGGTTTATCTCCTGGAGGCCATGTGTACCCATTATTTTCCCTCTCCGCATTTTCAGCACCCCTGCTTTCTACTTGCTCCGTGCTACCTAGGAATATCTGTTTTTGCATTTAGTTGCTGATGTTCTATCTTTCCCCTGTGTCTAAAAGCTCATTGATGGCTTGGACTGTGTCTTATTATTCTTTGTATTTCCAGGACCTTGTATAAACCTCAGTAGATATTGAATGAATGGCTGATCATTTAAATGAAGGCGTATTGGGTCAGCAGGCAGGCAATCCAGCCCCAGGGTGCCTCTGCTGCTGGCCGTGCCATCACGCCAAGCTCCTCCAGACATCTTATCATCTGACACATGCCCGCACACCTGCTAGGTGGGAACACCTGAGATGCTCTATAATTTGCATATTTTCTTTTCATTCTCCACACTTTTGTTCTAAATTAGTGAAGTAGAGCATGATTCCTGCAGTTTTCAGGAATCTACACTGTTCTTTTAATAATGTGCTTGGCTAAAGAAGAGTGACTCTCGCCTGGTGATTCTGTCAGTATGTATGTGTGTAGCCATTCACCACCCATTTGTCTGTCTGTCTGTCTGATAAACCCTTGTTACAGTTTACTACTTAAGACTCTTCTTATTCTGAATAATACATTTTATGTCTCAAAGAAATATATTAGACAATCTTCTTCCAGTTCACTGTGTGTAACCATTAATTTTCTAATCACCTCACCTGTGCGTCTCCTGCTGCTAACTTCACACGTGGTCCCGGACGAGAGAGAAAGAAGGTGCAGTCACAGGGTGGTAGAGAGACAGGAAGGGGTTGGATAGAGTGACCAGAGCCACTGGCTGGTAGGTGGTTTTCTCTTGTGACCCCCAAGAAGGCAAGGATAGGTTTCCTCCTGTGACACGATGTGCAGTGACAGAACCCTGCACTCTGTGAGAGGACAGTGCTCTTTTCCCTGCGTGGTTCTGCTCTCAGCTAATTCTCTTCGTTTCTGCAAGTTCTTCCCCATGGTGGTCATAGCTATGATTTCAAAGTGAAAATAATAGACGGGAGATTTTTTCGCCCCAATTAAAATGAGAAAAGGAATATGTGAGAAGAAAAGATGAGTATATAAATTTTACAGAAGGTAAATATCTATACTCAAAGTTTTAAAAAATCATGGACTTTTTAAGACATGTATAAAGATAGAGCCAGTAATATAATGACCCCCCCAGGTACCTGTCTTAGGTTCCAATGACTATCATCACTTATGTGGCCATACTTGTTTCATCTCTACTTTTTGTTTTTTGAAGTAAATGCTAGGGAATCATCATTTTTATCATGAAGGTATTTAAGAATTCTAAAAATAATTGAACTATATCACCAAAAATCTTTCACACCAATTTTAAACTTTTACAAACTATTTTAAAATTGGCACCATGAAGTCGTGAACCGTCCCAGAGTCTGAGAGAAAGCCACGGTTCAGACCGTGGCTTCAGAGACGAGCTGGCTTGCATGGAAGGTACCAGATGTGCTGCTGCAGTTCAGTCTGACAGGAATAGGGCATCGTGGGAGGGGACGGGAATGTGGTGTGAAGTAGGGGGAGAAGAGACCCATCGTGGGAGACACTCCATGTGCACTTGACTGGTAAACTAGGGTATATTCAGAGGTGCAACTGCTTTACTCTACTCTGATTATCTAGTAAAATGAATAATATTGCAAATTGTAAAAGATTGAAAATCAGCAAAGTACTGTATTGTGAATTTTCACATGGACTGTGAACGGAAATTCTTTAGCTTGTGTCTGAGAATGTGCACAGTTTTACTTTGTCTGACATAGTGAGTTACGGTATTTTTACATAGGACAGAAAACGTAAGTAACACTGTAGACATTCTCACCACTTAATACTTACTAGTTTGTGTTCTTCGTGCAGGATACAAATATCCAGTGTATGCTGTGCAGTGGCATCCAGAGAAACCTCCTTATGAGTGGAAGAAATTAGATGGCATTTCCCATGCACCTAATGCTGTGAAGGCTGCATTTTATTTTGCACAGTTCTTTGTTTCTGAAGGTAATATGTGGGTATATATTTATCACTCTATTGGTGTGGTTTTGAAGAAAATGCTTTCATCTGAACTTTTGTATACTCTTGCTCTGCAAATGCACTGTTTTGAACTAAAAAAAATCACATGAAAGCCCTGAAGTCAAGCTATTAGGCATTCAGAGAAAACCAGGACAGTAATTTCAATTCACAGTATTGTACGCTTTAAAGTGGGCTGAATTCTTCAACAATAGCACGAGGAACGTTGATTTTTTTTTCTTTCTTGAATACTTTTTCTTTAAGGTTCTCTTTCCCCAACGAGTCTTCTTTTTAGGAATAATGCTTTAATTATAACATGTCCTGAGAATGAGGTATTTTTTCAAGGCCGTTATATAAACTGAGTATATATTCGTCCTTCTGTGATTTTAAGGCCACCCACCTGTAGGCCTCGACACATTGGAAAAAGTTAACAAGCTTTGCTTGTTTTTTCATGATGAAAACAGACATATTCATACTGTTTGTGGGTAAAATTGAGAACTTAGTTGTGGATGTGTATGTTTTAGTTGAGCTAGCCCGAAATAAGACAGAGCTACAAACAGAACTTGCGAGGGTCAGACCTCACTCTGGCGAGTCATGGCCGCTGAAAATGTCTGCGAGCCTTGCAAGCGTCTACCTCCAAGCTTGGCCGAAGGTTTAGCAACTCTCCTGCCTCACTGGCAGGTAAAGTACAGTGCTTCTTCCTGAGTTCGCTCTGGATTAGACCCCATATTAAAAAAAAGTTCTTCCACGTGTAGCATTAGCCCCACTAATCATCTTCATGCCCCGCGTGTTGGGTAAATGACAGCAGGGTAGAGCAGTTTGCTGCAGTATTTTCCCTTGGCAGGCTATCACTTGATCTTTATTTTCCAATATCCTTCTTTTTAAACATGCCATAAAAGCCTGTAGTTCCTTTACCTTGACCTTAGGGTAAAACCTGAGCCTTTGCCTCCTAACACCCACATTTTACCCCGTCCACTTCTCTGTGCTTCTCCTGTTTCTGTCTGATCTGTGCAAATTGCTTCACTTCTGCAACTTTGCCCATTTCTCCATCCTCTTTACTGTTGAGGCATCTCAGTGAAGAGAGGCTATAAAGACATTCCCATCTACGACTCTGTGTGGTAAGTGGACCAGACTGGAGCATTAGGACTTTGCCCTATTTATAGGAGTATCTCCATCCCTAGGCTTTGCATCAGATCTCATGTGCAGTAGGCACGTAGTAAGTGTTTGATGAGTGGGGTGTGAGCAGCATGCCCTTGGCTCTGGGGCGGGGCAGGTGAGCTGCTGTGTCAGCCACTCTACTTCAGGTGCTGCTTTCTTTGGGGGGAGTTCTTCTGTAAGGCGTGTTTCCTCTTGGGTGGTATTTTCCCACTTAATGCCAAAGATAGGACAAGGTGTAATAAAGTAGCCTTTCAAAAATTATGAGGGGGGACCCCTCACAATATGGAACTTGTTCATAAAACATTGTGCATTTATTCTTGCATGTTTAAACTTCAGCCACCTTTAAAGTTCTCTCCATTTGTTGCAACACCTGTTGAGATGTTTTTCCCACTGCTCAGAACAGTTTTTTTAACTCATTGATTTTGACACCTTTTTGTGCTTCTGTTGTTTTTTGTTTCACCTCTTCCACATTGGTGAAACATTTCCCTTTGAGGGCTTCTTTCATCCAGGGAAACAAAAAAAGTCACTCAGGGTGAGATCAGGTGAATAGGGAGGGTGGGGCATGGGGGTCATGCCTTTCCTGGGCAAAAACTGCCGAACACTCAGCATGGTGTGCTTAGGTGCACTCGTAAGTCACCCATCATGAACTGGGCAAATGCTTTGAGGGTCTTCAAAAAAAATTCACTGAAGCTAAATGCAGCCTCTCACAGCAGTGCCAGCTGGTACACTGATACAGGTGGGTTCCTAGAGCACTGACCTAGTGGGGGAAGCCTGTACTACAAGGGGCCTGCCCTCCAGAAGATAATTCCATTTTGGGGGGGTCCCCTAGTATATCCTGACTGTAAAAAAATTCACATTTTCTTTCTCTTGCAGCTCGGAAAAACAGTCATCATTTTAAATCTGATGTTGAAGAGAAAGAAGCACTGATTTATCAGTTCTATCCAGTTTACACTGGAAATATTTCTTCATTTCAACAAACTTATATATTTAATTGAAAGCTTTCAGTATGTTAACAGAAATTTTGAATAATTCCATGATGAAATTGTTTTACTAACTTGATACTCATGACAGTAATAGAAAGCCACAGAGATTTCTTTTCTGTGATTTTACTGGTTCTGAATTATCATTCAATATATTTGATTATTTATATCAAATTTGATAATCAGTGAGGCAGATAATCATAGTGTATTTCATGTAAAAGCTTTGATCTCAAAATTAGAAAAAATTTATTGAAAATACAAATATTTTTTCTGATTGATGCTAGAAATAAATACCACCCCCTACCTAGCCAAACCATTCTTGCTGAAGCCTCGTTAAATCCTGCCTGTAGTCTGCTGTGGTATCTGTCTTTTTGAGTCTCAGGAGTATTCAGTGTGGTGTGTGTGCTGGGTGTGTATGTGTGTATACATGCACCTATATTTCCCCTCCTGCTGTTAGCTCCACAGTGAAAGCAGAGTCTGTGTCTTGAACTATTTTATCTCCCACAATGTCCAGCACAGTGGGCCCTCAGTAAGCCCTTGTGACTATCTGTGAATGAACTTTGTTCCATGGAAAATAATTTGCAATCTGTCACACATGTATTTGGGTACATTTAAATAAACTTGTCAATCTTTGCTTTCCTCTCTCTCTGCTCACTATCCCATATGCTCTCACAAATTCTGAAATTTAGGAATTCCTTGGGGACAGCCAAGCAGTTGGATGAGAGAGAGGATTTTTGGAACCATTTCTGAGAGACAGTGTTTATGCACCTGTTCTCCTTGGTCCTTCTCAGCTGCTGCTGGAGAGGTGGAAACATGAGCACCAGAGAGAGGGATTGGGCAGGAGGGTGGGGGAGATTAGGAATGTTTTATGTAAAGAAAGGTGAGAACATAAAGCTTTGCTCTTAAGATAAACCATAAGTTTTGGACAATAAGGAGGGCAGAACATAGAAATTGAAAGGCATTAACACATTCAGCTGAAGCGGACTTTGGTGAAAGTGTGGTGCATTTAGTTTTTTTTCCCATAAGCATGACAACTCTTTGTTAAATCTTATTGTCAAATGTGCCATTTCTGGCTAGTTTCATGCCTCTCCCCACTAGAAAAAGGTAGCGACACAATTCTTACTCATACTGATTTGAGATATAGATCCGCTTGTCTCTTAAGTTCCCTAACAACATATAATCCTGACTCTGCCATCACTCATGATGCTGTGTTATCCATCCTTTGGCCCAGGGATCCTGGCTTCTAATTGCTCCCAGAAGCTCTCACTGAGCTTCATTGGTGATGACCACAAATGCGAGAAAACGTGAACCATCATTTGTTTTTCACTCATGTCAACTCTTCCATTTTTCCAACCGTGTATATTTTTGAAGTCTTTACGCTGGAATCATTTTATTCCAAGAGTGGAGTCTCTTTCAGAGTTGGCAACACCGCCATCAGCCACACACTACCACCTGCCCAGAGGCTGCGAAAAGGCCCGAGGGCAAGTGGGATGAGCAGTGCCATTCAGGCAAGAGGTGTCTGCCCTCTGTCCCTCATCCAGCTGGGCTTAACACTGACCCAAGGCAGCCAACATTGCTGCATCAGTGGAGGCAAGAGAGGACGTGGACTAGAGGTGCTTGCTTATGTTACTGAGCCCTAGAAGGTGGTGACGGTCACCTCTAGAGGGACTGCCTGACACATCGTGTGGAGCCTGTGGAAGGAGTGGAGTGACTACTTTGGGTGCTAGTGGCTGGAGGCATGGAGGCTAAAAGATGGATGTTGCCACACCACTGCCACACCGTGTGCTGTAGACCAGAGGTGACACTGCAGTTGGGAATTGAGTAACAGCCAACACATGGGCCCACATGTGTTGCTCAAGCCCAGGGGTCATGGTAGCTCGTCAGTAGCCCAGATTCCTGAACTTGTCTGTGTCTATCATGAAAGTCATTTCAAATCAGCATATCAACACCATTCTGGCTGCCCAGTCTCATTCAATCCCGTGAAAGAAATACTGTGCTTGCCAGGAGGCTTTTCTGGAACTAGAGTCTGGCACAGTCCCATAGGCAGGAATTCCAGAGCTGCTCAGGGCATCTTGCAGACCTTGAAGGGGAGACATGGGAATCAGGGCCCCTGGTGGTCTGGCTAGGCTCTGCCATGGTTGGCTTCTCACCACTGGGGGGCACTAATGAAATATTGAAGGTAGGTGCCTTCTGTGACCAGGCCCCATGCAGGACCAGGTCCAAGTGTGGTGTACCTAACACAGTTGCACCTCTGGCCCTCTCCAGTCCCATGCACTAGAAAGGGCCTCAGAGCACTTTGAGAAGGTACTCCAACATGTGGGGACCCCCAATGGGCAAGATCTGGAGCGGGGGCTCCACTTGCCTAAATCTAGGTGTGGCAATCCGCCTAGCTCAGTAGGGACCCAGTGACAACTGCTGCTTAGAGAAGGAAACACTTAAGAAGTATTAGAAGGTTTGTTTCTGAATACAAAGTATGGGTGCCACACTTTATACTCTGCTCATAGATGTCCCTTAAGTCCCAGGACTCTTGCACTGAGACCATTCATGGCTCCAGTCAGCCTGCTCCTGGAGTTGGTTTGTCAGCTGAAACTTACTTGCCCCCGCTTCTGCTCTAGAGTGGTGCTTTAACAGCTTGTGTGCATAGGAAACACCTAGGATCTTGTTAAAGTGCAGATTCTGATTCTGGGTGGTGCCTGAGATCTGCATGTGTAACTACCTTCCAGGTGCTGCTGATGCCACTGGCCAGTGGGCTATCCTGAGTGTCAGGTAGCAGACTGTCAGCAGAACAGGAGCAGAGGCTGGAAGACAGTGGGAGGGAGGGAACATGTAGATTAGGAGAAGGAAAAGGAAAAAAGAACAAGAGAAGGACTGGGTCAGGGTGGGGCTGCCTTCTACAGGGATAACGTGATTCCTTCCCATAGCCTTTTACTTAGGAGGAATACCTCAGATAGAATGGGAATGTTGGACTTAAGGACAGAATCTATCACCCATTTCTATTTAGCCAGATCTTTCACCCTTCCTTCTTTTTTCTTTTCTTTTCTTTTTTCTTTTCTTTTCTTTTCTTTTCTTTTCTTTTCTTTTCTTTTCTTTTCTTTTCTTTTCTTTTCTTTTCTTTTTTTCTCTCTTCTCTTTTCTCTTTTCTTTTTTCTTTTCTTTTCTTTTCTTTTCTTTTCTTTTCTTTTCTTTTCTTTTCTTTTCTTTTCTTTATAGAGAGGGGAAAGAAGGGAGGGAGAAGGAGAGGGAGAGAAATATTGATGTTCAAGAGAATGGTTGCCTCTCACATGCCCCCAACTGGGGACCTAGCCTGCAATCCAGGCATGCGCTCTGACTGGCAATCAAACCAGCAACCTTTTGGTTTGTAGGCTGTCACTCAGTCCACTGAGCCACACCAGCCAGGGCTTAGCCAGATATTTCTGAATACCCATAAGTGTATGTGAGTGGTCTGGCAAGAGATGTTTTATGAAGGGATATGGGCTGTGTCCATTTCCAGACCGCAGAACAGGAAAATCTCAATACCTTGTCAGGCTGTTTCCATGGTTGGGATGGGTTAGGATGGTCCTGTAGCTTATAAAAGTACAGTGATAAGTCACGCTAAAAGATTCAGGCCCAGAACTCTGCAATAATGGAACAGCCCGACATACATGCTGTGTTACTTATCAGAATAGCAAGAAAATATACCACTTTGCTCATATGGGAAGAATTACAAAACAAAGGTCTTTTGCTTATTGGAGACAGAGGCTTTGATCTTATTTTGCTTGTAATTTTATTCGACTTAACTTTCTAAAATGAATTAAGTTTTTATTCTATACAACACTTTTCACTCTAATAGTGGTTTAAAATGAAGTTACTTTGCAGTAATGAGTCAGGAACACTAGATGTCAGGAGAGAACCAGCTGACAATGTTTAATAGGTTGTGTTTACATGCAAACATTTAAAACGAGATTTTAGGAGGTCGACAGAAACCTAAAGGAAATTGAGTAGTATAATTACTACATTTATTTAAATACTAATGGTGTAAGGCATCATGTTGTACACCAGAAGCTAATATATGTCAATTATATCTCAATTACAAGATGCTAATGATTGTATAAATATAAATTTATACCTAGTACCAGATGTTTTCTATTCTGATTGATGAAGAGTCCCTGAAGGACCTGATTTTAAAAAAGCAAACACAATTTTAATAACTATTAAGGGTCAGGTGCTCTTCTGTACATAAATCTGTGGTCTGCCTACAAAATTCCAGTCCTCCTTTCTCTGCTGCCTAACTGGGCAACTGCTAGGCTAGAGTAGTATTTTCTTGGGTGAGCACAGAACCAGAGTGTCATATAATGCAAGATGCTCTGGGGACACCCACAGGGGAGGCACTCAAGTGAGAACATCTACTGTAAGCAACATACAGGTAGAAGCACTCTAACCAAACACTGACCTGGCCAGAGATTTCCCCCTACAAAGTTTCTGCACAGAACGTGCTCTAAATCTCATCAAAGTTTCCCTTTCAAATTTAAGGAAAGTCTTTAATCATGAATTTTTCTCTTGGACGTGTTCATGTTCACATAAATTTAGCACACTTTTAGACTTTCAATTCTCTGACATTTATTGTAATCTCATAATTTATCATAACCAAATTCCGAGCCAGCCTGTTCTGCGATAGAGACACTCTTCAGAAGCCACCGCGGCCCTGTAACGTCTTCTGTGGTTCGGGATTCAGACGCCTTGCCGCTGGCAGACACCGTGTTCGCTCATGTCTGTGAGCTCACCATGCTCACCCATCCTCTGCCTCTTCCCTTCGCCGCCTCTGTCTCCACCTTGCAGAGAACTATCCGATATAATTTTATTCACTTGCTCTTGTAATTATTCTCCGCCTCCTCACGGGAACATAATTCACATGGCTGCGGAGACTTGACTCTGACCTGCGTGTGTGGCTACTGCCACTTAAGTAACTGCTGGGAGCTGTGTGCTCAATGCCAAGAAACGCCTGACTGGCTGAACTTGAGTGTACAATTGGGTACTGTACTTGAGGGATGAATTACAATATTTTTAATGGAAATTTTGACTACACTTAACTTTTGCTTTATGCAGTCACTTTACAACTTAATCCCCTGAGTCAGATTTGACTCTGCTGTAGAAGTTGGTGCCTGTGAGGCCACTTTCATAAAATAAATAACAAAAACCTGGCAACCTGAAGGTCTTTAAAGCCTCTGATCACAATTAAAGTGCTGATGTCAACAACTTCTAATGGCAAATATACTGAAAAAATGTACTGGGCTCACCATTTCAATTTAAATAATTCAGCCCAAATAACATGAGGCTTTCTTGCTTCCAATGCAAAACCCTTGTCAGCTCAGCATCATACACAGAAAAAAACATGAATCTAACTCCAAGAAGCTCTGAAGAATAAAATAGGTATTGAGTTGAAGCTTTGATTTTACTTTTGTATGAGGCTATGGGGGAGGGAGTGATCGCATTGGTCTCCTTTCCTTTCTGCCTTTCTAAGCTCTCACCTAACCTTGCCTTCTTCCTCCTTCTTTTTCCCATCTCCCCAGTCTTCTTTCTTTCATGACATTTCTAACATAGATCAGGGTAGCTTTTCTTGGCTTTTTCTTGGGAAACAACACTGCTTCCACACTCTCCACAGCAAGGCTGGGAAGTGTCCACCAGGTGTTCCTTTCTCTCGCAGGTGCAGGCCGAGCAGCCTCCCCCCGTGGGAGCCCTCGTCTGTGCCACATGTGAGTCCCCCTCTGCTGTCCGGCTTCTCAGCCTGCTTCATTCTCTTGGATCCTGCCCTGCAGCATGCTCAGCCATCAAATGAACTGAAGGGTAGAGAGGACAAACATCTGAAATACCCACACCCTGTGATTAAGCATGCCACGCCCATCTGCTTGTGGTTTATTTGTTTAATATTAAAATGCTCTCAGATCTATATGCGCCAGCTGCTTTTCCTCCATGTTCACCAAGCCCGGTTGCATTGAGCACCTGTAACGCTATTTTTCTTTATGTCATTGAGGAGGGGAATGCATGAATGTAAATACCAATTAGAAAGCTTGAGTAGTTTTTCAAATTTTTCAGTCGTGCTGTATTATTATTCTTGATCAGTCTACTCTTGGAACAATTTTACAGTATCATCAAAGGCCTACTCCAATATTTAGATCCCAAATGACAGATTTAATGGCCTTAGTTAACACCCCAATGATGTAGGCTTAATTTTATGGCTCACCTGTTTTTGCTGTTTACTTTCCTGAGCTTCGGCCAAGCTGAAGAAACTAAGAAAACAGTGATTGATTGTCCATGAAAGAAAATGGCACCTTCCCTCGTAAAAAGAAAACCTGGAGTCTCCTAACCTGGCACCTGCAAAGGACTCTCTACATAGGGGTGGAGGAAATAAAGACCCACGAGCACCATTCCCAAGCCCAGCCCCAACAACCTCCCCAGGAAATCACTTCTGCTTCCTTCTCCCTCTGTACACCTGGAGGCAGAGACTCCAAGGCCATAGGTGAGGCCAGAGCATAGCAGGAGGCCGGGCCCTGAGTTCTGCTTGAGGAGGGCATCTCAGGAAGGTCTGAGTTTGATGCTCTCATTGACTGGGTGTTCGTTTTCTCCTCAAGTGGTGTCTGCCGGCAGGATGCTGTAATATGCAGCTACTTACGTGCTTCTTGGTAAGAAGGTATAGGATTCAACTTCCCTATATAGCATTCCCCAACTTTAAATAAAAATCTTGTCCTTAATTAGGTCAGAGGGTTCTTTGTGAAACCTTGAAATAAAAAAATAAAACAGAAGTTGGCTCTGCATGCTAGAATGTACCTCCAAGTGCATTGGACGCTGCCCGTGGCCTCCAGCCCTTGGACCCCAGGCGACAGCTAAGGGGAGCCATGGCTGTAAGAACTCATTTTGGCCTTTCGCACTGGTGGGGGTGGGGTGGGGGAAGGAAAAAGGGAGGGTCCAAAGGGGCTGGTGGAGGAGTGAAGAAGACTAACATCCGTAGGGGACTTACTAATGTTTCGGGGCCTGTGCTATCTGCTTCACTCGTATTGATCTTTTCTCACCAACCCAATGGGATAGATGCCATCCTCCTCCTGTGGATAAGGAAACCCCAGCTCTGAGAAACGAATGTGAGGAAGGGAAGTCAGAGAAGAGAGGGGAGGGGAACAGTGGCTGGAGTGAAATCTGCGGTTACCCTAAGGAGCCCCTCCTGCCCGACGACTCACTCCTCTTTGCTCTGAAGACATCTGCTCTGTAACAGCACCTGCAGCTCCAGGAAATTGCTTCAGCTGCTTTTATCCCCCAGGACACTTTGTTCTGTAAGAAATTGTTCAATTAAAGAACCTAAAAAGATGGCATTAGGTGAAGATATCCCATTTCTTGTCATCACAAGGACGGCAAAGGCCGTGCCAGGCATCATGAGCTCTGATCCATGTAGGTCCATGTAGGTCTTCACGGGGCCCCTTCACACGGCCGTTAAAGGAGTTGTCAGCTTCCAGGGAAACTCTTTTTGAAAGCACACTTACTGATTTTATTTCTGTATAATCTGGAAGCAGAAATGTTTTTTATGATTGAATTTTCTTTTTCAACATATTGACTAATGTCAGGGGTTATTACATACTACAGTGAGCTGAACAAGCACAAGCTTCTCTCTGCGTTGGCGTGGGTGTATTCTCGAAGGATTAAGATGGGAAAGGAAGGGAGGAGTAAAATGAAATTCATGCTTAAGTAAGAAGAATAGTTCAGTACCCTCATTGTTTGCCGACAGTTCTGGTGTTCAAAGAGGCTCCTGGTTTCTAGAATGTGCTGGGTTTTGTTACCCAAAGGCATTAGCATTGGAAGCGATTTGACTTCCCTACTGCCAGTCAGGGCTTACCGCCCCCCAGTGGATTCCTGTGGAATAAAATGTCAACTTTCATTGCCTGAACAACACCCTGAATCTATCACTCCCCATGTCCACCACCTAACCTTTTCTTGCATGTCTCTTCTGCACTCACTACAGCCATGCACTGCAGAAGGACGTTTCATCCAATGACGTACCGCATACAATGGAGGCAAAAAAATTTCTATCATCTAGTGATGTTGTGGCCTTGGTAAGGTCGTAGGGCAAGGCGGGAGGTTAAGAAGAGGGCCAACAAACATCACCTGTGAGGGTGAAGTCAGACTGGCTTTAAGCCCACGGATACGATACATGAAAGTTTCTTTCAAGCTTTTCTTTTTAGGATGTAATCCTTTTATTTATCATTAAACTTTAGTAAAATTTATTAGTTCCAAAAGTTTGTTTCAACTTGGCTTGGGTAATAAAGAGCACAAATTCCTGCTTTGGGAAGAGGTTGCCTGGAGTGGGCCGCAAGGACGAGAAGCAGTGATGAGAACGTCATTACCTCCCCTAGGACACCTGGGTGGATGGTGGAGTCTGCAGCCCCCTCAGAGATGCTTTGAAGTTCGCGGGGAAGACACTGCACTTTCCCAAGACATATAGCCTGAGACTTCATTTTTATTTGTGTGTGAAATGGAAGGGTAATCCCTTTAAGACATACACCTTTTCTAAGCTTAATATAATAAATGCATACTGTAATGTGGGAAACATTAAAACAATAGCCATCTTTTACTTCAACGTATGTTTTTATTCATAATTGAAAAGAATATTATACTGCTAACTTATTGTAAATGCACCCAGAATCAAAGGGTCCATAGTGACATAAAAAATGTGTGTAGTTTCTATTAAATAAGACTTTCTGGTCACTTTAGAATGAGTATAATATACAGGTATTATATGCACACAAATGTAAAAATGAATTGTGAAAACTGTTACCAGTTTGTATAAGAAAAAAGACTTTCATTTTTCACAGGCTATCGATATCATATAGGATGGTTCCTAACAGGATTTGACTTTCTAAATTAATTCACCTGGTAGCTCAAAAATCTGTAGAAAAGAAGTTAATATACAGTGAAGCCACAACACAGTTATGGGGCAGTAGAAATTCATAGTGGTACAAAATATCGTTCAAGATTTTTATATCAAGTTGCAGTATCAAGATTGAGACTGGTCTTGGTTGGCAAGCAATGTGAAAATTGTTCAGGACTGAAAGTTTATCTTTAATGACTTCTGCTGGTAAAGTGTTAAAGGTTAAAAACATCTAGAAAACGACAGGAGGTGCCATGTCCTTGCCTTTCTGTCCTTACCAGCAGATCCTTGCCCTTGAAATAGAATGAAATGCTACAGGTGTTTCCAGTGTTTCCCATCAGAGGGCAGAGTTGGTGGGACAAACAGGAGTGCAAACTGAGTTCTGTTCTGTTGGTCACGGCAACAAAGAGACTTAAAGTCATCCTCTCAGTTTAAATACGGCTTTGTGCTTTCAATAACAATACAACATAATGTCTAGTATGTTAGAAACAATATCAAGAAACCGTTTTGCATTGCATAAACCTTTGTGATTATGCCATAGTTGTGTGGGGATGGCTTTTAGTATTGCTTTTGCTTCTTTAGACAGGTGGCAAACCCGCAGGCCGAATCTGGCCCTCCACCTTGTTTTATTCAGCCAGGCACCTTGTTTCTTCCCGGCAGCAGCACCCGAACTCTCGCTTACCTGCTAAGGAGTAGTTGCATTTATACAGTCCTAAAATCACATTCAGCCCTTTGAAGGCAACCCAGAGGCTGATGTGGACCCCGGTGAGAATGTGTTTGACACTCCAATTTTAGTGAGTCCCCTTACCTGTCTGCTCTGGGCTTCATGTAAACACTGGCCCATCAAATGGGCCCTATGGCACCGCCCTCAGGTCACCACAAGTGTGACTAGGAAATGTCTGTCGGTGTCACTGAAGCACACAGTGGCTTTTGGCTGTTGGGAGCTTAGACTTGGTGTTTTTTGTGCCTATTCTGCGGTCCTTCAGACTTGCTTTTTGGTTTGCTGATCATGGACGACTGCAGTTCTGGCATCTATTATTCTGGTCCCCAGGCACAGGGGGCTCATTTGCTCACTTGCCCTTTCACACGCAGTCACAACAGACAATGGCAAACATCTGCCCAGATGGACATTGTGGTCTATGACCTGGGGAGACTTCAGTTTTATAGAGGGAATGGGCATGGTATCTAGAGGTTGAAGTTAAGGGAAGTAACTTATTGACAACCTAAAAGCTACTAGGATTGCTTTTGTAAATTTCTCATATGTATTTGATCTGTTTTTGTCACTCCCCTAGCTTCTTGCACAAAGTGGATGCTCACTGAGTGCTTGTTGAGGAGATGGAGGGAGTTGTGAATGGGCTCTTCATCCTCTTGGGGTTGCTTGGACCCATAATTTGGAAGAAAGAAAGTGCAGCATCTCCCATCAGGGCCGGGCTGTGCAGAGCACTAGCAGGCATTGGCTAAGGAGCGGGGGGTTAATACTCCTTTTCACAACTGGACTGTGAGCTTTGTGTGGACAAACTCTCTTGTATGACTTTGCTTTGCATCTCTAGTGCCTGTACAGTGCCTCACACACAGCCAGCTCTCAGTGGGGATGTATTGAAAAAAGGAGCAGCAGCCACAGCTTGCAACCAATGGCCACTGGCACATGGTGTGGCTTGAAGGATGTCCTCCAATCCTGTCTCACCCATGAAGCTCGTTTACCAATGATACTCTGGTAACTAGCTTCAGAGGGACTTCAAGACTAGTAGCATCTTCTGAGTATTGTCAGTTGTACACACCAAATAGCAAATCAGACTTAGCCATGAATGAAGAAGAAACTATGTATCCCAATGTGATGTAAGCTGCTACTATGAAGCAAGAAGATTCCTCTTTATACAGTGATAATAGGTCAAGAATGCACCAGGAAACAAGTTTGTTTTGGTAAACGAAGGCAGGGGGGTAACTATTTCCCATGGAAAAAGCGTACCACACTCACATTTGCTGCAAAAGCATACATATCCCTTTGCTGTGAAATATCCCAGGGCTTCTGATGTCTTTGCAACTGAAAAAAATCAGAGCATTCTACTAGAAGAGAAAATATGGCAACGAAAAGGTGGAGGAAAAGCTATCAGAGGGGAACATTCCAGAGAAAAATACCAAGGCCCTCAGTCTTGAAAATCTAATCTAATTCCTTCCAGAGATAGTTTCTCACTAGAACATGACACCTATTCAGAATGTTCAGGGAATATCTTTGGTATTATTGATACCTTCACCTTTTAAATATCTATGCATCTTTATTTTAACAATTTTGGATGGGAGATTTCTGCATTACTCACAGGGCAACATAATGTTGTGCAGGTTATGTGGGCTCAGCAGTGCCACATTAAAAGGGTTCCCATTCACAATTCAAAAGAACCTATGTACCCCAATGTTCATAGCAGCATTATTTACAATAGCCAAGTACTGCAAAAAACCTAAGTGCCCATCAGTAAATGAGTGGATCAAAAAACTATGGCACATTTACACAATGGAATACTACGCAGCAGACAGGAAAAGGGAGGTTCTACCGTTTGAGACAGCATGGGTGGAGAGCATTATGCTAAGTGAAGTAAGTCAGGCATCGAGGGACAAATACCGTATGATCTCACCTATAAGTGGAACCTAATCAACACAACAAAGAAGTGAGCAAAATAGAACCAAAGACATGGAAATAAAGAACAAACTGACAGTAACCAGAGGGGAGGAGGGAGGGGGATAATGGGGGAAAGAATTGGAAGGGTCATCAAGAAACAGTATAAAGGACCCATGGACAAAGCCAAAGTGGGGAGAGGTTTGAAAGTGGAAGGTGGGGGTAGGTAGGGCAGGGGAGAGTAATGGGTGGGGTGTGGGGGGGTGGATGGAGACAACTGTAACTGAACAATAGTAAAAAAAATTTAAAGAAAATAAAAGGGTTCCCATTCAAATTATAGACACTGAAGGTCCATATGGTTATTTGAACAAGTTTTCAGTAGATAAAAGTAAAGCATCTTATTTAAATAAAAATCAGTAATTAACATAATTTTGGGACAGATGAAAGAAAAGTATCTTGAGTAAGGGGTTCCTGTTCCTAATTCACAATAAGTGTTTTTATTGACAATCTGGATTCACCAGAGTATGAACAAAATGCTTTTCTCTCTAACCAACACTGTGTTGCCCACAGACCCTAAGGATATTTATTGTCACTTTAAATGTCCCAGGACAACTGTGCAGTAGAGTGTTCTACTAATTTTCTATTTCTGTTCTTTTAGTTTGAGCATGTTTGATTACTGCCTGTATTTTGCTTATACTATAACATTACTAGCTTTTCTAATTTTCTGCTTGTAATGTGTCATGTGATTGAACATTATGTTTTTAAGATAATTAGAATCGTGAATAAATGAACAGTAAGTAGGACTTAAAATAAAAGACTTAAAACAAAGGATGGAAAAGATCTTCTATGGCAAAAAACCTCAGGAGTTTGAGTGTGGATTTTATAAACTTGATTGGGATGGTCAGAGACCTGTTTTGTGTCTTGGCTCCTAGTTCCGCTGTGGATGGATAGGGGAGCAGAGTTCTTGTCACATGCAGGGAGTCCCAGAAAAACTGGAAAGGTAAGCACAACTGAGAAGACCTTTTTTTTGTCATTTTGCTCACAATAGCAGAGATTCCTTAGTGTTTTCAGATCAGAAGGTCTCAGTGGGAGTTCTCACCTTTGCATTTCTACTACAGGATGAGAAATAACTTTGTCATTCCCAGGCAGGCATTTTGCTTTAGGAACTGATTTGTAAATTAATACCTTTCACTTTAGATTTCCCCCTTAGGACTTACAGGCATTTTGAAATGTTAACACCAAATTCCCTTCCAGTTACACAGGATAAAATTGGGATATCTGTGGCTTTTAAAGGAAATGAGACCTAGACTTACTGCAGTCATCACCGATGCTCCCAATATTTCCACGCTGCCCGCGTTTTTCACATGGCATCTTAGATTTTCAGGGAACCTTTAATGAAAGCTCCATTTCTTAACAGGCTGTAATTATCATGTGGTCCCATATTTCTAGATATGGAAATGTGAAGTGCAGGCAGAATGAGACCAAGGGGGGTGGGTGGTTGTGGGCCCTAAAACTAAGAAAAGAATCAAACAAGATCAGGAGTTCACCTTCTGAACCCTACCCCTAAACTTCCTTGACAAAGATTAATGGGACCAATGCGATCAAGTTCAGAGACTTTAGACCAAAGACTTTGCGGGCCTAGGAGCACAAAGAGAACTCCACAGAGGGCTGAGCGATTTTGCTTTCTGGGTGAACTTTAGATATTTGAGTTTTGTAATCTGTGGCTTTTCCCTGAGATCTTAAATAATCCAAAGATTAACCAGCTGCCTTTTTAAAAAAAATCACCACACTAAACAAGTGGTATGAAAATAATAAACAAAATGGATTTAATGAGTGTGTTTGCTCTATAAAAACTAGTTAAGCCTGCCACATGAATCTATGAATCTCCCCAAATTCCATTCTCTAAAATCATTTAACTTGGTACTCTATACATTCTATTTTGCCTAGAAATGTCTTGCACAGGAAACTGTTTTTCTTATTTAGAATGGTGGCAAAAATGAAAAGCCTTAGAAGAACTTAGATACATAGGTATAGGTGTTGATCAAATGAATGGGTCCAACGTGACATTGTACACCAATAAAAGGCCTGGCCGGGCCAACAGGCGGCTGCACAACACAAGTTCCGCTGAAGGACTCAGAAAGCTGACTGACATACGCACGCAACACTCCATTTGCATTACAGGATCTGAAGGTACTGGCAGGCACTGAACTCCTGGCTCTTGGTTTCACATTACATCAGAGCCCATGTCAACTCTTTTATAAAGCTGCATTCAACGACTGCAGTTCAAGGTTTAGAATAGATTTAAAAAGCCAGAAAGGGAAGGGAACAATTCCCTTTAAAAAAGAGGTTTCAAGGAAATGAAATATGTGAGGCAGTTAAAAAGTTACTTTTGGCAATCATTTGTGAAATCACTTCCTCAGAAACAAGTCTTTAGAAAGACTGGCACCCAGCTGTTGAAAGTAAACTGTCTGCTGGTTGACAAAGAATCACGAGAAAGCTTGAGTTGGGCAGAAGGATAATGTTTAAACCATGAGTAAAGACAGAGGAAGGCAGGCAAGCCTGAGCTGTTTTGTTTTTTGAGAAGGAAGCAAAGAGTAGTCATCTGAGGTCTGGAGTTTCTCATTTGTCCTGAGAAGACAACATGGCATGACAAGAGCCCATCGGAAGAGGTGTATGTGACCCTCTGATGCTCATATCCCAGGGGAGGAAGCGTGACAGGGAGAAGCCAACGGCAGGTGTCCACCTCAGGAGTTCTGAACCTTGATAACCGGGGCCAGAGCCCAGGTGAAAAAAGCATCGGACTGCAGTCAACAGCCAGCGCCGTGTTCAGTTGGGACTTGTGACAGCTGGCGTAGAGGAAAGAAGACTGGACTGAAGGCTTACCCAGCACAGCCAATGGGACATGGACAAGCCACTGCAGCTACCACCAGCCTCAGTCGTCTCCTCTGCCAACTAAGCAAACAAATTGCTGAGGTCTCTTTCAACTGTGCAGTTCGACCCAGCAGAGAAACAGCATGTGGCCCTAGGCATCTTATTTCTTTTACCTTTCATTCCCTAAAATAATCTCATATTACTTATTGTTTAGAGAAATGGGTGTATGGAGCACTTTAACAAAGTGATGGTTTAGAAAGGGCACATCCCAGGGTTGAAGTTCGTGCACACATGTGTGCACAACATGGATAAGTCAGTCAGCCTTATCTCAGTCGTCAGTGGCAGCTGCCAGGTTTGCAGGCAGAAGGTATTGGGAGAATGTAATCAACACTTTTCAGTGGTTGCAATTACTTCCTGGGATGTTTTAAATAAGTAGTGCCTGGAAGATTTCAAGATTTCTCTGTCTCTCTGCCTGTCTCTTTTTCTCTGTCTCTGTCTCTCTCTGTCTCTGTGTCTCTCTCACTATCACACACACACAGCCTAGGAAGAATATATGGTAAAACCTGATTACAAAAAAATTCCATGATTTCCCTCAATTGAATTTTTTCTGAGAGACTATGTATCAGTAATTTAAAATACTCATTCCACTCTAACCAACATTATGTTTTTGAAGAAAAACGGGTGATGGGAAACACAGGCCCAACTTTTACCGACAGAAAATGACAGGAAGGAAGGGTCACGTGCTTTTTCCACTGATCTGTCCTGCCCCACTCTCGCTAGGCATCAGTGTCCACCGCATGTTTGTTGAGTTGCATAAAAAGAAAATACTGACACTCCTTATCAATTCAGAAAAAAGGTGCTGCCGAGATAAAGTAGCTAAAGAGTTATGACCATGGAAAGATATTTTTGTAGCAGAACAGTGAGAATCAAGCATTTCATTCGATTAGCTCTTGAGTTTAAAATTCAATTTTAAGTATGGGAAAGCTAGAATATTCTCTGAGGAATTACAGAATCACAGAAGGATCTTGCATCATAATTTTTTTCTTTCTAAGAAAAAGGGTAGAAATTCTCATTTCACAAGGTCAATGATTAATTCTTCATAGTACTGAAAAATACATGTATTTTTCTATAATGTATTATAATTGAAGGAGGTGAAAACATTCCAAAAATCATGCCAACTAGTTTGAACTGTGTGGCAGAAACTGCTAGGCATTTTTTTATCTACATTTCCCATTCTTACTGAGAAACGAAGCCCCTAACTTTTAGATGGGCCTAAGGCCACTGAAAATGAAGACTATAATTCTGAGTTTTCCTTGCGGCTAAATTTGAGATGGAACAAATTTGTGCTAATGAGATATAAGCAAAAACAGTGTGTGCAACTTCTGAGACATGGCCTTAAATGAAAGAAGGGCTCTTATGTGCCTTTTTTCTCCTTTTTGCCTGGAATACAAAAGCAATGGCTGGAACTTTGGCAGCCATGTTGACTCATTATGACTTTGAGAATGGCAGGACACATAATGAAGCCACAAGAGGGAAGGAGCCTGGATCCCGAGTTCAGCTCTTTGCTGACTATCTCCAGAATTTTGAAATATGAAGAGATAGAGACCTCTATCTTATTTACACCACTGCCATCCATCTTCTTCTTTCTTTCTCTTTCTTTCTTTCTTTCTTTCTTTCTTTCTTTCTTTCTTTCTTTCTTTCTTTCTTTCTTTCTTTCTTTCTTTCTTTCTTTCTTTCTTTCCCTTCCTTCCTTCCTTCCTTCCTTCCATCCATCCATCCATCCATCCATCAGTTTTATCCATCTACTACAAATGACATTTTTTTCTCAACCCACAATAAAGTTTTTTCAGGATGTAAAGAGAGATGCCACCCACAAACTATAAAATTTTTGAGAATTCTGTTTTTTGGAGCATTCCTTCCAATAAGTACATTCTAATATTTAAAATAGATTTGCTCTCTTTTTGCATCGCATATCATGCCGCTACATGAGTAGTATTTTCCTTCATTAGTTCTCTTTTTCAGGCATCACACCCTTAAGTTGTGGGCCTGTTTGTCATGAATATCTGCACAAGGTTTGTACACACTTCCACACACCTTCTATCCAGCAGAAATTACAGATGACTCTTCCATGGGAAGGAAATGTTAAAAAAATACAGATATTCAAAGTTGCTAAGTTTAAAAACATCAGTTATTTGTATTTTTATTACTTAATTCAGTGATCTCTTGAAAACAGTTACTACTACCTTGGGCTAAAATATCAAGTTAGAACATTTGAATTCTAATCAACTGTTAGGATTCGCCTAGTTACTTACTAAGGTAAATCAGAAATGATAAATTAGTGTTTGCTTTAAGAAATAATTAGCCAGAATATTCATTTCATAGTGAGCCCACATTTTATGATACTATACATTTTTAAATTAGGTCTGAAATAAAGATGTGTTAATTCTTGGCAAGATTCCTTTCTAATTTGCAAAGGTTGAAAAGAGCAATTTTGGTCTCTATTTGATAATCAGTTCCGCGGAGGCATGATAGTTTTCCTCCGCTTTGCAACCTACATTTTAGCTGATTCTAATGAAGACAAATTCCTCTCAATCATAAGTGTCCCATTCATTAAGTGAGACAGATGGCAGCCTTGCTATATTTTGTTAGATCCAGCCTCTTGAAGCTGTCTGCCTCCCTTATTTAGAAAATAGCAGGGCTTGTTTTTCCGAAGTAAAAAAAGAAAGAAGTCAATATTTTGCTAGGGCAAGATGTCAAGTAATCTCCAAAACAAGTGAGCCAACAGCCTCTCAGATGTAGAGTGGTATGAACATATGCTTTTGTTTCAGGGACACGCACATTCGTATTGCATGGCAGGCGGAAGCCTAAGATAACTTCATGCTAACTTCAGAGTTTTCCCTAAAAGAGATGTTTGAGATGTCTCTCATGATGACTATAGTCTACCCCTTGACCCCTGGGAATTCTCAAGCCACCCCCTATCCCCCGTGACTCCCCTGCTTAACTTTTCCTGCTTTAAAACAGGACTGGAAGTGGAAATAGATGTAAGGTAAATTGGAGAGCATCCTTGCTCCACACAGTGGCAGCAGGAGACCCTTTAAGAAGGACAGGTCATTGACACAAGATAGAAGACACAGGCTGGGGCAGAGTTGGCCAAGGTTTATAAGACACATAGTCAAGGAGGTTCAAAGAGCAAAGAAAACAGTTTTAATTTTTCCCTTCTGCACTCCAGCCAGCCCTAGGGATTCCTGGGCAGTGCATGTCCTGTCTTCAGCTTTACCAGGACCACTTCTGAGGAGAGCACGTGAGTCTGGAAGTGCCTGTCTCAGGATGCTGAGAGGTTCTGACAAATGAGTACAGTCTAGGGGATGTGTTCATTTTCCCTTCCTCTGACCACACACACACTTCCACATGGCAAGAACATGGATGTAGGGAACATGTCTTTGTTAAAAGCCCTACTGCACGAGGTACCCTATAGAGTGGACTCCCTGGAACACAGGCAAAAGCTGCAAGAACTGGAGACACTCATTCTGCAGTGAGCCTCATGACATGCGACAGTACTGGGTCAGAATCCCCCAGGCCCAGGGGACCTGTGGTGCATGACTGTACAATTCTACACTCTTCATTCTTTTGTCTTAAGTCAGCAGGACCTCTAAGGAGTAGCCTGGACAAGGAGCGGTGTGGGGGAGAAAAGGGGGCTGGAGAGGGGGAGGGAGGTCTACCTAACTTGTTTCTGATGAGTGGCAAAATTTTTGGAACTTCAGAATTACCATAATGGATTCCTGAAATTGGGGATTGAAACAGTTATAACTTAATTATTCAAGTTATATTATTTAAGTTAATATTAAGTATTAAAAACCAAAGCACACACACCATCTTAAGTAGTTGCCTGTGTTGAATTTCCATAGAAAAGTTACAAATGGAAGGATTCCTTCTCCAGGCTCCTACCTGCGCTTAGACAGGCTCTATGACTCCACGGTGCGTCTTAGAGGAATGTACAAGTTCACAGGAAGACAGAACAGCAACAATGTTTGTATGGCACTACTTCGCAAAATGTGAGCTAGGTCTTGTTTGGGGGTGGAGGGCATAATACAATAACAGTTTAGGATATTTAGGTATTAATTTCATTCTTCTGACTAATTTTCTATGTTTTTGATGTTCTATTAGCTTTCTCCACAATAATAAATGTATTAGTCTTAGAATTTGAATATCAAAGTTATTTTTTAATTAAGAAGTGCAATTTGTACTCTGCACTATTTCTAATCACTCAAACGTGGGCAAATGTTTCAAGCTACTTTGTAGAAAACATGGAAGAGTTTGGCATTTCCATGGGCTTTGCACAGCACTTGGGTATGTAGCAAGAGCTCCAGATAGGGTCCAGCCTACTGTTACGACATTACATTAACAACAGCCTCTTCCGGTTGTGAGCCACTTCACAGTTTACAGGGTGTTTTGTACATTTTCATCTAACCATCACCTCGACCTTGGGAGGTAGGCATTATAGCTTCACTTTACAGATAAAGAAAGCTCCAGGGCTGAGGTGTCTGACAGTACCCAAGACCACAGTGGTGGACCTGGGACCCAAACCCCACTCTGTATCTTCCAAATTCTCTTTCCTTTGTCCATAGCTCTTGCTCCTCTGTATACATGCAGAACCCTGGACAAATCCCCA
The DNA here is from genome assembly GCF_019186645.2 of Phyllostomus hastatus. Taxonomy (NCBI): domain Eukaryota; kingdom Metazoa; phylum Chordata; class Mammalia; order Chiroptera; family Phyllostomidae; genus Phyllostomus; species Phyllostomus hastatus. The sequence goes on along the minus strand of NW_025334017.1, from coordinate 8,272,598 downwards.
AAGTTCCCTAGGCTTCAGTGTCCTCTACTGTACAACGATGACTTGGATTTGACCATCTCTCAGGTCCCTGCTAGCTCCTCTTCACTTTGGATTTGAGGCTATTCAGTGGGATGAACAGTGAAGGGGTTCAATGGGTGTCAGGGGACTGAAGGGGTATTGTCCAGAGGCCTCCCCAAAGCTCACCATGGTTGTCATGAACTTGGAGGAACCAGGGAAGAATTTGGTACGTTCTGATTCTTAAGTTCTGATTCTCATGGAGTCTCATGAAATATGTGGACTCCACAAAAAAGAAGAAAAAAGAAAACTCTACACATGAAAAAATTTGCATATAATTTCAGATGGTATATAGACTGTCTTAGAAATATATAGGCCAAATTAACAACTTCTGGAATAAATACTGCACACATACCCCTTTCGGGGCCCTACAGGAGGCCTCATTGTAGTAGTCACACAAAGTGAGCAAAACTTATTTTGGCATGGGACATCGTAGTTGAAAGATATGAAGAGAAAAAACTGTGGTGTATTTTCAAGACATATTTCCCCCCCATGGGAAATTATGTTTCCGATACTAATTTCTTGGTTTTGGGAATGGGGTAGGAGAAAGAAAAGTTGGTGCAGAACACATATAAGTATCTCCTTGAGAGGTATTTATAGACAATTCCACATAATTTTAATGCTCCTTTTGACTAACTTCAGAGCAACATGGCTGATTACAGAGTTACGGTTGTTATTTCTGTCCTGCATGCCCACAGGCTGTAAGTGTAGGGCTGACACCAGTGTCAAGACTGGGATAAAAAGTATAAAGTGTGATCCTCAGAGATACTCATATTCCCTCCAAAGGGGGAAAGGTGTTTTACTATCATTTCACTCTTCCACACACCCATAACACATATTTTTCAGAACATAAGCATAACAAGGTATCATGCAAGAATCTGAAATTTTCAATTGCTGTAATATTATTCTGGGTTTTGGGAAGTCTAGAACAAAGGGAAACTCCATGCTGGTCTTGTGGTATTGAAAAACAGGATCTATATTCAGTCTGAAAGCTGGATTCACTATTTGTACCCATTTTCATCTGTCTCAGCATCTAACTTCCTGTCTACTAACCTCAAGTAGCATCTGCTAATGCAAACTCCATCAGGCCTAGGATAATTGTGGCTGTCAGCAGCCCTGACTTAACACCTCCACAACACAAACCGGTATTTCTCACAGAATTGTCTGTAGGTTTTCACAGCATTTTTTTCCATTTTGCATGCCTCATGTTAAATACTGTTAAAAAATTAAAAACCATTTTTTTTTACAATTTACAAGTATTCATATAAGAAAAAAACGACTAAAAAATACCCACCCAAGCACCTACAACTCATCTAGCGCACAATGCTAATAATACATAGGCTGTGACTGAAGAACTCCGTGATTGGTTGGAAAGCAGGGAAGTGCAGTTCATTGCCTGGAAGAAAGTGAGACATGATGCAGAGAGGAGCTGTCAACGGTGCTTTGCTTCCTAAGTCAAGTTCAGCAGCCGCATTTCAGAGTCAATGTCATTACTTATTTCGACCTAAAACAGAGAATAGGTATTGCTTTAAAAAACTTCAAAACTGGCAACGAAACATCCTTTCTAATCATCCAAGTGGTTCAAAATGCAAAACAGCTTTTGGGTGTGCCTTTACCATCTGTATCTAGGGCTGTAGCAACAAGGAAGCTAAAAAGCAGGGCTTCCTGCTTCTCAGAGTAGGGCATGGCACACAGGTGGGAACATCGGAGTGCGGGACAGGTTTCTCGGGTTCAACGTGCCAACCACACAGCAATTGAGGAGTGTTGTGAAGGTATTGCCTTTGGTTGCTGTGAGGTAAAGATGACAGAGTAGTATTATGTCTCCAATCTACTAAGACACAGCCTTAGCCTAATCTTCCTCCAGAATCCTGTTGGTTGACTGCTCAAGAATCGTCCTGGTCTGGCTTTCACACCACCTAACCATTGATCCCTTATATATACCCCATCCTGTGTTGGTTAATTTTATGTGTCGACTTGGCTGGACCACAGTACCCAGATATTTGGTCAAACACCAGTCCTGATGTTACTGTGAAGGTGTGTGTTTTTTTTAAGATACAATTAACTTTTAAATAAGTAGACTTTGAATAAAGCAGATTCCCACTATAATGAAAGTGGGTTTTATTCAATCAGTTGAGGGCCTTCAGAGCAAAGACTGAGGTCGCTTGAAGAAGAAGGAATTCTGCCTCCAGAGCTTTGCCTTGGTACTCAAGACACCAACATGAGCTCTTCCGTGGGTCTCTAGTCTGCTGACTTTCCATGGCGGTTTCAGACTTGCCAGTCTCCGCAATCACTGTTTGTCTGTCTGTCTTCCTCACTCCCTTTCTCTATACACATCCTACAGGTTCTGTTTCTCTGGAACACACGCTGTCATCCCCAGTCATTCTTGTCCCCACATGTTTGACAAAGATGCTGTGCATATTCCTGATTTTATACCAGACAGTAGCCTTTGCAGGATACAAACCTCAAGGCTCTGTCAGCCACATAGCTGGCTCTTAATAAATATTTATTGAATACTTCTGCTCTTGCTTTTTCTCTCATGAGAAAAGTCTTAGCCAATTTAAATCTTACTCATCTTTGAGGTTCAGTTGACATTTCTTCTCCTCTGTCAAGACTTTGGCTTTGACCTCAGCTGCTTTGCTTTCTCATCCTGCTCACAGCAACTCTTACCCAACTGCTGAACCCCATGTGGAGCTAATGGCATGCAGCTTCACCATTAATTGTGCTCTGACTGTTTCACCCAGGGAAGTAAGCTTCCTCCCTCCCACTAAATTATGAGTCTCATACCTGCAGAGACTGTGCTTTACACTTACGCTATATCCCCACCTAGCAATTGTCTTCCATTAAGTCAGTTCAATGACTCTATCTCTATGGCGTAGAATGGACTTTTAGTCATAAACTGAAATAGCTGAGAAAACATCCAGCTTTCCAGTTTCCCTTTTGGTAGTGTCTCTCCCTGTAAATTCTGTTCCATCCTGCACACCTTAGGAGCTGGAGTCCTTCATTCTCTCCCTGTCTCCCTTCCTATCCATTTTCCTGAGCTTTTATTTCTCTATACTCTGGAAAATGTAGCCCTATGTCCATCCCTTTTAGTTTGTTGTAGTTTAAAAGGATTTTTTTTACCTTTTTAAAAATTTGCAATATATCTGCACCATCTTTTAAAAATATTTTTATTTTTCAATTACAATTGACATACAATATTACATTAGTTTTAGATGTATACCTAGGGATTGGACATTTTACCAAGTGATCACCCTGATAAAACTAGCATCCATCTGACACCATACATAATTATTATAATATTATTGACTATATTCCCTATGCTGTACTTTACATCCCCATAACTATTCTGTAGCTACCAACTTGTACTTCTTAATCCCTTCACCCTTTCTACCCATCCCTCCAACCCCGCTCCCATTTTCCCCAGTCTCCTAATCGCCATCCCCTCTGGCAACCACCATTAACAGGGATTTGAACTAAAAGATAAAAGGATGAGATTAGGGTGGTGAAATTTTTGTACTTTAATACAACTCTCTAGTTAGCTGGGAGATTCAAAGTCCTTAAGTTTACTTATCCATCCACCAGGTGAACCTCTTCTAGAATGGGGATAAGGCAGTAGGAGAAGGTATCTCTCTTCCTTAGTGGTAGTATTAGTGAGGGGTTGGGGGAACTTCTAGGTATTCACCGCTTTGTTTATAGCTAATATTTTCTGCCTTGGGGCTTTGTCAACATGGGTTAGTAAAGCAGTGAAGTAGACTGGGTCTGTTCCTATGATGCCAGGTAGGAATTCTGGACTATACTCCAGGCCTTGGGAAATATATCCGCAAGGAGTTTCCCAAGAAGACAGTGAAGCAACTTTGAGAGAAGGCACTAAAAGGAACCTATTGACAATCCTACCTTAGACTTTAATAACAGCTTGATATTTAAAAATCAAACATACACAGAAATAGAGAGAATAGTATTAAGAATGTGCTCACCATTCAGCTTCAACTGAAATGAAAACTATGGTTAATCAAGTTTAATTTATCTACTACTTTTTTTTTGCTAGCATATTTAAAAGCAAGTCCTAGACATTATATATCACTTCATTCATCAACACACCTCTGTGATTTTCTAACCCAATGATTTTTAACCAGGGGACATTTGCTGACTGGTTATCACCATTTGGACAGGTGTGTATGCAGAGGTTCTACTGGCATCTAGTGGCAGAGGGCAATGATGCTGTTAAATATTCCTAAGTGCACGGGCCAGCCCCCCCTGCAAAGAATGATCTGGCCCAGAGTTAACAGTGCTGAGTTTGAGAAATGCTGCTGAACTGATGAGAATTTCTTTTTCTTTTATTACCCATTCATCAACATACCTATCAAAATAAACAACAATTTCCTAATATCTTTTACTATCTAGTCCATATTTACCTTTCTCCAATTATCTAAAAACATCTCATTAGTTGGCTTGTTAAAACCAGAGTCCAAACAAGGTGTACATATTGTGTGTGACTAACACGTCTCTCAAATCTCTTTTAATCAGTAATGCTCCCCCCTTTCCTCGTTTTCACCTGCGCTATGCTATTTCCCACACTCTAGATTGGTTGATCACTTCCCTGTGGAGAGATTTGACTTTTTCTGTTATTCTTATATTGTCTACACTTCCAGTCCAAGGTCAGGCTTGACTCTGTGGCACGATACTTCACAGGTGGTGTTGTGTCTTCTTACTGCACCACACCCAGCGACACGTAATATCTAGTTGCCACTCTTTCAGTGATGCTGTGATTGATCAATGAGTCTGAATAGAAGAATTTGAGTCTGGGGATCCTTAAGACCATTTTTGGGTTTGTTTTTTTTTTTGGCAGATATTTGCAGATATGTTAGCAGTTACCAGAGGATACTTACCCTCAAGGGAAAATTGATCTAATAATGAGACAGTGACATCATTTCAAAGCATGTCTCCTGGTAGGCCTGTCATTGCCTCTTTCTATTGCTTCTCCAAGTCTGTCTGAGTCACTTCTGATGTGTGTGTGAGTGTGTATGTGCTTTTCTCTGTGTGTTTTATGTTCTTTTCTTATGTCTTGTTTCTTCCCAGAACCTGTCATAACATAAAGTATAAATATTTTTTGACGTGAATATAAAATTTAAAACTAAATATGCAACATAAAATTTGGTTTATGTTCATTGCCTTAAGTTTTAACATCAGAGAATACTTTCCTTAGAAATAGGACAAAATGAAGTTTTTACTTGTGCTGATGACTGTGTTTTGTGGGGAGCGATGACTGTCACCACACTGAGACATATATCTGTCTCCTTGCCGTTGACATCAATGACAAGTGCTGAGGAGAATCCTGAGAATTCTGGAAAAACAGGAACCACTGCTTCCCTGGAGAAGCCCATTCATTCAGACTCAGGCTTTCTCGCTTTGGAAAAGGCCTCATGGGCTTCATGTGGCAGCATGAAAAACACACCAGTATGGACAAGGCTCTGGGGGCAGTGTGTGAGGTCCCACGTCCACTGAGAAGGTCTTCGTGTTCCAATGACCATTGGTCATGGCAGACCCTCTCGCAGGTGGCCGGCTGCACTACCGGTGGCATCATTCCTTCCTAGGAAGGACTGTGGTGCCTGAACCAACTACTAGTACAGTGATGAGACTGAACTTCATGAGCCATTTACATGCAGCCATTTCATTGCTACTTAGTCAATGGTTATGCTTTGGGGTGCATTCTTACATAGTCTCTAAAATGGTATAATCATTTCCTATGGTGGATCAGAAAGTTACTAATACCAGTGACAAAGGGAAAGTACTCCAAAGCTAGGCAAAGTCAGGGCCCTAAAAGCTGCCCCCTTGGTGCTAAGTAAGGCTGCACGTGGGGAGGCCCCTCTTCCTTTGGGACAACCAAGAGGGAGCTGAGTGCATTCCAGTCCTAGTGCTCTGCACCCCTGAGACAGCCTGGAGAGTTAATGTCCCATGTAAGTGCCTGCCATTTCCTGGGACTGATGAAAGCCCTCAGGCAACAGAACTCCACTCTCAGTGAAGGGAAAAGTGAGCTAGCTTGGCTGTGAGTGGATGACAGACACCTTACCCTGCATGTGACAGGGGACAGACAGCACCAGTAAGTAAATGTGGAAGTGTGAAAGCCAGTCAAGACAAACAAAAACGGGGTAAAGACAGCGACCTATCATTTTATCAGTGTTTAGGTGCTTGGTCAAGAAATGGAGGCATGATGGGGTAGATGCAGATGGCAGGCTCCTCCAGCTGGGGTGTGTGGATACATTGCTGGTGGTTACTGGTGTTTAAGTTGGGGTTGGAAAACACATCATTCTCACCTCCTTGCCTCCTATACACACGCGTGTGCACAGCCCTGATTTGTCCTTCTGGTTTTTACTCTAGATGCTGTAAATGCGAAATGGCCTGACACCAAATTACAGGGACCCTGCTACAAAACAGCTGTTTTCAGGAAAGAGCAGATGGATGGGTGACCTCGGGCTCTACCTAGCAGCTGGCCATCAGAGGTCGATTTCCTCTGGGCCTGGACTATTGGAGTGGAGGACAGGCAGTGAAGGTCCACGTGGGAGCTGACTGCAGAGCCTCCTGGAATGAGGGCTGGCCTCGCATGCCTCCCAGTACTTAGATGCAGCAGAGGGCCCTCAACCTCCAAGCCAAGGACCGGCACTGGTCCAGGCCTGATTGGAACTGGCCACACAGCAGGAGGTGAGCTTGAATGTCATGCCCTTGAATCATCCCGAAACCCTCCTTCATCCCCTGGTCCGTGGAAAAATTGTCTTCCATGAAATCTGTCCCTGGTGCCAAAAAGGTTGGGGACCATTGCAATAGCAGAGACTTTATTCAGCAGTGGCCACAGAACATGTAACATTAGTTTTTTGGTTTTGGGGGGTTTTTTTTGTAGAGAAAAATTAGCATCTAGCAAAGGTAATCAGACAAGTCCAGATACCAGAAAAAAGTCAAGTGGTCATTTGGAAACCTTGGAAAAAGATAGGCTAACAGTGACGGGAGAAGCTTTTTCCATCAGCTCTTTCTGCATGGCAGTCAGGCACTGTCCTCATGGACATTCCCAACACCACCAGGTCTCTCTGCCTCTACTGGGGAGCTTAGCTCCGAGATTCCACAGCTGTCTTTCTTTGATAAACTACCATGGTCTAATTATTTCTAGGTGAAGAATTACTGCTATATGAAGCTTAGTTTTCCCACTACCCAGTTGCTACCCAGTTTGCTGATTTTGACAAACTTTAAAGTAATTTGGCTGCTCACAGTGATGCTCCCTGCTGTTCCATGTTTCTTTCATAGCTGCATGGGTTTGAGCCAAGCTATTGTTCTACCTGAGAGGTAAATCTGTTTTTGCCAGCCTTCCCCCACTGCGGCCTCCCCCATAAGCTAGTTGTGGGGTAGGTGACCCCTTCAAAGCCACCACTGACCACACGGCTGTGTGCTCTACTGACAACTCTAATGAGGGAAGCCCTGGCTCCCCACTGCCCTCCCCTTGAAGTTGGTATCAGTGTGTGGTGGCAGCAAATGGAGGAGATCCTGTTGAAGACCCAGGTTGTAGCTATGTTGAGAGTTCCAGCCTCTCGCTGGAGGTGGTGGCAAGGTGATGGCCCCCAGCACAGGCTACCCCTGACCTGTGTGTCACATATCCCCAAACCAGCCCCAGAAAGACAGTCACTGAAAGCATCTCTATAGCTTTAGGCAAAAAGACTGACACTGTTTCAGGGGTGTCCAACCTTTTGGTATCTCTGGACTGCACTGGAAGAATTGTTGTCTTGGGCCACACATTAAATACATTGCAACATGTAATCACAAAGAAATCTCATAACGGTTTAAGTAAATTTACAATTTACTGTTGGGCCACATTCACAGCCATCCTGGGCTGCATGCATCCCCGGGCCGCAACATCCCTGGGCCTTTACACAGAGGAGCAATGGCTGCTGAGGATCTCCAGATCTCCCCACACAGAGCCCTTGAGATTCTTATACTGCTTAAACACCCGCTTCCTCATAGGCTTGCTCAGTTTATGTGAGATCTATGGCAAATGCCAGATTGGTTAGTCACAAAGTTCAGCTTTATCCTCTGCAGAATGGCCAAGCAGATTAGCTTCTATGCAGAAGACACCCATTTTCTTCTGCTTTTGATAAACACCTAGTCATCTTTCCAAAGTCAGCGCAGCCATCATTTCCCAGTAAAGCTTTCTCTCCCCAAGTGAGAAGTCCACATTTCCCCTTCTGCAAAAGATTGCTGTGGGAATATTTTTTTTGTATCTACATATTCTATGTGGATCTCTTCTTCTAGATCATTGACCATTGGAGGTCAAATCTCAAGTATTATTCATTTTTTATGTCTACAGCACCCAGCTCAGGGTCTAATATGCACTTTATAAATAATCAATAAATAGTTATAAATGGAACTAAATCAATTTATTTAATCAGCTGTCCTTGATAGGTTGTATCACTACTGTAAAGAGAGAGAAAGCATGAAAGACTAATTTCATATGCAAACTGCCTTACTCCCATCATATCACCCAACCCCCTACATACACACTCTGACTGTGGGCCCTGGAAAGACACTTCATGAATACAAGCAAAGACACAATCACACACCAGGACGAAGACTTCCTGCACAAGTCTGCAGCATTCCCTGTGAATGGGCTGTCTGTCTGTGCCTACCCATGTAGCATTGAAAGTTACCCATCCCCACACATGTGCCTGGGAATATGCTAAAGATTCTCCCAATCCCCTTAATAAAGTGGCCTCTTCATAAAACTGGCTTTGTCCTCTGTGGAGATTACAGACTTAAAGAAAGTTACAAACCAGCGTTCATTCCCTTCTTTAACAATTGAGTACAGAGGATCGGCTTTTTCTTGATCTGTTGCTGGGTGGTGATATGACACCACTGAACTGGGTACAACAGAATCCAACATAAAGGCCTTATTAAAAGAAGTCAAGCAGCTGAGTGATGCCAATTGGATAAACTGGGCGATATTTGCATACCTGTGGGGAAAACACATAGTGACTTTTGAAATTGTTTCATGCACCATGATTTTTAATTCAGGTTTAGTTTGATCTTTCAGATTTTTGCTCCCTTCATGGTTGAAAGGCATTCCATATTCATGTGACATAATAATATGAATAATCTGCCAAAGCATAAACTTGTTCCCTTATTTTATGCAGCCTGTAGTTTATGCTACATTCAGCTAAAAAGTGTGAGGGTTCAGCAGTGAACAGGGTGGTTGAGAAAAACATCTGAGGAGGTAGTGGAGCCGATCAAAGCCTTTTAGGTCATCTTAACAGGATATTTTACGTGTTCTTGATGCACAGAGATGGAAGGGACCTTAGGGAACATAGATGGCAGTCACTTGCCTCTGGGCTGTGACAGAGAACACTCTTTGAGCTACATGGATGCACATGTGTCATTCAAGAAAGGAGATTCCGTGTCAACATTAATCAATTGCAGTTTTTAATAACCTTCCTTAATAAAAAGATCTTCTTATATCTGACCAACATTTTTTCATATTGCAGTTTCTCTACTGAGTTATTTTTTTCACAGTAGAGACGAAAGAAATCATTCATCACCTTCTTACTGTGTAACAGGTAGGTACAAGACTCTCCTCATCACCACCAGGCATTGTTTCAGTTCGGTTCTCCCTTCCAATGCACTGATCATCTTTATTATTATCTCAACCCTGGCCAAGTTCCCCAGATCCACAAACATCAGCCTGTGGAGTACACCCTTTACGATCACTTGGGAGCATGAACAACGAGGTGGTGATTGCTTAGTCCCAGAGTGTTATGTAGGGTGAATATTTTTCCAAATTGAATTTGCTTTAAAAAACCCAATGCTTATTTCAACATCTATCATGTGACAAGTACAGTGCTGATTTATGGGCTATGTTTCCTTCAGGTCATTCTGCCAGAAGAAAATGAATTCAACCTGGAGAGGCGGAGGAGGCTTCTCAGGGCTTCAGTCCCCAAAAAGGCAGCTGAGGGCTGCAGATTTGGGCAGAACCACCATGGCAAAGAGGTAGCACACGAAGACTTTTATATGTGTTCCTCACACCAGGGGCTGTTTTACACAATTTCCTCTATTGCTATGGAATTGTGGAACATTGGGCTGACATAATAGGGAGGTCACCAGAGCAAGTCCACAGTATCAGGATTGGTGATAGCTTACCATCCAGGGGAGATTTCAATTCCACCACTTACTGCTGGTGAGGCTTTGGGAAAGTTATCTAATGTCTATGAACCTCAGTTTCCTTCCTTGTGAAGTAGGGATATTCATTAGTGCATTATAGTACTTTCATGAGGATTATGTGAGATAATATACGTAAAGGCTTAACTCATGATAGCTATTATTTTATACAGTTGTCTATTTGCTATGTAGAGTTTTCTAGGGATGGAGTCACTGTATCTATATTCTTGTTTTCTAGTATTTTATCAAGCAGGTGACTGATTTCTTCCTTATACTCAACTGAAATCAGCCCAGTTTGAGGAGGCTTTTGTTGTAGTTGTTGACTTCCTTCCATGTCCTCTAGCAATGGTTAGTCCAATATTTGAGTACTAGACACAGTCATAGGGAGCTTTCCATATCTATACATGCTTTACCCCATATAACCCCACCTCTGTCCTCTCTTATGAAACAGTTCTTCCTCAGTGCACCTATGTGCACTGGCTAGTGCCCTGCTCTGCCTCAACTCTGGCTAGTGCCCTGCTCTGCCTCAACTCTGTTTAGCTCTGAGAGTTTGGCCCGTGGTTAATAGGTCCCTTCCCAGAAGGAGTCAGTTAACACTGGCCTAGACCAAAATGGCCATGGAATTGGCCTTCCAGAAGACCTCAAACCTCTTTATAATCTATTATTAAATGGCACACCCACCAGCACCAGGACAGTCGACCATCACTATGATGACAACTGGAGGGGACCATAGAAGGACACACACACAGAAGGCATGACCCTGGTTCTGAGAGGACTACCACCCATTTCCTCTTATTTGCCTGGACCGCCCCTTTATTTCTGTCCTCCTATATCCACAGCTTCTAGTCCCAAACCCACGAGAGGTTGATCTGAGAGCTACTAGTCTCCCACTTCTCCATTCTCTGGCCATTGAGTTACTAAATAAAGCTTCTGCTATTAATGCTCACTTTCGGTTTTGTATTTGGCTTTGCAACACATGATGGAGAAAGAACCTCCTTGGGGTCCCAGAAAGGGGGCTTTTGCCTCTTGGGTAATGAAACCACATTACAGGTGAGAGAACCAAGGCTCAGAGACGCCAAGGAAGGCCCCTGAGACTACACATGTGGAGCCTGGATTCTAACCTGATCTTTCTCCCTTTTCCCTTAGCCATGCTGCTCCCAAGATATACATTTTGTCTCTTTCTGGTAGACTAAGTAATTCCTTATTTTCCTAAATGGCAACCAACTACTGTTAAAAAAATATATACATATATATATAATTTTAGAAACATAAATCATGTTACCCATTTCAAATACTTTTAAGAATGAATAATAATGGTGATGTTGGGTTACAGGTGAAAGGTGTGTTTTAAATATGAGTGGAAAATTAAACCTATGATTAGTAGTAGCAGGTCCATTTGTTTTCGTTAGTTTTGACCAAGTTAGAAGGATTAATGTTTTCCATCTCATGACACCTTTACTTACAGGTTAACTGGCTTTAACTCAACATGATCCTGGTAGTAGGAGTGCGCATCAAGTCCGCCTATGAAATCAACTGAAAATATAACAGCCCAATATGAATAAATGTGTAGGTAAAACACACATCAGAGTAGGTGTTTAAAATAGAACACATACAAATACTATGAACAAAAATGTCTATCACAAAATGTAAAAACGTGTGTTTACTGTAAAGGACAGCTCAAAATACTATCAATGGTCAAAAATGGGGAAATTTTCAGAAACACAAAGAAGTTGGCATCTTAGTGACTAAAAATCACAGTTGTTATTGGTTTTAGTGAAAAATGAAGTCACATTAAATAACATCAGATTTAAAACAATGGGTTTGTCCTCAGGCATACAGCTATGCACTTTCCCTCTATATATCAAAAGACATATCTTCTGATTTTGTTGCCAGGATCCATTTTTATTCTTAAGAATATTTATTGCATCATTAGAAAGACCCTTGAGAAGTCACATAATCTATGTCCATGCTTTCTGTCCCCAGACCATCCCTGACAAATAGGCGTCTGCCGTTTGCATAGAAGGTTTCATCTCCTCTCTGGTAGCACCGCACTTGTCTCACAGCCCGTACAGAATCACTGTTCTGGGTGATATTCATTCTAGGGTTTTCCTGTCTTGATCACAGAGCCTCTGTCTTTCTTTTCCAATCCTAATGTCCATGGCTAATCTTAGTTCATTTTCTTTGTGTTTGGGGGTCCATTAAAATATTAATTACTTTATACCAAGCTTCGGTTTTATTATGGCACTTTAACATCAGCAGGTACATAGGCCTATAGGGACACTGGACTCGTGTGTGTATGTGTGTGTGTGTGTGTGTGTAGATTTACAGTATGAGAGGGATATTATATTATATCCTCAGCTCAAGACAAGCATTTCAGTGAACACTGGTTTAGAGAGAGATGACAGTCTAGAAGCTCTCTTGAATCCATGATCCAGTTAAGCTCTAGCCACTCCTATCAATCCCTGACCTGCTTTCTCCTTTGCATCTGCCAGAGAAGGTGAGGTAAGACTGGGTCAGTCAAAGCTTCACGGGATCACAGTGTGGACAGAAGCCTTGGAGTCCCATGGTGTACATAACAACTAGGCTGAAAGAACTATTTCCAGATCATCGCCCTGGAGACCAGAGAAGCCTGAAGCTGATCTTTTCCCTACCAGTAGTGGACACTACCCTGGACACTACCCTGGGAGAGAAGCAGTGGGAGGGGAGTCAGTCCGAGGCACTGAAAAGATTTTCCTGGGGAGATTAAGCAGCGCCTAAGGAGACTACTTAAAGGGTCAGATTAGACCAAGGTTGTTTTTATTATTTTTATTTTTTATCAGATTAGATATTTAATCAAACATTTACTCCTTCACTCTGCTGACCTATGGGTGAGAATTTAAAAGGAAGATAACATTGACTAAAAGTTGAATGAGTGTATCATTGACAAAGACACGTTAGAAAGTTAAAGGGATTGTTAAAAAGAAACATTTTTATAAATACGTAAATTTGTGAATAAAATGGTTGAATTAAAAATTGTATCCAAAATAAAATTATAAAAATAAAGGGAGCATATATATATATGCTTTAAGCCAAGATAAAAACAAAAATTTTTATTGGTGATTTGAACATTAAAATGCAACATTAACAAAATTATTACTTTGGGTATAAATTCAGGTAGCTGTTGAATCTGCTCCTTAGCCACCTGTGTCTCTCATACACCATATCACTGGTGTTTTTAGGGAAGGATATACATATCATATATCTTTTTCAACATGGCTTTAGCATTTTCATAAACTTATTTACAACATTATTCAAAATTTATTTTTATGATTATTAAATTTAAAGTTATTGATATCTTAATTAACTATAACTCATAGTATCTTTAATTGTGGAAATATTTTCCAAATAAATCAACACCAGGCAAGTTTGCTAAAGAATGGGAGTAAAAGACAGAAAACTGCTCTCAAACAATTAAAATAAAATTTAAAAAAATGGAGACCATAAATATATGGTCTGTCCAGAAGGTATCCAGCCATGTAATATGAAAAATACAGACATTTATAGAAGAAGGTACAAGAAACAGTGTACATAGGACAATGACACCTCAGTTTCCTTCAAAGTAGGCACCTTGGCACCTCACACAGTTCTCCCAATCACCATCAGCTGCCCATCATATTTTCCTGAATCTCATTGATGGTCTGAAATCTCTTCCCTTTCAAAGCTGATTTTAGTTTTGGGAAAAGCCAAAAGTCACAGAGCACCAAATCTGGCCTGTAGGGGGGCTGAGTCACCTGGGTGATTTGATGTTTCACCAAAAGACTCTGCATAAGATGTGAGGCATGAGCAGGAGTATTGTTATGACGAAGCCGCCAATCACCAGTTGCCCATAGCTGTGGCTTTCTGAATCATCCAAATAGTTTCCATGGAGGAGTGTTCAAGTTTAATGCAAAATTCAATGCAGATTTGTTGCTCTACTCGCTCAGTCATTTTTAATGTGATGGCCGCAAGTAGAAAGTCTCACTCGGTGGTGTGTACCGCCCCCACTGACTAGCACAGTGAAGTCATCCAACCACTCTTGTTATGTTAACAGTGGCTGGACTTTTTTTGGATAGATCTCATATATATATATATGATGTAGTTTGTAGTTTAGCCCAAATACTTGCCCAGGCACTGTTATTTTACTTCCATTCAGTGTATCTTTCTTTGCCAAAAATTTTATGAGAAAAAACAGATATCTACTTATTATTCTCTTCACCAAATATAGCTGCAAAATTTTTGACCTTCTCACAAATCAGTTTCTTTCTATTCTGAGGCAAGATAGAATCTTTTCTGGAGTCAAGATAACTATTTCAAAGAGAAATTATAAAACTGCGAATGAAATCTTGTATAACATTTGAGTTCTCATTATTTCACGTGTCCAGTTCTCTTGCTGTAATGAGCATGAATTGGTAAGTCCTCCTTCTCCTAAGCTTTCAATTATTGCCATTTACTAAAAGCTGCAAAAGATGATTTTGAGAATGCTTCATTAGTTGAATAATTCAATTTAAATTTTTCAACTGATCTTGAATACCAAGCAACTAACATGGAGAAATCTCACTTATAAAAGTGCTCACAACCATCGTAGGAAACTCAGATTAATTTACCAACTAGTTCTTTAAGGCTGAGGTGTTCCCAACTCTGACTGAAGGAGAGAAGCAAAGAGAGAAAGTGCATTTTCTCATCCTGAAGGCCTTTTTGTTTGTTTTCAACACCAACCTCACTACAAAAATGTTCTCCGGGAAATGCAAATCAAAACCACAGTGAAGCTCGATCTTATTCCCACTAAGCCAGGTTTAATAAAACAAAAATCCGATAATAACAAATGTTGGTGAAGAAGTGGAGAAGTTGGAACCCTCATATGCTGCTGGTGGGAATGAAGATGGTGCAGCAACTTTGGAACAGAGGCAGTGCCTCTGGTTAAACGTGAAGCTACCATAGGACCCAGTTGTCTCACTCCTCGTGTGCACCCAAGAGAAATGAAAACATGTGTCCACACAAAAACTTGTTCACAGTGTTTATAGCAGCATTATTCATAATAGCCAGAAGGTGAAAAAAAATCCAGTTTATTTACCTTAACATGCATGCCTGTATAAATAGATATAAATCTTGAAAACTCAAGCTTCTATTTTCATTGTTCCAATATTGCATGCAGCTTTATTGGGAAACAGTTATTAATTACCTGTGTATCTGAATTCCAGATGCATTTTTTGCTTCATGAATTCTTAATTTAATAAGAAGTCTATGCTTTTTTTAAACCCACAATGCTGTGCTCCACTAAAATTTGTATTATTACCACAAAATAAATGATTTTATTTTTAGTATTCACTTCTTAATTGAATTAGCACTCCATTTAAAGTAAAATTAGAAGTGTTAGCTTAGACAGAATGAATATCTAAAAGTTTTACTTTGATTCTATGAATTGGATTAAAAAATCAAACCATATTTGAAAAGTTCATTGGTTTTCTGCTGCAAGCATCTGGTGAACTGGTAAAATACTGTATTTACCAGTGGGATTTTAGCTCTATGGGAAATTCTCTCCCACTGCTGGAGGCAGTCCGGTGCCCTCCACTGACCCACATACCAGCCCTGGTCTGGGGCACCGGCTGCTGGTAGGAGCCTAAGCTTCCAGCACTTTCCCCACCTCCACTGGGCACAGGAAAGAATTAGCCATCTCTGCCATCCTGCCCACATTTCTACCTTTTCAATCCATTGACCTACCCACTGTGCTTGAAAGGAAGGGCTAATTATATTGCTTACTTAAAGATTTGGGAAGAAGAGGGTGGTGGTGTTGGTCTTCTCACAAACTTAACCATGTGTTGAAATGAGAATTCTACTCATTGCATTAACACCTCACACACCTTGAGGAAACTAGTGCAGAAGCCTGAAGTACTGTTGGTTTACCCGTCTTAGATCATCTTAATATAACTATTAATAATAAAGCTTCATGTGTAAACTAAATAATCTAGCCCAAAATCTAAACCAGATTGGATGCTGGGGCAACTTGTGCAAATGGAGACTGTTTCAACCAAACCAGGACATGTGGTCGCCCCTGCAGATGGCACTGCAAATGAGCCACATTTCCTCTGCATATCAGAATTCTAGTGTGATGGAAAATTTGCAAAAATCTAAAAGCAAAATATTACGTATCAGTAAAACTTACATTATCAAGCTCTGGAAGCAGATAAAACTATTAAAATATGCTATTTTTTAAAGGAGGAATTAAGGAGCAATCACTGAAAAGTGGACAATTAAGAAACTGAGAACATCAAGAACCTCTTATGTAAGGGACACAACAATGTGGCTTTTTTGGCAACAGAAACCTCCAAATCCATGAGATAATGATGTTTCCATATTTTTTTTAAATGAGGCTTTTTAATGCATATGCTAACACTTCTCATTTGCCAAAGTAGGAAGACAATTCAAGTAAAGGGGGAAACTGAAGTATAAATGGAGGGCAAGTTTACAGACTCTGAAAGCCTTTTTTTAATGATGTCAAATGCTTTAAAAACATTGAAGACTTTTTTTAAAAGATGACTTAACAGAAGACTTCAAAACAACTCAGTAGGGAGTCCTTCAGCTTTTAAGTTTACAGAGAGGTAGTGATGCTTCACTGTTAAGAAAGTAAAGCAACTGTGCATTCTAAAATTCGCTTAAATGAGAGAGATGTGAGATGAGAAGATGCTGAATTAAGCGATATTTCCAGTAATAGAATAAGGAGGTGAATTCCAATAAATCACAAAAAGTAACAGAGAAGGCATGGTTAGGTTTCAGAGGTACTCAGGAAGGGCAGTTAGAAAGAAAGCATCTGCCATATATGGAGCTTTGGCACAAGAGTGGGCATGGACGTGATGGGAAAACAGAACGCCTGGGCGGGGTATGGCATGGATTGGGGCACAACTTGTTGGGTGACCTGCAGGAAAATCAAGTTGAATTCCATATTCTCTGGTTATTAAATCTTGATTGTTGTCAGGTGGGAGAGGGGTGAGAGAATGAGCGGAAAGGTGAAGGGGATTAAGAAGTACAAACTGCCAATGATAAAAATAGTCATGGGGATGTAAAGTATAGCATAGGGAATATAGTCAGTAATGTAGTAACTGTGTATGGTGCCAGATGGGTACTAGACTTATTGGGATGATCATCGTGTTCCGTAAATGTCTAATCACCATGTTGCACACCAGAAACAAATATCAGATGCCAACTGCAATTGAAAAATAAAATTTAAAACAAGTCTTGAAATTTAGAACAAAAATTTAGCACAATGAAGAGGTGACACCAATTGTGCAGAAAAGTCAGTTATACAGAACGTTACTCTTCACTCATTCCTGGAAACTGTGTCAGTATAAAAGACCCCACAGGGAGGGCCTGCAGCCAGGAAACCCCCGTTGTTTGCAATCCTTTCAAATGTATTTCCTGTGCCAGCTTCCAACAGCTCAGCCAAGCAACTTCTTGGAAGAAATTTATGTTACTTGTTAGGAAATGTCCTGATGAGGATTCTCACTGACCTGAAAGGATTAATTACAAAGCTATTCGGGATTTAAAGCAACATCTACCATACAAATACAGACTTGTTTTCCACTTGTAAAAGATATACAAGCAATTGCAACTGTTCCAGTTGAATGCAGGAAACTTTTTGGTCATAAATAAAGTTTCCAATAGATAACTCAGTGCCAGTGGCCCTCTTCTTTACTCAGATATTTCAAACCTGACTGACTTCATACACCTAAAGCACCAACCTAAGGCCCTTCCCAGTGAGCCCTCAAGCTGTCACTTCTGTCCTGGGATTCACTGTGTTCACCGAATATCTAATCAGAATGGAGGTGTTTTGTTTCTGAGCCAGCTGTGTTGCATGCTGCCTTGTCACTGAATTGAGGAACACTGAGCCCCTGTAACATTGCTTTCAGCTCAGAATAATGAAAAGATTCAGGACAGTGGGGACCAATTAACATATTTTGAATTTGCTTGCTTGTCTATCATTGTTCCTGTTCTGTAGTTATTAGGGTGTTCTAATAAGCATTTATTTTGCAAGTTGCCAGCAAAAATGTATTAAGGAAGCATTGTTCAAGTCTTAAATAACTCAAGTATTGGGGCTGTTACATTGAGATTTGCTTGTTCTATGATATGATTTCTGATGAGAAAAACCAGGATGGAAGCTCAACACCAACTGAGTTCATGCAGAGAGACCCATAAAAGCCTGGAGGAAAGATTTTGCAGCACCCCACAGGTAATGAGGGCTTTAGGAGAGACCCGTTATTACAGAAAGGGCTGGCAATTAAACCACGTCTGTGTTACTAGGGAACGAGCTACTCGATTGGGAGAATCTGGGCTTCCAGAGGGCATGGTCCAGGCCACAGTTGGGATGCTCCCGGGGGTGCTGTGATGGCCGTGCTGGGCATGGCGAACTTGACAGTGCCCTGAAATACCCTAGCTGCCCAGAGAGGGTGGTTGGGGCTGTGATGCGGCTTTCCCATGAGCACTTTGGGAACCCTAAGGGCTGTTCATACAGTAGATAATACCCAAATGCAAGCTTTATGGCTGTTCATTGCTGTGCTCTTCCTGATGCTGAAAGTTTAAGATCTCCTCCACCCTTTGGAGTGCATAGGAAACTGAAGAAGGGAAGCAGGTGGGACCAAGGAGATGCTCCAGGAAAAGTCATCCCCCAGTGCAAGGGCAGACTTCGAAGTCCCATAGGTTGAGTTGTCCAGATCACAACTTTCCAACATTTTTACCTCTTACGCTTGATAACATCTATGCAAAATGGACTCTTTCAATTCTGTCCCGTTTCCCCCAGTCCCAGAACTGATAGAACTCAATTGTCCCTTATGACAATTTGATCTGGAAAACACTGAAAATTGTCACGGGGAGCGTCTGCAGGGTCTGGAAACAACCCCGGGGACTCCAGGCCCTTCCCTGTGCTGGGAAGGGAGAGGAGAGGCTGTAGGTGGCAGCAGTCTTCAGCATGGGGAAGGCATGCCCCGGCTGTATGAGCAACCTTCCCAAATGGTGTGTAGGTGTGCAGAGTTTAAAGGAGTCAATTCCAAGGGCCTTCATTTCATAATTTATGTGTCCTGAGAAAGTGCGTGTGGCCCTTCTGGTTCATGGTTCCCTCATTCTTTTCCACATTTGCACTCTGCAAGGAAAGGCATTCATCCGGCCACTGAGAAATCTTATCTTGGCACATTACCCTGGGGGAACGTCCTCCTGGGCCCTCAACAGTGTGGCAGTTTTAATCTTCTGTGATGACAAAATAATAGCTACTCATGACAAGGTGGCTAGTTTCTGATTTTTTTGCTTCCAAAATAATTGGAGCACCTAACTGATTTATTAGCTGTAGTACTTTCAAAATAATTTTTCGTAATAGATCATTGTGTACTTTTTAACCTAAATCTCAGCCACTTTATCTGTAATTTCACTCCTCCTACTTGTTCTTTCTCCTTCCCTGCTTCATTTTTCTCTTTTGTACTCACTACTATTTAGCATACTATACATTTTACTTTAAAAATCTCATTTGTTGTCTGACTCCTTCACTACAATTTCAGCTTTATCACATGAGAAGTTTTGTTTGAACTTGTCTAATTTTTTTTCTTTGCTAGAATAGTGCTGGGCACAACCCAAGCCCTCAAAGCTTACCCGGAATGGAAGGAACGGCAATAACTGAGTGAGACCGCCATAACCAAATTCCTCTCTCTCTCTCACATTGTTTTTCCTGCAAACAAGGTTCCTGTAGATACAACATCAGGGTCAAGGATTTGCAAATAACTTGGGTGACCTATACAGTCTAGCAGCAACTAGCATTCACCCACGAATATGTGAGCTAATTGAAACAAAACTCTTCATTTCATTAAAACGTGCCCTTCTTATAAATATTTCATTTTCTGTTTAAGTGTTTATTTGGATGGGGTTATAATTCTAGTTAGTGGCTATCAACATGTGTGAGCAAACATAAATGTATTACATGTATGGGTGAATTACATGTATTTGTGTTCGCTCAGTCATGTCGTTGGTCAATAACTATATGGCCGACCTTGGGGCATCATGGGTGTGAAAGGTGAAAGTCCATTATATGCTGATTTTTTTAAAATATAACTGTAAATATATGTTTTCTTCCTTGTGATTTTCTTAATAATACTTTATTTCCTCTAGCTTACTCTACTGTAAGAATACTGTTTATTATATATATAAAATATGTAAAATATGTGTTAATTGACTATCTGTGCAGGACGTCTGGTTAATGATAGGCTATTAGGAGTTAAGTTTTTGGGAAGTCAAAAGTTGTAAGTAGATTTTTAACTGTGTAGAGTATTCAAGGGCCAACATTCACTATGAACCCATCCAAAGAAAAAGTTTAACACAACATCTGGTCACAGGAAAAACATAAATTTTTATTCATAAAACTAAATAAAAATATTTGCAGATCTTCTAAACTGAATATAACAAGATATACTGAGAGAAATTAAAGATGTCTTAAGCAAATGGAAGAACATAAAACACTTATAGAGTGTGAAACTCAATTATAAAGATATAACTTGACTGTAGATCAACTAGTCTATGGATTCAAAGCAATCCCCATAAAATTTTGGCAATTTAATCAAAATGCTGAT
The DNA here is from genome assembly GCF_019186645.2 of Phyllostomus hastatus. NCBI lineage: Eukaryota > Metazoa > Chordata > Mammalia > Chiroptera > Phyllostomidae > Phyllostomus > Phyllostomus hastatus. Next base: position 8,251,743 of record NW_025334017.1, on the reverse strand, counting down.
TTTAATGCAAAGGCTCAAGATTAGTCCAGACAATCCTGGAGAAGAGTAAACCATGAGAGTTCCTAATTTAAGGTTTAAGATTGATTACTGGATTATAAAATTAAGAAGCTTTATGTATTAAAGGGTAACATTAAGAATGAAATTGTAATTTATAAATTCTCATTGAAGAAATGGATTATAGATTTAAAAAACTTTTGAGAATAAACATATTACTTTAGGAAATAGTTATATAGGTGAAATGTAATGGCAGTATAAGTTCAAAAAGAAAAAAAAACCACAATTTAAATTTCCAACTGTTCATTAAATCCTTTTAAATCGATGATAATGAATATTAAATTGTTATGGCAGTTAGATTCTATGGGATACATTCAAATGAGTAATGCCTCAGTTTTATAGTTAAATATTACGGTGATTTTGTCATGTGTCAATCTATCTCAGCTGGAGTTATGTTTCCTGAATTCCCCTTCCTGTGTGGTTCTGAGTTGGGATTGGTACAAGAGACGTTTGTGTGATCGGGAAGACAGGTGTGAAGCAGAGTTGTGGTGTTCAGAAGTCAGTCTGGGGCCCCAGGCCCCACCGCAGCTCGAACATGGAGAGCTGACAGCCAAGAACAGCACAGGCTTGACAACTGAGGCTGCAGGGGACCGCTCTCCGGCTCAGTGGATGCCAGCGGGAGAGGTGGGGAAATGTGGGTGGCCAGCCCTACTCTGCACATCCTGCGTCACTACATCACCTTGACCTCAAAACTAGTGCTGGGACAAGGATAACCGTCCTGAACGGAACACCTGATATGGCTGAAAAATCCTTGACACGGTTGAGTTTTCCTGGAAGTGGCTACCGTAAGGAAGAAATGCTAAGTCTGGTTTTGTGAAAATAAGGGAAGTTACATTTTTACTTTTTTATAATCATACCGATGGCATTTGTCTCATATCAATTTCTCTTACATGTTATTGAGCCAGACTTTAACAATGGTGTATTCTTCCAATTTCACTGTATGGTCACAGAGAATTTTACAGTTGTTAAAATGAAGCACAGTTTGTGTGTGGGGTGGGAGAAGCAGACAGGGAAAGGGTTGTTTTCATAATTTTGTGGTATTTGAATTGCATCTTGAGATTCTGTTATTCTAATGATAAACTTTGCATATGGAGTATTTTCTGTTAAAACAAGGCAATTGATTGGGAGCAAAATCATTGGGTATATTACATTACACATGACTCCCATACCCATTTAAATTTCAGTGGATTACCCCGTTCTTTTTCTCCACATTGTGCAAGTAATTTATATTCTCACTCAATATTTAAACACGAACATTCTGGTATTAATTTAGTGAGTGATCAATATCTTCCATCACCTATTTATAAAGAATTTAGTTCTTCTTGTTGGGAAGAAAGGCACAACTGTATGTTGGAAAGCTTGTTGGCCTTTGGTATGGGACAAAGCTGGATCACATATTCGTGCCACTTCTCACAGGCTATGTGAGCTGGGAAAAACCTCAGGGCACTGTGTATAGAATGAGGAAATGACTGCCTCGCAGAGTGTGGCTGTCCTGATGAGCTAGTGACCTTGGAGTATGGGGACACAAAAGCATACAGCAAACAGCAGGCTGTTATTGATATTATTGACACATTTATCTTATTCTGACAACACATTCCCATGAACTATTGATTTCAAAAATTTGAAAAGCTTTGTTTAGCTGAGGATAACAATGATTTGCCAGAATTCCTGCACTTCCTTCCCCTTAGTTCTCAGAAGACTGTCTGTCCTTGAGAAACCTGTATTGAATTTGTGTCTAGTTGGATTTTCTCATATTTGGAAAGAGTAGCTACTTTGGAGGAGGGGAAATTGATTATTGTGCCACATTTCGAAGCCTGAGGTTTCATCATCTATGAGCGCAAGTAAGAAAATAAAGCTCAGTGGAAGCAGAATGTGTGGGGTTAAATGTCAAGTAGAAGCGAGGCTCTCCTTCTGTCCAGGGGTGGTGCTGGAGATTCCTTCCCTGTGCTGGAGTCCTGGGCAAGTGACTCACCCAGTGCACATGTGACCAGTCTGAGGGCATGTGTGACACTCTCGTCACCACTTGCTTAACCTTGACTGGCATTGCTTTTATTCTCTACTCCTTTTCTCCCACAATAGCACAAACACTGAGGGGAGATCTCTCTCTATTTCTCTCTCTCTCTCTATTTCTCTCTATTTCTCTCTCTCTCTCTCTCTCTCTCAGTCTTTTAAGCTACTACACAGGAGTTTTTGTAGGTAATGCATCCCCTTTGTGTACCTTTTCCCTAAAGGTTTCAGTGCCCTTCTTTTAGATGCAGTGATATGGTCATTCTAGTTATTCTGCAAGGACCCCTGGACTACCTTTAGTATTTTGTCTTTGATTGTTGTATGGAGGGGAAGCTGGTTTGTATAGTGTCCCTACAGAGTGCTTTGATAATAAGCAACTACTACTGTGACTTCTTTCCTTGCTCTGAATTTCAAGTCACATCACATCTGTAAGGACACCTGTAACATATTGGTTCCCACCATCCTACCTCTTCAACACACATACACGTCTTAGTTTTTATTTTCTTGTATTTGCTACTTTCATGAAAGTAGCTAGTTCCCCCTGCCCCTTTCTTACTTTGCTCATCTTTTATAGCACATTTTCTATTGTCTTTAAAGTTACTCAGCTATCTGAAACCCATTCAAATTGTGCTCTCTTTTCCTATAGTGGCAGATTAACCCTTCTGTTAATCCTCATCAGTGATTGGATAGAATGGCTATTGTCATCCACAGCTTGCCTTTCAAAGTTTTTGTAATTTTTCAGTTAGCCTGTTCAGGATCACTGGTGGCTGAAGGACATTTTGTCACTACTGCTGGGCTTATTAGAAAAAACGTTTTATTCCAGAAAAAACAAGATTTAAAAGAAATCATGAACACAACTCCCTTTCTATTTTTGGAGCTCCCTTTTCATTTTTATTTGGCTACATTTCCAGCTTTTGTTCCTCTCATGGGTTCAGATCTCAGGAATCAAATGTTCCCATAATCAGTGTTGACACGTTCTTCCCACTTAAAATTTTCTAACAGCAGATAATACTTAAATAGTGGAATAATAAATTTATAAAATCTCTTCAGGGTCAATAAAGCAGAATGGCATGGCTGCGAGGAAAAATAATGGTCAGAAAGGTAAGGGCTAAAACCAGTTCTATGAATTTGTCTCAATAGTTATAACTTTTCCTCTTTGTAATATATTTTTTCTTGGTTATCCAGTTGTTTTCTCCAATATATTTGTATCATTCTCACTTAGCCAATGTTTTACTTTGCTCTATAAATCAAGTGATAGACACTTGTTGATTTTGAAGTTTTACTATATGTAATTCCTTTTTTACTGTTTGCTTCTACAATTTCAGATATTTCCCCTTTGACTATTATTTTATTTTTTTAATGGCCTCTATTATTATTTTTGGATTTCCCTTTCCTAGTACAATCTTCATCCAAAAAAATGCTATTTCTTCTGAGATTGCTATTATACTTTTCCCCTTCTATGAGTTACTATTCAAAGAAAATTGAATCTACAATATTCTTCCCAAGATTAAACCCATTCATTGACTCCACACAACCTAGCAAAGCATCCCAACTGCTGTGACCTGAGTGGGTACAGACACGATAAGATACCGAGTCCCTCATTCCCTGGTGTTTGTGTGTTTTTGTTGTGTGTGTGTGTGTGTGTGTGTGTGTGTGTGTGTGTGTGTTTGCCAAGTGAGCCTTAGGGTAACTAGCTCTCTGCACCAGTCAGTTCTTGCTGGGAGAAAAGTAATGCATTCACCACAGAGCACTTCATGAATGCTAGCTTTCTCTATGAGGGTCAAGACATGAAATAGGTTGGGGATCACTGTTGTAGGACAGAACCCAAGGTCCCTGAAAGACTGATCCCACCACTCATTTAGTGAACTGAGCATACCACTACTCATCACTTCTTGTGTAATCCAGGCTTCCCTCAGGCCTGCTGAATATTCCATGGTTTTCCCAAGCTCCTTTGACATATTTTTCCCAGTATTCAAAATGCATTTTCTTTGTTGTTCTTTCTAGTGATTTCATGTTCTTCATATAAGACCACGTTCACACGCTCTGAGCAGTTAGGCTTGGTGCCCTGAGACACAGTCAGCTTCTGCTTACTTTTTCTGTGCACCCGATTCACTTTGCACAGGCCATTATCTGCACTTCCTTCTGTAGTTCTTTACATGCTTGGCTCACTTAACAGAGTGTAAGGTCTCCTGGGAAAGGGACCAAGTCTTATTTTGTCTGTACCCTTGTGGTCTAACACACGGACACAGAGACCACTTTTACTAATTAATCAGTAAAAGATTGGTTATTTAAGCTTATTTAAACACTACTAAAATTAAGCACTATTAGGCTAGATGTGGACTATAAATACTTTTGGATCTGACCCAGTCATTGACTTCAGAACAAGAAGAGATATGAGAGAAATGCAGGATCCAATCAAACATTTAAATGTCTATGAGGATTGGCAACATATCTAGAATGCAGAAAGAACACAAAATTCTGAGGCAATGTGGTTGAAAGAAGCAAACAGAGTGTCAACAACATGTTGAAAAGCAGGATGATAAGTATCTTTGAGGCACATGGGAAGATATGAAAATGTTTTAAAGAGTTACCAAGTGTAAAAACAACCCAACAGAAACCCTTAATAGGAGTAAATTCTTCTTTCTACTCAAGTCTTTTTTTAAATTCTCACCCAAGAATATGTTTATTGATTTTATTTATTTATTTTAAATTATATTTTTCAATTTTATTGAATTTCATTAAATTATGTATTATAATTTTATTATAAATTATATTTTATTGTCTATGCTATTACAGTTGTCCCAGTTTTTCCCACTTTGCCCCCTCTAGCCAGCCCCACCCTCCACTACCTGAGACAATCACCACACTATTGTCCACATCCATGGGTCATGCATATATGTTCTTTGGCTACTCTATTCCCCATACTGTACTTTACATCCCCATGGCTATTCCGTAACAACCAATTTGTGCTTCTTAATCCCTTCATGCATCTCCCCAGCCCCCTCCCATCTGGCAACCATCAAAATGTTCTCTGTATCTATGATTCTGTTTCTGTTCTGCTTGTTTGTTTATTTTGTTTTTTAGAATCATTTGCCAATAAATATGCATTTATTGACATTGTGTTGTTCATATTTCCATCTTTTCAAAGAAACCCCTTTAACATTTCACATAATACTGGTTTGGTGGTAATGAACTCCTTTAGCTTTTTCTTGTCTGGGAAGCTCTTTATCTGTCCTTCGATTCTAAATGACAGCTTTGCTGGGTATGTCATCTGAGTCCTTGTGTTGTGGGCTGCTGAATTAGTCACATTTGAAGGGCATAGAATGAGATTGCATCTTGTTCCACCAACTATTAAAAAAAGCTGTTAAATTTGTTAAAATAGTGGAAATTAGAATCCCCTTGAAATTAAGGTTATGCTTCTCAGCTGAAAATCCCTAAACATGTAGAAACCTCAGATTGTTTGAGATGCTTATTTATTGGAGAAATGTATTTTCAACACAGGGAACTGATAACAGAACAAAGTAAGCCAGTTCCACAATTTTAATATTCTTTTTTATGAAGTACAGATTAGGATTTTGTAATCATTGGGATAATCTGTGTTTACCTACTATGTAAAATCTTTCTGATTCTTAACATAATCAGAGAGATTATGTTAGATCTGGCAGATTCACCTTGTAAAACCAATTAGAAATGTGAATGGGGTAATTAAATTTGTACTTGCGATTTTAAGTTGAAAGACATGGGAAAATTTCATTAAAGTTATATACTCTTTAAGAAAATATTTAGATGATTGAATTTAAGTAGATCAAAATGTTACTGAAAGTTCAATAGAATACTGTTCAGCCTTATCAAGAAATGAAACTGTGGTACGTGCGGCAGTGCAGATGAATTCTGAAACCACAGATGGACTCCTTGAAATGACTCACACACAAAAGGACAAACCCTGTAGGAGGCCATCATACAAGGTGCCCAGAGTTGGTAAATACACAGAGGTGAGCAGGGATTGCAGGGGTGTGGAGAGGGAACTGAGAACTCCTGGTTCGTGACCATAGAGCTTTTGTACGGGAAGAAAGTGGATAATGCTGATACTTGTACAACATTTTGAGTGTACTTAAGGCTATTTAATTGAACACTTAAGAATCTTCAAAAGGTTAATTTTACATTATGTATATTTTATCACAGTAAAAAGAAACAAGGAATTCCAAAGAAGTGGTTATTAAAATTTGCTGGATTTTAAAATGAATACTGAAACTCCTATTTAGCACTTAAGGCTTAAGAAAACACAGGTTTGAAAAAAATTTGTCACTTTAAGAAATTGCATAGTGATTTAAACCCAGAGTAGCTATAAATAGAATGCTTTTCCTTCCTGGACACTGAAAATGTGCAGTGACACCTGAAAAAGTTTATCTGTGTACAGCTTGCCCTACAAACTCTGTAGTTGTTGAAGTTTCTGTCTGCTTCTCCCCCTCCCCCTCCCACTTCCCTTCCCCCTTCTCCTCCTCCTTCAGCATCCACAGCTGGTCTTATCTGGAAGGCTCACTTTACTTAGAATTAGTGGCACTTGCTTTTATTAGAGAACAATTTTAAGAGCTGTAACTTTCTGAAATAACGTGGCCTTTGGGGCATGAAGACAGATACTCATTCCAAGGTTATTGGACACCAGAAGCAATAAATTAGAATGCCTCCTAACACCTACTACTCAGGAATGTTTGCTGGGGATGAAAGAACAGCCCGTTGAAATGTAGTGTCTTACAAAAACATGGCCTTTGCTTGAAAAAAGATACCAAGGAACAGAAAACTGATCATTAAAGCCTGACTTTGCTCTCAAAACACGAAGAAAAAAATGTGCAGTGACAAAGTCCCGAAGGAACTTGGCCCTTCGCCTGTTCTCTTGTGTCTTTGTCATCTCAATTAGGAGGAAAGCACAGTCAGTGTGACACCCGGGCTTCAACTGTAGTACCAGTAACTAAGGGTCTCTGTTTCTGTTACATAAAGAAGAAACATTTAATTTATTTCTCCAAATAAACGTGTAGGGGAATGCATAGAAAATGAGGCAAATATAGAATGATGAAAAGAAAACAATATTTAAGTCTAAGCTGTGCACTTTTTGCCACAATGTGTAAAAATGGCATATTCTTTATCACTTTCACATGGCCTCCCTGGTGAACACAGGGGTTAAAGTTACGTCCCAGATACAATCTGCCGTTTGATTCACTTCTCTGGTGAGAGTCAACAGGCCAGGAAAGTCCAGGTTACCTTTTAACCCTCCAGGACACCCGGGAGGAAGCTACTCCTGAGGTCAAAGCCTTTGTTTTGTCTGGAAGCTTCTTCCAGAAGTGATCCTTGTTGCCCCGTCGGTTAGGAATGCTGTCCTCCTGCCCTTCACTGTCCAGGCTCTTTTTTACCCTCTCTGGCTCAGCTTCAGTGCCATCTCTTCCAAGAGACCTTCCCAGGCTCCCAGGAGGCACTTATGCGTTAGTGGAAGGCCGAAGATGCTCCATCCCTTCAGTGGCAGGAAAACCCTGCGTGTTTCTACCTCAGGGGCTCCACCTCAGGGAGGGCCCTGACACACACTCGTGCATGCGCCTCAGCATCTTGCACCTCAGAGGCACTTATCCTTGTGTGTCTCAAGCTATGTGGTCTCCTCTCCTCCAAGCAGTGGCTCAGCAACCAAGGTCCCTGCAATATTGTGGTTCCACCATGTCAACACATGTCTACCAAAGCTTCTATGCTTGTCTGTGTCCTACAGGTAGAAAGGGGAAGAACATGGAGGATCACATGGGGAAGTTATTCAGGGGTCAGGCCTGGCAGTACACACATGTCTTCTGCTCACTGCCACGATCTAGATGCAGTTTCATGGAGGCTGTGTGAGAAGAACGAACAAGTGGAGCTAGTGACTGGCTGGCTGGTCTCTGACACAGGGTGACACACAGCTATGACAAGACTGGTGAAGGTGGTATTGACCAATATGGACTGGGAAGCATTATGCAATCTCCAGTTGATTGAACTGTGTGTAACAGAAAAAGCTGTCTTTGGGATGCGTCATGAACTCCAGCGTAGGCTTTCTGTTCTTACAATCAAAGGAAGAGCAAGAGTAAGAAAGAACAAGAGAAGGGAGAGAGAGATTCTGCCATGAGGAAAAACGTGGACAAAATGAAAAGGCTATTTGGTATAATTTAGAATTAATTTACTTTGTACCTTATACAACTCAGAAGGAGGGAAATACCTTTGACTTTTCTCCAGCTTTATTTCCATGTTGGCAATGCTGGCACTCGAGTTACGTGAGTACTCCCAAACTCCTCACTCAGATTCCAGTTTCAACTCTTGTTCCCCGGAACAAGACTACATTATTTCTTTTCTCTTGGTTAATAAAGTACTTACCATAGAACACATGAAAATGAGTATTCCATATACACTTTTTATTTATTTGTTTTCCTTCTTTTTTATTGTTGTTCATTTATTGTTGGTTGTTCATGTGACATTTCTTAAAGGAATTATAAAATCAGATTTCTACTAAATCAGATAAATACTTGATCCAGGAATATAGCTCTTATATCTAAAAAGGATAAATATCTGTTTTATTATCTAATTTTACTTAAAATTCTTCATTATGCACTGGCTGGCGTAGCTCAGTGGATTGAGCGTGAGCTGTGATCCACGCATTGCAGGTTCGATTCCCAGTCAGGTCACATGCCTGGGTTGCAGGCCACAGTCCCCAGCAACTGCACATTGATGTTTCTCTCTCTCTCTCTCTTTATCCTCCCCTTCCCTCTCTAAAAATAAATTGAAAAAATTCTTCACTGTAACACTGTGGGTATAAGTTATATACTAAGGAAAGCAAGTTAATATTTTTAGGACTTAAGGAAAAAATCACTATTCCAAAAGTAGCCAGGGAAAGTATTCAAAATTTGTTACCAGTAGCTGCATCAGAAATCTGTTTCATTTGCATAAGGACATTAGAAATAATTTTAATTGGTAAAATAAATACTATCAAGAGGTAGGATTGCCTGGCAAAACTCAAAAAAATGGAATTGCCTGGAAATCAGAGAAAAATTTTTTCAAAGAGAGAGCAGTTAACAGTGACCAAAGTCATCCATTTTAACAAAGTGCGATAAGATCTAAGTAATTTTGACAATTAAAAGGTCATTGCTGGCCGCTGAGAGAGCATTTTCAGTGACAATATAGGACAGGAGGCCAGATGGCAATGGACTAACAGTGAATGGGCAGAGAGAAAGTGAACACTAAGTCTGGACCACATTGCAGAAAGGTGAAAGGATTAAGATGTGCAAATTAGCAGTTAGTAAAATAGTCACGGGGATGTTAGGTACAGCGTAGGGAACATAGTCAATGATATTGTAGTACTTATGTATGGTGTCAGATGGATGCTAGACTTGATGGGAGGATCACTCTGTAAGTCATATAAGTGTCTAATCACTGTGCTCTACACCTGAAATTAATATGACATTGTATGTAAACTGTAATGGAACAAAATTATTTAAAAAAGAGAAAGGTCTGGATGTGGGGAGAAGAAAAGCGCAAGAGACAGGGAAGCTAAATGCATTCTAGAAGGGGAGTCTGGGTAATTTCTTTTATTCTGTGACTTTATTTGTAAGCTGAGGGAAAGGATCCAGTGGGAGGAAGAAGCTGGGCAGGGAGAGGGGAGACAGAGGGATAGATAAAGGATGGGGAGGGGGAGGAGAGAGAGAGAGAGAGAGAGAGAGAGAGAGAGAGAGAGAGAGAGAGAATAGTTAATGGAGCAAGGTGCCGGAATATGTGGGAGGGATGGACATAAAAGCCCCAAAAGCCATAGGCAGAATGAATGCCTCTTTTTCTGCACAAGAAGAAAACCAGTCGTGGGTAAATAAAGGCAGTTCCAAAGGCAGAGGGATCCTGGGAACTGTGGGACTCTATGCTACATGCCTTTCATTTTCTTTGTGAAGAGCCTTAGGGTAGAGGATGAGAAAGGTGACAGGAATCACATCACACCTCTGGGCTTCATTTTCTTATCCCTACAAGGTGAACGAGGGCTCCAAAGTCTTTGAAATGAGGGTAGGAAACTCTAAGACTGCCGGGTTTTGTTGTTTCCTAATAGGCTCTCACATTCCATATTGGGATCACAGTATCTCAGGATGTTACTAGGTCACAGTATAACCCAAGTGGGGTCTTCACACTTTAGTACAAACCTTTGGCATAGGAGAAAACTGAGGCCTGGGGCAGTGAGGAGGCCGGCTAGAGAGTTGGGGGAGGGAGCAGGGCTCTTGTTCCCTATCCCCAAAGCCCCAGAACAAATGCAGCTGCAAGGTGCTTGTTCCCACAGGCCTGTCAGAACCACTGACCCTTCCCCCAGAGCTGTGAGGGACCTGTTGCTGGATTGTGGTTCTCCCCGGCCCCTTGCAGCCCACAGAGCCTCACTGAGCCTGTCTCAGAGCGACGATACCCTGCTTTCCCAAGGAGAGCAAGGACACATGCCCTCAGTTCGGTGGTTTAGAGTTAGCCTGCAGTTTCAAGGGACCTGGAGAAGGTGCTGACGAGGACCTGGTGAGAGGATGGAAGGGCAGGTGGCCGGCTTGTGTCACGGTGGGAAGTTGCCTCAGGGACAGTGGATGCAGGCATGTGCTTCTCTCTGTGTCAGTGGGCAGCTCGGGGACAGGGGTAGGGAATGAGGGGTCAAAGTACCTGCAGTGGGCTGGCAGAACTGGCCCCGGGGCAGGGACTGAAAAGGGTAGGGGTGGGGTTGGGATAAAGGTATTGAATTTAGAATCAAAATGGCATCACAGGGGACTCTGTCACAACATGGTCGGCTGCTCTGCCTGCTGGGCTCCTAAATATTCCCACTAATAACCCAGAGTAAAACCATGCAGCCCATGTTTTCTCACTGTGCATTTCGGGTGCTGGGAGGGCATGGATTTTTCAATTTGTTACTCTGCTCTCTCATAATCACATCTGGTTCCCAAATCCCCTGCCTTCCATTCCATGCCATCTGGCTGGCAGATCCTTCATTCTTCCTTCCCCACTGAAGGACACGCCACACAGCTGGGGCTGCGGGTCACAGTGAGAACCGGGAGCCCAAACCTGCCTGCAGCAGGGGTGTGGAGAGCAGCGGACAGGCATCGGTGAAGAGGGCTTGCTTTAGGGGTGAGGCAAGGCATCATACTCCATCCACAATTAATCTGGAGCAGAGAGATCTGGATGTTCCAAAACACTGGCAACATCTACCATTTGTGAATGAATGGAGAAGAAAATGTGAGGCATGTGATTGAACTTTGAGATAACCTGCCGGCCACAGGGCGTCATCTGTAGAGCTGAGTGAGTGAGTGCCTTTGGAATCCCCTAACTGCTGAACAGGTGATTTCTCTTGCTGATGGGCACAAGCTAGAAACTGGCGGAGTTGGAACCATCATTGTTTCAAGCTTCAAGTGGAAACCTAGAAAATTAAAACCCCTTTCTGGGGTGTGGGTGTTCTCTGCTTGTTGGCGTCTATTTTCTGTCAAAATAGGCCTCACTTTGTAGCCAATGAAAATTCCAGGGAAGATAGATAAGTGCACAAAGAAGTCATACTTTATTATGAATTAATCAGATTTTTTAATAGTGCAGGGAATGGGAAATTTAAATTTGCATAAGGTGTGAGGAAAGACATATAGGAAATAATGTAAAGACATGGGAACATTTTCCCTACTATGTATTTTGTACAATAAATATTCACTGGTTTCCTCTGATGTTCCAGATACTGCATCAGGCCCTGGGATCCTAGGATGATCCCCATGCTCTACAAGTGGGGTACTCTGTTCATTAGGAAATAAATTGAGCACAGGTTTGGAGACATAGTTAGACCTACTGAGCCATGGGGACGAGGCGTCCTCAGGAAGACTGTTGAAGAGCATACAGAAACTGTTAGTGGCTTGAAGGAAGGTGATGCTGTCTCATCTGGTGACTGACTGGGTGAGGGAAGAGGCAAGGAATATGCCCAAGGTTCTAGCTTGTGTGAGACGTGGTCATTCACATAAAGAGAGATAGGAAATAGAAAAGGAAGAACTTTTACCCCCATCTTTACCAGTGGATGTCCTAACGATCCGCGCAGTACATTTGTTCATAGTTATTCATTCAATGCTCACACATCTGTTGTTTGGAGTGTCCACTGTGTCAGGCAATGGGCTGAGCCCTGGGGATATGATGCCTTTAAAATTAAAGTTGTGTTATTGTTCCCAAGTGGAGTGTGCAATGGAAGCATATAATAATATATCACAGGTGCCCTCATCCAGCCTGGGGAGGGTGGTCAAATTTGTAAAGAGATAGTTAAGCTGAGATCTGAAAGACGTATAAAGTTAGTGAGTCAACAGAGAGAGAAGGCCCCTCTGAAAGAGCTTGGTGTGAGGTGGTGTGGAAGAATTTCATGGACATAGGGAAACAGATGTGGCTGGAGATGAGGAAGTGAGAAGGGTAGAAAATATGGCTGTAGAGAGTCTGTGTTCAGTGAGATAGGCTTTAGTCTAGGTGCTGTTGAGTTTAGCACTGACTTTGGAGCTGGTTCTGGTAAGAGGGCTCTCTATCTTGCTGCTGTGGTGATAGAATAGATACTAGATAGCTAGTAATTCTGTAGTCAGTTGGTAATCATCCAGGTAAATCAGGGGAAATGCTACAGGTTCTGAATCTAAAGTGTGGTGAGGATAGTTACATGCAACTCATCAGAAAGTTACCAAAAGAAAAACTCTCTGAGAACCAGTAGATTTTTAATGGCTTATTGGATAAATATTGCAACTCCTTTGAAATGTTGGCTATGGCTACAGGATCACCCTTACCTGATTCGCGTGCATTTCTCCATCTTTGACTCACAAAATTGTTTTGTCCCTCCACTCTTAAATATGCAAACATTGCAATGCTCACAAGACAACGAACCCCGTTTTCTATTCTGAGGATTATCTAGGCCTTTGCTGCTTTCACTCCTTCCCCTCCTGCCTCCCTTTGGGTCATTCTACATCTCGATGTCTTCTCCATATATTACATAGTTAAATTATTAGGAGGAGATTGAAGTTATTTTTATTTCCAGTTCACATCATTTCTATGGTAATATCACCTTATCCTTTTAAAAAGAACACATGGGCAAGCAGGCAAATACATGAACACTAGCCTGCAGGAAGCCTGAAGAAACAGCAGATGTGTGGAATATTTTTCCAACAGTCATGCTTCCTTCTACTGAAAAGTTCCCAAAAAGTATACTTGCAAGGGTCAGATGCCTGCACAAGGAGCTACTTTGAGTTGTTCAATGTAAAATATTGAACCCACCTGTGGGGGGTTCATTTCCTTTTAAAACTGTTAGTGTCTTTAACATACTTTTCTGCCACCATTCAACATATATGTCCCACACTGGCCTTTGTATGTCCAAACAGATATCCCAGTTGTAACTGGCAAGCTAATATCAGGAGTAGTGATAGCAATAGATTCTCTGGAAAGTTCTGGCAGTATTTGTGTAAGTCAATACTACTTTCAGCATCTTTTGCCTCACCTCCACACTTCCCTGAATTAAAACATTCTTTTTAGTAAATCCAACAAGATAGTAACAAGCCCACCAGTTCATTTTCAGCAGTAGATGATTCACAAATGGGATGCTGACAGGTTCTTATGATTACACTTTCCAAGTATCCTGGTCTCACAAAAGTGCTCATAGAGATCGACAGATATTGTAAACAGAAACAGAGACATAAACAAGTGTTTTCACTAGAATGAGCGATAGAAAGTATAGACCCTCACCTACCAGTACTCTTCTTTTTGTGAGCTTATTTCATTGTCTCTGACCTGCAGTCATGGTCTTTATAGGAAATAGTGAGCAAAAGAGGCTGAGAAGTAACTAAAGATGGGTGGATGGAAATAAATGTTTTCTCAAGCATTTAGTGCCCTTCTGAAATGTCCATCACTGAACTATTAGTCCCACAGAACTACTTAGCAGCCCAGAGGGGAAAAGCAGGTAGCTGTTATTAATTTTTAAGGCTGGCTGACAGCTTTCAGTCCAAGTGCAAGGCTTAACTTTGCATTCTGAATAGTGCAGAGATTTTCATTTGTTAGAATAGGATTCGAAATGATAAATGATATATTGTCTGCCAAAATACTGTGACATTACATTATATATTTGCAGTTACCTTTCAGAATAAGCTTTCCAGAAGTATACCCAGACAAATTGGAAAGCTAGCAGTGTTGTTTCCTTATTTTATGTTTTGCGTTTAGAAAAACAATTCAAAAGACACGTCTGCTTGGCTGTGGGTTGGTAATGTCTCATCCAAAGGGCAGTTCATTATTGCACCTAAAAGCTAAGTGTTGGCACAAATTGTACTAGTCTATGAGATCATTGCAATTGGTTTCATAGATTTCTTTTTGCTCACATCTGCCTTCTCAAGACTCTGGGACAATTCAATTACAAGTGCACTTTTGATTCCTACTTCTATCAATAAAAATATAAAATTACCCTTGCTTGAGAACTATCAGACTAAAAGGTTTCTGATTGCTTTTCACTGTCATCTCTCTTCCATCAGATTATCATGTCAGGTTTATCTAGGGCATATTTACTTTGTTTTGAGCACCTCAGAATCTTTCTGACTCTGAGCATTATTTGGACTGATGGAAGCACAACTACTGTGTCCAGATGTCTCTCAGTAACTTAATATATGGCCCCAATAACAAACACTAGAATTAAACCATTAATGGAATAGGTTGTAACAGCTGCTTCAATCTTAGTTTGATGGGCATTAAAATAGCTGATTCAGAGATTTCTATAGAGAAACTTAAGCTAATTAAAGACACCAAAGTCAATGGAACTATAATATCTGCCAGTAGCAGACAATCCATATACATCGACATTAATACTCTAAAAGAAGGCTAGCAGAAGGTCAAAAAATGTTTGCCCAATTTAGACGAGCCTTTTATTTTGCATGTCAGTTTGCATTTCCCAGTTTTGCTTAAAATCACAGGCCTCAAAGAAAAGTCCTTTCTATATTTATGCTAATAGATAAAGAAGACTATTGATTATTCTGTCTTTTCTCACACGATAAGGCAGGAAAGAACATTGCATAGTTTGAGAGCCTCCAACTAATTCACTGAGGAGGAAAAGAAAGAATTCTTTTGGTATTTACTCAAAAGTACCTTACAGGATTTAGTTGAGGTTTATCATTCATTGTTACAATTTTTTGAAGTATTTATTCATCCTCAATTCTAATCATTTCTGTTAGGTCCTGAGTCCAGTTAAAACTGCTCATATTCAATCGATTGCTTTTGGCTGTGCAGCCTGTTTTAGCTGTGGGTCAGAGGCAGGCTGCTTTTTGTATATTAACATTGTCAGACTGTGGAAATAGCTACTAATGGAACTCCTGAAAATAGGCTTTTTGATGTTAACCTCATAGTGGGAAGTATGTCATTACAGCTGCACTTTTGAAATGTCAGAAACTTTCTGGCTCATCTAGCATTAAAAAAAAAGATACCCCCAAGCAAGCATAAAATATGTGATGCAGTCTGTTTGCATGTTTTCACTGCCCAATGAGTTTCATCTCAGGTCTAATATTTATTCCACTTGGTCAAATAAATTGAGATGAGAGCTTATTGTCAACTGGATCCCCGTTTATGTATTGTACACTCTATCTGCTTGGAGGGAAGCATTCATCAGACCCCGTTGGAGTCGTGTTCTAGAAAGTTATAATGGTTAGCTAGAGACTGACCCTCGTTGCTGAGTTAACTTTACAGCTCAGACCGTAACTGCAATGATGTAACTAAATCTCTGATACACTTGGGTGTGATTTGTTTATCCAATATTATTATTTTTTAAATAAATTAAAATTTCCTTTGGTATTACATGAGCCCATAACAGAGGTGTGCCAAGAAGTGCCTTGTACATTAGCAGGTAGGTGCTTAATAAATGACAGTTGTTGGCCTATGTTGCAAAATCTCTGTCTATGTAAGTTCAGGTTGTATATGTCTTTTTTTATTGTTTTTTTTTACTTAAAAATTATTGTATTTTTCCATTACCATTTAACTCCCTTATATCCCTCTCTCCCTGCAAACATGTATATGTCCTCTTTGAGTGTTCTGCTAAAATGTGATTACTTAGCTTTTTTAGCATCTCTCTCATTGTTTTTTACATCTTGCCTTGAAGGTTATTTATTTTTAGTTTTCTCAGAGCATTTTATATAGTTTGTATACATATAGGTCTTGCTATAATGTGCATTGTTGTTTTTGCTATTTGATTACAAAATTTTGCAGCCAGCATGCTTACAGGTGGTGAGGGATAAAGCAGCCCCGAATCTTCTACTCAGCAACCTGTTTAGGTCTCCGATGAAAAGTTACAAAGACACAATAGGACAGCAATCCCTGGGCTTCTGTGTCTCTGGGAAGCTTCCCACACAACTGGGACTGCAAGTTTCAGCACTCAGCACCATCTTATCTGAGTGCAGTCTGGTTTGTAAATGTGTGATTGTAACTTTACTAGGGTGAGTTCAGTGACTTTAAATTCCAAATAGAAATGACTTCATAGCCCTATGATGATTGGGTTGGAAGCTACATCTCAGCGAAAATCAACCTGCAGGGAGATATAGCAGCAATACTTACAGGTGTCCTCTTCTTCCATGAAAATACTGATCACATAACAGGCATACACAAAACCAACCAACTGCAAAGGAGAGGAAAAACATTCTTTAAGAATCTAGGCCTAATGTCCATAATTAAAGAGCATATATAATCCAATAGATAAAGAATATATAAGAGTAACATCTAGAATTTGTAATAAAAATAGAATTTTAATAGAAAAAATCTTGTTTTTGAACAATGCCTGTGATTTTTAAGGAGGTTTTCCATTTCTATTCAACTTTAATAGCTTTCTAAAACAGTATACAGGAATGGGGAAAAAAACAATTCCTAGATAGTTTACTTAAATTTTGATTTGGGAAATACAGATGTTACATTTTAAGGTCACAGATTATCCAGAACATATATTTTTAAATGTTAACTATTTATAGAGCAATTTGCAGCTGCACTCATTATTACAACTACTTTAATGATTAATAACCAAAAAGGAATAAAAATATATTAATTACAAATCAAACAGCAATCATTTACTAAACTATTTAAAATGCTCAGAGAATATAAATTCTATTTAAATACCACATTGTTTTTTTAATTATAGCACAATAGAATGCATTAACTTTCGGCTGTTAGTCATTAAATCAAACAGATGAGATGACTTATACTTTGGACACTAGTGGTTAAAAGAATAAATGCAGGTGCTTATAGGCTTTCTAGCTTTTAACATTTTTTTTTCACTTATACTGAGAAGACAATTTTTATTCTATGGAGCCAGTGACACTGTAATTCTTGGAGGACAAAACTGTCATTGAATCTAGTTGAGTCTAAAATTACTCTGATAAGTACTTTGATGAAAAAGACGTTCCTCAATAGCTGTTATAGTCTGTCTCCTTACCTTTCTCTCCATTGTTAAAGTCTGTTCCTCCTTCCCCTTTATAAAATAACATTGGGAAGGAAACTTCCCTGATAGTCCCAGTGTGAAAGGCTGAATGCAGAGAATAATATATCTGGTGGTTGTGACTGCCCAGGTAGATTAGGAGTCTGAACTCATAGCCCACTTTCAACTATCTAGACTAAGGCCAAGAAGTCCCTCAGAGGGTGAGAAGTTAGACTGAGAAGGACTTACACAGAGAGAGTTGCCAGGGTACAGGAAGGTTCTCTCACCTCAAGTGAGGGGGTATTTCAGGGAACCAGAAACATGGGGGGACATAGGTGCTTGGTATCTAATTCCCACTTGGAGAACTCAAAAGTTGGGGGTGCTGTGGAAAAATGAGCTTTTGGTGACAGAGTATGAAGAGACAGGGCTGAGCAGTCATGGCCAGTCAGGTGTATGGGTCCCCTTAGCCTGGCAGGTAAGGCCTTTTTGAGAGAACTGATTGAATTGCTGTTCTGGAGTGGGACCCCACGCAGAGGACTTCCTGCCAGGGGCAGGTGGCCTCAGAAGAACGATGCTGCTACTTTGTATGTAGAAGATGCACCAGCCAGAGAGGCTGATCACCCAGAGAAATAGCTGAGAGGATCCTAAAAGATGGTTGGGGTGGGTTTCTGAAGAACCCACAAAAGTACCTACAGAAGGAAGAGTTGCAATTGGAATCTGTACACCCAGAGAGCACCTCCTGATAGATTACAACTGAGCCAGACAAATGAGACCTGGTTCCTTATCTCTTCTCCCATGAGTCCTCTTTTCACTGCATCCCTGGACTGACCCAAAAGAGAGAAGTGGAGTGAGAAGAGGGAAAGCAGTGATAGGTCCCTTCCCCACTGCTGTCTCCAAGTTGAAGTCAGACCCAGGCTGAGGAGGAAAGTTGAAATAGAGGAAAGTTTGCACTGGCCTGGGCTGGATTTTTTTAATTAAAGGTAAAATTGGCATACGATATTACATGTGTTAGGTGTACAATATTATAATTTGACATATGTATGCATTACAAGTGATCACCACCAAAAGTCTAGTCACCATCCATCACCATACAATGGCCCTTTCCCCCATTTCACCCTCCTATGAAGCCCCTCCCCTCTAATAACCACTAGTCTGTCCTCTATATAAGTTTGTTTTTGTTTTTTAGATTCCACATATGAATAAAAAAACATAAGATATTTGTCTTTCTCCATCTGACTTATTTCACATAGCATAACAGTTCTTGCATCCATGTTCTTGCAAATGGCAAGGTTTTATTTTGTTATTTGTGACTGAGTAGTATTCTGTTTATATACATTCACAGGTTCTTTATCCATTTTTCCATCATGGACACTTAGATTGATTGTTTCCATATCTTGGCCTTTGTAAATAATGCTACAGTGAATATGGGGGTGCATATATATTTTCAAATTAGTGTTATGGCATTCTCTGGATAAATACCCAGAAGTGAAAGAGCTGGGTCATATGATAGCTCTAGTTTTACATTTTTGGAAAAATCTCCATCTTGTTTTTCATAGTGTCTGCACCAATTTACACTCCCACCAACAGTGTATAAGGGTTCCCTTTTCTCCATAACCTCTGCAACATTTTTTATTTCTTATCTTTTTTATGATTATGGGCTGAATTTTTTAATATCCATGAGGAACCAAAAGAGCTGTATGTTTGGCCTGAAATGTGATACAAAGGGTAGGATAGATTGAGGCTAAAAAGTGTGCTTGAAGGGGCAGTGGGAGAAAGAATAAAAGGCCTCTAATTGTATTTTACCATGTTCAGCTCATTCAGTAAACCAGCTGCACACAGAAGAGAGAAATGGCCGATGGTCTTATTACAAAAAACTTCCTAATGGATTTCTTCCAGTCCTTTTTCTCTTAGTTGCTATATGCTATGGTTATATTCTTATGACTCATGTCAATACTTATCATAAACTTAATTGTTAATAACTATATAAATTTGCATAATTTAAACATACTGTAATATATTTGAGCAATATGCTATTATTGAACATTGTTTTCAAATTATACATACTATTATAATGAATATTAATACTTTTTCTGTATTTTGGATTATTCTGATTCTCAGAAGTGCCATAAGTAACACATTTCATCCTGCTACAGCAGTGAATGACAATGCTTGCTTTGTCACACCCTTAAAAATATATGCCAGTATAATAGACAAATGGCATCTTTACATTTATTTAATTTGCAATAGTTTTATTTCACTTGAAACATTTTCATATTTTATTAGACATTTATATATTTTTTCCAAATTATTTGCAGAAGTCCTTTACCTGTTTATTAACTTGCTATTATTTTCATTAATTTGTATGAGATCTTATGGCATGTATATACAAGCTTTTGCTATATTTATTGCATTTATTTCTTTTTGTCAGCAGGTGATAGCGATGGCTCCATAATTGTGTAATATTTTCTTAGTAAATCATACACTAGAAGGTATCTACCTACAAATAATTTTCCTATTTTCTTGGTGGGCTTTCTCTTAGTGTGGGTTTCTCTTAGGGCTTTTTCTTGGGTGTGTATGTATACATGTAACTCAAGAACTTTCTTATATTAATTTTCGATTGGTGCTGTACAAATGTGTAATAAATACAGAACGTATTTATTATCTTACAGTTCTGGAGATTGGAAGCCTGAAATGGGTCTCTGTGGGCTAAAACGAAGGTGTCAGCATGGCTGTACTCCTGGAAAATCTGGAAAATGTTTTGCAGCCTTTTTCAGTATCTAGAGGTGCCTCTATTCCTAGGCTTGTGGCCCCATTTTTTACATCTTTAAGGCCAGCAACCTTGAACTGATCCTTCTTTGTTGCCATGTTCCTGGTGTCCCTCTTCTGCCATCCTGTTCCCCTTTTAAGGACCCTTGTGATTCCACTGGACCCACCTGGATAATCCAGGATAATAAGGTGACCATTTAAGGTCAGCTGATTAGCCACTTTAATTCCATCTGCAACCTCAGTTCATTCCCATTTGGAGACTAGTTCATGGACTTCTTTGAGGGGCCATTATTCTGCCTGCTACATCTGTGACCTTGTGTTTTTAGTTCTTAGCTCCCTGGACAGTGGGTTACAATGGGAAGGAAGAAGAGATATTGATGCAATTACTTAAGTTTTAATGTATGAAGTAAAATCATATCTTGATTTAAAAACAAGACTTGAAACTTTGAAAAGTCTTTTATATCAATTCACTCCTCTCAGGAAGTACCATCTTTTAACATTGGAGAAACCACTGCCAGCATCGATTTGGTGTTTGTACATTAGTGTATGTTTCCACATCTTTACTATAAATATGTATCTACAAAGAGACCATAATTAATTTAAATAGCATTTATTTCTAATAGTTTTCTTGATAACTTTCTGAGAATATTATCTTTTTAATTTGATTAGAGCATCATTATTTTTTATTTTGTATCATGGCTGACAGAGAGCTTATACTAGGCTGAGAATACATGTCTGCTCTGTCTTTTCAATTTTTTTTATTCATGTGTCAATAACTAGTTTTATCTTCAATCCACGGATTCTTGCAAGAAAAGTTATAAGCCACATGGTCATTTTGTGAGCATTAGTTTTCTTAAAAAATAGGCAATATAGTGTGTAAACTTACTTAACTCAGAACAAAAAAATGTAATTCATCTCAGTACACTCAACATGCCTGTCCCCACCAATCCCACCATGCAGTGGAGCTCCTGCCCCTCACAGGATAGTCTAGAAACTCAGCCACACACACAACTTCCTTACTTGTAGTCCTAGTGAGGCTGCCAGTGCTAAACCACATGTTAGATATTGTTAAAGGTAGTTTTTTAGGTTATTGGATAAAAATAAATAGATATAGAGGCAATGTTGTCTCCTTATACTCCTATGGATTACCTCCTTTCAACATGTGTTCCATTTTGGAATATTTTATGCACTTCTTTGCAGGCATTTGCCCTCCTTTGGAGACTTACTTTGAAAATGACCCTTTCAGCTGAAAAACAGCTCAAAGAGTTCAGATAACATGAGTTTTAATGATATAAACATAGGCGAATCAGATATCTTTTCAACTCTATAGAGCCAGACCAAGTGACAACTGAACAGATCAAGGTCTCCTGTCCAGTGTGACTGAGTGAGTGGTACCAAGGGTCTCTTCCTGGTCCTTTGCAAAGAGCAGGACAGTAGCAGAATGAGTGAATAATGTTATAATAGACACATTTCTGAACTAGCTTTATTACTTTGGTTACAGACCAAAATTTAGATGCTGCATTTCTTATTTTATCTTGGAAGTTGCTTATTGAATAGTTAGCCCACAGTTATTTGATAGTTTTCTTATTACAATAATATATTTTTAAAGGATTTTATTTATTTTTAGAGAGAGGGGAAGGGAGGGAGAAAGAGAGGGAGAGAAACATCAGTGTGTGGTTGCCTTTCACATGGCCCCCACTGGGGACCTGGCCTATAACCCAGGCATGTGCCCTGACTGGGAATTGAACCAGTGACCCTTTGGTTCACAGCCCATGCTCAATCCACTGAGCTACACCAGCCAGGACTATGATAATATTTTTTACAGCAAACCCAAGTAAGTGAAATTTCACAAATCATTATTTTTTTCATTTGTATTGGTGTAAGGTAGGTAAAGATAAATAAAATATTTTGATCAATTGCTATAAGACTTTTCTAGTCTTAAGAGTCTAGTCTAGTCTATAAAGCTAGGTCCTTCGTGATAGCTAAACACTGTAATGAATATTATTTTTCTACTTTCGTAATAGAGTATAACTCTGTAGAAAAAATATAACACTTCTACCTACACCTTTATGTTGATTTAAATTAAACTAAATTATTTTGTCTTCTCTGATACCTTTGGAGATAACAATGATATCTAAAGTATATATTAGTATATTATTAGCTTCTTTGACAGAGACTATGTTTTGGTGTCTTCTAATGTTAGCTGATTCTATTTGGCATGCTTGGCCATCGGCATTTACTGGTTGGTTCATTGGCATTTACTGGAAGAAAGGCCAGAGGATTGATGAGAAGGCCCCTTGAGAGCCTACTCAGTGAACTTAATGCTGAAACACTGTTTTCACATGTCAATATGTAGAGCTGATTTGATGGGGTTGAAAAAATTCCACCCTGATAAACAAATTCTGACTGAAAACAAAATCCACCCCACCAACCTCTGGTTTGCCTTACAGCTGTTATAAGAGGCCTGGAAAATATTAACTGCTAATGGGTGTACCATAAAATTGTTGTGTTGCATTATTTATACATTTAAGAATACAAATATAAGAACCCTCTAAGAAATATTCATAATATAAAATACATTTTTATGTTTTAAGGAAACTTTTTAACAATCCCAGTGCAAGTCCCTTTCTAGGCTAAACAGAAAGAGATTTACCGGGTGGCTAACAATGAAAAGCAAATGCAAGTCCTGATTTTATCATTTGAGTAAGTGCAGTGACAGGGTTAGGTTGAGACACTGAGCAAGTTAAAAGGATTGCATAAGATGATGATCATAGAAGTATCAATACTTTTACAAAGGCAAAGGAGAGCAAATTCCTTTAAAATTTTTTAAGAAATATATTATTACTTATTTCATATAAATATGTTACTTATTTCTTCTCCATAGTTTTAAGGTCATGTATCATTCTAAAAATATTGGGTTACTGCATTTTCTGAAAAGATTCATAATCTATGTACTGAAGAGAATTGGTCAATATATTTATTTCTCCTTTCCTAAATAATTCTTTTGACTGACAAAAAGATCAAGTTCTTTATTGTTATGCCACCACAATATCTTTATTCAGTGATTTATTTTTTTTACTAATGAAATGTGATAACACCTAGTTGTAAAAAACAGCAATGCATAGCAAGAGAAAATTTATCAGATCCAATTGTTCACTAATGGGCTATAATAATCTCTTGATAGATGACAAGAAAGGAATTTTGGACAGGTAGTCAAAATATATGGTACCACTAGCTGGAAATGGTAAAACAAAAACATGCCATAGTAGAAATATTAGATCACACTTTAGGTCCTCAAACAAAATTTACCACCTATAATCTCAATAGTATAACAAACAAATTAATTGAAATACATGTTTTTACTTTGCTTTATTGATGGGAACACTAATAAAATATTTATCCCCAAAATTACTTTGGCTACCATGATTAACCAAACTGCTATTTAATTAATAATGCTACTCTCATGAGAACCTGTCTAGACAAGTTTTGGTCACCAATTTGTGGATGGCTGAGAGTTGCATTGCGTTCTGGGTTTCCTAGAATACAAGCTGAAATAGTCCCTGTGGCTTTCTGTTTACCTTTACGAAATGTAATATAACACATTTTTGTTAATAGCAAAGGCATACAACATAATAAATAATGTCAGGATAATAATCTTGATTATTTCTGCTTTTAATAAAGTTTTAAAAGTCATTTATTTTAAGGACACTTTTTCCTGTTCCATTAAAGTCATCCATCTCTATAGTTACAACATTTACTTTTTCGCTCTGTATTATAAATTCTGACTGCATAAAATTCTGACTGCATAAATTTCATCTTTCTGACATATTAAATGAATGCAAATTACATAAGAGCAGATTCCAACACCACTTTTTGTGTAAGGGATTGATTAGCTTTTGCAAGTAGGAGTCATATATGAGATTGATTTGTTTTGGCCTGCAAGCCTCACGTGAGGACTGGCAGGCTGAAGTTTCACATCTGTAGACACAAGGATGAGGACACTGGCTGTGTGTCCTGCTAATTGTGGATGCTAGTATGAATGAATCAAAGAAATGAGTCATCTCTAAAAGCCTGAGTGTCTTAAGGGAACACTTTAAGGTGAAACAGATGATGAGAAAAGCTCATCCAGGGAACTCAGGAAGAAAAGCTTGTTCAGGTCTAGCCTTAGGGTGAGAGAATTGCTGAGTCTGAGGGAAGCCTAAAGGATTCTTAAAGAAAAACAATTTCCCATCTACCTTCCTAAATTTCCCAGCACTTACACCAACATTTATTTATTTATTTAATTTCTAAAAGTCTTACCTGAGGACATCTTCCCATTGCTTTTTAGAAAGATAGGAAAGGAAAGAGAGAAACATCAATGCGAAACAAAAGTATCTATCAGTTGCCTCTGGTAGTACCTGGACAAAGGATGGAACCTACAACTCAGGCATGTGTCCTAACCAGGAATCGAACCTGCAACCTTTCAATTACAGGATGACATGCCAGCTGAGCCACACCACCCAGGGCCACGCCAACATTTAAACCCTAAAGTTTAAGAGAACCTGTAAGGAATGACAGAATTTTCTCTATTTGACACACAGCTTCTAAAATGCTCTCTTAGTTGATTTTTCCTCAACTTCAAAATAACTCTATAAAAAGCCTTGGCCAAAACAGCCTGTGGGCGGCAGGCAGAGGAGGACACGTTTTGTTCTGTGTAAAGCTTTATTCCTGTGAAAACATTAAGTTGAACATCTGTGAGTAGGAAGCCTCTGTAGGTGATTTATTTGGGCTAAGGTATTAAGTAGTTTATAAAAGAAAGCATACTGCCTAATGTCAAGAACTGGGCATGGTTTAGGATTTTACTTTTATAAACTAACAAGTTAGCCTGTTGTTGTTTCATGGGTACTTGTCAGAGACATAAGGTGAGCAAAGCTCCTTGTCTGTGCTGTATTCCCTGCCCCCTGGGGCCCACGGTGGGCCCCTGCTCACACAGAGGGCTGTGCTGCAGGAGAGGGCACAAGGCCATCTTTATAGCAAGGAAAGCAAGCCCACTCTGTCCAGGGGCGGGACTGGGTGGGTGGGTGGAGAAGTAACCTCATCCCTGAAGTTTGTTGACTAAAAATATAACCTGGAGAAATCTTTCAGGTAAAGAGCAATTATAAATTTGGAGGTGATCAGCGTATCTGTAGGTGGTATTTAAAGCCATATGACTGCATTTGATCACTAAGGAAGTGGATGAAGTCAGAGAAGGAACCCAGGGATGAAGTCCTGAAACATTTTAACACTTGGGGGTTGGAGAGAAGCAAAAAAGGCTGAAAAGGACTGACCAGAGAGGTACAGTGATACAAGAAAGTGAGAGCCATCAGCTGTGCCCAAGGCCTCTGAAAGGTCAAGGACACTGAGCACTAAGCACTGACCACTGGACTGGATAGTGGGAGGACATGAGTGACCTTGATGGGAATTGTTTTAGTGGAGGGTGGAGCCAAAATGTGATCAAAGTGGGTTCAGGAGGAAAGAGGATCTCAACAATTCTTTCAGGGAGATTTGCAGGAAAAGAGAGTGGAGAAAGGGAGAGCACCTGGAAGAAGATGCTAGTCAATGAGGTGGTTTTGTTTCTTTTTGTTTATTTTAAGGTGGACATTACTACAACATCTTTGTATTCTGATGGGAATAAGTTCTTCCTTAAACCATGACTCATGATTGGGGGTTATGGAGGACAAAGATTATTTTGTCTGTCCAAGCACATGTGAACTTTTCATCTACTTCCAAACCTTCGATAATCCTGCCTCACCCCGGCTTTCAAAGCTCATCTTCCGCCTTTTCTGCCGTGAGCCTGCACCCCAGCTCCCTGAGCACATCCCATCCTTTGCCTTCTCAAGACCTGCTAACCCTTTCTCACAGCTCTGTCTCCAAAGGCCTTCTCATTCTTCAAACCATGTCATAAATGCCACATCCTTTGATCTCTCCAGTGGCTATACCTCTAGTCTGAACTGTCTCAGAGCTCCATCCTTATATCTCTAATGCACTTCCCAGTATTGCTTTGTATCATAGCTATATGTGCATTTGCTATCTCCAGGTAGGTCCTTAGAGGCAGGAACTTTTGAGAGAGTAAATAGAAGGCTCATGTCCTCTGAGAGTCCTGTTCTGGTTCCTTCAAAATGAGGATCTGTTCCTTCTCCAACTTTGACACAGCCTCATGTCCCTTGATTAAGGCACATTTCACATGATTATACCCATTTATTTAGAACACCATCTCCATCGCCAGACTCTTTCAAGGTGAGAACTTTTTTTCAACTCAACTTTGCATTTCTGACACTCAGCACTTTGCCTGGTACAAAGAAGGTACTCGTTAAATGCTTTTGAATGAACAAATGATGAGAAAGACTGTATTTCAAAGGGAAGCGTGGGAGGGAAACCAGTACTCCTGGGATAAAGTGGATGGATTTCAGAACTTCAGCACGCTAGCAATATTGAAATTCCTCCATGGGTCACTCAGGCAAAGTAAAAGCCAGCTCTGCTTGCGTGCAGTGATAACTATTGTCTTGATTTGAAAAGCTTGATAGATTTTTCTGCTTTGCTTTGATACTGTCTGGGCCATGCAGTAAACATGAGAACAGCCAAAGACTGTACCATCTTAGGCAGATGGAGGAAACATAAACATATAGACAGAGAAGAGATACTGGGCTATTTTCACTTATGCAGTAACTATTGGTTGGGTTTACATGAAACCAAATAGTTGAAGTGCATTAAAAATGGCTAGCTGTATACTTGAACACATGCTCCTTCCTTCACTGGGGAGAGGACAAATAATGTGATGGAGTAAGAATTTTCAGCTACTTTATTGAAGTAATAGGAGGTTTTTAATAAGGACTAGCAGTCTTCCCACTCTCGTGGCAAGTCTGCATTTAGCACACCCTTTTGTCAGGTCAGGAAGGTAGACAACAAAACGTCCAGACACATAATGCAGGGTTAGTAATTTGAGATTCTTCTGACTCTTCTAGAGGGGGTGGGGTTCAGCTTTGCACCATGGTTCACAGTCAGTTTGGGATTGGCCAGCAGGCGAATTTTCCTTGGAAGTTATTGCAAACTCTGAGACTGAAGAACAGGCAGCAGGTGGACAGTCTCCTTGCACAGGGCTGTGTGGACACATTTCTTTCTCTATGGCTCTCAGGAGGGCCTTTTCGTGCGACTGTCACCCATGCCCATCTGTTTTCTCTCGTGTGCCCGGTACAACAGAAGTCTAGGATCTTAGGGCCCTCAGGGGAAGAAGTCCGGAGAGGAACTGGCCTTTCATTTGTTTGGATTACTCTGGGAAGAGTGTGAATCCTGCTTAGCCCTAATCTATTTGTTTTTAATCAAGCAGCTCATACTTCTCCTTCAGGAATCCCGAGTTAGAGTTATGTCTGTTTATGGAAGTGTCCTTTGCCAAGTGAAGCCTGAAATTATTTGAAGACATTTGGATCAATCTCTTAAGGGTCCCACTGGCACCCTAGGCTCCAAATGAATCAATGAATATGGAAATAAGTTGTTTTCTCCCTGATGACTATAAAAATGCACAAGAGTAACACCATCCTATTTAGCCAGGCTTTGGGATTTACTGCCTTGACGTGTCTGGGAAGTGCTTGTGTTGACAGTCAAAATGGAAAACAAATAGTTTCGGGCTTCTACCAAGGAAGATGCGTTTTTTAATGACCCGCTTTTGTGGCGCAGACATTCTGCACAGGCCAGCTCAGCAACATTGCAGGGAACACGAACGTTCCTCTAACTCACAAGCAGCTTTGTTCACAGATAATACATTTCTGGTGGCAATGATTTGAGGAATAAGAACATTGTTCAAAAATAAAAAAAGTAAAGGCACCTATTGAAATAGCTCATTTTATGTAGGACTTTTCTAAGTGTCCACTGCCAAATTTAATAATTCTTCAATGGTATCATTTGAATAGCTTGGTAGGGTCATAGTATCTGAGTGTTATGAGGAAATTTGGAGGAAACTGTTTCTCTTAAGAAAAATTTCATTTAGCATTTACCTATTTTATAATCCTAAATGTAAACTAAAAGAGAATTTGTAAATGTGTGAGGTTAGCATAAACGTAGTTGGGGAGTAAAGAGTTGTTTTTATGACAGTGTCAGGCTGTCACAGTTGCGGTCTTGGGTGACTGCACCTGTCTTTGTGCACATGGAGACCTGTGAACAAGCCAGGTTACACAGAGCTCTGCCTCTCCCACAGCTGGCCCTCTATGTGGAGTCAGGCCCAGGAAACTGGGGTGAAAGTTGGGCTTGATTGGGAGCCCTCTGCCTGTGTCCATTCAGGTTGGTCTCAGACTTCCTTGTTCCCATCTGGTGGTGTTGACTACACTCTCTAGAATAGAAGCTCATACCTTCTGTTTTTATGACTCATTTTGGAATCTGCTCTCTGGCATACTATAGCAGATTTACTCTTTGTGGCTCTCCCATGTTGGGTACCCTTAGGTACTCAGAAGAGACATTTCTGCCAATATACCCTCAAATCCAGCTTGCTACTGGGCCATGTGATAGAACAGTGGGATGTTCCTCTCCAAATTTTATGTGTTAGAACTGAGATCCCAGAGCATCCATTGGAAGGCAGTGGATGGCAAAGCAGCTTTGCTCCAAGCTCCGTGCTTAGGCAGCCAGGCACTGCCCCGAGGGCATAGAAATCCACCTGCCTATCCACTGCCTGTCTGCTTGACTCAGCCAGTAATGGAGCTACCGAGGGGGCATTTACAAAGGGCAATGTCTGGAGCCATGACTATTGTGGACCCTGATCCTGTTATTCAGTGATAGGCAGGTAACCTCCGCAGACTGCTCAGGCCCTTGTTGCAATGGAATTGTATGTAAATACACAGTGTTTGTGGATCTCAGGAGAGCTCAAGAGAAAGAGAGGCTTTCCTCTGCTCATACGTGTCTGTGGAATTTGAGAGGACATATTTTGCAATATATGAGTAGAAGTCTGCTTCTCTGTGATTAAGTGGGGTTTTCACAGGCTTCTTAATTTGTTTGGGAGATGCATTTGACCCACCTAGTGAAATATGGCAGATGTTGTAATCTTCTGGGTTGGGTTAGCAGATGGAGCTAATTCTGTCTAAGTCCACCGACTTGAACAGGAGTCAGAATGAGAGTGATGATGCTATGACCCTGGTCTGAGAAACCCCAGGGAATTCTATGTGAGAAACTGGCCATAGTAGCAAAGTGTTCCAGCATTTGTAACTAATGGACCTTTGAGTGAAGCCAGATGCATAGCCTAAGACCTGTCAATACTTCATTATTGCTGCAGTAGATCATTGACCCTCCCTCACAGTTTAGGATGGGAGGATCTCATGTCATGGACCACCTGACCTTTTCTGAAGGTCAAGGTAAAATAAATGTTGAGCACTACCACTTTATCTGTGTGGTATTCCTGTCTGCTCCTTGATTACGAGCCTCTGTATCTCTGCTCTTCTGACTGATGAAACAACTTCACTTTGTTCCTGGGGACTAATGATATTCTTGGCAGCAGAAATTCAAGGGGTTCCACCTAGTGCCTGGGGAAGCAACATGAGTCCATTCTTGCTGCTAGCCTTGCTGTGATGTACCCAGGTCTCGGGATGGGTTTCAGCTTTTTTCCTGGGATCCAATGCTTTCTTTACAGTTAATTGTTATGGTGGTCAAGAGTCCCGCTTCGTGGTTGGAGAGATTTCAGTTCAAATTTTGGCTTTGCCAATACTATCTAAGTGAGCATGGGCAAAAGTATTTAACCTCTCTAAGCCTCATCTGTAAAATGGAGAGAATGATCATATTACTTCATTGATTATTGTGAGGGTTACTGAGATAATGAACATTTAGCACTTAGCACAGGGCTTTGCTGGACAGTAGTCTGGCACTGTATGGCCACTACTTCATTTAGTCATTATATTACTAGAGCGAAGTCCTATTATTAACTCCATTCTGTGGATGAAAAATTGAGGCACACAGTTTAATTAACTTGTCCCCAAATCACTTCAGTAGGAAGTGACACTCTGGCTCCTTTAGCTCACGGTGCTAACCTATGTCCTTACTGCTGCTCCATGCGCAGTTCTTCTACAACCCAAAGCTGCATTTACTTCACAAAAAAGTTACGAACTCCTTTATATTATAATTTCCCAAGAAGATGGTATAATTTTTCATAGTAATCTTTACTTAGAATTAAGTGCTATTCACCTATCCATTGAACACATTACTTATCACATACTGCATACTTTTTAAATGATGGATTAAAATTAGCATGAGAAATATGAAATTTGAGGCAAAAGCATGAAATAGCTCCAGAATGCTTGTGTCTAATAATCTGGAGTTTTTAGATTTTATCTTTGATTTTATTGGATGATTTTTCAATCCAATGGGCAACAACCATCTTTATTCCTAATATGTTGCAATCAATAAAAAGGAGGAGTGTTTCACTAATGACACTTAAACCAAATTCTCCCTTTCAAAGATAGCTTTGGCATGATGCCAGAACTTTATGGCGGTGATATTTCCTTTCAAATACCAGTGCCTTTCTGGGTCCAGGCACACTCATTATTATTGGAGTTTAAATGATTGCTGAAGCCTTTGCTGAAATTCAAGTGCACCATGTATTTGGATTTAAGCACAGTCTACTAATCATGACAAAAATAAAGTGAGGTTAATTTACTATGACTTACTCTCAGAGTCTGTGTTGACTTCCAGGGGTTCTATCATCTTTGTTACTTACAGTCCTTATATAATGAGTTTAATAATTGATTCCATTTTGGGATGGTGGAAAGATGGTGCTATGTCTTCTGCTTTGTAATTGTATAATTCATTTTACAATTGAATGGAGGGCGGGGAGAAATGGAGGGAGGGGGAGAAATGGAGACATTTGGTTAGGTCCAGGAAAGAAACTTAAAGAACCACCTTTGAAACAATCTGGGTTCTCTGCTGTTGATGCAAGCCAGTTGTGTGATTCACGGAAGACGGACATGAGCTCTGGGTTGTACAAGCCACAACAAAACTGTTACAACCTAAATATCTCACATAGAGCTTCACACTTCAGTGCAGAGGCAGCTGTGTCTCCGTGGTTGTCAGAGCCTGCTCTCGGCAACCGTGGTTGTCCCGAGTTAGCCTTTTCAAGGTAGACTTCCCAATTGCCAACCTCCATCAGACTCAGGAATGTCCATACCTAATGAAAGGATCTCCAGAAGGAATTTTAGGGTGGGAGCCTTACTCAGAAAAGATATTTGAGCTGGCTAAGGAGGGTAAGGCTGATGAAAAGAAGTTTTAACAACTTTTTTTTCAATTAATTTTTTTGGGATTAAATATTTTACTTCAGGGACCTGTGAAAGTTAGAAACATCTTAAAGATCTAACTTATACTTTAATTAAAATCTTTGTAGATATCCTCAACTCATACAAATCCTAAATAAAAATAGGTTATATTTTATGCAGTGTGAGTAAAAATAAATGTCACCTCTGCTTCTAATTCAGGTGTTTAAAAGTGAAAATGCTGACAATGGTCTGACTATTAGTTTCTTGTTTCAGTTCTGATTTATAAGTTATCAGACCCAAGCTGTTCTGCTGGCTGGACAATGCAGGGGGAAGGCAAGAGTGTTCATTCAGTGTTGGTTGGAGCTGGGTCTCCCTACTCTGCCCTGACAGGTGGACACTGTGAGGGAAGAAGTTTTGGTGCCGTGTAAACTCAGTGGGAGAGAATAGTGTTCAATGAGCTTTATAAATATGGCATCTAAAAATGGTATGCCATTTCAAGGTCCCCCTGGCTCTCCTCCTCAGAGTCATTGACAGAAAGTGCCTGTTGCCTACCAAGTTTGATAATTTTCTACTTTTCTACATGGTGGGAAATGAGTTGATGGAATACTTTGATTCATTACAGAGAATTTAAAGAAGATCTTAATGGGCATATATTAAATTTCTGTTTTTTATAGTAATAATTTGACACTTTGAGGCAGATTATATCTCCTTAATACATTATAATGCATGTTTATATCTCATTAGAAAAAGAGACCTACGGATACAACCATTTGTAGCTACATTTTGAGTATTTATGTCAGGTTAGTTATTTAGTGCTAAATTCTGGGTAATTTGCTTTTCACACATATTTGTGAAATGAGTATTATTACCTCTCTTTTGCAGATGAGGAAACCAAGGATCAGAATAATTTATTTCTGATTACATAGCTAGTTAGTAGTTCAATTAAGACTCAACAAGAAGTCTTCAGTTTACAAAGACTTAAGACTTTGACACTCTTCAAACTATCTTCACATTCACTGGGTAAGATCTAAGAAGACAAGAATTTGGTTCTATTAGAGATTCCCCACTGACTGAGGTGCCATGCCCTCCCTACCACCCTACACTCCCATTCACTCTTGCTCATTGATGGACCACACTAAGTCCCAACCCTGCATCACTCTTGTGCTCGCTTCTTTGTCCCAGCTCTTGGGTCATAAGGTAGAACAGAAGCATAATGCTCAGGCCCTATAAACAACAAATTAAATTTAACTTTTTTAGCTTGAATGTTGGCCTTCATCTCTATTGCTTCATCTCTTCATCTTACCATTGGCCTCAACCTTCACTTTAGCTTCATTTCTGATACTTGGTGAATTCTGTCTTCTTCTCTTACTTATGATCTTCTAGGTAGAATCAAATCCTGACAGCCACTCCATTCCTTTAAACCCATCTTGGCAAATAAGGTTACTTTATTCACTCATCATTTGTCATCTCTTCAAATGAAGAGAATATATCAATAGGCTAATTTATAAGCTTTTCTTGTAATAAAAATCTTTAACTCTACGGAAGTCCCAAATCCAGCGAAAACATTCCTTATCCTGACCTATGACTTTGCTGACTGAAAGACCATTGTGAAGTAATTATATATCCACAGAATACCTTACTGTACTTTCCTTCTACATTCATTTCTTCATTCTTTCTTAATGTGTCTGAGGATAAAGAGTCTTTCCTTTTTAAAGATAATCCCTCTCTAATGTTTTTTCCTTATCTCGATTTTCAAAGATTTTTCTTTTGCTCTTTTGAGTTTGTCTCTAAATATCTCTTCTTCACAGACTCTTTTCCTTCTGCCTTCAAAATTGTTTCATTCCCCCTTATCTTATAAAGATATCACTGCATTCTGTTATGTCTCACAGCTTCCTCCTTCTGCTCGCAAATGTCTGAAATGAATGTGTTATCAGCTGCCTCCTTTCCTCTGCTTTTCATTCCTTCCTTAATTCATGGCAAATTGGCTTCTGGCCCTACTTTTCTGCTGAGATTGCTCTTTTAAAGGTTAACAGCCTACATTTTGTCAAATGTAATGGCTGTTTTATCCATCCAAATTCACACAGTGTTGACACTATGTTCTGACGAGACCATGTTAGGTTCTGCCAGGCTCCCACCTGTCTGTCTATCCCTCTCGGGCCACTTATTCTACTTCTGTGTTTCAGCCTGGCCCCAGTTCCTAGAAGTGATTCTTGCTATGGTAACGGTGGACTGAAAGGCTCTAGGTCAATGGTGGGACTAGACATGTCCCTTATTGCTACGAGAAGCATGGTCCTATGTTGGTGTTATGTGGATTTCCACCAGGGTAAAAGAGGACAAGCAGGGACAAGCCAGGCTTGGAACATACTTGAGGTGGGAAAGATCTGCCTGGGATCTGGGCAGGAAGGACCAACTCCAAAACAAACTCTAAGAGAGTGTTTAAGTCAGCTCCAATCCTGGCTGTGGTCAGGATGTGCTGACTTAAAAAATCAAAGGAAGCCAGGTCCAGACGTTAGGGTGGTGACATAGTCTCACAGTTCTTGGTTTTAAAGATGATTTAAGAAGGGAGGCCCATGTAAGAAGAGTTAAGGAAACTGGAGCTAAGGACAGATCTGTGAGTTAAGGTAGCACAGAAACCAGAGAGAGAGAGGTGGAGTGGAAAGTTACCCTCCTCCCAGTTTAGGAGAGAGGGGGTGAGGATAGGAGGAAGAAATGCAGCCCAAGAAATTAAGGAAGAAGGGCCAGAACAGCTGACTGATGGCACAATTAGGAATAGAGTGGGGGCTACAGCTTGATGCTCACACTGGCCCTTGTTCACACCAGGGTTCTCACAGAACCTGTCTTAGGACACGAAAATACTTCCTCACCCTGACAGCCAGTTGGGAGATCCCTCCAAATAGACAACCAGTCTTGGCTGTCCCTAAGCTGGGACCTTAGAAGGACTAGGGCTGCACTGCTTCTCAAACTCAAATGCTTGTGCTCATTACCCGGGATCTTGCTAAACTGAAAATTCTGACCTAACTAGGTCTTAGGTGGGGCCTGGATTCTGCATTTCTAGCTCACTCCCAGTGACACTGCTGGCTCTGGTCTTTGAGCAGCAAGGGGTTCAGGCAGCAATTGTGTTAGCATCTGGAGTTAGGCGGAACTTATGTTTAAGAGGAATCAGCCTCAGGTTTGGTCCTTGGGATTTCGTCCTGATACAATCTAATGACTGTGGCAAATAGAGTCAAAAGCAATGTGACTACGTGTAGTATGCCACCTTTTGTTTAAAAACGTGGGGAAAGGAACACACATACATAATGTCTTGTATGTTGTGACAGATTGCTAGTTGCCTATTCACCATCCTATCTCCCTTTTTAATTTTTTTCCCTAACAGAACACCTATATTTGGCAGTGGCAAACTACCCATCTTAAATTAACCCCCTCAGACAGGGCTAGTCAATTAGATGTGGTGTGGAGCTTTCAGGAAAGCTCTTTAAAGGGAGCTGACTTCAGGGAAGCACACCCTTCTGTTTTTCCTTCTTGGGTGGAATATTGGTGTGATAAATTTCAATCTAGCCACCATATTCTGATCACGAAGTGACTTTAAGAATGAATACTGGGTCCCAAGACTGATGAAGAAGAGAGATTAAAAAAGCCCGAGACTCTGATGATGAGGGGGTTACCATTATAGACCTGCAGGGCCTGTCTCCAGATCATGCCAGAAGAGAGAAAAATAAACCTCTGCCTTCTAACTAACTGTTATATGTAGCTGAATTCAATTACTAACTGGCATGAAGTGCACTTAATGTTTTTGGGAGTTTGTCTACAGAACCGATGTCAGCTGTGCCTTTGAGGGGGGAACTGATGATATACCCTGGTTTGGGGACTGGGAGGCAACTTTAAATTTTATAGTATTCCCTTCTGTCCTTTTTGGAGTTTTACTCTGAGTCACAACAGTCACAGATGACAATAAAGACAAACAACAACAAAGGAGAAACAAAAAAGTAAACAAGTGAAACAGAAGCTACAGTTATATGAAAACCTTGGGTTGTTGTGAGTATTCATGAAAAAAATACCATAATCTTCAATTCTTGTTTTCAAATCCTTTGAGTGATTTTTTCTTTTCATTAAAGATGAAAATGGATCCAGCTGTGCTGAGCGACTTTCACCAGGTATTTGTCCATACATGGAAATTAGCATGCATATTTGACATTCAACTCAATGCTGATTTTCTCCCTCACTTTCTGCAGAATTTTACATTAGGGTCACCATCCAAACAACTAAAGCTCCAGCATTTTCACCACTGAAACCAGATCTTCAGTATTTTGAATTCATATTTATGATTGATAACGAGCAAGTGGCTGAGAAAGAAATATCTTTTGAAATATGTGTCTTTGTTTGTTGGACTTGATGCAATTTAATCTATTTAATTTTCATTGGCAGTTCATTTTATGGCAAATATCCTAACTGGCATAAATCTTTATGTCTGATAAAATGCTGTTAATCAACATTGTTCAAGAATTTTCCATTTACCCAAACATCTCCACTTGCCTTCAAGCTTTGTTTTACTACAAATTCAATCTTCTTTCTCCTCTAGCTAAAAAAAAATTCCTCCTCTTTCAACCAAAGATTTCATACTTTCTCATCATTCCAGCATTTGATTATAGATCTTTCCAGTGTTTGAATGACTGCTTACCTATATAACTTTCCCAGGTGTATATATCATTGTGTGCACATGGGTGTGTATGCAAAAACACACCCGAATCTTTATACTAAACATTTTCTTCTCTTAATATTTTCATTTATTTTCACTTGAATGAGTGATGGATAGATTTTGTTTATTTATTTTCTTTGGCAGTACATTCACATCTATATTTTCAAACATACAATTTGAGCATTTCACTAGGGGGGCTAATAAACACAGCCTGGAAAGTGTAAAGATAAATCTTATTCACACTTCATTAGATCAAAGAAGATTTTTTCACATCAGTTAATATTATAATACTCTTTAGAATGTCTGCCTTCTTCTCCCCATGGTGTTGATGTGAAGTTAATCTAAGACTAGTCTGGAAGCAGATTTAAAAAAAGATTTTGCAGATGTCATTTGGAATGTTAACCTTTCTGCATCAGGCTCTGACTATGATATTCTTATCTTGAGTACTGTGCCATTTCCTTTCTTTTTTTTAAAAAAAATGTTTTTGAAAGGTTTTACCTCACATGATACTGAAAGATGTCTTTTCTCAAAAAAAGTAAGCAAATGATTGTAAAACAAAAAACTTTAAAAATATAGTTAATCCTTGCTAAAATGAGTAAAGTAGCCTATGACATCTCTATTGTGACTTCTACCTCACACATATTCAGCAGACCTGGTCTTGCTATTTTTTTTTACAATTTTATTTATTTATTTTTAGAGAGAGGAAAGGGAAGGAGAAAGAGAGGGAGAGAAACATCAGTGAATAGTTGCCTCTCGCACACTCCCTACCGGGGACCTGGCCTGCAACCCAGACATGTGCCCTGACTGGGAATCGGACCAGTGACCCTTTGGTTCACAAGCTGGCATTCAATCCACTAAGCCATACCAGCCAGGGCGTGGTCTTGCTATTTTTGTTGTTGCTACCAGTTTTAATCCTGTGAATGGAAGGAATTTAAATTTCATTCCATTTACTGATGGATTCTCAAATAATTTTCATCAGGGACTTTCCTGACATCCTTTTTCTGCTCATTTCATTCAACTAACAATATTTATGTGTTTGAAGATGAAAGGGGAAAGGAGAAAAAAGGAAGAGGAAGAAGAAGAGGAAGAGGAAGGAGCAGAAAAGGAAGAGCAAGATGTAGAGAAAGAGAGAGGAAGTCATATGCTTAAGGCTGGAACCATATCACAGGGCTTTGTAAGAATCTTATCTGCATTTTAGAAAGAGTGCTCACCATGCGAATTGCTAAAGAATGGAGACATTTTGTCTCTGCTCAAAAGGCTAATTAGGAATAGTGTTTCAGTAGTTAATGCGAAATCAAATGGGCTCTATTTCTTTTGCACTCCATTTTCTCCTCCACTCCTTGTCCTCCAGAGGGGTCCATGTCACCATATTCTTCCATGTTGCTCATTTTAGATATTATCAGATGCCTGGTTGGCATTAAAGAGTAAAATCACAGCCATCTGGTAGTCTTCAAAGGATAAAATATTGAAGGGATAAAGCTCTCTGAAAGGAATGGAGGTTGTGAAATGGCACATAAACTAGTGAGTGGGGAAGGACTTTATCTAGTGATGAGAGGTGGTGTGAGTGATAGACATCACACCCAAAGGAGGCGGTACCCACTCCCCTGCTGGGGGGGAGCCCTGAAACCTGCCTCACTTGTTGGTGAGAGGCTGTGGGTGAGTGTGCAAGCCCATACATGCTGAGAACACAGACACCTAAGGGTGCTCCAGTTAAAGTAGGAAAAAACTCAGCTAAGGAGTTTGGAATGCTAATTATTCCTGTTTGAATACATTTTATACCTGGTTGCTTCTTCTCTGCTATTGTACAAGGGGCCCATGAGAAATTAAATACTTTATTTGTGGGCAGACAAATTACTTTTCAATAAATTAGAAAATAGGTCATTGAACTAGCTGGTCTGAATGGTAAGTTTCTACCTGCATCATGCATATAGGAGGTGCATTTGAATGAGAAGACTACCTGCATGACATATTCTTTCATCATTGTTCAAACAAACTAACAAAAAGAAAACTAGGAAAAAAGACACAGCTATTAATGCTCATTTGCTAAAGATCTGTTTGGTGGTCAGCATACTTACTTGCTGTCAGAGCATTTAAGTGTTCTAGTAATCCCCTCTGAAGGGCAGTGTTTTTAACAGTTTAGTAAATGTGGGCCTGCTATCTTTCAAAGGGGCCTTATTAAAACATTTTAATGCTTCTTCAGATTGACTGACTCAAGAAGAGTAATGTGGATTACAATGGCTGGAACTGTCAGCTAAACTGAAAGACCTATTCAGCTGAAGAACATGTTTAAAATAAATTATTTCTATAGCCACTGAAACATACCATACTCTAATTGGGAAGGTGAATATATAGTGCATATTAATACATATTTCCAACCAAAATCCTGTTGAAAGGAACTTTATTTGAGCTTTCATTATGCTATTCCATTGTGGTTTCTCAGCATGGAACTAGAAATATTAATAACGTGCATTTTCTCTTTTCAAATCCAAACCCAATTAAAATATCACACCATACTCATAGCAGTGCCAGGTCTTTGCTCATCAACTTCTCCTCTCTGAATTCTGGCCACTGCTCAAGACTTATGCTCAGTGCTCTGGTAGAAGGCACTAAGCCTACCTTGTATTACCCTGAAATTCCATGTCATGTCTCTTCTGTCTCTAAGAATTCTGGTACCAATTCCAATGTGTGGAGGTTTTCTCCTACACCACCAAGCAATTCTACGATACTTGCTGGGAGTCCTACAATTCAACTCAACTCTGGCATCTCTACCTAGAGATAGTATCAGATCTCACAGGTTAAGGATTCAGTCCTCAGAGAGTGCCCCTATCTTCCCTTCAGATGCCAATTGCAAGTCCAGGTTTAATTTGCTAGAGTGACTCACAGAACTCAGAGAAATATTTTGCATACTAGATTACTG
This sequence comes from Phyllostomus hastatus, assembly GCF_019186645.2. Classification (NCBI taxonomy): domain Eukaryota; kingdom Metazoa; phylum Chordata; class Mammalia; order Chiroptera; family Phyllostomidae; genus Phyllostomus; species Phyllostomus hastatus. The sequence goes on along the minus strand of NW_025334017.1, from coordinate 8,212,636 downwards.
GGTTAATGTAAAAGGATGTAACTCAGGTACAGCTAGATTGAAGAGATGCATACGGCAAGGGGTGGGAAAAGGGTGCAAAGGTTCCATGCCCTTTCAGAGAGCACCATTCTCCTCAAATCTCTGCATGTTCAAAACCTGGAAGTTCTTCAACCCCCATTTTTTAAAAGGATGTTATGGAGGTTTCATTACATAAACACATTTGATTAAGTGATTGGCTAATGGGGGTGCAGAGGTGGGACTGAAAGTTCCAACCCTCCAATCACATGGTTGGTTTCCCTGGCAACCAGCTCTCATTTTTAGGTGAGGTCCAAAAGTCACCCACTAACATACTAAAAAAACACTTTTAATCTTTTTCACCACTTAGGAAGTTCCAAGCATTAAGAACTCTGTGCCAGCAATGGGTTGGAGACCAAATGTATATATATAAAATAAATCACAATATCACAGTTTCTAAATGACATATCACCTTATTTGGTTTTCTTAATTTTAGAGAACCAGAACAAATTCTACCTCTTCTTCGGTTACCTTTTAATCATTAAAAAGATATTTAAACAATAACGCATAACAGAGCTCAATAATGGTTCAATTTTTTTTTATCAGTAGAAAGTGATGGCTCTCTCTTAGATAGAACCACAAGATTTACTATTTGGGTCCCTAGTTTATTACCATTACATTATCATGGGGGTCTTTTGAAGGATGGCTTCTAAAGTTCAAAGGACTTTAACTTTTTATTCTGCAGTCACTTTTTCTTATCTTTCTTGGTAACTTTGTGATCATACATAGCTGTTACACAGCATTTATTTAGTAACTCATACTAAATAACTGAATATAGTTTTTAAAATCCCTTGCATTAGTAGACATAAGAATAGACAAATAAATCAATGGAACAGATAGCCTAGAAATAAACCCACATAAATATAGTCAATTCAATTTTTTAATCCTCACATGAGGATTTTATAGATTTTAGGGAGAAGAAGGGAGGAAGAGAAAGAGAAACTTTGATATTAGAGAAAATCTTTGATTGGTTGCCTCCTGTATATTGCCCTGACAGGGGACTGAACCCACAATTTAGGTATGTACCCTGAAAAGGGACTGAACCCACAGCCTTTTGGTATATGTGATGATGCTCCAACCAACTGAGCTACCTGGCCAGGGCAATAGTTAATTGATCTTTTTTTTCTTAAATATTTTATTGATTATGCTATTACAGTTGTCCCAGTTCTTCCCCATTTGCTCCCTGCTTCCTGGTACTCCAATTCTCTCTGGCAATTCCCCATCCTTAGTTCATGTCTATGGGTAATGCATATAAGTTCTTTGGCTTCTCTATTTCCTACGCTATTCTTAACATCCCTCTGTATATTTTGTACCTACAAATTTGTGCTTCTTAATCCCTGTACCTTTTCCTCCATTCTCCCCTTTCCCCATCTTAGCTGATAACCCTCCAATGATCTCCATTATCTGTGATTCTGCTCCTATTATGGTTGTTTGCTTAGTTTGTTTTTGTTTCTTAGATTCAGCTGTTGATAATTGTGAATTCGTTGCCTTTTTAATATTTTGGTTTTGATCTTCTTCTTGTTCTTAAATAAGTCCCTTTAACATTTCATATAATAATGGCTGGGTAATGATGAACTCCTTTGGCTTTACCTTGTCTGAGAAGCACTTTATCTGCCCTTTCATTCTAAATGATAGCTTTGCTGGATAGAGTAATCTAGGTTGAAGATCTTGCTTTTCATCACTTTGAATACTTCTTGCCAGCTCCTTCTTGCCTGCAAAGTTTCTTTTAAGAAATCAGCTGACAGTCTTATGGGACTGTCTTTGTAGGTAAATCTCTGCTTTTCTCTCTCTGCTCTAAGATTCTGTCTTTATCTTTAACCTTTGGCATTTCACTTGTGATGTGTCTTAGTGTGGTCCTCTATGGGTCCAACTTGTTTGGGACTCTCTGTATGTCTACTGGACTTGTATGTCTATTTCCTTCACCAAATTAAGGGAATTTTCTTTCATTATTTTTTCAGATAAGTTCAATTTCTTGCTCTTCTTCTTCTCCTTCTGGCACTCCAGTGATTCAGATGTTGGTGTATTTGGAGATGCCCCATAAGCTCCTTATTATATCCTCATTTTTTAGTTCTTTTTTCTTCTTGCTGTTCTGGTCGAATGCTTATTTCTTCTTATGTTCCAAATTGTTGATTTGAATTTAGGCCTTCATTCCCTCCATTGTTGGCTCCCTGTAGATTTTTTATTTCACTTAATGCAATTTTTATTTCTGGATGGGTCCTTTTTATGCTGTTGTCATACTCAATGAGTTCTTTGAACATCCTTTATCACCAGTGTTTTGAACTCTGCATCTGATAGGTTGGTTATCTCCACTTCATTTAGTTCTTTTTCTGGGGTTTTGTTCTGTTCTTTCTTTTAGGCCATATTTTTTTGTCTCCTCAATTTGGCAGCCTCCCTGTGTTTGTTTCTGTGTATTAGGTAGAGCTGCTTTGACTCCCTGTCTCAGTAGTGTGGCCTATTGTATAAAAGACACTTGTAAATTGTGTGGGGCAGGGCCTTAGGTAATCACCAGGGTGGGGTAACCCATTTCACTGCTTTGTGGCTCTCTGTGGGGGTAGGGCTCAGAGAGTGGACAGTGCTGCTGCCTCACTTCTGGAGATTTGCCTGTCACTTGCTGTGTTTTCATTCACTTTATTTTTTCCCTGTATGCTACTGATGCCCTTCCAGCTGTAGCTCTTGTGCAGAGGGGGTGGGTCTGTGTAAGTTCTAAGTACCTACAGGCTCTTTAAGAGGAGTCCTCTGAAAATATGGCAGTTTCTTCCACAGCCCCAAGCCCCACTGGTTTTTATAGCCAGAAGTCTTAGGGATTTATCTTCTTCACACTGGAAATCTCAGCTGGGTGATCTGGTATGGGGCTGGGATCCCTTGCTCCAGAGGTATCCCTCCCAATTTTTGTTCACCACATGCAAATGTGGGACAGCCCATTCTGCTGCCTCTCCATACCACATGGTGTCTCTGTGCCTCTCTGCTCATCTCTGTATCTCTTCCCCTCCCACCCATCTGGAAGAATGCAGCTTCTTTAAACCCTCAGTTGTCAGACTTCCATGCAGCTCAATTTTCTGATGGTTCTAGGTGATATTTGTTTTGAGCTCTAGTTGTAATTTTTTTCTGTAGTTGTGTGAGGAGACAAAGTGTGTTTACCTACAACTCCATTTTGACCAGAAGTCCTCAATTGATCTTTGACAAAGGAGCAAAGGATCAATGATAGCTTTTTCAACAAATAATGCTGGAACTACCAGCCAACCACCTGCAAACAAATTAATAGACCCTTCACAAAAATTATTCAAAACAGATCATAGATCTAAATGTGAAACTTGAAAGTGTAAAAGTCCTAGAAGATAACATAGAAGAAAATCTGGGTGACTATGGCTATGGTTATATCTCTTTTGCTATAACAACAAAGGTAAAGAATTGATAAAATGGAACCCTGAGGGAGCCCACACCTTATTTCTAGACTCTGTTTTATACCATCACAGTAACTGAATAAAGGCTTGACTATTACTTTCATTTTGGTTTCTTGTCTAATCTACCACTTAGACACCTGACTGCCCAGCTCTCACTGTTTCTTGACAGGGAGCACATATGGACTCATAGGTTTCAACCCTTCCCCTCTGAGAAATATGCCTTCTGTCCACAATGCCATTTGGCAGGGCTATCCCTTTTTTACCTACTGAAAAACAAAACAAAACAAAATATGATCACAAATATTCAAATGTAGCTGTCAGGTCTACTTCTTAATACTTGGGCAGGAAGAGGACCTGAGCCTGAGTGTCAACTAGGATATTCCTAGGTTTGCATTTCTAGCCATGCTGGTGTGAATATATCCCTGTCTGTTGTGCCTCGTATACCCCAGCAGTGACGGGGGTCTCCTTGCCTCTCAGAGGTTTTAGGTACCAGGCTCACTGTGAACCCTAAGTCCTCCTGAGATCTACATGCATTCCTTATCCTACATCTCACACAGAAAGTTATTTGTCCTGTGCTGGCAGGTGCAAATTTTGCTCTATTTCAAATCCTTAAGTAGATTCTACTTATATTTTTCTGAAGTTAGGTATCATTAATTTTCCTTTTAAATTAATTTGCCTCTGGGATAAAGCACAGCTGAGACATTATATATAGAATTCAGATCTCTGATTCCTCATCATTTTCCGCAAGAAAACTAGTAAAAATGATCATTTTATTGAAGACTTCCACCACTTGCAGCTGTTCCTGTGCCCTAATGCTTTCCTGGGACATGCTCTCTGGGGCTTGGCCCAGGGAAGGGCAGCCCGTGTCTTCACTCCAGCTGGTCCTGCAGAACAGCCCTGCCCCTGCAGGCTGCATATTCCTTTAACCATGAAGTCTGGGGAAAGACATTTCTTCATCTCATTATGTTCATTTTCTGAGATCTACCTAGGCCACTGCTTGAAAGAGAAAACGTAGATAGCATGCCAGTCACATAAAGTGAGTCTTCTGTTGCCTGTGTGTAGAATCATTCCAAAGCAGAGAGCTATACAGGAGAAATTCTCTCTGTGGATGACTGTTCAAATGAAAGCCAGTCTTTGACTCCAGTTCTCCCAGTATGATTTTTGTTGTGCTACAGAAGTCATATCTAAAACCAACCTTTCCTGCAGCCACTCTTCCAAAGCTAAACAGGAATAGCAGATGGTATCATCCAGTGACTTCTAGTCTTTCTGATCTCAAATGAATAGTGGCTTCTCTTTAAAATTCTATTTAACTTTTGCATTATTTTTACTTTATTATCTTAAAATAATTTGCTACTCTTCCTTTTATTCCTTTTTAATTCAAAGGACTCTGTTTGATTTCAGTTCCCCTAAATGAATTCTTACTTTATTCCTCAGGTTAGTTATCATCATCCTTCTGAATTAATTTTCACAATGAGAAAACACTACCACAAACTAATAGTTTTTTTCCTCTGATATTTCATCTTAAAATATTTTTATAAGAAGTTTCCACATTTTCAGCCAAGGCCATTTCAGAGGTCGTACAGACAGACATACACCGCTCTCCCCCTCCACATTTCCATGGTCAGATTCTTGTTTCTCTGGTCCTCACTCATTTCTTTCCCAGGCCCCATCAATGAAGTCTGTTTTCAGAATACTGCTGGGGCAAGAACAGATCTAATCTTTTAGATCTTTTTACTTTTTGCTCCACTCTATTTACTTTTCTCCCCTGCCTCTTCTGTGAGCAACAGCGGGGAAGGTCTGAATATTAACTCAGGAGATATTTTTATCCAGGTATAGATCCATCACGTGAAGTCCACTGGCAGGCTATGCAAATGTTGCACATGATGTAATCATAAGGAGCACACCCGACAGCCTTTCAATTCGACACTCACTCAAGTATTTAGAAGCTGAGCTTATCAGGGTTTATATGTGTTGAATGCAGGCAGCTTTCCCTTGCTTTTTCAGAATGTATTAGTTGAGTAATCATGTTGAAAAGTAAACATTCACAGAAGTGATAACACTGGCATCATCACGAAAGGGTCCCAAAGCATCAGTGGGACTCAGTGCATCAAATGGATCAGAGTCACAGCCCTGTGCCATCATCAGTACATGATTTTATGTCTGACACCAAATCAGCTCTGCAGTTAATCCAAGCAAAAATTCTCTTCTGTCTAAAACATCTCACTAGTTCAGGTATAAATCATTTCTGCCTGAATTATGGAGATAAAAGCCTCCTTGGTCCATTTCCCTTTGCTAGTATAGTCTTAGCTTGTAATAGAAACAAATACCAGGTCATGGGGAAAAATGGAAATAAAGCAAGAAAGAATGTAAAGGAGACACTAAGAATAAAGAAAAGAAAAGAAATGGTACAATATTTTTCATTTTTCATGAAGAAAAGAAAAATACTGTACCATTAGTATGATAAAATGATTTTTTGCTTTCATTAAAGTTTAAAATTCTTATGCTGCACCATAGAAGTTTATTTAAAACTGTTATAAAGCTCAAGTGTTTGTAATTTGGCTTTTTATTCTAGTGAGAACATCTGCTTCCTTTTCTGACAGTCATGCTTCTCTTGTTTTTTTCCTTTAAAGATGTTTTTCAAACTCCAGACACACTGGTCTCCTAATACATTCCAGTCAGATCCAATATATTCATTTCTGATTAACATGAAAATTGTGTACATGGTTTCTTGTCAGTTAAATGATTTAGTTCCTAGTTTGCTATGTCTTAAAGTCATCTTATTCTTACACAGCTGGATGTACTATGTTTTTCTGTGTACTCATTTGTGAATATATGTATATATTTTCAGTGTAAATATACTCATACGTATACAACCAAGCGCTCTATTTTATTTTGAGAGATGGCTCAAAGGGAGGATTTTATTGTGTTTTTAGACTGCTAGTCAGCAGTTATTAAAAGTAGACAATAAGGTATGTTAAATATCTAAATTAAAAACTAGGGTATTGGATTCATCACCCCCAACTAATATTTCTTACTACTGGGCAGTGCGCTTTTGTATGAAATTTATTATGACAACTCACTATTCCTGGCTCTGAGAAGATCATGTTTTTAACCATCAGACTGTTTCTCCTCCTTTCTAAGTAAACAAACAAAAAAGGCTTTGTTATTTACTCTTTCTTTGCTTTGCCCCTTCATTGATTACAGATATGTATGCTGTGAAGGATTGAGGTGTCTAGATTCTCCAGTGTCCTGCGTACATATGCATGTACATGCACACACGAGTATATGCTTGCAGGCACACCTGTGGACTCATCTATACAGGTGCACAAAACACATGCTCCCCATGCACATATGCATGTAATAGACACTTAGACCTTGGATGTATCACTCCTGCATTGTGGAATTACGAAAATCTCTTTTTACATTTTATAAAAAATATAACTCCTTCTGCCTTTCCTCTGAGACACAAAGCTATACCTGTATTATCTAACTCTCTTGGAATCCTCTTATTCTTTCTGCCCTCTGTGTTATTTCTGTGTCTTTACTCTTCCTATTTCTTCAAGCCACTGACTTGTATCTTATCTCTCCTAAGAGCTATAAATCACCAATACTATTTTCTCTAATTCCAAAATGATTTGCAGTGGCCTTTATAAATTCTTGAGGGTATTTTATTTAGAACTAAGAGTTTTTCATGATTTTCAGCACCCTTTGGCCTGAAGAAAGGAAAACTCAGATATTATAATAAATGAAAAAAAATTCCCTTCTTTTTTCTTCAAAAATGTTTAAATTATTTTTTATTGCACCCTTTATTTTGGGTTATTAATATCTGATCCTGTTTCCAATAAACCAATTTTCTTCTCTTTAAATTTAAATTTTTAATTGCATTTTCCCCTTTACCATTTATTCCCTTTACACCCCCTCCTCCCACAATCACCACACTGTTGTCCGTGTCCATACCCCCCTGCCCCAGAGCTGTCCACCAGCTCTATGAGTCTGTCTCTATTTTTCTTGTTAGTTCAGTTTGTTCATTAGGTCAGTTTTCTTTAATCTTTTTTAACTTTAACATTAAAATATTTTAATTTTTATTTATTCTTAACTACAAAGAATCACGATTTCCTATGTGACTTTATAATTGCATTCATCAGTTCCATAGTACAAGTTTTTTGCAAATTACTCACTACTTTCTTTCTAGAACCTGCTTTATTCCCTGTCACCTACATGAGTAGTTTCTTCTTCCCTTTGACCATATTTTACATGATGCATCAGATCTGTCTTACAAATTGGAAGCCAAATCATTTTTTCCTGACTTAAAATATAGAGGCAGTCTAGTTTTATTAATATTGTTTTTATAATTGGATTCTGGTGGTAAATTCACTTTTGGGCAATCCATATCATAGACAAACTGAACTGCAGATCAAACCGATTGTAATAAATGTAATATGGTAAATGTATAATATCATCAGGACAAGCACAACCTTAAAAGACAAGAAAACCACTGGATTCCTAAACACACCACACGGGTATCAAAAGAGTCAATTTGTTTCACAAGTAATACCAGGGGAAGATGAAGGAACTCCTGTGTCAGTTCCTTTGTATTGCATTGAGATGAATCTGCCTTCTGTATTCTCTCATTCATTTAAATTTATTTTAGAATAGAAAAATAAGGCTGTGGATTCAAACCTGTCCGTGGTTTAAACCTAAAATCATTCACAATATCAAATATTGATTAAATGCCAAACTACTAATAAAAATAGCAATATACTTTGTAAGTAACAAATATGCTAATACCCTAGCATAATAAAAATTACAAAATAGCATTAAAATTACACTAGTTGGAAAGAACGACTATGCTGTATTTTTCTGGGGCAGTCACTAAGTCAACTCTTTAAATAAATGATGAATTCTCACAACATTTTGAAAATGATGTAAACCGACAGCTTGTTTGAGGTTGTTCTCATGCTAACAGACACAGGTGAACTTCCTGTGGGGTCCTAACCAAGGGAAATGCCCCTTTTGTGATCTTACTGTTGGCTCATCTGATCTTACCAAGGCAGATGCAGTGTGAGGTGGAGTAGAAGGGCAACAGGATTTGAGTCTGTGGTGAGGGAAGGGGAACTGAATCCCAACAGATGGATTGTGAAAAATGGAGCTTTGACAGAGTCAATAAGATATAGCAGGGAGAGAGGGTGGGGCTTATCATGGTTCCCAGCAAGAGCAGGGGGTAAGTAAGATACAGCCCACATTGTTGGGGGTCTGGTCAGAGTACAAAGGTCCAGCAAAGAAGAAGCTGGGACATTGGCTTTGGCCCAGGGAAGGAGGAAGGATCAAGATACTAGAGGGCTGAAGCCCAAGGTGAGCACCCAGTGAGCTGTGAGAGAGAACTCGGGACAAGATCAAAGCAAGATCTAAAACAAGTTTCTTCTCTTTGCAGGCAGCCCCAAAATCCACCCAACTGAACCCACCCTAGCACCTGTCAGAGCTGATCGAGTTCCACAGTGTCTGGGATATGCCCTCAACTTCTTTGTGTCTGTGTCTGTGCTTAAGTTACATCCAAGCAAATTTGGGGCTTTTATGGCAGGGGGCTTTCACGTGTGTGTCAGTGTGTGCACATGTATGTGTGTGCTACATTGTATAACATAATAATCTGTGCTGTTTCTCAGAGCATCCCAAATAATCCACTTTGTTTGTGTTGTTTACAGGGATTAAAATGTTGAGTGGAAAGCCCTATATGCACTTCTGTGCCATAAAAGAAGAAATGGAAAGCCTGAGGTGGCCCATGAGGTTACCTGGGAGCTGCATTTTGTATTCCTGCAACAGGCAATTTTTGAAACCCCCTAAAAGTTTGATGAAGTTGGCCTCCTACTAGCTTTGTAGCCAGGTAGTCTGACATAGACCTGAAATGAACAGCCACATCCAGTGTCCTACCTCAAGGACTTCCCTCATGTTCACTGTCAGTCTGTTTGCATCATCCAGATGTGTTTGCTCCCTTGCCTTAGTGAATATTCAAAATGGCCATAATAAGTCCAATAAAGACTTTCATCTTTTTCATGATTAGGACTAGTTAGAGGCTCTCAGAAATCCCTGTTTGGTATAAATAGTAGTTCACCTGTGCTAACGCAATAAGCCAGGAGTCAATGGAAAGATATCGACTCTACATAATGATTTTATTTAACACCTGGGGCTCACTGCACATTATGTGCACCCTCACTTCTCCTCTTGATGAGCAGGAGAGACATGAGATGGGCAGATGGGACCTTTCTGTAGATTTCTTTCAATAAATTCTCCATGGGATGCCATCACTGATTGATCACGAATACATGTGCCCTGCTGAAGATCAATAGCTCAAGCAGAGGAGTAGAAGGCATGAGGGATTTTGGAAAGTCTGAACACATTTTAGAGTCCTGTGATTTCTGTGTTAGGAATGGTGCATTTTTTTTTGTACTCCAGTCTGTATGCTTACTGAAGGAGTCTGCTGGAAGTGATGGTGAAGCTAACCTTGGCTTTGATGATTTTAAGTGATACTAGACAAGCCCTTGTATCCCTGGGATTAAAGATTCTGAGGGAGCAGGTAGTATTTAAGAATGCCTATCCTTGGTGACATTCAAAATTAGAGTGGGTTTGGAACCTTTTCCATACACTGAGACTGTCTGTGGATGCGGGGTTCACAGTGGTATCACCCAGCTGAAGGAATTACTCAGCCATGACAGAGCTCAGTGTGTGTGGATGTGGCCATCGGTTGAATGGTAGTCTGTGTCCATATTGCACTAAAGAAGCATTTTTAGTATTCCCCAAGAATGTTTCCAGTGAGGACATGTGTGCCCCCAACCCTCTCCAGTACCTACGTGAATCCTCAGTGTCCAGAACACACATTTACACTGAGTCCAGAAGAGGCCCTGGAAGTCCACACACAGCCTCTCTGGGCAGCCATGACCACTAGCTGAGTTGTCACGCAGCATGAAGCCTATTTGCTTTGCCTGTATTAGGCCTTGAGTAAGCCTCAGCAGTCCCATGAGGTAGGTGGTGTGATTTTACAGAAGACAAAAAGGAGAACTTGGAGGGACTGCATACCCTGCCTGAGGTCACAGTGGGAAGGGGGACGTGAGATCACTTGTAGGTCTGTCCGGCATTCCTCCTTATTCTGTGTGGTTCTGCTGCTACCACACCATATGGTCTATGCTGGGAAAGGAGCCATATCTTCTGTGTCTTGAACAATTTAAAAACTTCTTATTATTTCGGGTCCCTACCCTGGAGTTAGAGTTTAAACAGACTGATGAAACACTATCATCCACCTGTCCAAACTTATAACCTGCCATTCATAATAATTCTGACATTTCTGAGGTCATCTCTTCCTCCCTTCAACAGACAGATGAGTCAGTTCTGTGATTCAAAATGAAAAATCAAAATGGCAACAAATGTCAAATGCAACAGTGATTTTTTTCAGACAAAGCACCAAGAGAGCAAAGCTATTAAAAATTTCATTTTTCTCTGCCCTTCCATTTACTGGCTGTACCCTCCGTGCTCCTGAAGTCTGCACCGTCCAGAGCAGCATGAACTGCCAGCGCCTGGGACACAGCACTGTCTCTGTACATGTGAATCCCGGCAGAGTGAGAACCACACATAGGTTGTTCAGTAGCAGGGGTTTGTAGGAGGGACTGAGTAAATCCTGTGTTATTATTTATAAAAAACAAGGCAGGAAGAGGGAAACAAGAGCGCATTACCTTAAAGAGCAATTTGAACTTCTATATATTTATTTGATTTTGGCTAAATATAACTAGACTCCTCCCATTAAATACTGTTTTACTTGAAGGATATAAAAATGTTAACTGCAATAAGAAAATCTTGCTACTTTAAAAGGGAACTAAACTTCCATTTAACTTAGGAAAAGACAAGAAAATAATGCCTTCTTATTTGCAATTTACATGTCATCATTGGCATTATTATTTCCTAAACTATGCATACTAAAACAGAATTAAGTTGTACCATGAGTACTAAAAAATAGCATAAGACTGAAACAATTTTTAAAAATTTGAATGTAATGTGAGTTAAATCAACTCTTCATTTTTACAAATAAAAAAGCTGAACCACTTGTCACTTACACTTTGGTTAATCTTGCCCTGGTTGTCTAGTTATTGATTTGTATGAGCATTCATTTGTCAAAGCTGCTTTAGTTCATGCCTCTCTTACACATTCATCATTTACTAGACTGGGAACACACAGGCTTTCCCTCCTTGCCCTTTGTACATCACTTTAGTGTTTCTGATCTTTACTCTTCTTCGATAGCTGTGAGATTGATTATGTATAGATTTTGAAACACTCAAGTACTAAGTGAGATTTTGCTAACTTCTGTGTTACAAGCAAGCCTTTCAAATTTAACATGCTGAATTCAACCTATATCTTCTGAAAGGACTGGAGGCCCCAGTGAGTTGTGTGTTGATAAGAATCCCAAAGCAGGTGTATTTTCATGAAATAAAATAATATAGTACAGAAAGCAGGGTGGAAATTGTATTTAGAAAAATTAAATGGACTCTGGTAGCATGTTGATGTATAGTAAACAAAACCTGTGTTTTTCTTGGGTGACTTTTTTTTAAACATATTGTCCAATTCTTTTCAAAATCAGGCCAGTGTCCTCTTCCAGGCCTGGCCTATTATGTGAACGTCTGTTTAAAATGTCCTTGTACCTGATTTTATCCCCATCTTCTGGGGTAATTGTGATAAGCAAAGGCATTAAATACAAATGCTACACAAATTCACTTACAAAGTTTTCTATCCTATCACTCACTCTGTCCCTGCCCAGGGCTTCACTTCTGCGCAGGACTCGGGTTCAGGCCCCGTGGGACAGGGGCCTAAAGAAGCACTGAATCTTTTTTGTTGAACTTCTCATTGAAGGGAAGAGTGATGGGCCTTGGGGTAGAGGAAGTAAATAAATATAGGACAATGAATCAGCTGTGTTGGGTATAGGATTGCATTTATCACTTATGCAGCAGGTCTACAAGCCTGTATTAGGAAGATTTGTAGAAGATACATCCAGTGTGGGAAAAAAGAGAATTGAAATCATGTAAACACAGAAGGCATCCCCTGATCTTGGACATCTGCTTTTACAGTAATTCTAAAAACTCCAGCACATAACAAAATATTTCTTCTTTATTTCTGGTCAGATCCAAACATGTTCTAGGTCTGAATAGCTGTTCTTGGATGATTTATAGTTGTATACAACATACTTTGTGGGTAAAACTGGCCTTATTTTATACAAACTTCCTTTCAGATGTGGAACATGAAAGTCAGTGGCCCTGCCCAGAGGACACAGAGCACCACATGACCTCTTGCAACCTGTCACCCTGTGGGTTAATGGTAGGGTAACTCAGGGTGTGTCAGGGCACTGTCACTCATCAACTTCCCAGCCCAACGCTTCTGTCTCCTGACAGACCAGACAGTGTCCTTTCACTGGTACTTCTTTTGCATTCTTGTCTTTTTTCCTTAATTTCTCTTTAACCTGGACTTCAAGAAGACTGCATTCAATTTGAATGCACCAGCATTTAGGATTGATAACACTGAGAACAAGAAAACAAAGTGTTCCCATTAGGGCCCAGCTATGCAGGCCTGATAATATTGAAGTCAGAGGCAATTTAATAGTATCTGGTGAGGGCAATGGTGTGAGGAGCTTCTTATGGAGTGAAAGGTTCTCTGCTTCGTTTTTGGATTAAAAATAAAAATTTCTTTTACCTTGATTTCACATTTTGTTGAAAGTGCTAACCTAAAGCTTAAGCAAGTCTCCCAAATATAAATTTTCTAAAAGGAATCTGAAATCCTGGTTATCTCCAGAAAGAAATCATCCATATTGGATATGAGAACCAACAGTTTCTAAGGAGTTGTTTTATTCCGTGGATACACTTACTTTTTACACAGATTTACAATCAGTAGCCCTGGAGAGCTCCCCTATCACACCGTCTACAAATAATGTAAACAGGTTGAGTTGCAAAAAAAAAGAAGTCTTCCAGATCACAGACCTACCATAATATCTGCCAGGCCAATGATCGTCATGTCTGGGGCACTGATCTCACTTTTCAGCTTTTGCCCTAGAAATTCCTGCTGGACACTATTAATTTAGCATACAAATAGTCTTGTATCATGAAGTTGCAGCATGCCTCAAATCGCATCTTAGAACCTTTTCCATAAAGGTTTGGACCCCTAACGACTAGTAAAAATAGTCCTCGAGCTTCCTCACTTCTTGCCTGGCATTTCATTTGGTCAGAAAGGCCATGGGTTACAGTCGACAGGAGCAAAGGAGAGGGGGAGTTCATGGCACTAAGTGCTCCTTTGCAGCCCGAGCTCGTTTCAGGAGACACAGGGCAGAAACAAATCCTGAAAAATACTCTATTAGTCTCCTATTGCTGCTGCAGCAAATTCTCAGAAAACTTCATCACTTAAAACCACACACATTTACTATCCCACCATTCTGGAAGTCAGAATTCCAACATGAGTCTCCAGGGTGTCGACTGCACTTCTTTCTGGTGGTTCAGGAGGGGAATTCACTTCCTCACCTTTTTTTCCAGCTTCTAGATTGCTTGGCTTAGAGCCTCCTTCCATGTTCAAAGCCATTAATGACAGGCTGAATTCTTACATCACGTCTTTCTGAGTCCTTTCTTCCACACTTGTGTTATATTGGACTCATTTGCATAATCCAGGACAATCTCCTCATCTCGGGGTCCTTAATCTTATTGGCATCTGCAAAGTCCCCTGTACTGTGTGAGGTAACACATCAACAGAGTCCTGGCATCAGGACAGGCACATTTGGGGCAGCTGTTGTGTTACTTTCCACAAATGCCTGGCTGAGTTGACGTGTGAACTCTCTGGCTGCCTCTTCAGTGTGAAAATCCCAGGCGGAAGCCCAGGAGTGGGACCCAAGAAAACATTTGCATAGCGATGTCCCCCGAGGTGCTATGATAATGAGATGCTGCTGTTCATACCTGTTCAGGTGACTCTTCTTTCTCAAATACCCTCACTAACATACATTCAATACAGACTTTTTTCTTTTCTTCCTTCTTCATCATAATTCTATTTTTCCTCTATGTGGGTTGAGTTACCAACTTTTTAACATACAAATTGAGGACTGAAAAAGTATGTAAACTGTTAACTCCAATATGGTTGAAGTTATCACTCTGGTAGTATTTGCCTTGCTTAGAATTATGCAGTTCATTGGTGGAACTTCTTTCATCCTGGAAATTCAATCTGCATTAGGACAGTAAAACATTAGGCCATCCATTTGACCTGCTCAGACAACCTAGGCTTTTGGAGATATTATCATGGAAACACTTTCTTTTTTTACACTAAAAATGTAGACAGCAGTATAAAAGGACAAGAGCCAGGAGAAAGAAAATCTTACTTTCTCTTTGAGTGCTTTTTTCTCTGACCTTCCATGTTTAAATATAGCACACCCTAGAGATAAGGTAAAACCGTGTTTCACAATGAAAAATTAATTTCTTAGAGAGCCTGATGAACATGTTTATGGCAGAACTAAGCAGATTACATTTAACAGTGGCATATGCATTATAAACAGTAAGCATATAACCAGGCCACTAAACAAGTCAGCATTCCTTTGAAATCTCTTTTTTTCACGTGGAATGACAATTGAAAGATAATGTGGCTTAGGGAAGATGTATGTCAGAAACATTCCTTCCCCACCCCAACCCCATGAAAAAAGTAAGCCTTGGCTTACGTGTATAAAAGCCATTCATTCATTCAAAAATACTTATTAAATGCAGGCTAAGAACAATGCTGTGAGGGAAGATGTTTGTGACTGTGAATATATGAGTGTGAAAATAAAATCCACCTATTCTCTATCTAGTTTACAGTCTAGAGAGAAAACACTGTAACTTGTGAGCGAGTCCTGGGTGCAGCGAAGACCGTTTATGTCTTTGCTCTCCTACAGTTTGAAGCCCACTTTTCATTTCATTTATCTGATCCACACCAAAACATCAAAAGGAGGTCTCTAAAAAAGATGTATTTCCTTTATTTATAATTTTTATAGCCTAAAACCTCAACACTTTGGATATAGGTATCTTTTTTTTTTCTACTGATATGCCAGAGATTTTTCAGGAAGCCAAATCCATTTGCTAGAGCCATAAGACCATATCTATCACTCTGTGGTGGTGTGAAAGTCTGTTTTTTAATAGAGGCAAAGAACCCTACATGCTTTAAACAAGATATGCCATCAGGCTTAGCATATTTTAGGTTAGTTAAAAAAAGGAAACTAAGTGTGTTTCCTAAGTGTGTTACCTCCATAAATAAGGGAGGTAAAGTTAATGACAGATGAAGAATTCCTGTTGTTAAGCCTTCAGAAGGAGGAAAGAAGTGGAGTTGACGACAATGTGACATAGAAACTGTTTCACTGTCGGACTTCCGCCTGCTAGAGAGCTGGGCGTGAATGCCTTTAGGAGCAGAATTAACTATGGCAGAAACATACACATCCCATGGTGCTCGGGTGTGGAGCTGATCCCTTATACCTCTTGCACTCAGGAGCGAGAAGATGCCCCTGGTGCACATAGAAGTCTCTCCCCTAGTTATCCAAACCTAAGAATGTTAGTAAAAAGATACTCATTTCCTTCCCATCAGAAGAGTCCAAGCTATCCTAGTAATCCCAGAGAGACAAATATCATTTGTAGTTGAAAGATTTCAAATGAATATTTACATTTTACTAAAATGATTAGAAACTGGTATCTCAAATGCAAAGGAGCTTATTCTCTTGGATAAGGTCCTGATTATTCATGTAAATTAAAATAAATATGTGATGGTGCTTCTAGCCCTCAAACCTAAGGACTGTACCTTATAGATGTGAAGACTTCTGTATATATAGTCAATAGCTCCCCCACCAACCAATAACCCCATCTGATGGACCTGAAAGATGGATTTTCTCCAGTTAAAACTTATGTAGACCATACTTGGGGGCAAAATAACATTTAAACACCTACTATGACAATTATGGAATAACTTGAGAGTTATTTTAGCTTCATGATTTTACTTGATTACATCTTACATTTCTTATTGTTTTCATCACATCTACAAGCCTCTTTCTAGATGTCCCAGCTGTCTCCTCTGGTGTTCAGAGAAGCATTCTGACCACTGCCTTCCCCACATTTTGATACCATCGTACATTTCAAAAACTAGGATTTAATGATTTCCTCCATATACATTTTATTTTCCTAACAAAATTTTAAGAGTCAGGAGAGTTTATTTTTACTTTTATTGCTCTCATTAGCTAAGAGTGTACTTTACGTATAGTAGACGTTTAATAAACACGTGGACTACACAGACAAACCAATTTAAACGAAATCTAAGTTCAAGGTCTCTGTTGATGTCAACCCGCCAAGCATGCTGCAGGTCCCTACAACAGGACTCCTTATGGTGGGAGGACATATTGGGTCCCGGGTAGGGTAAAGTGCATTTGTAATTTCAAATTGCTTTTGGCACAAAAGACAAAATGAATTGGTTCAGTGTCCTTTGTTTCTCATTAACCCCAAAGCATATTGAATTTAGAAAAATAGTTAGAATATTACTTGATAGTGCATCCATCTGTCAAATCTAGCTACCACAAAAGTTGTTCTGTTACAAAACAGTAGACAGATGGCAACCGCACGATCCTGAGGTATAGCGTTGAAACACAAATACAGTTCTCTGGTCACTAAAAACACCAGTCATGTCTATTATAATACAAAGCCATACACATCATTTTCACATTTAGAATTAAAATTTTTCCACTAAATAATTAAATATCATTTTAACATAACTCTAAAATCTCATTGGAATTTTCAGTCACAAGGAAGAGATTCTTTTTAATGCCCGATATGAATTGTGGAGTCTTTCCTTTACACCTGTATGGCTGAATATCCAGTGCTTAGTTCAGCAGGTGTGTTCATTATTACATCATTAATCTCTGATTTTAAAATATTATGAAGTATAATGTTTTAACCTTAAATTGAGATGGTGTTACCTTTTCTACCTTATAAAGATGTATAGAATCAACTGAGTTATTCAAACATCTCAATTGCTAGTTTATGAAGACAGAAAGAAGATAACATTCATCAGAAATAAATGTCAGTTCATTATACATAATGACATTTATAAAGTCCTTACCCTGAGACAGCTGGTTCCTCCTTGGTAATATTTTTTTAGAAAACAAATAGTGGAAACTTATGAGAATTTCAAACAGGGATAAGACTACAAGTCTAGACTTCTCTGTGAGTGAATTTAACAAATTGCATTTACTACCTTCCGTGATAAATGTACCTATCACATTTTAACTTCCCAGGCAAATTTATTTTTTTGTTATAAGGTTTAGATTTCACTCTGCTCAACTCTTCATACAGGGATTTTTGTCTTTAACTCCTTGAATTGACTAAATGCTGCTTTAGTTCCTATGCTATCCCCTGAGTCCTGTTTCTTAATTATCTCTGGACACTGTGTCCTGGCAGAGTCTTCTTCAGCGTGAATCACCATGGAGATCTGGAAGCTATCAGAGCTAAAGAATAGGAGGAAGATGCAGGGAGAGGCCCTGCCCACTCCATCTGTGAGCAGGGTCTGCCCATTGCCCTGTCCTGGACCCATGCTGGGGTCTTTGCTCTCTGCTCTCATTGCTGTCAGAAAAATCAATGGAATTCTAGGTATTTGACAAGAACAGCTGCTGCTTTGTATTTTTGTTTTACCAAAAGGGAATCTTAAAAAACAGTTAGAGAAGGCCAGACTTACATTACGGGACTCAAAGTCCTGACACTTAGAATGAAAGATAGAATGATACTTAACTTTGCTAAATATTTCTTATATTTCCCATTAGAGGACATTATGTATCATGCTAGAAATTTAAAGGAAAGGATATGTTATATTAAAACATTTATTTGAGAGCTGGGGGTTCAGTGGGAATTTTATGCTCTATTTTTATGGCACAATGTTTTCAGCAATGCTTTTGTAGTTGTATGTACTGCTACATTAATGGTTGTATCAAGCTATGAAGGTGAAGATATATTCAAAAATCAGAAAAAATAATAATGGAGAGTGGGAGAGGCAAAAACAATTAACTTTAGAAGGATTTAAGGTGAATTACATTAATCAAGCCTGTGTTATAAGCCTTTGTTATATTGAGTGTGGTCACAACTTTTTTTTAATTATACCATCCCTTAGTTAATGTTATTAAACTGTCGGGGTGTCCAACCTGTGGACTGTAGGCCGCATGTGGCTCAGGATGGCTATGAAGGCAGCCCAACGCAAAATCGCAAGTTTACTTAACACATTATGAGATTTTTTTGTGATTACATGTTACAATGTATTTAATGTGTGGCCCAAGACAATTCTTCTTCTTCCAGCATGACCCAGAGACGCCAAAAGGTTGGACACCTCTGGTACATTAACCCTAGAGTTTAATATTAAAACTCAGATTTAATTCTAGTACATACACTTTAATTTATTAAATACAGAGGAAAATTTTGTATCTATTTATTTCTCTATGGTAGAAATCAGTAATAAATATGAATATTAGACATTACCTGATAAGGAGTTACAAAAAGAACATTCAACTATTGAAAATGTTGTGCTGGGTAACTTATAGCCATGACAATCAATAAATAATTTATGAATAAACAAATAAATATAAAAACAGAAAACAAGAAAAATATTGTTTTATAAAGTTATCTTTAGGTTTTTGCCATGAATTTTAGATTTATTCCAATTTGGTCTGTTGAAACCTACTATGAGCACCTTGACATTGAAATATATATATCTGCAACAGAAATCTGGCCCCTCCTTTGATAGATACTTTGCTTTAATTGTAACACAATGAGAATTTCTTCAGTTTGTTCATTTCTCACTTCATTTTGAAAGTCAATTTGAAGCAAATGTAGCAATTAAAAAATCTCTCTCTCTAGCTTTCATTTTGTGATGGAAAGTGGAAAGCGTATCTTCCAGGAGTTTACTTTAGACACAAATGGCTTTAATGACCAAACATTAGCATTTACAAAATAAAATAAGGTGGTTTTAGTTTTTCTTTTTCTTTTTTTAAAGATTTTATTTATTTTTAGAGAGAGGAGAAGGGAGAAAGAAAGAGAGGAAGAGAAACATCGATGTGTGAGACAAACATCAACTGGTAGGTTGCCACTCACATGACCCCAAAAAGGGGCCTGGCCCACAACACAGGCATGTGTCCTGACTGGGAATTGAACTGGCAACCTTTCAGTTTGCAAGACGATGCTCAACTCACTGAGCCACATCAGTCAGGGCTGGTTATAATTTGTAAATGGATTTATTATATATACACACACACACACACACACACATAAATATATAAATTATATAATATTTTTATATTTACATATGTGTAAACACTAAACTACAGAACAAAGAACAAAATATTAGCCTCATTACTTTGCCATATTTAGTCATTCTTAATTTATCAAAAATCATAAAATTATAGGACTTAGATACCTTATTCATACCGCAAATTTGACTATTTGACAAATGTCAGTGTTCCTAGCCATTCTCTGTAATGCACCTGGGGTTATTACCTTTTGTTTCCATGCCTATTTGGACTCTATGCTCTGCTGTGCTCTATTTTCTCTTGTAGAACAAGCTTACTTCAAGAACCTCTCTCTACCTGATTTGCTTGTAGCTTTATTTTCTTCACGAATTTCTTTATCTTTGCTGGTAGAGGCATTTGACATGGCCTCTCTAGTCCAGCTATTTTCTTTCTTTATTTCTGTTTTCATTTTCAATATCACTTTTATTATAGTTAATTTACAATTCCCATTTTCTGTTATAGTCAAGCGTATTTAGAAAAATAATCAAGAAGGGCAAGAATCATTGCAAATACTGTATCTCACATCATATTCACAACTGAATAACTATCAAACCACATTTAAGCAGCTGATGATCTAAACTTTGGCAGTTTTCAAGAAACACTGATCAAACCATAATAAATCTCAATGCATCAATTAAGATCTACTGAACACCTCCTCTTGTAGTCAGCATTGTATCAGGTGCTTAGGATGGGTAGTTTGACTTAGTAAGTTTCAGAACTATACATTTAAGACATAATATAATCCACAGAGTTGTATTTTGAGATTTCTATCAGTGAGAAATAGGAGGTTTGTGTTGTCTCTGGTTTAGTTCCCAAAGCTTGGCTTCTTTTTCTTTCTTTTTTTTTGAAATCTTCACCTGAAGATATGTTTATCGATTTTAGAGGAAGTAAAGGAAGGAGGGTGGGAGGAAGAGAGAGACAGACAGACAGACATCAATTGGTTGCCTTCCATATGTGCCCCAATTGGGGGTTGCCCAGCAACCTAGTTATGTGCCCTGATCTGGGATCGAACCTGCAACCATTTGGTGTATGAGAAAATGCTCCGACCAACTGAGCCACCTGGCAGGGCCCCAAAAGCTCCATTTTGAGTTCTCCAGGCTTTGGTGGCAAACATAGCCAGGTGGCTGGTGGCACCCATCTTCATGCAGCTATTCCAGGACACCCCCATGGGCATGGTCAGTAGGTGCATTCCCACTGGCCCCATGGGTGCCCCCAGATGGGACTTTCCCACAGAGTGCCTGGTCCAGCTGTTTCCAATGAATCTTTTCAGTATGTCCGAAATGCTGGGAGTCAAAGATTGGGATGCATGGGAATTATGTGGCCAACTTGTTAAAAGGTGGGTTTCTGGATCCCCATTTCAAGAGATTTTTATTCATTAGACTTGACAAAGGGGTGGGAATTTGCTTTGTTTACAACACTTCAGACTGTTCAAGGTTGACACATTAAAAAACTTCAGTGGTTTGTTCAGGCTTTCTGCTTCTTTCCCATTGAGTTTTAGAAGATTATATTTTTCTAGAAATTTGTCCATTCATCTAGGTTTTCAAATTTCTTGGCATACAGTTCCTCATAGTAATGAACTTTCTTACAGTCCTTTGTATTTCTGTGGTATCTGTTGTAATCTCTCCTTTTTCATTTCTGATTATGTTTATTTGGGTTTTCTCTCTTTTTTTCTTGATGAGTCTGCTTAAAGGCTTGTCAATTTTGTTTGTCTTTTCAAGGAACCAGCTCTTGGATTCATTGATTAGAATTGTGCTAGTCTCTATGTCATTTAATTCTGCTCTGATCTTGTTTATTTCCTTCCTTCTGCTTGCTCTGGGCTGTCTTTGTTGTTGTTCCTCGAGTTCTTGTAGACGTAGGGTTAGGTTGTTTGTTTGAAATGTTTCTAACTTTTTTAGGTGGGCCTGTATTGCTATGAACTTCCCTCTCAGGACTGCCTTGGCTGTGTCCCATAAGTTTTGGGTTGTTGTGAGTTCATTTTCATTTGTTTCCAGAAAGCTTTTGATTTCTTCCCTAATATCATTCTTGGCCCATTCATTGTTTAATAGCATGCTATTTAATCTCCATGATTTTGAGTGTTTGGGGTTTTTTTTCCTTGGGGTTGGTTTCTAGCTTTAATCCCTTATGATCTGAGAAAATGCTTGGTATGATTTCAATTTTTTTGAAATTGTTGAGGCTTGTTTTGTGTCCTATCATGTGGTCGATCTTTGAGAATGTTATGTGTACATTTGAAAAGAATATGTATTTAGCTTCTTTGGGATGGAGGATTCTGTATATCTCAGTAAAACCCATTTCATCTAGGGTATTGTTCAATGCCACAATATCTTTGATGATATTTCGTTTGGAAGATCTGTCCATTTTTGACTTCACACCAGTGAGAATGGCCATCATAAACAAAGCAACAAACAACAAGTGTTGGAGAGGTTGTGGAGAAAAGGGGACCCTAGTGCATTGTTGGTGGGACTGCAGACTGGTACAACCACTATGCAAAGCAGTATAGAACTTCCTCAGAAAACTAAAAATGGATCTGCCTTTTGACCCTGCAATTCCACTGCTGGGACTATATCCTAAGAACACTAAAACACCAATACAAAAGAACCTTTGCACCCCGATGTTCATAGCAGCACAATTTACAATAGCTAGGTGCTGAAAGCAACCTAGATGCCCATCAGTAAATGAATGGATCAAAAAACTATGGTACATTTACACAATGGAATTCTATGCAGCAGAAAGAAAGAAGGAGCTCCTACCCTTTGCAACAGCTTGGATGGAGCTGAAAAGCATTATGCTAAGTGAAATAAGCCAGGCAGTGAAAGACAAATACCATATGATCTCACCTTTAACAGGGACCTAAACAACAAAACAAAGAAGCAAAATATAACCAAAAACACTGAAATAGAGGACAGACTGACAGTGATCAGAGAGGAGAGAAGAGGGAATTTCAGGGGAAAATGGAAAGGGTTTACAGGAACAAATTTAAAGGACACATGGACAGAATCTAGGGGGAGGGTAGTAATGGGAGGGAAGTGGAGAGGGTTGGGTGGGTGGGCTGGAATGGGAGTAAAAGGGAGAAAACTGTACTTGAACAATGATTAAATAAATAAATAATAAATAAATAAATAAATAAATAACTTCAGTGAAGCAATGACTCAGGACTTAGGCCTACAGCACAGTCCTAGGTACAATTGGGATACAGAATAGGTAGCACCTCAAAAAACCTCTCTTGTGCTACCCCTTCATAATTAGACCCTTCCTTGGCCCATAACTCATGACAAATGCTGATTGACTTTGCATGACAATAGTTTTGTCTTCTGGAGAATGTCAAATAAATGGAATTAGAGTATGTTACCTTTTGAGACTGGCTTCTCGCAATGTTTTTAGATTCGTCTATGTTGTTGCATTTATCGAGAGTTTGTGAGAAGTGAAAGTGCTCACTCACTTTGCCTTGTGTGTGAAAAGACCCTATTTCTTCTCAGCCTTGCCTTACTACTGTCAGCAAATTGTAGGAAAACAACGGATAGAGACTTCAGCACGGGTGCAATTGTGCAATGCTGATGAAACCTGCAGGTGACAACTTGCTATCTCTTTGTCAGTGGCCCCTTGGTTTGGGTTGAGAAATTATTTATTTACTATTTACTGTTATTTATTTCTAAGGTAACCTCTGTAAAGGATAAATTAAACAGCCCAGATCAGCTTAGCTTGTCTTAAGTCTGCCAGGTGACACAGTCCACAATACGGGATCTCGATGGCCCAGCAGAGACAGAGAGGAGAGACTGAGATTTGGGATATGAAGGTGTCTCCACACCAGCCAAGGAACCAGATATGAAGCAAATGATTCTAATTCATCACAATTTAGCATTTCTCAGCTATTTAAAATCTCACCCCCTCTGTTTTCCTAGCCTCAGTGCTAGGAGAGCATTGTATTTCCAATAAATAATGTATAATTAATTAACATTTCCAAAAGCATAGTACCCTTCACATATAATTGTCTTCTGTCTCCCAAAACAGCAGGTACTAATGAGATCGGATTTTTGTCTTGGAGCAATCAGTTCCTGTTATTTGGCAATTATGGAGTGCTTAGGGAATGGAACTCAATTTCTCTGGGTTCATCCATTTAAAATCAACTTTGTTGCTATGGAATGGATAGAATTCTTCTACACAGGAAATCTTAGGTAACAAAGTTAGAGAGAAAGGACACTTGCTCTAAGGAAATTTAAACGTGTACTGCCTCAGAGAACTTAATAATTCTGAATAAATAGAACAGAGAAGTCAGTAGAGATGCTGATCACATCCTTGAGTATGTCTTTGCCTGCTATTGTCATAAATATTTAGCTTTACTCAAGCGAGTTTAAATTAATAAAAGTTTGTTCATTGTATTTCTTAGATTGGATTTTTAAGTTCACATACACACTTGTTAGAGATAAATAAACTCTCACTGTAATACCTATTTTATTTATGCCCTCAAGGTCTAGAATTACCTTCAAGATGTATTGTTTCTGAGGTGAGGAAATAAGACTAAAGCAACATAGGTCACTGCCATGCAGGGGCTGGGCAATTGTAGCCTGATAACTAGAGATGAGCAGAGGAGGGGTTTGGGTTGGCGGCATGGTGATGACTGGGGAGGGGCCCGCCTGAACCAGGAGCAGTATTTATTAATATATAGGGTGAGGCATTTGTTATCACTCGCCCTCAATGATGTTAACGATATGGCATGGTAAGTTTGTCCTTTGTTGTTTTCTGAGGCATGGCTGCTGCTGTGTCCTTCATTCTCTTACTGCTGGCCTCTTTGTGACTACTGCAGGTGCCTGACACTGCCCCGGAGCCACGGGCCAGAAGCCGACCTGCAGCCACTTTATCTCCTGTGCTGGTACCATGGAGTGACTGAGCTCCGTCCCCTTTCACTTTCCTAACCTGGCTGCACGTGAGGATTACCTGGGGGCTTTTCATAGGTAGCTCTCTGAACCTATTTCATGTCCAGTCACACTGAAGGTCTCCAGACAGTGGGACTCAAGAATCTTTTAAAACATCCCTGTATAATTCTGACTCAGTTCTGTCTGAGGGCCCAGTGTTTTACTCAGTTTGTTTAACTGGTTTGTTAGAGGAATGTATAAAGACACACACACACACATTTAATTTGGGAGACTTTATCTCATGATGGCATAGAACCTGGGCACTATTGGAAGTAGACTGCAGAGATTAGAGAGATAAAAATATTCCTATTTCTCCATAATAGCTCAATTGGATATGCACACTATTATTATGGATTTCCCCAACCCTCTGTTAAATCCATAATAAAAGACACATCTAGTAAGAGTGAAAAAAACATAGGAATGATAAGTAAGATCACTAAGCTTGATAAAACTT
The DNA here is from genome assembly GCF_019186645.2 of Phyllostomus hastatus. Classification (NCBI taxonomy): domain Eukaryota; kingdom Metazoa; phylum Chordata; class Mammalia; order Chiroptera; family Phyllostomidae; genus Phyllostomus; species Phyllostomus hastatus. Next base: position 8,187,484 of record NW_025334017.1, on the reverse strand, counting down.
GCCTATTATTTTGGGGAAAAATTTCTTCTTAATGTGTACTTCAAAGTGTCTTTAAATTTGCTAAGACTAAGAGTCATGAAACCTTTCATTCAGTGTAAGACAGGGAATGGGAGTCCACTGTCTTTGCCTTTCCAGCTGGGAGACCTCAAAAAAGTCACCATTTCCTTTCTTGGCTCCTCTCCGCCCCCATTTAGGATGCCGGGTCAGGACAGTCTCTAATGTCGCTTTGGGCTCTCTATTCTATGATGGTGATCATACACAAAGTAACTGTCATGCACTGGCCACTGTCCTACTGGTGTCTAACATTTAGGTAGGGCAACAGGACAAATCCATGAAATGTTAAGTGGCATGCAACATAGGAAGTAGTTGGTATAGTGCAGAGCAGAAGTCTCTAAGGTCCTAGATGGGGTGGGCTTGTAAAGAATGGCCTTGTGGTAGAGTAAGAACTGGGTCAGGGCCAGAAGAGGATTTAAATGGGGGAAAGGAGTGGAGGGGGCATTCCGGGTAGAGAGAGAAGCATAGAAGTCAGAGTACACATGCATGGAGCCAAGCTTTCCATTCCCCACACAAGATAGACTGAATCTCCCCATGAAGTAAAACTTCCTCTTTTGCATTCCTAAAGCACGTTGCAGTGACCACCATTATGGCACTTAATACTGTTTTTTCCTGTGTTTTTTGACCGTTAGACTGTGGAATCATTTTCCATTCACCTTTAGATTGCCAAGTCCCAGCAGATATCTTGTATCCAGGAGACTGAGTACCTCATAAATATCTGTTTCATTAATGGCCAAGGGAAGTGATGAGAATACAGGGCAGGTCAGGCTGCTGTAGTGAATGTCATGGCACATCACTCAGGTCCCACATGGGAGACCAAGTCTGAATCCTTCAGCTATGGGGAGAGTTGATGGTTGGTGGCTCTCTGCACAGTTACTTTCTGGGAATGGCTCTCGGCTAAAGAAAGCTGTCTCACCCTAGGTCAGGTTCCTTCCCCAGGAGGGGTCTACATCCAAAAGCTGGTCAATGCAGCAGAATAAAACCTATACCTTTTTCCTCCAATGCAAATACTTTTATAGGGCTACCCCAGCCCAAGTGCTCCTTGTGGAATAGCTTAATATCTTTGCTGAGTGTGCACTGCAGTTTGCTCTCTCCTTTGCTCAATCCTACTTCCTTCGCTTCCTCCTGGTGTTTATCCTGAAGGCACACTCCATTAAATTTCTGGTTCACAAATATTCACCTCAGAGTCAGTTTCTCACAGAAGCTATTTAAGATACCTGGTGTGGGAGTTTAATTTTGGATAAAATAGAGAATAAGTTTGGAACACACCAGCCTTGAGCCCAAATGACACCTTAATGGGAATTAGAAGAATTTGGCCTTATTCATCTGTTAGAGAATTATTGCCCTAATACACAAACCAGCAGTGATTGTGGAGGTGGAAGGCACCCTCCCAAGCTGAGCAGTGCTTAACCATCAAGCTATACAATGGAACACGGCAACCTGAAGTGGAAATGTAGATTGTGTCAGGCTAGGAAGGGTATGCTAATCAATCTGGGGATTTTATCTTCTCAAAGCTGCACTCTCATTTTTGCACAGGTTTAAGGGCCTTAGTGTGATGTTAGCTTTTAGACCAAATTAAAGGGATGATTCCACAGATGCTATACGTTACTTTGCTTTCAGGCTTCAACTCCCTAACATCTTTGAAATGTATCCCTGTGAATATTCTGTTCAGTGTTATATGAACTTTATGTGTGTTTAGCATTACAGTGTTAAGGGGAGGGAAATGATCTATTTCTTGTGCATATTTGTTCACAGAATTATCTTTAGCAGAAGAGATAGTCTCCTAAATATGGTCTATGGGACTTCTCAGGCTACATGTTACATTGTATGTAAGTTGAACACTTAGCCCCAGGGTAGCAAGTGTAATATAACACCAGCACCCACCCATGTCTGTGCAGAAAATGATAGTTGAGAATCATTTCCCAAATTTGGTTCCAACATAAGTCTTCCTTAGATTTCCCTAGATGTGTTAACTCGGCATATAGGCATCTGTGATCCTTTCCTTATAATATTAAACCACAAAAAATGAGTATGTATGATATGCACCTATAAGTCAATTGTTAAGGGCACATGCTTTAAAGATTGATTAGCATAGATTTTTACCCTATATTAATTCTTTTACTGAACACACTTGCCATATTATGAACCTTTCAATTGTTTTCTATTTTTGTACTCATATTAATAGAATATTCTCCTTACTCTGAGTGCTTCAAATCTCTCATTCCAGTGAGAGGAAATAAATACACCCCAGTGTCCAGAAGATAAAATCAACAATAGAACAACCAGTATAGATCAGTTGGTGCCTTTTTCTCTTGACAATATGCTTCATTTTGATAACAGAAAGATTTAGCCACCTTGTTTAACCCAATTTAAACTTCACAGAGGGTCATAAACTAGTAATGAGAAACTGAGATTTTTCACAATCATATCCTGGAGGGAAATTTTTTCCAGCCCTAATCTGTTCCTTTGGTCATCAGCCTCTGTATAATGGCTTTTCAATAGCCCAGCTATAGGTGCATTGCATCAAAAAGTAGAGCTTCTGTGGGTTTCCTTTTCTAATGTGCAACAAATAAGAATTTTATTATCATCCCAACCTGGCTGGTATGGCTCAGTGGATTGAGCACTGGCCTGCAAACCAAAAGGTTGGTGGTTCAATTCCCCATTAGGGCACATGCGTGGGTAGTGAGCTGGGTCCCCAGTGGGGGGTGTGTGAGAAGCAACCTGTTGATGTATCTTACACATCGATGTTTCCCTCCCGCTCTTCCCGTCTCTCTGTAAATAAATAAATAAACAAATAAATAAGAATTTTATTATCATCTCAAGTTTCCCTTTTCAATGACACTGTGTCTCATAGTAAGACACCTTTATGGGCACCTGTTGTGTCCTCCAAATGAAGTGAAAATGGGAGCTCAGGAGAAATATATTATCTTTTATAATTTCAACTAATATTTAAGTTTATGTGCTGAAGATGTGGATCAGGACCTATAAGTACATGTCCTTCACTTTATTATATGATTTAGAAATTCATGACCACTTCAAACATAATGGCATGCTTCAAAATGAGATAGGAAGCAGTATTCTCTCTCTAATTTTGTTTCTTGCTCAAAAAGTTCTCCTTATTCCCCTTGAAATTACCTATTACATTGATGGAAGGCACAGTCAGTAATCAACTGCTCTTTCTCCCTCTAAGGGTACAATCTTTCTGGACTGAAACTCTTCTAGTGATGAGAAAGACATTTAATTGAGTATTAAAACTGAACTTTGGTATGGAGACTAGGCTTTAATCTTGGTATAGTAAAGGAGGAAATAAATAAACAATACACAAAAGAGAAAATGATAACCACCACTGCCCTTTCTCTGTCCTAACTGATTGTGAACTGTAAAACTTTGCCACAGATTGTTACCTGTTCAGCAGTTAGATATCTTAGAGTTGACTTTGTCAGTACACAAAGAAAGGCAACATTTCCTATTAATAATGAGGGTAAAGATATTCTACTAGGCAATAATAGTCATCATCCCTACCTCAACTCATTTTTATAGAGACCAAAAGCTCAGGATCTGTAGCTCATTATTACAAAAGATAATTTAGCCTTTGAATTTTGCAGGTGTGTCAGGTAAAATGCAAACTGCATTAATTAAAATACTCCTGCTTATAATCATGCCTATGATGAGTTCAGGAGAACAAAAACTACCATGAAACAAATACTGCAAATACAATTAAATGGAAAGCAGAGGCTTTGTAGACAAAGATCGCTTCAAATTATTTAGCTAAATATGCACATTCATGTTTATGTTTGTTTACTTAGAGTTTCTTCCTCATGTACTGTTACAGCTTCCTAATGTGGTATTCTTCCATAATCAAGCATTCCTGTAAATCTCAACTCTTTCCTGAAGCTTTTCAGAGGTTGGTGATATGTCCCTCATGTTCTCCTCATCTGTGCCCACGGCTTCTTAACCTGCACCTCCTTTTTTCACATAGTAGTTTGCCGTTTTACCAGAGTTCTTCCTTTGATCTTGTCCTCTTGTTTATAATGTTTTCCCTGGGGGATACCTTATACTTTGATAAAGGAGCACTAACCTCTAGTCCTAAATTGTGATCCTCTGCTCTGCTTGGATGTCCTTGGACCATCAAACTGAACTTGCTCGATGCTGTACTCATGACATCTGTCCTCCCCAAATCTGCTCTAAGTTTTGTATTTTCAACCTTGGCTTCTCATGTAATTATGAATTGAATCATTCTTTTTCCTTTTCTTCCACTGAACTCCTAAATCTTCATTCTGTCTCAGAGAAAGAATTCTCTTCCATTCCCAGTATCACAGTTCAGTGCAGCCTCTCATCATCTCTTGTCTGGACCATTTCAGAAGCTTCCTCTTTTATACATTCCTGTCGCCAGATCATTCCCCATTTATTCTGCATTCTACAGGGTCCACCACAAACAATGCCCCCCTTTTTATTATGAAATCATAAGCATGCAATTCTGTAACATAACAACATCACACTCAAGTACACAATATGACATGTTCATACTGAAAGGTTCAAATTGACCCTGTAAATTATTACACCCATATTATTACCCTACCAACCACACTCAGACAGGCATTACTTCTGCGGGACCCTGCATATACTACCTGAGATACCTGGAAAACAAATACAATTCTGTTGTTCCCCCCAGTTCAAGTCTGCACTGGTTCTTTTTTTGTATAAAGGATTCAATAAAAATTTGTAGGTTAAGAAAGACTCTTTGCTATCTTTCAGCTTCATATTGCCACTCACACACTTTCATTTGCCATCTACCATTGGGTCCAGCCAATATTTCCTAAATATAAGCTTTTTTTTTTCCTTAAAATTATTCCCCTTTCCTGGAATGCCTTTCTTTTTCTTCCTTGATTTAGCAGGTTTTAAAAATAAAATGTGATGTTGAGAGTATTTGAAGTTTATTATATACATTATGTTTTATTTTTATAAGCTTTTTGATAGAAAATTTAAAAACCATATAAGCTTGTTTTCAGAGTCAAAAGTGTGGACTTACAATTTCAGAACTGATAAAATAATTTACAAGTCACATAACAGAGACAAAGAGATCTTTCCTCCAGTATTTTTCTCCAAAAAACCCTTCCATCTTCCTCCAGTCCACAGAGGAAACACAAGTAGCTCCAACAATTTCTTTTTCTCCCTCATGCCATGGCTGGTACCTAATTAGAATACAGAAGACTGTGACTCTGAAGAAAATATTACTATGGTGACTAAAAATTAATCAGTGCTGTCTATGATTCAGAATAAATTAAAATAAAGATTAGGTGTTAAATGTTCTGAAGCTGTTAGGTAAACTGTTGATGATTAAGAAATACATTTTACTTTTTATTATGAAAATTTCCAAGTATAGAATTTGCATAGAAAGAATAGTAGAAATGAATTCCCATTCACCTATCATCCAGCTTCAACAATTAGTGAATTTTTTCAATCGTGTGTCACCTGTCACTCACAATTTTATTTTCCTGAAGTATTTGAGGCAAATCCCACTCATTATACCATTTTATTTATGAATACCTCATTCAGTTTGCAACTCTGAAATAAAGGATTATTTTCAACTTAATAACAATATAATTATATCACCAAATAAAATTAACAATTCCTTAGTTACCATGATTATTAACACATTATATATTTATCCACATCAACTTATTATTAAATCATTAACAATTCTTTTCTATCCCATTCAATCTATTTTCAAATTTCTTTGACTATCTTATACATTTTTTACAGTTGTTTTATTCAAATGAGGTCTGATGTATTTTATTTGGTATCTTTTAACTTATAACAATTAATCCAATTCCCTTTCAGTTCATACCATCTATTTGTTGAAGAATTAGGCCATTTATCCCACAGAATCTTTCGCATTCTGAAAAATCTCTACTTTTCCTTTAAGATTGAGCTTATATGTTCATTGTGAAATGCTGTCACTGATCCCCATCTCTGTGTTCCTGCTGCATTCAGTTAATGAAATCTTCAGGTTATTTTATGGTTGCTTACATGTCTTTATTTTCCAACAGATTAGAAAACCCTTGAAGACAAGAACACTACCTTATTCATTTTGCATTCTCAGGGATTACAGTCATATATGACACATAAATGGTTCTTCACATATTTTTGCTAAGCAAATTAGTAAATTAACAAATAAGAGAGAATGCAGGTCAAATTTGGAAAGAGAAGTTGGCATAGAAATAGGATCACTAAGAATGGAAACAAAGTAAAATTAATTAAAGTTTTCCATTCTTTATAGGAAAAATGTGTTTCTCCCCAAACTACATAATTTTTACATGAGAAGAATGGATATATTAAATAAATTTAGACTGTTAAAAGTGTGAAGTTATATATATATGTACAAAAAATTAAGGATAATAAAAAGCATATGGATTAGAAAAGAAGAAATAAAACTGGCTCCACTTGCAAATCACATAATTGTCTACATTTAAAAATGCCAATGAATATATCACAAAACAAAACAAAAACAAATAACTCCTCCTAGAATTAATAAGATAGCCGCACGTTCACAGATACTATGCACAAAAATCAATCGTGTTTTTATATACTAATATCGAACACATGAAAACAAAATTGGAAAGCACAATATATACACAATATATTATATATAAAATATATATAATATATGAATATAATCATCCCAAGGAAAATAAAATACTTAGGTATAAACTTAACAAACATGCATACTGACTCGTATGCAGCAAATTACAAGATGCTGAGGAAAGAACCATGTTTGTATACACTCTGTTGAGTATTGGAATATCCAACAAAGATATCATTTCTCCCCAAATTGACATATACATCTAATGTGATTCCCAAAAAGATCCTAGAAATTTTTCTGCATATAGACAACTTATATTAAAATTTATACAGAAATACACAGGCCCCAGAACAGGTAAATAATCTCCCCAAAGAGAAGAATCACTGTATTAAGTCATATGCAGCTGCAGTAATCAAGACAGTGTGGTATCAGTGGAGAGACTAATACATAGATCAGTGGGAAAGAATGTAGAATCCAGAAATAGACCCACACTCAAATGCCCAAGTGATCTTTGACAAAGATGCAAAAGCAATTCAGTGGAGGAAGACAGCTTTTGTACAAATGTTGTTAGAGCTACTGGACATTCACAGGCAAACAATGAACTTTGATGTAAATCTCATACTTCATTCGAGAATTAACTCAACATAGATGTGAACTCGAATGTAAAATGTAAAAACTGTGAAATTTTTAGAAAAAAGCATAGGAAAAAGTCTTTGGAGTTTACAGTTAGGCAAATACTTCTTAGACTTGATATGAAATGCATTATTCATAAAGGGAAAAATTGATAAACTGGACCTCATGGACATCAAAAGCTTTGTTTTATGAAAGATCCTGTCAAAAGGATGAAAAGGTAAGTTATAGAGATGGAGAAAATATTTGAAAGCCACGTATTCAACAAAGAAGCAGTATCTACAATATATAAAGAACTGTCTAAATTTGATGGTTAAAAATAAATCAAACAATCCAGTTAAAAAAGGACAAGAGACAGGAACAGATATTTCACTGCAGAGGATATATTGATGGCAAATACACCCACAAAAACTATTCAACATTACTAGTCATGAGGGACATGCAAATTAAAACCACAATAAGAATGGTAAAATAAAAAATAGTGACCGCACCAAATGCTGGTGAGGATGCAGAGAAAGTAGATCATGCATACATTGCTGGTTGGAATGTACAATGGTTCAGCCATTCTGGAAAACAGTTGGTTAGTTTCATTTAATACTATATATGAAACTACCACACCCAACAACTACACTGTTGAAGATTTATCCCAAAGAAATAAAACTATATTTATATAAAAACTTATACAAAAACTAGATATTAACTATAATAAAAAATAACCTCAAAAACATTCAAACACATGAAAGCTAAATTGCATGTTATTAAACAATGAATGTGTTAACAATGAGATCAAAGAAGAAATAAAAAATTACCTGAGACAAATGAAAATGAGCACACAACAACCTAAATCTATGGCAAACAGTGAAAGCAGTCCTAAGAGAGAAATTCATAGCATTACAGTCCTACCTCAAGAAGAAAGAAAAATCTCAAATAAAAAATTCTAGCACTACACTTAACAGAACTAGAAAAAAGAATAACAAGCCAAGTCCAGAGTAAGTAGAAAGAAGGAAAGAATAAAGATCAGAGCAGTAATAAATGGCATAGAGATTAAAAGACAATATGAAAGATCAAGGAAACCAAGAGCTAGTTCTTTGGAAAAATAACCAAGATAGACAAACTTTTAACCAGACTCATCAAGAAAAAAATGAAAGGAGGGAGGGAGGGAGGGAGGGAGGGAGGGAGTGAGAGAGAGAGAGAGAGAGAGAGGTCCCAAATAAGTAAAATCAGAAATGAAAGAGAAGTAACAACTGACATCACAGAAATACAAAGGACTGTAAAAAATACTATGAACAACTATACACCCACAAATTGGATGAACTGGGTGGAAGGAACAAATTCTTAGAACATAAAATTTTCCAAATTTCAATCAGGAAGAATCAGAAAACCTGAAGACACTGTATACAACTAATAAAATTGAGCTGTACTAAAAAAAAATCCCAGCAAACAAAAGTCCTGGACTGGATGGCTTCACAGGCAAATTTTACCAAACATTCAAAGAAGAACGAACACTTCTCCTCAAACTATTCCAAAAAGTTCAAGAGGAGGGAAGACTTCCAAGCTCTTTTTATGAGGCCAGCATTGTCCTAATTCTAAAATCAGATAAAGACACAACAAAGAAAGAAAATTATAGGCCAATATCCCTGATGAACATAGACACTAAAGTCCTCAACAAAATATTAGCAAACTGGATCCACAAATACAGTAAAAGGATCATACACTATGATCAAGTGTGAATTATTCTGGAGACTCAAGGTTGGTACAACATTTGCAAATTGATAAATGTGATATGCCACATTGTTGGGAACTGCCCTGCCTGGTATCAGAAGCTGTAACCCCTGCCAAGACTAAGGCTGAGGGAGTGGCCTTGAACCATAAGCCAGCAAGGAGACAAAAGCTTATCTCCCTGGCAGGAGCGTTGCTTCTGCTGCTTCATTCATAACTGAACCCCAATGCTTGGTTGGTTAGCCAATGATGGGTAAGATTCCCCAAGGGAGAAATGATCTAAGACAGGCATGATCATGTGGAAGGCCCCAAAAAAGGATTTGGGGGCTACAGCAAAAGGGGGTGATGGACCCTCGCTCCTCGGTTGTGATATAGCCTGAGTCCTCATCGTCTGGGAGAAAATCTCCTTATCCCTTAGCTGCCTTACTTCCCTTGCTCCACCTAAGCCTGAAACAATGACAGGGTGGTGCAACTCTGTGCTGAAAAGGGTGGGTTCCCTGGGTGATCAGGCCTAAGAAAGAATATGTAAGATCCTGTGAAACCTGCTTTGTTTAGAATGCTCTCAGTTGAATGATAAGGGTCCAAGGAAGAAGTAAATTTGTTCTTTAAAGTTTTACAGCTCTTTGATCCTGACTCAAAATAGGCCCTCAGACTTCCTTACTATCTATTGTTTGATCCTTACTTTCTAGCAATGAGTAATGAGCTTTACCTGAATTCTTATGCAAATGAAACCAATAAAAAGCCTCTCCGGAGGGGGATGGCATGCTCTCTCCCCACCGAGAGAGTGGCCATTTTGTTCCTACTTTCCCACAGGACCTGGTTGTCTCTGTGTATTGTCCCTGGTTTTTCTTGCGTGTTGACGAGCCATCCACAGTGTTCCATGCTCACTGCAGGCAGGTGAGCACGCGACACCACATAAATAAAATGAAGGATAAAAATTGCATGATCATATTAATAGATGCAGAAAAATCATTTGATAAAATCCAGCACCCATTTATGATAAAAACTTTCAGCCAAGTGGGAGAGAGGGATCATACCTGAACATAATGAAGGCCAACATCATACTCAATGGACAAAAACTAAAAGCATTTCTCTTAAGATCAGAACAAGACAGGGATGTCCACTTTCCCCACTCTTATTCACCATAGTACTGGAAGTTCTCACAGTGATGGCATCAGAAGAAATAAAAGGCACCCAAATTGTAAAGGAGGAAGTAAAACTGGCATTGTTTGCGGATGACATGCCACCCTATATAGAAAAATCAGTTGCATTTTACACATCAATAATGAACTATCTAAAGAGAAACTAAGAAAACGATCCTATTTACTATTGTAACCAAAAAATAAGATACTTAGGAATAAATTTACCCAAGGAGGTAAAAGACCTGTAACAATGTTTGGAAAAGTATAGGTCATTAAAGAAAGAAACTGAGGAAGGCACAAATAAGTGGAAGCATATACTGTATGCATGGATTAGAAGAACTAACATCATTAAACTGTCTATACTACCCAAAGTAATTTATAGATTCAATGCAATTCCTGTAAACATAACAATGGCATATCTCACAGATCTAGAACAAATATTCCAAAAATGTATATGGAACCAGAAATGACCCTGAATAGCCTCAGCAATCTTCAGAAAGAATAAAAAAGTTGGAGGAATCACAATACCTGATATCAAACTATACTACAAGTCCACTGTAATCAAAATAACCTGGTACTGGCACAAGAACAGGCATATAAATTGATGGAACAGAACAGAGAGCCCAGAAATAAACACACAACTTCACAGTCAATTAATATTTAACAAAGGAGGCTGGAGCATGCAATGGAATAAAGACAGTATCTTCAACAAATGATGTTGGGAAAATTGGACAGGTATATGCAAAAAAATAAAATTAGGCCACCAACTTACACTATACACAAGAATAAACTCAAAATGGATAAAAGACTTAAACATAAGCCACGAAACCATAAAATTCTAGAAGAAAACATAGGCAGTGAAATCTCAGACATCTCTCATAGCAATGTTTTTGCTGATATATTTCCTAGGGCAAGGAAAGTAAAAAAAGTAAACAAATGGCACTAAAAACAGACAAAAATATCAACAAAATGAAAAGGGAACCCATATTTGTCAATGTTACATCTGATAAGGGGTTAGTTTCCAAAATATATTAAGAATTGATACAACTTAACACCATAAAGACAAACAATCCAGTTAAAAATTGGCAAAGGACATGAATAGACACTTCTCCAAAGAGGGCATACAGATGGCTAATAGACATATGAAAAGATGCTCAACAGCACTAATCACCAGAAAGATGCAAATCAAAACCACAATGAGGTATGTCACCTCACATCTATTGGAATGTCTATCATCAATAAATCAACGAACAGGTGCTGGTGGGAATATGGAGAAAAGGGAACCCTCCTGCACTCTTGGTTGGAATGCAGACTGGTGCAGCCAGTGTGGGAAGTAGTATAAAGTTTCCTCAAAAATTCAAAAATGGAACTTCCTTTTGATGCGGCAATCTCACTTCAAGTAATATAGCCTAAGAATCCTGAAACACCAATTTAAAAGAATACATGCATTCCTATGTTCAGAGCAGCGCTATTTATAATAGCCAAGATTTGGAAACAGCCTGTGTCTGTCAGTAGATGAGTGGAAAAAATAGCTGAGGTGCATTTACACAATGGAATACTACTTAGCTGTGAAAAGAAGGAACTCTTACCTTTTGTGACAGCATAGATGGACCTGGGGATTATTATGCTAAGTGAAATAAGCCAGTCAGAGAAAGACAAATACCATATGATCTCACTTGTATGTGGAGTCTGTTGTACAAAATAAACTGATGGGCAAAAGAGAAACAGAAGTATGGATACATGGAACAGATTGTCAGCTTCCAGAGCCCGGGGCTGTGGGACTGAATGAAAAAAGGTGAAGGGATGAGCCAAAGAACATATATGCATAACCCATAGACACAGACAACAGTGTGGTGATACCAGAGGGAAGGGGGGCAGGGGTTGGGTGGAGGCGGGCAAATGGAGGGGAATGGGACATTGGTAATAGTGTCAATAATGAAAATAAAGTTATAAAAATCCTATGTACAAACGTTCATAACAGTTTTATTTGTAATAGCCCCAAACTGAAAACAACCCACATGTCCTTCCACAGGTAAATGGTTAGACAAACTGTGGTATATGCTAATCCAGAAATACTACTAGTACAGCAATAAGAAGGAATAATTGATATATGCAGCCACTGTATCAATTACACTGAGTATGGGGAATTATGCCCAGGAAAAAGAAGCCAATCCCAAACCTTTATGTACTGTGTGAGTCCATTTACAGAAAATTTTGAAATAACAACATTACAGAAAGGGAGAACAGATTAGTGATTGTCAGAGATCAAGAATGAAGGGGGAAGAAGGGTGGGGACAGTGGAAAGTGGGTATGGCTTATAAAAGCCATGGAGGAAGTGTTGTGGTGCTGGAGCTGCTCTGTATCTTCACTGCAACAATGTCAATATCCTGGTTGAGATTCTGGGTTCCAGTTTTGCAAGATATAGTTACCACTGGGGAAAACTGGTAAAGTTATACAGGCTCGCTATTTATGATTTCTTATAACTGTGTGTAAATCTACATTTATCCTAAAATAGAAAGTTTAATTAAAAAAGTAGAAAAAATCCTAAAGGCAATCTTTAATAGAAGAAAATATATGTGCAATTTCCAAGTGAGCAGCAAATGCATGCACGAGACCAAGAATATTTAAAACTTTATCAATTTAATGGAAGTCAGGGAAGAAAAGCAAAAATAAATGCCTACCTTCCCATGAATAGACATCTGCATACACAAACACCATGGTGAATAAAAATATAAAGTAAAAAATCAAAGTTTGCCCTATAAATAGAAATGTATTCAGCTCACATACTAAAGGACAGAGAGCTCCTTCAGAATTCACATTTTATAAAGGAGAAAACTGAAGCTCGTGGAACCTAATTGACTTGGGGTGTTCCAAAGAAAATTGGATCCAGGGTTCCGATTGAAACCCAGTGCCCCTAATTCCCATGCTCGCATATTGTAAATAAAACAAAAAACAAAAAAACTTCTGCTCCAGAAATGAACTACTCCACCAAATATATCCCAGTAGACTCACTGGCATGACTTGTGATATCCTCAAACCATAAAAGAAGTGAAAAGCATCTGAAAATAGAATTACATTTTTCTCCAGAGTAAAGGCTCTTCAGTATTTCAAAGGTCATTTATTTTTCAATTTTGCTGTTTTTTGATTTCTTAACATGTGGCTGAGGGAACCTATCCTGAATCTAAAGCTGGTCCATGATTACTCAAGCAGGCAGCATGTTCCCAGCTTTCAGCCTTCTGAAGCAGAGCGGCGTCCCCACCCCGCAGGGGCAGGCTGGTCTTGTCTGATCCTTGAGCTGACTTCCACCATGGACCCGTGAGGAAGACAACATCATAAATTATGTGATCATTAAATAAGAGTGACCAAGGGACCTATATCTTAATTAGTATAATAGATATACCTCATTTTATTGTACTTCAGAAATTGCTTTAAAAACGACAATAAATTGAAGGTTTACGGCAACCTTGAATTTTTCCCAAGAGCATGGCACTTCATGTCTCTATGTCACATTTTGGTAATTCTTGCAATATTTCAAGTATTTTCATTATTAGGACTTTTGTTATGGTGATCTGTGATCTTTGAGAACTTTTTCATGAAGGAAGAGTCAATGGCAGCCCACTTCCCCACTGTCTCATGAAATTGCCCCAGGCACAGTGCTGTTCAGCGACCAGCACCCTGGTCCATCATAGCCGTTGCCCTGAAGGCAGGAGCCCCTGCCAGGGAAAAGATTGCAGTTCACTGAGGGCTTAGATAATGGTTAATATTTTTTTTCAGTAATTGGTGTTTTTAAATTAAGGTATGGATCTTTTTTTTTAGATATAATGCTATTGCACACTTAATAGAAACATAATTTTTATGAACATTGGGAAACCAAAATATTTGTGTGCCTTGCTTTATTGTGATACTTTAATGCAGTAGTCTGGAGCCGCACCCTCACTATCTCAGATGTGTGCCTGTATTTTATTTCTTCCACTGTCTTAACAGTAAGTGCAGGGATAGAAATAAATATTATCAGTTCTAGAGGTAACTAGATAGATCTGGAATCTAAAGACCTAGGTTTGCATCCCATAACTGCCATTTCTTAGCTGTGGGATCAAGAGGAAATTATTTCTTCATCTGTAAAATGTGGAGTTATTAAAATTGCTAAGATTGTGAGATTCAGTGAGATTTGAAAGCCTGTGACCTTCAATAGGCATTAATACACTTAAAAATTTAATTTGTATTAATTTGAAAAGATAAATGTAGCAGTAGTGGAACTACTTGAATACTATAAAGTCATTTTCCCGTGAAAATATCAAGTGTTTCTGGGAATGCTTACCTAATTAGTGTGATTAACAATATCTTACAGTTTTAATAGATGCCAGAAGGTGATATGCTGAGTGAAAGAGCTGTTGACCTAGAATAACTATGGAACCAAAGTATTATTATAGAATGAGCAGAAATAAAGACGTGCAAGCCATGGCAGGGTGGCTCAGTTAGTTGGAACATGGGTGCCCCTGTACACCAAAAGACTGAGGGTATGATCCCTGGTCAGGGCGTGTATGGGATGGATGGATCTTTGGGATGGATGGGATGCAGCTGATGGATCTTTGTCTCTCACATTGATCTCTCTCTCTCTCTCAAAATCAAATAACTTATCCTTGGATGACAGTTAAAAACAAACAAACAGAAAGAAATAGAGACATTCAGACCAACAAAGACAGAGTCTATTGTTCACGAGTTCCATGAAAGTACTACTAAAGTATACACTTTAAAAATGGGATAATACTGAACCCAAAATGGGTGCTACGCAAGAAGCAATAGTGAGCAAAAAAAAAAAATTGATAAGTATGTCATCCAAATAAACAGTGGCTCAAAAAATAATAGTTACTAAATTGTGGTCATTATAAACAAGGTGGACCTAATACTAGACCAAATTATATGGCAAATGGGAGAGGGATGGTTTGAAGTAAAGTATAAAGGACTTTATGTCCTTTTTGTGTTTGAAGGAAAAGTAAAAATATAAATTAAGTTTAGATTTTAAAAATAAAGTACATATGTAAAACTTTAAGGGTAACTACTAAAAGACCAAAAACAGATACATAATTCCTTAACTAGCAGAAGAGGAATGAAGAGAATAAAGAAAATTGATGAATTTCACAGAAAGCAGATAAAGAAAAGATGGGAATAAAGGGGAAAAACATGGTAAATAGAAGATATTAAAAGAAACTATCATTTTTATGTGGTAAGTAATTCCATATTCATTGATTGGGTAAGGATATGAGAGAAAGGATGCTCATCAGCATTAAGATCATGACTACTTCTGAGGGAGGATGAAGAAAGCATGGTGCAAGGGTGCTTTAGTGATGTCAATAAAGTTTTATTTAAAAATACCTGATGCCCTGATGGTGTGGCTGAGTGGGTTGGGTGTCATCCCATAAACCAAAAGTTTAATGGTTTGATTCCCTGTCAGGGCACATGCTGGGGTTGTGGGCCAGGTCCCCAGTTGGGGCGTGTGCAAGAGGTAACCACTTGATGTTTCTCTCTCACATTGATGTTTCTCTCACTCTTTCTCCCTTCCTTCCCTTCCATCTAAAAAATAAATAAATACAATATTTTAAAAAATTAAAAATAGAAAATACCCAAAACAAAAATGACAAAATGTTGGCATTTGTTCTATCTTGGTACAAGGGTTCCTGTTTTATTATTTTCTGTTACTTTGAAATATATGATAATAAAAATCCAAAAACCATAAGTGTTCAGAAGGGAATGTGTGTACAAATTAACAAAAAGAAAATCTACCCTTTGTTGTGAAAGAGTAAAACAAAATAAATATTGGATTCACAACAGAGTGAAAGTATAACAGGCGCTTTGGGGAAAGTTCCAGTGCTAAGTTCACATAGCATTATCTGTTCCATTGTGCTTGTCACCAGCCCCCCATCCTGTGGAGGCCAGGTGGTCACCCCCAGAGCAACTTCTGCCTGAGCTAGTGCAGACAATTGGAAATAAGCATGATATTGGTTTCTGGTGACTTTTGAAAGAATTAGGACAGCTTTTCTAGAATTCTCTCTGGTGCATTGATGGTAGAAAAAATCCTTGAAGGCCAGACACTGTGTATCTTTTGATTGAAGGCATGATTTTCAGTTAGTTTTCTGGGATTTCTTTTAGGAAAACACCTGAGATTACACAATAAAATTTGACACAGAGGTAGAACTCCATCATGGTACCTCAGTGGCAGGGTGGTAGGCTTGGTCTTTGTTGAGCGAAGCTTGGTCATACTTCATAGTCCACTGCACTAGACTCCTCCAATTGTAAACAGAACCTAGCAGAGGGCCTCACACAAACTCCTTCCTGCATGCAGATGTGTAATTGCAAAACTGAATGGCTAAAACAACAGAAATTCATTGTCTCACCGTTCTGGAGGCTAGAGATCTGAGATCTCTAGGTCTGAGATCAAGGGGACTCTAGGGCTATGCTCCCTCTGAAGGTGCTTGGGAAGGATCTGTTCCAGGCCTCTCCTGCCTTCTGTTAGGCCCTTAGCTTGTGGCACTTCATTCTTCATGTGACGTTCTTCTTGTGTGACTCCAGATTTCCCTTTTTTATAGTAACACTAGTCATATGACATCACAGACCCATGCTACTCCAATTTTACCTCACTATAATTATATCAGCATGGCTCTATTTCCAAATAAGGTCACATTCTGAGGCCCTGGAGGTTAGGACTTCAACATGAAGTTTTGGGGAATACAACCCAACCCACTGCACTATGGTTTCTTTAACTGTTGGGACATTGTTAGTCATTTAAAATACTTTTAAATTCATTCTTTATTTATTCATTCAATGAATATTTACTGAAAGCTAACCATATGTCAGACACTCTGCTAGACATTGGAAGAAACCAGGCAATGAGAGTGAAGGAACTCACTGTCGTCAGGAGATGCAGGTGAACTACAGACGAGCTCAGTCTGGATCCTCTCTTGGAAATTTAAAAAGGATAGTGGAGTTTCCCCAAGACATTTTAAAAAATAGTTGTGGCCCTGGCTGGCGTAGCTCAGTGGATTGAGCGCGGGCTGTGAACCAAAGTGTCGCAGGTCCAATTCCCAGCCAGGGTACATGCTTGGGTTGCAGGCCATAACCCCCAGCAACCGCACATTGATGTTTCTCTGTTTCTCTCTCTCTCTGTCTCTCTCTCTCTCAAGTGAATAAATTTTAAAAAAATCTTAAAAAAATAGTTGCAAAATTTTATTGTTAAGGAGGTTTGGTCAAACATTAGACTGATGGTTGATTAGTGAAGATGTTAGATAAATGGTTGATTAGTGAAGATGTTCCAGGACAGAGGAACTTTAAGCCAAAATTGAGTAAGGAGGAAGCTTCATGTTCTAATGATGAAGGGAGACTGTTCTTGCACAGAGATAGATTAAGCAAAGACTCAGAAGTCAGATACAGCTGATGAGTGCAATGTCAGTTACAGAGCAGTGGTGATTCAATCCTCTTGGATGTGTGTTGCGGGACCCTTTTGAGTATTGACTATTGTCTATTATTAGATTCTGCAAGCAGTTCTTGTATATTTCTTCTATATGTATAGTCCTTGTGTTCTTTCTTGTCTTTATCTTTAAAAATTTTTTTTATTTATTATCCCCTTCTACCCCCTCCCCACTACAATCACCACACTTGTCCATGAGGCCTTTTTCCTTTTTTGCTTGATTCCTCTACCCTCTCACCTCCCCACCAGAGCTATCTGCCTGCTCACTATCTATGAGACTGTCTCCATTTTGCTTATTAGTTCAGTTTGTTCATTAGATTCCACATGTTCATGAAATCATATGGTATT
The DNA here is from genome assembly GCF_019186645.2 of Phyllostomus hastatus. Taxonomy (NCBI): domain Eukaryota; kingdom Metazoa; phylum Chordata; class Mammalia; order Chiroptera; family Phyllostomidae; genus Phyllostomus; species Phyllostomus hastatus. Next base: position 8,169,546 of record NW_025334017.1, on the reverse strand, counting down.
TATCTTTCTCTGACTGGCTTATTTCATTTAGCATAATGTTTTCCAGGTCCATCTATGCTATCTCAGAGTAAAATTTTCTTCTTTTTTACAGCTGAGTAGTATTCCATTGTGTAAATGTCCCATAGTTGCTTTATCCATTCATTTATTGATGGACACTTAGGCTGCTTCCATATCTTGGTGATTGTAAATAATGCTGCAATGAACATAGGGGTGCTTCAGATAAATTCTCAGAAGTAAGATCACTGGGTCAATAAGCAGATCCATTTTTAATTTTTTGAGGTATCTCCACACTGCTCTCCACAGTGTCTGTGCCAGTCTGCACTCCCACCAACAGTGCAAAAGGGTTCCCCTTTCTCCACATCCTTGCCATTACTTGTTTTTTTGTTGATTTATTGATGGTAGCCATTCTGATAGGTGTGAGGTGATATCTTGTGATTTTATTTTGCATTTCTCTGATGATCAGTGATATTAAACATCTTTTCACATGTCTATTGGTCATCTGTATGTCTTCTTTGGAGACATCTCTATTCAGGGCCTTTGCCTGACTATTTTAACTGATCATAATCTGCCAGATTTTGATAGAACCATTTGTCATCTAACTTATATGTCCACAAATTTCCTTAAAGTGCCTGTTACTAAATTTACTTTTGAGCAAGGAGTCTATTACACTGATTTCACCATTTGTTATTTGTAAACTGTATTTTCCTGACAAGAGGGCTCATTCATTTAATTTTTGGGCCTAGAAAATCCATTTAGCATGCTATTATTGTCTATAAAAGTGATTTTTGATAAGGAAAAAATTTTAAGCCTCCTGAAGAGGGATCCTTCTGTGAAAGAAAACATTATGCCTGCTCCAGAAAACAAATTTAAAAGCAAGTCAAATGAAAAATATAGAAGAAACAAATGAGAAGATATTTTCATTCACCTGTTGTTATACCAGCATGGAGCTTCCAGTCTCTAAACAAATTGCATCAGAGACTGCAGTATTCTCCTTTTAAACAACCCCAAGTGAACTTTTGAGCTAAACTGTTCCTTTGCTGGGGGGACCAGCATGGCAGGATAAAGTGACACAAAGTGTCCAAGGATGGCAGTCAGAATGGCAGCCTCTGCAGAGCAATGCCTTTCTAGTCTTGTTAGGTTCAATGTGTGTGTCTGTGTGTGTGTGTGCATGCACACACATGTGTGAAATAAAAACCAATTTTCTCTCATCATAAAAGTTATGGGAAGTGGGTTGGTTAGGGAAGGGGAGAGTAATGGGAGGAAATGGGGACAATTGCAATTGAGCAACAATAAAAAATACAATACAGTATTGTTAAGTATAGTTGTCATACAATACATGATGGAAAAAATGGAACATACATAAAAAACTATGCTTCCTTTCTACTAAATTAAATTATGTAGTGCTCAGTAACCTGAACATACCTGTTTCTCTGCACAGTACAAGATACTCTGGGGCTGGGGCTGGGGCCCTGGCTCAATTGACCCTTTGAGATTTAAGTGGGAAGAGAAAACACTCTCTGCAAGTCCAGATCCCTGGGTACATCAGGCATCATTGACCTCCATGTGAGGAATTCAGAAGGGCCATCTGCTGCTCGATAAATGCTGAGTGTCATGCATGTTAGCACAGTGTAACCCAGTCCAATCATGCAGTTTTGCCCACTCTGCAGAGACTGGAGGCAGTATCTGTTGTCCACTGCTGACTTTAAAATCACCAGTAACTTCTGACTTGGTGAGCCTCAAACTAAAGGTGAAGAATTAAAGACTGTCATCTTGTTGTCCAAACTAGTGCACTTTCTGATGTGGTCTTTGAAAGATTTAGAGGCTTGGTTGGGAATTGGACATTTAGTGCATTTATAAGGAATCGTGAATTTCAGGGCTAGGCTCACACACACACACACACACACACACACACACACACACACACATTTTAAAAATGCAATTAATGAACAGAAATTTCAACTGAATGCAGGACTTCCTGATGCAGTAAAGTGAACTCATATAATATACACTTTCTGGGCCTAAGGATGTTGTAGGTAACTACTATTAACATGGAACAGATTGACAGATATAAACTGAACATATTTTGAACATCTACAGCATCCCAGACTACTGTCTATGTCATCTAATTAAATTTTAAAAGTATGAGCTACTAGTATAAAGTATTCATTCCATTTTAAGTGATTTTGAGAGCTGTAAAAAACCCTAAGACTTAGAGAAGTTAAGTAACTTCTCTAAGCTCAAGGTCCTAAAGCTAGTGGATGCTAGTGCGAGATCCAAACTTAAGACCACTTGATTCTAAAATAGTTCGGTGCCTTTTCCACTCCATAACACTGCTTTAAAGTTTATGCTTCCAGATCTTTTCAATGTGAGGTCCAAAGACACCCAAGGGGTTTGTGGGTGGAGTCCAGGGATCCATGAACATGGTGGGGAAATTACATCATTCTTTTCATTAACCTCTAACTGAGTTTTAGCATATGTTTCAATTATAAATGTTAGAAACAAACTTTAGAAGTATTGGCTCTTGTTTTAGTTGGGTTTTGCACTTTGAGGGAGGAAAAGAATAGGGGTAAGATTTAAATAGTAAAGAGGGAAAAGCAAAAGGGTGATATCCTTGGTGATAGGAATCCAGGTTGTATATATTTGTAATCTTTAAGTAAGGTATACTTACACATGTCCAAGACCTAGAATTATCTTTAGAGTTTGTTAAATGGACATTGCTCTCCAGAAATTTTGATACTGCTTGTGTTGAGGTAAATTCTGGTCTTCTGTACAATGATATACACACAGAAGGTATATAATAAGGGCTCTGAATGGGATGGATGAATGGATGGGTGGACAGATACTTGAATAAATGAAATAGAAGAAAAAACAGACAGGAAAAGAAGCAGGTAGTAAGAGATGAGTGAAACTTTTGGCTTTGGTGAGGCGCTGTGTTCTGAAGATCAGACACCACTGTGCTGGGGACCTAGCCTGCATTTCTGCCAAGTTAGACTCTCCTTTAAGGCTGGAGAGACACATTATATATAGTATCTTAGGGATGTTGGCAACTGTCAGGAAGTCTCACATTACTGGTAACCCTCCCCCAAACAAATAAAAATGTAGGAGATGAAGAGGAAAGGAAATGAGGTAAGAGAACTCCAGTTCTCCTGCTTATCACTCTTCAACTTCCCTTCCCAGCTCCTCAGTGCAAGGAATGATTTAATATATGTAAAAACAGCATTTTAGGTAGATTTGCTGAGGAAGGAGACTATAGATTTCTCTGACAGTAGCTTCAGCGATGAGGGCTATTTTGTAAAAACCGATACCAAGTTCTGATTTTCCCTGATGACATTTCATTTATTAAGAGCATTTATTAGTGACAGTTGAATGGATTTTTGTTGTACTTATACACCACATAGGAAGTGAAAAAGAACCATCTATGACATTTGTCTCATGCTCTATTTGATATTTATTGGAGCCAGACTAAAATCTACACATGTTAACATAATCACTTCATTACGAGACCATTTATTGCTACTCAAGCCACCTTACTTCCTGTACAGAAATTATAGGCTCCGTGTGCAAAGGCTACTAGTGGTGGCAAAAATGACATAAAGTTAATAAGAAGAAGCCACTGCCAGCTCTGCAGCTCACTTGTTTTCCTAGCAGCTACTGGCATTGTAAGAGAGACTTTTTTATTTTACAAAACCAAAAAGCAGATATTCAAGTATGTCTAATACGGTATATATAATAAGACAGGACATGATGCTGTTGCTATCTAATTAGTACTTTTTCCCCATCCTTTGGGCTCAAACTCGAACAATGATAGGAATTATTTAACCCAGAAATGTCAGGCTCGATGAGGATTTCGGAGTTCTAGGTGAGGATATTAAGCACACATTTCTTAGATGATCTTAGAGCTGAAAATGAAATGTTAGAGATTAGGACCTCTCAGACCTCTGGAACCCACCCCGAGGCCCTTATCCTAACCTTACTGGGGGAAGGGAGCCTGCCTGCCACATCCTCTTCTCAGGGAAGTGGCCTCACCCACACTCCTCACCACTGAGTAGCCATGCTATTCCTGTATCACAGATAACCAACCTGGTGGTGCATAGTGGAGCCAAAGGGAGATGGTCAGCTTATTAACTGGCCTGTGACCCCTAGCCTAGTACCCAAAGATGACATGGGCCAATCAGATTGACCCTTACAGGGTTTCAAGACATGTGTGCACATTCTCGGCTGATGGGGAAAGCTGAGGCCACAGGGTCACGATTTGGAGAAGGGCCAGGGATGCCTTGTCTGTAGTAAGTTGAAGGCATGAAGGAGCAGACATCATGAGAAAGGCAAGGGAGTCAACTGACAGAAAAGAAGAACTGGAATAGATCAACAAGGAACAAGCTGTGGTGAGGGCCAAGTGGAGGCCATTTCTGTTTATTTTCCATAATGTTCAGCTGGGTCCAGTTCTTGCTCTTGGACTTTTAGGGAAACTATTTTCATTTGCTTTCAGTAAACCATTCTTTACCTGCAAAATGTTAAGCAGGCTTCTTTTTCTCCCAAGCAAATGTGTCAGGTTAGACAAAGTCACTTCAAAATGCCAGAGTTAAAGTTAATTTAAGAATCCAGATGAATTTTAGAAGTTTGAATCCCTGAAATTTCAACACTTGATTCTTTCGATCTATTGAAATATTACTTTTATGTGGTTCAACCCGATATCATCCCGTATGTGTGCCCTCTGGGGCATGCATTGAATAGGGGGCCCAGCACCTTTCAGGCCCTCACTGTCTGCCATCTTTCCTGTTGAGTCTTCAGTTTAGCTGTGGCATTACACTGCCCTGAACCCCGCTGCTTCATGTCTCCATAAAATCCTGTATGCTCTTCTCTCTGACCAGAGTGAACTTCCTAACTCATAAATTTCTATTTATTTTTCAAGATTTATTTCAAATGCCAGTTCATTTGGGAAACGTTCCCTGATTTCACCAGATTTAACCAATTCCATTCCCAGTTTCTTTAGTATCTGGCCCTCTTACCGTATGTCAGCATGTACTGCACTAAGTTACTGTTACCTGTTAACGTCTGTCTGGAAGGCTACCTAAATGCCATGAGGTCTTTGAGAGCAAGGACCATGGTTTTAATTCTTTCCATCTCTGGTACAAGTCAGTGCTTGGTATATGTGTGCTTTTAATTAACCTAAACACCTTGAATTTTAGAAAATGATCCCAAACAACTCAAAAATTCAAAATTTAAAAGGCACTCATCATGTTGTAACATCACATATATTATTACCCACCAATAACATGGGGAATGAAATAGCTCAGAAAAAATAGAAATAAGCCCCAGTTTTAAATTTAAGACACTAGACACAAGTTATATCCAATATTTCCACTCAAATAAATGTTGAACATGCTGTTTGAATTATAACCAAGAAAATGAATAGTCTGGCCTTCGGAATAAAAATCAATTTCCTTTTAAATGTATCCTTCCTTCTACTGAAAATAATTTAAATTAATCTGTTAATTTTAAAATAAGTCATGGGGATATAATAAACAGCATAGGGAAAATAGTCAATAATATGATAATAACTTTGTAGGTGATGGATGATTACTACACTTATTTTGGTGAATACATTGTAAGAAATATAATTTTTTTAAAGATTTTTTATTTATTTATTTTTAGAGAGGGAAGGGAGGGAGAAAGACACACAGAGAGAGAAACATCAATGTGCGGTTGCTGGGGGTCATGGCCTGCAATCCAGGTATGTGGCCTGACTGGGAATCGAACCTGCGACACTTTGGTTTGCAGCCCGCGCTCAATCCACTGAGCTACGCCAGCCAGGGCTAGAAATATAATTTAAAAAATAATTTATTTTTAAAATTTTATCATTTTTTTTACTTTAATCCTCACCTGAAGATATGTTTTTAATGATTTTTAGAGAGAGGAAGGGGGAGAGAGAGGGAAACATTGATGGAAAGAGAAACATTGATTGGTTGCCTCCTGCATGTGCCCCACTGGGGATGTAATGAGAAACCTAAGTATGTGCCCTGACTGAGAACCCAACCTACAACCCTCTGGTGAACCAGATGATTCTCCAATCAACTGAGCCACCCAGCCAGGGCCAAGAATATAATCTTGAATCACTATATTGTACACCTGAAACTAATAAGATATTGTATGTCAAGTATCCTTTAATAAAAATAAGTTAGTTAATTTATTCTGAAATCCATTAAAATATTGTTTTGAAATAGCCTGGCTACAGCCAGCTACACCTGGCTGGTGTAGCTCAGTGGATTGAGCCCGGGCTGGGAACCAAAGTGTCCCAGGTTCGATTCCCAGCCAGGGTACATGCCTGGGTTGCCGGACATAACCCCCAGCAACCGCACATTGAAGTTTCTCTGTCTCTCTCTCTATCTCCCTCCCTTCCCTCTCTAAAAATAAATAAATAAAATCTTTAAAAAAAAAAGAAATTGACTCTGTGGACTCTGTAGAGATACTGACCACTTTTAAGTGGAGAAATTAATAATATGCTTTGCATTTAAAAACATGTAAAGAATAGCACAACGAGGGAAAGACACTTGGTCTGAAGACCTGTTAAGGAAGTGTGCAGAATGTAAATTAAGTCAGTGGCTGTGGAGATGGAGAAAGAAAGACAGGGAAAGATACTTAGAAGTCATTACAGTAAAGCCACAGAATTTTTACCTACATAGATATATATATAATTATATTTACTTTCAAAACCATTTGGTAAGGTAATGCTCTAATGGACTTAAAAAATATTTTATTTACTTATTTTTAGACAGAGGGGAAGGGAGGGAGAAACAGAAGGAGAGAAACATCAATGTGTGGTTGCCTCTCATATGCCCCCTACTGGAAACCTGGCCTGCAACCTAGGCATCTGTCCTGACTGGGAATCCAACCAGCGACCCTTTGGTTCACAGGCCAGCACTCAATCCACTGAGTCACACCAGCCAGGGTGTTTTGTTTTTCTGGAATTTGTGTTATGAGTACAGATACCAGTTTTCTCACAGAGAAGCCGTTAATTCTTATATAAGTGTAATTCAAAACACCTACTTGAAATGAGCTAATTCTCACACACAAGCAATGGGCTCATTATACTTTCAGGCATGCCCCATTAAGAGAAGATGACAACAGATTTTCCTCCGCAGTTGCTTGGGAACTGGGGACATATGGAGAGCACCAAGAATCATTCATTTAGATACAGTTTTGTTGTGTCTATTTCCTAGAAAGCCAAACATTCATGTTTTGTTCATAAACAACAAGACAATTGGTATAAATCAGGGTATATGTGAGGCTCATTCTAATGGACCTAATGTAATAGGTCTTAGTCTGCACACTGAGGAATAGTTTTTTAGCCCTGAGGTAGTGTCAAAGCAAATTTCACAATATTTAAATAACATCAAGGATTATGATTCTCAAAACAACTAAAGTTTTTAGTTAGTACCTTTGAAAAACCCTAGAATTTTGAACTAGTAGAAATTGTGGGCTGATTTTCAATTTAGTACCAAGTCATTTGCAAAAATATCCACCTAGTGGCTCAGGACAGAAAACTTTGTGTCCCCATTGGTTCCTTTCTTTCCCACCCCCCCAAACCCAAACAAACATTTAAATCTGTTCATTCTACATTCTAAATGGTCTTTTCGCCCTGACTGCCATGCGGAAGTTTGTAAAAATGGCCACTGTGCTTTGCAACTCCTTTTATCAAGAAGTGGAATCTATTTCCCCATCCCTTCAATCTGGTTTGGTGTTTGTGACGAGCTTTGACTAGTGGAATGCTGCAGAAGTGAAGTTCAAAAAATTCTAAGACTAGGACTCCAGAGACCATGCAGCTTTTGCTAGCATGTTCTTGGAATCATGTGACTGCCTTGAGAAGAATCCTCACTTTAATCCTCACAGTAGCATATTACTTAGGAGGTAGGTAACACCATTATCCCTACAATCATGATGAGGAACATGGAACAGAGACAGGCTAAGAAACTTGTCTGATATTTAGAGCTAATTATTGGTCATATGGGCTAATTGTTGCCTGGGATTTAAACCTAGGCATTCTGATGCAGAACCTGCACTTCTTAACCACCACACACTTAGTCAGAGATCAGTGTTCTCGTTAACCAGGGACAGGTAGAATCTCTTTGTGCTTGGTGACAGGAATATGCATCCATCACTTTAGGAAACATTCATCACAGTTGCAGTTACTTGGTCAAAAATATGTCTTTCACAATAGCTTGAGTCTTGTTCTCTGAGTATCCTCCATGTCGGGAAAGCTACCAGACATAGAGCAGTTGTTTAAGAGACTTATTTCCCTTTTATAGCATTCCTGCATTAAAAATCCCAATCTTCAAATTCATAAGTAGATTCTAAGTTTTCACTTCAACCATTAAACATGTTCATGTACTACCCACACACCACATGTGTGCACACACATGAAGACATCCATTTTCACTGTCTATTGGTACACATGCTGCCAAACAGAGTGAGAGAATCAAGTGGTGTATTGATACACAGTTCTACGAGGGTACCACAACTTTTTAAAATGTGAGGATGGCAATATTTAATCATGGGTTTTCCTCTTTGTTCTGGTTGCAAAAGAAGTTCATAATGAAATATCCTGTTTAGTCATCATAGATTTGGTCTTTTTATTTTTGTGCTTTATTATTAGAAGCCTAAATTTTCTGGGGAGTAAACAGGATATGAAAACATCTGCAAACCCATCAGTGATATATTTTTATTTTTGTTTATTCAACAGTTACAGAATATAGAATTAGAAATAAAATATATTTATTGCTTAAGTGATGCCATCCCTCTCAAAGGAAGTGTCAGTTTATTTCCTCCAAGCCACAGTGGAGAATTAACAATATGTAAAGTGCACCCACACAGAATCATCCCAAGGAGAGGGCCCCACCCCCACTTCTTTCTTCTTCTATTCAGTCTATTCACAAAGGATTGATCCTTATTCCCAACAATCCAAGGTTAAATCTGCTAATCTGTGGCTTCCACATTGTCCTGCGTCAGGCCGGAGTAGAGAGCAGCTGGGACTGATAGCTCACTGCCTAAAGCATATGTTCACAATTGCCCTCCGGGAGCGTGTCTCCGACTGGACTGCACACAATGTTTCCTTGCACCAAGGGCAGTCTAGCCTTTAACATATTAAGAAGGAACCAAATCATCAGGGTTTCATACTTCACTGCCACTGTGTGGGTTACAAACCTTTCTCAAAAGGTAAAAGCTTATGCTGCTTTCTTTAGTTCAGCAATAAATATTTATAGGATTAGCAGCCCATTGTAAATGGGATAACCAAATGCATTCTAATGCAAAACTGCTGGCTGCTTATCTGTTGGACAGAATGAAATCACACAACCAATTCTCTTTCTTGTGCCCTGCTACTGTTCCTGGATCACCCATGATAGTGTTTTTCTTTTCTTTTTTTAACTTTTGCAAACATTTGCTTAGAAACTATGTTAACTATCTCGTAAGTACTGGGATATACATCATTCTATTAATATCTTGATATTTTTACTGTCACAGAAAATTATATTTAAAATCTATAGCTACTTATTTCTTTGTTGCCAGGGAGAGACAGTGCCTTTGCTGCTCTGGGTAGAATAGTGTTATATGTAATGTCTACATTTATGTAGCACTTTTCTGAGAGGAATTCCATGCAGCTTGTGAATTTTGAGCTAGTTTTTCTGTATGGGCATGCTGGTGCTTGTGACATCATTATTATTAACTAAAAGTTATTGAATGCATATTATGCGCCAATCGCTATGCTTAGTTCCTTACATGTATCATCTCCAAGCTTTGCAACATGCAGGAAAGGAACTTCTGAAAATTTGGCCAGGTTACGGTAGAGCTGGGATTCCAAGTGTGTGTCATTCTACCACTGAGAAAAGCTGACATGATGAGGGTTGAATTAACTCCCATAAGATCCAGTAGCGGAGATTATGTATCTTTAAATAACTAATTCATCATGCATCCTTCTATATAAGTGATGAGTAGGGAAGCAGAACTTGGCCACTCTCTGCAATCACATTCAACACCACACACCCTGGGAAGCAGGGGTTAATCTCTTAGGGATGTTGGGATGAGGCAGAGTTTTATTGCAAAATCTTAACCACCTCCAACTGCTGCTCCATCAAAAAACAAAAATGGAGGGCACTTAAAAAGTATTCCAGATGGGATAAAAGCAATTCAGTACTACATTGTTAAATGCAATTATTCTTAATCACTTATTAATTTCATAAACATTTCTTTATGAAAATAAGAAATATTAATTATGATTTCCCCAAGTCCAGTGTAAGAAGCTCTGCAAAACTACTTGAATTTGTGGCATCTATCTGGATTCCTTGTGGATACATTTGGAGGGACGAACTTTCTCTAGTGAGTTTAAGGAGCACTTGAGTTCAGTCCTTTTCCCTTATTTGGAGGAGGGGTTTGGAGGTGGGGATGAGAGAGCCAGCCTGCCAGTAGAAAGCACACACTGCGTGCTTTCTGCCACTTGTTTTGGTGTGGCCTAGTAGGCAGGGAGGCCTGGCTGTCCAGCACTGAGGGCACCTCGTCTGGGGACAGGAGTTAGAGGGCGCACTTAGCTGCCTGTCGAAAGCCACACTCTTCAAATGGATTTATGAGCAATGAAGCTCACATTCTGATTTGCTTCTGTCTGTTTTCTGTATCATTTTCCTGTTTGACTTTTAAATCAAAAAGGAAAGAGAGGAATGATATATTGTCTCTTAAAATATTTCTAAAATGATGATATCATCTTTACTTATTGCCATTAATTGTAGCAGAAAAAAGCAGGGTAAGAGTACATTTTTGGATATTAACTAACTTTGCATTTCTGAGATTAACCCACCTCGGTCATAGTATATGATACTTTTTAAAATAAAAAAAAATGGCTTTATTGAGACATAATTCACACAGCATAAAATTTCTCCATTTGGAGTGTAGAAGTCGGTGCTTTCAGTATACGACTACGGAGCTGTGCCAACATCACCACAATCCAACTTCAGAGCCTTCACTTTGCTCCATTAATAGTCATTCCCACCTCTTCTCTCTTCATCCTCCCACTGCCCAAAGGACCACTGATCTACTTTCTAGCTCTTTAAATTGACCTGTGGTGGACAATTTATATAAATAAAATCATATAATATCTGGTCTTTTGTGACTGGCTTCCTAAACTTCGCATAAGGTTTTTGACATTTGTCCATGTTGTATCGTGTGCTGTCACTTCAATTCTCTGTATGTTGTGCTGTATGCAGTTCATCAGTTGGTGGATATTATAGTCGATTCTGCTTTTTTGTCTCCTATAAGTAAGCTGCTATGAACATTTGTGTACAAGTTTTTTGTGGATGTATGTATTATTTTTTGAATATATAACTGAAGTGAAAATGGTGGGTTTATATAGAAACTCTATACTTTATTGTATGAAAAACTATCTGACTGCTTTTCAAGTAGCTGCATCATTTACACTTCTACCAGCACACGTGAGGGTTCTAGTTTCTTTGCATCTTCACCAGCGTTTATGATTGCCTGTCTTTTTTAAAAAATTATAAGACCATTAGTTGAGGTGAAGTGTATATCTCATTGTGTTTTCACTTGAAAATAATACTGTTATATGTTGCTGGATTCAGCACACCAATATCTAACTGAGGGTTTATGTGTCTGTGCTCACAGGAGATACTTATTGGTCTGCAGTTTTCTTTTTTTGTCATGTCTTTGTGTTGTTTGGCTGTCTTAGTTGTAGACTAATAGAATTAAAAGGCAGTGCTCCTTCCTGTTCTATTGTCTGAAAAGTTTTGTGAAGGATTGGTATTAGATATTTTAAAAATATTTAAATCTAGACAGTAGAGCTGTCTAGGCCTAAGCCTAGATTGGGAGATTTTGTATTATTAACTCATTTTATTCATTCCTTCTTGGTTGGGCTATTCAGATTTTATAGTTCTTCTGGAGTCAATTTTGGTATTTTGTACGCTTTATGTTAGTTATCTAAATTGTTTCCATAAATTTATTCATGGGATTCTCTTTTAATCCTTTTCATTTTTGTAAGGTCAAAAGGAAAATCCCTTTTTTTATTTCTGATTTTGGTAATTTGCACATTCTTTTATTTTTCTTCTAAGCAATATATCTAATGATTTATACATTTTGTAGATTTTTTTTAAAATACCAACTTTTGGTTATACTGATTTTCCCTGTTGTTTTTCTATTATTATATCTTCTTTTATGCTTTGATCTTTGTTATTGCCTCACTTTTGCTTGCTTTGGGGTAGTTTGCTCTTCCTTTTCTAGTTTCTTCAGGTGAACACTTAAATTGTTTGTTTAAAATGTTCTTAATTTTTGCCCTGGCTGGCATAGCTCAGTGGATTGACCGTAGGCTGCGAACCAAAGTGTCGCAGGTTCAATTCCCAGTCAGGGCACATGCCTGGGTTGCAGGCCATGGCCCCCAGCAACCGCACATTGATTGTTTCTCATTGATTGTTTCTCTCTCCCTCTCTCTCCCTTCCTCTCTTCTCTCTCTCTCTCTCTCCCCCTCCCTCCCTTCCCTCTCTACAAATAAATAAAATCTTTTAAAAAATGTTCTTAATTTTTGATGTGTCCATTTGTAGCTCTAAACTCCTCTCTAGAAATTGTTGGCTGTCTACCATGATGTATAATATGTTATGCATTTATTTCCATTACATTCAATTATCTGATGTTCAGAGAACATACTTTGAATCATTTCAATTGAGACTTGTTTTATGGCCTAGCATATGGTCTGTCTTGAAAGATGTTCCATGTGCTCTTGGAGAGAATGCGTTCACTGCTACTAAGCTGAGTGCTCTCTGACTGTCAGGTACAGTTGAGTTGGTCTTTTAGACACTTGCTAATACAAGTGTCTAAACAAGACAAACACACAGAGAGAGACAATTCTCTGTGTGTTTGACAATTATTTTTGAGTAAGGTATTAAAATATCCAACTATATTTTCAAATTTTCTATTTATCCTTTTAATTCTTTCTGTTTTTACATATGTCTTTTAGATTCTTTTTTTAGGTGTGCATATATTGTTTCAATTTATCGATCTCTTTATCATTACAAAATCCCTTCATACTAATGATACTTCTTTTCTTAAAGTCTATTTCTTTCCGATGTTAATTATAGTTCTATTATTGTTACTATTTGGATGGACTATCCTTTTCTCTTATTACTTTCAACTAATTTGTCTTTTAATCTGAAGTGTATCCCCCTAAATTAGCATACAGGTGGACCTTGTTCCTTTAAGAAAAAACTCAATCTATTGATTGGATTGATTAATGTTTTGTCCACTTACATTTACTATTCACATACTTGGATTTACATATGTGATTTTTCCATTTTTCCATATGCTTAATGTCATTTTGTTTTTTTCCTCTTTATGACCTTCTTTTGTGTTAAACAAATATTTTATTTGTTTATAGTTCTTGTACTGTCCAAAATTTTCTGTTGAATTTTTTACTATGTTTTAAAGGTAATTTTCTTCATGGTTCTTTTAAGGATTATAATATGCATCTTTACCACAGTCTGCTTAACCTTCAAGTTAATATTGGCTTAATTCTGGCAAACTATAGAAACTTTGCTCTTATATAGCTCTATTTCCTTTTTCCTCTATTCTGCTATTATTGTCATATATTTTACATGGACATATCTTAAACACCCAACAATGTAATATTATGATTATTATTTTACACAACCTTATTTTTTAAAATAAATTAGAAGGAAAGAGAAGAAATAAATTTAGGCAGTCTTTTACATTTATCCACATATTTATCATCTCTGATACTCTTCATTTCTTCCTTTAAATTCAAGTTACTATCTGGTGTTATTTTCTTTCAGTCTGAAGAATTTTCTTTATTATCTCTTGTTGGAAATAGAATTCTTAGTTGACATTTTTTTGCTTTTCGCACTTTTTAAAAAACAATCATTTATTTAATTTTGAGAAAGAGGGGGAAGAAGGGAGAGAGAGAGGGAGAGAAACAGCACTGTGAGAGAGAAATATAGGTCAATTGTCTCTCATACATGCCCTGGATTGGGGACCAAACCCATAACCCAGGCACATACCCTGACCAGGAATCACACCGGTGACCTTTTGCTTTGTGGAATGACACCAAACCAACTGAGCCATGCTGGTCGGGGTTCTTTTAGCACTTTAAATACATCGTTTCATTGTCTTCTGGCTTCCATTGCTCCTAATGGGAGGCCAGCATTTAATTTTTAATGATTTCTCTGTATGGATGAGTTGTTTGTCTTTCACTGCGTTCAGGGCTTTGTCTTTGACTCTCGGCAGCTTGACTATGACACATCTAATGTGGGTCTTCCCATGTTTATTGTTCACCCCAGTTGGAGTTCTTTCAGTTTCTTAAGACTCTTGGTGAATTTTTTATACTTAATTTGAGAAGTTGTGGGTCATTATTTAAAAAAGAAAATTGCCACTATTTTTCTCATCTTTCCTTTTAGGACCCTAAATAACATTTATGTTATGCTTTGTTGTCCCCAGATCTCTGAGGTTCTGCCTATGCTTCTTCAGATTTTCCCCCTCTGTTCATCAGATTGGGATAATTTCTATTTGTTTCTTGAAGCTTAATTAGTATTACTTCTGCCATTGCAAATACATTCAGTGAACTTTTCATTTATTATTCTTTTCAATTATTGAATATTTATTTGGTTCTTTTTATAATTTGTTTCCTTTAAATTTCCTCTTGTTGTATCATTCCCACCACATTTTTTGAATGATTTAAACATGATTTCTTTTAATTTTGAACATTTTTATAATTAGTGCTTTGAAGCCTTTGTCTGCTTAATACACCCAAATGCACTCAGAGCCAATTTCTCCTGGAGTTTGAGTCACATTCTTCTGTTTCTTTGCATGTCTTAATTTTAAAAAAAATCTGGTCAATTTAGATAATATATCATACAAACTCTTATTTCCACCTGAGGGTTATTTTGTTTTGTTTTAAATAACTTGTCTGAGATTAATCTTAATATGTGGCTTTTAAAGCCTCTGCTTGGAAAGAGAAGATGGTGGAGGAGTGAATGGAAGTCACACTAACCTCCTCCCAGGGCCAATCTGGAATCACAACTCATTGTGGAGAAACCACCCAGAACAAACAACTGAGTGATAGCGAGAGAGAAGCCTTATGGACTCAGACAAACAGAAGAACCATCTTTGGCACAACCTGTCTGCACCCGCGCGACAGCACACAAGGCATGGTGGGTGGAGTGACCCTCAGTCAACCTGCTGGAAGGAAGGACCCACCAAAGAAAGATCCAACAATAATCAAAACCCATTACATCCAGAGAACCAGCATAAATGGCATAAAGGGCATCCCAAGAGCATCAAGTTTAGGTGATCAAGGGGACTGCACCATTGAATCTCACATACCATACCATATCATATGCCTCATACCATAGAGGTTCACACCACAAAGTCAGGGAGTCAAAAGAGATCAATTTAAGAAGCAGAAGCAAACAAGAAGAGTCTCACAAATAATGGGAAAACAAAGAAACAACCCCCAATTGAAAGGAAAGAAGGAATCCCCAGAAATAATGCCAAATAAAGCCTCTGCTCAGTTTTTTAAAACCCAATTTTATTTTTCATTCTGGGATCCTAGATTACACCACTATATCTGCAAAGCCTAGAGGTTGGTCAATGATTGATCAGACATTTGCTTATGTACCTAATGCTAGGAATCTTCTACCCTCTGTTGATGCATCTATGTGTGAGTTGTGGAGTACATTCAAAATTCAGGCAAATTTCAATTATCTCCAGACTTTTACTTTGTTCTGTGTCCTCTGATCTTTCTTTCATATATGTGAAGCCACCCAGTCAGCCAGGGATGTTTAGAGAGCTTGTACCCCTTGATTCTCTCCTGCACGTAGCCCAGATTTATATAACATAAAACAATCATGGGAGTACTACCTCATCACTTTTGTCATAGAATGTAATGTATCACGAAATGGACATCTCATCATCTTTGCCATGTTTCATTGATTAGAATTAGGTCCCAGGTGCTACCCACACCTAAGGGGAGGGAATTATGCAAGGACATAAACACTGGAGGGAAAGAATTATTAGGGGTTCCTTAGGATTATCTATGACATAGAGAAAGGTCAATGGGGATCTCAGTACTCACCTACTTTCTGGTGTAAAATAGTAGAATTTTTAGAGGATGACTGATCTCTAAATTTAGAGGAATGACTTTAACTCTTAATTCACTAGTCCAGAGACAACAATATTTTAGATGTTTAGATTTAATGACATAGATAAGGTTCATTGCACTGGGGTAAGAAAGAACCTATAGGATGCTGAAGGTGATTATTTTTTAAGTGGAAGGAAGCAGTACAACTTATTGAAGGAATCACGACATAAGATTGGAGCACTAGTTTTGTAGATTGTTTATAAGACTTTCTTAGGTTGAATTATTTTAATTACTTTGGAAAAGTTAGCTTGCCAATTTGTTGGTGAATTTTTTTATCTTGAATTAACTGGGTTGAATAAATTGAACTAACTGAATGTTTTGCGAATCATGTAGACAGAGTTTTAATCCATGGATATTGATAGGAATTGAAACAGGACAAATATAAAGAAGGAAAGGGCCCTGAATGCCTTAGCGTTTATTGATATTTTGCATTAGATTCATCACAGCATAATTTATTACTTCTTAAGTTACTTGTTTGGGTAATCAGGATATTTTATTGTGTCCCCAAGGCTGAATGGTCTAATTAGTGCCTGTCATTAACTTCTCTTATTTAACCTTCCCTAGACAAGAAAAATTTCAATTAAATCATTAGACTAAAATGTGGATTCTAGAGGCTAGTAATGAAAAATAAGAAATGTAAAAAGAGCCAGTTTTAAACAGATAAATATGTTTTTGTTTTTGAGTGTCAATATCCTGAACTAAAATAAATTTCAATTAAAATGACTTAATTTATCAAGGTTGCCCAAATCTTTTCAATAAATATACTTTGAATATGTTAAAATCACAGACAATAATAATTTCTAATTTCTAAACTTTTTATCTTGAAATATTTGAATTTTATTGTAAAAACTAGGCATCAAGAACTTGAAACTTGAAATCTGCATGACATACTTAGCAATCTTCAGCATCTTACCTACTTTTTGGATTTTTTTTTAATTTAAAAGGGAAGTTACATTTCTTGATACTTCTTTATAGACAAGAAGGAGAAAGAAAACATCTCATCTATGCTTACTAGCAATCTGCCTTTGTGAAGCCTGGGTTGGAGCATGCTGGAACAGTCTCTTGTCTGCTGCAGATGGAACTGCCATTCCCTTTTGACAACTGTCCTCTCCTCAGCCCAAAGTCCACGTCCATTTCCCATGACAGAACTCAGGGCAGGGAAAGCATCCCTGCTGGATGACCTAGCTTCTGCTTTTCTCCAGGTCACAGTTTGTGGGGCAGAGAGAGCTTCCTAGGTCTCAAGCAGAAATCTGTACCCTGTCTATGGCTTCACAAGAAGGAGGAGGAGCCAGGTTTTGCATTAGGCAGGCAATGATTGTGACTAATAAATTCATAGATTACCATCTAATCCATCTCCCACAATCCTATTTCCTAGGATATCACAGACATTTTTGACTGGTGCTTTGTGTCTGTTCTTTAGCCACTGTTGCAAGTTTATTAAATACATATAGTTATATACATATAAACACATGTAGTTACATATGTATGTATAATTCTCTATATAAATATACTTATGGATATATGCAACTATATATCTAAAAGGTATATATAGTTATATATTGGCAATTTGATAATTTCTTACCATGTGAATGTTGTCAAATTTTTAACTTCTCCTTTCTTACAGTGTAACTCCTATACAAATATAAATCCTGACTCAATGGTCAGTAATGAAAATCAAAATTAAATATACCACAACTACTCCAGGAAAGAGTCACATGAAAGCACATTTCTGAGTACAGGTGGGTGGTCTGCACACAGGTCTTCCCAGCAACCCCAGAGCTACAGGGGCAGAAGGAAGTCCTGACAGGTTGAGAGGGGTTGTAAATTAAGGGACTGAAGTCTTTCTATAAATTGAATTCTTAACCTCTGATTTCCCTATTTATTTTCATGCAGTTCCAGACCTGGCATATTTTCATGTTCATGTGTAATCATAGAAAGTTCTTCCAAAGTCCTGCCTAAAATAATTACCTAGAAGTTTGCATTTTTGTTCTGATAATTAGCTCCATTTATGGGAATAATTTGGAACAGGATTTGTTTCCTCTGTCCTGTGCATGTGGGACACAGATATCTCGCATTTGAAGATTTTGATTTACATGAAATCACAAAATTTGCAAACTGACTCCTTAGAAGTCTAGTATCTTTCCAAAAAGTATATACAAAAAGATGCATTTACACCTATTTTACTTTTTGTCCAGCGTGTTACTACAGCATCCTCAATAGGCACAGTAGTTCCATGGGATCCATCCATCAGACCCAGTATGATGCCCTTTCCCAATCACTCACCACAGGACCTTGGACAAGACATTGATTTTATGTCCCAGCTTCTTCCTATGTAAACCAGATTAATAAAGTCTAGCCTGCATTAAAAACTTCAAAGGAAGATGCCAGCCATATAGTCTACACCCAGTAAATATCAATTATAATTTTAAAAATTTTTATCATTGGCTCTAAAGTCATTTATAGCCAATCCTTACATCAAAGTTTTCTATTTATTTGGATTACTTTAGCCAATTAATTAAAAGTTTTTATGTATCCTGAAGATTTTAATTGTTCATGTTTCAATTGTTTGCATGACTTCCTGATTATTTTTGCATTTGGTGGAATTTTATGTAAATAAATTATAAATGAAAGAGCCATTCACATTGATTTTATCTCAAACTTCCCTTTCTCAGCCAGTTATTGCATTGGGGTGGCCATACTGACTGAAAGAGCAAGAGAGGATAGCTCTTTATCACAAACAGATAATTAGGTTTTAAAAATAAATATGCAACTAAAAAATTGTAAGAGCAACAATGGAATCAAGATGTATCCAAATCTAAACTCATTTCTTCTCTCTGTGAAGCCAGGTCTCCCCCCACCAGCTGCTGCATTCATATGCACACATGTGCCCTCCTCGGCCATGTGGGCTGACGGGACTCTCAGCTCCTTCACCTCCCTTCACGGTCACACACCCAATCTCAGTCATATTTTGGGAGGCCTATCCTCTGATTTGCCTGCTTAATTCTTAAATTACTTTTCCATTGAAAATATTTTTTTAAAGTTTCATTTTGAAAAAATTTCAGACTTACAGAAAATTTGAAAAAAATACTTTGAAGTTCCTGTGTATCCTTTATCCCGTCACCTGAAACGTTAGCACCGCGCATTGCCACAGTACAGCGATAAAACCCAGGAACTCAACATTGGTACAATAACACTATCTAATCCACTGACTTTATTCAGTTTTCAACAACTATCTATAACTGTCTGGGTTTCTTTCTGGTCCAGTATTACATGTTTTATTTAGTTGTCATGTCTCCTCAGTCTCCCTTAATCTAGATGAGTCCTCGGTCTTTGTTTTTGATTAGATTTTTAACAGAGAGATTTCTCAGAAACTTTAATATGCTAATTCACATACTGAATCTCCAAGGAGTGAATATAACATGACATCAATCAAACTTAAGTCATCATGGAATCCTTCCCGAGGTTTAATTTGTAGGAGAGGTACCCCCAGGGCACTCTGGGGCAGATGGCCCAGACTATTACAAGAATATCCTGATAACATATTCTTCCTTATCTGATCCATCCATCTTGCACACACCTATCAGAATAGGCTCCTGAAGTCAGAGTTCTGTGCATGCCATTTTCTTGCTTACAAACTGAAAATAGGCCTTTATTTCTTTGAGGGCACATACCCAAAGCTTTAACTTGGCATTCAAGTGCCTCCATTAAACTTTCTTTCCATGTTAAGCCACTACTTCTGTGCATTATTTTTTGCTTAAGTCAAAGTGAACTACTCACTCTTCCCCTGGTTTATTTTTATTTCTCTGCTTATGCTGTTCCTTCTGTATGGAACCCATGTGAGAGGTAACCAAAGGTCCTCTTTGTTGCAACTGCAGCCACAGAAAATCTGAGCTTCAGTTTTCTCTGAGCTTGTCTTTGATTAGCTGTAATGAGCTGTCTCAAAACCATGTCCAGACCTCTCCTTGGCTAAGGCAGCTCTTTTTCCTGGGACTGTGAACCCCATCCAGAAAGCATTTTTCTGCCCTCTTGTTAGGACAATCAGCCTGTTGCTTAGTTTTGCTCTGCCGAATGCAAACTCCTTCTTTGCCCCTTGTGATGTGCTTTAATACATTGTATTTACATACCCAAAGAAATAAGTGCTTTGACTTTCAGAATTCTCGATTCTGATTGTGCCAGCACGAATGTAAGCTTCTGCAATCCTACCAGTAACTCATTTGGGATGTTCTTGAAATATTACAGTCTGGTCCATTAGGAAAAGTTCACTTCCTAGAGTAAACTCTTTTGGGCTAAGTTAAATATCACAGCTTCCATGAATGCTGCTTCCTCCTGTGAGCCCTGGGGGCACTCAGAATATTAATTACGGAACTTTCATTTTCTGTCCATCCTATGGCACTTTGATGGCCTGTCTGATCTCTCCTCATAGACTGAAAGAAACCATGGGGTGGATCATGTCAAATTCAGCTTTGTTTAGTTCAATTCCATCCTGTCATCCCCAAAGCTCCTAGCACAGTGATTTGCACAGAGTGGGGACTTACTGAGTATTTTTTTTCTGAATGAATAATAATCTGCTTGTTTTCATTTAGAAAGAATACAAAAATGACATAAGATTTTCTTTATGGAATTTATACAAAATTTGCCCTGGTTGGTGTGGATCAGTAGATTGAGTGCAAGCCTGCAAACCAAAGTGTCACCGGTTCAATTCCTAGTCAGGGCACATGCCTGGGTTGCAGGACAGGTTCCCGGTAGGGTGTACGTGAGAAACAACCACATAATGATATTTCCCTCTTTCTCTCTTCCCTTCTCTCTAAAAATAAATTAATAAAGTCTTTCAAAAAGAATTTATACAAAATTTGGTTAAAAGGAGAGTGGAAATGTTTTTGAATTAATTCTTGTTATTTTGAAAGCTACTTTTTTCCAACCTAATAATTATGACTACTTATGGCTAAAAATGAAATGTCTGCCAGCATCTGAATGGCAGTAAATTACCCTAAATAAAGCATCAATAAAGTTAACTTTCTTGTTTCTAATATCTCCATAAGTTTACAGTCACCATGTTTGCTTTAATTATTAAACATTTCTCATATTTTCTATATTAATGGTTTTTGTCTTAGATATTTCAAATTAAGCTTTGCATTTCTCTGATGAAATTGCATTTAAGTCTACCAAATGTCAGAGTTCACTTTTGCATTGCATAGTCAATGTTTAGTAGATTATTTGAAAGTAGTGGGGCAGTAGTAATTTATGAAGCCCTGCAAACATGTGTGGGATAATTATGAACACTTGGGCCTTGGAAGACTTAATTCTGTTGTTTAGAAATGGTATGGAATTTGTCATTTGAGACACAAATGTCTGTGGTAAGTGATTAACATATAGGATAAAATCCATTCATACACATATTATTAAAGAGAATATTATGGTATAAGAGGAACAGGAATTTTAAATGCTCACGTTTCAAATTATTAAATCCCATAGATGCTGTGTACAAGTGACATACATTAGTATTAGATTTACATAGGACCAAAGACCTATGTAAGAGCTGAGAATTGCTGTTCATAACTCATATTCCCAAAACACGAATCTGTATACAGACAAAATATATGGTGGATTGTCTAAATTCCCCTTAGGGTTTTTATTAGTGGCCAGGTAAGGGCTTTATACATTTGAATTGTAGTCCTAAAAATTTTGCTAAATTTTGTATATGTATCTGTGACAGACAAAAGTATTAAAAATACATATATGATAAAATGTTATTCAGTCATAAAAAGTAGTGAAGCCCTGATGCATGCTACATGAGTGAACCTTCAAAACACACTAAGTACAAAAAGCCAGACACAAAATCCTACATATTATATGATTCCTTTTATGTGGAATGTCCAGAAGAGGCAAGTCTACAGAGACAGGAAGCAGCTTAGTTGTTGCTTAAGGTTGGGGAGGAAGAGGGGATAAGTAGTGATAGCTTTGTGAAGGGTTTAAAGAAGATAGTGAAGGGCTTAAAAATTGCTTTTTTAAGGTGAAGAATACGTTCTAAAATTGACTGTGGTGGTGGTTGAAGATATCTGTGAACATACTGAAAACTATTGAATTGTACACTTTAACTGGATGAACTGTATGGTGTGTGAATTTTATCTCAATGAAGCCTTTAAAAATGTATGCACATTTCAGATAGAGTACACTGCATAGACATGACTGCTGAGAAAGAACTGACTGAAAATCAGTTCCCCAAACACTTTCAGATCCAAACAATTGTCTTGACCAGGTATGCTTTGAACACAAATGTCTGTGCCAAAGGCTAATCAATATTACTGACATGGCAATTCTCCCCCCACAACCACACTCTCTTCTCAGTGTTTTAATGGTTTAATAAATGATTCCTTTATGGAGCTTGAGGTAACCAGTTGATCAGTTTTCTGATGATGGAATTGAATACAGAGACCAGAGATGGTATGTATGAAGTAACTGATCTAAATACTTAAGGGTCCTAGGTAGAACTTAGAAATTGCTCAAAAATTGGTATAGGGAGCAAACATCTATTTCATATATCAGTAAATTCTCTGGGAAAAGGGTGACTCTGGGGAGAATTTAGAGCAAGAGTGGTTGACCATGATTGCTTTCCTCTTACTAGCCACTATAAATCCCCAGCAAACAAGCAAGAAAAGAGAAATCTGGTAAACTTAACATTTTACAAATGTTGAAATCCTTTCTTTTCTAACAAGAAGGTGGTTAGGAGGTTTTTCAAGAGTGAAAGAAAACATTCTTGAACTATTCACTCCACTGACCTTTAAACTATCCATTGCTCTCTGTGACTAAAATACCGGAGTGAGTAAGCCCCATCAAGGCAACAGGAATTTGCAGCTTTAGGGTTCTGCGAGGGTTTACCACTGAGGTCCGCAAGGAGCTCCAGGGAGGCTGGAGGTTCTCTCCTTCTGATGTGAAAAGGAAGTTCAATGAAGTGGTTAAGACCATAGCCTCTGGAGTGCAGCTGAAGTCCATTTGAGGTCCAGCTTCACTCACTCGCAAGCTTGTGACCTCAGGCAAGTAATTTCACCTCTCTCTGTGTCTCAGTTTTCACATTAAAAAATAATACCTACTTTTTGGGTCACTTTGAGGACTGAATGAGTTCCTATTTGCAAAGCACTCAGAGTGTTTGCAAGCACATATGAACAGTTTGTTAAATAAATGCAAATATTTACATAAAAATCAACTCTTCCCAAACACCACTTTAACTATATTTACATTTTTGGAGGAGTATAATTAACAGCATTGAAACTTATTTTAAAATCTTACCTTGACTTGCATTCTTACACTGAGCAAGCTTGTTACTCAATCGGCAATAGTATTATCTGCTCCCATAGGCAGATGGAAGAGATACCCATTTTGGATAAAGATTCCACAGGAAACCTGGTAGTCTAAGGTTGCCTTTCACTCTTTTCTGTTGAGATTTAATTTATCTTCAAGTTGAATGTGTCTGATATGAAGGGCAGAGAATAACAGTGGTGAATATTGATGTGATCAGACAGATGAAATTCAAAGAGCATGGGATGAGGGAGACCAATTCTCTGAGTTCTCTGATTTCCAGCTCTGATTGTGGTGACAACCTCCAAAGACATTAAATAAGACTTGCCACCTATCAGATATGAAGGAGAATATCTTGACAGTGAGAGTTCAAGATAACACAAATGTGAAATTAGCTCCCAAAACGGGCAGAAATGTGAGTTGTAAAGACCTCTGCCAGGTTTAGAGATTAGAATCTGTCAGCTAGTTATAAAAATGAGTTCCTTTAAAATATATGTTTGTTGGTTAATAGTTAACATGAGAATATGGATCTGTTTACCCACAAATAACTAATCTTGAAAAATTAAAAAGGGCCATAAAATACACATTCATTATTTACCTATTAATCTCAGAACTGGCAGTCCACTAAAATGGAATATCTAGTAATAACTAAGATTTAAGAGTGCCTCCAATGTTCAAATAAATATTATGAGATTTGGGAATGTTTAATAATCTAAGAAAAACAACGATAACATCTCTTCCTCTCTTCTGTGTAAATCATATGACGATTAAATGGTATTATTGCAAATGTGATACAACATTTAAAAACGTTTTTGGGAAAAACA
This sequence comes from Phyllostomus hastatus, assembly GCF_019186645.2. Lineage (NCBI taxonomy): Eukaryota > Metazoa > Chordata > Mammalia > Chiroptera > Phyllostomidae > Phyllostomus > Phyllostomus hastatus. The sequence goes on along the minus strand of NW_025334017.1, from coordinate 8,145,231 downwards.
TACACGTAATTCTACATCTTAACTTTTGGCATCTTATCCTTCTTTCTTGACTGCTTATTTAAATTAAATCCCTTTCCATGTTTTATATATGGTCTTAAAATTAACATAGTTATTGCTATCTATATAATGATCATGTTGATATATTTTAAGTTGTTATATTGTGTGTCTAACAGTATGTTTTAGATATACTTAGGTTTGCTACTATAATAAACATGAACATCATTCAGGTAGTTCTTTGTTCCTGTTGAAACATTCTCTTGGGAGATATTCCACTGAGTAGGGTTACAGGGCCAAAAGGAACATTTTCTTTAAAGATTTTTATTTATTTATTTTTAGAGAGAGGGGAAGGGAAGGAGAAAGAGGGAGAGAAACATCCATGTGTGATTGCCTCTTGAGCGCCACATACTGGGGGCAAGTCCTGTAACGCAGGCATGTGCCCTGACAGAAATTGAACTGGCAACCCTTTAGTTTGCAGGTGGGCGCTCAAACCTATGAGCCACACCAGCCAGGGCCAAAAGGTGCATTTGTAATGGTCCTTGCAATAAAGAATGCGTTTCACCAATAACTGATTGGCAATTTACTATAAATGCTATTTGCTATTATTTTTAAAAGTTGATAAGTTAATAAAAATAATTTTTAATTTAATTTGCACATATTGAGTTACTATCAAGAATAACCATATTCCATTCCTTTGTTTACAATTTGGATTCTCTTATGTGATTACATTTGTTCATATTTTTCATTGATTTAATTATTAAATTTTCATGTTATTATTCATTTAAATGATTTTATCACATGTTATGGATAATGAGCATCTGTCTGCCATATATGATGCTAATACAACTTTTAGCTACTTACTTTATTTTAGTTTTGTAAGACTTCATGTTTGGGTGTTTGGGAATTAAATGAGTAAAATATAGCACAGTAGAATGAGATCAAAGGAAAAAGAGATTCTTTCCATCAGAAATATTTAATTCACACATTCTAGTAGAATAAGAACATGCTCTATATGGGGTTGTAGTATTAATTTCAACATATGTTTCTTTAAACTTGTGGTGTTACATTTCCAGAGTGAGTATCTGATTTGAAAATATGTTCAGCATAGTGCTTGGAATTTAAGTGGACATAGTTTAAAATTTTCACCAGAAACTGTTTTGATACTCCCCTTAATGGGAGCCAAGTTTAGTAATTAAAATAGGCTAAGCTTGTGAAGTCATTCTCAAAACACAGGGTATACAGATATGAAAGAAGAAATTCAGAGGTGCACCAGGTGCTCCCTGCACCTGGGCACCCTCACCGACCCAAACAAGCAACATCTTCACCAGAAATAAAGTGGAGGCCTGTGTTCTAGATTGGTTGTGTTTAGCAAGGGTATGAAACAAAATGAAGTCATAGCTGTATTAAATTACAGGCAGTGCTTAGGAATTATGCACTTTGTGTTTGTAAATCTAAAATCCAGAAAATTACACAGCAGCTGACTCAAAAACTCCGAATGAGTGGCCACTGTGAGCGAAGCACAACCCTTGCACTAGGGATGTCGGGTAAATCAGAGTCCCTCAGTAGTTTCCTACTGACTTTTTTAACTGACTGCTTCAGTCCTTGTTCTCCTGTAGCAATTCTGCAAATTTTCATGAAAATATAAAATATATTCAGTAAGTCAAATGTGCTTGAGAAGCAAATGTAAGAACAAATTCTAGGAAGCCAGAATGAGAAAAATAGATACATATCAAATAAAAGTTTGGCCTTCAGAACAGAGGTTTATGATTGCATGTCTTATGAAGACCATAGAAATGGCATATTTCATGCAAGAAATAGATGTAAGGTGCATGATTAAAAACTGAGAGTTCATAGAGAGAGCACCAGCAGGATGGAATCCTTTGGCCTTTGAAGAAAGACCAGCCCAGCAGGAGAGAGACAGGCCGAGAGCAGTTGTAATAACCACAGTTGGGGCGCGTGCTCCACGACCCCCAGTGGATGCCTGAAATAACAAATAGCGCCAAATCCTATTTATACTATGTTTTTTCCTACATATACCTCTGGTGAAGTTTAGTTTATAAATTAGGCACAATAAGAGATTAGCACCAACTAATAATAAAATAGAAAAATTATAACAATGTACTGTAATACAAGTTATGTAAATATGCTCTCTCAAAATATTTCATTGTGCTGCTCTCTTCCTTCTTCTTGTGATGATGTGAGATGATAAGATGCCAAACTATACCTAAAGCTGTGTCACCATTCCTCGCAGTAAATGGCTTGGTGTCACTTGTTTCAGGGGATCCCTTGCTGAAGTTTTCTATAGGCTCAATACTTTCAGGAGACACACTTGTGGTCAATCACAACATGTTTTCTGTTCAAACCTTTCCCCCTCAAACTAATGCTTTTCCATCTCAACTAAGCATTTATCAATGCACTGTGGCCCTAACTTTTGTGTTTTGAGGTGCAACAGTGAAACTAGCATGAATCTCTTTTTTCTTCTTCACAATTTTATATATAGATGATTTGTTCTTACTGTAGATCTTAGCAATCTCATCATACATTTTTTTACATTCCTTATTAAGTCAAAAGCTTGCACTTTTTCACTTAAAGGAAGAAATTTATGACTTCTCTTTGGCATATTGTAATTGCCAGCATCACTTCTCTTGCGCTTTGGTGCCATTGTTAAGTAAAATAAGGGTGACTTGAACACAAGCAGTGAGATACCCAGGCAGTCAATCTGATAACTCAGACAGCTACTAAGTGACTGAAGATGGTGAGTGTCTACAGTGTGGAGATGCTGGACAAAAGGATGATTTATGTTCCAAGATGGATAGAGAGAGATTATACCATTCTACACAGAATACTGGTGCAGTGTTAAAACTTTGTGCACCATTGTTTATCTCTGGAATTATCCATTTAATACTTTCAGACTTTGGTTGACTTCAGGTAACTGAAACCATAGAAAGCAAAACCTGTGATAAGGAGCTACAACTGTACTAGCAGTACACAACTATCGAGTGCTTCTGTACTATAGGCTATGCAGAATTTTACCTATGGTTCCTTCATTTCCTAGACAAAGGGCATCTTCTCTCTGATTTGTCTGCACATTCATTACTGCTGGTTTTTGATCAATGGATTTGTTCTTTTGTTTTTATCCACTTCTAACTTTGGAATCCCTTGTTTCCTGGTCATTTATTCATTCAACAAAGTTTATGTGCTAGTCACTGGGACTATAAAAATGAACAAATAACAAAAGAGTTCCAACTTTCAAGGAGCTTTCATTCTGATAGACAGAGCAGAGGCTCAATGATCAAATGTTGTGTATAATAGTTATATATATAGTTACAATACATAATTGATATCATATTACATTATGTGCTATAGATTATGATATATAAATATATATCTTTTACATAAATATATATATATATATAATGTATATATATGCACAAAAAATCATTGTTATATTTGGATGAAGCTAACAGTCCAAATATCCAACAATGGGGGATCATTAAGTAAATAATGAAACACTGAGGTGCTGTTATCAAAATAGCTCCAAAATATATAAGTAAAAAAGGAAGATTTTAGAGGTGTGCATATAATATGCTATCTTTTGTTGGGGGCAAATAATAATAAAGAGTCCAATTTTCCTATATTTGCATAAAGATACTTAGATTCTCTGTAGCCACACACATAATGCTGATGAACAAACAAAACACAACTAGTTGCCTGCCGGGGAGCAGAGGTGGGGGAACCGGGTGAAAGTGTGGATGGGAACTTTTCACTCAACACTTTTTTCATGTTTTTGAACTAAATGAACATATTATCTATTTAACAATTAATAATATTATTAAACCAGAAAGAGTGAAATCTTGCTATCTTTTACAACGTGGATGGACCCTGAGGACATTATGCTAAGTGAAATAGGTCAGACAGAGTAAGACAATACTGGATGATCTCACTCATGTGTGAAATTTAAAAACAGATACAAACAAACAAAACCCCCCAAAGCCCCAAATGAAGCTAAGAGATGTAGATTGGTGGTTGGGCACTGGAGCCCTGAGGTGGTGATGAAAAGGGTAAAGGGGGTCAAAGGTACAAACTCCCAGTTATAATGTGTGTAAGTACAGTGACTATGACCCATGATACTACATTACATATCTGAAAGTTCCTAGAAGAGTAATGGCCAGGTGGATGAAGAACTGAGAAGCAGGAAGAGGGAGAAGAGATGAATCCAAGAACCCACTCCAAGCAAAGAGTGCTGGGAGGCAGGGCGTTCTTCTGGAACATGCCCCGTTCTGTAGGGTGGGCGGATGAGCTCATTTGGGGCAATGTCAGGACTTGAGGATGGGAGTTAGGCAGGAAAGCAGTTTGATGAGAATCTCATATGCCAAGGTAAGAATTTGGATTTCAACTTGAAAGTGATGGGAATCACAGAAGGGCAATGAGAGGAAAGTGGGCAATGAGATGTGTGCTTTGTGATCATCTTCCCATGGAGCAAGTGCCTATGTCATGGTGGACAGGGTAGAGCTGGGGTGTGGAAGACGGTTTAGGAGGCTGTTGGCCATCCTTGGGGTAAGAGATGAGCAGATAAGGATGAGAGGAAGTCCTGATATCACCCTGTGGCCTACTATTGGCTGCTGTCTCTGATTTCTTATCTCCTCCTCAGGTTAAATTTTGTTCATCTCCTCAGAAAGTCCACAGCCTTTCTTTTGGATTCCATCCTGATCTTCAATCAGGTGTTGATGACAATATTCAGGTCAACAAAACCACCTGCTGACAACGAAGGCAACAGGAACCTTCTCTGCTTTCCATTCTCCCTCTCAACCTGAGAGCCTGTGAAGGAAGCTCAAGACATCCGGGCTGGGCAGGGACAGGTGTTCTGGTGGGGGCCACAGCCCTGCGCTGGGGCCCATTGAGTGGAATCCAGAGGTATCACCTTTTTTCTGAGTTTGATTTCCCCCCTCCCCATTTCCATCAAGCTTGTACACAGTTTTTACAGAAGGCTTATGTCAGGAGTTACGTTTCTTTCGGTTCAAACTCTTCTCCAAGCCGGGACAATTGTGCAGACAGAATTCACCAGCACGGCTGCATCCATGGTAAGTCACTCAGACATTTCTCTTTCATTTGCTAGACAGCTGCTGCCCTGAACCCCGAGGGGCCCCCTCCGCTATCCTGGCCACCTCCTTCGCTCCATTCCTTATGAACTTCTGGATATTACTGGGCATCCAGCAATGAAAGGCACCTGGGACCTGCCCATCTCAAAGCCCTTTGTTTGCTAAGTTGTAGCCCATGCAGCACAGGCTGTTAACTATTGCATTCACCACCCATGTTTTTCAGTAGTAAGGCTGACATCTCATCCCATATAAGGCAACTCATACACAAAGTGTTCCCTTATAAGATCTAAAAAACACAATTCTAATAATTGTGAATATATTCATATGAAGTGGAAAATAAAAGAAACCCATATAAAATCAAAGACAACAATATATCATCTGAAAGTTGTTCAACATTCAGGATATATTTCATTCTAATATAAAAATGTCTTGGACATCTTGTCTCATAGGTATATTACATGAGAAAAGCCAGACATTAGCAACTAATCTTTTTTTTTTGCCAGACAGCTGAACAATATAGTCCTGATTATGTAAGCTTTGAGTGGACAGCTTTGAGTGTGGGCACTTTTAGGTGGTAACATGCACTTCATTTAGTATTGCTCTAGTATAGGTTTTTATGTGACAGTTCAGCTCCTTATCAAATGAATACTTCCACCTTGCTATTCGAGTGAATTGGAATGACTATGGGTAAATGACTTTTTGATTCCATAGCGGTCTGCTGCATTATAAAGATTTGGACGTCATGCCATCATTCCTTGAAGTGGTTTAGCAATTCAATATGAATAATTTGTTAAAAAGAGGAGAATCTGTCCACATATGAAAGACTCTAGAAAAAATGTTTCCATAAGATCCTTTAGAGTCTAGCATATGATACTAGAGTACTTTTTTTTTTACCATGAAATAGACTGAAAATTTAAGGAAAAAAGTTGCCCCCACATTCAAAAAATACTATATATTATATACACACACATACAAGGTGGGCAAAAGTAGTGTGAGTGACAGTTGTGAGTGACAGTTGTGAGTGACATTCCTTTGAGTTAATAAAGCCATTGCAATCATCATAACCTGCATGTCTTTTTCTGTATGAACAACTGTAAACCTACTTTTGCCCCATCTGTCTATCTATCTAGGATTAAAGAAAGACCAGAGAATAGGAAAAAATGATAAACATATATTGACAAATTACAGTACATTATATTTTAAAAATGACTATAGAAAGCAAGAATAAACAGATTCCCTGTTACAGCTCTGAATGAAACTTCCTTAGCATTGAGGTACAACCTGCTTCTTTGCATTCAGAGTCAAATTCGGCTTTTATTGAACAGAAACACTAACAGATATTTAATTTAAAAATTTGAATTGTTAGTCTTTCTAAAAAATTCTAATTAAAATGTGCTCTAAAAAATACTATCTTAAAACTTGACACACACAGGTTAAAGACCAACAGTTAACAGAGTAAATCAGGTGAGACCACTACACAAGTGACCCCAAATAAGCCATGCTTCCCCATATCCTCACCTTTCCATAACCCCCTTCCAAAACGACTTCAGGCTTGGTCATATCAGTCATACGAGGGCTCATAGCTAAGTAGACCATAATAAGCATTACTCAAACAGAGGCATATCTCAGAGATACTGGGGGTTTGGTCCAGACCACTTCAATAAAGCAAGTCACAGAATGTTTGGTTTCCTACTACTTATAAAATGTATCTTTATACTATACTGTCATCTCTTAGGTATGCAATAGAATTCTGTCTAAAGAGATATTGTACATACCTTAACTAAAAAGATTTTACTGTTAAAAAATTCTAACCAACATCTGAGCCTATTGGAAAAAGGGTGCCAGTAGACCTGCTCAGAGGAAGGTTGTCACCACTTTCCATTAGTAAAACATGGTATCTGCAAAGTGCAATAAGGTGGAATGCAATAAAATGAGGCATGCCCAGAGAGGCTTGAAAAATGTCTGCATGCTGGGCTCCTCTCAGAACTCAAGTACCCTGCTGTAAGAAAGCTTGTCAAGTTTTCTGCAAAAAGAGAAGCCGTGTGGAGGAGAATTTTTCCAACAGCCAGCATCCAACATTCAAGTAAGGTCTTCTTGGATGTTCTATCCTCAGAAGAGCTCCTGGTTGAAAGGTTCACATGAATGACCCCAGCCAACATCAGGTGGAACAGAACTACTCAGCTGAGCCTTGCCCAAATTCCTGACCCATGGAACTGGTATTATTTTAAGCAATTACATTTTGCAGTGTTTCATTACACAGCACTAGATAACAAACACAGTAAATGATATCAAGGATTTCTCAAAGTTCTTTCTAGAAGTAGAAGTAATTCCAAGGTACATTCTTCACTGACTTATACCTCCTATACTTCTGTCATCTATTAATTTATTATTGAGTCTCTATCTTTCATTCTGACTTTAACCAGATGGACAGGACTGAGGTGGTTAGTTTATGTGAAAAGCATGGTTGAGAATGGCTTTATTGTGTACTGACTCAAACAAATGCCAAGGACTTGCTGGATCTCAAAGAAATAGCATTCCTGATGATGGCATATATCTTAATTCTACTCCACACTGTGAACAAACTGTGGGTGGGACAGCATGATGGAAAGAAATTAACTCCAGGAACTTCAAGCACAGAAACCTTCTGTGATCCAATCAAGCCATTTTCTCTCTGTATTGTGCTATATGGAATTGTATCCTAACCCCAAAAGTTAGATAGAGTACTAGAATGTGTAAGAGTCTATGGAGGAATTTATTTTCTTAAGAAATGATTTTTTCAAAATATGAAGTTTATTAGACTGAACAAACCATTGGGTGTGTTTCCATCATCTTTCTCTGGAACTAATGTGCATTAGTGACAGAATGCATGAGAGGAGAAGCTGTAGTAGGAGCAGAAGTAGAAGAGCCCAAGGCAGTGGGTGGCTAACACACTCTCCTGGGAAACCTGGCACTATTTCATTGGGAGATTTTATCTCAAGTAAGAAACTACAGCAACTACCTGGCTCTAAAGACAAAGTGTCTGGATACCAAGCAGAAAAGATGTCACCTGCCATTAAGTGTAACTAATTTCAGCATAATTGCTGCTATTTCCATTGCGTAAAGGATGTTCTTTGTGTGCTTGTTGATAGGATCATCTCCTAGGGGGATGTGGACAGAAGGTTTAGATATAAAATGCTAATAGAGGAGAGTCCTGATCAGACAATGACACAAATGTGACACTCACAGAGAGTAGTATCTGGATGGCACTGTGGATGACCTCCAGGTACTGGAAGTCGACGATGCAGCCTGTGACGGAGACATATGTGTAATCGTCCATTGCGCCATGGGCGGACGGGGGCAGCACTCTCCGGACGCAGCCAGGCCCGTGTTCTCGCCACCACGACCGGTGCACGGAGATGTTGAATGTCATTAGATCTGTGTCCTAGGTGGGCAAGAGACAAAAGATCCAAAGGAAATAGTCACATGACATTGAATCTTTGATTTTTACATTCGGAGAATTCAGGATGGATGAAATTGTTGAAAGGATGACTTACATTTCAAGTGAAAAGTAACAAAGAAAACACAAGAAATAGTATATGTATCATATGCCTGAAGTGTGTGTAATATTTGTTCGGTGCAGAGATACAATGTTTGGCACAAGAACATTTTCAGGTTAGTACACATCAAAAATCCAGAGATGACACCCCTCCACATATGTCCACATTAAAAATTGTTTAGTTCATTTTGAGACTCTTTGTCTGCATTTTCTTGTTTCATCATCAATATTACCACCATGTGCCAACATTTATTGAGTGTTTGATTGTATGTAGATATTTTTCATATATCCTTTAATTTTTATGTATATACTATTAACAACCCAATTTACAGTATGCTGAATAATAGTCCTCCCAATACAAATGTAAGTCCTACTCCTTGGAACCTGTGATTTTACCTCCCATGGCAGTCCTTTGCAAATGTCCTTGAGTTTTTAAAAACACTTTTATTGTATTTTTGCCATTACCATCTAACCCCCTTATACCCATCTCCCCACTGTAATCACCACACTGTTGTCCTCATCCATGAGTCCTTTGCCATTGACTTTTAAAGATCATGACATGGGGGGATTATCTTGGATTACCTGAGTAGGGCCTAAATGCAATCGCATATATCCTAACAAGAGGGAGGCAGGGGGAGTTTAGATACAAGAAAGAAGAGGAGGAGGCAATGTTACCATGGAAGCAGAGATTGAGTGCAACAGCCACAGCCCAGGAATACTGGCAGTCACTAGAAGCTGGGGAGATGAGAAAGGATTCTCCCCTAAAGCTCCAGAGGGAGCATGGCCCTGCCAACACCTGGATTTCTGCCCAGTGAAACTGACTTCAGACTTCTGGCCTACTGACCTGTGAGAGGATGAATTTCTGTTGAAACACCAGGTTTGTGGTAATTTGTTATAGGGAAGTCATAAGAAATTAATACATATGAGAAAAGTAAGTCACAGGAAGGTAAAATAAAGTGCCCAATTTAGTTAATGCATAAATTAAATAAATGGACCAATTTGGCTGAAGAATAAATTACATAAATTGCTTATTTAGTGGCTGGCCCAGAAGTTGCCCCTTTGCAGTCTGTACTTTTTGGTATAGCCTGGTCCTATTCCATTGCTTACTGTGTACTCCTCTCAAACCCTTACAATTCTTCATACTCTGAAGGGGGCTACATCTTTCCTCCTCAGTTGTTTCCAGAAAATTCCATCACAGCCACAGCGAAAGAACAAAGAAGGCAGTCCTCAGCACATACATATGAAAACAACCTTTCAGAGCTCTTAGCAGAGACAACAGCACATCCTTGAGCGATGCCCTTCAGTGCTTGTGGAGTGTCAGACATGAAAGAATGAGATCATGGTGACTTTGTCACAATAAAAATGAAAAAGAATAGACAAGGAACCAGGCTGTAGACCTCCTAAATAAACTAAGGATTACCACTTCTTGCCTGAGCAGAGCAGGAGACGAGCTGTGAAGATAGAGACAGGGCAAGGGGACATGGGGACCAGGATGCTGGACCTGCAGGGAGGCTGTACACACAGGAGCAGGGTCCGCTTACGTTGATTTCCCAGCCACCACTTGCCACAAGCTCTGTTGTCACTAGTGCCATGAGGACATGTTGGAGTTGGCACCATCCACGGTTTTTGCTCAGAGGTCCAGGACTGTCCAATAACTATGCAATGCAAATGACATGTATGCCCACCTCAGGAGGGAGAGCACTGTCCCAACCTCAGTGCATAGGGTGCTTCCAAGTGCTAGAAATTGAGTTTGGGACTCTGGAAACACAGGGGAAGCTGGTGTGAAATGCAAAGCCCTTGAACTTACATGTGGCTAGGACCGAAAACAACCAGATGAGATACCTCTGAACAAGGACAGCAGGGAAACCCTCTCCTTTCATTCTCTGCTGTATCTGTACGTGACTCGTGAGGTTAGAAGCATTGCCAGTTCACGTCAGTAGGCAGTTACTCTACAGTTTTAGATTTTCCTCAACTCAGGAATTCCAAGTGCCATTATGAGTATGCCTCGATTACATCAAGAATAAAACACTTTACCTCTTCTTTCTTTCCTTGGTTGTTGGTTTGCCACACAAATCATTCAATTACTTTCACAGTTACAGCACTTTATTGATAATAAAACATTTTATATCATTTTTGGTTGTTGGTCTGCTACATGAGTCATTTGCAGGAACCCTCTAAAGGGAAAATATTATAGAAAAATAATTGCTTTAGTTAGTGAATTAAGTTTAACACAAGGCAATTTACCTGCAGGCAAACTGTTCACTGACTGCTCCCTTTCCTGGCCATCAAGTTTAATCTGTCGCAGTTAGTCTTGATGGCTACAGAAGAACTCTTATTTCCCATATTAATAGAATTCATTAGATTCAGAATGAACTAGCACAATCTCAAAATTTACAGCAATTTCTATGGCAGAACTGTAAGTTCCTTTCAATGTGACTTGGATAAATTTAAATTATACAAATAAAACAAAAGTGAAATTTATGAACTAATAATATGTATTTGTGGCACTCATTAAATCTCTCAGTGTGGTTCTCACTTAATTTGTTGGCACTATAACATATTTATTAACTGCACTATTCTTTGCAATGATTCTATAAAAATGTGAATGAGAATAAATAGTATTCTGTTGAGGTTAAGGGCAGGCCACCCCAAAACACAACAAAGCAGCATACTGATTGTTTTGAATTAAAGTTACTTGAGTAACAGTCAGTACAAGAAGAATTTTCTGACCTTTCTGTCCCCTGAATGCAGGAAAGAAATCCCCGATGTGGAAGATGCCCTCCCTGTACCAGGAGGTACTGAGACTTCCTTATCAGCAAAGATAGGGAAGGAAGAGCCCAGAGTCTATGTACACAAACCTGGCTAGTCTTCGCTAACTTACTACCCTAAGCTCAAACCCTGCTTAGATACTCCACTAGTTAAGCACCTACGCCTAAGTTTCTTTGCCCTGTTAATTCCTCACAAATTTATTTTTTCTTTGTCTAAAAAGTATAAAAGATGCCTGCTTTGGACATTTCTTTAGGTTCCATTTCTATGAGACCTCCATATGTATGGATTAAATTGTTTTTCCCCCTCCTGTTAATGTCTTGTGTCAATTGAATTACATATGCCAAAAAAAAGAAAGGGTGTGGGGGAGAGATTTTTCCATTTGTACAATAGTATCTAGTTTACTTACAGTTCAAACTTCTTACTTAAGTTTGGTATAGAATTATATCATAAGTTTGGATTTGATTTCTATCCTCTTCAAGCATTTAAAAAAAAAAAACCCTTGACACATGATAACTGAGTTTCATATATAAGGTACATCAGAGGAAATATAACATAGAAAACTACAATACATTTTATTTTTTGCGTTGTTCAAGTACAGTTGTATCCATTTTCACCCTAACACGCCCCCTCACTCCATCCATCCCTGCTTCTCACCCTCGAACCTTCCCCCCTTTGGCTTTGCCCATGTGTCCTTTACACATGTTCCTTGATGGCCCTTCCATGTTCTTTATTTCAATGATGAACAAACTGACAGTAACCTAAGTAACCTAAGTGCCTATCAGTAAATGAGTGGATCAAAAAGTTGTAGTACATTTACACAGTTTTTTTTGTAATGGAATACTACGCAGCAGAAAGAAAGAACTCCTATGATTTGCAACAGCATGGATGGAACTGGAGAGCATTATGCTAAGTGAAATAAGCCAGGAGGTGAAAGACAAATACCACATGATCTCACCTGTAAGTGGAACCTAATCAACAAAACAAACAAGTGAGCAAATGGCAACTAGAGACATTGAAATAAAGTACAACAAATTTTTTATAAAGAAAACAAATAAACACAGATTACTTATTTTGTGGGAGCTTTTCATTACCACATCAAAGCATGTGCTTTGGAAATACATAGATTGATACTTAACTATATAGATCAACAAAGTAATCTTAAAAATAATTTTGAGTAATTCAAATGTTATTTCTCTTACACTTCTTGGAATTAGACTATTATGTGATGATTTAAGCACACTATGGTTAAGAAATTCACAACTGATGTCCCTGCTATTTTCTTTATAACTTAAATGATATAAATGATGGAATTTGTACTTATGGAGCATATGTGATTACTAAGGGGACAGTTTGTAGAATAAGGAAGAAGAAAGTGAGGAGAAAGAAGAAAAACATGAAACAAAAACAGAAGGCCTAGAAAGTGTGAGGGCAGCCTGGAGATAGAGAGAGAGCACATCAAGGCCAACAGAAGAGAGAATTTCAGGGAAGACAGTTATACCATAGACCCAAAGTCTACTAAAACGGGAACATTGAATTTGCTGATTGGTGGGGGAGAAGTGGCCTTACAAAATGCAAAGCCAGGAGAGTATTGGGAGTGAAAAGCTGGATTACAAGAGGAGGGAACTGAGAAGACAGGATTTTTTTCCCCACAAAATTCTGGAGTCAAGGTAGTGAGAACATAGGAAGGTGGCTTCCAGGGTGGTTGAGGAGAACAGGAGTCAATATGTGGAGAACCAGGTGTTAGCTATGTCTGCTCACGCTCACCAAGCTCTGGCTTCACAGAAAATTATTCCAGAACATCAGCTTTGCCCCTAATACCTATTCTGTAAATGAAATTAAAATTATTTGCATAAAATTATTGCATAAAATACATAAAATTATTTCATCTCATTAGTGTAAATTACAAACTTGTTCCTATTTTATTTAAATGCTTGAATTTTAAAACAAGAATTTCCAGAACTTTTTGAAAATGCTGTTCATTAGCTCTGGCTGGTGTGGCTCAACGGATTGAGTGTCAGCCTGTGAATGAAAGGTTGATGGTTGGATTCCCAGGCAGGGAACATGCCTGGGTTGCAGCCTGGGTCTTCAGTTGGGGGCATGCAACAGGCAATCAATCAATGTATCTCTCACACATTGGATATTTCTGTCTTTTGCCCTCCTTTCCCCTCTCTGTAAAAATAAATAAATAAAATCATTTTTTTAAAGAAATGTTGTTCATTGACTGTGTCTGTAGACAGGTCTGCTCATATTCTACTCATAAGGAGCAGCCACACTATTGGAATCAGCTCACATCCTAAAAAATTCAATATTTAGTTCTTTTATAGTATACCACTATATAATTTATTATTAATGAAGGAGCTACTCTCTTTCTCTCTCTTATTCTTCTTTGTTCTTTTAATCATCTGCTTTTTAGTTATGTGTCTAATTTAACTTTAGCTAACCCTCTCTATTTCTTGAAATGGAGTACTAACTACTCATAACATTCACCTTTTTTCCTTTCTTTTAAATTGTGGCTCAAAGAGTTAAATTTGCTTTTATATGGCTATCTATTTCCTTTGTCTTTTCACTTTCTTTAATCATAAGCCAACCCATCTGGAAGTGAAAATGTGACCTTAAAGAGAAGTCTACCTGTATTTAAGAAAATAGATTTTGCTTTATTCTAAAATTAGCTTTGGGTTTATATTTATACAATAGAATTTATGACAGTTTACACTTCTTTTGAAATACTTGGGCATCTCAGTATAGAAATCAGAAAAGTTAAAACAATCTTCCTATATTTCTAATTGTTTTCTTTCACTAAACATTTCAGAAAACACTGTGGATCTATATAATAAAGGGCAAACACAGTACTTTGTAGTGAGGTCTAAGTGTTTGGAGCCCATAGTACAAAGACTTAGCACCAGTTCAAATACATCAATAATTGAATGTTATTTTCCTACATTACAAGTAGCGTTTATAGATAGGCTTAGAGGGCAGTCAAGCTCCCATTAGGAAGCATCTGTCATTTGCTCTTGCTTTCAGAAGGCCATGCAAGTTCCTGCAAGTAGAGAGCAGTCAGAGTAAGGAGTGGCCACTGATGGTTTTAGTTTCCTGTTTCTCTCTTTACAACTAGGTCTTGCTGGGATTTTTCAACCTCCTACCATTGATTATAGGGCAGGGCCAGAGCTAAAAGTCATCAAGTTTTTTTGTCTTCATTTTTGGGCTTAATTCCCTACACTGTTCAACTTGAGAAAGCAACAAAGTCTTATCAATCTATCCAATAGATACTTACGGAGTTTCTAATATGAGCTATGCAGTGGGATTTAAGAGTGAACATAAAGTATTCTCCTAGCCCCCATGAAATGCATTCTAGTGGAGAAGAAGGTAATTAAGTAAACAAATAAATAAAAATAGTGGTGCATTGCAAAAACTAATATAAAGAGAATGATATGATGAAGAGTGGTCAAAGAAGGCTTCTCTAATGGCTGATATTCAGGCTAAGACCTGTTAGACAATCGAGAACTAGACGTACGAAGACGTGGGGAAAGGGTGTTGCACACAGACAGACTGCAAGTGAAAAGCCCATGAGACAGCAAAGAGGCCCGTACACTCCAGAGAACGACTGAAGGCCCACACGGCAGGGCACAGCTGAGGTGAGTGCAGGAGTCGTGTAAGAAGAGGACGAGGACATGGGAAATGAGACACTCAGAATAGACTGGGTTTTACCCAAAGTCCACTTGGGAAATCAAACATGAATATCACTTGTTGTGTGTTTTTTAAGTGATCTGCTGGGAGGAACCAAACAAAAACTCCCAGGCTTCTAATAGTGGCTGTAGAAATGACTAGTCCTATTAGAGCAAATGATGTAAATGAAGCCCGCTTTTACTGAAGGGCCATCTTGAAGGGGAGTGGAGAAAGCACAGTGAGAAGTTAACAAAAACCTTCAATATTCAGGAAAACTTTTTTCCCGTACATGTCAATCCCCCCTTCTCTTATCCATGTTTATTTTTCAGTTGTTCATTCATTAGTCATGCCCCTTTTATGCTGGTCTGTCTACTTTAGAGGTTTGCCAGGTTCAAAGGGCAGAATCAGGACTGTGCCTGGCACAACAGCCTTCTAAACGCTGAGCATTTGAGCATTAAAATCATTTCTTGCCAGTGCTGCCTCAAATATTATTTGTGAAAGTTTAACATACAGATATTGACATTTATGGTACGTAATTGCCTGAATACACTAGGATTTGCCTACAGATGATTTTTTAAAAATTAGTATACATTTTACTTGTACTCTATGAATTTTAAACACCTGTAGTTTACTTAGTTCATTACCACACCCGTTCAACACATCTGGCTTCTCTGTCTCTGTGTTAATCAATAATTATTTAATTACAATGTTATGCTTTTTATGCTAATTAGAAATTTGGGTTGTAAAAATATAAAAATATGCTACCTTTGTGTTTCATGCTGGCACTAATGGGTTGTATTTATAGTTCGGTGCATTCGTAAGTCATGCATGCATATGCATGTAGCACACAGTTACTTCATTTACACAACAGAAATTTTTCTATTGTCTTTTTGTTTTGTTTTGTTTTGCTAAGTTTAACACTTGGAAGGAATTACCTTGATTTTGTCTCCCAATTTTGGTAGGAAAAGATTCCTTGTTTGACACAAAACATTTTGGTTTTAATGAGACATAATTCTTTACAAAAAAGGAAAAATCATACAATTCTTTTAGCTGTTCCCTTTTTGAAAAGTAGTTGGATAAATAGAGCAACGCTGGTCTTTATGACCTATGGATGTGGCTGTTCATGTGGTTTAAAACTGCAAAAAGACTATTTTTCTTAATTGCTTCCTTTGCTAAAATCATTGTGAAGGCTGGAAATGGGTCTGATTAACTGCAGACTTGGATGTGGTAAAAACCTCTCTGGTAGGTTCTCATCTATTGCCAGCCATCTCAAGCTGGATGGCTTTCAAGAGGCAGCGTCTTGGGATCTGGAAGTTTCAGAGACAATGACTCAAATGCAACTCTCTGGGAGGGTTTTCGCTGCAGAAGTAGGGTGTGTATTAGCCCATTCTCACTGCCTGACTCGTCACTAGAGTCCCTAGGTTTCCATACAGATTTCAGCGTGTGTACCTGAAAGAACATGGGTGCTACTCCCTTTGCTGTGGGGAGGAGCTGGACTGAAAATAATAGCCCACATCTACCCATGGTAGCCATCAATATGCACTTTGACACCTCTGTGTCTCTTCAGGGATCCCTCGATGCAACTATAAGTAATCACACCAAGTTTGTGGATGCTTTTTGCAAACATCGCTCTATATCCTTCCTCTAAATAAAATTAAATCATCACTAGTCAGGTATTCCACAGTGTGTAAAGTCCAACGGCCATGAAGGAATTACCTAACAATGAACAATGTTTTATTTTATTACTATTTAATTATTTTTTGGAGCATGATAATGAGGGTCATTTTCTTTTCTTTTTTGTTAACCCCTGTGGCTGAATCATGGGGTTGGTTATCTTTCATAGTGTTGTAAGGAGCTCAGGGTTCCTCCTCAGGTGTTAGGAGCTTCTAAGTTATTAATTAACTCAAATTAGAAAGTAAGTAATTTCATTCTTACTAGGGATGATTAATCCCAATAATTTTAATTTCCTTTAATGAAGTAAAGACCACTTTTAGCTCTTCCTCAATTAAAGTTGAATTTGAAGTTTTCCAAACAATGCTCGCATCCTTTTCAATTGGTGGATCACAAGGATCCCATTTCTTTTCATGGATCGATGGTGAATTTCTGGTTATTCTCTTTCCAGACAGTGGCTGCTCTTAAGTCAAAACATCCAGTTTTTCCAAAAGCACACTTAACCATCCTTTCCATATGCTCCTAGATGAACACACATACTATTATACAACTGCCCTTCCCTTTCACAGACCTGCCTCTAGCCTCCAAACAGTCCTTCCACCATGAGCTGCCATTATTTCCACGGAGAGAACTTGCCTGCTGGGCTCTTCCATGGATGTCAGGCAGTTTATTGTGGCTCCATCTTTGCAGTGTCTGAGGGACAGCAGGAGGAAGGCACAAGTTCCTGTCCATGCTTAGTCCTATTTCCCCTCCATCAAAACAGAAGGAGCCCTCAAAGAGTACAGGTTCCCCCCTTATGAACAGAATAATCTCACTACACATAGAGATAATTACAAATTTAAAAATCTTACTAGGTCCTGAAACTGTCTGAAAATGAGTGCAAAAGTTTTTACTTGCTTATCTTTTGAACAGGAAAGCTGTTTATAGTCATTATTCTCTATCCAGCATAGTACAAAATTTTTGGATTTTTTCAATTGGCACTTTATATTTTTAAAATATATAGTCTATATAGACTAAAATATATTGGTGAATGAAGAACAAAGGTACTTAGAACTACTTTAATTCAGAGCCATTTATGTAGAAAGTGGCTCATACAGTCTGATATAGTTTTCTTGTAAGAGTGATGCTTTGAACACCTTGTTAACCAATGATGAGGCCTGGGGACATCTTACTGTTATTTGGAACTAATATTGTTCATCAGGAGCTCTGTGCACACAGAAAGGCCTGGTGTGGGGGCCAAAGGTAGGCAAAGTGGAGGGTGGTCCAATAAGTAAGCAGAATATGATACCACATCTCACCAATCATGCGCCCACCTCTTTTTCTCTGAGTCTGGGAATGAAATAGACAGTTTTGGAGGAAGTCTAGCACTTTATAAGTTAGTCTGGAGACTTTCCAGAAATGGATCAAACAGGATATGATTTTTTTCCTTTTATTGTCGCAACTATCAGTCCTTGAATGATCTGTTTTTTCAGCGAGAGCTTTTAAGAGTCCTTTCTGGCTGAGGGAGGAGAACCTGTAGCCCTGAAAGGCAGCAGGTGCAGCAGAGCCTGGCAAGTCCGGCTGGAAACACACAGTTTGCCTCCCATTCTAATCATAGTCTCACTGTTATGGGAAAAAAATCTCAATCTGAGTAGGCTATTGGCTGATTTTTTAAAAGCCTTTAATTAAATGAGAAATGAAATAGTGGGCCTGGCACTGGCACTTTCCCCATATCCTTAAAGAGTTTAATTTTCATTTACCCGGTTAACATTCTCTAATTTTAGGCCATGTGCCAAGTAGCAGTACTGTCATCCTTTAGGCAAATTATATAAGATTTAAATTTCAATTTAGAAGTCCAGGCAGTCCCCTTATGTTTTAAAATTGAGGCATTCTTCAGCAAAAGATTATGCTATTTGGTACATCTACCTCTTTTTGGAAAAGTTATCTATTCAAATTTCCAGTTTCTAGATTTGATTCTGAGAAGAGATCTATTACTCTGGGGCAAAAGGGGCCTTGTAGAAAGGCACCACAATTAGACATTTTGTGTGACATAGATTCTGTGGGGGCAGAAATCTTCCCGATCATCCCCTCCTATAATCTCATTATATCAGAGACTCATTATATCAGTATGTGCTATTACCTGGTGCTCAGTAAAGATCCATGAAAAAGAGAAGGCATAAGACTGATGAATAGTATATACCAGATGCATTTTGGGTAAGGATGGATTGGTATCATGTAACTGTGATGTGAAATGAAGGCTGCTGCCATTCTCAGGAAAGAATTGACTGCCTGGACCCAGGAGAAAAGAGAAATTTATGGGGACATTCAGTTAATTTGGAATCCACACTCAGATCCATTAAATTATATACAATTAATGAAAGACAGAATTTGAATTACAAGTAATAATTCCATTGAGAATTTTTATAGCTATGTAATAATTCATGGTGTTCTTCAGTCATTTGTTTTCCTCGTGGCTGTGAGTACCGCTCTGAAATTCAGATAGCTATCACACACAATGCATATTATATATTTATTTATTAACATTTAGAAATAAAGCTGTTTCTATAATTTAATGTAAATGTATAAATATGTGAGGGCTATTGTTTCATCATAAAATACCAGGGATGGTTATGGAAATGTGCTAGGCCATTTATATAAGTATTCTTAGTATTGAAAAAAGTTGTCTTTTGGGGATATATAAATACACATGTTAGTCTGGTAGATACTCAATTTGGTCATAATTTCACATAAAAAATAGTCTTTGGTTTGTTGTTTTGTATGGATTGTAACTTTTTGCTAGGCTGTTTCTTGTCTTGCATCTGATAGATATGTATGCAGAGGATTTGAGTGTGTCAACCAACCTACAGGACAGTGTTGGTGATGTTCGAAACTTACTTCTCAGTCAAAACATAAGACAAATGGATTATTTGTGGACATTTTGCTGAGAATCAATTGAGAACAAAGCCAGATGCTCAGAGGAAAAAAAAAGATTTCAGTTGATTGTAGGACAATGATTCAAATGACTAGCTCATCCCAGAAATTTTTATAGCTTCTCACTGTGAACTGTCTCAAAAGCTAGCTCCCAAGAGAATTTCACCAGACTCCTAGTTAATGAAAGGAGTTGACAATGAACAGAATTAAAGAACTTTAGCATCAAGAATGGGATCCATTCTTAGCAGGCTATTTGCTTCCGATGGCTTTTAGATTTTGGATGAAGTGATGGCAGGCCCTCTGTGCCTTTCATCTTCATCTGTGCTCCCTCTTCCAACTACCTTCCCCACATGCCTGGTCCCACAACCAGGGCAGGCAGAATGGAGTGGGGGAGACTGTCAGAAGCTCAACTTGTACTGAAAAGAGGAAGGAGAGAAGGATTCCAAACAAGCTTTTTCTGATCTAAGTTTTCACATAACACACAGGCTATTCATAGCATTGCAAAAGTTTTGAGGACCATTCTATACCTCATATTTACCTGGATATCATTCATTATATTCTAATCTTTTTGAACTATTGAGATAGGAGTAGCAGCAGCAGGACCTGCCTAGGACATTTGTCTATTGTCTTTGTCCAGTCTTAGACTGAGTGACTTTGTAGTCAACATAACACCTGTTTTTTTTCTGGCTAAAGTGAGTCTAGCTTTTTAATGAGAGTACCCCATGAACTTAGCATCCAGTGCACCAAGAAGCAGAAACCAAGTCAATGAAGAAGCTACCACTATTGGCATAGCTGTCTCCTCTTGCTCTGTAGCCCCTTCTACACTGGGGTGTAATGTATCTTCTTACAGCTTGCCTTGCCACTGAATTTATTTTTCTCAAAAGCTGGCATGGATTCATTTTGTATACACAGTGCCTAGAACAGAGCCATACACATGGTAGCGTATGTAATTAATGTTCATCAAATGGATTATTGTTTTGTTTATTTATTTATTTTTTAATTACTTTATTGTTGTTCATTTACAGTTGTCTCGGAAAACTAAAACTGTAACTGTCTTTTGACCCAGCAATTCCACTGCTGAGATTATACCCTAATAGCTCTGAAACACCAATCTAAAAGAACCTATGCACCACAATGTTCAAATCAGCACAATTTACAAAGCCAAGTGCTGGAAGCAACCTAGATGCCCATCAGTAAATGAATGGATCCAAAAACTATGGTACATTTACACAATGGAATTCTATGCAGCACAGAGAGAGAAGGAGCTCCTATCCTTTGCAACAGCATGGATGGAACTAGAGAGCATTATGCTAAGTGAAATAAGCCAGGAGGTGAGGGACAAATACCTTATGAACTAACCTTTAATTGGAACATAATCAACAAAAGAAAAAAACAAACAAACAAAATACAACCAGAGACATTGAAATTAAGAACAATCTAACAATAGCCAGAGGGGAGAGGGAGGGGGCAGTGGGGAGACGGGTTTTCAGGAACTACTATAAAGGACACATGGACAAAACCAAGGGGGAGAGTGAAAGCAAGGGGGGAAGTGGGGATTATTGTTTTTTAAATATAAAATAAATAGCATGCCCACTTTAAAATCAAATGATCAGTTCCATATGTATTAAATATTTAAAAATAACATAGATTATAAAAGAATTAGAGAAAACAAAGACAAAATATTTATCTTAGAGTACTATATAAATAAGAGGTACTATATAAACAAAAATAGTAAGGAAAGAAAACAAAGGAAATGGTTGTAATGCACATGATAAATTTGCTTTAAATGACAGCTAATGAGAAGGGGAATTAGCATTGAAATACAAAGTTGACTGCCTTTTAGTATGTTATGCTAAGCTACTCTGAAAAATGGTTTTATCACAATTGAATATTGTCAACCACATGTTAATGAACAATATTCATGTAAATAACACTGTGCTTGCACAGATGAATCGGTTTAACTCATTAAGGAAAATGGTACATGAATTAAATAGATGTATTAAAATGTCTTTTATAAACATCAGTGAATAATTGGATCAACTGCATTTTTCAGAGTTTAGTCAATTAACCTGGAGTCCCTTAGGTGTGATCCTAGAATTAAAATAGTAAGGAATTGCTTAGTTTTAAAATATGTACAATTTTACAACTCCACAAAGGATATCACAAATAATGGCCCTTCTATTACCACAGCCTTTTTGGCTGAGACTTTTTTTACAAGTATTAAGCCTATACTTACCAAGAAATTCCATGACTATAAGTTAAGGAGCCTAAGAGAAAATCAGAAAAAGTCATAAACTTTATTCTTACACTTGGAATTATTGCTATCTGGTTCACCATCACAAAAAAAAATTCTGTGGGGGGAAGTAAATAATTATTTCTCTAGTAAATTTAAGAGGTTTGAAATTCTACTTACAAAGCTTATTTCTTATACTCATCCACAAACACAAACACATACTTATCACAAATTAAGAGAACTCTTTATTCTTTAATAAGAATTTCAATCTGGTATATAAATACTGGACAACTAAAAATAACTTAGAATTCAAACTTAGCACTTGATCAAATCAGTTGGCTGATGATTTATTCATTATTTGGTATTATAAAAATACAAGTGGTATTACAATAAAGTGTGTAACAAAAAACAAAACACACAAATTTGGTTTTATTAAAAGACTTGCATTATAATGACAGACTTTTAACATTTTTAAAAAAAAATTACAGTTGACACAATATTTATGTTAGTTTCAGATGTATGACATAGTGAGTAGGCATTTAAATACCTTAAGAAATGATGTCAGTGTTGATAGGCAGAAATCAGTCACTGATGAAGCAAAGAGTAAAGCATGAGTAGATGTATATAAAAAATCAGCTTCCAAATTTGAGAAGTTTAATGTGCTATAGGATAGTCGAATGCTCTAGGAAAAGACTGAGTAAAGTGTATACAAAATGTAATAAAATACTTTAGCTAGAAAATGAATATTTTTTCTATAGGTAAGTAGAACCATTCAGCAATACAAGTTACAGGATGACGGGACTGTGGTGGCTTAACCTTCCGCATCCTGCCTGTGAAACTGCTCTCAGCTCTAGTCAAACCCCCATTCGTAGTGAAATTCAGTGCTCTCTCTTGATTAAGTGCCCTTTTGCTAGGGCAATTTTTGAAGTAGAATTAAAACAATGATGGTTTAACTATTGGTACAGCCTCCTTTTTAATTTTATGTATCAGACATAGCTTCAGTAGCAGGTGTTAATTTCTAGGTAAATTTTGTTTGGGCTTCTTACAACTGCTATTCCCTAATTTTTTTTCCTGAGAATTCCAGTTTCCAGGCCAAAGGGAGCAAATTCCCACGTGTTTACTGGTGTTCTGATGCCAGTTCTTTAGCATAGATGATATTAATCTCCATGCCACAGATTCATGTGTTTTTTAAATCTACTTCAAGAACAAAAGTATATAATGGCCCATTAAGAAACATTAAATTTTGATCATTTTGTGAATGTTCTTGCTAATATGTGTTTTATAAAGTTGCTCACTTTTATAACTAAGATTCTAGTGTCATGGGTTAATGAGTCACATAGCTCCTAATGCTGTACATCTGCCATTAATCCATTATCAGGAAGGAACTAATCTATCACTTTAGCAAATGGATCAGAAGTTCTGTAAGGGTAAATTAACCCCCATCCTTTATTGCTGTGTCTTTCAGATTTATAGAGCATTTCACACACTATTATATTTGATTTTTAAAACCATTCTCTGAAGTCAAGAAGATTTGTTTTAACATTCTCATTTGTTTGAGGGGCCTGGCAGGGAAGCACAGCGTCTTGTGTATTATTGACCAAAAAGGGCTGTGGGATAGAGTCTCTTTTTATTGGGAAGGCCAGCTGTGCAGCTTCCGGGCTGTGAGGGGGGAAGAGAGCTGCTACTCAGTAACTCAAAATGGCCCTGGTGGCCCAGTTGGGATTGTTGGGTGAGTGTTAAGTGTTTCCACACAACAGCAGTTACACGGCAGAGGAAAGAGGCAGACTCAGGCTAATTTGTTCCTTTTCCTTTTTCCTTCCCTTCCCTTCCCTTCCCTTCCCTTCCCTTTTCTAAATTAATCCTCACCTGAGGATACTCTTAATGATTTTTTAGAGTAAGGAAGAAGGGTAGAAAGAGAGAGAGAGACAGAGTGAAACACTGATTGGTTGCCTCCCACACACCTTATCCAAGGATTGAACCTGCAACCTAGAGTATGTGCCCTGACTGGGGATTTAACCGCCGAACTTTGGTGTATGGGACAATGCTACAATCAACTGAGCCACCCGACCAGGGCAGCTCCTTGCTTTTTCCATTATGACTTTGGTCAAGTTCTTTGGGTGAACCAGTGCTAATAGCTTCTGCATCACTAAGTTCATGGTAGATGAGACCGGTTATTAAGGCTTTTTTTCCATTATCTCCAACCTTGCATGGCCTGGTGCCTCAGGAACAGTGACTTTGCCCTCAGCTTCAGGCTGCCCTGACTGTTAGTCTAAGAGTAAACCTGCTGTGTTATCTGGTGATTGTTTCAGGAAAGGGCCTGAAACACAACTCCCACAGGTATGTAAGGAAACCTGCTGCAAGGACAAAATATGTTTGAAACTAAGATGACACCATAATTTATTTTCCTGGACATTGTCACAACAGCATAAGAGAAACAACAATGACATCTAACATATATGTAGTACTTACAATATGCCTGCCATGATTCTCGGCACTGTATGCATTTTAACGGACTTTATCTTTGCAACCACTCCTGGAGTAGATGATATCATTCTCCTGACCTTGTAGATGATGAAGCAGGTACCAGTGTATGAAGTGGCAATGCTCCTGCTTCCAGTCCTAGATTCACACTGCAAGGTGTCATTCTCAGTTACATTGAATGTACTTGTGCTTAGTGAGGTTAAATGGCTTGCTTTAATCAATAGCCAGTAGGAGTATACCTGATTTTGCAAGCCAGACTGATGTGGCAAAATAAAGACATGGTGATAACTTGGGTCCTTGATGACATCTCTGCATCAACCAACCTTGAAACCTGCTTTGCTTTGAAGCTGTGGGATGTGAGATGCTAAATGCTCTTAACATCTGCGGTGCTTTGAGTCAGTTTTATTTTCTACTTGCAACATAAAACTTCCCAAGTGACCCCAGAGTCATATTCTAGTACCAACTATGGATGCAACTACTTGTTTTGGGTTTTGGCCTCATGATTTTGGGTCATTTTTTCATTTGTAAACAAGAATGATAATGGCACCCACTTCATATGCGTGTGAGTGAGAGGACAGAGAACACACAAAGCTCTTTAAAAAGTGCCCCAGGTATGGTTTGTATTCACTAAGATTTAGTGAGTGTCAGTGAGTATTTTTTATTTTTATTACCAATGTTGTTATTTTATGTTTTATTATTAAGTTTTGGTATCTGTTCTAATCTGTAAAATGTGAATTGCAATAAACTTGTAGGGTTATGAGGATTAAATGAAACCTACATAAAGTATTTAGCAGAATATCTAGTATATAGAAAATACTCAATAGAATTTGGTATATTCTTTCTAATTAATTTTTATTTCAATGGAAATAATCTACATAAGATGTGAAAGGTAAAATAAATGCTACAGCGTTCAACCAAGAAAAGCTATTCTTTCTATTTTCAGTTAAAGCTATGCTAAGATGCGATTTTCCTTCTAAAACATCCTACACATTCAAAAATAATACTGTCACCTTCTATGTCAAGATTTACTCCTCAATAAACCAGTTTGAACACAGACTTCATATTTTCTTTTTATAAATGAAAACCAATTACAGTCTGTGCAAACTGTTGCATGAGAAAGTCCATACTAGTGCACTGGTATATCCAAAATGAAAAATGAAGACATGTCTGGCAAATCATATTGCCTGCTGATCCATAAAGTTGTACAGATCAAATATCCAAGTATAAAAATTAAATATCTAATCCTATACCCATAAGGAAATATTGTACTATCTGGATAAACTAAAACACTGATCTTTCAAAGTCTAGTGATTTAACTATAATTTTGGTTGAAGGAAATATTAACAAAAGCAAGTTCACTCTAAAAAATTTCTAAATACAGTACAATTAGTTTTCTAGCCCCCCCTCAGAATAGGCTGGAACTTTATACAGAAGCAATAAACTAAAACTCCATTTGTATCATTAAATTTAGTAACAGAATGATGCCTTCTATATATCAAAGTTGTATTTAGTACCACAAACCATTGGAATATTTACTTCAATATTTGGGAGTAAATATTTGATTTGGGGGTTAACAAATAACCTATAAAAACTCATTTGGAGGGTCCTTCCACTAATTAAATGGTGTCCCTTTTGTAATAGACATGCTGTGCAACAAAATGCAAACATTAATCTCAGTGACTATTAGTAACATTGTGGCTTCTCAACAAATATCTTTAAAATAGATAAAACATAGGGCCTGGCCAAGTAGCTCAGTTGATTAGAGCATTATTTTGATACACCAAGGCTGTGGGTTCAATCCCCAGTCAGGGCATATATAAGAATGAACCAACGAATGTATAAGTGGTGCAACAAATTTGTCTCTCTCTCTCCCAAATCAATCAATAAAAAATAGATAAAACACAGGAGTAAATTATGAGACTATTCAAAGTTTTGATAACTTTTTCCAATGTAGATTTTTTACTTATAGAGCTTTATATATGTTGCATTATTGGAGGGGAGAAGTATATTTGGTTTTACTAATTTGTCAAATACCTAAATCTGAACTGAGTGAAGATTCTGTAGTACTATGTTTTGAATTGTTTAAAGTATTCATATATTCAATTTTACCACAGCAGTTTAGTGTTTACTATACACAAGATATCGTTTTATTCTAAGAGAGAGTCAAAATGTAAACTCTACCATCTTAGTTTCTTAGTAAGATAGGGTAATGAAAACACTTACAAAACTATAGAAAAGTATGTATATTTAAAGACATAATCTATAAAAATGAGAGAAGGAAAAAGGCACTCAATTTTGAAAGGTGGAAGTAAATGGATGAGAGGGAACAGATGTCAATAGGGAGAGAGAGGGACAGACCTAAGCTACATTAGCAGAATCATAAAAAGCATTTGCTGCTTCTGAAATGGAGCTGAAGAAGGTGGGTCTGAAGTCAGGCATCCTGTGTAGAGTCTGTCTGAGAAACGGTTAGATCTCTGCTATCTTCTGCTCCTCACTGCTACGTACCCTGCTTCCCCAAAAGTCTGACGATGCATGTATTAGAGTGAGAAAACAGAGGATACTGAATGGCCAATGCTGCACACAGCTGTGGCATGCACCACGCTAACAACATGGGGATAAATGATGGGATGCATACCAGAGAATGAGTGCAAAGACCCTCACCTCTGCCCCTGAGTGGTTCTCAGCATGCTGATGCCCAGATCCCGCCCTTGAGGTAGACATTGGGAGATTCTTTTCTGGGGAATTTAATCTACTCCAATGCAGAAAAGTCAAAGACACTTGACACTTGGAATTCCCCCAAAAATTGTCTGCATGGGTCAATTCACAATGTAGTTCACAGTTGAAAAGGCCCTTTATGTGCTTAGCAAGGCCAGAGCAGTTTTAAAGCCCTCATTCACAATCATGCTCAGAAAGCCAAGAATGAGAAAAATTTGAGGAAAGGCTCATAGATAAAGACCCAAACTTACAAGAAAAAAAAAATAAAGAAACTTCAAGGAAATAGATTATATAAAGAGGATAAAAACTTTAAAGACAATACCCCAAATGATTAGGAACATGTACAGACCTCAAATAGTATGCTATTAATACAGGGTTCTTCTCTAGTGGCTAAGACTGTACAGAAATAAATTCTTGGTCAAGATGATTATTTAAACAAACATATATATTTTAGTTCCCTTCTGGAACCTCATTAAAATATCAGCAAGAATTTTAAGGAAAGCGTATAAGTGTGCAAGGTGGAGCCAGGCTTTGCCTTTTAGGTGGGAAGCTAGAAGACACTTTCTGGGACATCTGACTTGCTGGAGAGTCAAGACATACCTATCATTTTGAGAGGAAGGAAGAAGACAGCCTTTGAGGGAGACTCATAGTCTATGTTAAGAGTTTTTGAGAAATCCCTCCCCAACCTGTTAAATATGAGCCTACAACTAAGAATTACCAGGTATTTGAATTAAGCCACTAAGATGGGAGACAGAAACCACAGCAATCAGGAAAAAACAATGGACATATTTGGAAGAAACAGACATGTAATGGCAAAGATAACTCTACTATCATCCACATGCAAAAAAAAAAAAAAAGAGAAAATATTGGAACTATGAGGTAAGATTAAGATTTCATAAAAAGGGACATTAGGGAGAATAATCTTTGGGGTATTAAAAACATTATGGTGTAAACAAAAGGCTCATTTAGAAGTGTTAAAAATAAACCTAAAGAAATCTTCCAGAAGATATATATATTGTTAAAAGTGAAAATTAGGAAAACAGAAGGAAATTAGAGACCCAATCAGTAAGATTGATGCCCAAATATCAGTGTTCCTGAAATACAAAAGTGGGAAAATGGACCAGTATCAAATCAAAACATCCAGACTTCAGGATCTATGAACAAACAGAAGATGCTACAAACTCCCAGGGTGAGAAGAACAGCCATGGAATAAAGACTGGGACACAAAATGGCTTTGGCCTTCTCATCAGCAGCATTGAGTGCTGAAGAATATGGAAAGAATATAATAGAAACATAATTTCCTCTCTATAATTTTATATCCAGACAAATAATAAATCAAGTGCAAAAGCTGAATAAGATATTTCAGACAAGAAAGTTCTGTGTACGCTTACTCAATATACTTGTAGATGTGCTCATCAAGACATGAGCCACTAAAATGAGAGAGTGAAGGAAGAAAGGGAGGGAGACATGGGTTGCAGAACAGAGAAGGAAAGGCAATCTGCAACATGCTTTTGAAAGTACGTCCCGTCATGAAGAACTGGTGTACAGGTTAACATATCCAGATTGAATTACATGGAAAGATTAGAGAAGATTATGAGGAAATACAATTGAGAATTAGTTTCTAATTAACCAATTAATGGTTGAATAATAATTGATTAAATAGCTAATGCTTCTGAATATGTTGAAATGCTATTTAGACAATTTGAGAAGAGTTTGGGAATAATTTAATGGTAAATACAAAGAAAATTCAGCAACCAAAACCAATCAGAAACACTAAAGAAGTTTAAAAAGTTATTCAGAAAAGAAAAAGTATCCACATTTTACCATATCTTGGCTCTGAATACCATTTTTATAGTGATTATAAAACAAACATTGAATAATAAGAGTAAATTAAAATAAAATATAAAAAAATGATTATGTTAATTTGCAAGAATAGATGTAGAAGCCTATATTTGAATGCTTCTTTTTTGAAATGGTCTGTTGATCTTAAAAAGCCAGATTATAAAACATTATTAAAATGAAAATAAGAACTTGCTTCAGAGAATACCTAGTGAAAGATGACCAAAATGGTGGATATTATGAGATTAAGCAATTGTATGACTTGGTTAACTATGATTTCAGGTAATATATTTTTAACAAATTAAGGTAATGAATGTATGCACCGCTTGCAAGGTAGAGGCAATTAAACTTAGTAGCTCTGTCACGGAACAATAACCCTGTGCTCTAAGCCTGGAAATAATGAGCTCCTGCGGAATATATTATCCTAATGGTGCTCATTGCCGTGATGCTACAGAATGAAACATTGGTGAATATGGAAGTCATCATTAATGCTGACAATTTGATTCAGTGCAGCATAATTCCCTTCATTTTTATTTTGAATTCTTTTTGTTATTATACGGCTTCATTGAAGTTTACATTGATATGTTGTGGGGTCTTAATACATCTTAAATGGGGCTTAGGAAGAAAATAAAACAACTAGCCACAATTTCTCAGTACAAAATTCTAGAAACAAAGTCTTAAATGTTGCCAAGTGGGGTATCAAATGACAGAACTATTTAAGAGATAAATTTAAAATAAAACCACCTAAAATTTTCAAAAATAGATCTGAGAATAATCCTAGAATATTGATGACACTATACACATCATTAATATAAAATGCTAGTTCCTGACATCTAATTTGCAAAATGTAAACCATCTGGAAAATGCCAAAAAACATGTTTGGCTTAGTCACTTGTGTTCAGCCTTAGTAATACAAATAAAATAATTAGTTAGAATAGAATATGAATTTTCCACAGAAGTTTGTTTTTCTATACAAACTATCTGCATAAGAATCTAATTTATGAGGATCCAAAATGGCAGTAGAGTCGCTAGATGTTACACTCACCTCCTCCCAGGGCCAAACTTGAATTACAAGTGAAATATAGGACAATCAACCTGAATAACCAACTAAATAGCTAGAGAGAAGTGTCATAACTAAGGACTTACAAAGAAGCTATATCAAGACTGGTACAGGAAGAACAGAAACAAAAAAAGGGCTGGCTTCTGTCCCATGGGGAGACTGAGATTCCAGAGTGATATCTCAGCTGCAAAGGTTCTTCCCAAGGAGCCTGGGGTCTCAACCCCATGCCAGGGTCCCCTTCTCAGAGTACAGGAGTCAGGAAGAGATGCCCACAAAACATCTGGCTAAGAAAATCAGGAGGGTTCTGCCGGACAGGAAGAGACAGGAGTCTGTTAGAGACTCAGGCACCCTGTTAAAGGGCCAGTGCACAAAATCTCATTCACAGCTATTAATGTGGGCTCCAGCAGAGAAAGGGTGGAGCAGACTAGAGTCATGTGAGAAGAGACTGGGGTTTGCTGCTCTCAGGAGAAAACTAAAGGGACAGCTGCCAGGATCCCTCTGCTGTTTCCCTGTCCCACACTGAAGATGCCATCTTTCTTGGGTGGAGCACACCCCTCCATATGGTATTAGCCTGGAGAAATGCTATAGTTCCACCTTCTGGACTCTCCCTTGTTCCAGACAGGGGAGCTAGCTTGCATGCTGCTGAGGAGTCAGGTACCTGGGCTGGGATGTAGAGGTCTGGGCAGACTCAGCAGACATCAGTGATTGTGTTGTGTGGTTTTGGGGGGACAATTTTCCCTACTTTCCTGTGAATCTGACTGGTGTCTCCCCCTCATAGGACATCTGCTAGCTCCACTCTCCAGGCTCTAAGCAATCCCACCCTCCTGACTCCTGATGGTCCCACCCTGCCAAAGTTTGGGCAGAATCCCAGATAGACTGACTTGTGTGGTTCTGGGGTTGGGGCCACTCCTCTCATCTTCCATCAGCCTGACAGCACTTTCTCCTCACAGCAGATACACTAGCCCTTTCCTTCCAACTCCCAGTGGCCCTTCCCTGCTGAGATCAGGCTCCTGACAAAATCTGGGACAGGCTGAGTTAGGTGGCTCTAGGACAGGGGCCAATTTTCCCTCAGAGCCTGAATGGTACAGAACCCACCCTTTTCATAGTCAAGTCTTGGTCTGTTTGGGTGTGATAAACTCTGCTGGCCTCACCCTGATTACTCCCTGAGACCTCATCCCACCACAAAGGCCTGTGGGCACCCAGTGGGTGGCAGCTAGACTTGGTATATCCTGGAACATTTGCCAAGTGGCCTCAGACTCAGCATTGGCAGGGAGTTTGAACATGTACCAACCTGGTAAACACCACTTGCCCCTACCTGGTGACTCACTGAGAACCTACTTCATGCAACTGAAGTACCACCAGTGCTCTTTCAGTGACTGAACCTAACAGGAAGCCTGCAGGTGGAAGCAGGCGATGGTGGACATCAGCATGCCTTGGAACTTTTGCTGAATTGCCCCCAGGCCCAGTGGTCATAAAAGCCAGCCTTGGTGCACAGCTTGGCCTTTCCTATGCTTATTCAGGCCCAGCAAAGGCAGCAAAGAGTCGTAGATCACTCTGAGTTCCAGAGAACTTGTCCAAGGCCAGTCACAGGCAGTTTCTGACTTTGGTCTACACCAGAATCCTCCCCAAGAAATTTCAGAATTAATACACCCAGTGGCCAAATTCAGACAACATCAGGACAGGATTCAATTAGCTTCACAAGTGGTGTGTCCAAAGGTAGATCTTGGCAGGCACCAGCTCCTGCTGAAGTGAATTCCATTTTGTGTGGTCAGCATGTGCACTATGATACAGGCCAATCCTCAGAATCAGCCAGTCTGAGTGTTGACCCCACACATGAAAGAGCTAATAGAAATCAACACTCAATTACAATAAAAGGGCCCACATAGCCACACAAGAGACATTGCTGGAACATACAGCTCAGGTGATCAAAGTGACTGAGACACTGGGTCCCACAGGACATCTACCACACAAAGCAACTCTACAAAGACTGGGAGTCATGGAAGATCTACCTAATATATAGAAATAAATGTAAAGAGGCGGCCAAAATGGAGAGACAAAAAAAACAACACGATCCAAATTGAAAAAAAAAAAAAAAAAAACAACAGGAGAAATCTCCAGAAAAAGAGCTAAATGAAATGGAAGCAAGCAATCTGCCACATACAGAACTCAAAAAAATGGTTATAAGAATGCTCAAGGAACTTACTGAGAACTTCAATAAAGTGAGAGCATGCACATAAAAAGGTTAAAAAAAGAAGTGAAGGACACAATATCTGAAATGAGGAATATACTAGAAGGAATAAACAGTGGGTTGGATGAAGCAGAGGACTGAATCAGAATTTTGGAAGACAAGATAACAGAAAACACCTAAACAGAGCAGCAAAAAGAAAAACAAAATTTAAATAATGAGGACAGTTTAAGGGACCTTTGAGACAAAAAGTGTAACAATATCTGCATCACAGATATTGTGATGTGACCAGAAGGAGAAGAGAGAGAGCAAGGGATCAAGAACCTAATTGAAGAAATAATGACTGAAATTTTCCTTAACCTTGCAAAAAATAAGAGACACGAAAGTTCAGGAAGTACAAAGTCCCAAAATAGATGAAATCAAAAAGGCCCACATGACACATTATAGTTAAAATGATGAAAGTGAAAGAAAAAGAAAGAACCTTATAGGCAGCAGGAGAAAGATAGTTACCTACAAGAGACCTCCCATAAGGTTGTCAGCTGATTTCCCAACAGAAACATTTTAGGCCAGAAGGGAGTGGTAGGAAATATTCAAGGTGATGAAAAGCAAGAATCTACAAACAAGACTACTTTACCCAGAAAGGTTACCATTAAAAATTGGAGGAGAAATAGTTTCTCAGCCCCCCAAAAAAGATTAATAAGTTTATTACCATGAAATCAGTATTATAAGAAATGTTAAATAGTCTTGTTTAAGTAGGAGGAGAAGGAGGAGCAGAAGTGGAGGGGGGAAGAGAAGAGAAGGAGAAGGAGGAGGGGGGAGGAGGAAGAGAAGGAGGAGGAAGAGGAGAAGAAGAAGAAGAGGAGGAGGAGGAGGAAGAGGAATAAAGAAGAAGAAGAAGGAGGAGGAGGAGGAGAAAGGGAGAAAGAAAAACAGAGGAACATATTTAAAAGAATAAAATGGCAATATATACGTACCTATCAATAATAACTTTAAATGTAAATTGCTTCAATACTCCAATCAAAAAGCATAGGGTACCCGAGTATATAAAAAAAATAAGATTGATATAAATTCTGTCTACAAGGGACCCACCTTAGAATAAGAGATACACCCAGCCTAAAAATAAAGGGATGGAAAAATATATGTCATGCAGATAGATATGGGGGAAAAAGCTGGAGTATCAATAATAATATCTGACAAAATAGTTCTTAAAACAAAGCCTATAGTAAGACACAAAGAGGGGCACTACATAATGATAAAGAGAAAAGTCCAACAAGAGGATATAACCCTTGTAAACATTTATGCACCTGACATAGGAGTGCCTAAATATGTAAAGCAAATCTTGATGAACACAAAGAGAGAAATCAACAGTAATACAGTCACTGTAGAAGATTTTACCACCCTACTGACATTAATGGAGAGATCTTCCAGACAGAAAGTCAACAAGGAAACAGTGGTCTTAAATTACACACTAGATCAGATGGATTTAATAGATATTTTCAGAGTATTTCATTCCAAAGCAACAGATGTACAATCTTTTCATGTGAACATGGAACATTTTCTAGGATAGATCACATGGTAAAATACAAAATGCCTCAATAAATTTAAGGAAATTGAAGTCATATCAAGCATTTTCTCTGATTATAACGGTATACAACTAGAAATCAATCACAAGGAAAAAACAAAAGCACACAAAGACATGGAGGCTAAATAATGTGTTACTAAACAATGAATGGACTAACAATGAGATCAAGGCAGACATCAAAATATACATTGAAACAAATGAAAATGAACACAACAACCCCAAATCTGTGAAACATGGAGAAAACAGTCCTAAGAGAAAACTTCATAGCATTCCAGGTCTATCTTAAAAACAAATAACTATAACTATAGGCCAACACATTGGACAATCTGGAAGAAATGGATACATTTCTAGTATAGACAGTCTTCTAAAATTGAATCAGGAAGAAACAAACAATCGAATACACTTAATACAACTAATAAAATTGAAGCAGTAATGAAAAAAAAACCTCCCAACAAGCAAAAGTCCTGGACCAAAGGTTCAAAGGATAAGTGACATCTATCTTTCTCAAACTATTCCAAAAAATTCAAGAGGATGGAAGGCTCCCAAGCTCAATGAACAAAGCCAGCATTATCCTAATTCCAAAACCAGATGAAGACACTACACAGAAAGAAAATTATAGGCCAATATCCCTGATGCACATAGATGCTAAAATCCTCAACAAAATATTAGCAAACTGGATCCAGAAATACATTAAAAAGATCATACAGTATGATCAAGTGGGAATTATCCTGGGGATGAAAGGTTAGTACAATATTCACAAATTGATAAATGGGATATATCAAATAAAAGAGAATAATCACATGATCATATCAATAGATGCAGAAAAAGCATTCAATAAAATCCAGCACCCATTTATGATAAAAATTCTCAGCAAAGTGGGAATAGGAGGATCATACCTCAACATAATGAAGGCCATATATGACAAATCTATAGCTGACATCATTCTAAATGTACAAAAATTAAAAGTATTTCCCTTAAGATCAGGAACAAGACAGGGATGTCTGCTTTCACTACTCTTATTCAATATAGTACTGGAAGTCCTAGCCACAGCAATCAGACAAGAAGAGGGAATATAATGAATCCAAATTAGAAAGGAGGAAATAAAACTGTTATTATTCACAGATGACTTGATACTGCACAGAGAAAACAATAAAGACTCCACCAAAACACTACTAGATCGAATAAATGAACTTCGCAAAATTGCAGGATACAAGATCAGTATTCAGAAATAAGTGCCATTTTTATACCCCAATAATAAACTATCAGAAAGAGAAACTAAGGAAACAACCCCATTTACTATTGCAACCAAAGAAAAATAATAATAAGGTAGCTTAGGAATAAATGTAACCAAGGAGATAAAAAAACTTGTACTTGGAAAACTATGGGACACTAAAGAAAGAAATTGAGGAAGATACAAATAAGTGGAAGCATATACCATGTTCCATGGATTGGAATAATTAACATCATTAACATGTCCATACTACCCAAAGCAAGCTATAGATTCAATGTAATTCCTATCAAGATACCAAAGGCTTATTTCACAGAACTAGAACCAATATTCCAACAATTTATATAGAACCACAAAAAACCCTGAATAGCCACAGCAATAATGAGAAAGAAGAGCAAAGTTGAAGAAATTATGCTACCTAATATCAAACTATACTATAAGGCCATATTAATCAAAACAGCATGGTACTGGCATAAAAACAGATATATAGATCAATGGAACAGAATAGAGAGCCCAGAAATACACACACATCTTTATCGTTAATTATATTTGACAAAGGAGCCAAGAACATCAATGGGGTAAAAATAGTCTATTCAATAAATGGTGTTGGAAAAATTGGAGATATGTGCAAAAAATGAAACAAGAGCCACCTTCTTGTGATCTACTTGTGTACAACACACACATGAATAAACTTAAAATGAATTAAAATGTTAAATGTTAGATTCAAAACCATAACAGTCTTAAAAGAAAAACCAGATAGCAAAATCTCAGACACTTCTCACGACAATATTTTTTCTGATATATTAACTTGAGCAAGGGAAACAAAAGAAAAAGTAAACAAATGAGATTCCATCAAACTAAAAAGGTTTTGCACAGCAAAGGAAACAATCAACAAAATGAAAAGACAACTCCCTGAATGGAAGAACATGTTAGCCAATGATACATCTCTGATAAGTGATAATATCCAAAGTTTATAAAGTACTTATACAGCAACTCAATACCAAAAAACAATCCAATTTTTTAAAAAATAGGCAAAGAACAGGAGTACGTCCTTCTTCAAAAAGAACATACAGCTGGCCAATAGACATATAAAAAGATGCTCACTAATCATCAGAAAAATGCAAATTAAAATCACAACAAGATATCACCTCACACCTGTTAGAATGTCTGTCATCAATAATTCAACAAAAAACAAGTGTTCATGAAGATGTGGAGGAAAGGGACCCCTCGTGCCCAGTTGATGAGAATGCAGACTGGTGCAACCCCTGTGGAAAGCAGTATACCTCAAAAAATTAAAAATGGAACTGCTTTATGACTCACCAACTCCACTTATGAGAATACATTCTAAGAAACCTAAAGCACTAATTTGAAAGAATCTGTGCACCCCTATGTTCACTGCAGCACTATTTACAAGAACCAAGATCTGGAAGCACCCAAGTGCCCATCCATAAATGAGTGGATGAAAATTGTGGTACTTGCAGGAAATCTTACCATTTGCAAGAGTATGGATGGACCTTGAGAGTGTTATGCTTAGGGAAATAAGTCAAAGTAAGGCAAATACCATATGACTTCACTTATGTATGGAATATAATGAACATAATAAACTAGACTCACAGGACAGGGAACAGACTGACAGATGTCAGAGGTGTGTGGCTTGGGGGCTGAGTGAAAAAAGTGAATGAATTAAGCAAAAACAAAACAAGAAAACCAACACACCACATGTACACAGACAATAGTCTTTTGATTACTAGATGGAAATGGGGGTGGGAGAGGCAGAAGAGGTTAAAGGGGGATAAATGGTGACTGAAGGAGACATGACTTGGGGTGGTGAACACACAATACAATACACAGATGATGTATTACAGAGTTGTACATCTGGAATCCCTGGCTGGTGTGGCTCAGTGGATTGAGTGCCAGCCCAAGAACAAAAGGGTCACTGATTCCCAATTTGTTGGGAACTGCCTTGCCCGGTTTCAGAAGCTGTAATCCCCTGTGGCTAAGGCTGAGTAAAGGACCTTTGGGACCATAAGCCACTTAGGAGACAAAGCTTATCTTCTTTGTAGGGGCACCACCTCTGCCCACTTTCTCTTCACCCTGCTTGGCCCAGGGCAGATGACTGGTTAGCCAGGGCCAGGTAAGATTCCTCAAAAGAAGGATGACCTAAAACAGGCATGGTCTCGAAGGGGCCCTCAGGGAAGGACTTGGGGGGGCTATAGAAAAAGGGGGTGATGGACCCTCGCCCCTCAACTTTGACATAGCCTGAGTCCTCATTCTATCTGCAAGAAGTCTCCTAATCTCTTGGCTGCCTCACTTCCCCTGCCTGACTTAATCCTGAAATAATGCCTTAAACCTGAAACAATGCTGGAGGTGGGTGCTGACCTGTGCTGGAAAGGGCGGGTTCCCTAGGGCGATCAGGCCTAAGAAAGAATGCATAAAATCTTATGAAACCTACTTTACTAATACCCTCAATTTAAATGATAAGGGTCCAAGAATTAAGTGAGCTTGTTTCCCAAAGTTTTATGGACCTTTAACTAGCTGACCCTGACTCAGAATAAGCCCTCAGAGTTCTTTGAATGTTATCTGTTGTTTGATCCTTACTGCCTGACAATGATTGATGAGCTTCACATATACACCTTGTATTCCTGTGCAAATGACCCCAATAAAAGCTTGTCAAGGCAAGGGTCGAGGTGCTCTGAGATGCTCTCCCCTTGAGAGAGAAGCTGCACCATCCCTTTTCCTCCACAGGACTCAGTAGTCCCAGTGAATTTGTCTCATCCATAATGCCATGAACCCCAGGAGCTGGGATCTGTGTCAGCAATCAGGGCACAAGCCTGGGTTGCTGGCCAAGTTCCCTGGTGCAGGGTACCAGGGTGAGCAAGAGGCAACCACATATGATGTTTTTCTCCCACTCTTTCTTCCTCCCTTCCCTTCTCTCTAAAAATAAATAAATAAAATCTAAAAAAAAAAAAAAGAATTGTACACCTGGAACCTATACAATTTTATTAACCAATATCACCACAATAAGTGAAATAAATAGAATTTAAAAATAATATAACTTTCAAGATCATAATAACAAAAAATTGTTTTTAATGAATGTCCACAATTTCCACATTTAAGTATTTTCCCAATGTATTTGACACTTACCCTTCATTTTTAAAAGATATTGCATTTGTATGTTCTAATGTCTTAAACTGAATAGTTTCTGAGTGAAATGATACCACTAATACTGGTTTAGGAGTTTTACTGTTATGTTAAATATAATACACAATTGACATTTTTAAAATCTTAAAGTGAGCATATGCAGCCATGGTGGACCTGAAAATTGCATAGTTTTATTGAATATTCTACATTGAACTCTAAACATTCTCTGTGGCAAGGTTTCAAGTGTCAAGACATTGTGAGGGTCACCCAGAGAAGTAAGGTATGGCCACTGACCTGAAGATGGCTGATAATCTAGACCTGAAGGTGGGTACATAAAGAAGGAGATCATCAAACAGAAGAAGGAAGAAAGTGCTCAACAGATCCATGAGCATACTTGACTGCTGTTAGCCCATCGGGTGCCTTAGTGGGAGCTGCTGTGGATGGCTGCAGCCCTGTGCATCCCATGCACAGGGGGCAAGTTGTACGAGAGGGCTTTGGGACTGCAACAGAAAAATTAGTTCCAAATGGGCAAGCTTCCAGGAAGGCTTCCAGGAAGAGGTAGCATTTGGATTTGGAAGAGTGTGCAGTATCTCAGCGAGTAGAGAAACCTGGGAAATACAGTTTGTTTTTCAGGCTGGTCTGTCTCCAAATGATGAAATAGGGATCCAGAGACTCATTTTGAAGGAAGATAACTTGAACAGCTGAGGTATTGTACCTTTCCCATCAATTTGTCATACAGGAACCTGCTGCCTGTGACTCGGCAAGTTTAGTGTCCCCCATTTACTCAATGCCAAAAATAGGATTTTGCTTTTCTTTCAACAGAGACTGAGCACGGGTGTGATAGAAAATCACCGACCTGTGGGGAGAATCACTTGATCGGCATTTAACTGCCCACCAAGTTTTTCTGCTGTCTGTCCATTTGAAGGAACCCCTGTGTTTCCACAAGCCATAAAACATGTAATGGCTACATTGGAGATTTTTCTAATTGAGAGTTAGAAAGCATGACTGAAGCATACGTGGCCCCAGTAAACTGTTGGATACAGGCTGTGAGATTTTGACAAATGGCTGGCTCTACGTAATAAAGAGGGGACATCGGACACTGCACCAAACTGAGACTCCACTGGTCTGAGGCCATGTTTTAAAATGCTCAGATGGCCGAATTTATCTCTGCATTGAGCAGCATTGTGAATCCAATTGAGAGAAAAGATTCTGGGGCCAAAAAGTTGTTCTAGTACAATCAGCTGAAAAGCTTACCATCTACACGACACACAGGGATTAATAAAAGGTAAATCTGGCTGGATTTAATGCAGACCTTTAATGAAATATTTTACTTTTCAGCAACCACAGATGGGTTATAGGAGAAAAGACTGGGTGTGTATAATTTTACAGCTAAGATTAAGGATAAAAATGCAAACATAATATTTAGAAATAAATTGTTTCTGGCCAAGAGCACCATGGAACTTAGATGGGTGGGAGACAGTGGTACAAAAATATAATATTTTTTCAGTTTGGAAAACATGGCTTGATGATGATTTATTTTATTTTGTCTATAACTGAGAAAGTGTAGCATTTTCAAACTATAGTTGTTGAAAATCAATCAACTAAACAACACATTTTAAAAATATGCTAAGATAAATTTATTTTTTAAAAAACCGGATAAATAAAAATGTGCTACAGATCATGCATTTGATCTTTTTATACAGGAGTTGTTATCTCTGCATCTCCAGTTGCTTCGCCAAATTCGATGACTAATAAGTGATTCAAGGTTTATTGATACATGTCTATTCAATTGACCATTTTGATTGAATTAGGGAATGATGGGAAAATATATTTTTTTCTGGGAGTCTGTGCAGTATTTCATAGTTCATAAAACACTTCCACATTTGAGTGAAATTATCCTGGGGCAACACTGGAAAAATACCATTTCTCCATTTTTTTTAGCTCAGAAAACTGTAACGCAGAATTGGGACAACCTGACCCACAGCACTGGTGTTTAAGCTGTAGACCTGGGATTGACTTGGTGTCCCGGTTCCCTGACCGGCGCAGCTTCCCTGCACAGCTCCTCTGAATTATCAAGGAAATTCAACCGCAAAAATTTGCTTCAGAGATTTCTTCCCCTTCCCCTCAACTTCCTCAAGTTGACAGTTTTAGCAGTAAGGAGGTAGCCTAAACTAACCTAAAGTCTTTCTGAATTTCAAAGCCACCACCAAGAAATCAAATAACTACATTTAAAACAAATCTTATTCTAAAAATATAAGAGTCGAAGTCATAACTCACAGGTTATCTGTTTTCCCACTCTGCATGGTGGCTAAGTGTGAGGAGCGTAAAGCACTGTGAGTTAGCTTTCTGTGGTATTCTACCACAAAGACCACAGTTCCTGACTAATCGTAATTTCAGGGAAGTTAATCACAGCAAACAGTTTAAAGACCTTCCTTTAGCAACAGCAAAGACAGGACAAGGATGAATAAATCATGGAAAAGGGCAGTTAGGTTTTTGAAGATTTTAAGTTCAACTAACAGATCCCTCATCCTCCCTGCCTTCTCCCCACACAGTGTAGAAAAGAAGGTAGAAAAGAAGCAGATATTTAGAAGCATTCAATATATAGTTTCTCAATTTGTTACAGCAGCAATAATTTAATCAGAATGTCCATAATATTAAACGCAGTTTAATTCATTAGCACTAATTCCATTTTGAAGGGTAATACCAGTTAAAGATGTTTGTAATTGTTCATCATTCGTGATTGAATATAGATTCTCAGTGTAACTATTTAGAATTAGAAGTATATTTATAGAGAAACCTAGCAACATGCTTTATAATAATGCGGCATGTCATTCTAATTTCCTTGAACTTGCTTGATCTTTTTAAAACACACTTTGTGGGGTTATATCAAATTAATTTTCCAATTTTCAAAAAGTAGGAAGAGAAATGATGCCAATATCTTGAAAAATATTTCAGTAGAAATGAATAAGAAATGATGTCTAACTATCCTGAGGCAGGTCACAGGAATCCAGTCTGTGTCTAATGACAATAACAGGTTATTTATTTCTCTGATAGGGTTCAGTTAATAGACAGAGAATGCAGAGAAATAGTTGTGCAGGACTATTGTTAAATTGGCAAAAACTTAGGCAGTCTTCTTAAGGTAGAACAATATGAAATTTGAACAACAGATAACTGACTTAATAACCTCTTACAACACAGTCCCTCTTCATTGGTGCTTATTAATAAATTGGCATCTATCACAAGAGAGGTTTTCACAGTCCATCTCTTCACCTGTCCTCTTCAGTATTTTTCCAACTACATTTCTTAAGTAAAGAAATAAAGGGCATTCTCTCTCTTGATTAACTGTATGACTAGTAAATATGCTGAAATCAAAATTATCTTGATGTGATGTAACCATTGGCTGAAATCTACCAAATTGCTGTTTAACTGGGAAACTACAAGGTCCCGCACTTGGTTGTAAATGGTGGGGAAAAATGTAGCCTAATAGTAGGAATTAAATTTGATAGGAACTCCACACAAATCATTGATATAGCCTTTAAAAAGGCAAACATCTTAAGCTGAATTAATACAAGCAAAACATCTGAAAGTGAGAGGGTGGTCGTGTTCTGCCCTGCACTACAGGGGCCACCTGATTCTGGGTGTTGCTCCTCAAGAGGAGATAGAAAGGACTCAGATGACAGATAAACTCAAACTTGTATCATATGTGCAAGTCAATGTTCACCCTTTCAGAGTAGACTAAGCACTGGAGTGGAGCATGCAAACTCTCTTCAAGTATTTGAAGGCCTGTTATTTAGAAGCAAGGTTTATGCACAGGTAAGTAAGCATTTTTCCCACTCCAGGGCAGGCATCATCACACTAAAACAATGAATATTCTATTGACTCCATCTGTGGGAAATGAAAACTTTTTTGCACCATTTTTACTTTGTCCTTTTCATTTTCTTTGCATGACTCGGTTTTAATTGATTTAATCTGTTTTTAGATCCAATATTACATGATTTTGGGTGTTGAGATGAATTGGTGAACAAAACAGACAAGGACCCTGCCCTTAAAGACCGTGTGTTCTAGTACATGAGAGGTCCTGGAGGCTGGAAGGAGGAGAGAGACAAGCAATAAAAAACTTAATACAGTTAGTAAGCAAATTATTAAGTTTGTTAGAAAGTGACAGATTCTATTTAAAAAAGTGACAGTCGAATAGAGTTTATTAGGAGTGCAGGAAGTTTGCAATTTTAAATAAGGGGTGATAAGGACAGTCTTATTGAGAAAGTGATATATGAGAAAAGTCTTAAAGAAGAGGAGGCAAGAAGTCATGAGAATAACTCACGGCAGAGAATACTAGGCAGAGGGAACAGCATGTGCAAAGGTCCTGAGACCTTTTCCAGCAGAAGGAGGCCAGTGTGGCTAGAGCAGGGTGGGCAAATAGTAGGATAGAGGATGAGGGTAAAGTGGTAATAGGGAGGTTTGGAGGGATGTTTCCATAGGTCACGTAGTGCCTGTAGGCTGCTGTAAAACTTTGCTTTCACTCCAAGCAGAATAAGGACCCATGCAGAGTATTAAACAGAGGACTACTATGGTCTGATCTATGTCTTAAAAACATCACTCTAGTTATGGTTTTGAAAATAGACTGTATAAGGGCTAGCGTAAAGAAATTCAAGTGAAGTCTCAGCCTTTTATTCCACGGTAAAGTAAAAAGGAAGCAATTTAACAGTGTCATTTTCTATTTATTATATACTTTATTAGCATTTTACTAAGGAAAAATGTAACAGGGCATATCACAGAGAAATCATTGAAATATATTACTGGAAAAAACCTTGAGAAATAATCTATTCCACCTTGCCTCAGTCAGATAGTATTCCATTAAGTGATTTTAGACATATATGAATCTGCTTTATGTTAGAACACTTCTAGTAAAATAAATTTAACAGCTCCTTATAATCCACACTCCAAAGCTTCACAGATGTCTCTATTGGAATTCTTCATTCTGTAAATTACAATGTATTCTTCTTTAGTTTCTTTATTTATTTAAATGGAAACTTAGAACAAAGAGTACTAAATGTAGAATCAAAACTCCAGATTTCTAATCACACAGTATTCTAATCACACCGGCATCCTGTGTAACCTTTGTCACATCATTCCGTCTCTACGTACGATTAAAGGAACAGATGCAGACCCTTCCTTTAGGTCCTCGGAAGAAATGAGCTCCATAAGTCCAAGATATAATTAGAATCATTGTTGGTATTATTCTATTCTCATTAGAGATGAAGAATTAATCCAAACCCTTACTAGGATTTTAACTCAGCAAGATGGTGTATGTTGCCTATAGATATGAAATCCTCAGGAAGCATTTAGTTGTTAATTCTGAGTCAGGGGAAGAAAACACTAAGAATTCACCAAAAGCTTTTAATCCTGATTTAGATCCATTCTTACTCTATCACAATGAGCGAATTTTAAGGAAAAAAATCATGACAGTAATTTTAAAAATGTTTAACAGAACAGTTCAATATAGCTAACATAAATTTCCTTGGAAATATACTTTAGCTGTTAAATCACAGTTAAAATTAGATACTTATCTGAATGAAAATTTACTAGAAGACCATTAAAAATTAGAAGTCAATAGCGTAGGTTCTCAATTTAAACATGTAATTGTGTGTGTGCACTGGGAGCTGGGAAACAATGTGATTTTTAAAAATTCAAATCTCATGTGGTCTCAATTTCAGAGGAGTGATGGAAGAAACAGCAGCATTGGCCGTGGTCATTCTAAGTGTCCTAGACAGGGTCATGTAGTCAGCAATTCTGAAGCCCTCGTGGTCCCCTGAGTTCAGGTTTCAAAACTAAGAAGAGTCTCAAAAAAACAAAACAAAACAAAACAAAACAACCCAACCCAAACACATGTGAACAATAGCCAAGATTGTGCACAACATCGAGTCCATGTTGACCGTATGTGAAATGGAGTTCTTTATCTTCGCTCCTTTATTCCCCAGGCTTGTTATTAAAACCATTCATTCTTAGCTCCAGGCTCAGTTTTGGATTTATTGCCCATTATTCCTCTGCCCTTTCAAGCCCGCATCGAGTACTGGGCATTCCATTCTCAGACACGTCCAATAGTCTTCTTTGCTCTATGTCCATTGACAATTTCCTGCTTTACCTTATTATTATTATTATTATTATTATTATTATTATTATATTATTATTATTATAACCAGCCTAGATAATCCCAGGACCTTCCTAACTGGTCATCTCTTGCATAATTTTCCTCTAATTAATTCTCCATGCTGTTCCTGTCCTTATTTTCCTAAAGCTTTGCCTCTATTGTTTGTTTACCAAGTGCCACTGAATCAGAGCCAGATGTATGGACTGTGTTGGGTCCTGGAGATGGCGGGGGGGGGCAAATAAGACTTGGTCTTTTCACTTGTGGAAATTACAATTAAGCTTAGCAGAGAGACATGCAATTAAATGATTATAATACAGTACACTTAGTGAATCATTATGAGCATGTACGAAGTGCCATGGCCATAGGAGAAAGGGATCAAGGCCACCTAAGGTGATTAGGAAAATCTTGCACAGGAGAAGCTGATATGAAATCTGTGTATTGAGGGAGAGGTGGGCTTCCACCAGGCAGACACTAGGGAAATGCTGATTCTAGGCAGAGAGAACAATATTTGCAGAGACATGGAGATAGGAAATATAGCAAGTTGGAAGAGCTCAAATTCTTCCAATATTGCTAGAGCATAGGATGTGCATTTTAAAAAAGCAGGAAAATTGAAAACAGAGTCTCCAGGATGGCTTTCCTGTGGAAGACTATGTGACTTTATTCCACATTCCATAGATCATGGAAGTAATGGAGCAGTATTCAGTTTTAGGAAG
This sequence comes from Phyllostomus hastatus, assembly GCF_019186645.2. Lineage (NCBI taxonomy): Eukaryota > Metazoa > Chordata > Mammalia > Chiroptera > Phyllostomidae > Phyllostomus > Phyllostomus hastatus. The sequence goes on along the minus strand of NW_025334017.1, from coordinate 8,100,262 downwards.
GTGGCTGTAGAATGTGTTCGCTGACTGGATGAGCCAGGAACCGTCAGGAAGGAGGCCAGCTAGTCTTGTGCAGGAGTCCAGGGAAGAAACGATTAAGTCAGTCCAGGTCAGGGAAGAAATGGCAGGGGCTAGGCCCCATTCTAGAGTCTGTAACATGGAGGCTTTTTACTGGAATTGGGGCAAATCTTCTGTCGCTTTACTTGCTTGGTCAAAGTTTAATTACTGCAGCTGTTTCTTCTTCATTGTCTAGGACTGATTGGATATGGCCCACATCATTGTATATTTCCACGTGCATGACAGTTGCTCTTTTCCTAGATTATACATGCCCCATGTTTCCCCTTGGGTCATGGTTTTCAAATTGGGTTCTTCAGGGCCTTAGGAATAGTGAGGGGGTGATTCAGGGTCCTTACAAGAGGTGCTTAGAAAGAACGGACTGGAGACCAAAGGGCAATTTCTCATACCTCCACCCCACACTTTACAAAGTCAGTTCTGCTTTTATTTGTTTTGTGTGAGAATCCACATAAGATTTTGTTTGAAGAAAGCTGTTTAAAGGACTTCTGCTCAAGGAAGTGGGCAAGATTTATGCATTTCAATATTCCCTTAGTATTGACATCAGACTTGGAGGAATAGCTCAATCCATTTTATGCCAAGATGTAGACACAGCCTGGGCTGAGCTTTTGCTATGACCATGGAGAAATACTATATATCATAAGACTGCAAGTCACATGATGATGCTATTCCTGGGGCCAAGTGTATAGAAAGGTCAAAAGTCACATTGAGAAGTTTGCTCTTTCCAATGTTTCCAGGTAAGAAAACTGCCTCTTGTAATGGGGCACAGATTCTTAGGTTGTGGGACACAACATAGTACAGAATGCTTCAAAGAGATATAAAGTGTTTTACTGAAATATGACTTGGTCAAGATACCACTGTGATATCCATGAAATCATCTCTCAGTTAAAATTAGGTGAGCTGAATTATCTCTGACCTTCTTATATAACACAAAGAACCCAAGGAACCACAGCCACAGCTCATAAAGGGAGCATTCTAATAACACATTTGGTACTAGCAATGTAACAGGGTGCAACTAAGGGGCCCCTAAAAGAGAGATTTGTAATGGGGTCCAGAATTCAGGGTGTCCAGGAAACATTAAAAATACGGGATGTCCTTACCCCCAGAAGTCTGAACTGGTGGATGGGACACATGGAGCAGGGCCATCAAGAACTATTTTGTACAGCAACAGTTTTGCAGCTAACCTCTGGCATGGTCATTTAACACATCTATAACTTTTAATTGGTTTCATAGATATGTTAAATAGCTGTGGCCTTGTTTTGAGCCAGGGAGATGGGAGTGACTACATCCTATGACCTAACTGGGAGGCAACTCCCCCTGGTTACAACACCTGCGTGAGAGCTTGGAGATGATGGACTTCATGCCATGGGGCCATGCCTGCCCAGACTTATTATGGTAGCCCAGAAACCTGGAAAAATACGGTAATGCTGGCCAGTGTAGCTGATTGTGGGAGGAATCAGAAATGGGGCTGCAGAGGAAGACTGGTGCTAGGCTTTAAAACCAGGCGCAGCAGCCATGTGGGTCTGACCCACGCAGCTCTGATGAGAGAGAGCCATGCAGCTTTGAGGCTCCCTTTGCCCCCCAAAATGTAGCAGTGATGCAGATCTCTCTCTTAGCAGTTTAGAAGAATGCAGGAGTGATGCTGTGGGGAGGAAAGGGGTGAGAGGACTCTTGCTGGTGGGCCATGAGGTTTTGGATGGAGAACTGGAGACTGCTGATGGTGCTGGGAGCCAAGGGAGGCCTGCCAGCTGAGCACGGATTACTGCAAAGAACTGGGGGCTGCCTGAGCCATGGACCTCTATTTCTTTCTGAGATATGGTACCCCAGACTTGGATAAGAGGTGAAGGACTGTGTGTGTTTGTGGGTGTTTTAAGGGATTTGGGGATTTTAATGAAGACATTAAGTCATTATTCTTAAGTCTGTGTAACTTTTGAATAAATAATTCCTTTCCTTTTTACCGATCTTTGACACTGAGAGCTGTAACTCCCTGGCAGCAGGCAAAGTGAGCCTAATACAGGGGGGGCCCCGGCAGAAGGTGGGTCCATTTGATAATAGTACTTTGTCCACCCCCGTCTGTTCTGTAACAGCAACATATTAGGAAATAATAATTGGCTTTTAGATTCATGTGGCTTGTTATGCAACAAAGCTAACTGATCCAGCAGTGTAACTCGTATCTCATCAATTCCATGAACTCTTCCTGGATGAATCTTGCTAGGAAAACAAAATAAAACACCATGCAAAGTCACTCCTTCCTTTTGTAGAGGAGAGTGACCTGAGATGAGGCAATGGAGAAAGACAGGGCCCAGAACAGGCAGGCCCTAAGGGGCCTTGTTAAGGATTTTACATTTAATACTCTCAAATGTACCAATTTTTCCTCCTTTAGAGATTTCTTAAAATTATGTTTAAAGTTACAACAGGTTGAAATCTGGGGGCAATTGGAAATCTATGTGAAAACATTCTAGCACCCTTGGGTTACTTTAAGTCAGGCAGTGCACTGAGACAACACTCACCGCTGTCCTCTGCCCCACTCTGCTTCTCATGCAAACCACACTTTTGAAACTGGGCTTAGAATCCGAAACAATGGAGTGACTCTCTTTCTCAGGTCACCTTCCAGAATGGAGGCACTTAAGACCCTCCTAGATTCATTGGAGTAGCCTCTCTACAATAACACCTGCTTTGATAAGCACTTCCATGAAGGAGGAGGTAATGGGTAATGTGAGACGAGAAAGCACAGGTTGCTACTTAGCTTCAAGCACATCTTTTTAAAGAAATTGAACTACTTACTTGAAACTGTGAAACTCTAAGAGATGTAAATGTTTCCAAAGGCCTCTGGGAGCCAGACAACTTGATCCTATATTATAGATGCCAAGGATCAGGAGCCTGCATGACAGCAGGAAAACGAATTGTTATCTTCGTAATATATTCCATAGCTTTTGGTTAGGATCCAAAGCATCAAGGAAGACAATGGAAACTGATGAAGCAGCTAACAAACATAGTGTCACCCTCCACCTGTGTGAAGCAACAATGATAATTGCTTTTACATCCCCCTGCATAGACGCTATGCAGTGAGGTTCATGACTTTGCACCTTGCCCAGAGTGCAGCTTATTCAGATGAACTCAGGCTGCTGCCTCATCAGTGGAACGTTTTGTTTGTGTGAAATGTGTGCAGCTGTCAGGGGAAACCTAATCGGCTCCGTAAACTGAGAAACTGGTTGAGAGTCTCTCCGTCACCATGCTCGGCTTCCTACCCACCCAGAGTCTGGACAACTGTCTACTCTTCAGGGCTGCCAGCCAGGCAGACGGAGACAGAGACAGAAGCTTCCGTGGAGGCGCTGAGGCTGAATACCTCGTGCTTTCAGCGATGAATTTGGAAAACATCCCAGACTGTGCATCTGCCTTGGCATAATAGCTTGTACTTCAGAGAATGAGGCTTTCAAGGGAGACAGTGAGAACAACCACTTCTATTCACAGAGGGAGGGTGACATTTCTTCCTTCTTTCAGGGACAAGTGCCTGCCTTGTTATGCTCTGCCCCTGTCGTTGTAGCTGCTGGTGAATGTGTGGAGTCAGGAAGTGCCCACTTGGTGCACAAGCCCCGAGGAGGGAGCCCCGCCCGCTCATCCAAAGGAGGCTGCTTAGGCTGGGTGGGTGGGTCTGGAAGGGAGACCCTGGGATTCATGCAGCAAGGTCAAAGAGCTTGTTTCACTCTTATCCCTCTGATCAACTTGGAGTGCCAGTTTTTCCACTTTTGTTTTTATTTTCTTGTTTGATTTTCAGTGTGGTGGCCAGATAGCCAGATGCTAATGAGCTTCTTTTGGTACCACAGGAAGAAATTGAGATCTAGTGCACTGTAACTTTCCTGAGGCCCCACTGGCTCTCTGGAAATAAATCTCTTTACCGGGTTAGTCATCCTACTTCATGATCAAATCTCACATCTATATTCAAACAGGTATAATTTCAGGTTCAAAGAGACATAAACACAGAAGAAGACATCTTGTTAGGGGCATAGGAATTCTGGCCACCCAAATGGGACTGGTAGAAAGAACTGAACATGCTTCAGAATGTGCTCTTGTGATATAAAGGAGTAGTGACATCCAAAGAGGTCCCTTTTATAAAGACAGAGAAAGAGTCTTTTTACAAATAAGCATATAACCTTCTAAGATTTTAAAACCAGGTTTATCAGGATGACACTGATTGTTGAATGTACATTCACAGGGAAAATGGTCTAAAGTAATTGTTTAGGAACGTCTAATGGGGTCAAATCCATGCTTGCCTGAAAGGCAAAATGTACCAGCTATGTCCAAGTGTAAATTCTTCTTGGAACCAGAAAAAAATGAATGATGTGTGATGAAACCAGACTGATGAATTAAATAGTGGAGTGAGTGGGAGGAAGAACAAAAGGGACCGAGCTTCCGGGTGCTGTGTTTTATGATCAGAAGTACATAGTCAGCTAGACAGAATATTCATAAGACTAATGACTTTTATTTCAGGCATCTCCTTACAAGGTATATACACACTTTTGGTCAATTTACAATAACACTAGGTCGAGGGATAAGTATACACTTACAAACTCTATCTAGCTATCTTGTAAGTAACTTTAAGTTCCCAAAAGGAAATGGATTATAGTTTCTCTTAAGGCTTATTTTCCTCTCAACATTACAAAAGCAAATATAATAGCAAATTAAAATTAATATATAGAATATGTGAACTATAAAAAGAATGCACACTTGCAGTTACTTTACATCTTGAAAAGGGCTTAAAAACATGAAAAAGAATTTTAAGTAATATAAACTCTTTATTATTAACCTAGAAGTTACTTAAGGAAAGATCTTTCAGTATTCCATATTTTATCAGGAAAACCTAAGCCATCCATAACCATGCTATCTGAAGAATGCATAAAAACATAGGAATGTCTATTCTTGAGATCAGAAGACTTTGTAGGGAGAGATGATGACACTGTTCCTGTGTGTGAGTGTGACAGAAAGTGGCCTTGTGTTTATGACTCCCCTTGTATGAGCTCTCTCAGGACCCTGGTGCTTTCTTTTGTACAACTTCTAACATTTGTAATTCAATGCTCCTTTTGGACTCACTGTATCCCCTTGAGCCAAAGCACACATTTGCTGCACTCTCTGCTAGAACACCAGGGTTTATTCCAAGGTTTGGAACAACACAAATGCTACATCAATATTTTATGCGTGAATGAATGAATGAGTTGCATCTATATTAGACAGAAATGAAATTTAGAAAACATTTACCATGAAAAACACTATCTCATTATTTATTTCATGTAATCTTCCCTATAACTCTGATAGATATTTCTGTAGATAAAGCAGCTGAAGCTCACAGAACTTCCTGAACCACCTCAGTCTGTTTAGGTTCATCGCCACTGTCTTTCGGACAATGATGGCCATTCTCTGCTGCCCATAAGGGAATCAGATGCCAACTCAGTATAAGATGGACTTCTTAAGAAGTCTAACAATTTGGGAATGCACCGTCTTGTGAGGAACTGAATTATCTTGTCACTGGAATTGTGGAGTCTGCTTGACCACGTCAGGAACATATAATAGCGAAGACTGGGAAAGGAGGTTGAATTAGAAAACCTCTAATGTTCCTTTCAATGCTAAAACTTTAATTTGTTGTGTAGCCATATGCTGAAGCGGCAGAAAAATACAGTTCTTCCCCTCTCTGGGTATTTCCTTCTTTCTCTTTTCCTCTTCAAGCAGATGGTTGCTATTGTGCCCATTGCCCCAGGAGGAGAATGCATAGAAAAACAATCAGAAGTCTGCTATCTTTTGGTTTTTCTGTTTTAGAGGCCTAAACCTTCAGGGGAAGCTGGAAGCTCAGGGGCACAGCCAAAATATTGGAGAAAAATATAAAAAATGAGGACATGGTTCCTTATCTATTTGAAAGAGATAATCCAAACTGGTGAATTAGAATTAGATGAATGAAGTATAGAGCACTTAATGATAAGCAAGGTGCTGATGCTTCAAAGAAAGAGACACCCTTAAGCACCCTCTTTGGGTAGAGCCACGTGAAAGTGGAACTACCCCAGGAAGGGTGTGAGGGGCTTGAGAACGCAATAGGCTATACATGTTCTCAGGTAAAAGCCTGGGAAGACACAAGAACTCAGCCAGGTGTTGTCTGAGAGGGGTATCTAGCATATACAGCCAGTGAGGGCACCTGGTGATGCTATGATGGAATGAACACAACTGACCCAGGACCTTGGCCCTTTAGCTGACTCCCCAAGTTGAGACACTGCTCTGGGGAAGGGACTTTGCAGGAACAAACACAGTAGGGTAGGGTCAAAAGGGTTTGCTCTGAATCCTGACGACTTATCAAACCAAAGATTGAAGATTTCTTTGAATCCCTTGTCACTCCTGCAATTTTCTCCTGCATTTACCTAGTTGAAATGAAACACACACATTCTTTCAATGAGAAGTTTAATGCGTGTGATTATTTGCATAATTCAAATGTGATCTTGTGATGTAATTCACACTTTAACAGGGTTAACGTGTTTGAGAGTCTGTTTTCACCACTTTTCCACTAGTTCTCCTAGTCTTAAGTAGATCTATAAAATAAAGATATATAATTATATCTAATAGATATAATCCTAAGAGGATATGGATATTAAGTGTATATACTATATATATTTTCTCTAGGTTTAGAGCCCTACATAAAATCACACCCTTCTGTTTTCTGCAGAGGTAATGGTTTGGTGAAGTAGGAGAGGTGGTGGATAACATCTCTCTCTGTTCCTCTAATAACATGCTTTTCACATAGGTTGTACGGAGTTTGTCATGTCAGTCAGAGTTTTCATGAAACAGACACCAAAAGTGCAAGAGACTTAAGCAGGGGGCATACTTGTGAAGGATAAGGTGCAGAGGGAGCAAGAGTATGCAGGATGAGCTTTCACTCCGCAATGAATATTATAGTGCAGTTCTGAACAGAGGCTGACTAGGATCCCCAGAGTAAGGACTGTTAAAGCAGTACTCTGTCTGACAGAAACGGCTCAGCTCCATTACCTCTACTGTGCTTAGCGATCAGCTGGGAGCAACCTCAGGAGAGTGCAGTCTTGGCAAGAAAGCTGTGGTGGACCCTGAAGGACAGCTGGAGGCTGTCAGCTAACTGGCTTATGTAAAGTGCACTTTCTCTTGTCTTGGCTGGGTTGCTCAGCTAGTTGAAGCATTGTCCTGTACACCAAAAGGTTGCAGGTTTGATTTATGGACAAGGCACATACCTAAGTTTCTGGTTCAATCCCCAGTCCCGACTGTGGTGTGTGTGGGAGGCAACTGATCAATGTCTCTCCCTCCCTCTCTCTCTCTTCCCACCTTCCTCTCTCTCTAAAATCAATAAAAAATCCTTGGGTAAGGATTTTTTAAAAAGTGGACTTTCTCTTGAAAGGAGATCTGAGAGGCACACCACTATGGTTTCCACAATCACCACTGTTCATGCTTTAGAATGTAATTAATTTTTAGAATTGTGTGAATATAGATATGGAGTAGGTTTGTGGGGGAATATTGGAGAGAAAAACATAGAAAAGGTGATGGGTTAAAATATAGACAAAAAATGTGTGGCCTAAATGACCAACCAATCATCTGAGAACCTTTAACTCAAAGTCTGAACAGTCATACTGTGGGAGTGAGCATTTTCCCTCTCCTCACTAGATAGGGGACCTTAACACTTCATACATACAGTGTGCAGATGTCCTTTATAGAGAGTCCTTTAGCATCCCAATTAAAGTCTTGGGGCAAGAGTTTGAATGCCACTCTGACCACAAGTGGCAATTAAGCTTAGAAAATATAAAATTCTCCATTTGACTCAAAGGATAAGCAAAGAAAAATTAATGTTTGTGAAGTTGCTTTGCTAAAAGGAAAGAACAAAGTCTTGATGATTTATTTAAAATGATTGTTATTGATTAATTTTCAAAAGTGAGTGAACCAAGAAGGTGCTTCTGAATTAAAGAATTACAACTTATTAAATTCAATTTTCTCAGTTGTAAGGCATAAAAAGTTAATGAAACTGAATAAAAGGGAGAGTGCTATACAAGTCAGTGACTAAAAATGAGGACTGAAGTCATTTTCATATGATTTTTTTTCTAAACCAAATAGCATGATAATAGAGACTGACTGGAAACTCTCACCTTTGTCCCAGTCTCCACGAGACCAATTCAATTCCTTGAGCTTTGGTGATCTTAAGCCATATACTCTCCAGAAAGAGAGAGGATATGAAAAACCTTTTCTTCCCTGGCTGGCGTAGCTCAGTGGATTGAGTGCGGACTGTGAACCAAAGCATTGCAGGTTCGATTCCCAGTCAGGGCACATGCCTGGGTTGCAGGCCACGGCCCCCAGCATCTGCACATTGATGTCTTTCTCTCTCTCTCTTTCTCCCTCCCTTCTTCCCTCACTAAAAATAAATAAAACCTTTAAAAAAATTTTTTAAAAAGACATTAAAAAAAGAAAAATAAAAGAAAAACCTTTTTCATCTGTTTTCTTGTCCTAAATCTCACCAATGATGGACCTAGGCCTCCCTGGAAGGAAAACCATCACTAGAGGTAAGAGCCTTTACACAATCTTATCATACCATCTTTTTTTAAAAAAATTAATCTTTATTGTATTTTTTCCATTACCATTTCATCCCCTTATACACCTTCCCCCAGCAATCACCACACTGTTGTCCATGTCCACATGTTCCTTTCCACTTTTGCTCAATCCAGCCACCTCCTAACCTCCCCTGCCTTGCTATCATCCTGCTTTCATCTTTGAGCATGGCCCCATTTTCCATGTTAGTTCAGCCTGTTCATTAGATTCAATACATGAGTGAAATCATATGGTATTTGTATTGCTCTGACTGGCTTATTTTACTAGGCATAATGTTCTTCAGATCCATCTATACTGACACAAAAAGTAAAATTTTCTTCTTTTTTACAGCTGAATAGTATTCCACCATGTAAATGTCCCATAGTTGTTTTATCCATTCATCTACTGATGGACACTTGGGCTGCTTCCTTATCTTGGTGATTTTAAATAATGCTGCAATGAACATAGGGGTGCTTATGTTCTTTTGAATTAGTGTTTTGAATTCCTTTGGATATATTCCAGAAGTGGGATAGCTAGGTCAAAAGGCTAATCCATTACTAAGTTTGTGAGGTAACTGCATACTGCTTTCCACAGAGGCTGCACCAATATGCATTCCTACCAGCAGTGCAAAATGGTCCCCCTTTCTCCACATCCTTGCCAGCACATGTTTGTTAATTTATTGATGATTAGCCATTGTCATAGGTGTGAGATGGCCGTTCTCACAGGTGTGAGATGATATCTAATTGTGGTTTTAGTTTTCATTTCTCTAATGATCAGTGAGGTTGAACATCATTTCATATGTCTGTTGGCCATCTGTATGTTCTTTTTGGATAAGTGTCTATTCAGGTCCTTTGCCCACTTTGCAATTAGGTTGTTTGTTTTTCGGTGTTGAGTTTTTAAGTACTTTGTAAATTTTGGATATCAACCCTTTATCAAATGTACTGGCAAAAATATTCTCCCGTTCTGTGGGTTGTCTTTTTATTTTATTGATAATTTTTTTTGTTGTGCAAAAACTTTTTAGTTTGATAGAGTCCCATTTGTTTATTTTTTCCTTTGTTTCCCTTGCCTTGGGAGATACAACTGATAAAATACTGTTATGGGCAATGTCTGAGATTTTGCTGCCAATGTTTTCTTCTACAATTTTTATGGGATTGGGCCTAACATTTAGGTCTTTGACCCATTTTGAATTTATTCTTATGTATGGTATAAGGGGATCTAGTTTCATTTTTCTGCATATATCTGTCTGATCTTCCCAACACCATTTGTTGAATAAACTATCTTTAGCCCATCATATGTGCTTGCTTTCTCTCTTGAATATAAATTGACTCTAAAAGTGTGCGTTTGTTTCTGAGCCCTCTATTCTGGTCCACTAATCTACATGGTCCGGCAGAAGTAATGCCTGCTTGAGTGTGGTTGGTAGGGTAATGATATGGGTGTAATCATTTATAGTTTTAATTTGAATATTTTACCTAAAATGTTATATGGTGTGCTTGAGTGTGATATTATTATGTAACAGAATAACATGCTTATGTTTTTGTAACATAAAATTTTGTAATAAAAATGGGGCATTATTTGTCCTGGACCCTGTATTTGTGTGTTTGTGCCAATATCATACTTTCTTGATTACTATGGCCTTACAGTATATTTTGATATTAGGTAGTGTAATTCTTCCAATTTTGTTCCTCTTTCTCAGGATCACTGTTGCTGTGTGGGACCTTTTGTGGTTCCATATAAATTTTTGAAATATTTGTTCTAGTTCTGTGAAAGACATCATTGGAATCTGGATAGGAATTGTTGAAACTATAAATTGCTTTGGGTAGTATGGATATTTTAGGGATGTTAATTCTTCCTATCCATGAACACGGTATATGCTTCCACTTATTTGTATCTTTAATTTTTTTCTTGGTGTCGTATATATTTCTAAATACAGGTCTTTTACGTACTTGGTTTGGTTTATTTCTAGGTATTTATCCTTTTTGTAGCAATTGTGAATGTGATTGTTTTCTTAATTTTCCTTTCTGTTAGGTCTTAATTGGCATATAAAATGAAACTGATTTCTGGATATTAATTTTGTATCCTGCTACTTTGCTGAATTCATTTACCAGTTCTAGGAGTTTCTTGGTGGAATCTTTGGGGTCTATGTACAGTATCATGTTGTCTGCAAATACTGACAGTTTTATTTCCAATTTGGAGGCTTTTTATTTCTTCTTGTCTGATTGCTGTGGCTGCAACTTTCAGTACTATATTTAATAAGAGTGGTGAAAGCAACATCCCTATCTTGTTCCTGATCTTAAGGGGAACACTTATAGCTTTTGTCCATTAAGTGTGATGCAGGCAGTGGGTTTGTCATACATGGCCTTACTTATGTTTAGGTGTGTTCCCTCTAATCCCACTTATGTCAGCAGTGTGACCATGCAAAATAAGCCCTGTCTACTGCCTCTCCTCTCCCTATGTCAGCCCCTGTGTGATACATACAGGGAGAGTCTTGTGAGAGCCATACGAACACCTGCTCCCCTCCATGCTCTGGAGGGCAGGACAGAATGGAGAAAAAAATTAGGAAATATTTATGAGACTCTGAATCTTAACAACTCTAAGTGATACTTAATTACTGAATAAAAGTGGAAAGTTAGTGATCTAGCTATGATTTTATTATGAGAGCTTGATCACTAAGTACAAAAGGAAAATTCCATAGAGCACACTTGGAATAGTAACTGGCAAATATCTGTTTATTTTTATAGCCCAATCCATTATTTCTCAATGAACCAGTTCCTCATGTAGATAAAGGGTTAATGATACCTATTGTCCTGCTGCATGAGAGTATGACCTTTGGCAACTCTCTCTCTGTTACCCTGGGACTTGGTAAAGGTAATATGTACAAACTATATTATAAAGTCACACTGAGTATGGTAAAAAGTGACCCATGGCTGGAAAAGTACATCTGGATAGGTATTATCTATTATAAATGCTAATAAGAAGTCATGATTTTTAGCTTTTCTAAGTACATGCCATGGCCTGTCCCCTGATGGGGACTCTAGAAGCTGTGCCTGTGGGGGTGCTAAAAAGATGTGGGCTCTTCTGATGTATGTGCACCTCCTGGACCTCCTGAGTTTGATGTAAAACTCATCTCAGACCTGACCTGCTACATGGATTGTTTCCAAAACTCAGGGAAAAAGAATACCTGACACTGCCCTGTTGGCGAGCTCTGGTTCCTGTCTACATCTTCTGAGTGCTGCCTCCAAGTGTGACCTGTGATGGTCTTGAGTCTAAATGTTCACTTGAACCCAAGAAGACTGTCCATGGGTATTGCTCCCATATAAATGTGGTTGAAAAAACTGCAGCCACAACAAAGCAGTTGAGAGAATTTTTCTAAGTACCAGCATCTATGTCTTGAGGTTGTCCTTGGGGAATGAAATGCACTGCTTAGTGATTTTTCCATCATTCCCAGTGAGTATAGCAATTCTCCTTTCCTCTCCACAACCTTTCATACATAATCCAGCATTTTCTGGTGTGGATTCCCAATCTTTGTTTGCTTTTCTTCTCCTTATTCATTGCCATTTTTAATAAAAATTGCTAATATTTGTGGGGGGAGCTAGCTACATTCCAGATACTTAAGTACTTTATGTAACACTATCTCATTTAATCCTCACAACAAACCATGAGGGGGGTTTTCTTCATTATAAAGACCAGATAAATTTAAATAACTTCTCAAGATCATAGAATTATTAAACCATATAACCATAATTCAAAGATATCATCAAGGAAGTGACTTAAAATCATATTCTAATGATACAGAAGAACCTTTGATCTTCTTGTTGGTATCTGATAAGGATAAACTTATAGAGCAAATAGGTAAAGATAGATATTCTAATACTGTTTTTTGAAAGCCCATTTCTTCCAACTTTAACCCTCATTATTACTTACAGTGAAAAAGAAAAAAGGTTGTTTTCCATATAATGTGTTTTTACTTACATTATTACAAAATAATGACAAAACACTGTTGGAAAGGTAAAAGAAATTAAAATGAAAGTCCATGGCTATATAAATCAAAGGTAAATCAACCGAATAGCAACTTTATGTCTGGACCGCCCGACCGGAGACCATTCACTTTGAAGGAAGTCCAACTACATGAATTGAAACTTTTTCTTGGTAAGGGAAGGGGAATGTGAAAGTTTATGTGCTAGAATTTCTCATCCAGTAATCTCAAAGATCTCAAAACACAGCTGATCCAGGTGAAATATCATTTAGTAATACTGGTAATAGAAAAAATACAATAATGATTAAATAAAAAAAAACCCACTAGGGTTCCCTTTTCTCCACAACCTCTCCAACACTTGCTTTTTGTTGATTTGTTTATTTACACAATGGAATTCTATGCAGCTCCTACCCTTTGCAACAGCATGGATGGAACTGGAGAGCATTATGCTAAGTGAAGTAAGCCAGGCAGTGAAAGACAAATACCATATGATTTCACCTATATGTGGAACCTAATCAACAAAACAAACAAGTAAGCAAAGTATAAGCAGAGACACTGCAATAAAGAATAAACTGACAGTAACCAGAGGGAACAGAGGAAGGGGATAACGGGGGTAGAGGGGGAGGGTCGTCAAGGAATGTGTATAAATATCCCATGGACAAAGCCAAAGGTGGGTAGGATTGAGGTTGGGAGGTAGGGGTGGGTGGGGGGAAAGTGGAGACAACTGTGTTTGAACAACAATAAAAATATGCACGCAAATAAAAAAGAGAAAAAAATGTAGTTTTGAAAATATCAGCATTTTGTCCACTTCTTAAATGGACAATCAAAGAAAATATCAATTTTTGATATAAAAATACAGGATGAGGCAAAAGTAGGATTACAGTGGTGAGTATGTGAAACACAGTTTATTCTTGTATTATTATTTATTAATTATTTTATTATTTTTCATATAAATAACTGTATATTTACTTTTGTGCCACCCTGTATGGTGAAGCATTTTTGCAAAGAAAGAGTAAGACAGACAAAAAATCCAGCCACCACAAATTTTAGTTCAGATCACACATTGTATGTTACTTTACTGAATTTCAGGATTCAAGAGATCAAAAAATCCTATCACAAAAGTTCAGCATTCTACAGAACATTCCCAATTAAATAATAAAGTCATGTTTGACTCACTTCAGGTACTGGGTATGCTGAATTCCCCAGCATCTTGAAAATTTGACCGACCTTCCTTCCTTCCTTCCTTCCTTCCTTCCTTCCTTCCTTCCTTCCTCTCTCTCTCTCTCTTTCTTTCTCTCCCTCTCCTCCCTTCCTTCCTCCCTTCCTTCCTCCCTCCCTTCTTCCCTTCCTCTGGTCCTTCCTCCCTCCCTCCCTCCCTCCCTCCCTTCCTTCCTCCCTTCCTTCACCTGCCTTCCTTCCTTGCTTCCTTCCTTCCCTCCTTCCTTCCTTCCTTCACCTGCCTTCCTTCCTTGCTTCCTTCCTTCCCCTGCCTTCCTTCCTTGCTTCCTTCCCCTCTCTCTCTCTCTCTCTCTCCCTCTCCCTCCCTTCCTTCCTCCCTTCCTTCCTCCCCCCTTCCCTCCCTCCCTGCCTCCCTCCCTTCCTTCCTTCCTTCTTTCCTTCCATCGTTCCTCACTCTTTCTCTTTCTTTCTCTCCCTCTCCCTCCCTTCTTTCCTCCCTTCTTTCCTCCCTCCCTCCCTTCCTCCCTTCCTCCCTTCCTTCCTTCCTTCCCTTCCCTCCCTCCCTCCCTTTCTCTCTCCTTTCTCTCTTTCCTTTCTCTCTCTCTTTCTTTCTTTCTTTCTTTCTTTCTTTCTTTCTCTCTCTTTCTTTCTCTCTCTCTCTCTCTCTCTTTCTTTCTTTCTTTCTTTCTTTCTTTCTTTCTTTCTTTCTTCTTTCTTTCCTCTTTCCTCTTTCTCCCTTTCTCTCTTTCCCTTCCTTCCTTTCTTTTTTTCGGCCCACATAGAGAAATGAAGAGAAAAAATAGACAAAATTCTCTCTAAGCCTTTCATGTCTCTTAACAATTATAGGGTGTCTTTTTGTAACAGGGTGCAGCCAAGAGGGGAGCCTCAAATTGGGATCTGTAATAACATCCAGAAGAGCCTGGAGATAATTGGCTCCACACCACAGGGCCACACCTGCCCAGAATCTGGCAGCTGTAGCCAATTGTGAGAGGAGCCGGAAATGGGGCTTCAGAGGAAGATTGGCGCTGGGATTTAAACCGAAACACGGCTGCCATTTGAGGGGGGAAAACCATGCGCAGCCCTGAAGGAGGAGAACCATCCATGGCCCTGGAGGGGGAGAGAACCGTGCGCAGCCCTGAAGGGGGAGAACCATGTGCAGCCCTGCAAGAGAGAACCCCACAGCTTTAGCAGAGTGGAGACTCCCGCAGCCCTGAGAGGGAGAACTACACGGCTCTGGCAGAGTGGGCACTCCCATGGTCGGGGAGAGAGGACCACCTGCCTTTGCCAGAGTAGGGACCCCCACAGCTTTAGGAGATATGGTACTCTGGACTGGGCAAAGGGGGAAGGAAGGAAGGACTGTGTCTGTTTGGGGGTGCTTTAAGGGACTTTAGGATTTTTGGTGAAGACATTAGGTCCCCACTTTAAGTTTGTATAGCATTAAATAAACGTTTCCTTTCCTTTTCACAAATCTCTGGCATTGAGAGACGTCTTTCCTCTGGCGGCAGACATAACAGACCCGGGGGCTTCCTTCAATAATAGTATATCATCCCAGGCCCCCTTGTTTGTTCTGTAACAGTTTGATATCTATTTTAATTTCCTATGTCTCCCATAACAAATTACCTCAATTTGAGTGGCTTAAAACAACACAAATTTATTGTCTCACAATTCTGTATTTCAAAAGACTAAATGGTCTCATCAGGGAACTCAACTTAGAGGCTGATAAGCTGAAATCAAAGTAATAGCAGGGCTGTATTTCTTATTAGTGGTTCTGAGTGGAATCTCCTTCAGGATGGAGACAGAATTCAGTTCCATGTGGTTGTAGAACTGAGGTCCAGGTTTCTTTGATGGCTGCAATGATTCTCAGCTTCTATAGGCTACTATATTCCCTGGCTTGTGGTCTCCTTCATGTTCTAAGTCAGCAATGGTAGGTAAAGCCTCTCTCATACCTTAATCTCTCTGACCTCCCCTTCTGCCTTATTTCACTGACCCCTCTTTCCAGCCGAAGACAGCCCTGTGCTTTTCAGGGCTCATGTGGTTAACTAAGGCCCACCAGGATAATCCACCTGTTTTAAGGCCTTTTAAACTTTATTACATCTGCAAAGTCCCTTTTACTATGTAAGGTAATATATTTACAGGTTCTAAGGATCAGTCCTACTGTATGCCACTCCTAGCAGATGCACCCACCTACAGACTCTGGGTGTGTCCCCTAACTTCTGTATAGGAAGCACACAATGATTCTTCTCAGACATGGCTTGTTTCTGAGATCCCATTCTTACTGAGTCCTCAAATCTAGTCTTCTGCCAGCTTTATCTTGCCCCTTCAATTCTGACAGGTAATCTCTCCCCTGCTGTTTGTCTGGATGTTGGAGTATCTGATTTTTCTCTGTCCTGTGGCAGGTCCTGATTGGTCAACATGGCTTCCAAATTTGTCAGTCCCAAGCTAGGATTTCCAAATATGTCTTTTTGGAAGGTTTCAAATCTTTCCATAATTTCTTTGGTTCTTGCCTGAGTTACTCATCCTTAGCTATGAGGTACTGTGGTTCTCATTTTTACATTTACTGATAGCTATCATGATATATGGAATGTTAGTAAAATGTCATCATTCCAGCATTTACTCACTAGAAACATGATACATTTATTAGTTATAGCTTGAGCTACTATGCACATGTTATGTGGTAAATCACAACAGAAACAAATTTATTTTTAAAAATCTAAACACCTAGGTTAATAAGCCTGGATCAAGTATTTTCAGGGCATTTTTGATAATTATTGAATTATGATGTAGTTACACTGATGATATTTTTAATATGCCTGAAACGACAGGGCTATAAAATATTCATCTTGGTAATTTGAGTCATTTAAATAAATGAACTGTATTAATATTGTAGTAATCTAATAAGTTACTTGGTAATTGGTTATTTTGCAACTGGGATCTAACTGTGGGTATTGGGTAGAATTGAGTAGTTACTGTCAAAACTCTAACTAGGCTATTTCAAATTTTATGTGACTTCATAAGCTCAAATTACAAATATTTATTTTATGTCTATTGAGTGCAATTCATTGCAATACAAATGAGACAGACATGGATTCTTCCCTCAAGGCACTTACAGCCTATTAGAGGATAGAAAGTCCTCTGGTTCTTGGAATTCAAGGTAGAAAGTAATAAATGCTCTTGCAACAGCACAGGAGAAGCATTAAAGACACTGAGAAGAGAAAAAATAGCTCTACTATCAAGAAACATATATAGCACTTAGTCGAGGGCAGACATTTAATAAATATTATTGAATGTATTGAGCCCCTCATTTGATTTGAATCTTGATATGATTGGACTCAGAAGGAAGGTGAAACCAGCAACTGTCTGTCAAATGAAGAAATGCAAACCAAGGCATAGAGATGTGAAAGTTCTCATGTTATAGCTTTAACCTCTGTCATTCTGGTCTCTGTCAACTAGCCATTCTCATACTGGTTTCTATTACCTAGTCTCACTGCCCTTCTCCTCTTCCCTCCCCACCCTGCACATATGGACACATGAAATGTTATGTATCAATAGCAGGAAACAGAATATTGGCCATTCTCATCTTCCATTCCCACCACCATCATCCCAAATAAGCACCCATTCCTTATGCCTGGTTCATTGTAATCACCTCTCAGGTGAGGGCTTTCTAAAGCCCGTGTTTTACCTTTCTAAAACCCCCAACTGCCACTTACACTTCCCATAGCATGACTCTGAGCCTGTCATTCACTGCATCACAACTATTTGATGTTTCCTGAATACAGTCTGATCCTTGCCCTGGCTGTTAAACCCATGGTCCTCCCGTATTCCCCGCAGCTACCTATTGCAATCCCTCTCCTTCTGCCCAGCTAGCCCCCTTACCTTTTCCTCCTACCCGGAAGTCATTTTTGTTCACATCTGACTGTGTTAACTTTTTCCATACTTTTCCTAGATCCATTAGACACTGTCTTACAGTACAGTTAAAATCAGGTTTTGAGTTCCTTTGGGGAAGAGTATGCGATTTTTTCATTTTATGTCCTCACAATGGTTGCTTAACAAATGATCAGCAATGGTTTAATAAATGCAGGGTTATCACTTGGTCTTTCCATATTTTACTTCTCTGCAGAACATTCATTTACAATTTGATATTTTCTAGTTGGTTTCCAAGCTGATTAAATGAATCTCCTGACACTAGAAAGTAAGCTTTATCTGAGAGACCTTGTTTAATTTTTTTCAACATGAAACCTCATTGTCTAGGACAGAGCCCAGCATGTTCTAAGCACTCATCCAAAAAGTGTTGAATAAGTGAATGAATGGATAAAACTTAGGAGATAAAAATTTAGGAGATAATGTTGGTGTCTTTGTACACTTTTATTTAGTGATTCATTATCATTTTTATGCACCAGAAAGATACTTCCAAAGTAATATTTGTGGGCTTCATATAATATATTTCCAGGCTCCTAGATATTTGTATGGAAAACACTAAGTAAACATAGTCATTAACATTAAAACATACTTGCTATTGACATGTGGGAAAGTATAGAATTCTTCACAATTAATTATTATGAAACATGGACATTTTGAAGCTTTCTTGGCACTAAAGTTTTTGAGATAGGAGAGCTAAGAAATTATCTACTATTTCTACTGCCTGAAACATTGTAATAGAACAATTGCTAACATACTCCTTTGTTATTCTCAACAATAAGACATTCCTCTTGGTAGAGAGCACTTGGATGCCTCCTATGTGGCAGAGAGGACACTTAGAATCTACACTGAATTAATGAATTTTAAAATTGTAAAAGTGACTTCCACTGGAAGGCAGAAAGGATGGAGCTCTCAGACTCCAACATCAGACAGGCTTTGACTTGAGAAAATGCTAGCTGGGTGCACTTGAACCATTCATCCCAACTCTTGTCTGTAAAATGAGGGTGACGACGGCGGCACTTTCAGAGAGCTGTGGCGAGGACTGAGTGCAGCACTGCACAGAGGTACTAATGACAGCTTGTGCTTCTTACCTGCTTCACGATGTGCTAAGTGCTTAAAGCGAATTGTCCCCACTTCATTCTCACAATAGTCCCTTAACACCTGTATCACTAGTATCCTTATTTTTTTCAGATGGAGGAAATGGGGCATGGAGCATTGCCTGAGAACTAGTAAGCTCTTACTAAATTATAGCCAACTCAAGAATTTGTATTAATCAATATATGCTGTTAGCATATATTTTAATCAAACTGCATATGCCAAAAATACAATTTGATTAAAATGTATGCTTAAAAAAGGAGAGCTAATGTTGATTCAGCATCACATTGCACCTGATGCATACAATGGTCACTTTATGTGGTCATCTAATTTCATCCTTGCAGTATGTCCCTGCAGTGTGATCATTT
Source organism: Phyllostomus hastatus (assembly GCF_019186645.2). Lineage (NCBI taxonomy): Eukaryota > Metazoa > Chordata > Mammalia > Chiroptera > Phyllostomidae > Phyllostomus > Phyllostomus hastatus. Next base: position 8,081,089 of record NW_025334017.1, on the reverse strand, counting down.
CCCCATTTTGCAGAAGAGGAAACTGAGGTTTAAAAAGGTTAGGTCATGCATCTGGGTTCACACAGCTGGAAACTGTTAGAGCCAATATTTAAACCCAGGCTGTCTGACACTAGAGATGGTGTGAGAAACCCTACCTTTACTATCCAACCTCCAGCCCAAATCCTAATATTTCTAGAGGTTTCATATATAAATATAAAAAAGGAGATGAAGTCAGTGGAGAGCTGGGTCTTGGGAGGAGCACTGTGGGTGCATTAGTTTCCTGTAGTTGCTATAACAAGTCACCACAAATTAGATGTCTTGAAACAGTAAGAGTTTATTCTCTCCAAGTTCCAGAGGTAGATGTGTGAAACCAAGGTGTTGGCAAATCTGTGCTCCCTCCAGAGGCCCTAGGGGATGATCCACTGCTTGCCTCTCCGACTTTTGGTTGCTGCCAACATTCCTCGGCTTATGACCACTTCACTCTGATCTTTAAGATCAATATATTCAAATTTATCTCTGCTCTGTCTTCACATAACCTTCTCTTCTTTGAGTGTGTAACTTCCCTTTGCCTGCCTTTTTTATGGACATTTGTGAAGAAATCTGGGACCCACCTGGATGATTCAGGATAATACCTGGTTTCAAGGTCATTATTGTAACCACATCTATAAAAACTTTACTATGTAACGGTCAAAGGTTCCAGTGATTAGGACATGGTATCAATGGAGCACCATTTAACCCACTGCAGTGAGGAAAATTTCATTAAATCCATAGATTTATAGGTTGTGACACGCAGTATTATTTTATATATCAAACACAGGAAAAATCCCCAGCATGAGCAGTCTACTAGGAGCCCTTCCACCGTAAAGTAGACAAGGACTACACACTCAGGGTAGATGCGATCCAGGAAAAAATCCACCACACAGAAAGAAGGAGAAGGGCATCTTGCATGTGTTCCATCCTTGGCACTGAGTGAAGGGAGGAAAACAAATTTCTGAGAATTTGAGTCCAGCTGATGCCCAGATGGGGTCTAGTGCCCTGTGGTCATCCTCAATGTTGATGATACATTTCCAAGTGTAGCGTGGAAACGTATCATGGCCTGAAGAGGAGTCTAGAGATGCAAGTCTGGACTCTAATGGGTAAGCCGCTTGGGGGCAGAATGCTGGCTGGGACAAGAGCTACTTAGCAGGAAGAATAACTAGTGTCTGCTGTGGCACCAAGATCAGCACAGCAGTGGGGGCTACAGTTTCCATCAACAACCTTTCTTTTATAAATCATCCCAGGAAATGAGACTATTCAGAATCCCAGAGGAGCTGCTCCCACATCAGGTAAACTTTTGTGAATCAGTGGGCCCTGCGCACGCAGGAGGGACCCACCATACATTCAGTGTGCTGCCAGGCCCTCCGTAATGACCAGGGCAATCTCGTCTCTGTCGGGCCAGATGGCTCCCATTTCAGCCCTCTCCCAGGAGCAGCTGCCCTCTCTGGATGCTGCGAGGCCTCTGTTGCACCTGTAACTCCTCTCAACGTCCCTCTGCTAGGCCTGCCTCTAGCCCTTTGTACACATTCCAAGAGCCATCCTCCATCCTATAATGTCCATCTCAGAGACTATTTCCTGGGGAATCCTACTTACAGAATATTTGAAAAATAAAAAACAAACAAAGCAATGAAGCAGAAACACAAAAATATTACAGCCGCAGGATTTGTCAGCTGTGTACCATCCTTAAAGGCCGTTATACACTGAATTACCCCATAATTGGGTTATGGATATATACACTGTGTGCAGCTCCATCGTAAAGTTAGAGACATTACCAGCTTTTAACACCTTTTGGTAATTTCATCGGGTCTACCGAATTGTGTATGTTTAAGTATCTGGTCCGTTCTAATCTAGCAGGCATGTTCATTGCAGTCAGACAGACCAGGGTATAAATTCCTGTCCTCTTATTGATGATACAGCCTAGCACAAGTGACTTGGTCTCTTTGAGCTTCTGTAAAGTAGGGATCATGTTACCCCCCTAGCTCACAAGATTGTTGGTGACCATTAAATTAAATACCCACCGTGTATAAACCTAGTGTTATGACAGCCATGGAAAAGGCAATTTATGAATGTCAGTTCCTCTTACTGTACCCATGGGGGTATCTGAAAACCTCCTCTCTTGCTTGTAGCCCTCTTTAAAGAACAATTGCAATAGAATAGCAGGAAATGCATTCTTTGTGGGTGAGTACTTTAAATAAATAAAGCTAATATACAGAGTAATAGGAAAAACGATGTCAAATAAATCCTCTCTTTTCTAACTTAAAAACACACTCGAAATAACAGAGCCCATATGTGATCACCACAAGACATGGCTGGTTTGACTGTGGTCTATGCACCGTGGCAGGAGGATTTAATCAGTCTAAGACAACACTTTTGTGGGAACTTCCTGCCCCAGCAGCACCCCTTTGCCTGGGGGCCTAAGGTTCATCTGGACACTTTGATGAGGGAGGGAGGGGATGAAAGCCGCTGCCCCAGTTCACTGCCAATCTAGCACATGTTGAAATCTTAGAATCGCTGACCATCATAATTTGTATTTTCTCAGTTATTAAAATAAAAATTCTGAAAAAAATACATAAAGTGATAAACCGAATAACATCTTGATATTATTATTTCACAGAAAAATTAATAGTTTTGTGCTTTCAAAATGAGTCCTCCACTCTTAAGTGACTTTCTGATGTCATTAGGAAGAGATGCTTCTGGTACTCACTTATTTGTATTCTAAAGCTAATAAAATCTTGGCACTGACTTTTCCATTTCAAGCAGCTAAATCTTCAACTATTGTCAAGAGAACCTGAAGGATATAATAGAACATTCTTGGGCCTGAATAGATTTTTTTAAAAGGAAAAAGTTGCCAGGCAGCCTCTCAAAAATCTCAAGCCATAAGAGACATAAGATGCGTTCTCACCAGTCCCTCTCTGGTGACCCTTCTCCCACACAGACTTAAAAGTTTCAAGTGTGTGAGGACGAGGTGGCATAGGAAAACATTCTAAGAGAGGTGCGAGTCCAGAAGAAAGTAACATGATTTACTGACAGTCACTAAATATAGTTCCCTTTTTCATGAAAACATCTACTGCGCCACTCTTCACACAAATAAATGTTCAACATTCAGGAACTGGGGCAAATACATACCTCACTAGGGTTTTGCTTATCTCCATTATTTTAGAATATAAGATTCAGAATCATGGCATCACTGTAATTAAGATCCTGGCTAAGCTTGAGAAAGCAACTCTAGCTACTTGAATAAAAAAGATATATTGGGGAGGATATTAGGGTGAGTATGTGATAAGCAGACATGGGGCCTCACAGAAATGGCCAGAAGCCATTAAAACCAGTCTCAGAAACAAGGGAAACCAAGGGAGTGATGGAGGGACAGAAATCAGGGGACAGGAACCACAGTTCCCTTGTTTTACTCTGCCCAGATGTCCCCCACCCCCTCACTGGGATTAGAATATCTGCGTTCCCTCTGTCAAGCCTTTGTTTGCTTGTTTCAAGGTCCCAGGAGAATTTCTTTGGTCACAAGCTTGCTAGTGGGTAGTGGGCACCTGGAATCACCCTCCACGAGGACCACACACAATGTCAGACAATGACATAGATAAGGACATAGACAATGTCAGAAAGATTCATTTCCAAAAGAAAATTGGGGCACTGGTAGGAAGGCATAAACTCATGGCCAACCAGTGCAGCACACATTTTTACTACAATATCCACAGGTGTACACATCTTGAGACAAATTCTGACCTCAGACATAAGCCGAAGGAGTTAACAACATAGTAAGTGCTTTGTGTCAGAGTTCTAAAGCACTGGGGCTAGTAATATATTTCTCAAGGATAAAATGCCAACACTATTCAAGGTGCAAAGATTAAATGGAAGCAGTTTTGAAGGAAATGCCTATGGTTAGATGTTCTTTCTTTTGCAGGTGGAGGAAAATGGCATCCTGTGGAAGCCCTTTAAAGAAGGCGAGCCCTGAAAATCACACACAAACAACATAAAGAATAGCTCTCCTAAAGGAAAAGGGCCAGCTTCTTTAATCCTTGAGCAAGAAATGGGGTAGAGGGTTTTTGCAAGTCTTCATTCTCTGTGTCTGTCCTCAGCAAAGGTAGTTTATTTTTTCCATGTATATTACAGAACCTGATTCTGTTTGTGTTGCCTTTGTGAGTGACTTATTTAAGGCTAGATGAAAATACAGATTTTATTTAGACTAAAACTTTTGAGGACAAAAGCATTAGGAGTTTGCTTCCATTATAATTGAGTAGCAGAAAACTGGTGATAAGAGGAAAGGAACATACAACATTGTTTTCCTGTAAAGCAACTCTCCAGTAGCTGATTTCCTTAATATGCAGGGGAGCACACAGAAGAAGAGGCAATCACACCCTCCTTCAGTGCAGCTATTTGTAAATGTAATGCACTAGTGCAATATCTAAATATGCAGTGAGTTTCTCACAGTCCCATCCACCACAGTCCAACTCTCACCATGTCACCAATTCCCAGCCCTTCTAAGCAGCCAAAGGGAGGGAAAGGTGAATAGATGGTAAAACTACTTAAGTCCTTTGATGTACCTTTGCACTGTATGCCTTTTGTTCTCCTTTTCCTTTTGTTGTATAGCCTGATGGGGTACATGCCAGCATGATTAGATACTATGTGAAACTGTATCTGATGAAATACCCTCCCTGAAATGGAAGGAAAAAGGAATTTCAAAAATGTATCATTTTGATTCTGGTGCAAACAGATCCTAGGACAAAGATACCAGTGCAAGAGGTTTATTAGGTGTTAATGTTTGTGGAGATAAAAGAGGGAGGGAGGAGGAGTTAGCAGGGAAAGCCTTCAGGAGGAAATGCAGAGCTCTTAAAGTCTGGGCCAACCAAACAGGGAGTTCTCAAGTGATACTTGCCTATGGTGCTCTGGATAGGGGAGAAATGGCCAGTGCTAGTGTTCCAATCATGCTCATTCATTGGTAGGACACTGCTGCGGTAAGTGAGACCTTGGTTCCATGAAGCAAACCTTGCAGAGGACTGTTAGCTTACAGCATTCCTTGCAGATCAACAGCAGGTACCTTTTTGAAGGGAATTCCAAATGATACACTGTCCTGATTTGGCATGAATAGGAGATGATTAGTCTAGAATTAGATACAGCTTTAGTTCCAGGAATTAAAGTTAAAGAATGTGTCGCCTACTAACTTTGTCATTTTTATAATTACTATCACAGGAGCACAGTCCTAAATGTGTAGGCAGAGGAAGTGAAGACATAACATTTAATTATAACAAGTAGTCTATTAAAGGAAACCATTTAGGATTTGCTGTAAACCAATTAAAAGTGACAAAAACGCTGTCTTAGTTTGGGCTGCTGTAACAGAATGCTACAGACTGAGCACCTCAAACAACAAACAGGTACCTCTCATAGTTCTGGGGACTGGGAAGTACAGTACAAGATGGCAGCAGGCCCTATGTTTGGTGAGGACACTCTTCCTGGTTGGTGGTCAGCTGTTTTATTGTATCCTCATATGGCAAAGAGCAGACAGATTGCTTCTCTCATGTCTCTTCTTAGGAGAGGCTAATCCCATTCCTGAGGGCTCCTTCCTCATGACCTAATTACCTCCTAAAAGCCGCACCTCCAAATACCATCACATGGGGGGGTTTAGGCTTCAGCACAGGAATTGTGGGGGTGGGACGACAAGCACTCAGGTGACAGCAAACATTTTTTTAAATCAAGGAATACAAATAAATAAAAAAGTAAAATGTATAACCTGATAATCTCTTCTTTCCTCGCCTGCCCTTTCATGGGTTTACTTTTAAGTAAATTGCTTTAAGTGTAACAATAGTGTTGCCTGATATTAACTTAGTAGTTTTGTTCCAGATATCTCATTACAGATTACTAAACAAATGTGTGAAATCTTGAATAAACATATTTTTACCTAACATGTCATCTAGGAAGTCAGCATGTACAGTGAAATAAATGTAACGCTGGAAGGAAATGAGAAGACTTGAGCTCTGGTCTTGAATTCTTCTCAATGGCTAATAAATATTTAAATTCTAAATTTCCAAAAATTAATTTACTTTCTATTTCATTGGTTACATTTTGTTTGCATTTTCGTGTTGTTGATTAGGATCCACTTATAGGTGAGATCACATGGTATTTGTCTTTCACTGCCTGGCTTACTTTACTCAGCATAATGCTCTCCAGTTCCATCCATGCTGTCACAAAAAGTAGGAATTCCTTCTTTCTTTCTGTTGCAAGGTATTCCGTTGTGTAAATGTACCACAGTTTTTTGATCCATTCATTTACTGATGGGCACTTAGGTTGCTTCCAGCTCTTGGCTATTGTAAATTGTGCTGCTATGAACATTGGGTGCATAGATTCTTTTGGATTGAGAATAGGCTGACAGTGACCAGAAGGGAGAGGGGAGGGGATAATGGGGGAGAAGGGTAAAGGGTTTGCAGGAACAATGATAAAGTATACATGGACAATAACAAGGGGGGTAGAAACAGGGGAAGGAAGGGGGGAGGGCTGGGGTGATGGGAAGGGGTGGGGAGAAAAGGCAGAAAAATGTACTTGAACAACAATAAAAAAATGCTAAAAATTAATTAATTAATTAACTTTATATTAATAATCCCATTGTGGATTTTACCTTATCAGTATTATAACAGACATTGCTAAAAATTTTTAAAGGCTATAAGGACATCCTTCCATTCACTTATCAAATAATTACTGAGTCCAGAACCCAGGCTAGGCATAGTCCAAGTCATTGGGGATACAAAACAGTCTTTATCTTCTTGGAGTTTATGCTATAGTTATAGAAACAATCATCAAGGAGATGCAAATATAATTTGTGATGTAACTGTTAAGAACAAAGATGAGAGACAGAGAATGCCAGGGTGACTGTGTACCTGTGTGTGAGGGCTGGAGGTCCTCACATAAGGATTCACACAGGGTGGCCAAGGTCATCTTCTTCTAACCAAGGTGTTGGAGCAGAAATGTGGATTACATGTAAGGGAAAGACAGAAGGAACAGCAAGACCAAGACTCTAGGGCAGGAATGAGCTGTGGAACAGTGGGGGACGTAAGGTGGGATAGGAAAGGCATATCTTGGAAAAAGTAAAGACAAGGTAAGGAGTTTGAGGTTCATTCTAAGCCTGAAGGTAAGTCCCAGATGTTTCCAGGCAGAATGAGCTGATCTGATGCATGTTTCACACAGATGGCTCTGGCCTCTGAAGGGAAAACACCTGTGGGGTGGTGAGACTGGAAGCCAGAAGCTAACACATTAGCCTGGGTGAGCAGTGAAGGAGGTTTAGACAATGAGGGCGGCAATTGGTCTGCTTCACGATACCTTCTGAAGGCAGAGTTGCCTCGAGTTGCTGCTGGAGTGGATGTTGGGTGTGAGGATAAGAGCGGAATGAAGAATGACTTCTAACTAGAGCTACTGCTTAAGTGTGGAGCTCAAATCTGGTGTGAGGCATTTGACTAAAATCAGGGGTGATTGCCTTCTGTGGGCTAGGCCTCATTTTTTGGTTCTGTTAACATACATGAGTGGAAGTTTCAGGATACTGAAAGGGGTCTGCTGTCCTTTACTTTTCACTCACTACTTTATTCTCTACCCACTAACAGCACAGCAATTAACTTTTTGTATGAGTTAAATTTTTTATGTATCTGAGTGGATCATTTTTTTGGAGAGGTGGACTGGGGGCATTTAGACCATAAATGAGTATCTGCATCAGAGGAGGGGCTTTCTGATCCTCCCAATAACCCCTCTTAGGATAGAAATGATTGGCAGTGATGGTACCAATTAAATCCAATGCTGCTCATTGCGTGGCTTTAATGAGGAAGTCCCTTTCTGTTCTTTGGTATAATATAGAAGCATGAGTTGACTCAGTGTTTAGATAAGGGTTTCTCAAGTTACTTGGTAGCATTACAAGTCCTATTTGACATCATATTGTAAAAGGTGCTATTCTGAGAAGGGTAAATGGAAATAGTGGTGGGACTTGCAGCAGAACAATAACTTAGAAAGACAACCACCTTCTTTGTGGCCTGAAGCTTAAAAGGCTTGGGGCACCTTTTTTCAGGTAAGGAACAAATGACCACTAATAGCAAAATTAGAATGAGAACTTATTTAATAAGAGAGGAAAGTTTACAAAATGCTAAATATTTAAAGCTGATAACCCCAAACATCACATAGTACACATACTTAACATTTTAAAATAAAGTGATTGCCTGACACCCCTCTGTAATAGTTTCCCTATTCTTCAGGTTGCATAAACTTTGAGTGCATTAACACAACAAAAATTACATCATTTAAAAATAGAGGGTGTATAAAGATAATTGTTTTTACTCTGGTATGGATGATGAATGTTTCAAAAGTTTATACTTGGGATACATAGAACATGTGTCTTAGATAGATGTATTCACTCTTGTGAGAATTATGCCCTATAAACACAATTAATTATATTTCACACCTTTTTGGGTAAAAATATCTTGTTTTTAATGATTGAAGCAATTTCAAAAGACTAGCTTTGGGTTCTGTACACTTCAAATATTATTCTTCCTCCTCTGCTTGTGCACACTTAGTGTGGGCACACAACTACCTTTTCATCATGGTACAGCCTTGGCCCTGCCCCTCTGTGTAGGTTAAGATGTTGGGGGCGAAGGCACAGTGAGCCATCCAAGTACCCTTGGAAGCCATTCCTACCCTAGGAAGGCTTCACCAAGAATGATCTATGTAACTCATAAACACATTCCATTACATTAAAATAGTGAGTGTATTCTCAACTGAGTTTTCCTGCAGCCTAATGACCAAAATGCCAGTCCATGCCAATGCCTTCCTTTCAATCAGGAGTTTGACCAAACTGGAAGTAAAACAAGACAGTTGTATTAACCAATTTGCATGAACTACTTTGGAAATTTTACTAAAACATTCTGTGAACACATCGCCAAGACCAGGACCTTAGATGAGGCCTGTGCAGTGAGGGCCCTTGTACTTAAGCGTCGTTTCCTCTATGGTAAGTCCTCTCTTAGTCAAGAGTCATGGTTTGGTGTGTCCTTTTTTTTTTTTAAGATTTTATTTATTTATTTTTAAAGAGGGAAGGGAGGAAGAAAGAGAGAGAGAGAGAAACATCAATATGCGGTTGCTGGGAGCCATGGCCTGCAACCCAGGCATGTGCCCTGACTGGGAATCAAACCTGCAATGCTTTGGTTCGCAGTCCGCACTCAATCCACTGAGCTATGCCAGCCAGTGGTGTGTCCTTTTTTTAAATGAATGGGAGAAAAAATAATAAATAAGTGGTGAGCTATAAAAGAGCCCCAGACTCATAGAAGGGAAATTTGTTCAAGAAGCTCTGAGCACAGTGAAGAGGAGCAAGGAGAAAATAAAAGATCTGTTTTGGGGACATGTTAGGCTTTAAATATTTTAATCTGGTTTCTCTCAAACTTACATGTGAATCCTGGGGTTCCTGATAAAATTCAGATTTTAACGGAATAATTTTGGAGCAGAGCCAGAGATTCTGCCTTTCTAACAAGTTCCTAAGTTTTCCTAGTGCCTTAAGATCACATTTTGAGTGATAAGATCTTACTAGTAGCCCAAGTGGTGATTTCAAGTCTGTAGAATGAAAAGGAGAGTGGGGTTTAGAGACAGAGATTTTGGGTGTTATCACACAAGATCATCTTGGTAGTAAAGGCAGTCAGAGATGAGAAAAGGGCCTGAACCTGGATCTTAGGGCACACTGACCTTTAGAGCAGCTTTTCTCAACTGTGGTTCCTCATCTAACCCACAGAACAGGGAAAAGGATTTCAGTGGTTATCCATCCCAAGGATGGCACTGCACTAACACACTCTACAATAGATGTGCAAGGAGAGCTAACCTCAGTGGGTGCCTTTGACCATTAGGGCTTTATGCTCTGGTTGGGAAAAGCTGACTTAAAATATAGGAAAAGGAGAAATGGCTCATCACAATAGACTCAGGCTGGGAAGTTAGAGTAATATCAGAAGCCTGACTTCATGGAAACTCAATAAGAAAAATGTATCAAAAATGAAGGAGTGATCAAGTATATGAAGAGTTAAGATATCAAATAAAACCAGGACAGACTACTGCTATCTGTCCTCTACTCCCAAAACCCAGCTTGCATTGACCTTGATAAGAGCAGTTTCAGAGAGTGGGACAGAAGGTTTGATATGAGTGGGTTCAGGAAAGAGTGGAATGTAAGGAAGCTTGGATGCTGAGTATAAATACTCTTTTTTAATAAAGAATGGAGAAATGGGTTTTAGTTATACCCCCAAAAAGAAGGGGTTGGGAAGATTTTTTTGTTAAAAAATGAGAGCTATTGTACCTTTATTTTGTATGCTCATCAAAATGATCTAGTTTAGAAGAAAAATTGAGATTATGAAGGAAACGAGTGACAATCTTAGGAGTAAAAGTTTCTACTAGGTTAAAGGCAATAGGGTCTACCAGGAGACAGAGGAGTTGGCCTTACAGAAGAGCACAGAACGTGCAACAGGGAGGCAGAATACATGGGCTTTGGTTTAGGGCCCAGACACTTGAAGAGATTAGTAAAAATATCAGCCAAGGGCAGATATCCTCACCAAGACCCAATTTTTACACTCTGTGCAATACTCCTTAGGGCCATGTATGCAGTTCCATACAACCACCGAGATTATTTTGTATTGTTTCAATCCATTCATTTAGCAAATACTCATAGAGGACCTATCATCTGGGTGTCAAACACTGCTGTCACACATGGCTGACTGGATTTATCCGCAGAGCCTCTTCTTCCTCTTCTATGGATGGCCCACCACACTCACTGAGGCTATTTTGTGAGCTTATTGGAAAAGAGTAAACAGATAATTTCACATGGAAGACCCTGGTGAAGATTAAGATGTATGAGCCTGAGTTCTAGCATCGATGCAGGACTGTAGCAAACCCTTTCCTGTGTGGGTGAATAACCCGAGAACTGTCAGTAGTATGTGATATTCTGTAAATGGGATATCTGGAGGTAGTCACACATTTCATAAGCTCCCCTGTCCCAGCACCATCTAACTCCCAGACAGTCCGGTTGGGACAATTTTGGACAACCCCAACCCTTCCTTCAGCTGCTCATTAAACTAGCCCATCCCATACTGTCAGTTCAACTTTTCCCAATGGCTCTTGCCCATGAACCCTCGTTTTCATTTCTGTACCTATATCTTCATCTCAGCCTCTTAGAATTCACTGCCTGAATTGCCACAATAGGCAGTTAATCGGTCTCTGCTACTCCAAACCACTCCTTCCTCTAAATTACAGGCCAGTCCACCACTCTCCTTGGAAACTGCCATTTAAGGAAAGCGTGAACTGAAGATGACATTTGGAGCTTCTGAATCTGACATTTCAACTTCATTCCTTCTTCCATTCATCAAGTCACCCTTTGCTGGAACCACACAGGGCTGCTTGCTCCTCATGAACTTTCTCGTGCCTTCTTATGCACTTTGTGCCTTCTTCACACCTCCTACTCTGTTTTTCAAGTCTGAAATATAGTACTTGGCCTTTCAATTCATTTCAAGGATTCATCAAAAATTTGATACTCTTGGGAAAGCCTTCTGTACTATTTCACATTATAATGAATTATTCTTTTTCCTACACCTCCATAAACATTAACTTATGCAGCCATTAAGTACTTACTAATGTCTTGTGTAGCAGGTATATGCTTTTCTATGTTTACTTGCCATACTTGATTATCAGTTCTTTATGGAGAGGAAAAGTTTATTCATCACTGAATAGTCTCCCAAACACATTTATACAATGTCTCCCCAAGTGCTTTGTACATAGTAGGTGTCCAAAGAATTTTGCATGAATGCATCAATCTACTAATCTATAAAGTATTTCATAAAAAGTGGAGTGAAAACAATTTCAGGCTATTCACCAGATTGTAAGTGCTGCAAGGGCAGAACCTTTTATTAACTCTTTTTATCCCCAGAACCAAGAACAAAGCTCAAGTCAACAAAAATGTGTTGCATCAATAATTCAAATGATTCTAAGGATCAATATATATTGGGCGCACTTGATGGTGAAGGGGAAAGTAATATAACAAGAATAACTTCCAAACATAAAGGACAGAAAACAGGAAAACTGTGGAGTCTGTCATAGCTGGATTAACAATGGTTGGGATGGCCAGGAGAAATACACTTTTGAAAGAAGCTGAGAAAGATGCTACGATGTCATGCCTGGCTGGGAATGAGCATGAGACAATGTCAACAAAAAATTTAAGTTGAGATGCTTCTGTTCACCCTTGTTTTGGACTGCCTGGAGAGACTGAGAGGCAAGGCTGTGACTGCAGAAACCACAGCAAGTAACTGTAGTAGCTCTGTGTGCCTGGGCAGGAAGGGGCTGGATTGGCACTCCTTAGCCCATCTGGGCCCTTGTGTAGCATAAAAGGGAGTAGAAACACTGTTTCCTGTGGGACAAAGGACAGTCATGAGGGCTGGGAGCCTTACAAAGGCTCATTTTGGCGTGGGCTAAATGACCTGAATCCAAGAGCTCCAGACAAACTGTATACATCAGAGCTGGAGAGGAGCCTGCTCAGCAGCGGGGTGCTGGGCTCCCCAGGAGTATGGCCTGGTCAAGCAAATGCACTGGCAGTTACACCAGCCTGGGCTACAAAAGACACACAGGTAGGACTGACTCCATAGTTAAGAAAGGATCCACCTTGACTCAGCAGAGATCGACCAGAGGGCAGCCAGGACTAAGCTGGTAAAAGGGGACCAGCTTAAGACCTCGCATGAGGCCTTCCCCCATCCTGACATCATGAGGATGGAGGATGGGAAGTTTCCCCCTACTGCCAGCAGCCATCTGGGGAAGAAGCAGGGAGAGTGGGGAGGAACATGTTTGCTAGGACAACACTGATGGGCTATTTATTCGACAGGGATGATCTCACTGAAACAACAGACTGTGGGACTGCTGTGTTTTCATCCATCACACTTTTGGCCCTGGCCCAGGGAAGTGGAGGCTAGTGAGGGGGAGGAGATTAGCCAGGAAAAAAGTTGCCATTTTATTCCTTTTTATGAACCCCGTGTGCTAAATTGCAATCCGTCAACTTGGAGGTGAAGAGGCTGTGAGGAGACCAGCTTCACCCGGAAAACAAGTGGTGGCCTGTGGCTGGGACAGAACAGGACATCACAGTCCTCTGCAGTCGTGATGGCCAAGGACTGACTGGGAAGGGGGGTGGTCAGGCCAGTCTGGACCTGCAGAATATCCAGACACAGCCTCAGCTTGCTGACCCAGGTGTGAAGCGAACCAACCTGGAGGAATGGTATGTGTACTTTCAATCTGCCTTCAACTAACTACCTAAGGTAAGGGTGTTTCTGTGAAGATCCTAAGTGTTGGAGCTCTAACTTTCCTAAACTGCTTGTGCTGAGTATCTGGAGATATGCTAGGAAGTGGTAGGAATATTTTCTGTATATGAACCCTGCCATTCTGAAGTGTAGTGCAAGGTGTTCTTTTGGTAGAAGGGGTAGGGAGAGTCTACAGAGCAGAGAGAGTCTTTAATGTCCAGAGGGGCCTGGTGGACAGCTCCCCACCCTAGCTGACCAGCTAGGCAGTTGCTCTCACTCTGAGTCACCCTCTTCTTCCTTCGGCTAAGGAATGTGGACACGGAGGACATGGGAGAAAACTTCAAGCCAGTTCTGTAGAGTGTCTGAATGACCACTACTGTCAACATGACCACAGCCAGAAGTGGGTTAAGATCCTCATCCTTTAATCTCAAACTACTTTTGATCAACTTATTTTCTCAGTGAAACAGGAACCATTGATCATATTTTGCCTTTCATCCTGAACTATCTGATCTACCTTTAATCATTTCACTAACAGCTTTGGTATCCTACTCACCCGTTGCAGCAAAACTCCCATAATACCATCATTGGACTCTTTCAGGTCATTGTCTCTCTTAGTGTAAGACCAAGCATTATTGGGTTCTTTACTTTTCTTAGAATAAAAAGCAAGGTCTAGCTCTTAAATGTATAATTTTCATGTGGATAATTCTTTACTATCCATATACTTAAGTATAGGTGAGAAAACTAACTCTGTGTTCTGTAGTGTTTCCTTCCTACCTGCTGCAGATATTCTAAATTAATATTCACTACATCTTTCTGAAGCCAAAAAGATTGATTATTTCCCTTTAATGGAAAGACAAAGTGAGAAGTGGTTTGCCCAAGGTCACTTAGCAAATTTGCCCTGGGAGCACCCCACCTAAAGTTCAGATCCCACGATTCCTGCTCCTGTGCTCAGCCTAGGAAATCTGCTGCCCCCAACCCATGACACTGCCTCAGAAGTGACTGCAGTTGGGCTTAGCAGGCAGACCTCCCCCTGAGGTGTTCAGCTAGCCAGAGAGGAGGCAGTCCACCCCATGGCCAGATCCATTCCTAACCTATCAGAAATCTACACCGACTGGGTAGATCACAGGACAACAAAGAAGCAGTCTCCCACCTCCAACCAGAGTGGCAGTCTGTGCTGGAGCTCCTTGGTCTTATAAACCCTTTGTGATCACATCAATAGTACAAGCAGAGGTGTAATATATCTGTCAGTCACATAAATCTATTACAAATTCAGAATTTGATACACGCAAGGCCCTAAGGCAGGGGTCCACAACCCCCAGGCCACCACAGAAGGAGATGAGTGGCAGGCGAGCGAGCGAAGCTTCATCTGTATTTACAGCTGCTCCCCATCACTTGCATTACTGCCTGAGTTCCACCTCCTGTCAGATCAGCAGCGACATTAGATTCTCATGGGAGCATGAACCCTACTGTGAACTGTGCATGCGAGGGGACTAGGCTGTACTCTCCTTACCAGAATCTCATGCCTGATGATCTGAGGGGGGGCTAGGGTGATGTTAGTTCTGGTGAGTGGCTGCAAATACAGATTATCATTAGCAGAGAGGTGTGACTGCACAGAGATCATAAAAAATCAATTGTTTGCAAATGCATATCAAAATGCCAACTAACAGTGAGTGGCAAGTGACAATTAAGCTGTATCTGGTGGCAGGCTTTGTAGTGGCAAGTGAGTTGATATGCTTCATTTGTACAGCTGCTTCTGGTGGCAGGCTTTAAGTCAGAATCTGACACTTTAGTCTGTGAGTGACCTGCCCATTATTTTATTTACCACTTCTATCCGTGCCTCTGTCATGCACTGCACACTTGTTTCAGCCACACATCTGGTAATCTCACAAGCTGACCCTGGCCAAAATGAGTAGGAAACAAACATTGTTGGAGAGCTTCTTTGAAAAGGGGGAAAGACCCAATGATGAGACAGCAGAAGACTCCAAGACTGCCAACAGAAAGAAAGCTGCATTTAAAAGAAAATACCAAGAGTCCTGCTTAAATTAACACCTTCATTGCTACAGGTGGTTCAAATTCTCCAAGACCACTTTGTATAATATGTGGCGTCCATCTTTGGAACTGCTTCACCACATGGAGACCAAGCACACTGCATGAAAAGACAAGCCTTTTGAGTCTTTCAAAAGAAAAAAAAATGTGAACATGAAGAACAGAAGCGATTACTGAAGGCCACCACTTCCACAAATGTGTATGCATAGAGAGCATCATTCTTAGTGGCTGGCCCCATTGCCAAAGCTGAGAAGCCCTTTACTATTGGTGAAGAGTTGATCCTGCCTGCTGCTAAAGGACATTTGTCATGAACTTTTAGGAGAGGCTGCAGTACTAAGGTGGCACGTGTTTTTCGTTTGGTTAGCACCTTATCTAGATGAATTGATGAAGCAGCAGAGGATACTGAGGCATGATTGTTAGAGAGGATTAATGAGTCACTGTGGTATGCAATCCAGGTAGATGAATCTACCAATGCTGAAAAGAAGGCAACAATGCTTGCTTTTGTGAGTATATTTTTCAGGAGGATGTGCATGAAGATATGTTATGTTAAGTCTTTGAATGATCACGCATCAGGAAAACTGAATTAGTCATTTTGTGTCAGTATATGCACGGATGAAGTGGCTGCCATGACTGGATGGCTTTCTGGTTTCACTACTCTGGTAAAAGAGGTCGCTTCTGAATGTGAGTCTACACACCATGTCACCCATAGAGAAAAGCTGGCTGGCTGGAAAATGCCACCTGAACTTACCGTTTTGCGGGATGTGGTTAAAATTACCAACCATGTTAAAGTACACGCCCTTAACTCATGTCTGTTTGTGCAGCTCTGTGAGGAGATGGAGGCAGAGCAAACACGTCTTCCCTTACACACAGAAGTGAGACAGCTTTCTGAAGGTGGACCACTGGCCAGAGTTTCTGAGTTACCAGAACTGCTCCAGAGATTTCTCTTAGAAAAACAGTCACCACTACCAGCACATTTCAGTGACACAGAATGGGTCTCAAAACTTGCTTACTTGTGTGACATATTCAACCTGCTCAGCAAACTCAATCTGTCACTTCAGGGAAGGACGACAGCTGTGTCCAAGTCAGCAGATACAGTGGCTGCATTCAAAGCCACACTGGAATTATGGGGGGCAATGAGTGAACAGTGGGATGTTCCAAACAGCAGAGATTTTGAAAGAGACTTAGCCAGGGCCTTCTTTCTCCTGGCTGGTGCATATCACCTACCTCAGCTTTGAAAAGAGTTTGAGCACTACTTCCCAACACGAAAGACCCTGAACTGGGAAGGAATGGACTCAAAACCCATTTGTGAATAAGCCAGGTGAAACTGACTTTGTGCTAGAACAGGATCAACTGCTTGAGATCACAAATGATGATGGCCTTAAAAATATGTTTGAGACAACTTCAAATCTCCATACACTCTGGTTTAAGTCAGGGCAGAATATCCTGAGATTGCCACAAAAGTACTGAAAAGCCTGCCTCCATTTCTAACAGCTATCTTTGTGAGGCAGGGTTTTCTGCAGGGACAGCAACCAAAACAAGATCACGAAGTAACCTGGACATAAGCAACACACTTCGGGTGTCACTGTGTCCCATCACCCCCGATGGGCCCGTCTAGTTGCAGGAAAACAAGCTCAGGGGTCCCACTGCTTCTGCATTAAGATGAGTTGTATAATTATTTCATTGCATATTACAACATAATAATAATAGAAATAAAGTGCATAATACATGTAATGTGCTAGAATCTTCTCAACCCCCCCTCCCACTGCCCCCTCACTCCTCAGTCTTTGGAAAAATAGTCTTCCATGAAACTGGTCCCTGGTGCTGAAAAGGTTAGGGACTGCTGTCCTGACACTGTCTCATGCGTCATCCCGTTTAACCCTTACAAAACATCGAGAGGTGCATGTAATGACCCTAACACACTGCCAGTGAGCGCCAGAGCCAGGATCTGAACTCAGGTCTAACATCAGCCTCCGTGGTTAGAACAGGAGGCAACATGGAGGTAAGCCCTCACAGAGCGGGCCATTGCTGCTGATGGGGGTGGGAGAGAAAAAGCCAAGTAAGCCATCTCTGAAGCCAGCTCAGTGGGGACCAGGAGATGGAGTGGAATGAGTGTCCCCCTGTGTTACCTGGTGGCTGTGGCACTAATTTAACTTTGTGACCTTGGCATAGTCAAGCTCAGTGTCCAAGTGATGCCACAGAGATACACATGATTTCTGACTGAACGGATACTCAGAGGGTGGAAAATCATGAATTACATCAGGAAGAAGATTATAGGAATACACATCTCAAGTAATTTGGGCCTCACACTTTTATCACTCTTTTCCTCATCACTGCTCCATTTTAAGAGCCTTGAATAACCTCTGCACTACAGAATATGGTCCAGTGTAAATATGCAGAACATTCTGACATTTAAAAATATGTCCAGAGCAAAGCAGGACAGGTTAGAATTACAGTGTAGCTTGTGGGCATGAGGGACAGAAATGAGCAGGTAATACTTCACTTCCCGAAGTTACAAGGAATCATTTTACCAGCCAATAGCTGCACAAGGAGGATACAATTCCAAACCACATCCACAAGTGCACAGACTAGAAGACAAATAAATTACGTCAACACTATTCCAAAACCCCATGTTTCACCAATGATAAATCGCTGAGTGGAATGGGAGCTATGCATGCTGTATTCAGTATCTTCATGGTGTGATATATTCATTTACTCAAAAGTGTACCGCCAAGTTATCTGACTGGGTAAGCCTCATTTACATATAATATGCCAAGCAGTGATAAATTAGAATGCTGAACATCTACTGTCTCAATTCCCTAATAATAAACACAACTAATTTGTTCTGATAAAGCAATCAAATAAACAAAACAACTGTTTCCAAAGTTCACTGAAGAATCTTGTATCCTCCTTACCAAACTTGGTTTTGCCAAAGGATGGCTGTGTTGTTTATGATGATCACCTTGCCACTGTCTTGGGGCTGGACTGCTAATCAGCATCCTTTAACACGCAGGAAGCTAGATTGTTCCACGTTTACCCCAAGCCATTGACAAGGAACTGGATCATTACTGTGATTTCATGGTTTGGGGAGAATTTTGGGAGAATTCTCAGAATGTTACACAGAGCAATTAAATTCACATTTAACTCCAAAGACAAACATAGTGTTTAGGATTATTTGTGCCTTGGCTGCCCTTCATTATTGCCCAAAATCAAAAGCTGACTGCAAACAGAGGGGCACGTGGAGTGCTGAGATAAACCAAGAGATCTATACTCTCTTCAGTCATTCTGTTTTCTTTTGTTCTTTCGGTTATTGGGATGTTTACAGAGTTTTCTCTGCTTGTTTGTTCTCCTCCATGCCTGCTGACAAGCAGGGTAGATTAGAGAGCTTTACCCCATTCCTCAAATGAGGAACCTCAGACTCTGAGACACAGATGGTGCCAAGGTCATCCCCCCAAACAGAAGAGATTCCAGTGCGCCTGCTTCCCCGCACAGGGCTCTTTTTACTGCCTTCTCCATGGCATGCTTGCAGAATGCGCCAACAGTTGGCACCATGCCTCATTCAACAAGTCCACTCCCGGAGCTCGCTGTGTGCAGGGGGCTATTTTAGGTACTGCAGATAGAATGATGGGCAGCAGACAGTTCCTACCTCCGTGATAGGGAGGGATTGACAATACAACCACAGAGGTTTATTCTTTTTCTTCTTTCAACTGTATAGCCATAGGAGAAATGAACAATTAGGGCATGGACTTTGAAAACAATAGATGATAAGAAGAGCATACTGGCTTAGCTGTGGGAATCTCAGGTTCCTGTTACTGAGATTTAGCTGCAAGCACACCACGAGATAGGCTTTGCTTCTTGCATAATGCATATGTAAAATGGATCCAAATGAATATAATTAAATGTACAATATTGACCAACCAGTCTATTAAATTGAATATTATTGAATGTATGTAATACTACATTATTTCAGTTTCCAAAATGAATTCTGACATCTTAAGAGGTTTCATTGTACACCTATGAAATATTTACAAAACTGTCTGAGTAGCTGATAAATAATAGCCAACTTCAGACATGCTTACATAGCTATTTTGAAAAAAAGAATTCCATATATAAGTAAATCTTTTAAACAGTATGAAAGTTGAAATGTTTTAGATACTATCTCTAGCCTGGACAAAATAGCCAAAACAAGAAAAGTTATAAATAGGACAAACTGCAATATAGCTTTATAAATGGACCTTCTTGTAAATAGACCTTTCTAATGCTTGCATTTAGAAAACACAAAGAATACCCTTTTATTTAAAAACGATTCATTTACACAAATGAATTTCTAATAAAATCTTCAATGATTTGGTAACATGTGGATTTATTAGTCACTTCCTTCCTTGTAGGTTTCTTTATCGGCCTGAACAATCTGAGCCGGAGGCAACCTCAGGAGTACAGAACACAATCGCAGGCTTCCCTTTAAAACAAGAAAAGCTGTGGAGGCTGCTGTTACAGGGCAGCTGATAGTTTGAGGATTAGGGGAGTAATTGGGATTAGACATTTAGAGTAGCCATGAAAAACACTCTTATTCCAATTCACAAATTCAAAGCCTGAAATAACTCATGCTTTGGGGAAGTACAGTTGTTAAGTAAGAACGCAGCTTACAAAGTGAAGCTCTAATTTATAAGGTTGGTGGCCCTGAGCCACAGAACAACTCAAACCTAGGGTTCTACAATTTCACCCACCTTGCTTATTTTGTTTCTTTAATTTGCCTGGTATTTCCTGGTGTGTGAAATAATAGCTGCTGAAAATCTGCAAGCCACACAAATAATGTCAAGCTTAAAAAAATCTATGCCCTGATTTTCAAAGGTGAGATCAGAACCAGGTGCTGAGCCCAATTTTCTAAATTGGAACCCGGGGAGTGTGATGGGGAATCAACGGTGGCCATGGTTCAGAGAGGCAGCAAAATCAGCTCCACACAGGTGCCGCTGCTTTTTGAGATGGCAAGGCCACCACTTAAGGAAGGCAGCTCATTGGGTCCTCTCTCACCTGCCACCTTCTCCCTGAGGTCCCCTCTGTGGGGCATTTCTTCTGGTGTCTCTGGGAGGCAGGGTCTGAAGTTTGGCCAGAGTAGATCATGTTTCTTTTAGTTGTAGAGTCAAAAGAAATGAGGCTTATTTTATTCACAGCGTCATCTTTCCAAAAAAGCAATTATTTCAGTGTTTCTAACTTCCCACACCCAATATTTGCTCGTGATCTACCATAAATTTATGTTCCTCTGTCCTTGTAACTTGGTGTATTCTTTTCATGTCCATGTTTATAATCATCTCTGGTTTAGGAACCCAAAGTATACACCCATTTCTCCCTCCAGAACTCCGAACTACATACCCTGCTGCCGACTGGACATCCCCACTTGGACATTTCATGTCCAAAATGGACATCTCCATCTTCCTCTACTAATTGACAATTTCTCCTGTATTTTCTTTGCATTTTGGCAGACCGATTACCATCAACACAGTTGTCTAAACTGTGACTCTGGGAGCCACAATCATTCTCTCTCACTTTGATTCACCAAATTCTGTACTGATTCTATCTGTTTTTATATGGACACATTTTGTTCTCTTTGTCCACCCTCGTTGTCACTGTTGTAAGTATCTTGCCTGTACCACTGCAGCCTTATGGGTGGTCTCCTGTCCTCCTCTCCTCTTAGCTCCCTCTACTCTGTACTCCACACTGAAGCTGAAGTTCTCTTTATAAAATTCAGATCTCATTTTGTCACTCTCCTGCCTAGAATACTTCAGTGACAACCTATGATACAGAGTGATGATTTTCACTATTTTTGCCAGCAAATTTCATTCTTCTATATGTAAAGTATGTTCAAGAGGTGGAGATGGACTTGTCCTGGTTGAAGCCAAGGAGCTGAGTCCTCAGACAGTGTGTGACTCAGACTCCTGTCCCCTCCCCACACACCCCACAGAGTTGGAAAACAGGTGACTTGCCATCATACCCTTCCATTCTTCTGTTTACCTCCTCATACTGATTCCCACCATCTCTCCCTACCACCAGCACCCACATTTCCAAGTGTATTTGTGCCATATTTGAACTTTGAAGAAAAGAGGGACTATGAATGGAGTATAGAATACAGCTGTCCATGGCCATAAGCTTTCAACTGTGCTTCAATCTGGACTATGTCTATGAACAGCAATAATCCTGGGATCTCCCTTTGTTACTTGGGGAATCCCATTACCTCTCACGTTTGAGATCTCCTATTCATTACAAGTTCCTTTTTTGTTTGTTTATTTTGCTTTTTTGTTTTTTCTTGTTTTTTGAAACAAAGATTCCAGTGTTTCATGAGGAAAAGTGAATGTGTATACAAGTGTGATACATTTTTGTAGATCTTGCTTGTCTAAAAATGCCTTATACCCTCATTTGATCGGTAGTTTGACTTAGTTAATATTTTAAATAGGAGATAATTTTCCCTCTAATTTTTAATTTCAGGAGCTTTTTTCTCCTTTGTCCTCTAACCTCCTGTGCCTAAAGAAATATAAAGTCATTCTAATCTTTGCTCTTTTATATTTGATCTGTGCTTTTCTTTTTCTAGAAGCTTGTAGCATCCTCTAACTGTCACAGATGCTCCAAAATTTCACAGTGATGTGACTTAGTGTGAATGCTTTTCAGTGTGACAACTCCTACTCACCTAGGAAATTTTTTCCATTGTTTCATTGATGCCCCTCCCCCCTTTTTTCCAGAACTCCTATTATGTGGATTTTGGAGGTGGACTTGCTTAATTATTCTTTTAACTTTATCTTTTATATTTTCCTTTCTTTCCCTTCAGTTCTTTATGGGAAATTTTACCAACTCTTATTTGGTTCTTTATTTCTGCTATAATATTTTTAATTTCCAAAATCTCAGTATTGCTTTCTGCAGTATTTTAAGCATCTTTTTCTTGTTTTGGTTTCACAATTTTTTTCTTATTTCTCTTTGGATGTTATTGTTTTTTTCTCCCTTCCTTTTTTACTTTTTTTTTTTTTTGGCATACCATGTGTTTCTCTAAGGTTGATTTATTTGTGCTTTGTGTTGGTTACTATTTTTCACTTAAAAGGATTTCTTTAGGTAATTGTAATCCCTTGGACATCTGTTCATGATTAAGAGTGAGGGATTAAAACAATGATTATACCCACTGAGTCCATCTCAATTTTGAGTTTCCCTTTAAGGTGAGTTGGCGTGTATGTGTTCTCAACCCAGAACATCATAAGGTTTCTTTTTTAAAAAAAGCACACTGAACTAAGTGTCCTGATCATACAGGCAACAAAGCAAACTCTATGCTACTCCACTGGAACAGCAGGGCTGATGGAACTCTCTATACTACTAGCAAAACACTCACATTTCCAGATTCAATGTAAAAGGTCTCTTCCTGTGTAAACCTGCTTTGATGCCAACCAGACCCTCAGACGTGGCCATAATTAATTGCATCCTCCCTGGTGCTTTCATATACTTATGAGTAGTAGGACTATGAGTAAATTCGTAATTTATCTGTGGCTGTTTCCTTTTCTGTAAAAGAGGTTATATAAATGTGTCTACTTCAAGAAGCTATTTGGAGAATTAAAGATACAGTACTTATAAGAGCTCTGCAGAAATTATTTTATCAAAAAAAAAAGGCAGTAGTAATACTTAACCACTAACACGCCATGAGAATTCTAACCAACAATTAGTGACTTGGCATATATAAGACTATTCCTGATTTACCCAAATAATCAGCCTCTTTAAAACATCCTCAGAAACATTTTGGTTAATTATCTAACTGGAAAGAAGACTGGATATTTTTCATGCTTTGTTTTTGTCTTAACATTTTGAGAATGAGAATCTTTTCTTATCCTTCAAAAACATTTCTATTTCTTCTGAGAACAAATGATTTGTTCCATTTGCCTGCAGTGTTTTTGCAAAGCTGCAGGACAGTGAGTGTGAAGAGAGCCATTGGGTAGTATGTTGATTGATCTAAGTTCTAATTTCTTTTAAGAGACTGTTTGGACAATTTCTTTAACATTGAAGGCCAGAAGTTCTAGATGGCGATAATTCCACATAAATCATTGAATGATATTACTGAGCTGCCACAAAAATTGCTGAGTGATATTCATCTCAAACCTTCCATAAGGGAGACAATCATTTGCCAATGAGACTTAATGAGATGAATATTAGAATTATGCAAATTGCTTCATTATGAGACTTGAAAATGGTTACTCCTCTTTGATTCCTTGGGTGCTTAAAAAAAAGATGTGGAACCTTTTTATCATGCAAATATGAATATAAAATATGAATAAAAATTAAATTATAAGTTGAAGTAAAAGAAAATGTATCAGAGGTATTCTGAAAAAAATATTCACTTTTCCCAAGGGAGAATAATCTTGCAAATGCATTCTCTTCTGCTTTCAAAAAGATGTTTTTCTTATTGCAGGTACTTTTGGGAAATTAGAATTATATTCAAGTGAAGGTTCATCAAAAATGCACATATTTTAGGTATCCTTTGAATTTGTATAATGGTTTGAAAGGTTTAATTAAGAACTTGCAAAAAGTAAAACAAAATCATTTCTGTTAGGACCAGGTAGCTTCACTGGTGAATGCTACCAAATATTTTTTTAAAAATCCATAGGAGTCAGTTTCAAACTCTTCCAAAAAATTAAAGATGAGAGACACTTTCAAGCTCATTTTACAAGGCCAGCATCACCCTTATATCAAAATCTGACAAGGGCACAGGAAGAAAATAAAATTATAGGCCAATATAACAAATAAACATAGATGCAAAAAATCCTCAGTTACACATTAGCAAATTAAATTCAACAATACATTGAAAGGATCATAAGCTAAAATAAAATGGGGTTTATTCCAGAGATGCAAGGATGGTTTAACACCCACTAATCAATCAATGTGATATACCATATTAACACTATAAAGTATAAAAATAATTGATCATCTCAATAGATATAGAAAAAGCATTGATAAAATCATCTATTTAGGATAAAATCTCTCAACAGAGTGAATATAAAGGGGATGCACCTCAACACAATATAGGTCATGTATGACAAGCTCCCAACATCATAATAGTGAAAAGATGGAAGTGTTTCCCCTACGATCAGAAACAAGACAAGGATGCTCACTTCTGCTGCTTTTAGTCAACACAGTATCGAAAGGTGTAGCCAGAGCACCAAGGAAGAAGAAATAAAACTTATCCAAATTGGAAAGGAAGTAGTTAAACTATCACTATTTGTGGATGACATGATTTTAGTATAGAAATCCCTAAACACTCCTCCTAAAATCTTTTAGAAATAATAAATGCATTCTATTAAGTTGCAGTATACAAAATCAGTATATAAATACCCAAAAACAAGTATGTATTTTTATACACTAACAACAAAATATCAGAAAGAGTACTTAAGAAAGCAATGCCATTTACAAATGAATTTTAAAAATTAAATACTTAGGAATAAATTTAACCAAGGAGAAATACTTGTACACTAAACACTATATGAGAGTGATGAAAGACATTGAAGACACAAATAATTGGAAACATGCTATGCTCATGGATTGGAATTGTTAATACCACTAAAATGTCCCTACCACACAAAGCAACCTACAGGTTCAATGCCATACTTATAAAAATACCAATGGCATTCTTCTCAGAACTAGAACATATAATCCCAAAATTTATATGGAACCATAAAAGACCCGAATAGCCAAAGCCATCTTGAGAAAATAGAATAAAGTTGGAGGCATCATGCTGCCAGATGTCAAACTATATTACAAATCTATAGTAATCAAAAGGACATTGTATGGACATAAAACACACAGACAGAACAGAGAACCAAGAAATAAATGCATGAATATATGGTCAATTAGTTTATGATAAAGGAGGTAAGAGTATACAATGGGGAAAGGACAGTATTTTCATGAAATGGTGTTGGGAAAACTGGGCAGCCACATGCAAAAGAATAGAAGTAGAGTGTTATTTTATACTGTACAAACACTTAAATTAAAATTGATTAAAGACTTGAATGTAAAACCTGAACCCATAAAGTTACTAGATGAAAACATAGGCAGTAAGTTTCTTGACATTGGTCTTGGCAAAAATTTTTTTTGGATCTGACACAAAAAGCAAAGGCAAGAAAAGCAAAAATAAACAAGTGGTATAGTACACCACACCAAAAAGCTTCTGCACAGCAAAGGAAATCATCAACGAAAAATGAAAAGGCAACCTATTGAATGAAAGAAAATATTTGCAAGTCGTATAACCAATAAATGGTTCATAACCAAAAATATATAAGGAACTCATACAACTTAATAGCAACAAAGCAAACAATCCAAATAAAAAATAGGCAGAGGACCTGAACAGATATTATTCCAAAGAAGATATACAGATGGCCAACAGGTACACGAAAAGACGCTCAACATCACTAATCCTCAGGAAACATAAATCAACACCACAAGGAGGTGTCACTTCACACCTGTTAGAATTGCTATAATCAAAAAGGCAACAGATGATAATTGTTGGGGAGGATATGGAGAAGAAGGAAAGTTTTTGCTTTATTGGTGAAAATGTAAATTGGTGCACCCACTGTGAAAAACAGTATGGGGTTTCATCAAAAAATCAAAACTAGAACTACCATATTATTCAGGAATTCTACTTCTGGGTATTTATCTGAAGGAATTGAAAACACTAATTTTAAAAGATATGTGCACCCATATTCCATCATATATATACATATATATTATAGAATATTGCTTTGTCATAAAATAATGGAATCTTTTTTAAAATGTTTATTTGTTTTAATTTTATCAAAATTCTACAGCATGCCTACTTTGGTTTTTCTATTTCCAAGCACCATATTGGTTTTCTTTTTTTTTTTAAGATTTTATTTATTTATTTTTAGAGATGGAAGGGAGAGAGAAAGAGAGAGAGAAAAACATCAATGTGCATTTGCTGGGGGCCATGGCCTGCAACTTAGGCATGTGCCCTGACTGGGAATTGAACCTGTGATGCCTGTTTTGCATCCTGCTCTCAATTCGCTGAGCTATACCAGCCAGGGCAAATAATGGAATCTTGATAGATGTCGATCGATTTGTGACAACATGGATGGATTGTGCCAAGTTAAATAAGTCAGACAGAGAAAGACAAATGCTGTATAATTTCACATATATGTGAAATAAAAAAACAAAACAAAACAAAAAATCAAATCAAACCAAACCAAAATGAATAAACAAAAAAGAAGTTCACAGATACCAGAAACAGACTGGTGGTCCCAGGGTAGGGGGGTGGTTGAAGGAAGTCAAAAGTAGAAACTTGCAGTTATAACATAAATAAGTCATGAGAATATACTACACAGCATAGTGACTACAGTTAATAATACTGTGTTGCATCTTCAAAGTTGCTAAAAGAGTAAAGTTTAAAAGTCTTCATTATGAGAAAAAACTGCAACTCTCTATGGTGTCAGACAGTAACTAGACATTATTTGTTTATTTTGCAATGTATACAAATATTAAATCATTATGCTATATACCTGAAACTAAAAGAAAGTTATATGTCAACTAGACTTCAAAAAAGAGAACATATTTTTTAAAAAGTCATGTTAGAAAATCTTGTTGCAAAGAGAAGGAAATGAAGATTTTTCATACAAACAAAATATTGCTTTGGCCAGTATTAAATCACTAAGTATTATTTTTCTATGACATCTTCGGTGGAGCTCATACCGATCTTATATTTTCTACATGTGTAAAATATGTTTAAAACAGTGGCATCAGGACTAACATTGATTTCCATGAAATGAGAAGAATAAGCACAGCAATAGCAGGCCTTGGACCACAGTTCATAGTCAATGTCCACTGGAAACAGAGAACTCCACACCCACATGCTGTGCATCGGTGTGTGACTAGTTACAGGAAATTTCTTTTCATTTAATCTGCCTTACCCATGAGATGAGACTTGCTGAAAACATCTCAACCTTAAGGAATTCATAATCACATCAGGAAGAATATCAGACAAAAAGCAGAAACTTATTCAGCCAACAGTAATAAATGCAGACTATATGCTTTTAAAATATAGAAATAAAATTTCTTACAGATATTTAGGGATGTGGTCCCTCACTGTGTGAATTTAACTGACAATGGGACATTTAATTAATTTTGGGATTGTTCACCTGGTAGCTGGGTACATGATGATGGATTGGAGTAAACAGTGCTTGAGGCACAGAATCAATTAGGGTGTTGTTATTCTGTTCTAAGCCAGGGGTAGTGAGCATCTGAACTTTGCAATATATTTTGAATAGGAAAGAAGAGGGGATGTGAGAAGTGTTGTGAAAGAAAATTGAGACTGGGTTGACAGACCTGTTGCAAGTCCTTGAAAAGAAGAGACTGGTGTAGTGAAGGATTACATAAAATTGATATAAACACTTCCATTTCCATAGTGACCAGGATGACCAGACATCGGAATCAAAATGTAGTCTCATTCAGCCATCAGAATGATGGAAGGACACGGTCCCTGTAAGACTCCAGACTGAATGATCCCTGTGGGCTGTTCCTTGCTCGGGTAGGCTGGGCACCTTCAATGGATCTCTATTTAATAGATGTCTACTATGTAGGTGTCACGAGCTTAAGGACTTGGGAAAAACAGAAAATTAAATAAAATCTATTTCTTTTCACGGAGACTTGATAGTTCTTTAAATGGATGCGGGTTTGTTCAGACTCCAGCAACACTGAGTTGCCCACGGGAGGCAGCATACCTATCCGTTCCCTGGATGAAGTCCAGACCAACATGGCTCCAAGATGCCAAAATTGTTTGCAGGTGTCATTTCTGCTTTCTCCCTCTGGTTCTCTGAATATCTAGCTTGTCTGTCTCTGTACTTTCACAAGTCAGTGAAACTGCATTTTAAGGGCAGAGGGAAGAGGATGAAGACGCAATAAGCCTGTCCCTGACTTCTGCTGGCACCGCTACGCTGAGACCATCCTCACTGAAGGCCTCAATAACATTGGTCATTAAGTGTAATGGATACTTTTTTGCTTCTGTAGTAAACCAATGTCTTGTGGTTAAAAATGGCAAAAAAAAACACTCAAATTGACATAAAAAAGTCACTTACGGCTCACAAAGTGTAGAAGTCGTTCCAGCGAAATTCCCAGCACAGATTCCCATCAGCCTGGTTAGCTTACAGGACCTACCGGTGCTCAGAGAGGTCACACTCAGACTCTTTGCACCTGGGAACCAACGGTGGGCTCACACAACGCAACCAAATGAATCAACAGTAGGAGAGGCATGGTTCCCACAGGAAAACTAAAGTACCTTACCAGAGGCACAGGCAACTCACACATTTCCACCTCAGCATTTATTTTATTTGACTTGAGAGAAACATTTGACACTGATGACCCATTCTGGAGATACGGCCTTTTCTCCCTGTCTTTGACTTGGTTTTCCTTAACGTCTATCACTCCTTCTCAGGCTTCTTCACAGAATATACCTGACACAGTTTACACATCATATTAAATTGTTTCAGGCTATCGGTTGCTTGCTCTGGTTCCTAGCTGAAGAGAATCCACTGAGACTCATGTATTCTATCTGGCACAACACTACTGCTCCTAAGGCCACAGCTTCGCTTCCTAGGGCCACCCCCTGTGTCAGTCTCTCCCAGGGGTAGTGAATGAGCTGTGGCCAACCTCCATCACATTGTCCATTTCTGGAGAGCACCAGAAGCTCCAGCATTGAAGCTTGATTAGATCAAACCCATGGAGATCTGGCTTTCCCAGGGGCTGCCTAGAAAGGCTGGGGAATATAGTATTCTAAGAGGCAAGTCTTGATTAATGAGACACAAGAAACAGAAGGGGCTAAAAGACATGGTGCATGCTTTCTCAGCCTTATAGACTCATAGGGAGGGGAGAAACTCCATGGTGTCTCTCTGGAGACATCTCCCATGACTGAGAGCCAGGCTGGTGCCTCTGCTGCTAAGCAGGTAAAGCACCACCATGTGTTTGCATTCCTGCCTTTCTTGCCTCACTGCTATTTTTCTCATTCCTATTGCCCTTCTGTGGCACCCTCTCCATCAGCATGTAGCTTTACTTCGGGCTTTGCTTCTTAGGAAAGCAGGGCTAAGACACAGGGTCACCTTTCTCTGACCAATGCACATTGATGGTGCTCCTTAGGGTTCTTCTGAGGTCACTTCTCATCACACAATGTCCCACTCACACAGTTTCAATCTCTGTCTGTAATCTGATGACTCTCAGACCTCTATCTCCAACCCAGACTCCTCTCCTGAGTTCCAGCTCTTCCTGGGCATCTCTACTTGGAAGGCTCACAGGGATTCCCAATGCAAGGTGCTCCAAACTGACCCATGTGCCAAACCCAAGCTGCATTCCCTTGCTTCCTTCCCTAGTGAATGTCACCACAACGAGCACAGTTGCCTAAATCAGAAACCTGGAATCACCGTGATCTCCCACTCTCTCCTCCTCCTCACTATTCACATCCAGTCTCTCACCAGACCTTGACAGTTTTATCTTTTAAATACCCTTCATTGACAACAACTTTATTCCATCGACACTGTCATACATAATGTCTCTAAGCCATTTTCCTATCTTGTCTGCATTCCTCCAGCTCTTTTTCTACATATTATTATTATTCTTTTAAAGATTTTATTTATTTATTTTTAGAGAGAAGGAAGGGGAGAGAGAAGGAGAGGGAGAGAAATATCAATGTGTGGTTGCCTCTCACACATCCCCAGTTGGGGACCTGGTCCACAACCCAGGCATGTGCCTTGACTGGGAATCAAACTGGTGACCCTTTAGTTCTCAGGCCAGTACTCAATCCACTGAGCCACACCAGCCAGGGCTGGAGTAGTCTTTTTTATATTTTATTTTTTTCCAGCTTTATTGAGGTATAGTTGACATACAATTTGTGTGAGTTTAAGGAGCACAATGTATTGATTTGATACCCTTATATATTACAAAGTGATTAGAATTACTTTGGGACAGGGGTGGGAGGAAAGGGGAAGACGTTGGTCAAAGCACAAATTTCAGGTTGTAAGATGAACACAAGCAGCCTTTGAGTTCTTCCAACAGGGGTGTCAAACTCATTCTCACCGGGGGGCCACAGCAGCCTGGAGGTTGCCTTCAAAGGGCGAATGCAATTTTAGGACTGTATAAATGTAACTACTCCTTAACTAGGGGCAAGGAGCTCAGTGCTGTTGCCAGGTAGAAACAAGGTTCCAGGCCGGATAAAATAAGGTGGAGGGCCGGATTTGGCCTGCGGGCCTTGTGTTTGCCACTTGTGCTTTAAAACATCTGTGTCAAAGGTTTTCTATTTTAGATAAAGCTTCTTTACTGAAGCTTACTCTGACCTTTATTCCCTATGTCTTCCCCTTTTCTCCAGGTTCACTTTTTTAAGATCTCATTTCTTATTTATTTTTAGGGAGAGGGAAATGGAAGGAGAAAGAGAGAGAGAGAAACATCAATGTGTGATTGCCTCTCATGTGCCCCTTACTGGGACCTGGCCTAAAACCCAGGCATGTGCCCTGACTGGGAATCAGACCAGTGACCCTTTGGTTTGTTGCCTGTGCTCAATCAACTGAGCTACACCAGCCAGGGCTCCAGGGCTCCAGGTTCTTTATTTGCCTCTCAGCAATCTAGGGGATTTAGTCTTCAGTCCTATTGAATTTTTATCTTCTTTTATTTAAAATGTTTTTAGGGTTCTTTTATGATATAATTTTTAAAAGATTTTTAAATTTATTTATTTTTAGAGAGGGAAGGGAGGGAGAAAGAAAGAGAGAGAAATCAATGTGCCACACAATCAATGTGCGGTTGCTGGGGGCCATGGCCTGCAACCCAGGCATGTGCCCTGGCTGGGAATCAAACCTGCGATGCCTTAGTTCCTAGCCGCGCTCAACCCACTGAGCTACACCAGCCAGGGCTGAATTTTTATCTTCTTATGGTTCCATGTTCTCACTCACCTCTGAGTCTTCACATAAGCTATTTTTTTTTTTTGCTTAAAACAGTCTTCACTCTCCTCTTCACCCAGCTGACTCCTATTCATCCTCAGATCTCAGCCGAGATATCACTTCTTCCAGGAAGCCCTTCTTGATCTCTGCCCTTTTCCCAATCTAAGTCAGCACCTACCTCGGAAGGCCCCACTGCAGCTGCCAGTGTGCTTTCCCAGCACTTACAGTGCTGAACCAGGGCCTTCCTTTTCCAAACAGGGACAGGGCCTCTGTCAGCCTTGCTCATATTTGCTTTCCTTAGAATCTGGCCTGGTGAATGATTTTAAAATGCTTCTAATGTATAAACACCTTGGCAGGTAGTTCTGCCACCTTGCCTTCTATTTTGTGTCAAGTCCCAGAACAGTCAGTGTTTTCTCCCCAGAATTGTAGACAAGTGTTGTGTGTGGCCTTGCCTTTAGGGGCTCTTTTAACAGCTTTCCTTACAGAATCCCAAGTCATGGTTTTAGAATGAGTTTTAGCAC
Organism: Phyllostomus hastatus; assembly: GCF_019186645.2. NCBI lineage: Eukaryota > Metazoa > Chordata > Mammalia > Chiroptera > Phyllostomidae > Phyllostomus > Phyllostomus hastatus. The sequence continues at coordinate 8,049,286 of NW_025334017.1, read as the reverse complement.
GGGTGCTCTGAGGTAGAATATGTCATTGACTAGTCCAAAGAAAGGACACTCCATAGATGTGAATAAAATTGTTATGATATATTTCAAAGTTTATCTCCTTTGTGACTTACAGAGTTAAAAATAGTCTTTAAGAGAGATTTCCTAGCAAGTGAATAAATTAAGCATTTATGGGCACTGCCTGCCAGGCACTATGTGCAGGACCGGGGGCAACGTCGCCTTTCTAGTCATTTATTTTTGAGCTAAAATTCCTTGCTGTTTTTCACCCCTGGCTGTCTATCTTGGAGTTTTTGTGATTGGCTTAACCTGTTGTACTTTTAAAGTATTTTTTCATAATTTTTGCTTGTGTGTTTTAATTTTATTCTCTGCTACTTTCCATGCTCATGTGCATTATTTTTTCTTCTGTTTACAGTTTATTATCTACTGCATAGAAGTTGCTGATGGCAGTTTTTAGGGTTATAAAACATAATATGGGCTCATATCATAAATGAAATTTTAAAATGGAATAGTTTTCCAAAGAAATCAACGTTATGTGAAAGCTAAGCCTGTTCAGAATGGATAAATACAATGGCTCATTAGAAACATTAGGAACACAGAAATTAACCTCTATGTTTAAACTTTATGTTCAGAACAAGCTATTATAGGGTCAATATGGACATTTTTGTGTGTAAGCAATTATCTTTTACACTAATTTTCTTCAGTATCTTAATTGATTTATTTGGAGTTGGGTGAGCGAACAAAAAGGCTCCACAAACATGGGTTCAAAACCTGACACTGCACTATTTCACAGTTCTGTTTATAAACAAATGGCTCACACAGTATTCGTAGAAGGATCAGATCTCTAAAACATCACCCTCTAAGCCTTCCTTCATTTAAACCTATGAATTCAGTTCAGTGTGGGGGATGGGGGAATAAAACCATCCAGCAATCGTGTGACCAAACGTCTAGTCAGTCACCTGTCTTCATCTACTACCCTAACCGATGAAAAAATACCTTTTGATTTTTAGGCATTGCCACAGACCGGTCAATCTATCATCTATGGTACCTATCTGTTTATCTGTCGGTCTGCCTATCTATCCATCTATCTATCTCATGCTTCATCTCAAAAGCTTTTGGTATGTTTTTCAAAGCAGCAAGTTTCCAGACTTAACTATAAAACAGAAAACAGCTTTAGAGAACTGTACTCTTTGGGGGAAGTAGGGTGTTTTTCATGTGAATGGGTCCTTAGATTGACTAGGAAATACTTTTGAAACTTGTTTTTGGGGCCGAACAATTAAGAACTTGAGCTTCAGGTGATCTGCATCACAAAATTGCACTAGTGACAAAGGCAGACTCTCTCTAATTGTCCGAGGCAAGGCTCAGCAGTAATGATGCCTTTTACGTAAAAACCCAGAACAATTCTACTTTAGAAATGTGGGTTTTTGAACATTCAGAGAATCCATCTCTTCATATCAATTTGGTTCATTCTTTCATCTTCAATCTAGTGTGATATTTGAGTAAAAAGGGGAGATTTTAAAAGTTTTATGTGTTTAGGCTTGTGCAGATAATCTCTTTACCTATTGTTGGGAACCGCCCTGACTGGTATCAGAGGCTGAAACCCCCGCCTAGCTAAGGCTAAGGGAACGCCCTTGGAACCGTGAGCCAGCAAGGAGACAAAAGCTTATCTCCCTGGCAGGAATGCTGCTTCTGCTGCTGAACCCCCAAAAAGCTTGGTCGGTTAGCCAAAGACGGGTAAGATTCCCCACGGGGGGGACGACCTAAGCCAGGCACGATCACTTTGGGAGGCCCCCCCCAAAAGAAGGACTTGGGGGGCTGCAGCAAAAGGGGGTGATGGACCCTCACTCCTCGGCTTTGACAAAGTCTGAGTTCTCATCGTCTGGGAGAAAATCTCCTTATCTCTTGGTTACCTAGTTCCCTTGCTCCACCTAAGCCTGAAACAATGACAGGGTAGTACAGCTCGGTACTGAGAAGTGCGGATTTCCCGGGGTGATCAGGCCTAAGAAAGAATATGTAAATTACTGTGAAACCTCCTTTGTTTAGAATGCTCTCAGTTGAATGAGAAGGGTCTTAGGAGGAAGTTAGTTTGTTCCTCAGTCTTACAGCTCTTTGACCCCAACTCAATAGACCGGCAGAGTTCTTTGTTTTCTATAGTTCCTTACTTCCCCCTAATGAGTACTGTACTTTACCTGAATTATTATGCAAAATGAGTCCAATAAAAGCAGGTATGGACGGTAAATCAGCGCGCTCCCCACTAGGGGGGGTGGCCATTTCGTCCCTACTTCCCCACAGAAACTAGTTTGTCTCTGTGCATGTGGTGTTTTTTCTCGCGTGTTTATCGTCGAGCCATCCACAGCGTTCCGTGGTCACTGCTGGCCGGTGACCCACGCGCAACAACCTATTGATTATTTTAAGGATATTTCTCCTCATTCACACTGAAATAAAACTTTGGAAAAATGAAGCACTCTCTCCATTGTTACCACTTTCCAAAACAGTGTGACTTCATTACATTTATTACAGGGAGATATGTAAACACTGTCATTCACATATTACCTAATAGGATTTTTCTCTCCTTAAAAACAGAAAAACTATAGAGCAAAAATTTGAGACGAATAGTTAAATTTTCCAAAACTATGAACATGAATCTTCAAAGAATTGCAGATTGAGCTTCACTTCAAAACTGCCCTGACTTTTGTGCTCTCCAACTCCGTGACCTGAAACTGGGAAGGGGCTCAATGTTTAGTGGTCACCCACGCTCTTTCCTACACTCCTTGGCTTCTCCTGCCCAGGGCTCTGATTAGCATTGGAATCAGCCATGAAGGGACTGCTATAATTTGACTTAAGTGAGTGATGACCTAATCAGGCAAAGTTAAGGACCTTTCCTACAAACAGTATTTGTTACATAATCTCCCTCTGGGTGTTCTTTTAACCTACCTAGTAAAAAATGCAACAAAATTCACATTTTACAGAAATGATATAGCTACGGATGGCTGCCTACAAAAATTACAGCTGAATGTAGATAACTACATACACAATTAATTATGCAAACAAATTAATCAGCAATCAGTTGGTACTCCTCTGTTTTGTGCTCAGTGCTGTGGATGATAAAGAATAAAGACCTTCCAAATGCATTTTAATTTCTGAAGAACCATTTTAAAAGCCAAAAATATTTGGAAAGAAAAATGCCAAATTTAATCCTTATAATCAATAGCCAGCCATTACTTAACTTTCAATCATAACCAAAAACAGCTGATCGAGAGTTGTCTCATCCGTGGACCTCACCATGTGAAAAATTGATTCACTTAATTTTAAAAAGGTTCCTAAAAGTCATAATTCTGAATTTCTAGGGAATTGGGACATGGGTATACAAACAAATATGATGAGGTATGTTAAAAAAGTATCCAGCCATGTACTATGAAAAAGAGACATTTATTGAAAAAGATACAAGATACAAGAAGCATTGTACATAGAACAATGACACCTCAGTACCCTTCAAAGTTATGACCTTCTTGAGGAAATCTGGTTCATTTGTAGTGGTTTGATTCAAGTCATTAGCAATTGCAACACGATGTTCCTTCTGGTCTGGTAGCAGAAGCCACAGAATAAATTTTGCCAGAACGCATTTCATGCCAAAATCCTGCATTGAAATCTCTGACACAGTAGTTTTGGGAATCTCCAGATGGGCTTCTAGTTCTCGCACTGTCAGTCATGGATCTTTGTTGATTCCAGCCCATACACGTTCTGTGTTCTCAATTATTCTGCTTGTTGCAGGACTTCCAGAACGTGGATCACTTCCAACAAATTCTTGACCATTTTTGTAGCACTTTTATTTGTGCCACACTCATTACATTGCCCCCGAAAGCCTTCTGATTCATCTAAATAGTTTTCAGAGAGGAATGTTCAAGCTTAACACAAAATCTGATACATCTTCGTTGCTCTATTCACTCAGTCATTCTGAATGTGATGGCTGCACAGTACACTTGCTCACTCAATGGCGTCTACCACCCCCACTGACTAGTACAGCGAAGGGATCATTGTTCACGCATGCGCATTCCAGTCCACTCTCCTTCGCTGCCAGGTTACATCAATGTCCTGCAATCCATTTTTGTTATGTTAATAGTGGCTGGATTTTTTTCTGGACAGACCTCGAATAAGAAAACTGGTTTCTATTTCAACGGGCTGGAAGTAGTTATCTCAGGGTAGATGGGTGTATAAATAATTATTTTCACAATTTTCAAACTTGCAATAATCAACATGTATTACCTTTATTATAACAAAGGTATCATGCCCTCTCATGCTCAATAATACAGTGTGGTTGCTGGTCTGATTTATTTCATCCACATCTCTCCTAGCAGGGTTCTTCCTAACACCCTCAGGATGCATTACCTGATGCTGCCCTTTCTTCTGGACACTCGTATTAAGGGCCTCCTCTATGTCTACTATTCATTTCTGCATGAGATTAAAAATATTAGCTAAATGCACAGGAGAATTTAATAGAAAATTACTGTAGAGAAAAAACTCTGAAAACACTTGTAAGATTTCTAGCATAAAAGAAACTGTATCTAAAATTTCCAATTATTTGTCCTTTTACACCTTTTCCTGGAAATAATTCTGGGATTTACATATTTTTCAGCAGGAGAAAAAAAAACCCTTCCTGGATTTGCACCTTGCTTTATCTGTGAAGTATTTAACTTGCTAAGTAGCATTTTACTGCCCAAGACACATTTGCCAAGACACAGGAATGGGGAGCCAGATTGGAATTTGGCTTTTGAATAACACTGGTGCAGTTGTCCTGAATGTAGGCTGTCCTCCCTGTCACTTACCTAAAGCCTACAAAGACCAAATGTGCTACATAGCATGAATGGGTTATTGAGAGCATTTTTGTAATTGTGATTAGGTATTTCATGTCTAATTTCTTAGCTGCGATTTACATGAAAGAGTCAGCCTATATTAAACAGAGTTCTACTTTCCCAACAGTTATCAAAAAACTTTTCTGTTCCTTATTTACCCACCAGAATACAGCAAAATTGTGTGCTTTATTTACACACAAAAATTCATGCAATTTTTAAGTTTCATGTATTTTTGCAAAGCTTTTTGTTAGCACAATTATACAACCTTGTTTGGGAGATTCTCATCAGAAGACTGCTTATCAGACTTGGGTGGCTGAGAAAGCACCTGAGCACCTTGTTAAAGTGCAGATTCCAATGCAGCCACAGTAGGTCTGGGCTCACCCCAAGACTCTGCATTTCTAATAAGCTCTCAAACAATGTTGATACTGCTGGTGCAAAGACCACACTTAGAGAAGCAAGTGTTTAAAAAACATAAATGAAGCATTTCTCTTTTTTTTTCTAGGGCACAGTCTGTGACTTTGTTGAGATTAAAGAAATTGAGCATCAGAATGTAAGTTAAAGGAAATGGCCCTAGTTTCCAACTGTAAAGAAAGAAACTAGTAGCAGACAGTTTACACTGGTGTTTCCATCGGCTCTAAATGAGATCAATGAGCAGAGGACATAATCACGTGGCTGTGGAACTTGGACCCACTACGGGGTGGTCCCACTCCCTTGGATCCCTTCAGTGATATGAAGGCTAAGCCAGACTTTGTGTTTGCGAGGCTCTGTGTGTGCAAGATGTATGTAAGCATCTATGTTAATAAGGTACTGGGCAAAGGGAAGAAGTGCCAGAAACACTCCCTGAAGTGTTTCCTTCAGCTTATTCAACCTTAAATTCCACAGAATTTACTGGGCACCTACTTGCCAGGACACTAACATGTGCTCTGAAGCAGATACCATGTAGTACAACCTTGACATTCCACTTTAGAAAAACTTACATGAAATTTAGGAAAATGAATATGGTTTTCACATGCAACATAGTTAATAATAATGTAACACAATATATGCTAAATGCCAAATTAGAGATAAAGGCTAAATGTATGACTACAAATTTCCAATGGATACCTGGTGAAGCCAAGGAACCCTACTGTAACTACTTATTGCATTTGGGTTCCAATTCTCTGAGCTGATTATTAACTTAGTTTCTTTTCACCATGTCCAAACTCCTTCCCTCATTCTCAGCTATGCCCTCCTGCACTTTTGTTGATAAAAGAAATTAATCAGAAAAGAATTACTTCATTTTCCAATCACTAAATCAACTCAGTCTAACACTCCTTGCCCCACAGTCCCTGCCTTTCCTCTTTGTGCACAGTCTTGCTCCTGCCTGTGCCCAAACTTGCTACTTTTATCACCTTTAGTCCATGCCAGCATCTTGCTTTTCAATATTCTCCTTTCTCTGTTGCAAGGCTATTTCCTTCCTGTCAACTAGTGCCATTAGCATCAATTTGCAAATGTACCTTAATATTACTTAGATTAAAAAAACTCCATTGATACTATATCTTCTTCTTCTGATCACTGCCTCACTTTCCAGCCTACCTTCAGTACAACTTTTTGAAAAAAGTCATTCCTTTTCCATTTCTCCCTTCCCTTTAAACCTTATAAGTGAGCTTTACTTCTTCTCTGCTCATTAATATGCTTTTATTTTGTCCAATATGCTCCTCCAAGCACCTTCATAAAGTCATCATGGCAACTTAGAGGACGGCTAACGTGGCTACGGAAGACCTGGAAAGGTGGAGATAAGCCACGTGATGATGATGCGTGTCATCATCTGTCTCTGGCTTTACTTGCTTCTCTGCATCTTTCATTTCCATTACTGCCCCACCACCAGCACCCGGGGCGTATAACTTTCCAATGTGGAGGAACTGGCCTGTGGCCAAGGATTAACGGGAAGAATGAAGAAAGTGTTTTATAAAATGTTTTAGATGATAATTGTGAGAAAAATACTGGAGATGACTTTTCATTCACAATCTTTTTTCCTACAATCGCATTTTAAATAAAATTTTGTCTAAGGAGGTTGCAGACCTCATTAAGGTGGGTCAGTCATTCATGTTTTGTAGGGTCTCTGACTAGAAGTCAACACTTTAGGAATAGTCATATTTTGACAAAGCGTATTTCCAAGATTTTTCCATATGGCTATAAGGTAGAACATGATATTAGTATACTAGGAGCTATCCTAGCTTTAGAATACTAATTGAAACCTCAAAGTTTATGAACCTACCAGTTGTTGCTTTTGAACTGAATAAATAACTGCCATAGTTACATTTCCATGCTTTTCCAGGATGGGACTGATGTAAAATGGGTGGCGCATTTCACATCATGGAAACCTGACCTTATGTTTGCCCGTGTTTTCTTGCTCCTCATCCTTCCTTGTTGCCCTTCATTCTCTTGGGCAAAACAGAAGGACCTCACCCCCAGACTCTGGTTCTGAAGGACTAAGGATTCCTTACAATGGAGCACTAAATGCCGATAATATGCCCTAGAGAACCCTGCTAATTCCTTCCTTCCTTCCTTCCTTCCTTCCTTCCTTCCTTCCTTCCTTCCTTCCTTCCTTCCTTCCTTTCTTCCTTCCTTCCTTCCTTTTAAAATCTGTGCAGGAAAACTCCAGGCTGAGAGAGCTTTTCATTTTTCAGAAGTAATCTGATTAGTGTCCTCATACTGGAGTGTACCTGTGGGGCAGGAAAAGAGCAGGAACCCCATGGTCCCGCAAGATTTGCAGACAAGGGGAGCCCATTTGCATGCCATCTGACTGCACAGGTGCTGTGCTCCTTCCACAGCTTGCCTGGTCGCCGTAACAAAGGAATATTGCTTTGAACTCTTCAAGAAGACTCAGGGGTGCTCTTCAAAGACTCCAGGCATATAAAAGGAAGAAAGGGTCTTTCAGTTAAATATTGAACTTTATTAATTAGAGGAAAACATTTGTTTCATGCCTGGTTCTATCTGGTGTTAGCTTTTGTTATTTAAAAATGCCTGTACTATATAGTCATACACTTGAAACTATGCTTTTCTAAAACATACCAAAGTCATATTTTTAAGAGAATACTGATAGCTATTGATATGTGAACAAAATAAAAAATATATTTTTAGCTAAAATATGGATGTTAATTCACTATAAATAACAAAAAAATCCTGCTTTTAAAAAAATTATAAGCAGGAGAGTATAAAGTTTATCCTGATGAAATGAGAATTGCTAACTATTGTGTATTTTCAAAAATCAACTTATCATAGGTAATTACTGTCATTATAGAGTATGAATATAAGATTAATGGAGATTTCTGAGTTCTCTAATGAGGTTCTTTGCAGCAAAATGTTATACCAGTGACATGGTTTCCTTTTGTTTAGGATATCAATATAATCAATTCAGTTCTCTAATTACAAGAAAAAGTCCTAAATAGAGATAAAAGTTTCATCAATGAAAGTATGCCCACCCACTAATATGCTATCACAGACATAGTTGCAATTCAGACTAATGATTAGTCTCAAAGTAGAGAACTTCATGTTCAGATTGAGACTTATTTTTCTTGGAACTCCCACAAACATGGATTTTCAAGTTCAACGTTACTCAGACATTCATATTTTAAAATATACTTTTTACTATGCTAGATTTCATCTTTTGCAGGTAGAAGGAGAGACTTTAGTGTCCATTTAAAACTCTTTTGAATAAGATGCAGTAGGAAAATTATGACAGGAGCTATTGCTGTATAGGACCTGTGTGCGTGTCTTCACAGGCTAAGCCATGTCTATAATTTCTAGAAGTTGTGAAAAGTGAAAATTTCAGTTTCTTGAATCATGGGACTTTGATATAGACTATTTTGAGAATTGCTGCATTACAGGTTAGAAAGTGACTATTGTAAATAAGTGGATTACTAATAGGATTGGGAACTTGGCTTTCCCAGCCACAGTTCTCGTCTTTAATCTATTTCTGAAACTGTAAAAAGGAATAAAATCAGTCATAACTATGTTTCTTTTTTGTTGCCATCTAGAATTATTTCCAACTTGTACCACTTTGATTTGAGTTTCTAACCACAAGGTTTAATTCTGATCATGGCACAGACAAGGTCGTGTAGGTGCTAGCCTGTATGCTGTAGGTAGGACTGCCATCCTTGCATATTGTTTGTTGCATTTCCCCAAAGAACAGTATGGCTTCTGCTAGTATTCAATCACTGATAGTGTCACTGAAAGATTAAGGTGTGATGCAACACTCCTAGACAGTTCCCCGACTTAAGTCTATCCACATGTGTTGTGCAGAGAGAGGGCAATTCTGCCTTCATTCCTGGGGCAACAACCTCAGAATAAGGTAGAAGTGGAACATTGCCCCTTGGTAGGAAAAAATCTGTTAGAGGAATATTTTATTAAGTTTCCTTGAGTAATCAGGGTGTGAATTCACTCTCTCATTCTGTGAAATGCACAACTTTTTAGGGCCATTTAAATATAACTGCTACTTAAAGCTACTTGAAAACCAACTGCTATACAAACACACTGTGCAAACACCTTTCTACTTCAACCCCACAAAAACTTTCAGTTTTCTGCCTAGAATTGGAAGGAGAAAATAAGCTAAAGTTTTTGTTAATATTCGTAATGGGTATCTTGGTGTTTTCATTTCATACCCTGGTTCAGCATTTCTCAAATACATTCCTGAGGGTTAACAGGTACTTTAATTTAAAGAAAAGTCAGGCCCTTACTGGTGTGGCTCAGTGCGTTGGGTATCATCCTACAAACTGAAAGGTCACCTGTTCGATTCCCAATTGGGTACATACTGGAGTTGCATGTTTGCTTCCCAATTGGGGTGCATATAAGAGGCAACCAATCAATGTTTCTCACACTGATGTCTCTCTCTCTCTTTCTCTCTGCTTTCCCCTCTCTCTAAAAATAAATAAACAAAATCTTTAAAAAATGAAAATAAAAATTAATTTTTAAAGATCATATTAGTGTATTATATTAAGAATATATGTTACATTGAAACATAAAATATAGATATAAGAAACCACTAAGCCAATGTAAATTGTTGCTCTTGTGTGATGAGTTACATGTAAGAAAAGGAGAGTCAGCGAAGAAAAGGAGTCAGCCTCTGAGAGACCAGCACCTCCACACGGGGCTAACACCACGGTCCTTCTCCATGTGACACATCAGTGTCTTCTCAGCATTTACAAGTGGTGCTGTGTTTGTCTTTTCACCATCTACCCAGTCATTGACATGGTATTACAATGTCAGCATTAATAGCATCTGATGCCTAAGGGGACACTGAGATAGGTCCCATCATGAAAACATAGATAAGGCATTACACTCACCCTTACATGACTTAACACCTAGTTAGAGAGATGTTCAAACCAACCATGTGAGCCTAACACACAGATGCTAACAGATGTTAAGACAGCAGAGAGAAGAGCGGGGCTGGGAGCTTGCAGCAGAGAAATCTGCAACAGAAAGGTGTCCTAGGGAGGTGGATTTTGAGGGTCAAGGTAAGTGGGGCATCAGAGGTTGTGCCATTGTTTAGAGACACGAGAGGACAGAGAAGTCTCTGCTAACTAAAATAGTCTGGAATAAATGCAGTGAAAAATGTTTATGGAGGAAGGTCAAGAGGAGAAAGTGGAAAATTTAGCAAAGGTTAGTTCATGAGGGACTCAGAGTATCTCTTTTAATGTTTTGGCTTTTCTTTTAAAAGCTGTGAAAAAATCACTGAAAAGTTACATATACAGGATTATTCTGGCACCAGGACATTGTAGGCATGAAGAATGAGGAGAGTATAGAATAATTTCCATGTCTCTGGATTAGGTTTTAGGTGAAGGGTGGCATTCCTCACCCGGTACAGAATATCAGAGAAGGAGCAGATGACTCGAGGGGAACACAAAGTCAGCTTCTGAAATGGGACCTATCATAGAGCTGCCACTGAGGAGGAAGTGCCCAGGCAGGGCCAGGGGTATCTGTGTGGGTCAGGAAAGATGCCCTCTGGTACTATGGATTTTAAAGCAAGTTGAACAGAGTATTGTCCAAAGTTTCCAATGCACAGAAAATTCTAGCAAAAAAGGGATCTGACAGGTACTGACTTGAACTTGCAGGGAGAGGTCATTTGTGTCCTCTTAGAGAGCAGTTCCATTGAAAATACAAGGGAGTGAATGGGAGGTTTTTAAGTGGAGACTATAAGGGCACGTTTGTCCTTTTGAGACAGGGTATATGGCAAAATGGCTGCAATCAATAAAAGCTATAAGGACTGTTGACAAGGAAATAAGACCACCCCACTGGATTTGCAATACATTAGCAGGCTAGATGATGTACCCTGGATGCTACGACCGAAAACAGAAAGCCCATGTAAGGACACAAAATGGCTGATGGAGCTCTTCTGAAAAATCTCCACCCCCTTCCCTGGAAGATCTTGAATATTCCCTTCCCCTTGTTGAATATTCTATCCCCAACTGATTACACGAACCTCAATCAAGGAAGCAAATCCCACTAAGTGTCCCACTTTCTATCTCACTGCTTCACTAAGAAGCTCACTTTCACTTTAAACTCTGTGCTGGCTGTCTTTGAATTATTTCCCACAAGAAGCCAAAACTCACAGTGGGTTGCAAGATCTGAGTTCCCAGACCCCTGGAATACTCCATCACTTCCACAAACTTGGCTGTGTAAAGAGCGGTGCGGGGCAGGATCTAGATGAAAGTCTCTCTTAGTATTGAAGGGGAAGCTTGAGCTTGTTCACATGCTGGAATGAAAGATCCAGCGGGGGTAGAATCAAAACAAAGATGCCATTTCTACAAGAATAGAAGGTTTTAGGTGGCAGCGCATCTATTTCTCTGAGTCACAGAGAAGTGCTTACAGAAAGAGAGAAGGTAAGGGGAGGGAAGTCACCACTGTTTGCCTCTATTTTGTTTTGAAATAACAAGCAATGTCATCTGCAAAGCTGGGTGGTGATGAGGATCCCACCAGTAACCTGAGCAAAGTAACAGTGTTAGGTGTCTGGGATGGAGGATGCGCAGCGTCCTGAATACACCTCATCGTGGTTTATATACAATTTTGGTGACTTGCTGAATATATTTGGAGAATCTAGAAGCACCTTTTGTTGGGGGGTGGGAGTCAGATCTCCCATCAGCCTTTAAGAACCAAAGCTTCATTATTACATGGGTGTGAAGTGCTACTTTTAATGGAGAGTCTCAGCTTTCTAACACTAATTAGGGTAAATCCCATTATAATTGTCTGCTGTATGGCTTACATCTCATTTTACTGCAGAACATTATTTGTATTCAGTTGGAAGAAAGGTTCCATCTTACAATATGTTTTTATAGTTCAGACTCTATCCCTTGCTTAAACAATTTTTAAAGTAATTATAATTATTAGTGCACACCCTGTTGAAAATTCAAAATGAATCAAACTCTTGGGTACAGATCCATATATAAACTTCATAAACTCATATGTCTAATAAAAAGGAGTAAACTTAAATTACTTTAATTAGTATTTTCCAGTTTAAAAGAGCATATGTTACTCCAAAATTCCTAGATCTATCACCATTCAACACTAATTTTTTAAATGAGCAATGATGTATTTATATTGAATTATTTGTTCTTCCTCTATTTTCTTTTAATGAGTGGGAAACATTTACCTACTGTGTCATAATAATATCTAACATTTATTGAATGTCTTCTGTGCATCAGTGTTTTTCTAGGTGATTTTACTTTTATCATCTCATTCCTAAGATTCCTACCTTGTGAGGTAAATACTATTATCAGTGCCAGATCATGAGGGCAAGAATATTTTACCATTATGTCTGCTGCTATATTTCTAATTCCTACAACTCTGCCTGGCACACAGTAGGCATGCATGCAAAACATATTTGTTCAATAAATAAAATTCCATTTGACAGATAAGAAAATTGAGTCACAGAGATGCTAAATAACTTGACTTACTCCCTAGAGCTGGAAAGCAAATCAAATGAGCAACTATAAGAAAGCACTTAAGGTAATAAAGGATGAAATACATTCTACATGTGACCTGTTAGGACAGAGCCTGGCACACAATAACACTGTCCAGGTGATTTGCCAACATTTACTAGCATTCTCTGTTTACTTCTGTGTCTTTCCCTCTTGATTAGGCAAGGCCTTATTCATTCCTTTACCGCTAGCCCCTGGGCCAGTGTCTTACATAAGTTAAGTAGTACACCAATATGTTATATGAAGAAAATGTTTTCAAATAGATGTTTTTGAGAGCTTAATGAATTATTTGTTTTAATAAAAATAAAATGAATTTAAGTCACATATTCAATATTCATTGTGCTGCTTTATGTTTGGAATAAAATGTTGAAGACAATCAAAAAAGATCATCGCTGCCCACATAGAAGCTGTCATCTGGAGAGGGAGACACCAATACATGTCTTCTTTTTTTATAGCCTTGAATAGGAAGCTGTCTAAAACCATGACTTATGTATGTGAAATCTATAAAAACTTCTTGATAAACCAAAACACAAACTGCAGTGATCAAAGCCACGATTTATGCAAAAACATTAAGAACATGGTGTATGTGCAGATTGCAGATAAGTAATGCAGAGGAAAGGATAACTACTCAGTAATATTTAAAACAGAACAACCAAGTGGGCTGGAAGATTTTCTTAAAAGTATTTAGCATTGTAGAATAAGAAGTAACATTATACCACCCCAATATGAAATATTTAGGTTGGAAATGAAAAAAAATGGATAATGATAAAATTGGTTAGATAATAGAATAATTCGTCAAGAAACATGCTATTTTCAAATACAGGTGATGGCAAAATGTGTGACATTTGCTATGCAAACCATGTATGCACCCAGTGGGAAAACATTAGCACATCAATAATGTATTTTGTTTTGCAGCAACATATACAACCACTTAATTCTGCCTTCAGATAATGACATTTTAACATCTCACTGACATAAGCTTGGATACAGGCCCAGTCTTCTCTCCAGGCCCTGTGATTCGTGAGATGTTTCCCAAAGATGATGCTCGAGATGGCTTGACACTTGTGATCAAGCTCTTTGACCTTTGTGGGCTTTAGCATCCCTGTCTGTGCAGCAGGGTAATGATCTAACTCACAGTGAAGGGGGCAATAACTAGCATTCATAGATAACCTCACCGTGTATCAGAGTGCAAGATGCTTTCACAGGTGCATGCGGCTGTGGTAATGATGGGCCCTGCTTACTGAGTGCTCTGCAGAATGTGTGTTGTTTGCAGGATCTTTCCAATTATGTATGTATGTATGTATGTATGTATGTATGTATATATTGATGAAAGGGGAAGGGACAGAGAAAGAGAGGGAGAGAAACATCATTACAAGAGACAAACATCATTTGGATGCCTTCTGAACATGCCCTCAACTGGGGACCTAACCCAAAACTCAGGCATTACCATGAGCGGGAACTGAATGAGTGACTTTTCAGTTTACGTATGCCACCCAACCAACTGAGCCACACTGGTCAGGGCTTGCAGGATCCTATTTAATCATAGTATGGCCTCGAAGAGGGTGTTATTGTTTTTTTTTCTTTTTCAATTATAGTTTGCATTCAATGTTATTCTGTATTGGTTTCAGGTGTACAGTACAGTGGTTATACAATCATATACTTTACAAAGTGGTCCCTCTGATATTCCCAGTACCCACCCGGCACCATACATAGTTATTAGAATATTACTGACTATATTTTCTGTGCTTTACTTCACATCCTTGGGTGTCATTGTTCTTACTCTGGGATTCAGGAGCTTGTCTAACAAAGGTAGAACCAGGGATGACCCTTCTGCCTCCAGAGTCTACGGTCAGTCCTCCGGGCCCTGTTACCTCCTGTAAATTGGTCTTTCCCTCAAATCTCCATGAAACCAGCAGCCCAAAGATGACAAAAGATGCACCCTTCCCAGCCTTCAATTTTGCTATAGAGTTGTGATTTTTGCAGGAGGTAAGGAGCTTTTTAAACTTGGAAAGGGCTGTGAAAAGGCAGGTTGTCCGACTTACTGCATTCACCACTATGTCATCATGTAGATGGGCTGCCTGGGGTATCTTCAATTCAAAGTATGTGAACCTTGTAGCATTCTACCATCTCTCTCTCTGGATCCCTTCCTGCCTTGTCTCCCAGGTACTCCATGCTCCAAGAAATATTGCTATTCCCATCACCTTTTCCTCAGCACAGGGAAAGCTCACATCACCCAGCATCCCTGGTCCCAACCACGTCCAAGGGAAAAGCAGACTGATTGCCTTTTGAAGTAACTCACAATAGCCTCCGAATAACCAGTAGACCAACCCAGCCCTCCTGGGACACTGGCATTTTCATCACTGAACCAATGTAGTAATACTAACTAGCATCTGCACAGAGCACTGTTTTTCATGAAGACATCCACAGCACATTTAATTCTGTGAGGAGCTGTTACCCATATTTCTCTACCAGGAAAACTAAATTTTAGAGATTCTTATTGACAAAGTCATTCTGCAGCTAAGTGGCAGAGCCACAACTCAGAGACGCAACTTCTCATTCGTGATTGCATGTTCTGCCCATTACTTCTCATTGCTCTTCAGGGACACTGGCTTCCTCTGGAGTCCCCCCTGGAAGGGGATACACCTCTTCCTTGGCACTGTCCTAGTTCTGGCCACCAGCACATTCCTTTTTGGAGCCGCGGCAGGTGAAAATCATGCAGTCAGCGGTTTGACCCACATCTTCAAAAACATGCTACATTTTCTCCTGTGTTTCATTGACATGTTGAATACAGTTAATAATTAAACTTGGCAACATGGAGGCAAGAGTGAGTGACTTACTGTGTGAAACTAGTGCTTATGGCCTACAGAAAGATGCTTTCAGCAAGAGTGCATTATTTCCTCATTGTTTCATTCGATGTGTGGTAGGCACTGTTTTGGGCACTTTACACATACTGTCATTTAATACATATGACCACCCTAAGATGAGCTTGCTATTACTATGTGCAGTTCATAGATAAGAATACTGAGGCATAGCTAGGTAACCTGCCTAAGAGCTAGCAAACACCAAAAGCGTCTCCCCAGAGCTCCTGCCTTTAGACCCGGTGCTCCACTCACTGCCTGCTGTAGATCTCCCCCTCTCAGACTGGAGAACACTGCAAGAGTTGGTGTTGAATGAGTGTACCGGCAGCCATGTCCAGATAGACCGGAGACAACCAGGACTTCATGCTTCTGATGCTTTTTTAGCATCTGTGCCCAAGTTCACATGATGCATTTGCTCAGTAAGATCAATCTCTGGAACTTCACTGATCTGAATTCAAGCTTCCTACTCGTGGAACTTTCCAGCCAGGCATTAAACAATAGGTGTCATTTACCATGGCCTGATGAGGCAGAAACCACAGTCACACATTGGTACTCATTGGCTTCATAACTCATCAGACCTGGTAGTCACTGAGTTTTGATGAGAAAAATGTTTCAGGACTCGGTGCTTGTTTGCCACTCATCATCCCTGCTAGAACTTACGTGAGTCACATCGTCGCTTGCTCGCCACTTGTTGGAACAAATGAACAATGAGTTCCAAGGTACACTCTATTATCACCCTCATCTTCAGATGAGAAAACTGAGGTTTAATGTTAAACAATCTTCCCGAATCACAAAGGTGGTAAGTGGTGGAGACAGGATTCAAATGCAGCCCAAATAAATCATTAGTTCCATGTAATTCAATGTAGTAATTTGGTAATTAATTATCTTTTGAGTCAGAAAAATCTGAGTAGGAGTCCAGGTTTCCCCCTTTATTAGCCATCTGACCTTAGGAAAACCCCAGTTTCCTGAAACTGTGAATAATAGTGTCTATCTCTTGGGACTCTTGTGGGAATTAAATGAGATAGCACATACGGAGAACCAGCAGAACCTTAACCGAAGCTTTTATTAGAATTATCTCCCACTACTAGACCTTGATCCTAGTTTTGTATCTCTAGCACAATGTCCAGCACGTCATGGGTACTGATGGATGATGAGTGAACAAATGGATGAATAGGACATGAAGAATTAAGTTGGTCCAAGATCATTATGCTTTGAAATATCACACCAAACAGTGCTATATATCAGTTGTTCAGGCCATGGTTAGTGCTTTTATTTTATCATAAGTATATTCTCCACCGGGCAGTCGAAGCATAAACTAACAAAACTAGAAGAAATAATACAAATGTATAAGTTAGACATTGCTATAAATTTATAAATGGCTCTATTGATGAGAATTTCTAGGTACTGTACAATGTCTATACAAATGCATGAATATTTTTTCTAATATCCATTTATAGTTACATTATCTAGAGCACCTATTCATTATATTACTGAAAAATCCACTATCAACAATTTATACTCCATAACATTTTTGTTATGACTTTTGTTCCTCAAATAAGCACCTAGTTGCCCGGCACATGTGCATCCATATAAAGCTAAAGTGCTGTAATTTTTGTTCTGGGATCATCGACCTTATAGGAGAACAAGAACCTCCTAAATCACCTGCCAGGCCTGTGACAGGAAGAACAGCTTGACCTGGCTCCTGCCAGAGGCTTCCTCACTGCTGGTGGTCTTGAGGAACACTCCATGGCTCCTTCCCACACAGAAGTATGGAGATTTTCTTTCCCTAAAGCTAATGGCCTCGGGTACTCGACTTTCTCTTTCTTCCATCTCTCTGTCTCCAGAGACGCTTTTTTTCCTTCTTTTTCTTTTTCCTTTTTTCTTTCTCCCCTGAAGCCTTCAGGCCTTCTGCAAAGCTTGAAGCCAACAAACATGTTTCCTCTATTTTCATCATTCCGTTAAGTATGTTTGGTTTAAAAAAAAGAAATATTGACTCTGAGACATTTCCATTAGCCCCACAGTACACTGATAATTACAATTATGAGTTCAATAATGGGAGAGAGGTTAAAAACAAAATGTGTTTATAAGTCCCGCAAACCCAGATGCATGACTTTTCCCCATTTCTCTTTGACACTGTTCTGTTTTGAGCCTCTTGTTCCTGGTTCATTGCTTGCTAACCTAACTGACATGCTTAGAGATTATCTGCCTCCTAATCCAGACATCTAACTTAAATCTATCTGGATTATAAACAAATACACATATACTGTTTTATTTAAGCCTATTTTATGTTTACTTAGGGAGGGAAATGCCATAGTGGTTATATACACACATTTTAGTTGTAAGGAAGAGAGTTCTCCTTGTAGATAATTTGATATTTGAATGCAGTCAACAATATTAGCACTAGGGTGATATTCCCTGTAACCAGGAAGAGAAATAACAAGTAGAAAGAAAGAGGGGGGAAGTCAAGTGGGTTTAGTGGCTCAAAGATTTCAATAGCTACACAGTAGGAATCAGGGAAGAACAGGTAATTGTGAATGTATGCTCTGGACTAGAGCTTTAGAGAATTGGAAAAAGCAGACTGCCAGGAAGAGGGGCTAGTTTAAGATTCCTTATGTCAAGCTGGTTCAAATGGACTGATATTATACTCAGTTAATATCCATTTATTATATATCTATTTTCCATTAGCCTCACTTTATCCATGAATTTCTTGGTTTACCATTAAGAAACAAGTAAATATTCTCCCAGTGTGAACATATTAATTCAATCCCATATAAGGAATAAAATCACAGCTAAATTAATCAACTAAAAATGACTCAAAGACTAAGCTATAAAACATAAGCTATAAAACATTGAAAGTAAGACAACCTTCAGGACCTAGGGCTAGGCAACGTGTTCTTAGACTTGACACCAAAGGCATTACTCATAAAAAGAAAATTTGATAAATTGCATCTCATCAAAATTAAAAATTTTTGCTCTGTTACAGAGTCTGTTAAGAAGATGAAAAGACAAGGTACACACTAGGAGAAATTATTTGGAAACCACATGTCTGACAAAGTACTAGTATCTAGAATATATAAAGAAGTCTCAAAACTTAACATGAAGAGATATTTCACCAATGGCAAATAAGCACATGGAAAGATATTCAAAATCATTAACCATTAAGAAAATGCAAATTAAAACCACAATGAGATACTTCTACTCACCTATCAGAATGGCTAAAATAAGGAGCAGCGACAAGACCAAATGCTGACGAGGATGTAGAGCAGCTAGAGCACTTACACATCGATAGTAGGGATGTAAAATAGTCCAGTGACTAGAAACCAATTAGACAGCCTTCCATGAAACTAAATATACAACTACCAGAGGATCTAGCAATCACACATTTGGGCATTTATCCCAGACAAGTGAAAACTTCTATTGACACAAAACCTATGTATAAATGTTCACAGCAGCTCCATTTATAATAGCCAAGAGTTAGAAAAAACCAGATATCTTTCAATGGGTGAATGCTTCAACAAACTGTGGCATATCCTTATCATGGAATGAATACTACACAATTAAAAGGAATTAATTATTGATACATGCAATAACATGGATGGACCTCCAGAGAATTCTGCTAAATGAAAAGTGCTAATCTCTAACAGTTATGATTAAATATATACAACACTCTTAAAATGGCAACATTATAAAAATGAAGGCGGCTAGTGGTTTCCAGAGGTTAAGGATAGAGGGAACTATGTTTGTCTATAAAAGGGTACCATGAGGGATCCTGTGGTGATGAAAATCTTCTATATCTTGAGTGTATCAGTGTAAATATCCTGGCTGTGATATTTTACTATAGTTTTGCAAGCTGGTACCATTGTGGGCAATTGGGCAAAGGGATTACAGGCTCTGCATTATTCTTACAACTGCCTGTGAATCTACAATTGCCTTAAAATAAGAATTTAATTAAGATGTGGTTTTCAAAGGATATTTATTACACAGGAAAGTACTCTTATTGTAACATATATAAAAGCAAAATATGAAACTATATTTAAACTAATGACAACTTTAAAGAGTGTATATATCTAGCCTTGGCTGATGTGGCTCAGTGGATTGAGTACCAGCCTACAAACCAAAGGGTCGACAGTTCAGTTTCCAGTCGAGGTCACAGGCCTGGGTGGCAGGCCAGTTCCCCAGTAGGGGGCATGTGAGAGGCAACCACACATTGACATTTCTCTTCCTCTTTTTCTCTCTCCCTTCCCCTCTCTAAAAATAAATAGATAAAATCTTTAAAGAGTGCATCTATCTATCTATATATGCATATATATGCTGAGCTATATATAAACTCTATACTATTTATGCATATACACACAATCTATATACACGTATATATCAGGCTTAACAAACAGGAATACTAAAATACAATGAGTGGTAGAAGGAGAGAACATAAACTTTTTTTTTATTATAATTCAATATATTTTTCAGTTTTCTAAAAATGTTTACATATCACACTGATAATCACCAACCAGGAAACAAAACATCTGGGGCCGTGACCACCCTTGCAACTCATACTTCAAATCTTCAGACCTTTTCTAATAGGGCGTCAGGAGAAATGGCGACTTATTGAAAACCTGAATCTGATATTCAATAAATTATCTTTCCCTACTCTCCAAACTGATGACTTTTGTAATTAATGGGCTAATTTAACTGCAAATCTCCAAGTCAGTAATATTAATTAAAAAAGAAGACATGTAAATGACCTTCTGAAAAGGACTTATCTCTTAATTTGCCCACAAATGAGCACTTGGCCATGACTTCTTAATCAATATCAGGAAGCTGGCTAGAATTAATGCCAGGCCTCTCGGTTTCAGCCACTTTTAAAAGCACTTAGAATCACCACACGCAGACTCCTCAAGACCAGCCCTTTATTTTCCCTTAATTTATCTGACCTTTTTCAGGCAGTGAGTGAATTTAAGGCCTTTATAGGTTTGGCATGAATAACTGGCAACTTTCATTATGTTAGTCATTGACCAAAAGCTTTGGGAAATGTCATCCTTTCCTATGCTATTGTCCAGTATGTTAATAAGATCATTAACATCCTCTTTTGCTGAAAGAAACATCTCATCCATAAAGTAGTCGGAAGTTGGAGGTGGAGGTGGATGAATAAAATTCTTTATTTCTAAGAGAAATTTGGAGATCTTTCCTCACCACCTTTCTTCTTGAATTCAATGGAGCAAACACGATGACTAGCAGGTTTCAAGAACTGACACTTCTGGGCAAAATGCAATTGCCCCTTATGGGGAGCTCTGGGTCTAAAATCAGCATATAAGGTGAAAATCAATTCTAATATATTCCAAAATACCCATAGCATCCTTTAAATTGTCCAGAAAGGACACAGCTAATATACCTTTGTATATAACACATCCCTGGAACTCTTCCTTTTAGGATTGCCCTCTATTAATTCTTTTTATTTCCTAGGAAGTTGTTGACTCTGTTTTTGGCACATTTTAACAAGCATTTCATAATTTATCAATAGTTAGGAAGACCCCCCCTTAAAACCATCAGTTTGTTCTTTCAGTAGGTTTTACCAACACGCACTGGCTGTTTCAGGCTTGAATGCTTCCATTCCCTTGACAAAATAAGTGACCCAGTATGGGAACTGTCAGGTTGAATTCAGCTGAAGGGAATAAATGCTTGCACCATATGAGTGCACTGTGACGAAGCGGTAAGGATGAGTCTGTACCCCACATCTGTTGCCACATCTGTCCTCCACAGCTTCATCTGTACAGGAAGTCACTGTTTACATTTTGCTGCTTAAATTATGAACTCAACAGCGCCCACCACTGTAGAAAAAGTACAGAATATTTTATTTCTTAATATTTTTTATGAAGGGAAAAGCAATGCAAATCTAGTAAGTGGAAAAAACACAAAAGGAAAGCCACCACAACTAATTGCCCAGTGCAAGGGAGGCATTCATAAGGAAATACACCTGTTGGCAGACACAGCTGGATGAGAGAGTGGCTTTGAGTCCACTCAGCTTTCACGCATACCCTCCTCACCTGGCTCACAGCTCGGCTGACTGCTGGACTGCTGGGGTGGTGACCAGATGATCCTGATAAATCAGTTAGATGTTCCCAGCCCCAAACCTGAAAACATCCATGAATTGTGCCGATGTTCTAAGTCTGACTCTCCCTTTAGCCACTCATTTCACGTGTGCTTATTAGGGATTGTAAGTTTCCAGAGAAGTGATATTTTCCTTTACCGAATGCAGTGAAGGGCGTGGGCAGGACTGAATGGATCAGGTAGAGCTGCTGTAATTGCAAACTTCCATTACAGATGCTCCGCTGAGAATAACCAATATAGGCAGAAAGTGGGGTGGACATATTTCAGATCCTAATTACTGATCTGTAAGAATCTAATTTCTCAGATTTCCCAGAGCTATATCCTTTCTGAAATCTGAAAATACAAATGCTGATTTACAATCTTTGATGACTGAATGTACAATCTTACTGTGCTAAGTCTTCTTATCATTTTCACTTAGGTAGCCCTGGTGTCAGCTGCTTGAACCGTGTCATTCATTCCTGTTTGTGAATGGCCAGCAGGTCCCAGGCTTTCTGCATGTGTCAGGCTTTCAGGCTGCCTAGATAAGACAGAACACTGCTTCATGGTAGGGAAGAGGAAGGTATGGATACAGGAATATGTTTGCCCTGGTTTCCTTTTTTCCTCCCATTGTGTGTGACATACCCGAGGCAACTGTCAATAATGGATATGATCTTGGTCTTGGAGACAGCAGTCCAGGATTAAAACCCCCCATTTGCCAGATGTCAGATGCCTCATCAAGGGTAAACTGTTTACCATCTATCAACCTCCCATTTCATTTCTTTAAAAAAATACTTTGAAAAGTGTTTTTAGCTTTACTTTTATTGTTGGCACTATACCAGATGTCCCCAGCTTCCCTTTGCCTTTGCCCAAACACGCCCAGTCCCCACCCCCTCCCTCTGGCATCCACACGCTGTGGTCTGTATCTGTGGGTGATGCACCTGTGTTCTTCAGCTAATCCCTTCACTGCTGTCCTCCAGTCCCCATCCCCCTGGCCCCCTCTGACAGCCGTCAGTCTGTTCCATGTATCTATGCCTCTGTTTCTGTTTTGTTCGTCAGTTTATTTCATTTATTAGGTTTCACATATAAGTAAATTATTTGCCTTTCTCTGATTCACTTAGCATAATAATCTCCATGTCCATCCATGCTGTTGCAAAAAGTAAGATTACCTTCTTTTTTTAATAGCTGTGCAGTATTCCATTGTGTAAATGTCAACCTCCCATTTTCTTATGTATGTAAGGGGAAGGCCACTTTCTTTGGAAGAGTGATGTCAGAGTGAAATGAGTTGCCTTCGTGAACTTTTCTGATACCCACTGACCTTCAAGCCCTCCCTCTGTTTCATCAGCTTTATCCCCTTTGTACTCAGAGACAGTGTTTTGCTCCTTGTAGTCAAACCTCGGCACCTAAGTGTCACGGTCCTTCAAAAAATTCTTTCCTCAATGGAACAGTGATTAAAGAGGCTGTGATTAATGTGGTTTAATAAAAAAATCTACATTTGGTGTGTGTCATCTCCTGGCACAGAGCTTCTAAAACCCTTGGCATTTCCTCAGTGACAGGAGAGGCTTTTGCTATTCATAAGAAGGCCCTTTTCACCTCCACTGAGTTGATGTATCTAAGGCGACTCTTAAAGGCACAGGGCTCTAGGGAGCTTCTGGTTGGGAGCTGGTGGCCAGAGGAACCAACCACGTGAATAGAGGGCTGGAGCTTTCAGCCCCACCAGCTCTGGGGAGAGGAAGGGGCTACTAAAAATTGAGTTCAATCACCAATGGTTGTTTATTTAATCACTCATGCCTACCTAATAAAAAAACTTCCTTAAAAACTCTTGAGCATCCCGGTTTGGGAAGTGCTTCTGCGTTGGTTAACATAGCAACACATCAAAATGCAGGGAGGGCAGCACACCTGGAGAGGGCATGAAGGCTCCACGTCCTTGTTCCAGTCCCTCTCCTCGCCCTATTCACCTCTTCCATTTGGCTGTGGCATTTGTATCTCTTATATAAACCAATAATCATAATTACAGTGCTTTCCTGAATTCTATAAGCTATTACAACTGAGGAGGAGTTATAGGCATCCCTGAATATGCAGTAGTCTGATGGTCAGAAGTGCGAGCGGACTGCAAATCCCATTTACAGATGGTGTGTGACGTGGGGGCCGTCTTGTGGGACTGAGCCCTTAACCTGTGGGGTCTGTGCCAACTCTGGGTAGTTGGTGTCAGAACTGAACAGTTGGACACCCAGTTGGTGTCAGAAAACAATATAATTAATTAGTGTCAGAAAAAAATAGAATTACCCAAAAGACAAAATGTGCATTTAAATATAACTAATTCTCATTGAAATTAGATTTTATGGTAAATATATACAATTTTGTAGAACAAACTACTTTCTAATTGACTCTCAGTTTCAAAAATATTTTCTTTTTTGCTTTCAATACTAAGGTCTGTCTTTGGTTGAAAGAGAAGAAACAAATATGCCACATCTTGTTTTTTTTCCCCCACTGAAGTTTCAGACAAAGCTATTAGAAACACATCAACTATTCAGGCAAAGATTTTGATTAGAGTCTAAAAATGCAGAGTGGATTCACCATGAAACTAAGAAAGCTAGTCTCAGGACCCTCGCTTGAATAGACTCATTATCGCTGGAAGATAGACCAGCTGGCAAAGGCTTAGCTTCCTGAATGGGACCGTTGGAAAGGAAGGGTGTATACAACAAAGGAGATGCAGGAAACGAGAAGAAGAGTCAGGAGTGTGAAGGTAAGGAGAACATAAAATAAGAAAGAAGGGCTAGATGGGGAGGAGAGGGAGGCCCTTTGAAAGCAGGGCAACTGTGCTTTCAGAGGGGGTCTCCGTCTTCCCTGCTATGCTCTGATATAATTATGGTTTCTCTATTACTGGTGAGAAAATTACAGCTCCCAGACAACAGCACATGGAGCAGAAACAGAATTTAATGCTCTGTCTTATACCACCTCTGATCCATGATTGAATTCTGTCAGTTTTGTCTTCCATCTGTACAGTAGCCCCCCTTATTCACGGGGACACTTTCCAAGACCCTGTGGATGCCTGATTTTAAGTCTTAAATTACACAGTATGATATACTACGTATTTTCCTATACGTACCTGCCTATGATAAAGTTTAGCTTATACATTGGGTGCTACAAGAGATTAGAAACAAGAACAAACAATAGGATAGAAAACTACAACAACATACTCTAGTAAAAGTCATGTGAATGGCTTTGGGGCCATTGCTAAGTGAAATAAGAGTTTCCTGAACACAAGCACTGCAATACCAAGACAGCGGACCTGACAACCCAGACAGCCGCTGAGTGACTGAAGAGTGGGGGTGTTTACAGCGAGGGAACGAAGGACAAAGGGTGATTCATGTCCAGGGTGGGACTAAGCAGTGAGTCTTGAGATGTCATCAGGCTACCGAGAATGGTGTGCAGTTGAAAACTTATGAAATGTTTTATTTCTGCAATTTTCTATTTAATAGTTTTGGGCTGCGGGTGACTGTGGGTAACTGAAACCACAGAAAGTAAAACCGTGGATAGGGGGACTACTATATTTCAAACTGGATTACTCTCCCCTTGGCCACTGCCACCACCCTAGTGAAAGCCACCTTTATATTTCTTACCTGGACCTGTACAGTCATCTCTCTATGGGTCCTGTTGCTTCCACTCTTATCCCCTCCAACAGCCACACCAATTTTTGATCCTATTATTCTCTTATGCTTCACCTTCCATCAGGTTCCCATTATATGTAGACCAAAACCTAAATTCTTACCATGGCCTACCAGAGGTTCCTACAGAATCTTGCAATGGCCCAGCTCTCCAGGCACATAGCCTGCCCCCTCTCACTGTTCACAGCATCGTGGGGACACAACACAGCATCCCTGCTGTCTTTGTGCATGCCGAGCATGCTCTGATCTTGGGGGCCTGGCCACCCCCATGTCCCTGCATGGCTCCCTTCTGCCACTTGTCCTCTTAGCTCTCTCCATGCCCACGAAGTCACTCTCTATTCTTTATCTTGACTTTATTGTCTCAATATCACTTAACACAACATGGTGTTATATCACATATTTATTCATATATCACATCTTTTCTACTAGAAGAAAAGCTCCACAAGAGCAAGTTCTTTTCATAACCCTGCTATATTTTCAGCACCTACAATACCTTAGCACAAAAGCTACTCAATGAATTTGTTGAATATATATGCCTGATACCAAAGATGATAAGAGAAAATGTTTACAAAAGTTGGAACTTATTTTGAAAATAATCTCTAAAACTTATCTCTTAAAATACGGAGAAAATGAATGTTTTCCAGTAAGTGCTATGCCTTCGGCACATTTATATCAGAGATATTTCTTGCCATACATACCTGACAAAGTGTTCTGATGACTGATGTCATGTTCTATAAAGCCCCTTGAGCTATTTGGAGGAAAATACAATATAAATGCAAACTAATCACAAACCACCTCTCATAATACAGTACATGAGGCTTTCGATGGTTCAGTGAAAAATAAAGTAGGGAGTTTCTAAAGGTGAAGAAATAAATCAAGTCATAGTCATTATAGTCTGATCCAAACAGTTTAGACCTTAGAAATTCACTGCCTGATGTTTTCAGCGAAGATGAAAGCCTCCTGTACTCAAGCATTCTGTCAGACTGCCACCATTATCATACCCCAATCTGGTCTTTAGGCAAACAGATACAACCTTGATTTTATTGTCAATAAATACAGCTATCTTCAAGAAAGCCAACATTTTTTCCCTCCTGAAAGTGAAAATATCTTTTCTTTTTTTTACATTAAAAATACTGTAGACAAAGAATGAACAATACAACTATATGAGTTAACAGGTTAGACCCACCCAAAAGCAAGATTGTGTAAATAATTAAAATTTTCTGTAATAATTATAAATATATGCTATTTTTACAATAAGGTTTAAGGATATTAGATTCTAAGTTTACATGCTTTAATTATAGATGCTGGTATGAGATAAAGGAGAGAGTTGAATGTAATTTTCTACTGCCATTCCAAAACCATGCTTCTAAAACTATCGGGTGAAATAACATGCATTGTGGAGAAGTGTTTTCTACTGCCTTACATGGCAAAACAATGAGTCTGCTGAGCCACTCTGGACCTGTGTCAATCTTGAACATAATGTTTTAAATGCCATCTCATTCATGTGGGCTGTTGATTTTTTTAATTACTAAAAAATCCTAAAAAACCTCTGGGTAAAGCCAGAATTAAGGCCTAATATGAATTGCTATCTAGTAAATAGGTTGATTTTTAGCTTTTATGATAAATGTAGAGCATATTCCATTTTGCCTTTAAAATTTGACATAGAAGCTAAAAAATTAATTTATCAAATGGTCATCTTCTTTTTCTCCTTTTCAGGAAAAAAATGATTACACTAAAATGCAAGATCAACCATCAATGTGGAAAGAGGAGATTATAGACTCAGCCAGATGGGCAAACAGAGAGAGACTGAAAAACAGAAAGGAGTTATTTGTCTTAGTTTTCACATTAATGTTATTGCTAACAATGACACACACAGGAAGTCTTGTTTCTCATGTGGAAATCTATATGCTCATCTGAAAAAATTACTACTGGCCTACATGGTTCCAGAATAGGAATTACAATTACAACTTTGATTTGCAAGGTTTAAGCTTGATAGGAAGCCTTGAAGAAGTTCATAAATTAATGGACACATTGAAAAGAAAATGCAAAATATATCAAAAGTCCTTTTTCTTTTTTGGTACACTCCAAAAATGATCAATCACAGGTTATACTTTAATGTGCTTAAATTATGAGATGCTCTGTTTCAGGATGAGACCCTCTGTAGCGGTCATCCTTCAGGATATCTTAGAGCTGCAAATTCCACTGGGGCTCAGACTTCCTTCACTCCATTTTTTCACAAATTCAAATATGAAGGAAGTATTGTTACCAACTTAATACCAATAAAGAACTGGAAAGAAATTACACTAATAAAAATGGGATTTTCCTTTAATCAGCTTCTTATGAAGAACTGCAAAGTAAACTCCTGATATGGGATGAAAGAGATTATACCCCCTCCCCACCTAATCTAGCAAAGTAAAGGAATGCATGAGTAATAATTTCTACTCGGAGAAATACAGGCTGGCACCACGCTTTGTCATGGACAAGTGCATTAGAGCAGTGACTAATGCAAAGGTGCTAATGGTTCCCAGAGAAGGTGCATCACCCAGTCTCTGACAGCGCTCATTTGCATACATGCATTTAGTCCCAGCAGGGGTGTGCGCTCAGGGATCTCCCTAGAAGAAAGGCAGACGTCCTCAGGTAAAAGCAGCTCTTCACTAAACCTTACCACCTCATTCTGAAGTCCAGTTGTCAGTTAACAGCTTTCAGGATGACATCTTAAATCAAAAAAATGACACACGTGTACAGTAACTGGCCTAATCTTTTCTGTAAATTGCTGCCCGTGGTTTTCAAAATCATAGTAAATTGCTGGCAATTGACAATGTGTCTCCCTGCACGGCTAACTCCAGTTCTGCAGTTAACAAATCAGTCTTAAATTATTCATCAGATCCTCCAATGTCTAGGTTCTTCTGACTGTCATTGATTTCAGGGACCAGTAGCCTGCTTGTATCAGATACTGAAGTGAAATTCATATCATGGTATCAGCATGCAAGATTAATTGTGTGCAGAAAATAATAACTCTGCTCTTTGTCTCAGTATCTCAGTTAGTGGCAAGTGAGAACAACTTGGCACAATCAGTGCTTCTGCTCTCCCAAGCTGCCCTGACACAGGACAGAGCATTTCCTCAGACTAACTTAAAATAGCCTTAATGCCCCGGCACTTCAAATACACAGAGGAAGTGTTTTCTCTATCAATTCTATAATTACAGGGCAAGATAAGATGATGAATTATATACACAAGCTAAAACATCAGATGGCCCATTTAGAAATTATACCATCAAGCCATTGTTCATTTTCTAGAAACAGGGTCGAATCAACTCCCCAGATAGCTCAACCAAGTTCAATTTTTGTTGCTAAAGTAAGTGTGGGTTTAGCATGTGTGTTCTGAAAGGATGTCTTATCGCCATTTTTCTTTCAGCAGCATACATGGGATTTGGCAGGAAGAATATTTATTCTTCTTTGAAATACCTTTTGCATTGGTATTGGCTCTAAGTTTTGCAGTGAGCCAGTCTTTTTTCTTTTTTTTTTAAGAAGCACATTTGTCTATATATGTTTGGGAAAATTAACTCCAGATCACCTACAAAGGATGCTCAGTGTTCTCTCATTGTCCCTTGAGTCTGAACAGGTATTTCTAGGCCACTGGTAGTCATGGCCTGTAACTCAATAGCTCCCTGTGTAGAGCATGTCCCTACAGGACCACCTCCCAAGGGCAGTGGCCTTGCCTCTGGTGCATGTAAACCCTGGAGCGTTCTCTCTGATGCATGCTGAAGAGTGTCTAGAAGAAGAGTGTGGGATGGAGGTGGGTGGGTCAATGCAAATTAATTATAGAAAAAATTTGAAAATGTAGTGATTCAAACCACTTTTTTTCTCACTGATGGTAGGTCAGTAATAGCATCCAAGTTTGTGGAGGTCAGCATGGTTATTTTGTTACTCATTTTCCCATCTTCCTTAGGGATCATCCCTGATTCCAGTGCAGGCTATGTTTCCTGCTCTATGGTATCAGAGTTCTTTTTTCTTCATCATCATAACATTGGTTACATGTTCTTGTTATGGGTCATTTACTGTCTGTCTTTCATATGATGCAGGACATCTTATGAGTTCAGGAAGTAGATAAAGCCTTAGTGCCTGACACAGTGCTTTGAGCCAAGTAAATACTAAATAAAATTGTCTATAGAATTCCATATGATTAGTTTGGTATTATTTTCAGCTGCATACTTAGAGCCCCCAAACAGCAGCTTAAACACTTTTCCAAACATAAAAGAAACTTGTTGTGGGCAGCTCAGGGCTGATATGAAAGCTCTGCAGAGGTATCAGGGTACTGGGATCCTTTTCTCTTTTTATTCTAGTCTTCTCGTGCAATTTATAAAGGTCCTTCATGGTCAAAGACAGCTGCCACCACGCTGGTAGCAAAATATTGGCTCCAAAAATGTTCATGTCCTAATCCTCAGAATCTGTAAATATACTAACCTACTTGGAAAAGGGACTTTGTGGATGTGATTAAAGTGAAGGACCTTGATATGCTGAGATTAGCTGGTATAATGCAGGTGGGCCTAATCTAGCCACACAGGTTCTTAAAGCAGAGCCTAGGATGGCAGCATGATGAGGATTTGCTGGACCTGGTGGCTTTGTGATGGAGAAAAGCATGTGGGTGGTCGCTGGGCACTGGGGAAGGGAAGGAAACAGATGCTTCCCTACAGCCTCCATAATGCAATACCTTGACTGTATTTTACTTTATTTTTTCAGTTACTGAGTTATAATTGACACACAACCTTGTGTTAGTTTTAGGTGCAGAAATCACAATTTGATTCATGTATGTATTGTGAAAAGATCATCGCAATGAGTTCAGCTACCATCCATCACCTCACAGTTACAAAACTTTTTCTTGTGTGATGAGAACTTTGAAGAACTTCTCTCTTAGCAACCCTTCAAATACACAATATGAGACTGTTAACACTAGTCACCATGCTGTACATTACATCCCCGGGCTTACTCATTGCAGAGCTGGGAATTTGTACCTTCTGACCATCCTCACATACTTTACCCACCACCTATGCCCCGCCTCTGGCAACCACCGGTATGTTTCTATATCTATGTGTTTTTTAAAAAGAAAATTCTTTTTCTTTTAAAGTGTGAAATGATTGTACAGTGTTTGTGTTTCTCTGACTTACTTCACCTGGCCTAATGTCCTCAAGTTCCATCTGTGTTGTCGCAATTGGCAGGATTTCCTTCATTTTTATGGCTGAATAATATTCTATTCTATACATGTGTATTTTCTTTATCCATTCGTCTTGTCAGTGGACACTTAGATGCATCCGTGGCCTGGCTGTTGTAAATAATGCTGCAATAACATGGGGGTGCAGACATCCTTTCAAGATAGTGATTTCATTTCTTTTAGATAAATGCTAGATCAGATGGTAGTTCTATTTTTAATATTTTGAGGAACCGGCATTTTTTTCCATAGTAGCTATCACTTGGATTTTAGCCCATTGAGACTTGGTTTCTGACCTACAGAAGAAGCACAGCACTTATATTCTTTAAGTCAATAAGTTTGGGCCTGCTTCTAAGCTGAAGTAGCTCTAAGCAGCCTTTCCAGAAGTCCTTCACAATTCTTCTGCTTCTCTCTCAATGACCAGACCTCGGATGACTGTACCTACTCATACAGAGGCAAAAGGAATATTAGGACTCACACATCAAATAAAAGCAGGGGTTTCCATGACTCTTATCCAGGAAAAGGGGGAGCAGATCATGGAAGAAAACCATAAACTTACGTCACTATTTATTTAATAAAAGAATGATTAGATGGATATAATTGAACACCTAGAAAATTAGAAAAGTGGTATGAGTTTTATAAAAAGTGATACTTCCTATCCGTACATTGATTTAACAAATGGATATCCTCCCTTTTTCTTTTAAGTTAGTTAAATTTCATTCAACTTTTGTCCCTATCAATGTAATTTTAATTTTGGAAACATGCTTTTACAGATTCTATACTTTTAGGAAATTAAGACCTACTAATAATCAGATTCCATAAACTGCAACCCAGAGAACTTGATTCAACCAGCTACTATAAGAATAAAGTAGAATTATTTTTTCAGTGCATTCAACTTCACTTGTTATTTGATTGTGAGATATTACATTTGGTTTCTGTAGCAGCTTGAAAGTTCCCAGGGAAAAAAAAAGCCAGCCTTTCATGGAGTGTAAACAGCTGGATGCTTTGATGCTCTGATTTGAACGCGTAAGCACACTGATAATTGCAATAAACACAACTGAACGTTGTACCGTTGTTGCACTTCCTGGTTCCTCCTGAGCCAGGAAACAGGTTAAGGCAGTCAATACTGAGGGCATCCAAGGGGCAGAGGAGATACAAGCCCATCTCTGACCAGACATGTGGTTATTTCGTGCCTCTCTCCTTTTTCGTTCTGTCACCTGTGCCTCTGTTCACTGGTGTGTGCTGGCAGCAGCCAGTTCTGCCTCATCTTCTGGGCAGTCCTTGCCCAGGTACTTTTTCTGTGTTTTCCTCACTGTCAGCCTTCAGATCCCAGACAGCCCTGCTGGTGGACAGACATGACTTGTGAGGAGTTTCATCCCAAAGCGCATCTCATTGGGAAGATTTCTGAACTGTCCTTCTGTTAGCATCTCCCTGCATCAAGAGAAAGCAAAACACATCTCCCTTCCCACTTCTCATCCTTGATGTTCAACTTCAGACCAAGCATGTTCAATTTTCACATCTTTTCTTATACATCTCATTTGATTTCCTCACCATTCTGCTTGCCCTGTGTTCTCCAGCTTACCCTCAGCCAGGGTTGCAGAACTCTTGTGTTAAGGCAGCAAATATTACAACACTGGGTGTCTAGTGGCTGCGGTAATGGACCAAATCACAGGTGGATGCATAGGGCCATCTATGTTCAAGGATCTAAATTAGATCAGTCTGAAGTGTCAGGCCCATAATCTCTCATGCCGTGAAAGTATGGCTCAGAAAGAAATCTTCTCTGTGCAGAGAACTTTTTAGATATGATTATTGTTATTTGTGATCCCTCCCTCCCACAGGCTACATAAGAAATTTTGATACAAAGCGTTGAAATGAGTTTTGCTTGCCTCTTTCTGACAGTGTTGTCGAACAATTGTTATTGCAGGCTCCTCTGTTCCTGCAGGGCCCTTCGACTTAGTGTTCATCAGTTGTAATTTGACTGCATGATGTGATTTTAGTTCATAAAGCTACATGGTGGTATATGCTGCTATTCTGGTTTTGAAAGTAAATTAATGCAACTAAACATGTTTACCAGGCTCTCTTTTATAATCTGAGAACGAGTGCAAATGTCATTGAGATTCTTCATCACTGATGTTGAACTCTTAATTGACATTTCACAATAAAGATATTGTATCTTCAGAACAAGATACTTAACATCACAAGAAAATCCAAGATGTTAGAGGCATTTACTCATGTTCCATTCGTTTTAACTACACAGTGTTATTCTAAAATGACCTTATGTTTACTGATTACATGGAACATTCTCTCATAGCAGCTTTTAATTGTCTTTAAAAATATCACAAAGCATTAGAATATAAGCTATAAAAGTGTGGTTTCTCCACTATAACATCATTTTCTTGAAACTAATACTTACATAGAAATTCAGCAGCCATGGTCTGCTCAGAATGGCTTAATTTATGTGAGCAGTGGCTTCACAAACTTACAGCTATTGGATTAATTAAAATAAATATTGTTTTACCCAATTTAGTGAGAGAATAAGTCACAGTTGGAGATTGCTACATCAGCAGAGGCCACTAGCAGTAGGTGGAAAAGACTGAGGCCAGCAGGAGGCTGTGATGCCTGCAACCCCCACACAGTCTAAGACTGGTGTTATGAGAAGTGGACTGATTCCTGAGTCCTCTCCCAGAGCAGCAGAGGAAAGAGAAGGGAGGACAGAGAGGTAAAGTTCTCTACCATAGTCAGCTTTGGTGAGGAGGGGTAGATTTGAGTCAGACCTGAGACTAATTTTTAATTACCTAAGTTGTTGCAGAATCTGTATGAAATGTAATAACAAATGGGTAGAGGGTTTGCAGTAAAATAGGTGGCAGAAAGTTTATTCCAAGTAATAAAACTCATCCCAATGAGTTGAGACAATGGACTAGATGTAGAGGTTAAATGTTTACTTTTCTTTAAAAAAAATGATCTCAGGAAAGACTTGCAGTCAAGATGGTAGGGTAGGTAAACTGTGCCAGCCTCCTCTACAACCACATCAGAATTATAACTAAATTATAGAACAGTCATCATTGAGAATCACCTGAGGGCTAGCTGAACAAAAGTCTTACAACTAAGGAAATCAAGGAGAAGCCACACTGAGACTGGCAGAATAGGCAGGCCCCACACTCATAGTGTGGTGATTAAGAATCAGAAGGGATAGCTCGGTTTTGGAAATGCCCCCTGAGGAATGAGGGGTCCCAGCCCCACACCTGGCTCCCCAGCCCAGGATACCAGTGCTGGGAGGAAAAGTTCCCATAACATCTGGCTGTGAAAACCAGTGGGGATTGCATCTGAGTGAGGCAGAGGGCTGCTGGGGACTGAGACATCCTCTTAAAGGGCCCGAGCACAGATTCACCAGCTCAAAAACTTACTCATTCTATGCTACAGCACAGGGGTAGTGGCACAAAAGGTGCCAGAAACATATGGGGAAGAACTAAACTGACTAACTTCAGAGTGAGGGCTAAAGGGACATCTCTCTCCAGGATAGAAGTGCTGGCAGGTGTCATTACTCCTTTGTTAAACTTTCTTCCCACCCAGCTGGCAGGTGCACGTGGGCACCAAAGTTGTGCTCTCCATTAACCTCACTAATCCTGTTCACCCCACCCTGGTGGTTTCCTGAGGCCCCACCCCCCTACTGGCACACCCAGCCTGAACGTCTTCTCCACACAAGCGACCTGCCTCATCTTGTGCTGCAGCCTTCCCTAAAAACTCTCAAAGGTCCACAAACATCAAACAAGTAGCAGCTGGCTTCACAAACACCCCATGCCTTGTACCTCTTGCTAAGTGGCCCCAAGCCTAGCATAAGCATTGTAACCCCAACAGGTGGCCCTAAGCCTGGCATAAGCAGTGGTCAGTCTAGTCTTGATATGTAGCTTTAACTAAGTGGCCACAATCCTGACACAAGTGGCAGCTGCCCTTGGCTCACATGGTGATGTCCACAAAGGATCCCAAGCCAAGCACTAGGGGAAGTTTACCTTGGTTCACAGCATAGATTCTCCCAAGTGTCTCTAAGTCCAGCACAAGCAATAACCAACTCTAGACCATTTTGTAGCCCAGGTGGCCCCAAGCTGGGCACAAATGGCAGCTGACCTTGACATGCACCAGAGTCTCTCCCAACTGGTCCCAGAACTGACATACCTGGTGGCCAACTTCAGCCCACATTAGATTCCCACAAAACCAACTCCACAAAAGACACAGCTGAAGGATAGACTCAGCACTAGATTCCCACTAAAGTGACTCCCACTCTGTACAGTCAGCCCCTGCACAAAAAATCATCCACTGCAGTCACAGTCAGCCCTCATGCCCAGTCAGCCTGAAGGTCAGTACCACCCACTGATGTAACAACAGCAATCAATGCTCAATTACAACAGGAGGGCACACGCAATCCACACCAGAAACATCCCTGTGGCACCTGGCTCAGGTGACCAGGGAGACTATACCACGAGACCCTACAGGCCACTCTGCCACTATCAGGAGATGCAGCAGTTTACCTAATGCACAGGAATAAATACAGAGAGGCAGCCAAAGTGAGACAAACAAACATGTCCCAAATGAAAGAACAGAATAAAACATCAGAAAAAGAGCCAAATGATATGAAGATAAGCAATCTATAAGATAAAGAGTTCAAAACACTGGTTATAAGGATGCTCAGTGAACTTAGTGAGAACTTCAACAAAGAGATAGGAAAGTTGAAAAAGAACCAGTCAGAAATGAAGAATACAATACCTGAAATAAAGAATACATTGGAGTGAATCAACAGCAAATTAGATAAAGCAGCGAATCACATCAGCTATCTAGAAGACAGGTAGCAGAAAACACCCAGAGGAAAAGCAAAAAGAAAAAGACTGAAAAATTGAGGCTAGTTTAAGGAACCTCTGGAACAACATCAAGTGTAACAACATTTATATCTTAGGGGTACCAGAAGGAAAACAGAGAGAGCAAGGGACTGAAACCTATTTGAAGAAACAATGACTGAAAACTTCCCTACATGGTGAAAGAATTAGACATACACATCCAAAAATGCCCAAACAAGATGAACCCAAAGAGGCCCACAAGGCACATCATAATTAAAATGACAAAGGTTAAAACAAAGACAGAATCTTAAAAGCAACAAGAGAAAAAGCCATTCGTTATGTACAAGAGAGCTCTCAAAAGACTGTCAGTTGATTTCTCCATTGCAACTTTGCAGGCCAGAGGTATTGGCATGAAATGTTCAAAGTGATGAAAATCAAAGACCTAGAAACCGAGATTACTCCACCCAGAAGGGCTATCTAAAAACAGATAAAGAGCTTCCCAGGCAAGAAAAAGCTAACAGAGTACATCTCCACTAAACCAGTATTACAAGAAATGTTAAAGGGACTTCTTCAAAAAGAAAGATTAAAAATATGATTAGAAAATATAAGAAGAGAAAAATGCTCACTGACAAAGGCAAATTTAGTAAAAGCAGTTGATCAACCAACTATAAAATGAGCACAAAGTTTAAAAGGTAGAAAGATCACATGTAATTACAAATATAAATTAAGGTATGCATACACACAAAAGAAGTAAAAAAATAAAGTCATAAATGTGGGGGCTGTGAATAAAAATTGTAGTGGGTCTAGAATGTGTTCAAACTTAAGCAACCATCAGCTAAAAATAGACCGCTATAACCAGAGCTTGGCATATATGCAGCACATTTCAACCACCAACTGAAAATCTACAAGTGATATACAAGAAATAAATTGAAACACAACACTATTGAGAGTCATAAACATACTAGGGAATAATAGAATAAGAAAGGAACTATTTTAAGTAGAATAAGTCAGAAAGACAGAAACCATATGATTTCATTTATATGTGGAATCTAAGAAAAACCATAATAAATAAGCAAACAAAACAAACACACTCACAGATACAGAGAACAGACTGATGGCTGCCAGATGGGAGCGGGGTGGGAGGGATGAGGCAGAGGTGAAGAGATAAGGGACTACAAATTGCCAGCTATGAAAACAGTCGCAGGGATGTAAAGTACAGCATAGGGAATGAAGTCAATAATATTTTAAAATCTATGTATGGTGTCAGATAGGTACTAGATTTATCAAGGATGATCATTTTGTAAGTTATGTAAATATCTAATCACTATGTTGCTTCTGAAACTAATATAATATTGTATTTCAACTATTATTTTTTTAAATGGCTGCTGGGGGAAATACCCCCAATGTTTGCAACAGGACCCAAGGAGGTCAAGGCCCAAAAGTGTAGGCACAGAAGGGATGTAGGGGTCATCAAAACTGACAGGGATGTCGATAGGGTGCCAGCAGAGAGCAGGACTAGACTTTTCGATGCTGAGCACAGTCACGGGAAGAGGCAGACACCTGCACAGAGGAGACTGGTGCTGTCTAGGTGCAGCGCCTCCCTATTTTCAACTGGGAAGCCTACTCCCTCTCTCTGTTGCCCTGGACCTTCAGGTGAGATGACCCTGCCTCTTTTTGGACTCTTACCTCCATGGTCCTTGCTCCTGGCCACTTGTAGCCTGCCCACCTTGCACTTGATCTCTCTCCCTGAGGTCCAGCCCTCAGAACAAGCTATCAGATGGGAAAAGCTGTCGCAGCCAAGGGGCACTTACAATGCCAGTGTCCGTGAGAGCAGGCTAGTCAGGGAATCGCCCGTGTGGGGCTTTGGCGAGGGGCGGAGCCCCAGGGAGGACCCACATCACATGAGGCACAGGCTGCTGCCTGCCTGCTTTCAGGAAGCCCCTCCCACACCAGTTGTTCTGCCAGTGAAATAAAGTCACTATGCTGGGCGAGAGGGAACCAGGCTCCACAAAGGGCAAGGAGGGTCATTGGGCACAGTTCCCCAAGCAGGGGTTTGAGAGAGAGCATCCATTGGTGACAGCGAAGGTCCCTGTGATAGCTGCCTGGTGATTGGCTAGGGGCGCAGTGGTGCGATGGGACTGTCAGTGGATGCACTGGGAAGTTAGTTACGCTCGGCCATTGGACACGCTGGCTGGTGATAAAAGCTAGCTGCTATCCAGGGTCTGTATTGAACAGAGAGGTGGCTTTCCTTTGGAAACTCTTGCTGGGCCGAGGCCAGGTTGCCCCTTGTACTCCTTGTCTTGTTTGTGCTTGCACCTATGGCCCTATGCCCTGCCCTGGGACCTTCAACCAGGGCCTCTGGGCCACCTTTGTGTGGGCACCCACCTTCATGCCCCTCCCACTATCTTATCCAGTCTGGGCACAGGCATCTGACACCTTGTGGAACACCACCTCATGTTCAGGCTGGCTGGGCTGCTGCCCATTCTCCAGGGGCGGTGGGGAACCCACAATCCAAGCGCAAGGGACCCTCATCCAGCCAAGGAGGACCTGCCCAGGCTTTGGTATCATGACCTGACTCCACCTAGGTTGGCAGAGTCCCTAGACATCCAGTCAACCCTGAGAGTTCTGACCCAGCGCCCTGCCTCTAATTCCACACTCAGAAGAGGGCAGCCGCCTGCCCCTACTCAGACAGTCAACCTTGGACCACTGCCCCACCTCAGACCCAAGGTCTCTGCCTTGGACTACCTGCTCCAGAGAGGGCAGCCTCTGACTCACACAGACAGTGCCCTGGACTTCTGCCCACCTCCATGCTAGCTCTCAGTGGACTGTACAAAGTCAAGGGCAACCACAGACCAGTAGTCATAGCATCATTTACTCTGGTTTACCTAGGATCCTTAAAACCAAGATCTCACCCTTGGCCTTCAAGAAGGGAAGAGGTCAACCTGCAATCCCTATGGCTCCACCCTAGCCTGGGGACCCTACATTTAATCTTGTTGCACTTGAACCTGATCCAAAAAATGGGCAGGCACCAGCCAACAATCAGCATCCCATGGGCTCCGCTATGGTCTCCCCACCTGGCAAAGGGCAGCCCCTGGGACACCCACCCACCTCCATCCACACTGTCTACAGGCAAGTCTTCACTCAGGCAAGGGCAGTCTAGGACCAGAAACTAGAGGCCCACAAAACGCTGTCTACCTGTGGACCCTAAGGGCAGGGACTCTGCTGTTGACCCCGTTGTCAGGAAACAGCAACAGCCAACCTCCAGTTAGAGCCGCCCTCCCCTCCCCTGCAGTCTCACCTGCACACCCTCCATCCCAGCTTTCCCCAATATCATCACTTCTGAAAAAAAAAAGTCAACTCAGAGTGGTCTCTTGAGCCTCATGGACCCATATGCACCTGCACACTTCCCATCCCAGCTCCCTGCACCTGACTGCACATTTAGTAAGGAGCAATCCCCCGCCTGCCTTCAGGAAGCCATGAATGAAAGCCACCTCCATTCCCTCATTCCATGGTTTCCAAAATGGATTCCTTGCTCAGCCAAGGGAGACCTCTGGCCATAGGGAGAACCATCTGCATCTCCATGCCCCTGCAAGACCCTCCAACCAGGCACTGCGGCTCAGACCCTCCAAGCAGCAAAGGACCTTCCCAGACCTCCAGAACTCTACCTGCATACCAGGTGTCCAGCCTCAGGGTGTCCTTAGACAGTCCCTGACTTGTCATCTACCTGTGGCTATCAGCGAGATGGTTGGAAGAGGTTGCTACCTGGTAGAAAAGAAACACCTCATACCAATCCTCACTACCAGGGTGTCTTCAGAGAATTTGAACCCAGAAGTTGCAAGGAGTGAAGAGAGTGACCGCACAAGCCCCCATTGCCTTCTAGAAATCTTGGTCCTGAACATGTCCCTGGCTCCCAGGTGGTACCCTGACTGCCAGAAAGGGAAGAACCAATCCCGGTGGCCCTTTCAGCTTTACCAGGACACAGGGCAGGAAGAACAGCCTCAGCCTGGAAGGAGAGTAGGGGCATCTTGATGCAGACATGAGAACGCTGAGGCCACTAGCCCGGGTGGAAATCTGTCGACCAGTCCAGGGCCCAGGGCAGGGGCCTTTGCCAAAGGCTGAGGTAGCTGCCTCACTCAGAGACAGGCTCGAAAATGTCAGAGGTCTGTGGCCTGGTGCTGAGGCTTCGCCAGTAACGAGCCATTTAGAGCACAGTCCCTTGGATGAGTCACTGTGCCAGGGTGCTGGTGGACCACAGCCTGGAAGCCTTTGGCCTTGGACCAACTTGAGCCTGATGTCCTGGTGGCATGTCACTTGGGGAGTGTTTTTCTTCTGGAGGGTTTTCTGGTTCAGAGGGAGCAAATGATGCTGTGCTTTAGAACAGGAGAATGACCGGAAGTTGGAGGAGCTGTGAGTTTCATTTCACAGAAGTAAATAGATAAAGCCTTGGTAGAATTTAACAGAGCTTACATGTATAAAAACATCTTTTAACATAAGCAGGGAAGGGAACAAAAACTCTCCGAAGAAGTTTCTGAGCTAAAGGATTCACTCAATGTTCAAAGAAGAATATCAAATATTGAATATCTGCTTGTTAACTTGGCATCACAGCAAGGACATGAATTAAAGAACTTGCTGGAGGACCAGGCCTCCCTGGACAGGGCATGAGATGATAGGGGGCGAGGACTGGGGACATGTTCTGGAGGAGACCCAGGCCCTGAGCACAGAAGTAAGTGTCACTGGCTGAGCTCCTCCAGGCTGACAGGTCCTCTGCCCTGGAGCACGAGGTGGGGCATTGCAAGGACAAGCCCAGCACTGCAAGCTTCTATGGCAAGATGCAGTGGTTCCTGGAAGCTTCTGCTGTGTGGGCAACAATTCCACAGCATGCAGGTGAGATGGTCGCATGCATGCCCACCCCAGGGGCACAGAAGGGGGATGGGGTGGACTGTGGGTCATCTCCTGATGTGGAGAGGACATGAGCTTCAGCTGACATATATGAATTTTCAATGTGTAAGAATGTAAAAAAAATCAGGCATATGTTCATTAAAGGAATAAACTATAAAATACAAACAGCAACAATGTTTCTGTCTATATTCAATTATAGTTCCACAGGTAGGCCTTGATCAATACAGTGGCTCTAGTCATACAGCAATAAATAGAGCTGTTGTTGACAGAATAATACATCCATCTGCTCCTTTGAAAACTATTTGAGTGCCTATAGAAAGCCATAAAATAATGGCAAATTTCTGATTAAAAACTTGTAATGCCAGCAATTACTTAGTGGTTTACTATAGTTTCTGTATGTTATTGAACTATAATAAAGCACCAAATTAGACTTTTGGAGTAAAAGTTTTCAAAATGTTTGTATTTGCT
Organism: Phyllostomus hastatus; assembly: GCF_019186645.2. NCBI lineage: Eukaryota > Metazoa > Chordata > Mammalia > Chiroptera > Phyllostomidae > Phyllostomus > Phyllostomus hastatus. Next base: position 8,008,482 of record NW_025334017.1, on the reverse strand, counting down.
GAAATTTATGAGAAATATAATACTAAATTTAAACTTGCTTATAATTTTTGTTGCTATGGAATAGAAGCCGCAGCTGAGATCAAAAGTTTCACCATTCACAAAGAGTTACTGAAGATACTATTTTCAGAAGTTGTGTTCACTTAGATCATGCCAAATGAAAGGTATAGTTTGTCCTCTGGAGTAAGAAATAACAATATTTACATTGCCTTGTTATTTTCTAAAGATCAAAACTGAATCATTTTGGAAAAAGATTGTGTAGGAACCAAACATCATTTTTTAAACTTTATTGTTTACACTATTACAGATGCCCTGGCCCGCCTACCCCCACTGCCTTTGCCCACCTCCTGCACCCCCTCCCCCACCACTGCCCCCAACATAAATTTTTATATTTACAAGTTTGGGGGGCTCATTTAGATTCAAGACCTGGAAGCAGATGATGGCAGTCCCTCCTTTATAAACGTTTAGTGACTGAATGGATACCACTCCTACCTCCACCAGCCCCCAGTCAACATTCCAAAAACATTCTTGCAGGACAGCAGGATAAATACATATTAACATGTTCAGAATCAGTAGCATTTTGCTATTCTAGTAAATGGAAACAGTTTATGCATTTTCCAAAGTGTCTCATTGATATAAATATGCCATTTACTTCATGATATAGTAAATGAGATACCATTCTTGAATTTTGAAAGTAGGCATACTTTGGCCGGGTTTCTATGGTGCCATTTCTCTGTCATTTGCTGATAAATTATTCTTGAATAAAGGTGCATTGTACCTAGCTTCAGCCCTCTGTAAACATCACATTTCAAGGTTCCTTTTGAAAAAATGTCCATGTAGGAGGAAATCATCCCAAAAAAAGGTAAATTTAAGCTTAAAATTAATTACTAGGTTCTGTAAGCTTTATTTGTTTAAATACAGAAAAGAAATATACAATAGCTCATTAGTTTGAAACTGCCATCAGAAAAAGGATTTTTTGACACACAAAATATTTAGAATGTTTATATAAATAACAGATGGGTAGTGCACAGTTCAGGGGAGCTGAGACTTCTGCTTCCTATGCAATTGTTTGCACGGAGGACTCTGAACCAATGGTCTGGAATTTTCCTACTTGGAAGGAATTGCCCAATGTCAAAGTTGGTGGAAGAATCCAACCCTGGAGGAAAATGAGTCTTGATCAGAGAAGAGAATTTTCCAAGTATAAAGGAATGATTTTGGCTAGACAATAAGAATAAACCTTGCAAAAGAATCTCACCCTGTCTGGCTATGCAGGTGAAATAGCCAACTGAAGATTCTCTCGAAAAAAGAGGACCCTCGTGGACAGTGGTGTCTATTTGAGCCCCAAGAGGATGAGAAGTACTGTTACTGCCATTTGGGGAACCAGTTTAACTTTATTTAAGAGTCAAAATACCCACAAATCAGGTCCCTTTGGAAAAATTCAGTCCATAAAGCACGGCACAGGGAAACAAATGCAGGCAGGTTTTCCTCGCGTGAAGGCAAAGCGCCTGCAGAGAGGGGGGCGGCAGTACAGCTGGTCCCCTCCCCGCCCCGTCCCCTGCCTGTCGGCTGTTAGACGCCCTCTAATCGAAGCTCATGATTAATACGAGGTAAAGCTCCCCAGGATTTCTTTACATTCTTTTTTTCATGTCTCAGTTATGCGCATGTATATCCATGCATTCTGAATTCTGTGTGTATGTGATACAATGAATATTCTCTAGGATCACTAATGTGTAAGTTCCACACATTTTTTCCAGAAACATCCACTAGAAGAAATATTAGCCTAAAGTTTTTACAATTTGGAGTAATCAAAAAGATGCCATAAGACAACAGCCTAAGACCTGGGGAATTAAAAAGTACAACTTGAGTTCTCAACATAACTTATTTTTCAGTATCTTTAAATGTAGCAGATGAGCTGGATTTTCATATATTTTCATTCTGAACATATTCCTAGGGAGGAAAAAGTGATTTCAAGTCCTGCAACTTCCAAAGAAGCAGCAATAACTTATTAATTGTGCCCTTTCTCATCTTAAAGTGTGGCATGAAAATCAGCCTTAGAGACTTCTAAAGATGCGTAAAGTTCTCCTGGGGAGAGCAGTCAGGACACTAGGGGAATCTAGCTGTAGAAGTATTTCAAAACAGCTATTTACATGTTGAAAGAAAGAATTTAATTAATAGTGTTGTAGCTGTGAAGTTAATATGAAGATCTGAGGTCCTATCACAAGGGACTGTTACTTATTTTTTAAATTTTTTGAGCAAGTCACTCAGTGCCGCATTGCTCCTTCACAGCTCTTGCGTATTAATATAGGTCTCAAAGGATTTCGGAATGATGCTTGTGATGCCTGTTAATTTTTTCATTATTAATCAAGATGATGATGTTGGTGGTAATTATAAGAACCACCACATACTGAAACCTCACGATGTGCCAAGATCCTCAGTCACTTTTATGCATTAGTTAATTCTTTCATCAATCCAGCAAAATTAGCGCTGTGGTTTTCCTCCTTTTGCAGAAAAGGAAGCTGAGGCTCCAGCAGGTTATGTAAGTAAGCTTTGGTTAGCTAGCTACCCACAGTCATCCTGACCCCACCATGCATGTACACATCCTCTAAAACATTCATTTTCTTCAAGTTCTGGAAGTGAATCAGCACCCTCAAGATCACGGTAATGAACATGCAACGCAGAGATGGCTGGAAGGTAACAACGAAGGGAACATCTGGAGGCTATGATCAAGGGTCCCCAGGACAGGCCAGATGTCTGACTGCCTGTGACCACAAGACTGTATCCTTTCAGTTAATAAGAATGGTCCGGTAATGCCAGTCATTGGGGCAACACCCAAGTGCACAGAGATTTTGGGGAAATTAATTTGAATCCAGTGTTTGGAGAAAGACTCACTATTTTATAATAAATATTTTGGGCCAAAATCAGGGAATAAGGAGGTTTCTATTAATATGTTTAAGTGGATAAGTCCAAGGAATGCCTTCATGGACTAACAGGAAATAGAGAGAGCTCTAGAAAGTTAGTATAAGAACCAGCACAAATGGACAAGGGATTTTTTATGGAGCCCAACCTGGGCAAGTAGCAGGGGTGCTTGGGTTTGTCCGGGGCACTTTACTGTGCTCTGTTTTCCAGAATAGATTTCCTACAGACTGGACCTGAGGCTACACAGGGAACTAGGGAAATGTCATCAGCCTTTAATATGGTAGATAGAGAGAGACCAACAGAAAACCTTTAAGATGCCCCTTCTGGAGTTATCTAATCTTTTAATGCCTAGCATACTTGACTGATTACTTAACAGCATTTTAATGGATAATAAGATGAGTGATCAATACTATTACATACATTTTTTATAATTTTGTACCCAAAGAAATGAGAAGAAACCCCCTTCACATGCACATTGATATTAGAAAAACAGTTCATAAAATAAACTTGGAGCAGAAGAAGAAAATCAGACTTGTGTGGAGCAAATGAATGCCATTATTATTATTATTATTCATTTTTTATAACTTCACAGGGTTGTTTGGAAGCTTACCTGAGTTACCACATATGATACACTTAAAATAATGCTAAAAACCCAACAATTATATTTACTGTTACTATTGGCAAAGCTGGTCCTGTTCTTAAAATTCATAGAGACTCAGTGGGGTTAAGTGATTTGCCCAAGGGCTCAGAGTTAGTAAGTGCTAATAACAAGATTTGAACAAGACTTATGATTTGAAATTCAGCCTTCTTTCAACACACTATGATGCCAATGCCACAGGGTAGAACCCCTCTGTCTAATTCACTCTAAATCACTTTATGCAGAAGAAAATAAAAGAGACTTTCTATGCAGTGAAATAAATTATGATTTAAAATGACTCTCCCAATCACAAGATACAAAATGCTAGGTGTTGAAAAATGTTATGCTTATTATTCCATGATTATATTATTCATAAGATTTGCATTTGAAAATTGCTTTCTAATCTGCATGTTACAGATGATAACTGGGCATTCATTTAAGTATTTTTTCTGTCTTAGAAATTAGTGGTGAAAGGCAATTAATAGCATAAATATTAAAGGTAGAGTTGGGAGTTTGTATGAACTCAGTATTAGAACTGTCATTTTGGGTCCCCAGAACATTTGCCAATATGAGAAAATGATGATGAGTTCTAATTATAAGGTTATTATAATCTAGGGCAAAGGGTAACTCCTTTAGAGTTCCTGGAGAAAATCCATTTGCTGGCTGGCTAGATAAAAAATTCTTCATTACCACATGGGCTTCTTCAGAGCCTAACAGTCCCGAAGACATCTGTGTTGGTTGTGGCAAATTTTCTAAGATCAAAACCACAAATGCTGGTAGAAGATCACTGTGTTACTTAGAACATTTGAGACTTTCATATAACAATGGAATAAGCACAAATACAGTTAATATGAAACATGTAAAAAATTAATTACAGCTTTCTTATTTTTTTGAAATTATACTGCTGAGTTTCTTCTCTTCAGTCTCTACAAGTGAAAATTGTTCTGGTTTGTGAGAAAGATGTTTAAGAAACAAAACTAGAAACTTAACCCAAGACACATTACGTTTGGGCAGGAATCCAAAGTCAGTTGGGCAGAGCTGTAACAAAGACTGTGAGGTCTGCTGACACTGCTTCCAGACAGGCAGCGATAGTGTTCGTGTCACGATTTTTAAAGACAACTGTCCTCTTTGATCAGGATTTCAAAGGAGGGACCACCACACTGATGCACTTAGTTGTTAGTCAACATATATTCCACTTAAATATCTGCAGATTTCATTCTTTGTCAAGCACTTTTTTTAGAATTATTATTGATGCAAAGGTAGAGACTTGCTTTCCATATTTGTTATATTAACATCTTCATTTATTTTCCCAGTTCAGAAAGAAGGATATTCAAAACCATGATTTCACTTCACATTGGGTGCTGCGGACATCACGACAATAGGCCTTTCTACAGTGGCCACAAGGACACATGGAAGCTGAGTTCCACTTGCGCTCACACACCAAGCATTGACTGCCATTGGTTTGGAGTTCCATTACATTAACATCCTCCCAGATCATGCCTTCCGGAATGGGATCCAGATTCATTTTTTATTAGTATTCCATTTGTAATGTTACTTGGACTACTCCACTTATGTATATAATAATATACAGTCATAATAATTATTTATTAGTGTACTCTTTCCAAAGTGTATTTTAAAAGCATGATAAACTTACCTTAGAGAGCCCACCTACTTCCAAATAAAAGCAGATAATGAACACATTCCAGGTGACCCAGAGGGCAGTCCATACTGTATACTAGAGAGAGAGCAAGAGGGTGGGGAAAAAAGAAGAAAAAATATGGAGATGAAAGGCATGTATACTAAATAAATCAATAACAAAATGTCAGTACGTCTGTCTTCTGGGAAGAAACAGGGCATGCTCAGGGAAGAGTGCTCCTTATGAGATCCCCTAAGATCTCTAGAAATTAAAAATCCAATAGTTTCTACTGCTTTCAGTAAATGCCAGTAGAGCTAGATATATTCTTAAAGTGTTTTGCTTGCTTGCAGATACAGGTTAAATCCACCACTGACTTGATTTTTGTTTTCTGAGCATTAGCTTTTCCAGGGAATGAAGCTTTGCAAATCTTGGTGGTTGTCTCTCTATCTATCTAATTTTTGGTTACAATATTAAATTGTCAAGTTTTGGGGAAGGTTAGGCAAAATCCACCCCTTCCCTATCCCTAAGTGAGAATCATGTTTGACAATGGATGTGTTGTGTGGAGTAAAATTAACACACTTTCACCTGTTATACTATTTTATTATGACTGAAATGTGTACCTCTAATATACTCTTACGATGGAATATCATCATATAAAATATCTTTTAAAATCACAGAAATAATAAATAAGAATAAAAATGAGCAAATGAGCAACAGATTTAATAATAATGGGAAAATCCTTTCCAATCACATCCAACAAACTCTAACCATGCTAGCCGTGCTGATCCACTGGCTTTGTTAGTGTGTGTGAACTAGGGAGTGCCTTCCTCAAGAATGTTAGTCAGTCTGAATTAATGGAGGAGGTCTAAGGGCCCGATTCATCCAGTCATTTTTGTATGTACATGGAGAAACTGAGGCCCAGAAAACTGACATATAGATCAGCTTAGGTGACTGAGGATGGTACTTACCACGGGAACACCATTACAGACCAGACACAATGGCTTACTCATTTATTTTCACTTTACCACAAAAACCTATGAATCCTTAATTTCTGAAAGGAGCATACTAATTACATGATTGCATACTAATTACTAATCACACACTATTGTCAAATTAAAATAGATATAGAAATCATTTCATTAGCTTATTCTATGCTGTGTCAAAGAATATAACTATAAATTTTAAACCCCATATAAAATAGCCCTGTTCCTATTAGAAATCTTATTGGAAGCCTTTAGTTATTTATAAAATTTAATTCATACTTTGTATCTTTCTGTTATTTATGATTTTCAAAAAGCTTTCAAAATAATCACATATTGTGTAGTTATATAATTGGGTATTTTTGATATCTTTTTTTTCTTTCTGGAGAACAGGTTTTGCTTGTTTTTTTTTTAAATAATGCAATCAAAATATGAATTTAGGTCTCAAAATCACTGGAAATTCAGAGAAGTTGGAAGTGTGTTAAAAAGTTAAAATAAGTTAAACAGCGTTTAGTGTTTGCAGATATATTGATTCTCTGTTGACATCTTCTGCTACTAGTATCTTCCAGTATGAGTGACCTTGGGCATTTCAAAATGTGCCAAATGCATTAAAACATACTTTTTTGAACCACAACATGTGCCCACGAATGTTGAAAATAGCTAAACTACATCTGCAGTTTATACTTTTTGTATACTGATCAGGCCACAGTGACCATAACAATGTTAAAACTGTTGCTAAGAAGATGGGTTCTGGTATCTGACGTTTTTCACTCTAAATCAATCTAATTATGAATATATGAGAATGAGAGAAGTTGCAGACCACTAAGTAATTTTTAAAAAGCCACTAAAAAAGGTTAAGAAAAGGACATAAACTAAATCAAGACTAAAGGAAGAAATAAGCTGAATTAATTGCAAAGCCATATAATTTTTAACTGTTAGGACTACAAACCTAACCCTTAAGTATATTTTTAGGAATGTCAATCAACTCATAGTTATCAAAAATGAATTGCAAAACAAATCTATTTAAAAATCAGAGCACAAGTGCAGTGATTGAAGTGTAGGATCTCTCTCCAGCTGCACTATTGATGCCACTTCTGAACTTTCAGAGATGAAATTCCCAGTCTGAACAGACTCCAACTATCATCTGCTAAATTGTTAATCACCAGAGTGATTACTATGCTGCTTTCTGTGTTCCTGGTACTGTGCTGAGCACTTTACACAGATCAATTTATTCAATCGTCACACTGAAATCGAGGTAGGGAGGGGGTCATTTTATAGCTTCATGTCACTGTTGGGACGGAAACTCGAATAGTTTGACTCCGGAACTGGGGTGCCTATGGATTACATAATAAGTTTCATTTTTAAAAATCTTAAGAAAAGGACTATGGATTAGTTTGAGAGTTAATGCTCTACCTAAAAATTGCAGTTTATCAAATAATCAATTCACTGAACTATCAGTTTATCAAAAATTTATTTTGTGTGTATGTATTCTATAACTGGCAATGTTTTAGGAATGATGGTTTCTTTTGCATTTTGTGATTAATGTGTTTGCATGATATGGACATCATTTTTTAAAGAAACGATGTAAGTTTCTCCTCATACAAAGATAATTTGTATGATTAACTTCTAGATTGTAATGAGGTGAAAACTGTATACCTCAGTGTGCACCTAAGACACGAGTCTTTACATAGAAACAAAGGGAAAGAAATCTCTAGCAATACAAATGTGTCCATAAATAGTTTTACTTAGGCATGAACTGTTTGGACAACATATGTATTCTTTTTAAAAAAATAATTTTTATGTTTTTATCAAGGACATTCTTTTTTTTAAAGTATTTATTTATTTATTTTTAGATAGGGGGAGGGAGGGAGAAAGAGAGGGAGAAAAACCAATGTGTGGTTGCCTCTCATGTGCCCCTTACTGGGAACCTGGTCCACAACCCAGGCATGTCTCTGACTGGCAATTGAACCAGTGACCCTGTGGTTTGCAGGCCGGTGCTCAATCCACTGAGCCACAGAAGCCAGGGCTATATATTCTTTCTTGATGTGGGTTATTTTATTTATAATTCAATTGAAAGAAGAAGAAGAAAGAGATAAAACTCCACTTTTAACGCTCTTTGATCATCATGGAGCATGCCTTTATGTTCACATATCTAGATAAATATATTTACAGTACAGAAAACTTAACTTCCCAATGGAAAAAATAAAACAAAAACAAAGCCACTCTATACTCATCTCTCATCTATCTACCTATTTATCCCACTTTAAGTTAAGCACACATATTTTAAATCCTAATTCACATAGACAAAAGACTATAAAGATTTTTTTTTAAGTTCATGTGTTCTATGTGGTTTGGGAAGTATTTCCCAGTTTTATGAAGATATTTCAGCATTTTCTAATTGAAATGAACTTTAGACACCTTGCAGTCTGTTTCTCTGTTGTCGAGCAATTAGTCTATAACATGATTTGTTTTTACTTCCTAAGCTTTTTTGCTTTCCAATGACCAAAAAGCACATTCATTCATTCAATTCATTCATTCATTCATTCATCCATGTGTCAATCAGATAAAATGTTATATACAATAGGTTAGAAAAAAGAAGACATTACACAGCTCAATTATTTATTAAGCACTATCTCTGTTAGGTTATGCTAAGCAAGTCACGAATATTATATAATTCTTAAAAACAACCATGAATCAGGATTTTACAAACTAAATATGGTACAAAGAAAGCAAATAAGTGTCCTAAGTGTTCACAGCCTTTGGTGAGGGGGGATTTATATCTGGCACCAACGAAATGCAAAGCTAACACTCATAACTGTCACGCTGGGCAATGAGTAGCCCAGGAAGGAGATGTATAATGACAAACGACATAGTAGGGAAATTTTCCTATAGAACAATTTAAATTTAAAGCAAGTGGCTGTCCTTTGTACATGAGCATTGGCATAAACATACGAATGACTAAACTGTTGGCCTGGAAAATTTACGTGGCTTTTTAAAAGTTTAAAGGCAAATTTGAGTTAATTTTAACTTTAAAGTTAATCTTTATTTAAAATATGTTAAATTAGCTAATGTTTCTACTTTATATCAATTGAAAACTGCTTGATTAAATTAATTGATTGCCCAGGAAATAATAATGATTTAAACAATTCTAGGGCACGGCCTCAGTTTGGAATTCATAAGTAAGATTTTTGAATATCTGACATAGGAGTAGACAGGAGTGAAAGGCTGATCCTAAAACAGTACTTACGACCGCTAAACAGGGTTTCATAGCCCGCACTCTGCTCCATGTTGCCTCTAAAGAAACACAGAAGGTGCATTCAAACGCAACTAAACTTAGTATTCCCTAATGTACATATGCCACCTTACAACATAGCTTAACACAAATTTTAATCAGCAAAAGAGTACTATATAACAAAGTTGTTTTGTGTTCTAAAAATACTCATAGAAATAGCAAATTATACCTTTCCAGTAGTGACAGTATCCAAGGGGAATTATTACTCTCTCATTTTGTGATTTAGGCAAATTTTTCTTATAGCCTGTGCTGTGAGGCCTCAGTTACAGTGGCAGGAGCCCAAGATATTATCATGCTTAGAAAAAAAATAAGTTGATTGACGTAGGTGCCGGCAGAGAAGCACACACTATTTTTTTCATGTGAATCCTCAAGTCAGATTGAGATAAGCAAGGCAGTAAGGCCAAGTTTTCTTGTCAAACTCAGACATGTTCTTGAATTAGAAATTGCTTCCTGCTCACCCTGTAAAATCACTTCATCCAATAATGTTTAATTCATTTATTATTTGTTCAGTCAAGTATTAAGCACACTGGGATAGACAATGGAACACAGCAATGGATAGGCCTGGTCTGCCTGACAGGAGAACCCTGTTGAAAGGGGTGAGGTGGGCCGGAGGCAAGGATGGTGACTGTGTAGAGCAGGGGTGGCAAACTCATTTTCACCGGGGGCCACATCAGCCTCGTGGGTTGCCTTCAAAGGGCTGAATGTAATTTTAGGACTGTATAAATGTAGCTACTCCTTAACTAGGGCAAGGAGCTCGGTGCTGCTGCTGGGTAGGAACAAGGTGCCGGGCCAGATAAGACAAGGTGGATGGCTGGATTTGGCCCTCAGGCCTTGTGTTTGCCACCTGTGGTGTAGAGAGCAAGGAGAGAAAGAATCTGAAGGATCTAAGAGCAGAGAGGAAGTGGCACTTATCCCAGACAGGGGTGATCAGGTGAGGCTTTTAAGGGGTGACCATTCAGTTGAAAAATTATTTTCCGCTTCCCAAGCAGGTAAGGGGCAGAAGGCATTCCAGGTGTGTGCAAACTGAGGAGGCAAACAGCATGTGGCCTTAGGAAAGCACACAACACTCAGAATGGTGGCAGGAGATAGCGTGTGGAAAGAAGTGTGTGTGTGAAAGAAAAAAGGTTGCTAGAGCTGGGCACGAACACCAGGCACGGCTACACATGTGAGAGGCTAGAGGAAAGATAGAAATGGGGGGTCCAGGATGCTGAAGGCACAAACTCTCTGTCCTTTCGCATCTCTGAGGCTGGCTCATGCTCTCCTCAGGCCTCTGCCTCATCACGTTCTCATTCTCCAGAAACCCTGTACCCTGTGCCTCTGCACACATTACTTAATGAGCTCCTGGAGAGCAGCAATGCCATCACTTACATTCTTTTCTATTTGTTCAACCCTATCACAGTACAGTAGGTTCTCAATAAATGCTTAATGAGTGAATGGGAACTAGTGCTACTGACATCCTACTATGTGCCTTACAATGCTTCCTGCCCAGAACCCTTCCAGCCCCTTCTTCCCTGATGAACTTAAACTCACACTGCACTCCTCTGCTCTGTATTCGCTGCTGCAGGATCAGATGGATGCCCACGTTACCCACCTCATGGCAGGTGTGCACCTTGTCACAGTTACAGTTTAACATTTTTGTGGGTGATTATTTCATAAAAGCCCACTTCTCCTCACCAGACTGTAGGTACCCAGGAGGACAGAATATCAATGTTTGTGTTTGCTCACCAATGTGCCCTGCACCTAAAACAATGCCAAATACACAGCCGAAACTCAATATACAAGGTTTAAATGAATACATAAATAAAAGAGGAAGGAGGGAAGTTAAGAAAGAAAAAAAGGGAAGAAGGAAGAGTGGAAGGGGAGAAGAAAGGAATGAAAGAAGGAAAAACTGATTGTGAGACCTGATTTTGGTTAGTTTGATCAACCGAGATTATTCTTATATTTTATCCTGCTGAGAGTCCATGATGGCTTTTAAGCCAGTGGTTCAGGAAAAGAGCAAAGGACACATTGGAAGGGAGGACGGCTGACTCCAGGCAAGAAGCCCATATACAGGAGAGAGAATGCAGATGCCTCAGCTTAGATAGTTGTGTGGAGAGCATGAAGAACCAAGGTTTGGAGGGTAGGAGCAATCGGACTAGTTAATGTCACTACTGTATACCAACAGTTTCATCCCATAGAAGCCACTGGTTTCACAGCCCTCTGGCATTTTGTGCTTCAGCAGAACACCAACATTGTAAAATAAAAAGTTCATACTAAATAAGAGTGCTCTGTGTTCACTGCAACGAACTAGAACATAAAATCCAACAGTATTTGGTATTATGTATATAAAGCATTTTGTACTGCAAGTCCAATTCCAGGAGACACCTTTCTAGTACATTATACCATGGCTTAGCAGAGGCTCAGAGAAGAAATCGAGAGCAAGAACTGCGGGCCTGCCGGTGGAGTGATGCCTGTCACTGCCGGGCCCCGGGCGGCCATTCTGAGCTTAGAGCCTGTGCTGTGGGTCACTGACCTTCACTCTGGGACATGATGAAAGGTATCAAAGAGTCAATTTTGAGATTCAAAATAGAGAATGCATTTCTGGAAAACTTTCTAACTTAATTCTTTTCTATAGATGTGGTTGGATTAAATCAAAATGGAAAGATCGCATATTTTAAAGTCTAGGTTTTCTTCTAATGAGGCAATGTTATTATTGTATTACAAGAAAATATTCCATAATTCTACTGAATACTGTATATTTTTTCAGGCTCAGCGAGCATTTTAGAGCATGCTGTTTCTATGTACAATTATTTGTCTATGCTTGTTATTTCTTACAACCTTCTTATACATGCAGCCTAAAATATTATCTTCTTTTTATAGAAAACTAATTACTGTGAAGAACTTCCATTTCACTGTCGCTCACCACAGACCCCTTGTCCAATTGTCCTCCAAAGGAGGGGGTGCTGACACTGTTTGGTGTGGTTTGTAGTATGGATTCACATTCCAAATTTCTTTTAATAAAACGGGAAGTGTTCAATAACAGACTATACAAAATACAGTAGAGGCAAGTACTGAATAACCTTTAATACATGCATTGGTAGTGTCCTAAATCAATTACAATTATATTACATTATTGTTTTCAGTTAGCAGTTATGGCTAGGTAGGTTAGCTTTGTAGGGTGATATATACATGTCAATTTAAATGACAGTTAATGTATATTTACATCTCATTGTAACATCAAGACATCAACAAACCTCTTACTCTATCTACCCAAGCCCCACTTTAAATTTAATGACAATTCCTTGTGAGACTGGAACTTAGTTAACACTGTGAGTCTCACATTTACAGACGTGTCGCTTTGCTGTCTTTGTAAACATTCACTGTCACCCTGTCCAAAGGTAATTGTCTCCTAACAGAATTCAGTCTGTGACAGCTACAATGGCAATGCTGAGTCATCACTGAGGGAGCAACTTCAATCATTCATTTCCTCACAGCAATTCTGTAGTGATTATACAAACATGGGAAAAATAAGACTTACCACCACGATGTATCGGGGTCTGTACTGAATTGTTCCGAACAAACCCAGAATGACAACTATTATGTGTAGAAAATTTCCAAGAATAGGCGCCCACTGGAAACCAAGGAAGTCAAAGATCTGCCTCTCCAATGCTGAAAGCTGGAACAAAACAAGGAGAACCCATGAGCACCTCACCCAAGCATAATCACTTCATTCTCATCTTCGTTTTACAGTTAGAGAAGTCGGCATGTTCTTCACAGTAACGGACAGCATTATTGCTAGAGTTGTGATACCTATTTCATGTACTGTTTTATATAGCTGTTCTCAGAAAATATACTAAGATAACTTTGAGCATTATGACTTAAAGTATCAATAGGTCTTAAACCTACCTGGAGAGCTATACTCCTTAAATCATTTTCTACAGTAGAAAAATCTAGACAGATATTTTATGACACTATATTTTATGGTAGTAATTCATCATTATTTTTAGTAAAATGGTTGGCTTAGTATAACATATTTGGAACCGTAACTCCAGAGTGGTGATGCTAACATGAGTATTGTTTTAAAAAAACAACCCCCTATCATCCCTGCCTTCCTCTTGAAATAAAAATGATCAAATCTTCTGTTTTGTTTATTTTCCTTTCATTGGGCTGTCACTGATGATAATGACATGACCAACCACTTTTTCAAAATGAAGCTTATTTTATTGATTTCCTCTGAGCTCAATGAACTCATGAAAAACTAAAGAATCCCTTTGAATCATATTTTTTGAGATTACATACCTTCATGAAAATCCATCTTAGGTTAGGTAGAATCATCATTTTTGAATATCCAAATAAATATTATGGAGCCATAACAGTTTTAGATATGCCATAGTTTATTGTATTTGCATGATACAAACCACACTTTTAAATAGTTCCAAAATGTATTTAAAATACACACAGAAAGCACTTATGATGGGAGAGATGAATTTTGTATAGTCCAGTGAACGCCAACAATGTCATTATCATGTACACACAATATTTATTGTATTCTATATCTAAAAAATTTATGATTCCACCTGCTGTATTTGGACACTAATCTCACACATTTCAAGCATTTTTCTAGATTTACTTTGATATAATAGTAATTCTAATAAAATGATCCAACCATTAGCCATACTTATGGCCCTAGAAACTGCAGATTTGAAATGAAAATGGTACCCTAGGTATTTTTCTAGTTACGTGGCAGGTGTATGCCTGAATAGCTTTAATTTCCTTGGACATAAAGACATGTCCACCATCCAGTAAGCAAATCTACCTTGGTTAAGATTCACCTTCAGCAAGCTGTGGACGAGAAAAGAGCAAATGCTATAGACAACCAACCAGAACCACATTCATTTCATGGATATTTCCTGATCATCAAGTGATTTGTCACCATCCTGCACTCACAGAGGGGAGGGGAGATGCACAGGAATGGCTAAAAAAAATAATCAGAGCATGATAAGGAGCAGCACCTGCCTCGGTTTCAATCCTGTTTGTCTCTGCTTGTGGCTCTAATTTGGTCCCAGGAACCTTTCCCTAAAATGCAGCAGCAACTGCAGGCAATTTATTTTGAGAAGCAACCTATTTTAAAGTTCTCGCACATCACAAAAACCTTTAAAGTGAACTTTTCAAACAGAGAAAACCTCATTTTTTGTCAGAAAATTTATGGATAGCATTCTCTTTTATGATATTAAAAAAGCATGCATAATGAATATAAGCCACATTAACAACAATTATCAGAAAATCCACACTCCTTATTGAAGGCACTGTATCTCTCTATTTATTAATGTTTGTTCTCTGATAACTTAAAAATGGACCTATGGTGGCTTGAAATGAGGGCACAAACACAAGGCCATTAAGAAAATCAAATGGGGGATCATACCAACCAGAACTATACCAGACCAGGCAAGAAGCAGCTATAACAACTGTGCAAACCTTGAACACTAGATTTGAGTATTGTATTTTATTATTTTTTGTAAACCTTCACCTGAGGATATGTTTATTGATTTTAGAAAAAGAGGAAGGAGAAGAGAGAGAGACAGACCGACAGAGAGACAGAGAGAGACATCAATGTAACAGAGAAACATAGATTGGTTGCCTCCAGTATGTACCTTGACAGTGGTCGAACCTGCAACCTAGGCATGTGCCCTGACTGAGAATTGAACCCATGCCTTTCAGTGTATGGGACAACACTCCAACCAACTGAGCCACCCAGCCATGGCTGAGTATTGTATTTTAAAAAGTCAACTAATGACATCAAAAAGCCTTTCAAAAATAAAATGCCACTGCAATTTTTCTTAATTTTTAATCTAAATTGTATGTTAAGCTCTTCAGACATTTAGTTTATAAGCAAATATTTTCTCTCTACATGTCATACTCTAGAGACATCACTTTTTGCCTCAGAGCTTGACATTAATAATAATGGCCCAGAGCCACTAAAAGAAATTAAATGATATCCTGGTTGCTTTGTTAACTCAGGAGAAGTTTGAATATATTTTAGACATCTCTCTGTCAAAATGGTTCTCACCAATGGTGTGCTGACGCTGCTGGCACAGGCCTATGGATGTGGATCAGATGCATCTCTTCCCAACTCCAAGGTCAGTGACCTCAAGCTGGGAACCTGACATCAGCAACTATGGGAATATTTATAACATGAACATTGGGAAAGGCTAAAAATAAGGGTTTTGTGTGTGTTATGAGAGCTTATGGCTGTACATTTAGCTGCACATGGCTGACTATGCTGTCTGGAAAACAATGGTTCTGAGGCAGGAGGGCAGTGAGAGAAAGTGGCCGCATGTGCACTGTAGCCTAGAAGGAAAGCAACCTGTCTGGGCCAGAGCGGAAGGCTAGGGGCCCCAAAGAGGGAAGCTGCACAGAGGCCATAGCAAAGAAGAGAATGGATGAGACATTCGAAGAATTTGAAGTTTAAATAAAAGTAGAGAATTCAAAAAATTATAAAAGTAACAAGACATCCCAGAGAAAGCAAAACCAACCAGTCACCAGTTTCAAACAGGAAGCAGTGATGTAAAGAACAATAAAATCATTTCTTTTTTTTTAAATCCTCACCCAAGGATATGTTTATTGGGGAGAGAGGGGGGAAAGAGAGGGAGGAAGGGAAGGCAGAAATGACAGAGAGAGAGAGAGAGAGAGAGAGAGAGAGAGAGAGAGAGAGAGAGAGAGAGGGAGAGAGAGAGAGAGAGAGAGAGAGAGAGAGAGAGAGAGAGAGAGAGAGAGAGAGAGAGAGGGAGAAGCATCACTACAACCTAGGTATGTGCTCTGAATGGAGATCAAACCCAGTATGCCGCACTTGTTATGATGTAAATGTTGCTTACAGGATGGTAACTTTCACAATCAAACTGTAGAAAGCTTGGAAGTCTTCATTACAGTTATGGAACAAAATGTAAAGCATCATTTGACCATGTAAAGTACAATGTTTGTAACACAGATTGGGAGAGGCTGAATGTTTTGTGCCTAAATTCTGTCGCTATATGGCAAGGGGAAAGGAGTGAGTTTTAACAGTTCTTACCTCAGGATCAAGCATGTCCTTTCATCAAGCTCCAAGGTGAAACATTCCTCTAAATCTATGAATCTTAACCACACCTCACATTAACCATACATACTCCCAATGGCTCAAGCAGTATCCCTGCTTCCTTATTTTAGACCCAAGGAATATAGACACAAACAAATAGAAACACCTTCAAAACAGTAGTTTTCTTACTGATCCATATATTATGCTTAATGCTTCACATGGTATTATATATTATGCTTAATGCTTTACACTGTGCACATGGTATTTTGCACAGTTGCTTATAATTATTGATATTTGTGGGAATTAATTTGCATGTAAAGAGCTGTGAAAACTCTAGCCAACCAAACATTTTCCTGAGCATTTACCTGAGCATTGAGGGGGCAGAATAAGCTTCTGCCCCCTCAAAAGCTGGGCAAGCGCTCATTCTTAAGGAGTGAGTGAGTGGGTGCCTTTGGAGATTCAACTTCATAGGAAGATGAGCTGCCTTTCATTCTGACTCTTGGACTCGCTCCCAGAGCATTAGGAAAGATAGAAATGGGGTTACTCGTGTTTGCACAATCATAAGAAAGCATTTGATCAAATGATAGTTTCTGAAAAGACTGGAGAATTAAAGCATATTGTGTGACCGACACCTTTATCTGTACAACCAGCAGTCTGGGATTTCATGAGGTATTTTATAACCATGAAGATTCAAATCTTTCCTTAAAGTGGGAATTTAAAAGCTCTAATTAATATTCCTATAGCTAAGTGGATACATCCTGGGCCATGTCCAGCAGGTTTTGGGTTACTAAGTGGGTTTCTTTACGTCTGGAAAGGCCACATGGCCTGTAGCTCCACCACCATCAGCCATGATTCCTTTGCCCTAAATCTCATAGCGCTCAGTTCCCCACAGACGTTTCATGCTTAAGGTTGATGGTGCCCAACTCCTGTGTTCATGGATCTGGCCTCGGTCTAATTATGATCTTATATGATAAGCTCTAATTTTTGAATATTTTTATGGTTCTGATAAAAAAGGGCCATTTGCATTTGTATCATTATCCTACTTCATCCAGAGGTGTGATTGAGTCCTAATAACTTGGAGATTTGCCACTCTCTTTTTTAAAAAATATTTTATTTATTTTATTTTTAGACAGAGGGGAAGGTAGGGAGAAAGAGGAGAGAAACATCATTGTGTAGTTGCCTCTCATGTGCCCTACCACTGGGGACCTGGCCCACAACCAGGCATGTGCCCTGACTGGGAATTGAGCCAGCGACCGTGTGGTTTGCATGCTGGCACTCAATCCACTGAGCCACACCAGCCACGTTCTGGTTTATCACTCTCTTAAAGCAGGTGCTATTTTAGAGGAGTCACTATGTGTCCATAGACAGGTGACCAGACGTTAGGATACACACAAACTTTGATGGATCCAGGAACTCCAGATCATGGCGTGATCATGATTTGAATCACCCAACAATGACAGTAATAGAGTTTCTGCAAACCATAGTCTCTGCACAGTTTTGTATTATTTTAGGTAGGGGTTAGATAGCAAAGGCTATTACAATGAAATCAGAAACTGATCATTTGGTGAGATGAATAAAATCAAATCAAGTTTAATATACCTCCTTTTTCTGTTGCTTGGTTTTTAGTACCACCTCCAGTGGCCTGAACAACCACCAGTGTGTACGCAGCTAGGTGAGGTGGAACCATGAGTGCTGAGAGGAGAATTTTTTTCCTCAATGCCAAATGTGATGTGTAAGGTCTTTTTTGAATTATTTTTCCTATGTGAAACAATTGTCTCCAGAACACTGGAAAAAACTTCTTAAATTCTGTGTATACATTTTGAGTCCCTCTATCCCAGGGAAGTTGGATGGGCATTTCTTACCTTGCAATTCAATAAGGAAGGTGTAGACTACCCACTCAAGTAAACAGTACTGGACATCAAAAGACAGCTCTATGTTGAGCTGCAAGACTACTTTTTGAAGAATTAAGGTAATGGGTAACATATCACAGAAACTTTCCCATTAAAAGATGAACAGATACTATACTGCAAATGGACAGATTTATGGAGGGTGACAGATGAGCCAAGAGAATGCATGTGAAAGGCATTTATGTACCACAAGTTTACTCAGGAGAGTTATTTGGTATATTTTGTGCACTGACTTAGCACATCAACTGGTAGAATGATATCCCTTTCACTGACTTCTTAATATGTCAGAGAATAAAACACTGTATTTAAAAAGTGCTCTAAAACTTGAATGGATAGTAATACTATGGATATGACATTATTTAACACTTTGATATTAATTATTCTAATTTGATGCTAATTAAATGGGATAAATATTACTACCCCTATTGTATAAAGAAAACTCAGAGTAATCAGCTAATTAGTATCAGAGATGAAACTAGCATTTTTATGTTCTGATCTGTTATTCTTTCTTCCATTCTACTCTGAAATCACCCAATAAAACATGCATTGTTTAATGAGATTAAATTCTGAAATAAACTGTATCACAAGGGGGAGATACAAGAAGCATAGTGGATTGGTCCTCTTTCCTCCTATCCCACCCATTTCTGAATGAGGCAGGCCCTTCTTCTGTTCTTCAGAAGAGGTCACTACATCTTTCAGAAGCTAACCAGCTCTGCTATCTTAGTCAAGCCTCAGTTTCTTCATTAATTGTGGATAACAATAATCTCACAGATAATGGCCAGTCTAGTCCAGTGATTTTCAACCTTTTTCATCTCATGGCACATATAACCTAATTCTGTGGCACACCAAAAAATATATTTTTTGCTGATCTGACAAAAAGTAGATATAATTTTGGTTCATTCACACTGGACAGCTATTGTTGTGTTGGCTGTTGTCATCTTTTTATTTGACAATCTAAGGAAAAAGAGGTCAGTGCCCCTGACTAAATAGTCAGGTGTTGCATGTTTTAAAAATTCTTGTGGCACACCAGTTGAAAATAGATGGTCTATTCTGTTCTATTTCATTAACTGTACTAGCTTAGATCAGCTATATTAATTTCCAATCTATCAGTGGGTCAAGAATTATAGTTTACAAAAGTGCACGCTGGAGGGGAGTGCCTCATCAGGAAAGAGGAGAGCAAGGTGTGCCTTCCACGGCTGGGATTATTCCCTAAGAAACCCAAAACATCAATTCTAAAGAATTTACGCATCCCAATGTTCAGAGCAACACAACGATGTACAATAGCCAAGTGCTGGAAACAGCCTAAGTGCCCATTAGTAAATGAGTGGGTTAAAAAGCTATGGTACATTTACACAATGCAATACTACACAGCAGAAAGAAAGAAGGAGCTCCTACCCTTTGGGACAGCATGGATGGAACTGGAGAGCATTATGCTAAGTGGAATAAACCAGTTGGTGAAAGACAAATACCATGTGATATCACCTATAAGCAGAACCTAATCAACAAAACAAATAAGCAAGCAAAATATAACCAGAGACATCAAAATAAAGAATAAACTGACAGTAACTAGAGGGGTGGGGGGAGGAGAATAATGGGGGAAAGGAAGGGAAGGGTCATCAAGGAACATGTATAAAGGACACATGGACAAAGCCAAAGAGGGTAGGATGGAGTGTGGGAAGTAGGGGTGGATGGGGGAAAAGTGGAGACAACTGTGCTTGAACAACAATAAAAAATCTGAAAAAAAGGGCTTGGGATTTACTGTGCAGGTGTTGGGAGGCCATCGGAGCTTTAGCTCATGCATAAAGAAGTTTCATAAAGAGCAGCATGCTTTAGATTTTACAAAATCCTTCTGTCACAGGCTTGGGAGTGTTTTGCTCTGGTTTTGTAAGGGGAGTAGGGCAGTAAGGCTGGACTGCAGGTGGGACACCTGTTGGAAGCTGTTGCAACGATCAGACGACAGAGGATGGGGAACCTGATCTAAGATAGTGGACAAGAGAATTCAGAAAAGGGACCATGAGGAAACATTCAAGAACCAAAATCTAAGGGTCAACTACATGTGAGAGGCGAAGGATAAACCAGGTCATTCGGCTTAAATTTTCACTCTGACCAAAGTAAAGTTGCTCCATCGGTACTGTTACAATTACTGAAAGTGAGGAGGAAAATTGGTTTTGAAGCTAATGTGTTGGAATTCCTTATAGAAGATCTGACACAGCCTCAGATTCCCTATTCCAATCATGGGCTTTCCCTATCCTTTTTTTAAAAATGCAAGTGAAAACCTAGGGTGGACACCCTGCGTGGTCTGTGCACCCTGATGAAGCCTCATAGAAAGGAGCTGTGAAGGTCTCTGGTGGACTCACAGCCCCTCTGTCAGAGGAGACCCTCTGGAGACCCTCTCCTCTCTTTCCATCAGTAGGTACACGAAAAGCCAAGTGATGTTCAATTTAAGGTAAGCCAAATATAATTCGAATGGTTGAAATAATACATGAGAACTGAGCACAAAACATGCTGTTGGGAAACCTAAAACTGACTAAAAAGAAATTTTAGTTTATTCACTGTTAGGGATTATTTTAATCACTACTTTTCTCGTATCAACTCAGTTAGCTTAAGTCAATATTGCAAAGTTTCCAGCTGTGGGGTTTAATTAGGGGAAATGAGGTTCTTATAATTAAGTAAACTTTTAAAATATTTCCTTTGGCAGTGAGTATTTTTTTTTAAAACAAACTTACAATTTACCAATAGGTTTTGTCAAGAGAGTGTTTCACACTTGTTTTCTAGTACTACAGACACCGAAGCAGACAAAAAAATAAAATAAAAAAAAACATGCCCTAAAGAAACTTAGTGGTGATTCTTTCATACTGAGTCAGTAATACTCTGGGTAAGCATTTCACAAAAGTTAAGCAAAAGAAAATGATCTGTTAATATGTGTGTGAGGGTGTCCCTTGTTCTCTAAACAGGGTGATTTCATCCTACAATCTGGCTTCCAAGACTCCTTCGCCTACCAGAAATTATTCTACCACCCAGCTCCCTCCATGCTGCCAAGCAGAAGCCGACCTTAAAAAATGCCGTACCATCCATGAACAGCTCAAGCCAGGAGTAAGACGACTATTTTAGCAAAAGTCCAAAGTAGCAATTTGTTACAGAACAGTGACTGAAGATTGAATTTCAACCCTCCAGTGGAGCCATAACGGATCCAAGAACACTAAAGCTGAACCCCGAGGCTGGGTGACCTATACAATTCCACAAACAGCTGGCGGGAACTTGCCTGCCGTGGCATTTAAGACTCCCAGGGAGGTCTGACTTAATGGCAACCCAGCATGAGAGAGACAAGAGAGGATTATGGACCAAAAGTTTCTTCATTTTTTATTTGTCATTGAGACTACCTACGAGAATACCTTTTTTAAAGAATTCCTTTAAATTATACATATTCAACAAGAACTAGTTTTTTTTTAATTTGGAAAATAAAGTAAATGCTTCTGCTTTAGAATATAACACAGACAAAACTTGAAGCTGTCCCAATATTAATGCTACAGAGGGGCCATGCTCTGAAAATCAGATTGTACAATAAACTCTTAAGTAATAAACTGTTGAGGGTGTTAAAGTAGGTCATTTCTCCTTTGATGATCCTTCTTGCCTTCCTCTTGCTGCCCCAGTCCACTGTGTCACAGTGGCTCCAGCAGCCTGTTGCATCCATATCCCGGGAGGGGTGCTGGTAGGTAACACAGCAAACCATGATCCTGGAACATGTCCCTGACAGTAGGACTAGTGAAAACCTTAGACAAAGATGGAGGCATTTCTAGTGTAAACTTGCACTTTATTTTCTTGTCACTAACCAATGCCTATGACCTAATTTGGTGGAATGGTCTTTGTCAGCTTGTATGTGCATCTTTCATCTTCAGGGCCTCAAGGGACAGGCTGAATTAACCACTTTTTAATAATGCTCATACTTTTTGGACATTAACATGTTTCTCAAAGGACCAATGAGGCTCGATCAGCCTTATAGCATCCAGGCTTTTAAATTGTAAGTGTAAAAACAGACTAGATAAAACAATACTTAGCATATGATCTGTCTCCTGGCTTCTCCTCTAGTGACAGGGGTGGAATAAGTGTTAATTTTTATGAGCTCTGATACAACTACGCTTATCACACAGAGACACACCATCAACACCCCGAGCTTTAATCTCAGCCGCACTCATTCCCTTCCCTCTAGTGATGGTCCGTATTTGTGAATTTCTTCATAGGGATAATGTTTTCCCCCACATTTTTATTTGCAGTAAGTACACTTACTGTTCAATACTGCAGTCTGAAATAACATTAGTATCACAGAAGAACAAATTTATGATGCTTTGACCTCTGTTTCAGAGAGCCTCTTTTTAAAGTAAAAAAAAAAAAGACTGATGTTCTTCCAAATAGGATTTCATTTCTTACAAGTTTAGGGGAAGAACAGGGAGCTGATTTGCTGCCTAACTATTTGTTCATTACCTATTGTGTGTGTGCTATGCATTACATACAGATTCTAATTAAATTTTAATAAAAACCCCTATAAAGTGGGTATTTTATCCTCATTTTACAGAGGTGTAAAAGGCACCCAGCACACTAAAAAAACACCATTAGTAAGTGTTAGGACCAGCATCAGAACCTAGTTCAGTCAAGCTCCAGAATCCAGATTCCTTGCACCATCGTATGTGTAACTTTTCTCTGAAGGTTCAGAGTTTGTAAAGTGCTTTTATAGACATGTTTGCATTTGTGCCTCATTCTTGATTTCCTGATCTATGGTTATAGGAAGAAATTCAATAATTATAAGAATACCTGGCTGGCATAGCTCAGTGGATTGAGCGTGGGCTGCGAACCAAAATGTTGCAGGTTCGATTCCCAGTCAGGGTACATGCCTGGGTTGCAGGCCATGACCCCCAGCAACCGCACATTGATGTCTCTCTCTCTCTCTTTCTCCCTCTCTTCCCTCTCTAAAAATAAGTAAAATCTTAAAAAAAATAAATTCAACAATTATAAGAATAAATTCAACAAAATACAGAGAACACTTACTTGCAGGAAGATGGAAAAAACTTTTTTGTATTCTTCCTGCTAAGTACATCCAAAAACCTTGGACAAGAAATATAAAACAAATACAGGAAGAATCTGAAAGGTGGAGAGAAGAAACCAGAGCAGCTAGCAACCTGAGGAATGAGGAAGTGGTGATTTCCGAAGGTTTTTTTTTTTTTTAAGATTTTATTTATTTATTTATTTTAGGGGGGGAAGGGGGGGGAGAGAGAGAGAGAGAGAGAGACATCAATGTGCGGTTGCTGGGGGTTATAGCCTGCAACCCAGGAATGTACCCTGGCTGGGAATCAAACCTGGGACACTTTGGTTCCCAGCCCGCGCTCAATCCACTGAGCTATGCCAGCCAGGGCTTCCGAAGGTTTTCTTTTTGCTACATATACTCCAGACTTGGAACTGATGAAGCTGGTAACTCAGAAATGCCAACTGGTGCAGACAAAAAAATGCCCCAAAACCTATTCTTTGTAGCCAGAGGCCCAGAAAAAGGTGGCTTAGCAAGAGAAAAAATGTTGGGGCAATAATCACTCTACTCCAGTCAAATACCAGGGCAGGGAGGATGAGTTGTTGTAAGAGGAAGCATTCCCTTACTAATGCAATAAAAGGACAAGGAGGAAGCCTGAATCCTGTCCACCCTAATAAGGATGTAACAAGGCAAGGATGCTGTCAGAGAAGCCTAAATAGCGAGCTGAGACTTTCATCTCTTGCAGCCAGTAATGAGTGACTGCAGAGACCATGTGAGGAGACTGAACTTCCACTCTCCCCTGGCAGTAATGAGGCATTACTCCCTTTCACCACTGGGCTGTGGTATGATGAAGATGACTGGAGAGAATTTCACCATCACCCAGAGTTAATGAGGCTATTCCCACCATGGTGTCAGTGGAGGCCATGTGGGGACATGAAACTCCCATTGACACCCAGCAGTAATGAGGGATGCCCTACCTCAGGTATCAGTGGAGTATAAATGGGGCACCTGTACGTCTACTTCCACCTGGTAGTAACAAGGCAATTCAGTCCCTTCCTTTGCTGGATTAGTGTCAGAAAAAATACAGTAAAACAGAAGGTTTAAATAAGATCCAGAATCTCAAAACATGAAGTAAAAAATGTTTAGGTTTCAACCAAAGTCACTTCTTACCAAGAACCAAAAAGATCTCAAACTGAATGAAAAAGATAAGCAATAGATGCCAATAAACCAAGAGGAGGGAGATACTAAAATTATTTGACATTTTAAAGTGGCAGTGATACAAATGATTCAACAGGAAATTACAAGAATATTTGAAACAAATGAATAATTAGAAAACTTCCGCAAAAAAACACAAAAAATCTCCACAAAGAAATTGGAGTTATAAAAAAGAAAATGGAAATTTTAGGAGTCAAAATACAATAACTAGAACAAAAAGTTCAGTAGATAGACTCAACAACAGAAAGGAGGAAACATGAAAAAATAGTAAAATAAAAGATAGAACAGTAAATACTACCCAATCTGATTAATATAAAGAAAATATGTTGTAAAAAATGTGAACAGAGACCCAATGACCTGTGAGAGTATAACAAAATATCTAAAATTTCTGTTTTTCTGCGAGGAAAGGAGAAAGAAGGTACAACTGAAAAAAGAACTTACAAAAAGTGGCTGGAAATTGCCCAAATTTGACAAAAGAAACTTATAGACTGAAGAGGTTGAGTGACAAAATGCATCATAATTAAACTTCTAAAGTCTAAAGACAAATTATCCTGACAAGAGCCAGAGAAAAATAACACCTTAATTATAGGGGAACATAATTTTAATGACTAATTCATCACCAGAAACCATGGATCCAGAACAAAGTGGTGTGTTACTTTTCAAGTACTGAAAGAGAAAGAACTGTCCACTGAGAATCTCATACCCAAAACAAATATCCTTCAGGAATCTGTGGAAATCAAGACATTCTCAGATAAGAGACAACTGAGAGAATTTGTCACCAGCAGACTTACCCTAAAAAAATGACTAAAGAAAATTCTCTAAACTGAAAGGAAATGATCAATTAAGGACTCCTAGAACATCAGGATAGAAGAAAGAACATGGTAAGCAAAAAAAAAAAATCAGTAAACATGGTAGGCTTTCCTCCTCCTCTCAAGCTTTCTAAATTATATTTGATTGTTGAAGAAAATTTTATAACATCTGTTGTGGTTATATATATATATATATATATATATATATATATATATATATACACACACACACAGATATATGTATGTATATATTTCTTTCACATGAAAGAAATATTTAAAACAATTATATTATGTAAGGGGCAGGGTAAAAAGACATAAAGTGAGATCAGGTTTCTATCCTTCATTCCCACTGGTAAAATGATGACACCAATAGGCTGTGATAAGTTTTGTCACAACAAGAGAAACCACTAAAAAACTATACATGGAGATATACTCAAAATCACTATGGATAAATCAAATGAAACTCTGAAAAATGTTCAAGTAACCCACAGGAAGGCAGAAAAATAAAAGGGAAAATAAAAAGAATAGAGAATACAAAATAAAATGTTAGAATGTTAATCCTTAGTATATCAGCAATCATATGACATGTATGTTGGGAACCGCCCTGACTGGTATCAGAGGCTGAAACCCCCGCCTAGCTAAGGCTAAGGGAACGCCCTTGGAACCGTGAGCCAGCAAGGAGACAAAAGCTTATCTTCCTGGCAGGAATGCTGCTTCTGCTGCTGAACCCCAAAAAGCTTGGTCGGTTAGCCAAAGACGGGTAAGATTCCCCATGGGGGGAACAACCCAAGCCAGGCACGATCACTTTTGGGAGGCCCCCCCCCCAAAAGAAGGACTTGGGGGGCTGCAGCAAAAGGGGGGTGATGGACCCTCGCTCCTCAGCTTTGACAAAGTCTGAGTTCTCAGCGTCCGGAAGAAAATCTCCTTATCTCTCGGTGGCCTTAGTTCCCGCACTCCACCTAAGCCTGAAACAATGACGGGGTAGTACAGCTCGGTACTGGGAAGTGCGGATTTCCCAGGGTGATCAGGCCTAAGAAAGAACATGTAAATTACTGTGAAACCTTCTTTGTTCAAGAATGCTCTCAGTTGAATGAGAAGGGTCTTAGGAGGAAGCTAGTTTGTTCCTCAGCCTTACAGCTCTTTGACCCCCAACTCAATAGACGGGCAGAGTTCTTTGTTTTCTATAATTCCTTACTTCCCCTAATGAGTACTGTACTTTACCTGAATTATTATGCAAAATGAGCCCAATAAAAGCAGGTATGGACTGTAAATTGGCACGCTCCCCACTAGGGGGGTGGCCATTTCGTCCCTACTTCTCCACAGAAACTAGTTTGTCTCTGTGCATGTTTTTTCTCGCGTGTTTATCGTCGAGCCATCCACAGCGTTCCGTGGTCACTGCTGGCCGGTGACCCATGCGCAACACATGTAAATGGTCCAAGTACATCCAAGACAAGAAGTGGCAGGGTAGACTAGAAAATATGACCTATAAAATGTTGTTTATGAAAAACTCACTTCACATAACATAAGCATATGAGTGGAACTTCTTTTTCATTTCAGCCTGAGAATCTCTGTCTTTTGAATCAAGTATTTTTTCCACTAATATTTATTGTAATTAATGATATGTCTGAATTTGTTTCTATTACCCTAGTTTTATATTTCTTTTTCTTGCCATTTCTAGGCCTCTTTTTTCTACTTCCTTTCTTTTTGAAATGGTTAGTGTTTTTCCTTTTTCATGTTTTCCCTTTATTAGTTTCATGTATATAGGCTTTACTCTTGTAATAATTTACTTTTTAAATAATTACTCTAGATTTGTTAGAGTATATACATGAATTATCAATAAAGTTAGTCATTATCTTTTCCTCCTTCCCAAACAATACAATGAGTTAGAACTCTATAATTTCCCAATAGGTACTTTTTGTGTAGAGTTTTATATTTTGATATTGTTATTGTTTTATTCAATAAACTGATATTCAAATCAGTCAATGTCTATATCTGTTTTACCCACCTCCCTGCTCATTCTTTTTTCTTACTGTCCAGAGAATTTTTCTGAGAAAAACCCTTTCTTCCTGATGGATATTTGTTCAAATCTGTTACCTGAGGGTCTCTTGGTGGCACATACTTTCCATCATTGTTCATTTGAAAATATCTCTCATTCAAATACTTAAAAGCATTTTCCACAAAACATTTTTCACTTTCTGCATATTTTTTTTAAAAAATGTCCTGAGTTCCAATGGTGCTAGTAAGAACTGAGCAATTTGTTTCCCTCAAAAGCACCATGTCCTCTGCTGCCCCTCTCAACAGATTTTAAAATTTATGTTCTTGGAGTTTCAAAGATTGAGTATAATGTCTTTTAACTTATTTTTCCTGGTAATTTTTCACCTTCCAGAATCTGATGATTGTTGCTTTTCTCTAGTTCTGGAAAATCCTCAATTACACTTTTCTTCAAATTCTTACACTTGTAGTATTGTTTCTCTTCCTATTTTTTTCCTATCTGAACTGCATTCAGGCACATAGAACTTCTTATTCAAACTTCCTGTCATTTAGTCTTCTACATTTGCCAACTCTTGTTTTTTTATGCTGCATTCTATACAATATCTTCAGAAAATGTTTTCTTGTTCATTATTTTCCCCCATTCTTTTGAATCTGCTAAACCCATCTGTTGAGTTTTTAAAAACCAGTATTATACATTTTTATTTTTGTTAATTCTATATATTTTTACTGCAAAAATACTTAGCCATTTACTCTTTAGTCATCTCAAACCTCTCCTTTATTTCTTTGAGCACATTAATTTATATTTATCTCATATTTTGATATATTTACAGGTTTAATTCACCTATTTGTTTTTCCCATTGCTTTATAGGTATGGCACCTCGGTTCTTTGTATATTCTGAATTGTTGATTGTGAGTCAAATTCCTTGGAACTCTATCTTTGGGACATTTTATGATTTGTTTTAAAGGTAGATTTTTATTTGGTTTTGGATTTTCATTTATACATGCTAGGTGCCTTGAGACACTAATAGCCTACTACTATTTTAAAATAAATTCTTGGCCTATAGATTTTCTGGATCACACGAGAGGTGTGAATTTAGTTTACAAATGCATGTGAGGACTAATTTATCTTTTATGAATATTCAGGAAAAAATTTACTTTGTCCATCCAATAACAAGGTTGGAAGCTAAAGCCTTTGAGGAATGGGTTTGGGTCTAGTTTTCACCTTCACTTTGAAGCTGGACATGCTTGAGTTTCAGCTTTATGGAAAAGTTCTTCTATTACACTCTTAACTTGGGTTGTCTTTGGGATTTGTCCTTTCCCATTTTTGAGTGTGGAAACTGAATCTCGAGTTTATTAGAACTTAATTTCTTGTTAGCTCATTGATGCAATGAAATATTTTTAAAATCTGACATTTTAGAGTTGTTTTTAACAGCAGTGATGTTCAGGGAAATTATTTTACTATACTGCCAAAAATGTCTCTTCCAAAATATTTCTGATCTCCATGAATATATTGCCTCTATTACATATTCCTGTTATTGAATTATAATGAAAAAAAAGTCTTATTTCAAAGAAACAAAATTCCACTCATGTGCTCTAGTAGGAAACCCCTGACACAGGTAATTTGTATATTTTGAGGCAAAGTGGAAAATTAGATTCATCTAGCTCTTCATCAAATAAAATTATTATTTTTTAAAGATTTTATTTATTTATTTTTAGAGAGGGAAGGGAGGGAGAAAGAGAGAGAGAGAGAGAAACATCAATGTGCTGTTGCTGGGGGCCATGGCCTGCAACCCAGGCATGTACCCTGACTGGGAATCGAACCTGTGACACTTTGGTTCACAGCCTGGGCTCAATCTACTGAGCTACGCCAGCCAGGGCTCAAATAAAATTATTGTTTAATGTCAAACACTGGAATAAATAAACGTGGAAATCCTCTTTTTAAAATAGTGATTAAAATCTGATTTTTCATAAGCTATGTATTTTTAGAACCTCAGGGAACAGACTGTGTTGAGTAGAAAAAATCCTGCATGTTCAATTCTCAGCATATAAACATTAGAGGACAAAACTGCTTACAGCCTAAGATAGTAAAGCTTTAATAATCCTGGACCTGGGTCAGCTAATATTTTATCAGATAGCATAGATAGATACAAAAAATATAGCAGTGTTTTGCATGTTGTGACTGTATGATAAATATTTGTCAACATTCTCTCTTCTTCAGATAAAAAGAAGATATTTTTTGAGAGAGAACTTGTAGTAACGATATTTGGTGGGCAATCTGGCTTTAAATCACTATAGATTTAGTAAAAAAAAAATGGGTATTTACATGAGTTGAAAGAAAAAAGAGAAATGGTTTGACAAGTGAAGTGGGGAGGTAATTCCTGAACTGAGAATTCAGTAGACGATGAATATGATGACTTGAATGGTATATTTTGGCATAAATGTGGTGAAAATGGTAATAAGCCTTCTAAGTATACACATCACATTCTTTCCTGCATTTTTGAATTCTGTGTAAGTTTTACACAGAAGGAGATTTGGAGCTTTTATTTCTTTGTGTCCAACACAACTACCACCATCTGCTTTTCCTTTTTTAGCCATTTCTCCATGGCAACGCATTATTGATTTACCAGTGTGATTGCAATTGTATGGCCAACTTTATGTAACCCCATACTGCCAACCATGAATCCAGCAATTTTCTCTTTCTACCTTTGCTTACAGAGCCACCGTCCAGTGGCTGTGTTGCTGCATTTTAGGGCACACCACACAGAGGGAAGAGGTGGAATTTTTTAGTGAAAGGAGCCTTTCATCCTAGTAGCTGTCTCAGGGCCAGAACTTCTCCAGCAGTTCTTTTGTGAAAGTTAAGACCTGGCTGGAAACCAAAAGTGTACATAGTTGTAAGCAGCATTAACTGAGATTTCAAAATATCAAACCAGACAAAAGAGAAGTAGGGGAGCTGGCATCAAGTTCAAGGAATAGCACAGTTCTTTTTCATTTGCTCCACAAAGTGTCATTCAGGATACGGTTTAATAAGAACGGGATGCTTCTTCAGTCACTGAATAGTGAAATCCACAACAACTGAAAATGTGAATGGATTGCTTATCAAGATTGGACTTTCCTTCATCTTCATGGTTCAACTAAGAAGAACTTGCAGGCATTTCATTATGACAGTTTGCTGATGCAAAGATATCCTTAAACTCTCCATCAAGATAAAGTGACTAAATGGTAATGGAAAAAATACAATACATTTTTTTAAAAGATATTATCAGATACATGCTGTAAATAATTTGGAAAAATTACGAACTGATTTTTTTCAGTAGAGATATACTGTCAGCATACTATTTTTATTCTAATAACTACCAAGTTAATCAGAATAAATCTTTAAATAAATGACAAATTGAAGTCACACTTAACATAAAACATAGGAAATATTAGAGCTGACTATGGTATGGAAATGTAGTTCAATGCTCAACAAGGTCCTCCCTCTGTATTTCCTCAGCAATTATATTTCTGTTGTACTATAATGTTTAGCACATGCTGATTTCAATAGTGAATGTTGAGTAAATAAATGATGTCCTGCATCAACACATAAGAAACTCAATGGAAAGACCAATTGCATCAGCTACGTTGGTATTTTGCATGTAGTAAGTTGATCAAAACCATTTACAAAGAAACATGGTAAAAAAGATAGTTTTCCCACCCAAATAGAGTAAAGATATAATAAATATTTCCAAGAGAGTTTATTCAAGCCAAAAATGCAGGATTAAATAAAATGTACGTGACCAGCAATATTGCTGCTATCAATATCTATCGGCCAATATTTGAAGAATAAGCATCTTTTGACTATTTCCCCTCTGGCTCCTGCATCCAAAAGTTTTCTTGTTGAAACTACTAGCAATGTGACTGGTATAATTTTCAATGATACACCCCTATTGTCTCTGAACTACAAACTCAAATTACAAACTCATTTTCCAAAGGTCTCCAAACACCTATTCAAACATAATAGCTTTTCTTCCTCTTTGACCTTCATGGGCTGAGTTAAAAGTTTATAAGTCAGGAGCAAGGCCTATCCCAGCACCAAACACCCAAAGTATACCATACTAAGCTCTCTCAGTTTTTAAGATTCTTCCTTATTTTTCTCTCTTAGAATAATTACTACGTCACAAATAGGCATCATCTCCATAGCTCCTTTGATTTCCCTCTTCACCATGATTCCATTGCTCAGCTGCACTATTTCAAACTAGTCAGTAGTTGAACAAAAATGAAATAAAAATGGCATGGTCACATAACTCCCTGTTTAAATTATAGACATCCCAACAAAGGAGGTAATGAAAGGTGAAGTTTAGGAGCCCAAAGGGCCCTTTTGCCCTTTCCTTCCACCACCCCACCCTACTTGCCCTTTTCACTGGGAAGGGGCACCATTTAAAAAAATACTAAGATAGCTGATGAAATTATATCCATACATTCTGGAATAGTCACTGATAGGTGTTTTCTCTTCTTTGAATCATTATGAACTATAAGATGTTTCATAAACAATACAATATAAAGATGCTTAGTCTTCTCCTCTGTGTCAAGGACTAAGTATGAGGCCACAGTTCACCCAAAGCTCACAGTCAAGTTGAGGAGATGGGCAAAAAAAGCAATCATAAAATAGTGTGGACCAGGGAAGGGCAAGAGTGACAGAGTGGCAGATATAACATCAGGACCTCTGGTAGGCAATGGGAAGATCCAACATGCTTCTGGGACACCAGAATCAGGATTTATGAATAAAATAAAAAATTTACATAGTTCTCCTTGCACCAGTCAAAGACATAATTGACCTGTTCCTCTTGTACAGTTACTTCCCTCCTATCCCCCATACCAAGGAGAGTCTGTTTTTCGAATCTGTAAAAAATCCCTTACAGTGTGAAGCACATTTAATTGTATAGGAACATATTAAGAACACCAAAGTCTTTATTTTTAGAAAATGTAATGTTCAGTTTTGCCTTAGAAAAGTTGAATAAATATGACTTTTTCCTTGAGAATCTCCCAAATTCTAAGTTCAATTCACACACTGTCAGTGTCAACAGAAAGAAATCATTATTTTCCTAAAAGGGCTTTAAAACATTGTAGAAGTGATAAGGCAAGTTCCCAAATACAAAGCAGAATGAGATCAATGACCACAGAGAGGTGTAAACCAACTGCTGTCCTAGTTCAGAGGAGGAGATGGAATTATAGCTTCTTGAGGGTCATCTATTTGAAAGGAAAAGGGAGCTGGTACAAAAATAAAAAAAGGGGGACTACCTTTTAAAGGCCATGGATTTATGGCAAATAGTGAACCTAAAAAGAAATTTTTACCTACAATAGTTATATGATTGAAGATACTAGAAAAAGCTTAATCAATATGGACATACCAACTACAATGGTAAGGCTTTCTAAAACCATGTTGGTCTTTAACACTACTTCTTACTTTACTCAAAACAGTATTCATTCATTTCTTTTTCTAAATGTATTTTATCGATTATGCTACTATAGGTATCCTATTTTTCTCCCCTTTATTCCCCTCTGCACTTCTCCCCTCTTCCACCCACATTCCCTCCCCTTAGTGCATGTCAATGGGTTGTACACATCAGTTCTTTGGCTTCTCTATTTCCTATACTATGCTTAACCTCCTCCTGCCAATTTTGTACCTACCAGTTATGCTTCTTATTCTCTGTACCTTTCCCCCCATCTTCCCCTGTCCCCCTCCTCACTGATAACCCTCCATGTGATTTCCATTTCTGTGACTGTGTTCCTGTTCCAATTGTTTCCTTAGTTTGTTTCTGTTTTTTGTTTGTTTGTTTGTTTTTAGGTTCAGTTGTTGATAGTTGTGAGTTTGTCATCATTTTACTGTTCATATTTTTTATCTTCTTTTTCTTAGGTAAGTCCCTTTAACATTTCATATAATAAGGGCCTGGTGACTTATTTAATTTTACCCAATCCGGGAAGTACTTTATCTGCCCTTGCATTCTAAATGATAGCTTTGCTAGATAGAGTAATCTTGGATGTAGGTCCTTGCCTTTCATGAATCGGAATACTTCTTTCCAGTCCCTCCTTGCCTGCAAGATTTCTTTTGAGAAATCAGCTGATAGTCTTATGGGAACTGCTTTGTAGGCAACTGTCTCCTTTCCTCTTGCTGCTTTTAAGATTCTCTCTTTGTTTTTAACCTTGGGTAACTTAATGATGATGTGCCTTGGTATGTGCTTCCTTGGGTCCAACTTCTTTGGGATTCTTTGAGCTTCCTGGATGTCCTGGAAGTCTATTTGCTTTGCCAGATTAGGGAAGTCCTCCTTAATTATTTTTTTCAAATAAGTTTTAAATTTCTTGCTCTTCCTCTTCTCCTTCCAGCACTCCTATGATTTGAATGTTGGAATGTTTAGTATTGTCCCAGAGGTTCCCAAGTCTCTGTTCACTTTTTTGAATCCTTCTTTCTTCATTCTGTTCTGATTGAATGTTTATTTCTTCCTTGTGCTCCAAATCTTTGATTTGAGTCCTGGTTTTCCTTCCTGTCACTGTTGGTTCTTTGTACATTTTCCTTTATTTCATTTTTCATAGCCTTCACTTTTTCCTCCATTTTGTGACCACATTCAACCATTTCTGTGAGCACCCTGATTACCAGTGTTTTGAACTCTGCATCTGATAGGTTGGCTATCTCTTCATCACTGAGTTATATTTTTGGAGCTTTGATTTGTTCTTTCATTTAGGGCCATGTTTCTTTTTTTTGTTTTGTCTTTGCTCAGCTGTTATGTTCTAAGGGGCAGAGCCTTAAGTATTTGCCAGGGTAGAGCAACCCATGTTGCTATGTTGTGGCACCGTATGTGGAAGAGTGGTCAGAGAGGAAATAATGCCACTTGCTCAGTTCTCAATGGGCTTTCAGTGACTTCCTCCGCCACCCACAAGCAAATTGGGCCCTTCTTGTGCTGATTCCTTAGTGGATGGGCTTGTGTACATTCTAGAATCCTGTGGGTCTCTCCAATGAACTCTCCTGTGAGGCTAGGAAATTTTCCTGCTGCCACAACCCCCACACGTTCTTACTGCCAGAAGTTGTGAGGCTTTATTTCCTCATGCTGGAACCCTGGATTATGAGGTCTGTCTTGCTCTCCACTTGTTCTTTCTAGTTATCTGCATGCAAATGTGGGACTGCCTGGTCCACCAGCTGCCAGCTGGCCCACCTGGACCTCCAGCCCCACCTTGCCGCTCATCCTCTCCACCCTGGCTACCCATCTCTGCCTCTCCTACCAATCTAAAAGAATGTTTCTTTTTTAACTCCATGATTGTTGGACTTCCATACACAGCTCTATTTTCTGGCAGTTCTGGTTGTTGTTGTTTTTTAATTTGCTGTTGTCCCTCTTTTTGTTGTGCAAGAGGTAAAGTGTATTTACGTACACCCCTATCTTGGCTGGAAGTTTCATTCATTTCTAATTTATGTATTAATTCTTGAAATAAACATATTGAGCGATCCACTAGGACTCTAGAGGTGCAAAGCGAGCAGGAGAAGATTCATTATTTTTTCTCATGAATGTTGCACCTCTACAACCATAACAGAACCCAAAGGTATGTACAGTGTGAGTATATGTACACATTTATACATGTAAGTATAACCTCTCAAATATTTCAATAAAAACTAATTCTAAAACATTTACCTAGAAGTGTAGGACATATAAGGGAGAAAAAAGAGTCAGCGAGAGAGAGAGAAAGAGAGAGAGAACCTGGTAGGTGGAACCTGGAAAAGACTGATAAGAAGAGTGTTCACCTGGACCAGAGAAAGGAATCAATAGACTAGTCTAAGGAAAAGAGTATCAGGGGAATCTGTCTTCTGCCATTAGTCAAACTATTTCAACAAGGGCACATATTGCCAAATTTCTAAGCAATTTTTTTTCACTTCTCAATTAAAAATGCAAAGAGTTAAAGGGGCTGTATTAGCTTGTAGCTGGTTGTACCTAATAATATCATTTTCAAATTTTAAAATTGTAAGCAGAAAGGTGAAGGGACATACCTGTTACTCAAGGGAGATTTTACACGAGATGAAAAGAAAGAATTTTATATTAGAAAGAAAACCACTTAAGCATTATAGTGGCCGAAAGAACAGCAGTGCAGTTGGGGAAATACTATACAATCATATTTAAAGATGTGGGAGTTTTTCTACACTCCATTTGATAATGTGAATTTTTAACAGCCTATGATTCATTTTACTAATGTCTGGATGAGGAAAGAATGAAATGAACAGGTCAAGAGCTCTTCCTTAAGGGCCCTGTGAGTTTCATAAAATTTTAGGGAATCCTCTAAAGTTTAAAAGAAAATTGAAAGCATTAATATAATCTGTAACAATTTATTCACTCTTTTAATGAATTAAATGTTTTCAAAATCTGCCTTTAATTTCTCTAAAGGGAGTCTTAGATAGAGTGGGCTTTTGTAATTAAGTACATGAGGAAAGCAAGAATGATATCTAATGATAGTAAAACATTCCTGATGGTGGTTTCTTTTTATATATAATTCATTGAAAACTGCAATATGAAAAGGAATACTTTAAGAGGAAGTTAAATCATTCATAATATATATATATATCTTGACTAGCCTTCTGTTTTATTTTCCCATATTCCTTTTCATTATTTGTTCATTATTTATATATGAAAATTGTAAACACACAAAAATGCATTGTCACAGTCCATTTTTTTCAGTTTGCATAATATCATAAAAATTTCATGTTATAATTGTCACAATTATTATTTCATGAGGTACACCTGGAATCTTGTGAGAAATTCAGAATCCTGGGCCCCACAGGGACCCATAGTATCTGAACAGACACTTGAACATGACTTCCAGGGGACATACACGCGCATTCAAGTTTCAGAAGCACTGCCTCAGAGGATGCCCTTACCGTGACTGCCTGCCACGGTGTCTGTCAATCCATGTGGCAATACCAGCAGTCCACCCGGGCTCTCCTCACAGCTTGGAGCCCCTAAAAGCTGACCCTTCATGCAGTAATTTTTTGCAGTTGATTGGAGGAGCAGTTTTATCACATGCTTAGACCATCACTGAGCTGGTGGCCAGAGGACATTTTAAGTAATGACCTTGAAATTATATAGAAGAGAGATGTAGCAATGGAGTCTTCTCTAAGAACAAGGGTGAAATTAAAATGCTACTGATGCAAGAAAATTCAGGCAGCTTGGATGAAGTGCATATCACTAGGGACACTATCAAGTAATTTGATTGTAGTAATTGCTGGTGACATTTTTGGGCACAGCTGTAACTCATTAATAACTTCACCCTTGTCTGACTTCTTCAAGTGAGCCCCTCAATCCACCTTTAGACTGTAGATACCATTGATGAAAAGGGTTGTCTCTGATGTAGGCTCAGCTGCACCAGGTCTCACAAACCCACTTTCCTCTCTGGCATCAAGCATCAGATAACAGAATATTCATCGTTCACATAAAACCATATGCTGCTTTGGCACAAATCCCATCACTCAATATTTAAAGCTGTGGTGGGTCCTCTGACACCCTCTGTCAGAATCCTAGGCACAGCATGCCAAGTATAATGGCAAGACTTAAACATCTACTATTGCCTTTCCTTTTGTTACGCTTCCCAATATTTCATAAGCTCATGCTGAAATAGAATAAAATCATATAAAACATTTCATCCAAAGGCAATGCAGAGAATTCTAATTTAAAATAGTGCCTGGCCCTGACTGAGCAGTTTATGTGGTTGGAGTGTCATCCCTTACACCGAAAGGTTGTGGGTTTGATCCCTGATCAGGGTGCATATAGGAGGTAGCCCATTGATGTCTCTCTCTTTCTATCTCTCCACTTTCCTCTCTTTCTAAAATCAATAAGCATTGATTATCCTTGGGTGAAGGTTGAAAAAAAATAAGATAACATAGTATCTGGTTTAGGCCTGTGACATGGCCTTTCCAAATTCACACAGTGATCATGATGATGACATTGAAAAAGAGAAAATTCAGAGAAGTGTAACACAAAAGGCCAGCTGCAGAACCTGGGAGAAATAAGCACTACCGTAACTGGACCAAAAAGCACAACTAGTGTCTATTTGTGTTCGTAAAGAGACACCACCCCTCCCATCACTTCAGCATCTCACTGTGTACCCCTGAGATCAGAAAGGCAAGGTTCACAGCAACCCTGAAACTAACTTCTGCTGTTTTTAGGTAACCAATGTAAAAAATTAATTGTACCCCCATAAATGCTTTCTCCTACATTCATTCTAGCTATGATGTCCAGAAAATGACTGGAAGTGCAATATAAGTGGTGTGATGAAGGTCTGTTGAATTTTACCCTCTAATTCTGAGATGGGATATGGGCACG
The DNA here is from genome assembly GCF_019186645.2 of Phyllostomus hastatus. Taxonomy (NCBI): domain Eukaryota; kingdom Metazoa; phylum Chordata; class Mammalia; order Chiroptera; family Phyllostomidae; genus Phyllostomus; species Phyllostomus hastatus. Next base: position 7,970,708 of record NW_025334017.1, on the reverse strand, counting down.
TGTTAACCTACTATAGACAGAAGTAGGAATCAGACATGCCCTGGAAACAGTGCATCCTGGGGAATGTAGTTTTTCTACATAGACTGTCAGGCACCTGCAGCAAACAGCCCATCGGCTTGCAAACAAACAGGTTTGGATGAATGCACAGGCAGTGGTCTGGGAAAACATATAACAAACTTTAAAGAAGCTAAAGAGTTTTAGGTCAAAATGAAGCTGAAAAGTGAAACATAATTATTTATTCTCTATAACCCTATGTTATCTATATTTCTATATAAAGAGTACTTTTTGATTAAAAATAAAAACTGAAGACTTAAAGAAATATATAACTATATAGTTTAAAGTGGTTATGTCTGAATGGTCAGATTCTGGGTTTAAATTTCCAATATATTTCTACATTTTCCAATTTTTCTACAGTGAACACATATTGCCATTGTAATCACAAAAACATCTTAAATTTAGCATTTCAACTTTGTTTCTATCATCATGGTAAAGAAGAAAAATAACTTGAAAAAAATTACACAAATATTAACATTGTTTTCCTTTAGCTAGTGACACTCTGGTGTTTCTTCAATTTCATTCAATTTAAATTATTTTTTAGAAGTTATACTTTTGCCCTGATAAAAAATAAAAACATAAAATAAAGGAAAATCCTCTAAACCCTAGGAGATCAGGCTAAAACAGTTATATATTACCAAGTACCTAAAATAGATGATATTGGCAAGGACTTTGCCAAACTATCCAACAGTTAATGAACCTATATTATAGCAGGTAAGAGATGAGCATTTTCTCCAGGAGCTAAGAGTAGGGTGCCCACGATGCTCACATTCTAGACAATTCAGGGCATCTGAGGGCACCCTGCTCAAATTCCTTCTGTGCTTCCATAATCCCAGTGCGGTTCTGCAATGTGACCGACTGTGTCTATGGGGTCCTCACAAGGGTTACACTGAAGCTATCGAGCGACATAGTCAATGTCTACCCATGAACCACTATTTACATAGAAACCAAATGGGACATCTGATAGCAGGACAAAGCAAGGGCAGCCTAGGAGCCTGGAACACTAGGAGGTCCAGGAAAACAATGTTGGTGTGGAACTTGCAGCATCACCAGTGGTCTTAGGCAAGCAGGCTGACAGAAGCAAGTGGGCTGACAGCCACACACAAACAGTTTATCCTCTGATGTATGTCTTTGCTGGATGTGCCATCCCACAGAGGGACTGTGAATATGGATAAAAAATACTTGCATGTTTAACAACATGCAAAATATATGTGGCTTAGGTGTGTACATATGTAGTGAAAATAAATTGAAAAGCAAAGGAGAGAGCGATGGAGGAAGGATGCATGAGGAACGTGCAATGGTGCATCGAGGGTTCTTTCTAACGTTTGGTAGTGGCTACATGAGTGTACACAGTATCAGTTTTAACATATTTTCATGAGCTTTAAATATTGTGAAAATAACTACAAAGTAAAGCCGTTAGACCCCAGATCCTCTCCCTCACTCCAGATAGCAGAGGGACTGCCTCTTCTCAATTCTGGCAGAAGATGAAATACATACTCAGTGGAGATGGTGATACAGAGAGAGTTTAAACTGAGTAAAACGAAGCCTCATTAGGGGTAAGGCTCCTGTAAAGAAAACCAGGCCTGCAAATCTACAAACCTGATGTTATGAACAACCACTTCCCCAGCCCCCTTCCTCCGCAGGGACTGAGGACACTGGGAGCTGGGCCTTTAGTCTCTGGGCAAGAGCCAGCTGGGTGTTCCCTGAGGACAATGACCAGATTACTGCACAGTGACGCCCACAGGCATGAGCTTCATGTCAGCTCGTTCTCAAATGTGAGCAGGCAGGCAAGGACCTAACATGTCAACTCATCTTCAACATAAAAGACATGAAAAACATTTAACAAGCAACCCAGAAGAAAGACTGTGCAGAGAGACAAAAAGTCCATGACAAGAATATGAAACAACCACAGTCCTATCATTTATATCCTTAAAGACATAAGGAAAGATCGAACTGATAAAGCAAGAATAGGATGCTATAAGGAGGGAAAGCTAGAAACACAAAAAAAGAATGTTTGGAAATTTAAACACATTGGGTAACAGAAAACTCATTAAGTAGGATAAATTGAGAAAATACCTCAGAAAATATAATTTAAAATAAGACAATAGGAGAAAAAGAATGATGAGGGATGCAATATCTAAATAATAGGAATTCCCAAAGAAGTAACAGAAAAAAACAAAACAAAACAGAAGTGATTTAACACAATTTCTCAGAGCTCAGGAAGAGAAGTTTCCAGAGAAAAGAGGCTTCTCCCTAGCCAAGAGCCCGCACATCCTCTCACCAGCTCTGTGCTGTTCTGGGTGCTTGGAAGATTGTGGCAGTAGATAAACAAAAAACAGACAAACAAACAAACATGTAATAAGTGTGACAGCACAAAGGAAAATGAAAGAGAGTAAGGGGATAAAGCAGTAAGGGAGATACTACTATTTCATTACCAGCTTAAATTAACTTGTGTCAGTTCAAGTTCTCAAAATCAATGCGGGCAGAGATCCACTAGGATTCAAGGTGGCAGGAAAAACTCAGAGCCACGTAATGCAAAGGAGCAGTCAATGGCACACATATACAGAAATCAACAGTAATTTCAACTGAGACCACAGGGGCTAAAATTATATTCAGTGCTATGGAATACCAGAAACTTGTCACTAGTAGAAAAGTCCTCCTATAATATAAACTCCAACAGAATCAGTTTTGTGGCTGAAAATAGGTAATGTGAGTTTTACGGCCACAAGCACCCTGAAAGTACTTTCTTTCAGAACTCTGTTTAAGATTTATCTTGTGGGGGAAAACAGACAACTATAAAGCTACTTTGTACTAGGAAGTACCTTTCCAAGTGACATGTTTAAAGATCAAACCAGACCTGTAATTTCCCATAGGTCTGCAGGGTTCTGTTTCCCTGGCCCTCCTCCCAGTGCGGGGGCACCTACTGTCTGTCAGGAGGCAACTCCAGGCAGAGACGCTGGGCTCACGGAGGTTGTGCTGTAATCACAGCTGCCATCGACTGTGAGGAACCGTGCAAAGACGATACAGCATGGTCCTTGACCTCAGCTTCTCTGAGGCTCTGTCACAAAGACAAAATTAGCCTGTGTGAGGTTCTGTAAAGGCAGTGTTGAGCTGGTGTATCTTTCACAAGTGGCCTGATCAAAGTAGCCTAGAAAGCGAAAGTCAAGTTTAAAAGTCACCAGCTCCACTTTATTCGTGACTAGGCTCCTGCATGTTCTCAGGCAGGATTTACTTTCTGCGAATCCTAAGGAAGTCAAATTAGTCTCTGTGAATCCACACTTTAATGCTCAAAGGAATCACTGATTGAGAGCTCTTGGATAAAAAAAATAAGGACAAAAGAGGGAAATCAATTTGAGCACTGGTAGATGTAACAAGATGCAATTAAGGAGATGTGGCCAGGAGTGAGGAAGTCAAACTAAGAAAAGGAGAATCTTTGGGAAAGTGTCACTGGAGAACAATGTGTTTCTATCGAGGCCACACTTATCAGTGTGGCTCCTTAAACAGACACTGTGCACTTTACAACAGCAGCAGCACCAAGGTGAGATGCTTTATTATTTACATAAAAATATACTTTTAAAATTCTCACCCAAGGATATATTTACTGATTTTTAGAGAGAGTAGGAGAGAGAGAGAGAGAGAGAGATAAACACTGATGTGAGAAGTATTGATCGGTTGCCTTCTGTGCATGCCCCAACTAGGGATCGAACCCCCAACCTAGGTATGTGCCCTGATAGGGGATCAAACCTGCAACCTTTTGGTGTACAGGATAATACTGCAGCTGTGCCACCAGCCAGGGCTAGGGTGAGATGCTTCAGCACCCTGAGAAATGGATTTGTTTCGAAACTCTCCAGTCATCATAAATAGAGACACATAAGAGGCAAAAAAAAAATACCTAAAATAGAAATAAAGTCATCTTTTTAAAAAATTTGCTGGTATTTCCTAAGTAATACCAGTGCATTTACTTGGCAAACACAGCTTCAAAACAAGTCCCTAAGCAATTCCTTCCAACTAGATTGTTTCCCTGAGCTCCACTGATTCAGAAATTCTGGAGTAGCCCCTGCTTGGCCAAACAACCACTACGTAACGAATTCTTCCTAAGTCTGATTGCCAGGACACATTAATGCTTTGTCCTCATACAAAAAGTACCCTACCCAGAACTTACTCCAAAGCAAAGGCATAAGGTAACTATTCACATCTTCCCTTCTCTCTGCTGAAATGAGATAGTGCTTATTGCAAAAACCAGCATTTGAGTAATAGATGTTCCACGTATGAGTGTCCTTGCTCCCTAAGGAGATGGGCCTCGGTTCTGAAGGTCACTGCTGTCATTGGGATGTTCTCTTTCCTGATGGGAGAGCACTGAACTGTGTATTCTCCCTCCATGAGTGTCAGGGTATTGCTGGAACGTAGGCTGAGGATGGTTTGGACTGTGTATAAAGTGTATTTCAGTTTAGAAGAAACGAATGGAGGTTTATTGTCAATATTCCAATACAGTTTAAGAGTCTCTGAGCAAGAAATCTCTCTAAACTCTAACTGCTTCCTTTCTCAAAAGAATTTAATTGAGGAGAGAAAAAAGAGTAGCAACTGCTTCGAGAGGGTTTCATAGATTCTTCTGGAGACAGCTTCATTGTCAGAGAGCCTGCTCCTGTCGAGTTCCCCTAGGCCCTCCTAGATGTGTGTGGGACCATCACTCAGAGAGCCCTGGATAAACCACCGCTCTTCCACTGCTCTCTGCATCCAGTCTCTGCAGAGAATATGCTAAGAGCAAATGCAAGTCAGCAAATCAATTGAGTAGGTTCTATCTCCGTAGAGAAAAAAGACATGTATTAACATCATTGTTAAATTAATGACTGACATGCACATAGCAGGTGTTTAGGTACTTAATAACTCTTCTGTCTATTTACGACTTAAAAATGATTTTTTCCTGATCTAATAGAGACAGCAACTGGGCAACACCACAGTTGCTGTATTTTCTCTTTTTCAGCCAGAGGCCTGGCATCATGGGAGCTTGTCACTTTGCTTTCTGAAGGCGTTATGAAAAATTTATTATTAAATGATTTTTACTCCTAAAATGTTATTAAAAATGATTTGTCCATGTCTCAAATGACTTCTTCACTGATAGTAATACTAAAAAAAACTGGGAGACATTTTCTTGAAGTTTTTAATGCATGTCCAAGGGAACTTGAGTTACATATACATAACACAGATTATAAGATACACATACATGTGTCAATTTGTATATGTACATAAACATATGACATATATCATATGCATATGACTGAGGCAGAACATGCACCATGAAATATGCTGCTAGCACTTCAATGAGATGAAGAGTATGCACATTCAACTCAGTGCTCATCTGTGAGCTCTATTAATTTCAGATGCAGAGAGGAATCACTACTAAGTGAACTGAATGGTGGTAATGACTCCATAAGAGACGGCCCAATCTCCAGTTTTATCAATAATGCTACTCATAAACAAAGCATGCACACACATTGATTTGAATTTGAATATACATCTGTAATTGGGTATAGTGTTATTTGTATCGCTGTGTTTCACAAGAAGCTGCTTATGAACACTTCCTTTGGGACCGTTTCTGACCATTTCAGAAACTCAGAAAATACACAAAGAGAAAAAAATAATAAATGAAATGTTGTTACATTTCAGCCATGAAGAAAAAAGCATTTCTCTGATGGGGAGTTGTTCTCAAAGTGTGGTCCAGGAGCGGCAGCATCAACAAATGCAGGGTCTTCTAAATGATGTTAGAAACACATTCCTGGGCCCCATCCCAGACTCATGGAGGAGATGTGGGGGTGGGGCCCAGCACTCAGTTTTAGCAAGTACTGTGTTGGCTCGTCAGTGATGAAAAAATAGCTGCCAACTTTTACAGTTCACATGTGAGGCTCAGCCTAGGCTGGTGTTTTGGGGTGGAAAATACATTTAATTATGATCAAAGTTAAACAATTTCCAACTACCAAATGAACTGTGGCTTAGGGTGATTTTATACTTTATTAATATCAGCACTACCTAAGGGAAGTCGCATAACAGGCTCAGCCCAGAAATGAGGCTGTCTACTAGGTCCCTGCTGGCTGGAATTACTTTCAAACAGGCCTAGGCGTTGCATCCCACTTAGCCTGATTCTCACTAACCTTCAAGTCTTCCCACATGAGGTTGCTGTGCAGCTCAGAGTCAGGTCTCCTGTGCACACCCATTGGAACCAGCCTACTCAGGGGAAGACCTTTCATTTCATGACCATGGTGCTTAATAAAGAATGGCAGATGCAAGGGAAGAAAATCATCAGAGAACACAGAGATTCTCAGAAAATTCAGTAGCTGGAAAAAGCTCAGCCCACCCTTCTCCTTTTCATGAAGTTGCCATGGTGATGATGATGCAAATGAAGTTGAGGACCATCACCCCTTTAATCCCCATCCCCCACGAGGATGGTAGGTCCCTCTGCAGGCTGCACGTTCTCCAGTATGCTGCAGGTAGTTTCAATCTGCTACCCTTCTTTCATGTCTAACAAGTTGCAAGTTCAGATGACATTGCAGAGTAACTATTATCATAACTTCACTTTCCATAATTCCATGGTGGGGGAGTTTTCTATTCAGAATCCAGAGAGAAAAGACTTAAAAAACCTAGGCATAATTACCATTCCTGTGAATATGACAACATGAACTACCTATTTATATACGTGGATATTTTTCTCTCTGTACATCTAATGATCAATGAAACAAAGAACAGGGAGAACATGTTTAAAAGTTTAGAAAACTTCTAAAAACCATCTACAAAGGAAAGGAGATGTGGACATTAACAGGGAAATCTTTACTGGGTTTCAAGATGAAGAAATTCTGTCTCTCAAACGTAATTAATGTTCTGCAAAGAATGGTTCTCCCCATGCAAGCCTCCTGACACCCTGGTTGGGGATGTAGAATCAGAAGAGGACCACAGAAGGGCCCCGCAGACTTGAGACCAAGGGGGCTCCAAGCCAAATTAGAAATAGGAGAGCTATTTCTTGATGTCACCCTATGGAGGCCCAATCTAATTTCTCCAAAGTGTTCAACTTCAGTTGGGCCATGGTGTAAGGTAATTTCCTGGAAGGTATCAACTGTTAACAGTTTTAGTCATTACTGCTAAAATTCCATCCTTATACATTTTTTCCCTTGAGGTAATCACACTTTAATAGTGTTTTCTTAAAGTCACACTTTCAGTGGAGCCTTCCCTGATCAAACTACAAATCACAGCTCCCTTCCCAAACTCTCTCTTCATTTGCTGTTTTCCTTTCCCTCTCTGGCTCATATTGTCATTCCAAAATTATACATTCTATGCATTCATTTGATTTGTTTTCTATCTCTGTCAGAGATTTTTGTTTGACCAGCTGTTATATCCACAGAGCCCACGAGAATGACTGGCACAGCTGAGACCCTGAAAGATTGGTCAAATGCAGAAAATTCTGTGAGACAGTATCTTCTAGATCCAAAATTGACTCATCAGTTTTGGAATGTAATGCATCAAACCCAACAATGATGTGGGATGTGGAGTAGAATCTGTCCAAAAAGTCCTTCAAATCTTGCTACCTCAATCGCTTTAGCTGGAATGGGGAGGAGACCAGAAGCTGCAGGGAGGAGAACTATGACTATTTTTGGTCACATTAATAAACTCCTCCATAGCATGGAATTGAAATGCAGAGTCACATCACCAAGACATTACAACCATACTGACTCCTTTTTTAAAATATATACTTCTCATTGTACTTTTCCATGACCATATTTCTCCCTTATACCCTTGCCCTACCACAATCACCACGCTGTTGTCCGTGTCCATGAGTCTTTTTCCTTTTTGATCAATCCTTCCACTCCCTAACCAGCACCCCCAGAGCTGTCAGCCTGCTCTCTAAGAATGAATATGTCTCTGTTTTGCCTGTTAGTTCAGTTTATTTATTAGATTCCACATATGAGTGAAATCATATGGTATCTGTCTTTTTTTGACTGGCTTATTTCACTTAGCATAATGTTCTCCAGGTCATTCCATGCTATCAGAAAGAGTAAAATTTTCTTCTTTTTATGGCCAAGTAGTATTCTATGGTGTAAATGTCCCATAGTTGTTTTATTCACTCATCTACTGATGGACACTAGGGCTGCTTCCATGTCTTGGCGACCGTAAATAACACTGCAACAAACATAAGGTGCTTATATTCTTTTGAATTAGTGTTTCAGGTTTCTTTGGACAAATTCCCACAAAGTAATCCATCAACAAAATAAAAGACAACCCATTGAATGGGAGAACATATTTGCCGATACATCTGATAAGTGGTTATCATCCAAAATTTATAAAGAAGTTATAAAATTCAACACCAATAAAACCAAATAATCCAATTAAGAAATGGGCAAAGGACCTGAATAGACACTTCTCCAAAGAGAACATACAGATGACTAGTAGATGTATGAAAAGATACACATCATTAGTCATCAGAGAAATGCAAATTAAAACCACAAAAAGATATCACCTCACACCGGTCAGAATGCCTAACATCAATAAGTCAACAAACAACAAGTGCTGGTGAGAATGTGGAAGAAGGGGAACCCCTTTGCACTGTTGGTGGGAATACAGACTGATGCAGCCACTGTGGGAAGCAGTATGGAGATATCTCAAAAAATTAAAAATGAAACTGCCTTATGATACAACTACACTGATTTCTAATAACTCATATACAAAAATACTTCCAATAGGGTCCTCATCCAGACAAGGCTAACATGCTGACACAAACAAAAACACCACAAAGCTGTGCATCATCACAAAACAAACGCAAAATGCTGAGTCTGTCTGCTAAGGACACTAATTCTTAAAGAGATTAGCTTCCTAACTCTGTGACAACATAGATAATTATAGCATCATGTTTATTATGCTGTAGCTAGCAAAGCACACGTTGATTATAATGCAATTCTCCCCCTCTTGTGACTTCAGTATAAATAGAGATGTTATGTATTGGATTGGATTATGAAAGCACAAAGCCTCAGTTTGGGGGGTGGAGCAGGGCATTTCTGTGGAACCCAATGACAGCCTTGGCGTGAGCAAGTGGCTGTGTCTTTCTGCTCGGCCTTGCTGCCATCTCCTGTTCCCATGAGGCTGGCCTTAACCTTCAGCTAACAGTCATGATCAGTGTGATAACATGGCACATGTTGGATGCACATCCCATTTCTTATGAATGTCACTAATAAACAACAGTTTAATAGAGCACCTGGCTAAACAGACCCGTGTTGAGGAAACATCAAACCAGGAGCTTTAACTAAAGAACAGATGCCCAAGTGAGTCAAAAGGACGTGTCTGTTGGGGTTCACACGGAGATTCTAAATGACAATGTGTTTCCCCAGACACGCTGAGGTGAGGTGTATTAAGTCCTGACTTCATTACTGTCATCTGAAGAAACGGAACAGTCATGATAGCACCTGGCAGGCAGCTGGACATACAAGATGATCCAGACTTCTCTTTCCCCGGGAAGGAGCGTGATTTTGTGCAGCTGAGAGTAGCATTCACCCCAGGAAGGCAGCCTGTGCTGCTGTGCAGCTATGCAGAGTCTGGTGATGGCTCTTCCAGCTGTCTGTTCCTCTCTGGTGAGAGCAGGCACCGTGTGAGCAGGGGGTTGGGAGAAAAAGCCAACCAGCCAGTTATTTACTTTAAACCATCTCTATGTTGATGCATCTTAAACCACATTGTGGGTCGACTTCTTCTTTCATTCCTTCACTCAGAAAAGGTAATGCCACTGGCTCTGCACCAGACAGCGGGCTGGGGATACAACCATGATCCCTGTGCTTGAAGAGCCCGGCCTTGCTGGGAACACCAACATGTGATTTGACCCTTCCAAAGCAAAGTGAGAGTGTTGTCATTGTGATAAAAACAAAACAAATTAACAAAAGCCCAGCGTGCTGAGATTACATGCAGGGAACAATGAATACTATCTATGATTAGAAGGAAATAACTTAGGAATCATAGACAGAATTCCTCTGATGCCTTAAGGATAGATAAGTCAGCACCAGCCTATGAGACATGTTGGGCAAAGACTCAGCAGACTGTGGTCTGCTGTACACAGGTAGAAAAGAATAATCACCAGAGGCGCCTAATGTGCACAATCACCTAATATTGATGATTGCCTAAGAAGACGTGAGATGCCACCTGGTCACTGGGGAGCTCTGGATGTGGCCAGAGGTATTTGTTGGTGCACCCCACAGAGAGATCCACATTCTCTTTTAGGTTCAGGAACTTTTTGACTCTGGCCCCTTGACTGCTCTTCATAACCTCACTGTCGGTGTGGAAGGCGGATGAGGCAGAGAGGCAGAACCACGACAAGGATGCCGACCTGGATTCCTGAAGCACATGCAGTTCCTTCTTAAAGTGAACAGACTACTCTTAGGTAATGATAGCTGGAATTTAAGCCAAGACTCAAAGCCATAAAAATGCAGAATTGAAAAGAAAGCAGAATGCAACATTGCACTTTCTTACATGTGAAGTTATGTGCAGAGAAAACAATTTTCTGTTGTTTCAGTTAGCGCTTTTAAGCACTAACAGTGGTAGAATTTACGAATATCACATTCCAGTCTGAATTCATGTGGGTCTCCAGACAACTATCGAGACAGCAGGTCTTTCTTTCTTAATCTTTACCTAAGGTATGTTTACTGATTTTTTAGAGAGAGAGAGGAGGGGAAAGAGAGAGAGAAAGAGACATCCACGTGAGAAACATTGATCAGTTGCCTCCCATACCTGGCCCGACCAGGGATCGAACCTATAACCTAGGTAAGTGCCCTGACCAGAAATTGAACCCGCAAACTTTTGGTGTAGTGTGCAACAGTCCAGCTGACCAAGCCATGTCTATGGCCAAGAATCAGTTCTTAAAATCATAGAATAAAAATCTAATTTTAAACAGTTACTTAGGCATGGGTTGTGATTGAGCTTTGGTGCTCCAGCATGTTTAATGGAGACTGTGTATGAAATATACAGGTCTGGCACAAATAAGGCCCCTTTTTCATTACAAAATCTTGTATTACAAAATCATAAGCATGTAATTCTGTAACATAAAATCATACTCAAGTACACCATATGACGTTTTAGGTGAAATGTTCAAAGTAGAACTATAAATCATTACACCCATATCATTACCCTACCAGCACACACTCAAGCAGGTGTTACTTCTGCCAGACCATGTATTTACTACAGTGTCTTGCTAGAGTTTGGGACTGTGCAGTGGAACCAGCAAATAACTCTGATATTTGAGTCACATTTCAGAGTCACCTTCTGTCCTGCTTGTAAAGGACTCTCTTCAAGGTTCATAATCATTCCTTTTCCCACTTCATAGCTCAATTCTTAACTTCCTGTTATTGTTCCATTTGTTTTCAATGACAAGTTTTATGACTCTATGGTAAGCTGTCTCAAGCCTTTTTGAATGTGGTGAGTAAATACATTTAATAAAAGCAAACTCCTCAGAGCAATGTCAACAGAGCAGTGCAGACAGCCAGACCAAGTACAGTGGGAACCGGCTGGTGCTACACCTAGTGAGGGAGCCTCTAGCCCCACACTAAAGGTATTGTGGGATGTTTTCACTTCATGTGAAGATATCCAGAGCTCAGCTTGACACTTCTAACCTCCAGAACCCATTCTACACATGATCATAACTCATCGCCCCCCACATGCAAGAGGGCACATCTGCTTTCTAAACACAGTGGGAGGTGGGAAGGAGCAATTAGTCAGCAAAATTCAATGAGAATAATTCAAAGTTAAACTACACTAAACCTTAGCCAGTTTTGGGTGATATTTTCCTGTCATAAATTAATTACAAGGGTATGATATAAGATGCTACTCTGACCTGCATTCTGATTTGCTTTCTTTTTTAAAAATATGTTTATTGATTTTAGAAAGAGAGGAAGAGGGAGAGAGAAACAGAGAGACAGAGATAGAGAGAGAGAGACAGAGAGAGGGAGAAACATCAATGTGAAAGAAAAATATTCATTGGTTGCCTTCTGGTACCCCAACCAGGAACTGAAACTGCAACCTAGGTGTGCACCGCAACTGGGAAGCAAACTTGATTTGCTTTCTTGAATACAGAGAAAAAGGTTAAATTCTGAAGAGAGGCCAAGAAGTGCATTCAACTCTAGGTACGCACATGGGAGAGTGTTAGGACACGTCCCTCATCTGCTATGTATGATAAAGGGGGAATGGATTGAGAATTGCTGGTCCAGCACAATGAAAATGGGCCATGGTGTCAGATGGTCCTGATTATAATTCTGCTTTTGCCACTGTGACTTTGGTCAAATTATGTAGATTCTATGCACCTTGGTTTTCTGATCTGTAGAAGTAGGAAAATGGTAACCTCCATTTAGTGGGATAAGATGACATGAAGTGTAGATACCTAGTATATGACTTAATTCTTCTTCCTTCTCCAAGTGTTATGGGTACTTACTATACAAGTTAGAGATCTTTGGTTTGCAAATAATAAAAAAAATCAACTCAAACTGGCATAGAGTGCATGGAATGTTCTGGCCATATAAATGAAATGAAAGATTAGGTAGGTCAAGATTCAGAGATGTTGTGATATACTGGATACTGGATCACGGGAGAGAGAGAGAGAGATGAAGAGGTCAGTGTCACTTGAACAATAAGAATGCCACACAGAGGGAGGGCGGTGCTATAGATTGGATGCCAGGGAGGCAAACACAGAGTCCACTACATTGGCAAACTGGCATTTTAACGTCCTTATGAAAACATTCTATGCTACATGTATTATAAAATATGCAAAAATGTCACATTTATTTTACAACATATATACACATAAACATTTCATACATATAGTGGTGAAATGGCACCAGGTATTAGACCTTGGTTCAACAATGTTGGTACTTCAGTTCTGGTTAAAAAGTTCAGAGCCAAGATTCAAACTGTAAGAGAAAGGTTACTTAGAAAGTCACAGGGGTAGACAAAGTGAGCCATAGAAGAAATGGGCTGAGAAAACCAGCTAAGAAGGCAAAAGAAGGGCTCTTGGTGCTGAGAAAAGAGAGAGATGCTCACCTAGAGAGATGAAAGAGGGAGGAAAGCAACGGTGTGCCCTGGAAAAAGAGAGAGACAGCACACGCAGGGCTTTCCTGTCTTAAGGGCTTTCATCTGGAAGTCTCAGGGGAGGGACTCAATAGAATATTCATCAGTTTTCCAGGTGTGTCCTTTCAGGGTCACCATCTCCACTGATTGGGGTACACCAGGGTAGGGAGCTGAGAGTCAGTGCAGCTGGTCCTGGTGTCAGCCATGGTGTCGCTCCATCTGTCTTTGCTCCTTCTCTGGGTTTAGAGTGGAAACACAGCTCAGGCCTAGATGTCGTCTCCGGGGGTTAATGCCTAAGGGAGTAGTTATGTAGGGGCTTGCAGTTTGGACGAGTGCTAGGCACCAGCACCTTCTGCCCTGCTGACCCTCTGCTCATGCCTGTCTAACCACCTACTTACTACATTCCCTGCCTCCACTCAGGGATTCTTGGTTCTGAACTTCTTCTTAGCCAGAACTGAAGGACCAAGGTTGCTGAACTGAAGCTGAACACTTGGTGCTATTTAACCACCAACATATACATAGATGCTTCTCAACTTACAATGGGATTCCATCCTGATAAACCCATCATTAGTTGAAAATACTGTAAATCAAAAATGCCATTCATACCTCTAGCCTAGCAAATATCATAGCTTAGCCTAGTCTACCTTAAATGGGCTCAGAACACATACATTAAGCCCACAGTTGAGTAAATCATCTAATACAATGCCTGTTTTATAATAAAGTAGTGAATATTTCATATCATTTGTTATGCATATTGCTTTCACACTATTGCAAAGTCTGAAAACCATAAGTCAACCCATCTAAATTGGGGGCCCTCTGTATATTTGAAGAGAAGATTCTACTCTAAGGAGACAGAGAGAAAACATAGGCAGAGGTCTACCCACTCTGACACAATCCCATCATGTCTTGGACTGGAAGTCCGGAAGTCAAGGATAGTGTTTATTTTCTCTTTAGAATTCATCCAATGGGTTTCTTCTTTCATGGAATCACACAGATAGATAACAATCTTACATATCAAGTTCTTACATATGTTCTTACATATCAAGTAAGAACTAGATATGTTTAACACACACCCCCCTTAAAGACAACACCAAAAATCCCTTCATTAAGTCCCTTATGAGCAACCAGTTTCATGCTGATATTATCAAGTCAAAAGTGAGACCTAGTGAGAATCCCGAGGACCCTGCTGACACTGCTGACATTTCTGAGACAGTTTTATGTGTAAAGCATGAACACTTCTGATCAATGTTTCATACGGGATCCAGACGGGGCTGGAGAGGCAGACATACTAATTAATTTTCTAAAACATTAGCTCTTCATCTGGTCATAGTGTTTACTGAAAAGCAGATACTTTCATCATCTGAAATATGGGAAAAAAATTGAGGGTGAATTAACTCCCAAACATATGAGTATAGTAAATGTTCTGCTACTTATACAGGGATTCTGTGTCCTTAAACTTGTAAAATAGTCACAAGTTCAAAAATCTTAGTTTGCTGTTTCAGATTAAATGCTTTATCCTTGTTGTTATTTTTTAAATATATGTCTCCTGTTCTTATTGAGGAAGAAAGTTTTGATAGCCTCAAATTTTAGTTAACAATGAGTTAATACACGTCAAACTCAGGCTCCAAGTAAGATAACTTGCTTTGTCATTTTCAGCAATAGAAGAAACAGTAAACCTCATGGTAATGCTCAACCGAGTGGGTCTAACTGCCACATTGGTTAACTTCAATCCAGGTCCAGTCATCTGACCACAGAGTCATCTGACTGCTGAGTCATTGGCTGCAACTGGGCTGGGAGATTCTGGTCTTCACCTCAGCCCAGGATGGGTATCTAGTTGGAAAGGATTGTCAGATAACCAGTCATGAGCGTCCCTCTCTCTGGATTGGGGACCATCATGGGATTCAAGCCTATGGAACTGAGGTCTACCTCTTGGAGACATATATGGAAAAGCCAGTGGGCAGATGGAAAACTGGGATTAGTGTGATGCAGACACGGGATTCCCGGCGCTGCTTCATCTAGAGGGTGCGTGTCAGGGACCGCGTGGGTTGTGGGTGACAGCATCAGGGATTTTCATTGCTGTTATTGTTGTTGAACTACAGATAACTGTGAGCTGAGTAGCAACCACGTGGGTGGAAACAAACAAGGAGCGGTAATCAAGAGTGGTATTCTGTCTGCAATAACTGTAAACCTAGGGAAAGGCTGAAAAATCTGAGCCTTTGCTTCTCATTTACAAAATGAACTCAAATATTTTAGTTCGATGTTCCCTGCTTCTGTAGGTACACAGGATCAGGGCATTTTTGTTTTCCCCATCAAGTAAGGTTTTGAGAGTTCTTATAACACTAAGCACTGCTTTTTTGAATATCTTAGAAATTGATATGATTTCTGAGGAGCATGTGTTAAGTATAACAAAGAAATCAAGCAATCCATTATTTTAAATGTTGTCCTATATGGGAATACATATATAATGTTCAAAGAGAATCAAGTTTACCCCCTTTTTTTAATTAAAAAAATGCTCCTGATTAAGCAATAGCTAGCTTCTTACTATGATGGCAAATTTACTATAGGGGCCATTCCATTTTTGGAGCACTGTAAGTTAGAAGGTACTTATGTATTGGAGCTGAACTTTGGTTTGTTAAATTCAAACATTTTTCCTTGACTATTCTTTGTAGTACTCCTTCTCATACTTATATTTGTATTGTACATTGCATTGCATTGCTGTTATGTCCCTCCCAGCCTTTTCCTTTCTCGTTTGCACTAATTCTTACTCCTTTATAGCCCTTCCTGCATCCCACAGTTCTCGAGCCTTTCATCCTGCAGGCTGCTCCCTCTGATCCACTCTAAATGATCAATGCCTCTCATAAAGTGTGCCAGACACAATCTTCCAGATGGGGTAAGGCCTCATAAACCTGGGCATGACCTACAACTGAGCGCTACACTAGGGTATGTTATGTATTTTAAAAGCCACATTGTAACTTGTGATCTGTTAAAAACCCCCAGTTATTTAATAGGAACTGCTGTTTGCTTCCTATCCAAAAGTTTAATATAAGACATGTACATCTCACTAGTTACAGATAACGAGTCTGCCCTTGCCCTGTGTCAGACTAGAGTTAGATTCCTTAGGCATGTCTGAATTCATAGAAAAGACCACATGATTGTGGTTCTGCCAATAATTAACTCAGATTTTTGAAACTTTACATAAGAAGACCAACAGAAATAATCTTACAAACACCTAGAAATGTTTTAATATATGTAAATTTTAACTGCTTCGCAAGCTTTACATAGTTGATTTCGCCTTTTTTTTAATTATTTATTTTTGAACAGAGGGGAAGGGAAAGAGAAAGGGGGGAAGAAATATCAGTGTCTGGTTGTGTTTTATGCGCCCCCAACTGGGGATCTGGCCTACAACCCAGGCATGTGCCCTGGCTGGGAATTGAACCTGTGACACTTTGGTTCACAGGCCAGTGCTCAATCCACTGAGCTATACCAGCCAGGGCTGATTTCACCTTTGTGAGATCATCTGATAAAATCTGAATGTGAATATTTGGAGAAAAGTTATTGATGTGTAAATGATCTCATCACACTTTCTCTATTTTATTTTATTCATGAATTATTTCAGATATATGTAATGTACTCACTACTATATTTGCACCAGAATTCCATTTTATTTATTTATTTATTTTTTGAGGCACAAAGCATTGTGGATTCAGCTAATGTCTTTTTCACGATCCTTCCTCTATTTGTCCTCTTGGAGGCAAATGTTATGTGAAGTCGGTGTCCATCATTCCCATGTGTATTTTATACTTTTACTCTATATTCATGTATATGTAAACCACGTATTGTTCTATTTTCGAAGTTTTAAACAGATATAAATGGCATCATGCTGTACGTATCTTTCTGGGATTTTCTTCTCATTCATGATTATTTGTAACTTTATTTACATTGATACATGTGTATCTAGCGCATTCATTTTGCTGTATCTTTGGTAAATCTCAGTCAGCCAGTTTAATTAGCAAACTTCTTATGAAAAGGTCAGTTGATTGTTTACCATTCTTCACTATTACAACCAATACTGCAATTAGAAACCACATATACACATAATCTCCTTGGTATATGAGAGTTTTCATCAAGTCTGCCCTTCGAGTGGAACTGTGAAGTTAGGCTGTATGCATGTATTCGGCTCTCTGGGTATTTCCAAATTCCTCTCCAAATGATTACATTTATGTTCAAGAAGAAAAAAACACTGTTTTATATAAAGATAAGGCAAAATTTTCCTTTTGTTGGACAAAAAGTAAAATGCCTAGAATATCCAATAAACTGAGGGGCTAGTTTAAAGAGATAAGTAAAAAACAATTTCAAAAGAAAAGTACAAACTCTAAGGTACTGTTTGGTCAAATGTATGCTCTGAGGAACATTATAAGAGAAGGTCTTATAAAACTTTCCACTACAGTTAGTACAAGAAGAATGCTCTTGAAATGAGTGTCCACTGTATTACATAAGGGCTCCTTGGCAGGTGTTACAGGAATGATTCCTTTGCGGTGACTGTAGAAAAGCTGTACTTCTTAATGTCTGGTTTTATTTTATCCTCCATACTCTGTACATTTTATAACTGTTGATATTTTCCTCTTTGCTTTGACCACTGGAAGCTTTGACCACACAACGAAGTACGTGACCCGCCATTGGCAACAATGCAAAGCAGAACGACAGCATAAACTTGAGCTTGGAAATGTTTTCTTTTCCTACTCATGTCCTCTCTCCGACCACATATGCCAATGAATTTATTCATGTAGTGATAATATTAGTATTCTTATGAGCTGTCCAACTCAAATTCCTTTTGTAAGGAAATGTACTGTGTAAAAATGAATGACTGAATGAAACACAGAAAAAGTGAGCGACTACATATACCTTTACCACCACCTTTGCGTACAGTCTCAATCAGCAGCTCTGGGCTTGCTGTTTAAACTATGTTCTGCACACTTCCAGTTAAATAACTTACAATTGACTCAAACTCTAAAATGAAACCCAACATCTTCCATACAAAACAGCCCCCTCCTTCTGCTACCACATAAAAATGTTTTACTGGTTGTTTTTCATGACGAAAGTAATTCTACCTATTATTACTAGTGATAGGATGGTGGAGAAGGGGGATTCTGCCTTCATGACCTCCATTTGTCTCCTCACACTCTCACCTATAAAACATTATTGTTTAATATGGAAATCTGAAGCTTTTCTCAATCTCATTTCAAATGTGAATAGGTTCTTTAGCATACATTTTATGTCTAGATGTGATGTGCACCCTACATTCAAGACGAGACTACAAGATGAGGAGGACACAATCCCTGCCCTCTAAGAAGTTTAAGCAGTCATCTTTGACCCCTTTACCCTCTCACCCTGCCTATTTAGTTACCAAATGAAATCGATTCTTCTTTTGCGTTGTCTTGTGGGACCTGTCCTCCATTCTTGTACAACCACCCTCCCTTACAGTTCTTTCATCCTGTTCTTAGACCTCTGTGATCACTTCCTCACTGATTCTTTGAATCTTACCTCCCAACCCTGTGATCATCCTTGCTGCCCACTGCTGCCAGATGCATATTCCCTAACTACTGCTCCGCCGTCGGTCTCCTGCTTCAGACAGCTCTACTTCCCCATCTTACCCATAAGGCCATCTGGGGCCTTCCCCAAGCACCAGTTCAGCCACTACCTCTCCTGCTCCCCACAGGAGCCTCTCCCACAATCCATCATCCCCATTTCAAGGCAGTGCAGCATCTCCTGCTTCCAAGAGAATGGAGAAGCCTCAGCTTCCTGTTACTCCTACCTCCCCCATTGCACCACGGGCAACATGTCTACTTTCATTTACCTCCCCTTCATTCCTCCTCCCCAATTCTGAGTAAAATGTGCTCCGAGTCAGTATAGATAATATGTGCTTTGGCAAAGCAGCCCTGGCAAATAGAAGGAAAAACATCACTAGATGCCTACTGCAGAAAGAGACAGAAAAGAGTGGTGAGCATGATCAGTGTGGTCACACCCACAGCAGGAGTACGTTAACTGTGGTAGACATCTTCCATGTGTAATCCATGGAGACGAAGCTAAAAACTGACCTAGCTTAAATAGAAGCATTTACTTGAAGAGTCTTGAAAACACTCACTCAGGTTAAGTTTAATGGTAAGATAATTAAATTTTTAACAGAGAAAATAAGGTCTGGATAAATAAATTCAATTAAGTGTAACTTAATTATTTATATAGTCAAAGACAGGAGGAACTCTTCCAATGAAATTTCTGACATGAACCTCTCTGATTAGCACCACATCTTCACTCATTCCAAAGAGGAGCAAGAAGCTGCAGAAAACAAGAGAAAGGGGTGATGGCCCCGTGGGCAGCGTTGGCAGGTTTACCAGGAATGAGAGCGCCTTCTGATGTTATCCCTTCCTCTGGTTATGAAACTGCCTCTTCTACTGCCTCCTCCTTCTCCTCCCATGGCTCAATATTTGTTTCTTCTGAAATGTCAATTCTGAAAAGGTTACAATTTACTCTTAAGTATGCATCCCTGAGTAAGCATTTCAAAAATTTGTAATCAGCTCTCATTAGGGGGTTCTGTGGCAGAATTCTTGGTAAATAGCTCCCGGTTAAAGCTAATCTGAGTGTAGTTGATGGTTCACAGCAGGAGTTATAAAGCTGTTGCTAATTGAAGAAATTTATACGAAGTCATTTACCTTTTGAAGGTGTCTCCACACCAACCCCCCCACCACAGCCTCTGCAAAGGATACAATGACAAAGCATTAGATGGTTCTGTGTGGGCTTTTTCCTAGGGACGCTTTAGTAAAATCAATCCTTATGTGCAATTAATACATCTTTAACATGACCATAACTCATCACCAAACTAACGAGGTATTAAACCAGAGCATCTCAGAAATTCTCTGGAGGACTGCATTCATTTTATAAAATCTCAAGACATACTCATTAGTGAGAGTAAACACATAACCAACACGAGATGGAGAGAGTACTCTTAAGAATAGAGAGTGAAAATAACAGTGCTCGGTTTAAAACCTTTGCAAAAAAAAAAGCAAAACGAATTAGAAAAGTTCTGGATAGCTACCTTGAAGGATGGGGGGTGCCTGGAGATTTCAAATAATTGAAGAATGCCATGAGGGTTAATTGATGTCAGTAGGGCAAGGCTGAGGAAACCACTCACTGTTGATTGAAGGTGAATAATTTGTCTGGTCCAGGGCCCTTTTCTGAGTAACCTATGCTGATTCCCATCAGCAGACAGAATTAGTTATTACTGCCATTGTGTCCCTTCAGGGCCTGCTCATTTTTCAACTCCTTGCCATTTGGTTGAGTTATTCCCTAAATGAATCAATTGCTAATTTATAATTAGATTCATTGACAGCATAAATCTCTGTAGTACAAAACTTCGAAAATTACAACATGAGTCTATAGACAAATCAGAGATAGAGCATGTTTATTATTTGTTAGACTAATTGGCTTAAATCTTGGCTTAAAATCTTTTTCAAGATATATTAGCTAGATTTTTTTGATGAGCTAAACGTGATGAACTTAATACTTGTCTTGCTCATCTTGTTTTTCATCAGCATTCACAGTGACTATTCTAAAGTAGTGGATTTATTGATGTTACTGACATAAAAAGTCTTGTCATCAGCTCTGTGCTATAGGGATCTTGATATGAGGGCAGCTATTGTTACAATAAGGCCATACAACTATGCTTGAGGGCCAAACCACACAGGAGAAATCCCTTGTGGCTATGCTAAAACCCTAGAAAATAATGTAGTACAAAATAATCAGGCCAGATAAGCCAGCTGGATTTCTAATTGATGCTCTTCTCTGGGCAGCTTGAAGAAGTCCTGGCCTTCAGTGTGTGGCTACTGGCATTGCAGTTGGAACTCACTGCTGCTTCTTATCCTGCTCCACAGCACACCCCTCAGTATAGCTGACTGTACATCTAAGTGTGAAACAAACCTGGTGTTGATGTAGTAAGTCCTTACCCTCTTCTGATACTCAGAACCCTGATGCCTTTGTGGTCAGGAGAAAACCCAGCAATCTGCCACTGTGATATCTCATGGGAAAGCTGTGCACTTACAATGTGGACCTTTCCATCTCCCTTTCGCTGCAGCAGGAAAATATTTCCCTGCCCCTGACATTTTGATTTGTGGTATGTACCAATGGATACCAGTGGGCTACTTAATTATGGTCTTTCACAAGTCTGCCAGCTCTTCCCTTCTCACTGAACTGCTGTGGCGATCTGTATGTGTTTAGGCAAGTCTAACGACTATCGAGAAACACGGTCACTCCTGAGAAACTCAATCACTGTGTTCTGTGGTCCAAGGACCAATGTTCCCCAGCACTCCCTCACCAAACACAATATTTAAATGAATACATGTTTTATGTGTGAATATGATGAGATTTCACCTGAGAGAAAATCCTAGACTGCTGTCTTTTTAGGCTCTCTGCTTCCTACTCACCCTCAGGTCCAGGGGAGGACGCGGGTAGCCACTGCTACCACTGCTTCCCGAGAACACATGCCTAATCTCAACTAGAACCTCTATAACTGCTAGTCCCGTCAAAATGCTTTAGAAGCAGTTATAACATTGAAGAATTCAGACTACCCCAGACTGAGAAATAAAACAATTTAGGAAAATCTTAACTAAATCTTATCCTGGAAAAAAATATTTTGATGGCAGCAGAAAAGATGTTTTCTAGTTTCTAGAACCATTCTTTCTTGAATTGACAACACTCAAGTGTTCTGTGTTCATGAGTCTCCTGAGATACATTGGAACTGCTGTTATGGAGAACTGGAGGCTAGAATCCAGGTCCAGGCCCAAGATGCTCTTTTTGTCCATGATTCAGCTACACTGTCAACAATCAAAGCATCCCAAAGTCATCTGCCAGCGGGGTCGGCAGGCTGTCTCCCGGCTTTGAATTCGATATGGATGCACATCTGGCCTCTGCATCCTTCTGTGATTTAAATGAGATGTAGGTGGGATTTCCTGCCCATTGACCATGGTCACAGCCACGGCCATGGAGAGGACTCCACCACTGCAGAACCTCCCTGCTTCATAACTAAGCACCTACTCCATTATCAACGCGCTCGCAGGTAAGGAAAAAAAGTTAGACAACTTTACAGAACTGGTCATGTAATCCAAAGATTAATTGTTCTTCCAACAATGACATCTGACAACAGCTGGCACATTGCCTTTCTACCCACAGGTTGGCCCAGAATCGCAGAGCCAGAGCAGGAAGAGAGGACATTCATGTAATCCTCCAGCCCTTCTGGAAGCCTGCAACTAGATCATCCCAGACAGAGGCACAGTTGCTCTAACTTTAATAAGCTCCAGGGACAGAGCTCTCATGACTTCCTATTATGAACTGAGAGAAAGCCTTTCTTACAGCAGAGCAATCTCTCCCTTCAGAGCTGAAGTCAGTCCATGGAGTTGGCTGTTGCTGGTGATGGAAAAGGGCCTCTAACAATTCCCGTATCACATGCTCCTCACAAACAAAAGTTGGCTCATTCCTTGTAGATCAGATTTCCCCAAAACTTTTAAAATATTAAAATAACTTTTGCTACACTCTATACTTAGCTTTCAAATCCAGACCTAAGAATCTGGTAAAGGCCGACCAGATTAGAATGAAAAGCAAAGTCTCAGTGCTGTCCAGGATGGCAGCCACCGGCCACACAGTCACCGGTGTGGCTGCAAAACTGAATTTTAAATTTGATTTGACTTTGCTTAAGTTTACAGCTAAAGACTGGTGTTTGCTATTGTGTTTGGAAGATTTCAAGTATGTTTGGAACAACCTGAGTTGGTGAATTTACAATTTCAAATGTAAATTTCATGACGTATATATAATGTTGAAGTGTTGCTGATGAAAACTTAGCACCCACTTTGGGATGTATTTTAGTGAACATTTTTGGTGCACATGGAAGATTTTAAAGACTTAATATAACAAGAAAATTTTAAGTATCTCATTAATACTTTATACAGATTCCATGTTGAAATGATAATATTTTGGATATACTGGCTCCTATGGAATGAATGTTTGTTACCCCCTCAAAAAACATTCACAAGTTGAAGCCCTAACAGCATTTGGACATGGGGCCTTTGAGGGGTATTAGGTCATAAGGGTGGGTCTGTCACCAGGACGGACCGTGCTGGCACCTTGTCCTTGGAATTCCCAGCCTCCAGACCTGGGAGAAATAACTGTCTGTTGTTTAAGCCACTCAGTCTATAGTACTTTGTTATGGCACACAGAGCTGACTCAGACACAGGGCTAAATAAGACACGGTGTCAAAATTAATTTTCTTTTTTTACTGTTTTTAATGTAGATAATCACAATACAAAAGAAAATCCTATAATGGAAACTCTATCTCTTATTATATTTCCCCTCATGAGCACCATAATTCTGACAGAGCATTAAAAGGTTGGTACAGGAAATGAAGGAAGTCAGAACAGCAGGATCTGAAATGTTGTGGCACAAGGTCATGATCAAAAAGAGCCCAAAGAAGAGGGTTTAAGGTCGTCTGTGTGGTCTCAGCAGCCCAGCTAGTTATAAATCTACAGCACAGGGATATGTTTCCAAGGTACACAGGTTAATTTTAAGGGTTTTTTTTCTTTGCTTTTATTTGTTTCAAGTTTTGCAAATGATAGATGTAAAGTAGAAGTCTGTGAAGAAAATTTAAAAAGTGCAGAAAAAGGAATTTTACATGATGTCAGATGTCTGGCAGGTGAGGAGACCTCGGACCAGCCTACATGCAGAGGGCAGGGCTGGGCTACACATGGTGTGATGTCTACACGTTGGTTTGTGGCTTGAGACTTGTATCCTAAGGACAAATGCCCAGAGATAAGAGGTGTAGTAATTTGAAAAATTAGGAAGCTATTTTGAATGTAACTGGCTATGAAAATATTAGCAGCATTATAACTTGGAAATGATTTCTAAAGTGTTACTTCATGGGTTAGAGCTGGGAAGAAAGGCCAGTGGCCAGACTCAAGACTGCCCAGGAGCAGGGATACTCATGCAGAGCTGCCCACAGAACGCTGATGGGCAGGGTCACCGTTCACTTCTATCGCCTTAGATTAAAAGCTGCTTTTTATGTGCTCTTTGAACCTCCTTCAGGTGTCTTTTAATGGTACCGCTAGACACGCTATGTGTGTACCCCTGTGATTGTAGGCATTAATCTTGGATATGTTCTCGTGGATTTGATCTAAGAAAGTAAAATGTGTAATGATCACAGCTTTTCTCTGATGCGATGTGAATTCATGACAGCACCATTGTAATACGGATCCGGAAAGTGAACCTGGCCTGTTCTGACAGCAAGCACCCAGGAGGATTGAAACAGAAGGCAAGAGATTTCTGCTTCCTGAACTTTTAATGAATCTTCATGAGAATTTTAGCAAATCGACTTTCCCCTCCAACTTTTCCTTGACATTTCAAAATATTAACCTTTTGCTATTTCATTTGTTTTTAGTATGCTAACATGGCCAGGGATTTAACCACACTGATGTTAGAAGCATGCTGAAGGCAGGGACAGTGTCGCCCGCTTCTTTTGTGTGTCCTAAGTCCTGCTGTGTACGCAGTCGGGTGCAAAGGCCTATCTGATGGAGAAGTGCAGCCTGGTACAGCAAAACAGCCACGTGGATGTAAAGTAAGTACAGCACAGGGGGTAACGTCAATCGTAATGTAGTAACTGTGTATGGTGCCAGGTGGACACTTGACTTCTCAGAAAAACCACTTTGTAAATTATGCAATTGTCTAACTACTATGCTGTACACCTAAAACTAATATAAAAATATTGAATATCAAGTGTAACTGAAAAATAACATAATTTTGTAATGATTCATAAATTTTAAAAGAAGGCTACAAGAACTACTGTGAAATAGTTTTTTCTTTTTACCCTTAGGAAAAATATGTCCAGTCACACATTGTTGAAGCTACTATATATTAAATTTGAATGCTGAAATGACTCTCAGAGATTGACTTGTAAATCCCTTCATCGTAAAACTGACAAGGTTGGGACCCAAGCTTTAATGTCACTTCTAAATCTGGTAGCTAGTTAGGAAACTGCAGATAGAATCCTGGTCACAGAAAGATCGGTTCCTTTACACTGTCTCAGCAACAGCTAAGGCTACTTAGGTGGACATTTGTGAACAACTCAGATTCACAGACGAAACATTTTGAAATCTGCTTTTTGTTCTCTCTTTTGAACTTTAAATAGTCATAATACAAAAAGTCATTTTTACTGTGTTTTTAGAAAAACAATTTTTAACTATTTTGATGTTTAATGTTCATACACAATGAATTTGCATATCCCAATGCCCAGCATCACTTAGAGAGCATTCACTTTGTGCCAGAAACTGTGGCAAAAACTTCACATGTGTGATCACACTGACTTCTCCCAGGGGAGAGGCACCAGTGCTGTTAATACTCTGCAGTGAGGAAACTGATGCACGGAGAGGGCATCTAACCAGCCCAAAGTCAAACACAAAGCTCTTTCCATGCTGGGATCCTCCAGGCATCTGCAGGTGCTGAGTTATATCTGAGTCTTCAACATCTGCTCTTACCATCAACTCATTTGGCTGAATATGACCAGTTAGGTGAGCTCATGCTATCATTCCCACACCATTTGAAGTGGAAGGCACAGACATTGGTATAAATAATAGATATAGTTCTCTTAGATGGTGCTTTTTTCCTTAGGGAAATTTTGCAAAGCAAACATTAAAAGAACAGACCCATTGTAAACTAACTGTTGACCACAGACCTTAAAATCGATGGCCCCGAGAGAATAAAGTGTAAACATCACAAGATGCTAATGCTGGCAGCAAACATGAAGGATATTGGGGTGTGGGTGAGGATATTTGCCTTTACTCTTCTGGTCACATATTGCCCACATCCCATTCCTCATGGGGGATTAAACTTCCCTGCCTCCTTGTAGTTAGGTACCAGTTCTAGACAATGGTCAATGAGTAGAAATTAAATGTCACTTCCATCCAAAGCTTCTAATTACTGATGAAAGGGCAGTACAACATTCTCTCCCCCTTTCATGTTAGTGAGAAGCTGTGAGTTTCAGATTATGTGTCCACAGGATAGTGAAGACTCTATTCTTCGGTATCACTGCAAACTACAGGGAGAACCACTGTTCCAGATTAGTGGACTTTGCTTAATAAGAGATAAATCTTCAGAATTTGGGAATATTTTTTACTGGAGTATATCTTAGACTATTCTTCATGCCCACTGCAGTTTTCAAGTATAAGTTTATTAGAAAAACAACTGTTCTTGGAACAAAGCATTATTTTATTCTATGCTTAAGCAAGAAAAATATTACCACCACAATCCAAAAGTCATAAGCAAACTGCTTAATCAGAAGAAAGAAATGACAACAAGTCGCTCATTTATTCAATCAAGATGGATGTAATCCTTTTGAAAAACAACACTCATAAAAATTTTTGTCATTAAAATAAAAGTTGATGAATTAAGTAAGTGGTGAGGAGGACAACAGTGCAGGTAGGACATCAGTAAAGAATTTATGACCAGAAGGAAGTTGCTGAGAGGGACACCAGCTACTGAGTTGTGGCAGGCTGAGGTGGGAGGTGGGTAGGTGTGAGGTGGGTGTGAGGTGGGTGTGAGTAGAGATCACATTCTCAGCTAGGTAGACATAAAATTTTAGATAATAAGAGATTTCCAAAGTGGAAAAGTCATACTGGCAGTTTGGTACATATACAGGCCAGATCCTCAAAAGAAAGATTTGGATGCTGATACAGAATAACAATAGCAATAAAATTAGTAAGTATTTAGGAATTAACTGAACCAAGAACCCATAAGGTTTTTACAGATTGTATTTTGAAAACTATGACAGGGCACATCTCCATATGTAATACAAGAGGAATATACTTTGTTAATGGATGGATGTTTTTATACTTTAAAGATCTTAATTTTTCTCAAGTTTATCTATAAATTTGATACAATGTTAATTAAATTTGCAGAGAAGGCTTTTTGAGGACCTTGAAAAACTTACTTAAAAGTAATGTGAAGCTTAGGTTATTTAGACAAAGAAGAGAAAACAAAACAAAAATCTGACTTTTTCATATATGAAGATCCATTTCAAAGTTCTAGTAATAAATAAATGTATGGTGATAGTGCAAGATGGAGAACTCTAAAAATACTGCGTAAGTATGTTAACTTGATATACAATCACACTGCACCATTAATCAATGGGGAAAGGGGAGACTCTTTAGTAGAGAATATTGGGAGAAAACTTGTTTATCCATTAAAAAAAAAAACCCTACTCTGAATCCTAACCTCATACTACACAGAGAGGGGATCAGGATGAATGAGAAAGGTAAGTGTTATTAGAAATGGATTGTGAAAGGTGGAAATGTAAAGTTAATACAAGAATATATAGAAGAACATGGTGAGACTCCCAAGCACATAAACTATATGTCCAAAAAACTGAAGGACCTCAGTATATCTATATTTTGACTTTTCTTGCTCAATAGGATATACCTTAGACCAAGCTGACAGACAGCTCATAGACTGGGAAAGATTTACAATATCTAAAATAAATGAAGGGCAATATCCTTAAAATATAAGGAAATTTCAATAAATCAACAAGATAGCCAACTCAATAGAAAAGCAAGAAGATGATATAAATAGACAATTCATAGTGAAATCCAAATAGCTATTATGTACATGAAGGACTGTTCAACCTCACTAACAATCTAATAAATGCAAATTAAAACAAGGTATGACTTTACTTCCATCAGATTGGGAAACATCAGAAAGCCCAAATTATACAATCTCAAATGTTGGTGAAGATGCGAGGAAACAGAAACCCATGTGGAATGTTGGTGAGTGTGTAAAGTAACATACCCTCTCTGGAAAACAAGCTGGTACATTTGATTATTCATATTACCTATGGCCCAACAGACACAACCCTCCTGGTGGAGATTTGTATATATGTATACATTTCTCTCACGACAAAAGGGAATATGCAGAGGAGTGCTCAACAAAGCATTGTTTATAGCACGGGAGACATAGAGGGAATTTAGGAGAGGGCTTATGCTATGGAACTTGGAAATACATTTGGAGCATATATAACAACTGGCATAGGTTTTAAAAACAGTGTTGAATTAAAACTATGTTAAGAATCAGAATGACCCTTTGGCACAATTTTGTTCTCTTTAAATTTAGCATAATTTTGTTTTCTTGAAAACATGCACAGATAAAAACAATATCGCAGTGGTATATTCATATTCCAGGATACAATTCAAGAATATTCTAAATAAATAAAAGAATTGAGCCACTATTATTAGTAAATCTCTGAACTGGCACATACTCTGTTATACTTAATCCAATGGAGTAGACCTGAGTCCATATGGGTACCCCTCACTACACAAACAATTACTATGAAAAAACAGAGAAACCTATCCGTAGCAAATCTATATTTCAACAGGGAAATTTGGGTTAGAAAAGCAATACGGAAAAATTTAGAATATAAAAATACACATGGATGTGCACTGCTGTATCTTTCCGTAACCACACGGCTTTACTTCCAGAAAATCAGAGAGGAGAGTTGGATGCAGAGCGTGAGCTGATGTGATAGAATGCACCTTCGCAGACGTGTTGCCTGAGTCCCACATTACATTTCACTGCAGTAATTGGCCTCAGTATTTTTCTTCCTAGCAAGGTATAAGCCATCTATTTATTATAACGCATTTCCAGTATTTACATATATGAGATTAAATAAGACCTCTGCCTTCTAGAAATATAAATGCTTTGACAAGAGAAGATTATTTTCTCTAATAACTGTGTTGCAACGGAAATGTACGTGATGTTAACTGAGCTGTCTAATACAGTTTCTTCTGACATTCAAAAATGGATCTTACAATGCCAGGAGGAAAGCAAATAGTGTGATAAACTCATTTACTTAGTGAGTTTCTCATAGCCCCTGATGCCATATATTTTTGTGGTTAATTTCATTTGTTTCTAAATACTTGTTGGGAAGATAGTTATTTTTCTCTTGCTGGTAATGTGCCATCTGTTCAGAGCAAATGAAAAACATGATACACAAAAGTTTTCCTGATCAGAAAGGAAAGCCAAGATGAGGCTGAAGCTGAGGATTTACCTCAGCTTCAATACGCAGTTACATGATAGACTCCCCAGGTGAGGGCCGCAGTTTTGTTTGTAGCAGCAGCTCAGATGCAAACAGTCTAAGTGCAGTTAGTTCATTGTAAATGAGGAGATCTCCCAGTGTCAGTACTGCGGTGTGAACATGGCCCTTTAGGACCCGGGTCTTCAGGAGTCCTGCAAAGGGCCTATTTCCCCACTGGAGCTTCCAGATGGAAGGATGAGCAAGTATAAGAGTGGAATTTGAGATCAAAGAAGCTGTTCAGAGGATTAAAAAGCAAAATAAATACCACCCTGAAAGAGAACTGACAAAAGCTGGGGAAGAAGTCAAAGAGATCTAACACGAAATCCTCTAAAACCAGGAAAAACACGGTCATGTATCGGAAGGGTCCTGTTTCCTTGGTTTGATCACAAAAGGCAGAGAAGATGAGAGTATATTTGTAGGCCCTCGTTATTTATTTTAAAAAAAGAAGTTTGGGGTAAAAAAGTAGGTTAGGAGCCATAGAGAGAAGTGCTAGTTGGGAATGGCCGTGACTTGCTGGGTAGGGCAATAAACTCCGCACAAAGCTACAGATTCATTAGCCTGATATTCATAATCATTCATTTATCACTTAGTAAATCAATCATCTGTTGATGACTTTAGTAACCTTCATAGGTAACAACTCTTCAAGGTCCTGAAGATATCATGTTAAGTCAGGATTGTTTCAGTTCTCCAAATTTCATGGTATAAAAAAGCATTTCAATTCACCCATTCATTTTTGCTAAAAGAATTATATTAATTGAGCATCTACTATAGGCTAAGTACCATGTAAGGCACTGGGAACATAGGCATGAGCAAAATAGACCCAATAGATACTTTTGCAGAAATTGCTATTAATACAGGAAAAGAGATATTAACGAAATAATCATAACAACAATCCCATGGTCATAAGTAAAGTTAAGTTCAATGAATGAGTGAAACAGGTTCTTAGAGCACGTGGGCCTGAATAATAAGAAAGGCTTCCTCGGGAAGTAGTTCTTGAGTAGGAGTTAGTTTGGTTAAGCTGGAGAAGATGACCTTCCAAGCAAAGGAAAGAACATTTGTGAAGGTTCTGTGAAGGAAGGAGGTGACAGGGCATTTCGGAGTAAATGAGAGAAGGCCACTGGGATTTTGGAAGAGAAAGAGAGAGATAAATGTGCAGCAGATCAATGGGAGAGGCCCCTTGCAAGGCTTTCTGTGAAATGAAGGACCTTTGTCCATCTGCTGAGAATAACAAGATAACAGTCCTCATACTATTTTTATTTGGAAAGGGTCATTTTGCTGTAGCATAAAGCAAGGCTTGGAGAACAGCCAGACAGATACAAGTAGATTAATAAGATGACTTTTCCAGGGACGTGGGTGGGAGCTGATGGTGGCCTGGTGCGACTTAGAAAGTCATCAGTCACTGAATCAGAGGCTGAACACAGTAAGGAGAGCACTGTAAAATGGGGTGGAGGGAACAAGGAGCAAAGGAAAGTCATGGGAATTAGACTGCAGTTAAGTGGCCGGAGAGCAATGCCTCTTAAACAAAGTCATGAACGAGGAATTCTTCATTGAATAAAAATGAGGAAGAGGATGTGGTATTCTAGGGCACGTGGAAAGCATGAAGGGAGACACTGGCTGAGATGCGTGTGGGCAGCCAGACCAAGGGCAAAATGAACAGCCCAAAGATTGCGCTGGAGGTTTGCAAGCAACAGGTGTAAAGCTGGCAAGTTGATGTGGGTTGGTTTAGAAGGGGTAGGCAGAAAGACTGGCCAGAAACCTTGGAGCATTGCCGTTTCTGTGGTGGATAGGCAGTGGGGTCCTGGAAACTGCACTGACGAGGAGTGGCCAGAGTTGTATGAGGAACACCCAGGAGAAAGTGTGACACAGAGAAGGAGGGTGAGTCAAGTCAAATGTCAAGAGGGGCTCCAGTAAGAGGACTAAATGCTGACCATGAATTTTAGCAACATGGAGTTTTATCCGTAATATGGCCCCAAATATTTTCCTAACTGATCTCTCACTATGCTACTAAAACTCAACTTTTAATGAAGCCATTTTCCTCTCACTTCCTCATTCTTGTTTTTCTTTTTCCTCTTATTCTCCTCCATCTCCTCCTCCTGCTTCTTCCCTACCACTCCTTGTTATCAAACCTTGTCTTGGTAAGGGACAAAACTGGTCTAAGATAACCACAGCCTATCCGTTGTTTCTTTGTGATTGGCCTACAGATGGATGTGAGGTTTGGTTCCACTGTGAGTTGTCAGGGCAACCTGGATAAAAGAGCCAATGTGCTGAGGGAGATGGAGCCACAGGGGTGAAGACCAGGGCCTTGTGACACGGCTGGCCCTGAAGGTATCCTGGGACCAACTACTCCAGGCTTCCTGTAGAGAGCAGCCGATGTCCTTCCAGCAGCCCAGGTTTAGCAATGTTCTTGTGTGTCCTTTCCATCTGAAAGCTTTTCTAACTGATGGAACATGCAGTTATTCCCTTCCACAAACACCATTTTGTGTTCACTTTTCCTTTACTCATTCTGATTCCTCTGCCAAGAGATTCTTTATGAAACCTTCATCTATCCCAAACCAGCCCACCTTTCAAGGCCCTTTCCATCACATCATTTTCCCTCTTTTCCATAGTCCTAAGGAATTATTCCTCCAGTCCCATCCCTCAACCATCCATTGCCCTTCCAGTAAATCTCTTTGACCACTTAAAATATGGATATTTGTGCACATGTATGATGGTCCTTGCCGGATCTTAATTTGCTCAATGCTAGATCCCTGCTCAAACTAATTTAACTTCCCAGCACCTAATCAATGTTTTATCCATATTAGATCCTGAATAAATTGAGTCACTTGATAAAATGTTTAAAATTTCTCACAGTAAATGAAGCTAGTAATAGAAATGTATGGATACCGCAATATTTTGGAGAGTTATTGTCAGAAAGAAAATTTCTAGTGGGATCATCAAAGTCAGGGGAAACAGTTAATAGCAATTTCAGCCACAGCTTCATTGCAAATGACATATTACTGAAACTGTGGGCTTGCATCTTATAGCAATTAAGTGATCATAGTACACTCTGGCACTTGGATGCTTATGGTGCTTAGAGATAAGAATGCAACCACTGCTGCATTTCATTAAGAGCCCAAGATCAGGAATACCAAACCCAAGGCTGTTTTTGTTATGGTAGGGACACAGAATATTGGCAATAAGAGAAGGAAGTATATAGAGTACAGACATAAGTGAAAGTGACAGATAAAGGATATAAAGAACAAGGGCCACAAATCTTACTGTATGGGACCCTTCATCTGGACAGATGGCACGGTGGGTGGTCAGAGTTATTCTGAGACAGTAAAATAGGCTCTGAGGTAGATATAAGGAGGGCAAGAAGAGATGTGCCTATGAATGCCTTTCTCAGCCTTTGCCCAAGCCTTCTTTGACAAAACCCCCACCGCACTCCCCTCCCCGCCCCCTTTGATTGATGTCTTAGTGCTCACAGATACAGTTCATGCTGATCTAGCATGCATTTCAGCAGAGGCCATTAGGTGTCCTGCCCTTATTCTGGGTATTTTTGCTCTCAAGACAAGGCTAAATCCTAGATCCCCTGGAGAATCTGCTTCCTCCCTAAAAGCAGTACAGAATTGTGCATATGCTGAGGGAACCACACAAGATTGTGGAGAGAGGAAGTGAATACATTCCAAAAAGGCCATTCTTTAAAAATCTATTGAATTATGAAGGGTCATGAGGCAGGCATTGGGAGACCAATGGTGATAATGCTGTCTCTCTTTCTCTCGGTGTTAATTACATAAGTGTGCTTACTTGGTGAAAATTCACTCCATTACACACAACGAGGGTATATTTCTGTGTGTATGCTACACTTCAATAAAATTTTACCTTAGAGAAAACTTATTTAAAAAGTTGTGCTGAAACAGCTCTATTCTAAAAGAAAACCCCAAATAAAATTCACATAAACACAAGAGTCTGGCTGAGAGGTGAGACAGTGAGGGACTCAATCATCACCATTGTAGAATACTGACCATGTCATCTTGGAACCACACTCTGGAGCTGGCCAAGCATTTTGAAACACATTATTTTTCTGGGCCTCTCCCTAAGCTCAGGTGGTAGGCATTTCTAACTGGTCCCCAGCATATCAGGCCCTTGGCATGTGGCTCCAGTCTTGTTGCAGGAGCCATAGCATAGTGTGACAGTGATGGGACATTTGTGATGGGACATTTGTGATGGACAGCAAAGGAAAGCTGATGGTTGTGACTTGGATTGAGTGAGCTAGAAATAAAGAAAGATCTAAAAGTGATGCCCAAGATGGAGGGAGGAGGGGCCAAAGTGGTTCTAAAGCAAAGGGTTGAAAAGAGGGAATGTGCTATAAGCAAACAAGAAATGTCCTTGGGTTGTGATGGCGTGGCCTGAACCATTCTTGCTTCTCTGAGAGAGTACCTTCCTCTTCCCTGTGCTTCTCTTTGCATTTGTGGGGAAATATCTCTGCTCTTTAATTAAAATCTCCCCAGGTTTTCACAGACCTGCTGCCTCCCCAGCCCAGCAAACAGCTTTCAGTGATTCTCTAAGGAACAGGGCATATAAGGAATTATTTCCTAGAAGCAATAATGTATCACCTTCCTACAGGAGCCCCATCACTAAGTTATGACACAGGTCTATCTTAGCTAAGCTGGAGAAACAACACATCAAGGTGATTTTTAGCACTTTTTATACTGTGGAACTAAACATGGCACTTTCAGGCACCAATGCATGAGCTAGCAGAATCTCTCCAAAGGTCATCTGAGATACTTTCGCCTCTGTCTCTTCTTACACGTCCATTCTGCAAGTGCCTACTCTCCCACTGGTTCTTGTAGTTGGGCAATCTAAGACAGATCCCATGTGGAAAAGCTTTTAATTTTCTGAATAATTTCTTCCAACTGTGGGATGTAGAAGCAGGTTTGTAACAGAAAGAAATCATATTAAGAATGTCTTCTTAATCCATCTTGAGACACTAGTTTTTTAAAAAAGGCAGAGAAAAGTGATGGCAGCTTTGTGGTTCTCAAGCAGCAGAGCATAACTTTAACATTTTGGGGAAGGTAATAGCATTCAGCAGAAAGTCTTACAAGGAATTGGGAGTGAACATCAACTTGAGGCAGGGCACGGACACTGTACAATGAGGAACTGCTCTGAGAGTCACGTCAGTCATTTCTACTTGATTCATGTGGGATTGACTGCGAAGAAGACGAACAAACAACTATTGACTGGGGGTGGGAGGAAGTAGAATGTGATTCTAGTATTTAAATAATTAGTATTTATTGAGTGTCTACTGTGTGCAGAACTAGAGTTGCTGAGGTACCGATTCCCTTGGTTTTAGACAAACCCCAGTGAGTAACATACAGTCCACAAGCAGCATTTTATGCTTTGTTCACATTCCAGATTCAAATCAGAAATCTTTTCCCATCTGGTTGTATCCACAATATCCAAGATTGTTTCAATTTTGTAAAGTGCAACTGAAAAACACAAAGTAGAACTATTTTTTTTCTAGCCACTCACACACTTTGGAAAACAATGGGAAATTATTCTCACAGTGCGAAATTATCTTTATTCAGAAGATCACATAAGCAATGTATTCACAATCAAAAACATTTTACATTAGCAGTAAATGCCAATCACTTCTGCAAGAGCTTCCCAGGGTTGGTAGGTGTTTTTACTACTTCATTTTGTTTCCATCAAAGAAATGGAATAGATGTTTTTTAACCTTAACATTATCAGTTTTACATCAGTTGTAGAGTAGGGAAATGCAAAGATTTGGGAAGAGATGGGGGGAGTGGGGGTACCTCCACTGTTCCCTGGAAACAGATTCAGAAACCCTCTTCTAATTTCTAAACTTGTCCTAAGTCACACAAGCACATATACCTTTACAGAATTACCCATGGACTCTAAGGAAATGTAATGTTTGTTGTTGTTTTAGGGAAAGGGTGCAGAAGTGCATCATGCAACATGCTCCTTTGAATAGGTGGTTGGGACATCACAGTCTCCATTGGAAATTAGAATAAGCAAGTGAAATGGTATAGCAGGCAGAATAATTCCCCTTCCTCAAAAATGTCATCATTCCTAAAATCTGTTGGATATATTACTTTATATGACAAAAATGGCTTTATAGATGTGATTAAATTAAAGGCCTTAAAATCAGATTATTTTATATTATCCAGGTGTGCCCAATCTAATCACATGGGTCCTGAAAAGCACAGGATCTTTTCCAGCTGTAGTCAGAAGAAGATGTGATCCTGTAACAATGTCGCTGCAATGTCACTGGCTTTAAAGATGCGGGGCACAAGCCAAGGAACACGGGTACCCTGTGAAACCTGGGACAGATTCTATCCCAGAGTCTCAAAGAAACTCAGCCCTATCAGAACACTGAAGTCAGCCCAGTGAGGACTGTTGGGAACTTTCAACCTCCAGAATTGTAAGGTAATAAATTTGGCTGTTTTAAGTCACTTATTTTGTGTTGTTTGTTACAGCAACAATAAGAATCTAATACATGTGGGCTGGCAGAGAAAGGATTTTTAGCGTTGACACTAAATGCACAGAACCATTTTGACTCAGACGTCAATGATACCATCAAATATGGTCCGGCAAAAAAGACTGACAAAATCAGATAACAGCATTTGATTCCAACAACCACTTAGAACTATATACTAGGAAATATTAATTGATTTTCAATATAATGCCGTAATTAACAGTCATACAAAGCTATGCTCCTGGTTTTATTACCAAACCATCATTGAAAGTCTTACCCATTATTTCATTCCCTACGTAATGAAATGAAAAATTATTATTACCCATTATTTCATACCCTATGTAATGTCCCAAATGAAAAATTTCTCTCAGCCCTGACTGGTGTGGCTTAGTGGGTTGTGTGATGTCCTGTAGACCAAAAGGTTGCCAGTTCAATTCCCAGTCAGGGCACAGGCCTGGGCTGCAGGCCAGGTCCCCACTTGGGGGTGTGCGAGAGGCAACCAGGTGATGTTTCTTTCACACATCGATATTTCTCTCCCTTTCTTTCAACCTCTCTTCCCCTCTCTCTAAAAATAAGTAAATAAAATCTTTTAAACTTTTGTCTCAAAGTTTAAAATCAGCAGATATTTTGTTCTTCACGATGAACATTTCAAGTGTGCAGTTTATACCTAGCAATTATTTGTGAATAGAAGCCAGATCTATCTTGTACTTAGCTGTTTTTCAAAACTTAGTGCTGGGCACAAAGGATTCACTCAAAATTATTTGTGAAATGAATGAATTTGTGACTAAATCTTGGCTGATAAGTGGTTAAAAGCTAGGTTTTATGCACAGCTATAGTAAGTGCCTTTATTGTCATATTGATATCATTATTGGCATTGGTTTTCTTAGTTCTTCCTTTAGCACTTTTAATTTCTTTTTTATAGTATTGTTATGCCTGTCATATGTGTTCTCAAAGGACTCAGTTTGTAGGGAAAGAGAATACTCATACGCTAACCACAATAGAATAAAAATCACTAAACAGATACTCAAATGTTACAGGAACCTAAAGTAAAAAGGGGCCAAAAGTAACTGGCATTTTGTTCAGGGATAAAGGATATTCCAAAGTTGAGGGACCTGCTTGGGGACATGGAATAATCTAGTGTAGCTAGAACATACAGTAGTGGGAGAAATATCTGGGAAAGGCAGTAGGACAATAACAAATCAGCTTAGGACTGACGGCATTAGACCTTATGCAACAAAGAGCTACTGAATAGAGATTAACTCCAAAAGGGCTTTGAGAAGACTAACCTTTTTTATTGTAGTGTTTCGGGAAAATAAGACAAAACTAAACTCTGATGACAAAATAATGATGGTTTGGAGGAATGGAAAACTGAAAGCAGAGGCATCAATTTGAATGCTATTGAAATAACCCAGGGAACAAATAATAAGGATCACAGCATAGCTGGGGCTGAATTCAAGGGAACCTATAGCAGTAGAATCAACATTACATGACATGTGATTGGATATGAGGATTTGGATAGAAAGGAAAAGAAAATGACTATGAGAATATGATATTTTGATTAAAATCAATAGCAGTACAACAGGAGAAGGAGGCATTGAAGAGAAGGTAATAATGCACAGTATCCCTTATGCATTGAATGATAACCATTTGCCAAATTTTATTTCATATGACTTATATTCACAGCTGTTCTACAAAGTAGATTTTACAACCTCCATCTTATAGCTCCACAGACATTTTCAGTATCTTCTCCATGGTCCTTTAGCAATTAAGAGCTAGAAATCTAATCCTGGTCTGCTCCAGTTCAAGGTCATGCGCTTCCTGGCAGTCCAATCTCATGTTGAACACATCGAATTTGGAAAGCCAGAAGACTAGCCATGTCCAGCAAGTAAAGGTGCATGTGCATGTGCATGTGGTGTCTAGGAACATAACTGGTGCACACAGATTTCAAATTATCTGAAGGTAGATGGTGGCTGGGGAAGTGTCTGGGATCATTTAGGGGGAACATGTGGGAGCAGAGAAGACCAAGAATGTTGCACTGAAAGGTCGGTAGGGAGACAGGAGTCAGAAGAGGAAGCTGAGAGGAAGGAGAATGAGAAGTAAGAAGTGAAGAAGAGCACAGTCACTCAAGGTCAAGAGGGGGCTTGTCAAAAAGAAATAGTGGTCAGTTGGAATAAACTAAAAAAATTACATAAGGGTGAGAAGCAGGAAGGCCTCTGGATTCTGGAAATTCTAAAAATTTAGAAAATTCACTTGGGATTCTGAAAGGGCAGCATCATCAGGTAGTGCTAGAGCTCAGCAGCAAGACCACAGGGTTGGGTGGTAAAGGGTGGTGAAGACATGAAGCCTGTCCCTCATGACATTTAGCAATGACAGGAAGACTAGGAGGAAGACAGCAGATGTAGGGACAAGAAAAAAGTAAGTTTAAAAAATATTTTAATGCCTTTAAAAGGTTTGTTTGGGTAAAAGAAGGCAGTGGAGAGAAAATAATACGAATATATGACAAGGAGATTTTTGTCACTGTCTTGGTAGGTCATTTGGTGTCAGTGCAAGGGCCACGTCCCTTTGAGGGCCATCTTCTGTGACTGTGTGGCTTGTCATAGGATGGGCTGCAGAGCTCTGGGCAGCTCTAGGGAACACCTAGAAAACTGGGACCATTCCCTCTTTAATGTAAACATAATATCCAGCTAAGGCATACTGGTATTTAAAATGCATCCACTGAGTAGAATGCTGCATCCCAGACATGACTCATCACTTGGCATAGCTATAATGTTAATAAATAGCAAGGACAGTCACTCAAGTTTATGATTTCATTTTGTGCATGTGTGTCTGTGTGTTTACACTGATCAGAATACTTACAAACAGTAAATACAAGCCCAGTGGTTTATGTTTGCTATAGAAATCAATTTCATCTTTTAAGTGAGTAATCCTGGAAGAAACATTCAGAGCAATACAGGAAGAATATCTGCAAAGGTCTAGCCCCATGTCATACGGGATACACAATAGCACAAAAACACACATTTTGCATAATGGCTAAACATTAAGGGAGGAGACAACAGAACAGAGTCTGACTCCAAAAAAGGAGCTACGAGAGCAACAAAAGCTTTGGAATCAGCAACAGACATAGGAAATGAGGAAACATGGAGAAGACATGAGTAAATGGAAAGCTTTATAACTTGGAGGGAATTGAGAGAGCCAACAAAAGGTAACAAAAGAAGCATGCCAGCCCTGAAGAGACAGCCCCAAAGGAACAAAATCAATGTGGCCTCCTAGATTCCTCTGTACTAGAAGAATGATTTCAAAAGAGAAAAGGGAGGTAGGAAGAGTTAGTAGGCTCGTAGTGTGGAGGTGGGGGTGAGACCCCCACAGCCACTCCTCACGGAGCTTCAGGGCATGGTTTCACCCTCTGTGTCCTGCTCTTTCATATATTCGGTGTGTTTGCAGATTGTATCCGTAAAATAACACTAGGAGATCTGGGGATAAGGCAATTATGTTATAAAAGTTCTTTACCTTCCCCAAAGTCTCAACTCAGCCTAGTTGGAAACAGTATATATGTGTATATATACACACATACACACGTATATGGAATATATATATATATACACACATATATGAAATAACTAGTAAAAAGGAACATGTGTAAGAATATATTTATAGGCATATTAGCATAACAAAGGAATAATTGATATATTATTAGATTTTCTGAGAAACTGAAGCATTTTACCAATCACATTTGGCACAGCAAACCTCACTTCCGCCCTCACGATGACCCAGGAGTCATCGTCACTGAGCCCAGGATGGATGCTGAGCCTGCCATGTTGCCTTCCTGGCCAGTGTCCTGTTCCAGTGTCATCGCCTTGAACCACTCCTCCCTACTGCTGGGCTCCTCTCTCTAGTACTTCTCCCTGGTACGTGGTACCACAGGGGTACAACTAATTGTTTTCCAATCCCTTTTATTTTTTATAATAAAGCCTGTCAATTTTCTCCTGGGTTTTAAACCCATGTGGCATTTGTCCTTAGGTAAGGCAGATATGATAAATGCCATTACCTACAGCTTTCAACTGCTGAAATAAATCTCCAAGAAGGTTGACAGGATTCTAAGATCACAGGATTAGACACAGGATATTTGGGTTCAAATCCAGATTCTGACACTGACTCGCAGTACTTCCTAACACACAGCATTAACTTCGGGGGGCCTCCGAGTCCTCGTGGGCAACATATGGGGTTGAGGAGGACAGAACTCCCCGGCACACTGCAGTCTCAGGGCCCTGTGAGCTTGCTCACTGACAGGTGACATGCACACTCAGACCCACGCAGACACAGTCTCTGAAGTGTTCTCTGAAGTTGCTGTCAACTTGAAAATGTTAGGTCTTATCTACTTCTTGAAATA
This sequence comes from Phyllostomus hastatus, assembly GCF_019186645.2. Taxonomy (NCBI): domain Eukaryota; kingdom Metazoa; phylum Chordata; class Mammalia; order Chiroptera; family Phyllostomidae; genus Phyllostomus; species Phyllostomus hastatus. The sequence continues at coordinate 7,930,562 of NW_025334017.1, read as the reverse complement.
AATCATCACTTCTCCCCTCCTGTTATCAGTTCTTTGAGGATGCTTCAGCCATGACAAGACATAATAAAAAGGGAGATTAATTGGTGAACTGGAAAACCCTCGCAGAGACAAGGACACACACAGAGAAGACACCCCGGCCAACCGCCGCCGTATTTGCAGTGCTTGTTTGTCTCAGGTTTCAAGGCTTTGTTAGCGGGATGGTCAGCTTATCTTCTTAAAAACATAAAGCCTGAATTGTTAATAAAGAGAAGTGTGTAAGTCTAAATCTTGTCATTAACTAACCTTGATTAAAGCACCTATTTATAATTACTCTCAGTTCCTTGGAACAGATGATGCTGTGTTCCTCTGCCATTTCCTGTCTCCTCCACACTGGTACCTTCGACATCATTTTTTTTTCAAAACGAACATAAATAAAATTTAAATTTGCTTGGAGACTTTAAGCAAAACACCTCTTGAATAAATTTAAGACACTATGAGTAATGCCAGGGTAAATATGGGAATCATTCAATGGCATTGTGTCCTAGACAGACAGCAGAAAGAACAGAAAGCAGTTTCTATATTCAAAAGCCATTGGCTTTTATAGCCATTAGCTATATTGGCAGCTAATCTTTATCAAGTTCTTACCACGGACCAGGGAGTCCCTTTGCATATTCACAGTGGTCCTTTGTGCAAGGGCCACGCAGGCCCCCATCCGAGTTATGTTTAGGGGAAACAATCTGACAACTACTACTGAAGTGGTGTTAGCAAGGAACCCCTTCACGGGAAGGAAGAATCTGGATGATAAAAGTGGGAGATCACAGATTAAAAGGGATTACAGTTGAAAAGCAAATTCCTACAGAAGGTGACATTTGAGTCCATTGTGAAACTGTTATTAGGTACAAATAAATGGTATTAAGGGGGAAGGACATGCTAGAAAAAAGAATAATGCATAGCAAGAAAAGTCTCATCATGATAATTAACACACCTGTACTCGACCTGCACCATGTCAGTCATCCACACTGCAAAATTAAATCCCTCAGCTTTGAGACTGTCTTGCTCAGTTTATAGCTGCAACTCCAACTCCCAGTATATGGTAATGTAAGTTGAATGAAGTAAATACATGTAGTTTTTCAGATCCTCCCTAAAATGGTAGACTGTACTTTACCACTCTGTTATGAACTGAATGTGTATGTCTGTCCCCAAATGCATATGTAGATGCCCTAACCCCCAGTGTGATGGTATTTGGAAGTGGGGCCTTTGGGAGGAAATGAGATTAGATTATGGTATGAGGGTGGGACCCCCCTGATGGGCTCACTGCCCTTACAAGAAAAGGCACAAGCATGGAGAAAAGGCCACCTGTGCACACAGTGAGAAGGCAGCTCTCCCCAGGAACCAAAGTTGCCTGCACCTTGATTCTTGGACTTCCTGGCCTCTGGGACTGTGAGAAATAAGTGTCTGCTGTTCAGACCACCCAATCCATAGTATTTTGTCTGTGGTATTTTGTCATGGCAGCCCAAGGCAGGTGATTTGCTTTGGCCAATGAAGTGAGAGTGGATGTGATCTAAGCAGAGGCTTGATATGTGCTTGCCTTGCTTCTGTACTTCTGCCAGCACCGCAAGGAGTACACAGTATGCATATGTGCAGCAGAGTGCACACGACTGTGAGAGCTGAAGAGGCAGGTGACAGAGCAACACTGCAAAGCCAAAGTGGTGTAATGCCGTGTGTGCCAGAGAGTGGGGTTGCAGGGAGGAGTGAGATGAGGAGAAAGCAGTTGAAAGATAGTCTTTTTAATCAAATGTAAAAGTTTACATTTCAATAGGGAGTCTGAAAAGCAATTATATTATAAAATGTGTACAATGCAGTTGAGTTAAATAAACCAGAGACTAGAGGCTACAAAATGAAGCATCCTTTAGGGCAATTCTGCCTGCTCAATGACAAGGGTTCAACTCTGCCGTCTTTGTCACGGTCTTTGACAAAGCAACCAGGGATCTCGTTTTACAATGTGTTACATGAGAGCTATCTGTAAATAATATTCTCAATCCAACCCAAAGGCTTGATGATTACCAACCTTCCTTACTGTGATGGTCATAATCAGTGTACACCACCCCCCGCCCCCCCACACCTGGCAATGTTCCAAAAACCAAACAGACGAAACTAAGAAACAAGAGGATGTAAATTCATGAATGCCAAGTAAAGTGGCTTTGCCACTTTCCTCTTATCCACTCAGCCACTTTACTGGGAGGTGCCAGAAGGCTTACTGATGTTAATCCTAAGATTTTTGTAGCTAAAAAACCCAAGCTGGCAATGCCAGAAACTCAGGCTGCAAAAGTTAATAAACTAAATTCCCTGAGGCTGGGAACCCACAGGGCAATAAATGTCCAAAGGCATTAAAATCAGAGCCCCAGTTGCCCAGCACAGGATTCCTGGACTTCAACATCAAGTTCAAATTTGGCTCTTAGTACATTTTATTCAGCATCTTTTGGGCCTTCAATAGATTCTTAGGGTCCTCTACTAATTGGTCTCTCTGAAACAGGATGAAAGTCTCTGGCACGTCTCCAATGAGAATAGGTTTGGACCCAAGCAGGAATTTTGTAGGTAGGAAGTGAACGGTAGAATTAGCAGGTCATTTTCTATTCCCATAGTAAGAGTTTATTCTAAGTTAAACTGCCTGCAAGGCAATAGACACCTTCACACCTTCTATCAGAAGCTTGATAGAAAATTCGAGCTATATCTAGAAGTTATTGTCCACATGTTTCATGATATACCAAACATTGCTTCAATTATCATTCTTTGTTCTTATTGCTAAAACAGAATATATATCCTGTTCCACTATTACTCAATTTTCAAGTCCACAACTGAAACAGGCATTCTATGTTCAGTAGTTCATTTTTCTATAATTTGTATTCCCTTTATTTCTCTCAAATTCTAATTTTTATAAATCAAAACTATTGAATTATGTATTTTGGTAGTTTTCCCCCTCTCTTTTTATAAAAGCAATCAAAAACCACTTCAAACACTTTGAATTTTGTCAAGGTAAGGAATAAATTATTTATTTTAACCTTAAAGCAGAAAAACAACTTCTTTTCTGGATTATCAAGTCTTTATTTGGCAGCTGTATCATTAGGAAAATGTCTTTCTTTTAAGACCTTGAACTTCAATGCTTTCTTAATTGTGAAACTCATTAAGTGTTCAGAAATGACATTATTTGCTAAAGCTCATACCCATTAAGCAAAGCACACCCACTGTAGTTATTAAGGTTCTAGGGAAGCACTGCACCAGTGAGGAGGCAGGAAACTAGGAGGCCACAAACCCGAAATTAAAGCATCCCCAGTAAGAAACTAATTACCTAACCAATACAGAGCAAATGAAGCTTCTACTCCCTGAAGAGGAGTTCAAGTCAGTCCAATCTACTCTAATCATATCACACAACCCATTGTAGCTCCACTTCTTTGAAGAGGGGTCTCTAGTAGCCTTTCAGAACTCTTCCCATATTCTCTGACATCATTGGAATCTATTCTTCATGTTATCCCTATCATGAGGACCGTTGAATACATGCACATGTGAAACAAATGAATGAATAGATGAAGACGAGATTTGAATAAGCAACACTAGTGACTTCCTTTAAACTTATATCAGCTATTTATGGGCCAACCAGAATCTGTGGGCAAGATGGTAATCTACAGAATCCCTTTCTCTATAGTATGAACTGCTCCTTTCATGGTAGCTCTACTGTTCTCTGATCACCCAGCAAGGACACCCTGGATGAGCCTTAAAACCAAGAGCTTTCAATACCATTTAGATAGGACTGGGGTAAAGACGAGAAAGTCACAGGAGTTATTAAAACATGAACTTCCCCCATATGGTGAATCAAGCTATGGTAAGAATGGTTGTTGTAATGGGTTTTTAAATGCCTATTGGGAGGCAATATAAAAAGAGCATCCTTAGTAGTCTAGTGTAAAACAGCTTATTTCTTCTTGTGTGTATCAACAGTTCTCTGCCTTTCCTTTTACGTTGATATGTTATTAGCAGTAAGTACATGATTAACAGCTGTTTAATTAATAGGCATGATTTTAATAAAAACATATAACTACAAATTATACTTCAAAATAAAAGTTGTCTCCAAACTCAGTGCCCAGTAACTAGACTCAAAATTCCTTGCTTAGACTGATTTAATGGGTAAGTGCTGAGTTAACTGTGCTGCAGAGTGAACCCTGGGCTAAAATCAGCACAGCTGTGGCTCCATCACTGAAGAGCTTTCCAATGGCTAAGAGCAGGCTTGCTAGTTAGCCCTTGGCTTCGACTGTTCGCTGTGTGACCCTGGACAAATTACCCAACTCTTATGATTCTCAGTTCTCTAATCCATAAGTTAGGACTCTTAGTTTATAGAGCTGTTGAGATACTAAATCAGGTAATAGAACATGTAAATAGTTAGCACAGTACAACATGAATGATAGTTACAAAATATCTATACTTTGGGTGTTTCAGCTAACTCTCCATAGTTCAGTTTTCTTTCTTTTTCTCATTTGTTAAAAAAAATTCCAAGACCCATCTTATTCCATAAGAGAATATTTTAATATATTTTGTATGTTCTCTGTTGGTTACCCAAGTGCAGATATCAGCTCTACTTTTGTGTACTCCATAACACTTGTATCATTGTCAGATGAATTCATTTTAAAGCCTATTTATCACTAAAGAAATGTACCTGAGTAATTCTCAAACACAGTGCGATTTTTAACTTTATTTTATTTTATTTTAATCATTGTTCAAGTACAGTTTTCTGTCCTTTACTCCCATCCCAGCCCACCCACCCACCCCTCCCCACCTCCCTCCCATTTCCACCCCCCCTAGTTTTTGTCCATGTGTTCTCTTTATACTTGTTCCTGTAAACCCTTCCCCTTTTCCCCTGAAATTTTAACTTTTAATTCATATTCTCTATCTATCTAACTATCTATCTATCTATCTATCTATCTAATCTCTAGTTCTCAGCCATAGATTCATTTTCCTTTTGCTGGAATAGCATCTATTTTTCTGACTATATAACCATGCTCTTGTTCTATTAAATTTAATGCCTCATTGAAATCTATTCTTTGAATTTTCAATTCAAAAATATTTAATAAGGATTTACATAACACTCATGTAATTGAGCATGAAATGATTACAGCAAAACTGCAGTGCAGCAAGCAAAGAGTTTTGACTACAGCCGCCGTGGCCCAGTAAGATAATGGTCAGTGTGAGAGAGGAAGTGAAAGAGTTTCTGATAATGGAAAGAGAGATTTCCAAGTAGCTCTTTATTACCAGTCATTGCTTGTTCCCTCCAAAATTGCTACCAATTAAATTACTGATAGCATTTCCTGTTACCCACATGCAGCTGCAAAAGTGTAATTTCAAACTTGGTAGAAAAGTGTACTTGTGACATTTTCCCAGGTTTGTGGAGTAACAAGGCAGAACATTTGAACCAGCTACTACAATGGAATAATAGTTGGAAGGTATGTGCCATGACTAAAATTGAGCAACCACAGATAGAATTGGGAAACAACTTGAAATGAGCATGTTAGCTCTGATATAAAGAAGACACTGATATGGTAGCACATGGACCATATATACGGTACCTGGTCAGATGAGAAGAAAACCACGCTCAAAAAAGACTAACTTAATTCCCGAGTTACTGGTTTATGGATTTGAAATGGGGCTTCGGCATCTATATTAACAGTTCCATGGATAATTCAAGTACAGCGGCAAGACCAAAGGCACCAAATCCCAACATTACACTTTCTAAACAAATACTATACTCTTCACTCCTGGTGAGAAGAAACTGCATCACATGTTTCATTGAACACCATCACAGACCACTAAGACCTACTAAAATCCCCAATGTGATTCTTCATTCTTTCTGTCTTAGCCAAACTCTTGAGAAAGCTTTCTACAATTTTCTATGTCCTCTCCTCACCTATCATTCCTGACTCAAGCTGTTGTAATCTACCTTTTATATTCACAACTCCAATTCAACTATTCCATTTAAGGTCATCATCACCCCATTAATGAAGAAATCTAATGAGTGTTTTTAGTGCCAAATTTTCTTGGCTTCTCCCCTCAGAGGTAACTGACATTACTGACTACACTCTCTTTAAAACATCACATTCTTCTCGTCTTTTCTTTTGTCCTCCCTGGGTTTCTCTTCCTCTTCCTGCAGCTTAATATTTGGTATTCTTCAGGGTTCTATTTTAAACCACCTTCTCTTCCCACTCTATGTACTTTTCCTGACTAATGAAAGATATGGTGAGAATGCTCAGACAGTTCTCATTAGCCTAGACTTTTATTTCCTATAGTCACTGAAATAGGATTTAATGTCCAAGATGGAATAATCTCCACCATCCCCACCCTCCCACACACACCTGCTCTTTCCTCTATATTTATATGATTTTCAATGCTTTTTAAATTTTACCTAGGCTATAGTAAACTGCTAGTATTTTTCTGTTTCATTGCATACCTAGAGGCTATTATTTGTGTTTTACTCTATTAAAAAGAAGTCTATAATATGTCTTTCAAAAGACAATTCATATGTGGTGGTTAATTTGCAAGAACAAGGGAAGCCTCTACACTCAGTTTCTTATGAAACATCTAATACATGAATGGATAGGAATAAAAAAGTGATCTAGGCATAATAGCAAAGGAAACCACATGGCCAAAAGATAAAACAAAAATTGACCATTGGACTGTATGATCTGTCTATGGCGAGCCTGCTGTTTTAATTGTCTGGTAGTGATGTGGAGGAAACACATACTGCAAGTGCATATGCTAAACATTCAATTTATAATAAATCTTTCTACACAATTTTGGAAGCATGATCTGATGACTTTCTTTGGATATTTACTATTGATTCATCCTTGTGGCACAATAAGTAGGGAATATCTGAATGCTCTTAAACAGTAAACAATTACCCACTAAAGATGCTTGCTCATCAATGTTCTTAGGATGAAGTTCAGGAAGTGAGAACAGACATAGTGTGTTCAGGATCCACAGTCTCAAGGGAATGCTGTTAGCTATAGTCATTGTTTATTTTATGCTGGCCCTACCCATGCATTATTTCTTGATTTTTATGACATCTCTGAGAAAGATGTATTATTCTCCCACAGTTACATTAACCAGTAATATAAGTGAACTTCACTGACATTAAATAACTAGTTCAGGCCAGGCAACTAGCAATGATTCACCAAGAAATGATTCCCATCTGAGTCTATTTGACTCTAAAGCCCTTGTTCTTTCCACTTGGACTTGGTACACTGCCTCTCCCGTGATACCAGCATTGTGATTTGATTGATGGTTAGGGTCTTCCTTTTGTAGCCATGCATCAACTCTGTGCTTTATGAAGCACACTTACACATTCATGCATTTCTGTTTTTTACTGAGTTAACAATTATTTTTAAACTTCTGGATAAGTACATATTACTTTGATAGCCCTCCTTCCCACAAGACCTTCTGAATAAGGTTTTTATTATCATTATGAATTCCTAGAGTATATAATATGGTTACTTCATCTCTGATTATATTCTATATTTCCTCCCCCCAATTGCTTCTTCCCAAAGAGGTCTGTCATGTAAATTACTACTCTTATCAACCAGGGAATTTGAATCAGAAGGAGATGTACATTCACAGATTTAGTGCAAGTAACTGGCCAATTCTGAGGCCCAGATAAGCAAATCTGAAATCCATAGGACAGGCCATAACAAAGGACAGGTTGGAACCCATGAACAAGTAGAATTTCTTCTCAGAAGCCTAGCTGTGCATCTAAGATCATTCAACTGATTGAATCAGGCTCAATCAGATTATGTAAGAAACTCTCTCTTACTTACAGTCAACTGATTATGGACTAAACCACATCTACGAAACATGTAGATGTTACATCCTGGTAACATGAAGGTTAGTGTTTGAATAACTAGGGACTGGACCCATCAAAAGACTATCACAGCTACTATTACTACTTTTAATGTGAATAAATGGTATTTATTATACTCTACCTTTTTTTCAGATTATTTAACATCTGACTCTCAAAATTGGTTCAGGGCTCATATTGTGTGCAATTTATAAAAGAGCAAATGGAGGCTCAGATAACTTGAATTTATCTAGGGTTGCACGTGAGAAAACAATGCTGGACTTGAAGCCAGTCTTTGGGGCCAGGGTTACTCCAGGCAGCACGCCTTGAGGCAGATCACTGCTCCAGTTGTTCACCAAAGGCAAGGGGTAATGTTAGCAGGGTAGGAAAGTTCTGTCTCGTGCAACTCTTATAAATTATTTTAAATTCAGTATATTATGTACTTGATTTATTGTTTTTCTCACTGATGTTATTAGCAAACAACAAAATAAAGACTCACAGCTCTTTTGATTATGCTAAATGTTTTATCTTCAAGCTTCAAGTTCCATTTTTCAAGCTTGTTATTTCATAGAACCTATCTAGAGTACAGTTTGATTTTTTAAAAATCACTGTTATTCAGATATTAAAAACAAGACACAGAGAAATCTACATAAACTTCCAGAGATCTTTCATGTTTTTGTTCACTCTCAGATACTTTCCTATATAACATGTAACAAATAATTGATAAAGTTATGTTTCAATATTTTAAGGGTTTACATAATTTTAAAGATTTCAGGATCTATTTTAATTCAATGCTATGAAAGCATAATTCAACTTAAGACTTAGACAAACTGATGGTTTCACTTTTTAAATCTCAAATCCAATAAATTGATGATTGTCATATAATTAATAACAACGGCCAGCATTTGTCAAACTCTAAAGCACGTCTGCCATTTTGCTAGAATACTTCAATATAAAATATCACTTAATTATCCCAGCAAACTTGGGTGGCAGCTACAGTTACAAGGGAGGTTAAGGATGCATGGCTGATAATGATAGAGTCACAGTTTGAACCAGTCTAATTCCAGGCCTTGGTTCTTAGCCCCACCAGCTAACTACCTCTCTTATTAACAAAACCTACACATAGATATTCCTCAAAATCTCAAGCCTTATGGAAAATGTGTGTGGCTCTCAGTGGCCTATTGTTCTTTTTCTTCTATGAGTAGCAGCCCCTGCAGGTAGCTCAGTCTCCTTCTCCTGATCCCATCGCACTCCAGGCTGATAAGAGGCCTACACACTGCTAACTTTTACCATGGCCTTCCACAAAATGAAGAGAAGAGGACTCCTAGTAAATAACAGCGTAATTCATTGCTTAACTTATTCATTCATTCATACTAAGTATTTACTGAGATGATGTGCTACCCATTCAGGTAGGCCATGATAGAGGTGAAAAAGTAAACCACTTCGGCTCTCAAAGGGCTTATCTATTGGGATGGGCAATGTAGCAATTATACAAAATGACCAGTCAACCATCATGATGAAGAGGCATAAGGGTGCTGTGTAATCACAGGGCAGTTAACACCTAGCTCATCTTTGGAGGACAGGTCAGAAGCAGGAGGAGGAAGGAAGGAATGCTTTTAGCAGATGTAGAACACTATGTACAGTGTAGCAAGATTAAGCAAAATCTGAATGGCTTCCAGAACACGGAGATGTTCTCTGTGGATAAGCAAGACAAAGCAGTTAAGGAGGCAGTCTTTGGGATATAAGGAGGTTGGGGTCTTACTCGTTGGGTCATTGCCAAATTTATTGCAGCACTGGACACCATTCAGCCAAAGTATTCTAACTTTAAAATTTCAGTTTAAAATGCAGTGCTTCACCTCATAAAAATTGAATTTTAAGATAAAACATTGCCACATGAAATGGACCAATAGATCCCACAGTGGTCCGGTTACCTCCTTAGAAGCCTAATAAGCTACAAGCTACAAAATTGAGGTTCTCACATTTATTGACATTACGACACCTCAAGAGATTTACGGATATTGGTCATTTTTCTGGGATATTCCCCCCAGCTCTGTTCCCACATGTAATTCACAGCTGGCAATGGAGCTTGTATAACTGCAGCTGGTACAAGAAATGACAAAGGGCACATTCCAAGGGAACAGGACACGTTTACAAGATGTGCATGATAATGGATTGAATGACACAACTATTAAAAGCTTCAGAATAATCCCCTTCTACCTAGTCATGATTGGTTGAATTGTCACGTGTATTTTGTGATCATATTTGATAATACAGATATTCAAACCTCTTGGAAAAATACAGTTTCAAATAAGAATATCACTAAAACATTAAGGCTGTAAAGTAGCCGTTGAGCCAACATGGAAATCCATTTGTGCCTCTCTCCATGACAGCATCACTATTTGAATGACCACAGGAAATGCTGTCTTCACCTCTAAAAGTAAACTATTTCCTTGAAAATCATATAAAAAAAGCAGAGTGAATTTTCATTTTAGAAATTGACCCTCTACCCCCTAAAAGACAGGTCCGTGTCCACATTGCCCTGATCTGTCTGCTGTGTGTAGTACCAACAGTCCCTTGGGGCTTTGCCAAACTCCAGGTCCATGAGCAGTGCACGGCTGTCCTTTTGCTGATGAGCAACTCCCATGATCCTGGGTTTCTGATGATAATGATAGAAGCACTGATTCTTTCAATTCCTTAGCACAACCTGTGCCATATTGGAACAAACTCAGCATGTCACAAAACCCACTCTGAAAGGCTTGATCATTAAGATAATACTAGGTAAAATGTATATTCAGTTCTGAACCTGAGACCAGAAAAAAAAAACACCACTCCCCTACTTTGATTAGTCTCTACCTAAAATGTAGCATTTCTTTCCATTGTAAATGCAGTGAGAGTAGCACCCATGACATCGTCTGCAATACAAATCAGGGTTATTTTCACATGACATGACAGTTACAGAAATTGCAGAACATTGTTTATGCTTATCTTGTCTTTGAAATTAACCAGGTTGGTAGAACTGTCGCTAGATGTTATTTCATACAATATTAAAGAAGCACATATAGTCTGTATCATAATTTTTTGGAAAATATTTTGATAATTGTATTTCATTCTATCAGCCTTTTTGTTGTCCCATGTATTTTGTTTTATGCATTTAAAAACAATCCTGAGAAGGTTTATCAGACTGCCAAAATTCTCCATGTGCAAAAGAGATTAAAATTTTTTGTAAATTTTATATGAATAAAATCATTTTTTCTGACTGCTCTTCCTATGAAGGAACAAACCTATGGGGGAAAACAAACAAACAAACAAACAAACAAACAAACAAAAACCGAACTCTGCCTTCTCAAGCTCATCAATGCCCATGACCAAATGGCTGCCTGAGCTGCATGGGAACCTCGGAGAGGCTAATTAGTACAGTCTGTGTTATCTCCAATGGTTAGTCCTTTATTTTGGTTATGGTGAACTCTCCGATCCGGCATGGTCTGAGAATCAGGTGTTCTAGTTAATAATGGCCCAACTGAGACAGAGAGAAAGTAACGGTGTGAAAGATGTTAGTGCTGGTACAATTCAGGCTGGGTTTGCATGAGATGAGTGATTTCGTCAGCCTGATTGCCTCTGTATTGTTGCACCAGTGGGTATCTAAACAGCAGCTAGGAAACTTCCCAAACGGTTATCTACCCTATTGTAAATGCTCCCCCACCCCACTCTTTTCATTCTTCCTCTTTACAGCCCTTCCTTTTATAGGGAATGAAGTTGCCAGTCACCATTTATTGAGCCTTAAGATGATCACAAGGAGTAATAAGAACAGCAGAACTGCCCTGGGAAGATTAATAATATCTTTCTCACTCTTCCAATCCATGGTGTGCGTCAGTTCTCTCTGTGTGTTTGTGAAACTGTAATAAAGGATATTACTTTTCCACATTGCTTTAGGTCAAAGAGACCATGTCGAAAGTCAAGTACAAGTGAGCTAGATATCCCACTCAGCTTGGGGTTGCCTGCACCAGAGATGAAACTTGCTCCCAAGCTTAATTTGAGCAGTATTTCAAATTACCATGAGGAGATGTCCTGAATATCTAATACGTTAACTGTTTGTGTAGCAAACATTAAGATGAAAGAATTATACAAGGAAAATTAAAAAGAAACAGAGGAAGAGGAAGGAAGAAAAAGAGGAGGGGGGAGGGAGAAGGGAGAGAGGAAAAAGAATTCCTGAGCATGCGCTAAGTATGCAATGAATTAATTTCTCATTCAATGTTTTTTCTTTGAAATAGATGCTGACTTACTGAGTTCCCCTTTCTTCTTGAGTTAAAGTTCTTCTCCTCTTCTTGAAACTCCTCTCCAACATTATTCTATCAGTCTCATCTAATTCTCTACTTGTCTGACTTTTTCAGTGCCCTTTGATGGCTCATTTTATTTTGCCCGTTAAATGCTGGTGTCCTCCTGTAACTCTGTCCTCGGCATTCTCTCTCTCTCTGTTTCTGTATCAGCCCTTCACTTTGTGTATCCATTGGCAAGCCTGTTTGCTGGCAACCCTGTCTGCAAGGTAAAGGATAGATGTTCAAGAGCTCATCGGGGCTCTCAAGAAGCAGCTCACAGTTCTAGTTGGGGTGACTGAAACAGATAGTTAAAACACAATGGGTTAGGTTAAGTCCAATGATGAAGTCATGCGCAGGAATTTTTATGCATGTGTGGAATGGGTACATCATCTGAACTGGGGTCGCCTTAGAGAAAGAGCCACCCGGGAATTGGGAAATATCTTAATGGATGAGTAAGAGACAACTACACAAAGGGAGGAGGGAAGGAGAGAACACCAGGTTCAGAAGTAGTGTATACATTATATGCAAGGAATTACCGGTGATTACGTATTGCTGGACCATTGAGTATGAGAGGAGAATGGCAATGGAAGATGTTTTGAACAATTATTAACATCAATCAGGTAAAAAGGAATTAAAAGTGAATATGAATACCTAAATCAAGAGATGAAATTCTTACCTGTCATCAACTCCATCAAAAAACATGCAGTAACAATGATATCATGATTATAAATATGAAGAGCATGTGAGATGTTGGGTTTTTACATGACTATGCTCATTCATCCAGATCTTACAGTAACTGTCAGTCCAAGAAGGTGGGGCTGTTCAGATTTTCTCAGGATTAGTAACATGCCTGTCTGGATCTGCTCTCCTGCCTCTTTTCAGATCCCTGGGGAATCACTCCATTCTGATCTCTTCTCAATTTTGCCTCTGTAAATTCTGCACTCTGTACACACTGGAGAAGAAGCATCCTCATTGCTTCCCCCACTGGGGTCTGTTGGCTCATCACTATTCAGTGGCCTCCATAAGTCTGTAACTTTGGTGCCTAGCTTCAAAGAAAGCCCTGAAGTTATTTGAGAAATGGTTTTCAGGGTACAGTTCAGGCTGTCCTTTAAAGGGATAGCCAGGGCTCTTCTTACCAAGCCCAGAGGCTCCCCTCCCATAGACCATTTTGAAAGTGTCTTGCACTGACTTTTTCTCTCTTTTGGAGACTTTGGAAAATCCCAGCTCTATGTCCTCTAATTTCTATATCCAAACAGGAATGATACTTTAATTACTTATTCTTTAACTCTGTCCTGAAAACAAGCACTATAACATGGCAAACTTTGAGTGACTGAATTTCCATTTAAATTCCTGTGAAAGGAGATGTTTTATAAAAACCAAGTGTTGCTTTAAACACACACACACACAAACATTTGATTCAAAATAAAATTAAGCTAAATTCTAGAACATTCTGGGAAGATGCCGGGATCTTTCTCATTGCCATTCTTCATTCCTTTTCCTTCATCTTTTTCCCTTGTGTCCTTATTATTTAGAGTTGCACGGGGGGTCAGAGGGACAGAAATGTGCTGACCAACACTGCAGCAACTGGAGCTTGTTAAATAACATTTCTAAGGTTTATGTATTTCTAAAGTTTACTCTGGGTCCCTGAGGAATAGAATTTTCCTTATCTTATCTCTTCTCTTAGAGGTCATAACCCTCCGCATCAAAGGGACAGCAGATGCATCCTTCACCTTCGAATGAGGTTCCTGTTGAATGCAGTCCGTGCTTCCAGAACCATCTCCATGCCTCCCTGGCACTCCTCTCCCCTCAGGAGCCAAAATTAATCTAGCTTTCTCAAGACTAAGGACAATTCGGAGTCCAGACCAAAGGATGCTGCTAGTGGTAACGATGGCTCATGCAGCTGCAGCAAAGACAGCACCAACATGGTTTGGGAGTGGGGGCTTTGGAGTAAGGGTCTGGGCTCCACTTCAGACTTCACCACTTTGAAAGATGTGTGAGTTTGGGCAGCATGATTTCTCTGTATCGCTTTCTTTACCTGCATAATTTGGATAATAAAACCTACCTTGCAGGGTTATTTTAAGAATACAATGAGACAATATATGTGTGTAGAACCTGGGATGGAATAAATTATTAATAAATAATAGTCCTAATAAGAGTGTTAATAATAATAAAATTAATCCAAAAAGATTTAAGTCACTTCCTGCTAAAACACTCACATGTAGTGAGTACATATTAGACTGCTCAGTTTTGTGAGCAATCAGCCCAAGTAATACATCAAATCTGGCACATCTTACGGTTTCTCATGACCCCAGAGAACAGTACCTGCAGATGACACAAGACACACAGCGAGAAAACAGACACAGAAGATTAGATGATGAAGTGCTCTGCCTGAGACCAGCCTGATCCCAGGTCCATGCGGTAATTCTTGGTTCTGGGAGAACCTCCCTGAGACCTGGCACACCACCACACCCAGCTCACTGCCTTGGAGGGCGTGTGCCTATTAGATGACCAATTCTACTCTTATTTATCCTGGCTGCACTTTAGAATTACCTGGGAGCTTTACCAAAAAACTCATGAGCAGCCCCACCCTCACTTGGCCACTCCTGGTATTCTGGCTTATTTGTTATGCTGTTTAAACCTAGCAAATAAGTAATTTTTAAAACCTTTCTAGTCTATTGTAAAGGACAACCAGGTTGAGAAGCACTGTGAGCAAGTACTACTTACTTACATTAACAATGAAGATGATTAATAATAATGATGACAACACTAATACCAATATGTATTACAGGTCTATTCCATGCTACTTACTGTGCTAAGTGAACAATCACACATTTTGTAGGTGGCAAATTCAGAATAAGAAGCTGGGTCTGAATGACTTTGTAACTGAATCCAGGTCTGAATGCCCGATACCACACAAGCCTATACTCGAGAGGCAGGTGCTGATGGAAAGGAGAGTGGTTTATTTGCAGATGCTGGCCATCTGGAAGATGGTAGACTCATGTTTCAAAGCCCTTCTCCACCTCTCACTGGAGACAGAAGTTTTTATAAGGAGGGAGAAGGGAACAGAACAAAGAGATCAAAGGAGAGCATTGAAAAGTTCTCTACATGCAGATGAGCACAGTCCATTCCAATAAGGCAAGTGATGACCCGGTGTGCATCATCCTGGTTTAGTCATCCTGGATTCACGTCATCCTTACTTTACATCATCCTAGATCCACAACTGAAGGTCAGCAAATCTGCTGGAACTGGGATGCTTGAAGGTCAGAGTCTATTTTTGAAGCTAGTTCCTAGGGTTCTTATACAAACATGTTGTCCATCTACGAGCTACATATTAGTCAAAATGTGCATTTACAGAAACAATGTCAAAAGAATGGTAGGGTGGGTCACAATTTCCCACCATTACAATTTCCCATTACAACTTCTCGCTTGTATTTTTAATCAGTATCATAGAGGTCACTTGCTAATTTTATATTTGATGGGCCATCCTTCGGGTATGGTTAAAGATGAGCATACTGCATGAGTTTACTTTTTTTCCAAGGTAATGTACAGTTATTTTAGCAGTGGCCTTGGATTTGTATAAAGGCATCATAGAATGGTGGTTAGAAGCACGCAGGGACTCTGGACCTAGATAGCCTTGGTTCAAATATTGCTCCTACCACTAACCAGATGACTATCTGACTCTACAGGTTAACATTTGCTTAACTCTTTTGTTCCTTCATTTTCTCTTCAGTAAAATGGGAATAATGATAATAATACCTTAAAGAGTTTCTTTTAAAGAAATTTAGTGCTCAGAATAGTATCTGGCATATGATAAGAGCAAATAAGTATTTGTTATTGCTATATACCTAATTGAGGCAATGACCAATGGTGGGAATTTGGGAATCATGAAAGCTTTTCTGGGAGACATTTTTGGATGGTTAGTTCTTTACCATACAAGATCTATCTAGAAGGTGTCCAGCCATGTAATATGAAAATAAAGACATTTATTGAAGAAGATACAAGATACAAGAAACATTGTACATAGGACAATGATGCCTCAGTCCCCTTCAAAGTAGGCACTTTGGGACCTCACACAGTTCTCCCAGTCATTATCAGCTGTCCTGTTGTATTTTCCTGAATCTTATAGGTGGTCTGAGATCTCTTCCCTTACAAAGGTGATTTTAGTTTTGAGAAAAGCCAGAAAATGCAGGGCACCAAATCTGGGCTGTGTGGTGGGAGGGGGGGGGGCTGAGTCACCCAGGTAATTTGATGTTGCACCAAGAACCTCTGCACCAGATGTAATGCATGAGTGGGTGCACTGTCCTGATGAAGCAGCCCATCACCAGTTGCCCATAGCCGTGGCCTTTTGAATCACCCAAATAGTTTCCGTGGAGGAATGTTCAAGCTTAACACAAAATTTGATGCAGATTTGTTTCTCTACTTGCTCAGTCATTATGAATGTGACAGCCACACAGTACACATGCTCACTCAATGGTGTACACCCCCTGACTAGTTGTACACCCCATTGACTAGTACTATGAAGTCATCATTGTTCACACATGCACATTCCAGTCCACTCTCCTTGGCTGCCAAGTTAGATGGATGTCTTGCAAACCATTCTCATTACATTAACAATGGCTGGACTTTTTCCAGACAGCCCTCATATTTCTTAGATCATGCTATGTTGCAGGCAATTTGATTCTGAATCTTTGGCCCAGAGAGTGGATTAAATGTATTAGTTACTCTTGGAGGGCAAGGTACTACCTTCTAAAGAGAATTTTGGAATGTGTGGGACATGTTTGCTTGTCATGAGGCAAGGGAGAGCCCTACTCATATGTAGTTGGTGAAAACCAAGGTTATTTCATGTTATACTCAAGGGAAAACTGGCCTTCCCAAAATGGTCTTAATAGCCACTTGAGGAACACTCAGGATATAGTCCAGAATAATTGTAGATAAAATGATTTAATCATAAAGTAAGAGAGACAAGGAGATATTGTAAACAAGTTTCTTTAAATTTGAAGAGGAAATGAGATGGAGAATACTTGGAGAGTAAAGGAAGCATCCAGTGGAAATCCCACTTTGCCTGACAGGGTGGAGGGCACTGCGGGGTCGAGTGTGAAGACACCTCGGCAACAACAGTAAGTCGGGAAGTTCAGGGCCCAGGCTGTAGCTAAGATACATTTTTCTAAAAGGTTATGCTATAATTATTATTGTGTCAGAATATGTAAGCTTATAAACAAAGAATAAAAGGAAAAAAGTAAAAATAAATATTTTTTAAAAGTGGTAGGGCAACAGGACTACGTATGATTTTTCTTTCTTTTAAGAATAAAACCACTGTGGAAAAATCCACAGAATGAAAAATGAACAAGCATGTGACTTTCTAATCAGAGTGAGGATGAAAGTAGTATTAAGAGTAGATACTCCTCGACTGGAGAGCAACCCAAGAATGAAGATAATAGACAAGAAAAATATGGCCTTGGCTCCCTCTTTAAAAAAGAAATCAATAAACTTGGTTTTGGAAGTTTTAGTGACAAACTAATTTTATGCTTTTGATTTGTCTCCTAATTAATCTAATGCATTTTCATCTACCTTTTTATATTTGAGCACTTTAGAATTCACAGTTCTCTAGGGAACTGGGTTTCCCACCCCTACTTTGATCCATAACTTTCACAGTGCTGACCACTGATTTAGGAATGCTGGACACCTCTGAGGCTGCTTTAGTTCTTAATTTCCAATTCAACTTATATTTAGTGAAGATATCCTTTGATTAAGACAGAGTCTGTCAGGACTGGAAATCTTGGACTATTAAGCCATTTTTCTAGTTATATCCTGCTTTCATATCTGAATTATTACTTATAGGACACAAAACTGACTGCTTATCATGAGAAAATTAAACACTCTCCCCCATGCCATTATCAAACACCAAGAACAGATTTTATTCTGCTGAATTTGGGATCACACAGTGCTATAGATAATAGAAAAGTACTCACTCAGAAATTCAACATTTCTATAACCTTGATGTCTTCGAGGTGATCTGTTCAGTGCTTATATTTTTCTGTATGTGATACTCTCAAAAACTGCAAATATCTGGCTTTGACATGTTTGCAGCTTTAATTGGACTACTTCTGGGAATGAATCTGGCACTGTGTTTTCAAACATCTTGGTTATTTTTCTGTCTTTTTTTGAAAGACAGAAGTGGTGTTTCCTCTTCCCCATGGTGACTACTCTGCTGTCCGCTGTCCTTTCACCCGCTGTCCCTGTTGGACATCCCTTTCCATGGAGGCACTTTCTGCTTTCCTCAAAGCACACAGTATATTGATTCATTTTACGAGGTGTTTTTTCCCCCAGTCTTATTTCTAAGGAATAATTTTTGTTTCAGGTCTCAGAAGCATCTTAGGTATAAGGTAGGATGATCACAAAACCCTGGTTATTTCTCATCCCTTCTCCTATTATATTACCCACTAAGTGCAATAGAACATGCAACATCCCTCCATTTACCTTTTCTGCTTATTGAGTTTCAGATTTGGTTGGTGCAATAAAAGGGATGATGCTGATTGTTTTTTGGAGTTTTCCATTTTACATGTTTCTATTATAAAAACAATCTAATTTATGTGTTAATTTTAGCTCATAGGAGTTAGTTTCCTAGGTACAAAGTAGGTTCTGAAAACTACTTAATATATTTTTTCTAGTATTTCCTTAGTCTGTTGTGGGCCTGTTCCACTGCCCTAGTTCTTACAACGTTGTTTCTCTTTTTCTCAGCTTCTGGCCAGCCCCCACATGACTTCTTGCTCTATTGATTATATTTTAAGGGGAATCACAACTATTGTTTCTCTTTTACTGCTGAATCCCTCTTTTCCATATTCTTTCTCTGTGAAGCTTTCTAACTCCTAAAATATACACCTCCCAGAAGCCCCCTTCACATGAGAAGTAAGCACCTCTATCTCCTAGAAATAGTATTTCTCTCACCCTGGGAAGGTCCATATGTGTAAATATAAAAGGGATAGCCATAAGAAACCACCCTCTGAAGGGAACTGTCTCCTGGGCAACGTGGCCAGGACAGGAGGAGAGAGCAGCTGTGTGTGCTGTTTGAGAACCAGGACGTCAACAAAAATAATAGCCCGAGCTGCTCTTAGTGAGCCCACAGCTCCCCATTCACCCAGCCACCAGGTATGCATTTCTCACTGATGCTGGAAAAAGGATGGGCCATAGTCACTGTACTTGGACAAGAACTCCAGAAGATGCTAAAGAGTGTGTGTGTGTGTGTGTGTGTGTGTGTGTGTGTGTGTGTAAACAGAAGGCCTTTCTTGCCCTTACTCCAGTCCTGAAGGAGGAAACTTCTCATGCTGCTCAGCTCCAGGTATATTTGCTCACGTGATTGATACTCTCACTGTCTTTAGCCAGCTGTTTCCTCCCCAGGGGAGTATTTCCTGCCCTGACATTTACCTCTCTGCCCAGGAGATCTGAAACATTTTCCCGACTGCTCTTGTACCTTCCCTATGTTTCCTCAACCAAAGCTGCTTCTACATTTGTAGTCAAGTCACCACACTCCCCCTTCTCTTGTTTCCCTTTGTCTTGATGCAGTGATCTATTTTAAAATCCCTGTGACCACTTTAGAGTGTCAGAGAAAAAGGAGCATATTATCTATAAAACAAGACAAAGGGACAAACAAAAATTTCATTAAATGTAGCCAAAGGACGTGTATGTGGGAGAAGTGCATGGCTTTTGAATTACTAAAGAAATAAACAGATACTAACTACACAACATGCATCTGATTCCAGCAGTCCTTTATCAATGAACAATACCAGGTTGTAGTTTATGCTTCCACAATAAAGTTTCAAATGTATTTTGAAAATTATGGTTAAATAAAAATATGTTCAGATACACAAAAGATGAGGGGCATGGTTGCCAGCAGATTCACACTAAAAATCCTAACAAGAGTTTTTAGGCTGAAGGGAGAGTAGCAGATGGAAATTCAGATCTCCAATAAAGAATGAAGGACCTTGAAAAGACTTAACTTTCCTAAATTGCATCAGAATAAAATGAGCAATTTACTACCTGCCACTTCCCTCTGTGTTTGCAGATCTCTGTTTCTCAGTGACAACATTCCCAGGAAGTAAGTGTCATGGTTATAAAATTCTAAGCTGCTGACTTGACCATGAAATAGAGCAGCAAAATGCTTCAAATGTCCTAGCACAAACCTAATCTGAAATTCTTAGTCACACACTATAATGATAATTATAATAATTAACATATAGTGAGCACTTACCATGTACCAGGCATTTTTCCCAATAACTGATTTCTTTTGTTTTATTTTACTCTCATCACAACCATGTTAAGGACGTTTGTTACAGAGAGGGGACCTGAGGTTGTGTGAGTTTGAGTAATTTACTCAAGTTCTCAGCCACCCACGATGTGACCTCACCATGCTTTAGAGCTCTCGTTCTTAACCACTGCTCTCCATGATGCTTTATATTAATTCATTAAAGTGTCTGTTCATGTTCTTTAGCAAGAGTTGTTCATTTTAAACCAATGTGAATTTTCACGGGGCCCTTAGAGGGCACCACTGCAGGGAGCCCATCACAAACAAGGCAAGGTAAGGCAACCTCTGGAGTTGGGCAAGGCCAGAACCCTGGGCAGACTGTTCATTTCATTGATATTTTTCTCACCATCCAATAATGAGACCTTTGTGAATTTTCTATATTTAGTAAAGAGCCAGAGCAAAATACATTTGGCTAGAAGACAGCAGGGTTACTGATGTGGCTGTCAAACTCTAGTGCTCTCCAAAGTCACTTGCGGGAGCTGGTCACACAGGCGGGGATCTGAGTCTACCAGCAGACACGGGTTTCAGTGAGCTCGGGGTGGATGCAAGGATTCAGATACACAAGGTACACAATTTGGGTACACAATTTGGAGGGTGGGTGATGAAATAGTTTACATTAGGTTATTGTGATGGTTGCAAACTTCTGTAAATACATTAAAAAACACTGAATCATATCTTTTAAATGGGGGAGCTGTATGGAGTATGAATTGTATCATGAATAAAGCTGCTGAAAGAAAGTTCTGAGCAAAAGTGACCACAGAGACACAGCCTTCCAGGCAAGTCCCTCTGACTACAGACTCCCAGAGGATCTTCCAGACAAGAGGGCCAGGGTGAGTCCTTTCCCAAGCCGACCATGAAGATGGAGATCTACAGAGGGGCTTCATTGTCCCTATTCTCCTCTGGGTCCTTCCTATTCCTTGTTCCTTCCTCTCATTTTGTACTTTATTTCTGTAGGGGGCAGTGTAAATGAGACTGTTTTAGTATCTATCTCCTCTACTGTCTTTTTAGTTATGCCTCTTTCGATTTTAATACTACATTTTATAAATTTATTAAATTTGCTCTATGATTATAACAAGCCTTCTTAATATACTCTGGTCAAACTTGAACTGATATGGTGATTTTATATATAATGTAAGGCATTTTAAACTGACTTTTTAAAAATTTAAGAGGGAAAATAATTGTATATATTTACCCTTATGAAAGTTCTTTATTCTTTATTGTAGATCTGAATTTCCAACTGCTACTCTCCCTTCAGACTAAAACCTCTCTTTAGCATTTTTTTAGTGTGAACCTGCTTGAAACGGGGTGCAAAGCAAAGGTCCCAAAATAAAGGAAATATCTCCTACAGGCCATGATTGGGGGAAAGGGGAGTGAATGAGACTGCATTCAAGATACTTTGCATTACAATGACAAGTGGATAGCCTTGTCTTTCCCAAAGTGCAGTGACTTCTGATGTAGCCAGAGGAACTTATACTATGCCTGTGTGAGAGGCAGGGAGGCAGAGGCTCCTGCGTCACAGGCTACTCTTGCCCTGACTAAAGATGGCAGCCACATGAGAGTAATGATACTGGAATCTGGCAAATGTAGTTCACTGTAAGAGAGGCCAGAGATGAGGTCATGTAGGAATTACTAAGGGTGGGCAGAGAGAGAGGCAGGCAGGTGGGCCCTGAGGGCTGAAAGGGTAGGTAGCAGGCTGGTCTGTGGTGAAGAAGGCAGCCATGAGGGATTCTGCCATGCTGCCTGTAATGAGTGAGGAGCAATATCTGCTCTTCTGAGGATTTGGCCATGTAGCCCAAGCTAGTATGGGAGCTGGTCCACCATGGGAGAGAGAAGGAGGTAGTCATGAGGGAACAGCAAGTAGCTATGCAGTTTGTAGTCAGGACTCGGCCATGTGGCCTGGTGTAGTAAGGAGGCAGCAGCCAAGAAGGAGAGAATGGCATGCTGCTGCTCTGATAGGCTGCTCTGGCTGACTCTGAAGCCACCAAGGACTCTGCCTTTCAAAATGCTGACCTGCTGCCTCATAGACCCAGACTCTTGGGACTTGGGACATATGGAGGGGCCCCTATCTTGGAGCTTGTGCCTTTCCTGGACTTCACCATGATCCAGCGCAGCACAGCACATGTTTTCCTGTACTACTACATGGAGGTTGAGGATGATGAAGAAGATCCTGAAGAAGAAAGCTGCTGTTAGAGAAGAACAACTTTGAAATCCATGGGTGTACTTTCCAGAGGAGACAGAGAACTGTTTGTGCAGCCACATAAGAACAGATAAGGATACAGGGAACTACAGGGCATGGTTTTGGCTTGTAGCCTGGTGGGGAGCGAGGGAAGTGCTGGCTCCTGTGGGGAGCAGGGCTCCAAGCTAAAGTGCTTCCAGTCCCCCCACCCAAGGTTGGAATCTTATAAATAAAAACATGTTTCCCTCAACACTAACACTGGGTCATGCATCAAGGTGCCTTGTGCATGGGCCCTGCTTTCCTCGGTTACATGCTGGCAAGCATTTCTATCATCTCTTGTGTACCTGGAAATATTTTTATTTACACGTAATTTTTGAAATACATTTTTACCATTTCAAAAATTCTATAGTTGACAATATTGTTTACTTTTTGTGTTTTAGCATTTGGAGATTTTTTTCTATTTTTTTGCCTACACACTTTTAAATTTTTAATGGATTATAAAATATAGTTTATTGTCAAATTTTATATATTTCCATGAAACTAAGATATAAAAATTAGATTAAAATATACAAAATTCTCTTTGTGAGATGATCTGGGGGGATTTATATACAAGGAAAAGATATATAATACTTCTGTGATTGTTTCAACCCCCATAACTTTTCCATTTTGAAAAGTGTGGATAAAACCATATGAGAAGTAGGGAAATGATGAAGAATAAACTTGGTCTTATTGAAATCAAAATCAGCCCAATGTTTAGGTAAATATGGGTATGGTTCAAGTTTTCTGTATTTTTATTGATGAAACATATTTCTACTTAAAAATCACAAAGTGAAGCCCTGGCTGGCATAGCTCAGTGGATTGAGCGTGGGCTGCAAACCAAAATGTTTCAGGTTCGATTCCCAGTCAGGGTACATGCCTGGGTTGCAGGCCATGACCCCAGCAACCGCACATTGATGTTTCTTTCTCTCTTTCTCCCTCTTTTCCATCTCTAAAAATAAATAAATAAAATCTTTGAAAAAAAATCACAAAGTGAAAAATGTTTTCTAATTTTGTTACCTTTGCTACAATTACATAATTCATTAATATGGCTACAACTAAATTATGGATTGGAATAAATTCTATTTAAATGATATGTTTAAAGCAAAATAAATAAAAGTTAACCAAGAATTTCAATAATGAACTTACCTAGGGAAAAATGTTAAATATTTCTTTATAACCAACAATGCCCAAAGTGTCCTCAAAATAAATACTAATAACATTTACACTTACTTTTTCATACCTTCCCTTTTCTTGATAGAATCAGTGACCTACACTACCTTAATTTCCCTTCTGAAATAAACAGCCTCTCTGTTAGGAACTGTGATTTTAAAAACAATCCTCTCTTAGAATGCCTTTTTGCACAATAATCATGACATAGTGAGAGGTTACTCTGAAACCAAGAAAAACATTCACTCCTGCTGATTATTCATACTAGGTATCACTTCTTTTCACCTAGCAAAAGTAAAGGCTTGGAGAAATCTATTCATTTGACCTAGAAACCCCATAGGGCAGTGAGCCATCTATCTCTAAATAATTTATCATTGGGAAATATCAAGCCCACATTCTCCAAAATTAAACAGGAAGTGCTTTTAATTATGAAAAAGTTATGATAAATGTAAAAGATGGGTGCACTATTGCATGTTCCTGTAACAAAGACACTTGGAGATTTGAGTACTCTCACTACATCCTCTAACTAAGTCTTCTTTTCTTTCTATGTTTTCTTGTAATGTCACACTTATTATTACTCCCCTTTAGCTTCAAGACCATGAGGTCTTTTTCCACCTCCCATCCAGCTCCTAGCCTCTGCTAATTCAGGAAAATCTCCAGGAGAGGAAATTACTAGGCAGAGAGGATTATCTATGTTTTGGGCTTCCTTCAGATGCATCATAACATCCCAGCCCACAGATTTGCCCAGTATTTGCTGGTTTCTGCTGGTCAGAGCAAAGACAGCCCTTCTCTGGTCAGGGGCTTTCTCCACACTCTGTGACCGTAGCCTCAGAATTGGTCTCACCTCTATTAGTTTCTCCCGCTGGTGTTATTTCTCTAAAATGTCTTTGTACTCACAATTCTTCAATGGCTTTAAGAAAAATTATAGAGGTTTCTCATACATTTGCCTGGTGCTTTCTGATTTTTATCACATGAATGCTTGCATACCATTCTGTAGCCAAACTGAAAGTCGAACTCCTCTCTGTTTCCAAGGAACTTGAAATCTGATTGAAAACACACAACAGAACAAGGTTGGAAATGGCAGGTGACAGAGTAAAGGATAAAGACAGTCAACCTCCCAAGAGTTCAGAGAAGAAAGTAGGGTTGCCAGACACAATCCAGGACATCCAACTAACTTGAATTTCAGATATACAGGGAATATATTTTTAGTAAAAGTATATCCCGATTGTTGCATTATATTGGAAAATATTGCTTCTTGATCTAATATACAAATTTAACTTGAAACTCTATATTTTTCAAAAATTTCTTCCTAGAAGGAAGGGCACCCTAGTGGGGAAAATGCTCTGGAGGCAGGAAAAAATTGACTCAGGCTGTTAAGGGAGGACTGAGATGTTCAAAAACTACCACATAATGTGTATGCAGATAAGTAGTGGGAGAAAGGATCAGAGAAATGTGTCAAGTTCAAAACCCCTGAGAATTCTGAATGCCAATCTAAGAAGAATGGACTCTATTTTACTGGCAAAGACGAATAAGAAAGATTCATTGGAAGTCTCTCATTTTTGACCTCTTTAAAGGTAACAGTAGCAATAAGAATCAATTTTATGGTATAGGTCTTCCATAGCAAAGCCTTTTTCTGATTTTAAAGGGCTTTTTGCTTCAGTAAGATCCCATTTTCCTTTTTATGCTTTTATGTAGGCATTTACAGTCTCCCTTTGTTCAGGTATAAGACATGATGATGGCTCTACCTTCAGCAACATGAAACAAATAAGATTTTCTATTTCTGCCAAATAAATGAAAATCTAGATCGCATAGAAATTGACAAATGCCAAACAGACTTTTAACCATGTTTATTTGAAGCAACTTGCTGTACTTCAGTGCACAATTACAAATCATCCTTTCAAGCTCTTCAGCATCTCAGACCTGCCAAGAGCTAATTAACTGCTCTGACAGTGGAAAGATGTGGCAACAGAAGGCAGAGTTTCTGAATGACTGTAAGGTATTTAATTTGAATAAAAGGAGGATTAAAAAGCAGCAGCGAGCAAGAGTGGTAACAGATACAGAGTGCCTGTATTAAAGATTCCTATTTGATTTCAAAATCATCCACTGGAAATTTATTATTGGGATGAATGTTTTAAAGTGTTTAAAGACAGCCTTCCATAGCAGGCAGCAGTGATAGGGGCTGTGAATGTGAGTTTGCATTAGTGCAGCTTTCCCAGCAGAGACTGACCTTTCCTCCTTGAGCACCTTCCCTGCACTTCTGACCATGAACATGAACATGAACATGAACATGAACAAGGTTCCTCCGTGCTTAACATCATGCTCAGAACAGCTAGTTTCCTGTAACACATAACTGAATCAAGTGACTGCTGCATCCTGGCCAATACACTGAATACAACACATGCATAATCTAACAAGTACCCTCATTATTGATTTGCAACCGTTTTCTGTGCAGTCCAAGCCTTCATCCCAATCCTGCTCCCAGGTATGAGAAGCGGCAGCAGAGATGGGATGTTTTTCTGAGATCTCTTCTGAGACAGCACTTCAGATAACTTCAGCTGAGGTCTCCTGGCTGCTTCTATCTCCTCTCTATTCAACCCCAATCACACTCAATGAGTGGAGAGGGAAAACAACTTTTTCAGGTGCCAGGAACTTTCACATGTTATTTCATTGATTGTTATAAAGAAGATCACCACAGTAAGGTTACTCCTATTTTAAAAATACAGAAACTAAATCATCAAAAAGCTTTAGTATCTTGCTCATCATTCAAACTCAGATGGGCTGACTTGAGCCTCATCGGCTTCCTCCCACCCTAGCACACAATATCCCCACACAGCCTTGCTTTCTTTAATATTCTTCAGCCCTGGTTTTCTTTGTAGCTTATCCCTAATGCAATTCTGATTTCACATGAAATTAAAGGCCCTTATTACTTCCTTCCCACCCACAGGTTGAGTTCTTTCTTTTCCTTCTTTTTTTTTATTATACACTCCCTCCTCATTTCTGGGTTATTATTTATTTTGTTAACATGGCTACCAAAGAATAAGAAACAACCACATGAAAAACATTCTGAATGTTCTGCAAAACTCTTTTTCAAAAAGGCATTGTGCCTCAGAGTTGTTTTCCCCAATATTATTTTGTATTGGTTTCAGGTGTATAGCTTAGTGGGTATATAATTGTAACTTCACATGGAGTCGTCCTCAGCATTTCCAGTACCCAACTGGCACCATACAGAGTTAGCACAATATTTTTTACTGTATTCCATAGGGACTGGGTGAAAGTGGTGAAGAGACCAAGAAGCACAAACTGGTGGTTACAAAACAGTCAGGGCATGTGGTTGAGTCCATTCTGTAACCAAGCCCAGTTCATCCCAGGAATGAGGTTGAGCGGTCCTTATCAGCTCATGTGTGGGTCAGATGCAGGCTGCCCAAGATTTCTAGGAGCTTCCCAAGCTTCAGACCTCATCTACAGTGAGTTAAAGTAGAAAGTGCTATTTCGGTTCGTAGTACATGAATTCTTCTGCTATGTTGGGTTTGACAATTTTTCACAGCTAGCTTTGCAACTCATATGTACCTCCTCCCACAGGAGGCAGCTGAGTGCACATACAAGACTTTTTACCAATAACTCTAGTTCATTCACAGTACACACAAGATTTTTCTTCTAAATAATATCCTGCAACTTTTCATAGAACTTAATTTTAAAAAACTTGTGAAACATTCCACGTGTATTTATAAGTACGAGAAGAATACATCTGCATAATTGTAACCAAGATTGAACAGATGTTAACGTATTGTAATTTGCTCCAGATCATTTTTTTAAAGAAATATAATGTTATAGACATTGCTAAAATGCTACTTCCACCCCTTACCCCTTCCTTTCTAGAAGTATCCACTCTTTTGTAGATGATACAGATCATTTCCATGCATGCTTTTGAACTTCTGGAATACGAATAAATGCATCCATAAACAATACGGCTGTGTGTTTTAAAGATTTATATAATTGGAATCCTACTACACATACCTTTTTACAACTTGTTTTTCTTTTACTTTTTATGAGTGTCTAGCCTAGAGAAAAGCGATGAGCTCAAGGAAATATGTACAAGGATTTCCACTGAATCACTGTATTCTAGTAAAACAAAACATGAAAACAACCTAATTGTTCCTCTTCTGTGCAATGTTTACATAAACATGATTTATGTAATGGAATGCTACTAATAACATCCAGCAGTTAAAATGGATCAACAATATCTACACATATTCATAGAACTTAGTTGCTTTTCTTAAAAAATGTGTTTAGGCCCAGGAAAGCAATGAATATAAAGTGAGTTTTTACAATAGCAGGTTTATGTTTGCTTCTTTTTAAGATTGATCCCTTGATAATAAAAATATTGAATGATTTAGTATGTAAAAATTCTTAGCATTATCACTGGTGGAAAAAAAGCCCAGTGTTTTAGTATTTTGTTTATCTAAACCTCTGCTCTATTCATCAGCTCGCGTGTTCATTCCTGCAATGCGGATAAAAGGAAGATGCAGAGTTTGGCACTAAGTGAAGTCAATGTGTTAGCACACTCTCATTCTATTCCTGTCATTAACTTGATTAAAAAATGTAAGATAAAGGAAGATATGTCTATCTTTCAGTCTTCAGAAATTGTTCCCATTTACTATATTTGGGTAAGGCGATCACGTCAGTGGTGCTTTTCAGAGGCGTGGTCTCTCTTGCTATCTGGTTTATCGAGTTAGTGCTGAAAAGACTTTAGATAACTCATTTGTATGCAGACCGGAATTTCCAAATTGGCAGCTCTAACTACCACAGCATTCTAACTGCCATATATAGATGACAGTAAATTACTTTCAATATTACCTTCAGACTATTAAAGCTATAGTGGTATGAGAATAATGTATGTGTGCATATTGCTACTGTCAGTAGGTACCCAATCAATAAAACAATATTGCTCAGTATCCCAGCAAAGAAGAGTTCTGATAACGTAATGGTAGCCTGAAATATGCTAATAAATATGTTTAGTAAAACCTCTATTACTGAAGATGAGGCTGCAGTGAACTGGGAAAACTGCAAAGCATGCCGGGACCTGTGCAGCTCAGAGCTGGCATTCTGCAGAACTTTATTGTGGTTGAACCTGGAAGGGAAGTGATGTGTGAGTGAGAGAGAGTACTGAGCCATTTGACTAGGTTGGTGAGACAAAGCAGCAATTATCTTACCCTCTGGAATATGTCAGGTCGTCCTGCTGTAGGTTTTTGTTGCATTCTGCAATCTTCCATAGTGAGCTCATCACAACACTAAATATGCAATTTTTATAAAATTATATGATTAGGTTTCTTTCCTCTGCCAGACACTAAGCTTGATGGAAGGGATGGTGCCTCTCTCCTCTGTTACATATCCCCATTCCCAAGCAAAACTCCTTGAATGAATTTAATAATGGTCATAAAATTAATTAAAGGGACATGAAGGAGAAGGTGCCGATGTAAAGGTTTTATTGGGTACCATGATAAGACAAGTCTTCTCTGGGTATTCACCCCACCTATGACCATACCCAGCAAGGGCTGTAAGTCGGTAATTCCAGGGGAGTGCTAGAACAGAGGTCAGAGCACTTGGCTCATATTCAACTGCACTACTCACCTGCTGTGTGGCTTTGAGCACGTTACTTCACTTTCCTAAGTCTCCATTTTCCCATCCCTCATTCCCTGAGGCAGAAATGAGTAAGTTATCTTTTAGGAGATGGGTAATAGTTTCATAAATTGTTCTTAAGGATGAGATAATCCAGATATTGTTTACCATATAGTACTTGCTGAAAACATGTTTTCTATTATTACCATTGTTATTCAAGATTAGAATCAACTCCTAATGAATGAAGGTTCGTAAGAAATAAAAAAGTATGACACAAGCCCCAGCCATTGGTACTGGTTTAGGATGGGATTCAAGTCTCAGGAATGTAAAGTCTCAGATGGAATCACTAATATATTTCAGAAAACAACCCAGATTTATGGTCCAGGCCAACACAGAGAGGATGGGCTGAGAGGGTGATGAAGTTCTAGGCCTTCTGGCTTGAAGAAAAGCAACAGGACACTGTGTTGAATGAGGATTCGTTTGATGATTGGGAAGAATGAAGAAATCCAATAAATTCCCACTAGGTGTTGGGATTAGGGCTACCATACTCAGAATCAGGTGATCCAATTTTGAGAAGCTGGCAATGAGAGAGGAAGCAAGTCAGGAGTTGAGAAATTTATTCTGGTGGTGGCCATTACTATAGAAAGGCTTAACCTGAGTGATAAATATGACATTAAGCAGAACTATTAAGGACATCAGGAAAGGACAGTAGTGGCAACATTGTTAGTACACATTTATTGAAATTAAATCACAACAAAAGAGAAATCAACATGGATAGATAGTAGATTTAGATTCTTTTTCATCTTTGGAAAACAGTTTTCACCACATAGTAAGAAGTTGTGCAAAAACAGAGAAAAAACTTAAAAAGAATCACTGACAACTGGAACCTTGTCCAGGAATTGCCAATACATCGCATGTGTGCTGCCATTTCTGAATTCTGTGTCCTTGGCCAAGTTCAAGGAATAATCTCTGTATTCTTCCTGGTGAGCCAATGTATGGACTTATGATACTTCTTAATATAGTGTACGTGGCAGCCTATTCTAACCAAACTCATTTGGCACACAAGAGAAGACCTACTTGCCTTCCCTGACCTAGATTAACCCCTTAGTATTTAAGTGAGGAAACTGAGGCCTAATGAAGTGGACCCACCTTCCTCTGCAAATCCCAGAGCCCGCTACTGCACCAGTCCTGGTGGTATCTCCCCTTCTCTCTTCCTGATTCCCAATACCATTTCTATTTCTATTCAGGTAACATCCTTGTTACACAAAACACATTTAGGCAAAATATTGGATATAAAATAATTCATTAAATGAACTTTCTTGAAGTCACATGACTACTTGTTCATAGACTCAGGACTCTAGGCAAATACTAGGTGCTTATGTCTGAATCCCTTAACTGTGAAAAAAGATGAATGGGAAAAATGTTGAGTAAACTTAAAACTAAAAACTTTCAATGGAAGAGACATGATATTTGAGCATCATAGTAACACCCCTTGTTGTAAAGAAAGTCATGGAGATAAAAAGAATATGTCAACACAAACTCCTCTTGTAGCCTCCAAGAGAGATCTGGACCACACAAACTATTGCAAATTCTAAACAGTAAAAGTAATAGTTAATGAAATGAGCATGCTTTATTATACAACGCTTCTGTACTGACTTCGGGTGAATTTATGAGAGAGACAATTATACTTTTGTATCAAGTACTTACTATATACACTGACCAGGAAGCAGCACCAATTCAAAAGGTTTCGGGATAATTTAAACTGGTTACAGGGGTTTAGAGTGTTTGTACTTTTATTTTTCTAATACTGTTGGTCATGGCTGTGATTTTTCAGTTAGGAATTCTCTAATTCTTTTTTTAGGGAAGTATAAGATCTATTTGTTTTTATGTAATTTCTAAGACAGACTGAGAAGTCACATGAAGAAGGCATTGCCTAGAATCTCTGACTTCTGTCAGGCTGGGGGTGGGGTTGGTTCAGGGAGCAAGAGTCAGATTCCCAGACAGAAGCAGCAAGAGCAAGTGCAAAGGCCTGAGACAAGGAGAAGTTAGGTACCTTTTTAAAAATTTTTAAAGATTTTATTTATTTATTTTGAGAGAGAGGGGAAAGGAGGGAGAAAGAGAGGAACAGAAACATCAGTATGTGGGAGACACACTGATCAGTTGCCTCTCACACATCCCAACTGGTGACCTGGCCTGCAACCCAGGCCTGTGCCCTGACTGGGAATTGAACTGGCAGTCTTTGGGGTCACAGGCTGGCATTCAACCCACTGAGCCACACCAGCCAGTGTGGAGTTAGGTACATTTTATGAATAAAAATGCACATCTTATGTTTGCTTCAGAGTAGAGTTGGAGAGCAGAGATGTAATCTAGGGGAAAGATCAGAACCAGGTCAGGTAGGTTTTGTAGACTATAGTTGGATTTGAAGGTAAGCACCAAGTAGGAAAATGTATGATTTGATTAACTTTTCAAAATGGTATATATTTTTCTTTGAATTAGTGTTATTGAAGTTAAAAAACTTAAGTGGACTCAGGACAGAGACTTATTCTGATTGGTCTCTGACACTTCTACATTGTCCATTCATAACAGGATGAGGATAAGTGTTTACTAAATAATAATAGATTATATGGCTTACTGAATGAACAAATAATATCAGGAAAGAATTATCAGTGCAGACAGAGTTTAAAACACATGGTGGAACAATTCTGGCCATGTAAAAGTCTGAGTGAACAGAAAAAAGACTTTAAAATAGCATGCCTTTAAGATTTATTGTTGGAGATATAATTAGTCTTTGAATTTGTTCCTCCTTTAAAAGTTTGTTTATTCTCCAGTTGCTGTTGTGCTAACATTCTTGCTTTATTTAAGTGTTTTCTTCCTGAATAGCATGCATTTATGTAGCTAGGATAATTAGGTTGAATTACATCAATTTGAAGAGGTTAAATTCTAGTAGTAATTATACATTTGCAATTTACAATTAGAGTATAAATCTGATGATGGTATATTACTTGCAATGCATATGATAATGGCAATTTAAGAAAGATGTAAACTTAGAATTCTAGATACTATTGACTTAAGCAATTAGTCTATAAAATGCTGGAGTTTAAATATGCTAGAAAAAGAAAACTATAAGTTGACACCTACCCATTTTATAGTTCAAAATGCTATATTGTATTGGTTTTTAAACTGTTTTCCAAATAGACAGAAAGCCAGTTAAGAAACAATGTTACAAAACAAAAATTCATTCCAAATGCTAAACTCACTATATTAAAATAGCCATTCCATCTTAACATATTAATTATACCCAAGTATTTTTACAAAAAAAAATTGTCAGTTGCATGGTTAAATAGCTATATGATGGATAATTCACAGGTATATCTCTGTTTTAAGGTGAAAATAAGTAAATTATATATTTAGCCATGCAAAATGTCACTGGCATCAAAAAAGATTGTACTTCTGACACTTTTCAGAGTCAGCGATGAATAACTTGAACGTTTAGTTGACGATAAACAAGTTTGCTTTTCAAAAATAGTTATATCTGAAGATCCCCTGACCCATCATGGGGCACTCTTCTTATTATTAGAAGATGTACACAATCATTAGAAAACATCTGTGAACACTGTCAAATAGAACACTGTAACTAGTGTTTAACACATATTTTTTAGCATTAGCATTCCACTAAGCATTAAAATGTCACTTAAATAAGAAAAAAAGAAAACCCACATATTGACTGATTATTTTTTTAAAGATTTTATTTATTTATTTTTAGAGAGGGAAGGGAGAGAGATAGAGAGAGAGAGAGAAATATCAATGTGCGGTTGCTGGGGGTCATGGCCTGCAACCCAGGCATGTACCCTGACTGGGAATCGAACCTACGACACTTTGGTTCACAGCTCACGCTCAATCCACTGAGCTACACCAGCCAGGGCTGACTGATTATTTTTAAAAATTTTATTTTATGAGTAAATAGCATGACTCTTTTTAAGTTCCTTCTATGTGAATCCAAATACACACATACATGTACATGTGTACCTGGAGAGATTATACATTAATACTTATTTAATAAAACATATCATTATCGAGAGCAATTCTTCTGACTTCATGATCTAAGAAAAGTTGCAGGATGCACCAGTTTCCTGAGTTTTGAGAATACTTTCTGAAATACTGCATTTTTCATCTATTTATTTTTATATAAAATTTATTTTGGGATAATTGAGGATTTACAGAAGGTTGCAAAGGGAGTAAAGTGATTTTTCTCCTACCCCTCCCAGCTTCCCCTGACATTAACATCTTATTCTTTGTTCCGGTATGTGGAAATAGATAGGTTGACAATAGATAGATGATAGATGGATAGATAGATAGATAGATACACAAAACGCACAAAGCCAGGGAAATATCACCTAAAAATTAAAACATTTAGGGATAAAGATTCAGCTTTAGTGGCAAAGAGAATGAGCAACTCACTAAGAATTAATATAGTTTTCCAGTTATGACACAGTTTTTAGATACCACAAAATTCAGTCTAAGGGCACAAGTTTTGATAGCCAATTTGCATTCAGCAGACCTAGGTGGATTTAGAACATGTCTGCTAGCCTGCATTACAGGACTTTAAAAGCACTACATTAACAATATTATAATAAAGTAACCAGGCACTGCAAGATAAATTGCACTGATTTTCAACATTTTCCAAGGTAACATCAATGTTAATTGCTAATAAGCCTTGTACTGTGCCTAAAATAAATTCAAAATTTGCTGTATTACTGGAAAGCAGAATTTTAACAGACAGACTTACTTTCATTGCACATTTTGTTGTTCTTACTTATACAGAAACATTTACTAGCTCTGAGTAGAATTATAAAGAATAAAAATGCCAGCTTTCCCTTTAAAGAGCTCAACTAAAACAAGAGACAGACAGGAAGAACAAAGAAGATTTCATAAAAAGCCTAATATAAGAAGTGCTATAGGATTTGAACCCACAAAATGCAGGGGTGGGGGATCCTGAGCACACACAAAGCTGGGAGAAGCAGCCTTTAGACTGCGGAGTGCCTGACTGGACTGTTTTGGGCACTCAGGGTTATGAGAGAAGGTCGTTCTATAAAAAGAAAACGGTATGACTGAAGGTTTGCACATCTAGCATATGGACTACATATGCCCTGTGATGAGGCAAGTTGTCAAATGTATAGTTAATGGTTTAGAAGCATCAGAAAGACCTTCCATCTGACAAATGATACTGTTCCACCAAGGCAAAGACTTAGAAAACCGTCTGCCTCAGCTGCTTTTCCAAATCAAGATGACCAGCAGGGCATGCTTTCTTCTCATCCTTCACAGCGTTAGCTGATTCATGGTGTGGGGCTAAATTACCAAGAGCCATTGTTGACAATGTCAAAGGGTCGGGTTGATGACCCCCACACCCAACCACACATCATACTCCAGTCTTGTTTCCTTGGGCAGATATGTTTTGAAATGTTTGTATTTTTAATGACTTATTCTTTTTAAATAAAACTAATTCACTTAATATGATCACTTACATGCCCTTTCTATAATTTTCCTTACCCCTTAGCTTTGGCAAATAAGTCTGCAGCCATAGCACCAGGAGTAAGTGATAAAGTCAAAGGACTGAATTTAAGAAGTGGGCTCCTTCAGAAGCAGTAGCCTCAACAAAGCAGCTGAAGAACAAAGAGAGATTAATCTTGACAGTCAGATTCGCAGACACTCAGACAAGATGATGATACGCTTTGAGGCATCTATTGTAGCCCTGATATTTTTGTTTCATGTAAAACTGGAGCATTTGATGACCAGGTCAAACTGGACTAATACACTAACTGTTCTGCCTGGGACCTACCTATAGACACAATCCAAAAAAGAGACAGAAAATCTGTACGTAGTCAATAGTGAGCTATTTCAGTGTAGTGGCTTAGGTAATTTGTCCACATGCCTATTTTATCCACCTGCAAAAGACTGGAAAATTCTCCATGAACAAAAATTAATTGTGCATAAGCAGCTGCACATGGTAAGAGGCAGCTATTTATGATATATGACAGACCCAAATTGTTTCCGATTATACTAATCAGAAAAATTTAATATACTAAGAACTCTTGGCGTAAATTTGAATCAATGGTAAACTGTGCTTAAATCATGCTTTACTCAATATTTTAAATGAGTCATTATCTACCTAGAAAAAAGAATTCACATATACAAAGGAGAAAATAGATTTCTACATGAAATTAGGAAGTGTCTTAAAAGAAGAAAAATAAGAGTTACAAACTACAATTGGAAATCATTGTGTGCTTAATTACATTAAAGCCACATAATCACATACCTCAATAAAGCCAAAATAAAAAAGGAACATCAGACAAACCAACCCACACCATCAAAAAGTCACAATCACAGTTGGACAGGACTTCAAAATAAGCCTGCCCATCTTCCCACAGATTGAAAGAATCTGCTTAATCATTCATTACTGCAAGTGGATTATCTCATCTCTGAACACTCCTAGTGGCAGTGAACTTGCTACTTTGCAAGGTAGCGCTCTCTGCTCAGGTGTGAACATTCTAATTTAATTTTATCTGTAGCTCTCAGTACCAAATCTCCACATTGCCCACTGGAATAACACAAAATTAAAAAGTAACTGCTCCATTCAAAAACCTTCCAAATATTTGAAGATGACTTTCCAACTCTTCCTAATGTGGTCTTATCTTCATAAACAGTCCCAATTCAAAGGTCACTTCCCATGTGCACAATTTCCCCAACTTTCATCATTTTGGGTTCCATCCTTATTCATATAATGTATATTAACTGAGAACCCACTGCATGCCAGGATACAACAATGCAACTTCTGCACTCACAGAGCTTAAAGGCTACTAAGAAAGGCAAATGCTTTAAGCAAGATAATTAAAGATGTGACAAGTGCTACAAAGGGGAAGGTCATGGGCACTACTCAGATCTTACAAAGTACCTAGATCTGTATATATAAAACTCCAGGAACTGTTTCAATGAAGGCCAAGTGCATTAGGATAATTTATTGCCTGGATTTAACCTATGATTCTTTTAATTTGGTCAAGATTACGATAACTCAGAAATCACACCACAGAGTTGAAAATACTATACTAAGGCTGAGATAAACCAAAAACTGGGTATCCATTTTACAGCAACTGTGGACTTCTGTGACTATACTGCGCTGTCCCAGGTGACAACACAAACTATCCTGAGGAAAAATTCCAAAGGAAGTCTCTTGGGCAGTTAGCTAGTGCCCAGATCAGAATCACCAAGGTGCATATCAGGAACAGGGCCCTCATGCAGGCAGAAAGAAGTTAGCTCTGCTTCCAATTCTTAAGACTCTGTGTATATTAAAACAATGTAGAGCAGCCCAAATGAAATCTGCACATTAAACTATTTGCTGCTAACAAACTAGCAATTTTAAATCAACATAAAGATTGTCGTAAGTAAAATCATATTCCCTAGAGACTTCCCCCAGAATTTCTTCCAGCTCTCTTCCAGCTTCGACCTGCCTAGACAGAGCTCTTATCTTCAGCGTGTTTTTGCTGGACTTCCCTGAGCATGCTCAATGGGCTGCATTATTCTGCAGAGTGGACCATATTGTGGGGTTCAAACATTCTTAAATATTAATTGAGGTATCCTGGAAAATAAAACAGGCAAGAAGTAGTGTGCATAACAGGTAGGGTTCTACTAAGCAGCTGGGTAACCTTCGTGCTCTGGTAGTTCTGAACTCAAATATTTTGCTGAGCTAATGAGAGATCTATTCTGAAGATTTGGGTTGCTTCCAGCTTTAATGTCCTATGAATCTGAATACTGTTTAATTAAGTTTAGATTAATTTTCTATCACCATTTTCATAAAGTATGGAAAAGAACCCTTGGGTAATTAGGAGACTAATCAAAATATAAACTATAATATTTGTAAAGTCTCAAGAATACTTGACTATGAACGATACTCAGTAATCTATTTTCACTGTTTGAAACATTCAGTTCTTGTAATTCTACAAAATGTTTTATAGCAGATTTTAGCAGATCTTTCCGTTAAACATCCACCAAACAGCATGAGTCTAGGACCGGATTGCTCGCGTGGCACTGATGGCTTTTCTGGATGAGTGGCTGTCCAGCGTGGCTGAGCTAACCGTTGCTTGGAACATTCCCAGAGTAACAATAGTGCAGAAAGATGGTGGATCGAATGAATTTTGGGACTCCATCATGCATCACTTTGACATTTGCTTGAACCCAATTTTTGTTTTGCAAACTCAGTAACTTCTACTTAGCTTCATTGCTAGCCCCAGTACTTTTGATTCTCTTTGTAAGTTATCAGATATAAGTAGTGATGTAGCTGGCCAAGGCCAGTTGGGAAACCTACTGCTTTGGAAATAAAAAGGTAACTGCTAATGTCATTCATACACATACATATATACATACACACATATATATGAGAGAGAATGTATTTATAATATATATTAATGTGTATCTCAGGATGAGATTGGTGAGGGAAAGACACAGAACTCAATGTCTTTTTCAACAACCACTTAGAAATATTCATTTCCCTCAGATACTAGCAATATACATTATTTAGAAAATATATTGCAAATTTTTATTTGTTTGTCTTCTAAAAATCTCATAAGAAAACATGCCCTTCTGAGAATTCCAGCCTAATTTCTATGCAAATTATCTATATATCTATCTAATCTATAAATCTATAATCATACATTATGCATGCTTTGGATAATCATCTAAACAGTAACAGATTGATTTGGGGAATCCTTTGAGGCTCATCACATTACTTTCTTTCATATCCATGTTGAGTGGCCAGCAGATTTTTAAGCTCAACTGACTTTTCAGCACCTAGGACTGTCTTTGAGGGAAAAGAGAAAATGATCCAACAGTGAGCACTTGATTTTTAGTTAATTCTACTTTATAAGTACATGCTGCTCCAAAATTATGGAAATTACATGAATGACCGCTGCTTTTTCCCAAACAAATGCAATCCAAACTAAAGAAAAATGTAATCATAGTTCTGTTTAATATTTGTGAAACTGATGTCAAATACAACTTAGCCACTCCACATTGTATACATACCATTTATACAATCTTCAGGGGAAATTACTGTATCTTTCACTGTTCACTCCTCTATTTTTCATCTACAAACTGCATTAATCTTCTTTATACTACTCTTATACAAGGTTGCAGTTATGTGCTTTCAAAGTACATAACACCAAATAATATAATATATATTTTCCAAATAGCTTTAATTATTTAGGAATCAGACCAGAATTCCTTCTGTAGGGATTCAAGTTCTCCTTTATAATCCTCAGCTGTGTGGTGGCCATATGAGAAAACAACTGGCCAGAGACAAGTAGCCAAGACTCTGCAGCCTTGGGCCTGTACAAGGCTTGGGCTCCCTCTCCTACCTAGACAGGTTACTCTACCTTTCTGAACCTCAGTTCTTTATCTGTGAGGTGTGGATAATAACAGCCTTCCCTCATCAGGCTGTTTTGAGAGTTAAATGGGTCATTATTTAAAGTGCTTGATGAAATGCCTGCACATAGCAAGCCCCTATATACATAGCAAGTACTACCATTACACTAGGTGGCATTTGCTTTGGGGCAGCAGGCCTAAGGCCACTGTTGTCCTGTTGTAAAATACTAGTGTTGAGGTGTAACTGAAAGCAGAATCCCGGCATTTGTCTCTCCAATTCTTCTGGGTCTGTGACAGTCATACTTTTTGCCTTTCTCCTACCTTCCTACTTCACCCAGGCCCTGACACCATTAGGGCACCAAGCAGTCCCCATTAATGAAACTTTTTGAAATAATGTTGATGCTAACAACCAAATAAAAAATAAGTAGGTAACTCCTTTGAATGTTGGAGATTAAGATTCAGGTTAAGTCAAACATCATTCCCTTCAAACATTCTGATGATTTTAATAAATCTAGATGATTTTCTTTTTTCTTGTACTTTTGCTAGTCCTTAGAGAAGGTTCTAGAAAATAGCAAAGGCAAACTGAACTTTCATCAGCTCTCTTGATCCTAACAGCAGTAGAAAGAACTTTATTCAAACTAAAGACTACAATGGTATTGATAGGGATGATAGACCTCGGTCATCCGATTTATGAAGACAGTGACTTTGCAGGTTTTGTGGAGTTTTTAAAGTATAATTTGATACACTAAAGTGCATTTTAGCCTCAGTTTTTGATTTGTAAGGAGGCAACATTATGGTTTAACATAGAATGGCCAAGTGGAAGACTACAAATGACTGGATAAAGACTGAGCACAAATCAGTCACCAAAAGCACAAAATAATTATCCCCCACAAAGTTACAGGGAATGATAGGTAAGCGTTAAAACTCCCTAGTAACCTGCATGTGAAGAATATTAGAATTCAAAATATATCACTTTGCTTTTCCTCGAGGCTCTGGCCATTGACAGTGGGTGCACATTTACCTTCTTGCTAAGATTTGCTCCAGCCAAAGGCATTTACATCCACTGCTGACAAAAGGCACAGCGAGGAGGGGCCACACGTGGCAGCATTCCTAGTGCTCAGTGCCACGTCACGCTTTAATGTGCCTTATTAAATTTCAGAGAAGACAAACTTTCTGACAACTCAATCAGGCATACACTCAACACAAAGTAAAAAGAAGAGGTGACGGACCCTGGGGAGTTGTTCTCTTTCTAAACCCAAAACACAACTTTCAGTTTTTAATATTTAAAAGTCACTCATTCTGAAGATATATTCTACCTGTGCTGATCATATGTGCATGGCCTAAGGGCTGGAGGGGAAAGAAAAAACAAACAGAATATGAACCGTATTTCAAAGTTTGTTGCTAGTTTTATGATAGAACTCAATGAATCCCAGGAGAGCAGTGACTGTAGCTATATTTTACATCAATGGACAAATCTGCCCTAAAAGCCCCAGCATAAGGCCATGTAAGAAATAGATCATTTTGACAGTCGTGAGTGCTTCAAACGCTCTAAATATTTTATGCCTTCCCCCTTTGTCAATGCCTCCAGTAGAATCCAGTTACAGAGTGGGATACAGGTTATCGGTTGGGAAGTCAGACACAGGTGTAATACACAATAGATAGATAAGTTTGGCGTCAAAAAGTAGGTTTGTCTTCATTCACTTACAAAGCATTTGCAAACACAACACTGTGCAACCCAGGAAAACTACTCAGAATCTTGGGTCCCATAACATTTTAAGCACTGCCTCTAAAAACCAGCTGTTTTTCACTTAAATGGAGCTGTCTAACCCCAATAAGAAAAGCCTGTTGAGATTTCTGGTGCATTTTAAATATTCAGAATTTCTTTCCACAAACACATTACAAACATGCTCACATGGAAAACCATTGAATTAGCAAGTATAAACTCTATAAAAGAAGAAAAGATAAACAAGTTTGGACATCCTAAAATAACTTCCACTTTGGCAACAGGCATTGGTTAAAACAACATAAAAACTAGAAACTGTATTGTCATTGGCCACAGCACCAAAGAGAAAAGGAAGCTAGAAAGACAGATTAAATTGGCATTTGAGAATTTTCTGCGCATTTAAAAAATCCACAAAACATTATAACCTTAGAAACTGACCGAGACTAAAGTTCAATGGCTATTGTTTAAAAAAACTGAGATTCCTATAAAAATAGCCTCTCTTAGCTCTGCTGTCTTTTTCTGTAGCTGTTCTAATGTGTCTGTTACAAAAGCACCCTTGAGAACATGTGTGAGAGTAGGAGGATAAAGTAAACTACAAGACACTCTGCATTGCACAGTCTCAGCTGTGCGAAAGGACAGACAGACAGGACAGAAGACATTCTCTCAAATGCGAGTGGCTCTTCTGCTTTGTATTTTTCTGCATTTTCTATAACTTTTAAAAATGTATTGATATTACTTTTATCTACATATGTGAAACCTAAAACCTCTGAAAACAGACAGCTTTTCATAATTTTAGCATTCCTTCGCTTGGCAGCCTAACTTGATTTGTGGTGCAAGAAACCATGACCAGCGCCACTGAGAGTTCAGATGTGACCTAATAGACCCTTGATTCCATGATTAGATAGGTGATAACAAAGAAGATACCAATAACTGTTCTTTTTATAAGAGAATTGCAGTAAGTTCTATTTGCTACAAGATCTACTAACTACTTACCTTTGAAAGTCCTTATCATTTTGAAAATGCTATAATTAGATACTATCTTATCTGAGGTTTACTTACATGAGATTATCCTAGAGACACTGAATGAGCACTATTCCTAAGTGCTAATGTTCAGAGAGATTAAAGTCATCTATCCTGCTAATAACTACCAAGACTCAAATTAGACCAGCTTTTCTGATTCCTATGATAATGTGTTTTGTTTTAAAGCATTTGAGAAAGAAAGTTTAAGCCTAAAATTTACGGGATAAAAATGAGTCATTCTCACGTGTACCGAATCTGAGAATATCTTCCACAACTACATATTCTCTGAAAACACTCTTGAAGAAGGTAAGCTGACAGGAAGGGAAATGATTTTAAAAGGTACCACAAAACATGAAATGTAAGGATGAATGAATACTCAAAGTTTATTGTTGTCTAAATAAAAATTTGCTCCATCTACCAAGGAAGAAAATTATATCCACAAATACACCAAAATAAATTCTTAAACCTATGTTATCCAATCCAGTAGCCACTGGCCACATTTGATATTAAAATTAAAATTACTTAAAATTAAATTGAAGATTAGGTTCCTCCGTCAGTCACAGTAGCCACACTTTAAGTGTTCGACAGACATGTGGCTGGTGGGGACTGACTCTTGGGCATTGGGAGTATAGAACACTCACAGAGAATTCTGCGTGACTGTGTTGTGGCCAACGACATGCAAGTGGTGAGTGTGGGTTAGAGTTAGGAAAACCGGGTGAGCAGAGGAAGAGAGTGTTTCCGGGTACATATCTTTGCACGAGATGATGTGGATATTGATACACTCAAGACACTGATTAAAAAAATTATAAATGCATTATATTTAGGCCAATTGCAGATTAGTGAAAACCAAATATATAATTTATACTATCAAAAAACCTATCTTTGCACAGGTAATAAAAATAACTTTTCATAAAA
The DNA here is from genome assembly GCF_019186645.2 of Phyllostomus hastatus. Taxonomy (NCBI): domain Eukaryota; kingdom Metazoa; phylum Chordata; class Mammalia; order Chiroptera; family Phyllostomidae; genus Phyllostomus; species Phyllostomus hastatus. The sequence goes on along the minus strand of NW_025334017.1, from coordinate 7,888,034 downwards.
TGAAAATATGAAATAAGGTGGCAGAAATAAATTATATTCTAACTCTATTTGCAATAAATATAAATGGATAAACTAGTACTGACCCTTTGATGTTTTGAATTGATTCGGCAATATATTACTTTTCAGAGATATACATTATGACAAAAAATACAAAAATATAAAATTCAGTGAAGAGAGAAGAAAATAACAAAAATAAGAAAATACCGTAAATCAATTGACAATTGTCATGGCACCTGAAATACCACACAGAATAGAATATAAGACAAAAAGTAAACCAAAAGCAACAGTGAAAGAGACAAGATATATTACTAAAAAGAATAACAGGTGAAAAAGTCATAATAATTATAAATATTAATGCCATTTATCTATACTTGAAATTAAAAATCCATCAACTATTACATTGTTAAAAATAGAGTAATGAATAATTGTGATTAAGATTTATAAGATAATGCTTTAAAAAACTGATATATAAAGATGGAAGTATAAGAAAACATCTAAAACTTTCAAATAGGGTTACTTATAAGCTTAAGTTAACAGGTACAGACATAATTTTACAACAATCCAACAGAACAGACACTTTAAGGAAACAAGGAACATACACAAAAGTCAAGGATGAATGAACTCTCAAAGGAAACCTTAATAAATGTCAAAGAATCAATATCATATGTGCTATGTTCACTGACCATATGCAAAATAATTTGAAATCGATAAAAAAGATAGCTAAAAAATGCATATATGTGTAAGCTAAAAGACTTATGACTAAATAAAATGGTAATAGAATGGCTAATTAGGAATAGTTTAGAACTGAATGACAACTTAAAAACTATATATTAATCATTGTGGGACTCAGCTAACAGAGGACCTATATAAAAATTACAGCTTTAAATGTATGTATTGGAAAACAGAGGAGATATAAACAAATGGAAGAGAAATAAGAAAAGGAAAATATAACAAAGCCAAAAATAAAAAGGAAGTAAAATTAAAGGGAATAATCTGTGAAATAAAAAGAAACACTAACAATTCAAAAAGATGAACAAACCAAAATTGATTATTTGAAAATACAAAAGTTAGACAAACTTCTTTTAGTACTTATTTTTTAAATATAGATGGGAGATGAAAAGATGAAAATAAACAAATTATAGAATGTAAGAAGAGAAATATCTCTAGATATGAGAGCTTAAAATAGTATTTTGTATATACATAGGCTTATCAATTTAGAAATTTAAAAGAATAAGACGTTACAAAGAAAGTTTTAGATTTTAAGACCTTATTAACTCTACTGACAGATAAAATCCTGAATAAATGGAGCATTACACTCCATTCACTGATAGCGTTGTAAAGATGTTAATTTTTGTCAAACACATTTATCATGAGGCTCAGGGGAAATGACTCACTAATCAGATATAAAGACATCCCTAAATAAATAACTAAATAATGAAACAAAACAAAATGCTATAGCTATAGTATTAAAATGTTCGGGGCTTAGTTATCTCCCCAAAATCATTAACATTGAGACTTTTTTTAAAAAAATAGAAAGCTTGTCCTTTCCTTGAACCAGTGACAACTAAACCTGGAGAATATCTGTACTCAAAACTGCAAACATAATGACAAGCAACAGGTTAGAAACAAAGGAGAAGCAGAATAGGAAACACACCAGCCAAGTTGTGTGTGTTGAGGGTGACTAATCATCACTAGGTGAAGCTTTGTAAAAGGAGATACGGCAGCATGAAACAGGCTCAGCATTGAGGATGATTTGTTAGGTAAATTTGCAAAAGGTGTGGGAGTTTTGAAATAAGTCAGGATATTGGGAACTGAAGTTTTGCACAAACATTCATCACCATACACTTAGTAGACTCTTGCAATAGCCACAAAACTGACCTGCCTGCCTCTGGCTCCCTGCAGTGAGATTAATTTTTCTGGAGCACTGCACATTAGAAGAATAAAAACATCTAAGGGGAAAGCTCTTTCACTACCATCTTGATTTCACAGTCCTTAGCTTGCTCTTGATGAAAAGAGAGAAAAGGAGGACAGAGTATACTCATCGTTATTGAATAACAGGGGGGATTTTCTTTAAATAAATATAACAAAAACTTGAGCATGAAACTGTGTGTGGGTTGCAGGTAAACAGAGAAGTCTGCAGATGAAGAAGGCAATGACAACGGAAAGAGATGGAAAAGGATTGGAAAAACAGCGGAGTTAGAGACAAGGGCCTATGGCAGGAGGGGGAACTTGTTTCCTAAGAAAGACTGGGTGACAGTGACACAATTGTAATATAATGGCTAAATTGATTCCTCCTGTATCTACAGGCAAAACTGCTGCCTTGACAGCTGCAAATTTTGTCTGAATCTTGACCAATTTTTCATCCCTAGTGAAGGTTGGACAAGGATCATTTGATTGGCATTAATTTCTGAACAAGATCAAAGAAGTCATAAAATTCACACCTGAAGGGCACTTTTTGTTTGGGTTGGATTTTCTTCCAGTAATTGTCTTCTGGGTCCTTTGCTCACTATGGAAGGCAAATAAGAAGATTCTGACAAATCAATATTAGAGATAATGATGTTTTCCTAATTCAAGAACTACCCTAACCTTGGAATTGTATAAAGGAATACATAAAATGCACAGTTTTAGTAAGAGGACACATCCACACTTAGCTACAAAAAACAAGACAGAATTCAATAAAAAAGGGGATCTTGAATGTCCTTCCATTGCAATAAACATCCAAATGCAAGCAAGAAGGCATTTATCTTCATATTAATACCTGCTACCAACAGATAAGTAAAACAATAACAACAACAAACCACTATTGGGACAATAGTTGATCTGATGCAATAAAGTAAAATGCTTCCCCTATATAAGCACATGCTGGTAACTTAACAACAAACAAACAAAAATGCTTCTGTTTACTGCACCTCATGTTCCACGGCAATGGCTCTTCTATGCAAATGAACTAAGGAAACTGTGAAAAGCAAACATCTTTGATAACATCTGCCTGCAAATGTTCAGAACACTAGGCATTTGAATCCATGTGGCTAACTACAAATGTTAATGATTCGGCATTAGATTGGATGGAGTATTACAGCCCCCAAGTTTGACACGGAGAGAAACGATCTGTGTATTGCATAGTTTGCTTTTCTTCCCCCCACCCACCCAGAATGAATGCTGAAGTACAAAGACACTTGAAGGAAATCTGTTCTTTAAATAAAATGTTGCTGGTATTTTTAATCTGCTTTCTTGCTTTCAGGCTCAAGCACCTGCTAAGTTGATCTTTTAAAGAACTCAGGAAAAAAAGAAAAAAAAGAGAAAAAATAAAGAACTGGGAAGCATGGACTATCTGGGATCAAAATTACTCTTAACAGATGAGCTGGGGATGCATGGTAATTGTCCTGACAGTCTCCTAAAACGTGGCAGCTCCCTTATAGTTTGTGAACTCCAAGTTGCCGTCAACAGAGCCTTCTTTACAGTGTAGAAAGGGTCATTTCATATCCCAAGGACCTGGGCTCTCACCCTGGTGCATCACCCGCCAGCTGTGCAAATGTGGACCAGTGCCAGAATCATCATCTACTTGTCACATCAGATCACATCCCACTGTCCTGCTAAAAAAGAGCTACCTGCTGCCCTTGGATAAATCCTAACATCCTTAAGTAACTTAGCCTCTGAAGTTGTACATGATGGGCCCTGCCTATCTCTCCAGTCTCAACTTGTTCCGTGCCCTTTAGCTCCACCACCCTGGTCTTCCATTCCCAACACCAACATTGCTCTAGCACTGAAGCATCAGCAAATTTAGGGATGTCAGCAAATTTGGGAATATCAGCACTCCTGAACACAAATACAGTACTGAAATTTTAATGGTGGCACTCTGGCACTGGACTCCAGAGCACCTTTTGTAAGTGTGAGCCAAGGAGATAGGTAATACGCTAGGTAACCTGAGGTGATCCTGGGTGACAGACTGATGTGTGAGCTAAGAGACTCACTGGTACCCCCGTGAGCCCGGAGAGGGGGCAGGGGGCTCACAGCAATTGTAACTGGGCATAAGTGTAAATGATTCCCTATTTGTAAACACAGCTTGCATTTGACTTTAGCGCACTGATTTCCCACACAAAGTATACTTAAAGGAAGTGAAAACAAAAACTGATTTCATTCTTTTCTTCAAATAAGGATAAGGCCTTACCTGTGGAAAGATATATAGTCTCCAACTTACGATGATTTGATTTGTGATTTTTCGACTTCACGATGGCGCAAAACAGGTATGACTTTAGTAGAAATCATACTTCGAATGTCGATTGTTGATCTTTTCCTGGGCTAGCGATATGCAGTGTGACGCTCTCATAGGCGCTGGGCAGCAGCAGCAGCCACAGCTCCCTGTCAGCCACTTGATCACGAGGGTAAACACCCGAGACTATATAGTATACTGTGCTGCCAGTGGTTTTTGGATATCGTGTCTACAAAACACCCATCTGTGTCTCCGGCCCTTGGTAAGAAGAAGTAGAAGAGGAAGGCAAATACCCTCGAGATGAAACTCAAGATAATTTCCCAACGCAAGGCTAATGTAAGTGCTCTGAGCACGTGTAAGGTAGGCTGGGCTGGGCTGTGTGATCTTTGGAAGGTTAGGTGTAGTTAATGCATTTTTGACTTTGGACCTTTTGAAACTACGATGTGTTTATCAGGACATAACCCCACTGCAAGTCGAAGAACGTGTATGTAAGAAAAATGTGAAACTTGCTGAAAGAAGCACAGAGAAGGGGGCTGAAAGGGAGGGAGGGGTGGAGCAGAGAAGACAGAGCAGCAGAAGGAAGGAGCAGGCAGCCAAGTGCACCCCAGGCTCCTGTGAGAGGCACTGAATCCCCCACCACAGGCCTGCTCATAGGATCCACGGCATACTATTTTCAAACAAGGGAGTGTTATTTTATAAAATAATTAATATATGTTTAGAGAACATTTGGGAAATTAGAAACATAGACAGATAAGAAAAGAATCACCCATGGTCCGTGCAGAACAAACCAAATAATGTCAAATTTCTGTTGTGTCTTCTTTCAGCCTTTTTGACAGATGTAGCTTTTAGAATTATTTTTTGGTTTTCACCTAGTTGACAGTTTATGCCTTTAACATCAGTTTCCCCAGCTGTTGTGATTTTCAACTGGAACTCAATTTAAATAACTATATTGAACCCATTGGTAAGATGGACCATCATATAATTACATAAGTTCCATACTTAGATATTAAATTCCCTTCCAGTTTTTTGGTACATATAGATCCTCAGCGTAACAATTATTTTTGCCGTTCTGTATTTCTTAGTTCATGCTGTGAGCATTACCTGAGGACTTCCAAAATGCTGTCTTTACTGTTCTCAGTGGCCCCCATTACTTAGAATTTTGCAGCCCCTTCCTTGCATGAGGAAGAGGAGGACCTCCCCTGCAGCACCCACAGTCAGTTGAAGTCACTGTGACAAGTGACAGACAAGCACTGCCCAGCCAGCAGGCAACGCTTCAGGATGTCCACACTCACCGCTCAAATGCACACGGGTGATAGGGGACGGTACATAAAACATCTCAACGCTCTGCTGTCCGTGTATGTCTGTAAGCCTGGGGGAGTTTATTTAGCAAAGCAAATTTAACTGCTTTTTCTCTTAACTAAGAGTGTTAAAGCTTTGCTCCCACTCAAGAAAAAATTTGATTCCTTAAGGAGAGTTCATATGAGTTGGTCATAGCTGTTTTCTTGTTTCATGGCTGTTCTGTATGACATTGTAGACCATTAAAGGTCTCAAGGTTTTTCAAGTGTGTTAGGTCTCTCTATGCCAAAGAAAGCTACTCTACTTCTCTGTCCATTCTAATAATTTTGAAAATTTCACATCTAATAACAGCAATTTGTAATTATACATCTCTCCTTTCTAACTCATTTGCCTTTATTTTAACCTCATGAAATGAAGTGATTAGAAAAACAATACACTGAAGGATCTAAAACAACCTTTCATTTACTTTGGCATATTTTATCTAGATTTAAATGTCATTATTAATTCATCTTAATAATCAGCCCTCTTTTTGACGTGTCCTACACATCAAAATCACATTATTTTTTTCACTTGGCAGGGGTCTTGGTTCCTTACTTCTGTTTGCACAGTCTGGTACTTTTCTGAGAGACGTGAGAAATGCTAACCGCCAAATCAAGTGGTATCTGCTGTGACCTCACCACTCACCCCACAATGAGGCAGATTTCTGATTCTACACTATTGTTATGAAAAGCTCCTTGACATTTACATCATTGTTATTTTAAGAACTTGGTCAACATGTGAGAACTCCTAAATAAGTGAACAAAACTTAGATTTCTGAAAAGGCTGTCTCCAATTTCCATGTGTTAATAATTGCTACACTGTGTATTTAACAACTAATAATGAAAAGGGTGAAGATTAGAATCTACTGATAGTTAAGTTAAATTTCTGTATTCATTAAGCTGGTGCTAACAGCTGTTTTACAACCACTTAATCTGACAAGAAGGAATGTAATGGCTTTATTATACCTCATTCAAAATCTCCACATTAAATACTGTTTAAATAAATAAAAGTTTAGACCAGAACATACCTCATTGTAAAATTCTCAACCCTGAATTCAACTCCACCCAGAAGCAAGAAAAACTTCACTTGATTATCTTAATTGTAATGCAGCCAGCAAGAGTTGGGGTAAAATATGAGTGAAAGAAGACATTAAAAACTCTTTGGCACTTTGAAATCTCAATGTATTAATTTGGATGTGGAGATACTGGTTATTTTGGTCAACCTGTGAAATGCATACTATCTGAAGGACAATTTGACAATCTGTGACATTATAGTTTTAAAATGTTCATATATTCTTACTCAGTTACCTGCATTTAGGAATCTACCTTGAAGAAAAAAATTAAAGGCAAGCAAAAGGATTTACATCTAAAAATATTTATTTAAATGTTTCCTTATGATATTAAAATAATGGGAATAAAATAGAAGACAGTTATATGTTAAAGAATCACAGTATGTTCATATAAAGGTATACTCTGTACAATATTTGATGACTAGGGAACGTAATATCATTACATTTTTTAATAAAGGAAACCTAGAAAACAGTTGTGTAGTATAATGTAGTTTAAAAAAGTTATATTGCTTAGATATGTAGCTTAGAAAGATTTCCTGAAATGTTATACATCAAAATATCATTATTTAACATCAGAGAGGTGATTTTTGAAATTTTTTATATTTTCAACATTTCTAATGAACACATATTACTTTGTAATTTTTTATAACAATACATAATAATTTCTAAGCATTTTAAGGGGTTAAAGGAGGTAAAATTTATCTTTGAGCCACTTACATGTACCTAAATACATAGACACAACTAATTAAAAATTAGCATAGTTGTTTTTATTAACAACTCCCTTTTAGTAGAGTTTATAAGGGATTAAAGTTATTTTTTTGTCTTTATATGTCTACTTAAATTTACTATTTTCATTTTTTATATGATCCATTTGCCCAGCAATCTAATCCAATACCCCTCAAATCATAACTCTGTCAAGCAGGTGGTTTTTAGTGGGGGTACAAATAAATAAATCTGTGTTGGAGACATTTTATTTTGTCTGCAACCTTCAGCTTTTAGACTCTGATTGTTACAGGGTGCAGCCAAGAGGGGGAACCTCAAATGGGCATTTGAAATGGGGTCCAGAACTCAAGGTGTCCAGGAGATTTTAAGATGTCTCCATCCCTTCCCCCACAGGTGTGAGTTGGGGGAAGGGGCACACAGAGCAAGAACATGCAGGGCAGCTTTGCAGCTAATCCATGGCATGGTCATTTAATATACCTATAGCCTTTGACTGGTCACTTAGATATGCTAAATAGCTATGGCCATGCTCTAGGCCAGGGGCGGGGTGGGGGGAGGTTTGGAAAGGGACCTCCCCCCCAAGATGTGACTGGGGGGCAGGTCCCCCGAGTTACAGCACCTGCGTGGGAGCTTGGAGAAGATTGGCTCCATGACATGGGGTCACACCTGCCCAGACCCACGATGGCGACCAGAAAAGCTGAAAAAGACAGCAGATTGAGGGCAAGTGTGCCTGAATGTAGAAGGAGTCGGAAATGGGGCTGCAGAGGAAGATTGGCGTGGGGATTTAAACCCAGACACGGCAGCCATTGAGGGGGGAAGCACGTGGTTTTGGCTGAGTGGGGACTCCCGTGGCCCTGGGAGAGAGGACCATGTGCCTTTGCCAGAGTAGGGACCCCTGCAGCTTTAGAAGGGGGAACCACCACCTGGTTTTAGCAGATATCCCGGCGACACAGCTGAGGGTGCCAGGGACCCAGAGAGGTCTACCAGTCAAGACGGAGTACTAACTGGGAATAACCAGAGGACTGCCTGAGCCATGGACTTCTATTTCCTTTCCTGAGATACGGTACTCTGGACTGGGCAAAAGGGGAAGGAAGGACTGTGTCTGTTTGTGGGTGTTTTAAAGGGACTTTAGGATTTTTAATAAAGACATTAGGTCACTACTTTAAGTTTGTATAGCATTAAATAAACATTTCCTTTCCTCTTCACGAATCTCTGGCATTGAGAGACATCTTTCCTCTGGCAGCGGACATAACGGACCTGGGGGCTTTTTTCAATAATAGTATATTATCCCAGGCCCCCCGCTCCTTGTTTTATTCTGTAACATGATGTTTCTGTGAATCAGAAACTAACTTATTAGGCCCCCAGGAGAAATTGCCTGTGCCCATCAGGAATCCTTGCCCTGAGGTCCGATAACACCCACACACTTCCAATAGCTGATTGTGGCCACAAAGGACAGCAAAGCCTAATGTAGTATTTCAGTCTGAATTATCTTACTCAGCAGCCAGAGGTGTTAGGGATGACCAGAATTTTGTTTATTTATCAAAAGTGCCACGTCATTTTCATCCCCCTTTCCTTTTGTCCCCTCTCCCTCCCTGTTCCCATCCTCCATCCTTCCATCTATAGCTCAGAGCTCAGTGCCTTCAAGCACTCTCCTGGCTAAGGTCTGCCATTGGGAAAGGAGCATATCTTTATGCATAAGAATGATTTGTTGTAAAGCTCCTTCAGTGTTAAAAGATGGTCTATAAAAATTGGGGAAGAGAGAGATGTTTGATGCTCAGCTCACTGTTTTTTCAACCATAGGATTTCTTTTAAAAAATTTATTCATTTAATTTTAGACAGAGGGGAAAGGTGGGAGAAAGAGAAGGAAACATCAATGTGTGGTTGCCTCTCATGCGCCCCCTACTGGGCACTTGGTTCACAACCTAGGCACGTGCCCTGACTGGGAGTTGAACCAGAGACCCTTTGGTTCGCAGGTTGGTGCTCAGTCCACTGAGCCACACCAGCCATGCAACCACAGGATTTCTAAGCTACTTAATATTCATGTGTATTGCTAATTTTCAAGAGATATGTATGTACTGAATGCTTCTACTAATTTAATCATATTGAAATCTTTTAATCAAAACACACATCCAGAATTCATGCTTTCTAAAGACATTTTAAAATGTCCTATCCTAAGTCCAGAAGTATTTCCTTTTAAGTAGTTTCAAGAGTACATAAAGGTATGATTTGATCATGATGTGTCTTTATTCATTATCTGTATGAGGTGCAGGGGCAGAGACTTGTGGAAGAAGTGGTCCTTTCCCACAATTTTCCTCAAATATGCATCACTGGGTCTTAAGGAGAATTCTGGTTTTGATAAGGCAGAGCACTCTAACAAATCAGCAAGACCTACTCAGGGCTGAAAAGCTAGTAGCCACATTTGTAGGTACCTCCAATGTCACTGCCCCCAGGAACTGTTTCCCTGACTGCTCCGCAGGCAAGCAGCATCCCCATCTTTTGCATTCTCCTCCCACACGTTGCCTATCACATTCTTCCTTGTTTCACCATTCTCTCTCTCACCCTGAGATGTGAGAACAGAGGCCTTGACTGACTCACCTCTGTAGCACCCATAGCATCCTACAAAATGCCTTTTACATCTTTCATTCCTCATGAGTATTTTTTAATGAATAAAATATGGTAGAAATAAAGTTGAGACATTCATGACTTCATGGCACAATGATAGCAACAGGGTCAAAAAAATCCTGCTCCATTGTGAGACTCAACAAATGTCATCTCTGAAGGACAACTTCTCTGACTTCCTTAAGAAAGAATAAAACTCTTTCCCTACAATGTCGACCTGAATCTGTAACAGAGTACTTGTCCTAGACTGTAAGTATTTTATGTGCATCTTTTTCACTAGATCTTGTCCTATTCATTGTGCATGCTCAGCATCACACTCACACAGACGATAGGTCCATGAGGACAGACAGTGCATCTGTCTTGCTCATATCCGTATCCCCTGGACTCTGCATAGACACCCATACCTGGTGAGTCCTTAATAAAGATAAGCTGTCTACATGGATGAAGGTTGAAAATCAGAGACACAAAAGGATGACAAGATGCTAAGACGATGACTCTGTGCCCTTGCCTGACATTCATACTCATTAAAGACTTAGTTTGAAAAACCACAAAAGGGAGAAGCTATAGATATTTCTGCCAAAGAAGCTTTTTAACTCCTCTTCATCCAATTAATTTAATTAGTTAAATTTAATGTCAAATGAAATTTAAAGCAATCACTCAGAAATTTAGGACTTGCTTAGGAAAAAAATCTCCATCATCTTACTTAAAAAGTGTAATGGATATCTAAATTTCCATTACTCATAGAGCTTTTAAAAGTGGTTTCATTGGACACAGGGCTTAAGAAATAATTATAAGATGCAAATAAAATTACACAAATATTTGAATATTATATTTTCTGTAACTTCCCCTGTATTTTTTTTAGTAAGAGATGGGTACTCGGGATTATAGTTTATTTTACTAATGTCTGTAACTACTTAGTCTCTTCCATTTTTAAAATATTTTATTTTTTTAGAGCAGCAGAATGGAAAGGAAGGTAGAGTTCTCATATGTCCCTGCCCCACACACACTTAGCTTCCCTCATTGTCAACCTGCCCTGTCACAGCAGCCACCAATGTTTTCGGCACCAGGGACTGGTTTTGTGGAAGACAATTTTTCCATGAACTGGGGTTTGAAATGATTCAAGCTCACCTCCTGCTTTGAGGCCTGGTTCCTAACAGGCCATGGACAGGTACCAGTCTGCAGCCTGGGAGTTGGGGACCTCCGCCCTATCATACTGAGACGTTTGTTACAACTGGTAAACCTAATCTTTCCCTTTCTTAACCAAATCCTATGCGCTCACCATTACTGTTCCCCACTGCCTACCAAGAGATTGCCGATAACCTGACTTGATAAATTGAATGTTTAGTAGGAACTTATGCTTCTGCTCAAAGGTAGCCCAACACTTGTGACTTGAAATTGGCAGGAAATGCCCTTTTATCACACTACATACTCAGTTATATTGAACTGAAATCAAAATTTTATTTGAATAAAAAAGTATCAAAACTAGTTAAATTACTTTCAAAAGGGTCACAGCATTTGTTAAACTTTCACTGATATAAAATGCTCTGTCAAAGTAATTAATTAAGGATTATTCCATTTGGGATTGAGGGCAACAAACCACTCAGATCAGTTAGTGGGCTGTCACATTACTCAGTTGGAGACAGCTTCCTTTCCTGCTTTAGAATGTACCAAATCACCAGAGGACACAACAGGGCTCAGGTGAAATACATAACTGAGTGCTGATCAAATACAAAAGCACTGCTTTGGGATCAATAGAACTGAGGTAGTGTGAAATGTATTGCGATTTTCTAGATGACATGTCAAATTCCAAGGGACGAAACAGTCTCTGGTTCTTATACACTCATGACTGCATGCTCATGTTGAGAGATAAAGCAAATGTTTGGAGCAAATATGACATCTGTGTTCACAATTCAGTTTACATGGTCCAAGCGAAGGGGGGTTAATCTGGATGCATTCTCTCTTTGACAGTGCATTATTCTCCAGATGGGCTATTTCCCTGGACACAACCCTCAAGAAAGATCAAAGGCAGCATGAAACAAGATAACGTGCAGTATTATGACAGACATCAAATATCATGGGGATGTACAGTTCTTGTCACTGATTAATTTGACCCATAAGCCCTTAGGTCACATCAATATCACAGAGGGTCTTCTGGGTCACAAATCTCAAAGCATTCTATAATCCTCAGCTCTAATATAGAAGTAGTTCATTAAAATGATTGTCTAATTATCACGAAAAAACTTCCCTATTTCTTGAAGTTCTTCCAAGTGACAAAAGTGCTCTGAGGCTGAGTTCTGCCTTGACTGGAAAAGCAGTGCTCCCCTGGGAAATTAAATAAAACCACCTCTTCCGGGATTTCCAGTCTCTGGTGATTTCAGACTTGCAAAGGAACATCCTAATATCCCATGTTCCCTCAGTATTTTTACAATGCCAGAGACCGTATTTTGCATTTCTGTGGGTTATTTGGAGTGAATTGGATATCTTTTAGGGATGAGCAAATTGAGAAGCTATAAAGAGGAATAACCAAATTAGAAGCTTTTTGAGGAAAAACCTATGTAGTCAATTTTTTGGTTCTCCGTGACTTTCTCATTACTTATTTTATTTCCATTAAAATGGTTCTCTCTCATGTACTTAAATATCTAAAGGGTTATGCCATGGAATAACTACAGGTCAGTTATAGTTTAATATGGGGGTTACAGTTGTTACAGCAAGTTAATTAACTTTTTCCTTTTTTATATGCCTTTCTTTTGGTTATTCTCAGAGTATGGCAGGCAGATAATTAAGCATTCCCTAAGGCACTTTTACAGTCCTTGTTACCATTGATTGCTAACAAGACTTAGCAGAAAATAAATCACCATTTTTTTTAGGTCACCTGCAAACATAAAAAAAATCCTTTGTTATTTTAGAATACAAGAAAATCAATTGCTATAGCAATAATGCTTTTCAGATACAAGCATTGGGTAAGAACAAACACAAAGATGTAATCTGTTTCGTTTTGTAATAATTTCGTCCATTTGTTAAAAGAAACTTTCACCTGAAATTGTCATTGTCCACCATTCACCTTCCTGAATTCAGGATTTCAAATATAGTATTGGTTTATTGTAGGTCATGTGTCTTAGACAATTTAATACAAACCAGTTCTGGCAGAGCTCTGAGCAAATAAGAGAAGAGGCACACAGAAACAAAGTGCTACTAATATGTTTATTTTGAATACAAGCTATGTTTAACTAAAAAAGTGGAGATGTAATTGAATAATCTATCAGCTGCGTCTTAGTGTTTTATGTTTTTTAAAATATGTTTTAAAAATTGTTTTTCATTTTTTAGAAGCTCCATTTTAAAGACTACAGCCTGATAAATGGCTAGAATTAAAGTAACAAAACCAGGAATCACTTTTTCATTCGGGTTGTCTTTGGGTGTGACATAAAAAAAACTCATCTAACAGAAAAGAGAATGGTTTCCAAGTAACATTAATATAAAATGCAAAGTCACGAACATCTTTGTAAAATGTTAAGAGTGCTTGTCTCCCTATCTTTCTAACACAACTTTTCTCCTAAAGCATGTCGCTGTGTCATTTCTCAGTGAACCAGCTTCATGAAGCCACTTAACACTCCTTTTGCACCCCACACCTGTTGTGCTTGCCCTGTCTGCAAGAACCCCATAAATTATTCATGTCCACGTGGACTTCCTCCCATTCCATGATTTGTTCTACCCCTTTCTAAATAGGCTTCCCCCTATTTATAGCTAGTAAAACAAAGAAGGGTGTTTCTATAGTTTATAGATTATAATCAAAAAGTCCTTGAGGAATGTACTTAAACATCAACAAATGCCTCTACACAAAACTGAGATGTAAATCATCTGTGACATAAACTATAATAAAAAATGAAAGAAGCTTAAAGAGTAGACTCTAGATATAGTTAAAACTAGAAAATTGTATCAGCTTTCCATGTATCATCAATCACTATTACAAAATAAAAACATGTCTGGCCATGGTGTTCAGTTCCATTAGGACTGTACAATGCTGATGATGACTATGTTGAAGATAAAGAAATGCCACTTGTTTGGTGTTCTGATGATCCAGGCACTTCTAATAACTCTCTCTCTCTCTCACCCCTCCCCACACACCCATCTATCAACCCATGTTTCACAAGCCAAAGAGGTAGAAGTAAATAATCCTTCCAAATAATTCCTAATTCACAGAAGAGTGACCTGAATGATCTAGAGACGTGAGATGAGATTCAGGTCAAAATCTGTGAGATGAAAAACATTGGATCCTCACCACTATACCCTGTATAACACTACACACAGCACAGTTGATTGGAAAATGTTCTGGTAAGCACCCTTGTCAGTCTCCTGATTTCCACTCTGATAACAGTTATAAGTTTTTAATGCTAAACTACTACTTGTCTATAATTTGTTTCCTAATAGGCCAGCTTTTTCATATTACCTGTAACTGAAAGCAGGTAATGTTTTGTACATCATAGCTAAATACTGCCTGCTGGCTAAGGTCCTCAGCCAAAATGAACAATCAGAGATTTCAGAACATACAGTTCTTATTCAAGGGGGTTATTCTACCTGAAACAAAAAATGAAAGGTCACAAAACTAAGAGTAAAATCATCAACAAACTCTCAGTGTAAACAGGGATAATTTGTGACCACAAAAACATAAAAGAGGAGGGGTAAAGATCTGAATTTGCAAAGGGGGAAAGGGATAAATACATTCAAAAGATAATGGATTACTGTATTTGTGAAACTTTTTTTTCATAAACCTAATGGGAACCACACATAAAAACTCCAAAACTGAAACCTTAAAAAAGGGGGAAACAGAGGGGGAATGGTATGGAATACGACCAAACAAGGGAATACAGTTCTTTTAGCCATGTCTACAACACGTGAAGGCTTTGTAAGACAGTAAAATGCGTATTTATTATGCTTAATTGAATCCAGTTTGCTGAAAATGACTAGAAGAGTTGAATCATCTTTCATGTTTCTTTGACTGCTCTTCTCAGTCCTTCAGAGCTCCTGTCATGAGAGCAGAACTGTGCTAATAGCTGTATCACACGTTGTGTTAAGAAGTGATTATTCCCTGGAACCAAGCGTCATAAGAGCACTAGCACTGAATAATTTTTCTCCACCCTCCCCATTTCTCGATTTAAGTAGTAAAATATCTGGAAAATAAATTGCAGCTTCCCTGAAAATAACATGCTGTATTTACTTTGTTAACAACACAACTTGCTCTATTTAAACAGTATGCGGAAAAGTCTATTAAAACAAGTAATATACTTAAAAAGAAAATCATGCCGTAGTTTAAAATAAAGCAATATAATCTGAATATGGTCTGACTGAAGTCAGGAAAGGTGGAGAGAAAGGATAAGGATAATGTAGACTACTAATCTAGAATGTTATTCAGTTGACTTAATTTTATAAAGTCCTGAATCGGATACATCTATATGCAAATTGAAATATAAAAAGATATTTCTAAGATGTGTGAAAACTTTTTGAGGTTTTGGCCATTGCTGATTTATTTATTCAATGACAAATCAGTAATTTACTATCTATATATGACAACATAGATAAATTCCTATTATGTCTAATATTGTTGAAGAAAAGAATAAGAAAGAACAAAAATACCTAAGGTTTTCTGTATATACTTCTATCAACAAAACTAGTGATTTCTAAGTTTATTAGAATAACCAGTTATAACTTATTAATAATGCATAGATATTATACCATCTCCTATTTTAGCACTTATTTAAGGTAAGTATTATACTAAAGTAATAGAAAATGATTCCTATACTCTGGCATATTTTCATTCAATAAAATGTACATTTATTCTGAGATAACTACATATTTTATTTCATCAAGAACAAGCATAGCCCAAAGTTCTTAAAGTTTTGATTTAAAATTTACACTTTAATTTACTCCTATAATGTGTTTAGGAATTTTAAAAAATCAACTTTTAATTTTAGCTTTAATTTATTTAGCTTTTTTGGCTAAAATTTAATTGGTGGAACATCATTTTAAAATGATGCTTTAGAATTTATCGATCTGTGGAGACTCTATTTGAAAAATGTTCATTCATTTAAGGCTGAAAAATAGTTCTATCCTCGCTCCTCCGAGCTGAATGACAGCAATATTGTAGAGCTCTCAGTATAACCAGAAAAGACAGTCAAGGACATTTTACTTTTTAATATTTTAAGTCTGTATGTGACTAATTTTTAAGAATAAGAATGGAGAATCATTCAAACATAGCTTCATTAGAATATTTACTAATTTAAACAGAAATTTCCCTGTTTTGAACAATATATGTATATGAACTATTTCCTTTGAATTAAACTAACTGCTCATCAACTTTCATGAGCCTGAAACATATCCACCTTGTAAAGTTTACTTCCAAATGTTAAATACACTTTAAATCTTTAATACAGCTTATCAAACTTCTCATTCTTCTTGCCTTTGTATTGTTGAATAAATTCTTTTGCAAACTCTCAAGGTTTTTGTTGAGAGAAAATAGAGTCCTTTGTTCCAAAATTGCAAAAACATTATTTTTAGATTTATAAACACTAGTTAGTGAATTAGAATGATTAATCAATCCAATAGATTTTTCCCCTTCTACATTATTGAGTTCCTTTTCACCACCTTTGTATAAACACAAAATCTACTGAATCAGAACTCTTGGGATGGTGCCCAGCAATCTGAAATATTAGAAGGATTCCCATCAACACTAGGAAGAAATTTGGAAGCTGGTATTGCCACTATTATTTATCACCTTCCTGGAAGTTCTGGCTAAAGTTTTAAGGCATGTAACAGAAATAAGAGATCAAGTTTCTTTAAAAAAAAGATAAAATGTGTAATTAAGACAATTGATTGTAATCAAGACAATTTAATTAAAATAGTTTCAGTAATCTGTCAGGTAAAAGGTGGATGCATAAAAACCAACAGCATTTCTTGCAAGAGTTATATTGAAAGAAATATTTGACTCCCTAAAGTAATAAAAATATAAAATACTGAAAATTAAATAAAATAAATGGGTATTATGCACATGTAAAGAACTATAAGACTTTAATAAGACATTAAAGAATATTTGAACAGAATATAGACCCTCACTCATAAATATAAAGGTGAAATATTACAAATCAACCAATTCTTCCAAAATTAGTTTAACATTTTAATATGATCCCAATCAAAAGTAAATGAGCTATTTAAAAATTTTAACCATCCTTGCGTCTCTGGAATAAATCCCACTTGTTATTCCAGGGATGCAAGGAGGGTACAAAATCTGCACATTAATAAACATGATACATGACATAAACAAAAGGAAAGACAAAAATCACACGATCATATCAATAGATGCAGAACAGGTATTAGATAAAATCCAGCACACACTTATGACAAGTAACACTCACCAAAGTGGGAATAGAGGGAGCATACCTCAAAATAATACAGGCTGTGTGTGAAAAACCTACTGCCAACATCATACTCGATGGGCAAAAATGAAAAGTATTTCTGTAAAGGCCAGGAACAAGACAGGGATGTTCACTTTTGCCACTCTTATTCAACATAGTGCTGGAAGTCCTAGTAACAGTGATCAGACAAGAAGAAGAAATAAAAGGCATCCAAATTGGAAAAGAGGGGACAAAACTGTCATTATTGGCAGACAACATGATAGTGTACTGTAGGGAACCAGTTTGTTTTAAGTCTAGCAAATGTGACTCAGCTCTGTATGGAAAACCCACAGAAGCAAAGCGGTGGGCTCCTAAAACCCTCAAGCTGGGTTTTCCCATGGGAATCAGGCCTAGAAAATGCATACAGACTGTTACAGCTTGCTCTTGCTAAAACTCCCTCACCCTGGTCTGAAACAGCAGATGTTTATTGCCTATCTTCAAGGTAATTTCCAAAACCTGTGTGAATTTTCCCAAGGACAGAGCTAATCAGCTCACCACCTTTCCCTTCTGCATTTGTTATTTTCATTTCCTTGACTGTACCTAAAATGTAGACAACAATATTCTATATAATAGATAATAAATCCTTCTTTGATATAAGACCTGAGAAAAACAATAAAAGCTTGTCCAGGCAAGGATCAGTGTACTCTCCCCTTGAGAGAGTGGCCAAGGTGCTCTCCACTTGAGAGAAGTGACTGCAGGACTCCCATCTTAAGAGAGTACTCTACTGTCCCTTTTTCTCCACAGGACTGCTGTAACCTGTACATTTGTTTTCATCTGCAGTCACAACATATGGATGCTGTGGGCCAGAGTCTGCCACAGTGTACAAAGAAACCCCAATAAGCTCCACCAAAAAACTTCTCAACCTAATAAATGAATTCTCAAAGTAGCAGGATACAAAGTCAAAATGCAGAGATCAATGGCATTGTTATATATCAATAATGAACTATCAGAAGGAGAAATTAAGAAAACAATCCCACTTATTATTACAACAACAAAAAAGTACCTAGGAATAAATTTAACCATGGAGGTAAAAGACCTGTATTCAGAAAACTACAGGATACTGAAGAAAGAAATTGAGGAAGATACAAATAAATAGAAGCATATACCATGTTCCTAGATTTGA
Source organism: Phyllostomus hastatus (assembly GCF_019186645.2). NCBI lineage: Eukaryota > Metazoa > Chordata > Mammalia > Chiroptera > Phyllostomidae > Phyllostomus > Phyllostomus hastatus. The sequence goes on along the minus strand of NW_025334017.1, from coordinate 7,869,516 downwards.
AGAATTAACATCATTAAAATGTCCATACTACCCAAAGCAATCTATAGATTCTACAAAATTCCTATTCAGACATGGATGTCATATTTCACAGATCTAGGATACTTCAAAAAATTTATATGGAACCAAAAATGACCAGTAATAGCCTGGGATCTTGAGAAGGAAGAACAAAGTTGGAGGGACCACAATACCTGATATCAAACTATACTACAAAGCCATTATAATCAAAACAGTCTGGTACTGGCATAAGAACTGATGTGGATCAATGGAACAGAATAGAGAGCTCAGAAATAAACCCATGTCTTTATGGTCAATTAATATTTGACAAAGGGCAACAGCATATAATGAAGACAGTCTCTTCAATAAACGGTGTTGGGAGAACTGGACTGGTACATGGAATAAAAAGAAAGAAAGAAACTAGACCACCATCTTATACCATACACCAGAATAAACTCAAAATGGATAAAAGACTTAAATATAAGTTGTGATATCATAAAAATCATAGAGGAAAACATAGCAAAATTTCAGATATCTTGCATAGCAGTATTTTTGCTGATATGCGGTATCCCCAAAAAGGTGGGTATCATGCTCTATAAAGAGTTCTTTTTTTATAGTTAACTTAACATTGCATTGAATTTATTATCTGACATAGTGTTCAAAAATGTGAAGTGCAGTGGCTATATTATAGTATATAATATTTATGTACCATAGTTTATATTTTTCATAATTTGTTTGCTATGAATTAATTATGATAATAACCATTTTTACATATATAATAAAACTTTGGAAACAAGACTTTGAACATAGTTCTGGATATTTGTCACATTATTCAACACAACAGATTTCTGCCGTACCAGCATGGTCTCCTAAGACTCTTGATCAACACTTTCAAAATATATTTTTAAAGGTCATACAAGTATATGCATCTATCCAGAGCCAATAAATATATTTGTGCACATAAGTTCATCACAATCTCCAGAGTTGTGCAGTGTATAAATTATATAACTGAACTAGTGATCCCTCCCGCCTGTATAGTAAGAGTTAATCCATCTCAGTTATTGTCACTAATATTAAATATAATCACTTTTAGATTCACTGACACAATAGATGGAAATAAACATGTTTCTCACTGAGAATTAGTTGAGTTTCAGTTGCATTTACCACGGTCTCAAAAACACCAAAAACAAATCACCAAACCCTGTGGTTTAATGAAGAGAGAAGTTGATATTTCTTCTTATTTAATGGTCTGATGTAAGCAAAACAGATCCATGTCAGGTAGGAGGGTTCTTCCCCACGGTGATGTCCAAAGACCATTGTTGCTGTGATCATGTTTCTCCACACAGCATTTTGCTCCCTCTACTTGGCTTGAGACAGCAATGCACCATGACTACGGTGTTCCAAACAGCATAACAGAGGCCAGTGAAAGGAAGAGGTAGGGCTCTCTTCCCTGTTAAGGGCACACTGCAGAGTCTGCTTATGAAACTTCTTTACATATCCCATTAATCAGAACTCAATCACCAGGCCAGACCTCACTGTTAGAGAAAGTGGAAGATACAGTGTTTATTTTGGCCCATTCCAGACTCAGCTGAAAAAACCTAGAAAATAATTTTGGGAAAAGGTCTATCTCACTCTGTTATACAGAGAATCTTAAATTTGCAATGTGTTTTATTACTGGTGTGGTTGATAATATTTCACACATTTATTCTTCTGTGAAATACACTTTAGTGTCTTCCACTAATTTTTCCCACAGGATTTGTTTTGTTTTATAAGAGTTTTTGTTAAAGGTATCTCATTGTGGTTTTATTTTGCATCTCTCTGATGATTAGTGATGCAGAACATTTTTTTCATATGTCTATTGCCAATCTTTATGTCCTCTTTGAAGAGTGTCTACTCAGGTCCTTTGTCCATTTTTTTTATTGGATTGTTTGTCTTCCTGGAGTTGAGTTGTGTAAGTTCTTTATATATTTTGGAAATTAACCCCTTATCAGATGTATCACTGTTGAATATGTTTTCCAATTCATAGGGTTCCCTTTTCATTTTTGTTGATTGTTTCTTTTGCTGTGCAGAAGGTTTTTTATTAAAATGGGATCTCAAACTGTATAAATACGAAATTGTTAAATACATGCTTTAGCATTATAATTACAGGTTCTATCACGGGAAATGTTCAAGCAAAGTTTAAGGCCTGGAAATTAGAGAACAACAGCTTTAGAATATAAATTAATATTATTTTAAGGTAAGAGCGACTAGTATCCTGATTTTATTTTTATGGGAAAGAAAGATTTAGCTTTATAGCTTATATCCTGGGCAAGTTAGAATCTTATTTTCCTGTGTTTGGTAAACAAATCATGGGCATCATATAAACTTTATGTATTTCTTACATTTATCTAGGGTTTATCTTAAGAGCTCACATATACGGTTCATATATTACAGCAGATACTAATTCTTAGTGAGGTGCAGCCTTCTCTATTTTATGATGTTGAAAATATATTCAATGAAATTATTTACATGCCTTAATATTTAATAGCTGTCCATAACAATTCAACAAGCATTTATTTCATATCTTGTATCTACTCAGTCACGTGTTAGGCACTGAGGATAGAGACTAAATATAAGGCATGAATGACTTTCCCAAGAAAGACTTTGAAACAGTATTTCATTAAACATTTGTGGTGACTAAGATAAATTACCCTTGGTTATACTATAGTGAGCGATATTGATCAAAGAATTTATTGGAGAAAAGAGACTCATAAATTTCACACAATTGGATTCTGGTTCAAAATAATTTACAGTCACGTGCTAACTTGCATGGTGTAAATAATCAGTACCATACTTTGTTAGTTAAGAGAAGGGAGAAATTCAAGGGCTTATGAAGGGAAAAAGACCCATCAAGAACATTTTAATTTCAACTTTAAACAAGAGCAAGATTAAGGTAGGCAGAAAAGGACGGAGGTTACAGGTGAGAAGAACCGAAGAAAACTGGCGTGGAGATGCGGCGGCCAGGACCTGTGGAAGAAAGGTAAACTTGGGTGCTCCATCATTTAGAATAACATATGAAAGAGTTATAATAAGGGTGCTATATTTTATTAGCACAGTTTAGCCAAATATATATTAGTTATCTAATCTATATTATTACTTTAGAATCAGGAGGGAATATGCAAATGTAACCTGGAAGCAGCCATGAAGTAATTAACCTAGGGGTGAGAAAAATCAGTAGATAACCTGACCAGAGAAATGAGACTGACTTAGAGAAGCAACTGAGACAATAGTAGACATACATAGCTTCAGCAATAAACAAAGAAAGCCAGATCTAAGATTTGAGAGTAGCTTTAGAGAAGAAAGAAAGAAAAAGGTTGGTTGGAAGATTCCTATATTGTTGTGTCCAAATAAAAATACCTGATTGTGGCAGTCAGGCTATAAGAGGTCGTCCAAAGATCCCTGCCCCTGGCATTGACGCTTCAGTGTATTCCTCTCTCCATGACCACAGGTGGCCTAGTGACTGACTTCTAACCAACAGAATAAGGCAAAAGCGATGGGATGTCGCCCGTGTGGTTAAGACACATAATAGTTTATCTTCGATCTTCTTGGCAGACTCTCTCCCTTGCTGGCCTTGATAAAACAAGTTGCCATGTTGGGAGCGCTGACAAGGCAATGAACTGAGGGTGGCCTCAGGACAACAGTCAGCTAGGAACTGAGTCCCACAGTACAGCAGCCCCCGAGGAACCGAAACACTGCCAACAACCATGTGAACTTGGAAACGGATCCTCCTCCAGCAGCCTTCAGGTAAGACCTGGGCTCTGGGTGATGCCGAGCGCCAGCCTTGTGAGAAACATTGACACAGGTTCCTGGCCCACATGCTGAGATAATAAAGGTGTGCTGTTTTAAGTCACTAAGATTTGAGGCAACATAGGTTATGGCAGCAATAAATAACAAATAAATTTATGTATTTTTTTCTTGCCTTGCCCTCTCCTTGTCCATTGAAGAGGAACATGGCTTTAGTTTCTCCTCCTTTCCTAACTTATGAGAAAAATCCAACCATTACTGGAACTATTCTCTTGGAGTTTGTATTTAGAATCAAGAAGAAAGAATGACAGAATAAAGAACAAGAAACATACAAAACTGGATTGGAAAAGAGGTTACTTGAAGGGGAGGATAAGGGGAGAGATACAAGGTCCAAGGTCAGAGGAACTCAGATAAGAAAGAAAGGGAAAATATAATTTAAAAGAAGTTATTTTGTCATTCTTGTTTGACAGTGGAGTAATCTCTTTACAGGCCCTTGTCTGACATAGGATCACATGGCTGATGGCATCAGTAGGGTAAACAAACACATCCTCTAGTTTCCACTGTGGTATCTGCCGGAAACAAAGGTAAAGCTAATAATTGTCACTGGTTTCTTCAAAACCCTAATCACTGAAGACTTTCACAGAGCTTCCATCTTCCCCTAGGCGTGTATTTGGGGCCACTCTGAAGTTTCTTTCTCATCCCACTCCACTGTAGGTCTTTCTCCATGTTGAAGAGAGAAGGAGAGTGAGGCTATGCTGGAAAGTTCCCGTTCAATTAAGAGATGGGATTGGAGACGCTACTGAGAGAAAAAAAATCCTACCAGTAACTGATAGACCCTGATGTAAAAGAATGGTAATAAAACCAGCTCTTCTGGTTCCAATGTTTTGTAAGTATAGATATTGATCTTCAAGGGCACAAAACATCTCACTGCAGGTCAGCAGAGCTCTGCCCAAAGTAGATAATAATAAAATAACTAACATTTTAAATGCTCATTATATGCCAGGGTTCCTAGTGATGTGAGTATAGAAATTTATTTGATTCTCACAACAACATATGAAAGACGTTTCTGCCATTATCTGTATTTTCTAGATGAGGAAAAAGGCAACAAGATGTTATATAATTTGCATAAGTTTACAAAACTACAAAGGGTAGAGCTGGGATACAAACCCAGGCAGTTTATTTTTAGAGTCTTTGTTATTAACAAATAGTAATAAATATTAATTGACTGAAGATGATTTTGGAGAAATTTCCCACAGGCAGAGCTGCAAACTAGTAAGTTTTATGAGAAATTTTTACAATATGTACTTGAAAGTTTCAAGTATTAACATTTCCCTCATAATTAATGCAAACAATTATTATAAGTGATACATCTTTGCAAAGTTCTAAAACCAAAGTTTTTCTTGTAGCATTCTACTTAAAGAGCAAAATTTAGTTAAAGAGTTTGTAGAATCCTTTCTTCTATCAGGATTTACCATCCATCAATAATTAGAAAGTCCTGCAACTCTGTCTCCCCAAAGAGATCCTGAATCCAGCCACTCCTCATTGCTAAATCCAAGTCCAAGCCTCACCACCTCTCTTTCCAGCTTCTCTGCTTCCATTTTTATTTCCCTATTTTTCATTCTTTAAGTAATAACAAGAGTTATTTTATTAAAGCATAAATCAGATCATGCTCAAAATTCCCCAAGGGTTTCTGAAAGCAATTCACATGAAATTGAAACACTGTACACCATGAGCTACAACAGCCCGCTGATCTGTCTCCTGCCCACTCTCAGTCCTCATGTCCTATATCATTCCACCCTTCAGTCTCTCTGCTCCAGCCTCAGTGGCTTGTTTTCACTCCTTGACTATGCCTGGATCATTTGTCTTGGACTTGGCACAGGGAATCACCTTTGACTGGAATGCTCTATCTTCAGAGCATTACATGGCTATCTCCTTTACATTATCAGCTCAAATTAAAGACTGTTTATCTTATCCCCTTCTTGATTTATTTTCTTGACAGGATTTATCACTTTTTGTAAACATGTCATGTCTTAACTGTCTATCTTCCTTACTACATTCAATAGGAAGGGATTTTAATTTACTACTGTACTGTCCATTCTTAAAGCAATGCATATTATATTGATGCTCACTACATAATTGCTGAATGGGCTACTAATGAATGAATGAATAACTAATACAGGCCAGTAGCAGAGTTAGCGGCTAGGATTCAGGAATAAACAAGAAGACACAGTATCTGACCTCAAATCTCAGGATCTACTTATCATCTCCCCAAGGGAGTAAAGTGTAAACTGAAATGTGAAGCACAGGCAGAAATCAGCCAGGAGGAGAGTGTGGAAAGAAGTTTTTGGCAAAGGTGGGCTAAGAGACACCAAGGCCCAGACTGAAGGGGCGCTGAGCCTGCTGGAGGTGCTGAAAGAGAAGCAGTGGCTTGGCTGCTCTGGAGACAGAGTTGAGGCTGGAGGGTGGTCCACCAGCCAAACAATTCTTGTTAAGAGTATGGACTTTATCAGGAGGGAATGGAGAACTCCAGACAGGTTTTAAATAGAAAAATGATACAGATTGGAACCTGAATCCAGCCAGCTACAACTACATACATTTTAATAAAAATTAAAAATGTAATCTTATGGAGTAATGCTATGAATTAGGGTGAGAAGAGTTAGTGGTGAATGGCAGGTTCCTATGAATGTGCAAAAGGGTATGTTCGAGACTCACAGTATCACCACTCCCCTGAATGAATAGCATGACTCAGTGCTAGTCAGGGAGTGGAGTCCAATGGTGATCATTCCTAACATACACAGGATAGGGAAAAATTAGGTTTATAGTTTGTGAAATACAGTTTGTTCTTGTGTTATTATTTATTATGCTACTATTTTCTATATAAACACTGTGAACCTTTTGCCCTACCCTGTGTATATATATTTTAACTTCTTTTCATGAAGCTCAGAAGCACTTGTTTGAGTTACTAAGACTATTTCAGTTATGAGTTAGTCCCAATTGTCATATTTTGCATCTATCTAAAGGGCTCAGTATTGTTTCCCCTTTATTGGGGGGATGTAATCCAGACTTGCTAATTGTATTTCTGGGGAGAACACTGGCGTGGTTCCATCAGCCCGCTTACTCCTGCTAGCCAAGATATGCAGGGGTGATATTTTATTCCTGAACAGTTTTACTTTGTTTAGATTTTTTAACTTTATCTTCTCTTTGCATAAAACAAGTGTTCCTCTGAAAATGAACATTATGGAATACAAATATATAATGTTTGTTCATTCACATTTTTCCTGATTCTCTTACAGATACTTATGGAAATCTTACCATGTAGAAGGTGTTGTGGTCATAGGCATAACAAGCAGGGAGATTATTATTTCAAAATAAAATTGGAACTAAACCTTGAGTATCTGTAAACAATTGATCCAGGTAATTCACATTTTGGGGAAAGTGTTTATAATCACTTCTGCCTACATTCACTAGTATATTAATAAAGTAATTTGATTCTTCATGTTCAGTTTTGTAAGCCAAATGTACTGTGATATAATGTGTGTGTGTGTGTGTGTGTGTGTGTGTGTATGTGTGTGTAAGGGAGAAGAGTCACCTGTAAGCTCATCATTGTACCCAGCAGTGGGGTCTCATGCTTGTTTGTCATCTCAGCCCTCTGCCCAGTGCCTGGTGTATAGTAGGCATTGACTAAACATTTACTAAATAGAATAGAGGGAGATACAATCTGGCATTTGGCTGTTTGACTTTACTGTTTGTAATTTATTTAAATGTTGAAATTTACTGTTGCAAACCTGTTCCATATTAAAGATACCCACATACAAGCCATCGGTGTGCAATACACACCAAATCAACTTTTGTGTCCTTGTTCCTTTGCAGCTGTGTCCTCTTCAGTTTGTGTTTATCTCACCTGCACCGGTGATACCCCAAAGACCAGCTTTTGTAAAACACTAATGTTCTGTCTGTATATGAATAATTTATTCACATTCTGTTCCACCCACCAATTTTAGGGACATAGAAATTTGGCATAATCTCAGGCATATTGTAATTAATATTAAAGTATTGTAAAACTAGGGCAGAAGTCTATTTTGCATTAATAAAAGTCCTTATCAATGCAAAATATTTTCACATTAACACAATTAGCAATGCAGAAATGCAAATCTGGTTCTCCTAGGACTCAAGAACTTGCATTCACTACACTGCAGGTACCATTTCTGGGACTCTGGTAAAACCTCTGTTAAATATACTGACATAGCAGATTTGTGAACTTTAAGTAATCATTCTGTTTCTGGTCTAGCAGCTGTGAAAATTAATTAAATCACACTTAAAATATAGAAAATATCTATAATTTTTCTCCTTTCACTTCTCTAAATAATTTGAAAAAGAAATAGCCAACTTGAAGCTATATTTGCAAAAATAATATCATAAGGTTATTCAAAGGAGAGTAACCAAAATAACTTAATATTAACATTTGTTATGGCATTTCATAAAGGTACATAATGATACATAATGAAATGTGGATTCCAGCACAATCCTCAGGGTACAGGTGTAAAAGAATTTATTTAGCATAAACAGCACATAAACAGAAATGTAGTTGATGCTTATATTTATCAATCTATTAAAAAACTCTTCACTTTGAATTTCCACAGAGAACTCTAACTTAGATGCTCTTTCTAACTCGAGAGCAAACTATTGCACCTGTAATAATTCTGTGGTATTTTTTCACATATACCTGTCTTTATACCTGGAGCAGTGGACTAACATGACGACTATTTACAATCAAGGCAACATAAAGCTGGGTTGTTAGTTTTATTAATGTTTTTGTTGGTTAATAATCTGGTCTTGCCTGAATATTCAACTAGTCTGAGTCTGGATGCAATTTATGCCACATGGCTATGCTACTCTCCTTATCTTTATGTCTAACCCCCTGTCATTTTCCTCATTTACTGAAGACTTTGCTTCGTGTTCCAGTCTTCCTCTCCACCCAAACCCTGCCAAGGCTATAACCAACAGGGACTGTCAAAGAGATAGTAAGACCAACCCCCAATGGATTTATGGCTTAGAACTGGCAGAAGACCAACTCAGTGCAACACGGTGACCAAAGTCACCTTTTGGTAACCCAAACTTCATTATACACTCATTGCAATACACTAGGAGACTAAAGGACAACCCCTGGAGTGATGCTCAGAACCTGAAAGCCCGTATAAGGACACAGATTGGCTGCCAGGCTCTCACTAGAAGTCTCCAGCCCTGCATCACCGGCACCTGGGTGACTTCGGTGCCTGTGGGATGGCTCACTGGACGTGGCAGTTCTACTGATCATTTCTAGACCGACCTCTCCAGTGTCTACTCCACTCTGGGGCCCCTCCCACTGTAATGGCAGATAGGAACCCCTAGCTCTGCTGACTCTGCCCCCACAAACTCATGTTCCACTCCTTTAAGTGGGCCCCATTGTCCCCTGGTTCTCCTGTTACACCACACTCCTCTCATTCATGCTTTCTCCACATCGCTACTGTTAATACTTCTAGTCACTTCCCACAGAAGAGCTAACTTACAGAAAATATCACATCCACCATATAAGAACTTTCTCGACTGACCAGCCTTAATGATCAACCCACCTTTTCCCTTTACTCATAAATGATCAGAAGGAATCTTGCTCCTTTCATCTGAAATTAACCTGCTACTTCTGCTTGGGGTCCCATCCCCTCCTACTGTTCAAGAACCTTGCCTTCTTGGTAACGCCTCTCCCTCTGCTCTCATCCACTGGTTCTGCTCTACTAGACCCTTTTTCTCAGCTGGTAACAATAGGTCTTGCATTTAAGAAAGAGTTATTTCCTTTGTACTTGAAACACCTTAAATAATGTTTATATGCTAACTTTTTCTAATTTTTCATCTCCCTTGCTTCCGCAAGTCAGTGAAATCTGGATTCTCTGTATCATTTATTTAGTCAGTCAACAGGTATTGAATGACTATGCATGAGGCACTGTTCCAGGTGCTGCAATACAGCAGTTAATGAGACACACATTCCCAGTCATCTAGAATATTATGAGAGATCCCTTTCAGAGACCACAGAAACCATTTTCATTTTCTTCAAGACATACCAAACTCTCCAGTATCCTTTTTTTATACAATTATCAGTTGCCTAATAAATCTCAGAAATGAATTTATAAATATATATATATATATATATATATATATATATATATATATATATATATATATTCATCTTATCTTCTGAAAAAATAATTTAAATAGTTCCAGGCAAGAGGGACAAGTAATCAAGTTGAGTAGCTTTATCCCATATAACTTGTGACTACAATTTCTTATATTAAACAGCACAACAAACTCTGATCTTTAAGAAGATTCATTAGAACTCACTGAGAAATCAAAATAAAGATAATAATACAGAAGACAGCATGGTAACAGTTCATTCTGCTCACTGTGAACACGCTCCGGTTTTATTTTTCCAAGGCACCTTGACCAAACTCTTACTTACATGAAATCGAAGAATTTGAAATGATACCCCTGTTGAACCCTGTCATATATCTGTTCTAACCACCACCATTCCTGACTGACAACTGGCCAATGACTCTCATACACCCTCAGGGCTGTTGTGACCTCATATCAGAGATTCAACAGTTTACATGAAAGCTGCCTGTGCATTTGGAAGAGAAGTGGCCTCGTGAAACTGTGACAGCTCTGGCTTCAAATATGTCTTGCTTATGTTGTAGCTCAGATTTGCCATTTGTTTACTCAATGTCCATGTTTATATGTGAAAATGATAGAGAAGGATGGAAGGTCAGGTCGATCTCCACCCATCTGCACACACAGAGGGTAGTGTCCTCTCCACCATCCAAGTCTACAACTATAATTCTGATTCCTAAAACTTTCTAGGTTACATATTTCCCACACACAAGGTTCTTTTGTTTCCATTGCTGTCTTCTTCTTTGCCATTGTTCCAGGTGTGGCCATAGCTGCAATGAGACAGGTGACCTGAAGAATGCTGGTGGACCCCTCATAACCAACTAGAGAGTCATGATATGATTGTAAACCAGGATGTGTAGATGTGCATTATAAATTGTAGGTAACTGAGAGTCAGCTTCATATAAAATTTATCCTCTATTTGCCAAGGACTGACGGGGCAGGTAGCGTGATCTAGTGCATGGAGGACTAATTGGGAGTCAAGAGACCCAGATTCCATTCTGAGTTCCAGTATAGCTGTTTTCCGTGATTCAGAGCAATTCACCACCTGACTGTATTTCAATTGTCCTCCCTGTAAATTGGATATAGTACTTATCACCTACAACCCCCCACAGAATTTGAGGATCTCAGTGAGTTATTGCCTGTAGAGTGATTTGTGCTTCTGAGGAAAAAGAAGTCCACACTTCAAGTTAAAAATACTTTAATTTAAACAAAATAAACAACTCCAGCACTATCATATCATCATCCTGCAAAACAACAGTGTGAATTTCAGAAGCATAGGGGCTTTTGTTCAAGGAAATAAGTAATTAAAGGCACAGATGGGATGATGAGTTTATTTTCTACTCTAAATAAATGTCAGAATGGTAGTCGCTTGGTGTTCAGGAATTCCAGAGCATCAAGGCCAGTGGCAACCCTGTGAAAGTTTAAAATGTCTAAGATCTGTGAAAGATGCCACTGGTAACAGAAATGTCATTTCCAAGCTGAGATATCCCAAATAGCCTGATACACAAAATATTTGGCGGACATCTGCTGTGCATATGATTAGATGGCAAAAATCTATCACTTCCTTTCAGGGGCTCCATCCTCTCCCTTGATCGACGAACTGAGGTTAAAGCCATTTAAGCATCGCCATGACTCCGCATAGCAAATGCCAAGGAAGTCACTGCAACCTGGTGTTCAGGAAACACAGCCACATGAAGAAGGTTCTCTGAAGTAGTAGATGAGGAAACTTTCCAAATGCCAATCAACACAAGAAAAGGCACAAGGGTGAAGGAAATGAAGGTCTTGTTCTGAGACTACAGTGTAAACAAATTTGGCTTTGTTTCTTGCCAAATAGGCTAGGTAAGCAGGGCTAACATAGTCAGAAGATTAGATAGAAATCACAAGGAACTTTTTAGGTTAATCTGTGGTGATATCTTTTCATATTCTATTTGTAAGTGTGTGTGTTACTTGATCAGCTCAAAATGCTTACACTCTAGATATGGAGAATGCATGAAAATAAGGGTTGCTGCAATTTCACTCAGATATTGGGTTGGCCAAAAAGTTTGTTTGCTTTTTTACCATAAGATGGCTCTAATAGTGCTCAGTTGTCTTTAACTTCATTCAAAACAATTGTGTTGGACTGTATTGTGACAGCTGTCATACCAGCATGCACTTAAAAACAACTCATCAAAATTGGTGAATTTTTGTGTAGCCATTTTAATACTGAGGATGAAGAAAATATGCAACATTTTCAGCAACATTATGCTTTATTATTTCAAGAAAGGTACAGACAAAAGTGAAACACACACAAAAAGATTGTGCAGGGCATGGAGAAGGTGCTGTGACTGATCAAACAAGTCAAAAGTGGTTTGTGAAGTTTCGTGTTGGAGATTTCTCACTGGATGATACTCCACAGTTGGGTAGACCAGTTGAAGCTGATAGCAATCAAATCAAGACATTAATTGAGAACAATTAATGTTATACCACATGGGAGATGACCAACACACTCAAAATATCCAAATCAATAAAGTTATTGGTGAAAATGAAAAATGTGTCTTTTATTTTATGGAAAAAAACATATGGACATTTTGGTCAACCCCATACATCACTTACTGCCTTGGGTGTCTTCAGGCTCTCCATCCAAATAAAGCCCACAGGGGAGCCAGCAGGATTTTAGCTGCACCAGCTTGCCTTACCGAGTCAGCCATTCTAATCACACTGTTCCCTTTAGTTATGCTTTTAACTTGTTGCCCCATCACCATGTTCAGTTGGAAAGCAAGAATTAACATACTGTAAATTAAGTACTCAATTTAACATTTTATTGTTCACATTTATTATTTATTTAAAAATTAAACAAATCAAATAATTGACTTAAAATCCCACATTGATGTGATGGAATAATCAGAAACTAAAACTCCTTGTTAGGAGAGAACATGTCATTTCCATCTTTGTGGTTTTTGCCTGTCAGTAACCTTTCCAGACATCCCAGGGATAGTCATAGCTATTATCAGCAATAGTCATCAGCAATAGTACTTTATTAGGAACTTTCCATTAAAAAATAAAATTTAATTTTTTAAAAAAATGTTATGAGATGAGTATTATTAAAACTATCTTACAAATGAGTAAACCGAGGTTTGGAGTGAGTAATAGGCAAATTATATGACTTTATGCAACTTTCAATGAGACTTTGTCACATGCCCTTAAGTAGAATCTATTTCTTTGTACCTGTGATTTTTGGGCTTGGCCAAGTGACTTTATTTGGTCCATAGAGTTGTAGCAAATTAGATGTCAGCAGAAGATAGAAAGATGGTTAATCAATCAAGGGAAAGGAAGTCCCAGTGCACAAGCACTATTGGATCACTGAGACCTTCATGTGAATGAGCCCAAGCTACTGCTGGAGAGTCACCTACAAGAGAAGCGGGCTCACTGGCCCATAGCCCGGTGACTGCTAGTTCTAGGAAAAGGCCTTCCTGGACTCCTGAATGGATACACAAACTACAGAAATGCACAAATCTGTTTCATCTATGGTGATACACAAAGCAATGTGTGTGAGTCTCAAATGCATTATGCTAAGTGAAAGAAGCCAGACCCAAACTGCCCCTTGCTATAAATTCCACTTATAAGCCATTCTAGAAAAGGGTATAGAGGCAGAGAACATATCAGTTGTTGGCAGAGGTTAGGGTATGAAAAGGTTTGACAACAAAGGTACCACAAGGAGGAATTTGGAGGGATAATGGAACTACTCTGTTTATTGTGGTTTTTGGCTATATGAGACATGCATTTGTTAAAATTCACAGAACTGTAACCAAAAGAGGGTGAATTTTATTGCATGTAAACTAAAACTAAACTTTAGAAGCCCTCCCTCTTCCTCAACTGTGGAATTGTGCTGTACTGCTGGAGTTAAAGTTAGAAGGAACTGCATTATTTAGGTTCTGGATCTGCACTTACTATCTGAGTGATTTAAGTAAATATCATAATGTCTCTAAGCCTCGGTTTATAACACGTAAATGGAAATAATAATACCCACCTTAGGCTTCCATGTTTCTTCCATGAAATGAGGCAGTAATACTCTCCAGAGGTATAGCAGAGAGTCAAATGAGATAATGTGTGCAGGGGGCCCAGCACAGAGTAAGTACTCAACACAGGGAAATGGTGATGTGAGATGCCCATGCCGATGATCGCTATAATGATGATGGAAATAATGATCTCCATTAGAAGAGCACTATTTGGGGAGAATGTATGGCTCTAGAAAACTACTAGGATTCTCAGAATTCTGATTCTAAATACACACTGTGTCCTATATCCTCCTATAAGGCTCTGTATCCCAAGGAGATTTTCAACAAACAGAGGCCTCCAACATGAATGAACTCAGCAGATATACAGTAGGCACCTACTATGTACAAAACACTGTCAAACAGGTGTTCTATGTAGTAACCACATTCATAATTTCTAAAAGTCTCTTACAACAAATTACAATGCTATTTGACAGATCTCTAACTTATCCTTGATGCAGGAGGTCCCCTTGTAACCCTGCTTGTTGCCTCTGAGATTATACTTCGGGATCCTTAGCTTCTGAGACTTAAAGTTACATAGAATTTTATAGTTTTTGCATCTCTAATTATAGCTTTTTAATGAAATCTATTTATTTTATTTTGGTTTCCTTGCCTACATCAAATCCTTGGAATTAAGAAGACCATGTAGAGTCATTGAATCTTTAAATGACAGATGATCAAACCCTAAACATGTCTCTGAGTCATCCCTGAACGCAGACACAGAGTTCTAAGAGACAGAGGGAAGTCCTTCACTGGTGAGGGCAAGAAGGGGTCTCCAGCTTCCACATCCTCCCTATCAGAAGAGCTACTTAGCTTAGAATGGACAAATTTTAACCAGAAATTAGAAGAGGGAAAGGGTCACCTGCACATGAAGATTAGTAAGAATTTTATAAATATATTCATATCTTAGGGAAAACTCATGAATGTATACATATAAATGAATATATACATAAATGAATATACATACACATGCACATATACATATACATTCATACTAACCAAATATATTGGAAAGAGCACTGCACTAGGAGTCAGGAGAACTGGGCTCTACTCCTGGTAGCAGATCCGAGTCTGGTATTCCATCTATTCTAGAGGCCCTAGACTTGAGTGGGTGCATTTAATTCAACTACATAACTGCCATTTTACCTACTTTGCGGCAGGCACAGGGAGACAATGTACCTTTATTGGAAAATGAGACCTTTGTCCTTGTTCTATTTAATTTATAAAGTTTTAAAAATATAAATAAAGCACCATCCTAGTAAAACAGCCATTTCTAAACCTAAAAGATTCGGCATTTGACTCCTGGGGTTAGAGAATGAAATAGTAAAAGAACATTCTTGGGTAAAGCAGTCTCAAGCACCTTAAAGCTTTAGGTAAAGAGTAAAACCTTGCTTGAATTTGACTGGCAAGATAAAAATGTCCTGGTGAATAGGGAAAAAATGATTCTCAGTATGCTTAAAGGTTCTCACACAAATGAAAAGTCGGTAACAATTTTAACCCCAAGAAAAACTGTCAATGTCAAGGGGGAAAAAAAGTAAACTCATTAAAGTTCTAAATATTCAGAAATAATAAAGGGTCTGAGAAAGTATGAAAATAGTACCCTAGTCACCTTTATAATTCTAGAAAATGTAATATGAAATAAAGCATAGTTAATTTATGTTTTTAATTGCAAAAGCAAGTAACCGATATTTTAAAAAACTAGGATACTCAAGAGTAGATCACAATGGGATTTTCAGTCGGCCCCATAAGAAGTAAATTATAAAGTTCCTCTAAGTGCCTCATAGAAAAAAGAAAAATCTATTCCCTTTTGTTCTTTATTGACATAATAGTTCTTCGGAACAGCTTACAACTGAGTTTGTTTCACACATGAACATTTGACGCAGCTCACCTGTTGTGATCTGTTTAAGTGCTCACATTCTCAGTAACAGCTGCAGGTTGCCAAAGCCACAGCTTTCACAAGGTTTTAAAATAATTGAGGGAGCTTTTCCTTTGTTTTGCTCTCACTTCATTTCACTTGAACGTCAAGTAGAATGTACTCAAGTTTGGAAATTCAGGGATTGCTTATAGAAGCTTGCTTATCTCACAGAATTTCAGACTGCTTTTCCTACCTGTTTCTTGTGACAAGACTTTGCTAAGAACTAGCACGGGAGCTGCTCGGCCCCGCCCACTATCACCTCTGTCCTAGCCCCAACACTGAAACATGCTGGGCAGCTGGTGTAGTGAAGGCCCTGGGTGCTCAAGACTATGCTGGCAAGTGGGGCATCCACCTGCTAGATTGTCGGATGAGCCAGGAGATGTTGACATTCCTAGAATGTGCCAGCCCATATTCCCATTGTCACCTGATAGGAGAAAGAGGTGGAAAAGCTCGTTATTGAAAGTGGTAACCAAGGGAAATATAAACTATACTTAGGGCAAAACAGAGAAGTCTAGATGTTGAAGTGGCCATCTTGGTTATCCCACTGAAGCATGAGAGTGAGTTCAATTTTATCTTTGCACTTTGGAAAGTGCAAAATATTTATTAATTTAAAATTTCTTCATTACATCCTAGCTTGTATTAAAGATTATATAGTCTACTTTTCATTTCTCAGACAGAAGTCTACCAAATTTTTTCAAAAAATTTTTATTGTGTTTTTAAACCATGTTAACATTCTAGTTACCAAACTCTTTTACCAATTCATGTTACTATTTAACAACCTTAGCTGCCAATGTATTTTTCCTAAATATAATTAATTGCCTCAGACAGTGAGCTATAATGGCAGGGAGATCTACACAGACTCAACTCCCACCAATATGGACGAAATCAACTGATGAGCCCGCCTGCATCTCATTACTCTCATCTGTAACATGAGAATGTCTGCTGGAGGAGATAACCCAGGTACCAGCTCCTAGTAGAGAAATGCAGGTCATTTCTACCCACGCTGCAGTCAGAGTCAATTACTTTGTGTTTTCTGCTCCTTAAAGGCAGTGATACAGAATAACACATTAATGCCCTGCACGGACCAGAAAATGCCACCCTTTTTGGTCTCTCCCTTTTGATCCCTTCTATTGCATATGTAGGTGCAGAGCCCATTAAAAATTAAAATGACAATGTGCTTAATAATTGAACAGAAATTTTAAAGGAAACAGCTGTTACTCTGAAAACGGTTCTGAGAAATAAAGCACTGAAAAGAAAAAATAAGTCTGTAATAATTTTTAAAAGTATAAACAAGGAAATTTGGAAGGTTCATTTTGAGAAGAGAATAAAGAGTAGAGAAAATGTTTTTGTTAGGAAACTGCATTTGTGTGGAAGGGGGTGGTATGAGAGAGACAAACACAGAGAATTATTTTTTTAAAAAAGAAAAGTGTACATGTGTTCAGTTATCAACATTTTTCCATTGTAAAAATAAAAATTCCACCCTAATTAAATGCTAATTACGTCGTAAGTAAAATGTGGTTTTATCCTACTGTTAATTTTCCATTACATTAACCTTCTCATCAAAACCTATGTTTATACACTGAAGTTTTCTGAAGATAAAACTTCATGAAAACAGTTCAGAATACTTTAGCTACATAAAGGTAGGTCTTCCTACAGAGTTATTATTTTGTGCTCTATAAAAAACATCAAAATATACATATAATAAAACAAAATAAAGTATATATGAAAATTAAGTATAAAAGCACCCACTGTGACTTCAGTGAGTATCTATCTTCCATAAAGATATCAACCTTGTTAGGAGACTAGGTTTAGATATGAGTTTACCAATATTTAGAGAAAAATGTTTTATATGTTGTTGAAATTACCCTAGAACCTCATAAAAAATGCCCTTTTACTTTGAATAAAGTCTAAACATATTAGCTTTTAAATGGTCCCTCTTATCCTTCCATATATGATTTCTGACTTGCCTTTCAGCTTCTGGAAAATAGAGAACTTTGGTCATCTTTGTATTTCATCATCTAGCAGGAGCTAGGTTCACAGTTGCTACCCGATAAGTATGTCAGAACCAAAAGGCCCCGCAGGGTTACTCACCTTTATCCAGTACAAATGGTGCCTTTCTCCCCGACATTTATGCTCTTAAGTTTTGTCAACCATTTTTCTCTGCCATTTCAATTCAATCTGTTTTTAAGCATGAACTCAAATACCAGCTCCCTTACGAAGGTGACCATTGGAACCTCTCCTAGGGGTCACTGACTGCACTGACACTTCAGGAAAGAAATGTCACAGTGAGGTCATGAATATGGTCATGAAATGTCACAACAGTGCAGGAATGGTAGGGCCCCTCCGTTAGGATGCTCACGGCAACGCTGGCTGGATGCATGAGTCTGGAGCAAGACTGAGAGGCAGTTAGCGCAGCTTTTCATTTGGAAGCACGAGTCCACACTAGCTCAGTCCACAGGGCAGACTCCATGGGGGCATAACAGAGGGGCCAGGGTACAGGGTGGCCTCAGACAATGGTGGGCACCTGCAAATTCTGAGAAAGTATCACTTCAGAGTCTATCACTGAAAATCTGGTTTTCAAGGGTGGGGATTATAGCACAGTAAATCCTCACTCAACGCCTTTGATACATTCAGCTACTTTAAGTGAAAGGACCTATAATAAAACCAGTTTTCCCACAAGCTAAATGATTTAAACAATTGTTAAGTTCCTACAGCATTATAAAATGCCATTCCTTGAGGATCCGCTGCACCTGGGAACACAGGTGGACTAGAGGCAGCATCAAGGCATGACAAGCGAGGAATGAACTGGGTGCAGATGTACAAGTCGGGCCTGAACCTTTAGAAAGCTCCCATTGAACAAGATGCAGTCACAGCAAAAACACTAAAGGATTTAGGCCTTTCTACACAGACCATTTCTAAATTCCACATTGGAGATTAGTTGTTAAAAATCCCACTTATACCTCATCGCATTTCACGTGCATGGAGCATCTACAAACCTAGAAGAAACACTGAGATTCAAGAAGGATGGGACACAGTGGCCTGCTTCTGTCCCTTCTTTGACAGGGAAGTTCTCAGTGCCCAGCGTTCTGCTCTCGCACAGCTCTCCACACAGCTGTGGTTCTTTGCCAGTGATGTTTGCATTTTATTTACGATAGTTTTATTACTGGCTGACTGTCAGCACCACAAGGGCAGGCATTGTGTCTGCCGCTCTTTGCTTCGTCCCCAGTGCCTGTTGTGCCCCCTCTCCCCGGGGGTGGGAACCCCATGCGAGGACTTACACAAACATGATGTCAAAGGGAGGGTGGATCGGAGCAGCTACATACAGAAATAACACAGGACGGGGACACTAAGACATATGGGCTGAAGGTCTGTCAGAAGCAAATGCTGAGAATTTGTTGTTGTTACACTATCTTTTTTTTCCGGTGTTTTAGGTCGGCATATGAGTTAAGCATTTTTTTTTACAGTAATATTTTGGGAATTGAGAGTGGCTTTATTTTCTTTATCAGAATCTCCTAGGTTTATGGTTTTAACTTGATATATAACACAGGTAAAGAACAATGGACAAATCATAAGCATATAGCTCAATGAGTTTTTTGGTCACTGAGAGTGATAATTTCTTCTAATCTTATTTATTTATTTTTACTTTTTTATTGAGTTAAGCCTTTTAACACTATAAAAAACTCTTTCTGAAACTGTTCATCTACATTCCAAGTAGCTTGTCCAGGCAGTTGAATACGTTCTGGATAGATTTTGCTTCTGAAATTCTACCCTTAGGCTTTTTAATGCGTAAATCAGGTAGGAGCGCTGACTTTTAACATTCCTGAACCGAGCACTATTATCTATTCTAAGGATCAAAAAACGAAGGGAGATCAGAATGGCAGGATAAAGGACGTGTGGGCTCAAGGCTGCTAAGTGGCCCGGAGAGTGTCTGAATCACCCTGACCCCCAAGTTTGAGTTCTCGCCACGGCACACGGCCGGGGGTCATTGTGATGGCGTGCGGCTCACACCTGCTCTTTTTCAGGGCGTGCCAGCTGTGGGTTTCAAACACGTTTTCAAAGGCAAAAGCAGCAGCACTTATCAGTGCTTACACACAGTATTTGCACTGTACTTCACAGCGTTCGCAAACCCGATACAATTGATCTTCACGGCGCCTGAGGGACACAGGCCGGATCACACCGACCAGTGTTGCTGGTGAGCCATTTTAATCTCAGCTGAAATGACTCACTTCTGATCAAGCAGCTGGTGGGTGAAAAAGCCTGTTTGGTTAATTTAAAACATGTAAGACCGACTTTGAATTCAACATTGAGAATCATCAATTGTTTCAAATAATGTATCTTGGTTAAAGGAGTATGGAATATTTAAAATGGGGTGTGGAGAACAGGGTATTTACACGTAAGAAACACTGAAAATGGAATACTTAAAGGACTAACAACCCACAGAAAGGGAGCAAAAATTGTACAAATGCTGCCACAAAACTGTGCAGCTCTCTTCATGTGCATGTGGGTGCTGGTGGTGATTATGTTTTGTGATGGTCAATGTCCTGTGTTCTAATGCTCAACCCATTCCACATAAATCAGTAAGCAGATAGTAATGCTGTACCATTGCTGACTAAAGATAGGTTAACACTTTCATTTCAACACACATTTGCTTGAGTTTCCACTAACTCGAGCTTTGCCAGACTCTCTTCAGCTCTCTAGTCCTACTTCCCATTCCTACCTCTAGGATGGCTTAATTTGCCAAAATTTCCTTACTAGTCAAAACTGAAGCTATAAAGTAAAACCTTGGAAGCTGACTGCATCAGTGTGTAATTTGCCACTGAGAAGTCCTCCATCCATAGTTCAAACTCCCAGTGAAAAACTAGCAGCAAAAAAACCACAGTAGGATCAATAACAATGACAGCTGAGTAAAGTTTAATAAAGGTGGAACAGAGAGCCCAGAAATAAACCCATGTCTCTAGGGTCAATTAATATTCAACAAAGGGGGAAGAAGCATAAAATAGAGTAAAAATAGCCTCTTCAACAAATGGTGTTGGGAGATCTGGACAGCTACACGAAAAAAAAATGAAACTCAACCACCAACTTACACCACACACAAAAATAAACTCAGGATGGATAAAAGACTTAAATATAAGTCATGATACCATAAAAGTCCTAGAGGAAAACATAGAAAAATCTCTGATATTCCATGCAGCACTATTTTCACTGATAAGTCCCCTTAGAGCAAGGGACATAGAGGAAGAATAAATGATGAACAAATGGGAGTTCATCAAAATAAAAAGCTTTTGCACAGCTAAAGAAAATATCAGCAAAATGAAAAGGAAACCAACCATATGGGAAAATATATTTGCCAATGATACTTCAGACAAAGGTTTGATCTCCAAAATATATAAAGAACTCACACAGCTCTACTTCAGAAAGACAGACAACCCCATTAAAAAATGGGCAAAAGACCTGAACAGACACTTCTCCAGGGAGGACATACAAAGAGGCCAGAGACATATGAAAGGATGCTCATCACCACTAGCCATTAGAGAGATGCAAATTAAAACCACAATGAGATACCACTTCACACCAGTCAGAATGGCTATCATTAATAAATCAACAAACAGCAAATGCTGGCAAGGTTGTAGAGAAAAGGGAACCCTAGTGCACTGTTGGTGGGAATGCAGACTGGTGCAGCCACTGTGGGAAACAGTTTTTCCTCAAACACTAAAAATGGAACTGCCTTTTGACCCAGCAATTCCACTACCGGGATTATACCCTAAAACTCCTGAAAAACCAATTCAAAAGAACCTATGCATCCCAATATTCATAGCAGCACAATTTACAATTGCCAAGTGTTGGAGGCAACTTAAGTGCCCATCAGAAAATGAGGGGATCAGAAAACTGTGGTACATTTACACAATGGAATACTACACAGCAGAAAGAAAAGAAGAAACTCCCACCCTTCCCAACAGCATGGATGGAACTGGAGAGCATTATGCTAAGTGAAATAAGCCAGGTAGTGAAAGACAAATACCATATGGTCTCACCTATAAGGGGAACTTAATCAACACAATAAATGAGCAAGCAAAATATGACCAGAGACACTGAAAAAAAGAACAAACTGACAGAAGCCAGAAGGGATGGGGGAGGGGGATAATGGGAGAAAGAAGGGGAAGGGTTGTCAAGGAACATGTGTAAGGGACCCATGGACAAAGCCAAAGGAGGGTAGGATTAAGGATGGGAGGTGGAGGTAGGTGGGGTGGGGGATGGAATGGAGACAAATATACGTGAACAACAATGAAAAAAAGGAAAAACAATAGCATCTTGGGTTAAGGGAGGCAGTGGGAAGGAACACTCTTTATTTTGCTTAAAACTGCTAAACAATCCTTTCTAGCCTGAACTCCTGAACTCTCAGGCACCAGAAGTATTGCCCTATTCCTGGGGAAACCAAAGCACAACTCAACTTCATCTGTCAGTTTAGGCTAACTAGAGTTAGGCTGCAGTTGCCAATACTAATGAATTAGACTCCACAAATGGTCTGTGTTCTAGTAGTGAAAATATTTTAGGTGGAATATTTGTGAATAGCACTAGTCAAAAGTGATTTTATTCCAAAGATGACCAATAATACCTTTCTCATTTTGAGTGCTGTATCTTAATGTTGGCTTCTGCAGTCAAGAAGTATAATTTCTACAGAGGGCAGTAGGGGTCAAGTCAACAAATTATTGAAGTGACAATGCATACCTTTGTGATAAGAAAGTGACTCTGTAGCTGGAAGCTTGCAATTAATGACAACTCATTTCCTCAGTGCAATGCAACATATACTGACTTGTTTTTTATTTGCTTTGCTTGCCTTGCAACCTTACATAAAATGAGCCATTATTTCAAAACTGTAAAAGGCTGCCTGGAAACTAAACTGTAAATCTGAAATAATTCATCCAAAAGATTGCTCTAGAAGGGTTCTAAGTTTCCAGACTGGCAGAACACAATGAGACATGGGAGCAAAACAATGTAGGATGATCTCTCCTCTCAATGGGAATAAAGGGACCCTAAAAATCTTGTAGGTAGGCAAGATTTCTCATATTTACTCTAAGAATTCTATAAATTCTTACGAAATCACATTGACTTTGAAAATAAAATAGGAAAATTTTGTGTAGAAATCTTAAAAGTACAGAAAATTTGAAAATTTTATTATCCATATTTTATTATTTAAGGATAGAACATTCAACATAAAACTTTATTTTTCAAAATTCATCTAAAATTTGACAGTCCTTTAGAGTAACCTCTATTTTTCCAGACCAAAAAGGGATAATATCTGGGAAGACACTCAGTACCTCACACACATCCCGGCATTGAACTATCATAATAAGTTCCACCCTGACTCACATTCTAGTGATATTTTAGAACAACTTGGAGTTATTTTCTTAATTTTCTAGAAGCCAAATTTCTTAGTCAAAGGGAGTGCATGAATTCTGCAGTTTTTATGAAATGTTTTGCTAAATTGCTTTGCAGAATTCACTTGTGCTATAGCAGATATAAGAATGTTTACACTCCTAAATAAATGATATGAACAAGCATATAAAACTTAATTTATATCTATTAAAACTATAAGGAAATGCATCCTTCTTAAATAACATCTATTGCTTCAGCTATTTAATATTGAAACAAAATGTGTGGTGTGAATATCCACACCCAGATAAATATCTAAAGATACTCATTCATCTAATGACAACTTTCTCTTCCTTCAAGCAGAAAACCACATATTTTGTTAAAACATGCAATGGAAACACAGTAATACAAAGTTCAGAGAAAAATAATGAACTAATCCTCAACCCATTGAAAAAAGAAAACCATTAAGAGAAAACAATATGCTACTCATGCTTTTAGAGAAATAGTAGCAAAAATTAATAATGTGTCTTGTGTATATAACTAAATATTTGTTTAAATAAATATATGTATATATACCTAAAATATATTTTTTTCTTTTTCATATTTAAGCAAATGCTCATATACATAGAGGC
Organism: Phyllostomus hastatus; assembly: GCF_019186645.2. Classification (NCBI taxonomy): domain Eukaryota; kingdom Metazoa; phylum Chordata; class Mammalia; order Chiroptera; family Phyllostomidae; genus Phyllostomus; species Phyllostomus hastatus. Next base: position 7,845,595 of record NW_025334017.1, on the reverse strand, counting down.
AAAAGACTTATCTACAGTCTTTATAAACTCCTTGTTATAATCCCCTGGGTCCCAGAGCTAATCAATATGGCATTTTTCAATTCAAGAAAATCCAATTAAAATTAAGCCATTTTGTGATGATTGGTTAAATCAAGACTAAGTTATACCACTGACACATGTGTCTGGCATCAAACTAGAAAATAGGGAAAAAGTAAAACAGAAGAGCAATGAGATTTTGATAACATCTTGTCAAAGAAGTGAAGGAGAGCCTGGTCTGCAAGAACCGAAGTGGGGGGAAGTCACTGAAGGTGATTTACCATAGAAATCAGGAGGAAATGTCCTAAACTTCTTCAGCATTCTTACTGGTGCAGAGAAAGCAGAGTAGGCTGAAATTGACGACAACAGCAAGCAATAAAATGGAGATATGTGACATAAGGAATGAATTCAAGTGTTACAGTTACTACAAAAAGCAGAAGCAAAATTAAAATCCACGTTGGAGAACAAAAGATCAAGTTGCAGAATGTACATTGCAAAAAATAAAATCAGGAGCCTGGAGCACATTGAAAGCCCTCCCAGAATTCAGAAGAGAAGCCAAAGGTAATGGAAACAAGAAAATTGTGATAAGTATGGCGAGCAGACACAGTGAGCTGACCGATGGGGTTGCATTGTCCCTGAGGAAAAAGCATTAACTGAAGTAGAGGTCATAATAAAAGAAAATGAAACTAAATTTTTATTTAAGAAATTTAAAAAATGTTCTGACTACACATAAAAGTATTAATTTCATCCTTGTTGGAAAACAGAAGAATGCCACCTATATGTAGATGGATTGCGAAATGACAAGCAAAGTAAAAGTAAGTAAATAAAATCAAAGGCAGATAGGAAGAGGAGGCAAGGAGAGAGAGAAAGAGGAAGGAGAGAGGGAGGGAGAGAATTAAGAAGCAGGCTGCCTTCAAAATAGGAACAACAACAATGACAAAATTGTGTCTGGATTTGGCTTTCTGGGACATTAAAGTCAAGAGAACAGAAGCATAATGTTGACAGCTCTTTGTGGATAAGATGGCATGCAAGATGTCTGCACCATTGTTATCGGTGTGTTAAAGCAACACAAGGGTAAAGCAAGGTATGCTATTCCTCAGGACATACCCCATTTACGTGCTCCTGTGTACAGATGTTCCCTAAGGTTTACTGCAGCCAATCTTGAAGAGAAACAAATTCACTACTTAGAACTCAGATAAGGCTAGAATGGTGAAGCTGCCTTTACTGGGGTTGATACTGAAAGGGAACAACTCAGCCATGTTTTGTTCAGCAGGGGTAGCTGGTCTCTGCAGAATTCCTGTAGCTTCCCCTGGACCTGCTCCACACCCACACCCAGGAAATGAGTTTCTTAACTACATTCTTGTTCATTGTTCAAATAGAATGTTTTGCAATTTTAATTATTGTTTAATACAATAGATAGTGTTCAATGTTCCAGTCTTAGCAATGTCCCTTAACTAAATGACACTGAACAAGGTGCTAGGAGAATTGCTAATCAAAAAGCTGCTTTTTCTCCTTTCACAAGAGCCAGACTGTCACAGCAATCAACACTGTCAGTACTTAAGAAATCATTTGTGTTCAAATCTGAAGTCTACTAAATGGCATATGCCATTTTTCTTTTATAGTGAGGGATAATAATTCATCCTGAAACAAACATTTTGTAACATCTTATCTTCCACACAGAACATGTGAATGTTACTGAATTAATTCTGTTTAAAATCAATACATGATGTGTTATCCATAACACATCATGTTGTTCATAAGCATGAATAACGATGTTCAAAGAAAAATAAGATGGCAAGGACAATCATTAAAATGCAAAATACTAAGAGCAGTTATTTATAAATATTAAACCTACAGGCAAGCTCTTCCTTCCTGGGTTTTCTTCTACCAATTTTTAAATGAGTACACTTTAATTATATGTTTTTGAAAAATACATAAAGCAAATATCCAGGTGCTCAAGCTCATACTACTCAGCTAAATGCAAATTAAATCAACAATGAGATACCACTTCATATTCAAAATACAGGCAAAAATTTATAGTCATAAAGTACTGCGTGATGGTATAGCGATGCATGCCCTGGTTTCCTGGAGGAAGGAATGCAAACTGTGCCACTAGGACTGGTTAAATCTGACAGTTTGTACCTATGCTGTAATTTATCTACTTCGCTTCTATGAAATTAAAGAAATACTTATAGGATGTGTATAAGGATATGCACTCACTGCAACAGAGCATGTAAGAATAAACTTGGGAACAACATAAATGCCCATTCTTCTATGTAGGATAGCATATAAAAAGTGAACTAGAACTTCATGGATCACAATGGGTAAACTCAAAATCCAGCTGAAAATGCAGTAATGGTATGTACTACACATACTTAAATTTTATGTACTAATATTTAAATAAAGCTTAAATATGTAAAACAAAACTATATTGTTCATGGGTCCGTCGATACAAAGTATTAAATGACTGCCGGGGAAAACGAACACCGAAGGCTGCCATGTGGAGCACACCTGGGAGAGGCACAGGTGAGAGAAACAGGTGTCAGGGGCTTTTCCCTACACTCTTCTATATGCTTGAACTATATCAAAATAATAACAATGCACTACCATAAGATCACATACTTTTAATTTAAACATCCATTTTAATTATAAAATGAAGGAAGGTGGTTTGAAAAACAAAATTTCTAGAGTTTGACCAATTTTTAGATGTCATCTATTTGATTCTTCACCCTCTAATATTTTTATATAGGGAGTTACAAATCAGTTCTTTGTTGGATCTGATCTTTTAATAAATCACCTTTAAGCTCTAGAGGTCTACAGATTTGTCTTGAAGGTCAGCCTGGATAACGATTCTGCAAATAAAGGTTTTTAACACAGGTATATTTTAATTGATTGAAGTGGGAAAACCTTAAGTGAACTCTGTAATTGAAATGCCCCATAGATAATAAAACTGATTAGAATGGAAAGAAAAGAAGCATAGAATTTCCCGTAATGATTTTTGAAACTCTAAGGAAGAGAGAAGACGCCGTGTGAAAATGGAGTCTGTCATGCAAGCTGCTACCTTTAAAAATAAGTAAAATCTAAACTGAGGGTTCCCTTCAATGTCTAAAATTACAAGGATCTATGTGCAGAGCAGATAAATATAGTTAAGAAGACCACTGGCTTTGCTAAAGTCTTAATGACATATTCTGTAATTTTATAAATGTTAAGTTAGAGAAGTTGAATGAGTTGGGAAAAATCTTTTACACAAGTTTTACAATCACCTTTAAGGCATTGCTTTAAGCCTTGATTTGCTAATTGACTTTTTGTATGTTAATAGGCTTAGATCTATTAACATACGCATTAAGTAATGCCTTAATGTGTTTTAGTGCTTTCATTTAATGGAACTACAACAGAGCACATATAGAAAACTATTCCTCCACTCATTAACATGCATAATAAACATCCACTTTTCTTTATCCTCCAATGGGTTTTAAAGAAAAGGATACTCGAACAATTTTACTCTCACAGAAACCTCTACAGAGAAAGAAAATCAAAGAGAAATATCCTCTGGCTAACTCTTCCCCATTATGGTTCAATGCATTATTCTTTGTAGGTTTTTTTATTATTGTATCTAATCTGTATTGAAAATAGAAAGAGAATGAGAACTGATTAAACACCTTTCTAATTTCAAACTAGCAATTCATTTCTTCTGCTTGAAAAAGAAACCATCTCTTTCTTTCAAAAAGAACTAGTTTTTGAGATAGTACATTCATCAAAAGAATTTTTGATAAATGTTGGCTTGCCCAGGGCTGAGACTGTGGGACAGACACAAAATAATTGTCTTTAATCCTTGGCACCTGTCTTTGATCATTCCAGGCATAAATGATTCCTCCTATCTCTGACAAGTTAAGGCACATGTAACATTCAGTTTTGTATTGTACTATTGGAATAATATATCTTCTCTACCTCACTAGTAATCATTAACATTTGAGGAGTACCTTAGAACATTGTTAGCCGATGACATACTCCTTTGATGAGGCAGTGCTGCAGCTTCAGCCAACTTCTCAAGGAGGAGGACAGCGACAACACAGCATTAGGCCCACAGTGTTGAGGAGACACACTGAATAGTCTCAGTTACAGGCAGTTAGGTAGCTGACCACTATTGCCACTATAAGGGCTCAGGCAACAGGAACTGGGAACAGTGGGTGACAAAGCTAGAGAAAGCACATTCCAGGTGTCCTCCAGCGATGAGACCCTGGTCATTATCAAGCTGATTCATAATCAAGTGAATCAAAAGTCCCAGAAGATACCTCAGGTGTACACAGAGGCATCACAAGGGATGAATAGAAACAGGGTCACCAAGCAAGCTGCTGGGCACTTCCCTGCTGTCTTCAGAACAGACTCCAGTTACTACTGTTTCTTTCCCAGCTTTACTGCCCTCTCTCTATGTCTTTATTCATATTCATGTCCTTCCTGCTCTCTTCCTACACTGTTCCTCTATGCAACTCTACCTTATGGTGTCCTTCACTTTTTGCCCTGTACTGTACAGTTCCTCTTCTGCTGTGTGGTGTTGGGAACAAGGAAATTAAGAACTAAATTTAACCTTAATAGACAAGAACCACATTGTAGCTAAAAAGAAATGATAAAAGAGACAAAGTACAGTTAAGGCAAACATCCCGTGTCTAGCAGATGCTCTCCCCTGGGTAGGCTAGATAAGCAGTGCTTTGTAGTTTTTAATGAGAAAATAGAAAACTAGCTAGCTAGAGCCAGGAGATTACTAGGTTAATGAACAAACAGCCTGCCTTCCCGCCTTATGAAAGAATGCTTGGTTTGAAATTCCCGCGCGCGGTCTTTGTAAGCGAATTGCTAACTGCCACGTCTGCTTCTGTATAACGCTTGCTTGCCCGCCCATATATAAGAACGTAGTTGTAAGCGCTCGGCACGGCTCTCATTTGCAGCTCCTTGTGGGCACTGTGTCGCTGGACACTTTAAGAGTTCGCCCCTGCGCAGGTTAAACTTGGCCAATAAAGTAACATCTTTGATACCCTGAAAGTCTCTGATATTTGTTCTTGAGTTTGCTGGATGCTACATGTGGTTTCTCCCGCCTGCCATTCATGTAGTTTCCAATGCCTTCTGGGTTTTTTCTTCCAGCTGGGACACTTACTGAGTTAGACACACAGGGCTCTTTCTGCAGCTGCTGCTCCCTCATTACGAGTCCTCTGTGCTCATTTTTCCTGGTGCTGTGTTCCATCCTCTCTGCTTCTGGAGTTCATATAGAAGGCTGGGAATTACCTGGCATGAGTTGACAGATACATGCATAGCTCTTTAAAAGTCAGAAACTGTAACAGCCATTCGAGTTATGTTGAACCTTCTACGTTTGTCCCTCTGATTCCTGCCTCCTGCTTTGATTCTGTTTGCCAAACTAATGTCCTGTTACTTGAGCATAATTCTTTTAGCATGCCTACTTGCTTAGCCCTTGGTGCTCATTCATTCACTCACTCATTCACTCATTCAATATTTTTGAAATTATTTGCTGTATCAGACCTGACACTAGGCACTGAGAATCTGAATCACTGAAAACTAGATGGTCTAGTCAGGGGAAGCAGGCCAAACAATGAATAAGGTACAGCACATTATGGAAGGGGCCTGAGCAGGTAGTAGAGGATGTGTATTTGGCCCATCTTGGAGGGCCTAGGAATGCCTCCTAGAGGAAGAGACACGGAAGCTAAGACCTGAAAGAAGACTAGGAATGAACAAGGTTAAAGGTTAGGAAGTGGAAATTACAAGTACAGGAAGCCACATGTGCAAAGTGTAAAGGTAGAAAGAAACATGTATAAGTCTGCCTGTTTGTTACAGCATGGAATGGAAAAAGAATGTTTTATTTTTAAACACTTAACTCTTCATTGCTCACTTTACACCAATTAAAAATAAATAAGTATGTACTTATTTTCAGAATATGAGTCATTGAGCACACACTTGTATTAGGAATATGAGTCATTAAGTACAGCATTTAATAAGATCACAGTAATACAAGGATTTTTGATGATTCATTTGTCTGATCTCCCTAAAAAGTTTGAGTTATTAAGAGTTATTCTCTGTTTAAAACTGTAGTGAGGAGGAAAATGGGCCACTATAGGCTAAATGAATAACTTTTAACTTCATTCATTCATTTGATCATTGTGCAAATATTTATTGAGTTCCTACCATCGCTAAGACTTCTCTGATGATGTTCACTATGCCACGGAGGAGAGAAAAAACTAACACTTAAACAAGTAAACAACTAAATAAATCATGAAGTACTCCAAATATAACCATTAAAGGCAAAGCTGAGCAAATGATCCATAAACCTAAGATCAAATCATATAAAAAAGTCCATTTACTGAAAATGCTGTAGAAATCGAACCAAACACTAAAACTTCTCTCTAATAAATGGCATTAGTTATATTTCCTTTACAACATACTAAATAACCACAAGTCACAGTCTCACTTGCTAGAGTTGGACACAATTTATTAGGGATGACAAGCGGTTATAGTACATTGGTGAGAGGTAGCTTCTTGCAGGGGTTCTGCGCAGCTGTAAAGACTGGCTCTCATCCTCGTTCTGCCATTTTCCAACTGGATGGCTTTCAGCAGACTATTTAACCTTATAAGAATCTCATTCCTTTGTTCAGAATATGAAGATATAAATAAAAATAATGTTAGTATAAACTTGTGTTGTTTTGAGGCTCAATATGAGTTAATTTGCATCAAGCAAGTTAATGCATGTTAAGCTCTTGGAGTAGTGCCTGCCCATTCTAAACATGTTAGCACCTGCATTGTAATCTGTTAAAAGAACAGTAAAGACCCTTGATGTTCAGAACTATCATGAGGTTTATAAACTATTTCTGCCTTCCTACGCCCACAATACCTATCATGAAAGAGCTATTCCCTGGTCTGAATTGTAAAATGCCGGTTTTATTTTTAAAAATCCTTCCTGGTTTTCTTCTGATAGCAATTTTCTTTGACATTAAATGATCAGGGGGTTAAGCACAAGCTGCTTGGGAACTTCCACCAGTAACAAGGCTATGTGTGTGGAGACGCCATGTGCAGACACACAGATGTTCGATGGAAGACTTGTGTGGGCCCTAGCCTCACCCTCACTACCCTCCACAGCGTGAAGTTGTGGAGTGAGCAGTTGGGGCATGGCAGCCACTAGTCCGCTTGACTGGGTGAAGCATGGAGAATCTTGCCTCTGTTTGTCCTCCTTCCCTGGACCAGAGAGAGGCAGCAAGTCGGGGGTGTGTCTCTGCTCTGCAGATTCAAGTCTTCCCTCTGAGGCAGGGTCCACGGTCTAGCCTCAGGATCAGGATGCGTTAGTATGCCCACTTCACTTGCCTGCAGATATAGCTGAGCTACCTGCTCTAATAGCCTTCTTTCTATCAGTTAAAAAAACAAAAAGTGATATTTTGATTTCCATCTATCTATGCCTATGTCTCAATTGTTTCCAAACCAGATAACTAGAAAATAAAGAATGATATTTATTGATCTCCTCCCATTCCAACACCTAGTTCTTTTTTAAAAAAAGTAGTTTTAAAGTGTAAAAATGTTATCTAAAATACATGGGAACTAGCAAAATGTAATCTCCCATGGGAACTGTCTTTGCACTATTTTTTGATAGTTTTCTTCCCTGAGATATTATAGGAAAGGTGAGTGGCAGCTGCAGGTATTATACTGACCTGAACTGTCAAAGTCTCTCCAAGCTGCTCTCATATGCAGTTGGAGATCCCATGGCTACAACTAGCCACAGCCCTTGGAAACATGCTGTTGATAGTTTTTTTCATGTTCACTTTTTATTGTCATTTAATGGACATATTCATGTACATTACCATTTAGTCCCCTTACTCCCCCTCCCCACTACAATCACCAGACTGTTGTCCATGTCCATGAGTCCTTTTTCCTTTTTGCTTAATCTCTCCACCCCCTAAACTCCCTTAGCTGTCATCCTGCTCTCTGTCTATAAGTCTGTCCTCATTTTCCTTGTTATTTCAGTTTGTTCATTAGATTCCACATGTGAATAAATCATATGGTATTTATCTTTCTCTGACTGGCTTAGTTCACTTAATATTTTCCATGTCCATCCATACTGTTGCAAAGGGTAAAATTTCCTTCTTTTTTATGGCGAGTAGTATTCCATTGCAGAAATTTCCCATAGTTGTTTTATCCACTCATCTACTGATGGTCACTTAAGCTACTTCCATATCTGGGTGATGCAAATATTATAATGATATGTAAATTTTTTATGTTTATTAATAAATGTGAGAAAATGAGTGAAATGAACTTTTACACTAGCAATTGACCTTATACCTTAAAGCATGATTCTTCAGCAACAAAAATGCAGCTGACAGTTTTTTTCTCAATGTTCAGTGTAAGGACAATTTGCTCCTGAGGATCCTCAGATACACTGTGTAAGAGGTGCTGGCCTCAGCACTGCACATCTCTCACAAATTATATGTTCTGCTACTCACATCTACAAGAAAGTGTTTAATTTTTTGAGTTAATGCATAAAAATGCAAATATGGGCTCATTTCTATCTATGTGTAACATGTAATTGAATAAAACTTCTTCTTTTGGCTTACATAGCATTTTGTACCTTATCAACCACCATTAAAATGCATTAAATGTCTGTGATAATGATGCACAATTGACCCTCCCAGGACTACAGCATTCCTAATCATGTCTAATTTCTGTCTGAAAATAAAGGACAGCTTAATTATCAAACTACTAACTTCAAGTCCTTTGAGTCTTTTTTTAAAAAGGAGAAGAATATTAATTAGTTCAACTCTCAATCTTATAAACATATGTACTTTTCTTGAGAAACTAGCAATGACACATTCCAGCCTTTCTTCCACTTGTGTGCCACAGATTGAACACCTAGGCTTGAAAAGCTGGGGGTGTTCTGGCTGCTTTTTCATTTGTTATCTCCATAGTATAAATTCATAATGTATTTCAATATGTTTACTCTTAAAACAATGAAAATTAGAAACCTAGTATTTAACCAGCCTTTTACAATATAGGTGCAACCTACAAAGAACAAAGAGCCTGATGATGTCTGTATGTATCAAAGAAAAAGACTCGGTGATATGTTATCATCTACAAACAGTTATAACTATACAGAACTAACAAATAATACACTTATTAGCATTTTAAGAGTGCAGACCATACTTTAATTTCTGAGGAAATCAAACCCCTCTCTTTTTCTTATAAACTCTGCTGACAGTTACCCGAGTTTGCGGGCAAGGGGACCAGGACAGGTGAGAGCTGAGGATGGAGGGAACCGGGCAGGCCCTGAACCAGGGTTAGGGGTCTGGGCTTCAGTTCACAGGCCTGTATTGTCTTATGTGCCTTTCTTGGAGCAGTTGACAGATGTTTTGCCAGTCAAAAGGATTTTATTATCAGATAATTTGGGAATATAACATTATTTGGAAAAACAAAGAGATGTCTGTATTCCAGGACTTCTAAGAGTCTTTAATATACAAATGAGTATTTTTCAGCACCAAGAATTTTGAATATACTCTACAGAATTGCTAGTTTCCTTTTTACTATCAAATTCTTTTTTTAAGAGGACATTTTTAAATAGAACTTGGTGTTACAAAATGTACTAAATACTTTAAGTACATTTAGGCAAATGGGACACATTTAGAGATTTGAATCTTAGAGTGACATGGTTTGATTTGCATGTAAGACAGATCACTCTGGTGGCTGTGGGAAAGAGGCTTGGTGATCCTGGAGTCTCTCAAGACAAGATGATTAAGGTCAGAATGAGGCAGTTGTAGTCGGGAAAAGAGAGGAAGAAAGACTAAGAGACATCTAAGAGAAAAATTTGGCAGGACTTGGCCATTAATGTGGTAAGTGAGTAGATCAAATCTACCTCCCAAATTTGAAATTTAGGTGACTGGGGGAATATATGTGCCAACATGATAGAGAATACCAAGATAGAGAGTAATGGGAAAGAGACGTTATAAGGAAATATGCAAACACATGTAAATGACAATTTATAAAGTTCTTTTACACTCATTATTTTATCCAAAACTCATAGCAACTCTAAGGCATAAACAATATACATAATTTTTCTTATTTTCATGATGAGAAGAATGGGATCAGCATTTTAAACCACTCCCTAAAATCAGCTAATACTACACATATCATAATGTGAGGGTTCCACTCCACCCCTCAAATCATCTCTCAGTGAAAAGATAATTCTGCTATATTCAAGTTTTTTGAAAATTTCTCAAGGTTCAGAAATTGTATGACTGTCTTTTGAAGAAATTGCATTAGCTTGAAACATTCACAACCAGTCCTAGTTGAGAGGCTTCTGGAGCTCCACTGGACGAACCAACAGAAAGAAGGGCCAAGAAATAGAACTGGGATTTAAGATGAATTCTTTGGTCTGCGTACCTGCCACTGTTGGACACTACTGTTCTCAAAGTTTTAAAAAGAACTTTCCTATATATTTATGACTTAAGATAAAATGTATAGTAGCAACCTCATACACACAAACAAAAACTACTGAATTTTAAAGAATTTATTTGAATATAGAAATAATGGTCTTAAAAAACTTCATACAATAATCCCAAAATGGCTCCACATGTTAAAGATTCATGCAAAGCATTTGAATTAAATTGTCTCATGTGAGAAAAAGCAGTTTTGCTAATATACCATATAACTGCATATTTGATTTGAAGTATGCATCAGTAATTAAAATTATAAATTAATGTTATGAAAAAGCCATAGACTTTCATCTACATCTCTAAGTTTCATGCTTAGACTGGCCGAAATAGTAGTTCTTCTTACTGAGAAAGTGAGAGAATCATCCTTCACGCTGAGTTTCCTTCCATTCAGGCTTATTTGACGTTTGGATCCCACCCCATTTTTCATTGCCACGTCTGTTTCCATTGACTCAGGAGATGACTGATCAAATCCTCTCAAAGCTGAAATTGGGAAGCCAAGGACGACCTTGGAAGCAAGGGAGGCAGTGAATTAATGTGGAATTAAGAATGACATATACAGTACTGATTCTAAATCTTGTCATGAAAGATTCAAACTTTGCTTCTGCAATTGGGAGGAACAAGGTTTCCAGGAAATGAAAAGCTATATGTCATAAAAATGCTGCTGTGGCTTGAGGTGTTTGCAGGGAAATAGTATGGCGGTGAGAAAAGAGCCACGGGCTCACGGGCAGCCTCTACAAGAGACTCGCCCCCTTTGGGAGACAATTCTTCATGGGTCTCTCACATTTCTGCACACCTTGGCAGTGAGGCACTGACTGCCACTTATTCTCGACGGTGTCTTCAAAGATGTTTGATAGCAAATAGCCTTTGAAGATGGAGACAGTGTCTTCCTCTGGAGAAAAGGATAGGTATATTTACTCCCCGATATAATAAAGATAAATCTTGCAGAGGGAAGGTCAGGCATGCATTTCGCCCACTGGAAAAGATTCAGAGCCCTGAAACGCTGGCTCTTCTCCAGCAGTCTCTCCTGTAATGCAACACACTGCACGTGGATGTGTCCCACAGCAGTCTCTGTGTCCCCTGGTGGGAACTGAGGCCAGGCTTCTGGGTGCACAGATGCTAATGCACTGGCTACTATCATTCTTGTGTATAATGAACTGTCTTTAACCTCTTACCCAGAAGTCTTGGGTCTTCTACCAGCATCCATGACACTGTGACTAGCTAATTTGCTCATTTGCAAGTAGGGTGAAATCTCAGACCCTTCAGAATTTGTGAAATTTTCTGCATTCTCTTCTTTGCTTATCTAGAAAAAAAAGCTGGGGGCTATATGATCATTAGTCCTCCTTCTGGCTTGGTCAGTACACATAATTTATATTAGGATTATGAAAAACCTTGGCAAAAATAGTGCCTATTCTTTTATTATTTAAAAATTCTTAAAGTTGACTTTCCCAAAAAATTCCACATCAAACGCTATGAGTTTTGTTTCCTCACTAAAAAAAATAAAAATCAAGGACCTGACAACTGGCTTTATTCAGTTAAAACTTCAGCCCTTAAATGTATTGGATGGAGTTGTAACCAATCTCCTCTCAAATCCCTCATGCTCACTCACTTCCTTTAAGAAGTCATTCAATTGTAGCTTTAGTTTTGAAGATTCTACAGCACCTGAAAATGTCTATTAACACCATTCCTATGAAATATTAAACCAGTTAGTCTATTTGCATATCTAAATTTTGTCTTTGTGGCTGTTTCAATTCCAATGATGTTAGACACAAGAAATGTTACTTTCCACATTTGATAAGAAAAAGTATTCACTCACATTTGGCAAGCATTTCTCTATAGGAGTAGGAAATTTATTCATTCATTAATAAGTATTTATTGAATTGCTATTATGTTCCAGAAACTGTCACAAAGTTATGATATAAAAATTAATAAAACAAGATTACTGCCTTCAGAAAGGGCCCAATAAAATAGCAGAGTCTGTAATGTACTGTTATACCCTATAGCTTTAACTTCCTCAGAAACAGAAAATATACCATTCAGACATTAACAAAAATTTTTGAATAACAGCTGAATGAATGAATACATGGATATTAAATGACTAAATACAAGTCTGCAAGTTGTGCAGAATCCTGGCTGTGCATCAAATATATGCTTTGGCAGCCTGGGGATTTCTGAAACCATTTCAGATCAGTAGTGCTAATGAAAACTCATTTCTCTGCAGAAAGAAGAATTTAAATTCTAATTGCATTAAAATCCCTGGGCTATTTCTTCTTACTAAGAATGCACATAGAAACTATTAAACTATACTTAAACTAACCCTGTCATAGGGTTGACTCTCCTCTCCCTTTTTAAAGCAGACATTTGCCTGAGGGTCTATGCCAGTGCACCATTAACACTTGTCTGAGATCTCCTAGGCTTGATGCCACAGGGTTACCTGGACTGGACTGGGCTGCACACTGAAGTAGTTTTGTGGTGTTCATCCTAACGAGACAGACTATACTGCATCCAGGGATTAGGCTGTTGATCTGATCTCAATGCTGATCAAGTCGTAAGAAAATAGATAGACTCTTATTCTTCCTCATGGTGGAGAACCCCAAATCATCAATCTGCCTCACAGTTCTGAGGTCGGAAGTCTCAGTCCTTGAAGCTAGAATAGAGTTGTTATTATTATGTACTGGCTGTTGGTAAAGGTCTAAATCCTTGAGATTTTTATCATTAATTCATTCCATCCACAATTACTAACATGGAACCTATCCTATGGGAGCCACTGCCTTGGAAGGAAAGTGCTGAGAATGCAGCTAAGATGAATGGAGTCTTTGGGGACCTGAGGCATCTACCTCCAGTGCAGACAGGAGAAAGGCCTGTTCCCTAGGAAGGTGACATATGATGTCCTCATGGCACCTGGGAGTTCAGTTAAGATTTAGGCAGTGTGAGAGAAAAAACAGCTGTTTTCTATCTTCTTCTTCAAGACCTAGATCAAATGTCAGTTATCTTTAACATTTGGGGCGGAATGAAGGGTTAGGCCATTGAAGAAGATGATGCGCAGCTTCATCCTTTTCCGTCAAAGGCTCCTTCAGAGCATCTGACTGGCTTGCGCATTTCTCAGCCTTCTTTTCTGCTCATCTTTGTTAGTTCATTCATCTATTTCCTAGCCCCTGTGGAGGCAGAGAAGATGTTACCTCTTTCTACAAAGCCCTTTGAGTTCGATAAATAGATCAGAATCAGCATAAGTGCATAAGTGGTCTAAGTGTTATAAGAGAAATATGTGTAGATTGCTAAAGGGAGGTGGTATTTCTATCCGGCTGTTGGAAAGGCTTTAGAGAAGATCTTGATTAGAGCAACGAGAGGAGAGTGGGTGCAGATGAGGAGGTGAGAAACCAGAGCTGGAGCTTGGCAGCATGAAGGTATGAAATAGAGATATCTCAGCACCTACAGTTCCACCCTTACCCACCTTCCCTAAACATCCCAACTCTGGTAAGAAGTCCGACTTATCCCAGTAGCATAATTCTCTCTTCCTAATATGTCCTCTCTCCAATTCTTAGATTATTCTGTGGTTCTGGTCCATTACCCTGTCTGGTAAGTGTCTCCAGTTTTCATGCCTGGTCTTTGACCAACCCAACTTCATCCTTATTTATTCATCCATTGCATGTACTGACCCAGCCCATGAGGAAGATCCCTGTCTCCATCCTGAAACATGACTTCTGCAACCCTGCTTCTTCCATGCTTGTACACAATATCCACATAATATTTCACAGTAAATACATCATTACTTTTTGATGATGTGTCTCTTCTGAAGAGTTGAAAGGTAATTTCCATTATGTTAAGTTCAATAGAAATGAATATTTAACAGGTATTTGGTAAACCACAAAAACTATTCTGGGAAATCTCATGTGTATCATATTATTTGGTTTCTCTCACATCTCTTTAATTTAGGAACTATAGTTTATATTTTACAAATCAGATACCTTGGGAGGGAGAAGTTCTAGCTTGCCCAAAGACATACAGCTAGTGAGTGACTGAGCTCAGGTTCTCCTTCTAGTATCTCTAAATAAAAGGTATTTCTCAAAAAACTCTATTTGCCACTAAATCTGTCTCTATCTATATATCTATATATCTTGCCTCTGCTTGATCACTGTCAGTGATGAAAAGCTCACTATTCTCTAAAGCAACATGTTTTGATATTTTTATTATGATTAAAATATACATGATATATGCAGTGCTAGGAAGAAATGAGCTATCAAGCCATAAAAAGACATGGAGAAAACTTAAATGCATATTGTGAAGTGAGAAAAAAAAGCCAATCTGAAAAGGCTTGATATGTGCTGTATGATTCCAAATATATGGCACTCTGGGAAAGGCAAAACTATGGAGACAATGAAAAGATTAGTGGTTTCCCAGGGTAGGGGTAGAGAGATGAATTGTCAGGGCAGGTAAGATTTTTAGAGTACAAATACTCTGTATATTATAAGAACAGATACATGTCACTATACATTTGTCCAAGCCCACACAGTATACAACACCAAGAGTGAACTGACAGGTAAACTATAGACTCTGGGTGATAATGATGTGTTGGCATAGGTTTATCCTTGGTAAAAAGAAAAATGCACCATCGTGATGAGTACTGTTGATGATGGGTGAAGCTATGCATGTGTGGGGGCAGGGGATACACGGGAAATTTCTATATTCTCTTCTCAGTTTTGTTGTAAATCTAAAACTGCTCCCTAAATATAAAGTCTTTAAATAAAAGAAACAAAATACATACAGACATAAAATTTACCATTTATAAGTGTGCAGCTAAGCATCATAAAATACAATCACATTGTTTGTAACTATTACCACTGTCCGTCTCCAGAACTTTTCATTTTCCCAAATGGAAACTCTGCACCCACTGAACAGTAACCTCCTGTTCTCCCCTCTCCACTCAGCTCTTGGAAACCAACATTGTACCTTCTTTTCTGCCTCTGTGAATTTGACTACTCTAGGTATCCTTACATATAAGTTGAATCATATGATATTTTTTCCTTTTGTATATAACATATTTCATTTAGTATTTCAATATTCATCCATGTTGCAGCAATTACCAGAATTTCATTCTTCTTTAAAAGGTATTTAATAACATTCCATTGTATTTATATGTCACACTTGTTTATCCATTCATCAATCAATGAACGTTTGGGTTGTTCCCATCTTTTGACTATTGTGCATAATGTTGCTATGAACACAGGTGTTTAAATATCTCTTTGATAGGATGCTTTCCATTCTTTTGCTATATATCCAGGAGTGGAATTGCTATGTAGCAATGTGGTGTTTAAGTTTTTTGAGGAAGTGCCGTATCGTTTTCCACAGTGGCTGTACCGCTTTACTTATCTGCCAGCTCCGCACAGGAGGTGCATAAGGCAACATGTTTTGTTCACACCAAATTACATGTAAATGTTAATATGTCAAGAAAGGTTGTTCCCATGTCAGAACATAACTCCAAACCTCAAGGAAGTAAGAACATGGAGGGTTAGTGTCTCTTCAGGTCCTGGGAGAAGAGGGAAGGAGGCCTGGGACACACATTCACCAGATAGATCCGGCTTCACTCTTCGGAACTGGGGTGGGCTGAACAGTCATCTTCTGAGAGTCACATTCTCTTCAACTCATGCTCAAAAGAATGGCAGGAACTTCACTGACCTCGTCACTGAGCCTACTTTCTCTCCCTAGGTAAACTCAGCCAGTTTTCTTGTATGTTTGATCCTGTTGGGACCCAGGGCCTATTCCAATCACATATATAGCTTTAATGTTGGTACCCACACCAAATTTCAGCCTCTGCTTTTCCAATCACACCTTTCCTAAAGCTTCATCTTTTCCTCTGCTTTCCCTAAATGTTTTGTTTACACTCAGCTTTACCCACTAAGTGTGCACTGATTTTTACCGGTTGAACAAAGTATAGTCTGTCTTCTCTGACATCTATGCTCAGTTCTAATCTTTACTTATCCACTTAGGTTTTTGCCCAAACCTAGGCATTAACTTTCCTGAATCCATCCCTTGTTTCAATGTCCCCAGCTTTAACTGCCCATCTAAAGCGGAGCAGCCTGCTCCAACAGTAGTGAAATAAAGTCTTTTTTACAATCCCATTGCTGCCTTCCTATATAAAGGCATCTGGACCAGGCTTGTGCACACAGCCTCAGATGCACAACTAAGTAGGACAGAAGAAATATAATAATGTTGCATTTTGAGAGATAAAATGGGAAATAATATGAGGCTCAGGGAATACTCAGACCTCTTCCTTGTCCCTATGGAGTTATTTATAAAACGATTATTGCTAGAATTACATATTTCAGATCAGGTGTGTTCGAGTCATTGTTCATTCAAGGACTACATAGCCTCGATCCAAAGCAGAAGAGAACACCACTTCCACTAAGCTGAAACAGAAAGTCTGAAAATAGAGAGGAACTATCTAAGAGCATGTTGAATGGGACAAATAGGTTCTGGCTCATATTTTTTCGTTAGCTCTGCTTTTTGGATGAGCAATGAGTAAATAAAATTATTTTTCTTGTGTTTGAATACAATCATCATACTTAATTGTTTCAAGTCTAATATCCCCAGTGGTTTCAATAGCTTCTCAGACATGGTTTTCAGTCTCCTCAGATGAAAAAAATTCTAGTTTATTAGGGTCTATCTTGAAACACACAGCCCGGAAGCGAGCCATATCCTCCAGATAAGGACTACTCGGTGGGCAGTTCTGGTCCCTTGAGCACTGCGTACCCACAGAGCTAAGACCGTGTTTGCTGTCTTTAGGGCCAGAGTCACAGTGGGCCCCATACAAACCGTGAGCAGCTGGTACATCTGGCTATTTACATGTTAATGTTGATAAATGTAATTCCCTCATCCTGTGCTTTGGAGGTTGATTAAAAAAAATATCATCTTCTCATTTTCTTTCCATTATGCAAGCCAACAGAAATATTCTTCCATTTTGTTAATGTCATTAAATGTACCTGCAATGCCTAAAAGGCCATATAACATACAGATTTGATAAGTATGCTTTCTGAGATTAGTAATCCTAAAAAAAGAAAGAAAATCATTTAAGTTGGATGGCTTATTTTTATTGAACATAGTGAGATGTTCTAGTGATTACTACATTCTTTTCAAAGAATTCATCTTATATTCCTATTTAGTAACCCTCTGCTGGATATTAAAAGTATAATAATGTATAGTCACTTAAGCTTATTTTTTTCTCAATTTTGGAAATTAGGGTCAGGATTGCCTATCTCTAACAGCCTAGTATGTTCACAGACAATGAGATTTCTAAACAACAACAAAAAATACTGACAATGAATCTAAAACCATGTCCTCAAACCCTTTTAAGACCTAAAAATTCTTCTGTTTGAGATTTGACTGATTTAAACAACTAAGCACTATATTCATTGCATATAATTCTTGGCTATTTATAATATAATAGTGAAGACCTGAAAGCAGCCCAAGTGCCCATCAGTATGTGTAGAGAAAAAAGCTATGGTACATTTACACAGTGGAATACTACTTGGCTGTAAAAAAAGAAGGAACTCTTACCTTTTGCAATAGCATAGATGGATCTGGAGATTATTATGCTAAGTGAAATAAGCCAGTCAGAGAAAGACAAATAACATATGACTTCACTTACATACAGACTCTAATGAACAAAATAAACAATCATACAAAATAGAAACAGACTTATAGATACAAAGAACAAACTGAAAGCTATCAGGGGGGAAGGGTATTGGGGGGATGAATGAAAAAGGTGAAGGGATAAGAAAAAAACACACAGGCACAGACAACTGTATGGTGATTACTGGATGTAAAAGGCAGGGGAGGAGATGGAGGAGGGTATGGGGGGCTAAGTGGTGACGGAAGAAGACTGGACTTGAGGTGGTGAGCACACAATACAATATACAGATGATGTATTATAGAACTGTACACTTGAAAAATATATAATTTTATTAACCAATGTAACCCCAATAAATTCAATTAAAAAATAGACAACCAAGTACTTTTTCACTGTCTAATCCCTATGTAAATGATAGTCTCCTTCTTCCAATTTCAAGTTTAATAAAACAGAAATAAAGAGGAGGTTGTTTGTAAACTCATGCTTATCTATCCCAGAAATGAGCCTATCACAACCTTCTTGTTATTTTTGCTCCAACGAGCTTTGCAAAAATGCTTAAGTCCTGTAGCATTTTTCAAAACCTCACCCCGTTCCAGGTGTCAGACTGCCATTATTTTTAAGTGTTTGTTCTTTTTTAGGAATCTTAGTTATGCAACGTTCCTTTGATCTTTTTATGCACATCTCCTTTCAGAGGGCTGATTTACTAGGGATATACTTGTATTCCCACAAAATTTTTTACTTTTTGATCTTCATTGGCATCATTTTTAATTAGTCAGGATTTGTTTTTCAAAACTCTCTTAACCACTCTCAGATAACCTCTCTTTTTAGAATCTTTGAACATAAAAATGCATCTATATTTGCTGAACTTTGCTCTTGTATTACTTAGAAGAGCCAGAACTCATATCTGGAGATGCCCAGAAGTTTTCTTTTCTCTCCAGTGTGACTTCTAAGTCAATAGCATCAGGGACTCCTAACTGTCCCACAAGATCTAAAGCACCAATGTATTTTCCTCTTCAAATAGAATTAATTCAACAAAAGTTTCTGTCTTCCTTCATAGAAATGTCATTTTAAGTTATGCAGTACATAGATAAGCCAAGTACTCTGCTTTTAGAGAATTGAATTTACAGTATATGTCTCCACATAAAAATCCTCAGTTACTATTCTATCTTCCAAAACCAACTTAGTATTTGTTAAGGAAAGTGTCACTTGTAACTGTATCCATCCACAGAGGATATTATTCAGTTCAAGAATGGGTGCAATTGTCACTTGTCTAAATGTCCTTGGTTCTCCTATTATATGTTATCACTCATTGTTACAGTTTTTAGCTGCACTACAATAAATGAAAGATGAACCGGGGTGTTATTATATATCATTCATTTGCTCCTGGAATAAAGCGATGAACAGTTATTGTGTGCAACTGAAACACTGTCTGACTGGTCCCTGAACAACTGTACCCTGTGATTTCTCTGAGCCACAGGGAGCTCATTCTAAGTCTCATGGTCTGTATGTTCCGATGAGTCCACCGAGAACTGCTAATGTAGCATAATGTGACTCACACGACCCTTTCTGTGGCACGTGGAACATGTAACATCAAAGTAAAAGCCTCTGGCAGACTCAGCAGTAGCCAAGTCTTGCCATTTCCTTACTTTCTAAAGTGATGGGGACTGATTTCAAACCTTCAGAATAAGAAGACTATCCCCTTCACAAGAGAATCAGTCACTTCTATATGTGTATAATTTTAAAGCCTCTGTACATGTGATTAATTATTTTCAAGACCATTTTAATGAAAGAAAATAGGATTTGTTTAAATAGTTGAATTACATTTAAAAATAATTAAATTTCACATGTTATTGCCTAATATGGTATAGTACACAATTCCAAATTTCTTAGTATGCCACCTGTTTAGCAAACTGGAAAACTGACTTCGGTCAACACATACAGGCAACTGAGTTGCAGGATAAAAAATATAGCAATTACAGCTATAAAATGTTTATTGGATCATCCAGTTCCTGCCTTCCAACTGCCAAATCATAAGGAAAAGCAAAATGTAGAGAAGATAAAATAAAATGCACCATTCTCAATTAAAAAACCTACATATAAATGTTAAACTTTCTGTTTGAAAAAATTTCTAAAGCTGAGGGTAAGCTAATGTTCTCATTTTTAAAATGCTTTTTAAGGGATCTTCCCCATTGTGAATACAACTTTGAAATGTCACAAGCATGACTATTGTTGTATTAACAATAATTCAAAACACAGACACCTAGAAATATAGTACACACATGCGTTTTGTATAATATGTGTACATAATGTGCATAACTACATGTTGTACTTATGTACAGTATATTTGCCATTTACATCAACTGTTTTAAATAGAAGTCATAGAAACTGGGCTACTTAACATTAACATTCCTATAACTCACCTGAAAATGTGCTTTATTTATTTGGTTTCCAGCAGAATCCATCAAGTTCTAGCTCAAGGACAATGACACCCCAGATACCATTACTACAGACTCCACCCACCAGCCTGGCTGTCAGATATATTTCTGAATTTCAACAATTAATCCATACTTTCATGTCAAGATGAAAAGCCTTTATAAGTCATTTTTCTTTCCTTAATCTAATTTTTATAATTCCCCAAGTTAAGAATATTAATGTAAAAATACCAAGGAGCACTTGGACACTAATTATACCTTGACCACAACAACCTCCATCATTGTCTATAAAGAATCAACATGTGGTATCTGCACTACAGCAATTCTGCACTCACTTTCAAAAGCTAGTCTGTGCAGACAACACACTAAATATCAGTTTTAAAACATTTTTTTAAAAGAAGGTAATGGGAATGTTCAACTGACACCAGAAGTAATTACAGAAGATTTGAGAAAAAATAAAAAGGGAAGCAGAGCATGGAAAATCACCAACCCACAGTGGTGTGCAACAAGAGGAAAGAAAAGTAACAGTGAAATTACAAAACAGCCAGAAAGCAATTAAGAATACAGCATCAGTAAGGCCTCACATATCAGTGATTAGTCTAAGAGTATATAGGATGAATTCTCCAATCAAAAGTCACAGAGTAGTTGGATGAAAACAAAACAAAACAAAACAAAACAAAACAAAAACAACAGCCAACTGTGTATTGCCTATGAGACTCAGTTAATCTTTAAGGACATGCGTATATATGCTCAAAGTAAAGGGATGAAAATGATATTCCATGCAAGTGGAAACCAAAGGAGAGTGGGGATGTGTAGCCACAATTATATTTGACTAAATAGACTTTAAGCCAAAAATGGTAACATGAGAAAAGAAGGTTATACCAAGCAGGTATAACTATTGTAAATATATATACATCCAACGTTGGAACACCTACATATGTCAAGTAAATACTGGGAGAGTTAAATACTGGGAGAGGGAAAAAAATGACAAAAACACAATAGTTTGGAACTTTGGCATGAGATAGATCATCCAGATAGAAAAATGACAAGATTATTATTTTTGGACTTGAACCATACTTTATATCAAATAGACTGAAGAGATATATATAGAATATTCCAATCAATAGCAACATAACATACATTCTTCTCAAGTCCATATAGAACATTTCATAGGACAGACCATATGATAGGCCATAAAATAAGTTTTACCAAGTTTAAGTTTAAAATCACACCAAAAATGTTTACTGACCACAATGGTATGAAACTAAAAATTAACAAGAGAAAAGCTGGAAAATGTATAAACATATGCAAACTAAACAATGCACTCTTGAACAACCATTGAGTAAAAAAGCAATCAAAATGAAAATTAAAGACCTCTTAAAACAAATGAAATTGGAAATATATGGAATGTTGCAAAAGCAGTTCTTAAAGAAAGTTTATAGTGATAAATGCATGTGCCATTGAATAACTAGAATATGTCCTGAGAAATGTAGCATTAGACAATTTTGTCATTGTATCAACAAGATATAGTGCATTTACACAAACCTAGATGGTATAGCCTACTACACATCTAGGGTATATGATAAACCACTATAGTACATATGAATGTATGTGCAGTCCATTTTTGACCAAAATGTTGTTACATGGCACATGACTAAAATAAGAAAAAAGAAAAAGATCTCAAATGAACAACCTAACTTTATGCCTCAAGGGACTAGAAAAAATAGGAACAAACTAAGCACAAAGTTATCAGAAGAAAGAAAGCAACAAAAATCAGAAATAAAGACCAGAAAAACAATAGAAAATATCAACAAAATTAAGAGCTGGTTATTTGGAAAGATAAATAAAATGGACAAACTTTTAGTTAGACTAGCTAAGAAAAAAGAGAGGACTCATAAATAAAATTAGAAATTAAAAAGGAGACATATTCCAACTGATACCATAAAAAATCAAAAGCGACTACTACAAACAATTATATGCCAACAAACTGGACAGCCTAAAAGAATGGACATATTCCTAAAAACATACAACTTAACAATATGAATCATGAAAAAATAGAAAATCTGAACAGATGAATACCAAGGCGTTGAATTAGTAATCAAAAATCTCCTAACTAGGACAAACCCAGGGCAAGATGGATTCACAGGTGAATTTGACCAAACATTTAAAAAAGACTTAATGCCTCTCAGACTCTTCCAAAAAATTGAAAGCGAGGACATATTCACAAACTCATTTTATGAGGCTAGAATTACCCTGGTATGAGACCAGATAACGGACACTACAAGAAAAGATAACTACTGGCCAACATCCCTAATGAATACAGATATAAAAATTCTGAACAAATACCATCAAATTAAATTCAAAAGCACATTAAAAGGATCATACACCATGACCAAGTACCTGGGGTGCAAGGATGCTCAAATCAATCAACATGATACACCACACTAATAGAATGAAAGATAAAAACCGTATGGTCACCTCAGTAGATGCAGAAAGATACCTTTGACAAAATTAAACATGCTTTCAAATTCCCATAGTTGGGAATTTGCTCCCAACAAATTCCCTATAGAGGCACATACTGCAGCATAATAAAGGGCAAATATAACAAACTCACAGCTAATATCATACCCAATAGTGAAAGGTTGAAAGCTTTTCCTCTAAGAAAAGGAACAAAGAAGGGTGCACTCTCACCATTCTTTTTTTTAGGGATATTTTACTTTTTTAAAGATGGTATTTATTTATTTTTAGAGAGAGAGGAAGAGAAGAAGAAAGAGGAGAGAAACTTCAATGCATGGTTGCCTCTTGCACGCCCCCTACTGGAGACCTGTCCTGCAACCTAGGCATGTGCCCTGACCATTTGGTTCACAGCCGGCGCTCAGTCCACTGAGCTACACCAGCCAAGGCTCACTATTCTTACTTATCTTAGTAATGGAAGTCCTATCTGGAGCAATTAGGCAAGGAAAATAAATAGAGGGCATTCAAATTGGAGACAAGTAAAATTGTCTGTGTTTGCACATGATATGATCTTATGTAAAGGAAATCTTAAAGACCAGCAAAAGAACAGTTAGAACTAGCAAATGAATTCAATACAGATGCAGGATATAAAATCAACATATAGAAATCAGTTATGTTTCTATACACTAATAACAGAATATCTGTAAGGAAATGAAACAATACCATTTACAATAGCATTATAAACAAAAATCACTGTTATATGTTAATTATAATAATAAAACTGGAATAAAAACAATAAAATACTTAGAAATAAATTTAAGAAAGGAGGTTAAAGGTCTGCACACTGAAATCTCTAAAATTTTGATGCAAGAACTTGAAGAAGATACAAACAAATGGAAAGGTGTCTGGTATTTATGGATCAGAAGAATTCATATTTCTAAAATACAATACAAAGTTATCTATAAATTCAAAACAAATGCTATCAAAATTCTAATGGTATTATTCATAGAAATAGAAGAACTATTCTAAAATTTGTATGGAACCAAAAAAGAATCCAAATAGCCAAAGCAATCCTGATAAAAGAGAACAAAGCTGGAGGCATATTCTTCTTGATTTCAAATGATATTACAAAGCTATAGTGATCAAAACAGTATGGTACTGGCATGAACACAGAATCAATGGAATAGTATCAAGAGCTCAAAAATATACCCTCACATATACATTCAACTAATACTTAACACAGAAGCCAGGAATATTCCACGGAAAAAGGCCAGCTAGGGATGTCCAACATTTTGTATCTCAGGGCAACACTGGAAGAAAAAAAGCTGTTTTGGGCTACATATTAAATACATAAACACTAACAAAAACAAAAACATCTCATAATGTTTTAAGTAAATTTACAATTTTGTGTTGGGCCACATTCATAGCCATCCTGGGCCACATGTGGCCCACAGGACATGGGCTGGACACCCCTGGCCTAGTCTTTTCAATAAATGGTGTTGGGGAACTGAATATTCATATGAAAAAGAATAAAATTGGAACCCAGTTTACACAAGTTACAAAAACTAACTCAAATTATATTACAGACTTAAACATAAGACCTGAAACCACAGAACTCCCAGAAGAAAGAAGGAAAAAACTCCTTGAACTGATGTAAAAATTAGTAGAGGAACTAATAGACATTTTCTCAAAGAAGACATCCAAATGGCAACAGGTACATGAAAAGATGCCTGACATCATTAATCACCAGGGAAATGCAAGTCAAAACCATAACGAGATATTACACCAGACCTGTTAGGATGCTGTGATTACCGAGACAAGAAATAACAAGTGCTAATAAGAATGTGCAGAAAAAGAAATCCCTTGTGTACTGCTGGTGGGAATGTGAATTAATGCAGCCACTAAGGAAAATACTACTGAGGTTCTTTGAAAACCTTAAAATGGAATTACCACATGATACAGCAATCTAACTTTTTGGTATCTATCCAAAAGAAATAAAAATAGGATATCAAAAAAGGTATCTGTAATCCCATATTTATTGCAATATTATTCACGCTAGGCAAGATATGGAAATAACCTAAGTGTCTATCAAAAGGTGAATGAATGAGGAAGATGTAGTGTATATTTACAATGGAATATTACTCAGCTATGAAAAAGAAAGAAATCCTAACACGGGTAACAACATGGATGGACCCTGAGGACAAATGCCAAGCAAGATATCATATTTTTTGGACTATAAAATGTACTTTTTTTCCTGCCCCGCCCCCCAAATTTGGGAGGAATAATGGTTGTTAATGCTGCTGTTGAGTTCTGTTTACATTGACATTGGTGAAATATTATGTTATTTATGTTATTAAATATTTTACCACATTTTTTGCTTCAAAATTTTTTTTCCTATTTTCCTCCTCTAAAGTCTAGGTGTGTCTTATGGTCTGAAAAATATGGTTAATCAGATAGCAAAAATCAAACACTGCATGATATCACTTATATGTGGAATCTATACCAAAAAATGAACTTGTAGAAACAGAGCAGAATTGTGGTTGTGAGGGGCTGGGGAATGGGGGAATTAGGGAGATACTGATCAAAGGGTACCTACTTGCAGATGGAAGATGAATAAGCTCTGGGGATCTGATTGTGATCATAGTAAACAATACTGTATTGTATACTTGGAAGTGGCTAAGAGACTAGGTCTTAAATGTTCTCCTCACGGACAAGGAATGATAATTATGTGACATGATGGAGCTGTTAGGTAATGCTATGGTGGTAAGCACACTGCAATAATGTTTCATATCAATACGCTTTACTCCTTAAACTTACATGATTTTATATGTCAATTATGTCTCAATAAAGAAAAAGAAAGAAAGAATAAAACTAATGATAGGTAGAAAGCCAAGGTTCTAAAAGTAACCTATAGTGGAAAAGCAGAAGTAGTGTCCTAGGATGATGAGGCTCAAGGACCTTGCATTGATACAGGTACAGGGGCAGCCTGGGCAAAGGATGCTGACTTAGAAAGTCCTTCTCTCCTTCCTTCTCTGAGATGAGAAAGGGGTGAGTGTTGGTCAGTCTGGGATTAGAAGTGAGTCCATTACAGGGTTTGGATAGAATTCTTGGAGTCTGTCAACTTAGATGGGGAAATAATATATTTTTATTTTTACTAACATGGAATTAAAATTTATCATTACCGTTAATTAATGAATGTCAGCAGAAAACTAAAATAGTATTAACAATACCTGTGACTTCATCATATTTTCATTTCATCTCACATTGTAATTATTACAGATATCTCAAGTGTTGTTCATGCTCATCACAACTTTGAAATCATAAAAGTTATGGACATTCTAACCTTGTTTAAGAGACTGTTAACAAAGATGTACACATATTCCTATATAACATTTTAAAAACACTTTGATAATTGCATCACAACATCTTTGATTGTCTTTGTAATCCATTATGTTTTATTCTGTGATTTTAAAAATAATATTCCAAGAAGCAATTAATTGGCTTCCACAAATTGCCAATTTGGTCCTTGGACAAAAATGGTCCACAAACTGGCAGATGGTACAGAAGGGAGCAGACAGCTGGAGAGACTCTTACCCTCTGAGAGAAAGGGGTTTTGGTCAAAGAGAAGAGTGAGAGAATTCTTTGGGAGGTCCCAGGACCAAAACGTCCAGACTTTTGGCCACTCATTATGGCTGCAGTCTGTTCCTGGGTGGTCCTCAGACCTACCCTGGCTCCAGAAACAAAGGACAAAGCAGGAAGGACTTCAGTCCCAAGAGAAGAAAAATAAAAGAAGTTGTATGATAGTAGATACACACACACACACACACACACACACACATATATATGAGAATAATATTTTATCAGGAAAATAATTTGTCACCTAATTAAATGGGATAATTTATATAAAAGTAGTAACTACTCAAATAATATTGACCCCGAGCCAGGCAGTGTTCTGTGTGATTTATACATATTAGTCCCATCAATTCTCATATCAATCCAACACAACAGGCACCGTGATTAGCCCGTTTTGCAGATGAAGAGGTGAAGCAAATTGAGGTTAAATTGCTCAGGGTAGGCCAGGAGTTCTGCCGCAATCCCAGGATTTGGATGTAGCCAGGTGGACTCGGGACTATGTACCCTTATGCAGGGTGCAGGGTGACTTTCTAAAGTCTTAATAATAATAACTAATGTTATTTGCTTGTACTCTGCAATAATAATGATAGTAAATGAAATGTCATATGTTATAGCTAGAAATAAAAAAATAGCATTCCATGTTTGTATTTTGCACTCAGTTGTTCTCATCCGATGTGCTTCCAACAACCATACTGTAAGTTTGTGATCCTAAGGTCTGCCATGACCTGCCCTGGGTTCTAAGGAAGCAAATCTGAACCTTTCAAGGGAGGTTCTTTCCATGACTGATGGTCTAGCCCAGCTTTTGACATTATTAATATATTACTTTCAGAAAACATTCTGAAGTGTGTGGGCAACTGTGCCATGCTGGCTGTAGCTGCTGTGATAACCTTCTTCCCTTCAGCACATCAATGAGAGAGCAGCCCTGGAATTCTGCATCACCAGATGAGAAACATCAAGAGCACCGGGAGTTTCTTTGTGCAGAAGTCTCAGGCTTCCCCACTGGGGAGGTAAGCTGAGGCCCAGCCAGCAGTATGTGGCTGAGTGATATTCAGGAAGCAAGAAATCAAACACTTTGTTGCAGTGGTAAAGCTTGACTTATAAGGTTTTTACTGCATTGGTCTTTGTGGATATCGTCTGCATTCAAAAGAACACCCAAATCTGTCTCAAATATCATTGTGAATATATAGCCATTCATATAATACTGTGAATAGTCCTGAGTGCCAATAAAATAATATAGTTCCAAATTTTCAAGGAAAATGGAAACTTTTTTACTTCAGAGTTGAGAGGAATGATTATGTTTTGAAATTTGAGTCAAAGCTATACAAGTGTAGATATCTTTCACTTCACAGCTTCCTTTTACACAGCTCCGTGTATTGGAAACTATTTTTCTCTAATGGGAAAAACAGAGACAAAAATGGTTTTCCAGTAATAACAGAATGAATTGAAATCTGGATTGAGAGTTGGAAGACCTGAATTGTGGTACTGACTTAGTCACTCATTTATTTCTGAATAGTTTGTAGTTCAATCACTTTCCAAAGAAGTTTACAGAGTGACTTGCAATCAACACTTGCCTGGAAAAGAACATAAAAGAGTTAAAGGGAGAATCAGAAACAACACATAAAAAGGGAGAAACTTTCCTTAACCCATTTCATCGAACTCTGAGGAACCTGAACACCAAGTGAAAAGGGGAAAGATGATGAACCTCATAAGCTTCACTGTCATTAAAGTCCACTAGTTCTCAATAAAAGCAGTTTCTGTTTTTCATTTTGTTTTACTTCCTGGGTCTAAATTTTAGAAATTTTTTTTTCTTGTGGATGTTTATAAAAAAGGCATCAAGTTAGACAACTCTTTTAAACAAACAAACAAACAAACAAACAAAAGTTTGAAATAAAAGCTAATGGTGTTTTATTGCACTGCACTTGAGCAAAGGTACTTTCTCTGGAGACTCAGTCCACTGTAGTTCAGGGAAATCGCCTTTGATTCGCCACCGAGACAGAAGGAGCCACTGGGAGCTCTGTGACCTCTCTTGCCTCTTAGTTGGTAAAACAGAAATTTTCATTAAGTGAACTGCAAGGTTCCTTTTAACTCACAAGTGAAATGACTTCTAGAATTAATTTCATTTAGACTTTCTATTCTTGTTAACACACCATCCAAGCCCACATGCCCATAAGTGCAGGGATTCTCATCACCTTTTTAAATAAAATTCACTTCAAGTAAGAAACAGGGTCTTCCACAGTACCTGAAAAAACAATGCCTGTTGAATTAACAAGTGAATACAAATATTTCAAAGTCCTCACTGCCACTTTTATATCTTGAGTTTAAAAAGCTCACCTTCATTGAGTTGTCTGTATATCCTATGAATTCTAAAATAAACAACCCAGAAATCTCTGTAGCCAATAGTAGTTCCAACGGTAATCTAATAGCACCAAGGTGCATGCTACAATTTCTAGATAAGTAAAAAGATGTAACGAAGGGGAGTGAAGGGAAGTAGAATATGCCGCCCTAAAATATGCCTCTTTGGCATATTGATTACTCTGAACTCAGTTATTTTTAAGAAATAGCTCTAAAAACCGAGATGTTACACTTTTGTAAAAGACATTTTTTAAGGGTAATCTCCATTTGTAAGGATGTCTCTCTCTCTGTCTCTCTCTCTCCAAGGAAGAGGAGAAGATTAGTTTCTAGAGCTTCTTTTAATGGAGAAGACAGCAACTTAAATCTTCATAACAACCACACTTTTGTTTAAAGGCATATGTTTCGCTTTATTGCACTATACAGATATTGCATTTTTTTTACAAATTGAAAGCAAGGTCCTCCACCAGCAAAAAGATTAGAACTTGCTAAAGGCTCATATGATGGTTAGTATTTTTAGCAATAAAGTATTTTTTATTACAAGATATACATTGATTTTTTTAGATATAATGCTATTGCACACTTAGATTACAGTACAGTATAAACATAAATTTTACATGCACCAGGAAACCAAAAAATTAGTGTGACTTGCTTTATTACAATATTTGCTTTATTGTGGTGTTCTGGAACTGAACCCCTGATATCTCCAAGCTATGCCTGTACTGGGCTTTGACTGAAAACTCCCCATAACTAGCTAGCCCCACTGCCAACATTTTTGTTTTGTCTTTAGCTGCAGATGGTATTTATGTTGCTGGCTTGGGCCATTTTAGGGAGTTATTCAATTTTCCTGGGTATCTCCCATGTATAAAGAGGTATACTTGTTATTAAACTTTTATTTGTTTTTCTCATCTTCATCTGCCTTTTATTATGGGTGGAGGGAGTCTCAGCCGAGAACCTAGAAGGGTAGAGGGTAGAGATTATTTTTCCTCCCCTACAGTTTGCAAAGAATAAGGTTAGCATCATCACTTAAATTTTATTCCACTCCAGTTCTCTTTATACACAGCAGTGAAACTGAGCTTCTTGCAACATAAATTTGACCATGCCCTCTCCTGCATAAACACCTGAATAGCTTCTTTTAGGGCTAAGGAAAAAGAAATACACGTTCTTTACAATGTCCTGTGAGGCCTTGCTAGATGGGTTCCTGGACACCTGCCCCCTCCCTCATCTCCTGACTTCACAGCCTAACTTACTGGGCTTCACCTACCCTGGAGTTTTAGTTCCCTAAACACACCCACCACATCCTGACCCTGGAACTAACACACATTCAGGTCTGCTCTTCCCACTGGGCTAATCACAGCCAGCACATTCCCTTCCCATCCTTTCATCTCAACTGCCACCTGTTAAGAGAAACCATCCCTAACCACCTTTAGTCAAGAGCTGATCCCAATATTGTATTTCAGTTCATGTTTGTTCCTTTCATAACGCTTCTCAAAACTCACAATTACTTTGTTGACTTGTTCTTCCTTCCATCTGACATTGCACAATGTAGGTTCCATGATGACAGATTTGCACTGCCTTGTCTATTGTTGCATTTCAGGCCCTAACTGGGCCATGTTTAGTGAATAATTAAAGAATAACTGTGCATTTTATAATCATCATGGCAACACTATCATCAAACTTCATGGTCCCTTTTCCTATACTATTTCCTATTTTGTATCCTCAACATGAATACAGTTTCTAAACAAACTAGACAAATTATAAACTTTTCTTATCAGAAAACATGATGACTTCTGAAAGTACATCATAGTATATTAAAAACCTACAAAAGTCAACAAGGTTTCTATGGCGCCTTCAAACTAATATCTTATCACAGCAGCTCAGAATTAGCATACACATCATTGACAGAGAGACAAATATATATCAAAAGATACTGGGTAAATGTTTTGTCAAAGAAGCCACTGGGCAAAGAGTTGGTGTGGGAAATTCCTTCATATTCCTCTACTAAATCAATTCCCCACTCTTCCTATAAAAATACATTTTAACAATAAGTTACTGTGGAACCGTGACCCACAAGACTTGTTCTTTGCCTCTTCCAGACAGTTGTTTTCATAAACTGCAGTTGACAATCAATTCAGTAGACAATCACCAGAATTTCTAAACTTTAAATACAATAGAAAAAAAGGGAAAATATCAAAGTACATTTCACAGATATGGGGTAACAGCTATTTGAAGAAACTTGTTTTAGTTATATGTTTGAATGTATGTGTTATGCATGCTTATTCTGGGTCCAAATGTAAATCATAGGTTTCAGTTAAAAACAAGCTGAAAACCACAAAACTTGGCAGGTAGAAAGAAGGGCTAGCAACTACTTATAAAGCATGTGCATATATCCACATTCGTTACACCCCTATAAGGGTACTAATGAGGTTTGGGACACTTTACCTCAAAATACAGCACCTTGGCATATTAAGCTGAAGGAAGCTGCAAAAACAGCAGAAGCAGAAAGGTCTGACCTTCCCCCCACCCTCTTCCCCTGAAATGGCCCTAAAACCCTTGTGTGATAGGCACTCTCCTTACACCCAGAAGAAAGGAACATCCTATCCTAACAAACAGGCCTGGCTGAGTCTCCCCCAGTTTACTACACTAACCTCCTGCTTTCTGACCTACTGTATTTCAACATGACTGCCAAGTCTTCATTACACCTAGCGTAAAAATCCTCAGGTGTAACTCTTTCTTCAGGTCTTCGTTTCCTTATGAAGGCTCTTGTGCCATGTAAAATTTATATTAAATAAATTTCTATGCTTTTCTCTTTTTCACATGTCTTTGTCAATTTAATTTCAGACCCAGCCAGGGATTCCAAGAAGGTCAAGAAATATTTTTTCCTCCCCTAAAGTACCCGCATGCTTTATTTGTTTCTGTCTTTGATAAGTTTCATTCTGCCTTGTATTTTAGATGCTTGCTTTTATATCTGGTTCGAGTTAGATGTAAAATCCTTGGGGGTAGAAAAATGTCTCACTCCTGAATGAATTGAATTAAGATCAAGCATTATGCTAGATTAAAGATGGCCACTGTTATCTGACGCCCTTTCCATTAAGGGTGTCCAGAAACAGTCATGTCTTTTCCTTCTCAGTCTGGGAGGGGAGGTCTGTGGTTGTACTGACCAGTGAAAATGGCAGAAATGATGAAGTCATATGTGCTTCCAGGCCTAAACCTTACAAAGCTTGGAGGAGGGGACTTGGACGGGCACACCCTCAGACACTCATTCTTGGAACCTGAGCCCCCATGTGGGAAGCTAGGTAGCTTGCTGGAAAAACCATGGAGGAAGGCCCTGCAACTACCTACACAGGAGGGAAGCTGGACTGAGCCTCCCCCCTCCCCCTAGCATCATGGTGAAAGTCAAAGGCATGTGCATGAGGCCTTCTTGGGTCTTATAAACCTGAAACCAGGGTAGCTGCCTGCTTTGTAAATAAAATTGTATTAGAACACAACCACAGTTATTTATTTACATATCGTCAATAGCTCTTTTCACATTATAACAGCAGGGCTGAGCAGCAGTGATAGACACCATGCCCCACAAAGTCTGAAATATTTACGATCTGATTCTCCACAAAGAAAGTGTGTGACCCCTATTCTAAACCATCCCAGACACCTCCAAATGACCGCAGATGACACTACATAGAGCAGAAGAATCTCTCATTCTGCCTATATTTCTAATCTATAAAAATTGTCATGAAGAATATAATGGATATCATTTTAAGCCACTTGTTTTAGGGTGGATTTTTATGCAACAATAGGAAACTGAAAGATAAGTTATTCCCCAGAAGTGTGATGGTGTCATATGAAACCTGTGACAGGAGTCAGGGGCTTTGGAATCAGGCTACGGACAGGAGCTCAAAGGGCCTGATCATGACTGTTAGTGGAAAAATAAAGAGACTGTTAGTAAAAGCAGCAAGAACTTTGAAAAGACTGTTGGTGAAACTTTGAGGGACAGTGAAAATATGTTACTGAAGGCTGGAGAACATGAGCTACTCTTTCTGTATTAAGCAAAAAAAATGTGACATTAGTGTTGTCTGTGGTAATGAAGAAAATGGAAAGGAACCTAATGAATGTGTAAATCTGCCAAAAAAGAAAAAAAGATAGCAGGCAAAACAGAGAAAGCATCAAAGGCTGTTCATGGCTGAGGATAAAATATAAGAGATGAACTAGAAAAAGAATACCTGTTGAGTTTGTGAGCAGAATGTACAGGAATGTAAAGTAGCCAGAGCAGGGTGGGTTTGAAAATGAAACTTTCTCATCCAGCCTCTCCCAGCGAGAGACTTGTAAAGTCAGACATGGCCCCAGGACAAAGGTTACAACCGAGCTTCCACCAGTAAAACTGGTTGTGGGGTAAACAATCTCAATTCTTTCACTGAGACCTCAAAAAGGTTTGAGGGCAAGCTTGATAGGGCTTCTAAGAATCTTAAGGAATGTACATCTTAGTCTTTCTCTGCCAGAAAAGAGGACCTCTATGAATCTTGAGATATGCTTAGTAAACCCTTTCAACCAGACAAAAAGTCTTTGTGTTATTTTCCCAGAGTAACCTAATCTCTGGGAAAATAACACAAGAAAAGGACATGTCACAAACAAATGTGCGTGTGGCTTTTATTTAACGAATTGGGTTATCATTGATACACTGGAGCCCTATAAAGATTTTTACGGAAAAGGAGGGGTGACTCAGGGAGTGTAACCAAGAGACACTGCAGGCACCTCTAGGGAACAGGACCAGACCCAAATCAGGAAACTGGTGACAGGAATCTGGTTGGGTTTCAGATCAGTGTGGAACAGGAGCTGCTCCCTCGTCCTGTTTTCTCCTTCTGAAGAGGAGGATCTATGGTTATCCTTTCTTTATTTGGCCATTCAATGTTAAGAGGAGAGCAGATAAATTCTCCCAACAGTCCAAAGATCTTCAAGTTGAAAGGAACCACACTCAAAGACCCTCATCCATACATGCTCTCAATTTACATCATCAACTTTTTCAATTCAAGGCAACATTACAACAGGGTGAGATTGTTTAATGTGGAAGGAATGTAAGTAATCTGTGGCCAGAAGATGAATGACACTCCTTCTAGAGAGCACCATCCATCTCCCCTTAAATCTACGGGTGCTCCGTGACTATACTGACCAATACAATCTGGTGAAAGCTACGCTGTGCCAATTTTTGATCCTGGCCCTTAAGAGACTGGAAGTTCCTGGTCCCTAACTCTTGGATTACTTACTTTTGGAGCTGTGAACTGCCATGTTAGGCCTCCAAAGTTTCTGCTCGAGAGAGCAAGTGAAGGTTCTGAATCCACAGTTTTCAAATTTCCCAGTTTGCACTTGTGAAGCCACCACTGACCCTCCAGTAGAGCCACTAGCTAGATTCCAACACAGATGCCACATGAAAAAGATTTGCCCAGACAAACCCTGTCCAAGTTTTGACCCACAAAATCCTAAGTAATAACAAAATGGTTGTTGATTTAAAGTACTAAGTTTTTGAGTGATTTGTTGTTCAGCAATAGATAATAAACATATATTTCATACTGCTACTAAAAATATACAATTATATTTTCAACATATCTATTCTCCAAAGCTATTCTCCATGAGCTTTAAAAGCTATGGTTTCTGTTATGAGTTGAATTGTGTCTCCCAA
This sequence comes from Phyllostomus hastatus, assembly GCF_019186645.2. Classification (NCBI taxonomy): domain Eukaryota; kingdom Metazoa; phylum Chordata; class Mammalia; order Chiroptera; family Phyllostomidae; genus Phyllostomus; species Phyllostomus hastatus. The sequence continues at coordinate 7,810,954 of NW_025334017.1, read as the reverse complement.
AAAGATAGGTCAAAGTCCTAACCCCCAGAACTTGCGAATCTGAACTTACTTAGAAATAAGGTCTTTGCAGACGCAATCAAAGCTAGGTGAATCGTACAAAACTGGGGTGGGCCCTAATCCAGTGACTGGAGTCCTTATAAGAAGGGGGAACTCTGGGCACAGACACGCAGGGGAGAGGCCACGTGGAGACGGATACAGAGACTCGAGCTGTGTGTCTCTAACCCAGGGAATGCCCCAGATTGCGGGCAACCACTAGAAGCAAAGAAGAAATCCTCCCTCAGAGCCTTTCAGGGAGAACACGGCCCTGCCAACACCTTGATTTTGGACTTCTAACCTCCAGAATTGTGAGAAAATAAATGTCTGTTATTTTGAGACACCTGGCTTGTGATTCTTTGTTACTGCAGCCCTAGGTGGCTAACATAGTCTCTTATAGCACATGGTGCAGAACAGATTTTTTTATGTCTATTACAAACACTCCTGATAACATATAACACAGCATTTGGAATATTATTAATACTGCGTAGTAATGTTCACATGGCCCAGCACATACTAATTCTACGTATTTCAGCTAGTTCCCCCTTATTGTGCCAATGTTCTTTTTCGTGCTGATTCTTAACAGCATGATGGTGGAGTATTCTGAAGCTTCATGCCTCCTGGCCCTTCAAATCCACTTAATGGCTTAGGGGCCACACCGGAGGAAGGGTCAGAACCGTAAAAGGGAGTAAAAATCCAATGAGACAATACCATCACTTGCCAGCAGTGTGGCGACAGATTACCACAATTAGTCTCTTACATGGGATTTGGAAATTTGCTATGGCTTTCAGCTTTTTATTCTAAATACTTTCAAATAATGACACTTGGGGCCAAAACATAAGTGAAACATTTAGTCAATCTGCATTTGTGTCTGTATAAATACTTCAGAATGCTTATCACTCTAAAAACAGGAGAAAAGTTTATACTGCTTATTCTTACTGTATGATAATATGTGTAGTTAAAGGAAAAGATACATTAACTGACTATGTAGTAAATTGTCTTCTAAAATGATTGTTTATACCTGGATTCAGGAAAATATCAGATAAATGTGATGATCACAAGATTTCAGTAAGAGCACTGCAATATTTAATTGACATTACACCTCACTTAAGTGGCCCCTGGTACCTCTATACAGAATGCAGCATTATTGCATTATTATTAAAAATGTATTTCATATTTCCAGATTGTATTCATTTGGCTAGTGGGCCATGGACTATAATGAGCTAGTACCAGATTCATCTGAGCTATAAAAATAAATAATAACTACATGATAATCTTTTGATGTACAGCCAAACTCATTTAATTTCTGGAGTCATAAAAAGATGAAATGAACCACAAATTCAAAAATGCCAGTGAGTACTTGAAGAAACTATTCTTTAGAGACAGGTAATTTTAGCTTTTTTATACAGTAAAAAATTTAATTGCTTAGGGGAAATTTGATAGTAAAATGACATATTTCTATACTAGTGTAATAAGAAACCTAAAAATATATTTAACAGTATTGAGACTGGAGAGTAAGAACCTAAGAAAATTCCTTGGCAAGTAGAACAGGGAAACTGAACCAGATAGCTGGACACAGTGGCCAAGTAATTTACAGCCAGGTGCAGCTGGTCACCTTCCTAGAGATAACATCTAGGCCTCAGTTGTATTTCAGCTCCAGGCCCAAAGAAGCAGCAAAACCAGCTGGACAAGGCCAGGACCAACTGCAATGACTAAGGACCCCCTGCCGGCACTGACCAATCAGTGGAGACCATGACCCTGAAAGGGCACACCGGGAGAAATGATGAATATTCTGCTGAAACCCTCCCCTGATGCCTCCCCTAAGATTTCCCACTGCAAGAAAGAGATAAAAGCCCCAAGACAAAAAGGACTCAGCAAGCTGTCTCCTCTGGGGAGCAGTCCAGGCTGTTCCTCCCCACTTCTTCCCCGACAGGCAGGGGTCTCCTAAACCCTAAGGCAATAGGCAGCTGGAAGCTTGTCCCAGCCTAATCCCCTGAACCTGTCCCCAAGACCCCTTTTCTCTGACTTTCCAGTGAGCTCAGGCAGCCTAGCCCAGGCTCTCCTGTTGCTTCCTCTCTGCTAAGCCCTTCTTTGATGTACAGTCCCGCCTTTAATAAATGTACCGTCATCTTTATGGAGAAATCTCTCCCACATGAACTCAAGGACCCACACGCTACCATCTGGCACTAGGCAGACCCACTCAGGGCCAGGTCTCCTCAGGACCAGTAACGGCATTAGCTCTTGCTTCTTCATAGGCCATCTTGTAAATTGTGCTAGAAAACTTTCATGAAAAAACCTGACAAAAACACAACCAGAATCACTGTGTCATACCAAATAAAAAGGGCAGAGGTTTATGACTGCAAATCTAAGTTCATGTGGCCACCCATTAGCAGCTCAGCGGGGTTACTGAAGTCACCGAACACTCTCAGACTTTTGTCTCCTTATATGTAGGTTTAAACTATTGTATCACCTATGACGAGGAATCACAGGGATGACGAATGAGAAAAGGGTACAGAAATGTTCCCTGGAAATCATAAAACATTATGCAGATGTTATGATATTCATTAGTCTAATGGCAAAAGTAACCAAAATGACACATTCTCATGTACATTCTTTCTAACTTGAGGATTTGAAATTTGGGTTTCAATTTGGTTTATGCTGAATTCTTTCTGAGGAGGAGTTTTTGTTCCCAGAATATACCAAACCAGTCCCTTATTAACAGTGGGTATTTAGAATGGAAACAACATTTTCTCCTGGAAGACTACAGCAGAGACTGTTAAAACACTCTTACTGACCTTTACCGAAGTCTGTTAAGCAGAAACGAGAGGTTAAGAATGTAATGGAAGAAACATTTTCTTATTTCTGAAGCCTTTATGATTGTACATGTTCCCTTTCAAAGGCCTTTTAACAGCTCTGACATAAGGCTTCCTTGAAGTTTCAGCTAGAATATAGACAGGTTAAAAGGCATTCAAGTAAAAAGGCTTACTAGTAGAATCAAAATGGAAATAGCGCTGTAATTGTTCCCTTCACATTCACATCAGGATCAGTCAGAGCATGTTCCTGCCCGGGTCATCCAGCTGGGGAGATCCCGGACTTCAAAGAAATCTCCCCTCACAGAAGACGTCAGCTGAATTATGTCTGGAGACACAGTTGAACATAAAAAAAAAGGATTCTTTTTATCATTCTAAATGTTCTCTTGCGTAGCACTGTTTACTTGGGCTTTCACAAAGACGGAGATACAGTAGCCCCCCCTTACTCCTGAGGGGGACATGTTCATCACCACCAGTGGATGCCTGAAAGCTCAGAGAGTACCAAACCCTCTACATACTATGTTTCTTCCTAGACATATGTATATATGGTAGGTTAACTTATAAATTAGGCACAGTAGGAGATTAACACCGATAACTGATAATAAAATGGAACAATTATAATACGAAGGTCAGTCCAGAAAAAGTCCAGTCATTGTTAATATAAAGAGAATGGTTTGCACATCGATGTAAACTGGCAGCTAAGGAGAGCAGACTGGAGTATGCATGGGCAAACAATGAGGATTTTACTGTACCAGTCAGTGGGGGCAGTAGACACTGTTAGGTAAGCATGTGTACTGTGTGGCTGTCACATTCAAAATTACTGACTGATGCCCTGACTGGTGTGGCTCAGTGGATTGAGTGCCAGCCTGTGAACCAAAGGGTCATTGGTTCAATTCTCAGTTAGGACACACGCCTGGGTTGTGGGCCAGGTCCACCAGTAGGGGCACATGAAAGGCAACCACACATTGATGTTTCTCTCTCTTTCACTCTCTAAAAATAAATAAATAAAATCTTTTAAAAAAAGACTGACTCAGTAGAGCAATGAATCTACATCAAACTTTGCTTTAAGCTTGAGCATTCCTCTGTGGAATTGTTCAGATGTTCCAGAGGCTTCAGCTATGGGGTGAGGGGCAACCAGTCATGGGCAGCTTCATCACCACAGCACGCCCACTCATGTATCATGTCTTATGCAAAGTTTTTTGGTGCAACATCAAATCACCCAAGCAACTCAGTCTCCCTACAGCCCCAATTTGGCACCCTGTGACTTCTGGCTTTTCCTAAAACTAAAATCACCTTCGAAAGAAAAGAGATTTCAGACCATTGATGAGCTTCATGAAAATAAGACAGGGAAGCTGATGGCGGCTGGGAGAACTGTGTGAGGTCCCACGGTGCCTACTTTGAAGAGGACTGAGGTATCATTGTCCTACGTACAGTGCTTCTTGTATCTTCTTCGATAAATGCCTCTATTTTTCAGAGTGCATGGCTGGATACTTTAAGGACAGGCCTCTTATACTGCCATAAAAGTTATGTGAATGTGGTTTCTCTAATAACTGATCTTATAATTTAATCAAGATGGCTACTAAATGAGTCACGGGTGGGGACTAATGGGTGGAGAGCATACACGGTGTGGGGATGCAGACAAAAGGGACAGTTCATATTTGGAGCGGGATGGAGCAGAAAGGAGCAAGATTTCACCTCACTACTCAGAGTGGTGTGCAATTTAAAACTTAAGAATTCTTGAGAAAAGCTTTTAGTCTAGTCAAGGAGTAGGTGAACATGCTCACCTCCTTGCAAAACCACAGCAAAAATTACAACTAGGCTACAAAACAAATATCACCCAGAATCATCAGAAAATTGAGCTGTATGGAAGTCGAACAACCAAAGAATTAAAGTAGTCACATTTATCTAGATGGGTAGAGGGGCAGAGATGTGCAGATGCGCAGAGAGGCACTGAGACCTGGAGATGCTGAGCAGGCAGCTTCATGCCCACATGTGGTGGATCAAAATCGGAGGCATATCTTGGGAGCAAGGGATCTCAGCCTCACACCAGACCATCCAGTCCAGGATTCCATTGCCAGAAAGATAAGTCCCCATAACTGCTGGCTGTGAAAACCCGTGGGCGTTGGAGTGGTGGAAGAAACTGCAGGATTCTCAGGAGTCTCCTTTTAAAGAACCCTCAACAAACTTAGGACTTACTCAGACTCACTCCCTCTGGGCTTCAGCACTAGGGCAGCAGCTGAAAAGGTACCGGTGGCATACAGGGAGAAACTGAAATGTCCCGGCATCAGGGTGAGTGCCAAGGGACAGCTTCCTCCCAGACCTAACTTCAGAGGCCAGGCAGTGGCACTGTCCTATTTCTGAGCCCTCCCCCTCAAAGAGCCACAGAGCAGTGAGACCATATTGGAGACTCCATCAACCCAGTTCAAATGGGTTGCCCTGGTGATTACCTAAGGCTCCACCTCAACCAACTTACAGGTGTGTTTTTCTATAATAGGCCACACTGCTAAGGCAGAGAATCAAAGCAGCTCTACCTAATAATAGAAATAAATACAGGGAGGCTGCCAAAATGAGGAGACAAAGAAATATGGCCCAAATGAAAGAACAGAACAAAACTCCAGAAAAAGAACTAAACAAAATGGAGATAAGCAATCTACCAGGTGCAGAGTTCAAAATACTGGTTATTAGGATGCTCAAGGAACTCACTAGGTACTTCAATAGCATAAAAAAGATCCAAGCAGAAATGAAGCTTCTGTTAAGTTAAATAAAGAAAAATTTACAGGGAACCAACAGTGGAGTGGATAAAGCCAAGAATCAAATCAATGATTTGGAACATAAAGAAGAAAAAAATATTCAATCAGAACACCAGGAAGAAAAAAGAATCCATAAAAACAAGGTTAGGCTAAGGAGCCTCTGGGACAACTTCAAACATATGAACATTTGAATCATAGGGGTGCTGGAAGAAGAAGAGAAAGAGCAAGAAATTGAAAACTTATTTGAGAAAATAATGAAAGAAAACTTCCCTAATTTGGTAAAGGAAATAAACATGCAAGTCTAGGAAGCACAGAGAGTCCCAAACAAGTTGGACCCAAAGAGGACCACACCAAGACACATCAAAATTAAAATGCCAAAGGTTACAGATAAAGACAGAATCTTAAAAACAGCAAGAGAAAAGCAGTTATCTATAGGGGAGTTCCCATAAGACAGTCAGCTGACTTCTCAAAACAAACTTTGCAGGCTAGAAGGGATTGGCAAGAAGTATTCAAAGTGATGAAAGGCAAGAACCTACAACCTAGATTATTCTGTTCAGCAAAGCTATCATGTAGAATGGAAGGGCATGTAAAGTACTTCCCAGACAAGGTAAAGCTAAAGGAATTCATCATGGCCAAGCCATTATTATATGAAATGTTAAAGAGATTTATTTAAGAAAAAGAAGATCAAAACTATGAACATTAAAATGGTAATAAATTCACAACTACCAACAATTGAAACTAAAAAACAAACAGCAAACAAGCAGAACAGGAACAGAATCATTTGGAGGGTTATCAGTTGAGGGGTTATCAGTTGGGAGGGGGAAAGGAGAGAATGTAGGAAAAGATGCAGGGATTAAAAAGTACAACTTGGTGGGCACAGAATAGACAGAGAGATGTTAAGAATAGTATAGAAAATGGAGTATCCAAAGAACTTACATTCATGACCCATGGACATTAACTAATGGCAAGTATTGCTGAAGGGAATGAGGATACGAGGAGGAGGAGGCAAAGAGGGAAAACTGGGACAACTGTAATATCATAACTGATAAAATATATTTAAAAAAATAAAGGTAAAGAATTGTTGCCCTGGCCCAGTTGGTTGGTGCATATCATTCAATTCACAAAAAGGTTGTGGGTTTGATCCCCAGTCAGGGTATACACCTAGGTTGTTGGTTCAATCCTGGTCAGGGTGTATACAGGAGGCAAGTAATTGATGTTTCCCTCTTTCTCCCCCTCCCCTGCCTATCTCTAAAATCAGTAAACATGCCCTTGGGCAAGGATTAGAAAAAAGGGTGTTTTTATTTGTTTTGTTTTTTTAAGATTTTATTTATTTATTTTTTAGAGAGGGAAGGGAGGGGGAGAGAGAGAGAGAGAGAGAGAGAGAGAGAGAGAGAGAGACATCAATGTGCGGTTGCTGGGGGTTCTGGCCTGCAACCCAGGAATGTACCCTGGCTGGGAATCGAACCTGGGACACTTTGGTTCCCAGCCCGCACTCAATCCACTGAGCTACGCCAGCCAGGGCTAGAAAAAAAGTTTTTTTTAAAAAAAGGTAAATAAAAAATGAAATGAGAAATTGTTTAATTTCTGAATTTTTTTTAAATTATTTATTTATTTAGCAAGAGAAGGAAAGGGAGGAAGGAAGAGAGGGACAGAAACAACAATGTGTGGTTGTCTCTCATGTAACTGCAACTGGGTACCTGGCCCTCAACCCAGGCATGTGCCCTGACTGAGAATGGAACCAGCGACCCCTTGGTTCCTAGGCCAGCACTCAATCCACTGACCCACATCGGCCAAGGCTTTTCCTTTTAATCTTTTCAGATCATTGTTGACTACAAGTAACTAATACCATGGAAAGCAAAATGCTGATGAGTAGGGACTACTGCCTACGATAATCTACCGGTGCTCTAAGTTAGTTGTCAAACGTTCAGTTGGGGGATGTTTGCCCTTTATGCTTGTTAATACACTTTCCAGTTCATGCAGGATAAAAAACAGCTGATAAGAAGGAAATATCAAACGTCTTTCCATGGCATCCACGTGCCTTCTCATGTGCTCCCTCTCCATTCTGATTTCTTGTCATTCCTTACTGCCCACATGAGCCCTATCCTCGGGAACTATTGTACTTGCTTCTACCGCCCTGGGCCTTTGCTCACCCCCTTCCTTCCACCCAGAACACGGCACCTCTCCTGCTCCAGGCTTTCCTCTGGACGCCTCCTCGCCTTCATCCTTTGAGCCACAGATCAGGCACCACTTCTTCAGCTGCCCCTGGCCTCCAACACTCACAGGTGCTGCTTCTGTATGCTCTGACCATACCTCCTTTCAGCCTCACAGTAAATCACTGCCTTTTCTGAACTAGAAGTTTCTGGAAGACTGGGACTGTGCCTTCTTCATGCGCGTGCCTCTATATTAGGTTATCTATTGCAGTACGAAGAAAATTGTCCCAAAAATGTAGGATAAAAGAAAAATCACTTCTCTCACAGTTCTAAGGTCAGAGTTCTGGAGCAGGTTCAGTAGCTGGTGCTACCATCGGGCCTCCCAGGAGGCTGCAGCCCAGGTGTTTGCTAGCGGGGAGCCTGACTGGGTGGGCCAATCCACTTCCCAGCTGTCACATGGCTGTTGGTAGGAGGCTACAGTTTCTCGCTACAGGGGCTGTGCCACAGACCACACACTTTCCCCAGAGAGAGGCATCCACGAGATACAAAGCCCAAAATGGAAGCCACAGTACTTTACCACCTAATCTCGGAAGTGACATGCTATGATTTCTGACATGCACTGTGGGATGGGACTGCACATGAGAGTGAATAGCAGGAGGCAGGAATCACTGGAAACCATTTCAGATTCGGGGTCTCACAGTCCCTAGTGCCTAGCAGTCCCAGTAGCCTGTAAGAGGTGCTAACAGGTATCTCAGAGTGAGTTAATATATGAGTGAATAAATGAATGGATAAAAAATAAGTTTATGCAAAGTTTGGGGCTAATATAAAAGATGGACTTTCTGTATTTGAGAGATTTTCTGCTAAAAAAAAGAGTACACCATAACCCTTGCAATGCCACTGTCTTTTTTTGCATGGGATACCTGGTCCAGTGAAACTGGTTTAATGGCATGTGGCTATTTATTCCCAGAGGGCTGAGCAGACAGGAAAGCTCTGTGAAATAACATCCATATCTCTTTATGTCTTGAAAAGAAATTGCTACCCATAGATTCTCATGCTTTACTTGCCACAGAACTTGTCTCATTGGATATTTTGATACATTTAAGCCGATTAAAAGGTAAAGGAAAACAATGTCTGAAATAGCAGGTCCATTAAGCAAGAAAATGAGAACCATAAACAATGCAAAGGATATTAAACTATTTGCCTTTCATTAGACTTGTGAATTCTGGTGGAGATAAGGCTGAGCTTCATAAGATATAATTCAAAAACTAAATTATTTTCATAATAGGTTGGTCTACCAGCTATCCTATATTGTTTTCTAGCTATACTGCATTGAATGTCATTTAACTATTTTAATTAATTTTTGGCCCACAGGTAAAATTGATAAGCATTTCTCTACCTGCCTACAGATACAAAAACTGGCCTAATAAATGGATCAATACAGTACAACATTGTAATGTGATGGTAATATGCTAAGGACTGAGTCAATAAAAAAATCATTATTAAGGTAATTGCTTTAAAATAATAACATTTAAAAAGACAGTTGTACAAAGGAAACTATATAACATCACTGAAAGAAATTAAAAAGGACAGATAAATGGAAAGGCATCCCACGTTCATAGATTGAAAGGTTTAACGTTGTGAAAATGGCCATGCCACACAAAGCTATGCAACCCTTACCAAAACCCCAATGACAGTTTTTGCAGAAATAAAAAATCCACACTAAAATTCACAGGGAATCTCAAGGGACCTTGAATAGCGCCTCCCCAAAAATTATTGAAAAAGAACAGAGTCCTGATTACAAAATGTACTACAAAGTTACAGTAATCAAAAGTGCGGCATGAGGACAGACATATAGATCCACAGAATAGAATAGAGAGTCCAAAAATAAACCCTCACCTATATGGTCAAATATTTTCAGATGAGATCGGGTGTATTCAGGGTGTTACAGCCTTAGACATATAATTTTCAATAAGGGAAGCAAGTCCGCTGGACGTGGGAAAGACAGTCTTCAAATGGTGCTGGGAAAACAATATCCATATGCAAAGCAATAAAGCTGTGCCCTCACCTAACACCCCATACAAAAATATAATTTGAGTATGGATCAAAGATTTCAATGTAAGAGCTATAACTAAAGAACATTTAAAAGAAAGCATGACAAAGACAATGGGGGAAGGACTGAATGTGGGAGGTGGGGGTGGGTAGGATGGGGGAGACTAAGGAGGGGGAAATGAGGACAACTATAATTGAACAACAATAACAAATAAACTATAAAAAAGAAAAAAAGAAAGCACGTGGCAAAAGCTTTATGACATTGGATTTAGCAATGATTTCTTGGATATGTCACCAGAGACACAGGGAACCAGAAAAAAAAAAAAGAAAAATTGTTCTTTAGGAAAATTCAAAATGTTTATGCATCAAAGGGCACTATCAACAGAGTGAAAAGATAATCCATATAGCTGGAGATAGCATTTGAAAATAAAATATCTGATAAGGGATTAACATCCAGAATATAGAGACAACTCCTAAATCTCAACAATAAAGTTCACAATTCCACCCAATTCAAAATTAAATGATTTAAATAGACATTTCCCCAAAGATGACCTGTAAAAGCCAATAGACAGATGAAAATATGTTCAACATCACTAATAATTAGGGAAATGCAAATCAAAACCATAATGAGAAATCACCCCTACACCCATTAGGATGACTACTATTAAAAAAAAAAAAAACATGGAGAAAAGAACAGTTGTTGTCCAGGTCGTGGAAAATTGAACACCTGTGGACTACTGGTAGGAATGTGAAATAAAATAGCCCCTGTGGAAAGAAGTGTGATTGCTTCTCAAAAAATTAAAAATAGGTTTATATATGACCCAGCAATTCTACTCATTCTATGCCCCAAACAAGGGAAAGCCAGTTCTGAAAGGACTGTCCCTACCCCACATTTACAGCAGCATTACTCACACAGTAGGAAAACATACAGTCACTACATGTGTCTATCAGTGGATGAATGGAAGAGTGAAATGTGGTGTATATATACAATGAAATATTAGCCAGACTTTCCAAGGAAAGAAATTCTGATACATGCTACTACATGCGTAGGTCTTGAAGACATTATGCTCAGCCAGTCACATAAAGGCAAATATGTACCACTTACAAGAGTTACCTAAAATAGTCAAAATCATAGAGAGAGAAAGTAGAATGCTGGGGAGGGGAGTGGGGTGTAGCTGTTTAATGGGGACAGAGTTTCAGTTCCGCAAGATGGAAAGAGTTCTGAGAGGGATGGTGTGATGGCTATTCAGCAATAGAAATGTATTTGATAACAATGAGCTACATACTTACAACTGATTAAGATGGCAAATGTTGTGTGAATTTTACTATAATTTTAAAATTGAAAAAAGTAAAAATGCCCAGGAAGAAGAAAGGCAGTGGGTGGGATCTCTGTGGTTATTGAAGTGCCTGTACCTTGACCCCTTCAATGTCAATGTCCTGGATGCGATATTGTGCTCTAGTGGAGTAAGATAGTGCCCCTGGAGGAACCTGGGTAAACTGTACATGGGCTCTCTGTGTGTTACTTCTTACAACTGCATGTAAATCTACAGTGGTCTCAAAATAAGAATTTTAATGAACACAAAGCTGGTTAAAATTAGTAGTTTATCATATGTTCGTATTCACAGACCTGATTTTCACTCATTCATTCGACAAGCATTTTTTCAGCACCTGCAATGTACTGGTTCTCATGGAGCTCACATTATTTTTTTAAAATAAATTAGTCATCACAAGGTGAAGGCTAAAATTCCACAACTGTCCTATCAGATATAAGTGCACAAACAGCACTAGGATACTGTATTTAATAAACTACATTTTGTGTTCAGATACCAGAAGCGTTATAGAGGACAATGTATTTAGAAATTACATTGCATAGAATGAGTAATGTGACAATAATCCTTTTCACAATATTAAAGAGTACATTCATTTAGTTTCTTTGAACCAACTGCATCTGAATTCACTTTAATGGTGAAGTTGAAAATACCCATTACTATATTCTATATACTTTAATAACGAGGAGGTTGGCGCAGGGGAGAAACACTGCAAGATGACATTTCCTTTCATTTCGTATCATTTTCTCTGGACTAGTAAAGGGCATAAAGGTCCAAGATGGCCAAGCTCTCAGCCAGGAGAGAGAATAACCAATTTAGTACTTTGAACTATCAGCAAAATAGAAAGCTATGTTTCATTTTCCCGGGTGGGATGCTGTGACTTATCAAATTATTAATCTTCAGCGATCCCACTCCTTTACCAGTAAGCAGCCAAATGCTTTACATGTGCCTGGCTGTTCTGTTCACTTGTTGGGAATTCAGGGCTTTCTTTCTGCTTCTCTTGGCTTTTTTTTTTAACTTAGGCCATTTAAAAGAGATGGGCACTTCAGTTTTATCTTTATCATTTAATGAGGTTTTTTTAAAATATGCACAATATAACAATTGATAAACTAGCCTATCTCCAATATGCATGTTATTAATTCAACACACTGTTAGCAATCTCAGTTATGGATTACTGGGTAGAAAGGTCGGTTTGAACTAGTGAGAAAAGGAGATTATGCAATAAAGTTTTTAAATGTAATTTTATTATTCACGGGTATATTTTTCAGATTGTGAAAGTTTCTAGTTAGAGACCCAGCTGAGTCTGTTTAACAGAAATTTATGCTCCCTTAAAACATATAATTTTGAAGCAGTTTTAGATTTACAGAAATATAAGCAGAGGTTACAGAGTACCCAAAGACATCCTCTCAGCATCCTGTATAATTAATATCTTGCATCAATGTAGTACACTTGTTGCAATCGATGAGCCTGTATTGATGTTTTCTTGTTAACTAAAGTCTATAGTTTACAGTGGAGTTTACTCTTGGTGTTGCTCAGCCTAAGTTTTGACGAATGTGTGTAATAACATTTCTTACAACATCATGCAGAATAGCTTCACTGTCCTGAACACCCCCGTGCTCCACTTACCCATCCCTTCCTCCCAACCCCATCTCTGGCCACCATTGATCTTTTACTATGTCCACAGTTTTGACTTGTCCAAATGTCAGAGTTGGAATCACATAATTTATAGACTTTCCAGATTGGCCTCTTTCACTCAGCAATATGCATTTAAGGTTCCTTCAAGTCTTTTAGTGGCTTGACAGATCATTTCTTTTCAGTGCTGAATAACATTCCACTGTACAGATACACCCCTGTGTGTTTATCCATTTGCCTATTGAAAGACATCTTGGTTACTTCCAAGTTTTTGGCAATTATGATTAAAGCTGCTATAAACATTTGTGTGCAAGTTTTTGTGTGGACATAAGTTTTTAACTCATTCGGGCAAATACCAAGGAGCACGATTGCTGGGTTATATAATAAGAGTAGGTTTAGTTTTCTAGGCCACTGCCAACGTGTCTGTACTGCTTTGCTTTCTCTCCAGTAATGAATGACAGTTCTGGTGGCTCCACGTCCCCACGAGCGTTTTGTGTCATCACTGTCCTGAATACTATCCATTCTGACAGGCATGCAGTTTTGATTTGCACTTTCCTGATGACATAGGATATTGAACACTTCATATGCTTATTGATCATTTGTCATTTGTATATCACCTTTGGTGAAATATCTGTGCAGATCTTTTGCCCATTTTTAAATTGGACCTTTGGTTTTCTTAGTATTGAATTTGAAGAGTTCTTTGTATATTTTGGATACCAATCTGTTATCAAATATGGATGATTTTTTGTGAATATTTTCTCTCTATATATGATAGGATCCTTTTTAAGTTGCTTAACTAATTTGCTTTTTGATCTTTACAGAACCTGTAAAACTTAGAATAGGCCCCTCATATAAGTGTTTAGTCAGCTAGCATTTGAAGATGCCCATTTACTGTGCTTCTTCCCCAAAATGTGCATTTAATTTATTTTGTGGAAGCCCATTTTCAAACATTCTGCAGTAGTTTTTGAAAATAAATGCTAACATATTCCCATTCACCTTCCTAAAACAAAATTTGAGTTTTCCTAGACCAGAGAGAAGCTAGAAGAAAATACATCGATCAGCCTGGAAGACTGCCCTTGTGTTACCTAGTGTTACCTGCACTTCAGGTAAGAAAACTCATGATCGCCGGGACAAGATGACCACGTTGCTGATTTGTGCCCTTCCCCAAGCTCTCCACTCCTGCTTCTTTCAGATGTATCCACATTTTAGGTATCAGAAGCAGGGTTACCCTCTCATTCCTATTGTGCAAGACAAACAAGCTTTTAAAAATAATTCCCTTGTTAAATCAATTCCCTTCAAGTATTTGGGACAATTGGGTAACTCCAATGGAATCAAAGATCACCTATTCTTAGCATTTGCACAAAATCCTAAAGAATTCTTGAGGCTACTCTGGAAATTGAGGTCAAGACATTTAGTAGATGGTTCCTGGTCTGAAAGTTCTCTAAATGGGCGCAGCAGGAATCTCTGAAATGATCCCATTCATGGCGTTATGTTTATATTACATTTTATGTTTGTAGTTGAACTCTGGAAATTGACTATGTAAGAGATTTTTATGAATTCCCTTTTAGACAGTGTTTTCCTTTCTGGTTTCTTTTTACACAACTGTAATATACAGTTAAGCCATGGCTGTTACAGAGATGACATGTGCTAAGATAATCTCTCATTCTTGTCAGGAAACCAGGAAATGTGTCCTATGTAATGACTGTGTCTTAAAAATCTATTAAGTCTTCCTCTGTGATCTATTTCCACCAAACAACAGGCTATTCTATCCCCAGTAAAGTCCTAGAAGCTGAACACAGCAAGTGAAACAGGCAAGCTCGGCCAATCATCTCACCTGCAACTTACACGAGCTAGAGCTCTGAAGATTTAACCTCCTAACATAAAGAGTTTTCTTCACAAAGGGATTGTGTGCAATGTTCATGCTTACAAGCCCTTGCCACGTAACAAATTGCTAGCATTAATTAACGTGTACAATGCATATTAAACAGTTGACTGCAAAGAAAGCAGCATTTTGACTATTGGAGAATATGTGATTGGTCAACTCATAGTCTTCATACGGGCATCTCAAATGGGCAAAATTCTCTTCAACTATGGTCTGCTTACCAAAGAAAGTTTCAAATCCTAACATAACACAAGGGAGGGGCCTCATGCTGGGATGCTGCTTCTCTGCGGTGCAGGCTGGCCTTGTACTTAGAGCCAGGCACCAATCATTGAGTGGAAAATCCCTTTCACAAGGAAAGAACAGCTTCTATCAATAGAGTAAAGTCTGCTCTATCAGGAAACCATCAATCCAAAGTCAACAATAAGAGTGTGGTTTCTTCACAAGTCCTGGAGCTCTCATTAGAGCAAGAAGAAGGCCTTTGCACTTGCACAATGTGATGGGAACAGTTAGACTCAACCACTGGCCTGGACAATGAGACTGCTAAGTGACACTGGCTGTCACCATAGCCTCACTATGACTGGACTATGTCAGCAGAATGACAGTTTTAATATAATATCTGGGGTGCTATTAAATATTGAAAGAGGCAATATTAGCCCAGTAACTTAAGAATTTAACATTTTTCATCCAACTGGATGATTTATGCACTAATTCAATGTTGTATTAAATGCAGAATATTTTAAAACTTTCCTTAACTTATTATTGCCTTATTCTGAGTGGCTGGGTAGAAACTTGAGATGTAGACAGTTATTCAGAAGACAGATTCACACACTAAAGGATGCTTATAATTGTTCTAACGTAAGGAGGCAATTAGCTAAAGCAATTCTGATAAAAATGCAGATACATTTTATAACGTTTCTATTTAACTGGAAAGATTTCTGTGTCTCTCCTGTGATCTGTAGATGGGGTTTATCTCACTGACTGCAGTGTCTCCAGTGCTTTGTACAGAGTGTCCTCAAGGAATGTTTTGTGAATGAATGAATGAATGAATGAATGAATGAATAAGAGAATTCAGAACTATAAATAGCTTTTTAGTGGGTCTGAATGTGGGCTTAGTGCATTCTGAACCATTGTGCTAATATCTATATACTTTTATAAAAATGCTGGAATTCTTGTAACAGTTTTTGAAAGGACAGACTTTTATGATTTTGGGGACCTGTGAGTGAAATATGTAGAAATCCACCCCAATAGACCCAAATACCTTCATGCATTCGGCTCTTTGTTCTGCTATTCCCATCAGTAATATCTACTACTGCCCCTTCAGCTCCTTACAATTAATATTAGCTTTTTCAAAATTGCTGACATGTATGCCCTGAACACTTACTTTTCAAAAAAAACCATGTAACTTAAATCACAGGGAAGCTTATGCGCTTGTTGTGTTATCAATACCTGCACTGCCATTTCTCTCTCACTTTTCAGAATAGTGGAAAGAAACACCAGAATGCTAAATAAAATTCTGCAAAAAAAAAGATAATATATAAGTATTTCAAAGACGTAACTTTCATTGTTTTTTAAAGTAGAAACTTTTTTCCTTTAAAATTTATTATTATTGTTTTTATTTTTAATTAAATGCACTGAAGTGCATTGTTAATAAATTTATATAGATCTCAAGTGTACCATTCAATATTCATCACTGTATATTGCATTCTGTGCCTACCACCAAAAGTCAAACCTTCTTCCATCACTATATATCAGAACTTTCATTGTTAAATGATTGAGAGCAGTGGGTTGATTTCATTAAATCTGTAGAAACGATTTCCTGAAGGAAAGTCTCCATTGTCTATTCAATCAATAATATTCTTTGGTGTTCCAGTGTTTTTGACTCTTTAGAATTGCATACCATGGTAAAATTAGGGGTAGGTAATGCAAGCCTTTATTTTGCAGAGTGGGACAATGGAATTTGAGAATGGGTATGTGGGGAACATAGTGCACTTAAACCAAGGGTCAGTTTTAAGGAAGATTATATGGAAGCCAAGGATCTGGACCCTGACCCTCCTGAAAGTCTTCGTGCACAGGTACAGACTGGAGAGTCTTTGTGTGCCCTGGGTGGCACACACATCCCCATCTAAAAACCATGAAGCCAAAAACTCACTGGAACCACGGCTCTCACATGGCTTTGAGTCTCTCTGGAAAATGCCACAGATAAGAGTGACTTAGATGAGTGTAACTTTTTAGGCCTGGCTCCTACGTTTATGCCTCCTTGGCCCATTGGCCCTGAGTCATCCAGACAGCTTCACAGAGTGGTGGGCTCCTAGCCCACTTCTTGACCTCCCACCTGAATGCTGTCTCTGGCACTGAAATGACCCTGGAGTTGGCAGTCAGACAGACATGAGCTGACAGTGTAGGTCTGCCACCTGTTACCAGAATGCACTTAGACTACTCAAATTCTGGGCCCCACTTCCTCCCCTTGCAGATGAGACTAACCATACCCACCTTTTGCTAGGATTAAGTGCGGCAATACATTGTTGAGGTGCCTGGCACAGTTCCCACAGCTCGCTGTTTCCTTTGACCCCTTTGACCTCCCCCCGACCTTTAGCTCAATTCCTAACCAGGTAGCATTAAGAGACCATGCCAAATTTCAATACCAAAATTTGATTTTGCTTACATGGTAACAAAGTCAACCTCATCTATGCTCTTCTTTAAGCCTTTAAGTACAATTATTTTACATTAAATTCTCACTTAAAGTTTCCCTTCCCTTTTAGCATGTAACTGTCCCTCACACTAAAGCATTTTAGAAGACTCAGAATAAAGAAAGTAATCTGAAAAAAAAGTACATACTATTTTATTTTCTGAACACAAGAAACAAGTTACAACACTGGGTCATGAGGCTAATGACATCGCATCACTAGTCATATTTTATTTCATAAAATATCACCT
This sequence comes from Phyllostomus hastatus, assembly GCF_019186645.2. Classification (NCBI taxonomy): domain Eukaryota; kingdom Metazoa; phylum Chordata; class Mammalia; order Chiroptera; family Phyllostomidae; genus Phyllostomus; species Phyllostomus hastatus. The sequence goes on along the minus strand of NW_025334017.1, from coordinate 7,793,386 downwards.
TGGAATTTTTTTCACATATCAGGGATTATAAAATTATTTTATAATTGAGGCACAATGCAAGATATATACTTCCTAGCAGAATGGTGGGAAATAGACAAGTTTCAGGGGTATCCCATCTGGTCTATTTTAGGGTATGCAGTCTAAGTATTGCTTGGAATTTTTGGAGACCTTCTGATATGTGAGAAGTTTCATTACAAACCACTGAGGATTCTTCAAAGAACCAAGAGCCTTTCTTTGCCTTCCTGCTAAATTGTGATGCAGAATGTATTTATTTCAGGCAAAACAAAAAATATGAGTGATCACATTTATCTACATTCATTAAAAAATTATAAAAAATATATAGCTAGGAGGGTCTGAAGATCCATGCTTGCATTCTCTGGAAGCAACAGACAATGGAATTTGGGAGAGTATAGGTCCAGGATTAGCATTCATATTGCAAACAAGTCTTTTCTTTTTCTCTTAAGATATAATGTAGAACCTGTTACCTACCAACTTCAGGAAGCGTGCCCCAAACAAGGTGAGGGGTGCTTCCATCTTCTGCCGTGAATTAGAATGTAATGGATCTGCAGTTCTTTACATTTCAAACCCTCTGAATGTGACTTGTGTGTAAATTATCAAAACAGGAACTATTTGGGCAAGGCAGTTTTTCTTCTCGATAAACATAAGATGCTTCTTAGAGGAATATATGGTTTAAAAATTCAAATGAAAGTTTTTCCAGCAGTTTAAATATTTTTAATGTCACGCTTGCAACTTCTTGAATCACAACTAAACATATTTGTTTCTATTTGGACATCAAATAGATATGCAAATACTATTATATTTTTAAAATTCAAACTCCAAACTAAAATGAATCTCATTTTTATCAAGCAAAGCAACTTTGGGCATATGGCTTGAGCACAACTTCCTAGTGGATGGATATTTTGAGTTTTAATATTATGTATTTTTTTCTTTAGATAACACACAAGATATTTTCTATCCAGTCTGAATCTCACTGACTTTCAAGATAACCTGGGGCAAATAACAATGCCCTTTCGAATTCTAATATATGGTGGAGTAGATGACTCACTTTCCAGCAGTGAAGGAGAATAGCATACAGTTTATTGTAAAGGTAGACCCAGTTATCCCCCACCCCATTGGTCAATGGGCTATGCAGGCTGACTTTCAGCTGTGAAATGCAAGACTGCACAGATCTAAAAATTTTATCTCCAAACCTCCCATGTACTTGCTCATTTCCCTACTTCTGCTAATGGCACCTTCTTTTTTAACAGAAGTTGGCTTATCACCTGGACTCAAGTTCTTTGAATTACATGCCTCTTGCTGCTCATTTGTTGCCCACAGTCAAATAGTTGCCAAGTTCTGTTAGTTTTACTGCTACCATGTCCCATGAGGATGACCTTTCACATAGAGTACAATTATCTGAGTTGACCTTTCTCATACTTCTTCCAAAAGTGTTGCAATATACCTGCAAATGTCCTCCTGTATCCAGATATACTTTTGTAAGAATAATCTTCCTAAAATACAGCTGTTGACCAACTCTTCATTGTCATATTAATTAACTTCTAATTCCTTAACTTGAATGAAGACTCTCACTAGTCCCTGACTCTGCTATCTTAACAACCACACTTACACTGTGCAGTAGGGTACTTCATTTAAGTATCTATCATTCCTCACAGACACCAACTCCTGAAGTCATCAGATTACTCTCAGACATGAAGAGGGAGAAAGGCTGGATGGCTGAGGACTCTGCCACATGAACAAGACTTTGAGGTATAGCTGACTAGACCCCTCAGGGCTGTGTCCAGAAAAAATTGAAAATTAAGAAAGTCTAATTTTCTTTGAAAAAATTTGGGAATAACTAGATTCTTGCAGAGATAGCTCAGGAAACTGCTTCTGGGTCTGGCTTCCACCTAGTTATCCAGCCAAGCCAGCCTTAGAATGTAATTCTAGACCACAGCTCTTAAGTCAGCACTAGGTCCTCCAGGCCTTGACATGTATACTGTCCTGAGCTTGAGGGAATGTAATCTCTGAGCCCGAGCACCCCACTCAGTTCTGACCAGCTCTAATTGCTTATGCTTTCTTCCCCATGACCCTTCCTTAAGCCCAGTTCCCTGATTTAACTCTCCATTCAATTTAAATTCAGTTCATATAGTCCTGCTGCACAGCCTAACACCACTCACCTTATCCCAGAATACTTCAGCTAGAAGTGTTATCTCTTCTTGCCTATAAAAACACTTTGCACAATTCACACAAGATTTTTCACATTCTGCCTAGAGTTGTTTTTCTTGCATTTCCCACACATTTAATATTACAGTAACTTGAGGCCAAGCCTTATGCTTCTTGCATCTTCTACAAAACCGAAAATAGTGCTTTCATATAAGAGAAGCATAATATGTAAGTATCTCTACAGTTGAATGTATGCTACAAATGAAAAAGGCATTTAACCTTTTACTGGCAATGTGATTATGTGCCTCTTTCTTTGTATAAATTATAAGGATTTTTTTATTCCCAATACTTAGTAGAGTCTGGCACCCAGTGGTGTTCAAAAATGCATATGGAAGAAAGAAAAGAAGAAAAAATAGAGAAAGAAAAAGAAAGAAGAAAAGAAGAAGGAAAAGAAAAAAGAGATGAAAGAAAGAAAGAGAAAAAGGAAGAAAGAGAGAGAGAAAGAAAGAGAGGAAAACACAGAGAGATAAGAAGAAAAGAGGAAAGGAGAGAGAGAGTAAAGAGAGGGAAAATATCTATCCATAAAATTTTGGCTTGTTGATCTCCACTGAATTTCAGAACAATAAAGCTATTTGTGCATCATTTTTAACAGAAGAGAGTGAATTAAACCACAAGGAAAAAAGAGCTGTTTATTTCTTTAAAAATGATTAGGTAAGATCACACTTAAAGTGGACTCACATGCAGGTGGTAAGTGTGTCACCAGGAGAAGCCTCCTGGGTTGGCAGCAGATGGACAAGGACAGGCCCCTCAGCTCCACAGGCTCAGAAATGTGAGCCCACTACAGCCCTGAATCATTTCTCAGGGGCGTATTCAAATTACAAAGCTCACCAAAATCAAAGGGGTGGAACTGGAATGCAACTTGACCCTTCCAATGTATACCAAGAAATGAAACTGTTTCAGAACTGATGAGGTCATGAGCAGCACACATTCTCCCTGTGGACACATCTGCGTGGGGTGTCAAATATTAAGGTTAGCATTTCACCGTGAGCACTGGGATCAGAACCAGGCAAGTTTGTTACATGATTTGAAAGGGTAATAGCATTAGGCTAGGATGGTTTACAGTGTCTATCACCTCAGAGGTCATTCATCCTGAATATGGAATTCTATCACCTGGCTCTTTGGCCAAACCTATCATTCACTAAAACTATCAGTTATTGGATGATCAGCATGAAGATGTGGCTCTTTGACCTTGCTTTTCTACACTCTATTGACAATGGATGTCTCCCTCTGCTCCCTCTCCCCTCCCCAGACTGCCTTCCAATGATTGGCACGGCCTTGGTTTTATGAATATATTCAATTCTGAATATATGCTCATTAGTGTTTCCAAAGCTCTGGTCTTATGTATTGCATTCTGCTTTAATAGTTTAACTTTCTGAGCTGTTTCATCGCTCTTAATTTTAAATCCTTGGCAGACATCTTATTGCTCATCCACCATATATAAAAGGCAAATGAATTCTCCTTTCAGTAACCCCTAAAAGAACTCTAAACATAGTCAAAAGGTACGAACTTCCATTTAGAAAGTCAGTCAGTCCTGGGGGTGTAAGGTAGAGCACGTTGACCATAGTTAATGCTGTATTATATAGTTGAAAGTTGCTAAGAGATTAGATCTTAAAAGACCTCATCACCTCTTGCGGAAGACAAATTCGTTACTGTGTGTGGTGAGGGATGCCAACTAGACCAACTGTGACATGTATGTGGTGACCATGTCACAATACATACATGTATCAAATCATATTCTACACATGAAACTAATATCCACCCCAAAATGGATTTTCCTATGATTTCTGAGTAGCTTCTACTGACCTATGGATTCTGCCCTGGACACCCATATGCAGGGACACCATCACAGCAGGAAGCTGTCACTCTAGTCCCCTTAGAACAGAGGGAAATACTTTTTCTGTGGCATCCAGCCCTGCTTAAAATCATGATACATGAAACAACTAAATCATAGAATGTTAGCCCTGAAGTGTTTAAGTAACCAGCCCAGAACACCAGTCAATTAGCAACAGAACAAGTTTAGCCTCTTATACTTGCTGGCTCACAATTCCTTGTTACTTCTTTCTTCTATTCGCATATTTACATTTCAGCAAATGCTTTTTTTAATTTTAATTGTTGTGCAAGTACAGTTTTCTGCCCTTTACTCCCATCCCAGCCCACACCCCAGCCCTCCCCACCACCCTCTCCTTTCCACTCCCCACCTTGTTTTTGTTCATGTGTCCTTTATACTTGTTCTTGCAAACCTTTCCCCTTTTCCCCTGAAATTCCCTCCCTACATTTCAGCAAACACTTGCTAAGTGCCAACCATGCTAGATAAATCAGCTGTGAAGACTGAATTATGCATCTCAAGACAGCATCTTAGGCAGTGCACTAGAACAAAGTGAACTGGACCTCCATCAAGTCCACCACCTTCCTCTGCCCAACAATTGGGTCTGGCCAAACCCTGATAGCTCCTTACATGTTGTTTTCCTACTGGACAACATGCTTAAGTGGAAGGATTTGGACAGATGCATATCTCTTCAGCAATGCATTTCACCTACTCACTAAGACGTATTTCTGTTGGTGACTAGGCTTGAATCTTCCGATTTAAATACAGAAACAGCGACTTACCCAGCGACTTACCCAGTGACTGTGGCTGGTTAGGGATGAGGGGAATTAATGTTCCATTGCCTACTTCCCTGTTCTTGGCAAATTTTTAAAAAGACAGCTCTAATCACATTTTATTATTTTAAAAAAATCAAATGAGAAATAGAAGATTATTAAATGCTTCTTTGGAAATTAAATGTATAGAATTGTAACAACTTTGCCATCTACCTTAGTTATTTTTATTCTATGCATTTATAATCCTATAATACTAAAATGAAGACATGAGATTTTGAGTTTTAGTTACTGTATCTCTTTTATTGATCAGGCAATATTTTCAACAAGTATTTTTAAATGTTCTGCTATCCCAACAACTTAGAGTTTGAAGTTATCTTATTTTTCAGTTAAAACTTGTGAAAAATAATTGATTCCTATTTAAGATGTATTACATACAGTTTGAGAGAAAGCAATTGCCTGTAAGTGCTGTTCTTTAGTAAGTCAACTATATTTTCTCATAGCTTCCAAATTCTGTTGCAAATCCCTTTGCCACATTCAGCTACAGTTTCCAAAAGAGTCCTCATTTTAAGGCAATGTATTCTGCACTTAGCATTATCTGGTCTGGGTAAAACTCACTTGGGTAACTTAAAGTGTAGTTAGGTATGTGCACACACCTTTTGGGGCGAGTCATATCAAAAATGCATGAGGTAGGAAATGAGGGGACTAGAAATTGGACCTTCAGTCATTGGCTGTTTTCAGGAGTTCCATGATAACTTCAGCAAATTAGAACAGGGAGTTTTGCTCATGCAGTGGAGCACATCTATGGTTATAAGGCTTATCCAAGGATCATTCATCAGTTCACGCATTTCATTTTAATTTTCACAGAATTAGTAACCAAAGAGCACAGCTGTTTTCAAAAGAAACAGTGTATCAGCTATTGGAGAACACATTTTCCCAATGGCCTTTGCTTTGAATTCTGTGTTCTTTCTTTTAAGAGTCCCAAGGAGCCCAATACCATGACCAGGGAACAAAACTTCATTCTATACTCACTTCACCCATTTAGAGTTCAGGCATGCAGCTCAAGTTATTTGCAATGTAAACTTGCCAAGATGCCACTGTATTCTTAGGAGGCACTAGTGGGAGGAGTTAAAGCCTAAACCTCTATGTAATATCACTGCTGTGAAAGAAATCCCAGGGATGGTGAGCCAAACAAAGCAGTAATCTTTTGACATAGATGTCCTAAATAATATTTTATTATCATCAGACTAAACTCCACCAGCATTTATTAACTAAGAAGAAAATGCACTCTGTAACACGTTCTCTGGAGGTCTACTGTTAGCTTTTCTCATCTCTGAAACAATGCAGAGGATAAGATTTACATCGTTATGCAGTAAATAGCCATTGAGTGCCTTCTGTGTGCCTGACATTATGACAAAAGCCAGAAATCACTATCAAACTTCCAATGGACACGTTGACATCTCTTACAGTCACTAACTTGGGCGAGTTCTTTAACAAAGTGTAAGATTAGTTAATGCTTTTTTAAATTAATGTTTATGCTTTCCTTGTTAAGGATACAGCATCCAAAGTGAAGCTACAGAAAAACAGCTCTGAGTAGTAAAATTTAATTATTTTTTTCTGTGTGGCACCTCGAAATAATGCCTGCTCTTTGAAACGCTGACCTGTAAATTTCCCTTTGATAAAAAGGACTACAAAAGAAGTTGGGAACCCAGCTGAGGTAAAAAAGAAAAGATGCCTTTTATTCAAGTGCTTTGGGGAAGTAGAAGAGACTAATGAGCCAGCATAGAGAAAGGCTTTCTTCCTAATGAATAGGTAACCTACATGAATGCCCTCGGTTTACCCATTTGGCAAACCTGAAATGGAGATGCTGCCAAGGCCTGCCTCAGTGAATAGCTTCATTTGAGAATTCTGAACATGTCGAGGGGCAGTTCTAGATGAACATGTTTTCGTTCATCTCGGGAGCCTTGTAGGGTAATTAGGAGAGAGAGAACACTCAGATGGAATAAGGAGTGACGTCCAGGCTATTTTTAACATAGCCTGTGGTGTTAACTCCTGAAAACCAAGAATTTTCCAAGGTGAATTTCAAAGTTGAAGGCCATATTGACGCCCTAGTTGGACCCCAACTTTGGTTATATGCAAGGTAACACTGACATTGACTTCCATTGTTCTTCTCCATGCTACCCTAAAATACTGACTTGAGTCAGAAACTAGTTTTGGAGGGTTTTTTGTTGCTGTTGTTGTTTTTGCCACTAAGGCCACTAGCAACCATAGAGCTTAAACATGTATGTCTGTTTATGAGAGATAGATGGGGGGGAGGAAGAGACAGAGAGATGAGAAATGAGAGAGACAAGGTGAGGAGGAAGTGGTCTGAAACAGAAAAGTCTGGGTATGCTTCCATTTCCCTGACCAAGTGGAAGGGTTTTAGTTCTCATTTCAAGTGTAAGGTGGCAAAATAAGTTATAATGAAGTGACCAAATCCCAATTCACACACACATTTGTGTCTGAGTATCCATGGTTCAGTGGCATGGGAACTTACTGAGAGGTTGTTAAATGTATGAAGCCCTGGATTTCCTGGGAAAAGTAGCAGATGGCCATCAGGTGGGGGGGGGGTTGCCCCTTCATGAGGGCACCATTCATGCCACACCCAGCTCCGCTGGCTCTGCCTGTTGGACATGTGCCCAAACACTAGGGGGAAAAGGATAGATACAGAAAATACAAACAGCAGTGTGCACTTCACAGCTTGCCAAAAGAGTCCTTTCTAGACAAAGGGTGACCACCCTGTTTATCCTACCAGTGGGGGAAGCTAGGATCACAAATCTATATAATGAGGCCCTAAGAGTTCTAACCACTGCAGGATGAGCTATAACTCCTTGGCACTTAGGCCAGATGCCTTTTGGTCTGACAAGTCTAGCTGCATACTCCTGCACATAGGGGCTACGATTAGAGGTCCCTGGACCAGTGACTATAAGGAACCCACCAAATGCCTGCAGACCCAAGAAGGCCTGCTCACCACTGTTTCACTTCACCCTGTACACATCTCGGTGGCGGTCCTTATCTCCTTGACCACAACAACACATTTATTGACGTCCCTTCCCCGTCCCCAGTGAGTTCATTGAAGATAAAGGCTATGTGATACTCATCTTTCCAGAGCCTCAATACATGGCATGACATGTGCACACAAAACATTTTGAGAAAGGAATGAGTGAATAAAGATTAAACCATATTTAGCTCCTCCTGCATACTCAGTCTCCCACACAGCTAACAAAACCTTAGAAAGCCAGGTTGAGCTCACTGCAGAGGAAAGAGTGGTGCAGAGTCTGAAAAGAGATGGAGCTGGAGTCAGAGACCTAGCAGCTCAAATTTCCCACCACCACTAGCCATGTGTCCAGTATTATTTACTTAACTTCTCTGTGTCTTATTTTACTGAACTATAACATGCCTATTTCATAGAACTACTTGAGGTTTTAGACTAGATAACATTAACAAAACACTTTTACAGTGTCTGGTACATGAAGGCACAAAATATGTAAAGGATATTATTTATAAGCTGCTTGAGGACAATGGAGGAGAAATGTGTCAAGGGAAATATGTTTTGTGTCTGAGTTTCCATGGTCCAGTGGCATGAGGTTATTCCCTTGGGACAGTTACTGCCTAGACCAAATGGCCAGGCTCTAGAGCCAAAGGGCAGTGACCTGCTAAATTACTTTTACATGGAGAAGATTGAAGCCAAATGCTATGTAGGAAAGATTGCAGTGGATCTCACCAAAACAATTAGAGGGATGTGTTTAGGAATATTTACAGCCTTCTAGACCTGTGCTTCTTCAAAACTATTTTGTAGATATTAGCATCATCCAAAATTTCATGTAGCTCATGATTCAAAGGCAAGAATTACATATACCTGATGTTATTAAAAATAAGCATCACTTATGCATTAATTTGGTTATTCATTGATTTATTACTCTTCTGTAATTGGTGAGCCATAGCACCAGGAATGGGCAATACCAAAAGGAATATGTGAGCCTATGTTCAATAAACTCTCATCACCAGAGAGGAATCAGACTTACAATTTATAATTACAGTTTTATAAAGTGCGGTAAATCAATTGTGGCCATGCTGTCCTCCCCTCAGGGCTCAGCATCAATATCATTTCCATGGGAAAGCCTTCCTCGTCCCCTACAACCTTCCAAACCAGTCTGAGACCTACTTATTCCCACAAAGCTTTGATCTCTCTCTTTGCATCCTGAATCACATTCCACTTCTCCAGGGTCGGTCCTCACCACTTGACCATGAATTCCATTAGGTTAAGTTCCATGCACCTGGAACTCCACAGCTGTCCAGGAAGTTCAAATCAGACCAAAAGAAAAATGAAATCCAAAAGTTTCTATGTGTGGCATGTTTCAGCAGGGAAGCCTTCGTTAAGACGGGCTTCAGATGAATGAGGAGGGTAAAAGAAGATTGCATTTATCCGAGAAGTAAATTAGAATGAAGAAAAGAGGGATGGCAAGCAGAGACAGAGTTAAGAAAACAGATTGACAGCTAGAAAGAATCAGGTGAGGGAGCCTTCCGCCCACACTGATTCAAAGTTAATAATTTGTGGAAAAGCTGTTGCAAATTGATAAAAAGGCATTGAGATGACTGGTGAAAGAACTGTTGAGCTATGGATTCACAGGAAATGGAAAAAAGAAAAATATTCCAAGATGAATGAATACATTGAAAGAAGAAGAAAGTGATGAGGAATATCTCAGAGATGTGTCATGGATATTTCAGTGAGGCTGAGAAGCAGGCATGATGGGAGTTAAGCTTGAGAGAACAAGACTGTAGAGGTTGGGCAGGTGCCAGTGACAGTCAGAATGTGGTGAAGAGCCCAGGTGACCATTGGAAGTTTAGTTGGTCCCTGCAGAAAGGGCATTAAAGACTTGTATTACAGACTCAATCAGACCAAAGGGAAACTGATGGAGTAACTTGAAAGCCAGATATTCTTTATTTGTTTTGTTTTGTTTTATTTTATTTTTTAATAAGATTTTCACATGCTAGCTTGGGGTCCCCTCCATGAAGGCCTTTCTGCCTGGTTCTCTGCACCAGGAAATTCACAAAGACACTCTACACTTTGGTTCCCTCACCTTAAAGCACAGGTGGCAAACACAAGGCCCAAGGGTGGAATCCAGCCCTCCACCTTGTTTTATCCGGCAAGCACCTCGTTTCTACCTAGTGGCAGGGCCAAGCTCTCTCTTAACTGTTAAGAAGTAGTTACATTTATACAGTCCTAAAATTACATTTGGCCTTTTGAAGGCAACCTCGAGGCTGATGTGACCCCTGGTGAAAATGAGTTTGACATCCCTGCCTTAAAGTATAACAATTGAATGGAGACTTTCATATCTTCTCCACAGGACTTATAAGAATCAACTCAATAAGATAAATTCAAAAGCACATAGAAGCTGTTATTGTTATGTATGTACTATATTATTACTATTTGTTATACCTCATTAAAAGTTTTTTCATAAAATATAATCATCAAATTAAAGACAAATCCTGACTTTTACTTCCTGGAAGACATGGTAGATAAGCTCTGATTTTACCAAATACATATCAAGCAATAAAAACTCATTTCTTCTGCAATTTACACACTGTTCCCAAGCAGCAAGCCTCGGGCCATCTGTCCTCTCCCACTCGCAGTGGGAAAGTGACAGGAAGGCTTAAGCTGAAATGTTCCTGCTGGAGAAATATGTTCTGAAGAAATGCGGCTATAGTTATTGTCGTCACCATCATCATTGTCATCATTGTTAGTCACAGCCTAGAGTTATAGCTAACGTGTTTAAAAACAAAACAAAACAGAAATGCTGAGCAGAGTCAGGTGAAGTGCTCAGGCCAACCACGGCGGGACAGGGAGAACAGTACGGCAGTGAGCAGCACTTCAAGAAGCTATAACTCTTCATTATTCCCCAAGTGCTCCCGTGAGCATTTCAGGTGGCCAAGTCACCAAAATGAAGACTAGTAGCCTAATTTCATGTTCCTTTAGACCCGAAAGGCTAACTCATGTGAAACATCAAAACTTTTATATATCTCAATGCCCAGTTCATCTCTAAACTAATGTCAGTTTGTGATTTCAAATTTTCCCTTTCAGCCTGTATTGTTTTGGATAATCTGCCACTGGGGACATATGTCATTGAGACTGAGACTGATGAATCACTATTCTCTTTGCTATTTGATCAGCATATCTCTGCAAAATATGCTAAAGGAAAGTGCCTTTGACACACACCACTCCTTTCCTGAGAAATCTCTACTAAAAGAAAGGGAAACAAAATTCTTTGAAAGTTAGCTACTGAAAAGGTCTATTTACATTACTGTATATATACATGTACACTCTCCAGTACATTGAGCTTTATCAGAAAATAATAGTAATTATATATTAACATATACAGATTCCCAGCATATATCTCTCAAAGCAGAACAAGATCTGGATTATTATGTTCATAAAGAAAACTTGGTCACCATTCCTAAAGCCAGGATAAGTATTTTTAGTGTGGTTTGAACTTTTCTTGAAAGGGAAAGCCAATCAAACCACATATGACCAGGCCCTGGCTGGTGTGGCTCAGTGGGTTGAGTGCCAGCCTGAGAACCAAAGGGTTGCCAGCTCTTTCTCAATCAGGGCACCTAGCTGGGTTTCGGGCCAAGTTCCCAGTAGGGGGAGCGCGAGAGGCAACCACACATTGATGTTCCTCTCTTCTCTTTCTTCCTCCCTTCCCCTCTCTCTAAAAACATAAATAAAATCTTTTTAAAAATACACACAACCGGTCCCACTGGCTAGTGCACACATCGTACCTGAAGCAGCTCATTTAACTACTTGTCCATTCAAAGCACAGGCCCTTTCAGGCTTTCACATTCCATCACTCCAGGATCATCACTCTACCCCCAGCCCTGTCTCAGGCATGTCTAGACTAAGCGATCAGAAAATGCTTGTTAAATAAATAAAAACATGAGTCACATGTCTTCATTCTTTATTCTGCCTCTTGAGCCCTCTATCCCTAACTTCCCATTTGATTAGAACCTGTTTTTATATAATTTCATCTCCTAGCTCCCTAATCTGAATTCAGTTTTTTTTTCCCACCTCTCTAACTCCCTCCTGGATTTAGCCTCTCCTTGATTTGCCACTCTGGAATTTAGACTTAGGCTCCCTTACTTAGTTTCTGGATTAATCTGTATCACAAAAAGACTCAGTCCAACTTCTTGGTCCTGTGGTCACCAACCAGCACCTATCACCCAGCAACCAGAGGGACCCCAGGACATGTGAAAAACATCAAGAGGAAGAGATATAGAATAGGCAGAGCCAGGTTTCATTTCTGTGATTCTCTCCTGTTCAGACGAGCTGAGTGACACAAGATACAGGGCATAGAACAAGAAAGCAAAAAGCAGACTGTGTGGTGGGCCCACACCAGGAGCTGGGAAGAAACATCCATAATAACCAGGTTTGGCACCAACAGCACTCTATAAGAAAATCCTAAATAGAATAATCCTTTCTTATAATACCATAGAAAGTCAGTTCAAATGAAACACAAAGTAATTATCCTCTTAGTGCTAAATATATACTTAAATTATTCCTCCATTCCTAGAAACATCTCAATAAAAATATTCTGGCACAATAAAAATATCTATTCTAAATTGATATTTAACATAATATTCAAAAGAAATATGTATGTAGAATAAAACTTTATAGAATAAAAATAATTATAAAAAGTTTTGACTTTTTTCTTTGTTTATTAAAGTACATGAATTTTTGCAAATTCACATTTTGAGACTTTCTAAGTTTATTCTTTATTTTAGAAACTATAAAATGACAAAGTTTTTCAACTGGAATAAAAATAAAACATCCTGTTGTCTTTACACAATTTTTATAGTGTGTGTATATTCCCCTCTTGTGTTTTCAGACAATTTTTTAACCTCACTAGAGTAAGAGTACATGCAATCTGTGTCTTGCATTTCATTTATCACTGAGCCTCAAGCATTTTTCTTTGTTCTTCCTGAATTACCTTTACCATTATTTTAAAAGGCCTCCTATTTCGCTGTCAAGAAAATACTCTATACTTTGAATATCCTTCTTACTGTTGGATAGTTTTCTTATTTCCATTTTTTAGGAATGTAACAAACAGCTTTAGGCATTAATTTGTTAAGTCTTAATAATTCTCTTATTAACTTTATGAACTCATTATAAACATAGCTTCATTACATTGTTGCAAATGTTTCTTGAATCTTTTTCTTGCCTAAACTGTTGCTATACAGTTTTCACTCTTTATGTAATGATAGATCCTTTCATGATTTCCCAATCTTAAAAAATAGGGAATTATCCTCTTGTAAAAACTGACAGCTTAAGCTGAGGTTTTATGTTCATCTTTCCATACATTTCTGATCATTACTGCACTTATTAAGTAATCCTCCTTTACCTTCATGGTTTTGCAATGTTTCCTTCAATACTTATTAAATTCTCAAATATGAAGAAATATTTCTAGAAAACCTGTTCTATTTGAGAGTTCTATCTTTGGGGCCCAAACCAGAAAACCTTGTTTTATATTAGTTTGTTTGTCTATATGTCTACAGAAGCTATAGATATGTCCTCCTTAAACAACATTTTTAATTTTTTATTTTATTTACTACTGTTTATTTCAAGTGAACTTCAGAAAAAACTCTTTATAGTTACAAAATTTTCTATTTAATTTGAATTTAATTTCATTAAATGTATGAATTGGATTGCAGGGAATACATATTTTTATACATTTAATATTTTCAAAATAGAGCAATATTCAGTTTCTTCATGTACTATATTCTTTATAATGTTTGGCTGTCTTCTGTCTGTATGCCTACACAACTTCTGCTGAGTTTACTGCTTCTATAATGCACATCTTATTTCCTTTAATATACTGTCCTTTATATTGTAATTTATACTTCATAATGATGTCTATGTTAAATGAGCTTCAAAATCTAGCTAAGTAGAAAAGAAAATACACATTTAAGGAAAATGTTAAATGATTCCATGGACTAAAAATGTTCAGAGTACTTCCTAACTTCACACACTCTCTGCCCCACTGATTTTTTTTTTTTGGCTAGCTCATGATGACTTCTCTAAACCTATTAAATTTTTATATTAAAATGTCTTTTTAAAATTTTCCCCATTATATATTAAACTCAAAAATTTAAGATAAACTAGAAATTATAGTAAAGAATTATTTTAACTGAATAAGGTAATTTTTAAGCTCTTCTGCTTTATTCATCGCACCGAAAATATAATTTCATGACTGATTTGTTTTTAATTACTAGAATATATATTTTTAATACTTCATAAACACTGATAATTTTATTTGTAATAATGGTATTACAGTTATATTTCTGTTTTTCTTTATTATTTTTAATTTTATTTTTTCATTACCATTTATCTTCCTTATACCCCTCCTACCAGCAATCACCACACGGTTGTCCATGTCCATGAGTGCTTGTTAGAACTATATATTTTAAAGATGGTAATATGAGGTTAAAAATGACCATGATTTTTATTTTTAAAATTAAAAATTAAACTTTTACTAAAGTCTGCCTTTGCTTTTCCTTGTGAGTGGATGCTCTCACTGTGATCTGTGCCTACTTTCATCTAATTATGTTCTCTAGATACAAATAAGTGACACATCAGTAGGATTAACATTTTATTCATTGCTTCTCCTATAATTTAATTTTGTTTACACAGCTGTTCCAAAAGGGCTTTTCTTGTCTATTTTGAATTAAAATAATACAATTATGTTTCAAGTTATTTTTTCAAATACTCTGTGCTTCATAATTAAGCCAACTTCTGGTCTCTTGGCCTAAGCATACTACCTCTCTGGATTAATTTCACAGTGCTCTATTCTATTTTACATAAAGCTACATTTAATTAAAAGAAAAGCAGGACAAAAGTTTCCTTAAATAACTCTCTAAATGTGTATATTTAGAGCAAAATATGACCCTCAAAAGTATCTTCAGTTTCAACTAAAAATCTAGGACTTGGTGGAATACCATCTCCCATCTACTGAGAGGAGAGAATGAAACTCAAAATCCTATACCATTTACCTGAAAATGTGAAAGGAAGATATTTGAGAACATGCAAAATTAAGGTGGTCCACCATTCAAGTTCTTTACAGGGGAAAAACACGTGAGTCAATTTAAATAAATAACACGTGAAGGAAAACAGAAACATAGAAATGGAAGAATAGAAAGAGGAGCAGCTCCTGCCCTTGACATTCTCCCACTGAATATAAAGAGGCTCACAGCACATCAACATCAGATAAGGCCACTCTGTCTTTGATGGTCAAGACAAAAACTAGACCATACTGTAGTCATGTGCAAACTCAGACAAAAAATATGAACATTGTCCAAACTACATAACACCAGACATCTTCCTCTCCCAGTGAACTGAGTGACTGCTGCTCCTTTACCAGTTATAGCTCTAGCTTAACCCTAGTCTGCCCTCACTGTAGGATAGGACTTATTCACATGCCAAACCAGAAGGCATATTGGTACAGGCAATAAGTAAAGATACAATAAATATAGCCATAAAGGTGTTTGCCCTCATAGAGTTTATGTAATTGAAATATATATGTAATGTATATTTATATGGTAATACATATACGAAGAAAAATACAAGCGGATAAGGAAATAGAACAGGATGGGAGATACTATTACAACATGTTGAAGCTACAACAGAGCAGAAACTTGAATAGAGTCAGGGAGCAAGCCATCCATATCTTGGGAAGGTTAACACAGCTTAAGGAAAAGAGAGTACATGTTCTGAATTGGAACTTCCTTGCTGGGTTTGAGGAACAGCAAGAAGCCCGGTGTCACTGGAGCACAGTGACAATGGGAGGAAAGCCAGGGACTGGATCGTGAAAGATTTGGGAACGTGAACAAATAGAGAATTTTTGTACAGAACAAGAAGTCATAAGGTTCAGTTGCTCGGAATCTCCATGAAGTTTTTCTACCCTTCTTTTCTACCATCCTTAATGAAGGAAGGGCATTGACTCTTCATTCTCAATTGTTGCCTCACAGCTGAAATAGGGTTGCTGGACCTCCTGGAATCATGTCCTTACACAAGAGACCAAGCAGGAATAAAGGTGGACATGTAAAAGCTTTCTTTTCCTGAAGATTTTTTTTTAAAATCCAGGAAAAAGGATTCTCCTTAAGTCTCATTGATTTGACTACGGCACATGCCTGGACTTAGAAAACACTGATAAAAGGAAATGAAATACCAGTTATGCCAATTCCAGGGTGATATCATCCCTGGGAAAGGGAGAGGCTGCCCTTCTTGAGATTTAGGTAAAATTAAAGTTCTCTTTGCAGGAGCAAAGGGTAGAAGAAGGAATGGCTGCTGAGTAAACAACCAAAAAGTCTGCCACCAAAATCCATTACACCAGCAAATGCAAGGAGGGAAACTCAGGTGTGTCACATCATGCTCTTTAGCACTTAAAATAATCAAATCAGCATTTAATCCCAATGAAACTACTAAGTATAATAGGAAGAGGAGAAAATTGGCAAAACCTGACAGAATATATTATCCTCAAATTTAACTCAGTATTAGTTTTTATCTCATTTGAAATCAGATATTTGACAGCAATGATCAATATACCATTGTTATTCACATTCTCTCAGAGGTACTAGTGAATGCAGAGAACATAAAAATGAAGTATTATATACAAATGTTTTTCAAAAGAAGATATAAACTACCACTTTTGCTGATAGGATTAGAAAATACATATTCTAACATAAAGAAACTGCTAGAATTAATATGCAATTTTGGTAAGATGGTGGGATGCAGGATCAAAATCAATAGTTTTTTTCTATTCACAATATGCTTGAAATGTTAAAAAATATAAAAACATTACACAATGTTAAAGAATATATTAACCAGAAAAAATGGATTCTATAGGGAAAAATCTTATTGATGGAAACCAATCGAAAAACCTAATTTTTCTTGGATGAGAAAATTTAATAATACACATACATATACATGCACAACAAGTTTTCAAAGACTAATACAAAAATGTATTCCAGTTTTTATTAGAAATCAGTAGGCAAGCTTTTTTCTTAGTATATAAAGTGACCTTAAATTTTATAAGGAAGAAGCATTCAAGAATGACTAAAAAGAGCTGTGAAATAGAAGCATATACATCCTCAAAGGTCAGTGTTAATATTCGTGTTTATGTAAATCACAGTTCTGAAGCTCAGAAGTCACTGTGTTGTCCTAGATCATGTGGCTAGTCAATGAACCAGGATTCAAACCCAAGTCAGCCCAGTTCCAAAGCACTTATTACTGCCATAGAGCCAGACTGAGTCTACAATCATTAGGACCATTGTCTGACACATCTATCAGCTTCATTATTGCTTTTTTTTGCTGGATACTAGAAATTAAACCTTGTACATATGAGTCAGAGATTAATCTTACTCTTACCTTTGCACAGCCCATAGGAACCATGGATGTACTATAGATCCCATGTTGCAGATGAGGTGATATTCCCTATATCCATGACCTGATTCGGTCTAAGAGCCTACAATATTGATAGTGCGATGAGGCACAACAAAAACAAATTCAAGGAAGGAAACCATTCTATTTAACTATTTGTCTCCTTTCCTTTCACACCAACCCTGCTCTTGCTAGGCTTCCTAAAATCTGAGGAGGATAAGAGTTCACATGATTTCCAAAAGAGATGAGTGATTCAAAGATCTACGCACCGGTAATGAGATGGCACTAATATCGGAACATGACCCAAAAGAAAAAAAGAACCTAAGAGGTACATGTTTTGGTTTTAGGAAGAGCAGAAGCTTTGGGTCCTCTGTAGAATCTAAATGATGCAATTCATAAATTACTTTGACTCAGTTTTTATAGGGGAATCTAAGAATAGAAAGGATATATCTGTTAATAAACTCCAACTGATGAGAGTATTTAATGTTCATAAAATTTTATTGTATTTTGTGCAATTCAATAAGAAATACTAAATATGAAGAAAAGATACAATCTGTTAAAGCTCTTCAAATAAATTCACCTCAATATTTTCTGAGTGTCTACTATGAGCAAGGAACTGGACTATGAATAATAAAAGCAGATTAAATTCTGGTCTTTGGAACTTACAAACTAGGATATAGACAGGAATATATGGCTCAAGGCAGAATACACTATCAAAGGCACTGTGGAAGCAGAAAGCAAGTGGAGAGATTTATTTTCCTAGGAGGTTTTATTGAGGACAAATATATAAGCTGAGACTGGAAATCTCAGTAAGCTATTGGCAGGTGAGGGTGGAAAGAAGAGAAGGAAGTCATTCAGTAAAAGAACACATGGAATCTAGAAAGTACAAGGCATGCCAAGGCTGTGACAGCAATGTTATAGGAGCACAAAGAGCAGGCATGTGGTGTGTGATTTTCACAGCAGGAGGTGGGCAGGGAGGTAGTGGGAGTGAGGAGGGGACGTAGAGGAGACAGAGAGAGCAAGGGTAAAATCAGATTATGGAAGGACTATGCTAAGAATGCATACTTGTTCTTTAGCCAAGGAGACCCACCAAAAGGCAGGTCAGGGGGAATAACCCAGGAATTTCTGCATCCCCCTTGAAATACACTGAGACTGCCCTTTCATTCTTTTAAATGATATGCTGTAGTCATTAACAATTAACTTTGCACAGTGACAGATGATTACTAGAATTGTCATGGTATTGCACGGTGAGGTATATAAATATGTTGAATCATATTGTACACTTGAAACTACTACAATATTGTATGTCATCTATACTTCAGTAATTTTTATTTTAAAAAGAAGAATCACTTTCAAACAAAAACAAAGACAAAGATGTTTTCTGAAAAGAGATCTGCAAGGAATTCAGAAATAGTCCCCAATAACTCTTCTAAAAGGAACCAAAGAATAGTAAACATCTTTCCAAGCATCAACAGTCTAAGTGCAGACAAATGTCACTGACCTGTTTCCATTAGCTCCTCCATGAAAGCTCCTTGCATGTCAATCTTGTACTGAAATAAACTGGCTCCTGTCCAGGTAAGAATACAGCCAGGCTCCTAACCCACCCACCAATGAACTCCAACTTTGCATGGGTGGTGTCTTTCATCAGAAAATAAAGACTAGCTGGGCTTTAGGTACTTGTTAAAAAATCACAAACTGATTGATACTGGGAAATTACTAAGAACTTGTTAAGAACAATGCTATTTGAAACTGATAGTTAAATAGGAATTATTTCATTTAAATTATAAAAGTTGTAGTATATTAAATTGGCATATAAATAGAGAATTCCTAGACAGCATTATCTGTAGAAAATCCCATCATAGAAATTATAGTGTAGTTTTGTGCCATCTGCCTTTGAGAGTAGGGATGTGATATCTGTTCATTTAAAAATATTTTTGCCTCTTCTTTTATATAAATAAAAACACATAGTCAAGGAACTAACCACAGTATCTCATCTTTTCACATGAGAACTGCTAAGATCAATTTTATATTCTTTTACTTTCAAGGTAAGGCTTATATGCTGTTTTGCAGAAACTAAATCCTGAACAATTGTTTACAAAGGGAATCGTGTGCTAAATTTAGGAAGCTCAGAGTCAAATTAATGGCACAATGATGACATTCTGTTGCATTCAGATGTCTGGTATGTAAGCTTCTTTCCTTTAAACAGTCTTTGCTCTATTTTAAATTCAATTGGATATAACAAATATTTATTGAGTATCCACAATATACCAAACACTTGGCTGGACATTTGGGATGCAGATATAAATCTCTTATCTTGCACTTTAAAAAATATGTGAGCAACCACAAGTCCAATAAATGGAAGAAAGTACATCATAAATAAAATGCGCACATGCATTATACACAGATTTAATTTTCTAGGAGAGAAGTTGTATCTAATTTAGTCTTTCTTTTTTTTTCAACATACAAGTAAAAGAGTCAGTAAATCATATAAAATTCTAAAGAAAACCTATAAGTGTTTTAAGCTTTCTGATATTTCCATAGGAATGTGTGTTACGCCAGACTACCAATGCCAGAGGAAAAGGCACTAAACAGAGATTGAATGTGAACTCGGTTGGGAGTCAAGTTTCATCCAACATTTAGGAGGAGATGGCATTGAGAATGGGTAGTGGGGTCAATATGAGTTGTGCCCACACAGAGAGCTCTGAAAGGCACTCTGGGGAGAATCCAAAACCCTGATGCAGAGGCCAACCAAGAACAAGAGAGGACAGACCAGAGCAGTTGATAAAGCCCAGCTCAGGGAAACTCTCACGAACTGCTCCGTGCAGCCTGCTCTGGCCTTGGCTGGTTTTAGGTTCATTCTCTTAACTGTAATTCTTAAGCCAGGGACACCTTGAAAGGAGCATCATAGCTCCTGATAATGAGATACACCAAAGCCAAAATTTCCAAAAGGAAGTAGGTGCTATCTTTGTTAGGGAGTTCAATACACATTTGTATATTCCCTCAACTTTTCTCCATCATAAAACATACAAGTTGGCAAGAGAATTATTTTGCAAGAGTTTATAGCTAGCAACATCAGATCAATAGTGTAGGCAAACATTCTTGATTTAACAGTCATTTTTTTCTTTTCCAATGAATGCCTATATTTGGGGGCATTTGTAAAGCCTGTAATATATCAGGGGAAAGATTACAGGTGAAGTTTTATGATGAGTGTTGAAAGACCTAGGAGGGTGCTCTTTATTTTCTAGAAATAGTAATGTACTTGAAATTATGCAGTCATTCTAGTGCATCCCTGGACCGCTACTTTAAAATAATGCCCTTCAGTAAAAAGAATCTGAAAACCAAAAGGGCAGTTCTCCCCACTGGCTTGCTCACAGATGCATGACTAAACCACTGAACTCTGACATCACCAGGGCCATCTGTATCTCACTTAACTAGGAATTCTTATTGGCTCATACTTAAGAAACTACATGTGTGAGATTTTCCACTTTCAGAGTTTATTTTTTGCATCTTATGTATACCACATTCACATCTTACCCACTTCTTCCTATTAAAATCCTACTACCCACGGTGCTCATGACTGCTGGATCTTGAATGAGAGAGCCCTACACTCTGAAACTAAGCATCACAGTCTACCATCTTAACCAGAACAAAGGGACAGCACTAACGCAAGGAGGAGAAGACTGAACACAAGGAGAAGCCACTGTCTTCCCCAAAGTCCTAGGCACAGGGGTTATGATGACCAAAAGCAAACAGCTTCCCAGAGTTCTACAGGCAATTTTCTAAGCCAGCAAGTACTGTAGGTGCACTGTACCCCACAGAGACGTTCTACTCATACCCTGTCCTGTGTGGAACAAGGTGGCATTCTGGGCTGGGTGGTTTCAAGATCTAAGAAAAACAAAGAAGGAGTTCAGAGTGAGCAGATATGTGAGCATTTCAGTTTTCGCACATACAACAATAGTATTTTCAAACTTCAATTTTCGCAATTCACCTTCATAACTATTGTTACTTTTGTGCTGCCTAGTGTATGATTTCTCACCAAATGAACACATTATAAAAATAAATAAATGCATCTCTGAAGATATAAAAAAGTTTCACGGGCTTGTTATATTTCTAAAGTATGTGAAATAAAAAAGTTTTAAAATAAATTGTCCACATATCACCTAAAATGTTGACTATTATAAATCATGGTTTGAAATTAAGTACTTTCCAATTTACAGCCAAACTTGGAAATGGGAAGCATAAATATTGTCTGTTTATGTGGAAATTCCAGTAACCAAAAGCATTACAGATTGCTGGTCTCAGAAAGGTACTTCATAAGCAGGGCTTCTGTTTGGTGTGGTTTCAGCACCCCTGCTCTGTGCTCCACCATCAGTCTCCGCTCCTTCTTGCAGGAGGCACAGCCAGCAAGGCACCCAGGCATCGTCCTCAAGCAGATCCTTGCCCATGACTATTCTGTAAAACAATTTGCCTAATAAACAAGTTATCTGAAACTCTAACAGGGGTTAAGTGTATGGGTTCCCTATAGTCAGAAATCCTCAGAGCAAAGAAAAGCTGGACCTTGAAAGGAAAATAGTCTAATTGCCTGTTTTCCAAGAGGGTGTGAGAAATTTATTAACCATCCGTTGGTGATTACAGAGAATGGACGTCATGGCTAACAAAACGGAAGAAACGGCTTCTGCACTAGTGTACCTCTTAGTGAAAGGACAAAATGCAGAATTGACTTAGGATTACTGACAGCATAATTAATGTGTGTAGTCATCAAAATGAGACACTGGGAAAGCTAATTAGCAGGTAACTCTGCAACACTTAAAAATAATTTTTATTAAATGCAAAACACCAAATAAAAAATTCAGACCTTAGGGTATTGTTAGAGTATTGAAAGGGAATTTAAAACTAAACACTTTAAGCCCTGGCTGGCATAGCTCAGTGGATTGAGCGTGGGCTGTGAACCAAAGTGTTGTTGCAGGTTCAATTCCCAGTCAGGGTACATGCTTGAGTTGCAGGCCACGACCCCCAGCAACCGCACATTGATGTTTCTCTCTCTCTTTCTCCCTCCCTTCCCCCTCTAAAAATAAATAAATAAAATCTTTAAAAAGTAAAATAAAACTAAACACTTTAAAATGTTTTTGATTGAGGAAACATATACATACAGTGAAATGCTAAGAAGTTACTGATACAATTCAATGAGTTTTGACAAATGCATGTGCTCCTTTAGTCAATGACGCTTTGGAGATACAGAACACTTTCACCACTCCAGAAAGATTCAACCTGCCACCTTAGAGTCCACTTCTCTTCCTGTTTCTTTATAAAGAACCACCATCCTGATTTCTATCACATCAAAGGTCTCAAACTTCAAACAAATACATTAGGCAGCAAGAACCTCCTGTTTCCTTGTTGAATTTTATGTTCCCTTCCTTCTGTCACTATAATATTTGAAACTCACTCATGTTATTGCATGCATCAGTAGTTCATTCTTTCTCTTTGGTGACTGGAACTATAATATATTCATTCCTCTGTTAATGGACATTTGGGTTGTTTCCAGTTTGGGGATAGTATGAATGCAGCTACTATCAAAATTGTCTATAAGTTTTTGTTTTGACACATATTTTCATTTTTCTTGGGTAAATACCTAGGGGTAGAATTCTGATTGATTAAGGGTATGTTTATATTTCTGAGACACTGCCAATAAGTTTCTCAAAGTGTTTGTGTCATTTTGCCTTCTGCCAACAATACATAAGTATTCCAGTTACTCCACATCCTCACCTCTATGTATGCTGTGAGTCTCTTAGTGTCAGCTACTCTAAAGAGTAAGAAAAATTTTTTCGTTGTGATTTCAACTTGCATTTTCTTGATGAACAATAACAGTGAAGACATTTTTCATGTTTACTGTCATCTGTATCCATTCTTATATATCTCTTCAAGTCTTTTTTCCATTTTTAAATCAAGTTGTTTTTAATTATTGGTTTGTTCTTTAAATATTCTAAACTTGACTCCCTGTCAGGAAGGTGTCATGCAGTATTTTCTGCAGTGGGAGTCTTGTCTTGCCATTTACAAAGTTTGGCTATTGACGAACAGAATGTTTTCATTTGATGAAGTACAATTTATCATTACTTTCTTTAAGGTTAATGTTTTGTATACTGTCTTGGCATGTTCCAAGGTTGCAGTACTATTCTCCCATGTTCTCTTCCAAGAAGTTATGAGTCCAGCTTTTATACTTATGTCTATGATCCATCTTAAATTAACTTCTGTTAATGGAATGAAATAGGAGTCAAACTTCATATTTCTCCCATATGTCTAGCCAGTGTTCCAACACCATCTGTTGAAAAGATTTTCTTTATTCCCTTAAATTGTCTTGGTGCCTTTGTCAAAAATTAATAGACCAACTACATGTGGGTCTCTTGAGGCACAGTTTATGTTTCTTTATTCTGTGTCTATATTAATGCCAAGCAACATCATCTTGATTATTGCAGGTTTATAGCAAATCTTGAAATCATGTGGTTTGGGTCCTCCAACTTTGTTCTACTTTTCCAAGATTGCTTTGGATATTCTGGGTTCTTTACACTTCATATACGTTATAGAACAATTTCTCAATTTATTAAAAATATTAAGATTTTTTTGAATTTTTGTGTAACCACTTTAATACTGAAGATGGAAGAAAATTTGCAACATTTTCAGCATATTATGCTTTATCATTTCAAGAAAGGTAGAAATGCAATTGAAATGCAAAAAAAGATTCTTGCAGTGTATGGAGAAGGTACAATGACTAATCAAATGTGTCAAAAGTGGCTTGCAAAGTTTCATGCTGCAGATTTCTTGCTGGATGATGCTCCATGGTCAGGTAGATCAGTTGAAATTGATAGCGATCAAATTGAAACATTGAGAACAATCAATATTTGTACCACATGGGAGATAGCCAACATACTTAAAATATTTAAATCAATAAAGTTATTGGTGAAAATTAAAAATGTATTGATTTATTTTAATCATTTTTATTGTTATTCAATTATAGTTGTCCCAATTTTTCCCCCTTTGCCCTCCCAACCTCTGCTCCCAAAGTCAATGCCCACAGTGTTGTCCATGTTTGTGGGTCATTCATGCATGTTCTTTGTCTAGTTCCTTCCCCTTCTTTCCACCACTCTGGTCACTTTCAGTCTTTTCCACATTTCCATGCCTGTAGTTCTATTTTGTTCATTAGTTTGTCTTGTTCATTAGATTCCTCTTACAGGTGAGCTCATATGGTATTTGTCTTTCACCAATTGGTTACTTCACTTAGCATAATATTCTCCAGTTCCATCCATGATTTTTGAATGGGAATGTGTTGATTCTATATTCTACAGTTTTTGAGTGTACTGTTTTATAAACATCGGTTATATCTATTGGGTTTAAAGTGTGGTTTAAATGTTTTACATCCTTAGAGATTTTCTTTTTGTCTGATTTTCTTACAGAGAGCTGTTAAAACTGCTGACTGTGAATTTATCTACATTTTCCCTTTAGTTCTGTCAGTTTTGCTTAATATATTTTGAAGTTTTTTAAATAGTTGATAGCACATTAGGATTTTTTATATTGACCCTTTTATCATTATAAAAATACATTCCCCTTGGCAACTGGTAATACTCTCATTCCCTCATACTCTCATTCCATTTTGTCTAATATTCATAAACACACTAGTTTGGGTGCTTGTTATTGGCATAGTATATCTATCCCTATTTTTATTTTTAATAGCACATACCAAACTTTTGATTTTTTATCTAGTCTGACAATGTACATCTTTTCATTGGAGTGTTTAATCCATTGATATTTGATGCAATTATTGATTTGTTTGGGATTTTCTATGGCATCACATTTGCTAATTTGTCAGTTAGGAGTTTTATATAATTGTCCCTCCTCTCTTGTTTTCGTTAGAATCATTATAATTATTTTTCTAATTTTATTTTCTCCAGTTGGCTTCAAAGCTGCACCTCCTTGAACTATCTAATGTTTTCTGTAGGAATTATAATATACATCCTTTACTTATGACAGGCTACTTAAAAATTAATCTTGTACTACTTCATGTAAAATATAAAAATCTTACAGCAATATTTATTCATGCCATCCCTTTTTCATATATTTTACATCTAATGTGATATAATACCCAAAATATAATGCTATTATTTTATTTGTATTGTCTTTTAAAGAAATAAAAAGTATTTATCCAAATATTTAAAATTTCTGGTGCTAGTCTTGCTTTTTGGATCTGATTTTACCTCTATTATCATTTCTCCAAAGCTTCAAGAGCTTCCTTTACCATCTATTGAGGTGTAGTTCTGCTAGCAACAGATTCCTTTAGATTTTGTATGAAAATTGTCTTTATCTTACCATGGCTTTTGAAGGACATTTTTAATGTGGTATAGCATGCTAAATTACATGACTTTTTTTCCTTCCAAAAATTTAAAGATGACACCCATTGTCTTTCTGGTCTCAATTGTTATTGATAAAATGTTAGCCATAATTTTTATTATTGTTTATCTATATGTTATATGTGGTCTTTTTCTGGCTATTTTGAAAATTTTAAGTGATCAGCAGTTTGATTATACTGCTTACAGTATACTGCTTACAGTATAGTTTATTTGGAGGGCATTTATCCTACCTTGAGTTTACTAATTTCTTGAATTTGTAAGAATATTCTTTATGACATTGCAAAATTTTCTGCCATTATTTCTTTAAGTATTATTTCTTTTCCATTCTCTTTTATATATCCATTTCATATTGCTCCACAGATCATTGGGATTCTCTTCATTAAAAAAAAAAACATTTTCTCTCTTTTCTTAATTTTTGAAGTCTTTAAGTTCACTGGCTCTTTTTTCTTGGATGCTCAATCTGCTGGTAAGTCCACATAAGAATTCTTCATTTCCATATAGTATTTTTAAGTTTTGGAATTTCTGTTTGGTTCTTTTTTACTTTCAATTTCTCTGTTGAATTTCCTTCTCTATTTCATGCATCATTTAGATATTTTCCTTAAATCCCTGAACATATTTATAATAAAGTTTTTTAAACCTTTGTCTATCCATCCTAATATCTTGATAATCTTTTTTAAGGTTTTATTTATTTATTTTTAGAGAGAGGGTAAGGGAAGGAGAAAGAGAGGAAGAGAAACATCAATGTATGGTTGACTACTGGGGACCTGGCCTGCAACCCAGGCATGTGCCCTAGACTGGGAATCGAACCAGCAGCCCTTTGGTTCACAGACCTGCACTCAGTCCACTGAGCTACACCAGCCAGGGCGTATCTTGATCATCTTGAAGTCTGTTTCTACTGAGTACATTTCCTTTAATTAAGGATCACTCTTTTGTTTGATGTGTTGGTTCTCTATATATCTCATAATTTGAATTTTATTCTGGACATCATGCAGTATAATCACATTGAGTGTGACACATTATCCTCTTTTGAAAAGCATTCTTATTTGTCCCAGCAGCCCATCACACTGATGGCAGGATCTCCATACCCTGCCAGGCATGGTTTTATGCTTTATGTAATAGATATATTTTGTTTCATTACTTAATTCTACCATGTGACCCTTACTCTAGGGTGCAATCAACTCTGCTTCTCCAGAAATCCAACAGCTCCAAAAACTGCACGGCCTTCATCTCTATGCCCATCTCTCAGTCCTGCAGCTGTGTCACTGGGCTTCACAGAGTCTCACTCAGAGCATGTGTGGCCCAGCTCAGGCCGATGGCTAGAGATATAACCATACCAACTCCTTATTTCCCACCATGATACTCCCTCTTGGTTACTTGTTCAACCAGTTTCAATTCTGACCTCCAATACCGGCCTCCTCATATCAGCAAGACCACCACTCTCTGGGTAGGCTCCAAACCCCAGCTTTACACCCAGAAAGTAGCCTTTAGTGTCTTCTCCCAAGGTCATACTCTTCCACTGCCTGTTGTCCAATGCCTGAAAATACTGCCTCAGCTACTCTGTCCAATATTAGAGTTGTTTATGTCAAAAGAGTAAATTCAATACCAGTTACGTCATCTGACAGAAACATAAGTCTACAGGTAATTAAGGGAGGATTTTAAAAACAAATAAAGTGAACTTTATTCAAGGACATATCCTAAATCCATGTTAATTTATCTTAACCCTTTTTGTAAAACAGAAAGTTTTAAATCCCCCTTGTTTTGGATTTCTAATTGGAAAAATAGCTTTATATAAATACATTTCACGTTGACTTTAAGGATGACTATGTCTTAGAAAGTTTCAGAGAGGATGATAAACTCTAAGACCACACAAGCTACGCTACATAAAGGACAACGATTCATCTTCCGTTTGGATGAGAGGTCTTTTACCACTGGCAGCCCACAGCACACAGGAGAGTTTACAACACTAGGCAGTCCAAAAGGTCAAGACTGTGAGTAACTGACATTAGCAGTCATCAGTAAATCCTGTCTACTTACACCTCTATGTATCCCCACAAATCTGTCAGGTGTAAGTTTACTTACAGAGAAAATCAGATGCTCTAAAATGCAAACTTCTGTCTAGTTACAAGTTAGTAATTACACAAAATCAGAAAATACCTAAAGAAAATGGTATTTTGTTTATATAATTTTCTATACAATAATCCTTTGGAAAGATTCACTAAAAATTTAGCTGACATATACTTGTTCTTTAATGACAATCTTTTATATTTAATAATATCTATGCTTGACTTTCAAAAGTTGTTCATTTTTAAACATTTTCTGAAAAGGGCATTATATACATGTTTAGTGACCAATAAAATTTAAGCACTAATAATAATTAAATTTTACAAACCAAAATAAAAATATACGTCAAAGATCAAAAGAATACAACCTGATGTGGCAAAAGTATGCAATATTAAGAAAAACAAAATTCAGAAAAATGAGAATATGCATTTTATTCACCATTGAAAATAGAGCATAGAAATATTCGTTGAATTCTAAAAAGAGTCAAAATAATTATTTTATTGTGATGATTGACTTACACAAATTGAAAGTATTCCAACTGAAAAAGAAAGCATTGAAAATTGCCATTCTCATTAATTTAAGCATGACAGCTAGTAATTACAAGTTCCTGGTCTTTTAATCTTAACCATTCTTAGCACTCTACTGAATACTGCCTGAAAAAAAGCAGATGAACTAATAAATTGGGATTGCCAAGCTAATACCAGAAAGAGTGATTTTATTAGATAAAACTGAAGGTGTAGCTAAATTCAAAATTTATATGATGTATATGCATATTTTACTTCGCATTTCTCATTTTTATAACTGGTGATTAGGATGGAACTTGAGGTCATTAGAAGCACAATAACTGTTTTTTCTAGTTTCTCTTCTTACATCCAGTGATGTTGCCTAGGAATGCAGAGCCTTCCCACTACTCTAAAGTCCATCTCCCCAGTTACTAATTTCAAGATAATAATCAGAGCTGGTATAACAGGACTATACTAGTAACCCACCTTGCTCTCAAATATGAATATTTTCCCTACATTTCCAATCTAATGGGATTTCTTTAAACTCAGGTAAAGGATATTCTGAGTTTCTACACCGCTAAGGTATAGCTTCAAATAATTTATCTTTCTTCAGCATCTAAAAAGTCATGGGAAATTCCATGAAGAAAGTGGATGGTAAGCTTCAAATTCAGAAGCATGAATATTATTCAATATAGTTTCTCTATTTCAGCATTAAAATAGTTAAAAGGCTCACATATAAAGGTAATATTAATAAAAATAACTTTCTGATAATAGAATTATATAAGAAAAATTGTATATTACCAAAAAGCACATTGCGATTCACTAAATTACACTAAATAATACTTTAAATATAAATTATAAAAGATTCTCCTATACTTTAAACATAATTAATATTTGACTATGTTTCACAGCTTTTAAATGTTCTATTAGTTCTTCATCCTAACTGGCCTTTAGAAGGAAAAGGCAGGGTTTATGTAATTTAAAAGTACTTAAGTAATAATAGACTTACAACTTGTGGGAAATGGCAGAAAAAACTCAGGTGAAATCTCAGGTCTTACTAAATTTTATCATAGTGCAGAATTCCCAAGCCTATGACAACAGCTCACTCGCAGGAGGCAGATCATACACAGCACCCAAGTTTGCTAATGATTAGTGAAGGGCACTGACAAAGAGTCTGTCTTTGAAAACCCTAGCCAGACTCCTTTGAGACTGCTTCTTGAATAGACCCATCAACCTTGGCTTCAACCTGATCTTCTCTGTGGGAAGATTACGGCTGAATTCCAATTTGCCAGTTAGCAAACCCAGATGGCTTTTGATACAGGGTGCAGCCAAGAGGGAGACCCCAAATAGGGATTTGGAATGGGATCCAGAACTCAAGGTGTCCAGGAAATATTAGAAAGATATATAGGATGTCCTCACTCCTTCCCCCCACAGGTGAGTTGGGGGAAGGGACACATGGAGCAGGAACATGCAGAGCTATTTTCTACAGCCACAGCTTTGCAGCTAACCTCTAGCATGGTCATTTAACATATCTATAACCTTTAACTGGTTGCACAGATATGTTAAATAGTTGTGGCCATGCCTTGAGCCAGAGGGATGGAAGTGACTTCCACCCAAGATATAACTGAGGGCAGCTCCCCGTGGTTACAATGCCTGCACGAGAGCTTAGAGTAGATTGGCTCCATGACATGGGGCCACCCCTGCCCAGACTCATGATGGCAGCCCAGTAAACTTGGAATACAGGAATGCTAGCAGGTGTAACTGATTGTAGGAGGAGTTGGAAATGGGGGTACAGAGAAAGGTTGGAGCAGGGTTTAAACCCACATTCAGCAGCCATTGGGAGGAAAACCACGCGGTTTTGGCCACAGTGGGGACCCCAGCAGCTTTGATAGAAGAGAACCACATGGCTTTGGAGTGCTCTCTTTGGCCACGTGGCTTAGGAAGCAGGAGAGACTTTGCCTGGAAGAAAAGGGGTGAAAGGACTCTTGCTAGTGGACCATGAGAAGGTGCTACATGACTTTGGCTTAACTGGAGATCCTGAGCGGCAACACAGCTGACAGTGCCGGTAGCCTGAATCACAGACTTCTGCAACTTTTCCTGAGATACGGTACCCCAGATTAGGGCAGACAGAGAAGGAAGGACTGTGTGTATCTGTGGGTATCCTAAAAAACTTTAATATTTTAATGAAGACATCGGGTCACTACTCTAAGTCTGTATAGCTTTAAATAAACATTTCCTTTCCTTTTCACAAATCTCTGGCATTGAGAGACATCTTTCCGCTGGTGGCAGACAATGAGAACCTAGTGGTGGGGGGTACTTTCGGTAATTGTATATTGTACCCCCTTGGCTCTGTTCTGTAACACTTTCACATGGAAATTGCAATGTTCTGTAGCTTAACCACCAGTTCCTGCCTCACTAGCCACACCTTTTCATGAATTGCTTGGCTGAGCTACACACATAGAGCAGCACTTCCATCCAGCAAGCCTGCCTTTAACAACCACAGCAGGGAAGCAAGCTGCCCTGGCCCACTGCAGACCCTCCTAGGCTTCCTAACTGTTGTGGAGAGCAAAGGTGAAGAAAAACAGAATTTTAGCATCCAAGCACGCTCTTTGAAGAAACAGGAGAGCTGAAATCAATTCTCTCTCTTCTAAGAAGAAAGGGATTATGGAACATGATCTCTAAAGCATAATTAAAAACAAGATCTTAAGTCCTTTCCAGTGCTATCACACCAATGGAACCCTTAGAATCATGAAAGAATTAAAATACACCTCTTAGCAAATTCAACTGCATGGGATAAATAGCATTGAAAAAAACATTACATTAATGGCTAGGATAAAGTATAATTGAAATTCTTAGCTCACATTGCCCTGTAAGCCCCCTAATACTGCCAGTCCAGACTTATTTACATCTTTGTTTACACACATCAGCTCATAGGCACATCCTGATACTTTATCACAGACAACAAAACCAACCTTTTTTCAATTCTCTCTGAGTCAGTTACATGTAAAACCTTCCTTCTAAAATCCCCAGTTTCAGACCTGCCACAAATTTAGGGCTTAAAGACAATGGTAAGAACAGACAAGTGAAACAGTTTATTGCAATAAAAATCTTGATTTGTGGCCCTATCTTACTGTCATGAACTATTCTGTTAAAAGTTTAGGTCACAGTAAATCTCATTTATTCCTTATCCTAGCCATGGGAGAAACAAATCCACCTAGACTTATAATTTCAGTCTTTGACTCTCTATATTTTTTCTAACTAAAACTAAAGTACCCTAAAAAATATTTTGAAAAAGGCTTCCAGTCAAGATGGCA
The DNA here is from genome assembly GCF_019186645.2 of Phyllostomus hastatus. Classification (NCBI taxonomy): domain Eukaryota; kingdom Metazoa; phylum Chordata; class Mammalia; order Chiroptera; family Phyllostomidae; genus Phyllostomus; species Phyllostomus hastatus. The sequence continues at coordinate 7,761,825 of NW_025334017.1, read as the reverse complement.
TAGGTAGCCCTGGCTGGCATAGCTCAGTGGATTGAGCACAGGCTGCGAACCAAAATGTCGCAGTTTCGATTCCCAGTCAGGGTACATGCCTGGGTTGCAGGCCATGACCCCCAGCAACCGCACATTGATGTTTCTCTCTCTCTTTCTCCTTCCCTTCCCTCTCTAAAAATACATAAATAAAATCTTAAAAAAAAAAGATGGCATAGGTAAATGCAGTACTCATATCCTCTCAAAGCCACATCAAAATTACAATTGAACTACAGAACAACCATCTTTCAGAACTGCATGAAATCTAGCAGGATGGAAGTCCTACAACTAAGGATAAAAAGAAGGAGCCACACTGAGACTGGTAGGAGGGGCAGAAAAAAAGAATAGGCTGGTCCCACATACACATGTGGTAGATAAAAATCGGGAGAGATATCTCCACTGCAGAGGTCTCTCTTAAAGAGTGATGGGTCCCAGCCCCACACCAGGCACCCCAGCCCAAGTTTCCAGTGCCAGAAAGAGAAGTCCCTATAACTTCTGGCTGTAAAAATCAGTGGGGATTGATGCTGAGAGAGGTGAAGGGTTTCTGGAGTCCAGGCAGTTACTCTTAAAAACAGGCACAGACTTACTCTGACTCACTCGCTCTGAACTCCAGCACTGGGGCAGCAACTCAAAAGGTATCAAGGATAAACATGGAGGAACTGAACTGTCTGGAATCAAGGTAAGAGCTGGGACACACCTTTCTCCCAGACAGAAGTGCTAGCAGGGGCCAGTGGTCCTTTTCTGAGCCCTCCCCCTCAGGGCCAGCAGGTAGACACCATATCTGAGACTCCATCAACCTGGTGATCACTGATAGCCCTGCCCTGGTGATTCCCTGAGACACTGCCCCGCCCAACTTGCCAGACACCCAAGCTGTTTCCAGTGACTTTCTCATACAAATGCATTGTCTTGGCTCATGCTTCAGACTTTCCTAAAATCTTTCAAATAAGCAGCCTGTGATTTCAGCAAGCCCCATACCTTCTGTTAACTGGCCCCAGGCCCAGCACTAGGGGCAGCTGGCCTTGCTTTGTAGCTTCACCTCTCCTGGGCACCTCCAAGACCAATAAAAGTAGCAGCCATTTGCAGATCACTTTGTAGCTCATGCCAAGTGGCCCCAGGTAGGACATAGGTGGCAGCTGACCTGGGCCTGGACCTCCCGGGAGGCCCCACAGTGAGCACACCTGATGGACAGCTTCAGATCCCATAAAAGCGACCACCCAACCACTTCTACAAGCAACACACTCAAAAGGTAGATTCAGTGGGTTTCAAAGCAATGTTGAAATAAGTCCTGTTCTGTGGGGTGGACCCCTGCACACCTGATCCTCCACGATGGTCATAGCCAGCCCTTGCATCTGATTGACCTTGGGGCAAGTCCCTCCCAGTGACATGTCAACAGCAATTTAGGCTCAACTACAACAGAGGGTGTACAAAGCCCATATGGGAGGGGCACAACTGGAGTACCCAGCTCAAGTGAATGATGAGGCTATGCCACTGGACCCTACAGGACACATACAATATTAGGCCACTCTACTGAGCCTGAGAGATGCAGCAACTCTACCTAATACATAGAAACAAACAAAGGGAAGCTGCCAAAAAATGAGGACACACAGAAACATGTCCCAAATGAAAGAACAGAACAAAACTCCAGAAAAAGAATTAGACAAAATGGAGACAAGCAATCTACTAGATGCAGAGTTCAAAACACTGGTTTATAAGGATGCTCAATGAACTTAGGGGAAGGGGAGATGAACTTAGAGAGAAAATTTCAACAGTATAAAAAAGGAGATGGAAACCATAAAAAAAAACAGTAAAAAATGAAGGATACACTAACTGAAATGAAAAATAATTTACAGGGAATCAGTAATAAACTAGATGAAGCTGATAATCAAAACAGCAATTTTGAACATAAGTAAGCAAAAAACAATCAGAACAGCAAAAAGAAAAAATAATATAAAAAATGAGGATAGTGTAAGAAGCCTCTGGGATAATGTCAAGCATACCAACATTCACATCATGGGGGTGCTGGAAGGAAAAGAAAGAAAGCAAGAAATTGAAGACCTATTTGAAAAAATAATAATGGGAAACCCCTCACCTGGTGTAGGAAACAGACATACAAGTCTAGGAAGCACAGAGAATCCCAAATAAGATGAGCCCAAAGAGACCCACATTGAAAAACATCATGATTAATACACAAAACATTAAAGACAATTAGAGAATCTTAAAAGCAAGAAGAGTAAAACAGTTACCTACAAAGAGGTTCTCATGAGACTGTCAGCTGATTCTCAACAGAAACTTTACAGGCCGAAAGGGAACGGCAGGAAATGTTTAAAGTGATAAAATGCAAGGATCTACAACCAAGGATATTCTACCCAGAAAAGCTATCATTTAGAACTCAAGGAAATAAAGAGAGCTTCCCAGATAAGAATAAGCTGAAAGAGTTCATCACTACCAAACCAGTAACACACTAAATGTTAAAGCATCTTCTTTATGAAGAACATAAAAATATAAACAATAAAATGGCAATACATACCTATCAACAAGTGAATCTAAAAAGCAAGATAAATGAACAAGCAGAACAGAAATAGACTTATAGGTACAGAGAACATTTGAACAGTTGCCAGGTGGGAAGGATTTGGAGGGATGGATGAAAAAAATGAAAGGATTACAAAATACAAATTGGTAGTTTACACAATAGTCATGGGTATGTAAAGTACAGCATAGTGAATATAGTCAATAATATTCTAATAACTATTTATGGTGTGAGATGGGTATGAGATTTATCAGAATCATCACTTAAGTGATATAATGTCTTATCACTGAGGTATACACCTGAAACTAATATAGGTATATCAACTGTAACTGAAAAATGAAAAATTAAGTAAAACACTTTGAAAAAATTTCAGAGAGAATACTTTGAATGTATTTCATGTTTACTGCTAAGAAAATAAAAGAAATATGTGTGCTCTTATAAATGACATCTGAAAATATTAGTTATGCTTTTAATGCCAATTTTTAATCTTTTTACAAATTTTCAAAAGAACAGGAAGAATAAATTGCTTCACAAAGCATCCTAAACATCCATGTTGCCACCCATCAATATTGCAATGCCAATACTGCAGTATGTTCTCCCAGTAAAAATTTGATATTTAGGTTACCAAACAATAGGGGAAAAAAGCATGAAGCCCTGGCCGGGTGACTCAGTTGGCTGAAGCATCGTCCATACACCAAAAAGTTGCATGTTTGATCCCTGGTAAGGGCACATACCTACGTTGTGGGTTCCATCCCCAGTCAGGGCATGTATAGGAGGCAACTGATCAATATTTCTGTCTCACATTGATGTTTCTTTCTCTCTCTCTCTCTCCCCTCTTTCTTGTTCCCTCTCTAAAATTAATAAACATATCCTTGGATGAGGATATTTTTAAAAAGCATGAAGACCTCCACATGAGCTAAAATAAGATTTATTATATTGTTTTGCATTATTCATACTTCATCATAAAGTAGTACTTTTATTTTACTTAACCTAAATGACATGGAAATTTTTAGAAGAGAGATGAACTTGTTTTGAATGAAGTTTTATGACTTCTCATGACATGGGGACTCTGATGAGAATGTGTGGTTATGCATTACATACATGCTGGGGTTTTCCATCTAAAAGCCGTGTTAGCAACATTAGTGAGCATTATCAAATGCTGTACAGGTCAAATTGCTGACCTAAACAGAACTGACAATATATGGCTGTGACAGGAAAAACGTATCATAAGGTAGATCCACAGAGCTTGATAAGCGCTAAAATTTCCAGAACTGTGAAACTAAAATCTGCATATTTGGGCATTAAAAATAAGGGTCCCAAAGCTTATTTTCATAGCCCTGTAAACTCTGTTATGCTACATACATTAACTAGAACAGATTATCACCTGCAGAAAGTAACATGGTCAAAGATAATTATAAGTGTGCCCAGCTCAGTAGTAAAAATGAAAAAAAAATTATGAACCACTCTAGAGATATATTGTCTAACCTTTTTCAAAAGCAACTTTCTAGGGAATTGGAATATGAAAATCTACAGACTCAAGAGAGAATCATTTTAGTCAGTCTCCCTGGGTCAGACCCACCCAGGTTTCTGACATCACGCATACCATCTGGTCATCCAGTGTGCACCAAACAAAAAGACTCTGCAGCATAGTACAGAGAACCTGAGTCTAGACAACCAGCTCTGCTTTCATGTCCGCTGATATGACCTTCATATCATGCCCACTGATAACCTTCTTGTCAAGAAGGATCTTGACAAGATCCTTCTCAAGGATCTTACAGACTGTGATCTTTACAGTCTGTAAAATAGGGGTAACACTGACTATGTATACAATAATTGTATGAAATATGAATAATTATGTGAAATCTCTAGTATACTGGGTTTTATATGAGGTTGAGTTATGACTATACCTCCCCACTTATTGAAACTTTCTCAGTGCTGATGTCAATTCCTGATAATTTTAGGTCTCTAGAGAAATGAGCAGGACATGCATTATCTATACCTTCTTGCTAATACAACCCTGGCGCTGTTCACGCCACTAGGTGTCCTACCCAGGGGATAAGTCACACTGGACGAGGCCTTGACAGTACTGCAGGGACTGGTGCAGGGACTGGTGCAGGGACTGGTGCAGGCAGGGCAGGTGACCCAATACTGGTCAATTGTATATGGGGAGGAATCTGAGAAAGATTTTCAGTGCAGATGAAATCAGAGCCATAAAAGTGGAAAGGATCTTATTTTATGTGCCCATTTCCTTCCAGAGTTGAATGTTTTCATGTGAAAACATGAGACCCGGAACTGCTAAAGGTATATTGTAACCAGGGTGAAAGACCAACAGAATTCCACAAACATCAACCTAGAGCCCTAATATTGTTATACCTGTAACCCAACCCCAGCAACTATTTCCTCTCAATTTCTCATTATGTGAAATTTATTAATAAACACCCAGTGTCTGAACTTGAGCTTCTCAAACACTGTAATAAAAAGAACTCTTAAAAAAATTTTCAATCAGTTACAGACAAAAGCATTTGTAAAGTACAATATAAACAAATTCCCAAGATTATGGTCTTGAATGTCATGATGAAGTCAAATTTCTATAAATGTTTCTAAATGCTTACTTGACTACTTAGCTCCTTATAGAGTAGAAATAAAGTTTGTGTACTGGAACCAGCCTATGCGTCACACTTTGAATAGCACTGATTTAACACCCTTTTACTCCGGGCACTTTGCTTCTTGCAACCAACACATCCTGATAATACAGGGAACATAATCACTCATTTATCCAGAATTCAACATATATCTATTGGGCAACTCCTCTGTGTAAATCAGGGTACAGGCCCTGTGGAGAATACCTAAACGAGTAAGGCAAGCACCTTTTCATCCCTAAAATACAGGAAAACTATACACAAATAATAAAATCTAACCTGAAAAGTAATAACAATATGGAATAATACTATGGAATAATAATTCACAGAAAATAAGCACCTTCAAATATAAAACATATTCACCCTGGCCAGGTGGCACAGTTGGTTAGAGCATCATCTTGTGCACCAAAAGGTTGTGGGCTTGATCCCCGGTTGTGGTGACAGCTGATCTATGTTTCTCTCTCACATCAATGTCGTCAATGTTTCTGTCTCTCTCTTAATCTCTCTCTCCTTCTCCCCCCCTCCCTCTCTCCCTACCTTCTTCTCTTTCTAAAAAAATCAATAAAAACATATCCTAGGGTGAGGACTAAAAAAACACATATTCATGTTAATGTAATAAATTATCCACCAATAGAATCATGACAATTAGGAAAAAATAAGAAACTTATTGATGTTTGACCTAAAAACACTTGAAGTATCACTGAACGTTCACTGGGGTTCACCGATTTAGTAATCTGTTACAAAGGAAACAAATGGGTAAGTTTTTCATGAAAGGAGAAAGGCCAAGCAGGAATTTGATTTCAGTGATTTTTCTCTATGGCTACAATTTTGAATCATATCTAAATGAATCAAAATTTCAACTATAGAAGATAATGAGAAAGTTTTATTTATTCTTTTTTATAACTCAAAAATCAGTTATTAAACTTTTGAAAATAATACAATACAGTAAAAATATGTTTGCTTTAAATATAATTATTATACAATGGCAGTGAAGGATGCAGCCTTTAACTCTTAAGTAGGACATGTGTTACAATTTTCAGAGTCCCTTTAAAAGACACACAACGTAAAATTAACATTTTCTGCATTCTCCTCCCTTTGAACATGCTGGAAGTTTGATAATTTCTATTAAAAACAACGATTTTTATTTTATATATGCATATTTTTCTAAAGGGAGTTGCCATTATTTAACAGGAAGTTATGCATGTGAAGAGAGAAATCTTATTTTTTTTAATATGGAAAATATGCCCTGGCTAGTGTGGCTGAGTGGATTGGGCACTGGCCTGCAAACCAAAGGGTCACTGGTTCAATTCCCAATCAGGGCACGTGCCTAGCTTGCGGGCTGGGTCACCAGAAGGAGGCACATGAGAGGCAACCACACATTGATGTTTCTCTCCCTTTCTTTCTCCCTCCCTTCTCCTCTCTAAAAATAAACAATTTTTTTTAATTTGGAAAAAAAAATATAATTTTAATAAACAAAAATTTGATAATTTTAACAAAAATAAATTTAAAATCTAGATTTTAATAAATTTAAACCACTTCAGACATTCTAAACTATAGGTTTTATGATTCTTTCCAGTAGTAGAAACCTCTTCCTAAATAAAGTCTTATTTAGACTTCAAAGTCATTTTTTAAAGATTTTATTTATTTATTTTTAGAGAGAGGGAAACCAAGGCAGAAAGAGAGGGAAGGAGACATCAATGTGTAGTTGCCTCCCATGCACCCCCTACTAGGGACCTGGCCCAAAACCCAGGTATGTGCCCTGACTGGGAATCGAACCAGTGACCTTTTGGTTTGCAGGCTGGTGCTCAATCCACTGAGCCACACCAGCCGGGACTAGACTTCAGAGTTTTAAGACATAGACTCTTAGGTGTTCTGCTGAAAGTGCTCTGAGCCTTCATTTCCTGCTGAATAGGATCAGGAGCAGAGTGCACTTCCCTTGTGGCTCCCTCTGAGGAGCCTGACTCTCAGGCTCCTGAGGACATCTTAGCACATATGCGACAGGAGCACACTGCTGTGGCGACACATTTTTGTCATGTTCATATTTGTCATTCCTCTACTGGAGAAGGTGAGGTAGATTGTTTTGTCACCAGGAAACCATTTCTTATTGACATTTCTCATTATTTTGAACACTGCTGATGTTCCATGTGGTGTAACCTTCCATTTTGTTCACAGTGATACTGTGCACAAATTATTTGCTCATGAATACGTGGACCAGTTACTCTTACCCAAATTGGTTGACACTGCCCACCATCCTTCGCACTTTGTTCTGGCATGACTTCCTTCTGGAAGACTCCATGTCTTCCCTCAGGCTGGGTTAAATGCCCACTCAGGACCCCAGAGTTTACAAGGCTTAGTTCTGCATTGTAACACATTCCATTGACGTTATCTATTTGCCCAACTGTCTCCAGCCATAAGACTATAACCTCGTAGGAAAAGGATAATTTTTAATTCATCTCACAGGCAATCAAAATAAAGAATGGAAAGTAGTAGAGAAAAATCATGTCAAACATTTTGTTAGGTAATGCTAATAATTAAACACAATCCCACTACTAGCATTAGCCACACACACACACACACAATCCTCAGACATATATTGTAACAGTTACTGTGCTTCAGAGATTTACTGTGACTAAATCACGTTTCACTATCACAGGAACCACACTGTGCACCCGAATCAGCCAGAGTCTGGCACTGGATAGGCCACATGATTAGCCCTCAGTTAATACTCCTGAATGAATTCATGAATAAATGAACAGATGGATGGCTGAATGAATAAGTGAATGAAATGGCTTCTGAAATTTAGTTCACAACTATCTAATCACAATTCTCTGTTGCGATTCTATAGGTGAGGCTCTATAAAGCCTCACAAATAATCATGCTGGTGCAAGTGAGTTAATTTTAAATGTTACAAGTATCTCAAATGGAAACAATAATGTTCAAAAATGAATCAGCACTCAGGAAATATATGTGCTACCATATAATACAGGGTCCAGCACAAATGATGCCCCTTTTTATTAAAAAATATTCTATTACAAAATCATAAGCATGTAATCCTGTAACATAATATCACACTCAAGTACACCATATGACATTTTAGATGAAATGTTCAAATTAAAACTATAAATTATTATACCAATATTATTACCCTACCAACCACACTCAAGCAGGCCTTACTTCTGCCAGGCCCTGGATATTATTAACTTCTCAAACTCACTTTTCTCTACACAAAGTTGACAGAAGGTAGGTAGACAGGAGAGGCAGAAGGAAGGACAGAGAGAGAGAGAGGAGTGGATGGTAAAAGGGGGGAGAGAGGCAGGAGGAAGAGAAAGAAAGAATGAGTTTCCTTTGAAGTAAAGGAAAACTCAATTTAAAACAGTTGTGTGGGGCATAAATTTCTTGTGAAATATGTCCCCAGGCTGCTATTTATTTTCACAGTGGTCATACATGATAAATGCAAAAATTACACTATATACTTGAATCCACTGACTTTTAGATACTTAAAATCTCAAGCCAAACAAACTGGATGGCATTATACAATATTAAAACTTTGTGACTGTTTTAAGTTTCCTCATGCTTCCAATTCTGAAGCCACCTCATTACAGTTTTGATGCCACATATAAAATGAAAATGTGCACTGGTAGAAATGCAAGCAAAGAAGCTCCACCAATGTACAGCTTCCCACAGACTCTAAATCAAGGTAGTGAAAATTTAAGTGTGGCCCTGGCCAGAGTGGCTCAGTTGGCTGGAGTGTCATCCCATAATATACTGAAAGGTCACAGATTTGATTCCCAGTTGGGACATATGCCTAGGCTGTAGGTTCAATCCCCGGTCAGGGTGCAAATGGGAGGCAACTGACTAATTGTTTTCACTCATGTCAATGTTTCTCTCCCGCTCTCTCTTCCTCTCTCTCTCCTTCCCTTCCCCTTCTCTAAAATCAATAAGCATGTCCTCAGGTGAGTATAAAAAAGAAAATTAAGTGTGAATAAAAAGAAAAGGGAACAGGCTCAAAGACATGATTAAAAAAGAAAATGTTTTATATCCTATTTAAATTGAATTACAGTAATTCAGATTTATAATTTTAAAAATAAACAAATGTCACAGCTGTTTACTTTGCTAGTGGCATGTGCCCAGTGAGTGTCTGTAAATGTTTACTGAGAGCTCCATGGTTCACTCTCTGCTTCCAATGATGGTTGTGTGATGGTTAATTTTAATTTTGGCCCAGCTTGACTGGGCCAAGGGATGCCACAATAGTTGATAAAACATTATTTCTAATGTTTACAATACGCCTGTGAGGATGTCTCTGGGGAGAGATTAGCATTTGGACCTACAGATTGATCAATCACCTTTAGGAATGCTGGTGGCATCAGCCATTCAGTTGATGGCCCAAACAGAGCATAAGGGTGGAACTTGCTGTCTCTGTCTGCGCCGAGGCATCTGTCTTCTCCTGCCCTTGGACATCAGCCATCCTGGTTCATAGACCCTCATACTCAGACTGAATTACACCACCAGCCCTCCTGGTTGTCCAGCTTGTAGATGGCAGATGGTGGGACTTCTCAGCCTCCATCGTCATGTAAGCCAATTCCTATAACAAACCTCCTGATATATACTGTATTTTGCCATGTAAAATGCACACCCACGTTTTGTGCACATTATACATGGGATTATTATGCCCGTTACTGTATCCATGGCATGTAATCATCATACCTATGTATAATGTGCATGCTTATTTTTCCCTCAGAAATTTGAGCAAAAAAAGAGTGCATTAACATGGCAAAATTCTGATCCTCTGACGAACACTGGCCAATAGAGGCTGTATCTCTCCTTTTAGACAAAAGTAGAGCCGAGGTAGTCTATTCTTCAAATCTTCCTAGAAATAATTTCAAAAACTTTCTTCCATAAACTTCACAGCATATCTTCTTCAGACAAAGTGTTTATGGAATTTGATCAGGCCTGCCATTTTGCAGGAAAGAATAATAATACAGCAGTCACTGCCCGAGTTACTATGGAGAGAAAAGAAAATGAAGTAGTAGAAAGAAACATGCATCTACTCTCAAGCTGCAGGTAGTAATTTCAAAAACTGATGTGAGAAGTAGACAGTTAAGAACTGATGACTGGTACACCTAAATTAACATCTAACTTGTTTTCCGTAATGGCCCCTTTTCTGCACCTGTTTCACCCATCATGTGGTGCAAGTTTCCGATCACTTTTCTGTTACATCAAGGAAGTGGCTGTGTTGGGAATGTTGCACGGCTCCTTTCTCAGTCATACGGGTGTAAAAGGCCAGATCATAAAACACACTGCTCCAGGTGGCCTTTGAGAGTCTCCGTAAGAGTGTCACACTCACAAAAATACAACTGCAGCGATCATTCATGGCGTGACACAGGTGGACTGCAGTGGTTACAGAAGCAGGGGCACAGGCACTTTCATTTTGCAATTTTACAATCACAGTGGACAGCTGACCAGATAGAGATATAGCTGGGGTTTGCAGGGTGAGGGTGCTCTGCAATAAAATCAGTCTATAAACCTCAGTGGATACATCTTTTCCGGTAGTAAGAGACCGATGTGGGCAGCACAAGTAACAGATGTAGCTAAACATGGTGCTACATTACATCAATTGCATCTTAATGTAGGTCCACTCTAAGAATATGGGGTAGAATCATGAGTTAGCAGTTATCAAACATTGGGAACCACCAAGAAATCTTGACAACCAACTGAATAAGACCATGGGGACCACTTTTCTAAGTTGTCCAAGTTTCTCTAGTAAGCCACCTTAATATATTGTTGTGTTTCATTCTTTCCTGCATATGTGGTTTAAAGTTTTACCAATTGAAGAGCTGAAGACAATGTCTATGTACTATCCTGACTCAACTGACATTGGCTCAGCAACTTGGGTGGGCCAGAACACGCAGCATAGGGCAATGATTGTAGGAGTAAAGAAGCAGGGGCGGGGGATGAGGGGAGGATATTTTCCTTTCCACATTCTGAGACAGCTCCTGCGATATCAGTAATCCACCATTAAGGCTAATCTGAAGCCCTTCATTTTTCCTTCTGAACTACTTCCAAATTAGCATTCCCTTTAACTTTGATTGTACCTTTCACGAAATACATCACTAAGAGAAAGATGAAACTATCATGTTCCTTTGTTTAAATATATCTGATCAATGCTGACAAGAGTGGATTACTGCACATCAGGCTTCTATTTATGCATTCCAATATTGCTGCTTAAAGAACACGACATTGATGGCTCATCTTTTGTCTATGGTTTATTACTGTTCAACTCTTTTATCTCCAGGACTTTTTCTTGCACCGTGTTATCATCACACATACTGTAGTTGATACAGGAATCAGTAGTTTAATCCTGCCAAAAAATCTGTTCCCCCTACATTTGATTGTAATAGAAGAAAATAACTTAATATCTCTGGAACTCCCAGAAATGTTTGATGATCTTATTTCTTAGGCTCATAGATGAAGCTTATAAAATTTGCTATGATTTCCTACATCATCTTTTTTCATACACATTGAGTTCAATCCAGATGGCCTATTTCTGATGTCATCTGACTTGCTGCTGCTATGTTGATTTAAGTTATATCACATGAAAAGTCTCCCTTACAGCACTGATCGTGCCTTCCAGTTGTGAGTCCCCCGTGGAGTCAGCCTCCAGTACCACTTTGGAGAAAAGCATGGCAGCTAACCAAGTGGACTTGCTTCCTAAGGTGAATAAAAAATGCCTGCTTTTAACTCCCCTCAACACTAATTGGTGTTAATATGTGTAATTTGTCACGAGTTTACAACAGAATATACCATTCGACTAAAAGATAAGATTTTATCAATGATTAGTATTCAAAATGCCAGTTAAATGGAAGTGCAAGCCAATGACACGTAACACAAACTATCCAATTTACATTTTTAACTTGATATGTTTTACAAAGATAGTGAAATAAAATGGGGGCTATCCCCCAATGCCCTGTAAAACAACACTCTTATCTTTGAGCTAAGCAAAATATTGGAGAACAGATATTTTGAGACGGGTATAGTACAAAAAGTTCTGGTGAAAGCACTGAGTCTTATATCACTCAATGACACAAATTTGGGAAGGTGAAACATTAGTCGATTGCTGTTCTCTTTGACTTGCCCAGAGAATCACTAGTTCCCTGATTTGGAAGAGAAGCACCTGTCTATTGAGAAAGGGTGACGAGAGTGCAGGCTCATGGGCAGTACGGGTTGGAGGGCCTGACAAGGTCTCTGCTTGTAAAAATTAGATGGTCCATTGTTGAGAGAAGCAGGGGCAATCATGGAAGTTGTTAATGATTTCATTCTTTTTCTCTAGGTTTTCTGGGTCTTTTGTGCTTGGAGAAACACTCTTTAGAATGCTTTTCCTGATTAATTTTATTCCTGAATTATTAAGTAGAATCACATGTTTGAATTTCTTTTCTCCACTCCCTCCACAGGTATTTGCATTATGAATGGTTTCATATAGATGCCCGGTTCCTTCATTAACAAGGTATTGGAATAGAATTTCAGCTCTCACATTCTCGTAAGAGATATGAGCTCAGTGGATGTGATGATAAGTCGTAAATATATTTCTGACAGTTTCTCTCTATTCCAGTAATTTGAGACATGGTTATACTTCAGTATTGATTAATATGTAGTATGATAAGTGCTTGCGTGTGGGAAGCCCCAGGCTGTGAAGTTGACTGGTTAGCTCAGTTCATTAAGGGACAAGGAGCAATGCTCTGTGCTCCAGTTATGTTTCCTGTCCGGGTAACTAGCTGTAACTGATCATAGTGAAGATAATATAAAATTCTCATTGATGGCAGTTCGTTATCAACTTGTACTTAAAATATAGATCCTTGATAAGGGAGCACTTTCAAATTGTAGTTTATGAAAGGTAACGTAGCTCGGATTTGAGGGACCTCAGGAAATTACCTAGACCCGTCTTCAGTGCCATGGCTTGACTGCGTGAATATTCGATACAAAAGATACTTCTGTTGACTCTTAAATATCTCTGTGAGTGGGAATTTTCACTGTTAGCAAAGTTCCTCAGGTTTGAATAGGATTTCTCATGCTTTGATTTTTATCTGATCTTCTGTGCCTTTGCCTTTCATCTGGATGATGAGTAGCAGATGGAGGCCATGATATACTGGAGCCCGCTCATACCATCTGGGGAGACTTCACTGTTACATTTCCAGAAATTCTGTGAGCCAGTTGTTAAACACAGCCTGTATTAAACATTAATTGTATACAGTTTAAGTTAAAAACAAAGGTATTAAATATCCGAAGCTCAACCCTTCCTAATTATTGTTACTACATTGCACTGTACTTCGTCTGTGCTCCAGTGGATATTTGGTACCTGTTGTATCTGTATGGTAGAAGTTGTATGTAACTGTACCGTTGAGCATCTCTTCCCAACTCTGCAACTTGTCACATTGCATGGGTAGCTAAAGCTCTGCTGGAGTGGAAATGTTTACATCATGAGAACACACTAACACCACAAATCAGGCCGTTCTCCCACCCCTCTGAGCCAGTTATTACCCATTTACTAGCAAACATTGGTTTTTATATTCAAGTTCCAACATTAACTCCTTTATTTAGTAGCTTTAGAATCTCCTGAACATAGTAGTGGATAACTGATTTGTGACTAAATGGTCCAGAATTGATGGTGGTTCATAGGTTTCACTTCTAGGTGATTGACGAGACCCTAGACTCCCTCACTGAGAAAGTCATTTCTGCCTAATGGGTGTTGATTGATTCCTGTGAATGGGCGAGGACTTCCTCCAGTGCCCAGCTCCTCCACCTGTCTACATTATTGGTCCTAATTAGCTCCTTCCACAGGGATGGCAAGTGATCAATGGCAAATAGACCAAAACACTTTTCCTATACCACTGCTGGCTCTTCCAGGCTTCCACACTACAATTTTCCATTGTCCCCACATTGAAAGACTAAATATCCAGTCTTTAAGGAAGCTATGAGCAGGTGATTTATTTGAGAATACACTAAAAGATATTTAGCTCATGAGATGTATTTTCTGAATTTTAAAACGTAATCCTTGTTACAATATGCAATGAAGTTCTATAGCATCTCGGTTCCCTTGTTTCATTCTTACACCATCTCCATGAGGCAGATGTTAATATATTCCCATTTACAGATGAGAAAACGGAAATGTGGAAAATTAAGCAGTATACTGAAGTCATATGTCATGATATGACTTAAGCCCTCAGAAGTGGAGAAATGCAGATAACAGAATTTTGTGTGTGCTGCCTCATGACTAGATTAAAAGAGTTTTTTTTTCCCTTCTGGGCTGAGGCCAAACCAGTTGGAAAGAGTAATTATTTAAGCAAGCAATTCTTCTACATAAAGTATAATTTTAAAATTATGATCCAGGTGACTTGAGTAATAAGAAGAGATATTGTAGCTCTTGAAACAGCTCCTTTTTCTTCCATTTCTGTTAGGAGAAGATAGCTTTCCTCATGATTGATATCTATTTTTAGAGTCCCTCAGGAGGCTCCCCAATTTACCCGGAAACAAAGGAATGAAATGCAAGCATTCTGCAGACCAAATATTCTGCAGTTATTGCATGCTCTATTTTCTTTAGCAGATGAACCACTCCTGACAATGCTTTCATTGTCCAGATATAATTTTCTAATACCATCGGGACCTCTGTTCACAAGTATCCCCTATCCCCATAAAAGTTTAAACCTTAAATTCTTTTTGCTGTCTAATGGGAAACTCCACCTTGGCCTCGGAGTGTATGATTGTTAAAGATCTGAATGTGGCAGCCATACCACTGACTGAACATTCTAAATGCAGGGCCAATTAGGGGAAAGCATTAGGTGAAACCTCTGAACCATTAGGAAGTCTGCAGAGATCCCCCAGCAGTCTTTTCTTCTAAAGGGGAGTTGTGGTTGGATGTACACAGAGGGCATCATCCTCAGGGCTCTGTCCTTCACACGTGGTTCTCTGGAAGCATTTCACAAGGAGGAGACGTAACATTTTGTAACATTTCACAGGCCACATCACACAGAGGACCGTTGGCCATCTATTATTAATATGTTTGTTTGACTAGTCCAAAATTGTCTTTATACATACTTTTTAACTCCTTCACTACTGATGTTACTTTTACGGGAGGGCAGAGGTTCTGAGGAGTTTGACTGAAGATAAAAGTAATGTCTCGATTTTCTTTCTAGACAACACAAAGTACAGACTATTGATTTTTGTAGTGTGTTTTTTATTGGTGAAAAACTGGTTTGACAGTTGAAAAATATGCATGGATTCTCATTCAAGATGCTTTATTTTTGTCCCATTATATCGAAGAAATAATATTTTCATATTTTAGAGGACCATAACAAAGCTGAACAGGTATTATATTTATAGATATCTGAAGTTTATATTTCTTATATTTTTAGCCATTATAAAATTTAATTTGATTTTGAAATGTTGATTAATTGCCATTCTACTAATGAAAGGTTTAAAATGCCCTTAGGACAATGGCACTTAAAGATTTATAAATAGAAATACACTTCTGTAGCCAATATTTGTCTTACATTATATTTAGTTAAGAGGTAGTCTGAAATTTAGATTTGCGCCGAGCATCCCCTGCAATGGCTACGTGCCTCTTGTGACCTGAAATAAAGGGAAAGTGATCGAGAAATCCCAGAGGCATCAGGAGAATGCTGATGGAGGGTTAGCTGCTTTATCAAACATTTGCCCAATAGTCTCCCTAAAACTGGCATTCAAAACATTGAGTCCTGTTTTTAGCACTCTTCTCATCTCTCTTTACACTGTCTCTTGAGGTGACCTCAGCCAGGGCTTTAAATACCAATATTGCTCATAATTCCCGATTCTGAATACTTAGTCCAATTGTCCTCTGAGTTCCAAACTCATATACCTGATGGCTACTTGGCCTTGTGTATCAGAATCTTAAGGTATCTAAAACAGAACTTTCTTAAAACAGAACTCCTGCGCCACCTCCACACTCACAAGATCAAATTTTCTCACTTTCAGTAAAAAGCACCACAATCACATTCTCTTATACAAGATGTGCAGGTCAGCCCCTGAGCCAGTCCTAGGATTTCTACTCCTAAATCCTGTCTCAGGTTTATCCTTCCTCTACCTGTTGTTATTACATGTGTCTGACTCTTGTTCATTGTAACAGAAGAGCACCCTGTCTCCATTTCCTCTCATTTCCCCTTCCTCCCTTCTCTACTCAGCAATGACAGTACCATGAAACACAGATCAGATGATACCATAACTGTTTGAAATGCTCCAGTGGGTTCACTCTGTCCTCTGAACAAAATCGGGTATCACTGCAAATGTCTAATGCCACCCCATTGTATACACTCTCTCTGACTGCCCCCTAGCCACCCCAGACTCCTGTCACATCTAGAACATTCCAAGCTCTTTCCAAACTGTCAACTTTGTACACTTGGTTTCTCTTGCTTAGAATGGTTCCCCTCTCTTTTGCATGCTGACTCCTGGTCATCCTTTCAGACTAAGCTTCCAACTTCTGGGAAGTCTTCCTGACCACCCCATCTAAAAAGGGCCCTCCCAAGTTTTTTGAGTGTGTTATACTTTCATCTCCTTAATAGCACTTAACAGTATTTGTAATTAGATAATCGTTGTTTACGTATTTATTGACAGCCCTTCTACCCTCAGATATAAACTGTATAAGAGCGGGTCTGCATTTGAGTAGTTCACACCAGTACACCCAGTGTTCAGGGATGACTCTATGATATTTGATGAATGTTGTTTTTTATTTCACGTACAGGAACCACGGAACACAGTAAAGAGAGCACAGACTCAAGATTTCAATGTCCATTCTGTTATAACTAAAGCCTCATTATTAGCCAGAATTTTAATTTCCCTAACCTTTTCTAAGTATCATGAGATGAACCAGAGCATTTAAACATACTAGAGAAAGAATGTAAACTAAATGATTAAGAATTATATTGCACAAGAGAAGAAGGGTAGGAGCTACTAAAATTAAAAATGTGTTAAAGCAAAAGCATCAACAATATATCTACATAGTACGAGAAATGTATTTCAGTATTCATTGCCAAATATCTCTGTCAGGTTAGTGGTACCTTTCATAAAATTTAGTTCGGGCACATGTCACCGCAACGACACCACGACTATCCCCACACCTCCCAACACACGTGGTCACAAGATGGCGTGACTCTGGTACAGAGTCAATTTGTATTCACTGCGAGAAAAAAAAAATGTTCCTAGTTTTCTTTAATTTGAGCATATATTCTCTCAAACAAAAACATAGAGCCCATCAATGTGCTAAAGGCTGCTTGTTTTCTATAACTCCTTTAAAGGTCTCTGTTACTGGAGAATGTAAAGTGGAAGTTTTAAATTTCGTTTCACGGATTTATCGTTTTAATAGGAACATGGCTGTGAGTGTTCCATGAAGTGATGCAAAATGAAACAAGGCTCTCTGGAAAAAACAATATGCAGGGACAAGTTTTCGTTGAGTGTGTTCTAGAGTCTGACCTGTGTGGTGTCAAGAAGGTGCAGAAAGCTCTGTGGGAACAATCTCTAATGACCTGGGTTGAATACTTCACTGAGACCACTATAAGAAAATGGCACTTAAATGACATTGGAGTAAATTTTCAACTTTAAAAACATGCAATTAAGGCTCATTTAAATGTGGCAACTAAAACTAATTTACTAAAAGCAGATGATCAAGTGTTACTTTCCATTTCTAGATTAGACATATATGATAACTGAATACACGCATGTTATTCAAAAACAAGTAAAACCAAAAGTATTCTTACAAAAATATATTTAAAAGTTCTCAGATGACTTGATGAATCTGTTACACAGTGATGAAATGCTTTTCAAAAGGATTTACTTTGCACAGTTTTCTATGGGCACGCATTCATGTTTTCCACTTTCTTCCACTTTCTCTTCTAATTCATCTAGCAGAATTAAGAGCACGAGTGTAAAGTCTGGGGGAAGCACACAAATTTGCCTTAGGGTAGAAGCACGGAGGAGAAGCAGTAATGGGAGATGGCCAGAGCAGTGACATAAAGAATGTGGAAAGAAGACTGAGATTTCAAACCATAGCTCATTCAAATACACTCCCCTAAAAATGATGAGTCCTCTCCAATCACATTGGCCAATCTGATGTTTCCCTCTGGAGGCTGGTTTGGATAAAATGTGAATGGGCTAATATGATCCTTTTGTTGGTTTCTTTAACTTTGAGAAGAAGCTACCATGTCATCTTTTAATGACCTGCACAGTCATTTCTTGTCATTAGCATGTATTTGCTTTGGCAAATGTGTTCTGTGAGTTCCATTCCTCTCTCAACGCCCACCCTTGTTCACTGTTTCATAACCTCCTCCCTCCAATAGTTTGTGGGAGTAGAAAAAAAACATGAAAGAGGGAAAAAGGCAGCTGGTTTCCACAGAAAGAACACTAGCTCTGCGAGCCCTACCCTATGGTAAGCTAGAGCACGCTCCACTGGCTCAGGGTGTCCGTTAAATTGGTAGGAATTTGTAAGCCAGTTGATAAACACATATATTATTAAAAACTAAATAGTATAAAGTTAAATATAAGTAAATCATATTAAAAACAGAGGTACTAAATATTTAAAACATATCCCTTCCTAATTGTTTTACTTTATGCTTTTGAGGTTATTTATGCCTATTTTATCTGTTTGACACAAATAGTACTTCAGCTTGGCCAGCATGGGGGTATTTACACCAAAGAAATTGGCAAATGCTAAATATCAACATGTAACATTGTTTTGTTGATGGTCTAGAGTTAAGAAAGCAACAGGTAATTTTTTTTCTAATAATGTTTATTAAACCTAAATGTGTCATACCATTATTGTCAGTAGCACACAAAAAAAATGACTAAATGATTTTCCAGTATTTGAAAATTTACTCAATTCAACCAAGAATCTGCTCAGGTACAGGAGAAGGTCATCCAGGGGTCATGACCTCCAGCTGACCCTTGAGCAGCACCAGGACAATCAGAGGCTCCTCACCCTCTCCTGGACTTGGAATGTACCTTCTGTCCACTGTGTTCACAGTGGGAGCCATTTCAAGGACAAAGCCTTGAGAGCCCCATGTGTTGTTGAGACCATCTGGATGCTATGTGTGACTGAAACCCATTAAGGCCTCTATACAAACTTTAAAGGTTCTGGCAGGGGAAGGAAGGTACAGAAATCAACTCATCTTGCAGCTGCCCAAGACAAGCTTCTATGGAACTTCCCTTGCTAACTGAACCTGCCCCTGCCAATCTGAGTGGTCTACCTCTTTCTTCAGTGTCACCTTGCCCTCTGTGAGGACGGCCAGTTTCAAGCTGCACCAGGGGAAGCTTCCCCAGTTGCAAACCACCACCAACCATGTCATTGGTAGAGAGAAGTTCCAATGTTGGCTTCCTTGTTACTCCTCAGAGTAAATAAACACACTCACCAGCATTCAAGTCAGCACTAGGGAGCCAAGAGCTCATCAAATTCAACAAAATGGTTCTGTCAGAATTAACTGGCTATTTTGAATTTACAATTAAGAGTATTATATGTTTTGTCATTGCTATTCATCAAAAGAGTGCTACACATCCTATGTATTACACAGAAATGTGTAATATACACAATACACACATGTGTTTTGTTTGATATCCAATTATTAAGTGTTTACTTTACTGTCTCTACCATACAAAAACCATTGATCTGGAAAAGTTTTTAACTATGAGTATCACCTTCCTCATCTGCCAACTAGTGAAATGGGGGCCTTCTTCAGATGATAATTTTAGGAGTAAAATAAAATAGCATGTATGGAAAAACCTTATATGGGTTGCAAATGTTAATTATTATCATCAGTTCAGCAAATATATTTCACCTTCTAATATGAGCTCTCCTAGGGACTTGCAGGGTTTGCAAAGATGAGGACTGTTTGATCCTTATCCTCAGGTTACTTACAGACTAGCGATGAGAGATACATGTATATAACAAAATAATTTAAGGGGGTGAAGTGTGTTTGGCAGAGGAAAAAGCAAAGTGCTATGCAATTTAGGAAAAAGACATGATTGATTTTGGTGGGAGCACCATGGAAGATTTCATAGATAAAGTGGAATTTTGAGATAAGCTTTGAAGAGTAAGATGCATTTGTAGCAACTGAGAGGGTGTATTCAGGATGAAAGATGAAACACCAAACACAGTATCATCACAAATATTATAATACCAACTAAGGAAATCATGAATGGGTTGATAAACCCCCTATATCAAAAAACCTTACCAACCATGTAAAATGGAAAGAATTATGTTATTATAGATCACACAACCCATTGTGTCTATACACAACCCAATGTGTCTACCTACAGTCTTGCTTATATAAAGGCTGACTATTCAGTTTTTACAATTTATAAGCCATGTCCATTTCTCATAACTAAAGTGTAAATTATCCTCTGTTGTTTTTTTTAAGAAACGATGTTCAAGTGAATTTTAAAATTATTTTTCAAGAAAATGCTATAAAATATGTCCTATTTAACAGGACAGAAGAAACTGTCCCTTTGATTTAAAGAAAAGCAGCCACTGATTTCAAGTCTATAAGTCCATAAATTATACACTTATTAAGTGAACAGTGAAGACCACATCTAATTTGAGGTTTTTATGGGAGACTGGAACACTGAGGCCAGGGAAAGCTGAAACCTTTTACAACATCCATGGGAACAAGGACTTAACTATTAAAGGAAGAGCATAATTTTAACCTTCAGTTAATGAGTCTCACAAGGGTTGACATTACTCATTAAACCTCACTGAAAAGCGTTTTCCTCTTGCTAGTCAAAATACGCTAATGTTTGTGACTTTAGAAAACAAACAACGCTTTGAGGAAAGCTTGGCAGAGCCTCTACAGTCTGTCTTAAATTTAATACAAGGAAAACGTCTATTAATCTCTCATACACAAAAGTCTGACACAAAAGGTCTGTGGCCTTGACCTGAAGTGACAACGCAATAGACCCCAGGGCCAGTCTAGGTCCCACTAGGACATATGTTAAGAAAAGCATTCGCTTCACACTGAAAGCCCTTTTGCTCTCCCCTAACCACCGCGCGCTACCGGAGCCTTTCAGTCTGTTCTCTCCCTACTGACAGCTGTCAGTCTGTCGCAGTCTGAACATGCAGCATTTCAACAAAATCTAAAGCGAAATTGTAAGGGTAGGGGTGGAAACACTTTATTTAAAAACGCACGGCCAGACCTCAGTTCTTGGAGATCAAAGAGTCCTCAAGCACCACTTTCCAACCCGATAAAGGTTAAGAACCACCTCCCTGGGAACTAAGAGTTGGAGCTGCTCCTGTGTCTTCAGAACCCAGGCACCTTCCCGTGGAACGACGTTACTGGGAAACCCGAAGGAAAAAGAGCCCACGAGTCCCCACGAAACTTCAGCTGGGATGCAGCGGGTGCTAACACCAGTTTTGCATCCCAGGAGCGGGGAAACCGCGCATACCCTGGCGGCTGGGCAGCAGCCACAGGACCTCGTGGCGACACCCGGTGGGGGCGCAATGAACCCCAACTCGCGGGACCAAAAGGGCAACCGCGCCCTCCCTCAGGGCAGGCGTGACCCGGTGAGTGCCCGCGGCAGGAGGGCAGTGTGAGTCCGGGCTGAGCGGAGGCTGGGAGACAGCAGGAGCGCCAGGTTGGCCGGCCGCCCCGCGCCCGGAGCAGCGGCTCCGAGAAAGGAGTCGGGAGGCCGGTCCCAGGGCCGGACGGTCAGGGGTTAGGCACTCACCAGCTGCAACGCGCAGAGGCAGATGAGTGAGCAGCGCCCGGTGCAGCAGCCCATGATGCCCGCGGCGTCCGAGCGGCGCCCGCGGCCAGAGATCCGCGTCTTCCGGCGCCGCCGACTCCCGAGCAGCCCCCGCCCGGGGCTCGCCGGCCCGGCCCAGGCTCGCCCTCCCCGCGGATGTCGCTTTCCCCGCTTGGGTCTGCGCTGGGCTCGCCGCCTTTGTTAGTTTCCCGGGCGGACAGAGGTCAGTACGGCGCGCACAACGCGAGCGTCTGGCGGAGGTTCCTGCCTCCCACTGTGCGGGTCCGCTTCTTGGGGAGGGGGAGCCGGGCGGGTGGGGCGGGGGGCGGAAGGGAGGCTACAGATGGTGAGTGGGTGGAAGTCTGTTTAGGGGAGGGGAGTATGTAGGAGGTGGGCGTCTGAAAAGTGGAGTGGGCTGTCTGCGTAGCGGGGGGGGAGAGAGAGAGAGAGAGAGAGAGAGAGAGAGAGAGAGAGAGAGAGAGAGAGTGAGTGTGTGTGTGTGTGTATGAATGAAAGGGAGTGCCACTGAAAAGGATGGCCTGTGTCCTAAGTCTTTGAAGAGAGAGAATGAAGGGATTAAGAAGAAAGAGGAAAAAACTCGTAGACACAGACAACAGTATGGTGATCACCGGAGGGAAAGGAGGTGGGGGAAGGTAAAAGGGGGTGAAGTGGGGGCTAAATGGTAATGGAAGGAGACTTCACTTAAGGTAATGAACACACAATACAATATACAGATGATGTATTATAGAATTGTACACCTGAACATATATAATTTTATTGACCAATGTCACCCTAATAAATTCAATTAAAAAAAGAAAATGAATATAAGTGAGCGTGAAGCAGGGCGTCTGGTGGTGATGGAAACCATCAGCTGTCCACGTAACTGGGGAGACCCGGGCTGCGCTTTCTCGCTTGGGGTGTTCGGGTGTTGGGAGGGTGATCGGAGGAGTGTGCAAAGGAGGGGACAGGATTTTGATGAGCTGCCCCGTTACTAGAGAGGATGGGAGTTGAGGTGGTTTGGTGTCCGGAAGGAAGGGCCCAGAGGCGAGCAGCTCCGGGCTGGCGAGCGCGGCGGAGCGCTGGTGGAGCGCAGGCGGAGCTCCGTGACCGCGGGGCTGCTAGCGCGGGTGGCCGGAGAGGGACTGCAGGCGCTAGGCAGGCGAGTCCGCTCCCCCTGGCGCCGGGTGCTCAGCTCTCGGAACTCGGCGACCGGGTCTCTCCTACCACAGTCTGTTGCCCAAAGGGCACCCCAGCTGGAGTCTGGATGGGAAAGTTGGGCTTGGACCCAGATGGTCTGGAGAGAGGAGATGCGACGATGTGATGCGCGGGCTCGCAGTGTGGCCGGAAAACACAGGAACGGCCAGCGGAACCTTTTGAAATTGGCACCAAGCGTGAAAGAAGAAAAGCCGAGAAAGAAGAGGATTCGTGGGTTTTTCTACGAATTGAATTTTTTTTTCCCGGGATGAAGATAAATATAATTTCTTCCCAGGGAGAATCAAGTTGTTTGAAAAGAGGTTGAAAAGAAGACCTGGTCCCGCATAGTAAAGAACTGAATGGAGGAGGTCTGCGGACAATGATGACGTTTCATCTGGAGGATCAGCGTCAGATTTCCTGGGTTCCTTTGTCGTAGTAGGTGGAACTAAGCAAGTAGCTCCAGCGCGCCAGAAGAGCAGGGACAAGCCTCCTGGCCATTTGTCTCAAAAGAGGCTTCTTCATAATTTGGCACAAAAACCCCGTTTCTAACCCACTGGTGCCCTCCTGGGTCCTTAGTGGTAGGTTAGTTAAGTAAAGCAAGAGATCTTTACCTTACCTTTAGAACATTCTCTCTATACCTGGAAACTGCTCAAACCATCCTTCAGGAATTAAAGGGAGTTCTGTTTTTATTTTAGTTTAGTTTAGTTTAGCAATTAAACTGGCTTTTTCTTAACTGTTTCTTGAGAAGTTATGCGTGTAACTTAAAACAAAGTTCTCAGGAAAACCCTTGCGTGATATATTTGAAATCTTAGTGGAGACACACAAATAATCTCAAGTATTGGGTCAATAAAAGTGTCAAGAACATTCATTATTTTGGTTTCTCCTTTGTTCATTACTTTGGAGAAAGGAAAAAAAATTAGTCAGAAGCCTTTTTTTTTAGCCCAGTCTTTAAGGAATCAGTGACCAAGGATCATGATCATGCATGATCAGAAGTATGGAGGGCATGCTTCTTTTACAGAGAACATAACCGTCACCATGCATGGTGGATGAACACAATTGGAAAACACAGACCCTGGCAAATAAATAACTTAGCACATAGAAAAGAACAGTGAAGAAAGTTTGAGGCCACAGACCCCTCTGAAAGCTGGAGAGGGAGGAGACATGAACAACACTTATCTACAGCTTCCAGAAATTAGTGTGGCCTGTTCCTCTCCAGAGATGGTACTGAATTATGATGATGAACATAATGATCCGTCTTTCCCTCTACATTATATGTTTACCCCAATATATGTTTTCTTTTATCATCTTATTTATTTATTTAAGAAATACCAAATTTTGCAGCTAACATGTATTGGGTCCTTGCCAGACACCAGTCTAAGTGCTTTACGTATATTCACTTCATTTAAACCTACAACAGCCAGGAAGCTGGGTGCTGTGAGCATCCCCGGTGAAAATGTAGAAATGGAAACAGGGATTTTGTGGCTATTAAATGGGTGAAGAGGAATGCAAAGCCAGGTAATCTGATTCAAGATCTCCTGGACTGAGGCATTTACCATGCTGCCTCTGCAATTTAGGATACCAGTAACACCTATGCTCCACTGAACTGCTCCAATGGGAAGTGGGTAGTAATTTGCCTTGATCCTTCCTCCAGAGTCAGTGCCACCCTGTACTGTGGTTTTTGGGACTGAGGAAAGTCCTCCTGTACCTTTCCTTCCCTTTCCCACTACTGCCCCCTCTACTGATACACTCAGATTGCAGTTTCTTCCTTGTATAATTTAAGTCGGTTGAAAATGCATTTAACTTCCAAAGGGAGGCAGAGGGGAGAAGCAGAGATAACACAATGCTAGTAACGACTCTGAACATTATGGGAAACTACTTTTATTTGTTTCTGCAATCTCGTATTCTCATTTTCTAAATCAAACTACATCCTGAACTAAAAATCTTCATCCCTTGTTCCCTTCCTTCCTCCATAACTCTCTCAGATATTTCTTACTTGCTCCATTTCTTTATTATGTTTAGGGTTATGCTGGTTGCCAGGTTTGCAAGGATAAGTAAATGACTTTTTCCTTTCCCTTCAAGGACTTAGAGGTGGGAAGGGAGAGCAGACACATCAATGAAGTAGAGCCCACTCTGAGAGAGATTGGTACCAAGTATTGTCATTGATTTATCTTTTTGTGAAGATGAGGGAAAGTTTAAAGGAGGGTTATCTGTTTCTCAGGGAGAGAAACAGAGGAAGACTTCTTCCTTGAGGAGCAAGAGTAGAAAATTACATAAAGGGTGGGGTCAGGGAAGGGTTCACAAAAGTTGTTTGAGGAGGAAATAATAATCTAAGTAGAATAGCCAATTTCATGTACAGTGGGTTATGCCATTTCCTAGCTGTAGAATCTCAGAAAGTCACTTTATTTCCTGACTGAAGTGAGTCTGATGATATGACTTTCTCCATGGGACTAAGTCTAACATCTGTTTCTCATCCGCCACCTACATATGTCTTGCAAGGTCTCCTCATGAAGGTCTCGGCCTCATGTCATGTACCATAGAGGTCTTCAATGACCGCAACATCTGAGGGTGACTCCAGTCACTCTGTTGTATTTTCATTCAAAACATTGATTTGTTTACTTTATAATTTGCTGTCTCCCTACTTAATGTACTCAATATTTCTTGAATGAAGATAGTGTGTGCATATTTTAGCATAATACTTCACACATAGTGTTGATATATATGTATACACATATATGTAGTATATAGTAAGTATTAAACATGTATGTATACACATGCACTCAGACCCAAATGACATTCAAGTCCACGCTTTTTTTCTTTTATCTTTTTTTATTTATCAGTTTCTTGGTAAAATTCCTTCTGAGAAACTCCAATTCTGTCTTCCTTAAAGTTGAGGGAGAAACAAATTATCAATACCAGCGAGATTCAACCTTTTTTTATCTCATGGCATACATAAACTAATTACTAAAATTCTGTGGCATACCAAAAATATATTATATATTCAGCTGATCTGACAGCAAATATAGGTATAATTTTGATTGACTTATTTAAAAATGGTAATAATAGTAATTACCTATTTTTTTTGGTCCAAAGTGACTTTTTAAAAAATCAGGTGCCCATACTATATGTAAAGATTTCTGGTACCAAGAGCTAACCAATCAAATGCAACTTTATTATCAGACGTGACCAATAAGCCCTGGCTGGTGTGGCTCAGTGGATTGAGCACTGGCCTGTGAACCAAAGGGACACTGGTTTGATTCCCAGTCAGGACACATGCCTGGATTGTGGGCCAGGTCCCCAGCAGGAAGCGCACATGAGGCAATCACACATTGATGTTTCTCTTCCCCTCTTTTTCACTCCCTTCTCCTCTATCTAAAAATAAATAAATTTTTAAAATTAAAAAAAGACATGACCAATAAGATGCAACTTGATTATATGACATATATTTATGGTTCAGGACCAGGCATTCACACTGGATGATTGTTATTGTTGGCTGTTGCCATTTTTGACTTGCCAAAAGAAGGGGAAAAGATCAGTGCTTCTGACTAAATAGTGAGGTTTCCATGTTTTAAAAACTCTTACAGCAGGGTGGTTGAAAATCACTGACCTATATACCAAGACCAAGAGTAACTAGGTGGAAGAGAACACACCTAGAGTCTAGACCTGGAAGTGCAGATCTCTAGATTCCACAGGATTTTCAGACACTAGGATCTGAGACCCCAGCTTGAAGGAGTTAAAGTTCCTCCTTAATTATGTCACAGTTGGTTTTTTTTAACCTTCCATTTTGGCATTTTTGTTTCAGTGAAATAGGGTATAATCTGATCAAGTATCTTTCTATCCCCATTGAGGAAATTTCCTAAACGTGCCACTAAGTGTGTGCTTTTTCTCTGGTGCTGCCTTCTTGGAATAAGCAAATTCTAATCCTCTACACCTCCTCCTACAACTGGCTTAACTTCATGATTCTCTGACAAACATTGTGGAACAGTATGGCTGCTTGGTTGGAGCAAAGATAAGGTTCACACTGGAGCAAAGTTTGGAGACACACCTGTGGAAAGTCTGACACATGGTATGAAGGCTGCAGTGCATCGGCGTGCTGCCCAATGCCTGCAGAGATCACACTGCTGATTAGAATTGATTCACTTGTTATGCCTAGCAACGAATGTCCCAGAATGTTGGGGACCTGGGGAAGAGATGGCAATTATAATTCAATACTTTCTCACTCCATGAGACACACTTCCTGCTACTATAAGCACTTTACATCATAGCATTTAAAAGTGACCCCCCCCCCCAGGGCTGTTTATTGGGAGGTAAAGTGAGAAAGAAGTAGGCAATGGGTGTGTGGTGTGGAAGGGATTTTAAGGACACTGGAAAGCCTGGAGGACGTGACAATTATAAAAAGAGAAAGAATGTGAAAATTTCTTTGGTATATTTTGTTTCAAGAAATGGTAGTAATAACTAGTTTTCAAATTTAAAAAAGCACCATCTTTTTTTTATTCCTGTTTGGGTTAAAAATAAGCCTCAATTGATATCACCTATCATACTCTTCAGTGGTCTAATAACTCTGATCTTGTTACTATTATTATTATTATTATTACAATGATATGCATGTGGAGTTTTTCTAATGTCATGTACTGAGCAGCCCCCACTGACCCAGACAAGTTCAAGCGCTTCTTACCACAAAAGGTATTGCCAAGTGTTAATAACCATTGGAGATTTCTGTACAAGAAGCATCACTGCATACCACCTATGCCAGAGTCCTTATATTGGAGACACACACATGTCCTTCCCATCATTCATTTGCTCCCCTGCCCTCTGCTTTTCTCAACAGTCCAGAAGATCAGATCAGACTCCTCTGCCTTGTGGGTTAGTGAGACCCCTAACAACTGGCCATAATGAAGAAAGAGAAAAGGTAGCATGACCAAAAGTGAAAAGGAAAACATTAATACAAAGTCTTAGTGAATCCTGAAGCCACCAACGTGGCTTTTGCATCCATCTATCTGTCTACCCATCTACTGGATTTCATTAAGTGTTCCAAAGAAAAGAGGAGATATTTTATTTTTATCCCCCATTTTTAAACCAAAAAATATTTTAAAGTTTTTAGCCATTATAGTACCATTCATAGAGAAAATATCTCTTTGCATGATGTACCTTTGCATTAGATTTCCTCATATCTATCTGGTTCTAGGATCAGTCCTAAATTACTATCTAATGCTTATGTAAAATTTAACATAAGGAGGGTTTATGGGATCTCTGTAATTCACTTTGGCACCTTTCTTAATCTAAGTTTATTTTAAAATGAGTAGCTAAAAATAATGTATGCAGTACTGACCAGGTTGCCATAGGAAATGTAAAACATAACACAAAGTACATTAGCTCAGGATAATATGGAGCAAACTACTGTTTAGTCATATATGAATGATAGATAGTTTTTATTTGTCAGTGGTGTTTTGGTATGCAGAGAAAATTCTCCCAAATTATACCAATGCACATAAATATTCATGTATTTTATTTTTAAAATCAGTGACACAAACTTACATTTCACAGTGAACATGCCACTGCTTTTCCTATGCATTTATTCCTGAAATCTAAAGAAGTTTAAACAACCATTAAAGATAGTACAACCATATAATTTCCCTTTATATTTTTGAATGGGAAAATAAGAAAATGATACTGCTAGTGAGAGAAGAGGAGCAGTCATTTGTAAACATCACTGTGATATCCTGAGGCGTCTTAGAAATTAGAAGTAGCAGTCAAGGTCAAAAGACATAGATTCCCTTTGCATTTACTAGATCCCACATGTGCCCTCTGTAAGGCCTTGGTCTCACCTGAAAAAGATGCAGCTCACCAGAGGAAGGCACGTTGTGCCATACAGCATCCTTTTCCTCCAGATTGGCTGTATGGTTTCCATAGGGTGCATATACTGAACAGTGGTAGGGAACTGACAGGTTCTGAGTACAGTTGTAAACGCAGCACACTTATTAATACATCACACTTGAAAATAACTTTAATTTTAAAATAAAAATTAAAAGGCACAGAAGGTCAATTTCTTGTTATAAACAACACAGAGTACGCAAACAGGTCCTCGGGGATGTACCCAAACCCCGGGTGCTGAGATGGAGTGGGAAATGCACAGAGTAATTTTCCCCAGCAGCACACCCAGTCTGAGGAAAGCCTTGCTGAGAGAGCATACAACAGAGTTTGTAGTCGAGGGTCTGGCTGTCCCACTCACATCCCTTTGCCCGCATCATTTCAGTGCATGGGGATCCACCTTCTCCTGGCAGCACCACTGTCTTACATGCAGGCCAGGCTGCAGTTCTGGAGAATTAACCACATCCCAGGAGCAACTCTGGAATCCCGACTGAAAGGAGTTGCTATATAAACACCTCAGCTGCCCAGACCCAGAGAAGGTGACTCAGAGATGCATATTCCGTATCATTTTCAGAGTTCCCCAGCTGGGGTGGTCCACCAGGGTAATTTGTTTCATGAATGACCTTTTACTGGCCCTTCTCCTTCTTGGTTTCATGTCCACACTCCTTGACTGTGGTTTCCAGGGATCATCTCCCAGACAAACTGCTTACTCAAATTCCTATCTCAGGGTCTACTTCCATGAAAGCCCAAACTACGCCGTGGTTATTCTCTCCTGGTCTTCCATTCTTGACACCAGCATCTTGAATAAATAATCAGTAGGATTTTATCCCACTTTTTATGATTTAAAACAACTTGAAGGAGTCTTTAATTTCAAATTTTATAAAGATCACGAAAACATTAGCGGATATGACTTAGCCCACAGCATAGGATCAAAACTGCATGTGACTCCTGATTACTAACTCAAACATTACAATATACCATGTATTAGAGACTTTAACACAGTCGGAAAGCTGATGTGAAATTTCCCATTTCCTGCTCACTAAAGGTTAGGAACACTCCTGGCAGAAGATGACTAGAAGAACTAACTCTGTTTTGATTGTGTCTGTCTTTCTCTTCCAGCATTGACAGATTCTGCCAAGCTTACTTGAAAATATTCTGTGTCATGATGGTCCCCAATGAGGTAGGCTTGCCCACGCGTCAAGAGCTTTATTCTAACTGTATGGTGAATGCTCTCGGTCTCTGCCTATGGGTACTTCAAGATCAGTTCTCAGTACAAAGGTGGCCTTACATTCTGAAAATGTTGCTCCTGACGAGGGTTTTCTCCAGCTAGCCTCTCATGAGCTCCTCATATTACCAGTGAGAGCTTTTTTCTGTTTGCAGAGCTCAGTGCTCTCCCGGTGCATCCTCATTTTGAAAAGGAAAGGGGAGCCCTCATGTGTCTACTCCCTTTGACAGGAAGAACAACTTCCAGATGGTGTCTTACTTTGAACTGCAAGCAGAAACTGACACCTGTGATACTCGCTATCGCATCAGCCCAGAAGTTTTACTGCTTTACTATTTAATTCTAGTCATGTGATGACACACTGATTAATGACTTGGATTTTCTTCTTTAACTGTCCTTGAATGACAGACACTTCCAAAGTTGAAAGACATAGAGAGAGACCCATGTCAGTTACAGTTAAACTTGAACCTGTGGGAACACATGTCAAAGCACATTAGAAACAAGAAAGCTGCCTGGTCCTTTTGTCATTAATTCCTGCTACAAATGACTGTGCTTGGCAGACCATCTTCACAGCATAAACCACCCCTGAACATCGATGCTCGGCCCAGATTTATAGTTCTAAGTTGCAATTATATCTTTTAATTCACTTGGTTTTCAAAATAACCATAGAGGTATCTAAAGTAAGTGACTCACTCAGCTAGTCTGTGGCTGTTATCTCTTTTTCTGCCCCATAGCCATTGCTTACTATCAACAAAACACATGTAACCTATATTAAGGCAAGTAGCAATTTGCCTTAACTAATTAGCTGCTATAACAAACAAATTCTAAATCTTAGTGACTTTATGCAATAAAATTTATCTTTCCCTCACACAAACATTCCCAGTTGGTGGGGAAAGATTACCCATCAAGCATGATCATCTGCTGACTCAGCTCCTCCTTCCTCCCATTCAGTGAATTGAAGAGGAAAGGGTGAGAGAATTTAGGTTTGCATGTAGGAGGTTTTTAATGGCCGGACTCAAAAAGAGTACATCATTCTTGGCTTATTCTTTGGCCCATGCTCTTCCATACAGCCACACCCAACTGCAAGGGAGGCTGGAAAATGTGATCTAGCTCTGGGACCAAGAGGAAAAAGAAGAGAATTTGGATGGCACTCTGTCAAATGTGAGAGGCTGCTTCTAAACTCCTCATTTCATCCTGTAATCTCTACCAAGAATACCCTCTCTCCTCTGTGCACTCCCCTTCTCTAGAGAGTGTTCATCCATCCTGGTAGCTGAGCTCAGATGTTGACTCCTCTGTTGACGTGCTTATTCCCATCCTGAATTTGTGTAAGGTGTCCCAGTTTTTTGTTTTCCCAGTCTTAATTATCCTCTGTTATTGAATTACAAAAGCTCTACTAACACTTCCTATCTTTGAATAGTGCATAATAATGACTGCACATATTTGTTGAGCTACTAAACAATGGCGCCCACCTTTCCTGTTATATTCCCTAGTGGCACCAACATGGCAATCCCCCAACGGGTGCTGGACTGACTTCATAAGAATCACCTGCAGAGTCTGCTATACCTAGTCTAGCCCCCCAGCGCCAACCCCAAGGAATCAGGTCTCCTTCCTTCCCCTTCAAAGCAGAGTGTGCCACCCAACCTCACTGATCTTGGGCTCAGTCAGTCATGTGATATGCTTTGACCAATGGAACGTGGGCAGAAGGTGGGTAAGTTTGAAACAGGGGTTTTAAGGGGCATCACATGTTTTTGTTCACCTTATGCTTCTGCCATCTGCCATGAAAAGAGTGGCCCCAGGTGGTTACTGTTCCTTCCTTGTATGCTAGAATGAGAGGCATGAGGAGCAGATCTGAACCCGGGTCCAGCCCAGCCTAGCTGAGTCACATCCAACTTGTACACCTGTGAGCCAGAAATGAATGTTTGTAAGCCACTGAGCTTTTTAGTAGTGTTTGTTACACAGCATTACTGAAACCAAAGCTAACTAATACACCTTCCCACCTTGATTCTTTTATAATTGGTCAGGGTAGGACCTAGGCATCTGTATTTTTTGGATGTTCAGCCACCTCAAAGGAAACTATGATACACATATGTCCCCTATTCAAAAGGAGGGAAACCTAATATTTAAGCCCATTGGACAGATCAGCCATTTCCCCAATCACATTCCAGGGCATATGACTTTAGATAGACTCCCAGCAGTTCTCCAGTGGCAGTTCGTCATGAGCCCTGCTGCAGGGGCACTGGGAGGCAGGAGAAGCCTGGACGTGAGTACTGACGTGAGTACTTTCAACCTCAAGGTGGGTGGTAGTGCTGCAGGAGCCTCTTCAGCATGCAAATTGGTCTACTTTTTTCTTTCAACCAGAATTCATTGCTTCATCTCATTATTAATATTTAAAATGAACCACATTACCAAATTGTATATGATCAGTTTATTCTCTCTAATCATTAGGTAATGAAATTTAAAGGTAAAATAATTATATTCTGCATATAGTCTGTAGGAATGAGAGACGAGGTTAACTCTGAATACTAACTCTTTCCCATGTCTAAAAGGATTTCTTTTCCTACATGTCTGGCATATAGGATGTTATTGATGGCTATTTTTAAAAGGATGTCAAAGTGCTTTAGGGAATATATTGGCAAAAATATTGCTCCATGGAATATCTGAGATTTTACTGTGTATGTTTTTTTCTAGGAATTGTATGGTTTCATGGCTTACATTTAAGTCTTTTATCTATTTTGAGTTTACTTTGTGTATTGTGTAAGTTGGTGGTCTTGTTTCATTTTTAGGCATGTACCAGTCCAGGTCTCCCAACACCATTTATTGAAGAGACGGTCTTTGTTCCATTGTGTGCTCTTGCCACTTCTGTCGAATATCAACTGATCATACAGACATGGGTTTATCCTGGGCTTTCTGTTCTGTTTCATTGGTCTATATGTCTGTCCTTATGCCAGAACCAGGCTGTCTTTATTATAGTACCCTTGTAATATAGTTTGATATCAGGCATTGTGATACCTCCAGCTTTGTTCTTCTTTCACAAGATTGCTGAGCGCTCTTTGGGGTCTTTTTTAGTTCCATATAAATTTTTGGAATATATGTTAACTATGGACATGGAAAACAATATAGAGAGTGACTTATAAAGGGGAGAAGGTGGGGCTAGATGCTTGTGGGGGAAGGGAGAAAAAGCAGAAATAACTGTAACAGAATAAACAATAAAAATAAATTAAAAAGATAAAAGATGTTAAAGTGATTTTATACCTCCTTTTTAGCCCTAATAATAGCACCACATATTGTTTCTCCAGCTATGCAAGTTCTCTGTTCATGAATTAAGGATATGCAATAGGTATAAAGAATCTGACTCCATGTAGCTGTTCTTATATCTTATGGTTTAATAAGTAACAAAGGAATTTGACTTTTGCTATTTCTTTGGCAGAATAGGGAAGGGGTAAGAAGAAACACATTTAATTCTATAAATACAAGGTCTTGTTTCCTTCTATTCTAGTAGAAAGGGAAGAAAAGATAGTCATAATAACCCTGGGAAATTTGTCACATCTATGAATCACACTAGGTAGGGAGATTATAATACTTTTCAGAAAAACAATTGACAATAACCTTCATTTCAGATACAGAATTATAATCCCAAAGGACAGACATTTTATGTCAGAATCCTCTAGGAGTCCTTCTGAGTTCGTCACAGGCAGGAGTCCTAGTCACTCTCTGTGCTTGCTCTGGTAGTTCCTAACTTTGTGTTTGTTGAATAAATGGATGGGCAGATGGATAGTGGTGGGGAGGGGAGTTTTCTGCTGAGCAAAAGTGGGAATCATTGAGGAGTCTAATCCAAAAAGCCATGCATGTGATTAAACAAACACTTGCTACCAGAAATGATGCCCTTTGTCCCTGTCCAAGGAGGGTTTCATGCTCCAGCTGACTGCCTGGGGCTTGTTGAGATGCTCATGCAGATAAGTCTTCTGGGTCAGCCTGTCACTTCCAAATGCTGGCTGACCCTGTCTCTGATACAAGTGCTTCAGAAGATTGTGTCTGCTGTTTTCTTTTGTATGGATGCCATTGAATATTTTATAGTATCGTGGGTATTTTTAGCAAAATCTATTTTCAGTATATCCTTGAAAAGACAAACATAAAGATGAGCTCATTTTAAATTCATATATCTCATGCTAAGAAAGGACATTCTTCAATGAGATTGAAGCAGTTTATGTAAACTGACTAAGCCACTAAGTATTTGTAAGCAAACTGCGAGAAAGAATA
The DNA here is from genome assembly GCF_019186645.2 of Phyllostomus hastatus. Classification (NCBI taxonomy): domain Eukaryota; kingdom Metazoa; phylum Chordata; class Mammalia; order Chiroptera; family Phyllostomidae; genus Phyllostomus; species Phyllostomus hastatus. The sequence continues at coordinate 7,727,345 of NW_025334017.1, read as the reverse complement.
TTATCTAAATGCTCTGCAAAAAGGATAGCACAGAAGCAGCTCAGCCTTCTTATCATAACTAATATATGAGTCTTCTATTAATCTGTGTTAAGTTTAACTTATTCTGCAGAAAAAAGAAGTGACTCCTCTGAGTTTAACCAAAAGAAGACAGGCAATTTTTTGCTCATTATTACTTGGCCTAAGGCACAGGAGTTCAGGCAAAATTTTTTCTCATTGAGTCTAAATCCTAGGATGAGAATAAAAGGAAAGACAACAAATATTCTACAGCACATCGCCATCACTTTAAGAATAAACATCATTAGATGATCATAAAAGGAAATGCAGATGGCTTAGTCTTTATATTGGAAAGCACATAGTAATACTAATTTTGATCTTAAATGAGAAAGGAAAACTCTGGGTACTCTAAGCCAGATTTTAAGTGCAAGTTTGACCTCAATCTGAATGTTCCTAATCATTTTTTAATGCTGAGCAAAAGCTTGGCTAGTGATGTCCAGCAGCTCTGCCCAGAAGACATCTATTTCTAAAACATTTGGTGAAGGAGAGCCTGGTTTTTCTCCACTAGTCCAGAGCTGTTGCAAAGGTTCTCAATGGGGGTGCAAGTTTCTCCAGAGCAGGCCTGGCTGAACTTTTGCCTTCCCTATAGGGAACTGGAAACATTATCTTAGACCTCCTTTAAGATCCAAGACCTTTCAGGACACTTATCCAAGCTTAACTACCACTCTTTTCTAGTATAAAACACCAAAAGCTACTGAAAATCTGGCTTCCTCTATCTCCATGCCTCCTTCTGATAATGGAGATGATCTGACTTAAGGGTAGAGACCATAAGCTTTGCAGACACATCTGCATTTGATTCCCCTCATCCACTGAGTGGCTATGAGAGGGCCCCATGGATGACAGCCATAGCCCTCTTCAAATCCTATTGTTTTTCCTTGGTTCCCATTTCTTCTGAATCCACTGTTGACCATGGCCTCCTTCACTCGTCTCATCACCTACCTGGCAGAACATTCCTTTCTAGCATGATCCAATGCAGTTTTAATAAAAATAATGTAATGAAAATAATAGCAAGTCAATATTTATTGAGACTTTACAATGACCCAAGCACTGTAATAGGTGTTGGGGGTAAAACCTTGCACTGCCCTTAAAGAACTTACTGTCTGAAGGGAGAAATGAGATTACAAAGAAATAATTGCAAATCTCACAACATAGTAGTAGTAATAGCAGTAGTAGTCATGGTATTAGTACTGGCACACGACTAGTACCAGTACCAGTAGCAAGAGACTAGGTTATTAAAGTTCTGGAATGCTTGCATGAATATCTTAAGCTTTATTGTCTAGGTCAGTTGTATTTATACAGGTTTGGTTAAGTATCATTATCACTAACATTATCACTATCATTATAACATGAGAATACACCAATGACTATACATACACATACATGCACACAACATAAACAGCCAATCCTCATTATTCACAGAATCTGTAGCTGCAAATTCACCTACCAGCTAAAATCCATTTGTAACATTCCAAGCAATACTCAGAGCACTTTCGCAGTCATTCGCAGACACATGCAGAGCAGGGAGAAAATTTGAGTGCCTTCAGGGCAGGTTGCCAACTGAAGTCAAACAAGTTACTCTTACTGTAAACAAGTGTTCTTTTTGCAAACTATTTCATGCCATATTTCCCACATTTTTATGATTTATTTTGGAAATTTTGCTGTTTTAAATGGCCCCAAAGTGTAGTATTAAAGTGTTCCTAAGCACAGAAGGCTGTGATGTGCCTTATGGAGAAGGCACGTGCGTGTTAAATAACTGTGTTGAAACATGAGCTATAGTGCTGTGGACTGTGCTTAATGAATCAACAATACATGTTAAACAAAGTATCTTTAAAAAATAAAACACATAAAACCTCATCTCATCAGTAAAATTTTTACCAGCAAGACCAAGTAGGATAGATAATGAGTTGTGTAGACAATTCACATTTTTTCCATGTTCAGTTGACTATGAAGCCAAAATAAACATATCTTTGAGTTTAAAAATTTAATATAGGCTCATCAGAGCAGGATCCTGGAATTTCATCAGTTGGTACCTCCCATAATATGTGCTTTACAATGTCACCATTCTAAGCCATTATCCCATTGGCAAGTTCATAAGATATTTATCCTCTGGTGTGTAATTTCTATTAGGATTGCATTATGAAAACCCATTGCTGTTTGCTGGAGACTATGTAGGAAATAAGACCACGATCCTCAGGAAATGGGATCGGAGAGAACCCAGAAGAAGGCTTTCAGAAATGAGAGACCTGTTGGCAAAATGAGACAGAAAGGCCAATATTTCAGTCTGAAGACTAGAGAGCATCCTTAACAAGATCTACTGCTACTTAGTGTTAGATTCAGAGGGCAGCCTACAGGAGTTTGAGATTTCAAAGATGAAGGGATGCTGGCTGATATCAGAGTCCAGATCACAATCATGGGAGACAGTAGAAAAAATGTTGTTTAAAAGTGAAATAGACATCGAATGGTCAAATGACTTTGCTTCCCTGAAAATGGCAGAAATTGGGATGGGGTGAAAACCTATGAAACGAACAAGCACTAAAATTCTTCCTAAGTGTAGAAAAGTGACCCAGAGACTGAAGATCATATAGAAGTAGACAAAAAAGGTGGTATTATAGCCTGATGTTGTGGACTTTAGTACATTTTTAAGAATGAAACAATAATTGTTTTTAAAGACTTAGGGTAGATCACTCGAGGTTTAGAAATTGGCAACAACATGGTGGTGTGGGATGGGTGGAGGGAAGCTGGTGCCACCTCCCAGGAAATATTCATCCTCTTGGGAATGCAAGGACGTGATAGGAGAGTACCATGAAGATAATGAAAATATACGACTCATTCACAATAATGTTAGATTCCACTGGGCACAGTCTAATGAGTGAGGATAAAGAGTGGCCATATTTGAGAATGTGTCAAAAGGTGGAAGAGGAGAGCGATAAGATGTGGCCAGAGAGACCTGACTTTTGGTTCAGGCCCAATAATTGCTAAGATGAGAAGAATGGAAGGAATTTTACCAGCCAGGAAAGGTTCCTATATTTGATAGTAACATTTTCTTATTGCTAGAATTGACTGTATGTCTCAGATGTTGTCAGGGACTAGTCTATATAGGACTTCCCTTAGTATCCCATAGCACGCAGCACATGGAAAGATTTGGCTGCAGCATGGCTGGCTGAACTGTGGTCCAGGTGTGGGCGAGGTGCTAAGGATGGTTTACAAAGCTCTTTATCATTCATCTTCCTCTGCTGTTTCTTCCTGGCATGATTAAATGTCCAACAAAATTCTCTTCCACAACTGAGCTCCACATGGACACATTGCATATGTCCTCTCCACTCCACCTGGGGGATTTGTAATCAAATTAAAGGATCAATTGAATGTCTACTGCTCTGTGAAGTCTAATCCAACTGCTCCACCTCTCTCCAAACTTTACCAAACTCTTCCTTCAGTCCTAAATTTCCCAGAGCACTTCAGTCAAACTGAGGATGAAATGGAGTGACAGAAGTGCATAGAATTTGATGGAATCAGATAGAACTGATGTGCCCTGAGAACCTTAAAGATATGTCTAATGTCCATGTTTAGCGGAGAAAGCACTGGCTGAGTTTGGTTGGAAATCAACATGTAAACATGTGCATTGGGCAAATGAGATCCAGCCACGTGTTGTGGTGAAACCTCCAGACTCTAATCACCTGGGTCCAAATCCTGCTTTACCAGAGATTAGCTCCATTGTGTTGAGAAATTGACATTATTTCCATTTTCTTCACTGCAAAATGAGGAACATGATAAAGGTATTAACAAAGAAGTGCTATGGCAATTAAATGAGTAAATGAATATAAAGCTGTTGGAGCTGTCCCACACTCACAGTGAATGTTCAGTAATAGGCTTGTATTACCCTGATTAGTACCATTTTTAAACTTCTCTTGGTTTTAACTGAAAATTGATATTGAACTTTGTTGCATTCTCAGTTTGGGCTTTTCTTTGTTTTTGTTTATTATTTTATACTTTATTACTCTTTCTTTTGGGAGAATTTAAGCAATGAAAAGTAAATTAAAGAAAACTAGCCCTGGCTGGCGTAGCTCAGTGGATTGAGCGCTGGCTGGGAACCAAAGTGTCCCAGGTTCGATTCCCAGCCAGGGTACATGCCTGGGTTGCAGGCCATAACCCCCAGCAACCGCACATTGAAGTTTCTCTGTCTCTCTCTCTCTATCTCCCTCCCTTCCCTCTCTAAAAAAATAAATAAATAAAATCTTTAAAAAAAAAGAAAAGAAAACTATTAGGAAACACTAATTTTCCCTAAGCTTCATACAGCTTGTGCTTTTCAAATTATTTGATTTTTTATACTTAAGAACTCACACACAAACATGCATGATAATCATTTAAACATAATTTAAATTAGTTATTTAACAACTTATCTCATTATATTCTATCCCTTATACTTGAAAGAGATTTCTATAAAGTATTTTTAAATGGGTAAGGCAAAATAGGAATATGTTTGGACAGTATTATTTAAATTAGCATGAAACTCTGCTTCTTTTACTTGCCTGTTCTTGCTCTTACTAGTCTGTGTATTATTTTAGACAAGGATTCCTTACTTGTGCTTCTTACTAGAATCATGTCAGAATGTAAATACGGTAGCTTTTTGAATGAAAATGAAATGTGAAATGTATTCTTCCCTATAGTGGAGATTTACTCTACTCTTAAAATATAATAGCAAGTGGAAGAGTTTAAGGCTTGCAGTCTATTTATTAGCAGGCTGCTTAGGACAGCATTTGTACTGTCATTTCCTGGAAATCTTACTAACTCAACACCAGCCAATCCATCATAGCTTCACAAAGGAGGTGATGAAAAGCATGCCTGTCTCCTGCACTTAAAATTGAAATTAGCCTGACTGGATCGCACAAAGGGCTCTCGGCAGTCAGCCTTGGTTGACTTCAAAGAATTCATATACTTGGAAGAAAAAAAGAATCCAAAGCTATGAAGAGTTGAGAATCTGGCACAAATAATGTCATATTTTACTTGAAGCTTGAAAAGCAAAAAAGCAAGAAACAACAACCAAAGCCCTTGATGTTTCCAAACAATTAATTTGAAAACGATATTTGATTAGTCTATTTGTCACTTAATACTACAAGTGGTTCCCAATGTTACTACTCAAGCATAAGTCAATTATCTTCATGTAACTTATAAGATCCAGCTTGCATTGGTAAGTGAAGAAAATAAATAATATCCTTGAAATTCAGTTACGCTTGCTTACTATTTACAGTAGATGTAGCAAATATAAACATGTGCAGGGCCAGGCAGGAGGTGTGAGTGGAAGCAGTCTGGGTGGGGAGTGAGTGAACGAGGGGAGCACAGTCTTGTTTAAAGGGAGCAGCCATTACCCAGTTGCTATCTTACAAGAGGCTGAATCAGCACAAGCATCTCTAAAGATTATCAAGAGGAGGTTGCAAACTGGATTTGTATGTAATCTCTTCCAATTTTTCCACATTTGCAATTAATTTAAAATTAAAACACTGTGAAGGCTAATAAAACAAGTGTGCCATATTTAACGTATCTCACAGAAACAATCAGTTACAAGGTGTGTGAGGCAAAGATGAAAATATTGGGTTGTTCAATAAGTAGTAAGTACAGGGAATCTCTGCTTTTTCTCCATTGGAGGGGTAAAAGTCTTGCTCCGAGTTCAGTGGCAGGTGACACAAGGCTTCAAATACCGATTTCAGCTTCATAAGCAGAAGCCTAAGAAGTTGCACTTTTGGAACTAGGTCATTATTGCTGTTCATGAAGCTGCCACCATGAGGACTCTTGCATCAGCTGCTACAGTTGCGATTAATACTGTCATTACTTTCTGTATTATTCCCATTGCTGCCCCATAGCCTTCAACACAGATAATGTCTCAACGCTCCTGCTGCTTCTGAAATCAATTATCTTAATACTTCCAGAATTGTTGCCTTTGAATCCTTATCACTGCAGCTACCACTGAAGAAAGCATCAGAGAGTGGATGCAGGAAGAGAGTCACACCACTTCTCCCCCTCTCCAGCTATATGATTTTCTGTCAATTCCTCCCATAAGCAGATAACATAGAAATGATATGCCAATTTCCTTAAGAGTATAGATGTAAAATTCTCCTGAAAATACTAGAAAACTAAGTCAACCAATATATTTAAAAATCCATCACTAGTTCACAACAATGGCATTGGTTTTATCTACTAATGCAAAAAAGGCTTTAACAATAGAAAGTCTCAGTGATATCCACCAAATTAACAGGTGGAGGGAGGATTATTTGGGAAGATGCAAGAAAAAATGATAAAATTCAATAATCATTTATATTAAACAACTTCATCAAACTAGAAATGGAAGATAACTTTCTTAACCTGATCTGTTTATACCAAGACCATCAACACTATCCTATAGAATGTTGAGACATAATCAGTATTTTCTATAAAGGTTGGAAAAGGGAACGAGATGTCTGTTGGCATTGGTTGCATTTATTATTGTCTCAGAGTTCCAGGCCAGGGTAGTAAGACAGGACAAGGAAATTTTATAAAATTAAAAATAGGAAAAAGGACATAAATTGTCATTGCTTGGAGATTTTAAAATTACCTATGGAAAAAATCAAGACAATCTACAGATGATACAATTTAAATCAGCAAAATTTTTAGATATAGTGTCAAAGTGAAAAATCTCAATGAAACATAAAATAGCAGCAACCAATTAAAAAATTAATTTAAAAATATAACATTTTTAACAGCATAAAACATTAATGGACCTAAGAACTAATCCAGGAAACATGTGTAAGACTTTTTATTTAATATATTGAGTGACATAAACACATGAATACACCTAAGTTTAAAATAAAATATAACTATACCATGTTCATGGATACAAAAAGCACAGACTCATAAAGATGACAGTCTATAAATATACAATTATTCTAATAAAAACTATACTAGTAGTTTTCTTGGAGCTTGATCTAAAGCCATATTGAAAAAAATCAATGGAAAGGAAGAATCAAGATTATTTTAAAGAATAATACTCTGTCAAATATTTAAACTTTTTATAATTATAATAATTAAAGTTGCTTGGTTTGGGTAATGAAATGAAGCATGAAGAAATAGATTTACGGAGATTCTTTAAGATGGCAGCAGAGTTGGCAGAAGCTAAAGTTACCTCCTCCCAAGAACAACTAGAATTATAACTAAAATATAAACAATCAACCTGAATAACCAGCTGAAGACTGCTGAACAGAATGCTTATAATCAAGGACTTACAGAAGTCACATTGAGACTGGGAGGAAGAACTGAGACAGAAAAGGCCTGGCCCCACTCGCACAGGAGACAACTGAGATGCAGAAGAAATGTCTTAGCTACAAAGGTGACCCTGGGGGAGCATGGGGTCTCAACTCCATGCCAGGGTCCCTGGCCCAGAGCCAAGAAGAGGCACCTACATAACATCTGGCTGTGAAAATCAGAGGGGATTCTGTCTACCAGAGAAAGACAGGATCTGCTAGAGACACAGGAGCATTCTGAAAGGGCCAACACACAAAATCTCATTTGCAGCTACTCACCCTGGGCCCTGGCAGAGAGAGAGCAGAGCAGGCTGAAATTGTGTGAGGAGAGACTGAGGTTTCTGACTGGGAAGACAACTAAAGGGACAGTTGCCAGGACCTCTGTGCTTAGCCCCTCTCCCAAACCACATGTACCACCTTTCTTGGGTGGAGCACTTGTCTCCTTTGGGCATCAGCTGGAGGAATGCAATAGCCCCACCCTCCAGACTCAGGTCGACTCCCCACCACGAGCTCACACCCTGCTGAGCAGTCAGCTGCCTTGGTAGGGCTGTAGAAAGCTGGGCAGACGCAGGCGGTGTCAGTGATAGAGTTGCGTGGCTCTGCGGCAGGGGCCACGCCCCCCTCCATCCCCTAAGCTTAACCAGTGCCTCCCCTCAAGAGAGATCCACTAGCCCCACCCTCCCGACTCCATATGTATATATTTGTCCTATATTACATACATTTACATATATTTTATATTTTTTCAAATTTACTGTATATTGCCCAGTTGCTCTCCAGGCAGACCCACCCTGATGAGCTAGGGTTCCCAACAGAATATGGGACCGGTTGAGTTGCGTGGCTCTAGGACGGCGGCCATTTCTCTCTTAGACACCAGGGTAGTGCAGAGCCCTCTCTTCATGGGGCCAAATCTTGGCCTGCTTGGCCCTTATGAACTCTGCTGGCCTTACTCTGAAGACCTCACCCCCCAAAGGTCTGTGGGACCCTGTGGGTGGCAGCTAAACTTGGGGTACCCCGAGAGTTTTGTTGAGTAGCCTCAGATCCAGCACTGACACCATATAGAAAACTAATGATTTTTCTATAGAAGGATTTATTAAGTAAATACAATAAAACATGAAGTATAGAAAAAGAAAGCAATAAATTGGACTATGTGAAAAGTAAAATTCATAGGTACCCTAAATAAAAGTTAAATCCAAGCCAGAAAACTGAATGAGATATGTATAAAATATGCACCACAAAATATGCAATTTATTATCTAGAGATGATCCCCATAAATAAATAATTCAACAGAAAAAAAAAGCCTAAAGACTGACAGAATATTTTTCTATTTTAGGAGTATCAAATGAATTCCTGAATAAAATTTAAGGCACTAGTTTAATCTGATTCAACAAAATGAATAGTACCCTTTTACCATTTCTAATGAAGAAAATTAATTACCTAACATATTTAAAATGTCAGAATTTACACCCAAGATTTCTATGAACTCGAATTGACTGCTAACAAGCAGTGAAGGGAAAAAACTGAAATAGTCATGTTATCAAAGGGGTTATAAGATAATGATTTCCATTTCCTGGAGATTTTTGTGTATTTTCATAAAAACAAATTTTTGAAGGAAAATAGAATGTTTTATGAACATGGGAGAAAACACTCAAGTGGAATAAATGAATTCCTTTTCCTCTTTTGAATAAAATAAATGACAGTTACTTGGTCCAAACTATGTCAAGCTGGATACACAGAAGAGAATGTGATTAAATAGCTTCTCATTTGGTGCATTGTTTATGAATTCAGTCTTGATGATAATGCACTCAAAGCCAATCGATCACCGATGTAAATGTCCTGCATTGTGTTACAGCAGACGAAAAAGGAAGAGAATAGAACGGAGGGCTTGGTTAGCCAGCCTATGCACCATCTCTCCACCCAGGTGACATGCACGGTGTGTTCTTTACAGCGTGAGTTTCGCTAAGCAGCAGTGCCCACGCAGTTCAGAAATGCCTTTCCTAGGAGATGGGTTTAGAAAGGACTCATTGCCTCATATTCCGCATGTATTACATGTTAAAAAAGCACAAGATCAATAATGCATTGACACTACCAGGGATTCAATAATCAAATGTGTATTTGTTGAAACTTCATTATAATTAGTTAACAATATTGGTTCTTTCTTTCTCTTTCTCTCTCTTTTTAACCATGTAAACATTAATCGGAATTTATAATACAAAATGAATGAAATTATTGTGTAGGGATAAGGACAATAATTGAGTTTTTCTTCATTAATTTGAAGGTTTTCTACAAGAATAGAGTAAAACCTAACGAAGTGATTTGTAATTAAACACGTGGAATTTCTTAAGCTTTATGTCCAATGAGAATTTAGGATTTTTAAGCCTTTTATTTGGCACCCAGGTTTACTACTCAAGCACCATCACTCCTGAAACACCTTAGCTTAAGAAATTGTTTCCACCTAATCAACAAAACAAATGAATAAAATAGAACCAGAGACATGGAAATAAAGAACAAACTGACAGTGACCAGAGGGGAGGATGTGGAGGGGGGCGGTAATGGGGGAAAGAAGGGGAAGGGTCATGTATAAAGGAACATGTACAAAGGACCCATGGACAAGGACAATGGGGTGGGGATTGACTGTGTGGGAAGGTGGATGGGCAGGGGAGAGCAACGGGGTGGGGGGCGGGGGGGGCTGGGATTGGGACAACTGTAACTGAACAACAATAAAAAAGAAAAACATCTTCAAAAATGCTTTTCCTGGAAGTTCATACATATAAATTCTTATCTTGGACCTTCATCAATATATCTAGACAATGGGTTAAAAAAGTAAAGTATTTGGTGACCAAACAAGGATCTCATTGTAACAGGGTACAGGGCAAGGGGTGTCCCCAGGAACCCCTACAAACTTTGGTTGGGAGAGTGGATGACAGGATTAAGATATTTTACATTACAATGACAACTTGGTAGCTGGTTTAATAGCTGTGTTAATAGCTGTGCTGCTGCCTGGGGCAAGGTGGGCGTGACTTTAAGGGCATATCTGGACACATAATGTTGCCAGGGGAGACAGTTCCCCCTGGATCACTGAGTCACTCTTGCCCTGACTGGGGATGGAAGCCGAGAGAATATAAACAATACAGGAGAACTGGAAAATGTAGCTCATTGTAGGAGGAGTCGGAGGTGAGGTCATGTAGGAAGTTCTGGGTCAGGATTTAATCTAAGGGCAGGCAGCCATGAGAAAATTTGGCCACGAGGCTTGGAAGGGAGTGGAAGAGCCATGAGGGAGAATGATGTAGCGGCCCTGTGAAGGGTGGAGTAACAAGCAGCTATGTGGTTTGTAGTCAGGATGCAGCCATGGGGCCAGTGTGGTGAGGAAGGAGACTTACTGCTGCTCTGATCGTGCCCGCTCTAGCTGACTCTGAAGACTCTTTCCTGCAAGTAGCTCACCTGCTGCCTCCAAACCCGGACTCTGTCTGGACTCTTGAGACTTGCATCTTTCCTGGACTTCACCGTAATACAGGGCACCATGGCACATACTTTCCTGGACTATGACATGGAGGCTTATGACAATGTGCCCCACATCCTGAAGGAGAGAGCAGCTGTGTGAGGATGGTGACTTTGGTACCTTCCAGAGAGACTAGAGAACTGTCTGTGCAGCCAGCCTAAGATAAGAATACAGGGGACTGTTTGGTTTGCTCTCGGCTTATAGCCTTTTGGGAAATGAGGGAAGTGCCGAATCTCATGAGAATGGAGGGCTCTGAGCATTAGTGTTCTGGGCCCCCCACCAAGGTCGGAATGGTGTAAATAAAAACCTGTGCCTTCCAGCATTAATTGTTGGGTCAGTCACCAAGTCGCCATGCGGATGGGCCCCTGTCTGCTTAATTACATCATCGTCCAGACGACTTTCCTCTTGATATTCAAGAGGACACAACCCCTCCCTTATTCAGTCCCCAAGTTGTCCACCCGTCATACAAAATACCCAAAGGACGTTTCTTTGTTTCTGTGTATCAGATCCAGGTGACTGTGCCTCCCGGAGGGACAGAGCCCTACTTCTCTATCCCTGTAGCCCCCAGGGCCAAGGGCAGTTCATGCTATCCGAGTGACTAAAATGGAAGAAAGAGTTGAAGAATTCTTATTTTCAAAGAAAATCCCTTTTTGTATCCCTTGTTATTGAATTTCTGGATATTTCTGAATAGTCCAGAGCACACTTAAAATATTTCATATTGTTCTTTGTTCTTTTATGAGAAGGCCAGTTAGTTGTGGTCAGTTAGGGGACACAAGAGAGATTGGGGAAACAGTTTATTGTGCTCACAGGCAGCATACCAGGATACCAGGCAGGGGCACCCAGCGAAGACTTAGGTGGTGATGAGGCAGAAAGCAGGCACCAGGAGAAAACTGAAGCTAGACCCTCTTTTGCAGGTTCCAGTGGAAAGGCAAGGCAGGGGAAGGTAGACAGTTTAGGACTGGCTAGTCTGAATAATTTCGGTGGGCTCCTAGCTATAGGGGTGGTTGCTAGTTGCCTGATCTCTGGCTTTGGATGATTAAGGCAGAAGTGTATGGCCGCTGGACAGAGGAGGTCAGACTCTGGATTGGTTAGTTTGTATATCAAAGGATCCAGGAGGGGCAGTGTCTCCCCAGCCGGAAAGGTTTTTAAGATGCCCAAACATTATAATATTTACAAAATTATAAACAATACACACATCCTCATGAAAGGGCTCTTTCAAGTCAAGAAGCCAGGAAGGCAGTGGTCTGTCATTTCTAGGGTCATGGCCACTTCTCTGCGTCACTGTCTATCTCTGATTTCCTTTCCCAGTTCAAAATCTCCTAAGTGGTTGGCTCTCCCTTATTCTCCATCTCCATGTGAGCGGTGCATAGAGGGACGAGAAGAGCAGGCTGAGCGGTGCACAGTTGTGGGAGTGGGCGGGGTGATTTACCAGATTCGGTGCAGGTGCACTATGGGGCAGAGATGGGGATTTGAGGTGTGACCCTCTCTTCACCTTGTGGACTTCACAGCTCCTTTTTTCCAGTACCACCAGCGAAAGAAGTAATGTATGGAATCTGGCAAATTGGGCTGAGTTTATCCTGGAATCACAGTGAGGTCTTATGTCCCAGACCACTAGCACCAAGGACTGTGGAGAAGTGGTTTCTCCATTTTGATTTTTGCATGAGCTCAGTAACCCAGCCATGGTACTCTTTTCCACTCTGTCAAGGTCACCTAGTACAGGAACCTGCTTCTCCACACATCCGTCAGCTCTGTCAACTGCCCCTGAGGCAGGTGCAGACCCAGACGACCTGTTCCATGGCCTCGCACTTCCCTCCCTGTGGAGAACAGAAACAGTAAAATGGCATTGGTCCAGTCAAGATAACATAAAGTGTATAAAACAAAGTGGTGTCACTCATGTCAACTAAAATGGCTATCAGTCAGCCATGACACTTTGTTTCAAGAAGGAAACTACTTAAGTCAGAGCAGATACTTCTGGCAAGGAGACACACTTAAGATAACTGCACACATGGTCAGAGCAGCTGTGTCTGCAGAGAGGGACCACCCACAGATAGACTCCTGGGGAAATTACACATTTGCCAGCAAGGGTGTCAAGCAGAATAGCCATGCACCACCCATAGGCTCCTGGGGAAATTCCATACTGACATCAGGGGTGCCAAGACACTTATCAAAAGACCCAGAAGGGTGGAGTGTACCACTTTCAAGGTATAACTGAGGCCAGCTGCAGACCACTGCCGAGACAGCTGAGCTCCACACATCAGAGTGCTGCTCCATTTCACGCTGATCTCCCTTGGCATCAGCTGCCAGAGGCTCTGCAGTGCTGGACTGAGGACTTTGTCTGCCCCACTGCCCACATGGCTCCAGAGATACTTCCTTGCAAGATGCTGACAGTCCCCTTGCCCACCGTGCTGTCTCCCGGACCTGCGGAATGAGACTCTGGGACTCGAGTTCATTATCCCCCATTGATTGCTGTGTGTGTGTGTTATATTCCTCTTAGATTGTTAGAAATTGAGTAGGATATTAATGTAGGTTGATGTTCTACTTTGAGTGAACCTGCATTCAACAAAAGCTGAGCGAATAGCGAGCATAGTTACTGTGTGTGACTCTTGTCTATTCCTTGGTGCTGGGCTGCTCAGCAGGCAGCTAGCTGAGCAGTTGCCCAGCTGACTTATAGGAAAGACTGTATCACAAACATATGCTCATGACACCCCCATGCTTACTGTGTGCTGTGTAGCTGCTACACTCTTCTACTACCTTCCACCCTGAAACCACTGCCAACAGCTCGAGCGGCCCCTGGCACACAGGTGTTCTCATCGGTGTAATGTGCCCATTAAAGAACCTAGCCACACTAAGGTTCCTGGATATTGTGGGACATCAGCTGTTATTTTTGTATTGTTCCCATTCAGCGTTTTACTCTACTGCAAGGGATTACATTGTAGAACGCTTGCCTTCCCAAATGCATTATTGATCTAAAAAAATTATTCTATAACAAAGTGGAAAGGAGAGTAAAGAATAAGTGCCCATAAATAAATTCTTATTCTTTCCTCTCTTCTACTGGAATGTTTTTAGAAAAGCCTTCAGCCTGAAAATTTTGTCTCTGCCACTCCGTGTCTGAGCCAGTACTTGTGATGTCAGAATGTGGTGTATGCCTTTCAAACTTGCTCCTAGTTTAAACTCTAGTGCATTGAGAATATAATATAAAGAAGATTAATTCTAAAAAGTATGATTTTTTAGGAAGTAAAACCACCATGAAAAATTAAAATCCACTTCAGCATATAAAAATAGTTCAATAGTTAGAATAGACCTCCCTCAGCTCTCGATTCAAGGACAGATGATAGAACAACAAATAGCCAAGTCCAAGGTCACAGGTGGCTGCTCCATCCTCACCATGGACCCTGGAAACCAGGTTTAGAATGGAACTGAAACATATTGCAATCAATAGTAATAATCATAAAAGTGTGTCCCTATAACTCCATGGAACTACTTTCCATAAATTTTTACTTAATGGAATAGAACTGAAAGTAGTTCTGAGGCATTCATAGCACTTTTGTTATCATGCAGGGACACAGTATAAGAAACCCCCTTAAAAATCAGGTCTCAAGGTCGAGGAGAAGAGAAAGACTGCTTTTGTGTTTCCTCCTGTCTTAAAATGTGGCAGTGTGTTGCGTGGCTACCCTGGTGGAAGACAAGAAACAAAGATATAAAATAGCAGACATCCCTGGGAAAAGCAGGCAGAACATGCAATAGGACAAACAGAAAATGTATACAAAGAAAAGAAAAAAGAGCTCTCTTTTCTTGTAGTAAATAAAATAAAATAGCCAGCAGGAAGAAGTGTACACACAAGGGAAGGCGCTCTGTAATGTGTGATTTATTAGCCACGTAATTCTGTTACTGAAACACTTCTCTTAATTCTATACACCAGACAATTGGTACCTCATTAAAAATAAGAGTGTTTATAAAAAAAAGTGAAGACAAGTTTTAAGTAGAATGATCAAACTGCTTGGTGGAAGTCTAAGGGCACCAATAATTGCTTTAAATCACCACCTCAGACTTTGTAGAGATTATGCCTTTAAGCTTCCATTTCCTTTTCTACCTCACACACTGATTTGAGAAAGATTGCACTGCTGTTTACACAGCACGTGTATCCTTAAATACTGGTTGTAATAAGAAGGCAGATGATGGTCAGTGAAAGAGGTATTCTTTTCAGAGCTGAACAGTTTATTTTTTGAGTGGGTAAGCCAATTGTAATACAGATGTCCCCACTCTCCCCCTTCGCTTCCCTCCACCCAGCCATCCTTCCCCACCTCCAACACAGTAGTGTCCGTGTCCCTGGGCTGTGCATACATGCACGTGTGTTCCTTGTCTAACCTCTTCCATTCCACCCACCCCCTTCCCTCTGAAACTTGTCATTCTGTTCCATGTGGACGGGTTTTATCCAGCGACATCTTCTCTGAGACTTCGGCTGCCTAGGCTGGGATGACGTTCTCAGACGTGGACCTCATCTCCTGGGAAGTGGTGCAGAGTTGCCCAGAGCAGCCCACAGACACTGAGTACTGGCTCTCGCTATCAGAGCAAAGCTGCCACCCTCAGCTCTCCCTTAAGAGATAAAATCAAGAGTCATTTGTGCGTCCTCACTTCAAAAATGGAAAATTAGTTAACTATGTCACTCCACCTGGAAGAGAAAACTCATAGCATTTGATTTGTCACGGTATAGGATGTTGAAGAGGGAAAACCTGCCTGGCTTCTCGGTTATCGAAAAGAACAAACAGATAAATTGCAACTGGCTAACACTGGAGTGTCAGAAGTCTCAAAAGTGCCAAGTTGTCTTTATTTTCTTCAGTGCTCTTAATGCTAAATTAGAAAAGATATAGACAGCATTGGAACTGACAGAGGGTAGAAGGTGGTATCAACAAAACTACTCAGAAATAGAAGGGAAAAGTCTTAAAGTCGTTAAAGTCTTAGCTTTAAACGTCAAATCCAAATTGATCTGTAGACAGAGAAAGACTCTCTCCTGGAAAAAGAATTGCAGCCAAATGCTCATCAATAGAGACAAAAGATGAGCTTGGCAAACTCATTATAGTGCCAGTGAAGCTGTTTCATAAACCACAGGACAGAGACAAAGCTCTCTGTTAGAAGAGCCGTATGAGGCTCTCCACTCAACCTGCCAACTGCAGCTAACATGAACATCTCTTAACAAGAAATGTGTGGGGGGTGGAAAAATGAAGGAGTGATTCACTGAATGAGACAGAAAGCTCCAGATCAGTCAAAGGCATTGCCTGAACTGCCCGGGGTTGGTTCGATGCCAAAATCCAAAGATGCATCAAAAAATTTTACAATTAACTGCTCAGAAGAGATCAGCATGGAGCATACCCAGAATGTCGCTTACTATTGGTAAAAGTCCTGCACATCTGGGGGTGGGTAAGACTGAACGGCAGAGCCAAATGACATCCATGGACAAGATCATGAGTACTGAATATTAAAACAACCATACCTTCCTACCTGACTCCAAACGTCACTGCAGATGAAGCCTCGTTCAGAGCATTTGGGGCTTTGTATGGGATCTAGATGTGTAAGTTTATACCCTTTGCTCTAAATGAGTCCAAGTCTGCTAGTCACAGAGAATTTGGGTAAGAAATCATACATGCTCAAAGATTCAAAACGGGATAGTACTGTGTGGCAGAGAGAGAGGTTTGTGACGACCACAGAGAGGACTAGGAGCCTCCAGCTCTGCACCCCGAGTGCACTCAGGTACACGTGCTGAGCCCCTGCTTCCCCGGCTGCTCCCATCATTGACTGAGCACAACAGGACTCTGAGAGCAGGCCACGGGTGCCTGATGTGGGTCTCCTATCACAGTGATCTTTGCTTAGGGACAACCTATCAGCTTGGTGACACTGTCACAGTACTGCACAGAGGTCTAAGGCCCTCCCCACCCAATCCTTTTGTTCCCTCCTTCTTTCACACGTGCCATCCCTGTGTAACAGTCTAAAAGCTCTTTTCTCCTATTCCTATTCTCTCCCTCTTTGTCCTTCATGATATTTCCTCCATAAACCACCTACATGGCTAACCCTGCCTGGGTAACTGTTCCTTTAAGGACCTGAATTACCATAAGCTTGTACGTACCAACTATAATGGCCAGTCTTTCATTCTAAAAATTACAGATTCTACCTATGGAAGAGACTAGAGGAACTTATCACAATGTATGTTTAGAGTTACAGAAGTACAGCATGAATTTTCTAGCTTCAAGTCATGTAATATTTAAATGATTTTCTTTTTCAGTATGGTTGCTAGAGTGATACAAGGGGGGAGGGGAATGTGAAAGACGTTTGTGTTTTCGCAGAGCATCTGATAGTGTCTCAGGTATGGCTACATTTGGTCTATGAATTTTATCGTGCACTATATGGTGACTAACTGTGACGAAGTCCATCAAAGGACACTTCAGAGGGAAGACAGAGAAGGCTGGGCAGAGACCCAGTAGTCTAAGAGCTATAGTCCACCAAGATCCTTCCAAGGCGATTACTATGCACCAGGCAGTGTATTAAGCACATCGCATACTATAGGGATATAAATACATAAAACTAAACACCATCCTTCAGATAAGCCTATGATGTGAAAGAGATGGTTTCCCCTTATTGAGGATGGGGAAGGCCAAGCATGAGCAATGGAACTTAACAAGTAATTCATCGTTGGTTGAGGGCCAGGATCTAAATATGGGTCAATCACACTCTACCCCTGAGCTAGTCCCAACCCCGAGCCTCCTGTCTTCAGGGAGGGATTTCAAGTTCATTGCAACCAGACTTTGATATGCACTGTGAGAACTGCTGGGAGACAGGGGTCCCCACTATACAATGCAAGGACACAGTATGCAAAAAGCTGCAGGCCTTTTTTTATGTGCAGTGGCGTCCTCTGCAGGGCAGTCTGTAAAAGTGCAGGAAATGTGCTGTGGGCCCCTGGCTGCTCTCCAAGACTAATAGACACCTTGTTGACTGGAGGTGTCTGGCCTGAGTGGCTAGCAGAACAAGGTTCGGCACAGGGTTCATATGGGTTAGGTCAGATGATGAGATCACTCCTTTCCTGTAATGCCACATTGTGGTAGACACATCACATACTTCTTTAACAACTTGGCCTACTTACAATTTCAGTTCTGACCGCAGTGGACTGTTCCAATGGAGCTTGGCCTGCTTTTATGCTGCCAGCATCCCAACTGAGCATCTTGCCTCTTTTTGCCATTCTCTTTTTAGGACCTTATCCAACTTAATGGGATTGCATTTCACCCTATGCTCATAAGCAGCCTAGAAGTGCAAAAAATTTAGCAGCTCTATTGAAGGAAGAAAGTCATTGAACAATTCTGGGGGTGTTTAGTCTGCCTCTGAGTAGTCATGACAGAATGGACCCACTGTTGGTTAGAGTAGTATCCTAGATAATGTATCCTGATAGTGACTTTGCATTTTTCCTCATCTCAATTTTCCTGCTTCTTCACTCCCCTGTGATCACCTTTCAAAAACATAGCTGCATTTTTGTCCTTGTCACAGGCTCTCCTATAGGGGAACTTAAGTTGAGACCATTGGGTACCGGAAGTGATCCTAGAGAGTAGTCAGGATGGGATGCTGGAACTAGGCCTATAAGAGATCATCACCCCATTTGTGATTGTTAGAGAGGTGCAACGATCCCTGGGGTGCCAAGCATTGCAATAACTAAATCACATGAGTGGTGAGACTGGGATGAGGAACAGGACAGAAGGGCAAGCATTGGGTTACACCATAGTTCTGCACTTGAACATTATGGGCAATAGTAAGTACAAAGTTTATGGAGCAGGAGTGGGCTGACTTTTGCTAACTGCCAAGGAGACCTTGAAAGAAAATCCAAGCTCAGATTAGTCAACTGTCAACTCAGGACATGCCGTGACAACCAGAGGGAATCATGGCAACAGTTAAATATCTTCTGCAGCCAGGGCAAAATGTGCTAAAAATGCAGCCCAGAATTAAATTACAAGGACAATAGAGAGTGAATGTATAACCTGAAAAGGTATCGTCTGCTAAAAGAAATAACAGCACTTTGAGGCCTGAGATGAGGACAGTTAAATGTCTGCATCAAACAGAGGTCTGAATAGAACTGCCTGCTTCCCCATCACTTCCCACAATGCACCTGCAGCCTGTGTGTGGCACAGATCTTAGGCCCCACTGGGTTAAATGTCTAGGAGAAAAAAATAACAAACACCACATTCCACCAAGGTACAATAAGGAACAGTTTCTGTTGAAACTGGGGCTCTGATTGAGTATTTTGGACTCCTCTTTTGGTCATAAAAAGGAATTACTGTATTTTCGAGTGTAACTGACTCTCATTACCTTCAGGAGCCAAGGACGGAGTATGGCTGTGACTTGGGGATCCCCAGGGGTTCTTTGGTGCTTCTCTGCCTGATGATTAATGAACAGGCAATTGCACCAACCATTTCACAAAAAGGGCAAGGCAATCAAGAATGCAGATCCCTCTGGGATGAAGGCCTGTGTCACTCTACTAGGTAAGCACTTTGATTCTGCAACAGCACAGGGTGAGGGTGAGGGAAATCAGAAGGGGGGTTATGGGGGGAGATGGTAACTTTCAATTGTGGCCTTCAGAGAGGTTGCAGTGGGAAGGACCGTAGCTTGTCCTATTAAACCTGCCAGTATGAACTGTTTGATGAAATTGCAGCCCCTGTCCATATTGGACATGTAGTGACAGAGTGAGCTTAGAGACATGACATAATGTGAAGAGTGCAGTAGGATGGACTGCAGCAGATGCCACTTGGTTCCCCTCATTTTGAGCCTCGTCTGTGGTGGACGGTGGCATATGAGCTCTGTGTCACCTTGCTGTCCCTCAAACAAGCATGGTCTGAACCAATGTATTGTGTTCCAAGGCTTTCTGAGATATCAACAGGACTTGCTTGGCCTACTTGTAGGCACAACCTGAAGCTAATAATCTTGGCAGTGACCTTCAACCCATGGGAGATGTATGGCAGTGGATGAAGGCTTCAGGCCCCTGCCTTTCACGAGGATATTTCTGGGAAGCAAATTCTGTTCATTTCTCAGAGGTTCTAGATGAACTTTCTAATGACCTTCACAATGGAAATAATAGTGCACACTTATATGTGCTTCTCCTCTTCCTGTGCCTTTCTGTCTTCTTCCCTCTCTCACTGCTGCTTCCTGAGATCATCTCTCAGACAAGTTACCTGTCCTGAAACCCCTTCTCAAGCTCTACTTTCAGGGGAAATCAAACTAAAACACACAAAATATCTCCCCAAACTTCATGTTTTCTGCTTTATGAAAGATAAGCTCACTCCTGCTGGAAGTGTAGCTGGACTGAATATTGGATGCGTAATATTTACTATTTAGAACCCAAAAGCAGAATGAGTATGGGGTATGTGCCACATTTCACATTTCTAATGCCTTGCAGGATTTTCACCATAAAACTTTTTGGAGATGCTGAAAACTCACCGTCACAGCCAGACGAGTTATTGCTACTGGAATTTCTAAGTGGCTCAGATAACATATTTTTAGAGAAAATTTACCCCAGAGCAAAATTGGAAGCATTGGAGGGAGTACACCTTATAGGCCTATAATTTTTCACCTTTCAGATTCTCTTACATATCCAGTTTAAGCTATCATTAATATTGCTTTGGGGCATTCCTAGCTGTCCCCAGTGAGCAGTCTGCTACGAGCTCTAACCACTTTCTGAGAAACATGAAGTTCAAGCAGTGTCTAAAAGCTTAGATCAATGAGTCATGAAGAAGCTAAATGGGATGACTAGCCTTCACTGAACTCCTGGATCCCAGAGCTCAAGCCTGGGGAAAGCTGATGGATGCTCTCCGAGGCACAGCAGTTAAAAAAACACTCAGCACTTAGCAATTTCTAGTCCCAAATAATTTACTGAAATCTTATATATCCCATAACCATGTCTTTGAAAAATATGTGATAGTGCCCTCATTTTTTTATATAGGAAAAAAATAGATTAAAAATGGCGTTTAATAAGGTAGCAGTCAAAAATAAAAATTGGAATTCAGTAGTTCCTGAGTTCAGGAATATTTTGTTTGACTATTTATTTTAAGTTTGAAGAATTCAAACTGGACTGATGTGTCATCCAAGAGGATAATTTTGTCTGGGTGCTATTTCTTGCTGTGTGCCAGAAGCAAATGGCATCAGTGAGTTCTTTGAATGGAAGACCTGGGCTTCCAGCTCCAGAGTGCAAAAGATGTTTTGTGGCACTCAACAGACCATTGAGGTTGCAAAGACTCACAAAAATACTGTTGAAGAAGTAACAGAATATTTAGCAGTCTTTATTTATTTTTGAACAGACAAAAGAGGAGGTGCAAACTACAGGTGATTGACAGACAGGGAGAGGGAGTGGAGCTGACATCACTGGGGTGTCCCCTAGTAACCCAGACTTAAGGCACTGTGCCTTTATTGTGCTACTGAGTCGAATAGCTTTTCATTCAGAGTGCTGCTCGCTGCAGAATGTGAGTGTAAGGAAATCATCTTTTATATAGTACAGAATTTCCTTTGAAATGTGGCAAATTAAGCCATTAATTAAATTATTTAAAATCATCTTTTCATGTAGACACAATTCCCAAAATTCTAGGCAGCACTAGAGCCCCCCCACAAAAATGACAATTCTCTCAACATTTTCTAATTTTCTAGTGAAAACAGAGTTTAGCAGAAGTACATTAGTATGAAGTAAATTCTCATAAAGTTTGAAACTGAAAACACTGACACTTGAGTGCCATTTCCTCCAAAATCCCTAGGACGCTTATTAAAAATACAGACTTCTGGCCCTCGTCCACAACCACGGAATCAGAATGGCCTAGGATAGAGTCCAGGTATTTATATTTTTAAACAAATTCTAGTCTCTCCTTCCCCAATCAGCACGTGACTTACCAGCTGAGTTCTAGGAAGTTTCTAGAAACAACACTCTGCACCTATTTCTGATGTGCACGTTTGGACAGCAGCAACCTATAGGCAGTCTGATTACAAAAGCATACTCAAGACGGAATTTGGTTTCCTCACAGATCCAGAAGGTCGCGTGCAGGGGCCTGGTGGCTTTGCTCCAATAGTACTGGGACGCCCCGGCCAGTGTCCACAAGTCCCCTGGCTTCTAGCTCTTGAGTGTCACCTCACACCTCACATTTAAAGCTCCTCAAAGGGCGGAGCCTAGAGCAAGCGCCTGTCATCCAGGGATGAAGTTGCGTTAGCTGAGTCTCTGTCTCTGATTTCTTTGCGCAGCTGCTTCTCCGCACTGTTGTCCTCTGTAGCTTTGAGGCAGTGCTAACAGCTGCCCGATCACCCTATTGTTTGTAGTAACGTCCTGAAACATAAATTTCTCAAAGGTCTAATATCCTTTGTAGGGATACTTTTTGAGATTAGTATATGAGTTTGTTCTGATCTAGAACACTTTTTTTTTTTTTTGCTTTTTCTTTGGCTGTCTCTGGCAAAGTAGCTGGCCTTCTATTTAGCTAACTTTTCTCATGGAGCTACCAACCCTGTCTTAACAGCTTTCCACAAACACACTCCATTGCTTTTGAAAGCAGCCTTGGGCTTGAATATACCCACACTCAGGTCAGCTTTGAAGCTCTATGTGTGAGGGATCTAGGGAGAAGGTGATTAGGACCTGCCTTACGCAGCGGTTCAAGTGAGAGGAACAGTCCCAACATCTGAGGCTCCCTTGGAATTCAGCCTCTGCAACATGCGGCTAGGAGACAATAAGAAATCCTGGCAGCCTGTTCCTTCTGGAAGTATAACAGCCATTGATGGGAGCTGTGAGGAGAGAGCCCAATTCTTAACCATATTTACTTGAGGAGTGGGGCTTCCACCTGAGCTGGGTGGGGAGTGAGGACGAAGGTTGTGGTCAAATGATACAGACTGTGATCTAACCCCGATTTAGTAGATTTTTTTTTGAAAAATAAAAAAGTTTATTTTCTGTATACCCTTAGCACAATTCCCAGAGGCTTTAATTTTTTTTCTTAAATTAATATTCCCCAGATGTGGTTGTGTTGCTGCAGAATGGGTCTGTGGAGCTCCCCACTCCCCCTGCCGGTGGTCATGTGGGCTCCATGTGTTCAACCTGTGAACACGTCACAGAACTGATATCTCCATCCATGGTGTGAGTTGCAAGTATTTCCTCCCAGTTTGTCACTTACCTTTTCACATCATTTGTCCTGTAGTGTTTTGGCATGAAATTTAAAAGTACAATGGCATGTAGCTTGCTTAATTATTTCCCCCTTATTGGATTTTGAGTTTTAGTTGGAAAAGCACTCTTTGCTCCTATGTTATAAAATAATTCACTCTTTTCCCCCTAGTACTTGTATGATTTATTTTTTACATTTAGATCTCCAATCATTAATTTATTGAAATGGTTTGTGTGAAATATAATTTCTAAATTACCTTGTTCTAAATGGCTCTTTAGGCATTCTAAACTAATGATTAAAAATTCTCTCTTCTTGTCAGGTACTTGAGATTGAACCTGTATCACTTTAAAAGTTTCCCACATATATTTTGGTTGCTTTCAGACTCCATTCTGTTTTATTGGTATATCAATCTACTTAGGAGCTACTACTACACTCTTAATTATAGAAGCTTTATATTATGTTTTTAAATGGTGAGCTTCCTGAAACTCAATTACTCTCATTTTTTTAGGGTGTTCTGGACAGTTTTTTGTTTACTTATTTTTTAATTGCATTAATTTTACAATCAGCTTGGACCACTCCAGACCAGGAAAATAAAATAAAATTCGTTGGATTGTGTTATCATTTTAAATCTGTACATTAATTTGGGAAGTATCAATATCTTTTACTTGAGTTATTCTTTTCAAAATCATAGGTAATCTGCCCATTTGACTGAGCCTTCTTCCTCTGCTTTTCAGTGGGATTTTAGATTTTTCCTTATTTAGACTTTGCATGTGTCTTGTTAAAAGTATTTCTGGATGTTTGTTGCTGTTGTTGTTACTATAATGACTTGTGCTTTCCTCTTCCAACATATTTTATACATTGTTATTTTTGGTCTATAAAAGAGCTATTGATTTTTGTATTTTAACTTCATAATTTGATAAATTACTGATTATCTTATTATTTGTATTAGTTTTTCACTGATTACATTTGGTTTTCATGGTATATTATTATAATAATCTACAAATAAAAATAATCTTTTCTCTAATTGTTATTGTCTCAAATTATTAACCTCATCTGAAGGATTATCTAATAATCATAAATAATAATGGATATTATAGTAATTCCTTGTTCATGGTTTTAGCAAGAATAGGAAAGATGTTTCGTCATCATTTAAGATGACAATGTTCTTTTGTATTTATTTTCCTGGAATAAACCCCACTTAGTCATAATTCATCTTCTTTATGGTGTTGTTGGGTTCTATTTGCAAATTCTTTATTTATAACTCTTTATCACTGTGGTCTGTGAGGTTAGTCTGTGCTTCGGCTACTGTGCGGCTGTGATCGGTGCAGTCATTGTCAGGTTTGGAGTCACTGTTATATTCTCCTCGTGAAATTAATTAAGAAGGTTTCCTTATTTTATAAGCCCTGGAACAGTTTGAGTAGCAACAGCAATATTTGTGCTTTGAAGGTTTGATGGAAGTCCCTGTGCAAACATACGAGTGGATACTTTTTGGGGGGGGTGTATAGCACTTTGATATAGTTCTCTATTTGATATTGAAATTCAAATTTTCTCTTCTTCTTGGGGGAAATTTGGGTAAAATTTGTTGTCCTATAAATTTACCTTTTTAATCTAAGTTTGAAACTTATTTATAAACAACTCTGTAAAGCCATCTCTTAGGAATGTTTTTAAATTCTTATAATTTCAAAAGGTATTTTTCCTGCCATTTTTTATTTTGTATGTTCATGTTGTCTTTCTTTTTTTTCTTGATTATGTTAGCTACTAGTGTGTCTATTAGATTGATAACTTCAAAACACTAGTTTATGCACTTATGTATTAGTTATATCTTCTTGTTTTCTAATTTAAGTTCTACTTTTATGCTTATTAATTTATTCTTTCTGCTTTCTTCATATTTATTTTGTTTCTTTACTTGCTTTATGATGTGGATCCTCCTTTCATTTTTATTATTTGTATTAAGGGCCATGAATTTTCCTCTGAACATCATTTCAGAGGAATGTAGTCTACAGATTCTCTTTTGTGTATTTTTAATATTTTAATCATTTCTAAAAGATATTCTTCAATTTTGATTTATTTTTTCCTTTGATTCTAGAGATATTTATCACTAACTTTTAAAGCTACGGTTGTAAAGGCTTCCACCATCTTTAAAAATTAACTTCTAGTTTAATGTGTCATAAGCAGAGAATGTTACTGCATTATTTTCTTTTACTAAAATTATTCAGATTTATCTTTTATATATGTTAAAACTTATATACCCTTATTTGTTCACTTTTGTCCCAATTATTTATTTGTCTTCGATTTCCAATATTTTGTTCAAATCTCTTATTACTGGTAGGATTCTGTGAGAAGGCTTATCTGCACAGTGAGTGCGTAAAGAAAATTTGGGGAGGCAGCTGATAGAAGGGTCTGTATCTTAATTGTGATAGTAGTTGCACAACTCTATGCAGTTATCAAAACTCATAAAACCTTGCACTAATAAGAGTGTGTGCATTGCACGTAAATATAAAAAATGTAAAGAAAGTGGCTAGGAAAGTATAAAGTTAAATAATTCAAGAGAATAAAATAAATATTTTGTATACCTCTTGTTATTTTGCTAAAAATCGTTCTTACCTCTTCACATCCCTCTGTATGACAGCAGGCTGACTTCTCTAGGCCACTTCAACAAGACTAATTACCATTAGTCTTGTGTGTGGATGGGGCACCCCCATCAAGAGATTAGAGAAGGGAGGAAAGTAAAGCTAAGGTATTGATTCTCATGGCTCCTACCCTGGGGAACTGCCTCAAGATGGCTATGACCTTCAACCCTTCACCAAGGACGCCTCTACCACCATGAATTTCCCCTTGTACTTTTTAGTACTTCTTCCTCTACTCCCTTTTGATCTAGAAATGGTAAGGATCCTCACTGTTACTAGCCCTAGGATGCTACACTATTTGGTGGTTCCCTTAATTGTGTTCATGCTTTCATAAGATTCTTATATTAAAATTTCTCAAATGATCTAATTTGAAGTTGCCATCCGTTTCATGCAGAGACCCTAACAAATATAGTGAGTGAAGATTCATGAGAATGAACCTAGCATATTCTCATGGCAGTGAGGAGGCCAGCGTGACAGGAAAAGAAGGTATAGTTTAAATAACTGAGAAATAAGGTAGAATATGGAGAGAGACACTGTGGTCAGCAAGGTCATGGTATCTAAAACTAGGTGAATCTTAATTTTGTCAGGAAAAATAAAACCACTGGAAATGTTTAAACAGAAAGTTAATATTATCAAAGTAATACTTAATAGAGATTAACTGGAATGTAAGGATGGATTGGAGCAGGAAACATGAAGTTTAGCTGAACAATTAGAAGAATGGTGAATGTCATGTAAGGTGAGGGAACCTACGTAATAACTATGCAATGGAAAGACAAGCATAAACAGTTAGATGTTGGAAAGTAAGTGGATATAAGACAGGGAGAATGAGATGAGCCAAAGATGACTTTGAAGTCTGGGTGCCTGGAAGAATGATGGTGTCATCACAGGATGACGTATGTTGGAAAAGCTGACTGAATTGTAAAGGAAGATAGTGTTTGAAAGGTAACCGTCACACTCCCATTTTGGAAATTAGCTCTGCATAGTGGGTTTGATTTCAGCTTGGAAACTATTTTTCCCCCTGTGTTACAGAAAAGTCTGAAGTCATAAATCTCCATTGAGAACCAGCCGATGGTAGAATTCAAGGAGTCTGATTCCAGAGATCACTGGGAAGAAAAGCTTCAGCCTCAGGAAAAAAATAGTTTCTGTGACTTGACTCAACATAATGAGTCAGGCAGATTGGTGGGGGGAATCAGAGAAATGTTACTTGGAAAATAGAAACACAAATGGAAGACTGATAATGAGAGTTTAACTAGCAGAAGCTGTACCACATGCAGGGATAAAGGCAAGGGGAATCATTGCCCTGGACAATTTATTTATGTAGTAGTATACCTGGCAGACTAAGGCTAATTACTTAAGTGTAATTAGCCTGGGAGGGAGCTGGTTTTTGGATTCAAAGACCACAGGTGGTATGACTTCTACTCCAGTTCTTGCCTCTGATTAGTAGTAACCTATACTTGGTGAGGTGCGGGAGGGAACAGACTACTGAATCTGACTTTTGAGGAGGATCACAGTTTAACAGTAAGCATAGGTTCCTTGTGCAGTTATTGATAATTTTGCTGCGAGTGTGAAATTTGACTTGAGAATTGGGGTAAGAGAAAAGATACAGACGGAGGACTTCTTTGAACTCCGGTGGGCAAAAGGAAGCTGCAGAGGGAATATACCCAAGACTAAGAATTGCAAGGAGGCCCAAGTTTTTTCTTCTTTTCTGGTCTCATCCGAGAGCCTAACACAATACTGGATTTAGAGAACATGCTCACTAAATAAACATTGAATCAAATTGGTACTAACCCAGGATATAGGTAGTCCAACATTTAAACATATTATATTATTGCTTGAAAAGTCAAAGTCATATGATTCAGGGATCTCAAAATGATGTTTAAGGTCTAAAAACTCTAATATGCTTTAGGAGGTATGAAGTAGGATGCTCACATATGTAAGGGCAAGTACGTGATTTTAGATAAAGGCAGCTTATATGACAAGGCAATATATATTGCTCAAAAAATACAAAAGGAATAAGAATGGATAGGCAGACTAGGAGTTAATATTCTATATTTTTCAAAGAAATCCCAAAGGTGATGAAGATTAGAGTTAAGGAAAGACATATCACAGAAGGCTCAGCACCTCAGTGATTTCTCCAACTTGAAATTGAAACAAGTATAGGTCAGCGGATCTGTTCACACATGCCTCCCTGATAAGTTTCTTTCACGTCAAAACATTAAGAGTTGATATTAAGGAAACATTTCAATGAGTGATTTAAATTTCATCACCTTCAAGTGGGGAAAGTCGCTGTAACAAAATATACGTAAAGACTGTCTTCTGCAGTACATCACTGAACGAGTTTGCCCTTAGAGGAGCTTCCCCTGGCAGCTGGCCAGTGGTCAGAATTTCGTGATGCAAAGTTGACAGTGGAATCTTGAGTTCACATTTTCATCATTGAATCAGAAGCTCAGAGAAATTGTTAATAGAAATTCTGAAAAAATCCTAACAAAAACCTGCCTGCATCTCCAGAAACACTTGTTAGTTTATTAGAAAATATACATAGCTATGATGCTAGATTTCTCAACTGTAAAAGACAGCACTGTGTTCATGCTTTTTCCTTAGGTTTTGCTTATCATCCTTGTCCAGGGGAGTTAAGTAACATTATATAGGCAATTTACAGTGGGTAAACCCCAGAAAAATTAATAAAAGAATACTCTACTCTTCAAAATATATTTTAATTGCCTATAACATATTGTAAATGGATGCCTCTGTATTCCTAACAACAGGGTTTATTATTGATATTTTAGTTATTTGTTAACTATACTGACATAAAAATTGAGGCCTAGTTATAAAGTGAAATGACCAAAGTCACAGAACAAGCCGCTCCCACACTACTGTAAGCAATTAAGTTCATCCAATATTCAAATGAGAAAACTCATTTTTCACAAAGTGTATGTAAAAAAAATAATGGTTTTTATTTTTACATCATCAATAATAGTAAACAAGTTAGCCATACTAAGGTATTTATAAGACTCACTATAAAATATAATGAAGTAGCACCTCCATATCAATATATTATACCAGGTAATAAGGGAAAATTTAGGGGTATAGATAGGCAGTTACTTACTCAATTCTTGATATTTCATGAAATTATTTAAGTGACAAATAAGCTCTAATAAGCACTTCCTAGAAAAGACAGAATAAATAAACTAACCTCACTGTAGGGGCATTTCATTTATTTATTGTGTGTGTGTGTATTTGTATGTGTGTGAGGAAAGGTTTTTATGTTTAAATTTTATTTTATTTTCATTTTATATTTTGTATTAAAGCATAATCTACATGCAATGTCATGTTAGTTTCCAATGTACAACATAGTTATTCAATATTTATATACCTTATGAAGAGATCAGCATGACAAATCTAGTAGCCATCTGCCACCATACAAAATCATTACATTATTAATGATCGTGTTCCCTGTGCCAACCATTACATCCCTGTGACCTATTTGTTTTCTAACTGGATGTTCGTGCCTCTTATTCCCCTTCACATTTTTTGCCCATTACCTCACACTCCTCTCTTCTGGCAACCATCTGTTTGTTCTCTATATCTATGAGTTGGTTTCTGGTTTGTTTTATTTATTTTATTTGATTTTAGATTCCACGTATCAGTGAAACCATTAGGTATTTGTTCTCTGTCTGATATATTAAAACTTAGCACAATACCCTCTAGGTTTATCAATATTGTCACAAATGGAAAGATTTCATTTGTATTTATGGCTGAGTAATATTCATTGTATATAATCTACTTCTTCTTTATCCATTTGTCTATTAATGGACACTTAGGTTGCTTCTGTAATGTGCCTATTGTAAATAATGCTGAAATGTTGAAAGAGAGGCCTTATGGAAAAGGTGTCCCATGGGGCCCAGTGGTAGAATCCATCCTGGTCAGCAAAGCCCAGTGCTCCAGGGATGTCCCTTTGTGGGCTGTGTGTACCCTCCTGTTGTAGCTGGGTCACAGCCACAGAGGGTGTGCTGGTGGGATGGGCTGGCTGCCAGACACTGGCTAGTTGTGAGGCCCAGCAGCGACTACTGTGAATGGGCTGGTGTGTGGGGCTGGCTCCTCAGCAAGTTGCTGTTTGGGGTAAGTCCCAGCAATACCCTGGGGCCATGCACCAGGTATTGCGGGGTGGGCCTGCTGATTTGGAAAGGCCTAGAGAACTGACATTTCATTTAAAAAAATACACTCATTATACTGTTTAAAAGTTGATTGACAGATATTCTGAATTGGTTCTTTTCTTCAAGCTCAAGACAAGCATAAAAACTCCCTTGAGAAATTTTTTCAGCTTTCCTCAAGGCTGAAGAATGTGGTTTTACATAGATTAATATCTTTAGAATTTTATTCTCAAAGAAATGTTTAATAACCTTAATGCATTATGGTATAGTGCAAGTGATTTCTATGAAATGCTATTTTTAACTTGTTTTCAGCAAAGCCAAAAGTGACCTCATAGAATGGTAATCTTCCTTCCTCAATGTAGTTTTCATCATTCTCTGAGTTTATCATGAAGAATAGTGATGCTTTGATTAAAAAAAAGTCACCATACTGTAGTCAGACCTCACCAAGGGCAGGCCTGTACATCTTTCCCTTCCCCTTCCTCCTATAAACATGACAGAGAACAATGGTAAAATGCAGCAGATTATGACAGTTGTGCAAGGACTGCTGTACATCTCTAGTTCCTCATGAAACATCCTCAGAACGTTCCTAACCATTGCCGTGTGAATACTCAACTTCAGTTTCCCCTATTTACAAAAGTGTAGAGATACACTGAAAGAGGTGAATTCTGTCAACCCAGAGTTATTAACTCATTAGTGTGGTTCTAAGAGCTAAGTTGAAAGGGTGATGTGAGAAATTGAATCTATTCTATATTTCTTGTTCATATTTTTCCATCTCACTATCACTCCTTTGATTCGGTTTCTTATCGTGCCTAACGTGATTTATTGCGGTGGTCTTCCTGTTGATGTGCCTGCCTTGCCTCCGAACCCAGTCTTCACATGCTCCAGATGGTGCTTCAGGCCTGCACTCTGCTCTCTCCCTGCCCTGGGTTTCCAGACCATTTGGGTTGTCGATCCAGTCTACCCACTACCACCCCTCCCCCCATTTATAGAGAATACCCTCTGCCCCTCGTTCTGCCACCAGTCACTTTAGATTTCATGGCCATCTGGATTCGGCCTCCTTTGCCGAAGCACCATCCTACTAGTCTGGGCTTTATGTTGTTTCCCGTCCAAGTTATGCAATTGTGATTTGATGAGAACCCTTTATTTACAAACTTTGATAAGTTTCCAGTGGATTCAAGGTAATTCCTCTTGCAGAAATATTCACAACAACTGTAAAATACTTTCTCCTCTCCCTGTCTTAAATCTTTAATGATATTTCTTTCACATTATTCCAATGGGGCAATTTCTGGTACTTTTAAAGGCTAACATTCTATATATTTTTAATCAGTCTAAACATATAAAAGGCAATTTGACTGTTCACAATGTATTGTCAGAGTATTTTGAACACTGGAAACATTTCTGGGCAAAGCGAAGTGTTCTGTCGCCTAAACCGACATTGATGTTCCTTTTAAAATCATCACTAATGTAAAGTACCGTGAATATCTTCTGTGTGTGGGGTTCTGCATGTGGCCACAAGAGATCACGTGAGTGCAGACTGAGTCCTGTAGACCCGTTGCTTAGGGTCTGCATTTGGAAATGGTCCATATGTAAATGGTTAGTCCTGCCCTTATGGAAAAAACTGGGTGATAAAAATCCCATTTTTTGCCTTTGCCTTTAGATAAAGAAGGTGTACAAAACTAAGCCTGAGCAGATACTGGCTTTTCTACTCCCTTCACATATTTTTCCTTGTCAAAGCAACTTTTTGAAAGCCACATAGACATATTTATTCAACAGCGTCGAATTTGTTGTTGCATGCCACTCTGTCTCCGAGCATATGCCATGCCAAATGGTATCTGTACACAGCCCTTAATTTAAACTCATGGGACCAGATGTATTCCAAAGGCAGTTTTTTTTTTAATTTTAGGAAAGTAAAACAGTGCATGCATCTTCTATTAAAAAAATATTCCCGGGAGAATCCCTAGCAATTTCCTATAATCGAATACA
Organism: Phyllostomus hastatus; assembly: GCF_019186645.2. Classification (NCBI taxonomy): domain Eukaryota; kingdom Metazoa; phylum Chordata; class Mammalia; order Chiroptera; family Phyllostomidae; genus Phyllostomus; species Phyllostomus hastatus. The sequence goes on along the minus strand of NW_025334017.1, from coordinate 7,695,617 downwards.
TGAATGTGTCAGAAGTGAAAATATGGCTGTTTACTTAGGAATAATAAAGTTTAAAAGTCTCACACCAAGATGGACAAGGTTTTGAAGCCAACTGAGTTACAAAGTTTAATTTTTTACAGCTTTTTGGGTTTCCAAATTATAGATAAAGGCTAATGTACCTGTGGTGTTTAATAAAATAATAGAACATAGTTTCTACTCTCAAGAAATCCAACAAGTGTTACTGTTTAGCTAATTCATACTGTTAGGCCTATGCTGCTGATGTTAAAATACTGGAATATGTTTCCCAAGAATTAAGTGTCCATTGTCCCAAGCCACTCAAGGGCTCTCTCCTCCAACCCATCCACCCCCTGGATTCCTGGTATGTTCCCAACGATGACCCAGCACCTGCAGGAGTAACTCCTGGCTTCACAGCCAGACTGTGAGTAACAGAGCCACATCACTTATTCAAAATTTTAAATATCACTCCTGAAATAATAGGATAACATATTCCAGGAAGGCCAGAGGATTTTGACAGAAAGAGGAGAGGTTAGGGAAACTTAGCAGTCCCACTTTCTTTTACTTTTAACTTCTATAGACCAGAAGTTTAGGAAAGCAGATAGCCAATGAAATCATCTATCACTCATAAAATTAAGTCTCTACAGGGAAAACCAGTCCCAAGAGAGCAAGTAGGAAAAAACAGCCCTGGGAAGGAGTCGCCCTTTGATTTCTTATCATCACTGGCTTTTATAGTCATAATTGTTATCTTTACCGCAGATGTGGGAAATTCCATATAGGCTCATTGCTATTTTTTCAACAGATGTTAATTTTCTCCATGGCAGAATTGAAAGAACATGACTTGATGCGCGACCTATTGCAGAGAACTTCTCCTTTACCTTGTAGCAATAACCTCCCTGTGCCAATTCCAACCTCATTGGAGCTTAGTTTTTGTTTTTCATCTGTAAAGTGGCTATAATAATTCCTGTTTGATGCCAGGATGTTGGTGAACATTGAGTGGGATGGCATAGGTTGCTAAACAAATACAAGATATTATCATTTTTATCAGATTGAAAATGACTCTTTATGATTTCTGCTTTTATTTTCTTTATTTTTAATTTAATTTAATTTTTTACTGAGTTTGGTCAGCACTGTTTGATGGGCTGTAACCATTGCATGAGAATGCATTGACCTACCCTCCACCCATCCCATTGGCCAGAAGCCCACAACTGGAGTGGCTACCATTTAGGACTTTCATAAACACACTTGCTATTCTGATTTAGTGTGACGGGCAATGCAACACAGTGACTGAGAGCATGGGGTCTGGAATGTGGTTCCCGTGATTGAGATCCCAGCTCTGGCACCTACTAGCTTGAGCAAGTTGCTTAATCTCTTTGTTCTTCAATTTTCTCATTGGCAAAATAAGAGCAATAATTATACCTATCTCATAATATCATTATAACTATTAAATGATTTAATGAATGTGTAACATCTAGTATAGTGCCTGGCAAAGATTAAGCTTTCATTAGGTGTTGGCCATTCCTGGAAAAATGCCTGCCTCCAGGGGGAGCCCCTCAAACGGCTGCTACTTCCATTTTCTCCTGTTCGGAGATTGAAGATTCCATTATACATCTGTGGAGACATTTCAACAGAGCAAGGCTTGGTGTCAATCTTTGTTGTTGTTGTTTTTTTTTAGGTGGACAGATGCAACCAGCAAAATAAGATATTGACAAGTGCTAACAATGTGTCATATTCAGAACACAAATGGTACAAATGATACCTGTGTTAGTCCAAAAACCACATAAATTTTCAATGTTCACTTGCATCATACCTTTGAGATCTACACATCAGGAAATTTTCTACTCCCCCCAAAACTTCATGACCTACTGCAATCTCTACTTTTCTCAGTACCACTCTTTCAATATATTGCATTGCAATTATTTTCCTTTTATTTTTTTTACAAAAATATTGGTTGACAAATATTTACTGAGTACCTATATTGTGCTAGATGAGCCTTGCATCCCTTCTTAAAACAATTAAAATTGGGAACTTTCTCTAAGTTGTTCCTGAGTCCATCAAAGGGTCTGAACCATGGTCTTGTACTTATGTAGATGATAGGAAGTGCTTACTGAATTAAAAATAACTGAAGTTACTTTAATGTTAGCATATTCATGCTTGCATCCAATCATTAGCAGAGATAACAGCTAAAAGTGCTAAACTTTTCTCATAATTTGTGTCACTTAATCCTCATGCAGACATGTAGGTGTGGTTGTCTTTATTTTACTGTTGAAGACACTTAACTTTATAAAGGTTAAATAATTTACTCAAAGTTACACAACTAATAAGGACTCTGATCCATAACTAGCCAACTCAAATAGCTATTTTTTAACCCACCATTTTCTTCAGTCCATAAGATATGTTGCCTGTTCACATAAACTCTTGACCTTCCAACATCAGAACTTATCAGAAATGTGAAGGTCAAACATTAAGCAAAAATAATTTAGAGGACAAGCAAAAAAAGAAGACTGCCTGGAAGTGCATAAATTGTGTAATCACAAATAATACACTGGCATTATGAGAAAAATAACAAACTCCTGGAGAGTCTCTGTTGGTGAAGCCCCCTTTAGCTTGCAAAGCACCACCATTCGGAGGAATCTGGGCTCAGCTTGTCCTTATCTGCTCAGACATAGTGTGTTGCTGAGGTCAGCCGGAAATGCCTGTGTACATAACCCATCACCCACACAGCTGGACCACAATTTGTCTGACACCTTGTCATGCGCGGCTCATCTTTTGACTTCAGTTTTGGCTCTGGTGCTTGTAAGACTCAAAAGTGTCCTGGAGGGCTGTGCCAGGGCCCTTCGATGACAATCCCCCAGCTGACTGCAGCATTTTGTGGAGTTGGGGAACACTTGATTGAAAATTACTTATTCCATCCCTGAAAAGTAATGTTTTCAGTTTATTTCACACAGACATCACTTTTCCAAATTGAGAATGGATGTCTGTTTCCATAGCACAGGTAATTTATTCCAGTTACTTAAAATTGAATTCTAAATCTGTGTGCCTTTGGTTATTTAGGAAGGATATAAGGAGGACTTTCCTGAGAGCCTTATGGGTTATTAAACACTGAAATGTGAAGACAATTGAAGGACCCTTTTCCTGAAAAGGTCTTTAAAAGCGGGATCAATGAACATTATCCAGGGTGGGCTAGAGTGGGCCTATACTAAGGCAAAGATATGTAATAGATGACTTTTCAAGGCCTGGCATTCTATGAGTCATGCTTTAAAATCAATGATCTGTATTGAGAAAAATTATATCTTAGTGTGTGCAGAAAGCAAACATAAAGTATTCTAGAGGCAATAATAAGCATTTATAGTGTACTAAACCAAAAGAATTACCTTAGAAGATATTTACCAAGTCTCGTTGATTGCAAACATGGCAGTCAGATTACAATCTTGGGGGGGGGGGGGGAAGCCTATAGTTTTTAATGCAGCACTTAAAACTCACGCAGTAAAAGTGCAGATAATCTTCCAAAAATACATTCATTTACTGTCCACATTTAGTAAATAGGAACATGGTTTGAAACCTTTCCAAATGCTGTCCCTGCATTCATATTATAAAATAAACTGAAGATATAAATGGCTCTCAAAGATTGTACTGTGCCAGTTTTAAATGACATTTAAACTATATATTTTTCCATACTTATAGATTATTCTGGCCATACTCCATTTAGTGTAATCATGCCTCAAATGTTTGGACTTTGGGAAGTAAGAATATACTTTTCTTGATGAACAACATTGATTTATCTGTCTGTTTAGCTTCCAAAGGGTTATTTAGCCCAATAAATAAAAGTAATGATGATTAAATCTTAACAATAAAAAAATGAATGAGTTGGAAATAGGTGTATTGTGTTCCATTTCTTCATATTGAACATTGGAATTGGGGAAGATTGAAGGATGTTTATGTAGAAATACGTCAAAGAATTTCTGTGCATTTTTTAAAGATTTTATTTGTTTAATTTTAGGGAGAGGGGAAGGGAGGAAGGAGAGGGAGAAAAACATTAATGTGTGGTTGCCTCTCATGTGCCCCTGCTGGGAATCTGGCCCACAACCCAGGCATGTGCCCTGAGTGGAAATCGAACCAGTAACCCTTTGATTTGCAGGCTGGCATTCAATCCACTGAGCCACACCAGCCAGGTCAGTTTCTGTGCATTTTTATAAACTTTGGTACTTGGTGTGGCACTGATTACCATTTGTAGTTTCACTAACACTTTGACTTATTTTCCCTGTTAACAAATATACCATCATTGCTAATTTTTCACTTCAGTTGTATGGCATTCATATTTCCATTTATTTATTAAACAAATATGTATCAGGCAGTCTGCAGGCTGCTGGCATATAACAGTGACCCAAAAGATGAGGCCCTTGTCTTCACGGATCTTGCAGTCCACTGGAAGAGACATGGTGACAAGGTAATCATAACAGAGATTGTTTCGAATGTATACACGTGTGTTAGGCAGGGAGAGCCTCTTAGGTGTGAAAAGGTACAGGAGGAATTTAGAGAGCAAAAGTGGAAGTTGCACAGGATGTGGCTGGAGAATAGGCCCTAGAAGCAGTGAGGACACATGGAAGAGTAGCAGAATGTTTTGTTTAGCACACAGAGAACAGAGAAAGGCAAAAAAGAGAGGAGAAAGGGAGAGACAGCTAGGTAGATTTCCTTAAGTTAACTAGGGTAAATTGGGAAGAGGAAAAGAAAAAAATAAGTTATATATGAAAACAGACCGACTGATTATTGATAGAGAAGCATGAGACAGCATGAAAGTTATTATATTTACAAATACTGGATGAGCATGCTTCTAAAATTGAGGCCACCAGGACCTTGAGGGGCATGCCTTTTGGAAATTCATATGCCTGACTCATAACATGACATCAGATTATGCTAATAAACATTTTGGGAAGAATAAGATCAGGGGCTGTAAAGTCTTTCACACTCCTTCCCACCAGCTCTATTTCCTTCCTTTTGAATCTGGGCTGAAGTGAGACTATTTGACTAATAAAGTAGAAGTGATACTGTGAGAGTTTGGGGTAACCTGTTAAGAAGACTGGCCATTTATGCCTTTTACCTTAGATTCCTAAGCCAGCATATTAAGAAACCTAACTGTCCTGCTGTAAAAAATGTGGGCAAGAGCCTCTGAGGCCATCTAGAGAGGAAGAGGGGATCGAGTAAGCCCACTGTTCCCAACAGCCCTCTGAGGTCCCCGGGATGTGAGTGAAGCTGACTTGGACCCTCCAGATATGTTTCTCTAATGGTTAAATACTACGGAGAGGTCCCAGCTGATGCCCCACAGAGAAGAAAAATCACCTAGCTGAGCCCTGCCAAATCCCTGATTCAGAAAATTGTAAAGGATCAGTAAATGGTTGTTATCGTAAGCCACCATGGGTATAATAATCCCCATGTATAATGCACACAAAACCATGGGTATGCATTATGCATGGGAGTGTTGGGAACCGCCCTGCAATATGGTACTGCCATACAAATACCCGAAGCCAATGACACAGGGACCAGGTAGAAAGAAGCTAGAGTGGCCTCTAGGAGACTATTAGTGAACACTGGAGGGGCCTTGAGGATGTTGCTCATGAGGAGAACACTACTGGAACTGAAAAAAGGGAACCCTAGTTACATGGTGAGAGAAAGTCTGGCAACACTTAACGACTTGTTCTCCTCCACCATTGATGGATGGGCTAGCCTGTCTCACTATACCTTCCCCTGACCTTGTCACCATAGTTACCTTTACATGCATTCACTTTCCTGCTCTCCAATTTTATAGCTAAATCCTGATAACTTCCATGCTTATTTTCTATCACAAGCCTTATATAACCTTCCTTTGGGCTTAGTCCTAGTAGAAAGTTGTGGCTCCATAAATGCCCATTATATAAGTGGACATACTGGTAAAAGTAAACCCCCAAAACCTGAGTTTAAGAAACATGCTTATAGGCAGAAATCATTGTTTTGACTACATTTCCCTTTGCTCCCTAAACAACTGTGTTTGGTTTATAAACTCCTAGAATTATGGACCTGCAGTAATTTTATCTGTCTCACCTCTTTACTGATCTTCTCGGCTTCATTAACTGTAGCCATTTAAAGTAACCCTTCCCTATGAATTTCTCTTCCACTTGCAACATTTCCCTGGTATTGACCTAGTCTGCATCATGGCAACTGTTTGGCATATTCTTTCACTGTCAGAAAGAAACATGCCTTAGAATACATTTCATTCATTTATTCTTTTGTACACCAAATATGTGTGTGTGTGTGTGTGTGTGTGTGTGTGTGTGTATTCATCACAGTGAGTCCTAGAAAGTTGCCAGAATCCTGCCGGCATCTCTGGTGTGCTCTTACTGCCTGGCATTTCTGAGGGATCTCAGGGGTCATTAGTCTGTAACCAATGGCGTTTTATTGCTCCTGTCCACCTTGGGCTGTGTTTTTTCTTACTCATTGTCTGCTACAGAGTGAGAGAGCCCTAAGGAAAATCTACGCCCCTTTCTCTCACTCTAGTCTGAAACCATACTATTAATATCATCATCTTCTTACAGGGTCCAGCACAAATAATACCCCTTTTGATTACAAAATCATAAGCATGCAATTCTGTAACATGCCAATATCACACTCAAGCACACCATATGAGATTTTAGGTGAAATGTTCAAAGCAAAACTATAAACTTTCACACCCATATTGTTACCCTACCCACCACACTCAAGCAGGCCTTACTTCTGCTGGAAACTGAATATTTTATTTGAAAATAAATATGTGACATTATCTACCAAGACTTCTTTCCATTTGTTTCCACTGTAACATTAGCCAATGTTAATTTCTAAACTTATCTCATTAATTATCCAATTTATAGCAGATGTGACCAACGTCAATGCTCACACGGTTACATGGCACTATAAAGTGTGTTGTCATAGCAAGCCTACTAACACCCCAAACTGTTTCTGTATCCTTTTCTCACCAGTCCACCTTTCTAATACTTAAATGTTAGTTATATCTTGTGAGTGCTTGAGTTAGAGATAAAAGGATGCTCAAAAATACAGTCAGCGTGATGAAAGAAACCCTGGGACCCCTTGGAGATTGATCTCCCTAGAGCTGAAGATCTAAAGAGAGCTGGTGGTTTGGTTTTCGAGACTGGTCTCAGAGCAGGTAACTGGGCATCCTTAAGATATTCAGGGGACCTCAGCAATTCCAGCCCTGTTTCTGGAGCACAAGGTGAGTCTAGATTATGAAGATGAGTCTTGGGGCCCAGAAGCAGACCTGGAGCCCTGGCAGATACCTAATCTTTTAAATTAGCATCCGTGGGCAGACAAGGTGTGCTTGACTCAAGAGCTCCAGATGTCAGAGCAGAGTGCTCAACCCTGCATGCCTTATGAAAGGGACAGAATGCCCTGTGCTCTGGGAAAGATCACATCTTGACTAGGTTTCATTCCCAGGTTGGCTAGTGACCAGGATTTGGTGCTTTCGTCTAGAGCTTAGGTCTTAATTATGCTGAATCATTGCTGAACTGGGGAGAGCTGGAGCAGAGAAAATGAGGCTCGGTATTGGCTAAGGAGCCGGGCCAGGCCTGGATTTGCAGGTGAAATCTTGGGGACATAGTTCTGAGAAGCCAGCAGGGCACAAAAGGGCCTATAAAAGTGTCTTTGGTTCTGCATTTGGCTTCATCCAGCTCTTCCTTTTCTTTCTATAGACGAGGGAATTTGTTGTCTGATAAGACTACAGCAAGCTCTTTCTGAATGTGGTTTATTTTCCCATTCACATTTCTTCGAACCAATTGGCCCTGAGACACTATTACCAAGTTTCTGAAGAGACTGGTTAGTCATGCAGCATGTTTCAATCCACCGAGGGCTTGCTACTGTAAGGTACTATCCAGGGCACTATAAGACAGGATCCCTCAAGGAGCTCAAACATAGTCAAGCAGCTGAAACACGAGCATGTAAACTACAATACAAAGCAATATGTAACAATATTGTGTGAACACAAAACATTTTAATTTTCATAGAAAAACTCTGATTATTTTTGGTGATAGTAACAAGTAACTCCCAGATCTGATATTAAACTATTCTACTTGATCATTGACAGATTTGAATTGGAAATCACACTTCTGAATGCCAGACATTTTATGGTAGGCTCATGCTTCTGGAAGTATCAGCAACAGCTACACTCCAATAATCAACTCTCTACGGCTAAAGCTCATGGGTCCCTAAATATCTTGCTTCTGTCCATCGCCAATCCTGAACTCCAGGCTTCTCCAAATCTTACATACATATGTGTGTTTGCTTTATTCAGAGAAATGACCCCGCAACCATAATTTCTCATTGTTTCAAAAGCAACACATTAATATTTCTGTTTTAGATTCTGAGTGATGATTTTTTTCTTTGACATCCTTGATTAAACTCAATTGGTCTCTTGGGTCAAGTGCATTTCCCCAGGAGTCATAAGCTCTCAGGGAGCAAGCAGGTCGTGGGAGACACGTTCCAGGTCTAGACTGACAATCATAAGTCTTTACTAATGTCATTGCCAAGTCTGGGGCTCTGATCTTGGGAACTAATTATGCCAGTTGTCAGAATATAGATGATACCACAGACAGATGCTTTCCTTGTAAAGACAAGTTACTGGAAAATTTTGGCAGGAGTGTCAGAACCAAAAAGGAAAAAATATAAAATGTTTACCTGAGCCCATAATGTCAATGAGAATCTGCCAGCTGCTCACCCCCCGGCCCCAATATACACCCACCCAGCATCTTATTTCTCCTATATTTTTCCTTTTTATCCAAAGAGGAAAAAGCCATAAGCCTTAAAGAAAGGAAATTTATTTTTTTAAGATCTAGGTATATTAGGGTATAAAAATATTAGGGTTAAAAAAGAAAGTTAAAAGATCTGGATTACTGTATTATAATGGTAGTTACAGGGAAGTATACGCTGAGAGTCTCTCTCCTATGAAAATAACCTATCTCTCACTTTAGAGATAACCAGAAACTGAAAGTAGTTGAGTATGGCTGACAGATGTTGCTGCTCACTGAGTGCGAAGGCGTAATGCAGGTTGAGTTATCTCATGTTTAACCCATTCTTTGGGTGGAAAAAGAACCTAGCTTCTAGACCAGCTTTTACATGTTGGTGCATGGCAAACTGGGAAGGAAGTCAGTGGAGGAGAAGTATCAGATACAGCTCTCACACCTGCATGACTGATAATGAATGCCAATAACTAAGGGTCTATAGTCCCTCGGGAGAGAGGGCATTCAGTGGGACAATTATATTGTCAGACAGAAGGGAAAATATCATCCTGCAATGAGGGAGGAAACTGGTCGAACTGACTGGGGAAAAGAGTTCCCCTCAGAGCAGGACTCAGACTGCGATGATGATGTGTTAATGATGTTGGGTTACGGTGACCTGTCTTCAGCATGCTATCTGGCTGACTTTGCAAACACAGAAGTCTTGTTTAAAAAAATTGTTTTTTTCTAAAGTCACAATGTAACTCTGAAGTAGTCTACCCTTCTCCCAGGACAGCTGTTTAAGAGATGTGAGACCAGGATTCTTTTTGCTCTAAAATATCAGACAAGGCCATGCTTCCTGTTTTGTTTTTGGGCCGCGGGGGTGGGGGGGGTGGGGGGTGCAATAAGGGTATTAGGTTCTTTCACAAAGAAGAAAATGTCTTCATTCCAAAATTATATAATGAGGAGATTTAGTCCTAGCCAACCTCTCCTTAGTATATGGCAGTGTAAAAAAAGTCCCACAAATTTCATGAATACTTATTGCTTGATTAAATTAATGGAGGAGGAAGGTGCCTGCTTGGAATAGAATTAATGAGCTGACCTCTTGCTTCTTTTAAACAGCCGCACATTGCATGACTTCTCTTACGACTCATGATTGCATAAGCAAAGACCATGGATTTTAGATTACGTACTTTGCTACAAAAAGGGCCAAGAATCCATTAAAGGCCAAATGAAAAAATGAAAATGTTCAGGCTGGGGCATTTGTTGAAATACCCACTCCTAATACACTTTCTACTAATCAAATGAAGGAAAGCTAAAAATAAATATAGCAATAATAAAAATATGAAAGATATTAAAGACAATAGTGAAAATAAAAAGATAAGAGAAATTTAAAAATTCAAAAGAACTTAAAACTTTCTAAAATAAACAAGAAGCAAAATGTAAAAAAACCCAACAACATTTGAAAATTTACATTAGAAAATTTAACAAATGCTTACAGTTTAAAAAGAGACAACAATATGACCTAGTAAAAATAATGCAAAATGATACCTTGACTGGTACAGCTTAGTTGGTTGGACATCAGCCCACAAAACACGAGGTCACCAGTTTCATTTCTGGTTAGGGCACATTCTTGGGTTGCGGGTTTGGTCTCGGGCTGTGGCACATATAAGAGGTAACCAATTGATGTTTCTCTCTCACATCAATGTTTCTCACCCTTTATTTCTCCCTCCCTTCCCCTATCTCTTAAAATAAATAAATAAAATCTTTAAAAAATGTAAAATGAATATTATTCTAAAGGCTAGATTCAAGAAGAAAAGCAAATGAAGCAAAAGGAAACAGTTAAATGATGTGATACTGTTACAGGGTGCAGCCAAGAGGGGGGACCCCAAATGGGCATTTGAAATGGGGTCCAGAACTTAAGGTGTCCAGGAGATCCCCCCCCCCACCCAGGGTGTGGGTTGGGGGAAGAGACAAATGGAGCAAGGCCATTGAGATCTGTTTTGCATAGCAACAGCCTTGCAGCTACCCTCTGGCGTGGTCATTTAACATATCTATAGCCTTTGGCTGGTCGCTTAGATATGTTAAATAACTGTGATCATCTCTGAGCCAGGGGAATGGAAGTAACTTCCCCACCAACACGTGACTGGGGCAGATCCCCTAAGCTACAGTGCCTGCATGGGAGCTCGGAGAAGATTGGCTCCAGGACCTGGGGCCACACCTGCCCAGACTCAAGATGGCAGCCCAGTAAAGCTAGAAGGATATAAATTCTGGCATGTGAAGCCGAGTTTGGGAGGAGTCGGAAATGAGGCTGCAGAGGAAGACTGGCAGCGGGGATTTAAAACCCAGACTTGGCGGCCATTGGGGAGAGAACTATGCGCATCCCAGAGAGAGAGAACCACACGGCTTTGGCAGAGTGAGGACTCTCCCCTTCCCGCAGCCCTGAGAGAGAGAACCACGTGGCTTTGACGGAGTGGGGACTCTCCCCTTCCCACAGCCCTGAGAAGGAGAGCCATGCGCAGCCCTGAGAGGGAGAACCACGAGGCCTGGACGGAGTGGGGACCCCCGCAGCTTTAGAAGGGGAACCACCACCTGGTTTTAGCAGAGATCCTGGTGACTCAGCCGAGGGTGCCGGGAACCCAGGGAGGTCTCCCAGTCGAGAAGGAGGACTAAGAACCAGAGGACTGTCTGAGCCATGGACTTCGTTTTCCTTCCCTGAGATACGGTACTCTGGACTAGGCAAAGGGGGAAGGAAGGAAGGACTGTGTGTGTTTGTGGGTGTTTTAAGGGACTTTGGGATTTTTGATGAAGACATTAGGTCACTACTTTAAGTCTGTATAGCATTAAATAAACATTTCCTTTCCTTTTCACAAATCTCTGGCATTGAGAGATGTCTTTCCTCTGGCGGCGGACATAACGGACCCGGGGCCTTCTTTCAATAATAGTATATCGTTCCAGGCCCCCCTTGTTCTGTTCTGTAACAATACTACTCTAAGTTTAGTATCATGGCACTGTGGCACATGTCCTTATAACAGAAAGCCAATAAGCACAGCACAAAATGTTTTTTCTTTTGCACAGCACAGAAAGTTTTGCATATTTATACATACATACATACATGTGTGTGCAAAGACCTTTATTTTCTTATTTTTTAAATTAAGGTATTCTATTTTTATAAAGTAAAAATTATCTAATATATGAATGCAATTTTTTAATTAAAATAATCATCACGTGGATAGTAGTAAAATATCAGAAACATAGCTATAAACAAAGTTTTCAAGCTGTGCATGATATGGCTACAATGAGCCAGCTTCTCCTACTAGATGGGATTGATCCCCTACTGCCCACATAATTTTTTTTAAAATACATCAAGCTCACCTGTGAGCTCAGATTTTTTTAAAAGATTTTATTTATTTATTTATTTATTTTTAGAGAGGGAAGGGAGGGAGAAAGAGAGAGAGAGAGAGAAACATCAATGTGCGGTTGCTGGGGGTCATGGCCTGCAACCCAGGCATGTACCCTGACTGGGAATCGAACCTGCAACACTTTGGTTCGCAGCCTGTGCTCAATCCACTGAGCTACACAAGCCAGGGCCCACATAATTTTTATTTTGTAATTTCAATCACTGACGCATGGGTCCCTGGCCAGCAGTGATCATGGAACGCTGTGGATGGCTCATCGAAAAACACACGAGAAAAAACATGCACAGAGACAAACCAGTTTCTGTGGGGAAGTAGGGATGAAATGGCCACCCCCCCTAGTGGGGAGCGTGCTGATTTACCATCTATACCTGCTTTTATTGGGCTCATTTTGCATAATAATTCAGGTAAAGTACAGTACTCATTAGGCTGTAAGACTTTGAGGAACAAACTAACTTCCTCCTTGGACCCTTCTCATTCAAATGAGAGCATTCTAAACAAAGAAGGTTTCACAGTAATTTACATATTCTTTCTTAGGCCTGATCACCCAGGGAATCCGCCCTTTTCAGCCCAGAGTTGCACTACCCTGTCATTGTTTCAGGCTTAGGTGGAACAAGGGAACTAAGGCAACCAAGAGATAAGGAGATTTTCTCCCAGACGATGAGAACTCAGGCTATGTCAAAGCTGAGGAGCGAGGGTCCATCACCCCCTTTTGCTGCAGCCCCCCAAGTCCTTCTTTTGGGGGGCCTCCCAAAGTGATCGTGCCAGTCTTAGGTCATTCCCCCCTTGGGGAATCTTACCCGTCTTTGGCTAACCGACCAAGCTTTGGGGGGTTCAGTTATGAATAAAGCAGCAGAAGCAGCATTCCTGCCAGGGAGATAAGCTTTTGTCTCCTCGCTGGCTTACGGTTCCAAGGGCGTTCCCTTAGCCTTAGCCTAGGTGGGGGTTTCAGCTTCTGATACCAGTCAGGGTGGTTCCCAACAAATCACTAAATTATTCCTCTCATATACAAATGTATTTTAATATTTTCCATATCCTAAAATAGTCTTCACCCAGTAAACATAATACTGATATCCAGAACCTAAAAACAATGTCTACAAATCCACGAAGAAAAGGGAGCCAACCAAAGAGAGAAACGGGTAGAGTGCTTGTATTGACACTTCTCACTGGTGCTGTCCAACTGGCTAATAAATATGTAAACTCACTGATCTTCAGGGAAATGCAAATTACAGCCATATCACGATGGATAAAACTAAATTTTAAAAAAGCAAGTATTGGCAAAATTAATCAACAGCTGGAACTCGTACACACTATTTTAAGAAACAACCCTCTATAGAGCTCATTGGCTATAATCATTTAATATGAGTGTTGCCTGTGATGCAGTGATCTCATTCCTGGGTAAATTCATACATATGTGCACCAAAAGTCATTACTAGAAACTACGTGACTAGAAACTAGGAAATTATGACTGGCATATAGCAGTCTTATTTGTAAACTAAAATTGTAAATTACCCAAAATTTCCTTCAACACTATAGTAAATAAATTATGGTCTATTCTGATAATACAACATTAAACAGCAATGTGTGTGAAACCCCTACAATTACCAGTAACAAAGTCAATAATTCTCCAAAACATAATGCCCAGCCAATGCAGCCAGACCCAATAGATCAGGCAACCTTCAGTGTGGGCCATTAGCCCAGGGGTCGCCCTTTCGGGGTTAGTGACTGCACCAAGCCTGGGGGCTTCCAGGGAGGTGGTTAAATTGTTTTCTGAGCTGTAGGCTGTTGTGTTTCTGCAAGTTCTTAAGAAGTACAGACTATTTAAGATATGTGCACTTCTAGTAGTATACGCTTAAATTAAAAGTTAATAAAAACCACACCTGACCCTATGGTGCCCTCAGCTACCACCCATGTTTATGATCATCTTTTATAATAAGCCTTCATAGTAAAAGTTTTATGCTTGTTACAATTATTGGATTCACTTCCTCATGCTGTTTTCTCTGTAGACTCCATTTCAGTAGGTCTCTGTACCCACTACTCAGCAGTAGGACTCACTTCAAGGCCAGTGGTGACCCTAAACCAGTGGCTGGTTTTCAGTCTTTATTCTATTCAACCTCCCAGCAGCACCTGCCACACTGAGAACTCCATTGTTCTTGGAAATGTTTGTCCTTCGGTTTTGTAACACTATGTTCTCCCTACTGCCACTCCTTTTTAGTATTTCTCACTTAATATAACAAAAAAACAAGGAGAATGACATGACTTGAATTCACAGAACACTACAAATTTCAAATGACCTGTAAGTACAAAAGTAGCCACCACCTTGTGGCAGAACCTTGTCTCCGGCTTTGCAGAGGGCTGTGGTGGGGGAGGGAAGCTTGGAAAAACTGTAGAGGAGGAGGCACTGGAGAAGAACTGGACCATTGATCTGAGGTCCTCACAGAAAAAGAAAGTCCACTGTGAGTGTGAAAATGCTGAAAACTGGTTCAGATAAGTCAGCCGTGCCAGCAGAGAAGGATCACAACTGGTGTGTGGGGCTCAAGGTGACAAGACTGAGAGACAATGTTTCTGAAGGATGAGGGTACAAGAAAGAGAGCAGCGTCCTTTAGGGACAGGAAGTGAAGGGAAAAAAGAAGCAGGGAGGTGAAAAATATGATACTGCCAGCGAAAAGAGAATAAAATACAAAATCAGGGCATACGATCTCTTCTCACAGTAACCAAATACACAAACTGAAAACTTCCTATTCTTGGAATAGGTAAGTTGTAACCCATCCCACCAGAACCCTGTTCACAAATCACGTGGATGTAGGTTGTCCACTATATACACCACAGCTACGGAAACAAGGGCAGCAGAGAGCAGGAATCAGACACTTTACCTGGTGCAAATGCTGTCTCAGGAAACCAACCACAAAGCAGAAAGAAACTCTCAGACAATATCCAAACTGAATTAATGTCCTCAGGCAACCATCTCTGGACATATAGCCAGAATAAGAAATGTACACATTTAGGAAAACGTGAAATGGAAAGTTGACTGAACTCAACAAAGAAGGACAAGGAGGAGGAGAAAATTATAACAGCAGTAATGAATAAATTACAAAGTACCACTGGCTTAAATAAAAATTTAATAAGGGACTTTGGAAAAGGTGGGAAAATACCCAAAAGAAATGAGTTAACATGACTAAAAAGAGTTGGAAGAAAAGTGGTTAAAATAGAAAACAGACAAATATATATTTTAAAATCATATAATATGGAGTCTCTTACAATGAAAACAAAATAAAAAAACAGAACTAGTACTTAGTTCTTTAATATAAAAAATCCAGGAAATAAAAAAAAGAACTCCTTCTAAATACAGAAGATACTCAGTAGCACCTGAGAACTTTTCTGGAAATGACTGTGGAGAAATAAAGTTGGAAGCAATAAGTCACTCTCAGCAAAATGACAGCTAAATTGTTATCACCTATGAGGTAATAAGCATCAGACACCTCAACCCAATACAATCCTGCGCTGCTTCCTTGTCCACCTTCCCCCCCCCCAACACTAAAACTACTGCTAGAAATTTGTCCACTCCCAGCCTTATTCAAAAATCCTCTGTGGGCTCCTGTCACATGTATATAACCAGGACCCTGGGTCAGAAGGTCCCGCCCGGGGACTTCTTTGTCTTTGCCCTTGCCTAAGGAACCTTTGAATTACTTGCACTGACTGGCTGTGGTGAGGTGGTTTGACATCTGATACCTCTAAAGGCAAAAGAGTTGGCTGGGTTTGACCTCAACAACAGTGAACTCCAAAATGTATGTTAATAAATCCATATGACTTTAATGATTGAAAAATCTTTAGGACTTACAGGCAAATCCTCTTGACTTATAGACAAAGAGATCAATAATTTAAAAGGACAAGAGGATTAGACTGACATCAGATTTCTCAAAAGCAACACAAAAAGTAAAACAGTAGGGCAGCATTTCCAATGAAAAAATGTGATGCTTATTAAAAAAGATTTTATGCTCAGAAAAACTGTCATTTAACTACCAAGACCACAGAAAAATGGTTTTAAACATGAGAGAACCCAGGTTACACTGCACTCTGAAGCTCTCCTTGAAGAATCTTCTCGAGAATGAGCCAAGTGAGAACTCACTGGAGGAATCTTCAGGAAAGGAATCAGGATAAGCATGAAGGTGAGGAGGGGCTGAGAGTCTCTACATAGCACAGCTGGCACCAGCACTGCGAAAAGGCCCCTCTTCAACCAGACAGAATCAGAGGTTTAAATCACAGGAGTCAAGTGGAAATAGTGTCCACGTCATGGCTCTGCCTAGTACTGTTTGTGGCTGTGAGTGAATGAGTTAACCCTTCCAGTTTCAGTTTTACTACCTATAAAGTGTGGATCACAAAATAAACATTTTTTTAAATGTGAAAAGTTAATGAAATTATGTACTTGGCATGATACCCAGTACACTAACAGTCAACTGTACCTTATTCTTTTCTTCATCTTGCATTTAACACACAACACTCCAGGTATTTATGTAACTCATTATGTAAATGTGTCAAAACTCACATAGATACAAATTACATGGAATAAAAAAATTAAGAAAGGATTGTTCACTAAACAGATCCATAGCAAGACCATCTTGAATAGTAAATCACTATAATACATTTAATTTTTAATTAGTAATTCCCAAGAGATTTTTAATATATATATATATATATTAAAACTGCTTTGTTTATATACACATGTGTGTATATAAACACACTATATACATGATGTCAGTTATCCAAAATAATGCCAAAGTATTTTATTTTTGTTATCAGCGGTATGTTCTAGAAGGTAGATCAGAGGGTAATCAGGGGTAGGACAGGTAAAGGCTTTATTTAACTTGACTTCTTCCTTGGCCTGTATTTGTATATGTTAAAATGTATTAATGTCCACGAGCTGATTGATGTACCCCAGGTGACTCTAAGAGGGCACAAGGCAGTTCCCCCTCCTCAAGCTGGATGGACAAGCCTGTCAAGATTGAGAGAAGACAGTGTGACCCTCCCACGGTGCAGAAAGCCCAGGACAAGGGGCAGCTCAGGATCGAGAAAATGGGAATGGAAAAGTGCCTCACCTGGTTAAAGAGTGGTTGGTGAATAAAAGTGGAAGTAGTTCTGAGAAATGCACTCTTGACTTTAAAAAGAAATAATTCTAGTACTTTTCTAACCTTGCCATTAGGAGAGAAGGCAGAGAGACCTTCTATCAAAAAGATTAGATGAATGTAGTGGTTTTCCCTGTTTTATCAGCAGCATCAGAAAGAGAGAGTTCACCTCCCAGCTGTATCTGTGAAGAGTCATCATTTTCTGTATAGGAGGAAGCAGCCTACCTATCTGGGTCTGAAAAGATGCTCTGGAGAGAACAAAACATTGATGTGGAATTTAAAGGGCAACGGAAACAATAAAAACACATAAAAGGTCAATTGATCCAGACAGTCTGGCAGCCAGAGCTCCCAGCCCCTGAGAGCTGGGAGAGAGCAGAGGCAGTTACAAAGCCTGCTGGGTCAGGGCACGCTTGAAGTGACTGACAGGAAAACGGCCAGTCTGCCTGGAACTCAATGTATCAGTCTAACCCACAGCAACTGCACTTACAAAGGTCTTCCCTGTCCTCTACACAGTGTCTTGACTTTACATCGAGTCACTCTTTAGGTAAAAACTATCACATACAGATGGTTGAATACCTTGGCTTTTTGAAAAGAGAATAATTCCTTGAAGAACCTCTTCTTTCAGGGGATAAAAATGACTTAAAGATCCAGAGGCAGGATCTTACACTGGCAAAAATAAAAAGACGGTCGCTATGAGCTAGGCACTTATGAGCTAAATGAATGAATGGGACACACACACAGAGGATTCTTCTTTCCTGTAGGGGCTAGAGGTTCTACTCATGAATACAGTTTATCTGTTTATATTTTCTCAGAGACCAGTTCTATTTTTATAGCCCATGAAGCTTAATGTTCCCTAGCCTGCTCTTTTGACCTTCAGCCACACCGTCAAGCCCTTCCCTGCTCTACTTTAGATTACTAGTGAGAGGGGAAATAATTTACGAACTTTAAGTAAAATCACATTGTGTATATTTCTGTATATACTTGTTGCACTGGCTGTGTACAAGGTGCATCTGTACTTTTAGTAAGTTAACACACAAATATGACTTTTTGAGCCTTAAAAATATTAAAATTATGTTAAAACTCATTAGAAAAATAACCCTAAAGTGGGTGCTATTAATTTCCCATACTTATGATTGCATTTGTTTGATTTGCAAGGTTATTTTGAGTTTATGGCAAATTGTTGTTTTTGTCACAGTGCCTGTAATTCCATAGGGGAGAAAAAAGAAAAGGAGAAAGAAACAGGAAAGGTTACAAAAATGTACATAACAATGGTAAATTTAGGTAAAGGTAATATAGATTGCTAACTGTTATTATTTTGTAAGATTTACTTTCAAAACATCTGTTAAACTGCAATTTGTAATAGAGGCTTTAGAAACATTAAAAGTATTTTTAATTCCTTTATTTTTTTAATTCATAGGAAAAATCTCTTATTTAGTCTTCTTATCCATTGTTGAAAAAGTGTGAATGAGTAATCTATCAATATACTATAATGGAACTTCAGAAGACATAGTTTAAAATATCTAAATAGCCAAGGTACCCAGAATATCTGACGTGGTTCGTAATAGCAAATAGGACTATTCTTAGCCTGACCTCTAGTGTTAGCAGCAAATAAGTGTGGAGTCTGGCAATATTAGACCAAAAGAAATTGTTTAAAAAAACATGACAATAATTTTTATTATAAAATAATTCATCCTTAGTGAGTTAATACTGAGCCCAGAAGCACCACTCCAGAAGGTGCTCAGAGAGGAACGCCTTCATTTGGTGGAAGAAAAACCTGAGCCTGACTGCTTTTAGGATCACAGAATCAACCTGAATTAGTTTACAGAGCTGAGTTTCAGTCTTTGCGTCCACTCCACTGGCTACCAGTCTGTTTTATAGCGGTGGGAAGACAATCGCTGGCTTTTAATCCCTGCCACCGCCACTCCTTGAGCGCTGCCATCGCTAAGACGTGGGTTTTGCTCTGAAGTTGGCAGGCAGGTTCTAGTTACTCAAAGGGCACAGCAGAGAGGGGCTGAGAAAGAATTTATTCTTTACTAGTCCAGTCTAGTTCAGAGTTGTCTGACTTTTCTCCAATCAACCAAAACAATCTTAGTAATTATCACCAATTTACAAGACATTTCTAACATAGCTCATTAAATTCAACCTACTCAAGTGTTTCCCTCTTTTCTCTGGCAGCAGAAGCCCTCTGAAACTTTAAACAAAGTGTCTCACCATATGGAGTTATCAGCCTGGGATTAATCTTTATCCATGACTTCAAGTGATACATTCTTCACAGATAAAGGAGAACTGTTTGCTTATATTTCTTAAGATCTGGAACATTCGGCTCTTCCGGTCTCCTTTGCCCTTACATACTTGTAATACCAGGGACTTGTTATTCTTGATAAGACATACACTACTAAGTTGATTTTTCAGCAGAAGTCACAGTAGCCAACATTCCAATTATCACTTAGTTTCTTACCTTGGGAATATTTACAAGTTCATTAAAGAAGGTTATACTTAGAGGTAACAATTCCTAGTGGTCTTAAAATGGCACAATTCTCATTTACTTACTTATTTTTATCTTTTAGTGTGGCAGTGGAAATATTTGAATTAAAAATGCTTTTAGAAATGTCAAAATAAACTTGCAATAAACCTTTGCAAAATTTTTGATGACGCAATTGCCGATGATGCATGCTGTATATACACGTTTGAATTGCAGAAATTTTCCACTCTATTTCATGGAGCACCACACTCCTATCTGGATTTACAGATAGGAATAGTCTCTGCCACCTGCCTGTTCTGTCCACAACCAGTTCCAGTTCTGCTTGTTACCCATATTATTACCAGTCTGGGCTAATTAAGGTTTTTGGATGCAAGCAACAAAAACAAATATTAAACAAAAAAGGAGATTTTATCAGAATACAATTAAAAGAGCTCATAGAATAAACCCACGTCATTATGGTCAATTAATATTTGACAAAAGAGGCAAGAACACCAATGGGGTAATGACAGTCTATTCGATAAATAGTATCCAGGAAGCTGGAAAGATACATGCAAAAAATGAAACAAGACCACCTTCTTACACCATGCACAGGAATAACCTCAAAATGAGTTAAAGACTTAAATGTTAGACTCAAAAATCATAAAAATCCTAAAAGAAAACATAAGCAGTACAATCTCAGACAGTTTTCATAGCAACATTTTTTCTGATACATCTTCTCAAGCAAAGGAAACAAAAGAAAAATTGAACAAATGGGGCTACTTCAAACTAAAAAGGGTTTGCACAGCAAAGAAAATGATAAACAAAGTAAAAAGATAGCCCATAGAATGGGAGAACATATTCGCAAATGATAAGGGGTTAATATCCAAAATTTATAAAGAACTTATATAACTCAACACATGCAAAAATGTCCAATTTAAAAATGAACAGAGGACCTACCTGAACAGACACTTCTCCAAAGAGGACATACAGATGGCCAACAGACATATGAAAAAATGTGCAATGTTACTAATCATCAGAGAAATGCAAATTAAATCCACAATAAGATATTACCTCACACGGGTCAGAATGGCTATCATCAATAAATCAACAAACGACAAATGTTGGTGAGGATGTGGAGAAAGGGGAACCCTAGTGCACTGTTTTTGGGAATGCAGACTGGTGCAACCGCTGTGGGAAGCAGTACAGAGATACCTCAAAAAATTAAAAACTAAACTGCCTCATGACCCAGTTATCCCACTTATGGGAATATATCCAAAGAAACCTGAAACACAGATTTGAGAGAATATTCTCCTCTATGGATATTGCAATGTTATTTACAATAGTCAAGATCTGGAAGCTACCTAAGTGTCTAGCAGTAGATGAGTGAATAAAAAATTGTGTTACACCCCTGGCTGGCATAGCTCAGTAGATTGAGCACAGGCTGCGAACCAAAGCATCACAGGTTCGATTCCCAGTCAGGGCACATGCCTGGGTTGCAGGCCACGGCCCCCAGCAACCACATATTAATGTTTCTCTCTCTCTCTCTCTTTCTCCCTCCCTTCCTTCTCTAAAAAAATAAATAAATAAAATATTAAAACATTGTGATACACAATGAAATACTACTCAGCTATAAAAAAGAAGGAACTCTTACCTTTTAAAACAGCATGAAACATCCTGGAGAGTATTATGCTAATTGAAGTAACCCAGTCAGAGAAAGACAAGTAGAACTAATGAATAAAATAAGCAAACAAAATAGAAACAGACTCATAGATACAGAGAACAGACTGACAAATGTCAGAGGAGACTGGGGTTGGGGAGCTGGGTGAAAAAGATGAAGGGATTAAGCAAAAAAAAAAAAAAAAATCCTTACAGACACAGATAACAGTATGGTGATTACCAGAGGGAAAGGGGATGGGAGGAGGTAGAAGAGGGTAAAGGGGGATAAATAGTGATGGAAGGAAACCTGACTTTGGGTGGTAAATACACAATACAATATATAGATGATGTATTATAGATTATATCTCTGAAACCTATATAATTTTATTAACCAATGTCACCCCAATAAAATCAATTTAAAAATATCAAACAGCAAAAGAAAAAAAATTGCCACCTGTGCTCATCCAAAATCAAATTCCTATTTATGGCTGGATTTTAGGAGCTTGCACTGCTTCCACCAAAAAAAAAAAAAAAAAGAACATAAGAGATTTTCCCGACCCCAGGGGAATGAACATGGAGCTGCAGCACCTTCGGGGGCGAGTGTGGTTGTCATCAGCAGCAGCCACACCGGCATACTAAACACATCTCAACTCACAACGTTGCCATGGCCAATTGAACATGAGCTTCCTGAAAGCAAATGAAAATAAAAATTCAGGTCTGGGGAACAAAAGCCTGTCTGGAGCCACAATAATAAATAGTTTCGGTCCTCTCTCAATTTCCAGACCTGAAACACTTTACAGACAAAAGCTTCTTCAATAAAGGAAGGCAAGGTGAACTTCAGAATGAACCTTGCAATACATCTATTATGTGTACCCTGTGAATTTTTTCCTAACCATAATGAAAGGGTCATAAAACTATTTACCAGGGTGATTTTTCTATGAAATGAAAATCACAAGTCTTTCAAGGATTATCAGGAACTGCCTCTGAGCTAATTCTTGGGATCCCAAAACACTACTGTGTACCCCCAGTCTTACATGGGCCTTATGGGCTATAGAACAGTGGGATTTTCACATTATCTTCCTAGAAACATTGAAGAACTTCAATCCCACTTATGGTTATTTTAACAGTTCCGAAGTGTCTAGTTTGGACAAACACCTTTAGAAGCAGACAGCATCCCTACCTTGATGCCTCCACTCATGGAGGAAAACCAGTGGTAATACAGGACCAAGTGACAGTTCCTGGGGCTTTCTCTCCCAACCAAGCAGCACAACGTGAATCTCAGTCTTTTACTTCATTAGGGGTAACAGTAAAGAGTAGGGTGACCATCATGACTTAAAAGATTTAGGGGGATAATTTCTCTCAATCTCAATTTAATTATGCGATTTAACTGATGCAAAAGTTAAAATAGCAAATGTTTTGGGCTTTTGTTACCTGATAAAATGCTTATTTTGCTTCAAGATTAGGCATCCCTTTCTTCTAGCACATCAGAGATATCTTTTGTGTTCTACCTGACACTTATGCTTTAGAGAAGTCACTTGTCAATCTGAAGGCTGCTACTGGGATTTTTTTTTCTTTGATTCTCCAGTTTCACTTTAATGGTTCTTGGCATATGTTTCCTTTTATTTAAGCTGCTTGGGGTTCATTGGGAGTTTGAATGTGAGGATTGAGATGGTTCATCCATTCCGGAAGATTACAAGCCATTATATTTTGAAATATTGCTTCTATCTCATTCGTTCTTTTCGCTCCTTCAGAAACTCATGTTTAGATCTTTTTCCTCTCTCTGTTTTTTAAAGTTTTATTTATTGATTTGAGAGAGAGAGAGGAACACTGATTTGTTGTTCCACATATTTATGCATTCATTAGTTGATTATTGTATGTGCCCTGACAGGGGATCAAAACCGCAACCTTGCCTTCTTGGGACAAGTGGTCTAAACAAATGAACTACTTAGCCAGGGACCTTCCTCTCTCTTAATAGCTTCTTAATCTTATTTCTATTTTATATCAGCTTGTCTTCTTATCCTTTATTCTGAATGATAACTTCTCATCTGTCTTGATGTTCTGCTCTCCCATTGATTTTTTCTCAGTCATAGCTAATCTATAGTATTACTAACATGTTCATTGAATATTTAATGTAGTTAATTTATTTTAAGTTAATTTTAAATTTACTTTTAATAGAATTTATAAATTCTTGAGAGCAATACTTAGTTTATATACTTAAGCCTTCCTACTATTTCTAGAATATTCATCTACAACCATAAATCTCTCTCTCAGCATGACTGTAGCTATATATTACAATTCTCAAAATGTAATATCATTCAGTCAAGTTATTTTTAATTTACATTGTAACTTTCCTTTAGTTCAAGAGTTAGTGATTATATTGCTTAAATGCCAAATAATGGCAATTTTTGTTTAACTCTACATGGTCAAATAACAAATTGTTTATATGAGTCCTTTGAGAGGTTGCCCAATGTATACCAAAGTTGTGTAAATATTTCACATGCATTGTGATTGTGAATTTATCTATTTTATTTTTTAATGTGAATTCTAGCTTTATGCATTTTGTGACTATACATGTTCTGTGTGTGTATATTTTTTCCGATGTCATAGCTTATTCATTAGTTCTCTCTATGGCCATGTCTAATTGGTTTTTATAAGTTGTTGATTACATTTTTGTTTCAGTTATTGTACATTTTCACTTTAGAATTTTTATTTAGTCATTTTAATAGTAATTCAGCTAAATTCTCAATCTTCTGTTTTATTTCCCTGAGCGTTCCAGTCATAATTTTTTCAATGTAAAGAGAAATAATAGTAACTTTGGTAACTCTCTCATCTGGATTTCTCATTGATTAATTTTTACTGCTCATTATTTTTCTTGGTTATGGATCATGTTTTCTAATTGCAGTGCTACTTATGTACTTATGTCTATTTACTGACTACTAAATATTGAACATGAAGAACTGGGAGAGTCACTAGAATTGGAAATGGTGTATCTTTCTGTAATGAGGATTTACATTGACTTCTGACAGGAGTTTAATGACAAAAGAAATCCCATATCATTTCAATCCAATTGGAAAGAGAAAAGATTTTCACTGGTAAGGATGATCTATTTTCAGTAGAGCTTGTCTTTTAAGGTACAGACTTTCAGAGTAAGCTCTGGACACTTACCAGGAACTTTAATGGACCTTGAATTCCAATTTTTATTCTTAAACCTGGAACTAATTGATATTTTCAGGCTCTTAGACTTCAGGATCTACAAGAAAACTGTTCCTTCCAAAATCCTGAATCACCTTTTGGGTATTTTTGTTTTCTTAGATATTGGTCCCTTATTCTTCATACGCTCGATTGCTCTTTGATATCATTAAATAATTTAAAATATACCTTGCACACCTTTTTTACTTCCTCTTCAGTGTAATGTTGTCTGAATGATTTAGAAACTCAATATTTTTCTTAACATTTTTTTAAATTTTAATTGTTCAAGTACAGTTTTTTGTCTTTTACTCCCATCCCAGTCCACCCCCCAAGTGCTCCCCTCCTCCCTCCCATTTCCACCGCCCCTAGTTTTTGTCCATGTGTCCTTTATATTTGTTCCTGCAAACCCTTCCCTTTCTCTCCTGAAATTCCTCCCCTCTCCACTCTTGTCATTGTCAGCCTGTTCTCTATTTCAGTGTCTTTGGTTGTATTTTGCTTGTTTGTTTGTTTTGTTGTTTAGGTTCCTGTTAAAGGTGAGATCATATGGTATTTGTCTTTCACTGCCTGATTTCACTTAGCTTAATGCCTTCCAGTTCCATCCATGCTTTTGCAAAGTGTAGGAGCTCCTTCTTTCTTTCTGCTGCATAGAATTCCATTGTGTAAATGTACCACAGTTTTTCGATCCACTCATTTGCTGATGGGCACTTAGGTTGCTTCCAACACTTGGCTATTGTAAATTGTGCTGCTATGCACATTGGGGTGCATAGGTTCTTTTGGATTGGTGTTTCAGGGTTCTTAGGATATAATCCTAGCAGAGGAACTGCTGGGTCAAAAGGCAGATCCATTTTTAGTTTTCTGAGAAAATTCCATACTGTTTTCCATAGTGGTTGTACCAGTCTGCAATCCCACCAACAGTGCACTAGGGTTCCCTTTTCTCCACAACCTCTCCAACACTTGTTGTTTGTTTATTTGTTTATGATGGCCATTCTGACCGGTGTGAAGTGGTATCTCATTGTGGTTTTAATTTGCATCTCTCTGATAGCTAGCGATATTGAGCATCGTTTCATGTGTCTTTGGATCCTCTGTATGTCCTCCTTGGAGAAGTATCTGTTCAAGTCCTTTGCCCATTTTTTAATTGGGTTGCTTGTCTTCTTAGAGTGGAGTCCTATAAATTCTTTATATATTTTGGAGATTAAACCCTTGTCTGAGGTATCATTGGCAAATATGTTTCCCCATACAGATAGTTCTCTTTTTATTTTAATACTGTTTTCTTTAGCCATGCAGAAGCTTTTTATTTTGATGAGATCCCATTTGTTTATTCTTTCCTTTATGTCCCTTTCTTTAGGGGACATATTAGTGAAAATGTTGCTGCGTGAAATATCTGAGATTTTCCTGCCTATGTTCTTCTCTAGGACTTTAATGGTGTCATGGTTTATATTTAAATCTTTTATCCACCTTGAATTTATTTTTGTGTATGGCGTAATTTGGTGCCCGAGTTTCATTTTTTTTTGCATGTAGCTGTCCAGTTCTCTGAACACCATTTGTTGAAGGGGCTATTTTTACTCCATTTTATGTTGCTGCCCCTTTTTGTCAAATATCAATTGACTGTAGAAACTTGGGTTTATTTCTGGGCTTTCTGTTCTGTTTCATTGGCCCATGTGCCTGTTTTTATGCCAGTACCAGGCTGTTTTGATTACAGTGGCCTTGTAATAGAGTTTGGTATCAGGTATTGTGATCCCTCCTACTTTGCTCTTCTTGCAGCAGCTATTCGGGGTAGTTTATGGTTCCATATAAATTTTTGGCATGTCTGTTCTATGTCTGTGAAATATGCCATTGGTACTTTAATAGGTATTGCATTGAATGTGTAAATTGCTTTGGGTAGTATGGACATTTTGATGAACATTCTGCTTTGGGTAGAATGGACATTTTGATGGACATTCTTCTGATCCATGAAGACGGTATATGTTTCCATTTGTTTGTGTCTTCTTTGATTTCTATCTTCAGTGTTGCGTAGTTTTCTGAATACAGGTCTTTTACCTCCTTGGTTAGGTTTATTCCTAGGTATTTTATTTTTCTTTTTGCTTTATCGAATGGGTTTTTTTTTCTTGATTTCTGCTTCTGCTGTTTCATTGTTGGTATACAAAAATGCCTTTGATTTCTGGATATTGACTTTGTATTCTGCTGAGAAACTCAATATTTGAGTGACAGTGATTTCCATGGGGCAAACAGTGGTTTGTTTTTTTTTTAGTTGATAAAAAACATTTGATATGTCACACTACATTTTCTTTTGAAATAAGAATAAAAGAATTTAAATGATAGATGGAAATGAAATGTTAATTCCATCGGTATTTGAAATATTAATAAGGATATCTCTCTAGATTATAAAATGTGTTCAGAATGCTATTTAAGAAACTATTAAGAAACTATTAAGTTAAGCTGTTTAAGAAACTATTAAGAAACTATTAAGTTAAGAAGCTATTGTCAATTCATACATAAGTTGTTTATATCTAATTTATCTTTTTTCTCCTCTTAAACTTATAGAGAATTGTAAATGTAAAGACAGAGAGGGTAGAAATAAGTAATAGGGACTTTTATGTATCATTCCTCATTAATCAGCTATAGATTAATATGAAGTTATCAAGCAGCTGATTTAGAATAGCATGATGGTTTCTAAAAGCTGGTTTTGTAGAAATAAGTTCTTTACAGAAAAATAATAATACAGAAAAGTTATATTTTAATACTTAAAATTCACAATGTAATAACCTGATGAATCAGATATATTTTATTTATTTTATATTGGTATTTTGACCTTTAACTGCTTAAAAGTACTTAGGAGATCCAGGGGACATAATATTAGAACCGGTATATTCATGCTTTAATCATCTACAAAGTTAAGATGGATTGTATTTGCATACTATTCTATCTTGGAAGTTGTGTACTTGGGATTAAAATTCAAACTAAATAGTATCTTCTGTTTTTTATTATAGAAAAACTGAAAGTCACAAATCATTCATGTAATATACATAAATTATTCTACCTAATTCATAATTATTATATTATTTTCGAAACTGTACTCAGTTTGCCCTCTATGTTTAAATTCTATTAGCAAAAAGAAAGAAAACTCAGAAAGACCAGTAGAAAATATAGTATTTAAGCAATATACCCTATCACAGAAATTATGGAATTTCTGCAACAAGGAAACCATAACAAATGGTGAACTTTAACAATATAATCACCTTGATGGCCCCCGGGCATGATAACACGGCAGCCAAGGGCTTTCTGTTAGTCATTTTAAAATACGGATTAGTGCCCAATGTCTCCATGAGAAAAACCCTTCATAAAGGGAGTTCAAAACCTCCCTACTAAAGAGATGCCACCTCCATTGCAGGGGTGCTGATTCTCCAATGTGTTCTTGACTGCCAGGGAGAGAGATTGAAGAGAGAATTTGGAAGACTTTTTTCCTATATGGTTCCTATAGTAATCCCAATTTTCCCAGTTTCATGCTTTTATTAAGCCTTTAGCTGCCCCCAGACATCATCTTATCCACATATTAATATTGTTCATACAAGAGCATAAATAATTTTTTGAAAAATACTTGAAATATGGATATATTCTATATTCCCATATCAAACACTACTAGTTTACGATTTTGAGTTCATGAATTAAATGATCTGTATATTTTCTTACCTGAAAACATTATTTAAAAGTGATGAAAACCATAATAATTTAGAAGCCCACAGAGGGCTCTTCAAAGTTAAAAGTGAAATATTGGGAATTAAGATTTCTGAGTTGTAATTCTGATTTGCCCATTAATTTCTGGCAAGGTGCTTTCCAAGGTACTTAATCTTTTCCACTATCACCTTTCCGTTTACAAAATGAAGATGATTGGGTTTGAATATTTCTTAGATTTTTTATACTTCAAATCATGTATTTGAGGTATAGACCATTAAAAAAATTAAGGAATTCCCCATATTCTGGAGGACTAAGGCAAAACTGAAGAGTGTGACTTTATGTGCAGTGGACCAGGACACGGGGACCAAAGTCATGCCTCCTTAGGCCTTCATCACCATAAGTAAAATTTGTGCCTACTCAATTGGTGTAACAACAGGTTTCTTCAAAAGTCTTAGTTTCATCAATGAAAGTGCAGCAACAGTTCATGCACTCCATGAACATTTCATTCTCCCCCAGCAGGGGTCACAAGTTGGTTGGATGGTGGGACGAACAAAGTGCTACCTCCAGAGCTTCTGAACCCTTATCAGAGGTGAATAGAGAAACCCGGGGAGGCACTCCTCCCCATTTCCCAGACTCTGAGCCATTCCACCACTACCTCTTTTGAACCAATAGGAACTAACTTTGGTAAACTTGATATTCCTGTCTTCAGTCACAGGAAACACAAGACCTAGGACATCAGTCACCCTCCATTGTCTTATTACCAAAAGGCTCTGTCCTTCCCCTTTCCTCTCCCTTTTTTCCATCTCTCTCTAATTTTGGACAACACTCCAAGGTGCCCTTTGGCCTCACCTTCTATCAGCAACAAATTTCCCTGGATTCTTGGTGTCTTCTTAAATGTTCCTTTTATGTTCTTGGTGTAACTAAACCTGACTCACCCTTGAGGACCTTCCTTCTTCTTCACTCTCTCAAATGTTTTCTTTCACTTTATCATGCTGGAAAGGAGGGCAAATGGTTGATCTGTTCTTCCTTGCTATTTTCAAACTATTCTTCCCTTCCTTCTGAAGAATCTTCTAAAGATTCAGGCTTTGAATCTCATATATCAGATAATCTTTTTATAACTCTATTTTCTTATTTTATTCATTTCTATTGATTCTAGATCCTTGATTCTATTATTTCTTTTATGAAACAAGAGACTTTCTCTTACTCTAATTCTTGGCCGTTTTAGTATACAAGTAACTAATGCTTCCCATACTCTGCCTTTTAGTTGTTTGATCTCCTTTCTACAATGAATCTACCCACTACTCTCAGACAATAACTTTTATGTCCATACCCAAGATCTTGTCATTATCAACGTCTATAGAACAAAATGGCAACCTTAATTCAGATAATAATCGGTGGCACCATAGATAAAGACAATCAGCTGCTCTGATCACCAACAGAAACGTATTCAATGGCAGCCAAGACTAAGCTTCTTAAGACACTGAAGATGCATACTGGCCCAAAATACTCCCACTATTGAAACATAAGAGATGGAGTCACTGTGTCTTTTGCTTTTAATAGAGGAAACCAAACAAAGATGTGTATTAAGGCTATTTGTAGTATTTATACCTGTACTGTTTTACTGTAAACTATAAAATCCATAAACTTTCTAATACACAGATATGTATGCTGCAAGCATTGAAAAAATAAAAAATAAAAATATGGGTGATGGAAGGAGTAGAAGATTCCTATGTTACTAAAAATAAATAAATAAATAAATAAATAAATAAATAAATAAATAAATAACAGCTTTTAGGAAAGTCTACTAAAGAAAATAGTAATTTTGAATTTAGTTTTTCAAAACTACTTAAATGAGATTGATGAGGTCAGTGTGTTCAGTTAAGGCCATAATTATCTAGGTTATTTAAATTTAATTTCTGAGCACAAGTTATTGTCAAAATGCTCAGGGTTTAGTTTACCCCAGCAGAAGAACTCTGTTTGCTAATTACAGGCTTACTCTTAAATTAGGTCCTATTTCTTTGTAGCAGCAAAGTAATCAGACAAGAATCCCATGTCTCTATTAAACATTTACATTATAACAGCCTAATTACAACAGGATTTGTTTGAATAGCACTGGCAGATGTTCTGAAAGGTTGTTGAAAGTGCAGTCATTGTTTCATAGGAGATGGGCACCCACTTATGACCATCCTAACTTCAGATCAGGGCACAGGAGGACACGTGTCAATCAAGAAATGTATGAGTATAATTCAGCACCGTCGTCAATAATCTGAGCATCTGTAATAAAGGTATTTGTTTTCCAACTGCCTCAGGAAAATATTGCAAGAATTCACAAAAGAAGTCCAGAAAACTTTCAGTTTTTTTAAAAAAACTCAGTGTTGTGGAAACAGAAAGCTATTCAAATTATTATAATCAGAGTTTTAATGTTGAAAAATCCACATAAGTTTCCTTTATGCTAATTGACTGCACATTTCCCAGATTGGAAAGGAAGAAAGAAAACAACCTCTATTTGCAGATGATATGATCTTGTATACAGAGAATGCTAAGGAATCCACTGAAAAACATTAGAACTACTACACAAGTTCAGCAATGTTGTAGGAAAATCAACACACTAAAATCAGTGTTTTACACACTTGCAATGAGCAATTGGAAAAATTAAATTTAAAAAGCAATTTTATTTACAATAGCAACAAAAAGAATAAAATACTTAAAAACAAATTTAATTAAAGTATCACAAGACTTATGCCTGAAAACTACAGCATATTGTGGAAAATATAGAGTTATATTAAAAGCTTAATATTCTTAAGATAATAGTACTCCCTAAATTGATATAGAGATTTAACACAACTCCTATCAAAAACACAACTGCTTCTTTGAGGAAATCAACAAGCTGACCCTAAAGTTCACATAAAAATGTAAGAAGAAGAAGAGCAAAGAAGAGCAAAGTTTTTTTAAAAAGAAGAATGAAGTTGTACTGAATTGGTCTCGCATTTCAAGAAGTTCAATCATAATTCTTGCTGTTTGTACTTATTACAAACCACAGTAGTTAAGACGGAGTAGCACTTGGATGAATAAGGATTAGCCATATAAACACCCAGAAATAAACTCTAAAATGTAAACATAGTTACCAGGTGGCCCAGGAATTCCTCTCCTAGATATATATCCAAGATAAATGAAAACATAGGTCCACAAGAAAACTTGTGCAAAAGATATATATAAAAGTATTATTCATGATTCTAAAATGTGGAAGTACCCAAAATGTCTATCACTTGATTGATGGATAAATGAAATGTGATACATCCAACTGGAGAATATTATTCAGCAATTAAAGAAATAAAGTACTGTATTGATACATGATCAACATGAATGGCCCTTTAAAACATATGCTAAGGGAAAGAAGCCAGTCACAAAGACTACATATATTATTTCATTTATATGAAATGTCCAGAATAGGAGACTCTGTCCAGAAAGAAAGTTAGTTAGTTGCTTCACTGAGCAGTAATTACAAAAGAATGGGCAGTGACTGCGACTGGGTATAAAGTTTCTTTTTGAGGAGATGAGAATGTTTTGAAATTGGTTGTGTTAATGGTTTCACTATTCTGTGAATATACTCAAAACACTGAATTGCACACTTTAAGTGTGTGAATATTAAGATACACAAATTATATCTCAATAAAGCTCTTATATGAAAATTTTTAAAATATAACTGTAGTCTGAAATAGTTGAACAATGTATCAGACTGAAAACTACAATCCATTGTTTAATGGAATAAAATGTTGGCATTTGTATAAAAAATGTTAAGTATTTTTATACAAAGCAGGATAGATTCAAGTAGACAGTGAGGAATTAGAGTTTTCTAGATTGTGTGAAGCAGGAATAAGCTGCCTGGTGTTTTTTGAACAATCTGAGCTTTTATGAAAGCAGCAGACTTTCTCAGGGTGTTGGTATATTGGGTGAAAAAGCTTAGTAACTGAAGAGAAAATATCAGAGAAGTGTCTGTCTCAGAAAAAGAAAGTCAGCTAATGGGCAGTCTCTTGCAAAAGGCGTAAGAAGTAAGGATCAGAAACTTCACTGTAGAAGGGAGGGAGAAGAAAAGAAATGGCATTTTTTAAAAGTTTAAAAAATAAATAAAATGCTATGTATGTGACTTCAGTAGCTCATTTCAGGGATCGACTGGGGAAGGTGTTTGGGAAGACATAATCTGGACCGAACAGAGATGTCAGGCCTGTGTTGAAGGTGCAGTTGTGAAGGTGAAGAAGAGACAGGGCCCAGAAGCCCAATGGATCTGGGTTGTGGCTGCTTAGGACCAGGGACTGGAGAGAGGGAGAAGAGGGTCATGTTATGACTGTGGCCAGTGCTTCCTTGCAGGAGGTAAACAGACCACTGTGGGCACATGAGCTAATTCTGGATCATACCAGACTTTTAAAATTTATGTATTTTCATGCTTTATGTATTTATAACTAGTATCTAATACATGGTTTTAGCGTACTAGTGCTTAGACGATGGCTAAAGGAAGCAGAGCTGAGCAGATCCATCTGACAGAGGCAGCATCTACTACAGGTGTTCCTGAGATGGGACACGGGCCTAGTGCTCAGTCAAAAAGAGAGCAAATGAAGGAATGGAATTTGAGAAACATTGTCATTGAGAAACAATGACAATTCCTCAAAGAAGTATTCTAGCTGTACTAAAACCCTAAACATTTTTTTATAACCAAACCTTTTGCCATGCAATGCTTAGCTTTGAGAAAAAGCTGGTATGTCTGGGTATACAACAGGTTGCCCTGGAAATACGTTAAGTGAGTTGAAGTAATCATCTACTCAGGCAAATATGGGGCTTACTGGTACTTTCCTATCCATGTATAAAAAGAAAAAATAACTTTCATTTATATAGGTACTTTGAATATAAAATGAGAAAGTATCAGAATTTTGAAAGTACCTATACTTGTGGTACACAGTAAGATATTTAAGATTACTGATTATGAGAGAAAAAACATTGTGTCAATAGATATTTCATCAGATAAGTAGTGTTTAAAGGCTTTTGGTTTCATAGTTTCCTTCCTTAAGGATAAAACTTCCTTCCCCTAATGGGGACCCTCTTAAAGAGCAGACAGCCTGCTGTGGCTTCTCCACCTACATCTGAAGAGGGAAATGTAACTCAGGCTATCAGAGACTCCTGGACTTGTGGGTTCATTGCAGCATTAATTACAGTAGCCAAGATCTGGAAACAGCCCTGGTGCCTGTCAGTAGATGAGTGGGTTAAAAAAACAAACAAAAAAAAACAGTGATACATTTACACAGTGAAATACTACTGCGCTGTTAAAAGAAAAGGAAAGAAAGAAAGAAAAAGAGAGAGAGGAGAGAGAGAGAGAGAGAGAGGGAGAGAAAGAAAGAAAGAAAGAAAGAAAGAAAGAAAGAAAGAAAGAAAGAAAGAAAGAAAGAAAGAAAGAAAGAAAAGAAAGAAAGAGAAGGAAAGAAAGAAAGAAAGAAAGAAAGAAAGAGAAAGAAAGAAAGAAAGAAAGAAAGAAAGAAAGAAAGAAAGAAAGAAAGAAAGAAAGAAAGAAAGAAGGAAGGAAAGAAAGAAAGAAGGAAAGAAAGAAAGAGAAAGAAAGAAAGAGGGAGGGAGGAAGAAAAAAGTAAAATAAAATCTTACCTTTTGTGACAATGTGGATTGACCTGGAAATTATTATGCTAAGTGAATTAAGCTAGTCAGAGAAAGACAAATACTATATGATCTCACTTATGTGTTGAATCTAGTGAACAAAATAAACTGATGAATAAGATAGAAACAGAAGCATGGATATGTGCAGACTGACAGCTGTCAGAGTGGAGGAGGGTTTAGTGGCTGATGAAAGAAGGTGAAGAGATTAAACAAAACCCCGCTAATATTTTTATGTGTACATTTACATATACACATATATAATATACAATGCATGTTTGTGTGTGTATAAATATATACACACACAACAGTATGGTGATAGCCAGAGGAAAAGAGGGGTCGGGGTAGGTGGAGGTGGGCAAAGTGGGCATAAATGGGAACAGAAAGAGACTTGTTTTGGGTGATGGGTGCATGAAGCAGTGTGCAGACTATGTTTTGTTGAGTTGTACACTAAAAACTTGTATTGTTTCTTAAAGCAATGTCACCCTAATAAATTCAACAAAAATACAAATAAACACTCTGCAATGCATATTTCACATAGTATTTCTGATTATCATGAGAGCCTTGCAAAATGATTATTTGTATTTTTAAAAATACAACTCAAATAAAATGTAATGTTAGAGTCAATTGGGAAATATATATAGTGAGAAAATGATTTATTCCAAATACATTTTCAGTAAATTATCTTTTATAGTTACTTGGCTTATTCTGGCTAACAACTCTAAGACATTTAAATCAGTACTGTATGACCTTTTCTTTGTATTTAAACAAAGCATTTAATAGTGAATGAGAAAGTCTACAAAATTATTTTGGAGAAATGAAAAACAGTAAGTTTAATAATCACCACCTGATATAATATTTCAGTTTTTTAATGGGGAAAGCTTTGAGAAGCTTTGTGGAACACCAAAATTTTAAAAAATTTTTTTAAAGATTTTATTTATTTATTTTTTTAGAGAGGGAAGGGAGGGAGAAAGAGAGAGAGAGAGAAACATCAATGTGCAGTTGCTGGGTGCCATGGCCTGCAACCCAGGCATGTGCCCTGACTGGGAATTGAACTTGTGATGTTTTGGTTCTCAGCCTGAGCTCAATCCACTGAGCTATGCCAGCCAGGGTGAACACCAATAATTTTAATAATGTTGTTTTTACTGAATATTTTAAATCTGAGAAAGAGTTAAACTTTAAATGAAATAAATATGCAACTTAAGCAGAGAAATAGATGTATTGCTCATTTTAAGTGAATATTGTCAATTGTATAATTTTAAAAAAACTTATCCAGCTTATTGAGGTAAAATTGGCAAATAAAGTTATAAGATATTTAAAGTGTACAATGTGAGGGTTTGATGTGTACCTCTTACAGGCGTCTCCCCAAGTCAATACATACATTCATTGCCTCACAAATTTACCTTATTTTTGTTGAGAACATTTAAATTCTATTTTCTTAGGAAATATTCACTATATAACACAGTGTTATCAACTATCATTATAATGTTACACATTAAATACTCACACCTAATGCATTTTATAAGTAAAAATTTATATCATTTTTTAAAGTGCATATATTATCAAGGAGATTTGTTCAGTGGATTAAAGCTCATTTTTAGAGTTAGACTGCTAGTTTACAGAGATAATTTAGAATGCAGTCTTCATAATAATATTAATGGAAGTGTGAAATATTTTAATTGTTTTGGGAGCCTCTGAGCATATTAACTTAAAAAGTTATTTTACCTACTGGATCACTTTGTTATGTAAAATAATCACAAATGTATTATCATCATGGCACCATTAAAGGGGAGTCCAGTATGCTATGAAAATTAATTGTTCAGCAAGGACTATGTTGGACATAAGAGTGGAAAACTAACAAGAAAACAAGAAAACCTAAGGAGATTAACTGTCAAGTTCTATATCTGTTTGTCAGAGTGCATGGAGAGGCAGCATTTTGGACTTGCCTTTCTATTTTTATCCATTAAAATTCATGTGTGGCTGTGTTCTTTAAGTGATGCCAATCAGAATTAAATGGAAGTTTGATAACCATCTTCTTCAACAGTATTTCTAATCAATTCTGGGACTTGAAGTTATGGAAATTGATTTCATATTCAGCACTGTGGTCTCTTGAACTTCAACACCAGAGGATACAAGTGCCATATCTCTTCATCCCGACAGCAAGTGCAGAGGTGCTGGTCTATCAGCATAACAGCCCCAAGTGAATGAATAGGATGGAAATGAACTTTTCAAGGTATAGATTCCTATATGTTGCTTCACAGAGGTTGTGCTTGGGGAAAGTGTATGATAAACAATATTAGTTAGTAAATAGGCATTTGTAAGTAAGGCACTCTCACTGCCTTTTGAGGGATGAAAATGTCTGAAATATAATTCAGTATTCCACAGATGGAATTTAAGGCAAATTATCTTGGGCATTATTTGAGTTTGAGGTCTTCCCCCTTGCTTTATTCTTTCCATTCCTTCCTCCCTCTTTTCTTTACCCTTTAGCTCTCTCTCTCTCTTACTCTTTCTGTCTTTACTTTTGGCTAGGACAAAATTCCTTTCAAATGTGATTTTA
The DNA here is from genome assembly GCF_019186645.2 of Phyllostomus hastatus. Classification (NCBI taxonomy): domain Eukaryota; kingdom Metazoa; phylum Chordata; class Mammalia; order Chiroptera; family Phyllostomidae; genus Phyllostomus; species Phyllostomus hastatus. The sequence continues at coordinate 7,659,168 of NW_025334017.1, read as the reverse complement.
CTATTTTAATAATAGTTGTGGAATTTATGATTTCCAATTTTTGTATCATGAAAGCTTGTGAAAGAAGTCTCTATAAAAATTAGTGGTTACTGGAGGCCATAAGGGACAAGCAGCTGTGCTCTCACTAAGGGAAGTATGCTACCATAACTAGGCAAATGGCTACAGATGAAGGTCTCTGTGTGGCCCACAAAACACACACATGAACTCATCCACATAGCCACAAGCCGAACCATACACACATGCATGAGAATGAATCAGAAGTCAGTGATTGTTTATGATATTCTTAACAGACCTATAACTTTAAAAGTTTTTACCTGACATTTATGTTTTATGCCTCGAAATTTATTTTTTGATTGTGTCTTTAGAGATTGCATAAAACATCTTACTTTTCAAAAAAAAAATCTTACTTTTCAGATGTGCCAGTTCTGGTGCCACCCCCCCCCCACACACACACACGCACACATACACACACACAAAATCAGCTCCTCTTTTCTGGATTCCTTGATTTCAAAGCTTGTCTCATATAAAGGATAGCTACAATCCTTCTCAGGAAGCATTCCCACAAAATGCTTGAAAGGATCAGTTAAGGTTACACCAACATCTCCAACCAAGATCTTTTTGCCTTCTTTAGTGATACACTTTTTGTCTGCACTGAGACAAAAATTGACCAGCTTCTTTATTTGCTTGGTTTCTTCTGGTGTGGAACATTTCCAAACTTTCATGTCATAAAAAAATGCAACATGCATAATCAGCAATTTGGATTCCAGGTCTTCTTCGCCACAATGGTTGCAAGGAGGAGGAGGGAGCCATCTGGCACAGAGTCTGCTGAGCATCATCACAGCAGCAGAACCAAACAACTGAGCAGGGAGACTGACAGTATTTTTCTTCAAACAACAACAACAAAAAAAATCACAACAAAAATAAACATACCTACTGAGGATAATTAAAAAGTTTTTAAAAACTTGGGAAATTTAGAAAGAAAAGAAGGAAGAAAGGAGGGAAGAAGAAAGGAAAAGAAGTAAATAAATGTGTAAACAGAGATTACCTATGTATAAATTACATATCAAACATATAAGTATAGATATAGATATTCCCTATTTATAGGTATTACAGAGACAGTGATAAAAATTTCAAATGTGTGTGTAAGACATTGAGATAAAGACATTGTATGTGTGATGTGAACAGAATGAAGAAACAAGAATTCAAAAAAATGAGGAGAGGCTTAGGAACCTCCAGGACAACTTGAAATATTCCAACATCAGAATCATAGAGATACCAGAAGGAGAACAACAAGAGCAAGAAGTTGAAAACATATTTGAACAAATAATGAAGGAAAACTTCCCCAATCTAGCAAAGGAAATAGACTTTTAGGAAGTCCAGGAAGCTCAGAGAGTAAATAAATGTGTAATTACCTATGTATAAATTACATATCAAACATATGTAATTATGTTTGATAAGAAACTATACCCAAAGAAACTGTACCCAAAGAGAGACACACTAAGACACATCATCATTAAGTTACCCAAGATTAAACATAAACAGAGAATCTTAAAAGTAGCAAGATAAAAGGAGAGAGTTGCCTATAAAAGAGTACCCTAAGACTATCAGCTGATTTCTCTAAAGAAACCTTATAGGCAAGAAGGAGCTGGAAAGAAGTATCTGAAGTTCTGAAAGGCAAGGACCTACATTCAAGATTACTGTATCCAGCAAAGCTATCGTTTAGAATGTAAGGGCAGATAAAGTGCTTCCCAGACAAGCTCAAGTTAAAGGAATTCATCATCACCAAGCCCTTATTATATGAAATGTTAGAGGAATTTATTTAAAAAATAGAAGATCAAAAACTATGAACAGTAAAATGACAACAAACTCACAACTGTCAACAATTGAACCTAAAAAAATGAAAACAAAAACTAAGCAAACAACTAGAACAGGAAGAGAATCAGAGAAATGGAGATCACATGGAGGGTTTTCAGTGAGGAGGCAGAGAGGAACAATAGGAGGGGGAAATGCACAAGGAATAAGAGGCATAATTGGTAGGCATAAAGTAGACGGGGAGAGGTTTAGAATGGTTTAGGAAATGGAGAACTCAAAGAGCTTATATGTACAACCCATGGACATGAACTAAGGGCAGGGGAATGCTGGAGGGTTGGGGGGTGCAAGGAGGAGGAGGGATAAAGGGAAAAAATTGGGAAAACTGTAATAGCATAATTAATAAAATATACTTAAAAAAACAAAAAAGCAAAATGAAAAAAAGAGATCATATGTGTGATGTGTACAGGTTTCCAATGTTACCCTTGAGGTATGCAAGAAATGTAAAATTTTGTTTTTTTATCATGAGATCTAAGTCCCCTGTTTTTCTGATGCAAAAAAATTAATGTCACCAATTGATGTTCTCAAATTCAGTAATTTCTCAGTCAGTTCAGTCTTAAACTCAATTGCTTTAAAATTCTGCCCAAATACCACACCTCTTGACTTGTGTCTCAGAGGGTTCTTGGCTCCTGGTGGACAGTTTCGGGCAATACTCTGTCCTCTGTGGACATCCACTACCAGTGGCCCTCAAACTTGAGTTTTGAATCTGCATCAAAATCCTCTGGAGGGCTTGTTAGAATATAGACTGCCACTCCTTTACCCAGAATTTCTGAGTCAGTATGTCTAGAGAAGGATCTGTCCTCACAAAGTATGCATTGATGCTGATTCTGCTAGTTAGGGACCGCACTTTCAAAATCACCGCATTAAGGCATACTTTGTATGTGCTGATCTTTCCTCTATGAATCCTATTACTGAGGATGGTTCATTAGATCAATGCCACACCTAAATCCCTTAGAATCATGACAGACTGTCCTAGACTGTCTCTTTACTTTTGGTGAACTCAGGGCATTGAGGAGCCTGGCATATACCCCCCTTTAGCTTGGCCACATCTACTACCCTTTCTGTTTGCTCCCCATCCTTCCCACTGTATGTTTAAACTTCAGTGAGGAAATGGGACCCAGATCCTACTCACCTCTAAAATGTATCTGAGAGCCCATTTATTCTCTTATCCACCCATGTGGGCTTTGCCTGGAAAAGGAAAGGAAGCCCTAACTCTTGTTCTCCTGAACTCCCTTCCTCACTCCCTTGAGTGTTATCTCTGGAGAAGCACTCATTCTCATAGCATTCTTTATCAAGGTGTGCTCTCATTTATTTGTGCCCTTAGCATTTGGGGGTTTTAGAAGTACTTCTCCCAAGAAAAGCCTAATGATTAAGCTATTAAGGTCAATGCTTTAAATTTTATCTGGTATGATTTTAAGGCCTATTTTATAGATCAAAGCCAAATTTTCACTTTTTATTTTATATTTTCAGTTCCTCTGAGAAAATAAGGCTCTGTTTAAGATCCAATTTGAATTATGGTGAGGCCACAAGGAGAGAGGAACAACAGTAAAAAAATAAGTCAGTTAAATTTCATAATATTGCCCCAATTAGATACATTTGGTTAGTTTTCTAGTGGAGTGGCACACTTGCTACCTTTGTGCTTTTGGTGAAATGTTACTGATGTCCATTATTGAAAGAAAAAAGAAATGTATTTCCACTGGCCATTGTTAGAATTTCTCATGTCATTTTAAGAGTCAGATCCAGCAGATCCGATTATGAGGATGTCCAAGGTATCATGATGCTCCCTCTGGGCAGTCACTTGTGTGTTCTGGTGACCGTCCCTGTCATACCTGAACAGAAGGCTCATGTGCAGGATCTCTCAATTCTGTCTTCAGAATCCCCTCACTGGGGGTCCTGAGTGAAGAGCCTGAGGAAGCCAGAGGCCAGAGGGGTTGTATTTGAATGAAGTTACCCTTCTAGTTTGGCTGCTCCTCATATGCTTAGAACCCCAACACTGTATGTTAAGTATGAAATGGTAGGTTAATTAGCATATATATTTTCAAAAATACCATACACTAATAGGGCTGTATATTTAGTGGAAATATAAGATAACCTTCACACTGCCTTCAGTGTCTGCTAAGACTTCAATTTTAAGAGGACAGAAAATTAATACTCTATAGTCATCTAAGGAATACTTATGTTGAAAGAAAACCCCATAGTCCATAGTTCATAAAATAACCCCAAGCTTAAAAACTCTTTTAAAGAAGGGATGCTAGTAATTAAAACTCAAATGGCATACATGTGAATGTAAATAATGATTCAAGTACACACATTTGTGTGTGTATAATCACTCTTGTCCTTTTGTTTCATTTTATTATATTAAGACCTACCACTCATAAGTACTACTACAAGTTAAGCCTCAATAATGTGTCCTTAATGCATTATCCCTGTGAAGCAGAGATTATTACCCAAACTGAATGGATGAGGAAACTGAAACTCAGGAGGGTTAAGGATGGTATTGTCCCCAAAGTACCTGAGCATGGTTTTAAACATTTGCTTGTCTAAATCCAGAAATTCCATAATTTTCTTTTCTTAATTCAGGCTCTCTTCAATTTTTCTTTGTTTTTTTGAATTAAAATATAGTATTCATCCAACCGTTATAATTGCTTATGGACACCATGTGCCTATTCTAAGAAATTATCTGTCATGCAAGAGAAGCCCAGGGCTAAATGAGCCTCTGGCATTAGAAGAACAGAAAGAGGATAAATCTTAAGTGTTCTCATGAGATAGAACTAGAGCTAGAGCTAGAGCTAGAGCTAGAGAGAGAAAGAGACAGAGAGAAGGGGAGAGAGAGGGAAGGAGAGTGGGAGGGGAAGAATGGCGGCTATGTGCGGTGATGGATATGGTAATTAGCTTGACTGTTGTGATCAAACATTGAGTTGCGTACCTTAAGTACTTACACTTTGTTAATTATACCTCAGTAAAATTGAAAAGGAAAAGAAAAACAAAAGGAATGAAGGCCACTGTGGCCAGGGTGTTCTTTATAAAGGAAAAATAAAGAGAGGTGTTTAGAGAGGTTGCAGAGATGAGATTGTGCAAGGTCAAGGTTTCCATTTTATTCTAAGTGAGATAAGGAGCCATTGGAAAGTGTTGGCCAGAAGAATGTGATCTAATCTAATCTACTAAATGGTTGCACTATCTGTTTAAGAATGAAACAAGACCAAAACTAGAGAGGCCAGTTTGGAGGTCATTGCCATATAAAAGATATTAATGAGTTGGCAGTGGATCTGAGATAGAAAGTAGATAGATGAGAAGTGTATTTGGAAGCAGATTCAACAGGACTTGCTGGCAACAGTATCAAAGTGGATAAAGGAAATTATATTAGGTTTTACTAATTATCTTTGATATTTAAAGCCCTGGTTTTACTGAACTGAGATGATTATTAATGTTCAGGTAAGTAAAAAATGAGAAATGTTTTCAAAATAGGAGACACCCTAGCATCTATAAAAGGTGGTGAACAATGTCAGAGTTTCCATTCTGGCCATGGTGGCATTACTGATACTGCTCTTATTCTCTCCACATTAACAACTAGCTCATTGGTCACATGCCCCTGAAGCTGGCTCTGATTCACACTGACAAAGCTTTAGAAAACAGGATTCAATGATTCAAGGAGACGCATAAGTAACCCTGTCAAAACAAAGTCCAAAACTCTTTAAAGGAGAACCTAAACTTCAACGACTGGCATTCTCAAATTTAAGTAATAAGTCAAAAAGACTAGACACCTGAGGAAGCAAAAATATTATCCATAACCAGGAAAGAGAGTGAATGATAAAGGATGAGTAGGTTTCTGAGAAGGCAGGAGGAGAAGCAGCCCTGAGCAGAGTGAATTAGCTCTTCAATTCTATCAAGAGGAAAGGATACAGCATAGGTCACAATTAGGAACAGTTGGTAGCCATTGGATTAGAGAGTTTCTGTGTTGTGGGTTCTGTATTTTTCTATGAATTAGGTCTTTGCTGACAGTGACTTGAATACTAAGGAATGTGGAGAGAGAATAGACTGAAGAATATAATAGTATTGTCAGGGAATGTCAAGATTTTACTTAGAGCCCAGGAACACGAAGGCACTAATCTGCAGATGTCTGGGCTCTCCCAGGTGAGGACAAGGAAACTGTGTGCTTGCTCCAGAGTCCAAACAGGAAGGCACAGATAGGGTGCGGCCTCTCATCCACACTGAAGTCGCCCAGATTCTACACAGAGCTTGGGGTGGAAAGGAGTAGTGTTAGCCTCTAAGAAAGTTTTAAATATGTATAAGGGCAAAGAAAGGAAGAATAAAAAATAGAGTTAAGGGACCAATCCAAATTGGAACAAATATAAGAAATCCATAAATATTAAGAATTTAAATGAGTTAAATGTTAAGAATTATTTAATTATTTAAAATACTTAGACGATGAACAAGGAAAAGGCTTCATCCCAAATTATCAGAACATTCTTATATGCTTTTTTGGTAGGTATCACGTTAGTCCTCTTTCCTTTATAAATGAAAGTTTTAAAATACAACATGATTATTTTTATAAATCTAGTATTTTTGCAAGTAAATTAGAAACAGTTACTAAAACTTTATTAGTTTAGTGCAATCACCTGTACCATTGCCTTATGTGTCTTTTTATATAAGTGACTGATTTTCCACACGTCCCAGGGGTGCTGAGAAAACTCTGACTTGACAATTCATTACTTTCGTAAATAGGTTTATGAAACCCAATAACAATCTTAAATAGTAACATATTATAATATGTAATATCATATATAAACATATCTATAATTCTTTAAATATAGCTTCCAATAAGGTATTACTTAATCAATTATTTGGACAAATAAATGAAGAAATACATAAGCATTTTGCTGAGTTTGAAATTTGGATGTTTTCATTTTATTTTGTTTTCTTTCACTCTGACTGATTTGTTTACATTTGCTTAACCTAAAATCTAAATCTTACATCAATGTTTAAACATTTGTTAAGTATATTTTTTCAGCAAAAGGTTATCAGCTACCGAATGTTGACATTGCTATATGTTCAAGTTCATGAATCCTTATAGAACAATGTTTTACATTTCTGCATTACTAATTTGACAATAGGAAAATGGTTTGCCTAAGGGCTTCACTAATGCAAAGCAAACTTTTATCTTAGCTTCACACTGTTTTAATATTAACAATGATATGCATTAAATTGTCCACATTTCACCAGTAAAATAGATGGAACAAGATGTGAAAATGTAATTATACAAACAAAGCGGTTATGACATTGCAAAAACTAATCTTTGGGGAATCACAGGTGTTAATGTGGTGGAAATGACTGAATAGGGGACCTATGCCATGGAAAAAAATGACAATATGCTTGGTTTTGTAAGTATCAAATGTTGCTAACTGGAATGAGGATGTAATTAAAGTTAAAACAGTTTTCAAAGTGAGATTTCATAGACATTTAAGTAAATAAATCAACTATCAAATTTAATGACCAATGACTTTCAGGGAGAAAAGACAATTATTTCTACTCCATTCTATTAAAAAAAAATATTTTGCATCTATTCTGTGCCCAGTACTGTGCTAGATATAGAAAAGATAAAGGTGAGACTCAGTGTCAAGTACAAAACAACTATAGCTACACCAATGCACACACTAAGTTTAAATCATTTTTAAAACTACACTCATACACAAATAATTTTTAAATTAATTTTGACTTACAAAGTAAACAATGAGAAAAAGTTAAATTATTTATTAATAATTTTACAAAGTTGGTCAAACCTGCTTACAAACCCCCCAATTTAAATCAGACCCTGAATTATCTGCGTTACTTTCAAACCGGCATCCGAGTCACTGTTCAGTATGTGTTTCACAATCATGATCCGGCTGCTTGATATGCCTACAGTGACAGTCTCCTGCACATAGTGGAAAATACGTAAATATTGCCAAACAAATAAAAGAAACAATTAAGAAATATGGAATATTGAATTATAAAAGAGTCCTTCTGAGATCTTCATAAAGTGATACAAAATGATTTGATTTTCTAAATGGAAGGCAAATTAAAATGATCTCAGATAAAAAGTAATTACTTAGAGCCCTGGCATGTATGAATGAATCTGATCATTTTTCTTTTCATGAAACATAATTTAGCATATCTGCACATGAATAGCAGAGGAAAAATTAAATCAATTTATTTCAAATGGAAAATTCTGAAAGAATTCACAACCAAAGTAATCTCACTAGTTAAAAAAACATGTCTTTTGCAATTAGTAAAATGTTCAATATATTGCAGAAGAGAGAGTATCATCCTACCCAAAATTTCCTTCTCTGACTGGCACACAGCCGTTCTGTCACTCATTCAGTGTGAGGTCTGAATAGGGGATTATAAACATTAGCAGGAGCCTTCCATTCACCACCAACTCGTCTATTTACCTAAATTATGATTCACTGTTTATGCAAACGTGGCTTAGTAGCAATCTTGATTAATTCAGGTTCCATTCTTTGTACAGTATGTAATATGACCGCATTACATACTGATTTAAAATGCTTCTAGAATCCTCCAGTCCCCCATGATGAAATCAATACTCTTAAAAGTCTATATGGCCCTATGATCTGCCTTTCCACCCTCTGTACTCAACTCTGGACCCTCCCTGCCTGTTTTCAGAACAGCCCTGCTGCTCCTTTCTCAGTGCCTCCAAATGCCTCAGCTCACTCCCAACCCTGAGCCTCAGTGGTTCAAGTCCATCTATGTGGAAAGCTCTTTTCCTAACTCTCCAGCTGGATAATTTCTTCATGTTTTTTGAGTGTCATTTTATATATTAGTGCCCTGAGGAATAAGTGACCATATCCTGACGCTTGCTCACCACCGGCTGGCAGTGAGTGCGGAATGCTGCAAATGGCTTGTCAACATGCGAGAAAAACATACACAGAGACAAGCAAGTCCTGTGGGGAAGTAGGAACGAAATGGCCACTCTCTCTGGTGGGGAGAGTGCCCCGTTCCCCCTCCAGAGAGGCTTTTCATTGGTTTCGTTTGCATAAGAATTCAGGTATAGCTCATTACTCATTGCTAGAAAGTAAGAATCAAACAATAGGTAACAAGGAAGTCTGAGGGCCTATTTTGAGTCAGGGTCAAAGAGCTGTAAAAAAACTTTAAGGAACAAACTTACTTCTTCCCTGGACCCTCATCATTCAACTGAGAGAATTCTAAACAAAGCAGGTCTCACAGGATTTTACATATTCTTTCTTAGGCCTGACCACCTGGGGAACCCGCCCTTTTCAGCACAGAGCTGCACCACCCTGTCATTGTTTCAGGCTTAGGTGGAGCAAGGGAACTAAGGCAACCAAGAGATAAGGAGATTTTCTCCCAGATGAGGAGGACTCAGGCTCTGTCAAAGCCGAGGGGTGAGGGTCCATCACCCCCTTTTGCTGTAGCTTTCTTGGGGACCTCCCACATGATTGTGCCTGTCTTAGGTCGTTCCCCCTTTGGGGGATCTTACCCATCATTGGCTAACCGACCAAGCATTGGGGGCCAGGCATGGTGAAGTAAAAGTTGCAGAAGCAGCGCTCCTGCCAGGGAGATAAGCTTTTGTCTCTTTGCTGGCTTACGGTCCAAGATCACTCCCTCAGCCTTAGCCTAGGCAGGGGTTACAGCTTCTGATACCAGGCAGGGCAGTTCCCAACAATATCCTAAGATTGGAAGATAGGTACTGTGCTTACCTTATGGAATCTGTGACATGAAGCAAGTTCCTAACCTTTAGATTTCATTCATTCTTTCAATTATTTACTAATTATTCAACAAATATTGATTGATCATCTATTACAAGTCAAGCATTCTGCTAGACATGGGAAATGCAATAGTGACATAAGACAAAGTCCCTTCTGTCTGAGGCTTACACTCTTGTAATTAATATAGACAATGGAGACATAAAGATGCCAAATCATTTCAGAAAGTGATTAGGAAAATCAGTCATGGGTCAGGGATAAGGCTTCTTGGAGAAAGTTTCTTTAGGGCTGGGTCCTAAAGAATGAAAAAGAAAAGCCATGTCAAACTCAGGAGAGAGAGTATTCTAGTCAGAGGGAGTACAAGTGCAGGGCCCTAAGATGAGGATGAGCTTGGGCGATCCACGGAACAATTTAGGGACCAGTGTGTCTGGAAACTAGTGGAAAAAAAGCATCATGAGTAATAACAATTGAGCAAATTCTGCAGCATATTGAAATTTGGATTTGATTATAAGCCCTAAAGTGAGCCTCTGGAGGATTTGGGGCAGAGGAGGGTAATGTTCTTATCTAGAAAAATTACACTGTTACTAGAGAAATGTAGGAGGTTGGAGGAGTGAGAATGGAAGCGGAAATGTGAGTGGGAAGATGGCGTGACCTAGGGTTTAGAGGGATCATTGGTAGGATTCAGGATCTACCTTGGAAAATAAGAGTCCTGGAGCCCTCTGATAGTTTGAAAAGCAGAATGTGAAAGAAAGAGAGAAATCAGTAAATAATCAATTAAATAAATTCTATTATTTTATTATAAGAAAAATGAGAAGAGAAAACCTTTAGATTACATCATGGCTTCTTGGCCTTATTGATGTGTGATCTGGATGATTAGTTGTTGTGGGAGGGTCCTGTGCCTTGTAGAACATTTAGCAGCATCCCTGGCCCCAATCCATTAGATGCTAACATCAAGCCTTGATTTTTACAACTAGCAATATCTGAGAATATTTTAAGATGTGTCATTATCAGCTAATACTTATGTTAATATTTAGGGCAAGAAATCTGTAGTAGATAGCCTTATGGTAAATCCTGCCTAGGGCATTTGCTAGCTGAGGTCTACATAATTGATGACAATTCTTAGCTTTCTTCCTTTCCTTATTCATATAAATCTCTTATATTTCATGGCTTATTATCCCCCAAATTTGTCCCCTAGTCCAATCCCACCCATCTCTTTTCTTCTACTATCCCCACCTCATTTTCAGTCTGCAACATAAAATTCAAAAAGATGCATATGATAGGTAAGATGAAAAACCAAGCTACACGGGGAAGGCTAGCCAACTCCTGATGGTCAAATGGCAAAAATGTATGTGATGATGATAAACTGGTATATTTTTTCTGATCTCATAGTATCCAATTTGCCATACTGTTTTCTGCTTTCTGAAGTTATTCTGATGTTTTACATTTACCTCTTGTTGGTCAGATCAAGAGTCAATTGGTACACATGTGTACTATGGCCCCAAGATTTTCTTTTGTCTTATTCCAATCTCTTGGCCAGACTCCACTGCTCTTCACCAGCCTCAGAATAATTAGCAAATGTGATCATTTCAGATTACATTTGCAATTCTGTCATGATTTATGGGCTATACAGTGTTAATTCAGTTAAACTTCTAATATAAGCATACCTAAATTATATTAATATTTAACATAATTAAACTCTTATTCAACTCACCATTTCTTCAACTAAATATCCATCTTGTCGCCTTGTGCATATGCTCATCTCCAGCTCCCTACCATTGTACTTATATTCTCTTCCTTATCTAAGCTTTCCTCCTCTCCTGTCTGTAACACAGTTTTATTCATGTTTAATGCTAATTTCAAGTGTTTCCAATGAAGACTTCCTAGTCTTTTAACTCATAATAATTCCTCTGGTGTAACAAATGAAGCATTGATAATTTATACTATACAAGATGTCACTTGACTGGAAATTATTTTGTATGAAATACTAATTGTTTCTACTTTGTAAGCCTCATTTCCTCAATAAGATTGTTAGATAGTCAATCAATCAGCAGAGCTTGCTAGAGTTTAACTAAAAAGGATTTATCTTAATCACCACAAATGATAAATGAATTGTCATTCTGATGTCTTTCTTAGAAAAAATCTGTTCTGTCCCCTAGTACCTAATACTTGAGTGGATACATGCTAAGTATCCAATAATTACCGGTTGACTTAATATGGAAAATATTTAAATAAATTTCCTATGTATTTTTTATTTATTTTTATTATATTTTATTGATAGTGCTATTAGAGTTGTCCTTATTTTTCTCTCTTTGCCCCCCTCCGCTAAGCTTCCCCTACTCCCTCAGTCAATTGCCCCGCCATTGTTCATGTACATGGGTCATGTGTATAAGTTCTTTGGCTACTCCATTTCCTGCACTCTACATTACATCCCCATGGATACTCTGCAACTACCCATCCATACCCCTCGATCCCCTCACCTCCTCCCCCATTCTCCCCCTCCCCACTCCCATCTGGCAACCATTTGGTAACTTAACTATTTTCTCTTGCTGCTTTTCAGAGTGTCTCTTCATCTTTAACTTTTGGCCTTTTAATTATGATGTGTCTTGGAGTGGGCCTCTTTGCATCCATCATAATTGGGACTCTCTGTCCTTTTGGACTTGCATGTCTATTTCCTTCACCAAATTAAGGAAGTTTTCTTTCACTACTTTTCATATAAATTTCCAATTTCTTGTTCCTTCTTTTCTCCTTCTGGCACCCCTGTGTTGTGAATGTTGGACTTCTTGAAGTTGTCTCAGGGGCTGCTTATATACTATCCCTCTCTTTTTTTTCTTCTTGTTGTTCTGCATAGTTTTTGTTTGCTTCCTATGTTCTAAATTATTGATAAGATTCTCAACTTCATCCACTCTACTGTTGTTTCCCTATAAATTGTTCTTTATTTCAATTAGTGTATCCTTTATTTCTAACTGGGTCTTTTTTATGCTGCTAAAGTCCTTATTAAGTTCCTTGAGCATCTTTGTAAATTGTTTTGAGCTCTGCATCTGATAGATTGCTTATCTGCATTTCATTTAGCTCTTTTTCTGTAGCTTTGATCTGTTCTTTCATTTGGGCCATGTTTCTTTGGCAGCCCCCCGTGTTTGTTTCTATGTATTACATAGATCTTCTCTGAACCTGTGTCTTGGTAGTGTGGTTTAATGTAGTAGGTGTCCAGTAGGGTCCAGTGGCACAGACTCCCCTATCTCTCAAGCTGGGTACTTGAGGTGTGACTTTCATATGGGCTGAGTACACCCTCTTCTAGCTGAGCTTTGGTTGTTGTTGGCAGATCAATGGAAGGGATTTACCCATACCAGCAGCTACAAGGATTGACTGTGACCACTTAGCACCAACCTTTGCCACCTGTGGGGGACCAGCTGTGCAGAGGAAGGGTGGTGGTGCTCCAACATGGTCTGTAGCTGTCCACTGGGTATGCTGGCTCTTTGGTTTCCTCGGTGGTGCAGGCCAAAATCAGTCCCCACCTGTGTTTTGCCCAGGGCACCCTGCCTGATCTATAAAGCAATCTGAGATGAATGCTACTTGTGCTGGGTTTGGAGATCCCCAGGTGAAGCCAAATTGTGAATCTAATCTGGCTGCCACCAGGGTTTACTGAAACCAGCTGTTGCTTCTTTGATAGGATTTAGGAGCCAAGACAAGCCATTGTTATGGAAAAGCAGCTTGGGTGGGCCCATAAATTGGGAGGGGCAGAGCCTCTGAGGAGCTCCAAGGTGGGTCAAACAGTGTTAACCAGGTTGATGGAGTCTCAGATATGGCACCAGTTTACTGGCTCTGTGAGGGGGAGGGTTTAGTAAAGTGACACTCAATGCCAGACACTTCAGTTTCTCCCTATGTACCAAGCCTCTACCCCAGTGCCAGAATTCACAGGGAGTGACTCTGAGTGGATGAGTCCATTTGTGCATTCTTTAAGAAGAACTGCTTGGGGCTCCAGAACTTTCTTCCACTGATTCAATCCCCACTGGTTTTTGCAGCTTGAAGTTTTGGGGATTTATCATCCTGTCACTGGAACCCTGAGATGGAGGGCCTGCTGTGCTGCTGGGACTCCTTGCTAACAAAATATCCCTCCTGAATCCACCACACTGGGTAAGGGACCAGCCTCTTCTGCCTTTGCTTGCCTCCTGCCAATCCGTGCAGATGTAGTTTCTTTAGTTCTATAGTTGTCAGACTTCCATTCAATTCGATTTTTCATGGCTCTGAGTGATGGCTGTATTTTATTTTATTTTATTTTATTTTATTTTATTTTATTTTATTTTATTTTATTTTATTTTATTTTATTTTTAAAAGATTTTATTTTTAGATAAAGGGGAAGGGAGGGAGAAAGAGAGGGAGAGAAACATCAATGTGTGGTTGCCTCTCACATGTTCCCTACTGGGAACCAGGCCTGCAACCCAGGCATGTGCCCTGACTGGGAATCAAACCAGTAACCCTTTGGTTCACAGGCCAGTGCTCAATCCACTGAGCCACACCAGCCAGGACTATTTTATATTTTAGATGTAATTTTGATGTGGTCATGCTAAGAGGCAAGCCATGTGTGCTTACACCACCATCTTGACCAGCAGTCTCCTTCTTATGTATTTTAATAACAAAAGAAAATAATACTCCTCACTAAAGATCACATGTGAGTATAATATATGAAGAGTGCATGTGAGGTTAGAAGAACTCTACATAATTTTTTAAAAACATAATATTTAATTAATGCTAAAGACTTTTTCTTCTTAATCTAGAGAAATAAAAATGTAAGTTACTCAGGTAGAATTTAAGTAGTAATTCTTAAAATTTGTCATGATTCAGAATCTCTGGGAAAGGTTAAAACAAAGTGCTATACCTATCCCCAGAGTTTCTGATGCAGCAGGCCTAGGGTGGGACCCAATAATTTGCATTTTGAACAAGTATTCTCGTGGTATAGATGCTACCGTTCCTACATACATACTTTGAGAATCACTGTGTAAAGCATATTTTTCTCCTAAGGAAAAAAACCAAATACTTCAGTTATACTTCCACCATGTTTTAAGAACCATAACAAAGGAAGGCAGAATAGTCAAAGGAAACAATACTCATGATTATTTTATTAAGACAAGATATTCAACAAGGAAAGGTTAATTTTTCTCAGAAACAAGAGGACCTATTGTTCTCACTGGCAAAGAAGAATTAGAGTGACCGGGGTTCTTCAGCTTTATCTAGTCTATACAGATGTCCTCATTCTAAGTCTCAGGGTCCCACACTTTCCAAATGATAACCCTCACTTTTACATGAAAAGCTTGACAAGACTGTGACTCCAACTTATATTGTAGTTCTGCAACTTTCACAACTAAAGTCTTGTATTTGTTTTTCAGAAAAATTTCCCCTGTGGCTTTCTAAATAAGAACATCTTCCAGTCTTACTTCAGTAATTCTTTGGTTCTCTGATCACAACTTGATCTGAGAGTTTACAGACTGAGTTTGTCATTGTTTGTGTAAGAATCCCAGTGCGTTCAGAGAAATCCATCCCATGCAGTCATGTGTTGGAGCTGGCTCATACCAGCTATCAAAAGCTAGCATCTTTTCTCAACTCCATGTTCAGTGACACCAGTAAATAGTTTGATATTGGCTGTGGTGGGAATATTTACACCAAGGATACTGGTCATGACTATAAATAAGATTTTTTTTAGAATTACTTGTTAAATGTTTAACAACCCAACACTAATTTCATATCACTGTTTTTGTAATTAACATTACTATACTATTCAGTGCAGAAACCCATGGCTCCCATCACACTTGCTTGAGAAGGCACTTCATCAAAATCAGCCAAAGGTGATTATATATAATTCAACCATATACCATGACTAACTAGCCTCTCATTTCCCATTGGAATGGAATCCAGGTTTGTGCTCAAGCTCTGAGACATGAACAAGTCAGCTACCAAACCCCATCTTTGAGGGACCATTTCCTAGGACCACTCCTGATAAAAACATCTATATCAGTAGAGTTTTTTAAGTAAACAGATGTTACAGCAATTATTTTAAAAGAGAATTTAACATGAGGAATTGTTATATATTGCAATGAATTGCAACATATATTAGATATATATCAATTCATAGGGAGAGTTGAAATCCTTAAATCTTAGAAGCTTGGGAAATTAACCCCACCAAGATGAAACTCAGACCACTGAGAAGGGGGTTGATTCTGTTAGACTGGCCCTGGTGTTTCTGAGAGTGAAGGAGGGGACTTTTATCCTGGGACCCTTCTGACTAAGGAGAGGATCATGTTGGGTTGATGTTGGTGTCTTTGTTATGATGCCCCAAAAGAACAAGTACAAAGTCTAAACCATGAGGAAATAGGTAATACAACAGAAGCATTGCAAAACCATGGGAAACTATGCCTAGAAATTGATTCCAAGATATTAGACAAAGAGGAATGCAATGTAAGTATGGATCAGACCAAAATTAATGATATGAGTGCACTAACTAGCAACTTTGCATTTAAGTATTAGTGCATTTAAAAGTTCATGATTATATGACTAAAACTTGGACTCTCGGATGGTCCATCTTTAAAGATGCTGAGAGACAAAGACTTGTCTGACACAGTGGAGAGAATGGAATGTGAAGATAAGGGCACTTCACCGTGAGCCATAGTCTTTCCCTGGGATATCTCTCTGTCCCTCACCTGGAATTTGGTAATTTACTATTTAATATCACTTCTTCAATAAAGTGTTCCCTCATCATCTGAACTTATTTTTATGGTTTTGACCACAATGGAAGTTAATTAATGGTGACTATTGTTTAATATTTCTCTCCCTCATTAGTCTGCTAATGAGAGCAGGGGTCATTTCTGTATTGTTAATGGCATTGCATTATTAGATGCTCAGTATATACATGTAGGATTAATGAATGGATATCATATAAAGTATCTGACACAAGTAGCTAAGCAATAAATGATAATCTTATTCATCATTCTTGGTTTTATTTTATAATTGATATAATTTACAGTGACATCTTTAATAAAAATCTGCTATGACATTATTTTGTGCAGTGACCTTTTTCTGTTTCACAGAGATTAGAGACTATAGCATAAAAATCAAAGGGCAAATTTTATTATTTCATCAGATGAATATGTTGGGTCTTATTTACCTATAGAGTTTCATAGATATGAGAATTCTTAGAGTAGAAAGTTTTCCTAATATTCTTATGCAGAAAAATACTGATTTTCTCCTTGGTTTATACCCAAAGCTAAATTTTTTTAAAACAGTTCACTGCTGACTGTAGGCACAAGTGTTAAATCATGGTGAATGTGCACTAAGCACGTTCAGGCATCCTCCCTGTCTACGTGACTAACAACTTATGTACCTCTGAGAGTTAGAGGTCATAACCCAAAGCAGCCAGATGGCCAAGAGTCATCTCCCCTCCAAAGCAGACCTTTCCTCCCATCTCCCTGGTCCCAGACAGGCCACTGTCAGTTTGTTTGAGCCTGTGAGCACTCACCTGGCATCTACTTAGCCAGGTCAGTACTTGCAAGAGGACAGATGACAATTCTTGTAAGACTTACTCCCTCAGAATCCTTGCCTCCTACTCCACAAAGGACTCATACAGATGGGAATCTCACTAACAGATTAAATTCCCTGCCTTGCAAAGCTAAGATGGCTCCCCTAATGAGGATTGAACAATAAAGGATGTGAGTCTCTTTAGAAGTATTAAGATCCTGGCTTACACAGAATTATTGAAAAGAAAGGAAGCACAGGTCATATTCTAAGTGTTTCTCAATTGTTTTTGTCACAAAAGTCATATAAATTTATTGTAAAAAATTTAGAAAATATAGTTAAACCTAATGACACTGCCTACTGATAACCCCTGTCAATGGCAGTTTTCATTATAGACCTGTCCAGACCCCTTTGAAGTGTGTGAGTGTGTGTTAACTTACAATCTAGATAGATAAATTTTTATTCTAACTTTATGTATGTGAAATAAATGTAAAACCTGACTACACCATAATATTTTATGAGCATCTTTGTTATTTTTTATTATTCAAGATTATAATTTTATTGATTATGTAATATTCTATTTCATGAAAATAAAATATTCCTCTTATTAGAAAATTTATATGGTAACCTTGTCGTTTGACACTATATAGTGTTACTTCCTTCTTTATATGAATAAATTTCTAGTATTCTTTTATATCTATTTACATACATGATTGATGATTTTATCAAGATAGAGTTCTAAAAGTGCAAATTCATGGTAAAGTGCATGTGTGCAAATCTTCAAAGATAGTGAGACATATTGTCAAACAATTATCCAAAGTGTTTGTACTGATTTATATTTTTATTAATGTGTATGAGTGGATCTGTTTCCTGGTACCCTCTCAAACTCCAATTGCTTAATTAATCTTTAAATGCATTGTGCTTCATTGGTGCCAGAAAAGAATCTGATGTCTTCTGGTTTTGCACTTGGAAAAAGTAGCCTGTTTGGGTAACATTGCCCCATTTGTTTTGAGGCAGACTTTAATTTTTTAAAGCAACTGACATAGCTCCCAAAGGCCTTTCTCTCCACAGTTGTTTTTTCCTAGTTTTGAATTTGCCTGTGGATATGGAGCTGCAGAATTTCTCTACTTAATAGCTCATGCATATTCAATGCTTACAGTGTGCTTTATGTTTATACAATTTAATGTTTGTAGCTACCTTATAACATAGCTACTACTATCCTCAATTTCCAGAATAACTGGAATTAGCCCCAATTTCTAAAAGGGAAAAGTGAGGCACAGTGGAACTAAAGAAATAACTTGTACATTCTGCACCACTATAAAGAGTGGTGATAAGTGGGAATTTATATTTCTGTCTGATGTGTATATTTATACAAATGAAAAAATGAATTTATTTAACTAGTCAAAGACACGTACCAGGCTCTTAACATGCTGATCAAACAACAATAGAATGGTCAGTTGCACTAATATTAGGGATGTCCAGGAAAGACTTAATAAATGAGGTAAGCTTGAACTCAGTCTTGAATGATGAATGTGCTTGCCAGGCAGATGTGATGTGGTGCAGAGAGACTGATGAAGGCCTGCCAAGTGGAGGAGCAGTTGGGCGAAAGCATGAAGATGTGAAGCAGCATGATGCAGCCACCATAATGGCACGTACCGGGACACTGGCTTTGTGGGAAGTAGTTCTCGAGCCGTTTGCTTCACTTCTCTTCTTTGGGCTGGAAAGCACACCTTCTGCTTCCCATGCATAGCATTTAAAGGCTGGGCAGATATGTGTCAAATTTCTTTATCAAAAATTCCCAAGGAGGGACGGATTACTCTAGACGAACATCTGTTAAATGAATAAATGCATGGTTGCATTCAAGTGTAGGAATTGCCAGGTTAAATAAGAAAAAAGAAAAAATGGGGAATTTAAAGGCTTTTCTTGATTTGATTTGGAGACAGCTAAAGTGGCATTTTCTATTTACTATAAATGTTTTTGTGGTTCCTTATTATAAATTTTTCTTCTAAATATGCTGACATTTTTATTCAATCAGCTAGAATGCTTATTCAAAACAATTCAGGATTGTGAATTAATATAAATTAATCAAATAGTCCACTCTTGCAGTTAAATGTAACTTGTACATAACTCAAAATAAAAATAATAAAAATATTAATAACACCTTTTTTTCTGGGGCAACCATATTCTTGTATATGCCTAGAGCTCAGGCTGAACTAATTTGTGCTGAATTCATTAACACATAAAACTTACAGTGACTAGTATTGTATATGAACTTGTGAGTTCTGAAATGTGAATGGTGGTGAGGAAACACCATTAATTTCATGTGCAGGGGGGACAAAAGTAGGTTTACAGCTATATTCACTTTCGAATACAGCAATTAATAAATGAATGACAATATGAAAATAAGTCATAAGCCTACTTTTACCCCAGCCTGTGGAGATGAGCCTGATGACAGACAGACTCAAACACAATAGAGAGCACAGGGCTGGTGTTTGCTCTCACTCCAGCCTGAGTCTGAAAGCATCATTGATGTAGTCATTGATTTTAGCACACCCCAAAATAACAGAGACTTTTCAAAAAGTATTCTGCTAACCTGAGAAAAAGGTGAATTACTTCTGCTGTCTTATTAGCAATCAATGGTAATAAAGACTGTGAAAGTGCCTTAGAGAATCCTTAATTATCATTTTGAGATCCTCTGAGAACAAATGAAAGAGGCTTATAAAAAAAGAAAGTTAATTAACTTGTCCCAAGGACTACACTCATCCAATTAAAGTATAAATAAAATATTGCTAACTCACCATAGGTTGTTTGACATGTGACAGATAATTTATTCAAGAGAAAGAAATAAGCAATATAAAACTTTGAAAACTGCTTATATTACCTTACCCACTTCCCTTAAAAAGTATGTCCTCTGATTTGATAATTTCTCTTTATTTTCCCGTTACATTATTTCCCCTAAGAAGATAGCTAAATGGCCCGCAATAACCCACCACAGTGCACAGAAAGGTCCCTGACCTTGCAGAGATGCTCAGGGAAAGCAGGATCATTATAATGGTTGTTTGCAAGTCTGAATCGTCACCAACTACTGGATACGTAACCTTCTAGACATTTCATTTAATTTTCCAACTCAGTCTTACCTTCCTAGCTAAGGAAAAACTGAGCCAAAGGGTTTTTTTTAAGAATTATACATTTTATTGTATTTTTTTCCATTGTCATTTATCACCCTTTGGTTTTTTTTAAGCATTCTGAAATCCTTAACCAAAAAACTTGGGAGTATATTTTAAATTACCTACTTTCATATTATTATTTTAGTGAATGGCTATGTAAAAAGAAAGGGTCATCACCCCAAATACTGTCTGTGAGACAGATGTGAATGAAGGACAGGTGCTTCAGAGTGAAATGGGAAAGACGGGGTATGCATCAGCAGGGTTTTTATGCCTTGCCCAAAGGTTCTGGGCTGAAGCAGTACTGTAGGAAAGTTGCCAGCCAGAACTGGTGGTGCAGGGGGAATGGAGAAGTGCATTTCCACAGCAGCCATTACTAGTGCAAATGACCTTTTTCTTGGTTGAGAAGAAAAGAAAATATTCTATATTATATTTTGTCATGTTCTTTTTGATCTTCTCCTAGGGAATTGCTTATCTGAAGTGTATTGTACTTTAAATATTACCTGCTTGTTCTGGACCATGTGATTTGAATATGTTTTTTATATCATTGACAAAGATTAAATGATGTCTCAATGTGAGCGTGCAGCAATGACTCCAGGAAGTAATGAGCACCATGTCCCTTAACATTGCCATCTAGCATACTGCAATGCACTTTAGGCTCCTTTGGTATCTTATCTCCTCAGCATTTTCACATTTGATCAGGCGTCAGTACTAACCACTACTCTATATTCTGTAAGTCTCATTTGGTGATGTGGTACATATTGAGCTGGAGAATGAAACCCCTCATTCAAACACATACAAGAGATCATTCACCATTCTTCCAGCAGAATGGATTCTCTCGCACATTGATGTTTCTCTTCCTTTCTTCCTTCTCCACTTCCCTTCTCTCTAAAAATAAATAAATAAAATCTTTTTTAAAAGTTTACAAATACCATAGTCCTGATTTCTACATGTAGCTAGAAGGTAAAAGAACTCAGGAGACTGTTTTTCTGATTGTAATAATGAGAATAAGCACCCCACCCCCCAAAAAAAGCTGTAAAATCACAGTAAGCCATTTTGAGTAACAAATATAAAATTTTGCTTCATGGTATAAACGAAGTAGAAAAACAGTTGGGCGAAATACATAAAACTGTTGGTTTTATACATTGCACAACAGGCAGCACAGAACTGTCATCTCTGAGAAAACTAAAACAAAGCTCATCCCCTGAAACTACATAGAGGTGCTTTCAGAATCAGAGTATAAGAGCAGACTCAGAGATTTTGTTGAGCTGAAGAGACAGAAATTGTGTTTTGATGAAGCCCTAGCAGCTGAAATTTTAAGAAGAGTATTGGCAATGAGGGAGCTATGCAAAAAGCAGAGCTCCAGAAATCTGCATACATTGCACTTGACCTTGTTGCTGAACATTAACTTGTTCATGTGCAGCATAAATACCCTGAAGCCAGGCGAAGACACACTCTTTATTGTAAGATAAACAAGTCCCAGAGAGTACCCAGAGCTGTAAGACTTTCTGTTGGAGTTACGACCTGCATTAGCAGAGGTGCCTCACGGAACAATCAGGATATTCAGTAGAGAATCAGGAGGGTAATATCTCAGCACTAAGGTTAATCTAAACCTACAGTAAACCTAGTCCAGACCCACCTGAAAAAGCTTTCAAAAGAAGCTCAAAGGATTAAGCTGCCCCACAAATAACTGGACTATTAAAACAAACTTCAATATTTTTAAAGAATGGCAAAACACTCCAGACAAAAATATAAGCAAAATATCTAGCAACCAGTTAAAATTTACTTGAATATGAATGATCAGGAAAATGTTACCCCAAATCATAAGAAACATCATACTATAGAAACAACCAAATATGACAGAGATGATGGAGTAAGTAGAACAGGACCTTATCAAAATTACAAACATAATGAAGAGTTTTGTTTTTTTTTAAAGGAAACCTAAAGTCAAGAGAAATAGAATTTATAAAGATGAACCAAATATTTCTTCTAGACAAGAAAAATAACATGGAAATTAAAAATTCCTTTAGAGGCTGAACAGATTATTAGATATTTATAAAACTATTCAGTAAACTTAAAGAGATAGAAATAGTCTCTTAATAGTAAAAGTCAACAGGTAAAGAGACAAGCACAGAAGGAAAAAAAGTTTAAAAATTAAACAAGGACTCAACAACCTATGGGAAAATATTAAGCAATCTAACATGTTTAATTAGAGTCTCCAAAATAAAGGAAAGCCAAAATATATTTGGAGAAATAATTTTGCTATAATTGCTATTAGAACTAGAATTTTTTGGTCTATTTTGGGGGATTTTATATGTAAAGAATCATGTCATCAGTAGTTACAGACAGTTTTAATTCTTTTTTCCCATTCTAAAAACTTCTCTTGTCTTGTGTCATTGAAGTAGCTTGCACTTTCAGGACAATGGTGAATAGGAGTGTGCAAAGAGAATATCCTTGTTTTGTTCATGATCACTAGGGGGAAGTGTTCAGTTTCTCACCTTCAAGTATGATGTAAGCTGTAAGTTTTTTGTAGATACTCTATCAAATTGAGGAAGTCTGCCTTTAATCTTGGTTTCCTGAAATCTTTTATCATGGAAAGTTTTAAAATTGTGTCATACCTTTTTCTGTATCCAGTAATACAATCATAACGTTTTTCTTTTAAGCCTGTTAATAGGTGGATTGCATAGATTAATTTTCAAGTGTTGAATCAGCCTCACATAACTGGAATAAATACCAATTGGTAACAATATATAATTATTTTCATACATTTCTGACATCAGTTTGCTAATGTTTTGTTGAAGATTTTTGCATATATATTCATAAAAGATATTGGTCTGAAGTTTTACTTCTTATGTCATTAATCTGGTTTTAGTATTAGATTAATACTGGGTAGAATGAATTAGGAAATGTTCACTTTACATCTATTATCTGGATGAGATTGTGGAGAATTTCTATCAATTCTTTTTTAAATATTTGGTAGAATTCACCCATAAAACCAACTGGGCTTGGTGCCTTCTTTTTTTTTTTGGAAGGTTTTAAATTATTGTTTCATTTGCTTTAACAAGTATAAGTCTATTCAGATTGTCTATTTATCTTTGTGTAAGTTTTGGTTGTATGCTTTGAAGCCACTGGTTCATTTAATGTAAGTTATTGAATTTGTAGGCATAAAGTTCTTGATATTACTCCTTTATTATTCTTTTAATGTCCATGGGACCAGGAGTGATAAACCCTCTTACATTTTTGGTATTATTTGTGTATTCTCCTTTTTTCTTATTGTTTCCCTATTTGCATTTTCATTGATTTATGCTCTAATTTTATCATTTATTTTCTACTGCTTGCCTTAGATATAAATTACTTTTTTTCTCCAGTTTTCTAAGGTGGAATATAAATGATTGTTTTTACATTTTTCTTCTTTTCTAATATATTTATTCAACGCTATAAAAGTAGTATAGGGGGAGGAAGATGGCAGCCTTACTGTAGGCAGCATTTTTCTCGGCTTCTGTGAAGAGGGGGGAAACTCGCGGATCGGTGGAGAGGCAGAGCAAGTGGGCTGGGTTGCCGAATCACTTTTGAAAGCAGGACATCAGAAATTATTGGAAAACCAGACGGTAAGAAGGCAGATACAGGACAAAAGGGGCCCAAGAATCAGCGCGGGCTCTGGGGGCGCGCAGACCCCCAGGCCCGCCCGGTGCTCCAGGCTCTGCCCCAGGGATACTGGGAGAGGGAAGTTGCTGCTCCCTCCCTCCCCCGAATACGGGGGTGAGCAACTCCAGGGGAGAACGGGTTGCTAGAAGGAACAGATTGGCCAGTTGGACTGAGAAAAAATCGCCCAGGGAATATGAAATCCCGCCCAGAGGCCGAGAAGTGAGAGCCTCTAGCCAACAGACCAGGGGCATCTTTAGCCCGGTGGAAGTGCAGAGCGGTAGTGAGCACAAGCCGGCTGCGCTCGGCTCGCGCCCCATAGGGAGGCAGGAATCGCGCGCTGCGATCCCAGGAGGGACGAGGGGCTGGGCGCGCTCCTTCAGTGGTGGCTCAGAGATTTCCAGCCAGCCCGACCGGAGAGCCGGGAAAGGCACCAACATTCCGTCAGAGAGCCCTTTGGCGGGGAACACTGAGCTGGAAACGGCTGGGCTCCCGCACCTTCATCGGGAAGACACTCTCTCGCACCAGTGTGTCTTGGAGCGCCCCGGGTACCTGACAGACTTGCTGAGTTCTGGTTGAGAGAGAGAGAAACATTTCAAAGGCCCCTCAGCCAGCTGAAGCTAGCAAGATCAGAAAAACTGGTCTGGCCAGTTAGAAACCAACAAGAGGTTTTTTTGTTTGTTTGTTGTTTGTTTGTTTGTTTGTTTTTTTGGTTTTGTTTGGTTTTTATTGGTTTCTCTGGCTGTTGTTGGTTGACTGATTTTATCTTGTGTTTTATGTGACTTTTTTTTCAATTCTCATTATTTTTATATCGCAATCCCTTATGTTTCTCTTCCATTCAACCTAATATTATTCTTTCCACTCAAATTTAGCTCTCCTGCACCACATCTTCTGCTTTTCTTTCCTTTTGTTTTAATCTTGCAAGTTTCTGTAAATTTGTATTATCTTTTTCTCACTTTTACGACATTTTTTATTTTAATAATATTTTGGTACTCTTTCTCTTTCTGTATAATCTTCTTTGCTTGGCTGGTTATACTGTCATTTGATAGGTTCCCCCTGGTATCTCAGTCACAAGATATTGATAAGTTACTATCCTTCATCTGCGTTCCATTAATACACTTCTCAAGGTTCTATACTCTTTATTCTTGTTATCTAGACCTCATCGATTCTGCCACAAGACTGTCACTTTACTATTACTGCTAGTAAGACCTAGTCTATACAATTGTAAATGCTTCTCAATACCCCTACCTGATCTCAGCTCACTTTGCAATTTTCTGAACTATACTATTGTGGGAGTTGTCTCTATTCTGTTACTCACTACTCCTATATACTAATCTTTAGTCCAACCCCTACCTTAGAAGCTGACCTCCCACAGCCTCACAGCTTTCTAGATCCAACTAACAATCCTCTCGTCCCCAGTAAGAGTCTTACCTTCTTTCCATCCTTTCTAAAACGTGGATAGGGGGGTGGAGGATCACGGCTACACTATAAGGAGCCAAAGGATAACCCATCTCTTCTCTACTGGCTGCTAAAGTAAATATCATAGTATACTATCTTGCTGTTTTAAACCATTTTGCCTTACTCCTCCAACTGATCCCAAAAAAGAGTAGGGGAAGCTGTGACCACCAGGATACACGAAGGAGATTGCACCACTGAAACACACAAAAATTCTACCACAGAAGTTCACACCATAAATACAGGGAACCAGAACAGTTCAAATTAACAAACAAAAAGAACAAAGAAGAAACCCACGAACAATGAGAAAACAAAGAAACAACCCCCAACTGAAGGGAAACGAGGAAGCCTCAGGAAAAATGCTAAATGAAATAGAGGCAACCCAACTATCAGATAGTGAGTTCAAAACAATGATTACCAGGAAGTTCAATGAACTCACAATGAGCTTTCAGAAATTAGAGGGAAACTACATCAATCTCACTGCAAACTATATAAACATGAAAAAAGGAAATAGAAACTCTCAACAAAGGTCAAGAGGAAATGAAGAATACAATTTCTGAACTGAAGAACACAGTAGAAGGAATGAAAAGCAGGATCGATGAAGCAGAAGATCGGATTAGCGAGCTGGAGGACAAAGTAGAAAACAGCATCCAGAAAGAGCAAGAAAAGGAAAAGAGGCTCAGAAAGAATGAGGAGGGATTAAGAGAAATGCAAGACAATATGAAACGTAATAATATCCGTATAATAGGGATACCAGAAGGTGAAGAAGAAGAGCAAGGGATCGAAAACCTGGTTGAACAAGTAATGAAGGAGAACTTCCCTAATTTGATGAGAGAAAAAGTCACACAAATCCAGGAAACACAGAGAGTCCCAATCAAGAGGAACCCAAAGAGACCCACCCCAAGGCACATCATAATTAAAATGACAAAATTTCAAGACAAAGAGAGAATCTTAAAGGCAGCAAGGGAGAAGAAGGAAATAACATACAAGGGAGCCCCAATAAGGCTAACAGCTGACTTCTCAATGGAAACACTTCAAGCCAGAAGAGAATGGCAAGAAATACTTCAGGTAATGAGAACCAGAGGTCTGCAACCAAGGCTACTATACCCAGCAAGGCTCTCGATCAAGATAGAAGGCCAAATAAGAAGCTTCCCAGACAAAAAAAGTCTAAAAGAATACACCTCGACCAAACCAGCTCTGCAAGAGATTCTAAAAGGACTGCTTTAAGGAGGAGAGAAGAGAGAGAGAGAGAGAGAGAGAGAGAGAGAGAGAGAGAGAGAGAGAGAGAAAGGAACACACATACATAAAAGACAATGAATAAGTACCTATCAATAATAACCTTAAACGTAAATGGATTAAATGCTCCAATCAAAAGACATAGAATAGCTGATTGGATAAGAAAAAATGACCCACATATCTGCTGTCTACAAGAGACCCACCTCAGGATAAAAGACCTACACAGGCTGAAAGTGAAGGGCTGGAAACAAATCTTCCAAGCAAATGGTCAACAAAAAAAAAGCTGGGGGTAGCAATACTCATATCAGACAAAATAGACTTCCAAAAAAGGTCCATAAAGAGAGACCCAGAAGGTCACTTCATAATACTCAAGGGAAGAATCCATCAAGAAGACATAAATATTGTAAATATATATGCACCTAACATAGGAGCACCCAAATACATAAAGAAAATCTTAGAGGACTTCAAGAAAGATATGGACAGCAACACAATTATAGTGGGAGATTTTAACACCCCACTATCAAAAATGGACAGATCTTCTAAACAAAAATATCAACAAAGATATTGTGGCATTGAACAATACCCTTGATGAAATGGATTTTACTGATATATACCGAGCCCTCCATCCAAAAGAAGCTAAATATACATTCTTTTCAAATGTGCATGGAACATTCTCAAAGATAGACCACATGATAGGACACAAAACAAGCCTCAACAATTTCAAGAAAATTGAAATCATACCAAGCATTTTCTCAGACCACAAGGGACTGAAGCTAGAAACCAACCTGAAGGAAAAAAAACCAAAAACACTCAAAATCATGGAGATTAAATAGCATGCTATTAAACAATGAATGGGTCAAGAATGATATTAGGGAAGAAATCAAAAGGTTTCTGGAAACAAATGAAAACGAACTCACTACAACCCAAAACTTATGGGACACAGCCAAGGCAGTCCTGAGAGGGAAGTTCATAGCGATACAGGCCCACCTAAAAAGGTTAGAAACTTTCCAAACAAACAACCTAACCCTACGTCTACAAGAACTCAAGGAACAACAACAAAGACAGCCCAGAGCAAGCAGAATGAAGGAAATAACCAAGATCAGAGCAGAATTAAATGATATAGAGACTAAAAGCACAATTCTAAGGATCAATGAATCCAAGAGCTGGTTCTTTGAAAAGATAAACAAAATAGACAAGCCTTTAAGCAGACTCATGAAGAAAAAAAAGAGAAGACCCAAATAAACACAATCAGAAATGAAAGAGGAGAGATTACAACAGATACCACAGAAATACAAAGGATTGTAAGAAATTACTACGAAGAACTGTATGCCAAAAAAATTTGAAAACCTAGATGAAATGGACAACTTTCTAGAAAAAATATAATCTTCCAAAACTCAATGAAAAAGAAGCAGAAAGTCTGAACAGACCAATAACAACAAAAGAAATTGAAGCAGTAATCAAAAAAACTCCCAACACACAAAAGCCCGGGACCAGATGGTTTCACAGGAGAATTCTACAAAGCATTTAAGGAAGAGCTAACCCCTATCCTTCACAGACGATTCCAAAAAATCCAAAAAGATGGGAGTCTCCCAAACTCTTTTTATGAGGCCAACATCATCCTAATTCCAAAACCAAATAAAGACACAACAAAGAAAGAAAACTTCAGGCCAATATCACTGATGAACATTGACGCTAAAATCCTCAACAAAATACTGGCAAACCGCATCCAACAATACATTAAAAAGATTATACACCATGACCAAGTGGGATTCATTCCAGGGATGCAAGGATGGTTCAATATTCGCAAGTCAGTAAATGTAATACATCACATAAACAAAAGCAAAGACAAAAACCACATGATCATATCAATTGATGCAGAAAAAGCATTTGATAAGGTACAGCACCCATTCATGATAAAAACACTCGGCAAAGTGGGAATAGAGGGAGCATTCCTCAACATAATAAAGGCCATATATGAGAGACCTTCAGCCAACATCATTCTCAATGGGCAAAAAATTAAAACCTTTTCCATTAAGATCAGGAACAAGACAAGGCTGTCCACTTTCACCACTTCTATTCAATATAGTACTGGAAGTTTTAGCCACAGCAATCAGACAAGAAAAAAGAAATAAAAGGCATCCAAATCGGAAAGGAGGAAACAAAACTATCACTGTTTGCAGACGACATGATAGTATACATAGAAAATCCTATTGACTCTACCACAAAACTGCTTGACCTAATAAATGAATTTGGCAAAACAGCGGGATACAAAGTCAATATCCAGAAATCAAAGGCATTTCTGTACACCAACAATGAAACAGCAGAAGCAGAGATCAAGGAAAAAAATCCCATTTGAAATAGCAAAAAAGAAAAAATAAAATATCTAGGAATAAACCTAACCAAAGAGGTAAAAGACCTGTATTCAGAAAACTACACAACACTGAAGAAAGAAATCAAGGAAGACACAAACAAATGGAAACATATACCGTGTTCATGGATTGGAAGAATTAATATCATCAAAATGTCCATACTACCCAAAGCAATTTACACATTCAATGCAATTCCTATTAAAGTACCATTGGCATATTTCACAGACATAGAACAAACACTTCAAAAAATTTATATGGAATTATAAACGACCCCGAATAGCTGCTGCAATATTGAGAAAGAAGAGTAAAGTAGGAGGGATCACAATACCCGACACTAAACTATATTACAAGGCTACTGTAATCAAAACAGCCTGGTACTGGCATAAAAACAGGCACATAGACCAATGGAACAGAACAGAGAGCCCAGAAATAAGCCCAAGTCTCTATGGTCAATTAATATTTGACAAAGGAGGCAGCAATATAAAATGGAATAAAAATAGCCTCTTCAACAAATGGTGTTGGGAGAGCTGGACAGCCACGTGCAAAAAAATGAAACTTGAGCACCAACTTACACCATATACAAAAATTAATTCAAGGTGGATAAAAGACTTAAATATAAAACATGACACCATTAAAGTCCTAGAGGAGAACGTAGGTAAGAAAATCTCAGATATTTCACGAAGAGACTTTTTTAATGACGTGTCCCCTAGAGCAAGGGACATAAAGGAAAGAATAAACAAATGGGACCTCATCAAAATTAAAAGCTTCTGCACAGCTAAAGAAAACAGTATGAAAATTAAAAGAGAACCAACTGTATGGGAAAACATATTTGCCAATGACACCTCAGACAAGGGTCTAATCTCCAAAATATATAGAGAACTTACACGACTGTACTCTAAGAAGACAAGGAATCCAATTAAAAAGTGGGCAAAGGACTTGAATAGACACTTCTCCAAGGAGGACATACAGAGGATCCAAAGACACATGAAATGATGTTCAATATCGCTAGCTGTCAGAGAGATGCAAATTAAAACCACAATGAGATACCACTTCACACCAGACAGAATGGCCATCATAAACAAAGCAACAAACAACAAGTGTTGGAGAGGTTGTGGAGAAAAAGGGGACCCTAGTGCACTGTTGGTGGGACTGCAGACTGGTACAACCACTATGGAAAGCAATATGGAACTTCCTCAGAAAACTAAAAATGGATCTGCCTTTTGACCCTGCAATTCCACTACTGGGACTCTATCCTAAGAATACTAAAACACCAATTCAAAAGAACCTATGCATCCCAATGTTCATAGCAGCACAATTTACAATAGCTAGATGCTGGAAGCAACCTAGATGCCCATCAGTAAATGAATGGATCAAAAAACTATGGTACATTTACACGATGGAATTCTATGCAGCAGAAAGAAAGAAGGAGCTCCTACCCTATGCAACAGCGTGGATGGAGCTGGAAAACATTATGCTAAGCGAAACAAGCCAGGCAGTGAAAGACAAATACCATATGATCTCACCTTTAACAGGAACCTAAATAACAAAACAAAGAAACAAGCAAAATGTAACCAAAGACACTGAAATAGAGGACAGGCTGATGGTGACCGGAGGGGAGAGAAGAGGGAATTTAAGGGGGACAGAGGGAAGGGTTCACAGGAACAAACTTAAAGGACACATGGTCATAGACTAAGGGGAGGGTGGTAATGGGAGGGAAGGGGGGGGTGGGTGGGAGGGGGAACTGGATTGGGAGTAAAAAGGAGAAAACTGTATATGAACAATGATTAATAAAAAGAAAAAAAATAAAATAAAATAAAATATTTTATTAAAAAAAAAAGTAGTATAAATGTCCCTCAAAATATTGCTTTCAATTCATCATACAAATTTTGACAAGCTTTATTTTCTTCTTTTTTCTGTATTTTTTATTGTTGTTCAGTTACAGTCGTCCCCATTTTCCCCTCATTACTCTCCCCTGCCCTACCCACCCCTACCTCCCACATTCAATCCTCCCTCCCCGCCATGGTCTTTGTCCATGGGCCCTTTGTACATGTCGTATTTTCGTTTTTGTTTAGCTCAAAATATTTTTAAATTACTCTTGAGACTTCTTTGACCCATGTGTTTTAGGTACATTCATTACTTTCCAAATATTTGAGACTATTCCAGCTATCCTTCCATTATTGACTTCCAGTTTAATTATGTGGTGATCTAAAACACATTTTTGAGCCCTGGCTGGCGTAGCTCAGTGGATTGAGCGCGGGCTGCGAACCAAAGCGTCGCACGTTCGATTCCCAGTCAGGGCACATACCTGGGTTGCAGGCCACGGCCCCCAGCAACCACACATTGATGTTTCTCTCTCTCTCTCCCCCTCCCCTCTCTCTAAAAAAAATAATAATAATAAATAAAATTAAAAAAAAATAAAACACATTTTGTATTATTTCTATTTTAAATGTTTTACAGGTTTTTCATGGTCAAGAATGAGGCCCATTGTGATAAACATTCCACATAAGCTTGAGAAAAATGTTTATTCTGCTGTTTCTAGGGGCAGCTGTATTTCAATGTCAATTAGATCCAGTTGATTGATACTGTTCTTCAGGTCAATTATATCTTAAATGTTTCTTGCCTGCTTTATCTTATTGATACAGAAAGAGTTGTGTTGAAATCTCCCATTGGAATAGTGGAATTACATGTTTCTTTCCGAAGTTCTGTCAATTGTTGCCTCGTGTATTTTGACGGCCTGCTGTTGAGTGCATATACATTTAAGATTGTTTGTCTCTTTGTCTTGTGTAAAGACAGAGTGATGGCTTCCAGGATTTCACATGAAGAGCAGAAGTCAATGGCTTACTTTACTTCAACTTTTAACAATCCTTCCATTCCTGGAAGCTTGGAATTCAATAAATATCCTCTGTGATCTCTAATAGGATGGCAATAATATCTATATCAAGGTAGAGTTCTGTGAGTGCCCCCTTCATCCTTTCCATGTGCATAGGCACATAAGTCACTTGAAATTCTCTGAGCTCTTAGACTGATGTCAGTCAGAGTCACCTAAAAACACCTACAGAGTGGGACAAACATGGGTTTAGAGTTGTTTGGATAGAAAATAATACAGTAATTAATAAATAATAACACAAAAATAAACTCTGTGTTTTGTATCTCCCTTTGCCCCACACTGTATGGCCTCCCTCTCTTCTGTGTCTCACACTAATTAAGTTTGCTACAAAGCCAGTGTTAGAAGTCCCTCTGCTGCCATAGGTGACCATGGCCGTTGTGAGACCAGCATCTTTTCTCAAAGTGTTGTTACTTGGTATTTCCAAGGTGTCTTATCCTTAGAATGCTAGAGAAGTGTTGAGGTTTGGGGAACTGAAGGCTGATATGGATAGGCTATAAAAATTAAGCTGTTGTGTAGCCCAAATTAGACTGGAAAGAGAGACATAATCTTGTAGAACATGTTAAAGAATCTCATTAAGGTGCTTGGGAAAGGTTTTGATTTTAAGATACCTTCTAATGTGCATATGGTCAAACTCAACTAGCTGGCAAAGGATACATGGGTTTTTATTCAAACCCACTATATTCTAAAATGTATTCCGTTTCTGCAGGGAAGACTCACACATGTACAATGTACTATTCATAAGCCTGGTAATAACAGAGGTGGTGCACTTTGAAAGATTATTTGCACAATGAACATGCAGCTCCAACTTTGCCATTAATTTTATTTTGACCCCAATCTGGCCCTTCTCTTCAGTTCATGGAAAGACCACACTAATAATGTAGGTACATAAAATAAAAAGTCCACATTAAAACACAGGCACCCCTGCATGGCAACAGATGTGTCTCTCAAAGGTCTGTGCATGCTGCATCGTCCTAAGGGGGAAACATTCTGTACAGAGATTGCATCTCCCTTGTATTACACCCCCATGTTGCACTTGGCAGTCTCCATGCTACTTCAGTGAACTCAGACATTTGCCCTCGTTATTTCCCACAGGGATTCAAACACTGAATGCTCCTAACGTTTTCAGACAGATGTTATCAAACATTTTCCTGTCATAGTTTTCTCAGGCAATTTGCATAGAGCAACCACTGTCACGGAAAATGAGGTGCAATCAAAAGAGAAACAATTTTGTTTCTCACTAACATCTGGGAATATACCTGTGTCTAGTGAGGATATTTCCTTCACAGCACTAAAAACATTTTTGTTCCAACAGCATTTTATGTTTAATCTGATATGTGTGTGTTTTAGATTAAACTTATACATTACATATAAAGTGCATACTTTATATATATACTTTAATATGTATCTACTTTTCAGTTTATCAGATTAAGCATATATACACACACATAATTTTCAACCTTGATACTCCAAATTCCTCCCTAAATGGCATATTATCCTTCTCTTTTCCCATCAAGGGAGCTGGGATCAAACTTCTACTTCTGGTTAGTATTTAAAAGGTTACAAGAGGCTATAACTCTTAGTATAATAATTTTAAAAATTAGGTGTTTAAAAATGTCATGGTATTTTTTGAAAGCCATTAGAAATCTGAATATGTACAGAATATACAGAGAGAAATGAGTACTTTCTAGGAAAAAAAGAAATTCCTGGTTATTTTCATGCCCGGGGCAGAGTGGACAGAGGATAAAGCCTCCGATAGGCAAGGGGTGTTCCACAGGTAAGAAGAAACCACCTGACTTCCTAATGGAACATGTGGGATAGCAAGAAACATGAGATTCCAAAAAGCACCAGCAGGAAAGGCTTTCTTGAACCATCCACAAAGTGTTTCTAATGAGGGCTCCACAAGTATGGAAACATGCTAAATGCTGGGACCAAAACTGAAAGTCAGGGGGCCATCCCCTGAGGGCACCATGCAGGGTGGGAGAACACACGAGCAGCCGAAAAGCTTCCTATAAACCATAACAGGATCTCAAGAGTCTCACAATCCTTAGATATCAAATCCTTCTGAAATGCAGAGTCCTGATCTTACCCTCAAAATATGTATTTGAAGCCAGGAGCAAACTCAAGTGAACAAAGGCTCCAACCCAAAACAAATCTAAGTCAGCAAGAGCTTAGGTCTCCCAGAGAAAGTGGTGTGTTCTGCTTTGAAATTAAATGTCACCAATTTCTTACCTACTATTTTTAATAAAGAAATTAAGTATCATTGATTTCTTATCTAATATTTTTAATAAATAATTATTTTTAATACAATAAGACATTACGTGGATTGCAAAAACAAAACAAGACATAAACATCAGAAAATATGACTAAAAATTCAGGCTAAAATTTTTGAAGAGTAGAAACACCTATTAGTTTTAACAGAAAAGAACATTAAAGCAATAACTTCAAAGTATGTTAAAGAAAAATGTACTGCCCTGGCTGGTGTAGTTCAGTGGATTGAGCTTGGGCTGCGAACCAAAGTGCTGCAGGTTCAATTCCCAGTCAGGGTACATGCCTAGGTTGCAGGCCATGACCCCCAGCGACCGCACATTGATGTTTCTCTCTCTCTCTCTCTCTTTCTCCTTCCCTTCCCTCTCTAAAAATAAATAAATAAAATCTTAAGAAAAAGAAAAAGAAAAATGTACTAAGAGCATGAAATTAGTAGAAATTTTGGCAGAAAAATTACAGCATTGAAGAAGACATTATCTGAAGTGAAGAATTTATCCAATGAGCTTAACAACATACTGGACATAGGGAAAAAAACCATAAACTTGAAGACAAATTACTGAAACACATAGACAGAGTTGCAAAGAGGAAATGACTGCAAAAAGACAGCAGAACAACAGAGACATGTGGTATGGTACCATGTGATCTATCACACTTGAAATTCATGATCTATCATGCTTAAAATTTAAGTCCCATAGATCTAGAAAAGAGGGAGAAGAACTGTGTAAAAATACAACGGCCATAACTGATTAAGGACAATAACACAGATAACCAAAAGGCTCAACAAAACTCAAGCAGAATAAATATGAAGAAAATCATGCCCTTGGTCTCAGAGGGGAGATTATCTAAAGAAATATATGCATATAAACATAGCCCATGGAGCGTGACAACAAGGTGAGGAAAGTGGGGAAGGGGTTTTGGGTGGAGGGGGACAAAGAGGAGGAGTGGGGGACATCTGTAATAGTGTCAACAACAACAAAAGAAAATCATGCCTTGACAAATCAAACTGTAGAGATTGAAAGCTAATGAGGCATTTGTTCAGAACCCACAAAATCAGGACTTCTGGAATTTGAGTATGCAGCTTTGAAAATTCTCTCCCCTCCAAAAGCAATGATAAAAAAGTTGAAGTCAAAATCAACTATTCCAGGGCTCTGAAAAAAGCCAAAGAAACATAACAATTTGAGAATTGTTTATTCAAGAAAAACTCAACTTCTCTGTGTGTAACAGGATCTGCGGTGGATTGCCCTGGGGCAGTTGCCCTCCTCCCGAGCTCTGTGGTGGAACAAGCAGGGAGAATGGGCAGTTCTGCTGTTGAGGGGGACAGCTTAATTTGAAGAAGAGTGAGGAAAAACTACATACACAGAAATGTTGCCAAAAACAATAATTTGCATGGCAAACAACTGATGAAGTCCAACATTACCACTGCCTGAGGCTTCAGTGTGGTTGAGGTAAGGAAGGACACAT
Source organism: Phyllostomus hastatus (assembly GCF_019186645.2). NCBI lineage: Eukaryota > Metazoa > Chordata > Mammalia > Chiroptera > Phyllostomidae > Phyllostomus > Phyllostomus hastatus. Next base: position 7,623,602 of record NW_025334017.1, on the reverse strand, counting down.
CAGTCAGAAATGCAATAGGGAAAATGGGAAATAGACAGCTCTCATGAGACTTGAAAAGCTTCAGGATATTCTTGATGGTCAGGAATGCTGTGTGTGTGCTCAGGAGAGAGCAGAGAGCCCAGCTATCTTCTCATCGTGGACAGAACATGAGACCCTGTATAAGCAGCACATAAAAGCTGGAGTAGACTTATAAACTGTCTACTTTCGATGGTTCCCTAATTGAACACAGAGCCATAAGCAAAGGGTGGAATTCTTACTGATTAAAGGTGTTTAAGTGGAAACTTTGATTAATCATTGGCTAACCACTAAACCATTTAACTCAAGGGAAATAGATAGGAATATAGGTTTTAAAATAGAAACAAGAACAAAAATAACTCAGTAGAGAATGACTATAGAGACAGATTCTAGTACAGGCAAGTTTTAAATAAAGAAGTAACAAACACAATCAACAAAAATGAAGTTACAGGGGTAGGGACCAGAAAAACCTAGTGTTGTCACATACAGTATCTAAATTTCATGTCTGATTCTCAACAAAAAATGAGACAGGCAAAGAAATAAGGAAGTATGGCTGAGAGAGAGGAGAGAGAGAGGTATTAAGCAGAAACTGTGAGAGATTTTAGATGTTGAATTTAGTAGACAAAGACTACTAAACACCTGTTATGGATATTTTTAAAGAACTATAGTATATTTTTAAAAAACAAAGGAAAGTATAATCACAAAAATGGAGAAATTGTCACAGTCAGTAATAGACTAACAAGACATGAAGATTAAATATAATATAGCACCCAGATTATATCCAGAAATGGAAAAAATACATTAATTGAAAAACTGAATATAAAATCTGTACCTTAGTTAATGCCATTGAACCAATACACATATTTTTAATTTTGATGCCTTTAATGATAAATAAAGTTATTCAAGCAATAGAAAATAATATCTGAATTCCTCTTTGACCTTGAAGTAGAAAAACCTTTCTACCAAGACTGACTTTCTAGAAGTAGCTTTAAAAAGACTGATACATTTTATAAATAAAATTTTTAAAAAATAATCAAAGAATAGCTTAAAATGTGGGCTAAATTACTTATAATATGTATAAAACAAAAAAAACTACAATAGCTAATTTATATTAAGACAACCTCCTAAAAATTAGAGAGTATAGAATCAATAACCCTATAGAAAAATGGGAAACAGAAATTCACAACAAATGATACAAAAATGGTCTTCAACCAGTCATAATAAGGGAATTCAAACTATCACTAAAATGTCCCTAAGCATATAAAAGTGTTGAAATTCATTCATAATTAGAGACATGTAAGTTAAAACAACATGGAGGTACTAGTCTCAACTATCAGACTAGCAAAAATTATAAACAATGACAACATATTCAACATGGTAATGCAAATGTACAACCCTGTAAGGAAATTTGGCAACATGTAGCAAAAGTACATGTGCAATTACCTTTTATCCAGCAATTCCACTTGTAGGTATCTGCTCTAAAGATATTTCTCCAATATTATAAATATACATGTGAACAATGTTATCCATTGCAGCAATTTTATGGACACAAAATATTAGAAGTAACCTTAATGTTTATACATTAGAATGGTTGAGTAAACTATAATATATCCATTGGAGTACAAAGCAGTTCTATAAAAAAGAATGAGGAAGATCTCTATTAACTGATATAGAATAATTTTCAGATGCTGTTGGCTGAGTACAAAAAGTGAGAGAAGAGTATCTATATCATATTACCCTTCATGTAAGAGAAAGGGATATATAAGAAAATACTCATACATATGCTTATTTATCCAAAAAAATCCTGGAGGAAAAAGCAAAAATGAAGGAGAAGTTGGTTGCCTAACAGGGTGGGTAGGAAAGAAAAGGAGAATGAAAATAAATTAGTAGAAATGGAAAGAGAGTGACACTCCTCAGGGCCTATCTTTTTATACAGTTTAATCATTAGAAACACACCAATGTTTCACATAATTAAATTAAAAATATGCCTATAAATAAACTGACCGAGTAATGAAATCAAACAGGATGTGGAGGAGTCCAAAATATTAAAACAACATGAGGATGCTAGTCTCACTTCTCAGACTAGCAAAAATTGTAAAGTGAACAACATATTCAACATGGCAAGGTTGTGAGGGAACAAGCGTTGTCATACCATAATGATGGAAATGCAAATGTACAGTCTTAATGCCTAACAAAACTTACAGTACCAACAGGAACAAATGAACCCATGCATTTAGAAACAAATATCATAATCTCACTGAAGAGTGTGGCAAAGAAGAGAATTAACCTACTCAAGTTTGAAAAACAGTATTTTAAGTGGGTTCTGGGAGGCTAAAGAAAAAAATTGTACAGAAGTACAGCATCAAATACAGCTGTTTCTCATGGAGATATATATTAGCAACACTGTAACTACTTTGTTTGGTAGCATGAAACAATTAAGTGAACATAGTAATAGGTAATGAGAGCCAGTGTTATTTTACAAAGAAATTAGAATAAAGGGAAGGGGAAGAAATCTAAAAGAAATTTTGTGTTATTTGATTTAAATTAGACCTATCAATATTAAGTTATATTAACACACACACAGAGTTCTTAATATTGATAACTTCCAATTCATCAAGTATACACATACACACATATACTAAGGGGGACCCTGACAAAAGAAACAGAATTATCTTCTGGAGGATGGGCCCCTTGTAGTACAGACTCCCCCCACTAGGTGAGTGTTCTAGGAACCCATCTGTATCAGTGTACCAGCTGGCACTGCTGTGAAAGGCTGCATTCGGCTTCAGAGAATTTTTCTGAAGATTCTTTCAACGTGTTCGCCCATTTCATGATGGGTGATTTATGAACACACCTACCCATACCGTGCTGAGTGTTCAGCAGTTTTTGATCAAAACCAGCATGACTCCCATGCTCCAGCCTCCATATTCACCCAGTCTCACTCTGAGAGACTTTCTTTGTTTACCCAGATGAAAGAAGCCCTCAAAGGAAAATGCTTTGCCCATGTGGAAGAGGTGAAACAAAAAACAGCAGAAGCACTGAAAAGCATCAAAATCAACAAGTTCAAAAACTGTTTTGAGCAGTGGGAAAAATGTTTCAGTAAGTGTATTGCATCAAATGGAGAGTACTTTGAAGGTGACTGAAGTTTAAACATGTAAGAATAAATACACAATTTTTACAAACACATTTGCGCTTCCATCATTGTATATGTACATGCATATATGTGTGTACACACATACTTATGCATGATACATGTATAAAATACCTGTATATTCATATACACATATATTTATGGGTGTGTGCACATGCATGGAGGTTATTATATTTGCATATATTTCTTGTTCTGATCACTGAGAGGGCTTATGAGAAATGCTACTCCTGCTGAATGAGCATATAATTGTCCAGATCTTGGTTTCTAAATATAATTCTCCAATAAAATGAAGCTGTGCTACTTACAGACCTGGTTGCTTTCAGGACTGGGGCAGGGAAAATGCAAGATAAGCCTGAAACATCTTATGATGCCAAAAAATAATCAACTACTTGAAAAAACACAATGGCAGGTGAAAAGTACATAGAAGCCAAATGGAAGGAGCTACCATTGGCCAAAACTTGAAAAATCTGATCAGCAGTGTAATGATAGTATTGTATATTAACCAACAGAACCAAATAAATATCCATGAGTTCATAGACATACATGAATGAATGAATGAATAATGGAGAAGAGACAGTTCTTTCTTACAAAAGAATTCCAATTAATAGATGTAGAAGAAAGGAGCAAAGCACAAAATCACAAAATACAAAATAAGGGAATCACCACAGTAATGATTTTACAGACAAGATTGATGCATGGATCTTGAAGTTAATTTTTTGGAGAAAAATATTCCCCCCATATATTTATTAGTTAAAAAATAGTATGCTATGGTAGAGAAACCCAGGGGACGTCTCCTTACTCAAGTGACTAAGGTTAGCATCATCCCTGAGGAGAGCCCTTATCAATACCATGAACCATCTGATCTTCTGCATTAGGAGGGCAAATGTCATTTCTGTGATTTTACTGACAAAATATATAACCTGCAGTGTAATTATGAGAAAATATCAGACAGATCTAAACTGAGGAGAAATTACATAGAACATGTGACCAGTAACATTAAAAGTGTCAAGGTCATGAAACACCACGAAACAAGGAAGCACTGTCACAGACTGGAGGAGACTAAGGAGACACAGTGATTTCATCCATTCTGGGATCCTGGATTGGATTCAGGATAAGGAAAAAAAGACCTGAGGGAGAAAAATAAATTAATGTAAACAATGCCCATAGCATAGTTAATAACATTGTGCTAACATTAATTTATTAGTTTTAGTAATTGGACCGTGATTATGTAAGTAGATAACGTCAGAAGAAACTGAGTAAAGGATACGCATGGACTTTCTATGCTATTCTATAACTCTGATGTAAGTCTAAAATTATTTCAAAACAAAATGTAAAATGTTAAAGATAGATCTTCTGACCCTAACATAGAAAGCTATATAATACATTAAATAAAAAGATAATTAAACAAAAAACACTTTCAGAAGTAAAATTTGTAATGTTACTTAAAAAAACACATATGGCCTTGGCTGGCGTAGCTCAGTGGATTGAGCTCGGGCTGCGAACCAGGCATCACAGATTTGATTCCCAGTCAGGGCACCTGCCTAGGTTGCAGGCCATGACCCCCAGCAACCCGCACATTGATGTTTCTCTCTCTCTCTCTCTCTCTCTCTCTCTCTCTCTCCCCCTCCCTTCCCCCTCTAAAAATAAATAAATAAAATCTTAAAAAAAAACATATGTAACCATGACAAATCCAAACAACTGAATATTATTCAATATTGAAAAGAAATGAGCTATCAAGCCATGAAAATATATGGAAGAAACATAAATGCATATTAAGTAGAAGATAGTGCATATTAAATGCACTAAGTGGAAGAAGCCAATCTGAAAATGCTACATATTTTATAATTCCAACTACATGGCACTCTGGGAAAGGCACAACTGTGGAGACGGAAAAACCCAAGGACTAGGAGGGAGAGAGTGATGGACAGGCAGAGCATGGAGGATTTTTAGGGCAGTAAATTTATGCTACTGCTATGGTGGATACATGTCATTGTACATTTGTACAAATCCACAGACTGTGGAACAGGAGTGAATACTAATGTAAACCATGAACTCTGGGTAACAGTGATGTGTCAATGTAGGTGCATCATTTGCAGCAAATGTACCGCCCTAGTGGGGGCTGTTGGTAACGGGAGAAGCTTGCGTGTGTGGAGGCAGGGGGTATAATACATGGGGAATCGCTGTACCTTCCATTCAGTTTTGCTGTGAACCTTAAACTGCTCTAAAAAATAAAGTCTGTTGCTAAAATATGTATATATACAAATGTATTTATATGTATGCATATATATTTTTCACATTTATATTTATGTTAGTATGTGCTTAAAAACTTAGTATATGCCAATTGTTACAAGTTATTTTTCTGGCTGAGAGAAAAGAGTGGGTAATCAAAGGGATTTTACTCTTTCTACTTTATATATTTTATATTTTTCTGTCATATTTGAATTTCTATAATGAAGATACATTTTGGAAAAAAAAAGTTATAAAATTGTAAAAAAGAATATATTTGAAAAATGGGTGAATGAAAACAAGTTTGGAAAATAAGTTTGCTTTATCCATAGCCCGTTGAATACATGTCTGATTTCCTGATGCAGTGCCCCAGTCAACCTGCTACATGCAAATTTATATCTGCATTCGGAAAGACTAGCAAATAGGGAGGGTATAAAATATTTATGCCCATGGAGCACTTACAACTGTGAAAATGATCTGTTTCTCACACACAGCCTTATGCTACGGCTTTTAGGTCAGAATTGCCCTTTTATGCTAGCTGTAGCTACAGTGCTGCTTTCTGATATAGTTACATCATAAAAGTAACAATAAACTTTGATACATATTAAAGTTCCTCTTATTTCTCTCCTTCAGGTCAGGTGCAATGATTTATAGTGGCAGATTATGTTCTGAGTAATTTTTAAGTATCAAAAATGCCTGGAAAATACATTTATAGTTTAAGTTAGAAAATTACCTTCACATTAGTCCCACCTCCAAGCCCATTTAATTTCTGCTGATGTTGTACCTTGAGGTGTTGTGAGAATGAACTAAACTTCTGTTTATGCAAACTTCTGGAGAGCCACAGTGAGGTTACACACTTTCGTCCTGGATCACAAGTAAAGTCATCCACACTGACTGCCTGGTCCTTCCATGCTGGGACTGCCACCTGTCAGTAATGCATTTGCAGGACCTGGGCTGAGTGCATCTGACAAAGGAAATTAGTGGGTATCCGAGTCTCTTAAAACAGGATCTTTGGGACATTTGAATTGATGTAATTTTACCTTCAGTATTCTTTGCATTTAGATTCCTGGTGAGTTCTTAGGTCTATGTGGTGTTTTATGTAGCAATTATATCCTACCATGGACATCTATATTTTTCAGTCCTTCCTTCACGGATAAGTAGCTACCCACTCAGGGAGATGGAGTGAACTGTCCAGAGTCTCATAGCTACTAAATGCCAAGCTAAAACCAAGTATTATGTCCTCTGCTCTTGTCCTCTTTTTATGTCATAATGTTACTATTTAAACATAAACTAATGGCTCTATGATATTTATAATACTTGTACTTTCTGGCCTTCATAGTTCAATATTCAGGAAAATGTAAATTACATTGGAAAGTGTGCACAAATGAATTAACAAAGCCCTTTATGACTCAGGTATCACTGGCACTTTCCCTTTCACGTGACTTTTCTCCAAGGACTTGAGAAATACAACTCTTAATGTGAAGATTAAGTGTAATTATTAAAGAGCACCATCACAGAAGGTTAAGTACAATGATTAAGGAGAACAGATGCCAATCCTAATGCAAGTAAAGAATCTTGCCTTTAAGATAATGTTGTATCTTAAGGCAAAGTATACAAAAAAATCAGTCCTATTGTAAGGTAGAGTCAACTTTATAACAAAGAAATTAACATTATAGTAATAAAGGATTATAAAATGAGAAAATGCCAGCTAAGGTGGTACTGGGGTAGCAAAAACAATAGCCCTTCACAGTTCCACCTTAAAACATAGGAATCTAATTTATGCAGCTGGCGGAATATGAGGAGAGCAAAATCCAACATGTGTCAATTTAATGAAGGCCCATGGCCGCTCCCACGTGTTGAGTGTCTGCTCTTGGCCCACTCACATGGGGTGCCTGGGATTGTGGAAGGGTAGTTCCACTGTTTTCTGTTACTTTCTGCTATCCTCAGTGAACTCCAGAAACTCTAAGGGTAAGGTTAATGTCCTAAATACAGTACATGTTTATTAAGTATTCCTTGATTTTCATGTAAAATTTCCTGGGGAACCAGACCTAAGACAAAATACTTAGTCTATATCCGTGTAAAGTAATTTCTAATATTATGGAGAACTGTATTTCCCATAAGGCTACACCAGGCTCCCCCATCCATAAGCTCTTCCTACAATGCATATTAGCATTTCTCCCACCCAGTGGTGGGTCTGGGGTCCCCTTCCCTAAGATCTGGGTGGGCCTCTGACTACAGCAGAAATGACATGAAAAGTGACTCCTAGGCTAGGTCATAAACAGTCTACAACTCCTTCCTCTCCTGACTACTTCACAGCCTTCTGGGTACCCTGAAACTTGAATCTCTGCTGCATCACTTCTGTGAGACAATTTTCCTCCTGTTTCCATTTTCCTGCACTGGGATCTCCACAGCACTCCTAGTCAGAGAGCTGAGGCAAACAGAACACTCCCCTTACACACTCCCTTCTCTCAGACTTCAGTTCCGTGCTGCCTGTGGTCCAATGCTGAAAATAGTTGCTTTATTAGCTATTTAATAGCATTTGATAGCTGTTTAGAGTAGAAAGGTAAGTCCAATCCCCATTACTCCATCACGGCCAAAATGCAAGTTGGCTTATCTGTTGTACATATAAAATATTTTTAGGTTTTGTTTTGTTAAAAAGTAGAGCTCATTATCTTAATGGCAATGAACTTATTGTTATATTTCCAATGTAGACAAGTTTACATTTTTATAGGAACCGACCAAATCCTGCCTCTAATTAATGTTACATTGCTTATATCTGTCAGAATGTCATGCACATCAGGCTGAAGAGAAAAGCAGATCCCTACTTTTGGGGCTCAGCTCCTTTCCTCTATTGAATGTAAAAGGGAAAGCAGTTGAGGCCTAACTGACTCCATCCTTGGAAAGTTAGCCAGTTTTCAAGAGCCTTAATCTCATCAGTTATTGAAAGGCCACACTGCAGGAAACCAGTGGCCTCGCGCCTGCACTCATCCCGGTCCTTCAGACAAGGTAGACCGGCATTTCATGAAATCCCAGGTGGGATTTTTCCTTTCCAAGCATTGCTTTATTGATTCAACAACTATTTATTGGTACCTGCCATATCCTAGGGATTTGGCAGTAAAGCGCAGATTACATTGTTTTGGAGGGAGCCAAACTTTAAAATAAATATACTATTGCTTGAATATGCAATCTGTAATGGAATCATAAAGGCTAAGGAGGAAATAACTCAAAATAAGAGAAAAGATTGCAAGAGAATAGAAAAGCAGGAGGCAGAAACTGCCAGGCTAGAAAAAGTCAGTGCCCTTCCCTCATGCACAGCACCACTTCCTTCACACTCCGTTGGTCTGAGCAGTCTCAGGCTGCCCAGGTTCAAGGGGAGGGAGGAAGAGATTCTGCTCCTTGATGGGGAATGGTCAGGCCACACACAGAAAAGCACATGTGGTGAAACCACCTTCGGAAAATGCACTTAGCTACAGTTTCCATGCCTAGATACTCAAATTATTGCCACATGGTAGCAGAAATACATTTGTGAATTATTTATCATAACACCATTAAACAGTGGAAACCAAAATTTGCAAAAATATCTGAGGCTATCACTTACATTTGGAAATGCAATGAGAATATTTTAACATGCTGATTTCACCACTTAAAGGAAATTTGGAGGTTTTTGAAAAGCATTTGAATTACATTGCTACACTTAGAAAAACACTTAGGTGGGTAAAATACAGTATATTTGAAGAATTAACTAAGAAGTTACTACTCTGCAGCTTTTATTTTTGAAAATATTTGATCTCAAGTCAATAGTGCTTAATATTCCAAGTTTATAACACTTTACCAAATTGCCACTATCCTATCTTTGTCACTTGTATAACATAATCATATTTATTTTACAATTGTATGTTGCAAATATATAATTACAATAATTTAATTTCACTGTAAAGATGTAATTCAACAAATTATTCTGTCTTCTTAATGCATGCTAATCAACAAGAGTTTACTTAAGCATAATATGACAATTAACACAAGAAATAGAAAATAAACTTTCTAAGATAGGAAGAATAATTTCAGGGACTAATCATATCTATAAATGTATATTAATACAAGGACTTGTTCCTTTCCATTCAGATTTTAGAGCTGGCCCAAATTAGTCTGATATGTGTTTTAGTCCTACCCAAATTAACACTTCTGTTCTCATATTCATTTATTTATTTAGTAATCCATTCATTCTTCACTCTTTCATAGATTCAAGGAATATTTACTCTTGGTCATAATTCTGTTATGAGTAGTGTATTAGGGAACTCCAGAGAAACAGAACTAATGGTATGTATGTGTGAGTGTGTGTGTGTGTGTGTGTGTGTGCAAATATGGAACTAGCCCAACTCTGAAGACCTAGAATCAGGAGAGCTGACACTGTAAGTTTCAGTCTTAGAATCAGGCCAAAAGCAGGAGAAAGTCAATGTCCTTTGTCAAAGACAGTTTAACACAGATGAAGTTTTTTTTTTTACTCAATCTTTTCGTCTATTCTGGCCTTCAATGGATTAGATGAAGTTCACTAATGTCGGGTAAGAAAATCGGCTTTCCTTAGTCCACCAATTTAAATATTAATCTCATCCAGAAATACTCTTACAGACATACCCAGAAATAATGTTTAGCTACATTTCTGGACATCCTGTGGCCTAAGCAAGTTTACACATAAAATTAACCACCATAAAGAGTTATGAGTAGAAGAGTCAGAGATTAATCAAAACCTGTTCCCATCATTTGCTTTTTTCTTCTTTCATAGTTGCTCCATTAATTTTTTGTTTGTCAGACAGAGAAATTGCCATCCCAGCAACTTCACTGTTGTTATGCCAGTTCAAGATAGCCTCCTCCTACCCGAGTATTCTTTTAGACTTGTCTTTCCAGTTCTTCTATTTGATCTCAAAAGAAGCTCTGTGTTATTTGTGCTCACTCTCCATGGGAGCTGAGAATCAACTGTAAACATATTTTTGATCCAAGTCTTGACAATCACCATCAAATAACTTATTAAACATCCTTTATCCTTATGTTTAAGATACAGTTTTAGGTGCTATGCAAAAATTGTCAGACACACACACACACAGAAAAAGACAGGAAGAAAGAGTGTCTGTCCTTGAGAAATTAAATTAGGAAAAGATGGTAGATAGATACCACCAAAGTAAATTTGGGTTATTTCATCACATAATACATATTTTAAAGATTAGAGAGCAATTCATAAGTTCTAATACATCATGAACAGGAGTTCTAGAAAGCAGAAAGAAGAGAAAACAGGAGGGAAAACAAAAACACCTGTTCCTGACCTTGAGATATTTACTGACCAGTTTGCAAGGAAGTTATTTACTAAAATAACAGTAATTCAAAATTAAAAGGGCTGCAATCATTTTAAAAGGTAAATCAGATCATGTCACCTCACCACTTAAAACTCAACTGTGGCTTCCCAACAGGTTCATATTAACAGCCAAAATCTTAGCTTTGGCCTGGACAATCTTCTCTGGCTCTCTGACCACACCACCACACCATAGCACTGGGTTCACTGCTATGACCAGGGCAAAACTGTTCATTCCAAAGGGCGCCAACCTCTTATCGTAGGACCTTTCCCCCTGGTGTCCTCCCTCTGCCTAAAAGGCCAGCTCTTGCCCCACCCTCACCCCTGCCATCCATAAGCCCCAAACAGGTCAAAGATTTAGGCAGTTTTCTCTTTGTACAACTATGATAGGTCTAGAAACTGTACCACAATAGATCATACTTTTTATAGGTAAACAATTGAAGCAGTTATGACTAACATTCATAGCAAATAATCATAGTCATGACTAAACATGGTACAGTATGCAAGACTATGTCTACTATAACTCCCTGTAAGCATTTTAATGTGCAGAAATACTACAAAGTTGCAAGTCATTGAATCAAAATATAAATTAAGTACCTGATTAAAAACACAATTTTCTCTGTAATAAATCTCATCCAAATTCAACCAGGAAGCTAAAATCAGCATTTAATAGTAATTACCTATTATTTTTATTGCTTCAAATTTACAAGAGTTTGGCAAAAATGATTTGGAATGTCCAGATGTCTCATAAAAGCTGCCCATGGTAGCTTGCACATAGGCCTTTATGTTCAGTAATATTCTTTTTAAAAATATTTTTAAATTCTTTTTGAATATTTTATTTATTGTTTTTTAGAGAGGGGAAGGGAGAGGATGAGAGAAGGAGAGAAACATCAATGTGTGGTTGCATCTCATGTGCCCCCCACTGGGGACCTGGCCCAAAACCCAGGCATGTGCCCTCAACTGAGAATCAAACTGGCCACCCTTTGGTTCGCAGACCTCCGCTCAGTACACTGAGCCACACCAGCCAGAGCATATGTATGTTCAGTAACATCCTTAGCATCAACAAAAGATGGTGAAAATTCTCAAATGTTGTGTCTCTCCAATTTAGAGGTGTTTTAAAACCAACTAACCCAACATATTTCTTTTCATGCTTGCTTACACAGTTAATGTATTCACCATCACAAACACAGCTACTTAGTATTTGACTCGAGTTTTGACTTACTAACAACTAGTTAGGTGACTTTTAGGAAAATTGTGATATTTATCCATTGTCATACACTGACATTTTTCTTGCCCAAATGTGAGAATGGTTCTAACTATGAAGTTCACTGAGTAAGCATAGAACTAGAAATTAGGATCACAAAAAAGAAAAGGTGCAAAAGGGGAGAGTTGTGACAAGAGCTGTCTCTGAGCTTCTACAGGAAAGAGGTCCTGCTTGTCCAGATCTGGGGCACCAAACCGTGGCTGGAGCAGCCCACTGCACTGTGATGGGGATGTAGGTGAGGCCACCTCTGAGCTCACCACAGCAGAATGGCCATCGCTCCGCAAGGTCTGCCAGAGTCGCAGCATGGGTCAGATGGGTGCATTGGCCATTTCTGGACAAGATTAAGGTTGTCTGTGACTTTCAAGTGTCTTCAGCCTGTTTGCATAATTTCTTATTTTGCAGTAATAAACTCTTTGCAAATAAAAAAAAATCTGATCTGTTATGATATTCATGAACACCATTGATCTGAATTATTTTAGTTAATGTATTTATTCCATTTGCTTCCCTTTTCTGACATTTGGGGAATCCTGAGCATGGTCCCTGACCTCATCCAGCTGAGTGTCTTGTAGAAAAGAAAAACTTTAATCAAGTAATCACACAAATAACTATGGGATTGCCTTGTGATGAGCTCTGTCAAGGGAGAATAGTGCACAATGGGGCACACCTGGCCTGTACTGGGAGATCTGAGAATGGCTGCAGTGTTCCATCCCTTGAATCAGAGGCCACACTCCTTGATCTCTGACTTACACAGGTACTTGCTTCCATGTGCAAAATTCACTGTATATTTACTCATTGACATATTTCAGTCTGCCAGTACCTTATTAGATCTCTGCTCTATTAAAGCAATATTGTTTGATTGATTGTGGACCTACTGAGAGTAGCAGTGTGCACACATGCATTACTATTACACCACTATAGCTTTTCTATTGTGAAGATAATGGTGAAAATAATATACTGTTTCTTGTGTATGGCAATTTAGATGCTGTAATAGCTAGAACTGGCAATTTGGAAATGTATATAAGTTATCTAAAGCCTTTGCAGAACTAAGTTGATATATCAATCAAAATGCCGAAAAAGACCAAGTTTCTAAAATCATCCCTTATCTGATTATTATTTCCAGCTATAACACAAGGAAACGATTCTTGGAAATTACAAACAAAAGTTCTTTTATCTCTACTTTCTTGGGAGAGTCAATGACAAGGGCTGGATGAGGTTTTGCTACCATGTTGCCTTATTGCAATATTGAAGTCCTGCATCCTTCACTCGATTTTTTTAAAAGATTTTATTTATTTATTTTTAGAGAAGGAAGGGAGGGAGAAAGAAAGGGAGAGAGATGTGCGGTTTCTGGGGGCCGTGGCCTGCAACCCAGGCATGTGCCCTGACTGGGAATCGAACCTGAGATGCTTTGGTTCGCAGCCCATGCTCAATCCACTGAGCTACGCCAGCCAGGGCCCTTCACTTGATTTTAATACCAGATTGCACATGTGAACCTAAGGATTTGCATGGAGAAAATAGTGATAGCACCAAGAGATTTTTTTGAATAAAATTATTCAATATTTTATATTATTAAGGAAGAAATATCCTAAAACAAAGACAATTTTTAAGAAATCATTTCACATATATTCCTCCTTTATTTTTTTAATTTAAATTTTGTTCATCTTATCCAAATATTTTAATTGCTAGAGAGTATTTTTAGTTGATAAAACATTTTATTTATGTTAAGCCTAAGCTTGGATAATTACTGTATTTTTAGGATTATAAGATGCACCAGACCATAAGACACACCTAGGTTTTAGAGGAGGAAAATAAGAAAAAAATTTTTGAAGCAAAAAATGTGGTGAAATATTTAATAACATAAATAATATTTCACCAATGTAAATGTCAACTACATTTATTAGCCAGGTAAGCTATATTTGGACTATAAGATGCACCCCCATTTCCTCCTAAATTTGGGGGTAGTGTGTCTTATAAGCTGAAAAAACAGTAGTTTGTTTGTAATTTTTCCCATTCTTGCTTGAAGTGCTGTAGTAAAAATTCTTGTACAGATGTTGTACACAACTAGATTCTCTAGAGTGAGCAACAAAGAGGAATCAATAAAATATTTGCAGAAGAATGGGCATGGTGGAAACAACTGATATAAATTTTTATAACTAAATTATTTTATAGATAAAGTTTTTATTAAAGAGAGGCACCAAAGTGCATAGGAATGATTTATTTTAGCTTCAGGGTGGTAGTTCCCTTGGGGAGGAAGGAAGTTAAAAGGGGTGGAGGACAAGCTTAGCTGTCTCTTTGCCTTTTCCTCTTTGAAACTAATCAAAAAAGAAAAAGTGATTATAGCTGTTTCCTTGTGGTGATAAATTTTATCACCACATATATATATGTGGTGATAAAATTAGTATATATTTTATTCTCACCCTTTTCTATATGCTTGAAATATTTCATAATTTACAAAATAATCAAACTCGATGAACTGGTTTGTGATGTTCTTTAAAATGGGAAAATGTTATATCTTAAGTGCATTTGAGTCACAGAGAAAATGATCTGTTACATCACATCCAATTGCCTCATTTGAGAGAACTATAAGGTTTTAAAAAAAAGCCAGCCATGAGGAAATAACATAACATTAAGGTTTACATAGTTAAGAAACTAAACAGCATTATATTGAATTGAAGAGTATCCCTCCAAATTTATGTCTACTGAGAACCTCAGAATGTGACCTTGTTTGGAAATTATCTTTGCAGATGTAATTAGTTACATTCAGATATGAACATACTGGATTAGGATGGATCCTAAATCCAATGACTGGTGTCCTTAAAAGAGGAGAGGACCCACACAGACACACCCCCACACAGAGGGAACATGAAGATAAGAGGCAGAAATTGGAGTGATGCACAAAAGTCAAGGAAGACCATGGATGGCTAGTGATTCAGGCACCGGCCTGCAGGGCCCAAGGCATTATGGATGAAATAAGATAAATTCACAGGGACTACTGAGTCCTATGGAGGAAAAGGGACAGTGTGGCTACTCTCTCAAGAGGAGAGCACCATGACCCTTGCCTTGATAGGCTTTAACTGGCTTTCAATTTGCACAGGAATACAGGTAAAGCTCATTAATCATTGTTGGGCAGTAAGGATCAAACAATAGATAGCAAACAAAGAACTATGAGGGCTTATTCTGAGTCAGGGTCTGTTAGCTAAAGGGCTACAAAAGTTTGGGAAACAAACTCATTTCCTTCTTGGACCCTTATTTAATCAAGAGCATTTTTAGCAAAGCAGGTTTCACAGGATTTCATGTATTCTTTCTTAGTCCTGATTACCCAGGGAAACCACCCTTTCCAACACAGGGCTGCACCACCCTCTATCACTGTTTCAGGCTTAAGTGAGGCAGGGGAAGTAAAGAAGCCAAGAGATTAGGAGACTTCTTGCAGACAGAATGAGGACTTAGGCTATGTCAAAGCTGAGGGGCGAGGGTCCATCACCCCCTTTCTTCATAACGCCCCAAGTCCTTCCCTGGGGCCCCCCCACGTGATCATGCCTGTCTTAGATCGTTCCCCCCTTGGGGAATCTTACCCGTCATTGGCTAACTGATGAAGCATTGGGGGCCAGGCAGAGTGAAGAAAAAGGAGGAGAGGCAGTGCCCCCGCCAGGGAGACAAGCTTTGTCTCCTTAGTGGCTTCTGGTCACTCAGCCCTAGCCATAAGGGTGGGGGGTTGACAGCTCCTGAAACCAGGTTGGGCAGTCCCCAACATCTCCCCCTTTATGTTTGTAAAATCAATTGTAGTGGTTAAGCCTGTGAAACCTACTATTTGCTGTTCCCGAATGCAATCTCAAGAAAATAACCTCCATATATATCATAAAGCACAAATAAGGATTAAGACAAGGGGGCACCCATGGGCTCCTAAGGCCCAAACTTGTAAGTTCAGTCCATCAAGCCAGTGTTTAAGGTTCAGCCATTATAGATTATTGTCGAGGGTGTAGAAAAAATGTTGCAAATTCAAGGGAATGATAAGAGTAACAGGTGTGGTTACACTTCAGTCCTTGGGAGAATTAGCACAGGCTTCAGGAAGTTACTTTAAAGATATACAGCAAGATTCTTGTTGCCTGAACTCAGGGTGAGAGAGTTTTAGCAAGAGCAAGTCACAAAGCAGCCTAAGTATAATGCAGGCCTGATTTCCCACAGGAGAACTTCTTCACAAGTGTGGTCTTTTGTGCCACCACACCCAACACTGGTTTTCCATGTGGGTGCTAAGCTACACTTCCACATCTCGAGAACCGGTTCCCTACAGGCTAGTAAATACTGGAAGGTAGGAAGAGGCAAGGAAAAAGTGTCCTCTAGTGTGTGTTAATAGATTCTGACCATAGTGTTCAATTTGTGCAGATAATTGTAGGTGGGCTGGTATTGCCCATTCCTTCTTTGCACAGACTTAGCACAACTGGGCTGTTCTAACCTTGTTGCCATAAACCACTCACCCCCATTCTCATGTTGCTACCGATGGAAACACTGCATTAGCTTTTCCAATGCAGAATCACAGAGGAATGGCTTCCCTTGCTGGTGTTTACAATGTTAGAGTCCCTTAATGTAAGAAAAAATCTCAACATAAATCTTCAGGCAATTCATTTTGAAATTGAAAATGAAATTTTCATTTCATTGGGCAGCCCTTTAATTCTTCTCTTGTTCAAATTAAATACCTCGCAGCCATTCAGAAACTGGGAATGGCGTTTCCGCATCTCCCCACTGCCAAATCAGTTAATTAGCTCTTGGCAGGTCGGAATAGGGAAAGACTAAAAGGAGGACTTCTAATTGCTACTGAAGTGCAAGTTTCCTGACCATCTTTCCATCAGCAATTACCCTCCCTACACCATTCAGATATTCAGTTATTTGAGAGAAAACAGAAAACATTTTCTCATATTCTTAATAGCAGCAGCACCATTCTTTTAGCTGCATTAAAGGAAAACAAAAATTTAACATTACCAAAGCAAACAGCTTTATAAAATCTCAGAAAGATTTTTCTAAGGAAGATCTATAGCATAAGATTTATTCTTCATGCTACTAAAAACTTCAAAGTGGTCAAATTTGAAAGGTTTACTGAAAAAGCCTTCTTAGTGTTCCTTGACAGTGAAATTAAGTTTATTATTTTTGTGTTTACACTGGCACTTAAGAACCTCAACGGTTTTATTAACTTGGCAGGTAGATTTCTCTGATCATTTTTCTTCTACTTTACTGTATATTCATTAGATGACAATGCAGTGGAATATCTTGGGATTCTTTTTCCAAATTATTTTCATCCTTCAGAGCCCAACTCAATTTTATCTCCTTTCTGAACCCTTTTGAGACTGTTTTGTTTTTTTCCAGCTTCTTTGAAATTCTATGATGTGTAGTGTCTATACTTGTCACCTCTTATTTTCCAGCAAGTTTAGTGTTATAACCTCAGTCAGCCTCACCGGCTTATTGAGAATAGAAATTGTCTTCATGTCTTTTCTTTGGAATGTGCTATTTTATTCTTCATAGGTGAGTAAGAAAACAACCTTTTTGTTCCATCGTTCTCTCTCTAAAATCAGAAAAATTTTTCTAAAGGCAGTGTCTTTAGAGAATGTTTCTCCAAATCCTTTACTATGTCCTTGGAATCTGCATGTATCCATAGAAAAAATATGACAAACTGGAATCTAAAAAAGAGTACATTTTACTTGTCTGCATTGTCTCTTCTAGGCATGCTGGGTGGTAGAGATACTAGCTCCAGAGGCTGACCACCTTCTAGAAAAAACAGGTCAAGGCAGCAGAGGGAGAGTTGGTACCCAGAAAGGATGGTAAGCTTGACATATTAGGCAAAACGCAGAAGCAGGGAAATCACCAGGGACTGTCTTGATCAGGGAGGTCTCCTGCAGTCAACAGGGAGAAGGTGGCAGGAAATATGAACTTCATGAATTAGACACTGGTCAAGGTTCCACATAGGCTGGAATTTCAGTCATGACCCCAAAGTACTGGGGATAGAATAAAAGAATGCTGGCTAAGAGGAAATTAATACCACAACCCAGTTCTTTGACAAGGACCAAACCTAACACATCAAGGAAACAATAAACCTGGAGCCTCCCTGAGCAGACAAACATGGAGGCTGGTTGGCCTAAGTTGATGGGGGTGACATTGTTGATTTACCATCTGCCCAAACTGTGGCAGCCAGTGACTATGAGAGAACAAGGGTAGAAAGTAGGACACATTATTAAGCTTCATAATGATGGAGTTGATAAAAAAGGGGGCAATAATATCAGAAATGACAAAATAACCACTGCTTACCGCTCTCCTCTCCTGTCCCCTCCCCCACAAACCATGTCATCTCTTGTTCATTCCAGGGACTTCCTGGGTCGGCAGTATTATAAGTCCTTGTTAGCCTTCTGCCATCACAGAACACTGGGAGCTGGACTCAGAAATCTGGATATTTGACCAGAGGTGAAGAAGCACAGCGCCAAATCTCATCATCTAACAAAAACTGAATTTTCTTTTACCTATTTATTAGACTGTAAAAGTTTAGAGCTATTGTGATAGTGAGGACAATTCCATGGAAATTTCATGGCACACTGAAGCCTTTATTGCAGCAATTTTCAGCCTTTTTCATCTTATGGCACACAGATGACTAAATTATGCAGCATATCAAAAATATATTTTTTGCTGATCAGACAAAAATAGGTATAATTTTGATTCATTCATACTTATAGCTATTGTTGTGTTGGGTGTTGTCATTATTTTATTGGACAATCTAAGGGAAAAGAGGTCAGTGCCCATGACTAAACTGTCAGGTATTGCATGTGTTAAAAATTCTTGTACTACACTGGTTGAAAAATTGCTGCTCAGTTGTTTAGAGCAACCACTCAACATGCCAAGGTTGTGGGTTCATTCTCCAGTCTGATCATGAATGCAAAAATAAGTGGAACTACAAATTGATGTCTCTCTCTCTCTCTCCTTTTTCTTTCTCTAAAAAAAATCAGTAAAAAGTTTTTTTATGGAAAACAAAATAACTGTCACATTGCCATCCATCCTTTCTGTGCATGATTCCCATTGTAGTGATGTGTGTGGTGCCCCTTAGTGTTGTACAACATGTTTGTCCTGGGTAAACTCAGGTTGGTTTAAATAGAAAATGGCATAGTAAAGAATGTCAGGTAGTGTAGTTTATCAAGATTTGCATAAAGGTGTGGTCAAGAGCAATAGTTCTATGGTTTGATCCCCTGCAGGCAAATCATGGTTCTGCCCTGTAATTTACTGAGGAACTTAGACAAATTACTCACACTCTGTGCCTCAATTCACTCAACTATAACAATACTGTATATTTTTTAAAAACTGTACATACAAAAAAAGCCTAAAGAGACTTAAATAAAACAAAACAAGCAATGTGCTTAGAAGCATGACTGGCACATGGTGGGAACTCCATCGGCATTTGTTATTGTTATCATTTGTTATCATTGCGGATTGTAGTTATGAATTCGCCTAGTAGACTTTCACTAGCACCAACTGGAAGCATTTTGCTGCTCTGCCCCAGGATCAAATGAGAAGGCTTAGTGTTTAGAACCAGTACAGTGATACTTCTTTCATATGAATATTGGGCCACTGAGAAATGAATTTATGAAATCATAAGAAAACATCAAGAATAATGTAGCTTTTCTTCCCGGTAGGTTTTAGAACATAAGAGTTGGCACATTTGAAGACTTGTGTGGTGGAAGAACTGAAGAACACTCCTGAACTTGTATTGTTTAAACATGGCTATGAGTGTGCACACTGTATACTAGGTGTACTAGCTCTAAAAATACATACAGTAGCTTGGCTATTTTATGGTTAGAGCATTGTCCTGCTATGCCAAGGTTGTAACTCCGATCCCTGGTCAGGGCACATACAAGAACCAACCAATGGCCCTGACCCTGCAAAGTGAAGTGTTGTCAGTTTGATTCCTGGTCAGGGCACATACCTGGGTTGTGAGCCTCGTCCCTGGCTGGGGCATGTGCAAGAGGCAACCAATCAGTGTTTCTCTCCCTCTCTTTCTCCTTCCCTTCCCTCTCTCCAAAAATAAATTAAATTTTTAAAAAGGCAATCAACCAATGAATGCATAAATAAGTGAAATAACACACCTCTCTCTCAAATCAATAAATAAAAATTTTTAAACACTAAATATAAATACATAAAATATTTCCCCATATTTTTCTTTTTAGTAATTTATATGTTACTTTCTTCTTTGTGTCCCTGTCTCCTTTCACCTCTTTCATAAATAATATATAGCCTCTCTCTGTCATTCTACAGGGGTCATGGGGACTTTAAACTAAATTGATATGGCTGTAAAGGAGGAAATGAGAGGCAAGGGAATACACTGTGACTTTAGGATGGAAAGATATGTGGTTTAACTGCAAATGTAAAGGCAGCTTTGACTGAGGTGAAACATAAGAAAGATTCAAGAACAATCAGAGGAAACTATTACAGATCTCCTGGGCAGAGGGAAAACTCAGTGGAAGAAATGTTCCTGCAGAGGAAACAGCTGGTCAAAATGTTGGAGTATCAATCACATGGGGAAATACACAGGAACTGAGCCAGGTAACAGTACAGGCTCCTTGCCAGGAATGGAATGAGGACAGGGATGGGCAGAGGCTGACAGACTCACACATACATACACACAGGCATTTGCACTTAAGGGTTCTCTGACAAGGGCAGCATCAGCAGCACACCCCTGCTCCCATGGCACTGACAAAGGTAATCTGGTGAATGGGATGAATGAGGAGCTGTGGGCTGTCCCAGTGCAGACCCCCGCAGAGGCAAGCAAGGCAAAGAGTAGCACCAGCTGTTATTTTCAGTTCTCATAAATCAGGTTCTGATGAATGTGCTCTGAGCACACCGTTTTGTCTGTCCCATCACATGCTGTGGCTTTTCCCTTTGTGGTCCCTGAAAGGGAAACCTCAGACTTGGTCCTGCCACCGGCTTTGGACTGATCTCTTTGCTCCCCAAGGGCACCAGTGCTCACTTACTGGGCCTGAGGCAAGGAAACAATTTCCATGTGGATGGTAGTTTCAGGCTGTCATTTTCACACTCCCAAGTAAAAAGTTTTCAGTAAAAAGTTTTTTTTACGGAAAACAAAATAACTGTCACATTGCCATCCATCCTTTCTGTGCATGATTCCCATTGTAGTGATGTGTGTGGTGCCCCTTAGTGTTGTACAACATGTTTGTCCTGGGTAAACTCAGGTTGGTTTAAATAGAAAATGGCATAGTAAAGAATGTCAGGTAGTGTAGTTTATCATGATTTGCATAAAGGTGTGGTCAAGAGCAATAGTTCTATGGTTTGATCCCCTGCAAACCCAAGGCTCTAGTGTTTGGGTTTTCCAAGCAGCACTACATGCAGACGAGGATGTAGGCTTCTTATGCAACAGTGAGAGTGGCAGAAGGGTGTCTTGAGCTTTCTTGAGCTTCCAGGAAGTGCCACAGAGAAACAGAAGCTATTGGTGAACAGGAGATGAATGAATAAATGCAGGAAATCAGTGGAGAAGCATGGAGAATAGTTGTAATGCCTGAGATAATGTATACAAAAGGGAGGAATTATAAAACCAACTGAGGGAAATCTGAAACTGGGGAATAAGAGGAATGGCATGTGGGAGATGGGATAGGAGAAACCTCTCTAGTAAATCAGGAACTGAGCTACTACCAAAGAAAAAACTGTTAGGTTTTTTTTTTGTCTAATATGATTCCAGTCAAGAGGAATGAACTAGTATTCATGAACTAAGAAGAAAAACATGATTTAAAAAATTTTGTAATAGACAGGTATAAACAGGAAAACTAAAATACCAGCATTATGCACTCTACAACACTGAAGGAATATGAACACTGACAAGAAGAAATGGTAAAAGGAGCGGGTATATGTTTTAGTGCAGCTCGTGTGTAATATAATATGACAAAAAATGAAGAATAATCTGGCTATTGTGGGCATAAGATTTTATTATATCTGAGATTCTCTTGTGACCTGCAAAAGAAATTACTGCACATGGATCAAGATTGAGGAAGGAAGAGCTCACAAAATCTAAGTGTCATTGAGAGGAAAAAACATGTAAAACTAATGTCACATTAGAGACAGTAAGTGGAAGGGCAGTCAGTCTAAGACCAGAGCAATACATGATACTGATGAAAAAAAATGTCACACAATAGATATTTCTCCAAGGACAATATGAAAATGGTCAACAAGCACATGAAAAGATTGTCAAAATCATGAGTCTTCAGGGAAATAGAAATCAAAACCACAGTGAGATACTACTTCATAACCAGCAGAATGGTGAGAATGAAGTCAGATAATAACAAGTGTTGACAATATGTGAAGAAATTGGAGCCCTTTTACATTGCTGGTGGAAATATGAAGTCACAAAGCCAGTTTAAGAAACAGTTTCTACATTTCTTAAAAGATTAAACATATAGTTATCATTTGATCTAAAAACTTTACTCCTGGTTATATACCCAAAAGAGGTGAAAACATATGTCTACACAAAACCTTATACAAATATTTATAGCAGTGTTATTCATTATAATTAAGAAAGGATGGAAAGAACTTAAATATCCATCAATAGACAGATGGATAAAAAAAGGTGATATATCCCATACAATGAAATAGTATTAAACCATTAAAAGGAGTAAGGTACTGTTAGATGCTACAATGCAAATGAACCTTGAAATCATCATGCTAAGTGAAAAGAGCTAGTCAGAAAAGACCACGTGCTACATGACTCTATACATATCAAAGTCCAGAATAGGGAAATATATACAGACAGAAAGTAAATTAAGTTGCTTGGGGCTGCAGGAGGGAGTGGTGGCTACAGGGTGATAACTAAGGAGTGTGGGACTTCTTTCTGAGGTGATGAAAATATATTAAAGTGGACTGTGGTGATGGTTATACATATACTGTGAGTATACTAAAAATCATTGACTTGTCCAGTTAAATGGGTGATTTGTATGGTGTGTGTATTATATTTCAATCAAACTGTAAATAAGTAAATGTAAACAAAACAGGAAGAAAGTAAATAAAAAAGAGAAAACATTAAGATTTTTGGAAAAATAAGAATACAATTTTAATATTTTTGCAACAGATACTACAATTAAAAGGGCAAATATCTCAGTGACAATATTTGTGGGTGAACTATTGGGACACATACATTAAAAGAAAAATGTTGCCCCAAAAATCTCCAGGCCAGGTTGGCCATGCTAGATAATTTTACAAAACATTTAAAAAATAATTAACATTAATTTTCCACAATCACTTAAAAAATAATTAACACTAACTTTCCACAATCTTTTTGAGAAAAAAAACAATAGGAAGGAGTTTCCAACTAATTTACAAGCAAGTATTAACCTGATTCAAACCAAAACAAGTGCAGTTCAACAACCACACAGCTACACACCATCACCTCTTGTGAGATCAGACACAAAAATCCTCAACAAAATATCAGTGAGTGAAATCCCACAATGTATAGAAAGAATTATACATAACCAAATGGAATTTACTCCAGGTATGCCAGGATTATTCAACATCTGAAAATAACTCCTAGTAGCAGGACACAGAACAAATTATGTAATTATGTGAACAGACACAGAAGAAATTAGTGACAGCCCCCAAACTGGCGAGGGTGCGGAGAAACCACACTGTGTCACAGTGGATAGAAATGTAAGCATATGATCACCTGGGAAATGTCTTTGCCCTTTCCTATGAAATTAACATATGACTATTGTATGATCTCTAAAATGCACTCTTAGACATTTATTTCATAGAAATGAAAATGTATGTTTACACAAATACCTGTACACAAATGTTCATAGCAGCTTCATTCATGATAGCTCCCAGCTGGAAAGAACCCTGATGTCCTTTAGAGAGCAGTTGGTTAAACAAACAGTGATGTGTTCAAACTGGAATTGTACCCTGCAATAAAAAGGAGCTCTCCTCCCTTCATGTAAAGCATAGGAGAACTTTCTGGCCAACATGCTCTATCTCAGCTCTGTGCTGTGTTGGGTTGGGAGGAGTGATGTGTGTGAAGCAAAACTGTTCTTGCTTTTCTCAATTTATCTTTTCTTCTTTCTGTGTCCAATAAGGTGCTATAATCTCTCATCTGGACTCCACAGCTCTAATAAAGCTGTTTTCATCTGTGGATAGTTGGCAAATTTGTGTTTTGGACGCAGGGGGTGAATCTTTTAAATAAGTTATAAAAATGAAGAAAATTTGGGCATTACAAATAGCTTTTTTACATTTATTGAATTCCCCCTTTCTTCTGTTCCTTAGTCCTCCCTGGAGATATAGAGTACCACACAACATCATTTCTCTTCAACCTAAAGATATTCTTTAAGTGGTTTTTGTATGGAAGATCTCTGGGCTATCAATTATCTCAGCTTTTGTCTGTCTGAGAATGTCTTTATTTCACCACCAATTTTACAGGATATTTTTACTGGGTATAAAACTCCCAGGGGTGAGCAAAGCTGTGACTGTTTCTGGGTTGCATCCTTTGTGGAGCATGTGAAGCCCAGGTAACTCCTTGTCGCTGGTTCTGTTGTCACAAGTTTAGAGTGAGGGTGAAAACCCTGCAGAGAGCTATTGGCAGTGGTGGTAGTGAGGACTCAAGAATTAACTCTAAACCAAAATCTCTTAAAGTTTACTTTTTAGAAGGCATTGGGAAGCTGCATGGAGTCTATAGATATGCCTTAATATCAAATAGGTTAAGTTCTTCCAATCTGTTTTTATCATAGAAAAGATAAAAATTAGGTGCATATTTTAGGCTCAGATTTTTAAGAACTTTTCATATTATGCCAAAAAAACTTGGTCTTTATTCTGTGACACTGGAGAACCAATAACTCAGGGGACAGACACAGTAATATCTTGTAACAAAATGATGACCTTGGGAGAAGCATTTAGGAGATGGGCATCAGGGAGATGGGTTCATGCTTTAGCTTTTAGAATGTAGCAAAAAAACTCACAGTGAAGAAACTGAAACTTACACAAGGGCTGTGATCACTGGAAAGTAAGAGAGGCAATTTGGAGGATGATCTGACAAGATTTAGCAACAAATTGGTTTTGAAGTATATGGGGATGTTTCTAACTTGAATGACCAGATGATTATAATGCATTAATTGATTTATGAAATATAAGCAGAGGTGCAGAGTGGAAGGGTGACAAAACCCCACACTTATACTAGTTAGTCAATGTGTGTTTGCGTTTGGGGCTCTCACTGAGGAGGAAGGTCAGAAATGGAGATCAGATTAGGCTTGAGAATTTTTTAGTGCACAGTAATTGAAGCTGTATGAAAAGTGTATGTCACCCAAGTAGACAGCAGAATGTAAACAAAAAAGAGCTGAAGACAAAGTCCAGGGAGAACAGTATTTAACAGGCAAGAAGAAGAAAATGAACAAGCCTGAGAAAGCCAGACAGGCAGACAAGCAGGTGAGACTGGCACAGTGGAGGCTATAGGAGTTTCAAGAAGGGAGGCGACCAGCAGGGTCAAGAGGAAATCGGACTTCCCTGAGCTGGTACCTTGATCTGTGACGCAGTCATGTAAGGAAAGCAATTCATTGAACTCTCAGCTCAGGGTTACAGCGTTTCTTAAACTACATTTAAAAAATCTTTTGCAGATATTTTAATAAAAAATTATGCTCAAAAAATATATTAGATATGTGGAACAGGGTACCAAGGAAACTTGAAATAATGTCCAAATTAAACTCGGGAGCAAGTTTTACCTCTTGCACTGATAATCAGAATGGGGCATCTTGATCACTTATATTTGATTTTTGACATGGAATTCTTGACCAAAAATAATGAGAAAAAACAATATTGTTTATTACTGCTTGACAAATACACAGAGAAAACTTCCTAGATAGCATGGCTGGAGAAGTGAGAAAGACATTGTGAATCTTCCCAGGTAGTTCCACTGCTATTTCTATTACTGTTTCATGTTGTCTCAAAGCTCAATAAATGTCGACTGCCAAGGAATTTATTCCCACATCCTTTTTCTAAGGAAAGGTTGTTAATTGGAAGAGGGAAAGAATGTGTGGCATCATTTAAACCAGGGTTGGTAACAATTCTGAAGATGCTTTGAGCTATTTAGATGTCTGATGGTGCAACGTAATGGTCTTCTACAATGGATGAGGGTGAGTCCTCTGCTAAAATCCAATCATCTCACACAAACCAGGCTGAATCTCAGGAGCACTAACATCTTTTTTTTCTTTCTTTGAGTTGAACCATTATCTACACTACCCCATTACCTTAGCCTTGTCAAATAAAAGAATTCTCTGCACTTAATTATAATAAGAGTCTAAGCATTTAAAATATCTTAAAAGGCAGTAATTATCCTCATTACCCAGGGGACTCACCTACATTTCAGACAAGCACTTGGCAGTTGGTGCTGCAATTGGGGCAGGGCTATAGCATTTGGTGAGTTTGAGATTAGAGAGTGAAATTTCTGAGATATATAGATATTGATACAGATATATAGATATAGATATAGATATATTTACCAGGGTGACACAGAATGTGCTAAGGAATTGAAAAGGCCTATGCTTCTTTTTTAAACAGCACAATCTCAGAACTATGGGGGTCACTCCGGCAGATAAGGAACATCAATGGGCCACTTAGGGATGACATGGTGGGAAAAGCTCCATGAGGTGGTCCACATTGAGGCACCATATCTGATGTACAATGGTTCTATTAATTTCTTTAAGGAATGTTGATATTAGCTAAATCCATCTTTAAAAAAACTTTTAAGATGGTATTTACTTTTAGATGATACAACAGTATTTTCTGTTTTAATTAAAAATATTATTGCAAATACAAAGAATCAGGGTAAAATTTCCACATGGTTTTGTGGCTATATTATTATTTGAATATTTTGCTACTAGTCTCATCAAAGTTGACTTTTCCCCAAGAAGATAAGATACCTGTATTTTGTTTTGTGATAACCACCAAATACATTTATAATTCACTAATTTACAAAAAGCTAGGGGGGTGTGACTTATTCTAAAGCTATTAATGTGTATATCATTCTCAGACTTATTATGACCATATGTTGTAAACCAATCATGTTCTCTTGATATGTATAGCACAGCACTCTGTAAAAGTTGCATTTAATGCATACACAATTCTTGATCTCTAGCCACAGGATAGTCTACCCATAGGACAGAGTTGGGGGATAAACCAGGAGAAGGACAAAACAAGCAAGCAAACAAGGAAACAAACAAACAATAACAGTAAATCTCTTGAAGGGTCTACGTAATATTAATAAATGTGAGAACTTCACTTCCGTAGTGTATTAAACAGCTAAGAAGATAACTGGGTCAATGAGGGATTTTTTTGGCCTGTTTCATTCTTGGCAATGTCTCATGATAATTTTTATTTTTACTTTTATAACTAAGTATTGCATTTTAAATTGGAACTTTATAAAATTTAAAGTATTTTAACTGGAATTGAATGCAGTGATGTCATTATTTGGCAATAATTCATCCACATGTTAAGTTCAACTTCTCCAGGGTCCAAAGACATCGTCTCTGAGTTATCAAAAAACCTCATCGTGTACTATTCTCTTTATCCATAGACAGAGAGCATTTACTCTTCAGAATACACCCTCATTTATGTGCTTTGAAGTTATTCCTTCATTAGGCTGCCGAATTCTATTTCATCCTTTAAGGATAAACTCAAATGCAGCAGAGGGAATATAGTCAATAATATTGTAATAATTATGGCATCAGGTGGGTACTAGACTTCAGGAAGGATCACTTTGTAAGTTATATAAATGTCTAACCTTTATGCTATACATCTGAAATGAAAATAATCAATGTCAACTGTAACAAAAAATAAAAAATAAAAAGTCATTGCCAAATGAAACTAAGGATAAGCTTAAATGACACCTTCCCATAAAAGAAGACTGTAGATTCCTTCAAGCATTATTATTCTCTAGCACCTGTCTCTAATCTCCTACAACATATGTGTGTGTTTATTATACTTGTGTATAATCACTGTGTATAGTGTTAATCACTGTGTATAGTCTATTGTCCAGGGCACACTTGGCAGATAGCAAGTTCTCTGACAGTAGAGATTCTTCCTTGCTCATCTCAGTGTTTTTAGTGCTTACTTGAGTGTGGCACATTAAGTCAATAATGTTTGTTATAAATGAATTACTGTATTTTGCTGTGTAATGAGCACTTTTTTGTCCAAATTTTTGAGGGAAAATAAAGATGCACATTATACATGGGTAGTACCTGAAAAACCTTTCATCTCTTCTGGTGTTTTCTAATTAAGTGTTACATAAAATTTCTTGTACCATAATATGTTCAAAAATAAATGCTAAATTCTTTTATAATACCAAAAACAAGTGTCTAAATATAAATAAATAAATAATTGAATTTAAAAATTAAAACAAAGGTTCTTTTTCCTGAAAGCTTGGGCCAAAAACATGGGTACACAGTATACATTGCAGTGCATTATACATGGGAAAATACAGTAATATGTGAGCTAATGACTTCAGAATGCTATTTATTGGGAGTTGTATTCTTTTTGAAATTTCATGGAGAGCCTTTGGGAAAAGTTCTTAGAATATAGACCTGTCTTAACAAGGAAAAATGGAACAGATAAAAGGTATCAAAATAGCTGCAAGGGCTGCCACTAGCAGATGCAAAAACAACGGGCTACCAGAGCAAGACAGAATCTTTGTAGAACTGGAGTTTTTAGAGGGGCATACATAAGGCAATGTTGATCAGAGAGGTGATAGGGCCAGAAGGGTTGAGAACATTGGCACTTCAGTCAATTAAGCGCTTTCCTTAAACTGTGGCTTTGCCACTTACCAGCAGAGCTAAATTTTAACCTAAGTCTCATTAGCTTCTCTTATAATAATAACCTTCTAAATTTTGAGGACTTCCTTAGTCCATTTGCCTGCTATCACAAAATACCACAGATAAATTATAAGGAATATCAAGTAAGAAAGATGATATGAAGCACTTAGCCTTCTTTAAAGTGTCAGAAATTAGTATCATATTTTAAATGTGTTTTTTTTTCGGTAAAGAAATAGCAAAAAGCAATCAATAAAATAAAGATATGTCACTGACTTTAAAATAGGTCCAAAAGTACTATCTGAGACAAACTGTAAATTGAAGCTTTAGCATTGCCCCTTTATAAATATTGCCTAGTACCTCGAGTAAACAATTAAAGCAGTGACCTCCATCAGGAGGTGGCAGCAAAAGCAGATATGAGATCAAGTACCAGCTCCTCGTTGTCTAATTTGTGACTAGCTATCTACACCATCAGATTGTCAGTAACTTTCTTCCTATTATCTTAGAATTGTTTTAGGAATTAATAATAATAATAATAATAATAGGATTTTACCACATCTGTCTTCTTTGTAGAAAAAGCAATGGTGGAAAACCCAGACAATATGAAATGAAAGGTTAGTAACAGAAACCTCCCTGAGAAGTTGCAGTGGGAGGGCCTGCAAAGAAAGATAATACAAATAAGTAACTGTCAGCAGTTTAGTATGTGGTGCTGGGCTTAATCACTAAATAACAGATGTTCATAAATGTTTATGAGGTGATCCTGGAAACTGAGGGAATGTTCGGTCTGCCAATCAAGTCACAATGCTGGTGTCCTTGCAGAGGTAGCACATTGTCATGGGAAGAACAGGGTTTGATAGGTGGGCCTGGGGAGGAGTTCTTTCTTCGTGAATTACTATTTGCTGTCAGTCCTTCCAAGTTTTAACAACTTTTAAAGTAAATTGGGGGTGATAATATTTGTCTTCTGGAAGGCTGTGAGAATCAAAGGAGATAAAGCTTGTGGAGTGCTGAACCTACAGTCAGCGCCCTCTACAGCTAATTGCCCTTTGATACAGAGAGATCTGATCAGTTCACTGGGGAAAAGTAGGGAGGGGCTGTAGGAGGAGGTTGCCGGAGGCAATGGGAAACAGTCTAGGATGGGATTGACTGAGAAAACGGAATGCCTCCAGAGAGCATGGAACTATGGGCAAGAAGATTTGAAATAAAAGAAAGGCGCTCAGGCAGCTGGCTCCAGCTCTCTGGCTCCTGCACTGGCTGGTTCTGGCTATCCATCCGGCTTTCTTCCTGGAGCATACCTGGATAATCATGCTACAGCTGCCTGTGTTTCCCAACAGAAGGTATTTAGGGTGGGAAGGAACTCTGGGCACAGCCTAGGGTTGGGCTGGCCTGGCAGAGGGTGGCCAGTTTATCCTTCTTTGGGTGTTCTAAAGGGGATGACCTTTGAGGTAGAAGCCAGCCATTCTTCAAAAATTGTGTAATTTTTGTATCTTATGTTGTTTTCATTTGTAAACTAACCCTATAGAAATAAGATAATTAAAACTAACAGGCGGAAATGATAGGAGAACTCAGGTATTAAAGAGTTTATCCTAGCCTTAAATGATAGGCCTAGGTGACTACCATATTTTGCCATGTATAATGCACACTTTTTTGACCAAATTTTTGAGGGAAAAATAATAAGGTGCATTATATATAGGTAGTACTAATTCCATATCTATATAAATGTTTTAATTCTTTTATTTATGCATATGTGTTAAAAGTATAACTCTAAAAAGCAATAATGATATACTTATGCAAAATAATACCCTGGGATATGATAATCAGTTTTATTTCTGAATACAAGTAAATAAAAATTGAATTAAAAAATTAAAATGAAAGATTTTTTTCTGAAAGTCTGGGCCAAAACATGGGTGCTCACTTACACACAGGAGCACATTATACACAGCAAAACACAGTAATTCCTGTGGAAAGCTGTTATCCCAAAACTGTGAAGCTTTGGAATGAAGACTCCTTTCCTTTATCACCAAAGGTCCCTTTACCTCTGGAATTTAGCCTGGAGGGTGGTGGCAGGCAGCAGGGCCCCACTTGCTGTTCAGCAACACCTTTATACCAGGTATTCTTGGATCACTCCCCTTTTCCTCATTGATTGTATTCTCACCAGGAAAAATCATCCATTTCCTTAACAGAGCTCATCTTTTTCTGTTATTTTCAGTCACCTATTTTCTGCCTATTTTGTAAAAAAAGTGGAGATATGTTAAATGTCTTAGGAAGAGTATTTCAGATTAAGTTCCTCAAATTGGTAGAACAATGTGCTATAAATCTGCTGACCTAACCCTTGACCATCTAAACTTCATCCTTATTACTGCTTTTATCTCTCACCACTTTACAGTGTCAACATTGGAAATAATGGAAGGAAGGGAGATCTACACCCCATTTTCTCTCCAATTAGACACTTCAAGTTGGAAAACTTTGCTTTTATATGTGCTTGGCAGAGTATTTTGTGGGATTACTTTAATTGGAATGTATTTATGATAATATTAGGAATACAATTCAAAAACATCACCCATTAAATTGGATGGAAGAGTTTTATGGATCTGATATAAGTTGAGAAAAATATATTCATATTTTCAAATAGAGATTTGCATGAAGATAATCATGTGCATTATAAAAAGAAGAGTGGGGAGAATAAATGGTGATGGAAGGAGACCTGACTTGGGGTGGTGAACACACAATACAACATACAGTTGATGGACTGTGGAATTGTACACCTGAAACCTATATAATTTTATTAACCAATGTCACCCCAATGAATTCAATTAAAAAAAGAATCTAGATAGAACCTATGTAGTTTCAGGGTATACTGTTTTTCACACATGAAATCCTTGCATAAAAGTATAACTTCGATTCAAATTAAAATTAAATTTGAAGGTTAATGCAAATGCTTAGTTTAGAAAAAGCTATGTACTTTGGGAAGAGCTAGACTTTTTGCTTCATAGAGTAAACACTTAGTTTTATAACTACTAAACATCTGTACTCCTTCCTGTTTTGTGCTAAAGCTTCTCTATTGTCATTTTCTTTTTGAGGAATTACTCTTCATAAAGACAAAAAAACTAATGCTGAGTGATGGTAGTATCAGTTGAGATAACCTGCCTTCCAAAAGCCTGGGCATTAAAGCCTGTGGCCTAAAGCAAATCAGCTGGACTCTGTGTCCTGTGATTTTGAAACATGAATAAAATAATGTCAATATGGAAAAAAAAACCAATTGGAACCAATTCATTTAACTGCCCAGGTTCAGTAATCCAGTGGCTCAGTTAGTTATGCCACTGAGGACCCAGAATCTCTCTGTTGTATCTCTATATTCACAGGTCATAGACCTAGCTTTTGTAGCCACCTCCTCCCATGCTCCCAAGGTGGCTGCTTAATTCCAGGTCCCACAAGATATGATTCTGTAAAGTGGCCATTTGATCAGGGCTTAGCTTGACAGCTCATTTCTGCAGCAATGGTGTGATCTAGGCTTGGCCATGCTGCTAAATAAATAAATACACACCACCTATAATTATGTTGCTCTAGATTTTAAAATACTCTGATTTGTTAATTCACAGATCTGTGAAAATATCCTAAGTGGGATATTCCCCTAATTTACAGTGATGCCTTTTGAAATTGTACTTGGTGACAGAGAGTACTTCAATTGACTCTTGGTAGCAATTTGGGAAGGAAGAGAGAAATATCTTTTCTCCATTACTCAGAAACCCTTTACTCAAACTTTTTTTTTTTATGATTTTCTTTGTATAAAACCCCTCCAGCTGTAGCAACTGTAGCTAAAATTGTTTGCTTGATACTACACTGGGACTTGGCTTTTTCACTCCCCTGTGCCCACTTACATCTCAAATACTGCAATTTTCATTAAATGTTTGCTGAATTAATAATTGCAAATAAATTATCCAAGACAATTACTACGATATGAGCATAAGAGACTGGTCACTACATAAAGTAACAGCAACATGGACATGATTTCATGAAAAAAAAAGAAATGTATAGCTGAGATTTAGAAAAATGAAGGACTACAGAATATGAGCTGCATATTGAAAATACCACTGTCTTGGGATTGATAAGATTTGGGTCTGAATGTTTGGAGAATCACTCAGATACATATTCTGGACAGTGAATAATTGACATTAGTTTTTATATTTTTTCTTTGTAATAACATTAATCTAGTCAATACTATCCCTGATAAAATAGAGAAGTAGAAACTGTTTCTGCTCTTGGTATAATATCTAGTAAGAAGTATATCCAATTTCCTTCTTTTGTAGGATTAGAAAAGCCTAAATTTACTTTTCTAACTTGTTCATTTTATAAATGAAAAGATTGAACTATGAAGAGATTCAACTAATGCATAGTATTTTAATAGCATCTATTAATCAGTTATTCTGTTGCTTTGTACCATTTATGTACCTTCTCTTATGTAATGCTCTCAATAATTTATTACATAGGAGCCCCAATGTAGAGATCAGGTTACTGAAATTCAGCAAGGTTAAGTAACTTGTCCAAGGTCAAAGAGCAGTGCTTATCATCAGCAATGAGGCTCTGTTGATTCTTGCTAGTGACCACTTCCCAGCACCGGCAGCTGCTGCCCGGACCTTGGAAGCAAACTAACTGGGGATCTGGAGCTGAGGAATTGGGCAGAGAAGTTTAGGTGGCCCTAGTGTGTAGACTATGATGTATGATTATATGCCTTTAATGAGATCATCATGCCCTATTAATTTAACATCTTTAATAATATGCTGTTTACACATATAAACATAAATGAATGACAAAAATCATGAAACTGTGCCTAATGAAAATCTAATGAAATAAGCTGTTTTAAGCTAGATCACTAAATTGCATTCTAATCAGAATGAAAAACAGCTGACATTCCTAATGTAGCATAACCAGGTGGGGTTGGGATGGGGGCAGAGGGTATCACTATTAATAACTCCTTTATGTTTCTATCTAAATCATGTTGAGAGCAGTGAGTATGGAGGCATCGCCAGAGTGTCCCTATGAAGTCCTGAGAGACTGACCAGGCTCTTGAAATGTG
Organism: Phyllostomus hastatus; assembly: GCF_019186645.2. Lineage (NCBI taxonomy): Eukaryota > Metazoa > Chordata > Mammalia > Chiroptera > Phyllostomidae > Phyllostomus > Phyllostomus hastatus. Next base: position 7,589,732 of record NW_025334017.1, on the reverse strand, counting down.
AGCCACAGCTGTATGGGAAGGAGTGCCATCCACTATCATCTTTGCCACTGACTCTGGTTAATGCATAAAATGTCTGCAATGAGTTCAGCAGGCAGCCTGTACTCCACATTCAAAGCTAGAACTATTTATTAACATGTTTATGCATTCATTTATTCAATTTGTTAACATGATGGAGCCCATATAATTAGTAGGTTGAAACTGTGGCAGGAAATATGGAAAAAATTCTGAGAGACTCCTAATACTGTATGATTTCACTTATGTGAGGAATCGAAAAAACAAAACAAACGAACAAACAAAAGAGAACAGAAACAAACACAGGTACTGAGGAGAAACTGATAATTGCTAGAGGAGAATGGGGTAGGAGGGTTAAATGGATAAGGAAGAGGGAGTTAAGAAATGCAAACTTCTCACTATAACATTAGTCCCAGGGATGTAGCACACAGCATGGGGAATGCTGTCAATGTTATTGGGATACCCATGTGCAGTGACAGATGGTTAACTAGGCTGACTGCTCACCACATTGTAAGGTATATAAATGTTGAATCACTACAGCAGTCCCTGAAACTCATATAATATTGTGTCAACTATAATTAGAAATAAATTTTAAAAACAGATCCCCTTTCAAAGAAGCAGAGTTAAAATATGGTGGGCAATGTAATTAGAGTAGATTAGACTAACTTCAGCTTCTCCTCTTTCTAGAGGCATTTTTCTATGTTGCTCTGGGTAATTAGTTTCCTAGCCAGAAATGTTTTAGTTTTGTTCAATAGTCTCTCATTTTCCTGCCTATTTTCCAGGACAGAATTTCCTAGTATGTCAATGGGGACAGTGAAGTGATTATGCTCTGCTTATTGGACATGAGCTTTAGACAATGATGTCGTTTCTGAACACTTCACAAGTTTCATAGTTAAGAAGCCAATGAAATCAGTCTTATTTTTTAAAAAGGCACTGTCCTCATCATAACATTGCCATCTGAGTTAGTAATCCAAGCAGTCTTTTTCTTCTAATTTAGGGCTCAAAGACATTGATTTATTCCTATTTCTTCTTGACCTTGAAATAACTCAAAATGTGAAATGCTATTTGACTAACAACACACACAAAAAATTATGAATGTGCATGTATGCATGTGTGTATATATATATCTGTATAAAATACTAAGCATGGCATAGCATAATATACATGACACAGAAATAGTAAACTATTTCTCATCTAGACAGAAATGGGTACATATATGGCAGTTTGTGTGATGGTTGTCAAACAACCACACATATTATGTCAGTCATAGGATAATATATCTGTATCTACTCTGCTGTAGGTATAGATACATATTAATGTATATAATCTCCTTTTAATGATTAATAAAATGTTATTTCAAGAAGAAAAGTAAGAATTTTTAAAGACTGAACTAATAACATAGGTATTCTGTTTTTAATGTAGGCTGGAATATTAGTAATACATAGTGGGAAACATATTTATTTTCTTTTTGAGAAATAAGGAGAATTGAATCAATCTTCTCAAAATTATGCTTGGTGGAATTCATGGTACTCAGGCAGTCACTACGAGATTACTCTGAATTTCTTTTCAAGCCCCTCAGAGATCACAGGGGTCTGTCTCCAGCCCTTCAAGCAGCTGATCAGAATAGATTCTCATTATGGGAAAATCCTGTCCTAATCCTAAAGTCACTTCCTACCTCCAAGACCCTGAATACTTCCAGTGGCAAGTCCTGTCCCCAGGTATTGTCTTCCTATCACAAGATACTTTTTTAATTTGCAGAGTATCCTATACATCTAGCCCAGGCAAAATGTCATTCCTATCAAGATACTCTGAGAGATGAATTTGAATTTAAGTCTAACTGCCCTCCACTGCGGACTCAGGACTTCACACTGACACCCTTGGACTTCTGTTCTGCCCAGGTTTTCACTTGGCTTGGGCTTATTACCTACAAAAGGCTTAATATTAACCTTGGTAACTCTTGGCACAGAACTGCCTGAAGTGGTTATGTGATTAACATGGTAAATGGCTAATGCCCTCTACATGGTACGGTCAATTGAAATTCTCTGTCGTTGCTTGGTTACTTTTATTTAGTTTTTAGAATGTGCCCGACAATCAGTGTGCTAGTTAATAAATACCTGTTGATGATGACTGTAACTACCATCATTATTAAAGGAGTGGTCAGTCATTAGGCTCTGGATTCAATCGAATGAGAGTAACATTTAGTCAAGGTTATTTGTAGAATCATACATGGAGTATATCCCATAATCTAAGATCTTTGGGCTTTGCCAAAGAAAAATAGTGAATTATAATCCGTATTCTTCAGTACCGCAGTATTCTTTAAAAATATTTTATTTCTGCCACCTCTAGGTTCTGATTTCATGTCACTCAGCTCCATTTGAAACAGACTATTTCTATCATTGTATTCTGTTTCCCCACAGATTCCCCTTTGAAATACAAACTTTTCAACTTATTCTCAATTGCTCTGTCCTTACCTTATTCTGAACTCTTCCAAACACACACACATACACAGGATCAAAGCTCTTTGACATCATTATACTCCGTCTCCTAAATGTGTCAGCAGCTTCCATAGTAAACCTATCTATATGTGTATGGTATCTGTCCATTACTGTTTCATACCAAAATCCTGAAACCTTCAAGCATACAATGGTAAACATTTGCCCCTCCTGAGGTAGTGGATTGGCAGGAATAACAACTTCAGGCCACAGTCACTAGCACTGGTCATTGTGACTCTCATGCTGGCTCTGGCACCATCAGGCTATCTGGTATACCTTTCTCATAAAACAAAACAAGTACAGGAAGCAAACCCCACTGTGTGAGCTCCTTTTAAGCTTCTTGTATCACAACTGCATACAACACATTGCACAAAATATTGAGTAAGTCACAGCGCCAAGTCAAAGTTGAAGATATTAATGTTTAAGGACAGACTGCCAAGGTACATGGCAAAGAGTGGAAACAAGGAGGGGTGAAGAATGTGGTACAATATCTCAATCTACACAAGAGGTGGGACAATGTACACTTTTTCATGGACCCAGTCTGCGTTTGGTTATCTACTGTCTCCTAACTTAGAATTTAAACAAAAATGAGTTCAGAGAATATGGCTAGAGCATCATCTGCATCCTGGATGTGACATTTATCACATGTGATTTGTGAGGCAGGTGTTATAATTTGTTATTCCTAAACTAATTATAAAGTATATGGAAGGTACACATTGCACTTAATTTTGAGAAAAATTAAGAGTGGACATAACGGCAACCTACTAAATAAAAATATGAGTAATGAATGTTGGTGAACAAATGCTATGGGTTTTCTTTCATTTCAAACTAGATTAGAACTGTGAAATTGTAAAGAATGTCATTTCTGCTTTATCTTTCATTATCTTAAAACACCCAGTGTTATGCTATTATGTTAAAAATATTGAATGCACTCAACCCATATATTGGAATAACCACATTTTAAAAAATCCTGCATATACTGAGACTGGTGAGCGTGCAGAATGAGCAGAGCTCTGCTCCACTGCTGATGAGAACACAAAATGGTCCAATCCCTTTGGAAACAGTTTGTGGTTTCTTATGAAACCCCAGCGAAACACAGACCCTAACAAACAGCAATCTCATTCTTAGGAATCTTTCACTGTCTTTTATCTAAGATGCAACAATGGTCTTTATCCTCTGGGGCTTCTCTTTGGGGATGCCATGTTTGTTTTGCTGTCTTTTATTTGCTTTTCAATACTCCTGCAAAATATTGTACTAAGCTTTCTGTTTACTCAATTCCTTTTCTGTTTTCTTTATTTCTCATGATTTCAAAGCTGCTGATTGCAAAACTGTCACAGTACCTCTTCTTTTGGAGTCCAAATATATCCTACTCTCTGGTCCTCACTTCTTTATCTGACCTCAAGATAGTTATTTATGATCCATTGTTTAAAAGTGAAATATAGAGATTTATTTAGCAAACATATGCTATCGATTTCTACTCTTTGATATCCAAATAAGTGCTCTTATATGGGTACATAATACAATCATCAGCTTGAGGAAACATCTTTAATATTTTCTCATGGTATAAATATACTAAATGGTGAGTCTTGTCTGAGATAAACCATTTTTTCAGAGTAGATACATTTTACATGCCTGAAAACTTAATTAGATATATTTAAGATAAAGAGGGTTAATGTCATTCCAGTTTGCATAGTTTGTGGTTCAGCTGCTATGCATCTCTGCCTGCAGCGCCTGCATCAGAGGCCATGTGGTTAGAGCACAGGGCCACATATCTTCCCTCACCTTCTTGCTCTCTCTTCCTCCCACTTTTGATGGCTTTGCTTGCCACTGCCCTCTTACACTTTAATAATTCTCCATGTTAGTGACCACAATAAGAAAACAAAAGTCCAAATAATCAATAATAAAAAAACCTTCACCTCCATATGCCTTACCCTTAGCCTCTTTCCATCTCTTTTCTTTGAGTATTGTCAAAATTCACAAATAAAGAGCCTTCAGTTCTTCATGGCTTCTCATTACTCAATACTCTGAGGAGTTGCTCCTGAGTTTAACAATCTCTGGTACCCTAATGATGCCACACTGTTGGAGTCACTAGCAAATCCCAACTTGCAAAATCCAGGTGCCTTCAGTTACGGACCTCACCCTCATGCCACTTCCTGCTGCAGTATTTGATGTTGCTGTCCACTCATTCCTTCTTGATTTACTGCCTCTTGTTTTTAATCTCATTCTCATTTTACTATGTAGCCTCTGACCTCTCTTTCCCCACCTGCCTTGTAGGTGTGACTTTCTCAAGGTTGCATCCTTGGTCTTCTCACATGTTTACCCTAGTGATTTCAGCCACCACCACAGTTTTAACATTACCTCCCTTCAGATAATTCCAACTTTGTATTTCTAGCCTAGCTCTGCTCTTGCACACCACACACACCTACATGTGTGGTCCTTTGCCAGTCAGAGATATTGCACTTATTCCTAAATCCAAAGTGTTCATAACGAAAGTAGCCAATGAAGAAAGTGCACAGAACAGGGCCTTCGGACTTAAAGTTTAATCTTGTCCACTTACTCACTGTGTGCCAATAGAGAAGGCCCTTAGATGGTACATGCAGCTATAATTGGGGGAAAACACCCAAATTTACAGAGTTATGGTGAGAATTAAATGCTCAATACATTGCCTGAAATATGGTGTCACTCAGTGCCTAGGAGCTGCTTTTTGTTATTATCTTAATTTCAAAGTCTCCTTCTCTCCTTGGAACTCTGTATCCACAATAGCATCACTAGAACCCTATAGCAGAGAATTTCTTCTCTGTCTTCAGATCCCATCAGTGGTCAAGTCATGTTGATTATTTGGTCATTTTTTCCTGGTATCCACACCTATTTTTCTAGATATGAGTCCTTTCAAATATTTTCCCCCAATCTTAAGCTTGTCTTTTCATCTTCTCTATAAGTCTTTCACGGAGGATATATTCAAAGTTTCAACAGAGTTCACTTTATGAATTTTTCCTTATAAAACTGTGCTTTACGAATCAAGTCTCAAAACTTTTTGCCTAGCACTAGATCCCAAACATTTTCTCCTATTTTCTTTTTAAAATATTTAGTTTTACATCTTATTTTGAAGTCTGTAATGCATTTTAAGTTAATTTTTGAATAAGCTATATGTTTTTTTTAAAAAAGATTTTATTTATTTAAAGAGAGGGGAACGTAGGGAGAAAGAGGAGAAGAAAAATATAAATGTGAGAGAGAAACATTAATCTGTCACCTCTCACATATACTCCAACTAGAGGCCAGGCCCAAAACTGAGGCATGTGCCCTGACCAGGAATTGAACCGGCAACCCTTTGCCCTGTGGGGCAATGCCCAGCCAATTGAGCCACACCAGTCAGGGTAGTATATGACTTTTTTATTAAAAGGATTTGATCCACAGTTTCTTAAAACATTTCATGAAGATTTACCTAATTGAACTAGAGAGAACGTTGGAAGTTCAAAACAAGAATTTTCTGAATCCTGACATTTCTAAGAACAGAAAGTACACTGATATTGTTTAACAGAAAATACTGCTCATTTTCTCCTGGGAAGGAATGATGACTGAAAGTGGGCTCAATAGCCCAGAGGGAGGATTCAAGAACTGAGGAATTCAAATGTCAGGAACCAGACTTAGCCCTCACCGAGCAGCAGTCCCTGTGCCTGGATTAGGGGCTCTAAACACATTTTCCTTGTAGACTTAGACTTAATATAAATTAGCCCTTGGCCACCACGTGGAAGATGGGAGGATGAGTGGCCATCTTGGACTGTCTGCCTCAGATGACCCAGTAAGAATGATGCTACCCCACAACACACAAAGACCAACACAGCCAACACGGCCAAGACCATGCACCTCTTAACATTGTGACGAGTTACAAGTTGGTGCTGTTTTATAAGGCACTACATTGTGTAGTGTTTTTATAACAATAGGTTAGTGAAACAAGGTTATTTTTTACTTGTGTGTCTTTTAGTGCTCTCAGTCTCATCCATTATTCCGAAATTCCATTATGACACTCATTTACTTTTTGTGTCTAGAAGCCACAGGAAAAATGGCACTTTTCAGCAGTATTATGGGTTTAGATACTACATTGCGAGAATGTACCAAAGTTGTTTCTCCATGAAAATCCGTACTTTGCAGTGAACAGCCTGTGCATTCCGTCATAATTTTTGTATTCAAGCTGCTGCATCAGCTACAGATGTAGCTGTCACCTGTGTGGCCTCCTGGTGTAAACACCCATAATGTGAGTAAATTCTTAGTTATAACCTCATCCTGACTTCTTTTTCCTCATCAAAAAACTTTCATTTATCATTTTTATTTTTACTTTTCTGAACACTTAGTATATTACCAGCAATTATAGACATAAGTAAATTTTTATAAAGCTGTGGCAGCATGATGTACATACAATGTGATTATGAAACTGACTTTATCACACTGTTGGCCTCTCTTGACATCATGAAAGCCATTAGGGAAAATACAAAATGTTCAATGAAATGATTTGGATAGCATATCTCCTTTCCGACACAGTTAATGGGGAACTAATCTTTTATTGTCAAAGCATTGGTACACACGGGCAATAGCATTGCTGTTACCCCTGTATAAATATTACAATGCATTATGATAAATAGATGCCTCATACCTTCCTAAGAGAAAAAACTCAGTAATTTGTTGCCACCAATTGTAATGTAGATTTCTTTCACACATCTACAAAATTACATTCTATCACATTAGCTTATAAGCATCAAACTTACCAGAGGGGAGAAATGAGAATATTTACATTTAAAGTGAATTAGTTTTAGTTCACTCATGGCTAGAAGACATGGTGTATGTCCACTTGAATATCTCTTTTCTGTGTTTTTAAGATACTACTTTTTCTCCTTTAGAATATAGCTAAAGGCACACATGTTTCCTGCAGAGATCTCTCAAATAATATATTTGTATAGTGAGGCAAGGTAGAACCAGGCCTATTCAATTATGCTAATTACTTACATCACATTCTGTCTCATAAATCTACCCGTATTAGTAGATTAAATTGTTTTGCAAGGTGTATCCATTAAAATATGAGCTCTTGGAAGGAAAATGTCTAAATATCTTATATGTGTGGCCTCCAAATAAGAATTTAATAAAATTTTAATTAATTAAAATGGTCAGTATTGATTGACTGGTATACTTTAATCCATTCTGAACAATAACTTAAGGTGATTTTTAATTGTGCTTAAATGTTTTTATGGAGTAAATTAAGGTAAAATAGAAATAGGAGGTCTGGCAGCATTAATGAGTAGCATTTATGTTTCTTTTACTCTAACACATTAATTAATTGTATTGTTTGCCACACTCTGCCAATGATTTGTTGACAATGCTACAACTTCTGTTCTCTGAAATATTCCACCTTGTATGTGGAATATTTTTTAAAGAATAACTCTTTTTTTAAAGATTTTATTTATTTATTTTTAGAGAGGGAAGGGAGGGAGAAAGAGAGAGAGAGAAACATCAATGTGCGGTTGCTGGGGGCCGTGGCCTGCAACCCAGGTATGTGGCCTTACTGGGAATCGAACCTGTGACACTTTGGTTCACAACCTGTGCTCAATCCACTGAGCTATGCCAGCCAGGTATGTGGAATATTGAACTGAGCCCTATTCCCCTGGAAGCAGAAATGATAAAGAAATCTCTCTACCCCCTTATGTTCCTAGAAACAGTTAACCACAATGAACCACCTTCTGCTCTTTTATTCAGAGATAGGGCCCACCTCTATCTTACATTGTGGCTCCCATAAGACTCATTGCCCACCCTTCTTCACAATCACGTTATTTAGTTGCCTCCATAAGACCACAAGTTTTCTTTTTTTCTCTGAGACATTTTACATTAATTTATATTTTTCCTACTGCAGTAACCTAAATAAAATCATCCCCTTAACTGAGGTATTATTAGCAAACATTTTGCCATATAGTTTGTTCCCATTTCACTTTGCTGATGGTTTTTTTTAGCCATGCAGAAGCTTTTTATTTTGATGAAGTCCCATTTGTTTATTCTTTCCTTTATGTCTCTTGCTCTAGGGGACATATTGATAAAAATATTGCTATGTGAAATATCTGAGATTTTCTTCCCTATGTTCTCTCCTAAGACTTTTATGGTGTTGTGACTTATATTTAAGTCTTTTATCCATCTTGAGTTTATTTTTGTGTGTGGTGTAAGTTGGTGGTCAAGTTTCATTTTTTTGCATGTAGCTGTCCAGCTCTCCCAATACCATTTGTTGAAGAGGCAAGTTTTACTCTATTTTATGCTTCTGCCTGCTTTGTTGAATATTAGTTGATCACAGAAACTTGGGTTAATTTCTGGGCTCTGTATTCTGCTGCATTGATCTATGTGTCTGTTTTGATTACTGTAGCTTTGTAATATACTTTGTGTATTGTGATCCCTCCTACTTTGTCCTTTCTCAAAGTTGCTGCAGCTATTCAGGGTTGTTTATGGTTCCATATAAATTTATGAAATGTTTGTTCTATATCTGTGAAATACATCATTGGTATTTTAAAGGGGTTGATCTCCAAAATATATAAAGAACTCACACTACTCCACTCCAGGAAGACAAACAATGCTATTAAAAAATGGGCAAAGGACCTGGACTTCTCCAAGGACATACAGAGGACCCAGAAACATATGAAAGGATACTCAGCACCACTAGCCATCAGAGAGGTGCAAATTAAAATCACAATGAGATACCACTTCACACTGCTCAGAGTCGCCATCATAAACAAAATAAAAAACAAGTGATGAAAAGGGAACACTAGTGTACTGTTGGTGGGATTGCAGACTGGTACAGCCACTGTGGAAAACAATATGGACCTTCCTCAGAAAACTAAAAATGGAACTGCCTTTTGACCCAATGATTCCACTGCTGGGATTTGACCCAGTGATTCCACTGCCTAAGATTATCCTGAAAATCCTGAAACACCAATCCAAAAGAACCTATGCACCCCAATTTTCATAGCAGCACAATTAATAATAGCCAAGTGTTGGAAGCAACCTAAGTGCCCATCAGTAAATGAGTGGATCAAAAAAACCATGGTACATTTACACAATGGAATACTATGCAGCAGAATGAAAGAAGGAGCTCCCACCCTTCACTACAATGTGAATGGAACTGGAGAGCATTATGCTAAGTGAAATAAGCCAGGAGGTGAAAGACAAATACCATATGATCTCACCTGTAAGTGGAACCTAGTCAAAAAACCAAACAAGCAAGCAAAATATAACCAGAGACTTTGAAATTAAGAACAAACTGACAGTAATCAGAGGGGCGGTGGGAAGGGATAGTGGCGGGGGGTGGGGTGTGAATGGTCATCAAGGAACATGTATAAAGGACACATGGACAAAGCCAAAGGAGGGTAGGGTTGAGGGTGGGAGATGGGGATGGCTGGGGTAGGGGGGAATGATGGGAGGTAAATGGAGACAACTAGACTTAAACAACAATAAAAAAGGGAGAAAGAATAAAAAATTATTCCCTTAATTGTTCAGTGCATTCCATCTTTAACATGAGAGATGTATTGAAATTGAAATACAGGATTAGGATAAAATAAACAAGATAAGTAAATAAAGACATTAAATACTTTATTTACTGATAGAATTCTATTTCAAAGTGTACACATACATAATACAGGTATTCAATAACATCTTAGAGAGAAAAGTGAAATTTAACAACTCACTGAGTGAAAATAGTCTCAGTAATAGATTATTCTAGTTTTTCAGGTAGATACCCAGAAATGAGTTGCTGGATCATATGATGCCTTCATTCTTAATTTTTCGAGGAGCCTCCATACTGTTTTCCATAGTGGTTGCACCAGTTTATATTTCTACCAGCATTGAAGAATGATTTCTTTTTTCTACAACCTCTCCAACACTTGTTATTACTTGTCTTGTTGCTAACAGCCATTCTAATATGCATGAGGTGGCATTTCATCATAGTTGTCATTGGCATTTCCCTCATAGCTGGTGATGTAGAATAGCTTTTCATTCATCTTTTGCCATTTGTATCTGTTCTTGTGAGAGGTGTCTGTTCAGGTCATCTGCCCACTTTTTAATTGGATTGTTTGTTTATTTGGTGTTGGGTTGTATGAATTCTTTATGTATTTTGGATATTAATTCCTTGTTGGAGCTGTTCACAAAGACATATGCACCCCTATGTTCATTGCAGCACCATTCGCAGTGACCAAGGCATAGAAACAACTGAAGAGTCCTTCAGTAGATGACTGGGTAAAGAACATGTGGTACATATATACAATGGAACTTATTCAGCCATAAGAAAAAAATGCAATACTGTCATTTGCGACAACATTTATAGACATTGAGAATATCATGTTAAGCGAAGTAAGTCAGACAGAAGAATGTTAAGAACCATATGATTTTCCTTGTATATAGGATGAGAAAAATAAACAAAAACTCATAGACACAGACAACGGTATGATGACTACTTAAGGGAAGGGTGGATGGGGGTAGTAGAGGGTAAAAGGGGTCAAATATATGGTGACAGAAGATCTGACTTTGGGTTCTGAGCACATAAAGCAATATGAAGATCATGTATCAAAAATGTATGCTTGAAAGCTGTATAGTCTTATTAACCAATGTCACCTCAATAAATTTAATAAAAAGTAAAATAAATAATAGTACAGTAAGAAGTCAAAGAAAATAATAAATTATTATATTTCCTATGTTTTACATAGTTCATTTTTAAAATATAGACAACTATGAGTTTACTGTCATTTCAGTGATAACAAGCTATATAAATGTAGAGTCATAACGGTCCAACTGTATTTTAAAATACTTTGGGTAGTGCATTTATTTCCTATTGCTTGCTGTAACAAATTATCACAAAATTACTGACTCTAACCACCAAATTTACTATCTAACAGTTCTGGACATCAGAAGTCCAAAATAGGTCTCATTGTCTCATTGTGCTAAAATCAAGGAGTAAGTAGCATTGTGTTCCTTCTGGAGGCTTAAAGGATAATCTCTTTCCTTGCCTTCTCCAACACCTAGAAAATGGGCATAATACTTGGCTTATATCTCCCTCCCCCCATTGTCAAAGCCAGCAGCAATGGGTTGAAGCTTTATTACATTGCACTGTTCTGATCTACTCTGCCATTTTTTCCACTTTAAAGGACCCTTGTAACTACTTTTGGACCAAGTGTACAATCAAAGATGACATCCCTGTCTTAAGGTCAGCTGAGTAGCTATCTTAATTCCTCTTTGTTAGGCAACACGACATATTAACCAGGTTTTGGGGATTAGAACTTGAACAACTTTATGCAACCATTATTCATTTTTCTGCCTACCACAAATAATATATTCAAATATTAGTCTAAATGAAAATAGGTTACATTTTTCTGGCAGGAGCAGTCCTAGAAAACTGTGCTCTAGATGACGTTCCTCTGCTCTTGTGTAAAATCATTTTCTTTCCTTTATCCAGGCTTGCTCCTGCTCTAACCAGGCCTTTGGTTCAGCCACTATCTTTATTATTCCTCTGTAAAACCTGCTCTAAAGAAAGGAGCAAATGGCCCTGACCAGTGTGGCTCAGCTGGTTGAGGTGTCACACTTAACTGAAAGGTTACGGGTTTGATTCCTGGTCAGGGCAAATACCTAGGTTTCAAATTTGATCCCTGGTCGGGGCATAAGGGGAGACAAACAATCAGTGCCTCTCTCTCACATTGATGTTGCTCTCTCTGCCTTCCTCTGTCTCTGAAAGCAATAAAAACAGTGTCCTCTGGTGAGGATTAAAAAACAAAACAAAACAAACTAAACAAACAAAAAAAACCAGAGCTAATGAGTTCAGTGCTAGTCCAGATATATGTAGCTAGTGGTCTAATTCATTACAGGTCTTCTGTCCCCAGTTTTTACAATCTAACAGATGTTAGCATGCCTCATTTCAGAGCTAAACATCTAGTTGTGGGAAGCATGGTGCTGCTAGATGTGTTTCTTAGGGCTCTGAGACTGTGCTGTATACAAAGCCAGTTATGTAAATAAGAGTACTAGGATTGTGCTCTTGTTAAATTTCCATCAGAAAAGAGATTTTAACTGGGGACCTCAGTAAGAGCATAAGGAAAGCATTGCCCTAGATGCTTACCTTAATCTGAGATCTCCACATGGCACACAAAAATATAAATACATAATAAAATATAATAAATCAAAAACTTTCATATCTTCATTGTCGATAGTCAATGTTTCTCATTTAGGTCTTATTAAAATTAGGTCACCTGAAAAAAATTAAAAATCCTTAATACCAGGAATAAAAAAGAGGACCTTACTACATTCCAAATCTCAAATCAAAACGGATAAAAAAGAAATACTATGAACTATATTTTATTTCATTAAACTTAACAACTTAAATGAAACAAATATATATTAAAAAGATAAACATTTTCATGTTCACTGATGTGGAAATAGAAAAACATTAATAACAATATGTATTTAAAAATTCATAATTATAAATATTTCCATACAGAAAATTTCAGACCAGAGAGTGTTTTTGGTGAATATTCCCAAGAAATAATGTTATACATAAAACCATTCAAAAAATTTTACAAAACTCTTTCTTATTCATTTGAATGAGGCAGCATTATCATGATATCAAAATATTGAACATTGTAAGTAAATAAAACTATAGACAGTATCTCTCCAGGACATAGATGCAAAATTCTATTACAAAACGATAGATGATTAAATATAAAATAGTAATTCATGGCTTTTTCAACAAATGGTCCTGAAACAAGTGTGTATCCACATATAAAATAATGAAGTGATACAACCAAACACAGTATTGGCTGCCTGTCACTCTGAAAGGCAATACTTGACCCACGCTGGTGGGAAGAAAAGTCGTTTATTCAGATGCCAGCCACCTGGAAGACGCTGCACTCAGGTCTCAAAGTCCACCTTTACATCTCTGGCCAAGCCAGTCATTCTTATGGGGAGTTGCTGGGAACTCAGGAAGGGAAAATTCCTAGGGTGAGCACAAATGTGCCATTTCTCTTGGGAATAGGTAGAGGGTGGACTCAGGAGTGCACAGCTTCTTTGCAAGCTCACTCCCTTTGTTCCGGTGTTCTTTCTCTCTTTGTATTAGCATTCCCCGGTGGTTTATGGCCTGCACAAAGCTGCAACAAGAACTGAAGCAGAGGGTTGACATAACTTTGATTACTAGCTGGGATATTTACAACTTCACATCTTAGTGCATGCAGAGGTTTTAAAGAGGAGGGAAGAAGGGGAAAGCAGATCAAAGGGATCAGGGGAAGGGTTCGTGGATGTGCATGCAGGGTCCTTACTAGTCCTGAAATGGATCTTTCTGGTCAGCATCCTGGAGTCAGCGGGACTTCAAGGTCAGATTGTTTCTTAGGTTTACCCAGGAGTTGAACCTGTTGATTCTAGTACCGTATATTGAGAAAACAAGCTTATAACATATAAACTCCAGCTTTGAGGGAAAAATCAGGTTAGAGTAACAAGCTGTGTTTAATATTTACTAAGATTAATGTAGATAGCTTTATATAGAGTGTATTAATTCCCCATTACATTTGGACTGTAATGTCACCACATACACAAAAATTAATTTGGATTAAATACCAAAATATAACAGGTGAAACTATCAGACGGAAGAAAGCATAGGATCAAATCTTCATGATCTCAAATTTGGAATGAGATACTTAGATACAGCACCAAAGCATGAACAATAACAACAAAATAGATAAATTAGACTTCATCAAAATGTATAACTTTTGTGCTTCAAAGGACACTAATGAGAAAGTGAAAACCAACCAACAATATAGGAAAAAAGACTTGCAAATCACGTATCTGGTGAAGGATTTTTATCTTGAATATATAAAGAAGTCTTACAAATAAAAATGCAAATCAAAATTACAGTGAGATACAGCATCACAAGCATGAGGATGGCTGTAATCAAAAAGAGATAAGTGCAAATTTTGGTGGGGATTTGAAGAAAATAGAACTGTCATACCCTGTTGGTCAGAATGTAAAATAGGACAGCCACCTCGAAAAACAGTCTGGCAGTTTTCAAATTGCAAACTTAGAATTAAATAGGACCTCACAACTCCACTCCTAGGAATATATTTAAGAACAAGGAAAACATATGCCCACACAGAAACTTGTGTGTGAATATTTATAGCAGCATTGTTCATGATAACCAAAAGGTGAAACAATTCAAATGTCCATCAACTGATTAATAGGTAAACTAAATGTATATGTTCATACAATGGAACATGCATTATTTGCTTATATGAAAACAAGTTGCAAAGTATAACTTTTGAAAGTTATATGCCTGGTGAAAGAAGCTAGTCACAAAATAAAACTTTTTTATGATTTACTAAAAAAACTATTCGGAGCTGGCAAAGCTGTAGTGACAGAAAGTAGATTAGTGATTACTTAGATAGGAGGAGGATGGAAGGATTTGAGGGTAAAACTAAAGAGTATACATTTTTATTGATGTGATAAAAATATAAAATTAATTGTGGTAATGGTTACATAACTCTGTACATACTATTGATAAAAGCCCTAAAACTGAATACTTCAAATGGTTGAATTAAATAATATGTGAATTATAACTCAATGATGTTGGTGACTGCCTTCTTTCCCAGCTGCTGTCTGAGAGTCCAGATTATAATCAGCCTGCATTTTAGAGCTGAATGGATTCCTGCCCAAAAGAGACAGTGGGCATGCTGCTCTCACCCCCACCCCCGAAAAAGTCTCCAGCTTCTAAAAAAACGTGTCCATATATCCAGCACCCCAGCTGTTACAGTTGCCATCTGAGTGACTGTCACCTAAATCTTCTAGCTCTGTATGCCTATGGGGCTCAACATTCATGGGTCCTTGGGAAAACAATGAGGCAGTCCTATTCAGAAGCAAAATTACTCCCAGTAACTATGCCCTCTGGCTAAGCACAGTGTGAGGAGGCAAAAATACCAACCTATACTTCCTCCATTTTATATTTACAAGACATAAACTGGAAAACACCAATATGAGAAGATTAAACAACACGGTCCTGAACAACCAGTGAGTTAAAGAAGAAACTGAAACAGTATAAAGCTGAATGTTTTTTCTCTAAGATCATGAACAAGACAAGGGTATCCATTCTCTTCATTTTTATTCAACATAGTACTGAAGTCCTAGTCAGAGCAAAATAGGTAAGAAAAAAAAAGGCATCTAAACTAGAAAGGGAGTAAAATTGTTTCTTCTTGCAGATGACATGATATATATTAAAAACCCTAAAGACTCCACCAAAAAACTGTTAGAACTAATAAACAAATTCAATAAAGTTGCAGGATATGAAATCAATATACAAAAATCTATTGCATTTCTAAACACTAATAATAAAATGTCATACAGAGAAATTAGACCAGAGTCCCATTAGCAATATCATCCAAAAGAATAAAATACTTAGGAATAAATTTAACCAAGGAAATGAAAGTACTGTAAACTGAAAACTATTGTATAAAACAGGGGTCCCCAACCTTGGGGCCATGAATTGGTACCAGTCCGGGCCTGATGGGGACTAGGCCACACGGTAGGAGTTGAGCTTGAATGTAATGAGCTTGAATCATCCCAAAATCATACCCCCTCATCCCTGGTCTGTGAAAAAATTATCTTTCACAAAACCGGTCTCTGGTACCCAAAAGTTTGGGAACTGCTGGTATAAAACATTGATGAAAGATATAGAAAGAAGATGCAAACAAATGGAAATATATTCTGTGCTCATAAATTAGAAAAATTAATATTGTTAAAATTTCCATATTACCCAAAGCAATCTACAGATTTAATGTTATCTTTATCAAAATCTCAATGGCACTTTTCACAAAAATAGAAAAACAATCCTATAGTTTGCATGGAACCACAGAGACCCCAATAGGCAAAGCAATCTTGAGAGAAAGAACAAAGTTGAAATCATCACACTTCTTGATTTCAAACTACATTGCAAAGTTACATAATCAAAACAGTAAGGTATTAGCATAAAAAACACACATGCATAAATATCATATTTTGCTGTGTATAATTTGCACCCATGTTTCAGTACTAATTCCCAGGTATAATTTGTATCCTTATTTTTCCCTCAAAAATTGGGGCAAAAAAGTGTGTCATACATGGCAAAATATGGTCAAACATAGATCAAGGTATCAGAATAGAGAAACCAGCTAAAAATGATCATGTAGGTATGGTCTATTAATTTTCAACAATGGTGCCAAAAATATACAATGGGAAAAGGGAAGTTACTTCAATAAATGGTATTTAAAAAATCAGATGTCCAAAGGAAAGAAACAAGGCTTTTATCTTACATTTTACACAAAAATCAACTCAAAATAGATCACAGATTTGAACACAAGACCTGAATCCATTAAACTTCTAGAAGAATACATAGGGACTAAACTCTTTGACATTGATTTTGTATTTGACACTGAAAGCAAAAGCCACAACAACAATCCCCAAAAGGACGTAAATAGACATTTTTCCAAACACATACAAATGGATAACAGGTGCATGAAAAGGTGCTCAACATCTCTAATCACCAGTGATGCATATCAGACCCACAGGAGTGTCACTGCCCGACTGTTAAGATGTCCATTATCAAAAAGACAAGGGACAATGAAATCTGGTGAGGATATGAAGAAAAAGGAGCTTTCGTGTGATCTTGGTAGGAATATAAACTGGTACAGCCACGATGGAGGGTTGATAAGAAAGCTCAGGTGCTTCCTCCTTATGTACCTGTGGGGGATTCAACCTGCACAAGTCTGCTCAGCCACATGCAGGGATCCTCACATCAGCCCCACCTGCTAACCAAAACTAAGCCCCTGCCTTCTCCAGCCATTTTCTGGCTGGCTTGCAAAGGCTGCCTTGACCTCCGTGGAAAGCTTCATTATATAAGTAATAAACCTTTTCATTCCCTCGCGCGCGCGTGTGTGTGTGTGTGTGTGTGTGTGTGTGAGAGAGAGAGAGAGAGAGAGAGAGATCATCAGTGTTGACATCCAAACCAAATTTTAGTGAGGATACCCCTGATTGTGCAGAGTGCCAGCCACAGCCCTGTGTAGTCTCAAGGACATGAGGACTCTGAATGTTAGATAAGGGGAAGGGACTAGAGACCAATGACGGTTTTGTCTGTTTAACCCTTTGTGTGGCTTTAACTATATGTGTTTACATGCCAGAGTGGAACAAAACCAGATGTAGAAATTTTCAGTTGGGCACCAATAGCACTAACCTAAGGGCTGAAACTTGAGCAAACCCTTTAGACTCAGAGATTAAAGAGAAATCTGGCTGGTATATTTCATGCATGAGGTGTTATAGTAACTTCAAACAATTTCTCGTGGATAGCTTTGATAATCAAGAGTGATGACAGAGTCTTAAAGGCTTATTTTAAACTTTTAAGTTTACAGAGTATTTTTTGGTAAACTTGATGTAACATACCTGATTGAGATATTTTATATTAGCAATATTGAAAAATCCACTATTCTTTAACAGTATCTTTGCATTTATACAAAAAAAATAAAAGAAATTGAAAGAAAAAGAATTAAATTTCTCAGACTGCATCCATCCTAATAAAACCTTTATCAATTTTCTTCTCCCACAGACTGATTTAAGGGCAAGTACAATTTTACACTATATTAGGGATAAAGTATTTTGTTTATGAAATACAAATATGCTATTTTTCCTGATATCTAAGTATTTCCAGAGTCATCTCCAAGGTTTTTTATTATGAAGATTTATGCGGCCACTTGATCTAATTATGAATTAATAATTTGATTAATTTAATAAAATAAACATTCATGAAGAGAAATTATCAGTGATAACTAAGTCTGGGTTGATGATCAAACAGGAATGAAAGAAAAATATTATGCACCTTCAATTCACCATCTTTATCCCATTACATTAATAATTTTGATGGCTTCTTCAGTTAATAACATTTCCATACGTAATATAGTTATCCATAATTTTTCAAGTTTGTTTTCTTTGCAAAAGTTTTAATTAGGACAACTGTGATATTTAAACTCTTATTTAAACTCTTTATTCTTAAAAGCACTCTAATTCATTTGAAGCTTAGTTATTCTATGCTCACAACTGAGTACATCTTGACATTTGGAGAATGAATACAGGCCTCAAGAGCAATTTACCCAGGTTTAACAGCTTCTCTCATTCGGTGACATATGTGGTCATATTAAAGATGTATTAATTGCACTTCAGGAGTGACTCTGACTGAAGAGTCTGGTGAAAGAGCCCACACTTAATCACTTATTGCTCTGTCATCTTACTGTTTGCAGAAGCACCTCCTGTGAGGTTGTACAGGAGAATTAACAAATAAAGGGTAAGTAAATTCACACGCAATTTTAAAAATCAGCAACAACTTTACTCTTGTTGCCATAAGCCATCAAATACAGTAGATTGGCTTTAACAGGGAGTTGTGTACCAAGAATTCTGCCACAGAACCTCCTAATTAGAGCTGATTACATTTTTCAAATGCTTGTTCAAGGAGGCATACTGAATGGTGAATTATAACCTTTCAGAATTGAAATTACAAAATAACTGAGTAGCAGAAGGTGGGGGCAGGGGATGCAGAAGAAGAGGCAGTTTCGTAACTGCAGGAGCCCTTGCTCCTGGTGAACCTGCGAAGGCAGTCCAAAGGGCAGGCTTCAGTGTCTCTTCTGCTTTGTACACCAGTTTCTTGCTCCTCTTGAGAGAGCAAAAGGCTCTGAGTTAGTCTGAGCTATTTACATAAGAAGCTTTTAAAATTTGATAGTGTTCCTATAGCCATATTGTTACAGAACAAACAACGGCGGGGGCGGGGGGACAATATACCATTACCGAAAGAAAACCCCAGGTCCATTATGTCCGCCGCCTATAGGAAAGACGTCTCTCAATGCCAGAGATTCATGAAAAGGAAAGGAAATATTTATTTAATTCTATACTAACTTAAAGTAGTGACCTAATGTCTTCATCTAAATCCCAAAGTCTTTTAAAACATCCACAAACACACACAGTACTTCCTTCCCCACTTTGTCCAGTCTAGGGTACCGTATCTCAGGAAAGGAAATAGAAGTCCTTGGCTCAGGCAGCCACCGGTTCTTCCCAGTAATCCATCTCGGCTGGGAGACCTCCCTTGGTTCAGCTGTGTCGCTGGGATCTCTGCTCCAGCTGGGTGGTAGTTTCCCCTTCTAAGGCTGCGGGGGTCCCCACTCTGGCAAAGGCACGTGGTCCTCTCTCCACCGCTCCAGCCATGTGGTCCTCTCTCCCCCAGGGCCACGGGAGTCCCCCCTTAGCCAAAACCACCTGCTTCTCTCCCTGCGCAATGGCTGCAAGGAGGGGTGGGGGTCGCCGCTCTGCCAAAGCTGAGTGGCGGTTCTCTGCTCAAGCTGCATGATGACTCTTTCTCGCAGGGCTGTGGGAGTACCCACTCTGCTAAAGCTGTGTGGTTCTCTTCCTCAATGGCTGCCGAGTCTGGGTTTAAAATCCCTGCACCAGCCTTCCTCTGCAGCCTCATTTCCAACTCCTCCTACAATTGGCCTCACATGCCAGAACTCTCAAAGCTTTCCAGCTTTACTGGACTGCCATCAGGAGTCTGGGTAGGCATGGCCCCATGTCATGGAGCCAATCATCTCCAAGCTCCCCATGCAGGCACTGTAACTCGGGGGACCTGCCCCCCAGTTACATCTTGGTGTGAAAGTTACTTCCATTCCCCTGGCTCAAAGCAAGGCCACAGCTATTTAACATATCTATATAACCAGTCAAAGGTTATAGATATGTTAAATAACCACTCTGGAGAGTAGCTGCAAGGCTGTTGCTTTGCCAAACAGCTCTCAATGGCCCTGCCCAATTTGTCCCTTCCCCCAACCCACACCTGGGGGATGCGCCATGAGGACATCCTAAAATCTCCTGGACACCTTGAGTTCTGGACACCATCTCAAATGCCCATTTGGGCTCCCCCCTCTTGGCTGCACCCTGTAACAATTTGGAATGTAAGTTGTTGCCAAAGCTTTTTGTCTCAGTTATTTGTTCAGCCCTTGTCTTCTCTCTTAGTAATTTAATCTTGTTAATCTTTCCATTTTACTCGAATGAATTGCCATTGTTAAGATCCTTTAGGTAAACTGATTTTTTGTAAGTTAGGTCAGTTCTCAATATTTTCTCTGTAACAACATACACGGAAGATTATTTTAACATCCAACACACTTTCTTTTGGGTGCTGTAATCAACCCCTGGCAAGTCAACTGTAATTCCACATCATTTTCTTTGCAACCTGAAAGAGTTCCTAGAAACAAGTGATAAAAAGTGATGGTATCATAGATATAATCTTGACTTTGCTCTACTAGATTTCAATCTTTCACAACTTAAAAATTTATCTAATATCAGAAATAAAATACATTTTAGAGCTGATGAGTATGTCACAATGACTAGAACAGAATATGAGGCTGAAACTTAGGAGCTGTCAGTGAGGAAGCAGCATTTGTGCCATAGGGGAAAGGAAGCCTTGACCTCAAAGGGCACTGTTGGCGACTCAGAGCACTCTCTACACGTTGTGAGGCAGGTGCGGATATTGGTGGAGAGTTTTGAGAGTACAAAGGATTCCTCCAAGCCACTCACTCTTAGTGCTATTCTGAATAAAAGGACACAAACCGCCTTAGGATTTTGTCTAGAACTTAGATGACACAATGTCTCCAATCAAAAAAAAAATCTTCAGTCTTACTTCTCAGGGAGATTCTTCTTAGTTCAAATTTAATTTTCTCCGACAACTTCTATCTAATCTCAATATGTTTAGAAAAGCCATAGTTGCTTCTTCTCTTTTTATGTTATACCTTTGCTACAACAGCTCCTCCATCAGTGATTCCCTTAAACTTTGTATGCAGTTGCACAGAGGCTATTATAAATTCTTCTGGAATCTCAGAAAATAAATTCTGGTGAAAAAATACAAGAGCTTCATCAAGCAAGTGAAACTGGTGACTTTTAAAGTTGACTCACTTTTTCTGAGCCACTGTAATGAGATCACTGTATTGCAAATGCTCTGCTTAACACTGAGCTTTTAGAACCTTATCCGGGGTAGTGAATGTTTTAAATATGCAGAACTCCTTTTTAATTTTTTTATTTAAGCATAGTTGGCATATAATCTTCTATTGGTTATATTAGTTTTACGTGTACAATACAATATTCAACATTTTTATACCTCACAATGTAATCACCCCACTCATTTTAATCATCCGTCACTGTGTAAATGTATCACAATAATATTGACAGTATACCCCTTCCTGTTTTTATCTAGCCTTTTACCCCCTCCCTTCTGGTTACTGTGGTCTCTATTTCTATGAGTTTGCTTTTGTTTTGTTTTGTTTTAGATTCTACACGTAAGTGAAATAATACATGAATGTTCCCTTCTTGACACAACCTCAGAGAAGCTCAGTTCAAGGGCCGATCTGTGTCTTCCTTGTGCCGCACTTTGTAGCCACAGCAGCTGTGATTGCAGCCCTGCCTCCCCAGAGCCCGGTGTCTTTGCCAGGAGCTGCTTCCCTAGAGAGAAAGCAGCTTGTCAGAGCTCAGAGAGAAGGGGGAGGAAATCACTCCCAGGGAGCATCAGAAAACAATGGTTCTGGCCAGACCTGTAAACTCATACTTTGCAGTAACTGTCCTTCCTGCAGGTTAGATAGTATACTTTTCTCTTTCCCTTTTTATTTTAATTGCCCTCTAGTAGGTTAAGAATGGATGTTCAAAAAAGGAGCATTTTTAGAATGAATGTTATTGCCATAAAATTCACATTGATTTCAGCCACAGAAATGATTCTTGCTGGGTTTCTGCACTGTGGAATTGTAAGCAGGCTTCTCTACTGCTGATTCATTTCAAATAATCTATAACTCTGAATATGATTTCAACCCTGGGCATTCGGTTAAAGTTAATGATTTTGCTATCCTTTGTCATTAAGATTCTTCTGTACAAACTCTTTATAATTCTTCATTATCTAGTGAAATTCTACATCTTCTAATTAATTTAAACTTTGAACCAAGAATAAGAAAGAAAGAGGAGATGAAAAATAATTTATTCATATGCATTTAAGGGGTCATGAAATATAAGATATCTTTTTCCATGCCCCCTTTTACAATTTATTCCACCTGAAATACTATGCACTTACTGTAACCTCCATTAAAATGGGGGTTTTTAATCCCCCTCCCAGCATTTAAAGCAGTGCCAGGGACAGAGGAGGTGTTTGAGAGATTTTGTTGAAGGAGTGAGCAAGATTGATATGGCATCTAGTTTTTTAATCAGTTTTTATATCTGATACATATTACACACTAATTCCACTCTCTCTGACATTATATGCATATTATTCTCACAATGGTTTTTAAACTATCCTAAATGATCAGCCAGTCCTTTTAGGTCAGAGGGAAAACTAGCAATACCACACAACAAAATAACACTATGCAGATTAATTTTTTTGTTTGAATAATTGGACAATCATGGGGAAATTTATAGGAACTATAAAATATAAATATTGGATACTCAATTTAGAATCAAAACAGGGAAGTCAAAATTTTAGTATTGGAACAGATACACCTTAAACATCTGAAAGGTCGAACTGTAAAACTGGCAGGAACAAGGGTAACGATTTATTTCAGGTCCCCTGCAATATGAAACTGGCCATCTGTCATAGATTCTTGTTG
This sequence comes from Phyllostomus hastatus, assembly GCF_019186645.2. Classification (NCBI taxonomy): domain Eukaryota; kingdom Metazoa; phylum Chordata; class Mammalia; order Chiroptera; family Phyllostomidae; genus Phyllostomus; species Phyllostomus hastatus. The sequence continues at coordinate 7,566,547 of NW_025334017.1, read as the reverse complement.
AAAATCACCGAGACCTGAGATACTGGCTGCACAGACGATAAAAAGCAGGAGGGACTTCTGAATGAATGACGTGAGGTTCTGGGCAAGCTGTCTTTTCTCCCGCCCCTCCCAGGAGGATGCATTCCCATATGTACTGTTTAGTCACGAGCCACATTCAAATTAAAGACAATCAACTGTCATTGAGTGGCTGCATTTTCTGTTTATAAATATTGAATCAGTTTTACCTTGAGAAGAATAATAATATACTCTTGAGGAGTTTATGGTATTTAATGAATTTCTAAAATTTTTATCAGAGAATTACATTAATGTGTCTTAGAAATTACCACTTTAACAATGCTGGTGACAAAAAGCAGTCTCTTGCCCACATTTATTCCTAATTCTTGCTTTCCATAAGAAATAACTTGTGAAATTTCTGACACTTAACTATTTTTACCTACTCACTGGCAATTTCATATGGTGGAACTTCGTATTTTCCTGCATGTGTGTGCCTAAGCATGTAAAATGTCTGCTTCTTGTTTAAACATGGAACTCTTTAATCAACATTATTTTTAAAGATAATTAATTTTCTATTCTTACTCTGTTTATGCTGCAATCTTTATTTCCTTGCATCTGCTGCTTTCATTTTAGTTTGCTATTTTGCTCTGGTTAATTCATATTATCTTTTTGAGTAATATTCCATGCATTTATCCACTTTGTTCTTGATAGGTATTTCAGTTGTATTTTTTTCTTTACAAACATTGCTACTGTAAATATTGCTATTCATATCTTCAGGTGTGTACACTTTACAGTTCTCCTGAGTTATGTCCTTAGGAATGGAATTTCTGCACTGTGAAGTATATGCATCTGCGCCTTTACTAGAGGTTAACTGTTTGTTTTCCAAAGTAGTGGTGTTGAGGTACTCTTCCATTAGCAGTAGATAAATGTCCATTAGCTTCAAATCCTTGACAACACCTGGTAATGTCAGAAGATTCTCCAATGTTCTTTACAGCCATCCTGGTGCTCCACTGTACCCCACCTCCCCAGAGATGCCTGAGAGGGCAATGCAAATCAGGTTCCTGTGGTCTTTCTCCACTCACTGCTTTGATTCCAGTGTCCTTGGATCTGTTATATAAGTTCCTCCTTGTCCTTCCGCTTTCCAGCTTACAACGTTTGGTTGCTTCACTTATATTTTCTTTGTTTTGGTGGATTTATCCTTTATTAAGCTATAACATTTTTATTTTAGTGAAGATTCAAGCAGGAATCTAGATAAGTCTGTGTACTCAGTGTCTTTAGAAGCTGTTCCTAGTGTTTTATTTGCATACACATGAGTCTCTGTTGCAAGTACTCAACTCTGTTTAATTGTAGCTCAAAGCAGCTACAGACAATAATAAGTGAATGGGCATAGCTGTGCCAAAGGAAGCAATATTTACAAAACAGTGAACTGTATTTGGCTCATAAGACCTATTTTGCTGACTCCTAATATAAACTTACCTGGATGTCTGATATAAGAATAGTGTATGAAAAATAATGCATTGCTTCCAGGACTTGTCTTGGCTATACATCTTCCATTAATACATTAGCTATGAGACCTTATCACTCACAAATGAAAATTCAAGAAATTTCTCAGTCCACTCTCAATCCCAGGTGTTTTTCTTTTTAAGATTTTATTTATTTATTTTTAGAGAGAGGGCAAGGGAAGGAGAGAGAGGGAGAGAAACATCAATGTGTGGGTGCCTCTCATGTGCCTCTCCACTGGGGACCTGGCCTGCAACCTAGGCATTTGCCCTGACTGGGAATTGAACCAGTAATGCTTTGGTTCACAGCCTGTGCTCAATCCTCTGAGCTATACCAACCAGGGCTCAATCCCAGGTTTTTCTGGCCACTGCATCTGAACAGAGAGGGGCTAGAAGAGACTGGCACAGAATCCTGGCTGCCTCTGAAAAAGCAAAGTCAGTTTTATAGTTGAACTCATGCCTGAACTCTGGAGCAGCCAGTGAAGCAGGTAGCACTGGGCTCTATAAATTCCTTTCACATGTTCATGGCTGGTTTTCCTCCAGGTGCAAGCCCATGCAGGCCACCAATTGTGTTTTTCATCTAGTTAGATAATTCCAAGTCAGTGGCCATCAGAGACCAGAAATTTTAGTCATTTATTAAAGCAAAATATTTGTCATTTCCTTCCATTTAAGTGTAAATTTTAAGCATATTGAGAGCTTGCTGTACACTTAACATTCCATCCCCAGGATTTTGTACGGGAGGCAGCCATAAATATTGATGATGGGATTTATGCCAATGCAGCACAGACTTTTACGTGAACAATAAATATTCTATTATGTGATGTGTGATGCCAGGGAGAACATGGGTGTGGAGAGACCTGGAGCAGCTGGGCAAATGCTACAGGCTACCCTTTGGTCATCATTGCTCTCTAAGGTCTAAAGCTGGATAGACGGACTATTTTGAGTTAGGCAGACAAGAGTGAGGTTGTTAATGAGTTATAGATGTACCCAATAATGCATCAGCAATTGCTATAATCAAGTACATTTTGAATGACTTTCTAGTGTCCCTAGGGATCTGCACTTTATCTGAGATATATGGATGCCTGGACTTTTAAACATGGGAGCATGGTGTTATAATTTCTGAACCTAGAGATGTCTCCATTATAAGCGTCACTTCTACCTTCTGATTAGTTATTAAAGGATTAAGCTATTCCCATCTTTCTTGCATATAGTATATATAGTATATATTAAATATGTGTTCTCATGTGTATACATATATGTGTAAATATTAATACATACATAAATGTGAATACACACACACACACATGTTTCTCCTTCACAAGTTTCCCAAAAGTGAAACTCCAATTAAATTAAAAGGATATTTGTTCAAAGAATATCATTTGCATTTAGTAAAAATGAAGTTTCAATTTCTGGTGGCTTCAGCGGGCTCGCAGGGCTTCCTGCCATGCCTGCCCACTCATTTCTGGTCAACTACATAGTCTGGACGTAGTCAAGTGGGAACACTCAGTCTGGTGCTCTAACCGTGAGGACTAACACAAGACTATGTTCTCTGACCTCAGTGACTAGAAACATTCTAATGCTTCTGTCTTAAAACATATGAGGAATTCCCATGGCAGTTACTTAAAATGGCCTCTGAGCTCAATAATTATCTGAACTGAAATCAATAAATTTTAAGCATATTGGGAAATAAAACTGCTTCTCCAATAACCAGCCAACAAAACCTTTTGGTGGCCTGAGCTCTGCTGGGCTTCAGAGTGCAAAGTCATGAGTTGCTTCCTTAATTGCCATACAGTGTGGCATGGGATGGAAGTAAAGGAGTCCTCTATGACGGTGCTTTTCAAATTTTAATATGTATACAAATCACCTGGAATCCTGTTAAAATGCAGATTCTCATTCACTAAGTCTGAGATCAAGTCCAAAATTCTGCAGCTCTAACAAGCTCCCGGGTGATGCTTACGCTGCTGGGTTACAGCTCACAATTAGAGTAGCAATGTTATTTGGAACCAATGGCCCAGAAGAATAATGGATTCCTGTGCTTTGTCAATTACTGCAGGATAGGCCCTGAAAACTTTTCACATAAGAACAGCATCCTTGGTTTTAAAGACAAACTTGTTAGTGGAAAAGCAGGATAGATACGTCACCCTAGACATGTGTGTGGCTGCCACCTAGCTCTTGATAGATAGCATATGTCTATCTGAAGCGGGTCTTGCAGATGGTAACAGTGCCATTGTCGCAGAAAGGTCATTATAGTTTCTGGATGCTGTAAAACCTGGAATTGAAGGGAAAAAATGTGATAGTCTAGGTTAAACTATCAGGTGATATGGCATTATGTAAATATGTTTAACCTCATAATTCTATAATGTGTCTTTTGTTTTCATTTTCTTTATTTATACCTTATGTCATTCTTCCAAAAAATTATAATGGGTGTCATTTACCTTTACACACCTTTTAGAAGTTAAACTTATTATAATTATAAGCCAGATTTTATGTGCAATACATATTTGAATCTAAACTGAATCAATGAAATGTAATGTGAAAGAAATTATATTTATCACTTTTATATCCAGACGTTTATTCTCACAAATACTATAAGTCACTTCCTATGGGCCAAGCTTCATAGTAGGAACTACAAGGATACATGTGGGAATATAAGGAGAAGTAAAATTAGGTTCCTTTTCTCACAACTGCAGATAGACAATTTAATTATTTAGTAAAATAGCACATTGTAAAAAAGTACCATGCAAGGGAACACCCGTGCTATGGCAGCACGTGGTTAAAGGAACTGAGGTAACTGTTTCAGCATTTCCACCTCTCTGTAAAAATCTCTCATCTGTCCATGCACTGGATCCACCTGGCATATATATTATATATTTTATTTTAAAGTCCATGTCTGATAATTATGACATCTGGTATATACGTGAGTCTGATTCTCTTGGTTGCTTCATCTCTTGGCAGCATGTTATTTTCTTTTCATGTGTGTGTCTTGTAACTTCTATTGAGTCATAGACATAATATGTAAAGGAACAGTGGAGACTTAGGCAAATGATGCTTACACTTGAACCTGGGCATTCCCTTTCTTTTTCTAAGCCATTAGTATAAGAAGTTGAGTCAGGGTGCTCAGAAATTGAGCTGTGTATCAGTGTTGTTGTTACTATTGTTATTCTCAGTGAACCACAAGCTTTCATTTTTCCAGTTATTATCATAGGCTCAGTGTAGGGCTTGAGGTGCTTGAAGTTATTTATTACTGTTGCTATAATTAAACTCAGTTTTCAGCAGGCCTTGAATAACGAGTAAGAGGGGGTTCTCCCCATGCTTTTGCTCCATTGCTGGAAGTATTCAGCTGCTGCTTATTATTTGATTCTGGAATTATGGAAGAGGTAGGGTGAAGGTTCTTTGACCTTGTGGCTCAGTCTAAAATTGAGGCAGGCTCTGCAAACCTGGCACATAGGAGTGTGACTTTCTAAGTAGAGATTCACTAGAAGAACTCAATAACAGATTTAAACTGGCATAACAAAGAATTGCTGAACTTAAAAATAGATCAATTAAAATGACCTAATCTGAGGAACAGAGATAGAAAAGAATAAAGAAAAATCAACAATATGTAAGAAACCTGTGGGACACGATCTATTATACCAACAAAAGCATAATGGGTGTCCCAGAAAGAGAAGACAAAGAAAGGAGTGGAGGACTATTTGAAGAAATAATGGCTGAATATTTACCAAATTTAATAGATACAGCAGAAAAGTTTAATGAACTCCAAGTGGGATAAATTCAAAGAGATATACACCAAGATATATTGTAACCAAAATAGGAAAGCCAAGAAGAAAGAAAGAATATTGAAAGCAGCAAAAGAGAAGCAATTCATCACATGCAAAGGAGGCTCAATAAGATTAACAGCTGGTTTTTCATCAAAAATTATGGGAGCCAGAAGGACGACATATTCATAGTGCTAGAAAAAAAATGTTAATAAAAAATTCTATGTACTTCAAAAGTGTCCTTTAAAGATGAAGGAAAAATTAAGACATTTCCACATAAAAAGAAACAAGAGTTATTTGTTAGCAGACCTGTGTACAAGAAATGCTAAAGAGATTCCTTTAGGTTAAATTGAAAGGTCACAACACAACAATCGAAAACACACACACAAGAAATAAAGAACTCCAGGAAAAGTAATGATATTGACAAATATAAACTACAATACTAATTTAGATTTTTGTCCATAACTTCTTTATTTTCCTATCTGTTGTAAAAGACAACTGTAGAAAGCAATAATAACTTTATGTTGATGGGCACACAATGTATAAACATGTATTTTTTAATTTTTGTCATGTTCTTTTCATGTTGTTATTATCATACATTACATTTAACAAGGGTTCAAAGACCTTTAATATGTGGTTTGGTTAAAATAATCTTGATATGTGAATAATCCAAAGTACTAGATACTAAACTACATATTAAGTTTCCTAATATGATTTTTCATGTCCATTTGTGAATAGTTATTTAAATCTTCCTATTTATATTTATATTCAGTCAAAAGATTGAAATACATTTAACTTTTCTATGAACATATTGAAAGAAAGGAAGAAGTAGGGCTAGTACTGATCAGGATGAGGAAGTTCAAAACATCTAGCTTTGAGGCTTCTGGATGTGATAATCCATATGTGGGTCATCCGCATGAGGCTTCCATCGTCCTTAAACAAAGAGCAGAGAATGTCTATCATTGTTTCTGTGTTTAATAGTCATTCCTTCATCTTCTTTAAAAAATGATTGCAATAGATGCAACAAATACCCTATTTCCAGTGCAAACGCTTCTGCATCAAAACAAAGGAAAAACAACACCCTTCAAAACTACTGTAAGAGTGATTTTTCTAAAGCACAATGGTAGTCATGACACCATCTATTTAAATACCTTCAGCAGTTTCTTCCCTGGCACCATAACTCCCAAACTCACAGCCAAAGCCCACCGTCCTCTTCAGTGGGCCACTGAATTATTTTCCAGAATCATGTGTGAGTACCAATGTTTTTTAAACTGCAATTCATGATCTAGCAATTCCTCATACTGAACCCAAATCAGAGTGGGGAGGGCATTGTGGAGGGCAGGAGAAATGATGTCCTAACAGATACATTGATGTTCATAAATTATTAGTACATAAGGTAGAAAAGGTGTAGAAAAATACTTATTACTATTATATAGTAGCAAAAAATAAAAGATAACTACTTAGATGTTTAAGTGAAAATGACACAGTAAATTTTAATGCATTCATACAACCTTAATGCATATGGGCATTAAAAATCATTTCTGAATTTTTTTAGTGTTTATGCCTATTAGTGATAAAGTGAGGCAAAAAGCTAAATACTTTTGATCATATTTACAAAGAATATACAAACTACATGCCATAAACTTACATGCCATAAACATGTAAGACATGTGCTACATATGCATTTAAATATGGGATGAAATTGCGCTAACAAAATCATAGTGTCTATGGATAATGGAGTTGGGAGTAATTTATGTGATTTTTATTTTCTTCTTGCAATGCCTTTGTAGTCTCACATTTTGACAGTAAAGACACCTGCTACTTTCATATAAACAATAGTTTACAATTGATATTATTGGCATTAGTTCCTAAAATGATCAATCATCACATAATTTGTGTGAAATGCATGCCTTTGCCATTCACATCCTGGAATCTGGAATGCCAGCTTTTCATCCCATGGATTTTCTTGTGAGAAAATGACATCATCTAAATTTGTTTAATGCCAGGAAAGTGGTTTGAAGATGAAAACTACTACATAAGTGCTAAGTATTGTTATTGATCATTAAAAATCACTCAACGTATCACAAGTGATTCTCTTCATTACTGGCATGAAAGCCATTTTCTCCAAGCAGAGGGTAAGGATTTACTCACAATATTGACATTTTAAAAAGTGTATTACTGGGAGACATGGAGTGCTAGAAACACTTATCTTTCCTTTCATTTGAGTCCTGTTGTGAGAACAATATATTTTTGTGGTGTCAGCTCTGTATTTATCAAACATATCAAATGCTAATACTATTGCTACATCATAAATTTTGCAGAAAAGTGTTATATCAAGTAAATTTCACATGAACAATGATTCCTGCTAACATGAATGGTGTAGGTGGAGGTAGAGTTGGTGAAGGGCTGGTCTCTTCAGGACTGGATTGGTGACACCTGCATCCAGAATAGATGACGTTAAGGCAGATATGGATTTTTAGAGTTGAGAGAACAGGTGGAAGGGTGTAGATTTTCCTGGGGCTGGTGTCGGCCTTCTGAGGAAAAGATGTTTTCTGAGTTTGCTCTCCAGATTATGGCAATATGGACATCTTCGCTGGTACCATCCAAGAGGGATCTTTAGGTTTAGCAGGCAACAAGTACCATCTTCCCTTATTTATTTTCATCTGTGTTTCACAGACATTCCATTGCTAATAACCACCTGCAAGGCAAGGATTACTGATATATATATATATATATATATATATATATATATATATATATATATATATATGTATGTATGTATTTGAGAAAGGAACTAAAGCTCAGAGATTGTTGCTTGACCAAGCTTACACAGATAATAAGTTCTAAAAAGGGCCCTAGTACCCTTCTGAAGGACAGGGAGATTTTCACTGCCCCACTGAGGTGCTAATGCGATGGGAAAATGGAGAGGATTGAATGAGGGAGAGCCCCGTTATGCTTCCTGTGTAATTTCTACCTCTGGTGCCAAACTTTATCTTGAAATTAACTTTCATTTAACAAGAGCTTTTTCTGCCTAATTTCAGGTGGTGTGATAGAAATAAAATAGGATAAAAAATGAAATTTATATTCTTAGCTGTGTTGCTAATTAGCTGATTGTTCTTGTTTCTCACAGATTCAATAGGGATCATAACATATTCCATATCTTTATTAGCATCATTTGAGATTAATAGATGTGGAAAAAATTAAAGTGTTAAGTAATTTCTTATTCATAGTATTTCTGTTCTTACAGCCTTTGGAGCACAGGTAGCAAACACAAGTCCCACAGACTGAAACCGGCTCTCCACCTTGTTTTATCTGGCCTGGCACCTTGTTTCTACCCCTCAGCAGCACCAAGCCCTCGCTTACCTGTTAAGGAGTAGTTACATTTATACAGTCCTAAAATCACAATCGGCCCTTTGAAGGCAACCACCAGGCTGATGTGGCTCCCAGTGAAAATGAGTTTGACACTCCTGCTTTAGAGAATTTCTTAAATACTTTTTGGTTACTCCCTGACATTGAAAAGTTGGTGAAATAGTTGTCACCAGTTTCCCATGATTTCATTATTCCTCTGTCAGATGATTGTTGAGTCCATGCACAGCATGCTCTAAGGAACCTTCTGAGTGTGTGTGTAGTATGCAGATACCATTCACGTACACTCTTTAAGCTCTTCAATCTCCATAAATTTGTGGATTTACAATCAAGTATGTGTTTTCAAAGGGACAGCTGCTTCCCAGTTCTTATTTCCTTAGAGAGAATATTTGCAACACTTCATTTAACTTTTCTCCATGTTCCAAAATCATTACCAGCATCATGTCATTCACACATGTGTTATGAATCATTGGTCAAATTCAAGGAGCAGGTTATGTCCAAACTGCCTAAGGTATGTAAACTCAATGTTTAGAGAGAACTTACAGGAACCTATCTCAAATATACCACAATAGCTACTTCAATGCTATTTCAAAGAATAATTTATGATTATGTTTGGTATTTTTTATCTTATTTGAGATTTATTTCTGATGTGCAGGGGTAGTTAAACATTAGAAAATCATGAAATGTATCTATGTAATACAATTAAATATAAAAAGCACATGATCATCAGAACAGATAAGGAAGATGTCTTTCCTACAATTCAAAACACATTCATGATTAAACATTCTTGATAAAATAGGACAAAGTAAGACCTTTACTAACCTGGTTAAAGAGATTTACAAAAAAAATTGCATTTGTATCTTTTACAAAAATATGAAAGCATTAAAAACATTCCTTTAAAATAAAAAGTAAGTATATTATCACTATTTCTATTTTTTATTGTTGTTTAATTACAGTTGTCTCACATTTTTCCCTGTTGCTCTACCCTGTCCTGCCCATCCTCCCCTAGTCAATCTCCACCCCATTGTCCATGCCCATGGGTCCTTTACACATGTTCCTTGACTTGTCCCTTCCCCTTCCTTCCCCGTTATTTCCCTCCCCTCTCCCCTCTGGTCACTGTCCATTTGTTCTTTATTTCCATGTCTCTGATTCTATTTTGTTCATTTGTTTGTTTTGTTGATTAGGTTCCTGTTAAAGGTGAGATCATATGGTATTTGTCTTTCACCGCCTGGCTTATTTCACTTAGCATAATGCTCTCCGGTTCCATCCATGCTGTCTCAAAGGGTAGGAGCTCCTTCTTTCTGCTGCGTAGAATTCCATTGTGTAAACATACTGTAGTTTTTTGATTCATTCATTTACTGCTGGGCATTTAGGGTGCTTCTAGCACTTGGCTTTTGTAAATAACACTGCTATGAAAATTGGGGTGCCTAGGTTCTTTTGCATTGGTGTTTCAGGATTCTTAGGGTATGATCCCAGCAGTAGAATCACTTGATCAAAAAAAAAATTCCATTTTTAGTTCTTTGAGGAAATTTCTACTGTTTTCCACAGTGGCTACACCAGTCTGCATTCCCACCAACAATGTACTAGAGCTCCCTTCTTTCCACAACCCTCGCCAGCACTTGTTCTTCATTGATTTGTTTATGATGGCCATTCTGACCAGTGTGAAGTGCTGTCTCATTGTGGTTTTAATTTGCCTTTCTCTGATGGCTAGTGGTGTTGAATATTGTGGTGTCATAAGCACAATACTGAAACTAAACTAAAAGTCACAAAACAGGAAAAAGAGGTGATGCATTAAATTATTTTGCCCTTTATCTACTTTATTTACTTTCACCCAATGTTTGATTTGTATTTCAGTGACATAACTTTTGCAGTTAAATGAAAGCAGAAGAATCTAAAAGCATGGAATTTGTGAGGTCCTTATACCATCACTATCTATTATATAAAAAAATTGTAAGCAGCCCAAACAGAATATCCAGATATCCATATCTGTACCAATAAAGAAATTTATGTGCACCCTTTACATAAAAGGCTCTTCAGATTTGGACCCACATCATATTTCCAAGTAAATACTTTCCAAGTTATTAGAATACTTTTGTATCTTCAAATTATTGAATTGCATACATCAAAGGATAGCAAATTTTCTGGAAAGAGGGTAAAGAGTCAATAATTTTAGATTTTGTAAATCATTGAGTCTGTTGCATCTACCCAAGTTGGCCTCAGTAGCACAAAAGTGTCCATAGGCAATATGTAAATGATTGGGTGTGGCTGATGAGCCAGATTTGGCCAATGGCCCCATATTCTCTATGCATAAAGAATGTCATCTTCCTAATAGCCCTCCATTCTTCTACTCCAATCTGGGCTGGTTGCTTCCTACCAGGTTTAATTACTGTTCACCAGTGACTGACTTTTATTGCTCTCCTATTTTTAGAGCTCATATCTTCATCTTTTTGATTTACTGCCTCAATTTGCTGTATTATCAAGTAATAAGCCAATAAAGGGGTATTAGTGTTTTTTCTGACTCCTCGCTTATTTGAAATATCTTTATTCTGTGTTCATAATCTGATTGGTAATTTAGCTAATTATCAAATTTTAGATTGAATATAATGTTTTCCCTCAGAATATTGACAACATTGCTCCGTTTTATTCTGATACTCCGAATACTAAAGAGAAGTCTAATATTGGTCTAAATTTAGGTCTATGTGTGTAATATGTTTCTTTTTCTTCTTGGAAAATTTCATAATCTTTTTACTGTAAAAGTTCTGGAATAAAACAATGATGTGCCTACATGTGGGTCATTTTTATTCAGACTAATCCCCATTCAGTAGTACATTTAAATTCAAAGAGTAGTGTCCCTTATATTTCAGGAATTTTTTTATTTTAATTATATGAAAATTTCCACTCCTTCATTTTTCTCTTTTACTTTTTTGGAACTTCTACTAGTGTAAATTCAGTTCTTTGATTGCTGCTTTATGTTTTTCATCAGTTGTCCTAAAATTTTAATCCTTGTTTATTTGTGTTTCCAAAATATTAAATCCCAAACCTTTAAATTGTTTATTTTATCACATTTCTAGTACCTAAGTCCTTTTATATTCTCCAGTTCTCCATTTTTTCATATGACCTATTATACTTACAGGCATGAAATAGCTTTCTAGCACTCCAGGAAAATATATACATATTGTGAAAAGTGACTTTCCGTGAAATTTCTAATTCCTCCAGGGATACATTTCTTTTCATGTGCTTGGTCTTACTCTGCTGTGCTTCAGGCTTTCTTCTGCCGGCAACTGAGCTTTGATTATTTGCTCATCACTACATTGCAAGGCATTTGAGAAACAGACTAGGAGCTCAGCTCACGCAAGCAGACTGGGTCACCTAGCACACTTGGCCTAGAGCTGAACGTGCAAGGATCTGGTCTACTGGGAAGGGACTCAAATCTCGGAACAAGAGGAGTTTTCTTCGAAGATGCCACCCTCTACCCTGGCCTCTATTGTTCTCATCATAATGCTTATTCAATTTTGAGAGAGAGAGATTCAAAGAGGGAGAAATAGAAAGACTGAGACAGAGAAATATGGCAAGTAGGTAAGGGAGGTGCGGCTGCCAGTTCGGCATACAGGCTGAGGTGTGGGGCTTTCACAGGCTTCTGATTTAGTCTTCTGTTTTCAGCCAGGCTTTTTGTGACCAGCCACTGTGGCACTTGCTGTTTCGAATCTCAAACTCTTTGGGGTTCCTCTAGCCAGTTCTCATCATCTGCCAACCACTTCTATCTGCTCTCTGTTTTCCAGTCATGAAGTTCAATTTCTCATCTGGCAATAGGCACCCATCATTCATTTCATTGTTATCAAAGCAAAGTCTTTCAATTCCTATACTAAGTTTTGGAGCCTGCCATGGAAAGATCACTTACAAATACCTATTTTCAATTTGAATGCTAACCTGGAAACGCTGATTAGCATTTCTGGGATTAAATAAGGTCTCTGGAGTTCATACTCTCTTATAATCAGTATATTAATGCTTGTTTCCCACACCTTTTAATTTCTGAAATATGTTCGGAGTCATTAGCCAATCTTATGAGTATCTTATTAATGACCAATAACTTACAAAGTCTATTTTGTCCTCCAAATGCATCACCCTTTTTAAGGTTATGCCAAAGCATTAAAACTCTATCCAACTCATTAAGAACTGATTCTGTAATCAACTAATCTTGCATGAATATATTGCAGAAATCAAGGAAAAGAATCAGCATATCTCAAATACAAAACCCTAATTATTGCTTCTCTCCTGTGAATCCAAACACAATTTAATCTCAAGGATTCAAGAGATAAAACACCTGGAATTACTAATTAGTGGCCTTTAATTTATGTGATAGTATCTGGATATTATTTTATTTTTCTTGAGCAAGTAGCAATACACTCACAACAGCTTCATTGTTTATGTGTTAGCTTCCAAATCTTACTAAGATGGAACTCAGAAAAAGTGGTTTTTCTGAGTGGTTATATCTATGCATGGCATAAATACACTTGAGATTCTGAGAAATGATTCTGCAAATCACAAATATTTTATTTCTCTTCTAGCATTTTTGACACAAAATTTATAGCTGTTTCATTCTTTTTTCAAACTTTGTTTATTTTTCTCTGAGTTTTTACTATTTATCTTAGCTTTTAGCATTAGAAAATTTAAAACCCAAAGAAATACTTTCGTTTAAAGTTAGGAGAACCTTTGTATCCTAAGGTTTTAGAAATTCTTCTTTTCAGTGATGATTGTAAGATTTGTGTATATATATAGATAGTTGTATGTATGTATATAAATGTATATACATGTAAAATGTACATATATGCATGCTTAAATAGTAATAATGTAGGTTTAAATTGTTTTAAATTTGCAAAATGTTTTTTTAATCCATGATCTTTTTAATTCTATAGTTTTCTGGTGATATTGTGTCAGAATTCAAAAGTATATGTTCATTGGAAATATTTGTTGCTAAGAAATTTATAGAGCAGATCAGTGTTGATAAATTAGTTTAAACAGTAAATTAAGTTTACTCATTAACTCCAATTTTATTGTAACCATTTGACAAAAACATTTCCAATATATATTTAAAGGTCTTTCTGAGCTAACAGAGCAAGGATTTTTTTTCTTACTCCAGTGTAATAAAATGGTGACTTCACACGGGTTTTCAAGTATAGAGATAACCTTGCTGAAAAATTACTTGACTAAATGACCCAAAGGATTTTAAAAGGTTATTTTTTTTGCTTGTTCCATTTTTGTTGGTGGTAGTTTGCTTCTTAAAATATGGCTCCCAAATACACTTTTAATAGATTTTATAGCACCTCTTATTATAGGTTTTCTCAGTGAGGTTGCTTCTTGATATGATTTGCTCCCTTCATTTCCTATTATTTTGTCTCTTACTATGCATAACTTTTTGTATTATGTGTTTTTATTGCAAGACACCTCTAACATATTTTTGAAGTATTCATATGATAAATTGATGGATAAAAGAGAAAGAGCCAGAGATAAAAAATCTTCCTCAGTAAAAAATACAGATCTCCTAATCAGTGTCATTATTTACAGTTGCTTTCATCATGTACTTTTTTTGTCTAATAACATAAAATGGAACTTTATCCATGCATATTCTGACAGACAGAAAATTGTGCTTTTATGTGTTTGAAAGTTTACCTTGAATGTTTTGTCTTACACGACAACTTTAAAATAACACTGTCCTACAGACGATGTTGCCTGGAGCTGTGGCTCTTCGGGGCTCTTTCTATCTGAGCATGGCACTCGTGTTTGCAACTTCATGCTGTAACAGAACAAACCCAGGGGCGGGGATGAATGATATACTATTACTTAATGGACCCCCTTTTGTGCTCCAGGAATCCCCACCGCATGCTGTACTAGGTTTGCCTTGTCTGCCACCAGGGAAAGATGTCTCTCAATGCCAGAGATTGGTGAAAAGGAAAGGAATTATTTATTTAAAGAATTATACAGACTTAGAGTAATGACTTCATGTCTTCATTAAAATACTGAAGTCCTTTAGAATGCCCACAAATGCACACAGTCCTTACTTCACCCAGTCCAGAGTACCATTTCTCAGGAAAAGAAGTAGAAGTCTGTGGCTCAGGTAGCCCCTCGGCTCCCAGAACCATCACTATGTTGTGACCACAATCTCCAGTTAATCCAAAACCATGTGGCACCTCCTCATGACCCACCTGCAAGAATTCTTTCACTCCTTTCCTTCCAAGAAAGGTCTTTCCTGCTTCCTAAGCCACAATGCAAAAGGGAGCACCCCAAAGCCACATGGTCCCAACCCTCCCACATGGCTGCCGCGCCTGGGTTTTAATCCCAGTGCCAATCTTCCTCTGCATCCTCATTTCTGACTCTTCCTGCAATCAGTTACACCTGCCAGAATTCCCATATTTTTCCAGCCTTTCTTGGCTGCCATAGTAAGTCCGGGCAGGCATGGCCTCATGGTGTGGAGCCAATCATCTCCAAGCTCTCACACAGGCGCTGTAACCAGGGGGAGTTGCCTCCCAGTTACATCCTGGGTGGAAGTCACTCCCATCCCCCTGGCTCAAAGTGTAGCCACAGCTATTTAGCATATCCATGAAACCAGTTAAAACTTATAGATATGTTAAATGACCATGTCTGAGGTTATTTACAAAACTGCTGCTGTACAAAACAACTCTCAATGGCCCTGCTCCATGTGTCCCAGCCCCCAGTTCAGACCTCTGGAGGTGAGGGCATCCCATATTTTTAATATTTCCTGGACACCCTGAGTTCTGGACCCCATTACAAATCCCTCTTTGGTGAGGGGGCCCTGGCTGCACCCTGTATCAGTGCCACACATGGGTCCAGAAAAAAACGACTGCATTTCTCGTGGACTATTCCTGGCAGCTGAGTAGGATCACAAGCAGAGACCCGTGGGGAATTGGAAAACTGTCCTTTCATCAACATCACCCTAACCATTTTGCTCTTTAGGCATTTCTACACATTTCTACATATCATAATTATTTAACAATGTCACTTAGATCATGAAAATGGACTAACACTGACATACCTGCAGACTCTCGTGGCTCTGTCATTTTTATTTGACTATTCTGAAAGAGTTTTACTTAATTTTAGGGAAATTTTCTTGTATGGGTTAGATCTCTGCAAATGTGCTTTTAAAGGGATGGTTGTCCTCCAGTTTGCACTAGGGCTTGAGGACACAGTAAGTAATAAGGAAGCTTTGTTTTTAATGAGTGGTAACTTGTCGTCAAAACTGTCATTCTTTTAAGTAAAAAACAAAAAACAAAGACAATGTATTTGCACATAGGGGGACAATAATGTGATCCTCTACCTAGTATTAGTTCTGATATTGTAAGCTAGAAGTTACTATTCAGAATAAGCCAATATTATTGAGATCATAAATTTAAATAATTTCTTCCCAGGTTTGGCTAATATGGACAATAACTTAAGCATGTATTTCTCCATATAGCCAAAACATCTATTTTATTCTTGAAATTATAATCTTCACAAGCTCCTTGGCACATCCTGAGAGGAGTTGCATAAAAGAGTCTATGAAATTGGTAACAAACATCTATTATTATTATGCATAATATAAAACTGAATATGCAGACCTCACCAGCTATTCTAGTTATTATGATTATAAAATTTAGGCTTAAGCAACCATTTATTATGTTCACAAATTTGGTTATAAGACATTCAATTAGGACCCCATGGAGATGCCTTGCTTCTGCTCCATAATGTTGGGGCCTCAGCTGGTAGATTCAAAGACTGGAAAATAGGGCATCTGAGGGCTCATTAACACACACAGCTGGCAGCTGATGCCACCTGTTGGCTGGACCTTGGCTGGTGCTGTCAATCAAAACTCCTGTGATAAGCTCACCAAGTGACCTGTGCTTCTTCACGTCATTGTTGTCTGAGTGCAAGGAAGAACATTCAATGTTTGGAAGGAGCCAGATGGAAGTCATAGAACTCATTGTGATCTAGCCTCAGAATTTTTAAAGCACCAATTCTGCTACATTCTCTTTATCACAGCAGCCACAGGCCACTGTAATTTCAAGGGGAGGGGGAATTGACTCCATTGCTCGATGGGAGAGTGGTAAGGTTCTGGAAGAGCATGTAGGACAAGAAATTCTGTGTGATCATTTTGGGGAACTATAATCTACCACATTAACTATGAAAGAAGTATCAAAATAGTATGAGTATACATAATTAAACACTACTAGATTGTCATGTTGGGGTTTTTTATTAAAACTTTCAGCCTCTTTAAGAGACGTATCTTTGATTTCCTTGACTTTCACTGGGTTTCTATTATTGATAATTTTCCACACTTAATAATTGCTTGTGGGTTTATTTAGAGCCACTCAAAATAATTCTTAACACATAGTAATTGGAAGGATCTTATTCTTATCATGACTTTTTATGAAAACACTGTCAAATTGTTATGAGGATAAATGAAATAATTTATTATTCACTTAAACCTATTATTACAGAACCATTGTTTCAGAACTCGAATGTCAATATTAAGAAAAGATTGTCTGCCAGAGGAAGACACTGGATTACACATATTGAATTTATTTTTAGTGAGTACAAAACAACAGGACACTAAACATAAAGTTTCCCAATTTGTCCGACAACACACATGGCTGAATTCAAGTTGTGCCTGGGGAATTGAAATGGAGTCTGACTAGACTGAGAGGACAGATTCTGGTTGTGCAAAAGAAAGGCACAGGGTGTGGATTGGAATGTAAATTATGTGTTAAAAACCAAAGCTCTGAACACTTATTTAAAATCATTCTCATTTGCAGATTGAAAACAACATGTAATTCAAATTATAATTGATTTAATACATTATAAATGTATATACTAAATTTAATTTTGACACATTCATAATAAATCTAGCCTTATATATTATTGAACACTTTTCCAAATCAGTAGGTTAATTTTGGGGGAAAAGGAAAAGGCAAAAACTTCATATTGAAACTCTCCCAAATATGACTGACCCATATTGCATTCTAGATCAACGTAAAGGGTATGTACAATGAGCCACCACCAATAAATTATTTATAGTACTTACTATGCTTTTTGTATTATACAGACAGCATCTAAGGTTACTTGTGTAAAAGATGTGTAAAATAGCAAATGTTATCAGTAAATGTCAGTGAAATTCTCAGTTAAACTATTTAAACATATAGTACTCAGTTTAGTTATATAATTATTGCTTTCCTCTATACAGCAATGGTTTTATAGAATAACTTTTCTGCCCCAAGCATGCCAGTGTGTAGTACTGATTTAAATTTATCTCTGTCTGAAAAATAAAGCTACGAAGAATTCCCCCAAAGCAACAACTTCCTTCTCTGAAACTCAATCCTTATCTTCTATCACATCCTAAAGGTACAGATAACTGAATAACAGAATAGTCTCTGTGCTCAAAATACCCACCGTGGGGGCACACTGGGGACTTTGACATCAGCTGGCTTGTTCCCTGGGTGAAATAGGTTCTGTCTTTTTTAATTCTGCAAAAGCTGTATTTTACAACGTTCATCATAATCTACTGAATAAGTGTCCCATGGTATTAGAGTTGCTGTTATGTTGATGCCTTTCAGAATATCAAACTATTATTAAATTCTGAATATAGTTTGTTAGCAGGAACATAAAGCACATTTCCTTATCAGTAACTTTTTATTTCATGAGTATTCTGCTCAGAAACCAAATGCCAGATGGCCCTGAAACCAATTGCTTCTATTGGATGGAGAACGCACGTGCCAGTACTGTTTGCAAGCCCTATTGCTTTTACCCTCTAAATAGAGGCCCTTCACAATGCTTACACAATCATTGCCTTGATTGTTGCTTCTATCGTTTCTTTCCTAGACTATTATTTTCTCTTTGTGCTCAGAAACCCCTCACTAGCCACAATTTATTTTTTATTGTTTCCTAAACCATACTGCTCTTTGCCTAAAATTATTATTGACTCTTTGTTATTAGCAGGATAAAGAAAAAAAATCCCACAATACTCTCTCCTGGCAGACCTACAAGACCAAACTCTTCGCATATCATTCTTTCCCCTTCCCTTCCTCCTCCTTCCCTCCCTCTCTTCCTCTCCTCCTCCACTCTTTCTTCCTTCTTTTATTATTCATTCCAGGAATATGTGTTGTGATCCCACTACATACTAGACACTATATATAGCCTCTGGAATACTATGGTGAGTAAAAATAACAATGCTGTCTTAGGCAAATAGACCAAGGTCAGTGGGGTGTTGGGAAACACACTTTCACCAAAAAATCATTATCATAAATGTTAAATTGCAACCTTGGCACATGGCCACAGAGAGTACATTGTATGAACACAACATACGATGGAAGAATTTGATCTCAACAACAGGAATCTGGGTGAGAAGATTTTACAAGCTTTATTATATAACACGGTACAAAGTAGGCAGTTTTCATTTATTTGATGGAGGACCTACTAGAGGGAAGAAGGAGCTGGGTGGAGAGATCACATACAGAAGGTGATGGCGACACCTGAACTGCCGTGGGAAAGCCCTACAAGGATGCTGAGATAACAGCAGATTATGTTGTCTTCTCTTTTTTCTTTTTTTTTTTCATTTGCAAAACCAACCAAAGTTTAGCTCATGATTTTATTCCTTTTATATTTAAAAATATTTTAAGTGCTATGCTTTGCAATTTCAAGGATTTATTAAGTAGTGCTTTTTTAACTTTTTTAATTGTTGTTTAAGTACAATTGTCTCCATTTTCCTCCCACCACTCCCCCCACCCCAGCCATCCCCATCTCCCACCCTTGATCCTATCCCTCTTTGATTTTGCCCATGTGTCCTTTATAGATGTTCCTGAAAACCTTCCCCCTGTTTCCCCCCATCGTAAGCCTGACAAGAGATTAACCAATTGCAGTGATATTACCAAAGATTCAGTTTTTGGTTACATTGATTTTTCTGTATTTTTCCTTTATTTCAATTTTGTTGATCCATGCTATATTTAAAAAATTATTATTTCCTTTCTTCTGCTGCCTTTAGCTTTTATTTGTTCTCTTCCTACTTTCCTAAGGGGTGAGATTAGATTATTAGTTTTAGATCTTTCTTCTTTCACAATATACACATTTAACATAAAATTCCTGTAAATGTTGCCAGTGGAAGTGGGGCTCTTTCACAGGATTGAGAGAAAAGCATTCCATGGACCCACTCACGGGAGACTGTGGTGTGGTGTGGTAAGATTCCTTTGGGTGGAAGCAGAAGGCTGCCCCTGTGTTCCATCTCTGTCCATCCCACCATGGAAAAAGTTCAACTTGTCCTCAGCAAGGCCAAAAGAAAGCCCAGTGTCCAGAGTGTCTGTTTCATATTAAAGCTTAGTCCTTCAGAGCCCAACAGGTGACTGCTAAGCAGTCTCAGTCCCAGTCCAGGTAGCTTAGTGCTGTTCCTGGCTGTGCTGCTGTACCCAGGCTGCTGCCTGGAGCCTGCATTTAGAGTCCGCACAGCTGCTGGGTTTGGGGCTGTTAGACCCCATGGTTACCATGGAGAGAACATGCTAACATATGGGGCCAGGGCGGGGGGCACTTCTTTGTTAAGCTGGGTTATATTGTCTCTGGCTTGGGATGGAGGAGGCATTTTTTCAAAATAACCAATCAACTTCCCAAGCTTTTGTGAGCTTTCTCTGGGTCCACCTCTTAGCCAATTGATCCCTTCCTCAGGTTAAACTGAAAGGCCTCTATGGTGGAGGACCTCCCCCTGCACATGTGTTTACCCTCCCCCTCGAAAATGCTTACTTCCCCCCTAGCATGGGCAAGTAGACCAGGGAGATTTAAAAGGTGGTCCTTCCTCCCTGTACTGGGAAAGGGAGGGCTGTTCATTGTTAACCCCCTTTGTGGGGCAATGCTGCAGTCCCTGGGGAGTGTGTGAAGCTGTAACTTCCTACTGAAACAAACTTACAATGTCTGATTCCTTTCGTTTTCTTCCTTTATTAATAATAGCTAACTACCTACCATAACATAAGCACTGGTTTTACTGTATCCCACAAAATTTGATGTTTTACTTGTATTATCTGTTTGATAATTTCCACATCTATGTGCCATATCTGAGTCTAGAACTCAATCTGAGTTCTGATGATTGCTGCATCTCTTCAGAGAGTATTTTTTCTTGACTGTTGTATGCCTTGTGATTTTTTTTCCAGAAAGCTAGGTTGTTTTCAGTAATAGAATCTGAAGTAAATACACCTTTCATGTGAAGATTTATTTTAATTTGGCAGAGCTGTTTAATGTTTGTTATAACTATAGTTATCGGAGACTTTGAATTCCTTTAGTGTCTTTGTATTTCCTCTCTTGACTTGGCTCTCTTTGTAATTCACCTCTGACATCCAGTGTTTCTTTTGATCATGGGGGAGGGGAAGTGTTCCAGAATCTTCTAGTTAAGCTTCAGTCTCTTAGTGAGCCGGTGACTCAGGACTGACTCACAGATATTTCCCAAGTTGTACAGTCCACCTAGCCTCTCCATATCACCTATTCCCTGACCCCTACTTTCCATCTCCTTTTCTGAAACCCTGACCACTGCTTTATTTTTCCCCCTTTGTTGAAACTAAAAATCTGGATGGGGCTATGATGAGGAGGAATCCTCTTCCCCAAGCTGGAATAAGACTCTGGTCAAGTCCTTGTCCCCAGGCAGGCGTTGTTTTGGAGAGGGCTCTGGGAATATTTCACAGTGGTTACTGGTTCCCACTCCCTACCCTCACGGTGCTCATTCATGTATCTTCACATGACGACCTTATGCATTTCCTGGAGGAAAAGCCCATGCAAGTGTGGGAACCCCCTACAGCTCTTGCCCCATAGAGTTTTCATGCTGGTTCACACTCCTCCTTCAACAAGTCATCAAAACCACCATTTCGGTGTCCTTACTGGTTTGTGGAAGCTGAACTGGGAAATCACCTCAACCTATTTACGTTATCTGTCTTCACCAAATCTCCATAGTCAAGAGCCTGGGACAGTTTTATAGTTTTATGGTCCCTTAAAAATAAGTTGGACCAGGGAAATCTCAACTTCAAAGGCAAAATAAGTGATACAACATCAAACTTAATTTAAAAAACTACACATCAAAAAATAAATGACAAAAAAACTTGTGGATCATAAATTAAATTTCATGACTGTGATGAGCCTATTGTTAGTGTTGGTAACTGGATATTAACAAAAGAGAAGGGAGCAAAACTGGCTAAGCTTAATTAGGTAGGAAGCTGCAGCTTTGCACACTCCTGGGGACCACTGCATTCTCTCTGGAAAGGATTTAACATCATCCAGCCCAGTGGCAGGTGTCAGGAGGAGGAGCAGGGGAAATTCCTCTGCTAGGCGCATGTGTACCAGGGGCCACAATGGCAACCATAAAAGGGAGTTCTCCAGCCTGAGGAAAAGATAGGACTGGATAAGAGACACAGAACCCCAGAATATCTCAGAAATGGATTGGTTAGGGAGAGGGCCTGACACAAGCCCACAAAGGACTGGGAAAGAGATGGTCAGTTTGAAAGCCTGAGATAATATAATCAAAGCTTAATGGAGGGCCCTGGCTGGTGTGGCTCAGTGGGTTGAGTGCCAGCTTGTGAACCAAAGGGTATTGGTTTGATCCCAGTCAGGGCACATGCCTGGGTTGCAGCCCAGGTTCCCAGTAGGGGGCGCATGAGAGGCAACCACACACTGAGGTTTCTCTCTTTCTCCTTCCTTTCCCTGTTCTCTAAAAAATAAGTAAATAAAATCTTTAAAACGAAAAGCTTAATGAAGATCCATGTCTCAGTGCCATACATTTTTTCACCTGTTCATTTTCACTTTCTCTCTGTAGCAGCCACATGAGCTGAGCAGCTGCACAGGCCCAAGGATGGGCTCCAGGTGTGAACCTGGGTACATTAATGCAGTACCAGCTGGAGCACAGCTGGGAGCCAAGACTATGCAAGCTGGATGGGGACAGAGTCCAAACTGGACTAAGCTTTGGTATGGACAAAAGAAATTGCACAGAATTTCTGGATCCTGGCCCTTCTGTGCTTGATGAACACAAGGCTGGATTTCTTCCACATGGGACAGACACAGATGAGACACCAGGAACCTCGGGGCAGTCTTTCCTTTCTACCCCCAATAAATCTTACCATTATACCTCATCACCCCTTGCATGGGTCCCCAGAGATGCTTTTCTTGTGACTTCATGGAAGGAACTCATTTTCATTGGCAACATCGTGAGACTTCTAATAATGACTATTAATTGACCCTATCCAAAACGCATAATTCTATGAATGGGTAGATTATAAAAGAACATAAAGAAATAAATATAATAAATATAGTATTCTTTATAATTTTAGATTACTTAAAAGCCATTTCTTATCATAACTGATAGAAAACAACAATATTGCCTGTCTATAGTGAAAACTAAGGAAATCAAAACTTTATCGACTTTTTTGATAAAAACTGGTGGGAAACATATTTATCATGGTGACTTTTTTCTGAGGAAATTATAATTCTCAGTGATCCAAGGTACTCTACAGTTAAGTGCTCTTGGGTTTAGTTTCTTTATCTGAATGTAAAAGTGGCTGTTGAGTTCTAAAGTCTCTATCTAGGGCTAACTGGTTAAATTAAAGATAACCAAGGCTTTTTAATAATTAAGGTATGTTCAAATTAAAAAAGAGTCATTAATAAAAACCACTTAATCTGTGGTGTCAACAGATTTACAGGTTGTTGGGTTTGATTAGAAGGCTCTCCTTCAATGTGGAAACCTGCTTTTAATTTATTCATCTTGCTGAAGTTCCAGGGCCATTTTAGTGTATATTCTTCACCACATGATTCACAGAAAACACATTTGCTAATCTTATAAAGAGGAAAATAAACTTTACTTACTTAAGTCCAAATATATTTTTTAGAACTAGCTTTCTATCAGGGTTATAGAAGTGCTGTCATTTATTATCTCCAGTCCTGACAGTGTATTATTATAATTTGTTTCAATATTATGGGTGGCCTTGCAGAAAATTTGCATAATGTTACAAAAGGAGAATATTCACAAAATAGTGATCAAGTCAGCATTCGGGGTAGTTGTATTTTCAGGCCAGCAAAGCACTTTAAAAATAAATTTAGTTTTGCTGGCAGGCACTGGAAGTGGCAGAAACCACTGGACTTGGATGTGTGAAAGACCCTAGTGGACCTTAGAAAGAGCACACCTTTCTGAATTTCCCTGTCCTTTTTCCCAGTTTTAAACTTAGTGACATTTTTATTATTGATCTGTTTCTTATATATGCCTTTCATCCCCACAAATTTCTTCTCTTTTTATTTCATGTACAGTGTAAACTGCCCTTGGAATCACCCAAAATATTTTTTACCTATTTGGATCCGGAAGTGTAACCGGACAGGGACCGGCCCAGAGCAGGTCTGCCTCAGGCTGGTCTGTAGAATGTGGGTTCTTGACCTTGTGTAGTAAAGATTTCACAACACTAGTCCAGGTGATTTTGAGAGTATGTTTATTGAAACTGGGGCCAATGAAAACAAGGAAGGACTTAGGGGAGAAGAAGTAACAGGAGTGAGCCTAGGCAGTGCTGTACTTTGACTCTCTAGAAAAGTCATAGGCATTATGCTAAGTGAAGTAAGCCAGGCAGTGAAAGACAAATAGCATATGATCTCACCTATAAGTGGAACCTAATCAACAAAACAAGCAAGCAAGCAAAATATAACCAGAGACATTGAAATAAAAAACAAACTAATGGTACCTAGAGGGGAGTGGGGAGAAAATGGGACAAAGAAGGGAAAAGATAGTAAAAAAGCATGTATAAAGGACCCATGGACAAAGCCAAACTGGGGAAGGATGGAAGGTGGAAGGTAGGGAGTGGTGGGGGGGAGTGGCGGTGGGATAATGGAGATAACTGTATTTGAACAATTAAAAAATGATAAAAAAAATTTTAAAAGAAAAGTTATAGGAAAGCAGTGAGACCAGGAGGGACTGCTTTTAGCTCGCTGGGAAGTCAGAGAAAAAGGGTGCCCTGGAGACAGAATCAGGGGTAGTAAGCCTTGGTCAAACAGCTGCTGATCACTGCTTCCCTGGCTGCAAGTCTCAAGGGAACCTGTAGAGTTTAGGAGTAAATAAAAAATTCATGCCCAGGAAGGAGTAAGGGCAGGGGTGTCCAACCCATGGCATGCAGGTCACATGTGTCCCAGGATGGTTATGAATGCAGCTCAACACAAAACTGTAAATTTACTTAAAACCTTTCTTTGTTTGTTCATCAGTTTTCATTAGTGTTTGTGTATTTAATGTGTGACCTAAGACATCTCGTTTTCTAATGTGGTCCAGAGATGCCAAAACGTTGGACACCCCTGACCCTGACCCTGCCCTGAGTCTTTGTCTTAAGGGCCTTTTTTATCTTTTTTAACCCATGGGTGAGAATCTTAGGGGAGGGTTTCAGCAGGATATTCATCAGCTTTACAGGTGCATTTTTAATATGCTTATGCATCCAAATGAGTATACAGGAAGGTTTGAGATTTTTCTTTGGCTTGGTATATAGTTTTCCTTTTATCTAGGGTCCATCTAGCTTTTCATGGTGTTTTTGTTATCTGTTCCCTTGACTTCATTTGTCCTTGGCTTTAGCTGCTACAAATGGCATTAACTGGGTTTCTGTTCTCTATATCCCAGACCAGGGTGATTTAAACTATGTATTCTCCAGTTAGGGAGAAGAGTCTTGCTCTCAAGTGTCCTTGGTTATGGAATATAAGGTCTTGTGATTAACCAGTTGGCTGTAAGTTGTTCAAATCATTTGGCTTTTGTTTAATTGTCTTGTCTTGGCTTCCCGATTCCACTTGCTCCAGAATTTTCCTAGCTTCTCACTATCCTGCCACAGAAGGATATGGTATGCCTAAGGGAAGTTTACGATGCTGTTTATCATACTATTGGTATGAAAAAGTACACATACAAATTCTTATGACACACATTATAGTTAATGCAGCAATCAAGATAATATTATACAAAAAGAACTTATAAAACTCAACACCAAACAAACAATCCAATTAAAAAATGGGCAAAGGACCTGAGTAGACACTTCTCCAAAGAGGACATACAGATGGCCAATAGACATATGAAAAAATGCTAATGTCACTAATATCAAAGAGATGCAAATTAAAACCACAATGAGCTATTACCTCACACCTATTAGAATGACTATCATCAATAAATCAACAAACAACAAGTGTTGGTGAGGAGGTGTAGAAAAAGGAACCATTTTGAAGTGTTGGTGGGAATGCAGAATGGTGTAGCCACTATGGAAAGTAGTATGGAGATACATCAAAAAATTAAAAGTGGAATTGCCTTATGGAACTAGGTAGTGATTCTACTTCTGGGAATACCTCAAAAACTTAAAAATGGAACTGGGTAGTGATTCTACTTCTGAGAATATTTCTAAAGAAATATGAAATACTAATTCAAAAGAATATATGCATTCCTATGTTCATTGAAGCATTATTTATAATAGCCAAGACTTTGAAGCAGCCCAAGTGTCCATCATCAGTAGATGAGTGTATAATAAAGCTATGGTACATTTACACAATGGAATACTACTTAGCTATAAAAAAAGAAGGAAATGTTACCTTTCG
This sequence comes from Phyllostomus hastatus, assembly GCF_019186645.2. Lineage (NCBI taxonomy): Eukaryota > Metazoa > Chordata > Mammalia > Chiroptera > Phyllostomidae > Phyllostomus > Phyllostomus hastatus. Next base: position 7,540,338 of record NW_025334017.1, on the reverse strand, counting down.
CAATATCATGGAAAGACCTGGAGAGTAGTATGCTAAGTGTAATAAGCCGGTCAGAGAAAGACAAATACCATATGATCTCACCTCTGTGTGGAATCTAATGAACAAAGTAAACTTACAAACAAAATAGAAACAGCCTCATAGCTATAGAGAACACACTGACAGCTGTCAGAAGGGTGGGGTGGGATTGGGCGGAGGTGGGTAAGAAAGGTGAAGGGATTAAGAAAGAATTCTTAAGGCTAGACAACAGTATGATGATTACCAGAGGGAAAGGGGGATGGGAGGAAGTAGATGAGGTGGGGGTGGGGGGAAGGGGGTATAAATGGTGGTGGAAGGAGATTTGACTTGGGGTGCTGTATATCATATAATATACAGAGGGTATATTGTAGAATTGTACATTTGAAACCTATATAATTTTATTAACCAGTATCACCCCGATAAATTCAATGAAAAATTATGACATAAAAACAAGTTTTAACAAGAGTTTATTTGAACCAGATTGATAACAATGCCCAGAAGCGATCTCAATGGATTGAGAAAATGTTCTGAGGAATAACAGTTTTACAGCTTATTTTATATGTTTGAATAAAAGGATGAGACATAAGGAAGGTTACATAAGGTTCCTTGGTGGTAGGTTAGGGTGGTAGGAGAAACGAAGCTGGGAAATCTCTGAGATTGGACACAAAGTAAAGTGAAGAGACACATGCTTCTTTTCGTGGGTGGGTACAGTACAGTGGATATTTACAGCACATAAAGATGGTATGCGGGGATCAAGACCACAACGAGGGGTTCTGTGGTCTTCTGCTGTGGTGGGAGATTGTGCCCTAAGAGTTCTGAAAAAGATTACTCTGATATTTCAAAGGTGTGTGATCTTAGATGCAAAAAGACATCAGACAGGCAGACCTAAACTTTTGACCTTTGTCAAAGAAGCTGCCGGCCTAGCACTTGACTACCTGTCATGACTCACTTCTAATTAGGAATTTTTATGTTCAGGCTACTCTATGTGGTCATTTTCAGTCTCTGAATTTGTAAGGCCACCGTGCAGGCCTCCCCTGAGCTCATCAGAATTAGTACATGACCACTTTTCAATCCACACCTGTAAACAAATATTTCTCTTTAATAAGGTGTTACTATTTCAATAATTGCCAGTCTTCACTCATACAGAGATTATAAAATAAATTCAGATTTTATAAATAAAATAATTATGTATGTTAAGTTTTATGCTGTATTTCAACCCATTTTGCATCTCATAGTTTAAATTTGCTTCTTTTTCATATGATTTGAGATCGATTGTCAATTAAGGAAGGTATGTCCTGGGGACAATCAGCCCAGTTTTCTGCTGTGACTAAGTTCCTCATTATCACCTCCAGTTTCCAGAGATACTGTCCCTCTTCTACCTCACTTTCTCAAACACCACAGCCACAGGACTGCTGTGCACTGCAGACACTTATGGAAGACTTGTGATAAAAAAGGAGATGGAGGAACAGCACAGTTGGCTTGGCCATTAGGCACCAGTGGTCCTAGACCATCTCTTCACAGGGGATTGATCACCGGTCATTTTTTTTCTTCAGAGGATTTGGTGTGTCACTGTTTTACTTGTGACCCTTCAGCATTTCTCAGTCTGTATCTTATTTCATATTTATAATAGCATTGTAAATTCCTGGTCTGCTCATTTTAACATCAGGGCCATCTTGAGTTCTTTTTTTCTTGGTATGGGTCATATTTCTTCACTTATCCATGTAACGTGTAACTTTATTGTGTGCATAGCAATCTCCATGAGACATTGCAAGGATTTTAAATTTTGCTGCCTTTCTTTGCATGGTTTTGTTTTGGCAGGCAGTTAATTGCTGGAAAACCCTCTTATCCTTCTGTTCTTGTAAAGTTTGGTTTAATGAGTGGCTAGAGCAGACGGTAGTCGTAGGGCACGGTCTTCTTCTTGGGCGGTGATTTTCAACTAGTGTGCTGCAAGGATTTGTTGTTTCTAGATGCTTTATTGTTTCTGCTGTTACAGATGTCCCATTTTTCCCCTTCACCCCTTCAACCCAGCCCATCCCCCACTTCCATCATCAGTGCCCTCACCAGTGTCCATGGGTCCTTTATGTATGTTCTTTAACTAGTCCCTTCACCTTGTTTCAGTCAGTCCCCATCTCCTCTCTCCCCTCTTACAACTGTCAGTCTATTCTGTGATCTCATGTTCTGATTCTATTTTGTTCATTAGTTTATTTTGTTCATTAGATTCCTCTTATAAGTGAGATCATATGATATTTATCTTTCATTGACTGACTTATTTCACTTAGCATAATACTCTCCAGTTCCATCCATGCTGTTGCAAAAGGCAGGGATTCCTTCTCTTTTTTTCTGCTGTGTAGTATTATATTGCATGAACATACCACAGTTTTTGATCCACTCACCTACTGATGGGCACTTAGCCTGCTTCCAATTCTTGGCTGTTGTAAATAGTGCTGCTACAAACACAGAGGTGCCTAAGTTCTTGTAAATTGGTGTTTCAGGATTCCTAGGGTATATGCAGTGGAATCTCTGGGTCAAAGGCAGTTCCATTTTTAATGTTTAGAGGAAACTCCACATTGTTTTCCACAATGACTGCATCAAACTGCATTCCCACCAACAGTGCACTAGGGTTCCCTTTTCTCCACATCCTCGACAGAACTTACAGTTTGTTGATTTATTAATGATAGATATTTTGGCAGATGTGAGGTGATATCTCATTGTGGCTTTAATTGCATCTCCCTGATGGTTAGTGATGTTGAGCTTCTTTTCATATGTCTATGGGCCATCTGTATTCCTTCCTTGGACACATGTTCATTCAAGTCCTTTGCCCATTTTTAGTTGGATTTTTTGTCTTTTTGGTGTTGAGCCCTATGAATTCTTTATATATTTTGGAGGTTAAACCTTATCTGATATGTTGTTGGCAAATAAGAAGAACAAAGTTGGAGGGATCACAAAACCTGATATCAAACTATACGACAAGGCCACTGTATTCAAAATAGTCTGGTACTGACATAAGAATAGATGCATAGATCAATGGAACAGAATAGAGAGCCCAGATATGAACCCATGTCTTTATGGTCAATTAATATTTGACAAAGGGGGCACAAGCATACACAATGGAGTAAAGAAAGTCTCTTCAATAAATGGTGTTGGGAGGACTGGACTGATACAGGCAAAAAAAATGAAACTAGACCACCAACTTACACCATACACCAGCATAAACTCAAAATGGATAAAAGACTTAAATATAAGTTGGGATACCATAAGAATCCTAGTGGAAAACATAGGCAGTAAAATTTCAGGTATCTCTCACAGCAATATTTTTGCCAATATATCTCCTAAGGCAAGGTAAATAAAGGAAAAATAATTGAGTGGGACTACATCAAATTAAAAAGCTTCTGCCTGGCTAAAGAAGCCATCATCAAAATGAAAGGATTTTTAAAACACACAATATCTGACTAGTTGGGAGCACTGACCTCTTTTCCCTACGATCATCCACATAAAAATAAAAATGACAACAGCCAACACAACAATACCCATCCAGTTGAATGAATCAAAATTATACCTATTTTTTGTCAGATAGGCAAAAAATACAATATTTTTTGTCATGCTGCAGAATTTTAGTAGTTTGTGTCATGAGATGAAAAAAGTTTAAGATCGCTGCTGTAGGGCATGCTTTCTGCTTCTAAGACATACTTTTTCTGAAGCTTCAAATGAATGTTCAAGGGACCCAGTTAAATCTCTTAATCCTGACTAAATCAGAGCTGTAAATCTCCCAGGCCCTCTTGACCTCCAGCAGCACTTCTCTCAGCCCCAAAGCTGGTGATCTTTCCTAGATTTCTGGTGAGTAGTCCTGCATATATACATTGTAACTCTTGGCTGCTGGTCTGCAGAGAGTACTCACAAAACTTCTGCCCTCCCTCCCACTCCGTACCTCCCTTCCCTTTCCTCAGATACTGCCATATGAATTACTAATATTTCAACAACCCAAAAATGTTCAATCTTTTCCCTCCGGTGAGTAAGAACATTGGTCCAAAGTAGAAAAGTGTCACTAGTCAAAAAAAAAAAACCAAACAAAAAAATGGGGTAATCTATTTTGGGTATCATATTTTGTATTTTTTTCAAGAATCACATTTCTAAGCTGCCTGATGTTGAATGACAAAGAACAGTTTCTTCATATATTATCCAGTTTTCTGTTATTTTTATTAAAAGGACAGTTCTAATACCAATTAATATGGCATAGCCAGAAGCATGCATGTTCAGATTCTTAGATTACTATAATCATATTGTAGATAAAATTTACATACTGAATTTTTTATTTTATATAATGCAAACAGTTCTCATATCATTATAAACTCTCTATGTCTAACCATTACCTAATATTAATTTAAAAAAATATATAATTTTCTTAATTATTTCACTGTTTTCAACAATTATGTTGCTTCCAAATTACTATTATAAATAAAGATATCATGAAAATTATTAGTTTGAGTTACATTTATCTTATCTATTAGAATTCCGGAACTGAAATTATGAACTTACACAGAATGTGTATTCGAAGGTCCCTGAGATAATTCTACTAAATCCTCTAAAAAAAGTGCAATTGTTTAAAAATATGTCCACAAAGTCATTGATATTTTCCCTTGATTTTTGGCTAGAGGTGCTGACTAATGAACAGTGTACTATGGCATTGACATTAGCTTCACAGCTATAACACCATTAATTAAATCCTGTCTCTTAGCATGCAAATAGCTTTTTTGATAAACACATTTGCTGCTAGATTCTCCTGGTGTCCCTAGGTGATGCTCTCCTTAGGCATATTTTAGGTGTCTTTGGGAGTCTCCAAGGCTGTTTGTTATTCATGCTACATTTTAAGATCAACATGGGCACAACTACATTATTGCTGCTTTCTTGGAAATAACATGACTTGCAATCATTTTCTTTCCAAGTAATACACTGAGGGTGTAAATATGAAATCTTATTTTATCTGGCACTTTTAAGATACCAAGTAAAGTTTAAATCATAGTTTTGTTTCTCCAAAGGAATTAGCCTGGCATTGTAATACCATCTTGATGATGACTAAAATTATAGGCTAATTTCCTACTTGTTTTTCTCAAGAGGTGCAGAATTCAGTGATCCTGGACAATTTCCATGTGTCAGGTTCTCAAAGTATAATTATACATAAACAGATTCAGTCAATGTAAAGAAATTCTATAGATTTACCCTATATTGGCCATGAACTTTGATCAGAAGCTTTTAAAAGCAACAGTAAGACAGATGGCTGACATTTACTGATTGTTAGTCTACACACATTATTTTACATTTATGTTTTATTCTTACAACAACCCCTAGAGACAAATGCTGTTTTCCTTGTTCTGTGAGGAACTTTAATTCCAAAAGTCTAAGAAGGTGCCAAGAAGATATATAGTAAGGGGAGAGGGGGAGCTTTATTTCCAGGTCTTGCACCCAAAGGCTCTGTGCCTCATAGACCATAGTGACACCCATGCAGACTCGGTCTGTAAAGGTACATTTGATCAAATATGGGTTTTTAAGCATGTACTTATTGTTTGGATTATCTACAATGTGATTTCTTCCTATAGCGACTGGATCCACTAGTATTTTTATTCCATAAGAAACTTAAACAATCTTTCAATGTGATAACAATAGAACCTTATTATCCTGTTCTAACTGGACACTGTTGCCCCCAAGAGCTGTCTTCCCCCACAAAATACTTCAGCTTCATATTTCACCTGAGGAGCCAGACAGGATCAGAAAAATAATTCTTCTTTTTCAACTAATTCTTATTGCCTAATTTAAACTCTGCCTCTAAACAGGGCTGGGAAAACATTTTGTTTTTCTCAAGTTCGATTTCTTTCTAATTCTCAAGGTTTGGCTCTTCTTACTGTTGGCCATAGTATTTTGAGTTAAAAATATTTTAGAGAGCCAATACGAGTTCTAAACACAGGATGCCAAAGTCCTAGTAGATCTGATATACGCTATTATTTCCACAATAAGGGAAAGCTATATGCAAGTTGAAGTCTATATTGTATTTTATCATGATGTTTAATGCAAATACAAAGATTTAAGAATCTTTTCTGAAGACACGACAGGGAAATGTTAGTAACTGCTTGGCTACACAGTCTAATGGCAAACAGAAGCAATCTAAACTTTTGTCCTGTGGCCTGTGGCTGCTGTGTGTGAGAAATCCCTGCAGTGATGTGCCTCTCTTTAGTGGTTGCCAGTAGGTTTTAGTTCTGTGTTTTTTTTAAAGCAGTTGGGTCATTTTTTTTTATGTACAGTAGCTTCATTTATTGCTGCATGTTAAAGTCATTATTTGAACAGGTCTGTGCAAAACTAATAATCACACTGAAATATATAGTTTCTGTCATTTTTGTTTTATACTATATTCTGCCTCCAATCAACATATGAATGATTTTTAAATAAAAGTAAATGTTTTTCTGTATGTTTTTTTCATAGTTTTAGTTTGAGTATAAATATGAAATGATTAGATTTTCTCTAAAAACTCCCTCCCTGACTCTACTGTGCCAAATCTTCCTTTCCAAGTTTTTAATACACCATGCAGATTCTGCGCCAACTTCAGCTGTTCAACTTAGTTGTTAAAGCTCAGTAGCATGTCTTCTCTCCTGGCCAAGCAAATCACACTGAGGGCTTGTGGCTGGAGGGTTTTCTTCCTCCCCCTTTCCTCCCCCAGACTCAGCCGCCCCGGCTGGGACTGGATGGAGCAGTTGGCCATCTTACCCAACCAGCCCAAAGCTGGAGGGAGATTGGAAGGCAACCCTGCTCTCACTCAGCTCTCTGGTGTTTCTGGGGCTCTACTGACGTGATCGTCTTCAAATTTATCCACCTCTCCTACATGCATTAATAAAAACAAAATAAAATAAATCTTATCTTTTAAAATAAATCTCAAATTATTTCAATATATGAAAGTCAATTAGACCATTGTTCCCAAAAACTAAACCACTGAAAGTAGGCCATAGCTCTAACAATGAAAGCCGTATAGTGCTCCAGAAAAAAATGACTTTCATAGAATCTAGTACAAAGTGTTGTTGAGCTTTTTAAAAGACAATTTAAGTAATATGGGTGGGATTCTTGATGGAGCATATTGAATATAAGGTCATTGTAGAATGAATGTGTGTAGAACAAATAGAACACCAGTAAATGCCATTAACATCATGGATTCTCTTGCTCTGGTGTTAATTTGTATATTTAATGGATATAATCTCATGGTTGAGAAACTTCAATCAAGAGGAAAATCCAAATGAAGAATGTTAGATGACATTGACAATGGTTCATAAGACTATAAAAGAGAAACTGATAAACATGTTTATTTGCATGATGCTTATGGCTTTGCTTAACAGAATAGCAATTTATGCCTTCAAGAAATTTTATACAACAAAGAATACTACCACGAGATAATTAGATGGTAAATGATGAACATGTAGCTGAAGAGCCTTGCAGCAACAGAGCTTATAATATGATTATGCAACACCACCTTCTGAGATGTTATCATGAAAAAGAAGGCATTGAATTGCAATACAAATTTGCTTCTGTAACTCATTTGACAAAAAATTCACACTTACAGACATCTAAACAATTTCTCTTTGCACAGAGAAACTTTATTGTTGATCCATGAGAAGTGGTGGGTAAAGGCTGTGGAGCCGCCATGAACACCAGAGGCACTAGAGTTGCTGTGCGTTTGATCTGTGATTTGACTGGCATAGCAGTCACGAGACGCCCGCAGAGTTCCAGATTTCTCCCTGGAAAGAGTAAGCTTGACAATGCCGTTTAAGAGAAGTGATGAAGAAATCAAATCAATAATATAGGGAGAGATGGGACAAAAGATTGGCTAGAGCCTGATCGGCCAGTTTCAACTGTGAGAAAACCTTGAGCGGACAAGTTATTATTGATTAGGATGATAAAACAGAAGGAGAAGAGAGCATGGGGCAGCCTATGTTTGTGGAGCTGTTGTATCGTCCATGGGCTGCCTAATACTAGGTCTGTTTTATATGAGAGAATACTGTTAAGACATTGTTTTGGAGTTTTTCTGTAGTGTAGAACCTAACCTAATACAAACCAGTACACACAAGTGTTAATTTAGAACTCGTGAGTATGGTAATAGGAACAAAAAAATATACTGATCAGCTTCTGTTCCCATGGAATATTCTCTATAATGGGAAACATAGACAATTAAATAAATAATAATAATAGAAGGTAAATGTGTTATAATAAGGGAATTTTCTTAGAATTCTGAGTGTACAGAGCAGGATAAGCAAAGACCTTCTGAAAATGTGATGGGTTTGTGCATTACTGTACTGGGTGGAGCAAAAGGAGGTTTACAGTTGTGGGTATGCAAAAACCCAGTTTATTCTTACAGTATTACTTATTGATTATTGTATTATTTATAACTGTAAACCCCCTTTTGCCCCACCTTGTATTCAAGAACCAGGAGAGTACATCCTTAGTACTTAATACTGATATTCACATGAAGACAGTGTTCATGACCGACCATGTGTGAGAAAAGCATTTTTTTCTATCCTCTGCAATGAATTTGTGTTTCTCCATCTTCATTCAATATTTTCCCTTCAGACTCTTCTTTTACCTGCAGTTTTTACTTGAAGTGCACACCATCGTGGATCAGAGCATGGCTCACTATCCTTAGAAGGTGGCCTTGTAGAAACGTGCTCTAAACGAAACCACAGAGCTACAGTTTCATAGACCAGGGCAACTGGGACGTGCCTTCCTACTGGGTTTTATTCCGAGGTGCCCTTAAGTTACCTTTCCTGAGCAAATATGAACAAATGTGCTTCTTACATAGAAGACTCCTTTGTGGCCCAAGGGTGTTATTTAGCTTAGAACCAGTGCTTATTCAAACACTATTTCAAGAAAGGGGAGATATGTTTTAAGGAAGTATAATGCTGGAGTTAAAAATAATGGTAAGAGATCTTTTCAGAACAGAGTACTACGTCCCTAAAGTTATTTTAGGAACAATAGCTTTGAGGTGTTTAAGGTGATCTAATCTTGTTTTCTAGGAAAATGTACAATGGTATAAGAGTAATATTTCTTAATGGGCCATCTGATGTTTTAGTCTCTAATATAATTAATCATTTTATTGCGTTCTATAATTATGAAGTTAGTAGAGAAAATTTCCTCTTTATTTGAAATATTAGGGGACATTAGGAGAGAACAGCCTCTCCTATTTCAGAGCAGCAAAGGACAGCAGAAGCCCTAATTGAGTAGTGAACTGTGCGCTGGGTGATGTGATAAATAATTTAAGACTAATTTGTTAACTGTGCAGAAGTGAAGTTAGTCATGCAGGGAGACACATTGTCAATTGCCAGCAATGTACTAGGTTTTCAAAACCACCAGCAACAATTTACAGAAAAGATTAAGCCAGTTACTATACACGTGTGACATTTTCTTGATTTAAGATGTCAATCTGGAAAGCTGTAAACTGACAACCAGAGTTTAGAATGAGGCGATACAGTTTATGAAGAGCTGCTTTTACCTGAGGATGTCTGCCTTTCTGCTCCGGAAGATCCCCGAGCGCACGCCCCTGCTGGGACTAAATGCGTGTATGCAAATGAGCTCTGTCAGAGATGGCCTATGCACCTTCTCTGGGAACCATCATCACACCTTTGCATTACTCGGTGCTCCAATGCACTTGTTCACGAGACAATATGGTGATGGCCTGTGTTTGTTAGAGCTGATGTTATTTCAAAGAAAACACTATAAATACATTTTATTTATTCCTAAACCAGCTTGATGGATATAATTACTTTCATCTTGCACCAGAGTCCTTATTTTTTTCATTCCTTTTCAAAAGAATGTGGCATGAGTATTATAGAAAATTCCCTTTGGATACCAAAGTAATAATTGCTGCAGGCAAGATCCACTGATGAATGATAAAATAACTGGGCAAAACTTTAAGGAGAAACCAGTTGTCTGTATAGCCTCAAAGTATTGATTCCCCACATATTTACTAATCACTCTGTTGGTGTTAACTTTCATTTACGAATTATTTTGTATTCCCCTTCCTTCCAGGAGGTGAAACTTTATTTTCCTTTCTTTCAGTGTGGGCTGTACTTAGGGAATGACTTGCAAAGAAAAGCATGACAAGAGGAAGATGATAACTCTACTGTGGAGAACCCTGTCGGACAGCACTAAGCCAATAACGCAGGTTGGCATCACCCAGAACAAGCCATGTTCTCATTCCGTACCCTGATATGGTTACCCTGATGTGATGTGATACACAGGACACTTTGCTTCTGTGATAGCCTTCCTAAAAATTCATAATCCCAATCTAACTGTGAAAAAACATTAGAGTGACCCATTCTCCAAAAGGAGGATATTCCACAAAATATTTAGCCAGTGTTCTTCAAAAGTCTCTACGCCAAGTGCGTAAAAATTAAATGAAAAGTAAAAAGCTGTCACAGATTGAAGATGTGACTATGTTGATTAAATGAAGCTTGATGTCATCAGTTGGATCATGGAACAAAAAATAAATTTAAACAGGCATTAGTGAAAAAAAGTGAAATACAAATAAAGTCTTTAGTTAATAGAGTTTTACCAATATTAATTTTTTAGTTTTGATAAATGTACTGTAGTTATGAAAGTTATGGACACAACTATATTTGAACAACAATAAAAAATTAAAAATACAGAAACAAAACAAAAAAAGGAAAAAACAGTGGTCTTTATAATAATACATATATTTCTATTTTTAAAACATGCATATCTTTATATATATTTTACATATAGAAATAAATAATTTATATATTTTAAACAATAAATATATTTACATATATTTAAATTAAAAAATGAAAGTTATAAATATTAGTAGAAGCTATATGGGAATCTTCTCAATTATCTTGAAAATTTACATAAACTAACACTTTCAAAGTAACAAGTAAAAATAAGGAAAATTTTACAGAAGAAATGGTCAATGGATGCTTTGAGTTACATACATTGGGTTCCACAAAAGGTATGTTGAAGTCCTAACCCCAATACTTCAGAATGTGACCTTTTTTGGAACTAGGGTCCTTGCAGATATAATTAGGTAAGATGTAGTATGACTGGTGTCTTTTTAAGAAGATGACACACAAGAGGCAGAGATGACAGTGCTTCTGCTGCAAACCAAGGAGCACCAAGGATTGCCAGCCGCTACCAGATGGGGAGATAGGAAGAAGAAAGTTTCTCCCTTTGGGTTTCAGAGTGAGCATAGCTCTGCAGACACCTGGATTTTGAACTTGTTGGCCTCCAGAATTATGCAACTGTTTTCCATTCTTTTAAGCCACAAAGTTTGTAGTACTTTATTACATTAGTAAACCAATAGAATTGAGAATGACAATAAACTTCTACACATGTTTTTGATTAGTATGAGCTATTTAGGTATCATTTTAATAAGTGTTAAAGTTAGAAACAAAAAATATTTTTCCTTGAATTTTTAAAAAATTCTTTATTTCCAAAAAAAATTGTAAACTCCAAGACATCCTGAAGGATGGTGGCTTCTTGAAGAATATTTATGGGGTGAGAATTCCATCCATAATTCAAATGCAGTGAGGGTGCACTCTGTGTTTGATTATCCTCTGTGCTTTAGAAAAAATAAACAGTATATACTTCTAAATTTATTTTCATGTTAGTTTACATTAATTTATTAATTCCCAGGTTTAAACCTTGCAAGCCAGAGTTTTTGTTGTAATTCCTACACTGAAATTGTATATATGGATAGTCATCAGTTAAGATAAAAGTGGGTGTTTTGTTTTATAGGTAAGAACAGGCAACACACCCTTTTTGTTGGCAATGAACTACATCTTTTTATCTGAAGGGTGGTACTTAGAGCTTCCTATGTCTTATGCAATTTAATGTCAACTCTGATGATTCATTTCAAATATTCTCCTGTAAATTTTTTATCAAAAGGGAAAAGAAAGAAGACTGTTTAATAAATTACTTTTTATCTTTGAACTCAATTGTCAAGAGTGGAATATAAAATGGTAGATGTCAAACACAAGCGGCTTATGAATAGAAACGATTATTAGACCACTATCCTGGCTTCACTCAGAATTTGTTTATTTATTTATTTTTTGCTGTTGCCAAAAGACACAATTATTTGTTTAAAACAAATCATCAGAATAGATCCGAGATGGCAGCAGAATCGGCAGATGTTACACTTACCTCCTTCTAGGACCAAATGGAATTACAACTAATTTTGGAGTCAACCTGAATTATCAGTTTAAGACTAGCTGGAGAACAGTCTTTAACCAAGGATTTATAAAAGAAGCCACAGTGAGATTAGCAGGAAGGGCAGAGACTCAAAAAGGGCTGGCTTCACTCCCTAACGCAGCAGCTGTGATTCCAGAGGGATATGTTAGCTGCAGAGATTCCCACTGAGGAGCTGGGCTCCCCGGCCCAGAGCTCTAGAGCCAGAAAAAGGCACCCACATAATATTGGTCTGTGAAAATTACCAGGGATTCTGTCTGCCAGGGAGAGACAGAAGTCTGCTAGAGACACAGGTGTACTCTTAAATGGCCAATACACAAAATCTTGTTTGCAGCCACTTACCATGTGTTCCAGCCAAGGGAAGGCTGAGCAGACACGACTCATGTGAGGAGAGACTGGGGTTTGTGGCTCTGGGGAAAGAACTAAAAGGCCAGCTGCCAAGATTTTGTGTTTATTTCCTCTCCCACACCACAAACACCATATTTCTAGGGTGGAGCACTCCCCTCCACACTACGTCAGCCTAAGGGAATGCAATAACCCCACTCTCTGAACTCCATCTCACCCAGCCCTGTGGAGCTTTTGCCCTGCTGAGGAGTCAGTTGCCTGGGCCAGGATGTAGATGTCTGGACAGAATCAGGAGGTATCAGTGACTGAGTGGTGCGGCTTTGGGGTGGCAGTTATTCCCCAAACTTTCCCATGAACCTGACCTTTACCTCCCTTTCACAGGAGATCCACTAGGCCCATCCTCTGGTTTGCTAGAAGTCTTAACCTCCCAAATCCCGGTGGCCCTGCCCTGCCAAGGTTTGGGCAGAATCTGGGATAGAGTAGTTGTGTGACTCTGGGTTGGGGGCTACTCCTTTCACCTTTTGCCAGTCCAACCAACACCTCCCCCTCAGGAGACATGTGCTAGCTCCACCCTCCTAACTCCCAGAGGCTTATCCCTGCTGAGCTTGACTTCCCAGCAGAAACTTGGGCAGAATGAGTTGTGTGGCTCTAGGAGAAGGGCCATTTTCCCCTCATAGCCTGATTGGTGCAGAGCCTTCCTATTCATGTGTCAAATCTTGGTCTGTTCAGGCCTGATAAATACTTCTAGTTTCACCCTTGCTACTCCCTGAGACCTTGCTCCTCCACAAAGGTCTGCCAGCTCCCAGAAGGTAACAGCTAGATGTGGTGTGCACTGGGAAATTTACTGAGTAGCCTCAAATTTAGCATTGGCAAGGAGTTTGAACCTATGTCAGTCCGGAGAACACCACTCACCCCTATCTGGTGACTCACTGAGAACCTACCTCATGCAACTCAAGGCTCTTTCAGTGACAGAACCTACAGACAGCTGGCAGATAGAGGCTTGTGGTTGTGGATCTTGAGGTGACTTATGACTTTTGCTGACCTTCCCCTTGGTGCTGTGCTGGTAAAAGGTGTCTTTGGTGCATAGCTTGGTCCTCACACACACCCAGGCACATCAGAGGTAGCCACGAACTGTGGATCACTTTGTAGCTCCAAACAGTTGGCCCAGGGCCAATCACAGGCAGCATCTAAGACTGACCAACATCAGAGTCCCTCCAAAAAGGCTCCAGAATCAACACACCCAATGGCCAACTTCAGACAACGTCAGAGCAGGATCTAATTAGCTCAAAAGCAGCATATTCAAAGGCAGATCTCAGCAGGCACTGGACTCCATTGAGGTGAATTCTGCTTCATGTGGTCAGAACTGGCACAGCAGTTCACACATCGTGGTTGGGGTTGACCCTCACAGTCAGCCAGTCTGAAAGTCTACCCCCCCACACACAGATGGGAGAATAGAAAATAAGACTCAGTCACAACAGGAGGGTCCACACAAAGGACATTCCTGGAGCACCCAGTTCAGGTGATCAAGGAGACTGCACCACTAAGTCCCACAGGACACCTATACATAAGGTAACCCTAACAAAAGTGGAAGTCATAAAAGATCTACCTAATACATAGAGAAAAAAAGCAAAAAGAAGCAGCCAAAATGGAGAGAAAAAGAAATGGGCCCCAAATGAAAGAATAAGAGAAATTGCCAGAAAAATAGCTAAAGGAAATGGAGGCAAGAAATTCATTGCATATAGAGTTAAAAATATCGTTATAAGGATGTTCAAGAAACTTAGTGAGAATTTAGTAAGAAGTAAAACTGTCATTATTTTCAGATGACATGATATTGTATACAGAGAACCCTAAAGACTCCACCAAAAACTGCTAGAACTAATAAATGAATTCAGCAAAGTAGCAGGATACAAAATCAATTGAATTTTATACACTAATAATAAACTATCAGAAAGAAAAACTAAGAAACAATCCCATTTACAACTATATCAATAAATAAAGTACCTAGGGATAAATTTAACTAACATTGTAAAACACCTATATTGTGAAAATTATGACACTGAAGAAGGAAATTGAAAAAGGTACAAATGAGTGGAAGCACATGTTCATGGATTGGAAGAGTTGTCATCATTAACATGTCCATACACCCAAAGCAATCTATAGATTAAACGCAGTTCCTACCATGACATCGATGGTGCATTTCACAACTAGAACAAATATTCCAAAAATGCATATGGAACCACAAAAGACTCTGCATAGCCACAGCAATATTGATTAAAAAAAAAAGGAACAAAGTTGGAGGAATAGGCTACCCAACATCAAACTATACAACCAGGTCATAATAATCAAAACAGCATGGTACTGGCATAAAAACAGACCTATAGATCAATGTAACAGAATGTAAAGCCCAGAAATAAATCCATGTCTTTATTGTCAATTAATATTTGAAAAAAAAAGAAGAACCAGAATAGGGTAAAGATAGTCTATTCAATAAATGGTGGGAAAATTGGACAAATACATGCAAAAAAATGAAATTAAACCCCCTTCTTAAACCAGACACAACATTAAACTCAAAATGGGTAAAAGACTTAAATGTAAGACTCAAAACTATAACAATTCTAGAAGAACTCATAGACAGTAAGATCTCGGACATTTCTTGTAATAACATTTTTCTGATACATTTTTGGGGGCAAAAGAAATAAGTATATAAAAAAACAGATGGGACTACATCAAACTAAAAAGTTTTTCACAGCAAAGAAAACTATTAACAAAATGAAAAGAAAACCCACTGATACGTCTTTTAAGGGGTTAATATCCAAAGTTTATAAGAATTTATAAACTTAACACCAAAAACCAAACAATCCAATTAAAAAAATGGGCAAAGGACTTGAGTAGACACTTCTCCAAAAAGGACATATAGATAGGCAATAGATATGTAAGAAAATGCTCAATCTCACCAATCATCAGAGAAATGCAAATTTAAACCACAATGAGATACCACCTCACACCTGTCAGGATAGTTATCACCAATAAATCAACAAACTCAAGTGTTGGTGAGGATGTGGGAAAAAAAAGAACCCTCTTGCACTATTGGTGGGAATGTAGATTGGAGCAACCACTCTAGAAAGCGTTATGGAGTTACCTCAAAAAATTAAAAATGGAACTGCCCTGTGATGCAGTGATTCCACTTCTGGGACTATATCTGAAGAAACCCAACACACTCATTTGAAAGAATATATGCACCCTATGTTCACTGCAGTGCTATTTACAATGGCCAAGATATGGAAACAGCCCAAGTGTCCCTTAGTAGGTGAGTGGATAAAAAAGCTGTGGTGTATTTACACAGTGAAATACTACTCAGCCATAAAAAAGAAAGAAGTCTTACCTTTTGCAACAGCATGGATGGGTCTGGAAAGCATTACACTAAGTAAAATAAGTTAGAGAAAGAGAGGTATCATATGATTTGACTTATATGTGGAATCTAATAAACAAAGCAAGTTAACAAACAAAATAGAAACAAACTCATGGATACAGAGAACAAACTGAAAGTCAAGGGAGTGGTGGTTGAGTGGCAGTTTGAAAAAAGTAAAGAGAGTAAGCCAAAAAAATAAAGAAAGAAAACTTCATAGATACAGACAACAGTATGGTGATTACCAGGGGGAGAGGGGGGTAGAGGTGGGGAAAGAAGCATAAACAGATGATAAATGATGACAGAAGGAGGCTTGACTTGGGGTGGTGAACACACAACACAACATGCAGATGATGTATTATAGAACTGTACACTTGAGAAAGATGTAATTTTATTAAACAATCTCACCCCAATAAACTCAACTAAATTTTTAATAAATCATCAGAGTTGACATTATACTGTGCAAGATGAATTATACACCCAGGGAAGTGGGCAGACAAAACAAAAATATAGGATGCATATAAATGAGCTGAGGATTTTTATCCTACTTTTAAAACACGATTTTGGAGACTGACATATTCAGCTCTAAATTGTTTCAACTGTCATTTTTATTTTTCCACGTTGGGCTTTCTATCATGAAAGATTCTAGGTTGCATGTTACCAGCATACTTGTGTTACATTAGGTAAAAACTCGGCATGCTTTTGGAATGACAATTGGAAATGCCACTCCATTTTTCAAAATAAACTTAACAATGATCATCTACAATGATAGTGAACAAAGCTTAGATTTCCATCACCTCAAATCTTCTTAATCCTTAAAACAAATATATTTAACATTATTAGAAATAAAATGTATTCTAAAATTCTTTATACTAACTTAACTTTGGTGAGTAATTGGTTAAAGCATCTGCTTTCAAGTATTTTAGAGGGGAAATGCTGGCACATTTAGAGATAGACTGCACGTCTTGCATACCTGACTTCTTATCTTTCCAAAGTCTGCTCAAGCACCACTTTTCCTGTCCCATCTGTGTGTGGACACTGACGTAGCTCGGTTTTAGTGCAGGTTGGTTCACTGTCTCTGACCACCTGCGGGGCTTCTCTGCAAGCAAATTCAATGTCTTCTTTGTCTTTATAATCCTGGGACATATGGAGGGCTTGGCACAGAGAAGACAACAAGTAAAGTCACAATTACATCTTTAAATTATACAGCGAATACATAGTATATGTTAGCAAATATATAGCAAATATTAAAAAAAATAAACTACACACACACGTGTACAAACATATATCTCTATGTACATATATGCACAATACATATATCTGTATGCATGTACATACATGTACAAAATATACACATATGTGTACATGCATATATGCACAATATATACATCTGTGTATAAAACACATGTGTATTTGTACACATGTATGTGTGTAGAGTACCATATATTATTAGTGTATTTTTTCCTAATGAAGTTCTTATTACCAATGAACTCTTAAGAGACACTGACTGGTGTCCCCCAGAATATATTGTGAAATGTTGAGCCAGGGTTTAAAATAAATATAGCAACCTCCCTTTCCCATACACCAATGTAAATTTGAAAGTGCTTTGCTCTTTTGAGTTCTGTGGGTTTGAAAACACATTCTGCTAGATTGAAAGGGAGTTTGAAGGGCAAAGTATCCACTAATACAATTTCAGTGCAAAATCTTTAATTATGAAATAGGAATTAAATGGCCCTGAAGGATTGTGAAACTGATAATAAATCCATGCCCTTATTGGAATGGAAATTTTACTCAAATTTAATTAAAATGCACCCATCAGTTTTTCCCTGTGGGGCAGAGGGTGGATGGGAGAAATGGTCTATCACATTCTGCAGTGGGAGGTCGAGGGCCTGAGGCAGAATGGCCCTGGGCTTCAGGGGCAGAGCAGGGGTATCCTGAAAGATACCCAGATAATGTGCATGGAGGTACCAAGTTTGGGGTCAGCACACAGCTCCCCTAGGGAACCTGCTACCCCTGACTCCAAATCCTCACTCTGCTGCCTGCTACCTGGGTGAGTGAGCAAGTCATCCATCTTCGACAAGCTGTAGTTTCTGCTTTTGTAAAAATTGGTTCATACCTCACAGGGTTGCTGTGAGCATTATTTGAAGGATAAAGTTTATTACATAGTAAATCTTTGTTATTCTTATTTTAAATTAAAAATGAAATCATTTCCAGGGTCATACATTCCTATTCTTCTTATTCTCTTTGATTTTTCTTCCGTGTTTCTATTACCAACTCTATTTCTCACCATTTGGGGGAAATAAATTCCCTAATCAACATTGGGCCTTCTATCTTGGAAATGTGACAGTATTTTGGTTGGTGTCCAGTAATTCACGGACACTGATTGAATTCTGCAGGACCTTTTTCAGACACTAGACTGTACTTATAGCAGTGTGGTTGACAAGCACTAGAGAAATACATAATTTATACATTTTCCAGGGCACTGATTTTTCTAAGTAAGAGAAAACTATGCCATGATGTAAATTCTACTACAAAAGACTGTGTAAGAGAACTAAATATATTAATTTTAAATTCACACTGTATAATGAAGTCTAAAGCACAGTTGGGGGATTGGACCGAGGCACAAGCTTATTTTAAAAGTGAGAAGGAAGAGATTGTGCGTGCAGGGGATATAGGGAAGTAGGTTTGTTTATGGGAAGATTCAATGATTTTTTTCTGGTTGCTGTTATAGTAAGGCAGAACTACTCCTGTCATGCAGGGAGGGTATGAAGTTCCTAGATCTCTTCTTGTTCTAATGGAATAGCTGTAATGACATAAATAAAGCAATTTGTTTAGTCATTTTCTGGGTATCCTCCCTTCACCCTTCCAGGCCCACTCTCTGCATTTCTCCACCCATAAACATCCCCCTCAAATTTTAAGAACAGAAAAGAACCCACCTGTTCTCAGGCTTGGGGTTAGATTTGATGAATGGGAAGCTGGCAACAGATCAAAGAGAAGAAGGAGAATGAGGAGAGAGGATTTAAGTATCTTCCTGCCTAGGTCCTGTGAGTTCGCCTCCCATTGGCTGAGGGTCCCCCAAAGGTTACTGCCCCTCTCAGTCTGGCCTTCACTAAAGGACTCTCTCCTCCTATATGTCAACAGTTCTCCCTCTTTCCTACCATGCGAGGGCAACATGTTCACTGCTATTCCATATCCCTGCACTAACCTGTGTGGTTCACTAACCTTCCCCACCTTAGTGATTATTACTTTGCCAATGAAACATTTTCAACATATCCTAATTTCAGTATGTCATCTATTTCCTCTTGACTGATACAAATGTCAGTGTTTTATAACATTAGCTTTATTAGGGACTAGTGAGGCCTAGCAGGCTTCAAGTAGAATGTAAAAGTGTTTTGTGTTTGCTTCCTTGTTTGGAATGTGGCTATTCAACAGCCAGATCCTTCTTTTTTTTTTTTTAAGATTTTATTTATTTATTTTTAGAGAAGGAAGGGAGGGAGACAGAGAGAGAGAGAGAAACATCAATGTGCGGTTGCTAGGGGTCATGGCCTGCAACCCAGGCATGTACACTGACTGGGAATCGAACCTGCGACACTTTGGTTTGCAGCCCGAGCTCAATCCACTGAGTTATGCCAGCCAGGCAGATCCTTCTTAATGGCATTCCCAGACAGGCTGTTTCTCTGTCTCCATCTCAGTTCCCAGGCATTCAGGTTTATGGCTCTTAGGGCCTTTGACAGAGTAAGTGAATCATAGTCAGACTTTGGAAAGAGCAACTACTTTGAAAAATAGTACTGTTGGTCATTACTAACAGCAAAATAATGGCTATGTATTGATTTTAAATATTGATCCTTTTGTCTGAATGATTTTATGATGTTTATTTAAAACAGTTTCCCAAAACTCAGCATAAATTTTAAAGGTCTTCATTCTGCATTGTCAAAAGCACCTAGTCTGTTGGGATTTCCACTCTCTACTTCTATTTTGGGACCATAAAAAATCAACTTTGTGATGCAAAATCATCATTAACTGAGAGTTAATATCTGAAGTTACATCAAAATGATTTTCAATGATCACATTTCTCATCTAATCTAAAATTCATTTGTATATACCAGTAAATTAACATTATTCTTTCCCAAGATGTTATTCTTCTCTAAAGCTTTTCCTTGTTTTACAATTAATTCTTGAAAATTATTACTTTGACATGGATGGAAAGACCTTTGGGAATAAATCATTTTACCTGCTAGACATATTTCAAATAATCAAAACTAACTACAACATGGATAAAATAATGGAGACAGGGATTAATATTAGTTTCTATATTTTTTATTTTTATTTTTAATTATTTTGTCATTTATGCTATTACAGTTGCCCTGATTTTCCCCCTTTGTCCCCTGCCACCTAGCACCCCCAACTCCTTCAAACAATCCCCCCACCATTGTTCATGTCCGTAGGTCATGCGTGTAAGTTCTTTGGCTACACCATTTCCTTTACATTTTCTGTACTTGATATCCCCATGGCTATTCCATAACTACCTATTTGTACTTTGTGGTCCCCTTACCTCTTTACTCATTCCCCCACATACCCCCTCCCATTTGGCAACCATCACAATGCTCTCTATATCCATGATTCTTTCTCTCTTCTTATTTACTTAGTTTGTTTTTTAGATTCATTTGTTGATAGATATATATTTTGGCCATGTTATTGTTCATAGTTTTGATCTTTTTCTTAAGTAAGTCCCTTTAACATTTCATATAATAATGTTTTGGTGATGATAAACTCTAGCTTTTTTCTTGTCCGGGAAGCTCTTATTCTACCCTTCCATTCTAAATGATAGCTTTGCTGGGTAAAGCAGTCTTGGCTGTAGGTCCCTGCTTTTCATGGCTGTGAATATTTCTTGCCAATCCCTTCTAGCCTGCAAACTATCTTTTGAGAAATTGGATGACAGCCTTATGCTAAGTTCCCTATAGATAACTAACTTCTTTTCTCTTGCTGCTTTTAAGATTCTCTCTTTATCTTTAATCTTTAGTATTTTAACTATGATGTATCTTGGAGTGGGCCTCTTCTCATCCATCTTGTTTGGGATTCTTTGTGCTTCCTGGATTTGTGTGAATACTTCATTCACGAAATCAGGGAAGTTTCCTTTCATTATTTTTCAAATAGATTTACAATTTCTACCTCTTTCTCTTCTCCTTCCAGCCCCCTATGATGTGAATGTTGGACTTCTTGAAGTTGTCCCAGAGGCTGCTTATAATCTCCTCATTTTTTTGGATTCTTTTTTCTTCTTGTTGTTCTGCGGGGTCATTTCTTGTTTGCTTACATTCCAAATCATTGATTTGATTCTTGGCTTCATTCACTCTACTGTTATTTTTATGTAAATTGTTCTTTATTTCAATTAGTATATCTTTCATTTCTGTTTTTTAAAGATTTCTTATTTATTTATTTTTAGAGAGGGAAGGGAGGGAGAAAGAGAGAGAGAGAGAGAAACATCAATGTGCAGTTGCTGGGGGTCATGGCCTGCAACTCAGGCTGTACCCTGACTGGGAATCAAACCTGTTACACTGTGGTTCACAGCCCACGCTCAATCCACTGAGCTATGCGAGCCAGGGCTTATCTTTCATTTCTGACTGGATCTTTTTTATGCTGCTGAGGTCCTCACTAAGTTCCTCCAGCATCTTTATAACCAGTGTTTAGAACTCTGTATCTGATAGATTGCTTATCTCCATTTTGTTTAGCTCTTTTTGGGGGAGTTTTTATCTGTTCTTTCATTTGGGCCATGTTTCTTTGTCTCCTCATTTTGACAGCTTGCCTGTGTGTTTTTCTTTGTATGAGGTAGAGCTTCTTTGACTCTGTGTCTTGGTAGTGTGGCCTAATGTAACAGGTGTCCTATAGTGTCCAGCAGCACAGCCTCCCCTATCACCCAAGCTGGGTCCTTGAAGTAGGCTCTTGTGGTCTGAGTACACCCTCCTTTTGTAGTTGAACCTTGGTTGCTATTGGCAGATCACTGGGTGGGCTTTACTCAGGCCAGTAAACTGCAAGGATTGGCTGTGAACACTTACTAACAATCTCAGCCCTCCACGGAGGATCAGCTGTGCAGGGGCAGGGTGGTGGTACACCGACGTGGTCTGTAGCTGTCCACTGGGTGCACTGGCCCTGGGGTTTCCCAAGTGGTGCAGGCAAAGTCAGCCTCCACCTATGTCAGGGGTGTCAAATTCATTTTTACCAGGGGCCACATCAGCCTCACGGTTGCTTTCAAAGGGCCGAATGTAATTTTAGGACTGTATAAATGTAACTACTTCTTAACTAGGGGCAAGGAACTCTTCACTGTCACTGGGTAGAAACAAGGTGCCGGGCAGGTTAAAACAATGTGGAGGCCAGATTCAGCCTGTGAGCCTTGTGTTTGCCACCTGTGATGTATGTTTTCCTGAGGCCACCATGCCTGAGCTATAAAGCAAATCTGAGAATGGCTGCTACTTGTGTTGGGCTTGGAGATTCCCAGGTGAAGGCAAGCTGTGAATCTAGGCTGGCTGCTGCTATTGCCTAGCCTGGGGCCAGTTGTTGCTTATTTGAGAAGATTTAGTAAGTTGTGTAGCATGAACCAAGATCAGCCATTTATATGGAAAAGCAGCTTGAGTGGGCCTGAAATTTGGGTGGGGTGGAATTTCTGGGGATCTTCAAGCTTGGTCAAACAGTGTTAGATTGTTGGAGTATCAGATATGGCACTCATTTACCGGCTTTGTGTGGGGAGGGTTTAGAAAAGAGACAATGGCCACTGCTCGCCTTGATGTCAGACATGTCAGTTCCTCCCTGTATGCCACCGGTGCCTTTCAAGCTGCCACCCCATGCTAGAGCTCAGAGGCAGTGCATCTAGGTAGGTGAGTCTGTGTGTGGGTTTTTTAAGAGGAACTGCTTGGGGCTCCAGAAGTCTTTCCCACGAACTCAGTCCCCACTGGTTTTTGCAGCCAGAAGTTGTGGGGACTTATCTTCCTGACACTAGAACCCTGAGATGGGAGGCCTGTTGTGCTGTGAGGAATCCTTGTTCACAAAATATCCCTCCTGAATTTTTATCCACTGACACACAGTGTGGAACCAGCCCATTCTGCATCTACGCCCCTCCTGCCAGTCTGGATGAATGTGGTTTCTTTAATTCCATAGTTGTCAGACTCCCATTCAACTTGATTTCTGATAGTTCTAAGTGATAGTTGTTTTATATTTTAGTTATAATTTTGATGTGGTTGTGCAAAGAAGTGAACCATGTCTGCCTATGCCACCATCTTGACCGAAAGTCCAGTTTATATTTTAAAATGCATATTATTATAGTATCCTAATGATCTCAATGTTTGGTTTTCTAGTAAATAGCATCTAGGAGAGGCCTTTTTAAGTTGTCATCTATCATCTCACATATGTTCATTGCCTGTGGAGTGCCTGACACTGTGCTCAATCCAGGGCTACAAAGAGAAACAAAATACAGTCCCCTCCCATTGAAGTACTCCAACCCTAAGTAGGGAAGAGAGGTGTGAGAAGCTGTGACCCAGGTTTCCAAGAGCCCCAGGAGCAGCTGTCTAGAGTACATCTGCCAGGGGAGATGAGAGAGTAGGCTCACAGAAAGTATAGCACTTGAGCTATCCTAGAAGATGAAGTTCATCTTGGGGCTGAAAAGGACACTAATTTGAATTATTCTCCATAGAAAGCTGTATCAACAGAGTTATTTGTAGATGCAGTGGCCTAAAATTCAGAGTCAGAGTCATTTTTCTCATCTGATAGGAAAATAGATGTAGAAATTGTTGGCTGACATCGTTTTTTGGTCATATGTCTCTTAGACAGTTTAATTTCTGCAGCCCAGCTTAATTTAGAGAGATAAATAAAATAGAGCTTAGAGGATAATTTTTGGAGACTGAAAGCAATTCTCTTCATAATATATAAGATACCTACTTACATTTAAAACTACAGAACAGTGCACAGAATAGGGTTTTTTATCTGTCTTATTGTACCTTGGCCTTTTTTCCCCATTCACTTTCAAATGCCAACAGGGGCACTCAAATGCAAAAGAGAAAGCAATTCTAAGAGATAATATGCTTAGATATGTAAAAGCCCTTGCTGAGAATATAATGCTGCCCCCCCTGCCCCCGTTGAACTACCATGTTGAAGGTATATTTATATATTTCTAATATTTATAATCTAAAACTATACTAGAATGTTTACTGTACTTTGCCATGTATAATGCACGCTTTTGCCCAAATTTTTGAAGAAAAATAAGGATGCACATTATACATCAGTGTAATGATTACATATCATGGGTATAATAATGGGTATAATAATCCCATGTAAAATGTGCACAAAACATGGGTGTCCATTATACAAAGCAAAATACAATATACTGTACAACACTGTATCATTTCAACATGCTGAGAGTTTATTACATTTGATATCTTTGGAAATTTATTGCATTTTTTAAATTCTCACTTTTTTATGAACCTGCAATTCATTTCATAACCCTATAAACCACCATCATTAATTTCTTTTCAAAGGATGGTAAATTGTGAATGCAGCAAAATACAAAATGGAAATAATGCTTGTGGTCACATTAGGTAGCAAAGAAGCACACAAACAAGATCAACAAATTAACCCCTGTGGTTAAGCGCTCTAGTGCAATGAGAGCAGACATACATGGCAGTGGGGACCTCCTGAACTAGGGGAAAGGGAGATTGGGAAGGCCTTCCTAAAGTGATAGTCTGAGAGCTGAAGAATGAGTAGAAGTCAACAAAGGGAAGAGGAGAGGGAAGACTGTTTCAAGCAGAGAAAATAACTTGTGTAAAAACTCAGAGGTGAGGTGGATAATAGAGCATTAAGGAAAAACAAAAATCAATAGGGCTGGAGCCTAGATTTTATAAATCCAAAACTATAGCTAGAAAGATATGTAGGAATAAATGAATAGATCCAGATTACATAACATTAAGGAATATTTACAGACAAAAGTAACCTTTGAAATGTGTATTTTACAAAGATCACTCTAAAGAATGGCCTGGTGGAAGGAACACAGGGGAGATGGGAGAAGGACTTGGGGAGGCTGTGACAGTGGAAATAAAATGAAGCTGGATAAGAGCGGGGTGCACTTAGGAGATGGAATTGCAAGAGGGTTGACAAGAGACTGGCTATGCAGATGGGAAGTGAGAGAATGAGGAGTCGGGAATGATTCTGATTTCTGATTTGAGCCACTGACTGCACAATGATGTCATTCACAAGATAGGAAATGTTGAAGCATGAGAAAATTATTATGGCAAGTAGGAGATTCTATTATTTAATTTTTTGAACATGTTGAGTTTGAATACCTATGGCTTTCAAGTAGTGACATCTGCTGGATCCCTGGTTCTGGAGCCCAGGAGAGGATCCTGGGATGGAGATCTGAAAATCCTCAATAATTCAAATCGTGAGAGTGGATGAAGTCTCCAGGCAGAATATGGGTTGTGAGAAAAGAAGAGGACCTGCCAAGTACCCCAGGAAATAGCAAATCTAAGTGGTAGGCAAAGAAAGACAATCTTGTATCTATGTCAAGTTCTCTAGGAAATAAAGCTTGGGACAAAGGCTGTGTGTTGATACTTTCTCTGGGATGCCATGCCTGGGCAAGTTCAGTTAGTACAAAAACACAAGTGAGTCAAGGAAGAATGGAGAGCAAGTAGGAGGTGATGCATTGCCAGACTAGCATAGCTTCACAGGATAACAGAGCCCAGGGCTTGTGCTTATTCACATTGAAGCCTATCAAACAGGGGTGTTTGGGTTGGTTTTTTTTTTTCATGGTAAGAAAGGGCAAGCAATTTATCTGCTGAGTTTTCCTCATTGCTCATTTTCTCAAGCAGCTGCTGGGAAAGCCCATATCCTCAGGGAGTCTGTTGGGTTAAACTTGGGCACTGCAGCTGCTGCAGCTCCCCATGGTAGCCAGCATACAGGCTATACTCAAGTCAGGCCTTTGTCTCCACTGGAAGCAGAGACAAGAGCAGGTGACAGGAGATGAAGCAACAGCAGTGGCAGCCAGGACTTTACAAATGCTGGAGTGATGCAAGTCACCATTGGGCTTATCTAACCTGACATCAAGGAAAGCTGCTAAGGCTAAGGAGAGAGGTGGTCTGAAAAAATCTGGGTACTAGTTTACCAACTTAAAGAGTATGTCCTGTGAGGAAGTCTAATAGAAATGGCCTAACATGGATGAAAGTTAAATAATGTTAAAGAAGGCAAAGGAAAAGGTGTTTCATCTATGCCAAATGTTTCTCACAAGGCGAACAGGGTAAGAACTGTAGTAGATTTGAGCGGATTGTATCTTCTTCTGACAAAGGCACTTTAACTTTCCTGTGAGCACCCACACTTCCTCTAATCTTGGCTCATGAGCTCTGGGTGAGTCAAATCCAACTACTGACCCCAGAGGGAGAACATAAGCCAGATACATACCATAAGAAATTCATCTTTTTGGTCACCCTACTGGGTCATTTCATGATTTTTGCAGGAAGAATTGGAAAAAAGCTGTAAACACAGATTTTTCAATTATATGATCCAAGTTCTCCTTTTTTCTAAGCCAGTTGTAGCTGGATTTCCATTACTTGTAACTTAGAGGTTCCTAATAACTCCAAGGGCAGAAAGGTGGCCAATGGCTTTAGTGCCAGGACCACTGGGCCTTGGAGAGAACAAGTGCAGTGGTGTAATGCTGGGAGTAGTCGGCTTATGGTGGTTTTTCTTTATCTTCTTTTTCACTAGATCATCTACTGGGAAAGGACTAAGAAGGACAACTGTAAAATGTTTAAAAATCTGCAGGAGAAAGGAGAAATACCAACCACAAATGTATTCTGCTTGGTGTCTCTCCTCCGATTTATGCTTGCATAATTTTCTTTCTCTGCATTAGCACCGTGATTCCTCCTTTCAGGTCTGCAAGTGATGACACCTCAATTACTGCTGGGTTTCTGCTCTGCCTCCAGTGGTTCCCTTCACTCTGGCCCTACCCTGGCCAGTATTTCCTTTATAAATGAAAGCTTTATGGAAATATCCTAATTTGAGCAAGACATCTCTTTCCTTTTGGGATTCTGACTGACCCAAATGTCAAACTCTTGTATCCTAATGCTTAATAAGGAACTTAGAGGACATTTTCATTAAGGCATATAGCTAGCTTGTTGTTGTATTGTTTTTAAGTGAGTATTTGAGACAGCTCTATCCTTCAAAATGGTATTG
This sequence comes from Phyllostomus hastatus, assembly GCF_019186645.2. Taxonomy (NCBI): domain Eukaryota; kingdom Metazoa; phylum Chordata; class Mammalia; order Chiroptera; family Phyllostomidae; genus Phyllostomus; species Phyllostomus hastatus. The sequence continues at coordinate 7,513,142 of NW_025334017.1, read as the reverse complement.
TTAGACAGCCTGAAGAATAGGCCACAATGTATGTCTTTCTATTTGAATATCATCTACCCATCCCAAAGTTACTAGAGAGTCATGTATGTGATTTTTAGGGCTCTTTGTAAAGTTAAGTAAATCAGATGTTCACCTTATAAAGTCAGTGAAAAGAACAGCTACAGGATTGTTATTTTATTATGGCTGTAAACCAAATAATAGCTTCACACTGATTTTAAGTATCAATTTGCCTTCTGTATGTCCTCCTTGGAGAAGTGTCTGGTCAGGTCCTTTGCTCATTTTTTAATTGCATTGTTCGTCTTCCTGAAGTGGAGTTGTGTGAGTTCTTTATATATTTTGGAGATCTAACATAAAGAACAAACTGACAGTAACCAGAAGGGAAGGGGATAACAAGGGAAGGGGATAACAAGGAAGGGTCATCAAGGAACAAGTACAAAGGGCCCATGGAAAAAGCCAAAGGTGGGTAGGGTTGAGGGTGGTAGGTAGGGATGGGTGGGGTGGGGGAGACTGGTTGGAGGAAAGTGGTAACAACTATGTTTGAACAACAATAAAAGAAGAGAAAGGACTAAAAAATAAATAAAAATAAATAAATGTCAATGTGCCTTTTATTCTAAATACTTTTTGTTATTTTTTACCCCAAATAGTTTCTAAGACAGTAATATGCATTTGGAAGGCCATTAGTCTACATCTTTCACACAACCTAACACACTGCCTGGTATAGAACAGGTGATTGATAACGGCTGGCTGATCAGTTTGTTTGCATAATTAATTTTAATACAGATGTCTGCACTCATTTCTATAGTTGCATATGCAGACAGACCACCCTTGCCTTTGTGACCTCTAAAAATGGGACCTTTTCTGCACTCTCCCATTAGATGGTAAATAGTACTTACAGGAAAGGTTTTAACTTTATTCCCTTCTCCCACTCCCATAATCAACTCAATTTTCCATTTAAATAACTGAAGACTTAGAAGCGATTTTCAGAAATGTAATCCAAAAGAAATCGGTCTAGAAGATAATATGCTTCAACACAAAAATGTCTTTATTAAGCCTATAATAGCTTTTTCTGAACACAACTGTAAAGGAAAGTTAATTTACATATTTCTAATGTTTATTAAAATTTATTGTAATATCCATTCTTAATAGACTTATCTGTATTTTAAGTTGATTTTTTTAGAAATCTACCACATTTTTTAACATTCTCATTTATGATCTGAGCTCATATTAAATGTAATAACCCTAAAAATTGCCATCAGCATCTTTGATTCAACAGATGATAAACTTGACAGTTTTTATAGTAGTTACAGAGCAAAAAACATAATGGAAATAATGTACATGCTCATATATAGTAACACAGAATCTCACATACATGTACAGGTGCACATAAAAAGATCATTAAAAAGTAATGCAGGGAGCAGAGCAAGATGGCAGGAGGGCGCCCGGCTGCCCGTGGTCTCTGCCAGGACCACTGCGCTGAGCCTGTGGAAGTCCAGCCACACCTCCCCCAGAGGAGAGGAGGGAACCACCACTGATGTCAGAAATACGCTTTAGGAAATGACTTCAAATTCTTGGCTGCACTGTTGAACCTTCCCCTGAATCAGCAGTCAGATTTTTTTTTAATGTTTTCAGCTGTTTAGTGTTTTATTGGAAGAACAGGGTGACATCCAGCCTAATATTCTTTTTTCCCCTTTATTTTATTATTAACACTATTACAGATGTCCCCATTTTACCCTCATTTGCCCTCTTCTTCCAGCCCCCACACCCCCTTGGCTTGGCCAGCAGCACACTGCTGTCTGTGTCTATGGAATTTGCATACGTGTTCCTTGACGAATCCCTTCACTTTCTTTCATCCAGTTTTCCCGCATGCGCCCCTCCTCTCAGACCCAGCCTGGTAATAAAGCATTGTTTGTGAGCTCAGAAGACAAGAGAGGCCTCCTTACTGTGAGACTGAACAAGAGAGGAGGAAGAGACCAACTATCCTGGAAAACATTTAAAGCCTTTCAGTACATTCATGATCACTATATGTAATATGCTGATTGGCTTATGAAAGCAGATGACCTTACATACGTCATACTAGACGACTTGAGATGGCTTTTGTAAACTTAATCCTGGAGAATGCATGACCTGGGAGATGATTTAAGCAACATGTGAAGCGGGGCTACGTGAACAGAGGAGCAGGACGTGCAGGGAGCAGAGCAGCCTTGAGATTTGTCGATGTGATTCAAGTGAACATGTGACTCCTGTTTCCACCTCTGAAGACAGCGATGGGGAACTGCGTGGGAATCCTAAATGCAGAGATCCCACTGGAAAAGAAATTTTTCATCCTGTTTTACCAAAATACCACTTACCACAAGGTTCTGTACCCAGAATCCTTTGGTACTGGAAATGTAACCATCAGTCTTCTGTAGAGAGTCCCAGGTGCTGTTCTGATTTTGTGGTTTTCTTTCACTATGTTAATGCCACGGCTATGAGTTAAACTACCTCAGTTATCATCTTCATCCATATGGTTATTTACACAGATATCCACCTGCCTTACCCAAGGTCTACTAAAGGGAATACACAAAGCAAACAAAAACAAAGATGTGAAAGGAAACTTAAGAAACCCATGAAAGAGCAAAAGTAGAGTGTCTAATGCTATACTGAAGAAGGACCTCTCATCCTTGAAGAGAACACTGGGGGCCCAGTGAAAAATTCTTTCTTAGTAAACATCCCATGTTAGAAATCTTCCAGACAGTGGTCAGATGAGAGATTGTGTTGCTTAGAAAACAAAGCAGTTCAACTATAAAAACACTATCCTGCTGCATGTTAAGTAAAATGTACATGATGTTAAATAGGTTGTCTTAGTGAAAATTCTAGAAGGAAATATTGATATAAGCATGTTTTTAAATGCAAGATGTGGGTCTGAATTGCTCAACGACACACAATAAATGAATAGAACTTAATTAACCCTTACCCACAGTTTCTGTCTAATAAAAATTTCATTGTGATGTACTATAACTAGTAGTATTTCTTACAAAAAAGGGTGGAAAGAATGCCACTTGTCTTAAAATGTGCTAATAAAATCACATTTTGAAATTATCATGGTTCTTGACTATGTCATACACTTAGTTCTACTTAGTGGTTAATCTTTGACTTGAGTGAATAGTGTTCACCTAGTCCCTGTGGTCACTTTTCTAAATCTGTTTAACACTTCACAAGGTTCATTCTCCACTATTAATATTTACTTACTCAAATATTAATAGCATTTTAAAAACAGCCTATTTAAAATGTATTGTCCCCAATTTAGCTATTGTTAGCTATAAGTAACTAAAAAATAGTGCACTTAATGCTATTTCTTACATTAGTTCATTTTAATGCTTTTCTTACATCAGTGCTACTCACAGAAATTCCTAAATGACATTTATAATTGATGATTTTGAACTCCTTCCAACTACATAATTATAGTTCTTTTCATTTCCAACATGTTGAGAGGGAAGAACTTACTATGTCTTTCATGACTTGTATAAATCAGTTTTAAAATCCTTCTTAGTGTCTGATTTGGCCATTAGTTATACTGAAAAAATATTTTGAATGCAGATTTTTGATTAAAAAATTAATTGAAAGCATTAGAAAGTGTTGAGTGGTGAAATAACCTGTAAAAAGTCAGAAATTAAAAGAATAAATAATTTATGAATAATTGACTGAAGTTTGATGCTCTTTGAATATTAACTTTTGCCAGTGGATACTAAGGTCAGGCACTGATTCAAGATGGTCTTCCAAAATACATTCACAAAGTTGCATTCTAATTTTAGTGTTTCTCTGTTTAAAGTTTTTGGAAAAATAATTAAAATTTCAATTCCTATTCAACTTAACAATAGTATCCAAGTACATCAAAACAGAATAACTTACAGACTTTCTATAAGATTAACAAGTTTCCAGGTGCTACTGTGGCTGCTAAGGGAACCACACTTTGAAAAACACGTGGACCTAGTTTATCATTTACTATCCAATATCCTAAATTCCAGAAGAGACTTTGTAAGTGTAATAATATTAAAATATATGTCAGTGACCAATATTTAATATTTAAAAATATGATAGATTTTGGCATTAAATATCCTAAGTTGTTATTTCATAGCTTTGGGGTATGATTTTTTCATTTCCTGTAGTCTACCAAGCTTCATTCGTACCAAGTCTGGCACTGTTGTAAATGAAAGGATCTCTAACTTGATTTACTAGATTTTTTATGGTGAGCTTTTCCTGTTCATTTAAGTTTTTGGTTCATTAGACACTTTCTTTGACAATTTAAATTTCTTTGTTCACAGACTTTTTATTTCCATCATAATTAACTTCCATTTTCTGGCTACTCTTAATGCCGCTTTCACAAAGTTAATTTGGGTGCTGTTGTTAGTGAGATTAGAATTTTTATTACTTACTGAAAACTTCTAATCATGAAGTTTAGGTTTCCCATGAGATTGAAAGTAGTGAGGAAGATGCTGCCATAGCCTGAAAACTAACATTTTAAACTTATTACAGATATACAACCATTAAAAATTAAAGTTATTTAGAATTTTTCCTCCTGCCTCCCTTCTCTCTCCAAAAATAAAATTCCTTTGCCTCATTCCCCTGTGTCTTTAGCGGGGGCGTTTCTCTGGAAATCAACGTAAGGAACCTGGGGGACAGCTGTAGTGCAGTTTCTGCCAAAGCTGGCCTCTGGTGATTAAAAACTTGAGCTATGTTTATATGCCAGAATTGAAATAGAAATTTTAGCACATATTTCTGTAAGAAATTTTACTTCTCCCTAGGGAAACCCAATCTAAAACCAGTTTTATCGTTGAATTATGCTCTATTTCAGTTTCTTTATCTCAAGTACTCAGTTTATGTTACTTAAATTTAAATAACTGTTCAAGCCCCTACCATTTACTAATCTACATTAGCATATTACTAGAGAAAAATTAATCTTAGCATCAAGTAGTATGTTATATAACACTCAATATTTATGTGTTGGGTTTTTTAAAATGTGTACATGAATATTTTTTAAAAGGGCCTAGTGACTTGCTTAAGTTAAAATGGCATTTTATAGAAATGTTTTTTTTTGTTTGTTTTTTATTTGAGAGAGAGGGAAACATTGATTGGTTGTTCTTCTTATTTATGTATTCATTGGATGAGTCTTATATGTGCCCTGACCTGGAATTGAGCCCACACCTTGCTGTATCTGGATGATGCTCTAACCAACTGACCTACCTGGCCAGGGCCTAGAAATGATTTTAAATGCTTTTAGGCCCCTTTTCAGTAACAGATTTAAGCTACTGCATAAAATAATTATCATGCTAAAAATTACAAAGAGAAGAAAAAAATATTTTATGGGTTTTATTAGGTTAGGCCAATTGCAGAATAAGAAGTCCACGAAAAAGAAAAAGAGATATGGGTAAAAATGTCTACACTATAAAATAAGTGTATAAAAATGTGACCTGTGTCCTGGGCTCTCTATGCACAATGACAGGCTCTGGCAGGCAATAAAAACGAGTGCATCACTTATTCAATTGCTGTGAAATGAATTCTTAAAAAATTGTAGATTTTAAGTTCTATATTTCAAAAAAACAGAATGTAAAACAGAAAGCATAAAAATTTTAAAACATGTAATAATGATTTTATTCATATCTGTGTGGTAATATTCCTTCATAGTTGATAATATAATCTAGCTAAGAGTTTAGTGTCTTAAAAGTCCTCATGACACTATTTCATACACTTCTGTAAGGGAAGCTATTAAAAGAATTGGCAAAGACAAGATAGCACATACCAGTTTTCTAAAACTCTTGGGAAAGAAAACTGGATGTTTGGACTTGAGAAAATGTGAAAAGACAAAAATATTTACAAATGTGTTTATACGTTGGACATACTTTTAAGCCAATCACCACATCAGGTTTGGGGAAAGCAGTTATGAGCAAGGTAGACAGGGGCCCGATCCTATATGGACAGGACAACTAAAGAGCCCCTCTTGTAAATGCATGCTCTACATGCTCAGTGAGAGACAGAGTGTTACAGGGTGCAGCCAAGAGGGGGGACCCCAAATGGGCATTTGAAATGGAGTCCAGAACTCAAGGTGCCCAGGAGATTTTAAGATGTCTTCACCACTTCCCCCACAGGTGTGAGTTGGGGGAAGGGGCACACAAGAGCAAGAACATGCAGGGCTGTTTTGTACAGTGACAGCTTTGCAGCTAATCCATGGCATAGTCATTTAACATACCTATAGCCTTCCGCTGGTCACTTGGATATGCTAAATAGCTGTGGCCATGCTCTGGGCCAGGGGGATGGAAAGGGACTCTCCCACCCAAGATGTGACTGGGGGGCAGGTCCCCCGGGTTACAGCACCTGCATGGGAGCTTGGAGAAGATTGGCTCCAGGACATGGGGCTGCACCTGCCCAGACCTACAATGGCAGCCCAGTAAAGGTGGAAGAATATAAGATTACTGGCAGGTGTAACTGAGTGTGGGAGAAGTTGGAAATGGGGCTGCAGAGGAAGATTGGCACAGGGATTTAAACCCACACACGGCAGCCATTGAAATGGAAAAGCACATGACTTTGGCTGAGTGGGGACTCCTGTGGCCCTGGGGGAGGGAGAGGACCACATGGCTGGAGCAGTGGAGAGAGAACCTCGTGCCTTTGCCAGAGTGGGGACCCCCACAGCTTTAGTACGGGGAACCACCACCTGGCGACACAGCTGATGGTGCCGGGAACTGAGGGAGGTCTACCAGCTGAGAAGGATTACTGAGAAGAACTGGGGGCTGCCTGAGCCATGGACTTCTATTTCTTTTCCTGAGATATGGTACCCCAGACTGGGCAAAGGGGGAAGGAAGGACTGTGTATGTTTGTGGGTATTTTAAGGGACTTTAGGATTTTGATGAAGACATTAGGTCACTGCTTTAAGTTTTTATAGCATTAAATAAACATTTCCTTTCCTTTTCATGAATCTCTGGCATTGAGAGACATCTTTCCTATAGACGGCAGATATAACAGACCTGGGGGTTTCTTTCAGTAATAGTATATCGTCCCAGGCCCCCCTTATTTGTTCTGTAACAAGATCAGTAACCCCTGACCTGACTAGGAGACAGAGTGAAGATTCAGGAGGGCTTCCTGAAGGAAGTGACATGTAGATGAAACTTAAAGGATGAGTAGAAGTTAGTTAGCAAGGTGAAGAAGAGGGAAAAGATACTTTCAAGCAGAGAACACAGCTTATGTGAAGACTCCAAGGTGAGAAAGATCGTGGGGCCCTGAAGAAATAAAAGCTGAGTAGGGCTGGGACCAAAACATGCTAGGTTGTTGAGAGGCAAGAAATGAATCTGAAAATTAGGTAGACAATAGAGGACATAAAATGCAGACTTCAGAACATTAGGGAATATTTATATAAGAACAACAAAAAGCCTTTGCAATATGTTTTTCAAGGAACATTCTCTAAAGGATGGGTTAGGGAAGTGCAGGCAGGGTAGGCGGATGACGTGAAGAAGTTAGAGCAGTAGAGACAGAGTAAAGTCGGTGAGATTGAAGCATATTTAGAAGACAACTGTCAAGGTCTGGTGAGAGACTGGATGTGAGCAGTGAGGAGAAGGAGAGACTGGGGGATCACGGAGATTCCAGGTCTCTGATCTGGGCAGCTGGGGGTATGGTGGCGCCTTTCCTAAGGAATGTCAATGGAATTGTGGTCTGGGTTTGGCAGGAGAAAATACTGAGGTTTGAATAACAGACTTCAGAAATTTGACACATGCAGCCTGCCTGGCACCTTTGGTGTTTGGGTCTGGACCTCCCCTGGGGCAGGGGGGCTGCTTCTCAGTGGGCTCCAGGGCACCACCTGGACACAGCAGACCCCCATCAGTTATAACAGATTGCAATGACAATGACAATGAATTCATTTGGTCTTAATTTACATTTTTGCTAAGTTTCTAAATCTGGTACCAAGTGGAGAGTGGAGTTCTATCACATATGAGTTCATGTAAGGCACCAGACCTACGTGAGCAAGGGGTGGCCTAGAGGAGTCACTCAGTCTGAAGTCTCACAGAAGATAGGGCCCTTCTTAGAGCTGAACGCGATTATACTTGGGTCAAATTTCCAAAGTCTGAGCACTCTTAAGACTATAGAAGTAGAAATTGTTAGATCCATTTTATGATTCTTTCCTTCATCTCAATTCTTTTCCTTAGGAAACAAATCTGTTATTCAAACTGCAGGCTTCTCTTACAATATTTCTCATCTACTCTTTTCTGATTCAAAATGCATTCCCAGGTTCAGATGATCATTTCCTCTGGCCTAGAATAGAGCAACAACATCCTAATTGGTCTTTGTGCTCCAATCACCATCTGCTCTTATGCACCATTCTGCACCTTAGCACCAGGTATTTCATTTCATAATGTTATCAAGTGTCTGAGCCTTCATTAAAACAGAAGCATGGAATGACCCTGTAACTATGGAGTATGTATACTTCTGTTAGTGCACTATGAGAGGTAACTTTTTATTACAGTTAGTTGTAGGTATTTGTATCTTTCTGCTTATTTATCGTATATTTTTTGAAGTCAGAAGATGATTCAGTGGGCCACAATTTGCTTATAAGACCACAGGACAATTAAATGGGAAAAGACTTCCTTAAATACTGCCCTATGGCAGGTAGAGTTCGAGTTCTAAATTAGCTGTGGGAAGCATGGTCTGAGAGCTGACATTGTTTTGCTCATCATTGCATTTCACGGACCTGGTCAAAAGGAACACAGTGTCAGCTCTGGTCCTATGTTTTAACAAGTTCAATAACCACGAGTTTAGATTATGGAAAATTGCTGTGAGCACAAGTCACGGTGATGATGGACTGAAATACTTATTTTTTTAAGAAGTCTTTCTGCTTTGTATTTTTGCAGGATCTTGATTTAGGTTCTGCACTCTTCTTCAATGTCATAGAATAGCTATGGTAAACAATCAGAAGTTTTCTGATCACAGTTTCTGATTTTCCATCTGCACCTGCAAAAAATAAGTTTTTTTCAAAAGATGACACATTTGTAAGGTTAATTTCCTCTGGGAAAAGTGGGATTTTCAGAATAACTTTAATGTTTTTTTATCTTTAATGTATAACTTGTGATTTAATTTTTATTCACATTGTATATTCATGTTTTCATGATAAAGAGATACCATGTCACTTTAAAAACACCTCTTTGTCATCTGAATTGCTTAAGGAAGTGTTAAAGGATAAAATAGAGCAAGGTTTTTTAAATCTCATCAAATCAACTTCCCCAATACTCCAATATTCAGCACTAATTAGTAGTGGCAGACAACCATCTTCCTTGTCGAAGTTTGGAATGAACATTTTATCCCAATTTTCAGATTTTCATGGCAGCTCAATGATGCCATCTCATCCTTTCTTTAATCAGCATCACTTCTGTTGAAAGTCTGGGCTTTTGGTCATAGGAATGATCCATCAAATTTTCTCTTAACAGAATCATCATTAACAGAGTAAGACTGGCATGTGATCCAGAAGCTCCCCTCTCATGTCTGATCCAGCAGCTCTCCTACAACACCACCCAGCATCTGGTGAACCAACCCTCTTGGTCAAGTGATAAAGGCTTTTCCAGCAGGGTAAGAAAAACGTCACTTCCAAAACTGGTAAGATAAAAATAAAGCTCCAACATGATCTTTTTTCCTTTTTAGTCTTTCAGTTTTGCAAAATATTTCTGAGAATGTTATGAGGAGGTCGGTCATGTGGGGTACTGAGGAGTCACCTGGAACGTGCCTAGCCCTGTCACTCGTTTTCAGTTACACTGGTGGTTGAGGGTCGATATGGAGAATTACACCCCAGGCAGTTCTAGGGGGCAGTTCATGTATGCCAGAACTCTGCCACACACTTTACACACATGACCCTCTCATGTGATTCCACAGTGCACACCACAAAAGTAGGGCAATTATACCTTTTGAGAGAAGAACAGTGAGTCTCATTTTCTTAACTTAAGAGAGTCAAGTCAAATACAAAGGATGAAAATTTAGAATCTCTTCAGGTTTCCCAGCAGTCACAGTAGGAGACAGTGGAGGGATGCCTTCAAAATTTGGCAGGAAAAGTATTTTTTACTTTGGTTATATTCTAGTCAATCTATAAATCAAGCCAGAGCAAAATAAGGATATTTTCAAACAGGAAAATTCTCAAAAAACAAACAAACACACACAAAAAAACAAACATCATTTCTTAAGAGGACATGACTAACAAATAAAATGAAAATAGAAAAGAAAAAGAGAAACTTATGGGCTACAGGAAACAGGAGATGACAAAGATGGAGAACTTTCTCTATGGCCCTTGAACCTGGACTTGCCTATGACTTTCTTAGGATCATGAGACAGGAGCAAAGAGACACAAGCAGAAGCTTAAAAATGCTTTTTTTGTATTAGAGCCTTCTCCTTATGCTCGTGAGAGACCCCTTCCATCTCCACTGTGTGGAACAGCTTGGATTCCCCCACCAGAGGGGGAAAAACACATGGCCCAGGCATGCCCCCAGCTACCGTGCTCAGCCAGTTAACCCCAGAAGCAGAGGTACGAGCTGAGTGCCATTCAGACCCAGGCGCGAATGGATGCCACTGAGACAAGCCAAAAAACCACTTGGTTGGTTCCAGTCCAAGCTGCAGATCCACAAATTTTTAAGTCAAATGATGGTGATTGTTTTAAGCAGCTGAGTTTTGGGGTAGTTGATATGCCATAAGACATAACTGATCATGAAACTGGAAGTTAGATGTGGGGTGATGCCCAAAGACAATGTTAAAATATGTGGCATTGACTTTGAGGTAGGCAGAAATGCTGTTTGGAAATTTATTAGAGTGGTGATCTGAGATATATATAAAAGCACAAAAATAGGCAAAACTAATATCTGCAACCTTGAAAAAGAGGCAGTACCTAATGAACGTCTAGATTTCCTAATGAGATCACCAGACCGAATCTTAAAGTGCCATTTCATTTCTTCCATAATAAAATGTGGGAAGAAGGAAGTGAGTTAAAGAAAAATTATTGAGTTTTAGAAGCAGAATTTAGAAGGAATTTAGAAGGCTTGGGGCCTACTAACTTTCTCACATTTTACTTCTCCATATGGTAAAAAATTCTTTTCCTAAAGTATATTTTATTGATTATGCTATTACAGTTGTCCCAGTTTTTCCCCCTTTGCTCCCCTCTGCCTGGTTTCCCCCTTCCCTTCAGTGACCACCCCCCACCTTAGTTCATGTCCATGGGTCATGCATGTAAGTTCTTCAGCTTTTCCATTGCCTATGCTGTTATTAACATCCCCCTGTCTATTCTGTACCTACCCAATTGTGCTTTTAAACCACTATACCTTTTCTCCCATTCTTTTCCTTCCCCTTCCCAGCTGATAACCCTCCAAATGATCTCCATATCTATAATGATAAAAATCAAATCAAAAGTGTGGCTATAGCCCTAGCCAGTTGGAGTGTTGTCCTGTACACCAAAACTTTGCAGATTTGATTCCTAGTCAGGGCACATAGGTAGGTTGTGGGTTCAACCCCCAGTTGGGGATAGTACAGGAGGCAACTGATCAATGTTTCTCTCTCTCTCTCTCTATCTCCCACCATTCTCTATCTTATCCCCTCTCTCTAATACCAATAAAAACATACCCTCAGATGAGGATTTTAAAAAGTGTGGCTATAAAAAATTGTTAAGATCTATAAAGTTTTATGGTAGTGCCCAGAAATATTTTTCAAGTAGATAAAAAGGATTCTAAGAAACATAAAGACAGGTTTTAAGGGTTTTATTCAAGCAAAAGAGTCTCAACTTCAACTTACAGAAATAACTCTGAATTCCCAAAATCGCAGTAGCAGAGAGCAAGTTGAGATAGCTGCTCACCTGCAAAGTGGGCCATTTTTCCCATGAGAGGAAAGGGACATTTCAGAGTAGGAGCCAAGAGCCCAAGACAAAGAGCCACCAGCTCTGGTGAGGAATGGGTCAGGCTGCCCCTCCAGGGAGCAGAAGCAAGCTCTAATCAAGGAGTGTCTTCTGCCTCCAAAGTGGGGAATCTGACATTTGTCCTGCAGGATCCCAGAATTCTTGTGAACTAGTGACTACTTTCTGATTAGAAGTGTCTGTTATGATATATTATGCCAATATAGCATGGATGTAGAGAGTTTTGTGATCGGGGGAATATATCTTATCTTAGTTCACTGGCCTCTGAATAAAGAAGAGTCATCAGATGATGTGCTGGGATCATATATTTCAAATCTGATGCTATAATCAATTAAAACTTTTAAAGGATCTGAAGTAAGGGACATATTTCACACGTGAGAGGAGTGTAAGTTACTATGGCCAGAAAGCACAGGTAAATTGCAAAAACATCCATAATGCTTTGTAGCTCCCCCCATTAAAGGTAACATTTCCTCCACCTCCCTGAGTCTAGGCTGGCCTTGTGGCTTTCTTTGGCTAATTGATCAGAAGTAAAAATGAAACAAACAAAAAATCAAGAAAGTGCAAGTATACTGGGGATTCCTCTCTTGCTGCTTTGGGGACCAAATGAAGAAGTCTGAGCTACCTGGCTGCATAAGCATATATGTGGTCCAATCATCACCTATGCACAGCTGAACAGACAGCCCCAGGGACTCCTAAAATCTAAGCCACCTATGTGACAGGCAGCTACTAAAGATTGTATACAAGGGAGAGACCAAAGAAGACCAAGAGAAGAAATACTCAGCTGATCCCAGACCAATTTACCAGCTCACAGATCATACGCTAAATAAATAGTTCTTTGGGGAAACTTTGTTGCATAAAAATGGATGACATACTCACCATGCAGCAACTGGCTGATGATTCATGTTACACTTCATAAGGTGACCTATTATTCACTCATTTCTCTTCTCTATCCCTCCTGGCCACACTTTCATTCCAACCTGCCCCAATTTGGAAGAACACATTTTTAAGTATCAGAATATCCTGCATATTTATGCTGCAGCAGGTCTGGAAGCAGTGGTTGTTCAATGTTTTCAGAAAATCATTAGTGATGCCTTGAAAGATTAGCTGAAAATTAAGAGAGCAAACCACTGGAGAGACATATGTCCATGTATTCCTCCCTGATAAGGATATTTATAATTATTCCATTCCTCTATTGTCTGTTTTGTTTAAATATCATGTGTGTCTCTGTGGCCTCACTTTGACACTGGGCTTGACTATGCCAAGGTCACAAAGTTAAATTAGTGCCACAGCCACCAGGTAACACAGGGGGACACTCATTCCACTCCATCTCCTGGCCCCCACTGAGCTGGCTTCAGAGATGATTTACTTGGCTTTTTCTCTCCCACCCCCATCAGCAGCAATGGCCCGCTCTGTGAGGGCTCACCTTCATGCTGCCTCCTGCTCTAGGTGGAGGCTGATGTTAGACTTGAGTTCAGATTCTGGCTCTGGCACTCACCAGCAGTGTTAGGGTAATTACATGCACCTTGATGTTTTGTAAGGGTTAAATGGAATGACACATGAGGTACTCTCAATTTTTTAATAGATTCATGTGACTGACAGTATATTTCACTTCTGCTTGTGCTGTCATTGTGACGACAAAGGGTGCATCAGACTGAGGAGCTCCAGTACAGAGGTCATGCTGAATGGAGACAGGAGGCTGCTGCTTTGCTGTCCTGTGAGCTGTGCAGTCTGTGCAGCTTTCTGGCTAATAGGTTAGGAATGGGTTTGGCCATGGGGTGGACTGCCTCCTCTCTGGCTAGCCAAATGCCTCAGGGGGAGGTCTGCCTGCTTAGCCCAACTGCAGTCACTTCTGAGGCGGTGTCATGGGTTTCAGGCAGCAGGGGTCCTGAACTGAGCCCAGGAGCAAGAACCATGAGATCTGGGCTTTATGCTGGGTGCAGCACTAACTTGCTGAGTGACCTTAGGCAAACCACTTCCCTACTCTTCTCTCTCTTAAAGGGAAATAATCAGTCTTACAGCCACACTTCACAAAGACATAGTAAAGATTAATTTAGAATATCTAGAGCAATTTCAGAGGGAAACACCACAGGGATCATAATTAGTTTTATAATCTATAATTAAGTCTATAAATAGTGAGAGGTAGCCACACCTGAATTACACATGTGAAAATGAAGCTTTACTTTTTTTTTTAGTCTTTTTGGGAAAATGAAGATCAGTTATTTGGTCACATTTGTAGAGATGACAAACTGGAAAACATGAAGATCATGGCCTCAATGCAACCTTGAACTTGAACTCTACAATGAGAAAACAAACCTGCTGATGGAGACCAACTTGCATATCAGATGTTCCAGACTAAAGGCCCCAAAGCTAACACCCAAAGGAAAGGAATCTAGGGCATTTACAGAAGAAAGGACTGGGATCTTAACCCAATTCTGGGTATGGGGATTTTATAATGAAATTTTAATTTTGGAGCCTCCAAAACACACTAGGGAACCCCTTTTCCTAAACCTTCTCTTACGTCCTTTAGGTCCACGTGCCTCAACCCAGGCAAGAGGAGATGGTGCAAAAATGAGGAACACTTCCCAGCGGGGGCCAGGAGCCTGTTTAGTCACTTCCTTCTTGGGAGACTTGTACGTTATATCCTCTGGGCATCAGAAGATTTTCCTTTTTAGCCTTCCCACCTTCCATTGCTCCAACTGAGCACCCACTGTGAACTGCACAGTAGAACTGGGTGTCATGTGCACATTGTAACCCCACCATCCTTTTAGGAATTTCAGAACACTCAGTAGAGGCAGTTTAGATAAGCTATACCTCCAAAGTTTAGAGTAGTTGCAGAAACACGCTTACATTATTCAGCGAGTTGAAAGCAGTTTTTATCGAGTTGATTAGCTTTACTCCTTAGGTTGGCGAGCATGTGCTATGATTTGGACCTTCTGCTGTTTTCTCTTTCTTGGCCTGTCCTTGGTTGAGGACCACAATGCCCTTTTCTGTCTGAGCCACAGGCCCCCACTTACTTTCCAGCTAAAACTGGTCTTCTCACAGACCCTTGACCTCCCAGCAGATAGGTCGAAGTTTTAACACACTGGGTTCATAAAAACAAATAAAATGGCAACTTATTTTTTCTGGCTAAGCTCTTCCTCCTTACTAGCCTCTGCTTCCCTGGGCTGGGGACAAAAAGGTGGGGGATGGAAACTGAGCAGTCCCACAGTTTATTATTCCTGCGAGATCATCTCTATTGGGTGCTGTAGATTTATTCCTCACCTAAGAAGACGACAAAAGTAACAAACTGTGGCCTTTGGCAGAAAGAGACTTACCAGAAAGCCAATGAAGCTTAAGCTTCTAGGCCCTGCACCATACTAGCCCCTTTTGAGGTATTGTGATGGGCCATACGTGTCTGTGAAATTTGTCTAAGGCAGGTGTTCTAGCCATAATAGGTACAGCATTCTGTCTGTCTGCACTCAGACTTCATCTCTGCCACATTTCTTCCAGTGGCAGGTGATGTGAGAGAAGATGTTAGTCTAGGAGGAAGTTGCATTGGGGATCTACTTTGTTTGAGTTCAGTGGCATGCATTTATGTAATTTACAGACACTTATGAGTTCTATTAAACTATGTTTTATTCCAGGATAGCAATAACTTCCAGTACTTTTCCCCTATTGCTTTCTTCCCCCCACACCACTTACTTTCTCCTTCAAAATTCTCCTGCCCTCAACCCTGCACCCTTATTGGCATTTTCTCTCCCGTTAACTTATTTTATTCTCTTCATTGCACTTGCCTACCACAAATTGTGTCACTTGTTGACTTTTGCCTCCTCCATTAGAACTTATGCTCCCAGAGGTCAAGGTCTTTGTCATGTTCATTGATGTGTCCCAGTGCCTATGATTGAACCAAGAAAATATTTGTTGAATGAATGAAAGAATATCCATAAAAGTTTTTTGGTAGTGTATATTTTAATATTATCAAAATCAAATCCATATTAAATATGCAATGGGATATAGAAATTATATTTTGCAATTTAGATATTAACTTGTTTCATGAGCTGTAGGAGAAGCTCTTCTTACTTTCTACCTGGTGTTATTTCTATTGTACCACTCAAGCTATCTTGCTCAATGATATGTTAAATAAAAATGTGTTTGAGATTCTATACATTTATGTAATAGTCTGCAATAAGATATCTGGATCAAAAATTAAATTTATTGCTAAATCAACTAAAATCATACAAAATATTGATATATGTACAATTTATTTAAAAATAAACATAAAAAGAAAGGGAGAGGATGGGACTTCCAGCTTATTTTTATTTTATTTATTTAACTTTCAAATCATAGATATATAGCTGCATGTAATCATATAATACCTGTTTTGCTGTAAATCTATAAACTCTTTCCTTTAATATACATGTAAGTGTAGTTAATATTTTTGGTAGAACTATTACAAAAAATAAAAATTGTAATAAATGCTATAACTGTTTTACTTTTCTACAGTACCTGCGGATACATTTTAGACTGTGCTCCTCAATGGCAATAAAGAAAAAAAACAAAAGAAGAAGTGACACTACTTTTCTAACCTTAGTTTCAAATTAATCCTGCTTGTGTCAGAATCTGAACCAATTTTAATGTAGCTAAAGTCTTTTCTAAGTTTACATTTTTCTGTTTTAGAGAAAAGATTTTTGTTGAACAAATTGGTATAGAGTTGTGTAATCATGCTGGATTGCACACACACACAACAAAGTACAGGCGAAAGCTACACATTGCAAAGCTTTATCCAAGGGCCAAAATGACTTTACATACATTTCCCTGGCTCCTTCCGTTTGTCTAGTTGAATGACTGTCATTTTGCACCTATTCATCTGAGTCAATGACATGGTGAGGGCTGTACTGTGATGGATGGAACTGTCAGAACCCATAGAATTTAGATATTGCACTAGTGAATTCCATTTACAAAGGGCTGTGTTACAGGAAAGTGTGATTGTTCCTTTATAACTATTCTGAGTGTTTAGGAAATGGGCTGGTTGTTAAGGGACAGTGATGCATTCTCCCCTTCCATATGCTACTATTTCTTTTGTGTCACTTAGATATAGTTGACACAAACAAAGCCCGAGGCTTTTGTCCACAGGCTTCTAGTTTAAGGATGAAATCTCTCTTCTTCAGCTAGCTTCAAATAATCCAATATAGCAAAGGCTGGGCACTTGGAAATAGGGTCAGCATGTTGAAGGGGCGGAAATGTTTTCCCTTTATTCTTAGACCAGCCAAAGAACCTTTGGCTGGTCTAATAATTAAACTGATATACTACGAATTTACAGGAGAAAAACAATTACGTGATTACAGGAGCCCCATAAAGTATGAATAAATCACCTTGTTTGTTAGAAATCTAAAGAACAAAGGCTTAAAATTAACACAGTCTCTTATTTTCTTGCTCAGTGTGATATTTCTAATAAAAGTATATTTTTGTGAATTTCTTCCTTCATCTTCTTTTCCTTCCTTAAAGGTGAACTTGGGATGTCAGCTCATTTCTCTTAGGAAGCCTGCACTGCATTATTTGCATGGGACCGAAGGGTGCTGGTCTCTTCAGGTGACAGAGCTGAGCTCGCAGACTCACAGCCTCAAGGCTTCTTCCTCCTGCAGCATTTCAGGGAGTCATACAACATGATCGTAAATATTACCTCCAAGTTACTCCTTCCCCAGAATTGTCCCACCGGTCATAGCATTTTACCTTTGAGATATGTGTTTCTAGAAACATTTTAGTTTTCTGAGCAGCTTAAAATACCAAAACAAAAAGATAATAACAATGCTGTTTTATGCCTTTAGTATCCTGGTTATTTGTGGGGTTAAAGATTACTTTGGATTCCTATTTATAGACAGTTCAGTTCCCAGTTGGTCCATTTTGTTTGGATAGAGTCTAAGCACCTTCCTGCTGGTACCCCAATTTCTCTGAGGGAAAATAACTCCAGGTGTCCACTTCTTATCACAGAAGCAAAAGCCCAAAAGACCAGCTTCTTTCTTTCCTGCATGTTGCCTCCATTTGACCATACTGTCACTGGAAAAGGACCAGGACCTATTCTGCCCCAGAACATTCCAGAATGTATGGGTTCTTGGCTTCTTTATAGAGGAAAGATTTACGACACAAGTCCAAGTGATTTAGAGAATATGTTTATTAAAGCTGGGGACACTGAAACAAAGGAAGGGCTTAAGACAGAAGACACAATATCCTAGCAAGAGGAGTGAGCCTAGGTGGAGCTGCCTTGGAAACGTGAGGAAGAGCTGAGCCTCGGCAAGGCTGCCTTGGACCTTTAGAAAGCAAGTCACAGAGGGAGAAGTGAGCTAGCTGGGCTACATGGACTTGGGAAACAAGTTACAGAAGATAAATTAGGGCCCTTGGAGAGGGTTCAGGGTGTTAGTGCAGGATGAGCTGCTGTGGCCCGCTGATCCCCTTGGTTGCAAGTCTCCTGGGAACCTTTAGAGCGTAGAAGGTGAAAAGCAAAGATACATACACACCTGAGGAAAGAAGGGGAAAGGCACCAGTGCCTCCAAAGAAAGCATTCACTGTGTCCTTTGTCTTAAGGGTTTTTATCTGCTTTCTACAGGTGGAAATTTTAGGGGAGATCTCAGGGGAGAAGCTCAATAGAATATTCACCAGCTTTCCAAGTGTGTCCTTTAATGTGCTGATGCATCAAAATGAGTGTATAAAGGGGTCAGGGTCATTCTCGGGTCAGCTTCACCTTCAAAGAATGTCATCAGAGAGGGACTAGGACCAAGGTGGGTCTGCCCTGGCATGGTCTGGAATGTGTAAGGCATTTGCTCCTAGGTGTCCTTGGTCAGGGAAGATAAGACCTTGTGATTTATTATCTGGCTGTAAATTGCTGAGCCATTTATCTATGTGTCTCAATTTCCCAGTTCTACTTGCAAAGGAATTGTCCTAACTTCTTACTACCCTGCCTCCATATGACCCATATCTCCTGGGGTTTTGCATCATAACCAAATGACGTGATAAGATGGGAAAGTCAGAGGTCTTTCACCCCTCTTACAGGGTCCCTGCCCAGGATGTTAATGTTTAGAGATGTATGCATGTGTGTGTCCTTGTGTTTCTCCCGTCGCTTCTTCCTGTTTCCATGCCTGTTGTGTTAGCCTCCTGTCAACTCTGTGAGACCCCACACTTAGGTTTACACACACATGCACATTCTGATATGCTTTCTCATAAGCAAATCCCTTTTGCTCACATCAGAACTAATTTCTGTTGTTTGTGACCAGAATACCCCAATTGATATTTATGTCATGATTTTGAATCTTGTAGAAAAGAAGATAACCAAAATCCTAGGAGGTATATATTTGATTCAGTCCTCAAAAGTTAAATGTTCATAATTAAATTCATGAATAATGAAAGTGTAATATTACCAGTATTATAGAGTAAAAGAGTTCAGGTAAGATCTTAGGGTACAATTAGGTTTTCAATGACACTCTCACCTTTATATGAAATGTTTTATTGTGCTGCCTTCATTCTCAAAGATCCAAAATGTTAAATCTACATGGGATATGTAGAAAGGGCTCAACAAAATTTGCTTAACACCAAATGCAGTTAGGCTCCCTCTTGTCCTACTTTCCCTGTGGGATTGAGTCTTGAGTTTCTTCCTTCCTTTCTTTCTCTTTATTCCTTTGCCTTCTTCCTTTTCTTTCTTTCTTCCTCTCTCTCTCTCTCTCTCTCGCTTACATGGGAAATTTGTAGTTTTAAGAAGTATGTTTATGTCCTTCAGGGGCTCTTTATAGTAGTTTAACATTAAATTGTGTAAAACTGAAATTTTAGTGCCAAGATTATAATAATTTAATGGTATAGATAAGTTAGCACTTGTAATAGTAGAAGATTTTTCAGACTGTGTTAGAATCTTTGCTGAAAACAATTGTTTGTTGTGAAATTATAATACTAAAAATTAATGTGGGCTTAAAAATTGCTATTTACCTCTGAATGTTTTTATTTTAAAAAATAGAGAAAATAAACATCTATTCATAATATAGGGCTATTAAACAAAGCATACAGTATGTTTCTGTATTAATATTGATATCTTATGTTGCAAACAAAAACATTAACTCAGCTGACCTAAACAATAAATAAGAATGTATTGGCTTATATAAATGAGATGGGCAGACACAGATTCGTTTTAAGACAAGACTTTATCTCTAGGATTATGATGTCATTGGAGCTGTGTCTCTGTGCCTTTACAATTCTTTGGTTCATTCTTTCTTTCTGTCGGTATTACTAAAAATGGCAGCTGTAGGCCCAGGCCTCACATGCACACCCCATGTCATTTGCATAAGAGTGATATGCCCCTGTTATCCCACAATGCCAAGCAAAATTTGGAGATTCACTCCTGTTCAATTGAATTAAATCACATGTCCACTCCAAAATCAATCATTGTAGCCAGAGTAATGAGATATAGTGCTTGGCTAATCCTGCATTATTTATTCCATTCTAGCAGCAATGGTATGTGGGCACAGCTTCTGCAGAGCACATTAATCCCCAAAATAAAATTGGAAGCTATTGAAAAGGGGGAAGGAAATGGGGGAAGAAAAATGGAAACTTCACAGGTAACTGGCAGATGTCCAGTTTCCCTGCATTATGAGGCTATTGTGAGGGAACATGAACAACATCTAGATGTTTTGTGTAAAGTTTACCTTCATCATCCATCACTTGTTATGCGAACCAACAAAAGTGTGCTTCATATTGAATAGATGGAGAGAGAGGCAAAACGACAAAGACCTAACTGTTTTTAATATTTCCAGGTCATTTTGGTTAATTTTAGTAGTATCAAGTTCATCATATTCAGAACTGTGAACCACTCAGCAGAAACCTTTCTCTTCTCTTTTGTCATTTCTGCTAAGCAACATTTGTAGATGCAGCCTTCATGGAATGGGTCTAGCCTACTTCACACAGCATAAAAGGCAAAATGAATTGACTTAGTGTTTTGTCAGCTGATAAGAATAACTGACCAATCAAGTTACTTCAGGGTGGGAATTGAAATTTTAGCATATATTACCTCAAATTCTCTCTGCTCCTCCCTTCCCCTCAGTAGTGTTGTAACACTTCCATAGTATCTTCCAAAGTCTGCTTCATTTTATGAAACTTGGCAGCAGCCAAGTTTAGACCATTCTCACCAGTGATGGACCAGAGGCATGTTAACACCTGTTTTTAAACTTCATTAAAGAGATCGTGAGATGTTACTGGACTAGAAAGGGAGGGAAGCAGGCCAGCAGCCACTGTCCCCTCCATTGTGCATAAGGCTGCCAGGCTCACTCTTGGGACAATGCTAAGGCATGCTATGGTAGGCGGTGACTGTGGCCTGTAGGAAGTTCCCATGGAAGCAGAGGGGCCATGTCATCTCCGGCTCATCAAATTCACCTGGCATCCTATATAAAGCCCAGTCAGGGCAAGTATGCCTATTAGTAGTTATTTAGGCCACTTTCTACAGATGCTACTGTTCCTCTTTGGTGTTATCTTTAGTTCACTCTATGGAGACTTATGGTACAAGATGGTGCAAAAAATCAAATTAAAAAATAAAATGATCAAACTCAGACCCTAATGTTAAGTTATTTTCAGTCTATTAGGTAATGGTTGTATACACCATGAGTATAATGCACAACAGAGAGTGAAAAAAAAAAAACTGTAAGCAGAGAGCAAGGAGAAGGAGAGCCGGGGGGAGAACATTTCTGCCTTGAGTGGTACTGGGAGGGAACTGGGATCCACACCACAGTTTTCACTAAACTCAGGGTAAAATTGTTCTCTCCATCTATCACTGTGGGCTGTAACTAAAACAACTAGTGATACATATTAGTGATTTACTACAGATAATGTATTACATCTTAGGTTTGCCATGCATTGGCTATGTTTCTGAAATAACTTTGGCCACATTCTGAGTTTTTATGGAGTTGAAGTATATTACTCAACTTAAAACTTCATCACATGGTATACTTTTCTTCATCCCAAAATACAAGTTACTTGGTTATTTTAAAGGAATTGCAAAATCCAGTATTTTTCATCGTCTTATGATTTGCATAATTTGTATAATAAAAAACATATAGGTAATAGAATCCACTTTTGATTAGGTGTTGAGAAGGCTACAGGGAAAAAATCTTCATCTCTTTGAGCTTCAGTTTGCTCATCTCTAAATATATATATATATATATATATATATATAGCCTTTAAAATATAATATATAACATATATATTACCTAACTAGGACTTAGGGGAAATAATAGTTGTTCAATAAATTGCAGTTATTATGAGAGGACATACTGTGGTATAATTCCACTGTTTCCTCAACTGTTCCACTTAATAAGATAACTTGTAGGACGAGATAGTGTATTATTCATCATTTTGTACTTAGCTCTCAACACAGTGTCTGTCATGTAGCAGCTGCCTAATGCTTGTTAGTTGGTCTGTTGATTGATCAGGTGGCTAACAGAATAAATGAGTCAATGTTATCATTTTCATTCCCAATTCCTCTCCTTAGCCTTCTCTTAAAAGTTTTCAATAATATCAGCTCAATAGGACTTTCTAAACTTACCCACTTACCCACTTACAAGTCTCCACTTCAGCTACACTGGTCTCCTCTTTCCCTCTCACCTAAAAATATTGAAATTTAATCTGACTCCATACTTTATTACAAATATCATCCCTCTTCCCCTTCTCACCAAAACCCAATCCAGATGGCAAGCCCAGACTGAGTCTCGCCTTCCTGGGAAAACTTCCCACCTCACCGCTCTCCCCAGAAGTTCGGCAATGTGGAACTCTCATTTTTCTACACATCTGCAACACTGATTTTGCATTTTGATGTAATGAACTGTGCTGTTGTTTGTATTTTATCTTGTTAACCATAATGAGATTAGCTGTTTGTAAGCTCTTTGAAAGCAGGAAGTGCGGCTCCTATTCTCTTTAATTCATTCTGAGGTGCATTTTTCACATTTTGACTTCCCTGAAATCAGAATGCAATTCACAATCAATGGCAATTCAAATCATCATGGGCTTGAACTGCAGTGAGTTCTTGCAGAGGGCAGTGGAGTTTGCTTCTGTCAGAAATTACCATCCTGAAACCATTTTACATTAAACTTGTACTGTATATATAGACCACAGAGACAGGTGAGTACCAGCTTTAAATGTTCAGGTGAAATTTATTTTATCTCTCTTGCCACTGGTGAGACTGAGACAAGCAACCTTCCTTGTCCTTTATACCTTGTCAGGTTCATATCTTGCTTACTCTTGTACTAAGTGTACAGCCTTTGTCTCAACTTAATGTAGGGTCTCCTATTACACCTATGTCATCTTGGACACTTTTCCACAATTGAAAATAAAATAATGACCCATATTACAAATGGTGGCAATGTATTACTTTGTATTCCCCAAGTGTTGGCATTGTGTTATTGGGAGATTAATATGAACGTGATGAATTGAATTATTGTCCTTCTGGATGCTCTTTTCTCTTATTCCACAACCTACCTCTTTGTTGAAGGCATTGCCTTTTACTTATTTAATGACTGGGATATTAGATGAAGGTTTAGAGTTAGTGCAAAGGAACACAGGCTACTTTTGTAGTCTTTGAAATCAGACTGCTGTGTTTATATATTGGCCTTTTTTGCTTTCTACCTCTAATACCTAAGACGTATAATTTAAAGTCTTTAAACCTCAATTTGCTCATTTGCAAAATGGGGTAACAATTAATACTGCAAAGGGATAATGTTAGGATTAATTCAGGAAATCATGTAAAATGTTCAGCCAAGTTCCCAGGTAAATATAGTATTGGCTGACTGTGTTAGTATATTTTTAGCCAAATAATACATATGTCTTCTGTGTATACCAACCAAAATAATAATATTTAGTAAGATCTCGCTATATATTAGTCAACCTTTGGTGCCTTGGCTGCTTCTTCTGAGAATGGAGATAATAGTACTTGATCTTCTAGCTCTACTGGGAGGATTCAGTGGCATGCTATGTGCCACGTGTCTTGCTATTGGTACCACTATGTATGATCACATTTCATCCCCTCCACAGCCCTTTAAAAATGCCACTACTGTTACCCACAATTAGAGCAGAGTTGGAATACATTCTTCACGGTTTTTGTTTGAGCCAGCATTCAAGATCAGGTCCATCTGAGATCAGAGTCTGAGAACTCCATCATTTCTACCTGCCACAGAACGTCACTGTGAATTACGCTTTGCCATTTTAAGCTTTTTCTGCTCAACACATATGCTCTGTGTGTATGGCCTCTATCAAGCGTGAGCAGAAAAATGAGGAATTGAACATCATGTGGAGTCATTTTTCTATCTGAGAAATGGGTGAGGTTAGAAATATTGTTGTAGCTTAAACTGAGAACATATGGAAATGATTTAGGTGTGAATACAGCAAGTCAAAGAAAATGAGCTAGAAATAAGGAAGAGCTTTAAGTAGAAACTTCTGTTTTGCTAGCATTTTATAACAAATGACTGACCCGGAGCCTCTCCACTTTGTCTCTGCAGCTGTGTGGCTATGTGCAGTAGCAGCACTTCCCCATTTAAAGCGTTGTATTTCCAGAGTCGTGATTAAAGTCCAGCAGATTTTATTCAGCAAGTGGGTGCTTTTGTGTATAATGAAATGGTTCCTTTATCTGCTAACCAGATCAGGGAAGATAATTGCCTAGAAATTTCTTGTCCATTTATGGTTTATCATTAAGAATAATAATGGAGCATATTAGTAATTATCTTATTAAAACTTATCAGGCAGTAGGAAGCATTAGTAGATAATTATCCACTTCTCCAATCTCCTGAACTCCAGTATCAGTACAAAACCTTTAAAAATGCCCATATTTTATAACAATTAATCTTGAAGAATGCTAAGCCCTCTTACAGTTAAATTGATATATAAATTTGAAGACTTGATGATTTTGAATTTGCATGCTATGTCCCATATCATTATTTAGAAACCTATAAATGTTACAATGTGAGCTCATGGATAATTTGAGATTCTTATTTGTTAGGGTTACTACTAAACATCAAATAAAGATATTCTAGTGCATGAAGATACTACCACTACTTTCTGAAAGTACAGGTTTAGGATTTCATGCATTCATTCAATTATTAATTCATTTAACACATTTTGACTGAGCTTTTAAGCTGTGCTAGGTGGTGGACATAAAGATGGAAAAGACAGACAAGGTCCCAAATCAAATGATGTCTACACACTGGTTGTGGGACAGAGTCCTTTAACAAAACAATCAATAAGAAAATATCAAATAACAGTAAAAGTCCTGCAAAGAGTCAAAATGGAGGCAGGACAGGTGGCAGCAGTCATTCATTACATCCTCACTGACCATCAACTCTCCTGAGGATGTCAAACAAGTTAACCATCAACTTTGCCCCTCATAGTTAATTGTACTGATATAAGAACAATGTATGCATGTGACATGTCATATGAGAAAATTGTGAATAAAGTTTAGAGAAGAGAAATGCCAGAGAAATTGCTCCCAAAAATAAGGACAAGGAGAAAAGGCTGTATGGGAATAAAATAATATTTTGTGTTAATCTTGATGGATGGGTAAGATTCCAGAGGTAGACAATGAGAAGAGAATGACAAGAGACATTCAATAAAATCAGTGAGTGTGAGCCAAGCAACAGAATAGGAGTTTCAAGGAGAGGAGCAATAAGACTTTTTGGATGGAATATAAGGAGCAACTGAAAATAAGTGGGGATGCAGAGGAACTAAGGGGAAGGCATTTTGAAATTTGAAATTTTCATTGCATTGTTCTACTTGACTGAATAGCCAGTATAAATTTCCTCTCCCAAGTTCATATGTTTCAAGGTTGAAATCAAATAACAGCTTCAATATATATTCAATAACATTTATTAAGTGTCTAATCTAGATTAGGCATCTTTCTTAGTGCCCAGGATGTCTTTTATTTTCTTCACATTTCCTTTAAGGACTTACCTGTGACATTGCTGTTTGCACCTATGACATTATATTAGACCAAAGGTCAGCAATCCTTTTCTAAAAAGTGAGGTATATTTGTAAATATTTTAGGGTTTGCAAGTGACATAGTCTGTCTCAACTAATCAACTATCCTTGTAGCATGAAAGCAGCCATAGACAATAATACATAAATAAGTGTAGCTGCATTCCAATAAAACTGTATTCATAAAACAGGCAGCTGCTTTACCAATGCCTGAAAGAGACTGTGAACCTGGGAAGGTAGAATCTGTGTTTGCTCACTTACAATGCAGTTAATTTTTGTATGGTGGATATATGATGAATATTTTCAAATTGCATACAATCACATAACACTTGACATCATCCCTTAGGAAATTTTTAACACTGTCTTTTGAACACTACCCACTTACCCATAATAACCAATTATCAAATAGCTCATTAAATTAGTACACTATTGCTCCAGCATGTTGATTAAAATAACCTAAATAACTAGGCTGAATATTTTACATCCTAGTTGTTTCTGACATGTTAATAACAATTATTGGTATAACTACAAGATTATTCAACTATTTATTCAAAACATTTTATAATTAGTTGACCCAAATATATGCATTTTATTTGTTTTCTTAATAATTCAGACATAAAAATTTTGCAAAATAATTGAGAATTTGTATTATTGTTCCATTGTAAGATACAAATACTTCTTTAAAGTGTATTTAACAAATGTGTCAAAAGGCTGGTGAATAATATTTGCAAGGATAGGAGAAGGAGCCATCCCAAAGAAATGAAGGTGCACCTTGAGGAAATAGGAGTTATCATGAGAAAGGGAGACCTTCCTGAAAATTTTATTGGGAGATGCCAGGACAGGGTCCAGAGGTTCAGAAGCCTTGCTGACCAACCAGGAGTGGACAAGACAATCAGATATTCTAATATCCAAGCAGACAGAGCACAGTCTGGGCACTTGAGAGCATGAATTTGAGAGAAATTAGGGCAGCTGTCCTAGAACCCACACCCCCACACCCCAGCCCTGTCTGAAGTAGCGATGGATGCTACAATGACAATGAGACCACACCCCTGACATCAAGGCCTCTCCCACCAGAAAGCAAGGCTAGTAGTGCCTTAGTCCAGGGTGAAGCATCTATGGACTCGAGCACAGTGCTTGGTGTAGACCTACCATCTGCTTTGTTATCTTCAATGACACAACCACTTAAAGTCTTCATCAACTTACAACCACCACCAAGTTCATCTGTTAGGTACAGTGTATGGGCTTTACTCAGTGCTGTCCACTACATATGTTCACACCTTCACATGGTTTGAGACTGAATAAATACATTAATTTGTAATTTAATAAAGATGTCAATAATCTACTCCTGGAAGTCAATCTGCAGAAATACTATAAATTAATCTGTTTCCAATATTCTTATATTAAAACAGGTGGAGAGTCTAAATAATTGATCAGAAGGAATTAGTTAAATAATGATGCATCTACTGGAGGGGTTATTACCTCACTTTTATTTTTTTTAAGATTTTATTTATTTCTTTTTAGACAGAGGGGAAGGGAGGGAGAGAGGCAGAGAAACATCAGTGTGTGGTTGCCTCTTTCACACCCCTACTGGGGACCTGGCCTGAAACCCAGGCATGTGCCCTGAATGGAAATCAAATCAGTGACCCTTTGGTTCATAGGATGGTGCTCAATCTACTGAGCCACACCTGCCAGAGCATCTTTTTATTTTTTAAATATATTTCATTGATTATGCTATTACAGTGGTCCCTTCTTTTCTCCCCTTTATTCCCCTCTGCCCTGTACCCCCCTCCCACTGGCATTCCCCCACCTTAGTTCATGCCCATGGGTCATACATGTAAGTTCTTTCGCTTCTCCATTTCCCATACTAGTCTTAACTTCCCCCTGTCTATTTTGTACCTACCATTTCTGCTTCTTATTCCCTGTACCCTTTGACCCATTATTCCCCCTCCCACTCCCTGATGATAACTCTTCTTGTGATCTCTATTTCTGTGAATCTGTTCCTGTTCTACTTGTTTGCCTACTGTCCTTTTGTTTTTGTTTTTTTAGGTTCAGTTGTTGATAGTTGTGAGTTTGTCATCATTTTACTATTCATATTTTTTACCTTCTTTTTCTTAGAGAAGTCCCTTTAACATTTCATATAATAAGTGCTTGCTGATGATGAACTTCTTTAACTTGACTGTATCTGGGAAGCACTTTATCTGCCCTTTAATTCTAAAGGAGAGATTTGCTGGATATGGTAAGCTCAGATGTAGATCCTTGCCTTTCATGACTTGGAATACTTCTTTCCAGCCCCTTCTTACCTGTAAGGTTTCTTTGGAGAAATCAGCTGATAGTCTTATGGGAACTCCTTTGTAGGTAACTATTACCTCACTTTTAAAAAGATAATTATTTCAAAATTTTGCAAAATGGAGGAAGTGTTAATGACATAATATTAAACTAGAAAAACAGCATGCAACACTTTCAAACTCTGATTCAAAATTTATTTGGTGAGGAGAGGCTAGGTCATACAGCAGTATGAAATGACATTAAACATGTCAATGGTTTAGGACAATAAAAGTTCATTTACTGAGGCTCTCCCAGCCACTGTCCCATGTATTGTCCATCATTCCTGCTGCTTTGTTGGATGAATGACACCTCTCTCTGAACCACCATACAGTCCAGTTACTGGAGTTTCAGCCTGATCCTATAGACAATGTGACCATCCATAATCAGAAATCATCAGATTTGTCAAGGTCAAGCATCAGGCAAACCAGCATTTGGAGACCAAGCAGGAATAAAAAAGGTTCTCCCTTACCTGCCTTAGAAATGACTCACAAGGCTAGGCACTGATGGTAAGGGATCTCACAGTGGTAGCAGGCTAGGCACTGATGCTAAGGGATCTCACAGTGGTAACAGGGTAGGCACTGATGCTAAGGGATCTCACAGTGGTAACGGGGTAGGCACTGATGCTAAGGGATCTGCTCAGATGCCAGAAGCACCAATAGGAAGCTTGGCTCAGCCCATCCTGCTCAGATGCAATGTGCATGCTGAGATCAGGTTGAAATGCCTGCCTGTGTGCATAACTCATCACACACACAACTACACACAGCAAAACTGCAATTTGTTTGACTCTTATCATAGCTCATCTCATACTGTCAATTTATGTCCTAGTACTAATATTACTCATGAGAGTCCAAGAAGGTTGCAGCTGAGAAGATTTGATGAGATTTGCCCAGCTTACTGCAGCACAAACACTTTGTGGAGTTGGGCCCTCGATTGAAAACCTCTTGCCCCAACCCAGAAAGGTAATATTTTTAGTTTATTTCACACAGACAGCACTTCTTCAGATCCTAGGTAGATGTCTGCTTCCCTAGAAAAGGTAATTTATTCCAGTTACTTAGGATTGAAATTCAAAATCATGCACCATTGAAATTTTAATATGGGTATAAGAAAAGTTTTCTAAGAATCTTATGGGTTATTAAACACTAAAGTGTGTTTCTGAAGAAAATCACAGGGCATCTCTGTACCAAGTTCTCCAGTTCTCTGTGGAGCCAGGGATACTGAATAGTTGCTTTTCAAGGTAGTTCCCAGGCCTGAGATTTTATGATAAGGGCTATAAAATCAATACATTCAGTTGAGAAAAATTACATCTTTCCAGTCTATGAAGAAATAAATAAATCTAAAATATTCTAGATTATATTTCTTGTTCACCAAACAAGTATTGCTGCCTTAGCAAAGATTTACCTAGTTTTTTTTTCAATTGCAAAGATTGCAGAAAGGCAACACATCTGGAATAAAGTTAAAGTACACAGAGCATTTGGTATAATACTGAATGTGGCAAAAGTGGGGAAAGTCATTTTTTAAAGAAAATTATAGCAAATTCTAAGTGCAATTCTAATCTTCTTTAATGCAAAACTATAGTTTAAAAGATCATTTAAAGGGATAGCACTAAATTCATACTATATAACTATGATTATATAAATGGACTATAAATATCATACTATATTTTTAAAATAACATAATTTTCTAATTTTTTTATATTCACACTTCAAATATTCAAGCAGTTACCCATTTACACATGAGTTGTGATCTGAAAATTTCTATGTAACTTGGCTGTTAGGAAGTAAAAATGCACTTTACCTCCAAAAATTTATTTAACTCATATTATAAAAATATAGTACATTTGCGATGAAAGAAATTATTTAACCTTATTTTTCAATAAAATTAAATTAAACTCAATAAAATAATTCAGTGATAGAGAAGAATATTAAATCAATATTGATCAATAACCTTGTATATTAAAACAATAATCAGTTAGAAGATATTATATTGGAGAAAACCCCATTTCCAATAGCAAAATAAGATTTAAAATACTTAGAAATAAACTAAACAAAAAAAATTGTAAAACCTATGTATGTAAAGTTTAACATGTTCCTGAAAGAGCCAAAAGAGGACTTGAACAAACAGGGAGACACCATTTTCTCTTGAGATAGGATGACTTAATTCATCACTAAAATGTCATTTCTTTTTCCATTAATTTATAAATTTAAGTTGATTAAAAATAAATAACAGGCATTTTCATGAGCTACACAATTGAATACCAAGGTGTATAATGAAAAATAAAATGCAATAAAAGTCACAATGACTTTAAAAAGAAAAACTATAAGGAAGTGTAATCTAGCAGATACAGAAACATACTTCAAAGCCCCTATAATTCAAACTGTGTGGTACTGCCATCTGAATAGACTGATAGACCAGCCAAATACAATAGAGTCTGAAAGCTGACCCAAGAACAAATGGAAATTTAGTAAATGATGAAGATGGTGTCTTGAATCACTGAGGCAAAATTTTTTGTTATTTTTAAAAACATAAAATTGGATTTTTAACTCATTCTGTACACAATAATAAATTCCAACCTATATAAACAGTGAATGTTAACAATGACACCATACATGTATTACAACTATACATGAGAAGAACATATTCTTCCATAACCAAGGATGAGCAAAGACTCTATTCATTAGTCAAATCCAGGTGCAATAAAAGAAAATATCAATGAGTTTGACTATATAATTATGTATTCTGCATATTTATATAAAATATATTGTGTATAATTATGTAAGTAAGAAATGCTTCAAAATAATTTGACATTGCAAAAATACATAAGTCATGGAAAACTGGATGAAAATATTTGCAACAAGTATGCAGTAGAGATCTAGGTAAAAGGTCTCCCTGAGATTTAAGAAGCAAGAAATGGGGTATCAAGAAAAAAAAAAACAACATTACACCAAGATCTGTATGCTATCGGCAGAAGACTGATTCTGTCTGAGCCCTAGATATTATACGGTTTATATTCTAAGCCAAGTAGGTACTAGAGTCTGCATTTGGAAGGAACTACAAGTAAGTTCCAAATGACTCAGCTAAGGAAAGTATAGGGCTACCTGACATTAGAGTCAGGAACATCAGATGAGACATCAGCAGTCTCATCACTGTCAATGTGATGTCACTGCCCAGAGTTTCAATAGAATTGCTTTAGGATATTGACTGGTGAGCTGGATAGACTTTGTCCATAACCTTACAGTGGATGAAATCTGCTGTTTAAACCCTGGGCCAGTGCTGTACTTGCTTTCATTCCTGCTCTCTTGTTTTCATCCAATCCCTGTCTTCCTGCGAAGGCACTGTGTCCTAAATTTCTGCTGACTTCTCTCCAGCTCCAAATCTTCTCTAATACAGAGTTCTCATCTTCCTGAAAGATGATGAGAACTTCCCTGTTGGAAACTTACCTTCCTGATAGGCTCTGGCTGGTTGGAGTTCCCATGGTGATAAAAAGAGTGCATCTTCTGGTGCTTTATTGCTCCAGTTCCCTCTGACTTTGATTTAGCATCACTCACATGAAGGATGCATAAGACAGGAAAAATTTATACTCCCTTTTACATCCTAAAGCCACACTATCCATCTTGTCTTAAAGCTTTTTTATTGCGTAGAGGTATTTGACCACAGCTATTAAGCCTTACTTCTTTTCATTTCCCTGGAGCATTAACTAGTGATTAACTTTTCTTATTCACTATTCAGAATGTTCACATTGAGTATCATCCACATACCTACAAACCTTATAAATTCAGTACCCAAACCATTTTTTCTTTGTCTCATAAGTCTCTTGATCCCTTTTCAATATTTGTGTGCTTGTTATGACTTGGGAATGCTTCCTACTGAAGAAGATGATCATTTGACATGTCACACCCACTGAGCACCTGCTGGCTGCAAGATGTTGTATTAGGTGCTATGAAGGAGACAAAGTATACAAAACATGTTATGTGGTTATTCAAAGAGCTAAAATCTATTCAAGCTGATGAAGGAGGGCACAATAACAGTATGGTATGTGAATAAACTACTCCGACTGTAATAAACTCTGCCTGTCTAAACAAATAAGGAATTTGTTCAAGTGTGTGCCACTAAGAGTCATACCACTATCCAAAGGAGAGTGATCCCAAGGAAAGCAATCTCCCTATCCAGACTGGGCCTGCATAGGCATTGGTAATGGCATGACAATCTTGACACTCTGGTCTCTAGAAACAATTAGAGCTGTTGTCAGGAACATAGATGGTACAATAGAAGAAAGCATCCATATTAATTGACATTAATGTAGCTATATTCATTTTTTTAGGGTCACAGACCAATTGCCTTAAAAAAACAGAAATGTATTCTTTCATAGATCTGGGTCTTGAGATCAGACTTGTGAAAGTCTGAAATCAAGTGTCAGCAGGTTTGGTTTCTTTTGGAAGTTCTAAGGAAGAATCTCTTCCACATATACCTTTCTTGTAGTTTCTGGTGGTTGCTGGCATAATTTGCCTTATAGACTCACCACTCCAATCTCTGCTCTTCTCTTCACATGTGATGCAGACACTGGCCCGAAGTATCCCCATCATTATGGATGAAATGAGACATTCACACAGACTACCGAGTCTGGTGGAGGAAAAAGGATGGCATAGCTTTTCTCTCAAGGGGAGCAAAAGCCTTGGCCCTTGCTGTGACTGGCCTTTATTGGGTTTCTTGGCAATTATATAATGGTCCTCATTTACTATGCACAGGTTCACTTTAAGTGGTTACCTTTTACAGAAAACAAAGGAGCCAATGCCACTAAATCACATCACAGAAGAGGGATATTTGCAAATGAAAAGGCAAAAGTGGTTGAACTGGTTACACTCATCCTTGGAAGGTTTAGCATGGATTTTAGGAAGTTACTGTGCAGTAATGTCCTCTTTCAGGATGAGGGAGTTTTTTAGCAAGAGCAAGACTCAAAGTGGCCTAGGCACATTGCAGGCCTGATTCCCCACAGGAAAACCTATCCATGAGCATGGGTCCTGTGCATCTCTGAGTGGGAGCTGGGCCCACACCATGAAGACTGGTCTCCGACAATATGGCCTTCTTCCCTATGTGTTGCTCTGTCTTTTTTTCTTCTTGTAAGGATACCTGTCATTAGATTTAGGGCCAACCCTGAATCCAGAATGATCACATTCATGGCACTAAGGGTTAGGACTTAGACATAGCTTGTTGGGGACCAATATTTAATCCACCACAATAGCCAAGCCCTTTTATCTCTATCATAATTTTCCATCATAGTAGAGAGGAAAGAATTCTAAAGCATTACAACAAATAGGGATTTATTTTTTTAAATCCAGGTATGTTGGAGAAAACAATTTGTGGACCTAAGAATATCAGAACCTTGCAAATGAAAGATACATTCTGGGAGCCTGCTGGACCTAACAGCATCTATCACTTGCTTTAGAAAGGTCTGGAAGGTGTGGATATATGATTGTTGTTTCAAAAATTCAACTGTGATGGAACTGCCTGGGATAAAAGAGCTGTGAGCCTTCCAGGCTAGGTTTTATTTGGAGATGCTTCCTTGACTAGGGAGTCATTTATTATATGCAGCCTTCATATGTAGGGCTAGGAGGTAAAGTGCAAGTGAGCACTGAAGAGCCTAAGAGTCTCTAAGAACTTGGGTGACGAGAAACTGGGGCAAGAGAATTAAGCTGGGAGGCATAGTGGGAAGAACTTGGGAGATGGACAGATGGAAAGATATTGCCCCTGAAAGATGCCCTAAGGAGGAAATGGATAGAAGATAGATGGTGTTAGACATTCATACATTGGAACACTAAGAGTCATGCACTGAATGCTATTTGGTTTACAATTCAGAAACATAATAATTTTCTAAAAAAAATTATAGAAATCTGTTCTCTCTCTACACAAGTCCATCACTCCTTGAGGGAGGCTGAGAGTTAAGAAAAGGAATGAAATGAGGATTTATGATACTTGTCATCCCTTTGTCATATATTTTCTAAATTAAAAACAACATTGAGATCAATAGTCACACTTGATATTTTTCAAGTCTGCAAGGGTGCAAGATATGATGAAGAAAAATCTTAAATAGCCTTTTGTTCTGATTTCCACTCCCCCACAAGCTTGAGTTCTTTGCTGTGGCCCAGTGACCACAGGCCCCTCCCCCAGAGATGCAGAGAGAACAACATTCCCGCTAAAACTCAGAGGCCCTGGTGGGGGGACTGCTCAGGAACAAGAGTAAACTGAAAGCGTCTCACCTCATTATCATATTTGAGGTAAGGAGAAAAACAAATGTGGAAAATGTGCTAAAAATGTGTTCTCGGCTGATATACTGTAATCCCCCTGATCTTCAGAGGATACGTTCCAGGATTCCTGAAACTGCCAGTAGTACTGTACTCTATTTGTACTATATATTTTTTTCTGTATGTACCTATGATAAAGTTCAGTTTATAAATTAGGCACAGTAAAAGATTAATTACAATAACTGGATAGAACAATTGTAACAATATATTATAATAAAACTTAGGCAAATGTGGGCTTTCTCTTCCCCACTCTCAAATTATCGTATTGTACTTTACTCACCTTTTCACTTAAAGGAAGCACTTTACAGCTTCTCTTTGGCATGACTGAATTTCCATCATCACTACTCTTGCCCTTTAGGGTCATTATTAGTTAAAATAAGAATGACTTGAATACAAGCACTGTGATACCCAGACTGTCAATCTGATCATGGAGATGGGCACTCAATGACTCATGGCAGGGAGTGCCTGCAGTACAGAGGAGCTGGACAAAGGGGTAGATGGATTCACGTCCTGGGAGGGATAGAGCTGGATGGCAGATTTCATCACACTTCTCGGAACAGCGTGCAATTTAAAACTTATGTTTATTTTTGGAATTTTCCATATAACATTTTCAGACTACAGTTGACCAGGGTGGAGCATAGATAACAAACCACAAAGTGAAACCACAGATAAGGGGGATTACTATAGAGATAGAAATAGAAAGAAAGATAGAGATATAGTTCAATTTTGAATTATGACCTGGCTATTAGAATAAAAACAACAGAGATACACCCCAAAGCAAAAACACATATGTAGAGGAATTTTTATCTTTTTGTATCAGCTGAATCAGTAAGAGGGAGGGACTGTCTGACCTATTCTTAGGCCTCAGCCCAGGACCTTCACACCCACCTCTGAACTCTGGAAACAGCCATCATCTTCCTTAGATGAAGAGGCATCCTACCTGTCTAGGTCTGAAAAACTCCCTACAGTAGAGGGTTTTGTTTCTTTAAGATAATGGTGGATAATTTAAAGGGCAGTGTAAATAATAAAACCACTAGATGTCAGTTGATCAGAACACAGTGAGTATGGCTGCAGTGACAAATCGCTGGGCAGTGCAGCCTGAGATGACTGACTGGGCAGACCGGTCTTCCCCGGCTCACGTGACAACGCCGAGAAAGCACCAGGGAAACCCCTCTGCACAGTGACTTGACAGTTCTTTAGCAAGTGAGCCTTCAGGTAAAGACTGTCTAATTTAGACACGGTTGATTGTATGGGTCAACCAGTATCACTGGAAAGTGAGGAAATTCTTGATTCATTCTCCTTTTTAGAGGAGTACAGACATCTTAAGGATCCATGTATGTGTGACACTGTGTTGGCAAAATATAGATGACAGGCACTGCTCTCTAGAAATAATTTTATAACTATAATGTAATTGAGAGGAGAATATATATTTATTTTTAAAGGGAAGACAGGCTTTAATATTATTTTGTTCAATTTAGAAATTATTTCACATAAGGCAATAAGTGCATTTTATCTGAACTGAAACTTTTTTCACAGGAATGTGACCCACGTCAGCCTTGTTGTTCACAGAGGGTCATGGGAATGTGAAGTTCCCATTTGCTTTTTGGAGATAAACCTAACCATAGTTTTGTTTTTTAAAGGTTGTTCTCCAATGTGCTTTCACTCTCTTTTAATATTCTTCTGCTGATGCTATTTTGGATTAATTAGTTTAACCAGCAATGGATTAATTGATCTTGGTCAGCAATGGAACAATTAAGAACTCAATGCAGTGTTTATTGATTCCTGTGTGTAGTGTGGCCAGGCATGCTGTACACTAAAATAAGGACGCAAGCCTCATTTATTAGTAGCATTCAATAAGTTAAAATACCCACAGAGTGCACCACTACCTGTATGTTAAAATCAATTAGGAGATAAATTTAATAAGAATTTTGTTGATTCTGCCTCATTATGATTTATTTTTATTTGGTTTTTAAGGGTTGTCTGAGAATGTGGGAAATTATAGTTGCTATTCTTGCTGTACTTGTTATTTTATCATTAAGTAATATGAAGAGGTGAAGGGAAAAGAATGGGGGCAGTTAGCATAGGGAAAAACACATTGAATATTTAGGTGTAGAGAATGTGGATTGCTAATGATTGTTTGAGTTTAAGATTCATATTTAAACTTTCCTTAAACTATTACTTGTATTGTGCGATGTTTTTAGGAAAAAAATATGGCATGAGTATTAAAAGTACATTTTTACCATGTTAATTTTTAACCTATTGAGAATTACTTTTCATTATGAATAAATTGTGAATGTATGTTACATCAATAAAAATGAGAATTCAGAAGACTTTATTTTCTAAAAAAGCCTCATGTCTAAATTTCCACAGTACATATAATATAGCTTTTATTAGAATCTTTACACAAGGTGAGGGAACACCAACTGAAGTTGCAGCTTGACTGGAAAAACACAACTATTCTTTGTCTGACCCCTACTGCTTGAAGCATGTAAGTGTAGAGTCCAAAAATACCAAACGGGGAAAAAAGGTAGCAGTTTCTTTTAAGAAACAGCATTTTGTTTCTTTTAAAACAAGGGGAAATGTGTTCCAGAAAAATAATTCACCCTTAGTAAACTTTATTATTAGTACAGAAACACAAACCTAAAATAAATCTTAGATATTCCAGTTCAGCCTTTGCTTCTGATAGAAGGAAGGAGAAAGACAGTTTGCAGGGCCAAGGAGCACAGTTTGAATTGGTTTGTGGGGCCGCACATCTTTCTTCAATCACTCCACTGGTCTTGGATCTGTCCTACAAGAGCAGAGCAATAATATTTCGGTTTTCAAGCCTTTCCACTGCTACCCAGCCGCCTGCTACATCACTGCCATCACCAGGACAAATATGGACATCCACCAGGACCATCCCTTTTCCAAGCAATGGGCAGACTCTCCTCCCTGAGGCTGTGAGGACAAACAAATGTTTCCCAAGTAAAGTGAAAGGCAGGAACAGGTACACAATTCCCTTTCTTCTCCTTCTTCTTCTCCTTCCCCTCTTCCTCTTCCTCTTCCTCCTTCTTCTCCTCTTCATCCTTCTTCTTCTTTCCCCCCTTCTCCTCCTCCTTCTTCTAAAATTCTCTTCCTTAGACCAATTTCAGTTCACATTTTTTTGTTTTCTTTTGACATAGAGCTTCTTACCATTCAACCAATTATGTTTTCTTTGCCATTTTCTGTGCTTGTGGATAATCTCTTATAGTTGGAAGCCCTCTGAGACTGAGTGTGGAATGTCACACCATGAAAAATCATCCTGGCTTCAAAACAGAAAAGGAGAATATATTCCATTAATTTTACTTATTTGTTTGTAGTTCTTGGTTGTTTTTTTCCCATATTATGTGAAGCATCCATTACTTTTGGTTTCTTTGTACCTTCATACTTCATACATCCTCAGTTTAATTCCTGATATCTTAACACACCTTTTATCAAATACTTATCCTCTTTACTAGATACTTAACCAGTTCATAAATGCTTTCCCAATGGTGTGTGTCTACTTTTAGATCTTCAAATACCTCAGCTTTGTTTCCAAATTAATAAGAACTTTGTCCTAATTAACTTCTCTAATCTAAACCAGGAAGTTGTCCCTCAGGTATTTCAAGATATTTTAGACAAGAATGTCTACATTTCTCATGACCCTTTGCAGTCAACACCCTCCCATACCAGGCTACAGGCAAATACTGATCTGCTTTCAGTTACTGTAGATGAGAGTCCAAATTAAATGTTAAATATTAGATGAGAAATAAGTCATTTTATAAAACCAACTCTGTAAAGGATGACAGAAATTTGTTGCCACTCATTTGAGAAACCAAGTATAATATCCTAAAATAATCCTCACAAACATGGCTGAAATAATTCTCATAAACAAAGCACACTGTGTTTCCAATGCTACCACCCCAGGGGCCAGCCCACAGAATGCTTGTTGCACTCCATTTTGACAGATATACAGGATTTATGAGTAGTTGCTCAGAAACTTTTATAGCAGTTTGAGATTACTATGCCATCCAACGGCATGATCATTTTTCTTAGAAGTTCAATTTTACTGTATTTTATAAGAGCACTGGTCGGCCACAGGATGTAAGTTTAAAAACAGAACAAAAGCTGGTACTTCACCACAGACCATCAGAAAAGCACTGCTCATACACACTCTCTGTCTGCCCCCACTGGCAGTCAGTTTTCTTTGTTTTGTCTTTTGAGTAGTGATTTTGAGGCTATTAAAAGGTGTGCACTGAATCTAGTGAAAGACATGTGTAAGTATTCATCAAGATTTTTTTAAATATATGAGAAGAGAAAGAAATTTTCAGTAACTCAACTAGACTTAATCCAAAAAAAGTGTCCAAGCCAGAAAAAAACCTCACCCTTAAAAAAATGGCTGAGGAAATTGCTGTTGCCCATTAGTTGATTTAAGCTAATGATGCAAGTAACCATTAGTTCAACTAATGGTAATGGACCTTCTGATGAGTAATTTGGTGAAAATGTCCCAGATGCTTCCATTCTGAAAAAGGCTCAGAAGAGGTAAAAAAAAAAAAAAGTATGTATTTTCTAAATCCATAGTGAACAGGTGATTGAAATAAAAGCAATACTTGAAGATATTTATCAATTATAACTAATAAATCATTCTTAAAACCTCTAAAATGTTGTATCCAGTAAAATTATTTACTAATAATAAAATTGACACATATAACTTATAATATAACTTGTATTATGTGCCAGATACTGTTCAAAGTATTTGATATATATTATTTCATTTAACCCTCATAGCCACTCTGTGAGGAGACCACTATTATTATTTTAGAGAGAAACTAAGAGTATGGAGGTTGAGTGACTTGCCCAGTATTATACACCTAGATAGCAGCCAAGTCTTTGTGTCTCACTTCTGTTTGCTGCTAACTTGAACCTTTAGCACAGAAGCCACTAAATAATGGAGCTGGAAAAAAAAAAGAAGTAACTTAGTGCTCTATCCAAGACATGTTCCTTCAAACCCATTGTATCACTTGGTAAAGGAAGGCTCTGAGCATTAACTTCTTCTTCTTTCATAGGATATTTTCCCA
The DNA here is from genome assembly GCF_019186645.2 of Phyllostomus hastatus. NCBI lineage: Eukaryota > Metazoa > Chordata > Mammalia > Chiroptera > Phyllostomidae > Phyllostomus > Phyllostomus hastatus. The sequence goes on along the minus strand of NW_025334017.1, from coordinate 7,473,588 downwards.
GTGACTTAAGTAATCATGCTCATCATCAATTATATAATGTCATCACAATCAACTGAAAAATTAAAGAAAAAATAAACCAGCAATCAAACTTTTTAAATACTCGCCCAAGGATATGTTCATTGATTTTTAGAGAGAGAAGAAGGGAGAGAGAAAGAGAAACATGGATGTAAGAGAGAAACATTGATCAGTGGCCTTCTGTATGTACCTCAACTGGGGATTGAACCCACAAGCTAGGCATGCGCCCTGACAAGGAATTGAATCTGCAATCTTGTGTATAGGATGACATTCCAACCAACCAACTGAGCAACCTGGCCAGGGCAACCAATTGTTTAGTTAATGAGGTTAAACAAGTGTTTATTTTCCCTATGTATATAACCATCTATTTTGAGTGCTATTAAGTCATGGTCTGCTTTGATAATGGTATAAAGTCTTATCCAGAAAGAAATTAAACATGATACTGCTGATATTATGCTTTCCTTTTGATGGAGCAAAGTACTACACTTACATATCTTCTCTCATTTTACACTCTCCAGACACAAGTATCATACCCCCAATACATTAGGAAGACATTCCAGCTTATACTTCACAAAATTTATAGAAAGCATTGAATTTCGGTCATATTAAAGACATTCTATGACTTTAATTTTAAAGTCTAGAAGGTGTAAGGGAGTGAAGAACAGTTTTTTCCATGCTGTTTCCACTAAAATAGGATAGATTACTTTTGCTATGAATCTAAATGAGATATTTAGTTTCTTGATATTGTATATATGTGTATATTTATTTTCCAGCAATCAAAACCTAGACTCAAAAATATCTTTCAAATATATTAGCACCAAAGAAAATATGTCTTCCCAGAGTTCCAGAGCTTTCTGTAATGAGAAATGCCTTCCATGTAAATCCCCACTTAGATTCCCCTTGAAGTTTAAGCAGTTAATTAGAAGAAAAGTATGAAATTTTACATCACTCTTTTCTGAGGTTCATGCACAGGCTATTCTGTACGGTTTTTGACATCCAATATGAACATAACACAGATACATATTTTGAATTAGGAAAAAAGTAAATTTGGGGTTTTACAAAGATGATCTGGAAAGTCCATTTATTTCATTTGCAGAACATCATTAGACATGTGCCATGTACTGTAACAAAAATGTATTATTGTTTTTCACACAGTGTTTTTTATTTGAATAATGGCAAAGCATAAAATGCAAATTTTAAAACATTTATACCTGAAGCCTAGACATGTTCTTGACAAAGTCAACAAGAAATGTTTGTACACAAGATTAGTGACAGATGAGTCCCATAAACATTTAATCCTCTGACAGTTGATGATTTTGAATCTATCACAGCTGACCAAGAAGTCATTTCTTCCAAGGTGCACAGAAGTATATTATAATAACAATGGATGCTAAAATATAAAGGGCATGTCAGTACTGGTTTGAAATATCACATATTTTAGTTGAGATTTATTTTATAGAAATGACAAAGGCTATTTTCTTTTCATTGTTATCATTAAGCATGAAAGAATGAAGATATTTAGACATTTCTTAAAGAGACAGTCATTCATATTTACTTAAATAAATTGTCCTCAAATTTGCCTTGATGTGTTTAACGACTGAATGCTGTGTGTCAACCACTGTGCTAGCTTACTGGAAATAGAATGGTAAACAAGATATAGTTTCAACCTCTAAAGGCTTATCAGTAGAGACAAATAAATAAAGAGCTAATATTTAAATGATTTTAATCATCAATACATATGCAGCATAATTAAATATGTCTACAATAACATCAACACATTATTTGAATGGCTTTCATGTGGGAAAAACTCTAAAAGAAAGGCTATTTTTATATTTTATTGTACAAAAATTCTTTTAAAATTATAACTCAAAAAGTAAAATTAGAAGGTGGTGGGCTAAAACCATAAAAGAAGTCTTAAAAATGAAATGTCCTTAGACATTAAAGCTCTGACATGTTCATAAGAGTTTGGAAAGCCACATGCATGTGCAAAGCTGATGTAAAGCTACATCAAGAAAAGACACAAGAAGCTCCCCTGTGGCTGATCTTGAGGCCCTTTAAAAATAAGAGTGAAAGCTAAGGCACAGTTGTAAACTGTCATTTAAGGTATTCTTTAACACACACAAAGTCCCTTGACAAAGTACAAGAAACTTACTGGGCCAAAGCATTTAAGGGCCTTCCTATTCAATCATTAGCTGACCACTAAATCAACCAAGCACAGAGATGACAAACATTGCAGAGCTAGCCAAGAAAAGTCACTAAACCAATAACAGTAACAAAAAATAATGGTAAGAGAAGGGTCACATTTCCAGAACTGCCACATATTATTTAAAAAATGCCAGGTTTTTAAAAATATATATATTATAATACATGCAAAGAAACAAAAAACTATGGCCCTTATACAGGGGTAGGGGTGGAGGAAACCACAGTCAACAAAATATTCTGCTAGGACACCCAAATGTTAGACTTATTAGACAAATAAATATAGCAGCAATTAAAAATATGGTTAAAGACTAAAGAGAACTATGTCTAAAGAATTATAGGGAAGTATGAGAATGATGTCTTATCAGATAGAAAACATCGATAAAGACATAGAAATTATTTCTAAAAAGTAAACAAATAGCAATACCAGAGTTGAAATGTATAATAATTGAAATGAGAAATTTGTCAAGAGGGTCTCAAGGGCATATGCAAGCTGGCAAAGAAAGAATCAAGTAAACTTTAATATAGGCCTAGTCTATATTAAGCACTCAGTCTATATTAAAGGACATCAAAAATTTTTTTAAAAAGAACAAAGCATTCCAACATATGCACAATGGGAGTACCAAATGAGAAGAGAGAGGGGGAATCAGAAAACAATAACTGAAAATACAATGGCTAAAAACACTGCAAATTTGGTGAATATTTCTTATCTATAAATTTAAGCAGGTTAGTGAATTCCTAAGAGAATAATTTTAAAGAAATCCATACATAGACACATCATAATCAAACTATCCAAATCAAGAGGAGAAAAAAATCTTGAAAGTAACGAAAGAAAAACAGCTTATCACAATACAAGGTAATCCTGATAAGATTAACAGCTGACTTTGACATTGCTGAAAATGTCCTAATAGTAGGTAATGGTGATCATTGCATAACTTTTTATTATTCTAAATATTAGTATATATTATATGCACTAATACACAAATTTTATACCTTCAATGGCTGAATTTTTTTGGTATGAGCATTATATGTCAATAAAGCTATTGTTTAAAATGGAGGACACATAAAATTTTCCACCTGATTCTTCACAATCTTTGTGTCCTTGTATATCTCTTAACCTCCATATGTTTGAATCCTTCCTACAAAGAAAGAGATGAGTTCAAAATATGCTATTGGCAAAGAAAGCATTCTAACAATAAAGTTTTCTTAGATTCTTCACACTTTAACTATTCCATGCCCCTGTGAATTCAAAGAATAACTCAAATTCTGGACAGTTCTGGCTGTATAACATAGTATCACAGAGTCTTAAATGAACCAGGGCACAGGGCATAAAGCCACACCTACCTGAGACTTCACTCCCCACCATCAGGCATAGAAAGTTCTGGTTGTGTAGAGTACGTCTGGATTCCCCAGTTTTCCTTCCACCTATAGGGGTCAAGCTAGAATATATGCATTTCCTCCTTCATCAACAAGAATTACAAATGGGTCAGGCCCTCCTTCTTTAGATCTTATATTCCCTCAACATGAACACAGAGGGAGCTTCTGAAAGGCACCTTTTTTAAATCTGTCAACACACCATTCTTCCTTGAATATCCATAGGAACTAAACTCATTACATCTTGTACGCCTTTTTTACCTCTTTACCAGTCATGACTAGAAGCCCTGGACTCCGATTAACCCCTCATTCATCCTTCGGTCCCCAGTCCCTGTATGATTCCACACTGTCCCTTTTCTTTCTCATTCTCTCACCTCTCTCCATCTCTAATTCCAGATATCCTTCCTTTGTGCCCTTCGGAATTCACCATCAAACAGCAAACTTTTCCATAGTCTCAGCCTCATTCAAAAATCTTCTGCTTACCTTCTTTGTAGTACAGAAGCCTGGCGCTCCCCTGACTATACCACTTTCCTTGTAATACCTTCAAGAAATGGCTGCTTGTCTCCCACTGTCATTGTGCTGCTTCACTCAGAGGTGGAACACATACCCTCCTTCTCACTTTTAAATTATTCTCTCTGTTCTCCAAAACCTCCCAGACTTGAAGATCATATCCTAAAATAATACTACTTTTAACTCCTCATTTTTCCTGTCACCTGTGTACCTCTTGGTCACTGCCCCTATATTTCTCAGTGGCTATAGTATCTCAATCACTATCATTGTCACCCAGAACAAAAACTCTGTCCTGACATAATTCTTGGAAATTTCAATGTACAACACTCTGATCCCTCAGTTCCTTGATCTTCTCTCTATAACAATCTCTCCCACCCACTGCACCTCAGTCACTTCCTCATGGTGATCCCAGATCTGTCATTACCAAGAAGCACTGCAGAACAGGACAGCCACCCTGCTCCACCCTCAGGCTGCAGTCCCAGAGACGAGAAGAGAGTTTCTCTGGTCATCAGAAACAGTCCTTGAAAAACAGGCCCCATGAAGATTAATATCAGGGTATATGTTTTACAACATTGACCTCTTAAATAAATAAAATACACAGGCCATCTAGTACCCACTCACATCACCCACAAGTGCATCTAAATAAATAAAAAAACAAACAAGTATAAATAAGCTGGAGGGAATAGGAGATCCTGATCCAAACAAACACAAAGTTACAGCTCTCTCATTAAGTCAGCTAAGTACATTGTGATTTAAATTTACTTTTTGAACAATGTACATGAGATTGACTTAGTGTGCCACCCTAAAGAAGACTTATGATCTTCTAGCTTATTTAATTTCAATTCTGAATACAAGTCATAATCAAAATGCAAGGGGTTTTGTTTACCCTAACGAAAGAGCCCTATTTACTAATTTCAGGCTTAATGTGAAATTAGGTCCTGTTTCTCTATAGCGGCAAAGTAATCAGACAAGAATCCCATGTCTCCATTAAACATTTACATTAGAACTGCCTAATTAGACCAGGATTTGTTTGGGTAGCACTGGCAGATGTTCTGAAAGGCTGTGGAAAATGCAGCCACCATTTCATAGGAGATGGGCATCCACTCAAACCCATCCTGACATCAGATCAGGGCACGTGAGTGCATGTGTCAATCAAAAATGTACTGGGTACTTCTCAAATAATTCAGTACAACAGACTGTCTGAGCACCTATAATGAAGGTATTTGTTCTCCATTGGCTCTGAAAAGTATTGCAAGAATTCACAAAGGAAGTCCAGAAATTTTAATATTTCCACAGTTAAGTCTTATGGAATCACAAGGTTATTTAGATTATTATAATCAAAGTTTCAATATCATAAAATGTAACAAACCCACTTAGACATCCATTGTGCCAGCTGACAGTACATTTTCTAAGACTTCTTTACACAACATAAGGCATGAGATTTGAGAGACTGTGAGATTTTGCCTGGTGGTCTATAGTTGAGTGGGTGGCACTCTGCCAGCCATGTCTGCTTAACAAAGGAGTGAACAAAGCTGGGCTCTGTTTTCTGTATTTCATGCATGCTGGCATACTTGACTGGGCAATGTGGGCCAGACAAGTGACAGATGGCACGTTTGCACCAATGAGATTTGCCAGAGCAGGAGGCTCTTCCCTCACCGTCCTCCTCAGAAACAGCCATGGCTGCATATACATATGAGATTGTTCCTGGAGTGCAGGCTTATGGCACAGTTGCTTGGGTGGACTGGTTTGGCACTAACTCTGAGTTTGGCCCACATTTGGCTTATCATAGTTCTAAGTCATCCCTGGAGATACATCAGAACATTAAACTCTTCCCCAATAGAACCAAGAACTCCCAGCACTGATTTTTCCTTTCTTTTAAGTCAATTATTCCTGGGAAGAAAAAGAAAAGTTCTTATGTCTGGAAGAACAAAATCCTCCCTTACAAGCAGTTTTTGAAAAACTGTAAAAATGTAATCCTGCCTCCTTTCCAATCTACCTTACTATGTCACTGGCTTTCCACTGCCATCCTTCCTACCACACTCTGTCCTGTTGTCTTTCTCCCCCTTCCTCCTGCACTCATATACTCTTCCTCTGATTTTATAGGTAAGAAAAGAGAATATTCCTTAAAGACGGTGATTGGTCTTGGTATCACCATATCCCCAGCATGTAGCACAATGCCAAGAATACAATAGGTGCCTAATAAATACTTATTGAATACATTTTGAAAAACTTATGTGATATCAAAAAAACAAGAAGAAAGAATTGGGAATATCTGTGTAACATACTGTATATCTACAAAAGAGATAAACCTATTAAGACAAATCCTCTATGCATTAGATTGTTATAATAATGGTCCCCAATAAATTTCATTCTCCCAAGCCCTTTACAATGCTCTGTTGCTTCTCTTCCCATCAGAAGATAAAGCCCATTTCTCTATCCTCCTTGAATCTAGTCTGTTTCTGTAAGTTTCTTTAACCAGAAAAAGGTAAGGAAAGACCCATCCTGTTGATTACAAAGCCTGGTTCTTAAAAGATTTTGCAGATTCTGCTCTTGTTCTCTTGGTAACCTAAAGCCAGAACATTGTGAAGAAGCTGGATTTAGCCTGCTGGCTAAAGGATAAGAGGCTGCATGGAGGAGAGCCAAGCTGGCCTACTCAACAGCCAGCACCAACTCCCAGACATATGAGTGAGGCCAGCTTGGAGAGCAAGCTTCAGCCCTAGCCAAGCCATCCATGGTCAACAGAGGAAATTCCCACACTGGAACCCAGCAGGGTGGTGAGAAATAGTCAATCACTGTTGCTGGGATAATACTCTAAGAATCCTGAAACACCAGTTCAAAAGAACCTATGCACCCCAATGTTCATAGCAGCACAATTTACAATAGCCAAATGTTGGAAGCAACCTAGGTGCCCATCAGTAAATGAATGGATCAAAAAACTGTGGTACATTTACACAATGGAATTCTATGCAGCAGACAGAAAGAAGGAGCTCCTACCCTTCATGACAGCATGGATGGAACTAGAGAGCATTATGCTAAGTGAAGTAAGCCAGGAGGTAAAAGACAAATACCATATGATCTCACCTGTAACTAGAACCTGATCAACAAAACAAAACAAAATATATCCAAAGACATTGAAATAAAGAACAAACTGACAGTAAGCAGGGGGGGGGGGTAGGAGGATAACAGGAGAAAGAAGAGGAAGGGTCATCAAGGAACATGTATACAGGACCCATAGACAAAGCCAAGGGAAAGATTGAGGGTGGGTGGGCAGAGGGAAGTGGTGGCAGGGAAAATGGGGCAACTTTAATTGAACAGTTTTTAAAAAATGTTTTTAATTAAAAAAATCACTGTTGCCTTGTTGGAGGTCAGTTGCCCAGCCCTAGATTATGGAAACACTCCACAATTTCCAGGTCAGCAGTGCCTCTCCTCCCACCAGCAGTGCCTGACACTTATAGTCCTCCGTAACAAGGCTGCGGCTGCTTACTCAGGTTCAGGGTATTCCTCAAAGTCCCCCAAGCAGATACTGCTTGGAGTACTTGCTTTCATCCATTTTCCTAGATTCTGCACCTGTGCCTCATTCCTAGATCCTATTTTCTATCTAGCTCTCTCTCTGCTAAATAAATTGGTTGGATGGTCTACTTAACTTTTTATTTGAAATTCTTCCCCATGAACGTGTTTCTTGGGTCATCTCCCTGGGTCTTGCACAGTACAGCCCACAGAGGACTAACTTTATTCACATACACCCACTTTTCATTAACCTGACCAGATTCCGGGGACTTTACCAGGACTCTGCTTTTTCAGGAAATAAAAGCATTGGATTTGCAAATAGTAACTCACATGATAGAAAAATAATTATGAAACATTATTTTGAACTCAAAGCTACAACTTCTCTCTATGTTTCATTAAGGTTTTTACTACTATTTGTAGTAAGTTCTTAGATTTTATATTTGCAAATGCTCAACAGTGATTTTTAGGAATCTTTTAACAGAGCATAATCTGTAACCTGTGTGATGCCCATATTTGATTTTGTTGTTACTTATTATCCCAGGAGTAGCCTTGTCTGTTTACTTGGCTCTATGTGATCTTTACAAGCTAAATGTCCTTTGACCTGGGTCTAGAATCTGCTTTTATGGGGACTTTCTTCTCTCATTAACTGTGTAGAAATTTTGGAACTAATACTCATTTCAAGTTCTCTTTCATGGAAACATTTATTATCTGGTTGGGGTCCCTGAGGAAAATGACAACAAAACCCTTCCAGAATTCCAGAGTTCCAGCATTAATGTGACCCCTTACCTGCCCCCCGCACCCCTGGCTGCCGCTGCTGCTGCTGCTGCCAAGTAGGGCTGTGTTTCTGTCTGATCCTTCACAGTCACAGTCCCGCACACAGAGTCACTGCTCTGCCTGTGGCAGACCCTTGTGGCTGGTGACAGTGGAAATCTCTCCTGCTTTTCCTTGGTAACCAGCTCTGTCTCCAGACCATGTGCTCCCTCCCAAACATTCACTTGCAAACCAAGATCAGGATTTAGGCTCAGAACTGAGTATTAACCATTTGGTTTAGCCTTATCAATTGACTTTCCCTCACCAGAAGAGTGACAGAGGCTGAAAGTTTTCCCAGAAAAAATATGAGCCACTCAATGGTAGTCATCTTCCTGGAGAGACAATGTGCTTCTGTGTCAACAAGAAAGGAGAGGGCATGGCTCAGTGCCCCCCAAGTCTGTGTGTCTGATGGAGTGCATAATTCCCTTTTGACTGAAATTCTAGTGTTTTATATCATAATAGTATTGTAAAACAATACTTAGGAAGACACTAGCAGGGATACGCTAAAGACACAGTTCAAGCACAATCTTTACATTTTCTTGGCTCTAGAATTTTGATGTTCTCTGTAAGGACAGTATTTTTGATTAAGTTTTTAATGAGGTCCACAGAGAAAAGGAAGAAACAAGAAAAAATGAGAGGTTGTTCCTCTCCTTTCACTGCCCCAAGACTGAACCAGAGAAGATGCTGTGATGTGTACCTCTCTGCTGCCTGTATTTGGTCAAACTTCCCAAAAAGAGAGGGTGCTGAGCACAATGCATGCTCTGTGCCAAAGCCGCAGCCAAGGATCACTGTGACCTCAGAATGCTGAAAGCATTGCAGAGCCTTTCTGAATTACTAGAGCTGAAATAATGACAATGGCATCAGCAACCCCCATTGCATATTGAGTGCTGACGATATGGCAGGCATTGCAGTAAGAGTTTTATATTCCTCATCAACTCTTATCCCCTAGTGACTCTATAAGGCATAATTACCCTTATTTTTCAGACAGATAATTTGAAGCTTCAATGATTTAAATCAACCAAGGCCACACAGCTAGATAGTGATGGAGTTAGGATTTAAATCCTGGCTTTGAATCTGTTTTATTCAGGTTTTTCAAATTTTTTCAGGAGCAAATGCTTTTTATCCAAATATTAACCAGATCTCTAATAAACAAAAGCCACAACCTCAGCTGGTATAGTTTAACTAGTGTGCAGATGCTAAGAAACCCTCCAGGACCCCGGGATCCATGGAACAACACGGTGACAATCACTCACTGCTCTGCCTCCCGGTGGTGTGCATGAGAGTCCTTACCAATATCAAGTGGCTCAAAGTGCTCATGAAAAAGGTAAAGTAACAGAAGTGAAGGTGTGACTGTGTAGGGAGGCCCAGTAGCCTGGATGGTTTTTCCCGCTGTAGGTTTAGTCAAAGAGCCTCATCCTTCCATTGGAACATTTCTTCTGATAACAGAAGAACCCTTCACACAGCTATCAAGGAGGGGGAAAAGGCATGAATCATTCATCCACTCTTCTGCTGGGTTGGCTACCAGAGAAGAGACGATCAGAAAGAAGATTCAGAAGCAGGAATGTTCCCAAAGAGAAGTGATGATGGCTAAGGCTATCTACACACACACCTATGGAGTCCCTGTGATGGTCTGACCCCAGCGGGTCACTGGGAGACCGAGGGACCCTGCATAGAGCCAACATGGGGCACTTGCCTCACACTGCCTTGGTTCCAGCCGACCTACTTGGGCATTGCAGACTTGTTCCTGGACACCTCGGTCATCCATGTGTCTCAGTGGTCTATTTCAAACTCTGTCTCCATTTCCACTGCTTTTCTCAACTTTAGCATTTTTGACATTTAATGAAAAAAAGAAACAAACAACCCAGTCATTTTATTAGAAGCTGGCATTTTCAGATTATCTCTGAAAAGTGTCAGTTTACTGAAAGAAGCTTTAATTCTCTGTGAGGGCCCAGAGGGGTTAGCTCTGTTTATTTGATGAGCACATAAAAGGCCCTTCTCTATGGTCTGTTAATTAGGTATATTTTGGTGATTACTTTCTAGAATGGTGTTGGCACTGGTAGTTCTCAGCTCAGGGAGCCTGCTGACCCGCCACCATCCTGTACCCTGAATAACAATCTCTGACAAATAGTGATAAAATGGTGTAAGTTCTAATAGTTCATGTGCATACTCTTACTTTTTTTCTGTACTTTTTTTTTATTAAGGTGGCCCAAACAAATCAGAGGTAAAAGATGAACTTTGCTGAGAAAGAAATTTACAATGAAGTCACAGTTATACCCCATATGAGATACACATTGTGACCTCCTTCTCAAGATTCAATTGCCCACTCACCGCTGGAACCAGCAACAGTCAAAATTCCAGACTTCTTGAAGCTGGAAAATGTCAAGGAGAAATATGTGTGTACATGCGGTACATACATTTAAATATTGCACCTCTTCATATTGTCATACACTTCTAAAATAGAGCATATAGCTGGCCCATTACTGTAGTATTTTTCTTAACTTTTAAGGAATATCTTTTAGGAAATGTAGGCCTTGTTTAGTAATCTTTTTCACGTACCCTAGCTGGGAATCTTTCCAAACTGTTCTGCTCTGCTTACCTATAATCTGCATCTTCTCTGTAAGCAATCATGACTATTCACTTGAAAAATAAGAACCAACTTGGATTCTAAAGTAACCACGTGATTTCTTCATCAGGAAACATAACGTGAGGAGAAAAAAAATAAAACCCATTAAAATATTAGTAGAACTTTTTAAAAAAAATCCTCACTTGAGGGTATGTTTATTGATTTTAGAGAGACAGAAAAGGGGAGAGAGAAACATCCATGTGAGAGAAAGGAGCGTCTATTCTTTACCTCTATACAGCCCCAACCAGGAATCAAACCCACAACCTAGGTATATGTCCTGACTGGCAGTAAAACCCTCAGCTTTTTGGTGTGCATGACGATGCGTCAAACAACTGAGCAACCCAGCCAGGACTAAAATATTAGTAGAACTTCTAAAATAGTAATTTACTTCTGGGAATAAAAAACATGCATTACATTAAGATAAGCATTCTAGCAAGACAAATATATCTATTTTTAAAAAACACTTTGATAAAACCCTGAAGTGAGAACTCAGAGGAAATTATTTCTAGCAAAATATCACTCTACATTTCACATAGGATTTTACCATAACTTATTGGATGGGTCTCCTATCACATTTAAAATATTATTTAAAATATAAAATTGGAGATAAAATACCATTGCATCCACATGAACTCTAGAAAGGACAAATCCAATGTACAGTTCTGATGAGCAAATTAGTGGTTACCTGGGCACGGGAATTCGGGCAGGGGATAATTGACAAGGAGCCCAGATAAACTTCTGAGGGCAATGAGCATATTCTCTATCTTGACTGATGTGGTAGTTCATGGGTGCATACATTTGTCAAAGCCCACTGAATTATTCACTTAAAAGGGACACATTTTATTGAATGTAAATTATGCTTCCATCAAGATGACAAAAAACAAACAAAAGGTATGCACAACATTTAAAATATTTATATATAGTGTTTAACCAAGTTATATCTCTAACTTAATTTTGAGAATCGTACATAAGAACTGTAGTATGTCCCCAGTTTCTTCATATTTGTTGTTTTCAAGTCTTCCTCTTTTTCTGCCATGCTCCATTACTGACCTCTACTGAGCATTAAGCAGATTGTACAAGAAAATTTAGAAGGCATTATCTTAATAGGTTTTCTTCATAGTAGTTGCTGTTTCTCTGCACACATGTATGTTAATGAAGACTATTGCATCTAAATAATACATTTCAACTAGAATGGTTACTAAAGCAATCTGCAGGGTGAGAATAACCTTATGCCCATTGGAGGTGCTTAGTGGCCTTAAAATTTATTTGTCTTCGAGTATAGCCTATCAAAATCATTCTCTCACTTTTTCCCAATAAGCTTTAAATTCTTATTATACTTTTAAAATAAATCTTTTGTCTTCAAAAATACTGGATTAGTATTAGTTCCCTATTGCGGTTATAAAAAATTACCACAAACTTATGGCCTGAAACAAGATAAATTTATAATCTTACAGCTCTGGAGGTCAGAGGTCAGAAATGGGTTTTATGGGGCTAAAACCCATATGGTGGCAGGGCCATACTTCTTTGTGGAAGCTCAGTGGGAGAATCTGTTTCTTCGCCTTTTCCAGCTTCTAGAGGACTCCTGTCACAGCCCCTCTCCACATCTTCAAAGCACGTCACTCCATCCTGCGCTTCCATGGCCATGTTCCCTTCTCCCATGTGACACTCTTACTTCCCTCTTATAAGGACCCATTGGGCTGATCCAGAGAATCCAGGATAATCATCCCTTCTCAAGATCCTTAACTTAATCACATCTGCTAAGGCCCTGTCTCTATGTCCAGCAGCATACTCACAGGTTTGGGGGATTAGGACATGGACGTCTTTGAGAGACCACTCCACCTATGGCAGTATCCAAAGACAATTGTAATAAATTTCTCTTTCTTAAAAACTAAATGGACTCAACAACTGAAGACAAACAAATTAATTTAAAAATAGATAAATGATTTGAATAGACATTTCTCCAAAGGAAATGTGCAAATTATCAACAAACATGAAAAGATGTTTGTATAATATTCATAGCAACATTACTCACAATAAGCAAAAGGTGGGACCCAAATGTCCATTAATGGATGAATGGATAAAGAAAATGTATATACATGCAATCGAATATTTTTCAGTCATAAAAAGGAATGAAGTACTGATATATGCTACAATATGGACAAATCTTGAAAACATTATGTTAAGTGCAGGAAACTATACCCAAAAAGCTACATATTGTATATAATGCTATTTATTTAAAATACCCAGAATAAGCAAACCCAAAGACTCAGAAAGCAGATTAGTGGTGGCTGGGGGCTTGAAGGAGAGAAAAATGAAGAGTGACTACTTAACGGGTAAGGGAGTTCCATTTGGGATGATAAAAACTTCTGGAACTAGATAGTGGTGATGAGGTTGCACAACATTGTGCTTTCACTTTATGCCACTGAACTGTACATTTTAAAATCATTAAAATGGGCCCTGCCTGGGTGGCTCTGTTGGTTGGAGTGTCGTCCGTGCACCAAAAACTTGTGGGTTTGATTCCCAGGGGCAAACAATCAATGTTTCTTTTTCACATCAATGTTTCTCTCTCTCTTCCTTTGTCTGTAAAATCAATGAACATATCCTTGGGTGAGGATTATTTTTTAAAATTGTCAAAATGATCAATTTTATGTTGTGTGTATTTTACCACGATTTAAAACTGAAATAGAAGTGTTCCTTAATTCATGTCTTCCAAAGCTCTTTTTATAAATAATTATGCATTTGTATCTTGTTGGCCTCACCCATTAAAAATTTTCAAACCCTGAGTCAGTCTTTTCTTCACACCTGAGAGAGCTTACCCAGCATGAGTAGGATTCCAAGTTTGATTCTTATAGTAATGCTTGAGTTATTGTTCTACTGTGAGTCATTAAATATTTAATTGATATCCTAATAAAACACCCCAAATCACAGGGAATAGTAATACCTAATCAGGAATTTTATAAAGATGAAGAGACGCTGTGTTTTTTGGTCACAAGCAGAGGTTCTGAGCTGCCCTGGATAAGGGGTCACTGGGCCGCAAACAGCACACGTGATGTTTGCCAGTGCACTTCTCACAGGATGCAAGTGAAGAGCTGCTCCTTGCAAACTTGGCCTTTTATCTGCAAGTAGTTTACAGATTATATATGAGATGACAGTTATGCTTTTAAAAAGAGTGGATAAAGATGGATTCTAAAAAAGAACATTGCGTCTTGTGTGTTATGTGTTTTTGTGCTTGCGAACCCAATTGGCCTGACGGGCCTCCAGAGTTTTTAACAGGCAGTGTGATTATCTCCACTTCACCAAGGAGAAACAACAGCCCAGGGAAAACAGAGAGAGTCCAAGCATCTGGTTTCACGTCAACAGAGCACTGCTTTCCACATATATTCTGTGAATAATCAGCCAGATTTGTTTTTGTAAGTAAACATTCCTAGAATAAATGAAGGTTGGAAAATACTAAACACTATGGTTTTCTTTAGAAGTTTGGCCATTCCTATCAGCATATTAAAGGCTCTGAGAATTTCTGCGGTAGAGAAACATGTTAGAATTTTGTTCAACCTAGCACATGTTTGATTCTAGAGTTCATTCTTACAAGTAATGTTGTTTGTATGCTATAGGAAACTCTTAGGAAGTGATATTCTAACAGACTCATACTTACCAGAGTTTCATGTACTCTTTGGTATTTATTTCTATCTTGCCTTTAATAATTAACCTATAGGCAGTAATGTGGCCTAGTGTAATTTAGAACCCTGAAAATCATTTTCATCCAGCCCTCAAATAATGTCCTATCATCTACCAATTATAATTTAAACAGGCAAACTACATGAATATTGACTCTAAGAATCATATTAACCTCATTACATTTTACCACTAATAACACATTTGCTAGAGAGAGCAGGTGTCCATAAAAGCAAGGAAAGAAACAAATACCCATTCTTTACAGGATCCTAGTGAATTATACGAGAGAGAAGAGCCTCTACCAGAAACCACATGCTTGCAATCATACCCACAGAGCAGGAGTTCTGCCGGGGCAGGTGGTCCAGGGGACTCCTACCCCAGGACTGGCCTACAGGGACTCAAGGGAAATAGGTAGCTGAGGGTATCTAGAGAGAAGAGAAGATGTTCTCTTTGGCAGAAATGGCTTGAGTTTTCCCATCTCTGTGAGGCCAAGACTCTACCCTAGGTAGATTAGCACCTTCATCATTCTGGAAGAGGCCTCGAAACAATGGGAGAGGATTGAAGGGCAGAGTGTGTGAGTGTGTGTGTGTGTGTGTGTGTGTGAGAGAGAGAGAGAGAGAGAGAGAGACACCAAGCACTTCTGTAACACTATTGGACATTCAATATTTACTTCTCTCAGTTTGTGTACTTAATGTCTAAAATAGTTGGTCGCAGTAAAAAACAAATGAAAACAGCCTGTTAGACCAGGGGTGTCCAACCTTTTGGCATCTCCGGGCCACACTGGAAGAAGAAGAGTTGTCTTGGGCCACACACTAAATACACAAACACTAACAAAAACAAAAACATCTCATAATGTTTTAGATAAATTAATAATTTTCTTTTGGGCCCCAGTCATAGCCATCCTGGGCCACACAAAGCCTGTGAGCCATAGGTTGGATGCCCTGTGGCCATTTTTATTATGGATCAACAAGAGACATACCTTACTGTTTCACAGTTGTCTGCATGAAATGAAGTGTGTTCAGCCTTCTGACCTAACACTTAACAGTAGCAAATGCCTTCCTCCAAGGATCACGGATGTGGAAATAAATATTGTAAGTAAATGAAAGCATGTAGAGTGTATATAGTTAAAGTCATACATTCAGCTAGTATGGCAAGTTGGTATAGACCACAAAAGTACCAACAGAAATATAATATTTTTAATTCTTGTGAGAGCATATATTTATAATAATTTGATTTTATTTAAAATGCCCACAGCTCTCCAAATGTGCTTTAAGACATCCTGGCTAACCCGATTAACTCAGAGATATTGTAGGACATCTTAAGTGTCCAAAGGAGCACAATACTACTCAACGTCTACCAGTCACCTTGCAAACTATTTGCTTGAGTGAATAGACATTTTCAATATTTTATTGTGCTACATTCCTTTGAACATTATTATATCTTTGCAAAGCTGTGTTTTCTAGAGTGGCTATGATAAAAAAACAAGTACCTTGACAAAAGTCAATGTGGAACAGATTCTGAGGGTGGTTTGATCTGGTTCTCAGCTAGATGCAGAGGTTTCTGTCTCCTTCTGAGAACAGGAATTATATCTCACCTATCTGCACAACATCCAGTAGGAATGCAATGCTTGACACACAGTAGGTGCTCCATGCCTATCTGTGGCACAGAATTGTTGCCTGATGCAACAGAAGGTAGCACATCACTACAGAACAAGGTATTTATCTTGTGTCTACAACAGCCCTGAATGTGGTTTTGGAAAGCTTGGCCTATGCTAAAGAGAATGGGGAAATCCATTTTGTCCATATGAGATGAAGCAAGGAAATCCACCTAGTTTTTCTGGCCCATCTGAGATGCTATGCAGGCCATGGGGGTCAGACACCACCAAACAGGCCACTCAAATTAAGAACAGAATAAAGGCGGCACCAAGGGTCCAAATGTTCCAAATGTCCTGTGTCCCATGAAAAAGGGACAGTGTGCAACCCTGGGGGGAAATGAGTAAGGAATGAAAGTGAGAGAGGCCCCACTGTGGAAGGGGAGGGATAGGAAAAGAAGGGACATTATTAAAAAATAAAAAGTAATGAGTGTATGCATGTCTTCACTAGCCACATCAGCAGGAGGAAGTTGTTGACTCAAAGGGAACTGGCACCTGGCCTGAGGCTCCCGCGGTTAAGAAAGGGAAGGAGCTCAGCCTCACTCTGGACAGAAAGGCAGGAAGGAGGTAGCCACGCTGTCACCAAGATCAATGTTCTCATAAATGTGCTAAACAGACCACTGTAGGCACTGGAGGGAATTCAGCTAGTAGTGACAAGATGTCTTTTTTATTGTAATGATGATATACATATTTTCATGCATTTCCATTTATTTTAACTCTACACCTAGCATCAAATGCAGTTTCACATTATTGTTGACGAGAGGGCTGAAGTAGTAAACTTGGTTGTTACCTACGTGGCACAGACAGCATAGACCGCAGGCCAGCCCCAGAGCTCCTAGATGGCTATGTCTGAGCTCAGCAAGTAAATGCTGGAAACTGGAGAAACACTGTTTACGATAATTCCCAAGAAGCTGGCCCTATCTTTTCTCAAATTTGCAGGGCCTATTATACAAGCTACTTTAACATTCAAAGCCTAACTTTGGGGAGAAGGAGCTTGTTTGCTGATGTGTCTGGGAAGGAGAGAAGTTGCTTAGAAAATTGTGAGGAAGCAAGGTAAACATTTTATGTCCAGGCAAACACAGGCCAGAGCTTCCCAGATGTACAGGGAAAAGAGCCCATAGGTGTGCATAGTAGTGTTATCAAGCATTTGCATATCTCCAATACCTAATGTGGCACACATCTCACAGGGGAAAAAGTCTCATTAATGATACATCATATCATTTTATTCCTGGTCTTTCTTTTTAGGGAAAAGAAAGAAGGGAAATTTATATTTGCTAGAGTAAGTTTATCATTACAAAGGACTAATATAATAATTAAACTCAAGATGAAAAATAGGCAGCTGGGCAAGTTGGTGGTATAGGTAAGGGTGGCACTCACTTTGTCCCACAACCACATCAAAATCACAACTAAACTAGACTACAAAACAGCCATCATTCAGAACCACCTGAAATCTAACTGAGTGAAAGTCCTACAGCTAGAGAATTAAAGAAGAAGCCACATTGAGACTGGTAAGAGGGGTGGAGATGCAGAACTGGCTGGTCCCACACCTATGTGTGGTGGATAAAAATTGGGAGGGATATCTCTGCTGTGGAGGTACCCCCTGAAGAACAATGGGTTCCAGCCCCACATTGGGGCCCCAGCCCAGCGTTCCAATGCCAAGGAGATAAGTCCCCATAACTTTTAGCTATAAAAACCAGCAGGAATTGAGGTTGAGGAAAACAGAGGGCTGTAAAATTCCAGCAGTTCCTCCCAAAGGGCCTGTGCATGGACTTACCCAGACTCAATCCCTCTGAGGTCCAGTGCTGGACAGCAGCTTGAAAGGCACCAAAGACATATGGAGAAGACCTGAATTGTCTGGCATCGGGGAGAGAGCTGGAGGGACAGCTTTCTCCCAGGCAAAGGTGCTAATAGAGGCCATTGTACCTTTGATGAGCCCTTTCCCCACAGAGCTGGAAGGAGATGCCATATCTGAGTTTTCATCAA
The DNA here is from genome assembly GCF_019186645.2 of Phyllostomus hastatus. Classification (NCBI taxonomy): domain Eukaryota; kingdom Metazoa; phylum Chordata; class Mammalia; order Chiroptera; family Phyllostomidae; genus Phyllostomus; species Phyllostomus hastatus. The sequence goes on along the minus strand of NW_025334017.1, from coordinate 7,455,244 downwards.
CCTGGCTCACACTGTTTGCCCTGCAACATGGGTTGCCCTGCCCCGGTGAACACCTAAGGCCCCATCCCTTACTACATAGCAAGCATGCTGAAACAAACAAAAATGGCCCAAATGAAAGAACAGATCAAAGCTCCAGAAAAAAATACAACGAAGCAATGAAGAGAGAACCAACCTATCAGCTGCACATTTCAAAACACTGGTAACCAGGCTGCTCACAGAATTGGTTGAGTACAGTCACAAAATAGAGGAAAAAGTGAAGGCTAAGAAAAGTGAAATAAAGGAAAACATTCAGGGAACCAACAGTGATGGGAAGGAAACTGGGACTCAAATAAACAGTTTAGACCAGAAGGAAGAAATAAACATTTAACCAGAACAGAATGAAGAAATAAGAATTCAAAAACATGAGGAGAGGCTTAGTGAACCTCCAGGACAACTTGAAACTTTCCAACATCTGAATCATAGGGGTGCCAGAAGGAGAAGAGGAAGAACAAGAAATTGAAAACTTATATGAAAAAATAATGAAGGAGAAATTCCCTATTCTAGCAAAGGAAGTAGACTTCCAGGAAGTCCAGGAAGCTCAGAGTCTCAAAGAAGTTGGACCCAACAAAGCACACACCAAGGCACATCATAATTACATTACCCAAGATTAAAGAGAAGGAGAGAATCTTAAAAGCAGCAAGAGAAAAGGAGACAGTTACCTACAAAGGAGTTCCCATAAGACTATCAGCTGATTTCTCCAAAGAAACCTTACAGGCAAGAAGGGGCTAGAAAGAAGTATTCCAAGTCATGAAAGGCAAGGGCCTCCATCCAAGATTGCTCTATCCAACAAAGCTTTCATTTAGAATGGAAGGGCAGATAAAGTGCTTCCCAGATAAGGTCAAGTTAAAGGAGTTCATCATCACCAAGCCCTTATTATATGAAATGTTAAAGGGACTTCTCTAAGAAAAAGAAGATAAAAAATATGAACAGTAAAATGACAACAAACTCACAACTATCAACAAATGAACCTAAAAAAAACAAACACAAATTAAGCAAACAACTAGAACAGGAACAGATTCACAGAAATGGAGATTACATGGAGAGTTATCAGTGGGGAGGGGGTGGGGGAGAATGAGCAAAATGGTACAGAAAATAAGAAGCATAAATAGTAGGTACAAAATAGACAGGGGGAGGTTAAGAATAGTATAGATAATGTAGAAGCCAAAGAACTTATATGTATGACCCATGAACATGAACTATGGGGGTGAAATGCAGGTGGGGGGTACAGGGCAAAGGGAAATAAAGGGGACAATTGTAATAGCATAATCAATAAATATATTTTAAAAAATAAATAAAGCAATGATCTTTAAAAAAAGAGCTTCCCAAACAAGAAAAAGCTAAAGGAGTTCATCGCCACCAAACCAATATATGAAATGTTAAAGGGTCTTCTTTAAGAGGAAGAAGGGAAAAAGATAAAATATATGAACAATAAAATGGCAATAAATGTATATCTATCAAAAATTGCATGGGGAAAAAATAAACCAACAAGCAGAACAGAAACAGACTCTAGATACAGAGAACATTTTGACAGTTGCTACATGAGAGCGGGGTTGAGGAGGTGGGTAAAAAAGGTAATGAGATTAAGAAGTACAAAGTGTCAGTTACAGAATAGTCAAGGGAATGTGAAGTACAGTGTAAGGAATATAATCAGTAATATTCTAATACTATGTATGGTGTCAGGAGGGTGTGAGATTCATTGCAATGTCAGTAAGTTATATAATGTCTAATCACTAGGGTGTACACCTGAAACTAATATAATAATGTTTATTGGCAGTAATTGAAAAGTTTTAAAAAGATAAAACATATTTTTATTATTTCCTTCCCTAAGCATGATCTTCAGAAAAAACATTTAAGAGTAATGCTTTGTGTCATTTTTTTCCTACACTGATTTTCAGCCATTTCCAAAGTATTTTCTGGTTTTATTGCTGTAATCCACTTATCTTGTCCTCAGGGAAAAAGATGATCAAGGAATATTTCTTGGTAAATGCTCTAAATTTATTGCAGCTTGTTTTGTAATAAAAAACCTCCTGGAATGTATTAGTTGGTAGAAATGAAACAAGGATGGTAGCTTCTTTAACAAGAGCATATTCCATATGTGGGCCTTGTTGAGAATTAATAGGAACATTGTTTGTCTGTGTGTGTGTGTGTGTGTGTGTGTGTGTGTGTGTGGTGAAAGATATCTCTCCTCAAATTTGTAAATGTGAATTTACTTTTAGTACTAGAAAGCAGTATTGATTTCAAGTATTCTCATTTCCCACTAAATAATTTTCCCCCAGGAGAAGTAAATAGTGCAATAGAGGATTTGTTGATAAAATTAATTACTACTGAATTAATTAAACTACAAATAAATATATGTCTCTGTGGATACAAGGGCTTTTATTAAACACAAAGAAATCATAAGAGCATCCCCAAGTCCAAATCTAAATATATGTGAAAATTACACTTGATCTTTGCCAAAAGGCTGAGAGGCAATAAATGTATGTGAAAATTAAAACCAGCAGCTACCTATAATATTTAAAACTATATAATATTTAAAATCACTCAAAAAGTGAACTAGAGTGTAAATGAAAGTCGTAAAACATGGTAAGACCCACTGTTGCCCATGTGAAGTGTGTGAAGATGAAATCAGAACACGAGGTTGAAAATGGTTTGTTGTAAAATGGTATTATAAGTGAAGAATGGTGCAAGTTGAGAAAGGAGATATCACTGTGCCAGAAGGCAATCGAGAAGGCTTCATGGAGGAAGCGGCATTTGATTTGGATTCTGAGGAGCAGCTTGACTGGGACATGCAGAAATAAATGGGAATGAGAGAAAGAAATTCTAGAAAGAGGACTCAGAATAAACAGAGCAATAGAAATGGAAAAATGCGAGCTGTATAGCCTTCAGGAAAATGTAATCAGCTTGGAAAAAGCCAATGTATGAAGGAAATTCTTCACCATAGCTAAAATTGGATATAAATGAGACACTGTTACAAATGTTTTATGTGCAATATGTCATTTAACCCTCCCCACAATCCTATCAGGTGGGCATATTTTTATTATGATGTTAAAATGAGGAAACTAGAGTGCAGGGAGTTCAAGGGAGTTGTTTGAAGTTCTCCAGGTGAGAATGGACAAAACTCAAGAAGCTGAGTTTGGAGCCTGTATTCTTCACTGAAGCATTATATTTGGGGGTGGAGGGTGGAAAGACTTTTTAAATACCATTAACACACACAAAAAGTAAAAAATAAAAAGGTAAACCCACTGATTAAAAAATTAAGTAAAGTAAGTAGTATTTCCTACCTCGGTTCCACTCTCCAGGGGTAATTACATGAAAGCATTTTCTGTGTGTCTTCCCCAGCCTTTTCTTTTGCTTATTCACAGAGACCCTAATAAGTAGCACACTCCAGCCTCAAATACCCATACCCTTCCAATTCATTCTTCAACAACATTTAACAAATGCTAGTGGGAAAATGGATTCCTGAGCTCAGAAGTACACAAACTCATAATTGTGGTTGTATAGAAGGAAACATATAAAACATTAGAGTGCCAAATTTATTGGACTGAAGTATCTTACTAAAATGTAGAATTTTTAAAGCATACACTCAAATATTCAAATGCCAGTTTTTAATGGAGAAAAAAAAATTTAAGTATCATATTAATGAAGCATTTAAACATTTCAGATGGCTGATTTCATGCAATTTTAGTTGCTTAGCCTTCTATAAATATTGAAAACCAAAATAATTACACTGAGGAACCTATAAAAGCTTTCAGGAAATTAGTCTTTTCCAGTGGAGCGAGAGTTATAAACATCCAATGAAAATACTTGGATCATTACAGTAGACCCCAGTCCAACTATCGGGAGAAGTAGCTAACAAATCAGCTTTTGAACAGTACAGAGGCAATAAAGAACATTTTGACTTATGCAGATTAAGAGTCTCTAAATCTTTGTAGGCACAAGATAGCATCCATGAGAATTGTAAACTTCAAAAGAAAAAAGTACTGATTTTTTCTACCATTATGATGAATATCTAATGCTTGTCCTGTTCGAACATAAGTTCCATGAGGATGGTTTTGTGTTGTCTTCTGTTTTATACCCAGGCTTTAGTAGCATTGCACAAAGTAGATATCAATACTGGTGGAAGGAAGGAGAGAAGGAGGAAAGTACAGAAGGAGAGAAGGAGGGAAGAGGCCTCCCCATGTGGACCCACTATGAAACCAGACTACCTCAGACTACCTTCAGATACATTCTTAATGGCAGGTCCTCATTACTCTTCATTCTGTATTTTAATGAGGAGGAAGAAAGTTCTAATTCCCCAGGGAGCATACCCTCCTGGTGTAGCATGACCAGGAAGCTATGTTTGGCCACTCTTTGGAGGATAGCTTCCCAAGTTTAAGGATGTAATAATGATTACCCCAGGAATAAGAACATGTTTTACATAGAGAGAATATCGACAAGTCCCTAGGACCCTTTGATTTATACCATGAAGAGTGCTATTATTGCCTCTGGCTGACAAGGTATTGAAACATGGTAACTTAGAAGTGAAATTATCTTGGTAGACAATTTACAAATTTTTGGATAGAAAATATTTGTATTCCTGAGAAACAGATAAGTATTGCATCTGACTGATATTTCTTACTTATGCATAATTAACAAAAAAGGTGAAATTTCTCTTTATCGTAATCTTAAATTTGGTAGGCAAAAGAATTCCCCCCATATTTGCCATTATAATTTGGGGAATACCTCAAAAAAAGTATGTTTATTATGTTTTATATTATAAGCCAAGGGGTCAATTTTTTATATTACCAGTGACGATTCCAGGAAACTAAAAGACAATTGAGGTTTAAAGAACATCTTAATAATTTGATTATTTTGAATTTAGGGACTAAATTTGGGAAAGACAAAATCAAGACCAGTTGTCAAAGGGAACAAAATATTAATGTAAGTCATAAGATTCGAAGGCGAGAAATAGTTACAAGCAATATTTTGAAAACATGGAAGAAAAAGTAGCAACAATCCTTAGAAATGCAACATTTTACAAACTTAACTTTTGTCAAAATGATCAGGAGTACAGCAACAAATTAGTGTTCTCAGACTATTTTGTGAAAGAACTCTCTTATCTGGGCAGAAAATAACTTGGTCATTTTATAGGGGGAAAAAAGCCCTCATATTCCAATTGTACTTTGTGTATATCATCCACTTTGTGATTGGGAGTAAAGTATACATAGCCCTTCTCTTTATGACTAAATCTATTAACACAGAGACAACTTTGTCCAAACACACATACAAAACTTTAACACAATTTATTGTTTTCTTCACTCATCATCTTGCGCATTAGAAACTTATATCATCATCTCCTTTAGATCTTTTACACTTAGATTATGCCCTCAAACTTGTCTATTATTTTATTTTTTATTTATAAGCTTTTTAAAGTAATGTAAAGCTATTTTTATATTTATGCCTTTAAATATATGTTTATATGTATTACTATCTATTTTATATGTAACAATATATAACTATGCAAATGGATGACAAAATTAAAACTTAAAATTAGTTGTCTAAAATACAACTATCAGCATATTTAATTTTTAAATTGTGTATATAAATATTTCCATATACATATATAATGAAATTTGCCAACTTAAGGGACAATAACAATTTCTTTAACAAGGAAACAGACAAAAATATTGATATATTTATTGTCTTATACACTCATTTGTATTTATCTGTAATTATAGCATAATCCCAACTATTTATATTAACTTCCACTACTAATCAAAATAATCAACTTTTGTTTTTCTGGACTCAATAGAAAATAGAAAATAATGTACTGCAAAATTTCTGTCTAATATTTTTCCTTGGGAACACATTTTACATAATTTTAATAAACATGGCATACATACATTCATACATGTACAAGTCAAAGACATTTAAATGACCTGTTAATCTGTAGCGTTCCGTAAAGATTAGGAACAAGTGAAATTCAAAATAGTGTTTCTTGAAAAATAATTGTCCTTTTAGTTCTTACTTAGAGATGGTTGAGCTATAAGTATATTTAGAAATTAGCTTAATTTAACTTTAGTTTAAGGTCTTGAAGCTAACTAAAGATCTGAAAATTATAAAATTTACCAGCACATTAAGCCCTTATGATTTCACAAGGCTCACAGGACTCATAATTAAAATTTAATTGGACTAAGCACAACTTTATATCATTAACATCAAATATTTTGTGGGTACAATAATAACTCATGGAGCCCATAGAACTAATATCAAATTTTTAACAAATTTTAATTATGAGAAGTTATACCCAAATCTTATCTTATCTAAAATATTAGACTAACAGTTTTTATGTGGTAATAAGATCAGAGAAAAACCTGTGGAGTTATCACAGACTAAACTTAAATTATTCATTCTTATTTAGTTAGAGAATCCTCTTTTCAGTATAAATGAACCTCTGTAATATATCACACAACTTTTCATTAATCTCCAAAGTTTTCTGAGAGAAAATGAAAATGGAGAGGAGGGAAAAGAATACATGAGAGAACTGACTTCAAATATGAAATCATCACAGTAAAAATCTAATTACCTAACTACAAACACATGTCGAGGGCTTGCTATATAAGCACCCCCTGGTGCTTTGTGTCTATTAACTAGTTTAATGCTTACTCAGCCCTGTGAGATAGGCACTATTATTGCACCCACTGTAAAGATGAACAAATGGAGGTACAACAAGGTTAAGCACTCGCCCTGAGTCCTTGCAGCTAAGTCAGTCACACAGCTAAGTCACGGGTCCAGAATTTGGCCCCCAGCAGCTAGGCTCTAGAGTTTGTGCTCATAGCCCCTTTGCAATGCTGCTGTGGGAACGTGGACACTTCGGCTACTTCCAGCTAGCAGGGCTCTGTGCTCTACTCCTAGAGGAGCTGAGTTCCACTGGGCCTATTTTATTAAACGTAGGAATGTTATTATCCAGAGTCTCTATATTCTCACTTCGTTTTGGCTGCTTGGTCTGTCAGAGACATAGAAAGCTGTGCTACAACATTCTCTTTCTCTGGGCTTTAAAACTTTTTCTTTCTGTAGCTCTTATACAAAAGTATTTTGCATATGGCAGTGACATGTTAGTCCTTGCCATATGTCTGACCTTTATGTGGATAAGGTGCCTTGTACTTTTTGTCAAAATAAAATGACCTCCAACAATTTAAAAGGCAGGGAGGAAGGGAGAGAGAGAAAGAAAGAGAAAGGAAGAAAAGCAGGAAGAGAGGGAGAAAAGAAAGAATGAAGTTAATTTCCCACCAATCTTGTGTTATGTAGATCAGGCAAAAAAGCAAGGAGTCTGAATCCGCTTGTTCCAAGAATTTATAAGCCACAGTGTCCAAAGGAGATGTCCATAGTTGGGGCTGAGAAAGATCTGAAACAGATGCTAGCAGAAAGAAAGCAGAGTGGCACCATTATAATGACACTTGGTGATGCTTCCTAAATGGCATATATTCAGTTAAATACAGACAGGACTTGCTGCCAGCTAAGAGAGAAAGGCAGAGCAAGGATCCGGGCAAATTCAAAGGGGTATGAAGAAGATTAAAAGGCAAAATATTGACTTTGTAGAGGTAAAGGTAATGGTAGAGATAAATCAGAGCAAAAGGGCATTGGCACAGAGCTGGCACAGGGTAAACATGAGCTGACTGACTGCTGGTGAGTAGCATTGAAACATTGCTCTTAGTGGACATTTCATCATGGAATGATCTAATTGTCTCCCAGAAAACAACCAGGAGCTCCTTATTCTAACAGGGTGACAGAAGTATTTCAGTAGAGCATAAAGTAGGCAGGACAGTGACAGGCCAAAGAAGTCATCCAACGTGGACAGAACATACTTGTAAAAATCTGATGTGATAACGAGAAAGAGAGTTATTCACTGCTGGCTTTTGTGAAGAGATGTGAGCATAAACCTACTTGGAGTAGAAGCTGAGCCCCAGGGCCTGAGTGCCAGCTAGAACTCAGGCTTCAGAGCAGAAAGAAAGCCACTCTGCACAGGGGAGGAGAGAGGAACTTGGCCTCTGTGGGGAATTCAGAGGGCAAGAGAGAAAAGTCTGCAGGAGAGCTGGGGGAGGAGGCAGAAAGGGAGCCCTCATAGCCAAGGCTAGCAGGTGACTTTACAGGAGACCATGAGAGGCTAATGAGGACTGTGGAGGTGTTCCTGCACAGGGAGTGATGTGACACCCTCCATCACCCTGGAGAAAGCCTCGGAAAGGATCACAGTGCTCACTAGCAGGCTCTTTTGCTGCTCCAGTCACATGCCTGGGCCCTTCAGATCCCATCCAGCTCTGTAATGGACTCAGCCAGTGTGGGATGTGGAAGCACAGGGCAATTTGTGCCCCGAGAAGCCAGAGGTGACTGCCCTATCGTGAACGATTCTTGGAGGCACTCTTGTTTCCGCAGTGTCCTTGATCTCACACCATTTGACTTTTCTCCCTTTTAGCACTCGCATTCCTACTCCCTCATTCTGAGATCATGTCCCAAATGAGCTTCCTGTACTGAAGTCTTGTCTCAGTTTGCTTTGGGGAGAACTGAAAACTAAAATAGTGTCCCCTGTGTTTGTGTGACCGAATTGTGAAGACATCAAGAACTATGTCCTCAGTTCAGTCTAACAAAGAGCAACTAAAAAGTGCTGACCTAGATGCAGAGTTTTGTGGACTAAGAGAGAGTGACACCCAGGTGACTCTAGCACTTGCTGTCACAATACGTGTTTCCTGCTGCCTATGCCTCCCTTTCTTTCATTCTTTTTATCTTTCCATCAGAGTATCTGGCTCATTTTTTCTCATGACCTGCTAGTAATGATACTAACTGCACAATAGTCCAGCTAAAAAACAGGCAAAAAGATTTGAACAGATGCTTCACAAAGGAAGATGTGCAAATTGCCAATGAGCACATAAAAATTCTCAGCATCATTAGTCATCAGGGAAATGGAAGTTAATACCACAAGGAGATACTATACAATTCACTTATTAGAGAGGCTAAAATTTAGAAAGAAAAAAAGCATCAAGTGCTGGTCTGCACTAGAGCAACTATTGGTGGAAATGTAAAATCTTACAACTTTGGAAAAACAGTTTGGAAATTCTGTATAAAACATAAAACTAAGAGATACTTATGGTCCAGCAATTTCACTTAAGAAATCTCCCCCAAAAGGAATGAAAACATATGCAAAAGATTTATACAAGAATGTTTGTTCATAGCACCTTTATTCATAGTAGATACAAATGGAACCCATGCAGGTGTCCATCAGTAAAAGATAAACCAATGTTAGCATATTTATATAAAATAATAAACATGCATGAATGTGAAGCTACTATGCTGAGCAATAGGAGCCATGTCAAAAGAGAACGCAGTGTATTTGTATTTCATTTGTAGAAATTTCTACAATACACAAAACTATAATCTGTAGAGTTGGAAAAAAATGAAACAGAAGGGTTGCTTTGTCAGTTGTAAGGATAATGACTGGACAGAGTGAGAGAACTTTCTGGTATGAAGAAATAGTTCTGTATCTTGAGGAGGTTTTGAGTTACACTGCATTATGTATCTGCCAAAAACCATAGAATGGTACATTTAAGATTTGTGTATTTTATCCTAAATAAATTTTATCTCCAAGAAAAAAAAAGAGCCATAAACAAATACTGAACTCAAAGTAATGATACATATAATAAAGCATTTAGTGAGAAATGTCCATAACTCACTATGAAATGCATTAACAATGGATTAATGTGTGGATAGAGAGAGAATAGAGTAAACGTGAGAAGATGTGAATTGTAGGATTGAGAATTTGGCATATGGATGCTCATATTCTTTCATCTTTTTGTTAGGTTTGAGTCATGCGTGGTGGTTATTATTACCCTCATTATCTTCAGGGGAAAAACTAACACTGAAAGAGGTTAAATTAACTTTTTAAAAAATACAAAATTATGCAACCACTTTGGAAAGAGTTTGACAGTTTTATATACACTTAAACAAATACTTATGGCCCTTATACTTATTTCTTGAGAAGTTCTACTCAAGAAATCCTTCCCCAAAGAAATAAAAATATATGTTCACCAAAAATCTTATACAAAGATGCCTATAGCAGCTTTATTTATAATATAGGATTCAAATCCAAATTTATGCTCTTAACTTTCATGATATACTGTTTTTGTAAAGAAGGAGAACAATCTTTACCCGCAAGCAGCTCCTGTTTAGAGTAACAATTGATGAATCTACATTGACTAACACACCATTATCACCCAAAGTCCATAGTGTACACTGTTGTTGCTCATTCTATGGGTTTGAGCAAGTGTGTAATGACCATTCTGTAAAATCTACCACTATGGTATCATACAGAATAGTTTCACTGCCCTGAAAGTTTTCTGTGCTCTGCCTCTTCACCCCACCCTCACCTCTAACTCCTGGTAACCAACCATCTTTTTACTGTCATGTAGTTAAAACCATACAGTATGTAACCTTTTCAGATTGGCTTCTTTCAGTTAATAATATACATTTAAGTTCCCTCCATATTATTTTGTTGGTCTATTTTGTTGGCTTGATGGTCTATTTCCTTTTAGCACTGAAGAATATGTCATTGTGTGAATGCACTACAGTTAATTCATCTATTCCCCTACTGAAGGACATCTTGGTTGCTTCTGGATCAGGCAGTTATGGGTAAAGCTGCTGTAAACATCCACGTGCATGTTTTGTGTGGACTTAACTTTTCAGCTCCTTTGGGTAAATAATAAGGAGCAATATTGGTGGATCATATGGTCAGAGTATGTTTAATTTTTCGAGAAACTGCCAGTCTTCCAAAGTGGCTGTACCATTTTGCATTCCCACCAGCAATGCACAAACGTTCTTGTTGCTTCACATCCTCACCAGCATCTGGTGTTGTCAGTGTTCCAGACTGTGGCCATTCTAATGGTGTATAGTGGTACCTCATTGTTTTAATGTGCAGATCCCTGATGGCATACGATGTTGAAAATCTTTTCATATGCTTATTTGTCATCTGTATATTTTCCTTGGTGAGATGTCTGTGCAAGTCTTTGGCCCATTTTTGAATTAGGTTGTTTGTTTTCTTATTTTAAGAGTTTTCTACAGATTTCAGGAAACAGTCTGTTATCAGATATATATTTGCAAATATTTTCTCTCTCCCAACCTGTAGTTTGTCTTTTCATTCTTTTGATAGAGTTTTTACACAGCAGAGGGTTTTAATTTTGATGAACTCAAGCTTATCAATTATTTTTTTTTCACACATTATGCCTTTGAGGTTATATCTAAAGAGCATCACCATACCCAGGGTCATCTGGATACTCTCCATAGGGCTGAAGGATACCGGAATATGGCACCCCCAAATATTCCTCTTTGGTATAAGGATTATTTTGAGCCAAAGGCTATTGAGAACTAGCAGATGTAGGAAAAGCTGTAAGAACAGGGCACAAGTTTTCCTTACCTGCCACTATTAGCTGTGTGACATTGAGAAGTCACTTAACCTCTCTGAGTTTCGGTTACCTTAGCTATAAAATGAGGATAATACTATGCATTTCTTAGAGCTGTTGCAAAGGTTAAATAAAGTAATTACCTTAAATGCTTACTATACAACCAGTCTTATGAAATACTAGCAAAGTCTTTTTAAGTCAAATGATTTTAACTTTGATTTGTCATTTTTATACACATCTGAACTTTGGATAGTACCAAGGCTTTCCTAAATGTCTTTAATTCCTTAGCTATGTGTACAATATAGGTAGTTTTATTCCTGACTGTTTCACATGACTGATGATCGTGGTCTCTACTGTTCATGAGTATGAATTATTTGATCTGGAGCTGGTGTGTCCCTGAACTGGGGCAAGGATTTTGAGCCTGTTATCATGCATGACTAGAAAGAGATCAAAGTAGCTTTTATTTTACTTTCTGAAACCTAATACAAACTGACAGCCCCTAAGCAGGAATTCTTGCATTCTGGGTCATTTCCAAGGAGTGTACCATACTTCTCGACCTCCCCAGACCCAAACTTTCTACCATTACTCCAGACACTAAAGGAAGTTTACTGTCCAGCTCACTCCCCTTCTCTTCCCTTTACTTTACTTTCTTATATGATAAATAAAAATGTCAAAATTCCAAGTCCCTTTCAAAATATTGTACAATAATTGTTGGAAGAAAGAAAGAGAGGGAGGAAGGAAGGAGGGAGGGAGGGAAGGAAGGAAGGAAGGAAGGAAGGAAGGAAGGAAGGAAGGAAGGAAAGAAACAAAGAAAGAAAGAAACAAAGAAAGAAACAAAGAAAGAAAGAAAGAAAGAAAGAAAGAAAGAAAGAAAGAAAGAAAGAAAGAAAGAAAGAAAGAAAGAAAGAAAAGAAATCTCCATTCTGAGAAGCAGCTGACAGCTAAGACCACCACACAGCCCAGCACGTGGTGTGCAACTCCCAGAAAGGATGTTAGCTGAAGACAACTTTGGATTTGTTTAAGATGAGTGGACACCTAAGATACATCTAATTATTTCCATCTCATGTAGTTACTGAACTGATCAGGTAGGGGAGAAACTTTCAGCTCAGTCCTTTGTGTGTGAAAAAAAGAAGTTCTGTGACAAGTAACCCTACATGGTGATCTGATCATAAATTCTTAACAAACCAGGTCACAGTGGGTAATCACTCCCCAGGAATATAACTATTTTTAGCAAGAGACTTGTCTTCATCTTAAGGAAGTCTTGTTTACTGTTTCTGTGCATCTAGGTTACACACCTTTGAAATAAATCATAACCACCCTCAAGAGAACACATGATCTTTCTAACTATCCTGTAATACAATCTCTGCCTTACTTTCTCCCACCTCTATGTAATCTTCCTTACATTCCCTCCTTAATCTCAAATGTATAAAAGAAACTGAAAAACTGTTATTCTCAGGGGAATTTAAGATCTTGCTTCCCTTCATATGTCATCAGTTTTGTTCAAATTCTCTAATGGTTTGGACATTCTTACATTGACACTTGGAAAAAAATTGTGGGGAATTGTAGGAGCTTGGACAAATTGCCTATGATAGCTGATAGTGGGCATAGGACTATTACTGTAGGTGGTTAACTAACTATTAATAAGAAAAAGAGCAAAGGGAATTAGAATTGAGCTTAACAAACCGAGGACTATATGCCTATGTGCTTAGCCAGGAAGCTACAGACTCAAACACACTCCAGGGGACTGCCACCAAGGAAACATCATCCTAGGAGCACAGGAAATTTCCCCGGAGCACTGCACACACTCTGGTACGGAACTGTTGGGTGCGGGGGGAGGTGTTTGACCATAGAGGCCTGTCAGCTCAGCTAGGGATTGGACCCATCATAAGCCCATGAAAGCTTTGGAAATTAATTGGTTATTTGGTTATTTTGAAAACGCTCCTGATTATAACTGCAGGGGAACAAAGAAGCATACTGTCTCTCTCTCCCTGTAACCCAGACTTACCCTGTTCATTCATGCGCCTTCTCGCCTGGGAGCACGTGGCCATGTGGGTATAGCAGTCTAAAGGTGTAATGTCTGTAACTAATATAAAACACTTAAATGACATATTAGAAAATTGGAGAAGGCTTCAAAGTAAAATTTCCAGAAAAACAAGTTCAAATGGCAAAGAAACATAAAAAAAAATGGAAAAATACAAAAAAGTAATTGAAATCTTGTTGTACCTGTGAGGAATAAAAAAAATATTACTTTTTCTCCCACCTTCTAAGTTCTTCTAGTTAGGCTACTAATTAAATTAACAGAGGCAGATTACCTGAAGAAAATAAATTTTTAATGCATGTACATGGGGGAATTCACACAAACATAAAAATTCTAAAGACATTGAGACAAAGTTGGGTATATATGACATTTTAGACAAAGGAGAAAAGGGGGTAGACGGGATCTTAAATTCCAAAGTGAGGATGGGCAATTTACAGCTAATTGAGGAAGAGGAAGACACACGAGGCAGGTTAGTTTTTGCTAGGAAACCCAGAAACAGTGAGACACAGGGAATAACCTACCAAACTATTCAAATTAGTCTGCTAAGATGAACATCTAAGTTTCTTCCTGAAGTAAGCCTTTCCCTCTGAATCTCCTAGGCAGGAAATACAGGGGAGGGTTTAAGGTTCTTTCTGAATCTGTTGTTTCTTAATTACCAGCTTAAAAATCAATATCTCAAAAGGCAAAACTTTTGGTCCCTTTCACACCAATCAGGATGAAACTCTCAAGTACCCAACTAGAAAAGTGACAGCATTTCACCTCATTTAAATAGCTCAATGGGATCTGTAGCTCCATCTGCACCCTAAGAATGTTGTGTCAGGGTTGTTTGAGACGAATAAAGAGGGGTATCCTGCTTCATCCCTAACTAACGTTCTGAAATTAGTTGTAGCACAAACCACCCAGAGCCAGTGAAGGTTCCACAAGTTACAGTCCAGGTCCTCCACTTGCTTGCCCGACTTCAGACACCAGCCACAATTTCAAGGGGACTCCAGGGTTTTTAAATAATGTTTATTTATTATTATTTGATTGCTTTTAATCCTTCCCCAAGTATATATTTATTGATCTGATTACCTCCAATATGCCCCTGACTGGGGATTGAACCTGCAACCTTTTGGTGTACTGGATGACACTCCAACCAACTGAGCCACCCAATCAGGACAAGGCATCTGTCTCCAGGTTTTTGTCACTTTTGGCTGACTGTCTACACATTTGAAAGTTCCCCAAAACCCCCTCTATTTCAATAATTCACTAGAACAACTCATGGAATTCAAGAAATTGCTATACTTGTGATTACAGTTTAATTATAAAGGACAAAACTCAAAAATAGTCAAATACTGAGATACATAGAGCAGGGTTGGAGAGAGTATGAAACACAAAGCTTTGTGCTCTCTCCAGGAAGCATCAAAGCACGTCACCCTCCCAGTACAGGGATGTGTTCACCAATCAGGAAGCTTCACTGAGCTTTGGCATTCAGAGTTCTTATGAGGTTTCATTCTATAGGTGCAATTGATCAAATCATTGGCACGAGATTGAACTCAATCTCCAGCCACTTTCCCTTTCTCAGAGGTCAGACAGCTGAAAATCCCAACCCTGTGCTGCATCTTTCCAGTGACCAGCTCCCATCCTGTTGATCTGGGGGCTAAAGGTAAGTCACCTCATTAGCATAAACTCAGGTGTGATCCAAAGGGCTCATGAATAACAGACACTTCTACTACCTGGGAAATTTCAAAGGTTTCAGAAGCTTCATACCAGAGACAGGGAAAAGAGAGAGGGAGAAAAACAGACAAATTCTTTATTAAACAACAAAAGGGAGGAGTAAGCAGCAAATATTTGAAAAAGTAAAATTCTCTAGATCCATGTTTTCCAAACTTGAGGTCATAACCCATTCATAAACAAAAAAATTGGTCAACTGGGAACCAGTATTGTTTTAACAGAATATAATTTATAATAGAATAGAATAGAATTTAAAATAATAATAGACTAGACTAGAATAGAATAGAATATACAGTAAGGATAAGTATTATTTTGTGAAATTTTGCTTCAGGTAGTGAGGTAAATAGAAATATAGATATGTAGCTAGCTATTGTCCCTTAGACACATATACAGCCTATACATATCTATGTCTAGATAGATAAATAGATAGATAGATAGACAGATAAAATGGATTTTTACTGTAGTAAAAAAGTTTTATTTTAAGGCCAGTGCCTAAATGAACAGATAACATTTCTAAATATTTTTAAGATATCAGTGAATTACAATATCACTTTATCCAAGTAGTTTTTAGTATCAATTACTAGTAGCACTTCAATTAGCATACAAGCTAGCTATAAATAACTCAGCTCATGTGATAAATTATACTTATGTCTCTTAAAGCAAACACTCTCTAAAGTATCTGTTAATTTTTAGTTTTACCACCCAGGGACATAGCTGAAGTTGTAAATCCACCCTGCTCCATGGAAATGAGGCATTAAATCATCAGAATAAGAAACTTTTCAGGGAAGAGTCCCTGTTGAATTACGATGCTGTTGTGAAATTCATTTCCAGATTTCCTTCATCAATTGAATTCCTTTCACAACTGCTAGGTCTAAAGGAACATTAATTCATCTATATCACAGGTATTTCTTATTCCGGGTCCCATGCTGGGCACTGGGGATACAGCGGTAAACAGGCATATGTGGTATCTATCAGATGCAAGTTTTATAAACAGAGACACCAAGCCTGGCCTGGGCAGTGAGAGAGGTCACCCTAAGGAAGCAAAGGTTAAGCTGACATCTGAAGATTAGCCAAGCAGAGGGAGAAGCATTGGCCCCAAGGCAGGAGGGAGCCAAAGAGACTGAAAGAACCACAGTGTAACTAGAGGAGCAGGTAAGGAGTGTTGGGAACCGCCCTGACTGGTATCAGAAGCTGAAACCCCCGCCTAGCTAAGGCTAAGGGAACACCCTTGGAACTGTAAGCCAGCAAGGAGACAAAAGCTTATCTTCCTGGCAGGAATGCTGCTTCTGCTGCTTTATTCATAACTGAACCCCAAAAAGCTTGGACGGTTAGCCAAAGACGGGTAAGATTCCCCACGGGGGGAACGACCTAAGACAGGCACGATCACTTTGGGAGGCCCCCCAAAAGAAGGACTTCGGGGGCTGCAGCAAAAGGGGGTGATGGACCCTCGCTCCTCGGCTCTGACATAGCCTGAGTTCTCAGCGTCTGGAAGAAAATCTCCTTATCTCTCGGTTGCCTTAGTTCCCTTGCTCCACCTAAGCCTGAAACAATGACAGGGTGGTGCAGCTCGGTACTGAGAAGTGCGGATTCCCCAGGGTGATCAGGCCTAAGAAAGAATATGTAAATTACTGTGAAACCTCCTTTGTTTAGAGTGCTCTCATTTGAATGAGAAGGGTCTTAGGAGGAAGTTAGTTTGTTCCTCAGTCGTACAGCTCTTTGACCCCAACTCAATAGACCGGCAGAGTTCTTTGTTTTCTATGATTCCTTACTTCCCCTAATGAGTACTGTACCTTACCTGAATTATTATGCAAAATGAGCCTAATAAAAGCAGGTATGGACGGTAAATCAGCACGCTCCCCACTAGGGGGGTGGCCATTCTGTCCCTACTTCCCCACAGAAACTAGTCTGTCTCTGTGCATGTGGTGTTTTTTCTCGCGTGTTTATCGTCGAGCCATCCACAGCGTTCCGTGGTCACTGCTGGCCGGTGACCCACACGCAACAAAGGAGAGGAGAGTCAGTAAGAGGCGTGGTCCAAGACATAGGCAGGAGCCATATTTTGAAGAATTTAAAAGCCATGTTATGTAGACCATTTCAAAGCCAGCTCCTATAGAGTGATTAGATCTTTCTACTTGATATACTCTTCTAAATAGCACTATCAGGCCAAGTATAGAATTCTGCAAAATTTTAGTACAGAATTCAAAATTGCTGTTCACCTGGAATTTCTAATGTATGAACATGTATTGTCTACTGGAGGAAGGCCAAGGTAACTCAGGCAGGTTAGGGTTCTAGGGATAGAATTGGGAGCATTTTGAAGACAGAATTGAAATATGTGTTGAGATGACTGGTCATTCTAGAAATAGGAGCCAAAGAGAACATTTAAATTAGGGTGTCAACAGAAAAAGACAATGAAAGCAGAAGAGAATAGAAAAACATTATACATATATTTTAACAAATTATATTTTAAAAGCTGCAGCAGCTGTCACTTTGTTTCAGAATTTGATGTTTATCCCTTCATTTGCTATTTATAAAGTATATATATGTATACATATACCCAAATTCATTTCTATTTTTAATTTTAGCACAATGTAATATTTAACACAAAGCTGGTACAACTAATTCAGGATGAGGGATTACAAGTTTAAAAGGTCCTCTTTTACATCTGTTTTTCTTTAGCTATAACGTATCTTAAAAAGAACCAATGTTTGGAACTGAATCATTTTTAACACTATAAAAATAGAATCTGGTACTTGGAGACAAGAGTAGTAAACCCCAAATAGGACTTAAAATAAAATTCCCACTTGTGAAATCTGAGACTAATTTACACTTTTTTCTTAGAGTGTTTTGAAGCATTGTTGTACTTTAAAATAGACTTTAAATGAGTTCTGATGCTATACACTTATTTCTGTCATTCATAATCATTCTTTTCCCTTTTAAATAGCATCTTATTTTCATTTTGCCTTTACTTCATGAGTTAATAGAATTTTATTTTTAGGAAAATCTACCCTAAAAATACATAATGCCATATGTAGACTCCATAACTCCATTATTTGTAATTCATGTGGTTGCAAATGATAGAAACCCAGCTCAAATTAATTTAAACAGAAAAGGAGGATTTTATTGGCTTGCATGCCCACATCACATGATGCATGACTTTAGGTGTGAGGAGAACTAAAGGCCGAAAGTATATCAGGAGGTTATCTCTCTCTCTCTCTTGTTTCTGACTCAGTCTGCAAGTTCTCTGTAGCTGCAGACAGACTTCACATGGCAGAGGACGTGGCTGCCAGCCCTCCAGAGAGCGCACATGAATAGCTCTGCAACCAGGGAGGGAGGAGTGCCCCTTCCCCAGATCTACTGTGAAAAATCTTCCCAGGGAGAATTCAGATTGATCTGAGTTTGGTCGTGTGATAATCTCTAATTCAATTATTGTACCTGAGGTAGGGTACCATGATCGGTGGCTGCCACTAGGACCACATGGATTGAAGAAATGTTTTGGATAAAATAACAGCGGTAATATAATAAGCAGAAAAAATGTTAAACTCAGTTCTGACTAGAAAATGTGAGAAGAAACGTTTTGAGAATAAAATTCATTATTTTAAATCAAATATATCTTCTTTCATCCAAAACTACTTTAAACATACTACAGTCTATCAACATCACCTTTTTTTCTCTTTGTTTCTTCCACCAAATGACAAAGAACCAATTGTAGAATATACAGATTTGCATTGCCGGTGTCTAACATTGTACCTTGCACATAGCAGATGATCAAGAAATGTTTGTTCAACTGAGCAGATAAATACACATTAAAAAATCATCTACAGAGAGCAAGAAAAGCGGGGTGCATTGGCCTGCTCACATGCTCAACTCTAGACACCTCCAAGGCACACACACAGGAAAACACACAAGAAAGCACACAAAAACCCTTATCCCGATCTCAGTATTTTGGGCCAAAGATAGGTGGAATAGTGAATAAGGTGGGAAAACCTTTTATTACCCATCAAATTCATTCATTATTTGTTCCTTCTGCCTGGATACATAGCTAAACCACATTTTTCAGACTCCCTTGTATTTGAGGGTGGCCATGTGACTTAAGTTCTCACAGTGGAAATTATAAATATATGTGACTTCGTGTGAGGCTTTGGACTGTTTCCTCAATATTCTATTTCCCACGTTCTGTCTACTACAACTCAGATTAACCAAACATCAGTCATACAGATGATGACAGTGTCTCAGGAGACTGAGGAGTCGTACAATGGAGGAGGCCTGGACACCACATGGAGCAGAGCTGGCTCCAGAAGCATTTACCTCAGAATGGTTAACATGAGAAAAAATATTAGTGTCTTCATTCTTTAAACTACTGGGTTGTTGGCAATCTTTGTTGTAGAAGTTAACATCTAATTCCAACTTTAAAAAAAGCAAGAAAAATTTTCAATTGGGGAAATCAGTAGATGGGAGGTAGAATTTTAAATTGAAAATGAAAACAAATAATGGAGGGAGGAAAAGTGGATTTTAAAATGGGGGAAGCAGCGTGGAGCATGAGCCGGCCTTGGGACCGAGAAATGAAAGATGTTTCCAGTTTCGAGGAGCACCTTGGCATTTGCAGAATGTGTAGGTGACACCGAGAGACAACTGGAGGGGCATTTCAAAAACTTGTTAGTTTGAATTGCATTTCCTTTTAACTTTTCTTTGACAATATAAATATTAAAATATTTAAAAATCATTCTTGGCCACAATGTTATATTAAGTTAAGTGTGATATTAAGTAAATGGACTGACCCTAGCCATAGTGAAATTGAATCAGCTTGTGCATATTTCCACTAAGAATTAGGTGAATTCTTATGGAAATAAGAATTTCCATTGCAATTGAGACTATTAAATCACTTTTGAATTTTAACTTTTATTCTCCTGGCACAGAAGCTTTTTAACCTAGATATTGAGCCAAGTGTAGTGATACTGGTTTTGAACAAGTGTATTAATAAGTATCTCCAGAAGTGCATCAAGCTAGAAAGTAATTTAAAAAGTGGGGAAACTACTGTATCTTTTTAGTTGTTGATAACTGTCCTTTTGTTTATTTGGCTTCACATTTTTATTTTGATAAATTTCAAACTATAGTTGACAAATAGTACAATAACACTGGTACAGCCTCACCTAGATTCATCCTCATTTAACATTTTCTCTCTCAAGATATCCCCTGTACTGTCTCTTTTGTTTTAGAGGATTATGTTTTACCTCTCATCATTAAATTAAAAATCTAGGAGGCGGAAGAGGGTGTGATGGGATAAATGGTGGCGGAAGGAGACTTGACTTGGGTATCCAACACACAATACAATATACAGATGATGTAATATAGAATTGTAATAAAATTATGTGGGCTTGTACATCCCATACCTATACCATTTTATTAGCCAATGTCACCCCAATAAATCCAATAAAAATTTAAAAAATAAAAAAGAAGATAAATAAGGGCAAAATCAGTAAGATATTAAATAACCATATCAGTATCACTGATGAAAAAGTAACAAAAAAATCTATCTGCCATAGGTTTTGTGTAAATGTGGTAGGCATCAAGCTTCATTGTTAAATGTCAACATCAGTGCTATCTAGTAAGCTATTTTCTGGGCTATAAACCCTCCTTTTTTATACTCTGCTTTGTGATATTCGGGTGGGACCGAATAAACCCCTTTCCTTTGCCATCCTGCTCCCTATGCCATCCCACCAGTAGGGAAACTTGGAGGGAGACTAGAAGTTTGAGATGGACTGGGGACAGGCTCCTTCCTGCTGGCTTTGTCACTGTCACTTCAGCAATGACCCTGCAGCACAGCAATGGCCTTGTTTTCAGTAACAGTTGGTGTCCAATTTCCAGTCATTTCCATACCCTCAGAACCCTCCTCATGGTGCCCATTCAGAGAAATCAGCAGTAGGCAACTGGTGCCCCTGTGTCTGAGATCCAGGTCCCCACTCTGATGGCTCCTTCAGGCTCCCAGGTTCTAGTAACAACAACCCTTCCTTTCGGATGGCTAAGCCCTGGCAGCGGCAGCTGCTTCCCGCATGCTGTCTGCTACCTGATGGTGCCCTTTGTGCTACAGCAGCTGCCCAACACTCTGGACTTACCACATTTCCTACACCCAGTGCTGTCTGTGGAAGTAAGTGGAGTAATTTCTGCCTTCCAATGACCCAACATCATTTATTACTCGTAAAAGACCATTTTTTTCTCTCAATGTACTGCTGGGCCATTTCGCATGAATCAAATTGTCATATATGGGTCTATTTTGAACCCTTTTAGTTTCAATGAAATATTTGTCCATCTTTATGCCGATATCTTACTTTGTTACTGTGGTTTTATAGTAAAACTAACTACCCAGTATCATTATTAGTCTTTGCATCTTGTTCATTTTCTTCCAGATTTAGTTTTGGGAGTTCCCTGCTGTCAGCCACTGTAGAGTCTGCCTAAGCTCTAGATAAACACTTTGTTCAAGGTCAAGTCCCTCCTAAAGCAGCCTGCATATACTGACTTTGAGAGACAAATGCATAACTCCCACTCCCCCAACCAGGTTGGCTGAGACTTCGTTGATCGAGATGGTAGTTTGATATTTTCCTCTGCTTATCCTTCACAGGTGTCGACCCATGATCTACAATGCCTGTCTCAGCATCTCCTTCAGGGGACCCCAACCTTCAACAAGACCTTACCCAATACCTGCTGCTCTCCTGGTTTCTATGCTGAGAACTGAAAGTAATATCTTTGACTAAAGGGTCTGTTTGCTTCGTGGGGTAAAGGGAAGTGAGTCATGAGCACTGTGGTCAAAAAATAGTCCACAAACTCAGAATATAACACATGACTTTGTTACTAATAATTTCAATGCAGAAAGAAAAGAAGGAAGGATTCAAAAGCTAGAAGCTGGGGGCCACCACACAGACCATAATATTCCAGTTCTTTCACAATATTGTTTGAAGTATTCTCTTTAAAAAATATTTATTGGTTTTAGAGGGAGGGAGAGAGAAACATCGACCTGCCACTCCACCCATTCACACATTAGCTGGTTGACTCCTCACGTACCCCGACACTCCAACCAACAGGCTACCTAGCCAGGGCTTCTCTCCTCTTATCGTGATGAGATTTGTGTATTTTAGTTTGCTTTTCAGATAAGCCACTTTAAGTTTTGTGGATTGTCACATCTTTGTTTTCCACTGTATTGATTTTGCCTCTAATTTTTCTTTTTTTTTCCTGCTCTTTGGGTTTATTCTGCTGTTCATTGTTTCAGTTCAAAAGATGGACATGTGGCTCATTAATTTTGATGGTTTTAAAGGAAGTATTTAAATGTATGAGTTTTTCTCAAAGTACCACTTTTGTATAGCCTTTTCATTCTCCACTTTAAGGGTGGGTTATCCATAGCAACTTCTTTGGACAGAGTACACCATACAAAAGGGGGTAGTGTAACTTCACTTTCAGTGAAAAAACCTGACCAGCACTACCTTAGCCAGGTGATCAAGGTCAACCTCAGCTGTGGTACATCATGTTGATAGTAGTTACCATTGATACAATATGATAGAAATGACACTTCATTCTGCAGCCTTCCAGACAAACATAACCCCAGGCTAACCATGAAAGGAACAACAGAGTCCAACAGTGGGACATCCTACAAAATACATGACTACAGTTCCTCAAAACTGTCAAAGTCAAATACCATATGATCTCACCTTTAACTGGAACATAATCAATGAAAAAAAAGCAAACAAAATATAACCAGAGACAGTGACATTAAGAACAACCTAACAATAGCCAGAGGGGAGAGGGGTGGGAAGTGTGGGGAAAAGGGTTTCCAGGAACTAGTATAAAGGACAGGTGGATAAAACCAAGGAGGAGGGTGGAAGCAAGGGAGGGAGGTGGGTTTGGCTGGGGTGGGGAGAAAATGCAGACAACTGTGATTGAACAACAATAATGTATGAAACAAAAAATATATATAAATACATACATACATACATACATAAATACATAAATAAATTCTTTTAAAAAAACTGTCAAAGTCAGTAAAATGAAGGAAAGTCTGAGGACTTTTGCAGCTGAGAGGAGCCTAAGGGGACGTGACCACCAAAGGGAACCTGATATCCTGGACCAGATTCTGAAACAGAAAAAGGACAGTAGGAACAAACTGGGAAAATCAGAATGAAGTATGAAGTTTAGATAATAATAATGTATGAATTCATTTATTAATTGAGGCAAAAGTTCAATATAAGAAGTTAATAAAAAGGGAAAATGGGTGTGGGGTATATTGGGAATTCTCTGTATGATCTTCCATTATGTTCATAAATATAAAAATGTTTCTATTTATCTGGGCTCTCCAGAGAATCAGAACTAATAGTATAGATAGATAGATAGGGATAGGTAGAGAGATAGATAGAGATAGAGGTAGAGATAAAGATAGAGATCAGGTAAAGTTAGATAGAGACAGAGAAGAGGAAGTTTATTATAGGAATTGGCTCACACATTTGTGGAGGCCAAGAAGTCCCTCGATCTGCTGTATGCAAGCTGGAGAACCAGGAAAGTCATGGGGCTGAGGCTGTACAGAGGCACTGGTTTAAGTCCCTGAATCTGAGGATCTGGGAATCAGGAGCTCTGATGTCCAAGGGCAGGAGAAGATGGACATCTCAGCTCAAGAAAAAAGGAAGAGCCCTGGCTGGGTGGCTTAGTTATTTGGAGCATGGTCCAGTACACCAAAAGGCTGTGGGCTAGATTCCTGGTCAGGGCACATACCTAGATTGTAAGCTTGATGCCCAGTTGGGGCACATATGGGGGGCAACTGATCTATTTTTTTTCTCTCCCTCTGAAAAAAAGGTGGGGGGGGAGGAATTTGCCATTCCTCTCTGTCTTTTAGTTCTATTCAGGCCCTCAATGTCTTGGATGATGCTCATCCACATTAGTGACAGCACACCTTCCTTACTTAGTCTACCAATTCAAATGCTAATCTCATCTCAAAACGTCCTCACAGACACACCCAGAAATAATGTTTTACTGGCCCTCTGGGTGAACCTTGGCACAGCTAGGTTGACATAAAATTAACCATTACATGGTTCTTAAAAAATAATAACACAAATAAGCATACAGTTTTAGTATACGTTGGTTCTAAGTATTTTTAAATTCATTATGATTTCCTCTTTAACTTATGTGTTATGCAATGGTGTTATTTTTAATTACAGGTATTGGAGAATTTTTAATTTACTTTTTTTGTTATTAACTTCTACCTTATGTGAATTATATTATCTGTCTTGACATTTGGGGGACTTTCCTTATGCTGAGTATAAGAACATTTTTATGTATGTTTTGTGTTTGCTAGGAAAATAAAAGTATTTTATACTTGTGAGAAGCAGAACTTCTGAACATCCACTAGGTCAAATTTAATGTTTTTGTTGTTTAGATCTTCTAGTTAGGAGAGGTGAGTTGAAACCTCCCATTATATGGTGAATTTAGCAATATCTTCCTACTGTTGTTATCAATTTTTACTCACATATTTGAAGTTCTTATTAGGTTATTAATAACCTGAACATTTTCTCACCATGCAGTTACAGTCTTTATCTATCTTTTTGTCTTAATATAATATCTCTATTAATATGAATTCACAACATGTAGTTAGTATCTTTTTTAATATATATTTTAAAGATTATTTATTTTTAGAAAGAGAGGAAGGGAAGGAGAAAGAGAAGGAGAGAAACATCAATGTGTGGTTGCTTCTTGCGCACCCCTGGGGATCTGGTCTGCAACCGATGCATGTGCCCTGGCTGGGGATTGAACCTGTGATCCTGTGGTTCTCAGGCCAGCACTCACTCCACTGAGCCACACCAGCCGGGGCTAGTTAGTATGTTTATGACAAGTTTTATACATTCTTTTACCTTCAAACTTTGTATCCAATATGTTTAGGCATTTCTTTGTAAACTGCATATATCTGTCAACATTTGTTTTTTAACTGGCATGTTTAGTTCATTTGGTTTTTTGTAATAATTGTTCTATGTTTCTCTTCTACCATTTTTATTTATTATTTCAATTTGTTCTCCCTTTTTCTTTTTTAGTGAATCAAAATTATTTTTATTTTTATTTAAAGAGCACTAAAACAAAAGATATACATACATTGAATGAATTATATACTAAATTTTAACCATGAAGAGCAATGAAGACAACTTGTTACCTTGTGAAGAAAAGCTAATTGATACATCTGATGATATTAGAATGAGCAGAGATCTGTGCACAGTAAGTTTTCTAATGAGTACATCTCCACTGAGTATTGTGCTGGGCTCAGGGATTACATAAGAACTAGTATCACATGCTGATGCTTGCCATCCAGCTGTGTGGTAAAGCACATTGGAGATATTTTAGACACAACTTAAGTATTGAATTCAGGGCTGTTTATTTCTTCATGACTTTGATCTCACATTTTACTTGGTAGCTGTGTGTTTTGCCATGACCTTGTATGAGATGGGGGTGGTGTGACATCTAAATTTGTCATAGAGAGCTCTATTGGTAGCAGAAACAAAGAATGAGCTCTTTGAATAGAAAAACAAGGCATGAAACACCAGTCATAGTGCTTTGCATATTATAAGTACTCAAATATAAGTTCATTTCTTATTTTTATTGTTATTATTTTCTTTCAAATTTGAATCCAACCCCTGCCCTGAGGTAGATGCTTTTCAGGCTCTTTCTAACCACTCAGGTGTCACATCCTCATACAAGCACCATCTGTCCAGAAAGTACCCAGCCACATGCTATGAAAAATACATTTATTGAAGAAGATACAAGATACAAAAACATTATACCTAGGACAATAATGCCCCATTCCCCTTCAAAGCAGGCACCCTGATGATTAATCTCTGTTTATGACCTTGAGGAAATCTGGTTCATTGGTAGAGATATGAGTCAAATCATTAGCAACTGTAACACGTTTCTTCTGCTCTGGTAGCAGAAGCTATGGAATGAGTTTTGCCATGACATGTTTGCCTGCCAAGATCCTTAATCAAAATCTCGAACACAGTAGTTTTTGGAATCCCCAGATCAGCTTCTAGTTTTCACACTGGAAGTTGCTGATCTTTGTTGATTGCAGTCCATACATGTTCACCATTCTCAGGGGGTCTGCTTGTGCAGGCCTTCCAGAATGAGGATCACTTTCAACAGATTCTCGACCATCTTGGAAGTATTTGTGCTACACTTTTATTTGTGCTACAGTCATAGTATCATCCCCGAAAGCCTTGTGAATCATCCTGTGGAGGAATGTTCAAGCCTAATGCAAAATAGGATGCAGATCTATTGCTCTCCTTGCTCAGTCATTTTGAATGTGACGGTCACACAGCACACTTGCTCACTCAACAGCATCCACTGCACCCACTGGCCAGTACAGTGAAGTCATCATTGCTCATGCATGTGCATTCCAGTCCACTCTCCTTGGCTGCCAGGTTGCAAAATGTCACACAAACTGTTCTCATTATTTTAACAATGACTGATCTTTTTCTGGACATACCTTGTATGTATGTGGTTTGTGCCCTTCTGTAAATTCCTTAAGGCATTCAGAATACAACTATTGTGAGGACTTTTATATGTATATGTTTTAAAATAGTTTTCATGAAAATCCTTAAGAAATATATTAGGTTTTTTTTCCTTCAAGAGAGTCTCTCTCTATAATTTAGCTTCTTTGAATGATTATGTGTTACCATGTCACAATTTGGAACATCATTTACAGTTCTCTATTGTAATTCAAGGGCTTCCTCAGGTACCAAACAGCAACATAAGTCCCTTCCAAAACCAGCTGACCCCAGACTGTTGTGTTGGATGTTTGCTTACTCTGTCTGCTCCCCATTTTGAGTTCCCCTTTCTGGGTTCAGATGGACACATCTCCTTTACTAAATCTGCTTGCCTGATTCGATCTAGTTATCCTTGGCCTTCTGGACCCTTTTTAATCAAATAAGGTTTCCTGAACTTGGTCATATTTCAAATCAGCCAAGACCCTTGTTAAGGATGCAGATTTCCTGGAAGCTTCCCGGTGATTGTGATTCACTAGCTCTGAGGTGGAACCTACAAATGTGTATTTTTAGTAAATAGCCTGAGTAATGGAAAAGCACAAAACAATAAAGTAATCTGGCTTATAAGCAAGTAATCTAAGCATATAAGCATAATGACATAAACCTATGTCATTTTTTATTTTATTTATTTTAATTGAATTTATTGGGGTGACACTGGTTAATAAAATTACATAGGTTTCAGGTGTACAATTCTACATGCTATCACCTATATGTTGTATTGTGAGTTCACCACCCTGTGTTCTCCCTTTGTCTATGATTCATTTGAATCACACAGAAGGCAAGAGTCTTAGCATGTTCCAGCATCCCTTGGCCTACGCTACCCCCAGGACTCACCAGGTTAATACCGTGCAAACCTT
This sequence comes from Phyllostomus hastatus, assembly GCF_019186645.2. Taxonomy (NCBI): domain Eukaryota; kingdom Metazoa; phylum Chordata; class Mammalia; order Chiroptera; family Phyllostomidae; genus Phyllostomus; species Phyllostomus hastatus. The sequence goes on along the minus strand of NW_025334017.1, from coordinate 7,427,622 downwards.
TGGTGCTTGGTCATAGCACCTGTAAGAACAAGAAACAGCATCACCATATTTGAGCATCTTTTTTTCACACTGTCTCTTGCAACATCTCCTAGATTTATCTCTTTTATTTAAATATTTCACATAAACTTTTTCAATGAGCACTTTTATATTGCAAGTTTTCTAAACCCTTGCATGCCTGAGACTTTTTTTTAACTCCCTCACTTCATATTTGAATGACAATAGACCTGGATATAAAATTCTATGTTTTAAGTTTTTTTCAATACTTTTAAAACACTACTCTACTCTCTGCAGTAATCTGATCATGCCCTTTTGTATACTTCTTTCTACATGTAGTTTTTAGAATTTACTTTTTGTCCTTGGTGTGATTAAACTTCACTGTAAGATGTGGATATCTATTCTTCTCTCTCCTCTTTGGTACCCTATCTGTGTTTTTAATCTAAGATCTATTTTTAAAATTGGTTCTAGACAATTTATTTATTATGTAGGAATGTAAAAATAAAATAAAATTAGTTTTATAAATAAATAAAAATGTAAGTAATCATTAATTTATTGTGTCTTTAAATATTCTTTTAATATTCCACCTATTCATTTTTAAGTTTTTCCTCTCTTTCTGGGAACTTGTTATTTAGATATTCTACTCCTATCCCCCAGACCCCACAACTTCACTGTCATAATGTTTAATTATTTGCCCTTTCCTATCTTCTGGGAGATTTTCCCAGTCTAGTCTTCCAATTTCTTAATTCATCCCTAAATTGTATCCATTCTGTTACTCTTCACACTGGTGTGTTCTTTATTGAAATTATAATTGTGGAGATAAGCATTTATGCTTGGCTCTCATTTTCTTTTTCTTGTTCTTATTGCCAATACCTTTTTTATCTCATTTTTTGTGCTTATCAGACTGCAAATTCATGGCCCATCTGTTGAGTTCCCCCTCTTATGGGAACCATAACACAGAATATTTTTCTTTGGACATGCTGCTCAAACATCCTGCAGTTTTGTTTACTGAGCTTCTGTTTACTCTGAATGCACAAGGCAGTGCCTCAGACCCCAGCAGAGAGCACAGTGACCTCAGCAGGAGGAGTGGATGGGCCTCTGGTGGAGAACCCCAGCCACTAACACACTCATCAGCTAGTCCTCATGCTTCAAACCATCTCCTCAGCTTCGAGCTTCTTCGCCCTTCCTCACCCTGCCTGCTCTACACACTCCATGCAGTGTGAGGCCTGAGATACTCTCTAGATTATACCTCCCCACCTGGGGAATTTGCGGGGGGCAGAGGAGGAGAAAGCACTGTCCGAAGTCAGTCCCCACTTGTGTTTTCCCATTCCTCTTAAGCACAGGACCAGCAAAGCCTTGATTTTCCTCCCGAGGATCTCTGAAACCAGAGCTCTAGGTTTCTGCGGGTGTCCACACAGACACTGTCTGGCCTGAGGCACAGCAACAAGAGCAGAAACAGAATTCTACAGTGTCCTTCCTATTTTATCCTCCCACCACTTCCATGTCACAGCTATGTTCCCCACTCACACAACACCTCAGTTCTTCCCCATCCTTGTGCTGTCTTAGTTTTTTGGTGGTGTTTTCCTTCCGTCATTCCTTTAGGGTTGACCTCTGTGGGGGAGATAACAAAATCAACATTTTGATAGAACCTGGAAACTGATTGGTCTAGTTCCTTAACCCATTCAAATGAAAAGCTTTCTTTTACACACAAGCACAATGTGACACCCTTCTGACATGTCTGGGGGCAGCAGAAGAGGGCAGGACATCGAAGAGGGCTCTCAGCATGAGCAGCAATGATACTCTTTAGTCATGAGATTGAAACTTGAAGGAGCTGTTTGAATGGGGTGTGGAGAAGCACACTGAAGTCAGTGTTTGCCCAGTAAAATGTTAAGGGCCTATCACTGCCTTGAGACGTTTAACTTACTTTCTAGAGATACCTGATGTACTTCCTTATTTCAGGATTTCAAAAGCATGCAGCAAGAAAAAGCAAACTTTTCTTCCTTTGGTTTTACCTGATTATGTGTTTGTTTTTTAAGCAACGCAGATGTCCAGAAAGCATTTGGAGCTACCTGCCTGCAGCTAGTTTCAGGGATGCTTGGGTTCCACTTCAGGTTATAAAGGACAGTGAGAGCCATGGCAACAGATAAAATTCCTAAGAGGAGTCCCCAGGGTTGAAGGAAGAGAAGATGAGGCTGGAGGCATGGAGGACCCCACCAACAATGATGAAGAGTGGGGAGCATTGAGAGAAGGAAGCAAAACCAGGAGCAGAAGGATTAGAGAAACAGGGAATTCAAGTGTCTCATGGGGCAAAAAACAGCCATAGTGTCAACATGCTGGCCAGGTCAAGTACAACAGGGGGTGATATGCCATTGATTTTAGGTACAAGGAGTTTATGGAATTCAGAGTGCTGGAACCAGAAAGCAAAATTGAATTAGGCATGAATGATAGTGAGGAAGGCAGAGAGAATGGGCAACTCTCCCAAGAAATTTGGTTGTAAAGTGCAGGAGATGGGGGGCAAATGAGAGGGGTTTTTTGTGCGTTAAAGAATCAAGCATGTTAGCCCTGGCTGGTGTGGCTCAGTGGATTGCATGCCAGCCTGCAAATCAAAGGGTCACTGGTTTGATTCCCAGTCAGGGCACATGCCTGGGTTGCAGGTCAGTTCTCCAGAAGGAGACACGTGAGAGGCAACCACACACTGATATTCTCTTTCTCCTTCCCTTCCACTCTCTCTAAAATAAACAAATAAAATCTTTTTTAAAAAAGAATCAAGCATGTTAAATATCATCAGAGATCTTATCCATGGCCTCCAAGTAATGCCACCTGGGAAGCTTTAAAAAATACCTGTGACTGGACTCTTCCCAAGGATATTTGGATTTAATGACTCTGGAGTGAGGTCCAGTTATCAGTACTTCTTTGAATGCTCCCTAGGGAAGTCTAAGGCTCAGGTAGATTTGGAGCCACTGGTCTAAGGGAAGGACCGAGGAGAGAGGGAAAAAAATGTAAGAGAGAAAAAAGATAATATTGGATATAAAAGAGGCTCAAGCTGGAGCAGAGGACTTGGTCTTAAGCAACACAGACCTTTCTTCTGCTGGGAAGAGAAACGGAGGAAAGGATGGGTTCAGAAGAGGCAAATGTACAGCTGAGATATGGAAGGAAGAAAAGGAGCAGTGTGGCGGGCTGTACTTTCTCTGTGAAGTGGGGAGAAAAGCCATTTGCTGAGGGTCATCAAGGAGAGTTAAGGATAGCAGAGGAGGGTTGGCACAGTTGCTATATCAGGGCCCTGAAACATGGACTTTCTAACACTGCTGAGGACCCATTTGAGGCTGGTGGAACCGGCTGATGTCCTTAGGTGGCTTCCTCTGGCAGTGAGACCCCAGTTATGCCTTGAATGGCAAAGTGAACATTTATAGTTATATTCGTTCATGACTGGGAGACTAAGGGACACAATTTTAAAAAATGCCAATAGAGGAAGTTATAGGTGTGGATTGCAGAATCTGGGCAAGAGAGAGAAGGAATTGCAGAGCAAGTGGAAATGGCGGCATATAAAGTTCAAGAGACTGGAAGGCTCGATGAGATTGAAAAGTTATGTAGCAAGAGAAGCTGAATACTACAAGGGGATGAATACAATGCTGTAATCTGAGAGCAGCTGTTGGAATTTAGTCTTTGGACATGAAGAGCTAGGTGACAGCCAGGTCTGGGTAGGACTGAGAGTGTGCACAGCTGAGGCAAAACAGGGGGAAAAGCACCAGAACATTGCATTTTCTGGAATACCCACTTCCCCAGATATTTTAATTGTCTTACTTATAATCTATAACTATAATATATGATTATACTATAAAGTACCTATAAATATATACTACATATAATATATTTTTATAATTATAGTTTGCCTAGCATGTCTATGATGTTTTTGAAAACATGAAAGGGAGGAAAAAAAAGGAAAAGGCCCCCACATATGTGTATATAAATAAAAAGGACTAGATAAATATGAACCAAAATATTAACAGCGAGATCATTGTTCAACTTTTCCTTTTTTTCCAAATGTTGTACAACAGTCAAATAATCTTAAAAGACAATCCAATAAAATTTATATTTTAAAAGAAAATGGTTTACCCCAAATAAACTTTGCTCTTTCAGGATATCTTAGTCTATAAAGGAAGTAATATTCTGAATGGTGGAACATATGTGTCAGTACAGAGTACCTAAGGCAAACAGTCATTTCAATGAGTTACTTTCTTTCCGGCTTATTTTAAACGAGGAGATAGCAATCAGGCCAAATTATTTAGATTTATAAATATTTACTCTTAAGACAAGTTCCTTATGTCTATAATGTTGACTTAATAAGTGCAAATTGACACTGATATATTACAAGACTTCCTTCTCTGGGGTTATGTATTATATTAAAAGAACTTCAGGAAGGAGAACAAGCAAACAGCAGTAGAGAAGGCCATCTCTGGCTACCCGTTTTTGTCTTGAATCTTCTCCAAGATTCAAGGACACACATGCATTTCCTATTCCCCTTTCACTCTTTTTTGTCTCCATAGCACTTAGTAACATACTATTTATATCACTGGTACATGTGAAATCTTATATACTACATACACACACAAGTATTCATGTGTCTTTATATACATTAAGTCAGAAATTCTGATACACCTGGTCTAGGGTAAGATGTGAGCATTGCTATTTCTTAAAGCTGATACTTACCAGCAACCAGCATTCTCTCAAAATGGAATTGTTGGAGCCTTGCCCCCTTGTTCCCTGAAAATCAAGACATTCTCTTGTCTGTCAACACTCCTGTCACCTTTGATGTTGCAGTCACCCTGAACACCTGGTTGTTCTGTTCCCGGCTCATCTCTGACTAGTCAAACACTGTCTCTCCTTTGGGAAATTTAACTAAAAAGCCAATAAAAAAGGAGAAAAATATATGCCTAAGACTCTTTGTAAAATAAACAGAGGGCAAATTACATCTCTTAGGTACTTCAAAGAGGCAAAAGGGAAGAAACACCTTCAATGGAAGGGTCACGCCTGCAACAACGGGTAGAGGGCTGCTTTACAACGTTTAATGGTGTGCATGGAGCCACAGCTGGCAAGGTGCCAGCAGAGCGCTGCAACGATGGTCCCCAGAAACCCTGGATGGAGCAGCAGCTGGCAGGCCTAACAGAGGGTCCATTCTAGGAAAGTTCACTGGGGACTCTGCAGCAGCAGCTGGCAGGGCAACTACCAGTGAAATCAACTCAGATGACGTAAGCTGTACTTTAAAAATCACTTCCTCAACCGGCATCACCTCTTTTTTTTTTTCAGCTTTTGCTTTTGAAATAATTATAGACTTAGAGGACATTTCAAAGGTAATACAGAGAGGTCCCATGTACCTTTGCCTCAGGTTTCCCCAGTGGTTATATCTGGTATAACTATAATCCAATGTCAAGCCCAGGAAACTGACATTGTTACAATGCGTGTGTATAGTTCTATACTATTTTTTGGTCACATATGTAATTCATGTAACCATCACTACAGCTGTGATAAAAAATTATTCTATCATTTTTACTTTCTCTGGGATGAATACCTGGGTCTATTTGTCTGAGTTCTTCTGTTTGCCTGGTTTGTCTTTTTCTACTCTCTTACTTCCCACCTATCTATATTGTTATAGCTTCATTGAATTTATTATAGATAGCATATAATTGTGTCATTTTAAAAAATTTAAACATTAATAGATTCCTTTTTATAAAGTTGAGGTCTATAGAAAAATTGAGCAGTGAGCAGAGATCCCATACAACCCACCTCTCATTCCCCTTCTCCCAATTCCTTATTGTTTAACATCTAACACTAGGTGTGGAACATTTGTTATAATAATGGACTACATTGATACACTATTATTAACCAAAGTCCACAATTTACACTAGGGTCTGCTCTGTGTTGTGCATTCCACGAGTCTGACAAATGCACCCACCATTAAATCGTCATTGAGAATAATTTCACCGACTTAAAAATCCGCTGTGCTCCACTGGGTCATTACTCCCTCCCTCACACCTAAGCAACCACTCACCGTTTCACTGCCTCTGCATAGTTTTATCTGTTCCAGAATGTCATAGAATGGGACTCATACAGTATGTAGCCTATTCAGATTGGCTTCCTCTACTTACCAATAAGCATTTAAGATTCTTCCAAGTCTTTTCATGGCTTTGGTGGCTCTTAAAAAAAAACTGAGTAATATTTCATTATATGGGTATATAATGATCTGGGTGTATTACTCATTGAAAAAGTTTTGCTTCTCTTTTGGTGAATATGAATAAAGCTTCTGTAAATATTCATGTGCAATTTTTGTGTAGACATAGTTTTCAACTCATTTTGGTAAATACCAAGGAAAATTGCATTTATTCCATCTTTCTGGCAGGATAAATTCCCTCATCGGCACTATTTAAGAAGAAATAAATGTACTATTAATCAGTAAGTGATTATCTTTTTAATCTTGACCATAATTCCCTTTTAATTACCATATGGACACATCAAGCTGGCTCTCTTTAGTCAAAAGATAAAGAAAGGGGTAACCTAGACAGACAAATATCTTTTTAGTATTAGCAATCATCAGACATTAACTGAAGCATCACTAGACCCAGAGGGCTAAACTAAATATGGTTTAAAAATTAGAGAGAGTCTCTGTGCAAAGACCTCTCACATTCAAAACAGATAAGTAGATCTCATCACTCAATACAAACTTCTGCAATACTTCTGCCATATAATTGCATTCATATTTTAGTGATAAGAATGTAGAGTTTTTTAAAAAGTATTATCTGACTGCTATAGGGAATCATAAACCACTGTACTATAGGAGAAAACTGAGAAAATTACATGAAGTTAACTGAAAAATAGCTCAGTGGGATCAAATTTCAAAAAGCAAAGTTAATATAACAAATGAGTTTATCGAATAAAAAATTCACACCCTACTTTGAATTCATTTTAAATTTGACATAAGTATTTTTGCCTAATGAATACCTCTTACACCATGAATTAATACTTTTCTTCAACTGCCAATAGTCTGTGTTTGCTAATTACTGATAGGCAATAGACTTTCCAAATGTGAAGACATGGGATGTTCATTGGCTTCTAATGTGTTAATGTTTCTAGCTGTTTCAGCTCAGGGAAAGGTGACTTTGTCACCTCTTACATAATTTACATCTGTGCTGCTTTCAGCTATTAATATTTTGTACAACTAAGAGGAAAATATTTCTCATTATCTAAAATAAACAGACCAATATTAATATAGATTCATCTTAAAACTGATTGAAACTTTAATAGAAGGGTAGTCTTTATAAATAATAAAGTTTGTTTGCTTATATAATACAATGCAAAAGACATTCAGGGAAATATGCAAATCCCACCCATCAGTCTCAACCATCCCATATCTTCAGTTTATTAATAGGATCTGATATCTACTCAGTGACAACTTTGTACCACAGCTCAATTCTCCCCATACCCTTCTCTTTCCAGCCGTCCACACGAAGCACTGCATCAGGATGTATCCAGTGTGTTGGTTTCTAGGTAATACCCAGCATGCTGTATCCAGTATTTCCAAGGGCCAAGAAAGCCTCTGGTTGACCTAGGAGAAGAAATGGGGCTGGTACCCCTAACCAAGCCCACCATGATCTTCCACAGATTTTTGAGCCTGAGCAGTTGGGTCAATGGTAGTGCCATTTTCTGATGTGGGGAACAATTAAGGGGAAGCGAGTCTCTAGAGAGAAAGTGAGAAATCTCAATACAGTAGGTGTTTATCCTTAACATTTTTTGAGATAGGTATAGGACCTTCAGGAATCCCCCAAATTCATCAGTATCCCCTGTAATATTTCCCATAAAGTACACTGTAGTGGCCTCTTCCTTTTTTGTCCCTTAAAGATCTCTCTCTTACTTGAGAACCATTGAAATGATGTCACAAATGCCTCTTTCCTTTATTGTTCTGCAGGACCTCATAGTGTACCCATCTCGGGTTCCACAGATAAATATGACATTTCACTAGATTACCCATGACTTTCAGTTGTTAGCTCAAGGTTCTTTCAGGCATTGAATGCCATCATCAGCATTGCAATTAGTTTCCCTTTTTGGCCACTTTTCAAAAATAAATAGAATTGGTTTCACTTCCTGAGTGTTTCTGAATATAGGACAATGACTCAAAGTAAGAAAGCCAAGTCAAGACAAGAGTGCAAAGTAAGCTATGAACACCTTACTAGCTAAGTAGACCATTCGGGAATATCAACATGCCCATCTCTGAAATATTCAATGGTATGATTCAGTAAAATTTGAGAGTCTTTCAAGTTATGAACCAGAGAGTCTCACAACTGGTTAAAATCGTGAATTTTAAATCCAAGAAAGTCAATCATGTACCTGAATTGATCACATCCAGCTTCTACTAAATTAGTTTTCTACCCTATATGGTGTCAGCGAAGTTTCCCAGTTTTGTGCTTTGAGGTTCCTCACTCTGCCCTATGTAATGCAAAGCTTTGCCTGTCTACTTTTCAGATTTTTTGAGAGCCTTGATAAAGTTTTGGATACCCTAAAGAGGACATGTTTGAAATAAACAGAAAACCTCGGTTCAAATCTTATCTCTGCCATTTACAAGCTGTGTGACTTCTGGAAAGTTGCTTAGTCTCACTGAGCATGTTTCTCAATGTTAGAAAATGGCCCAGAGTAAGTCCCTTTATTGGCCATGGAGATGGACCCCTCAGATTGCCCTTTAAGAGATCCTGCTGGGAGGAGCTCAGTTAGCCAGTGGTTCTGACTGTCACACCTTTGAATTTGCTGTGACATTTTCTGGAGGTCACTTCTCCAAACCCACAACCGAGCAAGGAAGGAGTATTGGAGCTAGGCCATGTGACCTCTAAAGGTCAAACTTTGCTGTGGATTCCCACTGGCCTATCTGAGATGGTCTGCCAGGTACTCTGGACAACTTCCTATTAGTTTTACCTAATCATCTTTCTTTTCCTCTTTCCTTTCACAATGGTCAGATGGCATCAGAGGTTGAAGGTGCCCACTGCCTATTCCTGCTTTCTAGCCATTTATCTTTCACAGGTGTTTCCCTCAATATACCTCTAGAGTAACTAACTGTATCTTGGAGGCTGCCTTTCATAAGACCCTAACTCGCTGTCTCTAGTGGAGACTAGTAAAGATCTTGAGCATCCCATCATTTCTTCCAACCAGGACATAAAGCATATGCTTGCATCTCTGCAAGAAGTCACTTGTGTGTAACTAGTTCAACACAAGTGACTTAAAAATTTCTATCCCTGCCTTGGCTGGTATGGCTCAGTGGACTGTGTGCCAGCCTGCGAACTGAAGGGTCAGTGGTTCGATTCCCAGCCAGGGCACATGTCTGGGTTATCAGCCAGGTCCACAGTTGGTGGTGCACAAGAGGCAACCATACATTAATGTTTCCCTCCCTCTCTTTCTCCCTCCCTTTCCTCTCTCTAAAAATAAATAAATAAAATCTTTTTAAAAAGGAAACTGTAAGAAGGTATATTAAAAAAAAATTTGCTCCATTACTGCTTCTGACCTATGACCTCTGGAGTACATGCTATCAACTTCCTAGCATGGTTTTGCCTGTGCTTCTCAGAATTCTTAACTTTACCTTTGTGTGATGATAATTCACCCACTCCCCCCCCACTATCCATTGTTCTTCCAGCTTCTTAGACTTTGTATGGTCTTAGAAATACACATACAGATGACCTCAAGAACTATGTCATATTCTCCCTGTGTTAACATTACCAGGGAAACGAGAACTCAGCTGTGCGAACATGCAGACAGCCTCCAAGTCTGGTGATAATCATCAGTGCAGTGTAGAGGGGGAAGCCTGTGCTCTAGAGCCAGACTGCCAGGGAGGTCTGGACAGTCCTGAATCTGCCACTTAGGAGATAGATGGTCCAGACTATTAGATGTGTGACACTTAAGTGCTACCTCAATTCCTTTGTTTTGTAAAATTTAGATAATAATTGCATAGTAAATGCATATTATTCATTAATGTGTACATGTGTATGGCCATAAATATTTTTCCAGTAAATTAGGATGCCTTTATAAATTTGGTTTTAAAGTATGAATTTTTTTAGAGAATAAAATTAAAGTCAAGGGATTGTGTTTTCCTACAACTGTTACTTGACACAAGTTTCAGGGTAATAGTTAAGCCTATTCAGAGTGCATAGTGCCAGAATATAGGTAGTCTAAAAAAACATAGCCTTCATAGACTTTAATGGCTGGATGGAAGGAAGAAAGAATTAAAGAAAAAGAAAAAGAATGGAGAAGAGAAGGGAAGAAAGAAAGCTAGACAATAAGTAAAATGACATACAGGACCATGGAGTAAAGATGAGGTACCAGAGAAGAATGTTTTATTTCTGAATTTGTGAAGTAGAGCAGTAGCTAGAACAGTGATCTGGCTGTAAGGTAGTGTTTCTCAACATTTTAAAAGCAGTTTTATTGAAGTCTAAGTGGTATACTTAAAATTGCACTTACTTATACAATTTGATGAGTTTAGACCTATACCCATGAAATCAACACAATCAAGTCAACCTTTTAAAAAAATTATTGTCCCCCACCCTGTAAGGGAACTTTTTAGGTATTTCCTATTCTGTAATGATGCTTCCACCCCATGAAAACTTAATACCACAGATCTACATATCTATTTATGTACTAGGCCCCTTAAAGGTGATCACTGTATTATCTAAAAATGTTTTTGCTCCCCAGAACCAACTTTTACCTCATTATGGGCAGCACTGCCCTTCCTGAGAAGGCATGCTGGAAGGTAACTGAGTTCTAGTGCTGCATGAACCGATTATTCAAGTTTTTGTAAGTCACTCACTTTTTGAGGCTCAATTTCCTCATTTGTAAAATGAAGTGGTTGAACAACAAGCCCTTGAAGACAGTCATGACCCTGGAGCCCCGTGACTTTTGCATGATATGCATGGACCCACTGTAATGTACTCCTCTGGCCCTCCCTACCCTCTTGCCCACCCACCTTTGCTGGCAGAAGGTGTGGGTAGTACCCTGCATTGTGATTGTTAGCTTGTAGGAAGTTTATCTTCTGGTGCAGATATGTGTAACCTTTGGTACATGAGTCCCTAAAATTGACTAGAAAATGTCACGGCTATCGGAGTGTCTCTCACAATGGTCCATAGCTTTCATTAGATTATGAAGGTGGGTGGGCTCCATCATGACAGCCCAATTACATCTGAAACTACTGAGACTAGAGAGGCCAAATGAATTCTTAGGGTTCCATACCACAACTAGAACCAGAATTTGTGTCTTCTCCTGTCCCTCAAGTGCCTTCAGGAGCTGTGCATTTCTGAGCCCAATCAGGGATTAGTTATATCTGTGTGATTCTGAAGTTTGAATATAAAAGAATCTTGCACACACTTGCCTAATTTTTCTTGAGGTTACAGCCCTTAATTTGGATTACTTAGCATTGCCTTAATGATACAGTCTCAGCAATAAAATGCATAGAAAAGGAAACATCTCACAAGGAGAAACTCTGGTGGGTGTGCATTAAAACTTGAATAGAACTGATAACATTCCATGATTACAGATTAACACATATATTGATTTTTTTGGAAATGGTTAAAGCAGAGGCCAATATTTAAAAATTAAGAAACTGAGAGCAGGTCTCACTGGTAGCCTGATACAGCAGTATAGATGCTGAACAAGGTTGTTATAACCATGTAAATGTCAAGGACAAAATTTTTAAAAGGCAACAATGTACACATCATAAATGAGAAGAAAGGAAATGTTAGTAGAATTATGTAAAATAAGATTTCCCTTAGTTGTTTTTTTTTAATGTGGGAATTTAATTATCTGACTAGTTCTTTTCTTATAAAATACAGTTCTTATCAGCAAGAATATAATCTAAGGATAAGTAATCAATTGGATGCCCAGCTTAGGTAAGAACAAGGAAACAGTTGTAACTGGTTTTTTAAAAAGAGCATTTTACACCTATTTTGTCACAGTGTATTCTAATTGCTTCCTCCAGTCAGCTTTCAGATGCTAGAGTGTCCCTTTCTCCATAAAAAGAGCAGGGCGTTGAAAGATAAAGCCCAGCCAAGTTATCACATCTGTGTAGCAAACTGTGCAACATCTCAAAAAATGAAGAAGGAGAAAAAAACCCAGAAGCACATGTTACCACTCTGTTTGCAAATATCTAAATATTTTGTAGCCCAAATGATTCTGAAAAATGGGAAGTGGATTTGAGGAAAGGAAAGCACTGCTTCAGAGCGCAGGAGGGCACAATGGGTGCATTATCTATCTGGTGATCAGGCAGCCAACAACATTCCCCTAAGTACAGTAGGAAACACCACTCCCCATCCTTCCAAAGCATCCAGATCAGCCCAGAGGGAAGCATGGAGAGGGAGGTGGAGAAGAGAGAGGTCTTGGACATCAAGATTTCTAAGCAGCGGGGAGGGTGCTGGGGGATGCAGAGGTGGAGCTGGCTTCTCTAGTCTCCTGGTTCTGCTCCCTGTCTCTTTAGAAGAAAGGGATTGATAATGGCAGCAGCCCAAAGACCTACAAACTAAGGCTTGCACCTCTGAAAACCTTCCTTACAGTTCCTCTGACTGTCCTCGGGCTCTTTGAATGGGATGAGCTGGAGACAAGGAAGTACGCAAATGGCAGGGGAGAGTTGCACGTGTGGGGAAGCCATTCACTTGTCACAGAACGAATACCTCAGAAAGTGGGGAAATGCCACTTCTCTCTCTTGTTTATTGCTCTAGCTCCTAGGCCTCCAGAAAACAAGTGAAGACTGTTCAGAGCAGCCACAGAACATGGCCTTGGGGACTGGTAATTTTTTTGCATCAGGGACTCTTTTAGAGAAAGTATCACAAGGAGTTGTTCCTCTAGCCACCAATGACCCAATGCCGGCCTACTATGTGTAGGGAGGGCCCTGTGGCAAGTTCTGAGAGAGAGAACAAAAGCTGTAACATAATGTTCTCTTCCTAACTATCTTGAATTCTGATTTTACCCTGTAGATGGTAGCAAAAAACAAAAACAACAAAACATACCCACTCCTGCTGGGACAATTGAGGAGAGGGGCACACAGTCTGGAGTGAGGACTTCTGAGATGATCACTGTACTTGCCTTAGATAAAGCAGTTGGCCCTAGAGAGATGGTTTGTACCAGTCACGCTTCACTTGCACCATTGCCTGTTGGTAAGGTCTCCCCATCCCCCACTCCCAAGAGCAAACTGTTTTGGCCATTCTCCCTGGTGTGGCGCCTTATTTATTTGCAGAGTTGTTATTCTGTGGGATCAGGGCCAGAGGCAGGCTAACTGTTTGCCAGTCATGCTGAATTTGCCATCCTTCCATCCTCACAACTTGCATTTCTAATGAGAGTCCTAAGGGTGGGGAAGGAGGAAGGAGGGCATTCTGTTGACTGGCAGAGAGTCTTCCTAATGACTCTAGGACTTTTCCCCTGTTCTAAGTCCCAGTCATGCAAAGCATTTTTACCTCTGAGTCCATAGTATCTCCCAGTTAGAAATGCTTTAAGCCTGCCTTGTTGACAGACCAGGAAGGAAGGGTCAGGAGATAAGGGACCAGCAGGCAACCACACTCTGCACTCTACCTTTTCTTTTTGTGCCCAGAATGTGTACTGAGTGGAACTGGATTGCTATTGTGGGTGGCTTTGAAGCGAGAAAGTCATTAGAGAATGGCTGAAAGGGAGGGGCCAAAGTATCTAATACATCCTTTCTTGATGCTTTGAGGCAAAGGATGATAAAAGGGTGAGGAACACATCACAGTGCTCCCTAACGGTCAAACCACCTCCAGCTGCCTGTGTTACGGATCACGCTGCATACACAAACAGGAATTCGACTTGAATAAGCATAATTCAGTGAGAGTTGCTCCTTGTAAGAACTGCTTCTGAGAACATGAATTTGAAGTCCACTGAGTCATTATACATCTTTAATACTTGAAGTGATACTTTTAACTTGAGACCTGACTTTCTTTTTTTAAAGATTAGATGAAAATCTGAATTGACAGTATACAATAACCTATGTGAAATTTATCAGATTCTTAATGGATGGGCACACATGTCCAATCGACTATAATAATAATACTGAGCACAAATCTGGTGACAGATCCAACATCTCCTAACTTAGAAATAGAAAAAAAGGGGCAGGGGGAGCAAATCTAGCTAAAGGGATAAAACTTTTTTTTTCCTTTTTTACATCCCAGTCTTATACCATTCACAGATCACCTTCTCTGTCCCATTTGGTCTGATTTGGAAGTCACATCACTATTTTGAGGGTCTAATTGCAAAGAGCTCTCGGTTTCATCTGTTCTTAATTGGTCACATTTCAGGTGTTAAGTATGTATTAATTAAATGTCATTCTCTACTTCAGGGTTCCATATTTTGTAAGTGATTACTGCGCAGCTTCATACACTGGTTCCTTCCCTTCCTAAGCTTGCTTTTTAATTGTCTATGTTAGCTATTCATGGCTGCTTACAGTTTTATGATATGATAAATGCTAAAAGGGGTACCCTTCCTATTTTGAAGAAAACAAAATTTGAGGTTGTGTGCCACTTGAAAACATCTCCCCTTCTGTCAAAAAGACATTTATTTTAATTTTTGTATTACTATCAAATATAAGCCCTTGCCTTACACATAACATTTCAGCTTGAAAGATGTGGAGTGGTTGGGCTAAACCAAGAGGTGGTCCTGTGGGCTAGTAAAGCCACTCCCCAAGCAAAGGAAGACTGAGTTCAAAGAGCCCGAGGTGTGAATGTTTAGTCACACCCACTCTGGGCCACAGGGACACACAGACGAGGCCGCTGGCAGTCCTCACCCTGGTCAGTAGCCTGCATGTAGCTTCTTAAATACTGTTTGTGACTTCGTTTGTTTTCTCATAGGCTCAAGCACAACAGCAGGCTGTTTATATTTGATTTCTATTTCCTCAAATTTGGAATGAATATATATATTTTTAATTTTTATTATTAAGTATTGCCATTTACTGTTATCTATTTATTTATCTTTGTATTTTATTTAATGTTTATTATATTTTTTCAATTACCTTTTAGTCTCCTTATACTCCCAAACAATCTCTTGGGCTAGGTGTAAACAGTCAACACTCCTGCATTTAGGTTTTCACTCAGTTGCTTCTCTAAAGATACCTTCTGGGAGCTGCATTTCTCCATTCTTTTGTGTTGGCACTAAAAAAATGAAGTGCAGTATGAATACTGTCAAGAAGCTGAGAAAACAGAATCACATAAGTTGTGAGACAGTTCCTTGGAAATGATTTCCACACAGCTTTACTTGGTTCATATGCTCTTTGGTGCTTGGAGGAGCAGCTTCAGTGACCCTCTCGGCAATGGTATCTGTCTCTAGGCTCAAAGGGATCCAGCCACAGAGAGATGATTTCATCAAATGTGGCTGAAAGTCAGCATTGTAGTGTTCCACAAAGAATTACAAAATATTTGGGACTACTAGCCACAATATAACACTAAACAAGTTTTTTTTTTTTTTAAGATTTTATTTATTTATTTTTAGAGAGGGGAGGGGGAGAGAGAGAGAGAGAGAGAGAGAGAGAGAAACATCAATGTGCGGTTGCTGGGGGTTCTGGCCTGCAACCCAGGAATGTACCCTGGCTGGGAATCGAACCTGGGACACTTTGATTCCCAGCCCGCGCTCAATCCACTGAGCTATGCCAGCCAGGGCTAAACAAGTTTTTTTTTAATTGATTCTTTGGGGTGGGTAAAGGGGAATAGAGAGAGAGGGAAAGACACAGAGAGAGGGAGAGAGAGAGATTTGTTGTTCCATTTATCGATGCATTCATTGGTTGCCTCTTGTATATGCCCGCATGGGGATATGCATGGGGGATCAAACCTGCAACCTTGGTGTTTTGGGATGATGCTCCAACCAACTGAGCGACTCATCCAGGGCCAAACTAAACAAGTCTTTAAAGTAATAAATTGTGTACTTCTTCAAGTAAAGATGTACTGTAGAGTTTTAATTATATTAGCAGTGGTCTTTAGGTTAATAAAATCTTTCTTAAACTTTACTTTTTATCATTGACACTATTACAGATGTTCCCCTTTTCCCTCCCTTTGCCCACCTCCACCCAGATAGGGTAATAAAATCTTGTTGCAATGGTAGACAGAGACCCTCCGTATTTTCCATGCCAGCAAGTTCTTTGGTAAAGCCTCTTAAGGACTTGTTTTTTTCTAGTATGGGCTGAGTAATGTTTGTCATGTGCTTATAAAATTGCAGAATAGATTCAAGTCCACTGATGGCAGTGTGAAAAAGGTGAAGTCAATGCCAATTTATATAGGGTACGCATGATTTCTCATCAACTCTCAAGAATTTAAGTTGACTAAATGATTTAATTTTGCAGATAATTATAAGGCAAGCACATTGCTTAATGTATTTAGACTTGATGAAATTGGAGGATCCTAGAAACTAGTGTCAGGATACTTCCCTCTGGATCAGGGAACTGTTTCCATTGAAAGAGAATAGTAATTTTCATAAGACATAGAAACAATTGCTTTTATTATACACACACATTCTTGAGGTAAGTATAGAATCCTTGAAGATTCCTTCATTTTTCCCCTTTCTTGACTACTTTCTATACACTTGTAAATCACATTAATATTTCCTTTCCTATCCCATAGAATTGCCAAGCCTATATAATCAGTTGTTAGTCTAATTATTTGACTTTTTCTCCATGTTTAAGCTTTTTTTCTGGCATTCTGTTTAAAAGTTGAAAAGAAAATCAATTCTATCAGTACCCAGTACTACAAATCTTAAGACCCAGCAATAACCATTAATTACCTGCTATTTATTAGGAAAGAAATTCAGCACTAAGATGTACCAATCCTGATTAAAAAAACATGTAAAGAACAGAAATGAAAAAAAGAAATGACAGGTTTCTTAGCTAGTGTTTTCAGATTTTTGTTATTACAACACATTATTTCCAAAACAATACATTTCACTAGATTTAAAATTACTTCTACTAACATAAATTCATTCTATATATTTATAATGTAGATACTAGCCAGGTATGTTTTCAGTGGTAATATAAAGTCAAGTGTTTTGATGAAAATGAAAGTTTATTTATTTGTTGAGAAATAACTCACATGGGAATAATTGCTTTGAGGACACTTTGAGTCCGGAATGTCTTAAAAGTGCCTTGGTACTAAATAAAGGATGAGGAAATACTCACCTTTAGTTTGAAATAATAACATTTCATATTAGGAAGACGACATGTAAATAAGAAGCAGTTTCTAGGAAGCAGATTAAAAATGTGACTTTAGCCCTCAATTCTATCAGTACCCAGTACTACAAATCTTAAGAGCTCAGTGGATTGAGCGCGGGCTGCGAACCAGGCATCGCAGATTCGATTCCCAGTCAGGGCACATGCCTGGGTTGCAGGCCATGGCCCCTAGCAACCACACATTGATGTTTCTCTCTCTCTTTCTCTCTTCCTTCCCTCTCTAAAAATAAATAGATAAAATCTTAAAAAAATGTGACTTTAAAACAGTGTCTTTAAAACAGCGTTCTAGCGGGTATAAATAAGTCCAGAAATATCTAGTTTAGAAAGCATTTGACTGGAGGTTGAAGGGTCAATACACACACACACAAAACTAGGACAAATCTTGTCCTCAAGTTCTAACTTGCAAATCCCTGTGAAAGCAATGGAAAGTTTATGGAAATATCTGAAAGGCATATTTGGCCCAGTTTAAAAGCTTTATTAAAGTAGTGTTTTAACACATTGTCCTAGTTAAGTCTTGTCTTTATGGCCCTTTTCACATTGCTTCACCAAGGGTTCAATTGTAGCTTACTTAGAAATCATAGAAATGAGGTTAGGCTAGTAGGAATATCTGACCTTTTGTTTAATTTCAAGGATACTTTGACTCCCTAACCCTAACCCTAACCCTACGCCAATGCGGAGAAAACGGCTTATGTCAGAAGTTCATGGATCTAAGATAAGTTTTGTGTTTTTGAATGCTCAAAAAGAGGGAAGTATGAATAGATGTATAATATTGATACTTATCTTGGAGAAATTTTCTCTATAACATTAAACCGTAGAGATAGCGAATAGTATCTGATGCCATAAGCATTGTTATACATTTGGGTAATACTGATAAATGTCATTTTAGCTGTTTTTTTGTGGTATAGGAGGAAGTCAGGTAACCTCTAACTTCCTGTGCTCTGCATTTACAGAGCCTCTATTT
Source organism: Phyllostomus hastatus (assembly GCF_019186645.2). NCBI lineage: Eukaryota > Metazoa > Chordata > Mammalia > Chiroptera > Phyllostomidae > Phyllostomus > Phyllostomus hastatus. The sequence goes on along the minus strand of NW_025334017.1, from coordinate 7,409,440 downwards.
TGGCCTGGCACTGCCAAAGATACACAGAAGCGTACCTGGCAATGTTACTAGATTTGCTTTCTGGAAATGCAGAAGCAGAGCATCACTTCAGGGCATTTTTGGAGTTAGTTAATCAAAGAAACTTGATTTCCTTAAAGCAGTGGACTTTGCTAAGCATCCACCATTAGGTTTCAGACCTATCTTCACAGGGAGCACCTATGGGACTCCAGGGAGACATCTACTAAGAGAAGAGGGAGCAAGGTGAGACATTCTCTGCTCAAAACCAAGCCTTGCCCTGAAAGAAAAACTTGGACCATGGACTCTGGAGCCAGATGGATTGAGTTCATATCCTCACTCTTTCACTTACCAGGTCTGTGACCTCAGATACTTTGTTTAACCTCCTTGGGCCTCAGTTACTTCATCCCTACAAATGGACACAACAAAAGGGTTTTGTGATAATTTAGGAGTTCTGTAATCTTGAGTATTGTTCTTCTTAGTTTAGCTCTCATTATTTTATATTAAATACTATCACTTAGATTTCTCTTAGCCCAGTTCCCCCACCTCCCACTGAAAGGGGTTCCAATTGCGAGAAAGGATGTATGGAAGTAGGAGATGCAGTTTGATAAAAACAAAAAGCTACTTCAGTAAAAACTCTATGAGCTTCCCTGGCCCTGCTTTATCTTGATAACTACTATTATTTCATAAAAATGGGAGAGAGGCCTTCTCCCCATTATGCAACACAACCAGTGGTGGTGAGCCATTCGCAGCAGAAGAGAAGGTGGGCCTGGGGTACTGGGCAATGGGGATGGGCTGGTGGGGATGAAGAAGAGGAATAAAACCAGATGTCGCGCTGTAACCGCTGTATCTGGGCCCTGAGCCCTGTTGAGACACTACAGAGAGGTTATCTGAAGCATGGTCAAGAATTAGGGGAAGATCTTAATAAGTTGCCAGAAATGTATCAAATCACCAAACATTTCTCTGTTTGTCTCTTATGCACCAGACATAGTTGGCAATTGTAGACACAAAGATGAAGACGATCTTCCTGACTTCAGGTCCCCCAGGTTCATCCATGGGCCCAGATATTTTTTAGGTAACATGTAGAATTCAGAGGCAGAACGGGCTCACGGACTGTGACTGCACAGGGGACCCATGGTTGGGGGCGTCAAAAAAAAGATGAATGTAGGCATAGCCTGGCGGGGATGAATTTCAGGTAGATGGTGCCATCCAGTACAAGAAAATGAACTTTTTATTTTACATGTGCATTTGCACCGCTTAACTATGATTCTTTGAAAATATTGATGGCATAAACAAAATGAAGTGCTTTAAAATGGAACCTATTACTATGTATTGTTTAAGCATTGAACTACTAACATCACCATTTCAGATATGTCTTAATATTAACACTGACAAGAAACACATCTCTTTCGCAAGAAGCAGGGCTGCATTCCTTAGTACGTGTACGTATAAGGAAGTGGGACGTGAACAAATTCCCAATGAAAGGCCAAGCTGCGGCGCGCTCAGTCCCAACGCTGCACACGTGTCTGCCGGCCCCGGCCCCGCCCCCGAGCCCCGCCCCAGCCCGATCTTGCAGGGTCCTCCAACACTCGCGAGAGCCCTCTCGGCTTCCACGTTTGCCACGTTCCAGAGGATCGGGATTGCCTGGAAAGTCGCAAGTGTCTCGCGCTTACTGGCGGCTGTGTGGAGCCAGAACAACCCCAAGTCTGCAGGGGGAGGGGAAGTGCAGCAGGATTCCACCCCTTCATAGAATCCTTTGTAATAGGTTCTATCCCCCATCACTCAGTCTTGCTGGGCGGGAGGGAGGCGGGGCTAGGCTGGGAGGGGGCGTGGCCTAAAGGGCCTTCGAGTCGCTCTCTGGCCTCTGGAGGGAGTCACAGGGTTCGGCTCTGTTGAGGGCCGGGCACGCGCAGCCGGCGGGTGATCGAAAGTCTTCCAGTGCGCTGCGGGTGGTGCTGAGGTACAGGGGCTGCTGTAGGAGCCTCGGCTCGCACCCGCCACAGCGCCAGCTGCAACCCCTGGTTCCCCACGCACTGAGGGAGTCCGACACCCCTTGCCTGCTCCAGAGGTGCGCGCGATGGCTCCACGTAAGAATGCCAAGGGCGGCGGCGGCAACAACAGCAGCAGCAACAGCAGCAGCAGCAGCAGCAGCAACAGTGGCTCGAACAGCAGCGGAGGCGGTAGCAGCAGCCCCGGGGCCCGGAGAGGTGAGAGGCGCCTGTGGCAGGGATGTCGGACTGGCCCTAGGGGTGCGGTCCGGGCGGCGGGCGTTGCGGTCTTCTCTCTCCAGGTTCCACTGTGCGTCTCTTCCATCCTCCGCATTTCTCCTACTGTAGGCGCGGGCAGAGGCCGCGCTTGGTGGGCCTGGCGGGCAGACTAGAGGGGCCGGGTGATCAGGGTCCGCGGCCTCGGGTTGGTAGTGCGGGGGAGCCCCTATTTGACTGATTCTTGCTGATCCCTCACCTGCAGGGTGCAGCCGAGATGGAGGTTATTGATCGAGACTTTCTTGGTTTTCCATGGGACTGAAGATGGGAGTGAGAGAAACAATTTACCTTTGCCTCGCATATGTTAGGGAGTTTGGAAATGAGCCAAAGTCAGAGAAAATAAATTCCTGCCAAATCAACCTCTTGTAAGAGCAACTCAAAGGATAATCTATGGGGGGTATGGAGTGTATGTGGGGGAAGTGATTTGATTATTCTTTGCAATTATTTTAAATTTTTTTTTGCTTTAATGTAGCTTTCTTAACATGCCTTCTAGTTGCTTTTAAACTATTACGGAATACCATAGAATACTGGGCGAGCTTCTCTACTTTTTCCAATTGTGCGTGTGTGTGTGTGTGTGTGTGTGTGTGTGTTTAGATCTTATTCACCTTTCTACCCTATGTGCTTATCCACCAGAGGGAGAGCAGATGTTTTAAATCTGTTTCATCTCATATTTCAGTGGTTCTTGGTTTCAATTATACTTCCTTTAACTCCTCGGTTATTGAAACTGCAGTACACATGTGTATTGGCTGTGAGCTGTAAACTTTTTGAAAATGATCGTTTGACATGTTTTAGAATAGACTCTGTGTCCTGAGGTCTACATGTAATGTATTCATATTTCTCAAGAAAATAAATCAGATAACCGTATCCCTACTTCAAAGAACTCTTTGTTTATAGCACTTATTACTATCTGAAATTATCATATATATTGTCATGTGTATTGTCTTCCTGTTTTACTCCCTCCTCTTGTTTATTTCTATTCTCAACTCCTAGAATATTCCTGGCCCCTAATAGGTGCTCAATAAATATTTGATCAGTGAATGAATGAATACAATTTAAATGCTGCAATTAAAGTTACTGCACACATTTACATTCTGAGAACTACTATTTGTGTTGGCAATGGAAAAAGACAGTTTGACATTCAAAGCAATCATAGTAACTTACCTTTGACATAAGAAAAACTTTGTATACTTTTGCCACTTGTCCTCCAATGCCAGTCAGTGACTTATGGCTAAAGAGCAGATGAACTGGCTCCAGCAGCTCTGGCTGCTCTTTTCAAAGGTAATAAATGAGAAGAGACATTGTGTGGCTCATGCACCAACAGAGAAAGCTGGTGAACAAGACTTGGATGTCAGTTGTTTTCAGAAGTTTTTCTGTAGCTATTTACAAAGGAAGCACATCTTTATTGCATATTTTAAAAAGTCATTTTCAGTCATGAGTCGAGAGGACTGATTGTACCTGAGGAAGTCACTTTATACAGCCTATTACTGGTAAGAATTACTACTGTGAAATTTGTATGTATTGTGTTTCCACCTCCATGAAACTGAACTGATAACTGAACCAGTTTTAACAGGCAGTTAATAAATTTAGGAAATGTTATGACCTAAATGAATGTAATCTGATTTTCATTTTTAGGCATTGTAGGGCAACCTCTGCCCATATTTGAAGATCTACAGCCTTCTAAGCATTTTACATATTGATTCTATAATTGTCATGAAACAGACATAGTGTATGAAAGAGAATATATTAAAAAGTACCAGTATTACATAAAAGCAATACAAATAAAAAAGCCTCAAAGCATTTAAAGAGTTGGTATTGGAGTCTTGCATGTTACATAATGAGTAGTCTTTTTCTGCAGGCATTATTTTTTCCAGTAAATATTGAGTTCTGGTCATGTGCCACGTAGAAGGCACTAGAAATGGAAATGAGGATTCTTTCAGTCAAAAACTTACATGGGAGTGCTGACAGTGTGATTTTATTTGTAGTGTTTTCTTGTAGCATGATATACCCAAAAGACAAAGGCAACTTCTCTTTTGTTACTCTGTTTTTTGGGTCATTGAAGTATAGACGTTTGATGCCCAAACCTTTCCAATCTGCTGGAGAAATCATAGAAGCCAAAGACATTTCAGCAGTGAGCTTACTGTGAGGCCCATTTGGTTCTCCGTCTAATCTTAGAGATGAGGAGATTAATGTCCAGAGAAATAGTCTAGTTCATTAAAAACTGTGATGTTCTTGAAAACCCAACTAGTTAATGGGAGATCCAAGACTAGAACTCAGGTTTTCTGTTGTTCATTTATTATACGACAATGCTTGCATTTTAGATTGTCTAATTTGTAAGATATTATGAGGATCTTGGAGTTGAGGTGGATTATTTTTTGTTCCCTTTTGGGTCTCTGTATGGCACAGTACAGCTGGTTATTTAGGAAAAGTATGCTTTTGTTATTGTATCAATTAAATTTCCTGGGACTAAAATTACATTTGAAACAGTACATTTGAAAGGTATGGTTTGAGAAGTGTAAGCGCTCAAATAGTGAGGGTGTTTTTTTTTTTAATGTTTTGCATTGAGAGTCTGAAGCTGGTAATGACATTGGTCACATTCAACCTTTGTATTGCTTCATTATTGTATAAAAGTAAGGGGTAAAAAGGACCCAGTCTTTTGAAGAATGTGTTTTAGGGAAAAGGTGGTCATGTTGAAAAGCAGTATCTGGAAACTGAAACTCTGGGGGTTTATATAACACTTAGATTTTTAAAGCTAGCGTCCGCTTTTCATTTTGCTTAACTTAAATTGAAAAGTACTAAAATGTCTAGTTTCCTATAAAGCTCAATTTTACCTGTTTCAGTTTTACTCCTTAAGATGTAAAAGAGATGTGAGTAAATGGGACCTTTAACTTGCATATAAAAATTTGACTTGTATAGCCAGTTGAGGCCTGAGGAAACCTCTTTCAGATTTATAGATTTGAAAATCTTTGGTTAACAAGGATCATGATGCCTTATGTGCTTATTTTGTAGTATACAGACACTGGTGTGTGTAATGTTTTTGTTTATTTAGCTTTCCCCCTCTGATTATCATTCAGTCTTTACTTATCGCTTATAATATGTATGCTACAGGAATGTAGCATTTGTTATATTTTATCTAATAGGATCATGCTGCTCCACTGCCCTTTACCAGTAGGTGTCACTGTAGATACTGTTTCCTCCAATCTGCAGCCTTGGATTATATAACACCAATTAGTTTTTTGAAATTTAATCAGTCCTGTACATACTCAAAACTATCGATGGACAACTACTGAGAAACTTTTAGCCACTGCTCTCAAAGTCTCCAACAGCAGATTTTGAAATTTAGTAGTAACAGTTTGTCCCTAGCAGCGTTGCTTATTTAGGCTCCTTTTTTGTAGAATTAAATGTATTCATACATAACTGGAAAAATTTATGCATTTGCAGATTCATTTGTTGGATATTGATCATTTTGAAATGTTTGTGTTTTTTACTTTTAGCATCTCTTAGGCTACTAAATATCTAACGAACATGATACACTGCTGATTGCTTTCTAGCTTCCTTTGAATGAACAGGCCTGGGTGAAATTCCATTTTCTTTTCCCACTCTCATACCCAGTTGCTTAATCCTCCATTAGTCATTCTAGGATGAAAAGATAGGAAGGCCACAATTATTCCACTACAAGAATGTGCACTGTTTTGTGTTCATTGTGTTCAGTGGTGCGGCACTCTGTCCACTCAGCCAGGTCCCATGGAACCAAGCACTAACCAAGGTGCTGAGCGAATTTGCGAACACACTTAAAAAAGACCAAACATATTAACCTGTACTGGGTTTACAAAATAAAAGGTAAGAGCTATATTTTAGCCTTGTTTTAAAATCTTATATCTCTGGGAGACTGCTAAAAAAGGAGAGGTTTTCATTTGCTACTGATTACCAGTAGAGTAAACTTGATGGAGGCTTATGTGGGCTCTCCTCCTAATGTGAGTTAGCATGATAGCATTTAACCCCTCGGCTCTCTGGTCCTAAGAGAATAAACTTTTTTATTTCTTTAGAAAGGCAATGTAATTTGGGAGAGAGTGTTGACCTGGATTCATACCCAAGAATCGTGTGGCAAGTCATTAAAAACTCTCTAATGTCAGTCTCCTTAAATAGAAGAATTACTCTCTCCTTTCCTTTCAGAGTTAAGACAGCTCTAAAACCAAATTTATATGCCGCTCTGCCTTTAGATGTTTTCCTTAAGGTCTTTTTAATCTAAGAGTGAGTACAAAAAATTGAAGACTACAAGGATAATAGAGCTGAGCAGGCCATTCATTGCATGCTTGTAATTTTTAGAAAATTGTAAAAAAAAAGGAGTCATGTTTTGTTATAGTATTTGTAGCATCAGTGTTTTAAGTAAAATGGATGTTCTGGAGGTTGTTTTTGATGCTGTGGCTTTGAGTACCACTAGACACATTTCTGTTTCCTTCTGAGGGTGTGTAAGTATCCCATTTGCCCATCAACCTTCAAGTTGCTGATTTACCCTCTAATCCGTTTGAGCCCTATAACATTATTTTATTTTACTAGAGCTCAGATACATTTTAGTCTTTCATTGCTCTTCTAGAACAGTTTTAATCTCATGAAAATATGCAACTTAGTTTATGTCTTGGATACTTTTGCATCTTCTAAGTGGTTTCTCCTCATTCTATACCATCGATTTTCAACCTTTTTCATCTCATGGCACACATAAGCTAATTACTAAAATTCTGTGGCACACCAAAAAATATAGTTTTGTGCTGATCAGACCAAAAATAGATATAATTTTGATTCATTCACACTAATGCCTATTGTTGTGTTGACTGTTGGCATTTTTTTTTAAAATTGAACAATCTAAAAGAAAAGAGGTCAGTGCCTCTGACTAAATGGTCAGGTATTGCGTGTTTTAAAAATTCCTGCAGCACACAGGTTGAAAATCGCTGCTCTGTATCAAGGTGCAAAACAAACAAACAAGCAAGCAAACCCATTTTTAAATTTAACTTTCCTTAACTAAAACCTCTGTGTACATAGAACCTATCTCCAGTGTAGCCATATCTTTGGGGAAAGCCTAGGCCACCCATAGGGAAACTTGGGGTTGCCAGGGCTCCCTCATGTTTCAGTGCCAGCTGTCCAGAGTCTGCTTAGTGCTGTGCATGTGCATGTCGTATCTGTCTGGGGGTGTGCAAGTCTGGATGGAGTTTTGTCCTACAGTTCTGGCTGTTTTTATCAAACAACTGGAGATGAGGTTGTTCATTACTTCCTTCTCTTCGTCCCTGTGTGCCCCGTGTGCTCTGTATATTCTGGAGCCCAGTGCTTTTGCCTTTTTAACTTTCTCACTCTGCTGGTAGTACTGGGAGCCAGATGGTATTTTCTTGTGAGCCATCATTTTATTTTTAATTTAACTTTATTTTCTGAAATGAGAGTGCATTAGGCATTTAGTCTTCATTTAATAACTTGTTTTTAAGGGATGTATCTTTGTTGCCTTTAGCTTATATGGTTGTCTTTTAATGGCAAACCACTGAAGATAATTTAGTTCTGATCAGGTAATGCCTGAGGACAAATTTGCTGTAGGTAACCTGTTAGACTCAACGGAAATTTTGAGCTCAGTTGGTGAATAAATCTTTTAAAAAATAGTTACATAAGATTTTTTGAAGGATGAGGGCTGTTCCTTGGCCCTATTGTGAGTTCCAGGTGACCTGCCTGGCCATTCTGGCTGCAGCGTGACTGTCATCATCGATCACAGATGCTCTCTGTGCTGTTTCATAGTTAATGCATTAAACAGGCCTGGGGTAGTGGAGGGGTGTCCAGTTAGAGCAGAGTGGAAGCCACTGTTGCTGGACTTGGAGAAATGCCAACACTTCTCTTCCTCCTGTTTGCCTACAGATTTAACCCATTCTGTATGGAAACCAGGCACCATCAGTCTTAATTTTAAAGTGAGAATATTGTTTGATAAAATAATTTTAGTCCATAACCAGTATTAGGTAACTGCCTTTTTCTCATATTGTATAGAAGTTTGGCAGCCTTTTCTGCCATTCCATTTGCAGACTCACTTATCTTCTGTTGTTCTATTCTGTCTCCAGCTTCTGTTTCTTGTTTATTATACTGCCAATATATGTGATTTCCACCCTACCTTTCATACCCCGTTTTAAATTTCAATTTTCCCTGAAATGGTATGATGGAAAGCCTTTTTGATCTTAGGTTCACATGTAAATTTTATATAGGAGCAGTTAGATTTTTTTCTTACACAAAAATAAAAATCTGTGTTGTAAATTTTTTTTGAAAGAATAACATTACTTTTACCTTCCCATATTTTTAATCAAATCAGTTTGAATAAGATATTTATCACTGCATTTTAGAAATTATTCCATTCCTTTTTGCAGTGAGTCACTTCTCTGACTTCTGGAATGCTAATATTTCTGTGTGCTTCTCTTTGAAACTCTATTTAAAATAGTACATACTTATGATCTAGAAACAGGTGTAAGAGTAATACAATGAATACCCACCCATATCCACCATACAGGTGGAGAAATAAAATTACCAAATTCTTGGTTTCTTCTCTCCTGTGTTCTCCCTTCCCAGCCATTCTTACACATTTTGTGATAATCATTCTCATGCCTTTATAATATATAATATTAGAAACACAAGTAATAGTATATACTGTTATGCCACACATTATACATTTTCTATTTGTTCATGTAAAATCTACCGTTAAAAGCAATATATGTGAAAACTGCTTAGGAAGCATCCCTATGTGTGGAAATATATGTGTACTTTTTTAGCACATGTTGACAGTTTTGTGAATTGGCTCACCCTTGGCATGTGAGTTTGACCCCACTTGTTTTGGTTCTACCAAACTCTGGCTCTCCTTTCATGCAGGGTGGGCAAAAGTAGGTTTATAGTTGTGAGTATGCAAAACACAGTTTGTTCTTGTATTATTACTTATTAATTATTGCATTATTTATTTGTATTAATTATTGCATTATTTATTTGTATTATGTAAACCTACTTCAGCCCACCCCCGTGTATATAGTTCTTCTTTGTAGGAACATTCCGTTTTGTGTTTAGCCATCCTATTGTGAAAGAGCAGTTGACTTGGTCCCCTCCCCGCCTCCCAAACTGCTGCCATGAACACTCTTGTACTGGTCCGTCTCCTGTGGTGTTTCTGGAGTATGATTCAGGATTGGAATTGTTGGAGCACAGCAAACACACATACTGACCTTTACTAGATATTACAATTTTTTTAACCCCGAAGTGGTTTTATCACTTTTCACTCCTGCCCACAATGAATAGAACTGCTCTCTATGTGCTGTAACTAGGGAAGGTTTACTGTTTGCAAGTTTAGTGGGTGTGAAGTAGTACATTGTGGTTTAAACTTGAACTTTCCTGGTCACCTTTGAACTTACTAGTGAGAATAGCCATTTGCGGTTCCTTTTCTGTGAATTGCCTCTTCATATGTTTTGCTTATTTTTCTGTTTCTTTTTTGTATTTTTATTTTTTATTTGTAGACTTTCTGTATCCTGAACCTTTTGAGTATTTTTGTGGTAAAGGGCTTTTCCTGTCTGATTGTTCACATTGTCATATTCTTTATTTCTTTTTCTTTTTTATCACATTGTCATATTCTGTGGTATATTTTGTTGAACAAAAGTTTTTAGATTTTTAAGATATAAATAAATATATTTTACACTCTCATCCACGATGTGTAGTAAGTTGTTTTGATCTGTACTAACATTTGCTGTTGTCAGTCTTCTTATTTTTAGCCATTCTGCTATAGGTTTTGTGGCTTCACATTATAGTTTAAAATTCTGTGACTAATAATGTCATATCCTTTTTCTTGTGCTTATTAGCCATATACACTATCTTCCTGTGTGAAAATTCTCTGTAGCTCTTTTATCCATTGTTGTTGGCTTTTTGTCTTTGTGTTATTTTTTCTACACTTTTCATATGTTCTGGTTAGAAGTTCTTTCCAGATAAATATTATAAATATGTCTTCCAATCTATTACTAACCCTTTTCATTGTCTTAATCGTATCTTTGGAAGTACCAATATTTTTCATGTTGACGTTTATTTTGTGTTTTATGTTTCTTTAGGATTGGGGGAATTCCTTTGTATTTCTAGGTTGAGAATTTTGTCAGATGTTTTTTCTCTAATCAAAATGATCATGTGGCTTTTCATCTTTATATTGTTAATATGGTAAATTGTACTTATTGATGCTTTGAACGTTAAATCACCTTGCATTCCTAATATAAGCCTCACTTGATCATGATGAATTATCTTTTTTTTTTTAAGATTTTATTTACTTATTTTTAGAGAAGGAAGGGAGGGAGATAGAGAGAGAGAAACATCAATGTGCGGTTGCTGGGGGTTATGGCCTGCAACCCATGCATGTACCCTGGCTGGGAATCGAACCTGGGACACTTTGGTTCCCAGCCTGCGCTCAATCCACTGAGCTACACCAGCCAGGGATGAATTATCTTTTTTATATGGTACTTTATTTGCTAATATTTTTATTTTGTTATTTTATTTATTTTTTATTTTAGAGACAGGGGAAAGGAGGGAGAGAGAGAAACATCAAAGTGTGGTTGCCTCTTGCACGCCCCTCCTAGGGACCTGGCCCACCACCCAGACATATGCCCTGACTGGGAATCCATCTGGTGACCCTTTGTTTTGCAGGCCGGCACCCAGTCCACTGAGCCACACCAGCCAAGGCATATTCACTAATATTTTGTCGGCAGTTTTGTGCTCATGAGGGATGTGGTTCCATAATTTTCTTTCTCTCTTCCTCCCCTTCTCCTCCTCCTTTTTTTTTCTTCTTTCTTCCCTTGTGCCCCTTCCTTCCAGTGATGATTAGTACTCAGTTTTCTGTGCATGTGTAGATTATAATTTATAATAACAGACATCCTAATTTAAACTCACTCTTACATTTCTAGGAAAAATGCAGCCATGTGATATTACATATTTCTCAATATTATTGGATTAGTTTTGTTAATATATTCATAAGTAAAATGGACCTATAATTTTCTTTGCTGGTTTTGTTATCAAGGTTATATTAGCCACATAAATGAATTTAAGAAGATTTCCTCTTTATTTATTTATTTTTTTGCAGTAGCTTTATAAGACTAGTTGTTTGGCGTAACTCATTGGAACCTTTTTGTTATTTGCTCCCGTTGCAGAGGACATGGGGTAGGGAGGAGGGGAAACTGCTTCACAGTTTAAACATTTATATGACCATTTAAGTGTTCTCTTTCTTCTTGAGTCAGGTTGGCTAAGTTACATTTTTGTTTCTTCTTAGGTACACTACATTTATTGAGGATGTATTATTTGTTTCTGCCTTTGCATTTTCAAACTTAATGCCAAAAGTTGTTTATGGTTTTAGCTGTAACTCTTGAAAACAGAATGTAGCTATTACCTTGTAATACAGTAAAATTATTTGAAAAATCACTAAGTATAGCTTCTTTACATCATAGCTAGATTTTAGACACAAAAATGTTTTCAGAGTTTCCTGAAATGATGAGTCTTTATCAAGTAGATTGGCTATCCTAATATCTGTGAGAATGGAAGCCCTCAAACACTGGCAGTCGGGTGGGATTGAGTTGGCTGGGTGACCTCGCTCCTCCTCACGTGCCTGGGACTACCATTGGGTGCCTTGCCTGGTTGAAGGTTGAACTTACTCTCTTCATGAATGAAACAGTACTTGTTTTATGGAACTTTCAGATTTATTTGATCATTTTGTGGGTTTTAGCTACTCGGTCTATTTAGATAGATCAGTGAATAAGTACACCTGGAGGCCGAGGGTGCCTGACGTAGATCTAAAACACAGTCACTGATGGGCTCTGGCTCGTATGACAGGTGCTAGTAGGTTTCTGTGCCAACCACAGCCCAGTGTTTCAGTTACCCCTTTGCTCTGTAAGATTATAGAGCTAGGACATTTCTAAGGTGAAATAATGTATAATGAAGTTGCAAAGCTGATAAGCAACTTGAATTTATTTCATTTTATTTTTCCAGAGCTAAGGCATTATTTGTGTTAATAAGTCCCAAGCCAAGTTTTAGAATTTTCTTGTGATCAGTAAGATGATTCGAGTGATTAGAGTAAGAATACTTGTGATTGAGTAAGAATAGAGTGAGAATGAGTAAGATAGAGCACAGTTCACCAGCTTAAATAAGTACTGACTTGGAATAAACATAAAGCTGTGTACATTCCAGATCTTTTCCCTCAGGTGGTCCCTCGACAAAGCCTTGCAGTCCGTCTTTGTGTTCTCAGTTGATGTTTACCCACGTTTTCTCCACCAGTGATTTCAGTCTTCAACTCCTCGAGCTCAGTGCCTTACTTCTTCTCATTCAGTTTTGACCCGTGACTTCTTCCCATTGTGAGAAGAAATCGGAGAACGTCCTTCAGGAGTTGCTCCTCTCCTGTGTGCTGGATGGGGATTGGCCTGTGAGTTGAATGACATTGGGAGGTAACTGAGGTGAGGCTGATTACCCCCCCTAGTGGGCAGACAGGGTCTAGGACCTAGAGTAGTGGCTAAAGCCAATGCAGTTGAGAGTCATGAAGAGATATTGCTCTCATTTGGACGTGAAAACTTCGCAACAGTTGAGCTGGTGAGGTGTATCTTTAATGTGTAGTTCGGTAAAGCCCCTCCTCTTTCTTTAGCCTGAAGATTCCCCAGTAGGGTGGTGAGTAGAGATAAGCCAGTACCATAGTGAGAATAGAAAATGTTGGCATTCACAGCTATTATGGACCTTTGGGTCTCCACCTACCTGATAGAAAAATAAAGGCTAGGCAAGAAATCCTGAACCTCCCTGGGTGTTATTCTAAGTGCACATCACTTTGTCAGGGACTGTGAGCCATACTTACCGACTCCCCAAGAACTGTTCTTCACCCCCTCACACCCCTTCCTTTAGTCTTTCTCACGTAATCTAAAACAAAACAAAAAACACAAAAACCTCTTCCTACTCTGTCTACCCTACCCAGCAAAATATTACAAATAATTAATATGGGCTCATTTTCTTTTCTTTTGTACTTCTGGTCTTTTTGGCCAGAGTCAACAGGGACTACCTCTACCCTAAATCCACTGAGCTCTTGTTCTTCTACTTTATCTGCTCTCTAAAGGATAGTCTTCCCAGGATTCTTTGCTTGGCCTTGCTTTGATCCTATGCTGCACACTCTTCATTCATAACTACTAACTATTGATGGCTCCCAATTCTAAAGTGCTCCTGAGCTATAGACTTACATATAACAATAATGACAGGAAAAATATTAACTACCGCTTATTGAGTGCCAACTATATGTCAGATTGTGTACATTTTTATATTTTTACATTTAATTCTCATAGTAATTCTCTAAATTTTCTTTTTGTAGATGAGGAGATGGAAGTTTTCTTTGTCAAAGCTCGTGGATTTAGGAAGATTCAGAAAAGAGTGTAGATCCCAGTTTCCACTGTGAAGGCACTTCAGTTGAGCATTGTAGATTCTCATAACTGGTCCTGTTTCATCGTTGTGTCACACTGTTTTTATAAAGTGGAAATTTGATCATGTTTACTTCCTTATTTGAAAACCCAGCTACTCAAGATAGATTTTAAATCCCTCAGCATAATCTAGGAGGCCCTTCACGCTCTTGCTCCTTTTATCCTCGTTAGCCATTCTCTGCCTCTCTTTCTCTCTCTATGTTTATATTAATTGAGCCATATTAAATCACTTTCTGTAGTCTCCATGTTTGCACATGCTGTTTCTTTTTCAGAGCAGCTTCTCACTTTCCTTTTCCCTGTGTGACTCCTGTGTATCCTTCAAGATTTAGCTCCTACATCAGCTCTTCACTCCTCTCCCTTCATTGTCTTGCTGTAGACTTTTTTTTTTCTCCCCCACCCCCAGTGTGGGCTCCTGTATATAGCACCCTCTGCATATTGCCATTTTAGCATCCTCATTCATTTACAGGTTCCTTCATGCTACTAGACAACCAAATCATCAGACTGAACTAGGGCTGGGACAGTTCCTCCTTATGTTTGATACAGTAAACACCATGTTTTGTTTCCTTTTTATCTCTAATGCTTAAATGATTATCTGGACTTAGTAGATACTCAGTGAATCTTGGAATGAACAAATATGGGTAAAAAAACTTCCCTTTAGTAGATCAAAGGGCAGTGAGGGTAGGGGCTGTAGTTTTGTGTCTTACAGACTTTGAATGTAATAAGTGCTCAAAAGTTATGTGTTGCATGGTAGATTTTTTAGGTTTATATTACGGGGGCAAGAACACAGATCAGAAAGTCTTGTTTATAAGTGTCCAAGCTAACGACACAAACAGTAAAATTATTGGGAATGTGTATACTTCATTGGTGCAGAATTTTTAAAATGGATCAAGACCTTTAATAGATATGGTTAGGCACCATTCTAGTAATTTCAACACAGTAGCTTTTGGAGTTACACCTATAGGAAGCTATTCTGAAGCCATGAGAGGCATTCCTCATAATTTCATTCATGGTTCATTCTGATTGGGAAGAAGTTTGGGTGGAAACAGACATTTTATTCTGTATTTTGTGAAATTGGAAATGCCTTGCTTACTTTCCAAGATTTTGATTTTCCTCTCTTTTATTAAATAGGACTCAAAGATAGGCTAAACTTGTTTATGTGGGTACTGTAATAGTGCTAAAATATTCTTCCTTTTTTTTGGTTTTGGCTTTTAAAATTCCTTTGTAAGAATGGTGAGTATTTCCTTTTTGACTTAAGACCTAAGATTGACCAATTTTGATAGAAAAATATAAAACTGTGAAGTGAACAGTGGTAACCTTTATAAAGATAAGTTTGGAGCAGATTCTATGTTAAATGCTACATCTTTAAAATACAAGATTTTGGTTCTTCCCAAATGATTATTTAAATCCATATTGTTCTATATACCCTTTTATCCTAATAGAACCAAAGTGAAATTTGTTTTTCTCCCCCACTGAGCATAATGTAGGTGGCCTTCCTTGTTCATTGCTGTAGCACAGGGTAGGGATTTTAGGAGTGTTGAATGAATGAATGAATGAATATTCAGGTATATGTGAAAAACTGGGGAAGCCATTTAAAATTTACCACCTTGTGATTTTTATTACTAGCTTATAGAGCTGAACACACTTTGTTTTGCTGATCTGAGTTGTATGTTGATAAGAAGTGTTCTATTGAGGGCAATACTTTTATTCAGGATGGCATTAAAAATGTTTAACCACGGACGTCGGAGAGGGCCCGCCCGGTCAGCACCTGTAAAGCATACTTGCTGCCGGAACTTGAGCTTCTCTAACACTTGCATGAAGCTGTGTGACTTCAGCTTTTTTAGGTATTCAGATCTTCTGGGTCATATTCCTAGTCTGCTGCAGAAGCAGACCAGGTTATTCCAGAACATAGTCAAGACACCAGCATTTGGAACGGTGTCAGTGCAGGACAGTGGTGTGCTGGGTGACTTTTGTTCTGGGCAACCTCATCCAGGGGAAAGAGGGAGTTCAGTTACTGAGGCTGGTGCTGAGGGAGAGGTTGTGAAGGGCGTTTAGAGCAAAGTGAGGCAGTGAGTAGGGTTAAGCGCCATCTCTGAGCATGTGGTGACGATAACCATTACTTTGGTTTTGAAGTGGGGTGGGGTTGGGAGGAAAAGGACACAGACTTGGGGGGTGGGATGGGGCAGCCAAGTCTATGAAGCTGATGAAGTTCAGTCAGTACCTCTCCTGTCCATTCCTGTCCCTCATCCAGGACTAGCCCGACCTCCGCCCCTGTGAGATTTGGTTTGTTTTTACAATACTCCTTGTATGTTAGATTTGCTTTACAATTTAGGTGCCCCCCGCAAAAAAATTTATACGTACATTTTAGATTTTTATCGGAATACCATGTAAATGTCCAGTGAGGTTTGTGAGGGCTTACTGTGTTCCAGGCCTCATGCCCAACAGGGAGGGCACACAGCACTAAAGTCTAGCACCAGCCTCTGGGGACGTCGCTGTCCTGCGTGTGGGCTGCAGAGCAGTAAGCGTCTGTGGAATGAGTGAGGTGTGTATGATCCAGGAGTAGGGAGACAAAGACTAACTGAGGAGGAGCTGAGGCTTTCCAAGACTAAGAACTACAGCCCCAATGAACGTTTACTGAGGGAGTTAGTCTTTGGGAATGTGAGAAAGTTAGAAGAGGTGACAAAGACACTGGAGGGACAAATGCCCCATTTTTATTAAAGGGAAAAAAAGGTAGACTCAGGGCAACTGTAAACTGCTGTCTTATTACAATACTAGGCAAATTCTGGAATTAAAAATTATTTTTTCGCCCAGGCTGGCGTAGCTCAGTGGATTGAGCATGGGCTGCGAACCAAAGCATCACAGGTTCGATTCCCAGTCAGGGCACATGCCTGGGTTGCAGGCCATGGCCCTCAGCAACCGCACATTGATGTTCCTTTCTCTCTCTCTTTCTCCCTGCCTTCCCTCTCTAAAAATAAATAAATAAAATCTTGAAAAAATTATTTTTTCATACTTAGAAAAGACATTACAGGAATGCAAGTTTATTTAAAAAACAAAAGCAAAAACTGTGCGTTTAGAAAAGCTTTCTTGATCAAGTGATCAGGATACAACGTAATTTTTCCTTACTTCAAGGTATTTAGAAACCATCTCTGAAAATCCCACTGTGCCTAAGATGCCAAAACATTGGTCACGTGATCTGGTTTGAATCACTGTTGACTGCAGAACTCTCCCCACAGAGTGCTGATTTAATGTCGTGAGGTCAGCTGCAAGAGAGGCCTGCTGAGTTGTGCTTATTAAATGTGTGGGTAGCACAAAGCTATGAGGGAAAAGTGAGGCCAGAGGGAAAGGCCCATGGTGCACAAGAGTGGCCTGGCTGGGAAGGTGGACTTGAGCAGGGTTAGCACTTTGCAGAAGGAACTCACTGTTGAAGATAAGCTGGGAGAGGCTTGAAGTAGTAGATCTGTTTCAGAAAGCCTAGTATTTTGTTTGTTTGGTTTTTTAAGTGCTTGCAGTCTCTGAGGGAGTTGCCTGCATGATGTGGCTATTAGGGACCAGAGTGAGGAAGGTGGAAATCTCCCTGGGTCGGGCGGGCTGCATCTGAAATTGTGGTCTCAGTGTGTTAGGGGGCAGTGATGAAGGCTGCTCAGAGTGAGCTTTCAAATGAGGCCCTTGGGGTGAGGGTGTGTTAAGCATAATGTAAGGGATTATGAAAACCCTGGGGACAGCTGGTCTGGATTGAAGAGTCCTCCTAGGGGACATTACCCTCTCCAAGTGTTTGAATGGCTCCCCAGTGGTAGAGGAGTTAGATTATTCTCTCAGGAAAGACTGAGGTGAAAATCAGGGCTTCCCATGGAAGATGCCCACCAAACAGATGGCAATATGAAGTCTGTACAGAAAGTATCCAGCCATGTACTATGAAAAATAAAGCCATTTATTGAAGATAAAACAACATACAAGAAACATTGTACATAGCACAATGATACCTCAGTCCCCTTCAAAGTACGCACCTTGGGACCTCACACAGTTCTCCCAATCACCATCAGTTGCCCCATTGTATTTTCCTGAATCTCATCAATGGTCTGAAATTTCTTCCCTCTCAGAAGTTAATTTAGTTTTGGGAAAAGCCAGAAGATGCAGGGCACAAAATCTGGGCCGTAGTTGGGGGCTGAGTTACCTGAGTGATTTGATGTTTCTCCAAAAAACTGGGCAACAGATGTGATGCATGAGTGGGTGCGTTGTCATGATGAAGCTGCCAATCACCAGTTGCTCATAGCTACAGCCCTCTGAATCATCTGAATAGTTTCCAGGGAAAAATGTTCAAGCTTAACACAAAATTTGATGCAGATTCATCGCTGTACTCACTCAGTCATTTCAAATGTGATGGCCACACAGTACACATGCTCACCCTATGGTGTCTACCCCCTCCACTGGCTAGTACAGTGAAGTTGTCATTGTTCATGCATGTGCATTCCAGTCACTCTCCTTGGTTGCCAGGTTGCATTGATGTTGCACAAATTGTTCTCATTATATTAACAATGGCTGGACTTTTTCTGGACAGACCTTGTACGTGAGCACAAGCTATATGAAGGAGACATCAAGTGGAAACAGTTTTCCATTTGGTTTTTAATAAGTTTGAGACCAGAGATGCTGAATTGGTGGTTTTTTTTTTTTTTTTTCCATTACTGCTGGGTTTAGGACTTGCTTCTTCACTTCTATTTTTTTTTAAGCCCATTGAATTTTATTTTTATTTTTACATTTTTCCAACTTTTTGCTGAGACTTTCAGGCCTACATAAGAGTGAAGAGACTTGTCCATTGAGAGACTTGTGTGTACCATTCACCTGGATTTACTCACTGTCAACAGTTTTTTGCATCTACCTTTCTTTCTCTCTCTGGAACTCTGTAGAAGTCAGTTGTCATCATCATGACAGTTTGACTCACTTGCCTACTTTTCTGTGTATATTGTAAGGACAAGGATGTTCTCCTACATGACCCCAGTCGAATTCCCAAACCCAGGAAATTTAACACTGGAATTATCCAAATGCACTCCATATTCAGTTTCTTTAGTTGTCTCTAGAAGCATCCTTAATTCTTAAAGCTTTACACTTTTTTTTTTAATTTTTCCACTTACCTAGAAGACATTCATGAATTAAACTGGGAGCTTTTAATATTTTAGATTCTTGGCCTTTACCCTCTAGAGTATCTAATTCTTTAGAATGGGCCCAGAAATCTGTTTCATCCAAACTTTTTAATTTGAAAAAAATCAAACCCTCAATATAGTTATAAGGAAGGTTATTTGATTCACCAGTTATTAATGTTTTGATATGTTTGCCTTCTATTTGTCTCTCTAGACACACACACTGTTTTTTTGTTGTTGTTGTTGTTTATTCATTTTGCTGCTGAATCACTTGAAAGTTAAATCATAATACTTCACCCTTGAATCCTTCAGGATGTTTTCCCTAAGAACAAGGATATGCTCCAACATAACCACAATGTAATTATCATGTGTGCTCAGGAAATTTAATACTGCTACACTAGTCTTACCTAATATCAAGTCCACGTTCAAATTTTCCTAATTTATTCTAATAATGTCCTTTAAACTGATCTTCTAACCCACTGTTGCATTTTTGATGTCTTTCTTACAATAAGGACTTTTTTTTATTAAATTAGATTTCCCCCCACAAAGTCTCACAGGTAAACTGTATACCCTTTCTCTAAAATACGTATGTTGCT
This sequence comes from Phyllostomus hastatus, assembly GCF_019186645.2. NCBI lineage: Eukaryota > Metazoa > Chordata > Mammalia > Chiroptera > Phyllostomidae > Phyllostomus > Phyllostomus hastatus. Next base: position 7,389,992 of record NW_025334017.1, on the reverse strand, counting down.
TTTTGTGATTTTTCAAAAGATTTTATGAGGCAGATGGGGGAAAGTTATTGTAAAAAGGAGGTTTTTTTATTTCTTCTCCTTACAACAGTCTAGTTATTTAAATTTGTGAGTCATGAAAAGTTGGAGAGACACATACATATAAAAACACAGATGAACTACTACTTGAAAGAAGTCAGGGGTTCAAGAGTTGGCTCTTGTGTGGCAGAGGAATTATGTTCCATCCGGTTGAATTTGCGAGGAAAATAACTGGCTTAGAAATTTCTGTGAGTCCTCATAGCTAACGAAAATACCCCTTAAAATGGTTTTTCCTCTTGGTTTTACTCTCTGTGGCACCTACACCAGTAGACACTTAGTTGACGCACGACCTTCCTTTGCTGCGCACAGTGTGGAGCCGTCAGGGGCGTCCAGTGGTGACTGTGCATCACAGATCAACGGTGGTGCGCAGGTGCTGAAAGAGGTGTCACCTTTCAGAATGTGAGGCACGGACACCCTGTTAGGTCTAAGCAACATTTTCCAACTTGGTGATATATTTTAAAATATATAGAATTAATACACAAACATCATCAAAATTAAACACTTGTACCGATCAAAAGATGCTTTAAAAAAATAAATAGAAAAGGCATCGCCTGGGAGAAAGTTTGTAACAGGTGTATCTGTTAAAGAGCAGGTGTCTGGGAAATACAAAGAGATGCAATTCAATTAAAGCCATAGAAATAGGTGCATGTGCAAAAAAAATTAAATAGTTCACAAAACAATATTAAAAAATGGTCAATAAACACTTGAAAAAAGTGCCCACGTACTGGTCCTCAGAGGAATATAAGTTAAACCACAGTGAGCTATAATTGCATACTCACCAGAGTGACTAAAATTAAGAAGATTGACATCACGAAGTGTTGACAAGATTATAGAACAAAAGAACTCTCAGACATTCCTGGTGGGTATATAAAATGGTAGAACCACTTTGGGAAAAAGGTCTGGCAGTTTCTTATAATACTAAACATACATATGCCCTATGACCTAGCAATTTCAACCCTAGGTATTTACCCAAGAGAAATGCAAACACCTATTTTTAATATGCCAGCAATACTCTTATAGAAGAATATTTTGAATAGCTTTATTTATAATAATCTAAAATGAGAAAGAGTCCAGCTTTTTACTTACAAGGAAGTGAATACACTCTGTCTGATATATGTGGTATATTCATACAGTGTAATACTACACAGCAACAGAAAAGAATGAACTCCTACTATTCATAACTTACATGGCTCTCAGGAACAGAAAGCTGAGGAGAGAAGGCTCACAAACAAGCACATATTGTGTAATGCCATTTTTATGAAATTGCAAGAACAGGCAGAACTTACCTGCAGTGAAATCAAATCAGAACCGTGGGGCAGCCTTAGAGATGTGGGTTGCATGCTGTATATGTTTGTGAAAACTCAGGGAATATACATCTTAAAATTAGAGCATTTCATTTCATTTAAATTTTAAGTGAAAACTAATAAAGAAAAATTAAGGTGTAGTTTATGATATAGAAGCTGAAGTACTTAGGGGGAGTGCACTAATGTCCACAATTTATTTTGAAATGCATTATATATATGTGTGTGTATATAAAATGGATTATTGGATGGAAGAGAGGAATGAATAGAAGGCCATAAGCATTATGCTAAAATGTTAATGGTAGAATGTAAGTGATAGTAGGTGGGTGTTCTCTGTAACATTCTTTCAGCTTTGTTGTGTGTTTGGAAATGTTTATAATAGTGCTTGTTTAAATTGTATGAAATAACCATTTTTGTTGGCCAAAATGGTCAAGCACTGACAGTTTTTTATGGTTCAGCCTAAGGTTTGCAGCCACATGTTGAAGCTGTTTTATTTAGCAGTCTTTACCTGACAGGGTATTAATATGAAGCTTCGTTTTCCTCCTGTCGTTGTACTTAGTTGGACTAGATGAATCTCTGGGTGGCAGAGACTCTTGATCGTCTCTGGCATGGATTCTTAACATCCTAGTCACTTTCCATTTGTAAAAGTCTGTCTGGTTTAACTCTGATCTCATTGACGTTGCAAAATTTCTTGTCCCCCATTAGAAGCAAGGCAGGAAGGAGTGCCTGCCGCAGGGAAGGGGTGGTTGTGCTCTCTGTGTGGGCGCTTTGGGACAGTGTCCACCTTGTCTCTGCTAGACTCTAGCTTGTCAGGGGTGCTGGGGCCAGGGAAAGGTCAAAAGGGAAAGGCCTCTGCCACCTCACAGGCCCCTGTCACATTCTCCTCTGCTGGTTGATAACTGTCCATGGTTGCCTGCAAATGACAGGCACCCACAGGCTTCCTCTGAGTTCTCTGGAGGCCTGATAAGGACCACATCTTCCAACCCTCCTGGGCATCTACTCTTGCAGAATACCCCACCCTCTGGCTCCTGGGTGTCCCTTGCCTGGCAGTCAACCTTTCTGAGTAAGATGCTGGCAAGATGGTACAAACCTGAGTGCTCTACTGCTGCCCTCTGTGGTCTGTGGGAAGCTGACATCTCACCAGGAGTGCATGCCTCTTGGTAGCGGCCAGGCCACCCTTTCTCTGCAGCTGTCCCTCCCCAGTTCCCTTAGCTGCTGCTCAGCAACATGGCTGACCTTAGTCTTCAGTTCCTGCAGAGATCACGGTCCACAACAGCCTGCCCCCAAACCTTATCATAAGTTATATTCTTAGTCCAGTGGCCAAAGGCTCCAGACAGAGTCACTATCAGACAGGACATTCAGGGACCTAGAGATCACCTCCAAGAAGGTAAGGACAAAAGCCACACCCCTTTGAGCAAAGTTAATTCTTCACTATGCAGTTTTCAGTTGCAGCCATTCTTGCTTTTTTACTTATTTCTGCTATCAGCTTCATTATTATTCATTTATTTAGTAAAAGGTCATTGGCTACCCCCAAAATGTATTGTGTAAATGGCATCAACTTGTTTATTGGCCTGCAACTTGATAAGATGCATATGTTTTGTAATTTATGCTTGAATTTTCTGTATATTTTGTGCTAGTTCTCTCATATCCCACTCCCTGCTCTACCCCTCCCCATTTGCACTCAATGCTTATTATGCATTGTGAATGCTCCTTTCAGGGAACTGATGGGGGTGGAAGGCCATGCATCTCTTGCTCTCTCAGTGGCTTAAGGTCAAAAATCCTTCATGGGCAGGGCTGCAAATCAGTCACGGTCATACATAACGGCTTTGTGACCTGGTTTGTTGCAGTGGAGTTAGAGTTACAAGTAGGGCTAGGCTTTTTTGTTAATTGATTTTAGATTTAAATATAGCACATTTTTGTTTTAATAGCTCACCACCTCAGAGTTTCTGGTTGGACATTATAACTCACTTTATACTTTTGCCACTCCCAGTTCAGCAGGAGACTGTCTCGTTTTGAACATCACATTGGTAACTGTGACCCACACAGACTCATGATTGGATAGTCAAATAATGGTTTTTCTTCTGAGACTGTTTTCTCTCTCTTGAATGCTATATAGGGAGGAATTGTTAAGTTTAAAGAACTACCTCATTGTATCTGGCATGAGAAACTGGTTGTTGGAGTTAGCTGCCATTTATATTGTTCAGCATTTTACCAGTGGAGCTTTGGCACATCACGGATTCACAAGGCGGGGTTGATGGGTCCGTGTTCTGAGTTCAGCTGTTCTCTCCTGCAGTGAGTCAGTGGTGATACAAATACAGGTACTGCTGCAGTGGTTCCTCAACTTGGGGTTCCAAAGAATGATAAAGTTTCCCATCAAATCTGGGGGCTGATGTTAGTAGGCATTGCTCGTATTACTTACACTGATGTAAATGGAAATTACTTCCTCAATTTTATTTTACTAAATTCTAAAGTGCTTGGGAACCACTTGGTTTCTTTCTTGATATTCTGTCTTGACTATCTGTCAATGTTTTCCTGCTATGAATTAGTTTTAGGATAACTAAATTCATGGAGATGAAGCATCCTGACGTGACCTGGCATTTGTTGGACTAAACTTTGCTCCCTTATTTCTGGAGCATTAGCAGGAAGAGATTACTCCTATAGTATCAAGGATTTGAGAGGGAATTTACTTATTTAGCAAATGTTTGTTGGGTATCCACCAGGTGCAAGACAAGTGTACAGTAGTGAACAAGCTGACACAGTCCCTGGCTTTATGAAACTTGCATTGTGGAGGTACAAAGAGATTACAAACAAATTATCAATGAAATAATACTATGAAGAAGTACTATGAAGAGCATTTTCTAATATGTTCTCACAGGAGTATGGGAAGCCTTCCTTAAAGAGGTGGGGTTTAAGCAGAGTGAGCAGGAGATAGCTGTGTGTTGAGGGTGGGGGGAGCATCTGGTGGAGCAATGTATTGACATCCCAGGAAGAGAGAACTGCCTGTGCAGAGATGCTGAGACAGAAAGAACATGGTGAATTTTTGTCTTTTGTTTGTGTGTGTGTGTGTGTGTGTGCGCGCGGGCATGTCTGGAATATACACAACTGAGGGAAATGACACCAAATTAATGCCAGAGTGACAGGCTGGGGTCATGTCAAGTGGAGTCTTATCCGCCACAGTGAAGGTTTTTATTTTATTCTGAGAATAGTGTGAAGCTATTGAGAGATTAAAAAAACAACAACAGGATAGTAATATAATCACATATAAAAATATTCTGGCTGCTGTGGAACGAATGATAAATGTTATGTTAAGTACTGTAGTAGCCTAGGAGGGAGGATGATAACTTGGGTTTGGATGATCGCAATAGAGAGGCAGAAACACAGCTGCTTCAGGCAGGATTTCCCACTTTTTCATATCACGGCACACACAAATACTTTTTAAAACATCACACTGGGGCACACAGACAGGGATGTCCCAGGTGCTGAGGGAGTTCACATTTTGGCACAGTGGTAACCCACTTGCAACAGCCTGATGGAGAAACTCTGATCTGGGAGATGGGCGTTTGAGTCCCAGGCTTTTGGCCTAAGCCATTGTCTTGATGGAAGTGTTCCTGAGATTTAGAAAGTGGAGAGAAAAGGGGAAGGATCACGGGTTAGTTTGCATGCAAGCTGAGTCTGAGGTTTCCTTCAGTCATTCACGTGGGGTGTGAGTAGACAAATACGTGGGTTTGGTGCTCAAAGGGCATACAAACATAAGCCGTATAAGCTATATAGGAGGCACCTGAAGTCAGCTAGGGAGGTGGCATAGGATCAAGGAATTCCCTTGAATTCTATGAAATTCATATGGAATTTCCATATTTAAAAACTAACTAGAGGAGAATGTGCCGGTCCAGGAGATTGAAAATTAGTCCAGAAAGGCAGACGACACGTGATAATTCTGAAGTAATGAAAGTCAAGGGGAGAGAATGTTTTAGAAGGAGGGAGAATTCTCCTGAGAGGGCAAGGAAGACAAGGACTGAGATTTTCTGTCGGGTTTAATGACATGGAAGTCATCGATGTGACATTCGAGCCACTACTACTCTGGAGCCATGTGCAGAAGCCAGGTTGCAACCTACAGGTTGTAAGGAGTGAATGGGCAGCTAGAAAATAAAAGCAGTAACTTAACAGCTTTGTGGAGAATTTCCTCTGTGTTGGGAAGAAGAAAGACAGAGCATGGGGTAGAGGGACCATGCAGTGAGGCTGGTGGTCTAGGAGAGTGAAAAGGTGAGGAGTGTAAGGAAGCTGAGGAGGGAAGGGTGAGTGGCCTAATTAGGCAGAAAGCAGAAAGTGAATGCAGGTGAGTGTAGCCTTGTGGGTTGGCAGTGCACTGTCAAGACACTGCTGATGGTTCTGTTTCCTGTGTGGAGTAAGAAGCCATGACATTTTTGGAGCATGAGAAGATAGAATATTTAGCAGCAATGATTGCTGGTAGTCCCTGAGGGCAGGTTGCAGTCATCTTGCATGTGTCCCTTGCCTGGTGGCCATGTGTGCCCAGCTGCCCTCACAGTCACCAACAGGGTGATCTTGTGTTCCTCCAGGAGGCAGTTATGGCAGACTGATGCAACGAAAAGATGAAGGAGCCAAGGAGTTAAAAGTTAGGGAGTGACCTCAGCGATGAACTATGGACTCTTAGGCTGGGTTAGGGATGCATGTAGAGAGGTAGTGTTTCCTAGATGGGGGTGGTGCAAACATAAGTTTTACTCAATGCCTGCAGGGTTACTCCTGTAATAGTGGCTATTTAATGTTAGGTTTAGAATGGTAGAACTTGCTTCTGTGCTTTGGAGACTATATGTAGGTGAAAAGTTTGTTGTTTATGTTTTAAAGAACTGTGTTTTTTGGTATCTCATGATGTCCTACAGTCCTTATATTGATGCAAACAAGCTGAGGTGTTTTTTTTTTTCAAAGTCGCAGAATCCATCAGAATGGTTGTGTCAGGGGAAGAGTTACAGAGATATTTCTATAAGAATAAAGATGTGATTAGGAGGGTGAATTAGGTGGGGTAATTTTAGCAAGATCCATGGTAAGGCTATATGAAGGAGTGTTGGATATAGGGTAGAGGGGCACAAGGCTAGTGGGGATGGAATATGAAGAAAAGAAGACCTGTCAGCCCTGGCTGGCATAGCTCAGTGGATTGAGCATGGGCTGTGAACCAAAGGGTTGCAGGTTCGTTTCCCAGTCAGGGCACATGCCTGGGTTGCCGGCCACATCCCCAGTGGGGGTCATATCAGAGGCAACCACACATTGATGTTTCTCTCTCTCTCTTTCTCCCTCCCTTCCCCTCTCTAAAAATAAATAAATGAAATCTTAAATAAAAGAAGAAGAGCTGTCATCTTGGCCCCACAGACATTGAAGTCACACGGTTATGGATAGAATTGAGGTGGAGAAGACTTTGCTGAGGGGTGGAGTCACTGGAGGTGGTGGTTGACAGTGATGAGGCAGGGTGGAGGGCAGTGTAATTGGATGTCTTGGGCCTCAGAGAAACAGGTGTTATTTGTTGTTTTCTTTTTCCTTTTTTAAATGGTACAAAAATGATGGTTTGGGAATTGGTACAAGTGAGAACTCTTTTCTGCTCCTCTGGACCCCAGAATTAGGGATGGTAGTGCAGTAGTGCAGTGGTTCTCTTCATGCGTGGTCCCTAGACCAACAGCATCCCATCACCTGGGAACTCATCAGAAATACAAATTCTCAGGTCTTACTCCAGACCAACAGAATTAGAAATTCTGGCAGTGGGCCAAGCAGTCTGTTTTGGCAGGCTGTCCAAGTGACTGATGTGCTCCAGAGCCTGAGAACCACTGCTGTCAGAGGGCTGCGTTGGTGGGGAGAGGGAATCATCAGTGCTGATCCATGAGAGGTCTCGTGGATTTTCTCTCAGTGGGTTTTGAAGGAAGGTAGAGCCCAGGACTCAGCGGAAGTAGGTCTTGGCTCTCCTGGTCTCCAGTGGAGTCAGGCTGATAATGAGAGTCTCTGAGCGCATATTAGAAGTTTGGTCTTTGCTTGGACCTAGGAGTTGCTATTAGTCCCAACAAAAAATAGATAAGTAGTATTACTTCGGTTGAATTTGCTAGGGTTTTAAAAACATGATTTGCTCTATGCAAATTAAAATATTTTTAAACTTCATAAACATTTCCCATCATAAAAAATGACTTGCCCTTATAAGAGATAATTACTTAGTATTCAGAATGTCTTTTCCGTTAAGAAATGTTGTGGTAGATTAAATGTTACTTCAGAGACATCCTGACCATCCTGTGAAGAATAATAGGTATGCCACTGTTGTGAAACGGAGGAGTGACAACATCTTATTGAAATAACTGTAAAACTGTGGCAGAAGACGAGAGGAAAGGTTACCTGTAGGATGTGTGAGTATGTGTGATAAAGGCCTGTTGGGGAGCAACAATTGGAGCTGTGTTGAGGAGACTCATGGTTGAGGTATACCCACATTTGATAGCTGTGGTCTTGTCTTGGGTCAGCATTTGGCCACAGATGTGTCGTTTAGAATGCAGCTGGCTTTGCAAAGGCCTGGGAAGAGGGAGGAGAAACGCTGGCAGCTCCGGCAGTCTGGTTGGCAGGTGAGGCTCATGCAAAGGGCAGTGAATTGCAGGTGAGGAGAACTGTGCAGTGGTCCTGACTGAGTCAGCACAAATGTGTTGCATGGATGACTGCAACAGATTTTTCATGCCCAGTTGTGCCAAGACATGTTTTATAGGCCAGGAAATTGAGACCCAAAAGTTTGATGACTTTCCCTGAAATGAAGTTAAGGAAGAAACTAGGAATCTTTTGAGTCTGAAATGAGTCACCTGCCATATGAATGCAGTGTCTTGGTTTCCAGTGGGACCAAGGAAAGTCCCGCTGTTGTCACCCTCACTCTCTGAAAACAACAGAACTAAAGAAAGCTTCTGAATCATTTGCCTAATGAATTTGTATGGTGGCAGGTCATCTTAAGCCCCTGTCTAAAAATGATTTATTTTCTTCCAACATTTTAGCAAGCACTGACTTCTAGTGGGACAGATCCTTGAGGAAAGGAATGGGAGGTGGATGGCTATTGGTTGAAGGACAACTAAGATACTCCTCAGTTTTGTGTGATTGGCCCTGATGCCTATTCACTCTGTCCCAATTCTGGGCCATCAAAGATGGGTGCCATAGTTTGCTGACTCTTCAAAACATGTAAAGGTTTAATATGTATGTGAAACATTCAATCTGACCAAAAAAAATTAAAGACTCAAACAACTTTGGAAGGCTGCTGCCTTGCTCTGGATACTATTTGTGCTAAATTAATTTAGCATATGAACCAGAACTCTGATGAATTCTGTGAAATGCTAATCTTAAATCAGTGAATAAATAGTACCAAAATTGGGCTGATTTTATTTCCCAGTAGAGAATATTTGGAGAATGAGGTTGGAAAAAAAAATAGAACAAAATCAGAGTGCAGTTTCCAGATCCTTCCCGGGGATGGTTTCCTAGATCACCTCCCTTACTGCTAAGGATTTGCTTCTCTCCCTGTGTCCTCCCTCCCAGCCTTCCTCCCAGTTTCTCTTCTTCCTCACTTCCTCTCTGCTCTCTCTCCTTTCTTCATTAGTGAAATAGTTTTTTTTGTTGCTTTACTTTGCTGTTGGAGGAATTAGTCTTGGGATGGTAATGCCTGTGAATTTTAGAGCATTAATTAATTTCTTACCATTTAGGGTTCTGTTTCATTCAAACAAATGGTCTTTCAGTGTGGGCATTTGATTAGGCCTTCAAGGGCTAAATCAACCCGTTTCTGGGCTTGGGGCCACATTTTATAGCAAGACTTGTTTCACTTTTGAATGACTTAGTACTTAGGCTAAAGAACAATCTATTCTGTTTCATTATTTCTGGCATGCTTGATTTTTTTTTTTTTTTTAGGGTTTGGAGTAGAGCGATAGGACCAACTGAGAAAGGAATCCCATAAGTGGGAGAAAGGCTGTTGGATTACGAGGAGTGCATTTCAGCCTGAGTGGTTAGCAGTATTTGGCCATGAGGAAGAGGCCTCTAAAAATAACTGGTGAGCAGAGTTTGTAGTTAGGTCCAATTTCAGTTCTAGAGGCCTTGCCTGTGGAGCGTGGCCTGCCTAGTGCTTTAGTAGGGAAGGGCATGCGGTGTGCCTGATACTGCTGATGAGGCTTTGATTTTTGTCTTCCCTATATGTTACCCATGGATTGAGAAAACAAAAATGGCTGAAGGTAAAGGTATATGTTTATTGTTTGGGTTAAAAGTGGTTTGGGATCCCCCGGACAGTTTTTAGTTTTATTGTCAGTTGTATGCTGTTAAAATATTTTTGTGTAAGTGCTTTTGACTGCATCTTCTACATGTTCTATTTTGAACTCATGGACTTTTCACAGTAATTTAATTTTTTATGGAGTAATCTGTCTTTATCTGAATATGTTTTGGTGTCTTAACTTAAAATATCTTTTAGTATATTGTACTAACAAAGACCACATTTTACAAGCTTCAGAAAAATGTACAAGCAGTTTTTCTTAGTCTAATGACTACAGTGAATTTTAAGCATTGTGTGTATTCACTCATGTAAAATTATAGGAAATTTAAGGAATGTATACATCCCATCTTGTAATAGTGAGCACATTTAGATGGCTCAAGCAGTCTTAGCATAAATTGAATCTGCCCTAATTTTTGTGAAGCAGAAGATAAATGCAAAGAAAAGACACTAGGATTTTATTTTATTTTTTAAATTAAATCATTAACCTTCGAATGTTCTTTAATGATGTGTTCAGTCTACGTTTATGTACATTTGTTTTTACTTTGCATTGTAAGATTGTCTTTCCATTTAGTTGAAAGCAAGTTGTGTTGGCTCATTTGTTGAAAATTTATTTAAGAAAAAAATAGACGTATTAAAACTGCTTCCAATTCTCAGCTGCCTAAGTGGCCACTGGGAAGATTCTATTATTAGTATAGAGAACATGAGTATCTGTACTTGAACACCATTTTGGATAAATGGTTAGAATGGGTGTTTTGACTGTTGTGCCTCATGTAGCCACGAAGAAGAGTAGAGCTGTTTCTGACATTAGTTCTTTTAGAAAACATTTTCTCTTTCTCCATGGATTACATAATCCATACTTATGACCCACTTTTAAGAGTTCTTGCCTCCCAAAGGGTGGCATTTTGTAACATGGAAAAAATGATCAGTTTATTGAATCACTTAACAGTTTTAATTCTTTTTAAACACTTTAAGTGTGTAGAGTTTGTGAGAAATACAAAACTACCTGCATAATGCTAATAAACTTACAAATGGTTGATTTGTAATTCAGGTAATAGTAAGTAGTCCAGATAAGCAATTGACTGCTGCTCAGGTGCTGGGGTACCTCTCCTACTTTCTTTTCCTCAACTGAATGAACAGAATTACCTGTTGTCCCTAACCTACTCTTCATTTTGTAGAGAGACACATTTTGTTGCTTACCATGGTAATTTTCTATGTTTGGTAGTATGTGAGAACATTTTCAGATTGGGAGGTCATGTACTTTTTTTGATGGGTCGACATGGAGAAAAATGAATCATATTGTTTCTGCTATATTCTTAACACCCATTAAAAAAACGCAAAACAAAAACTTTTTCACTAATCCCTGGTACTACGAGCAAGTTGAATATGGAGCAAGAAAATGACATGAAGACCCTTAGATTTGTCCTGGTCTTAGAAAATAGGGACAGCTCCCGATGATCTTTCAGAATACTGTTAGATTAAAGTCTGGTTTCATGTTTGCTTACAGAATGTTAAACCCTCTTGAAGAGTTTCTCTCACTATGCTTTTTTCAGTTTAATTGGGCAGAAACTGATCTGCCCTTTGGGACTAGGCACGCCATATTTACAAAGTGACATATGAAGAGTGTATTATTTGATATCAATTAAAAAGCCCCCCTCAAAAAGGTGTCTTAGGAAATATTCCTTTCTATTATTTACTGTTTTGTTGCTTTATGGAATTAATAACAATAGTAACCAGATTAATAATGCCAGAGTAAAACTTCAATTATTTGACATTATAAATGAATGGATAAAATATTGCTAATAATTTCATATTCCAGCTAAACGACATTAACCCTTTTAAAGTGATAAATCTGCTTAATAAAAATATATTGAATGAAAATCTAAGACTTATTATATATATCTTATATTTTGAAACAGTTTAAAATAATGTTTTAATGACAAAATCAATATGAAGGTCATAATTACCTTGTACCAAAGATTATTTTAAGACTGTTCAGCATTTGCCTGCAAGCATCAATCATAAATGACCTCCTGCCACTGTCCCTTCAAGTTCCTGTGTCCACTCTTGCTGCTGTAGTTATGCCTTTTGTAGGCCTTCCCTCCATCAGCAGTTCGTTGCTTTAACTCACTTACGTTAGGTTGTTTTTAAAATCTGTTCTTCAGTTTTGTGCCATGAGCTAGGTAGGACACTGGACCGAAGTTGTCAGAATCATGTTTAAAACCAATGTAAACAGACTTCAGGTAAAGGCACGTCCTTTGCTGTGTTTGCCTTTCTCCTCCCTCCCCCTCCCAATGCCTTCTGTCTGTTTGGGTGCATGCATTTATATAATTATTTTTAAAACCCTTTTTCTACCTCATACTTATATTTGGTGTTGCAGGTCAAACACTTTGGTGAGTGTTTCTGAATTAACTTTGGATAAATGATACTTTCCTTTTGAGAATCTCAGAAACTCTGCTCTGTCATTTCTGCCTTGAGAAAGACATTGAAGCCCTGGCCAGGTAGTTCAGTTGGTTAAGCAGTGATTTTCAACATTTTTCATCCCGTGGCACACGTAAACTAATTACCAAAGTTCCGCAGTACACCAAAACATATGTTCTATTTTTTACAGTCTGACAAAAAAAAAAAGGTCTAATTTTGATTCATTCACACCAGACAGCTTTGTTGTGTTGGCTGTTGTCATTTTTTAATGTGGTATCCTAAGGGAAGAGAGGTGAGTGCCCCTGACTGAATGGTCAGGTATTTCATGTTTTAAAGTTCTGGCAGCACACTGGTGTGCCTGCTGCGTCACACTGGTTGAAATCGCTGGGTTAGAGTGTCATTCTGACAGGCCCAGAAAGTGATAGAAATGGAGAAAGAATTGAACTTGGAAATCAAATTATTGTTTGTTTTAAAAACCTATTTTATGAGTAAATAATATTTTCTTTTTGAAGGTGCTATCTTTTAAAAAATTTTATTAAAATTTTTATTAAAGTATAGTAAATATACAATAAATACTATATAGGTTTCAGGAGTATAACATAGTTATTCAACAATTACATAGCCTGCAAAGTGACAAGCAGTAAATCTTGTCACTGTGTAGCACATTATGTCCTGTGACGTGTGGAAGTGTGTACCTCTTATTTCCCTTCACTTTTTCCACCCAATCCCCCACCTCTGTGAATAACATCATCTTGAGTGTACTTTTATGTTGGTATACATATTGAAAACTTAGTTATTGAATAAAAATTGTAAATGCCTAACACATATGCCGAATAAATATGTTAAGTGAATGAATAAAAGGATGAACTATATTTAGCCTTATTATTTTCTAGTTACTTGGGAACAATATGAGACACTGGTGTCAGTTATAAAATGTCCGAGAGGAGATGAGACAAGAACCCAGTTTTCTTGCAATGTTACATTCATTTTAAATAGAACATTTAAATTTTTTTTAAGATTTTATTTATTCATTTTTAGAGAAAAGGCAAGAGAAAAAGAGAGGGAAACGTGTGGTTGCCTCTTGCGTGCCTCATACTGGGGACCTGGCTGGCAACCCAGGCGTGTGCCTTGACTGGGAATTGAACTGGCAACCCTTTGGTTCACAGGCCTGCACTCAATCCACTGAGCTACACTAGTCAGGAGAACATTTAAAGTTTCTTAGAGGCAATAAGTAGTCAAGGGAGGAATATTCTTAGTCATAATTATAGTTCCATATTTAGGAGTAAATGAATACTTTAGAAGGCATTATTCTTATTATAGTAAATATTTTATACAAATGAGTATAAATGCATACATCTATATGTTACATAGAAATAAGGTTTTCTTATATAGCATTTAAAAAATCTTTATGTATGTAGATATTTAATAAATTAAACACACATCACTGCTACTGTATCTCTGGTGCTCCTCTGCCCCCACAGAAGCTCCTCATTTTTTACTTTTTTAAAAATTTAGTGAGTGATTTATTTTATATTGTTCTTATAATTTCTGTGCTTAAGACACATAAAAATACTAAAAATCATCATTTCCCCTCACTAACATTGCAGAAACCTTCACCTAGTCTCTCCCCCTCCCATGGTGATGTTCAGGTAATGAAACAGTGAAGCGTGTTTTAGGTGGATGTAATATGCAGTTTCTGCCCAGCAAGCACTGTTTGATGTATACATTATGTTTTTATATAACCAGCTTTTAGGAGACTTTTAATAGATTATGTTACAGAGAAATAGATGGCCATATGTATAATTATTTATAAATCTGGCCCTTTTTTAGTTGTGTTAATATTTAAAGGACATTAGAAAAGAAAATTGGCTTTTTCTTTAACAATGAAATATGTCTTATTCGATCATCATAATTTTATGTATGTAAGTATAGATATAGATAAAGATGTATATATTTGAGTGTGTTTACATGCATGCACATCCACACTCTCTCAGATTGGTTTAATTTTTATGGCACCTTTCAAAAAGTTGATTTACTGGTTGGTTTAAAAAATGTGTATATCTTTTAAACAAGGACAATTTAAAGTTTATTCTTTCATCCAGAAGAATTGGCAGTGGATTCTTGATTTGAGCCACTGGAAAGTTACTGCCAGAGTTGGAACTGCATCAGGTGTCAGAAAGCAGGTTGTAGATTAGCGCTGGTCCCGTTTTTGGAAATCGTGTATCTGGCCCAGTTGTGTGCGGATCGAGGAATTCCGGTCCAGGGAAGTCACAGTTTATTCCTAGCTCTACCTGACTTGTGCTGGTGACTTTGGGTGAATCATTTACTCTTTTCTCTGTAGAACAGCGATGATTTTTCCTGTCCTTATCCACAGTGGTTCTCCACCAGTCACTGCCCTGGTGGAGGACAGTTGGTAATGTTTGAGAGAGTCCTTGTATAATCTCTGGGAGCTCTTACCCTTGGGACCAGCCGACACTAGGGAAGCCAGCTGCTCTGCAGTATAAGAAACAGCCACACAGGATGAAGAATGTCCTGTATCAGCCTCCAGAAATGCCCTCCAGAGAGACTCTGGCAAGACCTTGTGAGGACCACAGGCAGCCGTGCACGTGGAAGCAGGATGAAGAGATGGCACGTGTTCAGAAAGCAGAAGGCAGCATCCTAGTTTGCTTCCTGCTTGATAAACTTTTCTTTTTCTCACAGGGCATTTGAGGATATGATATACCCTTTTAATTAAATGTTAATATTTGTATAATCTTTATTATATTCTTTTAAAAGAGAAACTTGAATATGATTGTCTTCCCTTTTTTAAGGAGAGTGTTCACCATTTCATATTACTATCACTTGACTGTAATCATTTTTGTTTATTTCTGGCTGTAAGATGAATAGTTCCAGAAGAATGTAAGGTATATTAAACATGTCAAATACGATAAATGACACTTTGGTGGGGCGGCAGTTTACAAAACTGTTTCCTGCGTGGAGACCAGTTGTGAATGAGCCTCTTCCTGTTTGCCTCCTGGTCAGGGGGTCTCCTAAAGGAAGAGCGCTGAATCGTTGTCCTGTTTTACTTCTCTTCTTCGTCCATCACTAGACCTATAAATTCTTTCTTTCCTCTTTCTGCCCCTCCTTGGCCAAGAATATAGAGTGGTTTTGGGGGAGATATTTTCCATGATAGCTAACAGAATTTTTAAGATCCTAGAAACTGAAGTGGGACAGAGAAAAGGATTTGGCTTCATTTCTATATGATCCATTAAATTATCGATGAATGTTCTGACCTTTGAAGGAGGTAGTATTCATGTAGTTCGGATAAGGAGTTTAGAAGGCAGGAACATGCATATTATATCAAACTTTATTTTTAAAAAGTGACCAGCCCATCAATAGTTCTAACATTACTTAGAAGTTAGGGTTTTACGTATTTTGTGTTGAGTCTAAGCAGAATCTTTCATTTTATAAATCTTTATTTTGTGTAACATGTGTTGAGAATTTAAGTGAAAACTAGTTTGAAATGACTTACCATTGTAAGTACTGTCAAATTACTGGAGAAATAATTCAGTGAAAAGAGGTGTTTGGCAAAGTATTTACTTACACAGTGACATTGTACATCGTTTCTTTTTAAACAGACACAAAGCATGGAGGACACAGGAATGGGAAGAAAGGAGTACTTTCTGGAAGTTCATTTTTCACATGGTTCATGGTCATTGCGCTGCTGGGAGTCTGGACATCCGTAGCTGTCGTCTGGTTTGATCTTGTTGATTATGAGGAAGTTTTAGGTAAGAATTTGGATGTCGTTTCTTACATGAACTTGTAAGAGCATAAACGACATCCCTTAGTAATCTTAAAGATTTATCACTATCTTTTTCGTACTGTTCATTTCTGTAGCCTGTTGGTGCTTCTCAAGAGTGGGAAAAAGGGATGTTATCAGTGTTACCTTGGAGACCAGCTTTTCAATTTCTTTAAACATTCTCCATAATAAAAAAAAGGGTGGGGGGCTTTATATTGTACATATATCACACAGAAAAGTTTTATCAAACAGTCTTACTCTCACTGAAGCAGTATTTCATACTTTATATTGTTATATTATAAATTTAAAATTTACTGGTATAAACCACTGAATTTTTTTCAGGATCCATTAATGGATCCATAAACATGCAATTCACAAGACCTAGCCTTCGCCTTTCAAAGCAACCCCTCTGTGCCTTCAATGAAACTGCTGTGTGTGGAAGTGTGTGTGGTGGGGGGGGGGCGCTCAGTGTGCTGTTGTGAGGAAGCTGCCCTGTTATTTCCAACAGTTGTCTTCCTTTCCACTCCTTTCTCCTTTTTTCTCCTCATAATCACTGCACTTGTTCATGATTGTTTGCATTAATGATTTTGTCATTTCTGGAGTCATATTCTTTTTTAACCTAACCAAGTCTTTTAAAAAAATTTGCAAGAAGTTCACATAACAAAATTTAATATCATAAATATTTGAAAGTCAACAGTTTACTCACTGATTTTTAAAGTATTCATAATTTAGTGCTACCATCATTGTTATATTATTCTAGAGTATTTCTATCGTCCCTTGCCTCCAAACACCCAATTCCCCACTCCTTTCCTTTGCCTACAAACACTTATAAATAAATAATCTGTGTCTGAGGATTTGCCTGTTCTGGACATTTCATATAAATGGAATCATACAGTATGCACCCTTCTGTGTCTGCCTTTTGCACTTAGCATAATATTTTTAAGGTTTAATAATTACTCCATTTTATGGCTGAATAATATTTCATTATATGGATATACTACATTTTACTTTTCCATTTGTCAGTGATGGACATTTAGGATTGTTTCTGCTTTCTGGCTATTGTGAATAAATGGCCTTCCTCTTTCATGACTCAGGGAAAGATGTGGACCCTGTCACTGAACAAAGTGCACACTTCTCTATGTGTACGCTGTTGCACGAGAAACCTCTCTCTTCCACAGGCCCTATTGTCCTGCTTTACTTAGTAGATTGTAGCCATCTTTCTGGGATAGGGGGAAAGACAAAGAATAGCAAAATACAGTTACATGTAATGTTCCATTCACTGGAGCTTCTGATTTTTATTAAAAGTATTTCTGGGTAAATTAATAGACTAACAGAGAAAGTATTTTAGTGTAGAGACAAACTTCTGTGTAATATGTGATTTTGCCTACTTATATGATGATAGAAGTCTGTTACAAAACAAGAGATTTCAAATACTTGTACCTTTAAGCACAAGTAATAATTTTCATGTTTTTACATGCATGCAGCCAAAGCAAAGGACTTCCGTTATAACTTATCAGAGGTACTTCAAGGTAGGCTATTGAAGATGCATTTTAAGTTCACTGGTGTTAGTCTCTAAAATCTCATCCTTATTCTGCTAATTCAGTTATCACCCACACCAGAGAATGTGAGTGATAGGAGTAATTTCCATTTTTAAGTTTGTCAGAGATCATAATGTTTTTCCTGTTTCTAATGTTTGAGCTCTGTGCTCCATACAGCTTTGACCTGAAGATCAGTGTGCTTTCCATTTCTCAGCAAAGAAATAATAACTCTCCATTATTATTGTCATGTTTAATGTGTGTGCTTTCTAAATCAGAGTTCTACATAGTAAGTTTTCCTTAGTAGAACAAGGGCTCTGGAAGGGTAAAAGTAGGTCATAGCTACTCTGCTCCAAAAGTTCTGTTTGCTCTTATGCAATGTCTTAATATACTTTTTATTAAAGAACAGGTAACAGTGCTGCCAGCTGATTCCTTAGTGCTAATGCTGCACTTGGGAATGTTGTTTAAAATATTGCTGTCCATTTATGATGTCCCTTCCCAGCCATTGTCCAGCGGTAAATTATCAATCATGTTGATTTTAGGATTTTTAAAAAAGAATTGAATATATTCAACTCATTTCAAATGCTAAATATAACATTGCTCCTAGACAATAAAGCTTCATTAAAGTCTTAAGGTACAGATTTACTATTCTTGATGAGGAGAGGTCTGGTAGTATTGTTTTCTCAGGTTACCTGTTTTAATCCTTACTATTTTTTCTTATTAGTAGATGGCATTGCCCATCTACTGCTAAGGATAACTGTGAGCTTTCCTTTGTGATTTCAGGAAGCCAGTTTTACGTACTTTATTTTCAGAAGTCTTTTTTTAAAGATTGATTTATGATGTTTCTGTTTGTAAACCATTACAGTAAAATATAAAATTAATTGCTCTCTTAATTTTAGTACCTGTACTGGATCCAGTTAATACTTAGTCTTTACTTAAGGCTTGGTATTTGTTCCTTTTGAATACTGATGGTGGAACTTTCATGCTTTAGAAACATTGTTCCATGTGATTGTTAGAAATGGATCAATATTATTTCTTTATATGTTGAAAAGTTTACCTAAAATATTTGTAGCAGTATAATTTAAAAAAAAAATCAAATGATTCAGTCAGGGTATTGTTAAACCTTTAAGGAAAATATCTCAGTTACATTTCTTAGATTTGTTAGGGGAACATTTCCTGAATGTCTAAGTGAATTGCCTGTCATTTTTAGGTAAGATATTCATTTAGCACTGTTTTTCGGGATTCAAGAGCAAAGAATTGTGTGGCTGAAGTGCAGGACTCCATTAAGTGGTGATACTTTATTAAGTTTGCTTTTCTTTTGTTCCCATATCCATCTTTCCTCCCCTCTTGTAGGAAAACTAGGAGTCTATGATGCCGATGGTGACGGAGATTTTGATGTGGATGATGCCAAAGTTTTATTAGGCAAGTAGATGTTTTACTTTTTGTTAATGTTGGTAAAATGCTGGAAACAGAAGAGTATTTTTCCCATGATGATATCAATGTCAATTGTATACACTTTATGAGAGATATTTTCCCACTTAAATCATATATCTTATTCTTGTTGATATGTTAAATAACTTAATTATTTTTCCATGGACTCACATTTCAATTTGCTTTTATAAGTCGATAACATATAGCTTTTAACATATCTTCTTAATAAGTATAATAACTTGATACCTTTTTTCAGATTTAAAGCACTTCATATTCTGAACTTAACAATTGAATATAGAGATAATGTGTTGGTCTGTTTTCAGATACGGTGATTACAGCATTCTTTAGTGTCATTGTCATTTGACAATCCACTTCCATTTGGAAATGTAAATTTTTAAAAGGTTACATAAATTTACTTTGAAATAAAAAAAGTATTAGTAAACATCTTAAAATGTGCTGTGCATATTTTAAAGGTAACGTTAAAAATAGGAACTAGTAGTTTTTGGCCAGGTTTATTTTGGAAGTCTTGAGCCCTTCTCTTTACCTGTCTTTATCATTGGGATGTTCTTCTAATAAATAAAAATGTGATATTCCCTCATTTGTTTTAAAATGTTGTTTTACTAGAAAGGAGGGCACTGATTTTAATATGCACATTTTCTGTGATCTGGCCTGGAGACAGATGTGCTTCTGCTTATCAAACCACATCATTTCCTCTGCTTCAGTGTGTGGCATAGTATGTATTAGAACTTTTGTACCAAAGTCTTTAGAAGAATAATGAATATGGCATGGATACACTACACTTAGTTAAATAAAATAACGGCACAAAGAAATTTTTCTTCTACCCTCAATTTGGTGTATATTTTATGGACATGAACAAAATGGGAGGATATCACATCTGTAACCAGTGAGACTGTTTTTGTAGATTTATCTTAATCTTCTTATAAAACATTAAGTTCTAAATATGAAAAAAGGGTTTAGTTGTGATTAAATGTAGTATAGCTTTTTAAATTTGGTTAATATTTTACTATTGCTCAGTGGGAATTATATTTGCTACAAAGCAATGGTAGCTTACTATCTATGAAATTTCTTTTTCTATCTTAAACTTATTGAAATTTTTTTATGTAATTCTATTATTACCTAGCTAAATTTAAGTTTGTATAAATATAGTGAATCTTGGAAGACTATAATCCTCAGTATGCAAACCAAATAAAATTATGTGGAATTTAACATCTGAATAATACTGGTTTGCTTGCCTATAAATGGTTTATTACTCCATTTTATTACTTTAATTTAAATGATGGATTCTGAATAGTGAAGCTTTTTAATTTCATAAATAACTTCATGTAGGCCAAAGTTCCTCATTTTTAGAAATATTACTTCTATTTCTGTGTTACTGATTTTATTGGTTTTAAATCAGTTATTTGGTCTGTCAGATAAGAAATGTCAACTATTAAAATTGAATCTTTTCTTAAAAATAAAACACTAATTTGTATAGCGAGCTTATATTAATAACTTGACTTTTAGTGTTACATTTAGATTTCAAGAGTTGATTTCCCTTTAAGGTTTTAATCAACCATTTACAGGCTAAGTAATTGTAACTTAGAACATTGTCATTTGCAGGTAGGTAGACACACCTGGTATGGGCGAATCATACTTGTTTTCTTTTTTTTATAAGCAGTATATATTTGGAAGTGTCATTAAATTTGGTGAATCTCAGTTAATTTTGACAGTTTGACTGCTCAGTGCACAAAGACTCAGTAAACAGTTTCACTGTTTGTATGTATAATCCACAGTTGGCGTGTAGCTTCAGTAAAGATGACACACACCATAGGTGAGCTGTTCAGCTTCCTTACATCCTGTGACCTTACTGCTGTGGTGTTTGAATTCTTTGCATGAAATGTAGTCTTGACCAGAATTGAATTTTATGACTAAAGTTCTTTCTTAGTTGATGAAGTTATTATAATTTAGTTGTACCTCTCTTACTGGCAGGTAATTGCAAAGAAAGCTTGGTGAAATTCTTGGGGTACAGAGCCATTGGTGGGCCCTGTGTGTTCAGAGAGAGGTTATGCAAGGGGAGCAAGCTCAGTGAACATATACCCAAAGAGAAGCCCAACTTCTTGAGTGCATTCTCATTGGAGGGACAGCTCAAGGATAAGGGCTTTGGACTTAAGGTAGAGGGCATCCAGAAAGTAGGAAGTTGGAGATTAGGGGAGAGCTTGGCATAGTAGGGGTGGTAATAGTTGAGATTGTTAAACTTTAATAGTTTTGGCATTTCTTTTATAAGTATTTCTGCATTCTTAAATCTGCAAACATTTAAATTGTATCAATTTGAGGAAATGTACACATTCATATTTGCATTTCTTTCACATTTTAAGGTTTGTTTTTTCTTGTGAAATAGAAAGAAATAATGAAATATGTGTGAGTAAATCAAGGTCAGTAGCCATCATTCATTTTATTATTTCCTTGTTTCTGGCCATGACCCTTAAGATATACTTAGAAAATATTCTAAGCCTGTTCTAGTTTACATAGCTTCCTACTTCTGTGGCCAAATTTTCTAAAATAAAGTATCCTTGACTTTGGTTTGGATCATTGGAAACTATATTGTTTGAAAATGTATTCTCTGACAACTTTTTTTTTACCAAATAAAACAATTTGATAGCAAATTGATTCCAGGACTAAATGTTAAGAGTAACATATTCTTAGAGTAATATCACCGAAGGCTTACATGATTAATCTCTCGTCCTGGACCAGTACCTGGTGGGTACCACACAGGTATGACCCGAGAGCACAAAGGACACCTTGGTAAATGTTCATAGACTGGAAGGGATGCATGACTGAGCTGGGGAGAGGAAAGGACTGGGTATTGCCCACTCAAAGGCATTCATACCCTGCTCTTTGGTTTGGGCCTCCTCTTAGAGGCTGAGGAATTGTATACCCAGAACTTTCTCAGTACTGTTGTCTTAAGAATCACAGGAAAGTTGCATTATTGGATAAAATAATTTTGTTTAAATACTTTTGCATATTGGTCATACAGTTTAACCTATCGTAGTAAAGGGTGCTCAAGTTTTATATTTTATATTTTTAACTTGGAAGTGCTTCTATTGGAAAATTGGAAAGAAAAAATGTTTATTGTAAATATACGGCTGTAGTGTTTTCAGGTGGGAGGAAGAATCACTTTCCACAGAGACCTATGTGGGGACACAGATCTCTGTTCAGAGCAACTGTCAGTTGTTGACTTCAGTAAAAAAACCATCCTGGGTTTGTCAGAAATAATTTAAACACTAACTGCAGTGTGTCCTCCTCTTCCCCAAATGAATGAAAAATGGCATGATGTAGCTCTTCTGTGGGTTCAAGTGGGGGAAATTCACTAAAATATTTTATATTTATACTCTTTACCTTACTATTATTATCTCTTACCTGTCAATCCTCATTGCTGGTATTTATGCTCCATGGAGAAATTCTGTGTTGTCAAAGCCTGAAATACTAAACTAGGTGGTTATAATCTCACCTCTAACATTACAGATGTTTACAATTTTTACAGACAGAACTCTACACCCCTTTTTTCTTCTCCTTAAAATTATAGGCCTTGCTCTTTAGAGGCTGGCAGTATTGGTGACTTTGGAGTTGAGAGACCTTTCCTATCCAATGCCAATTCTTCACAGGCAAAAGAAATAATAAACAAACAAAAAGCAGATGATAAAACAACATTACTGTGCTTTCTTTCCATCACAGGGGCCTGTTTTGGGACTAAGACTTCCAAACAACGGGAGTCTGGGGTCTTCACAGTAGAAGCTCATTTCTTGGGCTAATAGGGACAAAACTTTGGAAAGTTCTTATTGCAAATGACTGGCCAAGGCCCTGATCAAATTTCATATTGATAGGCAGAGTGAATTATTATTAATAATTGACTTTTATTATTGGCCAACACTAAAGGACTGTGTCTCAGTAGCTGGAAAATTATAGAGCTACCATATTGTTAAAGTATGAGTTAATTATCTGAGTTAGACACAAGTTGAGTGCATTTATACTCATCTGTGGAGGCTGTGAAGAGTAATCCAGTAATTTCAGAGTTTCTCAAGTTAACTCCAGACCCTAAGGGGAAAAGTTTGAGAAAATGCACCTTTTTTGTTTTTGGCAAATATGCATGGAGCTTTGTAAATATTCATATAATCAACTCTCGATAATATCTGCTGGGTAAATGAGCAGATCTGGTGGTTCAGACTATCTGCCTTTTTACCCGCATGCTGCTATGATTCAGTCATCCTGTTGACAATGGTCAGTCGATATTGGCTGATGGGGTTTTGTGTTTTCCAGCTCTCCATTCTCTGATGAGAGAAACACAAACCTGGGCAGGGGCTGGTAGGAAAGGTGAGGATTGGTTAAGTTGTGCCTTTCCTTCAGTTCATGTGATTGAGAGTTGATTGTTAAGGTGTGCATCTTAATTGATTCCTTTATTTTCCAAAATATCTTTTCTGTAAACCTCTGTGACCGTGATGCACATCCTTTTTGAGATCACTCTTCCTCTGCTGCTTTTTCCACCTAACTGCTCTCCTTGTTTTCTCTTTCTCTCTTCCTTTATTCTTATGTAGGCCTGACCAAAGATGGCAGTAATGAAAATATTGATTCTCTTGAGGAAGTCCTTAATATTTTAGCAGAGGAAAGTTCAGATTGGTTTTATGGTTTCCTCTCATTTCTCTATGATATAATGACTCCCTTTGAAATGCTAGAAGAAGAAGAAGAAGAAAGCGAAACCACAGATGGTGTTGATGGTACGTCACAGAATGAAGGGGTTCAGGGAAAGACTTGTGTCATTTTGGATTTACATAACCAGTAACTTTGATTCAGGGATTGAAGTCATTGGCTTACGAAAACCCGAAGCAGTCTCCTTTTCCTTTCTTTCCTTTGCTCACCCAGGGCTTAACGTGCAGTGGGGCAGCTGTGATCAAACAATACAAAGCAACCATGTGATCTTTTCCCAAAGTACAGCTCCTAGCTAGTCCCTTGCTTGGTGCCCCCACTTCTAGTGAAGAAAGTGGCATTCCTCATTCCCGTAGTTGTCTACGAAGCGCATTGACAATGATGTTCTTGGTGGTATAATTGGTTTCTGTATCGTTCTGTTTTGACTTATGTACTCACTGAACTAAATCTAGAAACTTAATAGAGAATTGTTTTGTGATTAACCTTTGATGCTGCTTGTCTTTCTAACACACTGTTAATTAAGATGATTATAATGGACTTGATTATCAGCATATTTCTAGCATGATTCATAAATGCTTCTCTTTTGCTCTTTAACATGACTGATGTGTAAAACGATTATTCTTAAGATACCTGATTTTTAAAATTGTAATTTGTTTAACTGATTTGTCACATAGGTTAATGCCAACTTCAGTGTAAAATTCTGTATTAATGGTGCTTTTACTCCATGTTTTTGCCTTAGGGTAGTTAAGTTACTGTATTCAGATAGTAGTATGTCTGAATATTTCTGTCTATGGAAGCAAAATTATTTTTAATTTCCTTTTCAAATATGCATCCAGAGAAAGTAATTTGTATATTTTTTAAAAAAGGCATATTATACAAGGAAGAAAATGTGAATATGTATCTTAAATAATGTTGTACATATTAAAACTATTCACCCTAAGTAAGTCTTTTTCCATTTTTTTTGTATTATTAACTAGCTATCAACTTTGGCTTAGGTATAATATGAATTTTAGATTCATAATTTAAATTTATTAAAGTGGTAATGCTTTGTAGTGGAATACTTTTTGCCATTAGAATGCCTTAAAAACACCTTTCAGTGTCTTTATTTAAAGTTAGCTTGCTTGAATAATATTGAAAGCAATTGTATTAGCCATATATAACATGCATTTTGTAAAATTAGAGTTTATCCATTTCCTCCCTCAAAGCTCTTCACAGCTTGAAAGCAAAAAGATCCAAGACCTTTGGTCTCTTCCACTCTTTTAGGGAGCGGTGTTTCGTGCTTTTATTTTTATTCATTTATTTTCTAAAGACAAAGTTTTTTTCTGCCACGTTCTTACATTTATACTTTTGAAACATGTAACCATTACATTGTGTTTGTTTCATGTTTTTATATCTCTGAGATTAAAACTTAACTTTGGTTCTTCCTAGAGCTTAAATTTTTTTAAAAAGTTTGCATTTTAATGATTTTATTTTAAATAAAAGCACTAAAATTATTTAATAATTTCTGCTTTTCAAATGTTCACTTTTTATATTTAATCGAAGTCTTCCAGTAGGTGGATTATTCACCCATTTTTTCAGATTAGTTTGTTTATCAGTAATTATTCCTGTGGGCTGTCCAAGTGATAGCCTGAAAGCAGGTCTCCAGTCAGAATATGGGGAGCGCATTGGCCGCCTCCTCTACTCACGACTCGCACGTGGCAATGAACACTATCCAATTTGCTAGTCTCATTTTTTTCTTTAAAAAGAAGGCATTCTTTTGCAGTTACTTTTGGAAGTGAATACACCAGTTGTATTCTGACAGTGCTCTTCCAAAGCTTAACTGGCTGTTAAAACTCTAGTTTGTCTTTCCTAATTATTCAGGGAATATGTTTTATTCTGTTAATGTTTCTGACAGTTGAAAGCTTTTGGTGTTAGAATGTTAATATTCAGGAACAAATGAGTATCATTTGGATATGATCTTTCTGAAAGTTGATGCAGTTTTTGCCCAAACTTAATGCATCTTCCCTTTGAATTAGTATTATGAAATAGCAAAGTACATTAGGTTTAGATTCAAAAGCATTCTTGCGTTACACTCTTAATGAAATTCACTTAGCCAAATATCTGAGATGTATTCTTTAAATCAGTCTTATTTCTTAATGCTTCATTGCTACTAACCTCTAGAAGATGTTTGATTAAATTATAAGAAGTAAATAATTAAAATTGTGTGTTTAAAAATGTTTGGAATCATTAATTTCTCACCAGGCTCTTTCTGTTGTGATGCTGACACATTTTATGTGCAGAAATTAATTATGCATTATTTTTGTTAGTGAAAAATAAGGGTGTGAGACCATAATTTGCCATTTATTTGGTACCCCCTTTAATCAGCCCTTTGGGAAAGACTCACAGGAAGGTAAAGCCCAGGTAGCTGCTGAACCCCTGACTTCTGTGACTTCCTTCAACTTGTGCCTACGGCTCATTTTGGTGAGAGAAAATAGTTGTTGGCAAACTTGGTGTAGAGTATGTTGAAGCTGAAAAAAATTACCTCACTTAAATTTTATTTATTATATACGTTATAATTCTGAACGTTCTAAGGATTTATTGTATAATGTTCTGTTTCATAATATATTTTTCTAGCTTAAGCTGAGAAATTTACTTTAAAAGGCAAAATTGTATTCTGTACGTTTGAATATTTATACTTACAGAATTTAGAGTTGTACTCTTGTCCCTTTGTTTTTCCATTTCAAACAACTGCAGGCACTTTGAGGAGTATGCTCTGTGTACAGATGTAGGGTGTCTCCTCAGAGTGGCCCTTCTGCGTCTTCCCACGCTTGGCCATTTGTCCAGCTGAAAGACACTGAGTTTTCTGGAGTTTAGTACAAAAACAAGGAGTTGGCACTCTGGGGATTTACTTTCTGCACATTGGCTGTTTTCAGCCCTGATTTTTTCTAGGACATCGGTGGTGGCGTGTAAGTCAGTTGGAAAAGCATCTTCTATGTGCTGATCTTATTTATTCAGTTTCTGAGGCCTCGCTGTCATCTGGCTGCCTGTGAGCTGGGGACCTAGTGGACTCATGCAGAGCTGGGGACCTAGTGGAATGCTGGGGTAGCCAGCCTTTTCATCTTGTGCCCCATCCTTTATTCTGGACACTACTGAAACTGGAAAAGTTGGCATTTGTGCTGCCTGTCACTACCAGAACCAATAAATAGAGACAAAGATTGAATCTTTATGGGCACTTTATTTAAATGGCTGGCGATCTGAGAAGATAGTGGGTTATAAGGACTGCCTTACCTCTCATTTCAAACTGACCTTTTTTGTAAGGAGAAGAAAAGTCTGGGTAAGGGGTTTGGAATTCAGAGAAAAGGTTAATCAGATAAAAGCTGCAGCCCAGCAGATTTCCTAGCATCCTTTCTTTATTTGTGTCCCAAGGTGGAATTGCTTGTGGGTCTTCTGGAGTCAGGGGGGTCATACTTCCAGTTCCTAGAACAATAGCTTTTCATATACATTAATTAATAAGCCTATTAACTATAACTTAAAGCTAAAAAATTTTCAACTCTTGAGTTCCCCTATCACTACCTCCCTGTCTTATAGAGCTATATCCAAACATGTGAAGAAAAACTTTTTTTTTCAACTCTTGAGTTCCCCTATCACTACCTCCCTGTCTTACAGAGCTATATCCAAACATGTGAAGAAAAACTTTTTTTCTGCTTGAATTCTGGTTTGTTGTTCTTCATAATTAGCTGGACTGAACAAAATGTTTCTTTGTCTATCCTGATGTTTATACCTTTGGAGAATGAGCAGAAGCAGATATAGGCATAGACAATTATTGTTAATTTGTGCAGTTGGCAGCTATACCTGCTGGGGGATTGATACTCAATGATCCTTTCTGTATAAGATTCTGATCTATAAAACAAAGTAAGATACTTCTATGATTTGGGCTATGGAATTTTCTTCGATCACAGTATGTATTTGGAGCACTTGAATGAAATTCAGTGACTCAGACTTTATCATCACAAGTTGACTGATGAAACACTACACCGAATTCTCTGCCTTGGTTATTTGTTAAGATAACCACATAATACAGAGGAGTAGGTATTAAAGAGTTAGGAACCAGGTCTTAGATTTCATTGAGTCTCTCTCCAAAGCTCAGCGAAATGTATGATGTAGTCCTGGTGAGTAAGAACCTCAGGAACCACCTATTGTGTAAAGGGACACTGAGGCATTTCTTTACTTTGTTTTTTAAGCCATCTTAAATTAGTGAAACAATTATTGGACATATTTTTTGAAAAGAAATGAATTTTGAACTTCATACAATAAACTGACTTATGCTAACAGAGGTCTTAGGTGATCTTCCCCAAATATTTCATTTGTAATTTGAATCTACATTTTATCTTTAGTCAAACTCTAGCTGTAATCTCTTCCTAAATCTAGTCTTTCAGTTCTGTTATGTTCTAATCCTCCCTCCCCTATTTATCATAGAAGGCTGGAAGGTTTAGAGCTTCCTTTTCCCTTCAAAATATCTGTGATAACATATTTACACTATCTATTTAAAAGTGTAAAGAGGTGTAGTGTGTCCTCACATGCATTTTACCAAAACTAGACATTCCTTTCAAAGCAACAGTCTGCCTAGTTCACAGTCCTTCCACATAGGTGGTTGGCCTATTTTTGCTATCTTTAGTCAATGTTGAAATAAATTAAGATGTTTTACTATGAAAGGAAATAGGATAAGAAACTGAGGCTCTCAGGCATCACCAGGGACTATGGGAGAGACTGAAATGACCTAAGTATAATGTGATACCCAGCCTACCCATTCTGTGGCCAACTCTGAAACTCTGCGGTAGCTACTCGGGCTTTTGTAATGGAACCAATCTTCTAAAACTGTCTGTTGCATGTGGTGGGACCCCAGGTCCAAGCATTGGCTTAATGATCGGGCGTTTTAATTTCATCCAGACCATTTCATTTTGAAACTGTGGGGGGATATGTGGCTCTGAGGCAGTTGTCAAAATAACATTATTACCTTTAGGCAACTTTTTCATGTTCTAAAGAAAGAATATTAGACCTGCTATTTTCAAATTTCTATAAGAGAATTCCCAAATAGTCAACACAGCCATTAACAATAGTCACTTAGAAACCATCAGAATAAACACACAGACAAAAAGGAAATAAGCAACATGGTGGTTGTTTATTTGTTGGCACTCTCTTTGATTGTAACCACATCCTAATGCTTCTTTGATGACTGCCTGCAATCGGAATGTATTCTATCAATAAAATAACTCTCATCTACATGGATTGCAGAGTACCAAATATGCTTCCTTGTCAGTCTCTAATTGATTTAATTTTCTCCATATTACTTGGAAACTATTTTTAAAAAGTTATTACATTATCATGAATTTTATTGTTTGATGGAATTGTTCCCTTTTTTCCATCCTGGAAAAATAGGTGTTCACTTGCCTTTTGACATTGTAAAGAGACTCCACATCAACCATGGTTACAAATGCTAAGAAATTAATTCTGTCTACAATTAGGAATTATATAAAAGCAAAGTCTTACATACATGCCCTATGCTCTTACATACGTACTCTGGGGCCACTTCTCTGCTTCCCTAAACTTGTCATTTTTTCCCCTCTACATGCTGTCATTAATCCTGCCCCACTCACCCCTCCTCCAACAATGGGCTTCACACTGTTGTTGGAAAAAGAACTGTTGTAAGTGTCCCTAAATCGAACTTCTGTGAACTGCTCACTGTCGTGACAGTTACTCTCTTCAGTAAGTATTCCAAACTTTTCAGCTCTTGCATCTTCCTTTCTCTGTAGAGGTCATTTTGCTTCCTGCTTTTCTAAGGTAGTCACCCCTAACTTGGGTTCCATTATGTTTCCTTCTTTACCCTGTATGACATTTCATTACTCTTATTTTTTGAATCATTGTTTCCTCCCTCATTGGTCATTTTTTTCAGATACGGCATCTTCAGGTTTCCAAAGCCAATGTTTTCCCTTGTGTCTGGGCCTCCTTCTTCTGGCCTCATCATTTTTCCCCTTTCTCAATAACTAAGTTTTTTTTTTTTCTGTAGGCAAACCTATGTCTTCCTCTAGCCTTCAGTGCATACAAACACAAATGAAATTCTTTAAAACCCTATTCCTTTTGTGCCCCCTGAGAATCTTAGGAAAATACACATATGATCAGTTTTCTCCTAAGGAGGTAAGAGTGGCCCTCGTGAGCACCCTGGGTTTTGCCCACCTCTGTTTTCTCATCACCGTAATGTGACTGCTACTTCTTGTACTTCTTGTATAAGAGGGCCTACAGTACCTCTTGTACTATAATCTGGAGAACCTAATGGGATGTTTAATGATTAACATACTTCAGTAGTGTCCTCATTCTAAACTTTTGTTCATGCCTTCCTTCCTAACACTGCTCCTCTAGTTTTTAGAACTGCATTTTCTTTCTTCTCTTTTCTCCCATACTTAGGGGCTTGTCTGTTAAGTTCCAGTCCTTCAAGTGCTGTGCTTTCTTTCATGTCTCTACTGTTTCCACCAGAGATTGAATATGATCATTGTGGCTTAAATTGTTAGCTCAGTATTTGTCATGTCAAAAGCACTAAAAAATCATTGACTACGTATACTCTTTAAGTTTAGGAAAAGTAGTTGAAATTGGTACTTTGGAATTTTACATGTCTATACATTGCACATTGTTAATTTGTTCCACTTTAAGGATTCATATCCAAACTGCAAAAGTTTTAAGTACTTATTATTTTTCCTGTTTCACTAATCTGATGCTGATCTGATATTTTAGCTTATTAATAAAATAATAAAAGCTAAAAGTTAACTTTAGCCTTTTCACCAGTATAGCACATTTGACCATAGTGGGGGTAGAGGGTAGGTTATCTGATTTTCAATCCTCTGCTTTTTAACAGAAAAATCCAGGGCTGCATTTCAAGAACCTGTAGGAGTCAGGAGACATTAGCATCACTAACAGTACATTTTAATGATTTATGCTGATTTAGTTTGCACATTGAATAATACCCATATATTTAAAAGTTGGCATTATAAATGGGAGAAATAATTGTCATCACACACTGATTATGATTGTGTATGTATATTAAGTAATTGACAGGTATAGAAAGCCACATGGAAAAGTTAAGTGAAATAAGTGAGTCATGGAAAGCCAAGAACCATATGATTTTGCCCAAATGTGGAACAAAATGAACTAATGAGCAAAATAGAGACAGACTCACAGATAGAGAGCAGAATGACAGCTAAGGGGGAGAAGGTGAGAATGAGGGCTGGAGAGATTGAACAAAAAGGAAAAAGGACTCATGGACATGGACAACAGTGTGGTGATTGAGGGGTAAGAGGAGATATAAGAGGACTAAATGGTAATGGGAAAAGTATAATAAAAAGTAAAAAATGAACTTATTAAAAAATAAAATAAAAATATAGTCGGTGATAAGACATACTAATACTCCCCACCTCCAGAATGATAATGGGGATAGTTCAGCCAAAATAAATTCCATTCTCAAATGGCTGTGTCATTTGATGGAAACTGGAAGTGGGAGCGTGATTGTGGTTTGGAGAAACAGAGGGAGTGACTGCTGCAGCTTCTAGCAGGAATGAGTGAAAAAGGGCTTAGGGGGACTTCTTGTGACCTTTGCTGTAGAGTGACGGACCGTGCACGTTGCTGCCTCACCAGAGATGAACTCTAATCACCATACATACTTCCCACCCTGATGTGCCGAGAACAGCGATTTTCAGCCAGTGCACTGCAAGAATTTACATGGGCTACTCGTTGAAAAAGGTTGAAAATTGCTGGCCTAGGAAATGGATTGTCAACTTGGAATGCCCCTTGGGAAAGTTTGCTGATACATGAGTATAACAAAGCATTTATGTGACCCGGGGGGACATCAGCTGGCTGGGGTGCTAAGTACAACTTGTATGGGGTAAGAGCAAGCTGACAGGCATGTGGTATTGACATTTGTTAGAGGGTTAAAAGTAAACCCACTATCATTACTTTCATTTGCAAAGAGAGGAAATAGCTATTACGAAGTTTTTAGATGAAGGCTAAAAAACATAACAATATATCTACCTAACAGTGTATTTCTTACTTGTGCAATTTTTAAATAAAGTTTGAAAGTATGTGGGAAAAAGCAATGATTAATAAAGACTAAAATTCTGTTAAATATGCTATCCTTTTTGGGGTGATGGTAATGATGATAATGATGATTGGATTGGGAAGTAAAGTCCTCAGGTCCTTTCACTCTTGGTTCTTGTAATTGCACGTGTGAGTCACGAGCGGAAGTCCTCTGACTATCTTCGCACCACTGAGAGGGAAACACCATTTCCTGTGATTGTACACATTTCTAAAGCCAACAATTCTTTCACATCTAAGGTACCTTGTGAAGTTGACTACTAATTTTGCCATGTATAATACACTCCCATGTATAATAGGCACCCACATTTTAGTGCTAATTCCCATGTCTGATTCAAGTTATGCATGGGAAATAGTACTGCCCAAGTATAATGTGCAATCTTATTTTTCCCACAAAAATTTGGGCAAAAAAAGCATGCATTGTATTCGGCAAATGCAGTAGATCATAGGCTGATTATAATGCATTTTTCTGTTACAGTGAAAATATGGTTCTAAAATGATGTAAGTGATATGTGTTGAAGGAGTGCATTTTTTAAAATAATGAATTTAACTTAATTTGTTTAACAGACACATCAATTTTAACTATTATATAGATACTTATTTTTTAATTACCTTCATATTTCATTTATAACCTATTTTCATCTTGTAAATATCAACAGAAGGACCTGGTGGGGTAGCCAAGAGAAAAACTAAGGCCAAAGGTATTTTCTATTTTTGAAATTAGCCTTGAGTGAATCAAGTTTAATGCTTGAAAGTGCATGACATTTTCTAGATATGTTATGTAAATGCAGCTACTAATGCTAAACATGATTGCTTTTTGGTTTTGGGTGCACCTTTGGTCATAAGTAGTTTTAGTTTTATAAAGACCTCATTAAAATTTTTTCTGCCTCAAGCCTATAATATTAATTTTCTTTTCATATTACCAAACTTTGTAAGTCTTCACATTAAGAACATATATAGCAATATCATAATATTGTTATACTACATATAAATTTACATATACACATCCTACCCTCCAACTTAAAATCTTAGTTTGAATTTTTTAAAATACTGTTGGAAAAAAGATGAATTCATCAGTGATTGATTTTATTTCTCTGAAAGCTCTGATGAAGCTTTCTTAGGGCATAGTAAAAGTTAGTTTGAGCAAACATAACAGTTTCCAGTAAAATAAGAACTTAGATGTGTAATCTCTAGCACTGTATTATGTTGGTGTAGAATTTGCCATGTTTAATATTTGAATTGTTT
Organism: Phyllostomus hastatus; assembly: GCF_019186645.2. Classification (NCBI taxonomy): domain Eukaryota; kingdom Metazoa; phylum Chordata; class Mammalia; order Chiroptera; family Phyllostomidae; genus Phyllostomus; species Phyllostomus hastatus. Next base: position 7,357,130 of record NW_025334017.1, on the reverse strand, counting down.
AAAAGTGATTATACCTGTGACCTATTCTGTGTAGGCTAACAACTCATTGTTACAGCCCATTTATACCCTCTGGTTTTTCTTCTTCACATGAAAATATTTATGTCCTTCACAGAGAGGGGCTTGGGGAAGTGCATGGTTTTTTTTTTTAATATATCTGTAATATTCTTTTGTGCTTAACTGCTTGTCGTATTTGTAGTTTGTTTTTATATTTTTGGTGAAACATTAACAAGTGAGACTTTTACTATGTGAGTCGCAGGGTTTTGTGATTTGTAGTTTAATATTTTTAAGAGTAGGAAATTTTAATGTTTTAACTTTGTATCTTACCTGAGTGATATCTAGGAAGAAAACAGAATATTCACCATTTTATTCTTACATAAGTTATTACTAAATAGTGGCCAATAAAGAATAAATTTGCTTTTTGGTCTAGAGAGGCACATCAAACATTAAAGATTTAATACTTTAAAACCCGTGTACAGAACAAGACCTGACAGCACGGCCCAGGCTTCCTGCTCTTTCAGTGTTGTCATCTGCGTTGCTCTGTGAATGGCACTGAAGTAGAACGAGGACTTGGGTGGTTGATTCTTTGTGAATGCTACTTTGCATTTGTACAAGATTTTAATAAGAGTTTTCAGGAAGAATTGAATAACGTTTTATGCTGTGTAGGTTTTACATGATTTTGGTGTGCAAAAACATCTTCCACATTTTGTTAAAGAGATACTTTGCTTCTCGTGATTTCCTAATATGAGAGAGCAAGAAGGTGAAATTCACACCTTTAGCTAGCAGCACTATTAAACATTATATAAAGCAAGTTCAAAGCAGTGTCTTACATGAGATTTGAAATTGCCTGTATATTCCATTGAATTGCTTTCTTCCCTATGAACGTGGACAACATATATATGTTGGCTTGAGTGGTTCTACATAAATTAACAGGAAACATATTTAAAGGAATACTGATTTCATAATGTTGAATGTGAGCAACACAGAATTCTACTTATCATTTTAGATACTATAGATAATGAGTTTAAATTTTTATACTCAATGGATATTGTATTTTCCTTATTTAAAATTAAATGGAATTTAATTTTTCATTATGTTTTCAAGGATTAAAAGCACATATTTTAAGGACATAATTTTTTGTTAGAGGTAAAAATTTTAAAATTATCTTTGTGGAAATACTTGCAAGTTAGGGGAAATTTGTTCTTATGTTGTTGGTGTTCCTTTAATTATGTTGTTACAGTTGTGAAATGTGAGTTGTTAAGTAAAGTACTGACTTTATGCATGCACTCATTTGAATAATATTGCATGTTAACCTTGTTTTAAGACAAATTTATGCCATATTTTAAGCTGGAAAAATATGTTGCCAAGGTTCTAGAATTTCTTTTATAGCCAATACTTAATAGAGGTTAGCATCTATTTTTAACCAACTTGAAGTGGTATAATAAAGTCACTTTTTGAATGATCATTTTATGTGTGGGGAGAGATTTAAAAACAGACAATGCTTTTGCACTAAGCTGTCCTATGAATTAAGAGATTCTTTCAATAAACATTTTTTCCTTTGATTGGATAACTTGAATGTTAAAGAACTCACTAAAGAAGAGCTGAAGAAGGAGAAGGAGAAGCTTGAGTCAAGGAAGGAAAGTAAGAATGAAGAGAGAAAAAAGGGGAAGAAAGAAAAAGAGGATGACCGGAAGGATAAGAAAATTGCCGTTTCCGATATATCCAGGAAAGAGTCCGCAAAGACTAAAAAGGACAGAGAGAAGGAGAAAGTGGGACTAGATAAAGGTTCTAAAGCCAAGGAAAACAAGAAAAAATCAACAAATACAAAGGATATTTCTGGTAAAATGACATTCAGAGACAAAGAGGACAGGAAGGATGGAAGAAGTTCTACCAAACAGGCACATTTAGTAAAGGGAAATAACCAGAAAAGAAAGAACTAAAGCTCTAACGTCATGGTCCCAGGAAATGGTAATGGTCCTCTTTGAGTTTTGCTGCTAAAGGGCATAGGAAATGTAGTATTGCTCTGGTTGGGGAAGATGTGCAAGTTAGCCGTTGAATGTCTTTCTTGGTGCTCAGCAAATAAAGTCTTGATGTTTCAGTACACTGTCTAGTGCTTCTAAATTTAAAAGATGAAGCTTTAAAAATATGTAATAAAAATGTGATGTAATAACATTCTATTTTTATTAAGTTATTGTTCATGTATCCAGATAAATGTATATGTATAATATCCATTGTAATGAACTTAATATATTGAATACTTTTACTGGAGCTGAATAGAAATATTAAGATTTTAAATAGTATTTACATGTAGAATGACATAACTTTCAGGTATGATAAACACTCAGGTAGGTAGGAAGTTACCAACTTTCTTTATTTGCCCTTGGTTTTCTTCCTGCCTTTTCCTTCCTGCTTCCCTCTTTCCCTTCCCCCCCTTTCTCTTCCCAGGTCACCTCCTCAAGCTCAGGTGACATCCCTGCATTCCTCCTTCCCCAGGCTCTGGCCACCCACCCCCTTGTCTCTTAGGGGTTGCCGTTTCCTCGAGCTCTTCCCAGATTAATTCAGCTTTCCCTTCTCCCATCTCTTCCATTGAATCGTTTCCCTTTACCTCCTTCTCCATCTTGCTGAGCTGCTGCACTCCTTAGCCCTCCCCAGCTACCTCTGCCTTTTCCACCAGTCCTGCCCCATCTCCTGCTACCCAATAAACACTGTGTGCCAGGTACACTGTCCTGAGAACTCGGATACAGTCATAAATAAAAGAATTTCATTTAGAAGAACAATTTTATAACACTTTTGTTTATATCTTTACAGACTCAATAGTTATAGAAAGGCTTTAATTATTCAGAATTGTATATGCTTTCATTTCATAGCACCTGTTTTGTCAGTTACTTTGGTGGAATGCCATTATAGTTTTTGTATTTGATTGTGTCGTAATTGTTTACCACATTTAAGGAATTGCAAATTTGACATCTAACTAGAGGTCAGAAATTAGTTAAGAAAACATTTAATAAAAAGAAATTTCAGTTTGAATACATTTCTACGAATGGTTTGTACTCTTCTCTGCATGAGTGTTTAAATCTCTAATTGTGATTACTGGTAAGATTTAGTTACTGAATTAAGGGCACCCTGATTTGTTTTAACAATTGAAAGTGCTGCCACGAAGATTTTATTTTAAAAATTACCTACTTTTTTTGTATGAAAAGCTTAAAAACAGGTATTTTGACCTGATTAAAGAGATCTCATGTCAGAAATGTATAAGCATCAAGTGTGGATGTTTCTAAAAGCACTGCGCACCTATTATTGTATGCTAGCAGCTTTTACTGCTTAAAAGCAAACACAAACACTTAATTGACAAAAATTTCAACTGACATAATAGATTTACACATCGGGGGGAAATCCTAGAGATTATTCAGTTTAATATTTGTACCCAATTCAACCCTATTCTGTTTAAAAATTGAAGGTCAAAGAAATTGAAATGCGGTAACTTGGAGTTTTTATGTTGATTAGACAGGATTTTGTTGTTTTTATAGCTCACAGGAACACGGTAAACCAAAAGGGGGATTGTGTGGTTTACTCGTTTGGCAAATGCAGAGGCACTGGCTTCACGTTAATAGATCCTGAGTATAGGCCTGTAATCAGAGCCGTGTTTCTTCCTGGCTCTCCTCAAATCTTGGCTCTGCTGATTTCTGCTTGACTTGGCTCTATGTGGAGGTGCTGCCTCACAGAGAAGGTGGCCTGCAGCGAGCCCCTGACATACCTTTCTGGTTTAGCAATCGTAGTGCAAAGGGGCAGTTTTCTGGGATGGCTGTGGGAGAAAGTTTTCTGGGAAGTCCCTGGGAGAATTAATCACTGGCCCAGTTGAGCCTGGTGACCATCTGTGACCATTGTCACAACTATATTGTCACAGCCACACACCATTGTCACAGCAACACTGTAGTCTGGGTTGGGTTAGTTTTCCCAGGTTGGCTCCTATGCACAAAGCTTTCAGTGGGAGTTGAGTGTGTCCCACCAAACCACGTGAGATGTTTCTTCCGGGAGAGGGAGTTTCTGGGAGAAGTGGGAGGCCCTGATTGAGACCTGGGCAAAACCCAAAGCAAAGCAGGTATTCAACACACATAAATGTTAAAAAGATTTAAAAGACATGTTCTGAAATTAGACCGTGCTGCTAAGATGGATTTATTTTCAAGTGTAGGTACCAAATTTTAAGTATAATTTCTCTATAGATGATGTTTCTCCTTGAGGAAGGGTCGAGAATTATAATTGTATTTACTGGGGGTATTGTAAGAATTTTTACCTTGGTGTTTGAAGGACAGTGGCCATGGACAACAGTACATAAAGGCTAAATTCTAAGAAAATGAGTGAAAAAAATTTAGAATAATCTATAATCAGCATAAGCAATATAAATATTATCTGTTGCTGTTTAGTAAATGAAACACTTGGAAATATTAGTTCTGTCGAGTTCTCCTTTGAATTGATGAGCTCAGAATTGAACTGGAATGTCTCTACTAAAACACTTAAAAATATTTCAAGAGCTCTTGTGAACTTTTTTCTCTTCCCTTTTCTTCAGTAAATAAAGGTTTTCACTGAATTTCATTGAAGTTGAGGCCACACTTTAGCTGCACTGTCTTTAGATAACTGACTGTCCAACTAAAACACCATGAGATAAGCTTTGGGTCATGACCAATGGGTTGAAATTACACTTGTGTTCTCAGTTTTGCTCACTCTTTAATTTGGTGCATAGTTATTTCTGTATTCTGCTGCTTCATGTTGTTACCTCAGGATAATTAAAATTAGAAAAGTCACCCTTTTAAAATAAGTCAGCCATAAACTGGGAAAAAATGTTGTATTATGAAGTAATTGGGAGTCACAAGTCCTGAAAAGTGAAAATTAAACATACTAAGAATGTAAGTTTATTTTGTTATATCACTAACATTTTTTATTTAAGTTATACTATGTGATATTAAGAATGCTAAAAAGTGACATTACTGGTGTCATTTTTCTAATCATACAAAATTTCTATCATACAAAATATCATACATTTTGTATGATATTCTTTCACATGTGAGCAGCACAGTCACTGTAAAGATGATCAATTTACAAAATAGCTGACAGCCTGTCAGTTTTTCCAAGAATCTTTTTTATTATTTAATATGCAAATTACCATTTTGAAGCACTTGAGCATCATTAGTTTTTTCATTTGCTGTGATGTGCAACCTCTGTGTTTCATGGGCTAGCAATGGCTTTTTGTGTGAATTTTACTAAATTCTAACAGGACTTGTCATCATCTTCTTGAAATATTTTTTTACAGGATTTTCAGTTTTACTTTATGGGTGATTTGCATTGTGTGGACAGTTCTTTAGACATTTCACAATGAGGAAGAAACTGTTAAAGGAGTGATATAAAGGAGTTTGCATGAGTGCTCAAGTTAACCCAGGGAATTAATTCTGTGATTGGTTCATAGAGAAATATGTTATAGTGTTATGGCCACTCTGTCACTTTAGAGGTTCTCGTGATTACTTGGATAATAGGACTCCTTACTACAAGTACCATTTTTAGTTTTAAAGGTTTTAACTGTAATGTCATATACCATGAAATGGGTTTGGTGACTTAGACCAGGGGTCCTTAATCTTTAGTGACAGACAGGTACATTCGGGGCCTGTTAGGAATCATGCTGAACAGCAGGGGGTAAGCTTGAATATAATGCATGTAATCGTCTTAAATCATCCCAAAACCATCCCACCTCCACACCTCACCCCGTTCCATGGAAAAAATTGTCTTCCATAAAACTGATCCCTCATGTCAAAAAGGTTGGGGACCGCTACCTTAGACTCTGTGTCCATTGGCTTTGGTTCTTCTCTCCTGTGTCCTCCAGTATTCCCTTTCCTATTAATGTCCATTGGCAACAATTGTCCAAATCGATTACTTGGACTATTTCACTATAAAATGCATTCTTGGTAGTTCCAGTTTTCCTCTTTTGTGAACTGAAGATGATACCTTTCCCTCATGGTGGTTTCCCATTGTTGGAACTAGCTAGTATCACATGCATAGCAGCTGACACATTGTCAGCATTCACATTTTCCTTTCCTTTGGTGGGATAATAGTAATAATTCTGCTAAGGTGTTTCAGTCAGTCCTTAAAAATTTGGAAGGACTGGGCTGTGATTTCTGCTCCTACTTTTGTCAGTGGGTTGTGAGACAAATAAATCCTTTATCCTTTGTAAGTAATATATCTTTGTGAAATGGGTAGACTGGGTTGTTCTGCGGGGTAATTGAGAGGGCACATAACAGTGTTACAAATGCTGCATATGTGTGAAGCTGTACGAATGCTTTTGGATTTAAAGGATACAGCTGCAATGGGAAAACATAGGATATGAAATGTAAAGGCTAGAAAAGTTATGAAATAACTACTCTTAAGTCAAGAAATGTAATAACCAGCCTAATTATGAAAAACTTATTTATAAATTTGCTTTGTACTTGGACTATGTTTTTCTACAGAAGCAATTTTATGGTCTTTAGAGGTTTTCTACTCCAATCCACAAAAACTTTATAAATTCCTAATATCCAGTTCTGCAAATCTCAGTGTTTCTATAGAGAAAGACATTCATTATTCCTTCTCAAGGTGTTAGGAACATACGTAGTTGTACTTGTAGGTTTGTTATTCATATTTCTTTTGACTACATGTGAATCCATTCAAATGAGCTTGTGTGGACAAAAAAAAATAGAAACAAACAAAAACTATTGATTGGCTTTCATAATTGTGAAGACCAAGGAGTAGCTGTGGGTTTGGTTTTGTTTTGTTTTGTTTTCCTTTAGTTGTGCTGGATCTAGGTGCTCAAACATCTCTGGGCCCTCAGAATGGTGGCTTCTTTCTCAGGCAGCCTGTCCCAGATTGAGTCACACGTGCTCATAGTCAACTCTCAGCCTCACAGAGCGGGTGATGGTGTAACAAAGCTGTGATTGGCAAGACCATAATCATGTGAGTGTCCACTCTTAAAACTGTGGGGTGAAGGAAAACCAGTTCCATCACAGAAAATTAGTGTGTTCTTACCTAGAAGAAGGGGAAGAGGTGAGGTCCAGGCAATGCAATGGATATTTGGGCCCTGTATTTCATCTGCACTAATTGCAGGTGGTTTATGGAGTTTTTCTCCTCACCCCATGTCTATTTCTGCCACTGGGCAAATACAAGGAGTTGAATGGATGGGCCTTAATGGGTGTTTCAGAGTGAGAGCCATCCCAGCCCTTGGCCAGGAGTAGTTTTAGACAATTGAAAGAGCATAAGGGAATATTGTCATGTGGTAAATACTACCATTTAATTATCAAGTAAATCAGGTTTACCTTGTTGTTAAGCTCTTTCCATTTTCTCCTGGTTTTATTTAAAGAGAGAGTTTTTGTTCTTAGGAAACTAAAAGGGTGAGTATTATATAGCAGACTCATCTTTTGGGGGGAAATCTGAAAAAACCCTCAGTAACACTCTTCAGTCTCATGCCCTGCCTCCTCCATTTGCCCAAGGATAAACTTCATGAACTAGATGTTTATTACCAGTTTGCTTATCATTTTTACATAGAAATAAATTTCTGCAAAAGCTTCAATTTTGTAAGCCCTGCAGTGCAGAAAGCCATCTGTTTTTCTTTGTTCTAATTTTATACCTCATTTAATTTCACTTTACAAATGTATTATATATACATTATAGGGGTCTGTCTGTGATTTATTTATTTCTTGCCTCAAACCTTGCTTCTCTTGTATTGCAAAAGATTAGAGGAAGTCATATATTTAAAGTGTCCATTTTATTTTTGATAATTATATAAAATGCTCTCATGCTGGGTCATCTCTATTTTCCATTCATTGATTCATTCAAAATTCTGAGCATCTGCAGCTGACCAGGGGCTGTGCCAGCCACTGGGGATAGAGGCGGTCAAAGTGGCACTCGTCCCTGCAGGGCAGTGCTGTGAAATAAGCAGGGGGTTGAGGAAGAAAATAATGAAACAAGCTGTTGCTGGTACAGCCGGCCATTCCCCTCCGCCTAGACCGTGCTGCTGACACTGTGTGGCGGGTCACCTGCCCCTGCCTTGCATCATCCAGCCGAGCCATTCCGATTGCACTCGAGCTTCCCCCATCCTGTCTGAGGTGGTTGGACCACGTGCCTGCCAGTTATCATGCCCACCACTTTGCTTCATTCCTGGACTTAGCTTTGCTACCGGACTGTGATCTATGTTCAGTCTCTATCGCAGTAACTGACAATAATAGGCATTGACTGTATGTTTGTTGAATGATGAATATATAAAATTATATGATGAAGATGAAAAAGTGTGATTTATTTCCAAAAAAAGAAAAAACCAGAATTTTCTTCAGTAGTTGTTTTAACCACCTTGGAAGTCATGGATAGCTGTGCTGATGTTGCTGTGTGTATGTGCATAGAGAGGGGGTTAGTTTGTCTCTGTAGAAGAAATAAAGGAAAACTTAAATTGGTGAAAAAAATTATGCATTTGCTGGTTTAAATTATTTAATTCTTAAAACCCTTCTAAGGAGATGGGACTATTCTATCTGCTCTCCATGTCTATGGGAACCAAAGCCGTAGCACTGGTAGTGGGCTTGAGGTGGGGACTCAAGCGGAATTTGAAGGCAGCCCTCTTGGTCCGTGTGCCCGAGCTTCTTACACATCATCTTGTGTTGTAAGATGTTATGCTGAGTCCACCCCATTCCAGTCTTTGGGGAATCCTTTCATTGGTCTTAAAAGCAGCTTCTAAAAGGAGCCTTTTCGAAGTGTTTGATTTGTTTGAGATTTATATCATCCTCCCTCTGAAATCTGTACATCCTGAGTTGTGTGAAGATGCTTTGAATCTGGGATTCTTACTGTGTATCATGGGGTAGCTTAGTGCCAGGCTGCTGTCAGGATACCTGCTGACTTATGTATTTGCTTATTATACAAGCCAGGAGTAACGGCAGGATATTTTTCCAGTTTCATGGACAGAGTAGGGTTATTCTTGGGGTATATTGCTTTAAACTGTTAGACTCCTTGCATTTAAAGCAGTTGCAGAACTGAGCATCTCCCCTTGATAAATCAGCAGCTGGAGTAACTTGGGTAGGTAAGGTCAACATTTTTACCAGTCTGCATACCACTGATGAGTAAACCAAAGATTGACCAAGTTTTAAAAATGTCTTAGCCTTTTCTGGGCTTAAGTGTATGAAATCATATAAAACATATTGCTGTTTATAGTTCCCAGATTTTGTACAGAAAGACTGCCTTTTCTTATCAGCCCAGTGCCTCTCCCTAAGGGCCTAGCACTCCCTGTCTCACTGTTCCCCATACCATCTTCCCGTCCCATGTATTTTTCACTATCTAGTGTTTCATCGTATTGTGTCCTCTCTGTGGGAGGTAAGGGTTTTGTGTGTGTGTTTTCTGTAGAATAGTGCCTTGCCTTACTTAGCAGGTGCTAAATATTTATTGAGTAAATTAATGCAATATGCAAAAGACAGTATTTTAAACTATGCCATATATATGGGGAAAGGTGCATTTATCCTTTTTCTTGCAGTCAGTGGAGTTGGGTAGTGGTGAATGAGCCAGTATTGGGCCCGGGTAATTGTGTCATTCAAGTTTGTTATGAATGATGGATTTAAAGTGCTCATAATATTTACTTTTTGTAGCTTCTTCCATTTTTTAATTAAAGTTGGAGTATAAATTAGATTTTCTTAAATACAAACATTGTAAAATTTTTCTTAGTTTATCTGTTATGCTGAAAAAATAAAACTGAGATATGTTTAAGGGAATTAATTTATTTTCTATATCATATAGTGGCCCTGACCAGTGTGGCTATTTGGTTGGGGGTCATGCCGCAAAATGAAAGGTTGCTGGTTCAATACCTGGTCTGGGCACGTGCTTGGGTTGCAGGTTTGGTCCCTGGTTGGAGCGTGTGCGAGAGGCAACCAATTGATGTTCCTCTTGCACATCAGTGTTTCTTTCCCTCTCTTTTCCCTTCTGTCCCATGTCTCTAAAAAAATAAATAAAATCTTTAAAATCATGTAGGGCTGTGGTTGACTCACAACATTTGTTCAACTCTAGATAATTACTGTCCGGCAATTGTGGCCATCCTGTTCCTTGCACCAGTTTAGGAATAGAAGCAGGTTCTGGTTTTGACTATTAAAATTGAAAGGGAAGGCTGCTGGAGGCTTCTCAGAGAGATTTCCTCAAGCCTAAGAAAGAAGGAGAACAAGCGGAAAGCAAGATGTCCTTTGCTTCTGGACATTGTCTTGTCTAAAATGATGCAGCCAGCGCTGAGCAAGCCAGTCTGCCTCGCACTTCTCAGCTTGGGTAATAAAGTTCCTTCCTGCTCACGCCTGTGTGAGCTGGTATTCTACAGCAGTGCAGTCACAGCAACATCAGAACTGATACATTCCTTTCATAATGTGATTTTGAGAGTTTCACTACTCCACCCTTGCCATGTGTGCCTCATAATAAACCTAATAGGAAAAAGCTTGGCTTCGATTGTGAATTGACTTTATATGTATTTAGTTTTCTTGTTTAACTTTTGCTTACTTTTTGCCTAAAATTTTATGTGAGACTTCATGGTTTACCCCTGTTCTCTGAAGAGCACTTATTCGTGGACCGACATGAATTTGGGTAGCAAAAAATAAATACTGGTAAATAAATCAATCGAAACACTAAGATGAATTCTTCCATTTGGGTTGTCGAAGCAGTAAGAATTAGTCTAGAATGTGTGTGTGTTAAATTTTAGGAAGTGGATTATGTAGGTTCAGGGAAAGAGATGTGTTAATATGATGCTCAGCTTTTTTGGTGTTTACAGTATTATTTGTTTTTTGTGCTGAGTTCACCTCTGCAAAATAACGATCAGTTATCAGTAAATTTACAGTTCATCTGCCACACTGGACAGAAAAGAAAACTGCTCTGTATTTTCTCTTGTTATATGCTTTCTTCCTCCTGTCATTTTTCACATTTTACAATCTCAATTTTAGAGGCAAATAACTCCCAGTTGATTTGGAGAAAGCCTACTTGAGGGACATTTTATATCTGAATATTGATGTACTAGTAGTTTTCGAACATTTTCACCAAAAACATGTTTTTTCCAATGAAACTTTTCTCAAAACTGTTGAGGGGGATTTATGGCTATTCATATATTTGGTGGGAAGATTTTATTGCTTATTGAACTTTTGGAGCACAGTTTGGAAACCTACCACATATGAGATTAGTGAGGAATCACCCTGTAATGTTTTATTCAAACACAGATACTTTTGAGGGTAAAATAGTTGTACCAGGACAATCAGCTGGGGCTGTCCCCAGCAAACTAGGGTCGTGCTGTACTGGTGGGTGCTGAGCACAGGTATGAATCTATTTGGCAAGCAGTAGTAGGGAAATCTCTATGATTCCCTGTTCCCACATTTACAGCCACTGTAGTGTAGCTAAAGAACCTCGTACTTCAGGGAATTTCTGTAGCCCTTTGTAAGTCACACCACTGTCAGTCTTCAGCCCTTCAGAAGGTGTTCACTGAGCACCTGCTATGTGCCAAGTGTTTTCTGAGGTGCTGAGAGCAATGGTAAGTTACATGATTCTGAAGATTCTTAAGGTTTCTGCTATTAGCAGTGAATAGTTCCATACTTGTAACATTTGGGAGATGTAAGAATGATAAAGTGAAATACTACACAGGAGCTTTTAACCTGCATTTGGCATTTAAAATATGATGTATTTTAATAGGCCCTCATCTTCACCCACCTCTTCCCCATCCCCTGAAAATGAACTGTGGTTAAGGTCTGTGGATATTTGTGCATATTCCCTTTGGAGCTTGTTTTATAGTGAGAAGTCACTTTCATTTTAGGGATAAAATACAGCTGTATTTTGTTTGTTTTACTGGTGTTCCGCTTTTTTATGTGAGTTGTGTTGAAAACAACCAGAGGAAATAAAGTGATGAGGTGTGGTCCTGTGTGTCTCTCTCTCAGTCTCTAGGATTTGGGAAGTGAGACTGTGTTTTGTGAATGAGGGAATAATGAAGGTGTAAAAAGAAAAGGGAATGATAAGGAAAAATACAAAGAATCAAAAAAGAAGAGTAAAAGACATTGAAATGAGAATTTCCTATGCTACAATAGTATATGTACATTAAGAGTTTATAAAGGTGCTTGAGATTAGAAAATGCCTCCTGGTCCTGTCTTGGCTTTTCTGCTCCAGACTGTAGACATGCACAACATCCTCCCTTCAGTGGCAGCTGTTGGTGGTCACTCCCAACAGGCACCCCCAAGGAACCTGGGGTTCTGTGCGTGGGAGCCGCAGACTCCTGAACCAGATGGTTTAGCCTTCTAAGTAGTTGCAGTTAATGGAGGATATGTTTTATTGTTCCACCTATAAAGTACCAAAGAACTGATTCAGTTGAACATATTTTAGACCGGTGTTGACTTTAAAATTAACTTTCATGTTAAATTACCCTAAAGTTTTATTTTCCTGAAGACATAAAAAACTTTTTTTATCTGTATCTTTTAGCTTTTATGGAATAATGTGACTGCTTGTGTTACCGTTAGAAGATTATAAGTAGTTGTGTATGATTTGTTCTCAATGTTAACTATAATTTTCATGAATAAATAATATATAAATTAAAATTAGTGTGCTCATAAAAAACAGTAGAAATTCAAGTATATTTTAGTTGTCTTTGCTGAATTCAGTACTCAAGACCTAGAAATTCAAGACTTTAACCATTGATGAACACAGCTTGAACTCATACTGAGGTGCTTTAGGCAATTTCAGACATAACTTTGTATTTTAGAGATTTGTGAACATTTAAACAATGATATTTTTTACCTGAAAGGTTAACTTAGGTAAAGAGAGGTTAAAGGCCCAGGTGAAGCTAAAGAACCAACTATTTTCCTACTTCAGTTTTTAAACTTAACAGTGTTTTCATGTAGTATAAACTCTTATAAACTTTGAATTACTTGCACAATTGATAAAGTGTTTAAAAATATTATTTGTCCTGGTCTAACTTGTCAAAAAAGAGAAAAATATGTAAGTTAACTTTGTGAATAAAAATGCAGGCCTTAAAGAAAGATCTCCTTCAAGGCCAACAGTGGGACCAGAAGAGGCTGAGGCACACGCTTGGCTGAAGGCACAAGCTCCTGAGGGGTCAGGTAAGCTTTCCTGTGGTTGTGACTAGGTGCATCAGCCTGGCACGTGTTCCAGCTTCCAGTTTCCAGGATCATGTTCTACCCATAATTTGTTGGCAGTATTTACAGAATTGTGAAATCCTTTTTCTTCTCTTCTGCAATTTTATGATAAATTTTATGATAATTCTTTTCTAGTAAAAATTTACTCAGGATGATTTTAATTTCTGAGATCAAGAGTCAAAACCACAGCCCTGCCCAGGGTGGCTCAGTTGGTTGGAGCATTGTCCTCTAAACTGAAAGGTCACAAGGTCAATTCCTGGTCAGAGCACATGCCTAGGTTGTAGGTTTGGTCCCTGGTCGGAGTGGTGGAGAGGGAGCCTATCAATGTTTCTGTCTTTCAACATGGATGTTTCTCTTCCTCTTCTTTTCCCTCCCTTCCTCTCTCCAACACCAGTAAGCATGTCCTTGAGTGATAATCAAAAAAAAAAAAGGCATGCATAGATGGTTGCTCAGTGCCTAAGATCACACGGTTAGGAACATTGTGAACTGTGTTTCTTGATTCCAGTCCCAGGACTGCTATACCTTATCACCTGGCGAGTGAAGTTAGATTGTACACTAGCTGTCATCATTTCTCACGTTATTCAGTAGAGTAGGTCTACTGAGTTCCCAGTCTAATGAGTCTCCTTTCTGCATCAAAAGGCTTCTCTGACCTCCAGGTATCTGTGAAGCCTGTTTTACATATTTATTAATTGGTTCCCAGATCAATTCAAGTATCTTTTTAGTCACCCAAGGGCCTGTGACCCATGGAATGACAACTCCTGAAATCTCTTAACAAGTTGATAAATGAATTTGAATCCATTACTATTATTTCCTATTTGTGCTGAGATATCTATTACAAAGTACTATTTAATTTCTACACATTTTCACTTTTACTTAGATGTCAAATACCAGTATTTGGTTTTATTTTGCCATCTAGTGGAAATACTATGTATGACATCACATATTTAACAGCAACTTCAAGTCTGGATCCAATGGGTACTTTGGCTGATTTTATCATTTTGATGAGTAATACTTGATTTTCCTTCCTTTTAAGATCAGTATGTTGATTTGATTTTTAAATTTGTTCAAGTCATAATCCTGGGAGATATCTACCCTCTCCCTCCCATTCCTGTAGAAGTGCTATAAGCATGCCATGGCAAGAGTGATTTTTTTAAGACATAATTTAAATGTGTTCGGATTTAACATCTTAGATTTTACTTCATGCTAAATAAGTTTATAATTAATTTTTTCAAAGTTAGTAGCTACTCTGTAATGTGCCATTCACTTTCACTTTTTAAATTTTTTTTGTTAATATTAGTCTGTGCATATTACTGATAACTTTTACTCCTAAATCTGAGTTTATTATCACCTCATATCCTTTTGAACTTCTTGGCAATATTTGGCTTAGTTTAAATGTTGCCTTTTTAACTTTTCTCTAACCTGACTTAGCTTTTCCCTCATCTCTAGCTACCACTTGTTCCATAAACATAGGTACACACCTCTCATTAAAACACGGTAAAATAATCCCCCCTTTTCATCCCTAGAGTCTTTTCACTCTGCTTTCCAGTCCCTCTCCTTGCTGTACTAGCCGGACCTCTGAAAGAAGAATCTGGAGTTGCTTTTTTGCTTTCTTTTCCAATCTTTCACTCACCTCAGTCTGGCCTCTGCCTCTGCCTGTCCTCCAGGGGCAAGCAGGGGCGTCACAGGATCAGTGGACCGCTTAAACAGCCTGCTGCACCCCCAAGTTCCAACGGTGCTGAAGCAGAGGAGTCTGGAGGGGCATGTGAGGGCTGGATGGTGGAGGTCTTGTATTCTGTTCCAGAGAGCTTGGATTTTCATAGCTTCCAGCAAAGGAAGCCATGAAAAGGTTAAGCAAAGGAGCAGAGTGCCACTCGCCACTTCTCCTTACTCTACAATGTTCTCTGAAAGCTGTAAAACTGGGGATCCAGTTAGGAAGCTGTCGTGGGCACTGGGAGAGATGATGAGGGAAGAATAGAGATGGGCAGGCTCTACTGTGATTATAAGAGACACTGTATTTAAAAATGGTTTGTGAAATATAAACATCTACACAAATAGGCACTTATTTCTGTGCTTCAGAAATGGTTTTGTATTGTGACTAGCAAAATAGAGTCTTGAACTTTTACCTATATGAAGTTCCAATAAACTTAACTGTTTTTGTCATTGAAAATTAGCCAATGTCACTGGCACTGCTTTCTATTTACTGAACATAGATGATATTCGTTAGAACATTTATAGTAGTGCTAGTGAATCATAGCTTCCGGTTTGTTCTGTGATGTTGCAATATACTTGATAATCCGATAAGCACCACAGTGGTGTCGGAATCTCATTGCTACTGCTCACTTTTATAATGAACATCTTGGATCTCTGAACTGACTGTCACATCAGATGGGGTTCTCCAAAGCTGAAAGGACGGTCACTTATGAAGTAAGGTCTACTCATGATTCCTGGCAACTTCTGGGAGTGGTCAGCCCCCCGAGACCATCGCAGTTCCCATACCAGCCGGGGCCGGTCTCCTGACTGTCAGGGAGACATATACATTAATGTATACCGCATTGACTGTGTACGCTAATGTATACTGACCTTGCCTTACACATTTTTATCTTTATTTCCCTGCACTTTTCTTTCTGAAAGCTTTGCCCTCCCCACTTTCTTTATTCTGTCATTAGTGTGGATTTTGTTCATTACAAACTGAAATAATTTTGCTCTGAGTAAGGTATTTTTTTAAAGAAAAATCTGAAACCAAATTAGACTTCCTATTGTAAAATCTTATGAAGTCTTTTAAAATTTATATCTGCTGTCAAAGTAAAATTAATTTTAAATAGCTACCATATTTGCCAACGTAGGGGAAAAAAGCGGTCAATCAATATGAAAAGTATGCATAGTCGATTAGCCCGATATATTTATTTCACTCTATACACATGGATTCCATATATCAGGTTCTACACTGATGTCTAGATCTTTCCTACTTAGTTATGTTTTGTAATTATTTTAGGACCTCAGCATATCGAAGATGAAATACAAGATGAAATTCATTCCCCTCTCCATGAAACAGTATACACAGAACATGGTATGAATTAAAATCTGTTTTTTAATGCATTACTAACATAATGAAATGATTGAATGACTTGAACATTATTTTAAAATTTAAATAATAATTGAGTTTTTTAAGTTATTGAAAAATATTTTTGATATTTTTTCAATAATTTGATACCACTGAACTTGCTTTACCCCACCTTACTGTTAAGGAACTTCTTGCTTACATCTAAGAAAGAAATGGTAGGAATACGTGGGAATAAACAAGTGGATACCAATAGCACATCAAGAACAGATGGCGGGGGCCGGGAGGAAGGAAATAGGACACAGCCAGCTCACTGCTAGGGGCTTTTGGGTGTGGTCGCTGACTGTCACAGTTCCCTGCTTGGTGGGTCACCGCAGCACGATGGGCAGCTTTGAATTAGGTGGGCCGTGTTACCAGAGAGGAAATAAACACTTTCCCAGTGCTTACATCTAAAAACTTTCTAATGTGAACTTCCGTACAGAAAATGGGAAATGATACTCTAGAAACCAGTGTTTTAGGATTTTGTGAGACTGGTTCTTGAGGCATCCCTTGGTCAAAGCAGAGAGTAAACCCCCCAAGTGTAACTGACAAAGAGATTTTGAAGGGGCAGAACATGTGATAGCCTGGTAGTTCCAATGGTTTGTTGTGAGCTAAAGGTAATCCTAAAAGAAAAAAAATTGTTTCTTTAAAACAAACAATTCTCCTCATTTAAATCATCTTTTGGCAGGCCTAGTAAACTGTCCTTTCCAGTCAGATGTTTGGGGGTTAAGGGTAGAGCGCCCCATCTGGTTCCCTCGGTTCTGGTTGGGAGATAAGCCTTTGCCGAGCTGTAGGTCTTTGCCATTGGCTGCCAGGACTCCAGGAGCCTGTGTCCTTTCATTACTGGTTTCATCTCAGCTAGGAAAGTGCGCCTGCGTGTGCATCTGCCTTTTCTGCATCTCGTTTTAGACAAAGAGGATGAAGCCAGAGTAAGTGATTTTGACCTAATGAGGTAAGGGCTGCGATTATGAAACACAGGATGCCGCGTGGGGCTTGCTCACGTCGTGAGGTTAGCTCAGCTTCCCGAGGAAGCGATGTTTTGATTTAGGAGCTGAACATGGTGTAGTGCCTCGCCAGGAACGTGTTGTCAGCAGGTATTTTAAGTAAAGGACATACGTGAAGAAAGTCCACAAGCTAAAGCGGATCACAGAGGAGTTTAGGATGGCTGGCACATGGGGGACGTAGGTGGAGAGTGATGAGGGGGAGAATATTTTTGCTTGATTCTAAGTCACTGGAACCATCGGAGGGTGTTGAGTGTTGTGCACTCTGTCTGCAGTGCGAAGAGTGGGTGGGAGGGACGTCAGAGGGGAGGTGGTACTGGTGGCCCAAAGGTGGGGAGGGAGAAAGTGGAAAGGCTCGGTAGACATTGAGGTGGGCAGATGTAGGAATTCAGATGGGAGGGGGAGAAATCAAGTCTAGCCCCTGTGTTTTTGACACAAGCCTTTATCTTGGAGCTGTTCTGGTCATTATCAAGACTTTCTCTTTAGAAGATCACAGAGGCCATGGCTTTAAATGTTACTTGTATCACTTTTGAATATACGTCTGCAGCCCTGATCTCCCATCTGAGCTCCTGGTTTATCCAGGTGCATACTTACCTCCATTTGTGTGTGTTTTTGTGTATCTTAGATTTAAATTGCACCTAAAGCTGAATTCCTGATTCCTCTCCATCTCCAGCCCTCCTGCTGCATTCCCTCCTAATATATATTTGCTCTTATTTCAGTCTTACATTTTAGTTAATAGTCTCCTTATCCACTCAGTTGCCTCAGCTAAAAACCTGTGAGTGTTCCTTGATTTCCCTCTGCTCTTCTCCCCCCACATATAACCCATGAGCAGGTCCTGTCGACTTTGCCTCCAGCACGTGTCTGGACTCTGCAGCGTGTCAGATGTCACCGCCGCCTCTTGCCGTGACCACTTCAGTGGTATCCCGCTGGGTCCCTGTTTCCATCCGTGCTCCTCTGCTCCCTGTGTTCGATGGGGCCTGGCCTGCTGTGCCCATCTGGGCCTGGCCTCTCTCTCCCTCAGTCACTTTCTCTAGCCCAGCTGGCCGTGTCTCCCTTGTCATTGCAAACCTATCCCTGCCTTGGGCCTTTGCACTTGTTACATCTTGTGCTGGGGTCAGGGGGGTGGGTGTGAAAGAGAGAGACAGAGAGATCCAGTTTCCTGTCTTAGCAGACCAGACGTGACCTCCCAAACCACTGTCTCTGAAGTAGACTCTCTTCCCCATCACTCTGTGTTTCATTGTTGGGGTCGAGTCTTCCAGCTACCATCTTATAGCTGTGCCTTAAGAGTCTCTCATGGCCTTCATCCTTCAAAGTGGGGTGTTGTGGCTGCAGAGGGCTCAGCAGTACCCTGAGTCTAGTGAGCCCTGAGGATGCTGGTTTTTCCATCAGACTGTCACTGTCAGGGCGGTGGGCACTCACGGATTGTGGATGAGGTTTGGCTGAGAGAGGTAAATCCTGCTCATGTAAAAAGCATCAAATTATACTGGATAAAATGAGAGAAAGGGAAAGGAATATGGTAGTAAGATAAAGAATCATGAAATTACTGACAGGAATGATAATCAGTAATTGATATCCTGAGCAACAAAATCCTGAAATGAGGAAAAACAATATAGCAGGCTATGATGAGAATGCAGAAAACATGAACAGCATTGACATAAATGGGCCTACATAATTCAGTAAGTCCTGAGAGCCTCACCATGCCTCATTAATAGTAACAAAGGGCATCTTGCAGTCTTGGGGTAGAGTTCTGTAGCAGTAGAAGTAGTAGTATTGTTGTTACTGTGATGAGCATGATGTTTGAAGTGATAACAATAGTACAACAACACTTAAATACTTGTGGGCCAGGCATCTTTCTAAGTGCTTTAATCCTTACAACAATGCTCTGAGTAGGTACTCTTATTTCCTCTTTATGAAAGAGAAATTTTAGGCACAAAGGAGTTAAGTAACTTTCTCAGGGTGGCACAGCTGGTGTGGAAGAACCTAAATCTGGGACCATACATTCCAGACCCCACAACCCTAACCACCATACCACACTGCACAGCAAAGTCTTGTTCACTGGAGCTCTCTGGTGAGAGTGAGAGCATTACATATAGGACATACTCTGCTTGAAGACACATCAAGGTACTCTGGGGAGAATTCTTTCACACCACAGTGACCATCTATATCGTGCTGCACTGGAATAAGGCAGCATTTCCAACAGCTACACAAAAGAACAATATAGTATATGATAAAAGCCTTAGAAAAGGACACAGGCATCTTTGCAATACTTAAAGACTGTAACATAGGAACCTTTAGAAACAAAGTATAATCCAGGAGACCCAATACAGATGATCTAACATATGGTTTAGGCAAGTGGCTGCCCATTGCAATACAATGTGAATGCAGAGTTATTTAAAATTGTTACATGGAATTTTATGTGAATTCTCAATGAAAGGTCACTAACTTTCTCTTTGATCTAATTAAAGAGAAAAATATATTAATATTTATGAATTCACTTATTTATTCATTAAATATTTATTGGGCACTTCTTGTGGTGGGCATGGCCCTGGGTGCTGGGCATACGTAGTGAACAAAATATATGAGGCTCTTCACCTTACTGGGTTCATGGTCTCGTGAGAGAAGACCTACCCACCCCCCGCAGGTGGGCCAGCACTTGGCCAGAGTGAGAACAGAGCTTCGGAGTGGGCACCAGCATGTGCAGTGTCTGTTGGCTGCTGTGGAGCCCCTGCTGTACACCTGTGCCTCTTTGTTCATTGTCATTTCCAAGGAGAAGACTTACAACAAGAGGAGGATGGACCAACAAGAGAACAGCAACCAGAAGATGATGATTTCCTTGTAGGAAGCGATATGGACGATAGATTTGAGTCCCTGGAAACTGGAACACTTCAGGAAGGTAGGACATTTTTTGTTTTTTTGGCTTTCAGAATAAAATACAATAGGCAGTGTGTAATTAAAATTACTTAAGTTTTTCTTTAACATCTTTAAAGCCAATATTTAACTTTTATGTACAGTTTTTTAAGTTGAAGCTAAAATTTTCAACTGAAATGTTTTTTCCCCTAAAATAAATAGGTATCCTAATTTTGATTGAAAGCATTTTTAGGGAAACTCAGAACATATAAATTTCTTATACAATGTAAGTGAAATAAATACTTTAGCCCATTATTTTATTGTTCTCTCTAGAGTGCCATGGGTTATAAAAAATTCAAGCAACTGATAAAATATTTGCTTGATAACCTATCACAGGCTCTTGTTCTGCTATAAACTCTGTAACTACAGTGAGTGGAACACAATTCTTAGACTTTATACTAGGGATTGGCAAACTTTTTCTGTAAACAGCCAGAAGGTCGATACTTTGGTCTTTGCAGACCACGTAGCCTCTGTCAGAACCATCCAGCTCTGCCGCCGCAGTGCAGACACAGCCCTGGATGATTCTGGAGTGGGTATTTATGGCTGTGTTGCAGTAGAAGTTTATCACAAAACCAGGAGGCAGGATTGATCTGGGCTATAGGCCATAGTTGACATTTCTTGTGTTTCAGTGTTTTATTTTATTAATTTCTTTGTAAAGATTTTATTTATATATTTTTAGGGAGGGGAAGGGAGGGAGAAAGGGGGGAGAGAAACATCGATGTATGAGAGAGACATCCATTGGTTGCCTCTCGCATGCCCCCAACCATGGGCCTGGTTCTCAACCCAGGCACATGCCCTAACTGGGAATTGAACTGGTGGCATTTTGCTTTGCAAGAGGACACCCAACCCACTGAGCCACACCAATCAGGGCTATTTTTTTAAAAAAAATTTAAATTAAGTTCATTGAGGTGACATTCATTAATAAATGTACAGATTTGAAGTGTACAGTTCTTTCTATAATACGTCATCTGTATATTGTATTTGTATTGTGTGCCCACCACCCAAAGTCAAATCTTCCTCTGTCACCATGTATTTGACCCTCTTTACCCGTTACTACCCCCATCTCCATCTCCCATCCCTCTGGTACCCACCACACTGTGGTCTGGGTCTGCGAGTTTCTGTTTTTCTTATTCATTTGTTGTCTTCCGTTTTATGTCCCACATGAATAAAATCATATGGTTCTTGACTTTTTCTCTCTGACTTACTTTGCTTAGCATGATCCTCTCAAGATTCTCCTATGTTGTTACAGATGATATATGTTATCTTTTCTTATGGCCGATTAGTGTATAGGTGCCACATCTTCTTTAGCCAGCCATCTGTCAAGGGCCACCGTGAATAAGGCTGCAGCAAACATGGGGTCTTCTGGGTACCTGTGTGTCAGTTGAGTAGTTTACCTGGGATCATGTGCAATAGCCAAGTTATAGTTATTGACTATTGATATACAGAAAGGCAGTTTTTTGTGATAAAAACTCTTTATATTTTTGTGCTCTGCTCTGCTTTAATATGAGACTACCATGATTATTAGAAGCCTTGTTAAATAAGTACAAATGCTCTCTTCTTATGACATCTCTCTCTTTTGTTAAAGTAGTC
This sequence comes from Phyllostomus hastatus, assembly GCF_019186645.2. Lineage (NCBI taxonomy): Eukaryota > Metazoa > Chordata > Mammalia > Chiroptera > Phyllostomidae > Phyllostomus > Phyllostomus hastatus. The sequence goes on along the minus strand of NW_025334017.1, from coordinate 7,335,387 downwards.
CTTTAAGACCTTGATGAATTCTTAGAAGATTTTAAGCTGCAAGTTTTGTACTCTGATTAATTTATGTCATTTTATTTAAAATATGCATATGTAAGTGATAATTTTATATTTAAAATGAATACTAATGCAACGTTCTTTTGAAGATGCATGTTTCATTTTTAAAGAGTCATAAAAGGAAGCAAGCCTATGTGGAAGCTGGGGAAATGTTAACCACATCACACAACATGTCCCACCCCGTCGTGATGATCAGTCCTTGGCAGAGTTGCCTCAGGACCCGTGTAGCAACATGGCACCACAGGCCACACAGGATCTAGACCAGAGGTCCCTGGCAGGGCTCAGGGATTAGCTAAGTCTAAACCAAGTTCAGAGAAATAGACAGAGCTATGAGAAACAGGCAGTAGGTCAGCCCACAGTGCCTGTAAAGGTAGAATGGTCCTGGGCCATAGGGTCGTGGATCCAGAGAGGGAACTTCTTATGAACAAGTCCACTAGGGTGACCGATAGCCCTACAAATAGTTTTGATCCTGGGCACAATGGAGATCACCTAGAGAGCTTGTAAAAGAATACGTGTGACCCACCCAAGACAAAGTGAATTGGAATGTTTAGGGACTGAGGCCCCGAAGTGGGTAACCGTAAAGGTATTGCAGATGATATTACAGTGCAGCCAGCCTTGGGCAGAAGTGTGGGGAGGTTGTTTATGTGCCATGTGTCTCCACTTACATCCCACCCAGCTGTGTATTCCCAGCTGTAGGCAGGACACTTTTGTCCTGGAGAGTAGAACGCTGCAGTGGAATCTGAGGTAGATCAGAAATACACCCTTTTCTGGGTCCAGCCTTTGTCACTGTTACTCTGCCTAAATCACCCTCTCTCTAGCCCAGGCTGTGGTGTCTGTCAGCCTCGAGGGGGTATTGAATGGATCAAAGAGAGTGCGGGAATCATTTCTAAATGTAGTTCTAGTGAAAGATAGTGTTTGGCAGACATTTAATTGATGTTTCATATTTGATTTTAATAGTTCTTTACTTTCAAAATGAAATCAATGGCAATAGGGTCAGAAGATACATATACAGTATATTACATGCCACTTTATGAAATAGCAATATTGATTTAATGTTACTTTTTTTCTAGAAACTAAAGATAGTTACCATGCAGAAGAGACAGGTAAGATTTCAATTTAATATTCTTTTTTGATTAGAATGGGTCTTTTACTATAAAAGGGCATTGAGAGAGAAAACATTATCTATCACCCTTTATTAATAATACATTATACTTAATATGTTAAATATATAATATATACTTAATGATTGTTTTGTACAGTAGATCATAGTTATGTATGTATGCATACATATTTACATCTTTGTATAGTTTTTGTGATTTTTGAAGTTTCCTTCCTGAGGATAAGTGCCTAGTAGTGGAATTACTAGGTCAAAGACACAGTGGAATTTCACATTTTGTGGTCTTAAATTACAAAGTCAGTGAAAGGTCAGCATTATGTATTGCCCCATGCATGTGTCCCCAGAAGGCATGGCCGCACTGAGGATGGACACATCGTCTCTCAGGATGAGCCTATGCTGTTGTCCAGTCTCCTCCCAGTGCTGGAGTGGGTCCTTCTTTCTGTGCTGAGGGACCATGTGATATGGACGGCTGGCATTCAGCAGCCATACCATTTCAACAATGTGTATCTGCAAACACCAAACTTATGTTGCAGCCTGGGAGTACTCAGGTACTGAGTCCAAGTGAGGGCCTGGAAATGGGGTGTGTTCTGGCTCAAGCTCCGTGGCAGGCGCTGGCTGAGTTGATGGGAGGAGGGCTCCCTGCGCTGCTCTTTCTGTCTGTCTGTCTGTCTCCCTCTGTCTTTGGGGAATTTAATATAGGATGTATTCTGTTTTTGTGTCAATCCATCCTATTTTGTTTTCTGAATATAGTTGAATTTGCATAAGCTAAATAGGCATATGGCTTCACTGTTTTTTAGTGGGGACTGTCTTATTTATCTTTGCATTAAGCATTTAGCACAGGTAGTACCTGTTTGTTCCATGAGTGAAAGTGAGTTTGAGCATCAGTAGGATTCAATTTTACATTTCTATCATTACTGTAAATTTTGCTGTTCCTGTTTTGAATATCAAGCATAATTCTTCTTCCTTGATATATATTTGTAATTTTCTAATTATTTCCTAATTTATAGCTTCACAGGTCTATAATCAGGATACAGAAGATATGATGTATAAACAGGAAGATTCAGGTTTGTGATGTGTTTTTATTCGAGATCTGTGGCCAAGGCCATTTTTATCCCTGGGTGAATGGTTGCTTCTGACTGAATGGAGTACTGTTTATGATACTCATAATATTTGTGGTTGCTTGGGTAGTTATAGAAATTTCTGGATATAGTTGAATGTTATAGGGGGAAATGAGGAAAAGAGGAGCTTTGTTTCTCAGATCCCCATTGGGATGCTGGTCTTCACAGACCAGACCAGAAGGAAATTTGGAAATGAGCGAGGCAGAAGGATGGGGTCAAGTCCGACTGGGCACGATGCTGGTACTGGCCCTTCTTGTCCTTTGGCTTAGACAGCAAATTATAGAACTTCATTTATCTTAAATTTTATTAAGTGATAGTAATAATATCTATCTTATACAGTTGTAAAGATTAGGATTTATTTTATAAATAATTTCAGAATGATGTCTAGTAATATGTTTGGTTTTTTCTTGGTTGACAAAGGGATATATATGTTTTTTCTTTTTTTTCAGATTCCAGTGAACCAGTAATAGATGATGATGAAAGAACATACCACGATGCAGGTATTAGATGAGTATTTTCACTAGATTTTAAACATTATTGAAGATTTACAGTTGCAATGCTTCATTAACATGGTGATTTTATTTTCAAGGAGACCAAGAAGAAATCTTAACACCTAATATAAAACTTTGTAACAATATTTCATTATTAAAAAAATATGAGGCTTTCATATTTCACCTCATCCACCACTGGCTCTACAGAAAACAGAATATTAATTCCCAACTCTTCTTTTGTGTATCTTGCTTTATGCCAGTTTGAGGAATTTGCATGAAAATAATTTTCCTGCCCTTTCCTCTAGTGTTTTTAGGCAGAGACATTATTCATTGACTGTGCAAACATTAATATTTAAAGAAATAGAATTCTGTATTTGAGATTGTGTTTTTTAGCTAAGAAATTATACACAACAACTCAACTAATACTTATTTTTATCCTATTCTTTTTTCTGCAGACGGTGTAACATACCAAGACCATGATCAACAAGGTGTGAGATGCTTCTTAAACTTAAGCCACCTACTTGTTTTAAAATATTCTCATAGTTCGACTGTATTTTATAGAGGATAACATTTTAAGCTGCAAAATCATAACTTAAAACATCCAAATGAATTGTAGTTTTCAAGGAATTTACTGGCGGATATTGTTTACCTATTTCATTGGTTTGCCATTACCTAAATAATTTCTTAAACTCATTGCAAGCTGCCTTAGGAAGCAGTTAAGAATTATTCAGGAAAACTTACCTCATTACTTTATAGGCATTGCAGTCCTTTGACTAAAATATATCTTGTGCTCAGAAAGCTATTTTAGTCCAACATCAACTACTCTAGCTGCTTCTGCAAATTTTGTCACCCACTCTGCAATGAAGATGACTGGTCTGCCAGTGTGAGAAAGGTGCAGAAGAATCTCACTGTAGGCTTAAAGGCCGCATGGAGAAAATAGTTCTGGTAAATTTGTGCCATGGGTAGCATCAGATTCACATTTAGGTAATTATAGCTCCTTTTATTGCAGGAGCACTTCCTGTGCTGTTTTATGAAGCTTCATGGAATAGATTATATTGTTGCTACTTCCCAGATGAGAAAAATAAGGTTCAGAAAATGAGACTAATATGCATAAGTTCATATGACTAAGTGTTTGTAGAGCTAGTGGTGTATCCTTTCTATTCCAGTATCTTCAAGGATAACTGTAGAAGGAAAGAAGTTAGTCAATATAACTCTGCATGTGAAGCAAGAAGGATAGAGAAATATATAGTGCTGAGTCAAATATGGAGAACTTTTCTGTGTGCAAGGTAGCTCTAGGGCATGGCATTCGTACATGAGTAATAAAGAGTCCTTACTTCAAGAAATTTGTCGTCTCACAATACTTGGTAAATCTTGATTGGAGAAAATTAAGAATGGCTTGCGGAGACCTGATAAACTAATTTCCTAAGTGTGTGTATTTAAAATTTAAGACTCTATCAAGATCACCCATCCACAGTGGCTGTTTGTATTAAGATGTAAATGATAACATTGGAAGAATCCTGGATTCTATTTTCAGGGACTATTTTTTTTTATGGGAAATGAAATAACTTGGCAACTATGATTACATTTATATTTTCTTTTCACTTTTGAATTTGAAAAAGAAAATAGAAATTTGGAAATTAAAAGCTGCATGCAGAGGTAGAATTTGAAGTCCTTTTCTAATTTCTGCCAGTCATTTTAGTGTTTTTCTCAATATGATGGAAAGAACATGCTGGAATGTAATTTACAGACTAGGTCTAGAGAATTTTAAAATTAAATGAAAAAAGTATAAAATTAGATAACATGCTAAAAAGATGTTCTAAAAATAAATGTATTTCCAAAGGCAGAATATCATAAAAAATATAATTTAAAATGTTAAGAATAATAAATATTACCTAAGTGATCAAAATTTGGTGAGATACTTTGGATTCCCTTGCTATAGAACATAAACTTTTTCAAACAAAATAGATCTAATAGAACACAGGATTATTCACTATGTGTTAAAAAGAATACCTTTGTAGAATTCAAGAACCAAACTAGGGAAACCAAGTGACTCTACATAAGTGAAACTGCAAGTAGGGTGAAAACAAAACTATTTTTAGTGGAAAAGAGATTACATTCTGTATTAAGTTCCCCCAACTCTAGAACCTGGAAAACCAGCAGCTTACTAAAGCTATAGAGGGAACCAGCTTTACACATTAAAAGTGCTGTAGAAAGCATCAAGCCTACATTGGATACACCTGAAAAGTGACGGTACAGTCTTAGCACCTAATGGACTCATTATTGTACACTACATATGTATTGAGAACATAAGTCCAAAACATAGAACATGGGAGCAGTACTAATAAGGAACACACACATGGTTCCTATTCCCATGGACTTTATATTTTACCAAGGGGGTAGAAATTACACAAACAATTTCAATTTAGTGTTGAGTTCCAGTGTGCTGAGGGCTGTGAGAATGAGTGCAGTGTGTAACAAGAGTACTCAGTAGAGACCCTACCTAGTTTGTGGACCAGGGAGCACTTCCCTGAAGTTGAGCTGCAGATGAGTGCAGTTGACAAAGAAAGAAGAAAGGTGACTCAAACGTAGTAGGAATGCTCTGAGGTGGGAAGATGTGTGTGGAGTGCAAAGGATAAGAAGAGAGACATGGGCTGAGGTTGTGAGACAGTCCTGGTCCAGACGATGTCTGGAGGTAGGTGAAAGATGTTCATCACTACACAAAATCACATCTGTATTTTGTAAAGATTGGTCAGTCTGATGTGTAGTAAGTTGACTGGAGAGAGACAGGAGTAGCTATGGGGAGACCATTTAGGAGGGTTATTGCAGTTATCCAAACCTGATCTTGCCCTGAGTCACATTGCTGCCAAATGAGGAGTCAAAGAAGGTTAGTTTCTAGAAAGAGATGTTCAGCAGTGCCCTGTGCTGCTGAGGACCTGCTCAAAGTGAGCACCAAAAAGGTGCATTCGGTCTAGTACTATAAAGGCCTCACAGGGACCTCAGCAAGAACTGTTTTCAATGGACAGAGATGAAAGTAGCTTACACAAGGGTGGTTGGTAGTGAAAGTGAAGGGAAGTGGGCAAAGCTGAGAAATACTGGAAGATAAAGTTGACAGGGTTTGATGTGTGGGTGTAGCTGGAGAGAGAACAGGGTGTCAGGAACCACATCCGCTGTTCTGCCCTGTGTATTTGATGGTGCTTTTTTCCTGAGTCAGGAGAGTGGAGATGAGGAACCGGAAGCCAGATGGTCCAGTCCGTACATGGTGAGACATCCAAGGGGCGATATCTAATAAGCTGATAGATGGAAGGCTTATTGGCTTCCTTAGATCTCAGAAGGAAGTCCAATTTGTGGTTGTGAGTTTGAGAATCGGGAGCAGGTATGTGGTAGTTGAAGCCGAAGTCCAAGATCATTGAGGAGAGAGGAGAGAATGGCAAGACAGGAAGTTCTGTGGCTGGACTTTGATAAAAGCCAATATTTTATGCCTGCTAAGAAAATGGTGAAACAATAAAGAAGATTGAGAAGGAGAAACAAAGTAATAAAAGGAGAATATGGTCACACTGAAGTCCAAATACAATAGTGTTTGAACAAGAAGGAGCTGCTAAGAGATCTAATGTGGTAAGGGTGGGAAAAGCCCACCAGATTCAATAAGGGGCTCATCTGTTCAGACTCATAGACACAGAGGAGAGGGGGCTATGGGGGTGGGTGAAAAAGGTGAAGGGGAACAAGAGGTACAAACTTGTGGTTATAAAATAAGTCATGAGGATATAATGCACAACATAGAGAATGTAGTCAACAGTATGGTAATAACTTTGTACAGTGGCACGTGGTTACTGGATTTATCGTGGTGGTCACTTTGTAAGGTTTATAAATGAAGAATCACTATGCAGTTCACCTGAAACTCATATAATATTGTATGTCAATATACTTTTTAAAAAATAGTATGTTTGTTGGTCTTAGAGGAGTCTTTTTCGGATGTGGTTGGACTAGAAGACAGATTGGAGTGGGTTGACAAGAGGAAGTGAGGAGATGAGACAGGAAATGTAAATGACTCTTTTATATTGTTGACACTATTACAGCTGTCCCCCATTTCCCCCCCTTTGCCCCTCTCCACCCAGTCCCCCTCCCCCTGCCTTCACCTCATTGTTGTCTGTGTGGGCTATGCATATACACATATATGTTCTGTGGCAAATCTCTCCCCCACACCTCCCTCCCCTCTAAAATCTGTCAGTCTGTTCCATGTATCCATGCCTCAGGTTTTAAAGAAATTAGGCTAAAATGGAGGAAAGAAAGAAGGCCAGGAAAAGCAGGCTCAAGAAAGGGCTTATCTTTTTAAGTTGGTAGAGAATTTATCATGTTTAAACACATGGTTCAGGGTGACAGAGTGAGCAAAACTCCTCTGCTCCTTCCTCTGAAAGCCACCAAAAGGACAGAAAATGATATATTAAAAATTATTGCTTACTCCATCCACTCCACCACTGAGAATGTCACAAAAACAGTAGGTGCTCACCCTGGCTAGTGTGGTTCAGTGAATTGAGTGCCAACCTGTGGACTGAAAGGTCACAGGTTCGATTCCCAGTCAGGGCACATGCCTGGGTTGCAGGCCAGGTCCCCAGTTGGGGGGTTGTGAGTAGCACCTGACTGATGTATCTCTTTCACATCAATGTTTCTCTCCCTTTTTCTCTCTCCCTTCCCTTCTCTTAAAAAAAAAGATAGTAGGTGCTCAATAAATTTTTTTATTAAATGGACAAAAAAAGAATAAATTGGTAATCCTGTTGGGAAAATAAGAAAGTTTGCTCTTAGTATACAAGAAAATTTGAAGAATTTTGGAAAATGGAAAAAGTAGGGATCAAGGTTAACTGAGAAAGCCAGGTTAACCCAACCAGGGATGAGAGAAGACTGCTGTAGAAACAAGAGCCTTCTCTGCAGTAGTGCAGAGAACATTGAGCCCTGTGCACACAAATACAAGGAGCAATGGGTGACGGACTGTGGTTAGTGTCATGAATTAAGGTCATTCTAAGAGGCTGGTGCCAGGATTGTCTGCCCCAGATGAAAGATCTGAGAACTATTCCCTAAACAAAGTAGAGAATCTGTGTAGCGAACACGTGGAGCCAGAGTGGCAAGCAGGGTAGAGTCTTGGGAACTCAGAACCTGCACCATAGACATGAAGAAAATAAAGAAAGGAAATTCAGTGCCACCCGGGGTTTGGGGAAGAACCTAAATATTCCCCGTTTTACAGGAAGGAAGCATATGTAATTGCCCGTCTCCTACGGTTAAAAAGTGGCTGACCGGGGATTTGAATCTGGGCTTATTTCACTTGAGACCAGACTCTTCCCCACTCTGCCCCTTCCCAGTGACTGAGCCCCAGAGCTCAAGGATAAATTAGACATTGTCTCTGCTCTTGAACTGTCTGGCCAGTGTTGTGTTAATCTGAGAGTTATGCAGCACTAAAAGATTTTTTTTTCTGTGTATTTTTTAGTATATGAGCCACCTGAAAGTGAAGGGATGGAAAGTTCAGGTAAGGCTTTTCTCCGAGCAGGTGTTTCCCCCTGCACGTCAGCCCCCCTCGTGTTTGTTAAAACTTAGGTAAGTCGTGGATCAAAGATAGATGTAGTAAGAAACTAGGACATTTTCATTTCACCAAGAAAGTAATTGAATATTGTTCATAAATTTATTCCCTACTTATGTTGGAAGGTTGATGTCAGCAGGGATAACACCAGCCTATTTGATGTATTCTTTAACAGTGGGAATTAAAGTTGATACGCTAGTAGAAATACTTGTGAGCCTTTCTGTAGGAAACCCTAGTCTAAAAGGAGCCCATTTTAGGTATCTGAGTAGATATAAGTTAATTCAGGTATCTAATGGATTTGAGTTAATATAAGTTGTGTTTGAGTTTTTTCTTTTCCTTTTTTTTAGATAACGCTGTAGAAGATTCAAACATAATTTTAGAAGGTAAGTTTTTATAGAGATGGTATACTTTTCATATTAAAAATATGTTCATGTATTCAAGAAGTATTTAGTAAGCATTTAGTCTTAAATCTCTGTACAGTGCATGGGGGTCAGAGGACACAAGTGCCTGGGTTATGGGCTAGCGGTGGCTAAGCTGCAGTGAGGAGGCCCCTTTAAATTGTAGGAGAAGGGGTTAGCCATGGCAGAGAGGGGTTGAAAGTTGGGTCCTTTATGTTTTCCGGGCATTTTGATAAGCCAATGAGGCTGTTAGGGGAATTGATTCTAGGGGACAGTGGGACTCTGGACCATGTGCCCTCCATCCCACCCTCAGTTTCTGTGTTCCTGCAGCACCTGAGTGGACAGTGAGGGGGTGCTCATTAGCTCTACCTGCCCACCAGCCTTCTCTTTGCTGGTCTTCCCTTGTCTTGGCTGGTTGCGTCAGTATATACCTAGATCCCCAAACAAGAAATGTGAGAGTCATCACTGAGTTTTCCTCACCCTGTTTCTATACCTCATCCCAAGTCCTGTTGACCAGGCTGCCTCCACACCTCTCAAATCTGTTCTTTTCTCTGTAACTCTGGTGATCTACTTCAGCCTCCCATCATCTTCCTAGACAATGGCAGTAACCTTCTAGCCAGTCTTCTTAACTAGTGCGCTGCCCCTTTAAATCCATCTTTCATGGTGCTGTTAGGACAATGTCTTCAGAAATGCAGGTCTTCCTATATCAGTCCTGTGCACAAACCCTTCTATTCTTCCCCGTCTATTCCACTAGGGTTACTTTCTGTTGCAGGTAACAGAAAACCAAATTTGAATTGGCTTGAGCAATGAAAAGACAGGGAATAGATCAGTTGGGACCTTGGAGGACCTCATAAGGAATTTGGATTATATTCTAAGTACAGTAAGGGTCTATGGAAACAATGAGATACGGCATAACCTGCTATATATTTTGAATATAAACTTCTAGTTAGAGAATGGATTAGATGGAGCAAGAATCGAAGCAGAAACCACCCTGTTAGGAAATTTTGGGGTACTAATCTGGGGAAGTGATCTTTGTGGCCTGGAGTAAGGTTATGGCAGTAGAGATAGAGGGGAGAGTTTTGACTTTGTGATCTGCTTTCGAATTACAACTGATGGGACTTTCTGACGGTTGTGAAGTAAAGGGGAATAAAGGCAGCCTTTGGTTTGGTTTGAGTAACTGTCAAATTCTGGGGCCGTTTTCTGAGAAGAAAGCTAGGATGTAGGAGGAACTAGTTTAGGAAAGAAAATCAAAGTCTCCGTAGTAGATAAGTTGTTTGGGAACTATTTGAGATACCCAGATGGAAGTGCCAAGTAGGGAGTTGGATGTGCCCATCCGAACAAGGCGGGTGAGATCCGAGATGGGTGTAAATGTTTGGGAGCCGCCATCATGAGGATGCTACTAACTTCATGGAAATGGTAAAGATCATTTTGGAAGCGAGTGCAGAGAGAGAAGACGAGCAATCTTGGGCTGAGGTCTAAGGAATCCCCACATTGGGAGGTTTGGTGGAGCATGAATAACCATGAGGCAGGAGGAGCACCAGTAGAGAAGAACACGGGAGAGCAGAAGGACGGGAAGCTGTTTGAGGAAATCAGTGGGAATGAGCGCCATACTGATGTGGCTTTAAAAAGTCCTGGAGTAAAAACGAAGTATATATCAGTGAGTAACTCTTCCAGGTTGTGCCGATATAATTATTTGCTATTTCCTTTACAAAATCCTCTTGTTAAACATCATTACAAGCCCTGGCTGGTGTAGCTCAGTGGATTGAGCTCGGGCTGCAAACCAAAGTGTCGCAGGTTTGATTTCCAGACAGGGCACATGCCTGGGTTGTAGGCCATAACTCCCAGCAACCGCACATTGACGTTTCTCTCTCTCTATCTCCCTCCCTTCCCTCTCTAAAAATAAATGAATAAAAAAAAATCATTACAAAAATAAGTTTCTGGTATACGTGCTAAATGTACATTTATTCAGGATAAACTTAGGTGAGAATTTATCTTGTAGTAATAATGAGGCTTTCTTAGTGATGGAAAGCAATGTAAGTGATACTTTCGATGCACATGGTTTTTTCAAATGTACCTTTTACTGTTTCTTTCAACAGTAAAAGAAATCTGAGGGAAAAAATACTGGTAAAGTTGATAAAGTGCTAATATGTCTCGAAATGATTAAGAATGAAATAAATAGGCAAACCAATGAACAAGCCCATCACAACTTAGATAAGCTGGTAAACACTGATGGTGCCACCCTAAAAGGTGGAAGTACACCAGAATGATAATCAGTGGGAATACATGAGGTTTTTTTTCCTGTTTTTTTTAACTTTTGTGTAAACTATTTCAACTCTTCTATTGTGAGCATATATCATATTATTAGAAGCAAATTAATGCCAGGAAAAAACCATGATTAAAATAGCTGCCTAAACATTTTGAGTTTTAGAAAATGCTATTCGAAATTCCTCCTTTAAACCAAAGTCTTTACAAATCTTCAGGAACAAAAGAAAAGCTGCTCTAATTTTATCTCGAGATTAAGGTAATATCAGGTGGGTGTTAGAGATAAAGATTTTAATATATGATGTATGGTAATTTTATAGAGCAAATTTAGATCAATATATCATTATACAGCTGGGTGGTGAGACCTGCAGTCGCTTTAGTTGTAAGTGGTTGAGGCAACCAGGGAAAAACATAAGATGTTAAAAATTCATATCCACGTTTTTGGTTAGTCTTAGAATGTTATCTTGAATGTTACTTTTCAAAAACCTTTATTAAGTACAGTGATTTATTTTTTAAATTCTATTTTAGTTTAATTTCTTTGTGTTTTTATTCACATTAAAATTAGGGTTATGAATTTTAAAATTTTGAAAAAACAAGATGCTTTAGATGTCTTCAGCTTTCCTATCAAGCCTGATGCAAAATTGGTGAAAACCTAGGTTTTAGTTCATATCTCCTTTGCCTGGCAGTGAGATTTGAGGTTAGTCAGTTAGGCAGATAATTTTGTAGTCTGTTATACAGAAAAGTTGAAAAATGTACAACATTTTGTGGTTTATAGCTGATTCTTCTTTGCTATGATGGTGTAAGAACTTAATGTTTTTATAATGACTGCAGTTGAATTTTGGAAAAGTCTGTAAAAATAATCACTGGAACTTAAGTACCAGCAATCTGTATGTTAAAAACGGTCGGCAATATGTAATGGATTGTAACTTGACTATTTCAGAAGCGCATGCATCCCCAGCAGAGGAACAGAAGGAAATACCACCAGGTATGACCTTTTGTTAGATGTATCACTTTTTCCTTTTATGTTGAATTTAAAATATGCTTGCTGTTGCTATTCACACTAACTGAATGAAATAAATCCATGAGAAGTCAAATTCCTGAGAGAGAAGGATTAATTATACCTAAATTTAAAAGGAAACTTTTCTGGGATTTGATCGGGTCAGCCAAAGTCCAAGGTAATGGAAAATATGCATCAGAGTTTGAGCCAGAATTTGAGGTGTATTAATGATGAAAGTTCCATATGATCGTTACTGCTTCACATCACGGCAGAAGGTGGTTTTTGTGGGGTTTTTTTTTCATTGACTGACCGGCTACTTGGTGGATGAGATGAAATCAGAATTGCCTCCGGATGAAAGTTTAATAGCACATAAATTTGTGACATCACTGCTCTTCCTGTCCTTCCCCTGCCTTCTGTGAGAGCACCCTCAGTGCCCCATGGCTCTCTGGGGTTCCTGAGACTTGTGTGGGCCCCACTGTATTTCCTTTTAGCCCTGTCAACCCATTCCTGTCCTTTCCTCCCATGCCCCTCTCTTCATCAGTGAAGAATGGGAAGAGCACTTCAACCAAGGGCTGTGCTTTCCAGTGCATTTTAGGGATGACATTAACTGTGCCTGCAGTCAGAAAGTACCATATAAACCTCCTGTTCTCATAGAGGGAAAAACTGTTTTAAGAGAGGATTTTCCAACCCTTTTTTCCCAAAGTGTATTTCTTGTTTCTGTGTTTTATTTCCATTTTTTTGCATCATTCATTCATTTTTTACTCATGTTTTTCACATTATGCTTAAAGTGAATTTTGTAGCAATGACACGCATTACTATTGATTTTGGTAGACATAATTGTGCCTGCAAAACTTTATTGAGTACTAAATTTCAAGGAAAAAAAAACTTTTGTAATCAAAGAATATTTTTAATTATATCCAGCTCCTATTTGCTTATTGAATGATTGGGTATTTTAAGTTTTGATAGTTGTCATAACATGTATTGAATTGGCCAAAAAGTTCATTTAGTTTTTTTCCATAAAATAAAAGGCACCTTTTTCATTTCACTAACGACTTTGTGGATTTGGATGTTTTGAGTTTGTCGGCTATCTCCCATGTGGTATAACGCTGATTGTTCTCAATGGATGTCTCGATTTGACGGCTGTCACCTTCCACTGGTTTACTACCCGTGGAGCATCACCCAGAGAGAATCCGCAGCACAGAACTTCGCAAACCACTTTTGACATGTTTGATCAGTCACAGCACCTTCTCCATATCCTACACAAATCATTTTCTGCATTTCAGTTGTGTTTTTACCTTTCTTGAAATAATAAAGCATAATATGCCAAAAATGTTGCATATTTTCTTCCATCTTCAATATTAAAATGGCTGCACAAAAATTCACCAATTTTGATTTTCGTCTTAAATACACACTGATATGACAACTGTCACAATACCATCTAACAAAATTGTTTTGAGTATATGTTAAAGACAAGTGCTACTAGAGCCATTTAACGGAAAAAGCAAACGAACTTTCTGGCCAACCCAATACATTTATAATAATATTCACAGATACTTAAGAGAACTGAGTTCTTAGCATTATAATATGAATGAGAAAGAAATCCATGGAAAAATTATGTTTTACATGATGACTGCTGGGCTTGTATATATTTTGTGTTCAGGAAGGATGTGCAGAGCAAGGAAGGTAGATGTTTTGGTCCTCCTTTTGTGATTTATTCAGTATTGCTGAGTGATGGGCCAGAGTGCCTTGTTCTATCTTGAGGAGGCAGAGCAGATTACTGAATCTGCATTTTGATTACTACCTATTCCTTTGAGGAAAATTGGTTTATAAATATTCCTAAAATAATGAGTTTTCTAAAACATTGACTTTTTTCCAGTTACAGTGTTTATTTTTTAAAATAACGACCTAACTTTAGTGAAGATATAAAAGGTAATAGGTTTTTGACCAAAAAATCCTGTGCTTTCATTTCCATGTTGTATAGACAGAATTTCCATGGAACATAACTATAAAATACCAACTAGTTGGGGTGCTGGACTAAAGTGGTTTTCAGATGAGAAATTTAACTACCAAAGCACGTAAAAATGAAAGTATGATTAATATGCATGCTTTCTGACACGTCATGAGCTGTCAGCAAATGGTGGCTATGATTATTATTTAGTAATTAATTAGCCTGATCTTTCAGGTGGATTAAGAGAAGCCAGATTCTGAAAGATGTGCTCAAGAAGTTGTAGCCTGTAATTTGGTGCCATAGAATTTTGATTGGCCCACCGCACAGTGGTGGTTTGACCTTGCCAAAGAGAGTGTGAGGCCCAGAGCCAGCAGTAGTTACTTTTAATGATTGCACTTGGTTTGCTTATTTCTGTTATCTCCTCAATCTTAACTTTATATTAAATTTTTTATTATTCAATCTTAAAAAATAATGATGGTCATAAATCTGTGTTCATGATCTCTTTGTAGAATAGGCTGACTACTTTTGTAATAGTGTTTAATTACGTATGTGATTGCAGAAACTACGGGCACACTAATTGTAGGGCTTGTCACCTTGCTGCCTTTCAGTCTTCAAAGTTCTTTTATTTAGTGAAAAACTCAAATTGTGGATCTTTGAAAAATGTTGGATAGTAGTTCCCTGTTTCCTGGCTCTCAGAATTTAATTGATGATTACTTTGCCTTCCCTGATCATTCTAAGAGTAGGTTACACAGTCTTTTTCTTAATTTAGCAATTTTTAAAAAGATTTTATTTCTAATTTTTATTTATTTATTTATTTATTTTTATGGAGAGGGGAAGGGAAGGAGAAAGAGGGAGAGAAACATCAGTGTGTGGTTGCCTCTTGCGCACTCCCAACTGGAGACCTGGCCCACAACTGAGGCATGTGCCCTGGCTGGGAATCAAACCAGTGACCCTTTGGTTCACAGGCTTGCACTCAATCCACTGAGTGACCTACACCAGTCAGGGTGGTGACACAGTCTTAATAATTCTTATTAACTTTATAATAATATATTTATTGACGTGACGATTCCATAGGACAGAAACTGTCTGACTTACTATTGTATCCAGCAACACACGAGCAGAGGATGAATGTAAACTAACATTCATTAAGCATTTTCTAGGAGCTCTTGTAAGCACATCACATAAATTACTCGTTTAATATTTCCAGTAGCCCAAGAGGTAGACATGCTGTTATTCCCATTTTACAGATGAGGAAATTCATGCATAGCAAAGCAGAGTAACCTGCCTGCGGTCAGTGAGCTGGCAAGTGGGAGAACTGAGATGGATCCTTACATTCTAACTCCAGAGTTCACACTCTCAGCTGCTATGGTCTAGAGGATTTTAAGTAAATAAAAGTATAAGAACTGATGAGTTTTTTTAAATTATATTTTATTGATTATGCTGTTACAGTTGTCCTGATTTTTTCCCATTAGTCCCCCTCCACCCAGTGTGCCCCACTCCCTCAGGCAACCCCCCACCGGTGTTCAAGTCCATGGGTCATGCATGTAAGTTCTTTGGCTAATCTGTTTCCTGTACTGTACTTTACATCCCCATGGCTATTCTTTAACTACCAATTTGTACTTATTAATCCCCTCACCTCCTCACCCATCCCCCCACACCCCCCTCTCTTCTGGTAACCATCAAAACACTCTCTGTATCCATGACTCCGTCTCTGTTCTTCTTGTTTCCTTAGTTTGTTCTTTTAGATTCAATTGTTGATAGATATGTATTTTTGCCACTTTATTGTACATAGTTTTGATTTTCTTTTTCTTAAATAAGTCCCTTTAACATTTCACATAATAATAATTTGGTGATGATGAATTCCTTTAGTTTTTTTCTTGTCTGGGAAGCTCTTTATCTGCCCTTTGATTCTAAATTGAATCCACCCAGTTTTGCTGAGTAGAACATTCTTGCCTATAGGTTTCTGCTTTTCATGACTTCAAATACTTCTTGCTAGTCCTTTCTAGCCTGCAAAGTTTCTTTTGAGAAATCAACTGACAATCTTATGGGAACTCCCTTGTAGATAACTGCTTTTCTCTTGCTGCTTTTAAGGTCCTCTCTTTATCTTTAACCTATAGTATTTTAATTATGATGTGTCTTGGAGTGGGCCTGTTTGCATCTGTCTTGCTTGGGACTCTCTGTGCTTCCTGGAAATGCATGTCTATTTCCTTCACCACATTAGGGAAGTTTTCTTTCATTATTTTTTCAAATAGATTTCCAATTTCTTGCTCTCTCTTCTTCTGGCACTCCTGCGATTCAAATGTTGGACTTCAATTGAAGTTGTACCTGAGGCTGCTTATACTATCCTCATTTTTTTTTATTCTTTTATCGTGTTGTTCTGATTGTTTTTTCCTTCCTTATGTTCCAAATCATTAATTTGATTCTGGGCTTCATCCACTCTACTGTTGTTTCCCTGTTAATTGTTCTTTATTTCAATTAGTGTATCCTTCATTTCTGACTGGATTTTTTTTAATTTTAAAAAGCAGTTTATATTTTTTAATTTTATTTTAATTGTTCAAGTACAGTTTTCTGTCTTTTACTCCCATCCTAGCTCACCCACCCAGCCCTCCCCGTCTCCCTCCCATTTCCACCCCCCTAGTTTTTGTCCATGTGTCCTTTATATTTGTTCCTATAAACCCTTCCCCTTTTCCCCTGAAATTCCCCTGAAATCCCCTCCTCTCTCCCCTCTGGACAGTGTCAGTCTGTTCTCTATTTCAGTGTCTTTGGTTATATTTTGCTTGTTTGTTTGTTTTGTTGTTTTTTTATGCTCTAAAGTCCTCACTGAGTTCTTTGAGCATCCTAATAACCAGTGTTTTGAACTCTGCATCTGATAGATTGCTTATCTTCATTTCATTTAGCTCTTTTTTCTGGAGTTTTGATCTGTTCTTTCATTTGGGCCATGTTTCTTTGACTCATTTTGGCAGCCTCCCTGCATTTGTTTCCATGTATTAGGTAGAGCTGCTTTGACTCCTTGTCTTGGTAGTGTGGTCTAATATAGTAAGTATCCTATAAAGTCCAGTGGCACAGCTTCCCCTATCACCTAAGCTGGGTATTCAAGGTATACCCTTGTGTTCTGTGTACATGCTCCTCCTGTAATTGAGCTTGGTTGCTGTTGGCAGATCACTGGGAAGGATTTACTCAGGCCATTAAGCTGCAGGATTGGCTGTGACCACTTACTACCAATCTCTGCCCTCCATGGAGAATCAGCTATGCAGGGGCAAGATGGTGGTACTCCAGCATGGTCTGTAGCTGTCCACTGGGTGCACTGGCCCTGGGGTTTCCCAAGTGGTACAAAGTCAGCCCCCACCTGTGTTTTGCCCAGGCCACCATGCCTGAGCTATAAAGCAATCTGAGAATGGCTGCTACTTGTGTTGGGCTTGGAGATTCCCAGATGAAGCCAAGCTGTGAATCTAGGCTGGCTGCTGCTAGTGCCAGGCCTGGGGCTCACTGAGGCCAGCTGTTGCTTGTTTGAGAGGATTTATGAAGTAGTGCAACATGAGCCAAGACCTGTCATTTATATGAAAAAACAGCATGGGTGGGCCTATAAGTTTGGTTGGGTGGAGTCTCTGGGAATATCCAAGGCCAGGCAAACAGTGTTAGCCAGGTTGATGGAGTCTCAGATATGGCACTCACCCGGTCTGTGTGGGGAGGGTTTAGAAAAGAGACAATGGCATCTGCTCACCTTGATGCCAGACACCTCAGTTCCTCCCTGTATGCCACTGGTGCTTTTCAAGCTGCAACCCTGGTGCTGGAGCTCAGAGACAATTAGTCTGAGTGGGTTAGTCAGTGTGTGGGTTCTTTAAGAGGAACTGCTTGGTGCTCTAGAAGTCACTTCCACTGATTCAATCCCCACTGGGTTTTGCAGCCAGAAGTTGAGGGGACATATCTTCTTGGCACTGGAATCCTGTGATGGGGGGCCCGTTGTGTGGCAGGGACTCCTTGTTCACAAAATATCCCTCCTGAATTGTTATCTATCATGCATAGTGTAAAACCGGCTCATTCCACATCTGTGCTCCTCCTACTAGTCTGGATGGATGTGCTTTCTTTAATTCTGTAGTTGTGAGACTTCCATTCAACGTGATTTCTGATGGTTCTGAGTGATGGTCGTTCTATATTTTAGTTGTAATTTTGTTGAGATTGTGCAAAGAGGCGAGCTATGTCTGCTTATGCCACCATCTTGACCGGAAGTCTAAGCCAATGAGTTTCGAGGGTTATTTTGGTCTGATAAAACTAAAGATGTGTTGTGGCATTTTTTTCTTTATATATTAGTTTATGTTAGGACTCAGGAATGTTGATGATTAATTATGATTCATTGTAGAAAAAAAGTAATTTGTCCAGTAGTTTAAATTTTGCTATCTCTTGTTTATATTTGTAAATGTTTACGTGCTTTGCTGACAAGGATATAAAAAGTCAACACTAAGAATTAATCATTCTGATATTAAAAATCAATTATTTGAAAAGCCAACTTTTAAAAATTGATTTTTAAATCCCTGCTGCTTGTTAGATTTTCACCTTTCTCCTCAAACTCATATTTTTACTTGAAATTATATAGCATATTTTTAGCAATATGACAGCTTGAACATATGTAACCCAAATTGAAGAATGATTTATGAAGGCATCACTGGGGAAATTTATCAGAGTAAAGTTTCCTGCCAAATGATACTTTATGATCATTTGACTAACTGATTACATCAAGACTTTTCTGTCATTCAATGCCAGGAAAAAAGGTTAATTTTATACTTTGTGATTTTTGATCATATTATTCACAGTGGAGGTCTGTGAGCATCATTGTTTCCTGTGGTTCTGCTGCTGCTGTCTTTGCAAAATGGAGATGACCAATCCATTTGTTACATTTGAAATTCGTCACCTGTCTAGTGCTGCAGCAGTGGTGAGGGATTCACCCCAGGGCATTGTTCCAGAACATTTACTCATGCCTCTCCTGTTGGCCACATTGTCTAACACTGACCAGTAAGGCCCATAACAAGCTTTAGGATGGCAGCCAGAGTGGTCTTAGCTTGTATAAAAAGTGCCTAATGTGCATATTATTGTTACTGAGTTGATCATTCATTAATTCAAGAAGTACAAATTGAGCAGCTATTATGGTGTAGGCCCTGCACTGGGCAGTAAAGGCACATGATCAACAATATAGTCCCTGCTTCGTAGTGGTTCATAGTCCTGTGGACTACACCTGAGTAAAAACAACCAGTACGATGGCACTAACTTCTCAGAGTCCAACACAGTGCAGCACACAGAGGGAGGGACACCCAACCCAGCATTTTGGGATGAGGGAGTGAGGTAACACCTCCCATGTGCTGTGATAGAGCTTAGTTTTGAGGTGCTGATAGACATGACAGGGGTCTGGTGGAGGGGAAACAGGGCAAGAAGAACCTGCAGAACCAAGACCAGATGGTGTGCCACATGAGGCATAGAAAGACACAGTGAAAAACCAGGCAGACGTCACTGCATGGAGAGTTTCACATGATTAAAACTCTGAAGATGGGTTTAAAAGTGACAGGAAGCTACTGAAAAATTCCAGGCAGAGGAGTCATGTGATCGAATCCAGATTTGAAAAGATCTGTCCTGAAAGAAGACTAATAAGGGGCAGGCATATTAATATGCAAATGCAGTAGAAGCAGTGGAGAGGGAGATTGATTTCATAGAACTCAGAGTTGGAAATAATTTGATGGGAGAGGGGGCCGATTTACGGGTCAGAGTAGGGGATGACTCCTGTGTTTCTGACTTGAGTGGACGCACAGCGGACTCTTGATGGAGACAGAGAAGGCAGGAAGAAACAGTCATGGAGAGATGACTGGCCTGGTTTGGGGGATGTTGTGTTTGCAGCCTGGTGGACTGCTTGTGGGTGGAGTCACCTTTAAATATTTAGAAACATATTTTTTAGTTCAAAATTATAACTGAGCTTTTTCTTTGTTTTTTTTTCACTCATCATTATACTTTGAACAATTTCCCATAGTCTCAAGGTATTTTTAATTGCACATGTTACAGAAAGGCTTATTCCTCTCATAGTCTACCTAATGGATATATTCTAAGAAAACCTAAAGTCAAACTCATTTTTAAAACTTTTTCTATTGCATAATTTACACAGACAAGTGTGCACATGTTGATGAATTTCTTTGATAAACTTGTATATGTATAAACATCCTTGAACCCACTACCCCAGAAATCTCTCCCTCTTCCCTGCTCTCAGTAACACCCCCACCACAGGTAACTGCTGTTCTCACCTCTACCATTATAGATCGGTTTGCCTACTTTTGAATTTAATTAAATAGAGCTATAAGTAAACTCACACAAATATATGTGTGTGTGTGTGTGTGTATTTTTTTTGTGACTAGTTTCTATTGTTCAACATCCTGTCTTTGATTTTCATCTTCTTTGTTATGTAAAATTTTGGTTTTATTCATTGCTAAACACTATAAATATACTACATTTTAAAAAACCTATTTTATGTTGATGGCTGTAGTGAATGCTTCCCATTTTTGGCTCTTCTGAAGAAAGCTGCTCTGAATATTCTTGTGTCTACCTTTTAGTGAACATAAACACTCATTTCATTGGATATATGAAAGTCTACATATAATTTCTATTTACTTCACATTAGCACCAAATTATTCTGCTTAGACAAAAATTTCTGGTTACACACACATATATGTATACATACTATGTAGATAGATGAATGAATGTTTGGATAAATGAGGAAGGAGGAATTATAACCCAGCTTTAGAAAGTGAATCGAGTGGCTGGGCCTTTATGCATATCTGCTCATTTTCTGCTCTAACTGTAACATAAATTTAATGCTGTGAGAGTAAAATGATTCTAATACTGAAGTTTGGAATGAGAAAGTATTTGTAAAAAGTTGGACAGGAATGAATTTTAGTTCTTTTTAAATTTTGTGTAGGCTTTTTTTAACCGACCATTTATATTGTCAATTATATTGCAAATTAGCATAAAATTATTAAAGCAATATATTGAAACTGCAGCATCCAGTATCCAGTTGCTCCTTGAAAATCCTTTCTATATTTGTTTTTCAAATACCATATTAGATTTTTTCTCTATTATTTTTTTAACACAGTGGAATCATTGATAGAAGAAAGAAATTAATGCTTGTTTTTCTCAAAAGGTTGAAATTCTTAAATTCAGTTTTAATTCTCAGATGCTCTAAGGAGCCTTAAATTTTCATCAACAGCTTTGCAAGTTATCACTGGAACTTCGCTAGGTAGTTAATCATTCTTTTATCAAGTTGCCCCTAAAAAAAAAAACAAAACAACACAAAAGTAAAAAAAGCATTTACTTCTGTTGGTGTGCTTTTAAAAGTAGAAAGAAAATGAAACGGTTTCACAGTCTATGTCTGGTTGGTCCTTTAATTTAGATTTCCCCTTATTTTTGCAGATACTTAAAGCTTCAAACAGACTGCCCCCACTACCCCAGGAGGACCAGCCTAACCAAACGCTCCAAAAGATGGCTGTGATAGATCTTGTGAAGTAATTACTGAGCAGACCAAGATCTTTGGGAGTGAACACTAAAGCTGTTTTGAGTGAATCATAGTCCACTGGCATTTCAGTGTATTTTTTTTATGAAAACAAAAGTTACATGTAATGTTACATTCCTGCATGTCCTTTTTTGATAGCAGTAGTGACTCCATTATATTTCTTTTCTTCTTATTTTTATCATTTTTTTGTGACACATCTTTTAGTCTTACCTGTATTAATTTGTGTTTTGCAGGCAACATTTAATAATTATATTGATGATGTAGTGGCAGTTGCCTTGGCAGGGTTTTAATATATATTATGAGGAATTAACACTAACTATGCTGTACTGATGTGCAAACTGTGTTAAACAGGATTTAATCCGTTAGGGCTACCTGGCCTTAGCGCCCTTGAGAGCACTAATAGAGGTCCTTAGTAGCTGTGAAGATTTGAGTTGTGTATATCTGCACTGATATCCTTAAAAAAGAAAATCTACATTAGCTTCAAGTATTCAGGGTAAAACTCAAAATTTGATATTCTTATAGCTTTTAGCTCATTAGATAGGAAAAAATAATATTTCAGTGAGAGATTTAAATTATTATGATTAATTTATTTTTCAAAATGAGGGGAAAATAAATCCCTTGTTAGGGCCTAGAGGAAAGGAATGACCAGTTTCATCACGCCAAAACGCCTTTTGGCGCCTCATATTGATCCTGTAATAGCTGTCCAGTCAGTACTTGCTGAAATTTTAGCCAACCTGTACAGATCCCTGGTGTGTAACTTCAAGGTTGTCCTGCCTTTGGCTAATTCAGTAATGCCCTCCCAGCACCGAGGGTGCAGTGCTCTTACTCAGAAAGGCCAGGAGCTTGTCTGCAGCCGGGCTCAGTTAGCACCTGTGGGAAGCGCTCACGGAGCCCAATGCCTGCTGCGTTTTCACAGTGTACGAACCTTTTTCCTCCTACACTGAAGTTCTGTCTATTTTTAATGTGGTTTATTTGTGACTCGGAAAGAGTTGCTGTGATGAAATATTCATCTGTGAGAAAAGAAGGTCGCTACAATATCCTTTTGAAAGGACCATGCGCTGTCTAAAAAGCCATAGAAATGGTTTCATTTATGTGCCAGGGGATCGCTCTTGATTATGTTAACATTGTTTTTATGATAAGATGATTTTTTCTGCTTTTAGGGTTAAAATCAAAGAGATTTTTTTCGTCATTGTAGATCGTAGTTGTAAGGTAGGAAGTTATGTATGCTGACCGAATGTGTAACAAAACCCCATATAATTAGTTAGTAAGAAAAGCAATAATTTTCTAAAGCTGTGACATGGATAATACAGAGTTGCTGCTCAAATTCTAATGAAGCTCTTAATTCATATTATAGAACACTACTTTTTATAAAGCCATAATCTTTTGGGGGGAAACTTAGGAGTGACAGAACAGATAAATGATTAAAATAAATTCTACTGAATTTTTGTATGTGATGATCTCGAACTCTGGAATAGAAGATTCCTTACACTGTGGTCAACTTCAGATACTTTTTAATTCTGAATTAATGAGCCTTGTCATTACAGATATATGCCAAGCTAGGCAACATCAATGGATTTTCTAAAAATAATGTAAATGTCTTCTGTTGAATGTTACTTGAATGCAATAAAATGCAAAGAATTCTCTATATTGTCATTATTCTGAAGTGAATTGTTTTTTATTTGTTACATAGTATTGGTTCATGTTATACTTACTAGTATTTTAGAATATTATGCCATTTTTCATGACTACAGTCACAAAGGAGTACTTTCTTCTTCTTTCTTAATTTATTTCTAATAGGTAACATTTATTTTGTTTAACATTTATTGTTATGCTATATTCCTAGGGACAGGGTTACAATGACATAGTCCCTGTATCCATCCTTTTCAAGTTTTTGTTCAGAAGACTTGAAACTAAGGGTGAGCTGCCCTGGCTGGAGTAGCTCAGCAGATTGAGCGCTGGCAAATCAAAGGGTCGCTGGTTTGATTCCCAGTCAGGGCACAAGCCTGGGTTGCAGGCCAGGTCCCTAGTGGGGGTTGTGCGAGAGACAACCACACATTAATGTTTCTTCTCCTATTTTTCTCTCTCCCTTCCCCTCTGTCTAAAAATAAATAGGATCATTAAAAAAAAGAAACTAAGGATGAGCAGACTTCACTTTCACTGACTACACTGACTCTACTAAGTGCTTCATGTTAGGGAGTTGAGTTTTCCCATTAGAGGAGTGTTATCTCTGCTTGCAGACAAGGAAACTGAGGGTCAGAGAGGCTGAGACACCTGCCAGCCTGAGGCCATTCAGAGTATTCTAGAGTGAACACTTGGGCACCAGGTAACTCTTACTAGGGGCTGTGTAGACATTGCTGATACCACTTGAAAGAGCTCCTTGAGTTTTGGACACTTCTTCAATCTTGTATCCCTGATGGCTATGACAGTGCCTCCTATTAAATAATGTGCCACCTAACTTTATGACAAGAGGTTACAGTTAGTAAGATCAAAGTCATTTTTGTTGTTTTGTTTTTAATGTTCTGGGTACCCCCTTGTAGCACTGGCCCAAAACTGTATGGCAGTCAAATTTATAAAACCCACTCTCTGCCAAAGTCAAGACCTGCATTTCTCTAGAATTTATTTCTCTCTCAAGAAAGGTACAGAAGGGCACAGTGGGAAGATCATATGCTTTGAAGTAATGTAAACTTCTGACCTTGACACTCTACTTTCTCAGCCTTTGCCTCCTCCTTTGCACAGAGAGAGAAATAAGACCTTTCCCCATAGTGGGTCTGGGACAAGAGACACATAAGGCATGCTTAGCACTAAGCCTGGCACACTGCTTTTGAAGTTGGTTCCCATCTTCTCCCGTAAGGTCTCAAAGGAGAAATATGCTTGACCTGTAAAAATCTCTTCCTTACATCAGAAGCCTGCATCATACTTCTCACCTCCAAATCATGTTTTACATGAATGAATGTGGGAAACTGGGGACCAAAAAATCGAGTGACCTGGGCTGCACCCACACCTGTCTGCTGCCTCATGTCTGCTGTGGGGAAGGATGGAGCCTGTGACTTTTATGCCTCCCAAACTGCCCCATCCCCACGGCAACACATATGCACATGCATTTGTTCCTAGAAATACCCCCAACTGGACAGGTACCTGCTGGGACTATAATCGACTGGTCTGCCTTGAAAATTCACTAGATCCTAATGTGGATTAAACAATAAGCCAGATGTGAGGTTATAAATGCAGAGTTTGGTCATAAGCACATAGGCAGGTCATGGTGCTGCTGGCGTCCCTGTGGGATGGATATTTGTTGGTGGGTCCAGGTTCTTGATGGGTTTCACTGTGCTTGGTAACCCCATTTCTGGGAGGGAGACTAACCTTGATTAACTGAGTGAAAGGCTGGTGCTGGTGGGCTCTCAGACCCACCTCGGCTCCTCAGCAGGAGAGCTACATCCAGCACACCTGGGCTCAGTGCAGGCCCCCAGGGGCTCACCCATTCTGTGCGAAGTGCTTAGAGGAATGAGACTAGTGCTCTCAGGAGGGTGACATACTGCTGAGCTTGAAAGCACATGGTGCCCATTATAAAGCAGGCTTACGTTTTTAGGAGACAGAATACTGAGTAAGCTTGCACAAGGGCTTCTACCTACCCCAACTTGCCTCTGTACTCACAGGGCACTGAGAGGGGGTGAAGATAACCACAGCAACTCTCTTTTAACTGAGAAACAGTGGCCTGGCACCTCAAACCTAGCTGCTGCTTGGTGACTTTTATAACTAATTCAAAGGAGTCTAATCTTAATATTTTATAACAAATTTTGTGTGTATAGAATTCAGGATTTTTGGAAAATTGAAATGTTTGCCCAGGAGTATTTTTAAAATGATATCTATTTGAATTAATTTAAATCTGGTCCCACATTCTGAGATAGTGAATGATGACTTTCATATACTCATTTTGTTTTGTCTTTGCTTTTCAGAAACAAATAGGAAAACAGATGATCCAGAACAAAAAGAAAAAGGTGAGATTATCAAATATACATCCGTAAACAACATGACTTTATTTTATATCACTAGCTATAATAAATTGCTGCTGGATTCATTCTGTTGATGATTCCATCATCAAACATTTATTGATATTCTACATAAACATGTAGAGCCAGGGCTCTGGAGAGAGATTGCCTGGCTTCGAGTGCTAGTTTTGCTGTTTGCTTTATATGCATCCTTGAGAATTACATAACCTCTGTGCCTCAGTTTCCTCTCCTGTAGTATATGAATGATAATAGTGCCAACTCCAGAAACCATAACACTACCATTTCCCAGTAGTAATTAAGTGAAAATACAGGTGAAGTGCTTAAAGCAGTGTCTAGCACAGACAACGCACTTAGAAAATGTTGTTATTTCTTGTCACCTGTGTTGGCAACTGTGTTAGATACAAAGGTCTGAAGATTACTAACACTCATTATCTTTTTTCAAGGAACCCCAGATCGTTGGAAAGAAAGGCATGCAAACAAAGTTATATCCATCCAGAAATGGGTTTATTACAAAGGCATTCTAACAACTTCAATAACCCAGTACAATTTTAATTCAGCTCCCATAAAGATTCCTAAACTTAGAGTGAGGAGCTATTTTTAAAGTTAAAAAATTATATGGATGATCACAGAATAGTGGGTGTACTTTTAGTATCAATAGAATGATAAAATCCTCAGTAATTAAGCATTATTATAATTTCAGGAATGCCTTTAATTCATGGTGATGAAAGCAGTGTGTACATTGAAATGATACAGGCCACATAATGTAGAAGATCAAACCCACTCAGTGTGTAAATAGCACTTTAATGAGTATGTGGAGTTGCTGGCCTCCAGCCATAAATGTGTAGCCCTTAGGCTGGGAACTTGGCATCCAGCTCACGGATTTTATTATTTTCTGACTGGTTGTTTTCAATTTTTTATCAAAGTTATGTAGACATATAATTTTAAAAGTTACAACTTAAAAGCAGGAGTCATCTACCCTCTACTCTCCGAGCATGAGTCCCCTTCCCAACTTTCTGTAGCTGTTTCTTCTAGTACTTCCCTACGCATGTCTAAGTAGCTCGTTTCTGCATTTTCTCCTCACTGTGGAAACTGTTGGTTGACTTCAGTGTATAGAAGCTCTCCATGCTGCCTCACCTTCCCAGTCCCCATTCTTCTGATATATTCGAGATGTACTCTGTTAGACGGTGATAAGCACTAGGAAACAAACAAGGCAGGGAGGAGGGTATCTGCAGCTTTGACGGAACTCATCACTTCCGTTACTCCAGATGCTTCCTTCACTTGGCCTTCCAGATACTACGTACCCCTGGCTTTTCTTTAACTCTGAACTCTGCTTTTTCTCATCTTTTCTGGTTGGATACCCCTTGACCACCGAACATTGGGGTGTCCCAGGATCCAGTCCTCAGACAGTTTCTATGTACACACCCTCTCAATGGTCTCAGCTAACCTCATGGCTTTAATATCTCAGTCTGTCAAAAGATTTCCACATTTACCTGCAGCTTGGGTCTCTTTCCCAAACTCTAGACTGGAATATCCAGCTCTCTACCTGCTGTCTACCTGACGACCTCAACTGGACCTCTGATCATCATTTCAGACTTCTGTGTAAAACTGAACTCCTGACCCCCATCAACCCACCCCTCCCATGAATCTCTTTCGTGCCTCCCTGTCTTTCCATCAGCCAGTTCTGTCAGTTCTCTGCAGAACACACCCAGAATCCAGCTACTTCCCGCCACCCGCACCCCGTACTACTCAGGTTCCAGCCACCACCTTCTCTTGTCTGGATTATTTCAGTTGCCTCCTAACTGGTCTTCTCGCTTCCACCTTCATCTCTATAATCTTTCTCAGTACTGTAGCCTCAGTGACGCTTTGAAAAACACACTGAGCTAGTGATGAGCTCTGACAGAAACAAAGCAGGAGGGTGCGAGGCAGAGGGGAGGTGCGGGGAGGAGGTCTCTGAGGAGGACAGTTACGTGATCAAGGAGGCTGTGAGAATGCTCATCTAAGAGCACTCTGAGCGGAGGAACAGCCTGTGCACAGGCTCTAAAGTGGGCACCCTGAATAAGCCCAAGGGTGTGTGCAACACAGTCGGAGAAGTCAAGGACCACGGCAGGGGCTCTGGATGTTTCTCTCCATGCAGTGGGATGCCCTATGCAGCCCATGCAAGTGTCTGTGTAGATTAGGTCTTTCTCATTCACACACTGACTGGTTTGCTTCTGGGTGAACTTGTGGGCATCAGTCACTGCAGATGGTGAACACGTGCAAACCCCATCCTTGACTGCTGCTCACATCCTTATTGTGAGCCGTGTGGCTGCTCCGCTTCATCCTGGGGGCCGTGCCTCCCTGCGCACTGCCCGGCATACTCTGCATAGCTTTGCCCTCCAGAACTTCTGATCTTAAAGGGAGATTTCCAGTACTGTGTAGTTGGGCTCCCTTGGCCATTTCTTCATGGAAAGAGTGGAGGGAATTAGTGCAGAGAGTTATGAATCAGATAGGTTCATCACTCTCCATCATATAAAACTGACAGTTCGTATCAGTACCAACCAAAAAATCTTTGTAACTAAAGTATTTTATTGAGTGTGAAATGCAGGAATAAATGTTACTGTGGACTCTCTGAAAACTCTGTTCGAGCAAATTGTCAGTTTCGGGAAATCTGTTTATTTTTTTACTCAAATTTATTTGATGCTATTAACTGGTAGGGAAGAGGAAAGGGGAAATATTTCATTTTTGGAATATGTAGTGAAAAAATTGAATGTGTTTTTAAAAAATGGAATGTGTTTTAATAGATTTAATTTCATAATGTAGAAATGGAGGTTTTTAAATGGTAGTTACAAATTTGTCTCAGCATGAATTACTAGTTTGCCTAATTTTCTACTTGTAATATCATCCCTCAGATATATTGAGGAAATACTGACAAGAGTGGGAAAATTTTGTTTTTACTTAGATTTAATAATTATAGGATTCCTTTCTTTTAGAGAATTAGATTTAGAATCATGGGTTTGGGATAGGGTTTATCCCAAAATAGGCCCTTACTTGGCAATTTCAGATCCTTAAATTAAATTGGATTATTTGTATCTGTTTTAGATAAAATTGCTATATCAGTTTCTCCCCACTGGATGTCATCTCTTCCCACATATTCTCTGTTTCATGATCATTAAACATGAATGTGTACTACAGAGTAATGCAGTTCAAAAATGGCTCATTAGATGTCGCAATCAAACAATTATTTGTATTCGCTCATTTACTCAGTAACATGCTGGGGACCTACTTTGTGCCAGGCTCTGTTTTAGGCACTGGGGCTGCAACAGTAAAAACAGAGGCCCAGTTCTCACGGTACTTGTATTTGTGTGTGTGTCTGTGTGTGTCTGTGTGCTTAGATATATGATTAGAATATAATAGGATATAAAAATTAGAATATAAAGGCAATGATAACTGTGAGAAGGAATATAAAACTGGGGAAAGAGCGTGGTGAATGGCAGTGGGCAGCGAGGTTGCTCTATAGATAGACAGGTCTCTTGGGCAGTGACATTTGAAGATGCAAGGGAGCTGTGAGCAGTGCAACCATCCAAGGGAGGAGAGCTCCATGGTGGAACAGGATGCTCATAGTCCCTAAGGTGAGATTTGCTTTGCCTGTGTGAGGAGTGGCAAGAAGTGTATGAGGGGTGAGGCGAGTGTGTGAGATCATGGGGTTTGCAAGGTTTGAATCACAAAGGCCTTTGAAGAAGGGCTTTATATACTGAGTGAGACTGGAAGCCACTGGGAGAGTCGGAGCTGAAGACCAATATGGTCTGCCTTAAGTTTTAAATGGCTGGTTCTGGCTCTAGGGGTGCAAGGATGGAACCCGGTAGACCACTCAGAAGACGACTGCAGTATTCCGGGGAGAGACGGTGACAGCCGGGTGGAGGGTGTGGGTAGAGGTGGTGAGTGGTGGTTAGATCTGCACATATTCACAGGGCAAGTCAGGAGGGCCTGCCAATGGCTAGGATATGGGCTAGGAGAGAGAGGAATCAAAGTTGTTCTGTGCTACTTAAAAGGTGTGCTTTAACAAGTTTGTTGAATATGAAAGTATGCAATATGTTATTGATTTCATAGATATCAAATGTCAATATTTGAAGATTTGTGAGCCTTAAAAAAATTCTGAGGAACAATAGTATACTCATGTCTGAAAAAAGGAAATGTGTTTTGGCTTGTGTGTATGCCTCTGTGTGTGTGTGTGTGTGTGTGTGTGTGTGTGTGTTGGATCAGGGACTTTTCCTGAAATTTTCCTTTGATTTAGACTAATATTTAATATTCCATCACATTCATTACAAATGGAGATGTGCTTAAACAGTATATTTTTGTAAATGTCTTTAAGAAGGCGTTTAAAGATTTCCTGGTTAGTATTTGTACCTGTGTCCTTTCAGAAGTAACAGTCTGTGCCTTAGCAATCACCAGATGGCACCAGAAAACAAGTACCATTAAACACTGTAAATTTTTTACAGAAATCACATTTGTAATGCAGTTTAAAGAAAAGGCTGAAATGGCTATTTTGTAGCCAGTAAATAATCTCGGTGCAACTAATTTCTCATGGGAATACTCCTCAGTTTTCTGTGATTGTGAGGAAAATAGAGATAGAACCAACAAGGGCAATAATCAAGCCAAATGAAAATGTTCTTTTGTTTAAAAAATTTTTTTCTACGATGCTTTTCCTGGGATTTTTACAACTGCATACAACATATTTGGGCAAAAGTAGAGATGTTGCCTGAGGATTAGGAACTTGACTCCTTAGTACAGCCTGTGAAGCATCTCATGATCTGGTCCAGCTTCTGGCTTCCCTCAGTCCAAAGAGCTCTTCCCGGCCTCCGACTTCACATTCTCCTGGCAAACTCCTGTTCCCTAGAACTGAGCTTAGGGCTGACTTCTGCTAGGAACCCTGCCATGACCATACTGCCATCATTCTACCAAAAGATGTGCTTCTCCTCTTTGCTCCCAAGACACCCTGCACTTTTAGATTCTTAGCACATATTTTAAGTTTTCCCTTAATTTTTAGACAGCAAGCTTCTTAAGGGTGGGAACCATGACTCCTCACCCCCACCTAAAGTGTAAGTCAAGGTTCCCCAAAGAAATAGAACCAAGATGGTGTGTGTGTGTGTGTCTAGAAAGAGAAAGGGAAGTAGAAGGAGACATGGAGAGAGAGATGCAGTCAGACTTACTGTAAAGAATTGGCTCATGAGATTATGGAAGTTAGCAAGTCCGAAATCTGCAGAGTTAGGTGGGCAGGCTGGGGGCCCTGGGAAGGGTTGATGTTGAAGCTGAGGCCAAGGGCAGTTTGGAGGTGAAATCTCCTCTTCCTTATGGGAGGAGGGGTTGGGGCCCTTTTCTTTAGGCCTTTAACTGATTGGATGCAGCCCACCTACACACAGAAAAAATCTGCTCTACTCAAAGCCAGTGGATTAAATGTTAATCTCATCTAAAGATACCTTCACAACAACATTCATGTTTGACCAAATATCTGGGTGCTGTGGCCCAGCTAAGCTGACATAAAAAATTCATAATCATCACATGCCTCTGGTGGCACTTAACCATGACATAGTAGGAGCTGAATAAAAGTTGTAATATGAAAAAAAAATGTGGTAAACCCCTTTTGCTTTACTTGTCTTTTCACCTGATGATGATAATATGAGATGTAGCTGGTAAGCAAGTCAAGTTTACAAACAGAAATAGCAAAGTATGAGTGAACTTTAAGAGTCTCCAATGTACTACATTTCAAGTTATTTTCACATACATTCTCTTTAACAAAAAAATCTTGTGTATCATGTATTTTTCAGCCATTATTTCTTCACATAATGTTTCTTCTTTCTCTCTACTACTTCTGATACCCCAATTACTTGTTGGACTGCGTGATACTATTCACAGGTTTCTGAAACGTCATTCATTATTTTCATTTTCCTTTGGATTGCATAATTTCTGTTGCACTGTCTTCGAGTTCAGTGATTGTTTTTTTGCCATTTTATACCTTCCATTGAGCCCATGTAGTAAAATTTTTATTCCAGTTGCAGTTATTTTCAGCCATAGATTCCTGTTGCTTTTTTGTGGTATCTATTGTGCTGTTGAGATTCAATATCTGTTCATTCCTTAGCATTATGTTTTTCTCTAATTCTTTGTACTCATTTATAAGCACTGATTTGAAGAGTTTTTCTAATAAAGCCAGTTTCTGGGCATGCTCAGATGCCCACGATATTGACTACTTTTTCATTGAGTGTGGATGAGGATGTTCCTGCTATTTTCATGTCTAGTAATTTTTTATCAAAAGCTGAATTGGTTGTAGAGTTTGTTGTAGCAACTCTGATATTAATTTTGCTTTGTTTCTGAGGATTCTTGTCTAGTAGACAGTTCACTTGTCTGAAGCTGAAAAATTTGTTTCCTCCGCAGTGTGAAGTGGTACTGCCTGTGCTCAGGTTGGTTGGTTTCTAACTGCTGGTGTTTGTTTGTTTGTTTGTTTGTTTTCCTTAATCCTGGCTGTGCTGTCTGCATGGTTCAATGGTCTGTTATAGATTTGGGCAGAGCTCACACTCAGGTTTTGGGACTTGCTTCTGGGACTTCCCATCTAAAGTTTTGGTTGCTTTGCCTGCCTCAGGCTCCGCTGTCTTCTACTTCAAGCCAGTATTTTCTGCTACCCAACCTGTGTATGTATTGAGAAGACAACAAACTTGCAAAGGTCACTAAAGCAGTTCCGCTTTTCAAAGGTAGATTTCTACAGTAGTTAGCCTCCAGGAGGCCCCAGGGATTCCTTCCTTCTAGCACTCATGCCGCTGTGTAGTACGGTCTCCACTGCACAGGGCTGACCTGTGTCACCTGTAGGACATGACAGAAATGGCAGGATGTGACTTCAAGGTTAGGTCATAAAAGATGTTGCAGCTTCTGTCTTGTTAGCCTTTGGATTACACCCTCTACAGAAACCACCTGCCATGCCATGAGAGTGCACACACAGCGCTTGGGGTCGTTCTCTGTAGGAAGGAACTCATGTAAGATGGCAAATGTTTGTGGTTGTTGTGAGCTACTAAGTTGGGGGTAGTTGTTTGGGAGTCATATGCAGTTGACTCTTGAACAACATGGGGGTTAGTGGGGCCAACCCCCTGCACAGCTGAAAATCTACATTTAACTTTTAACTTCCCACTTAGTTGTCTTTTGGTATCTTCAGGGCCATGATCCTGATGGAGCCCAAAGCCCACAGATGCTCAAATTCCCTATAATAAAGGCATAGAACAAGGATATAGCCAGTCCTCTGCAGCCGCAAACTCCCAACTGTGGATTAGAAACAGTACAGGAATTTATTTTAAAACTCTGTGTATAAGTGGACCTGTGCTGTTCAGACCTGTGATGTTCAAGGGTCAACTGTATAAACCACTCCATCCCCTTGAGTCTCTGCCCGCTGTCTCACTAGGCTCCTGGGGCCTCCCTGTGAGGAGAGAAAGTTAGTAGTCAGCCAGGGATTTGGGTAGAGTTTACACTAAGATTTTGGGTCTCAGCCCTTCTGCGGCTCTCCTGCTTCCAGAATTTCCCCTTGAAATTTCCCTTTGCTTTGTTACTCTGAGTGCTGTCCTTCTCAGGGGAGAGGACACAGTTCTCACTGCCTGACTTGTGGTGTTTGGGGAGCACTGCCAGATAAGAAAACCACCAACTCACTATTTTTTTTTTTTAATTTTCACCTGAGGATTTTTTTTTTTCATTACTGATTATAGAGAGAGCGAAACATCAATCAGTTGTCTCTCATTCGCACTTCAACTAGGGATCAAACCAGCAACCTAAGTACATGCCCTGACCAGAAATCGAACCTGCAATTTTTTGGTGTATGGGATGGTGCTCCAACCAACTGAGCTACCCAGCCAGGTCCAAAGTCTTATCCAATGTAGAAACGAAACAGTCTCTCAAGAATAAACTCCTTTATTTATGTCTTTTTGGCTCTCACTGGTTTCATTTGTATTACTAATTTTAATCCCTTGGTTTTCATATTGTAAAAATATTTTCCCAGTTTGTTCTTTATCTCTGAACTTCATGTATAATGCTGTACAGAAGCATGATTACTGGGGTAAGCCAGTTTGTGAATAAACACAAAGAGAATGGTATTCTCTGGTTTGTTATAGCACTTTGGACGGGCCCAACAATACCTGCTTGCTTTCATGTATTTTTCTGCTATAAAATAAGCAATATGTACAAAAACATTGAGCAACTTTGATTCAGATGGCTTTGGAAGTGGGGAAGTGTGACACGTCCTTCTCTCATTTATTTACCTCACTGAGATACCAAGTGTAGCCTCTGGCTGTGAAAACACCTGCCATCAAGCTTCAATTATTGCATCTCTAGGATCATTTCTATTCATGCACAAGTTCAGTCGAGTCACCACTGCTTTGAACTTCATTACTTTATGGTCAGTATGTGTAGGACCTCATTCTTTTAGCTGCCTATTGGAGGAGCCTCAGTTCATTGTTTTAGGCAGTCCCTAAGACACTATCCATTCCTCATTATTAGCACCACTAGCCCACTTAGATGTAGCACGGGCTGGTGGGTTAGTTCAGTCCACGCACTTCAGCTTTGTAATTTCCCCAGATTGCAGAAGAGCAATGTAGCAATAGCACACTTAAGTCAACTCAGGGAAAAGCTTTGAAAAAAGTAGTCTCCCTCCCACCCTTGCAGCTGTGAAAAGAGGTTATGAGATAACTGCTGTTAAAGATTTATTATAGTCATTATGTTCAACAGCTACAGTCGTGTTCATGGTTCCTAAAATACACCAGCAGTTATTGTCTGATTACTTCCACAGATAAGTTAATTATAGGAGAATTCTGACTCTTACACAAGTCTGATTTACAGAGAAGTTTAATTACGGCAATTTTCGTGATTTAAATAAGCCCAGCATATATTACCAGTCTCAGCAAGTGTAGTAGAAGTTTTTAGCTGTGTTGAAATACACACTTTATTTTTTTTTCATTTCGTGATCTTAACCATACTGTAGTACAACTGATAATTCGGGACACCTGTTTCCACCGGAGTGTGTACCCACTCAAACACACCACAGGACAATAATAGCAAATTCTTCGTTGTCATTAAAATCCCATTCTAATGCTTCCTGTTGAGCACTCAACATTTTACAAAGCTAATTTCTGTAATGATTGTGACAACATGAGCAGGATGGTAAAATAGGTTTCTTATGGGGGAAAAGCAATATAGTGTGTTTTAAAATTGTCACTAGAATCTAAATTTTTTTTAATTCATGGGAAAAATGGCCCTGTCTTCTGATCAGAACAATCCACTTTGCTGCATGTTAACACATTATTTATATACTGAAACAATTTAAAGATTAACATATTAGCCACATGTGCCCAAGCTCCCTTAAAATTATGCTTTCAAAAAAAGTGCTGTGGAAAGATAGTCCTATCTATTTAAATATATTCATTTATTTAAACAAGACTTCAGACTGGAAAGCACATTAGTTTGAAAAACGCATTACTGAAAATTACCTCAGTTTGATTACAGAGCTCTTCCCCACAGCATTTTTCATTTTTCTGATATGATGGTAGATTGTTGCAGCATTACAGCAGTAATTCATGCCATATGCTTATATGTTTTTCACTTTAAAATCAAGTGTATGTTGACAATAGAAAGTATTAGTAATAGCGAAAATAAATCAATCCTCTGTTTCACCTTGGGTGGTTTTCTTACATTCCGCTCAGGAAACCGGTCAACCACCTTTCCCTGGCGACAGGAACTATCAGCCGTGCTTTTCTCCTTCACTAGAGTGCTTCCTTCTTTCCCCTCACCCACTCAGATCTCGCAGCTAGTACTGAGCCTGGTCAGCAGTGGCAGAGGGCAGGCTGGAAGCAGCTGGGGCCTGAGGTGAGACAGACATCCAAGGATGGGACAGGAAACGAGGCACAAGCAGGAGGTGGGGTCTGGGAGGCCAGACAGCAGGCAACAAGCAAATATATCTCGTGCAGGTAGAAGCCACTGTCACGGGTTCAGGAGCAGCCCCCAGGGGAAGCTGGGAGCAGGAGGACAGTTGCAGACTGAAGTGTTTCCTCAGAGAGGAGTGGCTCTGCCTTCACCAGAGGCACTGGCAGGCCCTTCCCCATCGCTGCCTGTGCCATGACAACACAATGCTTAGGAGCTGGTCCCGGTGACAGCAGCGAGCACGAGGTCAGTGCAGAGATATCGGCAACACTCACGGTGTGTCAGCTGCTTTAATGCTCTTATTTAACTTCTCATTTTCCTCTTTGCCTGCCCTCTAGAACATGTGAGGCTAATCTATGGATAATTAACTGCTGTTGAAGTCCATGATGCACCCAAATACAAGTAGATTCCAGTTAGGCATCAGGGTATACTACAGCATTTTACAACCCTGCCTTTATATCGGAATCCCTTGTGGGATATTTCAAAAAATATCCTAAGTCCTGATTTCATAGCTCAGGAGCACGGTAACTCTAAGGTGCAGTCACTGTTGAGAAGTGCAAGGTCAGGTGTCTGTTTAGCTGGTCAATCGGTCTGTGTACCAGGATCACCTTAACCAAAAACTCTTCACTGAGTCCACCTGGTTCAGATATCATTCCTTAATGATATTTGAATCCCATTTGAAGGGACTGTTGAACTTAATAAAATATAAAAGATTATTTAAAAGGAGCTGAAGCTACAAGGTCTGTCCGGAAAAAGTCCAGCCATGGTTAATATAAGGAGAATGGTTTGTGTGACTTTGATATAACCTGGCAGCCAAGGAGAGTGGACTGGAATGTGCATGCCTGAACAATGACAACTTCACTGTACTAGTTAATGGGGGTGGTAGATGCCATTGAGTGAGCATGTGTACTGTAGGGCCATCATATTCAAAATGACTGAGCAAGTAGAGTAACAAATCTGCATCCAGTTTTGCATTAAGCTTAAATATTCCTCCATGGGACTTATTCGGATGATTCAGGAGGCTTCAGCTATGGGAAACTGGTGATTGGCAGCTTCATCACACTTCTGCTCATGTGTCTCATGCAGAATTTTTTGACAAAACATTGCATCACCCAGGTGACCCAGCACCGCTAAGCCCAGATGTGGCTCCTGCAACTTCTAGCTTTTCCTAAAACTAAAAATCACCTTTGAAAGGGAAGAGGTTTCAGACTGTTGATGAGATTTGGGAAAATACAATGAGGAGGCTGATGGTGATTGGGAGAACTATGTGAGATCCCAAGGTGCCTACTTTGAAGGGGATTGAGGTGTTATTGTCCTATGTACAATGTTTCTTGTATCTTCTTCCATAAATGTCTCTGCTTTTCATATTACATGGCTGGATACCTTCTGGACAGACCTCGTCATATACTATGGGAAGAACCTTATAAGTTAATTAGACATCTCTCTTAAATACATGAGCCACAAATAGTAAGAAGATCTAGCTGCACTACAAATCTGACAACCACTGACCACCTCCTCATCTCAGTGGTATGATACTGAGCTAGGCTAGGGAGGGGTCCAGGTCTGAAGTTGGCTGTGGCCCTTTTCCTCTTTCACTGTTCATGTCTCTCATCTACAGACTCTTCTCTGACTTCACACAGGTTCATTCCCTTGCTAAACCTTGCAAATTTCAATTAGGAGAAAGAGAAGAATGGTTATGGATATTCGGTTGCCACATCTACACATGCTCAGATTTCATGTATTGGAGAACATGACTTTTGTCAATGATATTTGCATAGCTCTAGCTTTTTCTGTTACCATTAGATATTACTACATTGGTGCCAGCAAATGCTGGAAGCAAGGTGAGCCTCTTCCAGCCCCACACACATCCTTCTGGGAGGGACTGGCTGCCACTCTGCCATTGACTACAACAGACCCACTTTTGGGCTGACTACAATATAAGAAGATGGAGGTTATGAGTAAAAGGCTGTGGGGAGCATGGAGGAGAGGGCACTCACTGCTGACAGAGATGCCAAGCAGAAATGGCATTAGAGCTTGGTCCTTAAGCAGTGAACAAGGGTGGTACCCAGGGAATTCTCCTTGCATCTACCTGTGAATTCCAAGACTTTATTTTTAATGACTTGATGATGGGTTGATACGAAAGACTCCAAAATCAGTACTCCTAGGGTATCATGAAGATGCTCTCTGTAACACAGCTTAAATTGATTAGAGTCTGTCTTGAAATTCTTGACACAACCACTCTTGGGGAAAATTATTATAATTTGTTGTTTTCTAATATCCAGTGAGTTTTACACTTCCCCTCCTTTGATTCTTCAGTACCATAGATAGTATCTTCTATTTCTTCCTTTCCTGTTTCATGTAATAGATTTAATTGGAACCTACTTCTAGGACTCTCTGTCTCTCTCTCTGTGTCTCTCTTCCATATGTATATGTAAATTTATGTGGAGCCTTCAGGGCTGGTTAGCTACCAACTCTACCAACTTTGCTCAACTTGTACAAAACATACTTTAA
The DNA here is from genome assembly GCF_019186645.2 of Phyllostomus hastatus. Taxonomy (NCBI): domain Eukaryota; kingdom Metazoa; phylum Chordata; class Mammalia; order Chiroptera; family Phyllostomidae; genus Phyllostomus; species Phyllostomus hastatus. The sequence continues at coordinate 7,297,463 of NW_025334017.1, read as the reverse complement.
ACTTGAAATAAAGGTGTATGAACCCATTTATAGAGCATGATGCCTCTAATTGATATCTTATAAATAAAAGCCAAGATTTGATAAAGGTGTGTTTCAGTAATAACTTTGATTTTTATGCTTCATTGAAATTTGGCTTCTCTCTCCCGAGGTTCGCTGACTTCTCTGTCCATTTATACCACCATATTAGCGATGTTATGAGTAATGTCACTCCTCGAGTCATAGAGTGAAAGTAGCGTTAATTGTAAATTATAGCTTCAACATAAAACCAATGAACTTGGGTGAGATTTTTATTTCTGTGCTTTGTCACTTTGATTCATAACACATCTTGCCTTTTAACTGCTGCTAAGAACCCCACATGCGTTTCTCAGCAGTGATTTTTCATGGCACTTGTAGACATCACGAGAGTCGAGCGTACAGGACCCAGCAGGGCCTGCATTGTTGTGCCATTAATTGCATACCTCTGTGAGTGGTGAGGAGGGACGCCAGAGGCAGATTGTCTTCTGCCCCCTGAGAAGATTGATAATAGCTCGACATTGCATTTCCTGGAGTATTTCTTTGTGATTATAAAACAAAAGAGAAGAGACTTGTTAGAAAAAAAATTGAGGAATATTTTTAAGTTGCTTTTTAAATGAATAGTAGTAAACTTAATGCCTTGGCACTTACTTTTGATCAGTCATTTTAGACCAACTTTTCTGCTTTATTTTTAGATGACGTTAAGTGGCTGAATGGAGTGTTTGGAGGTTGAGGCCCTAATCACATTTGGAGATAGGAGTATTGGTCAGTCTGGGTCTTGCCTTTAAAGTAGCTGCTTTTTTCTTTCTATGCATGAACATTTTCCTCATAGGCATTTAGATTCTTCTTACTTGATCTACACTTGAAAATTGTTGTGTGTAGTGAAGGCGGTCCTTTACTAAGAGTTTTAGTGTCATCTCTGCCAAATCTTGTTGGCCATTTGATCTGGAGCATCTTGTTTGCTGCTTGATCTTGAATGTCTTAGCCTCTAGGTGTTTTGCTTTTATCATGTGTAAAATACGGAGATGGAGCTTTTGTTTCACTTTATCACTATGTCATTCTGTTCAGATATGAGCAATAGTAATCATTACTTTCCTCCTATTAATATTTTGTGTAAAATGTATGCAAACCCCAAATCCTGATGCTGTTTAATACTATTATTTGTATACATTTCTTTTCTAAGAGGATGAATTTGATAAACTTAATCCTGATGACTGCTCGATATATTTAATGTCCTAAGTGCAAGAAAATACTGATTCCCCAGGGATGTTCCCCTAGAAAGTGTTTATATGTGAAAAATGAAGACCTATAAGTTGAATAAGGTGTGAGAGAATGGGAGAGCTATTTGAGGAATACTAGCAGTGGCATCTCATTAAAGAGTAAGTTATGCTTTACTTCTACCTTGGGTGTTAAAGCTTTATTAACACTGGGTTTGAAAACAGCTAACAAAAAAATATAAATGCTTAAGGGATTTATTATAAAACTCAATAGTGCCATTAATTTTCATGAATGCTTTAAATTGCTGGGGTAAAATAACATATTCAGCAAGGAAGCAAGTTCCTGCCTCCTCCCATGAGTGTGTTTGATTGTGCTATTGTTATCTCATTCTTTAATTAAACTTGTCCAAAGATAGGATCAGCTAAAGTGTTTACTGTATAAATAGTTTTCATTCCCAGTGTGCAAGTTTAAAACCCTGGTAAAAAGAGTTTACCATCTGTTAAAAACCAAAACATGTGGTGTGCTGTTGCATAAAAATAAGCTGCACATTATTCATGGAAAGAATCACAACATGTGTCATGTCTTTTGGGCTGACAATAATCTGTGCTGTTTTAGAGTGTCACCACCTTTTCTCTCAGTGACAGTATGATCAGTAGTGCATTGTTAAAAGACATAGTAATCTAGAAACCTAATGAAAATATGTGTATTTTTATTCAAGCCAAAATAGATTGGTCTGAATGTAAGTTTTACTAAGAAATTTCAGTTGTTTTGACATTTTCAAATTCATTTCTAGGAATTTTATGTTTAAGTCTTTTTTCCCTATAAAATTTAGGCGTTGCAGTTAGCCAGGAATTTAGCTCTGTGCTTGCGTTGCCAATCCCTCAGCCCTGGGGCAGCCTCTCCGCTGACTCTTGCAATAACTCCCTACTTCTACTCTTTGCCTTTCCACATATGCTTCCTCACAACAGGACCAACTTCCCAAAACTCAGAGAATGGCCCTGGCCCTGTAGCTCAGTTGGTTGGAGCATTTTCCTGTGCACCAAAAGGTTTCCAGGCCACGTACCTAGGTTGCAGGTTTGGTCAACAATTGGGGCACATATGGGAGGCAACTGATCAGTGTTTCTCTCACATCGATGTTTCTCTTCCCCTCTCTCTAAAAAATCTATTTTAAAAAAACACATATCCTTGGGTAAGGATTAAAAAAAATTTTTTAAACACAGTTATGTATAGTCATTCATTAAAACCATCAGTTAAACCACATTGCCTGTGGAATAAAGTCTAAATTTTTCAGAATATTGTTCAAGAAACTGCAGGCCACCTATGTAGACTTGACCCCTGCTACCTGACCCAGGATCCTGTGAAATTGCACCTGACTTTTCACAGATCCCTCTTCTACGTTTGCATCTCATCCTTTCCTTTCCTTGGATAATTTTTTGTGCCTCCATCTCATTTCACATTAGATCTGTGCTTCGAGACTCAGCTCAAACACCAGATTCTTCCTTAATTTTTGTTGTTCCAATTAGAAGTAATGCCTTGCTTCTTGTGTTCACAAAGCATTTTATAATTCTTATTTTGCCTGATAATTTTCAGTTTCTGTTCTAGTCATTAATTCCCTCCTACCACCCCCCTACTTTTTAATGTACAACTTATTTGAGGATAAAGATTTGTCTCAGTCGCTTTGAGTTGCTATAGCCATAACCTGGGTGACTGTTTTTCATATTCTGGAGGCTGGGGAGTCCAAGATCAAAATGCTGGCAGATTTGGTATCTACTGAGATATCTAGTTTATGGATGGGGCTTTCTCATTCTGTTCTCACATGGCAGAAAAAACTAGGAAGCTCTTTAGAATGAATCTCTTTTATAAAGCAGTAATTCTCTTCCTGAGGACTCTGTCCTCATGACCTCATCACCTCCTAATATAATCACCTTGGGAGTGAGGATTTCAACATATAAATTTTAAAGGAACACAGACATCCAATCTATAGCAGGACTGTATTCTATTCATCTTTGTATCCCCTACACTAAGCAGCATACCTCGTGAGGCACTCCATAACTGTTTGCCAGTGTTTTGAAAACTGATATACACATTCCTCTAGAGAATGGATAATAACCTAATTAACCAAATCAACATTTCTTACTGGACAATTCATATCTGACAAGATTCTGTGGAAAGTTCTTACTCATTTATGTAAGACAAAACCAATTGCAATCTTTGGGCCTTGTTTGGATTCATTTTAGAGTAACAACTCTAAAAATATAAATTCATAAGGCAAGGAAATGTAACCACTGACTATCCAGTGAAAGTATCCAATTATGATATTCAGGAATTATTGTTCATTTCTTTTTAGGTATGATTGTAGCATTGTGGTTATGTTTTTATTATTACAGCTTTATTTAAATACAGTTGATATGTGATAAACTTTACCTAAAGCCTACAATTTGATAAGTTCTGACATATGCATATATAAGACTCTCACCACAGTCAAAATGATGACCATATCCAGTGACACCAGAGGTTTCCTTGTACCCTTTTAATCTCTACTGCCTGCTCATCCTGCGTGCTCCCCCTGTCCTCCGAGGTCACTCCCAATCCATTAATTTCCATTTCCTAGAAGTTTATGTAAGTGCCATCTTCTAGTATGTACCCTTTTTTGTGTCTTCCTTTACTCAACAAGTATTTTGATATCGATCTCTGTTGTTGTAGGTGGTCATAGTTAGTGAACAGTATTCATTTTATTGAATTGTTTTGTTATTTTAATGATTGTTTTAGGGTTTATAGCATACATTCTTATCACATTCTACTTTCAAATGATATTGTACTACTTCACATACACAATACAGAACCATACAGTAATATATTACTATACTTCCTGGCCACATTTGCTATTTTTGCTTTTTACAGTTCTTTTTTCTTTTTAAAAAAATATATTTTATTAATTATGGTATTACTGTTGTCCCATTTCCCCCCCTTTAATCCCTCCTGACTTGCACCCCTCCTCCCACCTGCATTCACCCCACTTAGTTCATGTCCATGTGTAGTACATATAAGTTCTTTGGCTTCTTCATTTCCCATACTGTTCTTAACCTCCTTCTGTCTATTTTTTGCTTACCATTTATGCTTCTTATTTCCTGTACCTTTTCCCCCATTCTTTCCCTCCTACTTCCCACTGATAGCCCTCCATGTGATCTCCATTTCTGTGATTCTGTTCCTGTTTTAGTTGTTTTCTTTGTTTGTTTTTGTTTTTGTTATTTTAGGTTCAGTTGTTGATAGTTGTGAGTTTGTTGTCATTTTACTGTTCATATTTTTGGTCTTCTTTCTCTTAGAGAAGTCCCTTTAACATTTCATATAATAAGGGCTTGGGAATGATGAACTCATTTAACTTGACCTTATCTGGGAAGCACTTTATCTGTCCTTCCATTCTAAATGATAGCTTTGCTGGATAGAGTAATCTCAGATGTAGGTTCCTGCCTTTCATGACTTCAAATACTTTTTTCCATCCCCTTCTTTCCTGTAAAGTTTCTTTTGAGAAATTAGCTCATAGTCTTCTGTGAGCTCCTCTGTAGGTAGCTCTTTCCTTTTCTCTTGCTGTTTTTAAGATTTTTCCCTTATCTATAATCTTGGGTAATGTAATTAATGATGTGCCTTGGTGTGTGCTTCCTTGGGTCCAACTTCTTTGGGACTCTCTGAGCTTCCTGGACTTCCTAGAAGTCTATTTCCCTTGCCAGATTGGGGAAGTTCTCCTTCATTATTTGTTCAAATAAGTTTTCAATTTCTTGCTCTTCCTCTTCTCCTTCTGGCACCCCTATAATTTGGATGTTGGAATGTTTAAAGATGTCCTGGAGGTTCCTAAGCCTCTCCTCATTTTTCTGAATTCTTGTTTCTTCCTTCTTTTCTGGTTAAATGTTTCTTTCTTCTTTCTGGTCCCCACTGTTGATTAGTGTCCCAGTTTCCTTCCCTCCACTGTTGGTTCCCTGTACATTTTCCTTTATTTCACTTTGCATAGCCTTTACTTTTTCCTCTATTTTGTGACTATACTCAACCAATTCTGTGAGTATCCTGATTACTAGTGTTTTGAACTGTGCATCTGATAGGTTGGCTGCCTCTTCATTGCTTAGTTGTAGTTTTCCTGGAGCTTTGATCTGTTCTTTCATTTGGGCCATTTTTTTTTTTTGTCTCATAACATATAACATATGCTATAACATAACTGTGCCTGTTATGTTATAAGCGGTCTATTAACTGACTCATCTTCATATTTTTCTGCAACGAAAAACTGGTCATTTAAATATGTATTTTCTATTAGTTAAAATGTCAGCAATAGTTTATCTGCAATAGTTACTTTCATTCTGCTATTGCTCACGTGAACTCAACTAATTCTCATTCCCCAAAGATCCAGATCTTTACAGCTGGATTAGTTGTTGAGAATTTGTGGTCATCTTTTCATGTCTACTGTCACTCCTACAAATTCTGTCACATCAGGTTTTCATTTTTATTACACAGGGAGAAACTTTGGGGTGTTTCTCATTCCCATGATCAAATTATATTTAAAATTTCCACTTGCATTTGGTGAAATCTTAGATAATATCTAAAAAAACCCATAAAACTTGTTTTAAAAGATATAATCAACAAAATCAGCTGACATCAATGCTGACAATTGCAATTAAACACTGCATACTTCATTGACATCTGAACACACAAATTTTAAAAATAAGGTATTGTTAAGAACTAAGCTTACAACTATCTAAATTATTCATTCCTATAGTGTGTACTAAATATATATGAGATGTTGCAGAACAAAATTATTCCCCCTGCCATGATTCTTATTTGATGGTGCTTGGGAAAAGCTATGTTGTTTCAGGTTCCCCTGGTGATTATTTTTTTCTTTTTATTTTCATTTATTTATTGTTAGAAGCAAAGGAAAGGGGAAAGAGGGAGAGAGAAACATTAATGTGTGAGAGAAACATCAGTTGGTTGCCTCTCCCATGCACCTCCAACCAGGGACCTGGCCTGTAACCCAGGCATGTGCCCTGACAGGGAATCAAACCAATGATCTTTCACTTTGCAGAATGATGCTCAACCAACTGAGCCACACCAATCAGGGCCCACTGGTGATTCTGATGTATAGCAGGCTTGGAAATTATTTTTTTATTTGACATTAGTGGGAAATCAGTATTTCATAGAAACATACTTAAAGATGACTTTACCTTTAAACATTATTTTTTAAAAATTAACAGAATTTGGCAGATACTTTTCTAAAATACATTTTATGAGTCTTCATCCACCTTCTTAAATTATATGTTGTACATAATTTAACTTACTTGGGGATTGGAGAGGGTAATGCCCATTTCATGAACATCAGTTGTGCAGTGACACCTTTCCGGGCTGTTGAAGTGCATGCATTGTTTGCCTTAACACCGTTTGGCCCATAGTGCAGTCCTGTGTGAGCTGGCTTTGTTTCCAGTGGGGTTTTCTCAATCTGGTCTCTCAGCTTTTACTTGCTGGTCAGTATATTTCTGATTGAAGTGACCCTCACTCCCTCCTTCTAATTTGTTACCTGTAATAAGTTAAGGGCTAGAGAACCAGAAGACCAAGCTTGTTAGAAATGTATCTAAAATAAAATTCCAGGAAGGTGGCTGTTCTCTCATGGAACAGTGCACATGGAGATGAAATTCACGGTGCTGGAAGCAGCTGTTGGTAAGTAAGCCTGTGGGCTGAAGCAGTTTTATTATGTATAGAAAACACATCACTTAGCGTCTCTGAAATTTCCAATTTAACATATGTGGTCACATCTGTGAAAGGATTATTACTCTGGAAGGGGAGTGATGTATAATTTATTGAAATAAGCCTATGGGGACACAGTGGACTACATTTAATAAACTGGGATACTTGCTGCCTGCATTGAACACTCCCAGCTGAATCCCCCATTAGTTCCTTAGAGGGGGCAGATGAAAACAATTGCCCTTTATAGAATGTTTACTGTGTTGTATTAGTTAGTGTCTCTCAGCTGAAAAATATTTATGCTAACTGTTCAGATTAAGCTTTGAATATTGAACTCCTCCTGGTGTGTAGTTGATATTTAATTCTGAGGAGAACAGAAACCCATTATTCCTTAGCTGTAGGAGGCAAAGGCAGAGCACTCAAATCCTTCTTCCCGCCAATCTGCAGTCACGGCTGGCAGGTGAGAGGATCTCCCCAGAGCTGCCCAGGCTTACCTCTCCTCTCACTACTACACATCTACACGATAGATAGCATTAGAGGAAGTAGCCTCAGAAGGGGTTCTTTGGGGATCAAACATTAATTTCCCCTTCTCACAGCGATAATACAGAGACTCCTGCCAGCTGAACTCCCATGGCTGTCTGCTGATTGGGTTTCTCTGTAGCAAATGACATGACTCTTTCTCCATATGATAGCAGATTCATTTCAGACCCCAGTGTGAAGCATAGCAACGGAATTCCTTTCACAATTCCCACTTTTAAGTGCAAGAGAAAAGAACTGAGGGCTTCTACCCATATTCCCTGCCTATGCCTTGGAGGAACCCTGGAAAATGAGGGCTTGCCTTCCCTGCACCCGGCAGATAGAATTTCATCAAAACTCCTAGGACTGGACTCTTGAAGTCCTGAGTGTTTTTGTACTATTGTTTCCTTCCTTTTTTTAACCATTTGTCTTATAGATTTCTTCACTGCTAGATGAAATTAGAGATTTTTTCTAATATTGAAATCTATCATTGATTTTTAGAAGAAAAACAAAATTAACTTCCAATTCTAATACCAGAAGATTAAAATATGTACTGGGGTCTGTCTCTGGTAAACTCTTAAGTAACGTGAATAATATTGCAATAAAACGTTACATGATTGTTTCAGCTTCAGGCTGTATCTCAGAAATAGAGCACATTTTTCTTTTTCTTCTCTTTTTTTAATCCTCACCTGAGGACATTTTTTCATTGTTTTGAGAGAAAGAGAAGAAGAAACATCAATGCAACAGAGAAACATCGACTGGTCACCTCTCATTGGCTCCCCAACCAGGGATCAAACCCGCAACCTAGGTATTTGCCCTGACCGGGAATCGAACATCGAACTCGTGACCTTTCAGTTTATGAGATGATGCTCCAACAACTGAGCACAACAAATGTTGAGCACAACATTTGCTCAACAAATGTGCAGAGCAGAGCACATTTTTTCTTCAACATCATACTTTGGTTTTACGTTTTCTTCCCATAAATCTATTTGCTTTTTAGATTATTTTTCATCAAATTCCATTTTGGGGTACTTATAACAAAAAGCAGTCTTCCATATTTTATGTGGTTCTACTCGAAATCAGATGGTAGAGTTTGGGAAGCAAAGGAAGTATAGTGTTATTCTGTAGCTCCTTAGTCCCTTGTTGACTTGGGAAATACAAATGGGCAAGAAGTATAGTGTGGCAAAGTTGTTAGTTGCCCAAAATCTCAGCCAGGGAAATGCTTGACTGTACAACAAACCTGGTATCTAAAAAAAAAATAATAATTCCTCAAATATTTGCTAATAAGGTATGTCATTCCCATCTCCTATTTAATTAAAGAGGAGAGTTTTAAAGTAAGTAAAACTAAGGTATTATAGATGGAAGTCATGATTAGAATTTATATATTTTATGCTCCCTTGTGGCTGGTAGGTGGGGGTCAGATCCTATCCCATTTCACAGATGTGAGATTCTGCCTGAGGAGGGCAGAACTGAGGCTCGGGCCCTGGCCTGCAGACCCCATACGCTGTGATCGCCCCGCCAAACCAGGTTTCTCCGAGTAATGGGTAAACACTGGGTCTTTGAGACACAAAATGAAGGAAAATTACTGCAGTTATTTAACTACCTTTATCCTTTGAGACAAGTAGTACAAAGTTCAGCTCCTTCTTTACAAAATATAATACTTATAGCAGAACTTAGTTCCACTCTGTCATCACTCTCAAAGCCCTTGGGGACACTCTGGTTTCTTAACTTCTGAGCCAGATGCCAGAGATGCTACGAAATGTTCAAAAGCACAGACATCAGACTCAAGACAGCCCCAAGCTCCAGCCACGGCTCCAACTGTTCACAGTTCGTGCAGCCCGAGTGAGTTACACGTGTCTAGCAGCATAAGTGATCAATAAATGTCAGCTACAATTAGCAGCAAGTAATTTGATAAGGCATTAAACAGTAATTCAGAGCATAAAGCAAGCTTCTCTGTGACGTGTTTGTGTTGTATGGAAATTAGCTGAACTTTGCAGTTGAAGAACTTACTAGTTAGCTGTGTCATTTTCTGCCATTTGTATTCTAATTTGCTAAATATCCTGAAAAACTAAAATGGAACAAGACATGAAATAAATGTCGGTGCCCTCTCTAAAATGTTCAGTGGGGATCGTCTCACATGTACCCTGTTTCTTTCCTGTCTCCCTCCTCTAGCCCTTCCATTTGGATTAGACCTTCTCTATAAAGTGAGCTACTCTCAGTTCGTTACTTATCTTGGCTGCTTATAATTTTCTTATTTTTTCAAACAGTTGATAAGTCCAAATTACAAACCGGCATGGCCCTTTTGACTTTTAGAATGTCTTGATTCATTCATGCTTGCATGCATTCACGCGTTCAGAACAATCTGATAAACACTTGGTATTGAATAGACCATGAGCTACATGCTGGAAACAAATCCGGAGTCAGACACAGCTCTTTCCTCACTAAACTTAACCCTGCCAGGCAGGGGGGCGGGGCAGGGGAGCAGCGAGGAGTGCACACTGTGTATGCAACCAACTTGAACACAGCCTGAAAAGTGTACTCTTTCTAGAAACAAAATATTGTATGAACTTTTTTCCATGAAGATGTCTTCAATGACTCAATAGAGGAAATGACATTTAAACTAGGTCTCAAAAGTTGAAATATAGAGTATACTTTGGTAGAAGAAAGGGTTTTCCTGGCAAAAAACAAACAAACACACCATGAGAAAAGTCATGGAGCATCAAAGTTAATGTGGTATTTGAGAGGCTGCATAAAGGAGATGTAATCTTTGCAGGTGAGTAATGGGAAATGCAAATCCAGACCAGGGACCAACTTGTGAAAGGCAGTAAAGCTGGTTCAAGGAAACGCAATTGAGAAAGAGCTTAAGACATTGTTACCTTCCTTGAATAAATATAGCATTTCAGGTGGGTTTTAAGTTGGAAAAAATTCTCATTCTCTCTCTCTTTCCTCCCCAACCCTGCACCCCCAGGTCCTTTCACTCTAAAAACAGTGAAAAAAAACAGTCCTCAGGTGAAGATAAACAAATAAAATAAAATAAAAACCATTTACATATGTAACACCAAACTCTAGCATGCAAGCAGGAAGGGAACTGTAGCCTTTCACTTACAAGAAAAATAACTGGTGATGAAAATACAAGTTTCCATTTGTGATCGAATTACAAAGTAAACACTCTTTCCTCTGCCTGGAGGGCTACTGTACCTGGGTATACTCAAGGTTTCAGTTTCCCCAGGAAGCTTTCTTTCCCCTCCCAAACAGATCAGCACCACTTCTGGTCCACCTTTCATACACCTCCCTCTGAAGGTGAATTATCCGTTTACATCTCTCTCCCAACTAGACTGTGGCCTCCTTGAGAACGGTTCCCCTGAATTCCCAGGACAATTCTTGGAACAGGGTGGCATTTTAGCAAATCATTGAATGAATGAATGAGTCAGTGAACAAGGTTGGGGAGCTCCCCATGGGCGTAGTCACTCACACACTGAAGAATGGTGATATTTTGGTGTGGTTCAAGAGTAGTAAAAAAATTTTTTTAAAGAGTAGGATGCTTTGGGGGTGGGGGTTGAGTGAATAACAAGGAAGAGGAACAATCGGGAGTAGAATATTAAATAAGAAAAATACATAGATGCCATCGAGGGCCTAGTTAAGTCTGGAAGAACAGGGTTTTTTTTTTCTTTTCTTTTCTTTTTTGTGCAGTGTGGAGCCCCTTAAGCATGGTTGAGTTTGAATTACCTGCCAATTGGTACATGGTAGGGGAAATTGCTAAAAACCAGATTGAATTTTACTTTTAAAAGTATGATGTTGTTATGCCCAAGTGCTTTTCATGATGTTATAATAAGAGTCTTTATTGAGAATCATGTAGCTTGTCTCTTCATTCCTGTTAAGTCATTATTGAGGTATAATTTACGTAGAGTGAGTCCAAACTACCTGTGTCCCAGTATGCAGGGATGAGTTCTGACATGTGCATTAACTCGGTTTATCCACCGCAGTTCAGATACAGGACTTTGTAACCCCCAAATTCTCTCATACCTTTTGTAGTCCTTCCCCGTCCCCAGCCTCTAAAACCACTTATCCATTTCTTTACAGTTTTTCCTTTTCCAAAATGTTGTATAAAGGGAATCATCCAGTCAGTAGCCTTTTGAATTTGGTCTCTTTCACCTAATATAACGTATTTGAGATGTAGCCATGTAGTTGCATGTGGTCAAATTCTAGCTTAGTATCTCTTTGCCTTGCTACACCGCACATTGTCTGTCCATTCACCAGCTGATGGGACATTTGGGTTTTTCCTACTTTGGGCTGTCAGGAGCAGCACTGCAGGGAGTATGCATGCATGAGTCTGTGCAGACAGAAGCTTTTTTTTCTCCTGGGTAGGTAACTGGAAGCAGGATTGCTTAAATGGCATTCTAAGGAATAACATTTTCATTTGGTGTATGTCCCGAGGCTGGCAGTGGGGCAGGAGTCCATGGGTGTATTTTAAGCAGCAGGGATAGTGGATAGGTTATTCCACAAAGATCCTCAGGACCGTGTAGAGCATGGGGACAGACTGGTTGGGACTTGTTGCTTTTCTAGCCATCTGTGGCAAGCACTGCCATTTCCATCACTCTTCAGTGGAATGGGTCTAGGACACAGTAATACAAAGACTCTGGTTTTATTGGTGGACCACTTCTCCCCATGCACCATGATGCAAAAATCATCATCTTCCATGGAATAAGTGGAAATGAAAGGGGTCACCATTAATTTGTATATACTCTAAGGATGTACGATTAGTGCTTTTCTCATGCTTTTAATTACTCTTTTATCTTCCTTGCTGTCCTTTTTATTTACTCCTAAATGCTTCAATCATGGCATGGCAGGGGAAGCAAGGGTTTCAAATGCAGCTGGTCACTCCCCACACCCCCTTTTTTGTGGTTTTGGAAAAGGATGAAATACTTGTAATGGCAGTATTTTTAAAAGGCAAAGTTTAATATAGCACAGACAGCTTCTTCCTAAACCATTTTTTGAAATCCACATTCAACAAAATTAACAATCCATTCCAGTATCTTCTAGGTCTACTTTGAAAGATTATTGACATGATTTAAATCAACTGAGAATTAGAAGCACAGCATTTTTTAGTTCAAAGAGACCTTAAGAGAACCAGTCCAAATCACTCATTTGTACCTGAGAAGAATGAGGCCCAGAGAGCTAGGGAACCTGTGGTCCTCTGGCAGCAGGACCACAGGCCTCCCCAGAACGGGGGCGGGGCGGGGGGGTTGGGGGGGTGGCGGAGTGATCTGTGTGTGTTTGCCATTGGGAAAATTACCCCAGGCTCTCTATACATTGAGAAACAAAAACAGTCATGACAGGACAGAACTCGAATGTTAGAGAGAGCAGTGGTAGTGAGGATCTATCGAACAGGAACATATGTGAAAAGATGGGACAGAGTAATTTCTTAATAACAGGTGCTGTGAAATCTTTAATATTTTGTCTGTTTTGTAATGATACTGAAATATTTTGACATGAAGATCCAGTCTGGCTGTTTCGCAAGCATATTATATTAGTGTTGACTATTTTGCATGCCCTGAACTGCCAACAGTGTTTTTTGCCTTATAAATAAATCTCCCATTAATTTTAACTGTATAACATGGGACATGTATTGGGGAAAACCGATGATGCCAGCTTTAAAAGCCTCTACTCAGATGCATGCCTGAGGCCCGCTGCCATTTTCTGACAGACACTTCGACAAAACCACAGTGAGCAACACAATGAGCGACTGAGAGACCAGGCCAGTGCTGAGATGACGAGGTAACTCCCGCTACTGTAAATCCACAGCTCAGTCAGAAGCCAATTCATTTTCCATATTCTCAGCATGTTGAAAGTGCCAGTTATCCACTATTTTTTCAGCCTCTGCTTTATGCATTTATGTATTTTTCAACAATAGAGGGCCTGAGGGTTCAGGAAGGGGGGGAAGAGGAAGGTGCAATAAACAAAAGAGCACAGCAACTTTACAAATTCACAGGGAATGAAATAAAGGGAATGTGATCCAGGTGTCAGTTTTATGACTGGTGAGAGCTGATTTAAAGGGCAGGGTGGGCCTGAGATGAGCAGGAATAATAGGTTTCTTCATTTTGAGCCCTGGAAAAATTGACTTGCCCACCGCCCACTCCAGGCATCAGGGAACAGCTCTAATTCTCCTGCTGGGGGTGGAGGGCCCTCCCTGTAGGATGCTCAGTGCAAGGTGTCTGTTCCTGGGACAGTGAAGAGGGGTGGGACTCAGCCATACAAGGTCTTCCCTTCCCGCAAATCAATAATCATATAAATCACATCACCTCCCTGTGGGGAGATGCTGGGGGCTAAGAATTTCCAGGAAACCTTCCTGGAAATAAGTATTCTCTTCCTCTTGGGTAAATGAAAGTAGGGAGCTGTCAAGGGGCTGATTCTTTTGGAACTTCAGTCTGTGGAGTTAAATTTTCTGTGTCTGGGAAGTAGAGAGAATAAAAGGAAGGAGGCATATGTTAAAGCACAAACTTTGGAGACAGGCGGCTTGACACAGTAAATGCTAAAAAAAAAATAGCAATTTCATCCAGTCTTCATTTAGATAAATCCACATGTTCTTTCCATTTCTGATCTACTGAACTTGAGATATCTGTGCCAGAAATTATAGGCACTTGGATTTATGACTTTTGTAATGTAGGAGAAAATTAACTACTTAATTTGTTGTTCAGTTTGGAAATTAAGTAGTTAAATCCCTTTAAAGTGCTGGAGATTGGCCCCAAGGAGCACAAGACCCCAGGGATCAGGGGAGGGCAGGAGCCACAGAGGAGACCAGTAGGAAATGGAGAGGCCAGAGACTAAGGAGGAAAACTAGGCAGGCGGGCAACACAGAAGTCAAGGAAAGGGATCATTTCAGGAAGGAGGGAGAAGTCAATGTGTCAGATGCTGCAGAAGACCTGGTCGGGTAGGATAGGAAATGAATCTGTAGAGAAGGCCATAGCCATTATTGCCCCTTAGGTATGGAGCACGTACTCTGTGCTAACCACTGTGCTATTTGCTTCTGTTCAATATCGACTTAATGCTCAAACCACTGCCTGCATTTTATAGATTAGGGAAGTGAGAGCCACAAGACTGTAGTACTGGCTTGACTTAGGTCACATAGCTGGAATGGGACATAGTTGGAACTCAGATCCCTGCCATCTGACTCTTATCTATTGAGCTCCCCTTCCTTCTGGAAGACTTGCTTTTGCTCATGCGTGGGGGGAGTAGTGAGGGGTGAGAGGGAGGCAGGCATCAGGGGAGGCAAAGAGAGGTGAGCAAGTGGAAGAGGGTAGGCTGAGGTTTGTCTGGCTTAGTTGGTGGGTTTGCTTTAAGACAGCAAGACTTCAGCACTAACCAGTGATGACAGGGGCTCAGAAGAGAGCTGGAGAGTGGAGACAGTCAGAGGAGATGCAGAAGACAGTGGGCAGGTGTGCATGTGGAGGGGCGTAACCTAAGGAAGGAGGGCCCCCTCCTCCTTTGTGACAGGATAGAGCAGAAGTAATTGAATTTGTAAGTTTAATGTCAGAACATTGAGGAAGTTTTCTTCTGACTGTTCCCATTTCTCTCTATCCCACTCCTTCCCGTTCCCCACCACTGGTCCCCTTTTCTGTCTGGAACATCCAGCTCCCCCATCAAACTTTTGTTTTTGTCACTCTCCTGTGCCCTCAGACAGGATTATTTCCTCTGGGCTTCCAGGGAGCCGTCAATATCTATTCCATCAGGACCCACCGCCTCTCCTGCTGGCTGTGATTTCATGCTAAGGAAGCATGAATAAGTTCAATTTGCTCTAAGATATGGAGCCACTCTGCAAAAGCTCATGGTTTGGAAAGGGAGAAAGAGAAGTACACAGATGATTACAATAAAAGTCACATGCAAGAAGGAAGGGTGCTGTGGACTGTATTTGGGAGTGGGGGGGAGAAGAGAAGAGAGAGAGAAACTACTTGCATGAGTGATGGGTTGAGAAACTATATGGAGTGTGGTTGTAAGCTAGTTGTTGAAGGACGAGTGTATTTTCATCTGACAACCATAAGGAATAGGCCATTTAATATGGGGGATGTAGCCTCAGAAATGGCGCAAAGCTTATTTGGGGTACACAGGATAGTCCACTTGGGATGAAGGGTAGGCTGTAGCCAGAATGGTGGGTCCGTGATGCAATGGAAGGGCTTGAGTGCTGGACTAAGAAATTCTGTTTACTTGACTCTGTTGCGAGCAGCTGCTTCTTTTTATATTTACCTGATCAGAAATATTGTAGACCTATCTGAAAACTGTTTTCAGTGGTCTTTTGGACATAGCCAAGACGTTTTTCATAAGAGTTTAGAAGTCATAACTGCCATTCTCATTCCAGAAACTAGGTATACCAACCTTCACACAGTGCACAAGCAACACCTCTGGGCTTGTGAGGCAGAACCACGGTACTGCTGGCCGTGCCGGGGGACGGGAAGCCGAACAGCAGTGAGCTCGCTCTTGCAGTTGCAGGCTCGGGCCCAACGTTAGGTTTCTCGCTACTTGTAAATCACTATTCTTAATAACTCTTTCGAGACAAAAATAAAATAAAAAATAAAAACCTCTTTTTTCTTTCAGTTAAGAAAAAGAAGCCTAAACTATTAAATAAATTTGATAAGACTATTAAAGCTGAACTTGATGCTGCTGAAAAACTCCGTAAAAGGGTAGGTCGATGTTTTTGTTTTGTGCAGAAACATGCAATGGTTTAGTTGTCAAATAAACACAGGCATTACTCTTGATTTGTTTTTAAAAAAAAAGAAATGTGAAGAGCAAACAACCTCTGAGTAGAGTGGGTTTTCCCCCAGGGGCATCAGCACTCTGTGTGAGAGGCATCCATTGAAAAGAAAAATGGCAGCTGTAGTGGCCAAAGAGAAATAGGGCTTCCCTTCAGGGCAGCTGGCTCGGCAGTCAGCCCACCTCCTTTGCGTCCTAGCACGAGGCTTTGGGCAAATCACTGGGCCATTCTGAGCCTCGGTTTCCTTATTTTTAAACATGAGAATAATAATAATCACACTCTCTATTTTGTTTTTGTAGAAATCAAACGAGGTTAGGGGAAAGAAAACATCAACACTGTCAAGTACCAGCTAAGTGGAGGTTTTAATTTTATAGGCCCTCCACCGAAAAGGGAAAAATAGTTAAACCCCATACTCTTACGATTGTTGCTGTCAGGTGAAATGGCATTAGGTTTAACATTCTTCTCACTCAAGGTTAACCTCAGGCACCTCCAGTGTTCAGGGTGGCTTTTATATTTTGCTTTGTCATCAGTTAATTTGAAATCTCACTTGCATTTGTTTCTAGATATTACAGTTCTGAAAACAATGAATTAACACTAGCTTGATGTTATTGTCCTAACTCGGTCATATTCATCTAATTAGTGGGTCAAGTATTTATTATAATGTATTTAATGACATCTTTACTTAATCATCTTCTTGTTCTTCAGGGAAATTTCTCTTTCTCTACTCTTGAATTTATACTCAGTGTAATTCTCAGTAGTGTTCCTGTAATATGCTCTTTTTATCAGTAGACTTTGGTTGCAAAAAAAAGGGATCTTGGGACAATAAGTAAATAAGCAACAATATAAAAATTAAAAACATCCAAGTTAGAAACTGATGCGGAACAAGAATGTGCTTCTCCTGGCTGGCATAGCTCAGTGGATTGAGTGCAGGCTGTGAACCAAAGTGTCGCAGGTTCAATTCCCAGCCAGGGTACATGCCTGGATTGCAGGCCATGACCCCCAGCAACCGCACATTGATGTTTCTCTCTCTCTCTCTGTCTCCCTCCCTTCCCTCTCTAAAAATAAATAAATAAAATCTTTAAAAAAAAAAAAGAATGTGCTTCTCACACATTTATTGGGAACGTATGTATGTACCAGCAAGCATCAAGCCTTCTGTATGAGCATAACCTAGGATCTTGCTTACCCTCGTTACCGGCCAATAAAAATGTAGTAACTACAAAGAATATCGCAGCAAAGTCGTTGTTCAGTAAATTAGCCCATGGAATGAATGATTTCTGAATCCATCTTGTTCAACATTATAAAATGAAGCCATCTTCTATTTTGAGGAAATTTGCATTTTTTGACAGAAGTGAAACAGGAATCTTCTTTTTCTATTACCTTGTCGTTCTCCACTCCCTCTATACTAAATGCCATATACACATATATGTAGAATGTCTATTAATAAGTGACTTTTGGGATAAAGAACAAACAGCTTTACAGAAGGATTTTTATGTAATTATAATGAATGATAAAGAAGGGCTCAGTTTCCAAGGGGCAAACAGGTCAGTGGGCGTAAACGTGCTGGAACAATCAATGGGGTATTCTCTGGTTTTTGCTTATTTTGGAGAACTTATGATGCTTTCCTCAAGGAGCACCCTGTATCTATAACAGGGTACATGAAGGAGGAAGAGGTAGCCACACAGGCAATTCTTGCTTCTGAAACATCCAGAAGCCAAATCACTGACTGAATCACCCACATAATTAAGTCAGGGTTTTGTAGCAAATGATTCCAGTGGCTGCACTTGGAAGAGTGGAGGCCCAGCCAAGGCAAGCCCCAGGTAGAGGAGGGCCAGTCTCTGCTCACATCCCAGCTGCAAACACTGTGCCACATGGAGGGGTGAGGCCACTTTATTTTTCCTTCAAAAATTATAGATGAGAACATATTTCAATAATCTGGTTTTAGAAAATAATATTTATTGTTTAAAACTCCTTCTCACCCCCAGAAAAAACATTTCAGATTATTTGCTAAAATATTTATTTGTTGGAATCACTTATTATTATTGTATTATAAGGGAAATAAAAAAGGAGAGAGAAAAGAAAATTTGAAGTCAGAATAAGGCCAGCACAAGGAGGTTCACACCACCGGCAGTGAACAGTGCTAGAAATGAAATAAACTGCAGGCAGAACAAGAGGAGTAGCATTATGCTGCAAGGTGAATTATCTTCATCAGAGTCACTGCTCTGCACCAAGGCCACAGAGGGACATCCTGTTATAAATCTTTGCAAAGAGTGTAATGATGTGCTGACTGCACAGCCTCCTCCCTAGTGTCACACCCAGAGTCTGCGTCTGCAGGGGTGTGTCTTCATGCCGCTGTGTTCCACCGGCCTCTTGCCAAACCAGTGAGTCCCCAGCACATGTCTCTCCAATGAACCGTCTCGGTCTTAAAATATAAAGTATGTTGAAGAACAGATGATTTTCAGGCAATTTTTACAAGCATTGTATCTTGCAGTTGAGTGTTTTAACAAGAATTTTATAATAGTTTTAAGAGCTATATTCTCTAGGGAAGGGAAATTTTTTCAGACACATGTGTTTGCTTGAGAGCAAACACATTTACTTTGACAAATAGTACCTTCTTAAGAAGGGCACACAGTCTGTGTCTTAAGGGGATCCAAAGGCTGCCTAGGACAGAACCAAAATATTCTATTATTTTTATAACCTTGTTGGCTAGCTAAGGAAATGTCAAGCAGACACAAAATATTTTAGCAAATGTGTTATGAATATTGTTATTCCTATATTTTAAATCTGGTAATGGTGCATTTAGCATGCGTTTCACAAATACAGCCTCAACATTTGCATTTTAAGTTTCATAAGGCTAAAAATGGTCCCCCCAAAGATATTCATCTGCTAATGTCTATTAAGAACCTGCAAATGTTGCTGCATTTGGAGAAAGGGTCTTTACAGGTATGATTATGTTAAGGATCTTGAAATGGGGAGACAGGCACAGTTATCCAGTTGAGCCCTAAATGCAATCACATATTTTCTTAATAAGAAACAGGCAGAGGGAAATTTGATACAGGCAGAACAGAAGACACACAGAGAGGAGACGGCAAGATGAAGACAAAAGTGGACACTGGAGAGATGCATCTGCAAGTCAAGAGACGGTGTCAGGAGGCAAAGAACAGACTCTCCCCTGGAGCCTCTGGAGGGAGCATGGCTCTGCCCACATCCTGGCTTCTGCCCCGTGGCACTGATTTGGACGTCTGTTCTCCAGACCTGTGAGATAATAACTCTCTGTGCTTTGAAGCCACCAGACTTGTGCTAAGTTTTTACAGCAGTCACAACTAATACTAAGCAGTGGAGGTGCTGCTGTAGCAAATACTTGAAAATGAGCAAGTGGCTTTGGCGTTGGGTAAGGAGTAGAGGCTGGAAGAATTTTGAGATGCATGGTATCCAAAGCCTGGATTATCTCAAGCAGACTGTTGGTAGAAGTATGGATGTGAAAGCTGCTTCTGGTGAGGGCTCAGAGGAAGTGAGGGGCACAGCAGAATGAGAGAATGGGAGAAAGCTCCCATTCTCAGAGAGAATACATATATCATTACAAACAAAATATCTTCATCCGAGTCCAGATATAGACATTAAAGGCACTCTGACAAGGGCCCAGAAGGAAATGAGGAACGTGTTATTAAAAACTAGAGGAAAGGCAGTCCTTGTCACATGGTGGCAGGAAACTTAGCTAAATTGTATCTTACAGTCATTTGGAAGCAAAACTTCTAAGAGATGAACTTGGATATTTAACTGAGGAGGTTTTTTTCAAGCAGTGTGTTGAAGGTGTGGCCTAGTTTCTTTCTGTTACTTAAAATATGAAAGGAAAGAGATAATTAAGGAAATAAAAAACAGAACATGATAACTTAGTTACTTTTCAGTCTACCCATATTTCTAAAGATTATAAAATGAGGAAATACACTGTTAAAAAAGCGTACTTTGGAAAGACAGTCAAAGGTGGAGCTGGACATCCTTTTCCTGAAGAAATTGGGTGTGTACCTCACAGACCCCCTCCACCATCTCAGCAGGAGCTGAGAGCAGAGATGGGAATACTCTGGGAGGGCCTGTGACTCTCCTCTGATGGTGTGAGTTCCTGAGCCGCACACAAGGGACCTATAAAATTTTTGAGAATATTATACCAGCAGAAGCACTACCACCTTAAATTGAAAGAGACAGGACATACTGAAAAAAGGCTGACAGACTCCCAAAATTCTACAGGCAAGAAACAGGCTAGTGACCCTAATCAACTGCAAACCCATGCTACCTTTTCAACAGAAATGAAAGATAACTCCATGGGCAGAGCCTAGGAACCAGAGGCCAGAGACAAGGAAGCCAGAGCAGAGGACTTGGAAGGCAGAGCCTGGAGCCACAAACCTTGAAACCTAATGGAATTTGCCTTGCCACGTTTTGAAATTGGTTGGAATCAGTGATACCTTGATTTCTTCTATTTTATCCCCTTTGTAATATAAATGCCTATAAACATTATCCCATGCTTATCTCACCACATGTTTTAGAAGAAGAAAAATTGTTTTCTAGTTTCACAGAGCCACAGATGGAGAAGAATTTTACCCCAGGATGGATTATAAGTAGAGTCCCACCCATCCCTGCTTTGGATGAATTAGATAATGAGATTTAGATGAGATTTCAAATCTGAGTTGCTAATGTAGTATTGGAGACTTTGGGGAACACTGGGATGGGTAAATCTGCTGTGAGACAGATGTGAGTGGTTGGGGTTCAGAGGGCAGAGTCTGGTAGGCTGAAAAATGGCTTCCCTAAAAGATAATCATGTTCTAATCCCTGGACCTGTAAATGTTAGCTTATTTGGTAAAAGGCCTTTGGCATGTAATTAAGGATCTTAAGAAGGAGCTGTTTTCCTGGATTACCCTGGTAAACTCTGGAGTAGGGTTTTCCAGAGAAACAGAACCAATGGGGCATATATATTTGGAAACCAAGAAGTCTCACACCCTGCCTTCTGCAAACTGGAGAACCGAGAAAGCCAGTGGTGTAATTCAGTTTGAGTCTGAAGAACTGAGAGTCAGGGCACTGATGGTGTAGGTCTCAATCTGAGAATCAGGAGTGGCCATGTCTGAGGACAGGAGATGGATGTCTCATCTCGAGCAAAAAGAGCAAATTCTCCTTTCTCTGCCTCTTTGTTCTATTCAGGACCTCTCCAG
Organism: Phyllostomus hastatus; assembly: GCF_019186645.2. NCBI lineage: Eukaryota > Metazoa > Chordata > Mammalia > Chiroptera > Phyllostomidae > Phyllostomus > Phyllostomus hastatus. The sequence continues at coordinate 7,276,064 of NW_025334017.1, read as the reverse complement.
ATTGGATGATGCCTACCCCAGTGATGAGAATGGCCTTCTTTATTTCCTGTGTTGATTCAAATGCTAATCTCTTTTTCAGACATCCTCACAGACACACTTAGAAACAATGGTTTAGCAGCTTTCTGGGCATCCCTTAGCCCAGTTGATTTGGACACACAAAAAATTAATCATCATAGGCCCCCAATTTGTCCTTTCAATAAAGAGGCAGATGGAAATTTGATAACAGACAGACGAGAAGAAACATACACAGAGGAGAAGGTGATGTGAAAAAGGAGGAAGACACTAGGATGATGTGGCCACATGCCCAGGGATGCCAACAGCCATCGGAAGCTGAGAAAGGCAAGCAGCAGATTCTCCCCAGAGCCTTCAGAGGAGGCGCAGCCCTGCCGAAACCTCACTTTCAGCCCAATGGAGCTGATTTGGGACTTCTGTGCTGCAGGATTGTGAGAAAACTAATTTCTGTTGCTGTAGGCCACCGAGTTTGTGGTAATTGGTTATAGCCATCACAGGAAGCTCATACAGGGTAGTTAGAAGAAAGTCACATAGAGAAAGATATTCAATATAAATCCTTCATTCCTTAAAACTATTTACAGAAGAAACAAAGTGGTGGCTTTAAAAACTAGCTCTTATCCAAAATATACAAAGAACTCTTAAAACTCCACAATAAGAAAACATGAGCTAAAGACCTTAACGGACACCTGACCAGAGAAGATACATAGATGACAAATACGCATAAGGTGTTCCGTGTCACACGTTATCAGGGAAATGCAAATTAAAACAACAATGAGATACCACTACACACCTATTAGGATGGACAAAATCTGATCACTGACAGCCCCAAATGCTGGCAAGGACGTGAAACACGAACTGTCATTTATTGTTTGTGGGAAGGGAGAATAGTGCAGCCACTGTGGAAGACAGTTTTGTGCTTTCTTACAAAACTAAATATACTCTTATACGGTCTAGAAATCCTACTCTTTGATAATTACCCAAAGGGGTTGAAAATTTATATCCACACAAAAACCTGCACATGGATGTTTGTAGCAGCTTAATTCATAATTGCCAAACCTTGGAAGCAACCAAATGTCCTTTACTAGGTGAATGGGTAAATTAACTGTGTTATGACAATCAAGTATTACTCGGCACTAAAAAAAAAAAAGAGAAAGCAATACCAAGCCATGAAAAGATATGAAGGAACCTTAAACGCCTATTATTAACCAAAAGATGCTAATCTGAAAAGGCTTCCTACTGTATGATTCTAATTGTACAACATTCTCGAAAAAGCAAAACTATGGCGACAGTAAAAAGATCAGTGGTTTCCAAGGGTGGGTGTCGGGACACGGGGTGGGAAAGAAAGACAAATATGCAAAGCATAGAAAAATTTCAAGGCAGTGAAACTAATCTGTGTGATAGTATAAGGGTGGATGCAGACAGGATGCATTTACCTAAACCTATACAGTGTACAACACCGAGTATGGACCCTAAGGTACATGAGTATGAGGTGTCAACATAGGCTCATTGACTGTAACAAATACACCACTCTGGTGCAGGATATTGATTATGGGGGAGTCGATGCTTGTTCTGGGTTAGGGGTATACGTGAAATCTCTAGACTTGCCTTCCAATTTTGCTATGAACGTAATACTGCTTTAAATAATGAATATTGTGAGAGGGACAGCATATTTTCAATAGCAATACAGTCATTTCTGATGCTAAATATAACTCAGAGATGTGTTCCTGGCTTGGTTATCTCTACATCCAAGTCCTCATTTAGTATGCATCGTTAACCTGCCTGTCTGTCAGGTAACAGACATACTAGGATGAGCCCCAGTATCTTGTGTTGGCCCACACATCCCCACACACCACCACCACCACCACAACAACAGGTAACATTCGATGCTTTCTGTGCTCTCTGCAGTATCTACAAGCTCTATGTGTATGTTTTCAGATTAGACCTTTATAGCGGCTCCACAAAGGTAGTCAAGGGCCCTTATTATCCCCATTTCACAGATGAGGCACTTAAGGCAAAGTCATCAGTACCTTGTCATAGGTCACACACCTTCTAAGTGGTGGAGCCCAGGCACTCACCAGTTGGCCTGGCTTCAGAGCCTGCACTGGGAACTACGACACTGCATCTATTTTTCACCAGCCCCTCCCTGCCATTGATGGCCCTCGTGAGAGGGTAAGGACAACCCCTTCTTCCACGGTATCTAAGTGAAGGAGTGATCTTCGGGAACTTAAACGCGGAAGTTGCCTGACCCCTCCCTATTGAGTCAAGTCTTTTGGAGTAGGTGTAAGTAACTGTTGGCAGGCTGGAGTTTGCACAGCCACATGGGGAGCTAAACTTTGTTGTACAAAAACTCACTCGGTGAGGGCAAAACGTAGACATCGCAGTGAGCTTGCCTTTCCATGCAGAATGAATGGATTTACCAATTTATAGAGAACTGGGGGTCTGGGGAAGCCAAACTCAGAAAATCTGTCTCTGTCCCATGGCTGCAAATATGCTTGACCGGCTGCCATCCATTGGAAACCAGGGCACACCTGTCTGACCCTGCGGAATGGCGCTGATGGAGCCAGGAGGGGAGAGGGTTCCTCCACCCCGGTGCCAAGACCCTCCCTAGGTGTACCTGCTTCACGTCCTCTGTTCCTTTCCGTGCAGAGGTGGTCAGAGACCTATCAGAGGTGTTCGGCCCATCTTCTCTAGGGCCTGTGTGAGCTCTGGGAGGGGTCCCATGGCACTGAGGCTGCGAGGCACTCGAGGCAGCAAGATGAGTCAAATCAACCCTGATGTCCATTGCGTCACAGGAGCTGTGGCCAAGTGACCCTTGCATCCTGCCTGCTTATTCCCTGTCATTTTAAAGTGCTTCAGACTTCTCATCACAGACCCCAAGACATTCCAGCAGTATTTTTCCCCAACTTGAAACCTAAATATTTTCTTCAAGAATGTGTAGGAATTATACACTTAGAGGGGAAATGCAGCTTCTGTAACAAAGACTCGTATTACATCATTTGTCAGGTGTCTGTCTTTTAAAAAATAAAGTATAAATACCTTCATTTCTAGTTTTGTTTCCATACTACAGTTAGTTTTTTAAAAGTCTTAGATAAAACTCTCTTTAAACTCTGAATGGGGTCTAGAAAATTTTGACAGAATTACTTGGTGAATATTTAATACTACATTGAATAGCATTATGCATTTAAATTTATTGTTTAATGAAATTACCTCTTCCTAACAGGGAAAAACTGAGGAAGCAAAGACTGCGTTTGAAGAACTAATCCGTAAATACCCTCAGAGTCCCCGGGCGAGATACGGGAAGGCACAGGTACTCTAGAGCACCTCCACTTAGGTGACTGTGTGTGGTGTCCTTGTGTTCTGTGAAACCGGATTTCTCACTGCCCACTGTTTGCATTTTCTTTTTTCCTTATAACTTTTATACAGCATCAATTTTCATTTATACACATAAACTCAAGCAATAAATATTGTTTTAAATAAAACAATTAATTATAGCTATTGTGTAAACCTGAATTTAGGAATATTTTTCTGCCTCACCCCCACCCCGCCAAAAATGGCATCTCTCTGGTTTTGAAAAGAAAATAAAGATTAACACTTTGGTCATTGATTTTCCATCACTGCCTCATCCCATTTTTTTAAGATGCACAATATAATTTCCACATTAGGCCCCTGAGAGCTTAAGAACCTCAGTTTGAGAGGTTGCAAGTATCCTTAGGACAGACTTTAAAAATTTAAAGTAGAAATATATATAAATATATAAAGTGGAAAGACTTTAAAAATATAAAGTGTCCTTGTGTTCTCTGTCGTTTCTTTCAGCTGCCTTCTTCCTTACCAGCTACTTTCTCCCTAAGACCCCTCCCACCATCTCTGTTTCTATCTGACTTTCTCCATCTTCCAGCTCCTCATGTCATGAAGCTCGTCCACATTCACCTGTAGCTGTATAAACCTACCAGGTGCACAGCCTGTTTCAGGCCCCAGGGTTGACATGGACACTCCAGAGGTCTCTGTCCTCTTTGATCTTGTATTCCAGTGGAGGACATTTTAAAAGTTACTCACTCAAAAATTATTTAGTGAAAACCCACAGCATGCCAGGCCCTGTTTAGGCACCACAGATGAAGCCACCAACAAAACATGGAGTTTTCATTGTAGTGGCAAAGATAGTGCATAAGACAAATAAGTAAAGTATGTTTGCCTTCTTGTGCTAAGTGCTAAGGAGAACCGACGTAAAGCAGAGAACAGCATAGGATGTGTGAGGGAGATGAAAGGCTCTCCTGAAGAGGTGACATTTGAGCAAAGCCTTGAAAGTCTTTACAAATAAATGTATATTCAAAGAATATTACAGTGTTAAAAATAAATATTAAATCCTACATAATAATATATGCCATAAAGAAAAGGTAATGGAATAAAGAGCATACCCATTAAGATTTGGGGGCTGCAGGTAATGTGACAGCAGATAGCACTTTAGAAAACGTGATCAGGCCCTTGCCAGTGTGGCTCAGTTGGTAGGAGCATGGTGCCGGACACCAAAGGGTTGCAAGTTCGATTGCCAGTCAGGTCACCTACCTGGGTTTTGGTTCAGTCCCTGGTCAGGGCACATATGGGAGGCAACCAGTTGATGTATCTCTCTCACATTGATGTTTCTCTCTCCGTTCCTCTCTCTAAAATCAATAAACATTTTCAAAATAAAAACAAATTTAAAAGAAAAGTTGATCAGAAAGGGCCTCTCTAGGGAGGTGACAAGTGGCAGACATGACAAGATTGCGAAAAGAGCTGACCGGGCAGAAAGGGCTGCAGGAGCAAAGGCCACAATGCAGGGAAGCGATCAGGTGTAATAAGCTCCAGGATGGAAAGAAGGGCTGCTCAGGGGCACTGAACCAGAAGTGAGGCCAGGCCTCGCAGATTGCAGGTACTGTGCACTGGGAAGCCATTGGAGGGTTTATGCATGGGTGTGACTGTCTAGTTCGGGGGTTTTTTTTCCCCATAAAGTGTGGTTTGGTTGCTGGGTGGAGAATGGATTATGGACACAAAAATGGAAGCAAGAATGAGAGACTAATGGCAGGTGCACTTGAGGTGCCGTGGCTCAGACCATGGTCATGGCTGTGGAGATGGGTACCCGGTGGAGGGCAGAACCGAAAGGACTTGATGAGGGATTGATTAGCTGTAAGGTCAGAGAAAGATAGAAAGGAGTCCAGGGTGACTCCTGGGTTTCCGGTTTGGCCAACTGAGGAGAGGACAGTGCCGGTTTCTGACCAGGAAGATTGGTAGGGGGACAGGTTTGGAAAGGTCCAAAATCAAGGGTTTGATTTTGGTCCTGTTAAGTTCATAATGCCTATTAGACATTCAAGTGGACTTGTCAAGTAGAACATTGGGTTTGTGGAGTCTGGAACTCATGGTAAACCAGGGCTGATAAACGAGTGTGTCCGTCAGGAAAGCTCCTGCCTGGTGGCCTGAGATAGAGTCTCAGCCCCACTGGGAAACAACAGATACAGAGCTACAAAAATATTCCAGACTGTGGGGAAGCTAAGATTGTCAGCCCCGCTGGAAAACAATAGATGCAGAGCTACAAAAATATTCCAGACCGTGGGGAAGCTAACAACACCCCTCTGGAGGGAGGCAGGACAGTGACTTCCGTATGTCACTCACACGGGGTCTCACACGTTATAGGCAAACAAGTCTATTTAGCTCTGAACTAAAGGTGATGACCACTCAAGATCCAGATGCTCAAATTCTTCCTACCTCCCATTAAAAGTGTACTAATTAAATTTTAATGAATTAAGGTTGTGAAAAATAATTGTAAATTCATGTCACAGGCCAAGTTTAGCAGACAGTGGCTGTATCAGTTTTGTAAATTAGTTTGGTCAGCAATCCTGCAAAATTGCTAAATTGCATTGCTATTAAGCCAGAGAAGATGTGTTTCCAAAAGATCATGGCTGTAGAAGCAAGTGATGCACTTTGTCAGAAGCACTGACAGTTGTTTGGTTAAGGAAAGCATATTAACTAGAGAGAATGAGTGATGCAAATGTTAATTAAATTATGGCAGAAATGTTTTGTGCTTTAGAATTTTTCTTTATATGTGGTATTAATTATGGGTACCAAAATCCAATAAATGCACTTGTTTTTGCACATGGTTATTGCTGTATTTATATCCACCTTTAAGAGTAGGAATTTGAGATTGAGGCCTCAGGCATTATTTTTTTTATCTCTAAATGATTATACTAGAAGGTGTTACCAGTAGTTATGCTGCTGTGGCAAAAAGTAAAATTTAGGTGTGGTAAATTAAATTTTAATGGAATAAATTAAAGGAAATTTAAAAATCATAAGAGTTGTAAAAATAAACATTCAGTGGAAGGTAGATTTAATAAGAGGAATAAATGATGACTTTTTAATTCTTTCTAAGCAGATTAAATACTGGTAATTAGAATATACCAACAAATTTTTAAAATTCAGCAGTATTAAGTTAAATACAAATTATTATATCAATCATTTCTAAAGTAGCAGTCTTATTCTTTGGGTTACTGTGAAAATCAATTTTGACCAGTTTCTCTGAACATCAGACACAAAATCTAATATTATAAACTCAATTGACGTTATTATCTTAACATGAGCCGTTAATGCCCCCGAGGCAGAAAATGACACGTCTTTGAGGACAGTTGGGTGGGTTGAGTCAAGAAAAGGCTTTGTGATGGTAGTGTCCTGGAAGCAATCTTCAGCTCAAATGATTTTATCTACAAATGCTGAACTGATAAAAATCAATCTGTATGCTTTGATTTTCAAAGCAAAGTCTATCATGTTCATTCAGGAGATTTTAAAGAATTAGGTGCCATTTGAATACTGATATTTTCCCAATTCTGGAAATTGTTAATTGTTATATAGTTATTAAAATGAAGGACCTTGAGTGGGTGGGTAGGGGGAGGGAACAAGGCATATGGATTATATCATTTCTTTGCTCTTTTCAAACTGAGTTTCGATATTCCTCTCTCTGTAAAGATGGATTATCTGGGTAGGCATTTGTCCTTGCATTAACCCTCTAGTTCCAGGATCTATTGGCAGCTTGAAGAGGCTACTGAATGGCAACTGTGAACTAGAACTAGATGATCTCCAAAGGCTCTGTCAGGTCTAGGCTCTGGCATTTTATGAAGTCATGAATAAGCCATCATGTTCTGAGTGAGTTAACTCTCCAGAGCAAAAGTCACAACAAACTGATGCCTTAAAAAATTTTTTTTAAGCCAGCATATGAATGTATGGAAAGCTGTACGGTCAGGATGACCACACATATGGGTTGTTAACATTGGACTTCCTCACCTGGTGGATAGTAGTCTCCTATTCTGGAGACCGTTTGTGGGTGTGAACAGAGGATTGTACGCCCTGAGGCTTTTTTCTATCAAGCAACAGTGACACCCTTTTCTAATCTGGAGACTTTTTGTCCTGTCAGTGTGTGTTTCCTTCTCAGGAGTCTGTCTACTACTCTCCATCTCCACTGCTTCACTTCTAGCCCTTGTCTTCCTGGGAAACTTATTCTAACCAGTGCATATTAGCAAGTTATTTTTTTATGTGTTATTTTCTGAAAAGCTTCCCATTGCAGTTTTATCAATTTGTGCTGATTCTTAGAAAGGGATGAATCATTTTCTTACCACATCCTGAAACTGTGGAGTTATGCTTTATTTTGCAGCATCTATATATGAACTACAGCATATACTTTATTTTAACAAGGCAAACGTATTAAATGGGTTATCCTGAGGAAAAAAATTATATATGCTACTTTTAGTATCTAATTAAATATAGTCTTCAAATTTAGTCTACAAAATATGATGAGCTCCTGACAATCATGTTGTGTATTTTCTTCTCTCTTCCTACCAAGTATTTCACTCCCCATGCTCCATTTCCTGCTATGAATCTTGCTTATTTCACTAAGAAAAAACAAGTATAGAGTATGGGACTCTATAGTCCCAGAGAATTTCCACGATTCTACTACCACACTAACAAGCTATGCACAATTGCTCCCATGTGCTCCACTTTCCCTCCTTTTAGCCTGGATGAACTGTTCTGGTCCCCTATCCTATTCTCTCTCACCTGCTGAGGGACATCATTCTAATTTTTACATCCCCCTCGGCACCACCAGATTTTCCTTCTCTACTGAGTCTTTCGCATCAACTTAGAAACATACTTTATTCCCATTGTTTATTTTTTAATTTTAAAAAATATTTTATTAATTTTAGAGAGAGGGGAATGGAGAGAGAAAGAGAAGGAGAGAAACAACAATGTGTGGTTGCCTCTCACACACCCTCTACCAGGAGGTGGGGAAACCTGGCCCACAACCCAGACAAGTGCCCTGACTGGGAATCAAATTGGTGACCCTTTGGTTCACAGGTCTGCACTCAGTCCTCTGGGCTACACCAGCCAGGGCTATATTTCCATTGTTTAAAAAAAAAAAAAGAAGAACTCTCCCTTGTCTCCACATTTCCCTCCACCTACTGGCCCATTTCTGTTTCTGTTTATAGCAGAGCTCCTCAAAAGAACTCTCTGCACCTCCTTCCCTCCTGTTTTCTCTTGAATCTACTTCATTCCATTACAAGTCCCAAGTAGTCCCATAGAAATGCTCTTGTCGGGACCAACGAGGCCACATACTGTCCAGCTCAGCATCGTGTCCACCCTGACAGCCACTTGGAATACCTCCCAGTATCTGTCCATCTCACGTGCAGTTAGTGTAGTAAAGCTGGAAATAACTTACCAGGTTCTTCACTCCCTGGCACCTCACCCCCATCATGTCCTCCCTGCTCCCCTCTACCACCAGCCTTTTCTCTATTGCTCACTTCCGCCTCCCAGCCTTTGCTCTGGCTGTTCTCTCTGCCTGGAACACTCTTCCCTCAGTATCCTCACGCTCTGCTCCCTTACTTCCAGACCCTCCCTAATCATTTTGATTAAAGAAGCATCTCTACAGCCCCACCTCCAGCATCGCTAAGCCTGCCCTTCTTTTATCTGAAGCAGTTATGGCCATCAGACACATGATACTCTTATTTGTGTATTGTCTTTCTTTCCTCTCCAGAGTGAAGTGAAATGGGAAAAGGGCTTTGTCTGCTTTGTTCAGTTTGTCTGCCACGTGTGTAGAACAGAGACTGGCTCCCAAAAATATTAGTTGTTGAATGAATGAATGAGCACAGGAATAAACTGATGGAAGAACAGGAATGGTGGACTGCAGTCCAGTCTATGTAATGTTAATGTATATAACATGATATAAATCACCATCAACCCCTAGCACAGGGGTGTTGAACTCATTCTCACCAGGGGCCACACCAGCCTCGTGGTTGCCTTCAAAGGGCCAAATGTGATTTTAGGACTGTATAAATGTATCTACTCTTTAACTGTTAAGCGAGAGCTCGGCACTGCTGCTGGGTAGAAACAAGGTGCCGGGCTGGATAAAACAAGGTGGAGGACTGGATTCAGCCCACGGGCATTGTTTGCCACCTGTGCCCTAGTATATTTTAGTCTTGCTTTTATGATATTCTTGCCTGTCTATAGCTTAATAGCTAACCTTCCTCCATATTTTCAAAATAGCATGTTGTATTGCTTTTCTTTGTGTACATTTTTAGTCTCTTGATAAAGAGAAAACTTTGATTTGTCTTGAATTATTTTTAAAGCATGTACAAAAGTAAACTTTTCATGAATATCTTGGGTGACTACAAATACAGCTTGTCCTGGGACATTTATTCAGTGTGGGACTCCCTCTAGTGTGAAGACGATTTGGCTGAGAAGAGAAGGAGCAATGATGTGCTTCGCAAGGCCATCGAGACCTACCAAGAGGTGGCCGGCCTGCCTGACGCTCCCCCAGACCTGGTGAGGCTGAGTTTGAAGCGGCGCTCGGACCGGCAACAGTTTCTAGGTAAGATGAAGTAAGACAAGTTAAATCAAGGCACATGCCACGCTTTTCCTTGAAGAGTCTGAAGGCTACATGTATTCTTAGAAGAGTCTAGTTACATGGAAGGAAACCTGAGTTAAAAAACTACTTTCAGGTAACTTACCTAACTGTTTCTTAAACCAAAGTAGCAATCCTAACCTTGCTAACCACAAAGATGCCGATGATATTCTTACCCCCTTTCCCTCCTCACCTCACCCCACCCATTTTAAAACTGAGGCAAATGGGATGCTGAGGGCCTGGATAATTTGCCTAAGGAGTTATAGCTAATCAACTAATAGGTCTAGAATCAAAAACTCTTCCTATTGTGCCAAATTCCTTTCTGTCTTAACTAGAACAACCTGATTTGTGGAGGTTAAACTGATCAGTGGGGCAATATTTAGAGAGGAATATTAAGAGGTCCAGGCCCTCTAAAATTTTACTTGTAATGTTTGACTCTATACTAAGGAAAATAATAGGAAAGTTTTTTAATGACTAAGTGCTTTGAGAAGAGCAGCATAAAGTATATCCTCTGAGTGACCCGTGTTCCCAGAGCCAAAGGCAGTGTGACTAGCTGTAGCTTACCTTCTTTATAACCAGGCTGTGATTCTGTCCCTCGTAATTTGTCTTCTGTAAACTGGGAAGGAAGAATCTAAGCCCATGCTAAGGTGGGCGCTAGGCTGGCTGGGTCAGTTACATGAATGAGTCATCCATGGCACTAGGAAAGGCTCATATAAGCAATATTCAAGGCCAACTGACCCTTTTATCAGTTTTCTGAGGAATGGAATTGAAAGTAGTATGTCATTTCGTAGGTGATGAACATCTCTGATAGGAGATGACCCAAGTGATGTTTAAAAAACAGAAGAAATGGTCAGTTAGACTTAGAATCTTAAGGGTCAGTTCGGGGGAAGAGCAGCATGTAGCACACACACAGGATGGAAAAGGCAAGGCTGGGACTCAAGGGGAGGCACTGGTCTCTGGTGCAAAGTCAATGCAACTGAGCTGTCCTCTGGCCTCAGGCTCAGCTGGCTGTGCTTAGCACTGGTTACTGATTCAGTCCTTCAATTTTTGATATTTTGTACATCATATATATTTACATTAATTTTAAAAATTTAAATTTATTTTAAAGAGAGAGGAAGGAGGAGAGAGAGAAACATCGATCTGTTCTTCCACCCATTTGTGCATTCATTGGATGGTTCTTGTATGTGCCCTGACTGGGGATCAAACTCGCAACCTTGGCCTATCAGCATGATGCTCTAACCAACAGAGCTAGCCAGCGAGGGCAATTTTTACATTAATTTTGATATTTAAAAAGAATACATAAAAATCACTCATCTCAATTGCTGAATTTGTGGCACCCTCCTGAACTTTGCACTGAGGGCCTCACTTGCCTTGCTTATTCCCAGCCCGGGAGGGAAAGAATGCATATGACCAAATTGAACCCTCTTCAACAGCAGTCTTTCCCTTTAGTCCTTTCCTGAGTGAGAATGAGGCAAGTTCAGTAGAGGAGGCCCTGGGAGGAGGGGCCTGTGTACAGAAGATGTCAGTGAAGGGGACACAGCGATGAAGTGAGTGCACAGTGGGATGCAGAATACTTTTCCATTTCCATGATGCAGAGGGTGGGGTGGGGCAGGGGCAGAAATGGCAGCAAGAGCGGTTTCCACCAGAGCTTTGTAGTGGTTCACAGGGAAGGTTTAGAAGCAGAAGAAAAGTATGAAATTAGTCTGGACAGATGGGGGAAAGAAGGCTCCTTAGATTTATCAGTAAAGGAATCAGCTTATCAGCTAAGCAAACCTAGCCCAGATTGGCCGGTAATGGGGAGCCAGCAATGAGACAGGTTGGTGATATTTTGTGCCCAACAATTTATCTGTTTGTGGGGCTATAGCTATTATTGATGGTCCTAAAGTGTTCTTGGTTAATACTCAGTTTGTGGACAAGTGAGCCCTTTAGGTAATTAATTTTGTCATGTATACTAGTCTTACCCTGTACATTTTCTCATATTCCATTTGTCTTACCTACTTTGGTGATGAGTAGTGACAGTCAACCCCAGAAATTTTAGTTTTCCATCAGACAGCTTTAAAAATTAAATGAAGCTAGTGTTTCCATGACTCCTGTAAGCGTAGTATCCTATCGTCCACCAGAGGGCCCCATAACACTGGATGATGTCTCCTTAGCTACAGAAAGAGGTTCCTGCCAGGAGATGAGGGCGCTCTTGGTTTAAACAATGTCAGCAGGGTACCTCAGTGCCTCTTCCAGTTTCACACAGGGTTCTAGACCCGGAAATCAGTTAGGTTTTTAATTTGTCAGTTTTCTATTCATAATTTTAAAGCTAATCTTAATAAACCAAAAATATCTCTGTACAACTTTTTTTTTCAAGGAATTGGTAACTGAAACGTTCTTAAGATTGAATTTAACCTAAAAAAAGTAAATGTTAATTAATTCAGAAAACAAGACTGTCTCTAAGTGTTTATAGTCAGTATTATATTTAGCATCTATTTATAGGAGTTATTGACACCATCGCAACTGCATAATGAAATCCTAATAGGTACTTAGTCATCCGTGTACAGGGTCAGGTTCAAGCTGGTCTTCAGGTTCTGTTGAATTGTCTTGATTTAAGTCTCAATATAAAAGTATACATAATCTGTTTTTATTTCTATTATTTCTATTGGATTCTCTTTTTCTTCTCTTCCCACCAAATCAGGTCACATGAGAGGTTCTCTTGTTACACTGCAGAAATTAGTTCAATTATTTCCTGATGATACTTCCTTAAAGAATGACCTCGGAGTGGGGTATCTCTTGATAGGAGATAATGATAATGCCAAGAAGGTATATGAAAAGGTGAGCAAGCAGCAATCTTCTGTTAACTACATCAAATTATATTGAACATGAAATTCTAACGTTACTTGTATATTGCATTTAATGCACCCTATCTCTCTCTTTAAGTTAAATTAAATGGCATGTATTATGATAATGGACTTCTTAATATTGTTTTCATATCACTATTTTTCCCTTGATCAAAGATTTTAAGTTTTAGTTGACACTTGGTATATCAAAACTTTCAACCTATAATTGCGGTATTTTTAAAACTTAATCTTTTTTCAGTCCACAAACAGCCTTTCTAAAAGTGTTCTCTGTGATAGGAAGAGAAACTCAAGTTTTTTCTGAACTTTGTAAAACACAATCCTTTCCTTTTCCCACTAGAAGTCTTGTCTACAGAGACACAGGACTCAGTCTTTCGGGGATAGGGAGTACATGGCTCACCTCTCAGAGGGCACTGACTCTGATCCTCTGCTACAGTGCCTTTCAAAGGATTTCTGCCTTGCAGTGGACTTTTTAATAAATAACCTCCAGGTCACAAGTAACTATAAAATCTAGAAAACCATGACTTCTTCAAGCAATGAGGGAATTCTTTTGGTGTGAAGCAAGCAGGGTACCAAAGAAACTGGAGAAAGTTAACGCCTCTGTGAAAGAAAGAGGAACACATGTATTTGTTGTTCTTTAATTTGGCCTTTATGTCTGCAGTTTTCCAGTTGGTGCTGTTGGCATCAAAATGCTCCTCCTCAGGGAGAGCCAGTGTGATTCCTTCTGTTTTTTAAAATGCTGGCAAGTTCAGTGTGAGGATTCCACACCCAGTCTGTGAATTGGTCCATTCATAAAGGGGTGCTTTCCTCCTTTTGTTACTGTAGATGCTTCACTGAAAATCATTGAATTTTAGAGCAGTTGTCTCTTCACCCTCATCATAATTTTTATCTTTTCTAAGGGAACAGAAACAAAACCTTCACTTTTTATAGCATGTCAAACATGCACACAAAGTGGATTCACCCTGCAGTGTTGAAAATCTGTGCCATCCGCTAGCATACCTGTCCCAGGTCGCAAAGATGTCCATGTGGGGCATTGCATTTGTGAATGGCCAAAATCTAACACTGAGCACCCTGTCTGGCAAAGTTTGGGTAAGGGATACATCATATATCTCAAAGATTCAGGATTGTATGAATGTAAGCATTGTTCAACTATATTCGATATACCCATTGACCTGCAGAGACCACAAAGATTGAATTGTAGAATTAACTCCTCCCTCCTTCCCTGCCTTCCTTCCAAAAACCATGACCATGTTTGACTAAGAGCACCACGCCCAGGTGAGGTCAGGGTAGGGTCTGAAAACATATTAGTTTCTCTCACTCACTACGGACTTGTCCTTCCTCACCTTCTCAAAGTCTTCCATGAACATATTTACTCTTTCTACCTGATGCTAAATCTCAGATACTGAAACATTTTTCTTCATCTTGAAAAATAAAATTTTCCTGATGTTGTTTACACGTTTGAAATCATAATCCCATCTCAACAAGCACAACAGGATGCAGAGAGTCTAAAATATAGTCATATGACAACACTGAGTGGGTTTCTTTTTAAAGACTGCAGATATGTGTGGGGTTTGCCTTTTATTTCTTCCCCTCACTCCAGAGTTAATAAGCTGTGTCTAATGGATTCTCTTTCCTTAACCACAGTTTATGCGGATATGTTATGGCTCAGTCAAAGATCATTTCCAGAAAACTGATACTTTAATTTTATATTTTTTCACATTGATTTTTATCTTTGAGTAAACTAATAAAAATTATTGATCGTTCCCTTTCTGGATTTTTGCTGTATTTAGTTTCAACAAAGACCGACTTTAAAACGGTCAGAGGTAGGTCGCTCGCCTCCGCAGCTCTTGGAGGCACTCCTGCATTAGTGAGTAACCCTGCTAGTGACGCAAGGTCAGCTCCTCCTGCTCCTCACATGTGTCCATTCTCTTAGCCAACAGCTATGTGTTGAAACCCATCACATAGCTTGGGAAATGGTTGCTAAAGGTACAAGCACAGTGTGTCCTCATGGAGTCTACAATCCAGTGCCAATTGACTAGTTTCTCTTCATTTTACCTTCTGAGTATCTTTCAGATCCCCTCTATGCTTATTTAACTCAGGCACTCAGCAGCTCTTGCCTACTAGGCCGATTTATCCTGTACAGGGCTGTGACCTCCCCCTTCACCAACACAGACCACAAGTCCAACCCTCCCATTCTCGGCTCTAACTCTTCAGTGGCTCCCACTGCTCGCAGCTGTGGTCTTCAGTCACGTTTGAATGTGTAAGCTGCCAGTACAAAATGTTCCAGCAAGTACCTGTGAAACATATGTTTGTATACCTATTACGTATACGTGTGTATGTACTAATATGTGATGTGCATTGTAGAAGGTACACACTCGAAAATAAATTTTAAGAGGAAATAATATTTCAGATTGTTTTGAATTTCGAAATTAAAAGCTGCCCCAAAATTGTTCATTCTCCCTGAAAAATATACTTTAGTAATATCAATCTATAAACAATATTTTTATGATTATATGATCTTTAAAATTCTGGTAGTGTATCATGCAAAGAGTTTGGGCTGGGACTAGCCATGCCAGCTATACCGGGATTTTTTGTCTTTTTCTGTGGCACGTGCACCAGCGCATGTGTGTGTGTAAAGAGAGAAAGAACCTGTTACATTGTTAGTATTAACATCAGTCTGGGTTTCTTAGAAATCTTACACAGCCTTGTCCTTTTCAGAGGGCTTGTTGATTACAGCTGGATTATACACCGTGCACAGTCGTGATGCATCCACATGCGACAAGCACAGTGGGCAGTCGGAACGAATCCAGCAGAAAGGGCGGCGTCTGGTTGCCTGATCGCCCACCCTCCCCTCCCCTCCCCCTGCATGTGTGTCCATGGGGCATGGGACTGTCTGCAGCACACAGGGGAGGAGAGCCCTGGAGCCTGTTGCATAGTATCTGCTATATTTCAGAGACACGCCATCAGAAGCTTTTTCATTTTCTACTCCCCGGTGGGTTATCTTGCACCTGAAACTAAACAGGAGCCTTTGTGATTTGCCTCCTGCCCTCTTCAATCTCATTCCCTTTTGCTGTTCCTGGCCCACTGTTCCCTTTTACCCACTTCCCCCTTGGCCTTAAATGCCTCTGCTCCCTCTGCCTCCCATGATTCCTTTCCCTGGTGAACTCCCATTCATTCCTTAACACCTTTCATACCTTGCCCTGTCACACCCACCCCAGAGTGAGCTAGGTGTCCCTCCTCTGTACTCCCTGCATGCCTCATTCCTGTCACTATAGTTACACTTACCACACTGCATTACCATTGTCTGCCTCCGGGTCCTTCTCCCTCCCTTAACTGAGAGCTCTCCGAGAAAAGCAAGTATATCTTCCTTATCTGTCTATGTCTGGAGCCTAGAAGAGGTCTGTGTGTGCTAATCACTTAAGATGGTGGCTGTGTGTCTGCAGGAGACAGAAATGTCATCTGTGTAGCTGCAATAATTATAGTAACCCCTTCAGAGTTGTGCTACCAGAAACATTGGTAGCACATTGATTGGCCTCAGTTCAGTTCCCTTTCAGAGGTATTGGTTGAGCCCCTCCCTGCTCAGCACCTAGCTTGGTAGCAGGTGCTGTGGAAGGTGCAGAAGAAGCAGGGTCTGTGCTTCCAGGGATTTAGTTAGGGAAGAAACCCTGCATGTGCCCCTCCATTCAGTCAGTGCTGACTTATTGACTATCTGCTATGTGCCAGGCACCGTCGGAACACAGGATCAGCAGTGGGTGCAACAAGCACAATCCCTGTAGCGCTTATTTCTTAGTGAGGGAAAATAGTAAGTCAAATGGAAATAAGTGCCATGAATAAAAAGGAGTAAAAATGAATCAGGATAAGGAAGTTAGAAAGTGACCAGTGATGAGGAGGACGGTGTCTGTTTTAGGTCGGGTGCTGGGCGTAGCTTTCCACTGAGATGGTAGCCTTCAATCAAGGGCTTCCTCAAGGTCAGAGAGTGAGCCGTTCAGATAGCTAGAAGACTGGGGCTAAAGAGCACCGCAGGTGCAGAGGTCCTGAGACAAGCGTGCCTTTGGCTTATATCGCAGCAGGAAGAAGTGCAGGGTGCCTCAGAGTAGCTGGTCAGAGGCCAGAGAAGTGGAGAACTCCGTGTTACTCTGAGAGAAGTGGAACCCCTTTGGGTTTTGAACAGAGGGGGGTTGACATCTCACCTAGGATTAGTGAGTCTATTTAGGGCCCCATGTGGGGACTGGGTGACAGGAAAGCAGGGCTGGGAGTGCAGGGAGGGGAGAAATGATAGACGTGGACCAGGGTTGCAGCAGTGAAGGAAATGACAAGTGATCCTGAATATATTTTAAAGGTAGCATTGGCCAGATTTGCCAGTGGATGGGCTGCGGGATGGGGTACAAGCTGGAAAATGCTCTAGTGTCTGTGGTGCGTTCTGTGGAGTCGCAAAGGGCATGGGGACCCTCTCCTGCACACTTACTCCTCCTGTGCAAGGAACCCATCATGGCTGTGCCCCCTTTTCTGTTAGACTCAAGGAAAAAGGGGATATTCACTCAACCCAAACCTTCTTCATCTTTTACTTTTGTTCTGTAAATCAGTTTGTCTAAGCAGTTTCGCAAGAGGAATGTTTTAATTTCTCACTGCTAATATTTCATTTAGAGGCATTTTGAATAATTTATCTGTAATCATAACAAATGCATATGGAAACAAACCATGGTTTGATTTATTTAAAATGTTTACCTGGGTTTTATCACAGCTTATTGGATTTGCTCAGCACTTTATCCTCAGTCCTTAAAATGGTCCGGACCTTCAAGAAATTCATGTTGAATCAATGGATCATGATATATTACAAATGGAAATCTAAATTTTCTGTTAATTAAGGCAATATATGAAGCATGTATGTAAAGAAATGTATAATCATTCAGAGTTGACTTTAAAATAGGAAATTTAAAGTCATTTTTCTTGATTACTGAAAAAATATTGGAGCCATAACCATTGACAGCTGTTTTGCTAATTTGCATTGTTGAAGAAATGCTTTAACAGTCATTGCCTTTTCATATTTATTTCTTCATTCTTGAAGTAGTAATATGTAAATGTGAAAACATTGAGTTGAGAGGAAATGGGGCCATTTAAGCCTAATATATTGCAGTGAAACAAAACACAAGTGTTTCAAGCTGTAACATCATAATCAAGTACAGCAAAGCTAATTAAAATTTGTTTTGACAGTCATTTGTAGAATTTGTAGTCAGTCACAATAGCTTTTTGTTTTCTCTGACTTTAGGTTCTGAATGTGACACCTAATGATGGCTTTGCTAAAGTACATTATGGCTTCATCCTGAAGGCACAGAACAAGATTGCAGAGAGCATTCCCTATTTAAAGGTAACTGTCCCTACCATTGCTCTTTTTTTATCTTCCAGTTCTTTTGAATGACTTGGACACCCTTGGCTGTGCCTTGTAGATTAACTGGTATGCACCGCTGAGTCTTTTCATGGTGAAAATGTATATCCTCTGACCATGATGTTCATAGGCCAGTGTGGATCTCCACCTCCATTGGGAGTGACCGTGACATTCATAGGCTGGTTGGACCTCTACCATGACTGGGAGTGACCATGACATTCATAGGCCGGTGTGGACCTCCACCGTGACTGAGAATGTCAAATGTAGAAATACCAACTGTATGAGCAGAGACTCTTTGGAAAAGACTTTATGAAGAAATTCCTAAAACTGCAGTTGTTATTAGTTTTTATTGAAGTGTCAAAGGTGTCTTCCAAAACAATTAACGTAATATTTTCAAATATGGGCAATGAATTAAATGTCCCTTTCACAATTGAATTGTCCACTAAAGCCTGTCCAAACAGGGCTCATGAACCTATGCAAAGTGAGGTAATGAATGCAGATGGAATAGCTCAAACTCCAAAAAGCCTGATAGCTCAGAATATTCAGATTGAAAATGCAGTCATTTTTCTCACATATCCAGTTGAATCCTTGTCACCTAACTAGAACCACATTTGGTCTAGTGCAGGGCTGCCCAGCAGAACCTTCTATACAGCGGAAATGTTCCTGTACTCTCTCCTGTGGTAGCCACCAGCCACAGGTGCTGTTGAGCACCAAAATGTGGCTTGTGGGACTAAAGAACTGAATTTTTATTTTTAATTCTAATTAATTTTAAGTTAAATAATAACATTAGCCAGTGGCTATCATATTGGACCAGCAGCTGATTGAATGCCTGTGAACTTCTTTTTAAGTAGCAGTATATTACCCTTTTATGATCTCTTTCCTTCACAGCACTTAAACAGATGCCAAATAACAGCCCGCTGCAAATAGCTTGCATGTTATATTTGGCCAACATAATTCTACTGAAAACAATTTTAACTGCTTGTCTCTGTTGAGAATCTGAACATTTTATGTAATCATGCAGATGTCTGGTTTCTCGTGAAGGGTTCTATCTGGCCCCCACCCCTGGAGCTGAGCAGCGGTGTCCCCTGGAGAGGCGTGCACCCTACAGTCTGCCTCGGCTGTCCCCGGGCCTCTGCAAACTTTTCCGCCCGGGCCACCACCTTGTGGGCGTG
This sequence comes from Phyllostomus hastatus, assembly GCF_019186645.2. Lineage (NCBI taxonomy): Eukaryota > Metazoa > Chordata > Mammalia > Chiroptera > Phyllostomidae > Phyllostomus > Phyllostomus hastatus. Next base: position 7,256,750 of record NW_025334017.1, on the reverse strand, counting down.
TGCATCTCTCTGATTTAAAGTGCTCTCCTGGGTTTGCTTTGACACGATGAGGGCCTGATAGGACTCTCCTGCTCCAGAGACGCGGAGACGGAGGGCAAGGTGTTCTGTTAACCAAGGAGGACTTTTGTTCAGGTGCCTGTCAGTCAGGAACCCCGACCACAGCCCTCCCCCTCTCCTGAGTGACCCTCTCCTGTTTCTCGCAGCTGCTTTTCAACACTGTGCCGGTGAGACTTCTTCCCAAGAAAACACCGCTTCTTGTGAAAAAGCCTCAAGGAGGCAGATTTACTCCTTGATATTTAAATACCTTTACCTGTGTCCTTCTTTTACTTTTTAAAATTTATTCACTTGCTTTAATATTTTCTCTCTATTTTTTACATAAATTTTAATTTAGTACTTATGTGGAAGATTAGGATAGATATCAGCTAAGTGTTTTAGAATAGGATTTGTTTAATAACAATTACATTTTCAAAGATTCGAATTAGCTTTAATCATATCATATGTTTTATAAAGTATTTTATTAAAAGGTAAGAGCACATTTATTTGGAGAGGGAAAAAATACTATTTGCAGTTGGGTCTCTATGACTTCCGATATATATGCACAACTAAACATTTTGGTTCACGTATTTTTTAAAAAGCCTCTAGATGACAGATGTCCAGATTTGTAGAGCAAAATAAATGTGATAGATACCCACCCAAAGAAACTTTTTAGGATATTGAAATATGATCACACCCACAGAGACAATTCACAAAGCATCATGCTAATTTTGTGATCAATTAATGATGAATGTGTTGTTAAATTTAACTGTTATTACCTCCTTTTTTATTATACTCACATTGTAAATATTGACCAGTAATCTAACTGCCAAGCTTTAATATTAAGAAGTACTTGTCTGGTTCTTAGATTTTCATGTGGTATATAATGATTAAGTGAATCAGTGAATTAAACATGGTATTTAATTCTTTCACAAATGCCAACACCGTCTTTTCTGCAGGAAGGAATAGAATCTGGGGATCCTGGCACTGATGATGGGCGATTCTATTTTCACCTGGGGGACGCCTTGCAGAGGGTCGGGAGCACGGAGGTAATGCGTTCGTGAACTTTCTGTTTTAAAAGAGGATAGAGTGGGGGCAAAGAGAAAGTTAGAGTTGAAAAAACATTTTGAACAGAAATTTTTGAAGGTAGTGACTTAAACTTTTTTGAAACAACTCAACAACTCCTACCTAATCTCATAAAGAATTTTTGGGATTTGGCTTTTACAATTTCTGAAAGAAAGTATCTGAGGAATCATAAAAGCAATCTCTAAATTAGTGTGTCTCTGTGTGTATCTGTGTGTGTATATGATAGACATTACCTTAAACATTTTTAAAGTATGAAATAAAGTAATATCTTCTAAACTATCTAAGTATTTTTAAAGTATTTTAACAGTTTGCTTAGATTTATTTTTATTTTGGAGCTTAAAAGGTAATTATTTTAGAGGGAAGTCTTTATTCAGCTGATTCCTAAGCACACTGAACCCCATGGTTAATTGTGTAAATTACCTTCTGAAATATTTAATATCAAGATTGAGATGAACACCTTTAGCAATGGTAATAACAGGTACTGAGACAGAAAATATAGTAACTGAAACAAGTTACATATTTCCTTTGTGGTTGTTACATTTTCTGAGTACAACATCAACTTCTTTAAACATAATTGATCATTAATCCTAACAAATGCAGTAAATTCCCAAATGATCACAGTCAACCTGCCACGATTTACATGACATTGCTGGACAACAGAGCTGCCACCACAGGACCTTGCACGGCTCTAGGCCGGACTCTGCTTAGAGTCAGGGTTAAAGGGTGAAGTGAGACACTGAATCTTCATAACTCTTGTATTCCATATATGTGACCAAGTGGCATCTAAGTATAACACAGCATCAGGCTTCTACGATTAATAACATGGGGCCATTTGGACAATCAAAGGCTCATTGGAGCAAGGGGTTTGGTGGTGGAGTAATGGCCAGCTAGAGACACGAACCTATCTGGGGTAACAGAGGTTGAATAGCTGACACTTTTCTTTATACATTTCTATGTATCTGTACCTTTCCCTCTCTAGCCCACCAGTCAGTCCATTGAAACAGAATGAGGCATGAGAGGTGAAGAGAAAAAAGGGAGAGGAAATTGCTGATTAATAATCATTTTTTGTGTTAATTCTTTTAGATGTAGATGCCTGATCCCTCCTTTGAATGAGGGAGATAAGAAAGATTTTGCTGTAGTATCTAACACTGGGTAAATGTCTGTGTCTGATTTCTGTAAATGTATCTGTCACTAATTAATTTATCTTTGAGCATCTCAGGGTCCAGGGCAAAGATAGATAAAAGGAGTCTATGATTTCTTCTCACATCTTAGATGAAAACAGCCCTTATTTCAAGAGCAAAGAATTCAGCACTAAACACTTGTTAAGGGCTTGGGGTTTGAACATACGAGACTATTGTTCTATTAGCTTGCTTACTTATTAATATGCACAGAACAAACTGTTCTTGAATTTAAAAAGTGCACAAGGATTCCTTCTTACAGTGGAATAAAAACAAGCCTGTGGAAACCCCATGTTAGTAAATTGTTAGTGCCCAGAATTGAATCTGTGAATTGACTGCCATGCTCTGAGTTTGCATATCAAGAATCAACCATCCTTCATGGTCTCAGTGCATGGAACTTTGCTTCAGGCACCGAAAGAGAAGCAAATCCACAGCCTCTGTGCTGCAGAGGCTAACAATAAAATTGTTTTTGAAGAAGGTTTTTCAAATGGGTGTGTTTGTATGGACAAGAAGAGGGAGGAAGACAAACCACAATAGTCTTAGCAATTCAGCCTCAGCTATTCCCAATATTTCCATAACTCCCATATCCACATTCCAGTGCTTGTCTCCCAAAATCTAGATTCGTGTGTCTGCTGCTTGCTTAGTGTCACCACACAATGTCATAAAGACAGCTCACTTGTCTTCCTCTAAACCGTTCTGTCTCCTGGGTTCCATCTCTTCTTATTTGATGACATTAACAACTTCGCAAGATCAGCAATTGAGTCAGCTCTAGCCCCTCCTGCTTGGAGAGGCTCCCATCTAGACGGCCAGGGTCCAAAAAGTCCACCCGTTGGAGTCCTTGGCGCCCTTCTCACCTTCCCTCTTGCTCAGTCCAGTGCTGTCGAATGTTACCTTCCACGTCAGCGCTGGCTATAAGAACCTGGCTGTTGCTTCCTGCTTTCGTCTTAACCTTCTTCCAGGCCATCTTAGGTTCAAACAGGTGCAAAATAAAAATATAGTCCTGTTTCTAAGTTATGGCATTCACAGTCCTCCACCGGCCAGCTGCAGCCAACTGTTCTCACCACAAGTGTGCCTCCCAGGCCCCATGTTCACCATGCTCCAGTGTAAGGAACTCTGGCTGAGGTGGGGCCTGAGTTGGAATCGTTCAACACACTATTTCTGTGTCGGGTGTGTGTGGAACCGTGCATGGCAATAATTTGAAATATAGAAAATGCTTTGAAGAAGGTGCCCTCAGGGCACTCTATTTTAGGATTCCTGATTAGAGGCATAAAAGGGAAATAATACCGGGGAAGTTTTCAGAGGATTCTAACTTGATGACTGATTTTCTGGCAACTCTTATTGAAAAGTAGTTTATATGTTAAAGAAAGGTGGGGGCAACCTGGCTGAATTCTCTGGGTCTTCTATGTAACTGAAGATGATTTTACCTTCATTGAAGATATCATTGAAGATGACTTTTATAAAATTCCTCATGTATTACTGTCATGGTGTGTTTCTCTAAAAGTTAAATGGGGGGCACAGAATTCAGGGCCCAGGAGGACTGACTCTGAGTGTCAGGAAAGGGCTTAGAGATGGTGCAGATGTGACCTTGTCAGTGAAGCCAGGGGCCCCACATCCAGCACGGTGACTGGTAAGGCCAAGACTATCATTAAGGACTTCTAGCTCCTTGGCTGGAGCTTACAGCAAATGTTTTTCACTATTCTAACAATATACATAGTTAAGAGAATGAACTGCTGATGATTCAGAAATTAATAAACCTTAAAATTTAAAAAAAAATCACCTGTTGTAATTAAAATCATCATTCACTTTAACACTGAAAAATATAGGAAATGAAATCCTAAGTTTACATTGGACTAAATTAGTGAAAATAGTCTAGTGAATTCCAGCAGTAAAATGTTATTTTTTTCTTAAGTCAGACAATTAGCTGTTTTAAGTTTCTGGTTTTTAAAGTTTCTCCTTAATGGCTACAATGTACATGTATTTCAAGGAAAACATAAAAATGGTCAACACATACATTCTTCACTTGACCTATTATTGAGAAAGGTTATTAAATAAGGATATCACTTGTGATGGTTTTTTATTTTTTTAATGATACAAAGATGTGAGGATTGTGGAACGAGTCACCAGAAGCCCTGGGTTATAGTTGGAGATTTGAGGCTTTTTGAACCTCAGTTTCAACATTCGTAAATTGGAGATATTTGCAGTTATGGGAAGGGTCAAAAGCCCATGACGTGTGAGAGAGCGAGCACTAACCGACGTGAGCCACTGAAACCGTGGAGTGGGCCTGTTGTCACACCCGATTTTTCCAAAGAAGGAAATTTTGAAGTATGAATAAGAAAAGATTTTTAAAAGTTACTATAGTATACATTTAAAGTACTCATACATCCGGAGTTTTATGAAGATAACTCTTCTTAACCTGCTTGGTATTAAATGGCTATCCTTAATTGATCAAAATGTGTATTTGAAATCACTCTTCCGAAGTAACCATTAGATCAGACCTATACTAACAGAGGGAGACAACTGAGTGTCTCACTGGAGTCGCCTTCTGTCCTGAGGACAGCGGACTTGCGCCCTGCAGGAAGTGTGGGGAGGGCCGCTGGGAGAGCATATGGCCAGCCGTCATTGCAGGAGACATATGGAGCCACTGCTCTGCAGCCAGCTGTCCCTGAAAGGCCTCGTCTTGGAGGCAACTCGTGTCACGTTACAGCCAGCCTGCAGCCACAAATGGTGCCCCTTATGGCTGGAGAGGAAAAGGAACAAAAACCCCCTTTGAAAAAAATCTAATATGATCTATCACTCTATTAATGCCAACAGAGAATAATATTTCCTTTTGTCTACTTAATGGAGTGGAGGATTTACCCTCGGTCACCGGGAGCTGGCTTCCTCAGTGCAGAGGTGGAAGAACATACACGTGAAAAGGAGGCATTCTCAATGTTAGCATTCCCAGTCAGTAAATGTAAATATCTTAGAAGAAGTTATCAAAATCATAATCCTTTTCTTTTAAAGGAAACATAAAAATGGAATTAAAGAAATGAAAGCTAGAATACATATAGTATTCTCTAGTGTCTGTAGTGCCTTTAGTGTGTATAATTATTTATTACTCAACCAATAAGTCCCAGACTGTGTGCTGGACACTCTGAGGGAGACAGAGTGCCTGCAGCATGAATCCTTTATTAAAAGACTTCACAGCCTAAGACTGAAAATAAAATGCACACTTTCATGTGGTAATAGGTCATAACCAGACACCCAATCAAATGACAGTATTCTCACCAGTGTAACAGATTTGGGCCTGACTAGCAAGCTCTTTATTTAAATGTCACAAAGTAACACTTTATTTGCAGTGACTTGAATTTTAAAATGCATGAAAAATGCCTCAATTGCCGTTCATTTTTCTGTTATTTCAGGCATATAAGTGGTACGAGCTTGGGCACAAGAGGGGGCACTTCGCATCTGTTTGGCAGCGCTCACTGTACAATGTGCAGGGACTGAAAGCCCAGCCCTGGTGGACCCCAAGAGAGACGGGCTACATGGAGTTAGTGAAGGTGAGTGTTGACTTAGCCTTTATCCTCACCAAATCGCTGTCTGTTTCCTGCTCAAAATCAGGGTGCTTCTCGTGCAAAGGCATGTCAAGGAGGAGATAGATTTTATATCCGGTGACATTAGCCAGAAGTTTAGTTGAGATGATGAAGAAAGGAATTTTTCTTAAAGAGCAGTTCTCACACATTCCAGCTGAACTACTCCTTTACACGCCTAAAAATCATTGCACACTCCAAGGGGTGTGTGTGTGTGTGTGTGTGTGTGCAGGTTATGTCTATCAATATAATTATCAGAAATTGGAACTAAAGAAATATAATAATTATTTTTGAATTCTTTAAAGTTAAAAGCAACTCCCTCACATGTTAATATAAATAACTTATCAAAAAAAATAACTATAAGCCCTGGCTGGCGTAGCTCAGTAGATTGAGCACGGGCTGTGAACCAAAGTGTCACAGGTTTGATTCCCAGTCAGGGTACATGCCTGGGTTGCAGGCCATGACTCCCAGCAACCTCACATTGATGTTTCTATCTCTCTCTCTCCCCCCCTCCTTTCCCTCTCTAAAAAATAAATAGACAATTTAAAAATTTTTTTTAAAAAATCTCCCCTTTAAAAAAATAACTATATCTTCTAAACAAAAAAATGTAGTGAGAAGATTGGAATTGCTTTTGTATTTTTGCAAATCCCTTTGACATCTGACTGAACAGAAGACAGGGATTCTCACGTCTGCCTCACATGCACACCCGTTGGAGCACCGAAGCCATCTCTTTTGTGCATTAGATGGGTGTCAGTGGTCCGGTCTGAGAATCCCACTGCCATCTGTACATTATTCATGTGAGAAACAACATTCTGGTTTTTAAACAGCTGGTACTGTGCCTGCAGTATGTGTTTTCCAGCACCACCAAGCAGTTCTCCAGTTCTCAGTGGACATTGACTGGGTGTCCTACAAATTTAACTCAGTTCCGACACCGTCTCCCTGGAGATAGCATCATGTTCCTCAGCCCCACAAGACAGCCCCCATATCAGACGCCAGTACAAGTCCAGGTTGTCACCTGTGCTTCTGACCAACTGTCTGTAAATCAGAGCTTCCCACAAGCCCTTCATTGGATTCAGTTTACATGCTAGAATGGCTCACAGAACTCAGAAATAGTCACTTAGGTTTACTAGTTTTTTTACGAGGGATGTTATAAAGAACAACAATGAACAGCCAGATGAAGAGGTACACAGAGCAGGTCTCGAAAGGTCTGAGTGCAGGAGCTTCTGTCCCCATAGAACGAGGTATGACATCCTCTTGGTATTTGGATTCCTTCCCCCAATCCAGTAGCCCATCACATCTTGTCATTCAAGAGTGGTGGGTGGGTGGGCCTGAAAGTTCTAACCCTCTAATCATTTGGTCCTTTTGGTGACCAGACCCATCCTGAGACAATTGAGGGGTCCATCCTAAGTCACCTCATCAACATAAATTTAGGTGTGTTCTAGGAGCTTCTAATGAATGACAAAGAAACTCCTACCATTCAGGAAATATCAAGGCTTTCAGGAGCTCTGTGCCAGGAACCTGGGAGGTAGACCAAATATGCATGCTATTATTATACTACAGGCCGCCCAATGGTGAATGGATCCCTTTTAACAAAAGGGTTATAACGGTTAATAGACAGTGGTGCATTTTGGAGTCCCATTCATTCATTAATGGTTAGTCCATCATCATATCATATGAAAATATTTCCCAGCACAAGGCCACTCAAGTTCACAGGCCTCCACGGATCTGGTAGGAATGGTCCCAGCAATAGGTGGCTTCTCCCTTTCAGACATCTGATACAGTTGAGCTAAGAGACAATATCATCTCTTGTTCTCAGCCTCTTTTGAGGTGTTGATATATATATTAGGTTTCCCTCATTACATAGCCCATTTGTCCATTCCCTTCTCTTCATCTGCTACTCCTGCTTCTCTTCATTTATATTCAAACTTTTCCACCGTTGGAAGGAATGTTATGTTTAGCCACTGTGTTGATCTGGATTTCAGGCAGCAGTACTGGTCTACCAAGTGCCTCCCCCTCTGTCCACTCCTATTCAGATAAGGTCAGGTGAGCCAGGGGCAGAGCTAGTGGGCTGTTCTTCCACCAGGCAATACAGCTGCATTCCTCACCGTGAGAGAGGTGCGGAGGGAGAAGCAAGAATGACAGAGCTTGACAGTTTTGGAATCTGGGTGATGGATATTTGGGGGTTTCTTATACTGTTTTCTCAATCTTTAGATAAATATTTTACATTCAAATTTTTGTTAAAGAATATGTTAAATAAAATATGTCTATAAGACTTACAAGATTTTACTAATTAATTTGGTCTACTTGGGGAAAAAAAAAATTTTCATGCAGTATCTGTGTGCTTACGTTGAATGTGTCTTACCTAACCATGTTTATTCTGTATTTCATTGTAAAAACACACTATATAATCATCATAAACAAATCGTGATCCATAATTTTCATCATAATCCAGTGTAGAGTAGGCTGCCATCAGTTAGCCTTTGGATGTTTTATAAATCGGAAGCCATGGTGTGGTGGCAGTGGGCGTGGATTGATTTAAAGAGGTTCTCTATCCAAAGGAGAAATAGTATAGAAAAAACATCTCCTTCGATACATGCACTACATTTAACATTGTCAGTGATTCTTTTCTTTGTAAAACTCGATCCTGTCTCAGATTGTATCACACTGAGCCCTTCTGATTCTCGCTCTACTAGCTAATCTTTTTCTCTTGATCTCTTTGTAAGTACGTTTCTCCACTATAGCTTTTAGGATACTTTCAAGTTCAAGTAACAGAAATGAAGCATGAATCTGGCTGAAACCACAAGGACTTTGACTGACTCATGTGCAGGAAGCCTGGCAGCAGGGCAGACCTCAGGCAGCAGCACCAGGGGAAGATTTTCCTGTCTTTGTGCTCCTCCTTGGTCATCTTTGTCCTTGCGAGAGCTTTCTACAATGTGACTGCCAGCAGAAACTGGAATGGGGGTTGAAGAGTATTTGGGGGCTTCATAACATTGTTCAGCCACCGCACCAGCCCTTCTACAAACCTCTAAGCAGACCCTGTCCTATTGGTTGTAACCATGTCACATGGGTACTCACAGTTACAACAGAGTCTGAGAAACCAGGTAGCTCGCAACAGGCTGAGGCAACCAGCATCCAGCAGGAGAAAGAGTGTCCTCTCCATCAAGCAGGGAACAAAAATCTTTCCTCTTATCTGACTGAGCCAGTTTAAGTCACATTTCCCCTCTGCATGAATTATTGGCAAGGGGCTATGAGATTTCCTTTCAAACAACAGATCAACCCCTGGAGACAGGGAACAACCACATTCCTCTACATCCAGTGGGTGATCTGCAGGAGGGTGAGCATCTGAACCAAATTAGGGCTCTGTTAGAAAGGAGAAAGAGGCACAATGCATGCTTGGGAGGCGACCTAGTTGCTCAGTGCCCTGGCTGACTGTGGACCTGCCCTCAGGCCCGAATGTGTTCTCTGTTCTCCCTTTCTTATGATTCATTTCTAAGAAATCTTTTCTGCTCTGGTTCAAATGCTGTTAAATTTCTACCGAAGCTATGCTTCCCAAATAGGCTTCTCACTTTTTTCATTCTCTCTCCAACTGCATAGCAACATTAACATTCAATGTGAAAATTAGTTCGCTGTCTAATCCCATGATATATTCCTTTCCAACTTCATGGTTTTGATTAGGGATTCAGGCCTACTCTAAATTCCAGGTTTATGATTCTGTCCTGATCTCTTACCACCACACTGTACTATCTTTAATTCAGCCAAAATCTCCCCTCCCACCAGAGGATAGTTTCCTCTTTAGGATAGTTTCTTCTCCTTTACCCCTTCCCTTTTTCTTTTCTCCTGTCCCCTTCACATCTAATTCCTATTTATCCTTCACATGTTAGAAAAGTTGTTATTTCTTTTAGGGCGATAACTTAGAGGTCCTTTCTTACATGTGTTTAAAGGCACTTTGTATGTCCTTTTTAAGCACTAACGCACTGTGTCCTAACAGCCCCTTTGGTTCTCGGGAGCCCCATGAGAACGTGCGCTATGAGGGTGGACCACGTCCGTCAGGACTAGTACAGGACTAGCACCATCTGACGCATGAGAGACACTCGCAAATGAGGTCTTTTGTAAGAGTTTCTATAAACTTTGTTTTCTTGAGTTGTTTCATAGGTGTGGCAGAAATCCCAGGTATATAAAAATCTTATTACTGAGCCTTTCTCACATACAAGCAGTTGGCACAATTGGCATCCTTCTTGGCCTTCCCTGAATGTGGGGGGAATTCTCTACTTCTACTGCCCTGGGAGAGAAGGGACTGTAGAAGGAAAAGGAAAAGATCCCCTCTCCCTGCCATTTCAGGAGCAGGAAGCAAGGGCATTCTTTTCTAGACAGTGCTATTGCCTAATGGGGAAGGTATGTACAATGTTCAGAGTTCCTGTTAAAACTTCAAGCATGTATGCTTACAAAATATCGGGCAATGGGGAAGGATTTTGGAATGGCAAAAAGAATATTTTATAAATCTGGTTCTTCATAAAAGCAAAAAAATGCTGAGAAAACTTTTCAAAAATCAACATTTTCAGAACTCATACATTATCTAAAGATGTATAACCATCTGAGAAACATTATCCAAGAAAGTCTGCTAAACCTCAGTAAGAACAGCAGGATTTGTGAGATAGTACCTTAACTTACTTCCATCCACTCCTCCCCAGCTCCAACACAGCCTGGCAGGCTGGCATTCTCACTGCACTGGCTGTGAAGACCAGCCCTGCAGGCATCCATGGGAGCAGACCAGGTGGGAGCACCGCACAGAGTTCTATATGCAGAGCACTGCCAGTGTTTGGTCTGTCTTGGGCTGCTTGGAGAGCCCCATACTCAGCACACCATTGTTCTTTGACCTCACTCAGAAGTAAAGCGTTGTCCCAGTCTGTTAGATAAAATAGTCAGTGGCAGTTTTTGTTTATTTTTTAAATACCACAGCTACCCAAGACAGCTGTACCAATTGGGGCAAACAAGAATCTGGAAAAAAAACTTTAATGAAGAAGGTAGTGACATCTATAGAATACTCCTCAGCACAAACTGAATACACAGTCTTCTCGGGTACACATGAAACTTTCTTCAGGACATACCATATGCTGGGCCAATAAACAAGGCTCAAAACAAACTAAAAGTATTGAAATACTATAAAATGAAGCCTGTTCTCTAACCACAGGGGAATGAAATCAGAAATCACTAACCAAAAGAAAGTTGAGAAATTCACAAATATGTGGAAGTTGAACAACAGGATCTTAAGTAACCAATGAGTCAAAAATGAAATTACAAGAGAAATTAGAAAGTATTTTGAGATGAGTGGAACAAAAATACTTACACAGCAGAATTTACAGGGTGCAGCTGCAGCAGTTCTTAGAAATTTATACCTGTTAATGCCTACATTTAAAAAGAAGAGAATGATTATAAAATAATCTAATGGTTTACTTCAAGAAGATAACATAGCAGAGCAAAACAATCCCAAAGCAAGTAGAATAAAGATTACAGTAGCTATAAATGAGACAGTGAATAGAAAAACAATAAAAAAATCAATAAAACCAAAATTTGGTTCTTTAAAAATTATTTTACAAACTGTTAGCCACACTGACTAATAATAAAAAAAAAAGAGTGAAGACTCAAATTGCCGAAATCAGGAATGAAAGAAGAGACATCACTACTAAATTTACAAAACTTAAAAGATTATAAGGGAACAGTATGAACAACTATATGCTAATAAATTAGATAACCTAGGTGAAATTGGTGAACTATTAGAAAGCCACAAGCTACTGAAACTGACTCATAAGGAAATAGAAAATCTAACTACACTTATAACAAATAAAGAGATTAAATGTTAGTTTGAAAGCTTCTCACAAAAATAAATCCAGGCTCAGATGTTTTTCGTTGGTAAATTGTATCAAATATTTAAATAGTAACTGATGTCAGTTCTTCACAAACTTCTAAAAAATAAAAGAGGAAGGAAAATTTGTCAACTCATTTTATGAGCTGGTGTCATCTTGATACCCAAACCTGACAAAGATATAACAGAAGAAGAAAACTGTAGACCAAAAGCTCTTATGAATATAGACACAAAAACCTTCAACAAAATATTAGCATACTGAATCCAGCAACATATAAAATGGATTCTATACCATGACCAAGTAGAATGTTTCGGGGAATACAAATGTAAATCAGTATAATAACCCATATTATTAGGATAAAGAATTGAAATTGCATGATCATTTCATTAGACTGAAAAGGCATTTAACAAAATTCAAAACTTTTATGATTAAAAATATGTATATAACACTAGCAATTTAAAAGTAGCATCTACAGAAACCTATAAATACCATCATACCTAATGATAAAAGATTAAAAGGAAGAATAACATTATCTGTATTTTGCAGATGACATATTTTGTATTTTGCAGATGACATTACTTTGACAAGCTTCAGGATACAAGATAAGTGTATAAAAATCAATTGCTTTTCTTTATATTAGCAAACAAATACTCCCATGATGAAATTAAGAAAACAATTTCATTTGCAATAGCATCAAAAAGTAATGATACTGTATTATTTTGGTAGGACTGCCATAACAAAATACCACACATACTAGGTAGCTTAAATAACAAAAATTCATTGTTACGTAGCTCTAGAGGCTGGAAGTCCAAGATCAAGGTGCTGGCTGTGTGGTTCCTTTCGAGAACCCCTAGGGAGCCTGCCCATCCCTCTCTTCCTAGCTTCTGGTGGTTTCCTGGCAATTATTGGAGTTTGTGTCTTAGAGATTTTGGCCATCCTTTTCATATGGCATTTTCCCTGTGTGTGTGTCTTTCTCCAAATTTATCTTTTTTATAAAGACTCTAGTCATATCAAATTAGGACCCACCCCAATGTCCTAGTTGTAACTTGATTACTTCTGTAAACAACCTATTTCCAAATAAGGTCCCATTCTCCGGTAGTGGGGGTGAGGAATTCAGTACATAAACTGGGCGAGGGCACAATTTGACTTATAACATATACTTAACAAATTTTAGAAAGCCTTATTGGAGGAAACTTTAAAACGTCTACATAAATAGAAACGCATCCCATGTTTATGAATCAGAAAACTCAATATCATTAAGATAGCAATACTCTCCAAATTGACCTAAATTTTCAACACAATCTCTATCAAAATTCCATGTGGCAGGTTTTTTATTAGTTTGTTTTTTGTTGTTTTTTTAACAAAATTTGACAAACTGATCCTAAGATTTCTATGATAACACAAGGGATCCAAAATAGTCCAGACAGTTTTGAAAAAGAACCAAGTTGGAGGACTCACACTTTCAAATTTTGAAACTTATTGCAAAGCAACAGTAATCAAGGCAGTGTGATACTGCCATAAAAATAGACATAGAGCAGTGGAAAATAAGAGAAAGTCAGAAATAAGCCCCTACATTTATGATTGATAATGATGTTACCTCATATTATAAAAATAAGAGAAGAACTCAAGAGGGAAGTAGACCTGAATGGAAGACATAAACTATAAAACGCTTACAAGAAAACATAGAAGTAACTCATCTTAACATGGAGTTAGGTAGTTTTTGTGTTGTTGTTTTTTTAATATGACACTGAAAGTCCAAGGGACAGAAGACAAGATAGATAAATTGAATTTCATCAAAACTTAAACTTTTGTGCTTCAAAGGACCTGATCAATAAAGTAAAAATAAAACCCACAGAATGAGAGGTAATATTTGCAAGTTGTATATCTGACAGAAGATAAAAAGAACTCTGATAATTCAATTATGTAGAGACAAATGACTCAATTTAAAAGTGGGAGAAGGATTGAAGTAGTCATTTATTCAAAGAAGATATATGAAGGGCCAAGAAGCACATAAAAAGATGCTCAACATCATTCATCATTAGGGAAATACAAATCAGAACCACAATGCGATACCACTTCACACCCACTAGGATGGCTATAATAAAAAAGGGGAACATTAGTAAGTGTTGCCAAGTATATGGAGCAATTGGAAGCCTCAACCATTGCTGGTGGGAATGTAAAGTGGTGCAGCCATTTTGGGAAATAGTTTGGCAGTTAAACATAGAGTTGCCACATGGCCCAGCAATTCTACTTCCAGGTATATATTCAAGAGAAATGAAAATTTATGTTCATACAAAAAATGTGTACAAGTATGTTCATAGTAGAAGTATTCATAAAAGCAAAAAAGTGGGAAGAACCAACCAGATACCTACCTAAATGATGAATGAGTGAATGAACAAAATGTGTTATATCGACACAATGGCAATTTAAAAAATGAAGTGCTGATACACGGCACAACATGGATGAACCTTGAAAACATGCTCCGTAAAAGAAGCCATACCCAAAGGCCACATGTTACATAATTCTGTTTGTATGAACTGTCCAGATGAGACAAGTTCAATTGAGACAGAAGTAGATTGATGATTGCCAGGGACTGAGCAGATGGGTTGAGAAGGGATGAGCGCTACTGTGTAAGGAGTTACTTTTCGTTGTGATGAAAATTTTCTAAAATTAAATAGTGTTCATGCTTGCACAATTCTGTGGATGTACTAAAAACTAATGAAGTATAAAAGTTATTTGAGTGAATTTTATGTCATGTAAAGTATATCTCAATAAATCTGTTAAAAATGGAAGACTGTGATATATAGAGGTATAGCAGATAGCTGTAGATATATTATAGTTCAAGCATGTTAAAAATAAACAGGTTTCTGGAGGGTGATGAAATTCTAATCATCAGTAAGGCGATATAGTGAAGCTTAGGCTCCACAGCCACATGGCTGGGTTTCAGGTGTCGGTCCATCCCGTCCTGGTTGTATCACATTGAGCAATGTGTCTTTGTATTTCAATTTCATTGTCCACAAGGTGCCTTTGGAAATAGTACTTGCTCATGGTTGTTCATTTAATAAGTAGGAAGTGCTCAATAAATAGTAGTTGTTGTTATAATGATTTGTAGTTTTAATTTATTATTACCTTGTTTTAATAGGAAAATATTTTCTAGTTTCCAAAAAATATTTTGGAAACCCAATTTTGAAGTATTATATAGTATTCAAATAACAAAACAGTTATGTATTACATACCTCCTGTTTGCAGTCCATGTGCTGAGAACTTTTGTATATAATACTAATCTTTACAGGTCCTCAAGATAGGTATTACTGTGCCTGCTTATACATTAGTAAAGTAAGGATTAGTGAAATTAATACACTTGCCCAAGGTCCCATATTTAACATCACAGGACTCAGAATTGCACTGAGGTCTCTGTGCCCTCAAAGTCCATACCCTCACTAGTATCCCACCATGCCCGCCCTCAGAGTTACTAAGTTAATAACGTCTGCCCTTGTGTCTCACGTTCTTCTCCTTTTTCATAATTCCATTTCCCTGGACTTGTTTGTTTCAGCCCTGCCTATCATAAGCTCTGCTTTATTTAAAAAGAAAAGCAAGGCTTGGAAGTTAATCACAGTGTTCTCAGCAGCATGGAATCTGACAGTGTGGGATACCATGTGTTTAGAACTCAGTGCTTTGTGATTGTAAAGTTAGCTTTACTTTGCTAACTACCTTTACTTGCAGAAGTGTGAATATTGTATCTGCTTATAACTCTTTTAAAAAAGTCATTTTAAGGTGATCAACCACTTGTCAGTAATGACTATGACAAGAGAGAGCCTGCTGTGTTAGACACCCAGGCCCATGACCATTTAGTTGACAAACGCTTGCACAGGAAGATTTTCCTCCATTTTCACATGACAGACTTGAACGTTATGAATCATGGATCATCACTCAACCATTAACATCTTAAAGTGGGATTCTAAATCTGGTAGCTGCAGTATTTGGCCAAAATCCTTTTAGGATTATTACCCAGACTCTGCCTTTTATGTGACAATTAACTACCATGGATAGTACATTTTCATTTAAATTATCCTCATTGTGTGTTCCAGGGAGATGTAGAGTGCAATTTTCTTGAAGGCGTGAGATAATGCTCAGTAAAATTCATCATCTGTGTTTCTCCCCTTTGTTGAATTGTCATTGTTCCCCCTTGTGTAGTTTTCAGTTTGGCGACTCTGTGCACTGGGGGGTATTAAAAGGCTATGCAACTCAACAGAAAAAATTTAGAGAAAAATATTCAAGTTGGGTTTTCTCTTTTAGGCATATTCTCATTAAAATTGAGGACATTGTTGCCCAAATAACAAATATCAAAGCCCTAAGTGCCATGAGGGTATTTAACATAGAAATTGAGACAAAAATGGATTAAAGTCTTTGCTAGGATAGAAATAGAAAAGAGAAAAGAAATCTCTTCTAGAGAGAGAAAGACCACCATAACTTAAGAATTTGCTTTTTCTTTTTTGAGATTAGTTTTTCATCATTTTTTATTGTTATTTTATTGCAGTTGTCCCATTCCCCCCTCCTTTGCCTTCCTCCACCCATCCTGCCCCCCAACTCCCACAGTCAGCTCCCACACTGTTGTCCATGTCTGTGGATCATTCATACATGTCCTTTGTCTAGTCCCTTCCTCTTCTTTCCACCATTATTGCCCTCCGCCCTCCCCTCTAACAAAATAAACTAACAAACAAAATAGAACCACAGGCATGGAGACATAGAACAGACTGAAAGTGACCAGAGATTATTTTCTGATCCACCATATTCCAAGGTGAAACTAGATGTAAACATGCGTGTACAGAAAGTGCTGTGGAAACATTGAAAATGGAACAGCCAAGAACAACTGAAAACCATTATTTAAAACATCCCTTTTGTATTTGTTTTTCCTGCTATCTGACTCTTTTTTCCATTCATCACTGGGTAAAAGAAAAACTGAGTGTTTCAGAGTGGCTGCTCTGATATAAACAAATCATGTCACAGATAAGTTTTCCTTTCCTCATATTTCAGTCTTATTAGAGATGAGGCAGTGCCCAGTAATATTTTGCCAATGGTGTGACACAGTACTTGGAAATGATTGATTAGAATCATATGCTGACTGTCATTTTCCTTCAGATCGGCTTTGATTAAGTAAGAAATCCATTGTGGCAGTTGTGCTGTGGCACAGTGCATGCCAGGGGCTGCCACTGGGACCACCCAGCTGGCTGCAGGCAGGAGAGTGCAAAATTTCAATAGAAATTAGTGAAAATTTTTCAGTTAGAAGATAGCTTGAGAGCCCACGGACCTTGGGGAAAGAACACATCACTTAGGCTCTATACAGATTAAGAGACTTATGGCAAAGAGGGAAGCTTAGGTAAACACACTTTCCCTCCATGCACAACAACAGCAAAAAATTACAACTAAACTGTAGAACAAACATTGCCCAAATTTGTCAGAAAATCAAACTGTATGGAAGTCTGACAACGGAGGATTTAAAGAGGCCACATTCATCCATATGGGTGTCTTTTCTACAGTAGGCCATGCCACTAAGACAGGAAGTCAAAGCAGCTCTACAGAATATATAGAAATAAACACAGGGAGGCTGCCAAATTGAGGAGACAAAGAAATATAGCCACAATGAAAAAATAGAACAAAACTCCAGAGAAAGAACTAAATGAAGTAGAGATAAGGAACCTATCAGATGCAGAGTTCAAAACACTGGTTTTCAGGATGCTAAAAGAAATCATTGGGTACTGCAGAAACATAAAAAAGACACAGTCAGAAATGAAGATTGCATTAAGTGAAATAAAGAAAAGTCTACAGGGAAACAAGAGTGGAGGGGATGAAGCCAAGATTCAAATCAACAATTTGGAACATAAGGAATGAAAAAAGCATTCAATCAGAAAAGCAAGAAGAAAAAAAGAACTCAAAAAACAAGAATAGAATAAGGAGTCTCTGGGACATCTACACACATACGAATATGAGAATCATGGGAGTGCCAGAATAAGAAGAGAAAGAGCAAGAAATGGAAAACTTATTTGAAAAAATAATGAAAGAAAACTTTCCTAATTTGGTGAAGGAAATAAACATTCAAGTCCAGGAAGCACAGAACCCCAAACAAGTTGGACCCAAACAGTACCACACCAAGACACATCATAATTAAAATGCCAAAGGTTAATAAAGAGAGAATCTTAAAAGTAGCAAGAGAAAAGCAGAGAGTTACCTACAAAGGAGTTCCCATAAGGCTGTCAGCTGAGTTCTCAAAAGATATTTTGCAGACTAGAAAGGACTGGCAAGAAGTATTCAAAGTGATGAAAAGCAAGGACTTACAACCTAAATTACTCCATCCAGCAAAGCTATCATTTAGAATGGAAGGGCAGATAATGTGCTTCCCAGACAAGGTAAACTTAAAGGAGTTCATCATTACTAAGCCATTATTATATGAAATGTTAAAGGGAACTATATAAGAAAAAGATCAAAACTATGAACATTAAAATGGCAACAAAGGCATAACTATCAACAACTGAATCTAAAAAACAAGAAAAAAGCATAATGGGAACAGAATCATAGACACGGAAATCTTCTGGAGGGTTACCAGTGAGGAGGAGGAAGGAAGAGAATGGAGGAAAAAGTACTGCGATTAAGAAGCATAATTGGTAGGTACAATATAGGGGGATGTTAAGAATAGTACAGGAAGTGGAGTAGGCAAAGAACTCATATACATGACCCATAGACTAAGAGAGGGGATTGCTGGAGGGAATGGGAGTACCAGGCAGAGAGGAGCAAAGGGGAGAAAATTGGGACAACTATAATAGCAAAATCAATAAAATGTATTTTAAAAAAAAGGAAATCCATTGTATATGAATAATGACACCTGGACAAAAAATTTAAAAAAGGAGATATACATCAATAATGTTAATAGTTCAACATTTCTAACTGTGTGATTAAATATTTGAATATTTTTTCCCTGAATTGCTTTTGAAATGAAATGGATTGAGAAAGAAGAAAAAATTAAGCTGTAAAATAAGAGGATTAGCAATTTTATAGAAAAGTGGTAAGTATAAGGAAGTGCTGGAAGCAGTTCTTTAAGATTAGCATAATAGCTTAATCCTATTTTTGTAAATCAAACTCTAAATGGTTTGGATTCCAATGATACTGTCACTGAAAATGACCAAAATAACTGGGGGAGTTCTGAGAACTCAGGGAATCTGCTGGTTCTGTGATTTAAAGGTGAACACTTTTAAAGGTGGTCTGTAATTAGAGGCAGATTAGCTTTGTTTTCCGCTCTGATACCTTGGGCAAGTCATTTCACCCATGAAAGCCTCATTTTCTTTATCTCTTAGTATGAAATAATTACCACCATTTTGCTCTCTTTTAAACTTTTGGTAAGGCTCAAAAGCAAAACAAAAAATATATCAGAAACCCACCATCACAGGAGTTCCTATGTGTTTAAACATGAGCCCTTAATAAGACTCGATACTCTGTTAAGATTATAGGACAGGGCTACATATGACACCAGTTACTGCAGTAGCAAAAGGATAAAATATTTTGTTCTTCGAATTATTTCAAACTAAAAGGTGGTTTTCTCTCTCAATGTGAAGTTAATGAGTTTTTAGTATTTGTGAATGTGAAAAAAAAAAGTGCCTAAAAATTGGCTTTACCCATGGCCCTCTTTGGGAACTCACAGTACAGTGTTTGATATTTTAGAATAATTTCAAACTGGACCTGTAGGTTGGTCCTGCGTTTGCAGTTCCAAATGTTTGATAGAGTAGGTCAGGATCTATGGCTTACTATATACACACGTGCAGATTGGTGCCTTAACTATACATATGCACATATACATTATAGATAATTTGCTTATTTGTTTATCGGTGATTTATTTCATGTACACACAGACGGTGTTTCCCTGACAGACTTTTAGCTCCTCGAAGTTAAGGACTTTGGGGGTTTTGTGCATGGCTCTGTAGCTCCCTCAGGGTAGAGCTTAGCAAGCACACTATTCACAGCAGGCAGAGCCATGCAGGGACTCTTGGTCTCTCCTTTTACCTTCCTTTGACTGAGAATGTTGGCTGGTGTCCCTGAGTCTGGGCTGTGGTCTGAGGACTGTGGTTCCTTTGCTCTCTGAGTCCTAGAAGCTCAGGCTGGCTGTTTCTCCTGACAACCTGGACTATCTTTTCTGTTTCCTCCTAGAAAAAGAAACCCTGTTCTCCAAACTCTTGTCTTGCCCCAGTATTAGGTGCCTTGTTATCTTTTTCCTTCAGCAGGGATAATGAGAGACTGAATCACAAACGGACAATGGCCAAACCATACATAGAAATAGAACCTTGACCCACAACCCGCACTGAACAGCTTGGGAAACCAACTTCTCATCTCCAGTAAATACCCCAGAAGCCAGCTTGCTGTGAGTCACATTTGCAGGAAGCCACGTTGCTCTCTGGTGACAATCTGGGAAGCTAAACAATAACTTACGTGTCCCCCAATTGGCCCAGACTTGATTAGTAACTAACAGCTTCCCTAGTTTGTTCCTGCTCCCAACATAGGACCAACGAGAGACAGCCCAGTCCGCTTATCACGTAAGATGCCACTTCTGGTAAGCACACTCACAGCTGCCCTCGCCTGTGCCTCCAAACACGGGTGCCTCGGAAGCATTTCTCTATAAAGCTTTTCTTCCTGTCTGCCAAAACACAGGTGATGGTGGCTGACTCCCTTGCTCTGGCAAGCTCTGAATAAATAGCCTTTGCACTTCCATTTGGTTGCTCTTTGTTTATTTCCATAATAAGGAATGTCCGATGTTTTTCTTTACCAACTTGAAAAGCAGGAAATCTAATTAAAATACATTAGGACCAGCAAGGGATTGCTCCTTTAATACTACTAATCTCCTAAGAGATGTTATTAAAATTATTACAAAGAGAGTTTTCTGTGAGGGCATTAGACTCACTGTTGTATTTGCTCTGATCTCCTAACTTCAGCTCAGCACTCGGGGGACACCCCCAACCCCAAGTATCCTTTCCAAGGTAGAACATACTGTTACCCTGTCTGATCATCATAGTGTAAATTATAGGCATGTTTTGGCTAAGATTTAAGTAAGCTGATTTTATCTCTAAAAAAATCAGATATAATTCCTAAAATAATGAGCTATAACAAGCATGTT
Source organism: Phyllostomus hastatus (assembly GCF_019186645.2). NCBI lineage: Eukaryota > Metazoa > Chordata > Mammalia > Chiroptera > Phyllostomidae > Phyllostomus > Phyllostomus hastatus. The sequence continues at coordinate 7,235,869 of NW_025334017.1, read as the reverse complement.
CTTAGACAAGTAAAATGTGGTATAGTTGTACTAAGGCACCATTGTTATCAGTTCCTTCTAACTCCAATTTAATGCTTACACTTCACCTAGAATAGTCTTTGACCTCATGCATTTTCTCAATTTAAAGTCAGAACTTTTCAAGGTACATACATATCTCTGGGACTTCTGAAATGCCAATATCTGTGTTTTCCTAATGGCTTAACCTAATCTTGTGTATGTTGATCTGAGTTTAACATGTCTTTTGTCCACATGTTAAAAAGCATAGCTCTTTCTGCCTTTTTCCTCAACTATATTTTATTTTGTGCCTATAAAATGCTTCTTACTTATTCCTTTGTTGATCTAAATTTATTTCTGATCCCCTTCCACCTGCTGTTTGCTTTCTTTGCTGGAGCCAGTTCTAAACTGAATCTGCATAAGTGTTAGAGGCTGAGAGTATCTCCCCCAAATTCATATGTTGAAGCCCTTGACCCCCCAGTTCCTCAGAATGTAGCTCTATTTGGAGAAAGGGCCTTGGAAGAGATATTTAAGTTAAAATGAGGCTGTTCCAGTGGGCCCTAATGCATCCTGACTAGTGTCCTTATAAGAAGAGGAAATTTGGATGTGTAGAAGGGTGTGTGAGCGCACAGGAGAAAGGGCATGTGAGGACATAGTGAGAAGATGGCCATCTGCAAGTCAAGGAGAGAGGGTCAAAGGAAACCAGACCCGCCCACACCTTGATCTTGGGCTTCCAGCCTCCAGAACTGTGAGACTATAAATGTCTGTGGTTGGAGCCACCCAGTCTGTGGAATTTTGTTCTGGCAGCCCTAGCAGACTCATACCATTCACTAGTGAATTACCTTAGCAACTCCTCTTACTTTGCAATCTGCAGTGTTTACTACCTGCCTCAGCAAAAATGTTTCTCTGAAAGGTCCTATTTTTCTACACAGGAGGATATATTTAAAACACAGTTAGATGAATTTTGTTTGATTAGGACAAAATTAACGTGATTGTATGTCATGCCTCAAGCGTCATTATTGATTTTGTCCTCATCTGGGCACATCATGGAATCAGGTGTGTAACCACCAAGTGGTGTAAGCAAAGTGGATGGGCCAGGAGGTGAAAAGAAATTAGGTTGATAAATTCATATATGGATTGATTAGCAGAGTTGGATTTAAAATGTGAAATAAATAGGATGCTGAGAATACATTTTCTCTCTACTGTCTACATCATATGAAACTTTTGAAGATGTATTTGAAGGACTTGTAAAGGGTTTGCAGGCTAGTAAGATGTTGTGTCTTTCTAAACTTTACTAGAAGGTTGGATTATATATACAAGGGCCTTCTAGTGTATGAGAAAAGACGGTAAACAGTCAAAAATAATCAGCTGTTAGGGATGTATAGAAAATATGAGCGAAGGATTAAGCAGAACTGAACATGTTCATATAATATCTTTCACATGAAACTTCAGTTAAATGACAATAAAAGAATAAAAATGGTATAAACCTACAAATAAAATAGAACAGGATACAGAAAATAACAAATGAGCAATGTCAACATGTCTTTTTGAAAAATGAAAAAGAGAAGTACCTGACTTGTCAGATCCAGGAAAGCTGAAACCAAAGTAACTGCAGAGGGGCTTGTGAAGAGCAGGCGTGTAAGGCGCCTGTTTCTACGGCAGCAATCTGCAGTGTTTACTACCTCCCACATCCACTTTCCTTCCACTTTCCTCCCACATCCCAAAGGTGTGAGGGGTGAGGGGAGGGCGACAAACATATCAGATTTCCCAACAGCAACACTAAAGTTATAATGCAATGGAGCAGTGCTTTCAAAATTCTAAAAAGAAATTATTTACTACCTGAAGAAAGTACATGGCCTCAAAGAATACGCCCAGTGGCACAGCAGGTCCTTCAGTAACATGGTTTCATTCAGCTGTAATGTTGATGAGGAAAAAAAATTGGTTCCAAACTAGAGCCACTGTCTGTGTGGGGTTCACACATGCTCCCCAGGCCTGTGTGGCTTTTCTCCAGGTCTTCCACTTTCCTCCCACATCCCAAAGGTGTGTGCGTGAGATGAATGGGCTGTCTCCGTTGTCCCTGTGTGAGTGAGTGAGGATGTGAGTGGCCCTGCGGTGGAAGAGCCTCCTGTCCAGGGTTGGTCTTGCTTTGCGCCCTTAGCTGCCAGGACAAGCTCCAGCCACGGCAACCCTGACTTGGAATCAGTGGGATGGGAAATCATATCTTACTTGTTTTTGTTCATCTATTTTAAATGTATGTATAGCTCATGTTTACTTCAGTGTTTAATATTAGAAGTGCTTTGGGTCTTTGTTAAGAAGTATGGTGATGTTTCTGTGACTACAAATATGCCTTAGAAACTTAACTCTTGTTGTTATCAATTAGCCTAGGTTCCATTTGGTTTCCTTCTGCATCGTTTCCTTTAAAGAGGCAGTTTCCAAGGACCACGGACAATGTTAATTGGGTACGCAGTGAAAGCAGTGGCCTGATGATGCACCCAACAGTGAGGCCTGTCAGTCGTGGGCCCTGCCCTTTCACACAGAGCCCCAGTCACAGTCTCAGTTTTACAGGATAACCAGCAAGGATCATCAAGCATTGGACAGCCCTTCAACATGAGAAAAGATAAAGAACAAAACAAAAATGAGGCTGTATTTTGGGGAGCAACAGAAAATGAGAGGAGCAAAATACAAATAATATCTCTGAGATTCTGAGGGCAATAAGAGAAGAAAGTGTATCCACGAAAACAGTAATAGGATATTATACCAAAAAAAAAAAATCCAGGCAGGGCTCTCAGAAATTATAAAAGTGATTTTCAGAAATAAAAACTAAATGGATTGAACAACAGTATTGGAAACTAAGTCAAGGAACTCTCTCAGAAGGAAAAACAAAAACATGAAGATGGAAAATAGAAAATTTAGGAAAATTATAGGCTCAGTTTATTTTATTATTTATTTTTATATTTTTTATTTTAATTGTTGTTGCAGTACAATTTTCTTATCTTTTACTCCCATCACAAACCACCCACCCAGCCCTCCTCTCCTCCCTCCCATTTCCACCCTATATGCTCAGTTTAACTTGTCCAACATACAAACAAAAAAAAGTTCCAGAAAGAACATGGGGTGGGAAGAGGGATGGATAAGAAATTATTATAGAAATAATAGATGATCTAGAATTGAAAAATGTGAATTTCCATATTGAAAGGACTGCTGAGTTTCCAACATTTTACACTAAGCCATTAAACTTCAGGAAACCAGAAATAAAAATATCTTAAAATATTCATCATTATCATCATAGCTATACTTATATACAGCACATTTACTTTTAGCACATTTAGTCTCAGAGACTCTTAAGGGAAGTAGTGGCATCTTACCCTGTTTATAGGTGAGGTATCTAAGGGAGTGAGGGATTAAGGAACAGCGAATAAGCTACAGAGTCAGGGTTTAAATCCAGGCTTTCTGGCTCCAGATTTTACTACACCCCTAAACACTACACTATATTGATTTTTATAAAACCTCTAGAGAGACCAAAAAAGATGGGGAGTGAGGGGAGGGCGACAAACATATCAGATTTCCCAACAGCAACACTAAAGTTATAATGCAATGGAGCAGTGCTTTCAAAATTCTAAAAAGAAATTATTTACTACCTAGAATTCTGTACATGCCCAGGCCTTCAGTCAAGTGTATGAATAGCTTCAGAAATTTTTAGAAATTCAATTTTATCTGTGGTGCATTCTTTCTCCGGAACAACTAGAATTCAATAGCTAGGGAGCCCGACACCAGCAGAGGCCAAGGACAGCTGTCCAGCAAGCCCAGGCAGCAACCTGTTCAGAGGAAACAAGCAGATGGCTGCTGGAGGGCTCTCTGCAGAAAAGGAGAGAAAAGTAATAGCTTACGTGATGTTTTGGCACAGGGGAGAACAGTATTGAGATTTTCTAGCACCCCTTCTGTGCTGAAAGGATGAAACAATGGTAAGTGCATTAGAAAATTAAGCCAAAGAAAAGGGGACAGGATTTAAACTTAAAAAACTGCTTGTGAAATGAAGTGCAATATTACAACTCAAGTAGGAATGATACCTCATTGTCGTAATATTATAAAACCTGAATGTGGATTTACCCACATGTAGGAACGATGTGTGCCTTTGTGTCGCACGATGGAGACAAGGGGAAAGAAGACGCGTTGCTAACTTGCTAAAGGAAATAGCTGGGGTTGAACTCGGGGTTGGGGAAGAGCTGAGTGAGAGACTGCTGCTTCCATTATAAGATCTGTAGTAATATTTGACTTTTTAAAAATAGAAAATTTTTGTAGTTGGGGGTAGGGAGGACTTCTGGTGAGAACCAGAAAGCCTACTAGGAAAAAAAAAAAGGTGGATTTTTTAATTGGATGAAAATAGTTAAATAAGAATTAGTTTGGCTTTAGTTTGCTTCTCTAAAGACTTTCAAGAAGAAAGCAGTTTCAGGAGAAGGCTTTAAAGGTAGTCTTCAATCTAATTTAATGGTGAAGCGAAACATGCACCATTCAAGTGGGATGAGCAGAATACTGGCAAAGTGAGGAGGGATCCCTGAACTGGAGGGAGGGTTTGGATGAAAGAGCTGGAGCGTGTTGTGGGACTAATGAGGCTTGAGACTAGGAAATCCATCTGTAGATGACCGGAGTGCCAGATGCAGCTGAGGTTTAACTCACCAGGCAAGTGCTGATGATGGCTTTATGAAGCCATGTGGCCCTGTAAAAACAATCAAAGCTCTGTTTTCTAAAGTCTGCGTAGCCACGAGAAGAAATGTGATTCAGGAGCTGTTGTGTTCTGGGCCACCAACTCAAATGCCAACCCTATCAGTTTCTCTTTGCAGTTTCATGAAACGAATGAATTTAGAGTCAAGGAAGTAATATTTCATATGAGGCCCTTAAAAATACAGCCATTGCGGTTTCTATGTGAGCCTCAAGTTCCTGTTGGAATTTCCTAAATAGTGGAATTCTTTGCCACCTCAGAAAAATGAATAATATTATAACAGAGAAAATTCATAACCTCTTGTCCTGTCTCTCTCTCTCATGCACACACACACCCTGCATGCAATTAGGCTTGGTGTTTAATCCCCTGTAACTATGTGAATTTTATACAATGTGGTTTCTTGGTTTGTGTTTAAAAGTAACATGTCCAGGTCCCATCTCAGATTTCTCCCTAATGCCCATAAAAGAAATCTGCCTGTCTTTCTGTCTTTCCAGAGTTGAAAGTAATCCCCTAGTGCAGTGGTTTTTCACCTCATGGCACACATAAACTAATTACTAAATTCTGCAGCACACGAAAAAATACATTTTTGCCGATCTGACAAAAAAAAATAGGTATAGTTTCAATTCATTCACACCAGACAGCTATTGTTGTGTTGGCTATTGTCATTTTTTTATTTGACAGTCTAAGAGGAAAGAGTCAGTGCCCCTGACTAAACAGTCAGGCATTGCATCTTTTAAACGTTCTTGTGGTGCACCAGTAGAAAATTGCCATCCCAGCGCTGTCAGTACTTTGGTAGAAAAAATGTCTGCATTGACCATGTAGGAAATCATGATTGTTGTTATCTCTGTGTTGTTCTTTATTTCATCGGGTTTAAGTGGTGTGCTTTTTTGGTCAGCTCATCTGTCCCCAGCTGTCATGAGTGTGAGCTCTCTTAGGCATGCACAGTGCCCAATGGAGAGCCCTGTGTTCTCCCAGGACCACCTGTGCAAGGACCAGAGCTGAACCGGTGCCAGTGAATCACCGCGCCGGAGCCGTGGGAGCCACCAATCACTCTCATGCCCCTAAGGGAAGCAGGGGCCCCAGGGCACACCACAGCCTCACCCTCTCCCCTCTCATGAGTGCCTTAGGAACAATCGGTGGGAGGGGGGAGAGGCTGCAGGGCAGTTTCTGGCCAGGAGACTGAGACGTTAGGCTCAGTGGGCACTCCAAGGATTATTCCATCATCCCTGAAGTGAAAAAGTTTCCACTAGATTAACAATATAGATCCTTCCAGTTGTAAAAGTCTATGACAAAGTATTGAACCTAAAAGAGAAAAGGATGAGTGACTACTTTATTATGAAAATAAGCTAGAAATCTGTGCAGTGCTTGGTTAGTATTAAACAGGTTCGTGACCGTATAGCAAAGGTGTTTCAAGTTGGGGACTGGGGAGACTCCTGCTGCAGTTCTCTCCTTTGAGTCTGTCATCGGCCCCCGTGTGCTGTGTGTAACGATGGACAGAAAACACTTTTTAAAAATCACTACTGCTCATGGGAAGGTACTTCAGCCACCCTTACCTGGGAGGCGCAGAGAGGAGGGGACAGGGGACAGGAATGACAACATTTCACATATAAAAGCTGCTTGCTCTTAAGTAAAATTTTAAATTTTTTATTTAGTGATACAATTACTTTAACCTTTCCTTGAGGGCTTTGTGCCCTATTTTAGTAACAAAAGATCAGCTCCTTCCAAAAATGCCTCTAAAAGTCACTTTCAAAAGAAGTGAAAGAAACTTCTCAAATACCAAGAGGGAGAGGAGGACGAGCCTGCCTGTGAGGTGCCAATAACCTCATTTGGAAAGTAATTATATGTGTTAAAAAGGTAATTCTCCACTCATCTGTGTGACAGTTTAACAAGAATCTAACAGACTTACCTGGCAACTTGAACAAGTTACACTAGCTGCAAGTTAAGTGCTGCTGGGTCGTGTGTTTTGTAGGAGACGTGAGTATCAGAGGCACCTTTATTCCCTTCCCACGATCCTGGCATTCCTGAGAAAACCACCGTATTCTCTCACTCTGAGGGCCTGCCAAAGTGAGGGCTTTTGAGTACCTTTTTATTGAAATTAAATCTTCAACTTGCTGTTTACAAATTGCCTATTTGGGATGAGGGAATGCTGTAATTGTTTAGGGACAGGTGACCAGCATAAAGCAAGGCAATGATGGCAGCCGCTGTAGATCTGACACAGGTCAGTGGGTGGGCTTCAGGGAAATAGAAGGAGAACATCAGTAAGTTTGGTGCAACCACTATGGTAAACAGTATGGAGGCTTCTCAGAAATATTCAAAACAGAACTGCCGTGTGCCCCAGCAATCCCGCTTTTGATACATGCCCAGAGGACATGAAAATAGGACATCGAATAGTTATCTGCTCCCCGTGTTCACTGCAGCATCATTCACAATAGCCAAGAGGTGGGCACGACCTGAGTGCTCACCGATGGAAGAATGGGTTAAGATGATGTGACGTATTTATGAGAAAGGAGAAAATACTGCCATTTGTAATAACAGATGAGTGGGCCTAGAGGGCGTTACACCAAGTGAAATAAGCCAGAGAAAAACAAACACTGCATGGTATCACTTATATGCAGATTCTTAAAAAAAAAAAGTCAAACTCATAGAAACAGAGTAGAAAGTGGCTGCCAGGGACTGAGGGTTGGGGGAAACAGGGAGAGGATGTTAAAGGTACAAATCTTCAGCTATAAGAGGAATTAATTCTGAAAATCTAATGTGAAACATGGTGACTGTAGTTGATAACATGGTACTGAATAATTGAAATTTGCTAAAAACAGTTTGTAAATATGTGAAGCAATGGATGTATTAACCACAAGGAGGGAATTCCTTTCACAATGTATATGTATATCAAATCACCACAATATACACTTTAGACATTTTGCAATTTATGTCAATTATATCCCAATAAAGCTGAAGTTTCAAAAAGAAATAAACCAATTGACTCAAAGAAATGAGGGGAAAATAATAAAATTAATATCCAATCTTAAAATCTATCTTTTGCCTTAGAATATTTTAGTAAACCTGTTTGCACACAATATAAGAACTATTCCCTCAGTCTGGTTGAAGTTGAAACTGCATTTTCATACAAATCTCAGGGCGTCTGTCTTCCTTGGAGCCCTCTACATGTGCCATCTTCCTGGCACCTTACTGATTTTCTGGGCATTTACTTTCCTTTTTTGCTGTTAATTTTATAATCTGTCAAATGCTTCAGTGGACATTTTTCTGATGTCTTTGAAATTTAATTAATATTTGCCATGTTGAAGGGCATCAGTGTGAGGACCTGTGTTGAAAGGTGAAATTAGGTCCATGGTTTGTATTTCAGTCTGGAAGCTAGAGCATCACAAGGTGCTTATTGTAGTGCACTAAAAAAATAGTATGCCTGACAAGATCGGTACCCTTGTTAATTTGTGGTCTTTAAAACAAAAAACAAAAACCTTTAGGCAAACCAAAAACAAATTATGGAGGGGATTATTCTCTGAGGTTCCTAGGAATTATTGAAGTTTTTATGCTGCAAAAGCATTTACTGCTGAAAAACATTTGGTTGGTTTTTTGCCTGTTTTTACATCCTTGACAAGAAGTCTCAGAGGAATCAGCAGTCTAGATGAGAGCCAAGTTTTGTTACTTGACAGCTCAGACAAACGAAGAGCTGGGAGTCATTATAAGATGTTCTACCTGGCATATTTCCAGCTCAGTAAAACCAGAATCTCCCCTCTAGTCCTTAGAAAGAAACTGGAAGTTGATCCGAGACGAAGGTGTTGCCGTGATGGATAAAACCAAAGGCCTCTTCCTGCCTGAAGATGAAAACCTGAGGGAGAAGGGAGACTGGAGCCAGTTCACCCTGTGGCAGCAAGGTGAGCTCCTGACTTCTAGATTGTTCTCCGCAGCTAGTCATTGATTGGAAGTTGACCCTAGTCTGGTGACCCGTCCCAAAGCCAGGGTTCCCCAGTTTATGGGAAACTGCCCAGAAAACACTAGATTATCAAATTCCATTCATTGTTTTCCAAAACTACATGTGAACACTTACTTGTGTGTGTACATGTAAACAAATGTGTACGTGTGTGTGTACTCACATATGTATTTGTATAAACATATGTAATAGTATTTTGATTTTCCTGGTCTTTTCTGTTAAATGTGTTACAAAGAGTAACTCTGCTGTGTTGGCCTATCTGCAAAGTCTACCAGGCTCACTGGCGCCTTAGAAAGGAGCTTCCCTGAGCCTCATCACTCCTGCGAAGTAGAGATAATCTTGTGTGACAAAGTGATAGCATCGAGGGTAAGAGTTGATAAGACCCGGGAGTGACAAGACAATAGCTGGGACCTGAGCTCTTCAAGATTAGGTAGTAGTTCATACATTCCCTGAACGACGAAGGCACATAAGGCTCCGCTATGTGTGTGTGTTCAATGAATTCATATATCAATCTACCCTTCAAATGAACAGCATTGAACGTTATCTTTAAGTCTCTTTCCACTTCTCTTCTTGAAAATTCAAGTTAGCCTGGGTTAACAGTCACTATACAAAAAAGTAAATCCCCTTTGAGGACTAAACAGCACGCGCATTGCACAGCTTTAATACACAAAGTAAATTGAGAGGAGGATAAGCAGTTGGTTTATATTAAAGGATAAATAAGCACAATCATTTTTCACAGTTATGCTTTCAGAATTCTTTACACGTAAGAGAAAGAACTACTTCAGTGATATTTTCAAGGAAACATCCCTCAGAAGAGAGAGCACATGATTTCAGGTGATTCTGTCAGCTTTTTGCCAACAAGATTTTTTAAAATGGAGCAGTAAGGTCAAAATGTGAATAACATGCCAGTTTTATCCACTCACATATCACTGAAGCGAGTCAATTGTATAGGCCTTAAGCATCGACCAGTTCATCTGATGCCTCAATTCCATGAACATTCTTATGCTTCATAGAAGTTATCGGGCTTTCTAGAATAATGCTTCAGAACACCATACATCCTGGCAGTACTTTCTGAAACCAGTCTCTGCTAAAAACAGGTGCCTGATAAAGTTGAAATATGCAAAGCAGAGGGCATATAAAAACATTAAGCAAGAAAGAAAGTAAATAATGAGGCATTTCAGTTGGAGGCAACATTTTGACTAAGTTTATGTGTATTTTTTCAAAAATTTTAATTGTGGCACATAACCTAAAAAAAGAGGGTCCTTCTCAGCATTCCATGAATTATTAAGAGTTGTTTCATACAATATTTTTTACTTTCATAGTAATGTTAAATCCTTTTTCCAGTTTAATGGAATTTGCACATTTTTGTTCTTAAGTTTGACAGAGTGATCTATTATTTTATTAAAAACCTCAAAAAGCTCTCACTTTATCTAATTCCTGATTTTATATTTTTGTTCCTCCTGTTCCTTTTTAAACTGCTTATTATTCTCTTAAACTTTTCAGTTGGAACACCTTAATAAATTTATTTCATCCTTTCTTTTTCATTAATAAAAACACTTGAGACTATGGACTGATATCTGGATACAGTTTGGATGCATTCCATAAGCTCTAATGTATGCTATTTTTACTTATGTCCTTTCAAAAAAAGCAAAGACTGCATTTCTATCTTGATTTCCATTTTGATCTAAAATAATTAGAAGTGTGTGTGTGTGTGTGTGTGTGTGTGTGTCAGAAGCCTGTGTTTTTCACTGGTTTGCGGTTAATTAAGTAGAAATTAATTTCTGGCTTTATTTTGTCATGAAAGAATATGTCACATAGTTCCTCTTCTAAGAAGTTTTCTTAAGGTAAGGGTCTTTGTGGGAAAATAAAAGGTTCTCTGTGGCCTTTTATTTGTGGTTCTGAGCTGCTGGGAGGAATCCAGTAATCACTTTCTGGAAACAAACGTGTAGTTTAAAGGATTTTGAAGGCAGTTAATATCACAGCTTCCACAGAAGCAGGATGGAATTTCTGAAGGCAGGGGCCCTCTCAGGCCCAGAGACACAGGAAGAATCCTGTGGCAGGTAGGGAAGATGTGGGAGAGGAAGGGCAGTTTTTAAGCCGCGCTGAGAGCTCAGATCCAGACAAAGAAATAGATGAATATTCAACTTAGCTGTCTAATCTGGTTAGAAAAGGGTGCTGCTAGAGTGTTGGAGGCCTTGAAGCCCTCAACAATCCTATGTTGAAGTTTTGTTCCAGCCATACTCCTATGGCTGGAAGTTTGTTTCTATCCAAGTGGTAAGTGGGAATTATGGTAGATCTCTAAGTCGTATAATCAGGACTGAAATAGATTTATTCCCATTTTAAGTGATCAATTTTTAAGAGTTGGGGGGAAAAACAGGATCAATAATATAAATAAAGATTTTTCCCCAGAGATACGTTTTTAAATTGCTATGTGAATGTTATGGAACATCTATTTTGTTCAGACTTGTCAATTGTCACCAACAGTGAGCACTGAAATATGCAGCTGGCAAATGTGCTACCACACACATGCACGCATTCTTCCTTCTGGAGTCTGTAGACAACGGTGCTAACTGGTCCCAGTGCCCTTTCGGCATGAGCTCAGGTTGGACCTCTGAATCCTTCCCAATACAGTGTCTAAGCAGCCACTGTCAACTGATCAGAGTTGTCGCCCAAGATGAACCTATTCTCATCCTAGCAGCAGAGCCTTGAACCTAAGAAAGATACAGCCCAAGGCCTTTAAAAATCCCATCTCCATGAATTTCTCATAAAGCGTATTCATGTATAAATGAAAAATGTATTTGATTCTTTCCGATCAGCATGGGTAGTTAGATCTCTTTCTAGAGCCATTTTCCCAAGGAAACAAAGCTTATCACATGAGAGTTACTTTCAATTTGGGGAGAAGTAATAAAACAACAACAAAGCCACACTGTGTTCACCTGCTGGGCAGTTTCCTCTTCAGCTGAGCAGTTTGCTGCACACAGCTGCCTTCTGCTCATCATGCCATGAAATGTTAAATTGTGCTTTAAAGCATAGGCTTTGGAGACCAGCAGTCCTGGGCTGGAGGGCTTGCAGCACCCTTGGTGGTGTATTCGAGTCTCTGAGCCTCAGCTTGCTCATTTGAAAAATGGTAATGAAAATAGCACCTAAAGTATGGGGTTGTTGTGAGGATCAGTGGCTCTCATGAAAGGTCTGATACACAGTCATTCAATAAGTGACAGTGATACTATTTGTATTATATAGTAATCATATGTTATGTAATAATAACAATAGTGGAGAAGCAGTCTTAGGTCATGATTAAAATATGGACCCTGGGTCCAGCTGGGCTGGAATTTCTGCTCTGCCACTTACTGTACAGAATGCAACACTAATAGTACCTCCCTCACCAGGCGGTGTGCACATCAAATGAATCATTCTAAGCATGGGGAGTGGTTCCTGGTGCCTAGTGAGCACCATGGAACTGTTGTTGTATTCTACCCTCATGATCTCATGTGAATAGTCAAAACAATCCATGGCAATCCACAAATGTCAAGCATCTGCTAAAGAGCTGCCCTCCCCAACCCCTACAGAGAATCTGTTTACAGACTAGAAAAGATTTATGTGACTAGAGGTGCTGTCTAATCCAGTCCTGACTTACTGGCAGTTCTAAAGACACCTTCATTAAGTTACCCATTCATTACCTATCATTCAGGTAAGACACACCTGTTCTCCAAGTAGCATGTGCTCAGCCCTCTCCACTGTGCCTATCGGAAGTCCAGCCACCTCTGGTTGCTACCAGGCTTCCCTTAAGCACTGCCTGAACAGCTCAGAACTCAGAATTGGGGAGTCTTGCCAGGCTGTCCCCAGGTCCTGCATGTGGGAAGGCAAGGAAAGTTAGGGCTTAAAAATGCTTTATGATGACTTACAAGGGACTCTATTTATTCAAATTGGTATTTTTATTCAACTCATTTAAGGCGCTCCATGAATAACTAAAAAGAGCAACTAACAAGTTACTCAGTTAAGAGGTGAAAATAATACTTAGAAAAAGCTAATATAGATATAGAAGCTGTTTTCTAAAGCGTTGAGGTTCATTTGGTTAAGGAGAATACCTTTACATTGCTTTTCTTATAACTCATTCTCAGTACCTTATTATCTAGGACACAACTAACATTCAATAAATGAAATTAAACTCAGTTTTACACATAGCATTCCTTTGTAGGAATCTTGAATAGGGAATTAAAATATTCCTAACTTTAAAAAATTCTAATGTTTTACTCCTTCATGAGACCAAGAAATACTGTGTGCATTCCTGAGCACATCTTCCCTAAGGAATAGCAATTTTTGTAGATGATGAAGAAATTTGCATAGTCTAGGATGTTTAGACTATGTCCCAAAAATCTCTTTCTCACAAAGTAGCTCATAGAAAACACCATCTCTCAAAGACCTCTTCATGTCTTCATTTAAATGCTATTCTTTATCCACATATAAAGGATGATCTCTACAATGAAAAATACATTAAACTCCAATTTAAAATATTGTTTCAGTAACTCTTTGGTATAGTCCTAGAAATACATTTTTAGGTTAGAAATATAAGCTGCTTTTCTTTGGTGGCAAGTGTATTAGTTTATTGTGGCTGCTGTAACAAATTGCCACAAACTTAGTGGCTTAAAATAACACAAATTTACTATCTTTAGAGTTCTGCAGGTCAGCAGTCTACAGCGTTCTCACTGAGCTTGAATCAAAATGTCATCAGGGATGCATTCTTTCTGGGCCTCCAGCTTCTAGAGTCTGCTCCCATTCCTTGGCTCGTAGTCCCTTCCCATCGTCAGAGTCGGCCATGGCCAGTCAAGTCTTTCTCATTCTGTATCAGTCAGATCCCAACTCTTCTGCCTCAGTCTTCTGCGTTTAAGGACCCTGTGATTACACGGGGCCCTTTTAGTTAATTTAGGATAATCTCTATATTTCAAGGTTTGCTGATTAGAAATCTCAATGTCACCTGCAACCTTTATTTCCCCTTTCTGTGTAGCATAATGTATCCATAGGTCCTTCGGCTTACAGTGTGGACATCCTTGGGAGGCAGCCTTTATTCAGCCTGCCACAGTGCAGAAAATAGGTATTTAACCCACACCTTCTCCTTAGACAGCCTGCATCAAATAGTCCACCTGTGAGCAGTGAATTCTAGTCTTGGCTCTGCAAGCCGTTATCTATTGGAGCAAAACACATTGTCCTCTCGTGTGTATGCACGTGTCCCCAGTCCTACAGTGAGGGTACAATGTAGATCACATTAGTCAAACAGGATGAGTTAATGCTTTACTGTAATTTGTTTCTAACAATGCTCTTATCATTTATTGTTCTAGGGAGAAAAAATGAGAATGCCTGTAAAGGAGCTCCTAAAACCTGTTCTTTACTAGATAAATTCCCTGAAACAACAGGATGCAGAAGAGGACAGGTACCTGGAGTGTTTTCAGTGCTGGGAAGAACACAATTGCTTACTAGCAATAAGGGAATGCTGATGATTACAAAGAAGTATTTATTTCCCTCAGCCCAATGAATGCCTCCTTTCCACTCTCTTTTAATGAAACAATTTAATGCGGTTGATGTCAGAGTTGAGGGTGAAAAATGTTCAGTGTGTACAGCTTTGTGGAAAATGGGAGTACTTATTTTTAGTTCCTTCACAAAGAAGTAAGAGGAGAGTATTAATTTTGAGTCTTACAAAGGCTCTAATCCAAAATGACAGTAATTTTGTACTGTCACTTTAATTTAGCAATCCCCCCACATCTTGATAAGTGGAATAACAGTGTGTTACATTTTTTGCACAGATCAAATATTCCGTCATGCATCCAGGAACTCACGTGTGGCCGCACACGGGGCCCACGAACTGCAGGCTCCGAATGCACCTGGGCTTGGTGATTCCCAAGGAAGGCTGCAAGATCCGATGTGCCAACGAGACCAAGTACGTTTACTCCCACCATTATCTCTCTTATGCATCACCTCTGATAAGGGATGTTCATTACAACAAAGCTATGTTCATTTGGGTAGTTTCTCTTCCTTTTGTAACTGATGTACACTGAGGTGGGTGTTATTAATCCAAATTCTTTAGTCTTTGTCACTTCTTTGTCTTTCCTGTTGGTCTGGAGATACTCCCCAGTTCCAGGGCTGCCTTCTGCAGTGATTTCTCCCCAGAGCATGCACACATGGTCGATGAGTTTCTTGCTTCTCTTTCTAAATGAACAGACTTGAGTCAGCTGACTTGTACTGAGCCCCACACATACTACACATTGTGCATACTGCATTACCACTTGAATTACTCAACAATCCAAAGAATCCCCCTTCCTGAAGAAAACACCCCAGTGATACTGATGTTCTGTTCTAGAGGAGTCAGCATGGTGCCATGGAAGAAGCTGGCTGCCTTGTTCAGATCCCAGCCCTGCCACGTAATTCTGTGTAACCCTGGCTCATTACTTACTTAATCCCCTCAAGCCTTAGCCATCTTGCTTATGAAACTGGCAATGACACTATCTGCTTTGCAGGATTGTTGTACGGATCAAATAAAATAACGCCAGCAAGGCATTTAGCCCAGATCTTAGCATGAGCAGGGATATGAGTGTGTGGGCCACTTCTCCCCATGCCTTTTCCTGTCCTAATCTTATTACTCTCTTCATCTGGAATTCCCATCCAAAATAAACCTATTCCTAAGATCCAATTTAGTTTCACAAAAGAAACCTCTCTTCTGACTGCCTAGCATGTGCGTAGTATATATTCTCAGTAGTCCTGTTCTTTATCTTCCATTGCTTTTTATTAATTAGTATTATTAGCCTAATCTTTATGAGTGGGCTGTCAGCTCCTGGAGAGCAGAAACTAAGTTGTTGGTCTTCTTATGCATTTCTTATGGTCCTTAGCAGAGGACTGATGGGGGTTGTTAGTTGTTGGCAGATACCTCCCTGGCCGGGCAGAGCACAGCAGCACAGGGTGCTGCAGGAGACTCAGAGAGGAATCAGATGGGGGGTCTTCCCCTGCCAGGTGTGTCCATTGGGGACATAACACAAGCTTGAATGCCGTGACTCATAAGAGAGGCACAGATAAAGATGCTACAGATGGGTCAATGGGCAGGTTGCTCATTTGCTGCTGATATTTGGAAATCTTCGCAGTGGTGACTTTTAAACACAGGAAGGATTTGGATATTGAAAGCTTGGAGAAGGAGGCATTTCAGGCTGAAAGAATAGCATCAATAAAGGCACAGAAGCCAAAAATTGCAGGCCACACAGGAGAAATGTTGAGTGGCTTCAGCAGTCAAGAGTATAGGGTGCTGTTAGAAGGTAAACTGATGCACATTAAAATTTTCAAGAGTTTACTGAGCAAACATCAGTTCCAGTCAGGCAGCATCAAACTAGAGGTGGTCAGGAGTACTCCACTAATAGATTTTAGGGGAAAGGTCTTTATAGGGAAGACCCTGAGACTAAGGGAAGAAATTATTTGGCTGGTTGTAGCACTGCAGTTGCCTTATCTGGGAAAGCCTGGTTGGCTGTTCGTGACCAGTTGTTCTTAAATTGCACTTTCTCAGATTCAAGTGCCCTGACTCGGGCTTAGGTTTTAGTTTGCTTGTATGGGCTACCAACACGCTGGAGCCCTCTCAGGCTAATGGGCTCCTTGTTTAAACTGTTTAACAGTACATAGAGAAAAAGGTTGGAAAGTAAAAGAATGGATTAAAAGCTAAATCCTAGTGGGCTCTGATACCAAATGAATGGGATTGGTCCTTAGTTAGGAAGTAAGTCTGGAAGCCATGGGTGAACTCTATTATATGTGGGGGGATGGGAAGAACAGTTAACGGACTGTCATAGTGGCCCACAGAGGAGAGCTAGAATGGGGATGCTGCAAAGAGATGGAAAGTAGAAAGCAGGTGCAGAAGATTTTATCAAGATTGACTAAAGTGAATCTTAAGTGTGTGGGATACAAGGGTGGAGAAGGAGGTCCAAGATGACTTGGCAGTTTCCATTTCAGTCTGTAGGAGGGTATTGATACTTTAGCCAATAGTGAGAACTTGGCAGGCACAAGCCAGGTTCAGGGGGACGGATAGTGAATTCAGTGTTTGTGTGTATTTTATTTAAGTTGCTATTGGAAAGAGAAAGGAGAACCAAGAAGGAGGTGGGGCAGCAGAGGGCAGAGTTGGGAGGACAAAGAGGAGGAATGACAGATGGCTGGACAGGGGAGGTTTCTTCCAAGGTGGAGCGGATCTTGTCAAGCCTTTGGGAACTCAGTTTGGGTCTGCACGGTATCTCTGCCAAAGGGAAGAGGAGTTAGGGACATGGCAGGGGACCCAGGGAATACACAAAGGAAGTGGGATGATGCTGGGGAAGGCACAGACTGACAAGGCCAACTCCTTGGAGATCAGATATGAGCTGTGGGCAGCGAAAATGGGAAAGGGCACCTGGTCTCCTTCCTAAGTACCACCTTAGGGTTGTAAACTTGTTGTTTGCTCTCTCTGTCTCTGTCTATTCTTCCCTTTCTTCTGCCCTCTATTTATTTGTTTATCTTAAAATCTGTCTGTAATGTCTACAGATACTTGGGGGAAAATACTAGATAAAAACCTACTTAGGAACAGTCAGGGACAAGGAAATGTGTGGAACCGATCCTGGTCACAAGAGGCCCAAGGTGGAGAGAAGCCTAGGTTGAAGAACAGGTGTGGCGTTCTAGCAGGGGAGCAGGAGAACAGAGTGGGAAGTCTCAACAGGAATTCAGAGAAGGTTCAAAATGCAGAAGTGATGTTGGGAGTTCTTCCCAGCATCGCAGCAAACACCCGGTGACCATGCTTGACCAAGGAAATAACTGCCAGCCCCTCCCCTCACCTGCCAGAGGTAGGATTTTAAGCCCAGTCTTGCAACTCACTTGGAGGGTGATTGTGAATAAGAATATTAGCTTGGCAGCCCCTCAGTTTCCACTGTGCTAAAATGCAACCTACTTCAGGTGACGGTAAGTACCTGCTGATAACAGTAATTCAAAGACTTTGTATTTGGCACAGTAATTATTAAAGAGTATTTGCCACCCAGCTACCTATGGTGGGCCAGGGAGGCAACTTTCTAGAGGATGAAATTGCTTCCTGTTCTCATGTCCTTGTAGAGCTGGTGGGCATCAGTGCCTTTTGGCCTACTCATGATTGCTACTCAACACCCTCCTCTGTTAGGGTAGACAGGAAGCACCAGGGAGTTTCCTCCATTGTCCAGGATGGTGCAGGGGGAGGTTCTTGTCCTGAGCGTGCCAATGGCTAGAGAGATGAATGGAGAGGGCCCCAGCAGCCAAAAGCTAGCAGGATGATTAGATAGAGAAAGAAAGCTGTCCTCTTTCTATCCCTATAAGAACCTCAAGTTTTAGCAGGGAAGGGAGATGGTCTCTGAGATGGAAATCCACCATTCACCAGGCTGGCACCTGAATAAACCTCTTTTCCTTTTGCACCAGCACCTGTCTCTTGAGTTTGGTTTTTGCCACCACAGGCAGGCAAACCCACCTTCTTCAGTTTCACCCCCATGTCCCTCCTGCTGTCCTTACTTTATGTTGTGTTCGATTCTCATCCTTAATAATCCTTAATTCAAGTGTGGTTGGGTCAGGCTAAGTACTTGATTATAAAAATAGTGCTTTTCATAAGAGAAATGTGTTAATTAAACTAGAATACTGTGGAGTGCCTATAGTGAAAATAGCTGGATAGCTGAAAGGTAGACAGTTTGTGAAGTCTGAGGACAGAAAGACTATATTGTAAGAAATCTGGAAGTTCCCGTTGTTATTGTATCAGTGTGGAAAGAGAAGCACACATATCAAGGAATCGGGCTTCCCTGTGCTGGGTGACAAGACACCATTCGTCAGAGCTTCTCAACTTCCAAACGTAGGTAGGTTACTTGCAGCAATTTGTGCATGGTAGTTCTCAGGTATGAATAGTTGCATGGCTACTTTTCCAGCATTGTGTGATTCCTGCTAGCGTACATATTTAATTTTTCCATCACTGCAAAACTTAGCACCATCTTTTTATCTGAAGATGAGCTCACAGGTGTGCAGCCTTTTACCACTATAAGCAAAATGATCCTTTAAAATTATGCTTTCTGGTTACAAAACGATGCATGTTCCTTGTACATAATTTGTAAAACACAGAGAAGCACAATCATAAACATAAATACTGATCTCAATACCTAACTAATTAAGATCTTAAAGTTACTGGAAAGACCCTTTTTCCAAATAAATTCACATTCACAGGTTCCATGTGGGCACACCCATTTTTTTGGTAGAGGGAGGTCTATCATTTAACCCACTATAATATCGGAACCAAGGTTTGGTCTCAGTCAGTCTGGCTAGACAGTCTGTGCTCCAAGCTTCAACCTTGTAGCCTTACTATACAGCATGGGTGCCAAACTCATTTTCACTGGAGGCCACATCAGCTTCATGTTTGCCTTCAAAGGGTCAAATGTAATTTTAGGACTATATAAATGTAACTACCCCTTAGCCGGTTAGCGAGAGCTTGACGTTGCCTCCAGGTAGAAACAAGGTGCTGGGCTGGATAAAACAAGGTGGGGGGCCAGATTCAACCTGAGGGCCTTGTGTTTGCCTCCCGTGCTGTACAGAGAATCTGGGGCTTTTTGTATTTTGTTGTTGTTGTTTACAAAATTAGGATCATGCTTTATCTGTAAGATGATCACTGTGAACACCAGCTTTCATTTCCAGACATCAGGGTATCAAGGAGAGAAAGCAGCTGGAAGTCCCCAGTTTTAGGCCATTTGTGTCATTTCAGACAGTCCAGGCTCTGTGGTCTATAAGATGAGCTTATTAGCAATCTTGATCCAGGCCTGAATGAACTTGAGCCAGCAGATAAACACCCCGCCCACAAATGGGAATTGCTCCTCTCATCAACCGGCCAAGTCGCATGAGCTTTGGATGATCCCAGAAAGGAATTCTTTCTTCCATGTTACCAGGAGGGCCTCCCAGACCTTCTACAAGTGGGGCCAGGAAAAAAAGAGTGACTGTGGAGTTTTCCTGGAGATTCTGCATTATTGCCTGCAAGTCACCAGCCTGAAATGTTAGACAGACCAATATGTTGCCAGGAAAGCATGCATTGTCATTAGTGTCAGCCACAGGCTGAAGAAATGAATTGGTGACAAGTCACTTAACTCCTCTATATATTGCTGTAGAGAGAATGCCCTCTTCCCATATATATCATATATGTATGACGTATACAAAGAGATATTTTATCTATATTATATCTTTATTTTATCTTTGTTATCTATATTATAAAATACAAAGATGTATTTTATAACATCTTTTTTATTAATCTCTCAATTTTCCAGTTAGGAAGACTGTGTAGAAGGCATGCTAGAATATTAACAATAGAAGAGAGACTTAAGTTTTTAAACCCACCATGAATCATTCATAGATACTTGTTTTGTTTCCATAAAGTGTCTGAGGAGATAATCATATTATAGATGCTGTGAAATAACCAAATCATTTAGAACCAGATAGTTTAGTCCCTTTCATGTGTTTTCTAGTTTCCCTGAAATCATAATTTGTTTCACAAAATATATCCATCTTCCACCCGTAAGTCCACCATTCAAGTTTGCTCATCTGATATTAGAGAACAAAACAATGAATGGCATTTTTAGCTGGCAATGTTTCTAGAAGTTTTGTTATTGAAGGTTAACATTTGTCCTTTTTCTCTTTCCTTTGAACAACTTAGTGGATTAAAAACATCAATCAAGTTTTAACCCCTGTTCTGGTTAGCATGGTATGTTTACGGCCACTTACAGGCATAGCTACATATCTACACCTCCACAGGGAGTGGCAGTTCCCACACTCGCAATGAATTGTGTCCAGACGTTCCTTCATTGAACTGATTGTTGAGAGGCGGGGAAGGTGGAATCCATTTCCCGATGGCAACATTAAATGATGTGGAGGTCCCTGAGCCAGCCCCCGAAAGCTTTTAACGGATGGCCATTATTAACAGGGCTCTGGAAACAGTGACTATTTATAATACTATTTCTATGGGGAAAATGCATCCTGAGTTTTTACTTCAGATTTCAACATTATGTATCTTCATAAAAGCAAATTAAGAGCACAAAAGTCACATGACCTGGGTTTAAAGCCTGGCTTTCCTTCTAAGTGCTAGTTAAGACAAGTCGCATAATAACCCCTCTATGCCTCTATTTCCACATCTGTAAAATGAGAAGGACAAGAGTATATCCCTGTGTAGTTCTGTTGTTAAACTGTGTTTATAAAATCCTGTGGAATGCATGCATTCAGTATGTTTGGGTCTTTATTGTTCTCTTGTCTGATTGTGGCAGACAAGGGACTTTTGTCCTTTACATTTGAGGGATTGAGACCCATCCCTCCTACAACACTGACGGTTCCTGTAACCTGGAGAGGGCACTAGGATGGGGATGAGGTTGGGGCTTTAAGGAGGTAGGAAGCTGAGCATGGGCAGGGCCAAGTCTGGTGAAGGGATGGCGCACGTATAGATGGGGACTGTGATTTGATAGGCTTGCAGCTGGACAGGAAGCTGGGGGAAGAGGGGTGCAAGAGCACAGCTGAAAGCAATCCTCCATTTCTCCTTTTTCTTCCCAGTCCCCACCCTGGAACAGGGTGAGGAGGAAGGGAGCAGTGTATCCCATCTCTGGCCTCATGAAGTTTTCTCTCCTTCCCTTTCCTCATCCTCTTTTTCTGACTTTCATAGCTCTGTTACAAAGCCCTCTGCTTCTGGGTGAGTTGGGACCAAGAGGAGGAAGGCAAAAGCTACAGAGAGAGGCAGCAGAGGGTTGGACTGCAGGGTGACTCTGGATCCCAGGCCCATGTGGAGAGGAGGCAGGTCCTGTGGCAGCCTGGATGGAATGGGAGGTATCTGGGGGTGCTATCTACAGAGCCTGATCAAAGACAGTCCTTGTGAAGTTAGCCATCTTTTATTGAAATTAGTATCTTGACATTAAACAAAATAGCAACTACTATACCCATTTCTCTGAGGAAAGCTTATTAAATGTGTCCTGTGAAATGTAATTTGAAAACTGAAATCCTAACCAATAGCTTGGCTCAGAGAATTAGGAGAACTTTGTTGCTGAAAGTAGCCTCAGAGATCCTCTTGTCCATCTTTGTCACTGCACAGATGGGGAAACTGAGGCCCCTGGGTGAAGTATTTTCTCACAGTCACATGTCTAGTTAGCTGTAGTCAGGACAAAAACACAGGTTTCCTAGCTTCCAGAAAAATGCTTTGTCCAGAGAGATAGGTAGGTATGTAGGTAGGTAGGTAGATAAATAGGAAGAAAGTGTGTGTTTGTGTGTGTGTGTGTGTGTGTGTGTGTGTGTGTATTTGTGTCTGTATGTATTATGAGGAGCAAGGAGCAGGAAAGGAGGAAGTAGTGATACTGCAGCCCTACATTTCAGTTCCACTATGCACTAGAATTTCTGCTGGAGTCAGACTGAGGAATTTCAATAGCTCAGAATTAATAAGAGCTGTGTTAGGTGTCCTTATTGCTGAACTCTGACCCGTTTTTGTATTCCACTCAGCCTGTTTAAATACTGCACAGGCCACCTCAGAATAGCATCTACAGGCACTACTATTCCCTAGCACTGTGATCTCGAGCTAAAGGCTTGGGCTATAATGAAGCAACTCTAGTGACTTTCTGCTTCTTTCATAGATCATAATATCCCTGCAGACATCTCTCTCCTGGAAAATTGAAATCATGTCATTTGCCTACCTGAGTACCTTTTAGCAGGGATCACTGAGATGATAAGATCTATAAAGTTTTTTAGGTGAAAGGCTCTCTAAGCACCTGGTGTCACTCCTTAGCATTGTTAATATCAATGATAATTCTATGACAGAATTACACTCACTATATATGTGCTGCCACCATTATATCACTATCACGAACTCTAATTATAATACTTTGAGAAATTGAGGAGTTATTTTATATTGCTTTGTCTTGTGGCTGTATATTCTCATATTTTTTTGCAAACCAGGAAGAGATGTTCTTCTCGTAAGGATAAGAAATTCTAGAAGTAAGCCATGGAGGACAAGCAGTGCCCCACCTACAACCCTGTTGTGCTGACCCCCCCAAGAAAGGGTTACCTGCACCTTCAGGAAGACTCCTTTCAAAGGCCGCTCTGAACACCTTTTCTCCAGGGGGCTCTTCCCATGTCATTGTTTGAGTATAATTTAGTCATATTTGGTGGAGCTTTGCTCACAAAGCAAGTGGCCTCAAAACTATTTCTTTGCTTTGCAATGAGAGTCCTTGTTTTCTACTCAGAAGAGATCCAGGGTCCTTTGACATCCTTACATTCTGTCTCTTTCCCAGCAGCTGATGCATCTCTCATTAACCCCAACTCACTTCAGTCTGCACATCACTTCAACGGGGTTTTATTGTCCTTCCTTGCCCCCTCTTTGGTTAATTAGGGGTACAGTTTAGTCATCTAGCTCTGGTGGATGATTGAAAGACACCAGTTTTTAAATGTTCAGAAGGAATCTACATTTAAGAAATCTATATTAAATAATTGGGTATCTTTGCTGTTTTGAGGAAAATGTGTGGAATAACATGGAAGGGCAAACAGAAGTCTATGGGACACACTTGCCCATGAGGTTTACAGCCCTGAAGGAATCCTACCCTTCGGAATACCCTCCAGATTTCTGGTTTTAAAAAATTGTTTAAGTAATGGTTTATACTAGTCCATATTTGACTTCAAATATCGGAAAAGCCACAAACCAATGGTAACTTAAGTTTCCCCTTTACAGGAGCTGATGTTTCATAAATGAACCAGTATGTTCCAGCCTCAAAAGTTTTTACAAGTTTACAAGGAATTTAAGTTAATGAATGCAGTTTTCAAGATTTTCCTCCCATAAAGCATTCTGAAAGCTTTGACTTTCTTAGACCTATCAGATTCTAGTGAAAAATGTCTTTTTTTGCAACCTAGAATTTTCTATTTTGTTATTTGAATTACTGGCACTTCTAGATTTTAAGTAGGTTTCAGACTCTCTGCCATCCAAAAAAAGAAAAAATACTGAGAATCACTTTGTATAAATCACAAAGTATATTTCAGAGACTGTCTTCAATGTTTTTAATATTTCACCCCCTTGGAAGAGTTCGGTTTTCTCAAATGAAGGCTAATTCATGAAAATAACCAAGGTAATATTTGGTAGCATTATACCACTGCCCAACATTATCACCTCTATCTTTTGTCTTTTCCCTATTTTTCAGTATTTTCTTTCCTCCTATGTTTTATAATTGCTACCATTAATTGAGTATATATTATGTGCCCACCATATGCTAATCCTCACATCAATTATGCAGCTGAAGATAGAAAGGCTCAAATATGCCAAGTAACTCATCCTGGAGCACATAGTAGGTAATGCGAGGGCCAAGAGCTGTAAATCTGCTTTTCTTCAAAATCCGTGACTTTCTATCATGTAATGGCTTTACTCCCCTCTCTCTCCTACCACACGCTACCTTTTGCCTTTCCCTTTTTTCTTACATAATTGTAGTAAAACACACATGACATAAAATTTATCATCTTAACTATGTTTAATGTACAGTTTTGTGGCATTAAGTATACTCATTTAGTGCCGTCATCAGCACCATCCATCAACATAACTCTTTTCATCCTGCAAAACTGAAGCTCTGTGCTCTCTGAACAAGAGCTGGACATCATTCCACTTTCCGTCTATGTGAGCTGACTACTGTAGGGACGTCATATGTGTGGAATGACACAATGTTTGTCCTTTAGTGACTGGTTCATTGCACTTGCCATAATATCCTAGAAGGTCACTCCATTGTAGGCTGTGTCAGACATCATCTCTCTTAAGGCTAGGTAGGATCCCACTATACATACACGAGTATATCATACTTTATCTATCCACACATCTGTCACTGGACACTTGGGTTACTCCACCTTCTACTGTGAATAACAGTGCCATGAACATCAGTGTCCTGTTTTCCCTTTGAGTAAACGTCCCCCTGTTGCATATTCTGTCTAATTGTAGCTTATCACTGAGAGCCAGTAATATTGCTTAGTTGCATTGATTAAACCTAGGAAATGACCATCAAACTGTATAAGCTATGGATCATTTCACTTCTCTTTTTCTTGCCATTTTCTTCTTTTTTTTAGCTTTGCCTTTCAAGTTTGATTTTGCATGGTAATGAACAGATAGTCTGTCATTTATTTGAGTGTCTCTATTTCTGCTGAGTCTATATATAGGGATGGACAAAATTCAGCTTACATTTGTGAATAATGTGAAACAAGGCTTATTCTTTACTTATTAGTTACTGTATTATTCTCCATATGAACAACTGTAAACCTACTTTTGCCCATCTCTGTATTTCTGTCTTTCATTATAGTTAGATGGAACTCCAATAGGATTCTTTGAACCTTCAGAGGAATTATGTCAAATAGCTGAGCAACACCTGTTTATTGAATGCAAGACATTAGGCAAGGGGTGTGTGTGTGTTGGAGGTGGGGGCGGGGTGGCAGGAGTAGAGATTTGGCTCCCAACTTCAAGGAACTTTTAACTTGTGAGTGTTTGCTACTTTATTAGTTTAAATTTGGAAACATTGTTGTCAGATTCTTTATTTAATATGTCTGGGGTGAACTTGCCTCCCACCACCCCCATGCCACCCTGCTCCCCTAGGACATTTGACAATGACTGAGACATTCTGATTGTCACAGTTGGTGAGGGAGTACTATTAGCGTCTAGTGGTTGGGGACCAGACATGCTCATGGAGCATAGGACGGCCCCCAGAACAAAGAACTACCTGGCCACAGATGTCAATAGTGCCAAGGATGAGATACCCTGCAGTATGTAATATTACTTAATTTAATGTTGATTAATCACCTAGTAATGAACATGAAAAGACACAAATCATTTTAGAAGAATGAAAAATTCCTTATGAGAATGCAATAACTTGTAATCAAGCACTAGCATTTTCCCTTCTATAATTTTAATTATTTGCTAATCCAGAATATAAAATTTTAACTTTTTTTTTATTTTTTTAGGGAGAGAAGGGAGAGAGAGAGAGAGAGAGAGAGAGAGAGAGAAACATCAATGTGTGGTTGCTGGGGGTTATGGCCTGCAACCCAGGAATATACCGTGGCTGGGAATCGAACCTGGGACACTTTGGTTCCCAGCCCGCGCTCCATCCACTGAGCTACGCCAGCCAGGGCAAATTTTAACTTCTTGAGTGGAATTTTAATACCTAAAGAAAATTTTCTAGTAGAAATATTTTACTTTAAAAATATAACTTAGCATGTAATATATTGGCAATTGATACCTTTTTGAAAAAGAAGAGACCATTGCATGGTTAATACACTTTCATTGGATTCGAAAGGCATTGTGTGATTGCTCCCTGCATATCCTTCTCTGCACTGCTTTGTTCAGACTACAGTATATTTAGATGTTGGCCCCTGTATAGATATTTTAGGAAGCAGTACTCTTGGCCCGAAAGGGATGTTCTGATAGAAAATACTCCATGGACTTTCCATCAAATGGAACTTTTTAATAAAGTGGAACTTTAACAAGTGGGATGACTTGAAAGGAGAATTATTTGGAGACACACAGACACCCTGCCAGGTCTCCTATGGGACACAGAAAAGCTGGACATCCAGTCACTGTGTGTAGGTCTGAACTCGTCTCTAAACCACCAGGGAGGATTCCATGGTGTCATTGACCAGGGAGCTGGCTGAGCATGGATCAACGGGGTATATGTTTGAATGTTTGCCCAACTAAACGAGCCTTGCCTAGGTTTATAACAAGAATAAGTGTGTTCTTATCACCAGTCTCCTACTCTTTGTACACCTTCAGTGCTGAGAGAAGAAATTTGGTGTTCATGGTAAGATTCCTGAAATTCCTTCTTAATCACCAAAAAATAATAAATCCTGCCTTGGCAGTTCAGTTAGCTGGTCATATTGTGGAGATTATCATGACAGGGCCTTCCTGCACATAGACATGAATCGACCCTCAAGCATCGGAATCACAAGCATCCATGTTCTTCTTTTCCAGGACGTGGGAAGAAGGCAAGGTGCTCATCTTTGATGACTCCTTCGAGCACGAGGTGTGGCAGGATGCCACGTCTTTCCGGCTGATATTCATCGTGGATGTGTGGCACCCAGAGCTGACACCCCAGCAGAGACGCACCCTTCCTGCAATTTAGCATGTTGTGCGGGCTTGGGACACACTGGAGAGAGGCTGCCTGTCTGGCTCTGTCTCCTTGGGTGTGGGGATAGAAGTTCACTCAGCAGTGCCCTTCATGCCCTTGATTTACAGCCTCCTCCTAGGGTTAGAAGACACTAAAGGGAATATTTGCCTTGCTGCAATTTACATAAGAAATGCCCTGATGTATTTCATCCCCTGAGAGCACCATTCTGGTGCCTGTATTTCAGGTAAATACATGATAGCTTCTACCTTGCCAGCCAAAGATTTTTTTTTCCATTTAGAATGGGCTATATCAGTGTACAGTGAGAATACATTTAGAAACTGTGAATGGATTGCTTTAGCTTGTAATTTTTCTATGCATTTATATTTTTCTAGGGTAGCTAAGTGATTTTTTTGTCATCACATACCACTACTTTTTTGTTGATTTTAATGACAAGCTGTGTAAAATGCTTTACTTGTAGCTGTTTAGTGGTAACTTTCCTGGTAAGCTCAGACTTCCCTTTTTTAATTATTTTTAGACAAAGACACTCATGAAATAAGCAGCTTTATTTTCCTAATACAAAGGAAAAACCTGTAATTATGCCAATGTCTATGAACTGTACAGCTTCCCACCTACTGAATCGATTTGCTTTATCTTCATTGAGAGCCAGTGTCTGCATTTCTCTCCTCCCTGTGAGAAAGGTGTAGACACTGTCAAAGTGGCATTTCTTGCTAAGAGGAAGTTTTTACAGTGAAAGGTGACATGGGATCGCTTTATACTGAGTTAAAAAAATGCCACATGTAAATGTTTTTAATGCCAAGTATTAGGGCTGAACAAAAAAAAGGGAAAGTTTTTCCAAGTAAAAAATTTTCTCTCAGAATCAGGTGGAGAGGTAGCTGCCAGGGCTCTGGCTGCAGGCCCAGTTGCTGTCCAGGAGACGTGACTGGAACAGAAGTGTCTTTGCCCGTTGCAGGTCTATATGAGTGACAGAGTCCATGATGGATTCCCACCACAAGTTTGCAAAAATATGAAGAAGACAGAGTGGAAGACAGAATGCCAGGATCTTTGTCCTGAGTGTAGGGTGTCAAGATTGCTCTCCTCTCTGAAAGAGCTTAGGAGTCTTCTGGCTCTTCTGCTTGAAAAACTTCTGCCATTTAAACATCACTTTGAAATAGCAATTATTATCCATAACTTAGCTTTACTATTACCCACAGCATCCAAGTAGCTGTTGAAAAATGGTCTTTCCTACTCATTCCAAAGATGACCAAGTCATTCATTTGGTAGAGTATTAATGCATTAAATTTTGTTTTTAAAATTAAAGCTAACTAGGAATGTTAGCTATAAGAATGTAATAATATCAGTGCACTGAACTTAAGCCAATATGAACAAAAATGCTGGAAAAATGATACATAAGTTACCAAGTATCATTTATAGGTTAAAAAAAGAAACACTTGCAATTTCCATCCAATGAGGAAGAAGGATGCTTTCTTATCTCATTTAAAAAACAGTCCTTGAAAATTCAAATGGACTTTTTTTTTGCTTGTCCTTAAAGCCCATTTGCTTCTAGAAGTTCGCAAACTATTTTTTGTGTTCCCTTCTGTTTTGCCAATGTTCAAAAACTCACTCGAATAGATGAAGAAGTATGTGAGGAAAATAGCAAAATTAATTACCAAAGTCCAGAAGAAAAGGCATACTCCTGAAAAATAAAAAGGTATTTTTGTCCTTCAGTATTTATTGAACAGAGGAAATGGCTGACAAAGGACAATACAATCAGTGCTCGTGTGGTAACATTCATGTCACTGACACAGTTTGGTTGTATGTATATTGCATACACAAAGAAATTCAAAGAATAAGTTGTCAATGTTGAACCATCATCTTACAGTCATGTAATGAAATCATGGAATAGAGTAAAAACTAGCTCTTCACTTAGTAATTATAATATGGTATTTAAAATCAGGTCACTACAGGATCCTAAATATTGCCAATTGAAAAGCCAGGATTGTCATTTCTGTTGCAAAGGGTTGGCAATAATTGCATTTTAGGTTTTTGGATTCCACAACTACCTTATAAACCAAGTAATAAAATGGATTTTCTAATTCACTTTAATTCTTCATCTTTCATCCCTGTGTCACGGTATATAAGAAAAGTGTTTCAGTCACTGCATTTGGTAGAATTATTTCAACATTAATTTGAAATGTCTACACAAAATGAGTTAGCTTTATTAATACTGTGATGCAACTGGCTCAGAAATATTTTTAATTCTATTGCAATTTTATTTCAAGGGAGAAATATAAAAATTACTTCTGTTAATTGTCATCAACCAGTAGAAAAAAATTAAAACACTAGACCCATTGAGAAAGAGATCCATAAATGGTTAAGAACAGTATATAATGTCCATTGAGGGTGATTTATGGCCAGTGGAATCACCTCTGTCTTTTGAATTTTGAATTTTTTAGCTATAATAAATTAACCCTCCCAAATCCTTAAAATGTAACATCATATTTTACTGCCCATTATCAACTAAAATATTTTTATTTGGTATTGAGCACCAACTGGTCACACTAATGAGTGGCCGTGCCATGCAGGTGGCTGGGAGAGGAGGAGATACCTGAAAACACACAGCTGGTTTGGGGCAACACGGCACGAGTGAGGATATCATGTCCTGTGATATCTTTAATTGTATCTAATTTCCTTTGATTGGATAGTTGGGGGTTCATTTCTAAGGAGAATAAACAAAGAAATACAATAATCTTTGGCATTTCATCCTGCATTCCTAGTCTTCTCTTATTTTCAGCACTTGCATATTTAGCCATCCTTCAGGGTCTTCTTCCAAGATTGAATACCTACCCACTCAGCAACAGCCAGGCCCTTTCTCTACGCATTTCACTGGTTGTGGTGGGGGGAGGGGAGTTAAATGCTTTAGTAGCTCTTTTCTTAGCTGTAGTGACCCAAGTGAGGCAACCTGAATGGATTTACCAACCACTAACATGTTTCCAATGGGACCCCGCCCCCACCCCCATATCTGCAGGCACACGTTGCCTGTGGAAGTCACATTGCTAAGATGAAATAATCATATTTCACATTTTGTGCCTTTTTTAAAAGTCTGCTCATGATAATCAGCTGGTAGCCTGACAAAAGATGTGATGTCAAAGTCACTTTTGCAGGATATCAAAATAAGCAAACTCTGAAAATAGCTAGACCTCGGAAAACATGCTCTTAGGCTGAACAAGTTGATGCTGGTGATGAGGTCAAAGAAAATAATTCAATAAGAATGGAAATTACTGGAAATACTATTGTCTCAGGGCTTTTGCACTACATTAAACTTGACAACTGTGTCTGCCCAGTTTTATTCTGATGTATCTACTTGGAAATGCACTTAATCTTAAATTGCAGAAACTGAAGGTCTCTGGGCAATGCCTCAAAAAATTCTTTGTTCTAATGCAGTGTGCATCAAATTTAGTTTTTCTTTTTTCAATTCATGTAATACCATAAATGTGGGGGAGAGGGATCTTGTTTACATAACTGCCTTGCTTCATCCTCCATTCAATACCCTTACTGAAAAAAAGAAACAAACATCTCTCATGTCTTTGTTCAACTTTGGCTGCTCCAGCCAAGGGCTGGTGACAGTCATTACTGCGTGGCAGGAGTGGAGAGCCTTATATCAAGCCAAATGCACATGTCTGTGGGGGTCAGTTGCGCATGTGCCTCCTGGGTGGCTGATGCCACTGATGGTTGGCGTTATGCGGAACCATGGAGTGACTCAGGGATCAGTCCAGAGCCAGAAGTGGCTGAGTGTTCTCATTCTCTCCCTTCTCCTCATGCTTCAGGGTCCCAGCTTCTACCACGGACTGAGATCTAATAATATGAGAAGAAAGGGAAAAGATATAATTACAAAAAAACTCATGATGGCAACAATTTTGGCATTCAGATTTTATATTTCCCTTATTAATCAAGACATTCAAAATAACTATTTAATTCCCCCCTTTTGTAGCTCTGTTTTCCTTGCTTCTGTGTCTTCTATACCACATTTTTATGGAGAGGAGCATCTTGGAATTCTTCTTTGCAGAAAACTCATCTATTGGTAAAAGGAACGTGTATTCTAGCCACAACTCTGCCCCAACATCTATACATTCTATGGATCTTAAAGTGTATACAGTGAAATTAATTGTTTGATTTTTAATGTTTTTAGATACTTCTTAGAGCTTTTGTTTCTCAAAGTCATAGGAAACTGTCACGCATGATGAAATTGTCATGCTTTGGAATCAGACAGTAAATACAGACTCTACTTACTGGCTGAGTTTTTAAACTCTGGACCTTTATTCTCTTACCTGTAAAATAGAATTATCACCTACCTCCCACTGTTGATAAAGACTCCACTAATATACATAATGCATTTGGCATGTAATTGTAGTTAAGATTTATGGAGGACACTATTATCGCCATTATAGCAATTATAGTAGTGATCTTTAGTTTCTGATAAGTCCTTTCATATTGGAGCATTAGCCATTTCTTTCCTGAATTTATAACATGGATTGAAACTTAAAATTATTTTCCAGCTTATAAAAAGAAAGTTATAAGAGCTATCCACATAGTAAACATTCAGTAAATGTTCATATACTAAAAAGAAAATCAGTCAAAACATTAAAAGAATGGTTGAATTATATTGTTCAAACAAGCAAGCAAAATTTACAAATATGTGCAGTAAATGGTTAACTCCATAGGTCTGAGTTGCCCAAGCCCTCCACATTCCAAGGGTCTTAGAATAGACTCTGCCTTCCCCCTCTAAACCCTTGGGGTATCCTGCCTGATAAGAGTGTCCTTGTATACCTGAGACTTTGGGCCATGCCATGTAGTTTGCCCACAATACGATTGACACTGAATGCCCATTTTTGTATGCCTGGGCTTTGAATCACACTGCATCAGTTTGACCTCTTATGATGGGGAGGAGCAGGAGGAAGAGCTGAAGATTGAGCAGCTAAGGTCAATCACACACACACTGTATGCCTATGTGACTGACCTCCTCTACCCCAATAAAAGCCCAGGGCACCAAGGCATGGGTGAGGTTCCCTGGTTGGTGACACTTTGCACATGTCATACATCATTGCCAAGAGAATTAACCTCTGTTCACGTGACACCACTGGAAGGACAACTGGAAGCTTGGAACTGGTCCAGTGAGCCTTGACTCCACCCTTTGCACCTTTTTTTCCTGCTGATTCTAATCAGTATTTTCTTTTTTGCTGTAACAAACTATAACTGTGAGTATAACAGCTTTTCTGGGTTCTGTGAGTCCTGAAAAATTATCAAACTTGAGGGTGGTCTTAAAAACCCCCCAAAACAAGCTGTAATTACACTAGTATATGCACCTGGCATTGTTGTAAGTTCTTTACATGTATTAACTTGTTTTTATAATCCTAAAGAATGGTACTATTGTCTCCATTTTATAGATGGGGGGAAATACCAAAGAACAACAACAAAAAAATCAAGTAGCATAGGAAAAGCAAAAAAAAAAAAAAATACAGAGTGGAGAACAGGACAGGTTTGTCACCATCACGCTGGTCCTGGGTACCCCTAAGGCTGCAGAGCTGTTTATCTAAAGTAGTTAGTGTTTCTTCCCCCTCAAATAATTCTTCCCCTGTACAAATAATTCTCTGCCTAGGATTCTTATCTCCACCCAGGATATGTATGTGCTGTAGAATGCATAAAATCAAGAACCCAGGAAGCAAATTCATGCAGTTGTCTCAAAACAATGGGTCTCTACTCTAAATATCAACCCAATCAAACAGTTCAACTCTAAATAGGAAGCCTAACCGTTGAAAATGAAATGGATTCATGTTTCCCTGGGACAAGACGAGGAAGCCCCAGGTAGTCCAGCTCTTTTACACATTTTCTGTCTCTCTCTTTGCGTTAGTTAAAGCCCTGATGTGCACAGGGGTGGGGCGGATGTCAATAGATTATATCTGAAGCAGAAAAGCCAAAAATCCAGAAGACATGAGAACACACCCAAACAGGCATGAAGAAAACCAGAGCAGCACAACTGCACACCCAGTGCACCCCCTCCAGCACCTCGGACAGCTGCCTAAGTACTTTGCCCCACAGGCTCTGGTGAAAATAAGCGATATTGACGGTCATTCCATTCTAGAGATCTTACATGGCTTTTCTCTTCTTTCATGCTAGGCGGCTTTATTTTACAACATGGCAAATGAATCATAGCCATAGAGTTAAAAGGGGCTTTTATGTAGAGTAACCCAATAGGAGCTATTCAGTAAGGGGCCATGCAGCTTCTTGAATATATCCAACTTGAGAACCACACTCCCCCAGCTCCTAGAGGGGCAACTCTGCTAAAAGTTCTTCCTTACGTTGAACTAAAACCTTTTGCAACTTCTATAGACTGTTTGTGGTTCCGTCTGCTGGAGCCATTAGGCCCATATAACAGACTAAGTATTCAGTGTCCTCCAGCCCTCTCATCACCTTCACCAAGGCTAACCAGAGTCCTCTTGTGCCAAGGTTTCTAAAATTCCTCACTCCAGCACCCTCCTGCATCTCTTCATCAACTCGTTGCCCACAGGGTATCATCTCAAAACAAAGGAAAATTATTGCTTCCTTTCTTTCCTTTTTGTATGCTTCTGTTGTGGCAATGAAAATGCACCTAGAATTGCATTAGTCTTTCTGTCACTCATACGACACAGTGCTGAGAGAAAATTTAGCTACATTTACACATGCATCTGTTGAACCATTTCTCTCCCATCTCGAAGGTGCTTATTTGAATATTAAATTATCTTTCTAAAAAGATTTTATTTAGTTAGTTTTAGAGAAAAGGGAAGGGAGGGAGAAAAAGAAGGAGAGAAACATCAATGTGTTGTTGCCTCTCGCGTGCCCCCTACTGGGGACCTGGCCTGCAACCCAGGCATGTGCCCTGGCTGGGAATCAAACCAGTAACCCTGTGGTTCACAGGCTGGCACTCCAACCACTGAGACACATCACCCAGGGCAAATTTCATCTTTTAAAAGTTGGTTCATATTTGCACCTATCTGCCTCCTTTTGAATCTTGAAATTTATTATCTGTCCAAATTATTGTCTGTAATTTTAATGAACATTGAATTTGTTTCCAAACTTTCCCTGCCCCTATTTTGGGAGCCACTGTGAAAAACAAAATTCTTAAATATTGAATCTTCAAACAGTCATTTATTTACACTCCTTATGATAGCAAATGTTGTGAATGTTTCCTGCTACATGCCTGAGACTGAGACCAAATGTTGAGAAACCTTCATTCTTTTGTGAAAATATTGCTTTAGTTACCCAGCCCTAGACCCATGAATAGACGTGGGATTACTCTGATAGTATCTAGAGGAGAGGGCTTTGGGAGGAGGGAGGCATTAGCTTTCGAAGGAAAGAGACAGCAAAGCTATC
The DNA here is from genome assembly GCF_019186645.2 of Phyllostomus hastatus. Taxonomy (NCBI): domain Eukaryota; kingdom Metazoa; phylum Chordata; class Mammalia; order Chiroptera; family Phyllostomidae; genus Phyllostomus; species Phyllostomus hastatus. The sequence goes on along the minus strand of NW_025334017.1, from coordinate 7,201,692 downwards.
ATTCACACAATGACATCATTCACAGTCTTTGTTCAGGTGGCTCTCCCCTCCCCCTGGGGTCAAATTGAACTATGCGATTTCTCTCAATACCTGTACCGAAAGCAGGTACAGCATGCAGGTGTTCTTATCTCAGCCAATAAACTATATGTCTTATGTGAATGGTGGGTCACGATTGAACAATGAGGAGCTGAGCACACAGAACCACATAAGTTTTTCATCTACATTTTCCCTGATGGAGAAGATGACATGGCCTCTACTTTCAGCAGGACATAATTCCACGTGCCTGATCACACAATGATCATTTAATGTAAGTGATACCATATTACAAATGATTTGAAATTCATTGGAAAAACATAAAGCAAATGTTTTATTAAAAAGAAAAAATAGTACAAATAAATGAAACCAAGAGAAACATCCACAATTTTAAAAATATTGCCCACAGTCCATTTAGCTGAGTCAAAGTGATTTCTGGGAAGACTGATCAACTGTGCACTGATAAAAATGTCTCCAACACTTATAAACAGTGTGCTCAGGAATTGTGCGTTTAGAGTATTAACCTTGGAGGAGCCATTGGCCTTGCCATTCCTTGTCGAGATCACTTTGGTGGTAATCTCTCCACTCAGGGGCTTTGCCTTCTCAAAAGAAGCTTAACACTGCAGCTAAAATAAACATTTCTGACTTTCCTCTTGGGTCCTCTTTCCAGCTCTGAAAGTCAGCTTAACCCCAAGGGCAGGCAGGGTAGAGATTTGAACTATTTCAGCCCTCATTATCTCAGTGGTGTAGCAAACTACCCTAACAAAGGCTACATTCTAGCCTTGATAGCTTCATTTTGTTTTCCAACTATATTCTCTTTCTTCCTCCCTCTCCTTCCCCCTCTACCCACATCCCTCCCTCCCTGTCTTTCTCTCTTCCTTTCTACCTTCTCCCTTCCTCTTTTCCCCTATAAAATTTGGAATTTTCCTCACTTCATATCATCAAAGATCTATAGCCATGGTGTAATCTTTACTGATTCCAAAGGTAAGTAAATTCCAAGAAGAGTTAATTTACAAATTGACCTACTAAGCGTGAATCAGCTCAAAGCCTCATTATAAAACTTGTAAGAGGGAATCGTGTGTACTGATGCACCATGGAACCTAACACTAAATGCAAGACTTACATTTCAAAATAAAGACTGAGCCTGGCTGGTGTAGCTCAGTGGATTGAGTGCGGGCTGCAAACCAAAGTGTCACAGGTTCGATTCCCAGTCAGGGCACATGCCTGGGTTGCAGGCCATGGCCCCCAGCAACCACACATTGATGTTTCTCTCTCTCTCTCTTTCTCCCTCCCTTCTCTCTTTAAAAATAAATAAAGAAATAAAAATCTTTTAAAAAAATAAAAATAAAAAATAAAGACTGATATTTTTAAAATTTAAAATAATTGATGAGACTGTTCCACCTGAAAGCTAACCTTGTTACCTTATCTTATATCTTAAACAATTTTTAGAGTTAACAAATTTTGACCTGATTAGTAAGTATTCATGTAGCTTCCAGTGCAACATATTTGTAGTTGTTTTCAAATGTTGGAAGCAACAAGGGTTTCTTTCTGTCATAATGCCTTCAATAATGTCCTCAATAAGGAATCCTAAGGGATATTTTTAAGACATGTATAGATTCTTCTCTTCAGCTACCATACTGTTCATAATCAAAATCACCCTTACAGGCAACATGGTTATGCTCAACGGGAACAATCCATGTTTACCAAACACAATAAATAAATGAGTTTTAAAAAAAAACATAAGTCTAAGTGTTTTTCATGTAAAGCAGCAAATCTTTTCACTATCAAAGTGAAAAAATAAAAAAATAAACGTCCCTTTTATTTGACAACACAATACACTACTGTTTATTGAAATATAAAGAAAACAGAAGAAAAATAAGTATTCTGTTCCTTTTTCAGTGAACTATTTTTAAAGTGAGCTGAACATTCAACTCAGTTCTTGCCTATATGTACTATAACTCAAATTTAAATGTATAATGTATTTATATTTAACTCTGATGGGCTTTGGCATGGACTACCCTTCTGATAACAAGGAAGAAAATTCCAACAGAAAGCAAGTGCACTTTTAGAAAAGATAAAACCAGGTTGCTTTTGTGGCATTGGGCTCACATGTAAATAGGACAAGAGCAGCCCTGTCCAACACAGAGCCCGAACACGTGGGACCACAGAAGACCCGAAACCAGGTCAGTCTGAATTGAGGTGGGCAATAGAGGTCACGTGTTCACTGGATTCCAAAGGCAGGATGAGAAAAAAGAATGTAAAGCACCTCATTAAGAGTTTTTAAAATTACATGTTGAAACTATAATTTTTGTATATGTTATTAAATTAATTTCACTTGTTTTTCTCTACTTTGGTGGCGTGGCTACAGGACAACTTAAAATTATATACGTGACTCACACGGTGTCTCTATCAACCTACATTGGTCTAGAACCTTATTTATTCTATCAAGCTTGTCACTGAACCCAGAGTGATATATTAATCCTCATTTAAAAATTCATAGTCATCTTAAAGAGCCTCAGCAACACTATTAATTGATACTGCTAGTATTTACTCTTCTAAGCCTTTCCACATATTAATTTCTTTAATCCTCACACTGACCTCACAAAGACTCATGCGACACAAGAGCTGTATTCTGTCACTGTTCTTGCCTGAATTTTAATTAGAAAGAATCTTCATTAGTTAAGACTGCTAATTTGTTATCATTTAGATAAAGTAAACATACACATTTTTAATCTGTAAATGAGTAATATGAGAAAACTTTAGGAAGAAATTTAAAATATTTGAATAAATATTCTTTCTGAACATAGACCAAGTTTAATGTGAACTTTATGTTACAAATCCAGATTTTTGCTTGTTTGTTGTTTTTGCTGTTCATTACAAGGGCGCTCTGAAGAGGTAAACTGGTGGGAGTGGGCTGGGCTAGGAACAAAGTCTAAGGGCCTCTTCTTGTCACCATCCATGTCCCCTACTTGCTGTGGGACTCTACAGAGCATCCTCCTCAGTTTTCTGACACCACATTCTTCTACTGTAAAAGGCTGATCGTGGGTGAGGTAATACATATACCCCAAAGATTTCCAGAACTCCACCACACCAGGTTACAGTCACTTTTGTTCTTGAAAACAGACTTCAGTTTTCAAAGTCCTGCAATTCAGACTTGAAGCTAGTTTGCTCAAACAGTCTACCTCTCTACCTCAGCATTGGTTTTTACCTCCTTCTTAAAAAAAAGCATAACAATACTAAAAATGACAAAAGATGGTGAGATGCAGAACACCTTCCTGAATTTAGTATGTACCCAGTACATTTAGTTTCACAGCCAAAAAGGTTTACCTTTTAAAAAGATTTTTCACTTCCATAGTTTCTAAATGTTGAATTCAAAGCTGCCAGGTACTATTTAACTCTTTTTCCGTGTCATTGTTAAAGTGTTTTAGATTCTTTCAAGTATCCTATTATTACAAATGGTCTCTTGTCAAAGTCACAGTATCCCACTGCAGTAAGTAGCTCCCCTCTGACGTGTAGCCACCAAGGGTGTTCCATGTGCACAAAAATTCTAATCAGCAATCAGTAGATCTTGTTGTCCCAACTGAAATCAGTTTAAGAATGTTTTGGAAAAAAACGACTTCAATTTTATTTGGATTTTTCTAGAATTGTCACCTACAAGAGAGTTTCCCATCACCATGGCTGGTTATAATCAGAATCATCAACAGCAGTAGCAGCAGCAGCATCACCACCATCATCATCACTGACAACAGTCACCATTTACTGAGTACTTGCTACCTGCTGGGTTCTGCACTAGGTATTTGGCCTTCATTGTCCTTGCTTAATCCTCACAAAACTCTCCTGAGGATGGTGGGTTTTGTTTCTGTTTTTGTTTTTGTTTTTTTATGTTTAGACAGAGGAGAAGGGAGAAAGAAAGAGAGGGAGAGAAACATCAATGTGTGGTTGCCTCCCACACGCCCTCCAGTGGGGATCTGGCCCACAACCCAGGAATGTACCCTGACTGGGAATCAAACCAGCGACCCTTTGGTTCTCAGGCTGGCACTCAATCCACTGAGCCACACCAGCCAGGGTTGAGGCTGATATTGTTAATTCCATTTTGCAAATCAGGAAACAGCCTTAGCGAATTAATTAATTTACACAAGTTTCCACAGATAGTTGTGGAACTAGAATCTAAACCCAACTATGACTGTAGAATCTACATTCTTAAACACTATGCTATACTGTATAAGAAATACATACAACTTGGTAAGAAACCAAAGGATGGTTAGCCAAAGGATACACACAGAGGTATATATGTATGTATATATACACACGTGTATGTATGTATGTGTATTATGTATATATACATATCAGGAGTAGTTAATATTCAAGTGCTCAGAGAAGCATTTCTCCTATTGTTATTGATGAATCCAATGGTTAATATAATTACCTATTATTTATTAAAACTTTATTTTAAGCATAGTGAATGAAATTGGAAGAGAAAATAGCAGAACTTCATTCAGGAAAAAAAAGTGTTCTAAGAATTACAGGTTATGCAATCATACCTTCACCTATAATGACCAGTGGGGTATTTAATACTTCAAGCTTCTTTCTTTTAAATGTATAACATTCACCCAAATTCCTGGGAACACCTCTGCAGAACTGTAGTCAGCCAACATGGGAAGTTGATTGGTGTGGAGAAAAGGAGCAGATTAGACCTAACTGAGAGCAGAGCTCATCTGCCAGGAGACAAAGCAGTCCAGGGCCTTGGGTGTGAGGAAGAAGGAATCAGGGAGGGCGCCAAAAAAGGCCATGGTGGAAACTGGCAGCTGCAACTGGACATTCTGTTTAATTCATTTACACAGGAGTTTATTGCCGTTTATGAAACTGTGTATCCCTGTTATACTAATTCACAGCTTTGCATCTGTAAAATAAGAGAATATTACCATATACTCCACCAGGCTATGACAGATATAAGATATACTAAAGCACTTAGAGTTCTCTGAAGGAGAAATGATTGAATTTGAATGGGTTTATCATTTTCCTAACATCTCCCTGAGTATGAACATGAACAACTGACACTCTGCCTGGCCTCATAACAGAGACAGCCCATGTCTGCCCACTTGCAGAAAACCAAAGAAAAGATGGCACACTTAGAGAATGTATATGGAGCAGATTAATTGCATTACAAAAGGATTCTTGATTTTACTGAGCAATTTACCAAAGAATGCCTTTAAGCAGAGTGGTCCTGATGCAACCAAAGTGTGAGAGAATTCAAGGTCATAACTAGTGTATGTTGTGCCCAAATCCTTTGTCAGAGCTCAGGGTATCAGAGGGAAGTCTGCATACATCTCATGGCCCAGCCTATATCTGAACCAACAACTAGCCTTGGAGTCTCTCCATAACCTCCGTGTGTGTAGATCTGCCAAGTTCTGGGAAACAGAACGCAGTGCTCTGTTTACTTTGGTTGTGGATTCAGGGATTCTGATATGGTCAGAAGGAGTGTGAAATATATGTTTTAACATGCAGGTATTTCTGGAGAATTTCCCCTCTACCAATTAGAACTTAAATAGGGACACAGCAAATGGGTGCAGGTGCTTGCACCTTCTGCTTGAATGGAGTCATGTTTCACTGGAGTTAGACTGGCACAGAGCTGTCAGTCACTTTCAGAGCATCCTGATTGTGTCTAATTATTCTCCTCCCCCTTCAGTTGGTGGTGTGCAGCTTGAGTGGAGGGACTTTGGTAGAACTAGAATATGACATTCTGAAGCAGGTAGGAAAATACCAGAAGTTGCCAACAGCTGAGACAATGAAGATGACTCATACCCTTGCAGTTAGTTAGGAAAGGATAGTTAGTTTTCTAGACTAAAACTACCTTTCATGGGCCTATTTTTTTGAGTCAAATGACAGTATGTTAATGGATCTAAATTACATGTTAATGGATCTTCCTTTATTAGATTAGCCTGAGTATCAATTTTTTTCTGAGTGTCCATCTCTACTCAGATGGGGTTTAGGAACAGCACATTGTAAGGACAGTATGATGAGGAAGTTGCTTTGCAACTGGGTCTTAGAGACAGGGTTAGAATGCGGGGCTGGCAGGACTGGAAACAGGCTTCATCCATGACAGTTGAGAAAAGGCAAATGCCCAAGAATGTGCTCTATAAACCTCTGTGAAAAGAGGGAGGGAAGGAAAGGAAGGAGAGGAGGAGACAGGGAGAGAGGGAGGGAGGGAGGACAATATAATATAAGAACAAATATGATACAGGAGAAAGAACATCTGACCCGGAATAGAGAGAACTGAATTTACATTTTGCCACCTGCTCTTTGTGGGTAAATCCTTTAACCTGTGTATACCTTACCCACTTTATTTGCAACATGGGAATAATGATCTATTTTATTTAATTTAAACCTATTTTAAATTATCTATTTTTAAATTGTTTTTAATTTGTAAAACCTGAAAAAGTCAGTTTTCAAGAGCCCTCAGAACAAGTCTAGGAAACATCTGTTTCGGAACTGGGGGGAAGGGCCAACAGTGACAATGAACAAGGAAGCAAATGGAAAGTTCTGGAAAATGGGAAGTGCTAGGAAGCAAATGAATCAGGACATGACAGGAAGCAGATTCCTCCTGCTTTAGTGAGGGTGCACCTACACCGAGGTGAAGGATTACTACTATTCAACTTAGATCTCTTTTTTACTTTGGTTCCAATTAAAGATACTAGCTGATTTAAACACACACACATGCACACGCACACGCACACACACACAAACCTTGTATTTCACAATAATGCATCCAGATCTGTAGAATCAATAATATTGGGGGAGGGAGGAGGTTATGAATTCAGTTTTGAACACAGTTAATGTGAGGGCTAACCTAGCCAGTTACATATATAGTTCTAAAGCTCAGAAGAGATTTCTGGAATTGTCATAAACTAGGAACTCAAACGCATAAAAAAATACGAACCACAGGAGGGAAAGTTCCAGGGTGAGTGTTGGAAGCGGTAGAAGGTGTACAGGATGTGGTGTCCCTGAAGCCAAGGGGACAGAGGGAGAGTTTCAGGAAGGATGAAGTGTCATGTCTTTGACATTCTCCCCAGTAACCACCTCCTCCAGAGTTCCATATCTTGGGGAACAGGAATGTTCTCCATCCAGCGACATGTACCAGAGACCACCAATGACTCCTGAAACCTCTTTTCTTTATTCCTTACACCCACTTGATCATGAAGTCTTGTTGATTTCACTCACTACATATTTTCAAGTTTGTCTTCTCTGTACTGTCGCTCTTACCTCTCTGGTCCCACTGTTGCGATCTCCTGCCTGCACTTTTGCAGGAGCCCCAGTATGTGTTCCCCTCCACTCCAGTCCATTCTTCTTGTGAGACGGGGTGAGCTTCTTAATAAATTCATATATTCATGTGACTCCCCTGCTTAAAACTCTTCTATGAGTGCCCTTTGCTGATAGGATAAAATTCAGTTTCTTTATGAAGATCTACCTGGCCCTGAATACCTTCCCAGCCATTAATCTCCTTACTTTCTGCTCTCCTACATCTTGGTAAAACATGCAACTCTCTGAAACTGGTCCTGCCTCTCTGAATGCAGGGTGTTTGCTCCTACTTCTCTTCCTTTTACCTGGGAAATTATTTTGCTCATCCTTCAAGCCTCAGCTTACATGTAGCCTCCTCTGAAGAGCCCTTCCTGTCCATCACCTCCCAGACTAGATCAGGAACCCCAATATATACCCTTGTGACATGCTGTAATTTTCAAATCACTTGTTATGGCTATTGTGAAAAAGCTGCTGTACAGCAATGTATTTAAAGTCCATCTCTCTTAGTAGACTACGGACCACAGAGCAGGAGCAGCATCTGCCTGGAGAACCACTCCAGCCTCAGCAGCTAACACTTGCATTCACCTCATTTAATCCTCACAGCACAAGAAATAGGCAGATCTATGACTACTTCTCATTAGAAAGAGAAAGCTACTCAGGTCATTCCACAACTAATTTGTATCCAGACTCTGATTTCAGATTGTGGTCTCTTAAATGCTCTCTATCCTATATTATATCTTGGTGCCCAGTAGGAACTCAATACATATTTGTTAAATAAATAAATGAATACAATTTTCAAATACATAAGTATTATCAATGTTAATTGTTAATGGAAATTCAGAAATTGGGAGAAACAGGAAGATTAAGGAGTCATTATTAATAGCCCTAAAGGCAATTTCAAGTTCTAGTTACAACGACCATGTTACTGTCTTATTCCATTACGGATGGTTGACAATAATTTCCTCATCACTCTACAAAGTACCTTGTTCCAATGGCATTTGCTGTCATACAGCTTCTTCCCTTCTTCCTTCTTTCCTATCTCCCTTCTCCTTTCTTTCTCTCTCCCTCTCTGCCTCCCCTCTTCCTTCCTTCTTCAGAAAATATGTACTGAGTCTCTTTTATATACTAGGAACTATGTGAGGTCCAGGATATATATTGGTGAGTAAAATAGCACAGTCCCTGCCCTCAGAGAGTACATAATCTATAGAAGGGTGATTTAATATACAAGTAGAACCCACAAATATACAATTATGAAATTGTGGCCCCTATTAAAAAAGAAACAGAATTCAGTAGTAGAGAATAGCAGACTGGGGAGGAAGGGGCTCAGCAGGATGGAAAGGGAGTGAATGGAGAAGGCACCATCTGATGAATAAGGGGTTGGCCACAAGTGAGGCCAAGAACGTCCCAGGGCAGTGAAGAGGCCTGGCACCTTGAGGGAGTGGATGGAAGCCAGTGTGGCCAGGGCGTGCCCTCCAGGAGAGCAGCCTTTATCTGATGCAGCAGACCAGAGGGAAGTCTTTGGTGGCTGTTAGGCAAAGGAGAGACATCATTACAATTTTTAAAGATTGTACACAAGACCATATGGATAACAGTCTAGATGGATGGAGAGAAAGGAGCATCACTATCAAAGACCAATAGAGATGTAAGTGTCATCCAAGGCAAAAAGGGGCAGGCAGGCTGAAAGCAGGGCAGGGTGGTAAACAGGAGGCTGGTTTGACAGACAACAAGGCAGAGAGGCAAAGGGGTCTATGTCACTAATGTCTCCTTCGGCTTGGCTTTGCTTTCTGTGCCCTGTACCTACCCTGTCTGGCCACAGGCTGGGTGCAGTGCTCCAAAGATACAAAAGGCCCGATGCTGGCCCTATGCATAAAAAAAAAGGCAAAAAGGGAAATGGCCAATGTAAATCTTACTTCTAACCAGGAATTCAAGGCCTCTCCCTTCAAGTCACAAAGCCTAATTATTCCTGCTTCTCTGTTAGAAGGGTGAGAATTTTTGTTGTTTGGAGAAGCTTCCATTGGCAAAGAAATCAAAATTCTACAAAATGGAAATCCTTATGTGCAGCATTTGGGAAGAAAGTGCTATTTATTGAGCTGTTCTTTAGTGCTTTGCAGTGTACTTTCTCACCATTCTGTCATTCAACTCTAACACTGACCCCTGAGGTTATATCCATTTAATAACTGAGGAAGCCAAGATGTGGCAAGGTTGAGTGACTTGTCCAAGGTCACATAACTAAAAAAATCAGTAGAAGAAAAAGAAGAAGACCCATGTTGAGTAAAATTGGAAAATAAAGACAGAGAGAGGAAAAGTGTAACCACCGTGTCAAAGTCACACAGCATTAGCAGGCAGGCAGGGATTAGGACATGGCACATGGCACCTCCAAAGCCCATCATGAAAATCAGGGGAGCAAAATAGAGCAGGGTTCCCGGGTCAATCACCACTGTGACAGGAACACAGGAGTTTCCAGTGAGATGCTGGAAGCTCCACGACACTCCTTATGGCCTTGACACAGAGAATTGAACACCACAGTGTACACACAGTAAGCCCAAATGCTCTCTACCACAAGGTTTGCCTAAATCTAAAAAGGAACTGTAATTGTGTATACAGACAGCTCCTGGTTCTCAGAATGACACTGCAAAGAGATTTTTATCACATACTATGATCACTGAAGCTTGTAAGAGAGATTCACTGCCGGCTAGACGTTGGGCATACACCACGTCAGCATTATTGGGATCCAGCAAAATGTTTGTTTACTAACAGAAATATGCTCACAAGGAAAAAATGTTCTTTGTTTTTCTTGCCTGGACTCCATCTCCCTTCCCAAATACTTGCATGGGAACGTGGTGCTTGGGCAAACGAGTCTCTCCGAACGTACACTGTGAGTAATCAAGTTGTTTGAGTTTGAAACTGCACCCAGGCAGTTCACCCACATGTGTTCATTTCCCTCTAATTCAACCCAACTTCCGCTTTGCCAGGAGCTCAGAACAGTTTATCTCAGAATTTGTCATGTCATTCTTGAAAAAGAAGAGAAAACATTTTTCTAGTTCCATTCATTTTCTTATTGACCAAATTCGTTGCACGGATGTCCTTTCCCTCTAACGCTGTGTGGCTGTGTAGGATGTGCTTGCAAGGAGATGGCTCCTTCATTTCTGCCACAGAAGACAAAGCTGCATCTCAGCCAGATATCTAAGCAACGATGAGGCTAAGCAGCTATTTTTTGTTATTGTTATTTAAGAAATGTTAACAAATTCCTGTTAGGATCCATGAAATACGACAGTACCCAAAAATCTGCATAAAACACTGGGCATTTAGGACTTGCCCAAGAGGTCTTTGCTTCTAGAAGCAATGATGTCTCAGTCTCTGGTTGCCTGAATAGGAATAAGACCCCAAGATAAATAAATTCCATTCTTTTTTACTGGAAACCCATCACAAGACAATTAGGGACCAGCAGAGACTGGGTCTTTTATTAAGAAATGAGCATTAGGTAATTTTATTGAACATAATGTCCATATGGGACATCTGTTTCCAGGCCACACGGTAAAACAGGACATTTTTTGCTTAGAAGAAAAGGGTCCTCCTTTTCCCACACTGTCACCCCTCCTTCTTTTCATATGGATGGTATTTCATGATGATGTATTGCTTCTGCTGGAAATGAATAGTTATCCAGCAAATGCATACATTCGCCCTATAAAAAGAAGGCTACATGCAGAAAGATCACCAAGGTCATGGCCAATTCTATTGAAAGCAAAAAACAGTTGAACTGACTTTTACCACCCAGGTAGGGACCAAGAGGGTGTAGCATGGCCTAAAATTGCTTTCTGGCTCAGAAATCTGAAATTGATCCAGGCTTTTCCATATGTTCTTCCCACTATACCCCCTCCCCCAAAATCAGATAGCTAACAATGTCTTTATGACACCTTCTCACATGAAGTCCAGCAGGGGTATTTAGGGAATATATGGATGAAGGCATTTGGTCAAAAAGATCAAAAGAAATCCTATCACGGTACAGCTGGACAAGGCCCCAAAGCATTGGCCCCTTCGCTCACTGACTGCAGAGGGTAGTAGGAATGACCGACGAGGGTGGATCTGAAAACTGGGGCCATTCTTTACTAGAGGCAGTAGAGGTACAGCATGTACAGATGTACAGCACATACAGAGGTACGGCAGTAGAGGTAGGCCTTTTTCTCACAAATAATTTTCTGGATCTCTGATAAGTATTAAATATTTAATGAATAAATAAAAACAGCAATGATTACATATACTCAGCCCAACTTTGTCTGTGGTGAGCTGCAACAAAAATCTAACCCTGACCTTCCTGGTTATTACAAGAATTGAACATTTTGCCTACATGAATGGTGAAATCCTGTAGCTTTAAAAAAAAAACTTGGGAACAAACACCTTTAAATGTAAATACAAGAGTACACAAAAGGAGGTTTAGAGTTGTTCACATGGAAAATAATACAAAATCAACAAATAATAGTACAAGAATAAACTGTGTTTTACTGTACTCACAAATGTAAGCCTACTTCTGCCCATCCCTGTATGTAATGCAGGAAACAGAATCGTTGCTATGAGAAATCATCAACTGGGAAAGTCAGAAAGGATTCATAGCCAAAATGTAATATGTGTGCTGTTCTGCATGAGTGGTATAATGCTGTCACTTTTTTTACTGAGGTGTTTTACTGACACTGCTCTTTTGATCCCATGCAAGACAGGGACCTGTGATCTCAGGAAGGAGATGCTCACTAAATATTTGTTGAATGGATAAGGCCTGGGTGGGCAAAATCATTGATCCCCGTCAGGGATTCTGCACATTAAACACCTATCTGTGTGTCTTCAAAGGCACTCTGGGTCTGCTTTTCCTCGGAATGATTCCATTTGGCCTGGGTGGCGAGGCCATATCACAGCTGGGTGTAGTGATAACTTCATTCAGCTCACTTGCTGCACAAGGGACGTAAAAATGTGCTTTTGTGCCATTGTAATTTCCTGGCTTCTAGAAGGAGCCATGGCTCCACTATCATCAGGCTTGCAGTTTCTCTTCTAGTGCTTAGCCCTGAATGCTTACTTGGAAAATTAATAGAAGGAATAACCGGACTGCTGGAGACAATGGCAGGGGATAGGACTATGGAAAATAGAAGCATTGTTCCAGAAGACAGACCCAGGTCATTGGGCTCAGAACAAGGAGGTACTTCCTAGAACCGTATTGCAGGGCACACGCTGCCTTCCCATCCCTGGAAGATGCAAACTGCGGCTGGACAAACAACCTGTGCTACAGAACTGACAACCATATCAGGTAGGAAACAAAAGAAGTGATCTTTAAGGTCTCTTCCAATTCTGTTTTTGATTTTCCCATGTCCTTGTAGATTCTGAAGAATCAAAAGATGCTGTGAATGGTGCTTCCTGTCCCTATAATTTCCTTGGTCACTGCAGATTCAAGACACCTGATGGCAGGCACAGCCCAACAGCAGCAGTTGTCCCTCCTTGTCACTGTGGTACCAGTCATCTCACTGTCCATCCTGCTGATGCCTCAAATACCCAAGCAAAAGGTCAAGGATGTTGCAGCAAAGGCTGCAAGAGTAAGCAGGACACCTTGGTGGTCCCAGTAATGCTATGAGATGTGCATGCAACGTGGCATCCCTCTCATGACTCTGCAACTCTAAAACCCATGTCAGCTATGACTTCCTCCATGAGGATTTCTCGAAGATCTTCCTGGTTGAAATTTGTGGATGCTCTCTCAGAACGCTGAGAAGGTACTTAACACCTCCTTTAAAGTACAATACCTCTCCCGTTCTGTATTGTCCTGCAGTTATTTGTGTGCAGGTCTTATCTCCTCTACTAGGATCTTATAAGGCAGGATCCATGACAGCCTTGGGAAAGCCAGGGTAAATCAACTCTCCATCTGAGTGCTAACGATTTGGTTGAAGCAATTGGATAAATGCACCAAGGATGGATTTTGGAGATAGCATCTTTCATTAAAGATTAATTCATACGTGTCAAGCATGCACAGCATACCTGCTGTGTGTTGTACACTGAGTTACACTCTTGCGAAGAGGATAAGAATTAGATAAAGATTTTACCTTCTCACCATAATAATGAAAGCCGTCACCTCCATCAGCATCAACTCAGGGGTGAAACTTGGAGTCAGGATGTGTCTGGTCAAAGAGATATAACTCTGTGACTGGTCACCTGAAGAGCGCTAAATTCCTATTTCATACCACTTGACTTTGGAAGCTCAGACACATATAAGGATATGATGGCCTTATTTGAGACTCTAGAGATCGGGCAGGGACAGGCTGCATGAGGTGTCATTGTCCCTGCCCATGAGGGGCTGGGAGGGGGTTGGCACTAGAGCTGAGGATAAGCTGTATGAGGAAAAGCAGGCAGTGTGCCTTATGTTACAGAGGACACGAACATGAGCATGGAGCCAGCCTGCATTGGTCAGAATCCCAGCTTGGCCATTCACTCGCTGTGTGACCTTGGGTAGTTACCTAACCTCTCTGTGTCTGTTTCCTCATTTGTAAAATGGGAATAATGATACTATCTTCCTTATGTAGTTGTGGTGAGGACTTAAAGACTTAATGATGTAGGTAAAGTGCCCAAAACAGTGTTAGTGGAGTTGGAGTGAGTTGAGTTGTTATGACTGTCCGTATTGAGCATCCCCCTGATTGAGAGTAAGTCAGGACCCAGACCAGACAACTTCATTCATACCAGCAAGGTCAGTCCTTTCACTATAGAGACACAAAACCAACCTCTCGGCCAATGAATGCATTTTCACAGGCTTCCAGTCCCAGAGAGAGGTTTTTTTAGGCATTTGAGTATAATATTCCCAATGGAGCAGGAAATGCAGAGATCTTCCTCCTAGAAATACTTTCTTGGTTTGGGACATCAACATAAGCCCACTTATCCGTAGGAGACCCCATCAGTGACACCCTCCTCTCCCAAACGTCTGCAGAACTCTGCCAGTCTTCCACTACTTCTGCATCAGCTCTAGCCCTTGTTTGCCCACTGAGCCCCTGCATTAGCCTTCTGACAGCCAGTCATCTCCATTCCCTGCTGATTCCATGAGCCTCATACAACTCAGACCTTAGTATGTCATTTCTCTGCTTAACTATGACTGATAGGGAAATCCAAATGAAAACAAGAATGATATGGAGTTGTCCCACCAAATGGATTATGATTAAACTAAAAGTTAGATAATATTAAGTACTTTTCAAGGGTTTGGGGAAGGAGAGTCTCACACATTCTTGGTGGGAGTGTCGATTAGTATGGTTGCTTTGGAGAGCCTCAAGGCAGTGTGGACTAAAATTAAAAACTCACACACCCACTGCTCCAGGCTCCAAGTCTACCCAGAAGTACTTTCCTGTGAGAATGGAGAAGCATATCAAGGACATTCATTGAGCCTTGTGTGGAATGGAGAAAAATATTAAAGCCTAAATGTCCATCAAAAAGAAATGGCTAATCTCATTTATTCATGTTCTGGAGTGCTATGCAGTATTGAAAGCATAAACTAAGTCTAGATTTACTAACAGAAAAATGTTATATAACTATAGATTATAGGATGGAGTATATTCACCCAAAATTTGTATGTGTAAGTTCTAACCCCCAGGACCTCAAACTGTCTATGTTTGAATATAGAATCTTTAAAGAGATAATTAAGGTCAGGTGAGGTGGGCCCTAACCAATATGACTGGTGTCCATAAGAGAAGAGGGACAAGCATGTAAAGACACAAGGAGAACAGGGTCACCTACAAGCCAAGGACAGAGGCCTCAGAAGGCACCAACCCTGCCAACACCTTGATCTTGGACTTCTGGCCTCCAGAACCATGAGAAAGTAAATTTCCATCGTTTAAGAAACCTAGTCTGTGGCACTATGGCACTGTAGCCCTAGCCAGGAAGACACTGTACTGTATAGAAAACCAAGTGGAAGGGTCTACCCCAGCCTGATAACAGCAGTTACCTATGGAGAGAGTTTGGGATTAAGCATAGTAGTTGAAGGAAAATTTAGCCTTAAAAATAAGGTTTTACTTTTTACAATAAGAAAGCACTCATATATTACTTGTATATCAATTTTTTAAAAATCTTCTTCTATGGCAGAGTATACAATGTACTTCACCACCTGGACGCAACAATCTCTGGAACTTTAGACGTGTCCACCATCATCCCCCAACTCCTGCACACCTACCTGCCACACTACAACGTCCCATCTCTCTCATGCCTCCAAGCCTCTGACTGTCTCCCTCTGCTTGGAACGTCTTCCCCCGCTTTCTTAAGCCTGGGCTGGTCATTTTCATCCTTCAGAGCTCAGCTCGAATGTCACCACTTTAAAAATAGGTTCCTGGAAGTCATATTAGGCAGGTCTTCCCCAGGGCCATTTCTCCATTCTTTTGATGTCTTAATCTTGTCCATACTCCCAGTGTCTGATCAGTGTCTGCAACCAACTAAATGCTCAATAAATGGTCCCAAATACATGGATGTAGGGACGTTTTCTAGCAGGTTGCTTTTCTATCCACTCTGTCTGAAAGGCCCAACATCTCAGTCCATGTGTATTAATAACAGACTCCTTAGAGACTCAGGCTGTAATCATGTCATAAGTGAGGTCCTAGCCTTTTGAAGTTTTTTTTTTTTTTTTACAACAGAACAACAATATTTCTGGGTCATCCAAGCCCCATTTGCTTCATTTTTTATGAAATCAGCTAAGAATGTATTTATTGCAATTTTTTTAAGTTCTGTGCCCATCAAGGCTTTCAATTTCTTAACCCACAATAGGCCCAAATCAAAAATGCCCATCTACCTCTGACTGGGAGCCTCTGATAAACCAGGCCTTACCTCTTCATCGGCTTGGGTGAGCACTCCCTCTCCAGGTTGGAGGATGTGTGTTTCACGTGCATCGCATTGTAGGAAGTGTGAGTATAGTCATTTTCATCGCTGTAGTCAGGACCGAGTAATGTCCGCGCCCAAGTTCCCATGTCATAGGGAGGAAGGGTTCCTCCAAATTCCGAGGGCAAAAATTCAGGGTGTATTAGCTGGTGAAGGCTGTTTAAATTGTTCCCATGCAGGAAAATCTGGGAAGAAAAAAATAATTAGCAATTAAAAAATCCAAAACATATGACCGAGCATTTAAGCTAATACACCAATGACAAATTGGATGTGCTGCTGTTGATTACGGCATTTAAGGAGGCACTCAGTTTTGTGTCTATGGCTTTGTCTTTATGAAATGTTAATTTATTGCTCAGAAAAGGGGCCGATTTAATAGTCCTTAAAAATGAAGTTCATGAACAAATTGGGTATTATTTGGCCATGGCCCCAAATTTACAGAGACAGCCATCCCTAATTATTCCTACTGAGGAGAAGAGCAGTGAAGCAGACTACCCACGCCCCCACCATGCTTCCACACACCTCCACATCGCTCTCTTCGCTCCCCTGGAGCATTCTCCACCCTCTGTGCCTCCTCAACGCTCCCCATTATTCCCAGGCCCACAACAAGCGGCAGCTTCTTCCCAAGTCTGTCCCAGTGACACCTGCCTACTCTAGTTCTCCAACTTCCTGCCCCCAATTAAATCCTTATTAGCTGCTAACTTCTATTTTTTGGTGATTTGTTCATTTATGTCTTGCTGGACAAAAAGAACAGAAAGATGCACAGAGAAAAAGATGGTGTTTTCTTACTCTTCTAATCTGCTCCTAGCTCCCAGGGTCATGTGGGCACAAGGTAAAAGTTCAATCAATTCTCAGTGAATGAAATTGACAACTATGGCCTGGGAATTTATCGTGGAATATTATTGCAGCCATTTCCTATTCGGATCTGGACTGAGGGCTAATCGCCAAGCAGGTTTGCACCTTCTAAACACACAATGGATGGTGATGGAAATTGGTCAAGCAGGGGAGAAAACAGCCCCAAATTATAAGTATTTTTATGCCAATGCACAATGTGGATAGATAAGACACAGGCTGATAACTACCACTGCCTGCAATTTAGGAATTGACTCCTGGAAGTGCATTTAAAGTACACCTGTGTAATGACATTAATTTCCACACTTCTTCATGTTGCAGGCTCAATACACATAAGCATAGGACCATCACACATGTACACACACACACCCAGTTAATCATTATGGAATGTACATGTGATTTTCAAAATATGTAAATACAGTGTCATAACATGCCATATAAGTACTATATTGTACTATATTAACAATATACTATATTACGGGATACCACATTAGTATATAATAAACACTTATTATCTTGTTCTGTTGTATTGGTTTTAACTTAAGATGTAATGGCATCATTTAAAGAAGAAAGGGACAAGAAGCTAAGTGCTAAAATTCTTCAGAAGAAAACTGTACATTTTCTGACATTGGATTGGGTATGACCAAATTTTAATAACAATTATTTCTTTTGAAGAAATTCACATGTTCTGGCTTTTGAAAAACACCTCACAGGAGGAACTGTAGTATTTGAAATGTAGAAGAGTTGGACCTAAATACCAGCCTGCTATTAAGAGCAAAAATTTGTATCTACCTACTCAATGCCTTTGGTTCTTCGAAGGACAAGGAGAGCTTTGGAAACTGGCCCTTTCCTGGGAGTTCCATGGGATGGAGAAGCTCAATGGGTAGGACATTGGTTGTTCTACCTGTACAATTCTGTTCTGCACCCGGAGCTCCAGAAACTCCCTTCTATGACATAGCACCAAATGTTGATTGCTTGGTGGGAGGAATTCTTGCTGGCTCCTTCCTGAGTACAAGATGAAGCCAGTGGGAAACCTGAAGCTATGTTGGAAAGAGTCTAGAGCACGTCTCTGTTCTTAGCACTGTCCTGAGCCCTGGACAGACTCCAAAATGTCCTAGAATGTCTCTGCCTTCTGAGGCTGACTAGTCCTAATTCCCAATTCCACATTTGTTTAGTGCCAGCAGAATGACTCCTCCTGTACCCTATTGCAGTGTTCCTAAGGACCTGGAAGCATCTGAGGTCAAGGAGTTAGGAACCCTGAAGAGTGTGTGTGTGTGTGTGTGTGTGTGTGTGTGTGTGTGCACTTGCGCGCGTGCACACGCCATGTGGCAGGGGGGTTCCCCTCACATCATCAATCCCCCACAATACTCAGAGCTCCTCCCTAGCATGGGGGCCTCAGGCAGAGGAGCACATTTAAGATGCTGTAAGAATGCCCCTGGCCAGGTACCCTTCCAAGGTGTTGCTCTTGACCCAAGAAAGTAGCTGACATCAGAAAGCTTGAAAGAAAAGGGAGATAAATGGTAAAAAGAAATCACAGCCACCAAGTCTCTCCTACATGAGTGGCATTCTTCTACCTGTTTTCATGTGCTGTCACATCTAATTGCCCCAGCAGTTCTGTAATGTGGGCACTAGTATAAATTCCCCATTTTATAAATGAGGAAATAGATTCAGAGCGGTCAGTGAATATTCAGTTTCTCAATGAATCAAAAAGCCATAAACAAGACCAGCTTTTCAAATGTCATCAGCTGATACAATCAAGATTTTAAAAGCCTTCTTCATTATTATTTCTAATGAATGTTTCCCCAACCTCAAAGATGATAGATTTGGCAACTATGACCCAAGTGTCCTGGGGAAAAATAAACCATAAATATTTTTCATTATGATATTACATTTGTAGAACAAAATGCTGGCTATTAAAATATTCCAATAACAGGAAGCTGTTTGACCTCATCGCTCCCACAATCATTTGCAGTAAAATGGGCATCTGGTGTTTGCAAGCCTTCATAGTTTCCTTCGGTTTGTCGCTGGGACTCTGAAAATAACCCAGTTCTACTAAATTATTGATTGAATCCAGGCCATTTGCAAACTCCAGCTGAGGCTTAAATGCTCAAGGACTGTAGAAAAGCAGAAAAACCACATAGAAAAATGAGGAGAGAAGGAGAGAGTGAGAGATTGAGGGGAGGGACATTGTAATTCCCCCACTCATCCTGCATTCCTAGCAAGCATTGGGCATTTCTTTTCCTTACCCGCTTCCTGGTCTTGTCCTTAAGAAATGGCTTGATGAGCGTGTACAAGGCATGAATGTACCAGGGCTGGTTGACAAAGTGGACTCCTCCAAAGCGGGCAGGAAAGCTGTCCTGGGGTGGAAAGAGAAACACAGGCCAGTTAGCAGGCACTTGGGGTTGGGCTGGGCCAGCAGAGCTGCAATCCTGAGAACAACCTGTGTCCTCTCTCTGAAGCTCTAGCTGAGGGTGGGGAAAGACAGCAAACCCACTGCTCCTATCTGTTGAGGTTTCCTCTATTCTCCTTGCCCACGCCCCTACCCTGTTGACCCCACAACTTAAAAATCCTGCATGGGTGCCAGGACTATCTTTTCCAAGTCACAATTATGTTACCACCCACGTGGCAAGAGTGAATACAGCCTAGAAGGGAGGGTGTCAGGATTCTTTGTGGTGTTAGGGAACCCAGGCTTCAGCTCCCAGGAGCCCTAACCATAAGATCTCCCTTTTTAACTGTCCTCTGCTCGCCTGCTCCAACCCTCCCTATGGATTACCATGACAATGGCTGTACTTCCTAGGTGACTGAGGGCTCTGTAGAAAGGGGCTGGGAAAGAATTTCAAAGATCTCTGGAACCTGCATTACCCATACTAGCACCCTTTCACAGAATTGGGTCCTCACTTCATCCTGTAACCTGCATAGTGGAACCCAGAGAAAAGATACTTGTTGATTGATGAGCTAGTTAATTCTCCTAATAGAGGTCCTCTTTTCTGCAGATAACACATTTTGTAAGTATCAGGAAATAAGAGCATTTTGAAAATGGTTCCAATTTTGGAATACAGATTAAGGCACAAGCTTGTGTTTTAGAAGCTGAGAAGTTGCTCTCCGTGCTAATTAGATTCACAGGATAAGGGACCTTGTTCATAAAGTCTGAGCTACTCCCACCATACCAAGTCTTGGGGTCCCAATGAGGGGCTTCCCCAGACAGCATTGCACTCATCTTGGTTAATAGAATTTAAAAAAAAAGGAACGAGACTTCTGGCCAAGATGAAGGCATAGGTAGACACACTGTGCCTCCTCGCACAACCAAGATAGGGACAACAGCAATTTAGAAATAGAATAACAACCAGAATTGACAGAAAATTGAACTGTATGGAAGTCGGACAACCAAGAAGTTAAAATAGACATGTTCATCCAGACCGATAGGAGGGGTGGAGTCGGGCAGCCGGGTGCCAGTCGTGGCACGGAGAGCAGAGCGCATTGGGACTGGGTGTGTGAGGCATCTGGGGTGCACAAGACCATAGCAGGCAGACCCTGGGTGCACAAGCAGCAGCTGGCAGACCCCAGCCAAGGGGCGGCAACTGGCAGACCCAGCGATGTAGCGACTGTGAAGCAAGGCACTGCAAGAAACCCAGGATCCCAGCACCAGGAAATAGAGCCTTGGGGCACTGATTGAAAACACCTATGGGGTTTGAGGAGCAGGGAGAGACTCCCAGCCTCACAAGAGAAGTCGTTGGAAAGTCCCATGGGGTGCACAAGCCCACTCACATAGGAATTGGCACCAGACAGGCCCAGTTTGCTTGGGGTAAGCAGTGGAAAGGACTGAGGTCCAACTGAGAGCGAAGCAAGTGCCATTGTTCCCTCTCTTACCCTGCCCCCACATACAGCATCACAACCCAGTGACTGGGTTGCCCCACCTTGGTGAACACTTAAGGCTCCACCCCTCATGCGTAACAGGTGTGACCAGACCAAAGGGGGAAAAAAAACAATGGCTCAAACAGAAGAACAAATGAAGCCACAGAACCAGTACTTTTAAGCAACCAAGAGATAGCCAATCTATCAGATGCACAGTTCAAAGCACTGGTGATCAGCATGCTCACAGAATTGGTTGATTTTGGTCACAAATTAGATGAAAAAAATAAAAGCTACAATAAGTGAAATGAAGAAAAATGCACAGGGAACCAATAGTGATGGAATGAAAGCTGGGTCTCACATCAATGGAATGGACCAGAAGGAAGAAAGAAACAACCACACAGATCTTTCACAGATCTTCCACACCAAGACCTGGTTTTCAGTAAGAACTGTGCTGAAGGGTTGAAATTTGAAAAACTTAAAAGAAACTTTGTCTCTATCTAATCATTTTACAGAGTACAAAGAAATTAAATATTTTTAAGTCCACACAAGACAATTTCAATAAAGGCCTTTGTTTTGCATTTATGTTTGTTTGTTTTGTTTCTTTTATTTAAAAAAAATCTTAATGAAACCACCAAGAGTAAAGAGACCATTCATACTAATTTGTGCATTTGTCAGAATCTCTCACCATTCCAAATATGAATTGAGAAATACAAAAGTTCTTAATAAGGTAGTCTCTTCTCTTTTGGGGACAATTTGGGATCTAAAAATTCTTTTGGCTAAAAAAAAAGCCATTCCCCAAAGTTTTTCCTTTGGGGTAAGTGAGTGCTAGGCTTTAGCCTTATTCGATTTGGTCCTTTGGAACTTGTTATTCAGAAGTATAATTCATTATCCCACACACTAAACATGGGTTCTGAGGAGCTATAGAAGAGGAACAAGAAGAAATGGTTTATCTATAAATCCTGGATTTTACAGTCTTTTTTAATAGGACCAATAAGATTTTTATTTCTGCTAAGAGTCTATTGTATTATACATTTCTAGGTCAGTACAGTGGAAGAAAACTCTATAAGTAATACTCAAGAAGCAATAGGCAAAAATCTCTAAGAAAATATTAATTTTTAAAAAATATCTAGAGGCCCTTGGTTTTAGTTTATGGAACATCAGTCATCAAAGACATCAAAACTGTCTTCTATTGGTGCCAGAGGATGTTAAAAGGTAAAATATAGGCCTGAGATCCTGTCAGTTCTCTCTAGGCTGGTCTTGGCTTCAAGTCCACCAGCTCAGAGACCCACTGGGTTTTTAGCGATCTCCTTCAGGTCAGCCAGCAGTTATGTGCAGACACATTCATGGAAAATCTTATGCCTCAGACTTCTGGGTTTGGGCCAGAGTAGAAACAGGATCACTTTCCTTCAAGTTTTAGCTATAAAACTCAAATGAAAAGCCTTCTGTGAAATAAAGGCAATGTGCAAATATTCTGGGTATTCTCAAATGAGCCTGACCATATTATTAATAATAATGATGCTTGTGCATATATGTGTGTGTTATGCAAAGAGAAAGGTGAGGAAGGGAAAATGAGCGAAAACAATCCCTATTCCCATCATTGTTGGTCATGTAGCCTGGGCTTGTAATAGGGTACAGCCAAGAGGGGAGCCTCAAATAGGGATCTGTAATAAGATCCAGAAGAGCCTGGAGATAATTGGCTCCACACCACAGGGCCACAGCTGCCCAGAATCTGGCAGCTGTAGCCAATTGTGAGAGGAGCCAGAAATGGGGCTTCAGAGGAAGATTGGTGCTAGGATTTAAACCAAGATGTGGCAGCCATTTGAGGAGGGGGAGAACCATCCGTGGCCCTGAGAGAGACAGAACCATGCAGCTGTGGAAGTGCAGAGAGGATCACAGCTATTGAAGAGAGAACCACGCGGCTCTGGCAGAGTGGGGACTCCCATGGCCCAGGGAGAGAGGACCACGAGCCTTTGCCAGAGTAGGGACCCCCGCAGCTTTAGGAGATATGGTACTCTGGACTGGGAAAAGGGGGAAGGAAGGAAGGACTGTGTCTATTTGTGGGTGCTTTAAGGGACTTTAGGATTTTTGGTGAAGACATTAGGTCCCTACTTTAAGTTTGTATAGCATTAAATAAATTTCCTTTTCACAGATCTCTGACATTGAGAGACGTCTTTCCTCTGGTGGTGGACATAACAGACCTGGGGGCTTCTTTCAGTAATAGTATATTGCCTCAGGCCCCCCTTGTTTGTTCTGTAACAGGCTCAATAGCAAAGTTCAGTAAAGGAGACATTGTCTGTCACACAAATGTCTCTCAGGACCCCAAGAGGTCCCCCACCCTCAAGGAGGTGCCTTTCTTAAGGGTTGGAGCAGACCTTGCTCCAGACAGTAAGCCTTGATTCAATGGCTGTATGATGCTTTGCTGTCTTGTGTTCTTAGCAACTAAAGAGTATGCACTGAAAACACAACGTGGGTTTCACAAAATGGTATTAATATTCATTATTTCATGCATTTATCAATACAACTATAGTATCATTTCAAATTATAAATGTTCAAAGTATAAAACTTGTTTTCCTTCTAGTTTAAATTACTTTTTCTTGTTACAAAAATAACCCACTCTAAAAATTAGATTAAAATGTTATTTGAAAAAAATTAAAAAATATAAAAAGACAATAAGAAGGAAAGAAAAATTTTGCGGATTCTCACTGTTAAAGACATACTCCTGCTATTTGCTCTCAAACTATTTGCTCTCATTCAGGAAGGGCTATATTACACTATGGTAACATACAACCCCTGCTTTTCACTATTTAAAACAATTGGGCTTTATTTCTCACTCACATAAAATGTCCAGTTTAAAATTTTAAAAAATCATTATTTATACCAAGAACTTGGAAGACCTCAACCGGAATGAAACAACTAATAGGGATCCACACCAAATGACAGGGATATTAGAATTCACAAATATTTTACATTAACAAATGATTATAAACACACATGAAAAAAGTAGAAAAATCTCAGCAAAGAGATACTCTTAGCAAAGAAATATAAAATATAAAGAAATGCACAATAAAATTTTGAACCAAAAAGTACTTTATTATAACAACAAAAAAGTTCAGCAGTGGGCTCAACACTAGGGTGGACAGGACAGAAGAAAAAGTCAGTGACCTGAAAGATACAATAGAAATTATTCTAAGTGAACAAAGAGCAAATATGCCTGAAAACAATGAGTGGAGTCTTGGGGACCTGTTGGGCTTACAACAAAGATCTGACATTTGTGACGTCAGGGCTCGGAAAGAGAGGAGAAAGAGAGCAGGACTGGGAACCACCAAGAAATAATGTCTTTAAACTTCCAAAATATAGCAAGAAACTTAAACCTACAGTTTGTAGCAGCTATGTAAACACCAAAGAGCAGAACCTCAAGTAAATTGATGCCAAGACACGTCATAACTATATATTTGAAAACTAAAGGCAAAATATTGACTGCAGCCAAACGAGAAAAAATTATCTTGTAATGACAGTGGATTTCTCATCAGAAACCATGGAGGCTAGATGGAGGTGGCACAATATTTTTTTAGGTGCTGAAAAAAAGAACTATCAATCTAGGATGCTATATCCAACAAAAATATCCTTTGGGAATGAGCAGTTTAAGAAATTCTCAGGTGAAGGAAAATCAAGAAAATCTGTTGACAGCAGACCTACCCTAAAAGAATGGTTTGAGGAAGTTCCCTTCAACAGAAAGGAAATGATAAATAGAATCTTGGGTCATCAGGAAGGAAGGAAGAAAACAGCAGCCAAAAATATAGTTAAATATGACAGGTTTTTCTTCTCTTCTTAAGTTTTCTAATTGAAATAAAAGTCATGACACTGTCTGATGTGGTTCCAAATGTATGGAAGGGAAATTTTAAGACAGTCAATTTGGAGAGAGAAAAGAAAGTAAAGGGAGATAAGTTTTTTAGCCTTGAACTCCTAAAATTTTGATGTCAATAGATTGATCAGTTATAAATGTATAATGCAATACTTACAGTATTGCTAAGGAAGCTATGCAAAGATTTACACTCATTAACACTGCAGATAAATAAAAATAGAATACTAGAAAGTAGTACAAGTAACCTGGTGTGAGGCAGAAAGGAGAAAATGGAAATACAGAACAGAGAAAACAAATAAAAAATAAAACATAAAATGGCAGACTTAAGCCCCAACAGATTAATAATTAATTTAAATTGGTCTGAATAAACCAATTAAAAGACTGAAATTGACAGAGTGGGTTAGACAACATGATCCACTACACACGGTGTCTAAAAGAAACACACTTCAAATATAAATATAGCAGCTGCAATATGTATGAAACAAAAACTGGTAGAAGTAAAAGAAGAAATAGACAAATCCACAATTATTATTGGTGAATTAAACATCATTTTCTCAACAACAAATAGATTTTTGAACAGAAATTCAGCCAGGATATAAAAGAACTCAACAGCACCATTCATGGACATAATTTCATTGGCATGTTTAAAACACTCCACCCAGCACTGAAAGAACACACTTTCTTTTTAATTGCCTGTAAAACCTATATCAAGATAGACCATATCTGGGTCATAAAACAAACCTCAACAATGTTAAAAGAAGTGAAATTATACACAGTATGTTCTCTGTTCATAATGGAATAAACTGGAAATCAACACAGGAAACATAATGGGAAAGTTTCCAAATGCTTGGAAACGACAGAACCCACCTTTCAGTAATTCACAAATGGGTCAGAGAAGTCTTGAGGGAAATTTTAAAAATACATGGAATTGAATGAAAATGAAACCTCAAAATTAGTGCTGACAGGGATATTTACAGCACTAAACACAAATATAAAAAGAAAGGAAAACTCTTGAATCAATAATTGAAACTCCCACCTCAAGAATATAGAAAGAGAAGAGCAAAATAAATCAAATCAAGAAGAAAGAAAATAATAAAGATCAGAAATCAACAGAGTTGATTTTAACAGACTTGTTAAAAATAGAAAAACAGTCAAGAAAATCAATGAAAGAAACAGCTGATTCCTTTAAAAGGTCAGTAAAATACACTTTTAACAAGACTTACAAAGAAGCACAGAGATGTCACAAATTACCAAGATTTGGAACAAAATAGCAGATATTACTACAGACTCTCCAGACATCAAAAACAATAATCGGGGAATACTACGAACAATTCCACACACGTGTATTTTTGGCAACTGAGAAGAAATGGATCAATTACTCACAAAACACAAACTACCACAACTCATTCAATATAAAGTACCTAATTTGAATAGCACTTAACTATTAGAAGGATTATGTTTGTAATTTATAAAGTAGTTAAACATAAATCTCCAAACTCAGATAGTTTCACTAAAAGATTCTACTAAACTTTTAAAGAGTTAAGATCAACTCTACACAATCTCTTTCAAAAAATAGAAGAGAAGGGAACACTCCCAATGTATTTATGAAGCTAGTGTTGCTCTAATACCAAAGCAAAACGAACACAGTTCCAAAAAAACAAAATTGCAGACCAATAATATCCTTTATGAATATAAATGCAAAAATCCCTAACAAAATATTACCAGGTAGAATTCAGCACTATGTTTTTTAATGTATTTTATTGGTTGTGCTATTACAGTTACCCCATTCTTTTTCACCCTTTATTCCCCTCTGCCCTGAACCCCTGTCCCACTAGCATTCTCCCACCTTAATTCATGTCCATGGGTTGTACGTATAAGTTCTTTGGCTTCCCCATTTTCTATACTATTTTAATCTCCCCCTGTCTGTTTTGTACTTACCATTTATGCTTCTTATTCCCTGTGCCTTTCCCCGCATTCCCCCACCCCTGCCTCCTGATAACCCTCCACATGATCCCCATTTCTGTGATTCTGTTCCTGTTTTAGTTGTTTGCTTAAGTTTTGGGGGTTTTTTTAGGTTAAGTTGTTGATAGTTGTGAGTTGGTTGTCATTTTACTGTTAACATATTTGATCATCTTCTTTTTCTTAGATAAGTCCTTTTAACATTTCATATAATAAAGGTTTGGTGATGATGAACTTCTTTAACTTGACCCTATCTGGGAAGTATTTTATCTGCCCCTCCATTTGAAATGATAGCTTTGCTGGATAGAGCAATCTGGGATATAGGTCCTTGCTTTTCATGACTTCGAATACTTCTTTCCAGACCATTCTTTCTTGCAAGGTTTCTTTTGAGAAATCAGCTGATCATCTTGTGGGAATACCTTTGTAGGTAACTCTTTCCTTTTCTCTTGCTGCTTTTAAGATAATCTCCTTATCTTTAATCTTGGGTAATGTAATTATGATGTGCCCTAGTGTGTGCTTCCTTGGGTCCCCTTCTTTGTGACTCTCGGAGCTTCCTGGACTTCCTCAAAGTCTATTTCCTTTGCCAGATTGGGGAAATTCTCCTTCATTATTTTTTCAAATAAGTTTTCGATTTGCTCTTCCTCTTCCTCTTCTCTTCTGGCACCCCTATGATTCAGATGTTGGAGTGTTTAAAGATTTTCTGGACATTCCTAAGCTTCTCCTCATTGTTTTTGAATTCTTTTTTTTTTTTCATTCTGTTCTGGTTGAATGTTTATTCCTTTCTTCTGCTCCAAACTGTTGATTTGGGTCCTCCTTTCCTTCCCTTCACTGTTGGTTTCCTGTATGTTTTCCTTCATTTCATTTGCATAGTCCTCACTTCTTCCTCTATTTTTTTACCATACACAACAAACTCTGTAAGGATCCTGATTACCAGTGTTTTGAATTGTGCATCTGATAGGTTGGCTATCTCTTCATCACTTAGTTCTATTTTTGGAGTTTTGATCTGTTCTTTCATTTGGGCCATATTTTTATGTCTCAGCAGGTATGTTACATAGTAAGGGGTGAAGCCTTATGTATTGGGGGGACAACCCATGCCACTGTGTTGTGGCACTGTATGTGGCAGAGAGGTCACAGAGGGAAAAATGGTACTTGTTTAGCTCTCAGCTGGCTTTCATTCACTTCCTCCTCTACCCACAAGCAAATTGGGCCTTTCTGGTGCTCATTCCAGGGTGGATGAGTTTGTGTATGTTCTAGGACCCTGTGGGCCTCTCCAACAAACTCTCCTGTGAGGCTGAAAGTTTCTTCCACTGCTGCCCCAACCTCCACAGGTTTTTATAGTCAGAGGTTTTGAGGCTTTATTTCCCCGCACTGGAACCCTGGGTTGCTTGGTCTGTCTCACTCCCCCATTTTTCCTCCCAGTTTATCCACATGCAAATGTAGGACCACCTGGTCTACCAGCCAATGCCTCACCTGCCCCGGTCCTCCAGCTGTCACCTTGCCATGATTCCTCTCTACCCCAGCTGACAATCTCCTCCTCCCCTCCTACCAGCCTGGATGAATGTTTCTTCTTTAATCCTTGGTTGTCAGACTTCCAAGAAGTGTGATTTTCTGGTAGCTCTGGTTATTTTTTTGTTTTTAAATTTGTTGTTGTCCCTCTTTTGGTTCTCTGAGGAGGCAAAGTATATCTACCTATGACTCCATCTTGGCTGGAAGTCCTAGAATTCAACACTTTGTTAAAAGAATTATACACAATGATCAAGTGGGGTTTATTTCAGGGATGCAAGACTAGCTCTATATTTACAAATCAATTAAACTAATGTATTAACCACATTTTCTAGTTTCTATATGTAAAGTTTTGGTATCCAGTGCCTGGCTGACTAGAAAGGGACTATACCTTGGAGAGTTAGCTAATTACTAGTGATAGTAAATGACTAGTCTTGAGAGCACTCTTTTCATATGCAAACTAACCAATCTAGCATGCAGATCCCCAACTGCCTCATCTACTGGGCTCATATACTCTGCCCTAATCACGCTTCTTAGGGTCAGGTAGTAGCCACCTAGGGACAGGCACTATACCCAGAAGCCCACTGATACTGAAACCAGTCAAACCCTAAACCAGCTGAGTCTCCTGCCTGGTCCATTCCTTCCCATGAAAACCACAATGAAGCCTCCTGTCCCAGTTTTCTCCTCACGTCCTCTGCCTCCTGACTAATCCTGGAGCTTCCGCCTGTGCCCCGTGCTGTGTGATGTGCCATGCCCCCATTTCTAGGGATCTGTGAATAGAACAAATTTCTTTTTTCATGACAATCATTTCCATGTCTGTGAGTCTGACCATACCTAGTTAAATTCCATGTGCTTTTACAGCAGCAATCCATCATATTAACAGGCCAAAGAGGAAAACCTCATGATCAGCACCTGATGCAGAAAAGTATTTTATAAAATTCAATACCCATTTCTGATTTAAAATGCTCTTGGGAAAATAGGTCTGTATTTCCAGATAATGTGATTATCAACACAGAAAATCCAAAAGAATCTATTAAAAAAACAACAACTCCTATAACTAAAGAGTGATTTCATCATCAACATTGCAGGATAAAAAGAGAAACATACAAAGAATCTATTGTGTCTCTGTATATTAACAATAAGCATGAAGACATCAAAATTAAAAATACATCACCTTTTACAATTGCTAAAAAAATTAAATATTTAACTCTAAATCTAACAAGACATATCTAGGATTTGTATGCTGAAAACTACACAATGCTGATGAGAGAAATCAAAGATTTAAATAAATTGAGAGACATCTTATATTGTGACTTGGAAGACAACATACTAAATATGTCAGTTCTCTCACATTGATAGACAGGTTTAACGCAGTACCTATCAAAAGCTAAGTAAGATTATTTTGTAGATATTGCTAGGAATATCCTAAAATTTACATGAAAAGCATAGACTTTAGGATAATGAAAACAATTTTGAAAAGGGGAATCAAATGGAAGGAACTATTCTATCCAATTTTAAGCCTCAGCTATAGCAATCAAGACTGGGTGGTGTCAGAGGGAAAGAAGCATAGGTCGCTGAAGTGGAGTAGAGAACTCAGAAATAAGACAACACAGATATGCCCAACTGAGTTTCTACTAAGGTGCAAAGCATTTCTGGGGAGGAAAGAATGCTTTTCAATAAATTGTGCTGGAAAAATTGTTCATCCCCAGGTCAAAAAATGAAACTGCAAACTATATACCCCATGCAAAATTAACCCAAGAGAGATCACGGATGTAAATATAAAACATAAAATTATAAAAATTTTAGAAAAAATATAGGAGAAAACTTTCAGCATCTCAGATGAAGCAAAGACATTTAGACTTGATTCCAAAAGCATAATCTAGAAAACAAAGAAATAATAAATTGGATGTTGTCAAAATTTAAAACTTTCACTCTATGAAACAGTTGCAAAGAGAAACTGCAGACTGGGAGAAAATATAGCAGATTTATTTGAAAGAGCCCAAAATTGGAAGTAACCTACATATCTTTTAATGAGTGAGGGTTAAACAAATTGGTACATTTATACCATGGAACACCACTCAGCAGTTAAAAGGAACAGTTACTTACATACACAACAATCTGAATGAATCTCTGGAGAATTTTGCCAAGTGAAAAAAAACAACCTTAAAAGGGTACTTATATGATTACATTTTCCATACGATATTCTTGAAATGACAAAATTATAAAAACAACCCATTCGTGGTTGCTAGGGATTAAGGTTGGGTAAAGGTTGATGGAAGTGGGTATGGCTATAAAAGGTTACTGTGAGTGATCCTTGTGATGAAAATGTTCTGTATCTGACTGTATCAATTCAGTACTCTGCTTGTGATATTTTCTAGTTTTGCAAGATGTTATCAATGTGGGAAACTAAATAAACGCTATATGTAATCTCTCTGTATTGTTTCTCAAATTGCATGCAAATCTACAATCATCTTAAAATTTAAAAATTATTGTGACAATTTCAACATTCCCCAAAATGAAGTAGCCATTTTATTAAGTATAGTAGAGGCATTTCTAAGGATGATACTTTGTGCCTCACATGGAATGTTAAACAAAAAATGCCCAGGTAAATGGTAAGGCACAAGGTACATTGCAGGGCCTTCTAAGCAGCTGTTCTCTGTTTTCTTCGAGAGTGCTAGGCACCATTAAGTGACTCTTGCAGTCCATTAGAAATTGCTTCTTTATTTAATGGGCACTTTGTTTATACTTCATTTTCACACAGCACTATTTAAGCACCCCTCAGCTGCCTTTTCTTGTGTTTGATCTGGATTTAGGAGCAACATGATAGAAGCAAAACTATTTCCTCTCTTTCTTTGATAATCAGGTACAGATGTTCCTAGTGGCAGTTGACTGAGTTTCCTGCTGGATAACGTATCATTTTGTAAGATGTGTAATGCTTGCAGGCTAACACACTTCACATCAGTTCAAAACACACCTGCCCTCAAAATTGCATTTCCCTGTGAAGCTTGGGGAGCTTGGCTCACATGGGCTGCCCTCTTTCACTCTGTTCCTTTCTCACCTCTTCTGCTCTGCTGTGGAAGTCAGAACAGGACAACTCAAACTCACAAACGCTGTAAACTTTCCACATCTATTAAGATGCCTTTGAAAGCCAAAGACACAGAAGAAAATGGAGAGGATGAGCACCTGAGCTGCCTCTTAGATGTTCTGCCTCCCTCTGGTAAGTAGCTCTGAGTGTCTTTCAGAGCCTTGACAGAAGTCATCCATTTATTCAGGTACCTGTATGTATGTAGGTCTGCACATGGCATAAAGACACAAGCATGAAGTTTGGTTTTATCTGTTCAGTTCATGCATATCTTGCTAGTGATACCCATTTCCCACATCAAAGCAGACAGATAAAACATTTTCAGCAGCATAAATGGGCTTCACTGATGCAAGAGAGCCTTCTAAAAATGCTGTATTTCATGGTGATGGGTATCTATCATACTAGTGGTAGTCATTAGTGTGAAAGTCACATATCCAGCTACTTGCAAGGAAATGGAGAACACATGCAATAGCAGTAACTGTCCAAATACTTCATGCATATCTGTAGCAAGCCTGATAGAGGAGAGAATGTGTTTATTAGGAAGGCAGCTGGACAAAAGCTCCAAATGATCATGGGCTATGGCTTTTCTTCTAATATATGCTCTTTAAAGGTACTGTTGACTTCCAAGAAGCTTCACCAACCCAAGTTCTCTTGAGAACAGAAAGAGCTTGGCATTTTTTATGCAAATTCAAATCAGAGCATGCTAGAAGACAAAGATGGGTCCGCAGATCCCAGAACAATTATAGCCCTTTCACAATTCCCTTAGCCATTGTAAGTGAAACTGCTATCTGTCACACTGGCCCAGGCCAGCAGATCAGGCACAGAACCTTCCCAGGCTGCAACTTAAAAGCATTCTTGATGATCTCATTTATATTTCATTCTGGTGCACAGATCAACAAGCAGTCCCTGAGTTCCTTTCAGAGTGAAATGCAGGAATACAGGGCTGTATGAGATGCACTCCTTGTCTTCAATCAGTGCCCTGTCCAGTGACAGTAAGAAAAATGACAATGCTTTGTTTGAGAAAAAGACACAGAATTTGAAGTTTAGGTTCTGTGGTTTATGGTAGTTCCTTAGAACAGAGTGAATAAACAGTGTAGATATCCAGAGGTCAAGGTCAGGGCAAGGCTGGATGTCTGCAAAAACCAAAGAAAAAAACCTTATATAAAAGAGCTAATACAAGATTTGGTGATGAATATGACAAACATACATGACTATGTTTGAGAGTCTTAAGAGTTTATTTGCCACCAGGAGTCCCTACACTTAGCTTAGCACCACTGTTTTCTAAGAATAAGCTTCAGGTGATCTCTATTTTTAAGGATACAAATAAAAGGCAACAGAAAACATGACTATAGATTTGATGAACATATTGATTACACTAGTATCTGCCTTGTACGTGGTAGGAAAGCCTTGAGTAACAGGAAAACCAAGATAATCTCTCTCTCTCTCTTTTCTCTGTACTTAATAGATCACCACATGGGAGACCTGCCTTCTTCCTTGGCTCTGGAAGTCTCATTGCTGGCCCGGTGAGATGACCAAGAAGGTGACCTTCCTCAAGGAAGGGACCGCTGCTAGGTGGAGGGAAAGGGAAGGTGGAGGGAAAGCCTGGCAGGTTCATCCAGCCAGGCCTGTGTCTGCAGAGCTGAGCCCAGGAATGGGAACTTAATTTGCCATAAAAATCACTTCCAGCTTCTCTAACCACAGTGACTTGAAAAAAGGTTTATATTTGACTATTAAATAGCAAATGCATTGTCGTCAGCATACAATGCTTCCTCTTGAATTTTCCCTCAGGGTCTCTAAGTGGTAAATAGATGATTGTTGCTCCTTAATCACCAGCCAATTCATGGCGAATCCCAGAGTGCCTGAATCGCTGACTTGCACAGAAAATCAGTGCCAGAAGTCTCACAATGCTTCGTATGGCTCAACCTGCCTCTTTGTGCTTTAAACTCACAGCCATGGTGTCTCCCAGAGAAAGAAGCATGTTGGAAGGAACACAGAAGTCATTCATAGCGAACCTTTTGGCAAATGTGAAGCTTTTAAGGACACAAATATTTTTGGTCTGTAAATAAATCTGTGATAATCAACTGTAATAAATATAACAGATGTAATATATGTTCTAACAAACTGCAATCAGTAAAGGTAATTTAATAGCTAAGAATTGGGCACTTCTTACCTACCAGGAACTTCTACATGTTATCTCATGTAGCATCACAGCAATATTATGTAGGTATTATGTATATATAAATTATCTGTATTATTAATTTACAGACCAAACATAGATAAGGAAACATAGCCTTATTTAAAGTAGCTAAAAACAAGGTCGCCCTGGCTGGCATAGCTCAGTGGATTGAGCATGGGCTTCGAACCAAAGCATAACAGGTTCGATTCCCAGTCAGGGCACAAGACTGGGTTGCAGGCCATGGCTCCCAGCAACCGCACATTGATGTTTCTCTCTCTCTCTGTGTCTCCCTCCCTTCCCTCTCTGAAAATAAATAAATAAAATCTTTTAAAAAAGTTCCTTTAAAAAAAAACAAGATCAAGTTCACATATCAAGTAAGAGACCAAATGAATTTGAAGCCAGACCTGACAGTTCTGATATTCAAGTCCTTATCCCCTCTCCCGCATCATTACTCTATGATAGTCTCATTTACACTCTATGCATCAGCAACATTTGGACTGTCGACAGCCCTCACGTGGGTTTCTGGGATGTGCATGCTTACTGATTCAGATAAAGTAATAAAACGTTTCATAAGAATAAATCTCAAATTCAAGTTAAAATGTCCTCATCTTGCTTTAGCTGCACATGCCTTATACAAATTTCATAAGAAGGCCATCATCACAGTTTGAAATTGTTGTCATTTAAAGAGAGTTAAAGATGTTATTAGAATAGAATAAACAAGTATTCTTAAGAAGCATTCTGAAAGTTTTAAAGATGAACCTGAATATCTCCATATGATTTTCCACCTTATTGAGGGACATTGTTTTTTTTTTTTTATAGCATGGATATGCATTTTAACTTGGCTTTACTCTGCAGGAGATTCGAGTCATCCAGAAAGTTCCTTGTGCTTAAGCACATTTCTTTTTCTAATCACTAAATATAAATCTGTACATCAAACACTAGCCACAACCTATCTCCACAATGAACAGACTTAGATGACATCACACAATTTATTTGCGGCACTGCTCCTCTGCCCTTGTGCTGGAGTTGGTGGAACTCCCCAACACTCTCACCTTCTCCTCTCCCCAGGATCATGGCCAAACTAAGTTTCCAGTCCCCTTGTTTTGGGGGAAGACGATGATGAAGTTCTGGAGAATGAGATATTGGTGGAAGGTCCACCAACCAAACATATGTGATTTCTCCATCTTTGTCTCCCTTCTCCATGTGGCTGGAAGTGAAAGACTCTGAGACCCCAGAAGATGGGGGAGCGCAACAAGGGAAGGAGCCCCAACTTGTTGGAGGAGAGATCCGTGGCCAGAAGAGCTGCCTGGCCCAGGACGGCCCTGCAGGATTTTGTGGGAATGAGAAATTAGTGCTTGTTCTGTTAGTAAAACCAAGCACAGCATAGCTTATCTTGCCCTCATGAGCTCGAACACTGACAGTGAAGGGTAGGGGACATCTGGGCTGCAGCAATGACTCGGGAGGTGTCAACTTGTAGGTGATATTTAGATCTATGCACTTTGTGAGGTCACCCAGGAAGGGAGTGAAGACAGGGCAGAGACGAGAACCCAGGACTGAGCCCTCAGCAGGTAACTGTCATACTTAAGGGGAAAAAATATGAGAAGAATACAAATGTCTGAAGGATGGCCAGTCTGGCATTTTTGAAGTATCTCAGTGCTTCCACAGTTGGCAGAGATCCTCAGCAGCTGGATAAGATGAGGGCTGAGAAATGTCCCTTGAATGTGGGGCAATGTGAAGGTCCCTGCTTTTAAGGAGCTTACCTTCTTATTGGAAGAGATAATAATCAAAGTTAAAAAAAAAACAGGCTTAGGTAGAAGATGCTACATTGGAAATAAGCAGGGAAGAAGGATAGGGAATGGTGAGGAAGGGCTTGCATTTTAAACACTTGGTCAGAGAAGGCCTCTGTGAGAAGGTGACCTCCACGTAAAGACAGAAGGTGGTAGGGGAAGCCAGTCGTGCGGCTGCCAGGGCTAGTGTTCCAGCAGCAGGAGCTCCCCTGTGTGTCTGAAGAAGGGGTGGGCTAAACTACCAATTCCCAAGTAGGCACGGCACAACACTCACTCTGGAGGGTCTCCCATGCAGAAAGAGGATTCCAAGTTAAACGGTGCATACCCGCAGTCCCTTGGGAAGCAAAGGGACACATTTCTCTATTTAATGATAGTCTTTAAGAAAGACCAGTAGCAAAGAAACCAACTGAACTCTGTTTGCTCAATTGTTTACCACATGGTTTTGGGGGCTTTTGGATTTTTTATTGCTGTTCAAGTACAGTTGTGTCCATTTTCCTACCACCACTTTCCCATGCCCCACCCACCCCCACCTCCCACCCTCAATCCTTCCCCACTTTGGCTTTGTCCATGGGTCCTTCATACGTGTTCCTTGATGACCCTTGTTACCCACGTGTGACCCACGTTCCCATGTCCCATGTGTTTTAAACTGTAGGACATTTTTGGAAACTCATATAGTTACAGAGAGTCAGCATGCGATTTCAAAGAATTACTTTGTCCTTTTAAGAACTACATTTTAGTCATTTGGAAATCTGTGTTACTCATATTTTACCCAGCTTGCCCTTGGTCTTTAGGTCTTTAGAAAGAGTGACACCCACTGATCTCTTGCTCCAGCAAGTAGGAACAAGGAACAGAGTCTCCTCCTGAGCAATCAGCCTATTTTTTCACTCCAGTTCTTTGTTCTCCTGTCTCGGGAAACAACAGCACCATCCATCAGAGCTTAAATGACACCTGCGTCTGAGGTTAGCACAGAGCATAATCTCTCCTTTAAATGGGAACACGTTGAGCCTTGGTTTGGTGTCCTCTTGAGCACAGGACACTGGCAGAAGAAGAGCCCATAGAAATGGCTGGCAGGTCACTGTGACCTGGGACCCAGGAGAGCCAGGCTGGACCTAAACAAAACCCCTACTGAGTCCAAGAGTCATTTCACACACACAAAGAATGCGGCTTTTTGCCACCTAAGTACGGGTTTGCTGCTTTGCTGGGCAGAAAAAAAATACATGCTTTGTACATGGAAGGCAAGTAACTGCCCTTGGGGGGAATTTTCTTTTCCCTTCTTTCTTGAAACACTATCTTGTACCCCACTTCTTCTTGCTCCTCTGCCTTCCATGCAGCACGGGGCCTAGATTGTCTTGTAAACAAACCACTATCTAGAGAAAATCCTTGCTAAATCACGCCAAACTACTCCAAGGGGGCCGTGAAATTTAACATCGATTTAAGCATCTCTGGAGATCTGATACACTCATATATTTATGTTTCATAAAGTCTTCTGCAAGAGAGTTTTGACAGGTGTGTAGACTTTACAACAGTGTTTCTACACATATTTGTGTATCACATTGGCCTGAGTGCTGAAAGTACAATTGGCTCCTTAATAGCTATTGACTGTTGGTTGTAAATATCTGAAGAATGCTTTCATGAAAAGAGCCAGTTATCTTGGTAGTTTAAAAAAAATGATAGAGATGATCCCAGAGAAAATAACAGCTCGCTAAAGAGGAGTTGTTAATTCTGAAATTTTGTTTGTGCTCTTAACTCATCTGTGAGAATCTTTGGGAATTTAAGGGCCAAGTGAGAGAAGATTATTGCTAATGAGATTAGATATTTTCTATTAGAGAAAATTTACTACCACCATGGTAATATACCTGGGGGGAAGTGGTTTTCCTGGTTTTTCATCAGCAACAGAAATTCTTGTAAGTGTTTAACATTAGCAAAAACACTATGGTTATTGAAAACTACAGCATTAAGGTAGTCTATTCAGATTAAAGGCTTTCAGAATGTGCTGATGTCTTGAAGAAAATGCTTTTAGATATAATAGTTCCATATTCGCCTATAAACACAGATACATCTACAGGGTAACATCATCTGGGGACATCTCAATCAGCTCCAAGGGGGAGAATGTGTTGTTTCGTGTCAGCATAATTAGAATCTGTCCTAGCCTCCATGGCATTTGCACTGAAGAAGTGAGGAACCCACTCCATGGGGGAGGAGACGCTTGAAAGGTAAGTGACATTTCCAGGGATCTTATTCGGCATGTTATATTATTATTTTGCTGCCCTACTTCATTTTATGTTCGCATTTTATCCATTAGCTATAGTTCTGCAACTGACTATTAACTCAGGATAAAAGTTATTTGACTCTTTCTTTCCTCCTCCCTCCACCACCCCCTTACACACACACACCAGAGATTACAGTGTGCCATTGATATACATATATATTTATTTTTTAGTTTTTTTCTCTTCTTTGTTTATGAATGAGGCCTCCCAAATATAGGAGAAAATGCATTCACATTTACAAAATAAAATAATTCAAAAGCAGCCTTCTTAGTATACATGAGTTAGTTGTGGCTTTGGGGGCATTAACTGAGGGGTGACAGCCAGTGTCCACCCCCTTCTGGAACTGGCAAGTCCCTCATTAAAGAATTAGCCCTTTGCATAGAGCTTTAGCTCCTGATAAAATAAAGACACCACTGTCAATGTAAGATCACCCCAGTGATCTTTCTCTCATATTTCTTGGCAGCAGATTTGGAGCTGTGGCTGGTTTGAATTATGTGTGTGTGTGTGTGTGTGTGTGTGTGTGTGTGTGTGTGTGTGCGCGCGCGCGCGCTCACGTGCTGGTGGTGGAGGGGAGTGCTGATAAGGAGCTACTGTTTTGCATTTGAAGGGCCGAGAAGGAGGCCTGCCACTCAAGGCAGAAAAACACAGACCGCAAGCTCTCACCGGTTCTGTCCCTCTATTGGTGTCACCAAAAGGGACACACTTATGGGCACCTATGGGAATTCAACACTGTGTTTCAGGAACAGTGTGGTCAATGGACACTTTGTATCCATGCTACACAGGCTGCAACTTTAGTTATTTCACCTCTATGGGTGTGGTTAGTTCCTAGTAAAATCCTGAAGGTGCTTGTGAGGCTTGGACGGATTGTTGTGTGCAACCTCAGAGCCTGGCAATTGGAATACACCCTGCATGTGCCTCTTTTAAGCCTTTAGTCACATTTCCCCATCTCTGTGGAAGCTTGTCCGGGCACGCCCATGTGACCAGGCCACTTCTGTCTTCCATTCATAGCCTTATACCCACCCCCTCCATTTGTCAATGATCTCACACAAATTATGTGTCTCCTGGTCCATCATTACCCCTCCTCTGCTCTTGGGGGCAGGGCTGAGGCCCAGCCCTGCCCCCACCCCATCTCCCAGGCTCTCTTTCAGCCCGTTGGAACTATTGAAAAGAAATCTGAGGTGAGTGGGGTGGGGAAGCACTTTCCCTCTGTGCTTCCACCTTGGGTGGTCCCTTCTCTGAGATTCTTGCTCCCTCAGGACAGGCCCACCTGGGCTTGGTCCCTGGATGCCGATAACCCTTTGCCTCTCAGCCTCAGGTAGGTCTGGCTTCCTGTTCTTGCTGTGCTCTAGTTTACCTCAGTGTTCCCCTTTGGCTACTCAGATTTTCCATCACCTGTGTGGTGTAGCCAATTCCTTGTATTAGGTGACTCCACTTTTTAATACCTGTTTCTGATTGGACCCTGACTTATACACAATTGCTGTGTTATTGACATTAATGAAATTCACCCTCTGGTTTGGAAATTCATGCTATGGAATTTCAAAGCAATGGACCCATAGTTTTCTCAGGAAACTGGACCTAGACTTTCCAGGGCCAGGTAGCTTAAGGAGCCCAGTGAGTATAGCTCTATGCATAGGCACAAAGGATGTGTGCGGTTTGTCCAGGTGGGACCTTTGTTCATCCTGGCCATCGATTAAAGGGATACTCCTGCAGGGACAACCAGCGAGACCCTCGATGGCTGGGGGTGGCCTGTCCCAGCAGGGCTGAGAGCTGAGAACCCTCTCCTGAAACACATGATCCA
The DNA here is from genome assembly GCF_019186645.2 of Phyllostomus hastatus. Lineage (NCBI taxonomy): Eukaryota > Metazoa > Chordata > Mammalia > Chiroptera > Phyllostomidae > Phyllostomus > Phyllostomus hastatus. The sequence continues at coordinate 7,162,354 of NW_025334017.1, read as the reverse complement.
TATTCTACATTGGGTGAGGGGTGGGGAACCCACCGAGTTTAGGGTAAGTGTTTACAATGAACTTTCAGGCACTTGCTGCTGTTTGCATCACATCATCCAGTGGCATGTTGGGGTGAGGAAGATCCTTCCCAGCCCCGGCAGGTTCTCCTACTTCCTAATCTCACTGCACCTAAAACAGTGATAGCTGCTAGCCACTGCCTTTTAATTGACTTGTCCACAGGATGCACATTGACCGAGAACCTGCCATGTGCCAGGCTCTGGGTAGAATTCCATTCTGCCCATGAGGAGTTATAGTCTAGGGAGGGAGACAGTGATACTCCACTACACCGTTGGGTAAAAGTACTGATAGAAAAGAGGGTACAGGTGAGGGCAGGGAAGGGGTTCTGCTTTCAAACACCTGGCACACAGCCAGGCACATAGTAGGTCCTCGAACACAAGGTCCACCCAGTAATAGTGGGTGCTGGGGCTGGAGACCAAGTGCAGGAACACAGTTGATGGAACCCATAGTCTCCACTGAACACTAGTATCTGGTTCAAGTGAGTAGAAAAGGTGGTTCAAACCTATAGCTTTCCAGCTGACACCTGAACCAATTCCACTGACTGTCGTGCATTGATGGCATGAGGATGTACTCCCATGTGACAGGACTGGGGTGGGACAGGGGCACACTCTTCCTAGTCTGAGGGCACCCTCACTCTATTTAGGAAAATAAGACAAATACAGGTCAGAGTTAGCAAATAATATAAGTCCATACACAGTGAAGCTCAAAATCCTGAGCTAGAGGTGACTATGCAGTGCGGGGATTGTCTTTCAGGTAAACTTTCCCTGCATCAAAGAATCTATGCAACAGAAATAAATGTCCAAAAGGATGTTTGGGCTGTACCAAAGCGGCACTGTAGACCCCCTCGCAGAAGAGGGTATGTGTCAAAATGATGGGTTGGTGTTCACAGGCTGTATGCTGTTTGGATTTCCCCTGAAATGGATAGAATAGGGGTGGAATGTGAAATGGAAGCAAAACAAACTTTTTTACTTAGACATCTGATTGGAGCCTGGTTCTAACTCTTAATAAACCTGCAAAAGACTATTCACAGCTTGATAGGGCCAAAGATACAAAATGATATTCTAACAACCTACAAAGTGGTGTTGTATCTGATCTAACAGCAGTCAAGCACAGGAGTGAGATCTGCTTTGTGTACCCTGAGCTTATCTAAAAAAAGAGCCACATTTAACATGTAGAACTATCTACTCTCTCCCATCCTAATACCCCAGACACTATTCAGTAAATATTTGTAGAGCAAATGAAATAGAGAACAGCATGAGAGCAATAAACCACCACACCAAAAAGTCCACGGCCTATTCTATTACACACACTATAAACTCAGCTTTTGAGGTGATTTTTCTAATTGAAAGGCAGGTACATGGGGCTAGAGAGCAGGGGTAACAGTGAGTGACTGCTAATGGATACTTTTATCACCCCCAAATAGAGTTTCTAAGACCAAATAGAGTTTCTATTTGGGGTGATAAAAGTGTTCTGAGATTAGACAATGGTGATGATTCTATAATTTAGCACAACACACTGAATTGCACACTTTTTAAAAAAGGGTGAATTTTGCCCTGACCAGGTGGATAAGTTGGTTGGAGCATCACACCATACACCACAAGGTCACGGGTTTGGTTCCTGGTCAGGGCACATACCAAGGTTGTGGGTTCAATACCCAGCTGGGGTGCAAGGCAACAGATAAGTTTTTCACTCTCTTTTTTCCTCTCTCTTGCACCCACCCACTCTCTAAAATCAATAAACATATCCTCAAGTGAGGGTTTAAAGAATAAACAAATAAATAAAGGGGTAAATTATTTGGTATAGGAATTATATTTCAATAAAGGGGTTATTTTAATAAAAATCTTGATGAAATACATTACAACTTAAGAATCCAAACACAGCTTATTGTGTATAGTATAATACACTAGTTTTATTCTTGAAAACAAGGGGACATATATATTATAAGCCAATGAAAATTATGACCTTAAGTAGAGAAAAATCATTTTGTTGAAATATTAAAGCACTTTAAACAGAAGACCTGCACACAAATCAGCATGAGCTCATTAATTTAGAGCTGAAAATACTCTGTGTATCAGAAAATTGGTAGCTGGGCTATTGGTTCATTTGGTCATTTGTCCAACTAATATTTACTCTGAAATTTGAGTTGCAGTATTTTTCTAGAATCCTGAAATGCTAGGTCTCATCACTGATGGAATCACTGAGCACTACAAAGTTTTGAAATTCTCTAAGACCAACAGAGTATACTGCATACTGAGCTATATTGACTCATCTCCAACTACAGCAAGACTCTAAGACCCTCTCAGGTGGACTTTGGGAGGAAAAGTTACATAGCCATCATAGAAATGGATTCATCTTGACCACAAATCCTGGTATTTCTATGAACAGAAAAATGAGAGCTCTTGGACATGGGGACTTCCCTTTACTATTCACATCCCAGAACTACAACCAGTTCCCTATGTATCTGGCATCCACTCTAAGTAAGCTTCAACAGACTACAGCTGACAAGCAGTAACCCTGCTTATCAGTTCCCATAACCCCGAACATCCCAGTGTGGGTGCCACTGGGTTATGGAGCACTTGAAATGCCTCCTTTCCAAACCAGGATGTCCTGTCAGTATAAAACACCAAATTTTGAAGACTTAGTACAAAAAAGTCTAAAACCCCTCTTTAATCTTCATAAAATCTTTATTACATGTTGAAATGGCAATATTTTAGATATACTGGGTAGAATATAGATCCCCTCCCAAATGTAGCTGTCCCTTACCAGAGGATTAACAGAAAAGGAACTCAGTCAGAAACACAGAACAAAATCAAAAGAGGCAGAGAGGCAGGATGCCTCTGCTTACCAACTTTTTGTAACTGCTGTCACCATTGGCAGCAAATAATGAGAATCAGCTCTGAGATATTAATCTGGAAGCTAATTTAACCCTCCTGTCTTCCTGAAAGTCTAACACCATTTTCTAACCATCACCAGATTGCATTGCTGGGCATCTTCCAGAGGCTGCTGTAACTGCTGCCACTGAGCACAGCACACTTAGGGGAGTTGAACCCAATGCACAGGGAGGAGACAAATAGTGACTTTCAAACTATAATTGAGTAACACAGGTTTCACTGCATGGGTCCACTTACATGTGAATTTTTTTCAATAAATACTATAAATGTATTTTTTCTTTCTTATGATTTTCTTCACATTTTCTTTACCTTACCTTATCATAAAGATACTGTATATAATACTCATAACATTAAAAAATGCATTAGTTAACTTTATTGGGAGGGTTTTCAGTCAACAGCAGACTATAAATCATTACATTTTGGGGTGTCAAAAGCTATATGCAGATTTTTGACTACAGGCAGGGGAGGGGTCCTTGGCCCTAACTCCTGTGTTGTTCAAGGGTCAACTGTATGTTCTTACCATCCATGTGGGCAAAGGGCCCATGGCAAGGGGAAAGTGATTAGTGTGTTTGCAATGTATGAAATTAAGCCATATAATCTCCCAGATACATTCTATGGGTGTTGCCTTTATGCGAATAGTTTCCCTTGGAAAAAAAACAAATTTCCAGAATAACTCATATATGCTCCTCGCTCTTAGCCATAAATCATCTAACAAGACCCACTGTGTCTGGCCTTGGAGACACAAAGATGAAGTACTCAGTAGTCTCCTGCAAGAGTGACATGGTTTGGTTGGAAAAGATACAAGAAAACAAATAACTGAAGTAATGTTATGCATACTACAACTATGATATTTAATTACCAATGGATGTAGGAGACACACACAGCTTTATACATAATTAAAAGCAAAACTACATACACTACTATGTAGTTAATGAGCTTTTACTGCTGCATGATCATAAGTAGTCTGTGAATTATAACTTATTTATGGAAGTTAGTTCAAGCTACCTTGCTGTCTACATGTTTGTGGTTCTTTGCTGCTAGAGATGTAGAACAAACAAAGTAGAACTTAGCCTTTCATTTTAGTTCTCTATGCCAAAGAGCAGCCATTTGTCAAGGAAAATTCTATGCTTTGCCCACAACTGCTGATACACTGGAGGCTTTGCTCGGCAGGGAGTGAGACACTGGTGATGTCCAAGCATTCATTCACCGAGAGGCACTAGTGATGATAATAACACCAAACAATTTTGGAAAACAAGTGATTACAGTTGACAAGTTTTAGGAAAAAACAGGAGCTAATTAATGAGCTTGCTAATTAGTCCTCTCCATTGTGATGGTTAAACAGGTATGTCATTCTGCATACAGTAGTGCCAGGTGGCTTTATACAAGGGGCGTGTATGTGTGTGTGAGCGAGGAGAAGCACAGACAAAGATGGTTTGTGTTCTGGAGCCTCACATAATCATCTTATAAAATGTTGGTAAGTGCTTCCAAGTCTCTGTAGATTACTCTTGATTTGTAAGTTGGGCACCTTTCTTACACACAGAAAATTAGTGCTATAATATTGGGAAATTAACCACGCCAATCCTTTGATATTGCTCAAGTTACATTTCCATCTCAGTTCAGCCTACTCTTCCTTACCTGAGAGACCCTTTGGCCAAACATGGTTTGCTATTAGGTGGAGAAAGGGAAGATTTCTAGTTATTTTTTGGCAAATGTAGCTATATAGTCAGTAAAATTATTTGGAGTGCCTCTACTAGCTATTAGGTAATTAGGTATCAAAAGGCAAGAGGAAAAGGGGGCAGAGTTAAAATCTTCCTGCATAGCACTTTAAGGGAATCTACACAAATCATTCTCAAAAAAAATCTATTAAATTTAATTATGCAGGAAAAATTACCATTGCCCATTGTGTTGTCAGATATTAGGTTTTGCTTGTGTGTATGTGTTTTGGTGACTAACAAATAGACAGCCTGATAAGTTTAAAATAAAATTTTGTCATTGCAGGGGCAGCTGAGTAGAGGAAGTGACAGGTAACTGTTGTTACAGTTTTAAAATATTGAAATGAAGAGGAAGTGCTAGCTGACATATTTGATGAAATGACATCTCTGAGCTGCCTCCTTGCCTGATTTCCTGTCTCCCTCTCCCCTCCCCAATTTTATACAAGTCCTAGCTCTCGCTTAAGGCCAAACTCAGCTTCCATTTCCATCATTCATACCAACATTTACTTGAAAACCTGGTCTGTTCCCAGGGAAACTTAAACGAGGTGTGCACATGAGATCCATGAGAATAATGGGCTGCAGCAGGGGCAGGAAGGCACTGGAGGCAAAGAACAGCCAAAGAGCCTGTAATGCAGGCCTGGACTCAGCTGTGGCAGGACCAGTGGCAATAAAAGGAAGAGGATAAGTTCAAAAATTATTTAGAAGAGAGACCCAAAATGACTGTATGGGGAGGGGGACAGAGTCAGAGACAGCACGACACACAAGATGCCCTTTGGGTTTCCAGTGCTGTGCTACAGGCTGAACATTCGTTGAAGCCTAATCCCCAGTGCGGGAGAACTCGGAGGTGGCCTTTGGAAAGTGACTACGTCATGAGGGTGGAGCCCTGGTGAATGGGACAGGTGCCCTTGTAAGAAGAGACATGAGAGAGCAGCTGCTCTCTTCCTCCAGCATGTGAGGACAAAGCAAGAAGGCGGCCATCCGCAAACCAGGAGGAAAGCTCTCTCCAGTCATCATCGAATTGCTGGCACCTTGGCCTTGGCCTTTCTAGCCTGCGGAACAGTGAGAAATAAATGTTTGCTGTCTAAGAATACATATATTTTATGAAACACTAAGAACCTGTATAAAATCTATGTGAGCAGTACACATACGCCATTTTTTATAACTTGGAGCACAGATATCTTCCCAATTATTCCATACAGGTTTAAAATTGCACCCTTATTTTGGACATATCTTTGGTCAGATTTAGGACACACTACCCATTGTCAGTCACTCCCCTATTGAAAAATATTTTAAGCACAATTATATAACATGCCACAGATCACACTTTGGATGATGTTTATAATTAGGCGAGAAAGGCAAGCAGGTGTCCCTACAGGGATACATCCCTATAGAATATTTCTATGCTTGGTCTGCCCTAGAAAAGATGTAAAAGTCATAATGAATTTGTCTTCAGAAAGCTAACTGAAAGTGTTCTTTCTATGAATTAGATCATTTTTATATGGCCTGGCTTCAAGAATGTTTTAATTTTTAGTTAAAACATTTAATGTTTTAATATTAAATTACTCATCTTTACTAATCTCTGCTAAAGCTAAAGCAGTCAGACCCTTACTCATCCAAGTTAAAGGATTACATGAGCCGATAAAGGAATCAGTGTGCAGTCTGGATGCCACAGCCAGGGGTGAGGGTGGGGCAGTGGGAAGCTGTCAGTCGGGAGGTGGCTTCATCTGATGACAGGGCCAGGGTGGGAGGAGATGGAACAGTTCAGGGCATGTTTGTTCATTGGAGTAAGGCTTTTATTCTCAGACTTTCTCCTTAAGAACAGTCAGTGGGTACTGAGGGCCAGTTGCAGTCAGTTCACCACCTAAGAGAGCTCACTCCTGGTCACCGATGTATGGCCAGCTGTCCGGAGGGAGCATCTTTTCCTGGGAGGATGGCCACCTGGGACTGTGCGAGGAGGGCAGGCTGATGGGTGGTTTTGGCTGCTTCTACCTCTGTCTTTTTTGACTTCTGCCCCCTGTTAATAAGCCTCTCTTCTTTCCTTAAATGCTTTTATATGTTGGCACTAACTTGTGAGAGTAGACTACAGAAGACTTTTGATAAGCAGGTTTATTTTGCTTTTACTTAGTCTTCCAGAGCTCAAACAGCTCATTATAGGTTTTAAAGATGCTTTTCAGTTATGAAGATTTGCTATATGATTGTCCCTGGTTTTCCTCCATATTCTAGCCAACCCTATTGAAGGTTATAGATAGCTCCTCATTCTCCTCATTGGAACTTCAGCGGTTTGAAAACTAGGTCCTGGGCATAAACTAGGCTCTAAAAAGAAAATAATTAAACATCAGAGGCTAAGAGAGGGGAAAATCCTAGCTAAGGAGCATTTTTAGCCATACCAAAGCACACTGATTTATTTTCTCTTCTTCAGAGCACTGGATCTGATCTTTAATCACATGCTCATTTGTTCTGTGTTTTTCTCCGGGGTCCCCCAGGCCCCATGACTCAGTGACCACATTTGCTTTGCACTTTGCAACTTCAGCACCCAGGTCAAACTCTGGCTCCTTGAAGAGGCTTAGCAACTAAGCTTTTTCCTGGATGTTAAGCAAAATGAATTTCTTGGTGACATAACTATGTATTTACAGCTCTTCTGTAAAAGGCTCCGGCAATGACACCCAGCTGTGGCCTAGTGAGTGGGTGGGTGCAGGTGTCTTTCCGGGTGTTTTCAATATTTCAAGAGTTCATCTCAGAACAGAATTTTCATCTCAACAAAACACAACTACCTCAAATAAGCAAAAACCACCTTATATTTGATGCTAGTTTTAGTTTCTATTTTTCTTACTACTCGGTTACACATATTTTTAGTATTAAATATAAAATAAACAAATTATTGATAAACACAGTTCCTAAAATAATAACTATGCTTTTTAAAAGTTTTTTTAACCTATTTCGGGTGTTCACCAGGTGTCAGACCTTCTGCTGTGTGCTTTTGCACATGTATAAATTAAATATCATAACAGTCTTATGAAGAGTAATAATATTATTAGTTTCATTTTAAGGATGAAAAAATCGAGGCTCAGAGAGGTTAATTAATTTACCACAGGACCTATAACCAACATATTTCAGAGTCAGGATTGGAATCCAGGCTGCCTGACTCCAGCGTTCCTATATCGAATAAATTAAGGGGAGGAAAGTTACTGAAAGATATTATGCTAACCAGATTTGAAGGTTTCAGACTTGCATACATATGGGTAGGTTATTTACCTGTTATCTTATTGAGCCAGGCTTCCCATGCTTGTTTAGCATGACTAATAAGTAAATAGCAAATGTAAAGGGGTTAGAAAATATTCTTAGAAATGCTAGAAGTCTGTTTTGGGACCTTTGGACATTGTATCTTTCACTAATAGTTCAGAGATAGGCACTTAAGTTCACATGCAGAGTTCAGAAGCATCTAGAATCAGGACATTATGCCAGAAAAGCTTGAGAGCTTATGGAGATATAAAGAAAGATGATGAATATAACTGAGGCATCCATCGTGTGAGTCAGCTGCTTGCAGAGGCAGTATTCCCTGAGGAAGCTCTGAAGAATTATGTTAAACTGTATTAATGTAAGAGGGTAAAAGAGAAGCCTGATTTTTAATTCAGCTTTGGAGTTCCCTTGGCTGGTGAAACAATTACAGGTCCCTTGCCATCAGCCTTCAGCGTGTCAGCAATTTTTTTCATTGCTTATTCAAATGCATCCCCAGGTGTCCTAGAGAAAATTCCCTATTTCCCCTCATTACTTTCTTCGTTATTTTTACTACAATATTGGCTAAAGAAATGGCCCTTATTTGTAGCCTTGTTTATAGCTTTGTGCCTTTTTAAATTCATTGATCTATTCATTAATTCTGCTTATGTCTCTCCCACCTTATCCCACGTTTATTGGTCAGGCTTGGTCCTGGGGACAGACGGGGACCAAATGTCCCTGGCTCTCTTTTTCCCCTGGCCCCTGGACCATCATCCTGCCCACACTGACACAGTCTCCACTAGGCTGAGTGTATGGGGCAATGCTGCCTTCTGTGCAACAGTTACTGACTTCATTTGTGCTCAATAAATTTACCTATTCTGTTGCTCAGCAGATCTCTTATGGATGTTAGAGGGAGGAGGCTGGTTGATCTAACAAACCAAATGCCTAAAGTCTAAGCCTTGAAGAGTTTGACTACAGTGTACTAAATTCTTTCATTTCTTCCTATAAACAGCAATATATTGAGTGGGGCAAAAACCTAGCTGCAGAATAATATATATAGTAAATAAATATATATATTTACAAACAAAATTCCTGCTTATTTATGCTTGTATGAGCAAGGAGGAGGGGGTGGAGGATGTATACACTGGGTTGTGTGCACTGTCTGTATCAGAGGAAGGGAGTGCAGGGGGAGAGAAAATGATCTCAGCCTTTCTAGAGTTATGCTGTGTCACCACCTGTTTCATTAGGTAAAATTAGCATGCTTTCTTTTTATAGTTTAAAATATATCAAATAAAATTTTACATTTAAAAAACAAATAGAAAACATAAACAATCCTGTGAGGTTGGGACTGTCAATTCCTTATTTTTATGGGTGAATAAACTGAATCCGGGAGAAACCAAGGTCTCCCTTAGGTCATGGGGACAGAAACAGGAAGAGCCAAGCTCCAACCTAAATCTTCTGTTTGGGAGGACAGTGAGACCTTGCCCACAGCACCTGGGTCTTTTCCATAGAACAAAGACACCACAACTTGTCAAGCTTTGGGACAGGGTACAAAAATAAAATAAAATTCTCAGGTGCTGAGGGATAAGACATTTTGACTAAAAGGATTAATAGTAGACCAGTTGCCTATGGATGTGATGTCTGACACCACATCCATAGGTAGATTTCTACCTATTTCCATAGGTGGAAATTCTCCAAGTTTTCTTCAAGTCCTGAGACCCTCTACCAGTCCACAACTATTGTCAAATGGCTCTCGGATTGGGTTTCCCAATTTCTGGCATAAGGAAGTAGGTTAAGAGTGACTCTTACTTGTAGGTATGAACAACCGTGTGAGTTGTGAGAACTTAGTTGGGAAATGCTTAGGATGTTTTTTTACTTGCTTCTCTGTTTTGAATATAGTTTTTAATATTTGATGTCAGTGAAAATTAATTTACATGCTAAGAGATCCTCAGCTCTCCCATGGAGAAGTCTCAGAAAAGAGGAGAGATGCTGTAGTGGTGACATCCCATGGTGATCAACAAATTAAGTGCCCCTGCACTGAGTAGGCAACTAACCGGAACAATTCTGGCACCTTGAGGCAGGCTTCACCCAACACCAGAAAGTTCAACAGACATAGCCAAACTTAAACCAAGAACTTTACATGGTTCAGTTTCTCCTTGGCATCATATTTAAAGAAACAAAAGTCTGGTAGAAAAAATATATATATAATCTAAACAATTCAGATATATGGAATGTTTCTCAGAACATACAAGTGCATAGGCACACACACAATGGCTGAGAGAGACAGTCAGGGGGCACTTTCTCAATGTACAGCAGCACTTTTTAATTTTACATTTAAATATCCCTCATTTTCCATCTCACCCGGGTCCGACAGAAACTCCCAAACAAGGTTTCTTTCCTTCCTCCAGTCCCGTCTTTGACCCTTTCCCTGCCTGGCCTTTCAGCCTCTCTGGTCTCCACAGCCCAGGTGTGCCTCCAGATCATTTCCTCCTTCCCTGGCCTTGTGTAACCACTCCCCACAAATAATTTTCTGCCACACAGCCAGGGAGCAGCTTCTACTTTGTTTGTTATTCCCTTAAGAATCTGCCCCATCTTGCCTAGACCAAATGTCCTCTCCACCAACCTCAAACTCAACTGAATCCTGACCGATTGAATTTTCCACCTTGTAAGACTGAAGTTCACCTTGCTGTCCAGTGTATGGAACACCAATCTGGTAGATCACAGTGAACAGTGAAGGAGAGCGGGGACTGCTGCAACTGGAGCTACATCAAGGAAGGTTTCCTGGACTGAGTTGCCCCTTTCTATTCTTGCATTCCTCAGTAGAGCTGTGTCCATTGGTTACCTATTTGTGCTCCACTCTTTTGGTGGAGATTGATGCAGGGTAAGAACTCAACCTAATATATGTTATGTAAATATTTTGTATTTTGCAAGTTAGCAAAAATAAAAATCAAGAGCTTGAACTCAACTAACAGATCATCTTGGGGTAAACCACTGTAAAATTCAGTATTTTTTTCTACCTGTTGTTTTATAATAATATTTATTCTATGCATTGGAATATCCATCTCTCCATCTATCTATTTATCTGTCATCATCATATATCTATATCCTGTTCCAGTTAAGCTTTTAGGAAACCAGTGCTGAAATTTAGAAGAAAATAAAGATAATAGACCAATATCAGTACTTAAAATGAATTTATAATTCTCAAATTTTGTATCTGGGGATGGCTCCAGAATAATAGTTGCTAATCCTAGAAATTATGCAAACTAAGAAGATTGTTATTTCTTATTTTCTTCTGTTGCAGATTCTTGTTATCCAAGGGCACATCTCCACATCGTCAGGTTGCTGGGGTTCCTCTTGGCTCTGGCACAAGTGTTGTTGGAGAAACTGCACTCAGCCCAGATGCCACACTAAAGCAGCCTCCTGTGTATGCTTTAGTGAATGGTGCAGGGAATTCATGAAGCTCTGTTCTGTGTTGGTCAGGGTCTAGCTTTGAGAGTCTCCAAACTTTTTGATAGTGTACACTTACGTGTACTTTGACTGCATGGATGAAATCAATGAAGATAGAAAAGACATTTTTCTTGCTATACCTCAGGGCATCTTGTACACCACCTAGAGACTATTAGTCTGTCTTATACTTAAATAAAACCTGTGTTTCAATGCCTTAAGAGAGGGTAGGTGGCTCCTCATTGGAAATACTTGGCACTTCTGGACAGTGAAAGCCTGGAGGCTCTACCGGCACACAGGGAAGGTGCTGTGAGAGCCGATGATCCTCTAAGTTTCCTGAATTCTGCAATCCTGCTGCCATCCCTCCTCGTTGTAGTTGCCAGGGGATTTCTGATGAACAGAAGGGGGAAATCTATTGACTCACTGATTATTTTGATGCCTTTGAATAAAGTCAAATACCTTGAGATGACTTAGCCATAACCATTGGAAAGACAAGAAACTCCTAGCATCCATTTTTACCCTTTTTTACCCTTTTTTTCCTAGAAAAGGTTCATGATGTAAATTTATGATTGCAAAACAAAGAGGGAGGCTGAGAGTGGTGTAGCCTCAAATCCTGGGCTTCCAGAACAGGTGCCCCAGCAGCACACCTGGGCTGCCACTCGGGAGGCCACCCCCCTTTCCGCTCCTGCCTCAGGAAAGTGTTCATAGGCAAAAATGAAAACCATGAAAAATGGGCCTGATATGAGGTGACAAAGCCTGTCACAAAGCCTGTGACAGCCTAGAAATGCAGAAGGAAATGCTATGGGAGCAAAAGGCAAGAGCCGTGAGGATAATTCAGCCAAAAGCCTTGGGCCTTCTCCCAGAGCAGCAGTGAGTCTTCTGTTCTCTCTGAGCACCTAACTTCTGCTTCCCTCCGTGGCTTACCATGTGGGGTACAGAGAATAAGCTAAATGTTATGAATCTATAAAATGTGTTAATAAATTGCCTGCGAAGCAGGTGGCTGGTCCCAGCAGAGGTAGTGTATGAGAACAGCTGTATTTGATACCTCATCCTCCTGGCCTGGGGGAAGAAGCTACTGCCTGAGAGGGTCGGTGAGGGTTTAGTTACTGCACAAAGGTGCTCATGTCAGTGACGCTGACTCTCAGCACCGTAACTGTGTTTCTCTCTCCTTTCCTCAGTAGGCTTATCTTCCTTTCATAGCTTTTCTCAGTGGGTTACAGGCTGGTTACAGCAAGAACAAAGGTAAAAGCAGGCTCCTTATACCAGTCTGGAAGCCTTAGACCCCCACCCCAGTCCCTGGAGGAGGCCATGTCTCCATCTCTTGGAAAACAGCTGAGACCTACCATCTTTGTTAAAGATGTTTCATTCCATATCCCCACTTTGTATCACAAAAATGTCTCAGTTCCAATACAAGTAGAGAAAAAAGAAAGGAATACAAAATATGAAAAAGGTTTTCCAAATAATTTCAAATAAAACTTGAGTGTCCTGTTTTTGTCCTTCGTCTTTTATAACCTATTTATTGCTCAATAAATAGATCTCACTTCAGTCATGGAGCCTTGCCTGTCTAATGGCCTAAACTCCCGAGTTATACATTACTTTCTTAGAGCTTCATAGCGTCTTTATTTTCATACTTTTCTTTGCAAGTATTAGCTTCTATGTCCATCACTCTCACAAAGTTGTGATCTGCCTTGAGGCCGGAACCCAGATTTATTTCTTTTTCTTCCCCCTTCTCATTTTTATTTTATTTTATTTTATTGTCTTCTTCTTTTTTTTTGTGGCCTAGCACAGTGCTCAGTGTGTATTGATTGATAGGTCCTTGGAGCTAGTGCATTAATCAGTTGTTCAGAACCAGAAAGGAAGTTTTCCAAAAGTTCCCTGTCCAGAATGTCAGTGAGTTAGCATTCCTAGAATCATTAATAACTCCCTTCTTGCATGCATTTGTGATCAAGGAGATACTCTGTATAGTAGCTATGAATAACCCAAAGCACTTCTACTGCAATATTAATGGAGTACATCCTTTGCATTTTGTGAATATTACTGCAGCATGTGATTTGCCCCATAAAATAAGTCTTTGACCAGGAGTTTCAAACAGAACCCAGATGAGGTTGAGATACAGACCCTGGACCGAGTGAAGCTTGGTCAGTGGCTGAGTGACATGCTACTCCTCCAGACTCAGGAGGCACTAAATTGAAGGGCCTTGCAAAGTGACAAATTGTTTGTCATGGCCTTATAGGATCATTCACATATAGATTAAATTAAAATGTTAATTCCAAAAATGCACAAAATTTTCTAAACATAAATCAGAAAGGTAAAAAATTGAGGAAGAAAATATAGATATTTGTTATTGGTGTTAACAGTAATTAAAGGATAATAAAAATTGGCAATTTAGAGACTTCTATGGTGATCCTGACGGGTAGGTCTAAGGAATTCATACTACTTTCTATCTCCTTTGTTGACTTTCAAGACACTCTACAAAATAACTGAAACTCAGGTCTTTACCTTAGTTCTCATTCCCTACCTTTATGTGCGGCCCAGTCCAAGCCAAATGGGCTCTTTGCTCTTCTTTGGGCACATGGCTCTCCCTGCCCTGGTGTTACACAACCTCCAGACAGTGATAGAGAAGCAGTTGCTCCTTTACTGGTTGTCGCCAGGATGGATGCCATCATGTAAGAGCACTTGGGCTTTGCACAGGTAACTTGGACTCATTGTAATACCACAGAATGCACGTGACTCAGCCCCATCCCAACAGTAATCCATTCTTATAACCAGTATAGGTGCCAATTCAGAGCTTCTGTTATAATTCAATTTATTTCTGAGGTCTGAGTCAAATCCCTCTTCTCACGACACCTACATGGAGACCCCCTGCTACATGTGATCGCTGGTTTTACCAAATTTTCATGGTGATTTGCTTTTATCTTTCTTTAACTTGGTCCTTTCTGTGTGTTTCAACTGCTTCCAGTGCATATCTCAGAGTATTTCGATTACACATTTAACTCTTTAATTTGAAATAATTTAAACCTTGTGTTTTCCTCTAATTATTAGTTTGTGTTTCACATACCCCACCAAACCATCACTCTCTCTGAGGGTGGAACTTTGTCTTTCGCAGCGCTTTATCCCTAGGCCCCAGGGTGGCGTGAGTGCACACGGAGTGTGGAGTGAATGAATGCCTGCTAACAAGTGTGAGAACTGGGTGATGCAGAATGGCTGCCATTTAGGCAACTGAGAGCCCGTGCAGCAGGCCCTTGCCTTTGAGGGGCTCAGAGCATGCTCTTCATCCACCATCCCCTCCAGTGCCTTCCACAGGGGCTATGTAAATATTGGTTGAAGTGCATGAAAACATGTGGATTTCTTTTTCTTTGACAAAAATAGAAGCACTAACATAGCTGCATGTCCCAGCTGTGATTAGAGAAGGCTTCTTTTCATTCCTCCCTGAAAAAGGCTATAATTCCATGGGAAGTGGAAAGATTTGAAAGAGAAAGGGCGAGTGGATACAAATGAGTGTGTGGGAGTCAGTGACAATGGGGAGAGTGAGAGGGCATGAGGAGTGAAATGTGTGAGTGGACGTGTGACTGAAGCAGTGAGATTGTGAGAGGAGAATGTGTGAGCAATTGCATGGTGAGTGTGACTGTGAGAGTGGGTGTATGGCAGGGAGTGTGACAGAGAGTGTGAGTGTGTCAAGTGAGAATGATGGGCACCAGTAGGGGAGGTGGAGTTTCTCAAGAGAGGAAGATGAAATACTGAAGAAATGGGGTGCAGTGGGGCCCTGTCAGGAAGAAGATGGGGTTCCTAAGTGGGTTGTGGGCAAGTGTCAGGATAGGGAGGTGACAGCTACCATGCTTTGCAGGCTGTCAGAGCACCTCCGAGACCTCACCCTTACAGCCACCATGTCACCCTCTGGGCCTGCCTCAGTGGGGTCCACCTGGCCCTACCCTTCTTTCCTGGTTCACAGGGCACTCACCTGCCTCCCACCACACAGTGTGTTATGGTTGAGGACAAGGTGATCCTGGGAGGGGGAAGGGGAGTAGGTAGTGTGGGTCCCTGGTGGTCCACAGTGGGTACCGGATCCCCATCTTCAGCCCCTAGTGCCCCCACTAGGGCCAGTCCTGAGCATGGTGCATGGCTAATGATGGCCTGAACCTGGGGGTTTGGGGGAACTGAACGGCCCCATAGGGATTCAGGGTGAGGAGGTTGGCATAGGGTTCCCACCTCTATGACCTGTGACCAGATGTGTGGCAGGCCCATTCCTCTGTAGGTTACCCTCAGAGAAAATGCTGAGGCTCTGAAAAATGACTAAAGGATCATTCCTCCAGGGGCTGATGCCTCAGCTGAGAATTTCTGAAACAACATTCATATTTAATCTGTCTGTATATGTCTGTCCCTCTTTCTGTTTCTGTCTGTCTCTGTCTCTGTTGCTGTATGTGTGTGTGTGTCTCTGTCTCCACTGCTTAGGAAGGGGAGGGTGCCTGATTCTGTCCTTCATTCCCTCAGGCTGTTGGAGATTCCCTGTCACCTTATAGCACTGGGGGTGGGACTGGGGGCAGAGCTGCTTTGCAGACTAGGAGAAATTAAAGTCAGGCAAACCCTGGAGCTTGAAAAACATCTCTTTTTCTCTTTTTTATTTTTCCTTCTCTCTCTATCTCTTTGTTTTATACCCCTCTTTATGTCAATTTCTTCTGAATACATTCTTGGAAACATATGCTTCCATAAGTAATGTATGATCATTTAATGATTATCTGCTCCCCAGAAGGATGTCTAGAATCTGGATACGACAGCATGGAATACAAATATACATCCCCCCACATCTGGAAGCTTTAAAAAGCACTGCATTTGACCATCTGACAAATATAGGAAAAGCATGGAGGATACAGCAGGAAACAGTTCTCAGTGAAAGAGAATAAATTCCATTTTAACAGTGAAAACTGGTGGGGTGGGGACCGGTCGAGTGGGCAGAGAGTTGGAAGTAGAGCGAAGGAGGATGCTTTGATGGAGGTCATTGGCTTCTGACTCAAGAAATCATACAGCCTCTCTCAGATGAGCAACTGTTTCTTTTCACAGCCAGTGGGTTGAGACTGATTAGAATTATTCAAAGAAACTGGGTCTACTGGGTGTTAATACTTATGTTTAAGCCTCGGTAGTTAAAACAGTGCAGTATTTATGCACAAAGAGACTTAAGTATAGATGGCATATGATGAATATGGCAAAGATAGAGGAGAAAAATAAATATTTTCATAAATTGTGTTGGAGCAACCAGGCAGCCTTCCAGGGGAAAATAAAATGAAATAAAGCAAAATACACTTTACACAAGGATAAACTGCAAATGAATGAAAAATTTAAATGTAAAAAAAAGAAACATAAAATTTTAGGAGATAATCCAAAGCCATAAAAAATTGATACATGTTACAATAAAAAACTCTGTATCTAGTAAAAACAAAACAGCAAAAAAGTATATATTCTGCAAGTAAAATCAAAACCAATTGAAAAAAATATGAGAAATGTTGGCAAATTGTATCACAAAGAGCTAATCTATCTAATATAAAATGATATGACTGACAACATAATAAAAAATGGGGAAAGGATATGAACAGGAAATTAACAGAAAAGGAAATTCAAATTTCATTTAAACATATGAAAAGATGCTCTACTTTAGTCATAACAGAGAAATGAAAATTAAACTTTCACTAAGAAAACATCTTTTATTCTATCAGGCTGTCAAAATCCAAAAGTTCGTGGATTCATTCTGCTCGCAAGGCCTTAGGTAATAGGCATTTTCATACATTATCGATGGTAGTGGATTTGTAGTGAATCCCCTATGGAGGGATATTTCCGAAATTTGCCGACATTACAAATGGATAATTTTTAATTTATACAAAAATCCTACTTCTGGGGATCTATCTTGTGGATATAATTGCACATGTGGAAAATGATGAATTAGAAACTTGTTAGCTGTTGCACTGGTTACAATAGCAAAAAATCAGAATTAAACCAAATATTCATTTATAAAGGACTATGTTTAGCAAGCTGTGGTACATCCATATATGGAATATTATGCACATGTAATAGTCAATAAGGGAGAAAATTCTCTATGTGTAGGTATGGAAATATTTCCTTTCTATAAAATGATATTCTGAAATCCTCCAGACATACTGTTTAAATGATAAAGCAAAATAGACAACACTGTGGAGAGTACAGAATTTTTTAACATAAAAGAAAAAATAATCATACATACTTATGTTTCTGTTACATAAAAAACAAAGACACAAAAACTAATAAAAAGTTACCCTGTGGAAATGAAGAATAGGAATGGAGAAACATTTTGTTCAATACCTTTTATATTGTTTTGATTTACATGCTATGTGAATGGATTACTCTGTCAAAGATTTTACATATTATATGTTAGTCATATTGATCTATGTCTAATTTTAATAGTATCACCAAAAAAGCCCTCTTTAGGGGAACAAAAACAAAACTCAAAACTGCTTCTTACAAATCTCTCTCACTCTCTCTCCGTCTCTCCCTCTCTCTCTCTCTCTCTCCTGTTTCCATTAGGACTTTTAAGTCTGATGTATTTTTTCCTTTGACTTGAAGAAGAAGATAAATAACTCTGCTGATGAGTGGCCTGAAGATTTGGGGTATTCTGTCAACAACACGGAGACCACCATTTCCCCATTAATTCTGGATATCTGTCTCCAAGATGCCAGATTTTCTTAATGCACTGAGTGTGTTCCTCTATAGACCACTGTTCTCAACACGCTAACAACACCCATGTAGGTCAACTGCTGAGATGTGTCAACCCAAGAGTGGCTAAAGGTAAAGGCAATGTCTCTCCTCTCATTGAGATAAATAGCACCAATGTTCAAGGTATTTGCTCTTTAGCCAGAGTTTATTTCTCTCAGTAATAAATGATGTATATATTTCTTAATTTAATAATGCTACCATGCAAAATGTAAGAATTTCTAAAAGCAACTATGCAGATAAAATTAAGTCTGTAACTTGCATTTGGCATGTGAAACCTTGCTAGTCCCTGGCCAAATGAGTCCATTTCTAGGTGTAGAGAAAAGAGGTGGATCATGTTGTAACATGAGGTGGAATACACCTGGTGGAAGAGAGGAGGGGAGTTGAGGGAAGAAAAAAGCTTCCACTTTCCAATCTGATTAGCTTTAACTCTCTTGTAAAGGTCTTTGCACTTGCTATTTCCTCAGCCTAGAAGCCGCTGCCTGGGACTGAATGTCTTCTCCATGGTCTGAGCTCAAATTTTATTTCTTGAGATGTGCTTCTTCTACTGCTTTCCAACTCCCAACTCACTCAATTACATCTCTTACTTTATTTTCTTGATAGCACTAATCACTGTCTGAAATGGTATTGTTCACTCAGTTGTTTATTTATGATTTATTATCCTCTCCTCCCTATGACCCAATAAACTATGCACTCTAGGAGAGCGGGGACCTGGTCTTGCCCTCCTATACATTCTCAGGGTCCAGAACAGTGTGTGACCCATAATAAGATCTCAGGACGTATTTGTTGAATGAGCAAATTAAAAATTACAGTCTGTGTCTGATTGGGTTTTTTGTATAAAACCTAGCATGTGAGAAACTTTTAACAAATACTCATTCAGTGAATAAGTAAATTCTACTCAGATAAGACACTGGCTTTTAAAACGCTCCATCTGGCAAAGAAAAGTCACTGTCTTGACCCTTAGTTGTTCAGTCATCACTTTTTTCTATCATACTTAGGACAATTACTGAGATGTCTGAACTTCTGAATAAAAACACAGCTTTTGCCCTGGCTGGTGTAGCTCAGTGGATTGAGCGTGGGCTGTGAACCAAAGTGTCGCAGGTTCGATTCCCAGTCAGGGCACATGCCTGGGTTGCAGGCCATGATCCCCAGCAACTGCACATTGATGTTTCTCTCTCTCTCTCTTTCTCCCTCTCTTCCCGCTCTAAAAAATAAATAAATAAAATCTTAAAAAAAACAGCTTTCTTTTGTAATTTTCTTAATTGTTAAGAAGACCCAATATGCATTAAAAAGCTTACTTAATTTAAAAGACTTATTTAACTATCAGATAGCTTATTTATTATACATGTAATTTCTTTCTTGAGAATCCATGGAACTTGTACTAAACAAAATCTATTTCTTTCTTCCAATAACTGGTTTAAAAAATGAGTTGTACAAAAGTATTTATCATCAGCAATGCAGTATTTCTGTAGGTATTTTATTCTAATTTGAAATGCCATTTTATGTGTTAAAATAGATTTTGAATTGTATAAACAATTAGATTTTATTGATGTGTCGGTTTAGTAAATCCTAACCACAAGGCTACATTTACAGTATGAATAATCCTATAGGCATAATTAGTTACATTTAAAAATATAAATAAAATCTGTGCATTTCAATGAAGCTTAAATCCCTTTTTGGAAAGAGCATTTTCCTTCTCAAACATATGTCCTTTTCTAATGAGGTGAAATTACAGACAGTGAGCCAGGTGTGAAAAAGGAGAATGAACATCTATTGTATATCTAGACACATTCTAGACAGGATGCTGGATACTCCTCCTATGCTGGGAAATGACCAAATGTTCTCTGCTAAGCACTCAGGCTGTGAGGAACAACCTTTGTGAGAGAAAGTGTGTGATGTGGTCTACATTGTGATATGGTCCATTGGGGAGCTAAATCCCTTCAAACTCGGTCCAAGATAAGTCTTATTTTAAATTTATCACTAGAAATAATAAGGATCAACATACTATAAAATCCTTAAAACTGAAGAATTTTGCCTTCTGGTGAATTTTTTATTAAGACGATGTTATCAAGAAAGAATTTTATGCCAAATTTCCTGGGGTTACGTCAATTAATCAGGAACTATGTTATGTTCCCTTCCATTCTGATGATTATCATTAACTATTTTTGCCTTGGACATTTATAATAAGGAACATATGCCTAAAAATCACATTTTGGATAAAGGAGTTGGAACGCAACTGATTACTGGTCTCTATGCAGTGAATTAGGGAAAAAAGGGATTTTCTTGGGGCAGAGAAAGGAAAGTAATGGGCATGCATTTGTTTTTATCATTATTTCTTATCTTCTCTAAATTTAAGGATCTGTTGTGACAGATATTGTTTTATAAGAGAGTTTGGAGTTTATACCCGAAGTGTATGAGTGGCTGATATATCTGAGTTAAGAAAAAGAAATTAAAGAGCGATTACTCTTCCCTTTTCAGACAGAACAGAACCATGAATTACAATTTGGACTCTGTCTTACCTATGAACAGGACACAGTTAGGAGTTTGAATTCTGCAGAGGGTTTGCTTGATAAAATGACCTTCCATACATCGCAGAGAGAAGTGCACATTAGTGGGGCCTGTCTGAATGGCAGAGCTCTGCTGCCAGGTCTCTCAAGGGATAAGTATCAATGCCAAAGTCCTTATTATCTAAGTGAGCACTTTAGTTCTTTCATCCTTATAAGGTATCCAACTAGCTGAGATAAATGTTCTCACTGTGAATCCACCAGCCATTTTCTTCTCTTTAATTAATTCATAAAACCCGTCTTTTCTCTACCTTCAAGTTTCCAAATGTTCCTCCTCAGCAGCTTGAGGGGTATTGTGCTCTCTGTCACTTGGTAGTTGCTATTTTGAAAAACCCTGTTCTGTGTAATCTTTCTTGTGTGTTCTTATAAAGTAGGCTAATTATAATGGAAGGTTCACCTATTCAATAAAGATGAGGACTCTTCTTTTAATTAAAAACCCCCATAGGCACAGAAATGAAAATGTGATCAGGAGGTGTGTGTGTCAAATATAATTTATTCACCAAACAAATATTTATTAAAATCTCATTAATGAATTATTGTGGTAGATAAAAATCAAAATGTAAGGTCTTTGCTCTCAAGGAATTTACAATCTAAGAAGGCTGATAAAAAGTGAACCAAATCTTAGAAGGCTCTGGGAGGGTGCTGGACAGAAGTGTAAACACTGGCTGTGGAAGACTTAGGAGGGAGCCTCGACCTGACCAATGGGCCAGGATGATTTCTAGGAAAGGAGTCTAGTCTTCAAGGTTTTCGCAAATCTTATCCCAAGTTACCAAGTTAATGCCCTGGTGTTGCCAGTACAGATACTCCACCCCGGGCATGACTCTCTATTCACTCTCACAAGCTCATCATGCTCGCTGCTGTTCTAAGGATCTTGCTTAGATGTTCCCTAGGTCTGGAATTCTCATTACTCTATCTGCAAGCCACTCTGTTTTCTTTTGTTCAATGAAACTTTCTTGATCACATCAGCTTTTTTCCTAGAGACAGCATCTGTCATTTGCTCAGGAAACTTCATATGGGTGTCCTTCCACATGTTCCCATAGAATCCTGTGCTAAACTTTGCTTTGGTACTTATATATCCAGCTGTTGATGGAAGCCCCGCCTGGAAGATTTCATACTTCTTTCTTTAAATTTTTTTTAATTTATTGACTTTAGAGAGAGAATGGAAGAAAGGGAGAGAGAAAAAAGCATCAATTGGTCGTTCCACTTATTTATGCATGCATTGGTTGCTTTCTTGTAGCATGTGCTCTGATGGGGATTGAACCCACAACCTTGGCTCATCAGGATGATATCCCAACCCACTGAGCTACCAGGCTAGGGTAAGATTTCACACATCTGATATGCAAAACTGATTTCTAATTTCCCTGACCCATCACCAGTTGGTTTTATCTAAAGTCTTTTCCTTCCTCCCAATCCTTTCCCATTCTCCTAGGTAGTAGCCCCTACAAAAATCCTGATTTTGTCTTTGACCCCTCTCTGTTTCAAAAATCACACATTCAAAGCTGGCTCTAACTTTAAATACAACCAGAATCTGGTATCTCCTCACCACCTGGACTGTTTCCACTTTGATCTTGGTCACTAGAATAATCTCAAGCCTAAATTATGCCAAAGGTGTCCTTCCTGACTGGTTTCTCTGTATCTATTCTTGTACCTCGACTCTATTCTTCACAACTAGGCAGAGTAATCTGTTTAAAATTTGATTGCATCACTCTTCTGCTCAAAGCCCTCCATTGTTCCCTATTTTACTAAGACTAACCTCCACCCAAGGCCCAAAGGGCAACCCAGCCTCTCTGACTTCATCTCCTACCACCACTCCCTGTTACTTAACTCCAGAACTAGAGCTTCCTCACTATTCTGTGAATATTCCTAGCATACCCTCACCTCAGGGCATTGACTTAACCATTCCCTCCACAACTAGAACTTTCTTCCCTCAATAGCTGTATGGTCAACAAATTTATCTCCTTCTAGTTTTAGCTCCAATGTCACCTTCTCAATAAAGCTAATCACAATAAGCCTACTTCATTTTGTTATTTCTTAATTACAGTTGACATACAAAATTATATTAGTTTAAGATGTACAACAGTGATTAGACATTTATATAATGTGTGAAATGGTCACCCTGATAAAACTAGTACCCATCTGCCACCATACATAGTTACTGCAATATTACTGACAATATTCCCTGTGCTATACTTTATGTCCCAATGACTACTTTCATAACTGGAAATTTGTACTTCTTAATTCCTTCACCTTTTTTACCCAGCTCCCAAAAACCCTCTCCCATCTGGCAACCATCAATTTGACAAAAACCCTATTTTAAATTACTACTCATTCTAATCCGTGCCCCAGCAGTCTCAATCACCCTAACCTGTGTTTTCTTTTCCATAGTACTTATTTCTTAACACACTATATAATTTATCTATTTGTTTATTGCTGCCTCTCTTCACTAGAATGTATGCTCTATCTTGGCTGAGATTCTGGTCTTTTTTATTCATTACTGTGATGTGAACACCCCCAGGATACTATTTATGATGGTTTTCAATAGTATTTTCTGAATGAATAAATTATATGTTAACTTGTATTACTTCTTTAGTAGGCTATAAATTCTTTGAGCACACAGATTCTGAATTATTCAACATCACATACCCACCTGGCATATTGCTAGCACACGGTCAATAATTGTTGACTGAATGAGCCTTTCCTTCCACTGAACTATTATTGTCTGCACTGCACATTTTGACATTTAATTATTGGCTGCTTTTGATGTCTCACTCAATCTCATGTGTAAGAATTGACAATTTGATGAAACTTGGTTTTATTGTGATCACAGGCTGCAACTCGTACTTTTTTGTACACGAACATGGTTGATTACTTAATATATGTTCTACCATATTTTCTGAGTGGGATAGAATTTATAACAACAGGTGAAAGAGACTGTGAGTGAGGGATGAAAGAAGTGAGAGATGACAGTACTTAGGAAGCATTATTCATGGAGCATTAAAGCAACTGAGACAAGCCCTAGCTTTATCTTCAGAAATTGAGCCAAGTTCTAAGAAACCCTAGATTACAACACCCTTTTCTTGCTCATGTCTTTTTACTTGTTATTCATTTTCACCGCCTTTATATTTCACAGGCACTAGAACAACTTAATTTCCCTTTAGGGTCTTTGGCTTTTTATGCCTGCTAAGAACCTGAGGATTGTGCTAACCTTTTAATAAATTTATATGTGCTCAATATAAAAAATGGCAGAGGATTCAAGATGGTGGTGGAGTAGGTAAACCTCCATCCAAAACCAAACTATAATTACAATTACAATAAAGATCAATAAACCTGAATAACCAACTAAAGGTTAGCCAAATAAAAGTCTTATAACCAAGAGTTTACAGAAGAAAACACAATACTAATAGGAAGGGTGAAGATGTGGAAAGGGCTGGCTCCATTCCTACATGCTTTGGCTGCAAATCTAGAGGATATCTCAGCTGCAAAGTTTCCCCCTGAAGAGTGGGGTCTCATCCTCACCTAAGCTCCCCATCCAGAGCACCAGAGCTAGGTAGAGGCACCCATATAACATATGGCTATGAAAATCAGCATGGAATCTGTCCACCAGGGAGAGACCCGTGTTTGCTAGAGTTGCAGGAGCCCTCTTAAAGGGCCAGTGCACAAAATTTTGTTTGTAGCCACTTACCCTGGACTCTGGCAGAGGGAGGGCAAAGTAGACTAAAGTCATGTGAGGAAAGACTGGGGTTTGTAACTCTGGGGAGAGAGCTGAAGGTACAGCCACCAGGATCCTGTGCTAAGTCACTCTCTCACACTGGAGATGCCATTTTTCTTGGGTAGAGCACTCCCCTCCAGATGACATTAGCCTGGGGAATGCAATAGCTCCACCCTCTGGACTCCCTGCTAAAGAGTAAGCTGTCTGGGCCAGGATGTAGATGTCTCTCAGGCAGACTCAGGATGTATCAGTAACTGAGTTTTGTGGCTTTGGTGGGGGGTGGTGATCATTCCTTCCATCTTCCTCAAAACTAGATGGGCATCTCCCCCTTAGGAAAGACGGTCTAGCTTCACTCTTCAGGTTCCAGGCAGCCCTACCCTTTCAACTCTTGGTGGCTCCATACTGTCTAGGTCAGAGCAGGATCTGGGACAGACTGGGTTGAGTGGCTCTAGGCCAAGGGCCACTTCTCCTACCTTTCTCTAAGCCTAACTATACCTCCCCCTCACCAGAGATCCACTGGCCCCATCCTCATGACTCCTGGTGGCCCCGCCCTGCTGAGACTGGGCTCTCAGCAGAATCTGGGACAAATTTAGTAGTGTGGCTCTAGGACAGGGCTGTATTTCCCTCAAATGTCTAACCAATGGGAAGCCCTCCAATCACATGGCCAAATCTTGGTCTCTTGGGGCCTGATAAAGTCTATTGCACTCATCCTGACAACTTCCTAAGACATCACCCCATGACAAAAGTGTGAGCATCTGGCAGGTGGCAACTAGACTTAGTATACCCTGGGACATTTGCTGAGTGACTTCAGGTCCAGCATCAACATTGAGTTTGAAGCTATATTAAAACAGTGAACATCACTGGCCCCTTCCTGTTGACTGAGAACCTACTGCATACAACTTGAGTACCACCAGAGGCTCTTTCAGTGACCAATCCAAACAGGAAGCTGGCAGGCAAAGAAAGGTGGAGGTGGATCTCAGAGTGCCTTGGAACTATTGCAAACCTGCCCCTGGGACTGGTGCTGGTTAAAGCCAGCTTTAGTGCACAGTTTGGTCCTGCCCATGCACACCCAGGTCCAGCAGAGGCAACCACAAACTGGTTTAAGTTTTACCTTCAAACAATTTGTCTAGGGCCAGTAACAGGCGATGTATGACATTGGTTTTCACCAGTGTACCTTCCAAGAGGCCCTAGAACCAAAACACTTACTGGCCAGCTTCAGACAACTTCAGAGCAGAATCTAATTAGCTTCACAAGTGGCAGATCCAAAGAAAGATCTTGGCAGACACCAAACCCTGTTGAGGCTAATACACTTTCATTTGGTCAGCACCTGTACAGCAGCTTATTAACTGTCATTGGAGTTGATCCTCACAGTCAGCCAGCCTATCTACCTGACACATGAATGAGCCAATAGCAGTCAAGATTCAATTATAAGAGGATGGCCCACATAACATGCAGAAGGGACATTTCTGGAGCACTCAGCTCAGGTGATCAAGGAAACTACACCACTGAATCCCACAAGACCTTTACTATATAAGGCCACCCTTCCAAGACTGGGAGTCATAGAAGATCTACCTAACAGATAGAAACAAGCACAAAGAGGTAGTCACATTGGGAAGAAAAAGAAACATGCCCTAAATGAAAGAGCAAGAGAAATCTCCAGAAAAAGAGCTAAATGAAATGGAGGCAAGCAATTTATTACACAGTTTTAAAAAAATGTTTATAAGGATGCTAAAGGAACTTAGTGAGAACTACACCACCATGAAAAAGGACAGATACCATAAATAGATACCATATCAATTACAAACGAAGAATACAATATCTGAAATGAAGAATATTTTATGTGAATATTTCATTTCACACTAGAAAAATAAACAGTAAGTTGAATCAAGCAGAGGATTGAATTAGTGATTTGGACAAGGTAGCAGAAAACACCCAATCAGAGCAGTGAAAAGAAAAAAGAATTTAAAGAAATGAGGATAGTCTAAGGGACCTTTGAGACAACATAAAGAATAACAACATTTGCATCATAGGGGACCTAGCAGGGAAAGAAAGAGGGAAGGGTATTGAGAACCTATTTAAAGAAATAATGACTGAAAACCTCCCTAACCCAGTGAAGGAAAAAGACACACAACACCAGGAAACACAGAGAACCCCAAACAAGATGAACCCCCAAAGGCCCACACCAAGACACATCATAATTAAAATGGCAGAGTTTAAAGACAAAAGAGAATCTAAAAAGCAACAACAGAAGGACAGTTGGTTATGTACAAGACAACTCCCATAAGATGGTCAGCTGATTTCTAAACAGAAATATTTCAGGCCAAAAGAAATTGGCATGAAACATTCAAAGTGATGGAAAGCAAGGACCTAAAACCAAAATGACTCTACCCAACAAAGCTATCATTTAAAATTGAAAGAGAAATACAGATCTTCCACACAGACAAGAAAAAAAGTTAAGGGGCTCATAACCACCAAATTAGTATTACAAGAAATGTTAAAGGGCCTACATTAAGAAGAAGAAGGAGAAAAAAAGGAACATAGTTTAAAAATAAAATTGCAATAAATATGTACTTATTAGTAATAATTTTAAATGTAAATAGCTTAAATTCTCCAATTAAGACATAAGGTAGTTAAATGTATAAGAAAACAAGCTCCACATATATGCTGTCTACAAGAGACCCACTTCAGAATGAAAGATACACACTGACTAAAATAAAGGGATGGCTATGATGTTTTATGCCAATAGAAGAAAAAGCTGTGGTAGTAATACTTATATCTGACAAAATAGATTTCAAAGAAAAGGCTATAATAAGAGACAAAGACACTACATGATAATAGAGGGATCAATCTGACAAGAGGATATAACCCTTGTAAACAATTATGCACCCACATAGTAGCACTTAAACATATAAAGCAAATCTTGATGGGCATAGTGAGACATCAACAGTAATACAGTGAAAATGGAGGATTTTAACACCCATTAACCACCGTAGATAGATCTTCCACACAGAAAATCAACATGGAAACAGCAGCTGTAAATGATATACTAGACTAAGTGGATTTAATTGAGAGCTTTGGAATATTTTATCTAAAAGCAGCAGAATATATGTTCTTTTCAGGAGCACCTTTTATAAAATAGACCACATGTTAGGATACAAAACAAGTAAATAAATTTAAGAAGGCTGAAGTCATATCAAGCATCTTCTCTAACCATAATGGTGCAAAAGTGGAAATCAATCACAAAAAGAAAACTGAAAAACACAGACATGGAGGCTAAATAACATGCTACTAAACAATGAGCAGGTTAACAACAAGATCAAGGAATAAATCAATAGATAATTTGAAACAAATGAAAATGAGAATGCAACAACTCAAAATCTATGAGAGAGAGCAAAAGCAGGCTGAAGAATGAAAATCACAGCATTACAGGCCTATCTTAAGACACAAACAAAAATATCTCATTTAAGTCTAACTTTGTACTTAAAAGAACTAGAAAGAGAACAAACAGAGCCTGAAATTAGTAGAAGAAAGAAAAATTAAAGATCAGAATAGAAGATCAATGAGACAAAGAGCTGGCCTTTGAAAAATAAAGAAGACTGACAAACATTTAACCAGACTCATCAAGAAAAAAAAGAGGACCTAAATAAGTAAAATCAGAAATACAAGAGGAGAGATAACAACTGACACCAAAGAAATACCAAGGATTTAAAGAAAATATTGCATACCACAATATGTCAACTACTTGGACAATATGGACAAAATGTATAAATGTCTAGAAACATAAAATCTTCTAAAATTGAAGAGTCAGAAAATCTGAATAGATAGATTACAACTAGTAAAATTGAAGCAGTAATCCAAAAATTCCCAACAAACAAAAGTCCTGACCTAAGTGACTTCACAGGTAAATTTTACTAAACATTCAAAGAAGAACTAACACTCAGCTTTCTCAAATTATTCAAAAAAAATTTCAAGAGAAGGAAAGACTCCCAAGCTCATTTAACAAGGTCAGCATTATCTTAATTCCAAAACCAGATAAAGACACTACAAAGAAAGAAAATATATGCCAATACCCCTGGTGAACATATATACTAAAATCCTCCACAAAATATTAGTAAACCAGATCCAACAATACATTAAAAAGATCATACACCATGATCAAGTGGGACTTATTTCAGAGATCCAAGTTTTGTATAATATCCACAAATCATTAACTGTGTTACACTACATAAACAAAATGAAAAATAAAAATCACATGATCATATCAATAGATACAGAAAAACATTTGATAAAACCCATTTATGATCACAACTCTCAGTAAAGGGGAAATAGAAGGAAAATACCTCAATATAGTAAAGGCTATCTGTGAAAAGCCCACAGCCAACATCATACTGAATGGGAAAAAACTAAAAAGTGTTTCCCTTATGACTGGGAACAAGACAGGGATGTCGGCTTTCACCACTTTTATTCAACATAGTACTGGAGGTCCTAGCCACAGCAATCAGACAAGAAGAAGAAATAAAAGATATTCAAATTGGAAAGAAAGAAGAAAAACTCTATTGTTTCTAGATGACAAGATACTGTATATAGAATACCCCAAAGATTCCACCAATAAACTATCAGAACAGATAAATTCAGTGAAGTAGCAGGATGCAAAATAAATATTCAGAAATCAGTTGCATCTTTATACACCAATAATGAATTCTCAGAAAGGGAAACTAAGAAAACAATTCCATTCACAATTGCTTCAAAAAGCAAAATAAAATACCCAGGAATAAATTTAACCAAGAATGTAAAAGACCTGTTCTCATCCCATAACCAAAAGTTTATGTGTTTGATTCCCAGACAGGGCATTGATGTTTCCTTCTCCCTTCCTCTCTCTGAAAGCAATGAAAAATATTTTAAAAACAAATAACTGGTGCTCTGGCTGGTGTGGCTCAGGTGGTTGGAGCATCATCCATTTACCAAAAGGTCACCAGTTTGACTCCCAGTAAGGGCACATATCCAGGTGGTAGGCTCAGTCTCCCATTGGGGTGCATGCAGAAAGCAGTCAACTGATGTTGGATTCTCAAAATTACTTCAAAAACTTTTATGGAACCACAAAAGACCCGAAGTCGCCAACAGCAATCTTGAGAAAAAAGAACAAAGTTGGAGGAATCATGCTACCTAATATCAACGTATACTATAAAGCCATAGCAATCAAAACAGTAATACACTGGCATAAAAACAGACATGTGCATCAATGATACAAAATAGAGAGCCCAGGAATAAAACCAGCCTTTATGGTCAATTAATATTTGGCAAAGGTGGCAAGGACACACAATGGGGTAAAGACAGTTTATTCAATAAATGGTGTTAGGAAAATTGGACAGATATGTGCAGAAAAAAAAATGAACTAGACCACCTTCTTATGCCACACACAAGAATAAATTCAAAATGGATCAAAGACTTAAATGTTAGAACCAAAACCATAAAAATCCTAGAAGAAAACATAGGCAGTAAAATCTCGAACATTTCTCATAGTCTAATGTATCTCCTCTAGCAAAGGAAACAAAAGAAAAAATAAATAATGGAACTACATCAAGCTAAAAGTTTTTGCCCAGCAAAGGAAACCATCAGCAAAATGAAAAAACAGCCCACTGAATTTGCCAATGATACAACTGATAAAGGGTTAATATCCAAAATTTTTTAAGAACTTATAAAACTCAACACCAAAAGGACAAAGAATCCAATTACAACATGGGCAAACGACTTGAATAGACACCTCTCCAAAGAGGACATACAGATGGCTAATAGATATATGTAAAGATGCTCAAGGCCACTAATCATCAGAGAAATGCAAATTAAAACCACAATGAGATATCACCTCACACTTGTCAGAATGGCTATCATCAATAAATCAACAAAGAACAAGCGTTGGCGAGGATGTGAAGAGAGAGGAAGAATCCTTGTGCAAAATTGATGGGAATACAGTCACTGTGGAAAGCAGTATGGAGTTACTTCAAAAAGTTAAAAATGGAACTGCCTGATGACCCAGTGATTCTGCTTCCGGGAATATATCTGAAGAAACTTGAAACATTAATTGAAAGATTATACTGATATGCACCCGTATGTTTATTGCAGCATTATTTACAACAGCCAAGATTTGGAAGAAGCTCATGTGCCTTTCCATAGATGAGTGGGTACAAAAGCTGTGGTACATTTACATAATGAAATACTACTTGGCCATAAAAAAGAAGGAAATCTTGCCTTTTGTGAGATCATGAATGGACCTAGACAATATTATGCTAAGTGAAATAAGCCAGTCAGAGAAAGACATATACTGTACAATCTTACTTGTATGTGAAATCTTATGAACAAAATAAACTGACAAACAAAATAGAAACAGATTCACAGATACAAGAATACAGACTGACAGCTGCCAGAGGGGAGAAGTAGGGTGGCTGGGTGAAAAAGGTAAAGAGATTAAGCAGAATAAAATAATGAAATGAAATGAAATGAAATAATAAAATTTTCATAGCCAAACAACAGTATGGTGATTACCAGAGGGGAAGGGGTTGGGGAAAGGTAGAAGAGGGTTAAAGGGAGATAAATGGTGATGGAAAACTTGACTTAGGGTGATGAACACATGATACAATATATAGATGATGGATGTATTATAGAATTGTACACTGAAAATTATGTAACTTTATTAACCAATGTCATCCTAATTAATTCAATAAATAAGTGGTTTACTAAAGTAAAAAAATGACATAAATTTTAGTATCCATTCATCTGTCCATCAATTTAGAGAGTGGGTTCCAGGTCCTGTGAATGAAAGATACGTAAGATATGGCCCCTGCCTATAAGAATTTTATCCAGCATGAAGAGGCAGAAATGTAAATCAACAATGCAGAACAGTACGTTGAATTCTAGCATAGAAATATGTGCAGTATGTTATGAGAATAAAGAAAAGTACTTAAGCCAAATCTAATAGATTGATGACTTTTTGAAATTAGTGACACTTGAGCTGTGTCATGAAGTACAATTAAGAGGTGAAAAGTAGGGGATGAAGCAGCAGGTAAAACAGAGAGGCATGAGGTAACATGGTATGTTAGGAATGACACGAGCTAAATATTTTGGAGATGGAGTTAGTGTAATGGTGCACAAGGAATATCAGGATACAAGGCTGGAACAATAAGCAGGAGAAGCTGTAGGAGGGTCTTAAACACCAGGCTACACAACATGAACTTGATCTGATAAGAAATAAGGATCTACTGAAGAATTTTAAAATAAGGTGGTAGTGGTTGACTGAACAACTTAGGGATAGGAATTTGTTCTACAAAAACCTCACATCTAGCCTCACACCTAATAGTGAAAGAATAAATGCTTTTTCCTAAGATCAGGAGCAAGACAAGAATATGTCTGTTCTTATCACCTCTATTGCATATTGTAGTGGAGATCTAGCTGACACAACTAGGCAAGAAAGTAAATAAAGAAATGAAAGTTATCCAAATTGGAAAAGAAGTAAATTATCCCTTTTTTTGTTTGACATGATCTAGTGTATATAGAGTCTTACAAAATATAGTTTTTGAAAATCTTAAAGCTAACAAGTTCAGCAAGGCTGTGAAATAAAAGATATAATTGTATTTTAATACACAAACAATGAAGAATCTGAAAATAAAATTAAGAAATTACTTTGAAAATACAAGGGACCTAGAATAGGAGAAATAAAAATATTCAAGAAGAAGAATGACATTGGATGACTCACATTTTGCAACTTAAAACTTCTTACAAAGCTACAATAATCAAGACAGTGTTGTGCTAGCAAAGGACAGCCATGTTGACCAGTGGAATAAAATGGAAGGCCTAGAAATTAACTCTTATATTTATGGTCAAGGTCAATTGATTCCAACAAGGGAAGCAATGCCATTCGATATGAAAAGAATGTTCTTTTCATCAAATAATTATGAGACAAATTAATATCTTCATTCAAAAGGTTACAGTTGGAATCCTGTCTTATACTACACACAAAAATGAACTCAAAATGGCCATGGCTAGTGTAGCTCTGTTGGCTGGAGCATCATCCTATAACCAAAACCTTTCAGGTTTCATCACCAGTGTCCAGGTGTGAATTCCCAGTCCAGGGGGTGACCAATTATGCTTCTCTCTCTTAATGATGTTTCTCTCTCTCTAAAAGCAATGAAAAAATGTCCTCAAGTGAGGATAAAAATTATAAAAATTAACTCAAAATGGATTATAGATCTAAACATAAACTCTTTAAAAAGACATAGGAGTACCATAGTTTTTTGATCCATTCATTTACTGATGGGCACTTAGGCTGTTTCCAGCACTTGGTTATTGTAAATTGTGCTGCTATGGTACATTTACACAATGGAATTCTATGCAGCAGAAAGAAAGAAGGAGCTCCTACCCTTTGTGACAGCGTGGATGGAACTGGAAAGCATTATGCTAAGCGAAATAAGCCAGGCAGTGAAAGACAAATACCGTATGATCTCACATTTAACAGGAACCTAATCAACAAAACAAACAAACAAGGAAAATGTAACCAAAGACACTGAAATTGAGAACAGGCTGACAGTGACCAGAGGGGAGAGGGGAGGGAATTTCAGGGGAAAAGGATGAAGAGTCTGCAGGAACAATTATAAAGGACACATGGACAATAATGGGGGGGTAGAAACGGTAGGGAGGGCTGGGGTGTTGGGCTAGAGTGGGTGGAAAAGGCAAAAAATTGTACTCGAACAACAATTAAAAAAAAACATAGGAGTAAATCTTCATGATATCAGGTTAAGCAATGGTTTCTTGGACCTGACACCAAAAGCACAACAACAACAACAACAACAACAACAACAACAAAGAAAAATAGTAGAGAAAGTGGACTTCATCATAATTAAAAATTGTGCTTCAAAGGATTCCAAAAATAAAGTGAAAAGATAATCTATGGAATTGGAGAAAATATTTGCAAATGTTCTCTCTAACAAGAGTAGTATTCAAAATAAGTATGTGTTTCTTGCAACTCAATAATAAAGACAACTAACTAAAAACCGGCAAAGGAGTTGAATGTAATTCTCTAGGAAGTATACAAATGGCCAATAGGCACAGGAAAAGATCCTCAATACCATTATTCATTACGGAAATACACATCCACAATAAGATACCACTTCACATCAACAAATATGGCTATATTTAAAAAGAAAGCAAGCAATAACTAGGTTTGGAAAAGATGTGGAGGTTGGGGTCCTTACAGATTGCTGCTGGAAATATAAAATAGTGCAGCCAGTTGGAAAAAGAGCTAGTAGTTTCTCAAAATGTTCTATATAAAATGAAAATATATGACCACAAAAATGTGTAGATGAAGGTACATAGCAGGGTTATTTGTAATAAACAAAGTGGAAACAACCTAAATAGCCATCAACGAATAAAAATTTTGTATAACTATGCAATGGAATAAGATTCAGCAATAAAAAAATATGAAGTACTGATGGATGTTACAACACATATAAGTCTTGAAAACATTATGCTAAGTAAAAGAAACTAATCACAAAGGACTACATATTCTATGATTCCATTTACATGAAATATCTAGAATTAACAAATCTCTAGAGACAGAAAAAAGTTTAGTGTTTGCTTGCAGCTCTGAAAAGAGTGAAGGGAAAAATGAATGGGAATTGAATGGTAATTAGTAGGGGATTTCTTTGAAGGATAACGGAATGTTCTAAAATTAGATTGTGGCAGTAGTTATACAACTCTGTGAATATGCTATAAATCACTAATTGTATAAGTTGAATGGGTAAATTATATGGCACATAAATTATATCTCAATAAAAGGTTAAAGGGAAACATACCAAAATGTGAACTGTGGGCTGAGGAATCATAGTTAATTTTAATTTTCTTCTTTATAGTTTTGAAAATTTTTCAAAATGTTCTAGTAAATTTTTACTTCCTATTTTTTAAACTTACCATGAAAGATATTTATTCAAATTAAGGAAAAAGAAAATGGTGTACATAATAAAACAGATTTAATTTTTAGAAAGACAACATGGAACCTTGAGAATGAATCAAAGCAAGCCTGCAACAAAGCAGAAAAGATACTTAGAATATTATCTGTCTTCTGGAAAAAAATCTGGTGAGGTCCCAAAACAAAGTGGTGGCTTTGGGGATGAAGAGAAGGTGGAAAATTAAAAAATATTAAGGAGATAAAATCCTTCAGAACTGGAAGCCAATTATATAGTACATCAGAAAAAGAGTAGATTCATTAATTCAGTCAAGGTTTCCATTTGGGAGAGTGTGTGGATGGTGGAAACTTTCAATATCTTAGAAATAATTGACACATGCTGAATGCACACACACACACACACACACACAAAACTTCAAAACCAATTGTTATTTAATGAGACAACAGTGTTTATATGCAAGTCTAGAGTCA
Source organism: Phyllostomus hastatus (assembly GCF_019186645.2). Classification (NCBI taxonomy): domain Eukaryota; kingdom Metazoa; phylum Chordata; class Mammalia; order Chiroptera; family Phyllostomidae; genus Phyllostomus; species Phyllostomus hastatus. The sequence goes on along the minus strand of NW_025334017.1, from coordinate 7,127,608 downwards.
CAAGTCTAACCTTGAAAACCTGCTCCTGAAGTTTGCAATGAAATTTCTAATTATATCACTAACTACTGTTATGATCTCAGCAACTCATGTTAATTATTGATTTATTATTTGCATAGGAAGCTCTACAGCAGTGATTCTCAAAGAGGAATTCTTGAATCAGCAACATCAGCATCATTTGTGAATATGATTGAAATACAGATTCTCAGACCCTACCCCAGACCTGTGGACACAGAAACTCTGTGGATGGGCTCAGGAATCTTTCTAATGTTTAAAAATTTCCTGTGGATTCTGACACATGCTGATGTTTGAGAACCACTGATCTATACCATCCACAAATTCTCTTTTAAATATAAAATTTAGTGTTGAGCAAACTGATAAACTTAGATGAGTAGATAGGGCAAATTATGGTAGCTCATAAATATTGAATGTTAGGTTTATGCTTAGAACTGATTATTTTCTCTGTGTATCTATTGTACTTGGAGTTTAACAGACACGTTACATGTAGCAAACTTTCTTATGGAAGGTGTTGTAATAAGACACTCACTTTTTTAAGAATTGTGAATATTAAGGAAAAACAAATAAGAACAATAAAGAAATGGAACTTTGTACTACAGTACTCAACAATAACATTCTCTGACCCAAAAAAGTACTTTAGAATGTTCTCAAGTTTAAGGTCTATCAAGATACTATTCCTTTTATAGCTTCTGAGTCAGGTTCTCTCTTCTCTAGATCTCTGGGAGAACTCAGTTCACCCTGCGAATATCTTAAACTCCACGTAAAGTTGCCCTGTACTCTTGTTTTTCCAAGAGTATCTTAAAACCTCATTTAGTTAATGGAACAAATTATTCATAATTTCTTTCAAATCCTTAATGAATTTATGGATTAAAGCATTAGGGATTACTCCTCTCAATTAATGACATTCCATTTGAGCTTACATTAGCTTAATCTTTTAAGTTTCTTTACATTGCTAATGCTCTCCATTAAACATCTTTCAATGACTAAATTCCACTTGATTTTTATTGAAGTAGGAGAAATCATCTTTATGGGTATATATTTTAGAATTCCTGAGCAGTGAAAGGTGTTTTCAAACTCCTCAGTACAGCTTTTTAAAAAAAGATTTTATTTATTCATTTTTAGAGAGAGGGGAAAGGAGGGAGAAAGGGAGAAAAACACTTATGTGAGAGAGAACCGTGGATCAGCTGCCTCTAGTACATGCCCAGACCAGGGACCAAACCTGCAACCCAGGCATGTGCCCTGAAGGGGAATCCAATAGGTAAGCCACACCTGTCAGGGCTTCAGTACAGCCTTTGTGCCCAACAACTGTCCTGTACCCTGCTGACACATCTCATTTTTCTCTTTCTCCTATGTGGCCCCAAAGAAATACCAAGCTAATCTTAGTCTTATCCTGGGGGCATGACCATCTGGTTCTTCTCTAATGGGTCCCCTGAGGGTGGGAGAGCCCCATTGTCCCTCCAACTCCTACAGGGAGGCAGGAGTGCGGCAGGGTGGGGAATGCCCACAGAGTGAAGAGTACAGCTTTAAGGTACATTACATACCAAAGGCAGGTTAGCAGCCCCTGCCTTCCTGAAAGGAAGATTTCAGAAGCTGCAGAATTGTGTACATGACTGTGAGAAGTGTAGTGACTCATGACATAGCTGGGGGGAAGCTCATACAGTGCCTGCATGACCTACAGAGGTGGGAGGAGGGAATGCCCTCCCCAGATGCCTGTGCATCATTGGGCACTCTTGCCCTGGCTGAAGATGGCACCTGAAACAGGGTCGAAGACAATGGGGAGCTGACAAAAATGGTGCATGGTAAGGTGACTAAAGAGTTGTTATTTAAGTGAATCACATCTTCCCATCCTTTGCCAGTTCAGATTACTCTATATATTTATCAAAAATTGGCTTGAATTTCATGTAGAAAGCATTCAACAAATAACTCTGTCACAACTCTCCTTAATATTGTTTTCTCCACGGATTTATCCCCCTTCTAAAAAGCATTTCGGGATGCATTACCCAGTAACTGGTATTACGACTAATCAAAATACATAGAGAAAAATTAAGTTAGGTCTCTCCCTCACATCTTTTCAAATGTAAATTCTTATAGATAAAAAAGTTAAATTAAAAATATCCAAGTCTAGAAAAATATATTTGTGAATTTTATATAATACTAGTGGATAAAGAGTTTCTAAGCCCTAGAAAATGTGGTTTAACAGGCTCGATCCTATAAACTTTTAGAACTATTTTAATGAAGAATAGCAGAAATAAACACTATTTATTGTAGATACAAACTGTGAAAACAGTTTGTGACATGTAATAAAATTTCAATTTCCTTAAGAAATAAAAATCTTACAAATTAGCAATATAGTAAAGCAATATTTAAATATCTCAACTGAAAAATGGATGAAGTACCTTAACAAGAAATACCCAGAAAAGAGAATACAAATAATGCCTAATAAACATATAAAAAATGTTCCACCTCACTAATAATTACAGTAATCAGAGTAAACTAAAATAAATAGGGATCACGTGATAGAAGCATCATGGGAAAGTGACAAATACATTAAGACCTACTTTTAAAACTCAGTGTTGATTTTGGTTCAGAAGCAGTTCACATCACTGGTGAATATCTAAAAATAACCCTTCTGTAGAGCATCTTCAAGATGGATTTCACCTCTAGAAATTAATCCCAAGGTAGTAATTCATGTGACCAAAAATTTAGCTAAAGTACATTCATGCCAGCATTTTACATAATATTGAAAAATTGAGAACCTAAACATTCAACAGTTGGGACTGGTTAATATATTATCATACAATTAAACAATGGAATACTACATAATTATTATAAATGGTGTTGAGGTAAGATAATGAAAGAACTAGAATACTATTTACTGTGTACTATAAAGTGAAAAGAGCAGATACCCAGGTTTAAGATGTCTATTTCTGCCCTGTCTGGTGTGGCTCAGTGAATTGAGTACCTGCCTGCGTATCAGAGGGTCACTGGTTCGATTCCCTGTCAGGGCACATGCCTGGGTTGTGGGCCAGGTTTCTGGCTGGGGACATGTGAGAGGCAACCGATTGATGTATCTCTCACACATTGATGTTTCTCTCCCTCTCTTCCCATCTCCCTAAAAACTACATAAATAAAAATCTTAACAAATATTTATTTCTGAGTAGGGTTGTATATAATTTTAATTTTTAATATTTATTTATCCATAACACCAAATTAATTTTTTATACTGAACATGCATAATGAACCCCCAAGAACTGGGTTTCTGGAATGCAAGTTGAGTTTATTTAGAGTGTTAGAGATTTCTACAGCTAGTGGAGCTTAGAGCATCTACTGTTTTTCCATTTCAGTGATCTAAAAGATAAACCTTGCCCCTGGCTGGTGTAGCTCAGTGGATTGAGCACAGGCTGGGAACCAAAGTGTCCCAGGTTCAATTCCCAGCCAGGGTACATTCCTGGGTTGCAGGCCATAACCCCCAGCAACCGCACATTGATTTCTCTCTCTCTCTCTCTCTCCCTCCCTCTCTCTCTCTCTCCTTCACTTCCATCTCTAAAAATAAATAAAATATTTAAAAAAAAAGATAAACCTTTAGAGGGCTCTGTCTTGGAAATGCAGAAACTCTTTGTACAATTTAATAAAACTTCTCTATATTTCTCAAATAATTAATAATTCCTGGAATTCCTGTTATACAAGTGACTAAGGATTTTTCTCTTGAGCTGTAAAATTTTCTGTCATACAAGGTCTGTCCAGAAGGTATCCAGCCATGTAATATGACAAATAGAGACATTTATTGAAGAAGATACAAGATACAAGAAACATTGAACATACAACAATGATACCTCAGTCCTCTTCAAAGTAGGCACCCTAGCACCTCATTCAGTTCTCCCAGTCACCATCAGCTGATCCATTGTATTTTCCTGAATCTCATTGACAGTCTGAAATTTCTTCCCTTTCAAAAGCGATTTCAGTTTTCAGAAAAGCCAGAAGTCACAGGGCACCAAATCTGGGCTGTAGGGGGTGCTGAGTTATCTGGGTGATTTGATATTTTGCCAAAAAACTTCGCAAGACATGATGCACCAGCAGGCACATTGTTGTGATGAAGCAGCTAATCACCAGTTGCCCATAGCTGCAGCCTTCTGAATCATCCAAATAGTTTTCATGGAGGAATGTTCAAGCTTAACCCAAAATCTGTTGCAGATCCATTGATCTCCTCACTCAGTCATTTCGAATGTGATGGCCACACAGTACACATGCTCACAAAATAGCATCTACCACCCCCAGTGACTAGTACAGTGAAGTTGTCATTGTTCATGCCTGTGCATTCCCGTCCACTGTCCTTGGCTGCCAGGTTACATTGATGTCATGCAAACCATTTTTGTTATATGAGTATTAACAGCAGCTGGATTTTTTTCCAGACAGACCTTATATTAGAATTCTTTTAGATGAAACTCTGCCTACTATTTTACATATTTTCATGGTGTCTTCAAGAATGGTTATTGAATGAGACTGCAACTCTACCAAATAGCTCAGGATCACAGCTGTGCACATCATAGCTTGCTCCCCAGTATGAAGATGTTCTCAGAGTACATTAATCTCTATGCTAATTGGACTCAATCATGGTGCTGACTAGTTTCTGTAGTAAAATGTTCTCTTATATTGTTTCTTTCCTTTCTGACAGCTGTTATGTTTTGACATAATTTATATGTGAATGTGGGTTAGCCCCTCAACCAAATTCTTGTTACAAACTTTTAATATGCGGTGACCTCAGAAACCACATGACAAAATCAACAAGAATTATGTGTAAAATAAGAATAAATGGGCTCAAAGGGAAATTTTGAGGGATTTTCTTAAGAAAAAAGTGTATAAGTTTAATGCAGTAATTTTGTAATATTTATTTGATGCTGTATATTTTATATTCTATGAGATACAATTGCAATATAATTAAATTCCACAAAAACAGTGTGCTACTGAATTCCTTAGCTTCAGTGTATTACAAGAATAATTTTATTTAATACATTCCAAATACAGGCATTAATAACTTTAGAACTTTCATGTAAAATATATAAGCAAGTGTTATATCAAATGTTATCATACCACAAAATAATAACTGACTCGGAAACACCTGTACACAGGGGTTAAGTCACTTCATTTTTTTCTGTAAATCAAACTGTACTCTGGCAAAACTAATCTATGGCATGTAAAGTCAGAATAGCGGTTACTTTTGGGAGTCAGTTACTGGGAGGGGGAAGGAGAGACCTCTGGGTTACCTGTAGTATTCTTTCTTTTGTTCTGCCTTTGGTTACTTAAATGCTTTTATTTTCTGAAAATTCACTTGGCTGCACACATATGATTTGGATAGTTCTTTGAATGTGTGTTACACTTCAATAAAAAGTTTATTATGTTAAAATTAGGTCTTTCTAGTATGGTGAGGATGGAGGCATAGGTAGACATGTTCACCTCCTCATGCAACCACAGAGAGAATGACGATTGTATCTCAAAACAAATAACAACTAGAACTGTCAGAGAAGCAAGCTGTATGGAAGTCTGATAACCAAGGATTTAGAGAAGCCACATTCATCCAGATGAGTGGGAGGGTCAGAGTCACCAAAATGGGTGGAAGGTATGGAGACATGGTATGGTGCTACAGAGGAGTGATGACAGTAGAATGGGCAGTCCCACACTCATGTGTAGTGGATAAAAATCAGGAGGGATACCTTGGGAGCAAGTGATCCCAGCGCATAGGCCAGACTGCCCAGCCCAGAGTTTCAGTGCTAGGAAGATAGACCCTCATAACTTCTGGCTGTAAAAACCAGTGGGAGTTGGAGAGGCAGAAAAAACTGCCAGATTTTCAGGAGAGCCCATTTAAGGGGCCTTCACAGACTTAGAATGTAAGCAAACCCACCCACTCTGGGATTCACCATCAGGGCAACAGCTGGAAAGGTACCAGTTGCTTACAGGAAGTGGGTGAAGTGACTGGAAGTGGAGCAAGTGCCAGGCAAGCGGCCAGAAACCATAGAGAGGCCTCCCCTTTCTGAGGCCTCCCCCAACAAAGAGCCATAAAGCAGTGAAGTAGGTTGCCCCACCCTGGTGATTACCTAAGGCTCCACCCCACATGATTTACAGGTGTCTTTTTTAAGACACAGAGTCAAAGCAGCTCTACCTAATACACAGGAACAAACACAATGACGCTGCTGAATTGAGGAGACAAAGCAACATGACCCAAATGAAAGAACAAATCAAAACTCCAGAAAAATAACTGAACAAAGCAAAGGTAACCAACCTATCAGATGCAGAGTTCAAAATACTGGTGATCAAGATGCACAAATAACTCATTGAGTACAGCAAAAGCAAGGGAAGAAATGGAGGTTACACTAAATGAAATAAAGAAAAATCTACAGGTAACAAACAGTGGAGTGGATTAAGCTGAGAATCAAATCGACAATTTGGAACACAAGGAAGGAAAAAGCATTCAGTCAGAAGAGCAGGAAGGAGAAGGAATTTTTAAAAATGAGGATAAGATTAGGAACCTCTGGGACAACTTTAAATATACCAACATCTGAATCATAGGGATGCCAGAAGGAGAAGAAGAAGAGCAAGAAATGGAAAACTTATTTCAAAAAATAATGAAAGGAAACTTTCCTAATCTGACAAAGGAAATAGACATACAAGTCCAGGAAGCACAGAGAATCTCAAACAAGTTGGACCTAAAAATGATCACACCAAGACACATCATAATTAAAATGCTAAGGTTTAAAAATAAAGAGATACAATCTTAAAAGCAGCAGGAGAAAAGCAGAGAATTACCTAAAAAGGAGTTCCCATTAGCCTGTCAGCTGATTTCTCAAAAGAAACTTTGCAGGCTAAAAGGGACTGGCAAGAAGTATTCGAAGTGATAGAATACCTACATTCTATATTACTGTATCTAGCAAAACTATCATTTAAAAAGAAAGAACAGAGAAAGTGCTTCCCAGACAAGAAAAAAGCTAAAGGAGTTCAATATCACCAAACCATTATTATATGAAATGTGTAAAGGACTTATTTAAGAAAAAGATGGAGATCAAAACTATTTACATTAAAAGGGCAAAACCCTCACATCTATCAGCAACTGAATCTAAAACAAACAAATAAACAAACAAAAAAGCAAGCAAAACAACCAGAATAGGAACAGAATCATGGGTATGGAGACCATTTGGAGGATTATCAGCTGGGATGGGGAAGGAGCAAAATGGCAGAAAAGGTGCAGGGATTAAGAAGCATAATTGGTAGATATAAAACAGACAGGGAGATTCAAGAATAGTATAGGAAATGGAGAAGCCAAAGAACTTATATGCATAACTCATGGACATGAAATAAGGGGAGGCCTCCTGGAGGGAAGTGGGGTACTGAGAAGATGGGGACAAAGGGGGAAAAATGGGACAACTGCAATAGCATAATCAACAAAATATTTAAAATTTGATCCTTCTAAATAAAAAATAAGAAACTGCACTTTGAAATTTTTTCTTTGGGCTAAAAGAGGTTAGCATTTCTTATTGGTTTCTTAGCAGCAAATGCTTCCTTGGTGAAAAGGAGATTGTATTTTATCACCTATTTATTCTCACAAAGTTCACCTTCTCTCTTGGTGTGACATAACAAAAAGCCTGGGGTCTTTAGTTGACCTGCAAAGCAAGTAAAATCTCATTTAGAATCATTCCATTGATCATTCTAATCTTTTTCATGTTTTCATTTTGAACTGATGATTTGTCATTCTGCTCTGCTTATTAGAGAGCTGTTGGGAGGATCAAGTAAGACACCATGTAAAAATCCTTTAGTGCCAGACTAGCACTAGGTACCATCACCACCACCACCACCACCACCATCACCACCACCACCACCATCATCATCATCATTGTCGTGTTTGCTTAGTTTTAACCTAGATTAGGAAATTTAAGCTCTTTGAGATGCTTGTCTCACCCTATGGTTATTCTTATTATTTCTTATATCATGAACACTACAATGTCTCCTGAGAAGTTTAGCAAGGAATACCCAGGTCAGAGATGGCCAATGTGTGGCAGGCTTACTCATTTACCTTCCATAGTGAAGGCAGACATCACAAACCAATGCTCGAGCATGGAGTTTGCTTCAGAATTCTTTTCAGCTCTGATCCTAATTGTTTAGATTTGGTTTGTAAGAGCTTGCCCAACCTTGGTGTAGGCACTATAGCTATTTCCCCATGAGGGAAATATATAGATTTGTAGCATTGGGTGATAAAAAAGGGTTGTAAGGAATTATCTAGTCCAGTGTTGTCCCTGAACACTGGGTCCCTGAATCAGCACATTAGGGTCACCTGGAAACATGTTAGAAATGTTAATTCTTATGTAACACCCCACTTACCCACAAACCTACTGAATCAGACACTCCAAGGATGGGACTCTGTACTCAGAGTTTTAACAAGACTTCCAGTGATTTTGGTGGGAGACAGTTTGAGAACCATTACTTTAGTCCAATATCATTGGTTTTTGCTGATGAAAAACATTAGGTGTACAGGTGTTAAGCCATTTTCCCAAAGTTGTCCATGAAATTAATTTCCAAACAGAAACAAACTTCCTAATTCCTGGTTGCTACATTGAATAGCAAGTAGAAAATTGCAACAACAACAACAAAAACAAACACACACAAAAAAAGGAAACCTTCCGTCTATTTTTCTACCTTAAGATTCTAAGTAAATATTTTTGTCATTTCCCAGCATTTTTTGAGGGCCATCCACCCAACATTCTTAGTCTGTGTGGTTCAGGTGTAGCACCTTGGATGGGCTCATACCCTGGTCTGGCTGGAGCACCCTGAATTCCCTTACTTCTGCCAAGAATACAGATACCAGAAGTCACTTGTATCTGGAACTATTGGAGCCTTCAGTATCACCATGTAGAAAAAGTGTGTTTGAAAACGAAGTCAATACAGAGGAAAGGGTAACAGAGTTGGACAGAGAGAGAGACTGAGTTCTGCGGCATTGTTTCAACTTCAGCTCTAGGTGAACCTGAAAGGTAGAGTAAATAGCTCTTAAATTTTCTGTTATATAAATTCCCCACTGGTTTTTGTTTTGCTTGAGCCAGATTTGAGTTGGTTTTCTATTCTATAAAACCAAAGAGCTGTGGCTTGCAATATGTATTATGGTTTGACAATGTGTATTATTTTAATATCTATGGTTTAATCACTGGAGAATGTGGGTTGTTCAGGGCAAGGTTTTCCACACTGGTTTTTTTTTTAAACAGAGGACCCTTGAAGAATGCTGAATACAGCTTAACTCTGTAGTAGTAGGTTGCCTAGTAAACTGATGGGACTAGAGACACATACTAGTCCATGTTTCTGCAAATATGTAATGTATTTGGAACAGAGTCCCTGGCTAGCCTTGTCAAACTTTATCTCACAATAATGAGAGTCAAAGCTCTCCTCTCGGGTGCACTAAGAACTATTAACCTGAAACTAAACAACTCACAAGGTCAATCCTTTGTCAAGACTGATATTCCACAGTGGTGTGACAGCCCTTAAAGTATCCCTCCATTGAAAATCTGATCTGATGGAAAAGTAAGATGAAATATTTCTACTACCATCTTGTTCTCTCTCCTCCTCTTTCTGATATCTTCCCAAACCCTGTGGTCTGTGGGATGTATTTTTGATAATTTCCCTATCTCTATATCCTTCCTCAAAATGGAAGTCTCTAGAGGCCATCCTCATTGCTTCAATGAAACTATTTCCCTTCTTGAAGCTCTACTTGCTTAGTTTCTGTCAGAAGACCAGCTTCTGATTCTTATTATATCCCCCTACTTAAACAACCCCACCTGCCTGGTGTGGCTCAGTGGGTTGGGCATTGTCCAGCTCAGTGGAAGGTCACTGGTTTGATCCCCAGTCAAGGTACACGCTTGGGTCGCAGGCCAGGTGCTCAGTTTCAGACTTGTTTGATCCCTGATCAGGGCACATGTCAGGCTGGGGGCATGTGAGAGGCAACCAATCTCTCTCATTGATGTTTCTTTCCCTCTTTCTCCCTCCATTTCCCTCTCTCTAAAAATAAATAAAATCTTGAAAAAAAATTTTAAGTAAATGACCCCTGCCTTCTCTTTTGTGGACTTCTCTTCATATAACTTGTTAATTTATGTTGCTCTTCACTTGGGTTCTTTTTGCAATCATTGTTCCTTACTCCATAGTTTTTCTCTTTTCCTGTGACTTCAAATGCCACCACCTCAATAAATCTAGACTATACCTCTCTCCTTGGCTCACACTTAATATAAACAATGAAAATACCCCACAAAGTCTTAAACTCACCATATCCAACACTCACAATGTTCATTATCTCCCCACATCTGTGTGCTTCCCTCTGCAAGATCTCATAGGTTAGCACCACCACCCACCCTTCACCCCATCTGCCCACCTAAGCTTCATCCTTGACTCCTCCTTCTCTACCACTTCCCACTCCCAAGAGTCAGATCACTAAGCACTGCCTTATTTTACTATCTATGTAGTTATTAAATCTCTCTATCACTCCCCATTTAGACTCATTACTTCTTACTTGAGTTATTGCAATTGTCTCTTAACAGGCTTCTCTGTCTTTGAATATTCCCTCTTCATAGTCACCAAATTGATTCCATGTGAAATATAAGTTCATGTTGTCATTCTGCCTCAATAAGTTCAGTGGCTTCTAACACCTTCAGGAAAAGACTACATTCTTTACCATGACACAGGGACACACCAGTTCCTTACCTGGCCCTATGCACTCCAGGAACATGAAATTAATTCATCCTCTCCCTCTTACAGAGCTAGGTTTTGCCTCTATGCTCTTGCCCATAATATCCTCTCTGCCTGAAATTTCTCCCACACTGCCTGCACTTGGCTAGTTCACACAAATCTGCTAAGAATCAGGTGCGATCTCGATCAGGATGCCATTCTAACAATTCTTGCCTGGATTGGGATTTTATTAACCTGATCCCTCTCTACCTTTGTGTATGTGGTATTTTAATCTCATCATTTGTTTATAGGTCTGACTCTGCTTTGAACTGTGACCTCCTGAAAGCAGGGACTGCATCTGTTTACTTTTGTGACCAACTCAAAGTAAAGGCTTAGTGACTGTTTCTCAAATGGATGAATCAGAGCATAAGCTAGGTCTATAATTCATGAGTGTCCAGGAAAACCATTTATCAAAAGTGTGCCAGAGATAGACCTACTTAATTGGAACTGTTTTAAATGGGCCATACTGTCTGCCATCAAGATCACCAGAGTGTCATTAACTCTAATTATCTTCCTGAGTTTAATTGATACTTAACAAGGTAGAGCATTAAAGGAGATACTTTATTCCTTTAATATTTCCATAATAACATATTGCATGATTGCAAATCCAGAATTACAGCTTTGTGGCCTGAGAAGGTAAAAAGTAGTTTGTCTAGAGGGAAAGTGCTTTTCAAGCATACCTGGAGTATTTAGAAAACATAAATTAAGAACCTTCTTGGCAAAATACAATTATCTTTTTCTCTTAATCTGTTCCTATCTAATATTCTTTAATACATGAAAACTAAGAATCAATAAAAACACTGCAAATGTTACTGCTGAAAAGAGTCCTACAGGATGAAAAAGATAAATTTTGACCCTGTTAATCACCCAACAGCAAAGGTGTTGAGAGTAGACTGTTGGGTGATAATTAAAAAGATCACACCACATGAATAGAAAGGAAAAGCATCCCAAGTGCCACAGCTTGGGCGGGTGAAACCAATCTGAACCTAAGTCACTAACTAGGGTGAGTGAGGAGAGGGAGCATCCTAGCTCAAGGTGAGTGAATTAAGTGGGTGGGGTCTAATTTTCAGAGATCCAAATTTACAGAACAGGGACACTGGAGAGCAATTTCATTTAAATCTGTGCGTTAGAGCCACAGGAGCCCCTGAGTAAGTGCTGGCCTTTACATTCTTTTACTAACACTCTGTCATTCAGTGAGCACTGACCATGGCCCAGGCAATTTTCATGTTCCATTTAATTTTCACCATAAACCTATGAGGCACTACTGTTATAACACCACATTTTACAGATGACAAAACTGAAACCTAGAGAGTTAAATGACTTCCTGAGGTCTTTAATTGGCAGAGCCAGGACTGAATCACAAATATTTGGACTCTCACCGACACCAAAGTGTGGCTGTGCCGGCAGCACCTGGAAACATTTTTGAAGGATAAACTCATGGCCTCTGCTCCAGATCAACAGAATCAGAAATCCTGATTTCTGTGGGTTGTAACCTGTGGGTTGTAACAAGCTTTCCAGGGGAGTCTGATGTGCTGAAGGTTGAGGTCCATCACATTATACTGTAATATCATCTATTAGAGCAAGGGTATCAAACTCATTTTTACCTGGGGCATCAGCCTCTCAGTGCCTTCAAAGGGCCAAATGTAATTTCAACTCCTTAACAGTTAAAAAGTAGTTACATTTATATAGTCCTAAAATTATTTCGGCCCTTTGACGGCAATCGTGAGGCTGATGTGGCCCCGGATGAAAATGAGTTTGACTCCCCTGTTTAGATCATTGCTTCTCCAACATCATCATGCATACAACTTACTTGGAGAACTCCTTAAATGCATATTCTGATTCAGTAGGTCTGAAGTAAGTCCTGAGATTCTGCATTTCTAACCAGATCCTGGAATGTCAGTATTGCTGGTTGGTAAACTACCCTATGTCTGAAAAAGTCCGAGAAGGTAACTCTCAGGAAGCCAGTCTGACTTTGTTCTCTGCTGTAATCCTGTTTAGAAGAGTACCTGACCCACATTTTATGTTGAATGAATGAATACACAGGGAGTCAGTATGTCTCTCTGGGTTATGGACTGTTGAGTTGGATGAATCTACTACTAATCTGACATGCATCTGTCTGCCCCACCTTTTCAAATTTCTAATCACACTATCCATTTATGCTCAGGAACTGTCATGTTGCCCACTGACTTGACAGACTTTTTACTGTTCTAATCTTTTGTGTGAACATGACACTTTAAATTCCCCTGCGGCAAGTGTACATATCGTATGTTTTGGGAAAATGTTGAAAAAGTAGGATATAGGAAGGAGGCTAGAGAAAATGGACAGGAACTAATGGGTGTAATAAAAAGGAACACCCAGGACATGGATGATTCACAGTTGGCTGAGCCTCTGGGTATTGCTTAAATGACCCTCTAACCCTTGGGTTAAGAGTTAGAAAAGCAATGGACTACTCTTTCCACTAGCCTAGCTTAAAGCTCTTGGGAGAGTTTAAATCAAAGCTCATATAAACATTATAAAACCATATTTAACAACAACAAAAATGGTCATGCAATAAACCTTGAGTGAAACCTTAAGGAGCTGATAAAATGGCCAGAGTAAAACAACATGAGCATAGAAATGAGTGTGGGCAGGAAGATTGCTACCTATGTCTCCTCTGATGAGTGAAAAATAAGATTCTATAAACCCTGAATGAATGTCTGGGTCCTAAAAGGAATGAACTATTTTATAAAAAGCTTATGGGGCACAAGACTTTCGCTCTTCCTAAGTAAAACACTTCAGCACTGTACATTTTATAAGTATCTGGGTTGGCTGAACAGTGGTAAATTCTGTGTGTTGAGTGGAATGGTTGGGCTACAATGGTGTACACAAAACAATTCCAAAAATTGATTTTGGAACCATTACAAAACTCAAGAGCAAGACTTTATTGTGTTGCTCATTTTACTAGAATTCCCCAGCAGAATTGAGACTAATCCTGTAGTGTATTAAATTGGTGGCATAAATATTACTTTTATTTTGATTAAAATTTAACAAGTTGTAATGAAGAGATACAAGAGCTCTTTTAGGCATTATTGACCACATTTAAGAGATCAAACAGCAGAGTAAGAGAAAATGACTTCCAGCATTCTCAAAATTAGTTTTTAAGTATAATTCGTTGAACTAATAGTCATAAAATATTTATGTAACTGGGGCAACTTAATATTCTAAACAATGGCATTTCCTTGGAGCATTGCTCTGAAAGGAGGAATATTAGAATTTCATGACTAGCTGGTACTGGTATCGTTTGATATAAAAATCTGATAATCCCTTAAAGAGTACTTTTCTGTATGATTGCTATTATATCTCATTAATTCAGTCAGTGAAGTGCATAACCAAAGTCCTATCAACATGTCATTTTTTGATGACTGTTGTCAGAGTCAGTAAAATTGCCTTTTTAAAAATTAAGACTATTTTTTTAGCAGTTTTAGGTTCAGAGCTAAGTTGAGGGGAAGACACAGAGATTTTCCATAATCTCCTGCTGCCATGTATGTATTGCTTCATCCATTAGTAACATCTCCCACCAGAGGGCTTCATTTGTTACAAATGATGAACCTACGTGGACACATCATAATCACCCAAAGTCCATAGCTTACATTAAGGTTTACTCTTGATGTTGTACATTCTATGGGTTTAGACTAATGTATGATGATATATATCCTCAGGTGTCATACATCCTCAGAGCTGTACCTACTCATCCCTCCCTGCCCGCATCCTCAATCCCTGGCAACCACTTATATTTTTATTGTCTCCAGTTTTCCAAAATGTTATGTGATTGGAATTATACACAATGCAGCCTTTTCAGATTGGCTTCTTTCACCTCTTTCATTCAAGTTTCATGGTCATATGTCTTTTCATGGTTTGATAGCTCTTTTCTTTTTAGAGCTGAGTAATATTCCATGGATAAACCATAGTTTATCTGTTAACCAAGATACCTTGGTTGCTTGCAAGTTTTGGTAATTATGAATAAGACTGCTATAAATATTCATGTGCACAAAAATTTTCAACTCCTCTAGATAAATATCAAGGAGCAATATTGCTGAATCATATGGTAAAATTATGGTTTCTAAGACACTGCTAAACTGTCTTCCAAAGTGGCTTTACCATTTTGCATCCCCACCAGCAATGAATGTGAGTTCCTGTTGCTCCACATCCTTGCCAGCATTTGGGATTGTCAGTGTTCCAGATTTTGGACATTAGGTATGCAGTAATATTTCATTATTCTGTTAATTTGCATTTACCTGATAACACATGATGGGAAGCATCTTTTCATATGTTTATTTGCCATTCTTGGTGAGGTGTCTATTGAGGTAAAAAATTTAAATTGGAATATTTGTTTTCTTGTTGTTGAGTTTTAAGATATCTTTGCATATTTTGGATACAAGTCCTTTATCAGAAGTATCTTTTGCAAATATCTTCTCTCAATCAGTGGCTTTTCTACTCATTCTCCTGACATTGTCTTTTGCAGACCAGAGATTTTTAGTTGTAACGAAATCCAGTTTATCAATTTTTTTCATGGATTCTGCTTTTAGTGTTTTATCTAAAAAGCCATCACCATACCAAAAGGTTGCATAGGTTTTCTCCTATGTCATCTTATAGAAGTTAAATAGTTTTGCATTTTGTATTTAGGTCTGTAATCAATTTTGGGTAATTTCTGTGAAGGGCATAAGTTCTGTGTCTAGATTAAACTTTTTGCATGTGGATTTCCAATTGTTTCAGCACCATTTGTGTAAAAAACTATCTTTGCTACATTGTATTGCTTTTGCTCCTTTATTAAAGCTCAGTTGAATACATATAATTGCCTTTCGAGGCATAGAAATATAACTGGTAGACCTCAATAGAAGACTGTCACCAATTTGGGGTAAATTGTCTGTAGCCAAGAAAAAAAGTTAAACATCCTGATTCATTACATGGCATCACAGGGTACTCCAAATATCTATTACTTATTACACTAGATATTCCATGTGCAGTCAGACCTCCTTCAGAGTTGAGGATTTATTACCTGGACACTACAGGTGCTACCAGGAGAAAATTCTCAGATAACAGTGCCCTCTCAGGATTCAAGCTGAAGAGAGCCACTTGGCCCAACCACTTCCCGGGGCAGCCTGTATGTAATGACTGAACAACGTGGGAATATAAAGGGCCAGAATCCTTGGCCCAAAGTAGGGACAATTCTGAAGGATCATCTCAGCTTCAGAATATCTGAGGCTGTCACTGGAAACGACTGAACCCCAGTTTAACTTCTGCTCCAAACTTTCTTCCACGGCTTCTTTTCTATAAATGTTGACCCCAAGAGAACTCCCTAATACATCTCCTGCATGTTGATCCCTATGTCAGAATCTGCTCCCTGGAGAATGCAACCTACAACCATTAGTAATTGAATGTCTCATGGAATGACTAGCTTATTGAGAACTAAGAATGGAGGCAACAGGGCTAAAACTGGGAGTTCTGGAATAAGGTTGTGATGCAGGGTGCAAGAATTACCCAAAATGACCCTAACTTCTCACTGTCTGAACAGTGGTCCCCAATCCCTTCTTCCTGCAGGAGGGATTATTTGTTGTTGGAGGAAGGACTGTCATGTCCCAGAGCTCCAAATTCTCCAGGGGTTGAGCAGCAGGTAATCCTAGACTACTCCAATAAACAGCTGAAATCCCAACCAGGTGAGCTAGCACAAAGGTGGTCTGATTATTTTTTATGATAAGGTTACTTTCTTACATCTACCCTACAAATAAATGCAGGACAAAGGGAGAGTGGGTTTCCTTCACTGGAACATAGGCTATCCCTGCCCCCGCAATCTCCCACATGTCTAGCAGACACTCTGACCTCCTCAGGTCTCTCTGAGGGTGCAGAGGAGGAAGGAAGAGTAGTGGCTTCTCCTCTCTCACTGACACTGAATTTAGAGAGCTTTCCCTTTCTCCACCAGTCTATGCCTTCACTCACGCTGGTGGTGTTGTAGAATTTATCTTGAACCTTCATGGCTGACAAATGGAAACCTGAATGGGACCCTCCTCGTACAACAAACAGTGTGACTACAAAGGCATAAATTCTGCTTAGTACTAGTTATGACTTTTTAATATTATGTTGTTCTATTATTTTGCCCCATTCCTCTCCACTGCCCCACCCAAGCCTGACTCCCACAGTCATCCCCACCCTGTTGTCCATGTCCATGGGTCATTCACACATGTTCTTTGAATCGTCTCTTACCCTTCTTTCCACCCTTCTCCCTTCCCCCTCCCCTTTCCTCATTGTCAAAAAAATCCTCACTCAAGAAAATCAATATGTTTATTGATTTTAGAGAGAGAAGGAGGGTGGAGGAGAGAGAGGAAGAGAGAGAGAAAAAAAGAGAGAAACATTGACTGGTTGTCTCCATAGTGTGCCCTGACTGGGACTCGAACCTGCAACCTTTTGGTGTATGAGACAATGCTCCAACTAACTGAGCCATCTGACCAGGGCCAGTTGTGACTTTTTTGAAATGTCAAAAGGAGTTGACGGCTACATTAGGGATGGAAACTATCCCTGCAATGAAGAAAAGTCATAGGGAGAGCCACTGGAGGGGCAACCATGGTGTCTGAATGTCCCCAAAGCCCAAAAGAGTAGAGCCCTGTGTGAAAAGTTGTCAGTGGCTGCTCAGAGCTGACTACTCACTCCAGTGACCTTGAGGGCTTCTTCAAGACAACAAGCTAAATGGTATAGCGAGTCACACCCCAGGTGGACAAGCTGCACCCAGCTCAGCCTCCCCTGCAACCATTGGCTTCCTTTTCCTGGTAGGAGGGACTGAACCTGTTAAAGTGTTCCCAAGTCTTCATAGCTTGGACAGGCAGAGTCCACAGGAAAAAGCTGCATCCCCATCCAGATAGCCTCACTCCAGGATGGCCTGACAGTTTCCCACAGTCAAGGTGAAGTTAACTTGCTTTATAAAAGGGAAGAGGAACAAAGGGACCAAGGCCATTGCTCTGTGCAATGATGGAAGGATATCCATTTTCTCTGCTCTGACCCTGGCCTTATACATCTCCCCTTCTTCCAGGAGAGGCTACTTCCTAATCAGAGCTACAGGACATTGCAAAGTTTATCCCAGATCTGGAACCTGACAAGTGAAGGCTCAGATGGACCCTCCTTGCCCCACAAAAGGTCATCTAGTACTTCTTGTAAAAATAGTTTATAAGCTTATGTATAGCTTTACCTTGTAAAGCACATTTGCATCCATTAACTCAGTAAGACCTACATTACCCTAGTGAATTTGTCCAGGGACGTATTATATAATACACACATTTTTAAGAAAGAAAAACTAGAACACAACACAAGGTTGGATAAAGGACATTTTCCTTCTTGATTTATGAAAAATTGTTATAAATACAGAGAACTTGCATCACAGCTAGTTCTACATGTAATGAATTATCTCTTTTTTAAAAAGATAAAATTAATGAAGCTTGTAATACCACTGAAAATCCTGGAAATATGGTCAGCATAATTATAGGGCATGACATAAACCTTGCAGCTTACTTTGAAACTCCCTTTGATAAAAGCTTTAAGGAGAGACAGATCAAATGTTCAGAGGCTTTAAGAATGTGCCCCTGATACACTGCATGATGGAGCCACCCAGGACACGTGGGCACTCCTGGAATGGTGGGTGCTTGCTCTTCCTCTTCTTGCTCCCCTTCTTTCCTTATTTCAATCAAATTAGGCCCACTCAATAAACACATGTTTATCAGAGGCCCACTAGACTTTTACTGGGGGCCAAATGGGAATAAGCCCCAACTTAAGAAACAGGCCCGCTATTTATTCCTCACACTAGCGTAGGATGGGTGATTAAGATAGGATTTCTAGTCTTCTGCTTTTTAAAAATCATTATTGCTTTATTCATTTTATTTTCATTGGTTCAAATTTGCACCATCTGCATGTTCAGTATTCAGCTGAAGACTTAGATGCACAACATTTTATTACCAGAAGTAAAACCAAAGCATCTAGAGAAACTGGAGTAATTATTGAATATTTTTAATTGAATTTATTGGGATGACATTGGATAACAAAATCATACAGGTTTCAAGTGTACGACTCAACAAAACACTATCTGCACTGCATCATGTGACCATTGCCCAAAGTAAAGTCTCTTTCTGTCCCCATTTATTCCCCCTTTGCCCACGTCCACCTCCCCAAGCCCCCCTTTCCCTCTGGCTATCACCACACTTGCCTGTTTCTAAGTGTTATCTAGTCTTGCACTTTGAAGCACATAAGTAACAGCTGCTTTATCTGAAAATTAGCAAATAGTGTACCATCTACATAGCTGCATATAACTGCTGTTTATTGGGACAAGGTATCATCCCATTGAGTCAATCTTAGCACAAAATTAAGAAGGGACATGAGAAAAAAAAGGACATGAGTTTTATTTATTCTGATCCTGAATCTCCCTGAACTGTGCCTTTACTTTTGTACTATGATAATGTATCACCAAGAAGCTAAGCAGCATCACCTCTCTGAGTTTGTTACTTTTCACAGAATCATTGGTTCTTAAAAGTCAAAGGGAGCCCAGAGACTGACTACCCACACCTTCACACAGCACAGAAAATCCCTCCCCAAAGGCCCGACAACATCCATACAAACAGGAAGTAGACATTCCTTTGCTTCTGTTGTTTGCACTGAAGCGATCCACATTAGTACAAACACTGCAGCACACTGCATTCTAGGCAATGAACATCCACAGGGGGCCTCTCTGGGGTACAAAGGTGCTTCTAGAAATCTTGGAAAGCTCCCATGCCACCTCTGTATCAGACATTCTCATAAAGCAGATATTTGCTAGTTTTAATTTTTGTAAACTCTCAAATGAATTAGGCTAAATATCTCCAAGCTTTACTCATAATTGCTACAGTAGGTAATTTGTGCCTTTGGTAACAGTAATTTGGAGTTATTAATGAAAGTGAAGGCTAATTAAAAAAAAACACAAACATCTAAATTTAGGCTAAGGTGAAAACAGAAAATATCATGGGTGAATTTTATCTGTTTTCTTTTTCCATTCTATAAGACACATTACTTTGATTGTAATAAGAAAAAAGTACATTGTCACACACAGTATTATATTGTACATTCATTGAACATACCTGTAACCCTTCAATGGCCAGTTTGAGAATGGAAGGTGTCAGTTTGGAGGCTTGTTTGAAGGAAAAATTACTCCAGTCTATAATTAAAAGGAAGCCATTTATCTGAAGCTCTGGATCTTCAATAAGGACTTCCAATGACAGCAGGATGGCACGGAGGATGTCGGTGAAGGAGTTCCTGCAGCCAGAGCAGAAGGGAGAGGCTGTGCATGAATATTAGCAGATGATGGCACTTCACTTATGAAGAGCTGGTCTCCTCACTCCACTGTGTCATGAGCCCAGCCTGCAGGGTAACATCAGTGTTTTGTACCCAAAGTGACTGAAAATGCATTTGCTAACTTCACAGGAACAGTGCTCCAAGATTCACAGGATGGAAGCTTCCCTTTAATCTGACTGCACCAGGACCCCAAACTTTATGAAGTGTTTCTCTTTTGTTTCCATAGGCCTCTCTTCTCTGCCTCCACCACAGCTCTGATTGCCTTTTATTGACATGCCTCTGTACTCCTCTCTTTCCCTCACAGAGCTCTCATCTCTTTTAGGGAAGGGACTGGGCCATAATCACAGTTGTGTCCCAATACCTAGCTACTCAATGAATCACTGCTGAACAAGTGAGGTGAGACCTTAATCAGGATGCTTATTTCAATTAAACCTCTTTTGCTTTTGTTCATTTAAAATCTTGCTAAAAATGTTAAAAAAAAACATACAATTGATGATATTTTTGAGTTTCAATTCATGGGGAGAGAAAAATAAATCATGAAGAATAGCTTATTTTCATTGAAGGTTTACAGAGTGTGATTTGGGAAGGAAATTGCTTTGAGTCCATCAGTAACTATGACAACAGGCAGACCTGAATACAAACTAGAGTGTTGTATGTGTTCCTCCATATCATATATTCCCATTCACCAGCTGATTTTTATTCTAAATAATTT
This sequence comes from Phyllostomus hastatus, assembly GCF_019186645.2. Classification (NCBI taxonomy): domain Eukaryota; kingdom Metazoa; phylum Chordata; class Mammalia; order Chiroptera; family Phyllostomidae; genus Phyllostomus; species Phyllostomus hastatus. The sequence continues at coordinate 7,106,796 of NW_025334017.1, read as the reverse complement.
TCAGACACGAAGAAATGATGACATATTCACTCTCCTACTCCCAACAAATTATCAGAACTATATATTTAAGATCTTAGAGGATTCAGTGTCTTCTTTTTTCATGGTAAGTAGGAAAATATAACCTTGGATGGCAAGTAATGGCAAAATCTGTTATTCCTTTGGGCTATCATTAAAAAATCAGAAACCATACCCTCTTGTGAAATCAGTGTGAAATGATCAGATTCTTGAGCATTTAAATCTGATTCAAATTCTAACCAAGTCCAGTGATTCTAGATTTAAAATCAGGAAATCTGTGATAGAACAGTAAACCAGTAAAAGTTTACTGAATGCTTATTATAAACTCAATGTTGTGTTTCATACTTGAACTTATAAAATAGTATGTTGTGTTTCTACTTTGAAAGAGCTCGTTAGTTGGGATGGGGTAGGAGATTAGCAAGATAAATTGAAAATAACTGATACAATATGAGCACTCAGGGAAGAGTTTATGAAGGGATAAAGGCTTGAGATATGCTTAAGAGGCAGATAGGATTTTGATGCATTATTGGGAGAAGGAAGAGCAATACATTTTAGGAATAATACAAGTAAAAAATAAAGATATCAGCTCATTCTTTTTCTGTACATTTCCTTTTACTACACATTTCTTCATTATATCAAGCTGAAATTTTTCTCCCTTAAATCCACCCTTTGGATGTGGTGCTGCCTAAAATTAAAAAACAAAACAAACAAACAAACAAACAAAAAACCCACTTCAGGTCTTTTCATACCACATACTTTCAATTATCTGAACCTGGTCACCACGATACCCCATATAATCTCTAGATTTAAAATAATCTTAATAACTTTAACTGTTTCTCTGAGAAAATAATTTTTAATACTCTTTTCATCATTATTGTTTTCTTTCAGATATATTTTAAGTTTTAGGAATGCCAAATTCTTATTAATGTAGCATAAAGTTTTCATTAGGGCTTTGTTTGGTTTTTGTTTTATGTTCATATCAGACATGATCTAAAGACCCAAGTTTTTTGACTCAGAACCATCAGAAATCTATTTGAATGGAAGTCTGACAACTATGGAATTAAATAAATCACATCAATCCAAACTGATAGAAGGGGGGCAGATGTGGAACAGGCTGGTCTCACATCCATGTGTGGTAGATAAAATTTCGGGAGGGATACTTCAGGAGCAAGGAGTCCCAGCCCCACATCAGGTTTCCCAGCCTAGGGTTTCACTGCCAGGAAGATAAGTCCCCACAACTTCTGATTGCAAAAACCAGAAGGGATTGAGTCAGTGGAAGAAACTTCTAGAGCCCCAAGAAGTTCCTCTTAAAGAACTTACACATAGACTTACCTACTCAGTTTCCGTATCTCTGAGCTCCAGCACTGGGGTAGCAGCTTGAAAGGCATCAGTAGAATACAGGGAAGAACTGAAGTGTCTAGCACCAAGGCGAGCAGAGTCCATTGTTTCTTTCTCAACCCTTTCCCCTCAGAGCCACAGAGCCAGGCAGCTGGTGCCATATCTGAGTCTCCATCAACCTGATTAATACTGTTTGACCTGCCTTGGAGATCCCCAGAGACTCTGCCCCACTCAACTTACAGGCCCACCCAAGCTGCTTTTCTACAAGATCGCTGGTCTTGGCTAATGTTGTACAACTTCCTAAATCCTCTCAAACAAGCAACTTCTGACCTCAGTGAGCCCCAGTCCTGGTACTATCAGCAGCCAGCCTAGATTCAGAGCTTGCAATGCACAAGTAGCAGCCATCTCATATTGCTTTATGGCTCAGGCAGGGTGACCCTGGGAAAAACACAGGTAGGGGCTGACCTTGGCCAGCACCACCTAGGGAATCTCAGGGCTAGCATAACCAGTGGAGAGTTATAGACCACATCAGAGCTCTGCGACCCTGACCCTGCACAGCTGATCCTCCGTGGATGGCAGAGGTTGGTGGTAAGTGGCCACAGCCAGTCCTTGCCCCTGACTTGCCTGGGTAAATCCTTCCCATTGATCTGCCAACAGCAACCAAGGCTCAACCACAAGAGGAGGATGTATTCAGCTCACATGAAGGATATACCTGGAGTACCCACCTTGGGTGATAGGGGAAGTTGTACCACTGAACCCTGTAAGGTGTCCTGTAAGACACCTACTACATTAGGCCACACTACCAAGACACACAGTCAAAGCAGCTCTACTTAATACATAGTAACAAATGCAGGGAGGTAGCCAAAATGAGGAGACAAAGAAATGTGGCCCAAGTAAAAGAACAGATCAGAACTCCAGAAAAAGAACTAAACAAAATGGAGATAAGCAATCTATCACATGCAGAGTCCAAAGCACTGGTTATAGGGGTGCTCAAGGAACTTAGTGAGGACCTCAGCAGCATAAAAAAGAGCTGGTCAGATACAAAGGATACACTAATTGAAAGAAAGAACAATTTACAGTGAAACAGCAGTAGAGTGGATGAAACCAAGAATCAAATCGATGATTTAGAACATATGAAAGTAAAAACAACTGATCAGAACAACAAGAAGAAAATAGAATCCCCCAAAAATGATAGTATAAGCAACCTCTGGAACAATTTCAAGAGGCCCAACATTTGCATCATAAGCCTCAGAAGAAGAGAAAGAACAAGGTATTGGAAATCTATTTGAAAAATAATGAAAGAAAACTTCCCTAATTTGGTGAAGGATATAGGCATGCATTTCCAGGAAGCACAGAGAGTCCCAAGGAAGAGGGATGCAAAGAGGCCCATCCAAGACACACCATAATTAATATACTAAAGGTTAAAGATAAAGATAGAATCTTAAAAGCAGCAAGAAAAAAGAAGTCAGTTATCTACAAAGGAGTTCCCGTAAGACTATCAGCTGATTTCTCCCAAGAAACTTTGCAGACTAGAAGGTATTGGCAAGAAATATTCAAAGTCATGAAAAGTGGGGGCCTACAGCCAGGATTTCTCTACCCAGCAATGCTATCATTTAGAATTGAAAGGCAAATAAAGAGCTTCCCAGAAAAGGAAAAATTAAAGGAGTTCATCATCACCATACCATTATGATATGAAATGTTAAAGGGACTTATTTAAGAAAAAGTAGATCAAAACTATGAACAATTAAGTGTCAAAAATACTAAAAATACATATCTATCAACAATTGAATCCAAAAACAAACCAACCAAACAAGAAGAACAGAGTCAGAATCAAGAATACAGAGAGTGTTTCAATGGTTGCCAGATGGCATGGTGGTGTGGGGAATGGGAGAAAAGGTGAGGGAATTAAGAAGTACAAATAGGTAGTTACAGAATAGTCATGGGGTTGTAAAGTACTGTATAGGAAATAGAGTAGCCAGAGAACTTATACACATGACCAGGGACTTGAACAATGGTGTTGGGATTGCCTGAAGGAGTCGGGGATGCTGGGTAGAGGGGGACCAAGAGGGAGAAATCAGGACAACTGCAATAACATAGTCAATAAAATATAATTTAAAAAGAAGACCCAAGCCTTTTTTAGAGATACAGCTTTTTATTAGAAAAAAAACATTGATTTAAGTAGGACATGAAACCAGATTGTGAGTTGAGGCAATTCCAAATGGAGATATGGAAATGCCTGATTGTAATAGAAATGACCATTAGAAAATTAGAGTGTCTGGTCCCAGATAAGCTTTCTTAAGAAGAGCACACACATGGAAAAATTCATGACTGAAAAGCTGAACCTTAGGTAAAGCCTACACACAATACTGAGGTTGAAGAAAGAACTGAGGAAATAAAAAGTGAGGTGATCAAGACAGTATTGTTTAAAGGGGGGAGTGTTTCAAGAAATAAGGATATGATAAATTGCATTACTGCACTACTGACTGCAATTCTTCACTTATCTGAGCATCCACACACTACTATGTGTGTACCTCATTAACAATAGAGTATATTTCCCACCCCATGGACATGTAACTTATTTTATCTGATGGCACGTGATAAAAATGACAGTGTGTCAATTTTGAATCTGGCACTTAAAGACCCCATTGCTAATTGTTCTTTTGTCTTCTGCCATTGCCATGGCAAAAAGATACTATAGCTAGTATGAACTAAAGAGAAGCATAAGAAATACAGACCAGTGGCTCCCCAGCCAAGTAGCAGATCTTCATAAAAAGAAGAGCCACCCAGCTGAACCCAGCATAGATAAACTACTGTTTAGTAGTTTATGCACTGTTTATGCATAGATATACTACTCCAGCTGTCCCACAGATATGTGAGCTGTAATACATTGTTGATTTTTTAAGCCACTGAATTTGGGGGTGGTTTATTACACAGGAACAACTAACCAATGCCAGGGGGTAGATAATCAAATTAGATACAACAGAAAGATTTAGGAGAATAAGCTTTGTAGTCAATCCTGAAATCACAGTACTTATTCTTGTGCTAATTTTTCTGCATATCATAGCATAGCAAGAAGTGTGTTAAAATTAGTAGTTACATCTCTTTGGCCAGTTGTGCCTGAAAATCTTTTAACTTCACACTCAATATTTAGAAGTGTTTACAATTTTTTCATGAGACTTTAAGGTCCTCCTAAGACTACAAATTAATTTAGCAGATAGTTTACCACCAAATATCTATTCAGAAACATTCTTTACCTCTTTATCCCATCTAAAGCTTCTTTCAAAGTTAATTGCTAAAATAACCACTGCATGACTTTCACAATTACCAAGGGTTTTGCCCCTCATTGGATAGTTGTGCTGAAGCCAAGATGGAGAGGAACTTGAGCTCCACCTGCAACTCCTCTGATGCATCCTGGCCTCTGCACACAGGACGAACTCTCTTTTGGTAAAATGGCAAAAGGGCCTGTACTCATGTGCTTGACCTCCTGGCTCTGCCACTCACCAAGCACACAACTATGGGTAGAAGACTGAAGTTCATCAAGGGGTAATATCCCTCCATGTAGAGGGCTGTTGCAAGAGTTATGCAAAAATAATATGTGCAAAGGAGCTTTGTGAACTGGAAAGCATATCCCAACTGGAGGCCATATTTGTACTTGCACAGATTATAGGTCTGCCCCTCTTGTTTGCACTTTTTCATAGTGGTAATGGCAGCAGGACAATGGGAAATATGCAAAATCCAATTATGTTCTGTCCACATAAACCTATTTTCTCCTCTTCTAAGGCTCAGGATCTTAGAAAAATGGTCTGGAATGGGAATTTGGTGATATATTTTCCTAGATGGGTTCTGATAATTCCTATGTGAATGAGGTTTTAGCTGGACAGTCTCTTCATGTGTCATTGTGCAATAAGGCAAATGAATCCATATTTCCCAATGAGGTGATCCAGGAAAAGTAAATGTGTGTGTGTGTGTGTGTTCCTAAAATATTAGGTGCAAGGAATATGCTAATAAAAATGTTTAGCTTTGCTGTAGTAGAATTTATATTTGCAAGAGCTTAATATTATATTTCCTACCTTGAATATTAGCTGGAAAGTCAAATTAGACAATTACTTTTCTCAGCAGGGATGATCACCACAAGAACAGAAGCCTGGGATTTAATTTTGCCTCACATGGTTTGATAGGCTCATAATATCAAGAGAAGAAAGGAAGGAAGAAAGGAAGAATAAAAAAAGAAAGAAAAAAAACCTTGATATCAGTTTTTAAATTTCTATTAATTTTATCCTATTCTGGTTTGTAAAGAAACGTTTGGATTTATGTTGGATAAGGAGCAAGCTACAACATGACATACTTTCTGAATTTTTGGTTCAGTTCACATTACAGAACCTCAGCAAAAATGGTGTACCTCATATATTTTATAAGAGCAAGTACAGCCATTTCAAAAGTTTTCTGTCTCTACCCTGCATGACAACAATGTATGGGAACAGTGTAGGGCAATCATCCTCAGTCCCAACCTACCTCCAGCTCAACCATATGCTTACTGAGAACAGGACGCACATAGTCATTAATGTTCCCCCAAAATGTCCTGATTTTGAACTAGACTAGAGAGAACAGCAGGACAATGTTTTTCTACTCTAGTGAAGCATGAATATAAGAGGCTGGGACTCTCTAGACCAATCCTGACAGCCTTGCCCATCTCTGGATATAGACACAAGAATGCAAAGTATTCATGCCCACCATTCAAAATAACACAGGAACTAAAGCTCTCACATTTTATTTTGCCTGGTTCTTTCTTGTTTGAACAAGAATATAATATATGTGTGTGTGCATGTATAATAATTCACCATTTAGAGTTCCCATCATTCAGTTGTTTTCTTTTAAATGAAAAAATTGTTTGAATAGATAAAACCAATATTTCATCATGCTTGGCCCAACTGCTTTTAAATTTTCCCAAGAATTGAAAATAATAAAATTAATATCAAATGCATCTATTGGCTCACTTACACAGTTAATGCAGTTTCTTATCATTTAATGTCTTATTTAAAAAATTTGAAGTATCTGGATAAGGGGACTGGAAGCATTTGTTCAAAGATTCAGTGAAGTTCTACTTTATGGAAGACATATAAGATAAGAGGGTATTTTTTACTTTTTTGCTAGTGTATGGAAACTGGTAGGAGACATTAAAATATATGTTCATGGAAGGCAATGAAATAAGATATTAAAATATATGTTCATAGAAGGCAATGAAACAAAGTCATTAAAAGCATCAGGTTTGGAGTTAACAGATTCTGTTTCATAATCTGTCTATTCTGTGTAAGCTTAGCAAGTTATTTTATCTCTCTGTGGTTTAGTTTCCTCATTTGTAGAAGGAGAATCATAACAGCAACCTCACTGATAATGATAAAGTGAGATAATGTACAATATACAAAGACACAGCAGAGCAACTGGCTCAAACTAATCTGTATATGGAGCTGATGGTCATTGTAGTTTTCATTATTACATAAGTGAATATGACAGCAGGTAAAAAATTATAGAGGTTGCAAACTCTGAGAATTACAAGGTGAAAGCACTTGTGGCTGGGGGATTTTGGAACATGTTTAGTTGAGCTGTAAAGAATGTGAAGGTTTGGACCCTGGATGCAGAAAGAGCCACATAAACAGTACTTTCTGTGAGCATAGAGACTACTGAATTGGGAGAAATGGCAAGTTTGCTTGTGCCATGGGATGAGTGAAAAAGTATGTAGAAATAAGGTAAGAATTGTGACCTATCTTCATTCTGCTTTCCAGGAGAACTACTAGCTATTTATGCCGGGGAGGGAAGCAATGGCACTGATGCTTCAGGAAGATTTGGACTGACAACAGGGATTATGTAAATTAGAATCAGGAGACTGCAGCACTGTGGTTCTGTTAGGAGGAGGTGATTGTGATGTATTAGATTCAAGCTGAATGGAAATGATAGAGACATGAGAACTATGAGGGATAGTAAGCATGACTTAGTTACAGATTAGATTTGGCATGAAGAGAGGAAAGACAGTTGTACTATTATGGATGAAAGGACTTCAGTTGGGTAGGAAATGAGTCAGAGGTGTTGTATCTAGTTCTCATACAGTAAGAGTCAACACCCAAGACAGCAACACACAATATTAGTATTTATATGATTTGACATTGGTCTGTCAAGGGGATGCCTGGAAGTGCATGGTTGTGTGAGGTCTACATTCCTACCACTGAAATGACAAAATATCACCATAAGCAGATGTCATGACTGCAGGAGAGAATAATTCTTATTCTGTTTGTAAGAGGGGGCCACTTTTCTCTCTAGCCTAAACTATGAGCTTAGGCTATCAGGTCCTGGAGTACATATTTTTTGTCTTTGAATCCCTGGAAATTACCTATACCTACACATAACTGATGCTCAACAAATGATTCTTAGTGAAGGAGCAAAGGAGGGCATGTTAAACCAACATTGGAAGCCCTGAAACACTGAAAATAAACAAAACCTACTCTGAGAGCACCTGTGGGTACATCTCCTTCCTCTTCAGTACATCTTAGGCTCATTGCTAGAGGAAGTTGTGTCAGATGTGCATGCTTAACCACTTTTTCTATTGTGGTTTCTATTTATAAAATAATATGCTACTGAGCCTCATGTATCTAAGAGTTGGAAAGGAAACAAAGCTTTAAGAATTGATTTTAATTTAGGAGAGGGCCATGCCTGCATTCACATAAGGTTAGTGTGGGCATAAATAAACACAGTAAGAAAATAGCAATCTAAAACAATTAATAATAAATGCTAGATGAACGTTTTCACATAGGAAGGCTGGTATACCTCAATATTCATAGCCCATTGAGAAAGAACTGGCTGCAGCCTAAAATGCAAGTGAGGAAGAGGTTTATTTTATCCAGCTTTTTGAATGGGGATTGAGCCAAGGTCTAAAGGGAGCAGCAGCAGAATAAAAGCCTACCCCAATGGAAGTGAGCTATTTCATCCATTACTAAATGACTATGAAAAATTAATTCCATGCTTGTCTCTTCTAGTAACTAACTCCCTTGGCTGAGGAGCTTCAGAAAAGTAAAACTAGGAAGTCTCAAGTAGGTAAAAAAGCACTTACTACTAAATATTAGGCATGCAGTTAGGGTCAAACCTGCCTAACCAGGGTCACACATGGCAGCATATTCCCTGCTGAGGGTGAATTAATGTGGATGGCCACATTACTCTTATTTCCAATGGAATATGATTGACACAGATCTTCATGGGGTTCATGCAATGCACTAGTCAGTACTTGCAATAAGATATTATTTTTTTAAAAGCATGCCTGGCTCTTACAACCATAAAATCACTTTCAGGATAAGAAATTGGACAACAAGCTGAGAGAGAAGGCATTTTAGGAAAGCATACATCCTGTGGTACTACATTGCGTTGAATGATTTTATTGTCCTAGGGTTTTTTCTTCTGGGTGATATGCTGCAATCACTCTTGCAATCAAGAGATTCCTTTCTGAAATCATAAACTCTGATAACAGTGTACAAGGCAACTTGAGTTAAACAGCGCCTTAGCAAAACAATTCTATAAATGTTACATTTCATGTGACCAAAGTGGGAAGTATACAATATCTCAAAATTTTAAGTAGTTCATAAAATTGTGTACCTCCAATGAGAATTCCAAACCTCTGTACTTGAAAAAGAGATCAATATATTCTGGCAGGATACAAAGATCTTAAAACCAAGAGAAGTCCCAAGGCTCTAAAATTAGTTGCCTACAAATAGGAGTCTCAACCCTGACAAATATGAGTAATTCACATCAGAAGAGTTAATGAATTTAAAGAATCTGCAATCTGATTGAAGTTTTCAAAGTTAGCTTATCCTTTCCCCTTTTGAAATTCTGCCCTTCTTAATCATAACCTACTGAAACATCAGCAAGCAATCAAATTCATGAAAGATTAAAAGGAGAGAGCCACAGGAAATCATTATATAATGGAAAGAAAAGTCTTATTTTCATAGGTATTATATTCAGGGTATTTTATTTTATTTTTTAAATTATTTTATTGTTGTTCAATTACCGTTGTCTGCATTTTCCCCCTACCGCTCCCCTCCCCAACCAACCCCTCTCCCTCCCTTACTTCCACCGTCCCCCTTGATTTTGTCCATGTGTCCTTTATAGTAGTTCCTGAAAACCCTTCCCACTCTACCCCCCTCCCAGCTCCCCTCTGGTTACTGTCAGACTGTCCTTACTTTCTGTGTCTCTGGTTATATTTTGCTTGCTTTTTTCTTTTGTTGATTATGTTCCAGTTAAAGGTGAGATTATATGTTATTTCTCACTCACTGCCTGGCTTATTTCACTTAGCATAATGCTCTCCATTTCCATATATTCAGAGTATTTTAATAATCTGACAGAAATGCCAGGTAGGCATTCTTCTATATGGTTATCACTTTTCAACTGTTTCTTCTTCCTTAAGAGACCTCAGGGTTATTGGGTTCTTGTAGAGGGAAAGACACAGGTTCTCATGACCTTCAAAGTGATCAGGCTCAGGGAGACCCTTACTACTCTTCATAATGTTTCTGAATTTTGACACCAGTAAGGAAAGTCTAATGGGAAGAATTTCTGGTCTTGATTGACTTCTATAATGCTTAGTGATGGTTCATAAATCACTATAATTACAAGCAGCTTGATCATCCTTCTTAAACCAGAATAAATATATTCCTGTGGCCCAGAGGGGAAAAGCCTACTGCAAATCCCACCTACACTATTTTCCAGAATAGAACATGTGCTTAACTTCAGCAGAAAAATCTCCTTTGGAGGTTTCCAAAAGACAGCTAGAGCCTAGTGTGCTGTGCTTATAATAGTTAATTGGCAGGACCAGACGTGATGCTGGAGTTCCTAGAATTCTCCTAGAAGAGGCCCCACATGCACACTCATTGGGACCCAACCCAGCCCTGATAAGGCAGGTCACAGGCAGTCTGGGAGCTTGAACGAAACCTCTGCCAGAGCTCCAGTCAGAATGCAGTCTCCTTATTTTCAACCTGCCTAAATCTAGGAATCAGAAGCCTAACAAAAGGTAACTTAATACATTCATTAAAAAATAACACATGCTCCACATAGCTCATTTAACAATAAGACTGGTTGACTTTTCCTACCCAGGATCAATGTGCTTGGAGGGCTAACATTGCCCTGCAAGGTAACTTTGTCCACAAGATTCTCTGAGGAATTATTTCATGCAGGTGGTTAAAGACAATATTGCTTTCTTTTAGTTAATTATATCAGAGATTATCACTTGGCAAGCCTCTGAGCACTTAGGGCCAGTGGTTATTATTTATTGCTTTCACTTAATAGGACCTCCACTGCAGGAAATACTGTAAAACATCAACATACATCTATCTTCAACATCTGTCCCAAATATCCTACTCTGAATAGTAGAAAATGTATTATGTATACATAGATATATAATTTATATATTGTGAATATTCACACAGAGAAAATACAATATATTAGGATTTGGGATTTTCCTGTAGAATGATATCATTGCCCCAATTTATTAATAAAATCTCTGAGACTGTAAGGACTACTTAGAAAGATTGGGAGTTTAATTTCAAAGAGGGTAAAAATTAAATACTCAGGTTCTGGAAATTCTATCTCAAATTTTCCCTCCTGCTTTAATCCTTGATTTCTACAAGTTGGTGGGCCATTACCAGTCCCTCTTCTATTAACCAAGGTATAAAGAAGGTTTTCCTCACACAGAACATCCCCAGAGGAAAGAACTAGAACTTTCTCTTTCACCCAGTGGGTAATGGTACTTACACCTACATAATTATTTGGACTCTGATGCAACTTATAAATACTGCAAACATTGTTGACTACTGAAAGCTTAAGTACTGAGGAAGTTTGGAGGGAGAGTGGATGAACACAGAGACTGGTTCTTCCACAATGGATTTATTATTCATGTAGAATGAGACAACCAAGAAATATCAGGAATCTTTGTGATTACATGGTGATTCCCAACTGAAGGCAGGATCTCTCCTCCCCATTTGGGGTACATCTGGTAATTTTGTGTGTGGGAGGGTGGTCATTACTGGTTTTCAGGATATTTGCAGATGGCTACTGGCATTTGTTGGACAGAAATCAGTAGTGCTAAATATCCTACAATGTGCATTGCAGCCTCCAGATTAAGATCCCACCCCAAATGCTATTGACTTCTTTATCTTAACTAATGGAATTCAGATCCAGAGATGCTCAGTGAGACCCCAGGAGCAGTTAGTTGCACAACAGTAACAAGGTTCTGGACTCCTCCACTCAGTGTGCCTGTTGCATCTTTGAGACTTGCAGAACATGCAAAGGAAGAAATACTGACTCAAATGCCGGGGGAGGGGGGTGCTGAGCAATGTATAGAATCAAAAATATTTCTTGTTGCTCTTTTCTTGCATTCTCTTTCTCTGTGCCTAGACTGATCTTTCCCTTTTCTTCACTGGGCTAACTCTTTCTCATTCTTTAAGTCTTGAATCAAGTATTGCCTTGTTAGGGACAATTTCCTACCAAAAGAAGTAACAAAATATTGAGAAGGACTCTGGCTTTGACAAAACTTAAGTCAGGCTCCTCTGAGCCCTTTTCCAATAAGGCCACATTCTTGGTCCACAACCTTGGTGTGTAGTTTAGCAAAGAATCCTGCTGAATCAGTTTATCAAATTTCTTTCCACTCTTTCCCCTATCTTTGACACCTAACCAAGTTGTTCTTAGTAATAATTTTCTATCAGCTCCCTCACCCTGCCTATGAGCTCTAGATTCACAGTTGTCCCTGTTGTATTAGGAGTTGAGTTCAAACTTTCTCTTCTATTTTAAGAGTCTTTATTCCTATTACATGAGTCTTGCATAAAGTCTTCTTTACTATTCTTAACAAATTCCAGTGAGTTATTTTCTCATATAGTATTAATAAATATGCTTTAAATGGATGAATTCCTAACATGAGCCGTCTAGATAGGTGTTCTGACATAGGAAAACTAGGCTGAAAGCAGGGAGAAAAGCCTGGTGGATGAAATAAAGGAACTCTTAATGGAGAATGGGTAGACTGCAGTGGAGACTGAGTTGTTCCTTGTATAATTTGACCCTGGAATGCTCTTCCCATGCTCCCAAGGATGGGTCCCCAGGAATGGTTTTCCATCCATTTGTGCTACTAATAATCTCTCTTTGTAGCCAAGGCAGCCAGCTGTGTCACTCTATGGGACAAGAAAAGGTAGAACTCTTTGAAGCTTGGAGAATATCCTTTGAGGTATTTAATTTACAAAGGAGACGATGTGGTATCTTGGGGTTACATGGATAAAAATGAAGGTAAAGGATGCTGCCAAGAAGAGCGGACTCTTCCAGTCATTATCGCACACTGACGGGACACCTTCACTTGTCCTGATTTATGTTTCTTCATGGACACATTTGTCATCGTTGAAGGACTGAAGAAATCTATTAGAAAAATTAACTCTGGTATTTATCACTTACTATTTAAGCAAGAAGTTGCAACATTCTTCAAGAATCTATGGAATAGCTTTTGTTTGTTATTCCACACCAGATACTGTAAAATGACAACTCATATATCCTTTATTTTGCACTAATGCAAAGTTGTCAAGAAAAAAAAGTCATTTTTTTCCCATCAGGCTAATCTTGAAACTTAATGAAATGTAAACTTCTTGAGTTTTGTGGCTCTGATTACTCGGACAGAGCTGTCTCAGAAAAGTATGGAGCTTATTGATTTGTAGGCCCAAATACAGTTTTGATCCAGCTGAATTTGATTTGAGCTAATCTCTCTTAGTAGAAAGGAACAGAGCTGACATTTAATGATTGCTTAATATAAGCAAGGTATCAAATGACATGATTCCATGTATGCCATCTCATTACCCTCACAGCTATGCTGTAGAGTCCACATTAGTACACACAAGTGCAGACATTGTGGCTTGGAGAAGTCATTGATGGAAAGCCACATAGCAAAGTGATGAGCAGAGATTAGAACCCAGGTGTCTAATGACAGAGTCCATAGTCTGTTGTCAAGGAATCATGAGCAGGGTATTGGGGTCTGAGTCCAGTACTCCCTACAAAAATAAACATGGGCACCCCCAAAATTATCATAAATCACGTAAGGAGAAAAACATACTTGCAGCTGCCTGGAGAAATGTCTGATCTAGGAGTTTCTGTTTGCTCCAAGTGTCTAGGAGTAAAGAGGGTCCACCCAGGCTATACTTTTGGCATCTTCTAAGTTTGTCTCCCATCCCAAGTTTCTTCTTCTTTAGGTGCCTCCCACCCACAGACCTCCCACTTCTCCAGAGGCCCTGTCCTTTCCACTGTCTACAATGGAAACTGTAACAGATTCAGAATGTTTACAGTCTGTGATTGACCAATGCATCTACTTTAAGTACATGCTGCTCATACCTGCTTTATATACATACTTTAAATACATACCTGCTTTAAACACGAAATGCTGTTCAAGCAGGTTTTTAAATTTTTATCTCTTAACTGTCAGACACATTCTATAGTTAAAGGATTTCCAGGGTGGGAGTAGATAGAGGGACTTCCAAGATCACTTACAACCCAAATAAAACTCTGTAGAAAGCCACCACTTACCACCACGAACAGCTTGAAATTGTGATTTCTCATGTGAATCTCCCAATGTTTAAACATTGACAAACAGATCTGCCCCTACCATTTGTGGAGCCTGGAATAAGAGTACAAATGGAGGCCCACATACCGTATGTCAATATTTAAAGGTTAGAAATCAAGCCAACAAATTTCTTACTAAAATACTCTCTAGTCCCTACTTTGACAAGTATACTTTCATGATGGCCTGGAAGGCCAAGTCTTAATTTAGAATTCTTTTGAATTCTCTGGCCAACTGTGGTACTGCTGAGAAGGCCAGCCCCTGCACCTGAGTGCACCCACCCAGTGCCCTAATCCCCCTTGGCTCCATGTAACATGGACAGGCCTTGCCTGAAAAGTAATGGACAGTCCAGTTCAAAAGTCTAAGCTTCAGTCATGTTTCCTGCACACAGCATCCCTTTGGTTATGTCTCATTCCAGGAGGTACATGCCTGTGCACACTTAGGAAAGTCAGATCTAAGGCAACACCCACATAGACCTAGGAAGTGGGTCTGGGACCATTTGGGACTTTTCAGGGTGCTGGTTCCGGAGCACAGTCTAGAAGGAGAGTGAATGGACTACTGTACATATAGGTACTTCTCCTTGGCCCTTCAGACCTACAGTCCTGGCCCTCCAGGGAAGAGGATGGCTGCAGTAAGGCCAGGGGAAGGTCCCCTAAGTGTGAGACCTAGAACAGGGAACCATTTTGCCAAGGTCTAAGGTCAGTGCTCTTGCCAGATTCTTAAAACATTTGAACATTGAGTGGAGCATGCAAATGTTTTTGGACAACCAGTTCACTGGTCAAGCAAAACACTGAGCTGGACAGCGGTACAGCCACTTTGAAAGACAGTTAGTTGAGTGGTTTCTTAACAAAACTAAACATATTCTTATTATATGATCCAGTAATTATGCTCCTTGGTATGTGACCAAAGGAGTTGAAAACTATGTCAATATAAAAATATTCACGAAGATGTTTATAGCAGCTTGGAAGCCACCAAGATGTCATTCAGTAGGTGAATGGATAAATACACTGCTGTACATCACAATGGAATATCGTTTAGTGCTAAAAAAAGAAAGGAGCTATCAAACCATGAGAAGATGTGGAGGAATCAAATGCACATTACTAAGTGAAAGAAGCCAATCTAAATAGAATGATTCCAACTATATGATATTCTGGAAAAGGTAAAACTATGGAAATAGAAAAAATATTAATGGTCTCTAAGTGTGGGTGGTAGGAAAAGGAATCAATGGGTAGAGCACAGAGGATTTTTAGGGCAGTGTACATTTTCAAAAAACTTTTTGTTACTATAATGATGAATACATATCATTATATATTCACCCAAAGTTATAAAATGCACAACACCAAGAGTGAACCCTAAGATAAACTATGGACTGTGGGTGGTAATGTGTCCCTGTAGGTTCATCAATTGTAACAAATATACAACTCTGAGGGAGGGCAAGATGTTGACAGTTGGGGGAAGTTATGCCTATGAGGAGACAGAGAGTATATGGGAAATCTCTGTCTGTTTCTTTCAATTTTGCTGTGAACCTAAAACTGCTCTTAAAAAGTAAAGTTTTAAAAATAACAAAAAAAATAAAGATATACACTTTATTAAGAGCAACTACAAAAGAAAAAGGCCTCATAAAGTCATCTATTTGTTAGGGTGAACAACTTAACATTTATGCCCTTGGTGAATCCTATCCCCTTAGCTTTTGATTTCTTCTGTTCTATTGTTTTTCCTGCAATGCTCTATTTGGGCAGCCTCTCTCCTGGGTATACTCAGACCTTGACTTTGGAGATGGGGACTCAGTTCTCTGCTCCTGAAGCTGGGCTTTGTATTAAAGCCAAGCACAGCTGTTGGTCTAAATCTTTGTAATCATGTTCAGCTTTATAGCTCAGAGGGGAAATGATGGTGTCATGTCTGGAATTCTGATGGAATTCAGGATTTATTTTTGGATAAGACATACCAGCGGAGCAGCTCAGAGCAATAGGAGCAAATTGGCTAGACCTTGGGTTGACAGACCTTGGAAAGAATACAGATGAAAGTCAAATATGACTAAATATTGATCAGGAAAAGGCTAAAGAGGCTCATACACAGTATATACAACTGCACACCATGCACAATATAATTATGTATTGGTTTGACTTGCTGGAAATGACTGGCTTAGAAAAGGAGGTAGGTGAGGGGCAAACAAAAAAGGTTTTTAAAATATTTGAAGAATACTTTCTCTCCCTCACTCTCTCTTTCTAGGATCCAGAACAAGAGGGAAAGATTTTAAATTACTATTTGAAAGATTCAGGTTGGAAGACAAATGTGCTGGCAGTAAGGATTGTTCACGATGTGAATGGATTACTGAGAGATTTAGAATCATCTTTTCTGGTGACCTTAAGATAGAATTTTAGAACTGTTCCAAAGCCTTCATCTTTATACATGAGAAAAAAAATGAGGCCCAGAGGACACAACTAATATATATCACAGCCAAGATTTGAACTTTGGTGTCTGAATATCACAGTGGAAAGAAAGCTGAAAGATCATCCAGCTCCCAGAAGTTCAGCAGAATGTCTTTTCCATCAACTGTTTGTTAAGAAAATATCCATGCAAAAAAAATAAAAATAAAAAGGGGAAATGAAAGAAAAAAGAAAATATCCAGGTAAATAGAAAAGTTGAAAGATGACTACAACGATATGCTCATTTGATTCAACAATTGTCAACATTTGCAAGGTTGCTTTATCTGTCATACAAGCATATATATGCATATGTGTATACAGCTAAAAATATTGGGGGGCTGAAAAGTTTGTTTAGTTTCTTCTATAAGATGGCTCTAGTAGCACTTAGTTGTCTTTAATTCATTTGAACCAATTTTGTTAAATTGTGACAGCTGCCATATGAGTATGCCTTTTTTAAAAACATCAAAATTGGTGAATTTTGTAGCCATTTTAATATTGAAGATGAAAAATGTGCAACATTTTTGGCCTATTATGCTTTATTATTTCAAGAAATGTAAAGAAACAACTGCAGTGCCAAAAAAACCCAACCCAATTTGTGCAGTATACAGAGATTTGTGAACATGTTACAAGTGCTTTGCAGTTTTGTGCTGGATATTTCTTGTTGGATGATGTTCCATGGTTGGGTAGACCAGTTGAAGTTGATGGCTATCAAACTGAGACATTATTTGAGATCAATCAATGTTATACTACATGGAAGATAGCCAACATACTCAAAATACCCAAATCAATAAAATTATTGGTGAAAATGAAAAATGTATTTTTCATTATATGGAAAAAATGAAACAGACTTTTTTCCAACCCTATAAATTGAAGCAAGTTCTATCCATCAATTTTTTTTTCAGTATTTTCTTTCCACTTGTTCTGTAGAATTTCTTATACCTTAGATTGGCCTATTGTTTTCTCTTTGCGTCTTTTAATTATTCCCTTTAAACTGGAGTGAAGTCCACAGGCTTGGTTAGAGTCAGGTTAAGTAAATCTGAAGACAATATTTTATATGATGTTGTCAATAGGCTTGAATTCATTGCCAAGTCTGACAAATTGAGGGTTTCTGCAAGAGCTCTTGTTGAGAAGAGCAGGAGGCTATCTCAGCACTTAGCAGAAATTTGTCCCAGGAAGGATTTGCTGTGAGTACTGCTAGATATGGAGACAATTTCATATTTATAATGAAAAGGGAAGAATAGAAACTAAACATTGAGATAATTGTAGAGTCACATGTACTTGTAGTCATTTGTGTGTGTGCGTATGTGTGTTTATAGTTCTATACAATGTTATCAGCAGTCAAGACACTGAACCCACAAGGATCCTACATGTTGCCTTTTTATAATTCTCTCCTCCCATCCCTAAAACTGGCAACCACTAATCTACCCTTCATTCCTAAAATGTTGTCATTTCAAAAAATAGCATGTAAGTAAAGTATTATTTTATATAACCTTTTGGGATTAGCTTTTTTCATTCAGCCTAATTACCTCAAGATTCATCCAAGTTGTTACATACACAGTTTCTTTTTTTTATTGCTGAGTAGTATTCAATGATACAGATGTACCATGATTCATTTAACCATCCATCTGCTGCAAGATACCTGAGCTGATTCAAGTTTGGGGCTATTACAAACAAAGCAGCAGTGAGCATTTGTGTATAGGCATTTATGTGAATATAAGTTTTTGTTTCTCTAACATAAATGTTTATGAGTGTAATTTCTGGGTTGTGTGATAATTACATGTATAGATTTTTTGTAAAGAAACTGTCAAACTGTTTTCCTGAAATCCTATACTATTTTGCATTCTACAATATTTGTGATTCCATTTTGCTGTGTCTTCACCGACATTTGATGTTGACACTATTTTTATTTAGTTCTCTGCTGGGGACTGTAAGAATTTTATAGTTTTACATTTAAATCCATTTTGAGTTAATTTTTACATATGATGTGAAGTTTAATTTGAGGATTTCCTCTTCTTTTTAAACCTATGGATGTTCAGTTAACCTGCACCATTTGCTTAAAAGGCTACCTTTCTCCATTTAATTGTTTTTGTACCTTTGCCAGAAATTGTTTGGCATATTTGTGTGCATCTATTTCTGAGTTCTGTTCTCTGTTCCTTTGATCTATGTGCCTGCCCTTTCAGTAATACCACACTATAGCTGTAGAGTAAGACTTAATATTAGGTAGTGATTCCTCACACTCTATTATTGTTTGTTGAAATTATTTTAGCTCTTTGGTGTTCTGTGACTTTCCACATAAATTTTAGAGTAAGCTTATGTACGTCTACAAAAACAACTCTCTGGAATTTTGATAAGAAGTGCATTAGGACTATATGCAAATTGGGGAGAATTAGCATCATGTTGAGACTTCTAACTTATGAACATGGAATATTCTTCATTTGTTTATCTTTAGTTTATTTCATCACCATTTGTAGTTTTCAAGATACATGTTTTGTAAAATGTATATCTAAATATTTTATTTTTTGGAGCTATTGAGAATGAATTGTGTTTTTAATTTTGGTTTCCTTCTATTCATTGTTCATATATAGAAATACAATTACATTTTATGTGTTATTTATCCCCTAAACTTGCTGAACTCTTTACTTCTGGAGTATTTGTGAGTTCCTTGGCATTTTTAACCTAGAGCTGCAAATAATCTGCAAATAGAGACAGTTTTATTTCTCCCTTTCCAATCTGTATGCCTTTTATTCCTTTTTCTGACTTCTGGTTTCCAACATTTTCAGTGCTATATTAAATAAAAGTGTTGAGAGTGGATATCATCACCTTATTCCCAATCTTAGGGGGAAAGTATCTATTCTTTTATCCTTAAGTATAATGTTAGTTACAGGTTTTCTACACATCTTCTTTATCAATTTGAGGTAATTCCCTTTTATTCCTAACTTACTGGCTATTTTTTTCCTAGTCCTAAATGAATTTTGTCAAAGCTTTTTCTACATCAATTGATATAATCACTTGATTTTTCTTCTTTTAGCCTGTAGATATGGCATATCATATTGATGGAATTTTGAATATTGAACTAGTCTTGCATTTTTGGAATAAATCCTGGTCTGTCATTGTATACAATCTTTCTATACTTTGCGGAATTCAGTTCGTTAACATTTTGTGATGACTTTTTAATGTAAATCATGAAAGGTATTGGACTGTAGTTTTCCTTTTCTCTGTTGTCTTTGTCTGATTTTGCATCATGGTAATACTAGGCTCATAGGATGAATTGGGAAATACACCTTCTCTTTTTTTAAATAAGAGGTAATGAAAACTAAGGGTAAATTTTTCCTTTAAATTATTTGGTAAGGTTCTCCAGTGGATATCTGAAGCTCAAGTAGTCTTTCAGGAGACTGTCATCTATGAATTTAATTATTTTAATGGTTGTAGGGCTATTCAGATTAACTATTAATATTTCACATTAGTTTAGTTTTGTTACTTTGTAGTTTTTGAGGAATTGCTCCATTTTTTCTAAGTCATTGACTATATGAGGATAAAGTTGTTTGTATTATTCCTTTATTTTCTTTTTTATGGCTGTAGGATCAGTAGTGATAGCACCTATTTAATTCCTAATAAGTGATTCATGTCTTCTCTTTTATGTTTTTCTCAGTCTTGCTACAGGTTTATCTATTTTGCTGATATTTTTTGAGAACCAACACTTTGTATTGATTTTTCTCTCTGTTTTCTTACTTTCAATTACATGGATCTCTGTTCTTTATTATTTCCTTCTTCTGGTTGTATTGGATTTATTTAGTTCTCTTTTTTAGTTTCTTGAGGTTGGAATTCAGATTTTCAATTTGGGACCTTTCTCAGTCTCTGAGATTAGCATCTAATGCTGTGAATTAACCCTTTCAGCACTGTTTTGTATGCATCCCATATATGCGGGTGTATTGAATTTTTGTTTTCATTTAGTTGTACATAATTTTTTTATTTCCTTTCAAATTTCCCCTGACTCATGGATTATGTAGAAGCATGTTGTTTCATTGCCATATTTTTGAAGATTTTCCTGTGGTCTTTCTGTTATTGATTTCTAGTTTGATTCCATTATGATCAGAGAACATACTGTATGATGTCATTTTTTAAAAGTTTACTTTATGGTCTCAGAGTTGTTCTATTGCGGTGAATGTTTCATAGGTGCTTGAAAAAAATAAATGTGTATTCTGCTGTGGTTGGGTAAAGTGCTCCATAAATGTCAGATTCTGTTGGTTGATCTTGTTGTTCAGATCTTCTATATCCTTGCTGACTTTCTGCCCAGTAGTTCTATTAGTTGTTGAGTGGGAGTGTTAAGTTCCCAACTACAATAGAAGATTTATCTATTTCTCCTTTTAGCTCTGTCAGTTTTTGCTTTATACATTTTGAGACTCTTGTTTGCTGGGTATGTGTTTATTATCTTTATAACTTCCTGTTAGTTTGATTCTTTTATCTTATATAATGATAATAATCTTAGTAATATACTTTCTTCTAAAGCCTATCTCATCCTAATACAGCCATATCTATTTTTTATCAGTCTTTGCATGGTTCATCTTTTGTTTTCTTTCAATCTACCAGTTTTCGAATTTGAAGTGATTTTCTTATAAGCAAAATGTTGTTTAAATTTTTTAAAATCCACTGCCAATCTCTGTTTTTTGATTGGTGTATTTAAACAACTTCTATTTAATATAATTATCGATGTTACATTAATAAGACTTAATAATTGGAGAATTGATGATGCTTAAGTCTGTCATTTTGTTGGTTCCTTTTTAGTTCTTCTAATTATCATTGTTCTTTTTTTTCTTGCTTTCTTGTAGGTTACTTGAACATTTTTTAGGATTCTATCTTGATTTATTTACAGTATCTCTTTGTATGATTTTCATAGCAGTTGCTCTAAGTATTACAATATACATATGTGACTTACAATTGCAATATCAACATTGTTTCATTTACAGTAAGGTATGCAAATCTCACTTCCATTTAATCCCTTTGTTTTTCTCACTTTTCATATCAGTCTTGAGTATCAGGTAGCATTAGAATTTGTGTTTCAATCATCAAATATAATTTATAAAACTACTAAGGAAAAGAATACTCTGTTTATGTACCCACATTTCTGCTCTTCCTGTTTTGTCTTCTTGATGAGCCATGATTCTTTTATCTTTTACTTTCTGTCTAGAGAAATTTCTACAGATAGTTTTAAGGATAGATATGCAAGAAACAAATTATTTTAGCTTTTATTTAAAAATCCCTCTCTATCTTTTTCATCCCCAAAGGATAGTTTCACCAGATGTAAAATAGAGAGGTAACAATCTTTTCTTTCAATGCTTGAAAGATGTTGCGGTTCTTCCTTCTGCCTCTATGGTTTCAGGTGAAAAATCCACTATGACTTGAATTGGTATTCCTTTATATGTTATGTGTCTCTGGCTGCTTTCAAGATTTTTTTCTTTGTCTTTAGTTTACAAATGTTTAATTATGATGTGTCTTAATTTTATTTCATTCTGTTTGAAATTCATTCAGCTCCTTGAGTCTGTGGGTTTGTATTTTTTACCAAATTTGGGAAGTTTTCAGCCGCCACTTCTTCAAATACTCTTCCAGCTCACACTCTCCCCTCTCTCTGGAATTCTGATTGTATGGATATATACCTCATGACACTGTCCCACAGATTCCTGAGTCTCTGTTTAATTCTATTCAGTCTATTTTCTATCTGTTTAGGTTGGGTAAATTCGGTTGACATATCCTCCAGTTTATGGACTTTACTCATCTTCTTCACACTACTGTTGAGACTATGAAGCATGATTTTTAAAGTAATATTATATTTTTCAGTTCCATAATTTCCACTTGTTTTTTGTGACTTCTATTCCTTTGCTGATGTTTTGCATTTTTTCATGATGAACAGCTCTCCTCATGTTGAGGAGAGTATCATTAGATCTCAGGAATAGGAATGAGCCTACTTAGGCTGCCTTCTTTTGTGAGGCTGAGTATCAGGAAACAGTGGGCCTGAGTCACTTTCTTCCATGAATGGGGATGTAAGACACCCTGCACTGTGTTCATCTCCAGTCCTGGGGTTTTAAACTAGGTTACCTTCTTCTATCTCCTTTGGTTGTTTCTGGTGTTTCTAGCAGGGATTTCAGTTGTGGTTGGCAGGGAGGAGCAAAGAGAAGCCCATTTATGCCATCTTTTCTGGACGGGATTTTTCAGAAGACTGTTTTTTATGGTTTTTATCATTAGTTTCCAGGATAGGGGGTTCTTAAGTTAAAATTGTACTGTGCCATAGTGTGCATCTTTCTTTCTCTATATCCTGGAGATTTTATATGCATATCAAGGGATGCCATGATAAAAAGATTCATGCCCTGATCTCAGACCAGCTATTCCCAGATGAAGAGTTTCCCTAAAGGGCTCAGCTGGACTTCTGGCTGCCCTTGTCTCCCCCTCACCCAGAAAGCTGGAGCCTCCAGGACTACATATTTGTCAGAACCCTGAGCTTAGTTAGTGTCTACAATAAAAGTCCTACAAGGGCAGCATCTCCATGGATTTTGCTCATTGCTATATCCTTGGAGCCTAGAGCAGTGCCTATCAGAGAGATGCCACTCAGTAAACATCTCTGTGAATAACACTTGGACTGTAGCTAAAGTAGCCTGAGAACACCCATCAGCTCCCAGCCTCCTTCTGAACCTAAAATAGCTCATTTACAACCCTTTTTGGGGACAGGAGATTTTCAATATAAGGTGAAGGCCTCATGAAGAAGACCCTATTCAGTTTAGACCTTCCTGGGATGTTTCTGACTATATAGGATTCCTTGGAGAAGTTTAGACCTCAGCAAGTAAGCAGGAAAGACCATATTCAGGATATACCCCATAAAATGGCTTATAAGGGTCAATTATGGTGCCAGCCACATCTTACTGGAACAGATGAGGACATGCATCCATCTACCACCAACACGCTCTTCTCCCGTCCATACCAAATTTTTCTAGAAACTGCCCACTATTCCTACCAGGCAGGTAGTACACCACTTCTATTCACCATCAGAGCCAGAGCTAGAGATAAGAAAAGGGCCAGATGCATTACTATAGAAGAACAATGGCACCTGACATTGTATTCATGAGAGACAAGATAAAGCAAGTTCAACTTTGTTTCTCATGACTATATACCCTGTACATTTATCACCTGCATTTTCTTTTATTGTAATTATATTTTTTCCATATTGACAATAATTCTTATGCCAATTACATATAAAATCACATACGTTTTTTATTCTCCAAACAAAGATAAGACTGACATTTGCAATATTATGGATTCCTTGTGTGAGGCAGCATGCTCAATGCTTTGACAAGCTGACCTTTCACTCAGGAAGATCATAGCACACCACAGATAATTTTTTTTGCAAAACCTCAATTTAAGAGGAGGGGAGAATCACTACTTACCAGAGAAGCATATCTCATGGCTAAAAATGTTAAGACAAGTATTGGAATCAAGAAAAAAATAAAGTTGGCTCCTGCAACAAGGGAAAAGTGTCTTAGATCCTTGTTAGACATTCATTCACTTATTTACAGGTTGCCCATGCTGTGCTGGCCCTGTGCTGATGCTAGAACAGCTGAGCCAAAGGACAGCTGCATTCATTCCAGAGATACTGCAAGACAGCAGAATTGAGGGGTGAGCAGATTGCCCTGGGGTCACGGAGGAGATGGAGGTTAGCCAGGAGAACTAGATTGCTCCATTCCCAAGATGTCTAGTCCTAATGTGCTGAGCGCCATGCCTTAGCCTGTTCTTACTGAATTAAGGGGACATTAATCATGCTGTTCTCTTGATAGTTTGGGGGATATGTGGGTACAGTGCTCAAAATCTGTCCAGCACATGCACTGATCTTCTAAAGGCCTCAGAATGTCTGTCCTACTTAGTATTTGCCACTCTGGTAAGCCAGAGTTCTTTCCCAAATGGTTCCATCTGAGGCAGCTCTCCTCATCGAATCATGTGTAGAACAGATACAGGCACTAAATGCTGACATCAAATTCCACTGGCTAAGTTACAGAGGAGCTAAAGTCTGCCCCCTTGAGTAAAAGGCAGAGTCCTCTCCCTGTCCCATTATTATGTCCTCTTTCAGGGCTCTGCTCAACTCTGCTCTCCTTTCTCTCTCCTCCAGTGATGCAATTAGAAGGTCCTGACATCCCTTCTGGCTGTGGAGGAGGCTTCTTGCTCCTATGCAGGGGGCACAGTAGAGCCAGGGTGGGACCTGGGTTACAGTAGGAAGGAGCTGGCAAGTCATTCCCCTGGGCCCTCCAAGGACAGAAAGACTATGGGACCCAGTTCATCATCTTGGAGCTAACAGAGAGATTTGGGGCAAATCACTCTCTAGAGTTTGCCATGCAAACACCTCTCAGAAATCTGGGGTGTTTAGATATGTGTAACTGAAGGTTGGCTTTCCACTGGAATCCCAATAAATTATCCCAACTTTTTGAATCTGCCACTCTTAAGATTCTGAGTCCTCCAGAAAATGATACTGAGTTCAACATCCATTCAAAGAGAAGAGTCAGTACTGCTTTTACTCAGGAGCATTCACACCTAAGCCTTCTAAAAAGTTCCTTTAAGGATATATATCCCGATCTTCAACATAACCTCAGCTTTTGCCTCCAGCCTTAAAAAGTGGAAAAATACTGTCAGACTGTCTCTGGCATATATATATAATATGTACATATTATATGTATATATTATATATGTATATATTATATATGTATACACATATATACATATGTATATGCTTTTTTGTCAGAAATAAAATTCTGAACCTCAGGGAAAAGTCCATCATAGTGACATTGGAAACAAATCCACGTGGATTGCCATTCACAGAGAGGCAGCTCTGAAAGAGCTGTACCCAGAACAGCACCAGATGGTGAGTGTGGAATAGACTGGGGGCCTCCTAATAGATGCTAAAGGGAATGAACACGGATGTGAGTTCCCAACCTGGGAGCCAGGCCTCTGATTCGAGGCAAGCATAGTCACAAGTGCCCCAAAAGAAAATGGACAGCCAGCTGTGAACACATCGTGTGTGTAGGAAATGGCCCACAGAAGACCATGAGTGCAGGGTGGCAGGCAAGAGAACCACTCCATTCATTGGTAGTTTTAACACAGGTCTATTATCTTTAACAGCTTCGGGCTCCCATCCAATTTCAGTCCCGGCAAAATTTCAGACCTGGTCCCCTCTAAACAGAATGGTGGACCTAACAACACATGGAATAGAATTCATCCTATTGTGGTGACTAGGAATGACAAACACCAAAGCAATCAAGAAGCTGAAAAGGAAATGCTTTCTATTATTTACCTAATAGGCATAATTTATTCTTTTCAGTGCATTTTTAAAGTATATGTTTTTATCAATATTTTTAAGCAAAGGTCACTATCAGCCCTGGCTGGCTTAGCTCAGTGGATTGAGCATGGGCTGCGACCCAGGCATCGCAGGTTCAATTCCCAGTCAGGGCACATGCCTAGGTTGCAGGCCATGACCCCCAGCAACCGCACATTGATTTCTCTCTCCCTCCCTCCCTCTCTCTCTCTCTCTATCTCTCTCAAAATAAATAATTTTTTAAAAATCATTTAGAAAAAAAAAGAAAAGGTCACTATCCTCAGTGCTAATATCCTACCAGGGACATTTACACTGTGGACAAAAAGAGGGCCACATGCTAAACCTGACAAGCTCAGGGCTGCCTGCATAGAGACCTCACAAACTTGGAGACCAAAGTAACCATATAGGATGACCATATAGGATGGTCTGAAGTTAAAGACAACTACCATATGACCTCATTTATAACTGGAATCTAATGAACAAAATAAACTAACGAGGAAAATAGAGCCAGAAACATGGAAACATGGAACTGATAGCTGTAGGAGGGGAGGAGGGGTGGGAGAATGGCAGAGGGGAAGGGATTAGTCAAAGAACCTGTATGAATGACTCATGGATGTGGACAACAGAGAGGGGATTGACTGTGGGTAAGAGGGGCTGGGCTCGATGGATAGAGAAAAAAAGAAAAAATTGGGACAATTGTAATAAAATAAACAGTACTTTTAAATCTTCCTAACTAAAATCAAGTCATGGCAGGTAGTTATGTCTTAGGCCAGTATCTTCCTTGACAAAGGTCAGCCTTTAGCTTAATTGAGCCAGTCTGTTGTCTTTTTGTGTCTAGGGTAACATACCTTTGTAATGTCATGGTAATTTCCCTTTTTCCAGACCCCTCAGGGCATAATCACAGCAGCAGAGCTGGAGACCACAGAACCCCTCATTGTTATTTTTATTGTGTTAATTGTTAACTTCCTATACCTACCAATGTAAAAGAAGTACATGTCTGTTCATTTTACTTTTTATCCAATCTCAGAGATTTTTCCCTCTTTGCTTTCTCCCACCTCTGTAATCTATCACCATAGCCTATCCCTTTCATTGTAATGTATACAATAAGGTTCAAAACTTCCATTCTCTGGAGCATTTTTTCAATCAGTTGAAATTTTGCTTCTTGGAAAGTGGCAAGAGTTTAGCTCAAATAAACTCATAAACATATTCTACAGGTTTAGATGTTTCTTATGTCAACAACACTGAGCTGATAGAATTGACTTTTCAGAACAAACAAATGAAAAAGCAAAAACCAGGAATACAAACTGCCTTCTCATTCCCAAAGCAGCCAACCTGAAAATAATTTAGTTTTAAAATTGTTGAATTGGTTAAAAAAAGAAGAAAAGATTATTCGGAAACAAAATTTCTGTTTGCTTTCAACAATGCTATATGGAAATCCCCCGAAACTAGAAATGTACCCAGCACTACTAGAAAATTAGAAGTACTTATTTTTTTAACCTTCTTTCAGCTTGCCTGAGGTTTGTGCTTCTGAATACCTGTTTGCTTATGGTACAGCACAAACTTCAATTTGGTGAGATACATTTTAATCATGTCCTGGGGCACTGGGCTGCTCAGTTGATGCCCTGTGAGAGACAAGAGGCAAGGTGACCTTGCTGAGACATAGGACACAGGTCACAGCTGGAGCTGGGCCACTTCAGTACCTCACTCCAATGGCTGGTGACTGCCCATGGGAGGTCAGGAGTCAGCCTGATTCTTAATTGCTTGAATACAAAGATCTCTTGAATCCTAAGCAAAATTCCTACAGCCTTGCAGGCAACACTTAGGCCATCTGCCTTTTTGCTCTGTCCATTTGGTTGTGTTCAGTGTGCAAAGTGCTCAGATTGCTATGGGGGAAAGAGGTCTGATGCACATTTTTCCTGGGTCACCACAGTCCCCTCGTTTCCACTTACAGAGGATGAGGGGAGGGTAGAAACAGCCCATTACAGCAGCTGGTGCTGGCCACTCCGAATCCATGAGGAGCAGTAGGCGTCATGTCCCCCACTCTTCAAGGACAGTCTTTAAGAGTCATGCTCCAGGGAGCCTCCCCACCACTCGCTCCTCCCCCATCTTTAAAGCATCCTCAGCCCCGTCAGAATAAACACACATACACAAACAAAACACTTCCTTTCTCCACCAACCCCTGGGAGAAGAGGGAAGAACGAGCTAGCTGTAAATTAGACCTTGCCTCCCTCTATGTTTTGACACTGGGTCTGAACACACCAGCAAGCAGGCAGGGTGTTCTCCAGGCAGAGGAGGCCTTAAATCAGAGCAGAGGTCCCCTTGTGAGTTTCCCATACCTGGACCGCAGCTCCCACACCAGGAACGAGAGGCACCAATTCTCTGCTCCTTGAAAAACCTGCTGCATATGAAGGAATATGTTTTTTTTTTAAATTAAAGTACAGTTGATTTACAGCATTATATTAATTTTGGATATAAAATGTAATAGTTCCATTTTTAATACCTTATAATATGATCACTATGATAAGTCTAGTAACCACGTGTCACTGAACAAAGTTATTGCACCATTAATGGCCATGTTTCCTGCATTGTACACTGCATCCAGTCACTCACTAATTTTATAATGGGAAGTTTGCACCTCTTATTCCCCTTCATCTTTTTTCACCCATTCCCACACTCCTCCCCTCTGTTTCTGGGGTGTTGTTTTGTTTGTCCGACTGTACTGCTCACAGCCTTTTGTCATACTCAGTCTTTTTTTTTTCATTGACCACAGGCTGGAACCCAAGTTCTCACTCTAGGTTCATTATTGTTTTCATGAAACAAATCAGCCTGTTTGCTCTACAGAATCCAGCTATTTTGATTATTTGTTCCCACCTCCCTACCCCCTTCCTTTGGCAACCATCAGTTTGTTCTTTGTATTTCTATTCTGTTTGTTTTGCTTTGTTGTTAGATTTCCATACATGTGAAATCATATAGCATTTGTCTCTTTCTGACTAATTTCATATAGCTTAATACCCTCTAGGGCCACCCATGTTGTTGCAAATGGCAATATTTCCTTCTTTTTATGGCTTAGTAATATTCCAGTGTGTGTGTGTGTGTGTGTGTGTGTGTGTGCGTGCACGTGTATCATATCTTCTTTATTTATTCACCTATCAATGGACACCTAGGTTGCTTCCTGAAAGAGCAAAGACACTGTTTGGGAACAACAAAGTTCTGTGCTAGGACACTGCAATCATATTTAGCTGGGTAATTTTAGGAATTTATCTAACATTTCTGACTCACAATATCCTCTTCTGTAAAAAGCAGAGAATAATAGCATCCCTCTGGGTCCATTGAAAGAATTAAGATAAGTATGTCTATAATAAGTACTAGTGATTTGGAAAGTGTGGTCCTTGGACCAGCAGCATCAGAATCACCTGGGAATATATTAGAAATGCAAATTCTCAGTCTCCCATCCAGGCCAGGAGCTCTGGGGGGTGGGCCCCAGTGATCTCAGGTTTTCACAAGCCTTCCAGCTGATTCTAATGTACCTGCAGGTCTGAGAACCACTGGTCGACCAAAAGATCTATTATAGTATTTGGAATGGTAAATGCTTAGTAAAAAAAAATAGCCTTTTTTTCCCATTTTCCCATTGAGAATTAAAGAAGTATAGAGTTTTTTAAAAATTGCCCTATCCTACAACGTTTCAATTGAATAGAAACATTTGCAGAAGCAGAGGCACTGTAGAGATGCAACGTGAAGTGAGAGAACATGGTCTGGGCTGGGTGCTGTGTGTCGTGCTAAGGGTCTGGACGTTTTCCTGAGGAAATACAGAAAGAATGAAAATCACTGAAATTGTTCTATTTTACTGTGCCAAGTCTCAAGGTCTTCTGCTGCAGGTTACTTGTCTGGGAGTGAGGAGATCTTTTTAAAAGTCAATTTTGCCACTAACCACTTGTTACATGGCAAACTAATTTCTTAGGCAAATAATCTTAGGCAAATCATTTTCTGCAATATTTGTTTTCCTTATTGTCATCTTTAAAATAAATGCTTTAGCTCTGGCTGATGTTACTGAGCTTGTTGGAGCATTGCCCCATAAACCAAAAGGTCATGTGTTCGATTCCCGGTCAGGATACATGTCTAGGTTGTGGGTTCAGTCCCTGGTCAGGGTGCATACAAGAGGCAACCAATCGATGTTTCTTTCTCACATAGATGTTTTGTGAGAAAGAAAACAATAATCTCCCTCCCCCCATAAAATCAATAAGTATGTCCTCAGGTGAGAATAAAAAAATAAATAAAACAAAAATAAGGGATTTACAACAGATATTCTCTAGTTGTCTGTATGAGATGGTAGAACAGGTAAGCTCCTGATTCACCCAAACCAGGATCTAGATCCCATCCCTGCACTTCTCAACTGTATGAACCCAGGCGAATTATGTAATCATTCTGGTCTTTGATTAGTTCCCTCATCTTGAAAATAAAGACTACCAGAACCTACCTCACACAACCATTTTGCAGATCAATGGCTGTATATAAAGACACTTACACATGGGCCCAAATTACAGATCATAGTATCAAAACTGGTCAGACCAGACAGGGCCATCTGGAAGGCAGGACCCAGCAGCAGAACTCTACAAGGGGGCAGGCATTTTGGCTGTGTGTTTGGAATGTCAGGGAGCACCAAGATGGCAGTTCATTTGCAGCAGACCATTTAGCATTTGTGTGAGTCAATGGGGTAGGGACTGTCCAGGGCTGCACAGGGTGACAACCCCAACCGGAATCTGAGCTCCAAGGACAGAAGGGCAATTGTTGGGAAAATGAGAATTGGGAGTACACAGCAAACCTGGTGGGTTCCCAGAGAAAACAAAGAGCCAACCACAAGGGGAAATGTTTGCACACCTCACCCTCTGTGGCACAGCATGCCTTCAATAAGAGCAGACTTTCTGGGGACTGCCCCCAAGAACATAGGTAGCACCAATCCTACTGTAAAAAGAGCTCCCTACTTTGGGCTAGAAAAGAATGGAGTAGACAAGGAACACAAGCCACCAGCTCTGCCCCCTTGGTTCGTTAGTCTTGTAGTCTGGTCTTTGGTTAGTTCCCTGATCTTGAAAATAAATGTGGCCATCTGGATGGTGTAAAATAGAGTAGATGATCACCTTTGTTAGATACCTACCAGAGTCAAGCATCACATGAAATCCCTAACTGATCTCACAGCTGGGGAAACAGAAGCTGCCCAAGCCATGTGATTTCTATGCTGGAACACTGAACCACTGACAAAGGCCAATACGGACTTCACCTGGTGCTTCCCAATGTGCTCTTTTCTTTTTCTGTATTACCAGTAGATCCATTTTTAACCCTTCCTCAGATGATCGCATTTTGCATTACCTACCTTTCTCAGTCTTTACGAATCTTCATGTTCATGAGCTTTTTAAATCTGCCTTCCTATTTTCCACGTTTTTCTAGAGTACTTTATTGATTTTTAATACATTTGGCCTCTTTACTTTCTCATTGTGCTGAATTATTATGATTACTATTATTATTAATTTTTAACTCTCTAAAGTCTCCTCTTTCTGCCTTGCTCACTTCTACCTTTCTTCACATCTGTCCTCCCACAGAGACCAGTGTGACAGGTGAGAGCTATGCTCACCTCCACAACACTGGCCCAGGTGCTGGACAGAGCCA
Organism: Phyllostomus hastatus; assembly: GCF_019186645.2. Taxonomy (NCBI): domain Eukaryota; kingdom Metazoa; phylum Chordata; class Mammalia; order Chiroptera; family Phyllostomidae; genus Phyllostomus; species Phyllostomus hastatus. The sequence continues at coordinate 7,075,400 of NW_025334017.1, read as the reverse complement.
TTGGCAGGGACCCTGCCTGTGGAAAAAGGCACAATGCCAAACTTGAAGCCAGGGCAACACTTGGAGACTGGCAGTGCCTCTACATTTAGGATGTGTTCTCCTATTCTTCATATTTGAAAAAAATACATCTGTTTCCCTCTTGTTAGAGTGCTATAGCACATTAGAAGCTATAAGATAAATTCATAACAGAACAGAACTTTATCACTCATGGAGAGGAATGAGTCCTCAATTGAAAATTCTCAAAGATGGATGTATGGTGAGACTTTAGGCTATGGAAGGGAGTTTGGGTGATGTCATAGCAACTACAGGGGGCATCTCTGGGCAAGTTAGAACAGGAAAGAGAGTCCAGCAGGCATGCAGAAGCCCATATCAGCCTCTTGTTTTCTTCTCTGAATTCTACTCAAAGAGATGGTGTTTCTTTTCTCCAATAGTGTCCATCTGTGCCTTGACCCTGACCCCCAACCCTAATCCTTCAAAAGAGACCCTCATGCACCATACTTGGTGGGCCTGTGGGTTAAGTTCTGACACACAAACAGGTTTCCCTCCCACAAGCCATTCTGAAAGAAATGCCAAGCCCAGGGCACCGCCTGACATCCTGCCTCTTGCTCGGCTCTCTGATGCCCTGTTCTGTGTTTAGAGTGCAAAAGAATAAATTTTCTCTGGCTGCAGCCTGTGTCCCAGAAAGAGTAAAGTAAGAGTTTGACACCTTTTAGAATATGAAGTTTGATGCTGAGAGACAATAAAAGCTTTAAATTGGAAAATAAACCCTAGATAAATCATATATATTACCTAGGTTTTTACCACATATTTACAAATAGACTCCTACTCTGAGAAAATTTTTAGTAACAGCCCTAAGGAGGAGAAAAATCTCTCTTCAGCCAGAATAGATCATTTTTCCCTGATCCACTGGAACATAAGCTTTGCTGCACAGTTTACCAGAAAACACACATTTGCCTTTGTGGCCTCGGCTGACATTTCCTGGTTTGGAGCTGATGCTGTGTTCCTCTGGATGAATCCTGGTCATCCATTCAGATTCAGAGCAGCTGTTGCTGCCTGCCCCTCCCCCACATGAGGTGCCTCTCCTCTGCACTGCCATGGCAACCTGCATATTTCTCTATCACTGCACTTACTACAAGCTATTGAAATACTTTACTCAGTTATTACCCTCATTAGCCACTTAGTTTTTCAAGGGTAGCCATCTTGCTGATTCATATTGACCATATTGAAATTTACCTGATTCCCATGATCCTCTAAAACAGCCAAGGTTTAGAAATCTCCCATCTTTTGTGTTCCAGGAAACAGGGCTGACTGCAAAAACCACCCTTCCCAAATGACTTAGGTAAGACTCCAATAGATGGCCCTCCTCTGTTCCCCCATGACAAAGCCAGACATGGACCCTCCAACTTCCCATTCTTTATGATTTGTTGAGGATCAGTCATTGCAAACTGCTTATTAACCACATTTGGTCAAGAATCTCTCCTTCCCCTTGGCCCTGGATGGAGGTTCATCCTCACTTGGTCTCAGGGTACAACGTTCTCTGATCTAAGGATCGTGACACCTTTAATCCTACTTCTCACACCCTGTTCTTTCTAGCCTTATTTACTCCTCTGTATGAAAGAAGATTCTTTTTTGCCTAACCCTCAAACACTTACAGAGCTCATGTTCAGAATGTTCTTTCTATTGTAAGAGTCCTCCTCTCCTTAATGCAATAGCTGAACTCAAGGGAACCCAGTATACTTTCATAGCACATGTCATCTGTGAGCAGGAGTTACTTCTGCAGAGCTATCCATCCCAGCTCTTCCTGTAGGGGCTCCAGTGTTTTCCTGCAACCAGGGTAAGGAGACTGCATGGTGCAGACTGTGATCCAGGATTTTTTTTTCTGACAAATTTGTTTAAAAAGAAAAAAAAGTAACTCATTTAATATCCTTGCAGTAGTGAGCATTGGAGTCTTTTTTAAAAAACTGGCTTCAGCATTATGCAATTTGAAATAAGTAACTTAAACTTATGTAAATATTAAATTATAAAAAATTATTCATTTCCCTTACAATAATCTTAAATGAAGTCTCTTTTTACTAAGTCTAAGATTTGTTTTTTCTTTGACAACATATTTATTTTTACAGAATAAGCAGTTGGCAAAAATTTTAAGCTGTTGTTGCATTTGTTAGTTTTGAAACTCAAGGTTTCTAATTCATAATTAACCCCAAAGTTTCCTTGCACAAGCCTGTGGACACAGATGCAACACCTACTCCTAGGTCAGTCCTCAGTCTCACAGTGTGCACATAGTAGCACAATCTTCATTGGCAAAAAAGGGACCTGAAAGGGGATGTGGGACCACGTGAGCAGGGAATTCTGGAGTCCAGAGTTTCAAGAGCAGGGCCTAGAAGGGCAGAGTGCCAGAGGTTCCAGGTGGGCATGACCCAGTTCCCCTTGGTCTCTATTGATCCCTTGACATGGAGGGTGAGGCTGCAGGAAAGCCAGACTCTAGAACTCAGAGCCAAGGGCAAAGGACCCCTGGTGCCTGGGTTTAAGAACAGTACTAGATGCATAGAACATCAAGTAAATTCTCATAACAAGCAATTACTAACTTAAGGAATACCAAAATGTCATATAAGGAAGGAAATGTCATCATAGTTTGTTACTGTTAAAAAACATTTAAAGTATAATCAGTTTTTAAATATGGCCCAGCATGAATACAATTTATATTGTGATAATACTATAAACATTAAGTATTTATTTTGCCCCTGAATTAGGTCTTAACTATTTTGAAAATTTAGAGAAAAAGGAAATTTTTTGTGAAAGGTGGGATTAAGCTTTCATAGTAGGGATTACTAAATAGTTACTAAAAGTAAAATAATCAACAAATAACTGGATATGTATGTCAGTTGAAAATGTGTAAATAAGTACCAGTAGATACAGTTAAAATATTTTAAACCATTTGTCTCTATACAAAGGGTTATGAAAGATAGGGAGATACAGGCAGATGCTGCTTACCATTCAAAGGCTATCATTATTTTACTTTTGAAGCTATTTACATTATTATGTTGATAAAATAAAAATTAAATTAAAAGAAAGAAAATCATTAGAGGCAAATACTTGGAAGAAAATGAATGAGAAAATAAAATTGTCATGAGAGAGACAAAAAATTTAGAGTAAAAGTAATAAAAAGTAAAGGAATGCACAAATCCAACTTGCAGACATAATCATGAACATTCTGTTTTAGGCACACCATTCTGCAAAGCTTTCATGGATTGTTATTTATTATTTTTATTGCCTTAATTTATTACTCACAACAAGCCTCTGAGTAAGTCTGTGGGTAACATTTGCCAAAACGCTGTATGAATAGAGTACAGGGTGAGGATGAGGGGCATTAACAACAAATGACAAATCTTTGTTTCCAGGAGACTCACCTCCTGCTGAGACACAACCATCATAAGTGAGAAAACATGAAAATGCAAATTAGAGGCACAGAGAAATCCATTTAAGGCAAATTAGAAATGAACACCCATGCTGGAGGTCTTCTGAGGTTTCAGGGAATTTGTAGTCTGAAGGAGACTTTATGGAGCAACAGATTGAATGGAGGGAGAAAAAATTCTTGGGTTGAGATAAGAAGAGGTGATATGAAAGTAAGTTTGACCAGGATGAAGTAGAAGAGGATAGCAGGCAAGGGGCCAGGACAACCTGCCACCTTGACCCAGTTTTAACTTGCCCTGTTAATTCTGCCCATCCTGTGTGTCCAAGTCAACCCCCACCTTCCAATTCAAGCTCAATCTCCACCTAAGCCCCAAAACATGCCCTTTTAGGAAGGAAAGCAATGATTTCTCTCTTCTCCTCACTGTTAGCTGGGGCTCCACATGCCAATTTGGGATTTTGGGATTTCAGGATTTTCTGCCATGTGTCCTGATCCAGTTTTCCTAGGTTGGAAGGCAGCCCAGAAAGAACATTGCCTTTGACATTTAATCTGAGTCCGAATTCCTGCCATACCTACTCACTATAGTTATGGCATCAGGCAAGTTCACAAAACTCCTTGAGCCTGTTTCCTTACCTGTAAATGGGGCATAATAATAATTGAATTTGCAACGTTCTTAGAAGAATGGAGACTATGAATGTAAAGTTCTTGTCAAAGAGTAGGTGTGCAAGACTGGTAGGTGCTATTAGGATGACTAAGTTTCTTACTATTTATGTAAATTTCTTTTTTTAATTAAATTACACATATCTTAAAGACAAGAACTTTTTTTGCTTCTCATGGTGGCAGACACATGATGATACTATTGAATCTGTTTTGATTGATCAGGACAGATATGGCATAGTGAATGCTTAGAAAAGGAGAATCCCACAATACTAATTTAAGTATTTCTAAATGCTAATGTTTGGGGAGAAACCACTGAATCTCATCCTGACACAGGAGCAGGGTCACCTGGGTGTAGGTTCAGTGGCCCTACTCTGTTGTGACACATTTTGAAATGATGAAGAGAAAAATGCCTTCAAAAGTATTTGAGGAATATTTATGTCCAATGTGTATGTAGTAATAAAATGGTACAGAAAAGTTGAAACTTTTAAGTCACTGTTAGAAGTGACACTAGAAACTTAATTTTATTTAAATCAGCTTCCATATTAAGGGCCAACTAGATGTAATGTGCTAGGTTAGATATGAGAAAGTAGATGATCTATGGTCCTTGAGTTTAAAAGAGCTTATTGAAGAGAGAAAATATTTACTTACAAATAATTCCTGAAGTGGTTGGAAAATTTCTGTTCACTGTTCTATCCATTAAGAAGCAGAAATGTAAAATAAGATTCTAGATCTTAAACTATAGAGCATTTTCAGGACAATAAAAACATTGTGCTGCTATCTATACATATTATACTCAACATGGACTATATTTTAAATCGCTGGGAAGTAAAGGCACTAAGAGTATTGCAAGATGAAATATTTTGCAGTATACAGAAACAATGCTTTCCTCTCCATTTTTTATTTTTTTAAAAAGGAGGGGAAAGCATTAAGGAAGTACTTTCTCCCTTAAAAGGCTCATTTTGAATTCTCTCATGCACTCTGTCTCTAGTAGTCTTGTTTACACAGACATATATGATGGGATGGATTCATGTGTGTGAAGTTTTGGGGTTGTTGTTTTTTTTTGCCTCCAATATAAAGAGATCTACTTTGGCTCACTTTTACAATACCCTAAATATTGTATTCATGAGAGTTGTCAAATCAAAAATCCTTTACCTGAACTGAACCCTGTTTATAGGGTTTTCAAATATTAAAAGGTAAAAATCAGCACTTTTTTCTGGCTACTTTTACTGTATGGAATGAAATCCTCCTAAATCATGAGAAAAAATGCCTTTGAAAATATCTGAATGCCAAGTCTATTTAAAATAGAACATCAGATTTGGAATTACTGATCTCAGTTCCTCTTTCACTTCAACAAAATATCTATAAGACACTTGTTTATGTTATATCTGCTTAGTGCTATAAGGAATACAAAAATGAACAGGAGGGCTTCTGGCCAAGATGGAGGCGTAGGTAGATATGCTTTGCTTCTTTGCACAACCAAAAAGAAGGATAACAACCAATTTAAAAACAAAAAACAAGCCAGAACTGCCAGAAAATTGAACTGTATGGAAGTCCAACAACTAGGGAGTTAAAGAAACATTCATCTAGGCTGGTAGGAGGGGTGGAGATGGGAAACTGGGACAGCAAGTATGCACAGAAAGACAGTGGCTGGCAGACTGGGATATCCCACATTTGCATTGGGATAAGCTGGGAGGAACAATTGGGGAGGGAGATAGACGGTGAAACCCAGGGTTCCAGTGCAGGAAACTAAAGCCTCAAAATCTCTGGCTGTAAAAACCTGTGGGAGTTGTGGTGGAACAAACTCCCAGTCTCACAGGAGAGTCCATTGGAGGGGCCCACAGGGCCCTAGAATGTACACAGACCCACTTACCTTGGAATCAGCCCCTGAAAGGGCACAATCTGCTTGTGGGAAGTGAGGGAAGTGACTGAAAGCTGGTGAGAGCCAAACAAGTAGCATTGTTTGCTCTCTGACCCCTCCCCTACAACAGCATCACAAGGCAGATAAGTGGGTTACCCCAGCCAGGAAAATACATAAGTCTCCTTCCCTTACAATGTAGCAGGTGCACAAAGACAAAGAAATATGGCCCAAATGAAAGAACAGACCAAAACTCAAGAAAACAACTAAGTGACAAGGAGAAAGCCAACCTATCAGATATAGAGTTCAAAACACTGATAATCAGGATGCTCACAGATATGATTGAGTATGGTCACAAAATGGAGGAAGAAGGGAAGGCTATGCAAAGTGAAATAAAGCAAAATGTACAGGGAATCAACAGTGAAGGGAAGGAAACCAGGACTCAAGTCAATAATTTGGAGCAGAAGGAAATAAACACTGAACTGGAACAGAATGAATAAACAAGAATTCCAAAAGATGAGGAAAGTCTTAGGAAACTCTGGGACAACTTTAAACATTCCAACATCCAAATCACAGGGTTGCCAGAAAGAAAAGAGGAAGAGCAAGAAATTAAAGATTTGTTTGAATAAATAATGAAGGAGAACTTCCCCAGTCTGGCAAAGGAAATACACTTCCAGGAAGTCCAGGAAGCTCAGAGAGTCCCAAACAAGTTGGACCCAAGGAAGTACAAACCAAGGCACATCATAATTACATTACCCAAGATTAAAGAGAAGGAGAGAATCTTAAAAGCAGCAAGAGAAAAAGAGACAGTTACCTACAAAGGAGTTCCCATCAGATTGTCAGCTGATTTCTCAAAAGAGACCTTACAGGCAAGAAGGGACTGGAAAGAAGTATTCCAAGCCATGAAAGTCAAGGACCTACATCCAAGATTGCTCTATCCAGCAAAGCTATCATTTAGAATGGAAGGGCAGATAAAGTGCTTCCCAGATAAGGTCAAGTTAAATGAGTTCATCATTCTCATGCCCTAACTATATGAAATGGTAAAGGGACTTCTCTAAGAAAAAGAAGGGGATCAAAGATATGAATAGTAAAATGACAACAAACTCACAACTATCAACAACTGAACCTAAAACAAAAACTAAGCAACCAACTAGAACATTAACAGAATCACAGAAATGGAGATCATATAGAGGGTTCCTAGTGGGGAGGCAGTGGAAGAGGGTGGGTAAAAAAGGTATAGTGAATAAGAAGCATAAATGGTAAGTACAAAATAGATGGGGGTGGGGGTTAAGAGTAGTACAGGAAATGGAGAAGCCGAAGAACTTATATGTATGACCCATGCACATGAACTAAGGCAGAGGAAATGCTGGAGGGAGGGTAGGTGCAAGGTGGAGGGGGATAAAGGGGAGATAAAAATGGGACAACTGTAATAGCATAATCAATAAAATATACTTTAAAAATTACCAAAAAAAGAGAACAGGACTTGGCTCCTGTAGTTCATGGTTTAGTGATAACAAATTCTTCCCATTTTAGGAGACCTCCCTTTGTAATGTGACAATGCTGCATCCTTCACCCAGAGAGTCTCTTTCTGTACCCCTTCAAACCAGGCTGGTCAGATGAGTTATTACTTTGATGATTAGAATGTGAACAAGTAACATATGAGTTCCAGAGCCTATGCTTCAAGAGACCTTGCAACTTTTCCTTCTTTTTCTCTTAGAACCCTGTGAACACCATACTGAATAGAAACCGAAGACTACTTGGAGCCCTGGACCATGTGGCTTGGTTGGTTGGAACATCATCCCATAATCTAAAGGTTGTGGGTTCAGTTCCTGGTCAGGAATCATAACTGGGTTGTGGGTTCAATACCCAGTCAAGTTGCATACAGGAAGCAACTGATTGATGTTTCTCTCTCACATCAGTGTTTCTTTCTCCTTCCTCTCTCTCTAAAAATGAAAAAATGTCCTTGGGTGAGAATTAAAAAAAGACTACTTAGAGATAAAGGTTCAGCTCTCTATCTACTGAACTGAGCCCAAATACAACTGATGCTACAGCTGAGTGCAACCAGCAAACCCAGGCAGAACCAGCAAAGAACCACTATTTTTATCTCTAGTTTTTTTTGTAAGAAACATGAAAAAAATCAAAATTTTTAATTTCTTAGTTTCAAAAAAATCCCAAAGAGTATTGCATCCATGGAACTTTCAGAAGCTGATGTGAAGAGGGTCCCTCAGGTAAGAGGAAGTGCATGGACATGCATAGCACTATTGCTTGATAAGAAACAACAAGAGAGTGTATAGGGAATATTCCCACACACAAAGAAATACTCTAGTTAGAAAAAAGTGTACATTATGTTCCAAGAAAATGAAATGTCAGGATCACAACTACTCCTAAGCATAACAAGAAAGAATTTTTCAGCATCTGAGAGGAGGAGAAAAGAGGAAAATATGAAAGCTTTTATAAAAATCCAGAAGAAAAAATTCAAGGCACCCAGAAAAAATCCACAACAAAATTATTAGGTTGTTCTAGGACTACACAGTAGGCCATGGTGCCAGAAAGCAAGCTAGCAAGCCCCTTCAGAACCTGGAGACCAAGCCTCTGAGCCTGCATGCACCCTGTCAAGCCCTTGTTTATGTGGGAAAACAACAAAAACGTGGTGTCTGTTTCAGCACGCAGAACTCAGCCATCAGGACCTCTTCCTAAATAAACCATGGGAACATCTATGCCAAGGCAATGAAGCACATATACAGATAAGTTCAGAACAGAGAATTTGTGGCAAAAGGACAGGTATTGAGCAGAAAAAAGATGCAAAGATGAATTTGAATGTTTGTTTTAAGTGATTATGAAATTGACAACTAAAAGGTAATTTTAAGTGAATTAAATGACTACTCTTATTTCTAAGGTAATGGAAAGCAAATGATGGCATCCATAACCACAAAGTGAAGAAGAAAATCTAGCATTAGAGTGGTGGAGTGTAGAAAGAAACGCTATTACATTTCTTACCTTCTACAAGAGATGATTTTCAAAATTGCTAATTTATTGTTTACTATAAAAGTTAATTTAGTATAGTTACAATATTGTCTTTGAAAAATCTAAGTTAATAATTATTAAAATTAAAAGCAAAAAGCTTATCTTTAAATTATTGCCAGAAAGCAAATAAACACAAATGTATATAGCAAAAAATGAACAGACAAAATGCATATAAGTAAATGGCAAAAATAACAATCATTAAACAGTAACGACACCATTCATAACCATTATAACTTATAAGAAACCCATCTAAAACAAAATAACACAGGAATAGCTTAAAATGATTAAGGTGGTGAAATGCAGAGCAGAAAACTCCAAAGGAACTATAGAAGCAGCATTTTAGTACCTGATATGTCAAAATGACTAAAAAGAAAAAGAGCATTATTTTATACAGATAACATCTATAATCAACACTAAAGATAAAATGAATAATATAGTACTTACAAAATGCAAGTCTAGTGTGAGATTGATATTGGAAGTATTTGACACACTGCTATCAATTTATGATAATCTATGGGCAAAAATAAAGATATAAAAGTTGTTGATAAAAATAAAGAATATATCAGCATTTTAGAATATGTGATTATATGCTTGAGATATAAGAAAATGAAAACCTTAAAGTGAATAAATATAAAACCAATATACAAATATTTATATATTAGAAATTCTGCTTGAGATGGCAGAATAGGCTGGAGGCAGGAAACAGCAACCTTACCCCAATCAAATAGAAATGTGGGATAAATACAATTTCAAAATGTTAATTCACAGCCGAAGACAAAAGTAAGGAAAGCAAAACTCCAGGACTCAAAAATGAAGCAAGAATCATCAAAGAGACGAGGGATTGGAAGCTTTATAAAGCAACTGAACCAGATCTGTCTTTCAGGGGCTAGAGTTTTAATGCTTCTATGGCAATAAGATGGAAGTCAAGGCCTTGGGACTAAAACTAGAACTGTTTCCCCACGTAAAGGGAGGAGCTGGAAAATGGGGAAATCTTCATTGTAACAGGAATACAGAAAATTCTACCTGCCTGTCATTAAGCATGACATAGAATGGGGCTTTCATCTAAATCCATGGAGAGGGGGGCAGGGTCTTTGAAGGTGACATGATATTATGTATATTAAAGAATCCAGAAAATTATTAGAACTAATAAACAAATTCAGTAAATTTACATGATACTAAATCCATATACATAAATATCAGTTTCATTTCTATATGCTAACATCAAACTATCAGAAAGAGAAATTAAGAAAACAATCCCATTTAAAATAGCACCAAAAAGAATAAAATACTTAGGAATACATTTAACTAAGGAGATGAAAGATTTGTATACTTTGAAAACTATAAAATACTGATGAAGAAACTGAAAACACAAACAAATGAAAAGATATTCTGTGTTCATGGATTAGAGTAATTAATATTGTTAAAATGTTCATACTACCCAAAGCACTATACAGATTCAGTGCAATCCCTTAAAGATCGCCATCAGAGCATATTTGAAAGAATGATTTTAAAGATGGGTATGTTCAGAGAGAAGTTAAAGCATTCTTTCTTTCCTTGTCCTGCTTGAGAGCAGAGAGATTGACTGACTTTGGACTTTTAAGGAAAATCTGCTACTAAAGCATCCATATTAAAATTTGGAGAATAACGTGTAAAATAATAGAAATAAATGGCTTAAAAATCCAAAGTGTGTAAGTGAAGAAAAGCAGGAAAAAATAAAGCTGATCAGACCAACAGAAAGCAGTGCTCAATGAGAGTATGGTAGTAACACAGTGCATTGTGAGAAGGGGAGGTGGGTGCTCTTGCAGACTTATGGGAATAGAGACCAAAACCAACCATCTGGAAAGCAATTGAACTATATGTACCAAGAACCACGAAAGTTTTCATTGCTCAATAAAATTGCTTAATTCAACTTCTTGAATTTTTCCTAAGGGGGGAAAAACAAAGATATGGAGAAATATTTATATGGAGAGATGTTCATTAAACTATTATTTATACTACCCAAAAATTGAAAATAGCCTAATGTTCAGAATTAATTGAGTTTTAAACTACCAGCCATAATGTTATGCTCAATGCATACTTAGTAAACTACTAAAGTAACCATGATAAATTTTAAGTGGAAAAAAAAAGACCAGTATAATAAAAACACATTGACGTTTATTGAGTGCTAAGTATGGGTTGGTCATTTTCTTTGAGCTTTACTTGTGTTAACTGCATTAATTCTTTCTTTTTATTTTATTGTTTCTAAAGAGAAGGGAAGGGAGGGAGAGAAACATCGATGCGAGAAAGAAATATTGATCAGTTGCCTTCTGCATGTGCCCCAATCAGGGACTGAACCTGCAACCCAGGCACATGCCCTGATCCAGAATTGAACCTGCAACCTCTTGATTTCTAGGACAACGCCCAACCAACTGAGCCACACAGGCCAGGGCAATTCCTTTAATGCTCATTACAACCCTTTGAGGTTGATACTATTATTTTCATTTTATAGGTGAAGAAATTTAGGCACAAAGTGTTTTAAATAACTTGCCCAAGCTTATTTAGCTGATAAGTGGTGTTCTGATTCATACCCAGGCAATCTGGCCATGGTATTTGAGTTCTTTACCACTGTAATAGTCTATCTAGATTCATAAAGCTATACACAGTGTAGGCCCAATCATGTGTGTGTGTGCAAAATATACCTCAATTCTCAATATAAATAGTGGTTATAGCTAAATTAAAAGGTTATAAATGATTTCTAATGTGCTAACACTTTTTCTGTTTTCAACCTTTTCTTCAGTGAGAATGCTTAGTCTTGTAGTCATACAACCCTTCATGTTCAGGATAGAGTAATTAATCCATTTGACAGCCAGTCTATATTACCCAACAGGAGTTTGTCTCCCAGTACATCACAGAATTATACTTAAGGACTAACTAGTAAAAGTTTGATCTCCTGTTGTGGCCCTTAAACTCCTTTGGGGTGTGAACCTCTTGAGAATCTGGTGGAAGCTGCATATGTTCTTTGCAAAATGCAGGTGTCTAAAATTTTAGGAGATTCACAAATTGCTAGTAGCAAACTATAGACCAAAATCTCTGTCCTCAGGTTAATAACAAACCAGGTTAAGGTATCTCACTTAACCAACAGCTTCAACTACCTAGACCACTGCAGAGGACAAGGAAGAAAGCTTCTCCCATGTTTCTCTCCTCAACTAAGGCAACTTTGACCTGGTGATCCTTGCCAATATCCCTGCTACTGTCCCTTCTCCTGCATGACTACATACTGAAGGGACCAACCCAGTAGAAATGTAAAACTATTAATATAAAAAATGTGGCCAAGGTAGAGGTAAGGGTCATATGGCAAATGAGAAGGGGGTGGCAGCCCAGGTGAGAGGACCAAAGAGAATGGGCCCAATAACAATGTTATTTGGATCTCCATTGTTTTAGAGAAGTTGTGAAGGGAAGATGAGAGATATAGTAGAAGATAAGCAAAAAAAAAAGCTACTTTATTATCCCCAATATAGCTCTGATGAGAGACAAAGTCTTATATTTAATAGCTAGAAAAGTCTAAAAATTAAAATGCAAAGGATAGTAACCACTTTATTAAAGATAGTGGTTAGTACAAGTACAAAAGAAGATACAGATTCCTTTCTATTAGGATGAGGGAAGTATTATAGAGAATGCAGATACATAAGCAGAGGTGCTTGTAGTACATGAGTCTAAGGTTGGAGAGACCCTAGAAGAAAAACTGCCCAGGTCATCAACTTTGCACAATTCCAAACAGATGCTGCAGTGGAAAGTGCGTCATGCTCTGCCTGCTGGTACATTAAGCAGAACTGTATTTCTGGGCATGCAGTGAGATGTTAAAAAATGCATGCTCTGCTATAGCTTATCTACTTTATTTTTGGGGGTTCCCCAGAGATCCTCACCCAAAGCATATAATTCAACAAGCTCAGTTTCCTGGCTTTCTAATCCACAGAAAATTAGAAGAGAAGCTTTTAAAGTAGGCCCACTAACAGTAACAATTAACAGTGGAGAGGAAAAAGAAGTACTAAAATAATTAGGAAGCACAATATCATGGCAGTATGGCTCATGTAGCAATGAGGACAGAGTTCATATGCCCCAAGAATCCTCATCATGATAGCTATTACAATAATTTATATTCATCATAGTCACCATTTGTCATGAAGAAACTATGAAACTGTGTTTAACAGAGTGAGGAGTACATAATGCAATCTAAAGGGTTTTTCTTTTTTAATCAGAACATAATATAATAAAATTTAAAAATTGACCCTTAAAAGACAGCCCCCAGATGTAATATCTCTGACATGTGGTAGAAAGATATATGGTAAGTGAGGTATTGCAATATTATTCTGGGAAATATCACAGATCAAATATCAAATTGAAATGTTCTACCTGTGGTGCATGATATACTAATCAATATGCATGCTATAAAATTATATGATGAATTAACTCATCAGAAACACATGAGCAAATGTATGACCAAAGTCTATACAAACCTGTCAGGATGAGGACAATGAACACTGACTAGATATAAAAAGCCATTCACTAAAATTGAGACAGAATGAGAATTTCATCCCCTGGGCTCTGCACAGAAGGTAGCACACTGAACAACAGAGGGCTTTATAATGTGAAACCTTTTCTTAATTCAGTCTTACATACACAATGACACACACAGAACATAAACTTGAAGAGCTGAGAGAAAATGATGATAGCCCTCTACTTCCACCATTATTACATAAGGAAATTGGCACCTGATGTCATCACACAGTGGACAGAGCTGCTGTAGAACCTACAATGTTGATTACAATTCTCTGCTCTGGTTTCCACCACCCCACCCCCAGCATATTAAAGGACACTCTCTGTCTTCATTTTATCATGCTGAGAATTACTAGGCAAGGGGTAGACAGAGAGTCCTAGTCTATTCCTCCTTAATTTTCAAGTTCAACTTCACACAACTCCAAGCCCCTCAACAAGAATATTGACATTGGGAAGAGTCTAGAAAAAGCCTCTCTTGTCTGGGCTTTCCAATTTTCTGAAATTCTCCCCTTAAGTCAGTCATTTAAGAGGATGCCACTGAGGCCTACTCTGTATGCATGGATACCAAGGAGTAAAAGACATGACCTCTTGCCTTCCAAGAACTTCCCTAAAGCATGAAAAAAAGTCTGCAGCAAAGATTAGTGTGCCAGGCATTCAGGAAGAAAGAAAGCAGGAGCTCAGTCCTGCCACACCCATGGACAAAGCTTCTTAGAGTGGATATGAGCTTTGAAAGATGAATGGTACTTGATTTGTCTTCAGGTATGAAGCCCAAATTCCTTATGGCAAGCAGAGCCTTTCATTCCTAGCCTCACCTTATACCTTCCCTCTGCCCTGCCCCATCTCTTTCCATGTTCTGAGCCCTTACTTTCTGAGCAATGGAACCAACCAGGGCTCTCTCATTGGGGCAAGCTCTTTCTCTCCCTGGGGTCACTGCGTAGTGGGCTTTTTGCCTCAAATAGCCTCCCTCACATTTCCTCCCCTCTACTTGCTCAATCTAAGTTCTCCTGAATTTAGAAAATGCCTCTGGGAAAGTTTCTCTAAGGCCCTAGTTTCCAGCTGGTTTAGATGCATTTTTTAAAATATTTTTAGAATTTTTTATTTGTTGACTTTTAGAGAGAGACAGGTGTGGGTGCAGGGTGGAGGGAGGGAAGGAGGGAGGGAGAGAGAGAGGGAGAGACACCAATTTGCTGTTTCACCTGTCTGCATTTATTGGTTGTTTTTTGCATGTGCCCTGACCAGGGTTAGATGCCCCTTACCTGTGCTCCCATAGGGCCCTTGCTCACCTCATTATGGGAATGTAGCCTGAGTAGAAAGAACTACATAAACAAAGGTTAGGAAGACCTGGGATGAGCAATGGGGAGAAGGGGGAAGAAAGAGAATCATTTTATTTAAGTGGGAGATGTTCTTTGGGTAAGGAAACTGATGCCAATTCTTAAGGTTTTATATGGCAAAACATATGACAAAGAGTCTGATCCAACTTTATTAAGGGGACATTAAAGGTTCCCGAGCAGGGGTTTTCCAATAAAATTTGAGGAATCAGAGATAAGATGGCACAGTCCCCAACAGGAGACCCAAACATAATCAGGCATCATGGAGGAGGTAAAGATGCTCAGGGTCAAACCACCAGCCAGCCCTATGATTTTGTCCTGATTAAATGCCCTCTATTTAAGATGAGGATAATAATATGTCCTTCAAAAATTGTGAAGATTAAGCAACATGGCACAAGGAGATGCCCAGTGCCTGGTGGCATTACTAGTGTCAACATTCACTAATCTGGAAAGACACTCAATGTTATTTGTGGGAATGCCATACTCGAAATTAAATCTGGAGACACTAAATCATGGGAGTGCTGGAGATAGGGAAGAAATAGAGGCAAAGAGAAGATAAAAATGATGAGAAACAGAAATAGAATGTACAAAGAAAAAAACACATCACTTTAAAACCTTCACAACAAAATTTACCCTCCCTTTATTTTCCTGTCTGATGTTACGTTTTGCAGTATAGTAGCAATAACTTCCATAGCTTTATAGTAAACAGCTTCTGAGCGTGATTTACAACCTTAGCCAAGTGCAGGCACTTAATCACACACCAAAGCTGCTTAAGGTTCCAGAGAACACCCTTAGGAGTGATTATCTAGGAACCATATTTAAAGGGCAGGAGAGCTGGTGGGTGGTTACAGCAATGACGTTCTAGGCTCAGGGACTTGGTGAGAGGGTTGGGGGGAACAGAAGTTTCCCTTCTGTGCTCCACAGTATCTCCTCTTTGTAAAAGGATCAAAGATACTTCCTGGCTCATAGAGAACTCAGGAAAGCAGTCAATACTCTAGAAAAGCTACAAATCATACAGGAAAAGGCCTCATTGCTTGCAATGCACTCTTCCAAGAAGTCAGCTGCACCCATGACAAACTCTAACAGTGAACTCAGCATACATGTAATATCATGATTAAAAACTGCCCTTCTCCATGCCCCCTTTCACTGACCCTGGTCTTTCACAAGGTAGACACAGGTCATGTCCTCACTGTAGCCCAAATTCAAGTGGAGTCATTGAGCAAGTGCAGCATTGGCTGCTGTATCTGGGCCATGCCCTGAGAAGGAAGAAGTTATTCTTAGACCACTAAATTTCTAGCCATTAGAGGAGACTTTTTTATCTACAAGGCAATAAGTGCCATATCTTTTAAATTCCTGGGTTGTAAGTGTGAACTTGGGAGGAGCAGCTGGCCTGAAAAGATATGCTGTCAATAACAGCTTTCTCTCCTGGTCCTATGGTCCCCCCTCATCAGGAACCCACCCTGCCTTTGTAACAGTATTGCAAAGCCACATGACATCTGATATCTTCCCGAGAGCAACTCATATGCGTGGGGACACACGTACTGTGTTATCTCAAACCAGAGGCCCCACTGCTCTCTCTTCCATTCCATCCGTTTGGGAGACGGCTTCTAACACACAAGTTTCCAAGGACCTGAGCTCAATCAAAAGGGGATGTTGGCAGTGGCAGAAAGCTGCTGAGCCAGTACTAAGTGGCATTAGAGTGTGAGTGCTAAAGAACGTCTGATAAGGAGTTTTTGTGGAGGAAAAAGGGGGTTTAAAAAAACTATTTGAAGGGCTGTTTGGTTAACCCACATGGCAAACCCTCACCAGTGGGGTGGGGTAGCAGTTAGAATAAAATATTCTACCTTCGTTTCCTCATCATCAATCACCAGCTTTTTAAGAGCACATGACAGTTATATTCTATTTTATATAAGATCTTTCAACTGAATGAGAAATCATATCTTGGGCATCTTAGAAAGGATGAGGTATAAGTGAGAAAACCACCCAAATTATGGGAGAAAAGAAATGAATGCTTGTGTGTCAGTCTTTCCCTATCTAGGATCAGTTAATCCTCCCAGCTCTACAAGGTACCTGTAATTGTAACCAGACAAGGAGGGCACCGAGGGTTAGAGGAGGTGTATAACTCGCCAAGGTCACAGAGCTAGTAAGCTGCACAGCTAGAGATCTGCTCACCAACTGAAGGTCTGCCTATGAACACATTTTAGTACAAGGGATGAGGAGGCAAAGATGACAGATTCCATCACTATCTGAAGTCAAGTTCATGTTAAGACCAATTTTTGCAATGTATTCTCAGCAACATCCAGATTCTTTTGGGGGGCTGGAAATTTTAATATTCAAAGTTGTTGTCACTATTATTATTGTCAAATCATTAGGGCAGTGGTGGGATAGGATTCTCAACATTTGAGTTGCCCAGTTTCTGTGGCAGGATTTGCCTTTTGAGCTGAGATCTTTTTCAAGTATTTTGAGATGTTGAGTGAGTGGTAGAGGCTTGCTTACTGAAACCTCACTTAGAGCCCACCTGAATGTCTGATTTAGTGACCTCAAAATTTGGCAAATGAGTTCTAGTAATGAGCTGGGCAGCTTGGCATGTTAACTGTGGAATTGGGTCCAAGATCCAGTGCATTTTAGCTACTTACCAGCTGTGTGACCTTGGATAGGTTACTTAACTTCTCTGAACATAAATTTCATCATCTGAAAAATATGGACATTAATAGTGCCTACGTAAGAGCATTACTGCCTGCCATGTGGTATGCACTTGGTAAGCACTCACTGTTGTTTATTTCAGGGCTTGTAATAATAGTCCTTCTCTTCAGTTTATTTTCACTCATTCCTAATCTCATAACAGCTGGAAAACTGATCCAGAACAGTTCTGGGAATATTTCTCTAGGAAGAGCAGACAGCTACACATTTCCTTAAACCTCTGTCAATAGGCTTTGGGATTTGGGAGGCAGAACAGTTACCTCATGGCTCTGGTAAGAAGCATAAGGTCCACGTGGCTTGTCTCATCTCCTTTTGCTTCACCGATATTCGAACATTAATGCACTAGAAATCTGTCCCCTTTTGTATTACAAGTTCTTGTACTGAGGACAGTCAACTGAAGGAGGCACACACCCCCTGCTACTTGTAAAAAGCTCTTTTATGCTCTTGAAAAAGCCAAAGGTAAACCTCCATCAACTGGCTTATTTATAGTATGAAGAGTATATCCTACCTACAGCCTCACTGTTTTAATTAGAAGAAAGAACCTACTTCATGCCATCTTCCATTGCCAGATCACACCACAGAGCTGTCAGGACACTTGCCACATCAGCCCTTTGGAGGCTGACACAGGTCAGCAATAACTGGTGACGTTTGAAGAAGCTGCTATCCCTAGCACATCCATCAAATAAATTGCTGCATAGCATGAGGGGACAGGAAACAGCTGAAGGCCATCCCAGAAAAAAATGCTCCCTGAGAACAGATTCCAGGTTGTTTTCTACATTATAAAATAAACATGACAGTGTCCTTGCTTTCAGAATTGTGAAGGCAAGAAGGTCAAGTACCCTCGTAGCATTCATCTTTCAGTCCTTTCATGCCTGGAAGAATTGGGGAGGACTGGTGTGAGACGCTGGTCTGCAATGGTGGGCTCAGATCAGGAAGTGGCCTTTGGATGTTCAGAAGCTCACACAGAGTAAGATGTCTGTAGCCATTCAGTATGTTTAGCAAGTGCATGAAGGAACAGACAAGGCTTGGATTCGTCCCACTAAAGAATGACAAGTTTTGTCTATTGGTCAGTGCCCCATTCACTTTTTCCTTTGCTCGTACTGAAGCTACCAGTCCCTCTCCACTTCCTTTTTTCCTACTCATATTGGGACCAGACAGACCTTTGACACTGAGCTTCCAGAATCATCTCAACTTGACGTGCACTAGCTTCTAATGCACATTCTTTACTGCCTGAGCCCCATTAGAATGGCTTTATTGTTTACACAGGGCCTCCCTGTGCCTCTTGACTAAAGAGGGAGCTGAGGGAAAGTATGAGAAACCTAAAAGTTAGATGCTGGGACCAATTTGCCACTTAACAACATAGCAATGATTTCAATTTTGATTGCAGGAGGCTTTAGGAACTCTGAGTTCAGTGCAGGAATGAGACTGTGTCTAGGGCTTTGTGGAAAAGCAGTCTTTACAGTCAGACAGCTAGGAAAGAATCCCACCTGTGTTATATATTACCTATACACAACATAGATCCTTGTGGGACTATGGTAGGGACGATACACACACACACACACACACACACACACACACACACACGGCACAATGGCACTTAACAAAGAGTAGTTATTGACATTGGTGTTAGGACCTTTCTAGACTCTCTCCACCAGGGGTTCTTAAAGTATGTTACAGTTCCCCTAAGGACTTTGGAAGTACAAAGGTGGTCTTTTAGGTTGTCACAATGTCTGGCAGAGGGGATAAACACTCCACAATGCTCAACACAATCTTACACATTAACAATTGAGCCTTTCCAAATGTCAACTGCACTCCTTTTGAGAATCACTGCCCCTGAACTTCAGATCCTCTCTACTGTCTCATTGTACTCATCCAACACCAAGAAATCTAATTACAGACTTTCAGAAGCTCCACAGCTATGTTGAAATAGCTGATTACTCAGTAAATGAACAATTGGCTCCAGAAGTATTTGAAATGAACTTGAAATTGGAAGCTTTCAATCTCAGCCTATGTTTTACATTGATGTATCATACATTTTCCCAATTAGAAAGTATCTTCTCCTTGAACCTCTTCTTCATCATCTGTCACTTAGTAATACTAAAACTCCCCAGTGAGCCCTGGCTGCTCTGTTTCAGTTGGTTGGAGCATTGTCCCATAAACTGAAAGGTTGTGGATTTGATTTCCAGTTGGGCAAATGCCTAGGTTGTACTTTCAGTTCCCAGCCTAGTCAGGGTATGTGCAAGAGGCATCCAATCTATGTTTCTCTACCTTTCTCTCTCCCTCCCTTCCTCTATCCCTAAAAAAATTTTTTAAATCAATACGCATGTCCTCAGGTGAGGATAAGAAAATAAGAACTCCCTAATAATTATGAGAATTCAACCAGAAAATGTACATGAAAATACCTGGAAACCATATATTCTGTGCAGTTGTACAGTATGTGGATGTACAGTATATGTACTGTAATATAATTAACTAGGAGCAAACTTAAGGCTCTTTCTTCCCTCAGGAAATCTGATTGGCCTAAGCAGTGCCGTGCGTAGCTATACTGGAGCATGAAGCACAAGGAAAAATCAATGATTCTTATCCTACCTCCTTAAAAATTTTGATATATTGTTCATAGAAATTTTTTGCATTAATTTGATTTAAAATATCGTATGACAATATTACTTACCTTGATTCCTGAGTATTTTGGTGGCCTCTTACATTTTGCACCTTAGGCAAATGCCCAATCCCTCATCCTTGTCCTAGCCCCAGGTCTGAAGTTTTGATTCAGGCTTTTAAATCTCCAATCTAGCTGGTTGTGCTTTAATCCAAACATTTTATCCCTTGATATGTATGGTGGTAAAAGAACTACTATTGGATTAATTGCCTTCTTAGAGTAATGTCATATACTTGACTTTAGTAATTAAGTTGTTTATCAGCCCTCTTTTCTCCCTATTAAATCATTCTAACTTAGCTCTTCCTTAGAGTGCCTCACCTTCCTTATAGAACTAACTTTTCAACTAATTTTTACTTGGCTATTGATTTCTGAACTTTTAATTGGGATAAACAAACAATACACTGACAAAATGTCCAGTGTAGTTTTATATGTTGTGATTTGCAATGCAAATACTAATTGTATTTTCCCCAACCAGCAGGTCTATACATAGCACTAATGTATGCTATTGTAGTCTATTGTTGGGGCTTTTATTATCTGAGCCCCTAATGCCTTTCTTATATCCTGAGAATATAATAAGCACAATAAGTAGAGGCCCTAAGACCAGGTGATTTCTCAGAGCTACAACTGAGCTCCCACAGAGAACTTTGGAACTTGGTGGCTTGGAGTCTCAGTTGCATTTTTCATACTTTTCCAGGTAGGGAAAAGTTGGTTATGGCGTCAAATCCTGCCATGCTTAGAAAGTACATCTTGTGACCCAGTATCATACATATTTGCCTGATTTGAATATTTTTCTTAAGAAATACCTGACATTTAATGAACACCAACTAATGCTAATTAACCTATGATCATCATCATCCCACTTTATAGGAGAGAAACTGAGGGCAGTAAGAATTTAAACAACTTGCTCAGAATCACATGGCTGCTTGGGAAGCAGCCGAGATTTGAAACCTGCCATCTGGCTTCAAAGTTAGTGATTTTAATCATTATTCAATTCTGCCTCTTGGACACCATCAAGTAGGGCAATTCAGGTTAATCCTTGCAACAGCTCCGCATGCCACGTTATAGCCATTTCCACTTGATGAAATTGAGACTCCAGAAAGCAAAATAAGTTGACCAAAATTACCTCTTTTTTTAACTGAGTGAAATTCATGAAAAACATGCTCACTTTTCCCTTTCCACATGAAGAGTATTCCTGGGCAAATCAAGCTATATGACCAAGTGCATACAAGCAACTCAGAAAGAAATAGATTTCATCTTATGTCATATCTTAAGGCACAAATTGTGAATTCTTGCCAATGCTGATATGAATTTAGGTGATAAAAATCAGAGGGCTCATTGAGTAATAGTTTCCCCTTAGGTCTCCATCACATTCCAAGCTGATGAACTAACATGTAATCTCTGCTGACCCTGAAAGCTTCATTTATGAATAAATACGTGGGTGCTGATTTAATCTCATTCATTTCAGTTCAGCCTGGCAGCCTCAGAACACATAGAAGTCAGACAGCTCTCTGCCATGGCCCAGTTTCTGGAGGCTAGCTTGGGCTCTGTATCTGGAGCTCTCCTGCATCTCAGTTGGCACACCTCACTCAGGCAGACGGAGCCCTGCCTGTGCCTCTGGAGGATCCCACTTCCTAGCCCTCACCATTCTGCACTTTTGTTCATGGTTTCTGGGTCTAGATGAATGAGATTTACATAGTTTTAATAAATATTAATAACCATTTTAATCTCAGTAAACCTTTTGTATGAGACATTCAAATCACCTCTCAATCATCGCAGGCCCCCCATGAGAGTGCAGACATCATTTGGCAAAGCTGCGCCAACCTCGTCAGGCCTTTAGGGCCCCGTTTGGGCTGGACCAGTGTATCAGGGAACATGCTTGGGAAGAAAACAAATACACACTTCGGACAGGAGTGCAGGCAGATCACTTCCATTTTTAAACATTGTACTCCTGTCTATATTTTTAATATAAGTACCACCTATGCCCTATTATTTTTGTAGTAGGATGTTTTATAATATTAATGATAATACTAGAAGCTAATATTTATTAACTGTTTACCATGCTATGTTCCTAAATGCATTGTTTCATTCAATCTTTCCAATTACATTATTAGATAGACATCATTATCACCCCCACCTCACAGATGACAAAATGGAGCCTCAGAGAGGTTGCTTGTGCCAGGTCACATAACCAGAAAATCACATGATGGTATATCTACATTATAAATGAAGTTTGTTTGCTTTTAATAATCAATGGCTGCCCATGGCACAGCTTTATCATTCACCTTTTTGTTAAAACCAAAATATTTAGAAGAAATAATATTGTATACTTAGGAAAATAATGACTCAGGTAGACCTAGCCTTGGGAATGGGAATGGTGAGAGAAAGGAAAAGAAAAAAATTACTTCAAAATGCCTAGTGGATTGGGAGCCTGTAAAGTGAATTTTAAAATACCTTTCTATTCATAGCATCAAGCTAAATGAACTTCACATTCATGAGCCATTAGAGCTGGAAATCTTGGGCATTACCTAACTCAAGCTTTTTATTTTACAGCTGAGGAAACTGAGGAGTAAAGGTGTAAAGTAACTGACCCACGGTTATCATAATCATAAACATTTGGATTATTCCTTCAGATATTACTTCCTTTTACTATTACTATTTGTTATTATTGTATTTCTTAAAGTATTTTGAGATATATACACAGGCTAAATGCTAATACAAATAAGATATTTTGCTATGATTTATTTCTCTATGTGTAAGTCACTACAGACTAGCATTCATGCATCATCTATCTTAGCAGATGGAAATTCTAGAACACTTACAATTAAGCACAGATGAAGTCAGCATAATTTTTCTCCAGAATCATCAAAAATTTCCTATTCTCAAAACCAAATGATAATGTGCCATTCTCAAAAGGACAGCCATTCCCTCTAGTTTAAGACTGATGTCCTGTGTTGACAGTCTGTGTGTCTCAGTGGAATTCTCCCATGGTTGGTGGGAGTTAGCAGTTTATGTGTTTTCACCATTGCTGGACAGTGGGCTGCACCATGAGCTTTTTGCTGGCAGGGACTTTATGTTTTCATCATTGTCCTCAGTGCCTAATGTAAGCCTTGGCACCATAATGCCTATGGAATAACAGAGCAGAAACATGGAAAGGCAGGCCAGTCTCAGGTGCACACCAGACCGAACTCTAGACTCATAGTGTGAAAATATTCAAATCCCTGTTCAGAGTGAGAATGCCCTGTCCTAATTTATTAACCAGAAAATGGCCAGTAGTCATGAAGGTGTCCCATACTATCAACATATTTAAGAGGAGGGGTAGTGCCACGAGGCAGTGAAGGAGTACCCTAGAAATTCCTTTTAATTATATTGGGAGAGGGGTTCTTTTAGTGTGCTTTTAAAGTTACTTTTATTATTATCTTTAAACCTGTGTCTTCTCCAATTAACATAAAAATGTCAACAATGACACCTTTGTGAGGGCTCAAGCCACAGGTGATGTTTTGGAGACTGATCATGTATCCTTTCTCATTCAACATCTATAGGATATTGTGCCATGTGCCAAGAGATAAAAATGAGAAAGACAGTCTCCTTTCCTCAAGGAACTTGCAGTCTTGGGGGGAGAGGGAAAACAGCACACATGTAAACATACAATTACAATAAAGGCAGGTTAAGATAACCTGCTCTCAAGTCAAACTTCTGGAGTTCAACTCCCACTCCATATTTTACTATTTGTGAGGCACTGAGTGGGTAAAATACGGATAATAATAACACCTATTATGCAAAGTTCTTGGTGAGTTAAACAATACACATAAAAGCTTAGTATGTGGTAAGTATGCAAGAGCATTAGCTATTATAATAGTGGTCCATACATTTCTGTTGTAAATGTTTTAATGGCAATATGAACAGAGTAAGTGCACTTAACTATAAAGGGTTGTGGTGGGGAAGATAAAAACTACCTTCCTGAAAAACCATAAAGATGGCTATGAATCAGATTGTGTCCAGGATGGTTGAAATTGAGACAAGAAGTGGCTGGTCTCTCTTTTAGGTGTCTGATGGGACAAGTCCAAAGGCTTGGAGGTATGTAAAAGCCTCAGCTATTCAAGGTAAGGCTTAAACTTCCAGCCAGCTGGACCAGAGAACAGAAGATGGGCAGAGGGTGAAGAGGAGATATAGCAGGTGAGTCATAAAGGGCCTCTCTTTACTTTGAAGAATTTTGATCAAGAGAGTGACATGACAGAACTTTGTAAGGGTCACTCTGGCTACCGTGTAGATAAGAATGGCTCTGAAGACACTAGAGCAGAAGCAGGAACACCAGTTAGAAAACCATTGCAATAGTGCAAGTGACCAATGATAAGAACCTAAACTAAGGTGGCAGCAATGGGAGCAAAAGGAAGAGGTTTGAGAGGTTTTTAAGAGAAGGGTAGGACTTGGCTATTAATTTGGATGTAAGAAGCAAAGACAAGGAGCAACCCGAGATGACACCTGGATTTCTGACTCAAGAGACTGGATGCATGAAAGAGCAGGTACAGCAGGGGGGATGACACATGTAGTTAGGGGCATGTTGAGTTTGTGGTTGTTTGTAGGATTTTCAGGAAGAAAGTTCTAGCATTCAGAAGAAATATAGAATTTTAAAGTCATGGAGAAGATCCAAGAAATTATATTGTGTCTTGAAAACACTTGATTTAAAGCTGTCTCCTGAATTTATCTTTGTTGTCATGGTTAAAGATGAGAACACTAAAGACAGAATATATGGTTCTTCTAGAATATCAGCTTTCAATTTTATTAAAATAAATGACTCACTTAGATGAAGAGATGGATGACTTCTACGGTGTCTTACAATTCTAAAACTGATTCTGTTGTTTCAAAAAACAGCCATGAATCTGGAATTACCTTTAGATGATAGTGAACTTGTGGCCTTAAAATGTCCTTTGTGGGTATGTGGAATATGTATATGTATATGTATATGCATATGTATATATTTTAACAAAAGCCCACTATCTCTAAAGTCATACCACCCCAAGGTGCAGTGGCTATGTTTATGAAAAAGAAAAACAAAATAAAGACACTATCTACATTTACCTACTCTGGTCCCAATTGGCTGCAAACAGCAGGAGAATCTTTCTGCCGTAGTGGTCACGGTTTTCCAGCACTCCGGGGAACCCATCGATGAGAGCCCTCTTAATGCCAGGGTCATCGGCCTTGAAGTTTTTAAACATGTCCAAGTTTAGCTGGCGGTACTGGAAGTACTGGGCCAGGAGTCTAAAGGCATCTGCTTGGTGAAACTTCCTGGCTCGGAGAAATCTCAGGATGAAGGCATCATCTGTACGTAAAAATCCAATGTCAGGCCTGGTGATGATCATGTCCCTGACTTGTTGAATATCCTGATGTAAAACATCTGGGTTTTCATTCAGTTCCAGGCGAGCTTTCTCTATAGTCTCTGGACTGAGTCCAGCCTGTAAATGGGTCATCTTGGCCAAATCTCTTTTCCAAGTGTTTAATTTCTGATATTTGGGAAGAAAAGAAACTGGTCCCATTCACGTGATGGTCTGCTGAAACCCAGGCCCACTCAACAGTTGTCTTACTACAATGCTGCCACTGAAACAGACAAATCAAGGGTCTTCTTTCTGTTCCTGAAAAGCAGTAGGACATCCAGGTCCTATGTGGTGGTGGCCCTCCAAAAGGGAAGCAGAACTGAGGCCATTGCTACTGCAAAACAAGAGAAACAAAACAGAGATGATACAAAGAAAGTCTGGGAAAATTAATTGAATCTGAAATTAGAAAAGCAGCATATTATACTTCAGGCCTGATTAGATTAGGTATCCAAAGAATAAAAGATAAATTATCTTTAGAGGGGTATATTTAGCATAATTTTTATTGACAATTGAATGCATAACACGCAAGTATTTGAAATATGTTTAGGAATTTTTTTAGTTACATTGACTAGTTAACAATAGTATATTTTCATTTTAAATATAAATGTTTAAACTCAGGCATCTCTTTGATCTAACCTGGAAGTTTCAAAAATCAGAAAACATAAATAAACTTGGAGGCTTGTATTTTTTTCCTAGCATTCTTAAGTCAACAATATTTGTAATAAGAGGCAGTATATTTAGGACAAAATTTTGATATTAAGGGAAGAAAATGAAATAGTAATAGAAAATAATGCAGTGAACTATTTACAGAATTGAAAGAAACTTCATAATCCATCTAGTTCAATGAACACCTAATGTTAAAATTCCCTCTCAGCCTCACCATGCCCCTTCAAAAAGTTTCTTTCTTTGGTGTCTCTCTTTCATTTCATCCCTACACCCACTGCAATCTATCTTTGACTGTTCTTACCAGCCAATTATGAAGATGATCAAATAATTTATTAGACATTTAGGCATTAGAGGGACATGAATAATAATAATGCTGGAACAACAGGCATAAATTGGGACAGTCCCAAGAAAACCAGACAGATGGTCACCCTACTAGAGAATGACCTTTCTGTTGCTACA
The DNA here is from genome assembly GCF_019186645.2 of Phyllostomus hastatus. Classification (NCBI taxonomy): domain Eukaryota; kingdom Metazoa; phylum Chordata; class Mammalia; order Chiroptera; family Phyllostomidae; genus Phyllostomus; species Phyllostomus hastatus. The sequence continues at coordinate 7,048,738 of NW_025334017.1, read as the reverse complement.
TCCAATAGACAAATAAATTATAGTGTCTATTACGGGTGACCTCTATCAGTATTTGATACTGATGACTTCATGCTTTTCAAAACTCTCCCATCTTCCCAAACTTTCTGTGTCTTCATGGACCTTGATTTTTCTCTTAGCTTTCTGTCCTTTCCTGCTCAGTCATCTCATTCTGTGCTCACCACTTCAATGTGGTGTTTTCCAAGCTCCTGCCCCAGCATTTGACTATTCTACCTGGATAGCTTCAGTACATTGCTCTCTCCTGATCTTCAGGCTACATATCCAACTGTCTACTGAACACCTCCACTTAGATGCCCCAGACACCACAAACTCAGTATGTTCAAAACTGAACTAATCATACTTCTTCATTCTGAGTTTGCACACCCCCACCTCTGTCTCTTAGTGACTGACTTCATCTTCTGTAGATTCCCACACTAGAAACCTGGGACTCAGCTGTTATTCCACCCTCCTCCTTACCACCCACTTCCAGACAACCACTTCTATAATATTTCTCAAACCTACTCAATTTTTTTCCATCCATTTTCACTGCCTTTGTTTGGCCACATTACCCCTCACCTGTTCAGGACTGCAAAATTCTCCCTGCGGTGCCCTTACTGCCAGCCTTGTTTTTTTTCCATCTATTCTCTGTATTACAATGGAAATCTGCTCATGACACTCCTTGACTGATATCAATCAATAGCTACCAATTGTCCTGGGGTAAAGTATAAAGCTATGTAACATGTTTTCTAAGACCCTTCATCATCTGGTCCCTATCTGTCATCATCTGGCCATGCAGCACACTAAGGTACTGCAGTTTCTTCTCATTTCTGTGGTCCTTGGCAAAGATGCTCTTTATGCTTACACTGACCACTCATTAACTCCTCTTTGCCCTTCAGGAGTCATCTTGGAGATTATTTTCTCCAGGAAACCCTTATTTATCTGCAGAGGTCATGAGTAGCTCTGAAGCAGCTACCACAATTTATTGCCTTTTTCCTCTCTCTTTCTTTACTCTGAATTCCTTGCAGAAAAGAGCTGGATCTCACTCATCTGTGTATTCTCAATACAGTGCCTGGTATAAAGAAATTTATCTTCATGAGCAGATTGACTTCGTTGTGTTCACCTCCTATTCTCGGTGCATAGAACAGTGCCTGTTACAAAGTAGGTGCTCAGTAAGTATATGCATAATAATTGAATAAAGTGCTCAAAATGCTGTTTTAGGCCCTGACTGGCATAGCTCAGCGGATTGAGTGTGGGCTGCAAACCAAAGTGTCACAGGTTCGATTCCCAGTCAGGGTACATGCCTGGGTTGCCGGCCATGACCTCCAGCAACTGCACATTAATGTTTCTCTCTCTTTCTCTCTCTCTCTCTCTTTCTCTCTCTCTCTCTCTCCCCCCTCCCTTCCCTCTCTAAAAATAAATAAATAAAATCTTTTAAAAAATAAAATAAAATAAAATTTTTAAAAATGCTGTTTTAGTGAGTAAGGGGTTTCCCTTTCTTTATGGGTACATTTGGACCCAGTGAGGGCATTGCAGCTGGCTTTTTATTTCTTCTCTCATTTACAAAGTATTTTTCCTCTGGGAGAACTAAGCCTGGGCACATTTAACTTTGGATCATCACTCCTTGAAGCAGGCAAGGTGATGGTCAAATTTCCAAGCCATGGTACACTATGCTTAGAGCACAAGGAATAGTGCTAGCTTGTACCCTACAGAAGATTTAAAGCTGCTGGGCGTAAGTTACTTTCCTTACAGTTCAGGGAGCTCAACAATGTTTTTGAGATAAATTACTATGGGTTCAAGGGGAGAGTTGAGGTTGCATTTTTCATGGCCCACTTCCACACATAGCTGTGCCTCCAATCTATAATATCTGAAATAAATTTGCTTCAATCTATATCTTTATTCTGTGCTCAGCATACAGTGGAAGCTTCTGGGGAGATTATCCAAGCCAGGGTCACTGGGTTTTATACTTAAGATGAAATAGATATTTTTCATTAAAGGCAGATCTTTCATTTCAGAAGTCTGAATAGACTGCTACTTAAATAACAATTTCAATTGATAATATTTATAGCACTAAAAATGCAATCTTGTATAAGAATGTTTTCCAGGATACAGTGTTCTCAGTTGGCTATACTCTTTCATTCACGTGAAAAATGTGGTTCCCATTCAACTTTTCTAAACTGGTCAAACAAGTGCAAACAGATACATTATACTTGGTATCACATTAGTAGTTTTCTCTCCTGGTTGTATTAATAATAATAACCATAATTTATTATTTATTACAATTATGTTTATCATGTCCCAGGCACTCACATAATCTTCTTTTATACAGACATTATTTAATCTTTGGAACAACTGTATTAAATGAGTATAATATTGTCACCATTGTTTAAATGAGGAATCTGAGACATAGAGAGAGATTAAGTGACTTTCCCAAGATTACACAGCTACTAAGAAGCAGAAAGCAGGTTTAAGTCCAAGTGATCTTTCTCCAGTCCCATGCTTTTTACTGCTAGGCTTTTCTGCCTTTTATGTGTAGCAGAGAAGTTCTAATATTTAATACTTAAGACCCTTGGGACCTTCAGAAAGACCTTCCCTCTTAGGTTCTCACTCTCCTTCCTTAGATTTACCACTCTAGAAACTTACCTATGCCTAAAGGGTTAAGGGACATCCCTAGGTAGCCATACCTTACAAATGTCCAGTTACCATTATGTCTTATTCATTGAAAATAACTGAAACTATTTAAATCCCAGCTGTCTATACCTTTTTCAGCTATCACAATTTTTCCTCTTCCATTATGTATTTTCCTTTGGCTGAAATGACAGATCAAAGAACCTGCCATTCTATTGGAAGGGTTGATACTTTGCCATGCCTATCAGAGTGCCAAGCATGACCTGGGCATTGAAATGTGCTTGATAACCAAAAACAGCACTTCAGGCAGATCTTTGTGAGCCTCAGAAACCATCTTTCCTATTGCTGGTTTGGTCCCCAGTGGTTTTTTTTATTCAGATATTGTTCCAAATACATGAAGAATAACTTGCCACACCCCCTGAAGATCCCAAGGTAGAAACTAACTTCCACTTCTAATCCATGTTTTTTCAATGAACTAAAAATTATTAGTGGTATTTTTGTATAAGGGAGAGGAAAAAAAGCCTGCACGTCATGATATTTGAAAGCATGACATCTATAGATTCAAATTCATGTTTTACCTCAAGTTCCCATTAGAAAAAAACTATTTGTATATTTCCTTATCCAGAAGTAAGTCAAGTGCACACTCACCCCTATAAACACATGCTAATATTTATGAACCAAAGACTCTAGGTGAAAATGTAATTTCAAAAGTATACTAATTCAGTGCTCGCTTTGGCAGCACATATACTAAAAAAAGTATACTAATTCAAATAAAATCTATTTTGATTATTTTGTAATCTATTATTCTTATTTATTCCATTATCCTCAGAGGCACACATTAAATGTAGTGAGAAACAATCACAATAATAACCACATCTTGTTTATGATAATACATGTGCATATATATTATTTCAAAGCATTTTCTATCATTATTTTTCATTTTTACAGTAGTCCCACAACATGTAGAAGAAAGATAATACACTGGAAAATACTGAGGATTATGTGGAATAATGTAAGTAAAAGTGCTTTGGACATGGAAAGCTCTATTTTATGTTTACTGTAATATTCTTATTGATATCATTAATTTGTTGCCTCCAGATAAATAAAAAGATATTGAGGCCCAGAACAGCTAAGCACTTGGCTTAAAAAGTTGGATAATGAGCTAGTATTAAAGTTGGAAGAAAACACAAACAAACAAGTGTTCATTGACTACTTGTTATATTTATTAGATGAAAGGGTAAATCTGAGATTTAGATAGATTAAGTATACCTAGAAGAACAAAGATTCATACCCAAGCCTACCTGACCCAAACTCGATGTTTTGTCCATGACCCTGTCCTGCCTCTCAGAAGAGGGGCTTTACCTACACCATCCCGGAAACCAGTGCCCTTGCAATCACACAGGCACACTGCAGGCATATGCCCACACCCTACCAGTCCTAGGGAAGGTTATTTAAGGGATGCTGTAAAATTATCCAGATTGGGGGAGGAAAGCATAATTGTTGTCATGACCAGAAAGATAAAACCTATAAAGCCTAAATATTGTTTGAAATATGGGATATCAATAACTAATTAATAATACTTCAAATATGTGTTGCTTCTGGATGTTCTTGGTAATAAAGAGTACCCAGGCCAATTTTAAGGGCATTTAAAGTAACACACATATAAAATGAAAAATGATATCATGTTTTTGGGGCTTCTCTTACAAAATAAAGATGAAAAATTAATCTCAGGGATAAAACTTTTCACATGAAAGTCTAATCAACTATCTTATTCATCAATAACTGAAAATTTTGTTTTCAAATTTTAAATATACATCAAATTGAGTTAACCCTACACCTTTCTAAAATCTTACTTCAAATTTTTTCAACTGAATACACAGTTTCCCTTTGAAATGTTGAAAGGAATTTTTATACTGAGCAAAATAAAAATAGAGGCTGATAACACATCTAGACCAAACCTGAAAATCAGTGAACAAAAATCTTTTTTTAAGTACAACTCTATTTGAAATCTTTCCTGAAAAATGACACACTCCCTCACTGTCAAGTGGAGCCTCATTTAAATCTTAGTGGTTGGTTAATTATAACATTCTTTGGGGCTGGCCTTAGAGGAGTGTTTTTTCCAAACGATGAATTTGAACTTGACTATTAGGGGTTGTAGGACTTCTCTGCATAAGTGCTGTGGCTCCCCCAATCCATTGACTTGCTATCAATCATTAGCCAACTTGTAGATATGAACTCTTCGTACCAGGGGCAGGGAGAGTAGTCTGGAAATATAAAGTGGAAATCTTTAATCATCTGAAGTATAGATGTCCAACCTGCAGCCTACAGTAGGATTGCTATGAATGTGGCCCAACACAAAATTGTAAATTTACTTAAAACATGACATTTTTTGTGTGATTACTTATTGCAATGTATTTATGTGTGGGCCAAGACAATTCTTCCAGGGTGGCCCAGAGACACCAAAATGTTGAATACCCCCTGGAACCAGAATTTAGCCTCTGGCTCACAGCTGACATTCATCACCTTTAGCTCAGTCCTAGCCCAGGGCTTACCCTTGCAGTAGAAGCATTCATTGTATAGACTCCCTAGGTGCCCTTCAAAATAGCAACTAAACACATAGTCATCTGCTCCTATTTGTTCTTGCTCTTAACAGATATTAAAAGTAAATTGGAATGAGTTTCATCAGAGTAGAGACATTGAGAACTTCTACCCAAAATAGATACCAGATCAGAATTAGCATAAGCTGGAACTCAGATGAAACAGACCTAATTAACAGAGGAGTTTTAGTGTCCTGAATTCTAGAACAATGTGTAAAACTTTTATTATTTTAGTTTGTTTTGGGATAGATAATGCAAAGAGTTGAAGGCAAAGACCACTTGTAAGGATGGTGTGGGTTTGTCTGCCACTGTATTAGGTAAAATAGTTAAAGTAAAGGAGTATTTAGACTGGAATTTTTTATACCATTAAACTGTTCTTATAAGAAGTCATTGGCAGTCAATGCCACAATTTTAAAAACTGATTAGTTGTGCTTCTTAGGAGTAGCAATGGGAGGAAAAGAAAGAAAAAACACTTGGAAGAGGGTGTTTCTCTAATAAGAGACTCTTTCTGAGGAAAAGGATCTGTAGGACTGAAAGGAAAGAGGGAATTACACAAAGATGGCCATTAAGTCCCCTCATCCTCTTTTCCACTCAGTGTTTTTCCCAACACATCTATGGGACCCTTCTTCTGGGTGTGATTTGGCAGGTGACAGCAGCAGGTATTTGAGTTAAGAAAACTGCCTAGTGAAAGAAAGACACAATAGGATACATACGTGCGAGGTGGAGTCAAGTTTGTATAACTTTCTCCCCAACAAGAGCTATGATTTCTAAGGTCTTATTTCCTCACAACTTGGAGCGGCTTTCATTTTGTTTCAGTGTGAGGGCCGTTATTTAATAAGACATAAGGAAGGAATGTTAAAAAAAAAGAAAACTGTTCTTTGTCTTTGCTTCTGAAAGTGTGGTCTGTGGACAAGCAGTATCAGAAGCACCTCAGAGCTTGCTAGGAATACAGACTGTCAGGACCTACCCAGACCTGCTGAACAGGTAGCAAAATCCCCAAGCAATTTGTATGTACATTAATGTTTGGGAAGCAGTGCTCTAAAGGGTTTATAATGAATCAAAGGGATTGAGAAGGTAGGTTAATTGCCCTTAAGGTTAGAGCTCATACTGTCTGTAGAGAGCAGTGCCACATTGTTCAAGAAGAGAGTAAAAGCACTCCCAATATGTTCATTCCTTTCAGACTCTCAGCATTCACATTCATAATAGCTTCTCAGATCACCCCATTAATTGTTTACACATGCTTGCATGCTCTATATTTCTACCAACAGCAGTGAAAAAAGGAAATGTGGAGGAAGCAAGAGAAGGTGAGAAGGGTGGCGAGGAGGGAAGGAGGAAAAGAAAAAGGAAAGAAAGAAAACTCCCATGTTTTGTTTATTGTATTTGCTATTGACCACACATCAGACTAGAGGCATTTTAATAATAGAGCTTGTGATTTGAACCCCAAAATGCCATTCTCAGGCACACAACTTCCCTTCTACTGACTCCAAAACTACCAAATAATGAACACTGACTATACTATATGCTTGATACCTAGAAAAGTATGGAATTTTACATAAGACATTAGAGAATAACAAAAGCTGAATTGACGTGACTTTTTTAAAGGAGAAGCGATGGAGAAAGGGTTCTGCATGATATCTAAGAATTGGAGATTTAGCTAAAAGGGTCCAGGAAGCTGGAATAATTACCTCAAGCACAACAAGGAAACTCCTGTTGGCTCAGAAGTCAGGAAGAAGATATCATAGAAAATTAGCCTCACATAGAAAACTTTCTTGGATACTCCCTGTCACATGGTCATAGGGCTATAAAGAGGGACTGCACAGGGTCACCTGGCCAGAGAAGATACAAGAAAGGGCTATGGGAAGCAGCAGATGTAGTGAAGAATAAATGAACTTACTACCTGAATAAGTGAAATTTCTTTATTGAGAAAAGAGTGACCAATTTATTTCCATATCCATGAAGAATCAAACCAAAGACAAAATTCCCTTAAGTAAAAAAACTTGGATTGGAAATTAGGCACAGTTTTCTGTAGAGGGATACAACACATTGGATTGACATTAGGAGTTATAGATGCACAGTAATTTACACTGCAGATCTACTGAAACAAATTTATTCCAGTGAAATCTGGATAAAATGAACCATAATTAAAATAATCAAAATTTTGGGAAAAGGTATAATGGGGGAAAAAGATCTTGCTTGACAATGTTGAGGACTGTTTCTGGGCTGATCTCATGGGGCCAAACCTCATGTTTTATATACCCATTCTGCTGTGTTACCTTCTTTTTCTGAGTTACTGTGAAACAAGAAAGCAGAGGCTATCCAGGTCAGCCTGAATTAATTTCCTAAGGATGACTCTGCCAGGAGGCTGTGTGTAAAATCATGAATAGACTTCTTAGGGTTAATAAGGTGTCCCTTTATGAAGCCTGCAGAAATAAGCAGATACCACCAGTTCTAAAGAGTTATGATTCCCCCTTTAGGGAAATGAAGGACCTTCCAGCTTCATACTCCACTATTCTCAAAGGACATGCCCCTCTGTGAGCATGTCTACAAATGTATGTGATGCCACTTTGCTGAAAAATGTTTCCTGTTCCTCCTTTAAATTCATTTCAAAAGGAGGAAGTTCTGTTATTGAAAACATAAGAGAAGTAAAATATCCCTTAATGGAAAAAATAAAAGAGGAAGTCAGGATAGCAGCACTCTATAAAAAAATAAGCTCAGTATAATATTTCACTCAGAGAAAGGCATTGCTTCTAAGACACATGCCTATAAATCTTACCGAAGCAGCATTGTTTTGAAATTTCCCCAGACTCTGGAAATTGTATTAAGCACAGGAAGAAAGCAGCACTGGAAGTGCTGGATTCCTGGCCTGAGTTTCTGCTTAGAATGAGCTAGAACTGATAACATGTACTCTTTTAAAAATTGCCTGAACTGAACCATTCTTTGCATACAGATATGGGAGTTTTAAGAATCTTGTTGGTTGGGGACTTGAGAAGTCTTGTTTACTGTGGATATTACCAATCTAATGACAGTATATAGATCACCAAATTTTCTTCTTCTCTAAAATCCATTTCACCATTTATTTTCACTAGTTTTCTTGATTTGAGTTTAAAATTGAGTGAATTGTAGAAGTAGGTAGAATTATGCCAATTTTTCATAGTAAACAAGTAACTTTTGGTGTTTAAGAACAGTTTTTGGTGTGAATTTTTCCCCAGAACTTCTTCTGGAAGATACTTGTTTGTGACTATTCTTTATTTTTGGCAATGCCTTTAATAATGAGCAAGCTGGTTTAGACAAAACTTGTTTTATTGCCTCTTTTTAAAGAGGCAGAATAAATGTATAAGGGTAATTTTTAAATGAGCATCTTCTGTACTCTGGTTTCAACTTGGTTGCTACATGCAACCTGACATTATTTCTATATGAAAATTTGATCCATCCCATTTTTAATTAAGATGGTGATTTCATTAAAAATTATTTGCCAAACAAACCTACAATACTTTTCTGTTCCAATACTTTTCAAGTTGTAATTGATTATATAGTCACCCTCCAAATGATTTTTATTTATGACAGGCTCAGACACTTTTCTGATGTTTGTTTGCTTTTAATAAACAGATGATCCTAGTTAAAGAGGTGCTATAACTTGGGTTTGAACCTTCAAGAAATTTGAAAGATGTCCCAACTTTCCTTCAGCTGAGAGAGACAATGATAGCACTCTAAAAGCAGAGCCCAATAGAACAGTTACATAAAAGGTCTTTTCAATGTTTGCACTCTATTACCCTTCACTATTATAGAAAAATGCTCTTATTGCCTGATGACTGAGAGAGCATGCACAATCTCGCCTTCCAAATCCAAGTCAGTCCTTGACCAGTGGTGAACAAAGCCAGGCCATCTGCTCTGAATATCCATACTACTTTGGCCATTTGGGAAAGGCATCTATCTTCTCTGCTTCAAAGAGAGGTTTAAGATTGGAAATTTGAAAAGAAATAAGTAGAAAGGAAGAGACATTTGAGCAAATAGCACTTTCCAATGACAGCTGCATTTGTTAGGTTATTATCATCACCATCATTTTTAATTTTCATCCTGGCCACAGTGTTAACATTTGGGGTTTACATTTTACAAAACATTTCAGTTAAAAAAAAACTTAATTTCAGACTTTCTGCAATAAACGCTTAAGAAGGAAAAGGGGAGTGTGGGTGAATATGAGTCATCAGTCACCCCCACCCTGCTTCCTGGTGATTCTCCATTGGAAAACCAGAACCACGGATGGAGTTTACATATCTATTTTACTGGAATAACCCTAGCCCCAGGCCATGTTAATTTCCTGAACTAAACAGTCCCTAATTTACTGAAAAGCAGCTGGCTAACTGCTGGTGTCTGGCAAGTGCCCATCTGTCCCCCTGCCTAGGGTCTCTCTCCTGTCTTCACTTTTCCTTTCTCTCAAGCCGGCGTCTCTTTGTTTTCAGAGGTGTCATCCACCTGAACTTTCCTTCCCATGCCTGGAAACTTGGGATCTTTTCTTCTACCCTGAGGACCTCGGGCTTTGTCTAAGTGACAAGACACAGTTGTGTTGACTGTAGTTACGGCGCCGGTGATGGTGGAGATCATGACGGTGATGGTGGAGATGGGGGTGCCGATGGTGTAAGAGAGCGCAGGCTGAGCGGGCACGGGGAGCAGGAGGATGGACCCCGGAGGCGGTAGAGAGCAGGGTGCGGGGCGGGGAGGGGTTTTAGATGGAGTGCAGGAAGATTGCAGATGGGAGCTGTCCACGCACCAAAGTGCTGAAACGCCGCAGCCATGGCATCGCAAGAGCGGGAGGAAACGCGGGGATGCGCTACAAATACAGAAGGGAGAAAAAAGGCAACAAATACCTTCACATGGCCGCCCAGCCTTGCTTTGGGAATGTGTTTCTGCAGGTGTCCTCGTTGCTGAGCTGAGTAGGTGAGATCCCCTATTTGGCAGGTTCGGGCTCAGATTTCTCTAGAAAGCTGTGAATGAGAGCCCCGGCTCCACGGGGCTGTGATTTGGGTAGGAGGCGTGTGCGCCAGAGACTCTGTCCTTCTATACTAAGCCTGGCTTTCCCCTGGGTCCTAAATGCCTCCGTACCTATTTTCTCCCCAGGTCTGTCAAGACAATACTAAGAATTATTGTAATGTTGCAACAGCTGAGACAAAAAGTACCGGCACCATCATGCATTACCCCCAGCCCTAAAAACGGAATATTTTAATTAGATTAATACAACCTCTGAAACAGATCAGAGTTGTGTGTTTGTGTATATGTGTGTGTAAATACAACAGATGAGAAGGTATCACAGACCAGTTGGGAAAAGAATAGATTATTTTATTATCAAATGTGGTAAGAAAGTGAACGATTTGGAAAAGACTCAGATTAAAGCGCCATCCCACTAAAATCAACCCCAGATAGAAAAGACATAAATATAAAAGTGCAATTATTTTTTAAAACTAGGAAAACATAAGAAATATTTTACTAATCTTAGGGTAGAAATGGATTTTTTAAGCACAAGAGGAATAGAAGCAATCACAAAGAAAAGAGATCAGTAGTTTGAGTGCATAAAAAGTCCCTTTGGAGGTAAAAATATCATAAAAGCATAGATATAAACACTACTGGGAAAAATTTCAACAAATTTATGTTACATACATAAGATATCACATATACCAAAAGGAAAACATTAATGGTTTAAGAGAAAAAAGAGGAAGAGCAAATAACCAAAAAATTCAGTAAAGAAAGGTAGATGAATAAGAAACATTTTTAAGATTCAACCTTGTAAAGGAAAAAATACAATAAAAATATGAAAAAAAATCAACTTCATGAGCAAAGACTATATAATTTTAAATGGCACTGAGATGTAGTTTTGCCTGAAGTTTTACATCTAGTTGTTATCTCATATTGTGTGATAATAGTCAGCTGTGCAGATAAACATTTATGTCCATAAATTTAATTCATGAGCATGGAAACTGTCAAAAACCATGAAAGCATTAAAATTTCTTTCTAGGCTCCCCAAGCACCTAGAAGTGTGCCTGGAACATCACAGGCATTAAATAAATGTTTGTTGAATAGAAGAATAAATGAATGACATAATCCTCCCACATACAAATGTATTTTAAAGCTTTTTTATGAAGCCATAAATTTCAGAGAGAATGGTTATTCAAAAAGGCAAAACACACCAAAGTAATCTAAGGATGCTATGGAGTTTTGATCAGATATAAATTGAATTAAAGGTCTGTCTTCAATGGTACTGTTAATCATGGACATGACTTGCAAAGTGGCATCAAATGTGAATTTTTTGAAACAACAAAAATTCTCCAATTAATTTCCATTCCAATACTCTTCATTTATTCTTGATCCTGATCTCTTTAAAAACTTTGTAGACTTTCCTTTCTCTTGATATGTTAATTACTCTCTTTTCCTTTTCTCTGTTCTGTAAACATTAACAAAGACCAAGACCAAACTGTTTCATAAGCTGATGATTTTAAAAAACCTTTTTTAAAATTTAAAATAAACTTGGATACCTTTTACCAGCTGATGTTCCCTTTCAGTTTTTATTCACCATTAATTATGACTTTTGAATGACATCAGTGATAACATAGCCAAGGATTATTTATATTTTCTAAACTGAGGTAAAAAAATCATATATCTATACTCACATATACAGATATTATCTATGTATATATAACTAAGTGTGTATATGTATATGTTGCAGATCTTTACTCTCCTTCTTGAGAACTCTTTATAGAGGAAAACTATCTCTGCCTATATGAGTCTGAGACATAAGCCCAGAATGCTCTTGCTTGATCAATGTGATAGGTCCCACCTAGTATAATTACAAAAGCTACTGGCAGCCAGAATACAATCTGTATTCTGAAAGTTTTTAAAGTGTTTTTTAAAGTTACATACTTGCACTGATCAGAGTGAAAAAATTAGTTTAAAATAAGTCACTTTTATTGATGATTAGAACCAGATATGCTCATTATGCTAAAAGATTTACTTTTCCCCAAAGTGCCAGTGAAGGTGTACCATTTCCCTTAACATTCATGAACATTAGCCCTGTGTTGTTTGTGATAACACTTACCTTTCTATCCATGCAAAATTCCTGTGTAAGAACAACAGCCCTTTACTGAGTGTGTGTCTTCACTGCATTGAATCTTTCCTTTTGTTTCCTGGACCTAGATTGTCTTTGCTTAAAGCTTTGGACTGCTAATTGTAAACCAGAGATTTCTGGATGGTTTTCTTTTCTTAATCACTCTGATTGACATCGTGCTGATACTCTGCACAATCCTCGCAACATCTCTCTCAGCTCCTCACACTACAACTGCCTATAGATTTGTTTGCAGTTTCTCCATGTGTCCCTTTGTGTCTAAGCAGCCAGTGCCAAGGGTGGCCTGCTGGCAAGCATCTTGCATGCTGCCTGACCTTGTGTCTGATATTTCCAAGTCAGCTCATCATTTCTGTATTGTTTTAAAGGGTCCTGTTAATATTGGATTTGCTGTGGTCTAGGTTTGGATGAGGAGAGCATGCTTTCTGTGGGTTGGCCCATGACAAATGAAGGCTCTATCCATGTGGGGTGCACTGGAGTCTGAGAGTTCAGGTAGAATGGGATGTTATCCAGAGAATTATTGACATTTATGAGAGAAATGATAGGATAATATCACAATGGTAAAATGGCACTTTTCTAATGTTGATGTTTAAGTACTGAAAAATGGAAAAAAAAGTAAGGTCAGGTTGCAAAATTAAGAGTATTTTAGTTAGACATAATGATGCTTTGTTCTCCCCATAATTTTGTGATGTATTATATCTTAATAGATTATAAGAGATTGTCACTGATACTTCTTTTAGCTAATGTGCAGGCCAATTTTGAAATTTTAGGCTTTCTATGAGACAGGATCAGCTAGGTAATGCCAAAGAACAAATTAACTCTGCAGTGCCAGTGGCTTCCCAAAACAATGGTTTCTTTTTGTTTACACTAGTTTGGGGGATGGAAAGAAAGTCTGACTCTGTTCCACCTGGTCACCCAGGGGCCAGAGCAGGGAACAATCATTCCTGGAGAACTTGGGTCTGCTTCTCTGCTTCTGCCTGGAAGGAAAGTATGTCACTTTTGCTCACATCCCATTGGTGAGAACGAGTCACATGCCCCTTCCTATATGCAAGGAAACTAGGGAATGTGGTCAAGCACAAAGATATTTGATGAGCAGTCAGTGCTTCTGCAACAGTCATCTCTGGTGGTTACAACCCATTATTTCTCTTTTCAACACATAAAGAACACTCAACCCATCTCCAGAGATTCTTTTAGTCACTACATCCAGTTCCAGTTTTCAGATATTTTAGGTTTTATACTGCTATCTTATCTCTACTGTATATCAACATGAAATTTTCTTGTTCTGGAGATGTATAAACAAAAATACAAATTGTTTGCAACCCCTGCCCCCAACATACCCAATACACAATAGTAGAAGAGAGACAGGTAACCACATAGCACTCCCAGTCAGAAAGGGCAGGTTGTGAAGGTATGTGGCAGTCACTGAGCCCAGCAATTCTGAAATGACACTAGACAGATGTGGTGGAGACCTCTTCCACTGCTAGTAAAAGGATTTTTTTTGGTTAGGGCCTCACTCTGGTCTCTGGGAAACACTTGCTGTCTCTTTGTTCTCCACAACCCCTGTCACCACAATCTACGAAGTTCTTGTTTGTTTGTTTGTTTTTTCCCCATTATACTTCTTGGCCACATCCAAAATGTAAATTGTAGAATATGTCCTGAGTTGAGATTAAATTTTCAACTTTAGTTTCAATTTCTGTTTACTTGGGTCATGGCAAATATCCAATTCTTTGAGTAGCAATATGCACTCAAGAAACCACACAGCTACATGGTAAACATTTATAAATTCCAGCTTTTATTTCCTCAAAAGGCTAACTGGGTAAGCAAGTTTTATTAAAAGTGGGAAAGTGATGTACAATTTGAATCTCTGAATCTGTGAGACTTTCTCTGTCTTGACCACTACCAGACATCTTCAGCTTGTGGTCATTTCAAGATTTTTTTGGAAAGATTCAGGGAGCCAAAGTCACCATTGCTACATCATTGATGTGGCAGGTCAGGTGTTTCTTCCAGCTGGGAGTGATGGTATCAATATACCTCACATTCTATTCATTCAGATTTGCAAGATTCAGTGTTCCATCATTAAATGGGAATGATACTAAATTGCCATATTCTAATATGCCCTGGGTAACATAGCCACATGCTTAGCAAAGTAACCCATTTCCTTTGGAGTGACATAAAAAAGTTTAAGGTCAAATTAAGTTCACATCTAGCCAAATTCCAGGTAAGGCAAGTGCATACAACATTTTAAAGTATACATACCTCAACCTCCTTAGTAGTTAAGTGGTTTTTCAGTTCACTCCCTTTTCACAGGAGATTGGGGCCCATAAGTTATTTCAGTTGTCCACAGCTCACAGGATTTTTTTACTCCAAATACATAGATTCCTTGAAAGTATAATTCTCTGAAGACTTTAGAAGGGCATTGTCTGTCTGACTTAATCAATTTCATGTTCCAGTAGCCACACTATACTACTTTGGAGATATAGACATTTGATCTACTATATTTATTTGTTTTTTTTAATCCCCAAACTTCTCTCAATATATTTTAGCTTCTCTGAAGTTGTAAGTGGTAAAACCAGATTCTTTATTTATCTTTTCCTTCAGAAATTCTAAACCATTGAAAGGTTTTAAGTAACCATGAAGGTCATATCCTTAATCTTAATCTTGCCAAAAAAATATTTGTTTTTAATGGACTTTTCCTCAAATATTTCTTAATTTTATCTTTTTCTTTGGGAGCAAAAATTAATTGGCTATTCAAAAATAACAAGGTCTTGGATTTCTGAAAGTCTCCATTTTCTTTTATTTTTACTAATAAAATCATTCATATCTTTTTTCTTTACTATCTTGCAAAATACATTAAATAATAACATAGGCATACTACTAACACTTTGTTTTTCACACACTTCCCCATAGAGATGTGAATTCTTTAAGTATATGATCTCATTCCTAATTTATGGCAGGGGATGGTTTTGCCAAATATTGTACCACTGTGTAACATAGAATTATTATCTTTCCTACCTTCAGTAAGTCTCCTAACCATGTGTTAAGCCATTAACCAAACATTAAATTCATCAGCATTCTACAATTTATTTTTAAACACAGCACTTCAATTTTGAGAGATAATATTTATGCTTCAATAAGTAAACTCAAAGATCTCAGATACTCACACTCAACACAGCAAAGTTTACTTCTCTTGTTGGAGGTTCAGCGTTAGTTGCCAGGGAGATGGGGCACAGGAGAGGTGGAAGGGTTCCATTCCACAAAGTCAGACTCAGAGAAGTGCCACCATCTGGAAAGCCATGTGATGGGGGAATGGATACATGAGAACTCATACTTATACCTCTTTCTGTCACATAAAAGTGACAGCTATCATTTCTACATGTATCACATGTAGTCATAGCCCATTGATCAGAATAAGTCATTTGGTCCTCCTTGACTGCATGGAGCTGGGAACAGTGTGGGGAGCATTTGGTGTGCAGTAGAATTGAATAAGAAAATGCAAACTTAAGCCCATTTCCACACTTGAGGGACTAAAAACAAAGAACTACCAACACATCATTATTTCTGATACTCATACCAGAGAATCATTTTGCAGGATCACACAGTGGGAGGTGTTCACGGTTAGAAATTCTTGACAGAACTACAAAAGGAAAGTAATTCATCCTGTAGTGAATGTCTACTGTTTCAGACAAAAAAGCATAACCACTGACATCAGAATTATTACTTCTATGACTTAAAAGCAAAAGAACTCAGCAAACAGCATCAGTGTGAAGTTGAAGAAAGCGCATGAGATTTGGAGATAGAAGTTGGTTCAAGTCACTGCTTCTTACTGGCTATGAGATCTCAGGGAAAGTACTATAGTAAACACATGTTCTTTGTCTGAACACTACTCCTTTAAAGCAAGTACTCTTCTCTCATTATTTAATATTCTTGTCCAGACCATGTCTTGGAAGGCACTTGACTCTTTGGTAATTATTGCTGCAGTAGCCACAGTGGATAAAGAAAGTAGGAGGAAGTGAAGCTCGTGAGAGTTTGGAGGCATATGAAAAGAAGTCTTCTAGGTCCCATATTCTGTCCCAAGGTTTTGGTTCCTACAACTCTTCCTTCAATGGTCTGAGCCACATGAACTAGCCCATTAAGCAAATTTGAATTGGGTTTCTGTCTTTGCTATATTATTGACTATATTTCTATTTAACTTTTCTAACTTCTCCAAAATAGTTGGAGAAGATCTTACTACTCAGACCATAATTTCCCTTTGATGAAAGTCTACCTCTCAGAAAATAGGCCCTCTTAGTGAACACCCAATTTTAGGAGGAGAAAAATGAGAAATAGTGAGTTTAAGTGGCACTGCCCATACTAAGATTTGCCTACAAGCTTTCCTACCATTTCACCAGATTACTTTGGGGAAACAACTTTTTCTGCATGTCTTCTCTTGTTCAGTGAAAAAATAAGCAGTTGAGTATTAGGAAATATACACCTCAATTCCTACTGAACCTCTCCAAAATGTAACTATCTTTTAGAGATGGATTATTCATTATGTAATAACAACCTTGTGTTAGTGTCTTTCAGATTGCAAAAAGAAAGATCCACACTTTATTTACTTGATCAAGTGGAAGTTTATAATGGTACATAACTAATAATAAAAGTAATAGCAAAAAAGCATTAATTTTTTACTCTGCAAAAGAAATAGGGTGAAAATTTATAAGCAATATATCATTGAATCCTTATAGCAATCCCATGAAAGAGGTACTTTTAGTGTTTGCATTTTACCCAAACTGAGTCATAGAGAGATTAAGTATGTGTCTAGATTATTTGGACAACTGGGAGAATAACTCACACCTGTTCTAAGCTTAGTGCTCTTAACCACCATTCTAATATACATTATGAATCCCACAAAAAGTGGGCAATTTAGCTTCCTAGAGGGCTAAAAGCTTTCACATCTCAATGTTGCTGTTGTGGTCTTTTAAGCAGGTTCTATCTTGGCGTTTCCCTCCACTTCCTCAGCTTCTACCAGCTGTTTCATTCTCTCTTCTCCTTTCTACCTTATGACTTCTGCTACTCATGCCTTGTGTCTCCTGCCACTTCACCTGTGCGTTTCTCTACTCTAATGACTGAGATGCTCTGTGCGTGTTGCATTCACACTTTTGTAGAACCATAATCTAATTTGACTCATTTAGTCACTAGCAAATAAGGAGTGTCCTCTCAGGTAAAATTTTTTCACAGGCTGATAGGATGATAGGCTGTCAGTTGCCTTTTTGCTCAGGAGTATCCCTGTTCTAAATGGTTGTGGCAAACTGTTGCTAGAGAAAAATGACTATAATGGACCACCAATAGATACTCTTCCCAAAATGGAATATGAGAAGTGTTCAGAACTTCATGGCTTATTGCTCACATGTTGCTGTATGTCCATAAACATCTTTGCAGATTTTAGTGACTAAAATAAGCAAGCCAGCCACTTGGCAAGTTTCCTAAGGATTGAGATGCAGGATCAGTACATTTCTGAGGGAAGAATGTCAGAAATCATCTGGCATCAGGAGGACAGATTGGGGTTATAGGGGATCAAGGCTGCTTTGAAGAGATAGGAAGAAGCAAGAGGACCTTGGCTATCGAGTGGATGAAACAAAAAGGGCTAAACTGGTAAATGAAAGGACACACCTTTTATTACTCATAAAGTTAATAACAAATACCACAAGCTGAATGGCTTAGACAACAGAAATTTATTTTCCCACTGTTCTGAAGGCTAGAAACTTGAGATCAAGATGTCCACAAGGTGAGTTTCTAGTAAGGTCTCTCTCCTTGGCTATAGATGACTACCACTTACTGTGTCCTCACATGGCCTTCTGTCTGTCCACCCACCTGTCTTTTCCTTTTCTTATAAGGATGCCAGTCATACTGGATGAAGGCACTGCCCTTATGACATCATTGAACCTTAATTATCTCCTTAAAGGTCTATCTCCAAATAGTCACATTGGGGGTTAGACCATCAACATCTGGATTTGGGGGTGACACAGTTCAATTTGTTACACCCCAAAGTGTTTTTCTTACCCTTTGTGTCATGAACAGCCCTGTACTTATCCTTCTCATTCTTATACAGTTCAACAATTAATGTTGCATTTCAGCTTACCTCATTCTTGGACTGAAGGAAGAACCACATTTCCTTGGTGTTTTTAGAAATTTTTGTAATGATGTTGATTCTGCTCAAGAGGAAATTGTGCAGAACAACTGTACAAATCCAAGTCTCTAGGTGTAATTTTCAGAACCTTTATCATTGTATCCAAGGTCATAAAGCACATGCCTTTCTCTAGTGAGGTATAAGGTCATTTAAAGGAGAAGACTATGAAATGCACATATGCACATTAATCAGCAAATAACTGCTTATGAGGATGAAAGCATTTTAAAGTTCATGATAAAAATACTTTAAAACTTCTTTTTTGAGCTCTTACATTTGCAAAAAGGGGCTTTATTGCCACTAGTAAAGACCCCAAGAAATTCATATCTAGTTTCTTTTAAAGTAAAAATACTTTTAAAAGTACTTTTCTTTAAAATTATGTAATATTTGTCAATCAGATATTTAATGATCTTATTATGTTCATTTTTCTTTTTTAATATAAAACATTTTAAAATAAAATTTATGATAAAATAGCTCTTCAATGCCAAATGTTAGTAGCATGATTTAAAATATTGAATTTGGCAAAAATTGGGCATTATTTTGAATTCCAAAAGAAAAATTTTGTCTAATACAAGGGATAAACTTTAGCAAGTGTAAATTTAATTAGGCTCATTACTTAGCTAACATATTTAAAGTATTCATTTAATTTAAAACTATTCTTTTGCCCGTGCTTTGAATAAAATGTTTAAAAATGTGTACAGAAAATATTTAAGCATGCTGAGTTTTCACCCTATTTAAAAATAGGCTATTTAAAATTCATTCTTGTCTTCCACTCATATAATTTTATGCTTCCATAACAAACACTATCATGCTAGATGAGGCCTTATTTCTTCTAATGAAAAGTCATCCATTTTAGCCCTGGCTGGTGTAGCTCAGTGGATTGAGCGTGGACTGGGAACCAAAGTGTCCCAGGTTTGATTCCCAGCCAGGGCACATGCCTGGGTTGCAGGCCATAACCCCCAGCAACCGCACATTGATGTTTCTCTCTCTCTCTCTGTCTATCTCCCTCCCTTCCCCTCTAAAAATAAACAAATAAAATCTTTTTTAAAAGTCATCCATTTTAAAGTTATTAGTATTATTTTTTAAATACACATTAATCTTACCAAAAATTTTGAGGCTTTAGGGAAAGCTAGTTAAACTATCTTCTAGCTCTTTTACTCAATGTGTTTAGCATATATACATATATTATATACATAATTATATACATATACATATTATATATGTAATGACATATACATAATTATATGTATGTAATATATATGTATGTAATATATATATATAATTACATATACATAATTATATGTATATGTAATTAATAAGGCACCCAACTTACACTTATATCTTATTGGACTGATAATTCATATTTATATTCCTGTGATTCAGTTAAAGTATCACAAAAATATAGTTCCAATCCCCTAAAAGCTTTTAGTGGATATCATAATAAGGAATCAGAAGAGAGTTATGGTTTGGGAAATTAATTCTACAAATGGGCTCTAAATGGATTCTAGGCACTGTGAGTTCTTCTTTCTGCAAAACTGGATACATGTGGAATTATTCTTCCAGATGTTTTCAGCAAATAAAAGAACTTGGTTCCTAAATCTACAACTTGTGAGTCCTTCCTCTGGGAGACTGTTAGGAAAAAAAGAGAACTGGTCCTTGCAAATGGGAATAGGAAAGATGTAAAGCAAAAGGTAGAGAAGCCCAGAGTTTTTACAAGAAGACTTGGGAAAGATCAGTGAGCTAAGGTGCCTCTGAGCCAAGAGTTCCCACTTCCCAGAAGGACGTGGGACCTGGGATACAGAAGAGAAGCTGACTCTGAGCAATGACCTTGGCATAAAGTCATTGCAGACAGAGCTGGGATGTCAAGAGGAGGGAGACTGGGGTTAGGAAATACAATTAATGCTTTCTTAAGGCTCAAGATTTTTCCATCTCAAATGTAACCTACATGACTTTGATCACAAATTCTAAATACCTAGAGTCACCTATATCACAAAACAATTAATTAACTATTTCTCCCCAAATCACGACAGCAGAAAGTCCTCTCCTCCCCTTCAATGTCCAAGAATCCCAGAGGCTCACCACATCCAAAGGGAAGGTACAGGAGTCCACATTCAAGACCGCTAGAGTGCAGTTTGATTGGTCCATTCCAGCCAATGTTTCTCCGAGCTGTATGTTATCCCTGGGATCCTGTCCTACACAGGTGGTGCCAGTCCTAGCAATGAAGATGCTTGACTCATTGCTGCAGTCGGTGTCCCAAACCTTGCCTGGAGGCCCCAAGAGCATAGGATTAGAAAGGTGATAACTATGTTTGGGGACCAGGAGAAAGCCACCCTTAGTTCAAAGATGATTTCCTCTTCTAAGGAAGACTTACTAAGTCTTTACCAGGGGCCTGGTTCTAGGCTTGAGAAGGCTGAAGAGGGGAAGTTGCCTTTACTGATTTCAAGGCTCCTGTTTCAAATGAAGAAGAGTGGAAGACAAGAGGGATTTTGATCTGTGATGACATCTAGCAACATATACAATGTGTTATTAACATTACTGGAGAATTTAGGAAGTTGTATCCAAAACCTCCAAGTTATAAACTGAAAGAAATTTTGAATATCTGCTTTGAAGACAGGACATAGGTAAAAATGCTCACAAAAAGGAAACAAATTTATAAAGACCTTTCTCAAATTGGAGAAGAGGTTGAGCCTACATATTTTCTAGCCATCCAAGACTAGTAAGTAGAAATTAGTATTAGAGGACCTGTGATTGCTATTTAAAGAAGTGTGCAATGACGAGTGTTTTCTTCTCTTACTGGGTTGTCTTTACTGCTTTGCTTAGGGAATGTGAAAAGTTTCATGAGAAAAGACACCATCTGATTTTGCTCACCACTATGATTGTCAATATTTGTTGAGTGAATGAGTTTATCCAAGACTTTAATTATTCCCTCTAATTCTGTTTTCCCTGTAAGACCTTGATTTCCCCCAAATGGGGTTGTAGAGAGCAAATGAAATAATGTATGCAACACACTTCTTAAGAGGTACTAACATTAATGGGAGCTAAAAGTAGTAGTTGAGTAAAAGGAGAGGCCTTCCCACCTCCATGCAAGATCATTCCCTCTACATTCATCCTTGACTTTGTCCTCTATCATGAAGGGACTCATCAACATGTGTAGGTATATTCCACACAACAGAGCTCATCCAAACTGACTCCCAACCAAGAGCACAGGCATGCTTAGAAAGTAAGGTATTTGAAAGAGGTTTACACAAGCCCCACACACATGTTTGGGGGCTACTTAGATGAGGGAAGTGGGATAAGGAAGATATACCCATCCTGGGTACTTGGTACATGGAAAGGTGGTACAGACTCTGGGTGGCCATGTTCCTGGGTCCCATGACCCCCTCATCCAATGGGGACAATATGCACATGGCCAGGGAAAAAGCTCCCACTACCCATCTCTAAGGGCAGGACTGGTACTTAGAAAATGCTTGGTATATAGTAAGTGCTATGTCAGAGGTGGGTGAGGAGGAACCCCTGAGCCAGCAAGATCTAACTCCAATCAAATTCACTGGATCAACATACGTAAAGCACAAAGACATGAATAAAGAGGAGTCTCGTGTGTTATATAATGAGATTAAAAAAGGAGAACTAAAAGCCAAATCAATACAGCCACAACTACCCCAGGCATCAGTGAAGGAACAAGACACCAGAGGGAGAAAGGAACTTGACATGGGACTAAGAGACTATCAAAGGCCAATGGCAGTCACCCTTCCCTCTGATCTACTGTATCATTGGACTGAAGTCAGCTTCACTTCCCTTGATGACACCACCTTCTATATAAATGGTCCTCTCTGGTTCTTCCAACTCATTGTGTCTTTTCTCTGTTTTTATATATTAAGTAAACTTTGATTATTTTTTTAAAAGCATAACCTTATTATTTTCAGTGGTTTTATTTGTTCGTTTTTTCTTCCAATAATATCACACGGACTATGATAAGTACTAGGAATACAAAACTTATTAAGACATAATCCCTTGTCCTTGAGGTGAACAGAGTCAAATAAGGGAGCTAAATATCTGAGCAAATAATTATAGTACAATCAGATAAATGCTGAATACAGTCTAAAAATGCTATGGAGCACAGAGGAGGTTTAAAAACTAATGGTCTAATTTAATTAAGATCTAAAAACAAACACGAAAATATTGCCAGAATTACAACTTTCCTGGCATATAAATGCAAGGGTTTCTTCAGCAATCGCTCTAGCTCATATAGATATCCTGCTGGGGCTATTTGAAATCACCCAGTGGAAGAGAAAAAAGAAATAAACAAAGAGGACAGAAAAGTATGAGAAATTCATTGATCACATGGTGACTAAGCAATAATAGGAAGGGAAGAAACTGAAAATAGGTTGTAACTAAATGGTGTGTATTGATGGCACTGTGTGGACCAAGAATAATGGAAAAGTGTATGTTTAATTGCCAATCAGGACTTTGTCCTTCATTCTGTGGGCACCTTCCCTAATTGTTAATGGCTTTTCCCAAATATCTGAGAAAACCCCAAGAATTACTGTTCTCTTAATGAATGGTTAACTCTGAGTCAGAAAGTTCAGAGAATCTAGAATTCTCCCAACTAATCCTACCTTTCTTCCCTTTTATGCTTCTGTGATGCAGTTGTGGCCCTTGATTATGCCATTATAGTGACTTATATTATGAAGTATTACTGCTTCTTCTGGCAATCCAAATAATCTTTTTGAAATGAAGTTGTGTTGACTTACAGAAATCTTGCACGAGTCACATGATGGCTAAAAGAAAATTTCTGAACACGCCATGGGTTTTTACTTTTTTATTTCAGTTCCATGGTTGGTTTTTCTGAGGGATCAATGGTATTTTAAAGGCAAGCACCTTCTAGAGGTTTACTTGGAAATTATGACTTTAAGCTTACAAGAGGAATGCCATAATTTAATCACTTTTTACTGGCTGTGCCTTTCATTGTGCAAAACAAACAGGCATCCCAACATGTATGGGGGTTGAACACAGGACTCAAAAACCCAGATTTCATAAGTACCCTATGATTTCACTTATATGCAGAATCTAAAGAACAAAGTAAACAGAACAGAAACAGACTCACAGATACAGAGAACAGACTGACAACTGTCAGAGGGAAGGAGGTTCAGGAGCTGGGTGAAAAAGGTGAAGGGATGAAGAAGTACAAATTGGTAGTTACAGAGTAGTCAGAGATCTGTGTTGAAGAAGGGGAACATGGTCACCAGTGTTGCGGTGGCCATGCATGGAGCCAGGAGGGTGCTTGAGGCATCAGGGGGACCACTCTGCAGGGTGCATGGTTTGCTGGCCACTGTGCTATGCCTTTGAGAGTGTTACAGAGTGGTGTTGAATATAAACTGTAATTGAAAAGAAAATTATACAAATTAAAGGCAAAAAATAAATACTTGTGATTCTTGGTGGGTGGGGGAGGGGGAGCCCAGTTTTCTTCCTTGACTTGATCTGATTATTCAACCTCCTGAACTTAGCTTCCTTTTTATAACTCCTTCTACTAAAACACTGTTATGACTTCATAAAAGTATGAAATGTTGTGTTAATGACCTAGGTTTGTAGTTGGTTCTGACTTGAGTCTCTCAGAGAAATATAACCACACATGAAGTGGAAAGGACTCTAGATGGGGAATAAGGATATTTGTGAGGGAAAAAGCTTACAAAACACATTGCTCATCAGTTACCTTGAACAAATCATTTACCTCAGAGTTTTCTCATTTCTTTACAATGAAAACTGGGCCTGAGAATGAGCTGCACTTAGGTGCCAGGTATGTGATGGAAACGCATGAATGGGCTCAGCCATCAGGCTGTGACAGTGTTGGATGGCAGTGACATCATGACAGTGACATGATGGGTAGAGATCTGCCTGCCTTTCCTAAAGGCATTCCAAACCAAAGTTAAGGAAATAAAAACAATCTGTAGGCACAATCAAACCCGGAGGTCTGTTTGCAATCTCTGGGTTAGATAGTATTTCTCTCCCTTCCCAGTCCTCATCATTTTGTAGTACTTGTTTCTTTGGCTTGAGGTCAAAATCTCTGGGCATCTTAGCTATTCCCTGTTGGCAAGTTGGGCATCTTTGAAAACCTCATTAATTCTTTCCACCGCCAGAGAGCCCATCCATGAATTACTTACTCAGTTTCACTCTTTATATATTACTCAATGATTGCAGTGTTTAAAGCTGACAACCCTGTTTGTACTTGGAGAAATGAACATAGTCTGTAATATGAATTATGAAGGTAAAAGAGACTATGAATGTTAATCAATTTAAGAAAGTTGCACCAAACTTTAAGGAAATTCATCTGGAGAAAAGAGATGTATCTTAAGGCAGTTTTAAGTCACCCAACTTTAAAATAATCAGAGATTATGTAATTCTTTGGCATGATGTATCTTCAAAATGGAGATAAATTCTTGGGACCAGAAAATCAATGGCAGTGTGATGAAAAAGGGAAGTAGCAATTTCCCTGCTTCTATGAAAACATCTCAAAGTAGCTACAAGTTAAAAGACACCCAGGTGCAAATAGTAATGAGCTCACTAATCTGAATTTGGTTAAGATAGAGGAGGAAAAGAAAGCAACAAGAGAAAAGTTTAAAGGAATTAAGCATGTCCTTGATCAAGTGATTCATTGGGATAGAGAAATGGTATTATCAATAACTGTCAAGAAGATTAAACTCAGGGAAATAGAGCTAATTTCAGCTGGAATCAGTGAGTACATCTAGCAGCAACTCAGGGAAAATAAAGTCAAAAGGCTTAATCTGATGTAAGCAAATGGCAACAAAATAAAATAGATTTCTTCAAGTCACGTTGACAGAATGGCTCTCATACCCTTTTAAGTTACGTATTGGTGCTTAGCACAACACTGGGCACAATGAAAATACTCAATAAATTAACTGTTAGTTGTCTGACATCCTGTGAAACATTTAAAATAATCTGAATGTTGCTTTTAGGAATTTTTAGTCATTAGCCATTTCTAATTCTTACAAGTTCAAAATGACTCTTCTCTCACCAAACAGCTGGTGTCAAGACTTTTATACTGTGCTATGTAACTACCAGGGCCCATGAATGGCAGCTTCCTGCCCTGATTAATCTATCAATAATGAATTAATTAATAGCCTTTTTCATGCTCAGCCCTAAGATAGATTCCCTAATAGCAGTGAGCAAACTTTCTTAAATAAATTAACTCAAAATGGAAATACAGTTACAATAAAATGAAGCATATTTTATGGGTCTTGAAAAATTACTATACTAACTTGGAAAGCTCATAGTGTTATCCATATAAAAAGGCAATAAACTCAAATTAGCTATGTACCTCAGTCATGATTATCATTTAACATATTTGCAATTGAGATGGATGTTTAGATTAGTCACAGGAAGAAGAAAATCTAAGCTGATGTGGAAAGTTGTTTGTTTAATCACAACTGTTTAAACAGTATAAAGAAAATATAGGAATTTCTATCTTTCCACGGTGAAGATAATTTTTACTATAACATTGTAGTCAGCTATATACTCCATACTAAAGGATAAGAGACTAAGCAGGGGCAATCTCCCCTAAAAAGAAGAAGAAAAAAGTTTTAAAAACTTTGGCTGTGTGTATGTGTGTGTGGTGGGGGAGTGTTTATGACATGTGGTTTTGATTTTTTTAAGTACAGTCGGGAATACAACACAAATTTAGACACAAGTTTATAAGGTGTTAAATATCTGCTTGAAAAGTAGGATATTTCATTTTTAATAATACCCTTTGATTACATGGATATGTAGCCTCCTGAAGGTACTCAGACACAGCATCACACTAATCTCATCTTTATTCACAATCCACACCAGGGGGTGTGAAGGATTGGTTGGGGAATGAGGGAACTAAGATCTTGGGAAGACCAAGGCATGAATTTTTTTCTGCAAGTGAATAAGGAGTTGATGGTTGAAAGACAATTCTTCTTTTAAAAAATATTTTATTGTTGTTCTATTATAATTGTCCCAATTTTTCCCCTATTGCTCTCCAGTGCCCTACCCATTCCCACCCCACGCACCCGCCTCCCACAGTCAATCCCCACCCTGTTGTCCATATCCATGGGTCATTCATACATGTTCCTTGACTATTCCCATCCTTTTCTTTGGACCATTAGGCTCTCCCCCACCCCTCTGGTCACTGTCAGTCTGTTTCTTGTTTCCATGCCTATGGTTCTATTTTGCTCCTTTGTCTGTTTTGTTCATTAGGTTCCTCTTACAGGTGAGGTCATATGGTATTTGTCCTTCATTGCCTGACTTATTTCACTTAGCATAATACTCTACAGTTCCATCCATGCTATCCCTAAAAGTAGGAGTTCCTTGTCTCTTTCTACTGTGTAGTATTCCATTGTGTAAATGTACCACAGTTTTTTGATCCACTCATTTACTGATGGACACTTAGGTTGCTTCCAGCACTTGACTATTATAAATGTGCTGCTATGAACATTAGGGTGCATAGCTTCTTTTGAATTGGTGTTTCAGGACTCTTAGGGTATAATCCCAGCAGTGGAATTGCTGTATTCAAAGGCAATTCCATTTTTGTATTTTGAGGAAATTCCATACTGTTTTCCACAGTGGCTGCACCAGTTTGCATTGCCACCAGCAGTGGACTAGAGTTCCCTTTTCTCCATATCCTCATCGGCACTTGTTGTTTGTTGATTTGTTAATGATCTCAATTCAGACCAGTGTGAGGTGCTATCTCATTGTGAGTTTAATTTGCATCTCTCTAATGGCTAAGTGATGTTGAGCATCTTTCATATGCCTATGGGCTCTCTGTATGTCCTCCTTGGAGAAGTGTCTGTTCAGGTCCTTTACCCATTTTTAAATTGGATTGTTTGTCTTCCTGTTGTTGAATCATATGGATTCTTTATGTATTTTGAAGATCAAACCCTTGTCCAAGATATAGTTGGCAAATATGTTTTGTTATGGCAAATATTCCATACAGTTGATTCCCTTTACATTTCAATGACATCTTCTTTAGCTTTGCAGAAGCTTTTTAATTTGATATAGTCCCATTTGTTTATTTTTTCCTTTATTTCCCTTGCCCTAGGAGATATAACAGCAAAAACATTGCTGCATGGGATATCCAAAATCTTACTGCCTATGTTTTCCTCTAGGACTTTACAGTGGCATGGCTTATATTTAAATCTTTTATACATTTTCAGTTTATTCTGGTGTATGGGGTAAATTGGTGGTCTGGTTTCATTTTTTTGCATGTACCTGCCCAGATCTCCCAATACGCTTTATAGAAGAGGCTAGTTTTACTCCATTTTATGCTCCTGCCCCCTTTATCAAACATTAATTGACCATAGAGACATGGGTTTATTTCTGGGCTCTCTATTCTGTTCCATTGATTTATGTATCCATTCTTATGGCTGTTTTGATTACAGTGGACTTTTAATGCAGTTTAATATCAGGTATTGTGATTCCTCCAACTTTGTTCCTCTTTCTCAAGATTGCAGAGGCTATTTGGGGTTGTTTTTGGTTCCATATAAATTTTTGAAATATTTTTTCTAGGTCTGTAAAATATGCTATTGGTATTTTAACAGGCATTGTGTTGAATCTATAGATTACTTTGGGTAGTATGTATGTTTTAACAATGTTAATTCTCCCAATGCATGAATACAGTATATGCTTCCATTTATTTGTGTCTTCCTTAATTTCTTCCTTCAGCATTCTATAGTTATGTTTTTTAGTACAGGTCTTTTACCTTCTTGGTTAAGTTTATTTCTAGGTACTTTATTTTTCTTGCTGCTATAGTAAGTGGGACTTTTTTCCTAGTTTCTGATTCTGATATTTCATTGTTAGTGTACAAGAATGCCATCATTTCTGAATATTGACTTTGTATCCCTCTATTTTGCCAAATTCATTTATTAGGTAGAGTAGTTTTTTTGGTGGAGCCTATAGGGCTTTCTGTGTACACTCCCATGAATGACAATTCCATCCTGACCATCAGCCATCCATTCTCAGCCTGAACACCTTTTCTCTCCTAAGGTTCTATCTCTGTGGCCATAAGTCAGCATGCAGTGGAACTGACTATGTGCTTTACCATAGCAGTTTTCTGCAGTGATCATTGGGATTCACCATTGATAGAGTTGCCATACTAAAGCTACAATATTTTGACTAGAATCCCAAACAGCAATGTATTTTTTATTTTCCATAGAAAATATCCACTAGGCACTTCACGTGTACAAGGCACCTTTTAGACACTGGGGACTGTCAGATTCCAAAAAGTGGATTTATTAAAGAGAGACTTTACTCAAAAGGATTCTTGCCAGGGGAGGAAGAAATTATTTCAATAGGAAGAGTGCTATGACCATAAGATCTGTAAACATATCAAGGGTGAGGCAATAAGGGTTTTCCTTTGTGGGAAAGAATAAAAAAGGCTAGAAGGAATCAGACAGGTAAGATTGGGATGGAGTGGCCTGATCAGATTATAGATCAGAGAATGTTTTATTCTGTGGCCAACATGTTCTTGCCAGTCTGCTGGCTCAGGCTGGGGGTGTGGTGGAGTTGAGAGGCCTGAGGGATGGAAAGAGTATTAGCCAAAGTTTCGTTACCAAGCACTTTGTTCAAGTTGACCATTGGAGACAAACAGTTTAGCTAATAATTTATGAGGCAAAGAATGGGAATTTGGAGAGTCTGTGTCTGGCAATGTTATAGGTGAAGAAAGTAGGGTATCCATGAGTCTTATTTAAGTCATTTGGGGATGATGGTTCTGTGAAAGTAGGACATTTCTGAGAATTCAAAGGATGAAGGATTTCTTAGCCTTCACTATTTTCTAAGATAACAAGAATCAGGTCAAGTTCAATATTGTCAGGGCATAGTAACAAAATAAGCAAAGTGGGTCCCTACACTCAAGGACTTAACATATCATGGGAAATGATGAACAGGAAACCTCAGATCTGTCAATATGATCATTTCAGATCCTGTTATGCCTATAAATAACAAAGAAGGCTATACCATTGATGGGCAGTGACTGGTAGAGGAGCTTCTCTTGACTGTGAAGACTGTGAAGGTTTGTGGAAAAGGGGCCATTTGAGCTGAAAATTCAGTGATGCAAAACAACAATCAGGGCAAGCTAGACCAACCTGAATGAAGTGGAGAGAAGCAATGAGATTGGAAAAAATTCATGTCCAGAGCAGGTAGGGTTTGCAGGTAAGGAGTCTAGATTCTGGCTGCTCTACAGAGGATGGACATTGAGCAGAGGGAAAGTGAAGACAGAAGTCAAGTTAGGAAGGGTATAGAAATACAACTCAGAATAATGGTCTGGCCTGAGGTTGTGGTACTAGCATGATGAAAAGTAATTACACTCAGTGTGTGCTTTGGAAGCAAAGCTGACAGTACTTGTTAATGCAATTTAGGTGATGCATGAGGAAACAGTAATGATAACAAATCCTTACAACGAAACTATAGTGTGCCAGGCACTGTTCTGAGTGCTTTACACATATTAAGACATTTAATCTTCATTTAAAAAAATCTGAAAATATAGGTACAATATTGTCTCCATTTTAAAGATAAGGACACTGAGACGTGGAAGACTTACTTTTACAAAGTTACAGAGCTAATAAGCAGAGTTGGGATTTGAACCCTTGTGGACTCCTGTGCAGAGTCCAGCATGCACAGTTCCTATGACTTTGGTCTGAGCCATTGGGTGAGGGCTCTGCCTTTTGTTGAGATAAAATAAGTCTTAGTGGGGAGTGGATTTAAGGGGAGATTAGTGCTCTGTAGAGGCCATGTTAATTTTCTACTGCCAACCAAGTGAGGCACTGAAAATTGAAAATTTAATTGAAAAGGTGTTGGGAACTCAGGGAATGTTTCAATTTGTAGAAGTAACTTTCAGTTTCTTCAGCATATAGATGGTATCTAACATCGTGGGACTGAATGAGATCTCTTGGAGAGACAGAGAAAAGAAAAAGACCAGACCTATACCCTGGGCATGGCTGTGGTTTAGCGGTGAAGCTGCAGGCCTTCTTCTTCTGTTCCAAGTTTTCTTGATTTCAGCACGAGGATACATGTTTTGATACTTCCTGCCATACAATTGCAGCTTGAAGAGAAACTAGAAAGTATGCTGCAGGTTAATATGCAATTATTTGGGGTGGACTCTCTCTTTGTATAAAGAAAATGCCATACTCAATTGCTATGAGTATTACTGACTTCTCAACCTAGGACACTGCTTTGTTACCATATAGGATACTTATCAGTACTAGAGCCCTAGACCATATTGTAATTTACTCAGTGTTTTCATATCTACCATCTATTTGACATTCATACCTGCCCCATGAGGAAAGGAGGATACTGGCAATGATAACCCTATACTGATGAGGATCTACTGCTTAGAGACTAAATGACTCGCTTAAGCCTATATTGCTAAGTAGCAGAGCTGGGTCTCAAGCCCACATTCTGCACTTCCAGACTCTATGCCCTTTCTGCAACACCACACATGCTCAGCACACACAGTGTGCTTCATTATAACATTTGTGGCTCCCATTCATTTCGTCAAAAGAGAAAGGGAGAGATGCAAACACTTAATTTCATCTCTCCTACCAGCTAAATGTCTTGGGGTCGATAATGTTGAATCCCAAGACATCCTGGATTATTGATGAGAGCCCTTGAGAGGAGTCATCAGGAACTGGGCAAACAGAGGTCTACCCAGCAAATGGAGGTCTACCCAGTGGGGCTTTATTACTTCGCTGTACATAAATTCTTAAAGCATGAAGCACACCCCATTTTCAGATGTCAGTATAAAAGTACTTTAAAAAGTCAACTAAAAATAGTCTGTGGATTTTTTTTACAACAATTGTACATTTGCAATACTAAAAATAATTGAGAGTTGATATTCAACCAAAAGCATGTGGGTAGAAGACAGCAATATGTGAAACCCTGTCCTCTGGGTGCAGGTGCAACTACCAGGGAGTTTTAGCAGAAATCTTTAACAAACTATGGTAAATATGCATCAGTTTTCAGGACCTTCTGCCAGTCCTGTAGCCAGGGCTACATTATCAGGGACTTTCCTGGGTCATTTTTTTACCTGTCAAACCTCCCAGGAAGATCCCTGTCTCTTGCTCCTCCTCTTTCAAATGCCAGCTGATTCAATCACTAAAATGTGCATTCATCTTCCTGCCCTGGGACAGTGCTGCCCAGCAAGTTTAACTAAATTGCCAATAAGACCACATTAAATCACTGGCAACTCCACCTCCTCTCTTTCCCATAAGTTTAGCAGGAGCACATGTGTGACAGGCTCCCAGAGCAAACAGTGCTCTTTGCTGCTGTAGCTCTGAACCTTCTGGCAGACAGGAATCGGGAAAGGGCAAGTCAACCAGAAGGATGAAGTCACTCTAATGCCTGCTCCCTTGTTACCCAACACTGCGTGCAGCCTGGGAGGTGGGAAGTTGTGGGTCAAAGGAAAACTTGCCTTAATGAGGTATGGGCTCTAGTTAGCAGGAGAAGGGTGTGTCTTATCTCTATTTCCAGGCACTGAAGCTGAAGACAAGTTCAGCAGATGTGCTTTCATTAAAGTGGTGCCATTCTCCAATCTCAGAACAAGGAACAAAATCCTTCTAAATGCTCACCAGATAGACCGAGGGAACTTGACATTTGATGGGTGGTTCTGTTATCTTTGACAGTCAAGCAACATCCTACAACATGCTTTAAAAACACAAGACAGCAAGAACAACTGTCAAAAGAGGGAGGAAAGAAAAGAAGCAGTGACTCAACACAAGACAAGAGCATCTTTGAAAATGTGAACTGTGGCATCTTCACCTTCCAAGATTTCCTATGTGTCTGGATTTGTAGAGTGGACAAGTATGCCTTCTAATCTGGACCAAAACACTATCCTTTCTTCTATTTTAGTTCTGAAATTAGCTTTATTATTCAAGAGATAATTAACCTGTGTGGGGTTAAAAAATAGCGTTGCTGAGCCAATTTCACCTCTTCACATCAGCACACGCAGAACATACAACAGTGTTTGTAAGGCCTAGCAAGGAAAATGGGTGAGGCTGGGCTTGTGGAGGGTCATCCCTCCCAACAGGTTCCTGGCCTCCTCTGGGAAGCAGCATGAGAGCACACACACCAGGAAGAACTGCTTACTTCAATCAGGAAGTGCAAGCCATGGGTGCTTGATTCCTTTATGACAGGTAAAGATCTAAGACTCACTTTTACAATATTATCAGAACACCTCTTTAAAAATGTAGATTCTGGGATCCAATACTTCCACCTCTGATATATTGAATCCAAATTTCATGGACTTAGGGAAGACTGGGAATTTGAATTTAAACAAGCATTTTATATCATTTTCCTGCACATTAGACTTGCAGACTTCTGTGTTCGGTGTCTCCATTCTCCCCACCCTTACTACTTCCACAGGATTCTTATCTTCCCTCTCCTTTATCCATGCTTCCTGGGTTGAGAGCTGCATTTATCAAGTTAGGATAATAAAAAACAGAGGAAAGAAAAAAGACTCAGCATAATTAAACACAGGACTTGGGCACTGAGAGGCTGTCATATGTTTGGGCTGGGCCAGAAAGGAGCACTCTTTCTCATGCCTCCTTTTACAGGCAAGACCTGAGGACCCTGAAGATCTCAGGACCCTGTCACAGCTCCTTCTATTAATTAACTGCTTCACCAAATGTTTAGAGAAAGAAGTGATGGGGCCCTGGCATGGAGAGGTGAGGAGGAGTAACATAGAGAGGTAAAAATACTTCTTCCCATTCAGCTGGTGTATGGGAAGATGAGAAAGACAGGACAGATAACCCTGGCTGGGTGGCTCAGTAGGTTGAAGCACCATCCCATGCACCAAAAGGTAGTGAGTTCAGTCCCTGGTAGGGGCATGTACCAGAGGCACCCAGTTGATCTCTCTCTCTCTCTCTCTCTCTCTCTCTCTCTCTCTCTCTCTGCCCCCGCCCTCTATCTCTCCTTTTCTTTCTCTCTAAAATCAATAAACATATCCTTGAGGATTAAAAAAAAAACAGATGTTTGCTGGTAATCTCAAAGAAAAAGCAAAAAAAAAAAGTTTTGTTCTTTCATTTGTACTATGTATCACCTAATAGTTGCTGTATCACCTAATAATTGGATTTATTTAGAGGCAAATGGGCTTTGAGGTGTCTGTGCCCTTTGAGATACTATACCTATGAGCACCACTGTGAGTTTTAGTGAGCAACCTCAAGCACTTTTCCATTAGTATCCTTCTTTATAAATGAAAGTGATTGGGTTCAATGACATCCAAATAAGTAAAACCTAGCACATAAATGCTATCGAGGACACTGAGAAGAGACTGGAATAGAGAATGATAAAGACAAGTGACTGCCACCCTACTTTAGATGGGTGAGGGGACAGGAAAAATTTGACATTTGGATTGAGAGCAGGAGGAGAGATATAAGAAATGGGGAATCATGATCTCTGGGCTAGACAACATTTGTGTGCAGGGAGTGAGCAGGCAGCCCCGGCAATATTGCTGCAGCAGGGCCTTGGGCACCAGCTAAGGAGGAAATACAAGATGGTGCTGCAACCCCCCAACAAGCTTAGTGCTGCACCTGGGACAGGTGGGGTCAGAGCAGCCCTGCACACATTGCTATACCAACAGCTGCTACTAGCCATCAATACCCATGAGCTGTGGATGGTGCTGAGTGCTCCAGGGAGGCCCTGAGTATCTGTTCCCATGGAAGGTGACTGTGAATGCATAGGTGATGCCTCGTGAGCCATGCTATTGAATAGCCATGCTATTTTTCCACCTGATGGATATGAGCAACATGTTGCCTGAGTCATCTCATTCTTCTTTCACCACATTCATGGGTGTGCCCTAGCCACCTTGGCTGCAGTTACTGTCATGTTTAAGCAAACTCCACCCAAGACTGCACATGATAACTGCCTTGGGATAATTTTCCCAGAAAAACAGAAATTGTGATAGTGATTCCTACCTGTAAAGCATTATTTTAACATTTAAAGATTACCTAATTTGCTGTGCTTTTGGAACTTCTGTTATACTAAGGTCAGGAACTCTGATGTTGTGGTTTATATACAAGAGTGTATACCTTGCTGCTATTATTGTCATAAAATTGTCCCCTAAGAAATGGTGTGACTTCTCGTGTCAGTCCTCACCCAAATGGAAAGCCCACCTAGGAAAGGCAGCTTGACTTTCCAATTATTTAAGTAATAGTTACTGTGTTTCATATATAGGATTGAAAATGAAGCTTTTACCTTCAGTGCACTCTGAAGTTATTTAAACAGAGATGATATATTAAATCACTTTGTGAGTGATTTTTTTAACCATATGCTTTGGTTAGAACACTGAAGTAGTTTGGCTGTAGAATTCTTGCCTACACCTGGCTGAGGATTCATCAATATGTAGATTTTGAATCTTCAATATGTAGATTTTTCACACATTGAAACTTTTTAAGTGCTTTGCACCTACTGGGCCCCAAAGTTAGGGAACATGCACCACCCTCCTCCTCTAGGTTTACACTATACAGGGGTGGGCAAAAGTTTACCCTGTGACATTCTTTTGAGTTAATAAATCTATTATAATTTAGCATAGCCTGCACATTTTTCCATATCAAAAAATGTATAGCCTACTTTTGCCCCCCACCCCTGCCTTTATCTCTGTAATGTGTAAAACGAAACCAAAGTTAGGCATTGCTTTTTCTGAAAACATTCTGTTGTGCAGAAATAAGCTCTTGTGGGAACAAGGTTAATTGCATAATAATTTCCCTAGACAAGTAAATAGAAGTTCTAATGTAAGTAATGCAAAAATTCACTTACACCTCCTTTTTATGACATCAGCTCAGTGGCAATTTTGAATTTGCTTCTGAAGGATGTTGTCTGTGCTTTAAGCGGAAGCCATTCAATGGCTGCAGGCAAGGAAAACAATAAATGGCAGTTGTGTCTGTGGTGCAGTCCAGGTATTATGCCTGGGTCAGAGGGCTGAGAATTGATTCTACTGGCCTTAGGTTTTGTGAGATGCTCTGTCTCCTGGTCCCAAGCCTCTTTTTTATTATGTATTTGGCTCAAGTCCCATTCAAAGAGGGCCTCCTGATAGGTATTTGCTCAATTACACAAAACAACACTTTCTTCTCTCCTTCCAAGGTGTATGGCACTGCTTCAAACTTTCTAGAAAGTAGAATAAGTAATTGTTCAAGGCACAAAATAATCAATTTTTCTGAAAACTGAGTTGATCTGCTTTCTTGTTGAAGGTTATTATCTTGACCACTTGAATATCAAGATTTTTTTTCCATTCAGTTGATTAAAAATCTGCAAAAATACTTCTCTTTTTAGCTTAATTTAGGTATAATTGACAAATAAAATTGTAAGATATTTAAAGTGTACAATGTGATGATTTGATATACATTGTGAAAGTCATCCTCCCTTGAGTTAATTAACATACCCATCACTTCATATATTTACCCTTTACTGTTTATTTATTTATTTATTTATTTTTGTGAGAACATTTAAGTTGTACTCTTTTAGCAATTTCTATTATACAGGTTTCAGCAAAAGTAGGTTTACAGTTGTTCATATGAAAAATAATATAAGAATAACTAATAACAGAAGAATAAACTTTCTGTTTTGCACACTCAGAACTGTAAACCTACTTGTGGTCCATATTGTACAATGCAGTTATCAACTGTCATCACATTATACTTCAGAGCCTCAGACTCTATTTACCTTATAACTGAACTTTGTACCCTTAACCAAACACTTCCTGTTTCTGCCACCCCCACCTCTAGCAGCCACTATTCTACTCTGTCTCTATGTTTCACCTTTTTTGTTCTATATGTAAGTGATGCCATGTCCTATTTGTCTCTCTCTGTCTGTCTTATTTCACTTAGTATAATGCCTTCTAGTTTCATCCATGTTGTCACCTTAACAAGAATTCCTTCTTTTTTACTGCCTGGCTTATTTTGCTTAGCATAATGCTTTCCAGCTCCATCCACACTGTTGCAAAGAGGAGCTTCTTCTTTCTTTCTGCTGCATAGAATTCCATTGTGTAAATATACCATAGTTTTGGGTTTTTTTTTTAATCATTGTTCAAATACAGTTTTCTCCTTTTTACTCCCAATCCATTCCCCCCTCCCACCCCTCCCCACTTCCCTCCCATTACCACCCTCCCCTTAGTTTATGACCATGTGTCCTTTAAGTTTGTTCCTGTGAACCCTTCCCACTGTCCCCTTAAATTCCCTCTACTCTCCCCTGTGGTCACTGTCAGCCTGTCCTCTATTTCAGTGTCTTTGGTTACATTTTGTTTGTTTCTTTGTTTTGTTATTTAGATTCCTGTTAAAGGTGAGATCATATAAATGTACCATAGTTTTTTGATCCATTCATTTACAAATGCCATATGATGTCACCTTTAACAGGAACCTAATCAACAAAACAAAGAAACAAGCAAAATATAACCAAAGACACTGAAATAGAGGACAGGCTGACAGTGACCAGAGGGGAAAGAAGAAGGAATTTCAGGGGAGAATGGGAAGGGTTTACAGGAAAAAATTTAATGAACACATGGACAAAAACTAAGGGGAGGGTGGTAATGGGAGGGAAGTGGGGAGGGTTGGATGGGTGGGCTGGAATGGGAGTAAAAGGGAGAAAACTGTACTTGAACAATGATTAAAATAAAATAAAAATTAAAAAAATATGAAGTCTCATATTAAGGAAACCCCCCATAAAAGAATTCCTTCTTTTTTAAAGCTGAATAATATTCCACTGTATATATAATCACATTTTCTTTATATGTATATAATCACATTTTCTTTATGCATTCATCTGTCAACTGACAATTGGGTTGTTTCTGTACCTTGGTTATTTTGAGTAATGCTGAAGTGAACACAAGAGTGTAGATACCCCTTTGAGATAATGACTTCGTTTTGTTTAGATATATACCTAGAGCCAGGATTGCTAGATCACATGGTAGTTCTATTTATAATATCTTGAGAAATCTCCATACTGTTTTCCATAGTGGCCATACCAATTTACATTCCCACCAACAGTGTATAAGAGTTCCCTTTACTCCATATCCTTACTAGCAAATCTATTCCCTGTTTATTAAGCTCACTGTAAATGAAGCCTTTTCATTCAAATGAGATTTGTCCCCACCTAAAGGAAAAATATGGCCAGTGGGAGCAGAGCACAGTGACAGGATTGGCTGGATCTGCCCCGTTAGTAAATTCTGCCCCTGGCTTTTCCTCATGTCCTTATTTCTTCTTGTCTTGCCTTTTCTCTTGTTCCTGCTTTTCTCAGTAAAAGTCATCATCATCATCATCATCACCATCGTCACCATTAACAACCATAAGTGCATATTTAATAAAATAGCAATGCATAGCAAACCTCCTCTGGTAGAGAAATGGGATACATGAATAAAACATGCACAGTAATTCAAGGTAGCAAGAGCCAGTGATTAGCACATGGGCATATTTATATTCTAAATTCCAGATTTAGGTTAACATATCCATTTATAAGTACAACATAGAAGACTAGTCTATCTATTTTTATTAGGTTCTGCTTTCCTCTTTTCCCATTTTTCTTCTCTTATTCGATCTTTGTCTCTAAATCTCTCAACCCTCATCTTTTTAACTTGCTGAACACTAACTCAGGAGGCACTCCTGGACCATGGGTACAGATCTTACTGCCTTTGCAACCTGTGCCCTGTGCTGGTGCATACAGAATCCTCTCACTTTAACTTTGTGAGCTGATAGGAGCATTTCCAAAGGTAATTTTATTAGAGGACAAAGAATTGAATGCATCCAAAATCATTTACTCAGCCTCTTCAAATATGCTTGGATCATATATAATTTAAGTGTTTGTGGTCTGGAGGTAAAACATGTTTAAAACTTATGAAATCTTAAAAGTCAAGATTTTAAATGTGTGGCTTTGTTGAACATAGATCAAATTCATAGGCATCAAAGGCCTGCCCACCATCAATTTAATGGGTGATAGAACAGTTAAGATGTTTTACCAATATCTGTTTACTGCAAAGGAAAAACCTATCTACTCAATTAGCACAGAGACAGAAAATTAAAGTGATGCTGCTAATGTATTTGTTGGAGCTATCCTCACAATCTAGGTTTTATTTAAATCAAATGGTGCTGCTGTAATTGACTTTAGCTAATTTTAAAAAATGTATGGCTACAATGAAGCAAAACCATTTTTGGTATTATTTCAGGGGAAAAAAACTAATTTTAAACATCAGAGAAATTTTTTCATTTGCAGAAGAAACAGTACCTCAAACCTATACAATATAAGACCTAAAGCTCTTATAAACTTATATTTCCAACTAGGAAATCAATAACAATAACATATAAGTAGTTAAGTAGCTCTTGATTCTGAAACTTGCCTTCTTTAATTTACTTAGAAGTTCTGTACTACATGAGAAGGCTCTAGTAATTTATCTTGTTGAAATTTTCTTAAATTTCCCTCTCCACTTAAAGCACCTCACAGACTTAATAAGTAAAATGCATAAAACCCACAATCAATAACAATGGTTGGAATAGGGTTACTTGTGCTAGTAATTTACTGTTTGATTCCTATGTAGAGTAGGTTAGGTTTAAAAATAATATTTGAAAATATTGTATGGCTCTGACTGGCTCAATTGGGAGTCATCCCACAAAACAAAAGGTCACTGGTTTCATACCACGTCAAAACACATGCGTGGGTTGTGGGTTGGACCCCAGTCAGGGCACATACAAAGCACATATAATCTTATCAATGTTTCTCTCCCTCTTTTTCTCCCTCCCTTTCCCTCTTCTCTAAAATAAATAAATACATCTTAGAAAAAAATAAATTATTGTATGATTCCACTTACATAAGGTACCCAGAGTAGTCAAATTCATAGACAGAAAGCAAAATGCTAGTTTCCAGGGCCTGGGGGCAGGGTTAAATGGGGAGGCTTTGTTTATGGGTACAGAGTTTTAGTTTTGGATGGTAGAAAAGTTTTGCAGATGATTGTGATGGTTGCTCAACAATAGAAATGTGCTACTGCCACAGACTCGTGCACTTAAAAATGGTTAAAATGGTAAATTCTATGTTATATATTTTTTACCACAGTAAAAAATAAAACAAAAATATTATTTTTGCTACCTTGATCTCAAAGCAATAATAGGTCATCAGTGTGAAAGGAAGTCAAGTGATGTATTCATTAACCCAAAGACGATACTTAGATTTTAAAGCATACATATTCCCCTTGTCCAATAGGGTCTACTTATTTTAGTAAGGTCAACTCTCAGGATTTTTTTAAAATTATAAATATTTCAGTAGCTAATCTTTCTGTTATTTTTTGACAGTACAAAATGTACTTCCTTAGAGGTTCATTTGACCTCTCATTCTGCTGCCCTATTTGAAAAGACATACCTTAGAACCAAACACCAGACCATTTTATGCCTAAGGGAAGAAAGGTAGAGATCTACTTGCAGAATGGAAATGATTTTAAGAAGTTCAGTGAAATTATACTATACCTCCATTTGTCCTTTTTCTCTTTCTTTCACTCCTCCATGCACACAAACAAGAATTTGACTTCGGTGGATACTGAGTTTTTGTCTATAGCATTCCCTACATACCCTAAGCCCCTTGCATGGTTCTTAGAACATATTAGCTTGTTAATAAATGTTTATTAAATCAATAAATAAGTGGAACTTGATGAGCAGCCTGCTAATATGAAGGCACCAGAATTATGCCAACAGGTCATATTTCTAATATTTGCTTTGGTACCAATATTAATTTAGTTGAGTAATTGTAAACTGAGGAGCATCTAGACACTATCACAATCCCTATAGAAGGCTTAGCAGAAGATTAACACAGCTGTAGAGAGAATTAGTAAATGGGAATAAGGGCAAAAGAAAATATTCAGAAAATAGCATGGAAAGACAAAAGAATCAAAAATAAAGAAGAAAAGCTTAGAAACATAAGAGGTACACTAAAAAAGCCTAACATAATTGTATTCGCAGAAGAAAAAGAGAGTAGAAAAGAGCCAGAAATTATATTTGAAGCTAATAATTTTTAAACCAATCCACCAAACAAAAAACATCAAGCAACAGATGAAAAAAACTCTATTAATGTAAAGCAGATAATTACAAAGAAAACCAACTTAGGCTCATCATAAAAAAACTACAGGACACTAAAGACCAATGAAAGTCTTAAAAGTAACCAGATGAGTAGGGGAAACATTATTTACTTTCAAATGAGCAACAGTGACCTGACAGCTGACTTTTCAATAAAAAGAATGGAAGCCAGAAGATAATTAAATGGTAATTTTCAAGTGGCAAAGAAAAAGTAACTGCCAAACTAGAGAAAGTATATATCAAAAATGGGAGCAACGTAAAGACATTTTGGTAGACAAACAAAACTGAGAGCAACATATATATAATATATACATACAGGTAAGATAAATGAAAAACTATATGAAGCTAGATTTTGCCCTAGTGTATCAGTAATTATAGTAAAATAAAGACTATTGTAAAATAAAGAGGGTTATCAGACTTTACTATAAAAAAACACATGTACATATTCCTTATAACAAACAGATATAATATATAAGGATACTTTAAAGTTGAAAGTAAAAGAATGAATAAGACACACCATACAAATACTCAACCATAAAGGAAGTCAGTATAACTGTATTGATATATGGGAAAATAGTTATTAAAGATAAATACTGGTGCAGTTTCTTCAGTGTGTCCACAGACCTTTGCTTCCCATGAGTCCTCCCCTCAATGCCTCAGCTATCCACAGGATCTTGTGAAACCACCACCCACTGGAGTGGCTGTGCTCTGCTGTGGTCTGTCAAAGGGTCCTAGAGTTTGTCAAAGTTGGAGAGAGAGTTCGCTTTACCTCTCTAGACCTCAATACCCTCAGCCCTTACATTATTAATTAAAGAAGTTTGAAAAAATGGCCCCTGAGTCCATCTTGGTGTCCAGCTCGGTTACACTGAGATTGTTGGAATACAGCAGAACTCATTTTCTCTATGGACCTCCTTTCTCTTTCAGGCATCTCCAACTTCCTTAAAACTGACTTTACTTCTCTGGCCAAGGGCTTGCTGCCTAGGCCAGTCTGCTCAAAATAGGCAGCATCCTGTGATCTAACTTTAATTCACTACAATTCTCTTAGGCTTTGGGAACAAAGCCTGGGTTAATTAAAAATTAGTCTCTTTTGCCTTACTGATCAGTGTCCCATGGATATATTTCTCTTAGGAACTTCATGTAAAGAATTGATTAACTGAAGGTAGGATTTAAGTGTTTCTCGGTCCTCTGGCCAAACTGCTCCTGATACCACAGTAATAACACTCGCAGATACTTTGTCCATTAATTGGTTGCACTCCATTCCTTAATTGGCCTCCATGCCATCATCCTCAGCGTTAGGGAGAGCAGGATGTTGAGGAGGCAGGTGTTGGCTCTACTGACCTCTCACATTCTGAGTGAAGGCTCATCCATTTGAGCTAATGCCCCTGCACTAGCTGTGTGACCTTGGGGAAGTAACTTAGCCTCTCTTGGCCACCACCTCCTCATTTGTAAAATGAGGTCCATGAACTAGATGATCTTTACAGTCATTTTTATCTAAAAAGCTGTAATGTTTCTTGTTTTTGTCAATGAAGCCCAGCTGGACCTGGGCCCTGGGGAGCTATTAAAGAACAGAGCAGCTGTTGAGTGCTGGGAGGACAGATGGGAAAAAAAGAAAAGGCCGTCCACCAAGGAACAATGCCACTGGTACATTTGTAAAATTCTACTCTCAACTCCAGAGCTCTATTTTCAGTCAGATTTCTGGGTCCCAGAGGGATGTCTGAGCAGCGGTAGATGACATGAGAGATGTCAGCATGTCCCAGTGCAGGCTGAATTTGGAAGGGGGCTGTCCATCTCTGGGCCTGCTGCCTGTA
Source organism: Phyllostomus hastatus (assembly GCF_019186645.2). Classification (NCBI taxonomy): domain Eukaryota; kingdom Metazoa; phylum Chordata; class Mammalia; order Chiroptera; family Phyllostomidae; genus Phyllostomus; species Phyllostomus hastatus. The sequence goes on along the minus strand of NW_025334017.1, from coordinate 7,006,376 downwards.
CAAACAGACACACCGGCCCTCACTCTCAACTCCATGGTGCACGAGCTGAACACATTCATCACTGATTCCCTGATGTCACTACATCCATTGGCTTTTCGAGCCACTGTGTAAAAATTCATCACGTAGCTTTTACAGCTCTTATTCACCCTTCCTCCAGCTTGAGAAGTGTCCTGCCTATCTCTCATGCCCTTGGTGGATGTCCTGTTCTCTCTCTACCCTTGTCCCTGGCAGTACTTTGCCTCAATTTAACTTCAGGTCTGCATAGCCAAGATGAATGGAGGGAAGCTTGGTGCAGGTGCCTGGGGAGTTATGGCACAGCCCACTCATCACTGACAGGTTTTGCTTTCTCACCTACGGTGGAAAGTGGTCCAGGAGCCTCACAGAGTATCCTGACATCGATATCAAGTCTCAACAGATGGGACCATGGCCTCTGATTTCATCAGTCAGAAACCTGACTGCTTGGTGGTGCCAGGCCCATCTGACCAGGTGCCAAATGACACATTGCTTTTGTTGCCACAGCTTCTATCTTGGAGATGAGGACTGTTAACAAAGAAGGAAAGTCTCAAAAGATCTTGGCCCCAATGATCTCTATCCCCAGCAACCAGAATTGGCTTGTACATTCTGTTTTAACTTCAGGACACAGGATGTGCCAGGGAATGAGGCATTCATATATCAACTTTCAAGTCAAATCATCTGATATTTATGAATTTCGATGTCCTTTCAAACAAGGGCACCCTTTCTTAATGTTGTTGGTGAATGTCAGCCTGGGGAGATGAATTGTATACAAACAAAAAACCGTTCTTTCCCCCTACTCTCTACTTTCTAGAAAATCTTGCCCTCAGAATTCACAACTGCTTTTTTAAAATGGAAAGATGTGCTCAGTCGAATTTGAATGTGACAAAACAAAAACTATAAAATGTATTCACTCAAATTTCCTTCTCTTGAGGCTTAATCATAATTATTGATAACAGCACAGAACTAGGTGACTGCCTCTGTGGTTAGAAATTCTTGCCTCCTGATACCATGAAAAACAGGGAGGGGAGTGCGAAGCAGAAGGCATTTCCATACAGCTCAGATGGGCTTCTATTGGAATTCTCTCTCTGGTTTGCAGGCCATGGGCATGTTCTCTGTTCACTTTGGGGACAGCCACAGCTCCTCTGGCCACTGGAAAATTTCTGTGTTCTGCTCACATGCTTGGATTTTCACCTTTGAAGCCTTTACTCCACGATCTAAACAGTAATTGCATGTAGCACAGGTAAGTCACTGAGATGCTTTTTCCACACATTCTTGTAGTTATTTCCTATACCCGACTCCCTGGGCTTTCTACTTCAGTGGCTACCAGGCTTACCTGTGCAATTAACCCAGTCATATTAATAAGTAACATTCGTCTCACTCTGTTTAAGGTAACAACCATGATCCTGAAAGGGCCTAGAGTTATATGTCCCTGGCAGATAAGACAGCCAGCTCCTCAGAGACCTAGGGTGGAAGATAACCACAGCAGCCATTCTGTCAACTCAGATTTTTTTAAAAAGACCTAACTGTGGAAACTAGCAAAGCTGCATCATTTATACTGAGGTCTGTGAGTTGCAAGCATCACCATTTGCCTGCTGGGACCCATGTCTGCTAAGCTGCTAAAGACTTGCTCCGTGTCACAAGAGTTAACAGTTAACATGAAGACCAGAGACCAGGGACTGACCCCTAGCCTGTCCTTTCTGTGTGATCTGGAGCACATTAAGTATACTTTTAAACTTCAGCTTTCTCATCTGAAAAAAAAAGAGAAGATAATCAAGTTACTTAATCTCATAGGGTGGTTGTGAGGATTAAATGGCATACACAGTGATAGATCTTAATACATTCCCCATCTTGTTGGGTCTCTGTGGCTCATGGTGACTGGACAGACACATCTAGTCATCCTCAACCTGAGAACACAGACATGGGTACAGGCTGTGTACCCTGAACTTCTAGCCCAAATTCTGGCATATAAAAAACACTTGCAAATGAAAACTATGATTATTCATGGGAAATATATTGAGGATACCATTTCCCATTTGATTTGTACTGATCTCTCTTTGTGCAGGTAATGTCTATAACACTGAGATTTCAGACACCAACACACTATTCTGGGGTCGAGTGAGTGACTCTTCTCTCCACTGTGGGAGGAGGACAGCCGATAGTTAGCAGTACGACTTGTCATTGATACTAAGAATTCTTCCTAAAATGCCAGAACCCCCTTCAATCATGTTGTGGGGGCTGCTGGAGAAGCACATTCTCCCTCCTGCTTGGCAGCTGAATGACAGCAAAGCTCACATGTACTTTGGGCCCTTGCCAGTCTGGATTCAGATGAAAGGCATGCACAAGCTCTATAGATACAGATGGGCCCAGCAAGGATAATTCACCTCTTCCTTTGGACTAATTATCTGTGGTTACTTATGCAGAGACACAGGATCAATCCTGTGCCAAGCTGACATTCCAGCAGGAAGAGCAGGACAAGAAACAAGTGTTAGTCAAACAGGCTCTGTCCCTCCAACCAGGATGCCCACACTGTCCAGTCAACCCAAGGACAAGGTCCAGCCACCTTCGTTCCCCACTCCCTGGTCTGCAGAGACTTCTGCCCCACAGCCCGTATGCCTTGATGCCGGTGACCTGTGATGAGATTCTGGACCAAGGCCACCTCAGGGGAGCTGGCATAGGTATAGGGTGCTGAGCGGGTCTTTTTCTGTTGCCTCAGCTGAGTGCCTGAGACACAAAACTAAAGTAAAGGGGTATCACCTGCCCACATTCTCAAGGAAGTTCGATATAACTGAGACCTAGACACTCCCTCCATTGCTTACTAAGAAGCAACACACCAACTGTACTATCCACCTAAACTTCTACCCCCCAGCCCCTCTCCTTACCCCTTCCCAAGTAAGGTATGAAGTAAAGAAAAGAATAACATTTACCCACTAGGGCAAATCTTATGACTCCAATCACTTTTTCTCTCTTCATGGAAATTCCCTTCAAAAAGGAAAGGAAAGAAAGTCTCCAAGAAAATCAAACCAAAAAAATGAGTGTTCAGAGAGAAGGAGCTAGCATCTCAGTGTATGGGTGGATGTCAGCCACATGTAGCCCTGGGCAGCAGACCACCCCACCCACAAGGCAGAGCATGGGGTAAGGGGCATCCCTGGGTGTGGGGGGTGGGCATGTCTCCTCCAGGATGAATGGACACTGGGGAGGTAGCAGGCAGTTCCCCAGTCCAGAGCACAGGCTTCCAAGAAAGGAGACCTTAGCAATGGGAGGCTGGGGTACCGGGCTGGGAGAGGCAGCACAGGGGGAAGGCTTAGAAGGGTCGTGGCTCTGGGAGAAGGGAGAGAGGTAGGCATTAAGCCAGAAATGAGTTCGAAGATTTAAACCAGACTAAAATGACCTGAATTCTTAAATAACTACAAATTATAAAAAGCTATGGGTTCTTCCTGAGACTTCATTAAGGAATGAGAAAAAAGTTGATAGAGAACAGCTGACAGTAATGATGGGGAGAAAAAGACATCCATTCCATGTTTTTACCCCTCCAATTATTATACAAGTAAATGGTAACTATCTCGCAATCCTGAGTCCCCTGTAAGGCAAGTAGATTCAGAATATTTCAACTCTCTGTTGAAATACAAAATGACAAACTCTTGCTTAACTTGTCTGATAAATAAATTAATATCTCTTATTTCTTTTTTTTCATTTATTAGAAAAAAAAGAAGAATGTACCAAATTCCCTCTTAAGTGATTTCCCTATAAAGGTTCAAACCTTCAGATGTTTACATGTCTGCTAAAGAGTTTGTCATTTGATTAAAAGTAATGATATTTGGAAGATATTAGAATGATTACTATCTTCTTCAAACATGCTAGAAAATAACCATAGCATTTTACCTTCTGTTAAAGCTTTATATGGTTATAGAATTTTATATGGTGTTTTACTCTCTAAATGTACTAAGAAACCAAAACTAAAAATGTAGAAAATCGTAAACATTACGCAAAGAGCCAAAGAGATGATCCAATGTAATTTGTTTTATTGCAAACTATCCCTATGTAGTAGAATTAATGCTCTTACCTTTTGCTCGAGAGGCCCCACTTATCCTAGGGGGAGATACAGAGATAGTGCCAGATAGTTACCATGGTAACGGCTATGTTTTTGATGTTGTGTCAAAAAGTCCAGGGCAAAAAATATTGAAAGATTGATATTAGGGTTGTGAGGAGGATTTCACTAAGAAAGTTCCTGGATTTATGAATATTTATATATTAAAGAGACTTTGGATTATATCATTGTGGCCTCCAGAAATGAACCCATCACTTACAGATATGACCAGCATTCATTTAGTAGAATTTCTATTCTACTAAATCTAGATGAAACTCTCAAATGCAGGAAACTAGTCTGGAAAAATGTGGAGATTAAAAGTAAGACTTAATTTTGACCCTGGATTCTTATTCTAAAAGGTCCACAAACTTTTCATACCCACAAAGGTCCTCAATGTGGCTGATCCAATAATAAACAGACCTCTTCCATATACAAACCGGAGGTCCCCAAAGCAAATTATACTTTTAGATTATCCCAAAACTTTTTTCAGGTCTCCTTCTTGGGCTGATCCTTGGCCCCAATGATCTGTGAGCTTCCAATGTTACAGCAGCAAAATATATGCACAGACAATGGTGCAGCTGCCTCCCCTCCACCTGCCCCTGCACACACCCCTCCTGCACTGTGTACCCCTGGTAAGGCCTGAGTGAAGAGATCCTTCCCATGTGTCTGGCCAGGAGCCCCGACTGGTCTAAGCCACTAGGACAATTTCAAAATTGCTTTGTTACACTAAAAGGAGGAAACTCTCTGTGTGCCTGAGGCTGGGGGCAGGGGTGGACTCTCTTTAGAGAGGTGCGTCTCGGCCTTGACAACACATCAGGATCACCTGGGGATCTTTACAAGACTCCTGACACCTAACTAACCCTTACTCTGGAGGGATTCTAATTTCATTGCTCTGGGGAAAGCCTGGGCATCAGTACTTTTAAAACTCCCCACATGATTCTACTGTGCATCCAGCGACAAAAATCCCTACTTTATCAAATAAGAGATGTTCCCCAATGTTAAGACTTTGTATGTGCACATGTATGCATGTGTATTGGGGAAAGAGGCTGAGTTGGTGGGAGGGGTAGTTTACCTGTTGGAAGACACTGGGTGGGAGCTGTTAGATGAACTGAAGTTTTTGTTTATTTTAGTGGAAACAAGGGACCCAGTGCAGGAACTGGTCCAGCTGACCCTGAGGCAGGTTAATAAGAAACTAGAAAAATTCCTTGATTTCTGGGGGTTGAGGGTATAAAGGGACTAAACGGTTATGCAAAAAATACAATAAAGATTAAATTTAAGAAAAAAAGAAAATTCCTTGGCAAGTGGAATGGGAAAACTGCGACAGATAGCTGAACACACTGGTTGAGCAATGTACAACCAGATAAGGAACCCAAGGTCTTATCTCCCCTAAAGAGGACACTTAGAGGCAAACAGTTCACACATTCCAGACCCGCTTGGGTCCGGCCTCTCTTTAGTGACATTCTCTGATGGTGAAACTGACCGCAGAATGACCCAGTTTGTCTGTGCAGTCATTTCAGTACATCAATATATTAAAGAACTCCCTGAGAAAGATGAAGAGCATTCTGCCGAGACAGAGAAAAGCCCTCAAAACAAAGGATGGGCGTGACATCCTTGGAGCCCTCTGTACCCTCCTCTTAGACACGGACTTTTTTGCAGTTTGCAGCTGGGGGAACAGCGGGCAGCAAAGCCCCGAACCTGTTTCCAAGGCCCCTTTTCTCTGACTTTTCAGTAAGCCAATGGCAGCTCCGAGTAGGCTCTCTCCTGATGCTATTTCTATCCTAAGTCCTTTCTTGTTTCACTGTCACCATCTTTAATAGCACGCTCTCAAAATCACCTGTATTTGTGTTGTGAAATCTTTCCTGCGTGAGGTCAAGAACCCACACGCCACCACCAGCCTGAGGCAGATCCACTCCAGTGTGGTTTTTTGTCTAGTAACAACCCTGGGGATCTAAATGGCTTTCAGGAATGGTAGCTTTTCTGGATCCTGCATCTCCAAGTAAAGAACATTGTCCAGTTTTGCATACTAAGCCAAGTGGATAATCCTGTTCATCACAAGAAAGAAGCCTCAGTAGATAAACCGGCAAAAAAGAAGGTAAACACAAAACAGCAAATTATAAGGTACACAATTAAAACTAAGTTAAATAAAAGAGATATTATTTGCCTCTACAATACACTCTGGACTTGAATAATTATAGCTAATAGTCATATGATATTCAAAGATTCTCCTTAGTGCTTTTATCTATTATCTAATAGATTCCTCTTAACAACCTTTAAGGAAGATGCAACCTTTATCATGAGCAGTTTATAGATGAGATTACTGAAGCTCAGAGAGGTTAGTCACAAGGTCACAAAGCCAGGGAGTGGAAGAGCTGCGATCTAGACCTGGACAGGCTGTGACCAACCACTGTGCTAGATGCTACCCTTCTGTTCATATTGACCCTTGGAATACCTTGCTCAGCCAACAAAGAAAAGTGGCATCAGGCTCTTTGGCGGTCTCTGTCAGAGGTTAGCAGACAGTCTGTAAGGTAAGAACCTCATCTGTCACTGCCTTCCCCCACTACTTTTATTCCTGTATCTGGCTTTTCTTCTCTTACCTCCCCTGTCTCCACTCCTGAGGCTCCTTACAGTGTGGGTTCTTGTTAAGAGAGAGCTTCTTGAGTCTTAGAGATGCATGACCTTTTCAGATGGTTCAGTACTTTCCTCCTAGCTGATGTGAATATCAGATAATGTGCGTGGCGTGACCTGCATGTCCCATAGCTCGGTCATTCACTGAATCCGGGACCTTGCTTCCAAGGAGAGAACTCTCCCACCTGCCAGAGAGACACAGCAACATGAGGGCTTTTATTTCAGACACAGAGTGGCACAAAGCCCACTGTTTGACCTTGGGCAAGTTACTTTCCATCTCTGAGCCTTTGTTTCCCAACCTAGAAAGTGGGGCTAACAATGGATTCAATAATTAGAGATATTCTGGGGAATAAATGAGGACTCGTGTGGCAGGTTCAGTGCTAGGTAAATGCCATAGGGGCCAAAGTTGCCATTTTGAATAGAAAAAAATACTCAATAAAAAAAGAGAAAGAAAATATACTCAATAAATATTTTTTAGTAAATTGATGAGTCAATGAGACAATCCACTTAGGTCTTAGCTTCAACTCACTCATGGAAATTCAGAGAACCTGAAAACAGAGGTTTCTCAGAAAAGACACTTTTCTTTGCAACTTAACACAGAATCCCACGAACTTTATTTTCTAAGGGTACCAGTTTTTTATCTTCACACCAGTTCTGGTATTATATTTTGTGTATTTTCCTATCTTTTTTTAAAGATTTTATTTATTTATTTTTAGAGCCAGAGGAAGGGAGAGAGTAAGAGTGGGAGAGAAACATCAATGAGTGAGAGAGCATCAATCAGTTGCCCCTAGCACATGCCCCACTGGGGACCTGGCCCACAACCTGAGCATGTACCCTGACTGGGGAATCAAACCGGCGGCCTCCTGGTTTACAGGACAACGCCCAACCCCCTGAGCCATATCAGTCAGGGCTGTATTTTCTTTCCAAATAGGAACACCTCCCCTTCCCACAGGATTTCTCAGACTTGCTCTTTACAGCTCCATTATTGTACTTCTTGTCTTAGCACTAGGCTGGCCAACTGGCTCAATTTGCCCAGGGTTTCACAGTTTTAGCACCAAAATCCCTGTGTCTAGGGAAACCCCTCACATCACCCTGCTTGGCACATAGACATGTTTGAACAACAAAAACTTAACATTTGGGTACCGACCATTGCATTATAAAATGTGTCACAATGACATTCCTTGCAACTGACCTTTGCCATAGAAAAAGAGAAGCCTTTCTTCTGGTGTCTTCGTTTGGATTTGATCACGATGGCAGAAAGGTAAATATTAGAATGAATGTGTCTTATTTATGAAAAATAAATACTAATTTTTGGGGTGGAAGCCAAAACTGAAATTAATATAAAATGTATGACTCATGTCCCCTCAAGATATTTCCTTTTAAGTTGGATTATTTAAATAGGAGGAAATGTGACAAAATGCTTATATGAGACAAATAACAGTGAGTTCTCATGAAAATGTAATGGTATGGTTTCAGCTCCAAGTACATCAAAGGTTTGCTGGAAATGTGATTATGCAGTGCCCCAGAATCAGATTTTACAGCTGTGTGCCTGAAAAAAAACATTGTAAAAACCTCTTCCATAGGAAAGAAATAGCACTTCTTGCCTAATCCTTGAAAGGGTAGTTCCTCATGTCCAAGTGGACTCCATTCTTAATGAAAATTAATTCAATATAACACTGCTTGTCTGTGGAAGAATCTTGTTTTCTAAGGCAATCTGCCCTGGTGTTCATTTATTAGGACACCCATCTCCACCTCAGGACACACATAGATGTCACTGGCCCACTGGTGACACTTTGTTATATCGTGAGCCTTTCAGCTATTATCAAAGCTTATCTGTTAGAACCAGTCATTGATAAATTATTGAACTGCTTTTGAAAAGCTAAACGTAATACTGAAGCTGAGGAAGAAAAAAATCATGTTTTCAGAATGTAGCAGGTGTTCTGATAATAACTCTAAAACTCCAGATCATCAGAAAGGAATTCTCATTCATTCTAATTACTCTCCAAAGGGAAACCGTCATTACCTCAACTTGCACCACCTTGAGACCTCCATGCCTTCTGATGTCTTCAGTGGACAGACATGAATTATCATTTGCTGACACCAAACCAATTATCGCAAACAGGAACCAGTTATCTTTCCCCCACATTCACCCCTAGCCTGACCCTCCCTCCTTTCCCGGCCTCAGTGTGATGTGAAGGGTTCACCCTGCAGGATGGCTGCCATGACTGCCAGTGAAGGTTGCCCATAAAAATCTTTTCTGGATTTTGATCTAAATTTTGATCTAAAAAAGTCAACATGAGGAAGACTGTGAGATTATTCTTCATTATAAACTCTATTGATTATAAGGACAAACTTAGTTTTGCCACAGCTTTTGGTAAAAACAGACATCACATCAAGATACAAAAGTGAAGACATTGACATTTCTTCATTTGCTCTTTCCGATCAGGTTAAAACAAAGTCAGCTACGTGTAAAAATAAAGTGCTGGAAGTAAAATGAAGACCTTCTAGTTTTAAGGGAGAGGTCTCAAGTTGGAAAACTTCATGGGTCTTAAAAGTCTGAAAATTTGTTTTTATTTAAAAAAAAATTTGAATCACTTAAATGCCCCAAGCCCAGAGTGCAGTCACTCTTCAAAAACACACCTTCTAACAGCACCGTTTTACAGTAACCTGTGGGCTGATTTTCCTTTTACATTTAGCATCTATTATTGACTAATTGATTTAGCTGTCTTGAAAGAAAGCCAGGAGGTTAAAAAGTATTTGACCGGCTTTTGCTTTCCCATTTCCGAAACGTATTAATTTGACTTCAGTAAGCATCTCTGCTCCATGTGCAGCATTTCCAAAGCTGGAAGAAACCTAGCGATTGCATTCGTCGTAGTCAAGGTTAGTTGTTATCATGCATATATTGCAAACTGAAAATTCAAATTACTTTTTTCTTCTACTTCTAGAGCTAACATGAAATGTCTTGAGCAATAAGCAAAGATGACTTTTGGGGGATAATATTAGAAACTCAATGGTTACAACATCTTTCATGGTGTAACTGGAAATAGTGGACATAACTTTTTCCCATGCACTCCATTTAGCAATTGTTACCCAGGAGGAAACACTACCAAGAGAGGCAAATGCGTCCTGTGGATTAATGACAGCCCGGGGATTGCCAGTGGACTGGCCTGATGCCAAAATTCCATTAATCCCAACTGATCATTTTGCCCTAGGGTGTGCCGTCCAGTTTGGCTCAGACCACTGTAGCTCATGCAGATAGACTGAAATAAACACACTGACTTACAGAATATATTCCCCTCCTGCCATTTGAATTCTGCTTCTGCACACACAAAAAATGTTTTGCTTCTGGTTCAAATATCATGCTAGTTGTTCACTCCCTGTAAAACCGGCAAAGGAAACTGCGATACAAATTTAGAAAAATCCCTTCAGAGTTGGAACGGCCTCACCAGGATTTGAGAACCCAGTGGAAAATCTTGCTTTCACATCCTACCAAATTCAGAGCATTGCAACAAAACAAGACTGTATTGTTATGATTTCACTTAACAAAGACCCAGTTCCCAGGATTTGATAAGTGCTGCTGGAACATAGTTCACAACCACTGGACATCAAGAGGTTTTATGTTCTTTTTTAAAACATTTTCTCTTTTAACTATAACATTACTTTGTTAAAACACAAATATGGCATGTATTTTTGTTTTTCCAAACCTATAGATGAGGACTCATGGTGTATTTACAAAGGGTTAGAGAGCAAGTATCCTGCAGTCATAAGCTAAGAGCAGGCCCTGTCCTTGCTCAGTGAGCCCCACTGAACATTAACTGCATTGCCATGAGGTGCTCTGTTACTGGGTCCTCTCTCCCACCCCCAGAGACTGTGAGCTCCTGGTGAGCTCCTGAGTTCAGGTGCTGTCCCCTGTTTATTTTTATATCATCTAGTGACAAGTCCACAACCTGGCACATAATAGGTGCTTAATTCAAGTGTGCCGAACAAAAGTATGAGGCTAATGTGTTCAACAATGCTCTAAAAGAGAAGCTAAAAGGTGACTTGAGATGTATCTTTGGTCCAATACACAGTATTCACAGCATTCATGCTTTAGAAGAAGAAAAGTTCTAGCATTTCTTGTAGGCTACTTCTCCTCCCCTTTGGTGTTACTCTTCTCCCCTCAATGTCAACTAGTCTGTTAGGAAATAAAAGGGAAGACAAGCAGCACTGCAGACCCCCTTTTTTGGCCCCTCCCATGCTCTTCTTATGATTAATGGGGCAAAACTATCTCAGTGAACTGGAAATAGCTGAAACCCCAACTCTCAGACCTGTAAATATGAGAGAACTTCTGTAAATTAAAATCAAATCCACCTATAGTTATGAGATGCTATTTATTTCCAAGTATTGTGATGCTAGGAAAAGGGCAGGACAATAGTAGAAAAGTCTCAGAAAATATAATAGAATTTTAGAGGACCTGATATTTCAAGAAATTTAGATGAACGTGCAGAGTATTTTAGAGAAGAGAAGGGGGAATAAACTAGAGCTGGCCAAGGCATGAGTAGACTTTTTGCACAATGGAAAATGAAGGAAGATTCAAAATGCTTACATCTGTGCTTTTGTTTTGAATGAAAATATATTTAGAATAACTCCAAGGTGGAATACACATGTGTTTTAAAGACTGCTGTACTGACATGATAGAAGAGTGCCAGTAGGAAGTTTCCTAAATATCAGTCAGTAACGGTCCGCACTAGTTTGCCAGAATCCATGCCAGGGCCTCCTCCCTCAGGGGCACGGACTGGACTCAGCAGTCCCGCCTCAGTTGTGCAGGAGTTGAGGGGACAGGTCCCGAGGGAGACAGAACACTGTGGGTTCCAACCCTTATTATATCTAAAACAATTCTCAAACTTCCTAGGGTAAAATATTACTTCTAATCTACCATTCTGCAATCCTGTTCTGAAGGATATAAAATCAGTCTGGTTTCCCAATTATCATTCTCACAAATCAGCCCCTTCAAATACATTGATGTTAAAGTTCCTGTGATCCAGAGCCCAGCTTCCTAAGGCAGCATCTCTGTCTTTGTGGGGAAGCTGTGAGATCGATGCCAACCAGGCCTGCTAAGCTTCTGCCTCCAGATGGGCTGAAGTAGAGCAGCCAAGCAGATATGTTTAGAGAGCAGATTATGGCATTCCAGTGCATATTTTTGGCAAGCAAGGCAAAGGTTCTCTCTGGAGATGTTCCATGGTACTCTTAAGGATCTAGCTTCTCAATCATAATTTCAATCACCCAGTTGTTGTCATGTATTCCCTAACAAATTTAAAAAGTAAGGAGCCTGTGCTCACATTTAATCTATTGCTTTACAAGAGAGACCACTATACAATCTGGTTAGAGATACTCTTCAGTAAGAGGCCAGCTGCAAAAAGGAAGAAATTCTTACCTTTTGTGACAGCATGGATGGACCTGGAGATTATTATGCTAAGCAAAATAAGCCAGTCAGAGTAACACAATACCACATGATTTCACTCATATGCACAATCTAATGAACAAAATAAACTGAACAGAATAGAAACAGATGCATAGATACATGGAACAGACTGACAGCTGTCAGAAGGAAAGTTGAAGAGATGAGCCAAACAACATATATGCACAGCCCATGGACACAGACAACAGTGTGGTGAAGGCCAGGGGAGGGGGGCAGGGTGCTGGGTGGAGGTGGGCAAAGTGGGGAAGAATGGGATATGTCTATAATAATGTCAACAATTTTAAAAAGGGTTAATAAGAGAGGAATCTAAATTCAGGATGACAGTAAAAGAATTTCAAGCCCCAGGATAGGCAGGCTGGGAACAGATAACATGAAGGTCGCAGGGAAATTCTCTATGTTTTTCAGATCCTCCTGTGTTGGTCTGAACTGCTCCTTGTAAGGTGACTCACTAACAGATTAACGAGTGCCCACTGCCCAGGCACTGTGTTCACATACCTGGAAAGGGCCCCAAAGTGAAGTGAACAAGGAGTGGAATGACTTGGGGCAGTAGGAGGTTAAAAGATCTGCTAACCCAAAGTCAGCATCCTGGGAAAAAACAGTTCTCACATTCTTCTACCCATTAGCACAGCCATGAGATTATTCTAAAGGCAAGTAAAAATTGTAAAAGTTGGAGGACAACTGAGTTCCCCCATTGTCCAGTGAATTCCAATTTTTTTAACAGTGACCTGGAAACTTCTAAGTATGTGATTAGGATGACCCTTAGAAACACACACACACTTTCACACATACACTGCTGTACCTATGAGTCCAACACCACTGGACACAGTGGGGGAAACATGATGCTTCAAAACTTCCTCTAGCTAGCAGGATCCCGTTTGAAGATAAATAAAAATTCAAGTGAAAACTATTTATTTTTTCTCATAATCACAGTAAAAAAAGACATTGACTAAGCTTTACCTTCAATCATTAAAAAACAAGCTAGCTATGAGGCTAGCTCGATATAATAGAAGCTTTAATTCAAAAGCTGTCAAGTTCAAGTACACAGTGTGACTTTGGTACAATTACCTCTTCAGCTGTTTTTATTTCTGTCGCCACTGATCTATGTGGCAACACAGTCTTTCTTGCCAAGGCAAAAGTTTTGATGTTACTATTTTTATATAGCTGACTGAAAGTGACTTTGAGGACATTAAATGCAACGCCCCCCCCAAAAAAATACTAAACTTTAATTTTTTTAACTAAGTCCTTTGAATACCTGACATTCTTTTCCTGTACCCAAAGCTTAACTCATTTCTCTGTCCCATCTCTTACCACAAAGCTTCAGGAGGTAAGATTTTGAGAATGGGATGGGACTATCTGTTGTGCACATTTCTTAGGGGGGAAAAACACTTGTAAAAGCTGAATATTTATGTTACACAATAGGAGACATGTTCAAAACATTTCCAGTGTGACAATGTCCCTGTAGGCCCAGAAACAATGACCTCATGGTACCTCAATTACCTCTTCAAAAACCCTGTGTCCAAATATAGTTACATTCTGAGGTAATAGGAGTTAGAACTCAACATTTGAATTTGGAGGGACCCAGTTCAACCTGTAACAATGGATGGCCTTCAAGACTGGTTCACCAATGTTTCTGTGGCTCAGTGCACCCATTCTCTTTGCAAGGTGAGCCCACCGAGCAGAGGTGCAGTTGTGTGGTCTCTTCGGGGCTGGAAACACCAGTTCTTGGTCCATGGGATTTGCATTGTGAGCTCAGAAATGACAGTCCCCCCAGGGATGCAGTTTTCCTTCCGTGTGTTGTCCCAGAGATTAGATCTAAACTCCCTGAGTTATAATTTTATTTCAATCCTGCCTCTCTCAACTGCATCTTATTTAGATTTGGGGCATTCCCAAACTCTTAAGTCATACATTTCCTCCCCCCTTATTCTCTTCTATAAATGGCCAAAATCATTGAGTGTGTTTGATTAGCTTTAACTCACAGAGGGCAACCATATTTCAAAATTCTAAAAAAACAGATTCTTTATTATATACTTTAGTCACCCCTAAACCATTGATTAGAGGAACATTGAAACTAAGAACAAACTGACAGTAACCAGAGGGGAGGTGGGAGGAGATAATGGCAGGGGAGGGGGAAGGGTTTTCAAGAACGTCTATAAAGGACACATGGACAAAACCAAAGGGCGGTGGGATCAGGGGTGGGAGGTGGGGATGGCTGGGGGTTGGGGGAGTGGGGGAGGTGAATGGAGACAACTGTACTCCAACAACAATAAAAAAATAAAATTAAAATTAAAAAATAAAGAAACAGGAATTAGAATATTGCCATAAATACTTCTCATAAAGATGGTTTAACATTACAAGCTTCTCTTTTTGTTTTAAATACATTGATAATCTCACACACACCCCCTACACAAGAACATACACATTCACACATGCACACTTATTTTGAATAGCTTGAGTACATTTAAAAACAAAAGAAACAACATGTAGACCACTAGTGGCTCCCAGCCTGCCTGGGTCAGAGTGCCCACTGGCTTGAAGGCTGAATCTGCAATGCCCTCCGCATCGTCATGGAGGTGAAGTCCCCAGTGGAGAGCTGCTTCTGGACAGGTGATCCCCGGAGAAGCAAATGGAGGCAACTTGAGGGCCACCAGATGGAAAGAAAAAAACAGAGGAAAAACTTCGAAAATAACCTACTTATGAAGCAACTGCAAACTACCCCTTCAAATCACATGAGAAAAATTAATACGGAGAAATAGCTAACACACCACAATCAGGAATGATTATTCTCCCAGCTGAAGAGAAGTGTAGGGCAGACCTGTCATCCTCCAGTTTGCTGCACATACAGTCATCAGGGGATGTTGTTAGAGGTACAGATCCCAGGGCTCTGAGGGCGCTGGAACAGGCACAGAGTTGCCACTGAAAATCTTGTAGCATAAGTAAGTATATGTTGAATATCGCATGGGACATAGTTCCACTAAAAATAATTATTTCTTGTTTATCTAAAATTTAAATTTAACTGTTCAACTGTTTTTTTCTTTTTGTTTTTATTGTTGTTAAGTCTGGCAAGCAACTCTGCTCCCAGCAGAATGGGACAATCACTAGAAATGACTGAAACGTCTGAAATTACTTTAACATAAGCATGCTTATGGGCCTGAAAGAGATGAAGGAAGAAATAGCCTCCATTTAATCAAACCACAAAAATGTAAAATTAAATTGGCATTAGCCAAGTACTCCCTGAAAATAATAATATATACTGACTTGAAAATTAACTTTAAAAAATGTAACAAACTGGATAAAACCTTGACAGGATACAGTTAAACTTAGAAGGGATGTGGCATTAAACAATTTGCCTAACGTGCTTTACAAAGAGGTGGGAAGACAGAAAGCATGAATGAGGATTTAAGAAACATGGAAGAGACCAAAATGCTTCCTTGTGCACCTAATCGGAGCTCCATGCAGAGACTGGCAGACAGAGCTGAAGGAAAGGGGCAATAACTCAGAGCTGTCCACAACTGAATAGGGACAGAAGGCTTCAGAGGAACATATACCACGTGGATAAATAAAAACAAAGAAACAAATCCACAAGTAGAATCCATATAATAGAGTAGAGGAAGGAAACAGAGCCTTAGGAGGATAAATGTTACAGGCTGAATGGTGTCCCCCTGAATCATATGTTGAAAATTTAACTCTCAGTACCTCAGAATGTGACTGTATTTGGACAGAGAAACTTCAAAGAGGTAATTGAGGTAAAATGAAGTCATATGGGTGGGCTCTAATCCAATCTGACAGGTGTCCTTACAAGAAGAGAAAGTTGGGACACAGAAGGACACCAGGATGCAAGTGCACACAGGAAAGACCATGAGAAGACATAGGGAGGGAGGTCACAGAAGAAACCAACCCTGCTGACACCGTGACCTTGAACTTCCATCCTCCAGAACTGTGAGAAAATGACTTTATGTCATTTGTAGCATCCTATCTTCATTACTTTTTAAAACAACCTTAGCAGACAATACAGTAAGTAACTCGTTCACTGTATAATGAGCTCCTACTTCCCCATGGGAAGGGGAATTGTTACTACCCCTCCCCCAATACACATACTTATGGGCAACCCCCTCCTAACCTCAAAGACACTAAGGCAATTTACACTATCAAAGGGAAGAGCCCCATGTAGCTATAATCTCCTTTTTCCCCATATACAGGAAGCTAGATGAGATGGTTTTACTACACTGTATGCTGCCCAGAGTTCTGAAAAAGCAAACTAGTCTTTTCCAGGGATTAGCAGCAAAGATCAGATTTTTCTCAAAAAGAAAGTTATAGCAGATCTGGCAGCTGGGAGCCAAGCAAATGAACACCTTTTGGGATCACCAGAAACCTCCACTGAGTCTTCATGATCCCCAGGGTATTGACACTGAACCAAGAAGAGAGAGTGAGGAAGCCAGTGGCAAGGGCAGAGCCTCCTTTTCATTAGTCCAGAGGCAGCTGGGAAGGGAGGAGATGCAGCCTAATCCCAAATGTAAATGCCCCCCGGGGAGGGGAAGAGAGTGGGGAGACCAAAATGCAGTTGACCCTAAACAACATGGGTTTCAATGGCGCTGGTCCACTTATACTCAATATTCTAAATGTATTGTTTCTTCCTCATCAAATCCTTAACCACATTTTTTCTCAAGCTTATTTTAGTGTATGAATACAGTATATAACATTAACATACAATATGAAAATATGTGTTAATAGATTGTTGATGTTACCAGTAAGGTTTCCTGTCAACAGTAAACTATTAGTAATTAAGTTTTGGGGGTATCAAATGATATACGTGGATTTTTGACTGCACAGGTGGTCGGCACCCTTGTGTTGTTCAAGGGTCAACTATACAGATTTAGGATGAGCTCCAAAAAAGTAGTAACCTAATTTTGGGGTTTTCTGCTCTTTAATAATTCTCCTAAGCAGGTATTTCAAACCTTTACCTCTCATAACCCTGGACCTCCCCAGAGGATGGTATGGGTTACCCAGAAACCGGGGCCACCAGCTGTGAGCTTCAACACACCCCTGCTTCCCTGCAAGGTTCCCTCTCCTGCCATCCTACCTGTCTCATCTCTAAGGACACTCTCCTGTTGCCTGTCAACTCAGCCCGGCATCTCCTGTCTCCCCCTGGACTTGGCTTTGTTGCTGTTGCCCATCTGCCACCTTTACCATGTGTAGCTCTGTCCTTTTTGCATTTCTATAACCTACCCTCCAGTTTAGCCACCATGGCCTCACATCCTTATTTCTTCAATCTCTACATGATGAGGCTTTCTGCTTCCAGCTCTCCAAGTCATTATTACAATTTATGCAGAAATATTTTCCTGAAATCTATTTATTATTATGTTTACTTCCCTACTTAAGACTCTTCCATGAATCTTCTGTGCCATCAGGACCAAATGAGTTAGTGTAGCAGACAACGCAGGTGCCTACTCAGCCCCCTGCCTCATCTCCTTCCTTTGGTCACTTGGACTCTGGGGTCCAGCCTCACTTCCCTTCCTGAAGTTTCCAAAGCTGGTCATGCTTTCTCCTGACTTGGGATTAGTCTCTGCTGCTCTCTGTCTTTGAAATGTTCTCCCAACTCACTGCCTACCTCCTCTCATCCAATCCCTACTCCTCTACCCGAAGGCTGTTTGGATACCCCTACAAAGCTCTCCTTGCCTCCCTCCCTCCCCAGACTCAGCAGCCCTTGATTCCAGTCATGGCCTGTCTAAGGATTCCCCCACGGCACCCCTGCCCACCCAAAGTCAGCATTATAAAGACAGGGTCTGCGAGGCTGTCTCTGCCATTAGCTTCTTTATTAGCATTCTATTGCCACAAAGTAACCTCATATACTCACCCTCAAGTTATAATTGTTTAGTGGCTTAAAATAACACAAATATATTACCTGGCAGTTCTGGAGGTCAGAAGTCTGAATAGGTTTCACTAGGACAAAATCAAGGTGTCAGCAGGGTCACACTCCATCCAGAGACATTAGGGAGGAATCTGTTTCCTCTCTTGGTCAGCTTCTAGAGGCTAACTCATGCCTTAGCTTGTGGCCCCTCCTCTTTCAAAGCAACAACACAGCATCTTCAGATCTCTCACTGACTCTGCCTCACACCCCCTTTCTCTGATTCTGACCCTCCTGACTCCCCCTTATAAGGACCCATTGTAGGGACAATGATTCTATTGTGCCCACTCATGTAATCCAGAAAAATCTCCCCGTAGCAAGATTCTCAGCTTAATTAATCTGGAAAGTCCCTTTGCCATCTATGAGTAACACATGGATCCAGAGTTTAGGATCTGGACACCCTGTGGGGGGCATTATTCTGCCTGCCACATCCCCCTCAAAGTCAGAAGCAGATCATCTTTGTAACTGTAACCCAGCACTGCAGTGAGCTGCAAATATTAAATAAATTAATGAAAGGGAGCACTTGAATACTCGCTCTCTCGTGTATTTTTGCCGTCAGCCCACAAATGTGTTCTAATCTGCCTCATTCTGGTGAGGGAGGAAGAAGGTAAGAAGGAAGGGGAGGATGTGAGGGAAGAGGAAGAATGAGGAAAAAGAAAGGTTATTTACTTGATTCTCTCTAGAGACTATCCTTTCACTGAATCTTTTGAAAAATCATCTCAACCTTCATTCCTCAGACCACTGCATCTGACTCCCCCGATATTTTTCACCAACTCCCTTCACTACAACTGCTTAGAAACAACCTCCCCATGATGTCCATGTTGGCTACATTTGGGTCTCCACCCCCCTGGGCCTCTCTGCTCTATTTAACATGCTTGATCCCTATTCCCTAGGCTTTTTTGACTTCACTCCTTCCTTGTTCTCATTACTTTCTGATGGCACCTTCCAAAAAAATATTTTTGGTAGTAAATCATCTCCTTACTAAAATGTGGATGTTCCTTCAGGTTCTCTCCTTAGCCCACTGGTTCTCTCACACTACTGACTTCCCTGGGTGATGGCATCTTTTTTCCTACTATATGAACTCCTCAGTCTATGCATCTAGTTCCAATCTCTTTGCCTTTGACATAACCTAATCTAGATGTGGTATCCCATCAACTTGGCTGTACTCTGTTGGTTAGAGTGAGTCACAAGCCACTTCATATACACACCCTTGAAAGGATGAAGAGTGTTGTTTTAGGGCATAAGAGTCACTGGAGCTCTCTTAGAATTTTGTCTATCACACTAATCATCATATTTATCTATCCAATTGCCTCCTAGATCTCATATGTGAAACATTTCAGGTACCAACAAATTGAATCTAAAAATAGAGCAATAGTCTTTGCCTCAAAACTTGTCCTTTCTCCTCTTTTCCAAAGCTCAGTTAACATTAACCTAGTCAGTCAAGTCAAACAATGCAGCAGTCATCTTTGATTCCTCATTTCGTCTCAACAGTCACATTCAGTCAACACCAAGTTCACTTCTTCCACCTGTACTGTGTCTGCCTTAATCAGGCAATGGTCTTCTTTTACCTGGATAACTACAGTGGTCTTTAAGTCTTTAAGCTGGTCCCCATGCTTATTGTCTTGCCTACTCAAATTCACACTACAGTCAATGTTCTATCACAGCTGAAGTTATCTCCATTTGCAGCTTTTTTTGAAGCACTAGAGAAAAGTGACAAGGAGGATTTTCTGTAAGGATGGAATAAAACTTGCAAAGCTTTACACAGCCATGCAGGGTAGTCAAAAGAGCAACTTCCAAACCAAGAGAATAAGCTCAATCAGCCTCACAACCAGGTACCAAGTTTTGAGGCCAGCCTTGGATACTGACTGTCCTACCCATCTGCTCCTTATTCTATTCATCGTGCATCTCCCTTAAAGTCATCAGGTTGAAAATATGGTCAGTGCCTGTGGATCATGGATGTTTATTTTTGCAATGTTTATCAAAATAACCACAAAATTTAGGAGAACACAAATTCATGCACTGCCCTATCAGCTTGATAATCTTTCAGGAATCACTCAGCCACTTCTATCCTGTTTTTAATGGAACTATATACTTCCTACAGCTCTCCCTTAGAAAAACTAAGAGGATTTGTGAGGAAATTTCTTCAGTCCTATTAGAAAAAATAGTGTGCAGTCAACTCACCAAATTATTTTTTATATCTACTAGAAATGTTCTGATAACTTCTACATTTTGTTGAGTTTCATATTTGAACTCTACAAAATACCTTAGTGACCAAAATACCAAATTCACCTCAGCTTTGCATTTTCTTCAGGTTAATTTCTTAAACTCTTACAGCTGTTTCCAAGAAAAGGAATGTAATGTTCTGATTTATCTCATATTTTGTCAGAATCCTTTCTTCAGAATTAATGAGCTGGATACCTTGTTCCAAAGAGTGTGAAAGATACAGCCTTTAAAGAATTCTGCCACATAGTTGAATCTAAATCAGCACGTGTGTCCAGGAAAAAAATCTATCATTTTGTGAAAGCAATAAATATTCCCCTCTGGGCAAATGTATTGGTGATGGATCACAGACAAAAATTACTTTCCTATCTGTATGCAATAAAATATTTGAAGGCATTTTTATTTTCTGATTTCTCATTTCCAGTTCTGTTGAAAGACCCAGACTAGTAGACGAAAGGTTATGAGGATGGATTTGAGTTTCCTGAAGAGCTACAGTCTGTGGTACCTGAGCCCACTATTTTCCCCTTGCTTCTATTTACCTGCAATTACCAGGGTATGTCTGCTTGGACGACTGGCTTAGCCCCCTTAGCAATTATTCAGGAATCTTTGCAAGGATCTCCAGTGGCAGAAAGCTGGTACTTCAAGACCAGGTTGACAGGCAGCATAGGAAGCCATAGGGCTGAGCGATTTCTCAACCTTCATCTGCCCTTCCAGTGAATAGAGTTTGAGCTGAGAATCATATTTGAGCAATATAGAATGAACCTTTTATCTCAAACATTCTGTGTTGCTGACAAATGATGTCAAATTATGAGCGAATTGATATATAGTCACTCCCTGTTCCCCAAAACCCAATATACAGATGAGAAACTGAGGCTAAGAGCAGATAACTGAATTACCTGAGCTCACATATCTGGCCAGTGATGGGGCCAGGTGTGAGCCAGGTCTATCTTTTTCAGTTAGCTTTCACACCTGAGTGTGCATCAGACTCACTGAAGGGTTTTTAAAGACATAGATGCCTGACCTGGTCCCATAGTCCATGTGGCCCGACAATCTGTATGTTAATGAACTCTCCCAGTGATTATGCTGTGCCTCCAACCTGAGATGCCAGCCTCAGTAGACATGCATTTGATCAATGACTTTAGTGGGGATATTACTTTCCCAGGCTGCCTTAAGTTTTGATGGTACAGATTAGGGCTTAAACAAACATAGCCAGGCCAAGAATGACAACCTGTAGGCAATGGTATTTAACAGTATCCTCAAGACACTGCTAATCCAAGATCTGGTATATAGTAGATGTTTAATAAAGTTTGCTGAATGCAATGGAAGTAAATTAGAAAAATGGCAACCTGATAATTCATCAATTTAATTATTTATATGTTCAACAGATAGTTATTTCATTGAGTACTTATATGCTACATACAATTCATATCTTCTTGAGCTTACAAACTAATGAGAGAAACAGAGTTAGTCAAATAACAACACCAAAAATGTAAAATTACATCTAAAACATAAGCAGAATTGTGATGAGCAAAGATCAATGTGTTTAAAGAACTTAAGCAAACAAGAAGAGGAGTGGTGGGGGGAAATAGAGACCACTGTATTTGAACAACAGTAAAAAAAGTACTTAAACAAACAAAACAAAGATAAAAGAAATATTTAATATTAAAGGCATTTCCCCCTCACACCTATGAGGATAACTAGTGTGTGTGTGTGTGTGTGTGTGTGTGTGTTTTAAACGAGGACCTACTGAAGGTACAGGAATTACAATAGGATATTTATATCTCTTTCGTCTGAAATGATCTTACTATCCCGTTCTTTTTCTTTGATAAGATCAAAGCTAGTTGTTTTAGGAGCTGACTTACATCCTGAATTTAACTGATTATTTCCTAGTAATGTTGTTCAACTTATCTCTGTGAGTTTAATAATAGGAGGACTATTTTTTAAAAAAAACAGAAAAATCACAAGTATTAGTGAGGGTGGGGAGAAGCTGAACCTTTGTGCCCTTCTAATTAGAGCACAAAATGATACAGTCACTGTGAAAAACAACATTGAGCATTTTCTCAAAAAATTAAACATAGAATCACCACATGATCCAGCACTTCCATTTCTGGGTTTATATCCCAAAGAAGTGAAAGCAGGGATTCAAACAGATTTTTGTACACCTATGTCTCAGCAGAACAAATCACAATAGCTAAAAGATGGAAGCAACCCACCTTTATCCATTAATCAAATGAACATATAAATAAGTGATAAATATCATTTATTTGTTTATGATAAATAAATATCATAAATATCAAATGAAATATCATTCAGTCTTAAAAAGGAAGAATTCTGCCACATTATACAACATGGATAAACCCTGAAGGCATTATGATAAGTGAAATATCCCAGTCACAAAAGGACAAATATTACACAATTGCATTATATGAGGTTCCTAGAGTAACCAATTCTACAGAGACACAAAGTAGAATAAAGGTTATGGTCACCCGGGGCTGGGTAGAGAGGACGGTGGGGCGTTATTGTTTACCAAGCACAGAGATTCGGTTGGAGATGATGAAAAAGTCCTGAATTTAGAGGGTATGACAGTTGTACAGCAGTGTGGATATATTTAATGCTACCAACTGTACACCTAAAAGTAGCTAAAATGATAAAATTTATGTTAATATATTTAACCATAATTAAAATTTTTAATATTTTAAGAAGTCTTATTAGGCTTAAGTTATTCCCTTGTGTTGTATGAATTCATAAAACTTGGCAGATTTTCCTGTTCTTTTAACCAACTGAACAATTTTATCCACCTCCAAAATTTCTTTTTTAAGCAATTACTCTTTATGGAAAGTTCAACTGTTTTTCTTGGCTTAGGTAACTGATTCTAAAACAGATAACATCCTCAAATTTTGGTTTACAAATCTGACATCCATGAACTACTTCCATTTTGCTTTTGTTTGGTTTGGTTTTGAACTTCTTAGTGGGGAAGAGCTCTGGAAGAAAACAAAGGAAACGTGCTAAGTGCTGCAGGTGATCTATGAGAGGGATAACTTGACCTTAATGAATGCTCAGTGAAGCTGGAGTCCCACCTACAGTGGGAGTTGCTTTAATAGAACAGCAGCTATACAAAGCCATATGTGGCATCACACATTTGTCTGTTATATAAAATTGATTCTTTTATTTTTAATGAAGCAATAATGCAATTAATGTTTAGGGAGCCTCATTATATTCTTCCCACATTTGACATTTTCCTGCAGAAACAGTCAAATTCTGTAGACATGCTGAAATCTCTTGCTCATTAAGTACTACATTTTTAATAGTCTAAATAATTTACATTTATAACCCCTGAAAATTCTACTTCATCTATTTTGCCAGCAGAAGACAATCACAAGTCCATTAGCTTTCTTCTTGAAAACCCAACAATTTTGGCTTTAGTGAAAAAGCAATCCCTTATCCTTATTTAGTTTGCTTTTTAAAATCAGGCCTTGCTCCAAAACATAGGCACCGTGGGGTTTAGTTAGCAAAAACTGCCAAAATAATCATGCTTGTCTTTCCTCTGTGTCCCTGAATAAGCTTCTCAGGGATGCTCATGCAAAGCTCTGTGCACAGCTCTTTCACCCACGACCAGGTCATGCTGAGCAAACCCAGAAGGAGTGTGACACTGTAAAAAGAGCACCAGCTTTGCAGCTGGGAAACTGGAATTGAAATCCCCAACTCACAGTGAAATCTTGAGAAATTGCTTAATCATTCTTGGACTCAGTTTTCTTATTTGACAAACAGACCAGTATCTCCCACCCAGCAGAATGATTGTAAGGATTAAAAAAGACATCTTATGTGGAAATGTAACCGGAAAAGACACCGGTGTTCAGCTGCCTGTCACTACCAAATCCAATAAGCAATAACAGCGATTGAATCTTTTATGGGCTCTTTATTCAGATGGCCAGTGATCCGAGAAGATGGCGGGTTCATACCCTAATGGACCATCTTCCCCTTTCTTTCCTGGCCAGATCTTTTATATGGGGGTTGGGGGAAGACAAAACAAGGTGTCAGTGAAAGCCTTGAAGTTCAACAGCTGTCTCTGGGATGGGGGGGTGGGCAGTGGTCGTTGCTTCTTCCTGGTACGGATGTGCCCAGGCGGTAATCTCTAGCCAATGCCCCAGGAGGTCAGCTGCTTTTTCTCAGGTACCAGGATGGGCCTTATGTGTAGTTTCTGAAACAAAAGCTTAACATACACATTACTTGCTAGATTTATGGCTATTTACCTTAAGCTAAAATTTTCCAAGTGTTAAGCCCCCTATCGGAAACACCAAGAGCATAGCAGTTGTTTAATAAATATTAGTTGAATCTTTCTGTAGAGCTTATTTAAGCCACCATTAGATCAATCAATTTGCATTTATAATAAACTGTACTGTGTGCCTAACTTTGTGCTAAGGATTAAACTTCTGATAGAGGGGAGCTAACCATCTATTATGAGAAATCAATGAAAATAATATCCAAGGATGTTAAGAAAATGAGATGTAAGATAATCCACGTTGAGTTGGGTGAGACAGGCTCTGAATGCCGAAGCAGCTCACTATGGCTTCTCCTGCCCATGGGGCTTCTTGGTGGAAGGAGGGACTGAGGAGGCACCAGCCTTCTAGGATGACTGGGGTTTGGATTGTCAAAGAAAAGAATATAAGGCACTAAGTGTAGTAACTAAAACAACAAACCCTTAAAAACAAGATCTCTTTGGCCCATCACAGCATTAGCCATAAACATAAATGTTCTCATTATGACCAAATTTGCCTTTTATTTGAGCTGGAAAGAAAGATTTGAACATGCTCTGCCACCTCTACCAACCATTGCTGTCCTACAAAAGATACAGTAATCCTGAGCTCTCCTCTTTGTTCTTTAGATTTTCTTTTCTTTCGTCTTCTGTTTTTGTTTTTTTATGAAGAGGATAATGGATTCAGAGTTGCATCCGGGTTTAAGTCCTGATATTGTCCTTCCTCTAGGGCTTCGGGAAATGCGCTTACCCTTCCTTCCTCACAGTAACTTTCCTCGCTGGCCATTAACCAGGATCTGGTGGCACAGCTGGTACTGTCACAAATCTGGCTGGGACTCCTGGGCTTTCCATATCTCAGATCAGTGGACTCATCATCATGACCTCTTTTCTTAATGACAATAGGCCCCTGACCTTTAGATGACCAGAGAAATATGGTCCCATTACAAATGCTAAGGATAAGGTTAGACTTAGTAAAATTATTGGATAGATTTACCTTATTCTTCTGAAGTTTTTTTTTCTTCTTAATGAGGTTAAGAAATAAATAATTGAAAAGAAGTCAAAGAAAATATTGTAATTTAGTAAATTTTACCATGATTGGTTGTAGCTAATAATATCTTGAAAACATTTTCTAATTCCAAAACCTTATTGCCAGTATATGTTGCCAAATGTTAAATTATGATTCCCAACAAGAAACACATATATAATTCCAAATATCAGACCTATAGTGGTCAATAGTGATGAAAACAAAAATCTTCCAATCCACTAGTGTGGGAGGCCACTCTGCATGGTGTGGGCCCAGCTCCCACTGGGAGATGCACAGGACCCACACCTGTTACAGAACACAACAAGGGGGGCCTTGGACGATATACTATTATTGAAAGAAGGCCCCGGGTCCGTTATGTCCGCCGCCAGAGGAAAGACATCTCTCAATGCCAGAGATTCGTGAAAAGGAAAGGAAATGTTTATTTAATGCTATTCAAACTTAAAGTAGTGACCTAATGTCTTTATCAAAAATCCCAAAGTCCCTCAAAACACCCACAAACACACACAGTCCTTCCTTCCTTCCCCCTTTGCCCAGTCCAGAGTACCATATCTCAGGAAAGGAAATAGAAGTCCATGGCTCAGGCAGTCCTCTGGTTCTTAGTTAGTCCTCCATCTCAACTGGGAGACTTCCCTGGGTTCCCGGCACCCTCCGCTGAGTTGCCAGGATCTCTGCTAAAACCAGGTGGTGGTTCCCCCTTCTAAAGCTGTGGGGGTCCCCACTCTGGCACAGGTACGTGGTCCTCTCTCCCAGGGCCACGGGAGTCTCCACTCTGTCAAGGCCGCGTGGTTCTCCCTCCTCAGGGCTGCGGGAAGGGGAGAGTCCCCACTCTGTCCAAAGCCACGTGGTTCTCTCTCCTAAAGCAGCACGGTTCTCCCCCTCAGGACTGTGCATGGCTCTCATTCTCAGGGCTGCGCACGGCTCTCCTTCTCAAAGCAGCATGGTTCTCTCTGGGATGCAGGAGTCTCCACTCCGTCAAAGCCGCGTGGTTCTCTCTCTGTCAGGGCTGCGGGAGTCTCCACTCTGCTAAAGATGCATAGTTCTCCCTCCTCAAGCAGCACGGTTCTCTCTCGGATGCAGGAGTCTCCACTCGGTCAAAGCCGCGTGGTTCTCTCTCTCAATGGCCGCCAAGTCTGGGTTTTAAATCCCCACGGCCAATCTTCCTCTGCAGCCTCATTTCCGACTCCTCCCACACTCGGCTTCACATGCCAGAACTGTATCCTTCCAGCTTTACTGGGCTGCCATCTTGAGTCTGGGCAGGTGTGGCCCCATGTCCTGGAGCCAATCTTCTCCGAGCTCCCACGCAAGTGCTGTAGCTTGGGGGAATCTGCCCCCAGTCACGTGTTGGTGGGGAAGTTACTTCCATTCCCCTAGCTCAGAGATGATAACAGCTATTTAACATATCCATACAACCAGCCAAAGGCTATAGATATGTTAAATGACCACGCCACAGGGTAGCTGCAAGGCTGTTGCTATGCAAAACAGCTCTCAATGGCCCTGCTCCATTTGTCCCTTCCCCCAACCCACACCATGGGGGGTGGAGGGGATGGAGACATCTTAAAATCTCCTGGACACCTTAAGTTCTGGACCCCATTTTAAATGCCCATTTGGGGTCCCCCCTCTTGGCTGCACCCTGAAACACACCCACGGATAGGTTCTCCTGTGGGGAATCAGGTCTGCAATGTACCTAGGCCACTATGAGTCTTGCTTTTTACAAAAACTCCCTCACCCTGAATTGAGGACATTTACTGCAAAGCAACTTCCTAAAATCCATGCTAAATCTTCCAAGGATAAATGTAACCAGTCCAACTACTTTTGCCTTTTCATTTGCAAATATCCCTCTTCTGTGATGTAATTACCGGCATCCTCTCCTTTGTTTTCTATAAAAGGTAACCACCTAAAGCGAGCCTGTGCACAGTTAATGAGGACCTTCTTGTAATGTGTCCAGTAAGAAAATAAAAGCTCTTTGGAGCAATGGCCAAGGCTTTTTCTCCCCTTGAGAGAAAAGCCATGCCGTCCCTTTTCCTCCACCAGATTCGGTAATCCGTGTGAATTTGTCTCATATTTCATCCATAATGACTCGGACCCCACAAGCCGGGGTCCATATCAACTAGTAATTAAATAAGTGAAATAATAAGTTCCATTTTGTCTATTGAATCAACAAACAAAAAAAAATGATTATAACGCTGGCATAATTGTGGGTTCTGTACTGTCTCATACAAAATTAATGAAAAGCAGATCAGTATATCTTTCTGAAGGACAATAAGGCTACATATTCATTAATGTGCCAACCTTTGGACTCAGCAATACTGTTTCATG
Source organism: Phyllostomus hastatus (assembly GCF_019186645.2). Taxonomy (NCBI): domain Eukaryota; kingdom Metazoa; phylum Chordata; class Mammalia; order Chiroptera; family Phyllostomidae; genus Phyllostomus; species Phyllostomus hastatus. Next base: position 6,978,459 of record NW_025334017.1, on the reverse strand, counting down.
AAACTTGTTCTAAGTAAATAATTTGAAAACAACTCAAAAATGGATGTGCAAAGATATTCATAGCAAAGTTTTTAGAGTAATAAAAATTTTAAACAAATTAAATATTTAAAAATAGAAAGTAAATATATAGATAAGATCTCTGTGTCAAATGATGCACCACCTAGTCATTAAAAATGACAATATTTGTGCACTTATTTTTTGTCATAAAATTTTGTGGAATATGCTAATATTGCAGTGATAATGTTATTAACTCCTCAATATTTACATCATTTCTCATTTGCTATCCATTCCCATTTATAAAGAGAAAGTCGTCCTTGCCTGCTCAGTGCCTCCCTCCACAGCCCGCAAAGAAGTGCTCTAGATGTGCGGCAAGCCAAAGCAGACTTTGGAGAAGGGTAAGTTGGTAAGAGGGCCAGACCACAGAGGCAGAGCATGAGGGGCAGAACTTCTCTGAGAAAACAAGTTGATCTACATTAAAAGGTGGAAAGAGGGATGGGCAAAGCAGCTCTGGGAATGAAGGAGACCGTGGGAATTTAACATGGAAGGTTTCTTCAGCAGCTCTGGGTGTAATACACACACACATACATATATACATGTAAGAGGAAGGTGCTTTCAAGAGCATGGCTGTGGGTTGTGTATTAGATTCCCCTTGATGCCCATCAAGAAACACAAGGACAGAATGGAATGCTACTTTGGATTCATGGATTTTGTCTTGAAAGCAACTCTAAAAAAATGACATGGACTACTTGGATTTATTTAAATATGGAAATATAAAAGTATTACATTATTTGAGAGAGTCTAGAAAGCAGCTTGCAAAGACATACACTACTTTTATACAGTCATGTTTTTGCATAAGCAAAATTTTAAAAGGACATAAAGTTAAAATTATACAGTAGTAATATCTGAGTAGTGGAATTTCAGTGCTTTTCTGTTTATGTGAATTTTCTATTTTTTTACAATAAACGTATTATTTTTTTCAACCCAAAGGAAGAGGAAAATAACACGTAATTCAGCCTAGAAGCCTGGGAACAAAGGCTCGGCCTCTTTCCCACACGTGTCCCAGTTCATGTTTGATTCCCATTTGCAAGGCCACCACAGTTGGGTTGGACAGGATTTGAAAAGGTTAACGCCCATGGCAGGCACCAAACAAAGAAAACTGCAAGCTAAGCAACCGCCAAAATCTTCCTGGCAACAAGTGCTTAAGTGGTCAGCCATTCTCAGTCTGCCACGGAGACTACAGCGCCCAATCCGCCTAAGACACAACAAGCCTACCCCACCCAGATGTATAAAAAATCCGTCCGTCCCCACCCCCCCCACCCCCCGCTCTACCCTGGGCACGACTTCTCTGGCCCCCTTACTCTGGACCACAGAATCTCGCCCGGAAGTGCAACCCCAATAAAATCCTGCTTTTGCCCTCTTTGTGGCTGATTTGACTTTCTTCCACGGTGGAAAAATCTTACACTTTGGTGCTGAAACCCAGGAAGAGTTGTTGTCCGCTGGGGCCACTCCTCTCCATCTCCCCAAGGAAAGCCTCTGTGACTGCTCCACCAGTTCGGACAGCCAGGGTGTGTCCCTCTTCCCTTCTTCCCTGACTCTATTCTGATTCCGGCCCCCGGCTGAAAATCGCAGCTGCGTTGGGGTAACCCAATCCTTGGAGAGACTGCTCTCCGCTTCTCGGGGTAACCAGCTGCCTGTGGAAATGTCCCAGGCACCGAACCCCAGCCTGCCTGAAAGGTTGGTGGATTGATCTGCAGGACACCCATTTTCAATCCCCAATCGCCGTAGGGTCAGGGAATATGGGAGGACAGGAATCCAAAATAGACCCTAAGATGCCCTTAGGGTGTCTCCTGAAAATTTGCCTGTAATTGACCTAGGTCTGAAACAAAAGCGGTTAATCTTCCTGTCCGACACGGCCTGGCCATTATATCCTTTAGATAACCGAGAGACCTGGCCTCCTGATGGGACTTTCGATTTCGCTACCCTTACTGATCTAGAAAATTTCTGCAAATGAACTGGCAAATGGTCTGAAGTCCCCTATATCCAGGGTTTCTGGGCTCTGCGCGCCCATTCTGATCTCTGTGCCACATGCTCCAAGGCCAGGTCCTCTTGGCCAGGAGCACTCCCGAACCTTCATGCCCCTCTAAACCTTCCACTCCGGACCTCTCTTCTTTTACTGATCCACCCGAAGACCTCTCCTCTCCGCCTCCTTACCACCCCCCTCCTTCTGAATGCCTTGCCCCTGCACCACTGCCCATGGGAGCTCTCCCTCCTGATGATGCCTTAATCCTCTCCGGTTAGCGCACACGTGCGCTCCCGTTGGGATCCGGCACCCCCAAACTCCCTCCTCTGCCCACTCTGGGAAGTCGAAGGGGCAGAAGGAGTCGTCCGGGTTCATGTACCTTTTTCTCTGTCTGACCTCTCCTCTGTTGAAAAGCATCTAGGTTCCTTTCCCACCAACCCTACAGGTTTCATCAAAGAATTTCAGTATTTGGTCCAGGCCTATGATCTTACGTGGCATAACTTACACATCATTCTCACATCTACCCTAACCCAGATGAGTGTGGCTGTGTCCGAACGGCAGCTAGGGCACACACCGATCAGGTTCATGCTACCAACCCCCTCATGCGCGTTTGGGCGGATGCGGTCCCTAAGCAGACCCCAGGTGGGATTATCAGACCGGACAGGCGGTCAGACGGTGCCCTGACCAAATGGTTGAGTGCCTGTTAGCAGGAATGCAACAGTCGGCTCAGAAGGTAGTTAACTGTGACATACTCAGAGAAATTACCCAAGGCCTGGAAGAGAACCCAGTCCTGTTCCTTAACTGCCTCACTGAGGCTATGGTTCTCCATACTCGCTTGGATACTACGTCCAATGCAGGGGCCACTGTGCTGGCCACCCACTTTATCTCTCAGTCAGCCCCAGACATTTGGAAAAACACTGAAAAAGGCAGAGGATGGTCCTCAAACCCCCATCCGAGATCTGGTAAACACGGCATTTAAAGTTTTTAACAACTGGGACGAAAAGGCTGAGGCTGCTCTCCAAGCACGCCTGCAGCAGAAGGTAGCCCTGCAGACCCAGACTATAGTAGCAGCCCTGAGGCTGGCCAAAGACCCAGGACGTCATAACCCAGGGGCCAAGTCAAAGTCCGGGCCACCAAAAGGAACGCCACCAGGAGCCTGCTTCAAATGTGGTAAGGAAGGACATTGGGCCTGCCAATGTCCAAACCCTCAACTGCCCACCAAACTGTGCTCCGACTGCCAGCGGCTCGGCAATTGGAGAGACGAATATCCCCTTAAAGGCTTGTTGCTGGCCCCTCTGCACAGGGGACCAGCTGGCCAAGGTGAGGACTCCTCTCCGGCCTTAGAGCTCCTTGGCTTCATGGACAGCTGATGTGGCCTGGACTCGAAGACCCCCATCACCCTCACCGAGCCCAGGGTAACGCTACAGATAGCAAGTCCATCTCATTCCTAGTGGACACAGGGGCTACCTATTCAGTCTTGCCATCACATTCTGGCCTCTTTACCCCTTCCCAGATCTCGGTCATGGGGGTTGACGGAACTCCACCACACCCCCTTCGTACCTTTCCTTTAAACTGCAGCCTTGATAATGTCCCCTTCACACACTCCTTCTTGGTCATACCCTCCTGCCCCATTCCACTCCTAGGAAAAGACATCTCGCAGCTCCTAGGGGCCTCCTTACAGATCACAGCGAGCCTAAACCCCTCCTCCCACCTTCTCCTTCCTCTGCTCGAAGACCCTACCCCGTTAACCCAACCTCCAATCTCACCCACCCCAGTCAGCCCTCAGCTATGGGACACCTCCAAGCCTGTTGTGGCCTCTCACCACACCCCAGTCACCATCACGCTGAAAAACCCCACCATCTTCCCTTCTAGACCCCAGTTTCAAATCTCTGAAACCCATCGTAAAGGTCTCAAACCTATCATCTCCCCCCTTATGGGGCAGGGACTTTTAATTCCAGCCAACTCCCCATGTAACACCCCAATTCTTCCAGTTCAGAAACCATCAGGAGCATACCGGTTAGTCCAAGACCTAAGTCTCATTAATGAAGCAGTAGTCCCTATCCACCCGGTGGTCCCAAACCCCTACACTCTCCTCTCCCACATCCCACCTACCACCACCCATTTTTCTGTTCTAGACCTCAAAGACGCCTTCTTTACTATCCCCCTCCACCAGGATTCATATTTTCTTTTTGCCTTTACCTGGACTAACCCTGACACGAACCTCTCACAACAACTGACATGGACAGTCCTTCCCCAAGGCTTTAGAGACAGCCCCCATCTCTTTGGGCAGGCTCTTGCCCCAGATCTTGCCACCTGTGACTTAGGCTCAAGCACTGTCCTCCAGTATGTAGATGACCTCCTCCTGTGCAGTCCCTCATTATAAGAGTCTCAACAACACACAGCCCTCCTCCTTAACTTTTTAGCAGACAAAGGATATTGGGTTTCCCCCACCAAGGCTCAGATTTCCACACAGACTGTCACCTACTTAGGTCTGTCCATAACCCCTACCACATGGAGTCTCACTGCAGACCGCACTTGCCTCCTCCATGAGCTCCAACCCCCCACCAGTGGAGATCAGATTCTCTCCTTCTTGGGATTAGTGGGGTTCTTCAGACACTGGGTTCCTGGCTTTGCCCTCTTGGCCAAGCCCCTGTATGACGCTGCAAAAGAAACTCCAATGGGACCCCTGACTTCTCCCAAGCTGGTAGAGAAAGCCTTCACCATGTTACGGGACACACTCCTGCAGGCCCCCTCTCTAAGCCTTCCCAATCCCACCCATCCATTTCACCTTTTCACCAACGAACTCCAAGGCGTAGCAATTGGTGTCCTGGCCCAACCTTTTGGCCCCTCCTACCGTCCGGTTGCTTACCTCTCCAAGCAGCTGGATCCAGCCTTACGGGGGTGGCAGCCATGTCTCTGTGTCCTGGGTAGTGCCACAGAGTTAGGCAAGGAGGCCCTCAAGCTGACTCTCTGCCAGCCAGTGGTCATTTTCTCACCCTACCACCTTACTGATCTGCTCTCACACCCGGCTCTCACTATTGAGCCCTTCACGCCTCAAAGAGCTGCACCTTCTGTTTCTAGAGAATACCACTTTATCTCTTTACCTCTCCCCTTGGCTCAACCTAGTCACCCTCTTACCAGCGCCTACCATCAATCCTGAACCCACTCACTCTTGTCCCGAAGTTCTTGACTTTCTTGGGCAGCCCCTAGACAGGATATCTGACATTCCACTCCCCAATGCTGACCTCACTCTGTTCGTCGATGGCAGTTCTGTGGTGGGGGCCAGCGGAGGGCGACCTACATGGTGATCACTCTTGCTTCTACCCTAGAAGCACAACCGCTGCCTTAGGGCACCACCTCACAAAAAGCAGAACTCATCACTCTCATCCGAGCTCTCTCTCTGGCAAAAAACAAGCGAGTAATCATCTACACAGACTCCAAATACACCTTTTTCATTGTTCACAGTCACTCTACTCTCTGGACGGAACGTGGGTTTCTCACATCTAAAGGCTCTCCCATCATTAATGCAACTCTAATCTCTGAACTCCTCCAAGCTTTAAAATTACCTGCAGAAGTAGCTGCTGTTCACTATAAGGGGCATCAAACCTCACGAGACCCCTGTCTCCCAGGACAATGCCCGGGCTGATGCTGCAGAATGAAAACTGACCACTGGAGCTTCTCCCTCCCGCATACTCTTCCTGTCCACCCCTGTACCTCCTTCCTATACTCCTCAGGAATACTCTTTCCTGTATGCCCAGGGTGGCCGCATTGGCAGTGGAGGTTGGATCTTCCTCAATGGAAAAATTGCCATTCCCCAGCAGCAGGCTGTTCCCCTCCCCTCAGAAATCCACCAGTCACTGCGCATTGGCCCCAAGGCTCTGTTCAAGTTCCTAGGTCCCCTCTTCTCCTTCCCAGATCTTCTCCAGTCTATCAAGCAGGTGCATACTGAATGCTCAGTCTGCTCTAAAACATCAACCCAGGGAGGCCTTAAATCCCAGTTTCCAACTCACCAGATAAGAGGACATCTCCCTGGCCAGGACTGGCAAATCAACTTCACTCACATGCCTCCACACAAGAAATACCATTATCTCTTAACCTTTGTTGATACCTTTTCAGGCTGGATAGAAGCCTACCCTACCGCTCGGGAAACAGCTGACACAGTTGCTGCTCTCCTCGTCGAGCACATTGTCCCGCGCTTCAGGTTGCCTGCCTCCAGCCAGTCAGACAACGGCCCTGCCTTCATCTCCCAGGTTGTGCAATTTCCACCTCACTGGGCATCACCCAGAAGCTTCACATCCCAAACCATCCTCAGTCATCGGGTAAAGTTGAACATGCCAATGGGATTCTCAAGTCACACCTAACCAAACTTACCCTAGAAACAAAAACCTCTTGGCCTACACTCCTCCCATTAGTCCTAGCTAGAATCAGAGCCACCCCCAGGGAGCTGTCAGGATTGAGCCTGTTTGAACTGTTTTACGGCAGGCCTTGTCTAATCAACAATAAGTTACCAGTTTCTCCTCCACCTCTGGCCTCCTACCTGCCCTACCTTTCCCTCCTAAGACATCTCCTTAGAGAACATGCTGACCGAACCCTCCTGCCGGTAGGAGGACCACAAGGGGCAGACCACACAATTCCTCTCCAACCAGGGGACCAGGTATTGCTCAGGGAGCTGAAGCCCAGACCTCTCCCGCCTAAGTGGATGGGACCCCATACAGTAATACTCACCCCCCCTACAGCAGCCAAGTTTTGGGCCTTCCCTCTTGAGTTCATGTCTCCCGCCTTAAACTAGCCCTGGCTAGCAGCGAGTGGTCGGCCAAAATCCTGGGAGACGCCAGGATCTGTTTCACCTGGAACCCGGCTTCCCACCATGATTCCCCTTTGGGCCACCCTTCTCCTCCTTCCTCTCCTTAACCAGACAATACTAGCCAGCCCACAGCCTAAACTAGAAAAGGCTCTTGATGCCTCAGTTACCTTGTTGGCCTCTCTGCAGAGACAGCAGCAGTGCTGCTTCTACATAAATGAGAGAGGCCTAGTGGAAAAAAACATCAACGCCTTACAAAATCTATGGGACAAACTCCACCGGGGAAAATTCCCAAACCATATTATCCCCGTGGTGGAAAAACCTCCTTTCCACTTGGTTGGCCCCAATTCTGGGGCCCCTTCTGATCATAGGCATACTATTAATGCTTGGTCCCTGTTTTTTAAAGTTTTTACAGTCACGAATTCGTGAAGTCTCCCGGGTAGCGTTCAATCAAATGCTCCTTCTCCCTATCCTCCTATCCACTGACCTCTGAGCCCCAATCCCCTCGATGCTCCCAGGTCAGCAGGAAGTAGCCAGAAAGAAACATCACCCCATATCATAACAAAGAGGTCAGAATGTTGGGTTGGACAGGATATGAAAAGGTTGACACCCACGGCAGGTGCCAAACAAAGAAAACTACAAGCTACGCAACCGCCAAAATCTTCCTGGCAACAAGTGCCTAAGTGGTCAGCCATTCTCAGTCTGCCACGGAGACTACAGCGCCCAATCCGCCTAAGACACAACAAGCCTACCCCACCCAGATGTATAAAAAATGCCCCCCCCGCCCCGCTCTACCCCGGGCACAACTTCTCTGCCCCCCTTACTCTGGACCAGAGAATCTCGCCCAGAAGCACAACCCCAATAAAATCCTGCTTTTGCCCCCCTTGTGGCTGATTTGACTTTCTTCCATGGTGGAAAAATCTTACAACCACACTCGAGGATGAACTTGGAATTCAAGGCAGCTCCATCTCCAGTGCTCTCTAGGCAGTCACTTGCCTACAAGCTAGTTTTGCAGAAAAACTAGCTTAGTTACAGGCTACCCACTGAACCAGGTGCTGAGGCCACCTGCGTAAATCTCCACACAAAAGCTAAATGCAAGCCCAAAATAAATGAAGTACAGTGAGAAGACTAGCGCGGTGATTTTCAACTGATGTGCCACAAGAATTTTTTTTTAAATACAACACCTGACTGTTTAGTCAGGGATACTGAACTCTTTTCTCTTAGATTGTGAAATTAAAAAAATAAATAAATAAATGATGACAGCTAAGACAACAATAGCCATCCAGTGTGAATGAATCAAATTTATTCCTACTTTTTGTCAGATGAGCAAAAAATATATTTTTGGAGTGCCACAGAATTTTAGCAATTAATTTATGTGTGCTGTGAGGTAAAAAAGGGTGAAAATCGCCAGACTAGTGGACCACATGTATTATTCACTGTAAGAAGAGCTACTCAAGACACAACAATTTGCAGTGGTGTGAGGGGAGAGCAAAAGACAGAAAACCACTAGAATACCCCTTGGGGATCTTTAACTCAAACTACAAAAAAATAAAATTTCAAAAAATGTAGTATAGTAGGTATATATATATATCCTTTGTATATAATTTTATGTTTATACATACATAGTGCTATCTGAGGGAAATCAATAAAATGCAAGTTAATATCTTTTCCTGAGCTAATCTGAGATTTTTAACAATCATATTGCCATTTTCACTGACTGAAATATTTATGAGTATATTTACAGAAAAATATTTACATAATTGGGTGAAAGCAGGGTCTGATGTGTTTTATGACTCCTGACCTGGAAAGGTAAAGCTCAGGGGGAATAATGATGGTTATTATTCCCATTACAGACTTCTGAAATGGCAAACCTAGATTCTCCAGTTCTCCTGCTAGGTGGGTGCTTCTAACAAGCATCGTTTTGCCTGCCAAGGGCATCGTTCTAATGTTATCTGTGAGTGCCAGCCTTACCCGCTCCCAGTCAGCACTGCTCATCAAGAATCCATCTCGGCCCCCAGTTACAGACCTGAACACTTACTAGCTAAGCCATTATAACAGTGAAGCCTGTGCATGAATTAAGGTGACAAAGTCCAGAGCTGGCAAGAGATTCCAGACACACCGGCTCTCTGCTCTACAAGATGACACAGGGGTCCAGGTTGTTTTTACCTTGCTATTTCCTCACAGCATGATATACAAAGTATCATTAGAATGATTAGTATCATTCTAAATGTGTAGGAAAGAACTTAGTGCATTATATATAATGAATGCCTTAATTCATTATCTATCCTTTCCTGGAACCCCCGGTTGAGAGAGGCTTCTGTAATACTGTCTGCACAGATGAAGCAGGTGCAACTAGCACTGTATCTGCATTTCAGCATATGGAAAAGGGACAGAGCAAGCAGAAGACAAGTGATGGTTTAAAGCACAGGTCCAAACACAAGTCCCATGGGCCGAATCCGACCCTCCACCTTGTTTTATCCAGCCTGGCACTGTTTCTACCCGGTGGCAGCACTGAGGTCCTGGCCCCTAGTTAAGGAGTAGTTACATTTATACAGTCCTAAAATTACATTTGGCCCCTTGAAGGCAACAATGAAGCTGATGTGGCCTCCAGTGAAAATAAGTGTAACACCCCTGATTTACAGTGAAGCAGAAGTTGCACATGTCACTTGCACTCACATTGCATTGTTGAGGAATTGGCTATGCTTATCTTCAATGGAAACTGAGAAACATGTTCTCTAGCTAATTGGTCATGTGCCCAGATAAAACTGATAATAATAGTATTTCTATAAAAACGAAGAGGAAAGATATATTGGGTAATAAATAGCAGTGTCTGCTTCAGGCATGGTCACCTAAGAAGCAATCGACAAACACATTCACTCTTGTGCTCATACACACACACTTGAGTTGAGATAGCGCCTGTTCTCCTGTATAGGAGACCATTCTGAGTGGCGTGGGCCCAGCTCCCACTGGGAGATGCACAGGACCCATGCACACAGATACGTCCTCCCATGGGGAATCAGGCCTGCAATGTGCCTAGGCCGCTTTGAGTCTTGCTTTTGCTAAAAACTCCCTCACCCTAATTTGCAGCAAACATTTACTGCAAAGTAGCTTCCTAAAATCCATGTTAAACCTTCCAAAGACAAGTGTAACCAGTTCAACTACTTTTCCTTTTTCATTTGCAAATATCCTTCTTCTGTGATGTGATTAGTGGCATTGACTCCTTTGTTTTCTGTAAAAGGTAACCACCTAAGGAGAACCTGAGCATGGTAAATGAGGACCATCATGTAATGTGCCCAAGATAAAAATAAAGGCCTGTCATGGCAGAGGCCGTAGTGTTTTGCTCCCCGTGAGAGCGAAGTCGCCCACTCTTTTCCTCCACAGGACTCAGTAGTCCGTGTGAATGACTTTCCCCCATCCACAATGTCTCAGACCCCACGAGCCAGGGTTTGCATCACTCCTGGAGCTTAACTCCAGTAGGAGCAGGGGAAACAAGGAAAACAAATAAACCTGATGACATCCTTCTAGCCCCCAGTTCTAACTGTCCCTAAACTGCCACTGGGCTTTTAAAATACATGAGCAAATACATTCTTTTTCATACATTTGATTTCAGTTGAGCTGACATCTTTTGCAACAAAATGTGTCCTGACTAAAGAACAAAATCTCTGTAGGCTGATACAAAACTATGATGAGGTTTTTATTATCACTGATAATACAAATCCCAACCAGCTTTTATCAGAAGTTTATTATGAGTTAGGCAGAGTACAAAGAAGCTTTCAAATGTCTTTTTAAAACTGTATCACAACACCGTATCACCCACATAGCATGTTTCACAGTCTCCAATTCTTTATGTAATTTGTTACCTGATTGGTATTTAATAAAAGCTAAATTCTACAATGACAGAGACCTTGTCCATATCCCTAGGGTCTAATATAGTGCTGGAGCATGGTATTTGCTTAATAAATATTTGCTGAATGAATGAATAAATTCAGAACTCTAAAGTCTACACTCCTAATTATTACAAAATGTTCCCTTTTTAAGATAGTAAAAATTATTGTATATTTGAAAGATTTGGAACTATTTTGTCCAGTCTGCTCATCTAGTGGATAAAGAAACAGAAATGCAAAGGGGTTATATAATTCTGTCTAGGTCACAAAACAACCCCCTAAGGCAATCTCTGTTGAAGTGGTTGCATAAATTTTTTTTGAGTCTTATAACTCGCCCAAATCATCACAGAAAACTAGCAAATCTATTGAAACAAACCCAATTTTTTCTTTTTTTTTATTTTACTGATTTTTAATTTTCTTTACAATTTTTATTGTTATTCTATTATGGTTGTCCCAGTGTTTCCCCCTTCATTCTCTGCCCAGCCTACTTCCCATTCCCACAGTTGGTACCCACACTGTTTGTTGTCCATGTCCATGGGTCATTCATATATGTTCTCTGTCTAGTCCCTTCCCTTTCTTTCCATCATGATCCCCCTCCCTGCGCCCCTCTGACAGCTGTCAATCTGTTACATGTTTCCATGTCTCTGATTCCATTTGGATCATTATATTCCTCTCATAAGTGAGACCATATGGTATTTTTCTTTCACCAACTGGTTTATTCCACTTAGCGTATTCTCTAGTTCCATCCATGCTGTTGCAAAAGGTAGAAGTTACTTCTTTCTCCCTGCTGCATAATATTCCATTGTGTAAATGTACCAGTTTTTTAATCCACCCATTTACTGATGGGCAGTTAGGCTGTTTCCAGCACTTAGCTATTGTAAATAGAACTGTTATGAACATTGGGGGATGCATAAGTTCTTTTGAATTGGTGCATCAGGATTCTTAGGGTATATTCCCAGCAGTGGAATCATGGGTCAAAAGGCAGTTCCATTTTTAATATTTAAGGAAATTCCATTCTGTTTTCCACAGTGGCTGCACCAGTATGAAATCCCACCAAGAGTGCACTAGGGTTCCCTCTTCTCCACATCCTTACCAACACTTGTTCTTTGTTGATTTATAGATGGTAGATATTCTGACAGGTGTGAGGTGATATCTCATGTAAGTTTGTGATCTGGTTTCAATTTTTTACATGTAGCAGTCCAGTTTTCCCAACAGCATTTATTGAAAGACTATTTTTCCTTCATTGTATGCTCATGCCCACTTTGTCAAATATTAATTGACCATAGAGACATTGGTTTATTTCTGGGCTCTCTATTATGTTCCATTGATCTATGTGTCTATTCTTATGTCAGTACCAGACTACTTTGAATACAGTGGCCTTTTCTTATGGTTTGATATCAGGTATTGTGATCCTTTCAACTTCATTCTTCTTTCTCAAGATTGCTGATGCTTTTGGGGATCTTTTATGGTTCCATATAAATGTTTGGAGTATTTGTTCTAGATCAGTGAAATTACCATTGGTATTTCAATAGGGATTGCACTGAATCTATAGATTGCTTTGGGTAGTATGCACATTTTAATATTAATTCTTCCAATACATGAACACAGTATATGGTTCCATTTATTTGTATTTTCCTCAATTTCTTTCTTCAGTGTTCTATAGTTTCCCAAGTACAGGTCTTCTACTTCCTCAGTTAAAGTTATTCCTAGGTATACTTTATTTTTCTTGTTGTTACAGTAAAGATTTTTCCTAGTTTCTCTTTTTGATAGTTCATTGTTAATATACAAAAATGCCATTGATTTCTGAATTTTGATCCTGTATCCTGCTACTTTGCCAAATTCATTTAGTAGGGTGAATAGATTTTTTTGATGGAGACTCTTATGTACACTATCATGTCATCTGCAAATAATAACTGTTTTACTTCCTCATTCCCAATGTGGATGCCTTTTATTTTTCTTGTCTAAGTGCTGTAGATAGAATTTCCAGTACTATGTTGATCAAAAGTGGTAAAAGCAGACATCCTACTCTTGTTCTTGATCATAGGGTAGCTTTTTGTTTTTGTCCATTGAGTATGATTTTGGCAAAGCTTTCTCGTATATGGTCTTTATTTTGTTGTGGTGTGCTCCCTCTATTCCTACTTTGCTGAGTGTTTTGTCATAAATGGGTGCTGAATTTTATCAAATGCGTTTTCAGCCTCTATTGATATGATCATATGGTTTTTGCCCTTCATTTTATTTATGTGATGTATTATATTTATTGATTTGTGAATATTGTACCTACCATCTTTGCATCCCTGGGATGAATCCCACTTGATCATGGTGTATGATCTTTTTAATGTATCACTGGATGCGGTTTGCCAATATTTTATTGAGGATTTTAGCATCTATGTTCATCAGTGATATTGGCTTGTAGTTTTCTTTCTTTGTGGTGTCTTACCTGGTTTTGGAAATAGGATAATACTGCTCTTAAAAAAAGAGTTTGGGACTCTTTCTTCTTCTTGAACTTTTTGGAATAGTTTGAGAAGAATAGGATTAAGTTCTTCTTTGAATGTTTTGTAAAATTCACCATCCAGTCCAGGGCTTTTGTGTGCAGGGAGTTTTTTTATTGGTGCTTCAGTTTTGCTAGTTGTTTTCAGTCTATTCAGGCTTTCTGCTTCTTCTTGATTCAGTTTTGGGAGGTTGTGTGTTTGTAGAAATTTATGCATTTTACCCAGGTTGTCCAATTTCTTGACATATAGTTTATAGTAATTTCTTACAATCCTTTGTATTTCTGTGGTATCAGTTTTTACTTCTTTCAGATTTTATTTGGGTCCCCTCTCTTTTTTTCTTGATGAGTCTGATTAAAGGTTTATTAATTTTGTTTATTCTTTCAAAGAACCAGGTCCTGGATTCATTAATCCCTTAAACTGTTTTTTATTTGTTTGTTTGTTTGTTTTTGTCTCTATGTCATTTAATTCTGCTCTGATCTTGATTATTTCTTTCCTTCTACTTGCTCTGGGTTTTGTTTGTTGTTGCTCCTCTAGTTCTTTTAAATGAAGGGTTAGGTTCTTTATTTGAGATCCTTCTGTATTCTTTAGATAGGCCTGTGTTGCCATGAATTTCCCTCTCAGGACTGAATTCACTGTGTCCCATAGGCTTTGGGTTGTTGTGTATTCATTTTCATTTGTTTCTAGGTACTTTTTGAGTTGTTTCTTGATCTCATTCTTAACCTATTCATTATTTAATAATATATTATTTAGTCTCTAAGTATTTGAATGCTTTTGAGTTTTTCTTTCAGATTGTTTCTAGCCATTGTGATCTGAGAAAACACTTGATATGATTTCAATTTTCTTAAATTTGTTAAGGCTTGTTTTATGCCTTACCATGTGGTCTATCTTTGAAAATGATCCATGTGCTTTAAAATACTGTATATTTTGCTTCTTCGGAGTGAAATGCTCAGTAAATATCAATTAAGTCCATTTGATCTAGAGTGTTGTTCAATGCCACAATATCCTTGTTTTTTGTTTCATTGATCTATCCATTGTTGAAAGTGGGGTGTTAAAATTCCCTACAATGACTATATTGTCCATCTCCTTCTTAAAGTCCTCCAAGGCTTTCCTTATGTATTTAGGTGATCCTATGTTGCGTACGTATATGTTACAAGGGTTATATCCTCTTGGTTGACAACTCCCTTAGTATTACATAGTGACCTTCTTTGTCTCTTGCTTTGGGCTTTTTAAAAAGTTGACCTTGTGTAATATAAGTATTGCTACCCCAGATTTTTTTCATGCCCATTTGCTTGGAATATTTTTTCCATCCCTTTACTATCAGCCTGTGTAGATCTTTTGTTCTGAAATGGATCTCTTGCAGACACCATAGGTTCAGGTCATGTTTTCTTATCCATTCAGCTACCCTATGTCTTTTGATTGAAGCATTTAATCCATTTACAGTTAAGATTATTATTCATAGGTATTTATTCATTGCCATTTTTTTCCTTTTGTGCCTGTTTTCCTCTCTTGCTCTCTGTCTGTCTCTCTTCTTCTTCCTCTTCTTGATGCAGTCCCTCTAGCATCTCTTGCAAAGCTGCTTTGGTGAAGATATACTCTTTTAGCCCTTTTTTTGTTGGGGACTCTCCTTATTTTGCCTTGCATTTTAAATGAGAGTCTTGCTGAGTAGAGTAGTCTTGGTTGCCTTTGCTTTTCATTACTTGAAATATTTTATGTCATTCCCTTCTGACTTGTAGTGTTCAATTGAGAAGTCAGCTGATAGCTTTATTGGAGCTCCCTTGTATGTTACTAGCTGTTTCTCCCTAGTTACCTTTAAGAGTCTCTCTTTGTCTTTAAATTTTGCCAATTTATATATGATGTGTCTTAGAGTAGGCCTCTTTGGGTTCATCTTGATTGGGACGCTCTTTGTTTCCTGAACTTGTGTGACTTTTTCCTTCACCAAGGTAGAGAAGTTTTCTGTCATTTTTTTCAAACAGGTTTTCTAGCTCCTGCTTTTCTTCTTCTCCTTCTGGAATCCCTATAATGTGATTATTGTTATGTTTCATGTTGTCCTGCAGTTCCCTTAAACTATCTTTTTTTTTAGTCTTTTTCATTTTATTGCACTAACAGGGTGTTTTGTTCTACATTGTCTTCCAACTTGCTGATTCATCCTCTTTTAAATTTAGCCTGCTTTTGATTTCTTCTAGTGTATTCTTTATTTTGGGTACTGTATTATTCATTTCTTCCTGGTTCTTATTCATATTTTCTATGTCCTTTTTCATGCTGATGCAGTTCCCACTGATTTCCTTGTAGTTTTCACTGAGTTCCTTTAGCATCCTAATAACCATTACTTTGAACTCTATGTCTGATAAAGTCCTTGCCTCAATTTCATTTAACACTCTTTCTGGGGGTCCCTCCTTTCCTTTCAACTGGTGGTTGTTTCTTTGTGTCTCCATTTTAGGTGTCATTTTTTTTGTTTCTGCATATTAGATTGATCTGCTTTGACTCCCTGTCTTCATGGGATGGCCTTCTGCAGTTGGAGTCTGTGGGACTCAATGGTGCACTTTCCTTAGACTCCTGAGCAGGATACTCTATGGAGGCCCTTTAGCAGTTTATGTAGGCTTCTTGTTGTAACTGGGTATTGGTTGTTATTGGTCCTTTCATTGGCTGGTTTGTCGCTCTGGCTGCCTGACTGAGATTCACAACCCCCACCATGTTTTGTATGCTGTTGTACAAGAGCCACCAGAACAGAACAAAACAACCCAACAACAACAACAAAACAACACCAGTAAAAATACTCCCCAACCACTACTGTGATATCAACAACAAATGAGCTAAGATTAATAAAGGTGGAAAGAGAATAAGAATATTACATGAAGGGAAAAAAGAATATGAGGTAACTAAGAGAAAGAAAAAGGATTTTGAGAGAGCAGGGGCAGGAGAAATAATAAGAGTAGGGAATAGAAACAAGGTGAAGAAAAGGAGAAAATAAAATTTACAACATAAATAAAACATTGAGGGAATAGGGCAAACTGGAGTAAGAAAAGGGAAGAGTACAATATGAGGTTTGAGAAAAAATTGTGAAAAAATAGGAACCAAATTGAAGAAAAACAACCACCCTGGTGACATCCACAACAAGGAGCAAAGATTAATAAAGGTGGAAAGAGAATAATAATATTATAAGAAATAAAAAAATAAATGAAAGAAAAAAGATAGTGAGATGTCTAAATGAAAGAAAAATGAGTTTGAGAGAATAGAGGAAAGAGAAATAATAAGCATAAGTGTTAGAAACCATACAATGAAAGGGACAAAATAAAATTTTAAATGAAAGTAAGACAGGGTAGGAGAAAAGGGAAATGGAGTAGGACAGGGGAACAGTAAAATATGAGAATTAAAACAAAAAATAGGGAACAACTATGGATAAAACTGAAGAACTGCAACAACAACCCTATATCAATGACAACCAAGCAAATATTAATACAGGTGGAATGACAAAAAAGGACAAGAAGGGGGAAAGGTTATGAGTGACTAGTGGGAAGAAAGAGTGCCCTGAGAGGATGGCGGAAGAAACCAAGAATGAGGAACAGAAACAAGGTGTAGAAAAGGGAAAAAAAATAAAATTTAAAACAAAATAAGAAAGAGGAGGATGAAGGCAAATGGAGTAAAAGAAAGACTAAAATATAAGATTTGAATTAAACCTAAACTAAAAGTTAAAAAAATAATAAAAATAAATATATAAAAATTAAATTAAATTAAAAATAGTGAAATTATAGGAACAAGACCGAAGACAAAGAAACAATGTTAAAAACATGCAGGAGGGAGATAGCACAAATAGTGAAAAAACACAAGGTGTAATTTGTCTCAGCGGAGTCTAGCATTTGTTGGCCTACTGTCTTCACCTTCGGGATCTGTCCCTGATGTCGGTTGGTGTCCCAGTCTAGGGACAAGCAGGTTATTCAAGGCTACAAGTGATCCACAGTGTGTGGCTATCTCCTTCAGGCTTAGCTGGTTCTTGCTGTTCTGCTCTGCTGGCTTTTTATCAGCACAGCCCAGGGGTGGTTCATCTGAAGTCCAACAGCACCTCATGTACCACTTCCACGCGCCTCCAGAGGAGGCCTCTGGAGCAATCAGGTGAGTGGGATCCCTGGATCGTGCCCCTCACTCCAGGGAGTTGCTGTTCAGTCTTCAGGGAATATGGTGGGTATGTTTCCTCACCCCTGCACCACACCCCTTGGTCTGTCCCATATTATTTCCAGTAATGCATAGTTTCTGATGAATTAGCTGTCTGTTTCATGTGTGGGACCAATCTATGTAAAAGGGTCAGCTTTTTCCTGCTTTGCACTGATGGCAGCTCTGTATGAAAGCCAAGGCGGAGCAGGGCCTGGAATACCTCTTGCTGTGCCAATTTCGAATCTCTTTGCTCTGCTATTTTCAGTGGAATAAGGCCCGAAGAAGAGCCAGTATAGTGTCTGATAAAAGTTCATAAAGAGCTCTTTTAAAGGTACGTACCAGGCGGGGGGTTATTGAACCTAGCCTTACTGTTCTGTGGAGTTTGCAATCCTGCAGGTGGGGGAAGGGCACACCTTCCCTTTCCCAGAGGCTTGTACTCCGTAGTTTCAGTGGCCCTCCTTCCTGCAAAAAATCTCTGGTGCTCAGCTCCTGTCTGTCCATTTTCCAGCTTATTGTTCTTGCAGGGGACTCAGACCAAAATCTTCCATTCTGCATGCAGCCCCCTGCTCACCAGCTGCACTGGGCAGGGGCCCATAATCCCTTTGCCCTGTAGCCTCCCACTCTTCCTGGACAGCTGGGTTCAGTAGCCATGAACTGTGCTTTGAATTTGGCCTCTTTGCTGGCAGTGCATCTCTGTGCACATGTGGGTTTCCAGCTCAGCCACACCTGCACTCTCCTCTTTAAATAAGTCCCTATGTGGCACCCACTCTGCAGTTCTGAGCCACCGCCTGGCTGTCCATGTACTCCACTTCCCCAAAAGGCAAAAAGATTTTTTCCATCAGGTCTGGCGGCAGCCTGCCGTTGCCTCCAACAGTCTTAGGAGCTAGAATTTTTCTCTCTTAGGCTCTATCAGTTGGCACTGCTGCTATGGATGTGCTACTGAAAGTGTGTGTGTAGCCTGAGTCTCCTAGACTCTGTATATCTTCCCAACTCTCTCCTGATTAGGGTTGTTGGCTCCCCGTGCCGGACTCTGGTCCCATTCTAGGAAAAGTGGGAGCTACTCAGCGCTGTTTTCTCTCCTCTGATCATTCCTCTGCAGCAGGCACTTTCATGCAGTGTACCTCCCCTTCAACTTATAAAATTGCTTACTGGTTTGTGCAAAGCCTCCTCTGTACTCCTTGGCATCAAAAAATTCCTATCAGCCAAGATTCTGTTAATTGCTCAGGTCATTTATCAGAATATCAACTGAAAATCCATGCTGGGGGCACAAGCAAGCGGACTCAGCTTCCATATACTTGGCCACAATCTTCTTCCCCCTCAAATGTTTTAATTATGTATAAATAAAATGATTTGACTAAAATTAGTGATTTTCCACTTCAATTATTTAACATTGTGGCTGTTCAAGTTTACAAGTCTCACTAATTGATTATCATTCCTACTTCACACCTTTTCCACTCATTAGCTTATTCACATTTAACATCTTCACTTTTTTTTGCTTTAAAAAAATTCAAGAGTGAGCTGGTCAAGTTGGAGACAGATAAACAAGGCTTGCCTCCTCTCACAACCACAGCAAAAATTACAATTAGACTACAAAACAGCTATCACCCAGAATCACCAGAAAATCTAGCTGTGTGGAAGTCTGACAAACAAGGAATTAAAGAAGCGAAACAAGCCAGGCAGAGAAAGACAAATACCATATGATCTCACCTTTAACAGGAACCTAAACAACAAAACAAAGAAACAAGCAAAATATAACCACAGACACTGAAATAGAGGACAGGCTGACAGTGACCACAGGGGAGAGAAGAGGGAATTTCAGGGGACAATGGGAAGGGTTCACGGGAACAAATTTAAAGGACACATGGACAAAAACTAGGGGGAGGGTGGTAATGGAAGGGAAGTGGGGAGGGTTGCGAGGGTGGGCTGGATTGGGAGTAAAAGGGAGAAAACTGCACTTGAACAATGATTAAAATAAAATTAAAAAAAAAAAAAAGAAGTGACATTCATCCAAACTCCCAGGAGGGGTGGAGGCAAGGAGATACGTGGAGAGGTGCAGAGACAGGGAGAAACAGAATGGTGGGCCTACACCCACATGTGGTGGATAAAAATCAGGAGGGATACCTCAGGGGTGAGGGATCTGAGCCCCGCACCAGACCATCCAGCCCAGGGTCCCAGTGACAGAGACTTTTCTTCCTGGCATTGGGGGTTGGTCCCTACAACTTCTGGTAAAAACCAGTGGGGTTGGGATGGGAAACTGAGGGATTCTCAGGAGTCTCCTGAGACTCCTGAAACAAAACTCCTCCTGCAACAGACTTAGGACTTATGCAGACTCACTTGCCTCTGGGGTCCAGCACAGGGCCAACAGCTGGAAGGGCACCAGTGGCATACGGAAAGAAATTAAAGT
Organism: Phyllostomus hastatus; assembly: GCF_019186645.2. Taxonomy (NCBI): domain Eukaryota; kingdom Metazoa; phylum Chordata; class Mammalia; order Chiroptera; family Phyllostomidae; genus Phyllostomus; species Phyllostomus hastatus. The sequence goes on along the minus strand of NW_025334017.1, from coordinate 6,958,715 downwards.
GTCTGGCATCAGGATGAGTGCTGGGGGATAGCTTCTTCCTAGTAAAACTCAAGAAACCAGGCAGTGGCATTGTCCCCTTTCTAAGTTCTTTCCAACACAGAGCCACAGAGCAGTAACACCATATCAGAGACTCCTTCTACCTGGTTCACAGGGGTAGCCCCACCCAGGTGATTACCTAAAGGTCCACCCCATTCAACTTATTTGTGTGCTTTTCTACAATAGGCCACCCTACTAAGACAGGGATTCAAAGTAGCTCTTACTAGTACATAGAAACAAACACAGGGAGGCTATCAAAATGATGAAACAGAGATATTTGGCCCAAATGAAAGAACAGAACAAAACTCCAGAAAAAGAACTAAACAAAATGGAGATAAATAATCTAACAGATTCAAAACACTGGTTATTAGGATGCTCAAGGAACTCACTGGGTACTTCAACAACATAGAGAAGACCCAGGCAGAAATGAAGGTTACACTAAGTGAAATTAAGAAAAATTTATAAGAAACCAACAGTGGACTAAATGAAGCCAAGAATCAGATCAATGATTTGGAACATAAGCAAGAAAAAAAACATTCGGTCAGAAAAGCAAGAAAAAAAAATCCAAAAAACAAAACCCCAACAAGGTTAGGCTACTGAGTCTCTGGGACAACTTCAAATGTGTCAACATTTGAATCACAGGGGTGCCAGAAGGAGAAGAGAAAGAACAAGAAAATGAAATCTTATTTTAAAAAAAAAAAGAAAGAAAACTTTCCTAATTTGGTGAAGGAACTAAACATATAAGTCCAGGAAGTGCAGAGAGTCCCAAACAAGTTAGACCCAAAGAGGACCACACCAAGACACATCATAATTAAAATGTTTAAAGGTTAAAGATAAAAAGAGAATCTTAAAAGCAGCAAGAGAAAAGGAGAGAGCTGCCTACAAAGGAGTCCCCATAGACTAACAGCTGATTTCTCAAAAGAAGCCTTAGAGGCTAAAAGGGACTGACAAAATATATTCAAAATGATGAAAAGCAAGGCTAGATTATTCTATCCAGCAAAGCTATCATGTAGAATTGAAGGGCAGACAAAATGCTTCTCAGACACAGTAAAGCTAAAGGAGTTCATCATCACTAAGCAATTATTATATGAAATGTTAAAGGGACTTTTTTAATAAAAAGAAGATGATCAAAACAACGAGGATTAAAATGGCAATAAATTCACAACTATCAACAAGCAGAACAGGAATAGAACCATAGATATGGAGATCATTTGGAGGTTTATCCACTGGGGGGAAGAAAAGGGGGGGAAGGTGCAGGGATTAAGAAGTACAAATTGGTAGGGACAGAATAGACAGGGGGTGTTAAGAACAGTATAGGAAATAGAAAAGTCAAAGAACTTACATGCACAATCCATAGACATGAACTAAGGGGGGATTGCTGGAGGAAATGGGAGACACCAGCTAGAGGGGTCAAAAGAGGGAAAGTACAGACAACTGTAAGAGCATAATCAATAAAATATATTTAAAAAATAAATAAAGCCAGTGGGGAAATAGATGCATACTCAAGAAGAAATTTAGGTAGCATTTAGTTCTGTCAATAAATTTTGAACTAAATAATTGCTTACATCTTTTTGTCTGATACTTCTAAACTTTCAGAAACTCATATTGCATGGATCTAATGATAAACTAATTACTCTTGGATTACAGAGAAGTCATTTATAATCCTTAATTTTAATTAAAGTATAATTGAGAAAAATACCATATCCCTTGTGAATAAGCATATTATTTAAAAACAAGAGATATAGACAAAGTAAACAGTAACTATGTGTTCTTTATAATAAGCACTCACTACAACATATTATATGTTATACATAACATATATATTGTATATGTTATAAATGTTACATATTGTATAAATTCTCACTTAACATATATTAAGTATTTAATATATATAAAGTATATATATATAAAGTATTATATATATAAATACTTTAGCCCTGACTGGTGTGGCTTAGTTGGTTTAGCATTGTCCAACAAAGCAAAAAGACACAGGTTCAATTCCTAGTCAGGGCGCATGCCTGGGTTGCAGGTCTGGTCCCCAGTCAGTAAATGTACTAGAGGCATCCAGTTAATGTTTCTCTCACACATTAATGTTCTCTTGCTTTTTCTCCTACCTTTCCCTTCTCTCCAAAAAAATAAATAAATAAAGTCTTTTTAAAAAGTAAAATAAAAACACTTCAGTGATTAAAATAACTTGTAAAAGTAGAAGTTAAATGTAAATCTGCTGAATCTGTAGCAACATCACCTTTTTAATGTCTGACACTGTGAATTTGGATTTTCCCCCTTTTTTAATTTTACCAGAGGTGTGTCCGTTTTATTAGTCTAAAAAACAACCTTTTCATTTTGTTGATTCTTTCTGTTTATTTATATTTCATTAATGTTTGTTTTTCTTATTATTCCTTCTACTTACTTTATTTTGCTCTTTTTTATAAACAACTCGACGTTTCAGTCCTTCTTTCTAATATGTCAGTTTAACACTATGCATTTGCATCTAAGTTCTGCTCTAACTGCATATCACATTTTAAATGCAATATTTTATTTATCATTCAGCTCAAAACACTTCCTGACTTTCATTATGACTTATACTTTTACCTATGGGTTAAAGTGTATTTTGAAGTTTCAAAATATATGGAAATTTTATAGTTTCATTTTGTCATTGATTTTTAGCTTTAATAGTGTTGTAGTCAAAGAACATACTTGATTTTATTTCAATACTTGAAATTTGCTAATTTTTTATACCACAATATTTGGGCATTTTAAATGTTCTATATAATCTTTGAGAGAATATAAATATATGTAGTTGTATTGTTTAAATCATCTGTAACTATACTAATTTTTTCTGCTTTTTCTATCAATTTTTGAAGATGTGTGTTAAAATCTTATATTATGGTATTGATTCATTTATTTCTCTTTGGGAAGGCCAGAGGGGCTCTATGAATAGGTGCATACAAAATTTTAAATTGTTAAATTTTTTAAAGATTTTTAAAATTTATTTTTTTGAGATACGGGAAAGGAGGGAGAAAGAGAGGGTGGAAACATCAATGGGTTGCTTCTCATCTGTGTTCCTACCAGGGACCAAACCCACAGCCCAGGCATGGGCCATAACCAGGAATTGAACCTACAACCTTTTACTTTGTGGTACAACACCCAGCCAACTAAGCCACACAGGTCAGGGCTAAAATTATTAAATTTTCACATTGAATTAACCATTGTGTCATATGAAATATCCCTATTTATCTCTAATAATGCCCCTTACTTAATGTTTAATTTTTGTGATATTAATGAAACTACACCAGCTTCATTGTGGTTAGTATTTCCCTAACACACATACCTTCCATCTTTTAACTTTCTATCTTTATCCTCAAGTTTTAGATTTGGATCTTTAAATATCATATACCCATAGTTTTGGACTATAAGATGCACCTTTTTTACCCCAAATTTGGGAGAAATAATGGTTGTTAATGCTGCTATTGAGTTCTGTTTACATTTACATTGGTGACATATTATGTTATTTATGTTATTAAATATTTTACCACATTTTTTGCTTCAAATATTTTTCCTATCTTCCTTCTCTAAAACCCAGGTGCATCTTATGGTCTGAAAAATATGGTAGTTATTTTTTTTCAAACTTGGTAATCTTTGTGTTTCAATAAAAATATTTAGTTATTTATATTTAATAGAATTATTGGTATATTTGGCATAAGGCTACCATTTTATTCTGTTTTCCATTTGTTACACTTGCCCTGACTTTTTCTTTGTCCTTATCTTCATGTAGATTGAATATTCATTCTGATTTAATTCCTTCCCTCTCTACTAACTTGGAATGAATACAGTCTTTCTATTTATTTACTATTTATCCATGCCATACAACATGCAAATGTAACTGTCACAGGTGGGCACAGGTAACCAGGTTCTTGATGATCAGGACAAAGAATTGAACTGAACACCCAGAGTTCATAGAAGAGAACATGGGAGCAGGCCAATCCAAGCAGAGATTGACCTCATGTGCTGGAGGGACTCTATTTTTATAAGGCAGATCCTTCCTGGCTAGTTCTGGTGGGCTTTTACTGCACATGTACAAGTAGTTGTATTACTTTAAAGCTACTGCACATGTGGTCTCCCATGATTTTCCCTGATTGGCCACCAGGGAAGAGGGTCCCACAATGCTACCAAATTGACTCCCGTTTCTCCTGGGGTGCCCCTGTACTAGGTTCACCTTTCCCTTAGCCAGAGAACTGTAGCTCTCCATGTCAGAGATTGGTAAAAAGGAAAGGAATTATTTATTCAAGTTATACAGACTTAATGTTACAGGGTGCAGCCAAGAGGGGGGACCCCAAATAGGCATTTGAAATGGGGTCCAGAACTCAAGGTGTCCAGGAGATTTTAAGATGTCTTCACCCCTTCCCTCGCAGGTGTGAGTTGGGGGAAGGGGCACACAGAGCTAGAACATGCAGGGCAGCTTTGCAGCTAATCCATGGCATGGTCATTTAACATACCTATAGCCTTTGGCTGGTCACTTAGATATGCTAAATAGCTATGGCCATGCTCTAGACCAGGGGGATGGAAAGGGACCTCCCCCACAAGATGTGACTGGGGGGCAGGTCCCCCAAGTTACAGCACCTGTGTGGGAGCTCAGAGAAGATTGGCTCCATGACATGGGGTCACACCCACCCAGACCCACAATGGCAACCAGAAAAGCTGGAAAGGACAGCCAAGTTCTGGCATGTGAGGCCAAGTGTAGGAGGAGTCAAAAATGGGGCTGCAGAAGAAGATTGGCTCGGGGATTTAAACCCAGATGCAGCAGCCATTGTAGGGAGAACCACACAGCTATGGCAGTGCAGAGAGGATCACAGCTATTGAGAGGAAAGAGAACTACGCGTCTTTGGCAGAGTGGGGACTCCCGCAGCCCTGTGAGAGAGAATCACCACTCGGCTTTGGCAAGAGTGGCAACCACCCTCTGCAGCCATTGCAGGGGACAATCATGTGGTTTTGGCAGAGTGGGGACTCCTGTGACCCTGAGAGAGAGAGGACTACGAGTCTTGCCAGAGTGGGGACCCCCGCAGCTTTAGAAGGGGGGAACCACCACCCAGTTTTAGCAGAGATCCCGGCGGCACAGCTGAGGGTGCCAGGAACCCAGGGAGGTCTACCAGTCAAGACAGAATACTAACTGGGAATAACCAGAGGACTGTCTGAGCCATGGACTTCTATTTCCTTTCCTGAGATATGCTACTCTGGACTGGGCAAAGGGGGAAGGAAGGACTGTGTCTGTCTGTGGGTGTTTTAAGGGACTTTAGGATTTTTGATGAAGATATTAGGTCACTACTTTAAGTTTGTAAAGCATTAAATAAACATTTCCTTTCCTTTTCACGAATCTCTGGCATTGAGAGACCTCTTTCCTATAGATGGCGGACATAATGGACCTGGGGGCTTCTTGCAGTAATAGTATACCATCCCAAGGCCCCCCCCCCTTGTTGTGCTCTGTAACATTAAGAGTAATGACTTAATGTCTTTATCAAAATCCCAAAGTCCCTTAAAACATCCACAAATACACACAGTCCTTCCTTCCCCCCTTTTGCCCAGTCTGGGGTACCGTATCACAGGAAAAGAAATAGAAGTCCATGGCTCAGACCTCCTTCAGTTCTTAGCACCATCAGCTGTATCCCCAGGATCTCCAGCTAAAGCCATGTGGTGGTTCTCTGGTAAAGCCACGTGATAGTTTTCTGCTAAAGCTGCGTGGTGATTCTTTGCTAAAGCTGCACGGTGATTCTTCTCATGGCTGTGGGGCGGGGGGTCCCCACTCTGGCCAAAGCCACATGATTCTCCCTCACCAAGGCTGCAGAGGTCCCTGCTCTGCCAAAAGCGCACGGTTCTCTCTTCAATGGCCGCCAAGTCTGAGTTTAAATATCCTTCCAGCTTTACTGGGCTCCATCATGAGTCTGTGCAGAGGTGGCCCCATGTCGAGGAGCCAATCATCTCCAAACTCTCATGCAGGCACTGTAACTAGGGGGAGTTGCCTCCCAGTTACATCTTGGGGGGAAGTTCCTTCCATCCCCCTGGCTGAGAGCTTGGCCACAGCTATTTAACATATCTATGTAACCAGTTAAAGGTTATAGATATGTTAAATGACCATGCCAGAGGTTAGCTGCAAAAATTAGTTGCTATGCAAAACAGCTCTCAATGGCCCTGCTCCATTTGTCCCTTCTCTCAACTCACACCTGTGGTGGAAGGTGAGGACATCCTATATATCTTTCTAATATTTTCTGGACCCCTTGAATTCTGAACCCCATTACAAATCCTTCTTTTGGGGACCCTCTGGCTGTACCCTCCTACAGGCAGGCATGGCCCCATTTCATGGAGCCAACCATCTCCAAGGTCTCATGCAGTTGCTATAACTAGGGGAAGTTGCCTCCCAGTTACATCTTGGGGGGAAGTTCCTTCCATCCCCCTGGCTGAGAGCTTGGCCACAGCTATTTAACATATCTATGCAACCAGTTAAAGGTTATAGATATGTTAAATGACCATGCCAGAGGTTAGCTGCAAAGCTGTTGCTGTACAAAACAGCTCAGTGGCCCTGCTCTGTGTGTCCCTTCCCTCAACTCACACCTGTGTGTGTGGGGGGGGGGGCAGGGCGGGGGTGTGAGAACATCCTATATGTCTGTCTAATATTTCCTGGACATCTCGAATTCTGGACCCCATTACAAATCCTTTTGGGGGGAGGGCCCTGGCTGCACCCTCCTACATAACTTTGTCAAATTCTAAAAGTAATTAATGCTATTACTCTTTTTAAAGAAAATACAGGAACTTCAAAGTCCTGGCTCTTTGGTAAAACTTTTAAGCCTGTCAGTTTCAGTTGCTAAATAAGTTTGTTGTGAAGATTGAGTAAGTTAGGTACTATATATATCACAATGCGTGGCAGAGAATAGCTGCCTTTCTACTTTTCTGATTACATAAAATAATTCAATCTGAAGACTTTTTCATGGGGGAAGGTGAGCCTATGTTTGGTGAGATCAAATGTTGTGGAGGGGGGCTGAGTGGGGGGTCTACATAATCAGCAAAGCAGTAAGGAAATTAGTTTTCTGGGAATAGATCTTGTGTCACTCTGAGCTGGGGATCATCTGGCATGCTTACATGGTCATTTTGCTCCCTCTCCTCTGCCTGTGTCTTTTATAGTCCAGTTCAAATGTCCACCTCTGAGTCAGAATGTTACAGGGTACAGCCAAGGGGGGGCCCCAAATAGGGATTTGGAATGGGGTCCAGAATTCAAGGTGTCCAGGAAATATTAGAAAGACATATAAGATGTCCTTACCCCTTCCCCCTTCAGGTGTGAGTTGGGGGAAGGGACAAATGGAGCAGGGCCATTGAGAGCTGTTTTGTATAGCAACAGCTTTGCAGCTAACCTCTGGCATGGTCATTTAACATATCTATAGCCTTTAACTGGTTACATAGATATATTAAATAGCTGTGGCCAAGCTCTCAGCCAGGGGAATGGAAGTAACTTCCCCACCAAGAGGTAACTGGGAGGCAGGTCCTCTGAGTTACAGCACCTGAGTGGGAGCTTGGAGAAGATTGGCTCCATGACATGGGGCCACACCTGCCCAGACTCACAATGGCAGCCCACCCAGTAAAGCTGGAAGGATATGAGAGTGCTGGCAAGTGTAGCCAATTGTGGGAGGAGTCAGAAATGGGGCTGCAGAGGAAGATTGGTGCAGGGATTTAAACCTAGACACGGCAGCCATCGAGGAAAGGATCACAGCCAGTGCAGAGGGAGAGAACCACTTGGTTTTTAGCAGAGTGGGGACTCCTGCTGCCCTGTGAGAGAGAATCACCATGCAGCTTTAGCAGAGAACCACCACTTGGCTTTGGCAGAGTGGTGACACCCCCTCCTCACAGCCATTGCAGAGGGAGCACCACACCCCTGTGGCAGCGCAGAGAACCATGCAGCTGTGGCAATAGAAAGGAGCCACTTGGCTTTGCCAGAGTGGGGACCCCCGCAGCTTTAGAAGGAGAAACTACCACCCAACTTTGGCAGAGATCCCAGCGACACAGCTGATGGTACCAGGAACTGAGGGAGGCCTACCAGCTGAGACAGATTACTGGGAAGAACCAGGGGCTGCCTGAGCCATGGACTTCTATTTCTTTTCCTGAGATATGATACCTCAGACTGGGCAAAGCAGAGAAGGAAGGACTGTGTGTGTTTGTGGGTGTTTTAAGGGACTTTGGGATTTTGATGAAGACATTAGGTCACTACTTTAAGTCTGTATGTATAGCATTAAATAAACATTTCCTTTCCACAAATCTCTGGCATTGAGAGACGTCTTTCCTGTAAGGCAGTGGACAATCGAGCCCGGTAGGGGTCCTTTCGATAGTAGCATATTGCCCTTGGCCCCCTGCCTTCTGTAACAGTTTTTGGTGTCCCTGGGTGGGCCGATAATTGCACCCCTGCTGTCTGCCCTGTAACAAAAATGCCTATTAAGTGAATGAATGGATGAAACTTTATCAGTTTTCTGTGGGAAAAAATATTTAAATATTTTTACAGACTTTTTGTAAACACTGATAATTATTCTCAGTTTTATACTTTAAAAAAGGTATATTTTTAAGTTCTTCACATCTCAATTAAATCCCTCCTGAAACTACAGAGACATTTAAAACGTGTTTGGGGTTTTATATTTTTAAAAGGCCAGTTGCCAGAATCTCAAGCTTTCTTTTAAGGCATCTGCTGTGACTACCTTCAATTAGTTTTCCCTTTCTTCTCTCTCCCTCCCTCCCTCCCGCCCTTCCTTCCTTATCTTCTTCCTTTCTCCTCTTTTTTCTCTCTCTCTTTCTCAAAAGAGTTACAGTTCCCAATCTCCAGTGTTCTGGTGCATACCTCCCACGCAGCAAAGCCCCAGGGTGGTGCCTATGAGGAAAGCTAGTGTAACTGATTGATTCCAAGAGGGCAATTTGTCTGCCATTTTCTTCCCTTCTCATCCCTGCAACATCGCCTGCCCCTCCCCCTGGCATCTTCAGATGCTTGTCCTCGCTTGTCTTTTCTCCCTGATGTTTACAATTCTTTCAAATATGCAGAGAAAGAACAAAAATATCACCTACTCTTGAGAGGAGTTTGCATTTGCATTACATTTTCATTTCATTATGTGTCCGTGTAGATCGCAGAGATATGACATCAACTCATTCAGCTGAACATTTTAATCTCAGTGAAGGTAAATGCCAGCTGCAGACAGTGCCTTTAACCCATTTGCCCTTAGTTGATTCTCTTCTTCAATTCCAAGCACATTTATGGTAATGAGTTAGAATAACCATGCGTGGCTCTCTGACCCTTTTTCCCACAGGCCATGCAGTGTTGGTGCCAGATGTCAGAGAGACATAAATCCCATTACGGAGATTTCCAGTGGAAGGCCTGGAAGCCTCCTCCTGCACTCCTGTTAGCCCTGCAAAACAGTCTCACGTACACTGCTCTTATCTCCACAGCTGTTCACAGGGCCGCGTTGGGGTGTCATACTTCTAGTGGCAACCAGGGAGGAAACAAGGTTTGGAATCATGTCAGTAATGCTAACGACAAACACTTGTACAGCCTTAAAGCCTTGTAAAGGGCTTTTGTATTGGCCTACTAAATCATCGCAGTCTCTCTAGAAGCCTGGTGCCTGCATCATTATTCCCATTTTACAAATAAAGAAACTGCGACCTGGAAAGATGTTACAAACAGTTGAAGATGACCCTGCCAGTAAATAACTGAGCCAGGTGGCCAACCCCAGGACTTCTGACTCCATGCTCTTAGCATTTATCTTAGACTATTATATTAAAATAGTCTTCACTATAACCTACATGGAGAGCACTTGGACAGTATATATAAATCTAAAATATGTGTATATGCTTGGTTTTAATGTGTAGAATTTCCAGTAACTTATTGCCAGAAAATACTTAGAAATATACATAAAATTTATTCACAGGAATTTCAGTATAATGTGGAAATGTCATGAAATTACAAGCTAGCTAATGTTTAAAAATAGGGGATAATATAAAAATATTAAACTATATTCATAAGATGTGATACCATTTTGCCATTAAGACTATATTCTCAAATAGCATTTAAACATAACTGCTATATAAATTTAAATAAAAATGAAAACATGTTAGGCACCTCTACAGAGTATGATTCCAATTTTGGGGGGGAAACATGTCTAGGAAAAAGACTGAAAATATATGTGTATATATTTATAGATACCTACACATAGATGTACATGTAGACATTTAAACACATACACTCATTCATGAAAATACTATAGATAATATTTATTCTCTTTAGTGTTCTCTAAAAATGTCTCTAAATTTTTCAAATTATATATAATGAATGTATATTGATTTTAATTATCAGGAAAAAACAATAAAATGGTTTTTCAAATGTTTATCAAATAACTCCATTTTTTCTAACAATTTCTTTACTCCTCCCACAATCTATTTATTCAAATGGCCACAACCACTTGCGTAAGTGGCTACTTTGTGCCACCTGGCCTTAGGGCCCCTCCCTTTTCTCTCTCACGCAGGTGTGTTCCTCAGCGTTCCAGTTTCCGTTTCACCTGCCCTCCAGCTGACAGAATTTTCTCCTGGCAGCTGATCCCCACTAGAAACACCGACCAGTGATCTACAGGTTTGGCTGGGACTCCTGCAACCACTTCTCTGGTAGAGCCTTCCCTCAGCCCCCTTGCACCCCACACAATTGAATGACAGTTGTTTCTGTGCCTTTTTGGAGTTACCTGCTGTGTCTTCAGTGCCTGACCCAAGCAGCGCGGCCTGTGACGCCCAGAGACTGGGGCTAGACCTCACACGGCTATGCCCCAGCCTCACCACAGAGGAAGAAGGCCCTTGCACAGAATGAAGCCTTTTTTTTTCTGACACAGCTCCTCTGGCAAGGGAAATAAACAAAAAAATAAACAAATAGAACTATATCAAATGAAAAAGTGTCCATTAGTACATGAGTGGGCAAAACAGCTTTGGTACATTTACACAATGGGATACTGCTCAGCGGTACAAAAAAAGAGGATATGTTACCCTTTGCAACAGCACAGATGGACCTGAAGAGCATTATACTACGCAAAATAACCCAGCTAGAGAAAGACATGTGCCATACGATTTCATTCATATGTGGAATCTGATGAACAAAATTAACAAGCAAAACAGAGACAGACTAATAGAGAACAGCTCTATCTATGACAGCTCTGGGGAGCAGGGGACAGGGTGGGGGGGGTTGAGCAAAAGAAAAAAATAGAGCCATCTGACAGAAAAGCCACACGAATGCTCACGCTCTCCTCTCCTCAGCCTCCAGTCTCATCCCTTTGTGGATGTTCAGTCTTCCCAATGAAACTGTAACTTCCAAAGCCAGGTACAATTTCACGTTTATAAATATAAATGGACACTAAACCATTGAGGAATTAATATTCATGGTTTCAACTATTCTCAAGCAACCCCTAAAATTCATGATTCACAGTAATTTCTAACAGACAGAAAATCATTTTGAACCCCAATAAGAGGGCTGGTTGTGGAAGAAATCACCTAGCTAGAGTCCAGTGAATTTTTCACTCCACATATTATAGTTTTATTCTTAGGAGTTCAATTTGGGCTTCTTGTTTTGTTTTTCATATCTCTCTACTTAACTTTTTAACATGGAATAGGTATAACTTTTTTAATGGCTTTCTATGTGAATTCTAACATCTGTGTCACTTTGGATCAGTTTCAATTGATTTAACCTCAATACAAGTTGTATTTTCCTGTTCCTGTGTATGCATAATGTTTTTTTATTTGATGCTAGACATTGTAAATTTTAACATGTTGAGTGCTAGATATTTTTGTTTTTCTGTAAACATTATTGAACTTCATTCTAGGATGAAATTAAGTTGCTTGAACTATTTGATTATTTCAGATCTTGTTTTTAATACTTGTCGCACAGGACTGGAGAAATGTTCACTCTCAGGTCAGCTATTCCCACTACAGAGGCAAGAACTTGGGGTTCAGTCTACGCAGTGATCTATGAGTCTTAAGGTTTTCCAGCTGGGCTGGCAGAAATAGACACTTGTTTGGATTGTATATAACCAACAGACATTATTACCTTTATTCTTTTCAGGTGGTTCTTTCCCCAGACTCAGGTGGTTTCCTCACATGCGTGTGCTGATCAGCACTCAGCTGAACACTTGAGGGGATGCTCTATACAAATGCAAAGCATCCTCTCTGTGCAACACTCTCTCCTTCTGTACTCTTACCTTGAAACTTGAACTTCCTAGTCATGCTTGGCCCAGCCTGAGCTCCCCTTCCCTCCCTGTCTGGAGACTCTCAGGGGACTAAGCTGGGACCTCAGAGGGTTCACCTGCTCTTTTCACCTCTCTCAGGGATCATTGGCCTTTGCTGTCTGATGTCTTAGTGTCTTGGTCTGCTTGGGCTGCCTTAATAAAATACCGTAGACTGGGTGGCTGTAACAACCAGTATTTATTTTCTCACAGTTCTGGAGGCTAGAAGCTTGAGGTCAGATTCTACTGAGAACTCTCTTCCTCTCGCCAATGGCTACCTTCTTACTGTCTTCATGTGGCTTTTCCTTCGAATGGGTACAAAAAGAGAGCTCTCTTCCTCTCCCTCTTCTTCTTACAAGGCCACCTATCCTATTGGATTAGAACCCTACCCTCATGACCTCTTTTAATCTCTATTACCTTCCAAATGCCTCATTTCCAAATACAGTCATGCCAGGGCAGGGCAGGGGAGCAGTAAGGCTTCGACATACTGAATTTAGGAAAAACACAATTCAGTCATAGCATCCAATATCTTGCATGATACATTATTCATGTATCATGTAGAGTTGCTGGTTGTTTTTGGTGGGAGTGTCATCTAATTTCTGTAATTCTTTTCTGGAAATAAAAATCATGATCTCTTTTCAAAATTGAAAATTTCATAATCTCACTCAATAGCAGCTATACCTCTAATATTAAATTATTAACAAAATACTCAATGGTAAAAAAAACTACTGTAAATGTAGCACCTTTTTAAAATAAATGCACTTTATTTATCCTAACAATATTTACATATATTGACAAACAGTGGCATTGTGTTTAAGAATCATATTATTTATTTATCTGTGGACAAAATTTAGTGTGTTATACAGATTTTAAAAACTCTTATAAATATGCTACTAACATTCAGATTATGGATTCTAGAAGCCAAGACCAAAAAGTATTCCACATTGATCTCCTTGGATTTCTAAAATAAATTTTTAATGTAATTATTGATGTTCACTAAAAGATGAGTGATTGGTTCAGTCAGAACAAATCCTTTCAATCTAACCTCATTTTCTTTAGTGTAAGGCTATTAGATTAATATTCCAGACATAGTGAATATACTTCTGAATTTTACCAAGGCTACCAATTATCTACTTTATCCATTTGTGTGTATGTGGATAAAAAATATTAGCCAGATAATATGGACTAACTGAAAAGATACCCATCAGTTAGCATCCTAGGGGGAAAATATGAAATGCACATACTTGGCACCTGAGGCAGAATTTTCCCAGCTTGTCACAAAATCTCTTTCCTCCTCTTACTGGGCACACAGCTAGAATATATTTCCCAGCCTCCACTGCAGTTCCAGCCAATGGAATATGAGCAGGGGTTGTTTGTGCCATTTTCAGGCCTGGCACAAAGAAGAGTGCCCTGGAAAATCCCCCATGCTCTTAGTTCTTCTACCAGCTGATGAGCGCGACTACCTTAGAAGGCACACTTGGAAGTTGGTGTCTGCCTTCTTGTCAAACAGGCACCAGATGAACGGTGCCAGGTCTTTGAATCTACCTTGGAGGAGGCTGCTCTCACTTATGAGTAGCACTATTTTGTGTTTTATATGAGCAAGGAATAAATTTTTATTGTGTTTAAGCCATACACATTTTCCAGATTATTTGTTGCAGGAGTTGAAGATAGTTTATGCAAAGAAGCCTTGAAACTTGGTGCTTTGTGTTTTTATAAATTATTTGCATCAAAATAAAATAAAACCTCACAATGAGTATATTCATTTCTAAAACCTTAATTTTTCATATTTTATTACTATTGTATGACTTTCATATTTTTAAAGTAATACATGCTGATTATGTATTTTGCAAAATTTGCTGATCTTTGCAAATGAGAGGAAAGTGAAAAAGAGATAACAGCAGTTTCTGTAATAAAACACTCAAAGTTAACTACAGTTAACTCCACCAGATGTCTTGAAGTCACTTCAAACTCAACTTCATCGACACTAAACTCAGGATCTTTCCCTAAAATAAGGTCTTTTAAATTTTTTTAACATTTCTTACTTCACTTAGTAACACCACCATCCCTCCAGATGCATGAACAGAGTCATGCAACCAGAAAGAAAAACCAGAGTCATTCTTAATACTCACCTCCGTGAGTGCCCTTTGTATAACCAGCAAGATTTAGCTAATATAGACAAAAGCTACAGTGATCGATGGAATCTAGCAATAGATTGATATGTTGGCATGATGAATGAAATGCAAGAAGCCTGTTCCAAGACCTCTGAGCATCCGGAGGAGCTGTGGTGCTGGTGGACTGGGCAGAGGACAACGTGCTCAGCAAGACTTGAAAATGCGAAGCGGGCTTTTATTCCCCGAGTATTTGTTTTTGCCATTCTCTACAGTCTTCCTAATGAAATCCAACCCCAGGTCTGGCTCAGAATTTACCTCTTGCATAAGCTTTGCTTGACTTCCACCCCATGGCAACCTGGCTCTAGTTCAAAGTAATTTTTCCCTTACAAATATATTTTACATCCATACCTCTTCGTGTGGTGCTTGTTTTTAGCCATACACTAGTGCTTATGTTTTTAAGTGTGGATATACATAGTTGCCCTAACTAGAATCAAAGTTATAGCTCTCAGGAGATGAGGATGGAGGCTTTATTCCTTTGTGCATCCAGAGTTTGGTACAGGCCCTGCTCCCCTAGCATGCTTAGTTCAAAAAGAAGAAAGAACAAATGTCTGCTGACTTATTTCATCCTTATGTTGCCCCGTGTTTGAGTGTTAGCCGAGCTGCTTGAGGAGTAAGGATGCACAGACAGTAACTTTGTGAGCCACCCCATCTCCTCATTGAACAGAAGGCAGTGACCAGATTTCCAAAGCAGGCAACTTACATGCTGACCACTGCCTGGAGCATGTCTAGAAGACCAGGATTTCCAGGATGATATTTCGGTGACATCAAAAAAGAGATGAATAACCCTGGCTGTGATTATTTGTCATTTGCTAATTTAAAAAAATCCATTTAAGTTGGCCCTCTTCCACCACACTTTTTACACTGATTAATTTCTCTCCAGCCTTGACCTGCTGATCGCCTCAACATTCAAATTCACTATTTATTTCAATAATAATTCATTTACTTGATTTTGGTATTGACCACAAGACCTGGAAAATGTTTTTCAAATTTCTTGCTGATCTGCTGAATAGCGATCACACTGTATGTAACAGAGCCATGACATTCAAAACCAGTGAAACCAGGGTCAGTCAGAGGCTGTGAAACTCACCCTTGGCCTAGCACCTGGGGGTTAGATGGGGACTTCTTTTTCATTTTTTAAAACTACTAAGATCTAATAGAGTCATATCTTTTGCTCAAGAAGCTTTTACTGAAAATAAATTTACAAAGAAGAAAATGAATCAAGAAGTTGACCATTTCCAATTTTCTCTATCCCTTCTCAATGCTACTGTATTTCTGGTGTTCCACACAATGTTTGCTGAATGGCGATTTGAGATGTGTTCTGGTGTGCATATTTATTTACCTGGGCAGAAACTACCATATGCTTGAAAGAGAGCAATAATTTTATTGCTTAAAATTTTGGGCAATGTATTTTTTTAGAAAATTGCTATGGTGTTATTAATAATAATTACAGTTTGGGGGGGCTACTGGCTGTTATCAAGTATTGCGCTATGTAATTCTGCCATGTGGTCCTCACACCAGTTCTGAGATGGGAATCATTACTCTCCATTGCCCATGAGGATGCCAAGCAACAGGCTTGTTAAGATCATCCAGGGTTCTCAGTAAATGTGGGGGCTGGGATTCAAAGCTGGGTCAGCCTGACGGCAAAACTGAGCTCTTACAGTCTATATATATATATATTGCTTTAATTATGAGAGCATATTTAAAGGACTTGTTACAGCGACTTGTAATACCTATCAGTCATAATTTTCATTGTTGTTATCTTTGTTATTGGTTTAGGATGACAGTGTTGAGCATCTAAATATAAAGCCATTAACACATACTGGGTTATCATAATAGCAGAGAAAGAAAGACAGACACAAAAACAGAGAGACAGACAGAGGGAACAAGGGAGAGAAAGTGAGAGAGACACACAGCTGATGTTGTGGAAAGAGAGAGGCTTCTGAAATCTGGCCAACATGACATAAAGTCCTGGCTCCCCAAGAGCATCTGTGTGCCATCACGCAGATGAAACCAACTGTCTTATCAGTAAGATGGTGTGATTGATAGTTTGTTTTAGGGGTAATGATAATGCATATCTTGATTGTGGAGATGACTTTATAGGTGTATATATGCGTGAAAATTTACCAATTGTACTGTTGACATGTGTGCAGTTGATTATATGTAGAAGTGCACTCAATAAAGCTATTAAAATAATAATCTCAATAGCTCCTGCATCATTAGGTTACTGTGAGGATTAAAGTTAATACAGAGGCCTGAAAGGAGCAAATTCTCAATAAACATAGTTCTTGCTATATTGTCTGAAGATTTATATAGAGTTTACCACCTTCAAAGCTATTTCTTAATCCTTCACATTAAAAGGTATTTGCAACATAAGACAAAGCGAAGAACAATCGCTCCATAGAGTTTCTTACTAGCAGGCAGACGAGAAATAAATCCCTTCAACCATGTAAGCCTTATTCTTCTTCTATAGTGGGACAGGAATCTACCTCAGTGTTGATGAAGGGAGCAAATGCGGTTGCTCATGTCAGCATCTGTTTATCAGTAAATCTTCAGTGTGAGAAGTCGGGATTCCTGACACTGCCCCAGTTCCGGGGATACATTCGTGGGACAGAAAGACAAAGTTCTTACCCTCGTGGAGCTCTCAAGCTGCTAAAGAAAAAATTATTCTGACACAGGTTCAAGCAGTAGGGAGGACTTTATTAAAGACTTTATCTAAGACTATTGCAATCTATGTTAAGACTTTAGCGACATTGTAGTTAAATTCTTGTGATCAATATGCATTTTTAAATATTCAAGGTTAAAATCCAGCTGTATCCAGAATCTTTCAAATGGGGCCCTCCCAGCCTCACCTGAAGGCCAAATCTGTGCTGGGCTTCTGCATGAGGTCTTCAGTTCCTTCCATGGGGTGGTGCAGGCCAGAGGAGAAATGGAAACCAGTGAGCAGTGAGATTAAAAAGTCCAGCCTTGGGACTTAGAGTGTCAGCTAGGAACCTACATCTAGGTGGAAAGGAACCCTAAATAACTCTGAAGGGCACCCACCAATTGCTGGAGAATGATCAGGAAAATCAAGCTGACCCTGACCACTCTGAATTCCTTTCCCCAGTGTAGACAATGGTTCGATTTCTCTTTGCTACTGCCCCTCTGGGCTTTGTTCAGGACAGTTCACTATTCTTTCCATCACACGTGTGACAAAACCCCAAGGGGAGTCCCGTTAGCCATTCTCTCTTATCCTGGTAATCAGTTAAAAGCATGAAGCGTTGGCTTCCTCTAATTCATTTAAGTCCATGCCTTGACTTACAAGCTATTTAACTCATGATAAATGATTTGGGTGCCTGGAAAAGGGCTGCCCCACTGGAAGGACTAGATAGCTCAGAAGGTTGAGGAAATAAAAGTGCTTGCCTCCAATTCAAATCCAATTTGGTTAATGCAACAAAAGGCTATTTTCTAAAAGCTATTCACCAGCAGAGAAGGAGCAAATTTCTCCCTTACCCTGTAGTCTTTGCAAAATTTGTTCCTTTGACATTGTGATGAACTGAATGTTCATGTGCCCCCAGAATTTACATGTCAAAGCACTAACCCCGAATGAAATGGTATTTGGAGATGAGGCCTTTATGAAAGTAATATATGAGAGCATATGGGTAGGACTTGAATCTGACAGAATTAGTGCCTTATAAGAAAAGGGAGAGACACCAGATCCTGCTTGCTCTCTCTCCCTCCTTTCCTTCCTCCAGGTACACAGAATGAAGACCATGTGAGGACACAGTGAAAAGGTGGCTGTCTATGAGGCAGGAGCAGCGGCCTCACCAGAAACCAAAGTAACATACACCTTGATTTTAGACTTCTGGCTTCCAGAACCAAGAGAAATAAACGCCTGTTGCCAGCCGCCCAGTCCATGGTATTTTGTTAGAGCAGCCTGAGCTGACTAAGACAGGCATAATCCACTGCAGCATCCTTTCCCAGCATCATCTCCTTGGGCCTGCCTTTGCAACTTGGCCTTTCTCATGTCTATCCCAGAACTAGCTGGTTAATACACGCAGATGAGTTTCAGGTAGGTTGAGGTAGAAAGAAAAACCCTCCAGAAGAACACGCCTTCAACACCTATTCACTGAGCATCTCCTAGGACTGTGGCCCTGTCTGACATGGTCAGTGAAGCCTGCGGGCACAAAGAAGGCAGTTTTACTGGCCAGTCTAGTCCAGGTGCTATGGCAACATATTTCTTATGAGGCCCACCATCACGTCTTAGCCTTTCAGATCCATTTCAAGTAAGTAAATGAAGCCGTTCTCTTCATCCCCTTTCTTCACTGTCCTTGCCCACCCTCTGTCCCAGACGCATGTTGCTGCTGCACCCGCAGGTCAGGTCTGTGGGGGGTGCTCTGTCACCCTGGCCATCAGCCCTTTCCTGGGCACTGCTCTATCTTTTGCATGGAGCACTTACAAGACAAACAAAACTCTCTTTCATTACCAACAATCAAAATGGCATTACTTTGGCTGTGACTTTTATTTTAACTTTTTTTCCTACCAGTTTTATTAATATATAGTTGATGTAATCACTGAATAAGTTTAAGATATACAGGATAATGGTTTGGCTTATACATATTGTGACATGATTACCACAATAAGTTTAGTTAACATCTATCTTTCATGGATTTTTTTTCTTGTGATGAAAACCCTTAGGATCTATTCTTTCAACAACTGTTCTATATATCATATTGTCAACTATAGTCATCACGCTGTGCATTACATTCCTAATATTTGTTTATCCAATAACAGGAAATCTGTACCTTTTGACCACCTTCCTCCAGTAACTTTCTACTTTTAATTGAAATTAAATTTACACACAATGAAGCACTCAGATCTTCAGTGTCCTATCTAGTCAGTCTCAACAAGTGTGTGTCAAAGCCCAGAGCATTGGTCTTGCCCCAGAAAGTTTCTCTTCCCTTCCCCCTCAAATCCCCTCCCCGGATGTAACCACCGATCTGATCCCCATCACCGGAACATAATTTGCCTCGCTTAGAATTTTACACACGCAGGTTTGGGGAGGGGCATGATCTGGCTTCTTTCATTCAGCTTTATGTTTTAGAGATGCATCTATGTTGTTGCATGTATCAGTCGTTTGCTGCCGTTGTGTTGCTCAGTGAGATTTCAGTGAACAGATGAACCACAATGTGCTTATCCCTTCCGTTCATGGTCATGCAGAATGGTTCTAGTCCAGGGCTGTTATACAGGGTGGGGCAAAGGTAGGTTTAGAGTGGGGAGTGTGCAAAACATGGAGTTTGTTCTTGTATCCTTATTTATTAATTATTTATTATTTTCCATACAAATAACTGTAAACCGACTTTTGCCTCATCTTATATATAAAGTTGCTACAAACATTCTTGCACAGGTTTTCATTTCTCTTGGATAAATACTTAAGTCATAAGGTAGATGTATATTTAACTTTTAAAACAATGTCAAACAGAATCTACCGTTTCATCCTCCCGCTGAAATGTATTCGAGTTCTGATTGCCCGCCCTCCGCCATTATCTTTTTTGTAGCCATTCTAGTGGGTGTACAGCAGTAACTCATTGTGATTTTAATTTGCATTTCTTGAAGGCAATTGTATGCTATTTCAGTTTATTGCCATTTCATTATCTTTTGTGAAGTGTTTAAGTCCTTTGTCCATTTTTATTTGGTTGTCTTTTTTATTACTGAGTTGCAGGAATTCTTTAGACACTAGACACCAGTCATTTGTTGTATACATGTGTTGTGAATTACTCTCCCCAGTCTGTAAATTGCCTAATAGTTTTCTTGGTTGTGTTTTAAATGCACAGTAATTTTAATTTTGATAAGCCTAATTTATTAATGTTCATGCTTTTATGGTTTTTGTCCTCTCTAGGAGATATGTACCCAACCTTGAGGTCGTGATGATAGCTCTAAGTTTTACTCTAGTAGTTTATCATGTTAGTTTTTTTCAGCTAGATCTGTGATCCATCTTCAGGTGATTTTGTCATGTGGTGTGAGGCAGGTCAAGGTTCATTATTTTTCCATATGGATATCCAGTTGTCCTAGCACAAGTGGTTGAATAGATTTTCCTTTCCCAATTACATTGCTCAGGTGCCCTTGTTTAAAAAAATCATTTGAATGAATAGGTGTGGACTTAGCATCACTTTGATGTGTTTCTGCAAAACAGAGCACCTCCCTACCAGCTGTCAGGATGGGGAGGTACGAAGGGAGCCAAGGGAACAGGGAAGCTTCTACTATCCTCATATTCAAGGACTGCACCATGTCTGCAGGGAGTCCACAGCTGAGCTGCCCTGCCCTCAAACAGAAGACATCAGCAATAAAGAACCTCAGGAGTGTGATTGACAGGACCTGGGGAGCATCTCTATTGTACCTGAAGCTGGATTCTCCTGACTGGTTTTTAAGCTTTTCAATGACAAAAGGAAGAGAAAACCTAAGGGAAAGTAAGTGGAAAGAGCTCTTAGCATTTGCAAAGTATGGAGTCTTCCTTCCTTATTTGTCTCCTGCCACCAAAGAAGAGTTATCCAAGGTGCTTTATAGAGTCCCTTTGTGGTGGGGTGGGAGGGGCCTCTTGGTCTAAAACAGGGTTGTTTACTCCCATTTCTACAAAATAACCTGGAAATCTCACCAGTGCTGAGGCACTGGGCACATAACTAAGAGTTTTATTGCATCCTTAAAGCAGAGTTAAGGAGTAAGTAGTCTGATCAATTTTCAACTTCCTATTTCCCCTTCATAAATTCTTAAGTGATTTTTATCACAGAGAAGCTGGCATTTTAAGAGTAGTTTTTTTTTTCTTAAATACATGGCAGACATGTATCTTTGAAGTTTGGTTAGAAAGTCTTCTTTCCAATTATCATTGTCAAAGTCATGTAAATACACAATGAATGCTGGTAAATGCTCTCAGAAAGAACTCAGAGGCAAACAAAACACACAGACATCCTCTGTAAGCTATACTGACTTTTGAGACCTTTGCTGAAAGCTTTATTCTAAAATAAGGAGAATGGTCCTAGTGGCATGAAGTTCATGTCTAAGAACAGTTGGATAATCATCATCAGATGGTCAATTAGAACTTCACACCAAAGTGTAAAAGGATCTCAGGGAGGGAGCGTGGTTTCCTGCTGCTACATTTGACCAAGATTCTCTCCTTGACCAAACTCTATCAGTGTCATTGAGCTCTTTTCAACGAGTCCCTGACTTTGAGAATATCTTTAAGAGCTCGAATTTAGCAAGACTCCTGCTAAGTCAGTTTAGCCAGAGTTTTTCACCCTCAAAATTTGACTGAATTCCTCATCCCGCATGATACCCCGGGTGATATCTGATCTCCGTGGCGTGCCTTCGGCAAGAATTCTGTCAAATGGTGTAGCTAGAACCCCTCATTACCCTCAATGTTTTTTCTTAGTAGTTTTCCATCACTGACACCACCAAGAACTCTGCTCCTTGCCTATAAATTCCCACTTTCCCTTGTTGTAGTTGAGCCTGATCTCTGTTTCCGACTGCAAAACCTCATTGCAGTCACCCCTACACCTGTTGCAATGGTCCTGAATAAGGCCTGCCTTACCAGTTTAACAAGAGTCATGAATCTGTTTTTCCTCTAATATCCTTCAAAAGAGATACTGTACTACCAAGGGGTAGTGGCCATCTCTGCAGCAGACACAACAGAGAGGAAGGCTCTGTAGGTAAGTTGGGTTGTGTGTGTGTGTGTGTGTGTGTGTGTGTGCATTGTTTTGTCAAACTGCAGAAACTCCTGCAGTGGAGACACAACTCTGTCCATACTTACAAATGACCAAGACCACACAGAGGTTCTATGTGAGTTGTCTAGGGGAGAGACCCTGGTAGCCTTTATGAACATACAACACCCAACACACAACCCACAACAGGCATTTAGTTCTCATTGAGTTGATGTGAGTTTCGTTCAGAAATCTGTACTTCCTGCTTCTGGCAGCATCTGTGAGGTCCTGCTCAGCCCACAGTCTCTGGATCCCAGCCAGTGACACTCCTCTACCTTCCAGGCACCTGTACCACATGTGTCTGTGGGGTTCAGAAGAAGTCACCCCAAGATGTACCTCTGTGGTAGCAGATTGTTTGAACTACCACGAATCTGAGCTACCAGATTTGTTTGAGTTGCTAGAGGCAACTTTAGCAGCAGGCTCAAGGTAGACTTTGGCCTCCCTCCCTTAACTACCTAGAAGAATGTGAATTAGAGGCCTTGACTGTAAGAGATGACCAGCTATAACCTTTACAATGACCCTCCATGTAAAAAGGCAAACTTTTTTTAATCCTTACACAAGGACATTTTTTTTCATTGCTTTTAGAGAGAGGAGAAGGGAGAGGAAAATGTCTATGTGAGAGAGAAGCATCGATCATTGCCTCCCACACATGCCCAGGCTAGGGATCAATGCTGAACTGGAGATTGAAAATGCAACCTTTGGTTATGGGACCACACTCCAACCAACTGAGCCATACCGGTAGGGCAGGGGAGGGCAAACTTTTATTTACTAAGCATCTGTTCTTCTTATCATCCTGCAATGACCCTTTAAAGCCCCCAAGGTTCTTTACACCACCCTTAAGCTCAGAATGTCTTTTATATCTCCCATCCAAGTACTAACCAGGCGGGACTCAGAGTGTCTTTTATACCTCAGTCCCCCTTTCTGTTTCTGAATCTCTCTGCATGTGGGTCTCTGAACCTCTTGTATATGTGGGGTTTCTACACATATGTATTAAATTTGGTTATTTTCTTTTGCTCATATGTTTCATGTCTATTTGGTTTTTAGAGCAGCCAGAATAACCTTCAGGGTAGATGAAATTTCATCTCTCCCCCACCTGTCCTACAATGCACTACATATACCATTTACCTCCATCGTCCTACCGAGCACAGTAGTGGATGCAAGCATGATGAGCCTCTGCAGGACTGCACAGCAACTGCCTGCTGTTTTCCACATTCATTTTCCTTCCTCCACGGCTGAACTTCCAAAGACATGATGACTAGAAAAAGCCATCATGCTGAGCGTTTACCCTGTGCCATGCACTGTGCTGAGAACATTACATGTAGTACCACCTTGGATTATCAACACCCCTTGTGAAGTCTCTGTTCCTTTCTAGATAAAGGAACAAAGACTTGGGAGATTCAACCACTTGCTCCTGGCCGCAGGGCTCATTAAACCTGAATTTGAGCAAAGGGCTGTCAAGACTCAATGTCTGTTCCTAACCATAATGCTTTCTAGATCCATGGCAAACTCCTTTCTCTTACTTCGGGTTTATTTATTTAGTTTTGTTTTTTGGCAAATTAAACTATATGTTAAAACAAAACACCCTTTCCCCTTCAAAAAATGATATAGCACCCTCATAAGCTTCAACAGCTACAATTTTCAGGGCCAGCATGATGACATGGTTGTTTCTGATTTTTGAATTGGAATGTGTGTCAGAGAAAAGATATTACCTCCATTTAATTCGATTGTGTTGTTGAATAGAGCCACTTCCATTTTAGCTTCATTCAGAACAGACAAAAATCAATTTCTGCCTACCTGCAACATAAAATGACATGCTCCACCAGAAAAGAAAAAAAGATCTCAGGTTTCATGTTAATACTGTTATTGTGAATAGCAGAGAACGTCAAAGGGGAAGCCAAGCCAGAGTACAAAAAGAAGCGACAAAAATCAGGGATGCTGCTGTGCCTCTTGAAATTACTGTTTTGGTCCACTACTAGGACTATATCCTAAGAACCCTGAAATACCAATCCAAAAGAACCTATGCACCCCAATGTTCATAGCAGCACAATTTACAAAAGCCAAATGCTGGAAGCAACCCAAGTGCCCATCAATAAATGAATGAATCAAAAAACTAGGGTACATCTACACAATGGAATTCTACAAAGCAGCAAGAAAGGAGCTCCTACCCTTTGCAACAGCATGGATGCAACTGGAAAGCATTATGCTAAGTGAAATAAGCCAGGCGATGAAAGACAAATACCATACGAACTCACCATTAATAGGAACCTAATCAACAAAACAAACAAGCAAGCAAAGTATAGCCAAAGACATTGAAATTGAGAACAGGCTGACAGTGGTCAGAAGGGAGAAGGGAGGGGATAATGGGGGAAAAGGGTGAAGGGTTTACAGGAATGATTTTAAAGCACATATGGACAACAACAAGGGGGTGGAAATGGGGGAGGGAAGTGAGGAGGGTTGGGGTAGTGGGGAGGGGTGGGGGAAAAGGCAGAAAACTGTACTTAAACAACAATAAAAAAAGAAAAAAGAAATTGCTGTTTTGGGTTTTCTTTTTGCTTTCTTTCTTGCATTTTTTTCTTGGTGGAGAATTTTTAAAAATCCTTATCTGATTTATAGATTTTTTTCCTCCAGCTTCCTGCATATTCACTCTTAAAAACCTAGAGCTCTGCTTAAAATGTTTGTAAAATACCTTGGAAAAACTAGTTATTTTTTCACATCTAAACTCCATCTAATGGTACTGGTGCAATTTTGCATGAAAATGCTTCTGGGAGCCAGTTTCAGGACATGCAGGCAGCCTACGTTCCTCTTTTCTTTCCCTCGCTACCCTTGAGACGTCCTGAAACCCAGGACAAGCCCTGGAACCATCCCGCGGCAGGAACAGATGCAGAGCCAACGTGAGGCAGGAGTCCAGCGCACAGTCTCCTTCACAAACTCTGAACGTGAACGCTGCGCCCCAGCCCCCACCTGCGCGCCGCGGGCACCTTCCCGGGGCTGACTCGGAGCCCTGAGAGCGGAGGGACGGCATCGTGGGCTATTCTCACGGCTCCCCCGCTGGGCCAGAAACCTGCTCTTAGGTTTACTTTCATTCTTATCATTGGAGGGCTTTATTTTCACTGCTACCTTGCCAGCTGTGGAAAACACAAAGCACAACAAGCACTTCTGATGCTCTTCAGCGCCCTTGACCCTGGAGGAATGCCTCGCAGGCAGCCACCATCTGGGAGAGGCATTTCGTCATCTAACTTGCAAACATTTTCTGAGAGCTTCAGAGGGCAGCCATTTGGCACAGCCTGGTCGACTGCTCTCCTGCGAACATTGAGATTTCACATTTTAACTGCAGCCTCTTGATTCGCCATCGAAAGTCCATATTTGAACATTTGAAATGGCATTTCTGACATGCAGGTCTGTCCATCTCAAGTGCTTCTTTCCGGTGACTACAGGGCTGAATGTATTATTGCCCATTTTGAAAATTTGTTTACACTATGTTTTGAAAATATGTTTACATAAAGAGAATATTTGGTGGTCAATACTAATTATTCTTCATTTTAATGTTCACCATCTTCTGATATTATAGATAATCTTAGCCCCACACCAGCAGATAGAAGAAGAAGAAACAAAAGTGGAAAGACAGTGGGAGTATTTGGTGACATGTCCTCCTCCCAGGACCAGCCCCCAGGGCAGAGGTGGAAGCAGATTTTTTGGGTGGTCACCTGAAACATCTATCCTTCTCTTCAACTTTGCAACTCATTCCTTCCACATGAATAAACTAGGCCCCTAAAGATCTCAGATCTGAAAATCAGCAAGGAGAGGGCCTTACATTCCCATGGATCACCCTTTATGAGAGAAAACATAAGAAATGGAAACCTCCCCTTTCAGGAAATATTTGTGGCCCATTGTTCTAAGCTACACACTGTGAGAGGTCACTGGGTGGGTCCCTGGGGCCCTGGGGATCTGAACAGCCCTCCAGCTTCAGAACCTACTTTCTAATTCACCTGAGCTGCTCCACTATTATCTCAGAAACCCAGCTCTTTCTTCTCTTCACTTTCTACATGTACGTACAAGAGCCTGTGTTTCTCTAACCACTGGTAGCCAATGCATTAGTCAGGATCTTTTGTTTGTTTGTTTTCATTGCTAGGAACAGAAATCTAATTTGCTCAGGTATAGCCTGGCAATGCATTGGCTCCCACACCAAGAAGTTACTGCATCCTGACTCATCCAGTACTGCCCGTGACGTTACCCAGCTCCCGCTGGATCCATTTCTCATTTCTGCTTTCCCTTGTGGGTCATTAGCCTTCTTTCCCCTGCAGCAGATGGCTTTTCACTCATGGCCAGGAAAAAAGGATAGCTTTCAGCATCCAGATTCTCCACCTCCCAGCGCATCGACCTCCATAAAGCGTGGACTCATCATACCCGGAGTCTACATGCCAACTCCAGGGACCAGCCCCAACTAGCCCTGTCTGAGTTACATCTTTGCAGCTCTGAGCAGTGAGGGGAGAGAGGCAGAATGCTGTGGTTGGGACTTTTGCTGGAACCACAGGGAGAGAAAAGGTGCTCATGATATTCCGAAGGGCAGATGTTTCCTAAACAACACAGCCTTCCTTTCACAGTCTTCCTGAGAAAGCATTAGGGGGATGCCTTGCAGGACTGGGGATTTGTGAAGAGAGACAGAGCAGGCACCCTGCACTGACCCTTCCTGAATGGGAGGTGTGTGTGTTGGGGGATGGAGGGTAACATCAGAGCCTGGTTTCCCATGTAACCCATAGAAATTCTGGGGTACAGAATGGGACAAAGGCAGGTCTCCCTGGCATCTGGCCTCAGGAGACCAAACTTAGAGGAATGTGGAAAGAAACAGCAAAGCCACCGAGGGCCTCTTGAACATCTAGTCAACCACATGAAGCACCATGGCCCTGATTTTCTGTGCACTTTTCTTTGACAAGTTCAGTGCTTTGTCTTGCTAAACCAGAAAGGATGTGTTTGGGGGCCTTGAGAAGAGAGAAAATGAACCATGGGAGGCTAAGCCATGTTTTTCAAGGGTTCGCATCATGCTGACAAAGTATGTCTAGCTTTACACTCGGTCAAGTTCATCCACTCATAGGATAGACACACACACAGAGTCAGGTGTTGGGGTGGGAGGGGCATTTACTAGGGAAGTGTCTTTAGGGAGAACAAAAGGGTTTTGGCCTTTATTAGGTGCCTTTTATCTGGGAATCAAGAAATACTTTTGAAATATTTAATTAGGTCCAATATTGACAACATGTCTGTAAGGAAGGTATATATATCCTTATTATATATTACTATTTATTGGCTTGGGCACCTGAGACACAGTATTGAACAAGAAAAAAAGACTTTTTACCCATGGAGATTATATTTTAGTGGGTAAGACAGAAAAAAATAAGAAAGAAAAAATGAACAAAAATTTCAACTAGTGCTAAGCACAATAGAGGAAATTAAACAGGATGAGACATATGGGCTGCAAGGATGGGCTATTTTCTAGAAGGGGTTGTAACAAGCTCCTCTGAGCATCCGAGGTGACCTGTTACCTGCAACCTGAATGTTTCTGAAATCACACAGCATCTTTCCAGTACCTTTTCCAAAGTTTTTCCATATTTGGAACCAGATACCATGACACACATACACACACACAGGCACACGCACACAAATGTCTTCTTTTCTCTTGGCCAAACATCTGCACTCCTTAGTCATTTAAAATATACACTGTTCGTCAGTGTCACTCTTTAACTATAGTGCTAGAGACTGCACAGCTCACTCTAGATTCGGTCTGACTGGTACAGGAAAGAAGGATGGGGATATAGCCTGCTCCCTTGTTCTGGAAAACACACTTATATTAACTGAACTTCTGTGCTTCTAAAAACTGAGGTGCCAAAATTGCAGTAGCCTTAAAAACTGGTATCTTATTAGTTCTTCCATTGTTAAGTTTTCAGCAAACTAAAAATAGTAAGTTTATCACACATGCTTTTGCTAAACTTCATCACTACTATCCTATAATATTTTTGGAGGTGAGGGGGTTAGTCAAAAGTAGGACGTGGGCCTTACCTTTTTCTATTAAAATGATCCTGCAACCTGCTTAATAGTTTCTTTTTATTTTTTTTACTGCAGTTATTGCCATTTAGGATAACTGTCCATCAACATGTCACTCAGATTTCATAAGCACGCCAACAACATCCAGATTTGAGTCATGATAAAACACCTTCCCAGGCTGGGACAGGGAAGGAGTGTGGGCATCAAGCAATTATCAATCCATCTAACAATACTAAGAGCCAGTCCACATAAAAGAAAAATATGCAGGACATTTGCTGAAATCCAGCTGCACCACATACATTTATTCATAACCCAATGACAAAAAAAGGGAGATTAGTGTGACATGACATTCTTAATAAACCAGTGCTGAATCCTAGCAATCAATTCTCCTGACCTTGAGCACTCAAAACTTCCCTCTTGAAACTATGGTTTAAATATGTGTTTTAAATTCTGCCTAACCTGTATGTAGGTGCAACAGGTTAGGGAACATCATTCTGTTCTCTCTCTTCTGAAAATTTCAACTTTCCCATTTGTCCCCTGGATCATGCTCCAGAGTCCCTGGAGTTTCACACAGGGTTGCAGCAGTTGAATGTGACATATATATATCTCTCCTAAGACATCGTTCATTTGTCCCAAAGACTTAATAGCCTATAAACCATACTAGGCTCACTTTTATAACCACGGATCTAACGTTAGATCCCTTTTATAGAAGTCAGTCCTATAAGATTCTCATCCTTGAAAAAAAAAGGTAGAAAACAGGCATTGAGTACTTTTCATTTTCTGCTTTTTCTGTGTTTCTGTTGTTATTGTTATTCATACTTTTTACTTGAGGATACAGAGAAGTTTCCAGAAGGTAAAGCAGAAAGTGGTAAAAAGGGAGCCCATATAATAAATAAATGAGATTTTGCACCTATCTTTTTAGGTTATTTTGCAAATCAAATTTCTAAATTCATATGTGCCTTATCTGACGACTGTGCTCAGAAGCATCTCTCTGGTTCAGGTCACATTCTCTTTCATGCCCCAAGATTTTACAATCTTGTCTTCCTTTTGTGGTTCTGAGCTAATTCTACAGCAGCAATGTCACTGCTGTTTCTAACTTTCTAGAAATAGAACTGTCACCAAAACAAGTAAAAATGTATCAGCTGCTCTGTTTTCTTTGGATGAGGCTTCAAGCTGAGGTCTGGACATGTAAAGCTCTCACTCATGATTAGCTCTTCCCCTACACCAGTGTTTGAGTTGTGCTGGGCAACCCCAAATGGACACACACTGCCCCTCCTGTTTCTCTCAGCCCCCTGCTGAGAAGCTGCCTGTCTTGGAGATGGGGCATTCCAAAAGAAGAAGGTCGTATTTCAGCCACCATTTTGCAAGGGGTTCTGCTGACCCGATGATCAATCTGGGCACCAGGAAAGTTCCTCACATACGGGCTGAGCCTACCTATCTAGATATGGCCCCCAGTAACACGTAAAGGGTGATTTCAACCCGAGGCTTTCTGAAGACCCACCAACAATGTTGATCATAAGAACTGAGTTCAAAGCAGGCCATGAAGTACAAACCATATCCAATTCACAATGCAAACACGTTTTACACAGACTGACACAGCAAACTGCAAGTCAAGTCCATGAAATCGCTGGCGAGGCTCAGCCAGTTGTTGTCCTGAGAGCATCTCAGATTCAAGGATGCTCCCCTCAGCTGTCCTGCTCCTTCCTCATTTGATTCTGTACCAGCTGTAGCCCTTCAAGAACAGTCTTTCTGACTTGAATACTCATGTACTCATTCACTCCACCCCACTGTGTGGTTTCTTCAGTGCCTTCCACAAATCCAAGACTGTCGGGAGTGTGCATTTCCTCCTCCAAGGATGTTCACAGAACTTGTGGTGGACAAATTGCATGGAATCTTCTCACATCTCCAGGGAAATTCTCCCTCATTACTCAGAGTCCCTTGCTGAGGCTGTCTCCTGCCTCCCACCATCACGGTGGGTCCCCCCGCCCCCTCCCCTATAGCAACTAGAACTTAACTTGGAACATCAGGTTCACAGATTTCCAGGGAGACATTTATTTTCTTGTCTAGGGTGATAACATTCCTCTTTTTTTTTAAAGAGATGTATTTCACATACAAAACTTAGCTAATAAAAATCTGAAGGACTGTGCAAATTTTTTTCAATATAGCAGCATGTTACAAGAAAACTAAGATTATAGAACAGATATAGATGGTGATGGTGGCCTTCACACATAAAGTACCAAGCAGAGCATTGCTGAAACTCCTCAGGAGATGTGAACAAAGCAATTTTTGAATTGCACGATAGTAGTAACAGGTCTGAGGAAACATGCTGAGGGAGAAGCGCCTTAGATTTAAAGCACTTTCACTCACCCAGAACAAGATTTCACTTTCTGGTACCTGTTTCCTCATCAGTAAGTGGGAATTTATAATCCCTGCTTGACAGGATTATTTGAGGAACAGGTGTGCGTGGTTACATTGTGTGCTGCATAAGGAGAAGGTAACATCACCCACCAACATCCACCCACCACAGTTGTCACCAGCCGTCTCGGGCACTTGTGGGCCTTGCCAAGGGAGACAGGGTCAGTAGCTGAGAAGCCTGGAGACAGTGCAGATGGCAGGAAGCTGGAGGGACAGGGAGAACATAGTCTGGTGCCTAGGACTGGCCTGGTCCCTGGTCAGCAAGCAGAGTGCACCTCCTCACAGGGCCCAAGCATCCTCGAAGGGACAAGTTTACATTGTAAGGTGTAAATGAAACAGTGGATCATTGTATTTATGATATTTCAATAGCAACCTTTTATTATTTCAGAAAACCAACTGCATGCCAATCCCAATGGATGGATCCTTTTTATTACCTTTTATAAAAAGTTGACATTAGGCTTCTGGTTTGTCTTGATGATTGTGGAGGGTTTCTTCTTTGTTTCTTTCTGGTTGAGGATTTTAAACTAATTCAGATCTAAAGATCATGATCATACACAAAGTGATGTTGAGAATTAATGTTATCTGAATAGCCAAAGAGAAAAAAAATCATCTCATCTACTTTGGGTAATTCAAACAAAGAATGCCATTAATGTGGGTCCTTCAGTAAAATGTTAAAGCTCTCTGTCTTAATTTGCTTGAGTAGATAAGCCCATTGTCTTCAGTGTAATAAAAAGGGTGTCGGTTCAAAATGCCTAAGAGAAGTGAAAAATGGACTCACTTGTTCCAGGAAAACAGTGCTAGATCAACCAGAAAGGAGCATCTTTCTTCTTGACATGAAAGATGAGTATCTGTTTCCCCTTTTCACCTCTAATCACTGTTTTACTCTCAAAAGTTAAAGTTGACATATGTGAGAGGCCTGCTTCCCTGGCTTCCACAGTTCCCCTGAAGGCCAGGACCCAGCTCAAAGAATGAGCTAGAAATAGGAACAGGGACGGATTTCTGGGCAGTGTAGGCAATCTCGCCATCATACACTTTATCTGTGACAGAAACACTTTTCCTCCCCCCTGATCTCCAGGGCATGAGCCTCAGTCCAGCAGAAAGACTCACGTGAGGCCCCGTCACCTGTGGCTGGTAGATGTTTTGGCTGTTGTGAGAGTTACGGTCAGTATTACACAAGGGTCTCAGGAAAGCAGCAAGGCCTGACCAGGACAAGATTCAAGGGAAGAGGCCACCTGCATTCTGGAGTATTCCAGACAGCAGGGTCATGGCCAGTGGGAGCTCAGCTCAGAATAAAGGCAGACTTTCTAAATCCCTCATGCAGTGGACTGGGCTCACTCTGGGGTTAGCAGACACTGGGCACCCACCCCCTCATACTGTGGAGGGGGGCAGGTATCAGACAGATCGCATATATCAAAAATTATCGCATAGATTGTGGAAGGAGATGAGCAAAGCCTTATCCACTCCAGATATTCTATACAAAGTTCACTAATTAAAAGAAATGAGGAAGCAAAGTATTGTTTGTGACTTGGGCTTCACAAGAGTGCTTCATGAGAGCAGAGGAAGGGAGAAGGGAAGAAAGGAGGAAGGGGGAACGTGAGTCGCTGGCCAACGGATACACAGATATTACGTGTCCAAGTGTTAGAAAACTGGCCAGTATTCAGCATACAGGTAACTAAAGAGGTAAAATAGAAAAAATACAAAGCTAAATATGCCATCTTCTGAATGCTGTGGGTTTTTTCAGTGAGTTTATATACAAATGAGGTTACCAGGTAAGACTCCACTTACCTCACTGTCCACGCTCTTCCAGGTGAGGTTATCTGACTGCAGGCAGAGGAAAAAGAGAAAGCAGAAGAGTAAAGGGAGGCTGATCTTTCATTCTGCTGCAGCCTTTCATAGACCTTGTTTTACTTTATATGCATTAGTGTCCAGGAAGAGACAGCTATTATTATTTCTCCCATTTTACATTTGAGAAAATGGGAGCTCAGAGGAGCTCAAATACATGAAAAAGCCAGTTTGGTCCTTTTCCCTGCCCTGGCTCTTCCTAACAAGGAGAGAGGAGCCTCACCAGCCCATGCCCCCAACTCTCGTGACTCACTCCTAGCACATTTTCAAATAGCAGGAATATTTTCAATATATTTTAATTCAAGTGAAATACATATTCCAAAATATGTCTGGGTTCTTGGGCTAGTTACAAACATTCCCTGTGCCTGTACCAGGTAGAAATTTAACTCAACCAGCCAAATATGTCACCCCTGACAGACAGAAGCAATACTTCACTTCAAATCCAAATCACCAGCAAGCATTTTATGGTCTTCATGATTATCAGGTTAGAGGCATGAGTGTGGGGAAAATGGGGATTTGAGGGTAATCACTCAGGGGAAAGAATCAATATTATCTGTAAATAGATAAAGCACACTGGGGAACAGTGAAGATTTCGTTTTTTGTAGCAGCAAGGAACCTTTGCCCAAGGACATAATTATTATTTACTCTGGCTAGAGGAAGAGGACCTGGCAAGACTTCACCAGTTCCTTCGTCTGGGCTCACTCTTCTCTTCTTGGTCTGCTATACATGTGCCCTTTTAAAATGATTTCGTTTTGACAGATTGTGCACCACGGTGGAGACCATCTCAGTTTGTTTTCTGCAAGAACTCTGCTGAGGGCCAGCTCACTTTCTGGAACAATTGACACAGCTGGCACAGTGTGGAAACAGACAATAGAGGCAAAACAGGTCCCTCCCTTCTGGCCAAATAGGAGACAATTCAGGGCCAATTTCAGCCTGAGGGTGTGCCCAGGAGTCTGCTCCAGTGAGTCTGAGACAGAGAAGTGGAAAGGCGGTGAATGGAGATGATGAAGGACAAAGGCTAAACACTTCTCCCCGCTGATCAAAGGATCAATATGGAAGGAGACACCTGTGGCCGATGGGAAGCGCAAGCCGGCCTGCCTCCCTGACATTTCTGCCTTCTCAGCTCCCTTCAACAGGCCGCGCCTTGCCACCTTCTGCCTGATCACAGCCTCCCTGGAAATGCGCCTGCGTTCTTCACATCCCTCATCAGTTTCGCTCCCTCTCTTCACTCCAGCACAGACCGGGGGCGTCCTCAGCCCCTGTTCCTACTGGCTTCAGCCTTCATCTCTCAGGTGCCCCCTCCTGCTGCTGGTGGCGCCCCCACTACGGTGCTCAGGGGTCCTGGAAGGGGAGGGAAGGGAAATGCAGTGGCAAACGCTCACAGGGCTCCTGCACTTGAAAAAGAAAAAAGAAAAAAAACAACTTCAAGCTAGAAGAATGTGTCATCAGCTGATACAATGCTAAATGACAGCTCATTTCCATTCTGTGGATGGGGCAGAGTTGTTTAATATTTCATTCCTAACACTTGCTCATTTTCGGGCAGCCCACATAGGGCACAAAGGCTCCCTGGGGAATTGCTTAAAAGGTTAGAGCCTGGAACACGCGTGGGTCCTGCGGTTCAGCTTCTTGAGCAGGCGCCTGGGCGCTCGGTCCTTAACGTCTCAATGCTGCCCTCTGCTGGATGACAGCGTCACTGGCAACGCCTGAGAAATGAGATCCAAGCTTCTAACGTGTTGGTTGAATGCAGACAACTAGAGTAGAGAGGTGACAACTAAGGAATGCACCTTGATAAAGAGGAGCTTAAAAGAAATTCACTGCCTTTGAGGGCGTCCGGACCTCATTAGATGGATGCTCAGTGGTATTTTCCGCATCGCAGCCAATTCTACCAATTCTCAAGCTGTCACTGAGACTTTCCTCCGTGAAAGGGATTTGTGGGACGAAGATAATGTGGGAGGGGGAGAGGTTCCTACCAGGAAAGAGAGAAATGACACCTGCTAGCTGAGAGGCCAAACAGAGCACAGACAAGATTTCCAGATGCATGGTCAGTAGTAAACTGCACATCAACCCACAGGTGTGACTCCCAGCTCTTCCTAACTGGACTCAGCCCCTCACTCCTAGCCTGGCTGCTCTCCAGCCTTCCCAGAGCACCCTCCCTCCTGCAGCCTCCCCAGCGTGACTCCTCTCCCCACCCCTCCAATCCCTACTGCTTCTGACTGCTCTTCCCCTTCCCAAGAGATCTACATCAAATGACTCAATTAACATGAAGTTCTTAAATCAGTGCCTTGTACAGAGTAAGCACCCAAGAAATTTCAGAGAGAAATTTAGTTAAATTTGATTAGCCACCCCCCTGCCTTGTAAACATTCTCAGGGGCTCCCCATACCTTGGATTAAATGAGTCGATTTCCACAGACACAGACAGCAGTGTTGTGGTTACCAGAAGGAAGAGGATGGGGAGGTAGTAAAGGGTAACGGAGACCAAATATGTGGCGACAGAAGATTTGACTTTGGGTGGTGGGCACATAAGATATAGATGACGTATCATAGAATTGTACACTCGAAACCTATATAGCTTTAGTAACTGATGTCACCCCCAATAAATTAAATAAATTAGTAGCTTTCTGTCTAACTATCAACTTCACCTTCAAACATTTTCTCAACCAGTAGTTGAACTTCCTGGGATTGTCCCATGCATACCCTGTGTTATCTCCATCATTAGTAATGCTCGTCCCTTTGCCTTAACAGGCCCACTCCTGGCGGCTTCACCTATTCATTGATCTGTGAGGAGTCAGCCCTCCTGAAAGCATCACCACCTTCAGGAAGTCTTTCCTGACTGGCGTACTCAACCAATCTTGTTGACACTGGGCTCCTCTTCTGCATTTGCCCAGTAGTCAGTACTTTATTATAACTTTCTCAGTTTCTTAAATGTCTGCTTAGGTGTGTGTGTCTGCTGTCCAAGTCTGAGCTTCTTGCATTCCAGGACCATAGAATTCACCTTCCAATCATCTGTAACTAGTACCGTACCTGGCTGGTACATGTAGATCGCATGGGTGAAGCTGAAGGCAGGAAGGAATGTATAAATGAGAAGAGGTCCCAGAAACACTTCCCTGCCCTGACTATCTCCTTGTACCTGCCCACCGGGGAATCTTGTGACTTAATCTGCCCTTTCAGGGGCTGGGAGGTCAAAGCATTTCCACCTGGGAGGCTTTAGCCAGTCAAGTTCACCTGGATCATCCATCCATCTCTTTAATGAGATGATGATGGCAATGTCAAGTCTAGGTACCTTTGAAAAGGGAAGCTATTTTTGTAAGAGGAGAGGAGAGAGTACTGGAGACTTGGGAACTTGGCAGAGGACAAATCTGGCAGGAATACAGGAGTTCAGATCAGGAGAGCTATATTAGGACACTAGGAACACAGGGGAAGAAGAGACTGTCGGAGCTTAAATGCAGGGGCTTAGAGAACAGGAACATCCACTGAGTACATTGTAAGTACCAAGTACTTCGCATATGCCTTCTGAACCTCATGACCACAATATAAGATAGGCATTATTATCCCCACTTTCTAACTGGGAAATTGAGGCTCAGATGGACTCGGTTCCATGCCTGAGGTCACACAGCAACCCAGTGACAGCCCCAAGATTCAAACAAAACCTCTGTGACTTCTAAGCCCATATTTCTCCATTACATTAAAATTTGCTCTGCTTTGAGAAAAAAAGGCAAAAGCACCTAGAGCAGGCAGGTACTAACATCCCTGCCACCTCTGAGAAAAAACAGTCTATAGACCTTTGTAGAGCTTGTACTCCTCTCCATCTTAATGCTGATGGGCTTATCAGCCTTTGAAACATGCCCCATACAATGCTAGGGGTCTCCTATAATCCAGACCCCTTTACAGCCCCAGCCTGGACCAGCCCTAGACAGGATGAAGATCAATAATTGAAAAGTCATTTTCCAAGTTACATGGAAGACATCTACTTTTATATGTTGCATTTTCTGTGGAAATGTGGGCCATTGCCTCATTTATCACATTCTGTCCCAGAGCGTCGCACTTCATTAAGCATCAGTAGGATTGCATAGCAGTGAGTAAGGAGATCAAATCAACTAGTACAATCTCTAAAAAAAGAAATCTGCATTCACAAATTACTGTACTTTGGTGTTTCAGGAAAATCCAGGCCTGGTTCTCAACTTGTATCACAAAGTCGTGGCGTTGCCATGAAACTGAGAACCAGGCGTTGAGCGTTCAGAGCCGGAGCATGCCATTTCAGCAGGGAAACCAAATGTCCACTTTCCCTTGACATCAAGACGCACTGAATCCCCATGCACCCTCTAAGACCCTCCAGTGACGCTTGGCCACAGTCACGAAGAGCCATGTAGGAGCAGTGATTCTGAACTTCAGCCTGCATCACACTCACATGAATGCTCATGAAAACCCAGACTGCTGGAGTTTCTGAGTCAGTAGTTATGGAGAAAGCCAAGGATTTCCATTTCTAATGAGCTCCCAAGTGAGGCTGACGCTGTCGGTCTGGGGCTCATGTTTTGAGCTATCATAGAACAGGGGAGTCAGCTTTCTCTGAGCATCCTGAGGGCTTCTTCTTTTAATACAGGGAAGTCACTAAGGCACATACATCTTTGTTAGAGTTACTTGTCTTTTGTGCAATGCATTAGTACACTGTCCTCAAGCCTCCACTTACTGATTTTGACTTGCAAAAATACTCCAAAGGCCTCTAGATGGGTAAGGGTTCATTTGGTCTAAATGGCAGAAAGCCTGGCTCCAACCAACTTAAGCAAAATAAAAACAAATACATTGATTCCAAAAATGAGAAGTCCTGACCTGGCTTAAAGTTCAAATGTCACTAGGACCAATTTTTCCTGCTTAACTTCTCCTTTTTCTTTCTCCCTTCTGTCTTTCTTGCTCCTTTGTGTAGTCTCCATGATCAAAATCCCTTCATTCGGGTCTAAATACTGAGCTATGGGCCTGGTAGATTCTTAGAGTCAAGTCTTTCCCTGGGATCCCAGCATGAATCTCATTGCTTCTCATTGACACAAACAGAATTAAATGCTTGTACCAGAATCAATTACTGTGGACAAACAGGAAAAAGCAATAAGAGGATGATGCCACAATCACATGCTCCACTCTGGATTCCAGACAAGTCACAGGGGCTAAAAAGGGACAAGAGCATGGACAACGTGGACAACGGGCTCTCCGAGCCACCAGGGAACCACTTCCACTCCTGATGGCCAAATCTAGTAGGCACCTTTCTGTCCACATCTCTCCCGATGTCACTGTAGCACTGGCCTCCCTTCTGAAACTTTCTCCTCCTCTTGGTTTTCTTGATTATATACTTCCGTTCCCTCTTCCAATTTCAGTCTCCATTTCAGAAACCTTTGCTTTTGCCCCTTAAATTCAGGTGTCCATCAAGGATTTTTTCCTTTGGCCTCTTCTACTTTGTGCCTTTTCCATGACTGATGCATGTTCTTACTTTTAAATACCATTCTCAATCAATTGATTCCCAAATATTATAGCCCTGTCTATGGAAGGCAGAATGATGACCCCTCAGAAACATCTCCATCCTAACTTCCAGAACCTGTGACTATGTGTGTGTTGCATGGCAAGGGAGAATTAAGGTTTCAGATAATCACCTGGCCTTGAGATAGTGAAAGTCTCCTGGATTATGGGTTCATGTCCTTGTAAGTGAAGTGGGCAGGCAGAAGAGTAAGAGTCAGAGTGATGTGATGCGACAAAGTCCACCATGGTTGCTGGCTTCGAGGATAAAGAAGGGTCCACGAGCCAAGGGATTTGCACAGCTGCCAGAAGTGGGAAAAGGCATGGTCATGGAGGCTGCCATAGATCCTCCAGAAAGGCCCTGATAACACCCTGATTTTAACCCTCTGAGGCCTATTTTGGAATTCTTGCCTCCAGAACTACAAGCTCAGAAATCTGTGCCATTTTCTGCCACTATGTTAGTGTTATGACAGCGATAGGAAACTAACACAGAGTTTAGTCTATTGATTCTCAAGTACACGATCTCCATCCTGGACAATTGACACCGCAGAGGTGTTTTCAGGCCAGCATATGTGGCAAAAATGTCTTCCAACAAAACAAAATTCCCTTGCAAATGTTTTCAAATATACAAAGATTTTTCTATACAAGTACGTACATGTATGTACAAATGTGTCTACAAATGTATATGTACTGAGCTTGGCTGGTGCTTGGTGGTATGTTACTAACACAGTATATGCATAGGCACTAGAACAGGGATCAGCATACTTTATTTGTAAAAGGCAAGATAGTAAATATTTTATTCTTTGGAAGCAAAACAGTCTCTGCATTAACTCTGACATTTTATTGCCAAAGCAGCCATAGATGGCTGAGAAACCAATGGGTGTCACTATGTTCTTATAAAACTGGATTTACAAACACTGAAATTGGAATTTCATAAAATTTTTATGTCATAAAATACTCTTTCTGAAAAAATTTCAACCATTTAAAAACTAGTGGTGGCCCCCATCTGGCTCTCAGGCCAGAGCTTGCCAACCCCTGCTCTAGAGCCACAATTAATGAAGCCAGATGCTCAGACGGAGAGGCCCCTGCCCCTGGACGCTGCAGAGAAAGTAGAAGGTTGGGGTGTCCCACCTCATCCTCGACCGGGCATAGGCTTACTGAGCAGAAGGACATGAACAACACTTAAGACTAGTTTTTCCTCTCTCTGTGCCTCTGTATCTCTGTGTCTCCCCACTGACTGCAAGTCTGCATATGTTAAATATGTTAATAACATGTGTCTCTACTGTATACCCAGCTGCCTGCTAGACATCTCCCATGAATACATCATAAACACCTCAAATGCACTATGTCTAAAACTAAGGTCAACTGAACTCATTTTCTCTGCCTTTTCTTCCCCACACTCCCCATATACAACCACTGAAAAAAAATTTGTATGCACCCAACCCTTCTGGTTAGCACCATGATTCACCCAGTTACCCAATTCAGAACTCCAGAACCATCATCTCCTTTTCTCTCCTTCATATTCTGCAGCTGACCACAAGATCCTGTTGTGTTCACCTACTGAATGTATCACAGAAGTGTCCTTGAACTACCTGTGGCAGTGGGGTTGTGATGGGGTAGCCTTAATGCCCACCTTTATTACTCTCCATTGAAGAATCTCCATTGAAACAGCCTCCTGAAATTGACCCTACAAATTCCAGTCTTGCCCCTCCCCAATCCTGCCAACGTATTTTGGTACAGTATCTTCCCCTGGCAGGGACACACAGCTCTCACTACATGACACCTTGGCCTAAAGACTTTCAAGGCGTTGTTTCATTTGCAAAATGACATACAGGGTCCTGTGCATAGCAGGAAAGGTCCCCCATGACCTAGCCCCTGCCTGATCATCCATGTCCTATTGCTACCATCTCACCCTCATAACCAGTCCTGAGAAGCTGCTTGCAACCTCCAGAAACAAGCCTATGATGTTCTGTACTGTTATGCCTTTGTACACGCCATGTCTCTCTCCCTCCTGATCTTGCATGCCCTCTGTCCAGCTGGCTGATTTATACACGATCTTCAAGCCCCAGCACTCATGGCTTCTGGGGACTTCCTCTGGCCCTGCCTCCTGTGCCCTGCTGTGCAGAATTGCTGATCCCTCCTTTGTGCCACCTCCATATCTTTTGACATCTGCTTCTAATAGCATGTATTTAATCCCACTGAAATTGTTTGCTTTCCTGCTTGCCTTTCCTTCAGGCTAAGAGCTCCTTGAGGGCAATACCTCTTGGTGTTCCCAGAACCAAGCACAGCCCCTGCCCCTTGGCTGATGGTTCAGACACTAATAAACACTCCAATCTTGGCCTGACACAACTCTGCTGTGCTGCAACAGAAGTACACTGGTTCTTGCAAGGCTCAGATGTTGGCAGTTACTCCTCCCATTTAGGATTTCACTGTTTTGCCTGAACGGGCCAGTGCCACGCAGGCCTTTATGTCAGGAAGGCCTGTAGCATGAGAAGCCCACCCCACAAAAGCTTCATCTCACGCCTGGCTGAACAACAGCAGCAGGATCATGCATCAGCCCTGTTAGGTGAAACCAAACGCCCTGTGTCACCTTGTGCTAATGACACGCTGCATGCATGCTAAACCACCCCTTCTGTATCATTTTACTTGTGGGAGACAGGCATCATGTCCCAGCAGGGACACTGGAGCTCCCTGTCACTCAGCAGCTAAGCCAGCTCCACACACCACTCTCAGGGCATCTGAGCCTTCGAGCCGGCTGAGCAGCCTCTGGGCCCAGGACAGGCCCAGATCAGTCACGGAACTCTCATTACTAAGTATCCCAGGGGACAGTTTGTTTCCTGGAAAAAACTGACAAATCATCCTAAGCTCTGCAACATGGGAGGGCAGGTGCCACAGGATGCTGATGTCGGTGCTGGAAGAAAGGGCACAGACAAGGGTTCTCTTTTCTCTTGTGTGAAATTGAGGCAACTGCTTCTTGGAAACAAGTATTTGCCAGTGCAAAAACCTGTAAGCCTGCCTCCGCGCCCCTCCTGTCCCAGGGCCGTGCTGGGCCAGCTCCCAGGAACTCCCTTGAGGGCCAGGCCTGAGCAGAACAATTCCCGAGTCTGTTTGGCTCCCTCCCCCCAACATGGCTGAAACCCCAGGCCGTTTGCATCACCAGCAGCAGCTCCTCCTGGCTGAGCTACCTAATTCCTTCCCAAAGAGACCTGAGATGAGAAGCCTGGGCCCTTTCAGAGCTGGTTTCTCACATTTGGTTCACCGACTACCAAGGACACATTAAATCTACCCACAAGTGAGAGTCGAAGAACCACAAGGTCATGAGGATGAATGCCTTTTGACAGCTCTACCTCCCGGTGTCTTAGTGCAGGGCTGTTGGCATCCTGTGGGGAGCGTGATTCTTCCTTTCTGTGAATGTCCAATGCAGCAGGTCATTTGGCATTCATGACCTCCACCTGTGAAATGCCAGAGGCACCCCCCCACCCAGTCCCTGAGACGATCAGATTACCCCTCCCAAATGTCCCCTGGGATTTTAGGGGAAGAGCCCCTTGTTAAGAACCACCTTCAGGAAATCCCCTAGCTTCGAAGTGTATGCCATTTCCAGAAACGTCTGGCCACACTCACTCACATTTTTCCAGGCTACAAACAAGCCTGGGCCACTGTGAGAAATCAATTCCCAGAGCTGGGGCTCTCGCTTTGGTTCTCTTCCCCATTCACTCCCCTGGTTAGGGTCTTTAATAAGGGGGTGGAAAAAAAACTCTGTTTTTTAACTAATACTCGTGTAAATCTTGCTCTGTGAGTAAAGAAACAATTTGTGCAAGCCCAGAGATAAAGACACTCTCTGCCTTATGTAAAGGCCCTTTGCTAACTAGCATTTCTTCTCTGCCGGTAACAAAGGCTTGGCATTTACCTCAGCTGTAACCAAAAGCAACTTCCCCTGGTTCCCTGATTTCCCCCACCCCCCAGCCAAAGCCCCTCCCTCCTATTCATTTCAGTAGTCACGTTGTTTTCCACCCAGTCAGGAAACCTCAGCCACAATGTATTCCCAGCCCAACACTGCCCCAAACCCAAAGCAATTCGTACAATTACATGTTGCCTTTGGAAACTTCTCAGGTATGTTCACAAATTTTCACTCGAGCAGCTGCTGCCCTAGTCCAAGCCTGCATCACCTTACACCTGGACTCTTGAAGATTCCCCCTTAGCTGGTGTCTCTACCAGTCATCTCTTCCTGTCTTGAATCTTTTTCCCCATTGCAGGAAATTCCTAAAATGTAAACATGCCCATGTCCAAAGTCCTGTGTATCAAATTGTATATACAATTATGATAATAACCCTGCTCAGGGTTGCAGATGGGAACCACCTCCCCAGGGCATGACACTGGGCCATTGGAGGGGATGCCAGGGTGGTGAGTGCCACGGTGGGGGTCCTGGCCCAGGCTCAGGCACGTGGCCCCCGTACAGAACTCTCCCTGGGCAAGCAGGTGGGCACACCCAGACCCCACCCAGATGCAGAAAAGAACCCAGGACATTTAGGTCTAAAATGGGGCTTGGACCAAAATTCCTTCTAACCTTACAAATGTGAAATTGTTAGGATTTGAAGTGTATGAAATTTTAGCAATGCCCTGGGCTCTGCCTTGGCATTGATTTTGTAAAGAAAAGAAGAGGCCCAAGGTGAACACTGAGTGCCCCGTGGCAACTGCCTTCCAGCTTCTGAGAGAGTTCCTGTGCTCCTTTCATCAGCTTCCGAGGGCCCGAGGGCCCAGCAGTGCGTACGTTTCAAACACTTGACCTGGAACCTCCTAATGCTCTTGAGAAGTTCTCTCCCTCTGCCTTCTGTCATCCAACCAGCCAGTTACTGGAAATGTGTAACTGCCTTTTGACTAAATAATATGTACAAATAAAACAAAACAAAGCAAAACAAATGCTATACTAATTATATTTTAGAAACATATTTCCTCACCCAAGATGCCAAGTTATAATTCATTCTGTTGGCTTCTATTCTATTTGGCTTAAGAGCTTTTTTGATTGATGACAGATATGTGAAGTGATTCATTACATATTCATTCATTCATTCTGTTACTCTTTATTAACGGTGGATAGAATGCTTGGCATGAATTGAGCCAATTTGATATGCACAAAGGCTCCCTATTGTACATGAAATGTCTCTGAATATATTGATCTGCAGTGGAACTTTACAATGTATGTGGGCTTTTTAACTCTTTAAAGCAACTTGAATCAGGATTACTTAAAAAAAAGTATGGTTTAAATTCAAATCCAAAGAATATAGTAATATTGTCTTAGAGAAGTGTGCTTTTGAAGTATGTCTGCGAATTGTTTGACATACCTAGCCCAGATCAGTGTGCCTCAGTTGGTTGGGTATCATCTGCAAAGCAAAAGGTCACTGGTTCAATTCCCCATCAGGGTACATACCTGGGTTGTGGGTTTGGTCCCCTGTCAGAATGTGTTCAAGAGACAACCAATGAATGCTTCTCTCTCACATCGATGTTTCTCTCCTTTCTTTTCCCTCTCCCTTCCCTTCTCTCTAAAAATAAATAAATAAATGTTTTTTAAAAAATAAAATAAAGGTGGCAGTCTATATCCCCTCCCCTTGAACCTGGTTCAGCCTTAAGGACTGACTGACAGTCAAGCAGAAATGAGCTCTGCCATAAAAGCAACGTGGTTTCTGCCTGC
Source organism: Phyllostomus hastatus (assembly GCF_019186645.2). Taxonomy (NCBI): domain Eukaryota; kingdom Metazoa; phylum Chordata; class Mammalia; order Chiroptera; family Phyllostomidae; genus Phyllostomus; species Phyllostomus hastatus. The sequence continues at coordinate 6,915,037 of NW_025334017.1, read as the reverse complement.
TCCTCTGGAACATTCGCACTGAAGCATTAAGGCTCCATGTAGCAAGAGGCTGCCATTCTGCGAGGAACCCCAAGCTGGCTCTCCGGGAAAGACCAAAGAGAGGCCCTGAGACTATATGAGATGCCTGCAGAACCCCAGGCTGTCCGGCTGCTTAAGTTCATGGTTTCAACTCCAGTTACTGCCTGATGGGAACCATTTGGAGACCCCCAAGGCAGGACAATGTAGCCGGGTCTTCCTGAATTCTTCCTGAATTCTTGATCATCAGAAACAGTGACCACTGTTGTTAGACACCATTAAGTTTGGGCGTGGCTTATGACACAGCAACAGAAAACCCATCCGGGGGAAAGGGAATAGCAAATATAAATCTCTATTGTTGTCAGTACAAATGGTCCAGAAAGTATAAGGAGGACCTAAAAAAACCCCAGAATTTACTTATAAAAAATTGTATTTATTCTTACATGATTAAATTTCAGTCACCTTCAAAGTACTCTCCACTTGATGTAATACACCTATCAAGACATTTTCCCACTGCTCAAAATAGTTTTTGAAGCCTTTTAGTACTTCTGCTATTTTTTGTTTCACCTTTTCCACAGTGGCAAAATGTTTCCCTTTGAGGAGTTTTTTCATCTGAGGAAACAAAACAAAGTCGCTCGGGGCCACATTGAGTGAATAGGGAGGGGGACTCAAGGGGCACACCGTTTTTAAAACTGCTGAACACTCAGCATGGTGTAGGCAGGTGTGCTCATAAATCACCCATCATGAAATGGGTAAATGTGTTGAAAGAGTCTTCAAAAAAAATTCACTGAAGCTGAACGCAGCCTCTCACAACAACATCAGCTGGTACACTGACACAGATGGGTTCCTAGGACACTCACCTAGTGGGGGAAGCAGGTAGTACAAGGGGCCTGTCCTCCAGAAGATAATTCCTTGGTTGTTTTTTTTTTGGTCTTCCCTTGTATTGTCTATTAATTTCAACAATACTTGTTGAATTAACTTGTTTCAATTAACTTCACCTTTCTCTTCTTATATTTGGCCCATTATTTCTCTGGGTAGTTAATGTTTTGTGTGACCTTATGTAATATTGTGCTTCTCTATCCATGTTTGACTCTTAAGATTTTTCATAAACAGTTGAGACTCTAGCTTGCTTACATTTTAAGAAGTGACAGTTAAAGGAAGAAGCAGTAGCTATATATTTTTGATGTGTAAACATCAAAATCCCTGCAGTGACAAAGACACAGAGAACCGGAAGTGTTTTTTCCTCCACTTAATAGCTATGTAGCAGGTGCCCAAATCAATGTTCTCTAATCACTACACAACTTAAACAGCCAGACTTTATCCATCCACAGGGAAAGTTTCCACTGTGTCTCTTCTTTCCTAAGACAGGTAACGTGATGAATCACTGTTAAATTGTCTGGTTAACAGTCACCATGAGTTACTACCTATACAGTTCCATTTAGCTGCAAACAACTCTGTCTCTCTCTGTGGCATGTCTCTAGCCTACCTTGCAACAAATGAATCTGATAAAGGTTAGCATTCTAATGAAACTCGATGGGCTCCAGAAATGGGATCTTCTTAGTGTAGAAATAGGACTTTCTGAACATTATCCAGGAAAAGGCTGGACAGTACCTAATGCAATAAAGAAGTAATCAGTCACCAAAGCATCAAGAATCCTAATAGAAAAACTATGAGAGAGGGAGAGGAGCAATGGAATTACTCTGTCTTAGGAGCAAAGAAACTACAGGACTGTGAGTCAATCATCAGTTCCTACAACATATTGGCACCAGGTCAACTCTTGTGATGCTAAGAAAATGGGTCACCTAAGTGGCTTGATATAAGAGGTATCAGTTCAGCAACATGATCTCAGTGGGCTGGGCTGAGAACAAAAAGGAGAGTTCAGACTGTACACAAAGCAAAAGCATATCTGTGTGTCAGTGAAGCTGTAGGAAGTGAAGCCTGACCAAAGCGCTGTAACAGGTAGAGAAGCACCAGGGAGGAGATGAAAGGGCACAGGTGAGGCTGTGCTTGGCAGCTGCTCCAGCACCAGTCCTGTCTCTTTCTCCTCTGGACCCTGGATTTCATGCCATGTCACTTCACTTATCACATCGGGGCATCTTATTTCGGGACGCAGAGACAATTAAAGAGAAAGGCCAATTGTTAGAAAAAAGGACATGGAGGAAGGAAGCTTACACCTGGAGAAAAACAAATTTCAGAAAAAGCATAGACGAAAAGCTGAAACTCACAGACACAGACAGACAACAGCATGGCGGTTACCAGAGAGAAGGGGGAGAGGAAGTAGTAAAGCATCTAAGGGGCCAAGTATATCAAGTACCACAGAAATGTACCCTTGAAACCTGTGACCCTATTAACAATGACACCCCAACAGATTTAATTAAAACATTGTTTAAATGCATGAAAAATAATAAATATAAACAAACAAACAAAACAGATCCAATTCGTGGCCAGCTCTGACTGTAGAAGAGATTGGGAGTAATTTATTTGAAAGCATTTGAAAGATCGTAAAGAGCAAAACCTGACCCATGTGTCTGTAGAGCCAGTTAGCCTGACACCTCAGCGCCTAGGTGACCCCTACAGTAAGTGAGATCACAGTATTTCTCTTAGACCCAATGTGCCTGTGCATAAATCTGTCACCACTACTAGGAAACAGCTGTAGATTTAGGCAATTATAGGGTAAGACCTCAAGAAGTCAGATATTTGCTTGTGCTGACACCAAAAATCTTGTTAAAAAATTAATGAAATCAGTCAACTGAAAACCCCAGGCAGCTAGTTATTGAGATTTCCAAATGACCACTTTTCCCTGTTACTGCTACTTTCTATTTCTTCTGTGTATACTTAAAACCCATCCAATAAACATTATTTTTAGCCCTGCTGCCGATAGTCTGAAGAACAGGTATCTCCCACCTTATCCTCCAGTTGGAACGGTCCTCTCCTGTAGCAACAGTTGCTTTCTATTACAAAGAATACTAAAACTGACTTATTTTACATGGTTATAGAACAGACTGCCTATCTCAAAAACAATGTGGGGAAGGGAAGGGCCACTTGTTTGGACTTACAAGGATGCTGTTTGATAATGAATATCCAATTGAAATGTGTGATGAAAGGAAAATCTTTAAATTCAAAAGTGTAGTGTATCTCAATGATCAACCAATTCAGCTCAAAATACTCAGTGTGCTATCAAATCTATATACAACATCCCAAAAGAGATCATCAGGCATATTACAGTTAAAAGGCAATTAATAATATAAAAGTTATTTTATATTTTCTCTACTTCATACTTTTTAATCCTAAAAACATATAAATCTGAGGTTTACTTCTAGGTTGAATCAATGTATTTTTCTAAGATCTTATTTAGTTATTTTTAGAAAGAGGAGAAAGGAGGGAGAAAGAGAGGAAGAGAAACATCAGTGCAAGAGAGAAACATTGATTGGTTGCCTCTCCCATGCTCCCCAACTGGGATGAGTCCACAGCCCAGGCACGTGCTCTGACTGGGAATCGAACCAGTGACTTTTCCCTTTGCAAGTCAATTCCTAACCAACTGAGCCACACCAGTCAGGGTTGAATGTATATATATTTTAACAGAGAGATGACGTTGTTGCAGAAGTTATTGTTTGCCCAATGCACCTAGCACTTCTCCATTTTGTTTGGTTGTTTTTCTTGCCCCATTCCTATGGTGCTATATGGTGGTAAAGTCACCATGCTCATTTCAAGCCCACCAGCAGTCCCACTCCCCTCCTACAGGAGGCGCAAAAGATCGAAGCCAATAGTGGAGCCACACCCCCAGGACCCAGTGATTGGTCCAGGATGTACATGTGACCTATTATCACATTTTTGATGCCCAGGAAGAAAGACAGCCTTTTCCCTTTTTGGATCATGAATGGTAGGAATGTCAATGGAAGACTTTTCAGCAATTTAGGGCAAGGTTGTGTGAAGCAGGAAGAGATTAAATCCAACATGCAAACAAAAGACACAGAAATAACCTAAGCTAAAAAATGAGATGGAGAGAGAAAGTGATGACAATATTATTTGAACTCCTGGACTCAGCCATGCAAAAAAGTAAACATTCTCCTAGACGTTATATTAAATGAGTTGGGGTATCTGGCTCTTGTCACACAAAAAACTTTGATTAATACCACTTATATGATTATTTTAAGATTTATTTAATACTTTCAGTTCCACTGGATACAAAACTGATATAATTTGTGATTCCAGTTTTATGAAACAATAAGGTACATAATAATTCTAGTTAAACAATTGCAAACATATTGACCACTCACCGTGTGTCAGGCAATGTACGTGTGTGTGAAGAGACAGAGAGAAGTCAGACTGTGCCGTGTTGCCAACCATCCCCGCAGGAAACACCTCCACAAAGTCAGCAATGGATCTCTAACAACAGCTTCAAGAGCTTAGAGTTTGGCAGATGGCTTTCATTTCCTTGTGTACTTACCATTTATTTCTAAATCTTGCACAATAAACTGTATTACTTGTGGAATCAAGAAAAAAAATGTCCTTGAAAAAGACCGTACTCCATTTATCAACTCAACAAGGCTATTTCTCATTAATTGTTGCTTTAATATTAATTAAGAGCATTTATAGAACGTTGTAGAAAATCAAACTAAAATATATTATCTGTCATGGTATTTCATTTTGTGTGTCTCATAGCTGTGTCTTCCTATTAATCTCACCAGGATATTTGCATATCTCTTTTTTAAATTCCCTCACAGAAAACCTTCCTGTGTACTAAGTAGGAAACTGTCCTGACCCTGGAATAAAACAATGGAGTTCTTGAGATTAGAAAATCCCTTCAGACTGAATTTAAACAATAGCTGAAAATGTGCTGCCTGCCTGTTTATTTTAACTCTCTCAAGAACGAGAGTCCCTTTGCCTCTATTATGTGACCCACAGTTCTTTTCATCTTAAAGGGGGAAAAAATCACCAATGTCTTTTTAAGTCAGTTTGAACTAAGTGGGAAAAAGAAATATCATCTGAAAGAGATAAACCAAAAAGAGGAACTAAATTTAAGTCTTTTCTTTTTTTAGTTTTAGTTTTGAGTAACCCATTATGAGTAAAACCTGACTTTTAGCTGGGACCCCCTGCCATATCCTGTTCTCCCTCCCAGCCCTCACCCCATCCCCTGCCACCATCACAGCTGTAGATGCAGCTGCCACCGTCGGGGACACAGACAACTACTGAATGCTTGCATCCAAAGAAAAGAAAGAGGGAAACGACGAGGCATGATAGTTAAAAGACAGGACTCGGTGGTTGTATTGTCTCGGGTAGAATCTTGAAGTTGTCATTTTGAGTGTGTCACCCAGGGCTAGTTGCTCAATCTGTCTGCCTCAATTTCCTCCTCCATTTAAAGGTAATAATAGTAACTATCAAAGAGGAAGGTTGAAAAGAGATGAAATGTTCCTGAGGTGCCCAGCCCAGTGCCTCCCACATAAGAGCTAGGTGATCATTTGCAATTATTAGCAGCCAAGGACTTTTGCAAACACTATTCACCCTCCTCTCTCATTGTTCCCTGACGTTCCCACCTCCTCTTGGCCCTGGGAACAGATCACTACCACCGCCCCCCGTCTTCACTTGGTGCAAAGGCACTTACTTATAAGACTTCAGGGCAGGTGTGGCATTTACACATACGTTTCTCCACTACAGCATAATCCACGAGGCTTCGTAAGAGTAAGGCTGTGTTTTTGTCCAACACCCAACATCTCGTGGGAATTCCATAATTTTTAAAGGAATTAGTAGATGAATTTGTGGCCCTCTGACAAATGAAGGATTTCAGGCTCAGCAGTCATAAACAGCTTCCAAAAGATGGCGAGCTGGTAAGTGTCAGAGTCTGGTGCTTTCATTAAAGTGTCTGGAAGAACAACAGTGATATGTCACAGCTTAATGCTGGAGATAACAGACAAGCTTAACTAGAAAGGGGACAAGACAAAGGAGCTGTTAAAAATAACGAGTTTTGATCAAGCATATGATAACAGCATGCTCTAGTTATAAAAAATGAAGGGCTTGTCTAGACATGCACAAACCAGCTTAAAACAAAGACATGCTATCCAGCCCAGGCACACAAGTGATTACTTTGGAGACGACCCATTCCATTCTGGGGAACAACCCATGATGGCTAATCATGGGGGTTCACATGAAGTACGTTGCATTGCTTTTTAAGATCTCCTAAATCCTGTCCCTTGGTTATGTATTTGATGCCTTAATTAAAAGCATTGTTTTAAAACTTACTCAGTGATTTTGAATTTTGGAGGGTGGTTCCTTTGCAAAGGTTTAAATGTGAAAGTGATTGCCACAGAGGAACACTGATCCTGCTCACCTGAGCAATATGGGTATTTTTCTAGAAAGTTTCAGTGACTTTTTAATCATTGATCCTCATTCATTTCTTTTTTCTTTTTTTAAGATATAGACAAGTTTGTGCTTTGAAAGTTGAGTCTTTTTGTCTCTGTGTCTTCCTTGTGTAAGAACAAAACATTTTTAAAACTCTTTAAGACTTAGTCGAAAGTCCGTTCTTTTTCCTTCGTATTGTTACAGGGTACAGCCAAGAGGGGGGGACCCCGAATGGGCATTTGAAATGGGGTCCAGAACTTAAGGTGTCCAGGAGATTTTAAGATGTCTCCACCCCCTCCCTTCACGGTGTGGGTTAGAGGAAGGGACAAATGGAGCAGGGCCATTGAGAGCTGTTTTGCATAGCAACAGCCTTGCAGCTACCCTCTGGCGTGGTCATTTAACATATCTATAGCCTTTGGCTGGTCACTTAGATATGTTAAATAGCTGTGGCCATGCCCTGAGCCAGGGGAATGGAAGTAACTTCCCCACCAAGAGGTAACTGGGGGCAGATCCCCCAAGCTACAGCGCCTGCAAGGGAGCTCAGAGAAGATTGGCTCCAGGACATGGGGCCACACCTGCCCAGACTCATGATGGCAGCCCAGTAAAGCTGAAAGGATATGAATTCTGGCATGTGAAGCCCAGTGTGGGAGGAGTCGGAAATGAGGCTGCAGAGGAAGATTCGCCGCGGGGATTTAAAACCCAGACTTGGCGGCCATTAGGAGGGAGAACCATGCGGCTTTAGCAGAATGGGGAGGGCCTCAGCCATTGAGGGAGAACTGTGCTGCTTTAGGAGAGAGAACCACGCGGCCTTGACAGAGTGGAGACTCCCGCAGCTTTAGAAGGGGGAACCACCACCTGGTTTTAGCAGAGATCCCGGCGACTCAGCTGAGGGTGCCCGGAACCCAGGGAGGTCTCCCAGTCAAGATGGAGTATTAACTGGGAAGAACCAGAGGACTGCCTGAGCCATGGACTTCTATTTCCTTTCCTGAGATACTGTACTCTGGACTGGGCAAAGGGGGAAGGAAGGAAGGACTGTGTCTGTTTGTGGGTGTTTTAAGGGACTTTAGGATTTTTGATAAAGACATTAGGTCACTACTTGAAGTTTGTATAGCATTAAATAAACATTTCCTTTCCTTTTCACAAATCTCTGGCATTGAGAGACGTCTTTCCTAGGGCAGCGGACATAACGGACCCGATAGTATATCGTCCCAGGCCCCCCTTGTGTTCTGTAACAGTATGTGTTTGGTGCTAAAGGAAGGAGAAGCCATCACCTCTTCCCAGTTACTCTTGCTCCAACTCTATTTTTGTCTGGTTCGACGATCAGGCGGCTGTTTCTAAGCAAATGCTGAGCTGTAGGGTAAACACACCGTGTGACATATGAGTGGAAGCCAGCACCCACCTGGCCAGCCTGGGCGAGAAAGCCGTGGTCACTTACACCCAAGCAGGCCATTCCTCCTGGTGTTTAATCCATGAACACAGACTGACCCAAAATTTATAAAAGTATAAGAGAGTGACCCAAACCAGCATGGCATATTCTGTCCCAATGTTCTGGAGCAAAGTTTCCTGTTAGCTAATAATGAAGCAGAGAAGAAATACGAGGCCTGTCCAGAAAGTATCCAGCCATGTACTATGAAAAATAGGGACATTTATTGAAGATACAAGAAATATTGTACATAGGACAATGACATCTCAGTCCCCCTCAAAGTAGGCACCTTGGGCCCTCACACAGTTCCTCCAGTGTCTCTTCCACTGTTCAAAACACTCTGCAAAATCCTTTTTTGGAATTGCCACCAGCTATTTTGTTGTAGTTTCCTGAATCTTATTGACAGTCGGAAACCTCTTCCCTTTCAAAGGTGATTTTAATATTTGGAAAAGCCAGAAGCCTCGGGGTGTCAAATCTGGGCTGTAGTGGGGCTGAGTAACCTGGGTGATGTGATGTTTCACCAAAAAACTCTACACAAGACATGATGCAAGAATGGGCACATTGTCGTGATGAAGCTGCCAGTCACCAGTTGCCCATAGCTGTGGCCTTCTGAATCATCCAAATAGTTTCTGAGGAATGTTCAAGCTTAATGCAAAATGTGATGCAGATTCATTGCTCTACTCGCTCAGTCATTTTGAATGCAATGGCCACACAGCACACATGCTCACTCAATGGCATCTACCGCCCCCACTGACTAGTATAGTGAAGGCATCATTGTTCACGCATGCGCATTTCAGTTCACTCTCCTTGGCTGCCAGGTTACATCAATGTTGCACAAACCATTCTCGTTACATCAACAATGGCTGGAGTTTTTCTGGACAGACCTGTAGTTCCTGCTATTTTTATTAGTTTATGAAAAGAAGACAAAAACGTGCAAACTGAGGAAATATTGAATAGTAATATCAAACACAGAAAATCACATTTTCTGTGCTTAAAGTCATCCACGAGTTAAGCATCCTCTCTTAGCAAATGAGCAGGAGCTGGGAAAGGGCTGTAGCTAGTCCGAAACAGCAGGTATGTTTCAGACTCTGGTGCTAACATTTCATCCCTTTCATGGCCTTCTGAAGATTCAGAAGACCAACTTTCCTCTTTTACATGATCTTTCATCCCTTGGTATGCTGGTTTGTTTTTGTTTGTTTGTTTTCAATCTAGGCCAATGGCTTTCACATGTTGTAGCAAACAGATGAATAAGATTCAATAAGAAATAAGGGGAGGCAAAAGTCAATTTCCAAAGACTTTCCTCCTCAAAGTTACCTCCAAAAAATGTATCTGGTAGAATTTCTAAGAACCCAACTGCTGGCCTGAGTTCCTGAGACCCTCTGAATTTTGCAACAATTGTGAGGGTTCTACCCTGGTAACTCCGCTGTCATGGGAGAGGTTTACAGAAGCTCTGGACAAAACCTCACCAATATATTTACCAGAGTCAGTCTTTCTCCTTGGTTTGCTCTGTACTAATAAACAGAAGCAGCTTCAGAGGAACCAAATCAGTTCATTTCAGCTGGGTCATCTTTGTAAGTCATGAAGACCAGCGATAAACTGAAATGGATACCACTATTGATGAAGAATGAGGCCTAAGACTCTTCAGAGAAAAGATTTCCACCAAGTTCAGTGTTATTTTTTTTCTTATGGAAATTTTAAGACCTCAACTAGTTCTGATTCTTTACCTTCCACTGTGTTGTCATACTATTGTATTTTAGTGTCTTTTTTTTTACTGGCATTCTTTTCTTATGGAAGGCAACACTTCCCACTATGAAGAGTTTGCACATAGCCATGCATCTTTTCCTTCCTCTAGGATGGTGATTTTCAACTAGTGTGCTGCAAGACTTTTCAAAACATGGAATACCTAAGTATTTAGTCAGGGTCACTGACCTCTTTTCCCTTACATTGTCAAATAAAAATATGACAACAGCCAGTACAATAGCCATCAGGTATGAATGAGTCAAATTGACCCCTACTGTTTTTGTCAGATCAGCCAAAAATATACGTTTTGGTGTGCCACAGAATTTTAGTAGTTAGTTTATGTGTGCCATGAGATGAAAAAGGTTGAAAATCACTGCTCTGGGACTTCCAAGAATTTCAGTTTTGTGCTACTTTAAAGAAGTATAAGCCTTAGAGTGCACATCGATTGCATTAATGTCTGCGTGTGGGTGGGCATGTTGCTGCCACCATCAGCCCTGCTGTTTGTGTGTGTGGTTTGCTTTGACAGTCAGCAAAGGGCACACTTGAAATGCTCAGCATCTCTCTTTGATTCACAGTACTTCTTCATTCCATTCAGGTTTTGATTCTTCTGCAAAAACCTGATGCACTCAGACACAATTACAAAGTCCAGAGTATACTTTTATTTTCCAGAATGTCTCTATACCTGTGAGTGCCACAGATTCTTCAAGAATCTTATTTCAGCCCTGACTGGTGTGGGTCAATGGACTGGGCGGTGGCCTGAGGACCAAAGGGTCGCCAGTTGGATTCCCAGTCAGGGCACATGCCCAGGTTGGGGGCCAGGTAATGACCCAAGTAGGGGGCATGCGAGAGGCAACCACAAATTGATGTTTCTCTCCTCTCTCCCTTCCCCTCAGTCTAAAATAAGTAAATAAAATCTTAGAAAAAAAAGAATCCCACATTTCAGCAATTCTTCCTGGAACATGTTCCAACACACACACACACACACACACACACACACACACACACACACACACGATAGCTAAAATAACAAAAGCTGCCCTTTTTCTGACCCTTACTATATGCCAGACATTGTACTAAATGTTTTGCACATAGTATCTCATTTAGGTTTTCAGTAATGGTGAAAAAATAGCTATTATCAGCCCCATTTGATGAACAATTTAGAGTACTTCATCCAAAGTCACACAAGGTACCAGAATTGCATTCCGAGCCCAGGGCTCTGCCCTGCACAGTCTTGCCCTGCAACCGTGGCGGCTGCCTCCGAAACTGTCGGCTTGGACACATTCTACAGTCACCTGAGCAACTCACCAAGTCCAACCCCTTCAGTGGTCAAAAAATGACAACTCAGGAAATTGCATTTTGTTTTTAAGAGCATGAAAAGATGTTTCATATCTTCCAGTGCTCTTATACTAACATGAAAACACTGGAAGCTTTTTTTTTAAATTTTATTTATTTTTCTAAATATTGAGTTGTATGTTCTATTCAGTGACTTGAGAATTTTATTCCTTTTTTTTAAATGTTTGTAAGATATTTCCCACACCAAGAATTCTGTTGGCCCTTCTAGAACTCTTGGTAAATACGCGTTTCGTGTGCCATCTTTCTTTTAACCTCAGAATGATGTGTTAGGTGGTACTTTAAACATCTTCCTCAAGAAATTTATGTAGCATTAGCTTGTGGATAAACACTAAGTTTATCAATACAAAAAAAACTACTTGATCATCAATTTTTTTCTTTTGAGACATTAACTGCAAGAGCGTCTCATTTAGCAATCTGTTCTTTCCTTGCCTTTCTATTAAGGCAACTACCTGAGAGCGTTTGTATAGAAGGCCCTGGTAGCTCAAAATTTAGAGGGCTCTCTGGGCAACTTCCATAAATGGCACTTTTCTGAATTCATATCAAGCTCCTTCTGCTATTTAATTTTATTTCTCTGGGTGGGGTTGGTCCTACCAAAGGACTGTGTATTGGACCATAAAGCAAGTGAATGTTGTGTGTGGATAAAGCAGGGGTGGGCAAGCTGTTTTGTTGGTCAGCTGCCTGTTTTGGTATGGCCTGCAAACTGAGAGGGGTTTTAGATTTTTAAATGATTGAAAAGAAACACAAGAAGAAGAATATTTCATGGCCTGTGAAAGTTACATGAAATTCAGGTTTCATTATTCATAAATTAAGTTTGAAAGGAACACAGCCATGGCCATTCATTTATGCATTGCCTGCAATGGCTTCAAATCCCGAGGACAGGGCCGAGTCGGTCCAGCAAGCCCACACAGCCTAAAATATTTACTACCTGGCACCTTACAGAAAACGCTGGCTGGCTCCTGGTACAAAGAATAAACACACTTGTTCAGCAGCAAACATTAGATACCAGAGGCCTTCAGTGCTTTGGTTGGCTTCTTTTTTTTTTTTTTTTTACTTGACAGCATTTGAACTGTGCAGTTTGGGATAACTTAGCTTTCTGTATGGATAAGAATTAAAAGTTTTGGCATATTAACCATTACACAAATTATAGAATAAATAAACTTAGAGTTTGGAAAGGGATTTCAGAATTGTCTGTTATCAATGTGTGCCATGTACTTTCTTGGCTTCTGAAACCAAATTCGCTGGACACACCGCAGCCTTCTCCCACTGGCTGGGGAACGTCACCCTGTGAGCGGGATCTGTGGTGCGCGGAGCTGAGGGAGCTGAGGCACCGCTGCAGGTGTCCGACGCAGGGGTGTCTCTTCCAGGTAATGGCATGCTGCATGGCTGCTGACCCTGCAACTTCTTTTCTTGAAAAACTTCCTCAGGCCAACTTGTTTCTTTTGGCCCTTTGCCTCTTTTGCAGGGACAGAGTGAATGATGGATGGCTGGGTGAACTCCTGGATAATGCAACAAGAAGCTGCCTTCCCACAGACTGAATGAGCAAGTTCAAGTCTGAGTTAGGCTTCTTCCTCGTGGCTTTGCCTCCCACCACCTACCTCACAAATTATCTTTTTCACTTTTGCTCTCAGTTAAGTTTGACTCATCTGTACCACTCAAAACAATGTTTGTTTAATCAGGACATTCCCGAGGGTTCAGCAGCCTGGGGGTATAAACAAGTCACTCTTATAACATCAACCCACATTTCCTATTCTTGTTCTGCTCACAAAGATCTTTTGTCCCACAGCCCCCTTGCAGTGTAATTCTAGGGGTCCCCAGAAAATGTCCCCATGTGCTCAGGGGCCACATTGTCAGCCCACCAAGGGGTACTTGGCTCATTCTACTTCTCATATGAGCTGAGGGCTTGCCTCGTGAGTGGTATCAACTGTTGGGGCTGCCTTCTCTCCACGCCCACCCACCTCCAACCCATGGCCCCTACACTCCTAGAGCTGCTCATTCTCCAGGTGCTGTGCAGGGTAGTAGGCCATGCAGAAATATCTTCCCAAACCACACTTCTCTCTGCAGCTAGGCATCCCAAACTTCCTGCCGGTGGCCAGAGCCTTCCAAAGATTCCCACAGAAACAGCTTATTCAGTTATCACTTCTTTGAAGGCTGGAATGTCTATCCCCATTCTACAGATTAAAAAATGAAACTCACAGAGGTCAGCCTGCTGTTATCTACTGGTGACACCAGAACCCAACGGCAGGTCACACTGGTTCTGTTGCTTTTCCAACCTGGGGTTCAGAAGAGTTCTTGTCTTCATGCTCACACAACTTTGAGACCCTCTCTTACATATCTGTGCTCCAAATCTTTTGAAAAAGTGAGGCAGCAAGTACGTATGTCTAATCTCTTATGGAAACACATATGTAGTATTGGCTTACAAGGCTTTAATTGGCTAATTATTTTAAATCTTTAAAGAACAAGTAATCTCTCTGCCTATTAAAATTCTTCCAAAGTTTACAAAAAGTAGAGAGTTTTGCAGAGCCTGATATAAAATCTTACAAGGAAAATACTGAAAAGGAGAGAAAAATAATAGGCTGGTTCTCACCTACAATAGAAATGCATGAAATTCTACATTGTTACTAGATTTAATCAATGTATATTAATGAGACTAATAGACTATGCTCAAGTAGGTTTTATTCTAAGAATTCAGGAACAATCAGAGAAAAAAATATGAACCTGTGTGTGTGTTTGTGTGTGTAGCATGAGAATTTTACACGAAAATAATAATGCTGGTCACACTAGGAGGTAGGATTGTAGATTTTATTTCTTCTTTTTGCTTTTCTGCAAAGTCATTTGAAATACAATGAGAAGATCTTATTGATATCAAAATACCACAAAATACCTAGGTGACATTTAAAATGAAATCTGCGTTACTAATTTGAAGAAACTTTACTAGAATTAAGTTTACTAGAAGAGGACTCTACTAATTGGAGACACTTTATGGCAATAATTAATGTCTTGTCTCTGCAAAATAATTTATAAATTTAATACAGCTTCAATAGAAATTTCAAGGAAATATTTTGAAACCTATAAAAGTAATGTTAAAACTTATTTGGTAGAATGAATATATAACTGGCAATAGTTTAAAAAACAAATCAGAAAAGCAGGCTAATGAGGGAAGACTCAGTCTTCTGTATCCTAAAACATGTCTTAAAGCCACAGTAATTAAAATAGTGCACCATAGCAAAGAATTGGGCAGAAAGATTTATAGAACAGAAGATTGGAAGTCGCCCTGGCTGGTGTAGCTCAGTGGATTGAGCGCAGGCTGCGAACCAAAGTGTTGCAGGTTCGATTCCCAGTCGGGGTACATGCCTGGGTTGCAGGCCATGACCCCCAGCAACCGCACATTGATGTTTCTCTCTCTCTCTCTTTCTCCCTCCCTTCCCTCTCTAAAAAATAAATAAATAAAATCTTTTTTAAAAAAAAGAAGATTGGAAATCGACCCGTGTATAAACAAATAGATTTAATGGTAGCATTCAAGTTACTGTGGAAATGATCAATCAATAGAGATGGAACAAGTTGCTAACTAAAAGAAATTTCAATTGAATTAAGGGTTAAATGTAAAAGACAAAACCACAAATGGATGCTATTTGCTGTTTCTTTCTCATTCCCAGTTCTTCAGTGCTACATCTGAAGGATAATACACATCCAACATATACACCTAGATCGAAGGTCAACTGCAAGAAGATAACAAAGGAAATGCTGAGTCATCATCCTTCACTTGGGAAAAGGATAGTGACTTTGAAGAAAGAAGAACATCTTGCTTTGGTGGTGAAGGGAGAGCCTTCACCATCATACATACAGCCATCTTTACACAGGGAATTTTAACAATCTGACAAGGTATGATACTATTATTTAATACTTGTGCATTTTTTATTTTTGCACAGCAAAAGTTGTATTTAATATCTGAATACATTCTCTTAAACATCATGACTTTTTTAACAAAAGAATTCAATTTATTTTTACAGATCCTCACAGCTTTGTCCAGGAAGGGGAGAAAATCCACAGCATTAATAGCTGTCTTAGATTGGTTTTCAACCTAAGACAGGTCTTGAGACAGGGATTCTTGTCAAATGATTGAGAAATCAGCCTCAGAATGGAAGGGAGGAGCAGCAGTGAGCAGAGGAGAGAAGTGTTGGGGACCGCACTGCCTGGTATCAGAAGCTGTAAGCCCCACCAAGGCTAAGGTTGAGGGAGTGGCTTTGGACCGTAAGCCAGCAAGGAGATAAGAGCTTATCTCCCTGGCAGGAGCCCTGCTTCTGCTGCTTCATTCATAACTGAACCCCAATGCTTAGTCGGTTAGCCAATGATGGGTAAGATTTCCTAAGGGGGGAAAGATCTAAGACAGGCACAATCACGTGGGAGGCCTCCAAGAAAGGATTTGGGGGGCTACAGCAAAAGAGGGTGATAGACCCTCACTCCTCGACTGTGATATAGCCTGAGTCTTCATCATCTCAGAGAAAATTTCCTTATCCCTTTCCTGCCTTAGTTCCCTTGCTCCACCTAAGCCTGAAACCATGACAGGGTGGTGCAGCTCTGTGCTGAAAAGGGCGGGTTCCCCGGGTGATCAGGCCTAAGAAAGAATATGTAAAATCCTGTGAGACCTGCTTTGTTTAGAATGCTTTCAGTTGAATGATGAGGGTCCAGGGAAGAAGTAAATTTGTTCCTCAAAGTTTTACAGCTCTTTGACCCTAACTCAAAATAGCCCCTCAGACTTCCTTGTTATCTATTGTTTGATCCTTACTTCCTAGCAATGAGTAATGAGCTTTCCCTGAATTCTTATGCAAACGAAACCAATAAAAAGCCTCTCCGGAGGGGGAATGGGGCACTCTCCCCACAAGAGAGAGTGGCCATTTTGTTCCTACTTCCCCACAGGACCTGGTTGTCTCTGTGTATGTATGTTTTTCTCGCATGTTGACGAGCCATCCACAGCGTTCCACAGTCACTGCTGGCCAGTGATCTCGACAGAGAAAGGCGCAGGTTGTGGTCTTGGCTGGAACCTGGTTCCTCCTGGTCCCCGAGGTTAGCTCTGCAGCACACAACACAGAGATGGGGTCCCTCGAGGAAGGGGGCCTGCCTTCTGTGACTCATGTCAGCCAGTCAAAGCTGCAGATTACCTCCTTTGGAGGGAGGACGGAAGGAACCTTAACTTTCCCTTTGAGGTGCCCCCACTCCTGTGCACCCCCCCCACACACACACACATGCACACATCTTTCAGCCAAGGCCCCAACAGATGGGGCAGGTGAGGGCCATTAACAGCCGACACTCACAACAGGCGGGAGTGGGTACATAGGCCCAGTGAGGGGATGAAACAGAGTTAGTGTTGCCTCAAATTAAATCTGAATTTCAGATGAACAAAGAATAAGTTTTAATATAAGTATGCCCCATACAGTATTTTTCCTGAAATATTTACATTGACATATCTATATATTTATATTTTATATATAGTTTATTATAGCTTGTTATATTTATGCATTATATTATAACTAAGAAGTATTCATTTTTCATCTGAAATTCCACCTTAATGGGGCATCTTGTATTTTCAGTTGCTTACTTTGGCAACCCTCACTGAACACTCAACACCATCCACTCAAATAGCTCACAAGAGGCAGGCTCTTTCATGAAAATTACTTCACTTAGACTTTGAACAACTCTCTAAATGCAGCAGAATTTTCCTTATACTATAATGAGGAAGGTCGGAGATCACGGAGAAACAACTGGAAGAAGCAGAACGTGGACCCAACAGGACCTGCAGCCAGAGTGAACCAGGCCTCCACCAGCCACTCTGACTGGGACCCCTGGAGTCACTGTCCCCATCACACCAGGTCCTCTGCCAAGGGGCAGAAACCCCAAGTATTAGAAAATGACTTAGATGAATTCTAAAAAAGATGGAGAACTCTCTGCTCATCTCTTTTTCTCCAACCAGGCACTGAGCAGAGTAAGGTGCTCTCTGAGCTCACGGGATGGTCTCTTTCTCGCTTCAGGCAATGGGGCCTAGAACCAAGAGACATTAGCAAACTGAAACGCCAGGGCCAAACTGACAACACCTTTAGGCTCCTGACTCAGCAGGGCTTCCTCCCTCTAAATGAGCCTTCTAAAACGGTGAGCCCCAGACTCAAGGCTAAGTCTGTAATTACAGATGGACAAGGACACATCCCTGAAACAGTTGTAACTGGAAAAGAACAATCAAGTCAAAGGAAAATACCAACCATTGTATTAGGATTCATATCTAGCCTGGTTGGGTCTTAAAAGATTTCTTGGAAGTTCTAATAGTCTTACATATGCTTACACATGTAAGAATAATAATATATGTGATTTTCATTTTTTTCTTATAAATGTCATTATCTCAGTCTGTGTATATATAGACAAACACGCAAACACACACAGATAGAGACATAAACAAAAAGACAGAACAAGAGATTGAAATAGAGACCTATGGAGCCACCTAGAGCTTTGGATACCACAATTACAAATCAACTAAGTCGTCAGTCAACAACAATTTTTTTCTTTGCAATGAATGGCAAAGAAAGATACCTATCAAGCATACCTCCTTTTGACATAAAGGGAAAATTTGCAACTAATATTGCAGCTTTCTGTTGCACTGAATATAAAACCCAAGAGAGCATAAACTCTTGTCTGTTTTGCTCTCTGGAGCAGTGCCTGGTATAGCGTAAGCATTCAGTAAACATTTGTTGAACAAATTAAATTTAGCTTATAAATAACCAGAGTACATATAAACAAGTCAGTTCACAATTTCACCCAATCCAAAGGAAAAGGCAGTAACTTGAACTCTGAAAACTACAAAGAATGGGGGAATATTTCCAAAGCAGCTCAAATGGCATTTCAGTTCAGTTCAGCCGATGATGTTGCTGGGCCTAACAATGCTGAGCTAGGCAGTGGGAGGCTCAGACAAACACTCCTGTTCACAGAGAGCCATCTACCAGCTCTGGTCGGCCCTCATAGGCCAAGAACATCGTTAAATTGGGTTCCACAGAGAAGAAGGCATCTTCTGACCTGAATTCTGCCTGGTCGTTAGGTAGATCATGTCTCATTCTAATTTGCAGATCAGACTTTATGAGTTCAAACCATCTTCCTAGTCTTTATCTGTTCTGCTTTCCCCATCAGGATAACAGGGACATAGCTTATCAAAGTGTCCAAAATCCATTAGGACAATCACACAGGGGTATGAGGGAGGGAGGCATTTGGCCCGCTTCCATACGTCCTCTTAAAACAGCCTTCTCAAAATTCAGAACTGTGAAGCTCTGAGTCCTTTTTCAGGCATGCTATCACAGGGAACTGTGGAGTTGTGCTCACTGCTTCCTCATTCATTCACTCACTCATTCATCTGTTCATTCCAACCAGTAATGAGTACCTGGCCCTCTGCTTCATTCTAAGGAAGCCTGGTCTTTTCTTTTAAAGGTAATGGAAAGTCCCTTAAAGCAGAGTC
Source organism: Phyllostomus hastatus (assembly GCF_019186645.2). Lineage (NCBI taxonomy): Eukaryota > Metazoa > Chordata > Mammalia > Chiroptera > Phyllostomidae > Phyllostomus > Phyllostomus hastatus. The sequence goes on along the minus strand of NW_025334017.1, from coordinate 6,896,684 downwards.
AGGCTGATTCTTATGTATAAGCTCCTGTGCCTGGGAGTTAACCAAGGAAGATTTCAATAGTTGTGTCTCCTTTATGCTCAGGGGAAGAAAATCAGGCATCTCCACATGGCTAAGTGCCTCTGCACAGCTGGTCCAAGCCACCTGCACCTGGGCTGCTTGTCAGCTTGCCCAGGGCTCCAACGCCCCAACACCATCCACCACCTGCAAGGAGGTGCCAGCAGCTCCTGTGGTATGTGGCTCCTGTCCCCAATTGCTACTCCTCCCACCCTGTTGACTGCCTGCCCCAAGCCCAGCCTTTATCTGAAAGCCTGTTCCCAGGATTGTTTTTTGGTTTAGGCTTCCACAACCTGCTTTAGTCTCCATTCTAAGTGCTTTTTAAATACCAAGCTTTCTTTCCTGGGTGCCATCTCTTCAACCCTTTTGAAGATCTTATATTTGGCTGGTAGGACTGACAGCTAGCCACCCACTCACTGTTGATGTGCTTGTGTGCCTTTCTGTTCTTTGTTTTTTAGAGTTTCATTTGTAGCCTTTCCCTACCACCTTTGGATTCAGACATTGGCTTCATACTTAAAATGTAGTTCAGTTTAACAAACCTTCAGCAAGCGCCTGCAGAGAATCCTCACTCTGCCAGAGAGGTGGTCAGAGAGATTCCAGGAGAAAGGCATGACAGGTTAGACAGACACACAAATAATAGTCGCATGATAGGAAAAATAGTCTAGTAGACAGGAACACACAAGTGCTGAGATGAAACAGCAGAGGAAAGCAAAACAAACAAAAAAAATCCCTTTTGGGAGAATTACAGTGACTTCCTGAAGAAGAACCCTGAGGGCAAACAGAGAGCTTGGGGTGGGGCATGGGGGTAAAGGGCAGAAAGAGCTAAAACTGGAAGGACTGGGCTCAGAGGGTCCTATGGGTCCAGTCGGGGTGTGATGGGTCATGTGGTCCAGGACAACAAGTTTGCACTTGATCCTACAGCTGCTGATTCCTGCTTTTTTGGGAGTATGAGATCCTTTTATAAAGTTTTAAAAACATGTTCACTGACCTTCTACATGAAAATAGTTGTATTTTAAAAATCCTATGACTAAGAAAAATATATATAAATGTAATAATGCATGCCTTGAAATTAATAATTTATGTACTTATTACAATCTCTATAAGCATTTGCAAGGCCTTACTCAGAGTGCAGAGGGTGCTTGGTGTGTACTGATAAAACTACTTCAAGAAAATCTATACTTTAAAAATATCTCTATTATAAGTCATCTTTTCAAATAAAAGAAACTTAAAATTATCATCCAATCCTTGATTTTCCTTCAAAAATTCATATGCTTTTGATTTGACCCCCCCAAAAAAACTTCTGTATTGTACAGCATAACCCAAGTTTTCAAATGGTGTTTTAAATATGCTTCATTATTCTTAAAAAGTACTAGAGCTAGTAACATCAAGACATAAAACAGTATATCTATTTTGTAACTTGGATGAAATCACAGCTTCGATCAAAATCACAGCTGTTGGAATTAAGGACTACATAAAATTCTCTTGGATTTCCCACCACCTCTGGCCACTGCAAGAAAGACATGTATGTTGTCTATATGTCTTTAAAGCACATCAGTTTAAATCTGTTGAAACAACTGTTTAACTCTCTTTGGTTTGTTTAACAGTTGTTTAACCAAACTTGGCCAAACCATAAAACCTGCCTGACTTTTTGGGTTTATGGACTGATTTCCTTCCTTCTGTTGCCTGGAGCTAAAGCTTTTGTTATCTATAATAAGTTTTTAGAAATGTTGCAAAACTGAACTTGCTCCTTAAAGAGCAATGGGGTAGGTTTGCTTGTTTTCATGCCTGCTGAAATCCAAGTGTGCAGTAGATTGTTAATCACTTTCAAGTGATGGTTAATCACATGAAACATGCAAAGTGTAAAACAGATAAAAGTATCAGATTTTATGATATATGTTATCTATTGTATCGTGCCCTTGAATACCAAAAAGTCAAATGACTTTGTAGTTCGTATTTCGTTAAGTTTCTAGAGGAGGGATACAAATGAGCGACGATAGCATAGGATCTATTCTCCACTCCTACATCCCCACCCATTCAGGAGAGAATAGACCCCTAACGTTTGCATTCTTCTAAGCCAGCCCTTGCCTAAAGTTCACCTCTTCCTGAAATTTGACTCAACTGTTCAGCACATGTCGACTCTGCAGTAATGAATTGGCACCGGCCTAATTCTTATGATGATTAATGAAGCTCCTTAGATGCAGCCTATTATTTCATCCAAAGTTAAAACAGTGATTCATCATTAATCACTATAAGAAATGGGCTCAGTGATTCATAATTCTAAGCCAGCCCATTTCCTTAAGGGTTCCATTTGCCTATTATTATTCCAGAGGTGGCCCAGTTCACGGCCTTGTGCTGACTGCATCCTGACATGTGCATTCCCTGATTTGTTCTCTTCAAAAAGTCACATCCCCCAAGAATATTTACTTATAACTCCAAAGCCTCTGAAAAAACATACTTCTTTCAAATAATAGTCTTTTTTCTGGATCCAACTGCCCTTAGATTATTCAAATTAAAACAAGCACCCTCACCCAGAGACTGGACAAATTAATCACAAATCAGTGATCCTCATAGCTACCTTTGGTACTCAGCAAAGAACAGAGTTTGTAGTATGGCCATTTAGATTGGAATGCATTCCTCTTGGTTACCTCTCCATGGCTACCCTCACCTACAACCAGATTATCACCACTGGCCAAGGAAGAACAGCAACACTAATGATGCTGCACCTTCCAGTCCTGGCCCAAATTTACCAACAAGGACAAAATCACTACTCTCTACAGGGAACCCTACATTTAGTCATTTGCCACATTGGGGCTATTTTCTCTAAAGCTGCCCATCCTGCATATGGATTTGACGTTCTACTTTACTTAAAGGAAATAGAAGCCTGCACTAAGCTACAGCATCATAGCCAACTCTTAGTTTTTTTCTGTTATTTTCTTTCTCTTCCTCCTCCAGCTACCTGCTTCCTCTCTCTCTCCCTCCTCTTGCTTCTCTTTTTTTCTCTCCCACTTTCTCCTTTTCTCATTTTCCCCTTTTGGCCCTGGCAGTAAATCCTAGATGACAACCCAGTCCAGCGATGGCATGGAGATTGTCACTATGATCCCTGATATTTTCTCAAAAAACTCTAATTTCTAGCCTAGTCAATTAGGCAAGAAAATTAAGTAAAAGGCACCCAGACTAGAAAAGAAGAAGTAAAACTATCCGTTTTTGCAGATGGCATGACCTGGTATATTGAGAGTCCTGAAGAATCCAATAAAAAAAACTATTAGAACTAATAAATAAGTTCAGGAAAGTTGCAGGATACAAGAAAAATATACAAAAATCAATTGTATTTCTATATAGTGCCAATCTTAGAAATACAAAAGGAATTGAGAAAATAACTTCATTATAATAGCATCAACAAAAATATTTAAACATAAATGTAACCAAATAAGTGTAAAACTGAAAATTACAAAACATTGTTGGCAGAAGTTAATAAAATACTAAATAAATGAAAATGCATTACATGTTTATGAATGAAAGACTTAAGACTATTATTAAAATGGCATACTCCCCAAACTGATCTATAGATTTGATCCAATCCCTATCAAAATTCAAGCTGACTTCTTTGTAGAAAGTGACAAAAATGGGATAAAAATTTTTGATCCCACAATGGGATTAAATTTTTGCATATAATATGTCTGATAAGGGATTTACATTGAATACATATAAAAATATTAAAGGTCAATAATAAAAAGACAACCCAGTTTTTTAAAGTAAGGCAAAGAATCAAAACAACCATTTTTTCCCAAAGATATGGAAATGGCTAATAATCATATTAAAAGATGATTAACATTTTTAGCCATCAGGGAAATGTAAATGAAATCAACAATGAGATGCTGCTTTACACCTGTTAGGATGACTAGAATCAAGAAGTGTCAGTGGGGACCCATAGGAATTAGAACGCTCATACTCTACTAGTGGGCTGTAAAATGGTGAAGCCAGTTTGGAAAACAATCTGGCAGTTCCTCATGTGTTTAAACATATGGTCATGTGACCATATGATCCAGCCATTCGTCTCCTGAGGCATATACTGAAGAGAAATCAAAACATAGGTGCACACAAATATTAGTAGGCAAATGTTCATAGAGGTGTTATTCATAATAGTCAAAATAAAAACAACCCACATATCTACCAACAGATGAATGAATAAATACAGGGTGGGACAAAATTAGGTCTACAATTGTTTGTATGAAAAATAATCCAATAAGTAATAAATAATTATACAAGAATAAGCTCTGTGTTTTGTGTATTCATAGCTATAAACCCACTTTTGCCCCACCCTGTAAAATGCAGCATATCCATGTAGTATAATATGATTCCAAAATAAAGAGAACCAAAGTACAAGTACATGCTGCATCACAAATGAACCTGGAAAACACTATGTAAGTACAAGAATCAAGTCAAAAGGAGCATTTATCTATATTAAACATCCATAATAAGCAAATCCAGAGAGTCTAGAAATAAATTAGAAATTCCCTAGGGCTGAAGGAAGAGCATTTGGGAGACTGGGGAGAGATGGCTAAGGAAAATGAGGTTTCCTTTTGGGGAGATAAAAGTGTTCTAAAATTGATTGTGGTAGGGAATGCACAACTCTGTGAATATACTAAAGCCATTGATTGTACCCTTATGTGGGTAAATTGCATATTATATGAATTATACCTCAAGCATTTTTGAAAAATGAAAAGAGACAATTTTTTAAAAGCCATCATAACTTAAAAGTTGTGCTCTTTAAAAATTTTTGTGGAGAAGGCAAAGAAACATCTCCAGAGTCTCAGGAAGTTTTAGGAGAGACACTATTTGAAGTTCTGGTGTGATGTCTAGTACTGGATTTATCACTAATGTAGACCAGTCACTTGCTTTATTTGTATTACTTTTGCCTATTCCATAGAAGAGTGATTAATGTAACAGTGGTTATGCGTTCGAAGGGCCAGTGCCTCACAGTGCAGGCGTGATTATTGTCACTGTCAGGCGTGATTATTGCCATTGGCAGCAGCTGTCATAGTCATTGGCACGTTGTCTTCCCTAGTGGAAATATTCAGAAGTCCATCCTGCCAGTTAAATTCTGTCATTCTAAGGAAACATTTCAGAGAAGATCCTTTGGTCAGGTATAAAGTACTTCATCCTTGGTATCCAAGCATATAGGGTGGGGGTCACTGGGAAAAACAACTTGGAGAGGAAAACAGGAGCAAGCAGAGCGTGTCCCCCACGGTCCAGGCTGCTCTTTACGCACCCTTCCCATTGTCCTGAGCAAAACTGGAGGCTCACAGGTAATTAATATCATTGGATTCACCAAAATAGTGTGTTTTTTTTCAAATAACTACATTAATTAGCTCTTTAAAAATGTCCTCTTACCCATGGTGACAGACATTGCTGGTATCCCTTAATATCCATTTTCCTTTTCTCCCTCCGGAAGTTGTGAGTACATCTGTCTGATCAACACTACACTTCCCACCCTCCGCTGTCACTGTGTGCCCATGTGACTAAGCTTTGGAAAATGAAAGATAAGTAGGAGTGTTATGAGCAATTTCCAAAATCTCTCCTTAAAAAGAGAGGTGCACTTTTTTCCCACCCTGCTTGCTTCCTGCTGGCCCAGGTGTGCACCTGTGGCCTCACCTCCAGCACCTAATTAAACTACGAGGTAGCCTTGGCAACAGGAACTTTACAATGTGGTATAGCAAGACAACAGAACCTGGGTCCCCATGCTGGAAAATCTGCTTCCAGATTTCTACAGCAGAGAGAAAGAAACCTGTTTCATATTTAAGACACTTGTGTTCTGAGGATTCAGCCACTGGCAACTAATTTTAATCCTAATCTCCTAATTATTAGACTTGCCTACTCAAGCGTCAGGGATGTTCCCAATTCTGTAAAATCAAAGCCCCACCTTTCTAGACTGGAAGTGAGGTCTGAGAATAGAGCCTGGTGCAAAAGAGTCAGGTGATGCCTCTGGCTGGTGTGGCTCATTAGGTTGGAGTAACATCCTGTAAACCGAAGGGTTGTGAGTTCAATTTTCGGACAGGGCCCATGCCTGGGTTGAGGGTTTGGTCCCTGGTCGGGGCTCGCATGAGAGGAAACAGATCAATGTTTCTCTCTCACTTCAATGTTTCTCTCCCTTTCTCTGTCCTGCCCTTTCTGTCTCTCTAAAATCAATAAACATGCCCATGGGTGGGGATTAAAAAAGAAAAGTCAGGTGATGGCTGGGTGTGTTGGCCATTGTAAGGGGAAGGTGCACTTCTAGCACCATGGTCATTGAGCATAAATAGCCATGCCCTGTCTGTCTACGTCTGTGTCCCATTTCTCTTCTGTGTAAGCCCTGCCTTCCAGTCAAATGACCGGTGTTGGATCCACTCGATATGCCCCACGTAGCTTTCCGCTTCATTCTATTTCTTCTTCTTAGAATCTCTCCTGTACCTCTCACCTAAATAACACAGATTCTCATTTCAGTCCCCATTCAGTTTCCATCTCCCCTAATTCTGGCATTTTTAACTTACCATCCTCTTTTCTCTGGATTTCTATTGTGTTTATTGTCTGAGTTCTCAAATGGCACTAACTAGACATCCCATTATATTGCTATTTGTCTGTTAAAGTATCTCCTGTTTTCTCAAACTGATTATAATTTGCCTCAGGACCAGAATCATTTCTAGTGTGTCTTTTCATCCCCAGTAGCCCAGAATAGCAGCCTGCACAAAGTGGGAATTCAGTCACTGCTTGTTGCTACTGCAAATGATGATGCTAGTCCTCATAACAAACTTGGAGCAAATGGATGACCCTTGAAAGTTTAGCCCCATCGATCCCCTCAGCAAACTCTTTCTCATTCTTCAGACCCATCCTCCATGTGGTCTTCAAGAGATGCCTCTTGGAAGATTTCTCTAAGCCCTTCAAGCTAATTTGCCCTGGTTAGACCTTGTAAATATCTCTGAGCACTCGTGACTTGACATAATAATAATGTTGGTTCATTTATCTTTGCTCCTTGATTGCAAACTCCTGAAAATTGAGTATTATGTCTTAATCATCTTAGAACTGCTTGCACCAGCCAATGACTGGCATTTAGTAGATACTCAAAAGTTTGTTGAATAAATAAATAAATAATAAATAAAGACAACAGCCCAAGTTGGCTTATGACTTTCCATTGAATTTGTTCCTCTGCCTTTTACTCTGGTCTCTGGAGCCCTTTGACCCCAGGTTCCAGGCTTCTAGTAGCTCTGTGGACAATAACTCTCTCCTTTGACATGCACCCAGATCGCACAGCAGCCCCCTCCTCTAGCTCCAGTAAAACAACAATGAAGTCCATGTGAAACCAGCCTGCATTCAAGTGAAACCAAGGAGAAAAGGTTGTTTGTCAAACTTAAAAGACAGATGTTAGTACTTCTCGGTTTCAAACTGAATCCTAACCCTTGTGAAATTCAAGTTTCATTTCTGCTTGGTCAAATGGAATTTCCTGATTCGATGTAAGAAAAGTTTAAGGGTCTATGTAAGATTTTGAGGACTTTATGATTCTATTTAAGGGATTACTCAATTTTATATGTGTGATTAACATACATATCTCTTTTCCTTTTAATACCATAGACTTTATATTTCCAGAAAAAAATAAAATGGGCTTTGCTTTTTGGCAAGATGCTCCATTTGTTGCTTCACATTGACATTCAGAGGACAGGTAGAGACAATGCTCGATCCAACTGCTACTGGCTTTTGCTCCTGGGAGACAGGGAGGTTCAGAGAGGCAGACTGGGGAAGGAACATGAGTAGGCCCTATTCTCTACCCAGCGCTGACTCATGCTACCCTGGAGGAGTTGCTGCAATCCTCTGCGCCTCCAAGTCCCTGTCTGGAAAAATGGGCTAATCGCCTTGCCTCCAATCTGCCTCCTAGGGGTGTTGCAAGGATTAATGAGTTAATAATGCTTGAAGAGCTCTTTGAGCTTTGGATGAAAGATTTAGAAGAACAAGGGGTGGTGGTTATAATGCATAATTAAAAGCTCTGGCAGAAACATTGGTCTGAGTGAACCCCCAAAGCCACAATAGCCAAAACCTATACACAGCACAAAACCAGTATTTAAATATGTATTATTTTCCCTAAAAGAGAATTTTGGTCTGATCATGTGATTACACTAAACAAAATTTTTTCATACACAGAGCCATCATAATCAGTGTGGGCAAATATGCAGTCCCATTATGGCCCTGAGGTGCTGGGCAATGCCCTGACCTGGTCTAACATGCACCATGAAGGGGATTCTCACCTACCACACTGGGAGCCCTTATAAGATAAACCTTTTTGAAGACCTTACAGGAACATCAGGAAGGTCTGCTGTCCCCAGACCTTTCTCTCATATGGCCATGAAGTTCCATGAATAGAATACAAAATCTTTTTCAAATTATGGGGAAGACATAACATACAAACACTCCCCAGATGGAAAAGCAGGGTACTTGGCCTGTGAATTAAGTCCGCCGCAACCTAAATGATAGCAGATCCCACCCTCTAGCCAGCACAAGTTCCAATTGAGAAGACAGAACAAATGATTTTGAGTTCAACAGTGAAGATGAGGTCTCCAAAAAGAGAGGGGCTGGGTGCCCAAAGACAGACTCGGATCCAAAAGACAATCATGGCCTCCTTTACATCTTCACACATAGCACAGTCTGCAGAACAGAGAGTTCAGTCTTCTTCCTCCAGAAAGTAGCCTACATTCTCATCATGCTATATTAATGCACAAGCAATGTGTACTAGAAACTCCTGGGAGTGAAACTGACCTGGGCTATTCTTGCTCATTTCTGAGAACAAAAAGGCACAGTACTGCGAAAGCTCATCAGACATCATCACACACCACTTCTCTCAAATGCCCACACAAACTTTTTTTTGCATTTTTTAAGAAAGAAAGAAACATCGACCTGTTGTTCTACTTATTTATGCATTTGTTGATTGTTTCTTGTATGTGCCCCAACCAGGGATCGAACCTGCAGCCTTGGTGTATCAGGACAATGATCTAACCAACTGAGCTACCCAACCAGGGCCATGTAAATGTTTTAATAGCACCTATGGAGCACTCCAACTGTTGATGTCTGAGTTGGATAGAACAGGAAGTAGGGTTTGCAGAGCAGAGGTTAGGCTCTACATCACTGCCATGCAGGTCTGCTACAGACACTTTGAACAATACAGTTCTAGTGGAGAAGACTGGCAATGAAGGGTCACATCTAGAGAAGCAGGTGGCTGAAGGTGTAGGAGTCAAATCTATGAAGCCAGGTTTTCCATCCTAAAGAGTAACGCCCTGGGAGCTGTGATGACTTCCCTGTGTATGTGAAGACTGTTGTATGAGAGAGGAAATCTTCTTTCTCTGTGTCATTCCAAAGCACAGAGCCAGGCCCAATGTCCAGCACTTGAACATGCTTCAATTCAATGGAAGGACACACTTTCTAGTAGCACTAATACAAGATGAAGTGAGCTGGCTACTGGCCACCTCCTCAACTCAGACAGAGGCCAGTAAGCATGAGTTAAGTCTTATTAAGTGACGTTTTACAGTGAAAAGCATTATTGAGTCACACACTGATATGAAAGGGGGAAAAAACTAAAGAAAAGTGTGAAATGTTTGCATTATAATCTCAGACACTGTCTAACTCATTCTCTTTCATTGTTATTTATTATAAATGTGTCTTAGAGAATCTGAAGATTCACTATAAAGAACATTTTCCCCACAGAATATGGAGCTTCACTCTGTATTCTAAAACAAAATCAAGAAATTCAAATAAATACAGATTCTGACCTCTGAGTGGTAAGAAGTGGGTAGTAGAGAACCAGTGAGTATAAGCTGGAAAAGAAGGGTGAGAATGGACAACTTTGGCTGTGCACACCCCACTCTTTCCTGTAGGTGGCAGCATTTATTTATAACTGTCCCATCCACATTCAATGGCGGCTGGAGGGGGACTAGGTTGAGGGAGTTTGTGTTTGACTGCTTCAATTTTCAGAGCATCTAATATAATTAGTTAAAATTTTAATATCACTGGTTTGCTGCCCTTGCTAGGGAAAAAAAAAGAAATACATAGAAGTCAGTTCTGCCTAACCAGAGGGGAATGGTCTATTGATAACATACAAGATCATGGCTCAATCAGACTTGCCACCAGGATCATATATTTTTACCTTGACTGCATATTGAATGCTTTATTTTCACTCTGCTGAAGTCTACATAAATGCAACAAAAACATTTGTTTACCATTCTTTTGTCATTCTCAAGTAGATTTTAGAAAGAAACCAATGAAGTAGTAGCTAAATCTAACCCACTAAAAACTCAGAAAAGCTGTGAACTGTGTCTACTATTGAAACCAGGAAACTGAGCTAATGTTGCTTTTTATAAACTAGAAAAACTAGAAAAAATATTTGAGTAATGGAATAAATTTCTTAAGGTATTAAAAAGCAAGATGTGCCTTGAAACACCAAACATTCACTCCCTGTGCTTTGCATCTCTGTGTTAATTTATCAATGCAAGGCCCCATAGCAAGGCCCCAGAGAACAGAGTGAGAGAAAGCCTCTCATCACCATTATGTTCAGCCTTTTGGACAACACAAAACACACAGTTGTGTAAGGTCCTCTACAGCAAGCATTTCCAACCAGTAGATCAGGATCAACCAGTAGGCCACCTAGCTCCCCTGGGGAATGGCCAAGTCGGGGCTGTACCCCAGCCCCACCCACTTGCCCGTTTCTCTCCTAGGCTCCCAGTTGGAAAAAGGATACCACAACACTCTGCCCTGCTGCTCACAAGCCTCCCCTGGGCAGACTGTCTCACCCCACCCCTCCCGAGCCCAGGGTCTCAATCCTTTAGGAAAATCAAGTGCCCCACCTCTGGGAGAGGCTACCCACCCTGCAGCCTCTCCCAGAGGTGCGTCAGAAAGCCCCACGTTTTGGGGAATTTCCAAAACTTATTGTTTGTTTGATTTCCTGAAACCTGTCTTCTGCCCCTACTAACCAAAATCTGTTTTGCATAGTTGTTTTTTTCCTTTTAATTAAAGAAAAATAGAGTAAGTTTTGTTTTGAAAAATTCACAGCTCACTTAGATATAATTGAACACCAGGGTAGCATGAAGTCAAGTTTGGGAGTGATCTTTTTTCAAATTCTGGTAAATATGCTATAAATAGGTGATAAAGTGATAAAAACATATCCAGTACTTAAAAACATGAGTTTTCAGAATATTAACTAATGCTTGCATGTGTTAGTTAAAATATAATATTAAAAAATTATGAATTTTACATTGAAAATATGGGTTCTGTAGTCAGGTTTCCCCTGTGTATAGCCTGGAGAAAGTTGCTATGTTCCTTTGCTGGGGCAGCCATAACAAAATACTACAGGTTGGGTGGCATAAACAACAGAAATCTATTTTCTCACAGTTCTGGATGCTAGAAGTCAAGATCAAGGTGTCAACAGGGTTGATCTCTTCTGAGGCCTCTCTTCTTTGCTTCCTGATGGTTGTCTCTTTCCCGTGTTTTCACGTGGTCTTTTCTCTGTCTGTGTCCTACTCGCTTCTTATAAAGAGACCAATGAGTCAGGATCCTCCCTAATGACTCCCTTCCAATATAATCACTTCTTTAAGACACTATCTCCCAACTCAGTGATATTACCCAAACTCTTGAGTCTCAGTTTACTCACATTTCAAACAGAGAAAAAAAGAGCAACGGTGCCTGTGTTTTCCTGAGGAGAAACTGGTACAAGGCTGTGAAGCACTGAGCACCATGTAGAGCCACAGCCTCTGAAACCATCACCACTGAGAGGACCGCACATACACGTGCCCAGCATCAATGTTCTGCGCTGCTGAGTCAGAGACACAGTGGTGGAAGGGGTGAGCAGGAAAAAGGAGGTGAAAACAAGATTTCCACACTCCCCTCTCCCACTTCTGGCACACAGAGCTCAGAACAGAAGAATGCTGGAGCAACAGGACATGACAGCCGAGGAGGGTCCATTTACCGCCTGGCTTACTTATTTATTTGGTTTTATCCTTATCCAAGGACATTTTTTCATTGCTTTGGGAGAGAGATGAAGGAAGAGAAAGATGCACCATCGATTGGTTGCCTTGCATATATACCTGGACCAGGAATTGAACCTGCAAACTTTCTGTTACAGTCAAGCTCCAACCAACTGAACCACAACGGCCAAGGCTACAGTCTGGCTTCTAAGATTGAAACCAAGCTTGGGTTCAAAACGAGGGCAAGAAAAGAGAGATGTATTTCCCTGCCCTCAGACAAGCACTCAGCCAGGCACAGTGAGCCCAAGGCTCCTGTCTTGGTAACAGAGCTGGGGGTCAAGCAGAGAAGGAGCAATGGCCAAATGACCAAGAGCCCTAGTGCTCCCAAGCACACTGTTGGGGAAGAAGTTTTACATTCAGACAGCTCCTGGCAGAGACAAAGGCTGGCCTGTCTGTCCCTGCTTCCCCAGGGAAAACAGCATGGCCATTAACCCTGTCACTTCAGTAGCTGAGACACCTGATGCTGGAATTGCAACAGCATTGCTAAAATCGCCCAAGAAAGCCAAACCATGGCGCATAAACGCAGTGATTTCTTGTTGAGGGGAAGGGGGCCCCCAAGACAAAGCAACCAAGCCTGTGTGCTCCAGAAAAAATAAAAAGGTAAATGAAGATCAGCTTAGTGCCTCACTGTTTTCTCCTTCACCAAGCCTCCCTAGTGCTGGCTTTTAATTTATGGCAGGCAGTACTAAAGAGACTGCCTATAGATTTAACACTGGCATTTCCTTCATGCAGTAATCCTGTGAATCCCATTTGCTGTAAATTTCTACAGAGTGACATAAAAATGACCTTTCTTTATTAGTAAGCACATATAACAAACTGTCTTTTTTTCCAGCACTTCGGAATGACTTGAATAAGCCACACGGTTTTTGGACATGCCCCTCCCCGACTCAAACTCACCTCATCAGACCTGTGTCCAGGAAGAATGACACAGCTATAGAGGCTGCATTACAAACCATCTCACTATCCATTGTTCTAGCAAGTGCTAATGGAGAACGGCTCGTGGTTTTTCCCATGCAACCAGCTCAGACTATCATCTGATACAAGGAGAGGTTTTGTGACTCAATATGCCAACTTCAGTAGGGTTAGTTTTTTTTCCGTTGCTTTGTAAAGAGCCTGTAGTGGTCATGTATATAGTAAGGTATAAATCAAAGAAATGCGTATTCTCTAGCACCCAATGAAAGGTTTTTGAGATGAAGAAAGGCAAGGAGAGGAAAGGAATCAGATATTTTAGAAGTAGACATTTACCCAGTGAAACCCTTCTATTTTGCAGTGAGAAGCCAGGGTATTTTTTTTCCTCAGGGATAAGTCTTGTCCATGCTGCTCCATTGTTGTCATCATTTCCACCGAGACCTGGCTCCCACTGCATCTCCCTGCCTACCAGCCCAGCAGCACCACCTGTGGAGGACAAATCATGGTTTCCTAAAGATCTTCATGTCTCATTTCCCAAAAACCATGACTCTGTGCATGACACATGGCGAAGGAGAATCAAGTTGACAGATGGAATTAAGGTCATTAACCAGCTGACCTCAAAATGGGGAGATTATCCTAGATTATCCAGGCTGGCCAGTGTAGTCACAGATACAAAAGAGGTGGCAGCAGAGTCTGTGTTGGAGTGAGATGATGTGGCTTCACCAGCCATTGCTGGCTTTACAGATGGAGGAAGGGAGCCAGCAGCCACAGAATGTGGTTGTCATGACTAAGGAAGGAAGCGGCATCCGCTGTTGCTGATTCATAGGTCTCCCCCTGTCCTTGATCGGCCGTCAGCTCTTATCACATGTGTAACCCACACATCTGGTTACCTGGCTGGACTGTGACCAACACAGGTTCCATAAAAACAGGCTGGTGTTTAATCAAAAAAGCACAAATGCTAAGAGAGAAAAAATGGCACCTAATAAGATAGTTACCTCTACCACATAGACACCACAATATCTAAATATAACTTTGAAATGTCTCCATCGGAAAAATCTTTTCCAATTAAAGAATCTACATCCATACATTAAATGTAAAAGAGTTAAATGTTGTATGTTTGGCAAAGAAGAAAGTAAATATGGGAATGAAGAACTTAGTGTAAAGAATTTTCTTCCTAAAATTGAAAGCTCACACATTTTAGTTTAGTGTCCTGCCAGACCTGCCCAAACCTGTTCTGGATAACCAGTGCCATCCGAAGCATGCCACACAAGTTTTAACCACAGTGTTTTTCCCTATCAGGATTCTATAGGAATATTAAGAATGTGATCTTCCTGCCATTTGGACAAAGGTAATATTATGCATCATTGTTAGTTACTTTTGTAAGAGGCTTATGTTTTCTAAAAAGAAAGGTTCTCTTTTTTTATTTAAAAATATTTTTAATCATTTTACTGTTTTTTAAATGGAGTCAGTTTACATAGTTAGTAAAAACTAAAGTGTTGTCCCCTGGGTAGTATCTGCCAGCTTATACAGCATTTTGGTTTATGAAAGGCTTATGTAACTCAGTTTCTTTTTGAAGTTTGTTTAGAGATATTAGGTTGTTTGAAAAAAAGAAAAGTCACCAATTTTAATGAAAGTGTCCACCTAGGAGGGAAAAAGCTTCTTCTTCATTCCTTGTCACACAAGCTCTTGAGGTACACGAGCGTTTCAGGGCCCACACTCCCTGGCTCAACAGATAGTGTAATAGTTTCCTATTGTTATAACAAGTTCCCACAAACTTAATGACTTACTTAAAGCAACACAAATTTATTCTTACAGTTCTGAAGGTCAGAAGAGCAAAATGAGCCTTACGGGTCTAAAATCCAGGTGTCAGCAGAACTGGTTATTTCTGGAGGCCTCGTGAGAGAATCTGTTCCTTCTCCCTGTAACCTTCTAGAGGCTGCTGACATTCCTTGGCTCACAGCCACATCACTCCAGTCTCTGCTTCACATGGCCTTTTCCTCCGTCTGAGTCTTCCTACGTCCCTCTTATGAGGACCCTTGTGATTGCATCAGGGCCACTAGAATAATCCCAGATAATCTCCCGTGTCAAGATCCTTAACTTAATTAAGTCTGAAAAGTCCCTTTCGCCAAACAAGATCACACTCATAGGTTCTGGAGATTAGGATATATTTAGAATATATACTAGAATAGATTTGGGGGGTCATTATTTAGCCTTCCACAGTCCACCCCCTGGCCCCTAAAGATTCACCTACATCCCACATATAAATGATATTCACCCCATGCTAAGACCCCCAAAGGTCTTAAGCCATTTCCACCTGAAGTCCCAAATCTCACTCAAGTCTCATCAGTTTAGAAGTCCCTAATCTCATCTAAACCATTCAGATCAGCTATAGGTGAGTCTCTGCATATAATCCATCCAGTAGCAAAATTCTTTCTGTCTGTGAGTCATGAAATTAGAGAACAAGAATATCTTCCACAAAAATAATGGTGAGACATGCATAGGGTAAGAGTTATAGACCTTGCCATTAAAACAAAAAATGAAAACAAGAGGAATCTCCGGTTCCAACCAGCGTCCAAACACAACCAGGCAAACTCTGTAATAGAGGACCTAGAAATGATTCTCTGTGGCCCCTGGCCTCCTGACCCCCAGCTCCATCCAACAAGTCATCATTTTGCTTGAATGGTAGCACACGTGAGCAGCTGGGGACTCTGGTCAGCCTGTCTTCTACCTGGGGAACTTTGGGAGCTCACTAGTCTTCACTCCTTTTGTGTTTTCTCTGTCTCATTTAGTCCAAGCTAGTAGTATTTCTACTATCGAGAGTATTCTTAAAACCTGGTAAGTTATTACTCATCTTGCCACAGATAGCATGGACAGAATAATTAATGAAAGGAAGTGAACGTGACTTCTGGAGGATGGACTAAGCTATCTAGTTTATAAAGCACCATGTACACAGAATGTCATCATTCAAAGTTCTGAGCTGTGGGTTTCTGGCATGTCGGGTCTTTAAATCTCAAGTTATACATTAGAACAAGATGTTATCTGGAAAGACCTGTCAACCACATTTATATATATATATATATATATATATATATTAGGCAGCATGGACTTACCCTTTTAGCATGTATATATATATGCTAAAAGGGTAAGTCCATGCTGCCTGGAGATTGCTGATGACTATCAGAGAATAACCAGAATAAGAGGGTGGTACTCCAATTAAAGCAGAGGCTGTTGGTGAGAACTTCTCCACAGGAAGCCAAACTAGCATTAGGATAGTAAAAGAAACCATAGAACCTGCTTCCTGAGAGATTCCTAAGAGCTTCTTTTGAAAGAATTGGTTTTAAGAACTGATTTCCTGAGTTGGAGTCCCCATTGCTGTCAGGTTGGACACTGTAAAGGTAAGGATCAAACCATCTTTTTTCCTTTCCATCCACTGGCCCCGCAACGGGAAAAAATAAGCCAGGGAGAGACTCAAACATGCGTGAGGCCAGCAGACCACAACACAAGTCTGGTCTGGCAGACATGGCTGAAGGGCCACATCGTGTGATTATATATGTCACAGGACCTACAGTGCCACGTTTTGGCTAACACCAAAATCAGATTGACTTCCTTCCATAAGAATTTATCTGATATTTTGATAAATCCTTTGTTACATGGGGTACAAATTAGAAACAAACAGAGTGAGTCATCTAGCCTGCCTTTTCCCCTCTGATTTCCGCAATTCCAATCTAGTTACAGAACTGTATTAACTTATAATGAAAAATAGACCCATTGGCAATCATGAAAATGTGAACTTGAACCACATTGAGATATCATGTTAAACCCATTAGACTGGCAAAAGACCATACCAAATGTTGATCAGAGGGGGAGGGAAGTGATTGTAAGTTAATTCAACTACTTTGAAAAATAATTTGGAAAAATTAAAAAGTGATACCATACAACCCAACAATCCCATTCCTAGGAAGATACTATAAGTGAACCCTTGCACATGGACCCTTTTAAACATGTTTAAGAACAGCAAACAAGCCAATAAGTATCTGTTGACAGGAAAATTGATTATCACATTGCTATGTAGTCACACAATGAAATACTGGAAAGCAGTGGATGTGAAGAAGCTATGGCTGCGTGCTTCAACATGGATGAACCTTAGTGGCTTAATATTGAGTGAAATTAGTAACTCAGAAAAATACATGCAAGAGGGGGTCCCCCAAAAGCATTTATTTATAAAAAATTGTTTGCTTATTTTTACATGTTTGAACTTCAGTCACCTCCAAAGTACTCTTCATTTGATGCAATACACCTATTGAGATGTTTTTCCACTATTCAAAACAGTTTTTGAACTCATCAGTTTTGATGCTTTTTAGTGCTTCTGCCATTTTTTGTTTTACCTCTTCCACATTGGCAAAATGTTTTCCTTTAAGGACTTTTTTCATCTGAGGAAACAAAAAAAAAATGTCACTTTGGGTGAGATCAGGTAAATACAGAGGGTGGGGCCCGGGAGTCACGCCATTTTTGGTCAAAAACTGCTGAACATCAGCAGGGTGTTGCCAGGTGCACTTGAAAATCACCCATCATGAAATGGGCAAACACATTGAAAGAGTCTTCAAAAAAAATTCAATGAAGCTGAACGCAGCCTCTCCCAACAACGCTAGTCAGTCCGCTGATACAGGTGGTTCCTAGAACACTCACCTCGCTGGGGAAACCTGTCCTACAAGGGGCCCGCCCTCCAGAAGATAATTCCAGGTTTTGGGGCTCCTTCCTTATACATATAATTTGATACCATTTTATAAAATTTAAATCAAGAAACACATTACAGAATGCTAACAAGTATAATAGTTATAAAGAAAAGAAAGATAATGAATGATAATGAAAGAAAAGAAAGATAAACTTTCAGTTGGTATGTGCCAACCAAAAAGAAAGGATAGTAAGGGGAGGGCTGCAGGGATGTCAAGGGGTTTAGGCATGTCTATTTCTTCAGTCAATGGTGAGTTCATGAGGGTTCATTTTATTATTAAGATTAATAATTTTTATATATTACATATCTTTAAGTATAACCAAGAATTGAGATAAAAATTTTAAATTTTCCCACTGTCCTTTTAAAATTAGGCTATGGGAGAGCCCCTTCCTGTCTCACCACTGGATAAAAATGCGAACAGGCCTCATGACTTTGCTAGTCATTCCTACGTAATAGAAATTCCTACAGCCATCTCACATGACTCAAATCAGAAATCTGAGTGTCTTCGGTCTTCCTTCAGTGCTGAGATCTGTTTCTCACTTCCTCCAACTGGGAGGAAGGCACACTCCTTGAGGTCAGCTTCTCCTCTCTACACTCACCTCTACTGACACCCCCACAGCTTCCACCAAATTCTCCTCTGAGTTAGAACATGAGGAGGGAGGTGGGGAAAGGAAACAGAATGTTCTAATTTGACCACTGAGATCATAAGCTGGCTTTGAGCAATCTGGGCATGGCAAATTCTAGAGCAGACTACTTCATGGGTCGTCTTGGGGATTCCTATAAGAACCCAGCTGTGACACCCATGTGGCAGGCCATGCACTTCACTCTTTCAGCTAAGGCCTCCATTGGCCCCTTGTTCTCAGTAGCCCACTGCACACTGATGCTTTGTGGGCATGCCATTGCTCCTCCAGGACCTAGGGATGTTCCAAACAGGCTCTCTGTCACCTGTACAGTCCACATCTCCTTTGCAGAGAACACTTGTGTGCCCTTGGTCCTAACAATTGGAGAACAAGTCCACCCCACTGTCCTTGCTCTGTCCCAGAGCAGCTCTCTGGCCCAACTGTTTTCCTCTGGATTTCTGGGGTTGGAGGGTAGAGGTCTATAAGTACATGGAAGTTTCTTGCCCTGAGCCTGGGGACTGATACCCTGCACCCACCCTCCCTCTAACCCTCTGTCTAGGAGAAAGGTAGGATGAAGAAATCACAGAATAGCTTTCACCAAGGAAATCAAGTTCAAAACTTCCTCCAAATGTCTCATCTCTCTTTTAAATGTATGATTTGGTGAGGAACCTGAGTTATGTGTTTCTTGGTTATTTCCTTAAAAATACTTTATCTCTAGCTGGCATGGCTCAGTGGATTCAGTGCAGGCCTGCAAACCAAAGGGCCATGGGTTCTATTCCCAGTCCAGGCACATGCCTGGATTTGTGGGCCAGGTCCCCAGTTGGGCACGCAAGAGGCAGCCACATGTTCCTCTCCCTCTCTTTCCCACTCCCTCCCCCTCTCCCTAAAAATAAATAAATAAATGATTTTTTTATAAAGTTATACCTTAGGTGTCTGTTTCTCAACTCACTTTGATGTTTGTTATTTTTATATATTCATGCCTTAGGCAAATATTCTAATTTAATATAGTTTGACCAGTGTTATCAATATTGCACTTCTCACACTGGGAAGGAAAAACCTTGTGATAGATATGAAACCCACCTGCCTTCATTTGCTTTTCACTCTCAGACCTGGTTTCATTGGGGTCAGCACGTTGGGCTCATGGCTGGTTTTGTCCTCTTCAGCCCTCTGCCTTGTGTGCTTCTCTTGACTAGCATCATACAGCACAGCAACTATGACGAGCACACAGCGACTTTAAACTTCATTTCTGAAATGGGCATATGCAATCTACTTCACTATGATAAGCATTAGATTCATACAAAAGTGAAAGCACCACACAAATACTATTTGTTTTTACTATATGATTACAGCACTCCCTGGACAACCTCGGAGGTTATATTCCCAGCCAAAATCATGGCAGGCAGGGTCAAGTTCTCTTAGAAAAAAATGGACGTGGAAGGAAAATACAGTATCATTAAAAGGACACAAGAATTAAAAGTTCTAAAGGGGATTTGCTTAAAAAATTAATAGGTATAATTTGTTTAAAGATTTTATTTATTTATTTATAGAGACAGGGAAAGGGAAGGAAAGAGGGAGAGAAACATCAATGTGTGGTTGTCTCTCACACAGCTCCTACTGGGGACCTGGCCTGCAACCAAGGCATGTTTCTTGACTAGGAATTGAACCAGAGACCCTGAGCTATACCAGCCAGGGCAGATATGATATTTTAATAATATTTACCTGGCTGGTGTAGCTCAGTGGATCGAGTGCAGTCTGCGAACCAAAGTGTCGCAGGTTTGATTCCCAGTCAGGGCACGTGCCTGGGTTGCAGGCCACAGCCCCCAGCAACCGCACATTGATGTTTCTCTCTCTCTCTCTTTCTCCCTCCCTTCCCTCTCTAAAAATAAATAAATAAAATCTTTTAAAAATATATATTTAAAAATATTAACTTGAAAAATGCAACTTTTTCCTGAATAATTTTCTTTAGCTGTTCAAGAAATAGTGTTTTTGATTATGATCTAGAATACAGTTACTAGATAAAATACAGAATGCCCAGTTAAATTTGAATTTTAGATCAGTTATGAATATTTTTTAGTATAAGTATATCCCTTGCAATATTTGGGACATAGTTGTGCAAAAAATTATTCATTGTTTACCTGAAGTCAAATTCAACTGGGTATCTTGTATTTTTATATGCTAAATCTGGCAACTTTAGTTTAGGGAGGAAGTTTCTTTCACAGTTTTTATGTTATGCAAATTATCTCCTTCAAGTTCTCAAGTCAGCCTTTGCTAGCTTGGGATGTCATGCATTTTATTCTTACATTCGCCTTTGTTTCATTTTTAAAAACTTCAGTAAACTATACAATCTCCTGGCCTTTCCACACATACTATGTCATCAGAAGATTTTTTTCTCCTTATATCTAGTTTTCTACCTATCAACTACTGAGAAAGTGTTATTTGTTTGTTTAATAAATAGTCCTAGAGCACTGGGGATGCAATGATAAGTGGGAAGAGACACAGTTCCTACCCTCATGAAGATTAGGGTCTAGGGAAGGAAACAAATGGTAACCAATAAGCACTACCCCACAGACCTGCCGCCATGATTTTTGAGAGGGGAAAAACAATAATTATTGTTGTACTATTTTGTTAAAGACCTCTGACTAAACCACACATATTTATTAAAAAGCTATGGATTTTTGAATTATATTACACAGATACAAAAAAACAATGTCTTGTCAGAACCACAGTTGGCAAAACTATGGCTGCCAAGAGACTGCTTTCCTCCAACCAGCTGCATCATTTTCCTTATTTTCCAGGGTCTGAATCATGTCACTCTTCAATCCCTCTTGACCCTTTGTTAATATGGGAGTTCTGATGGACTTTTCCATTCCATTAATTTCCTTTCCTGGCACTTACTAACATACCTATTTTTCACTATTATATGAAAGCAAGATACCTATAATTTTCTTCTCTAAAATATCTTATAACCTGTTTTCATTCCCATCCTGATAAATTGAGACCTTCTAAAATACTTTAATGCCTTACCTATATCACCAGCCTCTGGCCCCTATCCCAATAATGAGGTTTGTGGAGACAGTTTCATATCTGTAGATCATTATTAGTATTTCTCTGCAGTTCACCTTTTATTTCCAGAAACTTTTATGAGCTCTTACATTACATATCCAAGGCAATGTTTGGTTCTTCACTTACATTTAAATTTTACACATGTAGCAGTCAAGATGAAGGTATAGGTAAACATGCCTTGCCTTTGCATACAACTATAGCAAAAAACACAACTAGACTACAAACCAAATTTCACCCAGAACTGTCAGAAAATTGAGCTGTGTGAGAGTCCAATAACCAAAGATTTAAAGAAGTCATATTCATCCAGATGGGTAGGAGACTTGGAGAGGCACTGAGAGGCTTGGAAACTCTGAGTGGAGCAGAGAGGCATGGAGAGGGGAATGGGCAGTCACACATCCACATGTGGTGGATAAAAAATGGGAGGGATACCTCAGGAGTGAGGGATGTCAGCCCCAGGCCAAACCACCCAGCCCAGGGTCACAGCACCAAGAAGATAAGTCTCCATAACTTCTGGCTGTAAAAACCAGTGGGGGTTGGGGTGACAAAAGAAACTCTGTCCTCTTAAAAAGCCCACAATGGACTTAGGACTCACAAAGACCCACCCCCTCTGGGATTCAGCATCAGAGCAACAGCTGGAAGGGCATCAGTGGTATATGCAGAGAAAGTGAAGTGCAAGTGGGGAGTTAGTTTCCTTCTGGGCAAAACTCCAGAGGCCAGAAAGCAGCATTGCAAACCCTCCCCCACACAGAGCAATGGAAAAGTGACATGGGTGGCCCTGCCCTGGCAATTACCTAAGGCACTGTCCCATACAACTTAACAGGTATGCTAAGATAGGGAGTCAGAGCAGCTCTACCTGATACACAGAAACACACAGGGAGGCTGCCAAAAATGAGGAGACAAAGAAATATGGCCCAAATGAAAGAACAAAAAAATCCAGAAAAAGAACTAAATGAAATGGAGATAAGCAACCTATCAGATGCACAGTTCAAAACACTGGTTATCTGGAAGCTCCAGGAACTCACTGGATACTTCAACAGCATAAAAAACACCCAGGCAGAAATGAAGGTTGCATTAAATGAAATAAAGAAAAATATAGAGGGAATCAACAGTGGAGGGGATGAACCTGAGAATCAAATCAACGATTTGGAACACAAAAAAGGAAAAAAGGATTCAATCAGAACATCAAGAAGAAAAAAGAATTTAAAAAAGAGTGGTGGGAGATAAACTTAGGAACCTCTGGGGCATTTTTAAATGTACCAATGTCTGAATAATAGGGGTGCCAGAAGGAGATGAGGAAGAGCAAGAAATTTAAAACTTATTTGAAAAAATAATGAAAGAAATTTTTCCTAATTTGGTTAGCAAATAGACAAACAAGTCTAGGAAGCACAGAGGGTACCAAACAAGTTGGATGCAAAGAGGACTACACCAAGAGACATCATAATTAAAATGCCAAAAGTTAAAGATAAAGAGACAATCTTAAAAGCAGCAAGAGAAAAGCAGAGAGTTACCTACAAAGGAGTTCCCATAAGATTGTCAGCTGATTTCTCAAAAGAAACTTTATAGGCTAGAAGGACTGACAAGAAGTATTCAAAGTGATGAAAAACAAGGCCTTACAACCTAGATTACTCTGTCCAGAAAAGCTATCATTTAGAATTGAAGGGCAGATAAAGTGCTTCCCAGACAAGGTAAAACCAAAGGAGTTCATCATCACCAAGCCATTATTATATGAAATGCTAAAGGGAATTACCATATTTTGTGGTATGTAATGCACACTATTTTGCCCAAATTTTTGAGGGAAAATAAGGATGCGCATTATACATAGGTAGTACTAATTCCATATCTCTGTAAATGTTTTTAATTCTTTTATTTATGCTTATGTGTTAAAAGTGTAACCCTAGAAAGCAATAACAATATCCATACACAAAATAATACCCTTTATAATACAAAAATAAGTATCAAATATAAATAAATAATCAAATTGAAAAATTAAGATGAAGACTTTTTCCTGAAAGTTTGGGCCAAAAATGTGGGTGCACATCACACATGGCAAAATATGGGCATATAAGAAAGAGAGAAGATCAAAACAATGAACATAAAAATGGCAATAAATTCACAACTATCAATAATTGAGTCCAAATATCAAACTAAGTAAACAAGCAGAACAGGAACAGAATCATAGATATGAAGATCATTTGAAGGGTTATCGGTTGGGAGGGGGAAGGGAGAAAATGGGAAGAAAGATGCAGGGATTAAGAAGCACAAATTGGTAGGTACAAAGTAGACAGGGGGGTGATAAGAACAGTATAGGTAATGGAGTAGCCAAAGAACTTATATGCATGACCTGTGGGCCTGAACTGAGGGGGGATTGCTGGAAGGAATGGGAGTACTGGGTGGAGGGGGTCAAAGGGGAAAAACTGGGACAACTATAAGAGCAAATCAATAAAATACACTTTATAAAATTTTACATGTGTAAATATAGCTCAGCACTCTCTCCATTTCTTATTTTTCTAACTTGTTTTCTCAGCCTCGGCACTGTTGACATTTTGAGCAAGACAATTCTTTGTTGGGAGCAGGAGGTGGCTGTTCTGTGCATTGAAGGATGTTTAGTAACATCTCTGGCCTCCACACCTTAGATACCAGCAGCAGAACTCTCACCTTCCCCAGACATGACAACCAAAAATGTCTCCAGATATTGTCAAATTCCAGGGAAGAGGGAGAGGGGGACAAAAATCTTCCCTATTTGAGAACTGCAGCCCACCTTAATTAAAGTCTGTATTTTTTTCACTTGATGTTGGTTTTCTTCACGTGGAGTCTATTATATATAGAGTGAGGGTGAGCAGTTGTCCCAGTTTGCGTGAGACTGAGGAGTTTCCCAGGAGATGGAATTTGAGTGCTAAGATGGACAAAGTTCTGGACAGACCTATACAAATTAGTCATTGTACTGGGTGATACAGTCTTAAATTCTTGCAAATCCACTAATGTCTTTCTTTCATTTTGTCAGATAAATATTGTCTTGGTTAGGTATTGAATTCTTGGTCTTACTTCTCTCTGCTCAGTATGCATGTTATTGCTTCATTTTCTAGCATAAAGTGGGGGTGGGAAAAAAATCGGAGTCTCATCCAATTGTGTCCCCTTTCTTAGTACTTTGTTTTTCTTAGTGGGAAACTTGTCAGATTTTCTCTTCAACCTTACAGAGCAAGAATTTTACCAAAATGTACAAAATATACACCTTTATTTTTATTCCCATCAGGCTTGTGTAGAATTCATTTAATTTTCTCAAACTTCAGATTCATGTTTCTTCAGCTCAGGAAAATTTTCTACCATTATGTGTTTAATTATTTTCTCCCCTCCATCTTTATTTATTTCTTTTTTCTTTTTTAAAATAATTCTTTTAGTTCACACGTCAGGTTTCATAGGTCTATGTACTTTGAATCTGTAATCTTTGTCTTTACTAATTCTAACTCTTAGTAATTTTGCTCTGTGTTTTGAGACATTTCTTCCACTCTTTGCTTCTCAACAATGACTATTTTTTCTCCCACAATTTTCCTACTAGTTCTTTAATGTTAAATATCATCATGGGTTTTTTCATCTCAGAAACTCTTTTTGGTACTGTTCTTGAATCTCCCTTAGGCTTCTATGTTTGTTCAAGTTGGTGCTTATTCAACAGGAGCCCGACATTTCAAGACCACCAGTGTGCCTTGGGGAGCAGGGAGACTGTGTCACGTATTCTTCCCTAATCCAGCCACTCCCTCCCTGCTGTTTATTTTACCTTCATTTATTCCTTTTCTAATGGCTTTCCTTTCTTTACATAGATTCAAGTTTCTGACTTGTATCATTTCCCTTCTTTCTAAAGAACTTATTTTAACATTTCTTATAAGGCATGTCTACTGTTAACAAATGTTCTCAATTTTTTATTGAGAAAGTCTTTGTTTCTCCCTCAATTCTGAAGGATATATCATTGGACACAAAGCTCTAAGTCAATAGGTTTTTTCTTTCAATACTTTAAATATTTCACTCCACTCTCACTTGCATGGCTTCTGAACAGAAGACTGACGTAATTCTTATCCCTGCTCCTTCCTAGGTAAGGAATTTCCATTTCCCCTACCCCTGGGCTTCTTTGAATACTTTTGTCTGTCTTTGTCTATAATTTGAATATAGGATCAGGTGTTAAGTTTGGGAAAATTTTTTTCTGCTTAATGCTCTCCGAGCTTCGAGGCTCTGTGGTTTGGTGTTTCTCATTAATTTGAGGAAATTCTGTCATTATTGCTTCAAATATTTCTTCTGTTCCTCTCTCTTTCTTCTTTTTCCAGTATTCCTATTATGTGTACATAACAACTTTTGTAATTGTCCCATGGTGCTTGCATATTCTGTTCTTTTTCATTCTCTTTTCTCTCTACATTTTCTTGAAGTTTCTACTGACATTCCTTCAAGTTCATCGATTCTGTCCTCAGCCACATCCAGTCTATTCATGAACTCTCAAAAGCATTCTTTATTTTTGTTAAAGTGTTTTGTGATCATTAGATTTCTTTTTGGTTCTTAGAGATTTCATCTCTCTCACATCATTCATCTGTTCTTGCATGTTGTCCACACTTCTTAAATTAGAGCCCTTCGTCTATTCATCACAGTTGTTTTAAATTCTCAGTTGGATAATTCCAACATTTCTGACATATCTGAGTCCGGTTCTGATGGTTGCTCTGTCTCTTCAAACTGTGCTTTTTGTCTTTTAGAGTGCTTTGTAATTTTGGGTGGAAAGCCAGGTACAATGTACTGGGTAAAAGAGAACCGGTACTGGTTCCCATAAAGGTTTCTGCTCCTGGGCCTCTGCTCCAAGAAACTGTGATTCTGTGTACCTCCCTGTTCATCTCTCCAATTTGGGAGGCAGCTGTTTGCCCTGTGACCTCAATGCTCTCATGGACCCAATATGATTGTTGATTTTCAGTTTGTTAACTTTTTTTTCTTTTCTTGCTTAAGGATAGGAGTGATTTCTTCTAAGCTTTTCACATGCCAGACTGGAAACCAAAATTCCTCACTTCTGTTTTCATCAACAACAACACTCCCATCTCTGTAGATTGAAGCACAATTTTTCCCCCTCACCGGACTCTTTCCACTAACTCCAGGCTCTTGGCAAGCCACAGGGGGAGAAATCCTGCACCAACCCTCTCCAACAGAATGGCCAGAGGTGGGGGTGGCCTCTCACCCTCTAGCCTGGCATGCTAGCTGGCCTCAGCAGGCTCGGAAGCGGGGTGTGCATTGGGAGAAAGCCCAGTCACACTCAAGTTGCCATATTCCCAGAACTCTCTTTACTCCACCTGTACCTAGTTAGTTGCCAAATCAAAAGTAGATTCTGCCTCTTCCCTTTATTTTCCTGCTGCCATCAGCTTGGCCCAGGTCCCCACTCCTTCTGCGCTCTCTTCCTCACAGGGCATTCTACCAGCTTCCTCTCTGCAGGTCCCTTCCCAAACCAGCCCAGTTCAGGCCTCACTATCAGGGAAACACAACTTGGATCATTTCACTGCCTCCTCAGAAACTGTCAGTGTCTTCCCAGTGCTTTCTGGATGAAACGCAACATGCCCCATCCTGACATGGAGGACCAATCTACACTTTTAATCCTAACTGTCTGATCCCCTACAAACAGCCTACTCTCTGCCAAATTTAAATTGTAGATGTTTTCCCAACACCTGGCATTTCTTATTCTGTGCCCTTCCTTTATCATTTCAACTCTTCCCACCTAAAATCCTTTCTCAGTTTGCCAAATTCTTACCCATTCTTCAGACACCACCTCCCTCATAAACCCTACCCTCCTCCTCACAACCAAGAAGTCTTTTCACTTTCACTCTCCTTTGTGAACCCCCAGGCCACTTCCACCTTCAACCTTTAACACCTCTCTCAGCACAGCGGCACTGTACTTTGGGCACTTGTCTTTTCCAGTCCCTCGGGGACAGAGTCTGTGCTATACTAATCTCCATATCTTCCCACAATATCCAGCGCAATACTTTGCAAACAGTAGTTGTTCAATGAATATACCTTTAATTGAAACCATTTGGTATTTTAAAAAGCAGTCCATGGTGTTCAGCACATTCATTATGGTTTTGATGTATTAAACAAAAACAGTTTATAGTATATCCTTGATATTCACAAGGGAAAGGACTGGAGACCTTGATGAATCCCAAACACTGGAATTCAGAAATGTTCATATATGCTCTTAACTCCTCCCTCACTGTGTTTCTGTCAGTAACTATGTATTTCCCAACTCTCCACTTGTTAAGTACATTGTCTGTCTGTATTTAATTGTTTCTCTTAATGAAGTAGGAGTTTTCTTAAAGGACCAAAGTTTTAATCACTTCATGAACGTTACTACACACATGTTGTGAGTACACAGCCAGGAGGGGTATTTGTGCCCCATGCACCGTGTAGTATGTGCCATTTGTTTTTTTATTTCTCCAAATGACAAATTACTATAAATTATGGAACTTAACCCATTTTTGTTTTGTTTGTGATAAATAGTGACCACAGCTGTTAAATGGTTTATTTTTGTTATTACATTGTTATTCCTAAGAAATTGTTAAGAAGAATATTCCAATTACCTGCTACTTGCCATAGATAGAATTTTGTGCCAACAGTAACTCTGAGTTAGCAATGTTGCTCCCCAGCCTCCATCCATCTTTCCCTTCACCTCACTGAAAACTCACAGCTGCAATGATAACCAACGTCAACACTCTTAGCCACCAGAGTAAGGCAAACTTTTTCTATTGACATTCTATTGTGGTAAAATACACCTGACATAAAATTTACCAGTGCTGACATTTAGTGCCTTCCAATGTTGTACAGCCATCACCACTATGTGGTCCCAGGGCTGTTGACTTTTTTTTTCTTTTCCTAATGGCATTATGTTAAAAATAAATTAAGACTAAAATAAACAAACAATAACTATTTTCTACAATGTAAGCAGCTATTGATTTTGCAGAACTGGATATTTTAAATATCTTAGACTCACTAGCTTTTGTCCAAATAAATAGCCCAAAGGAGAGAATCGTGGTTTGTTCTCTCCACCGGTCTGTGCTGAAGTGTTTTGGAGGTTATGTGTAACTGAGGTTCGTTTGCCTTGGGAGGGCCAGGCAGGACATGGTTTCCAGCTCCTGGCAGTAGGCTCCTGGACTGTAACAAACCTGAACGAGGCACGGGAGACCCAAGACCTTGGCACATTTTCACCTAAGCCAAGTCACACCATTAAACCTCGGTTAGGAAATATCAATAACTTCCGAAAAGTGGATTGCAGTTTAGCGTATTACCAGCTGTCAGCACCTCAGCAACTAAATTGAACGGTCAGGGAATTGAGATATGAAACATAAAGAACGAAATCACGTTAAAGGGTCTGTTTTAATATCACTTATGGCATGCCTCCCCCACCGCTGCCCCCCCAACAAATGAATAAAACATAAATAATAAATACAACTAGAAATTTGGGTTTGTTTTTACAGAAATAAGAACAGAGAGATTATAAAATTCCAGAAGTATAAAAGCTGATGTCTCAAAGACCACTGCTCTTTCTACTTATATTTTATAATAGAGACCAGATGTTTAGAGTTTTCCCAAATAACTTCTCTCGAAGAAATAATGCTTTGGTCTTGGCATGTTTTTTATCTTAGGTAAATTATTCCTACCTTTTTTTTTCTCAACCTTCACACATGTTGTTTTCAGAAAATTTTACAAGTAAATATCCCCTAACTTGGCTAATGTGCTTTTGTGGCTATCCATTTTAACATTTAATACCTATCATAAATAGGGAACTGGTTTAAAAAAATTGGAATTTAATGAGAAAAAAATGCATTTCTGGAACTCTTTCAATGTACTGATATCCAATTCTTTGGAAAATTATTTGTGAAAATTGACACAATATGGTTAGCTAGTGAACTAAGATGCAAGGAGTGGCCCGATATACATAAAAATGCCCGATTAAGACACATCTCCCCACAGCTGTTCCTTGTCCCCTTGACGGATGGGCAAGGTTGACAGATATGCAAACAGTCTAAGCAGCCAGGTATCCTCGGCCAAATCAGTACAGTTTAGTGAATAAAATTACAGTGCAATCACTTGAGCCTCATCGCATCACACAGGCGGGCAGTTCGGCTGGGTAGTGTCTCGGTCACACAGACAAGTGAATAGAATCACACTGCAGAATGCAAAGTAAATAAACTTCTCTCCTTCTCACAGCTTGTACCATGCAACTTCTTTTGTCAGCCACCTCTCGAGCTCCTCAGACAGGCAGCCACATCAGGCTGACAGTCTGTCCATGCATGTGGTCTTGGAGACACTCTCCATAGAGCCTGGACTGGCTGTATGTACAACTTCAGATCAGCACTCCACTCAGCTTCTTCCTCCCCCAGCATGCTAGTTAAAACAATAGGACAGCAGGGGCAGTCTGATCCCAAGACAGGCCAGCTCAGTCTAGCTCAAGAACACAAAGCTACCCCAAGCGTCCGCAGACTCCCAGGCCCCAAGGCCATCCCTGTCACATGGCTCCATGTGGTCTTGGGCCCACTAAGGCCAGCTCTGTGCTGTGCCAGCTACGGTGGGGAAGGGAGGACAGGCACTGTGCTCATCCAGAGCAGAGTACCGCCTCTCACCCTCCTCTCCTTCAGCACCAATTTCAAACCCTGGTCGGCTGGCAAAACCTTTGGGAATGTTTAGTTTTAGAGGGCTCGTTGACTTTAAGAAGCTCAGGAATAGTTGAATGCTAGTAATTCTGAGCAAAGCAGGTTATTTGGTGTCTAGGCTAAGACCTGACCCAAACCCAATAACATATTTGGTAAATATTTCAGAAACCAAATATAAAGTATAAAACAGAAATCTCAGTCTTGGAACAAAACATCAAAGGACGCCTTGGGGAAACACAGTTTGCCTGTAACAGGCTCATGAGCCAGAGACTCGCAGTGGGGAAAGGGCGATACAGGAAATAGGCTATGGCCGAAAGATGAGATATGGGCCTAAATTTTGGTGTCAGGGCTCTGGCCTTCTTCCAGTGGGACATATTAAAACCAGTATCAGAGGTGGGACAGCAGGAGCTGCTGGAACGACTCATTCTCCTGACATCGCCACCCAAACAGTTGGCAGGCTGCCCTGCTCCACCCTTCGGCATGATCTCACCAAAACATGCAAGCATCTGGTACATTCATCATCTTCTCCGGGCGTGAATGAGTGCTTAGGATGCGGATAATTTAGCAGGAATATATGTGTGTGCTATCATGCAGATAACACAATTATTTCATAAGAGAAATAGAACCTGGATCATATTTGCCTGACTTTTGATCCTGCCAGCACTGCAGAAAAACACTCACAGATATGTTCGATAGTCAGGAAATGGAAGCACAGAAGGAGAGAGAGATTACAGCCACTAACACGTGCTGTGCTCTTAGCCCTTTCTTGTGGATATCTGATTTCACGGGGAAAAGGAAAAGGCGAATGAGAGAAACAAAGAGGTCCCCACCCAGCATGCACACATTTTCCATACCAATATATAACTGAGAATTAGAACATAGTCATATAAATAAGGCAAAAGCATATACACAGACCAGATGTTACAGATGCTATAAAATGGTCAAGGGAGAGACACGAGGGGGCGGGGTGAGAGGGAGAGGGAGAGAGAGAACAACTAAATGAAAGAAATATGTAAAACCGACTTTTCATCATAACTCTCCTTTGAGTCAGATCAGGATACCCCACCTGATTCATTCCATGATGGCTATACAGATAGAGAGACATAGATGAACACAAATGA
Source organism: Phyllostomus hastatus (assembly GCF_019186645.2). Taxonomy (NCBI): domain Eukaryota; kingdom Metazoa; phylum Chordata; class Mammalia; order Chiroptera; family Phyllostomidae; genus Phyllostomus; species Phyllostomus hastatus. Next base: position 6,865,499 of record NW_025334017.1, on the reverse strand, counting down.
TTTTCTACTTTAGATTTTAAACTCATAAAGGGCGAGACTCTGTATTTCTTTAATTCTAGACTCAAATCTTGATTTTAAAAAAATTAATATTAATTTTTTCTGATCTAACTGGGCAAGAATTAGAAGATATAGGAGAAATTGGAAGGAAGTTAAACATAGGACATCTGAGAACAAGTTCATCTGAGCTTGAACCGACTGATCTGTATAAAGAGGGAGGGGGGACCTAGCCACCGTAATATAAGCCATTGAATCCACCGTGTTCGTAGTGGTCATTGGGCAGCACCACTGGCCCAGTACAGCCTTGATGCTTTCTAAGAAGGTGGGTATGTAAAGAGGGGTGCAGGGATATTTGAGGGAAACCAGTACCCAAGCCATCATTTGAATTTATTGGCAATCATCAATTAGGTGTTTATAACTTGGAAAATACCTTTGCTTACATTACACTTAGAGTGGTTTCAATCATACTTTAAGGTTAGGGAGATGTGACCAGTGTAAAAGGTATTTCCTTTAATTTGGCTTTATTTCATTTTATTTACATTCATAAAGAATGTAATAGCCTCATTAGTCCAACCTTGATCTCCCCCTTTCAACCTCTAGTATCATTGTCAACACTGGAGGGTACCTACGCATTTTTATTCAAATAAACTTAGAGGTGCCTAGCTGATTTGTCAAAATTCTTTCAAACTTTTGGTTCTGTTTGGGTCAACTCATTGCACTTCTGGCTTGGAGAAATGAATGCCCCCCAGAGAACGATCTCCACATACCTCTTTGATTTGTCAGTGAGTGCTACGTGAAAACAGCCATCTGCCACTGTCTGGCTTCAAACCATCAATCTGTCCCATGCTCCTTGAGAAGTCCATGGTGTCTCCCATTTTTTAGTACTATTTGAGAGTCTTTTCCCATAAAGTGAGCCATCAATTATGTGTTCCTTCAGAAGAGGTGGAATTAAAGATTACAGCATAATCACAGAAACCATGCCTGCCCACTTGAATAAGAGAAAAAGAAAACAGAAAAGGATTTTAAAAGGGAGAGGTTGATTTTCTATTTCAAGCGTGCACCCAAATTTAAAAAAATGGGCAAAGGACCTGAATAGACACTTCTCCAAAGAGGACATATGGATGGTTAATAGACATATGAAAAAATGATCATCATTATTCAGCAGAGGAATGCATATTGAAACCACAATGAGACATCACCTCACACCTGTCAGAATGGCCATCATCAATAAACCAACAAACAACAAGTGTTAGCGAGAATGTGGAGAAGAGGGAACCCTCATGCTTGGTTTGTGGGAATGCAGATTGGTGCAACTACTGTGGAAGCAGTATGGAGTTACCTCAAAAAATTTAAAACAGAACTCCTTTATGACCTAGCAATTCCACTCCAGGAATATATACAAAGAAATCTGAAACACTAATTTGAAAGAATATATGCATCCCTATGTTTAGTGCAGCATTATTTACTATAGTCAAGATCTATCAACAGCCCAAATGCCCATCAATATATGTTTGGATAAAAAAGCTTTGGTACGTTTACACAATGGAATACTCCTCGGCTATAAAAAAAAAGAGGAAAATATTACCTTTTGCAACAGCATGGATAGACCTGGAAATTATTGTGCTAAGTGAAATAAGACAGCCAGAGAAAGGCAAATACCATATGATCTCACTTAGATGTGGAATCTAATGAACAAAATAAACTGACAAACAAAACAGAAATAGACTCATAGATACACAGAACAGCCTGACAGCTGTCCGAGAGGAGGGGATAAGGGGGTTGGGTGAAAAGGTAAAGAAATTCAGCAAAATAAAATAAAATAAAATAAAATAAAATAAAATAAAATAAAATCCTCATAGCTAGACAACAGGAAGGTGACTACCAGAGGCAGAGAGTGTAGGGGAGGTAAAAGAGGATAAAAGGGGGATAACTGATGATATAAAGAGACTTGGCTTGGGGTGGTGAACACACAATGCAATATACAGATGATGCATTATAGAATTGTACCACTAAAACCTGTATCATTTTACTCAGCAATATTACCCCAATAAATTCAATTAAAAAAAAGAGTGTGCCCACACCCCAGAGTCTGGAAGATCACATAGCTCTTCAGGAGCCCTCTCTGTTCAGCCAAGTCCAGAGGGATTTTTCCCTTTTTTGAACTCCCCTGGTGTTTATTCGTTTAATATTTGTTAAATGCCTACTAAGTGACAGGTACTTTAAAAGCACATTTGTTTCTACAAACAGCCCTGCAACATAGTTATTATTACCCACTCGACCCCACCCTAACCCACCCCACAATCACCATTATTTTAAAAATGGAGAAGTAGGGACCAAAGCTAAGTAACTTTAGTAATGATCCTGCTACTAACAAACAGAAGAGTCAGGTTCAAACCCATGTCAAAATCAGACCAAAGATCTCACTCTTTCTACAGAAAAAAAAAAAAAAAAAGATAAGCTGAGCTTCCTTTCTCACAGGTTTCATGGTCTAATGGAAGAGATAGAATTTATATGTTTATTTTATTTTTAATTATACTTTTTAATAACATGTCCCATATTAAACTATTGGCTCGTGAAGGGCAAACTCTGTGCCAAATAATGTCCATCCTCGTAGAAATATACAGCTGTTCAGCACCCAAGCACTCAGTGAGGGGGTAATGCACAGATCTGGGAATGGGGAAGTGGTGAGTGAATACATGAACAGACTCCATGAAGGGCCATTGCCCACTTCTGAAGAGGTGAGTCAAAACTGTGAGCTTCTTAGTTTCCTCACACACATATCGTGAGATAAATGTGTTTGAAATATTGTCCTGGTTTTAGAAGCTATTAGAAAAAGCCAGTGAAAGGAAATCTAAAAGCCTATGGTTTATATACTTAGAGCAACTAACATTTTACACCACTGAATATGGTCATCTCCACAACAGAGAAGTTATGATAAGTATAAGCAACATAAATAATTTGTCTAATATTCAAGAGAGCATGAAATGTTTTTTTTCTTCTGAAGAAATTTAGAAGTACAGGATATATATCTGGTTCTTCCTGGACTTGACAATCACTTTTTGGACTATAAGACGCACCTTTTCCCCCCAAATTTGTGGGGAATAATGGTTGTTGATGGTGCTTTTGAGTTCTGTTTACATTTACATTGGTGAAATATTATGTTATTTATGTTATTAAATATTTTACCACATTTTTTGCTTCAAATTGTTTTTCCTATTTTCCTCCTCTAAAACCTACATGCATCTTATGGTCTGAAAAAATATGGTAACTAGCAAATGAAATAAAACTTACAAGAGTTCTATTAAAAAATACAACTCTTTACTTCAGAGGTTAAATTTTACTTCAGAGGTGAAATTTCACAATATATAACTTCTCTCATTCTTTATCATAAATATAATAAATACAAAAACCAGATGAAAGGAACTCAACCCAGAGGAGGTGTTAACAACTACATATAATATAGTATCAATAAATGATAGCCGATTATCAAAAATACACAGACTTCAATGAAGGAAGGCCTTCACTTTATGATCATTTCACTTATAATTCATTATTCTTTTTCATTGAACTCGATTTTCCTAGAGATTTGACCTAAGGATAATGACCAAGCAGTTCTATTTGGAAGAAAGTTTGTTTGCTGGCAAACAAATACTTATGTTACAGGGTATTATTTTATTTTATGTTAAGATGTGAGGTGAGAAGTGTTACTTTATTTATTGCATAGCCATCATAATCAAAATCCCTTTGATGTTATATATGGAAAGCAATGAATGGACCCATTCGCTCTGTTTAAATCTCCATTCTAAACTTTAATACTCTAAATCAAGTTTTTGCTAATTTAATTTGTCACATTTTGAATGAATCTTCTGGGTTTATCTCTTTTTAAAAGTGAGTTAGGGAACCTGACTACATTAAGTATGGTTTGTTTTATACTTATGTTTATCATAAGAGCGTGAACACACCAAATATCCAACCGGGATGGGTCATTAAAATATATAACCAATACAAACTAAAACATAGTTATTAAAACATCTTACCCCAAGAGAAAGAGTAGAGGTGCACGAGGAATTATCAGATAAACATTTTTAGTATTTTACATTAGAAACATGGGCCCTGTTCATCCCACAGATGAGAGCCGAAGTTGCACAAGTGGCCAAGACCACCAAAGAAGAAAGTCATTAGAGAGGAAGGTGAACAAAGGATGGGAGCCTAATGCAAATATTTCCAACTGAGTGCTGAGGAAACCGAAGGACAGCTGAGGAAACTGAAGGACAAGCCAGGGGAGTGGGAGGTGGACTGAGGTGGTACACTCAATGAAACAGGTAGTGAGAGGCACCAGTTACTATGGACTTTGGAATTTAGGAGCCTAGAGAGAAGGTAGCGCCATTATTGGGATCGGAGTGAGAAGCCCAGAGCCTGCCCACAACTCAGACCCCGTCCATGACACACTCACATGTCTTCACATGGGCTGTCTTTCAGCAGGCTGAAAAAGGATATTGGTATGATGTTTTTCCTGAGAAGTTAACACAAACACTGACGACATAGAAACCACACCCTCGAAATGGGTTTTCTTTCTTACAGATGTGTCAGTATACCTTAAAGATCAACTTTTAAAGTAAAACTTTGTGTATATACATGTAATACATACATAAAATATGTAAATAATAATGTATTTCCTATATATTAATGTACATATATATACATACATGAAGGAAAATATATTAAGTAACACTCTATTGGCAGAATAAAACTCAAGAAGCAACACAAAAATATGTGAGTGCTCAAAGGGCAGGTGAACTTGAATGTGTGATATTGTGGTATGGCAAGTAATATCCCCCAAAGATATCCATGTTCTAATCCCCGGAATCTGTAGATGTTATTTTATATGCCCAAAGGGACTTTGCAGATATGATTAAATTAAGGATCTTGAAATGGGGAGATTATCCTGGATTATCTACTAGACCCTAAGTGTAATCACAAGCATTCTATTGTAAGAGGGATGCAGAAGCAGATTTGACTTAGAAGAGGGAGAACAGCAAGTAAGGGATGTGCCAATGGAGGCAAGAGGGTGCCAGTGATGGGAGGAAGGGGACAGGCCAAGGAATGCAGGTGGCCTCCAGAAGCTACAAAAGTCCGAGAAACAGATTCTCCCTTCGAGCCTCCGGAAGGAGCCAGCCCTGACCACACCATGACTTTAGCCCAGTAAAGCTGTGTTTAGACTTCTGGCTTCCACACCCATAAGAACAAAAATTTGTGTTGTTTCAAGTCACCAAGTTTGTGACAATTTGTTGTAGCAGCAACAGAAAACTAATAGAGATGTGCTTTGGGAAAATACCCTCATTTACAGCACAACATGAGATTGCATGTTTTTCTCTAGGCAAAGCAGGCTAGCCTCTTTGATGGAAATGCCCTAAGTGTAAGCCTTTCTCTTTTTACTTACCTCCGCTGAACAGAGTGGGGCTTGCAGAACCTGATGAACGCTTGTACAGGTCAGCAGGGGGATGTTGGCCCTGTGGGCAGGGGAAGGAAAAGGAAGGTTTGAAAGAGATCGGATGAAGGTGGGTGAGAAAGAAGGGAAGACTGGTTTTGCTGCCCTGAAGAAATCAAAGAAGAAGGGCCCCACAAGAGGCTGCTTTTTGTTTGGGACTCAGAAGAGTTCCTTCAGGCCTCTAAGCTTGAGGAGCATACTGTAAGGTCAGCAAGTGTTGGAGTGGAGGATAGGGAAATAACCAGAAATTCTCAAAGACTTGAGAAAATGTGCTGCTTCATCTTAAAATGTCATCATTTTTAAATCTCATCAAGATACTGTCCTCAGGGAGAGTATTGACAATAAAATGAAAAGAATATCTTGAAGAACATCGCAATAAAATTTTCCTTGAGATAACACCTACAGCCCAGTAAACAGACTTCTACAACGATGGCCTAAGTCCTAGAAGGCCTAAAGGATAACAGTGAAACATAAGAAGAATGACACAATAGAAGGAATGCATGCAGGAGGTGCAAGGGGAGAGAGTCACTGAGAAAGCTTGGGGAACTAGAAGAGTAAGTGGTAGGTATGCAGTGCTTAAAACTTCCAGGACACAGGCATTCAAGTGGCAGGCAGAACCAGAGATGTCAAAGAGAAAAGAAAGGAGCCATTCGAATTTTGTGAGAAAAATCAAGGGAGAATGGTAGGAAGGCTGAAGGCAAGCTGGATCAATGATGTCAAAGCAGTAACGACTGAACAAATGACTGTAGCAATGAGGAGGTCAAAGTGAACCAAATTTTCATGGGGTGCTGGGAACAGAGCCAGGGAGTGGAGGAGTGACAAGCAAACCAGCCAGGCGAAGTGGAGGGGCAGACAAGGTGCATGAGAAGCAGAGGAGACCACACCTGGTGCCTGAATCAAGATGCCTCATAAAGGTGCCTTGTCTGTTGAAAGATGCACCTGAGAAATGTGTTACTAGTAATAAATAGCCAAGGATGCAAACGATTTACTTTCATAGGGAAGGGAGGGAGGGAAGGAGGAAGTAGGGAGGCTTTAACATCACTTTTAATTAACTTACATTCTGATGTGATTTCTGGAAATAATGGGAAATAGGAGAGTTGCAGCTAGGGCACTGGGAATTGCCCGTGACCCTGCATTTTAAAAGAATCCTCTGGTTGCACCATAAAAGAGGGCAAATGGAAATGCAAGACAGGTTAGGAGGGCACTACAGTAATGTGAGAAAGTCATGAGAATGGAGCCTATTCATAGGCCGAAGGGGCATCTTAGAAATGGAACTAAGCAATAAGAGAGACTGGGTTGGGGGGCAGTGAACAGAGTTGTACAGGACAAAAAGAGGCAGACTGTGGGAGAGGCTGCCCTAGCTGGAAGGATGGAAGGAGGCCACTTTAGATTTCCCAGCTGGAGCACAGACAGACAGGAGTGTAAGTAAATTGCAGGTAGAGGGTGGGAAGCTACCAGAAAATACATGGATGACCTCAATTTTCTCAATGACTCATGAGACAAAGTTGTCTGCTGAGAGTGAGGGGACAGGAATTGCAAATAGGTCTTCAGAGGCCTGCTGAGGTCTATAAATAGTCTTCTAACTAATTAGCACTGAGGAGTGAGAGTTTTAGTCTATCTGAATGCACTAGAAGCCTGCTGGCAACCACCCACTGGGTACCACGCACCCAACCCTCTGCCCACTGCTGTGTGTGGTTGGCCCTGCAAAGACCTATGATATAGGCACAATTAATAGGCCTAACTTACAGAGCTTTGCATCCACTGAAGTCTTAGCCATATTTAAATAGTATTAAGTCTTTGAAGAAGCCATTTGTTCCAAAGTGGTACCTTCTTAAAAAATGGTTTAGATTATAGTTGTGAATTTTTTATTTGCATTTTCAAAACATAAGGCTGATAATTATGTTATATGTGGTATATACATAAGATATGTGTGTATATATTCATATATACATTTAGATACACACACACACATATATATATAATTATAGCAACCATTCATTCAGTATATTTTTGCTGAGCACATTCTATGAGTCAAGAACTATGCTAGATACTAGAGAGACAATAATAAGTGAAAACAGGTAAGTGTATTATTATGGAGTGAACAGTCAGATGATTAACACAGGAGACACACAAATTAATGTAAAATTATAATGTGATTAGTGTGTAAAGAGCTGTACATGATGCAATGAGGAGATATAATGAATTCAGATCAGGGGTTAAGAGACAACTGATTCCATTCTACCTTAGGCCACAGAGCGACATGTCTACATCCTTGTCCCTGATGACATTACAATTCCTTTGGAGGTCATGAATCATTGTCTACCCCTCTGTTTATGGCACTTGGTGCAGGACCACACACAGCAGTGTTCAGTATGTGTGTGATCACTAGACTGATGCCATGAGGTGTTCATCAGCAGTATCAGTGACCTTTCTTTTACCAAAAAACTAGAAATGGGCACCATGGAAATAATGGAGCACCCCCGTCATCCTACCAATTTGTCAGAAACAACCCACTCAGAAGCCACTGCATGGACTCTCTCATCCCCAAATGTGGAGTGTCATTGACATTTGTTCTTTTAAAGGAGCACAAATCATAGTGTGTTTTGCACTAACGTACTTTGAGGACCTGCATACTTGTTTCCTCCTCTTGCATTTCAGGGCAACTTCCTTTGACTCACATGGATTATCAAGGGAAATGGGGAATAATTATGATAGGGGTGCTGAGTTTCTTTTTGGGATGATGAAAGATTTCTGGAAATGGATAATGGAAATGGTTGTACAACATCATGGATGTACTTAATGTGCTGAATTATAATGTGCTGAATTTAACCATTAGTTAAAATGGTTTAAATGGTAAATTTTATGTTGTGCATATTTTACACCATAAACCCCCTCCCCCAGCCCCAGTCAGTGTGGCTCAGTGGTAGGGCATCATCCCACAACCTAAAAGGTTGCCAGTTTGACGTTGGTTGGGCACAGGCCTGGGCTGCCAGTTTGGTCCCTGGTTGGGGTGCATGCAGAAGGAAGACAATTGATGTTCCTCTCTCACACTGACATTTCTCTCCTCTCTCTTTCCTCCTCCCTTCCCCTTACTCTAAAATCAAAAATAAAAATAAAATTTTTAAAAATCTCCCCAAAATTAAGGCTTAGAAAAATTTTAAATAGAAAAAAACACTGATTATGAATGTTACCTCTTTCTTAAAGCCCATCAATGGTTCCCATTTTTTCCTGACCACATCCCTCTCTGTATAACCAGGCCTTTCATGCATCAGGTCCTGCTTGTCTCCTATCTCCATTCTTTTTGAACCCTATGTTCCCACCAGACCAAACAACTTGCAATCTCCCATACACATCTCTTGTAGATGTCTCAGTGCTTTGCATGCATAGGGTTCAATCTCTGGGATGCTGTTGCAGCCCCCATCTGCCAACTGGAACACACTTTGCCATGTACCTAAGCTTATCCTTCTCTAGAGAAATTTTACCTACACCCATTTCAAATTTCCGCAACCCTCATGAGGGAAATGACTGCTCTCTCTCTCTCTCGTTTCTTCACTTTCCTCTATATAAATCACTATCATGGAAATATAACATGAAATGTGCTAGTTTATTTATAGGTCTATCTTTCTGTCCTGTATCATGGGGGTGCAGGGGCAAAGCCTTTGTCTTATTTATGTTGCCTGATTTAAGATCAAACTGTGCCCTGCCTGGTGTGCCTCAGTGGATTAAGTGCCTGCCTACAAACCAAAGGGTCCCTGGTTTGATTCTCAGTCAGGGCACATGCTTGGGTTGCGGGCCGGGCCCCCAGTACGGGGTGTGCACACACTGATGCTTCTCTCCCTCCTTTCCCCTCTCTCTACAAATAAATAAATAAAATCTTCTTTTAAAAAAAGATCAAACTGTGAGTGACCTTCGAGAAGATATTTAACCTCTTTTGGGTTTGTTTCATCTCACATACAATGGGAATAATTACAGTCTCTATGTCATAGAGTATGCATAGGTATAAGGAATACATGAAATAGTGCATGTGAAGTACTTAGGGTCTAGTACACAATAATAAAGTGTTTGAAGAAAGAAAATACATAACTAGGAACAATTGTTCATTGGTTAAAAGGTTAAACATTGGGGGAAGGTCAAGAGTTGACTAGAAGATGAATAATCTAATCCCAGATGTTTATTCAGAAAGGCATATGAAGAAGTTGAGGGACTGGAATAATGTAGAGAACTTCTTTGGGTGTGTGTACCACGCTGTAGTCAAAATAACTCCAAGGACTCCCCAAGTTTCAAGTCTCTGCCATAAACAATTCCACTCTCTCCAGACCCAGTTCAATCAAACTACAGAGTTTCTTATAACAAAATATCATAGTCATCTTAGGAAATAAAAATAAAAACTTAATGAAACCAATAGGAAAGGTTTATTCTAATAGTCTTCAACACTAGACCAGTGGAGGATCATTATACTTTAAAAACTATAAGGTGGTCCTGCTGTAGACATTGAGAACCTTCTGAGTAAGTTTTCCATACTGACTCAACCACAACAGCCTTTTGGCAAATTACTCTCGCCCCTGGAGTTTATATCAGGAAGTAACCCTTTCTCCAAGTTAGCCTGGCTTAGGATGTAAATTCTTGTTTTACATGAGCAGATGATGGCTATTTTCAAGGTAGGTAGCTGGCTTGTACAGTGGAGACCAAACATTACGTGACACATACAGATCGTTTCTTATAAGGCAAAACTCACCACAGCGAACACTGCCAGAGTCTCTTGTCACTGTACCCATGCAGTCCCATTAAAGCTGACTCCACGCTCAGTCAGTCCCAGGGTGGAGCTTGTGACCCAGGCCTAGGCCATCAGCGTGTCTCATTTCCTAGTCCTCTGATGGTCACAGATCATACATGACCTGGTCAGAGCCAAGGAAATGCAGTGACATTTTCACTGCATCTTCTAAGAAAGAGACTCTGACTCATAACCTAAAACATAAGAAAATGAATGGGTTAGCAGAGACCTTTCTGGTACCCATAACACTCTAAGCTAAAGTCAACATAATAGAAGGCAGAACAAAGAAATAAAGATTCACAAATAAGCAGGTGCTACTGATATGCTAGAGGTCTGAATGAAGTTCTGTCTGAAGCAGCCATCTCCTTCTCAGCTTCTGAGTCAATAAACTCCCTTTTTGATTAATCCAGTTTGGGTTGGGTTTTCTGTGACTGCAACTAAATAATCCCAAATGGCTTTCATCAAAGCCAGTCTTCCCCCATGGGAGCTCCACACACTCTGATTCCGTAAAAAAGATAACTGGTTTCTCTAGTTGGGCATGAATCAGGGCATATTCAAGAGGGTAAGTGTCTGGGTAAGAAAATCTCTCCTTTGGGGATGCCTGTGGTTCACATTTCTGTGTGGGCTAGGAAACTCCTATAAATTTCACCTGTTGACACATTTCCTTTGCAAGCATTTTGCTAATTCAGGGGGAGGAGCCGGAAACGGAGGTGGAGAAGGGAAGGCGTGAGGCAAAATATGAATGATTGTGCAGGAAGCAATATAGCTGATGGCCTTTTAGCAAAAGGCTGGCATGTGGGCACATGCGGTGTGAATTCATGGTGGAGGAACTAATCAGGCAACGTTATCTGATCTGGAACAACAAGAAAAAGAAAGAGTCTCTTTCCTTTCCCCGGGTTTCATGTGTCTGAAAGCCCTTACCAAGGTGTCAGGCTGGCATTGGAAGTATCAAACTAGAAACCCTCGACTTTGGATTGTGCTGAAGTGGGGACCTGGGATCCAGGTTGTTTTCCAGGGACCCACTGTCATTTCAGTTTCAGAATGAAGCTGGACTTCTGTTCTATAAACACAGGGCACGGTCTGGATTGAAAAACAAAAGTCAAGCATGCTGATGCTTGAATATAAAGAAGCATGGAGTTTCACAAGTTCTTCTGAGTAATATAGGCTGGCTTAAGCCTGGGGCTGAGGAGGCTGTGGGAGCAGAACTAGAATCAGGGAGGATATTTTTCGATGGAAATGAACAGCCCAAAGCAATACTGTGAATAATCTAAGTCCAACCAGCTCTCACGGAAGGCAGCAGAACTTGCAGCAAGGTCTGCGCTGAGCAGAACAAGCTTAGACTTACTTGGGTAGCAGGGCTGGTTTCAAAGCTTCCTTCCATCCCTGTCTGACTCCATAGCCTCCAACAAGTTCGTTATCATTTCTGAATATTTCCTCATCTGTAAACATCAGCTAGGTTCTTGGGAGAAGCAAGTTAGTTGAATTATATCCAGAGTCCATTGACTACATGAAGAAACCAAATAAATGGCAACTGCACAACTTCACGTAACCTGGGGTGACCCATGCTGAGCACAGGGCGGCAGGCACCTAGACACAGAGACCTTCTCATTTGGCAGGAAGAGGGACTGAAGTTCTGTTTCATCTTACTGTGATTTTCTGTAGAATATCAAGAGAAAAAAACACACCAATTTGAAGCCAAATCTCTGAATTTTTCTAGGTTTTTCTAAGCTCAGTAAAATTTTGTTTCTAAACTGCTAAAAAACTAACTCTGTGGCTCCAAACTGGCTAGACATAAACCTACATCAAAAGATTTGCTTTTCCTTTTCATTTTTGTCTGTTTCTTCTTATTTTTTTTTGAGTATCAGTTTCTTAAGACCAACACTGGGTTTTATTTCTCTTTTTAGGCCAGATCCATAACATAGTGCCTCACTTGTTGCTCAAAAAATGTTTATACTCTTACCTGGGAAAATGAATTCTTCATCAGACCAATCAACCTAAACTTCTGTTGGAAAGTGCTCAAGGAAGGAAGGAAAGAAAGAAGAGTAGCTCTCTCAGTATATTAGTTAGGGTAAGGGCAACACTGCTATGAGCTAAAAAGGTGACTGCAAAATTCAGTGACTTACAAGAGTTTATTTCTCTACCATGCAACAGGCCAATGATGAATGATCCAGCTGCACAAGGTCATTCTGAAATCCCCAGGCCCTGTCCTCACCAGCATGATCAAAGCCAAATCACTGGCTTGAGGGCATAAAAGAGAACCTGGAGAAGTACACACAGCATTTTAAAGGCTGAACCCAGGAGTAGCAGCACACTTCACTCCTACTCCCATTCTATGAGTAAGAACTGTGACATGGCCACACCCAGCAGCAAGAGAGGCTGCAGAATGGATGCATATTTGCCATGAAGAGTAGTAAAGACAAGCCACGTAATATTTACAAGACACATATCTAATAACAGACTTGCATCCTGAACATACAAAGAGTTCTCAACACTCAACAATTAGAAAACCAAGAACACAAAAACAATGAATAAAAGATTTGAACAAACACTAAAGAATATAGACAGATGGCAAATAAGCACATGAAAACATGCTCAACTTCATCAGTTATTAGTCATTAGGGAAATGCAAGCTACCACAGCACATCTATTAAAGTGGCTAAAATTCCAAAGATGAACCATATTAATTACCAGGAGAGACAGAGAGAAATTAGAACTCTCATATATTGCTAGTGTGGGAATCTAAAATGGCATAACCAAGGGAAACATGCTGTCAGTTTCTTAAAAAGTTAAATGCATACTACTTTTACATTTACATTACAAAAGTTAAATGTATGACCCATTCTTTTTCTCCCTAGATACTTACCCAACAAAAAAGGAAGCACATATTCATACACAGATTTATACATCAGTGTTCATTGTGGCTTTATTTATAGTATCCAAAATATGGATATTTGATGAACTTTGAAACAATTTGATGAACTTTGAAACAATCAGAGTTCATCACAAGTTGAATGGATAAGCAAATTGTGTAATATCCATCCAGTGAAATACTACTTACCAATAAAAGAAATGAACTCTGAACTCTTGAAACATACAAGCAGCATGGATAAATCTAAAATAATTACACTGAATGAAAGAAGCCAGACCAAAAAAGAGTGCATACTGTATGATTGCATTTATATAAAATTCTAGAAAATGCAAACTATTCTATTGTAACAGAAAGCTGATTAGTGAAGAGGGGATAAGCAGAGAGGGACAGAGATGGGGAGAATTACAAAGGGATACGAGGAAACTTTTTGGAGTGATAGATATTTTCTGTCTTGAGTGTAGTGATGCCTTCATGGGTATAGACATGTCAAAATTAGTAACTCGTACACTTTCAGAACGTACAGCTTTTGTATGTCAGTTCTAAATCAATTAAAATACATATGCACTTTTTATGGACAATGAGGAGAACAGAACACGGTGGTCAATCAGAAGTAGCCACCATACATAGTTTCTTTTTGTTACTTTGTTATCAAGTTCTGGGAGACTCTGGACCAGAGGAAGGGAGACTATGAAAGAAAAATTCCTGCTGAGAAATAAGATTTAAGAACTACATTTCAAGCGCCAGTTTCTGGCTCAGTGCTTCTCAAGCACCTACCGCGCTTCCACCTCTGGTCTTGATTCTTTGCAGGAAACACATCCAATCCTGCCCAATCCCAATAAAATCCCCACCCACTACCACCCCACAGCGCCGACTGCCAGTGGCTGCACACCAGCCTGTGCACTGCCTGCCAGACTGGACCTGCCGGCACCATGCCCCACTCAGTTCAGCCCAGTGGACAAGTTTCCAGCCTGGTCGGTGATTACCTGGCCCCCAGGTCATTTCATTCTCCCTGACATTTTCAACAGAGTAAGAAAAACCACTGTATCTGCATCCCACTGAAACTTCCTTCAAACATTTCCCCAGAATTTTAGTTAGCATCAGTGGGACTTTTTCTCTCAACACAGCTTGAAAAGATATTCTCAAGCCTAAGCCCTTGGCTTCCACCATGCCCCTTCCCAACAGCACTATGCATTCACTTCGGTGACACTTGGAATCTACCTAGGTGAGAGGCTGAAAAATATGAAGGCATCACAAAAGAATCCTAGAAGGCTGGGGCAGGATTACTCTAAGAATTTTATCCATCCACTTCAAGCAATTTCTTCTGTTGATCTTTAGGATTACTACCGAAACAGCCAAGGCTTTCGCTGATTTTCCCCAGAATGTTGTCCTTGATGGCGCACAGTTGTGCAGTATTGCCAATGTGAAGTTTTCTTTTTCCTCTGACAAAGTGGGATACCAGAACTAAATAAGAAATAAGCCTATATAAGAATAAGAAGATTTAAGGATTAGAATTGATTCTCATAAACTTGGTTCAGAAAAGCAGGGGAAGTGAGTTTCATCTTTCTCCAGCATGTACTCAGCATGGCCTGAGAAACAGTGCACCACCCACCGGTGAGACGTATCTTGGAGAGCGTGTGTGTGTGTGTGTGTGTGTGTGTGTGTGTGTGAGTGAAGTATGCTAGGGTCCTCAGAGCTTGATCAGTGGAAACTGCTAACTGGAGTCCTTAGCTGCTGAGGAATCAAAGAAACACATGGGAAGAGATGGAGCATAGAGACTGGCAGAGGTTAGCTGAGTGGCATTACATTAGAACAATAGCATTGGGGCTGTTCTGTTGACTGCAGGCCTTACCTCTTGGGTGCTTGAGGCAGAATTAGCAAAAATAAACCATAGAAAAGCCTTTTCTCCAGCCCAAATTCTTAGTAGGCAGTCATGTGGGGGTAATCATGCCTTTGTCTGGCTCCTGCTCCTCAGACTTTCGGATTTCTGCCTGAATGGAAAGAACTCTTGCTGCTTTTGCATCTTCGTGAAGTGAAGTTGGCAGGGCGGGGAAAGAGGGGCGGGGAAAGAGAGGCAGCTCCACTCACAGAGGCCCCGACATCCTGACAAGGGACCTAGAGGTTATCTTTCCCCACAAGGAGAAAGGCAGGGAGGTGCTGGTAGTGACTGACCGCCTAGCTGATGTCAGGCACTGTGCTAGGTGGTTTCTCTTTCAATATCTAGCTTCACCCTTACAGTGACCCAAGAGAAGGGAATTATTGCCCCCATTTTCACAGAATAAGAAAATAGTTTAACCTCAGGAAAGTTAAATAAGTTGCCGAAACTTCACAGCTACTTTGTGATGGGCTGGAGATTTGTTTCCACATCTGTGAAAGTGAGCGTTGGCTCATCAGTGGTGATGAGGGATCTGCACAAGGTTCAGTGTCCTGAATTATGAAAGCCAGGTACTCGGCAATAAATGATAGCCAGATCAGAGAGGGCGAGAGATCTATTCCTGCCTCCGGCCACTAGAATATTTTGGTGGTGTAGAGCCTCTTGTTTTCAGACAATTTATTAAAAAACAGAGTCAATTCAACTTCTTTTGCTATAGAAACTTTTCTTTTTGTTTTATTTTTTGAGATGTTATTGTAGACAAAGATTGCAAGATATAATTCCCGTCTACAAGCCAATGAGGTAAAAATAGAGAAGCAAAACTGACGTGCAAATAAAGGAAATTAATTTAATAACAGCACTCATTCCGTGTCTTGAAGCCTGCCCCAACAGGTAATCCCAAATACTTGTGGAGTGAGAACCTGCCCACTGCCGGAGTCAAAAGTCTCTTGCCTATGGCCACGGAAGGCAAACACCAATACATGTTTACCCAAACACTGGCACACAGCTGACCCGTGTTCCCAAGCCTCCCCTGCAGGGAGGTGTGGCCGTGGTCTGGCATCAGTCCTGCTCTGGTCAGTGAAAATTGAGCAGAATGGACACACACCAATCCCAGGTCTGGATCGTAAAACCGCATGCAGCCCTCCACGTGCTCTTCTCGTTCCAGCTGGCTCATCTCCTGTGACTGCCTTGGGAGCCACACATTGAACCTCATGGAGCCCAAAGATGGAAGGAGCCCAAGGTCCAGGGCCCAGGCCCTTGAATGACATCACAGAGAGGAGCTGCCCAACCAGAAGCATCAGCCTTAGACTATTACACGATCGACACGTAAACTTTTCGTATGTAAAGCTGCTACTTCAGAGTCTCCAGGATTTTTGTCCCTTGGATTTGTGGTCCACCTACAGAAAGCGTGAGAGGAGTTTGGAAAACATGGTCCTTATATGACTGAGAAGGCAGAATGTAACTGTGGCACCAAGAATATATCGCATTGAAGGATAAAGTCATAAAATAAAACATGCCTTCTTAGAGCAATTGTGGGAAAAGACCATAGTGAAAATGAGTGAATGATAGGGTTTTATGTAGTTTTATTGCAGTAAATAAATTTTAGGCTAAACAACCACTGCCTGACAGAAATCCTCCCAGATGTGCTTTTGTGATACAGAAGATTTATCTGAACTTAGGATCAGTTGTTTGGGTGAGATGGGACATTTTAAAGTGTTGGAGGGTGCTTAATACAGTTTTTTTCTTCAACACTCTAAATTCACCCTTCCTGCAGATGTGTTTAGTCTAGTAACATGCACTGTCTATAATTATCTGAGCAACAAGTAAATTTCACTTCTGTTTCTGTTAAATGCTACGAATTCCAAGGTGTGGCACTACTTTTAATGAGGCTTCTTGAATAGGTGTCCTTTATATTGCATGATGGAAGTAAAGCATACAACTGGAAGTCTGTCTCAACCATAGTTAGATGATGAAAGGGTTGCTGCAAAAGGTGAATCTTTTCCAAGAACAAACGTAATCCTGAAATAGACAAGCGATGATGTAATAGTTTGAAATAGAAGGGATTTATACCAAGACTTCTGGTGCATAGATGTTGCAGGGTTCTCTGAAGTTTGAACTGGTTTATGTCTCTAGGTAACCAGGGATTATCTCTGGAACATAATTTACCTTTGTCAAGATGCAGATTGAGAAGATCAAAGCTGTTTCCATGGCCGACTCATGCATCTATCTGCCAGGTAGGGGAGGGATGAGAAAGACTGAACAACCTATCTGCGCAAGACTCAGAAGTGTAAGAACAAATTGCTTTCCCTTTCAACACACTGAGAAGACACCCAAAGGTGGCATGCTGGATCTTTAGAGCTGAAATCCAGCATGAGTGGATCTGTGCTGTGCTCCAGGATGCTTTAAGATGCTACAATTTGTGTGTGACTGGCCCTTTAAAGACAGTTCTGGGCCAGAGAAACCTCATCCAAAAGAATTAGTCAGTTTGTTTTAGCAACTGCTTCCTGTGCCCTGGTCTCCCATTACTTCATCTGCATTCCACAGATGCTGACTCTGTCCCCTTCTAAACCCCCGTGTGGATTTCATAATCTCCTAGGGAACTCCCAGTACCAAGCCCTGGTGGCCCCACAGGATACCACCTCTTGGGTCATGAGTGGAACCTGATGCCCCCATCCAGCTTCTCTGGTTGCAACCCTACCTGCCCCAGATTTCAGGTCTGCGTCAGAGGCTGCTACAGGAGGAGGTAGGGAGGTGACCCTGTTTGGTACTGCCCAAGGCAGCCTCCCGCATGCAATTCCAAGCAGCTAAGAATAGTCCTGAATCCAGTGGTTGCTTGGTAAGGTTTCATTTAGAGGGCTGCACCATGAGGATGGCCAGTGCCTTTGTCCAGTGACTCAGAGCCCTTCCTCACACTCTCTCCCTCTGCTGAGCTGCAGTCTTCAGAGAAATCCCCTTGGATGCATTAAGCACTTCATATGCAAGAAACAGACTTGCTTAAAATAGAGTTTATTGGCTGGGGAATAAAATTTAGTCCAAGGTAGCAGCAGGCTTTGGGTAGAGCAGGATCCACAGCGGGTCAAAAGTTTATCTCTTTCCCTCCTAGAAAGAGTGAGTACAGTGACAGACAGGATGTCTGCTACAGGCCACAGCTTATACCCCAACACTTATGGCTCCAGGGGAAGGAGCCAGTCAACCATGACAGCTCCTGGAGAAAATGTCCCAAGAAAAGTCTGATTGGCCCAATCTGGGCCTTGCGCTCTTCTCTGAACCAATCACTGTGATTGACCAGTCCCCTTCCAGAGCCCGCCTATGCTTGTAAGGCTATGGGCCTTCATGTCATATTCAAAGGGTTTTCTCTGCAGAAAATTGAACTCAACAGTAGTTTCCACTTTGTTATGACCAACTGCCATTTTTAGGCCTTATCTTTGCTGACAGGGATCACTACTACTTCCTCCTTCAAACACTCCGTCTACCTTTGAGCACACCCCATTCTCCTGGTTTTCCTCTTAGCCGGCCCTTGCTTTCCCAGTCTCTCTGTCTGGCCTCCCTCAACTCCCTAACTTCCTCATGCTGGAGACTCAAAGCTCAGGCCTTGACCTCTGTCTCTATTGTCTTCTATCTGTATTCCATTGGTAACCTCATTCTGTTTTGTGACCTTAAATGCTATCTGTTTGCTCTGGACACCAAGTTTGTATCTGACTACCATCCAATCATAAGCTCCAGGGTCCTCCTCCACTTGGATAACCAACCGGCATCTCAAACAAACACATCCAGCCCTGAGCTCCTGACTGTCCCCACCCCAACAGCTCCTCCAAGGCCTCTCCTTGCCTTCGATAAACAGCTCATTCATGCAGTTGCTCAGGCCAAAAAACTCAAAAACTTCTTTATCTCTACTTTTTTTCTCATATGCCCCATCCAAGTGCTTACCAAATAATGTCATTCTACCTTTAAATTTAGACTCTATTTCTCACCTCCTCCACCATTGTCAGGCTGCGCCGAGTCATATCATGTCTCACCAGCATAATCACAATCACCTCCTAACTGGTCCTGTTTTGGTGTTCTCTAATCTCAGCCATCAGAGTGAATATGATAGGATAATGAATTCCTCTAATCAGCACCCTGAAGTGACCCTCAGCTTAATCAGAGTAAAACTCTTACACAGTCTGCAAAACCCTATACCACCCCCCACAACTACCACCCCTCCCCATTTTCTCTCTGACGTGATCTACTGCCCTACCTCCCTCCTCCCACTCCAGTCACATGAGCTTCCTTACTGTTCCTCTCACACACTAAACACAGTGATGCTTCAGGGCCTTTGTACTTGTTACTGCCTCTGCCCAAGAGTCCTCTTTCCCCAGACATCTGCATGGCTTTGTTTCTCCTACCCATCAGATTTTTAATCAACTCTCTCTTCTCCATGAGAGTTTATCTGTCCACTTTATCTAAAACTGCAAACTCCTTCCTGTCTTCCTTTACTGCTTTATTTTCTCCATAGTAGTGGTTACATTCTAACACACTTACTCTTTTTGTTTTAAATATTTTTTATGTATTCATTTAACTGAATTTTCTACATGCTTATTTTAGTTCTCATGTGTTTTCTCAGCTCTGTTGTCTGTAGGAGGTGGTTTTGTCTGTGTTCAGTGCTGGTATGATAGGCCCTCAGTGATTTGATAAATGAACAAGATGAAATGACTCTCGCAGTCCCCCAAGCTGGCTCCCACTTCTATCTCCCTTCCTGTCTCACCCTGACTCCCCCTCACCCACAGTCTCCGTGCAGGGACCAGGAGGCAGTACACAGTCACCACCCAGGCTGGGGCAAGATGGCAACATCCGTGCAGGAGATGCCAGGCCAGACCCCAGAGGGTGGGCCAGAGGGCTGGAGAGCAGGAAAGACGTGGGTGGGCTGACATTCCAGGCATGGGGTTGCACTCAGTGTGTGGCGACTGGACAGGACCAGGTGGCAGAGGCTGCATGGCCTCAGTCTTGTGTTGGGCAGGCACGGGGCAGATGCCAGGTCCAAGCAGGGCAAACAAGGGGACAGAAGCCATGAGACACACTGAGGTCAAAATGGACAGGAGCCCAAACACAACGCCCAGGGAGCTCAACCACAAAGGCAGGCAATCTGTCCTCCTCTCCGGGATGGAGCTCTTTGAAGAGGCCGTGCCCTTGCAGGCCCACGCCTTCTCTCACCTCCCAGCTCAGCACTTTAGCCCTTTCATTTGGCACGCAGGACCCCAATGACTGGTTCTGGCAACCCCAGGAGGGTGGCCTCCAATGACCCAGCCCACACCCTGAAGAATTCAACAGCAGCGTCTCCCCCAGTGCAGCCAGGCCACCAGCATGGAGGAGATCCCACCTTCCTAACCCTTCTACACCAAAGCAATTTTTTTCAGCATTAGAGAATTTAAAGGTATCTTAGAGCCTGCCAGGTGCGATGCCCTAATTTTATCAGTCAGAAACCCCAGGCCCCAAGGGGGGAGTTAACCACCAAGGGCAACACAGGGAAGACGGCTGAGCAGCTGAGCAAGTCAAGGATCCCCCATCCCAGAGGCCAGGCCTGGTGGCTTTGCCTGGGAATCAGAAGCTCTCTAATGTTCTAGAAATTTGCCACATGGAGGGGGAAATAATGAAGCTGTGTTGCGGATGAGGCTGTTTATTATGCCCTGTTGCTCTTCTCTCTGCTCCCCATTTCGTGAGGGGATCGCATGAGGTCACTCTAAAGCCTGATGAAAATCTCGGCTCTTGCCGAGCTGCTCACTCTCTCTAAGCTCATTATCTGACTGCCTCCTGCTTTCCCAGGGGTTGCAGGGAGGAGGAAAGGTAATTAAGTGTTTTGCTTAAATGGCCTTTTCAGTTGACAGAAATAGCTGCCCAGGGATGCGGTGGACTCTCCTTCCTGATCCCCTCCCAGCAACTGCCGGGCTGCAGGCCGCAGGCAGGCGCCAAGGGCGCTAGAGAGAAGCAATGATGGTGCAAAGGCCAAATGGACCGGAGGCTGCTGCCCTCCCGAGATAATCCCTGGAATGGATTATCTGTAGGCAGATCATGCAGGAGAATGAAACTGCCCTGAGCACAGCTTTGTATGTCCAGGCGGGTCTTGTCCCTTCTGTGCCCGGAAAGTGTCTCATTTGTGGGCATGGGTGCCCTTGGGTGCTATGTGCGAGCAGGCCAACAAGAGCCAGTGCTTCTCTCCTGCCTCACATGGCCCTCTATTAGAGCAGCATGCTTTGGCCAAGTCCAACCAGGGGTGATGTCACCACTTACTAGAGAATGGATTGTTTTGAGAGAACTGATGCTGCCATGTAGAGCCTTTGGAGAGTGCTGAGTGGGATGCGATACCAGGTGCAGCACCCCCAGGCCCCATGAGTGAAGATGTAAGTCAACCTTCTCAGCCAAATGCAAGATGTGCATTTCCATATAATGAAGAATTTGGATGCAAACAGAGTCATTATGACAACTCACATGGACAGAGGGAAATGGAGAGTAAAAGCAGTAAAATATATATGTACGTGTATATACACACATGCGTGTGTGTGTATATATGTATGCATGTATACATACACAATATGTATGCATACATGTGTATATATGTATATATAGGTATATATATACATACACACACACACAATAAAATAAAAACAAGAATGGTAATTTCTGAGGTTGGAAATCACTGATGGGGCTGTACAGAGCTGCTTATATCAGAGCCCGAAGAGTTAAGTCCAGCCTTAGCTAACAGCACGTACTGATAAGTCCCAGGGCAGGGCACAGCTTTACGGTGTTAAAGATAACAGCTGCCTTATTACAACAGAGAACTCCATACACATTAGTACCCACACAATGTCACCTGTCTGTCGATTCAGCAGAATTCTGTTCTCAGAATAATACAGTATTGCCACTGTTACAGCTTAGAACTACACATTCATTAATAGAAACAGTACCTCTAGCACTTTTGTGCAAAACTGAGTCCCGAAAAAGGCCCATACTGGAATGTGGCCCCAAAGCCAGTAATGGCAGTCATTATGACAATGTGTATCAATAGCAAAGGATCTGTAATTATTTTTACACTTTTGCTGGTATCATCATTGATTCTCTGAATTGTATACCTCTCTTGACATAATCATGTGTTCATATAACCTATCCATATGCAAAATTTCATTGCAAGTTGTTAAAAATAGAGGGAGATATACCTGTTAGAATGTTTATTAGTTATGTTTATTACCATTTTCTTTCAAATTGAACCTCAAATTGCAGTGAAAGTGACTTTACTATCATGGAGTGGGATTTAGTCCAAATCAAGCTGATCAAATGCTTCAGAATTTATCGTTGGAATGAACGTCTGAAGACAAAATCTCTCCTCTTCTGCATGTTGAGTTCTGATGACTTCAACTGCCTGCCAAAAATGAGGGAAAGGAAAGAAATTAATGTACACAAGTAAACTCAGTGGGAAAATATGACTTTGTCAGATTTGTGTTTATTGTTCCAGTGACTCCTAATCTTATTCACGCCCAGTTCTCCCCTCCTAAGTGGCCATGTGACAAGTCTGAGCCTATGAAATGACAGTGGGAGGAGCGTGTGGCCATTTCTGGGCTGAGTTATGGATGCGTGTGTGACACCTTCCTTTCCTGCAGTGTTCGCGTGAAAATTTCAGCAAGCTATATACTTCTGTTCATTTTTCTGTGCCTGCATTATGCTTCCATTAAAAAAAAAAAGTAAAATAAGAGGTGGACCTGAGTATATTTTGCCCTCTGTGTTCTAAAAATTCTGCCATCTGGTAGCTCCATTCACCAGGGTTCTTATTTTGATTTGTGGGATAATGAAGAGAATAGTATCTTAGCCTCAATGAGAGATTCAGGTGTTCTTGATTTATTGAGGGAGAGAGCCTTCCAGGAAAAGCGGTGAGGGAAAGAGGGAGGGAAGAATGGAGGCAGAGCAAGGAGCTGAGCAAGGCTGTTGTCTCAAGTGAAGTCCAGCATTGGCCTGATCCACAGTGGAGGGTGGAGGGAGCTCCAGGGCACAGACAGAGTTATCTTTGCCCCCTTCCCAACCTTGATGCAAAAATCCAGTTCAGTCTTTTATACCCCCTATCAGTCAGTTAATTGGCTATGTGCCCCCCAACTTGGACAGCAGAGCAAGTTTTTTTTGAAAAGGCTATTCCCATTAGCTGAGGGAAATGTTTTGGAAAAGTAGCCACTTCTGAGAGCCAGTATATCTAAAATTGTGTGGATTGAAAACACGAATTTCCCAAGTCAGTTAGGAGGATGGAAATGATGGTGAACAAAGCCTGAAGTCATATACTCCCTGAAGTCATGCTTCCACCTCTTATGGATACAGCACATATGGATACATACAGCATTCGTTGAAAAGTCTACTACCTCCTGAAGTGCATCATCATCCACATGGGTGTCATATTCCAGCTCGTCCCTCAGCTGCTTTGTTGAAAGGTTTTTCCACTGTTTTATCAAGTTGGCAACTTCTGAATGGTGTGGTAGAGTAGAATTGGTGATCCCATGACTATGTGCCCATTGCCACATTTCCTTAGCCATGAAGTGAATCTTTGACCTAAGGAGATGTTATGTGTGATCCCGTGTCAGTGAGTCAGGCACTCTGAGCTTTTGGATAGTGCAAGGGTCAAGGTCTTGTGGGCAGAAAAGACCAATCCACATCCAGAATACATATCAATCCCAGTGAGCCTGAGTCACTGCTCTGTTCAGGATGAGAGGGGACCTGTGTCATAGACTTACCACAAGTGCATTTCTGGTTGCTCCAAGAGCTCAGCTTTATTGAGCAAATAGGGCTGACTTTCAGTGGCAGCAATAGTTAAATCAGCTTTGGGCACATGCATAGCCTCCCTCTCTGCCTTCATTATTGCTCCTTTCATGAGCCCGTTACTCATATACTAGGGAAGCCTAGGGCAGAGGCTCATACTCACTGGCCAAGTGATCTTTTCTGTGTTTTTTTAGTACTTCTGCTACTATGGCTCTTCATGTGTATTTATATGCAATACAAAAGTCTTCACATTTTATGACTAATCCCATAGGTTCTATACCTCTTAAAAACCAGTCGAGTCATTTGCCACTTCCCCTGAGGCCACATATATTCTTACCTTGAGCCACTTCTCTTTCTACACAAAGTGACAGACCAGAGGCAGTACTGGCACAAAGCTCTGCCCAGTGAAGGAGTTCCCTCACCAGTGTCTTTCAGGGCCTCAAAGGAAGCTGTGCGTAGTACAGCAACAGTCCATTTTCAGCCGTGTCGGTACGCCTAGCCAGTCTATCTGTGAGTCAAGTTCGGGTTTCTCCTCCATCATGGTCATAAGAAATCCCCTTTATGGCAACAGATGTGAGCCAAGGGAAGAACAGCAGTGCAAAGGAGTAGGTGACATGGAGGTCTGGGCTATCAGCTTGCTTGTGTCCTCTGGACCTTCTCAAGCCCAATCCAGGATGGACCACTTCCATTATACACCAGATTGTTCCTGGGTCTGTTGGCCCTTGTGTCTTGTGGTTGGAAGGAACCCAGCTCATGATCGGCACTTTGGCATGTGCTCAATTGATATTTATCCCATGTTTAGATGGTCTATTTCTACTACAGTCCAATAACCTATCAGGAGATGTTTTTTGAATGGTGTATAGTTCTCTGTCACAGAGAGCGTGGCCTTGCTCCAGAACCCCAGAAGTCTGTGTTGGAATTCTGCTTTGAGAGCTTACGAGAGCCTCTATTCAGCATTCCTTTCTACCCAGAATCCTCTAGGACCTAGAGTTTGCTGGATCAGATCATCCAAACAGCAGGACAGCTTTTACTACAAGGTCAGTTCTTATTCTAAGGCTAATGCAAAACTAGCAGCCTTCCATGCCACTTAATAGATAACTCAGGGAAATATTCTCAAATACAGAATGTACAGCCTTCAAACCCCTACAATATCTAAAAATTGTTTTGTTTCTTTCTTAGTAGCAGTGGGTGCAAGGTACCCACTTGTTGCTTACTTTGTTCCTTACTAAGAACAACGTACTTGTTTTTTATTTTGGAGGGCCTGTCTTGGCATACCACAGAGCACTGGATGCTTATACTCTTCACTGTGGCAGGTCCCTGAATCTTTGGAGTTTATCTCCCATTCTCTATAGCATTTATCTTACTAAGGCATCCAGTGTACTTGCCACAGTGGATCAATTTTCTTCAGAATGTCCAGCCAACCCAAACCTTTTCAGACTATATTATGACAGAGTGCAGGAGAATCAACATACCCCTCAGACTAAGGTCATGACTGCATACTGTTGCCCATCCTATATGAATGCTAACTGCTTTTGGACTTTCTTCCTAATGGAGAAAATGCATTGACTAGATTGATAGTTGCACACTTCATACCTGAGGCTGTCATGATCTGCTCCAGTAAAGGTAGCATGCCCAACAGAGGAGCTATATTTGAAGCCACTGCCTGGTTATGCTTGCAATAGTTCACTACCATATGCCGTGATCCATCTGGTTTTGCAAAGACCACATGGGTGATTATAATGAAAACCACTACTTTTGTATTGTTTAAGTCATTCAGAGTTACACTCATCTCTGTCATTCTTTCTAGGATGTAATACTGTTTTTGGTTTACTACTCTGGTGGGAAGGGGCTTCCACTTAGCTATTTCTACATCAGTACTCTTACTCCACAGGTCAAGAGACCAATATGAGTATTCGGCCAAACTAAGTATGTTTTTACCAAATGTATATTCAGAAATTTAGTAAATAACCAACTGTTCATCTGTAGAACCATTAGGCCCACCATGAGATGAACCAAAGCCATGACTCCCATATAACCCTCCTGTAACAGAGAAATGATGATGGTGCTTTGAGTCTCCAGGAATCCACAGAAAGGCAGACCTATAACCAACAGCATTTGTACAAGCTGCAAACAACCTTTGTACAACCTACTTCTGAGGGGAAGTTTACCCAAGTACATAGCCCTGGGTCCCTTTATGGAAGAATTGGAAAATCACTACTTTATACACTTGCTTTAGTTGCAGAACCCATTCTTACTGGGACTTAACCCTCCATCAGTGGGTGTCTGAGACCTGGCTCAGATTTGAAACTTGGGCAATAGATCATGAATTTCAACTGAGACTTCAGCTTTCTGTTCTCTTCATTCTTGTTTTAGATAATGCCATATCTACCAACAAGTGGATAACCTTTGATGAATGCTGGATGTTGGAGACATAAGAGTGAAAAGACACAGCCCCTGTCCTCCTGGAACTTTCTTCTTCCATCTTCTCTTGATCATCTCTTGACACCACCAGCCAATATATCTATATCTCTATATCTCTACATATATACATATATATAAATGGAAATAGAGAATACTGTAGATTCTTAGCACTAACATATTTGAAAGTAAGAATGACAACAATAATAATGGTTACTATCAAGGAATTATCATGTGTTTAACTTTTTACCTATATTATTTGATTTAATGCTCACAACTCCATGAGAGAGGTTTCTTCCCTTTGTAAACAGGAAAACTCATGCTTACAGAGGTAGCCAAGGCTTGGCCTGTCCCCCTAAAGCTATTTATGACCAAATGAGTATGAGAGGGACTAAAAGCAAAAAAAGTGGGGAGGGATTTAGGCTGGTTGGAGTTTTATCCAGTAGAAGCTAAATTTCAAGGACTCAATTCACAAAAAGAGAGTACCCATGAAAACAATTTTTTCTCTTATGATTCAAGCCAAACTGGGAATGACAAGGAGTTCAAAACTCAAGAGACTAAGTCACCAAATCAACCAGTATCCATTAGAAACAGCTGCCATGTACTAAGTCCATCTTGTACTGAAGGGGCCCACAGCCTGTTGAGATGAACTTGCATGGTCTGAACAGGCAAAGAACCACGGAAGTCTCGATGTGCTAGTTATACAGTGTTCATCAAATTGCAGGTCTCAACCCAATAGTGAACCATGATGACATTTTAACATTTAAACATTTTAGTAGGTTTTGACTAGCATTTTAATAAATAAAGTAGAACATTATTAAAGAGAATATTATTGAATGGAGAAATATAGACTGAATCTCTGGTAAGAAGAATAATTCTTTTGCGAAATTTTGTCACTTCAGATGAAGTAAAATATATTTCTTACCAAAGGTAGTGGTAAAAAAAAATTGAAAAATGCTGCATAGGACATTAAAAAATGCCTTAACAAACAAACAGAACAAGCCAACTTCAATCCAAGGGGCAAAAAAGGCATTGCGTCAGCATGATGTGAAGAAAAAGTGAATGGCTGAAACAGAAATATTTCATTGG
Source organism: Phyllostomus hastatus (assembly GCF_019186645.2). Classification (NCBI taxonomy): domain Eukaryota; kingdom Metazoa; phylum Chordata; class Mammalia; order Chiroptera; family Phyllostomidae; genus Phyllostomus; species Phyllostomus hastatus. The sequence continues at coordinate 6,838,231 of NW_025334017.1, read as the reverse complement.
CTACCTGTTACTGATATAATTAAAAGTGTTCCTGTAGCCTAAGGGGTTATGTTAATGAAAAATAACATAGGTAACAGCAACAACAATAAAAAGAGCTTAATGCTTTTAGACTTTTTGTGACTGTGATCCTCTCTCAGGGTCATCTAGGAGACACAGGTGTTTGTGAGTGTCCAGAGTTACTTCCCAACCCAATAGGGCCTCCTTCCACCAGCACTGCTGGTGAAACACATGCTGAGGAAACAGCTTTGGTACATGGGCCTGAGTTGGAGAGCCACTCACTAACCATGAGGGAGGGTGGGGGTGGCTGGCATGGGCTTGAGATACTTGCCAATGCTGCTTAAAGGAAGCCTTGTCAAGACTGCAAATGTCATTTTTCATTTCCCCCTGATACTTTTTTGGTTTGCTGCTTTGTTAGCCACTTAGAAATCCAGGGTACCTTCCTTAGCAATTCACTTCACAACATAAAGTCTCCTGACTTGAGAATTAGTCCATTGTGGGTCAACGTATAAAATGTAAAGCAGGAAATGTATAGGTTTTCACAGCACTTTTTGCTCAGGAAAGGCTCTCGATGAGTCATGCTTTATATTGCAACAGACCTTTCCTTCCAAGGGAATTCTGAGAGCTTCCCCTTACTTATCACTGCCTCCCATATGGAAGCAACAGCAAGAATCCTTGTTATGGGCTCCCCAGGGGCCCCCAGCTCTAAAACAGGGATGGGCTGTGTGCAGCCTGAAGAAGAAGGATATTCATGCTTCTATTCACCCCTAAGATGCTGCAGTTCCAAAGTCACAAAGCATGTCTATAACAGGCAGCTTTATGCTTGATTCATAAACCAAAACTCTGAGTTGCTGGAATGTCAGGAACTCAAGTTGCACTGAGCAATCAGACACACAGTCAGAACTGATTCACAAAGGGGGCATTTGAAAAAGTTCTAGTCGGAATTTGCCTGTGCTGTGTCCTTGCTCAGAAGATTTTTCCCTCCCACTCTGCACCAGCCTGGCTTCTTCTCATCCTCAGACCTCAGCACAAATGTCACCTTGTCAGAAAGCCCCTCCCTGACCACCCTGACTGAGCCAGGTCACTCAATCAATGCTCTCTCGATGCATCCTGCTCTTTTCCTTCACAGCACTGCTCATGATGAATAATTACATGCTGACTGGTATGTTCACTTGTTTCCTATCTGCCCCTGCAGGTGACTAGAAGCTCTGTGATAGCCTGTGCATTCTCTCCAGACACCCAACACACTGCCCCCAGCACTGGCACTCAGAGGACAGTGGAGTTTGTTGAAGGAGTAAACTAGTTTTATGGAAATCAAAATTTTGTTATCTGTTCTTACCATTAAGCAGTATGTTTGTATTAAATTTTGAACAGATAATCATTATTGTCAAAACGTTAAGTGCTTATGAGTACCCGTGTTTGTAGCAGCGTTATTCATGATAGCACCAAAGTGGAAGCAACCCAAGGGTCCATGGACAGATGAATGGATAATCAAAATGTGGTCTATACGCACAATGAAATACTGTATTGTTCAGCTTTATAAAGGACATTCTGATACATGACACAACATGGAGGAGCCTTGGAGACATTAAGTAAAATAAGCCAATCACAAAAGGACTATACTGTATGATTCCACTTCATATGAGCCACCTATTATAGCCAAATTCATAGAGACAGAAAGTAAAACGGTGATTACCAGGGGAGTAGGGATTTAGATTTACTAAGTACAAAGGTGCAGTGCGAGACAACAGAAACGCGTGAGGACCGATCAGCGTGGTGATGATTGTACTACAATGTAAATGTACCTGATGCCACTGCATTGCACACTTAAGAATGGTTAAGGTGGTAAATTTTATGTTAAACATATTTTACCATAATTTAAAAAAATAAAATTAAAAATACTGCGTTTTTTAGTGCAGCAATACATGCTTTTGGTGTTATGGCAATATTGGGTATATTTCATATAAATGTTAACAGACACATACTGAAAATGTTGGTTGCCATAGCAAACCAAAGTTTCGTGTTCTGGCTATGAATCCAGCAGAGCTTCCCTCCCTCTCCTTTTCTAGTTGGAAAGCCCAGTGTGTAGCCCTGTGTCAGACACAGGGTGGCTGTTTAGAAGCACTCGTTGAATGGATGGCTGGAGGTACAATGAGATGCATGGGTGTACAGACTGGTGTTGACACAGATAAAAGAATCTTCATAAAAAATGTTCAAAAGTGTATGGTGGAAACTAGAATTTATATCCTAGATTTTGGTAGTTGGGATAACTTATGTCCTCAAATCTCTTCATTCCTTTTTTCTAGTGAAAGATATTTAGGTGATTAATATTTTTAAATAAGCAAATTTGAAGAGATTCTTAAATAAGAAAGACAGAATTTTAAATTCTATTGCATTATTTATTTCTGAAACAAGTATTTTATTCCCAAAGATTAAAAAAACATTGCTGAGTTACTTATTATTATCCACATTTATAGGAAATTGTGCTCTTAAGATCACTGCTTAAGAGCACACAGCTGGGAAGGGACAGAGCAGGTGTAAAGCCACACCCCATGTTGTTCACCAATAGGTTCTACCAGTGCTTTCTCTTAAGGAAAGAGAAAGACCAGGGGAGGGGGAAATGAAGCAAGGAAAGAGAAAGAAAAGAACCCTCTAGTTCAGCATCTTAAACTTTAAAAGCTATAATATTCAACTGTTTGGTTCATTTTAATGCTCACATTTTCATACAAACCACTCAGAGTGGGGCTTTTCTGTCTTCCTCCAGTCTTGCCAAATGAAGTCCCCTCTTGTTGCCCAGGTGGCCGTCCCTCTGCAGCTGCCCTGGGAGGCAGGCCAGAGGTCTCACAACACACATGGCTTCCCTCACTCTTCCTGTGACAGAGGATAACTTCCCTCAATACCCCACAGTTTCCAGAAGGCTGCATTGTTCTCAAATCCCCTTTGAGTTCCGAAAGACTTCATTTCCTCTAACTAGACTTTCCCCTTCCCCAGGTGGGGGAACAAAGTCAACTCTTCCATTCTCCTTTGCTCTAAGTCACCATCTCTTAAGGAACCTTACGAAATATGCTTCAAGTGGCAGGACACTAACATCCTCAATATGGAAACATTGACACTACAGGAGCATGAGCTCCAGGGGAGGGGGCGTGGGGGAGGCCCCAAGGAGGGGGCAGGCACGAGGAGAGAGCAGGGAGGCAGCCCTTGGCAACTGCATCTAGACAAGACCAACACACTCACCAAAAAATCATCAGGCACATCCAACAGTGTCACCGATTTAGAATTTATTCTACCAAATGTGTTTTTATAACTGGTGTCAAATTAAACCTGTTTATTACATAAAGATTTTGTTTCTAAACGGTAGCTTTAAAAGGAAAATAAAAGGAATTGAGGAGAGTGTGTGTCTTTACCAGCACTCTCCTCTCTATGAGAAGTAATTTGTCAGCATTGCTGGGGTGTCTGCCTGGTCTTTATTCTTTAAACAAGTCTGCGGAGGGTTTCCTATGCCTACAGAAATGGTATTTGTGTTCCTCTGGGCAGACACCTGCAGTTCTGTGCTCGTATTTGGATTACACTAAACAGACCTTCCTTTCTCCCCTCTCTGAATTCTGGCTGCTCTCTAACAATGCAGACTAGCTCTCGGGAATGGTGAGACAGGTCAGGCACTGGGAGTGGGGAGGCTGCTGCCGGCCCCAAGAGCCCCAAGAGCCCCAAGAGCCCGTGGCCCTCACACACCTCCTCGTCAGGATCAGATTCAAAGTGCTGGCAATCTCCCTCCTGGTCTGCGAGACTGAGAAATCTTAAAATTACTCTTTGGTGCCTTGCCCTTACTTTATCAGTCCATTTTGTAAAGAATAAAGCAAGAAACACAGAAACAATGAAAGGAAGTGATGGAGACACTATGGTTTTTGAGCTCTCAGGAACAGTGCAGCTTTAGTGAAGGAGGAATGTCATACTCTGCCCTCCCTCACCCTCCCCACAATCGTATTGAGCTCAGGGTACAAACCTGAAAGCTGCAGATCTCCTGGAGAAAAAAAAAACAGCAAAAGGCTTGACCGATGTGGCTCAGTGGTTTCGGTGTCACCCCGCAAAGAGAAAGGTCACCTGTTCAACTCCTGGTCAGGGCACAGGCATGGGTTACCAATCAATGTTTCTCTCCCTTTTTTTCTCCCTCCTCTCCCCTCTCTCTAAAAATAAATAAGTAAAATGTTTTTTTAAAAAGTGAAAAAAATTTTAAAGCTCATAGACACAGATAATAGATAAACAGTTGCCAGAGCTAGAGGCAGGAGGTGGGGGGTGGGAAAATGGGTGGAGGGGTCAAAAGGAACAAACTCCTAGTTATAAAACAAATGAGTTGTGGGGATAAATTGCACAGCGTGATGACCACAGTTAATAACACTATCTTGCATATTTGAAAGTTGCTAATGGAGTAGATCTGAAAAGTTCTCATGAGCAAAAAAATTCTGTAACTCTGTGTGGTAATAGATGTTAACTAGAGTTGCGGTGGTGACCATTTCACAGCATATATAAATATCAAATCATTAGGTTGGACCCCTGAAAATCATAGAATGTTGTGTGTCAGTTTTGCCTCAACAAAAAAGAAATAAAATATTGTTCAATTCTGAAAAAATATATGTACATTTTCAAATAATATGCTCAATGCTTTTCTTCTGCTATCAACTGTCTACTACTACAATCTACTATCCAAAACATCTGGAAATTCAGGGGCAGTTGTGTATTTATCATACATTTATCTGATGCCTGAGTTTTGGGACCTCTTGTATTTATCTTTTCTCAAGTCCTTTGCTTCTTTTTTGCAATCACTGTATTAGTTTTCCATCAGGAACCACAGAACACAACTTCCCAAGAGAACAACTGTAAGTAAAATATAGTTTACACTTAAAGTTTTACTCCAAATTACACCTGACTGGTCATTGTGCTGAGGTGGAAGCTGATTTAATGACATAAGAGGCAGCAATCTTTAGAGAACTGGTAAAACTTCTAACCAATGACTCGGGTGCTCCAGGCACGAGAAGATCATTCCTCGTGTCTCAGCTCTAGAAACTGTTCATTTCTGAGACCTTGAGCTTTGGCCCCAAACCTGATGGGCCTTCCCTTGAACCTGGGGCTGACGCATAAAACCTGGCAGAGCTGACTCAGTCACTGGAGCAGGGACAGGACTGCTTTTCTACATTATGGGCCTGGCCTGAGTCTCTGACACAGTGGTTATTTGCAGGGTGTTACTCTTCATTCCTGAGTTCAAACTTCATTCTATACTGCTTATCCATATAAAGGTGATTTGCCTATGAGTTGCTCATCTGTCAAGGTCAGTCCATCCCTGAGTTATAGCAGACAACATGATTCTCACCAGCCTGAGGGAACTAGAGGCAGAAGTGACCACAGCTGAGTGGTCTCAGCTGAGCTTTTCTACCAGAAAGCCCTCGCACTGTTCCAGACTAGAGCCAGGCTGATGGCAGCTCCCCAGAAGTTTCACAGGAGCCTGGAATCAGGCGAGGGAGGAAGAGCGGCCCACATTCAACCCTGCCTGAGGTTCTCCTCCTCACCCAGCAACAGATCCAGTGAGGGATCTCCCTTCTGGAAACGCTGTCTGCATTTTGTGTTCTTCCAGGCCTCTCCCATGGGCCCCCTTCTCACCCTCCCCTCTCCAAGGTGTGTCCTCCAGGTCTGAATATAAGGAAGGAAGGACAGGAGCCCTTCTGTTGCATGAGAGACACACAGCAACAGGATACCCATGCATGGTACTGGATAATAGTTCTTGTCCTTCGCTTCCCACCCTCTGCCTCAGAACTCCACAGTGCCCCCCACTGCGGAAAGGTGCACCCCCTCTCCCCCCCACACACACACCTGGCTCAGCCATGTGACGTGCTTTGGACAATGGCATGAGAGCAGACACATGCAAGCAAAGGTTTTGAGACTGGCTCCCTCTCTTGCACATCTGCCATCATCAGGAGAACGAGCCTGCTATCCCAGGAGGAAGATAAAAGACACCAGGGCCAGGACCACTTCCAGCTGGAGCTCAGGCCCTCAGGCTTGTAAGAACTAAGAAAGGGCTGCCCTAATCTCTTGAGTTTGGGGAAATCGTTTGATGGTATTTTGAGGCAATAGCTTACTGATACATCCAATTGGTTTTTCCCACAGGGGTGGCTTTGGCTTTATTGCACTGCAATGTTACTTAAGAACAGGAGAGGCTTTGGAGCCCAAGGTCACCTGAAGAAGAAATAAATAGCCTTTCTTTTATTCTAGGCCTTTCCTCTGTGGTTTCCCCTCCCCAATTCTCACGTGCCAGACCCTTAAATGGAGGAGGCACTCACATACAGAGAGAAGCTGGATTTCTTCATTCCTGTTTTTCTTTTGAGCCTAGAAGCCTGCAACCTGTCCTCCAACCCCTCAAGACCTCATTGGTCATTGGCATCTGCTGTTGGCCATCAGCCCTTTGGCCAGCATGTCGACTGCTGGGCTGAGTCATGCACATCACCCACAGGTGATAGGAGGCTGCTTCAGGAGAAGGCTCTGACACACAGAGGTCACCAGGGACAGTGTGGCAGGATGCTAGGGACACAGCAGCTCATTACCAAGCCGGCTCCTTCCCTCTCTTCCTCTTACTGTGTTTGAGAAAGGATAGCATTAGGTGCTCAAGTGATGAAGACCAGCCAGCTAGTAATGCTTTAACACGTGATTTAGCTCCCCTACCTGTTCCATCACCACTGCTGTCCTCCTGTGCTCTCAGGGCGGAAGCAGGTCTTAACAATAGCACAGTGTTGTCATCCCTGATGCTCGCTACGTGCACTTCCTAGGCCCAGGCTCTGCTTTTCGGGTCAGCTATTTCTGGTGGGGTTCTACAACCTAGTCCACACACCCCAATCTCTTTAACACACATTGTCTCTGGACCTAGGTGAAGATCAATGGTCCTCTGTGTGAAAACCAAAGCCTGCCAGCACTCCACTACCCCTGTGTTTTATCTGATTTCATTCCCTCAAATCCTTCTATCCAAATCCACAAGACTCTCAGTCCTCTAGCTTCTCGTTCATAAAAATCTTAATTTTACATCTTCCTCCTCATTTTCTCCTTTCATTTAGAGCATATGTCAGTTACTGTTTTGTTTTGTTTTATTTTAAGATTTTATTTATTTTTAGAGAGAGGAGAAGGGAGGGAGGAAGAGAGGGAGAGAAACATGGACCAGTTACGCAACACCCCCAGCCAGGGGCATGAGCTCTGACTGGGAGTGGAATCGGTGACCTTTTGGTTTGCAGATGATGCCTAACCCACTGAGCCACACCAGTTAGTGCCAATTAGTGTTTTTCTTGCTTCAACTGTGTTCTGCCCCTCCTGAAACCCCACCTGTTCTACAAAGCATTTCATCAGGGAAAGGCACTAATCACCCTGTTCCCATTCCGTATTGAATTATTTATGCCACTCCTGCTACTAGATTTCAAGTTCTTCCATGGCCAGGAGCTTTGCAGTTGGTCTGGTTTATTTCTTCTGCTGTGTAGTTCTGTGTTCCTTTATTACTCCAAACAGAAAGTAATGAGAAAGTAACAATGTGAAACCCAAAGGAAATAAAATGCACAGAGAAAAATTGGGACATTGTGAATTATTCTGGTGCTTTCCACTTTGAAAGTGCCACAGAAGTTGCCCTTTGAACATTTTGCTCTGAAGAAGCCCCTGGCATAGAGCTGGAGAGAGCTGGAGGCAGGGGAACCCACAAGGTGGGTGGTCCCTGTGTGGGGAAGGGTCCACTCCCTGGGAAGGTGGCACCAGGAGCCATGTGAAGGACCCAGGAAAGGCCAAGTGTGGTATGGGCTTCCTATGACCAGGCCCCACGCCAGGCAGCATGTCAAGGGGGGCAAAGAGAGGGTGCTTATCTGTGTCCCTTCCTGTGACTCCCCCACCCCAACCTCCTGTCCCCAACCCCTGTGTCTTCAGCCTAAAGGCTGGCTGACCTTGTGCCCCACCCTGGCATTCCACCCAGTTCTGTTCTCTTTGTAGAACGTTTCTTCCCTTCTTCTCACCAAAATTCCCTTCTATGGATGAATAGCTACAATTGGCTGAGTTGCTCAGAACTTAGTAGACTTGGAGCTAACATATTCTGGAGCTTAAGTAAACGATCTGATTTAGTCCTTGCAGCAGCCCTGCAGTGAAGTGGGTATTGTCATTACCTTCCTTTTACAAATGAGGAAGCTGAACCCTAAAAGTTCAAAGCTCACTCAAATTTACAAGGCCAGCTGAGATCTGGACTCAGGTAGTCTGACTCCCAAGCCTACATGTTTCCACTGCTCTGCACCCTCCTTCAAGGTGGCGGACCTCAGCAAAGTGTTCAGGCAGTGTGGCCCAGGATGGGTGCAGGGAGGCCTTCCCTCCCAGGAAACTGTCATGAATTCAAATATGACTGATAGGAGGTGTGCAATCCTACCAACTGAGCCAAGCGAGAGCTAAAACCGCCCTACCTTCAGCCTGTCTTTGCACCCTGTGTTAGTTAAGGGAATGAATAAGCACCCATATTTGTGTAGCTTAGCACACTCAAAATTTATTTCTCACCCAGATAATAGTCCAACACAAGGGTTCCCTGTTAGCGGCCCCCTTTCATCTCCTGGCTTCACTATCTCCTTGCAGAGAGCGGGGAAAAAAAGTGGTAAAAGCATATCTGATTCTTGAAAACCTCAGCCCAGAAGTGACACGTTTCACTTCCACTCCTGTTCCAGTGGCTGCTCTCTTCACCCCACCCCCTCGTCCTGTCCTCACAGTTGACCCAGTTTCCTGTGTGGCTGCAGGGGCTGCTCGGTACAGCAGACACACACAGGAGACCACACCCTCACCGGGGCCAGGTGGGACCTCACCATTGCCTGATAACCTGGTATTAAGAGTCAAACATTGATGACAAATAAACTTGAGTTTAAGTCCCAACTACTTCCAAATATGCTAGGTAACATTGAGCAAGTTACTCAACTTGTATCTCAAAGGGTCAAGTCAAGATACTCATAAAACTCCCTGGATCGTATGTCTCAGTCGGTTGGAGCATACTCCTGCAAGCCAAAAGGTCATGGGTTCAATCCTCAGTCTGTGTACATGCCTAGGTTGCAGGTTCGGTCTTTGGTCAAAGCACGTATCACGTATGAGAGGCAACCAATTGATATTTCTCTTTCACCTTGATGTTTCTCTCCCTCTCCTTCTCCCTCCTTTCCCCTCTAAAATCAATAAGCATGTCCTTGGATGAGGATTAAAAAAAAAACAGATACACATAAAGCATTAAATATGTGGCATATGTTAAGTACTTAATAAAACATTACCTATTATGTTCCCTGTAGCCACCTAGTCAGACAGCCTAGGCCAGAATAAAGCCCCAGACCCTGTGACATTTGCTCCTGGCCACTGGAACTGTCTGCACAGCCCAGGCTGTCTGACTACGTAGCTACAAGGAACAGGAAGAAGACAAGGCACCCTGTGTCTTCCTCACTTTCCTCTGAGGTGACACATTTAAGGAGGATGTGAAGCAGAAACAGATGAAGGAAAAGAAGGGCCATGGCTGGGGAGCTGCAGGAGTGAACAGAGGAGGGGTGCAAGCAGAGAGAGGCTGCGTGAGACGAGAGGCAGGTAGAGCCAGTGGGGGTTGGCTGACAGCCTGAGGGAGGAGCGGGAGCCACGGGGACAGGAAAGGCACAGGAGGTGTGCCCTGGATTTCTCCCAGTCCAGCCGCATCCACTGCTCAGTGGATATGTTGTGATTTTGGAGACTGTCCTGTCCAAACTGATGGGGTAATGGTTCCCTTGAGTACCCATCTCAAGACTCACTGATGTTATTCATCATTTGTTGCGGCTTATACTGTGTCCCTCCCCCCACAAAAGATATATCAATGTCCTAAGCCCTGGCAACTGTGAAAGTAACCTAATGTGAAAAGAGGGTATTTCTGACATAAGTTATAACGAGGTCCCACTGGAGCAGGGTGGGCCCTTAATCCAGTATGACTGGTGCTCTTATAAGAAGAGACACACGGACAGGCACACACAGAGGGGGAACTGCCATATGAAGATGGAGGGATGACAGTCATGTGGCATCAGAAGCAGAGATTGAGATGCTGTCGTTGTAATCCCAGAAACGGCAAGAATGGACGGCCACCACTGGAAGTGAAGAGTCAAGGAAGAAGCAGAGACTCCCTCTGAGCCCCCAAGAAGGATCCAGCCTTGCCAACAGCTGGGTTCTGGGCTTCTGGTCTCCAGCATTGTAAGAGGGTGGGTTTCTGTTATTTTAAACCACTTAGTTGGTGGGGGTTTGTTACAGCAGCCTTAGAACTGATTCAACACTCATGCATTTAACAAATGTCATTGAGTATTGATTAGCCTCCAGGCATTGTGAACAAAACAAACTTGGTTCTTGCTTTCATAAAGCTTACAGTCTGGTGGGAGAAACAGACATTAATCAGATAGTTACCCACCAAGTCCCAAGTGCCATCTCTCCCTTTCCTTGGTGTGAGGGCAGACTTGGGGTCTTCATCTCTGTTTATCCCAAGATCCTAGAATGCGCTTGACACATAAAAGCTTAATTAAAGCTTAATTATAGTGTCATATTCAAAGCAGCCATGCCTCTAAAAGCCCTGACCTATGATGGAAGTCCCTGGTCAGGACTGAGGAGGTGGCAACGGAGGTTCACATCACAAAGCACACAGCCAGACTCCTGCAAACCCTCAGCAGTTCCCAATCCCTTTCCCTCTCACCTGACTCTCTCCAGAGGTTTACTCAACTCCCGGTCTTTTCTCATGTAAAGAAATGTGACCTCTCCTGGCTTCTCACAAAGGGTTCTGCTTAGGTACTGAGAGAAGAAAGGAGAAGCCATTTGATATTTATGCTCTGTTTTTTGTCCTTCTCTTGAACTCATGAATTACCAAATGAATGACCAAACCTGCCAGCTCCGAGCAGCCTCACATCTTTGACTTTTGCAAAGGAGGAATGATTCTGAATTAGTTAAGTCGACCTGGAAAGCCCAGAACTCTAACACTCTGCAGGAGCCCTTCCCCTCGGGCAGGAAATTAGCTCCTTCCATAAAGTATCTCTGATTCCTCAGATATTCTCTGACCTCGTGGTCTCTCCACAGGACCTCTGGAATGGCAGACACCTTGGCATTTTCCTCCATTGGGCCCCAGCTCAGTGCTTGGAGGCCAGAAAGAACCTTGGGCTGGGGATTTACAGGTGTGTTTTAGGGAAACTCCCTCCACTTCTCTCAGTCTCTGAATGAGCCTATGCAAAATGAGAAGATTCTACTAGATCCCCAGGAAGCCCAGAGCAAGCTCCAGAGCTTAGACAGCAGGCAGGGAGGGTGAGAAAGATCAACCAAAACACTAGGTGGAAAAGATCTATGTGCCCATATTTTCACTGCAGCGTTAATTTACAATAGCCAAGAGAGGGAGGCAACGTAGGTGTCCACCAATAAGTGAATGGATGAAGAATACACAGTTCATATATACACAATGGAATATGACTCAGCCATAAAAAAAGAATAAAATGTTCCCATTTGCAACAACATGTATGGATCAAGAGGGCATTATGCTGAGTGAAATAAGTCAGACAGAGAAAGACAAATGCTGTATGATTTCACTTATTTGTGGAACTTGAAATAACAAAAAAATGAATAAACAAAACAGAAACAGAAACAGACTCAGAGATACAGAAAATAAACTGATGATTGTCAGAGCAGGGGGGGTGGGGCAGACGAATGAAAAAATAAAAAGATCAACCAAATCAAACCAAACAACAGAGCCTCAATTGGCTAACCTTTGCAAGGTCTTTGTTAATCAGGGCCTAGTGACTTGCTTCAGCTCATCAGCTTTTCTTTGGTGACACTTTGCTTAGGAGACCGTGGCACAACCTTCACCCTAGAACAGCAGTGACCTGGACACCACTCTCAGCACATTTGGCCCAGCCGGGGAGAGATGGTCAGCAGAGAAATCTCAAGCTCAGCCACGAGGGAAACTCACATTGAAAGGCCAGGGAACCTCGGGAATTGTGCTTGACGTGCCCGGACACATCGGCGGTGGCCAGGGATTTGCTCCTCTCAATGCTTTAATGCCTGGAATTCTAAATGTCTTGTTATTTATTGGGCAGTCACTGTAATTACCCTACTTGTAATGAATTCATTTGGTATGAATTCCAGTGTCACATGTACAATAGTATTCTAAGAATTACTGAAAGGTTCGTCATTAATTAATCTATCTTTCAAGTAAAATATTAACAATCAATTCATATTATTCAGATCCTTAAGCCACTGGCAGAGTGTTTATTACAATTATTATTATTTATGAGCTGTGCAAGGTATTTTCAAATGTGTGCATTCACAGTTTCTCCCTACATCCTCTTTCCCTATCTATACATCACTGCTGCTTGGCCAAATAGATTTGTCTAATCAATACCTCAGTGTCCTTATCATGAAAGATGTCACCTTGTGTTTGCAGCTGTTAGCCCATCATTACACATAAAGATTTCTGAGCTGCTTCGGTAGCAGTGAAATGTATCATATTTTTACACTACATTCATCTCCAGGACCATCCAGATAGGAAGAACATCAGGCTCTTTTCTATTAAACCATGAAAATATTCTCTTGATTGCCTAACATACCTTATCACACAGCGGTCGACTCACCCATAAACAAATTCATATTTTTAAATGTGAACATTAGAATCAGATTACTCTGAGGGAAATGATATTTTGTCATGTGACCTCGTAGGAATGTTTTTAGTGTATCACCTTAAATACCCTGATGACAAGCAAAAAATGAGAAACAATACAGATATCTGTCACATTCCAAACAGACCCTTGACATTGCAAACACACAGCGCATCAGTTCTCTGTGGCAAATAGGAATAGGGAGAGACGAAACACACCCAGCTGGAGAAAGATACTCAGAAAAAAAACACACGAAATGGTAAATCACTGCACTGCTGACAGTTTCTAAATTTGAACTTAAAGCTCTCAACAGCAAAAGAGCTATTTTTCAGCAGGGCAAACTTCGAACTTAATTTATGTGGGGTCGTGAGTTATGGACCCAAAGCAAAGCTGACGGACACATATAATTTTGAGTTAACGAATTTCATTCATTTTATTAATTTCACTCCAGTTTTTGTATTTAATTACCAAATCTCCAGAGCCAATGCCTAATGCTACTGAATTCGTTTTTATTCAATGATGTGTGTGTGTGTGTGTGTGTGTGTGTGTGTGTGTGTGTGTGTGAAGCATGACCTAACACAGGGCGGTGAATAGTTTATGGTAAAGTACAGGACCATACTAATGCGCATTTCTGTTGCTTTTATCAGGAAGACAGCGTGAGTCTCCTTGAGATGGTGTTTGTCACACTCCTGGGTATGACAGTGTGATGTATATGATCTAGCATGCTCATTTCCTCCGTGCGCTCTCTGCCCTACTGGAACAGGCATGAGATGATGGTAATCTCAGAAAAACCCAGCATGATTTGTTTATTACTGAAGGTTTATTTAACGCTGTCACCATGACCTGTATCCATTAGTAACCTCACGGGTTCTTAAAGGGGCACTAGTAACAATACCTGATTTTTTTTAAATGCTACTGAGCTTCAGTAAAAGTCTCTGTAAAAGGTCCTTTTTGCCCCACTTCTCCACAGCTTTCCCATCCCTTTTGAGATTCATTTTTAGTTTTTTCCACACACACAGAAATATCTCAGGACTTCTCCAGTGAGCCAATGTTACATAGTAATGTACATTAAAGAAAACAATGAAAATGCTTTATGGTCTTTTTCAGTGGGATTGAATTCTCAGGGTTTGACTTGGCTTTGAAATGTTGATTCATTAACATGGAAAGAAAAAACAAAGTCACCCGAAAGTTGCATTTGTTTCCTCAAATCCATTGTACACAACAGAGCAGTAGCTGTACTTTTTCTGGTGTCCAGCTACTCGGTGAGTTCAGCTTCTGGGTGGTCACTACCAACACCATGCAGAGTAAACTCAGTGCCACTACCAACACCATGCAGAGTAAACTCAGTGCCTGTGGCATCCAGCAAGGAATCCAGCATCAGACCAAGTGCTCCCTGGAAAAACAGCTGCATGGCTGAAGAGATGAATCAGGTATGGGGGCTAAAAAATATATACTTTTCCTCCCATCTTCTAAATTCTTCTAGCCAGACTAATAATCACATTAACAGAGACAGATTCACAGGAGAAAATGCACAAAGCTTACTCCGAATGTACATGCCAGTGGTGTCATAGATATAGACCCGAAACACATCGGGCAGTTGAGGCTTACCCGCCATCGCCATCGTGGAGCTAAGAAGGAAAAGGTGCAGGGGTGTGGGGTTTAGAAAGGGAAATGGGCCATTCACAGGCCTCTGAGAAGGAGCTGATGTGAGGCAAACAAATTCCTGCTAGAGCACCCAGAATCGCCAGGACACAGGAAGGAATCAAGCTAGCAGGCCCCTGCTTGGATCCTCCCTCTCTACCACACACTTAATTCAAATTGGGCTAATGTGGATATCCTTAAGGAGAATATGCTAAGATTCCCTTCCTCGAGCTGGCCTTTTCATATGAATTACCTTAGGCAGGAAAGGGAGAGGGTCAAAGATGCTTTCTGAGTCTTTTGCTTCTTAATAACCAGCTTAAAATCAATATCCTAAAAGACACATTTTAGGGAAGCAAAACTTTGGTCCTATTCCCAGGCAAGTACTCAAAGAGCATTTACTGATGAGGCCTCACAGTCCAGTGCATGAGCAAAAAGTTCTCACTGAGCCTTTTTCCACCTGGATGACACAGGCCTGTACATCAGTCCTGGAGATTAAATTTGCAGGTCCACAGAGTTTCATTGTTCAAAATCATATGAGGTGTTGGCAAAAAAGATGCATGAAGCACTACATTTTTTGAAGCATGTAGTTTGTCCGCACAAAGGTGTCCAGATACATGAGCTAATTAGAAGGCAGCTGTGGCCATTGCTAACCACAATTTGACCATAGTGAAATTGTTCCATAGACCTCAGTACTACGTCATGGTCTACCCAGGATTCAGCAATGAACTTAAGAGGGGCCGGATTGGAGACTTCCAGGTGCCCATTTAGAGCACTATAAAGCACCCCTCCCACTCAAGAAGCACACTCATTTTCCATCCAAGAAAGATGAGCCTTGGGCTCTTCAAAATAATGCAAGTCATTTTGGAATACCAAACATACAGATAGCTGAATTATTTTTCCCACCTTCTGTATGAGTTTGCTGACTCTGCTGTAACAATGTACCATGAAAGGGGTGGCTTACACAGCAGAAATTTACTGTCTCATAGTTCTGGAGACCAGAAGTTTGTGATCAAGGTGTCGACGAAGTTGGCTCCTTCTGACAGAAGGCCCTCCCTCCTTGGCGTGTGGATGGCCATCTTCTCCCTGTGTCCTCACATGGTCTTCCCTCTCTGCGTGTCCGGGTCCTAAGCACCTCTTCTTAGGGGGACACCAGTCAGATTAGATCAGGGCCCACTCTGATGATATCATTTAACTTAATTACTTCTGTAAAGACCCCAGTCCCCAAGCAAGGCCAAATTCTGAGGTCCTGGGGGTTAGGGCTTTAAAACTGAATTTGAGAGAAACAGTTCAGTCAGAAAACCACCATTTAAGTATTTTTGTGTCAGCACTACCTTTTAGTTACTTTGTGTCTGGTTTTCTCCATAAAAGAATAAGACAAGCAGATTAAGGACTGAGTTGGGGGGAGTTAGTTCATGCCTGTGCTTCTTTACCAATCCCTTTAAACTCAATGGAGAAAAATAATTCCCCAAACAAATTATTATATCAGCCTGCAGCTAGACAGGCAGAATAGTAAGAGGGACAGACCAGGACACAGGTAGATAACTGGAGGACATGACACCCGGCTCAGGAGCTGGCCGGTCAGCAACGCCTTACAGAACCTGGACCAAATGCAGGACTGTTTCTGCATTTTGACGCACCTATAATGACGCATCTATAATTAATTAAAGTGACCCTAATCATAATAACACTAACACCATAGGAGCTGTAAACCCAGGGTATTTAGAAGAGCTTGCCTTCAATTAACAGGTGAAGGAAAGCTGATTCCATCTTGAATGCCCACAACCTGGAAAGAGTCTTTGGTTTTTCCTCACACTGCTGAAAAGCAAGGAGGAAGCTCTCAGGTAGTCCTACAAGAATGGGATTTTCTGCATTAAGTTTAAACTTGGTAACAAGACTGTCTAGCCCAATTCAGCCTGCTTTTCTTGAACCAAATGAAAGATGATACTTAGTTTTGACTCTTCCTTGGAAGATAAAATGGTCTTAAAAAATCACCAGGGATTTGTAACCTAACATGTGCAAGATAACTATTATTTATGTGCCTTTGTTCCCAACCTGGCAACTTTTCCCTTATACTTTTTTTCTGCACAAACATCTGAAGAAAATGCTTAGAAAAGATGGGGAATGGTGCTATAAGGCAGAAAGAGTGGTTTCCTTTTAAAGGGAAGGGAGGAGAGCTCCTTTTGAGGATGGAAAAAAACACATTAACACTTTGAACCATGAGGCTTAGTGAAGTAAGATGAATTCTCAAGAGATGGTCATAGCATCTTATTTGAACTTAGACATAGCAGAGTGGATTTATGCCATCCTCTTCCTGAGAAAGCACAAAATAGACCAACCCATATTCAGCAAATGTCTAAAACACCATCTGTTGCTATGTTGAACCATTTGACAGGAGAGAAGATGGCTGACAAAACTACAAAACACCGTTAGACACAGAATTACCCACTCCGAGCCCTCCACTTGGGGCCTGCAAGGGGAAAGGGACTTCGCCGGTTCCTAGTGGGATCCTTGGATCATTATAGTCTTACCCAGTGTCAAAGCATGTACACAGCTCATTTGTGTAACTTTACTGAAGCAAGATAGATTAAACAAAAGTGTCAGAGACGTCTGAAATACGGAATATTTTAATGCTGCTTTGAAGGGGTTTTTCTTCTAAAGCGCACACAGCCATCATTTGATGGTTGTTTATTTGCTAAACTTTCACTGAACTGAATGTAAATTTAAACCAGCCTCTAAAACAAGGCATGGCTTGCAGTCACTCCTGTCACACCAGAATTGAACTCCATTTTAGAATTATTATGGGGGGAAATTTTCCCTGGAAATAAAATACTTTTTAAATATAACCCATGGCAAAATTCAGCATTGTCTTTATCTGGGGTCTCTTTTGGTGGCGGCAGCCACTGTCTCTGAACATCAAATGTCCTCTTCAAACAGTAACTGTACACGAACAGAGACTGGCCTTTGGTAATGAAGGAATGGCTTCCCAGATATGACCGGTGAACAGCCGTTTGATTAGATCATCTGGACTTTAATAAAGAAGAATGGGAGCAGAACAGGATGAGACCCAACGCGTTGGGTTTGCAGCCAGAACAGAAAACACTCCGCCAACCTCAAAAACAAATGTCTCTGGGTTGTCCCTGCGACTTCAGGCTGACCCACGACGACAAAGCCCAAGGGAGCAATTAGCACACTAGCTGAGAGAACCGTCCTGTCCGTAGTTTTTAGAGTGACGCGTGCGATGTGGCCACACTGGTTTTCAGCGCCGCTCCCAGAACTCGGGGAGCCTGCGGTCAGGAGGTCTCCCGGTGGCAGTACCCGTATCAGCCGGTAGATGGCGCACCAAGCCACCCACTCAGCCTAGCAGCCAAGAACAGCTTCTGCCGGCGAGGCAGGCAAGGACTTTGATTCATAAAAAACATAAATTCTACTTGATGAACAATAATAATAAAGGAAATTGACTACTGGGCACCATAGAGATGAATTTTTAAAGCCCCGAAATCAAGTTATTTGAGTTTATTTAATTTAATTTACTAAATTTGAATAACTGTGCGATGTAATGATGCATGGCAGGGCATTTAGGTTTTATGGCTTCTAAATGCTTCTCTTTAGGGTGATTGCACTCAGTTGCACGGTCGCCAGAGAACTTGTCCCCATCTCCAAGCTGCGTAAACAAATTGAGGAGAGAATAATTACACATTGGGAGAAAGGCAAGGAGAATCTACTGAGGCTAGTGAGGGAGCCCCAGCTATAAAATTTCCACCCTTTTCAGGAAATACACTACATCAGAAGTACTCAAAGACCAATGCGAAAGACTTTATCAAAGTAAGCACAGCACCTAAGTCTAAGCTAAGCAGTTCCCCGGTGCTTCTTGAAGTAGACCCTTGTCTCTTAGTAAAACAAATAAGATCTAGAGCAAAATGCATATTCATACCTAAATTTAAGTTGGTGAATGTGCATTTCCAATGGTTTCCGAACTGACAAATTAGGACACTGCAAAACCTAGAAACTCTCTTCATCTTTTTGATCAATGAAAATTTTCTGTGAGCAGATGTAAATGTCCTTTTATTAAAATGCAGCCCCCAGGTTCCCTTGTGGGGTGTAGCTCCAGCACACACATTCTGTGTTTGCCCAAATGTGTATGCGTATCCACATAAGCATAGGGAGACGCACACACACATTAATTCAAATATCCACAAGTGTATGTACATATATGGGTATATATGTGCTTTCTACGTACCACTCTGCTTTATTGCTTTCAGCATAACTGAATTTGGCACCAGCTCTTTAGCACTTTGGAAGGGCCTTCATTAGCACTGGGATACTATCCAAAAAGAATCCAGAAAAATCAACACATGGCTGCTCTTGTTCTCACGATAAATGACAGCTTTGGTGGAAAACAACAACAGTCAAGAAGCAAAACAAAAACCAGAAAGCAACAAGAGTAGCAATGACATGAATAGAGGAAGTCAGACATCACTAACTCAGAATTTTTTTAAATTTTAACTTATTTATTTATTCAATTTTTACAACTCTCTTCCTTTGCCACTAAGCCTCCGGGTACTTTCACACGATTAAAAATATAAATAGTAAAAGTATATTAAGAACCCTGGGAAAAAACAACAATCACGTGGGCTTGTGTCTCTTTATAGACACAAACAAGCTTATTATATGCCTAAAAACGTGTGAGAGCATATGAGTGGCACATTTATGTAACTGTACTCTTATGATATGGCAAAAGCTGCCTATTACACCACACCAACCCCCAAATCAAAGGCTACCTGCTACACCAACAATCCGCAACTGTTTGGAATGAATGAGAGTTCTGAAGAAACGAGCCTTTCTTGGAAAACAGAATGTCCCTCAGTACTGAAAGTCTTATCTCAACACCATTAATAGGAACTCTTGGGTAGGGCAGATGCCATGAGACTGTTAAGGAAATGCAATAATTTCTAAACTAGTCAAAACCAAATAATAGCCAATGTGTGTGTGTATGTTCATACCATGTCTTCTAACAGGCAGATAATAAATACCTAATAGGTAGATAATAAGTCACACACTAAAGAAGCAGTAACCAAACAAACTAAAGGAGACTTTGATTTAAAGGGTTAACTCATATGCACTTCAGCTGTCAAAGCAATAGTGGAAAATAGAAGTGAGCATGGCCCTTTACGGCCAGTGGCTCTGCCCAGGAGACCAGCCATCAAGGAAGAAAACCCCACTGAATTTTAGGAAAAGTGAAGTAAGTTATTGAGCTATTCACCCCTCCATTAGCTCTTTGCCTTCTCTTTCCTCTGTTTCTCAGTTAGAGTTTGTGAGTTGTCTATATCGGAGTGTTTTGAAATATTTCAAGGAGAAGGGTAAAAGGAATGAGAAAGCAATGAAATTCTTTTTTGAAAGGGAAGGGAGCAAATGCATGGGATTCCGAACAGGGAAAGGTGAGTGCAGCATGAGCTAAACTGCCTTAATGGGAAGCCCTGCCAGATGCTGGTAGTGAGGGTCCTAAAAGAAAGGTGGGCATGAATAGGTGGTAAGAAAAGCATTCGAAAGAGCCTAATCTTAGGCTTAAGACATTCTAGAAGTGCGCCTATGGAGTAATTCAAAACACAGGAAGAGCCTGAGATGGTAGATCACAGCAGAGAGGAAGCAAAGTGTCTCCAGATTAATTCATTCCTTCCACAAATATTTATTAAGGGCCTCTGTTGTGACAGGCTCCATGTTAAGCCCTAGGCATGTGAAAGTCAACACGATATTTCTTCTCAGTGCCTTTCTTACTTAGAACATGGCCACCATTTTGTCTGACTCCAAACCCGGTGCACAGAATCCTCTCACTCGGGAGGCAGAGGTTCAAAACCTTGTGAGTCTATGGACCAAGAGGCAATTGAGCCTCGGAGCTGACTATTCTTAAGGTGGTGTGTGCCTGTCTCACCATCTCCCCTGACCACTCCACGCCAAACACTCAGCCTCTCAGGGGTTCAGCAGTTATTCCAAAGTGTAGCCTAAGAATGTGTTGACAACAATTCCTCCTTAGAAACAGCCCCATTTCACCCCACTATTACGAATAACCTAACACAATCTCATGTTTGACAGAATGGTCTCACTCTCTGAGAAGGGCCAGAAATCTGATTGAAAGGCTTCCAAAAAGAGGAGAGATTCCAAGTAGAACTGAGGTGACCTCTCAACGGCCTATTCAATAACCCTGCTCCCTTTCGTCTCCCCCTAAGACGAGGATAGAAGTGGCTTGGCATTTGACTGGGAGACCAGTGTCAACACTCTCTATATTTACTTATTTATTGGCAGTTTGGAAGGCAGCCACCATTTATGGTCCTTCATTCCCAAATCGAGGGAGCAGTGATTCCTGCCAACAACGACTCCAAGCCACCTGACTGGCCCCTCTCTGCACGAGCCAGGAGGGGAATGTGTCCAGGGCATTCGTTGTTGGCCACCGTGTTTACAACACATGTAGCACTGACTTGTAGTTTAAAAGAACCCAACTGGGGAAGAGAGGGGCCTGCAAGCTCCCAACATGGTTGAGCTCTCACAAAAGCAAGTTTTGGAAACGCAGAACCTGACTGTTTCCATGGCCAGCCACACAAACCCTGCTGCAGCCCAGCCCACGCTGGCTGTCTGTTTGGAAGGGGATGAGAAGTGGAGTGAGATGAGAAGACCTTGGAGAGGGTCCCAAAAGGTTTCAGGTCCACATAGATGATAGCATGTTAGGGAAAACTGTCCTTCTGAGAAGAGGCCAACTAAATTGGGATTTGTTTCAATGGAGCAAGATGAGAAAACTAGAAAGAGATGTCTTTAGAATAATTCTGAGAGAGTGAGATTATCTTTGAAAGAAAGTGAACAATGGTTTTTAAATTCCAGTACAGCTAGAACAAGAGAAACTAGACCATTTTAGATCTGGATAAATTTTTAGACATTATCTAGTTTGACCTTTTTATTTAACAGATGATGAAGTTATTGATTGATTGATTTAAATTCTGGACTAAAGGTAGATCCCCAAAGTCTGGGTGAAGTACTAAATTCTCACAATTGGCTGACACCAGTTCAGCACAAGTAATTCAAACATTATTAGAAGCACAGACATATCACCAAAGTCACTCAAGCCATAAGTCAAATTCTAGACCAAGGTAAGCAAGTTTGTCTAGTCAGGAGCACAGCGTACCCTGTGCCAAGAGTCAAGAGACTTCCTGAAATCCTTATGATGAGATAAAACAACTGCTAGTGGACTGCATAGTATACTGCTTTAGAAAGCAAACTGACTGTGGGATAGGGTACAGGACAAGCTCGGCCAGTCCTGGGCAGACAGAAGAGTGCAGTTTTATTAAGTGCTGGAGTGAACCTAGTTATGAGATCTGAATTGCCTTCTAGACAAGCAGTTCAGCCGTGGCTCCCCAGGCTGTCCACACTTACAGGCAATTTCATGGGAAGCTGGTTGTGGACATGCCATGTGAGTCACTAAAGTTCGTTGGCCTCCACCATGGTTGCAGCATGAAATTTCCCGTTTGCTCCACAACCTCCAAATCCAGAGCAAATTGCCACCAGCTGTGCTTTCAACTCCAGCAATGCAAGTAAAGAATGAAACATATTTAATGATAATGTGGGTGGAGAAAAACTTAGGGAACCCCCTTCTCCACTGAGAGTTAGTGCAGGAGGACCAAAGCTGAAGCCAACCACACCACTCGATCTAGTATCTGCTCCCAAAGGTGGTGTCCCATGACCTATGCAGTCCAATAGATGGAATAATGAGTCTGGGCAGGAGGTCTTATCTTCCTGATAAGAAAACATACAATCAAGACAGAAATGTGTCCACAGGAGAAATGTCACCTGAACATTTTCAACAGCTTGAACATTAATCGATGTTACAGAAATGAGGTGACATATTTTCAGTTCCTGAGGCACCTGGTCTCCTTTTCACCGTGTATCTTTGCACACACCATTTCCTCTGCTGTTCCCCAGTCCACTTCTGTCTCTCCTCGCGGTCAGTCCCATTCATCCTTCAAAACCCAATGCGTATCACCATCTCAGTGCAATCTCCTAATGTCCCTAAAACAGAATTACTATATTTGCCATGTATAATGCAACCCCAGGTTTTTGGCCCAAGCTTTCAGGAAGAAAATCTTTCAATTTAATTTTTTAATTCAATTATTTATTCATTTATATTTAAAAACAAAGCCAGTTCTTGTATTCCAGGGTATTATTTTGCATACGGAGATCACTACTGCTTTCTAGAGTTATACTTTTAAAGCATAAGCATAAATAAAAGAATTAAAACCATTTATACAGATATAGAATTAGTATTATCCATGCATAATGCACATCCTTATTTTTCCCTCAAAAATTTGGGCAAAAAAGTATGATTATACATGGCAAAATAGGGTAGATATTCCCTCCTCTGCTATTCCAGATGTAAAATATTATATATTATACATATTTAACATGGATCACATTAAACTATCAAAAACAGTGAGGAGGGAAAAATAACAAGAAATTTGGGATCAAAGTTAAGAGACTCTACATCCCAAAACCTCCATTTACAAACTCCGTGTCCTTGGGCAAATTACCCAATCTTCCCCATGCAGTTCCATCTACAAACTGGGGGCAATGATGCCTATTTTAGAATGTTCTTGTGTCGATGACATGAGATTGGCAGATAAAGACACTAGCACTGGACCTGACTCATAATCTATACTCCATAAGTTAGTACCCTCCCCTTTCTCCTTTCTGCAAAGGCAGAAACATGCTCTTCATCACTGTGTCCTCAACATTGATCACAAAACGTTGAACACACTGAGGATTTAACACATGCAATCATGCAATGAATGTAATAACTAAGGACAAATAGGGGCCAGCTTTTAATCATAGAATGTCAGGCCTGGAAAGGGCCCTAGCCCAATGGCATTTGACCCAATGGTCATTATAGAGGAAGTTCAGAGATGGAAAGTGGCAGGCCCAGATGAACCCCCTCTCCCCGACTCCCAAACCAGAGCCTCCTACTATTTCTCACCGCTGGCACATGCTTCCCTGCTTCTAAGTATGGCAGATCTTTCTGGGGATGCATTTCAGCTGGCTTCTTTGCCCCCAGACCTGGAGACCAGACCCAGTCTTGGTAGCTGCTTTAATATGAATCCTATCCAGCTATTAGTGGTTAAGGGCAATTTCTCATCATCCATGCTAATATGGCTTCGTTCAAATTGGAAATGATAGACGACTAACAGGCTTGAGAAAATGTGTTGTGCTACCTTCAGAAAGGATGCAAATGACAAGAACATGCTGCCCCCTGGACAGGCAGGGAAATGGCGGAGAGCAGAACACACGTGCCTCCTTGCACCTCCGTGTCTGGCGAGACGGTTTTATGGCATTTAGCAGCCCTGCACGAAGGCACCCAAGGCAAACCATAACTTCCACAAAACAGCGTTTGCATGTGCTAATGGCAACTGAATCAGAAACACATGGATTTAATTTCCTTCAAAATACCCACGGGTATAAAAATCAATGCAGGAAAGCCATTTGGCTAACTCTATTTGGGGCTTTTCTGAGCCCAAAAATTGTAAGAAATTGTTGGAGATGGTTGCCGAGCTCAAACTCCCACCAGGTTCAACCCTCCCCATGCACAGCCGCGGCCTAATGTGATGTGAAACCCCGGCTGTCTTTTTGGAGAGAGGCAGGTGCTTGCTGTGTGGTACCTTCACGGCTGCCATCTCCACAGATTTCCTGCTTTCTGCTATTAGTTCATTTGCTCAGCCTCTCCCACCACATAGCCATCAGGGAGATCTCATTTTGGCAGCAGATCGGGATCCCTGCCTGAGAGTTGATAGAGGTTGAGCTATTTGCAGAAATAATGCTTTCCAGACGTACTAAACAGTCCCCCTCTTTCCAGATGGAGTGGCATTAGTGTTGCTTCCAGCCATTTCCTCACCTTCTGGTACACTTGTCAGTTCTCCCATATGCACCACAAGCCTTCCGTATTCTGGGGAATCTCAGAAAACTGCTCAGCCCCTCAACTCCTCACCACTTGCATGCACAAATGCATGCACACACGTGCGCACGCACACACATGCACTCACACAACCTCCACTCACGTATGCACATGCAGTTTTCTTCCCCCACCTCCTGGGAGTCAACTTAGATTTTCCGAGAGAGCTAATCACTAAATGTGATAGTTTAGCAGCTCAGGGAATTAGACAGGCATGAATACAGGGGACGTCAAAGGAGTCCCTTGGCTGTGCTGGATGTGTCTACCATTAGTAGCAGTCATCAACGACAGTGTTATTCACATTGTAATGCACATTGCCTTTTGGTGGCCTCTAGTTTTCAATGTCAGAGGGACATTAGTGAAGAGGTTACTTCCTGGGTGAAATAAACCTCTTAAAAGCTGGATTAAGCCTCTGTGTTATGGCTCATATACAAGATGCTTTGGATTCAGGACCCCATAATATCACAGCTATGTGCTGTTTCCTTATTGAGAAATTGCCCAGCCTGCCATATATTTTATCAGCCCTGGATGGTTTTATGTGCCCAAGCCAGACTCAGGTCCTTCACCCAGCTCAGGTGCTGAGGTCCTCCCAGCAACATGCTTCACTGCTCTCGGGGGTCCTGATGTCAACTCTCACCCCTCATCACCTGGAGCACGAGGCCACACGGTTGGAAGTCCAGATGGAAACCATCCTCAGGAAAAATACAGTGTCTTCTCTGGCTTGTGAGTCTTCTCTTTTTCTAATTCCCTTCTCACACCTAGCTCTCCTTTCCAGGGAGGAGGTGTGAGAAGGGGTGGAGAAGGGAGTGTTGTGTATGCAGAGCTCCCCTCTCTGCAGCTCTCACCTCTCAATTCAGCTGACTTTTGCCCGTGTTCACAATGGATGTGCCCTCTTCAAAATCTAAGACCTTTGCTGTTTCTGCTCTCACAGAGGAAAGACCCACGCTTCCCAGAGTGGATAAAGGAGTGTCTCAGAAGAGCCTGAGGTTGGAATTTCTCAATGCTACTGTATACTGTAAAAGTCAGGCTGAATAGCTGAGGTCAATTACTAAATACAATAAAGACAAGATAAAACACCAAATCCATTTAAAAAATACAAACCATTGGATATAACTGATACTTTCTCTTTCAACTCATCTTCAGTTATTAGTGAGAATCAGTATATCCTGTGTGACCTTGAGCAAGTCACATAACCTCTCTCTGTGCCTCAGATTCCTCACCTGTAAAATGGGTCTAACAATAGTAAATACTTCATTGGTTTGTTGTATGGATTAAATAAGATAAGGCTTGTAAAGTGTTGAGAATAAGCTTGGAGTGTAGTATGTGGTCCCTGAGTGTAGGCTGATGACCAAACCATGGATTTTTTTTCTGCCTCCAGGCAAATTTACTTCCTACTACCTCCTATGCCTTTAGGGACTGAAAGACCTTGGCTCTGAGCCCAGCAATTGCCTCCGGTAGATTTGATCTCAGTAACACTTCTGGGTCATTGTGGTCATCAGTGTCCTTGTCCTTGATGTGTGAGTTGAGTCACTGATGGTCAGGCTTGCTCCTTCGAGACACAGCCCTCCCTGATGAGCTACGGTTTCTTCTGGAAAGGCACGCCTGGTCACTGTGGGGAGGATCGCACAGTCCAGCCTATTTCCTGAACCCCTAGAGCTCTTGATCTTGCTAAAATGACAGGGGTACAATCATTTGCACCCAACTGTACTATGCCCTTCCAACCCAGGGGAAGTTTAGCAAGTACATAACTGCTCATTTGATCAGGTGTGTAGCTTCCCACCTTGACCAAGCCTCCATAAGCCGTGGATCTCTCCTACCCAAAGCTCGGCAGAATTGCCACATTTCTTAAAAGCCCCAAGCTTGTTCCTTTGATGATTCAAAACACATAAAACCAATAACAAAAGCCTTTTTACAAGTTACAGCCATTCTTCTAACACTTCGAAATGCATCTTATTGCTTGATTGATGTGTCTGTACAGTTTAAAGTACAAATCAACTGTTCCATATTTATTTGGTTGAGGCCCACACTCCTGGATTCTGGAAGTCCCAAAGAGCAAAACAGTACCCTCCTTAATTCTTTCTGCTACTGCTGTTGATAAAAGGAAATGAAATGTGCTAGTCAACACCCATTAACTCAGGCTTCTGATTACATTGCAAGACTTGCTCATTAAAGCAGGTACGGGGCGCACAGTGAAAAGGAGGGGTTTCCATTTAGCCGTGATGGGAGTAACAAGTTGATCAGCATGACAGGCCAGTTCCATGAGGAGAAATACCTTAAACAATTCCATCAACATTGATTTACTTTATTTAACCAGGTGATATTTTAATGAGCCAACCCCAGTGCTCCCCGGATGACGTGCCTTCTCAAACTGAGGGTGTACCACCTTTAAAAGAAAAAAAATCACTAAAAAAGCCAGAGAGTTGACACTTGCAGACGAGTCTAATTCCCTTTGTCCTGTGGACATGCACGCTGTTGGGAGAGCTCCAAGTGCATCGAGCTGATTTTCGCTGTCATCAGAACTGACCCCCGCTCCCCCAGGAGGCCCGCGGCCTGTCTGCTACAATGACAGGGACGGGAGCCAAGCTTCAACGTGGGGCCCTCAGATGTGCAGCACAACAGGCTAGGACCAGCCCTGACGAGGGCAGCTGGATCGCATGAATTTTTAAAGTAAAACAACTGATTTGGGGGGGTGGGGCTGAGGAGGAGAAGCGGGTCTTACTTTTTCCTCCTGAGAAATCCCCATGGAAGAAATGCATGGACCCGGCATGTTGATTTTGGCATCGGCACACACAGTCCCTCTGTTCTGAAGATGAGCTGACACGTGCAGATTTGCAGATCAGCCATTTCAAAAGGTTAATTAAATATTACCATTGTTTTCTAAGCTATTAATGTATGTTCTTTTATTTCTTCATGTGAAAGGCTTCTCCCTACTCAAAAATCAAGGGTGAGACTTGACTCCCAATCCCCTTCCCTTTTTAAAACCAGGAAAGAGAATGACCAGAGAGAGGCAGAGACAGAGACAGAGACAGAGACAGAGACAGAGACAGAGACAGACCCCCAGGCCAGAGGCAAATGCAGTTTGGAGCTGGGAGAGGGAGTCTGTGGCTGACATTGTCTGAAGTGGAGCCCCAGAAATACATGCTCTGCTGCAGCTGAGGGATTAGCATTATGTCATTCAAGGAAGCTTCTAGAAAGGAGCAGGAAAGGAGCCCCTGCTCTCTCCATGTTTATTGACTTGCCGACGTAATTGACCTCATTGGACCTCAGGAACATTGCAAGCCTTGGCCTTCAGTGGTACTGAGAAAGGGCAAGCACATGAGTCGGTAAATGGCCAGTGAGGACTGACACAGGAACACAGCACGTCCCACTTTGCAATGTCTATCTGTCCCTTGCCACCTCCAAATGGCGCGGGTTTCGCCCTGCCTGGCCTGTCCTGTGGGTGGCAGGACAAGGCCCTCGGTGCAAATGAGGGACTCCAAGATGGACGGCAGGGATAATAAGACAGAGGTCATGGAGAGGACAAGGCTCCTCTCTGGCAGGAAGTGCCACCCTCTGTGACTGCAGTTTACAAGAATCCTGAGCCACGATGAGCACAGCAGTCTGCAGGAAATCTCTCCAGACAACCCATCTTGCCGGGCAAGCAGGACATGTTTTGTTTGCAAAGTAATAATGCCTCCCTAGGTGTGGGGAGGAGACAGCTAACTCACAGTGTAATGAATGATAAACAAAGGCGAAGAAGGAAGACAGGTTGGTGATGGAGTGCACGGGCAGGGCGGGGCTGGCACAGTCAGAAGGGGGAGGGGCAGGGCCGGACCCAGTTTGGTGAGGACAAAACCCTATGCCGGCCACCTACCCCGCATACTCACTGCCCACTCCCCACCCCACCACGTGCAGGCCAGTCAGTCTGGCACCCAGTCCACAGAGGCTCCATGACAGAACAACGCAATGCTTATAGGTGCAGGCTCTCTGGCTGGGTTTCCTTAATGTTTCTCAAGTTCTCAATGTTTCCATTTTGAAATGAAATGCATGGACAAACCGCTATACTGCAGGGTTGTTACAATGATTTAAAAAAATTTTAAGTGTCCAGCATATAGTAGATGCTCTTGAAATGGGAGGGCAGTAGGGAGAAATGGGGTGAACATGGGCAAGCAGAGGGTCGAGGAAGAAGAGGCTGCAGGAGTGAGAGGCCTGGCCACCTTTGCCCTTCTGGAGCCACCTGTGAGGAGGCTACTCAGGAGATCTCAGATCCTGCTTCCCGAGAGGAGCTCATTCTGATTTCCTGTGGTCCCGACACAGCGTGCTGCCCAGCGCCTGTGCCCCAGCCTGCCCTCACTTTGCTGGTAGGGTCGCCCTGCACACAGGTCTGCACACCTACGCTGAGCCTGGCCTGCAAGTAAACCTTGGTGGTGACCAGGCAGGTGGGATAGAAGGCACCAAAGGTGAAAGCACGTTTGCACGGTCTGGAGCTGTGAAATAGGAAAGACAAGCACACGTGTCCTCTGTGAGCATGTCACATGTGCTGAGGGGCAGCCTCCTTCGGAAAGTGCTGGATCTCCTCTGAGATTGTTGTCCAGCAGACAGGCAAGGACAGGAACTGATGTAACAGATACGAGGACCTTGGGCTGACTTAATACCACCCAGGTATGTACTGGCACCTAATGTAAGTCAGGCCCTTAATGAAATGTCACAATGCACTGAGCCAGGCCCTGCTGCTCAGGGAGCTTGTAGCACAGCTCAGGGGCCAGAGTCTGAGAGAGTGAGCAGCAGTAACCGTGAACCACAGAGCACTGAGCTGGAGAGTCAGGCTATGACCAGGCGGTCTGAGTGATGGGAGAGAGCTGCAGACAGTCCGTCCCAGGCAGAGGAGAGCTGGCATGAGTCAGGCAGGTGTGGTGCACTCCCGTAGGGTTGTCTGCTTGGCATAGTATCCACCCTACCCCCATCAGCAGAAAGTGGGCAGCAGTGAGGATGGCTCAGGCCCACTGGCTGCAGGGAACTGATGTGAGGGTAGACAGAACCCCTACTCCCTATTGATCTAGAGAGGGCTCCTGGTTAGGGTTGCCAAACTTGCCAAATAAAAATACAAGACATGCAGTTAAATTTTCATTTCAGGTAACCAATTAATAATTTTTAGTTTAAGCGTATCTCATGAGAATTTGCAGAGAAACTTATAACTAAAAAATGTAAGTTATTTCTCTGAAATTCTACTTTATCTGGGCATCCTGTATTTTATCTGATAGCCCCACCACTGACTCAAACTGGGCCCTTAAGACAGTGCTTCCTGCAGAATGGAACTGAAGGAGAACTCAGTCCGCCTCTCTCCAGGGCTGAAGGTGCAAGGAGTTTTCTCCAGGTGAAGCAGGCCAACCCACCCACCAAGGGAGAGATGGAGATGAAGCCAGAAGTCGGCAGTGAGCAGTAACACAGATAGCAGGAGTGCTGGCAGCATCGGAGGCCACGGTGAAGTCTCTTCCCTGCCCTTCCTACAACTTGGTTATTCTGCCGCCCACTTTCAGACCCCTAGTCTCGGCCCAGCCCCACCATGGCCCCCGGCTCCTGTTGACAGAGGAGAAAGCAGAGGCATTTTCATTCGTCAGCTCCATGGTAACTAAGTCAAGCAAATGTACCTTTGGCACAACAAGGCCAGGGTTGTATGGTACATGGTCCACGCCATATTACAACAAGAAATGCCATTTCTTATATAGACCAGACTGGGTGTTTTTCAAAACTAAATTAATCCTCAGGATGGTGAATTACATTTGACTTCCAAAGTTAAGGAGAATAAAAGCCAGAATTTATACACATACTTTCTCCCCACTCTGTCCATGCAGCCAGAAGTCCCTCTGCAAACCAAGCATGACAAATTATTTACCACAAATAACAGACCCTGGATTTACATCCTATAAAGAGTTCTTATTAACTAGTAAGAAAAACACTATCAGCACCTTCCCTAAAAAAATGGGCAAGGGCCTATTTGCATAAGAAATGAGTTTCTAACAAACATTTAAAAAAATGTTCAACCTCATTGATAAGCAAATAGATATAAGCAAAAACATCAGAATGACTTCTTAGACTGTTAAATTGGGAAACTGAGAAAATGAATGCTACTGAATGCTAGCTGGGGTACACCAGTTCGCCCAGTTTGCACTTATGGTGTATTCCTCACAGACAAAGATCTTCTGCAAAATAATAAATGGCAAAGAGTCAAGCCAGAAAGTGGGCAAAGGGTTTGAGCAGGCAACTAACAGAAGAGATTCAAGTGGTAACAACAGACAAGGCACAGACATAGATGTCGATTTAGATCGGGGTTCAGACTGATGTGCGTGTTCATCCCCACAACCAGAGAAGGTCCACATAAAACAAAGTATCAATGCGTGCTCTAGGATACCATAAGTACTGATAACTCCTGCTGTGGGGAAATAGCCAGTCTCACAAACTGATGGTAGTTGTAAATATTCCTACAGCAATTTAACAGAATAATTCAGCACTATTAAAAACACATGAAATCTCTGACATCTCTGTTTCTTCCTTAGAACAATGTTTTACTCTCCTCCTAGTAAAAGGAAATTCAGTTCTTACTGTCTCAGGAAGCAATCATTACTCCGAAGCTCCCTCCTCACCAATTTCAAAAATACGTTTTGAGTAGGCTTATGAGGGGGATCACTTCATAAGTTATATAAATGTATGAAACTAGTACAATATTTAATGTCAACTGTAATTGAAAAATAAAAAATAATTTTAAAAATTAAAAAACACATTTTTGAACATTTCAAACAATGGGTTTTCCCCCCTGTATTTCAATCCATTTTATCTTTATTATGAGCAGTCTTTGATGAATCATCTCTCATTTTTTTACATTCCATTTAGACTATGGTGACTGATATGGTCACAGCATCACTCTTAAAAAACAAAGCTTAAGAGCCAACAACTGTAACACAGTAATTATGTTCACAGCAGAGATGGGGAAATAGTGGCTGCTGAGTGGACGAGGAGGGACCCTCTGCGTCCTGGAAATGCAAGTAGCCTGCTGCTACGCAGCCCGTTCCTCCTCTCCTTCCCTTGGAATTTTTCCCACTGCCCCTTCGGCTATGCACCCTATTCCCTCCTTCAAGATTTCCTTGGTTCTTGGGCAGGAGTCCCTGCGCCTGGAATGCTGCCGCATCCCATCTTGTCAAGCTGTCTCCTGCAATCATTCAACCAGCTCCTGAGATCCCGCTTCCTGCACAAAGCCCTCCCCAGCTGAGAGCAAAGTGATTTTCCTCCAGCTTCCCACCTGTTCCCAGGCACTGGGGCTCCCTCTCCTCCTCCCATTGTTTGTACCAAACAGCAGAGAGCTCAATGACATCCTGTCCACTAAACCGCTGCAGCGTCTTGCACGTCCCTTTCTGTGCCTGTTTGCGTCCATGATGGCTGAGGCCCCAGTTTATAAATGTGCTTTGCTTGGATCAGCAAAGCGGGAAGCTGTGAGTGACTGTTTATGCTCTTGGGAGGTCACCTTGCAGAGCATCACGAAGGATCAAAGTTCCCTGGCTTGGCAAACTGGGCTCGCCTGTAGGGTCAAGTTTGCTCCCTTCGAGACTCACACGAACCTTTCTGTGCCTGTCTCAAGTGTCCTTGGGAGAGGTGTGCTGACTTAAATTGGCAAGATCTGAAAATTAAACTAACCCTGTTGAGTTTGGTGGAACAGAGGACTGCCTTTCCTTTAAATGGTTAAAAATGCCACTGACAACTGAAACTAAAGATCAGAACCCACCCTCCCACAATTATATTTTCCCCTTCCATGATTCAGCTTGACTTTAATTCAACTGGATGCCACAAAATTAGAAATCTGGTCTCTAGGACTATAAAACACTTTTCATTGGTAAAATAGGTGGGAAAATTTCTTTTAAATCTTTTTTTTTTCAGATTTTGTTTCTATCCACCATTAAAATTAATTTCACACCCATTTCCCCCCTTATGCCTTTGGGAAAGACGCTTGCTTTTACAGCCTTCTCTGAATGTCAAAACAAAAGCCCCCTTATGCTTCCTGGAATCTCCAAGATCCTTTTCTGGTAAAGAGAAAAACAAATGTGCTTGAATGAAGGCAACCAGGGAAGTGCTGGCTGACAGCAGAGCAACCAGCCCTCCTCAGCTCCCCTGAACTGGGAGCTCCAATATCGATAGACCCCAGGAAAGAGGAGGATGCCAGGAATCACCCGGTTTTCTCTCCTCGCTTGTTCTCAATGTTTTCCTAAAGTGTTGTGTGGGTTTTTGTGAGCCACGATCTGAATGAACACATTTAGGGTGAGATACAAAGATTTGTTCAAAATATTACATAAAATTGTATTCTATAGTCAACAGTGCTTCTGAAGAGCAAAGGATTTTTTTTTCTTTCACGTCCTCTATAAGGGAACAAGAGAAACAGAACAAGCTCAGAGTCTAAATCTCTGGGCCCTTTGAGTAATGCTTTTTTATTTTATATAGGCACTGACAAAAATACCCCAAGGAGGACAAACAATAATATGTAATAAATTATAGATGCTAGAAAATTGAAGGACATTATGCTTCAGTGTTTCTGCCTTCTAATAAACCAGTGGGGACGAGACGCCCTTTTTCATGTCTGCTCGCAGACCGTTTGTTCATTCACACCCACTGTGTCGTGGGTCACCTGCGCGGGACCTCAGCAGACAGACTGTAAAAGCAGGTGAGTGGCCGCTGACTGCTGAACCCTGCCTCCCTCCTCCTCAGGCCATCTGACTTGGTCCAAGGGCATCCTTGAGAGCGGAGAGAGATGAAGGATGATTCTCCTCTGAGTCGCAAGGCGGGGCTGGGAGGACCCGCAGGTCCCAGTCTCTGCAGAACCTTTGTCAGCACCAAGGTCTCTCCAGTCCCTCCTACATCAAGCAGACAATCCCTTCCCCAAATCCAGAAGATCGGCAATAATTGATTTGGCTTCCAGCCCGTACCCTTCTGGTGCAAAAGCAACAGCACAGTTCACTAGGTCTTTCTGATTTCTCCCTGCCCTCCCTTCAAGAGAACCCTTGTGTCTGATTAAAATCAGTAATGCGCTGGTCCTGGAGTGAAGAGGTGCTATTTATTTCTGTCAAGTTCTGCTTGAAAGGTTTGAGGCTTCCTCCTACCAGACATTTTACTAGTAAACAGAAAAGTTACCCATATTGTCATGCTTGCCCTGACCTGCAGAGCTAGTGAACAATAAATCTTAATTACAGTTAAATGCCAAAATCTTCAAAGAATGAGACAGCACTAGTCAACTGTGAATTGGTTCGACTCCTCACCTCGGCTGGGGTGCAGCTGCAAGAATACATAAATTAGTTTGTGATTTGTTTGTGCTGGAACAATCAGTCCAAGCATTTCCAGTATCAGTGGACACACTGGCATTCATCCTGTGCAGGTGGCATCTGGGAAGTTGGATTTTAAAGGACTTGCAGCATTATGCTCGGGTTAGTAAGAAAGCGCTATTTCTAAATATCTCGGCAGTTTTCCAAAAGAGTGCTCAATCTCCTGACATCTGCTCCGTCCATACTTGTTACCTTTGGATTTAATTCTGGGAACTGCTGAATAACCTTTTTGTTAGGAATCTCCTTTCACACTATGGCGGGCCACCAGCACGAGAGGCAGGCGTCCATGCAGAGGCTTTCTGATTTTTTTTTTTCCTGCTGCTGCAAAGCTCATGAGCTCCTTGGTATTCAAGTGTTTGCTTGTCATAATGCTAAATAAAGCCACCCTGTTGTCCCCTTGCCTGGGTCCTCTTGATGTATTGGCACCCATATGCAAGAATTAGAGGGGTGATTGCAGACATAACTCTGTTCAATGGCTTTGGGCTGTTCTATCAATTTTGAGACTGACAGAAGATCAGGTAGGGAAGTAGGAGGAAAGAATGGAGTTTGGGCTGCTAGGGCTCAGTCCCATGAATCAATCTGCAATCTACTCATATTATTTTCGATGCAGATCCTGTTCTCACCGGGAGTCAATCACCTGTCAGGTGTGCCTACTCTCGCTTTTCTAAATGAGAAGGCAGGCACTGATTCCCAGGCCTCTGGAATGAGCAGAGAGAGGGTAATGGCAGGCTGGGCATGAGTTGCTATTTTGCTAATTACAAGACGGATGTTTCAGAGAAGAGGGAAGTAGAAAAACCCTTTCCCAATAGAGGTTGGGGGATACAAAAATAGGCAGAAATTTGTCTTTCTGTTGTGTTTTTGAGACAATGAAAGAGGGAGCATTATTGGGTACTTGATAGCGATGTCATTTTCACTTGGAATCCCCTGCAGAGAACCCTCCCTTCCTAACATAGGATGCCGTACCAGCAACAACCCCCTCACAGCCCCCACCACCCCTGCCCTCGGGCTCTTCCCGGCTCTGGCAGGGCCCCATCCTGTCACCAGCAGTCCTGCTTCCTGTTTGTGTTGCTGCTTTGTTGCTTCCTGGCGGTCACCCCGAGCCCGCCCTTCTGCTGAGCCTCCACCCTGGGACTGGCTCCCTTCCCAGCTCTCTCTTGTGCTTGCAAATCTGTCTCTGCCTCCATGCAAACCCCATGTTTTTCAAGGATCCATCCTGGTCCTGATGCCTTTGCCACCAAGCCCGCCAGGAGAGGGTTGTCCTTTCACACACTTTCTGATTCTCTTCAGACCTTCATCAGAAGAGCTCGTTCAAAGCATTTTGACTTTTGCTGTCTCACCTGCTCTTTTGCATTCTTTTGAGGATGGGACAAGGGTCGGTTTCTGCAATTATTGATTTAGAGAGAGGCCCAGAGAGAGACTGAAGCACTGAGTGGTCCTGGAAGGGAGTGGGACCAGCTCACACAGGCTGCATACAGGGGCAGCCACTCTCACTGAGACCACCCACCCTGCGCCCCCTCCCTGCTGCACTCCCAGCCCCACATGCATTATTGCATTTCATCTACACGAGCACTGTGCCAGGTAGGCGTTATTAGTGTTATTTCAAACCATGGAAACGGAGGTTCAAAGCAGTTATTATCTTGCCCAGGGTCGTGCAGCTGATACATTTGTCTGACTGAACGCTTGTCTCTGCAGATGCCACCGAGCTTCCCCTACGACACCCTTGCTTCACCCAGGTCTCTGCTCTAATGCCACCCCCGCAGGTGAGGCTGCTTTAGATAAAGTGCTCGGTCTCAAACAGCTCTCTGTTACTTTCTGTCCCCTCACCCATCTTTATCTTTCTCTGGACCTCTGTCACTACCAGATATTGTATATGCACTTACTTGTCTAGCTGTTGCTAGTGTCTGTATGGGGTCAGGGACTCAGACTGTTTTGCTCACTGCCCTGCCTTCCTGGTGCATGGTGGGCACTTAATAAATACCTGTGGAGGGACAGAAAGGAGGGAGGCAGGGTGGGAGGAAAGAAGGAAAGAAGAGAAGAAGAAGGCTGCATTCTGGCTTGAAACTACAACACTCATGTTTGGCCAGGTTGCCATCAGTGACAGGCAATAATCCCACCTACAATGGAAAACCAGGCACGGGGTGGCCTTGTTCAGGATTCTGCCCTAAACCACTAGTAGATTTGGGACTAAACCACCAAATTCTCTGACTAACAAGCTAAGTCACTGCCAATTTTCCTAGCAGTGGCTTCCTACAGCCTGCAAATTCTTTCTAGGAGCCATTTGACTAAGCTTCTCGAAACTTACTTCCTGTGTGCTACAAATTCTTGCCCAGATGTCTCTAGGCCAACTCCCTACGCTTTAGTGGCTCCTGGAAGCAGAAGGTGCCAAGCCTGTGCAGTTGACCCATGTGTCATCCAGACAGAACCCGGTAACCCTCATGGCCTTCCCTCTGGTCCCTCTCCAGATCCACACATTTTTTTTTAAAGTCAAAGCATATAATTCCTATGTTTGCCTTAATCCTGGGAAGCAACCCCTTTCACTGTCTAATACTGCTTAGAGGGTCCAAGAGGAAATGTTTGGGCCAAGATCCCACTGGAGACCGCTCCAGAGTAAGCCCCTCTAGAAGTCCCAGGAGTTCGAGAGAGCCCTTCAGAAACTGCTCTTCACTGTAGGAACTTGAACTTATAACCTCCAAACTGTAGAGAGCCAGCAAGGTAAGGAGGACAGCATATTTGCAAGTCTATTTCTGGCCTCAGCCTCTGGGCCCCAGAAAGAGACCTCAGCAAAAGTCAAATATGAAGCAGCAAATTTGATGTGTGAGATTAGACTAAGGTAAACATCCAACTGGTCTCTTTTTTTCTTTTAGCAAGTAAACTTAATAGAGATGAACCCCAAAAGAAGATCTACTCTCAACTTAATGCTAGCCCTCTTCCCATTGTAACCATGGTGGCTTGCAGGATGTGACTAGAGGACGCCATGGTGCAGGTGGCGGTGAAGGGGGCTATGGAAGATGTGAAGCGGCTTTGTACTCCAGCTCCAAGGAGACAGCATTTCATTTGGACTAGAATATACATTGAAGTGGATTAACTGGATGTACCAACGTGCTTTGGAGATAAAAAGACAGGAGAAATCACAATTGGCAGAATTACAGTTGAGAAAATCAGGAAAGATTCCATGAAAGAAGTAGCGTCTGAGGTCACTCTTGGAGGAACAACAGGATTTCAATAGGCAAAGATGGTGTGAGGGCCAGTGCCCTGGAAGGAGGCTGTGACATTGCTGTGGGGAGTGTGAAGGGCTGGCTGGGGGCAGGGGCGGGGTGGGAGTGTTGGTAAACTGGGTGAGTTTGGCTGTGTTTGGAGGACAGGCCCAGGAGTTGCAAAAGATAAGGCTGCAAAGGAATCAGTGTGCAGAAAGCCTGTCAAAGGACTTTGGACTCTATTTAAAAGACAAAGAGGATGGAACACTACTATTCTGTGTTAAGTAGAAGATGATTCTTTAAAACTTGATTGCAATTTAATTAGGGTAAAATCAGCTTTAAAAACTGATATTTAGCCCTGGCTGGCGTGGCTCAGTGGATTGAGCTCAGACTGCCAACCAAAGCATCGCAGGTTCAATTCCCAGTCAGGGCACATGCCTGGGTTGCAGGCCATGGCCCCCAGCAACCGCACATTGATGTTTCTCTCTCTCTCTTTCTCCCTCCCTTCCCTCTTTAAAAATAAATAAATAAAATCTTTTTAAAAATCTTAAAATAATGGTAGATTTTCAATATAAAAATAAATAAATAAATAAATAAATAAAAACTGATATTTAATTTAGTTATTGGAAAATGTTAAGGTGTGTTTAAACCACTTGGTTTGTGAGTGTTTGCTTACATCTGTAAAGCTAAATGCAGATTAAGTATATCTGATAAAACTTCCGAATTGAGATGTGCTGTAACTGGCACACTGGATTTTGAAGCTTCATATAAAAAAAGAAAAATCTTATTTTTAATCAAAATATTTTTGATTTCTTGGGATTTAAAAATGTTATTAAAATGAAAACAGAAAAAAGACAAAGGGGAGCCACTGAACATCTTTGAGCTGGGTAATCACACAATTAAAGATGCATTAAAATAATGATGTTAATAATAATAATAGCAATTCTGAGGAAGTATGTGAGGCAGACTGCAAGGAGGAGAGACTAAGACAAGAAAGTTCACTGACAGATTTTTTTTTTTAGTGGCTACATCAGGAATAACCTGAATGGGTCAAAGATGCAGAAATATGCCCTTCACCCCCCACCCCCAAATATGGCTTGGAAGTGGAGTTCCTATTTTTAGGGATGCTTCCACTGGGCCAACACTAACCCTGAATCATTCCCCAAATACTTCACATTCAGGAAAGTCCTGGGTTTTATTCGGAGAGGTCAGTTACTGTGAAAGGTCAAAGGTTACCTTAAAGGGTCCTAGACCCAACCTGACTCCTGGTTTGAACTGGAGAAAAACCTGACAAAGTACATTAATGCATCTTAGTCTGGAACTTACCATTGAAAATGCAGCCTTTGTCACTGGCATAAGAACTGTTTTGCATTTGATGACATTTTCAAAATGGTGTGAAAAAATCTTGACGTTTTTATTAGAAAATCTATAAAGTCCAAACAAATGGTTTCATGCTGCTTTGCCTCGCTCTTCATAGGTTCGTCAGCAATCCATCATCCCTCCCTCTCCTTCCAGTGCCCTCCCACTCCCCTTGAACCCATCAGCAACAACATCTTGCTCATAAACAAAAGGACCACTCAGAGGGGCCCTTTCAACCTTAGTCATCCTTTGCCTCTCAACTTTTACCCCTTAAATTAACTGCGGTCATTCCATGCTCCCTGGCTCCTTCCCTGAAAGGCAAAACAGTGTTGTCACCTCCTTCCAGAAACTCTTCCTTGACCTCTCAGGATACTGCATCACAGATGCCTGATCTGCCTTCTCTTTAGTTAGAGATGGAACTCTCTTTCTCTGCTCTGCCTCACATGTGACTGAACAGCCAGTCTGAACCAAATCATTGGATTCAGAACAAATAAATAAAGGTTTTGCCAATGAAAAAATATAAGTTCCTTCCTCCGATGGCCTTTTGAATGAAGAT
This sequence comes from Phyllostomus hastatus, assembly GCF_019186645.2. Taxonomy (NCBI): domain Eukaryota; kingdom Metazoa; phylum Chordata; class Mammalia; order Chiroptera; family Phyllostomidae; genus Phyllostomus; species Phyllostomus hastatus. The sequence goes on along the minus strand of NW_025334017.1, from coordinate 6,799,505 downwards.
TTCATCTCTCCTAAATATCAAATAAGGTATCCTACCTCACTTTCAACTCTGGCCCATCCTCACTTCTTCTATCGGTCAGCAACCTCCTACCTGTGCCTTCGTTCTCCCTAAAACAAGCTGTCGTTAGACTTCCTCTCACCCACCTTCACCCTGGGCTTTGTTCCCTGCTGACCTTTCTCCTGTCTCCGCCTCCCATTCACCAGTGCAGCATGGGCATGGCTGCTTGCTCATTGGACCCTGTTGGTCTCCTTTGCATTTTTGAGTGAGCCTGATGCCTCTGCCAACACCATCACCATTTGGGTTTTTCTTGGTTCTCTGCCTAGCTTTTTTGGGCTTACTTTGGCTAATCATCTTGTCTTTGTGTTCTGTTTTATGCTTACCTACTTATTTCTTCAACCAAATTTGTTAGGTAATCATGGTTGGGCAAGTCGTGGTGGTGTGAGTTTGGGCATACGGGGTTTTCATTTTTTCATTTATTCCTCACAATATCCTTATGAAGTAGGGAGGGTGGAGGTCATCATTGGCTCCATTTTAGAGAAGATAATATGGAGGCTCAAAGAGGGTAAATTTCTTTTGTTAGGCTCCCCAGCTCATAAGGGTGAGACCCAGGTCTTCAGCCTCCAAGTCACACCTTTCTACCCTACCCCACCATTTCACTTCCTCGTCCACTGCTATGCTGCCTTCTCATTTCTGATTTCTGGCCTCGCATAGTTCTTCTCATTGCTCTCCTTGGCCTAACTTCACCCACATTGCTTCCTCTCCTCTTCGTCCTCTGCCCCGGCCACTTCTGCATGGGACCTGCCAGCCAGCAGCGTTGCACACTAAGCTGAGAGGAGCCAAGCAGTTCTGGACCATCTCAGAGCCAATTGCCTGGTCTGCCTGAGCTCCTCAGAGTAGGACTGTGACCTGAAATGCTGTCGTCGGTTGTCCTCCACTCTCTCTGCCATTCTGCCACGTCCATCTCACACACGCCCCTCGTAGCCCAGGACACAGGCCACTTATGGGCAGGACAGCCCCTTGTGTTCCCAAAACGCCATGGACTGTAGAGCCCTGGAGGCCCATCTGTGTTGTTTTCCCGTCCTCAGTGTGCTTTGTAGCACTCTCTGGGAGCAAATAGATACTGGGGGGAGGAGGAGAGGAAAACCCAGCAGGCTGATTTTCCCAGCAGCACGAGGAACCACCTGAGCCAACTCGACTCATCAAGTGAGACAGTCAACAAACCTGTGCTACAGGTGAAGGGGAAAGCTGCCAAAAAATAAAAAATAGACAGCTTTGTTATGTTTTTTTTCCTTTTTAAACAGAGACATTTGGAGTCATATTTATTGATTCCTTTGTAAGACCAAGCACAGACCCAAATAGAAGTGAAACGGGGTACAGAACATGTTCCTCCACAGCTCGTGGTTGGGGGGAGGGGAGAAGCAGATGATATGGCTTAAGATACTTTTCATAACAATGGCAAATGATAACCGTGTCCTTCCTGAAGGAAGGCTGTGCTGCCACCCGAGTGAAGGCCTACGTGACCTCCGGTACGTATAGTGCCAAGCATGAAGTCATGTAGGGAGCCCCGGGTCAACATTTAAAATTATGGCGGCCAGCCAGGAATGGGGCCATGCAGTTAGGAAAGGGCATAGTAAGTGGAGTGCCAGGAGGAAGGAGAGCAGTGTTGTAGCAGCCGTGTGAAGGGAGGGGTAACAGGGAGCTATGCAGTTTGTAGTCAGGATCCTGCCACGCGGCCTGGTGTGGTGAGGAAGGAGACACTACTGCTCCGATCGTGCCCACTCTACCTGACTCTGAAGCCATCAAGGACGCTATCTTGCAAGACACTGACCTCTTGCCTTGCAGACCCAGATTCTGTCTGGACTCTGGGAACTTTGCCTTTCCTGGACCTCATCATGATCCAGTGTAACACAGAACATGTTTTCCTGGACTATAACATGGAAGCTGATGACAACGTACCCCATGTCTTGAAGGACAGAGCTGCTGTGAGATTATTTGCACAGCCCGCTTAAGCACAGATAAGGATATGGGGGACTATTGGGCTTGGCTTTGGCTATTAGCCTTTTGGGGAGCAAGGGAAGTGCTGGGTCTCAGGGAAGAACAGGGTTCTAAACTGAAGTGCTTCCCACCCACCGCCCACCAGGTTCGACTATTGTAAATAAAAACCTATTTCTTCCAATACTAATTGTTATGTCATACACCAAGGCGCCATGTGAATGGGCCCCTGTCTGCTTGGTTACAGAAGGAAATGTAGTATTGCTCTAAAACAGACAAGTTATCCAGGGGCAGGGGGTAGTGAATGGATTCTTGCAGTACCACAAGCCTGGCAGGAATTCTTTACGCCCCCTAATCCACCTACTGTGTGACAATAGCTAAACCAGGAAGCCAAGCAGAGCCATAGAGGAGAAATGACTCTGCATCCCAGTACTTCACTCCAGTGGCCATCGCCACCACAAGGAAACTCCTTCATATCCTGGTATTGAATGCAGCAATGGAATTAAGGTCAAATAAGGTCACCAAACAAGGTGAAGTGGTTTTAAGCTTGAGGATGACCCCAAGTTAGGCAGGAAGCCGGCAGGCAGTGGGCAAGGGCTAGCTGGCCAGACCTCCTAGCATGACAGCACCTCTCCCTAGCCTGTCCTCCTCTCAAATCACTGCCGACTAACAGCCTCAGCACTCTTAGCAAAAAAGTAGCCCCCACTCCCTCTCATCATGTCTTATGCCCTCTCCCCGAGAGCACTCAGTAGGGTTCTTTCTTATGGGAGAGAGTGGGTAAATCATACTCTCAGTCCCTCAGCCTCTTTAAAAAAGAAGACAATGCCTTCTTTCCAACCTAGTCCCAACTTTCCAACCTTTTTACACACACACATTCGCACACTCACCCAGAAGCCCCCTGTGAGCTAGTAAGAGTGCCAAGAGTGCTGTGAGGTCCTTTCCAAGAACTCTGCATAAATATTCAAACATCTTTTGACAATGACCACATGGCTATTTAAGGTGATCTTGTACTGTTTAAAAGGAAAAGTCTTAAGTCTTTCTCAGCTCCAAAAGAGAATATTTGGCTGCAGCTCGAATAAAGTGATGACCTCACCTTTTACTGGTGCCCAGTTTCCACGAGAGGTCAATAGGATGCCTTGGCCTGGGCTGGGCACTGCCCATTGCTTCAGGAAGCCATTCTCTTCCCAGATAGGCAGCCAGAGACTTGTTCCCATAGCAACATGGGAAAGCTGACCATGGATGGAGACTGAAAAAACTAGTGGTTGGCCACCCTTCTTACCATTTGATTTTATTCTAATTAGCATAGATTTAACAAAAATGTAATATGTATAAATCATAGATATAAACATATAAAATTGGTAGACATCTGCATACATATATACATGCTAAATGTTTGCTTGTTCATTCCAAACACTGAGGCTGCATTGCCCTGTAGACCTGTATTTTAGGCAAGGATGCCCCACGATCATTTCTAGATGTTAATCGCCATGACTCCCAGGGTTCCCAGTATGTCTGCCACACTCTGAAAGCTCTTTGAGCACTTCTCATCATTATAATTCCCTGAGTTTTTGCTCCGTCCTTGCGAGCCATCTGGCCTCTCTGTACTGCAGCTGCAGTCTGCCCTCCCTCGCCTCACATACCTGAGCCTTTGCCATCCTCCATCTGAAGCAAATCCATTCATCAAAAAAATCCAATATTGCAACCAGAAATTTTCCCCTAAAGTCCAGCATTAAATTGCTTTCTTTCAAATCTCCATTAAGTTTAATTCTTAATTTTGTTCTTAAATTCATTATTTATGCTCTTGGAATATACATTGCCGTATACTGAAGAAGAAGAAGAAAAAAGTATACCTCTCTTTAATCATTTTGTCCAATTAGCTGAGGCCACCTGCCTCAAGGGTGTGCCTCTTGGATAGTTATAGTTGTCATTAACCAAAAGAGCAGTGGAGGTCAGAGTGTCGAGGCCTTGAAGAGTCAAAGGTTGCAGGTGACCACACGTGGGCTTGAAAGCCTGTCTGCTCCTCCCCAGAAGAAAGGTAGGTGCCAACTAGCAAGTCCTTGCTCGGAGTCATTAACCCTGGCCAAAGGGACTTTTTGAGTGGCAGAGAGGCACCAGAGCACCACTCAAGGGAATACATAACTGGTGATGACATTTGTAGAATGCAGGAGCCTAAACAGAAGAAGAGAGGAGAGATGGAGGAAAGGCCCAAGAGCCATAGCTGCACTGTTCTGAAACTGGACAGAGGTGGGCCCGGCGACAGAATTTTCAGGAGAGCTTTTTACTTTTCTTATCTTTGGAACCAAGTAGCTCTTTCTCCCTCTTTCTTCATTTTTATGATTGTTGATACTGCTGCTTTTGTTTGCTTTTGTCTAATTGAAGAAATACTGAAAAGCTGTTTTGTAAGATATTGCAAGCACCCCAATGGATTAGGACAGATGTGCCTTTATTCATGAGATGACAATTGTGATCTTGTGCTCCAGTGACAAAGGGCATGTGACCAGTAAGAGCAAAATCCAAACAAAAGAGATGACGTCCTACAATCCCTAACAAATTTCCCATTCAATAGCATTACAGACAAAAAAAAAAAAAAAACCTCAGCTCCCCACTTGTTTGCCTCTTGCCAGCAGTGGCACACCAGGTAAGTAGGCACAGAATGTAAGGGGCACGTGCTATGAAATAGAAAAAAATAAATCCCAATTGCCAATGCAGCCGATTCAGAGCAGCAGATCCTTCCCCTTCATGAACCACAGGTCGTCTTAGCAAACTACAGTGAAGCAATGGGTGTCCACATAGTTAATGAGTACTTTTCAAGTCTCTGCTTTGGGCCAAGTTTTAGCATACGATTTCTCATTTAGCCTTTTGTTATGGGCTGAATGTGCCCTTGCCCCACTACCTCCCCCAAATTCCTATGTTGAAGTCGTAATCCTCAGTACCCTCAGAATATGACTGTTTTTGGAGATAGTCTTTTTCCCCCCTTTAATCCTCACCTGAGGGTATGTTTATTAATTGGGTATGTTTATTAAGGGGTGGGAGGTGGGGAATAGACATCACTTGGTTGCCTCTTATATGTGTCTTGACCAGGGATCAAACCCACAACCTTTTGGTGTACAGGATGATGCTCCAACCAACTGAGCCACCCAGCCAGGACTGGAGAGAGGGTCATTAAAGAGGCAGTTCAGGTAAAATAAGCTTGCTAGGCTGAACCCTAATGCAATCTGACTGGTGTCCTTATAGAAAAGGAGATTAGGGCACAGACCGAAGGAAGACCATGTGAAGACACAGGGAGAAGGCAGCCATCTATAAGCCGAGGAGAGGCCTCAGAAGAAACCAACCCTTTTAACACCTTGATCGCAGACATCTAGGCTCCAGAACTGAGAGAAAATAAATTTCTGTTGTTTCAGTCCCCAGCCTGTGGTATTTTGTATGGCAGCCCTAGAAGCCTGATGCCCCTCCCCGGCAGCCTGCACATTCAGGTGAGAAGCAAGGACGTGAAGGCACAGAGGTGGAAAGGAACTTGGCTGGAACAGAATGACGAGGTGGCAAAGCAGGAAGGACAACACATCTTCTGGCTTTGACTCAGGGGCCTTGAAAAGTCGATGCAGTTTCCCAGTCCCTAAAACAGGGGAAGCACTGGACAAAACACCCTTTCCCCACCGACGAGCAGGCATCCCCTTAAACCTGCTGCCCTAGGGGAGCTCTAGAGAGATTACTGATGGGGAAGTCAGAGGGGCCACCACGAGCCCGACCCCATCACCTGTCACTCAAGAGAAGGGCTTCTTCTGTCACTCAAAATGTCCCTCTGCTGAACCAGCTATGGAGCACACGTTCCTCTAAGGGTGTCTTGCTTTTTACACCAGATAATCCTCCCCACCCATGAGCTCAGGACAACTGGTATTCCCATTTGATAGCTGAGAAGCCCAAGACACAGAGATGGAGTGATGAGCTCAGGGTTGCCAGACAGCGAGAGGCAGTGCAGGATGGGATCCCAGGCTGGTGCAGGGCCCAAGTGCTGTCTGCTGCACAAAACTGCTTATGGAAAGGAAGGTCCCGCAGGAGAATTCCATGCTTGGAACTTCATAGAAAGGAAGCAAAGCCTGTTCCAAACTGACAACAGACAAACTAAGTGAGAAGAGATTCTATAGTTTTGGGAGATGCTATAAATCTCTTGTCATAGTCCCAGAAGGTCAATGAGGGGCTAAAGTCCACGTGAGGGTAGGGGCCTCCCCTCCCTACTCAGTGGGACCATAGCTATTTCTACATGAAATTTAATGGAAATTGCATAAAGAAAGAAAACCCCCACAACTTTCCAGATGTTAGCAGTCTTTTTCATCCCCTCATGACACCCTAATAAGGTAGAAAAGAAGGTATTTTTGTAATGCTCACCCACCCTTCCTTCTCCCTAATAGTGAAAATGAGGTTCAAGGAAGCAAATGACATGCTCACAATGCAGGCAATGACAGGGCTCCTCAACAGGATTTCAATGACCTTCCATGACCTTCTATAACTCCACTCCCCACCCACCTCCAGTTCACTACTGCTGTTTCTGCAAAATGCTTTCCACATCACCTCCTGGTTCTCCCCTGTGTCACAGTCCAGCTCTCACAGTGTCACACCTTTCTCTTCTCCTTAATTCATGTTTTGTCTAAGGTTGACATGATCTTTAGTGCTCCTCAAATCTACAGACTTTCAAATCCTCAAAAAACTATGATGTTTACTCAGAAAGAAAAATTATGCATTTGAATCCCTGTCTGGATGGTTCAGTTGATTGGAGGCTCAGTTGGTTTGAGTGTCATCCTGTGCGCTAAAAGGCTGTGGGTTTGATCCCCAGTCAGGGCTCATGCAGGAGGCAACCAATCTCTCTCGCTCTCTCTCTCTCTCTCTCTCTCTCCCCACCCACCCCCTGCCCCAACCCCCACTTCCTCTCTCTCTAAAACTGATGAACATGACTCAGGTGAGGATTAAAAGAAAAAAACATGCATTAGAAGATCTCCACGGGTATTTTCGTGTAGTTGCCAGAGATTCCCAGACCTCCGGAAACACGGACAGATGGACAGACAACTGGCTAACAACCCCTGCCCTAGGTGTTTCCTTCTCCTCTGAAAAAAACTTTTAAGTCCCTTCTCTTCATCCACTTCTTCCCCACAACTTCCTTCTCTCAAGTACATATACTTGCCTTCCATTACACCCACTCGAGGAAGGCCTCTGCTTCAGAGATTGGCCTCTGGTTCACCTCTGTTTTGTGCAACTTCCGGTCTGGTCATCCTCACAGGTTTTCTCCTCACCTCCCTTCACTTCTCATGGAAACTCTCTTGATGCCTACATTCCATACATCATACACATACAAACTGATCATCTTTTTATTTTCTGTAACTGTGGTCTCTTCATTTAAACAATCTATATTAAATTCCTGCTAAATATGAGGCTTGGAAATAGGTAAAGCACACATGAGAAAATGAGAGATAGGTGTGCTCTCCCAGCTTACAGATGAGTGAAAAAGATAAAATCAGACACTTACAAATTTGACAGTTACCTTACCAAGAGACGGAAGTATGGGGTTCTTCAGGAGCCAATGGCAGGAGGGCCTAAAGCAAGTTGCTGAACGGGTAGCCCTAAGACAGTGGCATCTCCAGGGAAACCTGAAGAACGATCCATCCAGGGTTGTCAGGCCAAGGGGAGGGAGCACAAACGGAGCAGAGCAAAGAAGTTGTTAGCCGCTGCACTGGAGTGAGTTCGGCCAAGCTGAGGACCTGCGGGACCCAGAGTGACAGGCACAAGGTGAGATGACACAGAAGCCAGACTGTGGCCTTCCTGAAAAGTCGCCAAAAGAACTGTGCATTTTACACCAAGATAACAGGACCCGATAAAGCGTTTTAAATAGACAGGAGACATGCTCTCATATGAGGAGGAGGAAGAGGAGTGAGCTTATTTTACTTTTTATTTTAAATTTTTGGATATGCAACATATTCACATATGGTCTTCAAAAACCAAAAAGTATGAAAAAGTATTCAGTAAAAGGTCTTTCCTGGCCTTCAGTTTGCCTCTCTCCTAAGTAGGTATCTTTTTTTTATAGTTTTGTATGTGTCCTTCCTTACTTTTTAATGCTTATACAATCAAGTAAGACTAGAGAGTCTTACTTTTATCCTTATATATTCAAAAAGTAGCATACCACACACTGCGTTCTATACCTTGAACTTTTTGTGATAGTTTTTTACTGTTTTACATATTGTCAATTTAGCTCTTAGTATTAGTATTAGAATTAGTTTTAGTTTTAGTATTAGTGTTAGTTACCTTTTCACAAATGTAGATCTCTCCTCCCCTACCAGATGGTAAACTTCTGAGGGGCAGAAGCTGTGTCTTATTCATTTTGCATGAGGTAGGTGTTCAGTCAAAAATATGATGAGTTGAAGTAGATGATGAAAAAATACGTTTGTTGAATAATCTGTTACTGTTACAAAGAACAAGCGCTTCCTTTGGCCTAGTCTCTTGATTTTTTTTTTTTTACTTTTAATTATGTTAGTTTTCCAGTAGAAAGAAAAAATGGAGAAGACATAGTGAGCCCCAATGAACCCATCCCCCAGCTTCAGCAATTCACATTTTGGAGATTTTGATTTTCATCTATCCCCACCACCCATCCACTTTGGGGAAGTAGAGGGCTGCGGTATTTTAAAACAAATGTAAGACATGTCATTTCCTCTGTAAATACCCAAGAATGCACCTCTAACTGATAAAACCTTTGCTTTCAAAATATAATTTTGTTGCACCTGCAACAAAATTACCAGTAGGTCTTTAGCATCATCCAATAGTCAGCCTTCCTGGATTTTCTCGGAAATGTCTGTACACAGTTGCTTGTTGGACTCAGGAGCCACACAAGGCCCACAGGTTCTCACACTCTTCCATCCCACCACAGTCTCCTCCCGTCTTCCTCCTTTTTATGCCATTGATTGCTTGGAGACACCAGTTCCCACATCCCAAACAGGGTCCCACATTCTGCGTTTGGCTGACTGTTCCTTTGCAGTGTCATGTGACTTGTTTCCTAACCCCTGTCTTGTCCTGGGAACTGGCAAAATTTCTCTTTTGAAAGTTCCATTTGAGCTGCTCTGTGGAGAACTGGCTGAAGGGTGGGGATGTGGGCGAGAGGCTGTATTGGTTTGTCAGGCAGGGGACAATGGCTCCCTAGATCACAGCCACGGTGCGTGGCTTCAGGGCAGTGTGGGCAGAGGGAAATGGTCCCATTCGAGAACTCCTTAAAAGACAGGATCAAGGAGACATGCTGACTAACCAGAAAGGTGTATGCTTCTTAAGACCCTATTGAGAATCTGGGACTCAGCATGAGACAAACCCAAAAAGGCTGCTTTCTTCTGGAAAAACATTTGTATGTTTACCGACATTCTCCTCACAATTATCATTTCTGACAAGTTTTAAGAGCATACAAAGTCATAGTATTATTGTTGGTGTTAAATTTTATTGCTATGGCTTTAAAACATAAACAAAAAGAATTCCTCAACTACTTGGAAATTGTAATGATACTCTAGGGAATACATTTTACTGCTATGGATACTGTAAAGCACAAAGATAATAAATTTAAATTGCAGTATTAGTATTGGGAATGTATTTTATTGCTTTGGCTAGAACACAAAGAAGCAGGATTCATAACTCCTTCTCCCCCAGTAGCAGGTTTATATGCAGTGATGCTGAGCCTGTAAGGAGGATCAAAGGTCACCAGCATCACAGGTCGTGGGACAAGATGAGACACTGGGGCTGACGGGAGAAGATACAGAGAGGCTTGGTTCTCACATGTGGTCAGGGAGCTGGGGAGAAGCAGGCACAGTGAGGAGGAGTAGGTGCAGGTGATCGCGTGGCTTTGAGGAGGGGTCACTGGGGAGAAACTGCTCCAAATCCCCGCCCCAGGGAGATGTCCCTGCACCCCAGCCACCAGCACAACCCACTGCTTCACATGGTTCCAAGTTGGGTCCACTTTTGAACACAAGCTGTGCCGGCCAGAGAGGACTGGTTTGGGTCTGGGTGCCACAAAAGGCCTCTCACTTATGGACACTGCCTGTGTCTCTCTGTGTGTCCACCTCAGCAGAAGGGCCACAAGACACCCAGCCAGAAACCTAGAAGGCATTTTTGACTCTCCTCTCTCTCACCCACTGCACGTCCTCAGTCACCAGGCCTGATGGTTCTGCTTCTTCCCCAGATGTCTCTCGCGTGAACTGCCATCTTGCCACACAGTCTGTGGCGCCATCCTCTCCCATGGGCACTTCACCGCAGCCTCCTTGCTGCTCTCCATCCACAGCCCATCACAGTAATAATGACCCCTGGTTTCTGAGCTTTGAGGATATGTCAGGCATTGTGCTAAGCACCTTATATCAGTGTTTCATTTGACTCTCACAACTTCCCTATGTTAGAAGGATATCTCTTTTCATAAACAAAGAAACTGAGTTCAGAGGTTAAACATTAAAAGACATATTGGACTTATAAAGATCACCAGGCATAAGTAGAATACCAATCTTAGATCTTTTTCTGTTCTTCAATTCTCCCTCCCTCCCTCCCTTCCTTCTTTCTTCCCTTCCTTCTTCAAATGAACCCCTTGGCCTGAAACATAAGAGCACTGCCGATTGCTCCAGACTCATCCAACACTATAACTCCAGGTAAGAGTAGCTCTCATTAACAAAGTGACTTACAGCTCTTAAAATATCTCCTCTTGTTATTCCTCTTATCTAGAATGGAACTCTTTTCCTGTCATTATCTAACTTCCACTTACCCTTCAAGATTTATTTTAGACATCATCCCCACCCAAAAATCCACTATGCACTGTAAAGCTATGCACTTCCAAACACCATGAGCACGCACATGTGCACATGCACGTGGGCCCCTCAGGGCTGGATCGGCGGTGCCCCTCCTGGCCCCCCTGTACCCTGGGCATCTCCCTATCCTCATCACAGTGTTCATCATGCTGTATGGTAACCACCTGCCTCGTCTTAGAAACATTTCTGGATTGCAATTTGCCAGCAGGCAAGGACTGTGTCTTTTGTGTGTGAACTCCCAAGATCCAGTGCCTGCATCTTGGCACCCAGTGGCAATCAATGGCAATTTGCTGAATGAATAAATATAGTGAATTCAACAGTAATTGTTAGAAAAATGAAACACAGCCTTTTGAGCCTCAAAGAAATATCAGGTCATGCTTTTATTCAGACTGAGGAATTATATGTATATACTGTTTTCAACAATCTGCGAATTACACACCTGTTCTCATTCTAACATCCAGCAAAATGTTGCCTATAAACTCCCAGCAAAGTTTAATTGATGGAGAATAAGCAGTTCCTCTCAGGGCACTTTAGTAAGTACATGGAAAATAGCACCCTAGCAACCACTCAAATAAATATTGGGAGTCATGTTTACCATGTGACAGCAAACTTGGAATGTTTCAAGGTTTAGTGCCTTTGAATTCTCCCAATGTCAGAGTCAACCTAAGTTCTGTGAGCTTCTTGTTTGGTGGAAAACTCCTAAAATCTCCTTATATGTGAAGCTCCTTCTTCACAGTGGGTCCCCAGTGAGGTCATAAACTCCCAGAGCCAGAGTGTGGAATCGGCAAATGTAGAAAGCAGGAGAAGCTGACAGGAACCAGGCCTCTACCTACGGTGGGTTCCTGCCTCCCTTTCTATTCCCATAGAAACGGCCATATGATCAGCAAAAATAAGTTCAAGATTGTTCTACTTTGTTTTCTTTTCTTCCTTTGACATAACCCCTCAAGGTTTTGTTGATTAGAGAAATAGACCTGTGGCTGAAACTTTCAATGTCGAAATTAAATGGTCTCCTAGTAGCAGTGGTGTGTTTTTACTCCATCCTGCTCCTGCAACAGCTGTCCTCTCATCATAGGGGTGAGGCGCTCACAACCTTTGGGTCCGCCATCATGTTCCAAGCCACTTCCAGCAGTTGGATAACCTTTACGACTGCACATGTGGCTGGGTATTCATTACGGTCCCTATCAAGATGAATGTGCTCCATAATGTCTGTTTTTATTACATTAGGCTGGGAAGATGAAATCAAAAGGACTACTTTCAACAAAAATGTCCTGTGTCGTCAGTTCAATACCCTTTCTACAGGCCCCGGTGACTGCCCTCATTGTATGCTGGAGAAAGGCTAACCGCGGAGCTACCTGCTAGTTTGATAAAGCTGTTCTCTGGCCAGCAGGTTGTTCAGGCTTTTTTTTTCCCTCAGCAGCCCTCTAATTCCACCAAACCTACTGGATTAACAAAAACCTGAAGGTAAAATAGCACAAAATGATATCCCTGCATGAGCTACTATTAAACTTTGCAACCTACAATTACACCGGTTCAATCTCAATGCCCCCAAACATTATTTCATTAATTCAAGCCATTTCAGAACTGGTAAATATTTTCTCTTCTCAGATTTTCTGTTATTATGAGTATTCAGCTGAGGATTAGGAAGCAGGAAAAGGTCACCCGAATGCTGTAGTGTAGGGCAGGGGTCCCCATCCCCCGGCCCCAGACCAGTGTGCTCTGAGGCATGTTAGGAACTGGGCCTCACAGCAGGAAGTGAGCGGAGGGCAAGCTAGTGAAGCTTCACTCCATTACCGCCTGAGCTCCACCCCCTCGGGTCCATTGCTCCCTACCCCTCCAGTCTTCCATGAAACTGGTCCCTGGTGCCAAAAAGGTTGAGGACCATTGGTATAGAGCCAACTACAGAGCCAAGATGACAGGAAAATACAGGAATAGGGATGAGAGTTGACCAAGTTGAATGGGAGAGAAAAAAGACAGAAAGAATAAGTAGAGGAAGAGAGACAAAGATCTCAAAGAGAGGGGAGCAGCCAGCAATCAAGGAGGAGCTCTCCAGGCAGGGATTTTGAGCTCCAGGGCTGGTCTCACACCTGGGGCAGGCACAGGTTCCCTATCTCTTATCTCTGAAGGACACCCCGCCAGGCTGAGCACTGGGTACACAGGGCATGCGCAGTACCTGGGTCTCGAGTGGCTTTAAAGGCCAGTGCTCCAAATGTCCTCGGATTTCTAAGTCAAACATTTTAAAGATACACAATGTGTAGTTAATTTACTTTGTAAGAGAAAAAGCACTTTTTCCCTAACATTCTTAGTGGGTTTCAAACCTTCCTTGTAAAATAGCTTTCCAGGGTTGAGAAAAAATTGTGGGGAAGATTCTGAAGCTTAGGCACAGCAGAAGGAGAGGAGCAGATGCCTACCCTATTGTTGATTCGTTTTGGGCCTGAATGTTAGTGGAGTTTTGGAAAGAGAAGGACCTAGATTCCAGTAACAGCTTTGCCACTTACTAGCTGTGACCTGGAGTAAATTACTAAATTTCTGCAAGTCACCTCAGTTTCCATGAGAACTAATTGTGATGATGCAAATCAAGTGCTTAGTACATTGCTAGGCACTATTTGACCACAAATAAAAGTTAGATAGTACTATTTGAAGAGTAATAAAAATGATAGGCTAGAACTAGACTTTGCAGGTCTATGAGAGTGAGGAAAAGGGTTGTAATCCTCATTAGCAAATCTTGGGGAGCTCACGGTGGTGCATACCATATTTCCAAAAAGCCGATGCTGGAGAAATGAGGGATCCACTCTGCACTGTCCCTTCCTGAAGGCGAGGATGGACCTGTGCATCTGTGCAGGAGGGAGGCAGGTGCCCAGCCAGTGCCAGAAGCAAGGTCAGAATGCAGGAGAACCAACTGGCTAGAATGCAGGTTAAGCCAGGAGCTCTCCTTTCCTGAATGACAAACGTCTTCTCCTCAGAAAGGTCCTGTTCTAACCTCTGGGACAGCTGTTGCAGGCAGAGTGTTAGAGGGAGCTGGGGGCCTTCAGTTATTGTGTTGGCTGAGCTGACAGGCCAGCTGGAGCTCCTCATGGGTATCAGGTACACTGCTATCTGGGATCCCACTCTGTTTGCCCAGTTACATCACAGACAACAGAAAAGGTGCCAATTCGCTCCTCAAAGGCACGTGAACACTGGGTTCCTGCAGCACTCAGACATCACAAACACTATCCCCCACTTCCTTCCCCCTAGGGGTCTCCTCTCACCTCTCCTTAGGATGGAGAAATAGGTCCTTGCTGATGAGCCATCTAGGACAGAGAACCACTGGCACACTTTTGTGACAGCAGAGCCTTTTTGCAAATGCTGGTCCTTGGTCTCTACCCTCCATGGCTGCTGAGGAAAACCAGCTGCATCCTGGGAAAACAATTCCACTCAACAAACAATGAGGTGCCCCCACCAGCCGTAATGAGGTCTGGCTCAGATGTTGGCACACACAAAAAATATTAATTAAAATAATGCACATGATAAATAATATTGGGATCCAAAGCACAGGCCTCCTCCAAAATCTCAGTTGGTAATTATGTGGGCACCTGCTAACACACACTCAGAATTCCAGTGCTGCTCACAGGACAAAATTGGTCTCGGGAGGTGGCCCCGAGAGGTCATCTGGTATGAGTGTCCTCATGGTTATAAAGGGATCAATGTCTGAACAACTCAGAAAGGAGATTGTTCATCCTAATTTTCAAGTGCTAAGTTAAGAAATTTCTTGAGACCCTCAATAATTCAATTTAATAATAAATATTTCAGTACCAGCCACTCACTGTAAGTCTCTCTGCCTAGTACTAAGGATTAAGTGGTGATGGTGGGGCAAACCATGGTTCATGTTATCAAGAATAACTGGTTATTGGTTAATATCTGTCCCAAAAAGAAAGTCCTTCTGCACATCTCACCTAAATCTTTCATGCTGCCATTAAAAATTCACTGCTACACTTAGTCCTTGACTGAGCTCACAGGATTCCAATTCTAATGCTTCTAGGGCCTTTATTAGCTGTCAGGGGCTCAGGGTAAATGTCCCCCCAGTTTATAATGGATGAATGTCCCTACTACTCCTGCTCACTACTGAGATCCTGACCTAAGGTTTCCCAGCGATTCCAACACAGCAAAGCAATTGTGCACCATCTACTTTATCTAGGCCTTTTAAATTATTACCAAATTTGACATTTATTGCCCTGGTTAGTACAGAGAACTAGCTGGGAAATAAAAAAGACCCCATTATCTTAATTCCAAAACCACTTTCTATTTGTGGCTCAGTCAACACTTTGGCATCTCATTAAAAGTATTTAATTGCATTCCCTCAACAAGAACTCACGCACCACACCAGTGACCACACCTTCTGTGTCCCGGCCCCTCGATTCTATTAGTGTTCAGAAAGCCTCATGGTTGCAACATAATGTTCAATCAGTGCAGAGAAATTAATTAAATTAAAATTATTTTTATTGTGATTTAATTAGCTTGATTTAATTACTTTGTTCACTGACTGAGCACTCTGTTGTTCCAGCCAGACCCTCGCTCTCGTTCATGGCATAAACGTTCCCACAGAATTACATATTTTGTCTGTTCAGCCATTGGAGCAGGCTGGGGGAATTGGCCAGAAACTCATGATTTATCACAATCAGCATCATCACAAATTATAGGAAGCATCCAGCAATATGATCACTTCTAAATGAAGTGTCTGAAAGCAGGTCACACCAGCAGCCTCGGTTGTTAATCCGTCATATTTCATAGTCAACCTGACACCCTGTCCAATTTGCCGGGCCGGCTTTATCACCGGGCAGCTCCTGGGAGCTGCTGCCTGTCTGGGGGCCTGAGCCAGGGGTCCGGCTCCTACACAGGCTGCCATCCTTCCGAAGCCTGCCCAGTCCTGCTCGGCCTTCCTACAGCCCATATTCACTGGTGCTCCTGCTGCCTCGCCCTCTGAGCCAGCAGTCCAGCCGCTGCAGTTCATAAACTGAAATCCAGTGTTTCCTTCCATTGCCAGTATAGGCGGCACACCACAGAACGCTGGCAGTCCCGGGGACTTGGTCACCAAACAACACCATATATGTCCATGGCTACAAGACAGCTACACCTTAGACAGTCTACTTTCATCACTTCTTCAAAATAAGAGTGAGTGTTCAACCCCTCAGTAGACCGCACGTGCGCTCAACCCTTTTTACCTCAGGCTGCTCCACAATGCATCAGCAGCCTCCCAGCTGGTGTCTCCTGAAAATAAAATCAGCTCTAGCTTACCTATATTTGAAATGTGTCATCTTGATGAATGTGTTCAAAGCTGAACACAGTTGTTTTCTTACATTCTAACAACTGTATTTCAATACATCGGCTTCTTACATGACCTTTTGTATTTTATTGTATGACTTGAAACCATTTTTCTGAGATAAGATCCACGGACTTTGCCAGACTGCTCTGACAATAGAGGCATAAGCTTTTTTTGTATTAGTTTCCTGTGGTTGTTGTAACAAATTCCCACAAACTTGGTGGCTTTAAACAACAGAAATTTCTTCTCTCGGGGTTCTGAAGGCCAAAAGTTTGACATCAGCCTCACTGGGCAGAAATTAAGGTGCTCATCTGGCTGCCCTCCCTCCAGAGGCCCTAGGTGTGAATCTGTCTTTGCTTCTTCCAGACTCTAGTGGCTGCCAGCATTCTTTTGACTGTGGCCACATCACTGTGATCTCTGCCTCTATCTTCACATGGCCTCTCCTCTCCTGTGTGTGTGTCAGCTTTTCCTATCTCTCACCTCCACTTTTGATGGCATTTAGTGCTCAACTGGATAATCCAGGATAATCTCCCCAACTCATGATCCTTCGTCACATCCTCAAATGTTCTTTTTCCAAACAAGGTAACATTTATAGGTTCTATCGATTAGGAGCTGTTATTTTGGGGACCACCATTCAACCACTAGTGTCCTTATGCTTAATTCTTCATTGACCGTATAATTCTAGTCTTGAGTCTAATGATATCAGGGACATAAGTTTATTTCAAATATGTACAAAACTGTAGCAATTAATGATAAATGCCCCTGCAAAAGCCCATGAAAATTAGTTATGAGTTAATGTGATGGTTAATGAGAAAGCAAATCCTTTAAATAATTAAGTTTTCAACAAGGCCCAGGAGAGGAAGCAGGCCTGTTTCTTCACCTCCAGATAAAGAAAGTAGAAGCTTTGTAAACCTTGTCACTACTATATGTGCAGTTCTTGGGCCCTGAAGATCTCGCGGGGCCCAGGTCTGCGATTCTGCTGCTCCCTCCTCCACCTCTCCTTCTGCCCCCAGGGTGCTGAACGCAAGTGTTCCGCAACGTGGTGAATGAGGAACTTACGCTGCTGACCAGAAGTGAAAAAGGGTAGCACTGTGTGTTCTTCAATTAAACTGAGCAACAGGAAGTAAGTGTTAAGTTCAACTCTTGACGCTGAAGATGTTCTGGCTACTGTTTAGAACGAATTCTCTACAGTCAGGTGTGCCAGACCACAGTTTATTTCCAAAAGGAGTTTTGTAACCACCTCTTGTGGGGACCAGGAAAAATGTGCATGAGCTGATTCAGGGGAAACCTGATGTCATCCTCTGGTCTAGAAATCAGACCTGGCTTTCTGCCCCAGCTATGCTGCCCCTTGTGTGACTTCATTCACAAGGCCCAACCTCGCTAAGTGCCAGTTTTCTCACCTGCAGCAGGTGTACTACGTGGGCTTCCAAAAGGCAGGACTAACCCTTATTTTTCTTTATGAAGATTTGAGCATGTTGACCAGTACACAGAAAGCCCTCATATTCATGTTCATTTACTTGAACTGAATGTCAGCCTAACCTGACTCACAGACTCAAAGTGATACTGGGCAGGCTGCCTCTGAAGGTGACTCTGAAACTGTCTCTACCCAGACAGAAGGTCAGGATTGCTGCAAACGTCCTTGCCCTTACACGAAGTCATTTTGCAAGGTCTCTTCCAGCTATATGATACTTTTATCCCTTTTAAAATTAGCCTCAGAGAGTGCACATCTGCACTGGAAATGGGTAGAAGGAGGTCTCCATTACTCATGTTCCTCAATACAGAGCACATGCCCTATCCAGAGGAACTGTGACCTAACCCTGGCACTCGTCATCAGGCTGGGAGAATTTCAAGGTGATCTAGCTCAACGTCCTCCCTTTACAGAGGAGAAAACAGAGCTAAGGTCACATGGCTGGGTAGCAGCAAGGAACCCAGGTAGCTAGAACTCACTTCAGCTGTCCTTTAGGCCAGTGATTTCTTCATTCTATTATGCTCTGTCTTTCACCCAATGCTATCACTTGGACTGGTAAAACTGGCTCAAAGCACTGCCTCACAGCTTCATGTTCCAAGCTGTCAAAAGGTACAGTATGTTACTGACTGCTCTCACACAGGCGGGGTTGAGAGAAAGTATAAATCAAAACCATTACAAGGTACTCTGAAAAACTGTTGAGTGTTTGGGGAGCACTTGACTTTGTAGTGTACCATTTTGATTCCCTCCTCTTGCCTGTCTCGCATTTATTTTTAGTTATTGTCTTAGTGGTCCCTTGCAGATTACAACTAAACTATTAAGCTGATAACAACCTAGTTTGAAAAATACCAACTTAGTTGCAGCAATATGCAAACACATTGCCCCTGTGTATCTCCCCCTCCCCCTTTATACGGGTGAGCAAGAGTAGGTTTATAGCTGTGAGTTTGCAAACGCAGAGTTTATTCTTACATTACTGTTTATTAATTATTGTATTATTTTCATACAAGCAACTGTAAACCCACCACTTGCCCACCCTGTATTGTTATCATTACAGATCTTGTCTTTATACATCGTGTGTCCATTAGGACAGACTGACAATCACTGTTTCATGCATTTTCCTATTAAATCATGTGGGGAAAAGAAATTACAAGCCATAACAAAAGCAAAATGATACTGGGTTTTACATTTACCTATGTAGTTGCCCTTACCAGTTCTTTATTTTTCTTATGACTTCAATCTACAGTCTAATGTCTTTTCATTTCAGCCTGAAAGGCGCCCTATAACATTTATTGTAGGGCAGGTGTGCTGGTAATGAAGCCCCCAGCTACTGTTTGTCAGGAAATGTTTTAATTTCTACTCCATTCCAGAAAGATTATTTTACCAGATATAAAATTCCTTTTTTTTTTTTTGCATTTTGAGCTTGTTTCTTATTTTGATTGAAACTGCTAAGAGCCCGCTTTCCCCTACCTACTCTGGTTCTGTTTCACTTTTCTGTTAAAATGTTTTCAAAAGTGTTAACCCAGATAAAGAGGATTCCTCCAAGGTGCTTTTCATAATTATTCCTTTTTTGCATATGGAGATAAAGTATTATTCCTAAGAAATGGGAAAATATACCTCTAATTTGTTAGTCCAATTAAAAATGAGGAGTGCTACACCAAAATTTCCACTCCAATTCCAAAGATGAGCAAAACAAAAGCCCCAAACTTCCTCCATGAGTGAAAATCTGCTGCCAAGTTTAAGATAAACAGCCCTGGGAATACAAAAAAATCAACCATGTTGATGTACTGGACCCAGCTGCACCGGACGCATTCCTAATGTCGGGAACATATATTGCGAGTAAAACAATGGTAACATGGAGGGCTAAAGTAATAAAAAACTGGTGAATCTACAAGAATGAAAAATTGGAGAAAAACATCATCGTTAAAGCTTTCCTTTCAGGGAAGTGGATTAGAAGGACTGTCAAAAGTACAGCAAAGAGAGCCCTGGCTGGATAGCTCAGTTGGTGAGAGTATTGTCCCAATATGCTAAGGGTGCAGGTTCAATCGTCAGTCAGGGCACGCACAGTGAAAGTATCAATCAACCAATGAAAGTACAAAGAAATGGGACAAGAAATCTCTCTCTAATCAATTTTTTCCAAATAATATTTAAAAATAAAGAAGCAACAGATGAATGCATAAATAAGTGTAATAACATCAATGTTTCTCTCTCTCTCTCTCTCTCTCTCTCTTCTTTTCTCTAAAATCAATCAATTAAAAAATTAGTCCTGGCTGGTGTGGTTCAGTGGATTGAGGACTGGCCTGCAGACTGAAAGTCTTTAGTTCGATTCCTAGTCACGACACATGCCTGAGTTGTGGGCCAGGTCCCCAGTTGGGAACATGCAAGAGGCAATGGATTGATATTTCTCCTGTACATCAATGTTTCTCACCCTCTTCTTCTCCCTCCTTTCCCTACTCTCTAAAAATAAATAAATAAATAAATAAATGAAATTTAAAAGTACAGCAAACAGTATGCACAAGTTCATAGTCATGACATCATGTCACAAGTATTTACTATAATCATGTACTATATCAGATACCACTTTGTCATAAAAAAATGAGGTGCCCAGAGACTGCTGATATAAAATACATGAGAAAAAGTAAAGCAATTGTTGTGTTGGTTTCACTCCACATTCTTTCCTTTGAAGGGCTTTGAAGTCCACTGTACATGGGCAATATTGATGTATGGCACAGAAATGAAAAGGCCATGGTTGGCATAGCATAAGCACTCTCTCTGGAGAGATGAAAGAGCTTTGGTTTATAATCATCTATAACATTTAAAACCTGGAAGTATTGCTCTATACAATTTAATGTCAGAGGACAAGGGATGGACCATTTTTAAAATTATTATCACAAGAGCAAAGAACACCATAAAAAATGACACAGTACTTGTGTAGCCAAGAAAACCTATTTTAGGAAGAAGTGCAAGAGGGAACACAATGAAAACACAAATGATTATTAGTGTGTTTTTCCCTCAAGATACCAAGATCCACTATAGTCTCCAGATGAAAATTCTGAAATAGCAGTAGGAAGCTCTGTTTTAATAATTAAAAGATAAGATGACATAGCTCTGGTATTCTGAATTATTATGCTGCCTGCCCCCACTACCTTTCCAGATAATCCAAATGCAAACACTCCAAGATCTTCATAAGATGTCATACTGTCTGAATACACATATAAGCAGGTGATAAACTAAGAGAGAAGACAGGAGCCCTGGTTGGGTGGCTCAGTTGGTTGGAGCATCATCCTCTAGACCAGAAAGGTTACAGGTTCAATCCCTGGTCAGGGCACATACCTAGATTGCAGATTTTCATCTTCAGTAGGGGTGCATATTGGGGGCAACCAATCGATGTTTTCCTCTCATATCAATGTTTCTCTCTCTCTCTTCTTCCCCCTCCTTTCTCCCTTCCCGTCTCTCTACTATTAATAAATATACTCATATATCCTTGGGTGATGATTTTTTAAAAAAGAAAGAAAAAAGGAAGGCAGTAGAGCAACTATCAGCAGCAAGAAACAAATCCAAGGATACCAGTATGAGCCATAAAATAAGCTAAGCCAAGGATGTTACTTCCCATGATAGCCTTCATCAAATTAAATACTGAGAAACTAAATGAAACACATGGGGATCCCTGTCTGTGAAGTTCACTGCTTAGCAATAGGCTCAACTCTTCTACCTCCACTTTCTCAGGCTCCTGGGAAGAGACATACAAGCTGGAATTGATATTGGTGATGTCCCAGGGCACTTTCATGGCTACTTGCTGGTGGACTACCAGGTCCACCTGCAAGCTACTAACCCTGCCCTCCCATCCTTAGTTGTGCCAGAGGCAGAGTGGTGGGCCCAGTCCTTCTGGTTACTGTCCCTCACCAGAGCAGGGAAGCAACATAAAATTCTTGTTTGATAGTTGGTTATCTTTTTGCCAGGACTTTATGTCATTCCACTGCCTTCTGGCCTCCATGGTTCCTGAGGAGAAATCCATTGTTAATCTTTCTGAAGATCCCTCAACATGATAAGTCACTTCTCTCTGCTTTCAAAATTCTCTTGTTTGTCTTCCAGTTTCAACAATCTGACTTTTAAGAGTCCTAGGGTCGATCTCTTTGAGTTTATTGTTTATGGGGTTCACTGAGTTTCTTGGACATGTATATCCATCTATTTCTTCATATTTGGGGAGATTTTAGCCATTAATTAATCAATGTTTTTCTTCCCCTCTCTATCACTCTTCTGCTAGGACTCCTGTACTGTGTGCTTTAGTATATTTAATGATACCTCATACATATTTCATGCTCTGTTCATTTTACTTCATTCTCATTTCTTTCTGCTCCTCAGACTGAATAATTTCAGTTGTCTTATCTCAAGTTTGTTGATCCATTTTTTTTGCCTGCTCAAATCTGCTGTTGAAGTGCTCTAGTGAGTTTTTCATTTCAGTTATCATACTTTTCACCTCCCAAGTTTCTCTTTGATTCTTTTATATAATTTCTATCTCTTTGTTGGTATTCTCATTTTGTTCATTCATTGTTTTTATAAAAATATTTATTTATTTTTTTAGAGAGAGGGTAAGGAAGAGAGAAAGGAGAGACCCATCAATGTGACAAATATCCATCAGTTGCCTCTTGTACATGCCCCAACTGGGGACCAAACCCACAACTTAGGCATGTGACCTGACTGGGAATAGAATCAGTGATATTTTGCTTTGTGGGATGACACCCAACCAACGGAGCCATACCAGTCAGAGCCCTACATTGTTTTCTTGATTTCCTTTAGTTTTTTTCTCTATAGCTTCTTTTAGCTCATTGAACATTTTAAGACAACAGATTTAATATCTTTGACTAATAATTCTAATGTCTTGAATTCCTCAGGGATGATTATTATCATTTTTCCCTGTTAATGGGCCATATTTTTCTATTTTTTTTGGTATATTTGTATTTGCTGTTGAAGACTGGATATTTTGAGTATTGTAATGGCAACCCTATAGATCAAAGATTGCTTAGTCTTCCTTGTTGAAAGCTAAATCCAACCATTTTTAATTTTTCCAAACTATTTTTGCAAAGTGTGTATTCCTTGTTTTTTTGTGGTCCCTAATGTGTGCTTCCCAAAAGAGGCGAGGGAGTGCGAAAAACATTGTCTTGTCTTTTTAAATTGGTTCAGAAACTGTTTCGGTCCATCAACAGTCTGACCGTCCTGCTATCTCAGTCATTGTTTTGGTGGGCAGATTTCTGGAGCTTCCTACACCGCCATCTCCCTGTGTCATCACCCAGTGTTGATTGACCTTAATTTAGAAACAAAACAGAGGAAATATTATTAATTCAAAGTTCAAAGTACACGTTTTCCCCAAACATGGAAGAACATTTCATTAATGTGGGCCTTGACTTTCTCATGGTCTCTCATGAGAGATTGAACAACCCAGTAATTTTTTTGTCTGCTGTCAAGTCATATATTCTAAAAATCCCTTTCAGAGTCAAGCAAAGTATAAAACAGGCTGGAAACATTATCTGGAAAACACAGACCTAGAAGAGTCTACCAGGAGGATCAGAAATGAGATGCCAAAGTGATATTGCTAAATGAGATGCATCTTCCAGGGTGTGAAGAGAGAAAACAAGTTCTCAGAGTCAAGGAATGTTTGATCAAAGGAAGCATTGAGTCTGAGGGCAAAGAAACCCATGAGTCTTGTATTTATTACATGCTCTTATCACTTGGCTGCCTGGTGGCTTTTGGTCTCCCCATCTTGTGGTCCTATTTGGTCATTTAACTTGCATATCATTTATCTTTTTCTAGGGCATGTGTTCCTTGTTCTAATATAATTAGATTTCTCTCAAGAGCAAGAATAATTTCTTAAACTGAAATTAAGCTGAAACAGCAGGAATAAGAAGGAAAAAGAGAGTGCCATCAGCAGGGCAATGCTCCCTCCAAAAGCTCTGAATCCATTCTTGCCTCTTCTGGCTTCTGTTGGCTCCAGGCATCTCTTGTCTTGGTAGCATAAGACTTGTCTGTGCCTCTGTCTTCACATGGCCTTCTTCCCTATGTGTCCATGTGTCATGTCTTCATTCCAGTCTCTTATAAAGATTCCAGTCACTGCACTTAGGGCCTATCCTAAATCCATAATAATCTTATCTCAAGATCTTAAACCTAATTACATCTGCAAAACCCAATTTCCAAATGAAGTCACATTCACAGATACCAAGGTGTGGTATGATACAAAAATACATTTGGTTCTTACCCACAATTCCTGGTACAGTTTCTAAAACCCTTAGGTTTTCCTGAGTGATAAGACTATCTTTTATAATTCATAATGAGTCCTTTTCATTCACACTGGAGTTTATGCTAATGGCAGGGCCTCTTGATAGGGCTGGTTACCAGGAAGACCTAGTAATTAAAGTGTTAGAACTTTCAGCCCACTCCACAACCTCTGATAAGAGGAAGAAATAAGAGCTGGAGATTGGTCTTTATAAAAACTCTGAAACAACGAAATTCAGAGAGCTTCTGGGCCAGGGGACACATCAGGTGCTGGGAAAGTGGCACTGGCAGGGGGCATGAGAGCTCTGCGTTGCTGCCTCATCTCTTGCCCTGTGCATCTCTTCCATCTGGCTATTTCAGAATTGTATTCTTTACAATAAACCAGTAAACACAAGGAAACTGTTTTCCTGAGTTCTGTGAACTGTCCTAGACGATTATCAAACATGAGGAGCAGGTTGGAGAGTCCCTCAACTTATACCTGATCAGTCAGAAGCATGGGTGGCCTGAGTTTTGCAATTGACATCTAAAGTGGGGACAGTTTTGTGGGACTGAGCCCTTAACTTGTGGGGCCTGCACTTACTCTAGGCAGTCAGTGTCAGAAAGGAACCGAACTGGTGGACACCCAGTTTTGGTGTTGAAGAGTTGGGGAATTGGTTAACATCAGAGAAAACACCCCACAAAGGTTAGGGTTTAAACATATATTTGGGGGAGTATATAATTTAACTCACTACAGAGGGGAGGGAAAAAAGAAGGATTTGTATTCTTTCTTCACAAAATCTAATAGTACTAAGCATGTATTAATTAAATCTATGAATATTATTTATGGCATCAACCTAAGAAGGCAAAGTAGAGAGGTTAATGGGTATATCATGAGGCCAACTCCTTTGCCTCTGGTTAGACATGGGCTCTTTGCACAAACTTTATTAAAAATATTTTAAGACTTCTTCAGGGCTTTTCCATCTGCCCATCAATCCTGAGTTTACATGGCAGGTGGTCTTTTAGGAAGAGGAGCAGGAAACATGGACAACAATTTAATGAGGGTAAAATCTGTGAGCTCATCACTGGAATAGTGAGCACTGCCAAAGAAAGCTAAAGAAGCCTCCAAAGATCTGGGACCCAAATTTTGGCCCCTTTAGACATCCTTCCTGGAATGTCCCCTGCAGTTTCTCACCACTAAAAAATAAATGAATGAGACCCATGCCAAGGTCAGACAGCCAATGAAAGGGATACCATTGTTCTCAGTCTTATGAATTTTTATTCTATTTTATGTTCTTTCCTTCCCTTTTATAACTGTACATTTTCTCTCTTTTCTTTTTTATTTTTTAATGAAAAATAATAACAAGTATTTGCTTTCACAGACATGCAATTTTTGTCTTGCATCAATGCTATGAGGTAGGTATCATTATTGCTGTTTTAGAGAGAGTGAAATGGGGCCCCAAAGAGGTAATACAAGGTTGTACAGACATCAGCTGTGAAGCTGAGAATCAGACACAGGCACTAGATCTCACGCTTTTTCCCACACCTTATGGAGTCTTCATTTCTATTCCTGCTGTTTCGTTTTCTTCCTTTTTTATGCATTTCAAAGGCATCCATAGGTGCCCGTTACTCTAAGATCCATGGTTCTCAGCACTCTGAGCACCAAAACTGCACAGGGAGCTTTTATGAAAGCTGATGGCTGCCCCCGCTGCCCCCTGCAGCGGGGATCCTAATGTGCAGCCCAGATTGAGAATGAATAGATTATGTTTGAACTTTTATTAACTATAGAAAATAAAATATTAACTCACGTTTAATCTAATCTTTGGAGCACATCTTATTAAACCTGCTTTATGAAAACCAAGGACAAAGTAACCACTGAGACTCGCACATGGTAAGTTGAGCAGACATCTCAATGCCCCTTCTTTTCCAAATCCCACTGAAAGGACCACAGAATTATATTCAGCAGGAAGAAAAGTCTGTAACATTGATGTAAACTACGGAAGAATAATATCAGTGAGGTAGAAACTTTGAGGAAGTAGGCACAATTTGGGGCAGGTGAAAACAGATGGGTCAAAGTACTAACAAGCACTGTTCGGCACTTACAAGGAAACGCCGTGTGGAAAGTGCATGGGTGAAATTCCCCCGAAGACCTGGGAAATTCTCAAACTTGCACTGGAAGAAAATGGGCCTGTGGGAGAGGAGGTGGGGGACAAAGGAGAGCAGTCTGGCCATGACACCAGTGCCTCACAGAGAGGCTGGCCACCCTGGAGAGATTTGGGGAAGCCCCCATCAGCACCTCCACCACAAGAGACCGCAAAGGAACTGTTTGAACAAGCAGTGAATCCCTAAGACAAAAATGCCTTCCCAGTAATTTGCTACCAGCATTCCCCTGGCAGACTAGATCCCTAAGCAAGAAAAATAAAACTATCAAATAAATAAAAACTTAAAATTTCCCCTTTGAGACTAAAACAACAGGAACTAACACACTGAAGTTTCCAAGCTGGCCAAATATAGGTCTCTTCTGAAGGAAAGAGCAAATGGAAACAATGTTAAAATCACAGAACATATGCAAAGTCTTGGTACCTATTTGAATACTCAGAACAAATGTTTATCTGTTAAATAAACTTATCCCAAAAAATAGAGAATACATTTAAGACAAGCTTAGTTTGGATTTTAACCAATGTTGCAAGGCCATTTTGGAGAATAGCTATCAAGAGCAAACAATTGATAAATATTGCTATGGATGAAAAGCATGCTCACTAGAATTTTTTTAAAAATCATTTTTAATGTGAGCAGTGTGGCAGACTTAAATGTCCAAGGAAGGCAAGTCCCCCAAGCCACACATTCATATGCAATATGACTTCCCTCTTCCGTCCAGAAGGTGAGTCTATTTCCTCCCATCCTTCAGTCTGGGAAGGGGCTGGGGAAAGTTTGTGACTTCTGTGACCAACAGAATATGCTGGAAGTGACACTGTGCCAGCTCTGGTCACAGCCCGTCTGACAGCTTTTGCTTCCCACCCGTTGGATGTCAGCAACCATGTAAAAGATGCGAAAACCCTAAGACACTACCAAGGAGAGAGAGAGAGAGAGAGAGAGAGAGAGATGGGTGGGGGAGAGGGGAAACAGACAGACAGATGGACAGAGGCCATGACTTGGAAGAGAGAAGGCAGCAAAGAAGTGAAACCTCTATCCTAGCTATACCTTCTTAGGTCATGTAATCAGAGATATACCACCCAGCCAAGCCAGCAAATTCCTGACCCTAAATATCATGAGCAAAATAAAATGATTATTCCAAGGCACAAAGTTCTGGGGTAGTTTGTTAAACAGAAATAGATAGTAGGCAGAAACAGCCAACAGCAGCCTGGGGAGCCTCACAGAAAGGGTGGGTTTGGTGAATGTATACTTGTTGTCAGTTAAGGTCCCAAGCCCCCTTCCCCAGCTTGGCTCCCAGAACGCTTGGCAGCTAGGATGTTACCCTACAGGCAAGAGACGTAGAGATTCTCCTCTGGGAATTATGACCAGCTCTAGGGGAAAGGCCTAAAGCAACTCACTTGGGAGCTCCTTACAGCCACAGTACAGAGAGGGAAAATAAAGTGAAAGGGAATCCACGTGGTGGTGGGCCCTGAGCAGGCGCAGGACGGGGTGTGCAGAGGTTGTACAAGATGGCTTCCTGAGGATGCCAAGGGGACAGCGGAGCTAAGCGAGGGGAAGCACAGTTCTCAGGAAATGAATGCCACACAGGTGACTGGGTGAGTGTGCCCTGCATTTCACTTTTTCCACACCTCACAGCAGCCCCCCTCTCTGGGGTCTGGCTACTCCATTTGTGGTCCGATCCTTCACAGCCCAGGGCAGAGCTTCTTCCTCCATTCAATTTTTCCTGATTACTCCTGTCCTCACCAAGTATCTTTTTTTAAAATCTCATTCAATTCATGCAGTATGTCTCACACAGTCTGGGACTTAACTATAAAGTTTTTGAACTGCATATTATTTCACATGTAATTCCCAAGCTGCGTGATAACAGCAAGGACAATACCGCGTGCTTCTCTGTGGCCCCACCATACCTAGCCCAGGACTAAACCCGAAGAGTAGGCTTAAAAAGAGTATTTGACGGTGAGTGTCGATGGTTAAATCACAGATTCATTTATGCATCTCTATAGTTCCTCTTATCACAGACACAATGGTATTTCATAGGTAGGTAGATCAAGGAGAGAGGATTTTCATACATAGGAATTCAGATACAGAGCTGAGT
Source organism: Phyllostomus hastatus (assembly GCF_019186645.2). Classification (NCBI taxonomy): domain Eukaryota; kingdom Metazoa; phylum Chordata; class Mammalia; order Chiroptera; family Phyllostomidae; genus Phyllostomus; species Phyllostomus hastatus. The sequence continues at coordinate 6,771,459 of NW_025334017.1, read as the reverse complement.
TCCTTCAATTCATGGCATGCTGTTGTAATTGGCCAGTACAAAACCTCCCTCTTCTTTAATTTTATTTGACTTCTTTCCCCTTTATTTTTGATCCCTATGACCTGTCTCCTTCCCCCGCCCCAACTGATGCCCATCTAATGTATTAAGAATTTGCCCTAGGAAATATACATATTTGAAGAAGGAAGTGTTTTTTGCATGTGTGTGCTTTTCTTAATTTTAAATGGTATTATGCTATAGCCTTTGATCTATTTCTTGCTTTTTCAGTTAACATTCTTTCTAAAGAACTGTGTTTGTGCCTTGTTTCACTTGCTGCATGGTAGGCCACCGTAAGCTCCCATCACAGTCTTCTATCCGTTCCCCACACAACAGACAATGATGTTGCCTCTGGCTCCCTGGGACCCAAAGCAATGCTGTGAAGGACATCCTTACATGTTTGTCTCTGTATGGACGTATGCAAGAGTTTCTCTGACATATATTGGGACTGCCATGTCTTGGAATACAAAAATACAGAATTTGGCTATGTATTATTGAATTGCTCTCCAGAATGTCTATGTTCATCTCCCTTCTACCAGCTGTAGATGAGAATTCTCTACTGTGTAACTCAGAAATACCTGTCAAACACAATGACAGAAATAGCTTTGGGAGCAAAGTTGAAACCCTCAGAAGGAAAGCCTTACTGTGATTTTCATCAGCTCCATGAACAGAAGGGAACAGGAAGACAGAGGCTGGTGCTTTCAGGTTCATTTACCTACGCCACATCCATTGGCTGTAAGGGCAAGGATAAGCTGTTTGTTCTTGCTTTTCCCATCTTTCCATTCTTTGCTCTGACTCTTGGTTACACTGGTTAGGGTATGACTTATTTCAGACAGCTCTTTCAATTCATATCTCAAAAGGTTTTCTAACTTAGGGAGAAAAGAAAGAGGGAAAGAGAATGAGAAAGCACTGATTAAGAACACTTGAACCCACAGTTTCTTAAATGGCACATACACAGAGTTAACTAGAAGTAATATGACTCTGAGGTTGATGTCTGTTTTCCACCAACTGGGGAATTGATGAAGCCCTTCACCAGGTGCAGCCAAGTGAAATGTCTCTGCCTTTTCCTGCCTGCGCCCTCGTGTTTCATCACCCAGGGTCTGCATGGTCCCAGTGGCATGGAGTCCTTTTGTTTACTCTCTTCCCATCCTCCACCTGGGGGCTCCCTAACTGTGGCTCCCCTGAGCACTCCTGTGCCGTCATCTGTCCTCCTCAGGTGTGTCCTGTGCCTTCCACATGCCCACGTTTGAGCTTGAAGAGGAGACATGTCAAGCACCTTTTCCCCACTTTGCCTCAGCTGCTGAATCTCAAGATCTAGGTGGTGGGACAGCAGATCAGACGTGGGGATGGAGGAAGACCCAGAACCCAAGAAAGGGCAGAGAGCCTTGCCTGCCTGGGCCCCTCAGCATCCCCCCCCCACATGCCCTCAGCTTCTTTTCCCTCATTCCCACCATCTGGGGTCCACCTAGGAATTGATGAACTCCTGTTGGTCACATCTGGTTTAAGAGAAAGAAACAAGGAGTTGGGAGACCTAACTAACAGGCAGCACTTGGCACACACAATAGAAGCAGCTGCTGTTTATAGCCCTTTTTAGGGTGGCCTCAAGCTGGACCTCACACTTCCCTCCCTGACTTTCCCCTGTGGGGCATTGTTTTACACAGAGCATCTGGAACCTCACAATCTTACAGCTAAAAGAAAAAACTCCATGAGTCCCATGCATCTATGAAACTCAAATGAACTTTCTTCCTGGGAAAACTTCCCAGCCCCACTCCTGGTTTCCCCTTCACTGTGAGGCAGGTCCATGCGGTGCTTAACTTCTCACTTTCCCTATCCATTAAATGGGAATATAAAGATCAGCCAGTCAGCTTATCCAGTCAAAATTCTACCCCATGAAGCCTTTTTTTAAATAACAACCTGCGAGGTTTGAAACACTTTCAATGTCTCAACCAGGAAAAAAACAGCATGAATCCAGGTTGTCATCTCAAAACCAATATCACACTACATAGGAGGTGAGTGGCAAGGAACTTCCCAGGCCCACCCTGCCAGGGGTTGTTATTTGTGTCTCTTCTGACCTCTTCCCTGGTCTTGTCCCCATAGAAACAAGCCTGGATCTGGCAGGCACCTCTGCGCACACCATGTGACTCCACCAGAGCCCATCCAATACCCACTTCTGATTTCAGATGCCTGAGCTGGCTCCGCTGGGCAAGGAGGTGCCTAATTACCTCCCTTCTGTTTTTTCCTCTTCTCTTCTCCCTTGCCCGCTCCCCTCCCCACCCCCTCAGAGGACAGCCTTCCAAGAAACAACACACGCGCACACCTGGCGCAGTGCGATAGGGAAGCTCACCATGGATACCGGGCTACCATTCCCACCCTGGCGGCAGCTCCTGGGAATAAGTAACTATCTCCAGAATGCTACAGACTCCAGATGTGCACCGACTACTGCCTTGAGACCAGCTTCCTTGTCTCATTATGCCTATTTCTTTTTCACAAGTTTCATATATGCATATCAAGCCTTCAGAAGGGGGAAAAATGGGAAATGGTAATCTTCCTTTTAATATGCTACCGCATGCCAGTCCCGAACAGCTGTACACACACAGCACGTTGGACTGGACATGAAATATAGCCCAGGTCCATTTTTTAAGCATTCATTCCCAGGGCTTACAAAACACATTTACTTGGAAGGAGGTCACACAGTCTTCCTTCTGCATAAAAAGGTGGCTTTGAAATAGGTACAGCCATCTGGAAGCAGCCTCCTCTGCCATTGATATGTAAAATGCACATATTCCACCATCCTGCTCCGGACTGTGCAGCAGGAGGCAGGGACACACACAGGCCCGGAACTGTTTAAATATACAGCCTCTGGTTCTCCAGAGTGCTTGCCGTGCTTGCTCTGGAAAACCACTTGCCAGCAGCCTTGGTGAGTCTGGACAGGCTGGGGAGGCAATTTGCCCATGGGGGCATTCATCTGTGAGCAGGAGTGTCCTGGGGTCCAGGTTTGGGGGGCAATGATTTGAACACTCCCCAGTGCTGCTCCAAGCTTGCTAATAAGAAAGAATCTGTCAAGTGCGTGACTGGGAGTAAATAGCAAACATCCCATCGAAATAATGACCTTTGCTGTTCGGCTCATTACAGCCGAGAAGTTGCTTCCCTCCCTGGAAGACTTAGATCCCACCTCCAATGACTAGCTTTGTCAGGCATTTAAAGGAGAAGAGCAATGGATCCTCTGTTGCTAATTGATCTCCACATACCCATGTAGTTGGGGAACGACTTTATGTTTCTTAACATTTGATCCTTAAAGTGAGTGACCCCCCACCCCTCAACACACCCTTACACAAGATCTTCACTGTGCAGACCTTATCCAAATAAAACCTTGACCTCTGCAGCCAGTTAACTTTCGTGTTGTTTCACCCATTTTTATTTTCTAGGCTTGTCCTTTTGTCTGTTTTATTTTTTTAATATTCCCGTGATACAGATAACATAAATCAGTTGCCTTGAAATTTAAAGAGTCATCCCAAAGCCAGACACCCTCCCCAAAGAGGAAGAATACAGAGCCCTGGAGTAACAAAGGGTTAAGCCATTCAACACACAAATAGCTGAGCTCCTGTTACCAAGAAAGAGAGGCGAGAAGATTACTCTAGGTCAGTCTGTCCTTTACATTGTGAAGAGCTTGAAAGGGGCTAATAAACCCAGCAGCCTATGGCAAAGGTAATTTATTTTATATTCCTAGTCATCACATGCAATAATTTTCGGAGGGAGAGAGCAAAAATAATTCAAAGAAAGTGATAAACAATAATTTTAAAAAAACACCATGTCTAGTGATGCTTTCACTCCCCCAGTTAGGAGAACACATGTCTTTCTCCGCTTCCGTGGTGCATTTCTCTTCCTGTTTGTGTGTCCACATCTTCAAAGTGCCGACGTGGTTGGGGGGTGGGCTGGGAGCATAGTGGCTCTGCCTAGACTGGGGTCAGTGGTACTTCTCGGGGTGGGGGACACAGACTCCCTGAGATCGTCAGTAAGTCCCAGGTGTGGGCACTCACGTTTCTGCACAGGCACCTCTCAGCTGCAGCCCCTGGAAGACACATCCACTTGACTTATGAATTGGCTCCTGGCTGGGAGCAATTACTAAGTGGACAGCTCTCTGGCTGATTCCCTGAGCCCACGTGGAGGGCAGCTTCTCTGGGCCCTGAGTGAGAGGCTGGGCCGGTTCAGCTCCTGTCTCACACTTGCCACATTTTACATGGATGAGGTCATTGGACTGCAGATGAGGTAGCTGCCGCCCGCCCATGAGCTGGGAGAGGTTACCATATGACTGACCGTTCGTGTAAACACAGTGAGATCCCGTGGGGCCTGCTGACAGCTGGGCTCTGCTGCGGGCTGTAGAGGGGTGGGAGCCCCAGCACTCCTGGAGCTTGTCCGTGCTCTTAACTGAGCCAAATCACTGCCTGAGCTCATGCCATACCCTCCTCAAACACTGGTCCGCTAGCCTCAGGTCAGGTCAGAAAATCCTTGAAGGAGGAGCACTGGCTGGTCCTCTAACAAGTCTGCACAGAGGCACAGACGAATAAATAATACCGCCCCTTAAAAGGGGCCTTCCCAAGGTGATGCCACTGCGGACCGAGAGGTGTGCAGGGCTCTGCAGGCTCACCTCCAAATCTCTCTGCCCTCAGCTGGCAGGGCTGGTTCCACCATTTGGACGCTTAGACACGTCTCCTACTAGTCTCTCAAGTTAGAAACATGGCCAAAAAACAATCATTTTCAATTACCAATAAAGAAATACATGTTTAAAATTCTTCCAAACTATACAATAACAGAATGCATTTCCAGATGGTGAGCTGTCCTGCTCAGCTGTGCCAGGGTCCCATGCTTCTCCAGGTCAGGAAGTTCTCTCCGGGGTCTTGTCAGATTAACTAAGTTCTGCATCCATCCCAAACATTCCACATTTGTTCCTGTATTACTGAACCCTACCAGGTACTGAGCACTACAGGGACACTGGGAATGTGGCAGGACATGAAAGGTTGGTCTCCACACCTGCAGGGCTCACCCACCAGCACAGTTACGGCTCCTACACACTAGCGAGCAGTAAGCTACAAAGGATTGCGGTAAAAGGGGGGTACACACACGGAAGGGAAATTCGGGAGCCATGAGGACAGAGGGCACCTCAGTGAAGATCTCCCTGGGAGTCTCATTAAGCTGAGACCAGAAGCGAGACAGTCACACTAAAAGTCACAGCATTAGTGAAGATGCACAGTGGGCATGTCACATGTCTTGTACCACCTGTGAGATCAGTTCCTTGTGGTCCCCATTTTATAGATGCTCGCATAGCTTAAGAGAAGTTAAGGGGTGTACCCAAAGAAGTGAAAGAATCAAGACTTGAACCCAGAGCCTTCTATAATCACTCTTCCCCAGACACAGTCAAAGAGACACTAAAGGAGGCAGAGCCTCATGGCCAGAAGCGGGGCCTGTGCCTTGCCAGCAACACAAGCAGCTGAGCACACAGGAAAGGTGGGAAGACTGTGGTAGAAGAGAGCTACATACATACCAGAGAAAGAGAGAAGGACTTTGCAAGCCATCCTACAGAATTTGAACTTTTTCCTAAGAGCCACAGGACGTCTTTGAAGGACTTTAGGCAGATTAATGAAACGATCAGATTTGTTTGTTTGAAATGTTTCTCTGGCTGCATTGTGGAAAATGGACTAAAGAGCAGAGAAGGGTGTGTTGGAATGATGCAAGTAAGAAATAAGGGCCAGTGGGCACAGAACCAATGGGTTCCACACAGGATACAGCCAAACTTGCTACCTGACTGCAATGGGGTGGTGTGTGGGTGGAAGGGACCCAACAGCAGAAGAAGGAGAAAGATAGTTTCTGACAGAACTGCAGGATGTGGAGATCGGGTTTAGAGATGCTCATTGGACACTTAGACATGCAGACGTCAAGCTATGGAACAAGATCAGGACTGAAGATAGAGATTTAGGACTCATCAACATCTACTTGCACAGCAATTGAACCTTGGGAGTTCCTGGGGGTGACTGACATGTTATTAATACTCCATTTCTTCCACTTAGGTTGTTTTTAAAATATTTTATTTATTATTTTTAGAGAGAGGGGGAGGGAGGGAGAAAGAGAGGCGGGGAGAGAAACATCAATATGAGAGAGAAACATCAATCAGCTGCCTCTCACAAGCACCCCAACCCGGGGACCAAACCTACAGCCCAGACATGTGTCCTGACCTCGAATTGAACCAGCGATTGTTTTACAGGTTGGTGCCCAACCACATGAGCCATGCCAGCCAGAGCTGAATCTAAAATTTTAAACTTCAAAACAACATCTATAACACTACTGTTATTGCATAAGTATCATCCACTGAATAATGTGATTGTCCTCACAGAAGTCCGAGCAGCAATTGGACTACATGCCCCTGAACCTGTACTGCCCAGAGAAGAACCTCCACACATCAAGACCAAATGCGCTCATTTCTTAAATTACATCACTTGCTCTAAATCATACCACACCGCAGCTTACTTCATATTTGAAATGTACATTTCTTATAAAACTTTTATTTTTCTCACAATTTCTGTGGTCTTTCTTTTTTTCTGATTAACGGAAGACAGATGCACTCTGATTAACAGAAGACATGAAAATCTTGCAGGTTCTTAATCATATAACGTATGTAACAGAACTCTCTTTCTTACTGAAGATGTGCTTCGTGGGGTCCTCTGCTTTCCTGGATGGATCCGGACCGACCGCTTTCCGAGGCCGCCGCACAGCTGTCTTCCCAGCACTCCTTTTCATCATACTCCTGGGCCAGTTCTCCTGTTCCTCAGATTCCCAGTTTTTCTTTCTCTTTGAGACCTTTTTGTTTCAATTTTGCTATTACTATGTCTCAGCCACACTAGCATTCTCTCTGACCCCAGAAAATGTAAAAACCACACCTAGTTTGCAGCCTAGGCACTGATCTTGATCTTTGTTGAACACTTCCCTCCTCTCCCGCCTCAGGTGGTGAGGGAGCTGGTTCCTTTGTATCGTTCAAGTCAGGGTTAAATGGTTCTTCCTCACTGAGCTCCTCTCCTACCCTCCAGTCAGAAAACAAACAAAAACCACCTCCCAGTCATTCTGTATTAAAACAGTTCCTTTTAACCCTGGCCAGTGTGCTCAGTTGGTATATCGTCCAGTAAGCTGGAAGGCTGTGGGTTCGATTTCTGGTCAGGGCACATGCCTGGGTTGCAGGTTCAGTTCCGGCTAGGGCTGGTATGGGAATCAACTGATCAGTGTTTCTATCTCACACTGATGTTTCTCTCCCTCTCTCCCCCTTCCTTCCCCTCTCTCTAAAATCAATGAGCCTGTTCTCACGTGAGGATAAAAAAATACAAATAAAAAATAAAACAGCTTTTATCTTTAACATAGCACTCTCATTTCCTGATATTTGCTGGTTTTAGTCACTTATTTATTTTCTGTTCCTCCCAGTTAAAATGCCAGGTCTAAAAGAGTAGGGTTTTTTTCTGCCTCTCCCCCCTGTAAAGCTCAGCCCCTAGAGCGGTGAGCAGCGTGCAGCAGAGGCTCACTAAACAGCGCTGAACGGGCTTTCAGAAGGCCGCATTCATACAGAACACCCAAATTCCTTCTGCTCCACACTCTGACACCACAGAAGAGAGGTCAGAATGTTCATACACCTCTTCTGAAACCTTGCTAACCCAAGACTAAGTTCTCAGGTGGAAGAGGAACAATGAATTGGTATGATGAGATGCTAAAGGACTAGGGAAGACGCTTAGGGAAAAACAGACGGTTGCCATTTGACTAATGTACCAAGTTTTGTTTACCTGAGAGGGTGTGTAAGCTAAAGGGAAGAGAGAAACTGTTGGGGTGTTACTTTTAGAAATACAGATGACTAAATATTTTGAAAAAATTCTTCCACCATAAAACACTGAGATGCTGGATACATGGCAATATTAAACAAATTGATTAACTCTCAAAATAATATGGGAAATTCCCAGAAACATAAAGTAAAATAATGCAAAACAAAATATACCATGAGGAAGAAATATAAGAAAATTCAGAAGCTGGGCTGCTCAGGTAAAAGTGCCAAAAGGGCAGAGATAGCAAACAACAGCATGCAGGCCAACCACCTGTTTGGTAAATAAAGTTTTATTGGCACAGGGCCACACCCACTCATGTATAGTCTATGGCTGCCTTTGTGCTACAACAGCAGAGTTACGTAGTTGCAACAGAGAACATATGGCCAGCAAGCCTAAAATATTTATGCTGATCCTTTAAGAAACCCCTTAATGGTTGTGCAGGTAAGTGGGGTCTGAGACTCACATGAGCTTGAATCTTCAAAGAGGTTCACTCTTGCCCTGGCAGGCATGGCTTAGTTGGTTGAAGAGTTGTTCATAACTGAGACTGCTGGTTCGATTCCCAGTCAGGGCACAAGCCCAGACTGTGGACTCTATCTCTTGTTGGGGAACATGTGGGAGGCAGCCCATCAGTGTTTCCCTCTCACATCAGTGTTTCTCTCTCTCTCCTTCCCCCTTTCTCTTGAATAAGAATGAAATAAGCTTTTAAAAAAGAGGGGGACTCATTCTCCAGGAACAGGGAAGACTAGGCCAACACATCTGTTGGCAAAACAAGTCAGGAAAAAATATCTGTTTCTGCCTTAGCTTCAGGTGGAAGATATTATTAGTAATAGTAATAATAAGAAGAATGTAAAATAATAATGATAGTCTCTCCTGGGAATTTGTAACTATAGGCCTGATGTTACATGAGTCCCAGGCTCAATTTGCACTATGCATCTAATCTTGAATACCTCAAAGAAAATAAATTGAAATGTTCCAGTTTGATAACACCTGTGTGCCTAGCAGAGGGAAATGCAAATCCTCTCCAAAGCAAAGCCTTCTTAACCCAGTCACATAAGGATTCTGACCATTTAAATTCAATTAAATATAAGTTTTAGAAAAGAAAGAAAATTTACTAAACCATAAGGTGACCAATCACCATTAGTAAAAGTCAGAAGAAACAACAAGCATGATTTAAACCTTCAAGAACTTTAAACAGAGCTATCAAATATATAATGTAAAACAGCTATGTATGAAATGTTGAAAGAGATAAAAGATAGAAAAAGGATTGTCTGGCTAGGTAGCTCTATTAGTTAGAGCATTGTCTCAATATGCCAAGGTTGAAGGCTTGATCTCCAGTCACATAAGGGGCAACCAATGAATGCATCAATAAGTGGAACAACAAACTGATGTTTCTCTCTCTCTCTTTCTAAAGTCAATAAATTTAAAAAATTAAGTAACAAAAAATATAGAAAGGGAAAGGGGACTATCAAAATTAATGAAACAGATTTGACAAAGAACCAAATAAAACTTATAGAAATAAAAATAGAATCATATGTAATTAAAATGTAAATATATATACACACACATTAAACTACAAATAGATAGATATGTGTGTATACTTATAGATAGGTAAAATAGCAAAATAAACATGGATAAAGAGAGGATTAGTGAACTGAAACCAAAGTTTAAGAAAACACTCAGAATGCAGTACAAAAAGATAATAAAATAGAAAAGAGAAAGGAAGAAAAGAATGAGAAGTTCTAACATATATTCAAAGTTGCACAAGAAAGAATAGAAAGAATGAGGGAGAGGCCCCATTGAAGAGATAATAGCTAAGAAAATGCCAGAGCTAATGAAAAACATAAATTTGTAGAATCAACAAGTATAATACATCTCAGTCAGGTTAATTTTTTTAAACAATGACAAACACTAGGCACATCATGTGACACTACAAAACACCAAAGCTAAAGAGAAAATCTTGAAATCAACAAGAAAGAAAAAAATGTATCACCTACCACAGGTTGACTAACGTCTGACGGCAGACTTCCAAGAGAAGCAATGAAGCCAAATACTATGGAAGCATCTCTTCACCAGCTGGAAGAAAATAACTGTCCACCTAGAACTGTGTTCTCAGACATATTATCTTTCAAGAATAATAAGAAATTTTTTTTTAAATTGCCAAACAAAAACTGAGACAGTTGGCCACCAATGGATCCTTAGCAAAGGAACTTCTACAGGATGAACAACTAGAAGAAGAAAATTATCCTAAAGAGATGCTCTGGAATAGAAGAAGAAAAATGAGCTGAGTTGCTCAGGAAAATAGAGGATTCTAAAGCAGAAGAAAAAAGGGAGACAAGAAAGCTGGCAAAAGTTAGACACTTTGTGGGAGTCATAAGAAATGTCTAATAGGATGTTTTATTATGTTTTTGCAATGTGGGATATATTCTGCATTCTTCCTCCTGAACTCCCACATCTTCAGTAAAATGTACATTTCTCTTAAGTATTTCATAGAGCTAAATCTGTTTCTCAACATGGAATTAAGAACCAGATACGTGCTCAATATGTATGCAAAGCAAGAACAGGGTTACACAAGTCCTATATTAAGTGTGTTAATAGGTGAGAGGGCACACTCTAGATGTGATCCCTAGCTCTAGTGGGAAGACTCTAAGTATTTTCTGGGGGACTCTGCCAGTATTACTTCTATAGTGCAATATCACTGCTTTTCTCTCCACACTGCTCATGATCAGCACAAGGGTTTACTCACCAGGTTGGATTATGGACTAAAGGAGATCTTATCTCAAATGAAAAGTTATAGCAGCACCCCCATTTCCTCTAAGGTCAGGCCTCAGTGTCATTGATGGACATTTCCAAGCATAATCTCAGGGGAAAACGGAAATGAGGAAAGGAACATTTACTGAGTATTCACGTGACCAGGCGCTTTGCATGGCTCTTTTCCCTTAGTATGTCATTTTATCCTCACATGCAGTCTACCAGACATGTGTGGCCATTACATGGCATGCAGGAGACATGAAGAAGGGAGCAGCCACAGTGAGACAGGCCCTACAATTTGGAAATAAATGTATAACTAATAACTACTTTGTAAAATCAACACACAATGGTTGAAACCAATGATCTAAGAAGTTTTCTAATTAGAGGCAATCTGACTATTACATAAACCAGGGATCAGCAAACTACAGTCTGAAGGACAAATCTAGCCTGCTATCTAATTTATTTTTACATTTTCATGGTGGAATGGTTAAAAGAAAGAAAAAAAATATTTTGGGGTGTGGTGGTGAACACATAATATAGTGTACAGATGATGTATTGTAGAACCATACACCTGAAACCTCTACAATTTTGTTAACCACTGTCACCCTAATAAATTCAGTTAAAAAAAGAAAAGAAAAATATTCTTTGACAAGTGAAAATTATAGGAAACTCAAATTTCAGGTACCATAAAACTTTATTGGGAAACAGTCATGCCCGTCTATTTACATATAGTCTGTGACTGCTTTTGTCCCATAAGTGACAGAGTTGAGTAGTTGCAACAGAGCTAACAGGGCAGAGGATGCATAAGGGGCAGGTAAAGAGACTGCAACTGTTATTTCAGAGGAAACAGTGCCCAATAATGACAAGGGCCCCCCAACACCTGCTTTTGATCCATTTGCCCAATGCTGCACATTCTCCTGCTGCTTCTGCTCCTTTTTCTTCCTGCCCAAGATACTTGCTATCAGATTCTTTGAAGAAAGTGTGTGCCAACCCTTGGCCCAAATGATGGTATTAATGAATTTAAAGGCAAAAATGTAACAGTCAGAAAGGTTAGTGGATATTTAAGGTGGGGGGAAAGTCAAGAAAATGAAAGCCAGGTGAAAGCCACCTGAGCATTAACATAGGAGGTTAGCTCGATGAAGGCCCGGGGTTAGCAAATCCTTGCAGGGCCTATTGCGAAAATGGAGGCACTGAACTAAAATAGTGTATCAGCAGTTGTTATAGCACCATTTACTGAGCCCATCTGTGTGCCAGCCATTATACTTAGCGCTCTATATACATTATTTAAGTTTATACTTGAAACAAGACTGTGAGTGAGGTGGGTGCTATTTTTATTTTAGAGGTAAGAAATATATGAGGTTCAGAGAGGCTATGTGACTTATCCAAGGGCCTACAATGTGTATGTGGAAAAGCTTGAGTCTTGGACTATGTGATTCTAAAGCTCCTAGCCCTAACTTACACAGTCATTTATATTCTAATGTTCTGCCCACTAATGAAATGTCGGTGTGGTCACCACTACATCTGCAGCACCTCGCCCAAAGCCCAGCACATCTTAAGTGATCAGCAATTGTATGTTGAAAATGTGAAACGCCCTCTGCTCACTCAGCAAGGTTTTTATTACAGTTTGGCTTCTCATGACATCATGGAAAAATGCATTACAATGAAGAACTCGAGACTCCTCCCTCTTGCCAGCTCATTCTAGCTCATTATCGAGTAAAATAAAAATGGAGTTTAATTTACACATGAGTCATTTATCAAGCTGGTTAGTGTAAGCCCATCCCTGATCCACTCTTGGGGGATAACAAAATCAAGTCTTTCTCTTGCAAAGCTGTGGGGATGAAGCACTGTTCGCACATCAGAACCTGGGGACCTGTAGGGACCTGCAGGGACCCACCGGAGGACAGCGCTGTGCCTTGTTGTGAGCCCTCACTGGTGGGAATAAGAAACAAGAGACCAAGTGCCAAGGCCACCTCGCTGGTAAAGCGCAGCTGGGATTCACGCTAGATTCCACGCTGGGTCCTTTCACCATACCTTGCCTTTTCTTATGACAAGAGATGTCCACCATCTTCCATTTTCTTTAATTATTCAAGAGATCCATATTGATTTTAGGAAAAATTAACATAATAAATTAGAAAGGAAAAAATATTACACACAATGTCTTTTCCAGAGATGATCTATTAATATTCTAGTTTATAATTTTCCAGATTTTTTCTTTTACATATTTTAACCAAATGTGAAATTATAATGTCTTAACACTTGCATTGACCTCTAATAAAATGTGAATATTATGACAATCTAGATACATACAATCACTTTTAATCTTACTGTGTTTTATTGTACTGATATGCCATAATTTATTTAACCAAAATCATACTGTTAGATACTGAACTTGTCCTGGTTTTTAGCTTATAATCCAATGTTCGAGTCTGTCTACCTTATTCTCAGTAAGCAATTTCCCCCAACTCCAACCTAATCCTCACTTGATCTCTGTCTCCAATGCTAGTATTAAATCCTGCAGTGTTTGCATTTTAGCAATGATAATCACAACTCTTTTTCATTGCTGAGTCCACAATCAATTGAAAGTAGACACAGTAGTTCAAAATAACAATTTTATTACTAGTGAGTCCAAATCCTATACCACAGTTTAGATCTGACCTCAACTGGGTCTTCCTAATGGGAGACCAAGTCCAGACCTGAAGACAATCCGAACTGCTGCCCGGGACCCTCCTCAAGACTACCAGCTTTCAGCAAGCAACAGGCCCAGCCTCTCAGCACCTGGAGCAGGGAGCGGGTGGAAGCCAGGATATTTGCTGGCCAGCAAAACTTTCGAAGAAGAGAAGGGCTAAGAGGCCACACTGGCTTCTCACAGCCTTACCAATCAGAAAAAACACCCCCACGGCTGGGCTGGGGGATGAATGAGGAAGGTGTGAGCAAACAGGCTGGGCAAGTCATTCCTGAGGAAGTGGCACACGTACTTAATGACACACACAAGCCAATACCTCCCCCCAGTTCTGAAGTAGGATAGCTCCCCGTGGCTTCCCCATATATCATAAGCCTGTTAGAAGGTCACAACCACAAAGCTACTCATTTGCTCTGGCCACAGCCTCAGTCTCCATGTGGCTGCCACCAGCCCAACTGACTCAGCCCTAGTCAAGATGGTCAGTCTACAAAAGGCACTTGGTTTTACCTTGCAATGAGTCATTCTGAGTAAATATAAGAGCTGATGAACTCTGAGGGAACCTCAGTTCTGTTCTTCCATGAACCAGGGCACAGAAGCCCCTGCCTCTGTCCTTTTAAGGGGAATACCAAAATGTCCTGGCAACCTGTGGAGCCCCCCAAAGCTCTACAGCTCCCATGGACACCTGCCTCCTTCAGGAGGCCACAAATATGCCCACCTTGACTTTGTGCTCCAGCTGCCTTGTCTTTCTGACAAGCAAGGTCAGCAGATTAGAATTCTAGCTTTGCTTCTGGGCTGTGTGACTTTGGACAAGGAACCTGACTTTTTTGAACCATGGTGTCCTCATCTGCAAAATGAGGACAGCAAGCCCCTTTCAGAGACTGTTGGTGTGGCAGGCAGGGCCCCCCTGCAGCCTCCCCCATCCCCTACCCCACTCATACTCAGAGGTCTCTGCCTTGACACCTCCCTCCACGTTCAGGTTCCCCAGGAAGTTCCTGCCTACACCCAGGTTCACATAGGTGTTACCCCAAGTGCCCATGGCCACCCCTGCGTACTTCATTGAAATATCTACCCCAGTGCTTTGAGATTATTTCCACAACTATCTCACCTATCCAAGGTACCCCAGGGCGATAAGTTTGATTCTTTGCTCCCCATCGCCATGTTCAGTGCCCAGCATAGGGAAAAGACTCAGATGAAAGAAAGGTGAGGGCAATTGAATAGGAGAAAGTATTCAAATCACAACATTCCTGAGTTCTGGAAATCTATGCAACTTGTCCCTTTTGGTGTCTATAACTCTCCAAACACAAATTCTTACATCTTAGACTGAAAATGCCCTTTAAAGGCACTGGGCACAAACCACGGCCACTCCACAGGAAGCTGTGTGTGCTGCCCACTGGCCCTGGGTCAGCAGCTCCGAGCACAGGGTCACTGAGAATCCAGAGCCAGAGTCACGTGTGTATAGCCAGTAGTCTCTCCAACACAAACAGCCCATAAAGATAATACCAGTTTGTTCCAGAGAGAGGGGAAGGCTAAGCAGTTGCTGTTTTCCGGATGACTGAGTAGTCTCTACCCTGCCAACACAGACAGTCTCAACAGAATTTATTCAAAGCATTTTTCCCTCCTTGTTTCAGATTAAGGGGTTCCATGTTACTTCTGACCAGTGTGTGATAGTGATATTGGAAACAGGGAAGCTTCCAAGGGATATTTTAGTACAAGTCTCTCCAAAGCGTGTGCAAATTCAAGCATAAAAAACAGACAGGAGAGTGCACGGGAGAATGCCAAGTACACGCATGGTTTTCTGGGAAGTCTGTAGGTATAATTCCTACCACTGATTGGTCTCATTGTGCAAATCATTTTGCATATAGTGTATAGACATATTTTTTTAGCTTGACTCTCAGGCTAAGGAGAAAAACACTATGGCCTTTTATAAGGGAAAGTGTCTCCCTAAGGAAATAATTGAAGGCCCCAATTGCTCAAGTCTTTCAAAAGAGATCATACAGAGCTCTCCCGAAAACACTGTGGGGAATAATTCTGTGTTAGCTGGGGAATTGGCTAGATGATCTAATAGGTCTTTGCCCTCACTCTAATTTCTATGATTCATGTGTGACTTATTTAATTGTTATCAGCTATTGCAGGTATATAAAGAATGCTTTTATTCTTTAAAAAAATCTAAATTCAAATCATCTTTAATATCACACCAAGTTCTTACTCCCATCACCCATCAGAACACTGACATATTAACTTTTTGACCTGCCCTGAACCCTCCTGCTACCTCCCAGGATACAAAAAGTACATCTGCCACGCACTGCTGGGTGTAACGGGGAGCCCCCCACCCCACCGTGCATGGAAAACAGGTTTGGGAGAACTAAGGGTTAAGTGAAGTCCCCCAGGAATTCCAATCTGTTGCACGCTGCTAATTCCCACGCTGCCTGGGGCCTAGGTGTAACCACAGCTAGGAAACAATGCCTAACTGCCTTATCCTCAGCAGCATTTAGCATTTATCATGGTAAGAAAACCACCTGTTACTTGGGAGAGATTCAAAAGAATTCTTAGCCATAATTAAAGCAATAATGAATAAAAACATACTGTGAATTGCTACCCAAACCCCAGGCAGATGTGTTATTTAACTGTGGGTTTGATCTTTGCTATTAATTTGGAATAAAAACAGACAACAAAACGTATACCAAGCCAAGACCCGGATTGCCCCCTTTCAAGTTCTTGACAGTTGTGGTTAGCAACCCATTGCAAGCAGAGCTGACTGTTCTTGCAGACCTGTGTGGTGTCTGGCAGCTGGCAGCCAATCGGAATTAAATGAACCACCAGATCACTGTGACTGCCCACAGATGAACTTCAAGGAAATGGGCGAGCTGCAGGAGCCCTAGCATCCTCCCAAGATGCTGAGGGCTGTACACGCAGAGGCCTTCTAACCCTGCTGAAGCCAACAGCAGGTCTTCACCCCTGGAGGAACGCACACACCTGAGTGCTCGGAGCCCACCAGGAGAGACCAGGCATTTCATTGAGAAACATCTGAAAGCACATTTTTCCTCCTGTCAGCAGAAATACAGAAACCCACTTGGAAGGGTCAGTGACAGGGACGGGTCAATAACTTACTACCTGTAAGTTATTTTTCGTGGCTATTGATTTGTTTGTAGGGCTTTGGTTCTATCTCTTTAAGCTCCTGCAAAACGTTCAGAGAGAAGTGTGCTCCAGAGAGGGTGAAGGGAAGGGCAGTGGGGGGTGTGAAGTGAAGAAGGGGGGGGCAAAGCAATTTGTGGTACATGGGTGTTCATAACTTTGTATTAAACATTGCTCTTAAAAGAATTGAGAATTCAGTTGACAGATCTATGCAAATGTATGAAAAGTGGAAAGAGACAAGTTAGCGTTCATTTCAAAAGTTGAAAGCATCACTTTGATTTGCAGTGATCTTTAATCTACCTCTTTCACCACAAAGAAACATGGCAAAGAACAGAGCCACAAATGTCATGAAATAAAGCCTGTTAATGTTCTGTTGGCATATATTTTAATTCTTGAACAATTACTCTGCCATATACATTTATTCTTGAATTTTATATATTGACACATTAAATTTTGGAGCTGAAAGAGAAAATGACACATGTAAATACCCCCAGTTGCAGAACTGACTTTAAACTGTAGCCTACTAATGTGTGTGTGTATGTGCATGTGTGTGTGTGTGTGTGTGTGTGTGTGTGTGTGAGAGAGAGAGAGAGAGAGAGATACAGTAAATCTGTGACAAGTGCAAAGCAGTGCTGGCTTATTGCACTTGACTTAATGCCCTCCTCAAAGACTGAATATACACGTTCATGCCATGCAAAGGTTTCTGGCAGGCCTTTTCTGGGATAGACTATCATCTGTTTAAGATGGGATCTCTAAACTAACTAAAATAAATTGCACTGAAGTCAATTCATAGTTGAGAGTGGCCTTTATGTGACTGCAATCATCTTGTTGCCTTCCAACAGCTTGTCGTTGCCTTCAACTTAGTTACAAAATTGCCTAAATATGTCCCCAAATACCTCTTCTGTATTCACTTTCCATCACTCTACAGACTTTATCCTGGCCACAGATGAATCCTGATCACTTTGCAAAGCTTGCTTATTTTTTATTTCTATGTGTTTACTCACTCAATTTCTTCCTCTTGAAATGCCCTTCCCAACCAGTCCCTGGTGAAATCTCATCCCTAAGACCACTTCCTGGACACCAGGACCATGTCCTAGTTACCATGGTATCTCCAGCATCTACCATTATAACTGGCAAGGGGTAGGGCCTCAACATGCAGTGAGTGAATGGATTTTCATATCCTTTTCAAAAATTAGTTTTTTTAAAGATTTTATTTATTTATTTTTTACTGAGAGGGGAAGGGATAGTGGAGAAAGAGAAGGGGAGAAACATTGCTGTGAGAGAGAAACATCAGTTGGTTGCCTTACATACGCATCCCGACTGGGACTGAACCTGCAACCCAGGCATGTGCCCTGACCAGGAATCCAACCGGTGACCTTTCACTTTGTGGGATGAGCCCCAACCAACTGAGCCACATCAGTCAGGGCTCAAACAGTTTTTTAATGAAGCCTTTTCTGATTATTTCTCCCCTGGACCCAAGAGTGCTGGGTTGAGATTCTTTTGTGGGACTTCCATTTTCAGTGTAGTATTACACTTACTGTTTACTCTTCCACCCTGAGCCCCTGCCTCCAGCACCCCCTCCCCAGTGGCAGTCTCCTTGTCTTGCTGTCTGCTAGAGATATTAATTCACATACCTTACATGTACCTTATACTCAGTCAGTGTTTAATAACAAAAATAATACTATCTAACATTTAAACAGGGCAGAATATTTTACAAAGCACTTTCACATTCATTATCTCATATCATCGCTATGGAAAGTATATAAAACAGAAGGGGCCACCATTTGATAGACAGTAATAACAGGTGACATTAATTGAGGGCTTACTTCAAGCCAAGCATGTTAAATGCATGACCTTATTTAACCCTCACAACCCCATGAGGACACTCCTCTTTTTGTCCTCCTGTTATGGAAGAAGAACCTGCGGTCATGATCAGATAAGTAAAGGATATCCAGCTGGTAAGGAGCAGAGCAGGGGCGTGAGCCTGGATTCGTCCTGCTCCAGCATTGGGGCACTTAGTCATTGCCCCCAAATAAAGCTTAGAGAGGCTACCTGGAGATAGACCTATAAACAGCAGAGCTGGACAGGAAGTCAGTTCTTTCCACTACACTGTACTGTTTCTTCTGTCTTCTCTGCAAAGAACTCTGAGAAAAAAAAAAACTAAATATAGTTTGAGAGCTGAATCTCAATTGGTGGAGTAATGGTTAAGAGCACTCATAATGGAACCTGACTTCCTGGGTTCAAAGTCCAGCTCCACCACTCACCGGCAGTGTGACACTGAGCAAGCTGGTTAATTTCTCTGTGCCTCCTACCTTCACCCACACAATTGGACAATAATGTCTACCACTTAAGGGTGTTAGGAAGACAAATAAGTTAATACTGAAAAACATGAGGAAAGGTGCAAGCTTTATGCACACCTGGCACCTTGCCCCATCTGGTAGGGTTCTGAAGTCCATTGGTAAGTCCGTCAGTCCAAAAGGCCTTCACCCGGGCTTCCAGGATCTCTGGATGGTAGGGCCACCCCTAAATATTCAAGAGACTGATTTTCACTCCATACAGAACAGGCCTTCACATCTTAGCCCCAGTGTAATGACCTGGTAGGCACTCTACCATCTCCCCAGCCTCATGTATGAGCAAGAGAGATGACTAGGCTGAGGGTGAAGCTTCCTGCTGTGGAAACAGGTCTTCCAGCTCACCCCCGCCCAGAGCTCCCTCCTGGCCCATTAGGGAAACACTAACGACCATACAGATGCTCACTTTGCCCCCATTTCACACATGGTCCTCCAGATGGGACTGACATTCTACACTATCCCATTTTCCATTTGTGTGCACTTAACCCAACTAAAAGGCCACCAACAGTGCCCGTCTGGACGCGCTCCCAAGCCCTCTTATCTGTCCATCTTTCTACTCCCAGCTCTCTGCTTCTTTGTTACCTTCTGTCTGTTTTTCTGTCTCTCCTTCTCGGAGTCTCTCTCCATCTCTCTTTCTCTGTGTCAGTTTTTTTTTCTTTTTCTTTCTCTCACATATCACACATACCATACACACACAAACACTTCTGTCTCTCTCTCTCACGCACACACAACATGACATGCTAATTGGGCTCTCAAGTGTGTTTTCCTCACTGCTACAAGCAGAAATGAGTTGAGATGGGCTAGAAAGGACACACTTCACACCTGTCAGTTAAGCTCAGTTGCTTGTTGTGTGAAAATAGACCCGATGCCCAGGAACGGGCAGACCTGGCTGGACTGGGCCCAGCCTCAGCTGTCCCCCACAGTGGGCTCAGGGAACAAATGCTCCTTCTGTTTGCAGTGGATGAGAGCGTCTCCTGGAATGTCCTGGGAGCAGGTGTGGGCCCCTCCACAGGGTGGACAGAGGGTCCTGTTCCCAGAGAGCTTACAGAACTATCTGTACTGCAGTTGGCCAGCTATTTTTATAAAATTCCAAGTACAGAGCAAAAGGACAAATACCACATAAGAAGGAAGTAGGTGATGTCCTGGTGCTGATGTCACTGGAATATATCAGTAGCAAGGAAATGTCTTGAGACTGAACTGGCCATAATAAGAAAGAAATATTACCAGAAACAAAGGTGCCTCTATTAATATATTACTTTCGATTTAAAATGGGCTGCCAACTGGAACAGAGCCTATCAAGAATAAAAGCTGGATGTTGTTGCAAAGAGATGGTAGGAATATTTGAAAGGTTAGGCCAAGATCCAAGTCTTTGCCTACCATTTTATTTACTTGACAATTATTTGGGGGCTCATGGTGTTGAAAGCATGGTGCTAGCCGGAGGATGTCCCCCAGCCTCACGGAGCTCACAGGTTAGCTAGAGGAGAATGAGGACCAGTGAATGAAAAATGACCACTTTGTGTGCTGCTTGGAGAGAATAGGAAGGAGACTAATCAGCAGAGCAGTCAAGAAAGGACTCCAAAAGGCAGTTGACAGGGAAGCTGGGTCCTGACTGATGAGTAGGACTAACAAGCGGAGTGAAGGAAAGTGTGTTCCATGTAACAGAGACAGGAAGTGCAAGGGCCAGAAGTGAGAGAAACTGAAGAGGGGCGGGAAGCCAGATGGCAAGGGGTCTGGGAGCCTGTTGAGGAATCTGGGCCTCATCCTAAGGTCCATGGAAAGTACTAAAGGGTTTTAAGTAAGGTACAAAGTAATCAGAATTGCAGTTCAGAAATATCGCTCTGGCTGCTGTGGAAAGAAAAGAATGGAAGCAAGCAGGAGACTGTGATAGTAAACGGTGGAGGGAATGAAGGAATCAGTGGTATTTAGGAGGCAAATCAAGAGGGCTCGATTGCTGATTGAATGAGAGGCTGGTTAGGGAAAGGAATCAGGGAGACTCTCTGGACCTCAGGTTTTAAAGGTGGCAGAATTTCCTCCTTCAGAAAAGGTGGAAGAAGAGCATAGCGGTCAGGAGGTGATGTGTCCTGCCTGGGGCACGTTGACGATGCCTATTGAAATTGGTGGCACTCAGAGGCTAGAGTTACTTGTTATCCAAGCTCCTGGTGTTCAGGCCCCTGCATAATCCCTTCCTCTTGAGTGTGGGCAGGACCTGTGGCTTCCTTCTAACCAACAGAATATGGCAAAAGGGATGGGATGTCACTCCTATGGTTCCATTAGGTTACAGAAGACTCTCTTGAACAACTGGAAACAGACAGAGATTCTCGTATAGGCTGAGGAAGTGAGGGCCATGTTGGAAAAGCCCACATGGTAAGGAACAGCAAGTAGCCTGCAGAAGCTGAGAATGGCCTTCAGCCAGCAGCCAGCAAACAGGCAGGCCCTGCAGCATATAGCCACAAGTGGATTAACCACACCAACAACCTGGGTGAGCTTGGGAGTGGATTCTTCCCCTGGTGAGAGTGCAGTCCAGCCAACAGTCTGACTGCAGTCTTGGAAAGAAGACCTGAGCAAAGGACCCAGCTAGGCCATGCCTGGATTCCTGGCCCAAGAAAACGGTGAGATAATAAATGTGTGTTGGTTTAAGACACTAAGTGTGTAGTAATTTGTTACGCAGCAATAGAAAAATACAGCATCTAATTGCAGATAACAAACAAGCAATTGGATATTTAGGTCTGTACCACAAGACAGAGGTCAAGCCTGGAGATAGATATTTGACTGGTATTGACTTACAGATAGTAACTGAGGCTATGGTAGAGTATGCAGTGACCAGGAAAAGGTCAAGGATAGAAACCTGAGGGTCTACCTTCATTTAGTTGATGGATATATGAGAAAGAGCCTCAAAGGATTCTGAGAAAGAGTGTCCAGCAAGGCAGGAAGAAAACTTGAGACTATGGTCATATTAATTATAGAGTTCTTACATTTATTAAGAACTTTTTGTGTGTCAGGTACTGTTCCAAGTGGATGGTAAGTATTAATTCACTTAGTCCTTACAACTCCTCTACAAGCTATTATCATATTAGTGTCCTTATATTGCAGGTGAGGTGACTGAGGCACAGAGAGAATAAATAACTTATCCAAGGTCACACAGCTAGTAAACGGCAGAACGAGGATTCTAACTCAGGTGGCTGCCCTCAGATTCCATGTTCTCACCCATTCATGCCAAATAGACTCTTCCTATTCTGAGGAACAGACACCCAGTACAAACTGACTCAGCCATATGTGGGAATTTACAAGTTTACCATAACTAAAATGATGAGGAGTAGAACATATAGCAATTTCAGACACACCTGCAGTAAATTAAAACAATATTATTTCCCAATCTCTCTCCCTCCTCTCTCCCCCTCCCCCTACCTCATGTCCCCCTTCCACCTCCCTCTCCCACCCCTTCCTTCCTCTCTCCTTCTCTCAGCTCAGCTTTCTTTCTCTTGGTTTTATTCTTACACACGCTTTATTCACAAGATGGCAAAGATAGCTCCCAGCAGGTCCAGCCTGGCATTATCTTCATGTGAGAGCTCCTCTCATATTACTTGCCAACACTAAGTCAATTATTGGGTCCAGAGAAATGAGTTCCCCCTCCCTCACCCCAAATGTAGAATTGAGAGGTGGGTGCAAGAGCCAGACAAATAGAGCCCATGTGTCAGATTTAAGTGGCGAAGGGAGCCCTAGCCAGGTAGCTCAGTTGGTTAGAGCATTGTCCCAATATGCTAAGATTGGGGTTCAATCCCCAGTCAGGGCACACATAAGAATCAACCAATGAATGCATAAATAAGCAGAACAACAAATCAATCTCTCTCTCTCTCTCAAAATCAATAAATAAGTTTTTAAAAAAATTTTAAGTGGGGAGGGGTGCTATAATAAAGACGTGGCTTATGCATTTGGCAAACAGGGGCTTTCTAGTATTGCACATAGAGGTTACCCCCAGTCATGGGCAATACTTGACAACTGGCAGCGGCCCAGCAGGGGCACAACTGGGAACCCAGCCTGCCCAGCTAAGCTTGCCACATAGCATCCTGTTGCACCTTCCCATGATGCACCTTCTCTTCAGGCAGAAGAACAGAAGGGAGCTGGGCCACACAGGCCTTCTCCCAAACTCACCCATCAGATGATTCACCTCTCTATACAGCTTTCTGCCCACCCCTCTGCCATCCCCTAGGGAATAATGAAGAAGGAAAAATATTCCTAGGTACACTCTTAGAAGGGCTAAAATTTAAAAACCTGACAATACCTAGTGCTGATGAGGGAAGTCTCACCCAGTGCTGATGGGTTTTAAAATAGTACAGTCACACTGGTGGACAGTTTCTAATGGAGCCAAATGTACTAGCAATCCCACTCATAAGTATTTAACCCAGAAAAATGAAAACATATGTCCATACAAAGGTCTGTACGTGAATGTTTACAGAAGCTTCATTCATAGTCACCAAAATCTGGAAACCATCCAAGTTGATGAATCTCAAAAGCATTGTGCTAAGTTAAAGGAGCTAGTTTCAAAGGGGCGTATACTATGTGATTCCATTTATATGATATTCTGGAAATGACACAATTATAGGAACAAAAATAGGACCAGGAGTTGCCAAGTGTTGGGGATGGAGGGTGGGATTAGATAAGGGAACTTTTTGCAGTGATGGAAATATTCAGGATCATATTAATGACAGTGATTACCCAACTGTGTACATTTGTTAAAATTCTTAGAACTGTGCGTGTCAAATGAGTGAGTATTCCTGTTTGTAAGTTAAACTTCAATAAACCTAAAACAAAACAAACAACGAAAATGGGAGTGTTATGCTAGTTCTCAAACATTAATGTGCTTCGGAATCACCAGGAAAGACTGTAAAACAGATTGCTGACCCCACCACAGTTTCTCATTCAGTGAGTCTGGGGTGGGGCCTGAGAACCTGCATTTCTAACATGTTTCCAAGGGATGCTGATACGAACAGAAAGGGACAAGGGTTCCTCCTTAGCTGGGTATTTGAGCCAGCCCAGGGAAGGTGGTGGATCTCTGAGGGAGACCAGCCTTCTCACGGACAGCTGCACAAGTAAGGCTGAGGGTTTCCAAAAGGACAAGAAGGTTTGTTTTTCCGAAGGAGGAGGATAGGAAGGTCAGTAGCTCCAACAACACCAACTTTGGAGGCACACCGGAGAAGCCAAAGAAAGTGTTTCTCCAAGAAAGAGTTGGGAGTGCTGTCAGATGCTCACATGGGTCAAGAAGATAAGGACTAAGGCTCCTTCACTAGATTTAGCAGCATGGAAGTCACTGTGACCTTGGAATGACCACATCAAGAGACCATGTCAAGTGTCAACAGTGGAGTCAGGTTGCAGAGGGGTCAGGATGCCAGGTGGGCAAAAAAAGGAGGGGATTTACACATCCCACCCAGCAAGTGCGGAGCACATATGTACTTCTGTGAGGCGGTGTGATGGCGGGGTGTGGATTACATTTCTTTTTTTAATATGGGAGATACTTAAGTGAGGAAAGGAGTCAGTAAATAAGAGGAGGTTGAAGACAGAAGAGAAAGAGTATGTCATTGAGAGAAGCCCTTAAGAAGGCAGGTCAGGGAGGGACCCAGAGCACAGATGGATCCAGAAGCTGCAGAAAAGCACAAGGTAGGCACGGCACAGCAGGGAAAAGGTGGGGTGCAGATGTAGGTGGGTTTGTAAGTTTAGCAGAGGGAAGTAAGTGTGCTCCCATCTGCTGGCTTCTATTTGCCTAGGTAACAAGTCAATCGAGGGAGGCCCTGATACAGTGCACTGAGAATTCAGTCTCCCAGGTCAGAGTGCAAACTTGCTGGATAGTAATGGATGAGTTACTCCGATGCTTAACCAATGTCTGTAGAGGGGAATAGTAATAGGGCCTTTCTCGACATAACAGTGCTTAGAATTGTGCCTGAAACCCAGCATGTGCTCAGAAAGTGTTTGCTTACTACAAGTAAAGAGTTTAAAGAGTGAAGAGAATATTTGAAGTAAAAACTATTTTCCATAGAACTGCTAATAGGTCACAGATATTAAAGTTTAACCCTCTACCCAAAGAAGTGAAACCCTCATTAATTCGGTCACCAGCAGTCTAGGCAATCTGTGAAACGTCATTAGCTGACCCTCTTCAACCTCAAACAGAAGGTCACCTTTGTTTGTGAAACTCTGGGGCCAGTGTGAGCACAAGTCCCAGATTCTCCCAACGCCTGAGCTACCACCCGCTGTGGGAACGTGAGCATTTTGCAGGCAAGGCCATTATTAAGGTCACCTCTAAAGTTCCATCAAGACCCAACACGTTGATGTTTCAGAGGCTCAGAAGTGAGTCACTAGCCTACAGTTGGCACCTTCTAATGGATCCATTGTGTAAGACACCTGAATAGCAAAAGCAGGGGTCACTGGACTTAGTTAACCTGGGAGGACCAAAGATGACTCCCCCCCCCAGACTCAGACCACCAGGCACCAGCCAAGGCCATGAGTTAAGGACACTGCTTCCATTTCATATAACAAGTGATAACAAGTGAAAAAGGGAGAGCTTTTTTTCCCCCCTCAAAGCATTCTTCCCTCCATTCTGTGTGCCAGAGCTGAGCTTGCATTTCCAAAGAGCTTTTTCTCCCGGGATTCTTTGGGCATGAGTAGGTAAGAGAGCTGTCCCAGGTGTGGGCTTCCATTTAATCACAGGAAAAGCAGAACTGCTCCAGTTCCTTTGTTCCTTTTCCAAAAGGTGAGGCTTTTCTGAGCTTCTGTTTTTTCCTTTATGACCTTTCACTTAGCAACTACCTAAAAGGCAGTCACCACATTTTATCAGTTCTAGAATGCACATTTTCCTTTCATTTTAACATCTGGGAAATGGGGGTATATTTTTCAGCCCATGGTACCTTAGCTTTGAGTGATAGTCAAATTGCCCATCTGACAACCAATGTCTATGTTTTGATAAACTACAGAGCTTGGCCTTTAGCAACTACCTCAGTGCTGGGGCTTTGTTTAAAAATGTTCTCCATAGGTCTAACCACGGCTCGGGGCATTTGACAGGATGCCCCCATATTATGGTGGAGCACAAGAGTTAGACAGATTCAGTGACCTGCGCAAAGCCACAGGGTTAGTAAGTAGTAGAGTGGGATGGTGCAAAGTCACACTGCTTCCTGGGTCTGAATCATCAGCCAACCATATCCATGGACATCACAGAAATGAGCAAGGTCCACAAGAGGGTTTCAGCTTAAACTCTGTTACCCCAGATGGACATACACAGACAGCCATGTGCAGGGAAATTTAGAGCCAGCTATGGGAAGAAGCAACCAGAAAACTGGTGCTTTGCCTGGGCCTCGGGGTCCTTATAAATGTGGTCACAGTAACAAGGACCACCACTTCCTGAGGGCTTGCCTACATCTGGATATGTGCCCAGCATTTCACCACATTGTCCTGTCTATTTCTCCAACAGCCCAAAAAGTGGATACCGTTTTCCTCATTAGAAACTGTTGCTTCAGATGTTTCAGTAACTCACCCAAGATTACAGATCTAATAAGTAATTCTAGTTGTACTCTGAATTCAACTCTGCCTGGTTGGCTCCCAGGAGCCAACCCCGAGCCACTCTGCCCCGCCTGTCAAAGGGAGTCCGTGACCACGTGACCTCTCAATCCTGTCCCTGAGAGGTAGTGATACTGCTTTCATGAGTAAGTATGCAATGGGACTATGCTCGGGGGCCATGCTCTATGATGAGCTATTTAAGAGTGATCTGGGGTCGGTGCTTTCTCAAAAAGTAAAACATAAAATGACCACATGATCTAGCCATTCCACTGTAAGTGTACACTCAGAGAACTGAAAGCAGAGACCCAGATGGATACTTGCACACTGATGTCTACAGCAGCATTATTCACAATGGCCAAAAAGATGACAGCAACACAAATGTCCGTCAACAGAGGAACGAATTAACAAAACACAGTACATACAGGGTGGGGCAAAAGCAGGCTTACCATTGTTTCTACGGAAAATTATGTAATAATTAGTAAATAATAATACAAGGATAAACTCTTTTGTGTACTCACAATGGTAAACCTACTTTTGCCCCACCCTGCACTTGAAATGGAATATCATTCAGCCTTGAAGAGGAATGAAATGCTGATGTATGCTACAACATGGCTGAATCTCGAAGACGTCATGCTAAGCGAAATAAGACAGTCACAAAAGGACAAATACTGTATGATCCACTGACATGAAGTACCCAGAACAGGCCGATTCACATATACAGAAAGTAGAACAGAGGTTACCAGGAGCTGCAGGGACAGGAGGACACGTTCAGACCTGTCTGGGAGGATGGGAGAGTTCTGGAGATGGGAGGCGGTGATGGCTGCACAGCGCTGCGAATGTACTTAATGCCTCTGAACTGTTCGGGGGCACGTATACTCTATCATAATTTTCTAAACTGCTGAAAATTAAAAAATCAGGGACTAATCATGCCATACCAAAGCAAGAACAGGCAACCTTTTGAGACGTGGGTGAAGACAGAGTAAGGAATCACGTTCTGAAGTCTGTCCTGGAGACAGGTGAGGGCGTGAGAGGGGAGAGCTGCAGGTGCTGGGAAGAGAGAAGATGGGACCCACACAGGAGGTGAGTTCTGCTAGACAATCCTGGGCACAGGCCCAGAGCATCTCAGAGCAGATGGCAAGTTCAGTCATGACAGCAAGGACCAAGCAGAGGGATTCCATGTCGTTGAGAAATGAACCATCCATCTCAGGACTCTGGGGAGTTCCTTTAAAAACAAGGCACGCAAGCCCTTTCACATACTAAACAATACCATATCCTTCCTCAAGCCTGTAAATAAACATCTGTGCATCCTAGTTCTCCTTGCAAGGGAAGCTGCTGACTTATGAAGTCATTATTTGGCCTTCAGGAGACATTCAAGTAAGTAATCTAAAATGTTTACTCACACCAGATCCCAAATATCTGGACTACAGAGCGTTGTGGTGCTCATGATGAATGTGTGCTGACCGGTGGGAAGGGCTTTGTGGGTGGCTTTGAGGGCCTCTGTCCCCTGCAGAGAGGCTGGGTTGCCAGCTCACTACCTTGCTGGACATCTTGCCTACCTCCTGTTGAAACAAGCTGCACCCTGATGGGATGCTTTCATACTGGTTTTACAGAGAAAGGAATAAAGTCCTCTGTTCAGAAGAATCAGGAAGGACTCTCGTATTCAACCCGTCTCAGCTCTTGTTTGTGTGGGTGTTGTGGGTGGAGATGAGAAGGAAGATGAGACAGGGCACATCTCATCTAGGTATCGTGGGGGCTGCGGAAGAGTCTGCACTGGTTTCAAGATTTATCAGAAAAACAAACAAAGGAAAGTATTCTCTGAAAATGTTGCAAAAGTCCCAACTCAGGATCAGAGGGCAATCTCACTTAGTCCCTCCTGTCTATTTCCGTTGGTCTGCATAAATCTAAGAACCAAACCAACTAGCTCCTTGCAAACTTCACCTGCCCGGTACAGGCAGAGCCTGGAGCCCGGGCTGGGTGGGGCTGTGGTGGGGACAGTTACCCTGTTGATCTGTCTCGGTTTCCTCTCTCCAAAGTGAAGAGATTGAAGTACATGGTTTCTAAGGGTAATATGTGTGCAGTGTCTCCATTCATTTTGCGTTTATAATTTTTAATGATAAAGGTGACATAACAACAGTAAAATTCATGAAATGGATACATTGAATCACCTCTAAACCTACTATTGTAAGTCTCTTAGTTTTATATTGAAATGTTTTAGACCTTGCAGCATAACTGGTTTAAAAAAGCATAAAGTTTCTGAATCATACTAAAATCTTTTCGCTGGTTTTTTTAAGAAAAAAGGTATTTATTAATACATTTGACTTTTTCCCCCACGGCAAAGCACTTGTAGTTTCTGACCTCCAAGGTCCTGGTCTATGTCATGATGTCTCTTGTTGAGTGCTGTGGGTTGAATGGTGTCCCCCTCAGATTCATCTGCTGAAGTCCTAATGTCCTACCTCTGAAAGTGACTGTATTGAGGCAGCGTCTTTAAAGGAGGTAATTAAGTTAAAATGAAGTCGTAATGTTGTGGTCTAATGTGACTGGTGTTTTTATAAGGAGAGATTAAGACACAGACACACCCACAGGGAGGGAGGATCGCGTCTGACACAGGGAGAAGGAGGGTCCCATGAGCAATGGACAGTCTCCTCAGAAGAAACCTCCCTGCAACACCTTGATCTCCAAACACTTCTGGCCTCCAGCACTGTGAGAAACAAACTCCTGTACCTTAAGTCCCCCAGTCTGTAGCATTTGTACGGCAGCCCTAGCGGAGTAATACAGTGGGATGCGGCTGTCTTTTTTAGTGAAATTTCCTGATCACACTGAACAGTCCCTGATGGCAGGGCCCTACCTCTAGTAATATCCAGGAAGACACCTACACACATGCAGTTTCAGTGGCTAAAGGGCTATTAAGTTCTAACGTGAGTGTGTTTTGCAACAATTTTTTTTTGATCCTGTAACAGAACAGGGTCTTGCAAAGCAACCACATCCTCTCCCTCAGCTGCTTCTCCCTTCCTGCCAGCCCACTGCTACATGCTGAGATGCTCTGAGAGTGAGCCCAGGACAAGGGTTCAGTGGAATACCTCCCTCAACTGAGCCTGCCCCTTAGGTCCTATCGGAGAAAGTTTGCTTAAGTCTATCCACTTTTCCCAAAAGGAGATAAGAAACGTCTCACACAGCCCACAGGACTGCGGCTTCTTCCAAGCATATGGAAGGAAGAGGCATTCCCCAGGGATCAGATCTTCGACGGCTCATCCCTCCAGTTTTGTCCTAACAAACACTAACAGACACAGTCATTTGGCAGCAGCAGCTAGAGCAGCCTCATTCACCTGCCTAAAGGGGAGAATGTGCCCAGGAGCACAATATCGTTTGCTTTGAGATTTAAAGTTCCAGCTTCCCCCATGCACAGCCAGCCGGTGTAGGACTGGGCGGCTGCACAGAGACTCGTGTGCACTGTGACCAGCACAGCATGAAACAGCAACACAGAGTCAGGCTGCTTTCCCTCAGGGGAGCAGACCACCAGGCCCCTTGGCTTTCAGTGGGTATCACCAGGAGCCACCAAGAGTCAGAAAGGTAAATAATCCACCCTTTCCTCATTTTCTACTAAGTTCTGAAGAGAGAACGGAGGGTGAAAGGGATGTGCCACTTCTGGACCAAACTGCACAAACGAGTTGCTGGAGGTAGTTGCAGCCCAACACCCAGGCTGACTTTGAAGGGGTAGGGCCTAGAAAAGAGCATTCAACATCGTACATGCAGGAAAGGATGGGGCCTGAACATCCCCGAGGCTTTCTGGTCCATCAGACAACCAGGAACGGCACTTGGACAACTGCCAAAAGGCACAGCAACTTTAGTGAACATCGACAACTGACTGCTGCGGTTACAACTCAGTTTCAGCTTCTGCCTCAGCCAGACAGTTCCTCCTCTTTCTCATGGGGAACTCTCCCATGACCAAACTACCTCCTCTCATTAAAGATCAGCCTTTGCATTATCACTTCCTTTGCACTGTCATTGAGGCCACAAAAATGAACAGGAGAGAGTAACACCCACTAGTCCTGCCCACTGGTGTTCCTCTAACCTCCCCCACAATGTCATGTTTTGCAGGGTCGGGGAGCCATTCGGTAGGTGCTTTTTATAAGGAGAGATTAGGACACAGACACACCCACAGGGACCAGGGAGGGAAGATCCAGCCAGGGCTCCAGGCCAGGGCTGACCTCTGGAAGCAGGTAACAGAGAACAGGGCCAAAGCCCTCCGAGCAGTCCTAACCTTGTGCTTATTCAGAGTCAGCAATGACACCTGCAATCTCAGAAGAAGGCACTGACAAAGCAAAGGAAAAGGCTCCGTCTCTGTGGGTGTGCCTTCCATGTACATCATCCCACTTACCCCTCACACATGTGTAAATTATTCATCCCCCATCCTGTCCTGCCGAGGAAGCTCCCTCCCTCTGACCTTTGCTCAAGGTCACCTTCTCAGTGAAGCCCTCCCTGGGACCATGTGGCCTCACTTCTTGGCAGAGGTGAACAAACTGCCATATCAGCTGGCAACGTGGGACATGGAAACCAAGCAAAATTAGGTGCAATAGGACCCACTGGGGAACAGACATGTGCTGTCTACATTTTCTTTGAGAAAGGCTAGAAAAGCAAAGGCAAGTTGAAGGACCCAGGAGAAAAGAGAAAAGTGACAGCTGATTCCAGGCTGTCAAAAGAAGAAAAATATAGGAAGAGGAGGCGAAATGAAAATAGGAACAGAGCTGGGGGTGGTGGAGCCCACCCCAACCCTGGGGCTTTCCTTTGCAGCAGATGGAGAAAGGAACAATTCATTCAGCATCCTGGAGAGTCAGGGAAAGACAGAGAGCAACCAACATGTAAGAGGGTGGCCCTTTTAACAGTCTAAGGTAGCTCTGAGGGTTGGAGGGGGGATGGGACTTCAAGAGGCTGGGATGAGAAAGTTGGGGGTGGGATGCTCCTCTAAAGGAGGGGTGAGGAGCCTGGGTAGTGGTGTCACACGCGCAGTGGAATGGAGAAGGAACTCCACGCCTCTCTGAACGAGAGCTGCCTGCACAGCCAGACTGTCCAGGACCCACTGATGCAGGTATTCCAGGGGCCCAGGGACCTGAGAGTTTGAGACCCACTGTGGGTACTTGGCTTTGGAAAGGAAAGAATTCAAATCTGAGCCAGCATTGAGTTTAAAGTGTAAATAAGAAAGTGGGCTACTCCACAGATAGAGCAAACCCCCCTTTAGCAAAATTTGCTTCCTTTATTGGGGTTCATTTAATGGGTGGATAGGGTACTCAATAAAGGGGAAGAATAAGGAATATTAGGATCTTCCCGGGAGAGGGATGATTTCTCAGAGGAGCTCGGTCAGCCATTTTGTTTCCTTACATGGGCTTTCCGTTTCCAATCGTGATGGGGCGGGAGGGCGGTGTCTCATTTAGCATGCTAATGTATTACAATGAATGAGCATATAATGAGGCTAGGGGTTACCATTAGGTGAAATTTGTCACCATGTTGGATGGAGCTAGTGTCTGCTGGTTTTAAGCCATAAATCCATAAACCCATGGGGGGGGGCGGTTGGGAAGGGGTGGTCTTCCTTCTTCCTGACAGTTCCTGTATCTTTTATCAGCTGCAGCTGTTTCGCCACATACCCTGTCTCACCACTGCTAAAGGGAGGTCAAGCTGGGCTTCACTGATGGCCGTTCCCAGAAGCTCTGAGCTAAAAGCTCCCTTTTTCCGATACCAGGGTGTACATGATGGACAGGCAGCCCATAGTACCTTCCCTTGGCATGTGGGCCCAGGATTCTTAGAGAAGGATGCAATGGATACAAAATATCATGGGTGGGCTTGCACTGTTGTGTGTTCACCCCACCTCCGGAGGTTCAAACGTCTATCCTGGGAAAGGTGCCTTGTTAGGAAAACACTGAAGGGTGCTTGTGGTCACAGGAGTGCAGGACAACAGACTGAGGCGCTGCATGATGGGGACCAGGTGGCAGCGCCAGCTGGCTGGAAAATCCAGCAGCATTCCGGGGACCAGACAAGTTCTGCTGGCAAGGAACTCCTTTAGGGTGGTCTCAGAACCAGGATGCATGTGTGGCTTTCACGGAGAGAGGCTCTGGACTTGGCCCCACGGTGAACTGGCCAGTAGGCAGGCTGAACTCACTAGAAGCATGGAAAGGCTTTTCCAGTACCTCTAAGAGCATTTGGTCCTCTCGGCTTAAGTTACTACTGAATTTAAGGTCACCCATATGGGTGAAAGGACAAGAGGCCCGGGGTTTGCTTAAAAGTCTCCAGCAAACCGAAACAGGTTAGGGGAGGAGACAGGAGAAGCACGATGGGGTAAATGTTAATCTGTTTTGGAGCTGGTGAGGGATGCCAGGGAATTTGTGATACCCATGGATGTTATCACAGTGACCCTTCCACACCAGACCAGCAGCAGCACCTGGAACTTCTAACAAGTTGCAAATTCTCAGACTGAAGCAAGAGACCCCAAGTCTACTAAATAAAAAACTGTGGGTGGGGCCGGGCAATCTGTGTTTTCAGAGGAGCGCTAGAGGCTTCTGCTCTGAGATGCTGATGTTTTCTCAAATTTAAGACTCCTTGCTTTATACCATTTGCTCTCCTCTAGTGTTTGTGAGATTATTTCCACAATAAAGGCTTTTTAAAACAATCCCCATGAACATATTTGTCTTTGAGTTGTTTATTTTTTACATCACTTGTCTTCAATTGCTATTTAACTATTGTTTTGATCTTTCCCTGAAGCCCGAACAAAAAGCCAGGAAGCAGATGCAGCTAGGACCGGCTCCCTCTCTCCCTCGCAGTTCTGCAAATGTAAACTTCCTGTAAGAGACGCCCCGGCGGCCGCCGCCACCACTCACACCTGCAGCACCCTGTCTGCCGGGGGCGTGAGGCTGAAGAACTGCCACGGTCCAGGTGCAGGCCATTTTGGAGAGATTTTCCCGGGTTCTCAGACGCCGGTCTCCGCGTGAGCCAGACTTCTTAGAGCCCGGTCCCTCCCTGACCGCACTGCCACGCATAGGTCCTGAGGGAGTCACTCGGCGCTCGTGAGAAATACCCCCCTGGATTGACTTTCAAAACTGCAACTCACAAGGCAGGGGTACTCTGGTCTTTGCCGTTCTCCCCAGTTCCCAATCGTGGGAGGCAACGGACTGCCGTGGGAGGGCAAGGGTTAAGAGCAAGGGGCCATCTCCATCTCCTTGCGCCCCTGCCCCCACCGCCTTGTGCTGTAAAACAATCCCTTCGTCTCCACTTTAAGACGTTAGCCTCAGGGGCCATTATAGGAAGGAAGGTAGCCGGGCTCTTTTATCTGCGAGAATCCATTAAGCTTGGCCTCGGTCAGCGGGCCTTTCGTCTCTGGGTTTCTGCACGAAGGCACCCTGTGGCGACTCCTCCCCAGCGAAGACCCGGAACCCTGCAGGAGCTGTGGAGGTGGTGGCAAGTAAGAAGCTTCCAAGCCAAACTAAAGTTAAAATAGAGCCACGGAGCTCTGCTGAGCTGGGGGGGGGGGCGGGGACGGGAGCCCTCCAAAGCACCCAGTCACACACCTTTGGGCCCTTAGCAGGTCTTCCAGCACAATCTTGGAAGGAGTAAACTTTTTCGAACGCCAGAGGGGAAAGGAGCCTCCCCTGCGGATGCGGATGCATACCGCTGCGACTTGAGAGCAAGAGCACATGCGCACGTGGGGTGTGGGTCGTGGGTCTGCGCGTCCTCGGTTGGAAGGACAGCGTGGACACGTCTGCGCTGGGGGCCCCTGGAAAGGAAAACACGCCCCGCGCGTTCGGCTGTGACCCTGCGGGACAGTGTGCGTTTTCCCACTGGGAGACTGAAGAGGGCCCTTTACCTTCCTTTGGAAGCTGTGGTGCACAATGCCGGCTGGAAAGCCCTGGAAAAGGCATGAGAGGTTTCACGTGGCTCATCAGAAAGTAATCTAACACCGGTTAATTACCAAATGCCCACTTTGCCTGTGCGTTCTCTTACCTGGTACACCAATCCAAAAAACCAACAAGGGGACGCTGAGGGGCCCAAGGCCCAAGTGACCAGAGCGGCTATGAATTCTGGTCTGGGGATCAGAGGAAGCAGGGAAGGGAAAGTGAGGGGAGGGGAGGGAAGGTGGTGGGAGCCGGGCAGGGCCCTGGGAAGATCCAGTGTGATGCTTTAATGGCGCTCAGGGGGAGGGATAGTCCTTTTTTAAAATTGCCTCCACTTCAGACTAAGAGAAGCAGAGGAGGCAGGACAAGCAACAGAACAAAACTCTTTAATTATCTACTGTATCCAGGCTAGAGACAGAGTATCAAGTCTGGGAGTCTCCTGCTTGAAATCTCTGTGGAATGACCTTGTTTGGATCTTCTCCTGCTCTTTCCCCGTGAATATAAATATTTTCTCCACTTGCCATATGTTACCCACGCACTTCCACAGACCCCACCGCCACCGCCCTGCTGGGCTCCTTGCAGAAAAGAAAGTCTGCCCTCCTCTCAACCTGCAGGGCAGGGGAAGGAGGGAGCAGTGTTGTTTAAGGGACAATGTCACTTTCCTCTTCGTCAAGATTCTTTGTCAATTGCTGGGGAAATAATTGACCTCAAGCTCCTTCAGTCACAACCAATAGAAAAATGGAACGATGACGTGTTCGGCTGCTAAGGGAAGGCAGGCAGGAGAGCTGGAAAACAAAGGTGGTGGGGGATAGAGCTGATGTGAAAAATATGTAAAGCTTCGTGTTGGAATTCCTGGGAGACAGAACAATTTCACTTAAATATACAGCAAAACAAAAAAACTAGTATTCTGTCGACTTGCCACATCTTCAAGTTTGCGGTCCTTAATTTATGCCTTTGCAGAGCTTAAAAGGAGAAACCCCAACACAGAGGCCCTTTAATACAGCTGCAGTCTTTTGGGTTCTCTGACCCTTAACTCACACAATGGTACTTCTTTCCAACATCCTCCACTCCACTAGCAGCCAGAATGACTCAGTTCTGTCTGCATCAGGGGCCTAGGGAATGATTTGAAGTTCAGTGAGTATTGTTGGGGGTTTTTTGTTTGTAAGCAGTGGGAGAGAGTAGCAGGAGAGAAAGGAGGCCACTAGCAGGAACAAGAAGGCTGATAGTTCCTGGACAGAAAGCCAAGGAGAAATTCATAAATTGCCTTTGCTTAGTTCCCTGGGAGAGATGCTGGTTAAGATGGTTTGCTAAAACAAATCTCATATTTCAGGCCTCAAGATGTCCCATTTATGAAGCTGATCCTCCTCCAGGTTGGACCAATCAGGAAAAAAATCAATAAGGACATTTGATGCCATCAGTGTGGTAACAAGCAAGAACGACCTCTAACAGCAGCTCAGCTGGACCTCACACACAAGCTCTGAGCCCCAACTGTGCGGCTGGTCTTGGAAGGGGAGAAAAGAAGACTTTGGACAGAACAACTTCAGATGCTACAAAGACAGCCCAGCAGTTTTGCCGGTTCAAATTCCTCTCCTGAGAGACTAAACCTGAATGGGGGATGGGTGAGTCCTGACCAACAGTCACCATATGGGAGAACTAAGGTCCTGCCTTCTCCAGGCTTAGCACAAAACAGAGGGTGAGGCGAACTGTCGATATGGCACAAACCCCTGTGCCGCAGGCAGAAGAAGCCACCGGAGCCCGTACATGAATTTCCCAGCAGTCTCCATCTTCTTCATGGAGCTGGAAGAAGTGGTGGGGATGTGTGCACCGTCATCTGGGGAAGAAAGCATGTCAGTGCTCAGAAAACGTCTCGTGGTAGAGTGAAGACTGGCAAAGCCCAATGGAAACTTTCAGCAGCAAATATTTAGTCTCACTGCGGAGATTTCCTCAGTAGGATAATACATTTTTCTCAAATGGTATTTTTGAAATTTTTGTGTCTGCTCAGGTAAACGTGTTAATAGGCATATTTCCTTTTTTAACATTTTTTTAAAATATTGACTTTTAGAGAGAGAGAAACATCGATTTGCTGTTTCACCTATCCATGCATTCATTGGTTGACTCCTGTATGTGCCCCGACTAGGGATTGGACCTGCAACTTTGGCATATGGGGATGACGCTCCAACCAGCTGAACTGACCTGCCAGGGCCTGCACATTCCCTGATCCCTTCAGCCTCTCACAAGTGCTTTCCAGGGTCTTCTCCGGACTCATTCAAGTCATACCCAATTGGTAGCTATATATTACTACCAGTGGGGTGGTGTTAGAAAGAAAGAAAGCCTACTGAAAGAATTCTTTAGGTTTCATCCTTATTTGAAGCTGTTGACCCCTATTTCATGCTAAGCTAGAGAGATTTTTTTCCAAATACCATCCTTGAAAAGAGCTAGATCTGGACTAGTTTTGTTCTAGCTGCATCTGGAACTTTCATTCTAGAATCCAGCAATTCTTCAGTCATAAAATATTCTAAATAAGCCTATTAAGCATCCCCCACCAAGTCCACCTAATGGCTCAAAGGTGAAGCCCGGGAGTTGGTTGCCTGGTACTGGGAGTCGATTTGCATTGAACATTCCATGTTCTCTTTCAGTCTCCCTGGTGACTCCTGCCATTCATGTCACCAAGCTTAAGGTGAACTCTGTGGCTGTAATAGTTAGGAAGGCTAATTGGCTCATGTGAGGAGAATAAAACCTATGGCTCAGCCTCGTTAGCCTTGCATTAAATCTAACATATCAAAGTACAACTGAATGAACATAGCTCTTGCCTGGAACATATCTGTAACTCACTAGAATTAAAATTGGGTTCTAACTGAGCATTGCCTCATTTGTGATATGTTCTGGAAAGAAAACAGAGAAATTAGACTCAGATGCTAAGCAGTATTCCAGATTTATGAAAATTAAATGTTTTTAAACTACAAGGTCTGGCAGAAGTAATGCCTGCTTGAGTGTGGTTGGTTGGGTAATAAGGGTGTAATCATTTGTAGTTTTAATTTGAACATTTCACCTAAAATGTCATATGGTGTGCTTGAGTGTGATGTTGTTATGTTACAGAATTACATGCTTATGATTTTGTAATAAAAAGGGGTGTTATTTGTGCCAGGCCCTGTATATATATATATTTGTTGTACAAATAATTTGCTTAAATATTTTAAAAGACTGAAATTTATTATGTGTATATTATGATTCTATTTCATTTAAAAATGCCTAGGAAAAGAGCTGAAAAGAAATACATCAGGTAGTTTGAGTTTTATTTAAATGGCAGGATTATGGGTAAGTGATTTTTCCTCATTTCAATTTTCCAAAATGTCACTGAGTGCCTACAACTACTTTTAATGTAATAAAATACAGGATCATTCTATAAACATTTATTAATACTTATGCATAAGAATCACTATTAAAAAGTGACTGAAGTGTAATTCCTGAGTTCTGGGAAAACAGTAACTTGAACAACAAGTGTAAAGGAGGAATAAAAGGAAGGAAGGAGCAGTCGCCAAGTGCTTCCTGCTGTCGGTCAAGCATCTCACAGCATCATCTCATTTAATTCGCCCTCGCGGGGAGATCGACAACCGCTGACCTCACAGAGTGGAGGGATGGAGTGCTGAGTGCATATGCAAACTCCCCGACATCTCACTGGGAAAGGAGACATGCAGACTCAGTTTTGCCTGCCCAGGAGGCTCTTTCTTCCTGCTACAGAGAACACCAAAAAACAGGAGAATCAACATTTAATAGGTTAGACACGTAAGTAAATAATGTGTCAACATTGTATCCAACCAAAGGTTCTGTACTCAACAGTACAGCTGGGCTGACCACGCCCCTCAGACAAAATCGCACCCCCACTCACATACACACATGTACATATACACACACACATACAGACACATATACTCATGCAGATACCCACAACCACACATATACACAGAGACAGACACACACACGCTGCTGCTCTCACTGCTTGGACTGAGGGGGATCGCCCAACCTGAAACCCTGTGCCATTCACTTCCTAGTGTCAGTCAGATCCTTTCTCCCCAAGAATTTGAATAAGGAAATGTATACATGTGAAGTCATAATAAGCTTAATCCAGAGGTTAGGTTTATTGCAGGGCAGGAGCTGGAGTCGGCTCTAGAAGGAGCAAAGATATGGAGGATGGAGACCTCGTGGACAGGCAGAGAAGATGGTTTCCCAGAGGGAACTGAGGCAGAAATGAAGGAACGAGGGCCACCTTGCCCCGTGTGGCTCGGAAGAGCCCTTCCCATCTTCACAGCTGCCCTGCGAGGGGCAGAGCCCATGAAGCTCTGTATCCTAACAATTCTACATTTTATTTGAGCTAGCTTGAGTGAATTTCTTTCCTTACAATCAAAGATCCCAAACCACAGCAGAAATAAACACACCAATTATCTGAATGATTTTCTCAAGTCTCTCCTGCCTTTGCTGGTTATGACCAGGGTCCCCAAACTCATATCCACTTGATATCTTTCAGGAACCTCAAACCTAACATGTACGTGAGCAGACTCATCCACTTCCCTAAGTGTTTTCAAACTCAGCGAATGTCACTAATATCCTCCCACTTGTCCAAGTCAGAAACCTAGGGGTTATCTTCAACCTTCCTCTCTGCTTCCTGTCCCATATCCAGGCCATTACAAGTCCTCTCAGATATTGCTCAGATCCACCCATCTCTCTAACCCTTTACTGCTCTGCCTAGCCCAGGCTCCATCAGCTCACATGTGGTATGTGCAGTAACCTCCTACCTGGTTCCCCTGCATTAGTCTTGCTCCCCTCCAGTACCCTTCCAATATTCAAGTCTGACCCACATGCACACACCAGCATTTAAAACCCTCTGTGGCTTTCCTTTGTCTTCTAGGGTAAAATCAAAACTCACATGCACTGTCTACAATGTCCTGCTCATTGTACCCTCTCCAGTCCTAACTCTCAGCGTCCTGCCCATACTCTGCTCAGGCTGAACCCCTTTCAATTCCTCAAAACTGTCACACTCCTCTGCCTGAAGGACTTTTGTGTACCCTGTTCCCCTCTGTGTGGAACTCTTCCTCTACCTGGCTGACTCCCACTCGCCTCTGGTGTCTCCGCATAGCTTCCGTATCCTCTGCAAAGCCTCACCTGACCCTCAGCTTCAGGTGAGGTATCCCCAGAATGTGGTACTGTGACCTGTACCTGCCCACCCACAGCACCTGCTGACCCTCATGGTCATTACTCGTTTGTATTTGTGTCTCCCGTGCTTGACTGTGAGCTTGGTGCTGGCACATCCCCACTGCTGAGCCCTGCAGTGCACACTTAGGAAGTATTGGGGAGGTGAATGCATTTGTACAGCAAAGTGTCATTTTCATGGATACTTCTGTGAACCAGCTCTTCTGCTCATTTTGTTACAGCTTATACTTGTTAAGGGTCTGGGCCAAAGCCTCAAAGGGAAGGTGGGCAATGAGGCCAGACAACAATGCCAATGATAATATTGATGGTTACTATTATAAGTGAACCTGAAATTTCTCCTCCTTTTTTGCACTAGGCCTATAGCTATCCTCTCATTACTGTGATTACACTTTGACTCTTCTGGATCTTAAAGTCAGTCCTTACCCGGGACCCTCATGGATTATCAAACTTCACGAGCCTTTCCAGAAGTCCCTCCTCTTAGCATTAAACTTAGAGTAGATGTAAGCCAAAAAATCTCTACTACACATGCACAAGAGTGTGTGATTCAGATGAGGAAATTAAGTTCATACAATGAGCTAAAAGACCAGATGGTCTCTCACCCACTGGCCGCCTGTGGGAACCAATCAGTCTACTGCAGAACGGATCACAGAGAACTTGGAGCTTGGTAGGGGATAGGCGAGGGCAGGTTAGGGAGAAACTAGAATGTTACAGGCACAAAGCACTCAGGAACTAGACACATATGATGGTCTTGGAAAGAAAATAGTTATGGGAAGATGCTTGGGACTCAGAGTCTCAGAAGATGAAGGCAGTGGTGAGGAGGAAGGGTATCCAGGAGAAGATGGAACCACAGTCACTCCAAGAATAGAGTCACACACCGGGAAGCTGGGAGAGGACTTCCCTCTGATTTGGAGGGAAGATGATGATTTGGTTTTTAGACAAACTGGGTTTGTCTAAACCCAGGAGAAGTCCCAGTGGAACTTGGAGTCATAGGAAGTCAGCTGCTGAGAGGTGAGGGCTGGGGATGACAGAAGGGACCCATGTAGCGTTGATAGTTGCAGGATGGATGAGAGAGATTCCACAAGGTGGTGAGCCAAGTACAAGGCCAGCAGGAACTCCCCAGGTAGGTTAAAAAGAGCAGAGAGGACTGGGATCAGAATGGCAAGGAGATAGAGAAGGCCGGGGTCAGAGGTCATCTGGATGTAGTGAGGTTACAAAAGCCAGGACAGGAGAACCCCTTTAAAGGGGTTGGTTCAC
Source organism: Phyllostomus hastatus (assembly GCF_019186645.2). Taxonomy (NCBI): domain Eukaryota; kingdom Metazoa; phylum Chordata; class Mammalia; order Chiroptera; family Phyllostomidae; genus Phyllostomus; species Phyllostomus hastatus. Next base: position 6,730,793 of record NW_025334017.1, on the reverse strand, counting down.
AATATTCAATGCTGATCATTTGATTTGAGCCCTTACTGTGGGCTGGGCATGTTTCAAGGAACTCTTCATCAGTGATTTCATTTAATTCAGCTCTTGAATTAAGAGGTACTATTATTATCCTCATTTGAGAAATGAGCTAACCGAGACTTGGAGAAATCACAGAACTGATCAGGGCCGTCTGGGCAGTAAAAGGCACAGAGATAGGACTCAAAGCCATTGTCTTGGAAGCCAGAGCTGCATCTTGAGAGATGAAGGGAGAGATGGAATATGCTATATATCAGTTTGCTTTGACTCTGGGTAGCTTGACAACACAAAACAGAAGTCTCTATTCCGGATGAGAATTGACGTTGAAAAAGGTGGGAAGCCTGGATACTCTTCTCATTAAGTACCAGCGAGGTTAGGGAGCAAGTGTGAGAGGAGGCTGGGCCTTGCCACTGGCTGCTGCCTCTGCTGGGCCTCAGCAGGGGAGGCTTCTCCAGAGCCTTCTCCCTGCCTGACTGGAAAGGCTTTCAATGGCCAAGGAGCCAGAGAGTACACAGAGCAGAGACAGAGAACAGCACATCCATTCCCCAACCCCCTGTGATAAAACCCTCCATGACCCAGGAAAGAGGCAGAGGTCCTGAGAGGAAGGGAATGAGGACTCTGGCTGTGTCGCTCAGTGGGTTGGAGCATTATCCCAATATGCCAAGGTTGCAGGTTTGATCCCTGGTTAAGGCACGTACAAGAAGCAACCAATGGGTACATGAATAAGTGGAACAAGTTGATATCTCTCTCTCTCTCTCTCTCGCTAATCAATAAATTAAAAATGTTTTTAAAATTACACACATACTGCCCTGACTGGTGTGGTTCAGTGGGCTGGGCATCGTATCACAGACCAGAAGGTCACTGGTTTGACTCCCAGTCAGGACACATGGCTGGGTTTCAGGCCAGGACCCCAGTTAGAGAGAAACAACTGACCAATGTTTCTCTCCACATTGAAGTTTCTCTCCCTCCCTCTCTCAAAATAAATAAATAAAACCTTTAAAAATGTTTTGTTTAATTACACACACACACATGAGAAAGGGAAGCCAGCAGCCCAGGCAAGTCAGAGGTCCCACTGGGGGCTTGCCTGAGGCAAACAGCTGTGGGGGGTGGCGGGGAGCGTGGGATGGGGAAGATACCCATTTTTTTTAAAAAGCCAGAAAAGGTCAGTCAACTGTGGAGCATATGAGTTTGCTTACAGGTAAAAACAAGTCTCTTTCCCAAACACAGGGACCTAGGGATTAGTCAGAGAGGTTTTCCCACACCCACCTCTCCCTCGGTCCTGTTCTTCCTGCTGCCCCTTTAATAGTCCTTTCTTCTTCTCCCTCGTATTCTACCCCCAAACTGGAAGACCCTTCCCATCAAAAATCTAAGTTTAGGACAGAGTAAAGCAGAGAGAGGGAGAGAGAGGGGCTCTTTCCCTAGGAAATTCAGAGGTGACTTGGTGCTTTTATGGGAGCGAACAGCCAAATCTGTCACCTCACACCCTGGGTGCTGTGACAGGCCGAAGAGAGTGAGTGAGGGACACCCCAGGCCTCCTGGAAGAAATTCGAAGCAGATCTGGGGACCGCGTGTCAGGGCTCTGGGATGTGTACAGTTAGAAGAAAAGGAAGAGGAGAAACGGAGGACACCCCAGGTCTGAGGGAAATGCTTCTGGTGGGCACAAGTCTCTCCAGAGGGGGACTGGTTGGTTCTGCTCTGTGTCATGATCTCTCACCTCAGAACTCTGTAACCCAGGCCTGCCCCCATCAGTTGGCCAACTCCACAAGACACACACCCTTCACGTCCCCTCCCCCACTTCAGACACTCTTTTTTTCCTTTGCTCTACAATAGCAGTGTCTTCTGCTTTCAATCAGCATTGCTGGCTTTCAAGTCAAGTCAAAGGAGATTTGTAGATAAAGGGACAGTGTCTGACCTTTCAGCTGTTTTGCTGATTTGCATGTGGAAGTCAGGGCAGATGCTGGTTGCGGGCAGGCTGTAAGTTAGGACAGCGCCCCCCTGGAGTTGTGCAAATCACTAATCCTGATGAACATGAAAGAATCTGACAGTGACGGAACCCTGAGCCCTGAGCCTCCCCTCTACCCTACTTCTCGCCAGCCCTGTGATCCACCTTCTTTCTGTGTCTGCAACTCAAGCAGCTCATCCCAGCCTCAGGCCTTTGAGTCTGTCTGCCTGGACTGCCTCTCCCAACAGCTGACCCCCGCGGCTGCCATCCTTTTGCTTCTACATCTCAGCTCAACTATCGGCTCCCGAGCGGCCTTCTCTCTGTCCTGTGTTGTTATTTTCAAAGCACACATCCTATCCGAAAGTTACTTTAAAAGTACTTATTAGCCCTCTCCCTGACTGGAATATAAACTCCAGGAGCATGTGGCCTCAGGGTGTCTTGCTCCCTCCTGTGTCCTTGGCACCTAGAAAAGCATCTGGCTCCCACTGAGGCTGCTCAGTAAAAGTGCAACAAATGAAATTCATTTAAATTGAAACTGCCACCCACAAGTGACCAAATGTTTAAAATTGTTTATAAGCAATTGAAGTTTAGTTACAAATAATTGTTTTTGCCCATGCCTCCAAACGGCCCTCCACCTTCTCCCTCATTATTTGCCTCTCCCCTTTCATCTCCCTGGACGCTACATTCAGAACGTCGGGAATGGCTGTAAACTCCCGGTGGTTCAAGGGAGCCTATGACTTGAAAAAAGACACTCATCTCTGAAGATTGTATAAAACACACCATAAAGAAAAATCTCCAAAGGAGATAAAGGGCATCAGGAGTAGGGCGTCTCCTTTTTATAAACAGTTCCTAGGTGGTGCCTGGACAGCTGCTCCACCCCAGCAAAATAGGCCGGCAGGGAAGCCTGCCCCTGGCCTGGCTTAACCCTTCTCTGGCCCTCACCTCAGTAAGATGCTGGGAAAGATCAGACGAATTCAAGCACTACTTGCTGGCTGGAAGAAAACGGCAAAAGCTAGGGGGGTGGAGGGGACGGGGACTGATTCCAATGTTTCTCTCCACCCCCCAGCTTTCTTCTCCCAAAGAGCCTTCTGTTCAGAGAAATTAAAGGACTCTGATAGCAGATCACAAATTCAGGACAGAAAAGCTTCACTGTGCAGCCGGAGACTGTATTGTGGGCAACCAGACGTTGGACACTTTTTTTTGCTTATGAACTTTTGGAGACCATTCGAATAAAAGACTATTTGTTCCTGGACAAACACTCACCAGCAAAGAAGCCTTTAAGAGTAAGGGGGAATTTTGTTTTGCATTTCTTCTTTGGAGAGAGACAAAGACAGAGACAGACTTGCTCTACTTACTTTTCAGATAAAAGAACCTAAACTAATTTGTTTACTATTGCTGGGGATTCATATTTACAAGTTCCTGTGCCATTGTGGTAAAAAGAAATGCTATTTTTAAAAAGTAAAAACCCACACAAACCTCCCTATGTAGGGTTCTTCTTCCCCTTCCTGCCTCCCACTTTCATTTCACAGGCGGCCCAGAACAGACAGAGCCGAGTCACAGCTCCCCAGGTGACTCCAAGGTGCTCTGTCTCTCCCACACTCCCTCCAGCAAGGCCATAGCTGGACTGGGAAAGCAGTCTCTAGTCAAAGTTCAGTGAAATTCTGCTTGCCTCACGAGTCACACCCTAGATGTGCTCCTTTTCAGAAAGGCAGGCTTCTGACATAGGGAACCCACGCCCTAGGTTTCCACCATCCCCCCCTTGCAGTTCATTTTCCCTGTATACATGGAACATTTCTGAAATCAAGCTAGCAAGAGGTTGAATAATGTCCTTTTAAAAGAGGGTGTGCCATAACTGGGTCACTAACAGTGTGACTAATCACAGTTGACTATAACCACAGCTACTGTGGCTTCAACCTGACGTGGTCATTCGTGAACCACAAAATGACCCAGCCGTCTGCAGGGGCTCTGGAGTTCAGGAATCATCCCAGGCCTGTTCCCTGCTCAGCCCAGGTAGAAAGGGCCCCTGGGCACGTGCAGCCACGGGAAGAGATGTTGACCACTTCCCACCTGGCTCCCGCCTCAACAAGCATTTAGAACAGTTATGCTCCGGTCTGCATTTCACTGAGCAACCCTGAGCACAGAAGAGAAAAACAAGGCTCCTCGAATAAGTTTCTTTTGAAGAAAAGAAAAAAAGGGAAGAGAAGAAAGAAAACTTCCTCCAACTTAGCTTGGGGTCCTTGTGATGCCTATCACTTATTATTGCACTAAAACTTGATAAAATCCATAAATACCTCCCCAAACACTACAGTAGTTTAAGGAGCTTTCAAGACAAGAGCATCCTTTGCCAAAGGGTCTTTCAAGGTGTCCTAGCTCCTTGCAAGGAGGAGCAATTAACCCCTTCTCTTCCTGCAACTTAAGTCATCATTTTTCGGGCCTGCAGCGCTAAAAGAAATCACTGAGGGCCCAGAGGTCCGTTTCTAAATGAGGAAAATGATGTGGGGGCGCTGGCAGAGGAAGATCTGTTCTCACTACTTCTGGGCCGCCAACCCCCGCCCCCCACCCCACCCCCGCCACAACTCTCTGGAAAGTTATTTTCCTGTACAGTTTGGGTAAAACTAGTCGAAGGTATCCACTGGACAAAGCACTGTCTCCTTCGGCCTTTCCCCTTACCTGTGTCCCCCTCAACCCCCTCAGCAATACCTCAAGTAGAAACCCGCTAGCTTTTCCTATCGTCTTAATTCAGGAGGTAAACGCCACTGTTTCGGGAAGGGGAAGAGGAGCCTTCTCCGAACACACGGAAGCAACAAATGAGAAGGGAACAAACGACGCTTGTGAAATCCCAAACCGGACCGGTAAGAACAACATCATAAATTATGGATCCCTCCAGCCGCCTCCGGTCTGTCATTGCGTGGTCTGTCTCCATGGACTTGTAATGCGCTGGCGATACTGACTTGCCCGGCATGGGAGGACACTAGTCCCGGAGTGAAGGTCGCCTGGGTCTCTGAGGACCCCACCTGCCCCCAGTGGCTCAAGGGGTGCTGGGGTCCAGGGCCCTGGAACAGCTCAGAGTTCGGCACTGCTGGACCAGCAACGGGGTTACCCCCACCCCCGCCTGACAGCACAGGCTTGTCATTGCTCCCGGGGACCCCCGCAGGAGCACCCAGCAATGGCCTCGGTGTTCCGGTCCCACCAGAGTCTGGCCAGGGGACACCAGGGGCACGCAGGGAGGGTGCGGGTTGCACCCTATATCCCTGGGCGCACAGGGTATGAGGCTTCGTGGGCGGCGTGGTGGGGCCCCGGGAGCTGCGCGCGACATCTGCCCGAGAGCGCGGAGGCGGGCGGGAGTGGTCACACGCAGGACGCCCATCTGGACGGGCTTTCCTCCCGTACCAGATGCGAGGAGGGAAAAGTCAAGGTTAAATGCTGCAGCGGGGGGTTCGGCGGGGTCTGTGGCTGGGCTGCGGCGTGGGGGCTGTGGCGGGGGCTGCGGCGTGGGGGCTGTGGCGGGGGCTGCGGCAGGCACGTAAAGCCAAGGCTCCTCCTCGGTGCCCAGCTCAGCCTGCCGGCCACTCAGCCCCACCTTGCTCTTTGTCTTCCTCCGGAGCAGATGTGCTGTGACCCCCGTATTATTCGTGCTGTCAAGATTAAAGGAGCCCCCACCCTGTTTAGAAATTGCAACTCTTGTCCCCAACCCTCATCAACCCCACCTATTGTTTTGTTTTTGTTTTGTTTTTTGGCAGCAACTCAACCTCTCATCATAAGGTGGGCAAACCCCTCGGTTCACATTTACATTTGTTTGTGTGCCAAATTGGCCTGCTGTTCTGCCCTCTTAGCGACTGTAACCAGCACCACAGAAACAATGAATTATAGGAGATTAAAGTTACTGAAAACCGACTCATCGTGCAGATGTGTCTGCTGAAGCCTGCTCTGTGGACCAATGTGTAAAGGGTCTTTGTGTGTGTGTGTGTGTGTGTGTGTGTGTGTGAAAAGCCAACAGCCTCACATTTGTCCTTTGGTAATTTGTCTTCAATATGCCCCCGCTTTTTTTAATGATGATGAAAGGTCAATTATGGGACTCAAAAATAAGCTACCTTATCTGGCCAGCCGGTACTCCCAGAAATGAATGGCAGAGTTGGGGTTTCTCATGGGACAGAGAAAAGGGAACTCCAAATCAAGCTGAATTGTGTGTGAGTCAGGCCCTGGAGAAAATTGTGGGTAGAGGAAGTGTAAGGGGGGCGGTTTCCTGGATTTCTGTCGCAGGAAGAAACCACCAGTGGGAGGGCGGGGAGGGAGGGCAGAGAGGGGAAGGGGCGAGGGAGAGGAGAGGGCGGGAGAAGGGCCTCCTTCAGGACGAGGGGGAAGGGACCACAGCTTGGTGGGAAGGCTGGGCAGTCTTTGTTTTGTTCGTGCGGGCAGGAGCCGGGCCCAGTGAATGCGCCGGAGTGTGCACCAGGCGGTCAGCTGCCCAGCGAGGTAACAGCTGGCACCTGTGCGTGAAAATGCAGCGTGCATTAGCAGCATCATTATTTAGCATTAGAGCTTTACAAAGATAATTACTGCCAGTTAGAAAGGCAGAGGACAGAGGGAATTGAAACCCCAGACCCCTTGGCTTCTCAGACTCCCAGGTTACAAGTGTAATTTCCAGCAGCCTTTGGAGGGCCACCTCTCACCAGGCTGCAGTCTGAGCCTCTAGATTGGACAGCTGGAGCCAGGGCCCTGGGGCTCTCTTCCGGGTCTCACCCTAGCTCCCGGGTCAGGTTAGGGTCACAGATAAGCTACCAAAAATTGCCACACTGAAATTTTCTGATAGCCAAAGATGTTTTTACCTGGAATGCCAAAACTATCCTTTTAATCTGCAATTAAAGGGGTCAGATAAAGGGGAGCAGGTACTTTGGTCTTCAAATAATAGTAATAACCTCACCAGTTAACAATCGCTGAGCTCTTTTTGCGTGTCAGACACTATGGAAACATTTTATTGAGTTCCCTTTCTTTATCTTCACAGCCTTAAAAGGAGGACCCAATTATTGCGACCACTTGCTAGATAAGTGAACCGAGGCTTGGAGAGGTCCAGGAGAGTGCGCAAAGTCACTCAGCTGTTTTCAGTTCTACCCTACTGCTTGAAGGTTAAGGTGTCATTAGGCGCTCAAAACTGACCAGAGAGACCAAGCAAGGAGAATGGAGCACCAGAAGGACCCTTTCCCAAGGCTTGAGATTTGGTACATAATGGCTAGTTTTCCAAACACACATTCCCTCTACCTATATCCTTGGTTTCTTCTCACAGAAGAAAATGCCATGATGTCTGGAAAATAAAGTGTTTTCAAGAAGTGTCTTCTTAAATGTCTAACCACTATACCATACACCTGAAACTAATATAATATTGAATGTCAACTGTAAAGTGGGTATCTTTTTTATAGAATGGTATACTGATTTAATTAGTGAAAAAATGTTGGGACTTCCAGTCAAGATGGCAGCATAGGCAGGCATGTCTCACATCTTCACACAGCCAAATAAAAATTGCAATTAAAATATAGAACAACCATCACTCAGAACCATCAGAAATCAAATTGAATGGAAGTCTGACAACTACAGAATTAAAGAAACAACATCCATCCAGACTGGTAGGAGGGGTGCAGATGTGAAATGGGCTGGTCCACACCCATGTGTGGTGAGTAAAAATTTGGGAGGGATGTCTTGGGAGCAAGAAGTCCCAGCCCCACACCAGGCCTCTCAGTGCAGGTTTCCAGTGCCAGGAAGGTAAGTCCCCACAACTTCTGGCTGCAAAGACCAGTGGGGACTTATCTGATGGAAGAAATTTCTGGATCCCCAAGCAGTTCCTGTTATCAAACACACACACGGACTTAGCTTCTCAGACTGCCTCCCTCCAAGCTCCAGCACCAAGGTAGCAACTTGAAAGGCACCAGTGGAATATAGGGAGAAACTGAAGTGTCTGGCATCGAGGAAAACAGAGGCCACTGTCCCTTTTCCAAACCCTCCCCCCACAGAACCAGCAAGGCTCTGAGACTCCATCAATCTGGCTAACACTGCATGACCCACCTTGGAGATCCCCAGAGACTCCACCCCATCCAACTTACTGGCCCACCCAAGCTGCTTTTCTGTATGAATGGTTGGTCTTGGCTCCTGTTGCACAACTTTCTAAATGCTCTCAATCAAGCAACAGCTGACTTCAGTGAGCCCCAGGCCCAGCACTAGCAGCAGCCAGCCTAGATTCACCATTTGGCTTCATGTGGGAATCTCCACACCCAGCACAAAAAGCAGCCACCTCAGATTGCTTTATAGTTCAGTCAGGGTAGCCCCGGGCAAAATACAAGAGGGGGCTGAGCATGGCCTGCACCACCCAGGAAACCCCAGGGCTAGCACACCCAGCAGATAGCTACAGAACTTGTCAGAGTGCAAGCCCCCTGCCCCTGCACAGTTGATCCTCCACAGAGGGTGGAGGTAAGTGGTCACAGTCAATCCTTGCAGCTGACTGGCCTGGGTAAATCCCTCCCATTGATCTGCCAATAGCAACCAAGTGTCAACTACAAGAGGAAGGTGTACTCAGCCCACACAAAAGGTGCACCTCACAAACCCAGTTTGGGTAACACAGGAGGCTGTGCCACTGAACCCTATAGGACACCTACTACATTAGGCCATACTACCAAAACACAGAGTCATAGCAGCTCTGCCTAATACATAGAAACAAACACATGGAGGCTGCCTAAATGAGGAAACAAAGAGACATGGCCCAATTAAAGAATAGATCAAAACTCCAGAAAAACAGCTAAACAAATTGGAGATAAGCAATCTATTACACTATTACATGCAGTTCAAAACACTGGTTATAAGGGTGCTCAAGGAACTTAGTGAGGACCTCAGCAGCATAAAAAAAGATGCAGTCAGAAAGAAATGATACATTAATTGAAATAAAGGACAACTTACAGAGAAATAACAGTAGAGTGGAAGAAGCTGAGAGTAATATCAATGCTTTGGAACATAAGGAAGCAAAAAGCAACAAATCAGAACAAGAAAAAGAAAAAAGAATCCCCCCAAAATGAGGATAGTATAAGCAGCCTCTGGGGCAACTTCAAGAGGACCAGCATTCACATCACAGGGGGGCTAGAAGGAGAAGAGAAAGTGGAAGTGCATTTGAAAAAATAATGAAAGAAATCTTCCCTAATTTGGTGAAGGAAATAGACATGCAAGTCCAGGAAGCACAGAGAGTCCCAAACAAGATGGATGCAAAGAGGCCCACTCCAAGACACATCATAATTAAAATGCCAAAGGTTAAAGATAAAGAGAGAATCTTCAAAACAGCAAGAGAAAAGAAGTTAGTTACCTACAGGGGAGTTCCCATAAGACTGTCAGCTGATTTCTCAAAGGAAACTTTGCAGGCCAGAAGGGATTGGCAAGAAATATTCAAAGTTATGAAAAGCAGGGACCTACAGCCAAGATTGCTCTACCCAGCAAAGCTATCATTTAGAATCAAAGGGCAGATAAAGAGCTTCCAAGACAAGGAAAAACTAAAGGAGTTCATCATCACCAAACCATTATTATATGAAATGTTAAAGAGACTTACTTAAGAAAAAGAAGATGTTCAAAACTATGAACAATAAAATGACATCTAATACGTTTCTATGAAAAATTGAATCTAAAAAACAAACTAAGAAAACAAGAAGAACAGAGACAGAGTCATGGATACAGAGAGCATTTTGATGGTTGCTATATGGGAAGGGGGCATGGGGGGAATAGGCAAAAAGGTGAGGGGATTAAGAAGTACAAATAGGTGGTTACAGAATAGCCATGGGATGTAAAGTACAGTAGAGGAAATGGAGTAGCCAAAGAACTTATACGCATGACCCACGGACATGAACGATGGTGAGAGGATCACTTGAGGGAGTGGGGGGTGCCAGATGGAGGGAGACAAAGGGGGAAAAATCAGGACAACTGTAATAGCATAATCAATAAGATATAATTAAAAATGTTTCACAAACTTGTTCATTAAAAAGTTTGCACTCAACACATACAACTTACTACATGGACAATGACACAGTAAAGAATGGAAGAATCAAAACTGGCTCCACTTTTGAGTCCCAGAGAGGCCAATAAACTCACTTACCAACTCCTCACCTAATTTGTTTTTTGATATTTTGCTGAATGAAATCAGAGAAGACATTTACTTCCTGATGTACATGTTGAATTTATACCATCAGATTATGATGCCAAACTGAAGTGTTATTGTTATTAATATTGATAATAATTATTAATAACAATCACTAACATGAACTTGGCAATTATTAGGTGTCAAGTATTACATCAAATGCTAAGCATTTATTATCTCATTTAATCCTTTAAAAGAAAGCCCTGGCTTCTACTCCTTCTTCCCCACCTCCTCTCCACCAGAAAGCAGCCAGAAAACTCTTTTAAAAATGTAAACAAAGTCCTGCTTTTGGTTAAAGTCCTCAGATAGCTTCCCATCCCTAAGTGCTCAGAAAAACTCCAGCTGCTTCCTTTGGCCTGCACACCAGTACCACCCACACCAGCCTACTGCTGGTTTCCTCCGGCAGCCTGCATCACTATCCTCCAACCATGAGTCAGGAGCTAATGTTTCGACAAAGACATTTGTACCTCAGGGCCTTTGCACATCCTTCTCCCGCTGCCTGGAATATCCTGCTTTTGCCTGGCTAATTTTTTTTTTCATTCTTCAATGTAAATGTTTCCTTCATGAAGGAAACATCACGAAGACCTTTCTTCAAACCACTCAAATGACCCCAGCACTCTTTTCTTTCACAGCACTAACACCAGGTAAAAGAACTTTGTTATTTTCTTTGTTTGCTTACTTGTTTATTTTCTTCTCTGAGCCATAAGATCAAGCAGGATAGGGGCACACATTCAATGACGTTTTCTCTACTCCATCCTTGATCCCTGGTGCTTCTGGGACAAGAAATAATATTTGTTAAGTTGATAAATAGAGAAGCACTCTCAGAGGTAGATATTATTTTGAAAGCAAGACAAAATGACAAACACACATGATCATGAAGAAATGATAAAGTCAAACTAGAAACTATAGAAAATGAACTTACCATGTGAATGATTTAAATGTTCATCAGGGTAACATTTCTGAATGCATCAGAGGTTAATTCATCAGCTTGTACATTTATTCCAGCCACTCAGTTTACCATTAGATATTCTGGGACTTCAGATGTAATGTTTCCTACTACTTCTGAATTTTCAAAGTATTTGAGCATTTAAACTATTTGTGGGCATTCCATCTAGTCATTTCTGCTGTTACCTAAGGAAACCAGCAGAACGTGGTTTTATTGCACAAGGGTCGGAGCCAAACGTAGCCACAAACCCAGTGACATAGTCTTCCAGTACTTCTCAATCTTCGATGAACTCACAAGCAGCCCTCACCCAAGGGAAATCCAAATAAAAAAGGAGGGACCATGTTCATCCTTACATTCATGGAGTCCCTTCAAAATCAAAAGTTCACGGTTTCTCCAGACAGTAAGCAGACAGCTTTTCTGCAACAAGTAAAACTTCATGGGTCTTATCTTTGTGTTGATTTTACAGCTTGGTTAAATCTGCATGTCCTGCCAAAGCAATGGGTTCCAGTAAAACCTGGTTCCAGTAAAGGACTCTGTGCCGCACACAAGGCAGGTTCCCTTCAGGGGACTGAAGTTTTCTGTTTCCTACCAGCAGGAACCACAGATGCTCGGTAGGAAAATGCAGGAATCAGATTCATATAGGACAAAACACAACAACCCCAGGGGGAGGGGGAGATTTTCCTGAAGTATATGCATTTCCCTGGTTTCACAGGACATGTGGATGGTTTATAATTCATGTATCACAGGAAGCTGCAATTGTCATTTCCTGGCCCCTCCAATAGTGGTGGTTTTCCAGCGAGGAGAGAATTCTGACTAATCAGTGCTATTTTTTTTTCTGTGGGTCTTCATAGTGAAAGAAAGTCAACTTATAATGGAGGGGGGGTGGTGTGAGAAAGTGGGCCACAGAGTAGCAACCCAGAGTTGGTCTTGATATCAATCATCTCCACCGTTTGTGAGAGTGTTAACAAGCAAGACCTACCCACACAGACTGGCACTGATATGTGTTTTCAGTATGTTACTTAGAGCACGAATGAGGCATCATCCACCTTTCTATCAGAAGGTTTTTTAATATAAATGTACAGACCAAAACCAGGCCAAACTTGAAAGCAAAAACATAGGCAGGAGAGATCATACGTATATTCAATGTTTTTTAGTATACAATTATATTTTCCCCGGTTTGCTCACTCTCTCGTATGTGGACGTGTGTGTGTCATGGGATACAGTTTTCAAGTCTTGATACTTCTATGTGACATTTTTTAGCTGTTTTACTTAAATGCAGTTGACCTTCAGCAGAAGTGGGCAAAGTGAACCTTCAGTTTGCTGTGGTTTCATAGATACATCAATCATTTCTTCTTTTTTGTGTGATCATTGTAAAAGTTGTCTGAACGTGAAGGTGACCTCAGGGCCCATCCAGCCCTTCAGGAAGGCCCCCTGTGGTGTGGGGAAAACCTTGGCAGGCTAGATGAGGTCAGCCATTCATAGGAATGATAGACTCTAAGGCAGAGTCAATGAATGCGTGACTTCCAGAAATTTAAGAACCGCAGCCCCACAGAGTGATGAGCTTAGATTCTCAGGAAGGTAATATCAGGTCACCAAATAGGAGCTTGGGCCAAACTGGTGAATGAATGAAGTGTAGCAGTCTCAAGGAAGACTCTTCTTACAAGGTTGAAAAGATCAGCATGGGAACTAAAAGGGAGTTAGATCCAAAAATTGTCACTCCCTCCCCAGTATTTCTGGGGGAAAAGAAGAGGATGACTTGACCAATGAATAATATTATCATGGGCACTGGGATATACCACCCTCCAATGGACATGGAGGCAGGAAGCTTTTATGGACGGATGTCAGCAACCACCAGAGTTGTACGTGTTCTTGACCACTGGTTGGTACATTTTGCTTTAAACACAAATTAGCTGGACTTAACTGTTGACATGAGTGTTTCTTGGGGGTTTTGTGAAACGAGAGGCAATTCTAAGCCAAATACCCCAGGTGCCCTGAGAAGCCCATGACCAGACCGGGGACTTGCCATGGTAGTGCCCTGGGAGACCACCCTGACCAGCCAAACAGCCCCTAGATGACGTCACCAGTTTGACAATAATTGAAACAAACAAGCAAACTGGAGCGAAACTCCAGGACATTGTGAGCCCAGGGCAGGGGAAAGTGTTCACTTCTTCACAGCACCCCATCCCAGAGCTGCAACACCAATATCTGATTCATAGCTATTCATGATTCATAACTATTAGTCAAAAAAGCAGTTATTTCTCAATATAGTCTTGAAAACTGACACCCCCAAAGTCAGGGTTTCTAGGGATTATTCCTCTAGGAGTACATGTTTGAAGAAGAATCTTCCTGAATGAATATAATGATTTCTGGTGGGGCAAGAAGCATAGAATAGTTCCCAAGGAAATTCCGTGCTTACTCTTAGGAGGAACACACAGCACCGAAAATAAGGCCTCTTAGGAAGCAGAAGACTGACTGACTGACTGACTGAACTTGGTGCCACGCCAACAGCAAGGAAATGAGGACTCTGGTCCCCCTTTTCTCCTGGGGGAAGTACTCACTAGTTCTCAGGACTTTCTTCGTGGCTGGAGGAGAGCCACCCACGAGGCAGTTCTGTCAGGCAGCCTCGAGACAATGAAGCCAGATGTTCAGAGAACCTCCTGCTCCAATCCAGTCTAGCTTGGTGATCACCCCAAAGCCCTCCTCAACTGCATCGAGGATTCCAGGTGATCCTTCCGTTTACCTGAAACCATTGGAGGAGTCATGCAAAAATCTAGAAGAACTGAGCTCACAAAGTGATAGGTAACACAATTCTGCCAGCCTAATAGAGGGGAAAATTGAAAAGGTTGCAGCCAATTATTAATAAGACAGGTGGACCTGAGACGTCTAGAGGAGCGCTGGGGCGACAGGAAACAGATCTGCAGATGTGAACGTGCTTGGAGCGCGAGGGGCCACTTGGCAGCCCCTGGAAGAGTCCAGACAGGAGGGGGTGGGGCTTGACAGCCCACAGGGATTTTTTTTTTAAGTGAGCTAACACAAAATCAAGATTTCTTTTTTGCATTTAGGAAAATCTGAATTTTTCCCTTCTCTGTCTCACACAAAAGTCTTTATTTTTAGTTTGAGTCCACTACCAGGTTCAGAATGAGCAGAATAAAGTGATTCATCTCATCTAAACAACAAAAAAGTTTTATTTTTAGGAAAATGAAACCACCACACTTCTGTGAAGAGGGCCAGGACTCAGATGCAAGAGGCAAGATCCCAGGGCACAAAAGTTAAGGGGTCACTGGCTCTCAGGCTCTTGCTAGTACAGAGTTGGTGCCTCAGAGGGACAGCCTCCTCAAATTTTGGGCTTTCCTCACCCTAGTTCTGATCTACTAGTAATGGCAGGATGGAAGGGAGACGGCATGGCAGATAAAATGAAGGCTCTCCTATTGAAATAAAATCAAAGAAGTATTGGGTTTCCTATTTCCTATTGTATTTCAGAACTCAAATGACAAAACGATGAATTTGAATCCCCCTGATTCCCTTGAAGTAGTCAGGCATCTCTTCCATCACCTCATCAAAAACATGCTCTGAGAAGCGTTCAGAAGCTTCTCTCAGTATTGCAACCTGTGGTTTTAATAAGGTGGTTTCTTGCTCCTGTTGAAACCCTTCTGCCAGGTTCGTCACTCCTGTGCGTGTGGAATAGCTGAGCAATGTCCTCCCTCACCTTTATTTTCCTAAAAACATCTTGTGGTCACCTTTTAGCCTTTCACAACCCCTTTCATCTTTTCTTATCAAACCCATTTTCCTTTAGTCACTGAGACTGTTGGTTTCTAGAGTTTCCATCTAGTCACACACCCGACAGGGGTGTGCATGAGTGAACCTAACACTTTTTTTAAAAAGGAAAAGGAAAATTGTCTCTACACAGATCTTTCTTTCAGCAAATATTGTTTTAAGTTTATATAGCTTGTACTAGAATTAACGGGGGCTGGCCCTTTAGAAAATATACTAAATATGTTCTTTCAGCCACAAAGCCCTGACTGTCAGGCTCTCTGAACAAAACCAAAGATTATACCTGCTACATACGCCTCAACTGACGACACAGCACAAGGCTTTACTATCCTGCTTGATTGTTCTAGGAAAGGGGTCTGACCTGAAGGAAACTGTCTGTAGGCTACGAGGTGGCCTGGCATGACCGCACTGCTGAATATGGACACTCTGCCCTAGATGCTGAAAAACCCAACCAGATGGACTTTCAGGAAATGCAGCATGTCATTAAAAAGGGAACAACAGTGGAGTAAGCAGAAAGGGAAAGAGGCCCAGAGAAGAAAGTCAACAGAAGGCATGGAGGCGTGGAAGTTGGGAGGCAGTACGAGCCGTGAGTTAGTAGTGTCTCGGAGATAGGGGAATGAAGAGGAGAGAGAGGCCAGATGCTAGTGACAGGAGAAATGGAAGCAAGAAGTGGAGACTCACAGGGCCTGAGAGGCTGACACGGGTTGTCACATTTGCCTGGGAACACCGTGGTCCTTCCTTTAGGCAGTAGCGGCATGATTGTCCTTGGAGCATGTCACCTCCCTGCTTTTAGTCGCTTGTCTTTGTAGGGAGTGGACTGAACGGAGCCCTGCCTGAGCTCCAGCCCTGGGACCGGCCCCTCAGAGCGTCACATCCACCTGGCTACAGGGACGGTCGGCGCAAGGACGGGCCTGTGACTCAAACCACGTCAGTGAGAGCCCAATGGAGCTGGCTTCCAGAACTACTACCATAACTCTGCAAAGAAAAGGCTTTTTTGCTGCCCTTGGGAAGCTAACAGTGCCAGGAACCACCATGTGGGGAAACTCAGTCCCCAGAGTGAAGTCAGCCCATAGAAAAGCAGGGCCATGGGGTAGAGGGGGACCGCCCAAGCCATGAAAGCGAGCCCGGCCTGCAGGCATCTCTGATGCGCTGGAGACACCATAATGGAGCACCTGCGGAGTGAGGACCGCCAGACACTTGCTTCTGAGGACAATGGCATAATTGGATACAGCGTGGAAGGATCGGCCCTCATTATTTCTGGGGTATACTACATAAACCTAACACAGTACTTGCCAAAAGAAAGAAGCTTGGAATATAATTGCTTCTTAGCAGGTGATAGTTATTATTATCAGGACACGATACACTCATTATCATCCAACAGCGTCCCCTCCCAGAGTCACAGGGCAAAGTCACAAATTTTCAAAAGCACCCTTGAAAACCCCTTAGAAAGCTGCCACACTGGAGAGAGTTGCTCCAAAGTCCAATACATCTGAATTTTCTTCACTTCTGGGCAAATCACTACTCCTTCACAAAGCATCAACTGGGGTTGTGGTTTTACAGGGGAGGCTCATGGAGAACCCATCTCTCCAGGCCAGAGTCACAGAGCTCACACACGAAGGCACGTGGCATCTGAGACTCACTGAGAGAAGGCCAGACTTCTGACTCCCACCTCAACCTTCTGGGGCTGTCGCTCAGGGGGTGGACATGCGGACGTTGCCTGCACTGTTACATTGTCGCACTGCCCCCCTCTATCATGTTTTTGTTTTTCAGCCTTAACTCACTTTGGCAATGTACATATGACTATTATGCTGTCATATTCCTGCCAACACAGGCTTTTATCACCATCAAATTACACACTGTGGATCAGCACCCAAATACCCACTAGCAGGTAAACCCATCTGGAAAATACCTTGACATTTGGATTGCCTTTCCCCCAGCTAAAGGAGGAGTTTTCAGAAAGTCAACTTTGTGGCAATTCTGAAATCATTCTTGGATACTTGAAAATGTTAGAGTTTAGCAAGGCAGAGGTCTGGCTTTCCCCGGAAAATGAATGGTTGGTGATCGCACGAACACATGTGTCATTTCCTTTGTGACCACCACTGAGCTGACAAAGGGAGCATGTTCGTGGGAGCCCTGCCCAAGGGGGGCCAGTGTAGCGAAGTGCACACCATGGACACACACAGGAAGTAGAGGTGTCATTCGATTCACCTCAAAGGAGGAAACTTGATTCAGTTAGCACCCTCTTTAACACATCGAACCTGAACCCGGGCCGGATGGAGACCTGACCTGACTCGAGAGGGCACAGGAGGACCTAGAAAAACTAGGACCACAGAGAAGGGGTGGGAGGCGAGGATGCAGTGAAAGGAAGGAGGAGAATAGGGAGTGAACATCACTGAAGGAAGACGTTCTGGTCAAATTTCTGGAGCCTCACCTGCCACCTGGGAAAATTAGGGGGGAGGAGGTGTACGGAGCCGAGGAACATTCTTGACAGATCAGAACTAATCTGCCAGAAGGCAGGGGATCCTATTAATTATTTGTTCTAGGTCTTTCCACTCCTCCTTCTTCCAAAAGATAATAGAGAAATGAAATGGCTGAGTTCAGGGTCCAAGCCTGACACACCTGGATTCAAATCTTGACCTTATCACCTAGCAGTCACATGCCCTGGGACAAGTGAGTTCAGTTCTTTGCCTCAATTTCCTCATCAATGAAGCTGATAATAATACCATCTCTCTCAGGGGATTAAAAGAGATGATGGATGGAAAGTGCCTGACACAGAGAAAATGTTCTGTAAATATTAGATGCTGCTATGATACCGTCTCTCCCATCCTTAATTATTTATGCAGTGCCTGTGATAACTGATTATTGACAAAGCACTGTTCTTCTCTGGGCATCCTGAGGCTGCAGAGAATGCTTAGGGTGTCACTTTGACCTTGCATGTGCTTACAGTCAGCACAAATTAATTCACATACTAGATTTGTCAATTGCCATAGGCTTCGGGGTCCCAATCAGGGAAGACCTTGAGCAACATCTAAAAAAAAAAAAACACTCAATGTCAATATGTAAATCTGAATCTTCACCAAAGTGGGCTGTTACAAAATGTGAAACTTCCTGGCATGACGTCTCTTCATAATCAGGTGAAAGCTTTGGTCTTTCCACTCCAGGAGAGTGTTACAAGAAATGGACTTTGTCCAGGACCCCAGATTCATACCAGAAAGAAAACATCTAGAACATCTCCACAGATGCTGACATACACGAACTTGTTGAAGAGTGGTTGTACCTGCCTTTGCAATTTTATATATCCATTGATGGTGGTTTTCCTTAATGTTTGCCCCGCAGGGGAAGTTAAACTGTGGTGGTTGTTTTAGAACAAAGGGGCACCCTTCGATGATGAGATGATCACATCCACGTTCTGCTGAGTTACCCAATTAATTGTGGTTTGCCACCTTCTGCCTGTGCAGAAGGAGATTTAGATTCATGAAGTCATCTACTCATCTTTGAAAAATAAACTGGTTAAGAAAGTAGCTCTGGTAATATTCATTACAGTTTTAAACAACTCTCATTTTTTCCATTTCATCACAGCCGTAATTAATTTCATGGCTCAGGTACACGAAGAGATTTAAAGCGATGTTTATGAAATGAATTAGCCTCTCCCTCATCTTATTTAGAGTTCTCCATTGTGAATATACTCAAATTGTAACGGAGAGGCAATTTATGAGAAAGCTCTCTGGTGTCCTTGATTCTGTATCCTCTAGAGGATTTATTATTTAGTTCTTTTCCTTTCTCAGGGCCAGAAGATCAGGTGGCAGAAAGACAGCGGCTTTGGGGTATTTTGCTGAAGCCCAGCAGAGGGGTTAGGGGGAAGTGAGGTGGGCAGGGAGGAGCGGAGCGGAGTGCATCCATAGCTCATCAGTATGTATGCAGCTATGGAGTGAATGGGGTGCAGATGGAATCTTTAGTTCCCCAAGTGTGAGGCCACATGCAATCGGGCACAGCCCTGGAAGGGGGCAGGGGACACCTGGTTCTCATCCTGCCTCTGCCCTGGAAAAACCACGTACTCCCTGTGGTCTCCAACTTTCTTGGCAGTAAAATGAGGAGGTTGGAAAAGAGGACTTTTAAGATGTCTTTCAGCTATGAAATCCCACAACTTACCAATTTATCAATTGCAAAACTATTCATTCACCTACTCCTTATTTCAACTTTTCAAATTATCTTGGGAGGTTTAAGTAGTTGATTACATACATGCATACATAACCATCTTGAAAAGTTCATTTCTTTACCTATATTGGGCCATAGCATTCTCCCCCCCACAGGGGGAAAAAAGGCTTGAGCTAGTCACTAGAGCGCCCTCTGCGATTCGACAGCTGTCCGTTTCCTGTGGCTGTCTACGTTTGAACTTGTTCTTCCGTTATGGAAGCCACTTCTCAAGTGCTCCACAGCCATGTGGGTTAGTGGCAGCAGTACAGGACAGCACAGATATAGAATGTTCCCATCATCACAGAAATTTCTATTGGACAATATTGCAATTAGAAGGAAAATGATTTCTAAATAAGAGACTAGCTCTTCCTCCTAATCCCAGATTGATAAATTACAATCTCCAAAACTAATCCCATAAGCAAATGGTCGTCCTGGAGGCAGAATTTAAAGCATTTCAAAGCCCTGCTTTAAAATATCTTTCCCATGAGTTTGTCATGGGGTCTCTCAACCCCCTCTTGCCCGCCTCTCTCTTTCTCCTCTCACGCTGCCAGCTTCCTCCTCTCTCTGCTCATCACGGGTGTCTAGAAACCCTGATGTGATAACTCAGGGAAGTGGCAGATGGAGAGGAGAAAATATAGCGTTTTCCCTCCATTCAAATGTGCCATTGGTTATAGGGCATAATATTTGTCTGTTTTTTGGTTTTAACCTGCCATTCGGGGATAATTTTAGTTGTGCAGATGAATTGCTGAAATTGTGCAGGATTCCTGTATACTCCACACAGCCTCCCCTATGTTAACACCTTCCATACCCAACATTATTAACATTAGTATAGCATCACTATAGAAATTAATATTAGTATAATTCCATTGGCCAAATTGCAGGCTTTATTGGGATTTCCCCAGTTATATCACTCCGTCCTTTTTCTGTTCCAGGTGGCCAGCCAGCCTCCCAGATTGCACTTAGTTGTCATGTCCTTATCTCTTCCAGTTGATGACCATTCCTCAGTCTTCCCTTGTCTTTCATGTCCTTGAAACTTTTGGAGAGTGTTGGGCAGTCATCTTGTAGACTGTTCCTCAACTTGGCTCAGCTAGATGTTTACTCCTGGTTAGCCCAAGCTGGTGCGTTATTGGGAAGACACTTCTGAGGTAACGTATCTTTCACATTGCACCATATCAGGAGGTACAGAAGCTGTCTCTGGTACAGTGACAATTGTGAAAGCAGATTCAACAGTGCTAGTTCTTGCATCTCGTGACTGCAGCCAGTGATGTCAGGGGTGGGAACGGCAAGGGAGAGTACTGAGGGACAGTAACCATGGGGTCCTCATTGGATAGATTCTGTGATGTAATTTGGGGATATTGTTCCTTCTTCTCTCACCCTCCTTGAAATTCTCTGAGATTCTTGATATCCCTTTAAATGAGTTTCTTTTCTACTTAAATCCATCACAGTATGTTTCTGCTGCTTACAACTAAGAATGTTCACAGGTGGAGAAATTGGAACCAGAGGTGGTTATAGGAAACAGACCTCGAGGTAATGAGGGAAATCTGGGATTGCTTGTCAAGCCTCACTGGGGCAGAAAGAAAGCGCAGGTAAAGATGTGATTCTGTCAGGTCATGTGGCACGGTGGCAAAATGGTTCTCTGAAAAAAGTGCTCATTCATGGCAGGCAACAGGAGGTCATGTGACTGCTGCCAAACAATGGTGTGAAGGTCATGGGGAGTGAAAGCTCTAAGGGTGGGTGGGTATCTCTACAGGGGATGGACAGTTAAAGAAGGCTCAAATGTGTAACTTCTTAGCATAAAGCATAGTCAAAAAAGGTGGAACTGGCATAGTAACCTCTTATTCTGGCAGCCATAAAGCTGGGGAAGCCAAAAGCCAACTCAAAGTTGGATCCTGCAGGCTGACAGACTATACTGCCAGTTGAATTCACAGCCTTACTGGGTCTTTTATAGAAAAGTTTGGGCATTGATGAGGGGAGAGTAAAAGACTAGGCATGGGGATTAGGAGGGAAATCCAATGGGCTCTGAGGACTAGGATCCTCCGGGTCCCCCTGAACCTTCCACAAAAGCTGTGGTGACTGTTCGTCCTCCCTTCTCTGACAAAGTCATTGACACCTTGTGCAAGCCCCTCACTGCTTCATCTGAGCAAAACTTGTGCTCAAGCCACACACTTACAATACTCAGCTTCTAGTTAGTTTCTGAACTGGAGTCAACTTCCAGGATGCTTCTAGAACAATGTCAAACCTGAACAGAAGAGACTTACATAGCAAACTAAGTAATTTATTTTTTCACAAACCAGGCAAGTACCTATGGAGATATATTCAGAAGATCAACACCAAGGAGGGAAGGACATTTATACATTGAACTGAATTTAACTGATGTAGGTGCATGTTCCGGAGAGTCTGGATTCTGTGAACTGGCTCAGGCAACTGACAGTTTCAGTTGTTTATTTGTTTAGTTGACTGAAGTATACTCACTCATAGTCCCCGCTGAATGAGACTGAGATGCCAAAAATTCGTTGATAAAATGTAGTTGAAGGAATCTAAAAACTTGGCATTTAGAGAGAGGTTGAATAAGTGAAAAACATTCCATCAAACCTTACCATGTCTTCAAAGAGGGCCCCAGAAGAACAATCTCTTTATCAAAGCATTGAGAAGTGCATGGGTGAGGTGAGGGCCATTGTTTTTGTATGTCATTTTCTGCAAGCTAGATTACCGGAGGTCTTACAAAACATCCACTCCAGGAGACGTGGACACCACTGTAGTCCTCCAATCAGAGAGGGAGCTTTTGGGAAGTGAAGTAAGAAATAGAGTTTTGACCAGGAATCTCCCTCCCAAGAGATTCCTTGAAATCTTAAACCCATCCCACAGTTACTAGTTTGTCATCTCAACAATTAGTAGAATCCTCACTTTGGTTCTTCCTAAGACATGAAGGATTCCGTGGTCAAAGAATTGGATGGAACCTCTAAAGCACACTGACTATCCCCAGTGAATAGTAAACCCCAAACTATGCTTTATCCTTGGCAGAACTGCAGAGGCGAGTTCTCTCACCAAAGACGTGGGAGGCTGTACAGTGCATAAATCAACCAGAGTCGGTTACTGTTGCTGCTGATTAAGGATGTTCATTGATAAAAGAATTGGAACCAGAAGTGCTTATAGGCAACAGACTTCAGGGTGATGCAGAAGGTAGGTGGTTTTGGAGAATGAATGACAGGGACTTATCACAAGGTTAATAAGGTGGTTGCTCTAATTGTGCTACCACTCTTCCAGGTGTGGTCTCTCTCCACTGAAATAAATCAACATAGCCTCTGGAACATTCTGTGCAAGTTCTTATCTAAAAAAATGTGTTTTTCTCTACCCCAGTAAGTATAGAACATTGGAAGTTTGTTTCTGCATGGTTGGGCAGCAGGGCCTCGTCCTCATCACACTGGTCTACTTCACTGAAAACATCATAATAACAACTTGCAGAGCAGAAATAGCAGATGCCAGCAATGTCTTGTTAAGATGTATGTCAACCAACAGCATCAGATATATCAAATGAAAATAAAGGCCATGCTGAGAGGTCCCTTAGTATATGAAGAAATACCTTCTCAAGAGCAAAAAACTAATTGTTGCCCCCTTGAAATGTCTAAGAAAGAAGCATAATGCTTTGTGAACTTCTTTGGAGTTTAAAGGTGACATATGTGACATTTGGTAGTGCTATTCCCTATGCTCCCCCTTTACCAGGTAACTGGACAGGCTAATAGCCTTAAGTAAGGTCCAACTAGACTCCAACTGGAAGAGTCTGAAGCAGAAACAGCTCTTCCACCTGAGTCTTATGACAGTAGATCCAACGGTTCCCAGGTGTCTGTAGCAGATGAAGATACTATATGGAACCTCTACCAAGCTCCACATAATATCATAGCTGGGACCCTAGGTTTTGAAAGCAAAAGCTACAGCCTCTTGGCAAGAATGATTTTCTTTTGAGAAATACATTACTAGACTCTGATGGATGTTGAAAATCTAATCATGGAACACCAGGTAAACCTGAACTGCACATCATGAAGTGGCCATAAACTCAGACATTCTCAGAAGTACCCATTATTCAGGCTGCACAGATATTGAAGAAACACAAAAAGTGTATGAGCAGGTACTCACACCCAGTCTGCATCCTCCTGCTGTATTATGACCCTTATCCCACCCCATACATGGGTCTCCCAGAGAATTCTCTTGCTCAATTGCTAAAAATGAAAAAAAAATTGATCTGTTCATACAGGGTGGCACAAAAATAGGTTTAAAGTTGTGAGGATATAAAACAGAGTTTATTCTTGTGTTATTATTTATTATCAGATTATTTCCGCACAAACCATTGTAAACCTACTTTTGCCCACCTGTGTGTGGTTTTGCACATTCTAGCCAGTGCCAGTCAGAAGTAGGCTACTGAAGACTTACACCCAGAGATCTTCCCAGTCAGTATAACTTGGGGTTTCTTTCATTTTCTATTCTGCCTTGAAGTCGGTATGAGCTAAGTTTCGGCTATGCCGGCAGTGCTTACTTGTTTGGCCATATAATAAGGAAATAGTAAAGAATAAGATTTCAGAATTGGTGATCAGATTAGGGAAAGAGCTTGGATTGACCTCTGAGAACAGCACAGAGAGTGCCATGTAAATACTCACCAAAAGCCCCTTGTGTGGAGGAGGTTCCCTTTATGGCAGTGGACATGATAACTTACTCTCTGGGTATTAGTCAACTGCTGTCCCCAGGAACTCAATGCTTGTTCAACAGGTTCATGAAGTAAGTGGCCATGGAGGGTGGAAGTGAAGCTGTGTACAGGCTCGAAAACATGGGCATGACCTCAGCTGACCGAGGATCCAAACTGACTGCAGCAGTGATGAACCCCACGTGTCAACCTGGGGCAACACCCGGAGAAGCAGCCAGCCTCCTGGTAGCTATTTAACTACACTGGATCCTTTCCGTAACCAAAGAGGTAGCAGGTCCTCCTCACTGGAAGGAACACTTATTCTGGATTTGGGTTATATTTGTGTTTCTTCCTGCCACCTGCTTCCTACATGACTCACGTAGTCTTATTGATCGCCTTTTTAATCATGATGGTATCTCACATTCACATACAATTACTGCTCACCGAAGCACTCACTTCTGAGTGAAAGAAGACAGACAACAGGCTGATGTTCACCAGATGCACAGACTTCACCATGCGGCCCATTGCTCAGAAGCAGCTGCCCTTGTGGGCAGTAGAATAACCTGCTAAACACTCAGGTATAGCAACAGTTAATGTAAAATAAAAAAAAAATCTTGTAATTGAACCACAAACAATCATTTTTGACTTAGAAAAATGGTGAGTCCACACCATTCATCCTAGTGGTTTAGGGTAGATAAGATGTGTTGAACCAGCTATCAACATGTAGTGCTCTTTCACCTGTGAACAGGGCAGACACGGGAATGGTACGACTTCAAAAACACTTGCAACCATTTTGTTTTTCAACCCCACAGCTCTGAGCTATGTTTAGAGGTCTTAATAGACACACAAAAAATGCTTTCTCCAGGCCAGGTAGCAATGGCTCCATTGTATTTGAAGCTGAGGCACCACACCTGGATGTTTCATGATTCTCCTGCCACAGGGTGAAGAGAGAGACTAGAGGAAGGCAAGAAGGAAGGAAGGAAGGAAGGAAGGAAGGAAGGAAGGAAGGAAGGAAGGAAGGAAGGGAAGGGAGGGAGGGAGGAAGGGAGGAAGGGAGGGAGGGAGGGAGGAAGGGAGGAAGGGAGGAAGGGAGGGAGGAAGGAAAAGAAGCATGGAGGGAGGGAGGAGGGAGGGAGGGAGGGAGGAAGAAAGGAAAAGAAGGATGGAGGGAGGGAGGAGGGAGGGAGGGAGGGAGGGAGGAAGATGTGTGTGCATGTTGGGAATTTGGGCTGAAGTAATAGATCTGCTCACAATGAGGAAATGATACATGAAATCCAGCCTATATGGGATCCAGGGAAGTCCCCAGGGTGCCTCTTGGAACCTGGGGTCATTGAGTTTTTCTCTTGCTGCTTAAATGAGACAAAATTGGTTGCTATAACTTGTCACTAAGAACTTTGCCACACTGCGCTGTGCCTCAGGCCCACAGCTGTACTATGGAAGTAAGAAAATGGCCCACTTACAGGGTGAGGGTTAAGGACACAGACTTATGTATCAGAGAGTTCTTAATTCAAGTTCTTGTTCTGCCACTTCCTGGTTATGACATCTTAGGCATAACCTTAGTTATTTGACTTTTCCAACCTGTTTTGCCATCTATAAAATAGGAACCACAATAATAGCATTCATATCACAGGGCTTTTATAGGAATTAAATGATATAATCCACATAAAATGTGGATAATCCACATAAAATGTGGATTGCATATAGCAATGATGTTAACTATCATTATATATGTTTTTCTGAATTGATGTGGTTCTTAAGGAAAAATACCTAAAATGATAGTGTTAGTTATTATTGACAATGTATCTTCCCCTTTCTTTTGCCTTCTGTGTCATTCTTGACGCTTACTTTCAGTTGATTTCACCTATTAGGACTGGAAGGAAGGACACTTGTGTGCTGGTGGAAGGAGTTCTGGGGTGATAGTGCACCTGAGTGTTAGCACCTGCCTCTTGCTCTGTGGGTCGGAGACAGTTGATTTCCTCATCTGTAACCTGAGAGAGCTGGACTTGATAATCTCATTTTTTCCAGCTCTGACATGTTCAGTGTTCAAAGGGAAAGGGTAAGGGCCTCACTTCTGGAGCCTCATATCTCAGGGGTATGTCCCACAGTGGAGTAGTTGATAGCTATTGAATAAAATAGAAATTTTTTCAGATTCCAATCTTCCCTGCACCAAACCCCTCAAATACTGCAGCCAACAGAGCCAGAACTTTCAAAGGAGCTGCGTAGAACATGGAAAACTCTTAGAACAGCTTTGGCCAACCAGGTAAATGTACACCATGATACCACACACTTCCTCGATAAGCCAGCTCAGCAAATGTTCCAAGTTATGTGTTCCCTTTAAAAAATAGGATGTGAAACTGATTGGAAAAAATGACTCAACCTTTATAGGATATGCTATATTTTCGTAGTTTACTGACTATATTACACAAATAATTTGAGGAGAAAGGGAAAGATTTAGTAATCCTCAGAATGTTGAAAGAGGATAATTACTGGGGACATGGTATCATTACTATAAAGGCTATATTTTTAATTCTATAATTTTTCTGAATTTTATTCCTCAACTATATGTTCTAAGGCTAAATTTTACAGTGTTGACTAAACAAAGAATTCTAAAGGGAAGGGATCAGCAAGGAGTGTATATTTAATAATTTTAAGTAATTATATCTTTGGAAAATACTACCCTTCTTTTCCTCACAGGTATATTGAAATAACAGTAAGGTAGTGATCATTAAGTACATTTCAAATGTTATTACACTCAACAAAAGGAGAAGAGTCTTGAATTAGGGGCTTTCTAATTAAGGCAATGAAGATTTAATTGGGTTTGGGGGGAAATATTCTTTAAAACAATATACAAAAATTCAGAATAAAATTTAAAAGTATAAATAAATGATTAAATAAATAAACAATATACTGGCAAGGTTTGCAGGCAATACAATCACCTAGCAAGGGGCAGCAGGGGTAGAGGGAGAGAATCAACCATTGACCATTACAGCTAGTCAAGAGCTTAGCAAGGCTGCCCGTGTGGTCAACCTACTGAACCAAGAACAGTTTCTTATGCCAGAAAATAAACAGCTAGAAATTATCATAAAAATAAAATCATTTGCTCATAATAGCAACAAAATCTAAGAAGTGTCTATGAATTAGCCAAGAATCTTTAAGTCTTCTATGGAGGAAATTCGATGAAGAACATAGAAGGTGATCTGAAGAACCAGGACGGTAGGTCATGCTCTTAGATGGATGACTTAGGAGTTTAAGTGTATCAGTGTTTCTTTCTAAATTAACCCACCATTTCAATGCAATCATAATCATGATTAGAAATCCAATTTCTGAGGAACTTTAACTTATATGAACATGTATGTACAAGAATAAAACATCTAAGTCTCTCGTAAAAACAACAGGGAGGATTTTCCACACTAGATACTAAAGCTCACAATAAAGCCAGAGTAACAAAACAAAGGTGTTATATTGCTGTGAGAACAAAGAAGCTAATGGAATACTACACTCACACACACACAGGAACTTTATATATGATAATGGCACTGCTTCCAGCCAATGGAGAAAGGATGGAATTTTTAGTAGCTGGTAATGAGAAAACTGGCTCTTTCTACAGAAAAAAAAAATCATTGCATTTTTACATAAAAGCACATACAAAGGTGACATCCAGATAAATGAAAACCTAAATGTGAAAGGTAATACTACAGAATCAAGAAATCTAGGATAAGACCTTTCTGAGATAGGCATGAAGATTTGCTTTCTAAATAAAATCAAATTAACCTGGAAAAGGAAGCCCTAATAGAAAAATGGGCAAAGGAGCTGAACAGGAAGTTTACAAAGATGAGACCTAAAAGGCCAATAAGCATAAAGAGATGCTCAAACTCTTTGATAATTAGAGAAACGCAAAACAAAACCATAGGACATAACTTTACAGCTGGCAACAGTGAGAAAGAGAGACGATGGCAAGTGATGGTGGGGACGTGCAGAGAGAAGAGCGTTCTTTCATGGCTGGTGGTGGGCAGATGGGTATGGCCTTTCTGGAAAGCAGCCAGTCATTGCTCAGCCACAATAAGTGCATGCACACACCCAGCAGCCTCACTCCCAGGTACAAGTTTATCTACCAGCCCATAAGAAGGCATGAATGAGGGTGCCTTTTGCAGCATTTTTGTAGTGGCAGGGAGCAGGGGCCAGTCTGGGGTCCACCGCTGGGAAAGCATGCATCTAAAATGTGGTAGACCCATGAAGGAATAATGGCTTCCAAATATGTCCCCATCCTAACTCTTGAAACCGGTGTCGGTTAGTTTATATGGCAAAAGGGACTTCACAAATGTGATAAAGTTAAGGATCCTGAGATGAGGAGATTGTCCTGGACGGCCCACAGTCCTCGCAGTGGGGAAGCAGAAGGGTCACAGCCACAGAGGGAGATGCGATGACCAAAGCAGAGGTGGCATGATGTGTTTGGGGATGGACAAAGGGCCACAGCCAAGGGACACAAGCAGCCACTCGAGACTGAAAAAGGCAGGAAAACAGATTCTCACCTCAGAGCTTCCAGAAGGAACCAGACTAGCTGACACTTGCTTTGACTTCTGCCCAGTGAAACTGACTTCCGGCTTCTGCCCTCTAGAACTGTAAGAGCATAGATTTATGTTGCTTTAAGCCGTTAAGTGTATGTAATTTGTTACAGTAGTAACAGGAAACTAATATACATTCAGATTATGTAAGAGTTAGAAGCAATGTAATACATATACATATGGCAACATAAATTAATCTTAAATTTTTCCATGCTAAAAGAAAAAAGGTTTTAAAAATATCATGCTCATGGGTAGGAAGATTCAATGCAATTCCAATCTAATTCTCAGCAGCCTTTTTTTTTTCAGAAATTGACAAGTTGATTCTAAAATTTATATGGAAATACAAAGGAACTAGACAAGCTAAGAACTTTGAAGAAGAATAAAGTTGGAGGACTTATATAAATTGACTTCAAGACTTACTATAGAGCTACTGTAATAAGACAGCATGATTTGGGCATCACAATCAATGGATCAGACTATAATGCTCATATACAACACTGAAAGTATGATCCATAAAAATAACAAACTGATACATTGTACTTCATCAAAACGGAAACTTTTGCTTTCCAAAGACTCCATAAGGAGATTGAACAGAAAGCCATAGACTAAGAAAAAAATTAATACACCACCTGATGAAACACTTGTATCCTGATTATAAAATAACTCTCAAAATTTATTGATAAGAAAACAAACACCATCCTCCACAAATAGGCAGAAGACATGAATAGACACCTCACCAAAAAAGATGTACAGATGGCGAATAGGCACATAAAAATATTCTCAATTTCATTAGTCATTAGGGAAATGCAAGTTAAAATTATGGGCAGCCACAACACGCCTATTAGAATGTTGAAGTTAAAACAACTCTTTATACAAAGTGTCGCTGAATATGTGGAGGGACTGGAACCTTCAAACATTTCTGGTAGGAAAATGAAATAATGCAACTGCTTTGGAAATAAGTTTGGCAGTTTTCTAAAAAGTTAAACATATACCTACTATGTAACCTAGATATTTAATTTCTATGCATTTATCCAGAAAATAATCAAACCATGCATATATGAAAAAATTAGTGCACTCTTGTTCATAGCGGCTGTATTTATAATAGCAGAGACTGTGAAAACCCAAATGTCCTTGAGCAGGTGACTAGGTAATTTAACTAACATATTCATACAATGGAATACTACTCAATCACAGAACTACTGTGACCCACTGATTCACACAACATTAATGAATCTCAAAAATAATTATGCCTTGTAAAAAAGTCAGACCAAGAAAAAAAAGGATTACATACCATATAATTCCATTTGTGGAAAATTCTAGAAAATGGCAATTAATCTATAATGATAGCAGATCAGTGGTTACCTAGTGATGAGGGGGTGGAGGAGTGGTAGGGAGAGGTTACGGAGAAACAGGAGGAGATCTTTGGGGGTGATATGTTCATTATCCTGATGGTGGTGATGGCTTCACAGGTGTCCAAACTTATCTAAACGTGATCAGTATAATTTAAGCCAATGACACCCCATTAAAGCTACTAAGGATAAGATAAACTCATAAAAGTCAAAAAAGTTGAATGACACCTAACAAAACACCATTTACTCAATTAAATATATGTATATGCACACAAAACAACACATGCTTTGAAAAAATAAAAGCAAAAGTAATCACATCTATACACAATAAATATACACACTAAACTTACTAGAAAGTTGTCTTTGAGGTAACTAGGAGCCAAGGGGCTGGAACTGGGGCGAAAAAGAATGAAGAAAACAACGAAAGAGAGCCTGGTCCATACCAGTACAGAACATGAAACATTTTTTCTCTTTATTCATTATTTTTTTAAAAGTTTCCTAGGGCAAGATAAGTTAGTCTGGATTTCTGCAATTTTATTAAACTGGTGCAATAATTCTGCCTACAAAAGGACACAAGTTGCATTTTAGAGCTTTTGGAGATTGACTTGTGGCTTGTGTGTGTCACATCTCTGAAAATCCTGCTGGAAAACCTACAAGCAGCAAAATGCAGCCATTCAATGAGGACGTAATTACCTTGATGTTTATAGAACACCATCACACCCTATATGTAGGCCCATTGCACAGATGTTCAAGCACCTTCAAGCTGTGCTTTCATATGCATGGCTCATAATTCCTAGCTGTGGTTTCCCTTTAAATAAAGCCAACAGTAACCAGAAGATACGCTGGCAGAGAGGTTTCCGTATGTAAAACATTGTTTATTTTTAGTTTATTGCAGAAAAATGTGCGTGGGGAGGTGGTGGTTAGAAAATAATTAAAAATGTGTGCTTCCTTATAACATGCTATCTCCACTAACTGAACTTCTAACCTGACATAAATACATTGCATACTGTAACCTGTTTCTCCTGATTATTAACCTTGAATGTGGCAACCTATAAATCATTCCCGAAACAGCTGGCGCTCAGCATTGCCCCAAAGGTACATGATTACGATCGTTTTATATATATCTTGGTATGCAGACATGAAAAATTCATTGAAGAGGTTGGTATTGTAAGACTCATTGTAATGAATTTTCTCCAAAACATAGATCATGCTTAAAATAGGTGTCTGCTTATTATAATGCAGCCATTTATATCTTCTTGAATTACCTTGCCCATAGCTCAGCCATTTTCTTAAAGTCAAACATGATGATACCTGAACAGATTTACTGCAGTCACTTTGCACTGCTTAA
Source organism: Phyllostomus hastatus (assembly GCF_019186645.2). Classification (NCBI taxonomy): domain Eukaryota; kingdom Metazoa; phylum Chordata; class Mammalia; order Chiroptera; family Phyllostomidae; genus Phyllostomus; species Phyllostomus hastatus. The sequence goes on along the minus strand of NW_025334017.1, from coordinate 6,699,827 downwards.
AAGTAGAAGTTCGCTTTTTTCCCCTTTTTGTGTCAATGTCTACAGAATCCAAGGGTATAGTTTTTTTTTTAAGAGAATCATTTGGAAGATCATTTCGTAAAGGCATCCCCATTTACTGGGGATGTTCGTCAACCATCAACACACAGAATATAGAACCCCCCAAACATGTTACACTTCTCACAACTCACCAAGGTGTTCCATTACTCCCTGCAGAAGGGTTCATATCAATATTTATTAGGATAATTAAATGTCAGAGCTGAAGGGTCCTCAGCTGTCACTGTGGTCTTCACAGTTCCAGCGAAGCAGCCCCACAGAGGTGGTGACTTCCTCAAGGTCACACATCTGGAAAGGAGGGGGCCCCAGATTTGGGGCCATGACTCAGGTCTATAATAGTAACAAAATAATCACTCAAAAAGTGCTTTCCAAGGTGAGGGTATAGTGCAAATGCTTGACCTATATTAGCTCGTTGAATCCTCACTGCAGGCTTAGCATGTGAGCACTAGCCTCACCGTCCTCATCCTTATCTTCATTCCCACTTTATATCTAAGGAAGCAGGCCCAGAGAGGTGGAGATGCTTGCTCTGGGGCACATGCCTCGTCAGTGGTGGAGCAGGATTCAACCGGACCTGCCCAGCCAAGGTCCATCACCCTAACTACATTACAGCACTGCTTTTTAACCACAGGGTGAGTTCTCACTCTTTTCCTTTCTGAAGTGGTTGACCTGACTTGTGAGCTGTCAGTATAGAGATTTATCTAAGGAAAACAAACAAACAGGTCTGAGTTTGCTAGGGTTGCCACAGGGTTGTAACAAAGTGCCACAGGTTGGGTGGTTTAAAAAAACAGACATTAATTTTTTCACCATTCTAGAGGCTGGAAATCCAAGATCCAGGTGCAGGCAGGTTGGTTCCTACAGGGGCGATTCTGTTTGCCTGGTAGGTGGCTGTTTCCTCCCGGAGTGTCTTCACGTGGTCTTCTGTCTGCTTGTCTGTGTCCTAATCTCTTCGTGTAGGGACACCAGTCTGATTGGATTAGGGCCTACCCATAGACTACATTGTACCTTAATTACCTCTTTAAAGGTTCTATCTCCAAATAGTCACATCTAAGGTGCTGGGGGATACAATTCAGCTTGTAGCACATGGTGTGCCTTTTTCCAGTGGAAAACGTACACGTACAAACATCAGACTACAAGGAAGTAACCCAGTTCTTGCAGGTCCATAAATCATCATTTTTTACCAGGTGTGAGCTGTTAAACCAGCAAAGCCTTTGCCTCTGTGTCCTTTTAAACCAAGTGTTGGAAAAAAGGAGCTGGTGCCTGGCAGAGAACTTGTCCCCCTGCTTTTCATCCTCTCCTTGGAGGCTGGGACCCAGTCCCACTGTCCATCTGGGTCCTGCGCAGCCTGAGCCTGCTGCATCCCTGACTGCTGACCCCAGAGTCGCTGCCTCCAGGGCCCCAGCCCACAAGGCTGAGCAGCAAGGTGGCAAATTATGTGGCAGACATTTTAAACAGGAAAGCAGAAATTCAGACTCCCCCAACAGCAAGCAACTTATGCAGAAAGGCCTTTTTCCTTTCACCTCAGCTTCTTTTGCATAAGGTCAGAAACCTAAGGGCAACTCTCCAGGACCTATTTTGTTTTATTTTAACTTGATTTTTATAGTAAAGGCATGAGTAGGAACATGGTTGGGGGTGGGGTACGTCCTGTGCTTCCTGGAGCAAAGGGAGTTGTGACTAAGGTGCTATTTGCCTCCTGACAGGGAGCAGGGCTGGGGTGGGGGCACACCTGTGGGTCTGAGAACCTGGGTTAGCTCAGCAGGGGTGCCATTTGGGTCCCTGGGCCAGCTACTGGAAGCCAGGCAGGGAGAAAAGGACTTATTTCTGCCTTCTAGTTTTGCATGCGGACTGAGGAGAGAGGCATGGAGATAAACTAGATTGCCCTAAATTTCCACCGGCCTTGATGCTGATGAATGAGGGAGATAACTCATCCCCCTAAAAACAAACACACTCACACAGGAATGGGGCTGATACAATGGGGACAGCCTTCCCCGTGGTACCATCATCATTCAGGGACACTGTGCACAATAGTCGACATTGTGAAAGTGTTTATTTTGTGCCAGTTCTGCACAGTAGTTCCACATGCATTATCTCATTCAGTCTTCAGAACAGGCCTAGATGGCCGGAGCTATTACCAGGCCCACTTTGTGCAGGGGAAAAAGGAGGCAGGCACGGCCACTGGCTGGGACGCAGAGGCGGCAGGGGTCCTCCGTGCCGGTGGCATTTGGGGGGAAGTACTCAGTTTAATGCCAACTGGATTTTCCTCTTTAGGGACTGGTCTTTCATCAGTTTTCATTTCTAAGTGACATTTAAATGCAATCCCACATGTAAAATACAGCATAGGGATATAGTCAGTAACACGGCAATAATCATGTCAAGTGTCAGACGGGTCCCAGACTCAGAGTAATCACTTTGTAAAGCATATAAATATCTAATCACTATGTGGTACACCTAAAACTAATATAATAAGTCGACTGTAATTAAAAATAAATTATAAAAATATTTAAAAATGCAAGCAATTCCAAATCAACTCAAACTAATTTTCTGGCTCTTTTTCACTACCCTCTCCAAGAGGGAGCCATAGATAGTTGGAAGACCTGGTGAAGCTAGTGACCCCCTTTCCAGAAAAACACACACACACACCTGCACACACCTGCACACACAATTGTGCATCCAACTTCAGAGGACTTGAGGGTGAAAGTAGCCTTCACCTTCCTTCCTCAAAGCCCATCCATAGACCCAGGTGAAGAATCCTTTTTTTTTTTAAAGTAGGATTTTTAAAAAACAAGGTCATTGCCCATTACTGAAACTTAAAGTCAGTTTAGAGGGGAATGATGAGTTTTTTAAATGAAATAGAATACAACAGAAAAAAATTAGAGTGCATTACAGGGAGAACGAATATGTACATTTTGTGAAGTTTTGAAACAATTCTTATCCGAATACGAATGTGTACATGGTCCCGGTGTAACAGTACTTCTCTCCGTGTTTTAGAGCCAGCACTCCAGGAAGCCTCCTGCCCACCAACCCCATCCTCCAGGCCCGCCATGCTCTCCCTGTGTCCCAGGACGGCACCAACCTCCTGTCTGTGAACGTTCCCCTCGGAGCAGATTGCCCCAGCCACTCCCTCGGGCTCTTCACTGCACTCTGCCATGCGTTTCTTTGGAACTCTTTGGAACTCATTAGATGATGATTTAAAATGGGGTGTCCAAGCTTTTGGTGTCTCTGGGCCACAATGGAAGAAGAGTTGTCTTGGGCCACACATTAAATACACAAATGCGAATGAAAAATTATGAGAAAAAAAAGTTTTCAAGTAAACTCATGATTTTGTGCTGGGCCACATGCAGACACCGCCGGACCTGTCAAGTCCGTGCCGGATGCTAAGGACTGTGCAGATTCACTGTCTGATCCTCACACAGTGCTACCAGGAAGGTGTTGTCGTGGTTAGTGTGATTATTTCTCCAAATTGACAAATGAGGAAGGCGAGGCCCAGAGAGGAAAGCAAGCTCTTGTGTGCCTGCCACACTGCATGGTGAAGTTGCTCGTAGGTGTCTGCATGTGGCAGAAAGAAAGATTCTGGGTTTAGAGGGCAGACTTGCCTGCAAGACCCAGGCAAACCCCTGGCCAGCCTTGAATTGCCAAGCCTTAATCACTTTAATCTTTAAACTTGTGGTTTCAAAGTTGTCTCACTTGAGATAATACATGCAAAATGTTTTGAAATCTGTAAATTGCAGGCAGATATGTTATTTATATCAATTATGTCAGCAGCATGCTAAGGCCCTTGAGATCAAAAACCCTGACTACATCCTTTGTCCCTTACTCCCAGCCCCAGCTGCGATGAAACATTTGCCAAGCAATTGCTGCTTCCTTAAGAATGATGCCTATCACTCCTCTTCTCTAGTGAACTTAGCAAAAGTGTCCTTAATATGCACTCCAAGGCTTTCATCCCGGAATGAGAGGAGGCTTCGTGTAGGAAGGCCCCTAGTGCAAAGTGTCCACAGTCAGTCCCTCAGGCAAGGTGTTCAGCCCCAGAAGGAAACTGGCCTGGGGACCCTAGCAGAAGGGGTGCCATTCTCGGTCACTGCTGCCATCATTTTTAGATCACTGTTGGTGGCACCTTCAAGAGAGGTGACCTTATGACCATGTTCATGCCAGAGAGGCTGATATGTGAGTCATTAAACTAAAGTTTCTAAATACACACACACACACACATATATTTATATGTGTATACAAATATATATACATGTATTTGTGTATATACATAAAATATATACATATTTATATGTATATATGTATACATACATATATACACAAATATAATATATACATAAAATATACATAAAATATATACATATTTATATGTATATATGTGTACATACATATATATACACAAATATATACATATTTGGCAACAATTCAGAAACCTGGATGGCCTCGCCTTCAGGTAAAACCAGATGAGTTTAGGCTGTTCATGCCCTGGAGGAGGTTGCCAGGGGAAGGGAGCTAAAATTACCTGCAACTGAGGACAGCCAGTCATGTTACCTGCCCTTTCCCAAGATCTATGGGCTCAGGACCTTCTTAATTATTCAATACATTTAGCTGCAACTGACAATCAACTGACCAGGATCATTTGTTGTTGGGAACCGCCCTGACTGGTATCAGGAGCTGAAACCCCCACCAAGGCTAAGGCTGAGGGAATGACCTTGGATCATAAGCCAGCAAGGAGACAAAAGCTTATGTCCCTGGCAGGAGTGCCGCTTCTGCTCCTTTTACTTCGCCCTGCCTGGCCCCCATTGCTTGGTCAGTTAGCCAATGATAGGTAAGATTCCCCAAGGGGGGAACAATCTAAGACAGGCACAATCACGTGGGAGGCCCCCAAGGAAGGACTTCGGGGGCTACAGCAAAAGGGGGTGATGGACCCTCGCCCTTTGGTTTTGACATAGCCTGAGTCCTCATTGTCTGCGAGAGATCTCCTAATCCCTTGGCTGCCTTACTTCCCTTGCTCCAACTAAGCCTGAAACAATGACAGAGGGTGGTGCAGCCCTGTGCTGAAAAGGGGGGGTTCCCCGTGTGATGAGGCCCAAGAAAGAATATGTAAAATCCTGTGAAACCTGCTTTTGTTTAGAATGCTCTCAATTAACTGATAAGGGCCCAAGGAAGAAGTAAGTTTGTTCCTCAAAGTTTTACAGCTCTTTAGCTATCTGACCCTGACTCAAAATAGGCCCTCAGAGTTCCTTGTTATTTGATCCTTACTTCCTGGTGATGAGTAATGAGCTTTACCTGAATTCCTGTGTAAATGAACCCAATAAAAGCCGTTGAGGAAAAGGCTCTTGGTCCTTCTCTTGTGAGAGATCAACCACCTTTCCTCCCCAAGCAGATCATATCTTGGTAAACTTATTCTCATCCGTGGCGGACAAAGCTCCCCCACAATTTGTACTGGTAACAGCTATTCAAACTGTAAGTCTGCCTAAAGCCTCAAGTTATGGTGGATTTCCATGTCTCCTTGAAGCAGGGAGAGGTGGCATGCTTTGTATCATCCACGAGAAGAATTGTGTCACATCCACAGCATTTCAGGTCCTCGGGCATGTGTCCAGGGTGAGGCACTGCTGTCGGTCCTTTCGATCTTTGTGCCTACTGCTAGACCACACTGCAAAGTAAAATAGCAAACTACTTAGGGTAGGCTTTCTGATACACACAGACATGCATACAGACATAAGGACAGGCACATTCGAAGCATATCAACTAAAGACAAATTTTTAGCCACATAGTCATTTGAGCTCCAGCTACAAGGAGAAACAATGAATGAGTCTCAAAGTTGCTTTTCTTCTTGGAAAAAAATTTTACACCTTGGTCTTGTAGTTCCTTCCCACCTTTCACAGGTCAGCGTTGTTTTGCTCGTTCAGCCTGCTTCCAAACCCTTCTAAAAAACAAATACAGAAAAGCTTTTTTTCCCCCCTGGCATCATAAAGTTTTCAGATTTTTGCAGTAATTATCCCCAACAGGAATTTAATTGGAATAAACAACTGATACTTGTATCAATAGACAGGTTGGGGGTTGAAATGTAAATTTCAGCTTCGTTTTCTCCCTCTGCCTCAATCCATGTATTCTGATGGCCAACAGAACTTCTCGAATTTCTCATGGGGGCCGAGGGGCAGGGCCAAGCACCGTGTCACTGAGGTGTGCTTGCACTTAGTCACTGTCTTCTTAGAACACACAGGTTCTACAGGAAATGAGACTCTAAAGAAAAGGGGGGTGGGGTTTGTTTGTAACTTTACATTGTGGAGAGTAAGGGGGAAAGGGAGGTTTTTAAATGGTTTTACGTAACTCTTTGGACTATTGTGAGTTGAACCAGCTGCTCCTCAGAAGTTAGCCATGGCTGAGGAGGCAGAAATCGAGGAGCTGAGAAGCAGGCCAGCTTCGTCTGGGGGAGAACAATGCCTCCACGGTCAGAGACAATGGCGCCTCTCATGTTCCAGGAACTCTCACAATAAGATGGAAGGGATCCTGGAGTTGCCTGGCAGGGTCCCTGAGCCTAGTGAGAGAACATTAGCTCTGCAGCCACAGATATGCAAATCCGTTTTGCGTGCTATGACAGCCTAGAAAAACCTTGTGTGTGGAGGTGGATGAAGCAACACTGTGCTGCTGGGGCTACTTCTCATCCTTGTAGGAACTTCACATTCCAGGCTTAGCTGGGGCTGCCTTTTAAGGCCATTCAGAATTCAGAGCTAATTAATTCACTACCCAAAATCCTCAAGAATAAGCTTTAATAAGGTGCAAAAAATATATTAAAAAATATTGAGACTACCAGTTGCATATGTGATATCATAAAACTAGCATGGATGTAAAGCATTCATGTAATTGCTTAAATGCTTTAAACTTGAACATCTTTCAGGCATCCTTCACTAACTAGTACTTTTGTAGCATGAGATTCTGGAACCTTCTGGTTTATTCTTCCTCAGATCATAGTTATCAGTTGTCATTAAAAAGAGCTTGTAGCGTATTCTATTTGAACTTTGGGGGTTTTGTTTTAAGACTGTTTGCAGACCTGAATTGATGTGAATGGCAGGTTTATACTTTTGACATAGAGTCCACAGCCAGACACAGCCCACCCTGGAGAAGTTAAATTTTGGTTTTCTCCACCTTGCTTCTTGCTACTGGGCCACGGGCAAGTGACTTTGCCTCACCACGGGGTGGTGGCAGGAACAGCGGGGTGTGGCATGGATTAACTCACAAGTGCCTATTCACAAACAAAAGTGCTGAATTTTAAAATGTTAAGAGCTTCCAGATTCACAAGGAAACAGGATGAAACATGTTGCCCAGGAAGAATGTTCTGCTCTAAATGTGATGTGCAAACTATTCCGTTTACAGCCTGCTTAGGTTTCTGTCATCCAGTCCAGCCTACCTCCAAGCTGAGGTCTCTTGAGCACGGCTGGCAATTGAGACGGTTTTGGGTTGCAAGGGATATGAAGCCACTGTGGTACCTGGCTCCAGTCACAGAAGAGAATCAGGTTTCTCTCATTTGTAATTTTGAAATCGAGCTTTCAGATCAAAATGCAGAGGCGGGCAAGGGACAATGGAGGAAGCCATCTCAAGTAGAGTATTAAGTGATTCCTGAACAATATTTTGGCTCAGTGTTTCTTTTTATTATACATTAGAAATCTATTATGTTGTCCTTTAGCTATAACTTAAAATTCACAGTAACAAATTTATCCTGGAGTCCAGTAAAGACCTCATGAGAAGTGTTCAAGGGAAGGAACCTCTGGAGGGAGGCAGCACCACACTTAAACGTCTGTCTGGTCTTCGAGACGTGTTCCGCTATCTCTGGGTCATCGATTGAAATTTCGACCAGCTTAGGAGCCAAATTATAAAAGTAAACTATTCTGAAAATAAAGATGCTAGATGAAAGAATATTTGAAATTTAAATTGTTGTTGCCCTATTCTTCAATTTTATTTAAATTGTACAGTAAACATTCACTGGTTAAGGAGATGCAAATTAAAATTCAACTCTACATTGGTAGATCCAAAAGAAGCTCTGCAGACCAACAGACCTGTGAGGTGGAGCCACATGGCCAACACACACACACAAGGAGGTTTACTGGTGTCGGTCTAGAGATTCAGGCATAATGGGAGTCTCAGAGAAGTGGAGCAGAAACCTTAAAAATAAAAATGACTTAATAGTTCAAAATATTTTGAAAATCGCCATCCTCTTACCAGAAAGATCTCCAAATTGGGTGATCCTCCTGATTAAAAATTCAATGAAATACTTTTCACCGAAGGAGTCTTACTTTATTTAACTATTTTGCAAAATGTAGTTTACTATAAAATATCTATTAAACTGTGGTAAATCTTATCTGTGCTAAGAAAATACATAAAATTGCTCATTAGAGAGCCACATTGTATGAATTAGATATATTCTAAACTTTAAGTGCTTGTTCGAAGTCATTTACATTGTTTTGCTTCCTAATTTCAACTTATTGATGGCTCCGGAGACAGGGAGATGCTCACTGCACATACACATTTCAACGACGCACATACAGGCTTAGCTCCACTACCTGTTAGAAATAACGTCTTAAAACTCTTCTCAAAGAAATTAACAAGTAATTTTCATTGAACTGAAAAGATAATTTTGTAACAGGGCACGGAAGGAGAATTTTATGTCCCCAGTATTTTGTAACACGAATCACGGAATTCTTTAAAAAAAAAAAAAAAGCATAGTGAACACTCATCTCTTGGTTTTACTTTCAGTATATTTCAATAGGAGCAATCATGAAGAGTTAGCACAAATTATTCATGTAATTTAAATGGAACACTCTATCTCTTTAACATTGGTACGATTAGGTCACTATCCTGCAGAAATCCTCCCAAAGACTTTGCACAGTACTTAAGAGGAAATCCAAACCCTCCACCAGGGCCATCCTGGCCGCTGCCTAATTCTTCTAGGCAAACTGATTCCCCAGACCCCTCTTCTTCCAAGCCGACTCTCAATTCATAATCTTTGCATTGTCTATTCTCTTTGCCAGGAACATTCAGCAATCGGCTCTTGCCTGGCTCTTGCTTTTCTTCACTCAGGTGTAAGTAGGGGACTAGGCTGTCTTTGTTTTCATTGCTGTATTCTTGCCACTAAATCATCTAGCACCCAGTGTTTTGAAGAATGCTAATCACACTAGCACACTGGTCAAATGAAACTGGATCAGTCTGGGTTCAAATACCGGGTTTGCAATTTACTAGTTCTGAAGCTTGAGTATTGTTCACGGTTTTTAAAAACTTGGTCTCTCTATAAAAATAGAAATACTCCTAGGGCAAGATAAATCCAAATTTAAGTGTTAACTGGTACTCAAGTTTCTTTAGAGCTCACACTATTCCAGGTTCTACAACATATAGACTTTAATTCCCAACCTCAAACTTAAGATACTTTACAGAGGGGTTTGTGGAAAAAATGTGAAAATACAGAATGCAGTAATGTAGGAGAGTGCAAGTAGACTCTGAGGTCAGAGTGCTTGGGTTCAAATGCAGCCCCTACATTTCCTGGTGCGTTTTCCTCGGGAATCGCAGAGCAGCGGTGAGTAAGCAGTAAGGCCACGGCAAGCACTTGCACTTCAGTGCTCCATTTCCACTAAGCACACAGTGAATGCTTCTTACTAAGTACCCGATTTCATTCAATGTATTTGTATCTTAGGTCAATCCAAGACCTAATATCAAGAATTAATTTCATTAGAAGAAAAAAAGCACTTTCCAATGTGGAAAATTGAATGACTTTAAAGCCAGCATTAGAGATTAATTCCAGTAAACGCAGAGCCAGCGGTTGCCAGTCTCCTCGGAGTTCCCTCTGGCCACCAGCAACCGATACCCTTTCTTTGGAGGCCATCATTGTTCTCCGGAAGAATGCTCTCTGGAAGCATTTTCTTCTAACAGCGACACAGACACATCGTATGCTCTATTTACAGAAGGTCACAAGAAAACTTTGACTACTTCAACGACTTTTAGAAGAAGACCCTTTTATGATTCATTTTAATAAACATGTCCCCCTCTTATTTTAAGGCTTGAAAAAATCTTTCAGTTATTTATTTAAATCCCCTGTACTTTATGCAGACCTAGTTTTACTTCCCATGTTCAAAGAATTCCATTTCAGAGGGTATTCTCTTCAAGGCACTTTCCTCCAATGCACCCTACCCACGTGTTAACCTGCAGTGGTAACAGTAATGATAAAAGCGACCACAGATCTCTGAGGTGGAGGTTTCAAGTTGCTCCCTTTCCAGATCATAATGGGTCTGCCTTCACCTTGGGATACAAATTAAGCACATCTCATCATCTAAAAGGAATTTAGACGGTCTGACCTGTAACACATTGGGTGGGAGTGGGCTGTGCATGCACACAGGGGCGGGTGTGGAGGGAGGGACATTCGCAGGACTGCAGACACTGCTCTTCTCCTTTTTTACTGCATGGAAACATGGCTTTGTGTTTTGTCAGGTGACATAAAAAGGTAAAAACACTAGCTCTCAAATTAGACTTTACCTCAAATATCAAAGGTCACAAAGGGGTGCACAAATCAGCAGCTCTCGAGTCTGTGCATGCGTGCGTGTGTGCGTTTGGCCTGCTTGCTTAAGTGGGTCCCTTTTCATTCCGCCTGGGTTTTCCAGTCTCTGGCATCAAGCACTGGTCCGCAGGACACCAGAGCGCCTTTGTGTCCCTTGCTGACACTCCAGCATTGTGTTTTTCTACCCATTAACCAAGGATAAATGACCTAGATATTGTGCCTATTAAAGCCTCATTTTTCTCTTGCCCTTTTGTTCTGTAGTGTACCACATTATCAGACGCTGCACACATTTCTAGGTATTTTCAGTCTCAGATGCCCTTTTGAGGGAGTAATAGGAGGTTTTGTGTGGTTCTGCTGAGATATCTGGAGTGGAATTATATGAAAGTAATTTAAGGTTTTTCTTACTGTCTAGTCTGAAGACAATCAGTTTAGCATATTACCAACAGCTAATCTAGCAGAAGAGGGTATATCAAGAAACTGTACAAAGGCCAGAATGCTGTATTTGCATCTATTGCGAATACAAAAAATAGAGTGAACACCAGTTCCCCTACATACTACATTCTATAATTACATTTCTGCATATCATGGGTCACTTTTATTAAAAGCATCATTACTACAGTTGGCAGCAATTTACATTTTATCTTACATGATAGCAGTTTTCAAAGAAAAAATAAAAGGACATCACAACAAAGAAAAACAATACATTTACAAAGTCATGTCTGTAAACTTCAAGGCTAGTTTAGAGCTGAGGTAATGCTGTTTTAGCTTTGTGGCTAAAGTAACAAAGTCCTTTAATTTAAAAAAGGTACCTGATTCTCTATTCTCTCTTTATTTATTCATCTATTTATTTTGTTTATACCAGTGCATTACAAGACCACGAGACAATGGAACTGCAGTTCTTTCTGGCAAGAACCCTCCCAGTAGGTTAATTTCCAAAGGGACCCTTCACATTCAACAGCTGCCTTATTATTGCTGCGCCTCAGGACAGAGACGTTCACACTAAGGTGGAGATTGTCAGGGTGTGTGGATGTGTGTGTATGCGTGAGTGTGGGAACCCCCAAACAGTCAGAAAGGGAAACAAATGAGCAAGTATGATATGTATGGTAAATTTCATCTTGACCTTCACAGCAAAGAAATTAAAATTAAAAAATTAAATATATAACTTCATACTTCCTTTGAGCAGCACTTCCTTCCATTAGTGCCACTCAAGTTACAAATTGCTCTTTATTATAATACCAATGGTACCAGAAGAAAGAGGAAAAAAAAAAGCAGAGCATTATGTAAGTTTCCTTAAAAAGACATGATCACCTCTCAAATTTCATCTCTCCTAGGGATAATAAATAATGCACTGCACAATACTTAGTGACCAAGATACCTTTTGACACACCTGTATAACATGACTTGGACTTTTTTCCTTTTTTTGCTACACTATGTTACAGAACAGCTTATAAAACTAGGTATGAACATTAACTGTGAGTGTAAACAGTAGGACTACCACTTGTCAAAAGTTTTAAACACTTTAACGGGAACTGGTACTGGTTATTCATCATTTTCATTGTTTTCTATTTCATCCCCCCCATCAAGCGAGTCTAGCTCTTCACCCTGTGCTATTTCATCTTCTAGGATGGAGGACTCCGCAGTCTTGTCCAGGTTCTCCTCGGCGTCGCTGCCTTCTGGGTGCTCCTCTTCCTGAAAGGTGCCTCCCTCCGTCTTGTCAGGGGCCTTTTCTGCGCCGGAGCCCATGGCATTCTGAAGCCCTGCCAGCGCAGGGAACCCAGGCAGCGTCAATCCTCCCAGCCCCGGAGGTAGAAACATGGATGGGTAGAAGAGGCCCGGCGCCATGGTGGACAGGAGGAAAGGGTTGAAGGCGAGCGGGTTGGAGGGCAATCCAGCCGGGGCAGTAGCAGCACCAACAGTTCCATTCGCAGAGTCAGTAGCCGAAACAGCATCTGTGCTTTTCTCAGAGTCTTTGTTTTCTTCTTCGTTCTCATTGCCCTTCTCTTCCACCTTTGAAGTGCCGTCTTCCGGTTCTCCTTGACTCGAAGCAGTAGTGGTGTTTCCAGTAGCAGCGGACAGAGGGTTATTCAGCAGCCCGCCCAGTCCGAACATGCTGGGCAAGCCCGCCATGCCCGGCAGCATCAGGGGCAGCACGGCGGCAGGGTTCTTAGCGTCGCTTCCGGCAGCAGCCGCTGTTGCCAGACCTGGAGGGAAGCCCATGAGACCTGCCAGCTGGAGAGACTGCAGATTCTGGAGATTCTGAAGGCTCGTCAGGTCCATCCCAGCAAACAGGCTGTTCACCAACAAAGGGTTGATGCCTGACGTGGAGGCCACGGCGGCAGCGGCAGCGGCTCTGGCAATTTCACTCTTGGGCCTTCTTCCTCTTCTGCTCACTCCTTCTCCCCTCACCACAGGCCCAGTGAGAAGACGGTCGAACATTGACTCAGGAACAAAACCCTGAAGGAAATGGAGAGGCAAATGGTGGCTATAAAAGCTGCTAAAGAAACTTACTTTCAGTGTGGCCTTTGCGATGATCTGAAAATTGACATTCTGAATGGAAATACATAAACAATTATTTCTACTCTAAAAGCACAATGATGAAACTTGTGAAAGCAAAATTCTGTATTCTAGCATTACATTAACTCCCTGAGTCATGATGAGTTGCATAAAAACTGTTGAAGGTTATACTCTATCAGGTAAATGTCACCTTATCTGGATCCAGAACTGAAGCACTGCTTGGCAATGAAACAGAACAAACTGATGACACATGCAACCACTTGGATGCATCTCAATATACGTGAAACAAAAAGGTACATACACTTTATGCTTCTGTTTATGACATCCTCAAAACAAACAAACAAACAAACAACAAAAAACAAAAAACTCAAACACACCAGAACTCTACAGATGGAGAACAGAGCAGCAGTAGGCAGGGGCCAGAGGTAGTTAGCAAGAGAATAACACAAGGGAATTCGGGACAGGGGAGGGGCAGGATGGAACTGCTTGTGTTCTGATTATGGTGGCAGTTCACACATACTATACATGGGTTAAGACTGATACTATACATTAAAAGCAAAATAAGCTGTTTTACTATGTACTTCATAACAAGCAAACAAGAATCAAGACCTCATTAACAAATTAATTTTAAAAAGAAACTAACAGCAAAGAAAATTAGGCAGAATTGTTATATTTTTTACTTTATTTTTTTTAATCCTCACCGAGGACATATTTGTTGGTTTTAGAGAGAGTAGGAGGGAAGGAGGGAGGGAGGGAGGAAAAGGGAGAGAGGGAGGAAGGGGGAGAGAGAGAAACATTGATTTGAGAGAGTAACATCAATTGGTTGGCTCCCGTATGCACTCCGACCAGGGATCAGACCCTCAGCTGGGGTGTGTGAATCCAAAACCCTTTGGTGTCTAGGTCAATGCTCCACCAGCTGAGCCACCCAGCCAGGGGAGAACTGTTTTATTTTTTATTTGTTATCTCAGCGATTTTCAACTGGTGTGCTGTAAGAATTTTTAAAACATGTAATACTTGACTATTTAGTCAGAGGCACTGACCTCTTTTCCATTCAATTGTCAAATAAAATGACAACAGGTCATACAACAATAATTGCTGTCTGGTGTGAATATCCTGTCTTGAACCATAAATATTGGGTTGGCCAAAAAGTTCGTTTGGTTTTGGCTCTAGTAGTTCTTAGTTGTCTTTACATCATTGAAAACAATTTTGTTAGATTGTATTGTGACAGCTGTCATATCAGTGTACATTAAAAACAATGAAAATTGGTAAATTTTTGTTCTGCAATTTTAACACTGAAGATGGAAGAAATTATGCAACATTTCTGTCATATTATGCATTATTATTATTTCAAGAAAGGTAAAAACACAACTGAAACACACACACAAAAAAGATTTGTGCAGTGTGTGGAGAAGGTGCTGTGAACTGATCAAACATGTCAAAAGTGGTGTGCGAAGTTCTGTGCTGGAGACGCTCAGGGGATAATGCTTCACGATCGGGTAGCCCAGTTGAAGTTGATAGAGGTAAACTGAGACATTAATTGAGAATATTTTAAATTACACCACATGAGAGATAGCCAACATACTGAAAATATCCAAATAAATAAAGTTATTGGTGAAAATGAAAAATGTATCTTTTTTTACAGAAAAAAAACATACGGACTTTTCAGCTAACCCAATATATAGATCATAAGTGGAGTTGCATCTTATTGGTTACATCGCATAATAAGGTTGCATTTAATTGGTTAATTCTTGGTACCAGAGATCCTTATATATAAGTACAAGCACCTGATTTTTTAAAAAGTAACTTTGAAGCAAAAGGGGTAGATGGTTGTTATTATTATTATTATTGGTAAATCAGTCAAAATGATACCTGTTTGTCAGATCAGCAAAAAAATAGAATAGAATTTTTGGTGTGCTGCAGAATTTTAGTAATTAGTATATGTGTACCACAAAATTAAAAAGGTTGAAAATAGCTGGTTTATTTTAATATCAGAAATTACAGTTAATCTTAATATTAATCCCCTAAACCACCATAAATAGCATTCCACAGATGAACGGTTAACTAGGTTTACCTAGGGCATTCCTCCCTGTACGAAGTTCACCTCCAAGGCTGTGAATGTGCATTTCTGTACAATCCTTTTAAATCAAAACTGTCTAATTAACACACTTTGGATTAATGATATATTGACACAAGACACGATATATTTATGATGTATGAAAATGATGTATTGTGTCGATTCCTTCAAGCTATTCTTTTATGTCTTTCTGTTAATGGTCAACAGAGAATGAAGAAAAATTCAGGAAAATAAAGAAAAATTCAGGAAAATAGTTTTGTTTAGATACCTTCCTTGACAGTTATGCAGAGCTTGTACTTACAGACTGCTTAACGATATCAGTCCAGTCTGGAGCAACAGCAAACTCAGGATTTTCTTCCAGCCACCTGGGTAGATCCTTCATTGGAGGCGCCATAGCTCCACCCATCTGGGGAGAGGCATGGGGGACGTGCTTTAAAAACACAGGTTCCTCCCTCTCCCTCCACCATCACTACATACACACATACGCACACACACACACACACACATATATCATATATATATATATATGATATATATATATTATTCTGGAAAAAAAGTGATTATTTGTAGAAATAAAAGATGACAGGATAAAACACTTCTTTCTGGGATAAGAGATCGGTTCCCCTTTCCAGTGCTCACCTTCTTCCCATTCCGTTTATTGACAACCGGCACCCTTTCCTCTCCTGTCAAAGTGTTTATATCCAATTTATTAGGGTTTCGACATCTATGTCGTTTCTGTTTCGGTTTTTGAAATGAGGAAAACAGCACATCTGCATTCTTCTGCAAAATATATATATATATTTAGTAAAATTGCACTTAACACTTATTTTTTCTTGTATAAATAACAAACAATCAAGTCATTTAATTATTACAGAAGATTCAATAATTATTTGAATTACTAGAAACCATGCTTTTCTTTGAAAGGAAAAAAATCCTACTCTTTTCCCCCTTGTACACTAAGGAACTAAAGAAACATGTAAGCTGAGAATCTGCTTCTCCTTCTGTCTATCAATAACCCTGTTTAAAGTCTTTTCTTCAAATGTTTAACCAAGTCATGGTATTTTTAAAGAAAATTTTCTCTAGTACCTTTGCTAATTTCTATGCAGCAATGTGAATGGATGCAGAGATGACATCACATCTATAACACAAAACTATACATGAGAAGAACCAACCAAGGATAAAAGGATGTTTGCAGAAGGGCCGTTGTGAGTGGCAGGAACTCAACTCAGGCTGAACTCATTAAAACAAATGCAAAGTCCAACATTTAAGGTTTTAAAAATCAATCATATTAAGTATGGAAGTAAAAGATTTGCATTGCTAGGTAGTAAACAGTTTACATGACAAATTATCTGGAGATACTGTCTAACATTTAATCTAAGACATAATGGTTAGCTGCTGAAAAGAGAAGATAATAAACTTGTGGACTATATTAGCTGGTTGAATCTCTGCAAGTAACATCTTCATAGTATTCTGAGTGGGTCCGACTTGGGTGGAGATCAATTAAAGTGCATTCATGAGTGTCAGTCCAGAAATGAGACCACCTGGAAACCATGCCAAGTAGAGAATAACTGAAGAAATCATGTCTGTTTGGTAAGAGATGGAGGAAGTAAGAAAATGCATACTAGACGTCTTCAAACAGCTACAAGGCTGCCTGCCCTTCACGTGGGATAGACCTGAAGCTAGTTTCTTGAATGTAGAATTATATGACAAAAACTGGAAAACACACAAGATGAGAAGATATTTAAGCTAAAGACAGAGGGACCAGGTATTTCTATGTTGTACAGGAGAATAAAATGGACTGTCCTAGCAAGATTCCTCCCGCTCCAAGCTCTGTAATACTTACTGGTACATAACTTGGCAAATCAACAGTGTAAGTAGGGTGCAGCTTCAGCCATTCAACTAAGTCCTTATTTTTAGGAGCATCATCCCCCACCAGCCTCGTCCCATCTTCGAGATTTACAACAGGGATTCTCATGTCAGGGTCCAGCTGTCCAGGAGAAGGAATGTTTCTTGTTGGTGGAGTCTCTATGTCTTCCTCAAAAGCTTTGGTCACCTCAGCATCCTCCTGCAGAAAGTTGACAATGATCTGAATTCTCACATGAAGAAAGAGATTCTGGCAATGTACTATCCCAAGAAAGTGCTATCCTAGCACAATGGATCTTTGCTCAAAAAGGGAAAAAAGTTACTTAAAATAATGTCGGTTTTGGAAGAGCTATTATATTAGAAGATGAAACTTTAACATCATTCTTCACATTGTAGAATTTATAATTTGGTAGAAAATTCACAGTCCATCACGCTCCGTGTTTGAGATCCCAAGCAAGCCCCCAGGAACACAACATGGGCAGTGCGGTCTGAGCCTTGTATGCACCAAAGGCAGCCGCTCTCAGTCTCTCTTGGAGATCACAGATAAATGCCATTAGAATTTTAATTAAAGAAATGTTCCAAAAGCCAGTTTATACGTAGCTTTTCGGCACTCTGAGAACAGTGAGATTTTGTTGATGGTACAGGATTTTGTGTTAGGGGTGTGTAGCAACACCAGAAAGATTAACTGAAGGCTAGACTCTGCCATCGTCCAGCTGCTGGTGCTCAAACTGGTTTTTCAAATCCCTGACATCTTTTATGTCAGCCCATTTCTCCATTCTCACTGCCCCGACTCCCCACCTGTATCACTGCAACATTACTAAACGGTCTTACTGATCTAGTTCTGTCCACTGTTCTGCAATCCAACTGCCAGTTCTACACTGGAGTCCACTTTCTAAAATGCACTCTTCCTAGTTCAAAACCTTGTCACACTCTCCTAGTTATTTTGATAACTGAATCCCTACTACCTTCCATATAAAATTTAGGTTCTTGCATGGCAATCAACGCCTCCACGACCTGCATCCCACCTAGTCTCCAAGCTCGTCTCTGCTGACCCTTGCCTCCTGGCTCATCTTGGCTGACCTGAATTTCCCAGCCAACAGCTTTCAGGTCACCCAAACATGACAGGATCTCCCTGGCCTCAGGCCCTCTGAACATGCTCTCCCCACCCCCTCTTATCAAATAACCAACTCCTACACAATCTTCTAAACTTAACTAAAGCATGAACACCCCTAGGGATACTTCCTCATCTGTTTCTTTTCCTAGCCTCCACCCTTCATTCCCACTCCTTTGGGTTCACGAAGTACTCCAACCATAGCTCTCAACTATGATACATCATTGTCTGTCTTAAACACTGAGCTATGTAATACAAGCACCTGTCAGGCCTTTGTTCTTGCACCCCAGTGTGTGGCACAGGGGCAGGGCCAGCCCTCAGAACATTGTCAAATGCACGGTGGCTGCGCAAAGTGGTCTCCAGTGTGAATGCTGACATAATGCAAAACCGTCCACAACACCAACATGACAGTAAAAAAATAAACCTGTAACATCCATTAGGAGTTTTGCACTAAATATAACTTTAGAAAAAATATCAATAAATCTCAGGTATAACTTAAGATACATGAAATGAATACCGTCAGCCTTAAGTTTACAGGTGTATGACTACAACAGGGAAATAGCACCAGCTGGAACATTAATAGCACAGGAATATAATTCCTGTGTGTGCCATGACTCAAATATTAAGCACAAGAGTAAATGAAAGAGGTATGAGCTGCAGAAACCATCCAGTTTGTGATGTTGACAAAGAAAGGATTTTCAGCGAACAAAATCTGTCCAAGTGTTTACACCAGGTGGTTTTAAACAGGAAAGCTAGTCACTGGAGATATGACTTTGGGCAGCTTATACCTAGAAATGGCATTTTAACTTAGGGAACAAACAGCTACAGCTGATCCAATGCAAGACTTATTTTCACAAGATTCCGAAAGTAACCATATGCTCAAAAAAAAAATGACCACTTTTGCAACTGGAGCATTGATAATAAATTTTGAAAATTAACTTTAATCAACCTGGATGCTTCTGTTTTACCTAGACCTCAACAGGGTTTAAGTTTCAGTGAATGCTATTTTGTAATTTCTAGACTTTAATTCAACCGCACCTTTTCCTAACCTTCTAAGTTATTAAGCATTCTCCAGGTTCAAGAAATGGAAAATGGGAAAATAACAATGGGGATGGAACAGAATGAGAAAAAAATATTAAAACATATAATTGTCCCCCTCAGTTTCCAACTGCAGTGCTCCCCAAACTGCATCCTGCTGCCCAGAGGACCATCCCACCATCGCTGGAGTGCCAGCCCCTTGTGCAGGCAGGGAGCTTTGGCACCACTATGTTGATGATTTGGGTTTCAAATCAACGGGCAAAAGACATCAAGTACTAATCAGCTTTAAAATGGAGCTGCATGCAATCAGGCTCTTCGGGGTAAAGTCCTCATTATTAGTTAGGCAGCTCATTTTTGGGGGGCATGGTCAACACAGACTAGGGAAGGCAGTTGTGATCATAATGCACTTGCTTCCTATGAATTGAAAACAAAAGTCAAAATCCATTGGCTCATACATTTCATTCAAACCTAAACAGATTTTATTCAGATGCTATTTTTAACATATCTAGTTACTGACATAGAAGCATTTGCAATCCCTAACTTGGTATATGAGTACATACCTTAAGTCTGAAACTAAACATTCATACTAATCTAATAAATGCCAGGCCCAAAATACAGCAGTATTTTTAAGAGTATGAGCTTTTTCCACCTCAAGAATTCAGAGATAACAATTACAGGCTCTGAAGAGCATGTTTCTGTTTTGGGCTAGTCTTCCAAGAGCAATCAATATATCAGAATCTGGTGAAGAATAAATCCTCCAGCTACATTTGGTTCCAGCCGAGTGATCTGTATTGATGCTCAACACAATTTTCCAGCTCAGGACCATGACTCTGTTCACTCTAATTCTATTTCTTTGGTGGAAGAAGTCAGCTTTAATGCCACGTCACTGAGAGGAACATAGGCCAGTGTCACCGGCAGTGCAGGGACCCTGGCTGTCAACACGGGCACAGACAACAGAAGTGAGCGCCTGAACTTACTGTGCTCAATGATGTCCGTTTGTGGCTCATCGAGAAAAGCAGATCAAGGCCCTCCACGTTTTTCCTCCGCCCCCGCCTCCTCTTCATGGGAGGCTCTCCGTCCACCAGGGAGCCATTGAGCAGATGCCTCGTGGGCGTGCGTGACAGCCCGGCCTGGAGCAGCTCCATCTGAGTCTTAAAGGCATCAGACACTGGGGTCGAGACATTAGGCAAGATGAACTTTGAAGTAAGAGATGAAAAATTTGAGGTAGAGCTTGTTGCCTCTCGTGAGGCCTTTGATAAATCTACAACTTTCTCTTGTCCATTTTCGGAGACCACCTGAGACTCCCGAAGCTGTGCGACCATCTCCATGAGGTTTCTCCGCTTGGCAGCTCTTTCGGCCTCAATCTCAATTTTTCTCCTCCTTCTCCTCCGTTGGCGAGGGACAGAGAGGTTGAGGGCGTCTTCCTATTGAAAATTTCCAATAAAACAATGAGCCCAAACTGGATCTGCGATATGAGCTTACTTTCAGAACTAAAGGACAAGAAGTGTAAGGAATTAAACATTCATGGCTGTTCAACAGAGCTGAGGAAACAGCAGCCATACTTCTAAGTAGGACCAGTGAAAGGCAAGCTTCCAAACTGGGACAGATTTAATTAGGGAGCTGAACTCTAAGATGCAATACAAACCACTCTTCCCTACCTTTGACAGCTGTGGAGAAGTCGTGAGGTCCTCGCTCGCACTGACACTGGCCTGGCCCACCATGGAGAGCTCCGCAAAGCTCCTCTTCTGCAGGGGACTGTCCAAGGTGGGTGGCGTGCACCCAGGGAGGAGGCCCTGGAAATCAAACATCTGGCGCCTATTTACTGGCCATTTGCCTTTCAACACTGCTTCACAGATATTGTCTAATCGGTTTATCATCACTCGATCCTGGAGAGAGAAGAAAAGTCACATGAAATGGCAACAGAGACCTAGTGAAAATTAGTAGGTAAATATTTCTATCAAGATGTTGAAAAGGCTTAAAAGTCAATTGGTGAGCAAAATGTATAAGAAAACAAAAAACAAACAAGCAAGTAAATAAATAAATTCCATCAAAACTGCCTTGCCATGGTGGAAGATCCTCAGATGGCTCCAACACAGAAAACCTAATATTCTACAATTATGAACACAGAATCACATAAATTAGGAAACACTATAGGACCACCACCTCTAAAAGGTCCCTATATTTTAAAAGTAACTTTTACTCAAGCTAAAGAACTGGTGACAAACGTCAGCAGATAACAATGGAACCTGCACCAAGCTTCTGGATGCTCTGGGGCTTCAGATCCACAGGCAGGATCACAGCCTGTCCCAGGAAGTGGAACGTCATTAGCGTCAGTATTAATAAAGTTCAGCATTACGAAATGGGCACCAGCCTAGGAACACCTAATGAATGTCAATTTGCATTCCCTACCTATTATCACTTCAAGTTTCATTGAAGCGTGTACATTAAAAATTTCTAATTACAGCTCTTAGACCCAGTTTCCATCGATTAAAAGTGCCTGCCTGCTACTATAGACCTGACTGATCTGGGGAACTCCCTTCCATAGTGGACAAGGGAGATTAGCATAATGGGGGAAGTGAGAGGGCACACAGAAAAAGAGATGTCTTTGATAGTGCACTTTTCGGTTAAAAATTTCACATGATTTCTTACGCAACTAACAGTAATGGAAGGCTAGCCCAGGGATGAGTCGACCGAAGCTGTTTTTGTGTTGTCTGTTTTAAACCAGACAGCTCTGCTATGGTAATTAGGATAATTATTTCCCCACCCTGAAAAACAGACCCAAATTATATAGGGATTTATTATAAAATTATGCTAGTTAGCCAAAATAAAAAGTAATTTCTTTTTTTTTTTGCTTTTGGTTACAGATAACTACATTTGGAATTACCGCATAAAACATTGGACCAAATGGGTTAGTAGCCCACCTCCTCCTGAGTGAAGACAACTAGGTTTCTAAATATATGAAACTTGTCTTAAATCTAAAAGCTCTATTTCAGACAAAAAAATAAATAAGTGGCGTAATCAAAACATTAAATCTTGAACTACCATATTAGCCTGCCACCCCACTTCTGAGTACATATCCATAAGAACCAAAAGCAGTGTCCCAAAGAGACACTAATGCATGTTCACAGGAGCAGTACAATGAGCCAAGACCTGTAAGGATTAAAAGTCTCAATAGCGTGTGAACAAATAAAAAAATACTATATATACATACAATGAAATATCATTTGGCCCTAGGCAGGAAAGAAATCCTGTCAAATGGATAAACCTTAAGGACATTATGCTAAATGAAATAAAAGAGTCACAAAAGGACAAAATATTATATGGTTCCACTTATATGAGATATCTAAAATAGTCAAATTCACCAAAGTAAAAAGTGGAATAGTGGCTGCCAGGGGCAAGGGGACAGGAGCTGTTGAGTGGGTATAAAGGTTCAGTCACGCAAAACTGAAAAGTTCTGGAGATCTGCTTTGTAACAATATAAATATTCTTAATACTACTAATCTATACACTTAAAATTAAGATCATAAATGTCATGTTACATGTTTTTTTTACCTCAACAAAAATTTTTTTTTAAAAAGTCATACATTTTCTATTGCCAAAAGGTAAATCTGCTAAAACAATAATCATATATACTGGATAATATGACTGCCACCCTAAAACACCTCAAGGAACAAAAGGTTCATATAAATGGTTCTACTGCTTATTATCTTCTCTTCATGTCACCCTTCCTACCCTATTACAAAAGTATTCTACAGAATTTTTTCTTTGGGCTTTTCTAGATCATTCTTTAAAACGTGAAAAAAAAAATCTATAGTCTTTATACATTGTGTCAAAGTTTAACTTAAAACTATTTGAGAAATCAAGCCAGAACAATTTCTTCCACTCCATTCTTTTTTTTGGCCAACAAAACAAAACAACAACAAAAAACCAACCTTAGGCCAAAATGAGAAGGCAAATGTTCTTTCATGAAGGAGCTGAGCTACCGAAGGGTCTCCATCCTCCATGTAGAATCCATCCCGGGTTTCATCCCTAGCAGTGCTCATAGAAGCATTGCTTTCTTCATCAAAATTCTTCCCTCTGGAGACAGCTCCTGCTGAGAAATGAGTTAAAGTGCATTACTCACAACCAGAATACCACCGAAAAAGAAGTTTAGAAAGGACATGAAAAAATTAAATAACAATCTGCTTCATTAAAAAAAATTTTTAATCCCCACCTGAGGATGTATTTATTGATTTGAGAGAGAGAGAGGAAGGAAGAGAGGGAAGGAGGGAGAGGGAGAGAGAAGAGACTAAAGGGTGGGAGTGGGGGAGAGACAGAGAAACACTGATGTGAGAGAAAAACATCGACTGGCTGCCTCCAGTACATGTCCCAACCGGGATTGAACCAGCAATCTAGGTTTGTGCCCTGACCAGGAATTGAACCTGTAATCTCTTGGAGCATGGGATGATGTTCTAACCAACTGAGCCACCCAGTCAGGGCCCAATCCGCTCCATTTTATTGAGTACCTACAATGCGGCTGGAGCGATATTAGGCATTTTACAAATCTTGTTGTTTAAAGCTTGTAATAGCCCTTTCATATAGATGGTTAGTCCCATTTTACAGATTTAGAAGCAGAGGCGTAGGGAGGTTGCATCAATAGTCATCTGACATTGTGCAAGCGCACCTCAGAGGCTGAAGGACAACTAAGCCTTTGACTCAAGGACCCACGTCCCCCACATAGGAAGAAGGGCTGAGATATCAGCTAAGTTCAAAGTTCCAGCTCCAGAAGACAGTAAGATATGCCTGATTTTTGTGACTTACAAAGAAAACTGGTTCTTTTCAGATTCTACTACCTTTTACTTCTGAATTACAACTGTACCAATTAAGCATTATTTGTTTAAAAATAACTACCAATATTTACTCAGTGAATGACTTCTCCCTCACATTTAACTGTCCAAATTAAAATCACTTGGAATTCTTAATACCTTCCTACTATAAAATTAACTCCTATCCTTAATCCAGAAATTATGTGTCCATAAAACTCTTCTAAGAGTTTAACTTGTTCAAAATATCATGTTTCCATGCCTTATCAGAGCAGACCATATATCTAATCATAACCTAAAATTATCCCTTCACACAAGCAAATGTACTCTAATTACTCTTAAGAATTAAGAGCGAGCCCTTGTCATGTGACATGCAAACTCAGCATGCGGCCACTGCTGGTCAGAAACGAAAGAGGCCGGGTGGCCAGGCATTACCTTCAGGTTGGGAAGATTCTTCTGACTTATCGTCATCCTCCAGCTTTTCTTCTTCATCCTCTTCAGAACCTTTCTCTGAAACTGACTTGGGCCCGGTATCTGCACTGACCTCCACACCTTTCAGCTCGTTTTTCACAGAGCTGGCCTCAGCCTCACATTCCTGCTTACTATCCTTTTCCCTACTCTCGGTTTCTTCTTCCTCTTCTTTCACTGCAGGTTTTTCTTGGGCAGCTGTGTTTTCAGATTCCTCCACTTTGCCTTCCGTTTGTCCCGTCACCTTTTCGTCCTGAATGTGAGTGGATGAGATGACCGCAGGAATCTGGCCAAATCCAACTGCCAGAGGATTCATGGTTGATATGTTACCAGCCCCTCTGTTCTGAGCGAAATTTTTGTGTGCATCCAAGAAGGACAGTTCAGGGTCATTGAGAATGTGGTAGTCTGTCCGACTGACCCCGTGTTTAGCAGCACCCACCAGCAAGTCTCGATCATGCCTTCCACATTCCCACCACTCTGGCAAGTCCAAGCTCGGCTGGCAGAGCTTCAGCCTCTCCCCCAGGTGTGGGTGATGAAGAACCTGCTCACGTATTTTCCGGAGCAGTTCGATGCGGTAGAGAGTTCTAGAGGCACGCTCTTCTGTGATTGGCTCTATCATGGAGAGGTCAGGTGGTTCTGAAAACATGAAAATAATTATATTTATTTGGGAAAAACCCAAGTAAGCTTTAAATTGTTTACTCTCTCATTTGTCACTTTACTGGCCTTTTAGTATAGAACTTTTGGTACTGAAAGGACCTACCATCATCTGGCTTAGTGGGCATTCGACACACTCGCCTACACATGGCCACAAAACAACTGAAATACTTCTCCAAACTTTCATCAGACTTTTTGTCCAGTCTGGCAAAGGCTCGAAATTGGTTCCAGTCAAACTGCTGTTTCACAGGGTCAAAAATAACCCCAAAAGTGGATACTACACGGTAAAAATCAGCCTCTTCTCGTCTTGTCCACCTATTAGAAAAAAAGATATTAGCTTGAATTGTACTTGAGTAAAAAGGCTTCAGGTTTACTGTTTCTTTTCCTCTTTTGCCCTAAACTTATTTTGGGGGTGGGAAGACAGATCGCTTTGACAGTCATTGTCTCATAAGACAAAAAGAGCAGAGCAGAGAGGAACATATCAGGAGTTGAGTAAAACCCTGAAAAAAACTCACTTTTGTCGCTTCTCAGATATGATAGCTTCCCTTTCCGCTTCTAGTGCTCTCACTTCCTCCCGAGGCCGCCGTCTCCGCCGGTCAGTCTTCATTAGGGCCTCTTGCCTCATTTGTTGCCTTTTATAGCTGCGCTGATAGGCAGTAATGAGCCGGCGCAGACGGGTGGTCAGGGTTGAGGTGTTAGGCCAGTAAAGTTGGCCTAACTCAGCATTACTCTCACTGTGCTTGCCTGGGGAAGCGGAAAAAACATTTTTGAAATGTGTAGCTGCAATCTTGCAATACACAGGATTTTCCATCAATATAAGATGACTCATTAACATTCAAATGACAGTGTGGGAAAGGGTATCAGTGTCCTCATTTTGAAAATATAAATAAAGGATACTATTAGTATGGAACTTATAAACTATTTCTTTTTTAAATCCTTAGGGGGAAAATAAATTTATCAATCTCACATAAAGAAACATACTTTACATCATGAACTACTGTATAAGAGTGTTCTACTGTAATGTAATAACCTTGTTGAGCATACAAAAGATCACATAATTGTTAGCTAATGATTTTACATCAGGCAAAAGATCAGTATGCTCTATAAATTGTCAATATTTCAGATACTTGGAAAATGCCGAACTCCCAAGAGATATAGTTCAGTGTTTTTTGAGATATATTTCTAAAGATGCTTGAAAGTTTTCACTAACTGGTATAAAATAAATATATAATCTTATTCTAAAAATAGTTATTTTTATCAAAGAAGTTCAGTGCAATGAGAAACCAACAATAAACAGGAATTAAACTTATTCACAGAAGAAAGCAGTCAGTGTAGATGAAATAACATTTTGAGATCCACAGGCCCGTGACCACTGCCTGTGCAGCACACACCTGGCCTGCTCCGAGCGCTCCGAGGGGCCGTACCTGTGGTGCGCATTTCCACGGACTCTTCCTTCTCTTCGGGAGGAGAATTGGCAAATTCCTTGAAAGCAAAGCAAGAAACAAAATCATTTTAATTTGGAGTTTCATTTTGCATTATTTTTAAAAATAAAGGCCATTATCTATAAAGTGTAACAAGTCTTATATGGGCATATAATATTTTACTGGTGCTGTAAAAGGCAATATACTCTAGTTCTTACATCTATTTCATCCTTGAATGGTGTTCTGGTTGGTTTGTATTCTGGATCTTCATCTTCTCTATCAAATTCTCCCCTATATAAAATTTTAAAAAATGTTTAAGTCATACGGATAGGAAGAGACCGAAGAAGACTGCCTAACGCAACTTTTAATTCTGGGTTCAATTTCAAAAGCCATTCTATCAGTATTTAAAACATGCAGCCATGGATGGAGAGGGTTGTGGGAGAACCAGGGGTGGGGGTGGGGCTGTCTGTCATCACTTGGAAAAGATAGGGTTTCAGATTATTCAGATACTATATATCACATTTAAATAATCATTATGATATAGACACAGACTATGTGGGAAATGTCACTTAGTTCAAATCAGACACAATACACTACGTAAGTGCAGTGTAAGAGCTGAACCCTGCCAATTGATGCAATACTGATGTAAAGTTTATTAAAATTTTAAAATGTCCTTCTTACCCGTCACCACCATCTGCTAGCATGTCTGTTCCTCTCTGCTCGGCCGCTATGGCCTTGGCATCAGGCATTCCAACTCGTTCCAGGAAGCACAGTGCGGGGTCAGCTCGCATGGAATTGTACTTCTCGTAGCCTGTGCCATCCCCACCAGCCCAGAGGACACACAGGGACAACGAAAGACCCGTCACTGACAAAATCACAGCACTGCCACAACACATGAACTTCGTTTCTCAATCAAGAGGATCATTTATGTTGTATTTTAAAGAACCTTGTTTCAGCAGAGCATTCTATTGACCACTCAATTCCAGGGCCGATTTTGGGGCCCAAGTTACATTCCAGGGATATTATCAGAATGGCCACAAATTGTAAGAGAAAAACAGGTACAGAATAACTACAAGATGCCTGGGAAGATTTCTGACCCTATTTTCCTCAAGATTTAATTTTGCTTGACATTTAAAAGGCTTTGTAATGTTCCTTTATGACCTCCACAGAGGTACTCTAAGTCCACCCCATCCTCCTGGTGAGCAGCCTCAGTTCTGCAGAAACTTCCACCGCTGGCTGAAAAAGCCCTGTCTACGTCAGGCCAGCGAACCTGTCTTGTTAGGTTGAGGATGATGCATGTCAGTAAGATGACACTGTTCCCTCTATGGTTTTCAAACTGCAATTTGCTTTTTGACTGCCCAAGTTGACTAAATGGGAAATGGCAGATCCCAAC
Source organism: Phyllostomus hastatus (assembly GCF_019186645.2). NCBI lineage: Eukaryota > Metazoa > Chordata > Mammalia > Chiroptera > Phyllostomidae > Phyllostomus > Phyllostomus hastatus. The sequence continues at coordinate 6,671,910 of NW_025334017.1, read as the reverse complement.
AGTGCACTGCGGGAAAATGATTTTTAGGCTGAGCTCACAAAACACGGCTGCAGTACACAGGCAGAACAGCACAATTCAATTAGGATGTGTACTACACACACCGCTCCTAACTGCTGTAGAGCCGCAAGCCAAACTATAATCATGAAAGGTTTTATAAGCCATCACTCTCCCCTTTAGTCAGGCTGGGCTGCTGGGACTACCTCGGCAACCTCCAGAGACTTGGGATTATAATCAGGAATCGCTCACTGTATATATCATGCCAGTTCTGCATCCCCAGCCTTTCAAAGTTAACAAGGCTGCATCCCACTCAGGGGAGCCGAGTTCTCAGCACTGACATTTGTGAAATATTGCTTGGAACAAAGCCCAGGAGGCACTTGTACAGATTAATAGCAGAGGTTAAGCCCACCGTCCACTTTGACACGGGCTGGCAGAGTTAGCAAGGGGAGCCGTGCTGGAAGCAAAGTTTAGTGAGAACTATAGGACAATTTGGCTATTATTAAAACAAATATGGTTTTGGTTTTATTTACAGCCAAGAAAGAAATGTTTCTTCTCAAATGCTCAACAAACATTTAAAAACAGCATCTGATATTTACAGTTCATATTAGATTTTTAGTGCAGGAAAATGGTAGATGCCAAGAGTCCTTTGGAACTATCCTTGTTAATATTATGACTTCGGAAAGAATATGCAGAGTTCTAAATAAAGACAAAACCACATGGTGAAGATGTGGTCAAACGGACATGTCACTTACCGTGTTTGAACACTCCAATTAGGAGGGACTTATCTGCTTCCTTATCCCACCAATCGGCAGGGACCTCAGCATGGAAAGGCTCAGGTATCCACACATCGGCTTCACTATAAAGACAACCATTTGTGTAATATTTAAAATAAATATCAGTACTACAAAAGAATTCCAAGTAATGAACAGGATGCATGCACTCAGGTGCCCCACTCCCGCAGTAAGCACCTGAGCATCATGGAGAGGAATGAGCAAATGTTAAAAGAAAGGACATCAGTCAGTCGCTTCCCACCACGACCAGAAATGGACTTTATCACCCAGTGTCCCATTTTAAAGTTCATTTCTGACCACCAGTAATTTAGTTCACACCTCTTTTTACACACATGCACACACACATACAAACAGGCTTTCCTGATTATCATCACTTCCCCAAGCTCATAGAACAAACACTGCATTCAAGATGCAAAAGAGAAGGTGTGCTTCTGATGGTTTGTGAAGGTTTTGAAACACGACCCATGATGTTTTCCGGCTCCCCGGACTATTGCAGGCAGGCAGAGAACCAGTGTGAGCTCGCACTAACCTTGAGTCAGCACCCTCTAAGATCTTATCTGCCTGGTCTCCTATAACTTCTTGTCTTAGGTAGTACAGCATGCGGACACGCAGCAGGACCCTGGAGAGGAAGACAGAGGGGGAAAAAGTTCTTAACTTCAGGACTGTTTGCCAACAGTGGCTTTTGGCAGCTGCTGCTGTTCATCCATCATCCTGCCAAGGCTGATTAGCCATGCTGTATGGTAGGCTTGAAGCGTGACAGATGGTGGCACATAATCACCTCTGTGTGGTGCTTTCTGCTGGCTTCCAACAGGCCTGCCTGGCAACCGCTCACACTGCACAGAGAGGGACCAAGCTCAGCCCAGCCCAGGCGCACTTCATTTAGTTCTACCTAGTGCAGCTTGTGAAGTTCAGACACGTACCCTACCATTGCCTCTGAAGTATTGAAGCAAGTTTGTAAACAACTGAGCAGATGGCTTTCAGTAACTGTTCTGCTTCATTATCTCATAAAATTTCCTCAGCTGCTGCCTTAATACCATTTTTGGAAGCACATCAGAAGTTGTAGGAATAAATGTGATATAAAATCTGGTTTTACTACCTTACAATAAACCCTCAATATGGACTGTCAGGTTTTTCAGATTATAGAATTTAGCTTCTGAGAAAGGAAGATGGCGACTGAGGGTGGGTATTCACTCTTCTCCCTTAAGGATGTGAAATTATTTTTATTCCTTCTATTTTATGTTATCTGGAAACCTAAGTTGTAGCTTAAAAAATATTAAAACATTACAAAGGCGATTAAAATATGCCAAAATCATCAAAATTTAGTCATTTTCAAGGAATCAGTGTTTAAAAACCCTTGGAATTCTAGGAAACAGATTTTCAATCTCACATGGATTTCCTTAATATCCTTTAAATGTAATTCTTCCAATAAAGCCCACCTGGTAAATCCCAAGGCTTACATCTACTCCGAGTCTAGCATCTCCTGCTGGACAGCCCTGGTATGCAGTCAGGACTGGCATTTGAGACTGACTACCTCCATGGCCATGAGTAAATGACAATACCAAATGCTATTTCCCCACCTGGGTAATCCCAACAGACACTGTGAAATCAACATTTCACATATACTAGCTCATTTCATCTTCACAATGACACTGTAATGCTATGGGGCAAGCTATAATTTTTACAATTCCATTTTACAAACATAAAAATTGAGGCTAATAGAAGTCAAGTCGCATGGCCCAGGTCACAGAGTCACCTTGAGCATGGACCACTCTGAATTAGGCCTTCTGACTCTACCACTTCACACCATCTCTCAGGACATGGCGACTTTCCTTGAACATATCAAATGCCAACAAGGAGTAGCTTCACCAAAACAGACTACCCCTGATCATACATGAATGGGCAGGCACACCTTCCTTCCCACCAGGTGCCTGCTCCTGGCGAGCAGGGGCTCTAGATGGGCAATGTGTGCAGCCGTAACTACCTGAATATGCTCCAAAGTAGACAATCAGTTTGGGTAACATTTCTTTTGAATTCTTTCTTTTGATACAATTAAAAATTGGCTGTGCTGCAATGAACCAGCAAAAGAGTGATAGCACCGGCTTCTGTGTCTGGCACCTCGTGTCCTCTCTGATTAGAGAATTTGCAGGCCGGTTCTTCCAAGAACTTACAGAAGATGCTCAGAAAAGGTAGCTCCAAAGGAAATACCCTCCACCTTGCACTGGATTCTCTTTTATTCACCAAAACTTGGTACCGTGGCAGTGATCCTAATGGCTTCTCTTTCTTTTTTTGGGAGATAACGTTTTCTACTTCAGAAAAAATTTCAGTTATGTGGAGACTTTTATGAACTACTGAATGTCATCTTTTTTTCTAGAGGGAAAAATTCAAACCAACTCAACTGACAAGCTCAGTGCCATTGTAAAGACATGGTAGGTACTGGCAGGGCAACGAGGTGACAAGGAGGGGGCCACTGACCTACAGGAGTTTACACCTGGTACGTTAGCGGGACAGGATGGGTCCCCAGACCTCAATTACATTTGATTGGCTGTTCCACTTGTGACCGTCTTCTGGACCAGCACCCAGTCTGGGACCACACATGGCATTAAACTGTCCTGTCTGCTTTGTCTCCTTTAACCCAGGGCAGGTCCTCTGTCTCTGTCTCTTAAAACTTTGAAGAGAGTGGGCCAGCTATTGAGGTTCTCGATTTGGATCTCATCTTCTCTCTTACCAGTCCTAACATTTCCTCACTTAAGCTCCTGAAGTCCCAGAGAGTGAATGGCTGGACTACTTGCTGGTCCCAGAGAGGAGATGGGAAGCTTTGCCAGTCTTGAGGCCAAGGAGAAGGAAAGATGAGAGGAACACTGGTTACAGTGCACATACCAGTTAGGGAGGGCACCCTACGGACGTCTGTTGCTGACATTAGAATGGGAAGCTAAAAACCACCACTGTCACGCTGGGCCTGAGACCGGAGCCACTGCTCCCACATCGAACCACTGCATTTGCAGTTTGAATCCAGAACTCACAAGGCTATTGACCCAAAGCTCACGTAAACCACAAGGAAAGAGTTCTCCAACAGCCATCAGTGGGGCTTTAGGGAGAACTGTCACGCTGCAGCAGTAGCAACAAAACAGTTTCTGAGGCACCAAAATGGTGTGAGGTAATCATTTTGAAGACTCAAAAAGGAAAATATTTGTCAGTCAAAACTAAAGATAGTGATCAAAGGTAGGCCCTAAAAACACTTTCATTTAAAAAGCAGTGAGAACCATTAGTGCAACCTAAGGGGAGCAGGTATTCTCCAAGAATTACTTCATGTGAGGACTGAGACAACCCTGAGGAGGAGGAGGCAGGCTTCTGAGGTGAGCGGGGTGGTCAAGAGCAAGGGCACTCACTTTTCAGGTCTGGGCCTCCAATCTGGCCCAGCCCCTTAACTAGCTGAGGGACCTTAAGTCCTCAAGTCTCAGTTTCCTTGTCAGGTAAACGAGGATAAAATCACACTACATATCTCAGACAACTCAAACACAATCCATACTGCAGTTTATGTGCTCAGATACTGGTTGCTAATTTTAAAAAGAGAGATCACATACATTTATTTATATCCTACCTCATCCAACTGAGATCTTGTTGCAGAGCTCTATTTGCCTCACATGGAAAGTGAGTCTTAAAGAGGCTGAGGAGCTTGCCCAAGTCACACAGAGCTAGGAAGCAGAAACACTGTTCAGCAGCAGTGTGGCCTATACTACCGATACTGAATAAATGTATGTTGAGAGTAAGAAAAAAACCAATGTATGTAGACAGTAGTTTAGATGCAGACAGCAGAGCTCTAAGCAATGAAATAAATTTAGATTCAATATTATTCAATTGAATAATTATCTGATTATTCAATATAATCAAATTGTAAAAATAAAGGAGTATCATTCTAAGCTTATAAGCACCCCAATAACTGAGGTATTAGTAAGCAAAAAATAACCTGAAAATAACCTGAAAATTCCCCAGTTCCTACACTGAAAGCAGTCAGTTGAAGGCAGGACCACACAAAGCTAACCATAATTCCCTAAATTCTCTAACACATACGATGGTTAAAACTTAGTGATCCATAGGTACACCTGAAACTAATGCAAAATAACACTGGATGTAAACTGTAACTGAAAAATAAAATTAAAAACTTAGTTATACACAGCATCATAGCAACACTATTCACAATGGCCAAAAGGTGTCTATCAACCCAAGTGCCCACTGACAGATGAATGGATAAACAAAATGTGGTCTATCCATGTAACGGAATATTATTCAACCACAAAAAGGAAAAAATTCAGGCACGAGTGACAACATGGATCAACTATGAAATATCACACTAAGTGAAATAAGCCAGAGACAGCAAGACAAACACTGCACGATTCCACTTACAAGGTACCTAGAATAGGCAAATTCATAGAGAAAGGTGGTTGCCAGGGGCTTGGGGAGTGGAGGAGGGAAAGGTGAGTTATTGTTCAATGATACAGCATTTGTATTGCAATTGATGATAAGGTTTTGGGTATAGATAATGGTGATAGGTACACAGTATTTTGAATGTAATTACTGCCAATGAATTGTACCCTTAGAAATGGTGAAAATGATAAAACTTAAAAATTGTGTAACATAACTTTACCATGATTTAAAAAATCAGTCATCTGAAGGTATGCTCTCATACAACTTGGCATCATGTTTGAAAAAGAAAAAGTAAGGCTGTACAAAGACAGTAACTACAACTTAACAGTCTTTCTATATACACACAGAGACATATACACATACACACACGCATAAGAACAAAGCAAGCTCTCTGACTCCACCCTTTGAAGACCTACTTGTTGCAGTGGTGCTTCAGGTGCTTCTTGTAGCTGTCCTCCTGGAACAGAGCGTCGGGGTTGCAGCCCACCAGCCAGTCCGCGTCCTGTACCACTGGGTGTGCACTCTGGGCTTTCACCTTCTTTCCTTTCCTTCCCCTTGGCACTGGGGCGGATAAACCTAGAATCATAATGATAATAGTAATTATTACCACTGTAACAGTAACAGAAGCCTTCTACAATCCCAATTTTAGTGTCAGAACCAGGTACTGACACGTGAGGAGGGAAATATGCGGTCTAGGCTGCATCGCAAGGGCCCCTGGTAGCCTTCGGTGACCCTGCAGCACAAAGAAGACCTACCGGAATGATTGACCAAGGCGCGCGTCTGGCCATCGGCCGTGGGCGTGATCAGATCCCAGATGAAGCTTTTGATGTTCTCATCCCCCTTATAATGGTTGAGACAGTACACGAGGATTGTTCTGCAGATGGTTTCCACATCTTGCTCAGTGAGCTGACGTTTGTAGCGTCCATGGGAAAGGATGTCCGTCCACCGTCCCCAGCTGCAAAGCAAGTATTTGGCATGCATAGGGTGCTTTTCAGTTTAGACCTAGGGCTCATTTTCACAGTCGGGTACTGGTGTCAGAAAATCTTGGGTCCTGCATGTGGGGCCTCTGACGCTCATGCGTGTGGGGTTCCCATGCATATGAAAATGTTAAATGTGGTTATTTCTTTTGCTAAAAACCAACCACAAAACAAAACAAAAGAAAAAAAAAACCTAGCAATATTTTATGTCAGGTGAAGAAGGGAAAGCAACCCAAGGACAAGAGCTAAAGACCCCCAGCCCAGCACGGGCTCTGGGGCACTGCTGCTCTGTGCAGGACTGGGTTCTTACCCAAACACCACCTATGGGCTGCCACAGGCTCTCCCACTCAGATTCACCCCGGCAGCAATGCTGAGGACACGAAAGCTAGCTAGAACCTGGGCACGTTCTACTTTGCTCCACTCTGTCATGGTTTGTATGCTTCGAAGCTGGCCAACCATTTGAAGTGAACCACTCAAGGTAGGGGTGACAGCCTCTAAGTCAAGGATACAGTGCTGAGGAACACGGTTGCATTAACCCACCTCAAAGGGATGCCACAATAATTATTAAAAGACTGTGAACAGGTTCAAGTTTCCTTTTGAAACAGGACTGCTATCTCCAAGTACAAGGGCACACACAGGAAAAATGTTTGGTCCACCCTCAGGTCCACACGTGAAATGGGTGGGAGAAGACACGGTGGCTACAACCAAACCGCACACCACGGAACCTGACCCACCTGTTGTCAGGTTACAATGGCAGGTTTAACATAACGCAGCACTCTTTCACCTGGGCGCTGTGGAGTTAGGGAGACAACAGACAGACAGATGCTCAGCTGTGTCTCCCCTAGGGTACCTCTGACTGAGCTCCCAGGGCAGTCTCGGCACAGGAATGAGTCCCTCCACTGCCCTCTTCCTGACACCTGCACCCGGCTGCTGGGGAATCTTGGCTGAGAAGCAAAGTGCATGCTCCAGAATGCCCTGCCTTTTGCACTGGCCTGGTCTTCTCTGGTTTCTTTGAACCTCTCTCAGTCCTCAACTCACGAGGCTGGCCCTCACCTGTAATCTTTTGAATACACTGCCCTCTCTAGTGGAAACTCCCTTCTCCCTGACCAATGCCCAACACTCCCTGTGCCCCCGCTCGTTCATGATATCCATCAAGTCAAGACAACCCACATCGCCTTCAGTGGGATTCCTTCTTTTATTCCCCTGAGCCCTAGAGGTAGAGAAGAAAACACTTGAGCTGTGTGTTAAAGGAGAGGAGACATGCTTCTGTGCTCCATTTGCACAGAGCTTCCCTGCCAAGGCATTATCACAGTTTACTGCTTTTCTCCTGTTTGCCTGCCTGCCTTGAGGCGGGGCTGCAACTGTCCCACTCACAGTTGTGTCCCTGGTGTCTGAGAGTGTCCTAGCACAGTGCCCAGCACACAGCAGGTGTTCAATACATAGTGAGGCCTGTGGGAGAAGGGAAGGGCTTCACTGAAATACAGTATGCCCTGAACATACTTTTTAGCTTCAAGAGCTATTAGTATGCTCTATTTCTGAAGTTTTAGCAGCAAAATTCTCAACTTTGATCATTAGGTTGAAACACGGCAGCAAGGGCACACAGCAAAGGGCATCGGCGGGGAGAGTCTCTACACCATGTGAGAGCAGACAGGGAAGGCTGTCCAGCTTGCACAGGCAACAGCAGAGGGGACACACAGCTACCAGACACAGGATGCGCTTCAGCTGAACTTCATTTATTCTACAAACAGTCACTAATTCAGCACTCACTGTGTTTGCTGGCACCGTATTCTACCCTGAGGACACAAAGAAAGAGCCCCAGTCCTCAAGGAGTCACTAACTAGGTCTCCAGCAGGAGACACCAACTATTTGAAGTCATAACCCAACATCTGAGTGTGATGGAGAGCGCAGAGCAGACTTTCTGGTGCAGGGAGCTGAGGTGACACCTGCCCTGATGTCAAGGACAGGAGAGGCAGGGCAGGCCTAGGGGCTGGGGCATGGAGGGCGGGGTGGCTCTAGCCTTCGGGAAAGGGTTGAGGAAAGAGAGTGATGAGACAGAGTGTGGTGCATTGAAGAAGATGAAGAGGTCCGTCCTAACAGAAGTTTGGACTGTCCATGGAAAGAGCCAATAGGACAGACAAAGGTCAGGTCAGAACCCTGTATGTCATGTTAAACAAAATGTTTGTATTGATTCTGAAACTAATGATGATCCACTGGGAAAATAACCAAAGACAGGGTATCATCAGATCCACAGAAATATTGTTTGGGTGGCAGTTTTTTATTTGAATGGAATTTGCCTACAGTCCCACAATATGCCAGAGACCTCTTATGTACAGATGCAGGTATTTGCTGAGCACCTTGCCCTCCAAAGAACTGTGTGCGGTGCCGCGGAGGTTCAGAGGTGACACGGTCAGAGGCTAGAAATGGCCATCCACTGGAAGAACTTTACAAATAACATAAATGCTTTTAACAGAGTTTTATAACAGAAAAGTATTAAAAGATAACTACAGTAAATTTCATGTTAAGGTAAAGTAGAACAGATTTTGTAATTTTGAGACTTTGTTCTGAGTTATTAATAATCAACAAATCTGGATCTGACATAATTCCTTAAGGGACAAGTTCCTGCTCCTTCAAGTCTGTGGGAGCGTGAACACCTCTGAGCACTTCAACCACACCACCCGGCCCCATCCGAGTTGCTGCACAGTTCACCTGCCTACGCGAACTGACAGAAGTCCAAACACAAATATTGTTTCTCTATGCCAACTGGAATTCTAACTATTTGTAAAATAAAATTCCATTTCTCATGAACCCGACTTACCCATAGACGAGCAGGTTCTTCTCCACTCGGAAGCACTCACTCCTCGCATAGCCCTGGGACCTGTCCTGGGGACGCCGGGGCTTTGTGCAAGGCTTCTCTTCAGAGTCGCTTTCCAAGTCCGAGAACTCCATCAGCTCATCCTCTTTCACTGCACTGTACAGCCTGGTTTGCTTCCTCACTCTTGGAGTGTCAATAACCAGGTTGTTCTGCAACAGATAGCAGATACATTTGAAACTTCTATAAAACCAACCTTGGGTTCTTAGGTCAGAGAGGGTTTGAATGGAACCTCTCACTCACCCTCCCATTTAAGGCATCAATATCCAATTCAGCCTTCTTAGCCCACTTTTGCCAGAAATTTGGATCATCCAGGGAAATATCTGTCCTATTTCCAGACGCGACAAAACTGGCCTAAAAACAAGGAAAATACGCATTACTTTGGGATGCTTTTCTCAGAGATAAAATGCAAAGCAGCTTTCATTTATTCATGCACGCAAACATATATGCATTCTTCCACTGTGTGCCAGATGCTGCTGTTGACGGCATTAGGATGGAGACCATCCCTCAAGTGTCTCACTGGCCAGGGGTAGAGGCAGATCAGGAAACAAAAGATGATCATACAGCAAAATAAATAACAGGTAACAAAGGTATGTACAGGTGCAACTAATATACAGACGATGGCCCTAATCAGGTTCGGTGGGGGAGGGAGGGTGTACACAGAGGGCATTGCTGGAAAGAGACAGGCTCTCCAGAAAATAATGCCTGGATCAGATTAAAGAGCTTTATGAAAAGCTCAAAGAATGGGGAAGCATGTGCAAAGGCACAGAGTAGAAAGGCAATCTGTCATGTGACCAGGGATAAAGGTAATCAGGAAGAGTAGCCAAAGATCAAACTAGCCCTGTTAACAGAGTCTGAGCTCTATCCTGGGGAAGCAGCAGTCTCTTAGAAATCAGGAATACCATGATGGACACTGTCATAACCAAAGGCACCAGTGTCTTGGAACATGGTGTGTAGAATGGTGTAGGACAGGCTATTGTAGTTTAGGAAAGAAATAGTGAAGACTGAAAACAGCTCTAGTAGAAATGGATAAAGATATTCTTTAAAAGGTAAGACTGAAGGAGTGAAAATCTAGGTAAATGTGAAGCATGAAAAAGGAGGAAGCCAGGAAAAGCTGTAGCATCCAACTTCGGCATCTGAGTGGTGCTAACCAGGAGAACAAACTGGTGTGTGTGTACACTCGAGCACACAGAGGGTGGAAGGACAGGTGATGGATTTGATTTTGCACACACTGAAAAGAGGCAGAAAGATGTGAGGGAGGGGGTGTTGGTTGCAGAGCCAAGAGGTGCAGCAGCTGGGATAACCGGATGTCCACATGCAAAAGAAGGGAGCTGGACACTGTCTTACAACATCACCACACATGGAAGTTTCACTCAGAAGGGTTACAGATCTGCATGTAAGAGTGAAAACTATAAAACTCGGAGAAAAAAATAAATCTTTGTAACCTTGGGTTAGAAAAGGCAATAAAAGCACCAACAGTAAAAGAAAAAGGGGGGTAAACTGGCTACTGTAGTAAACACCATTAAGAAAAAATTAGAGGAAAATATTTGCAAACTGTATTATCTGATGAGGAACTTCTATCCAGAAAGAGAATTCTTAAACTTTGATAATAAAAAGATAAATAACTCAGACAGTGAACTGAGCCCTGGCTGGTGTAGCTCAGTGGATTAAGCTCGGGCTTGCGAACCAAACGGCTGCTGGTTCGATTCCTGGTCAGGGCACATGCCTGGGTTGCAGGCCAGGTCCCCAGTGGGGGATGAGCGAGACACAAGCACACACTGATGTTTCTCTCCCTCTCTCCTTCCCTTCCCCTCTCTCTTTAAAAAGGTGAACCGAGAACTAGGATAGGCATCTCTCCAAAGACAACACACAATGGCCACGAGCAGAGGACAGGTCCCAAAGCACCACAGAAACGCAGATCTGACCCTTGCGGGCTCTCGCTTCACACTTGCTACTATGACTATAATAAAAAAGCCAGACAATAAAAAGTGTTGCTAGGATGTGCAGAAACTGGAGCCCTAGAAACACTGTCAGTGGGAAAGCAAGGGGTATATTCACTTTAGGAAACAGCCTGACAGTTCCTCCAGGGTCAAACATGGAGTTAACATGTGACCCAGCAATTCCATTCCTGGCATATATGCAAGAGAAATGAAAACATTTGCCCACATAAAAACTCATATGCAAATGCTCATAACAACACTATTCATAATAACCAAAAGTATCAGTAACAACTAGTGAATAAATAAACAACCCCAAGGTCCATCATCTGCTGGTAATTGAGGTACAGACAAATCATGGAGTATGGCTTCACAGTACAAAGGAAGGAAGTACTGGTTCGTGCTACAGTGTGGACGAACCTCAAAGACATTATCTAAGGGAGTGAAGCCAGACATGAAAGACCACATGTTCTACAATTCCATGTATATGAAATGCCCAGAGAAGGCGAGACAGAAAGTAGGTGAGTGGTTGCCGAGGACTTGCAGGGAGGGGTGAAACGGGATGGATGGGTCTGACTGTTAATGGGTACAAGGATCATTTGGGGTGCTGGAAATGTCTTAAACTTAGATGTGGTAACAGTTGCACAAGTCTGTAAATGTGGTAAAGGCACTGAATTGTACTCATAGGTCAGGAGAATTATATGGTAAGTAAATTACATTTCAGTAAAGCTGTTAATAGTGTAAGTTGGGCCTGGGTGTGGATGGGTGGACCAAGGCGCAGTTGCAGCCTCAGAAAGGGCTCTCAGTGGAGTGGCATGCTGTGGTGACCTTTGCCAGAGCTGCTCTGATGAAGGGGTGGAGGAGGGCTGCAAGCTGGGAATTGAAAAATAAGTAGGAAGGGAGGCAATGGAGACAGGTGGTGTAAATAATGCTTGTGTGGATTTCAGCCATGAAGTAGGGTTTTGCGATTGAAGCTGGAGGGCAAAATAGATAGAAGTGACTTAATTGTTCTTATAGGCTATGTCAGAAACCAGGATCTCAAGAAGTGAAGGGGATGGAGTCAAGGACACAGTTAAGGATTAGGCTGGGGAGCTGGGAACAGACAAGAGAATAAGGTAAGAGTGACCAGCAGAGCCATATAAATAGAGCACAACCCAAAACACAAAGAATGTTTTATGCATTAGGTGCTCCACAGGGAGTTAGTAATTAATTTCTCAATTTGGAATCGAAAGCACATGTTACGGATACATTCTGTGAGCAGTTTACAAGGTGCTGTGTATGAACTTCAGCTTCTATAGACAACCCTCATTTCTTCGAATTGATTCGCACCTTAGCAAATGTGGAACCCTTCCCTTCAGACTCAATGGTGATGGTGTGGGTTCGCCGTAGGAGAATCTGATCAATATCTTCTTCGCAGAATTTAGACCCTTCATCCTCCTCATCCATGAGTGCACCATAGGCCCCTTTTCGCAAAAGATCCTCTATTTCTTTCTTAGAAAGCTGTTGTACCTGTTTTAGAGAAATATTTAAAATAATTTATAATTGAAATGTTTTTAGACTAAACAACTTTTTTTTCTCCTCAAAGACAGTAAACCTAAATTCTAACAAAGGAACTGTGAGGTTGAAATACTGCTTAAAACAAACATTGATGTTGGAAATAATCTGATGCTGTAGGATTTCTCACTCGTAGCTAAATCAAGTGAGGAGCTGAAGTGAGTGAATGGGCTGGGCAAGTGCGGCTTTACCCCGTTGGTGGCGTTTTCCCTGCCGCTCATGGACTGCAGCACAGCTTTGTCGAGACCGAGCTTCAAGCTCGCCTTGTCGAACATCTCCCTTTCGTAAGAATTTCTTGTAATCAGCCTGTAGATTTTCACAGATTTGCTCTGTCCTATTCTATGACATCTTGCCTGAGCCTGGAAGAAAAGGGAAATGAATGGCTACTGAAGAAGAAAGACTCAATTGTCAGTCATAAGAGCATCTGTTCCAATAAACAGAGGTATGGTTGAGAAGGGGATTAACATATGAAGAAATTACTTTTACATTATTAATAAATTGATTACTAGCTGGTTCATTTGCCTCGATCATGGGACGCCGCCTGAGTGAATACATGACTTTAATTTATTGATTCGACAAGGATTCTCTGTCATGTTAGAATGACTTAAAAAAAAAAATGGCACCGGGAAGATTTTCTTGCAAGTTTACCTGGAGATCATTTTGGGGATTCCAGTCAGAATCAAAGATGATGCAGGTATCAGCAGCAGTAAGATTAATGCCTAAACCTCCTGCCCGTGTGCACAGGAGGAAAACAAACCTATCAGAATCAGGTTTGGAGAATCTGTCAATAGCTGCCTGGCGGAGGTTGCCCCTCACTCGGCCGTCGATCCTTTCGTATGGGTACCTAGAAAATGTCAGTATTAACAAGGAGGTTTGACAAATAGCTACAATATACCTGTTCCTTTTTTTTTAAAGACAGTAATACCATTTGGGATATATATTAACAAAATAATATTATGTATCAGAAATAATTTCTGAGCAAATAGGTTTTGTTGTTTTTCATACAATTGGTTGAATACCCAAAGACTAGATTACACTTTAATTTCTCTCCAGTGAAACATCTAAACTCTAAAAATATCTGATGCCTCCAACAGTAAAATAATAATTTCAATTTTAGGTAAGAACTATTCTCCCTTGGTCAAATGAAAGGAATGGGAAATAAAATTGCCCACAGAATTATGCAGACCTACTACAGCCATCATCACACCGAGTAACTGTTGTATATACCTGTAGTTTTTAAAAAGAGATATAACACATTTCCCTCACTCTATCCCCTTTATCATAAATATCACTCCAAGGTGAGCTACTCAGTGCCCTGAGAAAGGTCACTTTTTAATTTCCTTTTTATTTCTTATGGTACCAGGGCCTCACCGTCTTTGAATGAGGTAGTCTTCCAGTATGTCCAAGCAGCGCACCATCTGGGAAAAGATAAGCACCCTGTGGCCACCAGCCTTCAGTTTTGGCAGCAGCTTGTCAATCAGCACTAGCTTGCCAGCAGCCTGGATCATTGCCTGGAGCTGAAAATCTGGAGAGTCTGCATTGTGTGTTTCTTTAAACTCTTCCAAAATTTTCTCTTCAGCACCTGCAGAGATTGGACAGCATAACGTGAATACAGTAAAAGGTTTTTATTACTAAAAACAATGTACTTGCTTTCAAAACCCACCACAAACTGTAGGAACCAGAACACCACACTCATGTTTATGAACATGAATCTACCCACTTAAAGTCAGGTCTACACAAAATCGGGAAAGCATAAAAGGGATCAAAGTTTTAAGCACAACACATTTAGGCATTTGGAGGGGAAAACCACGTTTTCCAACAAACAAATGTTTGCTGATTGCAGAAACTGAATTTCAACAACAGACTGTCAAGCCAGAAGTGACAGAAACAAGCCAAGGGCCAGATACCTACAGAAAATTTGGAACCTAAATTGCTGAAGAAATAGAGCTATTTACTTGCTGAATATAAACACAAACAACAAAATCTGTTCTGAAACTAAGAAACAATGAGATAGAGTTCTAATGATTACAGTGAAAGGGCAGTAGTTTGTATTAATAATTGTATAATAATAACATAGGACTACAGCAAAAAGGAATCATTTTTCAGGATAATTTTTAGGGAATTTTTTTAGGGGATGGCACACATCTACTGCAATCTCTAAATCTCCTTCCATATTTATTCTTATCTGATAATTTCATTAGGACAACACATTCTATCTTGAATTATGCAAAGCTTGAAAAACTTTAAAAATGAAACAAACCTCTATTTCACATAAGACTTCTATGCCTAATGCTCACTTTTTCTCACGGCCCCACATACATTTCTGCTTGTTCAAAGATTTTGGGGTGCATCAGAGAGAAGCCTCAAGAGAAAGACATCTTGCTCACTGCTCCCTTCCCTAACCCCAAACACACGCTTATTTAGAAAGCAGCAGGCTAAGCTTCCTTCAACTACTTAGTTGGCTTAACTAGAATTGCTCAGCTTTGTCTGGCCTCCGCCCATCTCCAGGGTTAACCAGGGCAAGGCTGTAGTGCTCGCTTTTCTCCCCTAAGGACAGGGGTGCAGTCAAGGTCCCTATTCTGTAGGAAATACAAACAAATCCATCTAATGGGATTAGCTCCTAGCCTTAAACTTTGTCAGAAATTTAAACTACTCTTCTTACCACTGGTTTTAAACATGTGAACTAACTATACTATATATAGACAGGATACATAAACACATAAACCTCAGAAGGACTTTAAAGGTTAGGTCAGTCAGGCCACCATGCCACTCAGACAGCTGGACCTGCTGCAAGTGACACCTGATGCAGCAAAAGTGCCTCCTATTTCTGATTTGAGGGCACTTGTAGAAATTAAGTTATGATGTAGTCATATGTAGAAAGAAAGCTTGTTTATTATTAATTGACAAAGAATCTGAGAACAGATTAAAGTTACTGAATGCCTTTCCCAAGTCCTAAGGCCTTCTGGAAAGCACACCGTTAGTTCCCATGCAGGGGAAGTGGCAGCAAATGCCAATCCCTTCTCCCCTTCCACATGAGTAATAGGCCAATACTCAGGATTTCCCTCCAAGTGAAAAAAAGGTCTTCAAAGGTGGATAAATGTTATCCAAGAGCATTAGCAGGCAGGTTCTTGAATAAAGTTAAATAATGTTTTTCAAAATAAAAAATTTAGAAATGTAGGTTCTATATTCAGGACAAGAAGGTCCTCAGGAGACAGGGTAAATAGATCTAAGTCCATATACTGCATGAGGTCTTTTTTTAAAAGTTTGTTTTTGTTGGACAATATATTATAAGCTCTGCAATTCAGGAAGAGATAGATTTTACTCTGAATATATTTAGGTAGTGATTTTGTTCACATTAAGATTATAATCCATACTCAAAATAAAACAGTGTTTTAGTTTACAACAAGTTAATAGTCAATGAATGACTAGATTCCAAAAAAAAATGATCATTTTTAACAAAATAAATAGCAGGTATGTTTAGATTATTTTAGTAAAAAATTTAAAATATATATATATAATCCAGTCAAACTAGTAGAGAAATTTAGTTGTTTTTTTTTTCATTTTAAATTTACTCAGAGATGAGAAAAAAAGCTTTTCTGCTTTTTCAGTGGTATCAATAATTTCTCATCTTATGGAGAATAGTCAAAATTAAAACATATTCTTTTTTACTGACAAAAGCTACTGCTGAATTAATCAATTCAGATCTTTACTATACATTCTGGTTCTTAAGTGACAGCCAGTTCACACTGATACTACTTCTTAAAACATCAGCAAATATATTTCATATACAATTCCTTTAGCACTGTATTTGTTATGGCCAGAATGAAGGAAAGAGGGTAGGATAGGTGTTAGGGAGAAAAGCAATTTCTAACTTCTGATATCAGAGCCAAATTTTCAAGTTTATGAGTTAGATTTACCTTAATGTTAGGTTTGTATATATCAATCAGAAAATGAACTGGAAGTAGGTTACAATAAGCCAAAATATGTACACTGTTGGCACTGCCTTAAATTAAAGTACTGTTGTTCGTACTACATGTAAAAATGTGTATGCATATGTATGAAAAAGATTCTTGCCCTGACTGGTGTAGCTCAGTGGATTGAGTGCCAGTCTGTGAACCACAATGTCTCTGGTTTGATTCCCAGTCAGGGCACATGCCTGGCTTGCAGGCCAGGTCCCCAGTTAGGGGCATGCAAGAGGCAACCAATTGATGTATCTCTTGCACATTGATGTTTCTCTCCCTCTCATTCTCCCTCCCTTGCTCTCTCTCTAAAAATTAATTAATTTTAAAAAATTCTTGAAATGAAGTGTGGAAGTCTTTCCTTCCACCTAAACAGACGATCATGATGAGAGAGGAAACTGCAATGTTATCTAGCTATATTAGCCACAAACAAAAAAATATTTGCTTTCAGAGATTACCAGAAAAAAACAAATTACTGTACTATTTTCTCTCTGCAATCCATCCCATTATATACAATTCAGTCCTGTTTTCTGTCTGCTCATGGTTCTCTATACTTCTACCCACAACAACTGACTCAAGTCACCTCTAACCATACGGGACCTTGACCAAGTTTGCAACATTAGTTTTACTCCACATAGCAAACCTAAACTTGGACATTCCATTCTATTTTTTCCTTCTTCCTTTATGTTATTAAATTTATTAGTTTAGTAAATTAGTAAATTAGTAAATTAGTAAATATTTTCTGTAACACAGGATCTGTATATTGCATGATGTGCCCACCACCCAAAGTCAAATCATCTTCCATCACTGTATACTTGGCCTCCTTTCCCCTCCTTTACCCCTTTCCCTCTGGTAACCACCACACTGTTGTCTGTGTCTATGAGTTTCAGTTTTATATCCTACATGAGTGAAATCATATGGTTCTTAGCTTTTCCTGACTGACATTTCACTTAGCATAATGTTCTTAAGATCCATCCATGTTGTTGCAAATGGCAGTAGTTCATCTTTTCTTATAGCTGAGTAGCATTCCATTGTATATATGTGTCATATCATCTTTCTCCAATCCTCTATTAAAGGACACTTTGGTTGTCTCCAAGTCTTGGCCACTGTGAATAATGCTACAATGAACATAGGGGCACATATATATTTGCAAATAAATGTTATCAAATTTTGGGGGTAGATACTCAGAAGAAGAATCACTGGATCACATGGTAACTCTATTCTTAATTCTTTGAGGAGCCACCGTACTGTTTCCCCCAGTGGCTGTACCACTTTATTCCCACCAGAAGCGAACGAGGGTTCCTCTTTCTCTACAAGCTCTCTCAAACATTTATTACCTGTCTAGTTGACACCAGCCATTCTAACAGGTGTGAGGTGGTATCTCACTGTAGTTTTGATTTGCATTTTCCTAATAGCTAGTGAAGTTGAACACGTTCTCTCATATCTGTTGGCCGTTTGTATGTATTTGGGGAGAGGTGTCTGTTCAGATTCATTGCCCATTTTCTAATTGGATTGTTTGTTTGGTGTTGAGTTGTAGGAGTCTTTATATATTTTGGATATTGACCCTTTCTTGGAGCCATTGTTTGCAAATATCCTCTCCCATTTGGTTAGTCACCTTTATATTTTGTTGTCAGTTTCTTTTGCTGTGCAGGAGCTTTTTAGTTTGATATAATATCATTCATTTATTTTTGCCTTTACTTCCTTTGCCTTTGGGGTCAAATTCATAAAAATGTTCTCTAAGAACAAGGTCTATAAGTTTAGTATCTATGTTTTCTTCTATGTACTTTATTGTTTCAGACCTTATATTTAGATCTTTGATCTACTTTGAATTAATTTTTGTACAAGGGGACAAGCTATAATCTAGTTTCATTCTTTTGCATGTGGCTTTCTAATCTGCCCAGCACCACTGACTTCTTTTCTTCATTGTGTGTTTTGTCTCCTTTATCAAAAATTATTTGCCCTTATGCCTTTGGTTTCTTTCTGGGCTCTCAATTCTATTTCATTAGCCTGTGTGTCTGTTCTGCCAAAACCATGCTATTTTGATTACTGTAGCTCTGTAGTATAATTTGAAGTCAGGTACTGTGATACCTTCATCTTTGTTCTTTTTTCTGAGGATTGCTTTGGCTATGCGGGGTCTTTAGTGGTTCCATACAAACCTGACAATTTTTTTGCTTTATTTCTTTAAGAAATGACATTAAGATTTTAATGGAGATTGTATTAAATATGTGTAATGCTTTGAGTAATATGGCCATTTTAACTATGCTGATTCAATCCACAAATATGGAATAGTTTTCCATTTCATTGTGTTTTTTCATTCTTTTTTAATAATGCTTTGTAGTTTTCTGTATATAAGTCCTTCACATCCTTTGTTAAGTTAGTCCCTAGCTATTTTATTCTTTTGACTGCAATTGTAGTGGTAACTTCTCTTTCACTTCTTTTTAAAAAATTATTATTATTTTTAATCCTCACCCAAAGACATCTTGTATTGCTTTTAGAGAGAGGAAGGGAGACAGAGAAACACTGATGTGAGAGAGAAGCATTGACTGGCTGCTTCCCTTATGTGCCCGGCCAGGGGATTGAACCCACAATGTAGGTATGTGCTCAGACGGAGAATCGAACCCACCACCTTTCAGTTACAGGACGAAGCTCCAACCAACTGAGCCACACTGGCCAGGGCTCCTTGTCATTGCTTGAGTTTGTTTATATGACATTCCATTTTAGTAAAGCTTGAGCCAATAACAGTATCTCCATTTATGTTACCCAGTTACCTGTTTAACTTTTAGCAAGAAAAACTAGCTCCTTTTACCTAGTGTTTAAAGTATACCAAACACTGTTCTAACCACTTAAGCACTTACATTAACACACATTAAAAACACTTCTCCTTTACATACAACTTGTGTTCTACCATCACTTCCAATGTTTTTTCTTCTGCTTTGCTTATGTTACCCCTTTCAACTTATGCATATAGTTGTTTCTGTTTCTGACATTTCCAGAAATGTTGCTCTTCGTTGAGCTGAATTTTAACTTTGATTAGGGCTGCTTTACTCTGCCATAACGAAAAAACCTTCCTTTATCTGCTCGATAAACATGTGCAGAGGTAGCCCTGTGTCAGTATTCTTTCTACTCCAGACTATGGATGAGAATGGACAGTACTGGACCTGGAGCCACCTCTGTGAAACACAGGGTCTACATATGTTACCTGGGAAGTTGTAACACCTAATGTGTGTGTGTGTGTGTGTGTGTGTGTGTGTGTGTATTTTTTTTACAATTTCACAACATAAAGGTATATAAGAATACCTGTATAACAGACACTTCCTAACTTGTTGTAAGGACAGAAAAGCTGACTTCAAGGTGCGACCAATTAAAACAGCTGCCACAGGTCCAAGCCTTAGAAGTCCTAGAGTCTCCTGGCGAACAATAAATGATGTAGGATGACCCTGGGGAGGCATCGGCTACAGAAAAGACCCACCAGCTGTATTTTGGGGAACTCCCCCCTCTAGGGGTTACTGCATGTAATTAGTAATTGGGAACGGACACCCAACAACTATCGCTGAGATCATCCCTCCTTTCACACACATTCTGCTGGCACATTTAATCTCTACTGTGAGTGCCTTTTCTCCCCCACTGGTGGCTACTTTTCTTTATTTCCTTTACAGGTATTAAATGCAACAGTGTGTGTTTGTGTGTACGCGCGCACATGCACGCATGTGTGTTTACCCATACCATCAATTGCTGTAGCCCCAACTATATCTCCCCAACTCAGGAACAGGCTGGCTGACACTCACTATAAATGGCCTTACAGGCTCTTAAACAGATGGTGATTAGCAGGTTGGCAGCATTAAACATATAATTATCACACATGATACTCTCTTTAAAAGACAAAGCTAAAATCACAAAGTTTGAAAAGGAAATTTACTGATGTCACATCACAGCAGTGACCTCAGGTGCTACACTGGGATCGTCTTCCAGGTATAGACCATTTGTCATTTAGTAATAGAAATTTCTAGATCTGAGGTAGCTTTCAGTGTATCAGTTATGAAAGAAAAAAAGATTAGGAATTCTTTAAATTAGCTGCCCGTGAACCTCATGGATTGTGATAAAGACAAAATCAGGCTTGTACCTTCTTCCCTAGAAAGGAACCGAACTGCACTGCTGGCCAATTATAATTGCACACAAACGCCCCATCATAGTGGGTCATCACCTTTCCTCACCCCATATTAACTCCAGCCTGGACTACAGCAATAGCCAGCCTCGTAGCTGGTTGTTCTGGCTGCCTATCTTTTCCAACTCCCATCTGTCTTATACGATGTTGCCAGATCCACCATCCGGAATCACATTTCCAATCATTCCTCAGCTTAAACACTATCTGTGGTTCTCCACTGCCTACAGACTAAAGACAAAATTCTGTAACCTAGCATTTGAGGCTTTCCACAGCAAGGTCCCAGCATGTCTAGGTTCACCACTGTACTGTTTCTTGCAGGTACTGTACACTTTGGGCAAGTTCCCCTTCGTTTCCCTCAGTCCTCTTCTTTGCTCATGTTATTACATCAGCATAATGCCCCTCCTTTTAAACCCTGACTGGCAAAATCCTTCCCAGACCTATAGGCTTGTCTCAATGCCATCACTTTCTAATGGCTTTCCTAATCTCAATCCCTGACAAACTGAAGGCTCTTGTATTCTCTGGAGTATCTTCCACATCAAAGGCATGAAATATTTATTCTTTTAATGATTTTTGCAAGTATGTAATACAGGATTTTACTCATATCCATTACCTAACACTATCAATTAGTTGAGAAAACAGGAAGACCATAAAGTATTCATTAGTAACAGGGACTATTACCAAAGCTATAAAAAATAATCTCTCATTCTTAGAGGACAGGTGTTAAAGGCTTCTGGACTGAGAGAAATTGACTTTTCTCAAAATGTTGAGACAGCTAATAGCTGCCTTCTCACACTGAAGTTCCTCTGTAATTTCAGATTTTAACACACACACACAGAGCAAGAAAATCTCAATCAGGGGCTAATTTCTGTCTAACTATTAACACTTTTGATGGTTTTTAGCCACAGAGGACCAATATCTCCTCCTTTCAACAAGTGAGACCCAGATTCAGGGATGCAGGAGAAAGGTGAGGTGAGGTCCTGCTTCAGGGACCAGCAGGAGACACCGCAGAAAGGGGAATCATGAAGAATAGGAAGGTGGTGGAAGCCACACACTGAGATGAGAGGATACAGCAATGACTAGAAACCACAAATCCTCAGTCTAAAGGGAGAAAAGGGTTTCTGGTACTTTGATCATCATTAAATAAGTTTACAAATAGCCAGGCTTACCGTTAATAAGGTATGGATGATTGCAGCACTTTCGTAATTCCATCATAGTGTTTAAAAGGTTAGGTACATTAGCTTGACCACCACCTTTGGAAAGAAATGTAAAATTCTTCTCAAGGATGGCTCGGTAATATTTCTTCTGAATGTTTGTTAGCTCAACTTCAATAATAGTTTCTTCTTTGGGGGCCAAGTTCTTTTCTACATCCTCCTTGAGACGTCTCAACATCATTGGCTTTAGAATAGCCTGGAGTTTTTGCACCTAAAAAAGGACCTTAAGTAAATATTGGTGTCATGACTTGCTTACATGTTAAAACATACCCTAACATAAAAAACCAGGATTATCATCCTATTTGTTTACTGCTCAGTTTCATTCGTCAAAGCCCTGTAAGGGGATGAAGGCATGGATTTTTCAGGTTTCATACCAGAAGTTCCTGGAGGCTGAATGACTCGATTTCAAATGGACCATCTCACACCTATCTAGGAGTCCTGAACAACCAGAGGCTTGAAAAGTACACAGCAGAAAAAAGCCAAATTTATTCCTTTCTCTTTCCCTTTTATTTGTCATAAGCCAGAGGGATGATGAGGAAGAGACAGAGTCAGGGGAGTCCTCTGCTTCAGTTCTCTTCCTTTCCAGAAAGAGCAAAAAGCCAGGAGTTATGTAGTCCCTGCACCAATGAGCAAGCAGAATATCTCTCTGCAGTTCTCTTTTCTGTTGATTGGCAATAGGATATAGCCCACCAGATAGTTTTAAGAAAAACAAAACGAAATAGACTTCACTTTGAACTCAACTGAGAGGTTGTAGGCAGAAAGTTGGGGGAGGGTACAAAGGACCAAGGTGTCAAGAATATCTCTGCATTTACTTCAAATACCCATATAAACTCCCGGCATATGTAAAATAACCAACCACTTTTCATACACAACACATTCTCATAGAAATCCTGTGGGGTAGTTATGGCCCACGTTTCTAAATGAAAGTATGTAAGCTCAGAAAAGTAAGCAAAGCGACCAATTATACATGGTTAAGAAGTAAGACTAAACCTTATAACTCCAGTAGGCAAATGGCTCTACAAATTCTAGAGGCTTCTAACACTACCCCCAAAAGAATACAGAGTTCAGAAGTGTACCTTGAAAACCACCAACCTGAGCAGCACAACAGTCTCTGAAAATTACACGAACAGGTATGTATATAACCTCTCTAAATCCCAGCCACCCTTCATAGGGGCAAGTGGACAGACAAGAAAACCTCTGCAATGAAGATTTGGAATGCCAAGGAAAGGAGATAGAAAGCTCACTTGTTTACTGGATGGGAAAAAAATGTTTACATTTTTAAATAGTTAAATATTAATCCTTTACCATTTCATGGATAATCTGCAGTTATATAGCAAAAATACAAAGTGGACGTGATAAATACCTGTTCTTCTGTTTTCAGATCACCAAATTCTTGCATAAAGGTGGTTTCTGAAGGGAAGCGAGTTGGTTCCAAGAAATGGAGCAAGCTAAAGAGCTCTTCCACAGTGTTCTGTAGTGGAGTTCCCGTCAGCAGCACTTTGTGTTCCTGCAGGAATACCAGAAGAGCAAGTGACCGAGTCATAACCACGACAGTTTCTTAAAACCAAAGCCTCTCTCTCAATACCCATGTTCCTGTTTCTCATTAAAACTAGTCCAGCACCCACCCTACAGCAAGGGTAGGAATCAGGTGCTAAGGCAGAGATACAAGACAAAGCAGTCCCTGCTTCAGACCCACACACAGAGGGGCCTCCTTAGAACGCCCCAGACCGGTGGTAACTGTCTTGCCATTTCGTCTCTTCCTGGGGTTACTAGGTCACCAATCTAGTGACATGGCTTTGTGAGTCCCCTAAGTCTCTGCTTTGTCTGCACCAAAGTGGAAGTTTTTTCCTAAAATCCCTAGGCTCAGATAAAACTTACATGACTCTTTCTGTTCTCTACATCAACAGTGCCCTAGTCTCCCCATCTGCTTCCTGCATGACTCATGTCGGAGACAAAAGAAGTTCATCTACACGCAACAGCACACGAAAAACTATTTTGTTCTGCAAAAATCTCACACTAGCAGAGGGGTAGGCTTGGTCTTAAATACCACAATCACTTTTCTAAAAAAACAGATGCTCTTTCTAATTTTGTCTCTTTGAACCAAGTTAGGCATTTCTTTAAAACAATTCTTCCTGTTTACAAGCTCCTTCTCCAGCTCTCCTGACATGTCTGTGCCATTGTCTCACTTCTGCACATCAAACGGAGGAACTGTTTGGCAGTGACAGGTCTGAACAACAGAGAGTTTATTAATCTCGAGGGCTTTATGTTATTTTATGTTATGAGTTTGGCCACTTGATACATAGTACAGCTATTAGAACTATTTCAAAAAGTGATCATACCTTCCAGTTGGTTCAAAAGCAATACCCTGCCTTAACTAGGAATAAGACTTGGTTGCCAAGCAGAGAGTATATGCTTGGTAAATACCAGGTGAATGATGTAACTAAGAACATGCTATTTTCCTTAATATCTATCACATGTTATCTGTCAGTGAAGCTCTTTCAAAGTGAGGTGAAACAGTTCAATTTTCTTTTATTCTTCCTTTTCTCCCCTTCGAATAGAGAGGTCTCTGATTCAGAAGATGCATAGGACACCATCATCTTCACACTCATTAAATTCACAAAGACTAAGGACTTTGCAAATCAACTTGAGATTTTCTAATGTATAACCACACTGACTGGTAACATGGGCAACAGCCCCTGACATACTCAAGTCCTGAATTACTTTACCCAAGATTTTTTAAAAATACTGTCACACATTCGGGAAAAGAGTCACGGCAGGGAAAGAGATAGAGATTGTCTCCCAGTTCCTTTCATACCCTTTACTACTGAGTTAAATCCCGAACCTCTTACCAAATACTTCAGAAAAAGCCTTTTAACATATTAATCTCAAAATAAACTTATTTGAAAAAAAGGAAAAAAACTCCTTTTTCAATGCTGCTTCTGATCAAGGGCTATTTAAAGCCGGTTCCACCAAATGATTATTTGCACATACAACCCTTTTATAAGGATGCATAGAAACAGTGGAAGGAATATAACCAGGCTTCCATCTGAAAGCAGGTAAGTACAGAATAACGCATGATGAATATACCATGTATCCCAAAATGTCACGGAAGAGACTCGAGCCACCAAGCCTATCATCTCCAAGTCCACTACACCAGAAGATATGCTTTTGGCTTGAAAATGTTACCCTTCTTTTTAGCTCTGATGGAGTGATGTCCATTTGCTTCCATTTTGGCACTCTTTTAATTTGTGTGGGGCTTCCTAACAATCACAGATGAGGTCATGGAAATGAGTGAAGAACCACCACCACCTCCAGAGAATTCCCTCCTGGTCAGTGAGGGCCAAGGAGATGGCTCTGCCTTCCCAGGGTCCTGTGCAGGACAGTGAAGGCTGTAAATGTCCCTCAGCGTATCACCTCACAAGCACTTCCTGTGTGATGGGGGAGCTGAAGACACTCTCTGGTCTTTCCTCTCTGAGAGTGCACTTGAAGATAATCGAAGATAATCCTCAGTGAATGCATTTCATTCTGAGTCTAGTGCAGGTAACAGCAGTTTCCTATGACCTGCTTTGTAGTTAGATATAGTTATTATTCGCTATTTTCACTGTCACTTATTCTAAGAAAGAAGAATAAAAAGGTTTACGTGTATAAGTTCTCATGCTGTTTACTTTAAAGTAAGGATTTAAAAACCAGGCAATAACCTGTTCAGAACTGGACAGATATAATTGCATTCTAATTCTGAACAATTATGTACTCCCTCCTAAAAGATCTTTTCTGAGATAAAGATTCTTGATTATCAGGAAAACAAACATGTTGTTCATTAGCTAATCAGAACTTCCAAGCTGGTGCATCAGGAATGAGTGGCAATGATGTCGTGTCCTTGAAGTGGCCGGCAGGACTGTGGAAGTCAGGTCCCAGGACTGCCACCTGTGGCAGTGGGCAGCCTCCTTGGCTTACCCCGGTGTGACATGCATCATTTGCTATATGTGATACTATGTGCAAGAGGCTAGAGAACACTGCAGGATGTGACAGAAAAACTGTCTGGATAAGAGATTCTAATCCATTAATGAAGTGTTACTATAAACAGTGGAAAAGCACAGTTCAACCAATGGAAGACTGTTTTGCAACAAGAATTTACTATCTGGAAACATGTGAGCTAATAATAGAAAACAACTTACATAAACTCATTTGGGTGACTATTTAGCCTTCAGGAAATAATGCTTATAACGGTCTTTTATGTGGACCACTGGGAAGATGGGGCCCTACTCAGAAGATATAATTAGATATTTCATGAACATCAGTGGTTACCTATAAACACAGGTTTACTTCAATGTAATGCTAAAGTATCACCTGAAGAGACCAAACATAGCCATGGCATTTCTTTTTTCCATATGCTTACCCACATTTTCAAGAGCATTCACCATTTCTAACTATTCTAATTTCTTTTGTGGATTGGCAACCTAATAATATATACTACTTTGAGGAAGGTCTTAAGATAGCCTTAAACAATTAGGGGGAAATCCACTCCTAAATGGGATAACAAACTTTTGTTTGTTTTTAATTAAAAGAATAGCTGGCTAACCTAATCCCCTAATTTAAGAATTAAATTCTTAAATTTAAAGACGCTGCTTCCAAGAACCTGCTGCAACAGAAAGCTTTAAAGTGTTCTTTTCAGTAGTACCCGTCTTTAATAAAAAAAATCTATAGCCATGAACATATAGAATATTTCTCCCCCTCTCAATCCCACAGTTAACAAGAGATCAAATTAATCTACTGAAGAAAACAGTTAAGGGATTAAAAAAAATCTTTTTTACTTTTTTGTAACTGATCAAAACACCCAAACATGCTAAATAACTTTGCTTTTAAAATATACGTTAAAAATAAAAATGTGTGTCAAAACCCACCTTGTAAACTACAGAGTGAAAAGCAGCCTGATAATGACAGAGACCAGGTAGCAATTTCCACTAGGAAATCATATGCACAGCAGTGTGGAAGTGAAAACCAACCAAATTCTATCACCGTACAAGATATTACCCCATGATACTCCTACTGAAGAAAATCTAGAAAAATATAGTCAGGAAGACCTGACCATCTCTTAGGAAGCTGGCAGAGTATCAGATAAGCGCAGTCTAAAACTCCAGATCAATTTCAAGGTCTTGTAATGCCCCAAACTTCTAAGTGTCTGTGCAAAGTGGACCAATTACAGATCTGGCCCAACATATGAGAACCTGCCTGTACAAGTTGGCCCCCACATGCCAAAACCTATCAGTCTCAGAACATGAATGGATCATAATGGTAGTATTTACAAACAAAAGGGAAAGCAAATACTTGAAACTCATTTCAGCGAAAATATCATGACTATATTCTGCTGTGATACAACTGTGCAGAAATACCAGTCAACAACATTAGAATGAAGAAGACAGCAGCCACTTTTAGGTAAGTAAAAGCTCAGGAGGATGTATCACAATATTTGACAGGCTTTGCCAACACCCTTCACGAGCATTAGCCAAATTCAGAGTGTCAGGAATGTTGAACCAGTAACTACTCCACTCAGGTTCAATGGAGTCACTAAATGATCACTGACCAAGTCCATCATCTTGAGTCCCTCCAGCAGCTTGCAGTTCCTATTCTTCAGCCGGTGGGCCTCATCAATGACTACACAACGCCATGGAATATTCCGCAGCTCAGGACAATCAGTCAAAATCATCTCGAAGGTAGTGATGATGGCATGAAACTTATAGGACCCCTTTATCACTCGACCCTACGAGAACAACTCTGAATTATTAATTAGCATTACAGATTACTAACAACGTTAAGGATAAGTAAAGAACATAAAACATATGGATTTATCCCTCTAGGGACATCTTTATTTTAGGTAACACTTTTTTTTTTCAAGATATTTGAGAGGTTTTATGCTGTTATGGTATAACAAGGCTTTAAAATCTTCTCCTTTTAAAAGAAGTTAGAAAATTGTTAGTAAAATCTCTGATCCAATTTCATTACAGTTCATACCCAGTAAAGAGCTACTAAGAGCATTTACTCTGCTTACACCCTACAGACTCCAAAAGGTGAAGGCCAAAGGCATTATGTGCTAATTTAAAAAAAAAAATTTACCTTTTAAAACTTTACACCTTTCCTTATTGTTGTACCCTTTCTTTTAAAGTGCTAAAATGAAAAACATTCACTTAGGATAGAACTTATAATAATTTCCCAAATTTAAAGATACATACAAAAAACAGATTTTGATGTTTTCCTCCTTTGATTAGATACAGGGCAGATTTTTATACTTAAAGCAAACAAACACAAAATGGAACTCTGTCCTATTTCTAATTACAGAACTACCAGTTAACACCTTTAACACCTATAGCTTAAAACTAATTTAGCATATACTATTTTTCTTTCTTCATTAAGTCATTTATAATTTCAATATCACAGAATAACTATACAGGTAACTTGAATAAGTAAAAATTCACAGTAATTGCTACTAAGAACCAAAGTATAAATTCTTCCCTTTGGATGTATTTTATTCAATGTGCCTCTCAATATTACATGCCTAGTATTTTCCATTTCTAGCAATAATATAGCAAACTAAAAATTCTTTCTGTTCACATTTAATAACACCATTTTTTTGTTCACCTTTCTCTTACAATTGCAAAAGAAAGCCAATTAGAAAATCAACACATTAAATGATTTTCAGTGATCATCCAAGGTAAAGAATTTTCATTTGTTTTTAATCTAATAATCAGAATGACGGTTATAAAAATAAAGACCTGTAATCATAAGATGTAGAAATATAATACAAACATAAATTGAGTAAGAAACCTAAAGCAAGTTCCTCAATTTTGCAAAATCTAGGCCCTTCTCCCAAATCACTCAGCTCATTTTAAGTCCAGCACCCTAACATGCACACACTAAGCATCGGGAAAGCCGCCCGTGACGTTTTACCTGGGGATCTTTGAAGTACATTTCATACAACTGAATGGTCCGACGACTAGCTTGACTCCCATGATACACAACCACATTCAACTCTGTCCAGGTACGGAACTCCCTTTCCCAGTTGGGGATTGTGGACAATGGGGCAATCACTAAAAAAGGGCCATGGATTCCTTTCAAATATATCTCATAGAGAAATGTAATGGACTGGATAGTTTTTCCCAAACCCATTTCATCTGCTAAAATGCAGTTTCGCCTGTGGGAAGGAAACAAAACAAACAAAGTTTAATGAGTACAGATAGTAGTCACTGCTCTCTTTTTACAAAATATATTACTATACTCACAAATGCCTATCTTAGATGTTCTCTTAAATTCAGTAAAATGCATTTCAAACAAAATCTAAAGAAATAACAATTATTTATACATACTTCTATCAATCTCTGTATTACTTTTTGAATAAATAATACGCATACTCCCAATGCTTATTTTTTAGTAATTCTTATTAGAAAGCTAAAATGTTAAGTTGCATTTGAGTACTATTTTCAATAACTACAAAGAACCTCAGGCCTTTTTAAAAGTGAAGGAAACATGTGTTACATACATGTTGTACCAATTGAAAAGTAGCCAGTTTACTCCCTCCAACTGGTATTCCCTGAGTTTGTTATTGTTTTTATACTCCCTGGAACTCTCCGATTTCTTCCAGTCATCAGCAGGAGGTCGCTCCTGTTTCAAATATAGTAAATCCCATTAGTGGTTTCTCAAAGACCACACCGTGATGCTTGTTTCCAAATTAAATCCTCTACCCTTAGCCAATTCTTACCACGCGCTCTGTTTCCGGCTCCCTGGACATTAGTTTCTCAAACTCTTCAATCTTTGCTTGATCGATGTCCTGCCTTAGCTCCCAAGTGCTGTCTTCGTAAGGCAGTGAACACCACTTCACCAGATAGTGAGTCACAGGCTGGGCCAGGTTTAAAGAAATCAGAATTGGATTCATTTGACCAAACACTACATGTATAAAGGAAAAATGTGTTCTACTTCATTTATCAATAGACACCACCCAGGCAATAGTAAGACTGAGTGGGTAGAAGTTTGGAAAGTAGTCCCTAGTTAAATATTCTCAAGTCTACACTGAAAATAGTATTACTATTACCAAAACAAATTAATCTTTATCTAAGTCACTGCTAAGTATAATATTTAAATGCCAGAAAGTACAATATAATGAAATATCCAGTGTATAACAGGTGAATTTGAGCCTGTGCAAATCATTCACAAAGAGTCTCACTCAAACTTTTTTTATTAAAACTCCATTCTGATGTAATAGCACTCTTAATTACATAAGGAAGATCTGTGCTACATAACAGATTTATACCACAATGTACCAAATTCTTTTTATTGATCATATTCTGAAATTGTGCGAAACATCAATGTATTTGTTTCATATTGAAAACTGATTTCTTTTTAAAAAGCTCTCAGACTAAATATAAACCACATTTAGCTCTATTATTAAATTATAAAAACCAACAGTTAGTAAGTTTCTGTTAGATTTAGAACAAATATCCCACAATCCAAGGCTCTGACCGGGATGAGATCTAGCGCTTCCACAATTGTTCTCTGTAAACACACATAAGCTGTCTGAGCCCCCGCCCCCTAAAGTAAGTGATCTTCTGTTACCTCTCCCCGGTCATCTGTGCTACGTGAACAATCCATTATCCGGTCAACCTCCACATAATCTGGATTAAAAAGCTCATCTTCAATCTGCACCAAAGGAAAAAAGTGAAAATGTTTATGTAATTCCTAAGAGTAAACACTATATTTCACTTTTCACCAGGCAGTAATACTTTGGGTCACAGCAATAGAAAATTTATATTTGGCAGATTCTTTTATATTAATTGAAATGCTACAATTTAGCAAAATCATTCCCCATGAGGAAATCAGACTTCTCAGACTTTGTATTAACTGGGACTTTTAATTACTGTGTGAAACCTTTTCACTGTGAGAGAATGTTTAAGAATATTTGAAATGAAGTGTGAAATTACAATCCACTAATGAGCAGTCCAAAAGGCTTATGGCATGCAATGCATTTGGCATTCTTGAAACTACAGTCTGCAATAAAGAACCAGAGCCATGCGCACAGTAAGTGCTATTGGAATCTTGTAACTACTGGAGCTGTCTGATGCCTCTGAGCATCATTTAAAGAATGTTATTCAAAAGCTAAAAACATGGAAACCAGTGAATTTCAAATTACAGTGTGAGCAGAGTTTATAAGGTTTGTTTGTCTTTACCAATCAATATTAGTACCTCATTTGAATACAGCCTTGTCATTAAAGGTTGTAATGATTTATTTGTATTGAATATAGAACATTTAGCTAAAAGTATTAGGGATAAAGAAATGAGGCTTAAATAATTGGGTTCCTTAGCCAATATATTAACAGTCTTTACAAAAGTAATATTGCTTGCTTGCGAAGTTATCACATACAAAAGAATAAAATAGGACTCAAAGGGAAGTTAGAGACTATGCTATACTTTACATAAGCTAGAGTCAGGTAAGTTAAAAAACACAAGCCGTATTATTGTGTTCCTATAAAGTAATTTATCAGTAATATAAGTGCATTAAAATGCTTTGTATTTTGCACTCCTTAGGGACATGTGAGAAGTCACTCAGACACCATGTATATCCCCTGAATTGCAGGTTGAAAAGATAAGCTGTTCGATCACAGTTGGCTCAAGGATAACAAACATTCTCTGGGCTACTGTTCCCATTAAAACACCCGGTTTGGATGCTTTCAACTGTGAATTATGGAACAGAAATCAGAAATACAAAAATGTGTTTCAACTGCCTCAGGCCTTTACATAGAGTTGATTAGTGAGGCAAAAAATCCATTCAAATTTTCAGTTAATTTAAAATGTTAATATATTAGTGCACTGGCTTTGTCAAAAACTTCTTGATTTAGGCACAAAAATATGTATTATTCACAGACAGCATAAACACTAAAACTTTCTATAAACTGGTTTTGATGACAAATGCTCTCTTTAAGACAACTTATTCTTAAACAGAAGGTGTCATTGCTGAACTTTAATTCTTAACTGTACTCCTAAACATGTCTATCCTTCAAATGATTAATCTATGCATGCCATCATGCATGTGATGCAATTTCCAGTTTCAGTAACCTTTTTGAATAGAGATTTTAATTGGAGCAGATTTATAAGGAAACCTAAGGTGTAACAAAGAATGCAAAAGTGGTGATAGCTTTGCATGGAAAACCTAAATCCAGGAACATCTATGAGAATCGGACAAACGTGTGTGTGTAAAAAAGAAAGTAAGGGAATATACTTTATCCTACTCTGCTAACTCTCAGATTCTCCCTTCAGACCTCCATTCAAGTCCAAACTTAAGATTCCAGTTGACAGGTTACCGGCAAGATAATGCATTTCAACTCTGGTGCAGGTGATGCACAAACAAAGGCCCAAATGCAAAGGCTACAGAGCTGGGACCAGGCACAAGCCCGTAAAATGCACCTGATTCCAGGAAATACGGTCCAAATAAATGTAACGAACAGAATCAGGATTCAAGGCTGTAGGGGAAGTTACCACAGCATGCTTCCCTTTTCCTTGCTACTGATCCATAGAAAAGGTCAGTTGAACATTCAGAGTTTCTTTCTAAAAGGAAGCTAAACGATTTCAACTTGCCCCATGTCACCGACACTTAACCTTAGTTTCATTAAGAAGGGCATGAAAAATAGAACTACCCATTTTTTTCTCAGAAACTGTCCTTTCAAAGAATCACCTAAATATTCTCCAACATGTAAGGAGTGAGTCACATCCGTGTATCTCCATTCCCCTCAGCGCTAACTACTGCACTGCAAAGAAGCTGAATACTCAGAATAACCAAAGTGGTGATTCGGACGTATGTCCAGTAAAACCACCAATCTGATCCCCCAACTAATACAGACTTTACAATCTGTCTGTTGGGAGCATGGAAATCCGATTCCAGGGGAACACGGACTTGCCACCTGGGATTATAAGGATTTTATGACAT
The DNA here is from genome assembly GCF_019186645.2 of Phyllostomus hastatus. Taxonomy (NCBI): domain Eukaryota; kingdom Metazoa; phylum Chordata; class Mammalia; order Chiroptera; family Phyllostomidae; genus Phyllostomus; species Phyllostomus hastatus. The sequence goes on along the minus strand of NW_025334017.1, from coordinate 6,639,065 downwards.
AAAAGTACTGAACATTCTTCTGTCCCTGCCCCCATCTTTAAAAGAGGTGGGGTGTGAAGTAGCTTGTTAAGCAGGTATTATTTTGCATCAAATTTCACACTTCTTTACATTTTACATTCTGTTAACTCCTTTATGGAGTAGATAGCTAATAAATCAGCAAGTTTAATCTTTCAGTGTGAAGGTTTCTCTTTTAATCTACTTGAGGCTGCAAGTGAAACCAAACTGGTGATCTAAAGTCCAAAGATCCCAGTAAGCAGTTTGTGAAGCACTTTTTAAAATGTACTTGACTATACTGGGGGGAAACTTGGCCCTTCTTAGAAACACATTTTTTTCTTTCCTGCCCCAGGTATGGTTACTTTTTCATCATAATTGATAACCTACGATAAAGGGAGACAGACAATGATATTATGCCAACTTTTACACCACAGCACACCATTTGTAAAAATGAGTCTAGCGAACTCTCTGTAATGAGGCATGGACTTGCACACATACCTTCCCCAATAGAAATAAACTTTTATTTCCTAGAACTTGTATTTAACAATTAGAGTTTTTAACCTGCTAAATCTTAATATAACATTTGTCTACTTACATTTTCCACCATCTACTAACTGTACTTTCATTACAAGATTATAATCATACCATTATATTTCCACATAATAACATAAGGACCAGTATCTTTTCCACTAAGCAACAGGAAGAATGAGAAACTTCCTGTTTACACATTTTTTTAGCAATAACCAGTTACCAATATGCAAGTAACAGCACCAAATGAGGCAAACTAGTTTTTCTTAATAAATTACTGAACTGAAATTCAGAATTCAGAACATTTTAATAAAGTAAACACTTTACAAAATTAACCAGGTGTCTCATACCTCTGAAAGGAATTTGTTCTGGCCCTGCTTTGCCTTAAATCGTTTAATCTTTTGCTGAATTCTCTTATCTTTTTCCAGATCTTCTACAGATGCCCATTGACAATGAAGATAAGAGCTAAAAGAATAAAATAATATACTTGAAACATGTTGAAAATAATTAATCCTTTATTATATCTTTTATTGTTCCTCCCAAATCAACTAAACAGATAATTAGCAAAATAACCTGTTTAATTACTCATAGAGGTTGCTGAGCAACATTCAACATAATTACTAACATTTGAGAATAAGAAAATCAGCAACAGCGCCTAAAGTTTGCCTTCTGTCCTGAGCCCCTAGCTCTCTTATCCACTCCCCACTAAAAAAGAGAGCGAGAGAAAAGATCTAATGACAGGCTGTTTCCATAAGTGAATGGATTACACTTTAATACAAAACAATTAACACTGCAAAGTGGCCTTAACTAGGAATTTATGTTTTGAACGTTTACTGTTAATTAAGAAATAAAAGGTTTTCATTGAGTTAAGAGAATTCAAATTTAAAACAGCAAAGATAAACCTAACTTAGTCCTTTTAGAGAAATCAGGGAGAAAAGGCCCACCGCCCCTCTCTGAACAGCCACGGTCCCAACACACTCCTGTTCAGTTCCTGCCCTCCCCACCCAGCTCTCCCAATCTGAAATGATGTCCCTTGTTTCCTTGTGAATTCTAATGTCCACCCTGTCCTTGCAATAGGTAAGGCCCTTCCCCTTCAGCCTTACCACCACTGGCCTACTCTGAGCACATGCTATGTGTTCTCTAACCTTAACTTTAAGACTTTCCACACTCCCTTTTCCTTCCCCAAAACACACAGGTATAAAGTTAATGTTTTCTGATACTTCTGACATTGTTTGGTATTTCAATATTCTTTTGTACCATCATTCCCTGCCCCTTGATAGCCTCAACTGTCTCTTATTTCTCTCACTAGTCATGACATTATAAAGAAATGTGGTACTTGAATATAAAATGGGGGAATCCAAAATACCTGGGGTTTATTTATAAAAAATTGTGTATTTACTCTTACATGTTTAAACTTCAGTCACCTTCAAAGTACTCTCCATCTGATGCCAAGTACCTATTAAGATGTTCTTTCTGTTGCTCAAAACAGTTTTTGAACTCTTCAATTTTGATGCCTTTTAGGGCTTCTGCCGTTTTTTTGTATCACCTCTTCCAGGAAAATGTTTCCCTTTGAGGACTTTTTTCATCCGGGGAAACAAAAAAAAGGTCACTTGGGGCAAGATTGGGTGAATAGGAAGACTGGGGCATGGGGATCATGTTATTTTTGGTCAAAAAATGCTGAACACTCAGTGTGGACAGGTATGTTCATAAATCACCTATCATGAAATGGGCAAATGTGTTGAAAGAGTCTTCTAAAAAATGCACTGAAGCCAAACACAGCCTCTCACAACAATGCCAGCTAGTACACTGATACAGATGGGTTCCCAGAACAATTACCTAGCAGGGGAGACCTGTACTACAAGGGAGCCGCCATCCAGAAGATAGTTCCTTTTTTAAGGGGGTCCCCCCTCATATATTTCTTTCAAAATCAAGGTAATACTCTCAGAAATTCTGCAGCCATTATAAAATCTTTCAAAAATAATTAATGACATGGAAATACTTAGGATATCAAGTATCATTCACTTATATTTATGTAATGTTGAATTTATGTAATGCATTTTCAAAGGAAGGATTGATTTAGTCCTACAACTCACTGAAGAGATAAGAACTTTAAATATATACATCTTATACTGCTACGATTTGATATAAACCCTATACATTCATATATACAGAGAAAACAGACTAGATGAAAATGCAACAAAATGTTAATAATGATTATTTTGGAGTGGTAAGATTGCAAGTATTTTATTTTTTACTTTCAATTCATATTTCCCAAATTTTCAATGAATACTCAATACTGCTGTAACCAGAGACAAATATGAAAATAACCTTGTCCAGTCTCCTAACTGCTGGGTAGAAAAGAGGTGTGTGCAGTCAGTACTCTTATCTTGGCTGAGGTGCACAGGCCTGTAAAGCACCATCAGTGTGACTGTGACTTGGACACAGGCACCTCTCTCTCTCATAAATGGGGCTGAAATTCTCGGTCAGTGACACTTTTTTATTAAAGAAAGAAAAACCACAGGCTTTTCAACCAAGATCAGAAACAAGGTAAGGATGCCCATTCTCTGAACTATTATTCACTATCATATTCAAGCCATTGGCCAATGCTACTAGATGAGAGAAAACAAGAGGAGCAATAATTGGAAAATAAGGACTACAACTATCTTTTTTGCAGATGATATAATTGCATAACTGAAAAACCCTAGAAAATTAATTCAAAAAATAATTCCAGTAATGTAGCAGGATATAAAATTGAGTCAACAGCTTCCACACACACAATAACCAGTGAGAAGATACAATATTAGAGAAAACTGCTTTTATAATATCAATAAAGATAAAATACTCAGCAATAAGTTTAATAAGAAGTGTGTAAAACTTTATATAAGGACATATTTAAAAATCTCCTAGATAACTTCTGGTCAAGATGACGGCATAGGTAACACGGTTTGCCTCCTCACACAACCACATCAAAAATACAACTAAAAACAATTTTAGGACTGTAAAAATGTACTCCTTAACTATGAAAGAGTTGAAACTGCATTAGCCCTTTGAAGGCAACCACGAGGCTGATGTGGCCTCAGGTGGAAATGAGTTTGACACCCCTGCCCTAGAGCCTGCACAACTATGGGAGAGCTACAAACATGTTGGTCCACCACCACCCTGCTCCCAGACAGCTGATCCTCCACAGAGGGCAGAGGTTTGTGGTCAGTGGTTACAGTCAGTCCTTGCAGCTGACTGGTCTGAGTAAATCCCTCCCACTGACCTGCCAACAGCAATCAAAGCTCAACTACATGAGGAGCGTGTTCTCAGCCCACACTAAAAGTGTACCTTGAGAACCCAGCTTGGGTGAGAGGGAAGGCTGTGCCACTGGACCCTAGAGGACACCTACTATATTAGGCCACACTACCAAGACAGGGAGTCAAAGCAGCTCTACCTAATACATAGAAACAAACACAGGGAGGCTGCCAAAATGAGGAGACAAAGAGACATGGCCCAAATGAAAGAACAAATCAAAACTCCAAAAAACGAGCTAAATGAAATGGAGATAAGCAACCTATTAGATGTGTAATTTAAAACACTGGTTATAAGGATACTCAAGGAACTTGATGAGGCCCTCAACAACAGTAAACAGATTCAGTCAGAAATGAAAGATACACTAATAAAGAACAATTTACAGGAAAACAATAAAGTGGGTGAAGCCAAGAATCAGATAAATGATTTAGAGCATAAAGAAGCAAAAAAAACAGCCCTGGCTGGTGTGGTTCAGCAGATTAAGCACCGGCCTGTGAACCACAGGGTAGTGGGTTTGATTCCCAGTCAGTCACATGCCTGGGTTGCAGGCCAGGTCCCCAGTAGGGGGTGTGCAAAAGGCAACCACACATTGATGTGTCTCTCCCTCTCTTTCCCCCTCCCTTCTCCTCTGTCTAAAAACAAAATAAATAAAACCTTTAAAAAATCATTACTTGCAGAGATTTTTTTTAAAAGCTAAAAACAATCAATCAGAACACCAAGAAGAAAACAGAACAATAATAATAATAATAAAAAAACCCGAGAACAGTATAAGCAGCCTCTGGGACTATTTTAAGTGTTCTAACATTCATATCATAGGGGTGCCAGAAGGAGAAGAAAAAGAGCAAGAAATTGGAAATCTCTTTGAAAAAAATAATGAAAGAAACCTTCCTTAATTTGGTGAAGGAAATAGACATGCAAGTCCAGGAAGTCCCAAATAATATGGATACAAAGAGGCCCATTCCAAAAGACACATCATAATTAAAATGCCACAAGTTAAAAATAAAGAGAGAATCTTAAAAGCAGCAAGAGAAAATCAGTCAGTTACCTACAGAGGCATTCCCATAAGACTATCAGCTGATTTCTCAAAATAAACTTTGCAGTCTAGAAGGGATTGGCAAGAAGTATTCCCAGTGATGAAAAGCAGGAACCTGCAGCCAAGATTGCTCTACCCAGCAAAGCTTCCATTTAAAATCAAAGGGCAGATAAAGAGCTTTCCAGACAGGAAAAAAACTAAAGGAGTTCATCACCACCAAACCATTGTTATATTTCATTCTTATGAAATGTTAAAGAGACTTATTTATGAAAAAGAAGATCAAAACTATGAACAATAAAATAGCAATAAATACATATCTATCAACAATTGAATTTTTAAAAAAAGCTAAGCAAAAGAGAAGAACAGAAACAGAATCACAGATACAGAGAGTTTTTTGATGATTGCCTGATGGGAGGGGCAGGTTGGGGAATGGGTGAATTGGTGAGGGGAGTAAGAAATACAAACAGGTAGTTACAGAATAGCCACAGGGATGTAAAGTACTGTAGAGGAAATGGAGTAGCCAAAAAAACCTATGCATGACTGATGGGCACTAATAAACCTGTGAGGAAAGCAGGGTGCTGGGTGGAGGGCAGCAAAAGGGGAAAAATTGGGACAACTGTAATAACATAATCAATAAAATATAATTAAAATAAATAAATAAAACTCTCCTAACAGATACAAAAATAGAGTCGAACCAATTAGAAAGATATCCTTGTTTTTAGATAGCATGATTCAACATTATGTATTTGCAAATTTAATACAATGTAAATAAAAATATAAACAAGCATTTTTATAGAGCCACACAGGCCTGTATAGGGAAAGTAATGTGCCACTGACTCATGAACTGACAAAGGAGGAGAATAAAGTACAGATGCAGATCCAAATAAATATGTGGCTTTAGTACACAAGAAAGGTTGCTTCTCAAATGGCTGGGGCAAAGAAAGACTTTTAATAACACTGCCAGAACAACAATGTTTGTAAAAGAATAACATTAGAGTCATGCTTTATGCCGTAAAAATAAACACAAGTAGATCAGGCACGTAAACACAGAAAATGAAACCATGCAAGTACTAAAGGAAAACTCACAAATTCCTCTTTAATCTAGGTGTATGGAAGGGTCTTCTAACTATAAGTCAAAAGCCAGCTCTAATAAAGGAAAAGATTAATAAATATAACTATATAAATATATTTTTAAAATTTACAATGCAATAAATAACAAAGTCAAAAGACAATTGAACCTGGGATAAAAAGGCAGTTGCAATATAGAACACGGAGGACTAATATCCCACGCAGATAAAGAACTCTTAAAAACTGAGGAAAGCACAATAGAAAAATGGGCAAAAGACATGAACAAACAACTGACAACACGAGACATAAAAAAAGCCATTAAATTTAGAAAATATGTTCTACTTCCTTCGTAACAAAAGAAAATGGTAATTGGAACTATACTGAAATACAATTTCTCACAAAAAGTAAAAAGTGACACTATGTTGGGAAGACTGTGGGCAAATAGGAACTATACGCTGTGGACGGGAAACCTGACACAACCCTATGAAAGGAAATGTGGCAATAACAGAACTACATCTACCTCTGGCTTTTTGTTCTAGCAATTCCACTTCTAGGAATTTACCCCAATGCTATGCCTCCAACAATTCGAAAATAAACAGCCATGAAAATATACACAGCAGCATTCTCTGTAACTGTAAAATATCAGAAGCATTTACATAGGAGACTAGCTAAATAAGCTATGATACAGCCATGCAATGGAGTACTACACAGCTGTAACAATGAATGAGGAAGACCTTATGAACTGATCGGGCAAGTAATTTTCAGAACACAGTATTGTGAAGAAACCAAAGTGAAAATGTGTACTGCTAGTATGCTATTCTTTATGTACAAAAAACAAGGAGAAAAAAGACACACTATCATATTTTTATATGTAATATTTATATAACATATATGTAATACTTATATAATATTTATACTATAATGTAATTGTGTACATGATATTTATATAACATGTTATATTATGTACAATATATAATATACGTATGTAATGTTCATACATACATATCTATGCACGTTCATGGCAAAATTTTGGAAAGGATTAATGTGGGATTAGTAAGAAAGCAAATAGGAATGGGGTAGAAAAGAAGAATAACACTTTTTTTGAGTATCCTTTTGTGTACAATTCTGAATTTTGAACTTGTGAATATTTCATGAACTTGAATTATATATGTATCAATAAAGATAGGGATGAGGAGCCAAAATGGAATACAAATACAAACAGAAACTAACAACCCAAACTGAGTATCAAATAAATAACAACCACACTGAAAGGAGTCAGGAGGAGGAAAAGAAACCAAGGACATTTTGAAAAGTATTGTACTTAGCCTCTGTATCCTCAGGCTAAATTTAAAAAGCTCTAAACAAATACCAAATGAGTTCGTTGGTAGGCTTTTCATCGAAATATGTTCCAGGAATTTAGAAACCACTGCCTATATATTTTAGGATTCACAAATAAGCAAATACACTATAGAGAATAAGAGCCAGGTTTCTTGTGGTTGAAGAAGGGAGTTATTAATATTCAAAGGGGAAAGATGGAATGAACCCTGTAATGTTGAAATAAATTTGGACATTATTAATACAAAGTCATTGTTTTTCACCATTGTTAGGCTGGTAGTAAGGTAGAGGTGTGTGTATATGTAATTATATCTGTGCATAACATGTGTCACGCATTATATGTCACATATACATAAACATGTCCACACATGTATGTGTACATACACAGAAAGATGCCCCTCCTAATCCTAGAGGCTTAGAAGGACTCCCCAGGAGCAACAAGCACACCTACTACCCAAATCTTGGTTCCTAAATGCCCTTCTCTAGTAAAAATAACCAAGACACCTTGGAGAAATAACTGATTCCAAGATTTAAACAGGAAAATTACAAGATGAGGGCAGAGCATCCTCCTGTGCCAGAAAGTAAGGAAGCTCTCAAAGGACAGGGACAAGGCAAAAGGAGAGAGAAGCCAGTATGAGGGACTCCCAATGGCCAAATGTAGAATAATGGGAGCAAAGTAATGATGACATGATAATAAAGAATTATGACCAACTGAATAAGGTAAAATGCTACAAGTCTGCACTGCTATAATAAATAAGCAAATGGGTAAAAAGGTAAACTCTTCCTTATAGTTGAAACCCAACTAATAAATGTAGGAGTGATGAAATTAGTAAATCACCACTTAACAGCCATTACCGTATTTAATAATCTCAAAGTATCTTCCTACAAAGGTATTATAGGAAGGTAAATAAAAGGTATTTTATTTACAAAAAGAAAAATAAATCCTTTATAGTATTTTTGCATTTTTTTCCTGTAAATCTAAAATTACGTCAAAATAAAAAGTTAACAGAGACTGTTAACTTTATGGAAATCCTAATTTCTCACGGATCTCAATAATATAAGATAAAAAACTGTTTTCTTCAGAACCATCTGTGACTGACAAAGGATGACTGGTCTCCCCGGGCCAGGCAGTGGTCCTTGGTCAGGGTCACTGGGAACTCCTCTGGGATTGTGTACAGGCCACATCAGATGTTGTCCACGAGTCCAGCACCCTGGTTCCACTGCTCCACACTGATTTGGTGGATGCCTACCTACTAGTACCCTTTTTTGGTAAGCAATACTTAAACATCTTTGCTTTGAATTCAATTTGGTAAATGTGCCAGAGAATTCACTCTCTTCTCTGGCTTACTTCATTATCTCTTCCTTACCTACTCATACTTCTTTCTTTATACAATTATATAAAATCATATCATATGTATAATTTCCATCTGTGTACTCCCCATGCTGAGTATAAAATGACATTTAATGTTGACCGAGCATTTTTTTATCGCCAGACTCTGTATTTCCTTATACTCTCATAACACTGATAAGACACTTCCTCATCTTACTTGCTAAAAGGTTTTGCTCACAAAACTTCAGAAATGTATCAGTTCATTAACACCACGCCAAGTGCAACAAGGGAGAATGATAGAAAGCATGAGGCCTGATACTTTTATCAGCTAGGGTAAATTTTACATTTTCTTAGGCTGTTTTGACAGTGACTCCCAAAAGCCTCTCTTTAAACCCTAGAAATGTATTAATATATGGTACTTGAGTTCCTTTCCTTAAAATGTTTAAAGCAAATTTAATGTTTATGTTATCAATTAATATTTTTGTCTTTGTTCTGAAAATGTTGCTTAGGTTAGGAAATGGCTTAGGCTTCTTCAGCAAGATGACTATTGATCCTGAAAACAATGCTGCCTCATCAAAATGTATGTTTGGTCCCCGTGTTCTGCCTACATCTACAATGCAGAACAACTCGCTGCATTTTCATTTCAGGTTTTTAAAAGTTATGCAATTCAAATTCACTAAACAAAAGTTAGAAACAAAGACAGATAAACAGAGCTCACTGCATTTCAAAATGTGGGTGATGTCACAGTATTCTAGAGCTTTTGCCTGACAGATGAGTTCTAGTCTCAAGTGCCTGGCGTTCCACGCACAGATGAAGGGAGGAGGGGCAGCCCCACAGAATCTATTCTCAGAAGACAGAAGAGTATTGTTACTCACTTTTCTCTTACTGTATGAGATTTCATCCCCTCTAAAAAGAACTTCTTAGTTACACATGAAAGTTAGTCAACTTTTATACCCACTATACATTTTCCCAGAAAAATTTAATTCATAAAATATCAGAAGCTACTAGGCAATGGTCTTTAAAGTTCTAAATAAATCACACCATAGTTTCCCAATTCCTGATTATTTTTTATTTTCCCACTATTTTGAAACCATTATTTAGTACGTTGGAAATATATTCCCCAATTTAAAAAAAATCACAATCTACTTACAAGTTTTTGTATTTCACATAGAATTCCTCAACTTCTATCTCCTCTCCAGATTCCTTCTGCAACAAAAGACAATTTCAGGCACATATTTAAAACCATCTACTAGAATATGCCAAAAGTAATGATTTACTCCTGTATAAAGATAAAATGGGGATGGCAAAAGTAGCGCAGGGCACTGCTGTCAAGATGAGCACGTTGGGGGCTGGTAGGTGGCCACTGCGGCACACGGAGGCCCGTGCACGTTACTTGACGTGCTATAGCTTCTAAGACATGAATCATTTTAACTCCTCCCTAACCACATGCAGCTTCATTCACAACAACCTGACCCCAAATCTGGCTTTCTGCCAAACCCACAGTGTTAAGTAGACGCCAAGTGTACCATTTTCTCAGGCAGCAGCCAATTAGCAACTGCTCTCCTGAATGCCATATGTATTATTTTTGGCTGCCTCATAGCAACTTTACATTGTGGGTTTTGTAATGTTTTAAAATATTTAAAAGACATTTATTCCTCTATATAGTTAATAACTCTAAACAAGAAACCATATAAAACTAAACCTTGTGCTTATGCTGTAATTTCAGTGCATCGCTATTCACAGTTTTAGTTTTACTCAGTGGTACAATTAAAATCTCTCAGACAAGATGTCTCACATACGTAGCAGCCAAATAAAATTAACACTCCAATACTAGATTTAGGTAAGGTTAAAATTGTGATACACATCAGCCAAGTCAAGAGTTCAGTGGTCAGATTATCAGTGACTTCTCCCTTGATCCTACTGACTGCAGCATATGCAAAAGATACGACTCTCATGACTTTTTAAGTATCTCTTTCGGTATTTTTTTTCTTTTTGGTTTTAGGCTATTAAACAAGTCATAATGTATAATTTTCTTCTGGAACATTTGATCAGATAAATCGGGGATGTAAATATAAACACTACTTACAGATGTTCAGGAATTGGTTTTACACTCTTACAACTGCACACAAGCCTGCCTTGAGGGTCACATTTGGCCAAGCTGTCTCAGAAATGCGGCAAAGGAAATTCAGGCAAGTGGGAACATGACAGAGGACAAATAAAGGAGCAGACTTCTACTAGATGACAGACTAGCAGAGGATCTATCCAAAGACACTAGTTTCTCTCAATTCTTAATCTTCAAACTATTGCCAAAAACTGTGTAAACTTAAACTTTTCTTCGAAATTCCCACATGTATTAGTTAAACCTAAATTTGAGACCGTTTTTCTACCTACCTACAGATCACCAAGAAGAAGACAGTCCTCAGGAGTGTGGTCAAAACCCATAACATCAGGTTTGGCCCTAATGGAGCTATAAATGGTAGTAACCATAAAGCAGCTCCTTAAACCAATGTATTCAGAACACCATCTATGTTCCAGACTTTTAGTTGCCCAAAATAGAAAGAAATGTTTGCTGCATGCCTTCAAGAGCCAGCAACATAAATTTGGAATTAATTTAGAGATAAATTCCAGCCAAATATAGTGATCTACCTTACTTTTTTTTGTCCCAACATAACCTCATTTTACTCCCACATGTCAGCAGTGATTTCAAGGTAGGTTAATATTATGTGCAGAACTGGAGATTCGGGTAGAAAGGCAAAGATAAGACAGTAGACAACCAGAGAAAATGGAAAACCAAGGTGAGTCGACATCTTTTTAAAAATATTTTATTTATTATTTATTTTTAGAGAAAGAGGAAGGGAGGGAGAAAGAGAGGGAGAGAAGCATCAGTGTGTGGTTGCCTCTCACATGGCCTCCACTGGGGACTTGGCCTGCAACCCAGGCATGTGCCCTGGCTGAGAATCGAACAGGCAACCCTTTGGTTTGCAGCCTGCACTCAATCCACTGAGCTACACCAGTCAGGGCAAGTCTACATTTTTTGATGCTTCCCATAGCATATCATGAAATTTAAACCTAGAATGGAATTCCAATGGCTGGTCTACTGTTTTTACTTTTTTGACACTATATTTTTTCCATCCTGAAAGGGTTTTTCAGAATTGAATTATGTTGTGTTTGAGGTAGTAAAAAGACAAACTTTATCATTTCTATGCTCTATTATTTCCTGATTCCACTCTTCCCAATCTTTCCTTCTGTACTGTCCTCTCTACCTCACTCGAACTGGTCTCATCATCCCACAAATTCAAAGTGGGCACAAAGCACACAGGATCAACTCTTGAACATCAGAGATAGTTTTCATTGTGTCTCAATTCTGTCCCCAGAAAGCTCTGACTCTTGCAGCCACTAACCGTCTGTCCCTGACCCTCGCTAATACCCACTTTCTTGTCACAATCAGCTATCCCTTGGGGAACCTGATGTGGAGATGTTTAACAAGAGGTCTAGAGCTTTCTTGGAGGAAGCAGTTAGGTTCTGAGACCTCATGTAGTAGCACCTGGAGCTGGTGCAGAATTGTCCTAGGGCCTATTCCTTTTGGATGTTCCAAAAATTATAAGCCTGTACTTTAACTGACCACACATATTGAATCACCTTCTTACGCCTAGAACAACAAATAGAACTCTTTGGTAATCTTTATTTCATATAAATATGACCATGCTGACCTCTTTTGCACTACTAACAGCAAAACAATTAACAACTTTGTGAGAATTCATAAGTCCTCATTAGCATTATTTTTTCCAAATGGTAGTCAGTTTGACCAGCCTCCGGTGACAGTCAAAAACAGCTCCAACCCCTACCCCCAATGCCTTTAATTTTCAGAAACCATTTTATAACAGGCATATACAGTAAATAACTAAGTCAAGATACTATTTCTGCCCAAACCAAAAAAATCCACTCAAATTTATTCCTTGGGCAATTACAATTAAATTAAGCAGTCCTCTAAAGTAATTCTATGTGTTCAACAGAATAACTTGAGAAATATGTATATCTGTTCATTAGACTCTAAAACTAGTCTATCAAAATCTGTATTATTCATATGATAATTAAAGTTCCAAACATATTAAACCATTTTTGTCTCACTGTTCACAGGAACCAAAAACCTTGACCGGGCAATAAAGAGACTCTTCCCATCACCTGGATTTTAAAACAGCATCGACAAATGATAATCTTGTAGCCTGAAAGAATGAATGACCTTTCCTAAGCATCTTATTACTAAATTAGGAAATCACTCTGGAGAAACAAACCTACACCACAGTATTAAAAAGATAAAACCCTGTTAATGCACAAAAGAATAAGAAAGTCCACAGTAAAGTATCAATAAAGCAATGGTATGAACCCTTCCTGCTTCTGGCCCAACCCACCAGATAGTCTACCTGAGATGCCAAATCATAGGTTCACTTAAGGAGAAAACAAGGGCACTAGAAGAAATGTGATGATGAGTTTTGCCTTCCTTATACTCTACTTTTTTGTTATTGAGTTCACCTAAAGAGTATTAAAACAAAAATCTTGGAATTTAGAATAAGCTCTTAAAAAGAAAATATGCCATGTAAAGAAAAATAAAGAATTTTAAAGAATATAGTCAGAATTGACTGAAAGGGCTACACAATGACTAAACAGGGAAAACAAAAGAATTGAACTTTACACCATCCAAATGTCCACTCTTAAACCTACTTCAAAGTTCAAAGACAAGTATCAACGATATCCCTTCCACTGGATCTCACCCACATTAATACGGGTTTAGAACAACACAAATGCCTGAGCTGCCCACGTTGAACATGAGGTGCTGAATTAGGGAGGCTCTGCCAGATGCACTCTGTGAGTTTGCTGACTCCAGTTCACAACAGATCTTCCTCTGGCTACAGTGATGAGGTCAGCTGACTTTGAAAACCACAAACTGAGTCCCCACTATGTGTCAGCACCATGCAGGGTCGGCTTTGAGAGCTCACAGCCAATTTCTACAGTACTGCCAGGGGAGATAAAGGCACCTTCTCACAGTCACTTCTTCAATTATTCATGGTAATAGGAAACAGAACAGCAGGCATAGCTAGAATCCACAGGATAGTCTTCAGTTTCCTTTTGTTTCTATTTGCCAAACTCTCCTCCAATATTATTAAAACTGATAACTAATGTAACTATTTTGAGAACATTAGCAGTTTAAAAAGTTAGTACCTGCTAATGTGTACAACCTTCTAATGGTTTTTTATTGTCCTTTATGAAATACCAATAATCTAAGCAATTTGGTGAGCTCCACATCTCCTCTCTACTTTAATTGTACCTCAAGGCCTAGTTCCCCTTCCAGAGAGATGTTTCCATTAGTTTTCTCTATCCTGAAATCCACCAACTCAAGAAATACTCCACCCTCATGTGCAATTATAGTAATTTTAAATTTACGTGATAAGATAAACCTGGTCATCTGTAAATAGTAATATCTATTCCTAATATGGGCACCTATCTTTAAAAGGAGAATGACAAGAGGAAAAAAAAGACAAGGAAAAAAGAAAAAGCCCTAAAGTGGGCTAAATAAATAAATAAATAAAGCAATGTCCTACATAATGCATAGTCTAAGTAGCTCTGAATAATACAGCTAATTATAATTTGCAACCCCCAAACCTGCTGAGTTCGCCTGAGTATGAAGCACTTTTAACTGAATGAAAATTAATATATCCCATCCAAACCACAAGCTATTTACTCAAACAAGTCACTTCAATTCAGTGAAGGGGATTATGCTTTAAAGCATGTCAAGCATTTAAATTTCACCATATATCTACAATGCACAAACAGTTCTAGAGTCATTAGTAGGACAAAAGCCACCACCTTTCTAATGAGTTAAATAACACTCATTTCTGCTTGAACAGGTGGGAAATTTGGTTGAGATTTAATTCATCTAAGAGGAAATCTTCATGTTCAAAGAGTCACCAGATAGCTACTCCACACACCCTCATGCTCCCTACACTCAATTTGAATTTGAATAATAGAAAAGCAAACAGTATTGCAATAAGGTAAAGAGAAGTTTACTGCTGGTGCCCTAACATTTTCAAGGATCTCTAGATAGGAGTAGTATTTGAGTAGCAAAGGTTTCCTATTTGATAAGCTTGGGATCTCACTTTAAGACCCATAATCCCTCCATTCCTATCTCTCTCAAGGGGAACTTTGTATATATTTTACTTTGAAAATAGATTTATTTTACATGTCAAGACAATGAGATTGTACTTCCACTCACCTTGAAAACAGAAAAAAAGAACTGTGCATTCGACCATAATTCAAGCTGAAAGACTGACACCTATATCTAAAGGAGAACACTTTCTAGAGATGCCAAAAATTGTATGCCAGATTATGTAAATACACCTGGATACCTATGCAATTTTTCAAACTAAATAAAGCATTTTCTCAAACTGGGCAAGAAGAGAGACAGCTGGGATGAAACCAAAATCTCAATCAGTAAAAGAAAGCACAGTGTTACTAAAATTCTCTGACACAAGGTATGTATCCCTCAATGACAAAGTCATCAGACTAGCAACAGGTACTTAGAGCTCATCTTTACAGGTCAACATGAATTTTTAATAATTTTGAAGAATAAGTCACAATATCTTCAAAATATCATACTGAAAATAGTCTAGCATTTCACCTTTGTACTGACAAAAAGATATTAATGAATATTTTAATTGTATGTAAAAATGTTATGAAAAGTAAGAGAAAACACCTACTCCCTAACCTATTAAACTTCTATGGGGGTGGGGAGGTAGGGGAGGGCAAGAAACCTTCTCCCTAAGGGAAATGAGAGGTCATGTTAATGACTTTTATGAATAATATTTATGAAAAAGGCAGCCTATAATGCTAAAAGTCCTACAGATTTGTTTGAGACTTGTGGGTTTCTTGCCTACTCTAAAAGGTGTAATAAAACATTGGTTGGTTGATGTATTTTAATTTCATTTGGGGTGAATATCCCAAAGGTTTATATTGGGCTATAGATCAGATAGTATAAGAAATATCACCAGAAGTTTTATTTTCCAATAGTGCATTAAAAAAATTATTCACTGATTTGAAGAGATAGAGAGGAAGAGGGAGAGAGAGGCGGAGGGAGAGAGAGAGCAACATTGATTTGTTGTTCCACTTATTCATGCATTCATTGGCTGTTTCTTGTATGTGTCCTGACCAGGGATCATACTGGCAACTAGCATATCGGGATGGTACTCTAACCAACTGGGCTACTCAGCCATGACCAATAGTGAAATTTTTAAAAGAAATTAAAAAGCAAAAAATAATTTAAAGAATCACACATACACCACAGGTTTTAATCACAAATGGCGCTTACCTGTTTTTTCACTGAACGACTACTCATGATTTTTTCTACCACAGGACCTTCTGCATCAACAGATTCCTAAAAAATAAAGTAGAATGAATCCACCCACATGGAAGACTTCATTATAAGCCATAAAAGCAAGAAATCATTCCCTTTTAGCATTTACCTCCATACCCTTTAAATTCATATCCTTTAAAACACTGGGTGCAAAGTCAGTGGGAAAAAATTATTGAAAACAAAATCTCACTCTGCACAAAGACAAAAGGAAGATCTGTTTTCATTACTTCATGATTATGGTTTAATTATGTGGTCTAGCATGGATCCCTAAAGCTAGAGAGCATTCAGAAACTCCAGCTGCCAAAAGAAAATCATCTCTGCATGAGAGCAAGTCAAAAATATAAGTTTTCTTCATTTATACCCATGGGGTAAATATACTCATCATTCTGTTATTGTAGGCAGCTTTTATCTATGGAGGTCACATAAAACATTACATAATAATCTAACAGCACACAGATTATCAAATAAAATACAAAACTCCATTTCATGTACTTTTCTATGAGTTACCAGTTTGTTAACTAAACTACAGTTATGGTAAGAAAAAGAAATTCTTTTTTTAATTCTTTACAATAATCAATTCTACATTACTAAACATATTTTACACAAACTATTTTATCCATCATTTACAATGCACAGAGAATAAAGTATGCCCTGCTGGGTACTACAAGGCAGTAATTTCATAAAGGGGCTCTTACGGTGCCTAACAGCAGGAGACAAGCTTGAGTGGTTTATTAAAGTCCCAGAAGCTACAGCACTGAATTCTCAGAGGTAAATTCAGCCTCCTTGAATCCTAGTTCTGACTCTTCCTCATCAGAGACCATTAATTCTTCAAAATTGTGTAAAATTTCCTATCACAGGCTTGTATAAAAATACATTTCAGTGAACCAGGCTTTTTAAAAAATATTGCTAAATAATTCATTTCCCATAGCACATCAGCCAACATTAGATGAATGTTCCCCAGCCCCAAGTCCAGTGCTCCAGTGGAACTTTTCAGGTACCAGCTACAAAATTCCAGCGCATCATTCCAAATGTGGTAGGAACCACACAAATCTGGACGCTAACCTGCTGCTCTGACTGTGAGGTGTTTGAGGGGGAGTCTCTCCCAGCAGCATCTGCATCATCTGCCTCCTCATCAGAAATCTTGAACTCCAAGTCTTCAGTGTATCGCTTCCTCTTCACTTGCCTGCTGGACCGTCTCTTCTAAAACACAAATCCAACGAAGTGAGTTGCAAAGCAATGCACTGATATGCTTTTTAACTTCCCAAGATGGTGAGGTGGATATTTTTAGAAATTAATCCTAGAAAAAAAGCTAGCTTTAACCCTATAGATCACATTAAGAGACTGTAGTGACAATGAATATAATGGAAATGGGGGTGCATTTGGAGACGGGGCAGGGCGGGGGGATCTTCAGTCAGCTGCCTGGGACAGCTGTGGCTCTGCCACTCCCAACTACCTAATCTTCAACCAGGAGATGGAAATAGCAGCAAATCTTATTCACCACTCAACCAGCGTATTGCTCAACAGTGAAGGCAACACCGAGGCTGGGTGATGGATATAATATTCTCTCTTCTTTTGTACATTTAAAATTTTACCCATAATAAAAAGTCCAAAAAGCGGTCACTGGAAAATAATCAATTATTATTTTCTAATTATAAAGTTCTATATAAATACTATTATAATATTATCCAAGGCCCCATAATATTTCAAAGGGTTATTTAAATAGAAAACTTACATTTTAATCTTGGTCCTAAAAGAAATGGTTTGAAATTTTTGAAGATGAAGGAATGAATATCAGAATTTATAATGAATGGTTATGACAAGTAATTTTACTTAAAAAAACTTTTTTTTTCCACTCTGATTAAAATGTAAAAGACTGGTAATGGTTAGTATTAGGATTATTGGTAAAACAGGCCCTCTCCCATTCCGGTGGTCAAAATAGAACCTGGTGTGTCTTTGCAGCACAAGCACAGTGTGGTCGCAGCTTTCCAAGTTTAAAACATGCCCACCCTTTGACCCAGCAATTGCACTTCTGCTAAGTTATATAACATATCTGCAGGATATCTGCAAGATAAATTGTGAAATACAAAAGAAAAGCAAGTTACATAGTAAGTAGCTTATAATTCTAAAGTAACAAACAACTTGCATATTTATATGTGAGGCTCAATCATCAATACAGGGGTGGGCAAAAGCAGGTTTAAATTACCAGCCATCATTACCTAAAAGATAAATCACTAGTAAGGATACAAAATAATAACAATGATAACAATAAGATAATACAAATAAATAATATAGTAATTAATAAATAATAATATAAGAATAAACTGTTTTGTGTACTTACAACTGAAAACCTCCTTTGCCAACCCCTGTATGTAAACTCCTCACGACAAACACACTGTATGACTCAATGAATATTTACTAAAAAAAATGAACGTATAATATGTATGTTTTCAAAGCAGAAAACAATGTGAAAAGACATACAAGTTGTTAACAGCTATTAATTCTGGGGAGAGAAGTTAAAGGAGCAGAAGGAAAACAGTTTTGTACATTTTATTCAAAACAATTCTATATTGTTTAATCTTTCTGCTAAAAAATTAGTTTTGCCAGTTAATTACAAATGGGGAAAAATAATCTTTTCATTAATATGTTGTTACAAAATCTAAGACAGCTCTAAAATGAGATGTTTTAAATCCCTGATAAATACAAGATTATAACCTACAAATGAGTTTGTAAAGCACAAAGAAGAAATGAAAATATTAAGTAACTCAAACTTTTTTCTAAGAATTATGAATAAAACTTTTTAAAGTGCCTTGTGGATTTTAAAGTTGGATAGTCAGGCAGAGAGGCAAATCACCCAACTATGTCCCCCCAATTCCAGGTCTAAGTGAAGCAAAAAACAGCAGGGGTTCTGCCATCTGCCACCCTTCCCCACATCACAGGGGGCAATTTGACCTTGGAGGCTCTGGAGCTGAGCGCCCCTGTTTAAATGAGCCCAGGCTCTTACTTTGTGATGTTAAATGAATTATGCTGTGGACCTTAGTTTCCCGGTCTGTAGAATGGGTTAATGATAGTAACTAGCTCATGAAGATCTCATGAGTAAATTCATTTCAAGCATCTAGAACAGTGCATGGTGCACATTAATGCTAGATGCAATTAGTAAGACTAAGGTCATCATTAACTAGTTCCACCTTTCCAAAGAAAAATCAGAAAGCAATAAGGCTACCAGGCCTAGCTACTTTGTAGAGCTTCCTTTCTCTCTTCCCAAAGCTGATCTAGACTAACTCCTGCTCAGGCCGACATCACCATCCTCTACTTCTCAAGAAAACTGTCAATTTCTTTAAGATATAACAGGCATAATATCTGTATTTCATTTGCTGTATCTATTTAACTAAGTTGAAAGGGACAAATATATATTTTCATCTTTATGTCATTACTACAAGGAGAAATGTAAACATAAGTATTACTTATGATATAGCTATGAGGTTTTGTCAAATGTCCACGGTTGGGGCCACACTGTCACTGCATTCTTCCAGCATAAGTAACTAAACACCCCAAAAGAAGTCTGAAATAAATCCACTTTACACTAAATGCCACTCTGATATTAAAGAAATGTTCAGTACAATAACACAGGGTATTTTCTCTTTTTAAATAGACATTTATATGTTTATGGATAGGAGTTTTATAATGAAAGTTTCTCATCAAGTTTGTGTTATATATCTATGCAGTAATGATGGGCTTAGTGAGTAATGGATACAAGGTCATTTAATAATAGTAAAAAAACCCCAAATACAATTAGAACTCAATTTTCTAAATTTTTAAGTGTTATATCACTTCTCTGTTTTCTAAATAATAATTGCTTATTTATTTTGGGTATAAAAGTTTTTTTTCAATTTCCCAATATAAAATAAAATTGCTTTTTATAAAATACGCTTTATTATGGTCTGCTAAAACATTACTGTTTAAAAGATTTTTGTGAATCAAATGTAATGTAAGAACTACGTTTAAACCATAACTCAAAGCTTTTGAATTGACACTAAAATCATAAAGCAATTTGTTAAATTTGGATTGCTTGAAAAGAGCTACTTATAGTTAAAACAGGTATACTGAAGAGAAAATTTAAATGTGTTTCCACAATCTCACTGTTGTAGTACTTTTGATACAATTTTGAGTTCATTAAAATTATAAGGCATTTACTAAAGTTTAAATAAACCAATCACAGAACTGAAAAAACTTAAAACCCCTTATGTATGTGTTACAGGAAGAAACACAATATACAGAAGGCAGCATCACTTCCTGTGTCAAAGACACCAAGAAAAGCCTGCCTTCCACATCAGATCTACTTGTGTGGCTACTTGTATTAGCTACTGAACTTATAACAGTTAAGCATTAGCCAATTAAAAAGATGCATTGAACCCTGGCTGGCGCAGCTCAGTGGATTGAGTGTGGACTGCGAACCAAAGTGTCATAGGTTCGACTCCCAGTCAGGGTACATGCCTGGGTTGCAGGCCATGACCTCCAGCAACCACATATTGATGTTTCTCTCCCTCGCTCCCTCTCTCTCTCTCTCTCTCTCTCTCTCTCTCTCTCTCTCTCTCTTTCTCCCTCTCTTCCCTCTCTATAAATAAATAAATAAAATCTTTAAAAAAATTTTTTTAAAAGATGCACTGATGTTCATTTGAACTGATTATCATTTTTCTATAACTAAAATGCCAAAGGAAAAAAAAAACCCAAAACTAGTATTTCATAAAGTCCATTTCTGTATTAAAACAAATAGACTTCTAAAAAACAGCAGTATTTGTGAAATAACAGAATTTTCTCGACTCATGTGAATAAATCCTCTTAATATTGTCCAAATACTATTTCCATCAAGATCTTAGAGTTTAAGCAAACACAATTCAGGGGGGGAATAATCACCATTGTGCATAAAAATGAAATCCAAAATCATTACAATACTTTAGTTTAAAGCTCCTTAAACAACTAAAAAAGATATCTACTTACCTTCCCAATATCTTTTCACTGGGGTGTAAAATCAAAGTAAATTACAAAATAAACCCAAACTGCCAGAGGTACTTCTATGTTAGTTACAGAACCAAACCAAACCAATTCACAATACTGTGTCTCGTCTCCCTCTCAGATCTTAGATTAGGCCACTCTGTGAAGTTACAGATATCAGGGAGTTCTACTAAAAAGGAAAAAAAATCTGAAATTCTTTAGAATACAGCTGTACATGACAAATGTTATATTTTGTCTCTAAGTTTTAAGTGAATTGGTAGAAGTGTAGGTAGAAGTACTTAGTGTACTGAACGAGTAAAAGAAAATCAAGCAGGCTTCTAGGGGCTGGCTTCCTATTCTAGCGGACTCCTCAGTAACTGCTTCATGATAAGCTAGATGTCGTTCACAGAGGTTATATTCCCAGCCAGCCCAGTGGGCCATCATGGCATGTTTCCAGGGAACATAACAGGGAAATAATTTTTAGCGATCATGTGTTAGGGTCCCTTACCTTACAGTCCAATCAGTCACAACAGTGGGCTTTACATACAGGAACCTAATTCCTAATGTTTATTTCGGGGCTAGTTTTTCAGCTGATTCCTACGAAATTCTTCACAAGTCAGGAGACTCTAACTCTGAAAAATTTTGCAGCATTGCCATCCAAAAAGTCACTAACCTGTTCACAGAAACCCTAGTATTATAGGAATATATCTCAACTCTCACCATGGGATATCAGAAACCTTTAAACAAGCTACAGATTACATCTTATTTGTTTTGCAAAATCAAAGAATTGACAAGCAACCAAACTTCATAGAAAATCAGAAATGTGAATGAAGCTTTACATGAACCAATATATTAACATTATGTTAACACCAACATTGACATAAATCATCAAAAGATACATTTACAGAAATAAGTGAATATTCTCAGCTTTACTTATCCCAGAGTCAAAGATGGCAAAAGCAAGAAGTCAGGAGTTTAATTTCCCACTGGCCCCCCCCAGCTCTCAGCACTATGGATATAATGTTCCAGAAAACAATAAAGCCATCTTTAAAGTGGCTCTATAACAAAGACAGGGGAGGTTTAGTGTACTTGATATGCAGCTAGAGTTACCCATGCTAAGTAACCGAGGCTCGAGATCAGCATAATGGTATTACCTGAACACCTGGGTCCTCATCTTCTTCAGGAGGAGGAGATGGTGGGGGTGTTTTGTCTAAGTCTGAATTTTCAGAACCTTCTGTTTTTCCCTTGTTGACCTTTTTCTTCAAAGCACTTGCTTCTGAATCAGGTTTCTTATTACTAGAATTCAAAGCGAATAACTTAGTGTTCACTTTTTAATGAGGTTTTCCACATGCCCCATGCCTTATATTTCCCACATTAATAACCCTAAAGTATCATTGACAATTGATAAATCAATCCTTGTTGGCCATTTATAGTTAAATGGTACTCTCAATTAAGGTTTAATGGAAAAACCCCAAACTGATGACCTTTAGTAAATATCTAACCTAATTAAAAAGAAACTGCAGGCAAAAACTCCTAATATCACACAGAATACATTGTTCCTCTAGACAATGCAGAAGTCCCTGCCAGTACACCAAGCCAAGATGAAAAATCAGCTTACGAGGTGGTTTTGCTGTGGAGTATTTGAGGTGCAGAATATGTTTTTAAAAATTGTCAAGGAAAACTAGAATATAATGATCATTTCTCTGTGTGTATTGCAGATAGTTACAAATACTCCTGTTTAGTCTTTTTTGATCAGTACTATTAGGTATCCTCTTTTATATCATCCAGATCCATTTTTATCCAATTTATAAATATAATGAAAATATATAACGATTCCCTTTTCTATATAATTTTAATTAATGCTCTGTTTTTAATTAAAAATAAGTTTTATTTTGGTGCTAGGAATTTTGTGAGGTAGTCACAATAGCCTTTTTTTAAAAAAAAAAAAGGCCAAGACTCCGAAATACAAAAATATAGCAAAGCAACCCCAATCATTAAAGTCCATGTCCCACAGTATGTTTCTGTCCAACATTAATAGCATTTGAATATTACATAACTCAAAGGTCATGAATGAACTCTACAAAAATTTATGTTTACCATCACCTTTTGAAACTTTCACATTTTTTAAAAAACATATACACAGTTACCTTCCATTCAATTTTTCGAAGTGGCCCCAAGGTTTTCTAATATTTATTATTACTTGTTATCCAACATTTAAAATAGTCCAACCTCAGTAATAATTATATTTATTATTTCCAGAGAGCCTAAAATTCTGATTAAATTTTAAAACTAAGACTATTATTTTAAAACTTTACAAAGTTTTATTTACTGAGGTTTGTAAATTCCCAGAAAAGTATGCAGACAGAATGCATTAAACAGCACTTTTCAGCCTCAACTAGTACAAAAGGAAAAGAGGCCAAGATATCACCTATTTAAGTAAAGATGTGTCACATAAAATATTTCAAAATATTTGTTAATTTAATAAAGTATCCATCACACACCTAAAATGTATTTTTGTAATGAATAAATAAAATCTTGATAATCTTAAACTAGTTTTTAAGTACTCAGAGATTTTTTAAATTTTGTTTTGTTAACCTTTTAGCATAGTAAATAACCACACAAGGAATTAACTTACAAGTCAAGATTACAGCAAACGGCAGTTTAGAGTGCTTTTTATTTTTAAAAAAGGGGGCAATATCCTAAAAACTTGGAAAGAATAATATTTTTTAAATTAAAAAAAAAATCCATACAACAGTTCCTTATCCAACTGTCCTAGTGTTTACGCTACACATGGACAGAAGTCTCCCCCACTATGAGGCTCCATTTCCAGCATTTATTTCCGCTCTAACTGCCACAAATTATACAATACTACAGCTGAACGCTGGGCCCCTTCCCTTTCATCTGCACGCCAAGAGCAATCAGATTACCCTGGTAACCAGCGGTCACATGACCAGCACCTGCTCTTTTGGCTGGATGCCACTGACTAAAGCCATCTGCTTCCCTCAATCAGCTTTCAAACATTCTCAACACCTGCGCTGCAGTGTTTTGTGGTTTCTTTTATCAAATCAGTGCAAAACTGCTTCCAAAACTTTACATATTTCTCAAATTTGTTTAAATCAGAGGTAGGCCTGTCAGATTTGAACCACTGCCAGGTAAAGTAAGTTGGCAGCGAGTACTTTCTACGGTGACCTCTCTACACCAGAGTGAAGTACACAATTTAATTTAGTGGGGTTACTGCACCCTGTGTAAACTATGGTATAGGAGTAAAAGGCTCACTGTCCTGTAGCCTAGCAGAGCCCAGGTCTGGTGAAATATCAGTTTGCTGCAGGAGAGATGTGCTAATGATTTTCCATCTGCCCTTCCCAAGAATGAGCTACACAAAACCCCCAAGACTGCTAAGAGTGGGACGGTACTTCCCCCAAATGCTTAGACAAAAAGCCTGTAGCCAAGGGAAGCATTCACCCCAGATCTGATTACTAAAAGATTTTTAAACTCATTAGATCTTGCACTATTAATGTTCCTCAAAGACAGCTAAGCATCTCCATATTAATGTCTTCTCATGACACCAACATACAAATCAAAAACAGACTAAGTCAAAAAAACTACAAAATCTTCAGTGTCCACCCAAAGACATGACAGTCAAGGACAAGGTGAAGTTATTTAAATTAAATGGCCTTTGCTACTATTTAGCAATAAACTAATTTGGATTTTCAACTAAGTGTTATTTAAAAACTGCTTTGCCTAAAAAAAGCCAAAGTCAGAATTTTTCTTTTAACAAATGAGAGTAATGCAGAGTGTTGGTAAAGAGCACTGTCTTAGACAGACCTTAGATCACACTCCAACTCTGCCATCTGTCACCTGTCTGTGACCCTTGATTAAGCCAATTTCCCCCATCCTCAGTTTCCTCATCTATAAAATGAGGTTAGTACTTCTATCTTCCTCCAAGATTTGCTGTTAAGTTTAAGTGAGATAGGCAGTGGACGAAAACCTTGTCAGTGCCTGGCACAGATGGCCAACATTCACACATCTGGAAGACAAGCAGCTGGGAATGTATTCTGGGAAGTCTGGGAACATATTCTTTGGCTCTGGCTCAGACTCACTTGAGCTGAATCAACTGCAGAGACTTATGGACAGGACCCCACTTCATCGTGATCACTTCATCTAAGCAACATGCAGAGAAGGAAAGTCCTTTCTCAACATTCCTCAATGGTAGCTAAAAGAACAAGCAAGCAGACAATCCCAAAAGCCACTCCTCTCCATACCCATGGCCACTGCTTTAGTTCAAACATGGAGCATTTCCCACCTCAACTTTTACAGCTGCTTCCCGACTGCCTCGTCACCCTCACAATCTCCAGGCTGGGCTACCCACTATCAGACTACTGGAGAAAGGGCACATACTCCACATCCCCAATCATTAATTAATTCTGTAAGATTCAAAGCTAGCCTTGGATAATGTCAAAGACAAAATATAGCCATATAGGAATTCCTCTTCCAAATTATAATTTGGAAAGCTGCAATGCACAAAGAGGGCAGCTTTTCCACTTGGGGAGAAAAGAATCTCATTAAAAAGGAATGTCCCTTAAATCGACACAACAGTATTGAGGATGAGGACTGAGCTGCCTGGCAAAGACGGAGAACCTGGATACAGCTCCTACAGCTGCAGTGATGGCTACAAGAAAGTGGGGGTTACAAGAAAGACCAGGTGTGGGGGGGGAATACTTTCTAATTTTGGTCCTGGATGGCCTCAGCCCCAGAGAAATCATGTCTGCCTTTACTCCTCTCCTGAACCTGCTGCTCTCTGCCTCCCACAGTTCCTAGTTCAATGCCAGCAAAATATCACCCACAAGCCCATCCTCCCCACATCAGCAGAGTGACCACTAATGCAAATCTGACTCCATCATTCATCTGCTTAAAGTCTAATCCCATATATATTAGAGACAGAGATTGTCAGCATTGGCCTACAAGGCTCTCAGTGATTTTTACAATTGGCAACATTAACTTTATTTTTCTACTTTTCCCATACCTCATTCAGAGAAGCATTTTTTTGACCACCACAGTCTAGATCAGTCAGATCTCACTCCACCTACATGCCACATGATGCACCCCACCCATAGATATTAAAATACACAGAATTTGGTGGTAACATTACTCTAACAAATTAAAACCAAAGCACTTGTGTGTGTGTGTGTGTGTGTGTGTGTGTGTGTGTGTGTCTACTATCCTATAAGCTCAAGAAGAGGAAAAACTATCTCTTATTTATCTTTGTATTTCTAGTGTCTGATCAGATAGGTTACTATAAGTGTTAGCTGATTAATTTAACTAAACAGTTCAAGTCACAGCAATTACAACACATATACTGCACTTATTATGGCCAGGCACTACTCTAAAGTGCTTTTCTCATTAACTCATTTAAGAAAACCCCACGTAGACTCTATCTTTATGGTGAAATATCAATGAAATCCAGTAAAATGGGACTAAAGTAATATCAAAATAGAGTGAATCTTACCATTTTTCAAAACCAGTGTATCTATATACTTCCCCTCCCTGTTCACAAAGTTCTTTCACTTCCTGATCCTTATCGCCCATCATTGCTGGTGCAACTGAGATACAGAGCCACCCACTCCTAAAGCCAGACAAGCCCTGTGATGTTGGAAGGAACACATCCTTTTGGGGAGGTTGTTGGCAGTTTTAAGGACCGCTCTGCCTTTTCCAAGTTTACTTAACATCTCACATCTCATTATGAGAGTGAGGTCACACTGGTGGGCAAGTGGGTGTGCTCATGGTCAAAGCTAAATGACAACTTAGGTCAACTTCAGCCACACTAAGCTCTAAAGTTCTGTGACTGCCCTCAATGTGATCAAAGCATATACCATCTTGATGAGAACTCAGTGAGAACCTAATGAGAAAGAGCATCAGGAAAACACAAACTTTGTATTCTGTCATATGGAAGGAAATACTAAGGAATCTACCCTAAGGAAGGAGTCATAGCTTATAACTGTAGGACTTCATCACAATGGGCTCAGGGATACCACTGAAATGGGGCTGGATGAATTCACCTAAGCTAAGATACAGCATATAGATGATCAAAATTTTTTTTTGGTGAGAAACAGTGCAGGATCTTATAATAAGGCTTTATATGAAGAGACAGAACTTACTAGAAGCGAGCTAACTGCCCTGATGTATTACAAAACTGAATGTAGTAAGACACTGAGCAGCGTCAGCCTAAGGATCCAATTCCTAAAAAGAGAGAGAAAGAAAGAGAAAGAAAAAGAAAGAAAGTTTAAAAAGGAACCCTACTGTGGAACCAAATGTGATGAGAAGACTGTAGTCACTTAATGAAGATGTCTGCACAATGGGAGGGAGTTCTCAATCCAATGGGCCCTTCAGATGGAATGAGTTAGTGAAGATTCCCATCACAGTCGGGAAAATCAACCTTGAGGCTCGGGTCATGAAGATTAATCAGACTTGTTTTCAGGGACTCAAGGCAAAATGTCATACTACAATCTTTCAGAAGAGCCAAAGGTATTGAAGCATAGCCTCATATTTTAAAACACCTCAAAAGGTGTTTTAAAAAAGAAATAAACCTAAGGGTAAGCTGCTGTAATAAAATAAATACTAGACTGTTAGGGTCAATGGCTCAATTCTGGTAGACAGAAAAGTATCAAGCATCTCTCAACTTAAGAATACAGGACGTTTCAGAGACTTCGGCCAAGACGCAGGTGTAGGTAGAGACACTTTGCCTCTTCTCACAACCAAAAGAAAGACAACAACAAATTTAAAAACAAAAAATAACCAGAACTGACAGGAAATCGAACTGTATAGAAGTCTGACAGCCAAGGAGTTAAAAGAAGAAATATTCATTCAGACTGGTAGGAGGGGTAGAGATGGGCAGCCAGTGGGGAGAGAACTCATGGCAAGATGACGGCTGGAGGACATGGGCAGGCAAGGCGGTGGCTGGCAGACTAGAACAGGCGAGGTGGCTGCTAGAGGACAAGCAGTCCCACATTTGCAAGCAGATAACCCAGAAGAACAACTGGGAAGCAAGACAGACTGAACAACACAGGTTCCAACACTGGAAAGTAAAGCCTCAAAATCTCTGGCAGTAAAAACCTGTGGGGGTTGTGGCAGCAAGAGAAACTCCCAGCCTCCCATGAGAGCTCGTTGGAGAAAGATACACAGGGTCCTAGAACATACACAAACCCACCCACCTGGGAATCAGCACCAGAAGGGCCCAATTTGATTGTGGGTAGTGGGGGAAGTGACTAAAAACCAGCAGAAAGCCAAGCAAATGACATTGTTCTCTCTTGGACTCCTCCCCCACACATAGCAGCACAATGCAGTGACATGGGTTGCCCCACCCTGGCAAATACCTAAGGCTCCTCCTCTTACTATATAACAGGCGTGTCGAGACAAACAAATATGTCCCTAATGAAAGAACAGATCAAAAGCTTCAAAAATAGAACTAAGCAATGAAGAGATAGCCAACTTATTAGATATAGAGTTCAAAAAACACTGGTAATCAGGATGCTTACAGAAATGGTTGGGTATGGTCGCAAAATAGAGGAAAAAGTGAAAGCTATGAAAAGTGAAATGAAGAGAAATATACAGGGAACCAACAGTGCAGGGAAGGAAACCAGGACTCAAATCAACAATTTGGACCAGAAAGAAGAAATAAACGTTCAACCAGAATAGAATGAAGAAACAAGAATTCAAAAAAACAAGGAGAGGCTTAGGAACCTCTGGGACAACTTTAAATATTACAACATCAGAATCATAGGGGTGCCAGAAGGAGAAAAGGAAGAGCAAGAAATTGAAAACTTATTGAAAAAATAATGGAGAACTTCCCCAATCTGGCAAAGGAAATAAACTTCCACGAAGTCCAGGAAGCTCAGAGAGTCCCAAAAAAGTAGGACCCAAGGAAGAACACACCAAGGCTCATCATAATTACATTACTCAAGATTAAAGAGAAGGAGAGAATCTTAAAAGCAGCAAGAAAAAAGGAAACAGTTACCTACAAAGGAGTTTCCATAAGACTATCAGCTGATTTCTCAAAAGAAACCTTGCAGGAAAGAAGTATTCCAAGCCATGAAAGGCAAAGACCTACATCCAAGATTACTCTACCCAGAAAAGCTATCATTTAGAATAGAAAGGCAGATAAAGTGCTTCCCAGATAAGGTCAAGTTAAAGGAGTTCATCACCACCAAGCCCTTATTGTATGAAATATTAAAGGGACTTATCTAAGAGAAAGAGGATGATCAAAAACATGAGTAATGGAACGACAACAAACTCACAACTACCAAAAACTGAACCTAAAAAGAACAAAACAAAAACAAACTAGGCAAACAACTGGAACAGGAACAGAATCACAGAAATGGAGATCACATGGAGAACTGTCAGTGGGGAGAATGGGGAAAAAGGTACAGGGGATAAGAAGCATAAATGGTAGGTACAAAATAGACACAAGGAGGGTAAGAATAGCATGGGAAATTTAGACGCCAAAGAACTTATATGTACGACCCATGGACATGAACTAAGGGCGGGGGGGGCCAGGGAAGGATGATGCTTGTGGAAGGGGAGTACAGGGCATAGGGAAATGAAGGTGGGAAGAAATGGGACAACTGTAACAGCATGATCAATAAAGTATATTAAAAGAAAGAATATAGGACTTTCATCTAAGTTTTTAATCAATGAAAAAGAACAAAGATAGAAGCAAACTAAAAAAGAGACAAGATAAAGTAGTAAAAGTTTAAAAGGATCAATTAAGGCAACATGATTAACCCAACAGAATAAAATTGTTAAATAAAGTTCTAAGACTAAAATAAAATTTAACAGCTGAAGTAGAATGTAGTAGAAAGCAAAAAATGCAGATGACAAATTAAAATAATGAGGAAAGAGACCTAAACAAACTCTGTGACACAG
Source organism: Phyllostomus hastatus (assembly GCF_019186645.2). Taxonomy (NCBI): domain Eukaryota; kingdom Metazoa; phylum Chordata; class Mammalia; order Chiroptera; family Phyllostomidae; genus Phyllostomus; species Phyllostomus hastatus. The sequence continues at coordinate 6,609,173 of NW_025334017.1, read as the reverse complement.
ACAATAAACCTGAGGGTCAATACCTGCAAACAAAGGCACTAAGAACTCCCTCAGCAAGGCCCCAGGAGTCTCAGTGGATGGTCTCCACAAGGCAGCCTTGAGCAGAGGGCATCTGGGCAGGATGCAGGGACAGGAGCAAGACCCTTGGCCTGTCCCAGGCACAGTCAACCTTCAGGTGCTCCATGTGAGACACTCACACCTTCACTTCCAGGTGGTACCTTGCCACCTGCACCTTCTAAACTCCACCCACAAATTCTTCACCCTACTCTTCTAGTTGAGAAAGAGAAACAAGAGTTAACGAAGAAGGGGAGGGGATTCTGTTTCTGAACAAACGTGATTTCAGTAACAAATTATTAATACTTTGTTTTTTAAGTTCTCTGAAAGTTGGTGGATGGAACACCTCTAAAACAAATAACCTAATCTAAGTTGTTACCTTAAGTAGTTCTTGCAGCATCGAGTACTCCCTAAATACATTAACTAAGCTAAATTTTCAGGGAAAGAATAGTTTCCCTGTAAAAAGTTTCTGTAACAGAAATCGAATCTGCTTTCATTTAAAAATGTGTTATTTCAAACTCAACATGCCTCAACATTACATTTTACAATAAAACCGCCCAAGGATGAGGAAACTGAGGGTCAAACAGGTTACTAGAAGTGGCAGTCTAAGAGTGAAGCCGGAACCTCTCTGGCTGCAGAGCCCGAGTCTGAGTCCTCAGACTGGACCAAAGGCCTCTAACCTGAGGAGAGCTTAGGAGTCCAGAGTGGGCCTGGCCTTTTGAGGAGTATCCTTCAGGCCTCAGAAACCTTTCATGGTGAATGTCTTCTGTTTCCTGGGATCACCCCTAGGGAGCCTTCCAATAACATTAGAACCCTGCCTGGAGGAAAGCTACAGTGCTCACCATTTTTCAAAGAAGAATATTTTAAAAAGTGAAAGTAAAACAAGGTACAGAAGGAAAACTCTGCCCTGGCCAGGTGGCTCAGTTCGTTGGAGTGTTGATCCAGACACCAAAAGGTTGCGTATTCAATGCCCAGTCAGGGCACACACCTAGGTTGCATACTTGACCTTCAGTAGGAGTGTACATGGGAAGCAACCAATTAATGTTCTTCTCTCACATTAGTGTTTCTCTCTCTCAAATCAATAAACATATCCTCGGTGGGGATTTAAAAAAAGAACAGAAAAAAAGAAGAAAGCTCTCCTGAAAGAGCCAAGTCCATTTGTAATACTGAATACATTCTAAAGGAAAAACAAAAGCCTCATCACGCAGTCAAGAATTATCACTGAAAGGTTATTGGGTTTTATGGGCTGAATTAAGATCTGCCAGAAATAACACAGAAAAAGGAGTCTAGTTAGCTAATATGTTACCTGACCACAGAAGCCCAACATAAACACTAGGCACTCTGGCTATATGGCACTGTGATGCAACATAAGGAACGGAATAAATTAGACATTGAAAAATGATGCCAACAGTATGCCTTTCGATGTCCTTTTACTATATATAGTATATTCTTCCAAGTGGCAACAGTAGAGCAGATATTTGTCAGCTTGTGTCAAACTCTAAGATGCCATTCTTATTTACACACAGCATTCCCATGACCCAGGAAGGGGGACAAGTGTGGGGCACTCTGGCAGTCACATCCACACTCCCCATATCCCTAATTATCTCCTCCAAGCAACCAGGTCACTAATACAGCAAACAAGACGTGCTGCCCATCCACGTGTTCATCAGGCACTATAGGAAGGCAGAAAATTAAGCACAGTAAATGGTAAAATCAACAAGGAGAAACTATGACCACCCACCTTCACAGAAGAAGCCTAACTGCCATGAAATTATATTGTTCCTACAGGAATCAGGGCTACATATAAAATTAGCATTCTAGTGGAAGTTCAAGGGTATTGTCTTTTCAACATTAAAAAAAAAAAATGAACAGTGCCCCTTTTCTTAATTTATACTTTCCATTTCCCTATTTAGCATTTTAAAGCTAAAGTCACATAGACTTCTATGTAAAGGTGACTGAAGTTAGGCCTGGCATTTCAGATGACTGATGCTCTTGCAGTGGTTTCCACAAACATCCAATGACTCAAAGGGGCCTTCATCTAGGCAGAAGACAACCAGCAAAAATTTTTTCTATATCACAGGAAAAAAATCTCACATTTGTACAGAACTTCACATTTTTCTAAAGCATTTTTATGTGTAGACATTTTAAATAATAATTTTTAAAGTCACCCATGATTCCTTCCGCTCTTTATCTTCTAATTCTAACATTATACCCACACCTACTATGGCAACACAGGCCCCACCCTAAAGTTCAACTTAATAAAGACTTCAGGTGACTATGTCTCCAGAAAAATTCCCCTCAATATCTTACTGCTGCCCATGGCCTCTCACCTCTCAACTTTCATTTGATGAAAGTGAGAGTTGAAAGTGGGATCTATAGCACCCTCATCCACATAAACCAAAGTGGCAGCAAGCCACAGCTTTGAAGTCAGTGAATGAAACTCACTGATGGTCAGAAACGAATGTCCAGCAGGCCCATGTGGTCCACTCAGCATCTAGCATAGAGCATGAGTTAGCAGAACTCACTTTCCAGGGTCAATGTGGTCAGGCATTCTCTTCCCCCAATGCATATACACTGAACCACAGGAAGTCAAGGACATCAGGGCCTCTACTGAAAAGTGGCTAACCGCTCTCCCTCCCTGATCATTTGGCCAATTTAAGACAAATCAGGTGGACAGAAGGCCACAATGTGGCCTGTGAATAGCAGTAGAAAGACTGGGAGTGGTTATTCTGAAGGAAAAAAAGATTTGGGATTTAAAAGACCTGCTTACCCCTTTGTCAAAGAGAAGATAACCTCTGCGACCAGCAGAGAAGAGGGCACCTGGTCCCATCCCTGACCTGGAGCTTGGATTTAAAGAACCCAAGACAGACAGGACAGGCAGGGCAGTGGGCAGAGACCCACAACGCTCACAGGCACTGCTTCTTCCTCGTTCCTCTCCAGCACTGAAAGGACTCAGAAGTCCATCCTGTGGCCACACATTAAGGAAGCCCACACCCTCTCCTGTAAGCAGTGTCCAATTATCTAAAGTCTTGGATCAAGACTAAATCATAGCATGTGAGTGAAAGACAAAATAAGAAATGAGGGGGGAAAATAAACTATGGGCTTAATTTACTTTATTACCTACATACCTGATGGGAAATATCTAATTATCTGGGTTTTTCTATTTATTGGCAAAAGTAGTTTAATGGTTTGCTTTTGCATACAATGTCGCCAAAGAAAATTTACATAGACAAGAACACACTATAAAATGTGTATTAGTTAACCAAAATATAACACTATTAGGCCTGCTGGCTGAGTAAAATACTTCTTGGGTAAAATGCTGCTACTCTCTTAACTCATCACTGAGAAAAGAGTATCTGAAAAGGTAGGTTCCTCAGAAGAAAGCTGCCATGTAAATATTAATGGTAGTGAAAGCGTACTTTGCAAAAAGTATACTTTACATGTTTTTGGTATTTAATGTTTTTTTTTTAAATATAACCAGTATGTTATTTTTCACTTTAAAATAAAATATCTTGCCATGGCCACTGTGGTTCAGTTGGCTGGGTGTCACCCCTCAAAGTAAAAGGTCACTGGTTTGATTTCAGGTCCAGGCACATGCCTGGGTTATGGGTTCGGTCCCCAGTCAGGGCACCTACGAAAGGCATAAAACCAATGTTTCTCATTTTGATGTTTCTCTCCCTCTTTCCCTCATCCTTCCCCTCTCTATAAAAATAAAATAAAAATAAAAAAGCATGTCTTTTGGGTGAGGATAAAAAAGAAATATAAAATACACACAGTACAATAAAAGAAAACAAAATATAAAACATCTTCACTCTTTAGTTTTCAACTAACTTCACTATCAAGAGTGGAAAACAGCAAGGAACAAGACATGTCCCTAGAAACTGCATCAGAAGCAAATCTCCATGGCTTCATTTAACTGAAGCTTCAGTAATCAAGTCACAGTCTTTGGCCAACTTCCCTTCTTTATGTGCACTCAAAGAATCTTTATATAGCTAAATAGACTCCTAAATCCTTCAAGAGTCATTCAAAGGAAGTACTTCCTCAAAATTCCTGCTCACTTCACAAGGGTCATGCATACCCAACAGAAAACGCATTGAAAAGAAGAATGCAATCCCTTATATTTCAGGTCCACGAGTCCCTCCATATGCAAAATGGCATCCTCTCAGCCCACAAATGTCTTCATTTTTATTTTCAATATTAACTGCCAGTATTTGAAAGCTATAAGGACACCTGGGGAGAGCACTGAAAACAAACAAACAAAACAAACAAACAAACAAACAAAAAACAGGTAGAAAAATATATATTTAACAGAAAAAGTGGGGCGGGGGATATGTTACAAATTAAAAAAGAAAAATGTGGCCCATTTGTCTTATCATTAAGATTTTAAAATCTTTTTCTATTTCACTACCATTCTATGTAACATCGTTTGGTCAAATTCTGTTAGGTACTCCTGCACAGGCAAGACAAATGTAATTATATTTTGGTTGCCAAAAAGGCCAGTTTACAGGGAAATGGCTACCAATTCAAGCTTCAGCTACTTCATGGAATAAGGTGGGATGACAGTTAGTTAGAAGGACAACATAAAGGCACATGAGGAAACTCGGCCCCACTGACAACAGCCAGCCTTTCTCACAGCCTTCATTACTAGAGTGGGTGTGAGTGACACAGAACAAGCTCTCTCCCTGTCACAGACACAACTGCAGAGAGAGCCAGACCACCACCAGTGGTCACCTCCATCACCACCTCTCAAAGGACAGCACATTTCTTTGTAGAACCTCACCAACGATATGGCACCCAGGCTGAAGAAGAAAGATGTGAGTGGTTCTGCACTGCATTTTTCATTTCACTTCTCTTTATTCCCTCTATTTGAGCCCTCCGTAGGAAAATTATTTTCTGTATAAACAAATTCATCAAGTTAACTTATTCAGGGATGGAAATAACTGGTATCACGTAACATTTTGCAAAACAAAATTGCCACTGCTGTATTCCAGTGCTTAAAAGCAGACTGCCATGGCAATTCAACCCCAGTACTAACATAACCCAAACCCCCTATTACCTTCATCACTGCATATTCAATTTACATAATTATTCTGCTATGCTATTCAGAATTTACATGTAGTTGTATGCATTCTTATCCTTGCTTCAGGATGCTATTTCCTTTCCAGACTTAGCAGAACAATGAGACCACAATTCGACATACTCAATTCATCTAACCAATAGAAGCCCTGTGGCTCAACAAAGTAATGTGTTGGTTTGTTAATTTACTGAAAATCTCTATTCCATTACCATATTCCTGAACAGGCATCCCCATCACCAACAGGACAGCTTCTCAGGAATGTCCTCACCACAATTCATCGTAAATCATCAAGTGGTCCTACAAGTGATCAAGTCACCCATGGCCAACAGAGATGCCACCAACTCTTTTGGTGACCCCTCAATGTGGCCTCCTGAGCCTCTGGGTCACATTACATCAGCTTCCTTTTCACTTGCACAGAAGCAACAGAATGCTTTCCCTACACAGAAGCATTCCTCTCATGCATTTTCATACCACTTGGGGAAAAACCTATAGGAGTCATCGACTGGGACTACTAGTCAAAAACAACAGAGGGGAGAAGAAAGACTAGACTTTCTTCTTAGGAAAAAATAATCACATGTTCTTCCTCCTACCAAAAGCAACTTAGTTTAGTGCAAAAAGCCATTACGCAGAGTTAGCAATGCCAAAAATGTACTCCATACGGACAACTCAAACTTCGGGGTGAGCAGCTGAGACCTTGCAGATGGGGCCTGCGCTGAAGTTCCTCTGGTGGACAAAGATAGGTCTGTACCTGTACCAATGAGGCATGGGTGCCCAGCACTCATTGGACTTGATGCCCAAAGTTCCTAAGAGTTGTCTAGTTGTTAAGGAAATTTTAACAAGTTTCACTGTTAAATACAGCATTATAATATCTGTCCCAATGTATCCTAGGGTATGCTGAAGTACATTTTTAAAGCTAGGGCCAATTCCATGTAGACTCAGAGCTTGAAAAAATAATGTGGATCTGTGAAATTTATAACTAGAACCACAATACAGTGGATTTTTCTTTTTTTGCTCATCAATTTTTACCATTAGGTGATAGATTCAAAAAATTAAGATAGAAACTAAAGACAGATACATCTTGAGGCTAAAACTAGTCATGGTGCTGTATTTTCTGAGCTCTCTAAAGCTTCTTTAGAACACAGATTCTCACTGTGCATTAAAAAAAATACATGCCTTTTAAATTTTGCTTCAATGTCTTCTTTCTCCAAAATAAGCACATGCTTTCTCCTTTTACTTGCAAAATACTTAGATTTAGGCAATTATATATTTTCAAAACCCTTCATAAGTCACCCAAATGCTAAGCAAGTCCTTCTTGCTCAGATCCCTAACATTAACATAGTACCTACAAATAGCAAGTGATTCATGAAATATTTCTTAAATAAATGAAAATTGGATTTATAATAGGTTGTGAGTTTAGAAGTGTTCATAAGGAGAAAATAATGACTTTCAATTAAAAGACCACATAGCAAGGCATCAAAGAACATTCATAAATAAATGAAAATATTAAGTTGCCTATAAGATTGAGTTATTAAATATAATTCAGTTATTTTGACACCATAAAAAGTACTGATGGCAAAGGTTTTTAAATGACTATGATTCAAACTTTCAAAACACTACAGAATGATGTATTGGGGGTTGTTTAGAGATTTTCAGCAGGCAGTTGAAAATCTAAGTTTGTTCTTTCACTTTGCAGCATCTACAGTCACAGAAATCATCTCTTCTCTTTATGTACCTGCACGTGCACACACAGAAAAGCCTACAAGAGGAGGTTCACGGGCCAGCAAGCTCAAAAAGTTCACACTGAGCACGTGGATCCCAGAACTGAGCATGTATATGCACACAGGGGTAGGAGCTGGGGCGTGTTTTCTAATGGAGTTTGCAAACAGGTTCAGATTAACCAAGTCTGACCATACTTCCATCTGGAAACTGTATTTTCTAACATGAGCCATATTCTGAAAAATAGATTCAGATGTTTGGAACCGGTTCAGAACAGTTGTAAGAAATGTTCAGTACAAATGAAAAAAATTAGTCTTCAATGTCTTCTCCTCTCAGCTTTTCTTACTGAGTAAATATGCCTTCTGGGGGGTCAGAGAGTTGGTGGGGGGAGTATAAAGGGGAAGGATGGAGTGGAGGAGGCTCCTTCCTAGAATCTAAACTTCATGCTATTCTTGAATGCATATCTAATGGATAACTGCCATTTGATTTCTCCCACGTTGCCCACTAGTATTTCAACCCTGCCCTGGAAGCCTTACTCCACCAAGTGGAGAAAACTAATTCTCCTATTTCAGCTTTTGGGAATCGGGGCTGAAAAGCTCAGTGACATGTAATGACCCATCTTGCATACTTGTATAACCCTCATCTCCCAGTTGTGCACTGTCACTGCCAGTAAGGTTGTCGGTCTATACTTAAAAATAATTATGCTGGTGACATGGCTCTGTTTTTTAAATGACAAACTTAAACAAAATACAAAAAAAGTCATTTTAAAATATTTTTTTCCAGTAAAGTCTAAAATTTATCAACCAAATCAATAGTTCATAATAATTGACTCCTAAATTTCAGAATGCATAAAAATCTTAATGTTTTCATTTGAACATTAGAGAAAGAACCTCAACAGTGATAATGACAATCAAAGTGTTCCCTTCTCCCCTCTCCCCTCCCCACAATTCACAGGCTGCCCATTTCTGAGCCGGGTTTGGTGATGGTGTTTCTGCACGCAGCCTACCTTGACTTTTTGCAGGACTTGGGTTTTGGCGTGGCAGTTTTTGCTTTCTTTTCCTTTGGCTCTTTGGGAATCTTAGGGGCTTTCGGGGTCTTGGGTTCCTTGGGCTCTTTTTTCTCCTTGGGTTCTTTCAGTTCCTTCGAATCTTTTTTTGCCTTCGGCCTTTTCTTTTTCTTTTTTTCTTCTTGAGAACCATCTAGTGAATTCCTATTTAGTTCTTGGTTATCAACCCCACCAGGGAAGTCATCTTTACCAAAACTTTTACTGGGATCGTCTGCAACAATGTGGTTGTTTTTCTTTTTCTTCTTCTTTTGCTGTGGTTGCTGCTCTATTGATGGCAGGTAATCCTCACTCTTCACTAGCTGAGTGTTCGGTCCACTAACCTGAGTCATATCCGGCACTGGTTTCTCTAGAAAGGGCTCCGATGGAGAATGCTAAGAGACACAAATAGGAATTGAAATTAGTCTATCATTCTTCGTAGTGAAGAAAGGAACTGAAAGTTACTGGCTGGTGTTTCTGAAACTTACTCTACACTCAAGGTAGCAAACAATTTACCAACTATATAGTTGAAAAATGTATCATTTTCTCTCATCAAAAAAACCCCATATTTTTTGAACAAGACAGTTTTTAAATAAACAGTAAAAAGGGACAACTTAGTAATACAGTAAAAAAAATTAGTTCAGCAAGAGAAAAACACTCTCATTCAGCTGAAGACACTGTCCATTTTTTTTTAGCAGCCTGCATAGGAAATGATGAATGACAAACTAGTAAAGCAAAAACTAAACTATACAGAGTGAATTCAAGTGGAGTTCTTCCCCCTATGTGGGAATGGGAACTCAAATTAAAGATATATAATTAAGCTACTTTTAAAAAAAACAAGTGTACTAAGTGAGCACTGCAAGGTTCAGGTCCTGTGAAAGTTTGAAATCAAAGTGTGAACACATAAATCTTACACAGTACAGGTAATTTCTGATTTAAATAACATCAAAATGCCAAATTAAAAGCACACATCCAGACTTAATGGCTTCAAATTGGTTAAATTTCTTGTACTAATATGAAATGCAAATATTATTTTTCACAAATTAGTAACTTCTACATTTCCAAATTTCACTGAAGGAAAGAGAACCCAAATAGTCATTTTGGCACGCCTTGCAGATATTCACTATGTGCTTACCAGAGATGGTCAGAAGTACTAGAGAGAATACCAACAACTGGGATGGGAAGCTCGGTGATCAGTTGAGATGAGAGTCAGTGACTCCACCTTGCAGCTCACAACGCAAACCAGAGCAGGGGTAGAGTATCATCTCCACTGTCAATTACGACATCTAATGAACCTTTACATTCCAATGAGATACTTGAAAATGTTATTAATGTATCTGCAAATGCTACTCATTTTCTGCCTTTTTATATAGTCTCCAGATACTTAATAGTAGCTATAACATAAACAGCAACAACAGCTGCCAACGTTTACTGAACAATCTTAGTATGTGCTAGACATGCGCTAAGTACATTATAGCTCTGACACCATTCAATCCCCACACCAGTCCTAACAGCTAGGTATGGTCACCGTGTGTAAGATACAGTGATGAGCCCAAGGAGTTACATATGGTAAGGGACAGAACTAAGACTGGCATCCAACCTCATGCCTGCAGAGTCCACACCTCTCACCACAGCACCTCCAAAAACAGGGGAAGGCAGGAGAGCCCAGGTCCCAGTCTGCAGAGGACTCTAGAGTAATTCAGAAACTATGGCTTACCATCAGCAAGTACTATAAATTAGATTCCAACACAACTAACATTTACTGAGCATTTAGTTCATGCTGTGTACCGAGCTGAGTGTTCCCGAGTTAGTTCACCTGAATCTCACAAGAAAGATGTGATCATTTCCCCCCATTTTTCAGAAAGGAACTAAAGTTTGAGCAGATTTGTGACCACCGAAGACCACACAGCAGGGCACAGAGCAGAGATTTGAGACTAGCTTTCCTAAATCCAGACTCTGCCCATCTCCTGAAATCTTACACATGAGTCTCCTTCTGGGGAAGGCTCTACAGGTTTCATCTGATTTCCAAAGTGTTTGGTGACCCAAAAACCACTTTTTTAAAAAAAAACCGCTGCCTGAGAAGAAAGTAGTTACACTATTTCCATTCAATTCTCCACACACAAAAGGATAGGAGAAAGCCCAGAACGATGACGTAACAGATAAAAACTTCAGTCCAGGCACTGCCATTAGACCTAGTATCTGGGGAAAATCACTGCACTCATCTGAGGTTCATTTTCTTCAATTGAAAAAGGAAGGATTTGGGTTAGATGATCTCCAAAGTCCTCCCCCAAATCCTATGGTATTAGAAGAACCTCAAAGAGTGCAGACACACAAGAAGGCAAGGGCACAAGTCTAAGAAGAATGCATGGGTGTAAGTGCCCACGAGCGGGCTCCCTGCAGGCACAGCGCGGCCAGCCAAGCACTGAGAAAACCTAGCCCTGTCAGGAGTTTTTCCCTCACAACCACTTTAGGAAAGTCAGCCGAGGTTCTTCCACGTTATCATTACCTAAGCATAAATGCTGATCTGAGTTAACTGCTTTATGATATTTAAGTTGAAGTCAAATTAACTGTTACATATTATTTTCTAATATAAATCAAAAAGAAAAAGCCATATAGTTTGTAAGGGACATAGACATCGCCTTATTTGGGACAAGCTATTTTCCAGGAAATGGAATAAAAAGCATTTCCTGGAAAGGGGAGGAAAGAGAAAAGTCTACCAGTAAACAATGCTTAAGGCGTAGAGTGGAAATTAATTCCAGCGCGTGTACCTGTCCCTAATCTACACGGTAGACTCCAGCAGGCGAGTGTGGCTTCTCATGTGAGATGCCTGATGCACACTGATGAGTTAGAAAAAGCGTAAAACACCAAATACAATAAGACTAAAAATTTATTTACACACTTTAGCATACAAATGATTTTAGATGCTCCTTTCAATAATAAATGAAGAAATTAGTATCCCTTAAAGTGTTTAATCTTTTGTAAGAAGGAGAAAATGTAAAGATTAAATACAAAAAACTATTCATCCTGTTTGATATGCAGCAGAATTATATTTTGGCACTATTTGAAATCGGGTGAAAAAGGTGCTCAGAAATATTATAGTGTTTACCAGACCTATATCTCCTTAAATCTTTTAGAGAAAAGCTGTTTTTGTAAACATTTAACAAAGAACAGATGGTCTGCCTTAATCGTGTGGGGGAAAAACCTGGAGCTCACAGTAATACCCTGACAGAGTCTCCCAGGCCCAGCCGAGTCCTGTCCTGTCCCCCCACCCCCACCTGCACGTGGTACAGTCTTCTCTAATGCTGTTTAATTTTACAGCAGACATTTTTCCATCAATTCCCACTGCATGACAGGTAATCAATGCCATTAACACCTGATATTACCATACAGGGCATTCCTAAAACCTCTCACTTATTAGAGTAAATGTTGAGAATATTAGATACCAAAGGAATTTTTAAATACACCCCATAAGACTTTCTGCTTAACACATTTTCTATCATACATCCATGTGTCTGTTAAAATATTATGGACTATATAAGGACCAGGCCCTGAGCTTTTGGAACTAAAACAGAGTGACGGATATTTACCATATTTTGTTGTGTATAATACACACTCTTTTGCTCAAATTTTTGAGGGAAAAATAAGGATACACATTATACATGGGTAGTAATAATTCTATATCTATATAAATGTTTTTAAGTCTTTTATTTATGCCTATGCATTAAAAGTGTAACTCTAGAAAGCAATAACAATGTCTGTATTCCAAATAATACCCTGAAATACGATAATCAGATTTGTTCCTAAATATAAATAAATTGAATTAAAAGATTAAAATGAAAGATTTTTTCCTGAAAGTTTGGGCCAAAAATGTGGGTGCACATTATACACAGAAACACACTATACATGGCAAAATACGGTAAACTATAAATGAAAGTGATTCAAGGCCTGTGTGTGGGTGTTGTCAAAAAAAATTACCATACACTCAAGGTAACTGTTTTTATCTTTAATTCTATTTTCACAGCATATAAATGAGATGCACACACAAAATGTGTCTTTTATGGATGGACAGGACGCAATTTAACCAAAGGAGAGCTATGGTGGAGAAAGGAGGGCAATCCCTCTGTTACCTTTAGGCAAAGGCGGCCCAAAATGTTCAGGAGCATGAAAAAAGTAAAGAGGAACTTTTTCTCTATCTCAAGTGTGCTTCTCCTCCAACACTCATCAGCATTTTTCTGCTTCAATCTAATTGAATTATGCTGTGCCTTCATTATATTCTTGAAGCCTCAACCTGTTGGCGATGTCGGGTAACATGAGTGACAGACATAACACTAACAGGGTACAGCACCTCCCACGTGTACACTCTCTACAAACCACCATTCTGTAATACAAGACATCTATGGAAACTTGTTTACTGGGTGATCCAAACAAGTCTAAAACCAAAATACTACTTTATGACCAAGAAAAGATACTACCAACTTGACAGGAGTAACACACTCCTTCTGGGAGACACGTCCCTCCCCACAAACTGAGCTCGAGGGAGACACTCATGCTCCCAGACAATCTAAGATTCTGGAAGCCAAGTGGCAGGCCAATTAAGACCCAAGAAACAACAAACACAAACTTAGAACACACTAAACGATGATTTAAATGATTTATAAAAATATAAATATTAAGTACTCACTGAAGATTGAAACTTACTTTTTTTCTAATGGCTTTCGAAACATTTTTATTACTGGCATTCTTCACTCTTATTTTTCCAGTATTTTCCCAGGTTCTTGATGCCTCGACACTCTTAAAAAAGAATTCCAGTATGAAAACTAAAGTTCAGTCTTCAGCCAAAGAGTGTACAAGGGTTCAGTAAGTCCTTTTGAGATTTTAACACCCTTTTCTTGTCAATGACATTGATAAAAAGAAGAAGCACTCAATATCTTGTGTTCATTTACTCACTCAAGAAATATTTGAGGGTATAACAATAATTAAGGTAGCTACAGGAGCTGCCAGGTGAGGGCAGAGCACCTGGCCCAGGCTGACACTGAGAAGGCGTCCTGAAAAAAAGTCAGCCAGGTGATGGCTGGAAGGTGGCTTCCTCGATGGACCCAGCCTTAAATGAATCATGCCTGAGATTGGATGACTACAGGCACAAAAATGTATTTCAAGCAAGTTTTTAAAACCTCCTTTGTGGGAGAATATATCAAAATGAGCAGATATTAGTTTAAATAGTCAACTAAAACAATTCTTAACTTTGATTCTTTAATATAAAATAAGCATACAAATATGCTTAAGAGAATAAAGGGTTGGAGAATTTTCTGCTTGGCTATATTAGTTTTATTCAGCTCATTCTTAACAAGTTCTAGGAAAAATTATATAGTGAATGAGTACATTTATGAACCAAATAAATAAATGAACAGTACTGGGACTGCTGGTCATACAAATTAGGAAGGTAAAATGTGCAGAACACCTTTTTAAGTTTGGGGTATTAAAAGCTGTTATATGAAAAGACAACTCGGGTCACATGAGTTTAGAGATTTCTGGGCTAAACAAAATCAAATGGTTTCCTTTACTGCCAAACTCTCCAAGCCCTTTCTGCACTCCGAGGGGACACTGCACACTGTGTGTCTTAAAGGTATTCAACCACAGCATCCCTTTTTCCAAGACTGTCTTGAATAAAAATGTTCTTCAAAATATACTTTGGATTATATTGATTTAAACTACAGCAGGACAAAGTCATCTGCTCCTCTAGGGTGGGGATAAATACGTGTGTGTGTATCTGTCCCTGTCTGCCTCAAAGCAGTGGTTATCAAATGTTTTATAAGATAGAATATGACTCTATGAACAAATATGATGTTATATAAAATGCACTTAAACAGCTCATGAGTTGGCAGTTTCTTCTATGTACAATTTAAGTTATTAGTAGGAATAAAATAGGAATATTAGTATAATCGTATAAAGATGACATATAATTCCTATTAGATACACAGTCAAGATAATTACGAAGTTAAACAAAGTAAAAGTTGAAATATCATAATGTAATCATTTACCTTTGCCTGTAACTCAGGATTACTAAATTTTTTTAAATTACTAATAAAATATCTCATTTAGAAAGCATGTGAAGGCATTTTTGAACCTCTATTTTTCTGCTTGTGTTTTTAAACTGTCCTTAGAATAGATTTGTCATACAAACAAAATCTTAAAGAGCCACAAATTAGCATGAGCCACTTTTATGGCATGTCAATTACAAACACATTTTGAATTAGTAGAGTCCAAAATAATGAACAAAGTGGTTATGCTATATTTAATGTTAAATAGTTTCATGTTGAATATTGAATACTGACCTCTTCTAGGTATTTAGGAGTAAAACTCTACTATAGGAACTGTCACAAGTAGCATTTTTAATATGCAAAACACTATTATGCCGCAGTGTTTCCACAGTCAGTTTGACCAGTGACACAGCAGTGAAACCACCACCCATGTTAACCCCTAAGTGCCTGGGAAATTCTATGTGCACTTGTTCTCTATGCTGACCAGGCTGCCACACTGTCCTGTGGTACCTGCAAGGCTGCCTCCAGCCGGGCCCCACTTAGGGTGACAGCAAAAAGGGTACACACAGCGTGCAGCCTGGTGTTCAGGGAGAGACGACACTGAACTGAATGTCCTTTGCTAAGCATCTTATCTACCTCTTCTCCTAAGACCCTATAATAATAACCCATGAGGTTGGTGAGGTGGTAATGTAATTCCTCTTTTATAAATGATGCTTTAAGATGAACTTACCCAAAGTTACAAGCTAGCAAATGGCAAACCTGAAATCCTAACCCAAACGTGGCTACAAAGTCAGCGTGAAGGTGAACGTGGCCCACACATGCCTACAGAGGGGCAGCGAGGTCTCCAGGCCCAGCTGTAGCCACAGTACAAGCCTGGAAAGCCACATGCTGTTTCTCTCCAAAACCATAAAGGTCTTAGTTCTAAAGACCTTAACCCTAACTGACAGGCTGAAATGGCTTTTAATTTAATGCAAATTTAGAATTTTGCTTTCAAATGGTCAGAAAAAAATCCTAGTTTAGTTTCAAACCAAAGCTGTAGAGAATCACTAGTTTTTCTCCCAAAGATTAAAATGTGGATAAGAACTGAAATTCATATTGTACTTTGCAGCTAATAAACATAATCCAGTTCGAATCTCAAAATCACCCTTTTTGACAGAGCTGAATTCAATTCAATCAACCAGATTTGTCCCAGGAGCTGAATTGAGTCTTCAGAACCAGAAAAAGGTAAAAAAAACAAAACAAAACCAAACAAACAAAAAAGGAATCCCACTATCCCCAAACCTCTTCCCTTGAAATCTCTCCCAAAACCACCTTCAAAAAACAGCTTATATGATTTTTAATTCAATCTGCTCTATTTCAAGGAATCTAATGTAGTCAGTTCTTTTCTCCAGTTTGGTAAAGATCATTCTACTTTTTGGGAGAAGCACGAGATAAAGTAGCAGGCTTGCACTTACGGGCCTTGTCCTTGAAATAATGTGTCTATACACACACACACACACACACACACACACACCCCCTAGGGCACAGAACTGAACTGATGCTAAACTGAACATACTTTTGATATATCTCAATTGTTTCATAAATGCTTGGAAAAATTAGCTTAACTGTTTATACAAGACTGGAATTATGTTTTTACATGTGTTAGTTTTCAAAAAAATGTATGCAGGTAATCAGGCTGTATTCCTGATCTTGAGAATCATTTCCTGAAGTACTTTTAATTGAAGAGAAAAAAATGTGGAGGGGCTGACAGAATCCATCACTAACTTAGGCAGGGGAGTAACACAATCCACCTGGAATTTAATACAGTTCAAAGCCTACTGCAGTAATGGCAAATAACTTCTTAGTCTCCTGGACCACAAGCAGAGGGGCAGTCCCCAGTACACAGCAGGCCTGCTTAGAGAATACACCCTTCTCCTCCAACAGCACCTGCCCCCCAAAAAGCAGGGCCTGCAACACGGATGTCATGGTGTCTCTGACTTGCAATGAGCAAACCAAAACATGAACCCATTAGAGGAGTCTGAAATACAGTCACTGTCACACTCTTGTTCTAAATTTCTTAGTGACTTCAGGCAATAAATGATACAGCACTGTAAGCTTTACCAAACATTACTTTCTATAAGTCATTATTAAATAAAATAATAAATATGCTGGGGTCCTTACCGAAGTCAATTTACTTTCTCTCCCTTCCCTCTTTCTTCTCTCTTTTCTTTACCACCATGCATGTAATGTTCCCTTAGTTAGCTGGACTCAATAAATATCAATGAATGAGACTCTGTAGGTCCAAATCCCACTTCACAGACATTTGTCAAATTAGCTCTTACGTCCATATTGTTCTCAGATGAGCATGTGGAGGCTTGAATTTGTCAGCTGCCCTCTAGACCCAGCTTACTAGGGATCAAACTCAGCAAAACATAAGACAACAATGCTTCAGGGCTGGCCAAAATGTTTTACATAAATAGAATCTATTCGAAGACAGTAAAGACAAAGACCAAACTTATTAAAAAGTTAAGCTCAATTCTGAAATTCTTTGCTGTACAGTTATACTGTATTTTTTGCTATCATTGGTATACTACCCTATAAAGGTCAATATTAAAAACAATTTACTAAGCTATTCCTAAGAATTAAGAAATTCAAACTTCAACAGACTGAAAGGAAGGTGTTTCTTTATCTAACACTGAACAACCCCAGGGGGTCTGTGTTGAAATGGAAATAGAACAATCTTTGTTGGGGTTGGGGGGCGGGGAGTCAATTTATAAGAAGCTTAATGATAAAGCTAATTTACACTCTAGGCAAGATTTCAGGATCCAGAGCTCGTCAGTTTAGCAAATTTTGTTGGCTATAAATGCTTAATGACTACTTTGGTCCTATAAACACTCACCCACATCTTGTAGAAGGCGGAATTCTAAGGCAGCCTCATGCTCTCCTGCTCCTGACTGTGGGGGAGCCTGTGGCTTCTGGCAACAGAACACCTCAAAGGTAAAAGAATTTCACAGGCGTGTCAAGGTCCCAAATCAGTGGGTTATGTGTTACTCAAAGGGGAGATTGTCCTGGCTGGGCCTGACTTGATCAGGGGAGGTGTGTAAAGCGAGTGACAGCAGCGGGAAACCCACCATGGTAAGGAACTGCAAGGAGCCTTGAGGAGCAGTGGGCAGGGAGACAGCTGGCAAGCACTGAAGCCCCAGTCACAGCAGCAGGAAATGAATTCTATCAACAACCCGATTGAACCTTGCTGCAGATTCTTCCCTAGTCAAAATTCCAGGTGAGAATGCAATCCTGACACCTGAGTAGCCTTGTGAGACGCTATGCTCAAACCCTGGCTTGCAGAAACAGGTAGGCAAGAAAGGGCTGTTGTTTCAAGCCACAGAAATTGTTATATAACAAGAAACAACTAAGCACATACTTTAGTGTCCTCTGCAACTCTCATCTGAATTTTTTTCAGTCTTTTTTCCCATCCAGGATCCCCGTTCCATGCTAGACATGTGTCCTTCCACATCAAGACAGGCCGTTCAGCAGTATCTCTCCTTGTACCTTTGTACACTGCTGCTGATGGTGACACTGAACACGTTTGTGACAAGCACTGTTCCAGGTCCAAAACAACTTATGAAATTATCCCCATTAAATAAATGGGAAAACTAAGGCACACAAAGAGGTTAAGACATTTACCCAAAATCACAAAAGCTGGTTCTAAGAAGAGCTGGGATCCAACCCAGGCACCCTCTCTGCAGAGCCCACGTCCCCACCCTCACGCCTACCTGCCTAATCGCTGCCGCTCGTGCACTCCTGCTGAAGCTTCTCCAAAAGGAGGGGGCTGTGATGGCAGAGGAGGCTGGTACAGGGGAGCCCCTGGGCAGAGGTGGGCCCCACTCGGCCGTGAAGAGCCCAGATGGAGTCAGAGGTGTGGCTGTCACAGGCAAGCTGGAGCCTGACATTGTCAGACAGTCAACTACCACTCAAACCAGCACAGGGAGGGGACTTTAAAAAGAAAATAACTTCATTTTTGAATTAAAAAAATATAAGAAACTGCATTATAAACAATATTAAAGACTCTTGATACTTATTTTAAAAGAAAGTTTATTGTACATCAGAAACAGTTGGTTAACACTTGAAGGGGATGGTGTCCCTGTGACTCCTTCCAGCTGGAATTACACATGAAACAGAAGATACCAAAGCAATTAAGTATTTTATAAACACTGCTGAAGGGTCAAAAAGAGGGAGGTTCATTCACTGACTAATAACGCAGTAATAAACAAACAGCAATGTTATGCAACTGAGAAAATTGTTATAATTGAATCTACACAGCTGGGCACAAATAAGAAGCCTGCTTATATATATTAGCTCACAAATGCTTTGTGTGGGTAGGCTTTACTTTTAGAACTGTCTCAGATTTGAGTCCTTTTTACAGTCAGATTTTTTTTACTTGAATATAGTTCAACAATTATAACTACAGAACAGACAACTTAAGAAGCTGCCCCACGGATTATTTGCTGTCCTATTTATACTACGGAGAAAGCAGTGTATACCTAGGGGTTAAGAAGTTACATTTTCTTGAGATGTACTCTCTGTAGATCTGTTCTGGTGATACTTACTTTACCTTGTTGTGTGCAGCCATATAAATAATGAATGACTGCATCTCCCAAGCACACTGGAGGGAAAAGCCCAGAACAAAGTAGCTTTTCACATTTTAACATTTAGCTCCCACTGTGTTCTTGGAGTTTCCTTCACACCTTGGGATTTTCCCCTTTGAGAATACAGGCAGGAAAATGCTGCCGATTACCACACTTAAACTTACATATATGTGTCACACAGAGATATAAGAGTGATTCCTGAATTTCCTGGCATTAGAATCCGAGACACGTTATTCTCTCAGATTCGAGAATGAGCTTGGTAGAAGAAGTCCACCATCCTCCCATCAATTAAATGTAGTTAAAATGCAAAGCAAAACAAAACAAGTTTCTTTTTGGAAGACAGTCTAGAGAGATATTATGCTTATTATTACATGGAATTTTTTAAATTGCATGACTAAAATCAGAACGATTTTGTGATCTATGTCAAGTTCCCGGCTGCATAAAACCTAACTAACTTCAAACAAAAATGGATGATTAGCTAACCAGCAGGGCAGAGGTACAAATGTATCTTCTACAGGCACACATTTTACATCAATGATATCTATTTTTATGAGATAAAAGTACTAAAGCTTTAATGGTGGCAATTAAAACAGCCAAGAGTTTGAGTAGCTCAGTGGCTGAGTCACAGACCTTTTACCTATAATGGGATCCATTATATCCCTGAACTCAGTTTGAGGGAGTGAAAAAGGAACAGATTTTTAAATATGGTTATAAAACAGCAGTACCCTCTGAACTAAGTTTAAACTGCTGGGTGATTTACCCTGCACCTTAACGTCAACATCCATTCAGCACCTTCTTTATAGTTCTTAGTATTTATGTCTATTTAAAAATATTTGAACAATTTGAACATGCTACAAAGATGCTATTATGTAATCATTTGTATTTAGGTAATTTGTTTCTGTTTTATGTACATTAAAAATGTTTCTCTTCTAAAAATGTGTAAATGCAGATGACTTCTGACAAAATATCATCATTTGTGCCTAAAATATTTATATTTTGATATTCCCTTTTAAAATACAATTCAGAGCAGGTGAATAGAATGTAATTTACAATAAGATGGTATATTCTGGCAAACAGGTGGGGCTTTTTTATGGCAGTTTAACATTATTCAAAAGTACTAGGATAATAAGCTCTGTAGTTGCTTATTCAAAATTTAATAATCAACTAACATCTAACACTAACCACTTCTCAAATTCAAGAACCTAAAGATGTTCTTCTCTTCAGGTTCTATTATGGCACATTCAGAATATAAATAGAAATTATCTTGGGAACAATCTCACAGGTTTTTGTATGTTACCATCATCACCCCCAGGGACAACTGACAGACAGAAAACAACACACAGAATGGATTGACCTCTGACCAGGAAAGAGCGAAGGAGCAGGAATAGGGGACAGTCACAAAGCAGCCTTGGCCCACATGATCCAAAGGTCTCTTCAGCATTGGGTGGGTCTGCGGCCCCCACCAGCATTAGGTGGAGAGCGCCAGATGCTTACTTGGGCATATATATTCCTTTATGTGCTGGCAGGTCTTTTTAGGTGAGATGTCAAAAGGAAGGATAGCAGGATAGACTTGAGGATCCACTGTTAGGGTTGGTTTTTGACCATTTACTCTGTGGAAGCTTTACCAGTCAAGTGGGCAGACAATCATCTCCAGATGCCCCAACTTCCTCGTCTGTGAGGTGGCCTTGGGGAAGCAGATTTACAAGTCCCCCCGTAACTCTGAGACCAGGTCTCTACCACTAAAGTCTGGTTTCAGTCCTGCTCAGATGAGAAGCGCCCCACACGCCTAAAGCTGTGGAGACATGGGTATTTGTAGGGGGCGTGGAGAAGCGAAGAAAATTTCAGAGGGAAGTGTTAAGGAAATTTCACAGATAGATATGAACAAATAACTAAAACTTATTTAAAAACCTAAAGTAGAAATCCCAAAATTAAATAAGATATACCAGAATTAGTACAACAGAATCTTAAAATACACAGTTTACTTCCCCCATTAAAAAGGAAAACTTTCAGAACAGTATTCCAATAATACATAATCTCATTTCATTTACCTAACAAATGTCTACTAGGTTTCTTCACATTACATTTAGTTTCTGCAGCATGTAACACATTTGTGAACCTCTGGAGTCATAGACCAAATCAACCGTGGAGAGGTGACAGAGATGGGGCAAGAATTAAAGATAAAAAAGTCAGTCATTCAGCACATGCCCCAGGACCATGAGAGGAGCCACTGCACAGGGTTAAGTCTCTCACCCAGAAAAGGTCTGCTAAGACTTTCAGCGGGGGGAGACAGTGCTGAATTCAGGGACACAAGACAGGGAATTTTCAGGGCCCTGAATTCCTCAGGGCACAGATGAGAATTCAAACTGCAGCGGCAAATCTTCAACTCCGACCACCGTGAGCTTCCAAAGCCATAAACACCAGCCAAGACATATCCTACACTAGCTTCAAATCACCCCCAATACGTGACACACTTGTAGCAACACTCTTGAAAATAGTCATTTAAATGAAGTCCGCCCTACAGAATAATTTAAATAACTATACCCTCCAAATTTAACTACCAACCTACTTTTTTTATTTGCTTCCTGCCTTTCCATACTTCCCCACATCTTCCTGTAGCTCTCACCACCTTTCTTTGCTCCCTTTATAGCAGAGTCCTTGACAATATTTGCTGTCTTCTTCCTCCTTCCACTTGCTCTTAATTTGTTCTGACCACACTAATATTCCACAGAAACAGCTTTCATCAAGGTGACCTGCAGGGGCCTGCTCTCTGCCTCTCACCACTCCTGTCCTGTCAGCAGGATCTGGCAGAGCTGCTCACTCCTAGCTTCTTCACATGACCTCATCCAGGACAGCCCTCTCTCCTCCTACCTTGCAGCCTCTTTCTCTACTGGTTCCTCATCAGCTTCTAGACCTGTCACTGCTGAGATGCTCCAATCTTCCATGTTCGGAGCTTAGCTCTGTCTACGCATCCTCCCTCGGCAGGTGCCACTGCTCTAAACACTACCTATAGGCTGTGATTCTCAAAGTTCTTCATTGAGCACAGACCTCTCCCTCCTGTGAGCTCTCTACTTCTCTATCCAAATGTCTACTTGATGTATCCACTTGGATGGGCCAATGCACATCTCAAATTTAATGCACTCTAAAACAAATTCTTGACTTCTCCACCAAACTCCATCTCTATAAATTGTTGCACCAGCAGCAGAGGTTAAATACATGGAGTCGTCCCTGCTTCTTCACTGAATCTCACGAACCACCTTCAACCGGATCTGTAAATCATATTGGCTCCACTTTCAACACTGAGAGAAAATGCCTCAACGACCTCTCCTGTCACTCTCTTGTCTAAAGACTGTAAGACCTTGCCTGGGCTACTACAAGAGCCCCCTATAACTGACCCTGCGATCTGTAGCCTTGCCCCACAGACAGACTATTTGCTACAGTCTGAGTGATCTTTTAGAAAAGCAAATGCAGTAACGCCACATCACATCTATTCAAAACCTCCAACATTTTCCAGTTTCATTCACAATAAAATCTCAAGTACTCGCCACAGCCTATGAGGCCTTAAATGACATGGACTTCTGCTACCCTCCCTAATCTCATCTCCTGTAATTCTCCTCCTTGCTTTCCTCCACTCCAACCACCCTGTTCCTTGCTTACGGTCCAACAAGAAAGGTCAAGGGCCCTTCCACCTCAGGCTCATTGCACAGGCTGCCTCTGCTCTCACAGCTCTTGCCCAAATATCTCCATGGCTCCCTCCCTTGCTTCCTTCAGGAGGTCTTAGTCACCAGTATATTAAAGCAAATGTGACAAAATGTTAACAATGGGTGATTTTACATGAAGGATAAACATATGCTCACTGCATTATTTATTCCTTCAACTTTTCTGTAGATTGAAAATTTTTCAAAAATCAAAGTTGAAGGGGTAAAACTTCTTTGCTACCACCATAGTATTCTCCTTTGTACCTGGTGCTAACCATTCCTCCCTCTAATGTTTTGCTCTATATTGCCATGTGCCTCAGGATTCCACTGTCCACATGACACAGTCTAGCAGACCCAG
Source organism: Phyllostomus hastatus (assembly GCF_019186645.2). Classification (NCBI taxonomy): domain Eukaryota; kingdom Metazoa; phylum Chordata; class Mammalia; order Chiroptera; family Phyllostomidae; genus Phyllostomus; species Phyllostomus hastatus. Next base: position 6,586,568 of record NW_025334017.1, on the reverse strand, counting down.
GTGTTTCTTTCCGCCTAAGACCAGATATCTTCCCCAGCACCCTCAGATTAGCAAGCCAAAATCACTCTCCTCTACCAAAAACCCTGCTTTCCTGTCTTGGTTAACATTGATTCCCAGTCACCCGGCCTTGCTTCTTCCTCATCCTCACTGGACACATCCAAATGGTGATGAAGACCTACCTGTCCTCTGTCCACTATGCTAGTCCCAGGCTGTCACCAAAGGGCTTCTTTGCTAGTCTTGCTCCTGTTGGATTGGTCTTCTTCAATGTGTGGTAGTCCCCCTTTATCCACTGCTTCCCTTTCCATTGCCCATGGTTTCTATTACCCAAAGCATTAAATGGAAAATTCTGGAAATAAACAATCAATAAGTTTTAAATTGCATGTGGTTCTGAGCGGTGTGATGAAACCTCACGCTATCCTGCTGCATCCCACCTGAGTTGTGAATCACCCTTTGTCAGTGTCTCGGTGCTGCACATGCTCCCTGCCAGACAGTCACTCAGGAGCCTCCTCAGTGGTCACATCCACTGCAGGGGTATTGCAGAGCTTGTCTTCAAGTAACCCTTACTTTACTCAGTAATGGCCCCAAACACATTCACATAACTTTTATTACAGCACATTGCTATAATTGTTCTATTTTATTATTAGGTTACTGTTGTTAATCTCTTACAGGGCCTAATTTATAAATTAAACTTTATCACGGGTATATATGTATAGGGGAAAAAGTAGTATATATACAGGGTTCAATACTTTCCATGGTTTCAGCCACCCACTGGGGAGACTGGGAACATATCCCTGTGCATAAGGACTATTGTACTCTCTGTATCATAGCAAAGAGATATTAAAACACAAACCACCTATGCTGCTTCTCTTTGTACAATTTGTCAATGATTCTCCATAAACTACATTTAAAACTGAGGCTCTCACTGGCTAGTCAGGGTCTTCCCCACACCCACCTCTCCAGCCCCATGCCCACCCACTGGCTAACAACTTCAGTCACACAAACGCACTGTGTTCTTTCCCTACAGCGCTGGTAAACATGTCACTCCTCCTGCCTGGAATGTCACTTCTACTGTCTCCTCCCAAATAAATTCTCCTCAATCTTTAAATCTCACTTGAAACAACCTCTTCCTGTGGCCTTCCCTGATCTCTGTAGGTTGAGTCAAATACTCTCACAAGGCCAAGTAACATTTATCACATTAGTTGACTATTTATTATAAGATTTTTCTAGTTCTTTCAACTGTGAGCTGCTGAAGGATAACAGCATGTTATGCTCCCATTCTTATACATACAGGAGTATATACACACAGGCATGTATGTGTAGCATGGTATACAGCATAGACTCAGTATTTATTGATTGAATATCAAAATATCCCCAAACCACCTTCAAATATTAACACAGATGTCGTCGTATCTCCAGCCTCTGTCCTGACTACACATGCTCTCCAGGCACCCCTATTGCCTCATTTGTTTATACCTTGCAGCAGCTGTAGCTCCAAGGTGCCCAGAAGAGTGTCTGAAACCACTTTAAACTAATAAATGTGTGAATAAATGACACTGGCAATGTCCAAGGCAATGTTGAAACACATGCCATCCTTTCAAAGGACCATGTTCTTCCCTGATTTAAGTACCACCTTTCTGGCTCTGTATCTATGCCCACGCAAATCTTCACTCTCTTTTCATTGTAGTTACACTGCCAAAATAGGATGTTTTTAAGGGGAGAACAGATTTTTTTCCCTTTACTTTTATTGACACTAATACAAATGTTCCCATTTCCCCCCTTTGCCCACCTCCAGCCATCCCCAGCCCCACTTCCAGTGTGGCTATTACCACACTGTTCTTTGTGTCTGTGAGTTATGCATATGAGGACAGATTATTTTTATACCTCTGCAACCTCACAGAGTCACTGACATGTTGTAAGTGCTCAACAATGTTGCCCGATGAGTGAATGAATGAATGAATGAAATGAATAGATAAGGTTTCATCTCGTCTTTGAATATTTTAAATAAGACTCAACAGGCAAGAAATGTTGCCTCTCCACTGTGAACTAATTACGACCGCCTCATTCCCAGAGAAAGGCTGCCCAACAATAGCACTCCCCGGCAAAAGACCTAGAAAAAGTTCTCAGAATCTGACCTCCAAAAGCAAAAAGGTACAGACATTTTCCAGTAATTGCTGAACTACATTGATCATATTTTTATCAAAAAGAGCTTATAATTTTACTGTGGTAATTTTAAAATAAACTTTAAAATTCTAATGGCTTTGAACTGTGAAGCATTCAGTCACTTTAGATGGAGGTCAAGGCATGTTTGCAAATGTTGGTGCATGTGCTTTTCTCCTCTTGGCTCTGACCACAGTCCATCTACTGGTGGGGATGGGGGGAGGGCTATCAATTCTCCTCTGAAGTCCAAGGACAGCCCCTGAGCAAGAGACAGGGCAGGAGACAGAGAGGTCCGAGCGGGCAATTGGCTGGGTGGGGGATGGAGAGTCTAGGGCGTCAGTGCTAGGTTTAGGGGGCTTCAGTTCCATTCCCAGGCCCCAAGATCATACAGCCGAAGACTAAGCTCAGTATACATAAACCCAACGTCTAAACCTCAAATTCCAAAATCAACTCATCATTTTACCTCCTCCCTTGTGTTCTTAAAAACAAAACAAAAATCTTGTGTTCTTTTTCCTGAATTCTAACAGTGAGCCACCACTCACCTAGTACCCAAGCAAGAACTGTGGTAATCCAGTTTCACCTCCTTGGCTTCTCCATGCACACTGCCACTGGCTTAACTCAAGACCTGTGACTTCCCAGCCATCTTTCCCAAGGCCATAGCCACCAGACACATGTGGCTACTGCACACTCGAAATGTGCAGGTCTGAACCGAGAAGCGCTGTAACTGTAAAATTGCATCACATCTCAAAGACTTAGAACAAAAAACAACATAAATTATCTTGTCAATGTTTTTATACTAAGTATTGTGTGTCAAAAAAATATTCAAGTATTACCTGCTGAAAATGTTGTGAATATTACATTAACTAATATATATTAAAATCTATGTCAAGGTGAGGGGATTAAACAAAAAAGGGGAAAATAACCTGCACGGACACAAACAAGGGTATGGTGATCACCAGAGGGAAAGTTGGGGGTGGGGGTGGAAGGAGGGAAAGGGGGATAGATGATAATGGAAGGAAACTTGACTTGGGATGGTGAACACACAATACAATACACAGATGATATACTATACGACTGTACACCTGAAATCTAGATGATTTTATTAGCCAATACCACCCCAATAAATTCAAATTAAAAATTCTATTTCACCGTTTCTTTTTGCTTTTTTAATGTGACAACTGGACAATTTTATACAACATATGTGGTTCACATCCTGTTCCTGCTGGACGGTGCTGCCCAGGATGACCATTGGTTTCTTTGCTGGCCTCACCCCTGTAGTCTCACCTTCTCTGCCCCCCAGAGTCCTCCAGGTTGTTGCCTTGTGACCCGCAACCCTGGATGACTTCTACCACTCATGTACCATTCAGCCCAAAAGGCACCTCCTCCAGCAAGATGTCTCTGCATATCATTCTCTCCACATACCACACCCCCCCAAAAAACACCTGTTCTCTCCTACGCTTCTGTCGTAGCATGTTGCCCACTGGACAAACATCTATAAAACATATGTGCCATGCACTGAGGATATGACAGAGAAGATGATGATGGACAGGCACCCTGACCTCACTCCAGTGGAGCAATAATATTTTAGCAAAAATATGGTCACTGTAGTAAGCAGTAATATAATGTAGCATTAACACTATAGCAATTTACAAGCAATATACTATATACCACGCACAATTGTAAGCACACTATATCTATCATTACCTTGCTTATTCTTTCTAACATCATTATTAGATAGGCACTAATGTGATTCTCATTTTAGAGATGAGAAAACTAAAGGCCCAGAAAAGCTATGCAACTCACCAAAGGTCATACATGACAGAACCAGGACTCCCAGGCCACACTCTTCAACACTGTGCCATGCTGACTTCCAAGATGAACCATCACAACATGGAGAGAAAAAGGGCTGCGGTGGGGGCATGGAGGGGCAGCCTTGACCCCACCACTTGTGGGGTGAGAAGAGGTGTTGCAGGGGTAGTAATTTCTGAACTGTAGGTGAATGTTCTGGACCAAAAGCTCTAGGGTATAAAGTTCTAGAAGAATTAAAATCAACTCACTATGCCTGGGGAGGAAAAAGAAAGAGCTGTACTAGGGGAAAACAGTGCATTGTTTACTGTGGTTTAAAAGGGAACTCATCGAAGGAAACTGCAGAGAGAGTCCACGAAGACAGAGACGAGCTAAGACCAGAAGTCTGGCAAAGGACTGAACAAAAATAGGGAAACGGGGCCCCCTCCCATGGGGCCTGGAAGGGAAGAGAAGGGAACACTATAGTCCTCATTCCTTGTCCTGATGAGTCCAGCCAGAACCTCCACATCTCTTACCCGAGGGAAACCTAGGCATCCCCAGTCCTCCAAAAGGAATTCCACTGGCACTGGCCAAGGGTTTCTGAAGATTTCACTAACCTTACCCAACTGAGACATACATCTAGATTTCAAGAAAATTTCTGATTACAAGGCAGTGATGTAGAAATGTTATGAAACCTCAAGCATAAGCATCTACCCAAGAGTACATGGCAAGCAGACCAATGGGGATTCAAAAAAAATCAAAAAAGCACATCCTTCCTTAAGGACCAGAATTTTTACATAAGGGTTTGGGTGGGGGGCAGGGGAGTTGAATCATCAAGCTACTACGCAAGCATGACATGTCTTTAGTGCAAAGTTTACGATCATTATAAAGATAAAATGTGAGATTTAAAAGAAATGCTTGTCTTGCCAATTAAATGAATACTATAGACATGCCCTCCCCCCACCACACACACACACACACACACACACACACACACACACACACACAGAGGTTCATACTTCTTTGCCTTTAGTGGTAGCCGATGTTAGGAAAGGGGGACAAGCAACTCATCAAAACTGCTATGGCCCCCTATCCATGACCCTCACGGGAATCTGATTTCCTGTCTTGACTGAAAGATTTCTACTGAAGTGTGGTATGCTGGAAGTACAGTAATTTTGTTTTCATGTAGATATCCTCCTATAAATATATTTGTAAGCTTTAAGGCTGGTTTTGTTTTTGTTTTTTTTTAACATGGGTAACAAAGGTATCAGCTGGAAGAAGGAAGAGTAGAGACCAAAAATCAATGAGTTTTGGTCTAATACTGGTCTTGCCACCAACTGACCACAAATGTTTTAGTTTACTTATTTTTTTTTATCCTCATCTGAGGACAATTTCTCATGGCTTTTAGAAAGGAAGAAAGAGAGAGAGGGAGAGAGGCGGAAACATCAATGTGAGTGAAAAACATCAATCGGTTTGTACGCACCCTATCGGGGGACTGAATCTACAACCTGGGTATGTGCCCTGACCAGGAATTGAACTCATGACACTTCAATCCATGGAACAACATTCTAACCAACTGACCCACACCAGTCAGGATCCACAACTGTTTTATTATTCGCTTCATCAAATCTTCACATATTTATCATGCCAAGCACTGCACCACAATTTTATATACATTCTCTCCTAAGATTACAAGTCTAGGAGGTTTACAGGGGGTTTTCTTATTCATATTTGTATCTCAGGAGCCAATACACCCTGATAACATAGTAGATGTCTAAGTACTTTTAAAAAATCTCTTGGTGAACTGCTATGTCAAATTCAGAAATCTGTTAAACTTCAACAACTTAAAAAAAAAGAGTTAATCTGTTACGATGTAGGGAAGCATATAAAAATACAAAAAAGGTGCCCTGGCCTGTGTGGCTCAATTGCTTAGGCATCATACTGTAAACTGAAAGGCGGCTAGTTTGATTTCCAGTCAGGGTACATGCCTGAGTTATGGGTCAGTCCCCAGTCAGGGTGACCGCAAGAGGCAACAGATCAATGTTTCTCTCTCACATCAATGTTTCTCTTCCTCTCTCTCTCCTTCCTTTCCCTTCTCTCTGGAATTAATAAAAGAAAAAAATGTTAAAGAATATGAAAAAGATTAATCTGTAAGACTCCAACTGGTGAGAATCAGCCCTCATCTTACTGGACCTCACAGCAGCATCTGACACAACCGGTGACTCCTTCCTCACCACCCTTTCCTCACCAGGGTTCCAGGACATGCAACCTGGCAGCAGTTTTCTACCTTCCTGGCTACTCTTGTCATTGTGCCTTCCTGGATCCTCTAGTCTAGAGTATTAAATGATGGGATACACAAGGACTCTATCCTCACAGTTCTCATCTACCTGTCTGTTGTAGATGACCTCATCGAGGCCTATGGCAGAAAATACCGTCTACGATGATAACTCATAAGCACATACCTCCAGCCCAACTCCTCCCCTAAATTCCTATATTCGACTGCCTATCTAAAATCTCCACTGGAGACTACTAAAAGCACCTCCAAATTAACATATCTAAACCAAACCAGAGTTTTCTGCCCTCACCTGCTTCTCCAGATCTTCCTACTGCTCAAACCAAAACCTTGATAGATGTCTCTCCTTCTCTCAAACCGATTAGCAAATCCAGTCACTGCTACTTTGGAATATGTGACCACTTCCTACTACCACCACCCTAGTCTGAGCTTGATCAACTATTCCCCTGTGGTAACCAAGTTTGCCATCCCACCTATCCCTCACAGAGAAGAGCAGTGAGCCTGTTGAAATACACAGTACATCATGCCACTCTCATGCTCAAGAACTCTTTCCATCTCACAGTAAAATTCAAAGCCCTAACTAAAGCTCACAATACTGTACTTGAGCTGACCCCCCAGTTACTCCTTTAACCAAAGTTCCTACTACTCTCCCACTCGCCCACTACACTTCAAACACAACGGCTTTTCTGCTGCCTCTCGAACATACCACGCACACTCTCGCCTTAGGGCATCTGCACAGGCTGTACACTCTCCCCCAGAGAGTTGCACGACTCACACCCTGTACTTTATTCAGGTTTTCTGCTAAGTGTCACTCCCAAGTAGGCATTCCTTTCCCAAGTTACCCAAAATACCACTTTCTATACTTCAATATCCCTTTATTCAGTTTTGTTTTTCCTCATAACTCATATTGCTTAATATTACACACACACAAACACGTAACTTTGCTTTGGTTAATTGGTTGATTGCCTCTCTCACTAAAATGTAAGCTCCACAATCATTGCTATAATCATTAATAAATATTTGTTGAGTGCTGCTAAATTAATAAAAACAAACAAATGAGAGAAATATCTACCAAAGCAACATATCCTAAAGAATAGTAAAAAGGTACCTAAATGAATTTTGGAAACACCAACAGTCAAGTGTACTCAAGATAAAGAAAAGTTGCACAATAATCAATTTTATCAAAGCTGGTGGGTGGGCGGGGGGGGGCGACCTGAGAAAAGAAAGAAGGTATTAACAGAAAGGGTGACAGTCTGCTAGGAGCCCAAAAAACATGAATTTAGCTATTTAGCCAACAGAATCCAGTGGATACAAGTAATCAAGGAAAACCTCAACACACAGGTGCTGTGCTCTCTGACAGGAATATCAGGAAGCTTGATGAAAGTCTTAGATAAAATGCTCTGACTGGTGTGACTCAGTTGGTTGGAGTGTCATCCCATAAGCTGAAAGGTTGAGGGTTCGATTCCCAGTCAGTGCCCATAGCTGGGTTGCAGGTTTGGTCCCCACTTGGGGACACATGCGAGAGGCAACCAATAGATGTTTCTCTCTCACATCGATGTTTCTCTTCCTCTCTCTTTCTCCCTCCCTTCCCCTCTCTAAATGAGCATGTCCTCTGGTGAGAATTTAAAAAATAAAGTTAAATTGAAATGTCCTAAGATAAAATAAACCTCAAGAAAATCACTGCCTTCTGTTCCTACTGTATTATCAGCAAATGAGGTCTGGTGATAATCACCTCAGGCTCCCATGTACCTTGACATCAAAAAGAGGCCTCTTGGTCACTCAACATCTGATGGATGAATGAACGAATGAATGAATGATCAAACCAATGACCCCACTAAGATCGAGCGAGCCATCCTCTGAGGTCCACCTGGACAACCACACTCCCTTCTTAACAATCCTACTTCTCCACATCTAGCTGAAATAAGCTATTCCAACACCTGATTTTCATCGAAAGAATCTTTAACTCCATGCTACGACAAAAGGAAGAAGTGGGCATGGTGTGCCCTGTGTCCCTGGCACAGTAGGGGTGCTGACATGACTGAGAAGGGCTCACCTTGGCAAGCAAAATAATGCTTCCCAATTACCCAGTACTAGGACCCAATTTAAAATGAGATTTTACTGTAAATGTTCTCTCACCAAAAGGTAGGGATGGGGGGGGGGGCGGGCAACAACTCCAGAAATCACAAATCCCTCAATGGCAAAAATCAGTCCAGCTGCTCCCTTCTCTTGCAGGCACTCTATTCTTTCCAGCTCAAGATAAGGCCGGGGAGTGACAGCAGCACTCTAACTCTGCTTTACCTTCCTACTGCCAAACACAGTTTACATTTTTCTAGAAAAGAACAAATTTTCAATTTTATAAGGAATAGATATTTGGAATTTCCCTTAAAACCAGCTACAATCAGAGTGTAGACCATGGACTCTTGTGAGTCCCCAAAACCCTTTCAGAGCATCCACAAAGTCAAAACCTTTTCATAATATACCAAGATACCCTTTTGACTTTTCCCCTGTGTTGACATTTACACTGATGAGGCCAACACAGTCAAAGCAGCGATAGCAAGTTTACTAGTGGTCATGATTTCCTCGTGGCCACCAGCTCACATTAAGAGAAGACAAATTGAGTTCATTTAAGAATGTTCTTGACAAAACAACAAAAACTGATTTTGGTTATTCTTGCATACACATCTTTCTGGTCCTCTGTGAAGAACGGGAAGCATTTCTGCTACACACTGAAGCACCAAGGCTTCACCTGGAAAAGCACTCACACATCTTTTTTAAGTTGTGAGTTGAACTGGCTGGCCGCTTTGTGGAACACTGTTTTTACTTGAAAGAACACTGTTTTTACTTGTAAGACAAACCATGGTTATTCAGATTTGGGTCATCTGCCAGTGATTTTTTAAAAATGAACGAAGTGAGCTTGTCACTTTGAGGAAAGTAACTGATAGTGTTTATTTCCAATACTAAAATATGAGTTTTCAAGCACAACTCAGAATTTTAAAAACCTGTGAGCACAACAATGAACTTGACAACTTCCCATTTTCAAAGACTTCTAATAAGATGATAGTGACATTAACAAATGTGATTTCTAATATTGTATACTAGAATGTGTCAATATTTAGAAGATCAACACAATTCAACAGACCAATATTTTCCAAGTAGTATATTTGTGATGTTACAAAATCATACATGGTTAAAAGAGAGCTATTCAAATATTCAAAGTACAAGGATTTTAATCTAACTGCACAAAAAGTTGACTGATACAATTTCAGATCCCACTTTCCAACTAACTTTTAAGAAACTACCACTTGTTGAATTTTCATGTAGAATTAAAGAATATCCATAATTATCTAATAAGGAATTAAAATATTCCCTTGTTCACCTATAAATATATATGTGAGAATACATTATCTTCATTCACTTCAACCAAAACATTACAACAGCCCAAACTCAGCAGCAGAGACAGGATCCAGTTGCCCTCTATTAAACTGGAAATTAAACATAGTTTTAGAAAATATGCCACTTTGTTATTTATGTTACTGTAATGAGTTTATTATTTTTTAATAAATTAGTATTTTAAATTTTTCCTATTATAAATTTCTGATATAGTAAATATCCACAGGAAAACCCCTCATAAGCAAAAGCTCTTTGAGATCATCAAGACTTAAAAGCATTGCTTTAAACAAAACATAGTTTGTAAGTAGATGAGCGGTTACCTGTAGATATCAGTATCATTTACAAAATAATCTGGACACATGCTCTCCTGGCCTCTGTAACAAGAAGAGAAATGTTCTTTCTTGGGTTCACACTTTATTATCTAGAATGATCCTGGAATCTAAATGTCAAAAGAGAATCATTCAAAGTAAATTCTATCAGAACTAACATGGCCATCTTTGGTACCTATTCTCTAAAGGATAATGACTCAGACCTAAGTAAGTCCATGAGGTAAATAAACTTGTTCAATTACCTGGGTCTAGTTTCTACTAATTCATCTTAGTAGATGTACTAACAGACTATATGATTCAACAACTTATGGAAAAATTACTAAAGAGTTTCTACACAGACGAACCTGACTGAAGTTTTTCAGGCCAGAATCATCCCCACAGTGGTCTGAGGCAGCCCAAGATTCTATCCATGACCTACTTAAAAGCCCCAAAATCCAGGGGAGACTGCCTAAAGTATGAAACCCATCCACCTCAAGCATCTTAAGTCACTTGTTTTACCAAGCAGGGTCTCTGCGATGCAGACGCCTCGGCCAGATCAACGCAACTCTCACTGAATGGCCGCCACCGTGTAGTCCTGTGTCACACACTTAGGTGGTATAATCAAAGGGCAAGGAAAGAACTATTGTGAAACAAACAAAAACAAAAAACCCTGCTTCTATACTTGTGCTAAATTTGGTCTTGTCAAGAAAGGTATTTGTACCCTGATGTGTGGCTCCAGTTGGTTGGGGCATTAGCCTGAAAAGCAAAAGGTTGCCGGTTGGATTCCTAGTCAGAGCACAAGCCTAGGCTGCAGGTTCTGTCACCAGTCAGGGTACATATGAGAGGCAACTGAAGGCTCTTTCTCTTTCACAACGATGTTTCTCTCCCTCCCTTCCCCTCTCTCTAAAAATAAGAAATTTCTTTTTAGATTTGATGCCAGGAAAAAAAACATTTCTGAGAAAAAAGAAATGAACATACATTTCCTTCTTTCTAATTATATATGTTATCATGTTTCCCTTTGCACACTTACCAGGAAACTCAAAATATAATTCCATGCTCAGTACCAGCAACCAAGGCCATAATTAGCATAATCCCTTGCTCTTCCATTCCAGCACTGGATTTCCTGTTTCTATTTCACTCACGCGGATGCACACAGGCACACATGGACACACTCACGCACGCACACACATTCTTTTGTCAGAATGTCTCAAATCCTTTTTGGAAAAATATAAACTAAGAACTATAAGCTAAATTTCTATTAACTGTTTTTACCCTCTGCCACTAATCATGCATTACAAAATTTGGGGGCAACAATATCAACCTTAATATAGAAGTAATTCACCTTAAAGGAACATCTTGGGACAACTAACATTTCTCTGCTTGTCTTCAAGGCCAAATAAAGACACTACTGTCTTCTGATTGACAGAGTCACACAGACATACACTCTGACCTGGAAATATGAAAACTGTACCTTAGAGACCAATAAGCAAGATATGGCAATCAGCCATAAGCAGTTGAAAAAATATTTTGAATTTTTTTTCTTTCAGGGATTAGGAGACTAAATTCAGTGTCAAATTTTTAGACCTTTTTCAAGAAAAAAACACAATATTATCAATTGTGATAGCCTTTAACTTAACGAAACTAAATAATAACTAATGCTTTATATGAACTATTTGTGATGAAGAGTTCTTTGGGGGAACAATATTTTAAAAAAATTTTTAAATAACTTCCTGAAATATCACTTATACTTAAAAACAAGACACTATTCACATTACTTTAAAAAGCATGCCATGTTTAGCAACAAATTGGCTACTACACAACAAAGATTTATTCCAAAAATAACAAAGCGAATTGTGTCAATGTTACCACTGTGGATCACTATATTCTATCACTGTCTAACAGAGCCAAAAGATACAGGGTATCCATGGTTTTAAGGCCATCTGGTAAGAGGTGAGAGGGAATAAGAGTAGAAACACAAAGCTTATGATAGCTACACAGACAACAACAAACTCTTCTCTAGTTCTGGTTATGTTCTACCTCTTATTTTCTGGTGATTTAAATCATTTGTCTTGTTCTATTATACCCGAGTTGCCCAATATGTAAGTCACCAGCCACACATGGGTATTTAAATATAAATTAATTAAAATTTAAAAAATTAAAACCTCAGTTACTTAGTCTCGCTAGCCTCATTTCAGGTGCTCAGTGGCCACCCGTGGCTGGTGGCTACGACACGGAGCAAACAGCCAGTCTCATCATCACAGAAAATTCACATTTTCTATAAACACATCTTTAATGTGATATCTAAGAACATGGCAAGCTTTCTTGAAAAAACAACTTCATAAACAGTAGATACTTTCTGGCAAACTGCAATAGTCAGATAAGTATATTTATAAGGCTTTTTTTTTACTCCTAAACCTTGAATTAAAGGAAACCACTCCAGTACTTCATAACACAAAGAGAACATTTCATCTCATACAGACTGTGAATAGATTACAGTTCAATACGATGAAATATAAAAACATCATACATGATATTTGCTAACCATATTTCTGGTAGACGTTAGATAGTAATTAATAGGTTTCCTCTTTGGAGCCTTTTTTAAATCTCATTTTTCTGTAATCTACAGATAACAAAAAAACCAGGCAGACCGGAAGAGGCTCGGCCAGAGCCACCGACACTCTGGCGCCTAGTCCCCAGCGCCTAGTCCCCTCTGGCGGAAACCTGAGCGGTGCGCCAGCGCCACACGCCTGAGGCCTGTGGGTCCCGCGGCGCATCCCACGCCCCACACTGCGCCCCTGCAGCGCTAGGCCCTGGGGGGTGCAGCCCGGGCTCCCCCACCGCTCCGCAGCCTGGTGGACGTTCGCACTGGGTTCCAGCTAAGCTCTGGCCGATGTCTTTCCACCCGTGGGCCCCGTGGGCCGTCAGCCCGCGCTCCACGGGCCCTCCTGCCCGGAGCCATGCCAGGTGCCGAGTGGTGGGCTCATGGCCTCCACGCAGCACCTCCAGGCCTGGCTGCTCCCCGGCCTGGGCCTCTGCAGACACCCGACCGCGCACGCCCAGCTCCTGGGCTCCCGACACCCAAGAAGAGCCAGGACTCCATGGGGTGTGACGGGAGGTGGCCACTCCCCTCCCTGGGGAGGGGCGTGGGGCGCGGCCTACGGATTTCGGGGAGGACAGGGCCTGAGAGAGGACACATGATGGAGAGCACTCAGTGCAGGGTTAGAGGAAGGTGCAGAGTCCACGTGGAGGTGGGAGGGACCGGGCAGGAAACTGGGGGCAGGAGCGAGAGGCGCAAGGATGCGGAGAAACCAGGAGAAACCGAGACGAAAGGGCCAAAGGGGGCGACACTGGACAGGCACTTCAGAGGGACACAGGGATGAGGAGAAGGGGGCGCCGAGGGCGGGAACGGGCGGGAACAGACGGGCGGGAGCCGGGCGAGGCCGCACTGACCATGCAGGTGAGTCGCAGGACAGAGCGTGAGTGGGCAGCGAGACAGGCAGGGACAGTGGAGACCAGAGGAGTCAGACAGACTGAAGAGGCGGCAACTCAGCGTGAGGCGGTTTTCAGGAGTTCCACAGAGTAAAGAGCAGGGGGAAGAGAGAAGGGACACAAGGACGGACAACAGTGGAAACGGGCAACTGAGCAACAGGAGCAGACGGACGGACAGACAGACGTGTCAGGGAAGACGGGGAGCCCCCTAGTCTGGATGAGTGAAGAGTTGATGGGATGTGAATAATTAAGTTATGATGATATGTTGACTTGTGGCTTTATAATCTATTTAACATTTGCTGAATTGTTTCATGTATACAGATCAGAAGGAGAACTGTAAAACTCCAGTGTGTAAGGCTTGTGCATTTTATGATTACTCACATCACCAGACAGCTTCCACTTTGCGGCTCTTATTCAGCCAGGCAGCAGGGCTGCGTCTCAGTCAGGCGCGGGTCCCTCTCATTTCCCGGCATGGCATGTGGGGAGGCGGTGGGGCAGGAGTGGCTGAGTCTGTCACTACATGAGGCTTTTTCAAGGAATTTTCAAAATATCACATTTTTTTTCTCTTAAATGGACTTTTCACTTTATACCTCTCCTCTATTTAATTCATTGTTTTCTTGAGGTCTAGTGATAAATCTTAGTTTATTGAAAAAATAAATAAAAAGAAAAACTGTAGTGTATAACGTTTTTGAAGATGATAAGCAAAAGGGCTTTCCTTATAGCCAAACTGGAGCAAAGACATAACTGTGATCTTTCTAGAAAAACAAAACTGTGTGCTCCAAGCTCATTCTAAGGAGTCTCCTAACACTAAATTTTAATAGCTCTAAATAATGAAATTTTAAAAATGGCAACAGTGTTATGAGTTGCATAAAAATGGTCTCCAAAATTGTAAACCTCACATGCTCAAAACTTGAATCAGCTTATTTGAGAATTTTTTAAAGAATTTTAACTACTAAATCAAATGACAATCCTTTTCATCTTGTGTGACTGTCTCACTTTAAAGTATATAAAGTCACTTTTTAGAAACAGATTAGGATTTAAAAAAAAAACATTAAAAGATCATAAGCCAACAAACCAATGGAGTTCAAAGCTGCTACCAGTATGACTCAACAGGACCCACTAACTGAACACACTAATAAAACCATCTGAAGATGTGTGACAACACACCATGGAAGTACTCAAGACACTGTTAAAAACAAGGGTGAAGTCAATCACTGAATTTGTGGTAAACATTTGTAAGCTTAAATTTATATTTAACAAAGACTTATGCAGGGTCGGGTAAAAGCAGGTTTACAGTTGTTCATATGGAAAACAACACAATGATTAATAATTAATAACACAAAAATAAACCCTGTGCTTCACAGACTCACAAATGTAATCTATTTTTGCCCAACCTGGTACACATAGGTGTACATACAGTTCAGGGAGTTAAACTTTCATGCTGAAGGGAATACTCTCTAACTTTCCTTACAATACAAAGCAGGATGCCAACTTAACCTCTGCTGCTTGAAGTTTCTAAAAACTAAGTGATGATGTTCACCTTGGTCAAAACAAGGAAGAAATTAGAGACACTGACAAAGAGGTTGATATTTTATGTATAGTATCCCATTTCCTAGAAATTCCATTTTAAAAATTATAGTAGTGTGACAGAAATGTTTGCTTCCCCCATAAAAATCTTATGAAATTTTTTTGCCTTATGGAGAATCTGATAAATTGACTTTTAAGACATTGATATATAATATTCTGTTTTACAAACATTAGGGAAAGTTTTCCTACTTTAAGGTAAAAGAGTAGAAAGTGGGTAGAAAAAATTCCAAGATCTCATTTTAACAACCACAACAGAAGTTGCAGTTTAACATATTCAACACTTATTGAGGACTTACCCGCATGCCACACACTGTGATAAAACCTTTACAGCCATTATCTCATTTAATTCTAATAATCTGTGCAATTGGCACAATTATTTTCCTCAGGAAACTAAGACTCAGGGAAATTAAGTGAGTATCCAACAGTTTGACTTAGCAAAAATTTGGAAGACAGGTTCAAATGCAGTTCTTATGCCTATGAAGCCCCTGGTCTCACCATTCTGCACTGTCTCCTCTATTGGAGAGAAGTACCCTAGCCGACCTCCTAGTGTGTGGCCCAGTGGAGCAGAAGTCACTTAAAAAATGACAAAGAAATCCTTCATGGCTGGTGTGGCTTAGTGGGTTGAGTGCCAACCTACAAACCTAAAGGTCACCAGTTTGATTCCCAGTAAGGTCAGGTGCCTGGATTGCAAGCCAGGTCCCCAGTTGGGGGCATGTGAAGGGAACCAAGCCTGACCAACATATCTTTTGCATATTGTTATTTCACTCCTCTTTCACCCTCCCTTCCACTCTCTCTAAAAGTAAATAAAATCTTTTTAAAAACTTGTTTTAAATGACAAGGGAAATGTCAAATTATACAAATAAGCTGACACTCAACTCTTTCCATTAATTTAGTCTTGTAATTTATAGTTAATATGTATTATGATTCTAGCATCTAACATGGCATGGCATTGAAAGGATTTTCATTCAAGTCTTCAGTGAGAAAAACTTACTAAAATTGATCTGACGATTTGGCTCATTTTTACTCTATGAATAAGTGGCCTTTTAGTGGGCTTTTGTTCCCCCTCCCCTTCACCAATAATACCCAAACTTAGAAACCAATATGTAAATATTGGTTTTTAACTTTCTTGAAAAAACTAAAGCTGTGAGCTTTAAACTTGGTTCTAAGGACAGACCTTTTCCAAAATCAGACTCTGAAACATTTCCTTCCTTAAGCTAAATCTTCTACCATTATTTCGAAGTAAGAGGGACACCTGGTTGAATCAGAAGTTGAGTTGACACGGAGCTGCTGTGGCATCTGTCCCCAGTGTGGAGTATGAGTGAGCTCCATTTACATTCCCCATTGTTTGGGTAAACATCATTAAAGAGCAAAGAGAAAATATACAAAGACAAGCTGATAAAAATAAAATTAAGTCCTTATTAAATCACCAAAATTTTCCTCTACATAACTCTCACTTGTCTCCTTTAAATCCAAGGTCCACCTCCATGTATTTCAACAGAGCTCCTTTCTAAAAATGTCTCTGCAAGATGAGTGGCCCAAAATGGAGTCAGCTTAGTAATGGGCCAGTTTAAAGCAACACAGACATATCCTACTTGGTTATGGCCGTAGGTCTACTTCTGACCATGGTTACTTACAGGTTATCCCTGGATTTACAGCTATACCTACAAAGAATGAACAATAACATCAGAATGTCAAGTTTAAGGTAAACTCTCTTACTCCCTGCTGTCCATCTGTCAACCCCCACAGTGATATTAAATTTTAGCCATATCTTCATACTGACTGCCAATTCGATGTGTTTTTAACATTAACAGCAAAAACAAATAACATCATAACTCTGAATAATCCCACAATTTTATATATATTTTTAAGGTAAATAAATTGTTCTGGCTATAAGAGTCCATCAAGAGGCGTGATGGGCCCTGTGGTGTGGCTCAGTGGATTGAGCATTGGCCTGCTAAACAAAGGGTTGCAGGTTTGATTCCCAGTCAGGCCACATGCCTGGATTGTGGGCGAGGTCCCCATATGCGGCGCACAAGAGGCAACCACACATGGATGTTTCTCTCCCTTTTCTCCTTCCTTTCTCCTCTCTCTAAAAATAAATACATAAAGTCTATGTCCCCTAGAGCAAGGGACATAAAGGAAGAATAAACAAATGGGACCTCATCAAAATAAAAAGCTTCTACATGGCTACAGAAAACAGTATAAAAATAAGAACAGAACCAACTGTATGGGAAAACATACTTGCCAATGATACCTCAGACAAGGGTTTAATCTCCAAAATATATAAAGACCTTACACGGCTCCACTCTAAGAAGACAAGCAACCCAATTTAAAAATGGGCGAAGGACCTGAACAGATACTTCCCCAAGGAGGACATACAGAGGGTCCAGAGACATATGAAAAGATACTCAGTATCACTAGCTATCAGAGAGATGCAAATTAAAACCACAATGAGATACCACTTCACACCAGTCAGAATGACCATCATAAACAAAGCAACAAACAACAAGTGTTGGAAAGGTTGTAAAGAAACCCTCATGCACTGTTGGTGGGATTGCAGACTGGTACAACCACTATGGAAAACAGTAAGAAATTATCTCAGAAAACTAAAAATGGATCTGCCTTTTGACCCAGCAATTCCACTGCTAGGATTATATCCTAAGAACCCTGAAACACCAATCCAAAAGAACCTATGCACCCCAATGTTCATAGCAGCACAATTTACAATAGCCGAGTATGAGAAGCAACCTAAGTGCCCATCACTTGAATGGACCAAAAAACTATGGTACATTTACACAATGGAATTCTATGCAGCAGAAAGAAGAAGGAGCTCCTACTCTTTGCAACAGCATAGACAGAACTAGAAAGCATTATGCTAAGCGAAATAAGCCAGGCAGTTAAAGACAAATACAATATGATCTCACCTTTAACAGGAACCTAAACAACAAAACAAACAAGCAAGCAAAATATAACCAAAGACACTGAAATAGAGCACAGGCTGATATTGACCAGAAGGGAGAGGGGAGGGAATTTCAGGATAAAAGGGGAAGAGTTTGCAGAAACAAGTATAAAGGACACATGGACAAAAACAAGGGGGGGATGAAAATGGGAGGGAAGTGGGGAGGGCTGGGCAGGTGGGCTGGGATGGGGGTAAAAGGCAGAAAACTGTTCTTGAACAACAATTTTTTAAAAAAGCAAAAAAAAAAAAGAAGCATGATCTAAAAATTGAACTTTAATTTCAAATATTCCTGGATTCAGTAAATACTTTGAGACTACACACAGCCCCCTCATTAAAGAGCACGTTCAGAAATATAACTTCCACCCTGGCTGGTGTGGCTCGGTGGATTGAGAACCAGCCTGCAAACCAAAGGGTCGCTGGTTTGATTCCCAATCAGGGCACATGCCTGGGTCGTGGGCCAGGTCCCTGGTAGGGGGCACACGAGAGGCAATCACACATTGATGTTTCTCTCCCTCTCTTTTTCCCTCCCTTCCCCTCTGTCTAAAAATAAATAAACAAAATCTTAAAAAAAAAAAAGGAAGGAAGAAATATAACTTTCCAAAAAAAGTTTCAGAAAACAGACGATCTGAATGTCCTTGCCTATTCACTACCAGGAACATCCACCCTATAATGCTCTAAATCCCTAAACCAAGCAAGAGGCAGGGACCTCACAGCCCACCAAAAGGTAAAATTCTTATGCTAAGGCTGCAAACCTGCTCCAGCCAGCCCAGGAACAAATAAGAAGGCCACGAGTTAGAATGTCATTCAAAAAACTCTTAATGTTTCCAACATTACTACTTGTACATCCTCAATATCCTAACTCTTTATGCCTATAGCCAAAGCAAACAAACCAAAAACTCTTAAGATCGACACTTGCATATAGCTTCAAACAATTGTTTTTTCTATCACACAGTTAGTATTAAAATCCAAGAGTTCTGCTGAAATCTGTGGTACAGAATGATTTCTGTTAAAAAAGAAGGCCGTAGAGAAGAACAGGCTACATACACTATAAAGTCAATCAGAATCATTATGCTCATAAACAAGCATCCCCCAAAATGGCATGTTTCCTTCAAATATCTGCCTGGATAATAACTTTGATCCAATTATTAATATTAGACATAAGAAAACACCTTCCAGCCTTACCTGGCCATCACTCTTATCATCTAATCTAAACCAGGAAAAAGCAAGCAGGGTGATGAGTGGTTGGTACCTATGTTGACTTCTGACTTTTTAAAATAATGCCGACACCTGGCTGGTGTAGTTCAGTGGATTGAGCGCAGACTGCAAACCAAAGAATCGCTGTTTCGATTCCGAATCTGGGCACATGCCTAGGTTGCAGACCAGATCCCCAGTGGGGGCCCTGTGAGAGGCAACCATACCTTGATATTTCTCTCTCTCTTTCTCCCTCCCTTCCCCTATCTAAAAATAAATAAATAAAATCTTTAAAAAATAAAATAAAATAATGCAAGTCCCTGGCATTTTGTCAAGTTGCTTTAAATTTTCTACCAGCACCAACTCCAGTGCCTAACCGTAGGAGGTTCTCCTATATTTTAAAAAATGAATGCTTAACTCATAATGATGCCACCACCTACTAAAGTTTTGCAAGGCAAAAGCACAAGTTTGCAATTGACTTCCTTTGCTGATAAAAGAACTGTATTCTGTAACAAAGGAAGAATACGGGCATCTCTTTGTGGTTACCTAAAGATTATCTACAGATTGACAGCTATAGCTACTAAGAATAGAGAATGTCAAGATTAAGGTAAATTCTCCTATTTAGGTCTAGCAATGCTTTCCCCCTAACTTGTCCCCCTGATTGATCAACTTCCCAATTCTCCTTCCCCAGCCAACTACTGCTCTGCAGTGCCAGATACTGCCTTTCTGAGTGATCAATAAAGTGAAGCAGCAGCAGCAGCAGCAGACAGAAAAAACTGAAAGGAAAAGAGGCGGTGGGGGTACGCATACATAATAGTAAAAATAAAGGCTTTTCCCCTTACCTGTGGAGAAGAAATTTCATAAAGAAACAAGAATTAGGGGAGAGAGGCAAAGAGATTCTGAGATAGGGGGAAAAAATGACTACGAAGTACTAAAAGTATCCAAAAACCACTAGAAACCAAAATCTTGAAAATGGTTGTAATCTACCTTTCAAAAAAAAACTGGCTATGTATCTTTCTACAAGACAATAGAATATATTCAGACAGCATTCTTTAAAATCCAAACAAATGGAATTTCAATTCACTAATATCTCTTTTCATGTACTGATATCTATACAACACACACCCCTCCAACACTATATATATTGTTGATACCTAAAAAATTGTTACTGCTTTCCCGACCTTATAACCAGGGTACTAACAGCTGTCTTAGAGGTTGACTGTCATAATCAGACTGAACAATTTTAAATTTATTTATCCGCATAAATTTACTTATACTCAGCAACACAACTGATGGGTTCTGCATGTAAAACATATACTAGGTTTCAAAGACTTACACCAAATATGTCATTAGCAATTTTTATACTGATTAAGTATTGGAATAATATCTTTGATATATTAGGTTAATTTAATATGTTATTAAAATTAGTTTCACCGGTTTCTTTTTTTAATGTCACTACCAGAAAACTTAAAATAATACACATGCCTTACATTTATGACTTCTGTTACATTTCAATTAGACCACATTAGTCTAGAACACAGTAAGAACAGAAAGAAACAATAGCCTGAAAATTATACTGAAATAACAAAACCCCCTATCCATCTCAGTGAAGCCTTTTATCTCCACGCTGCCTTTACCACACCACCAATCTTTGTCCTTAATATAGTGCTTGGCACATAATGTGCACTCAATAAATATTTCTTTAGTGTAGTTCAGCAAAGGTAACCAAGACACAAGATTAAAATGCAGTATTAAAAGTAGCTTTGAAAGTAAACTAAAAAAAAAGCTTCTTGTTACCCACAAAATTTTTGATAGTCACAAAAAACAATACTTTTTTTACAAATTAAAAGACGCTAAGAGTCAAGGCTACCATTTAGTATGTGGTTCAGCTCATGCTTTTAGACCACAGGGCGAAAGGACAAATGGAGTAGAATTTTTTCCTTTGCTTTAACTCTACACATGGTATTTTCCATTTTAACCCTGTGCAACTCTGACCTCTGCAATAAACCAGCTACGTTGAAGGCAAATGCAGAGAGGTGTTCATTAGGCTGCACTGTATACACAGTGGTCAGAAGAATACCTTAACAGTCTTCATGAAAAACAAAAGGGTGCTGAGCGCACCCATCGGCCAGTAAAGTTGAGAGCAACCAAAACTGGATGTCATGCTTTAACCAAAGTTGTTATGAGCAAATAACCAGGCAGCCACCAACACATGGAAAAAGTGGAGATCTCTCCTACTTCCCTCTGTGAGTACCGGAGGGGCAGTCTGTCTCACTATGGGTGCTTGATCTCTGAACAGCACCTGAATTGCACATAGGTCAGAGCTGGGGGCTCTTTAGAGATATTTTGTCTCCCCCATTTCCACCAAACATCTTTAGGGGTATGAAAATATAACTATATCAAAAATGGTATTCATAGAAATACATGTTACTCTCTACTAAAAAGGTCTTTTCCTCTACTTCTGATCACAATTTGCATAACAGAGGCTTGCAATACATGAACATTTACTCCATAAAATTTATTAAGTAGTTGCCAATTAATCTGCCCATATCTAGAATTCTGCATTTACTGGGTGAAACGAGAGAATTTCAGTAAATTCTTGAGATTTACCAGGAAAAAGGTTTTCCCAGAAAGGTTAGTTTTTAAAGATATTTATAAGACATCATGGAAAGACAAAGAATTAGGCAAGCTGCACCACTGATTCTTCCAGGCCTTTTTTTTATAAATCTCCCAGGGGAAAACTGAGACATAGAGAGATTATTATCTCAATTTCAATGGTCCTTAAAAAAAAATTTATGCTTCTGTTCTCCCTCACTACGACCAGATTTCAGGACCAAATTGATGAAAGGCACACAAATGTATCCACAATATACATAATCTGAGAACACAATATTGAAGATCCTAAAAATTCTTGAAGACCTCACTCATCTGAGTGTAATTCATGAAGTGAGATACCTGTGTAGAACTGTGCAGTGTAAATTATTCAGAAACTCAGGGATTTGCCTGTAACTTGAAGGACAATCCAATCTTTCTTAGACAAGCTCTTCAAATGAACAGAATGATGTCCATGCGTTCCTTCTCAGTTGTTCTCACCTTTGTCCCCAATGTACCGATAAACATTCCATTTTCTGCTCTCAACTGCTCCTGAGGCACTGCAAAGTGTGTTCCTGCCAAAAACCTGCCATGGATATAGGACCTGGTCTAAGCTTCTCACCATGACCAACAAGGTCCCACAGGGGTCCAACCATGCAGCCTTCTCTCTCCCATGCCCCAGCCCCTACATTCAATAACATTGAGAGACATTTCCTAAGCCTTAGATTCTTTTTCCTCCCCCTTTACCCATAGTGCTCACAATGTGGACCTATCCTTCACTTCAGCCAAGAAGACATCACTTAAGGCAGAACAACCTCCCAGACCTCAGCCTCGCCCACTGGAAGAATGGGTTAGGAGCTTCCCAAAGCACTCAGTGTTTATCTCTACAGTTTGCTGTTCCTGAGAGAGGCTTACTGCACCACCTCTTCCCCCACAACAAGATCTCTGCATGGCCCCCAATCAGCAGTATATAGGGAACCTCAATATTTGATAGCTATTCCCTGCAACCAAGGAAATAAAAATGAAGTCAAACAACTCTGACAATAGTTAACAGTAAAATAAATGCTTGAGGTTATTTTTTAAACTTTGCAGCAAGCAATTCTGAACACGTGCAAATGATAATATGCCTACCATGTTAAGTACTGAAAGATGTTCTTGCTAATCTCATTTTGCCTCTAACCAAAAAGGCACATCAACCCTCCTTTTAGAGACAGTGCAATCCAGGCCCTGAGGTTAAGTAATCTGCCCTAGGCCATGGGGTCAGTAATCAGTTGTTAGTGCTTCGACTCCAAAGCCTGTACTCTTCACTTTATAATCAGGATTCTCAGAGTGGGGGTGGGGGTCACTGGATCTGTGAGCTCAGAACTGTTTCTATAGTGACACTGAGATGTGATTTTCCTTTCACTCTCATTCTCTGTGAATGTAAGTGGACTTTTCCAAAGGCTCATGACTTGTATGCATATGGTATGCAGAAGTAGATGGTAGAATCTAAGAAAATGTAAAGCAATGTCATTATTTTTTGTTTTAGAAAAGTTACTTTTCATTTAAAAATGTTATTTATGTTGACACAATGGTTTATTATTTTTAAATGATTAATGAATAAATATTTCAAATTGTCCTCAGTTTAAGATTCTAAGGCAGTAAATATCAACACATATAATGCTGCTAAACAATGGATCTTTGGAATCCTCAATAATTTTTAAGAGTATAAAGAGATATGAGATTACAAACTTCAGGAAACACTGTCCTGATCAACTATAGAAAAAATATATAAACTAGACTTTTCCCCCTTACAATGTTATAAATAATCAGGACAGTCTGGATGCAGGGGTGTGTCCAACGTTTTGGTCTCTGGGCCACACTGGAAGAAGAGCTGTCTTGGGCCATACATTAAATACACTGCAAACACAATCACAAAAAATATCTCATAATGTTTTAAAGTAAACTTACGACTGTGTGTTGGGCTGCATTCATAGCCATCCTGGGCTGTCTGCGGCCCGCAGGCCGAGTGTTGGACAGACACCCCTGTTAGAGCTTCTATTAAATATGTCTATGCGCCACAATTAACGTTACAGACCAATGAACTCTGACCTTTCTCATCTGTTTTCCTTTGTTGATTCTTCCATATAAAGTTAACTTTATCTTTAAACGTACTTCAATGTGCTAGATAATTTAGAAAATATCTGTTCAGAGCACATGATACATTTTAAACACACCTCCTATTTTTAAAAAGTGGAAACCTCAGAGTAAAGAAGTTAACAAGCCTATCTGAATGTCATTCTTCAGCAAAGTGTATCAGTATCTCAACCTGCTCTAGCAGCTTCCCTGCTACACCTCATGGTTTTGAATCACCATTCTGTCATATGTGAAATGCAAAGTAGTTTTTGTAGTTCTAAAAGCAAAACATGATTAGATAGATCTATGAGTGGAATGTGAGTCGTTCACAGGGAAAGGTATCAGGATTCTGTGATGGCATTTTGAATTACCCATATCATTATGCTCATCACACCCAGCAACGTGGGCTAAAAGGGGGTAATATATGCACAAATCAAATTTAGTGTTTTATAACTAAGGCTATATTTCATAATATTTAACCTGTTCCTTAAAAATGAAAGTTTACATTGCATTTACATGTGAAATGACAATTAAGGCTTGCATTGCCAGAGATCAGAAATTAAACCTAGAGTAGCATTAACATATGTGTATCAACCACAGGCTGAACATGATACCAGGCACATGGTATTTATTACCCCACTTGATCTCAGCACCCTTTGGGGTGGGTACTGTTTTACTGATGAAGAATCTGACATTCAGAGAGGTTAAGTATGTTGCCTAAGGCCCCCACACTAATAAATAGTAGAGCTGGGATTCAAATACTTTTCTGACTTTTAAAGTCAATGCTCTTCCCAAGACTTTACACCTCCTCAGTATTATTTCCAGAACTGAGAGTTTCAAAATATAAAGATGATGCAATGTTAAGCAGAAATAAGAAAGCAAACTCCATGAGCAAAATTTTAAAATGCAACTGAACTTATATAATGAAAATTCCTCAAATGTATTTGTTTACATCCTTTATTCAGTTTGGAGTTTATTCAAAATGGCACATTCGAGAAGTCAGAACTAAACAAAAAGGGAAATACACTGGATGTCCCCCAGCAGCTGGCCAGGGTACAGCACCGAGGGACCCTCCAAGCATACAATGACCCAAACATCACATACTCATATTCATTCTCTCAAATGTCCATTGAGATATTTGTACTCCTCCTAATTGGGAAAGCTGGAGGAGATCAACAATTCCCATCCAGGAATCAGATTATATTCACAGGGTGTCTCCTTCACCCTGCGCATGTCCTCCAGTGAAAAGAGATGCTGGGACAAGGACAAATCTAGAACCATTGCTCTGAAAAGATGCACCGCTTAATAAGGAACATCCCAAGGAAGAAAAGAATAATTCCTGGATTCCTGGAAAGGAAGTCAGATTCATCTCTGCCCTACAAGCCACCCAGACCTCAGGAACAGCATGCTTCAGGGAGAGAGCACTTTGGTAAATTTCGAGGAAATTTTGCTTTAAAGTGGAAATAAAGGAAAACAAATTGGCCAGGTTTGATCTTTTCTATTCCTTCCTTCACCCGTGTTTTCCCGAGGCCCTCTGCTCCCAGCATCTTGTCAGACTGCCTTTCCCACCTCCCCTTTCCAGTTGTTCAGGAACCACAGATTCCAGAAGCCCCTGGGCTGCAGGTTAGGAAAAGAAAGGAAGAAGCTCTCCTGGGTAGCAAGCAGGACAGCTCCCACTGACCTTGGGTCTCCTCTTGAGAATCTACAAGTGTGCCAGACGTCTGACGGCAGCTTCTACAAGACATGTCCTGCATCCTCAGGTCCTTCCAGACCTCCACTTCCCCAACCCAGTCTCTCCTCCCCCACACTCCCAGTGCTGAAGCTTCTGAGTCCCTGTTCTAAATGCCTCTCCAGTTGTGATACCCTAATCAGCTTTGTTTCCTGACCAAACCCTTTTGCTTTCACATTTTTTCAATCCCTTCTGTTCCATTCCTTGATCCCTGGTCCAAACTGTCCTCACAGGCCTGTACCACAGGCTCACAATTCATCTTCTAGTCCCCCCGTCATCCTGTGGCCTGTCTAATCAATTTCACTGGCTCCCCACTGAAGTGCAAATTTCTTAAAACAGAATGCCAGACTTCTACCACCTGCCCTTCCCTGCAGCAAGCTTGAGTTCCCATGCCCCATTTAATCGGTCATCCTCCAACCCAAAAAGCCACCCTCCAACCCGCAAAGTCATCCTCAGTGCACTCTCCCTGGCTAAGTCTCAGGCAAATTCCAAGCACCCGTATCCACAGGTATTTCCTCTATCTGGACAACTGTCACATAGTCATGTGTGATCTTTTACTCTCCTTTATATTTTCACATATTGGTCATGCTTCCCCAAAATGATTATAAGTTCATTAAGAACAAGCATTGTGGCCCTGGCTGGGTGGCTCAGGTGTTTGGTGCATCATCCGGTACACCAAAAGGTCACAGGTTTGATTCCCGGTCAGGGCACGTACCGGAGGCAACGAATTGATGTTTCTCTCTCACATTGATCTTCTCCCTCCCCCCACAATACCTCCCTCTCTCTCTAAAAAAATCAATAAAACATATCCTCAGATGAGGATTAAAAAAAAAAGAATAAGCACTGTGCTTTGCAGCTCTAACATCACCTATTGTGCCATGCCAACTCAGAGTTGCAAACACAGTGGAAGAGCAATATGTGTTTTTGACTAGTACTTGGAGTAACCTATACACATGGATATTAGTTCATTTTCCCTAGACCTAAGGCAAAAACACCAACACTTATAATGGAAAGATGTCCTTGTGAATGCTAGAGCTTAAAACTTAAATCTGTCTGCTTCTAAATTCTATAGGATAACAAAAACCCCAACTTACAAAGAGTAAGACTCCTATTTCAGGCTGGGAACCCAAGTCCCTTGGAGTGCAAGCACTTTCACTGTTTTCTATGATTTTCTATGGTTTGCAATTTAAATTCACACTAACATTCAACAGTTGGTAAAATAAATATTACAGAAGAACACATTTTGCAGCTTCCCAAGGAAATAAATTATAATTTTCTAAAAGAGGTGGGAGGGACTACCACAAACTATATTTTTAAAACAGAAAGGAAGACAGAAATAGAAAGAATAGAAGAAGGAAGACATGTTTGTTCTGAGTCCAATGTCCACCACCCTGTTGATAGTGACAACTTAGTTTCCTATGCATGCTTAGCACCAAGCGCAACTCCTGGGATAGGAGGAATCAAGACTTTTTGAATAAGTGAATAAATGCATAAAGCCAGTATATGAGAGAATAAATAAAGGAAGTAATATTTAAAAATGACATTATGGAGCAGCTCAACAAGATTAAAATTAAGGATCTCATAATGAAAATGCTTTGCATGACGTTTAAAGAAAAGTACCATTAGATAAGTTCACCAAGTTACATTTTATACAAGGCAGGCAGGATCGGAGTTCCCTTACCTGAGGCACAGGCACTTTCTGCGGGGTGTTCTGGGGTGATGGGTGGAGCTGTGCCCAAGGCTGGTGATGCGGGTGTGGGGGTGAAGATTGGTGGTGCAAGCCCGGGTGGGGCTGCATCGGAGGACAGGTTGGCAACTGCTGAAAAGACGGCTGCTGACCAGGGTGCTGCTGGCCAGGTAGCAGCCGTTCCTGGATTGCTTGTGGATCTACAAGGCCAACACCGGGACAACCATTTGGTCTCATGTGCCCGGCCAACTCCCTCGGTGCTGAGGACATGCCCATAAACGGACGAGACTGCTGCATGTTTCTGGGGCCCATATTCCTCTGTCCAATTCCCATGGCACCAGGGGACTGGTGAGATGGCTGAGGGTGGGGCATATTTGGATAACTGCCAACTTCCATTGGTATCCCAGCACTTCCAGGCCTGACTTGCGGAGGAGGAGTACCTGCTGGATTATTCATTGCTTTCATGGGTGACATGGGAGGCGGAGAGGCATAAGTTCCCTGAGGCTGTGAAGGATGCATAGTTTGTGTGTTCATTTGGTTAAGTGAGCCACTGGGGTGGATGGGCTGCTGGTGCATTAGTCCTTGACCACTGTTTGATGGGAATCCTACAGCATTGGGGTATCTGGGTACGGACTGATTCATTGGAGTATTATTTGTAAGGCCTAAATTTTGATTCATCCCTGTATTGTTAACTAATCCCTGATTTAGGTTACTGTAAGGATATCGAGAATACTGCCCTGAGTTGTTCATAGTAGGTGAGGGGACTGTCTGGCTCCGAGAACTAAAGTTAAGGGTTTGTGGCCTAACAGCCCCTTGTTGAGGAGGATTAGGGGAGAATCTGGGACTGTGGGCAACAGATTCTCCATGGAGAGCAGTGGGGGGGTGGTGGTGGAACTGTTGCACTGAGTGACGTAAGGAAGGTGCCATGCTGGGACTCTGTTGGGGCACGTGGGACAAGTGGCCCGGTCCTGAGGTGGCAATAAAAGGATTTCCCTGATTGAGGCCCTCTTGACCTTGGGAAAACTGGCTCATCCTCTGCTGTGGCTGACCGTGTTGCTGCATGGAAAAATCCCCACGTGCCATATAGCTGCCCATCTGCTGCATGTGCTGAGGGTGGCCCTGCGTGGGGGGCCCCGATGGAGCCGGCTGGGGCTGCTGCGGCTGCTGCTGGTAGGGGGCCCGTATCTGGTCTGGTACCTGAACAGCTCGGGGGCCCCACATGGAGCCACTGTCCACAAAAGATTGCCCGTGCCTTTCATTCTGCATGCCAGGGTAGACTCCCATCTGACCACCACCACTGCCACTGTGGGGGACCTGAGGAACAGGAGGGGTGTGATACTGCGAGTGAGGAGACGCGAGTCCATTCCCAGGGGTGCTGCTCATCATCCTGCTCGGCTGATCCATCAGGTGCATCTTTTGTTGTTCATACTGATTATAGTGATCGAAATGGGTCAACTTGGTTTGATTCTGATTAGTGGAGGGATGATGAAGGGGTGGCTGCAAAGAAGCAAAGCCCTGGTCCATCGGCATTTGCTGGCCCATGGGGTTCACTGGATTTTCAGGGTACCCACAATCTCCAAGGCCTTCGAGTCCTTCGCTGAAAATATTCCCATCCTCCCCAAAAAGACTCATCATTCCTGGATCTGCCATCTTCTTCCAACACACGGCTCCTCCAAACTACAGCCCAGGAGCTTGTCTGTGCTTCACTTCACCGTGGTGTTTGTCCTCAAAGCCTGTAATCCTTAACTAATCTTCTTCATGTCATTCCATATTTCTTTAATTCTCTTGGACCCTGCAGTGTCAGGCAAAGTCTGGATATAGGTCCTGGAAGAGAGTGGGAGGTGGGGAAGAGGAAGGAAGAAAACAAAGAATTAGGAACAAATGACAAAAACTGCCAGTATTTTACACATTTGAATTTGGTTTTCATCAACAATACTAATCTAGCCCTCTCGCTGAGCTGTATTTTATAAACCTAGTTCCCTTTAAGAGAAACTCATTAGCTTCTATCAGAATCATTATTGTGATCCGTTACTTAGAAAGCAAGCAAAACACTAACCTTAACCTTAAATTAATCCATTCACTCCACTTCCTAGCATTCCATTCTTGGATGGAATAGAACAAAAGAACACAACATGAAGCAGCAGCAGCTGCCACAGCAGGCAAGCAGATGTATGAATATAGCCAAGCGGCCCATCTGCTGAACCAAAGCCCTAGAAATGCTCTGGTTACCAACAGCCCGCCCTTAACCTTATTCCCCTGAGCAGTGTAATCAGATGAGCAGCCGCAGCTCAGAGGGCTGTGAAAAGCCCAACTTAGTTAAATTGACTAGAGGATTATACAAATACCAAAATCAGTCATTAAGTACAAATTAGATATTTGCAGCCCACCTACAACTATGTAACAGCCATGGAGGCATCAAATGAAAATGCGTCCATAATGATGTCAGAAAGCAAGTTTCGGAGTATAATAAATTCATAATTTCACTGTGTTTAATGGCAGGAATATACAAGATTCAGAAAGGACTGGGAGAAGAGCTTTCATTCACCAAGAGGACCAATTTCACTTGTGGCTCTGGGCCCACCACCTTCCCGGTCTGCACTGCCGGCAGAGGAAGTCCGATCAGAGTCATTATCACCCAGAGGCTCTGGGCTCTTGACAAACCAGGGGCCCATGTGACTACTCAGACAGACCCTAGCTGGATGGGCAGTTTCTATTACCATTTTCATCAACAGAAACAGAAAACTTTCCCCAAAACTGGTCAGAACTAGAAATTCTTTTACGAGAATAAAGTTTAAAGTATCCATACAAAAAATATGTAGATAGATCCACGCAGCCCTCACCCTTGTCTTAACCTCTTGGGATAAGGCAGGACACGCCCATGGGCAGGGAAAGCGGGCAGGCACATCAGTCAGCATCCTGTGCTTACAGCAGTCGATTATACGCTATCCCACGTTCCGCAGTCGATTCAAACAGTTCTGAACAGATTTTGTGTCCGATTAAAATAACCAATTTAAAGAATGTTTCAACAAGCAAAACAGGGAAGTATTTTTGTTGAATGCTAATTAAATGAACAACCTAATAAAGAACTAATTCACATTGGAAAAATGTCTGAAATCTTAAACATCTATGGAATTTAACTCATTTTTTTCCTCTTTCAGAAGCACATTAAGCATTGTGTGATACTGCCCAATTTGAAAAAACAATGTCTATGGAAGAATTTCCAAAGTGATGTTCTAAACAGACTCAGTCATAAATTCCACGGGCACACTCCTCTATGAGCATGAGGATGAACAATGGGCCACCCAGCACTGCTGAGAACTCACCAGTAAGACAGATAAAAAAAAAAAAATCAGTTTCTGCTGCCCTCTTCTAACACATTCCTAACAAGGGAAGAATTCTGCTTACAGAAAATGTAAACAACATTCCTGTTCGCTGTCAGAACTACAGACATAACACCTGAGGGGGTCTCTAGGTCTGTAGTTTTCAGGTGACAGCTGTCAGCTGAAGTCAAAGGTCTCCTCACCCTGCCACTAACTGCCATGAATTTTCTTATGTACTTTCTCCAAAAACAGGTCAGATGGGTGAAAGTAAGATGAGCACAAAAGCCATTTTATTTATAGACATGCTGCTTTACTACACAACTACTTTAAAATCCAAAAGCAAGAAAAGGAGAAATCTCCAGGGCCAAATAAAACAAATACTTATAAATTAAATTTACTCCTAAAAAGCCTAAGCAGTCAGTCTTCATTTATTCTAGGCTCATTCTAGCTTTCAAGGAAATAAATACTGAAATGGACTTGATAATAGCTTAAACCAGCCGTGCAGACTAACCACTTACCAAAATAACCTTTCAAATTAGCTTAAGGAAGGCAATGTCTACTTATATGTCCTTGATGGCCTTGTTTTTATAGGCTAACAGCCGCATCCTCCAGGGTCTACCCTGTGATATGGGAGGAAATGCTACTACTGCCTGGATGAGGTTCCCAGGCAGCTCCAGGGAACCGCCCCGGGCAGAGGCTCAGTCAGCCTGGAGAAGAGGAAACAGAATTGAGCAGAGGGGGAAAGAACCTGTCTGCTGGTGTGGGAAGGGTCGAAACAGAGCACTTGCTGAAAGTAACCCCACCTGACTCTTGGATTTCTACTTCCCTATCCCCTCCCACGAGAGTCCATTTTCCAGTAGCATGGAAAAACAACAGCGTTACCTGGAATCAAGTAAACACATTGCCCACCACAACTGTGACCACAATCAGGACAGCTCTGGGCAAAGAAGTTCAAAACTATGGTTTAGTCTGCCATTAGTAACTGCTCCCGCTTGCTCAGACAGCCGCCACCTACCACTGCCTTCATGCCCCTTTTCTGACCTCAAAACTGTGCTAGTGACTATGCTAGGAATCCATCTGGTAGTTGGATTTCATATTTCTCATTTGAGCTAATCTAATTAATTTATTTTGGTCTTTTTAAATTTGATCAAGACCATTTGAATACCCACGTTCCCAAGTCACAGCTGCAACACATAATTTTGTTTCTAGCAGATGTTCATTTAAAACTTCTTTTAGAAGCCTGCTCCCTTCTCTACACTCAGTGTCTACATTTCTATGTCTAGAGCAGCACTGTTCAAAGGGCCATCAAATCAGAACCGTATGTGATTAAAACATTTTTAATAGCTACATTTAAAAAGAAACCCAAAAAGAGTGAAATTAATTTAGTAATAGTTTTTATTTAATCCATATATGCAAATATTATCACTACAAAATGCAATCAATATTAAAAAATGAAGAAGACAGTTTACAGCTGTTGGTGCTGAGTCTCTGAAACCCAGCGCGTACTCCACACCAGCACATCTCAACTCCCGCTGTCCACAATTCAAGACGAGCACATACATATGGAGCCCGTGGCTCCTTACAGCATCTTTATAGATTGTTAAGAAGAAGAAAGAGATACAAATTTTAGGTGTTATCAAATAATCCTCATAGTTATTGCCTGGGTAATAAATATTCAAGTTGTATTTATGTTTGACTCAGTGTTAAATAAAAACCAGGTTAAATCTCGAATCACATTTTTTATTCAGAACATATTTACTGAGCACTTACTATAATCCAGGTCTGGTATAGGTGCTCAGATATGTCTCAATAAAGACTCCCTTTGCTCTCTTGGAGCTTACATTTTTCTCTAGGTCACAAGCGACAAACACAAGGCCCACAGTCCAAAGTCAGCCCTCCACCTTGTTTTATCCAGCCCGGCACCTTGTTTCTACCTGGCGGAAGCACTGAGCTCTCACTTAACTGTTAAGGAGTAGCTACATTTATACAGTCCAAAAATTACATTTGGCCCTTTGAAGGCGACCTCGAGGCTGATGTGGCCCCCAGTGAAAATGAGTTTGATACCCCTGTTCTAGGTAATCAACCTCTCACCTAAGAATTAAGAGTTGGGGGTTATGTCATAAAAATTAGGACATCATTTTACAAAACATCTCTTATTAATTTATGATGGCAAAGTATTTAAACTACATGTGATATTATAAGGTACACAGTAGAAGATACAGCACCCTATTGGCAAGTATGTTCTGAGACCAGAACAAGCTCCAAAGGTGCATGTGTCTGGGAGTGAGGAGGGGCCCCAAGAAGACAGCTCATCTGAGGGACTCGCCACCACTGCAGAGACTCACTGGAAACCCACTGTGAACATTTCAGAGCTGGCAAGCACTATGGAGAACATCTCATCCAAACCCCACTTCATTTAACGGATGAAAAAGCCCTTTTTCAGACTGAGAAGGGTAAACACCTCCCACAAACTATTCAATGACAGACAATCCCCAACGATGATCAAGAGGTATATAGATGAGATGGCAACTGTCCAGGGAGGGTGAAATGTTAAAGGCCCAACTAGGTCCATTTTACTCAGAGAAGTCACTAAAACACTTACTGAGACTAGCAAATAGGAGAGCTTACTTTCAAAAAAAATTATTTATACACTTTATGACTTTTAGGAATAGCATATATTAACACTACATTAAAGCTGTTAGTTAATATCATTGAAATAAGCATGATAAAAAAAATAAATAGATCTAAAAAAAAAAACAAGCAAACAGCACATAAAATGGGAGGTGGAAGCAAAGGCTGTACAACAAACCAAGATGAAAGAAGTTGTGTAAAACTACATATTACTATTTTGAAGTGAATGTCTGACCTCCCAAAATTTCTGTAATCAATGCTTGAATTATTGTGTAGCCACGTTTTAATTTGGTATCACAGTGACCTAGAAAGCTAGCAGGGAAATAAGTGAATACAAAAACCTTTTACATGGTAGAATGTCACCCAAAGGAGGCTTTTTTCATAAATATCTAACACCTGGTCAAGTGCAAAATTAAAGGATGACTGCCTTTCAGGTGAAGACTATTACTGTTCTATAGCTTCATTTCTAGTTGTTCTCTTTCAATTTCTCTCCTCCACCTCCAAAGAACCTGGGGTATAGAACATAACAGTGACAATGATGCTTGGGACCCAGTGAAACGTGTGTCAGAATTTCCAAGGGCGTGTCTAGCACTTGGGAAAATACTCATCACCACCCTCAGCACAAGCCATGAAGCAGCCTCAGTCATCAAGGGTACAAACTATATCCAGGGAGGTGCAGGATCCATGAGCTGATAGGTGAAAACACAGAAGATAAAGGGCCCAGTACTGCTCAGTTTCTACTCAAAGTGAACACCCTTTCAGCCAGATCACAAAGGCTGTGGACAGTGCACCAGTGGCCCCCAACAGCAGCTGGGGAAGAGGAAAACCTAGCCAGGCCAAGACTTGCCGTGGGAGAAAGCATCGATCCAAGGACAATGACTCAGAAAATGTCTCCAAAATCAGAACATCAGCTCACCACAAGTCAATTCCAGATCTGCCTCATGGACCAGATGATACCCTTCCTGAACTCCCTGGCCAAGACCACATTTTCTTCCTCATTAGTATGCATGGGTAGTGCCAATCCACTGTGACTATACTGTCCTACACAGCAGCCACTAAGCACATGTTGCTACTTAAATTAATTAAAACTAAATAAAATTTAAAATTCAGTTGCTCAACTGCACAAGCTACATTTCAAGTGCTCAAAAGCCACATGGGGCTGGTGGTTACTGTGTGTATATGGAAAATTCCATCATTGCAGAACATTCTATGGATAGCTCAGCCATACGTTTCTTCTTACAGGTAACATTCTTAGATAATAACCATATCAAATAGTAGCAATTCTCTTTGATGAAAAACATTTTGATCAGAGATGAGTATTCTTTCAAAGGTCTACACCTACCCCTGTAATGAAAATGTATAGTAGTCTTTCAACATATCATACTTTATATTAATTAACTATATTTTTCAACCTATAAATTATGTCCTTTCTATATTATCTCCAAACATATATTTTTATTTCTTAATAAATAATTTTTATTATGTTACATATGATTCTCAACCATACAAAATTCATACACTTAGGGATATTTGATTTCAAAACCTTTCGCACTCATAATCGCCATGTTACCATTGCCCTTTAGTAATTTCCAAGCTTAACTTTTTCAACTAAAAATCTACATAACTATAGTGAGGTCACTATTTTTCTTAGTGGCATTGTATGTTATTTTCATTCACCATTTTATTGGAAGGAAAAGATGTAGAAAGAACAGAAAAGAACCTGAAATCCTTCAGAAGGTCTCTATTAGTCCAAACACCAAATGAAAAAAAGGGGGGGAGAAAAGAATTGCTTTTATAGTTAGCTTACATTTATATCACTAGGTAATCTTCAATTTTGCTGATGTTAATGGAAGATACATATTTTTAATAGGGAAAACTATGTGCAGAATTGACATTATATAGAGTAATGCTATGCTTTACATCAGTATTCCCTGTAGCTGATAATAGTTATCTCCATCCATACCTTCCACCCAGCCAAAAGATGTAATAACCCTCGATCCTTCCCATCATTCATTCATTTAAAAAGTGTTTAACGGGTGCCTACTTTGCATAGCATTTCAGACACTGGGCATACAGAGTTGAACAATACAGATGTATCCCTGTCTTATATTGCCTGCTATTGTGATAAATGCCCCAGATATCCTGTGTATTCAACCCACCCACCAACCTGCTGATTCTGCCTCCCACATACCTCACAAGTCTACCTCACAAGTCTACCTCCTCTTAATTCACACTATCTCTGATGAAGTCAGGCCTTTGTGGTTCAGTGAAGGACAAAGCATTACAGGCTGACTGGTTTGCCCTAGTCTGGTCTCAACGCATTCACACAGCTGATTAAATGATCTATTCTAAACCACAACATTCATCATGTCTCTCCCCTGATTAAAATCCTTAACAGAGTTGCCACAGCTTTCAGGATCAAATCCAAATGCTCTAGCACGGTGGAAGGCACTTTGTAATCAGACCCCCAAGTTCCCTTCCCTCTGCATGTGAAACACTCACAATTACCCAGGCTAGGTCTGTCAAACCACTGGAAGTTCAGTGCCAATGATGCATTCACATCCTCACACTTGCCTTGCCCCTATCAGCTGCCTGCTTACCCTTGCCTCCCCACATCCTGCTCTGCACAGTGCAGTCTGGCCTCTTTTAGTCTCAGTTCTTTTTGTTACCACCCACCCAGGGCAGCTTCATAACCCCTAGCCCTCTCCTTCTCAGGCTGATTTTGAAACCCTGGCTATGATTTCCACCACACCAGGGGCAACAGCTACAAAACCAACAAGTGGTTATTCTTGTTTGTTTACCTGCCTCTCTCCCTTGCCTTTTGAAGGGGGTCCTGGAACCACAGGCACCCCGAGGAGCTGGTGAGAGATGCAGTATCTTGAGTGCACCCAGACCTCCTGACCTAGAATCTGCATTTTATGAACAGGGGCCCCCAGTGATTCCTGCACATTCTCAAATTCAGGAGTCCTGCTCTCAGACTCTGAGCTCCTCTACAGGTGTGAATCCTCTTCAATTCATGGGAAAACAAATAATCAGAAAGAAATAAATCATCCCAAAGAATTACAAAGCAAGTAATGCATATACTCTTGGCATTCATGACTGACAAAGAAACAATACCGACCTTATTCAAAGAATTATGAATAACTCTTAGTGACAAATTTTAATTTGTAATGGTTTGCAAGGAGTGGATATCTAAAAGTGGTTTAATTTTAAAGATACCTCCATCTGCTTGCCAATCATTTTTGCAAGACAAAAAAAATGCAGTTAACATTAATATCTAATGCTATGTTACATAACATACTATTTCACAGGTTTCTTGCAGAAGTCTTTCGGTTATTTCTACACAACTTTGAGGAGTCTGAATATTCTGAGCTGCCTTTCAGATAAACATGTGTTTTTCCCCCTCCACATAAGAGTGCTAAGGCTAATGTTTTTTTTTTCAAGGCAACTAATGAAATACCACTCAACTAACAGTTTATAGAAAATGCATGGCCATAGCACTAATTTTTTTCTAAATGGGTCAAAAGGCGCATTCTGTCCAATATGTAAGTTGTGCCACGAAAGCACAAGAATCATGGCAATCAATGCCCTTTAGAGAACAGCCTCTTTATACCCTGCGATTCAACACTGACATATCACTCGCTGAAATTAACTCCTTCAAAACTAAAGCCCTGAGGAGACAGCCAGCAGGCAGCTGACCTGCTTGTTCCGCATCAGGGCCATCTTTCCATTCAGTCGAGTGTGTTGCAGCAGCAGATCAGGCCACATTCTAATACCACTGACAGTACTCAACATTATATGGCAGGAGAGAAATAAGGAAAAAGGTGTATATACATGTCTCTACATATCTCTATATGTAATATGTATCTATGTCAGATATGTGGATCTATCCTATATCTTTTTATTGCTACCCTAATCAATTTTATTATAGATAAAAGGGAAAGCAAGTAAAGATAGGTCCAAAAGTAAGTAAATAAAAACTTTTAAGTGGAATTTACTTGAAATACAGAAAAATTAAACTCCAAAAAATGTATTTCAACCCACTTCAAAGATGTTTATAGTGCAGACTATAAATTTTACAAAACTTGGCCACTGCTAGTGTGTTAACAAATACTGTAAAACATCCTGAGATAGATTGAACTAGCAATACTCAATTGGTCTGTAACGGCAAATGATGCCACATGTTCACTGGCCTAATAAAAAAAAAAAAATCACCATTTGAAAACATTTTCCCACTCACTCTAGACCTATTTCCAGCTACTGACTTCACACACACACCCACGTGGGTGATGTCAAAACTACAAAAAGTGAGGCTAGGACAGAGGAGGGAAGGACAGAAGGAGGAAAGGAAGGAGCCGTGGGGACAGCCTCTGTCCAGGGACACCTGGCAATCACAAATCCCTCTAAAGCTGCCCCTGAGGTAGGGATGAGCAACATGCTGAGGGGTTGGAAAGCAACAAACAGCCAAATGCTCTTGTAAGAACCATGATTTTTGTATACTTACTACAGTTGTTACTGATTAACTGATTGGCAATTTCCCACATTCCTCTGCATTTTTAAAAGGTTCTGGGAAGCTGAAAGGAGGGATCTATTCCTTTATCACAAGGGGAGTTTTAAACCTGTCCCCAATTCTGCCTGGTTTGAAACACAGGGAGAGAAAGGGTAGATAGTCAGTCTTCTCTGATACACACGCTGCCAACATTCTAGAGAAGAGGAGATGAGAAGAGATGAGAGGAGAAGAGAAGAGAAAAGGAGAAAAGAGAAAAATGAAAAACCACCTTGGGCAACACCGCAGCTGAAAATAATTAATCTATTTTCTCTGCTAGAGCAGAGTACATGTGCTGAGAGGAGCCTTATCCATCATGAATAAACCTGAGCAGAGACAGGCGAAGTGTCACAGGACACCAAGGGCAGAGATCACACAGTAACCTCTAATAGTTTTCTAAGACCCCATATTTTGTCCAAAAGAGAAATATACAGGAATTATAAAATTCTGTATTTCCATCAAAGAAGCTTGCGATATAAAAGTGAAATACAACGGCTGAGGAGGTCACTGGAAGGTAACTGGAAAAAGTTTTTGGAGAACTGCACATAGTTTCAAAAAGGTAAATCTATAGGGGAAAAAAGGGAAGAAAATGCAACTTATTCAGTAACTACAGTATTAAATTTCTATTGCAAATAAGTATTTGACAAAGCAAGTGGAACTGAGGCTAGGAGACACAGTACACAGTTTTGCATCTACTACTTCATAACCATTATGACTTACAACAAAGCTAGAAACGCTTTTCTATACCTACACTATCATTCATGTGAGTAGGTTCTACAATGCTACAATAACCAACATTATTTGAAAATCAAAATGATTATCAAAAACTATTATGATAAAATAACTACTGTTAATCAAAACTATCAATTTCATGCAACTAAATAAGCCTGCTTTATCTTTTAGCCAAATTAAATATCTTCATTATATTAGAACATGATAAAAAGGCTAATATATTATCCACAAACTCTGTATGTTTAATTTTATAATTTCCTGCAAAGCTCAACCCTAAATTGGCCCCTCTCCTCATTCCCCAAAAATCTTCTGAGCTTCCTCCCCTGATTAGCTGTGCACTGTGGGGGAAAGCTAACTTTATGAAATATCTTTTATACTATTCTAAGTAAATTAATTCATAACTGAAATCTGTCTAAAAAACACAATACATTCTATAACAAATTATTCTAGTATTTTACTGTGCCACACTATTCTAATGTCACTGAAAGCTTATTGTAGTGGCCTGCTTTATATATTTCCCATAAATGCCATTCAACTAGCCAGTTGTAAGTACTTTTTACATGAGTGTACCAGATTCCTGATATTGGGGTATTGTTCTAACTTGCAAATAAATGTTATACTTCAGTTTGAAAAGGGATCCTACTTATGTAGTTGGAAATTTCTACATTGTGTCTATTTTCATCACAGATGAAGTTCACCTCAAGTTAACAAGTAAAAGCGACTTGTAATAAGAGAAAAAGGCAAAGTGAGAAAATGAGCATCTACCAGGTGTGACATTTGTTTTGCATAATGAGAATGATCAATGTAATTTAAGGCTAACAATGAAGCCTCATAATTGAATTTGTACTTGATTTAATCTAACAATACTAAAAGGGCCAGATACTTAGCTTTAAAATACAGAGTTTACTAAGGCCTCAGACTGCTGCATCTACCCATTTGTATGGTTTCAATGACTTTAACTACTATACATCAGTTGTTAATAAAATCATGATCCAGATAAGGAAATCTAAATAAGTTTCATCAGTGATCGTATTTACATCATATTATACCTAGCCACATTTTTCAAATTTCCTCCCCCATATCTGTTACATCCTAAACATACCACATTCTCCACTTCATGCCCATTTGAAATATTTTTTATTTGAAAATATTCACAATTTCTCCTATATGCAATTCTGAAGAATATACATAAAAGTCTCTAACTATGCTACCAAGAGCTCACTACCTTCAAAGACCAGTGGCTACGACAAACATCATCTCAAAGTTTCTCACACAGCCTTAAGGATTCTGTATGTGAAGCAAAGTGCCCCCCGTTACATAGAATACTGCCTATACATCTTCAGAGGCATTTTATGTCTAGAAAGAGCAAAAAGTGCTCTGAAGTTTCTGCTGCAAAAATATACTCACAAGCCCTCTGTGCTCTAGTTTGGTCACTTGTCAAGAGCTCTGCACTTTCAACTGCCAAGATTCCCTAGAAACTAAAACTCTATAATCCTAAAACAGTGAGAAAAAAAAATTTTTTTTTTCTCATTGTGGTAAAGGGAAAAGTCTTTTAATACCATTGGGCACTAGAAATTTGTTAAGTCATCAATATGCAAATGATTTCTATTGGTTGCATACAGACTTAGCAGTTAGTATCTTTTTTACTCTATCAGAATCATTTACAACTTTTTGGTATGATTAATTTAAATTTTTGTTATTTTACTTTTGAAAGAATTCTTGTCATTTTTCCACATTTTCTTTGAATAAATGATGTCCTGTTGAAAGGTAAACTTGTGAACACAGACTATATTTCAATATTCTTCCACCATGAACCATTTAAATATCCTCCTAATATGCCCAGAGTGCCCAGATAGGTGAGTGCATCGAAGAAGACCCTGCATTTTACGTCTATCACTTTGTAATCCCAGTGCCAGGCCCAGTGCCTCAAAAATATTTAAGGCATAAGCCATGAGATGGCTTGTAGTAGTATACATCTTAGTATACTACCAACACACCCTCCCCTGGCCACAAAAACATGGCAGAGTCGACAAGCTGCACTGCCTTCCTAAGATTCTGTTCACACGGGCAAGCTGGTGGGACAGGGGGTGAAGGCCTCTTCCATCCCTCTACTCATACTGCTCCATTTAAACTGAGAACAACATCCTGGTGACAATATTCTAGCTGTACAATTCCTTGTTTGCGTAACGACCATCTCCAGCCTTCAGAGAGGACCTCCTAGATCAGCGTGGCCTAGGATAGTTTCTAATCAAGAGGGTCCAAAGAACTAGGCAATCCCTTCTCAACTTTCTGTTCTACCTATATGTACACCCAAGAAAGAAATGCATTCATTGCTTATACTTGAACATCTTTTCCCTTAACAAAGCTCAAAGATCTCTACCTACTGCTCTCACCTGTTTTAAGTTCCACTGATATTTGCTAACAATCCAACATCAAGTATCATAAAAAACTATAATGCTATCTGGCATCCACAAAGAATAAAGTGTTTGACATAAATTTTGATGATTAATTTCACCTAGCCTCTTTGTTCACAGCTTATGTTTAAGCATTTCAGATGTGAATCCAGTATAAAAGAAGTAGCCATATGCTGAAAGTAACTGGTTCTTGATAAATCAAAATCTTTTTTTGATAAAATGATTTTTCTACACTATAATATTCTTTAAAAAAAAAGGACTTTATTTATTTATTTTTACAGAGAGGGGAAGGGAGGGAGAAAGAGAAGTAGAGAAACATTGGTCTGCAAACCCAGGCATGTGCCCTGACTGGGAATTGAACCCAAGACCCTTTGGTTCGAAGGCCAGCATTCAATCCACTGAGCCACGCCAGCCAGGGCTACATCGTAATATTCTTATGTCTTCATATAAATGTAATTTGAGCTCCTGAGTTTGTTTCTGTGAATTTTTTCTGACTCCACCAATACTATCAGTTATTTTATTGCTCTTGGGGAAAGTGTTTTGGTAAAGCTAAGAATAGAATGAATGCCAAGAAGCACACAGGCCCCCCTCCCAACAGTCCCTACGCTGTCCAATACAGCAGTGGCTAGCCCCCCATGGCTATTTAAACTTAAATTAATTAAAGTTATATAAGATGTTAAGTCCAGTTCCTCTGCAACACTAGCCATGTTCAAATGCTCATCAGCCATATATGGCTAATGGCTACCAAAATGGGCACAGCAGAGCTCACTTGAGTTTTCATCATGACAAGAAATTTACAGGCAGTGCTGGTCTCAAGGAGTCTGTCTAAGCTGAGACCTAAAAGACAAGGATAGGACTGGCAGGTAGAGAATGTGGGCAAGCAGGGAGAAAGAGAGGACTGAAAATCCATTCCTGAGGCTCAGAGAAGCAGAGTACACTCAGATGTCCGCAAATACCTCTATGTGGCTAACATGGAAGACAGACAGTGAAAGGCCTTGGACTTCATTCTAAATTCATGGAGAAGTCATGCAAAAATTTTTGAGTTAATGCTGTTTAGAAAGATGAACATTTTAGAAAGAATGCCCCTTACTAAAATGTGTATCACATAGTGGGAGAGGTGGGGATGGTACAAAACTAGGGCCAAGAAAACCAGTCCAAAGGCTCTTACAGGAATTCAGGTAGGAGATAGTGATACAGCAAAGGAAAAGGTGGAGATACTCCAGAGACAGAAATGCCCAACCACCTGACTTGGTTTCTGACTGGATGCTGGAGGATGAAAAATGACAGGTCTAAAATGACAGGACTCTGGCTTGGGTATCTGAGCAGACGTAATACCACTCACTGAAACTTGGGGAACAAAAAAGAAGTAGAGTTTATATGTGGTAAGGGACAGGTGTTGAGAAATCTATATGGACCTATCCAGTTAGCAACACAATATAAAAGGGAAGAGCTCAAGACAGAAAGCTGAGCTGAAGGCATGGCTGTTCAAGTCACTAACAAACAGAAGAAAAGCAAAGCCTGGGAGTGGTATCACCCAGATAACATGTTTAGGGTGACAAGAGAATAAACAGGACAGAGTCCTGAAAAATGCCCACACTTACAGGACAGGCTGAGGAGTCCGCCAGCAAGACAGAAGCAAACACCAAATTAAAGTTTTAAGGAAGTGACCAACAAGTTCAAATGCTCTAGAGAAAGAAGATAAAAGTGTCCATCAAATGCCACAAGTAGATATTACTAACTTGAAGACTAGTTTATATAAAGTAGAGGAGGCAGAAGCTCCAGTGTTCAAGTTAAGGTGATAATGGGTGATAGAGACAGTAGATATCGCTCCCAACTTCTGAGCTAGCAGGTAAAGAGAAAGCCAGCTGCAGTGGAAGTAGATTGATGAAGGACTAGTTATTTGTCTACGAAATTTGTCTACTAGTTATTTGTCTCCTATGAAAGATAGGACTGTGTCCAAACACAAGTCATGTAACCCTGGGCAAGTTCCCTAGTCTCTCTGTGCCTCAGTATAAAATGGGGATAATAACAGTATTTATTTCATAGGGTTACTGAGAGAATTAAGTGCATTAATATGTGTAACACACTTAGAACAGTGTCTGCCACTTAGTAAGCACTATATGAGCATTTGTTAGGTAAAATACAAAAACACTAAAAAGAGGCAGCATAGAAAGCAAGAGGTCTAAGAAGGGACATAGAAAGAAGGGAGACAATTAAAGACATGAGTCTCCAGAGAAGGGAAATTGGAGAAGATCCAGTGCACAGGGGGCAAAATCAGCCTCTTCCACTGGGACCAGGAGAAGGAGGTACAGCTACAAAGAAGTAAACAAGAGGTGAATGTGGTTTCACTGCAATGGCTTCATTTGGCTTGCTGAATTCAGAGGGAGCCTATGGTTATGAGATTTGAGTTTTAAAGAAAAAAAACTGAGCCCTGACTGGTGTGGCTCAGTGGGTTGGGAGGGGGCGGGGGGAGGGTGTTCTGCAAACCAAAAGGTCCCTGGTTCAATTCCTGGTTAGGGCACACGCCTAGGTTGTGGGCCAGGTCCCTGGTTGGGGGGGCATGCAAGAGCCAGCTGATCAATGTCTCTCTCACACATCCATGTTTCTCTCTCTCCCTCCCTTCCCTCTCTCTAAAAATAAATAAATAAAATCTTTAAAGGAAGAAATTGACAAAAACACAAATAAATGCCTGTGGGTTAGAAGAATTCACCTTGTTAAAAGCATCCATACTACCCAAAGCAATCTTCAGATTCAGTACAATCTCTATCAAATTTCCAAAGGCACTG
Source organism: Phyllostomus hastatus (assembly GCF_019186645.2). NCBI lineage: Eukaryota > Metazoa > Chordata > Mammalia > Chiroptera > Phyllostomidae > Phyllostomus > Phyllostomus hastatus. The sequence goes on along the minus strand of NW_025334017.1, from coordinate 6,542,857 downwards.
TTCACAGAAATAGAATAATCTTAAAATTTGTATGGAACCACAAAAGACCCTGAGAATAAAACAGAACAAAATGGTATAGTCACAGGGCACCATGAACCCACTAAGTTCTGAGATTCACTCTGAAATGATGTCCTGTTCTAGAACTTCCTCTTATCAATTTTAAAATACAGACAATACCACCTTCCTCTAATTCATGAGGACTAAGTTAGATTGTATACATAAAGCACTTCAACACAGTACTGGGTGCATAATTAGCATACAACGCAGATGGATCACTTTCTCCTTTAACATGATAAATTTAAATATACAAAGTATGTCAAGCAGGCAAGGCTGTGTCTCTCTGCTTCCTGCTTCTCATCCCAGAGTATGGAGGGGAGGAGGTGGAAAGTGGCTGAACAAAACGGTGAATATCCTCCATTCTAAGACATTAGCTTTGCAATTAGAAATATGCAGAGTGTAGCTGTCATCTTCTGAAATTCATACTTCTAGTGGTAGGAAAATAATCAAAATTTCAAAAGGCATAGATAATTGATACAAAGCAATTACACAGATAAATCAAACACAGTATTATGTAAATAATTATGCAGATGTAAAATTACCAAGGAACTGCTAATAATTCTACAGTAACTGTTCCTCTCTAAAGGTAAATTAGCACCTGGTTTACATAGCTTGGGAAACCATCATTTCTCAGAACACATTCACTTCAATGCTATGAAGGGGCAGCCCGCCTAGAGAAAGGGAAGTCAGGGCAGTGGGCCACCTGCAGGCACCCTCTCTATAAAAAAAAAGGGGGGGGCCCGAGGGGGGCACAGATGCCAGCCAGGTCCTTCCTTGAGCATCCGGAGTGTTAGTCCAAAGACCAAGCAATCACCTGAAGGAAATTTCTCAGAAAAGTTAAGCCTCAGGCTATCTTTATTCCTAAACAGGGCTGAGAGCACATGTTCTCTCCCTACTCACTAACAACGTAAGCTTATGGCCACACAACTGCAGTCCTTCCATGAAATTAACAACTAAAGGGTTCAGAATGTCGCCACAAGGCATCCTATAAAGCTCTGAAGTGAAAACTAAATACTAAATACTAAATATACTCTTTCCATTTCCATTTGCTGAACAAACCCTGAGTGAGAAGTAACCTCTTTAATTTCTTTTTCCAATAATAAAATAGGTTAATGTCAATTGTAATCTTCAGGAATGCTTGGAGGATGACTTAACTACTTCAAAAATATGCTTAGCAAGATAAAAATATACAACTTTTTGATCCACCACTATGATGTCTTGCAGGTCTAGCTTTCAGGACACTTCCTTCCTCAGACTACCTGACCATGCAGGTAGGTGGAAGAGCTCTCTCACCAAGAAACAAGAAAATATTTCATCTTCAAACTACCCTTGACCTCTGCATCTACAATTCTGAACACTCTCCAAAGAAATCACAAACCATTTCTTTAAATTATCTCTTTCCCTAACAACCACCACAGTATGTGGCCCCCCAACTGGCATCCAGAGCACCCCTTCTACAATTTGCAGAGCCCTGGAGACCACGAGGAGCTTGGAGACTTCCTCCTCCACCCCAGGCTGGGTGCTCCTGGAGGACTGCTCGCCCTGCCACTTTCCATCCCCAGGACTTATCACTGCAGCCAGGACAAAGCAGGTGTGAGAACATGCATGTTGAAGGGATTAAAAAACAAGGGTTCTTTTCAATAAATAATCCACAAAAAAATTAGTTCCTAGCTCTTGATATGGAAGGGCAAACTGGAAACACATGAATGTTGTATTTGCGCACCCTGTCATTTATTTCTGATCTCACCCTGGAGCTGAGCTCCCCTCACTTTTACACAACTAATAGCCTGGAGAGGACCCCATCCCAACACATGCTTGTGATTTCACATCAGCCTGGTTTCTTCTTTATCTTTTATTAATCATTGTCAAAAATTAAGCTTATAAATGTTAAAAGTTTACTCATAAAATCACCACCTCTCAGCAAAGATAAATGGTGGCCAATTGCAACAACTCTTCAACACTTTAAATTAAAGCCTAAAACGGCCACAGGAAAAATGAAGAAAGAAACACCAGAGCTGAGGAGAGAGGTATAAAAGATCAGTGTCCAGAAATTTGCGCAGTACCAGCACCTGGCTCAAACATTGTCTCTACCTCAGGCAAATTAAAGCAGCTCTCTGGACTTCAACTTTCTCGTCTATAAAAATATGAAAATAAGTATCCTATCACCCACTCAAAGGGCTGCTTAGAAGTGATTTCACTTAGTTGTTACAAATGGCCATTAACAGAACACATCACACACAGGAGACAGAGTACATATTAGTTGTTCTTCCCCATTCTGCACCAGCCTTAGCTTAGGCACCGGGATTTCCTGGCTCCCAGTTTCACCTGCCAAATATACTGGCCATCTCTATGGAGCTGACAATATAAAACTCAAATGGTGTTATGCCAAGTTCTGAACTTTTCTGCCCTATTAAGAATCAAAAGCCTCTTTTAAAAATCACCACCACAGCCCGGACCAGCATGGCTTGGTTGAGTGTCGCCCTACAAAACAAAAGGTCACCAGTTCTATTTCCGGTCAGGGCACATGCCTGGGTTGCAGGCCCAGTCCCTGGTTGGGGCATGTGTGAGGAGCAACCAATCGATGTTTCTCTCCCTCCCTTCCTCCATGTCTTCCCCAATCTCTAAAAATAAATAAATACAATCTTAAAAAAACAAAAACAAAAACAAAACAGGAAGCTTGATTTCACCAAGGTAGAGACAGGGCTGGCAGGAAGGGACAGGATAGCTGCACAGCAGGGCCCCCGCAGGTCACCTTCCCAGATTATGAAAGGAATGCTGCTTTCATGCCTCTACTACCTGGGAATCACAGAACACGAGCATTAAGGCTCTAGAGAAACAGTGAGGAAGTAAATGCTTTGTTCAATATTACCGAGCAAGTCAGAGGGGGAGCTGAGATTCAACCACACATCTCAGACTCCAAGACTATTGCTGCGCCCGACCGTGATAAACATCCCACACTGCTGAAGAATGTACGCCCCTTGTTCTCAGGCAACAGCATCCTCTCCAGCTAGACAACTGTATTTATATATCACTGAGAAAATGTTAAGACATTTGAGGCAATACAATTTTTAAACAGTATATCCAAACACAATCTATACAATAAACTTAAACCGTAACTTGACAGTTCCAAATAAGGTGGCATTCTAAAAAATGTTTTAACCACTGGCATTATCACTGAATGCTGTGCCCTGTCTCCCAGGTCACTACACTGAAGGAAATAACATCCATTTGCATAGTTTCTGATGTATTAAGTCAACAATGTTATGAGAATTATTTTTCTTTTAACCAGCAGAATACTTACTTCCCCAAAATATCTGAGCGGTCCTCTACACACAAAAATATTTGCCCTGTATGCCATTATTTCTATACACCTGCATCCTTCTAGATGGTGGTTAATGTCATAAACCATTGAGTTCAAGGTAGATTAACAATCAGGTTGTTCAAATGGGTTATAAGCTTTTCTCACAGAATACTGTTTTTACTTGTGAAAAAAAGATTGACAAATTATGGTTATTCAAACTTATGCATTTGTCAGGCATTTCCTCAAAACGATCAAAATAAGTCTGTCACTTCAAGGAAAACAACTGACAGTTTTGTTGCCAATGATAAAATTTGCAAAGTCAGAATTTCAGAAAATCTGTATCTACAATTTTTAACTTGACAGTTTCCCAACACTTAAAGACTCTCCTGATTATTAGCTAGTGATATTAACAAATGTGATATTTAAAAAATATTGCACAGTGAAATATGTCAACACTTGAAAGATTTATGTAACTCACTGAACTAATATTTTCCAAATTAGTTATAAAACCACATGCAGATAAAAGATCCACTCAAAGTGTAAGATACATTAATGAATTTTAATGAAACTAAGTATAAAAATTTCACTGATATGATTTCAGATTCCACGCTGCAACTAAGCTTTGTATGCTCTAAGCAGAATGTATTCTCTTGAGCCAGGCATTAAAGAGATTTATAAAAGTATAAAGTAATCAATCTCCACTATCAGTAAACTTTTGTTTTGGAAAGTAATTGTTTTTCATAAAAATCATGTTTATATTAACATGTAATAAATTTAAAGTTATTTTTTAATGAACTAAATAAAATTTTTAAAGTTTTAATTTCTAATATAGTAAGTATCAATAAATACAACACACATAAACAAAAGCTCTTTAGGCTTCTCAGCCAGAGTATAAAGTGGCCTTGAGATGACAAAACTTAAGAACAACAGCTCTAAATAATTAGCATTGTTATTATTGGTCAACAATATCACCAAAAATGCAATATGCCTATGATAATACACACACATAAAGCTTTTAAGTCATAAAACACTTTAAGCATAACAAAACAAAATAAAACAAGAACCTTTCCAACATGGTACACCGTGGACATGAAAAGTATGGCCACAAGTCTTACCCAGGACGAACTGGAACCTCAGTCATTTCCATTGCCGCAATCACCAAGAAAGCCACAGATATCCCTGACAAGGGAGAGCCAGAATACGGAGCAAACTCTATTACAAACTCTGTAATAAAGACTATCTGTCTAAAATGTCTAGCTTTCAAGAGAAGCTGGGGTGGGAAAAGCAGAAAAGAGAAGTGAATGAAGAAAGTTCCAGCAGCAAGCAAATCAAATGATGGTTCACTGTCTGTTAAAGAAAAGAAAGGGAGTAACTGACTTTTGCATTGTAGTTTACTATTTAGATACTTTGGCATTCATCCATTTCTTCTTCTCTTTTTACAAGAATGCAGCATCCTCCACCCTCACTCACTCTCATCATTTTGTATGAAGATCAGAGGAGGAGCCAAAAGCTTTGATTTATGTATCTTACCTTCAGTATCCCCATTTTACAGATAGTGAGACTGAGTCTCTCAGAGGTGAAAAGACTTTTGTAGATGGTTGGAAGAACCAATATCCTTTCCCAAATCTCTGGGCTCTTCTTTGAAACCTCTTCCACATACTTCGGCTGGTGAGTTCCTACACCAGCAGCATCAACACCACTGGGGAACTGTTAGAAATGTGACTTCTTAGGCCAATCCAGACCTACTAAATTTGAAATTCTCAATGTAAGCCTCACACCCCCCAGGTCATTTTAAAGTATGAACCAATGGCCTAGAAACAACAAAACCCGAGGCAGGCACCTATCCACCACAACAACTGTCTTAGTTTGCTAGAGCTGCTGTAACAAAATACCACTGACTGGGTGGCTTAAACAACAGATTTTTATTTCTCACAGTTCTGGAGGTTAGAAGTTCAAGATCAATGAAACAGTGAGGTAGGTTTCATTCAGAGGCCTCTTCTCTTGGGTTGTACATAGCCACCATGTCATCATATGCTCACAAAACCTCTCTTTGTGCACACAAGGGGAGAAAAGAAAATCCTTCCATTTTTTTGTAAGGCAGGCTATTAATTCTATCACATTAAGCCTGTACTCGTATGATCTCACTTAACCTTAATTATCTCCATAAAGACCCTATCTCCAAATACAGTATAGTCACACTGGGATTGAGGCTTCAATCTAGGAATTTGGGGGACACAATTTAGTCCCTAACCAACTTCAAAAGAAAAATGCTCAGGCCTCATGCTAAGGATGATACTGCTAGTCCAGGACCTCACCTGCAGAGGTGACATGAAAGGAATGACAAAGAAAAAGATATTCACTTAGAAAAGCAGCAACTGGCAAAGGAACCCCAACACAGCCAGGGACCCAAAGCAGCTGAGAAGGACTCACAAGGACTCCCACAGGAAGAGAAGAGGGAAGGAAGTCATTTCCATGCTGGTTTCTGATGCTGATAGTGGCAAACATCACTGAGCATTTATTCATGTGCCAGGCCCTGTGCAAAGCTGTCTGATACACTCCTTCACTTAATCCCTGTTACCACCATTATAGGAATGGAAATGGAGGATTTCAAGGTTAAGTGGCCTGCCAAGGAGCCACTGCTACCACATGGCAGCAATGGGAATCGTCCCCAAGATTGCCTTCAGAGCCAGTCGTCTTGATCTCTTCTGTCTACTGAAAGGGAGAGACAAGCACAGGCTCACATCCAGTCTCCATCACAGGGAGGATTCCAGGCACTGAAAGCCATACAACACAATGGTGTAGATTCACAATGGTGCAGGAGTGCCCAACCTTTGGCATCTCTGGTCCACAGTGGAAGAAGAGTTGTCTTGGGCCACACATTAAATACACAAACACTAATGAAAACTGATGAGCAAAAAAAAGGTTTTAAGTAAATTTACAATTTTGTGTTGGGCCGTATGCAACCCTTGGGCCAGCAGTCAGACACTCCAGGGAAGACAGGCACTAAGGAAACACGAAAGATACTCGACTTCACTGATAAAGAAAGAAGGGCACCTATCAAATGGCAAAGGACAAGAAACTCTTGAGTTGACAAGTGCAGAAAAAATAGGCAAGTCCCACACCACTGACAGGACTGTGAGCTGAGGCCTTCAGGGCAATGTAACAATGCCTACTATGTACAAAGTGAACACAGCTGTGACCCCTCGACCCCCCTTTCCCGGAATGTATCCTAAAGTGCATGAAGATGCATGCAAAGGTTTAATCTTCACAGCAGCACTGCTTTCAATAGAAAAACACTGGAAATGACCTAAATGTCCATTGAAGGTGAAAGAGTAAATGAAGTTCACTGGAATTGGAGTCACTGTTTGAGCTATTTGAAAAGACAAAGTAAAGCTTTACGTATTGATATGAAAAGATCAGCCCCAGTATTTGGGGGAAGAGGGATTTACATATGTATAATATGTTCTCAACATCAAAACTTTTCTCACCAAAAAGCCTAGAGGAATAATTAATGTTCCAGAATTTATGAGGGGGGAGGGGGCTTCTGCTTTCTACACTATACATGTTTTATGGTGTGAACATTTTAGAATAAACATACTTACAATCATAATTTATTACAATTTCTTCTTCATGTTTTAACATCCATCCAAGTTCTGCCAGCTGGTAACTCAGTCTGGGTTATTAACTCTCACTAAGCCCAACTCCCTCCTCAATGAGAGGAACTGCCGTGGGGATGAGGACAGCACTCACCAGGCTGCCCCCCAACCCTGCACCAACATTGTGACAGGGTCTACTCAGGATGCAGCTCCCAGTGGCACGCCGTGTGTCCCATGCACCTGTGATCCCAGGGCCCCACAGAGTCCCTGCTGCAAAGAGTTAATCAACTAATAATTCATAAACAAGGCAATCTATAACTAGTGCATTTAATCAATACTAGTTATCTAAGAATGGGTCCATCTGAGGATGATATATATTTCACTTTCAAGGGAATTTTGGGAAAAAAAAAAGTTCATAAATATCTGAAACACCACACACACTCCAAAAAATTTAAAAGTGTAAAACCAATCTACCCATCTAAATTCCTTAACAATTGTTAAAGTTCTAAATAAAAGATGTCCAGATTTTCCATATTCCTGCTTTGGAAGTTTAAAAACTATTTCCAGTCCACTCATCTGAAACCGTAATTCAGACTTATTTGAAAAAAGATGTCTTTCACATCTCCAAAGTTCCCTACCCCATGGTGATAATTCTTTCCCTGTCCAAATATTGCTATGCATCACTCAAATGATGGTCCACAATATATGATGGAATACATGAACATATGATCAAACTTAAATCAATCAGTTTTACAGCTACTTATTTTGCACTAATGAACTCATCCCATGCATCCATCCTGTGCATCACTACATAAAGATCTGAGTGGAACAGAACAGGAAAGAACCTGAGGAAGGTGGGGGACTACTTACTGTACAGTGGCCAAGGCCTCACCTGTATCAAAACCATAGTAACTCCCCAGAATAACAAAGTAGACAGTGAAACAACTGTGAATGATTTTCAGCTCTCAAAAAAGTTCTACCCAAAGGTACTACCAAATCTAAGAACTAACCAAAGTGTTTACAGTATAACCAACAAAAAGTAACTAAATGAAAGCACCACAATGATTCATTTTCCTTCAAGCAAGCAAATCACCATAACATTAATTTGACTATATGCTAAGGTTATGAACGAAACACTAATGATTTCCTTTCCAAGACAGATTGTATCCCCACCAACAAATGATCAAACTAAACATCACCAGGAAACAGGACAAAGAGGAGTCAGGGGCCCAATGTGATTCCCTAGGAAAGACGTAAAGCTGCCCATGCATTACTCAGGCCAAAAAAGAATTACTTAACTTCCAAAGGGGTAGTGTAAGTAACCTTGGTACTTGTCTCCTCCCACAACCACATCAAAATTACTAAACTACCGAACCACCGTCATTCAGGACTGCCTGAATCTGGCTGAATGGAAGAGAATTTAACAAGAGAATTTAAACAGGAGCCCAACTGGTAGGAGGGGCAGAGATGAGGAATGGGCTAGTCCCACGCCCACGTGTCGGGGGTTAAAATCAGGAGGGGTATCTTGGCATGGAGGTCCCCCTGAGGAGTAAAGGGTCCCAGACCCACACCAGGACCCCCAACCCAGGGTTCCAGTACCAGGAAGAAAAGTCCCCATAACTCCTGGCTATAAAAATCAGATGTGATTGAGGCTGAGGGAGACAGAGGTTTTCTAGAGTCCTCAGCCTTTCTCTTAAAGGGCCCACACATAGGACTCACTCCCTCTGAGCTCCAGCGATAGGGAAGCAGCCTGAAAGGCACCAGAGACATATGGGTAAGAACTGAATTGTCAGGCAACAGGGCAAGCAGGGGGCAGGGGGAAAATTTTCCACCAGACGAAAGTGCTGGCAGAGGCCATTGTCCCTTTGATGAGCCCACCATGCAGAGTGAGCAGGCAGGCAGGCACCATATCTGAGTCCCTGTCAACATGGCTCATACTGTTTGCCCCACCTGGTGATTCCCTGTGGCTTCACCTCACCCCACTTACAGGCCCACCCAAGCTGTTCCAGTGGCTTTTTCATTGGAATGACCTGTCTTGATCGTGCTTCAGGTTTTCCTAAAATCTCTCAAACAAGCAGCAGTGGGCTTCATTTTGTAGCTTGGCCTTGTCTGGTACCTCTGGCCCATCACAAGTAGTAGCCATTTGCAAGACAGCTTTGTAGTTCATGCCAGGTGGCCCCAGGCAGAACACAAGTAGCAGCTGACCTTGGCCTGCACCTCCCAGGAGACCCCAAAGTCAGGACACCCAGTGAACAGCTTCAGATCACACTGAATTATCACCACCCAACCACCTCCACAAGCAATACATTAAGGGGTGAACTCGGGGCACCAGTGCCCAGCTGAAATAAGTCCTTCTCTGTGGGGTGGGTCCCTGCACAGCTGATCCTCCACAGTGATCACAGTGTTTGGTGGTCACAGCCAGTCCTTGCAGCTGATAAGCCTGGGGGTAAATTTCTCAAATCCACCTGCCAACAGCAATCAAGGCTCACCTACAAGAGGAAGGTATACTCAGCCCACCGGAGAGTGAGCCTTGAGAACCCAGCTTAGGTGTTAGGGGAGGCTGGGCCACTGGGCCCATTAGGCCACTCTACAAAGACAGGGAGTCACAGCAGCTCTACCTGGTACACAGAAATAAACACAGGGAGGCTGCCAAAATGAGGAGACAAATAAACATGGCCCAATTAAAGAACAGAAAAAAACTCCAGAAAAAGAGCTAAACAAAATGGAGATAGCCAATCTATCAGATGCAGAATTCAAAACATTGGTTATAAGGACACTCAAGGAATTTAGTGAGGACCTCAAAAGCACAAAAAGGATCTAGTCAGAAATGAAGGATACATTAATTGAAATAAAGAACAATTTATAGGGAATGAATAGTAGATACAGCCAAGAATCAAATCAATGATTGGAACATAAGGAGGCAAAAAAACAACCAATCAGAACAGCAAGAAGAAAAAAATAATACAAAAGGACAATGTAAGGAGCCTCTGGGAAAACTTCAAGCATGCCAACATTAGCATCATGGGGTGCCAGAAGGAGGAGAGAGAGAGCAAGGACTTGAAAACCTATTTGAAAAAATAATGACAGAAAACTTTCCTAACCTGGTGAATGAAATAGCCACCAAGTCCAGAAAGCACAGAATCCCAACAAGAAGGACCCAAAGAGACCCACACCAAGACACAACATAATTAAAATGCCAAAGGTTAAAGACAAAGAGAGAATTTAAAAGCAGCAAGAGAAAAGCAGTTAGTTACCACAAGGGAGCTCTCAAAAGACTGTCAGCTAATTTCTCAACAGCAACCTTACAGGCCAGAAAGAACTGGCAAGAAACATTCAAAGTGATGAAAAGAGAAGGACCTACTACAACCAAGATTACTCTACTCAGCAAAGCAATCATTTAGAATCAAAGGACAGATAAAGGGCCCCCAGACAAGAAAAAGCTGAAGGAGTTCATCACCACCAAACTAGGATGATATGAAATATTAAAGGTACTTCTTGAAAAAATAGGGGGGGTCAAAAATATGAAAAATAAAATGGCAAAAAATACATTTTTATCAACAAATCTAAAAAACAAAACAAACAAGTAGAACAGAAACAGACTCATGGATCCAGAGAACATTTTGACGGTTTCCAGACAAGGGAGGTGTTGGAGGACTGGTGAAAAAGGTGAAGGGACTGCCCTGGCCAGGTGGCTCAGTTGGTTGGAGCATCCTCCTGGGCACCAAAAGGTTGCAGGTTCAATCCCAGTCAGGGCACATACCTAGATTGTGCATTTGATTCCTAGTAGGGACACATACAGAAAACAACCAATCAATGTTTCTCACATCAGTGTTCTCTCTCTCTTTCATCAATAAACATGTCCTCGAGTGAGGACTAACAAAAAAAAAAGTGAAGGGATTAAGAAGTATACATTGGTTGTTACAGAATAGTCATGGGGATGTAAGGTACAGCCTAGGGAATACAGTCAAAAACATTCTCATAACTATATATAGTGTCAGACAGGTGCTAGATTTATCAGGATGTTGACTTAGTAAGTTATTTAATGTCTAATCACTGGGGTGTGCATCTGAAACTAATGCCATAATGCTATGTCAATTGTAACTGAAAAATAAAAATTATTTTAAAGTGGAAGGGGGGGGAGACTTATTTCCCTATACCTAAATAGGAAGAAAAAAATCTAATTTGCTAATTAGGTTGTTTTGACCATCTGAAACAGATATCTAATTTCTGAAAGCCACTATAGTATAACAATATTTACTCTCTTCTATAAATTTCTGCTGCAACATACCAAAAAATGCATACTACAAAGAAGCAAACTGATGCCATTTTCATTCCAAAAATTAACTTCCATATACTTTTACACAAAAAAATTTTTAAATTTGTTATGTATTGATTTTAGAAAAACAGAGTAAGGATAGGGCAGGGGGGCAGGGGGAGGGCAGAGAGAGAAACATCAACTTGCTGTTCCGCTTATTTATGCTTTCACTGGTTGATACACAACGAAGTCTTACTGAGCATCTCTCATATGTCACACACTGTTCTGGGCACTGGGGCTGCTGCATTAGTAACATCACAGAAACAACTCTTACCTTCATGGAGCTGGGCTGCATTGTAGTGAAAAGAGACTAGAATATATATATAAAAAGTAAACTATTGCAAGCAAATAACTAAAGGGCAAACAAGTGAAACACTACAGTGCAGAAGGGGACAGGAACTTTGGAGGAAGTGGTACAATTTTAAAGTGGAAGGTGCAGGAATGCCTCCCAGAGAAAAGCCTGTTAAATTCGGAAACTTGCCACTCTGGAAGGATTCTGAGGCAGAGAGGAGCTCCTGGAGAAAGACCAAGTGGGGATCCCAACAACCCATAAGAGGGGGTGCAGGCCTGCTGCTTCGGTGAGGACTGTGTTTCTAACTGAGGGGGCCATGGAAGCTTTCAGGGCAGGGGTGTGATCCAACTACGCTTCACCCCTTCACTGTCTGGAAGACTGGAGAGAACAGTGAGAGAGCAGCTGCAGTAATGCCAGTAGGAAATCGTGGCCACTCAGGCAGGGTGACAGAAGCGGAGAAAGAAGTTCCTCAAGTCTGCACACACTCTGAAGGCAGGACCAATAGGACCTGAGGATAAATGTGAAGCAGTGCAAGACAGAGAGAAGTCAGAGGATTCCCAGGTCTCCCTCGGAGACCACAGTGTGACAAAGGTTCTCGGAGCAATGCTGACATCAGAGAACTCCATCCTACATGACCTCACTCTGCACCACAGTCCTATGAGGTAGGATAAGAAGGTTTGATGCTAACTCCTTTTATAAATGCAGAAATGAGGCCCCAGTGAGTAAGTGTTTTGTCCTTATATAGTAGGGTTCGAAACAAAACAAATGCCTAGATTTCCTTCCCAAATTTAGGGGTTTTTTCCATTACATCATGTGGCTTTTTTTTTATTTACCTTATTTTTTTTTTAAGGCAGAGTGTTATCATACACAGAAAATGGAGACACCTTGTTCCAGGGAGTTTCAAAGGCTTGCTTGCACCCACAAACTCACTAATATAAATTTATCTGCAGCCTTAGATCAAGAAGCTCTCTTTACCAAATAGAAGCCTGATAAATGCGGAGGCATCTGTATGCTGAAGTTTCCTCACTCAGCTAGAGTGAGTCTTTAAAGGACACACAGCATGGTTCATCCATCCCTAGTAATCAAAAATGCACTCCACAGTTTACCCTAAGTTGTCCATTATTTACCCTGATGTCTTTTAGGAGGCAAAATTGTTGTCAATGTTGCTGCTGTTTCTCAACATCACTGTAAAATTCTAATGAGTTTCTCCAGTCATAGGTCTCACTGATCACAGGAGACATGCATCCCATATATGCAACAAATCAAATAGTTCAGGAAGATATTTCTGTGACTCTTCCGTCGCTGTGCTACTTGCACCACACTTACCAGCCTGGTAAGTCCCTCTGTCCATCTATCCATCCATCCATCCACCCACCCATTCACTCAGCACATCTTTAATGGAGCTAAGTCTCTTCTAGGCTCTGGGAGTCCTGTCTCCCCAGCTGGCGACAGTAATGGAACACATAATTACAAGTGGGATGAGGGCTATGAAAGCAGAATAGGCCAGAAACCGACAGCCTAGGTGCCTAACCAGGACTACAGTCAGGGCAGGTCTACCTAAGCAATGACCAGAGGCAAAGGAAGGGCAGGAGCCAGCCAGGGAAGGGAAGGGAGGTGGGCAGGGTTCTAAGCAAAGGGAGTGGCCTTACAGCACCTGAGGCAGAGAGAGCACAGAACATTCAAGGGTGGGAAAGAAGAGCCCTGCAGCTAACCAGAAAGGCCAGGAAAAAGGCCAGAAGGGAAAGACAGGGTTCCTGAAGGGGGTGAGGAGTGGGAGAGTCTTAGAAATCACATCAAAATTCCTGGCCTATATGAAGGCAGTGAGAAGTAGACATAAAATGTTCAGGAAAGAAGTGAGAAGATCAGCCCTGACCAGTGCGGCTCAGTTACTTGGGCATCATTCCACAAAGTGAAAAGTTGCTAGTGTGATTCTCCGTCAGAATACGTGCCTGGGTTTCAGGTTCAGTCTGTGAGAACCAACCCACCGATGTTTCTCACATTGACTTTTTCCCCTCCCTCTCTGTCTCCCTCCTTTCACCTCTCTAAAACTAAATAAATAAAATGTTGTTGTTGTTGTTGTTTTAAGTGAGATCAGGTTTTTGTCCAGAAAGGTCACTTTGATTAAAAGGTGATGCTTTTTCTTTGATTTCATTTTCCAGAATCACTGCTGTTTTGCCCCATACAGCAACAGCTCTAAATGAACTTCTCATCAACTCTGACCACCTCCCCCAAAGCCTCTGGCCTCCAAACAGTCTGCAAAACAACACCCTATAGGGAATGTTGCCTTTGGAAATAAACCAATTTTTTGATTCTGTCATTCTAATTTCAGTATTGTGACCGCTCTTAAAATCAAATGAAATCAACTGATCCTAACTGTTCAACAACTTCCTATTACCTACTATGTTCCAGAGAACAGAACGTGCTTACAAATTGCTCCTTAAATACAGCACTGCCTTTAAATTGAAAAAAAAAAAAATCCTAGAATTGTTCACACAAATGTCCTGGCCAGTGTGGCTTAGCTGGTTGGGCATCATCCCACAAACTGAAAGGTCAAGGGTTCAATTTCCAGTCCGGGCGCATGCCTGGGTTGTGTCCCCTGGCCCTAGACAGAGTGTGTGCAGGAGGCAACCCACTGATATTTCTCTCCCTACCTTTCCTCTCCCCTTTCCCCCTCTCTGGAACCAATAAAAGAAAAAAAAATTTAATGTTCACACAAGCTTCTACAGCAATTTCAGTTGGGTATGTATTGTAACCAACTTTTGTGATATGTACTCAAATATTTTAAAATAAAATATGCTGGGATTTACTTCTAAATAACACAGAACAAGGTGGAAGTTGGTGAGTGTGTGATGGCTGTGAGTTAATGAGGCAGGTGAAACGTTCTTAATGATTTATTCCACTGTTCTGTCTACGCTGGTATGCTAGAAAGATTCTGCTATTTGGAAATCTTGAAGCATGTCAGAGTCCTCAAACTTCAGATAATCCTCTTCTTTTGTTCTGTACTTTCTCCTATAAAACTGCTTCTTAGAATGATACCCCAAACATGACCCTCAGAGATTAAGTTATAGTGATTCTTCAACAAATGTTTCAAGGAAGAAAACTGATTTAGAGCAAGTTACTCAAAGAAGCACCTGTAATTATTTTTAAAAACCATACTGCCTAAGCATCCTCCTTCCACCAAAATTATTTTAGTCAAACAATTCTACTTGTCACTGACAGCTCTGTGAAGCTACATTCAATTTGTGCTAACAGATACATATGTGCTTCCAAATGACCTTACATCCACTATTTACCTCCTGCTTCATCTGTAACCCCTAGTTCTATGGAAAATGTTCAATAAATGTGGTTCACTGACTTTCAAGGTTGAAGAGGACATGCAAGGTTCTCTAGTCAATCAGCCATTTGATGTTTTTGTCTTTGGATGAACATGCACATGTAATCTGTTAAGACTCAGTGGGTCATTTCATTCTTCACTCAGATACTATGTACCGTAAAAACTCTGAATGACCAGGAAAAGCTTCCTGCATCCACAATGGCAGGTCAATTACCAATATTTTACTCTAAATAATTATCACTTTAGGATACAAAATAACAGTAATATCTCTATGTCATGGTAAAGTTTCTGCTGTAGGCAATTACAGGCTACAAAGAAATGTTGTGCTCAACACCTCTGAATAGCATACTTTGCCACATTGTGTTCAGTTGTTGGTGCTTCCCCACAATTACTGTGAGGAATAACACCATTTCCACTCCTCGCTCAACATTCAAAGTCATCAAACAACGAAAGATTTCATTACCACCCTATACTGACAGAGACCAATATTAATTATTATTTGAATTAACCTCTGAGCCATGGTTTTCATCAGCACTCAGAAAAGACAGGGACAATTTCTAATTACATGCCACCCTCATTATAAGTCACTAGGCCACAAAGCTGTATCTGATGAGGCTGCCACACTTTGCTTTGAAACTGCTTTGGACTCCATTATACCCTCATCTCACCCACGAAGAAATGGAATTCAGCAAACCTCCGAGATTCATTCCCTGCAGAAATTACTATTTTTTCCTTTAAAATAGTAATGTGGGCTCCAGCCGGGTAGCTCAGTTGTTGAGAGCATCATCCTAATATGCCAAGGTTGTCAGTTCATTCAGACCACACACAAGAACCAATTGAATCTCAAAACAATAAGTTTAAAAAGAACACTTTTAAGCTGTAAAACTGATGTGGGACTGTACATAACTGTATTGGTAAAGTCCTTAACACAAGGTAAACAGTATTCAATTTTTACGCTTTACTGTAATGCTGAACAGTAATGGCCTTTTCATAGTTTCACTACTAAATGGCTACTCGGAAGAGCTTACAATTTAAAACTTAGGAAATTTCTGGAATTTTCCATTTAATATTTAGGACTGCAGTTGACCACAGGTAATTAAAACTATTAAATGCAAAACAGCAGATAAGGGGGAGCTACGACATACATTTCATTCTACTCTTAGAAAACTGAACCATTTTTAAATTCTAAAAGTTTCAGGCTAATCATTCATAACACGATCACATTTAAAAACACCTCAAAATTAAGGATTCAAGGTATTGCATTATATGATTCCTAAAACAATGCCAAGATGAGTGGACTATGTTCTCAAAAAAAAAGGCCCTGGGATTTTGAATCTTGATTAGAACTTGATTTTAAACCTGAAGAGATCAATTGTATGTTAAGATGTGAATTTACCGACTTTAGTACCATTGGTACTCAAGAAGAAATATGTCATTTCCTTTGAGGCAGAGAGAGAAAATGCCACATGATGCATTTTTAAGTGCAACTCACTCATTACTTGACTATACAAGGGCAGTCATGGCATCTGTCACCTGCCAGGTTAGCACTTGGAGTCAGAGTGCTGTTCTGTATTACTAAAAAGAATACTGATGCAGAAACTAACATCATCAGTAAGACAAAATGAATTTTAAAAATTAAAATGTCTGCATGAGAATTATAATGAATTAAGAACATGTATTTTAATATTTAAAATATCTTTTAAGGATCCTGTCCACCCTCCTCTCCATTTTATGAACAAGAGTACCTTTCATCTAAATAAGATGTAAAGAAGTTGGTATTTGAAAAATTCTTCCCCAAAAACTCAAAGTGAATTTTTGTAATCACTTCAAGAACTATCATGAACAGCATTACTAAGGCAGTTAAAATCTGAGATTTAAAAGAATCTCCAAAACTATTCCTACCAATTTATATATGTGATTTTCCAGTCTTAAATATTCCATTACTATAAATTTAAAATACTTGAATTTATACAAATTTCTGTAACTTTTAAAGTCCTCTATTTGAGAATCACTCCTTAAACATCATTTTCTATTATCATTGCTAATTAGAGATTAAAAACTACAACTAAAGTTTCCTTTCACCCTTAAATACAGTTCAATTCTCTTTAAAAAATGTAAACGAGTATAGGATGTGAAAAATACTATGCTATGTCTTAGGAATAAAAAGTAAGAAATTCCTGATGAACCCAGTCTAGTCAGAAGATCGGAGGATAAAGTAACAAAGACACCTGATTTAGCACTATAATAATATAGCTACAAGGTAACAACTTTTACCTAAGAGCTTTTATCTAATTTTCAATTAAACCAAAACAGGAACCTGCTCCCATAGGCTGTTTGCAGGCTGCTATGGAAACACGAGAATGAAATGAATAGGCCCGACCTTCCTCTAACTTTATGCTATGTTCTAGTCACACATACACAGGGTGTTCTTTAAGAGAATCCATCATTTTATCAAGTTAATCAAAATATTACAAGGTGTACAAAAGCACTTTGGTTACTTATCAGGGAAATACACAAGTACCTACTTTGGAAATCAAACCTTAACCCTTCATAAGCACAATCAGAAAATATGCTAATGAAAAAACATTAAAATAGCCCCAGACTGCTTTCAAGGAGCTTCCAACGTAAAAGAAGAAAACAAGAGGCCCTGGCTGGTATGGCTCAGGGGATTGAGTGCGAGATACGAACCAAAGGGTCGCAGGTTCCAACGGGACACATGCCTGGGTTGTGGGCCAAGTCTCCAGTATGGGGACGAGCGCGAGGCAACCACATATTGATGTTTCTCTCCCTTTCTCCTTCTCTTCCCCTGTCTCTAAAAATGAATAAATAAAATCTTAAAAAAAAAAAGAAACAGGAACGTAAATAAAGTCTGCAGAAACAGCGCACTGCAGCCTTCCAGGGGGCTGGACCAAGCAGGGCCGCGGGGAGGAACGCGGGGCACGCCTGCCGTGTTCCTGCCGCACTGCCACCGCCCTCCGGCCAGAAGTGGATTGCAGCAGCACATTGTGTCTTCGCCCTGTGTCTTTCCACGCGAAGCAGAACACAATCTTCACCCTGGAGACGGAGGTCAGGAGCCACTTACTGAGCACACCCTGCCTCAGAGGACAGGAGGAATACGGTCACGGATGCGCCAGCCCGCGCAGGGAAGCTGCCTGGAAGGCCATCAAGGGGACCAGCTAGTCCAAGTCTCCACCCTGCCCCACCCCTGCACATTCCGTATCAGCCAGCTGGGCCACCTCAATGTCACCAAGAAGTAGTCTTAACCCCAAGTCACTGCTCACCTGAGTCACTGGTCAACTGAACTGGAACAGGAAAAAGTAACCTCTAGGAAAATGTGTCTTTAGACCAGTCTTATGAAACAGACAAAAAACGCAAGCATACCACTCTACATACACAATAGCCAGTGTTCAAGCTTTAATACTTCAGTCTTACCTTTGTTGTACTATTTCTTTTTCTTTACCCTGATAGGAAGATACCAGGAATCTCCTGGGTCATGGATGAAATAAGATGTATTTTGGGTGAAAGCTGCAATAAAGCTACAAACTAGGGTTTGAGGGGGAGAAAGGTCTGTTTCATACACAGCAACAAGGACAGAAAGATGAGTTCTCCAGGAAAAGAAAGGGCCAGTGAAGACTTCACAGGGACAATCAAGTGTGAGGAAGACAAGACACTGCCACCTTTACCTTTGCCGGTCACCTGTGTGTTTATAACTGAATAGCCTATAAGGGGACATGTATCCCAACTAACTGGAAAGAGAAGGCAATATCAGGGTAAGGAAGTTGCATCCAGCTGAAAAGAAGTACAAATTCTTTTTTTAATATATTTTATTGATTATACTATTACAGTTGTCCCATGTCCCCCCCTTCATTCCCCTCCACCCTGCACACCCTCTCCAACCCACATGCCCCCCCCTTTAGTTCATGTCCATGTGTCATAAGTTTAGTTTCCACATTTCCCATACTATTCGTACCCTCCCCCGCCTATTTTCTACCTACCATCTATGCTACTTATTCTCTGTACCTTTTCCCCTCCTCTCCTCCTCCCACCCCCCTGTTGCTAACCCCCCGTGTGATCTCCATTTCTGTGGTTCTGCTCCTGTTCTAGTTGATTGCTTAGTTTGTTTTTGTTTTTGTTTTAGGTGTGGTTATTAATAATTTTGAGTTTGCTGTCATTTTACTATACATGTTTTTCATCTTCATTTTCTTCAGTAAGTCCCCTTAACATTTCATAAAATAAGGGCTTGGTGATGATGAACTCCTTTAACTTGACCTTATCCGAGAAGCACTTTATCTGTCCTTCCATTCTAAATGAAAGCTTTGCTGGATAGAGCAATCTTCAATGTAGGTCTTTGCCTTTCATGACTTGGAATACTTCTTTCCAGCCCCTTCTTGCCTGTAAGGTCTCTTTTGAGAAATCAGCTGACAGTCTGATGGAAAATCCTTTGTAGGTTACTGTCCCCTTATCTCTTGATGCTTCTAGGATTCTCTCCTTCATTTTTACCTTGGCTAATGCAATTATGATGTGCCTTGGTGTGTTCCTCCTTGGGTCCAACTTCTTTGGGACTCAAAGGAAGTCTATTTCCTTTGCCAGATTGGAGAAGTTCTCCTTTATTATTTGTTCAAGTAAGTTTTCCACTTGTTGCTCTTCCTCTTCTCCTTCTGGTCCCCCTATAATTCGGATGTTGGATTGTTTAAAGATGTCCTGGAGGTTCCTGAGCTTCTCATTTTTTTAAATTCTTATATCTCCATTCTTTTCTGTTTGTTTTTTTCTTTCTTCCTTCTGGTCCACTCTATTGATTTGAGTTCCGGTTTCCTTTCCATCACTATTAGTTCCCTGTGCATTTTCCTTCATTTCTCTTATTGTAGCCTTCATTTTTTTCGTGTAATTTGCAACCAAATTCAATCAATTCTGTGAGCATCCTGATCATCAGTGCTTTGAACTGCACATCTGATAGTTTGGCTATCAGTCGCTTAAAAGTATTGGCTCTGGGCCTTTGATTTTTACTTCCGTTTGAACCATTTTTTTTTTAAATTTGGTCAGGCCTGTTACTTATGAGGGGCAGAGCCTTAGATCTTCACCAGGGCAGGACAACCCAGTTGCTAGGTTGTGACGCTGTATGTGGGGGCAGGGTCTGAGAGGAAACAATGGTGCTTGCTCCTCTCCATAGGATTTCAGTCCCTTCTGCCACCTCCCCCAAACAAACTGGGCCTTTCTGGTGCTAATACCCATGTGGGTAGGCTTGTGTATGTTCTAGGACCCTGTGGGTCTCTCCAGCACACTCTCCTGTGAGGCTGGGAGTCTCTCCCTGCACCTCAACCCCCACAGGTGTTTTCCATCCGTGTCCCAAGGTTCTATTTCCTGGCACTGGGACCCTGGGTTGCGTGGTCTGTCTCACTGCCCAATTTCGCCTCCTTTATCTGAGCAAGAATGTGGCCCAGACAGCCAGGCACCTTGCACATGGTGCCCCGCTTCACAGTCACTGCCTCGCTGGGCCTACCAGCTGCCTGTCCACCCAGGGTCCGCCTGTTGCGGTCTTGTACTCGGGATGCCTTACAGGCCTGGGACGCGTTACGTGTCCCATGCCACTGCTTTTTGCGCTGCGACCCCTCTCTGCCCTGCTGCCCAACTCTGCCCCTCCTACCAGTCTGGATGAATGTGTGTATTTTAACTCCTTGGTTGTTGGACTTCCATACAGTTCAATTTTCTGTCAGATCTGGTTGTTATCTTGTTTCTAAATTGTTAATGACCTTATTTTGGTTGTGCGAGGAGGCACAGTATGTCTACCTACACCTCCATCTTGGCCGGAGGTCCTAGAAATTCTTTATAGGAGAGGTAGCATTTGAAACAGAATCTGAAGAAAACTAGGATATTTACAGAACAAGATGAGTGGACAAAAGCACTGAAATCAGTACAAGCAAGAGCAGAGGTACAGGAGAGAGAAACTGTTATGGTTAGGGACCATAAGTAATCTAGTTAAGCCTGATTATGGGATATATTTAAAGAAGAGTAGCTACTATGGTTAGAAAGTTACAGTGGCATTAGCAACGGAAGCTCCATGTGCCAGGTAGAGGTGAGTCAATTTGGTTTTCAAGGGAGTAACACAAAAACTGGTGTACAGAAGTGTAAAATGAGGAGATGCAGGAATTAGAGAGACTTCTAGAACACACACAGGTAGAGAATTCATGTACAAAGTCTTTAAGATAGCCCAGCAGAGAAGGCCAGCAGACACCAAAATGTGGGTTGGCAATGGGACGCCATGTTGAGAAGACAGTGTGAAGATAATTTGTGTTCAAAGATAATCATAGCTAAATTACTATGCAATTTGTCTCCTCACAATTTGAAGATAAGTGTGTTGCTCTCTAATTTTTTAATAGAGAACTTTTAAATTATTTTTAATGTTTTAATTGGTTTTTAGAGAGAAGGGGAAGGAGAGGGAAGAAAGGAGAGCGGGGCAGAGGGAGAGAGAGCAACATAGATTTATTGTCCCACCTACTGATGTATTTATTCATTGGTTGTTATATGTGCCCTGACCAGAGATTGAACCCGCAACATTGGCATATTGGGATGATCCTCTAGCCAAGTGAGCCACCGACCAGAGCTCTAATTCATCTTTTTGTGTATTACAATTCTAATTACTTCTCATTTTGACTATTCAATGATAAGAGCAAGATCCACCATTAACATAAAGTTCTGCAACATGCAATTAAATAACAAGTGGTCTAGCACACCCTTGTTCTTTCATCACCTACATTGTTTTAGCATATGTTGTTTAAATTATATCTATTGAATTACATGTGAAATTCTCATCATGCACAAAAATATTCCTTGATATCATAAAACTATTTTACCAAATGTTTAACAATATTAAATATTGCTCTGGCCAGGTGGCTCTGCTGGGTGGAGCATTGTCTTGTACCCTAAAAGGCTGCAGGTTCACCCCCCAGTCAGGATGTGTACAGCAGCCAATCAATGTCTCTCTCTCTCTCTCTCTCTCTCTTTCTCTGTGTAAAATCAATAATACATATTCTTGGGTGAGGATTTTAAAAATAAAAATAGTAAATACTATAAAAATGTGTCACTAAATTATTCCTATCTAATTCCTGAATGTTATCATCTTAAGTAATCCATAAGGGCTCAACTACCTAAACCAAATCAAGCTTTAACCATTACAAATAATTCTGCATAGGCATAATTAGAAAATCAATTATTAATCAGAAAACTTGCTACACCACCCAACAGCAATCAGATCAAATGAGTATAATCACCACAGTGTACAAAGGTCTATGTTTCTATTAAATACTTATATTTGAAAATTCATGGTGAGGGTCCACTTAAAAAATGTGATTTATTGTTTCAGGATATTCGTAGTGGAAGGGCAGTTGACTTGGTCTTACAGTCATGAGACCTGGAATCAAGTAGGTCTCATCCATGCATGTGGCTTTAGGTAAACCCTAAATTTCCTGTTCTATAAATTGCCATATGGATTACAGTACAATGTGTGTTAAAGAGACTCATAAGCAATAAAACATGACATAAATGTGATTCACTTCATGAAATAATGTTGATCAATGAATGCACAGGGGTTGAAGAACCATGATTCCATGTAGCTTTTCTCCCTCTGTTTTCTCTTCCACACGTGTCACCATTATCTTTGCACTAACTATGTCCAATCTCAAAGAATGGACGCTGTGCATTTCTCTAAAATCCAGGCATCAAACTGTTAGCAAGAGTCCTGCATTTTCGCTCCATGGGGTTTGTTGACACCTTATTCTAAATTAGATTGGTAATATTCAGGAAGTAGAAATAATGCCGTATGTCACATGTTTATAGCAGTTAATATTTGTCAACTTGATAAAATAGTAAGTTACCTTATTAGACATAATATTTAACCCCAACTAACAACTCTAAATTTTCAGTAAGTCCAATTTTCCCAACAATTTAAGTAACTATCAACCTAGTGCTATGAAAGAAACAAACAAGTATATTTATGCATACATACCTCTTTGTCCTCAGTGAATTTATACTCTGGCTGGAGAAGCAAGGTATGAATAAGTAATCTCATCTCCTACTGCACAGGGAAACAGAAGCCCTCCATGACTCAGTGTGCTAACATGCACCCGTCCATTCCACCTACCTTCCTGTCACCACAGAGCAGCTACGCTCTTGCAAGTTAAGGCTCATCCCTTAACTACCTTTGCACTCCATCCCTTCTCCCTCTGTCAAGAACTGTATTTTATCAGTTATTCTTTGCTTTCCCTTCAGTCTTATATAATCTACCTCTCAGCTGGATCCTTCCCACTTGCTTTCACACACTTAAATCTCTGCCATTTATTTAAAAAATTGAAAACGGACATATCTCACCAGGTTGGGAGGAAAGCTGATAAGTCTTCTTCATGGTGACTAGCCAGGGCTGCTACAGTCAAGTGTGTGGCTGTACAGTCCTCACTGTCCTTGCACTACTCAAGGGACTAGGGGAAGCAGGTGGGTATAAATATCCAGCCAATATCCCACTAACCATCCCACGTGCCCTAGAGAAAGAGCACCCTATGGCCTAGGGGCAGCCTCACAAACATCGTTCACCCAGCTAGCCATTTAGACAAACCAGAAACCCAGGAGTCATCCAAGATGCATTTTTTCTCCAGTGTCTCCCACACTGAATCTATCATCAAATCACATTGATTTTACTTACTCTTTCTTAGCCAACCACTTGTGTCTTTATCCATGACCACCACACTAAATTGAATCACTCACTATTATTCACTATTACCTCTCACTAAACTAGGCAGTAGTCTTCCCCCACCATCTCCAACCCCCTCCAGCCTATGCACATAGCATAACCAGAGTAATTGCTCCCCATTTTTCTTGGGGTACAGACCAAGCTCTCCCTAGTGCAGTCACTGGGCCTCCAGGCAGAAGGACCCTAGGTCACACTTACCTTTCTCTGGTCAGTCAGTCTTTTTGCATCGAAGTCAAATGCCCATTACCCACGCCAACCTCATAGTCATTTTTTAAAAATAATTGTTAGTTGAACTTTTATATGTTTTTGTGATTATTTTATTAATAACTATCTATCTCACTAGCCTTAGGCACCTATTATAGTTCTGCTTACCTCTGTATCCCCAACACTCAGCATGGTGCCCAGCCCACAAATACTCGTAATTACTCTTTTGGGTCAATAGAGAAACATGAAACAACTAATTCCACAGCCAATACCTTAGGGGGAGGTGAGATAAAATATATGATCAAGTACATGATACTGAGAAAACACAAATAAGGCAGAAATTCTTCTGTACAGGTTTAATATGTTAAAGGGGGAGGGGTCAAGAGAAAAGGCCCTGACTGGGCACAAGTCAGAGCCTGGCATGGCATGGCATGAGTGGAGGGAGGAGCTGAGTGAGCCACACTGGACAGGAGAGAGAGAACTGGGACAAAGGCGGGACAGCAGTGGAGGGTCTTGAAAGAGTGAGTGAAATTTTTACATTGTGGGCCCAGGAGCTGAGACATGCTTGAATCAAGATTAATTTGGCAGAATGAAGTCAGATATAGGGAGAGGTGGGAGTCATGAGCTGTTTCAAAGATGAGGCAGAACAACGAAATACCGGGTGCAATAACTGGCCAAATGTAGGTAGCAGAGCAGTTTGGGGGGTTAAAATCTGAAGAAGCTGCCCAAGATGGCACCAGGAAGGTAGGACTGTTGGTAGGACACTCCTTCCAGGTGGGGTGGAATAATACAGTATTCAGTTTACACTCAAAGGCAGGAATGTAATGTTAACTTTATTATGCAGCTAAACAGAACAAGAGTTGAGGCAGCGGCTCCAGTTCCTGAAGCGTCATGAATGTCTTTTTCCTAGGAGGAAAGGGGTGGGGTGGGAGGTGGTCTCGAAACTATAATTTCAATTGACAGTTTTCAACAAACAGGATTTTAAGAACTTATCCTAAAACAGCTCCTAAGATTTAAGTACCATAATGGGGAAAATAAAAGCATAAACAGCCTTCTATTCTTGTTTTGTTTTCTTCTTTTGTTTCCTAGTTATAACCCTACCTTGACCAATAAGAGAAAAAGAGAGAGTGATGAAATTCTAACATGGCCTCCCCTAGTCTTTTCATTTTAGTACATCACCAAATGGCCAAAGTACTTTAGAGAAGAATTAAGAGATATACACATTTAAAGTAGAAGACTTGTTCACACGTCCCTTAAGTAGTGGCCCCCACACTGTCCAGCCATGTGAACAGGTAACTGACAGATTCACGAGGAGACCCCACTTACACACATCTAAGTGCAGAAGCTAATTCCTTGTCATTTTCACATTCCGCTCACCAGAAGCTAAAAAGCTTTGATTGGGAAAGCATTGATTTAAGAGATTCTGCTTTTAAGTTTACAGCTAAAACCAGTCTCCACATTCTCACAAGCTTGTCACTGGGACGTATTAATATTAAAAGCCTTAGTTAGGGGACTAAATAGATTTCAGTTGTTCTATGAAGTTGGAATGCAAAGTTAAGTTGAAGAAGAAACCAAAATAAGAGCCACAAGAGACAAGGTATGATGTGGCTGCAAGTATATTTACCTATGTAGAATCTTATCAGGAGGGATACTTCTACTTTTTAAAAAAGTGTAATCTTTAAAATAAAATCCTGTATTTTCCAGGTTATATACCCACCACATTTCAAAAATAAGCATCAAAGCGGGGGTGGGGGGTATAGTAACTAACATAGTAACTGTCTACTATGGAGAGAGCACTGTGCTAAGTGCTTTATATACTCCCTGCCCACACACATATATAATTCCCATAATTACCCCTGAAATATTTTCTGCCCATATTTTGTAGATGAGAAAAATGAAATCAAAGAAAATTAACTCTCCAGACCACAAAACTAGTGAATGGAGGTGTTGGGATTTTTCATTTTGTCCTGCTTCCAAAATCCACTATCTCAGGGGGAAACCACAAGCTTTTACACCCCATCCATTTTGTGCAGAGCCCTACACCAGGGGCTAATTTTGCATAAGCAGCAGAAAAACAACCCTAGAGCAAAGTAAACTTCCCCTACAAAGAAAACCAATAAGCTGCAGTAGTGATGGGTGCCTCCATCCAAAAAGAGGGAGAAAGAAACTTTTACAAACAGACAAACAGATCAATGGAACAGAATAGAGAGCCCAGAAATAAACCCACACCTTTATGATCAATTAATATTTGACAAAGAAGGCAAAAACATACAATGGGGTAAAGATAGTCTATTCAATGAATGCTGCTGGGAAAATTGGACAGATAAGTGCAAAAAAAATTAAACAAGACCACCTTCTTACATCACACAAAAGAATAAATTTGAAATGGATTAAAGACTTAAATGATGGACTCAAACCATAAAAATCCTAGAAGAAAACACAATAAAATCTCAGACATTTCTTGTAGCAATATTTTTTCAGATGTATCTCCTCAGGCAAGTGAAACAAAAGAAAAAATAAACAAATGAGACTATATCAAAGTAAAAAGTTTTTGCACAGCAAGAAAAACTATCAACAAAATGAAAAGACAACCCAGAGAATGGGAGAACATAGTCACCAATGATACATCTGATGAGGGATTAATATTCAAAATTTTTAAAGAATTGATATAACTCAACACCAAAAAAGCAAGCAATCCAATTTTAAAAAGGGCAAAGGACCTGAATAGACACTTTACCAAAAAGGACATACAGATAACCAACAGACATATGAAAAGATGCTCAACACCACTAATCACCAGATAAATGCCAATTAAAACCACAGTGAGATATTACCTCACATCTGTCAAAAGGCTATCATCAAAAAATCAACAAATGTTGACTAGGAAGGGCAGAAAAGGAACTCTTGTGCACTGTTGGTGGGAATGCACATTGGTGCAGGCACTGTAGAAAGCAATATGGAGTTACCTCAAAACATTAAAAATGGAACTGTCTTATAACCCAATGATTCCACTTCTGGGAACATAGCAGAAGAAACCCGGAACACTAATTCAAAAGGACATAAGCACTCCTATGTTCACTGCAACGTTATTTACAACAGCCAAGATCACAGTCCAAGTGCCCATCAGTAAGTGAGTGGATTAAGAAAGCTGTGGTACACTAGCACAGTGAAATACTACTCAGCCATAAAAAAGGAAAATTTACCCTTTGCAACTGCACAGATGGACCTGGAGAATATCATGCTAAGTGAAATAAGCCAGTTGGAGAAGGAAAAATACCATATGATCTCACTCATATGTGGAATCTAATGAACAAAATTAACAAACAAAATAGAAACAGACTCATAAATACAGAGAACAGACTGACAGCTGTCAGAGGAGAGGGGGTTAGCAGGCTGGGTGAAAAGGTGAAGGGATCAAGCAAAAAAAAAAAAAACCCTCATAGACACACACAATAGTATGGTGATCACCAGAGGGAAATGGAGGTGGGGGGACATAGATGAGGTAAAAGGGTGTTAAGTGCTGATGGAAGGAAACTTGACATGGGGTGGTGAACACACAATACAACACACAGATGATGTATTATAGAACTGTACACCTGAAACCTATATAATTTTATTAACCAATGTCACCCCAATAAATTCTATACAATTTTTTTTAAATCCCCAGGAAGGTGAAAAACATAAGTTCACAAGGAGCTGTTGCTAAACCAAATACCTTTCAAATGAGCAGAGGTTTTTTTGTCACACAAACCCACCTTTCCAAATAAAACACACTCTTTAAAAATTGTAATTACTGGCCCTTGCCAGGTGGTTCAGTGGTTGGAACACTGTCCCGTACACCAAAAGGTTGCAGGTTCCATCCCTGGTCAGGGCACACACCTAGGTTGCAGGTTCAGTCTCTCATTTGGGTATGTATGGGAGGCAATGGATCAATGTTTCTCTCTCACATCAATATTTCTGTTTCTCTTTCTCTCTCCCTCTCTCCCCCCTCCCCTCTCACCCTCTGCATACCCCCTCTCTTTCCTTCTAAAATTAATAAACATATCCTTGGGTAAAGATTTAAAAAAAAGAAAAGAAAGAATTGTTACACAGTAAAATAGTCCATGCTGTGCCCTGACCAGTGTGGCTCGGATGAGCATCATCCCACAAAGCAAAAGGTGCCCGCTTTGATTCCTGGTCAGGGCACTTGCCTGGGTTGTAGATTCCATCTCCAATGGGGCGCATACAAGAGGTGACCAATAGATGTTTCTTTCTCACATCAGTGTTTGTCTCCTTCTCCTTCTCCCTCCCTTCCTCTCTAAAATAAATAAACAAAAATAAAATAAAATAAAATAAAATAGTCCATGTTGTAGTTACTGTATATGTGAAACAGCCACATTATACTCTTGGTAAGAAACACCCTTGGCATTGTAATTTAGTAAATCCCATCCATTTTCAAATGTCCAGTACAACTATGTCAAAAAAATAGGAGGAAGAAAAATATCTACTTCACTTTAAGGGATGATTTACACTTATTTGGGGATATAAAAGAGTAGACCTCAAGTAAAGGTACTGAAGAGGTAAGAGTTTTCACAGATTAACGAATGTCTGAAAAACTGGCTCTCCAAGCCACTGGTCTCTCTGCCCTGACTGCACTCAGCACGGACTTTACTAAGTCCTCAGGACTGTTCCCTTGTGGACATTTTACACGTGCTATGTCACATACACAGTGACTAAAACCACTGTTGCTCTGTATAAAGAAATATGAATTGCAATTTTTTACTCTATCTGAAGTCTGCTGATTTAGAACTATAGCTACATATCTGTTCCTATCACATAAGATATTCTGAATTACCTTGAGTTTTTGTCAGCATGTGTGCACTCACTTTCCATCAGACTACTTCCCAGCCCAAATATACATTATTCCCAAACCTCGCTCTGCTCAAAATTCAAACGAACATATTGTTCTAACCTGTGAAACCAGCCCTCATTACTGGAAAGGACTGCCTGCTGAGGCAGTGAGAGACTTGAGGGAACGGCAACCCCATCACCCTTGTCGTCATCCCCGCTGTCCTCCTCGAGTGCGCGCGTCAGGCACTGGTGTCTCTTCCAGCATGTTCTTAAGCCCACATGGTCCAGTGAGGAGTCTACATGAGAACCAGGTTCCAAATCCAGAACCCCCGCTCTTAACTGTTTGGCTATACTGCCTCCAATGGTTATCAACAGCAGATCTCGTGTGTAACAACTTTCATATTTATAGCCCCTCTGATTAGTTTAAACAAGCACCCAGTCAGCATCAAAGCTGGCATTATTTTTATGTTTCTGAACTACTTGGTCACCTAATATGAAGAAGCATCTTATCGTGATAGGCTAAACACAATGACCTCCTAATTCTGTGGTCCTGACTCTTTTGGGTTTAATGTTATCTTCATCTAGTTCCAGTTGAGACATACATGGGACCTCCGTTTTTGTCCAGTCAATATTCAGTCTCAGCATAGCATCAAATGAAAAGTCCCATAACCTGCCAGAGAGCACATGTCTACTATGGCACAGCCTCTGGCTGTTAACATAAGACACAAGCTTCTAGAAATATCCTCGACACAACTCTGAAGGTGCAAAGTTGCCACTATGGTTGGAAAGAGACTAAAGAAACCAATCAACAAGTATAAATTTAGTATTTAGTTTTACTCCTAATGAGCTTTTGAAATGTGGCTCTTTGGAATATTTTCATAGACACAATCTCTAGCTATGAAACACAAGAAAGAAAGAAAAACACTTCACCTAACTCATATTGTGGCTGAAAGCAGAATGTGAGATGATCCTAGAAGTCAATGGAGCATGGGGTTGGAGAGAAAATGAAAGCTAATCCACTATAAGCTCCTTAAAGCCCTGCCTTATTTCTTATTCTTGTTTTCTATAACCACCCCCACCCTCATCCCATCCAACAGCAGAGAGAAGGCTCTCAGGGAGCAAACAGAGGAGTTGGGGCATAGTCCATAGCAATGCGGAAGACAAGAATGCAGGGCTGGCTACACAACAGGCTATACTAGTCTTTTTAAAAGGCAAGGAGAGGGGCCTGGCCACTGTGGCTCAGTTGGTTGGAGCATCATCCCTTAAACCAAGAGGTCACAGGTTCAATTCCCAATCAGGGCACATCAGTAGACTGCAGGCTCAGTCCCCAGTCAGGGCACACATGATAGGCAACCAATTGGTGTTTCTCTCCTTCACTCCCCCCTTCCTTTCCCCTCTCTCTAATACCTACTATCAATGGGCATGTCCTCAGATAAGGATAAGTAAAGGGTAGGGGGAATGTAATAAAACAGGACCTATCACATAGTCTTGACTCACCCTAGGTGACTAGAAACAGTTAAAATATCAGCATTTGCCAATTTTGAAATCATCTCAGCTCTTCCTGATGGTCCAATAAATTTTTTGGTGAAATTAAAATATTTGGTTATATCACCTAAGACACAGGAATCTATATCATAAAACAGAGACTTTGTCATAACCTAAATCCACACTGCCGTGTTACAACCACTCCTTATTTAACCACATGACACAAGGGGAAATCCAGAAACCCCTGACCAAGATATTACTAGCAAAGTGTTCTACAGGTAGTTGCCATAATCACACTTTCAATCTTTTCTTTTCAAGATGTTACTAATTGCTCACAAGTTGCAGCTACAATGCCAAGAAAGGCATTATCTACCATCTTTATTTGAAACCTCCAGTCATACTAACAGACACCAAGGCTCTCAAATCTTGACACCTCTCACTTTCATGTTCTCTTTACTAAGAAACAAAGTAAGCCATAACAATATGAATAGGTGCTCATTTTAATGAGTGACTGGTATGTGCCACACATTGAAGGCACTATTAACCTCATTTTGTAAGTAAGGAAACACAGGCACAAAGGTTAATTAACTTGCCCACAGTCCCAAAAGTAGCTTAGTCTTAGAACTAAGCTTTAAACCCAAGCTGACTCCAGAGCTCTCGTCTTTAAACTATAAACCGCACTATCTTTCCAATCTGTAATTATATACTTAAAGAATCTTTAAATTGCTGTCATTTTATCTGAAATTTTTCTTTTTGGGGGGCTGGTGAAGGAGGAATCTCTGACATTGTTATAATAGGTCCACATTTAGGTCTGGAGAAGTCTACCTACCTTGTTTTCTTTCCATACTGGCCTCACACTATCTCATGCAAATTCCTCTCAAATTATCCTAGATACAAAACGTTAATGAGGATCTTCTCTTGCTTTGTATCACTGAGTAATTAGATTTTAAGGATCTTATAAACAAGAACAGATTTTGCTGCTTTTGCACATGTACCATGTGGGCACTAGCCTAGTGGTAAGCTCAGAATCTAAAATCAAATACTTGATTTTTTGTTAAGTCAGGCTTTTAGTGGTTAGCAGTACATTTCTTGTTTTACTGTGAATTTTATAGATTCTGGCATCACTCTTGTGGAACAGTCTTGGTGACACTGCTTTATGGTACCTAATGTGTTGACAGCAGTCTGGCAGGTTAACACTATAAAAAGTGGCCCACTGTCTGCTTACATTAGGTCCAGTGGCCAAGCAGAGTCATGTTGAAATACCTGATTCATGAGTCCATCCATGCTGCACTCACGACACACACAGCAAGGTGTGTAAGAGGTGGCACTAGGTGTGAATAAAGTGACATATGGCCATGAAACCTTTTTGCTAGAGACTGGAGGCTTAAATTCCAATTTCAGATGCATTCAGGTGATTCACCTTTTGTTCAGGAAACAGAAAAATACAAATGACTGCAAACTGAAGTTGTTGGGGTTTTTTTCCTCATTACTATATTTCATTGATTCTAAGACATACTTTGGTCACATTTCAATATATCGGAGATAGTATCTATCTTATAATTGGTAGCATCTTAGATTTGGCAAACTACAATAAAATGTGGTTGCATATATTCTGGATTGTATGGTTTTCAAGTTTTATATTACCATTAACCCATTTATCCATAATTAATCTAGAGGACAACGTTAACAACTTGTCTTTGTATTCCCTTTTCTTATCTTCCTCCGCTTGCCACAGAAGATATAATAAAGAATGTTTGGGGTAAATGAAAGGTAATGCAACTTCAAGGAAACAAAGCTTTGAAATTACTTTATAATGAGTGCAAAGCTGTTAACCCTCCTGTGAAGAAAATATAGCCTGAAAGTTTCTCCAGGCTGTATGCAGCCCAAATGTGTTTCTTCTATGAGAAAGACACAATTCCAAGGTGAAGGAGTTCCAGATGCTAAAGTCTTCCTACCAGCTTATATCTACTGACTCCAAGACACAATAAGCCTTTTAACTCAAGCTTGAAAATCTCAAGGGGTTTCTCCTCCACCTCCCAAATATCAAAATCATGCTCACACATTTAAACAATTAGGTGAGATGTACAGAAGCTAGCACTAAATATGCCTGAAACTTGAGTGCTAAGTGTGCAGTTAAAGTTAACTAGTTAATATAGATTTCACCTATAGAAAATTTTAAAAACATGATTGTTTTCTTTCACTTCAGAAAAAAAGGGGAGTCTTTTAAATTCAACTTACTGCAGAAAAAAAATTCTTTGGAATAGGAAAAAAAAAGGCAAATGCTGCAAAGGGATCTAGAAAACAAGAAAAAGCCCTAAGAAGCGAAAGTAGTGACTATTTTTCAGAAATATAACCAGTTAAAATTATTTTTGTCAAAAATTTTCCTGCCTATACCACAAAATACTAAAAAATTGTCAGAGTCCTTCCTTCCATATAAGGTACCAGATGGCTTCTTGGGTTGGCTGCTGCTGTTTTTCCTGATTATAAAAGTACCTTTCATTTTAAAATTTTAATATTAAAAAGTTAAAAGCCACCTGCAATCCAAATAAATAATATCTATTGAGTTCTAAGCTGTGTGAAGCATTTTAGATGCTCTCTTACATTAATCCAAATAAGCCTGGGAAGTCAGTACTGTTACCATCCCCCAGTTACGGCTGAAGAAACTGAGTCGTAGATAAGTTTAAAAACTTGCTGATCGTCATACACAGAGCTAAAAAGTCACTTGTCCAAAGTTACACATCCAGTAAGCGGTTGGCCAGGGGTTATCAGATGTTTAATTCTGGAATCAAAGCTTTTAACTAAGTGAAACTGCCATTCCTTGAAACTACTCATTTCTAAAACTGATGTACTCATCCTAGTTTCTTCCTGTGCTTATGATTTCATTTGTATAAAAGTGGGACCATAGTTAATACATCATTTTGTACTCCTTGTTTTCCAAACATAATCTGTGAAAAACATGTTCTTTCTTATTCACAACAGTTGAGGGATTCAGGTTTTCTCTTAGGAGAGATGACTGCTACAGCCAGAATGGCCATTTCAAGAGGTCCTGATATACATGTTCCCTGTTTTTTTCCCAAAATGTTTGTACTTACTGAACTTGAATGGTGGGGAGCACACAGTTCTCATTATATTCTAGCAGCAACAAGGATTTTTTTTTTAATTTTCACTAATTTGATGAGGAAAAAGTATCTCATTTTAATTTCCATTTTTCTTATTACTCCATAATTTGGAAATTTTCATGTTTATTGGCAATTATCACTTTCTATACCTTGCTAACTTGTAACCTTTACTGCTTCTCTATTGGACTGCAGCTGTTTTTCTACTGTATTCACTCATAGAATATGTTGATGTGTCTTGATAGATCCATACCCACACATTACAGTAGCTAAAGTACAAAAACATGGCAAGTTCTTCCTAATATTGAACTCACTCACACTTTCACAAGAAAGTTGAAGAGGATAAATGGACCTACTTCACCCTGTGGTGCCTGTATTTGTTGCATTGTTATATGCAACAAATCTAGAAAGTTGAAGACGACAAATGGACCGACTTCACCCTGTGGTGCCTGTATTTGTTGAATTTGTGTAGCCTTCTCACATGCTCCTGGTCGAACCACCGTGGTATCTGCACTCTGAAAAAGTAGACTATAACACTACAGAATTCTATCATATTATTCTGACTGTTTCCATGTTATAAGGATATTTGCAAAAATAAAGTCAAACTACATGTAAAAATAATTCCAAAATCTTTTTTAATTTTTTAAATGTACCCACCCTTTTTGTAATTTTTATTTATTGATTTTAGAGAGAAAGGGAGAGACAGAGGGAGAGCTGGAAATAAAGAGAAACATCAGTTTGTTGTTCCAGCTATTTATGCATTCATTGGTTGGTTCTTGGATGTGCCCTGACTGAGGATTAAATCTCCAATCTTGGTGTATCAGATGATGTTCCAACCAACTGAGCTACCCAGCCAAGGCCTGGCTTTTATTTTTTAAAAAAAGATTTAACATTTTGCCATTTCTCGAATTGCAAGTTGCCCAACTTCATCATGAAGTAGTTTCATTTTGGAACCTAAGTGATTTTTTTTTTACCTTTTTACATATCTTACTCTCCTCAAATGTGTTCTATTTTGAATCTAATCTAACTTCAAATCATCAAACCTAAGTTCTCTTCAAAGCCATTCTCAGCTCCCTGCTGGGGCCCCTTGGAAGGATAGGCTACTCGGTCCCCTCCCTGAGTCTCACCTCTCTTCTTCAGTTCTCCATTCTGTACTCACAGCTTCTCTGCCTGCTGGCTGTGCTATTTCAACAGCCCCTGACATTTTGCCTCTAATCCTTCTTCAACTGCAATCCATCACATGTTGCCAAACTAACCTTTCAACTCCATTTCCATCACGTAATGTAAGTTGGGATCTCTCTCTGTCTAAACTTCCAATTTCGCCATAGCCTACCCTCACCCTGTAGAGCCCTAGTGCCTGCCTGGCTGTCCCAGAAGCTGAGGAGGAGGGGCGTGTGTGGGTCCCTCAGCTCCAGCTCCCGCTCTCCCTAGGAAAACACTTGGGGCGAAGGTCCCTGCCCTGACCCCTGCAGGTTGCTCTGGGCTGGCTGGCTGTTTCCTGCTGGGACCCATGGCTCACAATATCTCCGTGATATTGTTCATGTTATTTCTCAGTTCCTCCAACCTATCAAAAGAGAGTGCTAATTTCTTTCTCCACTGCCAAGCCCTGTACTGGCCACGCTCAGTTGCTACCACACTGACAGCATCACATCTTCAGCACTTAATTACACACTGTGCTGTCCTCTCCCAATCCTCACATGCGTGTTGACATTTTTAGTACATCCCACAGAACCTTAGCAGTTAAAACTTCACATAAGCACCCCTTCACAAACATCAAAGTCACACCTAAACATCAGCAAGAATATTCTAAAGATCTGCACATTCATAATTCTTACCCATCTTTGAAAGCAGTTCATAAAATAACTTTTATTATGAGTTTCACACACAAAAATTGCCATTTAGTCTTCAGAGATGTAAATCTGAAAATACTGTTAAATTTTTTCCTTGTCATTACTAGCTATGTCTTTGCATTCATTAACGTCCTTCCTAGAACTGACATGGGTATGGCCTTGTACCAAAGCTCTAACGCAGGAGTGCCAAACTCATTTCACCAGGGGCCACATCAGCCTTATGGTTGCCTTCAAAGGGCTGAGTGTAATTTTAGGACTGTGTAAATGTAACTATTCCTTAAAGAGGGACAAGGAGCTCTGCATTCAGCCCTTTGAAGGCAACCGTGAGGCTGATGTGGCCCCAGGGGAAAGAAAGTTTGACACCCCTGCATCTAACATGAATTTGGGTAGGTCCAGTTTCCCCAAACCCCAATCCTGAAAACCTGCTCTTGAATCTAAGCTTGTAAGGCAGGTGTCTGCCCCAACCGCAGTGTCACCAAATGGTTGCTCAGTGCTAACACGACCCACTCCAGTACAGGTCCCTTGGAAATTCTCACTTCAGCAAGAAATCCCCTCCCGAAAGGATTTCAGTTGCTAGTTTAAGTTTTTTCTCCAGCACAATGTTATAATGTGAACATTATTGCATGTTGACCTATAAAAGCATTGTATTGACTCACACTGCACCTAGAGGACCTAATCAAAACAATGTTACCATGGGAAAATGTGCCAATTAGATGCCAGGACATGGTGAAGGGGTCTTCCATGTTCTGGAACAGTGGGGAGACAACCAAGCAGGGGGTGGTACCTGTCACTGAGGAGGCACAGAGGAGACAGCCCTCTGGTGCACGGCAACCTCACACCATCGAGACACTGCCTCAGTACTGAATTTATCCTGCCCAGCTGCACTCAGAGGCCTCTCCCATGGAGGAGGACTGGAGGTAGGCCTGTCTCTGCAGACAGCCATGCTCCGGTGGAGGGCTGAGGGGCAGGAGCTCGGGCAAACTCACAGTCATAGCAGTGAGGCACCAACTGCAGGAAGGGAGGGAGGGGGGGTTCCCCCACCCACTGGTCACTGCCCTGCTCTCCTCCACTGCAAACAACAACAGCAGGGGCCTAGCAAGCCTGGAACTGGGCTCTAACAGCCAAGTGGGTGACAGGGAGGGTGCAATGTAGCAGAAGGAACAAGGATGCCAGGACACAAGGACACCGGGCCCACGGAGGAAGGAACCTGCAGAGCAGGAACTGCCAGGATGCGGGAACAGGGCAAAAGACATCATACAGGCTGGAGATGTGGAGCTGAGGTTCAGGGGAAGGGCTGCTCTGCCTTTTCAGGCTTTTGTTCTGCTTTGCAGGAAGGAGGTGATGTTAGGAAGACTTTGGATTTTAGACAAGCTGAGAATATAAAGGACAGAAGTTTGGGGGAGATACTGGAAATAAAAACACAGATTTAGCATATTAATCACACAATAATAGGAGCTGAAGCTGTGGGCCTAAGCTAGCCCCTAACAAAGCTAAGACCAACACCCTAAATACAGGCTGTACTGAGGGAGTAGAAGAAGAGGAATGGGGAACTGAGAGAGCATGGGAGGGAAGGCCCTAACAGTGCCTCGGTGCCAAGGTCTGGGAGCTGAGTTTCAAAGAGGGTAGGGAGGTTAGTGAGAAAGAAATGAGGAAAAAAAGGGAGAAAGACAGCTGAGAAAAGAGTTCCACGTAAGTATTTCCTTTACCTTTCCACCTAACACCCTGTCTCTTACGTAGGATTATGCTACCAAGTCCTCAAGAAGTGCAGTGACCCACTCGCTGAAGTACCTTTAAGACAACTCATTTTAAATGTACTGCATGCCCTTGAAAATAACACTGGCTTGAAATGGGTTGCCCTAAAATTGTTACTGCTGCACATTAAATCAATTTTCTTTTTGTACCACATAAACTAGAACTATACACAAAACAAGGTTTTGTGTATTCTGTGGCAGTAATGGAAAAAATTTAACAAATGCATACAAAACATGCTACAGTCCATCTCTTTTAACACCACCTTTAAAGCAGACTATGCTTTCACACTCCTGACCATTGTCCATTTTTACCTTTTACATTAATTGGTAAGCCAAATTGCAGCTACATTTCATTCACTTCTTTGTAACAGAAGAACATTACTCGCAAAATTCCAAACAATTTTCTAAGATTATATGAGTATCCATTTTTCTAAATTGTTTTTGTGTAACCTGACATATTGGTCTAAACATGTGGCCTTTAAAAAAAATTTAAGATTTTATTTATTTTTAGAGAGAAGGGAAGGGAGGGAGGGAAACATCAGTGTGTGGTCGCCTCTCACGCATCCCCGACTGGGAACCTGGCCTGCAACTCAGGCATGTGCCCTGACTGGGAATCGAACCAGCAACCCTTTGGTTTGCAGGCCCGTGCTCAATCCACTGAGCTACAACAGCCAGTTGCCTTTTAAACTTTAAAGGACATCAAAAGCGCCTAGATACAAAATTCAGATTCTAGATAGCCCACAGAGATTTTAAGTCAGTGAAATTAGTATGGGGTTGAGGAATCTGTATTTTTAACAAGTATCCTACATGATTGTGTTGATTCTAAAGCCTGATAAATATAAGGTTTTACTTTATTACTAAGTACTAATTACTTTATTACTAATTACTTTATTAATATTTTATTAGTCATTCTCATATTACCAGGTGAACTTTTTAAATAATTATATAAGATCCTCAAAATAATCTATCAGACCCATTTTACAGGTTCCTTGAAGAAAACAGATGAAGAGCTACTTCAGTCCAGCTCAGAATTCTCCTCTTCCTTGTGCACCAATGGATGCATGACATCTGCAAAACCACCTTCTACCTTCTAAGTCCTAGTGAGGTGAAAGGGCGAGGGGCCAGGAACCTTGTTGAAAAGCTGCAGGATCAAGGCCTTTTGCAAGATCTTTGTCCTCAGCTTTCTGTCCCCAGAGTAATGGACACGCATTTTCTATGCAAGTGTCTCCAAACAGTAAAAAAAAAAAGGGGAAGCTGGGGTTCCTTTCAGAAAACCAAATATTGGAAGAGTAAAAGCTACACAAGGAAATCTCATAATATGATTTAATACTGTAATGCTCTGAATCAAAAAGCCTCGTGTAGGTGACACACATCCGAGCACAGAGCAGATTCAGTAGCTAGCCCAAACCGTCTTTTTAGAGGAACTAAGGTAGCAAAGACTCATTTTCAGGTTTGCCAAGTGATGATGATGATGATGATGATGATGATGATGGCAATGATACACAAAGGATAATGCCAACGATGCGGGCATTTCCCTGAGTTCTGAAAAGCCTGCACAGAGAGAATGACAGTCGGGCCTCGACATCAGCCGTTCTGTGAGCCGAAGCCTGGGTTCCTGCACAGGTGCTCGCACAGAAACTGCCTTTGTTCACCACACCAAGACAGTGAAACAGGACGACATGCATCTTCCATCTAGAGCATGGTGGCACTGCCTGCCAGCCAGCACTCAGGGACAGCAGTACCACCACCTGAGGGCTCAACTGTGCAGGGCACTCACCTGTGTCTTTGTACCATGTCCTTACTCAACGGCACAGAAGACCGAGTTCTCCTTATCCTGCTGAACCCCAGCAACTAAATGGAAATGGCTCTCAGCAGTAACACTAGCCACAAAATTCCTTATAAACTTGAAGTTTCTTTCAGACACCAGAACAGGTTTTTATTTTTGTTGTTAATAAGAAGGAAAAAAGAAAACTTAAAATGCTAACTCTGGTTATAAACTTGGCTCTGAAACTTGACAAATCAAGACAAAAATTAAAATTTTAAGTGCACAAAAAATAGTAAAATTTCACTTATAACTAGAAGCTCACTGTACTCAAATTAGCTGACAGCTTGTTCAATTGTGAAGGAAAAAAAAACTACAAAACCTTTACAAAATCTAGAAATGTATCACCATAGAATATTCCTATGAGGCAAAGTAGTATTGAGATTTTGGACTTTATCTTTTTATAAAGAAGATAGATGTCAGCCCTGGCTGGTGTAGCTCAGTGGATTGAGCGCGGGCTGGGAACCAAAGTGTCCCAGGTTCGATTCCCAGCCAGGTTACATGCCTGGGTTGCAGGCCATAACCCCCACCAACTGCACATTGATGTCTCTCTCTCTCTCTCTCTCTCTCTCTCTCTCTCTCTCTCTCTCTCTCTCTCTCTCTCTCCCCCTCCCTCCCTCCCTCCCTTCCCTCTCTAAAAATAAATAAATAAAATCTTAAAAAAAAAAAAA
This sequence comes from Phyllostomus hastatus, assembly GCF_019186645.2. NCBI lineage: Eukaryota > Metazoa > Chordata > Mammalia > Chiroptera > Phyllostomidae > Phyllostomus > Phyllostomus hastatus. The sequence goes on along the minus strand of NW_025334017.1, from coordinate 6,503,496 downwards.
AGAAGATAGATGTCTACAGATTTATACACTAAGTTTTACACCTATTTAAATGCTGCAGTATGGCTGGAAAGGCGGACTGTTGTCTTGTGTGTTAGCAGAACTGTTTGCAAGTGCTTCGTGGAGGCCGCATATATAACCAAGTTAATGCAGCTATGAAGAACAAGAGTGTAGCATCCTGGGTCTTTTCAAGTCCTGTGCAGTGAGAAAAAGATGTTAAGTAAATTAATGCATCTTATATAAACACTGGAAAGAAAGTTTGAGGAAAACCAATTCTGTAGCAAGCTGAATACTTTGATGTTGGCTACATCTTAGATGGACTGATAGACGAAAATAGGGCTGGGACACTAGTAACCCTGGGAATGAGCAAGTGTCTTAGGTTGATGGAGGAAAGGAAGTGTCTGACTATAATCCACTGAGACACCTTGGAGCCTCACAATTTCTCTCTAGGAGTCAGCCCTCATAAGCACAGGTGTGTAAGTTCTTGACAAATATCTTTCCCACCCTCCTAAGGCCTAAGTCATCTTGGTGAGACCATCCCAAGCAATTTCTGCACATAGGTTTAAGCTACAGTCTATCCTGATTTGAGTCCCAACTCTACCATTAATAGCTGTGATCTTGGGCAAATTTATTACACAATCTTTAAAACTCTGCTTCCTCACCTATAAAATGGCAGTTACTGTCCCTACCTCAGCATTTTGATTAATCCTACTTTGGTATTTAGTGGAAACAGTTATGTAAAAAATAGTTTCAGCAAAATGCAAATTCATATAAATTTTTTGTGAAAAAAGTTTTGATTTTACATTTTTTATTTTAATTTTGATTTTTGATACTGATACATTTTGATTTTGATACTTTTTTTCAAGTTTGCAAAGATGGAAGTATAGTACAGGAACTCCCATATATCGATATTTATTGGCTTATACTTTGCCCCCATTTTTTTCCCTTAGAGTCATGGGTAAGTGAAAATAAAACAGTATAAAATAAAAAGCTGTCTACACTCCATCCCTTCAATTTTCATGCCAGTCTGGATAGCAGTGGAATTCCAAGGAGGCCACCCCACAGTCTTACCCTTCCAGGAGGGGTTTCCTCACTTTCTAGTTGCAACTCATATCCAAGACCCTGACCCCAAAGCTACTCATTTTAGATCCCCACTTTTCTCTTTCTTAAACAATAAATAAAATTCCAAGGGAAAGGACTGAAGCAAATGTTCTTTGAGAACACCCTGTACCACTCTGGTCTGCATTGGAAATGGCAAATATTCCAGAACTGACTGGATATGCCCCACCACTCTAGGTCTAGGATAGCATCTCTGATTTTTTGAGAAATGCAGGTTTGGGGAAAAGAAGGAACGGCTGGTTCACTAGCAAAACAGTTGTAATCTGGTTAGATGAGCATCTTCACAGCTAGAAGAGAACTGCCCCCACAAATCTGTCCTGGTTAGTACCTGCGATATCTGAATCACCTCTGCAGAACTGAGAGGGTTAGGTAAGTACCACCTAGTCACACACCTGAACAGACACATACAGACATTCAGTAATGCCTACTCCTGAAAAGAGTGAAAACCATGTAGCCAACCACCACTGCAGGCCACTCTTTCTTTTCTAGTCACGATATAAGATCGGGGGATTTTTTAACTTAAAAACAAAATCAAAACACATGGTTTGATAAGTGCAATGACTAAGAGTGAGCTACTAACTACTAAGCAAATATGCCTGATGCTATACTAAGTACTTTAGACAGAATTCCTCCTTTAATCTTCCACCATCACTCTGGGTAGTTGATAATATTATTTCCATTTTTATGACTCACTAGCTAATCTGTCTGATGTCACAGCTCAAGTTCTCAGCCACCACGGGGTGGCGGGGGGAGGGGGGAACAGCCACAAGAACAATTGTTCTCATCTCCATGGGAGAAGAAGGAAATTAAAGGTGATGGGCATGGAACTTGGTCATCTTAGGTGCCAAACATCCCCAAGACACACAGCTCCACAAGTGCAGTGGGCACAAGCAGAGGAAGCGTAGACAGAAGTAGCCTGGGCTGACAGGCTACAGCAACATGGAATGACAGCGGATCACAGGGTGTTGCCTATTAAAACAGCAATGACTCAAGCCTCCAAGCTGGTCTAGACAGCAAGGTGGCACAATGGTTGCACATACAGGTTCTGAAGAATGACCAATCTGGGTTTAAGTTCCTTCTCCACTGCTTGCTCGAGTTGTAGGACCCTGGGCAATTTGACTTCTCAGTCCAAGTGTCCTCACTGGTAAAACAGGGTTAATAATGCTACCTATTTCCTAGAGTTGTTCTGATGAGTAACTGAAACAATCCATGAAAACACTTAGTATAATGCCTAGCTCACTGGAAATGCTCAGTAACTGTTACTTGTTGCATTATTACTGTTATTTTTAATGTTGTGGTGGTGTTTCTGCACAATTTTAGTTGACTGCCCCAAAACACACCTAATAGAGAAAATAAACACTGTTTGATCAAGATTTTTAAATTGTCAAGATGAGTCTGCATGATTTTAATGATAAAATCAATACACCTACAATAAGCCAAAGCAAAATTTCGAGCACAAACAAGGTCAGATGGACAAGAACATAAAATACTGCAATGGAGATTTATTTTTTTAAGTTTACCTTGAGAGCCCTGGCCGGGTAGCTCAGTTGGTTAGAGTGTCCTCACCAACTAAGGCATATTTTCTATCACACACCTGCGTTTCAAATGGATTTTATTACTCACTTACTCACTCACTGCAACAGCAAGCACTGCCTTGGAAACTAAAGGCACGCACTCTACAAGGGAGTTCTCCCCATCTGCCTGCTAAGTTATCATGTTAAAGATAGTTTTTAGGTGTGTGTGTTAAAATAATATATATATTTGATAATTATGTTTTTACTCCTCATCCAAAGACATGCTTATTGATTTTACATATAGAGGGATGGGGGAGGGAGAGAGAGAAACATCGATCAGCTGCCTCTTGCACGTGCCCCAACTGGTGATCGAACCCGGTTATGTGCCCTGATCAGAAATCGAACCTGCAATTTTTGGTGTATAGGGTGAGGCTCAACCAACTGAGCCACCTAGCCAGGGCTTTGTAATTATGTTTTAAATATTGACAGAACAGATTTTAAAATGTTATGTTCCTTTCAGAAGGATAAAAAGAGAACAGATTCTTTAATCAGTTAAAGTAGTTCCAACTTGCCATAGAACTAGGAGAAAAATGAATTACTGAGGTACTATCAATACGTGCCCTTCATCAGACATAATGCAAAGAAAATATGGTGTGGAAACCTCTGACTCTTAAGTGGAGGATACCAGGGAGAGTAAGTGACTTGTCAAAACTAACACACGTGTCCAATTCCCTGCCGCTCCCTACACAAAGGCTCAGTGACAGTGGCGCTCTGCCCACCCCCCATGTTGATGAGCACGCGGTGAAAAACCAATCTGCTGCCTTCAGGCCCCACTGAAGGGTGGGGGTGGGAGAGAAGGAGCCCCAAATAAACATCCTCTTTATTCTTCCACTAAAACCCACATCACAGGAACCTGCATACAGCTTTCCACTTCGTATTTACACCTTTGAGAAGGCAATGATTTCTTTAACCATAACAATACACTGTTGATGGGACCAAACAAGAGAATATATTTTTAAGATTTTTGAAAAATTTAAAACTAGTAAGTTGAAGAAACTGTATTAGAAATTGCCACAGAATAGCTGGCACAAGTCCATCTGTGGCCAAACTGCATACACAGCTTTTCTTCTATTTCACCATAAAGGAATATTACTAGCCCTACATTTATTCAAATAGCCCTCAAAACCACTACAGTGAAAGTAAAACTTGCTTCTTTCCCATCTTGCAAGGTGGTGGGTGAAAAAACTGAGAAGCTGGATCCTAAGGAGAAGAAACCTGAAGCCAAGGTTAAGAAGGGTAACCTCAAGGCCAAGTGGCCTAAGAAGGGGAAGCCCCAATGCAGCCGAAACCCTGTCCTAGTCAGAGGAATTGGCAGATATTCCTGGACAGCTATGTATTCCCAAAAGGCCATGTACGAGAGGAAGTGCTCAGCAGCTAAACCCAGGATTACAAAGAATAAGGAGAGCTCTGGCCAGTGAGGCCCAGCTGGTTGGAGTGTCATCCCATAAACTGAAAGGCCGTGGGTTCCATCCCCAGTCAGGGCACGTGCCTGGGCTGCGGGCTTTGGTCCCAGGTCAGTGCCTGTAGCAGAGGCAACCGACCCAAGTTTCTCTCTCACATCGAAGTTTCTCTCCCTGTCTCTCTCCCTCCCTTCCCCTCTCTCTAAGATCAAGAACCTTGTCCTCTGGTGAAAACAAAAAATAAAACAAAATAGTTCCCCTTAAAAAAAGAAGAAAGTTCTTGCTACTGTCACAAAACCAGCTGGTGGCGACAAGAATGGTGATGCCCAAGTGATTAAACTTTCCAAAATGACTAGATACTATCCTACTGAAGATGTGCCTTGGAAGCTGTAAGCCACGGCAGGAAACCCTTCCACTGGCATGTGAGAAAACTGCAGGCCAGCATCCTTCCCAGGACCACATTGACCATGCTCCCTGGGTACCACAGAGGCCACAGGGTGGCTTTCCTGAAGCAGCTGAGCAGGGCCCTGCTTCTAGTGAGTGGACCTCTGTCCCTTAATCGAGTTCCTCTGCATAGAACACACCAGAAATTTGTCAGCGCCACCTCCACCCAAATTGATACTGGTGGTGTGAAAATCCCCAAACATCTCATGGATGCGTACTTCAAGAAGCAGTAGCTACACAAGCCCAGACACCAGGAAGATGAGATCTTTGACACAGAGAAAGAGAAAGACGAGGTTACAGACCACCACAAGGTTGATCAGAAAGACACGGACCCACAAACGCTGCCAAAAACCAAAGCTGTCCCTCAGCTGCAGGGCTACCTCTGCACTGTGTTTGCGCTCACAAATGGCCTTTATCCGCACAAAATGAAGTTCTAAATTTCTTATGAAGAACCTAATTAAATATCTGATCTGTTAAAAAAAGGTAGGGAGGGATGGAGGGAGGGAGGGAGGGAAGGAAGAGGGAGGGAGGAAAGAAAGAGGGAGGGAGGGAATCTTGCCAGTGAAGCATGTCCCTACAACCAGTGTAAGTCCGTAAATTAACCTGTAAAGACACAGTCTTGCCTTCCCTGAAGGAGACAGGAAGGACCTTGGTGGACTCGACCAATTCATACTGACCACCAGAAAAGCCAATGAGGAACAATGTCAATAAAAATACCTTTGAAATAGACTCCTAACCACAGACAATGAGTCCTAGGAAGAATATCTTTATGTATACCAAAATCAAACCCTGGCCCATAACAAAAACAAATGGATGCTAGTGTTACCTATACAAACTGGCAAAAACCAAAATACAAACACTTCCCTCAACAAATTGTTTCAAGATAAATGCTCAGGGTTTCTATAATTTATTTCACAGAATATTAAAGTTAGCAATTTAAAAGCTTTTCTCTTCTGGATTTATCAGTTAGCATCTCTCATTTACTATCAACCATGTTATATAATCCCCTTTTTATAATAATTGAATAAAGTGACTTCTTAGCTAATTTACATGTAAAAGCAGTTTACATATACACTAAAGATCAGGTAAGTATTCTGACCAAGGATGCTATTTTTCCAACAATTATTTAAGTAATGTATTCATTTCTACCACACCCATGTATGACTACAACGGGCTCCTAAAATACAACTCCCTCCACTGAGAGCACAGTTGGACCCACTAGCTATCTGTTGAGAGCCCAAGGACCTTGTCCCAATATGTAACTAGCAAGAGAAAGCTGCCTGGAGAATGTGGAGATACAGAAGAACAAAATGTAGCAAAATCTGCTTACCATAGGATTCTAGTCTCAATCTATGATAATTAAACTCATACAAAGTGCTACATAGTAGGCAAGTGCTACACATTAGGCAAAGAACAAAGGAAGTGTCACATGTTAGACAAGGAACAAAGGTTCCTCCCCCTCTCCCTTTTCACTGACCCCCAACAGCAACCCTTAGTGGGCTCACCATGCACCAACACCTTGGGGGAAGCTAGCAAATTATTTTGGAACGTTTTGGAGTGCTACTAGACTACATCAGTCATTTGCTACAAAAATTCATGAACTTCCTCTTCAAATCTAGTCCTCAGGAGCTCCCTGCCTCAGTGAACAGCATCACTAGCCAGAGGAATACACTAGAAACCTGCATTCCCTGACACCTTCCTCTTCCTGAGAACAAATCTATCCTCAAGTCCTATTCATTGAACCTCCTAAATATTTCTTAAATCTGTCCATTCTTCTCCAACCCCATGGTCATCAATCTAGTCCAAGCCATTATTTCTCCACACTATGGACCACAACAATAGCAGGCAGGATGCTGTTCCCCATCTATTCTCCCTCCCCTACTCCACCCATCAATTTAGTCTTCAAGTCTGCTCTTGTCCAGCACTGCTTCAAACTCACTGGTCACTCTGCTGCTTTTTTAAAAATCCCAAATTCTATATCCTGTAAGCCCTTCCCAAGCTAGTCTTTACCTGCCTCTTGAGTCTCATCTAGCTGCTCTCTGTTGACCTCAAACACATTGCATCCCTCTGGGTTGTCCAATCCTGCTCCCTTCTTCTACCATCATTTGGATAGCACTGCTAAAGCCATTCCCAAAGAGTAGCACCCCACACAGTATCTACTGCCTATGATGCTGCAGTACCTTTATTTACTGTATGTGTGGGCCTGCCATATCTTCTCATGGCACCCCTGTGCTCCTAACTCGTATATACCCATCACCTTTCGGGTAGCATGTACCCAATAAATACTTGAATCAATGCACAAGAAAGCAGATGAAACAGGAAAACTGATCCCAGTCCAGAGTCAGTTGCCACCAGAGCCAAGCCTGATACCCACAGCCACAGCGAGGCTAAAATGGCCAGGAAAGGAAGCTTCTCTGATTCCACATTGGCCTAAACAAACAAGCCTAAGGACCAATCAGCCTTTCACACCCAAGCTCTGCTTCTTCATTACTACACTACATTATTTTTACTTTTTATAAGATAGTTTTTAACTTTCAAAGTAAACACAAAACATAACCCTCACGAAATACTTCACTGAGAAAACATGTTTGCAGTCAACTAACATTAGTTTAAAAGTACAGGAATCAAAAACAAACAAACAAAAAAGGTACAGGAATCTAGTTATGGTAATGAATACATGCTTATAAAATGAAAACAGTAATCAAACCCTGGAATAATTATCCCTACATTTTTCTAGATGGATAATCATAGTTTCCCCACCACCCCCTAACCAAGGAGAAAAAAAAAATCACTAAACCATGACACAGAAGAAGCAAATAAATTTTGTTGGCTTAAGGACACCTTTAAGAGCTATGTTAGCAGATACTGCAGGATTTGTAACCCAAAAGGTACTCTAAGTCCAAATACAAGAGGGAGAGAGCCAGACTATTCCACAGCCAGCGCGGCCATCCGGCAAGCACAACCCAGCGCTGGCCCGGCACTGGCACCGAGCTAGGCACCGGGAAGACAGCTGCGCCCAAGCCAGCTCTGTGATAACTGGGTGACCAGCCAGAGGCAATTCATTTAATTAATCTCTCTGGGCTTTAGTTTCTCACTCTGTAAAATGAGAAAGTTTGACTAGTTCTCTAAGGTCCTCACGCTCTAAATACCCAAAGATTCATTAATGATTGTAAGATAAATTTCTATTTGACAATATCATTATGACTTCCTATTCCTACTTGTAATTTCCTATCGGTGTTGGTAATCTCTATTTCCTATGGTAATTTTTATCATGCAGGTGTAATTTCATTTAAGATTTTTAATATACTGATACAAGTAAAATAAAAGAGCAATAGTAGTGTTTTTAATTACCTTCCCAGCTCTTAATAACCACCATAATCAGCTATGGACTTCTGCCGTAATTGCAACCCGACCTGACTAACACCCAAATTAAAATAAATCATTGCATTGTCATATTTTTGTAGAAAATTAAGTGATAATTTACTCCCAATTTATTTTATATTTTAACATTATCCATCATCTTTGAATATCAGTTTTTTGAGAACTAAGACAAAATAATAAAGTTTCCTAATGAAAAAAAGAAATTTTTATCTCCTAAACTAATAAAGATACAATGGCTTAGAACCCTGGGAAAATATAATACTAAATTCTGAATTTCTAATGGCGTATAAAGAACTTGTAAAAAAAAAAAAAAGATATGCGAATGTGTCCGTGTGAATAAAAAAGACAACTGAAGTCACATAGTGCCAGTATGTGCCTGACATCATCTCAACATTGCCCAAAATGCTCCTTCTCTGTCTTTCTCAGTGACTTTAGCTATGTGACCCATATCTACTTCAGTGCTTGTCTGTTTACATCTAGAAAGCACTTGAATACTAAAGTAAAACAATTTAGTACAAAGCTAAAGTTTTAAGGGCCATTTTTTTTTTGTAGTCACACACTTTGCTCAGCCCTGACTAAGCATTTTTATTCTTGCAATGCCTTATTTATAGTAGATGTTTATAAGATGACCATGGTGTCTGCTATCAAACCCTAAAGGCCATATATGGATATGGATTATAAAGGATAAAAAATCACTACTACTTTCAAAGTTAATCTTACAAGTGAAATGTCTTTGGTTAGCTATAGAACTCTCTCTCCTACTAGATGGTAAACTCTCTGAGGGAAAGCATTGCTCTTCATTTGCCGTTTGCACGCTGAAAGCTTGCCACTGACTGCCAAACCCAAAGTAACTAAAGGGATGTGACTGCATGGCAGGCAGCCTTCCCTGAGCATAGAGAGTAAAATACTGTAAGCCTAGCTTTGCAATGACGACTCTGAACTTGGCATGTAGACTGTTATGGGTTACACAGCACGTACAGAAGAGCACTCAGACTGTATTCTCTTAGAGAAAAATATTTTTCTTTTGACCAAATTGCTTAAAAACTGTACTACAGTACACTGACTGCATCTGTCTGTATGAAGAAAAGTTGTGACATATCTTTGACACAGTATTTTAATATTCATCTTAACTCAATAAAAGTAACACTCATGAAAAAGTTTTGGAATTGGTCCTGTAAGTTGAACTGATTAAAAACTAGATCAAGTACAATAAATCTATGAACTAAGTTTCTAGAGGCATTATTTTAAACTTGACTTCTACATTTTCACCTTGAAAAAAGTGGGGTTTTTTTCCAAAAGGAAAAATAACACTGGAGTTTTTAACCATCACCATTACCTATATATGACCTACATCATTTCTCTACCCTGACTTTTATGTTAAGACACAGAAAAGGAAGTTAATTTAAATACGTTCATTGATAAAACCAATATAACCAGAGTGTAAAATTGACATGCCAGTCTTTTATTAGTAGTAGTAGTAGTATTCATTTCTTATCTAGAAACTCATTTCAGTCTTGAAACCTAGAATAGAATTAATCAAGCTGCAATTTACTGGTTTGCACACATGGAGAAAAAGCAGAAAATATCAAAAGACAACAAATGATGAAAGTCTATAGTGCTAGAAAATGACTCTTGGGTAGCACGGGGAGGACATTCACCTGTTAAAGCCTCCCAAAGATCCATTAGGTTCCTTTATCAGGTTACCAAAAAGGAAGAAGTGCCATATTTCAACTCTTTGGCAAAATAAGAAAATTTAGTTCCTAAAACTTGCTGCACGCCCCTTTTCATTTCCAAATTGTTTACTTAGTAACTTTTTTCTACAGTACAGACTTTTCTCAGGGAAAATAAACTTTTCCTGAGCAAATCTGGAAGACATAAAATGTCTCCTACTTATTATCACCTAGAAAGGCAAACCACGTGCCCCAAGCATCTAGCTTTCAGCCTCTTTATTATCATTGTCAATGAATGGGCCCCAGTCAAATGAAAGCTGCCATTTTAGGGTAAAGACTGTAGAGCTTCTGTTGTGCAACAGCAAGACAAAAACACTCTGCGACAGATGTACTCTGGGGGGCTGGGAGGCGGGTTCAACTTCATAAAATCACTGCCCAAGTTATTTCTGAAATAAGAAGGACCCAGTACTTACACAGTACTGCAATCTAAATGGAATTATAACTGAGGACAAATCAGGTTCCCATGCTAAGGTCACTAAGATTTTTTTGTCATCATTTTAACAGATCCGTGAGGAAACCCAGACAAGTTTTTATTTTTCTGTTTGATTATTACATATGGTGAGTACTCCCCCACCCATTATTGGGAGAGGGCTGAGGAAAATGCGTTCAACCTCTTTGAAAGACATTACCCACTGCAAAGACGGCTTAAATTAATATGTTTTAAAATATAAAAATTAGGGCCTTCACATAATCCTTTAAAAATAAATTAAAATATTTCATACATGCCAGAAATCAAGCCCAAAAGATGAACATATTTCAAGATAAGTTATTTAAACCGATTGTTAGATAATATGCAATGGGAGACTAAAAAGTATACTTAACAAGTGGAGAGCTGGATAGTGTATCTAATTCTAGCAATTCAAAAGGAAACTCTCCATGTGGGTTGCTACTTTTCTTTTGTCCATTGTCTGTTTCGAAGAGGGGGAAAAAAAACTAGTTTAAAATCGAGGCGTGAACAGTCTCTAAAAGTGACCTCCGGGGAAACAGCCCGACCGTAGCTGGAGCACTCCCTGCGCCGCCCGCTCTACGGGGGCGCTCACAAAGCGGGCGGCCGGCCGGGAGTTTGGGGTGCGCTCCCACAGCGCTGGACTCCTCGAGGAAGAGCCATTCGGAGAAAGGCGGCTCGGTAATGATGGCTGCTCGGGGCCGCCGGCTCCTTCCCCGGAGCCTCCCGAGCCCCCCCCCCTTCCCGCCCGGGGTCCGCCGCCCTTCCCCCCGACCCCCGGGCCGCGCTGGCCCCGAGCGGACGCGGAGCCCGGCACCGCAGCCCACGGGGTGCCCGAGCCCCCGCGCCCCCGGCGAGCTCAGTCCCCGGTGCGAACCAAACAAACAACGCGTCCCCCGTCGCCCTCCTTCCTCTCCCCGCTGACCGCTTGGCCTCCAGCCACCTCCGCCGTTCACGCTCCGAACCGCGGGTCTCTACGGGGGCAGAGCGCACCCGGACCACCTTGGGGGGCCACCTGGTGACCCCTCCCTGGGCGGGCTCGGGGGTGGGAGAGCCGAGTTGCGTCTTTCAAGGGTTAGAGTCGCTATTATGCAGCCACCGCCGCCGCTGGCCCGGCCAGCTCGGCAAGGTGGGGTCCCCTCCTCGCCGCGCCTCCCCGCGCTCGTCCCGGCCCCGCTCCCTTTCTTCTCCTCCTCGCGTACTTGGGAGTCGCCGGGGAGCCCCGGGAGCCCCCGGCCACGGGCCCGCAACTGCGCGCCCGCGGCCGGCAAGGGCTGGGTTCGGGACGACCCCAGCGCCGCGTGTTCACGCCGCCCCCGCCCCACGCAGCGCCCCGCGCACTTTCCCCGCCGCCGACCCACCTCGCCCGGTGGCCGTCCCCGCGCGGGCCGGCGCCACCGCGCCAGGAGGGACGCACTTTGTTCGCGCCGGTGCGGCCGCCGCTCCCGGCGAGCGCGGCGTGGTCGGTCCGGAGCGGGGGGCGGGGGCGGGAGGCGGGGGTCGCCGCCGTCCCCGAGCCGCCGCCGCTCAGCCGCCCCGCGCCCGCGCGCCCATCGCCCACTCGCACTTGAGTTGGAGCCCAACTTTTTCTCCTTCCTTTTTCTTTCGAATGGAGCCGGCAACTCGTGCTCGGCGCCGGCGGGAGGAAACGCGCTCGCGCTCCCCCGCGCGCAGACACGCTCCCTCCTGTCCCCCGTAACCCCCCCCCCACGCCGGCAGCACAACAAAAAGCCATTTACATGCGAGGAAGTGACCCTCGGCCGGACCGCGCGCCCCCGCCGCCGCCGCCGGCCCCGCGGACGCAGGCAAAAGTTGGGGCGCCGGGCGGCGCTCGGGGCGCGGGTTCGGGCCCCGCGGACCGCGACCCCAGCGACACAGCACGGGCGACGCTGCGCTCCGGCGCCGGCCCCGGCCCCGGCCCCCGCCCGCCCTCGCCCCTCGCCCCGCACACGCCCAACTCCTCGTACCCAACTCCTCGCGCGGCCCCAGCCCCGGCCCGGAGCGATTTCCTGCCGCCGCCGCCCCTCCCGCAGGCGCCCGGCGAACTCTGGAGCTCACCGGGTCGGTCGGTCGGGCTCCTCCGATGCCCTGTGCCAAAGGGGGAACAAAACGCAGAGCGGGCTCCGGAGTTGGCTGGGCGGCCGCGGCCGGGGGGTCTGAAACCACGGGCGCGGAGTTGGCCGGGAGCGAACAGGGCTCTGGCGAGTTTCAGGGTCTCCGGGTCCCCAGGCTGCCTCGTCAGTGGCGCTCCTTTGTGTAATTTCACTCGATTCAAGTTTAATCCGATAGTTCCCGAGCACGAGCGCGTCCGCACTACCACGGCTCAACCCCCGCGCCGCCGCCGCCACCGCCGCTGCCGCCGCCACCGCCGCCGCCGCCGCCGCCGCCACCGCGGCCCCAGCACGCCAGCGCCTGCGCGCACCCGGCACGCCGCGCGCGCCCGCCGCCGGCTCCCTCCGTGCCCGCGCCCGCGCCCGCGCGCCGCCACCTGACGTCAGGCGCGCCTGGCATAATTTATGCAAGAATTCGGCCGGGGTGGCGGAGGCCGAGGGAGAGGCCGAGAGAAAGGGGGCGGTGCGGGGCTTCGGGGCCGCGGGCGGCGGAGGGCGGGCCGGGAGCCACTTCCCGTCCGCGGGCGGGCGCCGGTCCTGCGGGCAGTTCTTCCCGCCGGACGGTGCGCGGCCACCGCGCAGCCTGGCTGGCAGGGCTCCTCCGAGCGCTCGGCTGCCGTTCGCCGGCGCCCCGGGCGCGGGCTGGAGAAGGTGCCACGTTTCCCCGCGCGGCACCTTCCCGGAGTCAGGGTGCGCCGCCCCGGGGCAGGAAGCGGCGGCTGCGAGCCAGCGGCAGTCCTCCGGCCACAGCGAGGGGTTTCCAAGGCTACGCGGACGGCGGCGGCTCGAGGGGTTTGGACGTCTCTTCTGTAATTATCCTTCAACTTGAAATTATTTTCCCACACGAAATTACTTAGAATGGACACATTCCATTTCAAATACATTTATCCTGCCTCTCCACATTGCTTTTCCTGCCTCCTCGTTGACAGGAGAGCGGATCCACTACTAAATCAAAAAGTTGAACTAGATGAAGTAGATTTTGTCGAATTTCTTGTAATGCCAAAGGAGAGGGAGACAGCGCAATGGTTATGAAACAAAGAAATAGGTTGTGTGCCCATTATTAAACGTGTTGGAACTAGAACGTTTTATTCATTCTTTGGCAAAATGGCACTTTTATATGATCTCCTAAGCCTTAAGTAACCAACCCTCTTCTGTTTCTCTTCCCGGTGCAAAATAAATGTTAAAAGTGGAGACACTTTTCTTTCATTTTCCTTGTAGAGGATAAATCTACAAACGTTTACCAAGCATCTTCTCCATGCAAAATACCAAACAATGATAATTCTTTTAAGCTGTCAACGATTGTACATTTTAAAATGGTTTTATTAGATTAAAGATAATATTTAGTTTTAACTCAAGAAAGGAACTTATATCAAGCAAAGATAGTTTTATAATAGATACAAAATAAATTGACTTTGTATTATTGAACTCCCGAATAAACAAGAAAATTACAAAGCTATGCAAAATACAATTTCTCTTCATTCACCACCTGTGGTGCTAAGACTTTAGCAATCACAATATTTCTATTTAGGCAAAATGTGACCAAAACTATTTTATTATATAACTAATACAACTATTCAATAACTAAGTTTCAGTATCCTAGACTTAATTACTAAAATATTTATTTTCATTACATCAGTATTAATTTTCTAAATGTTACTACATTTATACTGTTATTTATTGAGATGCACTGGTTTGGGCTTTCATCACACAGATGGGGGTAAAAGTAGGGTACAGTTGTAGTACAATTAACACAACAATTAATAATAATACAAGAATAAACTCTGTGTTTTGTGTACTTGCAACTCTTTACCTACTTTTGCCCACCTCCTATATATTTGAGTGATGTTTTTTAAAAGGTAAATGATTCATTGAAGGGATTTACAGATAAAGAGCAGAGAAGATTGACACCACAGAAAATTGTGACATTAAAATATTGGAAAACAATAGAATCAACTTCTACCTTTTTTATAGTTTCATATCATAAACCAAAAATCAGAGTTCTGAGGTTAGGTTTACATTTCCATTAAGTTTGTGTGGAGAATGCTTTGGTGAGAGAGAGCAAGAGAGAGAGAGGTGGATGGGGTAGGCTAAAGAAAGGACACAATGTCTACAAGGAAATCACTAGTACCTGACTATATTATAGAATAGAGAAGTGACATAAAAGGAATTTTCTTCCACAATATACCCCAGCTCTTTATCAGATGTGCAAACACTTCAAGTCAGTTTACAAGCTAAAAACAAAAGACATCTACGTACAGTGAGAGTATATTAACCTGTAATCAACAAATAGTATTAAATGACTATGAGGAGATTCCCCTGTGCTCTTGCATATTTAACTGGAAAGTTGGGACACTTCTCTTTGAAACAGAGGAAGTAGCCACAGAGTATATCCAAAGCTCAAAGTGAAAACAGCCCTGCAGCCCTCTCTGGTTCATCTCTCCTCGTTGCCACTGGCCTGACAGCTATGGTGAAGTCTCTAAGCTTTTAGAAGTTGTGCGGGTACAAAGCTTGAGGGGCACTGAGAAGCTGAAAGCCTCAGGGGCACAATCCTAGGCAGCTCCGGCCTGCTTAAACCCTAACTCCCATCCCCCACCCCTCACCCCCCACCACTTTTAGCCTCCAATGTTTCCTCTCCATTTGCTTCACTATTGAAGTTTTCCCATTGAGAATAATTTGAATTCACAAGCTTTCCTTTTAAGTATGCAAATACCTTAGGGAGAGATAAGGGACTCTGGGTCATTCACAGATGAGTGTAAGTTAGTTCAATGGGTGTTTCCCTCCCAACACTGGCTGAGACTAACAGATTTAAAGATCTATTCATTAGTTCAACATTGAGTGCCACTGAGGTTCCAGGCATTGTTCTAGGTGCTAGTGACACAGGACTGAACAGAACAAACCAAAATGCCTGCCCTATTGGACTCTACAGTCTAATGGGCTGGTAGTTTTGATTTAGTAGTAAGAGACAATGGTGATTTGAGGGTCTGAGTTTGTTGTAGCCAGAGGGACGTGAAAGGTTCTAGGGACCGGGCAGTGGTGAGGGCATTAAAAAGTGGAGTGGGTGTACCCAGAGGACCACTGAGAAAAATACCAAAGACAACTTGGCTCCTTCCAAAAAGGTTTTCAAGCCCCCATGAAATGAATGAAAAGTATCTTCCAAGAACTCAAACTAATACAAACTGACCTATAGTTTAGCTACATTACTCTTGAGACAAATAAATATTTGTCTTTGTTTGGGAACATAGCCATATGTACCAATCATTAATACTCCATGAGGGGAGGATAATTCACACATCCAAAACAACTTAAAATCACCCCAACTTTAGAACACTTCTTTGTCTGTTCTTCCAAATGGTGGGGACTTTAAAGTATTACATGAATTACACTAATTCCAGAGTGAAGAATAAACTGTGATGCATTTTTGGATCTTACTTTTGAAATGGCTCAGAACTGATTTGCAAGTCATAGAAAATCACTCTCTCTAGAGCCGTATCTCTTTTTTCCACGAAAACCTTTCTTGTTCTACTTTATTACTCACCAAATTTGCATCCAAAAAAATTTGGTGAGATCCAAACAATGTATTGCCTTTAAATGAAGATTTATTGCCATTGAAAATATATAGAAAAATAAAGGCGTAGATATTTAGAGGGCTATATTTAGTGTCTAAATGCTAAAGAAAGCATGAGATAAAAAAAAGTATAAAAAGCATTTCCTGCATCACTGGAATAACAGCATAGCTTCCCTCTCTCATAAGGGAGAGAATCCAGTGGGATATGTAAGCTGTTATTCCATGTTCCATTCATCATCGGGCCACTTGCTATGAGCTTTTGCTGGCAAATGTCAAGATCCATAAAGTCAAGATATCAGGTGAAAAGAAAGCCACTAGGACAATTAGGCCACTGTTGTCTCCCAAAGATACCCTGTTCAGCTAAGTTTTAATAAATGTTTTATTGAATGTCTACTACATGCCAGATTCTCTACTAGCATTGGAAAACATGGTGAGCTCCCATCCTCAAGAAGCTCATAGGTCTGTGACAGTACAAAGAAAGGAATGGTTCTTGCTGCCTGGTACAGCAGAGAAGGCTTCTCAGAAGGGAGGCTTGAGCTGGGTCTTTAGTAGGCACAGGAGTTCATTGGAACAAGGAGGGTGAAATCCCAGCAGATAGCAAAGAGATCCAGAGGGTTCACAGCCCAGTGAGCATAGACTACTGCAGGTGATTTCACACCAAGTGGAATATGGCAGGTGAGCCGATCTTCCTCCTCTGTCTTCTCTGCTCCCCTCAAGGATGAGCTGGCTGTCCTTCCTTTGTTTTCCCAAAGGTGTCCATCTCCATCAGTACTGGTTTACATTAAATTATAATCAATTCCTGTCCTGTCATATTACTGGCTTGCAAACTACTTGGAGGCAGTGATTGTATCTTGTCTGTTATCACCCTCCCCCCACCACGCCTTCCATATACAAAGTTCTCAGAAGTTAGTTACTTACTTCTATAAATGGTGAGGTGGGAAGGTAGTAGATTAGACCAGAGAAGTAGGTAAGGCCCATGAGAGCTCTAGATGTCACCCCAAAGCTTTTAGAGAGTCACTGAAGAGCTCAGCAGGAGAGTAACAAGTTAGATCTGTTCTTAGAAGAACCTCTGTAGTAAGGTAGGAGACGAAGGAAACCATACCTAAGCAGAAAGAAGACTGGGGATAACCTCATTAGACAAGAAAAAGGAAGCTATAAAAGCAATTACCAACTTCCTTGTACTGTTCAGACCCAAGATATTACTAAATGTCTGTCATACAGGCTGCCATGCCATAGGAAAGAACTGTAGATCCACTCTGCCCTGTGGTGGAGGAAGGCAGTGCTCTGTCTGGGTTCTGTGGAGGCAGTGGTGCAAATGTGCCACCTGCCAACCAGCCCAGAGCAAGCCACTTCGCCTGTGTCTCCCAAGTTACCATCTCCCCAACACTTCTTGACTTATCACCAGATCCTAAGTAATACTGGGCAATACCTAAAGTCTCTCGTTTCCATTTCTAGACTAATAAATGGAAATTTATAGTGTAAACTTAGCCAATTGTGATAAGCTTTTACAAAACATTTAAAATGGGAAAATACAATCTCTTACTCATTCATAGTTATTGAGAACTTTCTGTGCAACGCACACAGTGCTGGGAGCTGCAAAAGCAAAAATAAAGCAGCCCCATGCCCTGGAGTGGCTCTCTCAATCTATTAGGGGTGACAGACATTTAAGCATATCACTACAATTAAAATGTGTACCATAGTGGTAATATTGGGTACAGTGATAGATCAGAAGTAGAGACGACTGATTTTGCTTCTGTCCAAATAGGCACGGGAAGCAGAGGATGTGACATTTAAACTGAGTCTTCAAGGACTCTGCAGATGGCAGGGTGGGGAGGTACACCAGGCAGGAACACTGTCCAGAACATCCATGGGGCAGATGGCTAGTGTTGGCATTGCAAGGAATTTGGCTCCGAGCACAGCATACACAGGAAAAGAGCAGGAAATGAGAATGAAAACATGTAAATAAGGCCAGATCTGCGAGGGTTTTAGAGCATAGTAAATCTACCTGGTTCCATAGGTGATAAGGAGTCATGAAAGGATTGTCAGCAGGAAAATGATCAGGAGAAATACGGATCTGTTAGTTGTGTGGACCAAACCTCCAAGCAAGGAGGCATTGCTGATGGTCAGACTAGGACGTGATGAGTCCCTTAACAAGGGCAACATTTGAGATGCTGGAAATAAAGGAATAAATGCAAGAAATATTTAGGTAACATATTTGTTAAGATTTGGTGAATGATTGTTGGCAAATGAATGAAAGGGGGGGCCAAGATTCATTTCTACATTTCCTCCTTGAGTGACTGTGAACTAGTTGCATCTTTAACCCAGATAGAGAGTATCTGGAGTGGGAGCAGTTTGTGAAAGAACACCGGACTTTGATGTAGGAATTTGAGGTGATCTGTGGAGTATTCAAGTGGGGTGCCCATTAAGAATGGAGTGTTTAGTACATTGATCTGATCTAGAAATGTAGGTGTAAGAATTTTGAGGTATAAATGGTACTTAAATTCATCAGAATGGATGATGTTGCTTAGAAAAACGTGCAACATGAGATGAAACAGGCTGACAACAGGAACTGTTAAAATATTGTGTTGTCTGTTATTTATGACTGTACATCAAACCAGCCCAAAACTTAATGGCTTAAAACAAAACTTTGTCTAGTAGGTTGACTGGGAGCTGGGCTTAGATGAAAAATCTGAGATAATTTTCTCTCTCTCTCCCTCTCACCTCCTCCCTCCGTCCCTCCCTCCCTCTTTCTTTCCTTCTCTTTCCCTTTTGTTCAACTTGATCTTTTGTCTTAGTCATCCAAACAGCATGGCAATCTCTGAGGAGTATTCCAAGAAGGCAAGCCCCCAAGCACAAGCAGTTATCAAGCCTCTGCCAGCTTCATGTTTGCTGATGTTCCTCTGGCCAAAGCAAGTCACATGGTCAAGCCCGGAATCAATGTGAGCAGGAGACTGCATGATTGCCCAGAGGAGTGAATCATTGAGGAACATTATTTACCCACACAAAACACATATTAAGACATAGGAAAACAAATAATAAAGGGACAAATCAAAAGAGAATCCACTGAAGAAAATTCACAATGATCAACTTGAAAGGAAAAATAAGACATTAAGGGAAAAGCATTTTGCCCTGATCAGTGTGGGTCAGTTGGTTTGGTGTCATCCTGCCAAGTGCAAGGTTGCAGGTTCGATTCCCCAGTTTGAGGATTTGGTCTCTGTTTGGGGTGCATAGGAGAAGCAATGGTGGATGTTTCTCTCTCACGTTGATGTTTCTCTCCTCTTTCTCCCTCACTTTCCCTCTCCCTAAAAATACATAAATGAAATCTTTTTTTAAAAAAAGAGAAAAGAGTTACTAGAAGGGAAGGGGCAACCATGTCAAATGTCACAGAATAAGTAGGGAAGGAGTGATAAATATTCATTGAATTCAGTTTGTTAACCTTTTCAGTTTCAAGTGTTGGGGGTAAAAGCTAGATGGGAGTTAGGGAGGTATAGACAGTTGGTGCAGACTTCAGATTCTTTAATTAGAAATTTTGTTATGAAATAATGGGAGAGGAGTAGTATCTAACTTTTTTTAATTCTCACTCAAGGATATGTTGATTGATTTTAAAGAGAGAGGAAGGGGTGGGGAGGGGATAGAGGGAGAGGTAGAGAAACAACCACTGATGTGATCTGTGCATGAAAATGGATGTGGGTATGTCATCCTAATCTCTCCACTAACTCATGCCCTTCAGTTTCCTCGATGATGCTGGGATGGGCTGTTGCATGGAGGTAAGTTAAACAAACTTACTTTTTAAAAGCTTTCTCTAACCTGGACTTCATATGATTGCCCTAATAGCTCCTGCATGAGCCACTATTTCTGGATTCAACCTAGTGGTTTAATTATGTTCTATAAAGGGTTCTTCGGGAACTCTTTCTAAGAAAGATTTCATTTTAAAAAGGAGTGTGAAGAATCTAGAACCATTTTTTCTCATTTTATAGGAGATAAATGTCAGAGAATGATAAGGAGCAGCCACTTGGGCTTTAGAATCTCACAAACCAAGTTAGAATCCCAGCCTCTACTTGGTAGCAATGTAAACTTAGATGAGTTACTTAACTTCTCTGAACTCAGTTTGCAAATGTGAAATGCGATGATAATGTATACTTCATAAAGGAAGCATGAAAATTAAATGAGATAACTCATGTACATAGTTGGTGCTTGATAAATAATAGTTTAAGGACTATTACTAGAGGTTGGGAAGTTCAAGGTGACAGAGGTAGTATGCACAGAGCCCAGGATAAATCCAAGTGTGTCTGATTGTTAACCATCTTGCTTCACTAGTCATGCTTTAAAAGCCAGAGATGTCTCTTGCTCCATAACATTCAAATGCTCTATAATCATTAGCAGGAAACACCATATAGTCATAAGCTTGGTTCAGTTTACTCTTGCTGTACATCTGCAAATACTTGAAACTTTGCCAGCATGTTTTCATCTTATTTTTGAGCTTTCATTGGAAATTAGCTAAATAAAAGCTTTTCCACTTTCTTCTTTACAGAGAGAAAGAAAGAAAGAAAGATGTGAGAGAGGGAAACATCAATCAGCCATCTCCCGCGTGTGCCCCTACCTGGGTTCGAATCCACAACCTTTTGGTACACAGGATGACACTTCAACCAACTGAGTCACCCAGACAACACAAGAGAGCTGAGTACTATGTAGAGAGAACTCATATTACAGAGAGGGTAGTAGTTTGTTTTTTGTTTTGGGGGGCGTTTTTTTGCAGGGTTGGGAGGGGGATTGTTTGTTTTTGTAAGCATTAGAGTGATAAGCATTACTTTAGAGTAAGAGAAGGAGCCAGGAGAGAGAATAACTCCTTGGAAGAGTCAGGTTTGTGGGGAAGGAGATGTAAACAAGCTCAGGATTGATGAAAGAAGTGACACCTCTTTTTCTGAAACCAAAGAAAGGATGGTGAAAATTCCAATAAGTTTATACATTGGGCCAGAGAGAGATGACAGAAAGTTAAGCAAATTCATCTATAATAGCTTCTATTTTTCACATTAATTCAGGGGTTAATCATCTACTGAGACTGACATGTTAATGGATGGTCAAGAGACTTGAGGAAAGTGTTCAAGTTCTGCGATAGTCCATGGGAAAGAACTAAGCTGCAAAAAGAAAGGACTCTCGTTGAATCTCTTTGAAGTCTGAGATGCCTCAAGTCCTGAGCTGATATTGTGGTGGCACCAAGTTGTTATACAACTTTCTTAAGTGATATTCACCCTTAGGGAAAAGGAGTAACAACGGTGAATTGCTGGATCCATCCAGGGGAGTCCTTGTTTTCTGTGGACACCCAGAAGTATCCTTGGCCACATAGCCAGGGCAGGGTCTCAGGGGACCAAGCAAGATCAGCTTGTGTTGTTACCTGGAACCATAAGGTAGCCAATGTCATGGGTCCTTTGTTTAAATGAAATATATAAGTTGTATGTGACTATAATGTGACATATAGAGATTTTTGGCGATCTCAGATCTCTTTCTTTGGAAATTAATATGTTAGTGAAAACAAAGAAATAGCTAAGCATGTCACTTCTTCTTCCTATTCCATTAAATCCCTTGGTGGCTGGTTGGCTCATTTGGCTGAATTCCAGTGTCAACCAGGCCAAGGCCTTGGGTGCTGTTTTCGTTCTGGTGATCCCAGTAGTGTCAGTGTCATGCAGTGGGACTTAATATTATCATTGCCAGTTCATGGACAATTCTAGGCTAAACTGTCAAACTTGGAGTTGTACTTTGATATGTACAATGAGAACAGGTCATAAATTAAGGTTGCCTAACTCCATAACTCATGGACCAAGCCTCATGATCCTCCTACATTTAACTCTGGTTTAGATATTTGCCAATAACTATTGTTAGCACATGATACTCCAGTCTTCTTCCTCCTGGGTCATAAGATTCCCAGCAGATGGAACATTAGATTTGCTTTCTGTAGATCATAGACACACAACCCATGTTTACAGATGAGGACTCTGAGGCTTTAGAGATTGCACTGCTGGGAATGACAGGGATACGATTTAAATGCTAACTCTTCCAACCCTGTGCAGTGCTTGTCCCCAAACAGAAACCTGATGACGGCCAAAAGGCCACTAGCCATTCTCACGTCCCAGTGTGAACTCAGCTCCTTTGTTTGCCTTTCTCCACATTGAAGGGAAAAAAGTCATATTGGAAAGACAAGTCTGCACCTTGATTTTCACAAGACCTTGCATGAGGCTGCAGCTCTGGAAAAGATTGATTTGAGAATTATGCAACCAATTATTAATCCCTTTCTCCTGGTTGGAAAACTGATGACTCTCCACCTAATTGATCCACCACATTGAAATAAACAGTCACGGGGACCCACAGATTCAGGCCAGCAATCAGATTTGAGAGAGGTGAGTTCAGTGCCAGCACCCAGTACAGTGCCTGACACATGACAAATGCTCATAGAATGAGCATTGCATTTAATAGGCCCAGATGACTGGATACAGAAAGGCAAAAATAATTTTTAAAAAATATTCTGTGTACTTGAATCTGAAAGTAGAACCATTCCTAATTTTATCCCTTTTTAATTGACTTTTTGAGAGAGAGAGGAAGGGAGGGAAGGCAAGAGAGAGAGACATCAATGTGTCACTTCATTTGTTTATGCATTCGTTAGTTGCTCCTCGTGTGTGCCCTGACTGGGGAGTGCGCTCACAACCTCGGCATATCAGGATGATGCTCTAGCCAACTGAGCTGCCTGGTTAGGCCCTTAATTTCATCTTAATTTGTGTTTTAGCATAGTTAACTTCCACTCAAGTAATATATTTATACTTTTAATACATTTTTAATGTGTTTATAGTATGATCAAGCAGCTATACTGGGGCTTTTCATTTAGAAAGCCAGCAAGAATTCATATTAACCCATCACCTGAGCTCTCTGGAGCTTCTCCAGCAGGTAATGCTGCTGCTAACTTCAGTTCACAGGGCAGAGCTTCATGGGCTCACAAAGGCAAAAGCTGTCAAGATACAGAGCTGCATCCCACCGCCCTCATTCCAGTGCCCACCCTTACTGTGCTGTTGTGGGGGCCCTTGCTCTGAATCACTCCTAAGTCACCTGGGTCAAAAGTCGTTCAAGTATGATTTCACAAGTCACCTGCAGTCTACTCATTCCTTACCCTTCTCAGGAAAGGAAGGTGAGACATCACCGGACCTGACTCGTGAGGGTGAGACAGTACACGTGAGCTTGGGTAGCACAGATCAGAGGGAGGCAATGCAACAAGAGTGACTGATGTCAGGGAAATAGCACCGCATTGTACAGTGTGTGGTCCTTGCCTCCTGCCTCTGTGAAAAAGAAAATGACTTTCTAGATGATTTTGTACCTCCCATAAAATACGCCCCTTCATGCACTTTTAAGTGTACAAGTCCATGGCAGTAAGCACACTCACAACGTTGTGCAACCTCACCAATATCCACCTCCAGAATTTCTTCATCATCCCAAATAGGAACTCTTTATCAATTTAATAAGTACTTCCCATTCTCCCCTCTGCCAGGCCCTGGTAACCTCTATTCTACTTTCTGCCTCTATATGCCTACTCTAGGTTCCTAAGTGGAATGACACAATATTTGTTCTTTTGTTATCTGGTTTACTTCACTCAGCACAATGTTCACCCATGTTGCAGCATGCCAGAATTTCCTTCCTCTTTAAGAGTGAATAATATTCCATTATGTACATATATACCTTCAATTCCATAATATGTTGATATAATATTCTATTATGTATGTGTACCTTATATTCCATTGTATATAATATACATATATAATATTCATATATATATTCACCTGTTGATGGAAACTTGTATGGTTTCTACCTCGTAGCTTTTGTGAATAATATTACTATGAATATGGATGTAGCATAGTCCATTTATTTATTTATTTGTTTATCTATTTTAATTTTTCTTTTTTTAATGAGAGAGACACAGAGAAACATTGATGTCTCTCCCATCGATCAGTTGCCTCCCGCATGCACTCCAACCAAGGATGGAACCCATAACGCAGGCATGTGCTCTGACCCGAAATCAAACCCACAGCCTTTTGGTGTACCCAGCCAGGGCTGTTGCATAATCCTTTTAAAGAATAGGACACATACAACAAAGGCCCTGGCACTTTCTAACTCCTCCTTCCCTGAGACCAGCTCTTGCCGGCTCCCCTTGACCTTTGGCCATCCCACAGTGAAGGCCTTGCCTCCTGTGAGCAGAACTGAGGCTGGCTCCCTCAAGCACTGCTGTGCTCTCTCCCAGGGCCAGCTCTCCTGGTCCTGCAGGGTCCCTGCTCTTGTCTCTAGATATGAGACCTCGGCCCCACTGCCCTTCTCTTTGGGAGCTGAAGCTTAGTATGCCTCAAGGTCAAGCCTTTCTAAAATATGCTGTAGACAATACCACAGGTATATTATAACAAGGAAAATTTCAGTGAAAGACAGACATGCCTGATTGGATGATGCTAGAAGGCTTTCTGGAGTTACTTCTAAAATATTTTTATATAATAGAATTACTTACTAGTTGATTATTTACTGATTGATAACACTGGCAATCAGTGATTACTGAGTTTTTCCTATGTGGAAGGTGCTATACTCTGGAACTGTGGAGGAATATGCTAAATGCAGACATATTCCCTCCATTGCTGTCAGAAAGAGTACATTTAATCAGACAGATATAGACTATGATGGCATAACTAATTGAATAAAGTGTGGTTTATCTTTATGATAGAAGCTACACAGAATGAGATAGATTTTTATGTGCTAATTGCTATAATCATCAAGCTGTACAGTTATATGCAAAAAAGTATAGATGCAGATGAGTGTATATGGTATGTTCGGAGCTGTGAGAAAAAAGGATGGAAGGATTTATAAGCACACACGTATATACATGAATTTATGTTTGTGTGTACTTGTGTATGAGTATCCCCATGTGTTTGTGAATACATAGGCATGCCTGGCATGCTACACAAAGAAGTAGCAGTAGTTGCCTCGGAAGCAGTTAGGGGTGAAAGAATACCTGTCCTTTGTGCAACCTTTCCTGTACATTCAAATTTTCTATTATGTATACATATTATTTTTAATTTTTAAAAGATGTGTATAAAACCAATAGTAAATGTCAGTGTGTGGGAAGTGGTTTAATGAGCGAGCAGTGTACAAACAATGCGAAAGGCCTTCAGAGGAAGGAAGGCTGGCTCTGGGCTGGGGGAGCCAATGCCGTCTGTGAGGGAGGAGGCACCTTCAGACTCAAATACCCTGGACAGGCGGGCTCTGGGGAGGGAACCAGTGGAAGAGCACAGTGGGACAGCCTTCCAATGAGAGTGCACAGAATTGGCAAATGGGGAGTCACCTGAGGTAAATCACGTGAGGTTGCCTGGGTGGAGGAACGTGGTAGCATTTTATTTACTTCACTTACACACTGGCTCGTTCCAAAAATGCGTAATGTGAGATGAATAACAACACAGTATTATTAAAGTAGAAACAGAAACTGAAATCAGAGTCTAGGGGCAAATATAAAGTTGCTAATGAAAAGGATTAACCAGTTACCGAGCTGCGAAACTGTATCTCAGCCTCCTGATGACCAGAGTGAAAGGAACACTATAAACACGTAGCTCTTCCTATGGAACGAACGATGGCACACTGGCTCTTGGAGGGCCAGTTTGTTCTGCCAGGATTGTTAAGGCAGTGTCCTGCAGGAGCAGGTGAGTTGTGGCCCTGGGAGGATCAGTGTCAACCAGGGCAACGTTCAAGGGCGTCTTGGTTGGAAGTCACCTAGGATGCAGCTGTTCGCTGGTCTACCTTGAAAAGTTCTTGGAAGAATGGACAAATATCATGTCTCCTAGAGAAATTTTCCTAAATGTCCCTCTCTCAACCGAAAGTTCTTTGTGTTGTTGGGTGTTCGTGTGTCTGGCTTTTAACGAGAGCCAGTGACATGAGGGCAAAGCAGAGGTGGTTGTTACTGGTCAAAAGCTAGCCACATGTTTTAGGACCAGACAAACAGGTAGTAGTGTAAATATCATATTAGGAAAGTTGAGAAAGCTAGCAGGCAGTGTTTTGCCAGGGTGACAGACAGCTTCCCTTCCCTTAGGTGTCCTGTGAGACAAACCTAGGATGTCTGTCAGAGAGAAGTCTTGCTTATTCCAGTGCTAGGATAATTGTTCATTTGAATCTCCAATGTTCAACATTGTTCTAAACATTTGCAAGTTTCTTTGTTTCCACACCTATATGAAAACATCTATTCCTCAGCAAAGTGAACTGTGGGGTGGAGGCAGGTTGGAAACTAGGTTGGGACTAGATTGTGTTGGAGAACTCTTAGTAATTTCAACTTTATTCCAAAAGTTGTGGGTACTCATTGATGGTTTGAGAGTAGGAAATACATAGTAAGGAGCACATGATGCCTAAATGGTTAATCCAATGGCAGTTTATGGAGTGAAGCTGAGGGGGAAAGGCCAGATGGGGAAGGGTCTTGTAATACTTCTAAAGCCTGCACAGGGCAGTGGGTGTGAGAGTCAGATGCTGACACTCTGTAGAGAAACAACTGGCAGGTCTTTGTGGCTGAACGTGGGAGCTTAAGGAAAGTGGAACATGGCCCAAGTGATTAAAAGGACAATAGAAACTGCAGAAACAGAGCAGGTGTCAAGAGGGGAGGATAGTGTGGAGGAAATAAATTTGTTTCCAGGGCATGTTGATTTGGGGATGGTGACAGGATATTTCAGTGGGGTGATCAGTTAGCCAAATATGAAGGAATGAAGCTGAACATAGACTTAGAAGCCACCTCAATAAAGGAGATTCCTGGTGGAAGTTAGTCATTTAACCTATGAAATCTGCTTGCCAAAAAGAAGAACTTGAATCACCAGATCTGACTAATAGGATGTTAGCTGGTGCTTTCTACATACAGATTGCAAGGGGTAAAAAAAGAGAGGAAAAAGGAATCTAAATATTTTTTTAAAGATGTAAAGAGCCACATCAATCAAGTGTGACTTGTGAACCCTTTTAGGATCCTGATTTGAACAAACTAACTCTTCAAGGAATTAATGAGACAATGGAGGCAATTTGATCTAATTGGGTGTTTGCTGATATAAAGGGATTCTTTTCTACTTTTAGACACAGTAATATTTTATGGTTAAGGCATTCGTAAAGAGAGACCTTACAGTTTTTAAAATATATACTGCAGTATTTACAGATAAACTGATATGATTTCTGAGATGTGCTTCAAAGTAACCCAGTGGGAGAGAGCATGGGAATAGTGTGGTGCAGATGAACCTGGAGAGGCATGTGGACAGGCCATAAAGGGATGGTTTGGGAGCTTGGGTGTTGGGACCTGGGGATGGGGGACATTGTACAAATCTCTCTATAATTATGTATGTTTAAAATGTTCTGTAATAAACAGGAGAGAAAGAAAGAAAGAAGTTCACCCCCTGGAAGTCAAAAATGCTTTCTTGTGAAAGGAAATGGCTGTAGACAATCCTAGGACATTCTCATTTAAGGTGAAATCAAGACACGAGGAACAACAGCTAGAGTGAATGTAATATACTGTATTGGCAAAAAGCATTGCTTTGGAATTCCATAAATGTAGCTTGCTAATTCTTACTAGCTCTGCCATCTTGAGCACATCAGTTACCTTTGTAAGCCCACAAGCCATGGTTTTCTTATCTGTAAAGTGGGGATAATAATTTCATCGGCCTCATAGAGTTAATACAAAGGTTTGGTGAAATGATCCATACAAAGCACCTTATATTCTGCATGACACAAAATAAGTGCTCACTAAACATTAGCAATTTACATTTATTTCTGATTAGACTCTTCGTAAAAGATAAGCGAAGAACCATATTATGCAGTATGATAGAAGCAAGAGAAAATTTTGATGAAAGGGCAATGACAGTGGTGTCATGTTACAATCAAAGAGTAATCTGGAGGTCACTGATGACATCAACACGTTAATTTCAAAAAAAAAGGTGTGGTGGGTACACTACACCATGACAACAAGGAATTAGCCACGAGCGGTGGTGAAGCAGTGCATGCTGTGCAGTCCTCAGGTGGTGACAGAAGAAAGGAAAGGGCTAGAGCAGCGAAGACAAGGGTGTTCTTTTCCAAAGCAAGGGAACTCTTTCTTGCAAGTGGCAGGAAGAGAGGAAGGAGCCTACTGGGAGGGAGCAGCCTAGGACACTGAGCCAGGAGCAGAGCACCCTCAGCTGAGGAAGGCAGATGGAAGGAAGGCTGGCCCTGTGGTGAGGTTAGAGATTTGGGGAAGCTGATTTACAGGGAAGAATGAAAACAGGACAAAGCCATGGGAAGAACCAGGGTTTCTGAGGACACTAGAAGGGACTGTGAAGGAGGAAAAATAATGGAAGGTAAATAGATAGGACTGGGAAGGAAGAAGCACAGAGGAACACAGGAATGAGAGTAAAAGAGAGAATAGGCGAGTAAAGGGCTTGACATTTGGGCTTAGTGGCTGAGGTGACAAACCTGGTAATACGCTAGAGCAGATTTATGAAGGGCAGACTGGGGTCTCAGGCAGGCAGCATCTGCACTCTGCCCCTTGCAGAGATTGTTGTGTGGCCTTTGATGATCATCTCCCTTTGGGTGGTTGGAGAAGGGTGTCAACTGATACCCAGTGCTAACCTGCATCCACAGTGGCCCGTGGTGGAATAGAGACCTCCAGCTTCCTGGGGTGGAACTGCAGGTGCTTGTTGAAACGAGAGGTGAACACTCCCCAGAGCTGAGGGAAAAACAGGGCAGGGCAAATCCAGCCAGTGAGATCCAGGGCCCAGCCGAGACACGCTGAGATGTGAACTCCTCCCTTTGTTACTGTTGAGCCCTTCTCTCTGCTTACACCCTCTGCCGCCACTCCCCTCACCCATCTCAGGGGCCTCATCCAAAAGGACAAGGTGATAGCATTTGGGTTTGGGTTTTTTTTTTCTTTCCATTTTTTACCCCATCACACAGGAAAAAAACTGGAAATTTAGTGACTTGCTTGGTGTAAAACTCCTGGGTCTAAATGTCATGCTCTTTTGACAAATGAGATTAAGAGATGGGAAGAACATATTTGAAATCTAGGTTCATCAGGATTTTGATGAATCTAGGTTCATCAAAATAAGTAGTCCTCCCTTATTTTGCTCTTCATGGTTTCAGTTACCTGTGATTAACCACAGTCTGAAATATTAAATGGAAAATTCTAGAAATAAACAATTCATAACTTTTCAATTGCAAGTCATTCTGAGTAGCATGATGAAATCTTGTACAGTCCCAGTCCTTCCCATCAGATGTGAAACATCCCTGTGTCCAGCGTCTTCACACTGTACATGCACCCCAGCCGGGAGTCACTTAGCAGCCATCTGGGTGATGAGATTGACTATGAGGTATCACAGTGCTTGTCATCAAGTCACCTTATTATTACTTACTAACGGCCCCAAAGCGCAAGAGTGGTGATGCTGGCAACTCGGACATGCCAAAGAGAGGCCATAAGTGCTTTCTTTAAGTGAAAAGGTGAAAGTTCTCAACTTAAGGAAAGAAAAAAATCGTATGCTGGCATTGCTGAGATCTCTGATAAGAATGAATCTTCCATGAAATTGTGAAGAAGAACAAATAAAATTCATGCTAGTTTTGCTGGCTCACCTCAAACTGCAAAACTGGGGGCTGCAGCACATAATAAGTGCTTAGTTAAGATGGAAAAGGCATTACATTTGTGGGTGGAAGGCAAAAACATGTCCTGCTTGACCTCCTATACTGCACCAGGAAGCCCTGAGCCTGGGGGGTGGGCGACAGCAAGCCATTCACCTTAGGTGAGGGGTGGTGCACCAGCTTAGGAACAGGTGTGGACTAAAATGTATTAAAGTTGCTAGAGAGTGCTGTTATAATTATTTGATTATTAGTTATTAGTCTCTTACTGTGTCTAATTTATGAATTAAACTTCATCGTAGGTATGGATGTTTAAGAAAAAAAAAAACATTTTACATAGGAGTCAGTGTCGTGTGAGATTTCAGGCACCACAGGGGCCTTGGATCATATCCCCAGGTGGACCAGGGCAGACTACTGTATTTATGTATCATTTTAAACTCAGGTATGGCCTACCCTTCTTTTTGTCTCCCCAGATTAATTTCTTCTCTTCTTCCTCACCAGTACAATGTTTAGCAGGGCACATGGATGCTAAAATAAATCCTGTATCTCAGCCTCCTTTGCAGCTAAGCACAACTGAGTTGGCTCAACAGTAGGTAAGCCAAAGTGTTGGGTGTGAGCTGCTGAGGAACTCCCAGAAAGAGAGCAGGTAGGTGCCCTTCACCCTTCCTTTATTTCTTCCTCTCATGCTGCTGGCTGGAGTTCAAGTCTATCCTCCTTCTCAGACCACAAAGGCAGTGGTACAACCTGGGGAGAGGGGAAGTGAAGCTGAAGAAAATCGATCTCTGCAGATTTGGAGTGAGACACCTATCAGCCCAACACTGTTTGTACTTGAACTTATACAGAATAAGGATAAAACCTCTATTTGGTTAATGCTAATGTTACTTGAGGATTTTCTGTTATGTGCAGCCAACCTAAATTCTAATTGATATACAAGTATTAAAATTAACTAGTCATTGGTTTAAAAACAAGATTAAGTAAAAGGGACTTATAAAAACATAACAAACTCACAGAAGTAAAATTGTAAGCCAAATTCTCATCTATTAGACCAAACCTGTAACCATTTTTTACACCTTTCTAACAAGTATTTATTATTAATTAAGCTATGATCCAAGATCTTAGGGTGGGATGCACCCAGGTCCTCCTTCACCTCCCTGGAAGAAGGATGGAGGACAGAGGACAGGTGGGGCGCAGCCAGTTCAGATCTTCCCAGGAAACGTGCATGCTGCCCCACTGTCATCTGAGGCCGACAGCCAGGAAATGGGACAAAGGAACTTGTACACAAGCCAGTACCATTCATACATGGAGACATCACCAGCTTTAGCGGTCATGGCCTTCTCACAGAGGTGGAAATCCAGGTGGTTCTGCCAGCAGTTCCTGGTCTGGTTCTGGTTGGGGATGCGACTGTCCAAAGGGGCAGTCTTGTAATTTTTCATTTTGGTCTTGATATCTTCTATCATGTTGCCGGCTCCTAAAGACGCCCAGAAGTCACTCACAGTTCAATGTCCAAACCTATAACAATGTTTGAAAAAGTATATTCAGTGACTTATTAAGCCAGTTTTATTGTTGCAGGCCCTGTATCAGATTCTGAGAATGCCATAATGAATAAGCCATCATTCTTGCCCTCCTGAGTGTCACATCTGGGGAAACTATAGTAGTTATGAGTAGGAATAAGCAGAGGATGCTATGGGGGTGCACAGGCTCCTCCTGCAGCCTGGAGTAAGCATGCTAGCGAATGCTTTCTCAGAGCTGAGGCCCCACCTGAGACCTGAAGAACCCATAGCAGTTTGGCAGGCAAAGCAGAAAGAAGCAGATGCTGGGCAGTGAGACCTGCTGGTGCAGAAACTTGGAGCAGAGGGAGCAGAGACTTCTGGGGGGTGGGTGCAGGAAGGGCAATTAAAGATGAGAGTTGTTCCTGCAGAACTATGCTGGAACATGACGCAACAGCACTCTATTACATGGCAATATAGAGGCCTAAAGTGATAAGGAACGAGGCTTAAAGAGTGTCCCTTTCTAAAGAGTGTAAGAGGAAGTCACCAACAGACTTGTAGAAAAGGACTTGCTCGGCTTCCCTTTAGGCTTAGTTGGTGTTGCAGACAATTAGCCAACATGTAGTGCTACCAGTTCACACAACTGTGTGACACCCTGAGGGACAGAGTGGGTGCTGGGGAAGGGGCTGAGAGAATGGGGTCTCCCTGAGATTGAAGAGCCAATATAATAACAGCGAAGTCATGGGGGAGGATGGAGGCTGTGGGTACAGGCTACACATGGACATACTTCATAGAACTGGGCAGTTCCAGGCTATGTCCGTACTGAACATGGAGGGGAGGCAAGACCTGGGGTTGCAGTGACAGCTCCAGAGTGCGGGCAAAGGGGCAGAGACAGAGTTTGCTTGACAAGAGCTGGAGGAATGCAGATACTAGCCCAGGTCCAAAAGTGTGTATGTTGAGGCAAAACAGAGAGTACTCCTTGGAGAAGACTATGGAGGGGGTCCTGTCATGCAGGGAGAGACTGAGGATTGGTCAAAACTCAAACAAATGCACAGGAAAGTTGGGGCAAGGCATTAGGCATATCACACAAAATAGCTCTTCAGCCAGGGTTTCCACTGTGGGCTTCCAGGTTGGCTTGTTTGTTAAAATATTTTTGTGGTAAAATACACATAATATAAAATGTATCATTTTAAGTATTTTAGAGTGTACAGTTCATAATGAAAAAATACAATAAAAATAGAACAGAAAAATTATAAAGTGTATAATTCAGTGACCTTAATTATATTCACAGTGCTGTCAGCACCATTCATCTCCAGAATTCTTCATCAGCCCAAACTAAAATTCGGTGCCCATTAAAAATAACTCCCTGCTCCCTCTCCCCCAGCCCTTGGCCCTGGTAACATCTATTCTACTTTTTGCCTCTATGAATTTGACTACGCTAAGGAACTCATATAAGTGGAATCACACAACATTTGATCTATTGCATCTGGCTTATTTCACTTAGCATAATGTCTTCAAGTTTCATCCATGTTGTAGTAAATGTTACACATTCCTGTTTTTTAAGGCTGAATTATATTCTGCTGTATGTATATACCACCTTTTGTTTGTCCACTCATCCATGGACATTTGTGTTATTTCCACCTTTTGGGAGCTGCCCTGTTTTTTAACACCTGTGGTAGAGACTTAATTACAGTGGCAAGAGATAGGAGAAGAGTTAGCAGGGAAAGGGAGAAACCCAGAGCAGTACAGGGATGTAATCTGTTCTCTCCTTTTACGAATGTGGCAATCGAAGTCTATAGACAGTCCGAATGGCTCCGAGTCACAAAGAACTCAAGTCTCCTGCTTTTCCTTCCAGTGCTGTGTTTATCATCCCAGTAAACATGGTAAACCAACCTAAATAGAACATGTTTAGCAGCCTAGTCTGAATTCAGCTGGCTTCCATGACAGGAAGGGAATATGGGTAAGGCCAGACAGACAGAGCCTGAAAGTCTGAGAGCAGAGGCTAGAATCGGTGGCACGATGCCCCACCAGCACAGACATGAAGCAGGAGAGACTGTTCCCAGGCAAAGCTGTCAAAGTGTTTTGGGGTCTCACCTCACTGGGTCGTTGATCTGTGTCCCTTTCTTCCTTTGCTGTTCACGTTCTCCTCTCTCAGGTGTCCATCTCGTTCCCTTTCTTGGTCTCAGCAGGGTAAGAACAATCTCTGCTGAGCAGGGAAAGATGATTCAGGTGTTTGTTAGCTTAAAGTATCACCTACACCTCTCCCCGGGAGATTTATATTTTAAGGAGCAACTTTAGAATATTAGTAAAAACTTTAGGATTCAAAAGAATGGATCTCTAATGGTAGAGTGGCAGAGGGTGAGGGTGACCTATGCAGGCAGGTGTTACCATGCCCGCTTACTGGCGGGGTTTGTTAGAAGGCTGCACAGAGGGGCACCTGGGCATTGCCTACCTGGCTCTCCTTCCCTCGCAATAAATGTAGCCTCACTCACAAATGCATCTGGGCTCTGTTTTTTTTTTCTTTCTCAGAACTCAATTTTTTTCTTTCTATTTCTCTTGATTCCTTGAGAGAAAATGCATTTGTATTTATTTCACCATCCAGAATAGCTTTCTGCACATAATAAGTTCTTAAACCTGCGAGGATGATTAACCACTGGCCAAATATTTCAAACTTAAGTGAAGGAGTCAAGGATAGTAGATGTGCTTTTTTGTTGTTACTTTATCCTTTGAATTTATCATGGGCCAATAGTAACAAATAATATTGGCATTGAAGAATATCTTCCTCTTTTAACCTTTGATAGTAGGCATTGAGCAAGATATATTTCATTAAATATCTTCATTGTTCTTATCCATTTTTATTAGTTTGTCATCTCATATGCACTCAAATATCACCTTGCTCTTGAATGATGTGCAGAGCACAACAAAATCTAGAGTGTACCAGGATCTTCTGTGCTTATGACATGATTATTTTTTATACAGTGCCCTAATTTCCTCTAATATCCACTATGATCCACAAACAAATGCAAGTTTACATGAACCCCCCCTTAGAGAATCAGATTTTATGAAAATAATTTATTTCCTTCATATACATGTATATGATTTCCATGAAAGCTGAATGTCTCCAAGTCCAAAGCACAACATTGAGAACAATCCCAGTAACTGTCCACTGTTTTAGGGTTAGTGGTATGCATTATCCTCATTTGATCCTCTCATCAGCACTAAGAGGTGGTTGTGATGGCAAATCATCGGCAAATTTATACACATGGAAACTAAGTCTCAGATATAACTTGCAAAAGGGATAAAACTAGCTGACTTTGACCTCAGCCTTTTCACTCCAAATCCTACCCTCTTTCCACTACATTCTGTGCTAGTTGTCACTATCTGCATATCTCTACTGGACCGGCAGCTTATTTTCAATGCCCAATTGACTTGAAATCACAGCTGAGATCAACAAGGTTATCAAATGACAACCTTAGATCGCATCTTAACCATACTTCTTTCAAGTGGTCACCTATTCATATGTGGAAATAAGGCTGAACTATATTTCATTGTGGATATACTCTTAAAATTAGCTGTTTTAAAAAACATTTCACACCCTGGCTGTGTAGCTCAGTTGGTCAGAGTGTTGTCCGTACACACCGAGGGTGCAGGTTTGATCCCTGGGGAAGACATGGACAAGAATCAACCAAGGACTGTGTAGGTAAGTGGAACAACTGATCGCTCTGTCTCTCACTGTCTCTCTAAAATCAATTTTTAAAAAATCCTTTACCACTTCATATAGTTTGGAAATGAGATTTTTAAAGGTGTAAAAGCTGAAAAACAGTTTGCTAAAATGTAGGTGTACTTATAGGATTTTTACCACAGTATCTAAAATGTTTCCAAAACTCAAAAGGACCCAAGCCTACAGATACAAGAGAAGCCATTTCTCCAGCATTTATTTTTCCTTTATATTTGTTCATAATAATCATTTGGTGTGTCCTGTAAACAGATATGATCCATATTGTGAGAATACTTTTCTTTAGAAAGAGTAAGTTATGATAATGTGTACTTTCTGCTTTAAATACTTTAAATGCATTACTTGTTTTTATTCATATATAATCCCATTTATTTTTGCTTATTTTACTAAAGAAGGAAACTTTCCCCTCCCTTCTCTTAAAAATTTTTTATTTCTTACTAAATTCTACTCTCTTCTACCAAAATGTAACAAAGTCAACAAACTGGTTACACAGTAATGAGAAAACCAACAAGGATCTCCTTCAGAGTATGGCCAAAGGGAAACAATTTGTAGTAGTTAAGATTTATTCCCCTATCCTACCCTCTGAATATTACATCTCTCAACAAAGAATTCTTGTTTAACTTTCTTGAAAAGTGTGTAGCAGGACGGTGTTTAGAAATAGTACAGATCTAAATGTACACATGTGAGTTGTTGCTAGGTGTGTGAGAACACAAAGAAAACAAGAGTTTCAATTTGTCACAATGGCATCTCACATTTAAAAAGGAAAAATATTAAGAGTATTAGGATTTTTTTAAAAGTCAGTATCAGAGCAATGTCTTAACACTGCTAATTGCTATCCTAAAAGTTAATAATAAACAAGGAACCAGAACTCTGAGCTTCCACTCCTTCCCTCAACCATTACTGGAGCTCAGTTTTAAAGTTTCAGAGTCTGAGTTTTACATGAACATTTCTGCCCATTTGCATTAAACAGCCAGTCACTGTTTCAGAATTTCACTTCATAAACCACACACACTACTTCTGCTAAAAGATATTTTTAGTAATTGTGACAAAAACATCATTGGTTTGAGTAAAAATAATTATATCATGTTTTCTTAAAAATATGTTATTTTTATAGAGAAACTTGTAACTGAGAGGAGGGATTCAACACTGAAAAATACAGCAACATAAAATGAATCTAATATTAGTAGATACCTAAGGCTACTCGTTATTGTTGCTTTCCTGTGCCCATCACTGAGTATTCTAAAAGGGTTGTTGGGCTTCTGGCCAGTATTGCCAGGACCATCCTGGGAACTGGGGACAATGGCAAGCAGGATGCAGCCCCTGCTGCGAAGGCGTGGGATGTAACTGACACTGGAGGATGACAGGCGACAGCAGCATAAGGCTATGGGTGCACAGTACAGGCAGGGGTGCAATGGCGCCCCTAATCCTCACCTTGGGCAAATAGGCAAGGGAAGGGAAGACAGCCCCCTCCGATGAAAGGAGGAGGAGACAGGGGAGTGTTGCAGAAGCTAGAGAAGATTGGGCACGTCTAGAGAAACGAAAGCATTTCAGGTAAATTGGAACTAGGGGAGGGATGGGAGGAGTGGCCGGTACTAAAGATCCAGCTGGGGACAAGACATAAACGAAAACAAGAATAGGGGGACCTTATAAACCAAATTTAAGGAGACAGAATTTTATCCTGAGGGAAACAGAGACCCCTTAAGATTTAAATGAGAGCAACACGATCCGATTTACTTTTTAAAAATCTGGTTGAAAGGTCGAGATGGGGGAGGAGCAAAGCCTGACGTCGAGAGACTACTGAGCAGGTAACTAGGGTAAACCAGGGGGAAGACGCTGGTGGCCTGCACTGGAGAAATCTGAGCGTGGCAGGGACGACAGTCAGACGACAAGATGTAGGGAAGCAAAACGGATCCTGAACTTAATGTCTCGAGGATGGAGTGAGGGGCTGGAGACCGACTCGGGTAATGCAGTTGCTAAGATGGGAAACACGGGAAGTTTGGGGGGAATGTGTGGAGTGCCGTTTAGTATGCACATCAATACTGCGATTTCTGTGGCACTCAAATTAAATATGCACGGACCTCAGGGAAGGCTGGTCTGCAAGCAGGATAACGCTCTGCCAGGGGCTGAGACGACCCAGGAAGGCACAGAGAAGGTGGTCTGGACAGCTCCCCAGGGGATTCGCCCCCGGAGAAAGGGGCAATGCTTGTATGCCACTTTTCTTCAAATACACACCGAATCACACGACGTGCTTCCAGATAGGTAGGCGAGTGCAATGCTCTAATTTTGCAGGTGGGGGAAATGAGACCTCGGGGTAGGGGGCTTGTTCATGATCACCTGGTGGTGAATCTTGACCTCCAGTCGGCCATCCAAGTACACCCGCTACTCCGCCTTACTCATTCACTCCGTGTATCCGATTACCGACATATATTCTCAGATATTTGGTGGTATAGATCACAGAAAAGGATTTTTTAGTGTTTTGTGTTCCTTTTTATCAACCCCCAAGAAACATTTTATGATCAACTTTCAATTTTAATACATGTCACCAGAAATTAAATATATGTATCCACTGTCCTAAAAACAAACAAAAAACTCGAGCAGGAAAATTTTAGAATATATCTGTACCAGTAAGTACACAAGTTCTTCAAGTTCTCTGTGCTGCATAAACAAATCTTGACAGATTATGGTTTTAGGCTTGTGAACTCCGCACGTCCCTCTCCGGTTTTCCAATCTAGAGGACTTGCCTATTGGGCCCCCCTGCGCCGTCCCTCCCGCTCCCCATCTAACCCCCGCCGGCCTCGCCACCTGCTCCCGGCGCCTCACCCTCCTCCCATCGGCTCGCCCGCGCGAGTTCTCACGCGCGGCCCGCGCCGCTCCAGCCGCTTTCACTTCACGGAGCTTGGGAGTCGGTGCCCGCCAGCTCCTAGCCA
Source organism: Phyllostomus hastatus (assembly GCF_019186645.2). Classification (NCBI taxonomy): domain Eukaryota; kingdom Metazoa; phylum Chordata; class Mammalia; order Chiroptera; family Phyllostomidae; genus Phyllostomus; species Phyllostomus hastatus. The sequence continues at coordinate 6,465,954 of NW_025334017.1, read as the reverse complement.
AGCTCCGCAGCCCTTAGGGCACTCCCGCTTTTCCCCGCCCGCCTGCAGGCACCGCGCCCCCCACGAAGTTCTCCCTCCCACACCGCCCCCTGCGAGGACTTTGGAGGCGGTCCTGGGCCAGCGGGCGCTGATTGGCTGCCTCCTCGGCGCCCCGCCCCTGTGCACGCGCGGGCCGTGGTGCGGGCCGGGCGGGCACGCGCCGCGCGGCCCCGCGGACTGAGCGTCCGTGACCCGCGTGCGAACCCCTGTGTCCCGGTCGGGGTGTTCGCAAGGTATGGGCAAGCGGCGGCGGCGGAACGAAGAGGGCTGGAGGCTCGCATGGCGCCGGAAGTCCTCTCTGGCCCCGGGGGCGCTCCCCAGCCACCGTCTTCCGGACGTCCCACGGGGACTGGGAGTTGCCAGAGGGGCCGGGGCCGTCGCGGTCGCCAGCCCGGTAGCCCGGATGTCTCTACCCTCCGCGGCTGGGCCGCTCACGCTCTTATAGGCCCCGGGAGGAGGCTTGTCTTAAAGGGACAGCGCCTCGTTCAAGCCGGAGGGGGCGGTGCGTCCTGCCCTTGTATGCGACCCCTGCCCCAAAGGGACGCCACGGCGCCCGCCTTGCCGAGCCCCCTTCTCCAGGTGGGGCACAATTGGAGCGCGGCGCGCCGGGCCTGGGGACAGCCGCAGATGGCTGCCTCGAGGCCAGGTTTTTCCCCAGCCGCGCCGCGGCCGGTGGCGCCGCACGGGGCCGGGAGGCGCCGGCCTGTGATTGGCCGAGGCCGTCGTGAATGCAGGACATTGTCTGGTCGCAGCAGTCTCTGTCCTTGCCCGCCGTCCTCTCTTAGATCAAAATGGGTGCGGAGCAAGGTCCCTGGACGGCCCTGGTTCCCACTCTCCTGGGAATTCCCTGGATAGTGGAAAAATATAACTTAAAAGATTGTGGACTTTAAGAATGGCATAAAGGTGCTCACAAAATCATTATCAGCAAGGAAATAATTGTGTTTGACATAAAGATTTCCTTCCTTTAATATTAAAAATATTAAAGTAATTGAAAAAGGTCAACTGTTATAAAATGGCTTAGTTTTGTCTTCAAGATTTCTTTAATTAGGGTCTATGATAATTCATCTGACTATCCCCTTAAGAATCTTTTAATATATATATTTCATATATATATGGAATCACCTTGTTCCGTACAGTACAGCCTACTTGGGTTTCAGTTTCCACGTGTGTAAAAAGACGCTGGACTGGCAGTTTTCCAAGTTGTCTTCCTTTGTTAAAATAACTCTAATTCTAGACTTAAAATCCTGATATATCATTCTATGTATTGGCTCATATCTCAAGACCTTGGGATAGATGAGACCTTTTAAAGAGCCTTGAGGACACCATAGTTCTCCTCAGACTGCCTTTGAAAATACGTGGGAGTTATTTAAGCAGAGTTGTAATCCTTTAACGTGTGATTTTGGAGTAAAGGGAAATGAGAGCAGTAGAGAAATGTATGGAGATCAATCAGTTATTTGTCAATGTGAAGAGCAAAGTTTTCTTTCATCTTAAAAAGTTTTCCAGGTAATGGGATATTATAAAGAATAATAACCATCTTTCCTATTTTGCCCCTATTATCAAAGGAGTAGAAAAATGGCAAGAAAAATAAAAGATACACAGAAATATACATGAAATAAAAGATAAACAAATAGAAAATGTTTGAAGAGTTTTGAAAACAAGTTGATATTTGCTTTTTTAAAAACTGGGAAAATTATTGTAGGATTAAGAGCACACTTGTGTTGATATAGATAATATTTTATAGCTTCAGTTACATGCCCTTTTCAACATTAAAAAAAATCAGTGATTTCATTTAACTGAGCAATCAACAAGGATTAGAGACTTGGAAATGACAAATAAATGAAGGAAGGAAAGCATCCAGAAAAAAAAATAAGTTTAATGGACATGATTCATTGTAGGAGACATGACCTCATTCCTTATTAGAGGGATTTCCACTAAACCATGTTTAATGTTAAATAAATTTATTTTACAGACTTTCCTCACAATTATACTAATTCGATTTATTATTTGCTTGGTATTATAAAGTAAAGAGATACAAGAAAAAAATTTAGATATTGTTACAGCTTCCTCAGATGACAATTGTTCCCAGGCTCCTCACCCTCATCCGTCATAATAAAGGATTAAGAAAGCAGAAATCATAAGCATAAAGATTAGTTCTCTCCAGAAGTGAAATGTGGGTAGCTATGTGGATGTCTGTGAGTGAAGCAAATTAAGTTTTGATTATTTAAAATTTTAGCATTTAAATTGTTGATTTGTATAATTAAATTGATTTTACTTAAAAGTGATTGAATAAATGATTAAAATTTAAAGATTAAGCTGAAATTAAGATGTTTGCAATAAACACAAGCAGCAGGTAATGTGATATAGGCTCTAAGATATGAAATGTCTTGCCAAATAAGTTTGAGACTTCCAGCAAGTCTTTTCCTTAGGATTTTTGCTTTGGTAATTGATATATAGAGTGATAATATTTCTGGAACACTTGGTATATGCCAAACACCATTGTAAGTATCTTCTTTAATCCTCACAAAAATCCTGGGGAGGAAGTAAAATTATTATCCCCATTTTAGAAGCATGGAAACCGAAGCTCTAGAGGTTAGGTAGCTTGCCCAAGGTCAGACAGTTGGTGTGTATAGATCTGGGAATGGGGCCCAAAATCCTGTCTGACTCTGCTCAAAGACAGTTCTCATTCACTCACTAAACAGACTTAATTATGTGGTTATGATTATTAATCCATGTTTGATCAGATCTTTTCAACAGTTACACATTTGAATATTTTTGCATTAGCCTTTTCATTCATTTATATTTCAGGTGACCATGTGGATACAAGATTGCCATCTGTATTTATCTTGCTACAGATAGTCAAGCATCTCTATCTTTTTTTTTTTAAACAAAAACACCTCTCAAATTTGCATCTTATATCCTCTTTTAAACAGACAGATACATGGACAGAATCTAAAAACTAAATCCTCTCATCCTCTGCCTTTCTCTCTTTCCCTCTTTTTCTGTTCTTCTTTCAGATGTATTTCTTCATAGGACCTATTAATATCTATTGGCCATGCTTACTGCATCTAATTAGTGTCAGGCCCAGAAGAGGTACTAGTGTATTCATTCAGTTATTGGCTGTATGCTTACAAATTGCCTGGTCTTTCAGAAGGTAGAAAGGGAGGAGGGGCCAAGAATGCAAGACAGGATTTTGAGGGATTCAGTAGCATACAACAGGCAAAGGGCTGTGCCTTTAAAGACTTTTTGTTGTTATTGCTGCCCCTCCCATTTACCCTGGTCTCTTCCTTTTTGCATTTGTGCCACAGTTAGTGGCCATGGGAGTGGTCATCTATAGCTCTGCCAAAGATGGGAAGAAGAAGGCAGTCAGTCTCAAATCAGTCCCTGTCATTGCTTATTCACAGTGCCTGTACCAGGAGGGTTAAGAAATTAGAAATAAAATTATTCTGAAGGGGATCATATGTGACTCGTTAATCCATGTGATTTCGGATGCTCATTGTCACTGAAAATTGAGTTGGCTAAGTCTGTTTAACTTTTGTGATTAAGGATCAGCTTTAGGATTTGATGTTCTAGAGGCCCAGAGGATAAAAGGATTGTGCTCAGCCATCCTCCCGCTTCCACCCACACAGGCAGCTGACACTTAGCGCTTTGTCCCTGGCCAACTAGCAGTTCACCATCTCCCTCCAAACACTGGCAGGGAAGCCACACAGCTGTAATGGGGAATAGGACAACATCTGGCAAGCCCAACCCACCGAGTCCCACTGCCATCAGTGACAGGCAAGGCTGCAATCAGTGTCTTAACACCCAAGGTGCCCAGAGGGGCAGGCCCAACCACAGAGAACCACCTGGCTTCTTATTAGCTAGTTTTGCCTTTTTATTTTATTTTACATAGTTCCATAGTTAAGCTCTTACCATCTAATGTTTCTCAAATGCAAATATTAAGGCATCTTGTAAGTGTGTAAATATATTTTCAATTTCATAACAAGCACCTACTCATTTATCTTTGTACCAGGACTTCTTAGCACTCAATGGGGTGCCACACTCTTTTCCTGGGTTCCAGCACACAACAAGATTCTGGTAATGCCATGTTCTCTCTTCAACCCCTCAGCCTCACAGTGCTGATGGCTCCCACTGTTGCTAGGAGGCCTTGACTCATTGACTCTTGTCACTCTGCCCATACTTTTTTAAAATCCTCACCCAAGGACATTTTTTTTCATTGCTTTTTGAGAGAGGATAAGGGAGAGAGAGAGGGGGAGAGAAGCAGCAATGTGAGAGAGAAGCATTGATTGGTTGCCTTCTCACACACCCCCTGACTAGGGATCGAACCTGCAACCTGGGCTTATGGGACATGCTCCAACCAACTGAGCCACATGGGCCAGGACATTTCCCACACTTCTTTTTAATAAAGATTTTATTCATTTTTTTTTACAGAGATGGAAAAGGGAGGGAGAAGGGGAGGAAGGGAAACATCGATTAGTTGCCTCTCACACGTGCCCCAACCTGGGCTGGGGCCTGCAACCCAGGCATATGCCCTGACTGGGAATCAAATAGGAATAGAACCTGCAACTTTTTGCTTTGTGGGCATCATCCAGCCAACTGAGCCATGCCAGTCAGGGCTGCCCAACTTTTTGACCAAAAAGTTCCAATGAATGTGCCTTGCTTTTCCTCCTCCGATCGTGCCTGTCTCATACTCACTCCATCATGATGTGGCCCCTACTCACACCTCCTGTTTAAGCTGTGGCCTCTCCTTTTGTGTCCTTTTTCTCTCATACAGCAAACCCCTCTCCCCCACATACTTTGGCACTCGAGTATGTTGTTCTTTCTGTCAAGAATATTCTGTGAGGACTTCCTCAGGCTTCTTCCACATTGTATTTGAATCATCATGTTGCCTTTCCAAAACTGGGAGTTCCTTGAGATAAAAAATCATGTCTTACTCGTGAAAAAGCTAATGCAAAAACATTTAAATGCATACCTGTCAAAAGATCTGACCAAAAGTGGGTTAATAATCATACCCATATAAATAAGTAAGCAGGTCTGGTGAGTGATCGAGAACACGTAGCCACATGGCTTCGAGCAGAGTCAGGCAGGACCTTGGTGCTTAGGACAGTGCCCAGCATGTGGAAGAACAACATGAAATAACAGCTAAATAATTTGAAAATGTTTTGTTTCTTCCATTGATCCTTCTCCTGAATCAACTTTCTAGATTTTGAAAATGTAATCATTTCAAAATTGAACTTTCACTTATTTCAATCTTGTCAGTATTTATGTCCACAAAATTATATCCTTTAATTGGTATTTACATGATAGCATGCTTTTACCATACTGCATACAACAGACATTCTCTCAAAAGTTGAGTGAATTAATACTTCTGACTCAAGTGGTTAAAACTTAAGGTAATATAATTTCTTTATTAGTGGTGAAGCTTTGTGTGTGTGTTTGGCGTGTGTAGCAAATAATGACTCTGTTATTCATTTTTAAAAGATTACTTTCCTTACATCAAATTTGTCTGAAGAAAAGTAATTCTGTGTTGTACTCTATTTCATTACAAGAAGTTTTAACTGAGAAGTACCATTGAATGGTCTTTAGCCTGTGATTATAAAAATAAAGACAACAATGTAACAGTCCTATTTTTCTTCAAGGCAACTCCTCGTCTGTGTTTTCGGCAGTTAGAGAAGGGGGTGGAGGGACAGGCTTCTCTGTGCCTCCCTGGTGTTTCTCGAGCTGTAGCAGAAACGTTTTCTGTAATTGGTTTTCCACATTTGCCAAGAGTCTGTTTCCTCTTAACATTCAACATGTTTAACAGAAGTCTTGTAATAGTTCCAAAAATAATAAAACGGGTCCCAAGCATAAAAATGATACATACACGGCACATTGGTTTTTTTTTGTCGTGGCTTTGGTTTTGTTAAATTCTTTCAAATAATTTTTAGTGTCAAATTATGTGGTAAAAATAAAAAGTTTTTCCTCGCAGTAATAAACCCACTGAAGAAATGCATCAATGACTTGTGCAGAGGGTAAGTGAGGATTGTCTGCACCGAGGCCAGCCCCCGGCAGTGTGGCCGTCTCGCAGTCCAAGACCTCCCACTAGTGATAAGTGGGAGGTTTGGTCAACTTCAGTGCTGTATCCTCAGAAAGACAAAAGCTTATTCAAGGTATATACTTTTGATAGAGTGTAAGGCTGTTCTTAATCTGACAAAATCCACTTCTGACATGTCAAACATTAACAGGAAAAAGCAATGCTACTTTATATTTTTATCCGACCCTCCCCTCGCTCCTAAAGTGGCAGTTACAGTGTCCCAACAATCAATTTTTCTACTTTAATAATTAGATGTTTGACAAGTGAAAACATTTAGACTTTCTTTTAAATTATTACTTAATTTAAATATTACTACTATTTTTACTGTAACAATCATGATTAAAGCATCATTTTTTCTTTAATTTTTTATTACAGTTGATATACAATATTATATTAGTTTCAGGTGTACAACCCAGTGATTAGACACTGTATAACTTACCAAGTGATCTTCTCATAAGTCCAGTACTCATCTGACACCATGCATAATGATTACAATATTATTGACTATATTCCCTGTGCTGTACTTTACATCCCATGACTACTCTGTAACTACCAATTTATACTTCTTAATCCCTTTACATTTTCACCCATTCCCCCAACTCCCCACCCATCTTAAAGATGACCCTTTAACATCTCTTATAATACTGATTTGGTGGTGATGAATTCCTTTAGCTTTTTCTTCTCTGGGAAAATCTTTAACTGTCCTTCTGTTCTAAATGATAGCTTTGCTGGTTATAGGTCCTTGCTTTTCATTACTTTGAATATCTCTTGCCAATCATTTCTGGCTGGCAAAGTTTCTGTTGAGAATTCAGCTGACAGTTTTATGATAGCTCCCATGCAGGTAATTGCTTTCCTCTTGCTACTTTTAAGATTCTCTTTTTGTCTTTAACCTTTGGCATTTTAATTATGATGTGTTTTAGTGTAGGTCTCTAAGGTTCGTCTTCTTTGGGATTCTCTGCACTTCCTAGACTTGTATGTCTATTTCCTTCACCTTGCTGCACAAGTTTTTTTTTGTCATTTTTTTTTTTACACAGGTTTTCAAATCCTTGCTCTCTCTTTCCTCCTTCTGGCACCCTCATGATATGAATGTTGGTAGGCTGAAGTTGTCCCAGAGGTTCCTTATAATACCCTCACTTTTTGGATTCTTTTTGCTGTTCCTAGTTGGGTATTTTCTGCCTCTTTATCTTTCAAATCTCTGATTTGATTCTCTGCTTCATCTTACTCCACTGTTGATTCCCTGTAATATACCCTTCATTTAAATTAGTGTATTCATTTCTTTTTTAAAATTTTAAAAATTTATTAATTTGAGAGAGGGAGGAAGAGATTTGTTGTTCCATTCATTTATGCATTCACTGGTTGATTCTTGTATGTACCCTGACTCAGGATCGAACCCACAACCTTGTGTATCAGAACAATGCTTTAAACAACTAAGCTACTTGGCTAGGGTATATTCTTCATTTCTGATTTATTCTTTTTTATGTTTTCTAACTCTTTGTTGAAGTCCTCACTAAGTTCACTGAGCATTTTTATAACCAGTGTTTTGAACTCTGCATCTAATTGATTGCTTGTTTCTATTTTGTTTAGTTTTTTTTCTAGAGTTTTCTTCTGTTGTTTCATTTGGGATACATTTCTTTGTCTTCTCATTTTGGCTGCCTCCCTGTATTTGTTTCCATGTGTTAGGTAGAGCTGCTATGTCTCTGGGCTTGGAGGAGTGGCCTCATATAATAGGTATCCTGTGGTGCCTAATAACACAGCTTCCCTGGTCACCCCAGGGCACTTTAGGTGCAACCCCATGTGGGCTACATACACTCTCCTATTCTAGTTGAGCCTTTATCACTATTGGCATCTCAATGGGAAGGATTTACTCCCAGGCCAATTGGCTGCAAGGACTGGCTGCAACTACTATAGAGGATCTGCTGTGGATGGAACCTCACAGAGCAGCACTTACTTAAGTGGGGCTCTGGTGCCTGCTGAGTCTGCCCTTTGATTGTGTCCCTTTTGGAGAAGGTTGGGTGGTGCTTCAATGTGATCTGAAGCTGTCCACCAGGTGTGCTGGCTCTGGGGTCTCTCAGGAGGTGCAGACCAAGATCAGACACTACATGTATCTTGCCTGGGGCTACCTGGCATAAGTTACAGAGTGATCTGCAGATAGCTGCTCCTTGTGCTGGACTTGGAGGTGTGTAGGAGGGACCAAGCTATGAAACAAGGCCAGTGCCACTAATGTCAGGCCTGGGGCCACTTAGTGACATGTGCTGGGTATGTTGAGGCCAGATGCTGCCTGTTTGAGGGATTTTAAGAAAGTCTGAAGCATGAGTCAAGACAGGTCATTTGTATGGAAATAGCCTGGGTGGGCCTGCAAATGGGTGGGGTGAGGTCTCAAGGAAATCACCAGGGCAGGACTAACCACGTGAGCCAGGTTGATGGAGTCTCAGATATTGCACCTGCCTGCTGCCTCTATCCAGGGGGGTCTCAGCAAATGAACAATGGCCTCTGCCAACACTTCTGTCTGGGAGACAGCTGCCCCACCAGCCCTCACCCTGATAACAGATATTGCATTTCCTCTGCATATATCCATGGTGCTTTTTGAGCTGCTGCCCCAACACTGGAGCTTAGAGGGAGTGAGTCTGAGTGAGTCCCTGTGTGGGCCCTTTAAGAGGAATTGCCTGGAACTCTGGAAACCTCCATCTCACTCAGCCTCAATTCCTTCTGGTTTTTATACCCAGAAGTTGGGGACTTCTCTTCCTAGCACTGGAACCTGGGCTTGAAGTCCTGGCATGTGCCTGGGATCCCTTGCTCCTCAGGAGGGAGGGACCTCCAAAGCCAAGATATGCCCCCAAATTTTTATCTGCCACACGCTGATGTAGGACCTGACTGTTCTGCATCTCTGTCCTTCCTACCAGTCTCCACATGGCTTCTTCCGTATATCTTTAGTTGTAGGACTTCTGTTCAGCTACATTTCAGGCAGTTGAATGACGGTTGTTCTATAGTTTAGTTGCAATTATGATGAGGTTATGGGAAGATTGCAGCATGGCATTTACCTACACAACCATCTTGACTGGAACCACTAAAGCATCTTTAAGTGTTCACAGCATCTGGACTTAGGAATTGCTGTACAACTCCAAAGAGAAATCAGGGGCACTGAGGTAACTGTGGAGCTAATAATGAAGTCTCTATGCTTTTGTGCAAGGCATTTTAACCTTTTCTCTGTCATTAAATTGGAATCCAAAAGATAAGTCTTTGGCAAAAGAATAGATAACTGTGATGAGGGAATGCTGTGCCTGGCATCACTGTTGAAGTGGGCACTCCAAGCTGGCTGGATTCTCTCTTCTGATTCACTCCTTGTTTTGGAAAACCTGTTTTGTCCTACCCCAGGCCAGCCCTTGCTGTCTTCTAAAAGGCTCCCCACACAACCTGGATGGGCTCTGAACTAACAGCATTGCTGCTCCAGCTCTATCCAGGTAGCTCAGTTGGTTGGAGCATCATCTTGTACACCAACAGGTTACAGGTTCGATCCCCAGTCAAGGCACATACGTAGGTAGTGGGTTCAGTCCTGCTTGGGGTGCATACAGTAGGCAGCTGATCGATGTTTCTCTCTCACATAGGTGTTTCTGCCTTTCTCTTCCCTCTCTCTCTCTAAAATAAAATAAACATATCTTAAGTGAGGAATAAAAGAAATAAAAATAAAAATAAATAATAGCCTTGTTGCTCCAAGCCTATCAGAGGTCCAGCAGCATCATAGGACCAAAGACTAGGTTGGAAATGTAGAAACTCAGGTTGTCCCCTGAACCTTTGGAATCGGAATCTGTACTTAACTAGGTCCGTGGGGGACTGTGGGCACACCATGATGTGAGAAGCCTGGCGTAGACCACACCTGAATGAGGATGAACCCAGAGTATGCACAGCTGCTGAAATGGGAACCCCTTTACATTGTGTCTGTCACTTTAGCATGTTTTTAGGGAGTGGAAAGACTTGGGAGGGGGGAATAAAAAAATACTTCTCTCACAGAGCTCCAGCAATACATATAGTTCAATTTGTATTCTCTTCAAGGTAAAAAACAAAACAAAAAAACATTGGTGAGTAAGATTGTCACTCAGTGAGCAAGTGTTACATTTAAAACACTCACTTCTCAGGGCTGCTATACAAAGAACTACGGACTGGGTGACAAAAGAAATTTATTCTCTTGTTCTGGAGGCTGGAAGTCTGGACTCCAGGTGTAGACACCCTCTGAGACTCTGGGGAGTGCCCTTCCCTCCTCTCCCTGGCTGCTAGGGCTGCTGGCAGTGCTGGGTGTACAGCTGTCACGCTGCAGTCTCTGTCTTGGCTGGCACATGGCTCTCTCCCTGTGTGTCTGCCTCTTCATGTGCTGCTTTCTTCTTCTTGTGGGGAAACCAGTCATATTGGATTAAGCCTCCTCTCCCCTAACTCCAGAATGACCTCACCTGCAACGATGTTATTTCCAAATAAGGTCACATTCTGCTAGACCCCGGGATCCCGCGATGAAGAAGACAGTTCCTCTGGAGGAGGTCTGGGTCAGGGAAAGCAGGCAGGGCAGTGGAACTGTCTCACAGGGGGTCTTTCCGACCAGACTGCAGGCTACTCCCTACTTTCATTTTGAGCCCGTGGCCCTGGAATCTGTATTTGTAACAAGCCCCATGTGCTTCTGATGCAGACACAACCTCACCGGCAACCCGCCTCCGTGGGCGTTGCGAGCCCTTAGACGTCCCTGTCCTTCCCAGCCCTCGCCCGCGCCTTGCCCCCAGGTGTGCTTGCCGATAGACGATGAGGGAGTGGGAGAAACTAGCCATTGGGAAAGCAATCAGGAGTTTGTTGTTAGAGCACAGTGACAGGTGGCAAGGCCCTTAACGACAGCATGATGGAGGCATTTTTATTTGTGAAGTTTATGCACTAAGCTCTAGCTTTTCAAACTAGAGGTGGTTCATTCACTCCAATATTTTATTGCCAAGGGTGTGCAAGACACTCTATTCAGTGCTTTGGGATTTTGGGGTTTTGCTATTGGGAAAAAAAGCAAATTAAATAAATTTAGGAAGTTAATATAAGATTATAATTTAAACATTTTTATTTTGCCTATTGTGGACATTTAAAAATTGACATCATAAAAGCAAGGACTTAAATTATTTTATTGTAAATTTGTAGTTATTTTTTAATGGGGAATACAAAAGGGTATGAGGATGACGGTGACAAATAAATGCCACCCCCCCGCTCCCAGGAGCAACCACTATTACTCGAGAAAAGCCATTTAACACTGAAGAAATGGGGCATAATGTTAGAGGAAAAGATAGTTTTTTCCAAAAAAGGAACAGTTGGGAAAACAATGTGTGGACATGTTTTTCCTTCCTTTATTCATCCATTTCTATTTTACAAGTACTGTTTACACTCCTTTTATGAATAAGGTATTGTTCTAAGTTTAGAAGATACATCAGAGAACAAAACAGTGAAAATACCATTCCCTGACCTCTTGAACTTCACATTCTTTTGGGAAGTAAATCTGAAAATGGGACCTAGAAACCCAAGTCGATGAATTGGGAAAGCCCACAGAAGCTAATGGAAGGGGATACTTCAGTGGCCAACTGTTTCCTGGGTGTACTCCAGCACATGGGTGCAAAGCTGGGGGGAGGGGAGATTGGAAAGAGCCCACCTGCCTTGCCCAGGACTGGCCAGAGGCTAGGCTAGTAATACAAATTTTTTCTTTTTTTTTCATTTTTGATATTTTATTCTTTTTGCTATTACAGATGCCCCATTTTTTTTCCTTTTTAGTGCCCCTCCACCCAGCCTGCCCCCAACTTCCATGGTCAATCCCATCACCGTTGTCTGCATCTGTGGGTCCTTCATGCAAGTTCTTTTACTCATCCCTTCACCTTCTTTCAATCACTGCCCCTCGCCCTCCCGCCCTTATAGCTGTCAGTCTATTCCATGATCCCTTGCCTCTGTCTCTATTTTGCTCATTCATTTATTTTGTTAATTAGATTCCTCTTATAAGTGTGATCATGTGATATGTCTTTCAATGACTGGCTTATTTCACTTAGCATAATAGTCTTCAGTTCCATCCATGCTGTAGCAAAAGGTAGGAAAAGTAATTGAAGCTCTTCATGCGTGGGTTTGAACAGGACTTGAGAAGCAGAGTCAGACTGCAGAATTTGGTCCAGGAGTGAGTAAAAATTCAAGAGAGGTGACGTGGGGGTAGGGTCACATATTAAGGAACAGAGAACATAGTAATTTTAAATTTTTAAAACATATTTTTAAAGATTTTATTTACTCATTTTTAAAGAGGAGAAGGGAGGAAGAAAGAGAGGGAGAGAAACATTAATGTGTGGTTGCCTCTTGCACACCTCCTACTGGGGACCTGGCCCACAACCCAGCCAGGCATGTGCCCTGACTGGGAATCAATTCAGCATTCCTTTGGTTTGCAGGCCAGCACTCAATCCACTGAGCCACACTAGCCAGGGCTAATTTTTAATTTTTTGATGGGATTTCTGTTCATACAAAAGCCCCAACAAAATATGTCTGCCATTTTTTCTGCCTTTCTTCTTCTCTCTTCACGTATCTGGGCCTCTGAACCCAAGTAGCAATGAGCTATGATACATTTCTGGAGCTCTGCCATGGACCTCCAATCAGGAGATCTGGTGGGAAGCATGAACCTTGCTTTTTATACTTTTCCTTAATAGACTTTTTAGAAAGCAGCTTTATGTTTATAGAAGTTTCCATATACACCCTCAGCCACCCCTAGTTCCTTTATTATTAATATCTTGCATGTGTGGTCATTTTTCACAACTGATAAATGCATATGTGATACATTATTATTAATTATAAGCCCATAGTTTATGTTAGGGTTTGTTCTTTGTGGTATACATTCTATGGGTTTTGATAAATTTGTACCCACTAGGATACTATCAAGCAAAAAATTCACTGCTTTAAAAGTCCTCTGTGCTCTGCCTATTCACCCCTCCCTTCTCTGAACCCCTGGCACTCACAGATCTTTTTACCATCTCCATAGATTTTGACTTTCCCAGAATATCATATACTTGGAAACATTCAGCATGTAGCTCTTCAGGTTGCCTTCTTTCATTGAGCAATCTGCTTTGAAGGTTCCTTCATGTCTTTTTGTGCTTGATAGCTCATTTGTTACAGCACTGAATGCTATTCTGTTGAATGGACGTACCACAGTTTGTGCTTCCATGTATTAAAGGACATCCTGGTTGTTTCTAAGTTTTGCCAGTTTTGAAGAGAGCTACTATAAACATCCATGGGCAGGTTTTCATGGGGACATGAGTTTTCAGTTCTTTTGGAAAAATACTAAGAAGCATGATTGTTAGAGCCTATGGTAACCAGATGCTGAACTTTCACACTTTCCTTCAAGAAACTCTTCCTTTTATGTAAAATTTTGAATGCAGAAAAAATGCAGTTTAACACTTTTCCTTAAAATACTACATTATATGCTATTTCTTTCTTGATAGGCATTTGTCAATTTAGGCATCTGTACTTGACATTGCAACCCAACTAAAAACCTTAATGTCCAGCACAAATTTGGGGGTATTTGGCTTTTTCAAAAAATAGACGATTTTTAGAAGCAATTTTAGGTTCACAGCAAAAATGGAGGATACTGTATACCCACTTGTTTTGTAATGTTACCATTTGTGAAAATACAGTTTCACATAGATCTGTTAATGAAAATGTGCATTAAAGAAACACAACTTTAAAATACAGAAGCCATAGACGTTCACAGAAACAAGGACAAGAAACACAGACCGTGTAATGTAAACACTCTCACTCCTTCAGCCTCCCAGCTTGCCCTGGTCACTGCTCAGTTCGTGTGTAGACCGTGGGAATAATTTCTTCAGGCTTTGAAAGTGTATTTACACTGAAGTAGGTTTTTCTTTTTAAAATTATTTATAAAAGAATTGGATCCTACCATAGATATTATTCTGCAGAATGATTTTTTTAAAAATGTATTATGAACTTTTCAGCTTAGTGCCTAAGAAAACTAATTTATTATTTTAAAATGGCAACATAGTATTCCATAATCTGTATATTCCCCTAGAATGGGAATTTAAGAGCTTTTTCCATTACAAATCATGTTTAAGTAAACATTCTACACATTCATCTTCGAGTATTTGTGCTAATATTTCTGTAGGCTAGAATAAGAAGTGTGGAATTGGGGTCACTGGGTCATGTTATATACACGCACATTCATATATAAAATGTCCCCTCTTCAAATTTTATTGCATTTATGAACAAGTAAATCTTTAATCCTGGGTGTTATTAATCATTTTTATTTTTTCTGATTTGATAGGCAAAAATTGGCATCTCTTTGTCCAACTTATATTGATCTTGGACATCTTTTAATGTGATAAAAAGTCACTTGTTTCTTCTTTTGTGAGCTGTCTGTTCATGTCTTTTGCCTGTTTTTTCTTTTAAAATATTTTTATTTATATGAGTAACATATTAGTGTAATATTATCATTAAAAAATTAAAACACTATGAAAGTATATAGAATTAAAGGTAAAAATTCTCCATCCAGAAATTAGTTATCATAGTTAAGAATATGGGATGTATTCTTTTATACAATTTGCTATGTGTGATACATACACATAATGTATATATGTATATAAATGATACTATATCTATTCTGCATCACACTTTTTTACTTAATATATATGTATATATTTATATATTGTCTAAATGGTTTTACTCAATAAAATGTCATATATATAGAACACTGATTTTCTTAAACCATTGTTTAGTACTCAATGAAATTTTTTCTCTTTCCATTCAGTGAACATATATACTGCTTACTGTGCATGGGCTACTCTTCTAGTGCTTCATAAGTATTAGCCCATCTCAGCACCATAGCAACCCCATGGAGTAGATATTACTGTGTCCCCATTTCATCAGGAAACTGAGGTATAAAAAAGTTAAGTTGCCTAAGAACACACTGTTAGTCAGTTGCAGAATAGATTAAAAGTTTATTTTAAAATTCCCATATTGGTAGATTTCAGTCGTTTCCAATTTTTTGCTGTTTCACATAGTGCTTCAATGAACATCCCAGGGACATAACGAGGAGCCTGAGGAAGAGAGGGGCTGAGAGAATCGGAAGGAAGGACGAGACGGGGTGGGAGTAAAAAGGGTTGAGAGCACTAGTGTGAGTGTGGAGGCATCTGCAGAACGAATGCACCTTTCAGCAACTCTAAGCTGGAAAGATGGGACCATGGAGTCAATCAAGTGCAATTTGCCTTGAGAGCAAGATTAAAAAAAAAAAAATCAACAAGAGCCGGACTGCTGGGCAGGATAGCATGTGGAAAACTTGGTTATTAAACCACAAGTGAGGGCTCTGTGATTATTTTTCAATGATTTGGTTGCTAAATATGAAAGAATATCACACTTTATTATCAAGTAGAACTGATAGGATTTACTATATTTGCTTGGCAAATACTCAGTATTTGCTGAATGTTCATTCACATTGAATTGAGTCAAATGCATACTGAATGAATAGTTGCTGTTTATTTTGACATTTTATATTAAAAAAAGAGAAAGGTTATTTTTTAAGCTGTGAACTAAGAGATGTATAGAAGGGAGAACAAACTGTTTAAAATAGATGTGAAATAATAAAAATTAGTAGAAATTGTAAAATGCCTTAGATTGGCCAAACAGAAAGCAAAATGGCAAGAAATTTCCTCCCTAAAATTCACTGTTTTAAAATGCAGGTGTAAGACTAATTTTAGATTTTGAAATCAAACTGAGCTCTTTAAAACTTAGTTTCTGGGGCTTCCAGTCAAGATAGAGGCATAGGTAAACATGGCTTGCCTCCTTGTACAACCACATCAAAATTACAACTAAAATATAGAACAACCATCACTCAGAACTGTCAGAAATTGAATTGAATGGAAGTCTGACAACTACGGGATTAAAGAAACCACATCCATCCAGGCAGGTAGGAGGGACAGAGAAGAGAAATGGGCTGGTCCCACATCATGTGTGGTGGATAAAAATTCGGGAGGGACATCTCAGGAATGAGGAGTCCCAGTCCCACACTAGCCTCCCCAGCCCAGGTTTCCAGTGTCAGGAAGATAAGTCCCCATAACTTCTGGCTGGCTGCAAGACCTGTGGGGATTCAGTCAGTGGAAGAAGGTTTTAGAGTCTCAGCCAGTTCCTCTTGAAGAACCCACACACAGACTTAATCAGACTCACTCCCTCTGAGCTTCAGCACTGGGGTAGCAGCTTGAAAGGCACCAGTGGCATACAGGGAGAAAGTGAAATATCTGGCATCAAGGCAAGAGCTGGGAGACAGTCTTCACTCAGAAAGAAAGATGGGCAATTGTCCCTTTTCTAAACCCTCCACCCACAGAGCCACAGAGCCGCAGACCTGGCAGGACAGTGCCATATCTGAGACTCCATCAACTCGGTTAACACTGTTTGCCCCATCCTCAAGATCCCCAGAGACTTTGTCCCGCCCAACTTTTGGGCCCAACCAAGCTACTTTTCCATATGAATGGCTGCTCTTGGCTCATGCTTCATAACTTCCTAAATCCTCTCAAACAAGCAACAGCCATCCTCAGTGAGCCCCTAGTCCCCTATACCTCTTGCTAAGGGACCCAGGCCCAGAACTAGCGGCAACTAACCTGGATTCGCAGCTTGGCTTTGCCTGGGAAGTTCCAAGCCTGGCACAAGTAGCAGCCATCTCAGGGCCCCAGGCCAAGTAAGGTGAAGACTGACCTTGGCCTGAACCTACCAGGAAACCCCAGTGCCTGTGTGCCCATTGTACACCTACAGACTATGTCAGAGCACACCACCCTGCCTCCGCACAGCTGATCCTCCACAGAGGGTGGAGGTTGGTGGTCAGTGGGCACAGCCAGTCCCTGCAGCTGACTGGCCTGGGTAATTTCCTCCCATTAACCTGCTAAGAGTAATCAAGGCTCAACTACAAGAGGAGGGTGTACTCAGCTTACGTGAAGGGCACACTTCAAGTACCGAGCTTGGGGGATAGGAAGCCTGTGCCACTGGACCCTACAGGGCACCTACTACATTAGGCCATGCTACCAAGATAGAGAGTCATAGCAACTCTACCTAATACACAGAAACAAACACAGGGAGGATGCCAAAATATAGAGACAAAGAAACATGTCTCAAAAGAGAACAGATCAAAACTTCAGAAGAAAGAACTAAACAAAATGGAGATAAGCAATCTATCAGATACAGCGTTCAAAACACTGGTTATGAGGATGCTCAAGGAACTTAGTGAGGCCCTCAACAGCATAAAACAGATCCAGTCAAAAATGAAGGATACACTAATTAAAATAAAGAACAATTTATAAGGAAACAACAGTAGAGTGAATGAAGCCAAGAATCAAATCAATGATTTGGAACATAAGGAAGCAAAAAACCACCAATCAGAACAGCAGGAAGAAAAAAATTCGAAAAAACCAGGACAGTGTAAGGAGCCTCTGGGACAACTTTAAGCAATCCAACACTTGCATCATAGGGATGCCAGAAGAAGAAAGTGCAAGAAATTGGAAATCTATTTGAAAAAGTAAGGAAACAACACTTCCCTAATTTGGTGAAGGAAATAGACATGTCAGTCCAGGAAGCATAGAGAGTCCCAAACAAGATGGATGAAAAGAGGCCCACTCCAAGACACATCATAATTAAAATGCTAACCATTGAAGATAAAAAGAGAATCTTGAAGCAGCAAGAGAAAAGCAGTTAGTTATCTACAGGGGAATTCCCATAAGACTGTTAGCTGATTTCTCAAAAGATACTTGATAAGCTAGAAGGGACTGGCAAGAACTGTTGAAAGTCATGAAAAGCAGGGATTGCTCTACAGCCAAGATTGCTCTACCCAGCAAAGATATCATTTAGAATCAAAGGGCAGATAAAGAGCTTCCCAGACAGGAAAAAAATAAATGAATTCATCATCACCAAACCATCATAATATAAAATGTTAAAGGGACTCATTTAAGAAAAAGAAGATTAGAACTATGAACAGTAAAATGGCTATCAATACATATCTATCAATAATCAAATCTAAATTACTAACTAAGCAAAGTAGAACAGAGAGAGAATCACGGATACAGAGTGTCTTGATGGTTGCCAGATGGGGGTGGTATTTGGGAATGGGTGAAGAGGTGAGGGAGTTAACAAGTACAAGTAAGTAGTTACAGAATAGCCACAGGGATGTGAAGTACAGTATAGGAAATGGAGTAGCCAAAGAACCTACGCATGACCCATGGACGTGGGCAACGGTGTGGGGATTGCCCGAGGGAGTAGGGTGCACTGGGTGGGTAGGGGGCAAAGGGAGAAAATTGGGACAACTGTAATAGTATAATCAATAAAATATAATTAAAAATAAAACTTGGGTTCTGGAATGAATGTCACTATCTTTAAGGCCTTGATGCACAGAATGACATATATTGTTCCTGTACCAGTTCCTGGATGAGAACATTTTATTAAAATCATGACAACACCATGTTTTCCAAGTTAAACTACACTTGTACATCTAACACAATTTTTAAAAATCCCTGTGGAATTTGGGGGGTTCTTGAGAGGCAGTGCTAATGTAGAAATCTGTGACACAGTAAAAACTTTACAGATTGGTCTTGACATGCATATAAAATTTTTGACTGAAATTAAATTCTCTAGGTATAATGAGGAAAAGATAAACTGCTTAATACATGACACTGAAATAAAAGATATTTTGGGGTGACCATCAAGTTGCCCAAATGTACTTTTAAAATAAAAATTCCCAGTGTTGGTAATAAAGGATCCAAAAAAGAACACTTTCAAGGTCTAGTTGGAATAGAAATTGGAGATAAATTTACATATGGGTTGGGCAAATTTAGGTTTACAGTTGTTTATATGGAATATAATATAATTAACAATAATATAAGAATAAACTGCTTCATGTACTAACTGTACTAACTGGAAACCTATATTTGTCCACCTCACATATATAATTACTAACAATGTTTACACTTTATGAACCAGTAATCCCATTTCTAAGAATGTATCCTAAAGAAATAATTGTTGATGTGTCCAAAGATTTAGCTACAAGAATGTTAGCTGACTGTTGGTTATTGTGTCTAAATTATTTATAAACTTAGTCAACAAAGGGAAATAATTAGGTAAGATAACTAGATAATTAGATAAGCTCATACATACAATGAAATACTATACAGTCATCAAAATCATGTAGGAAACAATTATTGAGTACTATGTGCCAAGCAAATTTCTAAGAACTTCACATGTAATAGCATGTCTCATCCTCTCAGTTGCTGTATGAGGTAGGACAATTATTACTTTCATTTTCAATCCCTTGCTAGTAAGTGGTGGAGCCCATATTTGAACTAGACAGTGGGGACCTGAGCTCACATTCCTAATTATTATGACCAAGGAGATTAGGTCACAGCATTGAAAGATTTATGTAAGAAAGTAGAAAAAAGAGGCATGCAATGTGTGATCCTTTTTTGTAAAAGAATACACATATACATAATCATAGAAAGAAACTGATACAGATTCACAAAAAGGATAGGTAGGAGAGGAGATAACAGCATACAAGAAATACCAACAAGCCCTGACTGGTGTGGTTCAGTGGGCATCGTTCCCCAAACCGAAAGGTCTCTGGTCCAGTTCCCCATCAGGGCACATGCCTCAGTTGTGGGCATGTGAGACACAAACAATCGATGTTGCTCTCAGACATTGTGTTTCTTTCCCTCCCTTTCTCTCTCCCTTCTCCTCTCTCTAAAAATAAATAAAATCTTAAAAAACAAGAAATGCCAGCAATATTTTAAATGATATATTTTATTGATTATGCTATCACAGTTGTCCCATTTCCCCCCCTTTATTCCCCTCTGCTCTGCACAGCCCCTCCTACCCACATCTCCCCCCCCACCCCTATTTTAGTTCACGTCCATGGGTCATACATATAAGTTCTTTGGCTTCTACATTTCCCATACTATTCTTAACCTTCCCCTGTCTATTTTCTACCTACCATTTATGCTACTTATTTTCAGTACCTTTTCACCCTCTCTCTCCCTCCCACTCCCCTGCTGATAACTCTCCATGTGATCTCCATTTCTGTGGTTCCGCTCCTATTCTAGTTGATTGTTTAGTTTGTTTTTGGTTTTGTTTTAGGTGTGGTTGCTAATAATTGTGAGTTTACTGTCATTTTACTATACATTTTTTATCTTCTTTTTCTTAGATAAGTCCCTTTAACATTTCATAAAATAAGGACTTGGTGATGATGAACTCCTTTAACTTGACCTTATCTGAGAAGCACTTTATCTGTCCTTCCATTCTAAATGAAAGCTTTGCTGGATAGAGCAATCTTGGATGTAGGTCCTTGACTTTCATGACTTGAAATACTTCTTTCCAGCCCCTTCTTGCCTGGAAGGTCTCTTTTGAGAAATCAGCTGAGAGTCTGATGGGAACTCCTTTGTAGGTAACTGTCTCCTTTTCTCTTGCTGCTTTCAGGATTCTCTCTTTCTCGTTAATCTTGGCTAATGTAATTATGATGTGCCTTGGTGTGTTCCTCCTTGGATCCAACTTCTTTGGGACTCTCTGAGCTTCCTGGACTTCCTGGAAGTCTATTTCCTTTGCCAGATTGGGAAAGTTCTCCTTCATTATTTGTTCAAATAAGTTTCCAATTTCTTGCTCTTCTTCTTCTCCTTTTGGTACCCCTATTATTCAGATGTTGGAACGTTTAAAGATGTCCTGGAGGTTCCTAAGTCTCTTCGCAATTTTTTTGAATTCTTATTTCTTCATTCTTTTCTGGTGGGATGTTTCTTTCTTCCTTCTGGTCCACACCACTGGTCTGAGTTCCAGTTTCCTTCCCATCACTATTGGTTCCCCATGCATTTTCATTCATTTCTCTTATTGCAGCCTTCGTTTTTTCATCTAATTTGTGACCAAATTCAACCAATTCTGTGAGTATCCTGATCACCAGTGCTTTGAACTGTGCATCTGATAGGTTGGCTATGTCTTCATTGCTTAGTTGTATTTGTTCTGGAGCTTCGATCTGTTCTTCCATTTAGGCCATTTTTTTTTTTATCTTGGCACACCTGAGCCATGAAAGGTTAAGTGCCTAAGGCAGGTTCTGGTGAAAGGACTGATGCACCTGAACTGACTCAGAATGTGCAGGTAAAAATGCTGGAGTAACTCGTCCCAGTGTAAAAAGCCTACCTGCATCCACACAACTGCGGTTCCTTAGAAGAATGTACGTTCTCGGTGGAAGGGATGGATCACAGCTCTTTTCTTTCCAAGTTTTCCACCTTCCGCATTCCTTCCCTCCAGCGCGTTGGCGTCATCAGCAATATTTTGACTTAGCAGAATGGAATGTCTGTGAACAGTGAGGCACAGTCACAGGGCAGATGAACCGGAGGCATGGGGCTGGCCTCCGCATCACCTTTCAACGCTGCGTAGCCAGGGGGCCAACCTCTATCCCTCCTTGCACAGGACCTGGAGGTTCACTGGGGAAGCCAGGCACCAAAGCGGGATGAGAAGCATCGCTGAGAATTCTGGGGAGTTGATTGTGAGGTGGTGATGAGGACAAGGGATGATTGTTTTTATTGCAAGCCTTCTAATACTGGTCAGCTCTTTCAAAACTATATACATACATTAATACATTTTATAAAACGTTGAAGGAATGTTTTTATTTAAAAGTATAAAAATCAGAACTAGGTGGCTGACAAGTACTAGTAGATGATCAGGCTGATACATATGCACTTGTTCAGAGCAGCAGTAGTCATGACAGTTAAAAGATGGAAATAGGCCAACGTCCATCACTGACCAAATGTATATGCGAATCATGGCATATACATACTTGCAATGGAATATTACTCAATCATAAAAATGAATGAAATCCTGATGCACACTACTGTGAGTATGAACCTCAAAAACGTTATGCTAAATGATAAAAGCCAGACACAAAAGTACATCAATTGTATGATCTCGTCTCCCTAAAATGTCCAGATGAGGCAGATCCACAGAGACAGTACACAGATTGGTAGTCACCAGGGCCTGGGTGCAGGGAGCAATGGGTCAGGGGGCCCTGCTGAATGGGTATAAGGTCTTCTTTGGGGGTGATGACATGTTGTGAAACTAGAGGGCGTGGTTGTATAGATTGTGAATGAACCAAATGCTCCTGAATTGTTCACTTATTATTTTTAAAGATTTTATTTATTTACATATTGTTTAATTTTTAGGATCTAATCTTTATTGTATTTTTTCCACTACCAATGATTTACTTTAACATGGTTAATTGAATGTTATGTGAATTTCACCTCAGTTTAAAATAAAGAAAAAAGGATTCTGGTAGAGAACAGAGTGGCAAGAATTGGGAAGCTCACTGCTACAACATGGTGTTTTCAAAATTTTGATACGCAGCCAGTGATGCTGCCTGGTGGGTGACACGGGGCCCTCAGACCAGGCAACACCACAGAGACACAGACATGCCAGCCCCATGGAGTAGTGGAGGCTCCAGTGGCCAAGGGCTGGGTTCCAATCAGCCTTCATGAAGTTGTGAGATGTTCAAAATTAGGAAGGGGATTGTTTCACATGCTGAGCTTTCCTCTAGGCTTAGGAGACGCAGATAAAGAAAATCAGGAACATTAGGGAAGCATTCTTGGACATTTCCTCACACCTAGGTTGTTGAAGTCTTAGGTGATGTTCCTCAAACCCCAGGTTCTTCATAAAGACACACAGGGCTGATTAAAGAGCTGAGTGCTTCCCTTTCTTACAGTTTCTAATCCGTAATCCATAATCGCTTTTGTTATGGACTAAATTGTCGCCCTCTCCCAAATCTGTATGTTGGAATCCTAAACCTCAGAACTGCAGAATGGGACCTTATTTGAGGATAGACTTTTTACAGAGGTAATCCAGTTAAAATGAGGCCATTAGGGTGGGCATTAGTGTGGCTGGTGTCCTTATAAATAGGGGACATTTGGATACGAACACATACGTGAAGGGGATATGCTGGGAAGAGACACAGGGATAGTACAGCCACCTACAAGCCAAGGGAGATCCTTCTCTCACGGCCCTCAGAAAGGACCAACCCTCCTCACCCCATGATTTAGACTTCCGGGTCCCAGGACAATGAGACAATACATTCCTATTATTTAAGCCCCCCAGTTTATAACACTGTTATAACAGCCCAGTGGCTGGTCATATGGTGTCAACACATGGTCCTCTGAGATTGTAAGTTTGCATAGGGTAGGTCCTGGGAATAAATAACTTTGTGGCCACAGCCCCTGACAGAACCATTGATCGTTTGATTACAGTCCTTAATCCCCCTCAACCACTATGATTAAGTCCTTAATAAATGCTTTGATAATACTAGTTGCAAAGTGGATGCTGAAATCAGTGCTTTAACACAAATCACCACCTGCTTGAGGGAAATGAAGTATGGAGAACTTGTACCCCGGCCTGCTCTGAGCCTATGCCCAGGGCCTTATGGAAAGATGCAGGGAGGGGTGGCTTTGTGGCCATTTACCACGTTCTTGTAAACGTGCTCTCCTGGGGACTAGAATGTGGCTATTTTAATGCAAAATTAATTGTCAGCTGAAAGACTGCCTCGGCCTTCTCCCTAGTGATCACCTCTCCCTCTAGCTAGTCCCTTCACTCTCCTCCTCTTGCTCCACACCTCGTTAGCAATATTCAAATTATCATAAATGATTTCAGTATCTCAAACCCAAAACAGAACTCTTTCAGTCAGCTTGCCCCTGCTTTTTAATTGTTCTTCTTTATTTCCACAACAGGAAGGACACCATGCGTAGCATTTGTTACATCGTCACCTTGTCATCATCATAAGACCATGCTTTGTATACATTTGAAACATGCTTCAATTTTAAACTGAATTCTTGGCATAAAATTAAAAATGCTATATTTAATGTCATGTTCAGAAAGCCCTATGGGTCGGATCTTTCTCATGGAATCTCAATATGGAAAGATTTCATATTCTGAATAGCATCCTGAGATATTAAATTATTCTGAGGTGGGAAGATGTAAAAACAATATTCCTTGAGATTAATTTTGCTTCTCAGGATGTCCTAGCTTTACATGTGCTGAGCAGTGAGGCAGCTGTTACCCTCCCTTAAACCCACGGCTTCAACATGACCTTTCACTGAAGGTACAGACAACCTATCAAAAATGCCTTCATTCATAGGATATAAGGATGTACTCATTTTCTAGGTGATGGTAACAATGTGTCCAAAACTGGGTGGCTTAAAACAATAGAAACTTAATTCTTTCAGTTCTGAAGGCTAGAAGTTCAAAGTCAAGATGTCAGCAGGGCCTAGTACTCCCTCTAAAACCTGCAGCAGAATCTTTCCTTGCCTCATTCTACCTTCTAGTGGTTTGCTGGCAATCTTTGGCGTCCCTTGATTTGAGGCTGCGTAATGTCAACCTTGACCTGTGCCACGTGGCCTCACTGTGTGTGTCTGTCTCAACATGGCTGTCTTCTTAACTGGACACCAGGAGGACTTCATCTTAACTAATTACACCTGCAACAATCCTATTTCCAAACATTGACAGATCTTGAGGTTCTGGGTGTTAGGATATCAGTGTATCTTGGCAGGGGGTGCACAATTTGACCTACAACAAGGGGACAAGGTAAAATTCACACGTTTGTATTGATTTTAGAGAGAGGGAGAAAGAAACACCTATTTGTTGTTCTACTTGTAGATGTGTTGGTTTGTTGGGACTTGTATGTGCCCCGACCAGGGATCAAATCTGCACGCTGGTGTAGCGGGACAGCACTAACCAACGGAGGTACATGGCCAGGGCAGCACACATATATGTTTTGAGGGCAACTCATAAAGTAGAATTTTTGTTTTATGGAAACAAAACTGTATGAAAAGAAAATGCATACAATATATGCATATGTTTTAAAGCGAATACCCATGTAACCCCCACTGCCCCTACCGGGGGAGCCCAGTGTGCCTCTCCTTCTATAAGACCTCCTCCAGGCTTCACCCAGCACCCACAGTGCATTTAGTTGTCATGCCCCCTTGTCTCCTCCAATGTGTGACAGTTCCTTTTCTTTATCTTTTATGACCTTGATATTTTTGGAGAGCACTGGCCACTTCCTTTGCAGAATGTTCCTCAGTCTGGGTTTGTCTGAGGTCTCCTAATGCTGAGTTGAGGCTATACATTTTGCCAAAAATCCCACAGAATCGTGCCCTTTTCAGTACATTCCATCAGTTGGTATGTGACATCTTCACGTCTTATTGATCACTTAATGAAGGTGGTGTCGTTAATTAACCACCAAGTTAGCACTTCTCCGTCTGTATCTTGTGGAGACGCAGCGAGACTGCACATATCTTGTTTCTTGACATGTTTTGCCCACTGCATTTGGCATTCATTAATGATTCTTCAACAATTCTTGTGTTTGGTAATTTTTCCTGTACATCATGACTTCTGCCTCTACTAATTGGTATTCTACTATAAGGAAAAGCTGGCTCCATTCCCCCATTTATTTGCTCAGTCATTTATTTGTATCATGGGTATTTTATTCCATGGTTAATAATCCATTACTAACTTCAGTAATTTTTTCAAATTGTCCCAAATTTGGCCTTGAGAAGCAACAAACTGGCTCCTATGTCCTTATTTATTTATTTTTAGAGAGAGGGGAAGGGAAGAAGGGGAAGAGAAACATCAATGTGTGGTTGCCTCTTGCATGTCCCACACTGGAGACCTGGCCCACAACCCAGGCCAGTGCCCTGACTGGGAACCAAACCAGCGACCCTTTGGTTCACAGTCCGGCGCTAAACCCTCTGAGCCACACCAGCCAGGGGAGCTCCTATGTCTTTTGACATATGACTCCTCCTCTCATTTTACACGTAAAATAACTTTACTTTTTTGGCATTTCCAGGTCCATTTTCTGATTTCCCTGCCTCAGCCCTAGAATCAACCATCCCTCCAAGGAGCCTAGTTTCCTTATAGGAGAATGGTATTTAGAAATCAGTATCTGAGTACTAGGTACACTCATTGCTACCGGGTGTCTTTGCTTTTAGGTCCTAGCTATATTTGCTCACACTCTCCCCAATCTCTATTTCCCCACACACCTGTACATGTAAAAACCTCACGTTCCTAACATCTCCAATTCCAACCCAACACCACAGGATTCATTTGTGCCCTTCCCAACTTTTAGAAGTCCTTTTTCATCGAGAACCTCTGCTTTAAGGACTTCATTATTCACAATACATTTATTTGCTCTATCTTAATAGGAAAAGGTAGTTTTAGAAGTGCTAACCCAGTTCCCTTTACTAACTACAGTTCACTTTTGTCTTTAGCCTTACACTATACAGTCAAAATCCTGTTTTCTAGAGTCACTGGCTGTATGCTGGTTTTCTTTCCTGCTCTCTGTCAGTGTGGTACTGTCAACTCATTGGTAACATAGGTAGGTTCATTCATTAGTTTGTAGTTCATTTTGAGTTTCCTGCACATCATGTTTGACTTTAATTATGTTTGGAGTATGTGAAACATTACTATAGTTCTGAGTCAGAGCTAAACAAAAATGTACACTCGAGAAAGGTATCACTTGTCCCAAATACCCCATTCCTGACCACTGTCCACTCTGTACCCCCTCACTCTCTGTAGGTAACCCACGTCATTAGTTTATTCTTCCTGTTTCTTTTGCACAAATGAGCAGATAGATGTACGTTTTTTATACTGCCTTTTTACTTACATGAAAAATGGTAAACTGTGAACTCTTGCACTTCACTTTTCTCACTTGACAGTATATCCTAGAATTCGTGAGTTCATAGAACTCTTCCTCATACTTTTTGCATCGGTGAAGAACTGTGTGGATTTACGTTTATTTTATAGGAGAGTGCTCCTAAGTACAGACATTTGTCATTTCCAACTATTTTGCAATTACAACCAATGCTGCAAGGAGCAACCTTGTGAGAATGTGCTTTTGCACTGTTGGGGGGCATCACTGAGGTGTTTTCCTACAAGTGGAATTGCTGGCACAACAGGTGAAAGCATATTTTGGTTTTGTTAGGTTCTGCCAGTTTTTATTCAGAAAGGCAGTACTAGTTTGCACTTCCATTAGTAACATGAGAGTGTTTCATGAACACAATGTGCTATCATACTTTTATTAAACTTCTTCTACTCTCATAGGTAAGAAATAGTAGGTTTTAATTTGCATTTCCCCAAGTATGTTTGAATTTTAAAAATATCTCTTAGGAACATTTTTATATTATTTTTTGGAATTCACTATGTTTTCTCATTTTTTTTTCCTATTAGGCTTTCGGTCCTTTGTTCTTCACTTTTTAAGAGTTGGCCTCATGATTTCGTAAAGCTAATGAACACCATATATATACACTGGCACTTTAGTTTCCCATAATGACTTCAACCAAATATGGACCATTCTCTACTACATGCCAATGCAGTATGAGATGCTGTGCTGTAAGTTAGATTTCATCTTCCTTTGAACCCTAAGCACAAACTCTTTAAGAAACACAGGTAGAGATATGTTGGTTTATTTGTATAGTCAGTTCTTTTTATGAAACAGAGTTATCTTTTATGAACAGGGTTCACTACCTATGAGAAAATCAATATTTAACATGTTCCAAAGCAGGACATAAATGATTTTCTGAGTGATTAGACCCATTTTGGTATTAGTTACACTCCTACTCTTTTGAATATTAGAAGATAAATATGGACATTTTCCCTGCTAATAGGGTATTTTAAAATTAAAAAAAAAAACACACCAAAAAACCTCTACAAAGATTCAGTAAGTTTCCATGTATAGGATGGGGCAAAAGTAGGTTTATAGTCATTGGTTTGGAAAATAATACATTAATAGTAACAAAACTGTTTTGTGTACTCACATCTGTAAATCTACTTTTGCCCCACCTTGTACTGTTGAATTGCTTATCTAACTATAGGCTTCTCTTTCAAAAACCTGCTTTCCATTCAGTTGTCTCAAATTCAGAAGACAAACAGCAACACTATCTTTATGAAGATTACAATTTTGGAATGTTACATGTGTTGAGACATTAAAAGTTGTATTTATTTTTTTAGTGACTGATGTTCTAACTCTTAAAGCACATCCATACTATGCCACTAAAATTAATCGATTAAAGATTCAATTATAGTATTAAAGATTCTATTGCATGTGCCACTGCTATTGCAATACATTACTTGTGACAGGGGTAATAAAATGAGCAAAGAGTAGAAAGCAGACAGTAATACTGCTTTGTCAACTGACGTAAGTAGATGAGATATGTAAAGAAAGTGGTAATAAACTAGAGAGAAGTCCGCTCACACTACTCACCCCTGGTCCCCAGCTAGAGGTGAGGCAGGTTAAGGTTGCTGTGGTAAGCGCTGTATTTGAGGACTATCTTTAGTATTATAGTACATGTACTGGTTTGTCTTTCTCTTTTTTTAACCACTGTTGCTTTTATTATACTCAACTTATAAAAGAATTAGGCTAGACAGCATGAAAAAGAATCACATTAAACTTCTGGAAAAGCTAACAGCAGTTTAAAAATAACATCCAAAGAATCACTCTTTTCTTGGTTTAACAAATTGGCAGAACAAATCTTAGTTGCCTTAATTTCTTTCAACTCATCACTAAATGGTATGATCAATGGTTTTGGTATGAAAACTTTAAGGAAACAACGGTTTATAATGAAAATACTCAAGAAACTCCCATTTCCTCTCACCTTCCCCTCTGCCTTCCAGGAGCAAGGTAAAAGAAAACTAAGGTGGGTGACCTTGCACAACAGGAATGTGAAAGCTTTAAAAGAGCAGTGCTGAACATTCAGGAGGACCTGTACAACACTGAAGTCGTGAGTGAATTGAAAGTAGTTAGTTTTATCTTTTAGGATTTCTTTATAAAGCTTTTTTATGGTTTAAATGTGCTTTTGTGCTGGTTGAGAAGTAGAAAATATTGCTTATATCAACATAAAAAAATAATTCAATATTGTGAAGAGTTTCATCACATTTTAGCAACATTTTTAAAAAGGGCGATTCCCTGCCTGGTGTGGCTCAGTGGACTGAGCGCTGGCCTGCGGACCGAAAGGTTTCTGGTTTTATTCCCGGTCAGGGCACACGCCTGGGTTGCAGGCTAGGTCCCTGGTTGGGGACATGCACGAGGCAACTGGTCAATGTTTCTTTTTCTTTCTCCCTCTTCTCCCCCGACCTTCCCCCCTCTCTAAAAATAAATAAATGAAATCTTAAAAAAGTAAAAATAAAAAAGGGAGTTAAACATTCTGACCCTTTAAAAATATGCTTAGATATGTGTGAAAGGTACAGATTAAAAAAATACATTTAAAATGATGTGGTCATAATAAAGAACAATTTTATACATAGGATTTTATTTTGCACTGCTATAACAATTTCATTATAGACCAAGAAAAGAAATGGAAAAAAAAAAGATAAAACCACCACACTGAGTAAGTTACTAAAGCTTTTCTACTTTTTAACAGGATCTTCCATCTGGTAGATTTATTGTCATATCCCCTTCAAAACAGACAAGATGCTTACCATATTTTAAATATTATAGGCTACCACTGAAAGAAAATGTTACACAGTCACTGTACATCAAGGTTGAAAAACTGTCCTGCATGAAAAATACTTAGAAATCATGTGAATAAAAAAAATTATTGTGTTTAAGGAAAAATTAAAGTCCTCATAATGTGCCATTTAAATGTGGACAGTCATTCATTCTTCTTGGAATCACTTAGGTGTCCGGACTTCTTGCTTTTGCCCATTTCGCTCATTACTGTGTTGTTACCCAACAGTGTTAAGGCAAACAAATCCTTTTCTGAAGAGGTCTTAAAGAAACTGTGGACAAATAGCAAACTTTTGGCATTAAAACAGGTTAACATATACATAGCTTTTAAAATGTATATTAAGCATATTTTTCTTGGACTAGTGACAAGAAAAGATGAACATGCTTGCTAACAACGTCAAAAAGTTTAAAATTCAGTGTCCAAGCAATTTCTAACAATGCTCCAGTAGCCTTAAGCTCTAAATGGTTCAGAGTTTATGCAAATGCATTAATGAATTCAAGCTTGGCAAATTACACCCAAGCAGGTTATTAAACTATATATACAGAAAGTAAATGATAAATACAGAATTAAAAGAATCCTTCTGCTTTTCCTTATAACTTTGAAAATTGACAAACTTTTTGAGGACAGTTCCATTATTATTAAACATTAGGTAACCACAGGTGTTGGGAAACCTAACTACACAAACCAATTTAAAATACTCGAGATGACTTTGTAGTGTTTACTATAATTCAGTTCGTAGGTAAGGGCACGAGACAACATTTAACAAAAATAATCACATCAATTGACCTAGAAATCAAAAGCAAAGAGATATGAATACAATCTCCAAAATCTGTCTTTTTAAGTGAACGTTAACCATTTATTCAAAGTTATACAAGAATTTGAAAGATTAAAGTCTTCTGTGACATAAAGCCATTTAGAATAGTTTCATGTCTCAGCTGAGCAGGAGAGGGTGAAAGAAATAGTGAGTAGGCCCCACTTGGGCAGTGAGACAGTAAAAACGGACTCAACAGCAGCCTCCCCCGGCCTGCTGTCCTCCCTGATTGCCTGCATGTGTGGCGTTAGTAGCAGCATGCTGAGGGCCAATTTTAATGCCATTTGCCTGGAATAAAAGACAAAAAGATAATAAATGTAACTGGATCCAATAAAAATCCATTTAATTCTTAATGACAGAATTTTATCAACAACTCAGAAAAATATTAAGGAGATTTCTGCAACAATTAAAACAACCTTTTTAGGGGATCTTTCTTTTTCTTAGAAACAACATTGTGGAAATATTTCTGAAGAGAATTTTTTATCATACCAGGAACTGGGAAAACAGAAAGTAGACAGTGCTGCTTTTCAGGGAATTCTCACAATGGAGAAAATGTTTAAAACAATCATTGCAGGTCATCTTTAAAGGATAAAAATATGTAAGGCCTATGCTGCTCTAATACAATGTCAAATCTTTTCTCTAGACAGCATTTCTCTTCCATGTTGAATCAGCTGTACAGGCTAAGGGCATATGAGTGTTCTGTGTCATCAATAATTTCTATGATCCCCAAAGACATGGCAGCTTGCCAAGAACCCACACAGAGAGCAGTTCTTTCATTCATCAAACTCACACTTATGTCTTAACCCTCACTCCCTCAAGTGGATTTTACCTAAAAATACAACACTTTGAGAAAAGTAATACAGTAGCTTCAGAAATTAAGCTCTTAAGGAAACTTTACGTCACAGTAAATCTCAGATTTATAGTGCTTGGCAGTTGTTCTGCAACAGTAGTAGCCTTGGGGTTTCTGGCACTAGCTCAGTATTGACAGCAGCTGATGTGGTTTCTTTTCGCTCTTTTGACTCCTCTTTAATAAAAAGCATGCCCTATGGCTCATTGGTTTTGCCCCCTCTGGGCTGGTAGCAACTTCTTGAGGAATCAAGGAGTCAGGCTTGGCATTAGGCCAAATAAATTGCATGGCCTGTTGGCTCCTGACAGCACATTACAGTCAAAGCTGCACCACGCACAGTGCAGCAGTCAGCTACTATATGAAACCAGACAGAAACAATGAATGTGCACTTTTACACAGAGGCTCAATTACTGTTCAATTTATATGGCATTAGTCTCTGAATGGTGTTGCCTTTAAATTAACTCAAGATCTAGGAGATAGGATTTAGAAACCACAACACTCCAAATGAAAACAAGTACTTTTTGGAAAACTTAGGCAAACTGTTTTTTAGTTTTAGCAAAGAACACTGAGGCAAATAATGAACACCCTCATTTATGTGTACGTCAAGAGATACCCATGCAATGGCTCCCTAACACAATGCTTTCCTAACTGTGACGGCGGTGAGTTTTTTCTCTTGGAAGCAAAAAGTCTTAATATAAGAGTAAGAATGTTTATGTAACAGTAAATAATATGCTACCCCAACCACACAGTAAAAATGATGACCACTGGTAAACACTTAGACCTGTATGCTTCAATATTTTATCCTAATCATGTTGACCAAAACTGGCTCAAAAATAATTTTACAAAACAAACAACAACAACCAAAAAACCTCACAAGAAAACCAAACCAGTGCCAATTGCCAATTATATATATTCATTTAGTTTCCTGAAAATATGCTGTGCTATAGTGGGAGTCACTTCCAAATTGGGTATTTCCCACTTTCATACCAGACAACAGGGAGAGCATCTTGCATTAGTGGCGTAGTACATGCATTACACTTACACAACTAGAAAATTATTCCCCAAAGCAGATGACACCATATGGACATGTGGGTGAAAGTGGGTTTCCTTCTCTCTTTGGAGGATTTATATTATTTTGCCTTGCTTACAGTAAATGGATAGGGTCACTTACTTTAATCTGTTTGCACAGATAAAGTGATGCTCTAGTAGAACATAAACATTTAACTATTACAGAACATCCAACAAATTTTCAGATATGATTAGAAACTAATGTGTGAACTGACACCACATATCCGTTTTATGAATTAAAAAATATATAAAATCATGAATCTAAGTTGTAATTAAAATTCAGTTGTACAACTATCTAACCACTATGCTGTACACCTGAAACCAATGCAAAATAATAATAAATGTAAGCTATACTTGAAAGAATAAAATAAAAAAAAAAGAAGCATAAGCTCTGGCTAAGTAGCTCAGTTGGTTAGAGCACTGTCCCCATACACCAAAGTTGCAGGTTCAATTTCCTATCAGGGCACACATAAGAATCAACCAATGAATGCATAAATAAGTGGAACAACAAATCATTATATTTTTTAAAAAGCATAAAAAATAAATATTAGTCAATATTTTTATATGTATATACCTCATTATTAATGTCAAAGACTCCTTCTTGAATTTTTTCATAAATTTCTTTTGCTGTATTAATAAATGCCTGAAATATAAAGTAGAGAAATTGGTTCAAGTTATTGAAAACCACAATATAGTAAAAGAACATTATATAAAAGCTCTATAGAATATCATAAGTTTCAATATAAGAAAAATCAACTAATGTAATACACCGTAGTAACAGAATAAAGCACAGAAACCACACAATCATTTTAATAGATGCAGAAGAAGCATTTGACAACAACCAACAACCTTTCATGATAAAAACACTCAACAAAGTAGAAAGGGAATTTCCTCAACCTGGTAAATAGCACCTAAGAAAAACCCACAACTAACATACCCAGTGGTAAAGACTGAAAGCTTCTCCCCCCACCCCAAGAACAAGAACAGAGCAAGAATGTATGTGAATGTTCTTGGGTATTATCAGCAGTAAGAGACAGAAAGTAAAAACAACAAAAATGTTCATCAACTAATGAACGAAAACTAAAACGTGGTATGACCATAAATGCGATTTTATTCAGCCATAAAAAAATAAGTACTGATTCATACTGAATATGGATAAACCTTAAGAACATGCCAAGTAAAAGAAGCCAGATATAAAAGACCACATATAGTACGGTTCCATTCATATGAAATGTTCGAAGAGGTCAGTCTGTAGAAAGGAAGAGTAGATTACTGGTTGTCAGGGGTTAAGAGAAGGAGGTGGGGGTTGAGGAGCGACTGCTTGTGAGTGTGGGGTTCCTGTTTGGGGTGATGACAATATTCTGGAATTAGTAGTAATGGTTGCACAACATTATGAATATACTAAAACCACTGAATTGTACTCTTTAAAAGGATAAATTTTATGGTGTGTGAATTACACTTCAAGAGAAAAATGTATGGCAGGTGGGGAACACCATAACGTGAGAACAGCACACATGAGAAAAACCTGTCAACTAGGTATACAGCTGCATTAACTTCCATGTTGAAACTAGTGTACTTTTGATGGTGACTGTTCCACACAAAACCCCTTTTGCCAAGACAATGTATTCTTCAGTATACAGTTTAAGAGGGAAAAATCAAGGGATGTTTATGATGAAGAGATAAAATGGCAGCTCAACTTCTATGCCACGTTGAATAAAGTTTCACACTTTTCCCATACAGCACACTACTAAATTGACAAAATTAGTGTTAGATCACTGTAACCAAATTAAACCTCTAAGTAACAAAATTAATCTGCATACATTCTATAGGTATACAAAATATTAAAATATTTCATGTAAACATTGTCAATATTATGGAAGGTGTTTCTAAATTAGCAGATGAGAGATCACAAAATATTGTATTAATAAGTAAGGTCTTCTTTAATTAACATTCTCTGAAAATCCATAAAGAAATATATTCTTCACTACCATTGATACAGACTTAATTCAAAATTTGAAAAGTAAACAGGGTTCATGGAGAAGAACAAATCATACCTTTCGTCTTTTCAATACTGGAAATATTTGACTGCTGAACTTGCCACCAGAGCTTTTGTTTCCTAATTAACAGGACTGATATGTTTTCACCTTTAAAGGCCTTACAGCTCCCCAGAGTAATCAATCTACTGCAGCTCAATTACTGCACCAAGAACACACCAGTCAGTGAAGGAGACGTGAATGACTGCAGCAGGAGCACAGAGATATGAATATGCATAAACTCTAAGTGGCTGATCGAATCATCAGAGAGGGTCATGAGAATTTGCAGCAAAATAATGAGAAGAATTAATCACTGCAGACTCACAAGGCACTCTGAAAGTGAGTGTGCTTTTCATGTGTGTGCTGCAGTTAAAGTGAAGGAGAAACTAGCTTTTAGCCAGCTATGAATTGTTCTACATTCCTTAAAATTAAAGTTATCCTGATAAATAAGGAAAAATTTAACTTTATTTCCAATAACATGTCAATTACGATGATGGGCTTAGAAAGCAGGCTAACTGAATACTGAAGTCAACAGATTCATAAATTCACAGGGTTGGAATTCCTTATAGGGGTACCCACATGTGTATATTTCACTAGAACATTAGAACTACAAGGTCTCATAAGTAAGTTATAACTCCATATAGAAAATTTGTTTTAAAAGTCACACAACATGCTAATTTATGTAAATAAACAGACTTTTTGCTAATTTGTTGATGAATAACATTAAAAAGTGGCTTTAAAAAGCTGGTACATAAAATTTTCCATGTCATTACTAATCGTTATTACCTACATAGCACTTATTATAGGAGATACTATATAAACGGATTGTTTTATCTGTATCATAGCAAAAAATATTTATTATTAAGTAATTAATAAGTGATCAATTTCAATAAATCCTCAGAGTTTAAAACCCAATGTGACAAATGTAGACATTAGTATACCTGTTTTAAAAGTGTGTGGCTATGAACTGAAATTATCCAGTTCCCAAATATAATGAACATTAAGGCTTATTAGACAGAGATCAAATGAAATTTCTAAGAGCCTTGGGTGTTACAATTATCTATCCACTAAAGCTGCAAAGGATCTCAAGAACTCAGAAAGACAAGAGATACATATCTTTTACAATAATTGGCCAAAATTTTTGATAATTTCTTATTTCACTGTAGTTACTAAAAATCAAACCCCGTATATATTTTTCAAGGCAGATACATAACAATCTAAAATACCTCTAGAACACAGAAAAAGAAGAGGAAATTAGCAATAAGTTGACTAAATAGATACTACAAAGGCTTTACATTAAAAGCTCATGGTTTAGCAAGGCAGTCTTAACTTAAAATTCCTCCCAACTTTAGACAATTTAAAAGTTTTTCTATTTCCTAAGCTATAGAAGCAGATTAGGGCGAGGAGTTTACATAAAGAGAGCAGGCTCGAGGGGCGTGTCTGTGTGCGTGGTGAGTGGGGAAGAGTGGATGTGGATTGAAGGGAAGAGGCACTGGGGAACTTGCACATGGCAGCAGCAGACTTGTGCAGACAGCTCCTGATGGCCGAGTACGAGTGTTAGAGACGATGATCCAAGTCATACAGGACAGAAGCCCAGCATTTGCCATTTAACATAAGAAACAGAAAATATGTTTTAAAAAACTTCTATTGTTATTCTTACAAGGTTTAATGTTTACAAGAGTAAGATTAAAAAATCTATCTGGAATACTTATTTCTTTATAATAAAAAAAAGAGCAAGCTAAAGACATACCTACAGAAAACTTTTAACATTAGTTAATGCAAAACTTTTAAAACATGACACCCTAAATATCATTACAGTTTTTGTGATGCATAAACTAGAATGATAAAAACATTATATCCATAAAAATTATATCTATATATATGTCACATTTCACATATAGCCAATCCAAATATTAGTCATGACACAGAAAAAAATATTTGCTGAGAAAATGATGTCAAAGGACTGCATTATCAGCACTGTGAAACAAATATTTAGGCAGATTCATGATTACAAAGTATAAAAAGGTTTCCTTACAGCCAACTTAATTTGGTGAGCCTCTGGCTTTCCCATGCACTGCCCCCTCCAGTACCAGGAGCCTGACTCTCTTCACTTTACCATTACTTCTCCCCCTTTGCCCCACTTTGATTAACTGCCATGTTCAGTCCTTTACCTTCATTAGCCATTAATAGCCTTCCACCTCAGACACTAATCTTTCAACCCTTGGCAGTAGTTATCTGAATGGTCCTGGTAATACCTAAACTTAAGTAAAATCTCAGGGACTTTTATAGCACAAATTAAAGTAAACATAACAAAAACTAGAAATGCATTATGATTCAAATACATATTAGGCAAACACACAAGCTTATGTATATCCTACCTATATCATTTATCATTTACCCAAGGGTACCTATTAAATTGTATCTACGTACTATGGAAGATACAGGGAGAGGATATAGTTCCTACTGCTGCTGAAATAAACAATTTAGTTGGGAGAATCTAGGCAAAAGGGCTTAAACTGCTGTTGAAGATGCGGGAAAATACACTTTCTGCACTGGCCAACATAAGGAAACTGTGTGCAGGGCACAACTAAGGCAGGTCTGGCTGTAGGCCATGGACAATGTGCTACGAGGGTCTTCACAGCTGATGAGAGAGACTAGGGGCAAAAATTTTTATTTTTATTATGGTTTAACAGTTTTTAAGGCAAAATACTGAAATTCTACTACAGAGTGGCATTTAAATTATTTCCTAATGAAACATGCTGCCACCTGGTGGAAAGATAAAAATTACAGTGTCTATAAGGCAAGAATTCAAAATAAATCAAAGTATCTTAGTTTTATTTAAACATCTTGGACAGATGCTAGAGACAAAGAACCCTGTAAAATAAGTGACTTTTTAGTTTTCTCCTAGAACTGGTAAACATGAGATAACTAGAATGCTGTTTAATTTTCTTATCAATTGCTAACAATGCTATGGATATTATAGGTGTCCATTTTGCCAAAGCTAATAATAACCAATATTTACTAAGTACTTACTATGTGATAGACACTTCTAAATAATTTACATAGGTGTTCATTATTTCTGAAAAAAAATTAAAAATTTGTATAGAAATAAGTAAATGAATTTTAATTTTCTTTCATTTGCTTTCAAGAAAATGTTTGTGGAGTGAAGTTATACCTCTAAGGTTAGCAGAGAGGTTCAGGATGGGGCTCTTGAACCAGACTGTCTAGGTTCAAACCCCAGTGCCACTCTTACTGTATGTGTTGCTTTGGACCCACTGCTTAATTTCCCTATAAACTCAGGATAATAATGGTGCCTACTCCACAGAACTGTTGGGAAGATGAATATAACACATTCATGAATGTAACACAATGAAAATACTGCTTGCCATGTAGTACTGAATGCATGTTAGGTTCCATCATCATGAATATTTCAGTGCAGTGACACGTGAGGAACAAAAGAAGAGGGTACAGGCACTAAGTGTGAATGTGCCCTGAGACACTGCAGACTAAAATGGAGAGGAACAGTGATCAATGCTCTTTGGTGACTTAAAATTAATTTTTTTGAGATTTTTTTAAGTCCTCACCTGAGGACATGCCTACTAATTTTAGAGAGGAGGAGCGGGGGAGGGGAAGAGAGAAACACCGATCAGTTACCTCTAATATGCACCCTGATAAGAGACAGAACCTGCAACCTAGGCATGTGCCCTGACGGGGAATCAAACCTGTGACCTTTTGGTTTATGTGATGTGCTTTAGCTAAGTTGAGCCCATACAAGCCAGGGCTAGAATTAATTCTTTTTTTTTTTTAAGATTTTATTTATTTATTTTTAGAGAGGGAAGGGAGGGAGAGGGGGAGAGAGAGAGAGAGAGAGAAAGAGAGAGAGAGACACACACACACACACATCAATGTGCGGTTGCTGGGGGTCATGGCCTGCAACCCAGGCATGTACCCTAACTGGGAATCAAACCTGCAACACTCTGGTTTGCAGCCTGCACTCAATCCACTGAGTTACACCAGCCAGGGCAGTAAAATTAATTCTTGATTAAATAAAACTGAACATTAAAGAAGTAAATTAGCAATATGTACTTTGTTCAGTGAGAGCTAAAGAACAAAATATATTGAGATCAGACCTAAGCATTACACAAAAACATAGGAAAGTCTCTTGGGAAAAGAACATTAGAATTCAAGACTAGGCAGTTTAAATACAAAACTCCTTCAAATTCTGTGACTTTAAACTGTTCTCATTTTAGCCCTGGCTGGTATGGCTCAGTGGACTGAGTGTCCACCTATGAACCAAAGGGTTGCTGGTTGGATGCCCAGTCAGGGCACATGCCTGGGTTGTCCTCACTAGGGGGCTTGTGAGAGGCAGCCACACACTGATTGTTTTTCTCCCTTTCTCCCTCCCTTCCCCTCTCTCTAAAAATAAATAAATAAAATTTTTAAAAATAAAATAAAATGTTCTATTTGATTTAGCTTCAGTGGGAGAAGACTCATACACACATCATCCAATATATATAGTAGCTTTCAAATTACATTTAATGGAAATCCTACAAGGGCCACCTCTTGGGGATGAGGCAGAAAGCAGAGAGCCCAAAGAGGGAGAACCATTTTTTTCTTCTTTTCCCCTCATTTCCCAAGGCACCCCTAATTCCAAAGCAGAGCTATTCTGCTTTTCTTTGTCTTATACCAAGTTTCCTGTGTTAAATTAAAATAAAGAGGGCCATTGCTAAATCTACTGATTTGAACAGCATGCTTTCAGCCCTGGCTGGGTAGCTCGTTTGGTTAGAATGTCGTCCTGATATATGCCAAGGTGGTGGGTTCAATCCTCAGGGCACATACAAGAATCAACCAATGAATGCATAAATATGTGGAAAAACAAATTGATGTTCGTTCCTCCCTTCCTTCCTATATTTCTTTCTCGCTTCAAAATTAATAAAGGTTTTTTAAAAAGAAAAGGAAAAAGATAAAAAACACCTCACATTCTTCAAAAACCTTCTAGTTAGAAATTATTTTGATAAGTATGTAATTTTTGTGATCATCTCCATCCTATGTGTTCTTCCTTCCTTTTACAAAAATTAATATCACCAGTGAATGCTTATTAAAAAGGAAAAGAGGTAGCCTAAACAAAGCTTGATCAATTTTACCAGGGAAATAAATGGGGGAAGAAGCCAGAACAATTAGGTTAGGACAGTTTGAGAGATAATAGTATTTAAGAATTTCCTGTTCCTATTTCCGGTCAGACATAACACACAGATATGTTTAATTCCTTAGTAATTTAGTTCTTTCATTCAACAAGCATTTGCTGAGTATGTGACCTGTACCAGGCACCACATATACTCAGGTAAATATAAATATCTTTAACCTCAAAGATATGGTACAGGATAGATGTAAATCCAAAACTAAAACATAGTACGGAAACTTCACAATAGCTGTTTAGAGGGGTAACATGGAGGGACTACTTGAGGGTAAAAACCTAGAGAATACCCCAAAAATGAAGGCCTGAAAAATAATTTAGCTCCCACTCATTTATTAGGAACATTAAGGAGCAAAGGAGTATTTAGGACAGAGAGGAAGACTTTAAGCTCAGTTACGCTGGAAGTGGGGACAGACAGACATGTGGGAT
Source organism: Phyllostomus hastatus (assembly GCF_019186645.2). Taxonomy (NCBI): domain Eukaryota; kingdom Metazoa; phylum Chordata; class Mammalia; order Chiroptera; family Phyllostomidae; genus Phyllostomus; species Phyllostomus hastatus. The sequence goes on along the minus strand of NW_025334017.1, from coordinate 6,425,932 downwards.
GAGGTCAGAGAGGTGGCTCACTAGACATCAAGGAAAAGGAGTCTGAAAAGGCAGGAAGCGGGCGGGGGACAAAATTAGAGGTTGGTTTTATAGGATGAATTATGAGGGAATGAAGTTGGCAAGAGACCAGCAAGGGGTCTAGAATAATAATCCAGGTAAGACATAAAAGGCCTGACAAATTAAAGCAGTGGCAACAAGTATGGAAAGCAAAGATCAAACTCAGTATCTACTTTGGAGAAATCAGCAGGACTTATTAAGCAGGGTAAGAATGGAGAGGTGTTTAAAGGACCCCACTTTTGGCTTAAATGACTGAGATGGAAGGGTATGCTGTGAATTGAGATAAATAATAAAGGAAGAAAATCAAATTCCAAGGATGAAATGAAGAGTTTATTTTAATTCAAATGCTAATGTCACACATGTGGGAAAGTCTTGGTAGTTGATAATCTATATAATTGTGTGCCTATGAATATAGACTACAGATAAATATGTGAGTGTGTGTGTGATATGCATGTATCAGCATGATTTTCTTCAGTCAAGTTTAGCTATTCTTTAAAAGTAGAGGAGGTGAATGTAACTTTCCACATTAGTTTGCTTTGGATTATTCTGAGAGTTCCCTAGGGGGGATGGCTAAATAAAGATAGAGAAGCTGACGCTAGTCAGCAAAATCTACCAACTGCCCTCAAGCCTGGTAAGGTCAGGTTAGATTTCCAGTGAAAAGTCCTGTGGTACTCTTAACCCTGACAACACAGGCCAAGGCAAGTAAGATGTGTTCTCAATGCAAATTAAGTTTGTAGATCTTCAAGTACTGGAACAGGACTCAAGTCCTGGCAAGGGGCCTTGAAATTGGTCTTTTTAGTTACTGAAGTCTTATCAAGTCACGTTGTTTTCCTTAGACACAGAAATTCACCTATCTGATGTCAGTTCAGATGACCTGGCAGGTTTCTGCAATCTGTTTTTTGGATCAGCTGGCTGGATTTTCGTCTTGGCTCTATCTTTAGTATTTTTAACAGCTCAGCCAGGAATTTCCAGCCCTGATTTTTCCATTGTTTTAAGATATTTTTAAATACTAGATTTTTGCCTCAATTTTTGATGTTTATATATTTTTCTGGTTTCACATAAATTTCTGATCTTAAGTAAAATTGAATGTATGAAAAAAATAACCCATCAAATGGCTAAGAGATCATGAAGAATATTGGACAAAGTGACAATGTTTGGGAAATGGGAAATTTAACCATTATTTACAGTGTAATTACCTTTAGGTCCCAGAGGAAATACAGTATTTTAAGTTTTGGCAATGTACAAATCCAAAGAAATAAAATGTTCATTTAGAGGAAAAAGGCACAGAGAAAACAGGTAAAGAAGTACAGAAGTAAATACATCATTTTGGGGGTACAATTTTTTGCTGTAGTTATCTAACCTTGGGTCTAAAGAAACCTTTCAAAGCATGAAGACCCCAGACAACTGCTAGAGGAAGCTCTGATCAAAGGTGGAGCCAATTTGGGGGGTTTTCAAAAATTTCATAGGTTTTTAGAAAGCTTATGGCAAAGGTTCAGGACAAAATTCCACCTACATGTTAAGAAGTAGGACCCAAGTATAACCTGACAGAAGACTAATGGAAGAGGAGCAAAACTAATTACATAAATGAACCAGCCAAACATTTATTTACTATGTGGGGGAAAACTGTGCTAGTGTTAGGGACATAGAGATGAAAAGATAGTCTGTTTTCAAGGAATTCTGCCCCTATGTTGAGCCAACCCAAAAAACAAATGTCGTCACTGAGCTAAGATAAATTCATGCCCAGGATGATACAGGAGTGAATGCAGAGAACGGAACACATACATTCTGATTGTGTGTGCCTGTGTTTGTGGTAGGTGGTGGTGGGGGCAGGCAGGGAGGTATGCCATGTGTCATTCCAAGAGGAGGCATCAGACTCGATTATGCTTGAAGGATCGAGGAGGAAGGAAGATTTCAAGTACACAGAACACTTTCTGTGGAGGGTACAGCTGATGGCTCTTAGTTTAATATGGAGAGCATGCTGTGGAGAGTTGGCAGATAGAGATTTGTATTCTAAGCAAAGGAGTTTGATTCTGAAGCTGTGGAGAAACACGACATGATTTAATAAAATGAGTGTGACATTCAATTTTCATTTTTAGAAAGAACTCACAGAAACAGTGTAGAGGATTAGAAAAATAAAAACAGGAAGTCTAATTGGGAGGCAATTGTGGAAAAGGAAGGACAATTTGGAGAGATATTTAACAGGTAGAAACAGTAAGATACAAGTGGAAAGTGCTATGTGTTGACTGAATACATGACTGTAAAGGGGTCAGAGAAAGGGAATGCCCTAGAATGTAGGATACTGAAGATTTGCAGACCAGAGAAGGGCTGTCAGTTCAATCTGCATGTGGTACACTGGGAGGGTCCAAGGACCACTCCTACAGAGATGTCCAGGCAGCAATGGTCAATGTGGAGCTGAACATACAACCTAAGATGGGTATCTGAAGTCATGAATTTAGATGACATTTCAACACGAAAGAAAGAGCTGGAAAGAAGTTCTGGGAAAGCTAGAGAGGCACGAAAAAAGGGGAGAAAATGGTATCATGGAGCTAGGGAGAAAGGAAGTTTATCTAATAGTAGTCAAAAGTGTCAAATATCCCCATAGGACTGGTTAAGGTGAGAACAGAAAAGCAATTATTAGGTGTGGCAATTGGGTGGTACAGCGTGACCCTGGCCATGACAGAGGAAGTCACCAAGGTGAGAAAAAAAATGAGGAAATGGATACAGAGTTTACTACAAGCTAGAAGAGGACATATCCATAACTAGGAACAATCCATTTTTATTTTTAAGATAGCTGAACATGACTATGTAATTATATGCCAAGAGCCAAGAATCGGTTGGAAAGAAGAGGGTGAAGATGATGAGAAGGTTTGAAGAAATAACATCTCTGAGAAGATGGGAAAGGACTTTGCCAGATTCTTCACAATGCTATACTCCTCAGAGTGAACCCATGAGCAGTAGCATCAATGTCACTTGAGAGTTGGTTCCAATCAAAGACTCAGGCCATACCTCAGGCCTACTGAATCCTACTCCACATTTTAACAGGACTCTTAGGAATGCATTGGAATGCACATTCATGTTTGAGGACTGCTCTAAAAACAACTTTTTGGGAAAAAAAATTTTATGATACATTCTGAGCTTAAAAACAAAGTAGTCTTCACATCTCCCACTGCAAAATCTGTATGCCACCATGAAGAAAATAAGCAAAACAGAATACCAATCCTTCAGGTGTTATGTGTTCCCCACCCCTAATTCCATTTTTTGGGGAAATGCCTAAATCACATGTGGAAATCTCTGGGTTACATAAATGTCAACAAGTTTCTTAACAGTAGCTTCTCAAAAACTAACACTATTGTAAATTATGTTTTTGAAAAGGAAGGGGACATTGTCCAACTCCTCCTAAACTCATCTGACTATGCAGAAGTGATTTTATTTAATGCCCCTCAAAGCAGAGACTAACCTTCAGTATTGCTATTCTCCACTGTGTAGCACAACAAAAAGGGGAATGGATGGGGAACTGAAACCCCTGGGTTAGAATCCTCTAGGGAAAATGAGGATAACTTATGTAAAAGAACTTCTTCGAAAACCACCATACAAATACACAACAGCATTATCATTTCAGGTACTTGATGTGTTTCAACCAACTGAAAATACTTCTGAAAGAAATTTTCCACTTATGAGACACTCTTCTAAATGCTGATGCCACATGTGTGCAATACAGATCACTGGATTCCAGTGACAAGAGAAGGAGCTCCTCATGACCTTCACAGCAACTCCTCAGTCTGTCCCAGGATAGGTCACAGGACAGATCCTTCTGGACCCTGGAGAGTAGGACTAAACAAAGTTGTGGTTCTAGAATGAACTGCCAGAGATTAGCAGCTGAGGAGCTGTGAACCTGATGGGGAGCCAGGGCAGTTATCAGGCAGACATGATAGCTTGGTGTCCTTAGTGACCTTCAACTTGTACTTGAAAATGAAGAGTCAAAATTAATAAAAAATAAGCTCTGGCTGGGGAGCTCAGTTGGTTAGAGTGTCATCCCAATACACCAAGGCTGTGGGTTCAACCCAATCAAGGTTCATACAAGAATCAACCAATGAATGCAAAAATAAGTGGAATAACCGATGTCTCCCCCACTCCCTTCTTCTTTCTAAAAATCAATAAAAATTTTTAAAAAATTACTGCTGGTCACACGGTTGGTTCTTATTTGCTCATCAGCAAAATCTTTAGTAAAATGGAAGTCAAAATCATTTTTTGTCAACTAGACAAAAAAGAGCCTGAACCTTGTATTCCTAATATAAAATGTGATGACACTATAAATGCTCTGCACATTCAGCATAAATATAACTAGAGTAAATGACAGGCGGTTCCCCCCCCTGCATGCTGTGCACTATGTGTAGAGCATCCAAATATTATGTTTAAAAATCAGTAGTAATGGGAATTGAAACTCTAAGGAATGAGTTCTGATCTTGTATTACTATAAAAATACCATATAGACAAGAATATTTTGGTTGAAATTGGCTTTTTAATTTCATTGACATTTAGAAGATGAACTCTAGGGTGTGCTTCTACAATCACATTTATGGATATATTTCCTCAGTGAGTTACAAAAAGGATAAATGGTAATAGCACATTTGGAGCCACCCCAAGTTATATAAAAATGATTAAAATCCACTTCACAGAAAAAAATGAATTCCCTTATTATAACTTGTAATTTGAAAATTGTAACTTACAGTTTAAAAACAAATAAACTTAAACATAACACTTATGGCCCTGGGTGGTGTGGCTCAGTGGATTTAGTGCCGGCCTGAGAACCAAAGGGTCACACCGATTTGACTCCCAGTCAGGGCACACGCCTGGGCTATGGGCCAGGTCCCCAGTAAGGGCACTCAAGAGGCAACCACACACTGATATCTCTCTCCATCTCTTTCTCCCTCCCTTCCCCTACCTGAAAATAAATAAATACAAACAAAACATAACACTCATGTACCATATCAGCTTCATAACACAGAGTTTTTATGTGCATAGAGTTCTATGTGTGTATATAATGTCTGTATGTGTATATTTTGCACGTGGTATTAATGTTATATGATTTTTATAAACATTAAACTATACCTATCTACTAAATAGATTAAGTTTCAGAAATTCCTACCTCTGTAAGTAATATGTAGTTTAAGAAGACTAGGTTATCTTTTTTTTTATACTCTTCAGGAATTTTTTTTTTAAAGAATTTGAAAGTAGAGTTTTGGGTGCCATTTTTAATTTAAGATCCCTGTTAAAAATCAGCAGCATAACATTGGCTGGGTGGCACGGTTGGGTGGGGCATCATCCCATACACCAAAAAGGCTGCAGGTTTGATTCCCAGTCAGGGCACATGCATGGGTTGTGGGTTCAATTCCGGGTCAGAATGCATACAGGAGGAAACTGATCAATGCTTCTCTCTCTTTCTCTCTGTCCCCGCCCCCTTCTCTCTTTCTAAAATCAATTAAAAAAAATATCCTCGGGTGAGAAATGGGGGAAAAAAAGATCAGCATCATAAATTCAGAGGATACAGTTAAAGGAAGATATAAAGTTTAACACCTTCTAACTAGAGCAGTACTGGATGATGGTATGATGGGGGCCTGAAGTGAAATGGAGAAGCTTAGTAGGAATTTAATGAACTTGGGTCCAGGTGACAACATCATCAGGAAGAGACTGAAACAATTGAGGATACTCACTATAGAATTCACAAGTCAGAGAAAGCCCATAAAACAGAAGGGGTGTCACATCATAACAGTACTTTGCAGTCTTCACTCGTCACTTTCTTCCCTAGGTTGTCATTGAAATGAAGCACTTTAAAGATCAAAATTATTTACCATCCCATCTACAACTAAATGAGTAAAGAGCATTCATGTACTATGCTGGGTTGTTAGTTCTTTACTTCACTGATTTGAATTGTATCCTATATATAGCTCAATGTTTCTCAATCTTGATACTACTGACGGTTTGGGTCAGATCACTCTTCGTGGTGGAAGCTACACCATCTCTGGCCCTTCTCCCCATCAACAGAGCCTTCCTGGATTAAATCATCAAGGTGAGTAAATCAGTAGATCTACAGATTAAAAGTAAATCTATTTTCAGCAACAACTGAACTAATGCTGGGAAAAAAGGTGTTACTGCATGCTGCAAATTATCCAATCTCTTGGAGGGAAACACAAGAGTTAAACTTTATGGTCTCTAATTGCATTATACTAATTGCAGTAACTAGATCTTAGTTGAAATATAAAAACAGACTACAGCACAAGAGCAAAAGGAAATGGGTCTAGTTCTAAACAGAAAGGGATAATGTACCAGTTATGTTTAACCTTAATGAATAATCATGTAGTTTTAAATTTCTAAAAAGAATCCTTAGTCAGATGGTCCATAATCAGGACACTGACATTTGTATTAAATCATTGTACCTTTTAACATAATTATTTTTAAAATAATTTACATTTAAACATGGCATTTTAAGAGGGTTTCTTTTGTTTCTTTTTTGTTTTGTTTTGTTTTATTTTTTAACTACAGGGGTTGGCCAACTTTTTTTCTGCACGCAAGAGGCAAGGATTGACTACAGACTGATAATTCTCAATAGATTATACAAAATGAGGACAATGACTTTCTATGAACTGTCCACACAGTGACCAACCCTCTCACTAGATGACTAAGATGAGTCATTAGGATACCTTCCTTACTCTTTAAAACTCCTCACATGACCAGCTCTCCTACAGGAAGGTCGTCCTCCAAGTTCAAGCAGTAAGCTGAGGATAAACGCCTGTCTGAGCACACAGCTCAAGTTTCTACCCAGTGTGCAAATTGCCTCTGCCATGGAGGATGGCATAATTAGGCAAATACAAGTCCTTAGAAAGCTAACACATAAGGTATAGCACTTAGAACAAATTTCCATAAAATTAATTCCTATATTCTTCAACCTCAAATCTAAATCATTAAGTAATCAAGAATCTATGAACCCTGTAATACTAACATTTATCTCTCATATTTCATCAAGACTCCTCTTTTGATTTAATTCTAGCAGATTAACTCTTGCTTGAATCCCAGAGATAATATGTTATCATTTTATGAGCTATATAGTTTCCCATTGAGGCCTTGGCTTTCCTGCCACAGAAACTGGTGCTATGTGCCTATCACAATGCAGATGCCTGATAAAGGTTGGGTTAGTTGTCCTTCTTCCACCTTCCTGAAGGAGAAAGACTTATCTTTTCCTTAGTTATCTTTTGTTAGTCTTCTCTGATCCCCGCCTCCAAAAAAGGCCCTAAGTACTTGTGTTCCATCATTAATTGAATAAAATTAAAAGGGTGCTATTCAGATCATGTCAATAGTATTAAGGAATTAGCATTGCTAATTTTGTTAGCTATAATAATGGTATTATGGTTATATATTTTTTAAAATTACTGTTATTGAAATATTTATAGGTAATATATTTCTGGAATTTGCTTAAAAAAATCAGGGAACATAATAAAACAAAATTGTAAAAGTGGTGATAACTTCTAAAGCCAGACGATGTATATATGGATTCACTTTTCAAAATGGTGACACAATTTAAATTGATTTTCAATAGTAATTCCTTCAATCTTATTGTGAGCCCACCAAAATGCTTCAATACAAATGATGTACAAAAATAAACCAATGAATAAAAATGTACTGTACAAATATTCTTTACATAATCATGTACTTAATTGTGTTTTAAAGTCTGACAATGCATAGGAGTCATGAATTAACTCAGTTTTTGTTTTTAAAAAATACTGGTTGGTTCACTAAAGTGCAAAACATCTAATATTTAACCCATTTTTTAAGTTCTTCTCTTAGTTATTTTGGTAAATGTAAAACTCATCTTCCAACCAGATCTTTCCAATTCCATACAGAGTAGTTGTCTTTCTGAGTTTTGAGAGGTCTTTATTCTACACATTAGTTGTTAGTTCGATATTTGTTTTGCAAGTATTTTCTCCCACTCTGTAGGCTGTCTTTTTATCATCTTACCAGGACAATTCAAAATTTTTTAAAGGTTAATTTATCAATTTCTCCTTTTATGGATCATGCTTTCAGTGACAAGCAAGCTTAGTGCCAGATTCTGAAGATTTATTTTCTTGCTCGTTACCCTAACAGATAAATAGAAGTTAGTTTTTTATAAGGCGTGATAGGTTATTTATTTATTTATTTATTTGTTTATGCCTATGGATATTCAATTGCTAGGGCACCATTTGTATAAGCAGATATCCTTCATGAATTGCTTTTGTACTTTTCATTAAAAATCAGCTGGGCATACTTCTGTGGGTCTATTTATGGATTCTTCATTCTGTTCCACTGAGGTATTTATCCCTTCAGTAGTATCACATTCTCAATGACTACAGCTACCTAAAACTTGAAATCAAATAGTGATTCTTCTACTTTATTCTTCTTTTCCAAAGTTGTTTTAGCTATTTTACATAATTCCTCAGTCTTCCTATATATATTTTATATTAATATTGTGAGATATCTATAAACTCTTACTGGATTTTGTTTGTTAGGAATTGGGTGAAATCTGTATATCAATTCACAGAGAGGTGACATCTTTACCAGGTTGAGTATTTCAAACAATGAACACAGTATGTCTATCCATTTATTTAATTTTTCACCAATGTTTTGTAGTTATCACCATATATGGCCTGTGCATGTTATTTTTAGATTTATATATAGGTTATTTCTTTTTTCCCTTGTGACTATAGATGGTGTTATTTTTTAAATTTTGATGCTCACTGCTAGTATACTGAAATATTTTTATATACAGGGTGGAGTGAAAAAGTAGGTTTACAGTTGTTGATAGGGAAACACAATGACTGTAAACCTACTTTTGCCCCACCCTGTATTTGTCTTGTATCCTGTAACCTTGCTGAATTCAACATTTCACCTCTAGTGTGTGTGTATGTGAATTCCTTGCGATTTCCTCGAGACAATCATGTCATACACACAAAGACAGTTTCTTTTTTTCTGAGTTGTGTGCCTTTATTTCCTTTACTGCACTGGCTAGGACTTCCACCAATATGGTAAGTAATGTTGAGAGCACGCATTCTTGCCTTGTTTTTGATCTAAGGGATGAAGCATCCAGCCTTTCACCATTAAGTATAATGTCAGCTGTAGGTTTTTTACAGTTGCTCTTTAACAATCTAAGGAAGACCTCCTCAATTCCTTTCTTTCTTAGTTTTTGAGCATTTTAAAACATGTGGGTGTTGAATTTGTCAAATGCTTTTTCTGCATTGACTGCTATTATGTGGTTTTTCCTATTTACCCTATTAAAATGGTGGGTTATACTGTGTGGCTTTTGAATACTGAACCAGCCTTGCATGCCTGGAACAAATTCCATCTGGCCATGATGCATATGTTTTATGTACATGTATATTACATATGTTGTTGAAATTCCACTTGTTGATATTTTGTTGAGAAATTTTGTTTTCATATTAAGAACTACCAGTCAGTGTTTTTTTTTTTTTTTTTGTATTTTCTTTGGTTTTGGTATCAGGGTAATATTAGCTTCATAAAATAAATAAGGAAATGTTCCACTTCTTCTACTTTCTGAAAAAGATAGTGTAGAAATGGTGTTTGTGCTTTCTTTAAAGGTTTGGTAAAATTCTCCAATGAAATCATCTGGTCCTATAGATTTCTTTTGGGGAAAATTAAAAATCATGAATTCGATTTCCTTAATAGTTACAGGGCTACTCAAATAATGTTTCACACTAGGTAAATTGTGGGAGTTTGTGAGGTTTTTTTGTCTATGTCATCTAATGTATCATACTTAAGTATTAGTCCTCTGATGTCTACAGGATCTGTAGCTATACCTTGTTTTGTTCCTAATATTGGTCATAGGTGCCTTCTCTCTGTTTTCTTTGTCAGTTTCGACAAAAACTTGTCAATTTCACTGACCTTTAAAAAAACTACCTTTTCTTTTCTTGTTTATTTTATTATGTTCTTGTTTTCAATTTCACCAATTTCTGATCTTACTTTTATTATTTTCTTCCTTTTTGAGTTCTTTTTTTAATCCTCACTTGAGGATATGTTTATTGATTTCATAGAGGAGGGAAGGGAGTGGGGGAAGAGCGAGAGAGAGAGAGAGAGAGAGAGAAACACTGATGTGAGAAACACTGATCACACAGTTGCATTCCATAAGCACCCCAACTGGGAATCGAACCTGCAGCCTTTTGGTGTGTAGGATGATGCCCCAACTAACTGGGTCACCTGGCCAGGGTTTCTTTAAAAAAATTTTTTTTTAATGTATTGATTTGAGAGAGAGGAGAGAAACATTAATTTGTTGTTCTACCCATGTATGCATTCATTGGTTGCTTCTTATATGTGCCCTGACCAGAGACTGAACCCACAACCGAGCTGCCCGGCCAGGGCCCTGCTTTGAGTTTTGACATAAGAGCTAAGAGATTGATTTGAGACGTTTCTTCTTTCTAATGTATGCATTTAATGCTATAAATTTCCCTGTGCATTATGTTTCCCACAAATTTTGATATGCTGTATTTTCATTTACATTCAGTTCAGTGTATTTTAAAATTTTTGTTGAAACTTCTCCTTTGGCACACAAATTATTGAGTAGTGTACTGTCTCGTCCAAGTCTCTGGATTTTTCCAATTATCTGTTACTGATAACTGGAACCAACAGAACTGAAGAAGGAAAAGACAAATTCATAATCATGGTTGGACACTATCTGATTTCCTAGTTTAATTCCACTGGTTCCATTGTTTTCTAGCTCCACATATCTTTCAGCTTTGTTTCGTTCATAGTATTTTGTAAATGTACACTGAAAACCACATCAGACATTATAGTTTTGCTTTAATTGTCAAACATAATTTATAAGACTCAAAAATTCTAAGAAAGAGTTTATCGTAATTATTCATCCTTTTGGCTACTAGTGTTCCTTCATCCAAGATTCTTTATTTTAGCCACAGATTTGCTATTGGTAAATTCTTAGTTATTTTTTGTCTTTAAAAATTTTAATTGTTGTTCCAGTACAATTTTCCGTCTTTTACTCCTATCCCTGCCCACTCCCTTAGGTTTTTTTTTTTTTTTTAAATCTGAGAACGTCTTTTTGCTGGTTCTAGTATTCTGGGCTTAAAGTTTTTTTCTTTGAGCTCTTTTTTTTTAAAATCTAGTATAGCACAGTTTTTTAAAATATATTTTATTGATTATGCTATTACAGTTGTCCCATTACCCCCCCTTCATTCCCCTCTACCCTGCACACCCTGTCCCACTCACATTCCCCTCCTTTAGTTCATGCCCATGGGTCATAAGTTCTTAAGCTTCTACATTTCCCATACTGTTCGTGCCCTCCCCCTGTCTATTTTCTACCTACCATCTATGCTACTTATTCTTTGTACCTTCCCCCCACCCCTTCCTCCCACTCCCCTGTTGCTAACCCTCCATGTGATCTCCATTTCTGTGGTTCTGCTCCTGTTCTAGTTGATTGCTTAGTTTGTTTTTGTTTAAGGTGCGGTTGTTCATAATTCTGAGTTTACTGTCATTTTACTATACATGTTTTTTATCTTCTTTTTCTTAGATAAGTCCCTTTAACATTTCATAAAATGAGGGCTTGGTGATGATGAACTCCTTTAACTTGACCTTATCTAAGAAGCACTTTATCTGCCCTTCCATTCTAAATGAAAGCTTTGCTGGATAGAGCAACCTTGGATGGAGGTCCTTGCCTTTCATGACTTGGAATACTTCTTTCCACCCCCTTCTTGCCTGTAAGGTCTCTTTTGGGAAATCAGCTGAGAGTCTGATGGGAACTCCTTTGTAGGTAACTGTCTCCTTTTTTCTTGCTCCTTTTAAGGTCCTCTCCTTCTCTTTAATCTTGAGTAATGTAATTATGATGTGCCTTGGTGTGTTCTTCCTTGGGTCCTACTTCTTTGGGACTCTCTGAGCTTCCTGGTCTTCCTGGAAGTCTATTTCCTTTGCCAGATTGGGGAAGTTCTCCTTCATTATTTTTTCAAATAAGTTTTCAATTTCTTGCTCCTCCTTTTCTTCTTCTGGCACCTCTATGATTCTGATGTCAGAATGTTTAAAGGTGTCCTGGAGGTTCCTAAGCCTCTCCTAATTTTTTGAATTCTTATTTCTTCATTCTTTTCTGGTGGGATGTTTCTTTCTTCCTTCTGGTCCACTTCATTGATGTTAGACCCAGCTTTCATTCCATTACTATTGGTTCCCTGTGCATTTTTTTCATTTCACTTATTGTAGCCTTCATTTCTTCATCTAATTTGTGACCAAATTCAACCAATTCTGTGAGTATCCTGATCACCAGTGCTTTGAACTGTGCATCTGATAGGTTGGCTATCTCTCACTCAAAAGTACTGGCTTTGGGGCTTTCAATTCTGTTTGAGCCATCTATTTTTTTTCCTTTGGTCTGGTTGCTCCTGTTACATATGATGGGTGGAGCCTTAGGTGTTCACCAGGGCAGGGCACCCCACTCACTGGGTTGTGATGCTGTATTTGGGGGCGGGGTCTGAGAGGGAACAATGGCGCTTGCTCCATTCTCTGTCAGACCTCAGTCCCTTCCGCCACTTCCCCCGAGCAAACTGGGCCCCTCTGGTGCCAGTTCCCATGTGGGTGGATTTGTGCACCCTGTGGGTCTTTCCAACGACTTCTCCTATGAGACGGGGGTCTCTCCCTGCACCTCAACTTCCACAGGTGTTTTCAATCAGTGCCCCGAGGCTCTATTTCCCGGTGCTGGGATCCTGGGTTGCGTGAAGTGCCTTGCTTCACAATCGCTGCCTCGCTGGGTCTGCTGATTGCCACCCCTCGGTCGGAGTTTGCCAGCCGCTTGTGCACCCAGGGTCCACCCGCTGCCATCTTACGCGCCTGGTCCCAACGCTCTTTGTGTCTTGAGACCCCTCTCTACCCAGCTGCCCAATTCCGCCCCTCCAACCAGTCTGAATGAATGTGTCTATTTTAACTTCTTGGTTGTCTGACTTCCATACAGTTCAATTTTCTGTCAGTTCTGGTTGTTATTCTGTTTCTAAATTGTTGTCCCTATCTTGGTTGTGTGAGGAGGCACAGTGTGTCTACTTATGCCTCCATCTTGTCTACCTATGTCTCCTTTTCTTTGAGCTCTTAAAAAATGTTATTTCCTTCTTGCCTATGTGTCTTCTAATGACAAATTTTGCCATCATTCAATGTGGTATGGTGTTGTTTCAAGATATTTACTTTGTCTTTAACTTTCAGAGATTTGACTCTGAACAAAAGTATGTCTTGGTGCTGACTTGTCTGGGTTTACCCTGTTTGGATTTGGTTTAGCTTCTTGAATCTGAAGGTTTATGTCTTCTGCCACATTTGGGAAGTTTTCAGTCATTTTTACTTTGAGTTCTTTCTCAGGGTCATCTTTCTTTTTCTAAAATTCTGATAACACAATATGAGAGCTTTTGCTACTGTCCCACAGGTCTCTGAGGTACTGTTCATTTTTTTCCCATCTGTTTTCTCCCTATAATGTACACCTGAGTGGTTTCCATTGTTCCACCACCCAGTTCACAATTTTTTTTCCTCTGTCCCCTTCATTCTGCTGATCTCATCCATCCATTGTTTTTTTTCCCCCTAATTTTAGTTATATTTTTCACTTCTAAAATTTCTATCTGGTTCTTCTTTTGACCTTGTATTTCTTTTGCTGAGACCATTTTTCATGTGTTTCAAGCATGTTCCTAATTATTTGTTGAGGCATTTTTATAATGGTTGTCTAAAAAAATCTTTGTGAGAAAATTCTAACATCTGACATCTTGCTGTTAGCATCTACTGAATAGTTTTTTTCATTCAGTTTGAGATCTTCCTGGTTCTAGGTATGAAGAGTGACTTTACTGAAACCATGACACTTTGGATACTGTTTTATAAGACCCTGGATCTTATTCATACCTATGCTTTACCTGGCTTCTTTTGACACTGTTCCCATAGGGAAATGAGTGTAGAAGAACCTCATCACAGTCAACCTATTGTGAAAGCAGGGCTCAATTTCTTTTTCTGTGATGTTTGTCTGTAGTAGAGCAGTTACTTTCCAAAAGCTTTCTGTCTTGCTAGGCTGTGACTTGCCTAGTCCTTTGGCTACAGAATGAGCTCTTTCTCCCCCTGCACCTGTTAGCCTTTCTAGATTGCCAGTTTCTCTAGCACCCAATCTGAGGTATATGAGGCAAAAAGAAAACCAAAGGGAAATTACTGCTGTGTCTTTTCTCAGGTCCCCAGGTGTCTAGCTGGTCACCTTTCTTCTCTCCATCATTCGGAGTCTTCTTATAATTGTTTTTGATATTATGTTCAGAGTTTTGGACTTAGCAGGAATAGGTGAAAGTAAGTCTAGTCCATCCTCCCAGAAGCAGAAGTCTTTGGTTATTATTTTCATGTTCACCAAGTTCCTAAGTCATGTAAAGAGATTCAGGTTTGCTCTCACCCTTTTTGAGTCACAGAATGGTCTTCTACCTTCTTAAAATACTTTATTATATAATATTTTTAGCTTTTAGGTAAAATCTCATGAATGATTATATTATGTAATGCTTGTCTATGAATCCTTTAAAAATAAAACTTAAAAAATTATTTCTTAAATCACTGGCTTCTGAGAAAAGTAATTTACATGATTAAATAAAATGCTATTCTTTCATGAGTATGGAGAATTCCTGCCTAGATCAAATTTAACCTATTATTTTTATTATTAACCTCAGATACAGAAAGTTTGTAACTCGTGCTGCCAAAATATTAATGTAATAACCAGGTTTCCACCACTATATGAAAGTAAGGTATTCCTATAATTTTTTTCTAAGCTGAAATGGCATAAAGTGAAGGGTATCACCTCTACTTTCTGAAAGTTTGCCTTACACCACTTTACTTTTACCAAAAACCTACACTAGTACAGTAAAAGCAAAGTGGTGTATCACAAACTTTTGAAAGTGGGAGGCACCTGTATTTCATTTAAATGACAACAGAAATGTTACTTGCATAGACATACCTACAATTACTGGTTAAGAGTAAGAAAAATGAACACAAAGGCATTAGAGGCAGAACTAGAAATTGAGGATTACTTTCCAGTAGTCAATGCCTTGTTATCTGACTTCACAATACGGTACTTTATTAAAAGGCAGACAAAATTGTGAACTATACTAATGTATAGTTCACAAAATTAACAACAAAAGTCCACTGTTAATCATCACTAATATGTTTCAGATGCCTTGACACCCCACATGTTGGCCCATATGGATTCAAATACAACATCTATAATAAACAAGTCCCTCTCTGAAGTAGGCAGGTTTACATGTATACTATAAGGTGAAAAACAGATGGAACAGTTTTCTCTCTGGGTTTGCTGTGTGAAGTGAAACGCTGCTCCTGTATGTTATCACATGGAAATTACTGGTAATAACAGTATAGCATGAATTGGTGCCTATAAGAAATGCACTAAGGACAATCACAGAGCATCTCATCAAGTATAGATAAGTATAATATCTCACCTTAGAAAAAATTCTTCAGTGAATACCAATGCTGTTTAACGACTACAGTCAATTTCTGGGTTCAAGGGTTAATTAGAAGACCAAGTATCATTCTTAGTAAATATTTACTCAGTTTACTATGTCACAGGCATAGTGCTATCTGCTGCCTATGACCTCATCCTCTGCTATCCTTAGAATAATGAGATTCTTCAATCATTTGTTTTTTTAGAATCCCTGTCTGCAGTTGCTCTTAAGATTCTTACCCAGAAGGGTGGAATTATAGGATTATTCCGGGCAAGTTACTAATTTTTCAGTTTCATTTGTTTTGTTTTTTTTTTCTTTAAATAAATAGAGTCTAGCAATATATTCACCTTATGGAAGATTAACTTTCTACTCATCTATGTACTGTAATGTTAATGCCATACTCAAACATTTACAGTAAAGAACACGATGTTTTCAGAGAATTTTCAACAGTTAAGTTGATTAATGGAAATAATAGAGATACTGCAAATTTTATCTACTAAAGATGGCAGAATTTCCACGTTTTGTATAATATTACATGGCAGTAATATAAAATACTTATTTCATCAGAAATGGCTATAAATAAGCTACAAAAGTTCAGTGTCTGGAAACATTTCCAAACATCATCCTTTTTATCCTTCTCATGCAACCTAAAGAATATTTTAGGGAAAATGTGTATAAAGATGTGTTAGAGCACTTTGGGTTCAAGAGAAGACTCAATATAATTCAGGAGTGTGATATAAGATGAAGGTTACAAGGCATTTCAAAGGAAAGAATGTTTCCTACTTTATGATATTCAAAGATCACCAGTAATTAAAAAGCTTGTGGAAGATATACCACCAATATTAAAGTATATAATACAAATTATATTAAGAATTATATAAAGAATATATATTAAGAATATAATACAATTCTATTAAGTAAAAAGGTGATAAACATTTAAAAGGGTCTCTCATCTACCTCTTCTACATTTGAAGCCGTCTTAGCAGAAGTTTCCATGAAGATAAGTCCATGTTCTCGTGCAAAAGCTTCACCTTCTTCCTTTTTTACTTCTCTTCTAGATTCTAAATCACTAAACATAGGAAAGAACCATGTTACTCACCAACAGACGACAAATGGAGGCATCTGTAAAAAATATACCAAGAGATTCACAGTGTACTGACCATTCTTCCAGTTAATTTTAAACACATAATAGTCCACTGCCTTATGCTGGGTATTATGAGGGTCAATGTGTTTAGAACACAATGCTTAGTTTCAAAGAACTAACAATCCAACAGAATATTGTGAATTACAGTCCTACAATGCCAAAACTAGGAGAAACCTAATGGGAACATCTAGCCCAATACCTTGCCTCTGAATATTGTGGATTCCCAAAGGAGGAACCATTTTACTCAAAGTAGTAATTTGAGAGGACAGAACTACACTAGTTTCCTCATCCTTCGGTCAGACTAACTTTCTAAGAATGTGATTAAAAAATAAGTCATACAATTCTTAGCAGCTAAAGGAAATTATTTAATAAAATCTAAAGTACTAAAAAATTAGATTATTAATCCAAGTTGGTTTAATTCCCAGTAATAAGAAAAAAGTGTTAATATAAAAAGAGAAACAAAACTGTAAACTACAAATTGTAACAAAAGTGTGATATACTAATTTTTTAAATAAACTTTTAAAAAAGATTTTATTTATTTATTTTTTAGAAAGAGAAGGGAGGGAGAAAGAGAGAGAGAGAAACATCAATGCGGTTGCTGGGGGTCATAGCCTGCAACCCAGGCATGTACCCTGACTGGGAATCGAACCTGGGACACTTTGGTTCACAGCCCAAGCTCAATCCACTGAGCTACACCAGCCAGATATACTCATTTTTATATTGGTAGTGGGGGGCAGTAACAGTCTCCTTCAAGTGTGTTTTGTTGTAAAAATTTTAAACTTTATTATTATAAAATATTATATGCATATAGAATAGGATGGAGAATAAAATAATAGTCATGCAATTCATCTAGCCATGACATGTATTATTTTATCAACTTTATTGGTTTTCTGTTAAGAAATAAGTACTTACACAGCTGAACTGCCTCCTGTGTGCCTGTCTTCCTGATCTCATTCATTCTCATTGTGCTTTTACATTTATATTCATGTTTACAGCCATAAACAAAAGTGGTTTTTTTGCACATTTAAAAATAATTCAGATGTAACTATTGTTCTATAACTTGTTAATTTTAGTCAATATTACGTTTTTCAGATTTATCTACATAATGCCATGTAGATCTAGTTTCTTAATTTTTTCTGCTGTATTATATTCTATTGAACAAATGCAACAATTTTTAATTCTCCATCAACATAGTTATTTACAATTTCATTTAATTCACTTGGCAGATCAGGAAATTGATACACAAAAGGGTTAAGTAAAGCATCCAACTTCACACTCTAGGAAGAGCTGGGAAAGTGATTCCATCCAGACCATGGTGCTATACTGTATCATTAAAACATTTTGTAATGGTTATTTTTCTGACAATTGATTTATTGGAGAACTTTTGTCAAATTAGGAAAAATGCAAAGGAAAAAACTACCCATTCACTTTCCACAAGTAATTAACATCTTGGTGAATATAATTCTGTACTACTGATTTTGTTTTGCCTCATCAGAATATACGCATACCCACTATTCATTATAATTTGCTGTTTTTCATTTACCAAATTGCGGACCATTTTCCCATGTCATTTTGCAGTCTTTTACAATATTATTTTTACTGAGTGCAGAGTAAAAATTGGTTGTATTTCATACAAATCTAAATTACACAAATTAGGAATAATACAAACAAAACAAAAATGTTGAAAGTCTCACCCACCTAACATTAAGTAATACCAATGTTTCCACTTTCCAAAATTCAGAAGGAATTTCAAAACTTCAAAGCTTGTTGCCTGAATAAGCTACCAATTATTTTTACAAAGTTGCCAAATCAGTCATTATCAGTCACTGCTGTTCCTGTGATTGAAACTTCTGTGAGTGATTCGATGATTGTTTTGTAACCTTCACAGTAGTTAGACTTTGGAGATATTTTAATTTATTAAATGCCATGTAAGCATTCATTCAGTGGAACAAGTGTTGAAAACAGACTCCTAAAAACTGAAATGTTGGAAAGAAAGTTTGATATAAAATACTATAAAGGGAGCAGTAAGTATATGCCATGCTGGTAATTTACGTAGCTGGGCTATAAAATATTAGTGTTAAGATGAGAACATAAAAAGCAGGCAAACTAAGTTTGCAAATATTAAAGCATAAGTAGGCAAGGATAATTTATCCAATTATAATCTGACGGCCTCCTGTGGGTCAAACTCCTGCTTGGATGTGGGGACAGACCACTCAACAAAATAGACAAAAGTTCATCCCCTGCCAACCAACTCATGGAGCTTACACTCTAGCAGGAATTAAGGCAGGGGTATGGGGAAATGACCCTGGCCGGTGTGGCTCAGTTGGTTGTAGTGTTGTCATAACCCAAAGGTTTTGGGGTTTGATTCCCAGTCAGGGCACATGCCTAGGTTGCGGGTTCAGTCCCCACTCTGGACACCCCCTCAATATTTCTCTCTTTTCCTTCCTCTCTCTAAATGCAATGAAAAAATGTCCTTGGGTGAGGATAAATAGATAAATAATAAAAAGAGGCGGGATGTGCTCTTGACCCTTTATCCAATTATCATTCTTAAGAGAAAAATCAGCTTTAAATTACACAAAGTCCTCAAGAAAATACTTTTCCCTTAACTACCTGCCATCCCATTTTATACATATGGCATATTTTATTTAAACAATCTCTTACTTGGGGGATAAAGTTATTCCCAGTTTTCCACTACTAGTATCTGATGTGTTTGCAACTTGAAATATTATCTTGGCAGAGGGTTAAGAACTTGGACATTTGAGGGACTGTTCAAAGAAAAGGAAGCAATACTACACTACTCATGATGTTTCTGTTCTTACTCTCCTTTGGTCATTTCCTCAGTTCTCCAGGCATGAAATCATATTGTTGTCTTTGACTTTTCATCTCCATTAACTCTGTTTAAATTGCTTTCACTACTTCAATCTTTCTTTCCTAAATAATTCTCTTACTATGCTCCCCCTTTGGTTTAAGGTTTGTATGATAATTCTTTAAAATATTAAAAACTTTCATCTTTGTAGATTTTGCTTCCTATTTCTTATAAACCAATTTAAAATGCCATAGTAAGAAAAGTCTGTGTTATCTGTCACTCTGACTAGGTCAGCACCCTTCTCCAATCTTTTCACTGGCTCCCTAGTGCTTAATGCATCTAATTCAAAAATTGCTTATTCCCTGTTTCCATGTCTACCCCAATTCACCTCATCTAATAATCACCTCATTCATCTCTGTTCATTCCCATTCATTCTTTGCATGTCATATATTCTCTTTTCCTTTCTTCTAGCTTCTTCCCTAAAATGACTTTCCACAGCTACAATACCCCTAATTATAAGGGTTACCCCATCCACCATCATTAGAAACACCTCTTGTATATACCATACTTTGCTTTTCCTTTTGACATCTGGACTATAAGCTCTACACAGACAGCAACCAAACTGAAGCCACCAGTAGGTTGCCACCCACTATGTTGTAGACACAAGGAAAACACTGGAGATAAAGATATGAAAATTTGATTCCTTCTACAAATATTCTATTATGTCACACATCACCGTCGAATTATAGGATGAATACTTCCATATTACAAAGATTACAACTTCCTTCCAATAGCCTTACTCTTAAATGGTTTAGTGAGGTGATTTAAATGAGGAAAGGATAAGCAAGAAAGCCCTTGAGTAAAAGCCAAAATAATACATACACACCAAGTAATCAAAAGTTAGCCTGTTACAATGAAAGTATTGCTTAAATATTTTCTCTTAACAGCAAACCTAGATTTCTATTAAAATAATACTTCCTAAAATGAAATCTATACAGTATAATGTCATTTACTACCTTACTTTTTTTACAGCATAAGTGACATAAAAGAAACTATACATTTGATAGAAAATCTGATGAATTTGATACATGTGCATATGCCTGTGAAGCCATCCCTAATGTTTCTTCATACTCCATACATCATTTCCTCCCCCTGTACCCCAGGCAACTAATGATCTGCTACTGGCCACTATAGATTAGTCTGCATTTTCTAGTATCTTATATAAATGGGAACACACACTGTCTTTTTGTCTGTTTTTCACTCAGCACAATCATTTTCAGATTCATCTGCTTTGCTGTATATACCAATAGCACATTCCTCTCTATTCCTGAGTGGTATTCACTATATGGCTGTAGCACAATTTATTCATTTACCAGTTAATTAAAATGTGGGTTGTTGCCAGTCTGGGGTCATTACAAATAAAGCTGCTATGAAAACTTGTGTATGATTTTTTTTGTGTGGACATATGAAGCATATTTTTCTTGGGTAAACACCCAGGAGTGAAATGGCTAGGTGGTATGCAAGATGCATATTTACTTTCTAAAGGAACTACCCAATTGCTTTACAAAGTTTTATCATTTTATATCCCCACCACCTGTATGAATGCAATTGCCTCTACATTTTTGTTCATCTTTTTTTTCAGTTCAGCCATTTCACTAAGTGTACAATGGTATATCACTATGGTTTTAATCTGGATTTCACTCATTTTTCATGTGCTTACCTGCCACCTGTATATATTCTTTAGGGAAGTGCTGCTCATTTAAAAAAACTGGGATATTACCTTGGTAGTGTGGCTCAGTGGATTGAGCGCTGGCCTGAGAACCAAAGGGTCACCAGTTTGATGCCCCATCAGAGCATATGCCTGGGTTGTGGGCCAGGTCCCCAGTGGGCGGGCATATGAGAGGCAACCACACACTGATATGTCTCTCCCTCTCTTTTTCCTCCTTTCCCCCCTCTCTAAAAATAAATAAAATCTTTCAAAAAACTCCAAAACTGGGATATCTTTTTAATTAATGAATTGTAAGAATTCTACATTTACTCTAGATTCCAGTCTTTTCTTGGATATATGTTCTGCATATATTTTCTCCTAGTCTGTAGCTTGTCTTTTCATCTTGGAACTGTTGTTTGAAAAGCAGGACTTTAAATTCTGTTGAAGTATAATTGATTGATTATACTTTACCCTCACCCCCCTTAATGTTTTCTTTCTGGGCTATTTAAGAAATATTTGGCAATACTGGAGAAACTAAAATTTTGTTTTCTTCTAGAATTTAAAAAATACTTTTAGCTCTTACATATAGGTCTATGATCCACTTCCAGTAAATTTTCATATATGGTGTAAGGTAAGGGTCAAGGTTCATTTCCTTTGCACATGGCTGTTCAACTGTTCCAACATCATTTGATGAAAAGATTAACCTTTCCCAAACTGAACTACCTTGGCACCTTTGTTAAAAAAATAAATTGACCGTATACATAAGGATGTATCTACTTCTGTACTTCTCACTCCGTTCCCTGATTTATGCTATGTATGCCATTATCAGACTAAACTGATTATAGTATAATAGATCTTGAAATCAGTGTTAGTGAAACCAATGAACCCTCCAATTTTGTATTTTCACATAAATTTTAAAATCAGCTTGTCAATTTCTACCTCCTATCAAAAGTCTGATGAATTTTGATTGGGATTACAATGAATCTTTAAATCAATTTCGGAGGAACTGACATTTTGAAAATATGTAGTTTTTCTACCCATAGACACAGTCTACCTCTCCATTTGTTTAGGTTTTTTTTTTGGGGGGGGGGCAGGGGGGCTTAAGGACTCTAAAGATGAGAAAGATGATTATCTTAGGAAAACCAAGGTATCTATAGCTCAGAGTTCAGAAATCAGTTGTGAAAATAAGTTTTAAAAAATTGTTTAGGGATCATTTATTTTTTATTGAGATCTAACACATATAAGGTGTACAACCTGTTGATTTGACATACCCACACAACACAATACAATTACCAACACAGCATTAGCCAACACCTCCATCATACCACCCAATTATTTCATTCTGCGCCAAGAACACTTAAGATCTAGTCTCTTGGCAACTCTGAGGTATGTAATACAGTATTAGTAACCAAAATCACAATGCTGTGCATTAGGTTCCCAGAATCCATTCACCTTCTAATAACAAGTTTGTATCCTTTGGCCAACATCTCCCCAATCCATTTACTCCATTTACAACATTCTCTTACTATCCCTGTAATGTCTGAAAAATCTATAGTGGTATCGTTCTTTAATTTCTGATATTGGTCATGTGTCTTATTTTTTCCCTGATCTGTATCTATTTTATCTTCTCAAGAACTAACTTTTGGTTTCATTGGTTTTCTTATTACCTCCTTTTTTGCTAACCTTGGGTTTAATGTGCTCTTATCTTTCTAGTTTTAATATTAAACTTAAAGTTTAGGTTACAATTTCAAACTTTTTCTTAATAAAAGTGTTTAGTGCTATAACCCCCCTCTAAGCAATACTTTAACTGCATCCCACAAATTTTCAAAGACTACAGAGACAAAAATTAACTCCTGGAAAATAGACAGTAATGCAAATAACTATGGTCCATAGACATACAGGCTGCACCCCATGGAGTACAATGATCATCCTATGGATACTGTTTGTTTTTGTTATCCATTTGTAATTTCATTTCAGTATTCCTTATGTGACTATAAATATGGTATTCTGAGTTCTCTTTTAAATCTACTGTAATATCTTACTGGTTCCCTCATTAGTTAATGAGATAAATAAAAGCTTTAACATGTGTTCATTATCATATAAGAGTCATGATTTTACCTTTCTAAAAACATTACCTTTTAACACTATTTTATAAACCCAAAGAAAAATTTCTACTAAAACTTACGGTAACTTTCCCACACTCTTGCAAGTTTATAGAAACTATGGGGAAGAACATGTTTTCCCGTGTACTATCTTTTTAAACATAGAGCACAAGGAAATTCACTTCAGATAAAGCTCTGTACAAATGTAAAGTAAAATGAGATTAAAAGACAACATTAATTATGACACCAATATAAAGCCTTAGAATAAATCAGTGGGCTTTATTTTAAATTACTAATCAGGTAAAACTTTCAGATAATTCTTTAAAGTATACATTCCAACAAAAACTATTTGAAATAATAATTTCTAACAAAGTTTACTATCTATCTTTTAAAAACCAAATGAAACACCTTAGGATTTTCAAAATTTTATAATTTAAGAAGCTAGTAACTTATATTTGAACAAATTTATAAAATAAGAACCTTAACAGGTATCACATAAACAGCTATCCAGTCTTCATAATTAATGCAAAAAAAGTTTTAAATTATTTTTACCTCTTATTTCCAATAAGCATAATGACCATGTTGGAATTAGAATGCTGGCGGGCATCTTCTAACCAGGTTGTCAAGTGGTTGAATGTATCTCTCCTAAACATAAACAATAATTTGATTACTATTGTCAAAGGATTTCCCCTAGCAGTGTACAATGAACAGTATGTATTCTATTAAAGATAACTACTTTTAGCCATTGCCACTTATGTAATGAAAACAGATATCAAGTACAGTGTCTGGATTTAGAGTCCACTGATTACAGTTCAATTTAGAAATTATAAGTAATAGCACTGTGTTAAATCCCAATGTATAAATAATATCACCAAACTGATCAACTTGAGGGTACTTGTAGGAAAATAATTTTAATTCAAGATACACAAGCTTTAAAGGGAAATAGCGAGGGCATAAAGGCAAAGGTATATTTTCATTACTAGTACCTGTATTTATTTAGAGAAATTCTCTGCATTGACCACTGAACTGAAAAATTTCTAAGTTCTTACCTTGTAATGTCATATACTAGTAAAGCCCCGGCTGCACCTCTGTAGTATGACCTTGTGATGGAACGAAAGGACTCTTGCCCTGCCTGTAAGGAAAGAAAAGAGTAAGAGTTTCCTTTAATAAACTGTCCTCTTCTTTTCCTTATTATTCATATGCAGAATACGGGCAGGTAGGGAATGAGTGCATAAAGGAAAAGAAGTAAACCTAACTTCACCAACCTCAGGAAAAAGTCACATAATAACCACTATTGCTCAAGTCAACCAGACAACCAGATGCACATACAACCACCCCCCGCCCCAAGACCTCTAAACCTTTTTTGGCAATCCCTGACAACCCAATTTACTGAATGGCTTCACAATACATGAATCATTATTAGAGCACAGAATGGACTCCTAGCAACTAAGCTCTGAAGACAAATTTGAAAGGAAGCAAATAACCCAGAGCCTCACATTTGAATTCAATAACCCACTCCCTGGGGCAGCTGTTGACACTAGAATAAATAAAGTCCATTGTAAATAAATGATGAATGACATCTTTACGCCCACCATCTGCTGGTGTAAAGGTTGTTGGAAGGCCAAGGATGCAGATTTTATCAGTTATATCATAAACTGCAGTGAGCTTTCAACAGTCATCAGATGGAATTCTTTGAGCAATCATTTTATTACGAAAAACAGAAAATGGTTCTGAATTTAATTTGTATAATTTTTCTCCACACTTAATCAATTTTCTCTGTATTTGATATATAATGCTGTCAGAAGGCAACAGGATGTAAAAGTCATCTTTATATCCACTTGTGAAAACAGACTTCATTGATTATGCAAAATCAGTTAATTTCTCTTTTACTGGTGGCACTAATGTTCTGTTTTTTAAAAAAGGCTGGTGAGGGATATGCCTATTGCCTTTAAGTTTGAAACTGAGACAGTTTTTATCGAAAATACTTTTTAATTTTTGATTACTTCTTTTCTATTTTTGAAAAAAAAAAACATGTATATTGAGTAAACATGGTTTCCACAATTTTTGTATTCAAAATCTACTAACTTCTTGAAACATATTCATGTTTGCATGTTCTGAATTGATTTTCCAATGCAAATATTAAGCCTTTCTTACTCTCAGAACACACACACACACACAGAGCTCAGGTTCTGCCGTTCTAACACTCAACCCTCTATACTTCCTTGTTCTTCTCGGTGCTCCCATTACACTCCCTCTTTCCCATGCTCCCACCCTCAGCACCTAGCACGGGGTCTGGCACACAACAGACAGAAAAAGCATGTTGAGTGAAAGAATAAATCCTGGTGTCTTAGTCAAGTACACAAAATGGTCAGTACTGCATCCCACCTAAGTAAGTGGACATCAGTAAATCCTAGCATGCTAAGATTTAGTAAAAATAACTTCTATGTAGAAAATAAGATTAGATCATCTCTTGGTTAACTCCTGAGCAATTCTGGCACTTAAAATAATGTCATGCCAAATTAGATACTGAGAAAGCCACATGTAAAAGGGCCAGAAAAAACAGCCAACTCATTTCACATAGATTGAGGCTAAAACACTAGATGCTACTAGTTGGAGGCATGACATTAATTCAAGTTATGTTAATATAATTCACTGGGATGTATCTTCCAAAACAAGTTTTTCAAATTCAAGTTCAAAATGCAAATATTATGGGAGTTTTTCCCTTAAGTGCTTAACATGGGAAAACTAAGAATTCAATTTTTAAGAGATATGTTTCACTGTGAATTATATAGAAAGAAGTCTGTAATAAATAACACAAAAATAATGTTTTATTAGTTTAAAATAAAAATCAGGTTTAGAGCTCTTGTGTCTGCCATGCCTAAACAATGAGCAAAGTGAAAGTCCTTTAAAACCATCTTGCTGGGACATTCTGTGCAGCACTACAGGGCTAAAACTTCAGTGTTTACAGCCCACATAAGAAATAGTAAAAGGGGAAATATAGGAAAAGGAGAGAAGCACACTTGTACAAGTGTATACCATTCACATTCCTCCCTAATTATTTTACCAAGAACAAACATGTTGCAATATGGAAATAACATACATAATGCTTCACTTTATACTGAGCCCACTGAATCTAGAGTTTGCCTACCATTGCAAAAATCAAACAACCCCCTCCCCCCAAAAAAAACACATTCCAAGTGAGGACTACGAATGTAATTATGCATCTTAAAATCTCTACATAATAAGCAATGATCAGTACACAGAATAGTTATTAAATTCTTGAGAACTGACTTTCAGGAAAAACATCCCACACTCATCTTTTTGTTAACGGTACTGGTAGCCTTGAAATAATCTGCTCAAATAAGTGTTTTAGTATGATTTATCTGACTATAGGTTGTCCAAACTGTGATTGACCTATATTGTTTTAAGTAAAAAAGCAATGTCATCTTATGAAACAGAGATGTATTTTTCATCCTCTGCACTATAGTGTAGGGATAAAGAGATTTTAGAGGACTGAAATGGAAAAGGATATAGAATTCTTTGTAGTAAGGGATTGCAAATATAAGCTAAAGGTGTAAAGAAAAATGCATTTAATGAAATGAAGATGACTGGCTAAGTGAATAGCACCAGAAAAACGTGGTAGCCAGAGTGGACAATATAGCTGTTTATTTCTGTAAAACAGCAGCAAAGGTACGCAGACATCAACCAAGTAGAATAGAACAAATCAGCTTTAAGAGATAATGGGCAAGCTCCATTTTTAGTGATGTCTGGGATTAAAACCAGAGTCACAGAACATAAAAGAAAAAAAAAAAAGCCTTACAGACCTTAATTTTTCATGTAAGGTTTGATAAATCAAATAAACTTGACTCTTTGCCCCATACCTTTAATATTTACTTCTAATTGCCATATAAAGATTTCCCCAAATTGGCTTCCTCATGTGCCTGAGTCAATCTGTTGATAACAACTTTTGTAGTAACTAGGCTGGCAACTTAACTTCTCTCTCTCCTGTTATATCCATAACATACATCTTTATATATATTAAGTTACTGCTTAAAAATCTCTAAATACCCTGAAGCTCTTACGAATTAGTTCTCTATTTGTTTTTTTCAGAATTTATCTTCTTAGTAAGTCTTGTTCATAGAGCTATTCCTTTTGTCTGATATCCTGCCTATATTTTGATTATTCCTGTTTTTATATGTTTACCTTTTTGACTAAAAAACCCCATTTGCTCTTCCCCTCTACCTACCCATTTTCTATTCCCTTTGATAACGTCCTAAATCTCTCACAAAGCCCATAAGCTTGTTCACCACAGCCCACAGTTATCCTTTTCTCCTCTCAAATCCAAAGGCACTTTCATGTGATCATTTACTGTATTTTGCTGTGCAAAATGTGCTCTTGTATATAATGTGCACTAACGTTTTGGGCCCACACCTTCATGAAAAAAAATTTTTTTGTTTTAATTTTTAAATTCAATTATTTATTTACCGGTATATTTAATAAACAAAACCAATGATCATATTCCAAGGTAATAGTTTGCATATGGATATCAATATTGCTATCTAGAGTTACACATTTAACATATAAGCATAAATAAAAGAATTAAAGACATTTGTATAGATACAGAATTAATATTACCCATATAAACTGCACATCCTTATTTTTCCCTCAAAGATTTTGGCAAAAAGTGCGCATTATACATGGCAAGATACGGTAGTTCTAATACTACTGACTAGATAAAACCAACACACTGTTCAAATGCTTATCTTTTTTCCTCTTTAGTTCTTGACGGAGAGCATAACAGAATACTGAAATATATTTATAGCAGGCACTAAAATGTTACCTTGATTGATCCCAAAGAGTCAATAAAATTAGAAAATTAAGATTTGTGAGAATCAATGTTACAGTAATACCTCGAACTTTCATTGTTAGACATTTATCTAATGATTATGGTTATCAAAACCTAGCTGAGAACCAAAACGAAAACAAAAAAAGGGGGGGATTTCTAAGTAGCCAAGTAAGTCGTCCAGTACTCAAGCATGAAATGTCAGGTACTTCACTAAATAGACTAAAAAATCTAGACTAGTGATCAAAAAACTGCTGTCACTGAAGAAATTAAAAATTTCATGCACTGAAATCTACATGCAGGAGAAAGACTTCTGTTCTGGACAACAGTGACACAGTAAGAATCAAAGTGACTTTAGGCTGCCTCAGTGTCTATAGCAAGGATGGAGAAAAAGTTCAACATGGGTCAATATTCTGAGCCATCTAAGAATCTCCTACAGAAACTCAAGCAGATCTTGAGAAAAGCAAGGGCTGTCAAGACTCAGAGGATGGGATTGCCGACATCAGATTCTTTAATGCTGCCACTTAAGAGAAAATAGACCCTAGGTGGGAAGTAAACATGAGTAGAATGCAATGTCTAGGATAGCTTCCTATCCCTGTGGTTGCTCAAGAAAAGGCTGACGAACAGCTACTGAAGAAGGCAAACAGTTGGACCTCCAAAAGCCTCTCAACTCCTGAGGTTGGATGCGTAGGAGCAGACAGGAGTGACGAGGCAGGATTGTTTCCCTGTGCTTGGTTCCAGGCTCTTAACCTAGCCCCACTGAATTCTAGCCATCCATTCTTACTGCTCCACTAATAAATAAAATTGTTCACTTTTGGGAGTGAGGAGTTGGGTATAAACTGACATATTTTATAAAGGGCTGAGAAAAAAAATGCCTGTGATTTGCTAAAAAGATACTTATTTAACATCTATATTTCATATGATTTTTTATAGTTTCACTAACTCTTGATTATCAAAATAGTTGTACATCTAAAATAAAAATATTTCTAGGGAAATTGAGCAGATGTATGGACTTAAAACATCCACATTATGGGGGAGAATGAGATTTATTGGGATATGCTAGGAAGGCAACTGAAAAAGTGACAAAAAGCAAAACAAGAATGAAGAGAAAAAGGAAGTGGGTAAAGGCTAGATGAGGGTCTCAGAGTGAGAATGGACTTCTTATGTCCTTTTGCCAGCAGTTAATGAATAGGGACTGGGTGTAGCTTATGTTTCTTCATTGTCTTACTGTGAGAGACAAAGAATATCACATATTTGACTTCTGATAAAAGAGATAAAGTGGCACAGGGCCAAGGGAAAGAGCTATAAGGTAGGTGCTGAAATATTGTTATCACTGCTTCCAGCAAGGCCTCCAGAGGGTATCTGCTGGTAGCTGGACTTACTATTTTCAAAAGAAAGCAAACATGGTGAATGTGGATATTTTCAAGGAAAACTCCTTTAGTTTTGTAAATGAGAATGGATATACAATGGATGACAAATATAATAAGATACTGAGACTTAGTTATTGGGGGAAAGAATAATTTCTTTAAGGCTGATTAAATTAACCATAACACTGGCAAAATTTCCCCTAAAGGACTCTAGAATAGTTTTATAAATGTCTTGGGCCAGTAACAGACACAATCCTTGTTAAAAATGCAGCCTACTATCCAATGTGTGGACATACTACAAAACGACAATATGGAAAACTGTTCCACTCAGACACAGATTGAGTTCAGAATCAACCTTACTGTGTGCCACACGACAAATATTGAAGAGTTCTGAGAATTAGGTATGAAAGTAAGAAAGCCAGTGACAACAAGAGGAAAGCCTATCAGGTGGAGAGCCTCAAAAAACAACAACAACAAAAAAAAACCCAATACCCCCCAAAACTTTTAAAAGTAGTAAGTTAACAGATGTTTTTGACCATTTCTTAAATTCTGGAACAGGTCACTGGGTCCTAGCAACCACCATTTGGAAGCCTTCGAATTCTTTCAGGGGCAGGGGGGTCATGATGGCTTCGAAGGCATCACAGTCTCTCCCTTTTAGACACAGAGGAAAGAAAACCACCTCTTCTAGAGGAAGTGTGATCAGGGGTTCTTTTTTCTTCTTCCTTTTCATGTTGTCCAGCATATTACAGACTTCTTTTGAAAGATGACTACAGTATAAAACAATTTACTCCTCTGCTAAGAAAAAACAAAGGCTTCTATCAAAAGAAGAGATGGACAGTTAACCTGCCAAAGAAATAACTGGGAAATGAATGACTTATTCAAGTTTCAAAAAGCCCAGGGAAGGGAGGGCAATTATTTAAGGGAACATCTTAAGGAGAGAACAACTGGACACACTAGAATAAACCAATACGGCAATTTGTGCCTGAAACATCCATAATTTTCATTGCTGTATCAATCTCGCCTTTTAGTAGATGCTACTTCTTGAACACATCCAAAACTTCTACAAGCTGCTGAGACAGAATGAGGTGCTTTATTCAGTCATTCAATAAAATTTACCAAACACTGTATTATTCCTTAAACCAAGAATACAAGATACAAAGTTGAATAAGATAACTTTTCTTCATGATGCTTATCCTGAGGTTAGATACTTGAACAAAAAACTATGACAAGAACACAATGAAAACTGTAACAGAAATATTTGTAAAATATTACAGGGGAATTGGCTATCCCATCGGGATCTGAAAGGCTCCATAAGAGTTGACACCTGAGCTGGTCTTAAGTGGAAAGGAGAAAAAAGTGTTTCAAACAAAATAAGTATTTATGGCAAAAATAAGGTATGAAACATGTATTAAAGGATATCAAGTAGTCTGGTTCACACTGCATTACACTGAAAGATATATGTTACATTAAGTTTATTAGTTGAAAAAGCAACCTAATTTAGGTGAAATAATCAGTTTTCAAAAAAAGAACCTCTTTTAATGCAGAAGTATAAAACACTTCTTTTTGATCACAGATCATTAATTCTAAATCTCTAGGAAAAGGAGGGACTTTGCCTATTTTTTTTCTCTCCACAGTGTAATTTTGAAATCATGTTACCTGAGAGAATATAAATAAAAAAGTTATGATATGTTACAGGCTCCGGGAGGAAATCCCTACAAAACACTGAAATCATAAACCTTCACTGAGAAAGAGGTGATAAGAACCATAAAAACCCTGAGTCCGATGTATCGCTTTGGGACAAAGCAAGCCAGAGATTTAGTGTTTTTCATTTCAGGGACAATGACGTGATACACAAGAAGCATTAGCAAAGCTAGGTCTCATAATGACCCTTAGCAACTCATTTGCTCTTCCTGGGAATCCAGCCTGTGAGACAATATTCTCCAAGGTTCCTTCCTTCATTAGCTATTATAGGTGACAGGTGAGAAACTAAACGTGCATAGAGAAAAAAAGAAAGGGTATAAGATGCTAAAATTCCCCATAGGTTATATTTTATTTTCTAGTTTACATAATATGCTTTGTCATTCATAAAGAGAACTTTTTTTTTTCTCAACTGGGGTTCCATGAAGGATTAAGTCCTGCCCTGGCTGGTATGGTTGAGTGGACTGAGGGCCAGCCTGTGAAACAAAGGGTTTCCAGTTCAATTCCCAGTCAGGGTACATGCCTGGGTTGTGAGCCAGGTCCCCAGTGGGGGTTGCGCAAAAGGCAACCACACATTGATGTTTCTCTCCCTCTCTTTCTCCTTCCCTTCTCCTCTCTCTAAAAATATAAATAAAATAATCTTTAAAAAAATAGTTCAAAAACAAACAAACAAAACCCCCAAAAGGGTTAAGCCCTAATTGCCCCAAAGCAGTTTTCTCAAAGTGTGACCCTATGATTCTTGGACAACCCTGAGAATTTTTAAGGGTCCACGAGGTCCTTCATTTCTCAACAATGTGTTTGTATGAAGTTGTATTTTATTCATATACTTCAATTAAACGGCACACATAAGACTCAATACAGAAACAGGTATGTAAAAAAGACAGTGCAGAGATTTTTCAAAATGTAACAAAATGAAACACTTTCTCACTAGAAAAGTGTAAGTTTTATTGCGGCGGGTTGGAAAAACAGTTAATTTCCATAAAAATTGCACTGTTTATCCCAATATATAATAAGTTTATTATGGTTATTTCTAAAAATGAATAACTGAATATTTAATAAGTTTTACAGTTTTAGTTTTTAATGATAAATACTGATAGTTATAAGCCACATAAGTAAAGGTTCTTTGGTGTCCTCCTAATTTTTAACAGTATAAAGGGATTCTGAGACCAAAAAATTTGAGAACTGCTACCTTAAAGTCATCCACTGTATATAACAAAGTAACTTCTCTTTTATGCATCTAAAATGGGAGAATATAGAAAATAGTAACTCAATTTATGTTCTGTGGTTGAGATGACAGATTGCCATTAAAAATTATATAGCATGGCAGATGACATGATACTCTATATAGAACACCCTAAAGATTCCATCAAAAAACTACTAGAACTGATAAATGAATTCAGTTAAGTAGCAGGATATGAAATAAATACCCAGAAATCAGCTGCATTTTTATACATCAATAGTCAACTATTGCAAAAGGAAACAAAGAAAACAATCCCATTTACAAATGCATAAAAAAATACCTAGGGATAAATTTAACCAAGGAAGTAAAAGACCTGTGCTTGAAAAACTGTAAGACAATGAAGAAAGACAATGAAGAAGATACAAGTGGAAGTATATTCATTTTCATGGATAGGAAGAATTAGCATCATTAAAACGTCCATACTACACAAAGCAATCTATTTATTCAACATAATTCCATTCAAGATTCCAATGACATATTTCACAGAACTAGAACAAGAATTAAAACAAATTTTATGTAACCACAGAAGACCCTGAATAATCACAGTAACCTGAAAAAGAATAAAGTTGGGGGAATAATGCTACCTGATATCAAACTATACTACAAGGCCATATTTAATTAAACAGCATGGTATGGGCATAAAAACAGACATGTACATCAATGGAACAGAATAGAGAGCCCAGAAATAAACCCATACCTTTATGGTCAATTAATATTTGAAAAGGAGGCAAAAACATACAGTAGGGTAGATAGTCTATTCAATAAATGGTGTTGAATAGATGGACAGATACATGAAAGAAACTAGATCACCTTCTTACACCATACAGAAAATAAACCAGGTTAAAGATTTAAATGTTAGACTCGAAACCATAAAAATCCTAGAAGAAAACACAGGCAGTAAAATCTTGTACATTTCTTGTAGTAATACTTTTTCCTGATACATAGCCTCAGGCAAGGGAAACAAAAGAAAAAATAAACAAACGAAGCTTCATCAAACTAAAAAGGTTTTGCACAGCAAAGGAAACCATCAACAAAATGAAAAGACAACCCACTGAATGGGAGAACATATTTGCTAATGATACATCTTATAAGGGGTTAATATCCAAAATTTATAAAGAAAATACAACTCAATACTAAAAACAAACAAACAACCCAATTAAAAAACAGGAAAGGACCTAAACAGACAGTTCTCCAAGAGGACATACAGATGGCCAACAGACATATGAAAAGATGCTCAATGTCACTGATCATCAGATAAATGCAAATTAAAACCACAATGAGATACCATCTCACACCTGTCAGAGTGGCCATCATCAATAAATTAACAAACAAGTGTTGGTGAGGATGTGGAGAACAGGAAACCCTCATGCACTGTTGGTGGGAATGCAGGATTGATGCAGCCAGTGTGAGAAGCAGTATGGAGTTACCTCAAACAATTAAAAATGAAACTGCTTTAAGACCCAGTGATTCTACTCCTGGGAATATGTCCAAAGAAACCCAAAACACTATTTTGAAAGAATATATGCACCCCAACATTTGTTGAAGCATTATTTACAATAGCCAAGATTTGAAAGCAGTCCAAGTGCCCATCAGTAGATGAGTGGACAAAAAAGCTGTGTTATGTTTAGACAATGGAATACTACTTAGCCACAATGAAGAAAATCTTACTTTTTGTGAGAGTGTGGATGCACCTGGATAGTATTATGCTAAGTAAAATAAGCCAGTTGGAGAAAGGCAAGTACCAAATGATTTCACTCAAATGTGGAATCTAATAAACAAAATAATCTAACATAACAGAAAGAGACTCATAGACACAGAGAATAGACTGACAGCTGTCAGAGGGGAAAGGCTGGGAGGGCTGGGTGAAAAAGGTGAAGGGATTAAGCAAGGAGGAAAAAAAAAAAACCCTCAGACACAGACAATAGTACAGTGATTACCAGAGTGAAAAAGGGGTTGTGGGAAGGTAGAAGCGGGTAAAGGGAGGATAAATGGTAATGGAAGGAGACTTGACTTTGGGATGGTGAACACAAGACAATACACAGATGACACATTATAGAACTATATACTTAAAACCTATATGCTTTTAAAAGAATTTTTTAAAGAAAGATTTTATTTACTTATTTTCAGAGAGAGGGGTGGGAGGGAGACGAAGAGGGAGAGAAACATCAATCACTTGCCAATTGCATGCCCCAACTGGAGACCTGGCCTGCAACCCAGGAATGTGCCCTGATGGAAAACTGAACTGGCATCCTTTAGGTTTGCAGGATGACACCCAACCCACTGAGCTACACCAGTCAGGGCAAAATCTATACAATTTTATTAACCGATGTCAGCAATAAATTCAATAAAAAGTTAAAAAATAATTATAGAGTATGTAATAGACACTCAATGAACATAAATGATAGAATTAGGACTTAAAGCAAGGTGGCTTCAAGTGGTTGAGACTAAATCAAATTTTTGAAACAAGTTAATAAACTGTCCAATCAAGACTCTAAGATATTGACATTCATATTTTACTTCACATGTATAACTTCAGACATAATGCTTGTTTTTCTTAAAAACATAGTTTCTGTAATATTTACGTTTAGACCACAGCCTTAGCATTCACTCAGATATGTTCACCAACATCTAATAGACAGGGTACACCTGTTGAAAACACTGCATAAGAGAAACTAATCTTCTCTGGAACAACATTCCATCTCCTGTCTATAGGTGTTAAGTGTTTAACAAACTGTAACAGGTATAAAATAACATGGAAACAAAAACATACATCGGACTTTATAAAAAAAACTTTACTGAGGTCACACAATGTATGTTTGCTATACTTACCGTATCCCATATCTGAAGTTTTATTTGTTTCCCATCAATAGTTATCATTCGAGCACCAAACTCTACACCTGAATAGAGTAGAAAATGATTTGTTACACAATGTAGTAGAAATATATTTCACATTTAAGGATTTAAAAAAAGATGTTTAATTCCAGGACATGCTATATCAGGTGATATATGATAAAACTTGAACAAATACAGCGCCTATCCTTAAACATATAAGCTAAGGTAGAGATGCTAATAAAACATAAGCTAAAGGAGAAAAGGGAACCCTAGTGCACTGTTGGTGGGATTGCAGACTGGTGCAACCACTATAGAAAACAGTATGGAATTTCCTCAGAAAACTAAAAATGGAACTGATTTGTGACCCACAAATTCCCTTTCTGGAGATTATACCCTAAGAATCCTGAAACACCAATCCAAAAGGACCTATGCACCCCAATGTTCATAGCAGCACAATTTACAATAGCCAAGTGCTGGAAGCAACTTAAGTGCCCATTAGTAATGAGTGGATCAAAAATCTGTGGTACATTTACACAGTGGAATACTATGCAGCAGAAAGAAAGCAGTGCTTACCCCTCGCAACAGCATGAATGGAACTGGAGAGCATTATGCTAAATGAAATAAGCCAGGTGGTGAAAGACAAATACCATATGATTTCCCCTATAAATGGAACCTAATCAACAAAACAAACAAGCAAGCAAAATATAACCCGAGAGATTGAATAACAAACTGACAGTAACTAGAAGGAAGGGGAAGGGGATAACGGGTGGGGGAGGAAAGGGTCATCAAGGAACATATATGAAAGGACACATGGACGAAGCCAAAGTGGGGTAGGAACAAGGGTAGGAGGTGGGGATGTGTGGGGTGGGGAGGAGTGGAGGGGGGAAAATGGAGACAACTGTACTTGAATAACAATTAAAAAAAAAAAGAAAAGAAATGTAAGCTAAGGGCATAATTAAAACACTAAAATATTTGAGGCTAGTATAGTCAAAAAACCAAATGTGATCTTCACGTCCCACAGGCTCAGTAACATAAAAACAACTAGGAATGAAATTCAAGAACCATCATTATTGTTAACAAATATTAAAAATTCTTAAAAATGATTAATATATAAAAATCACTAAAAGGGATAAATTTTAACATCATTGCCTTGGCTCCCAGTATGGGCTATCGACAAGGAAGGAAATCTCCAAATCTGTCCCCTAGAGATAACTCCTTTTAAAACACATTTCCAGACACCACTCCATGAATAAATAAATACACAGAAATGAGTATACAAGCCCTGGCTGGTGTGGATCAGTGGTTGAGTGCCCGCCTGCAAATCAAAGAGTCGCTGGTTCAATTCCCAGTCTAGGGCACATGCCTGGGTTGCGGGCCAGGTCCCCAGTACAGGGTGCATGAAAGACAACCACACATTGATGTTTTTCTCTCCCTCTTTCTCCCTCCCTTCCCCTCTCTAAAAAAATAAAATCCTAAAAAAAAAAAGAGAGAGAGAAATGAGTATACAATTTCATATAAATAGAACATATAAATGCTGTTCTGCAATTTGTTTTTCAGTCAACAATATGCTATAAACATTATTCCATGGTAAATATTCTTGCCAATAATAAATATATAAAACTATACCATTAGCATTTATAAGAGCTCAGTAATATTTGTACACACACACACACACACACACACTTTACCAAGTTGGTACTCTACTGCTACAAATTTAGGTCATTCCCAAATTCACTAAGATATGTTCACCAACACATACTGAAACGAACTTTCCAGTATACATTTTCAACTTATGATTATGATTTTAGGCAAATTGAAGTCAAAGGGAATACAAACTTTATACTTACAAATTTACTACATATACTTTGGCTTTTCCTCTTGCATTTATTTTCTCTTAGAAGTACTTATTCAATAATTTTAAAAAAGTAGAAAAAAGGATAATTTCAGAACAGCCACAAGCTATAAAGACGACTCTGAAAGAAGTCTATCTATCACTAGTGTCACACCAAATCATTACTGCGTGGTGTGAGTTCTATCAGTATTTAGATCAGCTGGGGTGAAGGAAAGACACACATGGTTTCCAGAAACCAGATGTCTTCCTGGCAGAAAAATAGCCTCTAGTTTCTCAGGTAAGGGCACAATGCCCAGTGTCAGAATTCTATTTCAGCATCTCCTATAATTTCCCCAACTGTGATTAGTGGAGTGAAATAGAAAGGTAATTTGTCCTTCCATGATAACTTGATGGAGTTTTTACTCTACATTTTAATAATTATTCCATTTTAGAGGCATATTCAATACCAAGAAACTAATGTTATGTTTCTCAGACTAAGAGACCCAGGAGTGGTGATGTATTAGAATAAAAATGCAAAAATCAAAAATTTCGCCATGTAAAAACCATTAGTGTTTATAAATCTACCTACCTATCTTTATATACATATGTACTCATTTACTAATATATAGGTATATACTATCATATATATTGTATACCACAACATGAAAGGGCACACAACCATCTAACAATTTACCATTAATGACACAAAATTAGAGTAGCTGAGGGTAAAAAACAGTGGCTAAGTATGATACAAATGTTCTTTGAAATACCCAGTGTTGTCCTAACCCGTGTGGCTCAGTTGGTTGAGCATTATCTGGCAAACCGAAATGTCACAGGTTCGATTCCTGGTCAGGGCACATGCCTGTTTTGTGGGCCTGTCCCTGTTGGGACATGGTTGTTTCTTCTAGCCACAAATGGAGAGAGAAATCCTATTCTCCCTTCTGTTGTCATGAATGGGGTTTTAACCACAATATAAAATAATTTGCATTGCTCCTTGGAATTCAACATTTCTTCAATCCAATGCGCAATGTTAAATTTGACAAAAAAAAAAAACAACTCTAAATTAGAAACAGACCCTTGACTGTCAACCAGGGGTGGGCAGGCAGGGCAAGCAAGGGCAAGCAGATGCTCCTCTGGAACTGATCTTGACTGAAGTAATAAACATACTAAAATTGATTGCAACTATTCCATCCTAGCAGGTGAAAAGCTAAGATTACCTCTGCTAAAGGACCACTGTCATGGTTCCTGTTTCCAGGGCCTTAAGATGCTTTGAAGTTTCTACCCTCCTGTGGGTTCTTTATAAAACTTCAGCCAATCTAATATATTTCCTTCTGCTTAATTTAGCCATGACTGGATTTTGGTGTATGTACGCTTGCAAGTGTGTGGGTATATAGATACATACTCTGAATATCTATCTATCTTTATACAAAGTAGGTAGACAGAGGTTGTTGAAGCTTAAAGTGTTTAAACGAAGTTTTTTTTAGAATATTTTGTTTAAGAAGATTTTATTTACTTATTTTTAGAGAGCGAGGAAGGGAGGGAGAAAGAAAGAAGAGAAACGTCAATGTGTGATTGCCTCTCACATATTCCCTACTGGGGACCTGGCCTGCAACCCAGGCATGTGCCCTGACTGGAAATCAAACCTGTGACCCTTTGATTTGCAGGTTGGTGTTCAAGCCACTGAGCCATACCAGCCAGGGCTAAACAAAGATTTTTGCTTCTAAAACAATATCCAATTTTAAAGAAATGTTACATAGAAATCAGGATTGTAAAAGCTGGAAAATGTCAGAATAAAATTGATGTTTTAATTTAATTTATTGATATGGTTAGGATGGAGAAAAAAAAACCCCAAAACTAGTTGAAAGTATTATTATCCAGGAATGAGATAAAGAATGATGGTAGGAAGGAAATATACATCTCAAAGGGGAAAATGAACAAGCAATGTTGTTTACTGAAAAAAAAAAAAACACAAAAACAACTGATTTCTGTTTTCCTATCAAATGAAACAAAAACAGAAGAGTTTCAATTTCAGCTCCAAAAAAACATAATTCTTTCCCATTTACCCTCTCATTCTTAGCTGGGTATAGGGCAGGTTTTACCTTTCTAAGCTATGTGACAAAAGAAAATACTAAAACCTGCAGTACCCTGGAAATTTTAGAAACAAACAAGTAAAAAACCAAAAAACCTTGCTTTTTCTAATGGATTGTTAAAAATCTTTTTCCCTAAATATATATATTCCTGAGAATTCTATTTAGAAAGGTTTCCCTATCTTTTTTTAAAATAGGATAAACCATCACCCCCTATGCCCTTGAGGCTGTCTTCCCAGATACATTTTCAATTAACAGACAGTTTGGCTGCCAGAGAAACTATGGAACCAAAGGCAAGGTCTCATTTCCTGACACTAATTGTCAGGGAATGACGCTTATTTTTCTCCAAATATTATTCACTTCCAACCTCCCAGAACAAAATACTCAGCATGTAAATATACATTTTCTAACAGTCTCTAGATTATCATTGTCCTTACATAGCAAGTACTTGCATCCTTGCATATTAACCATTTTTGGAACAGTTGACAATCGGTATCTACTAATTGTGTTGCCCTGGGTAAGTTATTAAAATCGCTTCTGGGTCTTGCCCTGGCAGGGTGGCTCAACTGGTTGGAGCATCGTCCCATACACCAAAAGGCTACAGGTTCGAACCCTGGTTGGGGTGCATATGGGAAACAACCAACTGATGTTTGTCTCACGTGGATGTTTCTCTCCCCCTTTCCTCTTTCCCTAAAATCAATAAACATATCCTTGTGTGAGGATTATTAAAAAATATAAAAAATAAAATTGGTTCTGCATCTTAATATTCGTGTCTGTAAGGTGGTATTAATGAAACCCATCTCATGAGATTTTTTTCAAGATTAAAATAATTACCACATACGAATGGAACAGTGACTGGCACACAGTAAGAATTCAGTATGTGTCAGCTATTGTTATTATTCCACATTTACACCAAAATTTCTAAACTACCACTCACATAACAAATGATGATAGTCCCTATGAGCAAGGGCCACCTGTCAGAGCCAGGGGATTGTGGAGGTCCAGAGGCAGAATGTGGCTTCTTCCAGCCAGGTGGGGCTGCCAAAGCAGAGAGCAGAACTGAGTAGTAAACAAGCAGTCAGGCTGAGCCTTCCTTAGACCAGCATGAGAACATATGGACCTGTTGTTCCTGGAACCTAGACACGGCAGAGATTCAAAACTGAACTTAGGGAAGAAGATTCTCCTAATTACAGAAACAAAGAGGAAACGATATATTAAAAATGTTTCCTTAATTTTCTATGAAAAATAAACAGTAAATACTACACTTCAAGGTAAAACACTAGAGGAATTCAAATTACACTGAGGAAAAGATTATAATGCCCTCAATTTGTAAATTACTCTAGAGAGATCTGGCCACAAATCATAACAACAAAACAAAAAGGTACAAAAATATTAGCTACAAAAATATTGTGAGTTCCAGGTAAGACCAAACCATCTACCTAGAACATGAAAAATAATTAATTTAACAAAAATCATGATGAAAAAATCCTATTCACCATAGCAACAAAATAGATAAATACCAAAACAAACTTAAGAAAAGCACAAGGCCTGTATGAAGAGAATTGTAAAACTTTACTGAAGAGCATTTAAAAAGTTAGGATAAATGAAAACAGAAATTGTGTATAAGCAGATAATCTCAATACAATAAAAACATAAATTGTCTCCAAATTAACTTACAAAGTTAACAGAATTGTTATCCATTTTTAGAAGTCTCACTGAAAACTTTGCAAATGGGCAAGCTGAGACTAAAATTTTCTTAGAAGAACAAACACACAGAACAATCAAGAAAACTCAGAAGAGGAAAAATGTCAATCACACATTAAGTATACTACAAAGTCACCATAAATATTACAGTGTAATCCTGCCTTATGAAATAGCAAAAGAACATAAATGCAATAGATTTGAGAGTTTCCAAACAGTCTTGCTTACATATGGAAATTTAGCATATGACAAAGGTGACTGCTCAAACACAAAAAAGAAGGAATGGCTTATAACTTATGGTATGAGACCACAAGTTATATAGGGATTACAGAAAATCATATTACACAACCATACACGAGATGGAGTGCAAATTTATGGTATCAGAAGAATATTTAAGAAAATGTGCCTGCAGTTTTTACATTGGGGAGTCTCCTTCAGTAAGGTTTGAAAGCCATAAAGAAAAACATTAATGGATTTGACAAAAGAAAACCAGTAGTACAAGGCACCAAGATACAAACAAGTAATTCAAAGAGAAGACATAAAAGTGGTTCATAAAATATAAAAAAATGCTAAGCACTAAAAAAAAAAGGGAACTGAAAAGTAAACGAACCATTTTCCCTCTCCAATTCAAAAATTAAAAACATTATTAAGTACAGTAGAGGCAGGGGTGAGGAGAAACAGGTACTTTAGTACATCAGTGGAAGAAGTGCAAATTAGAACAGCTTTATGTGCATCTTCATGATATATTTAAAAACTCTAGAAGGTGATATACACAAACTCTTTATAGTGGTTGCTGGAAGGCCAAAAGCAAGTTATACAAGAAATTTAACTTTGGATGTTTATTATGTTTTCATAGTAATCATAAACTATGTCAGAAAAATACATTCACATTTTAAAATTCAGGTATATAAATTTTGTGAGATTTAAA
Organism: Phyllostomus hastatus; assembly: GCF_019186645.2. Lineage (NCBI taxonomy): Eukaryota > Metazoa > Chordata > Mammalia > Chiroptera > Phyllostomidae > Phyllostomus > Phyllostomus hastatus. The sequence goes on along the minus strand of NW_025334017.1, from coordinate 6,384,106 downwards.
TTAAATATGTCTGTTAACTTATGTTCTTAGTTCTTGGCAGTATTATTCTAGGTAACTCAAGTTACCAGAAAACTGAACCCCAAATAAATGAGGTATCTTTTTTTTTAAATTAAGATTATATTTATTTATTTTTAGAGAGAGGGAGAGAAATATGGATCAGCTGCCTCTCACATGCCCCCAATCAGGGACCTGGCAGGTAACCCAGGCATGTGCCCTGACCAGGAATCGGTTTGCGGGATGATACCCAAACCTACTGAAACACCCCAGTCAAAACAATGAGGTATATTTTTAGCTGATACACTGTGGGGTGCCTAACAGAAATGATGCTTCAATTCTACCACCTTTCCCCCCAATGTATACTTTCACTTCCAGCAGTCATTTCTTACAGGCTGACTGGTTTAAGGAAGCAGAGGAGATAAGTAGGAAGGTGGAATTAACAAACAAATGGCCCAGCCTCCAGATCAGTGCTTGTCAAACTGCTATTAACAGGTAGTGAAATCAATGTAGTGGGAATGAGTGGGCTGTAACTAGAATTATTTGTAAGCAACATAATTGAATAACATTAAAGAAACGCATGTATTAAGCACTATGTTAAATGTTGCTTTATGAAGCTCCCCCACCCCATGGAGCAATTAACTTAGCAAATATTTATAGAGTCCTTTTATGTACCAGGTGCTAGAGATATAGCCATGAATAAAATAGATAACTCTGCTGTCATGGACTTTATACTGGTGGGAGACAATGTCCACTTACACTTACTTATATAAAAAGTTACGGGAAGATGGGTTCTTTCTGGAGCACACCCATGCTTTTCTTCCTTCTCAGTCACGCATCTCCTAAACTCTAAGGTTCCCCATGAGAGACTTGCAACCAAGGGAGCAACAGGCAGCAGCAGCTTTGTCTGGGGCTTTCCCCCTGAACTTGTCTCCAAGACCCCCTTTTCTCTCTGACTTTTCAGTGAGCTGACAGCAGCCCTGCCTTGGTTCACTTCTGTCACTGTGACTTTCACTTCTCAGCAAGTCCACACTGCCCTGCATGGATCACTTCTTTCCCATAATGTTTCTAGAGAGTCACAGCAGCCCTGCCTAGGCTCTCTCCTGCTGCTTCTTCTATCCTAAGCCCTTCTTTTGTTTCACTGTCTCCAGCTTTCATCTTTCATAAATGTCCTCTCAAAAACAAACAAACAAACAAACAAACAAAAGGAGAAAAAAATAAATCTGGGCGAGAGAATAGGTATGAGTATATATACATGTATATTTATGAAGATCTGGGAGAAAAAAATCAGGAGCTATTTGGGACATGTTAAGTTAAAGATGCCTATTAGATATCCAAGAGAGGAGATGGTGGATAAGCAGCTGAATATGTGTACATGGAGGAAAGAGCCCTAGTTGGAGTGGGTTCAAGAATAAGTGAAAAAGAATTAGAGAGAGAAAATGTGGTCAATTCTTTCTGAGGACTTTTACTAAAAAGAAGACTGAAAACTGAAAAACAAAACAAAACATCAAAACAGGGAAAAATTAATGACAACTGGAAGAAACCCTGCTGAAGCAGTGATCTTGAGCAGGCCTTGCTAGCAACTTAGAGTCTACCCACAGTAGCAAGAAGAAGGGAAGAGTTCATGGGCGCAATGCAGGTGGGTGGGTTACGTGGTAGCAGAAACCTGTGAAAATGCTCTTCTACTTGCCTCTATGAGTGAAATAGTAACGAAGGTTACCATCTGACAGTGAAGATAGAAAAGGTATGGCATACTTAAAGAACAAGAAGGTATAGTTATGCAGAAAAGTAGAGAATGAATAGACTGGAAATAAAGCGTAATTACCCAGCAGTTAAAAGTCAGTGTCTAAGAAATTAAGTGAAATGACACTAGTTAGCATGGCTCTGTGTTTCTTTCCATGCAGTATGAAGTACAGATAGTTGAATTTAACCCATGGGTTAGCCACAAAAGTATGATGAAGCAACACAAGGGGATGGAAGAGTGTACACAGGAGTGATTATGACAACTATAGTGGTGAGAATTAAAACTGCGTAAGGAGGGAAGTAATGTGAGAGGTGTGAGGGTGAAAAGGTGGCAGGATCAATAAATTACAGGTCTGTTGGGGTAAATAAATTATTACTGTTAGGAATTAGAGGATATTAGTTGAAAGGAAGAAAAGAATATAGTCAAACAGCCAAATGCATGAAACTGCAATTTTGGAGTGGCTGCAGATACTGGTAATGACAAAGTCCTGGATATGACTATGAGAGTAAATTAGCTGAGATACTTTTGGAAGTAAGATCACAGGAGGAGAAAAAGGAAAGGAATAAGTGGCCTGGATGTCTGTGGGGACGTACTCACTTGTATGTGCAAGGTCAACACTGTAAAACATATTTCTAGCTGGGTAATCAATATTTAAAAGCCACTGCTTCAATGTTTCACAAACTTTCATGTTCATACGAATCATTTGGAGATCCTGTTCAAATGCAGAATCCAATTCAGTAGATTCTTTAAAAAAATTGTTTATTAATTTTTACAGACAGCGGAGAAAGGAAAAGGGGAGGGAGGGAAAGGGAGATATTTACTGATGTATTGTTTCACTTATATATGCACTCATTGGTTGTTTCTTATGGTGAGCCCTGACCAGGGATTGAACCTGCAACCTTGGCATATTGGGACAACATTCCAACCAACTGAGTTACTGGGCCAGGGCCACAGGAGATTCTTTAACAAGCTGCCACATGATAGTGATGCTGCTGGTCCAGTGCAATAGCCCTTAAATAGCCTTTGAACAGCAAGGCTCTAGTCTGGACCATCAGTGTAACTGTATCCAGGAAGCTATTTATTTATAAAATGCTTCTTTAATTCATATCATGGCAATTCTCACTGAGACAGTAGTCAAAGGGTAAGGAATATCTCACAGTATTTCCTCACTTTATGGTCTTTTATTTCCTCTTTTCTATTATTCAATACTTCTTAGTCATGACCCAACCTCAACTTTTCACCTTTCTCTATTTATCAGGCAAAGACAAGTAAGCAGCAGAATCAAGATACTGCCTTATGTTTATTTTAGGAAACATTCCAAAGTTCTTTTTAAAATATGTGCTAATGACCTGCTAAATTGTTTTTATGTCAGAAAAATATACTATAATGAGTATCATAAGGTATAGCAGTCAGGGTTGAACTAGAAAAACAGAAACCATACCTGAGTATTGTATTTAAAAGAGAGAACTGAATGTAGGGTGCTTACTACAGTAAAGAAAGAGCTGAGAAGCCCAAAAGATGGTAAAGCAACTCAGAGACTGACAACATCAGGAAGCTGCTACCATCCCTAGGCTGGGAAGACAAAGTTAGAAAATCAGGGTTTCCAGAACTTAGAAGCCAGGCCACCAGTGGGCTTGGTGGGAATGGGCTTGCACTAGAGCCATACAGCTCTTCCTAAGACATACAGCTAACCCATGCAGAGAGAGAAGAGTCTTGGCTTCGCTGCTTTCAGCCTTCCATCTCTGGTGCCTCCTGTCAGCAAACCCAGAGGGGAGTCAGATGGTACAGTTACACGAGTTAGTTTTCCAAACAACTGCTTTTGGTCTACTCCCTTATTTCCTCTTCGCAAGTATAGCCTGTGCCAATTTCTGACAGCAGGCTCAGACCCATCATCTCCATCAGGTGTGTCATGACAATTCAGAAATTTAAATAAAAACTTCAAGGAAAAGGAAGTCACTTTTGCTTAGTATCCTATACTAAAGCCAACTGTTTGGCTAATTGTCTCAGGACTGAGCCATGCCTAAGAGATGGCTACCAAGGTTCAGACTTATTGAAGAAAGAGCAGATTATACACAGAAATGAGCTCACCAAAGATAAACTATGTCATGAGAACCAGAAATACAAATATACTGTTTTACCTATTATTATTGTATATACTTAAAACTATCAAAATAAAAATGGAAAAAATGGAATTTGAATATTTTTATTAACAGTTGCTACTACTAAGGAAAGATTTTAATGTGTCCACAAAGTACATGTGGGTTGGTTGAAAACTATTAATTGATCTAGTAATTTGATTCATAAACTCTATCTTTGATTTGGTACTTTAAAAATACACAAGAGTTCTGGCTGGTATGGCTCAGTGGATTGAGCATGCCTGCCTGCAAACTGAAAGGTTGCCAGTTTGATTCCCTGTCACGGCACACGCCTGGGTTGTGGGCCAGGACCCCAGTTGGGGGGATGCCAGAGGTAATCTACTGATGTTTCTCTCACACACCAATGCTTGCTTCTCTCTCTCTCCTTCTCCCGCCCTTCCCCGTCTCTGAAAATAAATGAATAAAATCTTTTAAAATCCCCTCATTGTTACTGTTATCATGTTAATTATTGACTCTTGATTATTCTGTATCCACCTAGGTAAAAGAGATATGTGTCTATTGTTTAAAAAAAAATACACAAGACATGAGAATCAACTTGCTTGCAATAGTGAATTAATATATATAGAGAGAATAAGCAGTCATAGCCTGAAAAGATACATCCAACTATCAGTTGTAAAGTCTAACTAGATTACAAAATACTTTATTTTTTATAGTTGATTAATTTCAACTTGTTATTGGGCTACAGCAATAGAACAATAATCTAGCTTGATTTTTTTTTAAATCCCTACCCGAGGATATGTTTTTTAAATTGATTTTAGAGAGACAGAAAGGAGGGAGGGAGGGAGGGAAAATGAGAGAGAGAGAGAGAAACACTGATGTGAGAAACAACAATCAGTTGCCTCCTGCACTCGACATGGCCATGGATGGGGATGGAACCTGCAATCTATGTATGTGCTCCCACCAGGGACTGAACATGCAGCCTTTTGGTATATGGGACATCGCTCAAACCTATGGAGCCACCGGCCAGGTCTCCAGCTAGATTCTTTAGCTTTCAGGGTATAAATATAATTTTTTAAAACAAATACAGACCCCAAAACAGTATGCTTATTTCAAGTTTTTAGATTTTTGCATTTTAATTTTATACTTTTGCACATTAATGAGTAGTATCACTAATAATAATAGCTAGTATTTGTTGACAAGGAAACTAAAAAATGCTTGATGGTAGTTTTTCTTGATAAGTAATTATAGGTAAGCTTAGAGCACTTACCATGTTGCCAGGCACTGTTCCAATGCTTCATATTTGTTAACTCATTTATTGCTCACAATAACTTTTGTGAGATTGCTACTACTATTATTCTCATTTTACAAATACAGATATTGATGGAGTGGTAAAGTGACTTGCCCAGCTAGTTAATGGCAGAGCCTTAATTTGAACTCTGGCAAGTGGTCCAGAGTCTTTGCTTTTACCCCTGTGCTACACTGACTCTCGTTTCATCATTAAATATAATAAAACAATATTAATGTCTTGCTGCTTTTCAATCACTTTTACAAAGTTCACAATATTTTACTATACTTATATTTTTAAAAAGTGATGGAGACTGACCTCTGCACAGCAACAAATCGAGTTTCACTGATTTTTCTGACTCATTACTAACAGACTGGACCCCTCCAGGCACATTCCATTTCCACTACCCAAAACTTTTGATTGCTTATCATCTCTTTTATAAAACTTACCAATAGTAAGGTCATGCACTGGCTGAAACCTCTTGTCTGTAAACTGTAGCAATAAGCACGATTTACCAACACCTGAAAGTTAAAAAAAAAAATTAAGATTCAAAACTCAGAGATATTAAGAAACATTTTATAAAAGCACATGGAAAATAGGAAGCCAGGGTTTCTGGTGATCTGTGAAAAACCTACCATGATTTCTCAGTGCTCTAATTTCTTGAGAAATTAGGATTGGTAATTTAGATGGAAGGTGTTAATCAAACCAAAACACCCGTTTCTCATTCTCTTTTATTCATTCAACATTTCAATCTGACAGATAAAAGCAGCAGTAACTCGTACAAGATAAGTGAGATCCTCCCAGTAGCCTCTACTACAGTGCTTATATATTTTAAAACAATTTCCTCTTTGTAGTTTATCTTCTTTTCTAAAAATAAACAAACAAATAAGCTGGCAGTCTTTGGATCTACTTTTCTGTAAAAAGTTGCTTGCTATATCTTCTGACTAATACATCTGAGGATCAATTCTAATCTGAATTGCATTCCTTCACTCTACCACCATTATTTCACCTCATTAAGGTAATGAATAACTTCCACATTCCTAAACTACAGGCCTATTTTCTATATTCGTCCTACTTGCCCTCTTATGAGAATTGGATATTGAACATCAACAGCACCTTCCTATTCATTTTCAGGCCCTTATCTTCACACTAGACCAAGTCCGCTTACTTGACAGCATCCTGCACTTCTAGAAAACACTGAAGGCAGTGATCATTCAGTGAATTCGTTTGTTCATTCATTCATTCACTCACTCACTCACGCACTCAAGTCTTTATTGAATGTTAATCATGCACTGCACTGATTTGAAGAAACGAGTGTATGGAAAACTGTTGTTTCCTTTCTCACAGTCTAACACAGGTAGAGAAATTAAACAGGCTGAATGCTCAAATCATCTATATGAACTGTAACTTGAAGTAATTACAATAACCTCCATTTGAAAGAAGAAAATGGTGTTATGAAGATGAGTAACAGAAGAGACTTAATTTAGACTGACAGGCTGGAGAAGTGACAGTTTAAGCTGTTTAGTGACTTCTGGATTATAAACTCATGAGGACAATGAATATCTTGTCACTTGCTGTCTTGTGAGAAAGACACAACACTTAATTTTGCTGAATGATTGGCCCTTTTGTCAAATGTTATAAAGATTATCAAAATTCCCAGTAACAAATCAAAAAAAATGTCCTATATATATATAGCTCTGTTTCAGGAAACAGTTTATTTGTTCAAAGTTTCTTGAATGTTTTAAAATTTTAGTTAAATGAAAATAAACTGGAATTTCAAAACATTTGACCTTAGTTTTCTTCTCTTCCTTTTATCCATGATTTTTTTTAATAGTATAAAATGCACAAAGTCTAACTCATTTTATAAGATTTCTAACTCCTTTGAACAGCTTTTCAGGTCTTGGATAGAAAGGAATATATTTTTAAAGTGTGAAAGTACATAATAGGTGAATAACTGAGATGTAAACCTTCAGTCCTTTTTTAAAATAGATTTTATTATTTAAGAGCAGTTTAAATTCATAGCCAAAACCCAGCAAAAAGTACAGCAGCAAGTTCCCATACTTTCCCTGCCCTGTAGGAAGCACAGTACCTCTTCCACTATCAACATCCCGCACCAGAGTAGTAAAAATTGTTTTGTTACAATCAATGACCCTACATGGACACATCATCATCACTCAAAGTCCTTAGTTTACATTAGGGTTTTGACAAATGTATAATGTATCCACCATTACAGTATACTTGCACTGCCCTACAAATCCCCTCCACTCCACCTATTAGTCCCTCCCTCGCCCCTTACATCTAGCAACCACTAGTCTTTTTACCATTTCCATAGTTTTGCCTTTGCCAGAATGTCATATAGCTGGAATCATACAGTATGTATGGCCTTTTCAGTCTGGCTTTTCACTTAGTAATATGCATTTAAGATTCCTCTGCATCTTTTCTTCATTTCTATTTTTAACACTCCAAATTTTCCCACATGGCACAGAAAAAATGTAATTAGAAAGCACAGATTTTATTGCTAAAGAACCTCAAGAATCATCTAACTGCCATTTAAGTGATACAAGAGCCTGAAAACCCTTTCTTACTTCACAAGAGAATATGTAGTGCTCTAGTAATGCCAACACCAGTTATTCTGACCAAGTGCTGGTTTTACAGAAAATGCTTATCCTTGGGTTCTTCACTTTCAAGAATCCACATTGTTTCTTCAGGTAATCAAAGTATCTTGGAATGCAGAGAATATATCCAAGTGCCATTGTAATGTTCCCCAAGTCTCCTTAATTTTATTACAGGCCATTTATTAGAGTCAGTTATATTTACAGGCAGCTTTTATTCAGTATTTTTTGACTTCTATTTTAATTCTGGAGAAACCTGTTTCCAAATACTTTTGGGGTATCTGACTCCAAATCACCAAACTGAATTATCATATTTTTCAGACTGTAAGATGCACTCCCCCCAATATGGGAGGAAAGGGGGTGAGTCTTATAGTCTGAATGTAGCTTGCCTGGCTCGTGGGGGGGTGGGGTGAGGGCAGTGGAGCAGGGTCACAGGTTATTAAATATCTGACCACATTTTTTGCCTCAAGAATTTTTTCCCTATTTTCCTCCTCTAAAATTTAGATGCATTTTATAGTCCTAAAAATACGGTAACTAGCCTTTTCTCAGTCCTCATCTTGTTTGATCCAAAAATAGGATCTACTTGTGCCACAAATCATAGTTTACATGCTTACAAACTCCTTGAAAGTAATCTCTTTTGGCTTTATCAGGCTGTAACTATCTCCTTAGTTTTTTAATTCTGTGACAACCGCTCCTCTTCCCTCACGAAAGCCCTAAATGCTGGAGGTTTTTTCCACCATCCAATCTTTGGTTACCTTTTCACCTGAGAGAACTAATCAAGCTCTAAAGCCTCAACTCAAGTCTACAAATTAGTCAGTGATTATCTAATCCATCTCTCCAGCCACCATTTTAACTTCACTCTCATTATTTCCAACTGCCCACTCAACACGTCCACTTTAATTCCTTCAGGCCTGAAACTCAAAATTCCAAACACTAATCCCTTCCTTTTCATTCTCCTGCCACCTTCTTCCCAACCAACAACTCAGAACAAACTCAGCCTCTCCTTCATATTTTCTTATCTCTAGACTTGCCTTCTCATGGATCACAACAAGAAACTCAAAATCACCTCAATTCCTCATTTTCCTTTAAAATCAACTATATCATAATGCTTTATAGGCTCTCCCACCAGAATGTGACCCCTAACAGAACATAAGCTTTATTAAGATGGAGACGATACTCAAGAATGTATCTCCAGCACATAATGGATACACAAGTGTTATAGAGCCTCTTTCCGTCCTCCTTTCTATTTTCTTACAAAACTGTCTTAGCTGTTAAAAAAAAAGAGGAGAAAAAAGCATCTGAGATCTTGCTTCATGGCCATTGTCATCAGTTTTCTAAAGGGCCAATCCTTATTTTATGATTAATCATACTAATCTGAAACTTTAAAGACAACTTTTACTGCATTTTAAAATCTAAGAGCACTTGTGATTGTAATTACTGTATTAAGCTGTTTTTCAAGTGCTCTATTATATGTGTTAATAGTAAAACAATTAAGTAAGCCATATCTCTAAATATTCAAGTTAAATGTAAGCTTAATTCAACAGATTTAAGGAACATTAATGCAGCTCAAGTAGCTAACCCCACAAAACTGATGCACAGACCTTTTGAGAACTTCTATTGCATCACCGGTCCAATATGCAGAAAGGAGACCTTTAACCAAAGCACCAGGGCAAAACCCAATTTTTATTCATTTTTAATGTAACCACATGTATCTCCAATGCTTGCCAAACATCAGTCTTTCTAGAAATATGTGTCTACTACGTTCTGAGTCTTAGCAACTGGATTATATCAGTAAACAATAAAGACAAAGGCTTGGCCCTTGGGAAGTAAGGAGAAAGGGACAAGGAATAAACCTTTAAAAAATGTGTGTGCGTATTTATGCACAGAAAGAGAGACAAAGAGTGAATTGCATGTTAGTTGTAAGATGTTAAGTGTAATGGTCCGGAGAAAACTCAGCCGAGTAAGGATATGGGACCTGGACGATGGGGGAAGGGAAAAGGGTGTGGTGTTTAAAGGAGGTACTCTCTCACTGACAGGAGGAGATTTGGGTAGGACTAAAGGACTGAAGGAGGAGAGGAAACAGGCAGATGGATTACTAAAAGAACACTCCAGGCTGAGGAAACAGAGCAAATGCTACGAGGTGATTATGTGCTGGAGAAACTGCAATAAGGCCAATTTGGCTAAAGCTTAGAAGGCAGGGAAGAGACATATCCATAATAGACACGGCAGGACTTAGGTTTATGTGTAATAAAATGGGAGATACATTTGCTGGAGGGTTTTGAGCAGAGGAGTGATATAATTTGACTTAAATTCTAACATTACTCTGGCTGCTACAATGACAACAACCTATGAGGAGAAGCAGATGAGAGAGGAAGCAAAGATAATGACTGGTTAAGAGGCTTTCTTTCTCAATCAAGCAAGAAATGGTGGCTTAGACCAGGGCAGTCACAGTGGATGTGGTTCAAAGTTACTAAATTCTGTATACATTTTTGAAACAAAGCCAGGAGAATTTGTTGATAGTGTTGATACAGATTTTGAGAGAAGTAGGTAAGTATGGCTCCAATATTTTTTGCCCGATCAAATGGAAGAATCAATGAGTTGGGGTAATTGTAGGCAGAGATCATTAGTTCCAGTTCAGTTATTTTGAGTTGAGGTGTTTATTGGACATCCAAGTGGTAAAGGTGAGTAGGAAACTGGATATTAGTCTAGGCTTCAGGAAAGATGTTCAGGCTGGAGACATAGTCATTAGCATAAGATGGTATTTAAAACCATGTGAAGAGAGTAACTAGCAAAAAAAAAAGACACGTTTGTTTTATAAAAACACGTGTTTTATAATTGCGGAATTAAACAGAAACAGAACAAACACAAAAGTGGCCTTCCAAATCCTTCTCTTACCACTGGAACCTGCAAGGCCTTCACACATCCTCTACTCACGGCCACTGGCACATCCCTGATCCTTCTATTTAAGTAGCTCACACTCTACATCACTTTCTATACATTAGAAGTTTTTGATGTTTACCAAAATATCCCCAAATCAGCATCAAGATTCTGAATGAATTGTTAGCATTGTATAACAGTGGTTAAAGCACTACTCAGGTAACCTTTGCTATATAGGAACATTTTAGTTTGATGTACTATGACTTCTTTATGTTTGCTTTTGTTGCCTATGCTTTTGGTGTCAGATCCAAAAAAAAATCAACGCCAAGACCAATATCAAGAAATTTACTGCCTATGTTTTCTTCCAGGGAGTCGTTTGATTTCAGGTCTTAAATTCAAGACTAATTCATTTTCAGTTCATTTTTGTATATGGTGTAAGGTAGTGGTCCAGTTTTATTCTTTTGCATGTGACTGTCCAGTTTTCCCAACACTATTTATAGAAGAGATGTCCTTTCCCCAATGTATATTCTTGGCTTCTCTTTCATGAATTTATGGACCATGGGTTTATTTCTATGCCCTCTATTCTGTTTCATTTATCTATATTTCTATTTGTATGCTAATACCATACTGTTTGGATCACCATGGCCTTTTCATATAGTTTAAACACAGGACATATGATACCTCCAAGTTTTGTTCTTCTTTATTAAGATTGCTTTGGCTATTCAACCACTCTTTAATTAATGCAAATTATTACACTTAATAATGCTGCTGAGTTTATACCATTAAGTCACCTTAACCTCTTCCTTTTCTCAGGGCCCAAGTCACTGTCCTCAGTAGGACACAACGTAGTGAAACCTGAGTACCTAAATATCACAGCAATGCCAAACAATTACATGTAACACTCATTAAAAATGCAGATTCCTAAAGTCCTACCCCAGAGATTCTGATTTAGTGTGTCTTTGGCCGAAGAATCTAATTAATAAGTCCCTCAATGAGTTTTAGGTAATAATAGGCCCCACAAGAAACACTGGTGTAAGTGCTAGGTATTCTACTGCCTTTCATTTTCCTAGTCTTTAACTTCCACCAATTTCAAGACAATTTTTAAAAATCAGTGATGGCTCTATTTTTAAAATCACAAGATAAACAACTTTAATTTAAAATATAAAAGTGTCAACTGTAATTGAACAAAAAAAGATTTTAAATAAGTAAATAAAATATGAACAAGAAAAGGTTAGAAAAGGGCCAATTCCTAACCACTTAAGAAAAGTTTTGTCCAACTGTTGTCCTGAAATGGCTGCATATTGTCATCTACTACACATAGTCCTAGAAAAAGATTAAAAAAAAAACCCAAAAGTTTCATGAATGAACAACTACAAGCGATCCACTGAAGAACTATATATTTCAAAGTCATACCAAAGAACCTACATACCACACCAAGCTATAGCGAGTGGTTTTAATATTAGTAAGTTATTTTGCAAACACAGAAAATCTTATTCTTCTCTGTGTTAACATTCCAAATTGAAAAGCATGTTAAACATGAAAAACAATAAAGTCTTCTCTTTTTAAATAAAAAATTAATAAACTCAACAAGCTTTACAGTTCGTAACAACAGTATTCAAATCCACCTGTATTATTTTATAACCTATGACCATGTACAAATTGTAGAAACTGAGGCCCATTTCCACATCTGTAAAATAGGAAAAAGAAAACAGCATTCCTACCTATTTCAAATAAATACCAGGCTCAGATTCAAAAGTTTTAGTGAGAATGTTAAGTTGAGGATTCTTCAGGATGAATATAGCTGCGGAGCAAAATCTCCAACCAAACCCATCTGACCTTGAGTTCAAATATTTAAATATGTATTTTGTAAAATGATTGAAGAAAATATTCAGTACTTAAAATGGTCTTTTAAATAAAAGGACTTCAGAGTTGTTTTTATGCTGTTGGTTTTCCACACACTGTCTCCCTTACATCTAAGATAGCAATCCTCTCTACTATTTCAGTTAGATACTGATCTGGCAGCCTACCCTTGTGGGTGTGGCCCAAGTCCTAACTGCTAGAACCTGTGAATGTGACCTTACTTGCAAAAAAGTATCTTTGCAGATGTAATTTAGAATTTCAAGACTGGAGCCTAAATCCAATGACACCTGTCCTTAAAAGAGAAGGCAGAAAGAGACAGAGATACAGGCCACTTGAAGACAAAGGCAGAGAGACTGGAGTTATGCTGCCACAAGCCAAGGAACACCTGGAGCCACAGGAAACTGGAAAAATCAAGGAGAAACGATTTTCCCTGGAGCCTTCGAAGGGAGGACAGCCCTTCGATTTATGGATTTTGCACTTCTGACTTCCAGAACTGTGAGAGAACGGGTTTTTGTTGTTTTTAAGCCCTAAAACAAGTTAATGACAATTTGTCACAAAGCCCCAGGAAACAAATACACTTATCTATGACAAGCCATCTTTCATTCCTCCTTTTTTTTTAGACTTTTAAGTTAGTCTACAATTCCTAATGTAATCAGTAAAGTAATTCAAACACTAGACATATTAATAGTGAGTGATAAAGGAAAAGGAAACAGAATATAGGGCATTTGAAAAAAATGCCACTAAAGGCTAACAGGAACGGGAAGAGATAGTCACTCAAAAAATATTAGGTACTTACTGTATGCCAGGCAGTGAGCTTAGTAATAAAGAAATAAAAGATGTTTCCAAAAGGATGTAAGCTTTAAGAAGTTAAGACATCTTTTCTCTGACACTAAAATATACACAAACCATGTATGCTAACAAGGCTTAAAGAGTTGCTAAAGAATCAATAAGATGAAAAGGAAATAGAAGATATGGAGAATGCCATGATGGTTTTCATCCTTCCTGTGATGAAAACCATCTAATATTTCTGTATCTTGTTTCATAGTATTAAAGTACTAAAACATGTATTCTGGGAGAGACCAAAGCCATGAAAATCAATAAGGGAGATAATCTCAAATGCAAGTTTCTGATTCTCAGTATTTCTTACACACTGAACCACTCCATGTATTTATTTAGCATATTTTGTGTTCTTTCTCCAATACTCAGTGACTTTTTGTCCACTTAGCTAACAGCTACTTATCTTTACAACTTAACTCAAATGCCATAACCTCTAGGAAGCTTTTACAATATGTACCTATCTTCAGCTTTTACCATATGCACCTATCTTCATACCACCTAACTCACTTCATGAAAGTGAGTTAGATGGTATTCCGGTTTTTAAATAAGGAAACTTTTTGACTGTGCATGTGTATAACATAATTAATATAAACATGTGGTTTCAGAGATAAAAAAACAATATTCTCTGGCTGTAAATATTCGAGGAAGGAAAGAACACTGATGATCTGAGATGATCCCACCACGCTGGGTATGTCATAGTCTCTAGGAAATCAAAGTTAGACCTGAGCTCAGAACAACAGAAAAGAAGTCAGGCCTCACTGGAAGGTAAAATTCACTTAAAAAACCGACTTAGGAAGAGCCCCAACCACTATTTAATTGCCACGATTTGCTGCACAGCTATGGAAATACAACAGTGAGTGGAGAAGCCTAACCTAAGCAGTTTACTCCTTACACCGTGCATTCTTTAGAAAACCTCTTTGCCTTTATCTCCTCCCAAGTTTTTATTTTTTCCTGCACTTTTAAATTTAAATTTTTAAAAACTGATGTTAGAGGAAGTGGGAGAGAGAGAAATCAGTTTGTTGTTCCATTTATTTATGCATTCATTGGTTAATTGTTGTATGTTGGCTTTGCAGGATGACGCCCAACCGAGTCGCACTGGTCAGGACTCTTGGCAAAGTTTTAAACTCTGTATTTTCCTTTTCTCTTTGTGTGATGTCACCTTTCACCCTCACCTTCACTATCCAATCTTCTGCCCTTCCAGTGTTTTAACACTGACATGTATCCATTACTTTTATATTTTAAAAAAAAATGAAAATGAGCCTGTATTTGAAGTATGCACTCTCCTGAAGTGTAAAGCGCCTCAAATTATCTTCATCTTTAATTTTTTCATTCCCTACAACATCCTTCCCTAAATTCTGTTAATTCTGCCAGTAACATTCTCTTCACCCTCACTACTATTGTCTTACATAAGGCTTTTTTTTTTTTTTTACCTCCTACCTGGACCAGTGTAATAACCATCTAACTATGCACGAGCTTTCTAATCTATCCTACATACGACTGCATCAGGGAAGGATGAGAAAAGAAGACAGAAGGAAAGGATTACATTTAACATCTAGTGTGTCTCTGCCACTACTGTATGAATATATATGTCTGTGTGTGTATCAAATACTTTGATACAAAGTACTTTGATACAAGTACTTTGTATCAAGTACATATATCTTCTAACTTAATCATAACTATAATTCTGTACTCTTACCTTTCAAAATGTCAATCTTTCCTACTGACTACAGAACAAAGTTCAAACTCTACATAACCTGTCACAACCTAGTACCTACCTACATAGGTCCAATTCATGTAATGAGTTTATCTTTCCAGCCTTATTTCCAACAACTTTCTAACACAGGGTCTATACTACAGTGAGACTGGATGATTTATAGTGAGAAAGGTATCAAGTGTGGCACTTAGCAGATGTGCAGTAAGTGACAACTACCTTTCCATTTTTTCTTATTTTCACATTTTGATTATTTACTTTTCTAAGCTTTTTCAGGTAACTCAATCAGAGCCCATACCACGTCTACCAGCACTACCAAACCATAAACCCCTTTACCCCTTAAGGGCTGAGACATACCTAATTCCCTTTTTAAATCTTCATAGTAGTACCTAAACCTGTTTTATATTTGGTAAACTTTTACTATTGTAGCCTTCTGCATTTCAAAGTACATCACCAATTTAAGATAAAAATACTGGATTTGACTTGGATCCTGTGTGTAACACTGATAGAAAAAGTTGTTTCAGGTCTCTGGGCCTCATTTGCTTATTTGTATAGTGGCAATCATACTATCTACCTTATTCATAAGGTTATTGTGAGGAATACGAGAGTCAGCATGAGGAGAATAAAAGAGATACTACTTTATCCACTTCATTTTTGTTCCCCAATGCCTAAAGGCAGGCTGACACTTTATCCCATGCTAAGGCCAGAATATTCTATACACACTGTATTACGCCCTTATCACATTATGCTCTTATTATAGTTTATACATCCACCCTCCTTCCTCAGGAGCAGTAACAATCACCTTTTTGTACAGTAGTCCCCCCTATCTAGGGGGACACATTCCAAGACCCCCAGTGGATGCCTGAAACTGTAGATAGTACTGAACCTTATTTACACTGTGTTTTTTCCTATATGTACATACCTATGAAAAAGTTTAATTGATAAATTAGGCACAGTAAGAGATTCACAATTATTAACAATAAAATGGAAACATTGTAACAACATACTGAAATAAGTTTATATGAACGTGATCACTCATTTCAGGGGACCCCTTGATGAAATCTTCCTATGGGCTCAATGCTTTCTGGTGCAACACAATGCTGTCAGTTAGAACGCATTTTCTGTTTGTGTCTTCTACCCATAAACTGAATGCCTTTTCCATCTTAACTATGCACTTATGAACTGTACCTCTAACTTACTATGCAGCTTGAGGTGTGAGAGTAAAACTAGTACGACTGCTTCCCTCTTCACAATTTCACAGATACGTCTGCTCTTGCCATAGATCTTAGCAACCTCAGCATACAATTTTTTGTCTTCCCTTATTAAGTTGAGAACTTTCACGTTTTCACTTAAAAGAAATAATGTATGACTTCTTTTTGGCATATCTGAATTGCCAGCATCACTACTCCTGCACTTTGAGCCATTTGTAAGTAAGGTGACTTGAACACAAGCACTGCGACGCTGCCACTCTGGATCTGATAACTGAAATTGGCTACTAGGTGACTAACTAGAGGCAAACATTTACAGTGTGGAGACACTGGACAAAGGGATGATTCATGTCTGGGCAGGATAGAGCGGGACAGCATGAGATGTCATCACACGACTCAGATTGGCACACAATTTAAAACTTACGAGTTGTTTATTTCTGGAATTTTCCACTTAACATTTTTGGACACTCAGCTATATTCTCTGCCATACAGTGGTCCTCTGCCATGCTCCTCCAAAAAGGTCTGGCTGCCAAAATTTGTTCCTTTCTTCCATGCTCTGCCTCAGTCTTATAGGTAGTGGCTATGCCTGCTATCTGCTTCTACTGTATTTAGTGTTCTTTCTACCTTTTAGCCAAATTTCCATTACTCTAATTCCACATTATAGTTAATGATTCTTTTTAAGATTTAAAAAAGATTTTATTTATTTATTTTCAGAGAGAGGGGAAGGGAGGGAGGAAGAAGGGAAAGAAGCATCGATGTACAAGAGACACATTGATCAGCTGCCTCTCAAATGCCCCCAATCAGGGACCCAGCAGGCAACCCAGGCATAGGCC
Source organism: Phyllostomus hastatus (assembly GCF_019186645.2). NCBI lineage: Eukaryota > Metazoa > Chordata > Mammalia > Chiroptera > Phyllostomidae > Phyllostomus > Phyllostomus hastatus. Next base: position 6,367,049 of record NW_025334017.1, on the reverse strand, counting down.
CTGACTGGGAGTCGAACCAGTGACCTTTCAGTTTGCAGGCCGGCACTCAATCCACTGAGCCACACCAGGCAGGGCTAAATTTTTAAAAAGTGGAAAATAAAATGGAGCACCTGCCAATTTTCAGAGGAAATAAATGATAAAGACTATTAAAGCTAGTAACAAGTCAGATAGCAGGATGTGGTAAAAACAGCATCATTTTCCTTTCTGTCCCAACTCCTGAGACCTTCCCCTGCTAGGTTTGTGTAATGGTGGAGGAGGACTGGAGTGTTTGAGAAGAATCATAGGGAAGGAAACTGAAGTTAAACTACTTTTCAGAATCTTGTGTCACAGTTTCTTGGAATCACAGAAGTCCTCTGTACAGTGATATTAAACAGTAGGCTGTAACCAGTTAGGTCATGAAATCAATTTAAGGGATCACAACTAGCATCAAAAAATGACTGAACAAAATAGCAAATATTAGACTGCATGTACTACACAAAGTTAGAATAGTACTGTTTGGAAACTTTTGTTTTAGAGCTATATATACACTTACATATCTGAACACTGGCTTGCAATGTATTATGTACCTATTACTGTGGCTTGTAAAAAACAAACTTGGAAATTACTTTCTAGTATTTAACCACACATCCAATGAAAGAAGTCATCTACAACAATTTTGCTAGTATTTGTGGGAAAATAAATCAACTAAAGAATCTAGAATACTTCTATTCTCTTTCAATTAACATTTACAAGACAGAAATCAAGGGGGAACTGACTGAATCATCTGTTAGCAATTTAACATAAAATAAATACAACTTGGGTTCATGAGTTATCCACCAGGTGACAATTCTATTACATAAACCTCTTCGTAAAAAGATTTTTCCATTAGGTGAAATTAGGATGACCCTTTGCCATGGTTTGCCAGGGGCAGGCTCAGTTACTTCTGTTGTTCTGAGAAAGTATGGATCAGCTTGGAAGATGTAAGTTATATGTTTCTCTAAAACACTGGCTCTCAGAGCATGGTCAGTGGACCAGCAGCATCAGCATTATCTGCAAACTTGTTAGCATGCAAATTATCAGTTCCAGACTTACAGAATCAGAAACTTTAGGGTGGAGTCCTAAAATCTGTGTTTTATGCAGCTCTCCAGGTGATTGTGATAGGCACTGAAGTTTGAGAACTGCCCTAGACACAACCAACTAAAATGCCAGTTTCAGTGTCTAATCCTGTTTAGTTCTCTAGCTACAAATACTCTGAAGCCACTGTATGTAGTATAACAGATAAGTAACTGAAAATACTGGAGATCTGTTTCACCACAGTACAGATTAAATTCAAAACATGATTACTGTATTTTGACATGTATTATGCATACTTTTTGGCCTAAATTTTTGAGGGAAACATAAGGATGTGCATTAGACATGGATAGTACTAATTCTGTATCTATATACATGTTTTTAATTCTTTTATTTTTGCTTATGCATTAAAAGTGTAACTCTAGAGAACAGTGTCTGTATGCAAAATAATACCCTGGAATATGATAATCAGTTTTGTTTCTAAATATAAATAAATAATTGATTTAAAAAATTAAAACAAAAGATTTTTCCCTGAAAGTTTGAGACAAAAACATGGGTGTACATTATATATAGCAAAATATGGTACCTTGGTTTCCATGGTTGTCTCTGTCATTTACCCAGATTAAAATAGCTGGACTACGTGCTCGCTGCCAAATACTCAAAGGACCCAAATCAATGTGGATATTTCTTTTTTATTGCATCTATGGAGTCCTGTAATCATGTTTATGCTAATGCGTTCTTGTCTTGTTTAAAATATCTGCATGGCCTTTGACAATCTGAAGGTGAAAATATGTTACCTTTTCATACACAATGTTTTCTGACTATAACACTAAGTCTATGAAATCAATAAAGTGAGAATGATAACCTTATTTTAAAGATGAAGAAACTGAGGCTTAAGTGATATTGTTATAGGGTGCAGCCAAGAGGGGGGACCCCAAATGGGCATTTAAAATGGGGTCCAGAACTCAAGGTGTCTAGGAGATTTTAGGATGTCTTGACCTGCCCCCCCCCCGCCGCCCCCAGGGTGTGGGTTGAGGGAAGGGACACGTGGAGCAGGGCCTTTGAAAGTTGTTTCTCATAGCAACAGCCTTGCAGCTAACCTCTGGCGTGGTCATTTAACATATCTATAGCCTTTGGCTGGTCGCTTAGATATGTTAAATAGCTGTGGCCATGCTCAGAGCCAAGGGAATGGAAGTAACTACTGCACCAAGGCGTAACTGGGGGGGCAGGTCCCCCGAGTTACAGCACCTGCGTGGGAGCTTGGAGAAGACTGGCTCCAGGACTTGGGGCCACACCTGCCCAGACTCATGATGGCAGTCCAGTAAAGCTGGAAGGGTATGAGTTCTGGCATGTGAAGCCGAGTGTGGGAGGAGTCGGAAATGGGGCTGCAGAGGAAGATTGGCTCGGGGAATTAAACCAGATGCAGCAGCCACTGGAGAGAGAACCACACAGCTTTAGCAGAGTGAAGACTCCCGCGGCCCTGAGGGAGAGAACCACGCAGCCTTGACAGAGTGGAGACTCCCGCAGCCCTGAGAGGGAGAACCACACGGCTCTAGCAGAGTGGGCACTCCCGTGGCCCTGGGAGAGAGGACCACGTGCCTTTGCCAGAGTGGGGACCCCCCGCAGCCTTAGAAGGGGGAACCACCACCTGGTTTTAGTAGAGATACTGGCGACTCAGCTGAGGGTGCCAGGAACCCAGGAAGGTCTCCCAGTCTAGATCGAGTGCTAACTGGGAATAACCAGAGGACTGCCTGAGTCATGGACTTCTATTTCCTTTCCTGAGATATGGTACTCTGGACTGAGCAAAGGAGGAAGGAAGAAAGGACTGTGTCTGTTTGTGGGTGTTTTAAGGGACTTTGGGATTTTGGTGAAGACATTAGGTCACTACTTTAAGTCTGTATAGCATTAAATAAACATTTCCTTTCCTTTTCACAAATCTCTGGCATTGAGAGACGTCTTTCCTCTGGGGGCGGACATAACGGACCTGGGGGCTTTTTTTTTCAATAATAGTATATCATCCCAGGCCCCCCCTTTTTTGTTCTGTAACAATATGTCTTAAGATAACAAAGAGGTAGAACTGAAACTCAACATTGGGTTTTTGATTCCAAACCATATTTTCCATTATACTACCCAAACTCCTGAATTTGTTTTTGTAGATACATATTACTATTCACACCCAATTATCTCTCCTTACTAAAAAGAATGTATCCTCACTTTTCAGACATTAGTAGCAGTATCAAGAAGAAGGAGGGAATATTCATAAGCTAAATGACTCTAACATGGCAGAAATTTAATGAAGAAAGGTTTAAAAAAATGAACACTATTTCTTTGACACTGATTTTATTCCAAACAGTAATGTTCAAATTAATATATCAGGTGTATTAATACACTTAATCTGACCATTTTCCTAATTCTTTCATAAGCAAAGATTCCAAATAAAAAATGCACATTTAGATGTGCACTTTGGAATACAATGGAACAAAGTAGCTTGAAGAGGGTATTTTTTCAGAATGCGATGGAAGGAAGGTGTCTGAACGTAAAAGTACACTATAATCATTATACAAAACTTATTGTACATGATGTAAAAGTAGTATGTTATGATACAAATGGGTATTAAATTTAAGGCTGTAAGTAAAAAGAACTATTTCATGCAGTTGCCAGAAACTAATAAGACCCGAGAAGTACATGTTAACAGTAACTAAGTCAAATTGTTAAATTCCCAAACATAGACTACGCATCAGTCAACACAATTAATGTTGAGAGTAGCCTGTTGAATTTAAGTGAAATTATACAAAGCTCAAAATCAAATATTCTAATATTTTTCTTTTTAATTAATTATATTTTATTGATTATGCAATTACAGTTGTCCTGATTATTTCCCCTTTGCCCCCCTCCACCTAGCACCCCCCACTCCATGAGGCAACCCCCCACCATTGTTCATGGCCATGGGTCATGTGTTTAAGTTCTTTTGCTACTCTATTTCTGATGCTGTACTTTATATGCATCCCCATGGCTATTCTGTAACTACCTAATTGTACTTCTCTTCTCAATCCCCTCACCTCTACACCCATTTCCCTCACACCCCCTTCTCATCTGGCTACCATCAAAACATTCTCCTATCCATGATTCTGTCTCTGTTGTTCTTGTTTGCTTGTTTTTTAGATTCAATTATTGATAGATACATATTTTTTGACATTTTATCGTTCATAGTTTTGATTTTCTTTTTCTTAAATAAGTCCTTTAACATTTCACATAATAATGGTTTGGTGATGATGAACTCCTTTAGTTTTTTTCTTGTTCAGGAAGCTCTTTATCTGCCCTTCAATTCTAGTCCCTGCTTATCAGGACTTTTCTGCCCTCTGTGGAGGATCAGCTGTGCAGGGGCAGGGTGGTGGTGCTCTCTCCCGGTCTGCAGCTATCTACTGGGTGCAGTGGCAACTGGGGTTTCCCAAATGGTGCAGGCCAAGGTCAGCCCCTACCAGTGTTTCACCCCGAGCCACCCTGCCTGAGCTATAAAGCAATGTGAGATGGCTGCTACTTTTGTCAGGTGTGGAGATTCCCAGGAGAAGCCAACCTGTGAAGCTAGGCTGGTTGCTGCTAGTGCCAGGCCTGGCACTACTGCTTCTTTAATAGGATTTAGTAGATTGTGAAGCATAAGCCAAGACCAGCCATTCATATGGAAAAGCAGCTTGGGTAGGCCAGTAAATTGTACAGGGTGGAGACTCTCGGGATCTTCGAGGTGGGTCCCTCAGTGTTAGCTAGGTTAATGGGATCTCAGATATGACGCCAGCTTGCCAGTTCTATGGGGGGAGGGTTTAGAAAAGGGACAATGGTCTCTGCTCGCTTTGATGCCAGATACTTCAGTTTCTCCCTGTATGCCACTGATGCCTTTCAAGCTGCTGTCCCAGTGCTGGAGCTCAGAGGAAGTGAGTCTGAGTAGGTGAGTCCATGTGTGGGTTCTTTAAGAGGAACTGCTTGGGGCTCCAACAGTTTCTTATACTGACTCAATCTGGTTTTTGCAGCCAGAAGTTATGGGACTATCTTCCTGGCACTGGAACCCTGGATTGGGGGACCTGGTGTGGGGCCAGCTCTTACCACATCTGTGCCCCTCCTACCAGTCTGGATGGATGTGGTTTCTTTAATTCTGCAGTTGTCAGACTTCCATTCAACTCAATTTCTGATGGTTCTGAGTGATGGCTGTGCAACATTTTAGCTGTAATTTTGATGTCATTTTGTGAAGAAGTGAGCCATGTCTGACTACACTGCCATCTTGACTGGAAGTATTTTTTTTTAGTGGAAGGTAATCTGGCAGTATTTCATCAAAATCTAAAATTTAAATCCTTGCTGAACTACAAATTTTACTTGTTACGCAAATGCTCAAGAACCCTTACCACAGCACCGTGTATAATATTCACCAACAGGTGTGGTGGACACTTGTTGTTTCTGGCAATCTAGTATAAGAGAAGTCTTCTTTGAGATCCCTGGCAGCAAGGGCACAGACATGTGACCTAGGCTGAGCCAATCAGATGCTACGGTCCAGAATATAGAATCCTGAAGGAGTGCTCCACTACTGGGGACTATATGAACAGAGAGACTGCACGGTGGCCATAGTGGAGATGAGAGACCACTGGCATATGCCCAGCATCTTTTTCAGAAGGCTATACTCACAGCAGGAATTTGGCTGTGGCTTGCCTTCCTTGGTTTTGCTATTTTCAAGCTCGATTATACTGCTTTCCTATCAATTCTGTGGAGCACCCAATCTTTCCAATAAAATCATCTTCTGCTTAAGTTAACCACAGAAGGTTTCTGCTATTTGAAACCACAGGTCAGGACTAACAGAATCAGGAACTGATTAAACTATGGTTCAGCTTTGCAGGTGTTTAAAAACAATTAGACTTATATGTGATGATATGTTAAGACACCCAAGAGTCACCCTTAAGTGAAATAAAAGGCACAAAACAGTACTAACTGTATAATCCTATTGGTGGGATTGGGACACACAAACGTATAAGGACTTCTACAGAAAATTTCTAGAAGGATACACAAACCACTGTTTACCATATTTATGTAATGTTGCAGAGAATTTAATTTTCATTTTTACCATGAGAACTTAACACTTTTATATGTATATATAAAGGATCTATTTTAAGATCAAACACTATGTACCTTTATTGGCCTCATCCAACAACCTCCATAGTGATGTGGTATTTCAATAACTAGCAAAAACTTCTAGTGTGACCAAAAATAGTTACACTATTGTTAACGTTGGTGTGCTAAGAAAATTACAAGGTAGCCTGTAAGTAAGATAATAAGTTGTGAAATAAAAAGACTTTGGTTTCTTTTTTAAACTCCTAAAAGTCACTCAGGGATACTAATCAGCAAAACTTTGTAACAAAACTTATTTATGACTAAGGCTGAAAATTCACCTATTCACACTGAAATCCAACATGATTTTTCCATTTCTCAGGTAAATTCTGCAAGAATGGAAACATTAAGCCAGAAAGGATGGAGAAAAAATGCCAAGAAAGAAAAAAAGGTTAAATGCTGGAAAAGGTTCATTAATTTATGTCACAAAGTTACTTAAAGGTAGAAATTTCTCCTATTTAGAGATGGGGAATATGCTACTTCTTTGAAGCTATCCAGAGGATTAAAAACCCGACGCTCTGCCACACAATGCTCTTTACAAAATGGTCCTAAGATTCCTTTAGTCTTAAGCCCCCACAAGAACCTGACAAAAAAACCTGTATCGCCACACTCTATATAACACTGCTGATATAAGGTCATCTAGCCTTCTTGGTGAAATGAAGGACTGTGAGGAGTTCAGCTCAATTTAGTTTCCCACAGATAACAAATATAAAAAACAGAACAAAAGCACAAACTAATTCTACAGGATTATTAAATGGAGAATTATTCAATAAGTGCTCAATAAATGTTTACCAAAATCTGAATCTGTCCTGAGCCATTCATGTTAGTTCCCATGAATTCTCTCCATGCTCCTTCATTACTTTGTACATATCTCTATTACACTACCTTACCATTAGTGTCCTTCTATCTTTAAGGTAGAATAGTCATATTCATTTTTCTAACTCCAACATAGGGGCTGCCCACATAGTATCTTAAACTTCTTTAAAAAGAAAAAAAAAATTGTCCTGGCCGGGTAGCTCAGTTGGTTAGAGGGTCATCCTGATATGCCAAGGTAGTGGGTTCGATCTCCAGTCAAGGCACATAAAAGAATCAACCAATGAATGCATAAATAAGTGGAACAACAACTGTATTATTTCTTTTCCTCCCTCTAAATATCAATTTAAAAAAACTTTTCTTTTATTGAATCTAAAGAGAATTTCAGGATCAAAAACCTGACATTTTGCAGACTAGCATGCAATCTTGCTTCCTTCAACTCAAGTAATTACAATTTGAATAAAATCAGCATAGTGAATAGCCTTTTTTACAGGCAAGATCTCTTCCTGAACCACCACTCCCACCTGGTAACTTAATCCTAGGATGCTCAACAAATAGGGAAAATTTTCTCTAAGATATTACTATTAATAAAGCACTTTTCAGCTTAGCAGGCACCTGCACACAGTGTTTACTTCAAACTCACAAAGGTCCTCTGAGATAGGTAAGTCAGGCATTACTGCTACTTTTTTCTAGGTGAGAAAACTGAAGTTAAAGCAGTTTGCACTTTACCGAAGTAAAAGGCAGAGGAGCCACCACACTAATCAAGATATTCTAATTACAAATACTAGATTCTTAGAACATTTTCAAGAGTGCTAAGCTAAAATAACCAGGAAGAATCTACAGTATCAGTGAAGAACCTGATAGGGTGCAGTAGGCAGGTATTATACACATTTTATAAACAGAGAACTTAGGGATTTAAATTAATTTGCAAAAATAACACTTAGTGGAAAATATTCTCTTTCCATTACTCTTTCTTCTATACGTCCTACAAGAAAGAGGTGACACTATATATGCTTGGGAAACATGACCACCATGTTGTTGCCTGTGTGGAACATGTGCCTGCCTCACCCAAAAGCCCATGGCAAATGGGCTTACCTGTGATCCTCCCCATGTGACTGAACCAAGGTGGTACCTAACAGAAACAAACTCAAATTTATAATTAAACTCCCCTGGTAAAAGCCTCTCAGATTGATTTTTTTTTAAATATAGCAATGGGTTATATAAAAAAACACAGGCCTTAAAAAAAGGTGATACAGTAGGGTTGAAAGAACAAGAATGAAAGTTCACTGAGTGTAACTACTCTGGAGAATGATTAAAATTGGCTGGTAACACAGAAGATGTATATACCTTCCACCACAATTTCATTTCAAGGTGTATCTCCAGGAACTTTAGCACACATGTTCAAGGAGACAGGCACATAAATAATCCATGTGACACTATCTTTTACAATATAACAACCTACCCTAAAGTTTCCTTAAGTAAAAAGACTGGGAAAACTGTAGAGTAGCCAGACAAAAGAATATAAAATTAAACCAATCAAGCAATTAATATCAACAAAATTAACTAAAACATATTAATACAGATAAATCCCTAAAATAATGTTAAACAAAAAAGTTTCAGGGCAAGCACAATTCCATTAATATGAAGTTGAAAAAAAAATAAAACATTGCACATTGTTTACAAATACATAGTAGTCATCTGGAAACTTTCATACAAATAATAAACACCAAATGCAGGAGACAGTCACCTCCAGGGATGAAAAGAGGTAAAAGGGCATAAGGGGCTGCGACTGTATCTGTACAAAACAAAACAAAGCAAAACAAAAAAAACTCTGATTCTAAGAAAAAAGAATAGAGGATGAAAAAGTACCTGTTAGGCAAATATGAAGCAAAAGTTAATATTCAAAAGTATCAAACACTTGAATAACAAAAACTACACTACCAAGTATATAAAAAGCAGAAGGTAACTTCAGGACAAAAGAATTACTCTTTAGCAAGATGTAAAGATTCAGTTCAGCCCTGGCTGGGTAGCTCTGTTGGTGAGAGTGTTATCCTTATATGCCAGAGTTGTGGGTTCAATTCCTGAGCAGGGCACATGCAAGAGTCAACCAATGAAGTGGAACAACAAATAGATCTCTCTGTCTCTGTCTTCCTCGCTCACTAAGAGCAACAGCAACAACAACAACGAAACACCTGATTCCATATGCATCTTAGAAATAAGTCCTCAAATTTACTGGGGAAAATAAATTCTATCTGCTAGAACTATGAAAAAAATCCACTGTCATAATAGGAGATGTTAACATCTCACCCCAAAACTCAAAAAAGACTATTAATATAGAAGACATGACCCACACAAATCCCAAGTCTAATCTAATGGAACTGTATGGAACCCTGCACATACACAAGAACACACTTTTCAAGCATAAATAGAATATGTCCAAACACTGAACAAGTACTCAGCTACAATATTAGCCTCAAATGTTGAAGAATCAATACACATAGTCTGTTTTTTTACCTAAGTGAAATAAACTCAAATCAATAATGAAAAGACAGTTAAAAAAGAAAAAGAAAAAAATTCTTAAAACCAAAAACACACATTCCTAATTATCTCAAAGGATGAAAGAGAAGCTATGAGATGAAAACAAAGATTTCGGAGTGGCCAGTTCCCCAAGGCCTGCTTACACAGTTTTTCTTGGATTCCTATTAGCACTCTTTAAATTCTTACTAAAAACATCTTTACAAGCTAGTTGGAGTAGGTTTCTGTTCTTTGTAATAAAATAGGTCCTTCCTAGAACAAATTCCTAGAGTCTTCTACTTTTTCGTTGCTGTTTTTTTCTTTTTTTATCATGGAGTCTTTCTAAATCATTAGTGGACATTGATGGTCATAACGACTAGATAAAGCAAGGCTGGAGAAAAGAAAAGAAGAGATACCAGTACTTGGAATAAAATGAATCTTGATAAACAACTTTCAATCTTGTTAAACCAATTCTGACAAACTAAGGAACTTTCCATAAAACATCTAGATGCAAACAAATATGGTGAATACAAGAAAACACCAATCTAAGCTAGGAAACAATTAGAGTCAAGGATGGCAGATTCCTCAAAGTATCAGCTGGCCCCAAAGGAGCAACCTAAATGGGGGTGTGGTGTGCTGTGTGTGTGTGCACGCATGTGTGTGTTAGGGGAGATAAACATAGTAGGACACATAGAAGGCAAAAGAAATAATTTTGCTATGAACAGCATTCCTATACAACACTGGTCAAGTTTGGGTTAGTTTTTCAAATGCATATAGACAAAATATGGAAACATTCAAAGCAGCAAGATTAAAAGTAAAGATGAAATATTAACTATTTCTTATTTGTAACAGTGTTGCATGTGTTATCTCATGTATTCATTCCATTTTATAGATGAGGACATTGAGACTGAGGGAGATTCAAGAGGTTACTCAAGCTCACTCAGCTGCTGGGGAGCAGAGAAAGGACTTTCCGTGTTTAATAGAGGACAATTCTGTTCTATTTTGCATGAGTGGAGGTGGTTGGTTATGTTTTAGTAAAGGGAACTGAGGGACTGTATATTACCACAGCCACTCAACAGACAAAGAAGTCAGTCAGCAGAAGAGGTCTGATGTGGAATTTGAGGGAATGGGGAGATATGTATGACATGGAAGACAGAGCATAGACTTTGGAGTCAGAAATACCTCGGCTCAAATTCCAGCTTGGTCAGTTACTGGTTGTGTGATGTAAAAACTAGTCTCCCTTTCCTCACCTGTGAAATGTAGCCTTCCTCATGGATATTACTGTTCAGATTCAAAGAGTTGAACCATTAGAAAAGGCTATATATGTAGTATAAATATACCAGCTGTTTGTTTACATTTTTCATTACACTGCACTACATTAAACCCCATTATCAGTTATAATTAAGTGTAATGCATGCACATACTTTAAAAAAAAAGATATAATTAGGGTAAATGAGTAGGGTTTTCTGTTTGTACCGCTTAGCACCCACTTCAAAAAGGCATACGTAATAGTCACTGTCAAGAATTAAAGTTGCTTCTAACTTCAACTTACTGCTTCTATCTTGTTTCTACCAGCCGACTATGGTAGGCAGCATAGTGTCCCCCTAACCCCCCACCACACAGACACACTAGACAGACTCGCACTCATTCCCAGAACCTGTGAATACATTAGCCTTCAAGGCAAAGGGAACTCTGCAGATATGATTAAGATTACAGACTCTGAGATATTATCCTAGATTATCCAGGTAAACCCAATCTAATCACAAGTCTTTAAAAGCAGAAAACCTTTCCTGGCTTTAGTCAGAGATGGGAGGACCCAAGAAGTCAAAAAGATTTGATACTAGAAGGACTTAATCCCTTGTTGTTGGCTTCGAAGACAGAGAAAGGGAGTCATGGACCAAGGAATGTGGGTATATGGGTGGGCTCTAGAAGGTGGGAACAGCCCTCAGATGAAAGCCAGCAACAAAATGGAGATTTCAGCCCTACAGCTGCAAGGAACTATAAATATACTACCAACATCATGAATGAGCAAGAACCCTCCACAAAGAGACTCAGTCCTGCTAAAACCTTGACATTAGCCGTGTGAGACATGTATCAGACTCCCCCCGCCCATTTATTTATTTTTAGAGAGGGGAAAGGAGGGAGAAAGAGAGGGACAGAAACATCCATGTGTGGTTGCTTCTTGCACACCCCGACCAGGGACCCGGCCTACAACCCAGGCATGTGCCCTGACTGGGAATTCAACTGACTACCTTTGATTCACAGGCTGGCACTCAATCCAGAGCCACACCAGCCAGGGCATGTGTCAGACTTCTGACGTGTACATGAACTTAGGTAGAACTTCAGAACTGTAAGATAACAAAATTGAGTTGTCTGAACTGCTAGGAGTGTGGTAGTTTGTGGTAGCAACACAAAACCAATACAGCTTTTCTCTCATTTGCCATTAAAAAAAAACTGTAAGGTTGCAGGGCATGCTTTCCCTCAGCCCCCAGGTCCCCTCTTCCCCCCTACTTGCCCAGGTTATTCTGTCTCAGGGAACATATCCTGAATTGCAACCAGGGGAGCAATGAGATAGGCAGAGGCAGCTTGTGCAGGACTAATCCCCTGAACCTATCTCCAAGGGCCCCCTTTCTCTGACTTTTCAGGGAGCTAAAAGCAGCCCCGTCTTGGCTCACTTCTGTCACTGTGACTTTTACTTCCCAGGGAGGCAACAGCAGCACTGCCAGCTCACTTTCCCATAATGTTTCTAGAGAGCCAGAGCAGCCCTGCGTAGGTTCTTTCCTGTTGCTTTTCTCTCCTAAGCCCTTCCTTGTTTCACTGTCCTCAGCTTTAATAAATGTACTCTCAAAATTAAAAAACTAAACTAAACCTTTTTTTATAATAGGGTCCTTAATCCTTTTTGAACAGGGGAAATAAATTGGTCAATGCATGCATCCTACCCAGCAGAGGCTACCTAGAACACATTCGTGGTTCTCTAAAACACCAACTTTGTGCCAGGCATCGTCTCTTGCTTTTAAAAATATCACTGCAGCATGCATCCATCAATATTTATTTTCTTCCTTTCCCCCTCCATTTTAACAGGAACACAGCTAACTGTCAACTACACCTGAATATGGGAAAATTTGAAGAGAATAGTGGGAGAAACGTATAGAGCTACCTCATATCGCAGTTATTAAAAGTAAAAACTTGTAAGAGGTATGAGTAAGAGGAGGAAGGAAATAACTAAATAAGTTGCCCCAAATGACATAGCTCAGTTTCATCATCTATAGAATGGTAACTTCTTGTATCTGTTGAAGGACTAAAAGATAAAAAGCTTTTGATATTGTGTATTAACTATAAAAAGTATACCAAATTCCTCATGAGAATCTACTACATAGACATAGTGCCAAAAGCTAATGTGATACAAAATTCTATATAAATTCAGCCTGGATATACTTACGCATGACTTAAAATCCAAGAAAGCAGAAAATGTGGCATTAAAAAAAGAATCAATTTTAGAAAAACAGTCAAACAAAAAAGGCCTATGACTGACCGACCGGTAGAGGGGGAATGTCATAGTACTACTACTATTACTACTACTAGGAACAATGCTTTTACAAAATACGGGTGTCCAGAATTCACTGCAGATCTGCTAAAACAGCATCTCCAAGGATGAGATCCAAGTCATCTGAGTTGACAAACACTGCAGGAATTAAAGTCGGTGACTATGCATGCATATCATAGAGGGAATCTAGCTAGCACCTTGTTGCCAGGTGTCTTTTGCTTCCAAGTGAAGGATAACAGCTAGAATGTAGAGTATTACAATTTTGCAAATAAACGCAGCTGACAGAATCAAATGGGAAAGTTTTGTGTAAAAAATGAAGTTAGAAAGGGGACAAGTGGTTGCATCTTTGTAGCAACAGACACAGCCTCACTTACAGACTGAGGATGAGCAGAGAATAACAAAATGGAGTAAGAAGAGCTGGACCAGAGTGAGAGGGAAAAACAGCTGAGCTAGCAAAATTAGGATCTGCTCAAATAAAACAGCAAAATTCCTGGTGACTATAAGAGGAGGAGAGCTGCCAAGATAAAATAGGAGAGGGAAGCAGTGGGGACAATAAAAAAAATTAATTTCTTGTTGGAGGAGGAGCAGGAACTGGACAAAAAGGACAGGAACACTGAGAAAGCAGAGAGGGACATTGTTTGAGACGAGTAGGCAGGTTCACTAGGAAAGTGGAGGAGCGGGAAAAATGAAAATACAGGTCAAGGCCTCTATGGTTCAATATAAAGTCTCAGGAGAAATATAAATATTGGGGGAAACAAATAGCAAATAAGCTGGTTAGGAGAGAAAGAAAATGAAAGTGTTGGTCCAAAATCTTGAAAGACTACAAATAAAATGCATAAAGCAATAATTTAAGTATAACAGAAGTATACTGTCTAAATTTCAGATTATGTTAAAAGGTATGTTTCAGCCCTGGCCAGGTAACTGAATTGGTTAGAGCACTGTCCCATTATGCCAAGTTGTGGCTTCAATCCCTAGTCAGGACACTTATAAAAATCAACCAATGAGCCCTGGGTAGTGTAGCTCAGTGGACAGAGTGCTGGTCTCTGAGCTGAAAGGTCGCCAGTTTGATTCCCGGTCAGGGCACATGCCTGGGTTGCAGGCTAGGTCCCCAGTTTGGGGGTGCATGAGAGGCAACAGATCTGTGTGTCTCTCATACTTTGATGTTTCCCTCTCCTTCTCCCTCTCTTCCCCTCTTTCTAAAAATAAATAAATAAAATATTTTAAAAAGAGAAAAGAAAAATCAACTAATGAAAGCAAAAATAAGTAGAACAACAAATCAGCTTCTTTTCCACATTCTGCTTTCTCTCTAAAATCAATAAATTTTTTAAAAGTATGTTTCAAATATGTTTTAGCTCTCTGATTTAATAAAACCACTACACACATTTAAAAACCTAAACAATATAGTTTAGAAATGCATAAGTGACTAACACATCTATGAAGAAAAGTAAGAGAAAAATTAATACAGACTTCAGGCTAGTGGAAGCCTGGTAAAGAAGGAGAGGTATAATGGGACAACTGTAATAGCATAATCAATAAAATATATATATTTTTTTAAAAAGGAGAGGTATGTGATGAGGATCTGTATTTCTTTAGCATGGGTGTTTGATTTAGTACTAATCTTCAAAACTATTAAACTAGGAATATATGTTATATATCTAAAATATTCATATTTCGTAACTAAAACATTTTAATGGGATTTTTCTACCTCTGAATTCCCCAGTTTTTTTTTTAATTTATTTTTCAATTACAGTCGACATGCACTATTATATTAGTTTCAGGTATACAATGCAGTGATTGGACATTTACTGTATATAACTTACCAAGTGATCACCAAAATAAGTCTAGTACCCATCTGACACCATACACAGTTATTACAAGACTATGGACTATATTTCCTATGCTGTACTTTACATCCCCCATGACTGTTTTAATATATGACAATCTGTACATCTTAACTCCTCCCCCCCTTTTCACCCATCCCACCAATCCCCCTTCTCACCTGGCAACCATCAATTTCTTGTCTGTATCTTTAGGTTTGTTTTGTTCAATGAGTTTGTTTTTTAGATTCCACATATAAGTGAAATCATATGGTATCTGTCTTTCTCTGTCTGACTTATTTCACTTAGCATAATACTCTCTAGGTCTATCCATGTAGTTGCAAGTTTCTGTTCTGAAGATTTGATTTGAGAATCAACTCCTCAAATCAAAATCTGAGTCTTTAAAAAAAAAAAACAAACCTTCGATGATGCTCAAGTTTCTTTAAAGAAACTCAACTTTGAGTCTCCCACAGGAAAAGGGCTTCCTTTTGTCATAATTCCTTTTGTACTAGCAGGGGTGTCCAACCCATGACCTGTGTGCCGCACATGGCCCAGGACAGCTATGAATGCGGCCCAACACAAAATTATAAATTTACTCAAAACCTTTTTTTGTTCATCAGTTTTCATTAGTGTTTATATATTTAATATGTGGCCCAAGACAACTCCTCTTCTTCCAATGTAGGCCAGAGACGCCAAAAGGTTGGATAACCCCTATGAGAATCCTTTAGGATTTTGCTGTGGCTCTCATACTTTCATTTCAACCTCAAATGTCCCCTATGTTAACACGTACATGTACGCACGCACATGCACGCACACACACACACACACACACACACCAGCCAATCTGATCTTACAACCAACTCTAAACTTCTCATTCTTTCCTTCTCTTTCACACTCCAAGTCTTCAATAAAATGGCTCTACTTTTAACTTCCCAGAATCTCTCTCTTTTTATAACCACCAGTAAGACTGATCCACTGGGCTGCAAACAGGTACTTCCAACTACGTACCAGACATTTCTACCTGTCCACCTGGAAAATCCCTACTCGTCATTCCAATTTTATTTCAAATATTACCTTCCTGGTAAAACCTTGTTAACACCTCCCCCACCAAGGACTCATCCACTTATACTTATCTATTAAAAATTTCTGACACTGAAAGACCCATCTTTACATTTAAGACAAAGTCAAAAGCTTTCCAGACAGGCAAATAACTAATTAAATTAACATATTAATTAATTATTTAGAGTGTATGTGGTGAAGGCGGTCAAAGGTATTAATACAAACTTCCACTTACAAGAAAAATAAGTCCTGGGAGTGTGAAGCACAGCATGAAGAGTATAGTTAACAATACTATATTTTACAGTTGAAAGATGCTAAGAGTAAATTTTTAAAAGTTCTCATCAAAAGAAAAAATATTTTGTAAATATGTGTGGCAATAAGTGTTAACTAAACTTACTGTAGTAATCATTTTGCAATATATATATCAAATCATTATGTTGTACACTTGAAACTAATACAATGTTATATGTCAATTATATCTCAATTAATGAAATACACTGAAATGATACAATAATGTATAACCAGGCTGGTCTTGTTTATTTTCTTACATAGCACCTTGTCCTCAAAAGAACAAAGTGAAGGGGACCAGAAAAATGCAATAAGGAGTGGTAGGGTTTGTTATGGTCTTGAAAGAATGGGTGAATAGGAATTGGTCAGGTGAAAAAATTCCGACCTAACCTTGCTTTGTTTTTGGCCAGGTGAGTGGGGAGTGCACAGCAAGAAGGGGTATTTCAAATAGAATACAAGGCATGTGTACTTTTGTGTGCCTAGCTGAGTGGCAGAAAAGGGGAGAGAATTAGTGATGAAGTTAAAATTAAAATGGTAGGTAGATGCCAGAATTTTAGGAGCAACAATTATAAATCTATTACATTTTTTCTCTCTCTATACTTGATAATTACCTGTCTATAATATTAGGCCACGCTTGTTAAAAACCAATTCCCACTCTATATCTAGATCTAAATGACACGTTTTCCTAAATGATTTTTCAGGAATAAGACACTACAAATGAAAAATTTTAAAGCTAAAATATTTTAACTGCCTTTGGTCAAACAGCAAAACACATATTTCAACAGTATCATCATGATCTTGTGAAATGTTTTCAAACACTCTTCTATGAAAGAGGGGATTCTGAAAAGGGAAATGAGCATGGTACATCTGTCCTCACTTTGTCTCACTACTGAAAGTTGGGATTGCTAATGACTCTTTTATAGGCCAGAGAAAATGAGAAACAGGGAAAGCAGAGATTTACTTCATTTTAAGATATATATTTTTCACACTATGACTTTTTAAAAAATCAAGATAGATCTCACACTACTGATTTAATATCATCTTGGGTATACTGTGAATTAAAGAAACATGCTAAAGCATTTTAACCAAAGTCAACAGTAAGTAAGTGGCAGAATGGGGTTAATAGAATTTTGCTGTCAAGTTATTAATGTATATTAATAGGAACAGAGTAGCTTATCTGGCCGTTCTTTCAGTAATTTAATTAAATGTATAGGGCCTATCTTCTACTAGGCTCTTCTTAAAATACAAAGCCACACAAAACACTTTTTCTGCCCTCAAGAAGTATAGAAGTCCAACACAGATGCCCATGCAAAGTAACATTCTGGGATTAATATTAGAAAAATTATATACTTCTCAGCTTTTTGGCTAAGATCATATATTAAACTGACAGAACAGATAACTACACTTGAGGATAACATATTAAAGACTTTTAGAGGAGGAAGGTGGGATAGAAGCTTGCTCCATCCACTCCACACATCGACCCGGTGTTGCTGTACTTCCAGGAACAGTTTACCCCCTTGAAGGAAAATATCAGAAAGATTATACAAAGTGAGATATATGCAGGTATTAGGTAGTCACTTCCAGCCAGCATACCAGGAAAAGCCTGACACATCGTGAGAACTTAATATATGTTGACTCTGAAAGCATTATGGAAGACCCAGGTTAGGCTATGAAAGACTAATAGAATTTCACAGAGGAGACACTCCACACAGAGAGAGCAGCAAACACCAGAATAAAAGCCACTGGGCCTCACTGGCAGAAGCAAGGTAGGGAATAATGAAAAGTAAATGGGGCTAAAATATGGGGTTCCTTCAAGGTCAAACAAAACAATGTGAGCAGAGGAATAGTCTCATGTTTCAGGAAGATTAATCTGACAGTAAACTATGCAGGCTGAACTGGTGTGGGACGAAGTACTGCAGCATTGAGTCCAGTGTCAAGTATTCAGTGCCTGACCTAGTGATAACAAAAGCAATGGCATTAAAGGAGTGTGTTCCTTCTGAACTGCCTCAGGATTGTTTTTGAATTATAACAAAATACATGAGAACAGCACCAACACACTAACATTTGCAGCCCCACTACTCCTAACACAATACCTCACCCATAGTAGATGCTCAATAAAGAATCTGAAAGAAGTCAACTTGCAAAGACTAATCTGAATCTTAACTACTACTAACCGTCCACAATCACTCTCCCACTTGTCAAGTTAAGGTGAAGTCCACCTTCAGTCTTGTTTTTACAACCTGAATCAAAATTTGGGGTAAGCTTTAGACTCCCACCTTCTTTTCCTTCAAAATATGCCACAGTATTTTTTTAAATATATAAATTTGCTAGTAAACATTTGCAAATCACCGCTTTACCTGGGATTTTCCGTAGAAAATCATCGTTTTCCATATAGACATGCACCAGAAAACCTAGCTAAAAAATCTTATTTACTGCAAAAAGTTTTTCTTTTAGGCAGCAATCAACATGCTTCTATCTTTCTGATTGAATCGGCTATATCCCTAGTGCAACCACAAGCTGCAGCGTACATTTCCAAAGTTGTGTCAAGGGTCCAGAGATGTGCAGGAGTCATCAGTGAAACCAGACTCCGGGATATTAGTAGTTATAACACCTGAGGAAGCCTAAGTTTTATCATTAGATTCCAAATAATACCAAAATTACAGGTATGAAGAAATATTTTACGAATTGTACTTATCAACGAAATACACTAGGATGCTATTTTAGATAAGAATATCCGCCTTTCTTTCTGCTTCAGACAGACATCAGGTCACCTGAAAATTAGCAGTTGTGACCTGGATTTGATGTATGGAAAAAAATCAGTGTCCCCAACACCCAGACACACACGCACACACCCAGAGTACTTGCATTATTATCAAATGACCCCAGTTTAGACGCGGCAAGTCTACAGAACTATTTCATGTTTTAACTACATCGAAAGGGATTCCTCATCCGTCAAGTAATGGCATGTAATTAATTCTGAGTTGGGAATTGAAAGTATTAGGGAAAAAATAATTTTTTAAGGGTTTCCTTCTAAGCTGGCTGTCCCACACGAGAGAGCGCTTTGCCCAGGTCTAGGCAAATGCTTACAGGTCGAAGAAGGTGGGACTATTCAGGTATCCCACCCATCACCTTCTGCTCTCCTCTGCCTCCCCTTTTCTTTCTCGAGGATGGCGGAAGGGCCCCCAAATGAGAAGCCCTGGCGAGGGACTGCCATTATCTGAGCCAGGCCCTGAAGGCCCTGGTTTGGGCATCCCCTCCTGTCACACACTTCCCAGATCAACCACCGTAAAGGGCTGCCACGGCCCCAGCTGCAGGGCTGCTCGGGGCGGGGGCTGCGGACCCGGCCCGTCCAGGCCGCGGCTCTCGCAGTGCCCACGTCACCAGCTCCAGCACTGCGGAAATGGAGCGGCGGGGCCCGGAGGGAGGAGCGGGGCGGCGTCGGCGGCGCGGTGCCGCGGCCAGCCGCCGTCTGCCGCTCTGCCGGGGCCTGTAGACAGCCGACACCCGCTCGGCCGCGTCTGGGGCCCTCACCTGTGTCGCCGATGATGATGTACTTGAAGAGATAGGCGTACGCCATGGCCGCGGCCGCTCCGTGCCAGGGCACACGGCTCCTCCTCCCGCTACTGCTCCTCCTCCTCCTCCTCCGCGCCCCTCACCCGGCGCCTCTCCGCCTCCTAACGCCAGGCCCCGCCCGCCGCAGCAGCCGCCCGTCGCCGTCCGCAGCCGGGAGTGAGGGGCTGACAAGCCGGACAAACTGACACTCGCGTAGCGGTAGGAGACAGGCGCCCGACAGAGCCTAGTGAAACAATAACAGCCACCCCTGCACCTCCGCCCCGCCTCCGCGCCGACCCGGAAGGGCTTCGGCCGCGGGTACTGTGGAAGTAAAGGGGAGGAGCCCCTACGCCGGTTGCGCCCCACTCCCCGGCCGCAGCCCCGCCCAGCGCCGACCCGGCCTCGCCCGGTCCGCCAGCAGCCGGGCGTGGCCGGGCGCTGGTTGTTCCTGCAACTTGGTGCGGGTGATCCCAGAAGCTAGAAGTTGGCAGTGCGGAGGGGAGAGTTCGGTTCTGCCGCTGCGACGCGCGCCGGTGCCACGTTTTTCCGTTTTGCGGAAGGGGCTTGGGGCACGTGGTGGGAAGGTCGCGTTCGGCGGCGTAAGGCGCGGCCCTTGGCTCGTGAAAAGGTGTTTGAATGCAGGACCCTCCGTGAGGTGGGTTGGTGTGCGATGGTGTTTCTGAACTTGGGGACTGGGGCTCGACAGTGAAAATGCAAGTGTTTATGTATTCGAAACCATAAATAAGGGAATACGAAGTAAATACTGTTATATCCCTACGGTACAATACTATGGGGCTCTTAAAAATATAAAGAGGCTGATTTACATTAAGTGAAAACCAAGCAAAAGACTCAGTGTATAATTGTATATTTATGTTACATGTTATTTACATATATGTAACAGTCACACAATAAATTGTTATATTTTGTTGTATCAATATATATTTTAAAAAATGACAGTAATATACTTAAGTGCCCATATTTGTATAGTCAATCTGAAAGGAAACAACTGGCACCAAGGGAGGGGTATGATTGAGGGAAGAGCTATGTTTCACAATTATTTACATACGATTCGAATTTTTTTTGCAGTGTTTACGAATTACCTATTGAAAAATGCATTTAAGAGACTAAACAGATAACTTTTTGTTCATTGAACTAATACTTTGTGAGTACTTAGTTTCCCGCACCCCTAGCAATTACAACTGAAGGCAGACTATGTAGTAAAGAAGCACAAATTTTAGAAGAGGAAATACAGGACAGAGTCAGTGTCAGGAAAGATTACCGGACACCAGAAGATGATGTCTGACCCAGGCGTTTGTCCCTCCCATTGGAGTGCTTTCTCTGGGTCTTCACTGGTGATACACATTAAGAATGTCCCCTTTGCCCTAGGTGGTGTGGCTGGGTGGATTGAGCGCCCACCTGCAAAAACCAAAAGGTCAATGTTTTGATTCCCAGTCAGGGCATATGCCTGGGTTGCAGGCCAGGTCTCCAGTAAGGGGTGCTGGAGAGGCAACCACACAATAATGTTTCTCTCCCTCCCTCCCTCCCTCCCTCTCTAAAAATAAATAAATAAAATCTTTTAAAAAAGAATGTCCCCTCCCTCCAAGAGAAATCCAATTTCCTACCACTCTCAGAGGTATGGCCTTATAGCCCCAACAGAACAAGTCTCTCAGGGTCTTACACAAAAGCCTAGCATCCTTAAGAGTCAGGAAGATTCCTATACTGTTAGAGCAGGTCATAAAGGGTTTTGTAGCCATACCAATATGCACAAAGAACTTTACCTAGTGGACACAAGGGAAACTGAACAGAAAGGTCAGAAATCAGAAATGGACATAACGCCATAGCAGCATTAGAGAGGCAAAGTGGAGTAACGAAAAGAAATTAGGAAACCTGGCTTTTGATCTTGGCCCTACCACTAACTGACTAACAAATGATTTGGCTTCTTAGAGCAGTGTACCCATCTATAAAGTGAAGGAGTTAAGTGTTACCTAACAGGGCTGTTTCAAGTCTAAAGTTCTTGAATTTGATGTCTATCCAACCTCCAGATTGAAAGCCACCTGTAAAATAGTTAGTAATCCTCTTATGAAAATGTCAGGCCCAGAAGAGTCAAATGAATGTTGTTCTTACATAGAACTGGGATGCATTACTTATTTGTGCATAGGAATTGTTATGTCAGTTGCTTCAGAGCTCTGTCATCTCAAAAAAACGAGGGCTCAATTGTCAAGTCTTTCCTTGAGACTCTGTTTTCTTATCTGGAAAATGTAGATAATAATTGTCTCACAAAATAAATTAAGGATCGGAGATAATGTATATGAAGATATTTTGTAAATTATGAAAATATGTATTTAATACATAAAACATTTGGTGCTGCATAATTTTTTTAAATTACCTTGAGAGAATAAAGACAATCACAATACAAATTCATGTTTTAAAATCAGCTACATTTCTGTCTCTGTTTTATGTTTCTATGTTTATTTTTTCCTATATGTACTTCATGATATTTCTCTAAGCCTATATGCTGTTTTAAGTCCTTTTTGAAACAATACAGGGTAAAAAATAAAAACCACAGAAACTCCATTTAAAACATTTATCCCTGAAATTCAAAAACATTTTTCAAGAAAGACTCCTCAGGCAAAATGATAGAAATAAACCACTCTTCTCTTAAGTGATAATAGGTAATCACAGGAAATCACTTCCTGTTATCTTCCATTCAGTTTGATTTTTAGCTGTTTCACTCCCTTGGGAATGCATTTCAATAATGTCATCTCTCAGTCTTACATCATTTATGTTGTGAAGGTCATAACTGAAATTTAAAGATTAAAAGACTATATTCTCCAAGTTCCCCTTATTCTAGTTCTCCATGACATTTTGTAGCATAATATAGTACTGGAATTTTGCATTTACTTCTTAGCCACACTTTTCATGTGTTTACATTTTCTCTGGTTTTGATTGCTCTGAGATGTGGGAAGAAAGGCAGGGTGGACCGGGGTAGAAAAACAGTGGCCTGGAATATTGTCGTTCATTGGTTCTTTGGTTTTCTTGGCCAACTCTTGAATGAACTTAGGGGCTCTGATCCTCCAGAAATGGTATGCAAAATGTTGTACATATTTGCATATATAAAATTTTATAGGAAAGATTCTTGCACAAGTCTATAACCTAGAAATAATTAAGAACCACTGTGAAGTGCCCTTTTTAGCCATGCCTAAATATCATGACAGAACTAATTTTCCAGCAAATACTCATAAGCTCAGTACCAATTTTGGAGGAAGAACCAGTTTCAAATCCTGGATTTACTACCTACAACTGAGTGGTCTTGGATAAATTACTAAACTGTCTAAGCCCTAGTTTTTTCATGAGATGGTGTAAGTAAAGCATCTAGCACAATGTCAAGTTCACAGTAGACATTAAATAAAAGTTGAAATCATTTCCTTCTTCCTTTTATCCTCTCCTTATTCTCCACCTACAGCGTGTCACTAAGACCAGTAGGAGTTAAACGGGGCTAATGAAGACCCTGCCTTACATGAGGTTCAAATCTTTTTGTGCTGAGTCATGAGTGGCTTTGGCCTGGCAAAGGCTACAGGAGAGGTACTACGTTGTTTTAGAGGACAGCATTTTGTTCTGGGAAATGAGGGTAGATTTTATGGGAGGAGACTATTTAAGCTGAGCCTTTAAGGGCATTATCTTTTGTAGTTCTTGCTTTAACCTAGTCGTTCCAAGTGCTTCTCCATTGTACTTTGTTCACCTTATCCACCTGATCTGCTATTTCTATTCTAGTTGGGCAACCCACTTAATACTCCGTTTTACTTTTCTATGCATGACCTATTTTGACCACTTGTCAAAGCCAGATATGACTGTTTTCTCTTCCATTCTACTCATCCTTCACAAGCTTGAAGAATGCAAAGTGAATGATCGCATATTCACATCCTCAGCCAATAAGTATATAGATGGCTGAAGAAACTTTCTTTTTGTTATTTTTTACCAATAGACTGATTATTAATAATACAAGGGACCTACATGAGTGCCTGGGCCAGAGAAACAGTGAATGTTGGAATAATAATAGCTTATTTTATAGAATAGTGGATTAAAAATATAACTACATAAAATATTTTGAATTAATAATTAATATAAAACTTGAGTTAAAAACCAGAATAGTGTTCTTAAATTAACCACTTTTTAAAGTCCTTAATATTTGCATAATGCTTTCAGCAGAGAAAGTGGTCTGGAGAAAGGCCCACTATTGGATTCCGCGAGGCCTGTTACAGTCTCTTTCCTGACACTACTAGCTAACCTTGAAAAAATTATCTTCAAACTTTTTGTCATATGTTCATAGAGATAATAATTCTGGTGGCTTATATAATGAAATTGCCGAGAGGTAGATCTGAGAACACTCTGAAAAGCACATTATTACTAAGAGAGGGTACGTGTACCAAACTGTGGGTGAATGATTTTCTGCACATGTATCTAAGTATATTAAAAGACCAACCATATAACATCAATAATATTTTATTCTTTGCATTTTTTGTGTGTTTGTCAGCGGAAACTACACCATGCAATTGCTTCAAACCCTACCCTCCATTTATCTCTAATGTGTTCTGTGTCTTGTTTTAATTGGTAGGTGTTCCTTGTTTTGGAAAAGTTGGAATGAGAATGGGGATGTATGAGGAGTATTCTTAAAGTTATGTTGAAGAGAGAACCATTTACAACTTCTTTAATAAAAATTGTTTTTATTGTTGTTCAGTTTTATTGTCTTACAGTTGTCCCCATTTTTCCCCCATTGCTTTTCCCTGCCCAGTCCATCACCTGCTCCCAAAGACAATCTCTTCCCCATTGTCCTTGTCCATGGGTCCTTTGCACATGTTCCCCTTCTTTCCTCTATTATCCCTCTTTCCCATCCCCTGTGGTCCCTGTCAGTTTGTTCTTTATTTCTATATCTCTGGTTCTTTTTTGCTCATTTGTTTGTTTTGTTGATTAGGTTCCACTTAGAGGTGAGATCATATGGTATTTGTCTTTCACTGCCTGACTTATTTCACTTAGCATCCAGTTCCATCCATGCTGTCAAAAAGGGTAGGAGCTCCTTCTTTCTTTCTGCACTGCATACTATTCCATTGTGTAAATGTACCAGTTTTTTGATCCACTCATTTAATGATGGGCACTTAGGTTGTTTCCAGCACTTGGCTATTGTAAATTGTGCTGCTATGAACATTGGGGTGCATAGGTGTTTCAGGTTTCTTAAGGTATGTTTCCAGCAGTGGAATTGCTGGGTCAAAAGTCGGTTCTATTTTTAGTTTTCTGAGGAAATTCCATACTGTTTTCCACAATGGCTGCACCAGTCTCATTTACAACTTCTGTAAGTACTTCAATTTATTTTATTCTTTACTCCTACACATCTTTAAATTTTGGATTTTCACTCCCTTTGTGAGGAAACAAGGTAGTTCTGTCCCTTTGGGAGGTGGGACAGAGAAATCCTTCTGTCACTATCTTTGGTGTAAAAGGGGATCTTAGAAAGTAAGTGGTTTAGGGAATTATGAGATCACGTTTCAACCGTCTTCTCTCTCCACTCCCTCCTGTCTAATCTTTAGCTCTGCTTCTTACAATCTTATGATGAGAATTTTCAATATACGGCATTAAACAGGGAAAATGACCACCACAGTCACATTTCACTTCTAATATGGAGAAAATAGGAATATGTTTTCCCAAATTTTCTTATTTTTAAAAATAAAAGTCGTTATTGAAAGGATGAATTTGTTCTTCAAAAATTGAGATTACATCTAAAGGCTCACATTAAAAAATCTGCAAGGCAATTTAGATTTGATCCAAGAATTGTTGCATACTTCTGCTGCTCTTAAATTTCTCAATTTAAGGAATCTGGGGATCAAGTCTCAAGAACTTCTTCAAATAAACAGATTATGTGAAATTGTAGTTCAACCTTAAGACAGCAGTCAATGCTTATTCTCGCAAATTTTTGTGCATCAGAAATCTAGGAGCAGCTTATCTGGCTGATTCTGGCTTGGGGTCTTTTGTGGGGTTGTAGTTTATCTTTCAGCCAAGGCTAAAGTCATCTGAAGGCTGGACTGGGACTGGAGGATCCACTTCTACAATGGCTCTGTCACATGGCTGTTGGTGAGGGCCTTAGTTCTTTACCACGTGCACCTCCCATAGGATTGCTTAAGTATCCTCGTGATGTGGAAGCCGATTTCTCCCAGAGGGAGTGATATAAGAAAAAGCACAAGGCCAAAACCTCAAAAGTCTTTTATGATCTAGCCTCAGAGTCACGTGTCATCACTTGGTCCCACAGACCTACTATGGTAAAATGCAGGATGGGACTACGCAAGGGCATTAACACCAGAGGCAAGGGTCATTGGGAGTCATCTTGGAAGCTGGCTACCAGAACTTGAAGAGCTCAAGAAGTGAAAACAAGGGTCTAATAAATGTCTAACCATCTGAATCAGATACACTTCAGGTCAAATCAGGTTCATTTAACCTGTCTACAATATAATTTGCTATAAATAGATGAGTCTATAAAGAAGTTTATTGTGGTTTTGGTTTTATGTGCTTCTAAAAATATTTTAAGTAAAGGACCCAAAAAATAATTATTTAACAGTGAGAAAAGGAAGACGAAAACATTTTTCAGTTTTTAAAAATTATACTTCAAAGCAATTGTTTTAAGGGTAGAATACAGCGACAGTGTAGCTCCTTAAAAGGATTTTTTGAAACAGTCATTTCCATCCTAAATCCTTAGGGATTCAGGGGGTTCAACAGAGTAAACAACACATCAATTTCATTAACTGTGCATTTCTACTTCTTCATTAACTTCTTCTGAATACTTTTATGGGGCCTCAATACTTTCCTAACTGTGAAAACTTTTATATTAATAGCTGATTATGTATTTTAAGTTTCAGGTTTAAAAAATCTTCATTAAGTGGAGGTAGGGGAAGCATTGCCTTTAATTAAGCAAGTTTCAGGTACCAACAAGTTGAAGTTTGACTATCATCTTATTCCCTAATAGTCTTTTCTGGTACTGTAGTTTAGTGATCTTTATTAGAAGAACTGGAGGCTTATGTCATTTTTAGAATCTTACCTTGAAGTTTTCATTACTAGACTTAATGGGGAACATTTTTTACTCTTAGTAAATGGATATTTTAATTTTCTTGATACTGCTTTGACACAAATTATAATACAAAAGCATCTGTTAGAAGGAACAGATTATTCAGCATTGTTATACTATACTTTTGGTTATTTTTTCCTTTAGAAAAATCAATTATAGGCAAAAACCTTGTTAGAACTAGATCCTGCTTCCTCTCTTTGAATTGACTGAATGCACTTCTGGAAGGTTTTCCTTTCACTTCACTCCAAAAGACACTGAATCTAAATACCAAATGTGAGATTATCTAATCTGAACCCTGAGATAAGCTATTATTTATGAAAGAACAGATGAAGGCTCTTGAATTACTATTTGAAACATAAAAGTCGAATTATTTACATTTTCTTTCTTGGAAACAGGCAGAGATTACAATATGTTTTATTATATGTAACCCACTTTTTTATTGAGAGTGAACTCATTATACAACCATCCCTTAATTAACATTAATCCACTTAAGAAAATTTCAAAGTCACTAAATCACTGAAGTAAACAACTATTCAATGATTAATTTAATGTATCTGTATAAGAAGGAATTGAGACCTACCATTCATATGCTGGGTACTGTGCCAGGTGCTCAGATAGATACAGAGAGAGATTTACCATGAAGCTAATGAAGCTTACACTCTGGGTCTCTCACTTGAACAAACCCTTCCTAAGGCAAAAGTGCTCATGTGGTCAATTTCCTCTCCTTTCCTTTCCTCTCCTCTCCTCTCCTCTCCTCTCCTCTCCTCTCCTCTCCTCTCCTCTCCTCTCCTCTCCTTTCCTTTCCTTTCCTTTCCTTTTTGTTTTTATAAAATTTGCAAAAGTAAAATATAGGGTCCGGCCAGAAGTAATGCCTGATTGTGGTTGGTAGGATAATAATATGGGTGTAATAATATATAGTTTTAATTTGAAAATTTCACCTAAAATGTCATATAGGGTGGTTGGGTGATTTTGTTATGTTATGGAATTACATGCCTATGATTTTGTAATAAAAAAGGGACATTATTTGTGCCAGACCCTGTATTTAAATCTTAATCTATGAATGCTGTTCTCCCTGTCCACTCAGACTTCCTGTCACACTTCCCCTTGTTTTAGGAGGTGCTAGAGTATCCACAGATTTTTTTTTTATACTAGTTAAGGAGGAGTTGAGTTGGGGACACATTTAGATTCATAAGAAACATTTATGCAACATTCTGTTGTGGGTCACTGCCACCATCCGCCATGGCTGTATATTCAGCCGCCTTGGCCTTGGCCCAAGTCATGCATCCACCTCTTGCAGAACTTGCTTATGGGACTATCATCAGCAAATGTTTAGTTTAGTGATAGAGTCTTTCCTGCAAGTCAGCCCTCAATCCCCACTCTGGTGGTTTGACACAGACCTTAAGAATTGAAAGCACGAGCCCATCTATATGGCCACCAGCCCTATAGGTAACGCTGTCACTAAGGAATAACAGTGAGTCCATGCAGGTGACTATGCCATTCACTCAGCTTTTATTAATGCATATTCAATTCAAATCTGTAATAACCTAATAACACTAATAATTACTCAGAAACATCATCAACAGTCATCTATAACATCACACAAGAGAATTAGGGGATAATGAACCCAAGTCCCAAGAGTCCAAATTAGGTCCAGTCCAGTCTGTCCACTTCTTGCAAGGCAGAGCCAGAGGGACAGGTTGCGGCAGAGCTCTGTGTCCTGAGGTGAAACATGCAGGACATCTCAAGGACATGCAGTGACTTGCTCTCTGGATGCGTCGTCCATGGTCTGAAGTCTGCTTTTATGCTTCTTTGATTGCAAAGTCATGTTTTTTGTACAGTCTCTTGTAAACGTGTTTTTCTCAGGTTCAGTAAACACACGTTGTTTACATCAGCTCTGTTAGGCACATTTTGTTCACCATACTGTACTGTGCATACTGAGGGGTAACATCACCCCTCCGAGTCCTTGCTCTACTGCTCATGCTCTAAACTCAGCTTCAGGTTTTGCTCTCTACAGGGACTAGTGCGACATGAATGTATTGAGGTGTCAGGGGTGCATGTGGACAAGATGGGAAGCTAGGTGACACCAGCGGACGAGCCATACGAATGACTGACTTCTGGCTCACAGAGAAAGACTTGATCCCAAAGCTGTTTCAAGTACTGGCTTCTGGGTACCAAGGCCAGAATGGAGGCTACACAAGAATGCTGCAGATCTGAAATCAGGGTAAGCAGGATTGGGCCATGAATGCAGCAATCTATAATAAAGGGAACTGCCTCCCATTGCTAGCAACCTTCCACTGCTAAACCTGCTGTCTCAGGAGCTGTATAGGACCAGGAACCCCACATCCACAGCCCCCACACACCTCAAACATCAGGAATTTCACTGGAGCCAGAGTGTGGGTTGCACCTATCAGTGTCCTTGATCACAGGCCTTTGGATTTCTCAATCTCTAAGGGAACTGGGGCTAGAGCTGTGAAATGAATAGTCTTAATGGAGCCCAGAACTGTCTGGGAGCCAAATAACCCTCTCTTTGCACAACAGATAAAATTCCTTGTATGAAAAAAAAGAAAAGAAATATTTATTCAGTCACTTGTGTGTGTATTTGAATCATTGCAAGTTGTCCAGTATAGAAAAGGCTTCCAGGAATACTGCAGTTCCTATTGTGCTGACTCATACCACATTGTAATTTGTAGAGGTCATATCTCAATGTAAGCGTATCCTACAGGATTAGTTTTCTATTGCTGTGTAACAAAATACCACAACCTTAGGAGCAGAAAACAATACCCATTTTTTATTTCACTAATCTGTCGGGCAGAAGTCCGGCCTGGTGTGAATGGGTTCTCTACTCAGGGTCTCACAAGGCTAAAATCAAGGCATCAGCTTAGCTGCATTCTCATCTGGAGCTTGGGGCCCTTTTCCAGGCTCATGTGGTGTGGCAGGATTCAGCTTCTTGCAGTTGAAGGACTGAGGTTTCTATTTCCTTGCTGGCTGTTAGTCAGGACCTGTTCTCAGCGGCCAGGGGCTGCCTGCTTTCCTTGTCCCATGGCTGTGTCCATCTTCAAAGCTGACAATAGAGCATCTTCCTCATTTTTAATCCTTCGTGCTTTGAATCTCTCTGTCCTGAAGGGCCCCCATCCCTTTTTAAAACTTAATTGATTGGGTCTGGCCCACCCAGGACAATCTTCCTATCTTGAAGTCAATTGATTTAGGACAGTACTTGGATCTGCAAAATCCCAATAAGCATGTAAATTAGAATTTGATTAAACAACTGGGTGAAGTATATGTATGCCAGGGAGTGAAGATGTGGGGGGCCATCTTCAATTTCTGCCTACCACACTGGATTTCTGTCTACCACATGGAACATATGTAGGTTAGTGCAAGGTATAATAACTGTTATAGAACTTTTCAACTCAGGATATATATCTTCCAAGACTTGGAAGAAAAATTCCAACATAAAGTGGAAATTTATTTAAAAAGTTGAGATATCTCTAATAAATCATTGTAACTGCAATGCTTCTATTAAAACTAATGAGAAATTCCAGACTCCTAATTTATTTATGAAAACCAGTTCATAAAGATTAACAGAATAGGCAATAAAAGCAATAAAGATGAATGATAAAATTGATAAAAATTATTCTGTCATAGAGAACTAAATTATCACAAAAGGCTTTATAGAACACACCAAAACCAGTAGTAGCTTATTATGAGGAAGAACTACATTCTGGAAGGGAGTGATAAGCAGGCTCACTGCCTGTCTTAGAGGAGAGAGGCCCTGCCCAGATCCCTGCCCTTTGGAGCCCCTTACACATCACAAAAACTGAAAGCACAGAGATAGATTTCATTTTGACTTCATAGGAGAGGTTCCTAGAAGTTTGGTAACCACTGGAGGAGGGCTGGAAATTATGGGATGGGTACAGGTGAGGGGGGCTGGCCTTGAGGCTAGAAGAAAAGACAATTTGTGGGGTTAGGAAGAAAACTGTAACCCAGCCCCTGGAAATAGTTGGTTGCCCCAAATCACCGAGGTGGGTGTCTAGGCAGATCAGGTTCTCCTAACTCTTGTTTTTTTCCTCTGGCTCTGCTGGTATAGTTTTGAAAGTGAGCTTCCAGAAAGGATGGGATTGCTCTGTGAGGAAAGAGGGAGAGTATGTGCCCACCCTGACTCTCTGAGGAACTTAACCATATCATTCCTCTCTGGCTTCTGGGTGGGTCCAGGCACCATTCAAGATCCAAGGTCTACCCAGGCCAGCTCCGTGATGCAGTGTATAAGGAAGGCCTGGGAAGAAACAAGCAGATTCCTATTTTGCCTGATGAACAGTGTAGTGCAATTAATTGATCCAGGAGAAGATCAGGGGTGTAGGAAAGAAGAAAATCAAAGATTCTTTTTCAGATAGGTCAATTGAGATGCCGACAGACATCCAAGGAGAGATCTCAAATGAGCAGTTGGACGTTTAAGTTTGGAGTCTGGGGGAGTGGTCTGAACTAGAGATAGAAATACCATATAGCTGGTATTGCTGTTGGGGCCAAATGTTTTTTCACGTACCTGATAGATATTGGTGGTTCCTCTGTTACAGAGTATATATGTGTATCCATTACCTGTTTATCTATTGAGTCTCTGACAATTATTGTTAAAATTTCCTAGAAGTTTTTTGCAGCTGAAAATATGTAACAGACAACCTCTAATCATCTAAACTTCACAACAAATCTGATACAGTTATTTTTAAATGTATAACCTTCATAGAGAAAGAGGCTGAGACTTAAAGAGGTTAAGTAATTTCTCATATCATGACAGCTAAGTGGTAGTGCTGGAAGCTGGATGTATGGGTCTAATGAGAGTTCTGACCTCAATATACAAATTTAGAAGTCACCAGCATGTAACACATAAGAAAAATGCATTTGTCCTCCAACAGGAATTGATGGACAGTTTATGTTCATGCAGAAGGGGTATATTGGGTCTTCCAAGGGAACTCACAGGATGGTGTACATAGTAACTCAGCTTAGAAACCTGACTTATCTTTACAGCAAGAGTGAATCCATCTTTCAGTAATGGACTTGCATTCACCTAGTTTGTGAGTCTGATTTTTAAAAGCAGATTACAGTAAGATCTGACTGTCTAAGAGATAGGATTATGTAAAATCCATGCAACAATTTTGCTTTTTCTTATCCTGGACTAAAAGTGAAGAATATGGAAATAATGACTTCAACATATAAAGCATCCATCTCACTTTTATGATACTCTTTCCAGGGAAGAACATTTGTGACTCCTAATGCCTTTTGTCATCTCATTGACTCTCTCTTATCATCAGTCTGACCACACCCTGTTGCGGCACTCTGAGCTGCACGACATCTGTATGGCCTCTGAAGACATTTGTAACCCTCTCCCAATGGCCTTAACCAAGCACCAAATACTCTGATGAGTGAAAAACTCCCCTGAGTGGTATTTCAATAGAGAATGCCATTTTTTGTCTGAGATCTTCCTTTTTTTTGAGTTTCTAAGGCTAACCAATCCTCCTTCTGATAGTTGCTTCTGATACCTTAACAAATTCAGTCAAATTACCCAATTCTGGCTGTGGGATCCAATCTGGACTTTAGGTCACTCCTATAGCTTCATTTTGCAGTATATTAAGCCCTCTGTCTCATTAATTACTTACTATATGCCTTAGCTAAGCCATTGATTCTATCTGCACTTCAGTTTCTTAATCTGTAAAATGGGGAAAATAATATCAAAATCATACAGTTGCCATGCAGTGCCAAGGACGTGCGAAGCTTTCAATGTTATATTTTCACCACGTCATTGTTGAATTTTAAAATAAACTTACAGGGTACAAATTTATTTCCAAGTCCTTAGGTGAACCTTGCTATAAAACCCAGTGACTAATGTTAGTTACATGTTGCTTTGAAGCACCCTTCCCATCCATATCTATGTGGTCACAGACCCCAGGCTAAGAACTTACGCATCAGAGGATGGTAGTACAGACACCAAAAGAAGAGAAAATTTTTTATTGACTTTTTTCCAAGAGGAAGGGAAAGAGTAAGAAACATCAACTTGTTCCACTTTTCCATTCATTAGTTGGTTGATTCTTGTATGTGCCCTGATGGGGATCTAACCCACAACCTTGGCATAGCTCCAACCAACTGAACTACACACCAGGGCAAGAAAAAAGAATTTTTGAAGAAAGATTTAATTAATGCATCTAACAGAAAGACTAGAAATTATAAGATGAAAATGCCCACCCATTGGATTTATTATTTAGGAGTTAATCAGTGAACACTGCAAGTGTGATTGCATTAGAGAGGTTGGAGAGGTTGGAGGCATAAATCAGCTTAACAGTAGTTTCTTGTAGAGCAAAGACCTGGCCAGCCCAAAAAATGCTAGTTGTGCCATCTGCTAAAAAATACTGTTGTAGACAAAGAGGCCCATCCTTGAATCTCACTAGATTCATGAGGAGGTGTGGTATAATAAGAAATATATTTGGTCTTTGTTCTGATTTACAGCACAGAGTTCCTAAAACCCTTGGAAATTCCTGTGTGATAGGAGTCTTTTGTTAGCCATAAGGAGGTCCTTTTTTGGTCACACCTGAGTTTATGCTAATGAAGTGACTTCAGGTAGGGTCCCTACAGAGCCTCATGGTGGGACTGGTCAGCAGAAGACTAGCATTGAAACTTTCAGGTCCACCAATCAATCTCTAGGAAAGGAAAGGTTTGCGCAGATAGAGCTCTGTAAACACTCTTGGACGATGAGAGATTTGATGAACTTCTGGGTTGGCGAACACGTGAAGGTGCTGGGAGGGTGGTGTGCCAGGAGAGTGTCACTCTCCATGTGGCTGTTCCTGAGTGGTATCCTTTTATAACAAACAGGTAAATGTAAGTAAATGTTTCCCTGTGAGCACTGTGAGACAGTGTGGCAAATTTTCAGATGTAAGGTGAGGGTACCAGGAACTCCAATTTATTCAGCCTGTCAGTCAGCAAGCAGTACAAGTGGCCTCTTGTACCTAGAATTGTTGTCTAAAGTGGGGGCAGTCTGGTAGGACTGAACCCTTAAGCTGTGGAACCTGATACTGTCTCCAAGTAGATAGTGTCAGAATTCAGTTAAATTTGTAGGACACACAGTTGATGTCCACTGAGAATTGGAGAATTGCTTGGAGGTTTTGGAAAACACCCCAAGAAGATATGGATTTCTGAACAGAAATCTGAAAGGAAGGGATAAGTGGGTACAGGGGAGGCAACAGCTACAGTAGATAGAGATCTTAGAAGCAAGGGCCTATTACTGAACAGAAATGGGGTTTGGCTGCCCACCAGCACCCATAGGCAAATTCCGGAGGCAGAGGTTTAATGAGAAAAGGAAAGAGGTCTTTTATTCAAAAGCTGCACAGTCTGGGAGGATGGCAGGCCCCTCCTCAGTGCCCAGCCCCACCCCCCACTGGAAAACCCAGAGGAAAAGCCCACCACCCTCTGCTAGACCAGTGCAAGGGTGCACCTACAGTTCCTTCTCCCATTGAAAACCCTGTCCCTCAGGAATTGCAGACAGCTGCTGAGTCCTCCAAGCAGCTCTGCTTCTCTCCCTACCATCGGCAGGCCTCAGGCTCCCTCCTTTTCAGAACTATTTGCCACGTAGCTTCCGGGGCTAGGAAGATCCATGCATGCCCCGGCCTGAATGTCCTCGTGGTGTGTCCAAGACAGAGTACATGTCTCCCTTCCCCTGCTTTATTTAAGCTGCTCCTGTGGGCCCAGCGAAGTGCTCAAACTTCCAAGTGATTCAGGAGGGCCCACCCTCTTCCTCCCCCAACCAATCCCATCTTTTCTCAGACTAGACTGACATGTCTTTGCCAGACCACAACGGAGTAACCAATCATCCTCACTAGACTTGCAAAATGACTTCCTCCTGCTGAGTTTTGCCCAGGGGTGGGGAGATCTGTGGTCACCTGCTGCTCTAGTTTGGTTACCTAGGCCCCCAAGGCGCTGCCCCTGGGGTCACTCCCCTTTGTGCCTACTTGCACTCTGGGTCTGGCCAGGTTACCAGCATCAGGCCTGGGGTTTAAATCCTGGCTCTGCCACTTTGGAGCTGTGTGATCTTGAGCAAGTTAATGAATCTTTAAAGGCCTTATTTTGTATAATAAGTAATCATGGAATAGTACTACCTACCTCATGAAATTACTGGGAGGGTTAATAAGACAATGTAAATGCCCTGGTCCATAGAAAGGACTCATTGAGTGTTAGTTTCCTTTCATCCTGCTCTTTCTTTTCTTTTATCCTCACCCTAGGATATGTGTGATTTTTTTTTTTTTTTGAGGGACAGAGACATCAATGTGAGAGAGAAACATCAATTGGTTGCCTTTCGCATGCACCGTGACTGGAGATTGAACCCACAACCAGTTGGTGCACAGGCTAACACTCCAACCAACTGAGCAAACCTGCCAGGGCCTGCTCTTTCTTGCATTAGTTTACAGGATAGCCACTCACTATATAGGATGTGAAGGGATCAGTACCTTGCTATTTCCAACAAATGTTTTTTGAGGTGCTAATATCTTCTAATGATAGCATGAGCCATCATTTAATTAGGAACATTAGCCACCATTAGATTAGGAATATTACAGATGGTCCCAGCACAATGTGTTCATGTCACAGATGGTTCATAATAGCAAGTCTGGAGTTACAAGGAAGAGTAGGCTTATCAGTTCTAGCTCTGGGTTTTCATCTCCTTCTTAAATATACGATTGCTATGTAAAATAAAATATGTATGCACACATGTGTTTGCCTTTCTAAATGCTTCATAATTAGGTGAAGGTGTGTAAGAAAATGACCTTCATCCTGGTTTTAAATGCATTTCTTCCCTTCAAACACAGGCTTTTGTGAGTACTGCTATCTCTGTCTGGAAGATAATTCCTACTTTTTTTTCAGAGTCCATGTCAGTTATCAGTTTCTCTGGAAAGGACTCGCAATTTTCCAGTCTAAATAGGACTTTTTGTTTTTTTTGAATAGCCTTATGTTTCTGTTATCTATTACTGTGTTATAAACCACTCCCAGCCCTGGCTGGTGTGGCTCACTGGATCGGGCGCTGGCCTATGAACCAAAGGGTGGCCAGTTCAATTCTTGATCAGGGCACATGCCTGGGTTGCAGGACAGACCCCCAGTAGGGGGTACACAAGAGGCAACCACACATTGATGATTCTCTCTCTCTTCCTCCTCCCTTCCCCTTTCTAAAAATAAATAAAGAAAAAACAACACTCCAAAATTCAGTGATTTAAATACTAATGGCATTATTTTCCATGATTTTTTTGGTTGATCAGATGTCTCTGCTTCATGTGGCCTTGACTGAGGTGCTGGAGGGTCACAAGACTGGCACGTCATGCTGGCCACCTACTGGGAGCCCAGCTGGGGCTGTTGGCCAGGGCCCTTGGTTATACTCCATATGGATTGTGTGCCTGGTGATCTTCTTCACAGGTTAACTGTATTCTCAAAAACTGAATTTGAGGTGGTCTAGTTCCACTGTGCAAGTGTTGTTCATCAAACCATGCATGTGATGTCCCAATAGTCAAAACTAATTATATGGCCAAATCAGTGTCCACATGGGGATTACACAAGGGCAAAATATCAGGAGGCAGGTTCATTGGGGACCACCAAAGTCTACCACATCCAGTGAGACTTTCCTTCCTAATACTCATAATTGTTTGCAATTACATATTGTATGTTTCTTTTCTCTCTCTCAATAGACTCTAAGATCCATGAAAACAGAGATCTTCATGTTGTTTGTTTGTTTTTTCTAATCATTATGGAACAGAACTTTCAATGCACTGTAAAGGTTTTGAAGAACCTCAAGAAACTGAGAAACTCACAATAGGTGCCACCATGCAGGTCTTGCAAAAGGGATTGATCCAAAACTGTGAAAGATCACCTACCTTCACTATGTTGGAGAGATTTGTAGGTGTCCTATGCTCCATTCCCCATTATGGCTGAACGCAAGGGGCTTCTCTTGCACCTGAAGTGAACTTTTGAGAGGGATTTCAAAAACTATTTGGAGAACTTAAGATGTGACCCTTGGATTTTGATGCACCATCCCTGTTAACATTCCATTGTTTGCAGGCACCAGAGTGGTTTGTGGGCATCAGACCCTGCAAGTTAGATGGGTTTTATTCAGATTTTACAGATGAGAAAATTAAGTGAAGTTGAATTACTTGTCCAATATCACATAGCTAATAAGTAGCAGAATTGTGTTTCCAACTTAGATCTGTCTTCAAATTCAAGTCCTTCCACTCAGGGAGACGTGGAGAAGACACATGTCTTCAGAGGCAGACATAGACACCAAGTTTGGGGTACAAGCTATCTGATAGGGATCAACGCCTATGGAAAGAAGGGAGAAGAAACAGTATTAGGCAGATGGAGAGGCTGTGTGGTGGCACAGGCCTCAGCTACCCTGCAGGAGCTCTGGAACAAATGTTGTCCATCAGTGCGGTCCCTTTTTGGGTGGAAGGCTGGACCTTATACCTCTGTCTCACTCAGGCGCAGGATGCACATTACCCCAGGGTGGTTAATTTTGTGTCAACTTGACTGGGACACAGAGTGCCCAGATAGTCAGTTCTGGTTGTGTCTGTGGGGGTGTTTCTGGATGAGATTAGCCTTTTAATTGGTAGAGTGAGTGAAACAGATTCCTCAGCCTCCACACCACCCCGCCATGTGGGTGGTCATCATTCCATCAGTTGAGGGACTGAATAGAACAAAGAGGTGGAGGGAGAATTCACTCTCTCTGCCTACATGTATGAGCTGGGTCTTTTGCACTTGGACTGGGACTTATGTCCTCAGCTTTCCTGGTTCTCAGGTCTTCTGATTTGGACTGAAACTTATACCACTGCTTTTCCTGGGTCTCCAGCTTGCCCATGGCACATCATGGCAGATCACAGGACTTCTGAACCTCTATAATCATGTGAACCAATTCTTCAAAATCAGTGAATCCTTTCCTTTCTCCCCTCCCCTCCCCCCTCTTTCTCTTTCCAGCCCTCCCCTCGTCTCCTTTTCTCTTTCCAGCCCTTCCCTTCCCTTTCCTTCCTTTCTCTTCCCTGCCTACCCTTCCCTTTCCTTCCCTTCACTTCCCTTCCACCTCCCACCTCATGCTATTGCTCTCTCTCTCTTCCACTGTTCTCACAGTTCTACAGGTTGATTGGGCTCAGTTTATTGGTCCTCATCTGAGGTCTCCTACGCAAGTGCAGTAATACGGCAGCTGAGACCTGGGAAGATGGCCCCTGGACTGGGATGATAGGTCAGTCATGGCTGGCTGGAAAGCTATCCCTTATGGCTAGCTTGGTCTTTCTCACAATGTGGTAATCTCAGGGGTAGCTGGACCTCTTACATGGTGGCTTCTCCTTATGGAGCATTCCAAGGGACAGAAATTATTAGCTGCCAGTCTCTTAACATCTGTGCCTTAAAATGGACACAGAATCACTGCCACTGTATTTTGTTGGGCGAAACAGTCACAAAACCCACCCAGACTTAAGGGGAGTGGACATTGAACCCCACTTCTTGATGGAAGGAGTATCAAATAATTGGCCATTTTAAATCTGTCTCATTTTGCATTGGCATTTGACACTGTTCACCACAAGTGATAAGATATCATGTTCCCTGGGTTTTCTTTGACTTCTGACTATTCTCTTCTAGTCTCCTTCACTAGTATCTTCTTTGCTTAAACATCCTCTTAAACATCCACTACTTAAACATCCTCTACCATTTTCTCTCCTACCACTCATTCACCCTAATGATCCTATCTATTCTTGTGACTTCAGTCACTGGCTTTAGGCTGACTGACCAAATCTCTAAAGATTACTACCCTAATCTTCTGACTCACAGGGCCAGGAATCCTTTATAGCACTTGTGGAAAGTGTCTGAATGGGCTTGGTGTTCCCCACCCAGGGGCAGGACCACACATTTTTCCTAAAGGTGGCTGGGTCTTCCTTGTAGGGCTTTCCTGAGAGTTTCCTCCCTCCCCCTGACTGCACCACATTCAGTGCAATCTCCATAATGATCTCTGTGAATGACAACCTCCGAGGACGTAGGGCAGAGGACTCAAAAGTGTCTCGAAAGATGGGGGAAGGCTGACTAGCTGCATGACAGAAATGACTTACATGAACATTTAAAGTCTTTCACCATAGGGCCTGCATTTAGTGATTTCCAGGTCATTCAGCTATATTCACAGTTTGTATGTTTTTATTAATTTGTCACAATCACACTTTCATAGTTAATAAATGAACAGCTCAATTAGCCAACTCATAATCCACAGTACTCCTTCCTATAAAAACAGTATCCTACCAGACTCTTTCTCACTGAACATATGGACACAATATTCGACAGTAAAGATAAGCTGGTAGTGGTCCCTGAAAACATATACTCAAAAACAGATAAAGATTTGAAATAAGAGCTTGCTGTTAAAAACAGAGGAAATAAGCTATGAGCATTGTTTAAATCCTAATTTTGTTATACGGTAATTGTTAATTTTGTTATATTTATACCTGAGTCCTGTGTTGGCAGACCATTTCTGTGCCATACCACTTATTAACTCCAAGGTGCATGGACTTGTGTTTGGGAATGGCCCATCACTGTAGTTTCTTTTCCATACTGGGACCGATCTTAGTAATCAGTTCACCGTATAAGCTTTTCAGTTTATGGATATACCATAGTTTGGCACCCTCAATCTTATGCCATCTTCAGTGAAAGTCAACAGACAATCAGAAGGCACTGTGTTGCATGTTGTGGAGGATATAAAGAGACTAAAAAGTAAAGGTTAGTGAGAGAGAGAGAGAGAGAGAGAGAGTGTCACAGTAAACTGGGGGACGGCAGAGTTAGGTGACAGTGTCGGAGAGTACAGGCATGTTGTAGAGTGCGTGGGATTAACTGTTGCTTCTCATTTAAGGAGAAAGGGATGGGAGAGCGTTCCAGACAGAAGAACAGAGGAGAAGTGTGAGCAGAAGTTCAGGCTGTGGTTGGGAATGATGAGTAAACTCTTGGTTCAAACACAGAGTGTATGTGCGTGGGTACCAAGGGGAATGAAAGCATTATTCAGGGAGGAGTGAGTCATAAAAATTTTAGCATAACCAAGTCTTAAGCCCAACACTGTTTTATGACTGTGTCTCCCAGGGAGTATCATGTCAGTGCTTGATTGCATGGGAGTCTTATTCTTGCTTTTCTCCAACAGAAAAGTCTTATTTTAAAATCAAAACAAAACAAAACAAAACAAAGCAAAACACCTTTTCCTTGAGCTGAGTCTCTTTCTAATAACTCCCTCAATAGCCAAGCCTGTGGGAGTGTTACCGAACAGCAAGTGGGGCCCTGCTGCCCTCCACCACCCTCTAGGCAAAATTCCAGAGGCTAAGGTTTGGTGATAAAGGAAAGGAGTCTTCACTCAAAAGCTTCACAGTTTTGGAATCTAAATTCTTTAACTCTTTAGTTACAGCTTTAATCAAGCATACTAATTAAGGCTAACATCTTTAACAACTGAGTTCTATCATTCCCCTGTCACTCTCTAATTATCTTATTTTTATAGACTTAGTTTACAAACTAAAACAACATAAGATGAGAAAGCTACACAATTTTGGAAGACTGTCAGGCTTCTGCCTCAGACGGCCATCCCTTCTAGAACACACAAAGAACAAGCCAGTCACTCTCTGCCAGGTTAGCCCAGTCCTGGGCTGCACCTGGGGTTTCTTCTTTCATCCAAAATACTGTCTTTTGGGAAATGCAGGCAGCTGCAGCAGGATCCTCAGGCATCCCTGAGGAAGAGAGAGAGAGAGAGAGAGAGAGAGTCTGTACCCTCTTTTTATTTTAAATCTTCTGTCCCATAATTCCATGCACTCTGGAGGCATTCAGCTTCTCAGCCAATCCTGTCCTAGACTGTTTCCCATTGCTCGGGCAACTGCCTCATACAGCCCCTCCCTACTGCTCCCCAGTGATCTGATCAGATCTCTGTAACAGGAGCAGGCTAGAATCTCTGTGTCCCCCATTTCTCATATGTTCTTTAAAAACTCTCAAGCCCACCACCATCAATAAAAATCCATATAAAAATTATATGATATATGTACTTATTAATGAAAATGTAGAAATGCATATGTCCAAAAATATAAAATTAAAATCCACCCATGATTCAGTGTCTCCAAATCAACTACAGTTGAAATATTGGTGTATGTCCTTGTGTTCTTTTCTCTTTACATGTATTTATGTATTATCTACTTTTACATAAAATGATCTATAAAAGTGAATATAAATTATTTTATAATCTCCTTTCTTCCTTTAGGCATTATTACATGGCCACCATTCCATATTATTAAATCTTTTTCTACAATTTCATTTTTTCAGGTCAGATTTATTGAGATATAATTTACATGCAGTGAAACTTACTCTTTTTTAAGTGCTCAGTTTGATGCTTTTGAAAAATATATAGTCATGTAAATCCTACAAAAAACAAGATATAGAATTTTTCTATCATCCCCAAATTTCCTTCCCCACTCCCAGTCCTTAGCAACTAAGGATCTGATTTCTATTCCTGTATTGTAATTTTTTCCAGAATGTTATATAAGTGGAATCATACAATATGTAGCCCTTTTTGTGTGTATATCTGTATTCTTTCACTTAAAATAGGTTTGTAAGATTCATTCACATTGTTGAAATGTATCAGCAGTTTGTTTCTATTTATTGTTGAGTTTATTCTATTTATTTGTTCTTTTATGTTAGCCGTTTTCAGAGTTCATTGATTTCTCAATGATTTTGGTGGTTTTAATTTGCATTTTCCTAAGGACTAATGATGCTGAGCACCTTTTCGTGTACTTGTTTGCCACCAGAACCTCTTCTTTGATTAAGCATCTGTTTAAGTATTTTGTTCATTTTCTAATTGGATTTATTGATTTGTGAAAAATCTTTATATTCTGGATACAAGTCATTTGTAAAATATACATATTGTGAATATTTTCTCCCAATCTGTAACTTGTCTTTTCAAATAGCTGCAGATTTTAATTTTAAAGTCCAATTTATCTTTAAAAATCTAGATGTACTACAGATTATTTATCCATACACCAACTGATGGACATTATTTAAAATTAATCCTCACATGAGGACATGTTTATTAATTTATATACATATTTAGAGACAGAGAAAGATCATTGTGAGAGAGAAACATTGATGGGTTGCCTCCTGAACATATCCCAAGTGGGGATTGTGGACCTGCAATTTCACTTCTCTTGGATAAATTCCTAGGGGTGAGGTTGTTGAATTATGTGGC
The DNA here is from genome assembly GCF_019186645.2 of Phyllostomus hastatus. Taxonomy (NCBI): domain Eukaryota; kingdom Metazoa; phylum Chordata; class Mammalia; order Chiroptera; family Phyllostomidae; genus Phyllostomus; species Phyllostomus hastatus. The sequence goes on along the minus strand of NW_025334017.1, from coordinate 6,324,918 downwards.
AAGTCTATATTTAACATAATAAGAGGCTGCCAAACTATTTCCCAAAGTCGTAGGCTACAGGTTTGCACTCCCAACAGGAATGGAAACCTCTATCTACTTTGCATGCTAATAGCATTAAAAAAAATTTAGCCATTCTAGTAGGTGAGAGTATTCTGCATTTCCTTATGCCATCATTATCTCTTCTGAAAAGAAATCCCTGTTCAAATCATTTGCCCATTTTGGGGGGGGGTTGTTTGTTTTATTAAACATGGCTTTATTTCTATAACTATGTGAATACACCCAGAAGAGATCCAGTTGTGGAGGAGACTAAAGATTATTCAATTTGGAAAGCCCTATTTGAGGAAAATAATATAAAGTTACTTATACAAAATGATGAGAACCTATCTTACTGTGTTGAGGGAGTCTGTGCAAGTGAAGATTCCAAGGCTTAACTTTCATCATCTTCATAGTCAATCTACTCTGGAAAAAACATAATTGGTTTACTCAATACCCTATTATTGTACATTTCTTTCTCTCTCTCTCTCTCTCTTTTTGTAATACTATTAGACACCATATTCAGGTAGTTTATAGCTAAATCTTGGCATAGGGATGTGCCATCTTCATTTACTAGGAATAATTTTTGTAGTAGAATAGTTCTGCCAAATGGTATGATCATATTAAAGACTTTTGATATAAAAATTCATACTATTTATACTTCTTCTGACAGTACCTGAGCATCCCTTCCAGTCTCACCTATTATGGTTGTAATTTTCGCATTTAAAAGAATTATTGATTGATTTTAGAGAAAGAGAGGAAAAGAGAGAGAGAGAAGAGAGAAACACCGACATGTTGTTTTAGTTATTTACACATTCATTGGCTGATTCTCCTATGTGCCCTGACCGAGGATGGAACCCACAAACTTGCTGTATCAGGGACAATGCTTTAACCAACAGCTATCTGGCCAAGGCTTGCTTTTGTTTTTAAATGATTTCTTGTCCACTTAACTTCATCAAATTTCTACCTCCACTGTGTCACTGAAACTGCTTGGCACATTACCAAATGCCTGTTTCTAAAATCCAGTGAATTCTTTTCCTTTTCAAAAGTGTGTCATTGAACACTGTTGACCATTTTAGTCTTTTTGTTTCTTTGGTTTTCATGGCCTCATTTCTGAAATCCTCCTGACATCTCTGTGGCTACTGTCCTCGCTCTTCTCTGCCTTGGCCCTCTCTTGCTTTGCCTGGCTCTTTAGCATTGTGTCCATTAGGGTTCTTTGACTTTCTTCCTTTTCCATCCATTCCCCTTCCACCTGTGATGGTTAATTTTGTATGTCAACTCAGCTAGGCCACAGGACCCAGATATTTTGTCAAGCACAATAATTCTAGATGTTTCTGTGAAGTTATTTTTATATGAGATTGATGTTTACATCAGTAGATTTTGGGTAAAACAGATTATCTTCGTAATATAGATGGACCTCATCTAATCAGTTGAAGGCCTTAATAGAAAAAAGATTGATCTCCTCAGATAAAGAGGGGATTCTGCCAGCAGACTTCTTTTGGACTCAAGCTGTATCACCAACTCTCCCCAGGATCTCCAGCCTGCAGCCTGCCCTGTAGGATGTGGAATCTCCAGCCTTCACAACCATATGTGCCAATTCCTTAAAATCTCTCTCTCTCTCTCTCTCTCTCTCTCTCTCTCACACACACACACACACACACACACACGTGTCTGTATGTGTGTGTGTGTGTGTGTGTGTGTGTGTGTGTATTCTATACATATCCCCCCTGCACATTCTACTGGCTCTATTTTCTCTGGACAACCTTGAATAATACACTGTTATATATTAGTGGATCTCAAACTCCAGTTGTATCAGAATCACTGAAGGTGTTTCGTTCATAACACAGAAGACCCAGTGAGTCTCTGTCTTACAGTCTGGCTTTTCAGTAAGTCTGGAATTAGACTTGGGAATTTGCACTTTCATAGGCTCCACAGATGATTCTCATGCAGGTGGTGAGAGAATCACACTTTGAGAAACACTGGTCTGCATATTCTTTCTGGATTATCTTAACAATTCTCTTATCTTTAACTGTTACATATGAGATGATTATTCCCAAATCTACAGTTCTAGGCTGGAACTGCCCTGAATTCCAGATCTTTCTGTCTGCTAAACATTTCTTCTACTTGTTTTGTATGCAACTGATCTCACATCATTTTTAAATCCCCATTTCAGTGAATGATACAATGTCCATTCACTCAAAGGAGAAAGCTGGGAGCTCTACTGAACCCCTTCCTTCCACTTCTCCACTTCCTTAGTATCTTTTGTATCTTCTCTACCTTTTCACTCCACTGCCATTGCCATAGTCTGAACCACAGTACTGTCTGGAGTCAGCAGTTGTAATGAACTCCACTTCCTGTCACTTGTCCCCTTGTCCTCCCAATCCAACCTCCTCTTCTTTGCCAGATCCATGATCTAAAATGCAAATCTGGTCATCCCTAAACTCTTCAATTACTCTTTTCCCGCCCAAAGGATAAGTGTAAATTCCCAGGATGAAATAAAGCCGTCCCTGTCTAGTCCTGATCTGCTTTGATGCAGTGCCTCATTCCCCATATCAGCCACTGCTGTCCCCAGCTGTTTGTAGTCACTTAGACATGTGGGGACATATTCATGATACTGTTACACTGACTAGTCTTCCTAGAATGTGTTCCCTCCCATCCTCACGCACAATGTCCATGCAGTGACCATGTATTCATCCTTCAAGACTCAAGAATCATCTCTGTTACCAAGTCTTATCTGATGTTCCCAGTCTTTCTTAAATCATACTGAAATACTTCATTGTACTTACTTATTTACATGTGTGGCAGTAAACAAATGGCAAGTGATTTCCTACTAGATTGGGGTTAATTTTTCACTTTTACATGCTGAGTACCGAGCAGAGCCTGGCATATAGTACAGATGTACGCTTGTGCCTGTTGATTAAATAAATGAATTAGTTATGGTGGAAACATTGTTCTGTATAAGGTCTGAGCATCTAATGTACAACATGGTGACTGCTAATGATAACACTGTCTTGTATAATTGAAGCTTGCTGAGAGTAGTACTTAAATGTTCACACACACACACCCCAACGTATATAAATATGTGAGGTGATGGGTGTGTTAATTAGATGAAAGGAATTCTTTCACAATGTATACATATATCAAGTTATCACTATGTACACTTTAAATATATTAAAATTTTCTTTGTCAATTATACTTCAATAAAACTAGAGAAAAAGAAAAAAAAACATTGTTCTAGGCGTTCAATTATTTGAGTCTACACCTAGTTCAGCTTAGAGTTAATTGACCTTCTTGGAATTAACCCTCTTGGAATTCAGGGATTCCAAGCTTTGGGATTTGCTGGAAGGTAAGTAATAAAAACAGCAAATGATGACCAAATTGGCATGCAGATTATATTGTGACTGTCAATGAGAGCCTCCAAAAAGTATCTATTATCAGTATTTACTTTATAGTACCAGTAATTCATGTTGTGCTGATGTCAAAAGGTTTGGAGTACTAAAATAATTGAGGCGAAGAGTAACTCATACCTGCAATAGTAATACAGATTTCCTTCCTGCCAATCTGAAGTGTCTGAAAGGAAAAACCCTGGGTAAACAGAAGTCAGCTATTGGTGGAGCTACTGTGAGCCTCTCTATATCACACAGTTTTGCAACTTGCACTCCCCCCATGAAATACATGAAAATGAGGATTCCCCCATCCCTGATGTTTAATCAGGAACTCTGGGTGGCAGCTGAATTTTCTGAATCTATCCTAGGCTTTGATTGGGGTAGATCTGTTGCTTGAGTTGAACCCTGTGCTCGAGCTTTCTTTCACTCAACTGCTGGGGAAGAAGCAAGAAAAAGTGGGATTCTCAACTAACCTTTGTTTTAATTGCATTTCCTTGATGGTACTACTTCATTTTCCTCTTGAAGCATGGGTCAGAATGTCCACCTTTCTTCTAGGGTCTTACATTTAGGCTTAGATGTTACCATAACAACACGGGCTTAACAGCAACAACGATAACAAAGTAACAGCAGCAGCAGTAATTTGTAGCAGCAGCTACTGTTTAGTGGGCAGATACTCTTTCCTGGGCTCTGTGCTAACCATTTGGCCTGCGGTGTTGCATTTACTACCTGTGACAACCCTACATGATGGGTGCTCTGTTGGCTCCATTTACAGGTGAGTCCATAGGCTCAGACAGATTAAGGAACTTGCCTAACCACACAGCTAGTAAGTGGCAGAGCTGAGAAATGAACTCAGGCATGCCTGACTGCAAATAACTCTTACCTACAGTCTTTTTCTGAATTACCCCCATTCTGCAGCATACATTCAAAAATTGATAGTGGTGAGTTTATAGTTGTTGAATTCAACTCTTTGACTTGATAGAGCAGAGGTATATGCACAGTCATATATAATTATAAGAAAACTTACGACAACTTGAAAATATAGGTCCTTGGGTATTCTGACTAAACAAAACAAAACAAAAAAACCCAACCAACCAATACACCAACAAAACCTCTTATGTTAGAAACTTTGTCCTAAACAAAATGCATTCTAAGTTTTGAAGCACAGGTTTCATGGTTTGATGAGTCATCCGATGAATCATTTTTCACTTCTGATGTGCAACCATTTCCAAAGATCTTTTCAGTTAAAGGTTAATGCATGAACTCAGAAAATCTTAAGAATTATTCACTGTATGTCTTTCTTGCTCATCAGGTGAATATTTTTCCCACCTCTGGTTCTGACCAATCACTGCTTCACATGTCGTTATTTCCAGTGATAATGCTGTTCATTCTCTACTCACACAAGTTCGTTTCGTCTGAGCCCTGTGTCCTACCGAGTGCTTCTTTTAGAAATTGTTCTTGTGATTAATAATCTTTCCTTGCCAAGTGCTATGATTCATGGGTAATAACAAGCCTGGAAGGTGAAGGGCAGACATTCTTATTTTACCCTGGTGTGGATGTTCCAGCACTAATTTAAGGTATCATACCTCCCACCTACAGCCCCATGCTGTGAGGATACCTGATTGTTTTCTGTTGAAATACCAAGATTTGTAAATTTCTGAGAAAGGTTAAGCTCCACATTTGTCAATCAAGACAATTGAGCTGGAAGGACCCATATGCCCTAAGGCAGGGGTGTCAAACTCATTTTCACGCTGGGTCACATCAGCCTCCAGGTTGCCTTCAAAGGACAGAAATAATTTTAGGACTGTATAAATGTGATTACTTTTAACTGTTAAGGAGTCAAAATTACATTCGGTCCTTTGAAGACAACTGAGAGGCTGATGTGGCCCCGGGTGAAAATGAGTTTGACACCCCTGTCCTAAGGGCTGGCTGTTACTCCCCAGCCTTGGGAATCATAAATACCTCCAGGTTGGCTCCTCTTTATCCCCTTGAAACTGGTAGCCAAGACCACTTCCATCTATGATGCACTAGAGTCATCTATAACTCACAGGATTCCCACAGGATACAACCACAAAAATTGCCCTCAAGCAGAGCACTAGCTAGCAGTTTTGGCACTTGCGAAAAACGGGCAAAACTCTCAAGTCAATTTTGTAATTTTAACAGTCGTTCCTACTGATTAGGTACTCACATTTATAAAGTCATTAATGTGGTGTACCCTCTACATTTGGGGGGCCTGAAACAAAGCTTTTTGCCACCCCACAGTTGCTCGTGTGCGCTGTAGCGGTCTCTGACTGCTGTCCCAGCCCAACTGAGGAAGCAGGGATTTGTGTCCCCGCTGCACTGCGGGGAGAGCTGCCTTGCCTACCCTCTCTCCATCACAAAGTGACTAACAGACATCTATGTAATAGGGAACTTAATAGTTGGAAAATTTTAGTTTAAGTAATAGCTAATAAACTTAGTAATCAATGCATGTAAAAGCTTTTGTCCCAGGAACTGAAGATATGACCCACCCTGACTCCAGGAGACCAAAAGCAGTTCCACCCTTGTTCCTCAGAAGGACAGCAAGCAACTCAAGAAGATATCTGAGCCATTGTGCTCCAGGGTAAGATGACCACCGCCCAGGACACAGCTAAAGGCCACTGCCTGGGTCACAGCTTAAGACCACTGCCCAGGACAAGAATGCTGAAGTCATTTTTTTTTAATCCAGTTAACTTTTCCCTGAATTTCAAAGCCCCTCACCACACCTTGTTTATTCCTTGCTATAAAATCCTTGGCCTGGAAAGAAAAGGTAAGATGATCTGTTAGGGTACAAACACGTCATCTTCTCAGATCGCCAGCCATCTGAATAAAGTGCCCATAAAGATTCAGTCCCTGTCTCTGCTTACTGGGTTTGGTAGTGATAGGCAGCCCGAACTCCAGTATCTTTTCCGGTTTCATAGGGACACAATCATGTTTACAGATAAATACAGTTTTACTTATTCTTTGCAGCTGTACCTTCTTTTCTCTCCCTCTTCCTTTTTTCCTTAGAGATATATAGAAGTGCAAGATGCTGCTACTACTACTGCAAATATTTATTGAAGATTTCCTGTAAAATAAGTGCCTTTGTACCATTGTAAAAAATCAGTTGTTTCTATGTGTGGGGTCTAGTTCTTGAATCTCTATTCTATTTTATTCACCTGTCTTTGTGTCAATAGCACACTGTCTAGACTAATCTAGCTTTATAATAAAGCTTGGAATCACATGGGATTACCCCTCAAAATTTGCTTTTCTTTTTTAAAGTTGCTTTTGCTATTCTAGGTTGTTTGCATGTCCATATGAATTTTAGAATCAGCTTGTCAGTTTGTACCAAAAAAAGCCTGCTGGGTTTCATTGGGATTGTTTGAATCTATAGACCAATCTGAGGGAGAATTGCCATCTAACATTAATTTTTCCATTCATGAACAAAGTGTCTCTCTCCATTTATTTAGTTTTTCCCTAATTTCTCACTGTAATGATTTGTAGTTTTCACTATGTAGGTCTTCCATATCTTTTGTCAGTCCTTCACAGTTTTTATCCCTGAACATTTCATATTTTTTGATGCTTTGTAACTGCTATTTTAAATTTTCAATTTTGGATTATTACTAAAATTAAAACCTTATGTTGTATATTGATCTTATATCTTGCAACCTTGCTCCATTCACTTAATAGTTCTAGTAGTTTTTTTCTAGTAGATTTTATTGAATTTTCTACCTAAATGATGTCATTTGTGAAAAAAGACAGTTGAACTTTTTTTACATTGTTAGATTCGACTAAAATTTTGTTAAGAATGTTTGCACATATAGTTATGAAGAACACTGGTCTGTAGCTTTCTTTTTTCATATCTGTGTCTGATTTTGTTATCAAGGTAATACTGGCCTCAGAGAGCAAGGATTTTCTTCACTGGAAAAATTCTGAAAGATCCCTGACCAGTGTGGCTCAGTTCATTGGCCATTCTCCTACAAAGTGAAAGGTCACTGGTCTGATTCCTGGTCACAGCACATGCCTGGGTTGCAGGTTCTGTCCCCACTTAGGGTGTGTATGAGAGGCAACTGATTAATGTTTTCTCTCATACTTCCGTGTTTCTTTCCTTCTCTTTCTTCTTCCCTTTGCCTCTCTCTAAAGATAAATAAATAAAATCTGTTTAAAAATTCTGAGTTTCTGTAGAATTGGTATTATTGTTCCCTTAAATGTTTAGTAGAGGTTCCACAGAGCTCCCTAGTCCCTTTTGCCACCTGAGACATAATGAGAAGTCTGCAACCAAGAGAGGGCCTGTATCTGGCCATGCTGTCACTCTGATCCTGGACTTCTGGCTTCCAGGACCATGAGATATAAATTTCTGTTGTCTGTAAGTTACACAGTCTGTGTTATGGGGCATGGCAGGCTTAATGGACTAAAACATCTGAACAGCAAAGTTATACAACACATTTCTAAATGTTCCTTTGGAGGGAAGACTCAGCATAATCCCTGACTGCATACCAGTGTTAAAAGAAGTGAGCTGCAAGTGGAGAATGTTGTGATTAGGGAATGAGATGCTTCCATTTTTATTACTCATATTTGTATGGACTGCAGGGTGCTGTCTATCACTTCCCTCTCTGTCTCCTTCTACTAACCTGTAAGTTCTCTGATGGTAGTAATCATGATTCTTTTGAGTGTATATCCCATTTGCATACATGAATATACATGTATGTGTATATATCTGTATTGTTGTATGTATTTATATTTATACTTTTCCCTATTGTACCACCCAGCCATGTTTCCCCCCCACCCTCTGCCCCACCAGGTGGCACTTAGCAGGTGTAGTAAAACAAAGCATGCTGTTGGCATTATACACACTGGCCCAGCTGTGAGCAGAATCTGCTCTTCTTCCCACATATCTGATTATCTCCATTTTGCAAATGGAGAGGAAATTGAGGCTCCTATTCTTTATCTGCAGCTCATTGATAGATAACCACTTGGGCCTTATAATGTAACCTTTGCTCTTGCCTCCATTCCTAAAGGCTCTACACTTAGCCTTAAGTCATAAGTTTAAAGGGAAGGCTACCCACGTAGTAGGAGACAATGCTAATTGGTGGTGTCATTATTTCAGGTCAGCGTAACTAATAGCCCTTAGTCGCCCCCTTCCTCCATGCTGAGGGAGAATGACCTTTGAGTTGTAGCAGCCATGGGGACTGGCAACACCTTTGGTCCTTTGCAGCTGATTCTGCTGCTTTGTCTTATGAGACATTAAGTGACCTGCTTGGATCCACTGAACTAATTTTTAGTGACTTAGCTGGGACTGGAATTCAATTTTCCTTTCTCCATCTAACTAGGCTCCCTCTAGGCTTGGTGTCTTCTTGACTTCAAATATGCCTTATCTGTTAGGACCTGGAGTCTCCTTCACCTTCCTTAGTCAACTCCCCTTGCCCCAAGCACCCTGATGGATGTTGAGCACAGAGGATAACCCCAACAAGCCTTAACACACTGGGCTTTATTACCCACTGGGACTTTTGTCCCCATACTCTTTCACCTTGACAACTTGGACTGAAACATATATTCCCTTTTAGTTTAAGGTTTAGAGAGGCTTAGTTTATTTCTCTTAGTCTAGACCCACACCATACATTTTGCCCCACAACTGAGGCATGAAAGTGTGCATTCTCGTCCCTCAGGCCTCAGCAAAACTTACCCACATTAGTGCTTTCAAAATTCTGGGTTATAACCAATTAGAGAGTTGTAAAATCACTGTATTGGGGTTGACCAGCATAAAAAAATGAATAGAATAGAATAGCAAACATAAAAGTGGTAAGAAATTACTAGTCTGTGAAATCCTTTTTCAGCCATGTGTGTATGAATGCATATATGTATATGAGTATGTAGAGTACACCGTATCACAGTTTAAAGTATATTTCTTACTACATTTTGTAGTTTAAAAAAAAGGGTTCTCAAATTGTAGGTAATGAATATGATTTGGTTAAATGTGTCAGAATGATACGCCACTAAAGGCATCAGACCCTCTGGAGAGAGGTGCTAGGTTTGTGTGTTTTTTAATTGCCCAATTATAACATGCCTCCCTTGCTACTAACACACATGCACACACACAATTTCCAGTGCTGTTGATAAAAGCATATTTTATTCATCTGGATAGCTCTCCATTCCTGAAACAGCACCTGACACCAGGGTACTCAATAAATGCATAGAATGGTCAAGTGGCAAGTTTGAGGGAAACTATGTAGTTTTTCTCTCTTTTTTTCTTTCTTTTTTTTACAATGGCTAGCATACACTTGGCACTTGATAAATGCCACTGGGAGTGACCATAAGGACTTGGGCAAAACTAAAATACACAACCACAAGAAGGTAGATGAGTAAAATGCACAAGTGTGATGAACAAGCACTGAATGGGGCTGGCATTCACCAAACAGAATAAAGCTCCCTCCCTGCTCAGTGCACTTCAGCAAACCAATCCAAACCAGGAAACTCAAAGGAGTGGCTGTCATCTCCCTAAGTAATAGAGCCTATCTCCTCTTAACCTTTGTGACCCTCAAAAACCAGTAAATTCCTTCTTTTATCTATCCTAAATCCTTTATATTACCCTCTAAGCCAATTTTCTGTTGTACTGTATTCAATAAGAATTGAAAACAGCTGGTCACCATCTGCTGTAGATTAATTCTTCATGTACTTGAAGCCTATAATTAGGTCATTCCTCAGCCTTCTCTTCTCCAGGCTAAATATCTTATTTCCTTTAGCCCTTCCCCAAAGGTTTTATTTTCCAATTATTTAATTGCCTTCCTAGTGTTACTCTCAACATCAGGCTCTCTGTTTTCCATCTGCCTCAGGTTGAGGAGGTGGATCGATGAGGAGGGTTATGGGTGTTTAAGGTCACCACTGCTACTTTTGAGGAATCTTTTTTTTTCTGTGAGCTGTTTATTTTCAGAAGGCCATTGAGACATGAACTGCAGCCTTCAACTGAGCAGGACCCTGCCACAATGAAATTGGAAACAGAGGAGTCAGAATGTTATGCATCACTTCTACCTTAATTCCAGATAACTTGAGTTTGCTCCCCCAAACCTGTGAGGTGGCCAATGCAAACCCACAGGGAGTTGTTGACATCCTTGGTTACGAATGCATCATTATGAAAGTGTCTTGGAACCCAGGAAGGTCAATGACTGTTGGAGAAAGATCTTTAAGTTGACTCAGGAAATAAGAGTCAGGTAGAGAGAAGTGTTCTTCCTTCCAGGAAATATCCTGCTGGTAGAGTGATGCAGAGAGGAAGAAAACATGTCCAAGCATCATTCTGCAAGCTGGTTCTTTAACTTTCTCCCTTCTAGGATTATAAATGTATCTAGGTTTTTACAAAATGCACAAATATTTTGTGGACCCACAGAGTCTTAAAATGATTGACATTGTATCCTCACTTTTGTGGCCCTCTGCTCTGTCTCTTGAAACTGTGACAGAGCTGCATAGCATGACTTTTGATTGGAAGAAGGAACTCCCCGGTTGTCCTTAAAAAAGACTCCATTGTCACTCAGAAGTAATAGCCAAACTAGATGGTGTTTTTGCCTAACTCTATTAAATATCTCCTGTAGCCTAATTCAGAAACAGCCCAAAAGGCACAGCTTCTGTTTATTTCATGTGCACAATCCTTTTGTAAGGTAGATATTATCACTTTCATTTTACAGATAAAACAGATTCAGAGAAGTTTTTTTTTAATGTGTGATGGTTACTCAGGTGGCTGGGATTTGGACCCAGGTCTGGTTGGTCTCTCTAGTGTCATCACAGTTTCCTCGGCATGCTTGTTAAAATATAGCTCTCTGGGCCCCATGCTCAGATTCTGATTTAGTGAGTGGGGTCCAGGAATCTGCATTTCCAATCAAATAGCCCAGCAATGCTGATGCAGTTAACTCAAGTCCTGTGCACAAAAAAACATTGTCTAACTATCTGATCCTGTGCCCCCTGAATTAGAAAATCTAGGTCATCTTCCCTAAGCTCTGTGGTGTACTTACCCGGGAGCTTGTGGAAGAGAAACCTAGATTCCATTCCACAGCTACTGAGTCAGAATCAGGGAAGTGCAGATTCCAGAGGTGCTGTTAACGTGCAGCCTGGAGTATTCCGGGTCACACTGAAGTTTGACAACCACTGGTTATGAATCTTCCTGCCAGTGGTGTGAATCTTCCTGCCGGTGTTTTTCTTCCTTTATTGAATTTATTGGGGTGACATTGGTTAGTAAAATTATATAGATTTCAAGTGTACAGTTCTATAATACATCATCTGTGTGTTCACCACCCCACATCAAGTCTTCCTCCATCACCACTTAACCCCCCTTTACCTCATCTATGTCCCCCCAACTCCATTTCCCTCTCATAATCACCATACCATTGTCTGTGAATATGAGGGGTTTTTTTTTTGGCTCAATCTTTTTACCTGTTCACCCAGTCCCCTACCCCTCCTCCCCTCTGACAGCTGCCAGTCTGTTCTTTGTCTCTATGAGTCTGATTCTGTTTTGTTTGTTAGTTTATTTTGTTCATTATTAGATTCCACATATGAGTGAAATCATATGGTATTTGTCTTTTCTGACTGGCTTATTTCACTTAGCGTAACCTCTTCAGCCCCATCTATGCAGTTGCAAAGGGTAAGATTTCCTTCTTTATTATGGCCAAATAGCATTCCATTGTGTAAATGCACAGCTTTTTCAGCCACTTATCTGTTGATGGATATTTGGGCTGCTTCCAAATCTTGGTTGTTGTAAATAATGCTGCAATTAACATAGGGGTGCATATGTGTGTATTCTTTTGAGTTAGTGTTTTGGGTTTCTTCAGATATATTCCCAGAAGTGAAGTCACTGGGTAATAAGGCATTTCCATTCTTAATGTTTTGAAGTAACTGCATGCTGCTTTCCACAGTGGCTGCACCAGTCTGCAATCTTGCCAACAGTGCTCAAGGGTTCCCCTTTCTCTACATCCTCACCAACATTTGTTTGTTGATTTATTGATGATAGCCTTCTGACAGGCATAAGGTGATATTTCATTGTGGTTTTAATTTACATTTCTCTGATGATTAGTGATGTTGAGCACCTTTTTTTATTTCCATATGTCTAATGGCCATCTGTATGTCCTCTTTGGAGGACTGTCTATTCAGGTCCTTCACCCATTTTTAAATTAGATTGTTTGTTTTTTGGGTGTTGAGTTAAATAAATTCTTTATAAACTTTGTATATTAACCCCTTATCAGATGTATCATTAGCAAATATGTTCTCTCATACAGTGGGTTGTCTTTTCATTTTGTTGATGCTTTCCTTTGCTGTGCAAAGAGTTTGATGTAGTCCCATTTGTTTATTTTTTCATTTCCCTTGCCTGAGGAGATGTGTCAGAAAAAATATGGCTATGAGAGATGTCTGAGATTTTACTGCTTATGTTTTCTTCTAGGATTTTTATGGATTTGAGTCTAACATTTAAGTCTTTAATATATTTTGAGTTTTTCTTGGGTATGGTATAATAAGGTGGTGTATTTTCTTTGCCTGAACACATCTGTCCAATTTTCTTAACATCATTTATTGAATGGACTATCTTTACCCTATTGTATGTTATTGCCTCCTTTGTCAAATACTAATTGGCCGTAAGTTGTGGGTTTATTTCTGGACTCTTTATTCTATGCTACTGATCTCTATGTTTGGGTTACTATGGCCTTATAGTATAGTTTGATATCAGGTAGAATGCTTCCTCAACTTTGTTCTTCTTTCTCAAGATTGCTGTTGCTATTTGGGGACTTTTGTGGTTCCATATAAATTTTTGGACTATTTGTTCTAGGTCTGTGAAATATGCCATTCCTGCCAGTGGGTTTCTATTCTCAGCAATTCTAGATGCTTTTGTGGGTGATTGAGTCCACTAAGGTTAAAGATAGGATAGTGCTGGCTTTCTAATTGTGAAAGGAAGCTCTCGGCTAAGGAAAAGTGGGGAGATTACCTCTGAGAATGGCTCCAGCCCTACTAGGCAGGTATCTCCTACGGGAGAAATTCTAACCCTAAAGATAAAATGCTATGGTTTTGAAAGCCAAGAGTTGCATTTGATATCAGAAGTCTAGTGAAGGGATAAGGATTTGTTATGATGTCATAGCAGGTAGCGTTGCCTTGGTAACATAGCAGGGGACTACAGAGAAGAGAGACAGAAGAACAGATGGGCAGGGTGTCATTGTATTGAGAACTCAGGGGAATCCAAAAAGGTTTACTAAAATGAGCAACATAAAAACATACTTGGCACACTGAGAAATCCAGTCACGGATGATGAAAAGTCAGAAGATGTGGTTCCATAAATATATTTTAAATCTATAAAATATGTTTTAACAGCCAGAGCAGAAGAATCTTCACAGACATCTGAGAATTCTTCATTCTGCAGACCTCCTCTGCAAGTAGGTTTCTAGTAAATCACACACTGTACCATATGTTAGAAGTGTACTGTGTGTGGGAAACTGAGTATAGTGTTTGCACTCAAAAATCCAAGCTACACAAGGACAATTAAACTGTCACTAGATGATCTAAAAATAATTGATTGAATTTAACATAGCAATTCCATGAGTCAGTATTTATCAGGTAAATAGCTGGAAATAATTTTGAACACCCTTGTCTTTCAATTTCATTATTATAATAGATAAGCAATATTTAAAAACAAAACTAATTTTAATTGTGTACATTAATTTTGATGCATACTTATTTTTGTTTTTACCTTGAGCCAAAAATGGCTATTACTTAACACTTCCATGTTTATTTTTCATCAATTCCGTGAATTCATGATAACCTAATAAAAATTATTTTTAAAATACTCTGTACTTCAGTAATTAAATTTCACTAGTTTCTTTGATACACAATCACTAAATTAAAATGATATTGAAAAGGAAACATACAAATGGGGTCTGTTGTCACTTGATAAAGAGCAAGAAGGTTTTCTGCCCCTTTGAGCAGTAGACAGATGCTGACCTCACCAGCCTGGGCGTGGAATTCTTCACATTTTTCTTGTTTGATTTGGTGTCTTCACACTAAGGATGGAAGAAAAGAAAAGAACGACACCTTACATATGTGGTAGAATTCCTCTTTGAGTACTTCTCAAGTTACACTACTTACTGAGAGGCTGAATCCTTCCAGTGGTCAAAAGTCTTCCCAGATCTCAGGCAGTTGTAGTAATTTTCCCCTTAATTGTCTTATTTTGCTTCAGAGCCTGGTAAAATGGGACACCTATCAAGTCAGGAAATAAGAGCATCTCTTGGCCTTTCATGTTTTTGAAGACATCTGATTTTTCCTTCTTCACCCATACTCTCAGAACTGCTCTGGATTTCTGGGTTTCATGCTGCTTTGCACATTACATCTTTAGGCATCTCAGGGTGAATTTCCTGGACTGCCTTCTTCTGTGTCCACGTGTAGCTCCTAAATTCCAGTTCTGAAGCAGGCATACTTGCTCAGAACCTTGGTGAAGAGCTGACTTAGGTGCATAGCTGCATGGAATCCAAGCTGTCTATTCCTGGCCATCAAAATCTCACCCATTTTTAAAAATTGATTTTAGAGAGAGAGGAAGGAGGCCGGAGAGAGAGAGAGAGAGAGAGAGAGAGAGAGAGAGAGAGAGAGAGAGAGAGAGATTGATTTGTTATTGTTCCACTTATTTACGCATTCATTGGTTGATTCTTTGATTCTTATATATGCCCTGACTGTGGATTGAACCCACAACTTCGTTATATGGAGATTATGCTCTAACCAGTTGAACTATCTGGCCAGGCCTCACCTATTTCTTATGCCAGCACTAACAAAGGTGGTGTGGGGGAAACTGAGACCAATTTTTACAGTGTGATTATGTGAGGAAATTACAATTCCATGACAGAAATACACTGGGATAAAGACAGTGAGAGAGATCAGAATCTAATCAATGATCTACATGCTCATTCAGTCTCTTCAGTCAGTCCGTGTTTCCAGTCACTAGATCATTCCTGTATACAGAAAAGTCTTGAAATGTGGGCTTTCTATGCCTAAAAGGAATGTCCTGGGGTGAATCTCTTTATTACTTGGGCCTCCACTGGTTATAAATAACAGAAACTGATTTGAGGTAACTTAAGCAAAAGGTGGGGATTTTGTTTTAAAGATAAGGGACTCTCATAAAATCTAACGTCAGGCATACAGTCTTTGACTTGAAGTGGAACCAAGGAATGTAAGTCCATTGCAGGTCACTGTGCTGGCCTTTGCATGCTTGCTCACTCTTCTTTCTGTAGACTGGTTTCTAGTGCTTCTCATTCCCATATTGGAAAGCATGGCCGCAGTCAAGTCCTGGGCATTTGTTTCCTGTACTTAGGAGGTAGCCACATTAAAGCTGGAATCTTTAGGTTGTGTATCCAGTTTTCCCTGAGAAGGGGTGAATTGGCTCAGCTTGGAACAGGTGTCCATTCTTGGTACAAGCAAGTAAGGTTTGGAAAAGCAGTCCCATTGTGTTAAATGGCTGTCAGGAGTCCTGCTGCTTGGCCATGCAGATTGCAATGGGATTAGGGTGCAAGTAAGGCTTCCCTAGAGCTGGGCAGGTGGATTTGAGCTGGGTAAACTACAAGACCCCTTCCCTGTCACATAGAAACAGACACTTTTTCTTCCCTTAGCATTTAAAGAGTCTCCATCTAACATGATCAAATTGTGTTATATAAATAGCATTTCTATACAGTATACACCTCTTCCTACTGCAGGATACCCCAAAGTCATGTTCTGCCACTGCATTTAAGAGTTTTGATGAAGATATTACTTACAATTAGAGCACAAGATTTTTGGGAGAATTCCATTCTTATTGACTAAATGTGATATCTCACTATCTTGCAACCCATAGACTATTTAAAGATAGATACTTCTTACACATCTGGTCCAACATGGGGGAGGAAAAATTGGAATAATCTCAGGAAAATCCTCCCACTTAGAAAATACAGGAAAGGGAAGAGCCACCTAAGTTCAGAGTTTATGCCTTCTGTTGTTGATAAATTACAGGATCCCAGATTCTCATGGGCATTAACTGGTCATCTCACTGCTGGCAGAGGAGTGAGTTGATCTGGTTGTCTCAGGTTCTGACTGCTGAATTGCTCTTGTCCAGTGTCTTTCAGGAGAGGCACTTGGGATGGAGAGGCATCTTCAAAGCAGTCCATTTTCTGTTGGTGCAAATACTTGGGCTTTGGGATTGCTTCAGAAACTGAGAATTGTAGACTGTTGTTCACTAGGCCTGAGTTTTTTTGTTTTTGTTTTTTTCCTTTTCGTTTTCTGGCAGTGAAACTCCCTGAGATTATTGGTTTAATTTCTGGGACCCCATTTGCTAATAACCACTACCAGAAATCCTGTGCTTCTGTTCCTTAGCTCTGGGGCTTGGCTCGGCATGGCACCCTCTCCTCGCCCCTAGCTTTCAACTAGAGAGGTAAGTTTTCTTCATCTGCCCTGGAATGTTGCCCCAGCCTTCACTGCAAGCACCACCACCATTTTCTGCCATGAGAGAGTTTAGTTAGAATCCCTTCCACTCAAAGGCTGTCTTCAAGGGAGCTTCTCCAGCTCTTGGGAATGAAGAGCTGAGCAAAGAGCAGTGATTATTCATTCCTTTCCCCAATGCTAGAAACTGGACATACTTGCTCACACACCACACTTGGGGTGGCTCTCAGAAGCAAGCTGCACATGCTGTGGGTTGAAGTAGTTGCATATTTTAAACAATATCCACTATTTAAAAACATTTAAATAATGTACTCCTTTCCTCCCCATGGAAGTCTGCTTACACTCTCTAGTCTTCTTGTAACCAAGCACACCGGGGCCTGTCCACATGTTGCCTTGATGCACCACCCACAATTAGTGCTGTGGGAAACAGGTTTTATTTACCGGATTCCATCCTTGGGCGGGGGTAGGGGTTGGCAGGTGCTGAGAGCACCTGTGCTCAGAGCCCTGTTCTCCCACATACCCAGCACTTCCCTTACTCCCCACCAGGCTATAAGCCAAAAACATGCCCCAAAGTCCCCCATATCTTTATCTGTTCTTAAGCTGGCTGTGTAGTTTTCTATCCTTTCTGGAAGGCACACTTGTGGATTTCAGAGTCACCATCCTCTCACAGCAGCTCTCTCCTTCAGGATCGCGGGTACATTGCCCTCAGCCTCCATGTAGTAGTCCAGGAAAACATGTGCCATGTTACACTGGATCCTGGTGGAGACCAGAGAGCCACATATCTCAAGAGAGTGGCCTCTCTGTATGTCCTTTACAGAAGAAGACAGCATTCCCCTGTTACCGTTCGGCATTCCAGACATCTCTCACAAATCCATGCTTGTTTCTGCAGGTACCCGCACAGCTCCATCAGCTCTCTCCGTACACCCTTTGCTCAGCCCACATGGCTGCCTTCCTTACTACCCCAGGCCACATGGCTGAATCTCTTTACTTCATGGCTCCTTCAGCCCCTCCTTCACTACAAGCAGCGTGGCTGAATTGCTACTCTCTTAGACTCATGGCAGACCAGCCTTCTCTGCACTCACTGCCCGCATGGCTGCTTTCTCATGGCCACGTCCTCTTGGCTCCTTCCTCACTGCTAACCCCTCTTCCTTACTACCACCCCACTTGGCCGACTCCCCTTCTTTCTCTGTGTGGCCTTATTTTAAATGCTGACCTGGAGCTTCCTATGTGACCCTGTATCTGGCCCCTCCTACAGTGAGCTACCTTTGCCAGTTTCCCTGTGTTTTTTACCTTCTTGCGACTGCCATATTTAGTCAGGGCAAGAGTACTCTGTGACACAGGAGCCCCTGCCTCCCTGCCTCTTGTGCAGGTACTGTGTAAGTTCCCCTCCTGCTGTGTCACAAGTTATTACACATTCTGAAAGTCTTGTAGGCCTTTTGCCTGGAGCAGCAGCACAACTATCAACTTGCCTTTTATAGTGCACAGTATCTTAACTGCTGTATCATCCCCTTCCCCCAACCATGAGCTGTCAGGAATATTTTCAGGGACCCACACCCTGCACCCCATTGCATTCTGGGTTGAACTCCTAGCTCTATAGACGTATACTCAGAATGAATACTCTTGGGCTCCATTCTTGGCAGTTTGAACTGCAGTGCTACTACAAATATAGTACTACTACTATATTTGTCTGCTGCTGTTGTCTTGAGGACACACACACACAAACCATCTCACTCTAGCCCTGTAATACCATAGATCCTGATCATTGCCAGGCTAGGCCAGCTACAAGGGGGAGGAAAATCACAGTGGGGGAAACACTTCTTTGCCTTCTTTGTCTCTAACTAAATTTTCTAGTGGCTTTGTTTTTTGGAGCAACTGATTAATCCAGAGAGTAAAGTTGGAAAAAAAGTACAATGGAGCCTTGGTTCTTGAACTTAATTCATTCTGGAAGGCTGTTTGAAAAGTGATTTGTATGAAAATTGAATCATACTCATATTTGTGTATTCTTTCTTTTGTCACCCAAGAGACGTGTGACTGATTATACAGGTATCAGCATGAAAGGGTTGTCAGGTCAACCTGAATGAACCGAAGTTTCATTCAACAGCTGAGACATGTTTTCCGTGAACAACTTGGTTGAGAACCGAATTGTATGAGATGGAAGATGTTCGAGAACTTAGGTTTGACTGTGCATTCCTTAGAAACCAGGGACAGACCCCTGCAACTTTTCTTCCCATGGTCATGTTTCTGAAAGATTAGTCCCGGACAAGGAATGAGAGTGTCATTTTGCTTTGGGTCAGTATTTGGATTTCCGGTTCTCCACTGCCATGGCCAACCAAACTGGGCTGGCTCTCCTTTTTTTAAAAAAAGGTGAATGTGTAATTCACCTTTGGTCACTGTCTCCTTTGCTTCATCCCTCCCTTCCTCCTTTCATTTTCAACTTGCTTTCTGTTTTAAAGAAGATTTGCTGAATTCCTTGAGTGCAGTGCTCTGTGCTAGGAATAGAATGGTATACACAAAAGATACTGTTCTTGTCTTCATAGAGTTGAAAGTCTATTGGAGTGGGGAGTCAATGAATCACGTATTATAATGGTGAAAAGTGCTATATGACAGGGGGAGTGTGTGGGGTTCTATTGTACAGCTAAGCAGTGACACTTAATCTGGACATAGGAGGGTTGGGGAAGACCTTCAGTAACTTGAAAATTGAGATCTTGTAGCAGAGTGAATTGCACAGACTCTCTGACTCCATCTTGTTCAAGCCTGCTGTGTTGTTGCCTATAGATATGCTAATTGTTAGAGGAATTCTGTTGAGACACTAGTTTTTACAAAACCAAGCGTTTGCTGGAAGGTGCCTCTCCAGGGGAGTGGGGAAAATACGTAAAAAATAATGGTTGTTTATCAAAGATTTGCAGGAGCCACAAGACCAGACTGAGATCGGCTGGAGTCAGTCTACTACGAACAAAGAGATTTAGCGATTTCTTCCTCAGACCCCTGCTGATGCCCAGATGTCTGTGGCCGTTGATCACCTCTTGCTCCTCCCATTTTCCCTTCCCTTGACATGAAAGAAGCCTGACCTCTACTTTCTGAAGCTCCACTTGAGGCACCATTATGCCTCCCATATTCTCTGTTGGCAGCTGTCGCCTCCTCGATCAATAAACTTTTCCTTACTCCAAATTCTGACGTTTTGAGTTTTGGTCTTTCAAAGTGTCGGACACATGGACTTTGGACCAGTAATAACTGGAACAGTGCATAGGAGTTAACCAGGGGAATTTCGATTTCCTGGTGATGGTGATGAATGGGAAGTAAAAAGAATTTAGGTAGCAAATGCCTAACAGATGTCAGCTGTGTCTCCCTTCTGCTAAGATGTAGTTAGGATGAACTCCGGATTCTGCATCCTGCAGAAGTTCAAAGTCTACCTCAAGATTTCTGAGGCTGGCTCTTTGTTTTGTGCCTGCCATTTCTGTAAAAACTTTGACCTTTCCTTAATTGCTGCTAACACTCACACAAAGAACTGAGTCATGAACTTTTTCAGCATTTAGGGGTCACCATAAGGGACCCCACTGTGCACACTGCTTGGCCAAATTCAGCAGAAAAACAAATGAGAAATTTTGTTTTTGAAAGTCCTTCGTTTGCCCCAGGACAGGGGGGTTCTGACTTTGCCTTTGCCCCTCCAATGGCCCAAGTCTTCACCTTGCCCTCTCATTCCTCCCCTTTCATTCCTTCTCACCTCTTCCTCCCAGGAGAATCCCCCAAATTCCTCTCATTGCTCACGAATTCAGTCTCACCTTTTACTACTGGTGTCCTAGATTCTTCCCCCCTCCCTTCTGTACGTCTTTATTTTTTTTATATGTCAAGGACAGTGGTGGGATAGTCAAGCACAAAGACTGGCTGTGGAGGAGGAATTTTGAGTATTCTTGTTCTCCAGGTGGATACCATAGATTTTCTCAAGCGTAGGGATGGCTATAATATTAGGTAACCATTTAAATAAATTATTTCTGTTACTGCTACTATTACTGCTGTCTTACTACTCCCACTGCTACTGTCCCTCCTATTTCTACTGTTCTTTGTTCAGCACTTATTGGATGAAGAATGTGGCATCTGCCATCTCATGTTATAATCGCATTCATGCCATTAAGTAGGTATTATCCTAATTTTACAGTTAAGGAAATGAAGGCTTAAAGAGTTTAAGTAACTTAAAGTTACTCAGCCAGTGTGACTTTTACATTTAATCACCATAATATAGAATAGACACTATTACAAAGCACCTTGCCGTGTTTCTTGGCTTTAATTATAAAATGGGTCAGGCTGTGTTCCTTTGTATGTAGTGATAAATAGTGCCATTCATACTGTGACACAGTCTGTAACTAAAAATATATATGTTACTTAAAAAAATGGAAAAGTATTTTCAAATTTGTAAGAAAATTCAATGAGAAGCTATATTTGAAAATTCTGCTCTCATTTATGGGACATATCTAGAGAGTGAGGCACACTTGCAGGGGTTGAACTGTGTCCTGTTTCAGTTTCCTGAAGGGTTTCACAGTTGCACTTATGGAAATGATTTCACATTGAAATAACATTTGCATAAGAAATGGCTTGTGATTAATTGCATATTGCTTTAGTGTTCATCTGTGACAACAAAAAATAAACTGTTTTTACTTATTCCTTGCCTCCTGGTAAAACAGTTACAATCTTGGCAAATATCTGATATATTCTGGGACCACACATACAAATTTCTGCATTTGTCCTCTTACTTCTGTCTCCAAACTGTTAACTCAGAATCACTCCGATTAAACTTTTCCAAAATGTTTTCTGTAAACTGTAATTCAAAATGTTTTACATACTACCATAGCACTCCAGTTTTAAGCTTCTAAAAATAAGGAATTGAAATGTAGGATTTTCATGGGTTAGTGGGGAAGAGGTGAGATTTATGATCAGAAAACCAATATTTTCAGGTTGGTTCTCACATTTCCCAGCTCTATGACTTATCAGCATCAGGTTCCTCCTTTTCTGTCAGATGGGGTTGTTAAAATTTGGAGGTCTGGGGAAATGTGGAAGTTGCTTGAGGTGGAGGGTAGGGAGTGGGTGAAATGGATGAAGATGGTCAAAAGGTACAAACTTCCAGTTATAAAATAGGTAAATCTGAGTGATGTAATTAATGTATAGAATGGGAAGTATAGTTAACAACACTATTGTGTATTTGAAAGTTGCTAAGAGGGAATAGATCTTAAATATTTCCATCACAAGGAAAAATAATTTGTAACTACTTGTGGTGATGGATGTTAACTAGACTTACTGTGGTGATCATTTTGCAGAAATACAAATACTGATTGAATCATTATGGTTTTTTAAAATATATTTTATTGATTATGCTATTACAGTTGTCCCATTTTCCCCTTTCACTCCCCTCCACCCTGTACACCCTCTCCCACCCATATCCCCCCTTTAGTCATGTCCATCTGTCATACTTATAAGTTCTTTAGCTTCTACATTTCCCATACTATTCTTACCCTCCCCCTATCTATTTTCAACCTACCATCTATGCTACTTATTCTCTATACCTTTTCCCCCTCTCTCTTCCTCCCATTCCCCTGTTGCTAACCCTCCATGTGATCTCCATTTCTGTGGTTCTGTTCCTGTTCTAGTTGTTTGCTTAGTTTCTTTTGGTTTTGCTTTAGGTGTGATTGTTAATAATTGTGAGTTTTCTGTCCTTTTACTATACATTTTTTTAAATCTTCTTTTCTTAGATAAGTCCCTTAAACATTTCATAAAATAAGGGTGTGGTGATGATGAACTCCTTTAACTTGACCTTATCTGAGAAGCACTTTATCTACCCTTCCATTCTAAATGAAAGCTTTGCTGGACAGAGTAGTCTGGGATATAGGTTCTTGTCTTTCACGACTTGGAATGCTTCTTGCCAGCCCTTTCTTGCCTATAAGGTCTCTTTTGAGAAATCAGCTGACAGTCTGATGGGAACCCCTTTGTAGGTTACTGTCCCCTTATCTCTTGCTGCTTCTAGGATTCTCTCCTTCATTTTTACCTTGGCTAATGTAATTATGATGTGCTTTGGTGTGTTTCTTCTTGGGTCCAACTTCTCAATGTGCTCAATCTGTTGCTTTTCCTCTTCCCCTTCTGGTACCCCTATAATTTGGATGTTGGAACGTTTAAAGATGTCCTGGAGGTTCCTAAGCTTCTCCTCATTTTTTTGAATTCTTATTTCCTCATTCTTTCCTGCTTTTTTTTTTTTCCTTCTGGTCCACTCTATTGTTTTGAGTCTCAGTTTCTTTCCCATCCCTATTGGTTTTCCATGCATCTTCCTTCATCTTTTTTATGGTAACCTGCATTTTTTCATGTAATCTGCACCCAAAATCAACCAATTCTGTGAGCTTCCTGATCACCAGTGTTTTCAACTGTGCATCTGATAGATTGGCAATCTCTTGGTCGCTCAAAAGGATGAGCCCTGGGGCATTGATCTGTTTTTCTGTTTGAGACCTGTCGCTCCAGTTATGGTGAGGGGCGGAGCCTTAGGTGTTCACCGGGCTGGGCACCCCAGTCGCTAGATTGTGGGGGCGGGGGCAGGGGGGGAACAATGGCGGTAGCTCCATTCTCCTGGGACCTCAGTCCCTTCCCTGGGATCCTGGGTTGCACGCTCTGCCCTGGTCCACAATTGCAGACTCACTGGGTCTGCCAGTTGCCGCTGGCGTACTCAGGATCTACCCACTGCGATCTTGGGCACCCCAGATGCCTTATGCGCTCCCAGTTGCCTTGTGCGCCCAGTTCTCCCTGTTCTCTGTGCTCCGCGACTGGCCCCTGGCTGCTGCTCGGCTCCGCCCCTCCTACCGGTCTGGATGAACGGGTCTACTTCAACTTCTTGGCTGTCTGACTTCCATTCAGATAAATTCTCTATCAGTTCTGGGTGTTATTATGCCTCTAAATTGTTGCTGTTCTAATCTTGGTTATGCGTGGAGGTACAGTGCGTCCATCTATGCCTCCATCTTGCCGGAAGTCTGAATCATTATGTTTTATACTGGAAACTAATATAATGTTCTATGCCAAGTATATCTCAAAAATATTTGTATTACAAAATTAAAAATACATACATATAAAAAGCTTTTTATGAAATCAATATGTCATGGGTTAGACATCTGGATAGAGGTTTATAACTACAGAAATCCTCATAAAAATTTAGTGTATTTGTATTGAAAATAAAAAAAAGAATATATGGAGGTCTGGGGAAAGAGCAAGCATTTACTGAATAACTGATATCAGAGGCACCCTGTACTAAGTCCTTCACATCTATAGTCCCATTTAATCTTCATGACAATCCTCTATGGTAAATAGCATTGTCTTTTACTTAACAGAGAAAGAGGCAAAGACTCAAGAAAGTAAAGTCACATTCGGGACCCCTTAGATGTCACTACCAGTAGTGAAGAGCAGACAGGTGACTTTTTAGTAGGAGAAGGGAGCCCGTACTTGCAGAGTTTCATTTGAAACCTATTTCCTAATTCATTGACCAAGTTTTTGTTCAGCACACAGCCAAGAACGGTGTCCTTAGATGGTGTCCTGCAGAGATGTCCTTGTTGTCCCTGACCAGGTCCTTTCCCTCTGGGCTTGCAGATAAAGGCAGGCCCTTTTTCTCTAATCCTCTTTAGGTTCTTATTATTCCACATTTCTGTCTCTTTTTCAGTCCTCATTTGGGCTTGTGTGTTTTCATTTCTGCCCTCCTGAGTCGTCCTCACCCAGCCTTCACATCTAGGGTTTCTTCCTTTTTCCCCTGAGGTAGCCTGTTCAGGGTCACTATTCCTTAAAGCATTGTCTAAAAAGCACACATATCATGAAAATACTCTTCCTTTCTTTTTGTAAACAGAAAATTATGACTCTTTTGTTTAATTCTCAATTTGTAAATTTATATTTCCAACTAATTTTTTTTTGCTTCTCCCTCTGGATATCTTATAAGTATTTCAAATTGGACCCTTGGAAAATTTAATTAATTATTCACTTCCTGGACTGTGAATGCACCCACCACCCCTGCAACCTCCTCCTTCCTTCTCCCCTGTCCTATCACTTTGCTTCCTTTGGTTCTACCTCATCACCCAAGCCAGAAACATGTGGAACATCCTTAATGCCTTTATCTCCCATCATTGTCCATGTATACAATGTCCTATTTGTAGTAGCTTCTAAAACCCTTTGAAATTACATGTTTTAAATACACATAAAACATAAAGAATATGTAATGAATACCCTTGCACATTTCACCTATCACTTCTAAAACCCATATTTTCTCCAGATTTCTATAAAAATATAACTCATTACAAAATTGGAGCCCCTGTGTTCTTTCCCCAATCCTGTTCCCCAGTATCCCTCTCCAGAGGTGACCATTACCCTTTTCTTTTTGTTTCACACTAGATTTATTGAGATACAACTCATACACTATGTAATTCATTAACTTTAAATATACAGTTTCATGGAGTTTATTTAGTGTATTCAAAGAGTTGTGTAATCACAATCATTTTTAGAACATTTTCATCATCCCATAAAGAAACCTAATAGTATTTAGCTATCACACCCTGACTCCCTAATCCCCTCCAGCCCTTGGCCACTATACGTTTACTGTCTGTTTCTAGATTTGCCTATTCTGAACATTTTGTTTAAATGGAATCATATGATATGTGATTACCTATTTTTATCATTTTCATTCATGCCTTCATATTGTTAACTCCACGTGGTTTCTAAATTCACATGATGACATCATGCTGTAATACCTTGTATGGATGGCTTTAAAAAATCAACATAATGTTTTGTGACGTATTATTTGATAGATTTGGTTCTAGAATTTAGACTTTCACTGCATCATAGCATTTGTCCATTCTTTTGTTGATGGGATTTTAGATTGCTTCCAAGGAAATTTTTTTTTTATCCTAACTCAAAGACATTTTTTTCACTGCTTTTAGAGAGAGAGAAAGGGAGAGAGACAAACATTGATGTCAGAGAGAAGCACCGATTGTCTCCTGAATGCACCAAGACTGGGGATCATACTCGCCTGGATGGGGCATCAAACCCACAACGTTTTGGTTACAGGACGATGCTCCAACTGAGCCACACAGGCCAGGGCCAATTTTTTAAAAAATAAACATTCTTTTACACATTCTGCACATGCTTTAGCTGTCTCATATGCAGTTACTTTTAACTGGAAAATGCTGGGTTATAGGGAATGGGCATCTTCAGCAAAACCAGATATTGCCAAATTGTTCTCCAAAATTGATGCACTGATTTACTCTTCTTCCAGTAGCTTATGAGAGTTCCTATTGCTCCAAATTGTCATCAAAATCTGGTATTCACAGACATTAATTTTTACCAATTTGATGAGTATGAAATATTATCTAGTTTTATTTTGAAATTTTCTAATTACTAGTAAGGTTAATTATATATATTTTAATATGTGTATTAGCCACTAACATTTTATCCTATAATTCAAGAATTATTTATCTTTTAAAAATGATTGGTATGTTTTATCTTTATATTCTGGATACTAAGTCTTTGTCAATTTGTGTCTTTATTTTACTGGTGTAATCTTTGAGTAGAGAACTTTTTTATTTTTAATTTTTAGCTAACTTTATCCAATTTTTAGGTAATTTTGGGTTTATATCTTTTTAAAGAAGTTCCTTATTATTTTTATGCCATAAAGATATCTTCTATTTTCTTCCAAACATTTAACAATTTTGCTCCTCACCTTGAACTCATCCTTTTGAATGGTGTAGTGATTTAATTATATGTTTTCCAGAGGGATAACAATTTCCTCATCAACTTGTTGAATTGTCTATAATACTATCCACACTGGTCGGTAAGGCTTTCTCTGCTACATAGACTATATATATCTGTGTCTACTTATATCCATCTCCAGTACAATGTGATGTATTGAATATACACACAAATATACACATGCACACATTATGTATGTGTCTTTATATAAAAGTATATAGATATTTCTGAGAATATATTTTGTTTCATTGATTAATTTGCCTTATACAACTGATATGACATGTGATCTTGAGTATTTCCTTAAATTCTCTGCTTCTGTTTCATCCTCTATAAAAAGAGGACACTAATATTGTTAATTCATAGGGATTGTGAGGATTAAATGAGTTACCACATCTTAAGCTCTCAATACAGTACCTGGCACATGGTAAGTGCTCATTAACTATTGATAATTATAATTGATTATTATAGCTTTCAAGTAAGGTCTGATAACTGATATGGTAATTACCTTTCTTTATTTTATTTAACTTCTTTTAGTTACTTTTGTTCCTTTACTCTTTCAGATGAATTTTAGATTCAGACGCCAAATCATAACCTTCTATATTTAAAACTTTTTATTGGAATAAACTATATATATATAACTATATATATATAACTATATAACTATATATATATATATATAATGTTGGAGACAAATGAAATCTTTATATTTAGCCTTTTCACTCATGACAATACTACATTTTTCTATTTGTTTTATTGTTTTTGGGGTTTTAAAATAATTATTGTTTTTAATAATTTAATTTTCATCCCCCAGATATACTTCATTTTTGTTGATCTTTTGGAAGAGGTCATATATTTCTTTTTTTTAATCCTCACCCAAAGACATTTTTTTCATTGCTTAACACTGAATGGTTGCCTTCTTGTACATGCCCCTACCTGGTATTGAACCTATAACCTGGGTATGTACCCTGACTAGGACTTGAACTCATGAATTTTGGTCTAGGGGATAATGCTACAACCAACTAAACTATACCAACCAGGGTTCTTTGGGGGTTTTAAATAACATTTTATGATTTCCCGATAAAGATCTTTTATAGCCTTTGTTGAATTCATTCCTCAGTACCTTATAAGGCTTTTTCCTTTGGTTATTTTAATAAATAGTATGTACTTTTAAAAAATAACATTTTTAAACTAATTGTTGCAGGTGATGAGCAATAATTACTTTTTGTATACTAACCTTAAAAGTAGAAAACTTGCTGAATGTTTTTATTATTCCTAGGAGTTTATCTGTAGATATTCTTGGATTTTTCTTTTACTTTTAAAAATTTATTTATTTATTTTTAGAGAGAGAGGAAGGGAGGGAAAATCAAAATTGACTTGATTCTTGGCTTCACCCACACTACTGTTGTTTCCCGGTAAATTGTTCTTTATTTCAATTAGTGTACCCTTCATTTCTGACAGAATCTTTTTTATGCTGCTGAGGTCCTCACTAAGTTCCTTGAGCATCCGTATAACCAGTGTTTTGAACTCTGCATCTGATAGATTGCTTATCTCCATTTTGTTTAGTTCTTTTTCTGAGGTTTTGATCTGTTCTTTCATTTGGGTCATGTTTCTTTGTTTCTTTGTTTTGGCAGCTTCCCTGTGTTTGCTTCTATGCGTTAGATAGAGTTTCTGTGGATCTCTGTCTTGGTAGTGAGGCCTAATGTTGTAGGTGTCCTGTAGGGTCCAATTGCACAGCCTCCCCTATCACTCAAGGGTACTTGAGGTGTGTCCTCCCTGTGGGCTTAATACACTCTCCTGTTGTAGTTGAACCCTGATTGCTGTTGGCAGGTGAATGGGAAACATTTATCTAGGTCATTCAGCTGCAAGGACTGACTGTCCACTGATCATCAGCCTCCTCCCTCTGTGGAACATCAGCTGTGCAAGGGCAGGGCAGCAGTGCTCTGACATGGTCTGTAGCTGTCCACTTGGTGCACAGGCTCTGGGGTTTCCTGGGTGCTGCTGGCCAAGGTCAACCCCCACCTGTGTTCTGCTGGGGGCCATCCTGCATGAGCTATAGAGCAATCTGAGTTGGCTGCTGCTTTTGTGCTGGGCTTGGAAGTTCCCAGGAGAAGCCAAGCTGTCAACCTAGGCTGGCTGCTGCTAATGCCCTGCCTGGGGCCACTTAGCAAGGGTTATGGGGGCTGGAGGCTCACTGAGGCCAGTTGTTGCTTATTGTAGAGGATTTAGGAAGTCATGAGGCATGAGGCAAGATCAACATTTCATATGGAAAAGCCACTGTTAACAGCTTAGTGGGCCTGTAAGTTGGGCGGGACAGAATCTCAGGGGACAAGGCCAACAGTGTTAGCCAGGTTGATGGAGTCTCAGAGATGGCCTTTGCCTGCTGGCTCTGTGGCCATGTGTGGGAAGGGCACAGAAAAGGGACAATGGCCTCTGTCTGCCCTTCTTTCTGGGAGAAAGCTGTCCCCAGCTCTCATCTTGGTGCCAGGCACTTCAGTTCCTCCCTGTACACCACTGGAGCCTTTCAAGCTGTTTGCAGTGTTGGAGCTCAGAGGGAGTGAGTCTGACTGAATAAGTCCATATGTGGTTCTGATAGGGAACTCAAGAGTTGGAAAATTTTAGTTTAAGGTAAAAAGTTATAAGCTTAGTAAGTAATGTATATGTTAAAGCTTTTGTTTCAGAAACTACACATAGATAAGGCCTGTCCTGGCTCCTGGGAAAACAGCTGACTTCCTGGGGCACTGCTAAGGATTACCACCTGGGGACAGGTGGAGGCATCCGAGCCTTTGTGTTCCAGGGAGAGACAGATGAGACAGCTGACCACCTGCCCCTGGGAACAGCTAACTACCCAGGACAGGAATGTTGCAGTTTCTTTCACCTAATCCTCCCTGAACTTCAAAACCCCTCACTGCACCTTGTTTATTCCCTGCTGTAAAAACTTTGGCCTTGGAAAGAAAAGACAAGATGGACTGTTAGGGTATGAACACCTTCTCAGATCGCTGGCCATCTGAATAAAGCACCCATAAAGATTCAATCGCTGTCATTGCCTATTGGGTTTGGTAATGACAGGCAGCCTGAACACCAGTGTCTTTTCCAGTTTTAGTTCTTTAAGAGGAACTCCTTGGGACTACAGAAGTTTTTTCCACTGACTCAATCCCTACTCTGTTGGTTTTTCAGCCAGAAGATTTGAGGACTTATCTTCCTGGCGTTGGAATCCTGGACTAAAGGGGCTGCTGTGGGGATGGGACTCCTTATTCCTTAGATACCCTCCTGAATTTTTATTTTCCACATGTTGATGTGGAACCAGCCCATTCCATGTCTCCGCCCCTCCTTGTAGTCTGGATGGATGTGGTTTCTTTAATTCCATAGTTGTCTGAGTTCCATTCAACATGGTTTCTGATGGTTCTGAGCGATGGTTGTTTTATAATTTATTTGTAATTTTGATGCGGTTGTATGAGGAGGCAAGCTGTGTTTACCTGTGCCTCTATCTTGACCAGAAGTCTCACCATCCTTTCTGTATTTTGAGGTAACGTTATTAGGGAATACATGTTTAGAATTTTGATTTTTAAAAAATTTTGTCATTATATAGGAGTGTACTTTATCCTTAATGATACTTTTCCCCTTAAATTGTGTTTGGTTTGATATTTAAATATAGTTCTGCTATATTTTATATGGGTAGTATTGACCTTTTCCCATCATTTTACTATCAAGCTTCCAGGCTACTGTGTTAGGTCTTTAAATGACATGGGTATAGCAGGATTTTAAAAAAATTATTCAATCAGAAAATCTTTGCTTTTTCCTTGAATTATTTAGTCCATTTATATTGATTGAGATTATTGATATAACATGTTTCATTGAGTATATAATACCACGAACTCTAAATATATCACTACTTCATGTATTGCTAAAAAAGAAAGAATATGCTCCCAACTGTTTATGCCATCAATTGTAAGACACATTCTGTTATGAGAGATATCAAATGTGAAAAAAGCATTTAGAAATATAACTAAGCAAACATATAATTTTTCACTCCTTATATTGGCGTAGGTCCAAAAGTCGGACAGTGTATTCATTGGGAAAGCTATGGGGAAACAGGTAGTTTTATATATTACTAGGGAGAGTACAGAATGGCACAATCTCTATGATGAGGAATTTGGTAATTTCAAGACCAATTACAGATTGATTTACTCTTTGGCTCAGCTATGCTTCCAGTAGGAATTTAACCTAAAAAAAATTAGCAAAGATTTACAAAATGACTAGTAGGCCATTAATTACAGTACTATTTGCAACAGTAAAATACTGAAAGCAAACCAGGTGTTCATCAATAGTGTCTTTGATGATTCACTGTGATGCATTCAACTAATGGAGTTGTATGAAGCTGTAAGGAAATGGCATGGAAGAGACCTGCATTTACATCAATATCTATAACTTTATCTGTATTAAATGTATCTGGTTTAGTAGTTTGATCATGGAATCATGTAAATGTTTTACATTAAAAAGTTAAATTAAAAACAAAGGAAGAACAATCTAAAAATTAATAACAAGTAGAAACAAATACCCTAACTGATACCAAGTTGTTAACATAACTACATAGAAAAGAATTATTTTAAGTGACTTTAAATAATAGTATTTTGACTCTACATCTTGAATGGGGTATATCCTAAAGGCAAAAATAATCACAAAAACTTTTTTAGATAAATTCATTAGTCTTATTTTTAGTAATATCACTAGGGGTATTATTTTAAAAGTATAGACATGAATATATATATTATACATAAGAGTATGTATGTAAAACAAGTAACTATGTGACATTCATTAGGAAATAAGATTTGTAGTACATACAAGAAAAATTGAATATAAATATAAAATAATTTAAGTAAAACCTTGTAATCTTTAAAATAAGTTGGGAATATCAATATGCAATAATAGTTAAGTACTTTATTTCTAAAAATACTCATATATTTTAGCTCTGTCCACTGAAACCTCGAGAGGCAATGGCTATCCAGTAGCAATGGGCACCTCTGGTGTCCGGATTGGATTCTCTCAATGCCATTTCCTAATGAAACTGCTCTCAAAAAGAGCTCTTTTGAGAAACTGCTGACTCCCGGTCTGAAGCAAGAAATATACAATATGAGCCTAGAACATTTTGTTATGCCAGGAAACAAGGAAGCGTTCAGACTACTGGTGTATAATTAAAAGCACATGGCAGACTAGCCAAAGATGGGACTTAAGAGTTAAAAATAATAATGTCTCCAATAAATGACATGCATCAAATATATAAATCCATGAGTTCAAATGAAATTGAAAGTTAAATTATATTTATCATTTTTGGAGCATATAGGGCACCAATTTATTATGAAAATGGAGCATATAGGGCACCAATTTATTATGAAAATGCTATTATGTAACAGCATTTTAAGCTTTTCATATTGTCTTCCCTGTGTTACACATATTTCAGAGAGAGCAAATTGTTGAGGAAGAGTTCTTCATGGAAGAACTCCAGCTAACCCACCTGGGGGAAATGATATAACTTCCCTCCCCTCAAACTGTTTTACTAAGAAAATAATGTATCTGGACATTTATCATCAATGGCTACTAACACAATTATATGTACAACTGATCAGAAACTTTACAAAGGATGAATCAGACTATCATCATTCAGACCAAATGATCTATTTTTACTTCTTTAAAACTGGGACAATCAGATACTTTACCTAGCAGCTACCATGATCACGAAGGTGGTTTTCCCAGGGTGAGGCTTGTCCCTTGCACTCTGGGTGTGCTGACCCCTGCCCGTCCCCCAAGTGTGGGAAACTTGACTGCTTACTTTGTTGGTAGTAGGGGACAGCGTTTGTGCTCTCCCTGGCTTAAAAAATAATGGGACAAACAGACATCATATACCTTTTTAAAATTTTTTTAAAAGATTTTATGCCCTGACTGGTGTGTCTTCCCACAAAACGAAAGGTTGCTGGTTAGATTCCTGGTCAGGCCACAGGCCTGGGTTGCAGTTGGTCGGGAGCATACAAGAAGCAATCCGTAATGTTTTCTCCTCACAGCGATCAGCGGGGAAGGCAAGGTGAGAGAGACGGAGAAAATATCGATTGGCTGCCTTCTGTATGCGCCCTGGCTGGGGACTAGCCGCAACCCAGGTGTGTGCCCTGACCTTGTATCAACCGGTGACCTGACTTGGAATCAATTGGCGACCTTTCGTCTTGTGGGGTGCTGCCCCACCAACTCAGCCACACCCATCAGGGCAGACATTGTGTATATTTTGATGAGATGAAGTAGAAAGTACACAGGATCACCTATGAAGTATTTTTTTGGGGGGAAAAGAATAAAAACCATTTACTCTAAATCTGATTACATCTTTAGAGTTTAGAGGAAATACCTGTTAACTGATACCACTAAATGCAATTAGCTAAATTTGGAAAATAAATTCTGTAGGTTTCTCCAACAAATAAATGACAATAAAATAACAAAAAAAAGAGTGGGGGGACTGTGATAGGCATAAAGAGATATAAAGGACATCAATAACATGTAGCACCTTTTTAGGTCCTGATTTGAACAAACCAAGCCAAACAAAAAGAAGAGTTTGAAACATTTAGGGAATATTGAATACTATTGTTATTTTAACTAATGATGTTGTGGCTTATGTTTTAAAAACTCCTTGTCTGTTGGTGTTATTGGTGTTCTATTCTGGAATATTGACAGATAAAGTGATATGATGCCTGTGCTTGCTTTAAAACAATTTGGCAAATTTTTAAAAAGTGGGGGAATTAGATGAAACAAAAATGGCAAGATGGGACCATTGTTGAAGCGGGGAAGTATCACACATGGATTCACTATATCCTTCTCTCTAAAAATAAGCGTGTTGGAACTGATGACATTCAGTTTTAATTGTTTTGTACAGTACGTAAACCTCAACAGAAAAAAATAAAAAAACCCACGTTGCTCCTTTTCTTACTTTATTTTGTCCCTTTCCTGTCTTCTTTTTTCTGATAGCAGTTTTTTAATTCCATTTCTCTCTGTCAATTGGTTTTGAAGAATCCTGTTTTCATTCTTTTACTAGTTCATATTTAAACATGCGTACTTAATAAAATCTAATGTTAATTAGTAGCTCTAAATACCTTCTGCTAAACAGCAGCAGGTCCTGGGGATGCTTTAACTCCAGTCACTGCACCCTACAGCTGTTGTCCAGGTGCTGAGTTCCATCTTGTTTTTGTAACTTTATTTGTTGTTGGTGTGTGAGACAGCCAATGTTTGTTTTAGATTTACTTACATGCTTATGGATGTCTTTACTCATCATTTCAGTTTCATTTTGCTTTCAGTTTCCTGAATATATCTGTCATGAATATTTTCTTTAATGATTTATTAATGGTAAATATTTTGTAAATACTTTGCCTATGAGTGTTTTTACTCATCATTTCAGTTTTATTTTGCTTTCAGTTTCCTGAATATATCTGTCATGAATATTTTCTTTAATGATTTATTAATGGTAAATATTTTGTAAATATTATTAATGGTAAATATTTTGTAAATACTTTGCATTATGGACTGAATGTTTGTGTCTTCCTAAAATTTGTATCTTGAAGCCCTAGTGCCCCAGTGTGATGGTGTTTGAAGATGGGGCCTTTGGGAGGTAATCAGGTTTAAATGGAGTAATGAGCTGGAGGGGGCACGATGTGATTAGTATATTTAAGAAAGGAAGAGATAGGGCATAGAGGGATTGAGTGAAAAAGAGAAAGCACTCATGGACAAGGACAACAGTGGTGGTTGTTGGTGGGGAGGTGGAAGCAGAGTATAAGGGGGATAAATGGTAGTGGAAAAAATACAATAAAATAAATTTTTAGAGAAAAGAAGGGAGAACAGAGCACTCTTTCCCTCTGCCTCACCCCTGCCCCTCCGAGTGTGTGGACACAGTGAAAAGGCAGCCATCTATCTGCAAGCCAGGAAGTGGGCTCTCGCCAGGAGCCTAATAAATTGGCAGCTTAACCTTGGACTTTACTGTCTCCAGAACTGTGAGAAATAATGCCTTTTGTTTAAGCACCCAGTCTGTGGTATTGTGTTATAATGGCCTGAATGGACTAAGACACTTTCCTTTTCCAAGTGTCTTTAGTTTCACCCTAATTCTTGGATGATAGTTGGGTATAGTATTTTTTTCTTTAGCCTTTGGAAAATAAGTATTCAACAGTCTTCTGTTTTCTTTTATTGTTGAAGAGAAATCTGCTGTTGGTTTAATTGTTAGTCCTTTGTTGGTAGTCTGTATTTAGTTGCTGTTTGTTTTAAAAATTTTCTAATTGGTGATCTACAGTTTAACTCTCAATTGTCTAGAGATGGATTTAGTTTTTGCCCAGGAATTGTTGCATTTTTTAGAAAAGATTTTATTTATTTATTTTTAGACAGTGGGAGGGAGGGAGAAAGAGAGAAATATTGATGTGAGAGAGAAACACTGATCTAACACCCCCAACTGGGGATCCAGCCCGCAACCCAGGCACGTACCCTGACTGGGAATTGAACTTGTGACCTTTTGGTTCACAGGCTGGCACTCAATCCACTGAGCCACAACAGCCAGGGCTGTTGCATTTTTAAAAATGATTTTCTCTCATTAATTTGAATAATTATCAACCATTATTATTTGAATATTACCCCCCTCCCGTTTTCTGTTCTCTCCTTTTGAAATTTTTATATTTTCTATTCCCTTGTTATTTTATGCTGCATTGTGGATTATTTCCTCAGAATTTTCCAGAATATCTGAAAAAAGTGAAAATCTGCTGTTTAGTATATCCATTAAGTGTTTAAAATTTTAGTGTTTTTCATTTCTAGAAGTCTTAATTTTTAACCTTTAAAATATTCCTTCAGAATATTTAATTTTATTATGTTTTGAATTCTTTATTTTGTACTTATAATCTCACAGATAGAGATATGTGTACATGTACACATCTATATATCTGTTCAATATATCTATGTATACACACATATGTATTTTGAATGGTTTCTAGCTGATTATTTATTTCTGAAGTTCATGGGGCCTGTTTAGTCCTAGCACTTGCTGTGTGTGCTATCTCAGAGTTCATGGTAGACTTTGCTCATGGTCCTGTAATTCTGCGTTGTGAGCTCACCTTCAGCAGGCCTTTATGTGTGGGGATGCTGTGAGACCTGGATTGAGTGCTTCATTTGAATGATTTTCTATTTACTTGTACTAGGATCCCAAGGGGATCATCTCATCAGCTTAGGACTATATTTTATATTTTATTTCTTTTATTCTTTGATTAATATTTTTGAATAGTTAACATAAATTACAACATTAAAAAGGAAGAAAAGTGAATATAATAATACCTTTTTCCCATTTCTACCCCATTCACCCAGTTCACTTTTCCAGATATAACTACTATTGATGGATTCTTCTTGCTTCTTCCATTCCTTCATGGAGATATTAACAAATATGGAGTGTCTAATATGGGCCAGATATCATATTAGAAGCATGGATACATCAGTGACAAAACACACGAAAATCCCTGCCTACAGACAGCTTACCTTCCATGTGTGTACATGTGTGTGTGTGTTAGTGGTAGAGGAAGACAGACCAGAAATAAACACAACGAATAGGCACATTGTGTAATGTGTTTGGAGATGAGAGTGATATGGGAAACAGGAAATAAAGCTGTGTTAGAAGGACCAAGCACGCTGGTACCGGGTCAGCCGCATACAGTATTAAATGATGTGCTCGGGATAAGCCTCCTTACTGAGATTTTATCAAAGATTTAAGGAGACAAGGAAGTTAGCAAGTGAATAACAGAGAGATGCAGGTTCCAAATCAAGGGAACAGCGGGAGCAAGCAGTGTAAGGTAGAAACGTGCCGGCCTGTTCCAGGAATAGCAGGGAGCCTCGTGTGCCGGAGTGAAGTGAGGGAGTGAGGAGCACTAGGAGAGCGGAAAGTAGAGGGGCACAGATGAGACACCTCTGATGGGTCACTGTGAGGTCATTGCTTTTACTTTGCTGTGAGAGTGTGTCTGTGTGTTTGCTTGCTGCTCAAATGAAAGTGTTTTATTTTTATATTCTCTCCAGCCAGTTTATCTCATTGCACTTAACAAAGAGAAAAAAAAAGCTATATTTAATTTTGTGTTAAGTATAAAAGAATACCCAGTGGCTTCTCTTTCTTAAATTTAGGTTATTACCATTAATTTCTGTTCTGTTGTTATAAAAATATTTTCTAAAATATCCCCAGCAAACCTGTCAGCACACTTAGAAACCCAAACTCGACCAAGGCCGCCCCATAGCTGAGACAGGAGCAGTTCCGAGTGGTGCCTTTGTGAATGGCAGCACCGCAAGAGAAAGTTCCTGGAACATTATCAAGCTTCGTTTTCAGCACAAGAGAACCTCCCATTTCACGGGGCACTTTTCACAGAATTAAGAAACAACCACCTGGTCTGCTTGATTAAAACTAGGGCAAAGGACGATGTGTATGGAGAGCAACCATTGACAAAAAGTGCCCCATGGACAGCACTCTGACCCAGAAGGCACAGGGACAAGTTGCCAAATCTTAACCTCTGTAAATGTGTCAAGAATTGACATGGAACTTTTATTTATTTATTTTTTTAGGGATTCCAGCTTTTATTTTTCCCCTTCCACAAAGCAAAGTAGAAGAAATAATAATAAAAGACTGAAACCACAAAAATAGTTAAATTGGTAGAACATGTATATGAAAAAAATCCAGCTACGAGAACAGGCTTATTTACAATGAGGAAACATGTAAATTAGGGTGGCTTGTAGTTTTCACACGAAACATTACAAACACAAACACAGGCTGTGCAGGTGTCACTCTTTATAGCAATGTAGAAGGGGAAGAACTACACTTATTTAAGGACAGATATATGACGAGGTCAAAGTTTTACAGCACTACTGCAATATATTCACAGAACTTTATTACAGCTAATTAATTAGAGGTTAAGACCTTTTCCAAATATGTCACATTTCTGGCAACCTTAGAGGTTCATTCAACAGACTTCAAATACTCAAAACTTCTAACTACTGAGAGGGAGAGTGACTCAGATGCTTTCCAAGAGTTACAAAATCTCTACCAACCCAAGGCTGGCTGTTTATCATCTCCCCAAATTTGCTCTCACCAGCAAACAGCCCTTGGATTCTTCAGAAAAATATCTGGTACAAAAGTCAGATGCCAGCGTAGTCATCTCCTCCTGGGCCAAATCTATGGGGACCTAAGCAGCCACATTACCATAAATTAAGAATTGAAAAGTTAGTAGGAAAAGACTATTTTCTACTTAATCTTGATGAAATACAGGAAGACTTTTGTCCTTTTTTAGCTGGTCTTGGAGTGAAAGTCTTGGGCTGGAGTCTTTATCTCTTATGTGCTTTAGTGTTAGACTGCTGAAAATCTAAAATGAAAGGTATGCTAATTCCTCAATCCAAGTTTGCTATTAAAAAGCCTTTAAGGACCTACTAGCTTGGAGGCTAAGTACAAGGGGACAACAGCCCTAAGTCCACAAGAGTCCCCGTTTCAGAGGAAGGATAAATATTTTTTATGAAGTGCTAAGTTTTGCACACAAGAGAAACCAACACAAGTGAGGGTATGTAATTAGTTTCATTTTCTCCCACGAGAATTCTTCTCCCACGGCACAGAAACAGAATGAGGAATGAATCTTCATTGGTCTCTTCATTGAAAGTGGTAAATGTGGTCCCTATATTCACGAAGCCAGGCAGTTTTTTTAAGCAGACTGTGGAAGTAGACAGCAGAACCAGTTTTCTGTCGCCACAGACCACTACACCTTGTATCTAGCTAAAAATAGCAAAGATCAACTTTAACAATTATCCAAAGTCACTGTTAACTGCCCTGTAGGGTGAAACTCACCACTATATTATTTTAAAGGAAGTTACCAAAAGGATGAATTCAATTAACCAAGGGTAAGAAAAATCAAAACATGTTGTATTCCCGAATGAGTTGTGCATATCAGGCCAGCTGTTGAGAATGCACCCAGATACACTTGACATGAAGACACTATGTACAAAGCCTCAGGCAAGTCTGGATTTCTGGTAACTAAGGGCTGAAGGAGTGACAGCACAGAGCTAGTTCTGTAACACTTTATATCCAGATGATAGAAACTGTTCCCAAGGACAATCAATGTACACACTGTTAATCACACTGAATAAGGAAAAGGCATTACTCATTTTTCTTTTCTTACTGCTTAAGAAGCTCGTTCATCTCCCTTTTGGCCATTCCAACGTACTTTGAAATGTTTCCATGTTGGTTTAGTTCAGGAAGCAATCCCAGTAAGAGAAATGATCGTGGCTGTGAAGAATGCTTTTGGCTTTTCTTTCTTCCTGTAGTGTGAAGAGGCATTTCGACCAGCCCAAGCTCAGCATCGAGTGTTTACTAGACTGCTGCACATTTCATGGAATCTGTGCTGCTGCTCAGTAGTTTGTTTCTTAGAGCCAAAAATTCTAGGCGCTAGAATGGGAACAAGGCAGCCAGCCAAACACAAAAACATAAGAAAAGAAGAAACACCAGACAGAACAGATGGATCTAGATAGTAGAGGGTCAGAAACACCAAGGAAACCACACACACGATGGCAGGTGGAAGCCAGGATCTTCCAGCAGAGGACTTTATCGGCCATCCAGCATCGCCTCTTGCCTCTCCCCATCCTCGCAGCTGCTCTTCTAGTCTTGCAATATCTGCAGCCAGCAAGTTGGTGCTGCCATAATCTCCCTCTGCCATCGTCTCAAGGTGCGGCCTCAGTGAGCGGAAGCTGGCCTCCTGACCAGCCTTCCTCTGCAATCAGCACTGCGACCCCAGGGCCCACACGGAACTTTTAAATGTGCTTGGGACGTCTGTGTTCAATGTACTCCCTGGTGATCCACTTGGGGGAGGCGAGCCCCTCCCGAATTGAACCGCCCTTCGGGATCACTTCCATGCTCAGTGAAAACGGCTGTCCTCTCTTGTATCTGGACCTCAGGTGGCTGGCTGAGGATGGACGGAATGCTTTCATTTCCTGTCGGTGTAGTTTCTCCGCCTCCTGTTGCTTCTTCTGCTGTTCATACCCCTTTAATGTGAATGTCAATTGTTTGCTGCCAACTGTGGTGTCTGATACACTCCGTGTCCTATTTTTTTGCTTCAAGTTTCAACCAGTCTTCCAGGGTTTTATTCATCAGCTTCTGCTTGGCGGCAGAATCTTTGAAGCTTCTAAATTCCTCTTCTTTGATCTCACAAAACTGGGGCTCGAGGACGTTCCGGCTGGTCCTCCCTGAGCGATTCTCACTGCTTCACTCTGTCCTCTGCTGGAGAAGTCGGTGCTGGTCCCTGATCTCTCCCACTCGGTGGGGTCTTTTCATCACCTGAACTTTCAGAACTTTCTGCATCACTTGGTTTTCCTTCCAGTTCTTTCTCCTCTTCTTTTCCATGATGCTCTTGTTGCTCTAAGAGTCTCAGTGTCTTCTTCCTTTTTTCAGTAATCTTTGAAGTAAATGGATTCAAAAGCCTGAAATCTTCACTCTCTTCATCTGCTTGGAAGTCAGGGTTCTCAAACAGAACTTTAAATTGATCATTGGTGAGAATATTTGGAAGGCTCTTAACTTTGTTTTTCCATGTAGGTTTTTGCTTCTCCTCCTCTTCAGTTAACTTAAGACCAGCTCTTTGTGAACTTTTGGCAATTTCTGTAAGTGGACTCTCTGTCCAGGTGTTTCTTCTGTCTTCTGTAGGATCTTTCATGTTCTTCATAAGCAAGTGGACTTACTACCAATTTCACCCTGTGATAGAGTCTTCTATCCATAAGAAATCTATACATGTATGCCCAGAGAAAAGGTGATCCAGTGAGATGTATGAGCCCTAAATTGTCAAGGTCTTTCTTGGTGATAAATTTGTAACTGTCATAAACCATGCTTTCTGGATTCTCTTCCAATTCTTCTGCCAAAAGGTCTAAGATGGAGCACCACCTGGGGCAGGCCCCAGACTGTAGTGTAACAGATGCTCCTCTTGGGGGTTTCATCAGCAGCAGGAAGCATGCCTGAGTTGGGGCAGAGGCAGGCATCTTTGCTGTGAGGTTCTGGCTCCAAGGAAGGAAATATTTTTCCTGAGTTCTCATTCCACGTTTTGATAATTCAAAAGTCTGCAGACAAAATCAAATCTAAAGAATCCTGGAAATGAACTGACTTAATGGGCAGCCCACGATGGTGATGCTTAACTAGCAATGGCTTTTCAGATGGAAGATCAGATAACGAAACCTGCCCTGTGGATGTTCCCACTGCCATGGTCAAGGCACAGCTAAATTTCAGAGCAGGGGCTGTAGGTAAACTGTTTGTCTCTGAATCTGCCATGACTCTACCTAATGCACAGTCTAACAGGCCAGCCACGTTTCATGCTCTTGGATCCCCACACCCTACTCGACGCTGTCCTGTTCCTGTGGCAAACAAGCCCCACATGGAATGGATGTGACAAATGTTATTCTCCGCAGCATTACGTTGTAGAGGATTTGGGTACCTTCCTTGTTCTAAGTTTAATCTATAAACCTCAGTGCTTGAGCCAACAAAGTTTAAGTTGTGGAATGGATAATGGTAAGAAAAACCTCTCCCAAACTGTGGTATTCTGGCTTGGTAGTAAAAGCCTGACTGTGAATGGAATTTGCTGTGTCTATCATTATGTAAGAAGACAATTTTTGAATAGTTATCAGGCAGTGTTTCCAAGGTGACAACTTCTGAATTGAAATGCCTTTCAAACTTCAAGGATCATTGATCCATGTCATAGGGTTGAACCCAAGGTCTACACGTTCCAGCTGCTAAAGTATGTTGTCCGCCTTTAGAAACCTTAATATTGGTACAAACAGGTATTTCAAAATCCTGAATGAATTCAGTTCTCCTATGACATCTTTCTTCTGCAGGACTTTTTTCTTCCTGTCAGAAAACCACTCAGGAAAGAGCTTGCTGCACCTGAGACAGTAAATCTTTCCCCTGTTGCGGCTAGAGGCCTGTGTGGTGGTGGCGAGGAGTGGCAACCGGTGCTCTGGGTCAGGTCACTCTCCCTGTGGTGCACCCAACATGAGCTCCCTGAGTCTCCTCAGTGCACCTCCATGGCCTGTGGCACCAGCACTTTTTGGCTTTTACTTTGGATAACTGGGACCCATTGCAGGATTTGGGGCATAGAGGTGACTTTGAGGCAGGTTAGTAAGAAACTAGGAAAATTCCCTAGCAAGTGGAATGAGGAAACTGAGACAAACTGCTGAGCAATTAACAGGTAGGTGATAAAGTACAAGATTCTATCCTCCCTAACCAAAGATCCCTAAGAGCAGGTGGTTCAAAACACCTTAATCAGGGAAATAGATAACAAAAAATTAAGTAGAGCCTGACTAGTCTGAGATAGAGGTGAAACTAACCAGAGAATGACCCCTGACCCCACTATGCACTTGTTTTGATACACCAGCCTGCTAAACGACCACCTATAAATCTAATGACTGTTCTGTTGAGCTCCTCCCCTGGGACCCACACTAAAATTCTCACCTGTTGAATAGCGACGAAACCCTCAGGACAAAGGACAACAGCTTTTGCTCTTCTTTGAGCACACCTGCATCACCGTCTCCCCTCCCCCACCTCCCGCTTTCTCAGGCATGTACTTTGCTTCTTCTTTCCTAAGCTCTAAGAGTCCCAATGGGGCTTTCACCCAGGGGAGCAGTTGGCAGCAGCAGCCCACTCTGGGCTCACCCCCTGATCCTGTCTCCAAGGGCCCTCCTTTTGCCTCACTGACCTAAGCTTTAATAAGGTCACTCTCACTTTCACCTGGACTTGTGTCTTGAAATTTTCCCTGACAGAGTCACGAACCTGGAGGTCCCTGATGGGTGAAAGTTCCCAGACCTGGCCAGCCCAGCACCAGCCCCAATGCTGAAGGGGTCCAGTAACAACTTGATCGGACATTTGTAAAGGATCACTCTGGATTCTGAATTTGTTAGGATGTGTGTGTATGTAGTCAGGAGAGCAATGGTAGAAGCAGGGAAACCTGCTAGATGGTGGTGCAGTAATCCAGGTATGCTTATGATGAAAGCTTTGACCACCTCATGGCTGTTGAGGAGGTGTAAAGCAGAGGCATTCTGTCTACATCTTGGAGGCGATCCAACAGGCTTTCCTGGTGAATGGATGTGAGAGCAAGAGTGGAGTCAGGAATGCCTCCAAGGTTTTAAGACTGTGCAACTGGATGGACAGATTTACTGTCAATGAAAATGGGGAAGGATGTGGAGAAGGAGGATTGAGGGGGTGTAAAGAAAGTTTTGGGTTTTATTTGCTTCTTAGTCATTTATGTAGGGATTTTGAGTTGGCTATTGAAACTTGCAACTTGTATTTGGGAGAGAAAGGCGGGCTGCAGATATACATTTGGGAGTGATCACTTATAGATGGTTCTTCCAGCCTCGAGACTCGGTGACATCACAACACAGTGAGTATCGCTGGAGGGAAGATGAGGATCGAGGGCTGGGCCTGGGACACTCCCACACGACCCAAGGAGGCTTTGTACATAGATTGGGTGTATTACATGACATTGCACTGTTTCTTACACTAACAGTAGTCTTGTCATATTGTTTTGTATCTTCCACCTTTTAACTCATCATAGGGCTTGTCCATATTGTATGTTATTTTTTTAGCTTTGATATTCCAGAACCCTGGAATAGTGTAAATTTTTGCTATGAACTCAGGTAAGGGCAGACCCCTGATTTCAAGTTCTCAGGGAAGGGTCCCCGCCCCCTGGACTGTTGACCAGGATAGATTAGCTTCTTTGTCATCTGCTCAGTGGACAGAGTTTTCTAGTCTTTACTGAGGAGTAGTGCTTTACTTTCTTGTGAGCTCTTCCATGCATTCAAGCAATTGCTTTGTTTCATGCAGTATTTGAGTTGTGGTGGTTCTTTTTGAGTTTAGTCTTCCATATTGCCTTAAATATATCTACTAATCCTCTCCATTGTCACTGTCCTAGTTCAGATCCCCTTAATTTGTTCCTTTACAACTTCACAAGCCTCTGGGCTGGTATCTTTGTGCTGTCTCTCCCTTCTTGCAATTATCCTCAGGTGTGCCCTGACTGGGAATTGAACTGGCGACCCTTTGGTCTGCAGCCCATACTCAATCCACTGAACTATACCAGCCAAGGTTCAGTGGACCTTTTGTAATGCAAATCTGAAAATTCCATAACCTGGACAGTTTTTATGGCTTTCTCTCCCTCATAAAGATAAACCTCTTGTCTTTAATAGGACTTATAAGGAATCTTTGACTTTATCGCTCACCTAATACCCTTCGCCCTGGCTTCATTCCACCAAACCTAAGTGTTTCAGGGCTTTCAATGCTCTGTTGCACTTTCTTAACCTTTGTGTAGGCTGTGTTCTCTTCCTGGAAGGCTCCTCTAACTTTATCTGTCTGGTTATCACCCAGTGTCCTTCAAGGCTGACTTCAAATGCCTTCTTCTCTGGCACTCTTTCATATTAGTCCCATCTCTTTTTTAGAATGAGTGTGAAGACTTTCGTTTGGATTCCCACTCCTTGCTCCATAGCCCTTGGACAGAGTCTTATTATAACTCTCATTTTTTGCATTGTGACCAAGGTTTCTCCCAGCAGACTGAACAAGTCTCGGGACTGGAACTGTGTTTTTATCCCCAGTGCCTGGCACTGTGCGCATCTGGTGCATAACATATGCTCGATAC
Organism: Phyllostomus hastatus; assembly: GCF_019186645.2. Taxonomy (NCBI): domain Eukaryota; kingdom Metazoa; phylum Chordata; class Mammalia; order Chiroptera; family Phyllostomidae; genus Phyllostomus; species Phyllostomus hastatus. Next base: position 6,280,670 of record NW_025334017.1, on the reverse strand, counting down.
ACATTTGCCGAATGGCTGAAAATGTGGAAACAAAAATGGGAATACCCTGTATCATTATAGAATGAAGAGTTGAACTTGGGGTGGTGAATGCAATATAATACACAGATGATGTATTATAGTGTTGTACATCTGAAACTGGTATAATTTTATTAACTGATGTCACTCCAACAAATGCAACCAAAATGATAAGAAATAAAACATTTATATCATTAAAACAGAACGGTCTACTTTGATTTCAAATGACAAGTTCCTAAAAATATTGGGATCTGAACATGTTTTGAAGTACCACATTTAAAAAAAATGTGTTAATATCTAAATGGCACCTGGATGAAATGGCAATTGTTAAATACTGGAGGATATTAAGTTACTACACTTGTTCAAATCTAGTAAGAATAGAAGTCTATTCAACATAGAGGCACACTTTATAAAGCTCAAGACTATTTATGTAAATATACAAAATAAAACAAATATTTTGGGTGCATTAATGGTAGAAAAAATAAAATAATGGAATGGTATTTGTGATTTGGGGTGGGAAGGTGGTGTGCAAAGCTGATGACATCAGCACTGTTAGGCCCATGTGAGTCCTTATGTTTTAACTGACTGCAGCTCCATGAGGGCAGGGACACATGTAGCTGGGCACATAGCAATAGGTGCAAAGTACGTGTTCACTGAACTGAAATGTTCTTGAGGATACTATGAACTATTCTTAATAGATATGAAAAAAGTTTTAACAACAATGTATAAACATTGGGGAGGGAATTTAAAAAAAATGTCCTTTCTACCCCTGGCTGGTGTGGCTCAGTGGATTGCATGCTGGCCTGTGTACCAAAGTGTTGCTGGTTTGATTCCCAGTCAGGGCACATGCCAGGGTTGCAGGCCGGGTCCCCAGTAGGAGGTGTGTGAGAGGCAACCACACATTGATGTTTCCTTCCCTCTCTTCTTCCTTCCCTTCCCCTCTATCTAAAAATAAATAAATAAAATCTTTTAAAAAACATAAATAAATAAATAAATGTCCTTTCTAAATTTTATTTATTATCAAGGCTATGGTAAAATATGATGGGAGAATAATCTAATGACTAACAGTGATTTTTTATATAGCACAGATGTGCTCTGCATAAAATACACAGTTTTATAAGTATTTTTTACATGTAATAACTCATTTAATCTGTATACTCACTAAGTAACTATTAATATCATCCCCATTTTAAAGACTGGAAGCCTGAGGCACAGAGACATTAAGAAACGTGCCAGCGCCTTGCAGCCAGCAGGTGGCAGAGCTGAGATTCAGTGGCATCACAAGAGCTTTCTTGGGTCCAGTTCCCTCCCAGACTCTGCTCACATGCTCACATGTTGCCATAGCTGTAGTTGTGACATTTAAAATAAAAAACTCAGACTTTTGTCTAGCATGTTTGAAACATTTCCCCAAAATATCAGGCCTAAACATTAGAATTTTAATTGAACTACACTCTACTGAGTTATGTATTATAATCAGCCTGACTGTTTCTCCCTTGCTGGCAATTTAGGTTGTTTCCCATTTTTTTCTATTATGTGTGATTATGTTATGTTAATGCATGTAACTTTTCCTTTTTAAATTTTTTTTCCTTAGGATAAATCCTTAAAGTCAGACTAACTAAAAGAATGTAAATGATTTAATTACCCTTCATGTATAATGAAATCAAGAAGAGTTGTATAAATATATGCTGTTATCAGCAGTATGTAAGAATCTTATTTTCTTCCCAACTGTGCTTAATTTTTGTTAGGTATTCTTGCTCATTTTTAAATAGGTACATAATAAAATTTTCTCTTTTCATTTTTATTTATTTACTAGAAAGTTTGGATACTTCAAAATACAATGTTTCCCTCCTTTATTGACATACGGGGTCCAGCACAAATAACGCCCCCTTTTTATTACAAAATCTTTTATTACAAAATCATAAGCATGCAATTCTGTAACATAACAGTATCACACTCAAGCACACAATATGACATTTTAAGTGAAATGTTCAAATTAAAACTATAAATTATTACACCCATCTTATTACTCTACCAACCACACTCAAGTAGGCATTACTTCTGCCAGACCCTGTATTGCTGCAAATATTTTTCTAATCTGTTGTTTGTCTTTACAATTTAAATATTGATAGCTACATTCACAGAAATTTGGAACTTTTATATTGGTCAAATTTATTTGTCTCTTTAGTTATAACGTCTCCTATATTTTGACTTGCAGGATGTCACCATTCTAATATGAGTATTGTGGATTATTTGTTTATGTTATTTGATTTTTGGCACACACAGTTTAAATTGCTAAGAAATGGCAAACGTCTCAGAAGTGTGTAAGGGAGTCTCTGAAGGAAATGCAGTTGGAGGGACAGAGAAAACTGTGCTGATTGCTGTGACTTCCTGTATGGAAATTATAGCAATTTGCAGTGTAGTGCCCAATCTTTCTGAGTTTACTTACAGTTCAAAGACCTCAAATCCTTTCCTGTAACACAGATCTGACCCAGAAGAGTAATTCCCTGGTTGTGCAGGATTCAAACAGTTCTATATTGTGAAGCATTTGAGGTAAACTGGCACATGCACGGCCAATACTGTTATTGGTTAAAAGTTGAATGATGGCATTTGGCAATGTTGGGACATTATTAAGGAAGGTTGGTTTGTCAATGCCCACATGTCTCCTAAATCGGCATTTACTTTCCATAGATTCCACACTATCAATACAAGGTCAAGTTGTCAGCTTTGAAGCTTCAGATATTAAGTTTTATGTACACTTGTTATGGATCCAGCTCCCAGGGGGTAGACTCCCATTAACTCAGACAATAAGAGACTGATGTATAAATCAAAGTGCCAGTATTTTTTTTTGCAGGGAGAACTCTGAGCATCCCTTTAACTGAGATATTAAGGCCAGTATGATTAGCATATTATCTTTCTCTTGGCAGCTGTCCCTGGGAAGTAAAAGTCTCATCAGGAATTTTCCTGGTTAATATAGAATTAGAATCAGGTAATATCATATAAATGTTGTGGGTTACTTTGTAATAATAATGTAGACTATAGAATCAGATAATTTGTCACATTGAGTTTCAGCAGCCATATTATGTTCAAGTGTCTTGATTGTGTCACTGGGGTCTGTGGGCACTCTGCCCCTGTCATCAGAGTGTGTGTGAGCATGACCCCCTTCCGCACCTTCAAGCACAGCCGTTCTATGCGGAACGGGACTGCGGTTTGATGTTCAGTCTTTCTCCTGACAGGGTTCAATGTGTTTGACCGAGTCCCCACACTCCTGATTATAATCACACTCCAGCTCGGCCTTGCTGTGGTGACTCTTGGGTCCCATTGACTGGCATTTTGAGTTTTTCTTAACACATTTCAATGGTCTCTTGGAGTAACCACATGACAAATCTAAACCAGGTTTAGCTCTTTGGGGACAAACTTTTTCCAACGTTCTTGGGGAGTGGTCCCTCATTGTTACCCCCTTTGGCTCTCCGCACTGTGGCCCAGGGAAAATGAGGGGTTTGGTCACTTTGTCCAACTCTAAATACGTTTTACCCCTGGCATCTCCTCATTGCTGTCTCTCGGGATTTCCCATCCAGACAGGTGGCCTTCGTCTTTCTTTTTTGGTAAATGCCAAGCCATCCACATCTGGGGTGTGGTTTTTCTCCTCTAAAACTTGCATGGGAGCGCGGACCAGTCCGTAGAGCTACTTGAGCCTGCGCATGCTCCATTGTAGCTGCGTTTGTGGAGTGGTCCTCACACTGCGCTCCACTCCTCTCCCCGTGGGCCACCCTGGCTGTGACGCACGCTCGGCCCTGGTTCTGGGCCTGGTGCCAGTTTACCAGTCCCGCGCAGGCTCTGCCAGCTGCTGCGTGATGGATGGCGCTCACAGGCATGCTGGCAGTTGGGTTAAAATCCAAGACGATCTTTGTTCAAATCAATAAAGTAAAATATGTGATGCAGTACTTTGGGAAAAATTTTTAAGATTTTTAAAAGTGTATTAAGAACAGTAAATTTCGGAATATTTCACAATGCCTAGTACAACAGTTTGGACTAATTCAATAAGCCAACAAGAAAGCAAAAGAACAGAAGTGAACAGATTTTCATTGTGAAGATATAAAATGTAGTTAACTGTGCATACATATCACACCAAAACAATAAAGTTTAGTCATCAGAGGTCTCTTCAGTAATCAGGAATTTATGAAACCTATCAAATGTTGCACTGTTGAAGTTCCTCTTCCAACCAAGTCTTTCATTTTGTGGGTGAGAGAACAGCACTGCTAGACCCAGGTGATCTAGAGTTTAGCTCTTCTTCTTGTTAGTGCCGGGCTCTTTTCATTACAGCTGATGACATAGAACCATTTTCTCCAGTGACCAGTTTCCAAAGGCAAACAGTGTAGGAAGGCAGAGGGGAGCAACCAGCTGCAAACTCAACCAGACCTGAGCTCCGTCCTGGCTTTGCTGGTGACAAACTGAAGGACTTTGAACAAGTTAATTGACCACACTAAATATCAGTGATTTTCCAACTGAGAAAATGAAATAGTAACAACAATAATTATAATGAAATAAATTAAATGGTAACAATGCACATAAAGTGCACAAAGAGATTAGTCAAATACTAATTTTTATTACATATATGTTTTATTATATTATTATATAGCACTGTTTGATCAACTTAATCAAAAGCTGACAGTTGAGGATTGTGAAGATTCATAAGAACTCAGCAGGTTGTCATCACATTTGCTAAGATGTTCTCCTGTGAGCTTTTGCCTGGACCATCACCTTCATAGCCCTGAACTATGTATTTAATAGTACTTGCTCAAGTAGTGTTTTATCTCAATTCCTGAAAAGACAATAAACTTGAAAAATTAGTTGGAAAAAACTAATTGTATTGAATTTAGGTCAGAGTGAAGCTGATAGCTGTTTTTAGAAAATGTCCACTTTTTGAGAATGCAAACATAGCCTGTATTTGTATATGGCTTTTAAGTGTACAAAATATTTTCATGTTCATGAACATATGACATTCTATGACACACTATGACATGGTGTATTATCACGCTTTCACACATAAGAAACGAAGGGTGCCATGGCCGGTGGCCCCGCTGGGTGGAGCACTGTCCTGTGCCCCGAAGGCTGCGGGCTCAGTCCCCAGTGTGCACGCACGGGCAGCACCTGACGGATGTTTCTCTCTCACATCAGTGTTCTTCTTTCTCTCTCTCCCTTCCTCTCTAAAAATTAATAAAAACATATGCTCGGGTGAGGATTAAAAAAACAAAGAAATTGAGGCTTATTTTATAAGTGGCACATCTGGAACTCTAATTTTAGGACTTTTCCTCCACATGGTGACCAGCCCTGCAGAAATGATGTCTGTATGTGACTAATGAAAGGCAGGCTTTCCATAAACACTCACACACACACACACAGACACACACACACACACTTTTGCCCAAAGCCTTTGCATTATTGAGCTGCTGTATTCTGTTGTTAACAATGACAATGGCAGGTACTAACAGAACACCTCCTCTAAGTCTGAGGCTGTGCATGTGTTTTTATTTAATTAATTAATTAATTTTGAGTGTATGTTTATTGAAGCTGGGGACAGTGAAACAAGGAAGAGCTCAGGGCAGAAGAAGCAGCAGGAGAGTATAGGCAGGGCTGCTCCGCTCACTGGAAAGTCAGAGAAAGGGAGTCTTAGAGGCAGGTACAGGGGGTTAGCTTGGGATGAGCTGCTGCTGCTCATTGCTCCTCTGGTTGAAAGTCCTGTGGGAACCCTTAGAGTTTAGGGGGTGCACCCCTGTAGGGGAAGAAAGGTGTGGGTGTGCTCCCAGGAGGGAGGGTGTACTGTGTTTATGCTAGACATTTGCTGATTCACTCTCAGGCCCCATGTCTGCCCATTTTCTAGGCTTTTCACCTCCAGGAACTATAGTCACCCCTTGGTATTCACAGGGATTGGTTCTAGGGACCCCCCACCCCATCCTCCAGGACACCAAAATCTGCAGACGCTCAAGTCCTTCACATCACATGGCATAGTGTTTGCATATGACCTACCTTTGCTTGCAGGCTGCAGCAGGGCATGGCCACACATCACTTCTTTCACACGGATTCAGTGTAGTGTTTGGCATGTGGCAAATTCAAGTTTTGCTTTTAGGAATTTTCTGGATTTTCCCCCCCAATGTTTTTGATCTGCAATTGCTTGAATCCACAGATGCAAAATCTGTGGGAACAGAGGGCTAACTGTGTACTTCCCTGGTTACCCGGTCTGCTCACTCTGACCTCTTCTGGTCAGCAGAGGCCCTGGCGGGGGCGGTGGTGGGGGGGGGACTGCAGGGGGTGGGCAGGCCTTCTCCCCCTTCTGGCTGCCTTGCGTGCTACCTCTGAATCCAGCAGCAGCTAGTCCTTCTCCATGGCGATAGCTCTCCTGCCCGCTCATGGATGGTCCTGGCTCCTGCTGGCCACCCTGACTCCTTTACAGCCACCTCCCTCCTCTGTCCTTTCAGCAGCCAGTATCCACACGGCCTCTTCATTCCGTTTGGCTCCTCAGCTCTTCCATCTCCTGTGGAACCAAATCCCTGCCTTGGAAGGCCTGCAGTGGTTTTGTTTCATGACCGGACCATGCTGGTCCACTGTGATATTCAACCTTCCCAATATTCCTGGGAGGAGCTTGTAGCCATTTACAGAAAAGGATACTGAGGCTCAGTGGAGGCAAGTGATATGTTCTACCTTACACAGTTCCTGTACAGGGATTCTGGGACTCAAGTCCAGCAACATCCAGGTGACAAGGGGCACTGACGGGGCCCTGATTGTGCCTCTATGTGCCATCCCATGTAGCGCTCTACTCAATTACTGGTGAGGAAATGGAGTTCAGAGATGTCGGTGTGCTAAATGTGCAGTGCTAGTAAGTAGCAGAGATGGGATTCGAACCCTAATCTGTCTGCCTCCAATCCCTTTCCTTCTACTATTCCTCATGCTCCCCAAAAGTTAGTGCGCAGCACAGCCATGGTGGTGGGGTGAAATGTCATTTCCAGGCTCCGCCCTCAGTAAAACCATTACAGTAGGTTTTGGAAATGGCTCAGGAATACCCACTTTGCACAACTGTCCTAAGTGATGCTGAGGCTGGTGGTGGTGAACCACACAAGGCCAGCCTTGCTTACCCCCTTCTACCTGTGACACCTGTGTGTCCTCTGTGTGCCTCTCTCATGGGTCTCAGTTTCCCCATTTGTAAAGTGAGAGTTTGAACTAGATAATCTCCAAGGTCACCCCAGGCCTCTGCTGAGTCCCCTAAATCTGTGTGCTGCAGGGGAGTAAGGCACATGGAGTCACGACCCCAAGGGGACCACTGCTGTGCCATTGAGCCCCCCCCCCCCGCCCCAGGGCACGGCGAGGGCTGGGAGTCCTGCTTTCTCATGGACTCCCCGGGCTGTGGAACCCATCGGGAACCCTGTGGCTTGAGAGTAAAGGAAAGCCCTGTTTATAGCTTTGTAGTAGTTGGCAAACTGGCACTTTAAAAAGGAAGTGAATTGTGGGGTAAGGGGTTTAATTCAGGGAAATATTTGAAGACCTCAGTGTTTGCTCTGAGAGGTCATTAAATAAGTTTTGTTCCCACACCCTCTGGAAAAATGATGCTTCATTAAAATGGCAACATGAGGTGTAGTGAAATGGTGAAATTGGGAACACTAAAAAGACACATTCACTAGATTCCACTTAAAATGTAAAAGGAGTGTAAAGAAAACAAATGGACATTTTCTTGAGGCAGCTGAGCAATACAAAACACAGGCATCTTTGTTTCCTTCTTGAAAACTTCCACAATGCCTTCTCCTTTCTTCCCCTTGGCTAATCTGTACTTCTAAGAGGTGTTGAGTTTCGGCCAAACTTTCTGCTCCACTCGCATCAAAGCCTGCCTCCCTGTGAATAGCCAGCTCTCACCTACCGATCCGATCCGCTTACCCACTGCTGCCCAGTGGCCGGCCACAGGTCATGCCCATAATTAGTTCACAGACAGAATTTCCAGGCGGGCTCAGGAGCATCTGTCACAGGGATGAATGGAAAGTCCATGTGTGGGAACACGCTATGGCCCCTCTGACCTTGTCACCACATATCTGTCCGTGGGATGCCTCCTTAGTTCCCTGAGCTCCGGGTCGCCTGGCCCCGTCTTGGGTTGAGAGAACAGGTTATGCTGGTTACCATACCAATTCAGAGGGATTCCGATGCCCTGCAAGTGGGAAGGCACGCAGTTTCTGTTTCTGTTGTTACATCGCCTTTCTGGGTAGTTCCACCTGTGTCTTGGTTCCAGGTTGGGGGTTTGCACCACTAGAGGTTATGTGCTATGGACACTTAACGACAAATAGGGTACAAGGAAGACTGGCATTCTGCTTTTATTCTTACTGTAAAGTGCTGATTTCTTGTGTTTCAGCCTTTCAATTATAATATGACCAATATTCCAGAATTATTAGCTTATAATGAATGAGGATAAAAAACTTTTGAAAATACAAGGTAATGTAAATATGAAATCCTTGTTGGCTCCTTACTAATAACCTTTCCTGAGTCCTATTTGACCTCCTGTTCTCTCCTGACCGGGTTCCCTCCCCCATCCCCGCCCCTGCAGCTGCTCCAGGTGTTTCTGCTTCCCTCTTCCTCTCCCAAAGCCAGTCCCTGCTGCTTCTGCTTCCTGATGCTTTAGAGAGAGCAGAGCCTGGGACATTGAATTCAGCGCCAACATAAATTTGGGCAGTTCTGGTGCCTTTATATTGTGTATTGATCCCAGTGCATGATATCTTTACCCATACCTGTTATCTGGAACCACCACCGCGAAAGCCTAGTGAAGTCTAAGCAGCATCTGGTGTATGTTTCCCCCTGGTGGTCATTTGTTGTATTACAGCCAGCTCCCGGAGTGTAAAATTACAATCACTCTAGTTTCTTCTATTGTACAATATGGACGTCTCAAGCTATGAAGAATCAAAGGTAGATTAAGGGCAGTAAAAGCATAATGTAAATTTGCTTATGGGATTAAGGACAGAGGTTTTACTGTGGGAGCCATTCAATCTTTATCTTGTAACAAGTATAAACTATGCCAGAAGAAAATTACACATTTAATGGATTTAAATTAGTTTTGAGAGTTAAGAATTAAAATTATATTTATTGAATTCATTTTGAATTTTACCAAGTTTTTTTTGGAGTTCCATCTCATTTTCATACCTTTTACAATAGTTTGAGGGGAAGAGGATGATATATTTTTAATCTCTACTTTACTGACAAGGAAACGGGAGTGAGGTCGACAGTCTCTGCAGAGTCAGCAGCAGACTCAGGATGCTGAGTCGTAAATCAGAAGTCAGATGTGGGGCAGGGAGATCTGGGGTCGACCTGGAGAGCTTTAATCTAGGATTAGTGGCTTCACACCCCCTACTTTTTTCTCATTCCTGTCACAGCTCACTAAGAACGCTTCTGCTCAGCTGTGTGCTCTGTGTTAGGCATTTCAAATGTTTTTGGAAGTTGTCAGGCCTGAAGGCAAAACTCAATGTTTGCAGTAAATAAAGTACTAAAATTAAATCAGCTATTAAGAGAATGGATTATTTCCAAGTCACACAGCCATATTGGCTGCGTGTTGAATTCAGCACTGGTGCCAGCATGCTGTACACGAGAGTTTCGGATTCCTGGGCATGGAGAGTCACACTGAAGAAGGTACTGAGTCTGCTGAGTGGGCTATCAAGAAGGAGTTCATGGAGATGCAAGAGCAGGGTCTGGAATTTGCTGGGATGGAAGCTCCACTGGATTAGTTCCCAGAGAGGTGGATACTGAAGAGACAGGCAGCATCAGAAGTTAAACCCTCAGTGTTTCACCCACAGTGGGCTTCAAGCAGTGTTTGTGCCTCAAACTGAAGGGGCCTTGTACGGATGTTCTCTTCCCTGCTCTCTAAGTCTCTGTTAGGGCTGAATTTCTCTGTCCCCAGCCCCCCAACCATATGTTGAAGTCCTACCCTGCCTGTACCTGAGAATATGACTTTATTTGGATATAGGGCCTTTATTTTTTTTTTAAATTAAACTATTTGGATGTTAAGCTTTTAAAGAGGTAATTAAGTTAAAATGAGGTCATTAGGATGGTGCTTCATCCAATACGACTGGTGTTTTTGTAAGAAGAGGAGATTAGGACACAGGCATGTATGGAGGGAAGACCCTGTGTGAACACAGCAGGAAGATGCCCATCTGCAGGCCCAGGAGAGAGGCCTCAGAAGAAACCAGTCCTGCTGATGCCTCAATCTCAGACTTCCCGTCTCCATACCCTCGAGGAGATAAATTTATGTTGTTGAAGCCACCCAGTCTGTGGTTCTTTGTTATGGCAGCCCTAGCAGTCTAAAACAGTCTCCTTGTGGCCGGGCCAGGCAGCTCAGTTGGTTAGAGCGTCATCCCAATATGTCAAGGTTGCAGGTTCGATCCCCAGTCAGGGCACAAACAAGAATCAACCAATGAATGCATCAATAAGTGGAACAACAAATTGATGCCTCTCTCCCTTTCTCTAATATCAATATAAAAAAGTTTCCTTTTGAATTTAGAGAATATAACTGGATGGCCCATCCATTTGGTATTGATACCAACCTGTGAACACCAGGAAAAGCCACTCTGTAAGAAATTAAGACATCTTAAAAATACAAACAGAAAAGTGACTTGTGAAGTAGCATCTGGTTTGAATGGCATTCAGTATCATGTACTAGAAAAGATATATTGACATAATTTCTGGAAAAAAGCCCAAATACATGCCTAAAATATGTATACCATAGCTATTATGGAATATAAATCTTTTATTCTCTTTGGCTCTATGGTATTCCATGGAAGGAATCCAAGTAGTGTGAAAAATGTCCTCAAGTCTAAATGAATCTTACAGGCAATATTTATGGAACCAGGGCACAAAGTTATCAATTGTTATGAGAAAAAAATATTCGCTTATGTTACCTTTACTTTTTTCTTAGCTCTTCTGAGGTATCTGGTGTTTGACTTATAGATTATTTGGCATTATTGTATTTGATGAAACGGTACCAAAGATTTAGTCAAAAAAGAAACCTAAAAATGGAAGACTTAGAATCCAGCAAATGCAGGGTGTACTGTACTGCAGGGAGTCCTCGGGGGTGGTGATGAGGCTGATGCGGGTGATTAGCCAACCTTTCCGGAGCGTTTCCCTCGGCGCAGGTGCTAAATTGGTGCGTGACACATTTCACTCAGGTTTCATAGAAACACTAGTGGATCAGACAACGGCAATAAGGCAGCAGTTCACATTTGGCCAACACTATCATGCAGCTGTGTGATCTTGAGCAAATTACTTCACTCTCTGTGACTCCGTCTTCTCATTTGTAATAGGTTGTTAACACACCTGAAGTGCTTGAAGTAGCGCCTGGCCCAGATCAAGGTTTCAGTGAGAGCAGACTGCTAGTATTTTCCTTAGCACCTTCAGATGAAGAAACAAAGGTCAGTGGAGATATTAAGCAGTTTGCTCAATACCTCGGGTACCATTGTGAAGGGGGAATCCAGGTGGGCACGTCCCACCACGCCATTCCCCGGGCTCTCCGGCGCCTCCTGTTGGGTCATACTATCCTTTGCAGGTACCTTAACCCTATTCCTGCTGAGTCTCATGAGGATGATTTCAATATGTGTGACACACGCTTCTTTAACCCTAAACACTTCAGCGTATGTCTTTTAAAAACAAGGAAAGCCACTTACAGAACCAGAGTTCAAGGATCAAAATCAGGAAATTAACATGAGTATACTACCATCTAATCTGGAGACCTTACTCAAATTCTGTCAGCTGTTTCACTAATGTGATTTGTAGGAAAAGAAAATTCTTCCTGGTCCAGGATCCAACCCCGGGTCCCAGGGTTCATTTAGTTGTCAGGTCTCTTTAGTTTTTTTTTCATCTGGAACATTCCTCAGCTTTTTTTTCCCCCCTTTCCTGACTTTGATACTTTTCCAGTACAGGCTCTAGTTGTAGATTTCCTCTCAATTTGAAAACAGATTTGTTTTTATTGTGCCTTGTCTGGGGACACAGTAACTTTACATAAAAGAATGAAAAAAAATGTGGAAATATATGAGACATCATAACAAACACCAGGTGCGAATATTTTGAGATCAATGGGTCTTCTGAAAACACTTAAATTAAGCTATGCTGGTAGATACCACGGTTGGCTCTGACATGAGAGTTGCTCACTGTCAGTCTCGGTGAATCAGTTGTCTCCTGACTGGGGGTTTGCTATGCATGGTCTTTCATACTCTGTCCAGTTCTGGGACTCTTCTACAAGAACACCATGGAATTCTGATACCTTGTTGATGATGCTGTTTCCACACTTTCTTTGTTTAAGAGTTCCCACGCTGGCCTCCTCACCCCCTCTTGACAACTGTTCAATTCTCTCTTCCTCTGACCTTTACAATCTTCATTCCGCTGGCTTCACATTCTCCCTTGCCTGTTTTGACTGTGCTTCTGCCATGTGGCTGCTGTTGGAACATAGGAAATGCCTCCTATGCTAGGACTGTGGTTCCAAAATATGTCCTCTGTAGAAGGAACTCAGCTCCTGGGGAACAACACTGTGCCAGAGCACTCTGCTTACCATGGCTGCCCTGGTTGGTTGTAGTTTATTCTTCCCAAGAAATCCACTGCTGTGTACATACACTGGCAGGAACTGGACCACCTGCTGGATGGCAATGTAGACCAGGAGCTGGTCTCAATGCCATTGTTCCCTAGGTGGCAGTCCCCAGGCACACTTTCTAGTTGTTATTTCCAAGGGGTTCTATTTGCTACATGTTTGTTTTGTGGGGTCAAAAATGAGAGAGGCAGAAGGCCCATTAGAATGTTAGAATTTGCAAGTGAGTATGAGAGAATAATGATGCTAAAAAAGATGATGTTTTGCAAACAATTACATAGTGAGGGTGCAGAGTTTCTAGTTGCTGTTGAAATGGCAAAGAGTTGACTATCTTCTTGGGGGTGAGGAGGATGGGGGTCTAAGTAAAAAGGGAGGTTTCAGTCCCAGAAAGCCACTTCCATCTGATAGTTATGGAACCAATGGAGATAGAACAGTTTGCTCTTTATAAAGCATTTTCAAGTATCCATCCATCCATTCGTCCTTCCCTCCATTACTTATTTATTCAGCAAGGCCCAGCTTCCATTCCCAGCCCACAGAATGCACAGGTAGAAAGGGGAAACTCTCAGCCCATTCAGTGGGGCAGGCACCACAAGGTGTGAGTGCCGAGCATGGGATGTCGGGGGCACAGAAGATGGACCAAGTCAGGCATGCACGTGGTTTGGGAATGTTTAGTCTGGATGTTGCAGAATGTGTGGGAGTTTGCTACGGTATGGATGAGAGGCAAGAGAGCATTTCGGATACATGCCAAGGACTGGTGTTAAATACAAGAAGTGACCTTGTGAGGCCTGGGGAGGCAGAGCCTGGGTGTGTGACTGGCACTGTGGGTGTTTGCAGCCATTCACATCTGACTGGGCAGAGCCAGCTCAGTAAAATCAGAAAGTGGAGACAGCTGAGTCCCCTCAGTGTCCTTTCCTGTGTCTTCTTGGACTTCTTCCTTGTATCGTCTGAGGGAAGGGGCTCAGAGGGTATTTGTTTAATTTAAGAGGAAAACGAATAACAGTTTGAGATGGTTGTTCTCACCCAGGCTGCCCCTCACAATCTTCTTGGGATGTTTCTGAGACTGACCTAGTCAGAGCTGATGTCCAGAAGCCCCGGACACTCAGCAGCCTGAGGTGGGCCCAGGATGCAACTCTCTCCACAGGGCTTCCCGGGTGCATCCTTGTTTAGGAGCACCTATTCTGTGTATTTCTTTCTTTTTCCTTTTTAAAAATGTATTTATTAGTAAGTTTTCAGTGAAAGATTTACAGTCTTTTTATTATTAATTAATTTATTTTTAAAGGGAGGGGCAGGGAGGAAGAAAGAGAGGAAGACAAACATTGATGTGAGAGAGAAACATTTGTCAGTTGCCTCCTGCACACACCCACACTGGGGACCGAATCCGCAACCCAGTTATGTGTCCTGACTGGGAACTGAACTGATGGCCTTTCCCTTTACAGGACAATGCTCGACCAACTGAACCACACTGGTCAGGACTGTTCTGTGTGTTTCCTCTGCAAGGAGTCTGCATCTGCCTAAGGGAAGAGAAGACCCTGGGTGCTATACTCCCACCTCTGACGACAGAACCTGTGGAATGTTTCGTAGTAACCACATCCTTTGCCCTGCTGTGCAGGGTGTAAACTCTAGCGATGGGACGTCAGCTGGTGTTCCCAGGAGGCCAGCTCAATTTCAGGACAAATAAGATTTTCTAACCTGCTCTAGAGTCTGAGGGTTTATTTATACCATATTCCTCTGCTAATTTTTTATAATCAGATTTATCGTCAAATTAGAGGCAGGGAGGAGGTGTGTTAAGAGCTTCTGGGATGTTAGCAACGCTCAATTTCTTGACTGAATGCTGATTACGTAGGTGTATTCATGTTGTAAAAATCCACTGTGCTGCTCATTTACCACGTATACTTTTTAGCCAATACATGATACCTTAGTTAATAGTTGACTTAAAAATACATGAACAAGTTTCTAGTTGAAATTATAATGTAATGAATGTGGAGACTGTCTTCCTTGTGACCGGAGTCCCTGCGGCGGGTGGCCTCCCATAGTAGCTCCCACTGTGGCTCTGCTCTCTGGCGAGGATGCGGGTCAGGGCCGAGGCAGGGCCACAGTCACCTGTGTGTGCAAGGCCTCCGAGGGCTGTGGGAACGGCAGTCTTCGATTTCCTGACTTTTGTGCATTGATGGTTTCACTCACAGATTCTCATTAACCCACTTTGGCGGAGTGAATGAGACCATTGGCAACTCTCTGATTGTTCTCCAGCCTGAGTGGAAGCTGGTAACTAAGGCAGGAATTCCCAGGCTTTCCCAGGCAAGTGTGCAGAAACACTGGGGAGCCTTCTCCTCTTCTCCGTGCATCTGCAGGCTGAGTGTGCGCCGGTCAGAGCAAACTCTGAATCGAGCTTTGTGCAAGTCTGGAAGGATACCCAGAATTGTGTGACGGGGGAAAGTGACAGAGGCGGTGGCAGTGGCATCTGCAGGGCTAGCCCCATCCGTATCTGCTGCAGAATGCATGTGGGCATGCTTTAGGAGAACAATTCACGCAGGATAGAATGGGGCTTTTGACATCAGCTGAGGCCTGGGCTGCTTACAATGAGAGGCCTGTTTGTCAGAGGGACACTGTTTGACCAAGTGGGAACCAGAGGCCGGCCCTGGCCACCTGCACTGAGGATCTTTGGAGTGGCTCTTTCCTGTAACTGCTGCTCCAAAGCACACTGCCTTTCAGAGAAAGCAACGGCAACAATACATTCATATTCCAAAATCACAAACTTTTAAGTGTCTGTGCTGAAAAGCACTGTATACATATTCTTCCACTTTATTAGCAAGCAAGCCTGAAAAAGCATCTTTAGCTCTGAGGTTGATACTGATAATGGCTTTTTCCTTATGCTGGGTAGCCATGTCCTACCAAGGATACAACCATACTTTATGAACATGAAATTCATTAAAGCCCTGAATAATCAGGTAAGGCAGGCAGGTGACCATGACCGTCACTACCTGGCAGAGGAAACACGGAGGCTCAGGGAGAACAAAGACTCAAGACCAAGGTCAAGTGGCAGGCGGGAGGTGGGGCTGATATCTGATTCTGTCCTACAGCCTGAGGCACTGGGGAAGGACTCGTAAAGCCTGTGCTGACTCTTCCTGGCAGGCTTGTCATTCCCAGCCAGAATGCAGGTGGCAAGATTGTGATTTCCTGGCGTAAACTTCAGTGCTTCAGTGATAATCTCTGTCGACGCCAGGAACCAGCTGAGTGTCACAGTGCAACTCCAAGGCTTAAGCGATGCCTGCCGAGGTTTGCATAGCAGCCTCTCATTTATTAGTGGTATTGGAAAGAAATCTCTAATACCTGACTGGGTACCTCTGGATTTTAACAGCTGTGGCTTATAAGAGATTTGGGAGGGGGGTTGTTTTCAAAGTGCCTTTCAGAAAGTGTCACCCCAGATTGGAGTTTCTATTCTGTCCCATAGACTGACTTGCAAGATTCTGTGCTCAGAAAACCAGGCTTGCAAGAAAAGTCAGTTTCTATTTTCTTACAACTCATTTTAGCAAGTTGCCTTCACACCACCTTCCTGTCACCTCCCCTTTATTGGGCGTAGTCCTCACAAAGGGTTTTGTGTCAGATGTCGAGGATCATAGAAGACACCCTGCAAAGATGACTGCTTGGCGGGGTGCTGGTGAGTCGTGGTGGGACTTGGGGAGCAGGGAGTTCCCTCCAGTCTGAGAGGTTAAGACCCCAGAACTAATTAGTTCCTACTCATAAAACAAAATGATGATAACTACCATTTGCTGAATATTTTCTGTGTTCTGGACTCTGTGCTGCAATCTTAACATCATCACTCTGAATTCTAATAAAACCCTTGCCAATGTGGTCTCCATTTACAAATGAAGAAACGAGGATTTACAGAAATTAAACACTTGTATGGTGGCACAGATTGAAGATTTAGGAAGTGGTGGGCACCTGGAAATGGATTTGGGATCAGGCTAATTCCATGCTCTAAATCCACAACTTAACCAGAATGAAGTGGAGACACTTCGTGGCTGGCCTGTTCTCCAATCAGATTGTGATCTGTGGCTCTTGGGGTGGCCAGGGCTGATCCTCCTGTCGGACTCTGTGTTGAAGCCAGGGAGGAAAACCTCCAGCTGGGACCAGGGGTGTCCTGGCCTACGAGATCACCTCTAGGTGGACCAGATAGCTGGCAGAGTCCTGTTTTCCTGCCAATTAGAGACCCACTAATTGTAAACAGTACAAATTCCCTGCAGAGAGAATACATTAATTGTCACCCATTAACACTGTTGTGTGAATTAGTGTAATTCAACAAATTCCCTGAAGGAAGAAGCTCAAGGTCCACAGCTCCAGACCCATCCCAAGGTGGGCGCCGGAGACTAGCACTGGGGAGTTTTGAATATATCTGTCTCAATGCTTGCATGTAGCCCCTGCTCAGCAAAGAGGTGTTGGCTTAGCCACACACAGTCTTGCTTTCCAGTGGGTTGGAAGCACAATTTCTACTAGAAAAAATTCTCAGAATTCAGACCTGTGTATATGGGGGAGATATAGAATAGTAAAATTACAATTTATTTTTAAAATATGGTCTGTGAAGTCAGATACATATATTTATATATAATATATAAACATATATATATAAGTATATATTAAATATTTGTGTATATATTCACAAAAGGAGATAGCTAGTAGACCCTCTCTGCCTGGAAAGTGTCCAGCCATGTCAAATGAAAAATAGAGACATTTATTGAGGAAGACATAAGAAACATTGTACATAGGACAATTACACCTTAGTCTCCTTCAAAGCAGACACCAGTTCTCCCAGCATCTCTTCCACTGTTCAAATCACTCTGCAAAATCCTCTGTTGGAATCACCATCAGCTGCCTTGTTGTATTTTCCAGAATCTCCTGCATCAAAATCTTGGACACAGTAGTTTTGGGAGTCCCCAGATCAGCTACTAGTTCTCACACTGTCAGTTGCTGATCTTTGTTGATTGCAGCTAATATATGGCCAACATTCTTAGGTGGTCTGCTTGTTGCAGGCCTTCCAGAATGTGGATCACTTTCAACAGATTCTTGACCATCTTTGAAGTGTTTGTGCCACACTTTTATTGGTGCTGCACTCATCGCATCATCCCTAAAAACTGTCTGAATCATCCGAATAGTTTCCACTTAGGAATGTTCAAGCTTAACACAAATTTTGAAGCAGATTCATTGCTCTTCTTGCTCAGTCACTTTGAATGCGATGGCCACACAGCACACATGCTCACTCAGGGATGTCTACCACCCCCACTGACTAGTACCATAAAGTCATCATTGTTCATACACGTGCATTCCAGTCCACTCTCTTTGGCTGCCAGGTTACATCAATGTCACACAAACCATTATCATATATTAACAATGGCTGGACTTTTTCTGGACAGATCTCATATACAGGATGGGACAAAAGTAGGTTTACAATTATGAGTATAGAAAACACAGAGTTTATTCTTGTATTATTATTTATTAATTATTGTATTATTTTCCATATATAGTTATATATCTCTGTATAGCTCTATATCTATATATCTGTATCTACATGTATATCTATCTATTTGCTTTTAGTAGAAAGAATATCCTTACAATCCAACCCTAAGAGGACCTTATTTCTCATCCAGTCTGTGGCTAATTGTATTACCAAGTAGCTCTTCCTGTCTTTTCAATGGGGTACAGGCATGGAAGCTGTCTACACTGACTACTTTTAGCCCAAATGTTTCGTGATGTTGAAAGTCAAAGTCACCTCTCTTCCATGGTAGGCCCTTCCACAATCAAAGCATCTGTTGCGTGGGTCACCGGCCAGCAGTGATCATGGAATGCTGTGGATGGCTCGACGATAAACACGCGAGAAAAAACATGCACAGAGACAAACTAGTTTCTGTGGAGAAGTAGGGACGAAATGGCCACCCCTTCTAGTGAGGAGCGCGCCGATTTACAGTCCATACCTGCTTTTATTGGGCTCATTCTGCATAATAATTCAGGTAACCATAGAAAACAAAGAACTCTGCCGGTCTATTGAGTTGGGGGTCAAAGAGCTGTAAGACTGAGGAACAAAATAACTTCCTCCTAAGACCCTTCTCATTCAACTGAGAGCATTCTAAATAAAGAAGGTTTCACAGTAATTTACATGTTCTTTCTTAGGCCTGATCACCCTGGGGAATCCGCACTTCTCAGTACCGAGCTGCACCACCCTGTCATTGTTTCAGGCTTAGGTGGAGCAAGGGAACTAAGGCAACTGGGAGACAAGGAGGTTTTTTCCCAGACAATGAGAACTCAGGCTATGTCAAAGCCGAGGAGCGAGAGTCCATCACCCCCTTTTGCTGCAGCCCCCCAAGTCCTTCTTTTGGGGGACCTCCCAAAGTGATCGTGCCTGTCTTAGGTCGTTCCCCCTGTGGGGAATCTTACCCGTCTTTGGCTAACCGACCAAGCTTTTTGGGGTTCAGTCATGAATAAAGCAGCAGAAGCAGCATTCCTGCCAGGAAGATAAGCTTTTGTCTCCTTGCTGGCTTACGGTTCCAAGGGCGTTCCCTTAGCCTTAGCTAGGCGGGGGTTTCAGCTTCTGATACCAGTCAGGGCGGTTCCCAACAAACGTCTTTGTCATAAAGGTGATGTGAATAACAACGAGGTAGCCTAAAGCCATGTGACATACGGAAGTGCAATCTCACACTGGTGACAAAAAACACAACATTTTAGAATAACTCAAGTTTTTCAATTTGTTTTAATTTTGGAATTAAAATGTTCTCAGAAGCAAAAAAAAAGTAAGAAATAAAAAGAAAAAATGCTTCATTATATGTGTCAGGGTACTGAGATAAAGTAAGTATCAGATATTATGAGAAAATATGCTTCATTTCATCACTCAGTGTCGATTAAAAAATCAATCTCAAATACAGATTTCATCGGTGAAGCTGATATTTTTTCAGGTTTTATGAGGACTTTTCAACTTTGATGTTTCCAAAAACACTGGCGACGCCGAGTGAGGGGGGTGCCTGGCCTGTCTCCTGCTGGCCGCCAGGATGAGGTTGTCTGAGCACCCCGTGTGGCTGCACGGCGGGCATCTGCGGAAGGGTACTGGCAAAGTGTTCCTGGCCAAGACCAGTGCTGAGTTATTTTAATTTTAATTTTAATTTTAGAGAGACGGGAAGGGAAGGGGAGAGAGAGGGAGAGAAACATCGATCGGTTTCCTGGACGACGAGCCGACCGACTGAGCCACACTGGCCAGGGCCTGACAAAATGTGTAACCACTCGGGCCCTAGGACCTCCACAAGGATATCGCTGAGGCACTTCCAATCTAGCAAAACAAAGAAAACTGACTTTGATATGTACCTTTCTCACCTATGTTTTATCATTTGAAAGTTGTTATAAGAATTTCAAGTGGGTATGTCGGGAAGTGAGGTGAGAGCTATTCCACTTTTAATATCTATGAAATATTCCTTCCTTCTTTCCTTTCCCTCCCTCCTGCCTTCCCTCCCTTCCAACAAACAAGAAGAGCAGGGCAAAGAATTATTTTGGGAAAAATCACCAGTGGAAAGTGCCCCCCATTAAACAGGGAAGGGAAGGAACGAGGGAAGCAGGGTGGTCCGGCAGTGTGCAGCACCTGTCCCTACCCCGGGCGTGTCTTCTAGGGGTGCCCTGCCTGTCAGTCAGCCTCCTCAGCGAGGCTCAGGCAGCGGTCAGCCCTTTGGGGAGGACATGGGCTCCCAGGCCAGTGCAGGTGGGAGCTCAGCGATTTCAGCTTCTGCCCTGGATCTCTGAAGTCATCTAGAGCTGTTGCTTTCCCCTTATTCTTTACACAATCTGCGTCTAGGCTGCTTTCCTGGTGGCTGGCATTGCCTCAGTATGTAGAAAAGGGAAAATACTGGAGGAGAAGTCAGTTCCTCAGTCAACCAATACATCAATTTTGGTTTCATATAATAAAACCTCTGGTGCAAGAGAGGCTGCTGCTGTGACAGGATTCTGAAGGTGTTATATTTGAAATGTAATCATTAATCCATGCATTTTCAACACACTTCACCCAACATCAGTTCTACATCTTCAATGTCACAATGTTTTGGTCCTATTATGTCTTAGTAATTATCTTATTAAAGCGATAGTGTAAGTTTTCCAAAATCCTTTTAGAGCTGGCTGGATAAGTAAATCCTAAATGAACAAGAAAGGATAAATTTCTACTTGTAGTTATGTCACATCAGAGTGGACCAAGCCCTAAATCAAACTTACCTAGCTACCCCATCTCAATTCTAATGATTTCTTTCCTTTACTCCCTGTTTTTCTTTTCCTTTTTTCTTTTTCCAGGCCGCAGATGTAGTCCCCTGTTCAACCTGGGCTGCCACAAAGACAGACAGAAAGTGCAGGGACTTTTTTCTTTCGCATCTTAGTGCAAAGCAAAAGAACAATGTTAGATTGTTTGATGTCTATCGGTGGATGCAATACTCCCTGTTTTTCCTCATCATTCTGCTATTCACACAGGCAGAACATTAGGAGGCCCATCACTCATTCATTTATTCATCTATTTGTTTTTCTAATCAACAGGTGTTTATTGAACACAAACTAGGAACTGAAACTAGGCACTGTTCTGGGATACAGCAGCGAACAAAACTGATATAAAACATCTCTGCCTTCTTGTAGATTATAGATCAGTTGGGTAGAGTCAATAAAAAATAACTATGATAAATAAATTTGATACTGAGTAGTGATATATTTCCCCATGGCCTTCCCCACTTTTGGGTGTCTGTGTCTTCTCTTCTGTCTCTTACACAGATGCTTGTTACTGGATTGAGGGCCCACTAAATAACCCAAATGACCTCATCTCAAGACCCATGATTTAGTTATATCTGCAAGGACCCTCTTCCAAACAAGGGCATACTCACAGATTCAAGAGATGGAGGCAGTATGTTTTTTTTTGGAGCCACCATTCAATTGTGTTTTTCTCGTAGGGAAGACCTTTCTGGAATG
This sequence comes from Phyllostomus hastatus, assembly GCF_019186645.2. Taxonomy (NCBI): domain Eukaryota; kingdom Metazoa; phylum Chordata; class Mammalia; order Chiroptera; family Phyllostomidae; genus Phyllostomus; species Phyllostomus hastatus. The sequence goes on along the minus strand of NW_025334017.1, from coordinate 6,259,096 downwards.
GAACTTTTGAATTAATACGTAAAAGAGGCAGAGGAGGGAAACGAGCAGACTCGTGGGGCAGCGCCCTCCAGTGGGCAGGGCAAGCATGAAGGCCTTGCCCACGCTGCTCGAGGAATTGACAGGCCAGGGGGAACCGATGGAAGGGGTGGAAGCAGAGACAAGTTCTGTTTGAACAAGGCAGTGAGGTGGGGGTGATGGTTGCTTGACCCACAGTGGTCGCTGCAGAAGTGGTGAGAAGTGATTGGATTCTGAATATGGTTTGATATCACAGACAGGATTTGCTTCTGAATCAGATGGAGGTTAGAAGAAAAAAAGGAGTCAAGGATGACTCCAAGCTTTTGGCCTGGGCCACTGGGAAAAATGAAGTTGATGTTTGCTGACATGAGGAAGACTGGAGTGGCAGAAGCTTAGTTGTGAACAGCTAAGCTGTGGAGCTCCAGATGTGGAGGTGGCTCCTAGCTATTCAGATTCAGGTGAACAGGCAGTGGGATCTACCAGACCAGCAGACAGGGGATGTCAGGGCTTGAGATTTAAGTCTGGACGTGGAGCCTAGAGAAGATCCTCAGCCAGGAGACTGAGTGAAAGCTCAAGTGTGGGACGGAAAGAGAAGTGGTCCAGGGCTGGGCTCTGGGTCAGCACCCACAGTGATCCACAGTGGTCCACAGTGGTCCACAGTGGTCCACAGCTCCAATGCTTAGAGGTCCAGGAAACACGGAACAGAAGATGTCTGAGGAGAAGAGGCAGGTGGGAATTCAGACAGCATGAGGTGTGGAAGGCAAGTAAAGAAAGTGTTTGTTCTTCTACTTCCCCAGATGCATCCTTCAGCGTAGCTGTTTCTCCCTTTTAGTCATTTCTTGTTACTCTTCTGGTCTTCCTATTCTCATTGTCTTTCTCATTTCATTAGTCCACACTGGGGTGATTGTACTAGAAGCAATTCGTGGTTTCGGACCCCCATTTCATCCATCACAGATGTACTGGCCCCTCCCCTAGCTCAGACCCACAGCTGTTCGGTGGGGGCAGGGGTCCCTTATGACCACCTGAGGGGGAGAAGAAAGGCCAAGTGTAATTTGTGGGCGGGTCAGCTTGGAAGGGAGTACAAGCTCAGTCTGGACTGCTGAAAGACATAGGTGAGGGGAAAGCTAAGGGTTAGTGAGTTGGGTGGTGCATCTAATCATCCAATTAGCAATTAAGGAGAATGGCCTGAGGCACATGGGTTCATGAGCGGTGGCAGAAATAGTCAGAGGGCTGCCAGGAGAAAGGTGGACTATCAGGGAGAAGCAGGTCTGGGCAAGAAGCAGGTGGATGGGCACCAAGTGCAAAGGTCTTGTTTCTTCCGTGAGAGCTTCCCAGACAGCATCCACGATGCATGGGGCACTCAACAAACAGGTATGGAAGGGCTCACTCACCTGAAGCCAACGAACCTCATCAGTGACCACCCAGTCCGGGCAACATGGTCTGTGTACGGAGTAGCCACGGGGGTAGGAATGGTGGCAGTGTGTGAGCCCATCAGCGGGACTCCCACTCACCAAGGCTCCTGTACTGCCAGAGTCCAACCAAGACCAGTGCTGAGCCCTGTATGGCACCTCCCTTCCCACCAGCCACTCGGGGCAGGTGGACCACAGTGCACTGGGTGGCACTTGTGTCACTGTTCAACTGCCCACCCATCCCCCCCTCCCACCCCCGGGGCCGCCACCCAATGCTGTCTCCCTCACTCCCTCGGAGGGTCTTTACTGAGAACACTCCCCATTTACTGTCCTATGTGCAAATACATATCTAGCACAAGATAGGAAGAGATTCGAAAGCAAGAGGAAAAATAGAAAATGAAAAAAATGAACATCTGATGTGTCACTGATTAACATACAGAATGTTATGTCTTTTCTCTCCGAGTCTCTGTACCTCATACCTGCACGTGCCATTTTTATTTCATTACATGTTTTTCAAAACATCCACTAGGTGGAGAACTTGCATCAAGTTTGCCACAAATTATGAGGCCATGCCAGCCAGTCCAGGGAGCTGCGTTTATTTATTTATACCATTATTGAAATGATGGGTTCTAACCAACAATGAAATGCATTTATGGCTCTTCTTAGTGGCCTAAGCTTTTCAGACATTATAGACCTGAACACATTATAGAGAATTACATTTCTCTTGTGATTGACTGTTTCTATGGATGTTTTCTGCAGGAAAAGATTAACTATGTGAGGACAAGGCTCAAATTTCTGCATAATTATTTTTGTTGAACACTGCCTCTTCGTTAATTTATTACGATTTATTCTAAGCTCTTTTACATTTGCAAGATGATTTTTTTTAAATTTCTGGAAGTGAGTATTGATTGAAAGATAACTGAAGATTAAGAAAATAATTTTATTCATTAAAAAACCTTCTCCATGGATGTGACTTTTTTACTCTTCAATTTTCAAACACCGGGCAAAGAACTTTCTTCTCACATGCACTGTTATTCTTGCTGATTGTCGAGAAAGTTTTATTGAGGTCACGGAATGTAGGTTAATAGAATTTAGTATACTGCGTTCTTGTGCAGCTGGGAGCAGTAGGAATGTGGCCAAATTCAGTGGCCAGCCATCCCAGCCACGGGAGGGAGCACTGCACCAGGAATTCTGCCTGGCTCCTGGTGTGGGAGCTTGTCTCCTGCCGCCAGAGTCAAGTTCCATGGAGGGCATGTTTTTTACATTCCATCCAAGTGAGGATGCAGATCTGCTAAATGAGTGTTGGCCACACCCAACTCTCGGTTTCCGAAGCTGGCTCCCATTCGTCCTTTCTACAAAGCTGGGTGAAGACAGGTGGCCTTTACAACACCCCTAATTTTTCTGGCCCTGGCCTGGCTGGTCCACAGTGCAGTGTGTCCTTCTGGAGTCTACTGCCTCTTTCTCTGGGTGCATCTTAAAGCAGGAATTGGCAAATTGATGCCTGATGGTCAAATGCAGCCCACTGCCTGGGTTTTTACAGATGACATTTTTCAGTCGATTTTATGATAGGGAATACTGACTTGTAACTACTGTTGAGTGAAATATTGTTCTCCTCTCCCCCTGCAAAATTCCATTCTTCTTGTGAACAGACCTGTATTACAGAAATTGTACTCGATTATATTTTGAATTTTGTCAATTAAAAGTTGTAGGCATTTGTTCTCTCTCTTGTTATATAAGTATCTGTATAATATCTCTGATTTTGCCCTTTGACCTGCAAAGCCTAAAATATTTACTATCTGGCCTTTACCTAGAGCAAGTTTACTGACGCTTGCTTTAGAGGGTCTATTAACTTTTTACACCTTCTAAAATCACACATCCAATTGTGTGTGAGGCATGTGATTTATTTCTGGAGAGAGGCACCTGGCTTTCTTTTATCTGAAAGGTGAATGTGATCACCAAAATGTTAAGAATTTGACAATTCTCACTGGATGAGTCCTATCCATTGCTAATAATAGTAATAGCTCTAAGTGTTGTATGGGGCCAATGTATAAAGAATTGTCAAAACACTGTCCATAAAGAATTCAAGGCAACTAAGTAGGGGTGAATCAAGTTGTTAAAATTTGAGAGTGATTCTTTAGTTATGATCACAGAGTTTATTATTTTTGCTGAAAATAATATAGGTACTTAGTAAGTTATTGTTTAATCAACTTTGTGCCATAATGTAAAACAAATAGGGCCCCCTTTTTTGACACACTTGAGAAAACCAGTGTGCCTGGCACTGCATAGGTTTTTAGTTTGGGTTCGTGACTGAATGACCCACATGAATACGATTAATGGTGTATTTGAAAATGGGTTACTGTCAAACGCACATAGTAATTAGAGTTATGAAATCAGCTATTCTTAAGAATTTTAAGCTAACCTAATCAGGACAGCACCTATAAGGAATGAGGTTATAAATAATGTTATTTGGCATTTCCTGTATTTTGTAAGGCTCGCTCTGCTGTAATGACCACAAGATGAAGGAATTAATGCCTTTAGAGAACAGAGATGGCCAAAGAGCCTCCTGGCAATTCATAGCGATTCCTTAGAACGCAAGTTTGATGCTTTGGTGCCATTCAGTTAGAATTTCTGGAAGGCTGAGTCTATTTTAGCCATTTCAGATCCCATCCATGTGAGTACTCAGATCTGCTAAATGAGTGTTGGCCACGCACAGCACCCCCTTCGTTTCTGGAGCTGGCTCCGATTCATCCTTTCTACAAAGGTGGGTGGAGACACGTGGCTTTTACAACACCCATCATTGAAAAAAACCAGGGGCAGAAAGGAAAACAGAGATGTGACCACTACCTGGAATCAAAGCCAGTGTATTCTTGTCCAGGCAACGTGGGAAGTGTGGTCTCAGAGGACTGTACTTTTTCCCCCATAGAACACTTGCTCTAGTTTATCAAAGGGAGGATTCACACGTCTTCTTTGATTGAGCTGTTTGTGTTACTGCAGATTCTGGCAAATGTCTCCTAGGGCTTAGCTGAGTGGTTTGGGTACAACATCACTGGCTGCTCCAATTTAAGAAACGCTCACGAGATTGCATGAAGACAAAGAGTCTGCAGAGAGGCTCCAACGCTCTAATCTGAGTTCTGCTCTGGGAAGTCCTTTCTAATCCTCTTGTATCCTGCTGTGGCTAGCAGTGTAAGGAAGGGCAGCAAGAGCAAAAGCTGCAGGATACAGATTTAATTCAATCTAGCAAACATTTACTGAGTACCTCCTGAGTGCCAGACACTGGGCCAGGTTCTGGGGATGAGAAGATTAATAGGACATGATTCCAGAACTCAAAGGGGTCACAGTTTACAGGGAGAGATGCACAACCACATGAATAATAAAACAGAAGCAGGGTGCAGAGGGGATTCATCACTGAAGGGATGGCAAGGATGTGTCTTCCCTGATAAAGAGATGTTAACAGGCAGAGAGGGGGCAGATAGGCATCCAGGGCAGAACAAGCAACATAGGCAAAGTTAAGAAGGTATCAAGGTCTGTAGTATTTGGGGTGGAAGTTGAAAGGTTTTATCTTAAAGAGAGGTGAGAGAAAAGACTAACAGTGTGGACTGGGGCCTAACTGTTGATTCATTCATTAGCTATTGGAGATAGAATAGCAAAGATAAACAAATCCCTGCCCCTGAGGAGCTTACCTTTGGGGGAGAAAGCAGATAATAAACACAAAAAACAGGCTGATTATATAGTATTCATAACAGCTCGCTAGGGCTGCTATAACAAAGTACCACAAACTGGGTGGTTTAGACAACAGAAATGTATTCTCTCAGTTCTGAAGGCCAGAAGTCCAAGATCAAGGTGTCAGCAGGGTTGATTCCTCCAGAGGGCCTTCTTAGCAAACACCAGAAGCATTGTTCTGATTTCTGCCTTCATCTCCACATGGCATTCTTCTTGTGCATGTCTCTGTGTCCGAGTTTCCCCTTTTAATTCGGACACCAGACATATTGAATGAAGGCCCACCTTAATGACCTCATCTGAACTGGGCCATGTGCAAAGACCCTTTTCCCAAAGAATTACATTCACAGGTACTGGGGATTAAGATTTTAACATCTGTTTTGGGAACATGCTTCAACCCACAATAGTATGTAAGAGAGTGTAATAATGCTTTCCAGCATAATGCAGTGTAAGTGTGTTGGGGAGGGTATCTGTGTATGAGGCAGGGTAGGGAGAGGGTTGCCATTTTCAATAAGGTGATTCAAGGTATGACTCACTGCGGAGGAGGCACTTGAATAAAACCTGAGGGAGATGAGGGACTGAGCCTCTGGACAGAGGAAAAATGGTGCAAATGAGTTAGAGCATCTAGGGGATCTGAGGCGTGGGGAGGAGGCCAGTGAGGCTGGATCCAGGTGAGATGAAGGCCATAGAAGGGGAGGAGGTCAGTGACCATGAGCTGTCGGACATGCAGAGTCCTACTGCCATCAGGAGGACTCTGATTATGGAGCCACTGGGCAGTTTGAACAGAAGAGTGAGATGATCCAACTTGGGTTTTTGGGTTGCTGTGCAGAGATGGTATGGGGGCAGGGCCAGGTGGGTTTGTGAAATGGGTTAGGAGGAGACTGTAAGGGTCCAGGTGACAGGCAGAGGTTGGTTGAACTCAGGTGGTGAGGAATTTAGAAACACTGAGTTTGAGCTATGTTTGTTTGACACAGGAAGGTGGAGATGGGGAGGGAAGCCGAGGTCAGCTCTAGAGTTAGATAGACTCGAGCTCACACTAACCTAGGCCATTTCGTCGTTTTCTCAGAGATGAGGCTCTCTTTTATGAATTCATGGACTTTCATATGCAGTAGGACACTCCAAGAGTGTTTTTGGTTACATGTTTTCTGTGTTCTTCAAGGCACAGCTCCATTTCTTCCTACTCCTACCTAGTCTGAAGACACAGACATTCATTGATAAGCAATCATGTGCTGTGGACTCTCTCTCTTCTTAAAAATAGAAGACAGACACAGAGATAAGTAACTCAATGTGATCTAGACATTCTGTTCTTGCTTGTTTTGGGTCTGGTACAATCCAGAGCAGTGACTTTCTTCATTGAGGTGGCAGGCTTTGCCACATGTGTGCCATGGGGGCATACTCTACTAGGTAGCAAGGTAAAGACAAATCAGAGTGGCTCTGGGGTTGACATAACCTCATCCTCACCCACTTCTCCAATTTACTTGTGTGCCAAGTTCCGAATCCTTTTTTCTTCTTCCTTCTGTAATTGTCCTAGTTCAGGCCTGAGTCTCTTCTCCTGGGCTATTCCAGTGGTTTCCTCAATGATCTTCCTACTTCTGAACTTTCATCATTTTCTTCTAAACTATTTGTAAATTTATTTCCATAATGTTCCCCCTAAAATATGAAACTGATTATAGACATCATTTCCTGCTCCCTCTTCAAACCCCTCCACAGCCCACATGGTCTTACAGAAGCCTGCGTTCTCTGTCCTGGCCCACAAAGCTATTCCCACCCAGATGCGGTTTTTCAACTTCTGTGGCCCCTGCTCTCGACCTCAGATTCCAGGCCTTGTCCTCACAGCACTGGTGCTTTTCCTCCCACCCTTGTAATCTCTGTGCTGAGAAGAAAACTTTCATCCAGAACCGTGATCATGATTTACTATCCAGCATCTTTGTTTGCGTTGTTCACTCTTGTGGAATAGTCAAAGGGCCTGGATTTCTAAGCCAGCAAGACCTAGATGGCTCTGAAAATGATCAGCCATGTGACTCTGATCGGCTACGTAACCTTTCTGATAGGAGACTCAATGTCCTCATCTGTACAACAGAGATCACCCCATCCACCCGGCAGGGCTGTTGTCAAGAAGAAGCACTCAGTGAGTGACTTCTCAGTGGTGACTACAGTGAATACATTTAAGATTGGAGCTCGGGGGAGAAAGTCGGGAGTTGGACTTCCAGGAGCTGTGGAGGTCTGTGGAAGCTGTGGTCATTTAAAATGTCCCAGGCAGATGGAGAAAGTGTAGAGAAAGAGACAATGACCTAGAACAGATCGTACACAATTAACTGACATTAGGCTTTAGTCTAACACACACTCATACCTCACCAACTTAAATTTAGCTAATTTAGATTTTATGACATTGCAGACAAAACTGGGTTGCAACTGACTTCCGTGCTATTTATGAGACAGTTAATAGGGAGAACATGATTAAGAGCTCCTAACGTGGGGGCTGTTTAACCTACTTACACAAGTCACCTAAAATTACATCGGTATCAGTTTTGCAAGATTCATTTATATTGAGACACTGTGTTACTTTAAATGGTTTAGAGGTGTAAACTTGGAATTTTGGAGCTGCAAAGGACATAGAGATTGTTAGCATATGCCCCTTGTGTTTAAGATGAGGAGGCAGAGGAATGAGAAGGTCAGCTGACTTGTACAAGCCCACACAGAATAAACAACAAAACTGTGACAAGAATTCAGGCCACCTGATTCCTGAAGCATGTTCCTCTGCATATGCAAGACATTAAAAGTGATTAGTGTCTTTTTCTAGACTATGCCTGGTTAGCCAATAGTGCTTTAAAAAAATTTTTTTTATGGCAATTAAGGAAGTGCTACTTACAAATTACTATGTAGTTCAGACTTACTCTTCTTTCACGCCAGTGCTCCCAGTGAGGTTCTGGAATGTACTGTAGGGATCTGGCCCATTTACTTGGGCAGAGTTGTGGCAGGGAGACCCACACAGTGGGTAAAATCCTGTTGGCATCATCACTCTGAACTAATGTTCTTTATTTTTTTAAAAATTGGCCTCCAAATACTCAGTTTAACTTACTGGTCCTAAATTAGGACCATTATGAGTTTAGATTTATTGTGCAGAGTAGAGTTTTTGAATGCTGAGGACTGGCTGGCTTAGCAACTTAGTCTCAGCTAAGATCAAAAGCATTTCATGAGCAATTCAGCATCCCCCTCTTGGAATCTGATAGCAGAGAACACTGGTCAATGCACTTTCAGGGTCATGCCTTTTCAGCCTTTCTTACTGGCTGAAACACGAGCATGTGCACATTCATCTCATTGGTGGTGTTCTGTGAAAAGTTAGCTGAGGCAAATGGTCTCAAAAGTTGAATAGTTGATGTAGGTCATTGTTGGCTATAACATTTTTTTTTGGCCAAGAGTGTACAGTCCCCAGAATCCCTATTATCTGACTTTAGGAGACTCTGAAAACAAGGAAATCTAGTGTGATTCATTTTCAAAAATATCCATGTATTTCTTTGACATACAAATTTGTACCCTTAGGAACATTGCCCCAGAACATCAAGACAAAACAAATCAATGTTAATTACTCGAATATTTAACAGTCCTGAGAGAAATAACAGTAGAAAACAGCTGCAGCTAATGGAAAGAAAACAAACGGAGGCCACCAGTATTATTCCACCATGGAAGGTTACAAATGAGGCTGGACTCACATACAGTAAGAAATTGGTAAAAATGGACACTTCTGAATTCTGCAAACCTTCCAACTACAGTTACACACTCCATTCTTCTTCCTACTGGGATTTGAAGGAAATTATGTCCCACCCCATTACCATCTGAGATATCGCAGCTTTATCTTTTCTTCTTCGCCTTCTCCTTGGCCTTCTTATTGGATTTAATAATTATGATGGGAAATGAAATGTAGAACAAACTTAAATATCATATTAAATCAAATATTTTATATTTTTAAAAAATATTTTATTTATTCATTTTTAGAGAGAAAAGGGAGGGAGAAAGAGAGAAAGATCAATGTGCGGTTGCTGGGGGTCATGGCCTGCAACCCAGGCATGTACCCTGACTGGGAATCGAACCTGCGACACTCTGGTTCGCAGCTCACGCTCAATCCACTGAGCTACGCCAGCCAAGGCTATATATTCTTTAGTATATTTTACATATGATATAGACTATATATTCAGTTTAAGTTAAATATTAAATCAAATACTATATACTCTATCATTTTTGGTGAAATACTATATACTCTGTATCTTTTTCTGGTCAGAAACATAAAGCATATTAAAAGGGCAGTGTAATGAACCTACTGAATTCACAGTGTTACAGACTGACCCAGACTTTGTCACGTGGGCGGGTGGCGATGGGATGGTCAGATGCCCTGTGCCCAGCTCTAGTGTTCATGATTTCTAACACATCCATGTTGTGGTGAATGAAGGGAAATCCAAGTCCTTCTCACCAAAAGCTATTTTTCAGGCAGAATTGTAACTTTCAGGCAATGATGGAACTAGCTAAATTGTAAAAACTCATCTATCATTTTTAACACTTAAAAATATACTGACATAAGCATGTGGCCAGGACAAGGGACCCCAAAAGCTCTAGCTAGTTGTTTACTTTTGGTAAAGTCAGGAAAATGTCATCTTAAGCCACAAACCAGGTTTTTTTTGAAGAAGAGATATTTTCATAGCTTCCTCTGTTATTTCCTCCAGAAGATTGCTGAGTGGGATGAGTACAGACAATTACTTGGTTGCTTTCTAGGGCGTTCCCAGCCAGTGTCCCAGGACGTAACTCTCAAAATGAGAGTGTCAGGGCACAAGAATCTCCTTCCTTGGTGTTTGTCCTTAAATCAAGTGTGTCAGATGGGACATCCTATGCTTTTGCTCAAGTGCCAGCTTTCCAGAAAGGCTGTCCTGGATCGCACTTTCTAAAACAGTGTTCCCTGATCTTGTCCTTTTCTATTCCTTTAACCACTTTATTTTTTCCTAAACTTCTCTTAGCAGGCATTATTGCTATGTATGTGTTTATTGTCTGTCTTTTCCATAAGAATGCATGTACCATTGGGGCAGGAATGTCACTGCTCTATCTGGTCAGGCAAAACCAGAGATGGCACATGGTAGGTGCTCAATAAAAACTTGTTAAATAAGTGTCAGAGGGACATTGTTGAGAGTAATTAATTGGATAGGGAAGTCAGGGAAGTTGTTACAGACATGTATTTGAGCTAGGTTTTGAAGACTGGGCAGGTTCTGACAAAATAGGGAAGGTTGGAAACAATGACCCGAATGGAAATGGAAAATTCCCCTTCCTGTGCAAAGCTTTTGGGTCTATTTAGGTCATGTGATTGTTTTAAGCGATGGCCAGTAGTGAAGTGAAAAAAGTATGGTCACTGCATAGCTCACATTGTCTTGAAAATATTGGCTGAAATTTATTGAAGATTTATGTTGCATGAGTTACCTTGGTAAACTTCATCCTCAAAACAACCCTTTGAGGTTTCCCCACCAGTTAAAACCAAAAGTTGTAGGTGGTGAGTAGTTAGGAAGATTAAGTAACTTGCTCGAAGTCACACAACTAATATGTGGATTTGAACTCAGTTTCCTCAGGTTTGAAAAAAATATAATGAACCATATGTATAACTAGTAAATTGTTAGTAGCCACATGAAAAATAAAAAGAAACAAGTAAAATTTATTTGAATGCTATATTTTATATTTTATTATTTTTAGTTGATTATTGGGGTGACATGGATTAATAAAATTATATAGGTTTCATGTGTACACATTCACAATATATCGTCTGTATTGTGTGTTCACCACCCCAAGTCAAGTCTCCTTCCATCACCATTTATCCCCCCTTCACTTTTTCCCACCTCTAGCTATTGAATGATTTATTTCTAATATATCCAAAATATTATTTCAACACATAACTCAATGTAAGGAAATTATTAATGAGATGACTTATGTTTTTCTTTCATATTGTCTTTGAAATATATTTTACACTTAAATGCCACTTCAATTTGCTCAATAGCCACATTTCAAGTGTCCATTGGATACAAGACACATTACCATAATCGAAGCCCTTACCATAATTCGTGGATCTGGTGTGATAGTAACTGGGTTGTGCAAAGGACCGAAGTATGTATTTTTGCCCTTTTCCTGGGAAACTCCAGATTCAGCATCTTGCTCTTAGTGTCCTCAGTTTTATTTATGGAAACTATGATGAGTCTATTTCTGGTTGTCATTTCTAGGACATCCCTATTTAACTGCATTTGTTCTCTAACCTTTGTTCACAAGAGACAGGATCGGGCTGATTACACAAGGCAGACAACACTGCCTGTAGATGCCACTGAATGTGGTTATTATTCGTCTCCAAACTTGCTCCTAGGCTTCTGAGGGCAGGCACTCTCCAGCGCCTAATGAATAATAAATATGCAATGAAGTCTTTGCTGGATGTTAAATGGAAGATTTCCACAATAAACCTTGGCACCTATTTCTTTCTTTTGGCTAATCACTTAGGAATCATGCTGACTACTGGAGATCCTAACAGGTTTCACCTGTAAAATTATTTATTCTACTTCAAAATGGATTTCAGGACCTGGTAAGACCACAGGAGCAACCTGTGTGTAAGTGAATTTTCTGTTCCTCTTGAGTTACCAGTTTTGCAAAATGGAAAGGTTTTAGAATATTCTTCAAACATTCAAAAACCAAGACCTAAGAGCCCATTGAAAGGAATATAATTTAATGTACAAAGTGATTCATAAAGTTCATGATCCTTTTGTACTTCATGTGACTCCTGTTTGGGGACTGTCCTTTGCATGATCACCCAGAAGATTAAGGTCTTCACGAAAACAGTGAGCTGTCAGGACCTTGCCTGCTCAAGGTATTTCGTTGTATATTCCCACTAAACAAATGTGACAGCTCAGGCTGGGATATGCAGCTCCCAGGAACAAAGGATTTCCTAACAGTGAGTTTTCATTCTTCTCTTTTTGGTTGCTGACATACCTGCAAGAAGTGTAAGTTGAATCTTGCAGACTTCTATTTGGTATTTCAGCCACGTTCCCTACACATTCCCAAATGTCAGTTGCTCTCTCTGTAAAACTTGCAATGGAATTTTTACTGGCACACAAGTGTAGATTCAACCTCTTTGCTTTTTCCTCTGATCTCTATCAGCAAAATGAGGTTTGGGATTTGATGGGGTCATGTCAGAATCAAATTCCCTTAATTCTCATTCTAACACAGTGTTCTATCTAGTTGAAAGGTCTTCTACTCTCTCGACATTTATTTCTTCAACATGGGATGTATCAGAGAAGGAGTATTAGAGTCTTGGGCTTTAAACATCAATCTGAACTCTGGCAGAAATGGTTGGCGTTGGCCTCTCTCTTACTGTCAGGAATTCTTAACTGCAGGATGAGTTTGAAGTTATAATTTTCAAATGTCTTTATCTAAAATGACTTTACAAAAAAATCAAGTGTTGATTCCATGTCCAGATTTCATTCATATTTCCAGCTTGTATTATTACTTCACCTGTAAGACACACTTTATAGTAGCTATATCGAAGTATTACTTGATGTTTACAGTTCTGTGATCCAGTTTTTCTAAGGAATAATACTGTTTTCTATTTTGTCACCATGTCTCCAATGTTTTTGACCATTTTGGTGGCTTTGTTCTTGATTTTTTTTTGAGAAATGTTTTCCCAATTTGAGAGCCTGGAAAAGGGCCTGCATTCCTCTCTCCTTAATGTCTCTGCTGGCAAGAGTAAGATTATATCTCCAATGCTTGGACATTCAGGAATGGAACTAAATTATATGATTTCCTCTCCTAAGCCATAAACCAGACATGATGTTGAAATCATTTATTATGGAAACAGTTTCATCATCCAAAATATCTGGCTTTAATAGTCCTATAATAAATGATCCTGAGGTAATGGTAGGGCTGTGGGAGTTGAATAGAAATCTGGCTCTAGGACTGATACCAGAATGAAACTGTTCATACATAGGAAGCACAATTAGATGCCTAATTCCTGTCTTTTCTATTATATATCTTCTCAGGGTGTTGTATTAAGGCCCTTAAAATAAATAGGAATTTCTCTTGTTTTGCATTGGTAAAGATGGACAGTGGGAGAAATGGGTCAAATACTGAACAGCTGACAAAAATTATCCCCAGACAGTCTAGTGGGTTCTTAGATTCAAGGTTAAACCTCACATAGGGGTCCTCAAGTGTCTGACTTGGAACCACTGACTTGATGAGATTGAGGAGGGGGTAGTCTAATCACAGATTGGCATTGCCTTGAGCTCTTTGCTGAGGAAGGGATATTCCTGTCAGCCGAATGTGTTATAAATAAATAAGTAAGTAAGTCAATAAATAAATAAACAGCCCCTTGCACCTGTGGAACTAGTCTGTTCTCTTGTTTTCTTAAACTCAGAGTCAAAACACATTATCTGATCAGCAGCTTCCAATGGGATCTATTATTTTACTTACTGTGAAAATTTTACATTTGGATGGTTACTATGCTCCTTTAACAAAACTATGGATTTTGTATATGGTTTGAGAGGGGCCTATAGATTTTTAAACTTTGGGTAGAAGCAAAGTGCTCACTTTTCAGTTGAACATATCTAAATTGAAAAGGGATCAATAAAACTCCCATTCTGAGCCCCTGAAAATTAATAGAAGCATTTTATTACAAGCAGACCCTATGTTTTAGTTCAATGAAGAAGGAGTGAACTTAACTGATAACTGGCCTTCCTTACCAAGTATGTCCAGAAAGAAGGACTTCAGAAACAAAACACACTTGATTTTTAATAGACCCCCCAACCTATAATTGGCAGACAGTTAACAGCTCTGAAAAGCAGATAAATCCAGTCAATCCATTGATTTAGGGCCAATTAAATCAATTATCTTGGGGGTGTCCAGTAAGTTATAACACAACTTACATATGGGTGCTCAATAGGTGCTCCAAGGAGCATTTTTTGGGGGTTGAGGGAAGGGGGAGGCGGAGATTTTGGTCATTTTTCATACAAAGATGGTTGTCTCCATGTTTGTTTGTTTGCTTGTTTTTCTGTCACCATTTCCCCCCTCATATCCATGTTCAAGTACAGAGCTCTGGGACTCAACTGCTCCTTTTTCTGTGTGTTGGAGGAACTCGCGTTCGCTGTGCTCCCAGCTCCCCTCCGTGCAGCAGTGGTACCTTCTCTTCTGCGTGCAACCATCCTGGTGTCTCCGCTCATATGAGAACCTGTTAACCTTGCACCTCGTTCAGCTGACTCTAGAAGCATCTGTGTCAGCCTTTAAATGGCAGCACAGAATCCTTTCACTTCTAAGTACTTGTCAAGAAGCATTTGTTCCTCTGATCCCTGGGCGTCCTGAAGCAGTCTTCACGGAGGTGTGCTTGAGAGCCTTGCAGCTCATTTTCTAGATTTGCTCATTTTTTTCTGCATCAAACCTAAACCGCGTTGTCTTTGTTCTTCTACATTGACATTACCTTACTGAACAGCAGTTTATATAACATGCCATACATACACCTTGAAGGAATATTAAAAATTATCTTATGAATACTCTTGTGTTTACTATAAGAATATTGGTGAAAATATAGGGTACTAAGTTAAAAGAAACCTCTTTATAAAGGTCTATTTGTAGGAGATTTTTCTCTTATATTTCAGATACTAAGAATTAAATCAATTTTGCTTATGATTTCCATTTTACACTGGCTGCTAGAAAGCTTAGAGCCAATTATTCAGGCCACTTCAAGCAAGTGTACATATTTTTTTGGTATGAGTTTTATGCTATAATTTCATCTATAGGTTTATTTTTTTAAATTTTATTTATTTATTTTTAGAGAGAGGAGAAGGGAAGGAGAGAGAGAGGGAGAGAAACATCTCTATCAGTTGCATCTCACACACTCGCCTCTGGGAACCTGGCCCACGACTCAGGCATGTACCCTGAGCGGGAATGCAACCAGTGACCATTTGGTTTGGAGGCTGGCGCTCAAGCCACTGAGCCACACCAGCCAGGGCTATTGCTTTATTTTTATCTTTTTACCATTATGTTTTTGTAAACTCAGTTCCTATTTACTATCTTGTTTCATTGTAGATATTTTTGGACTTTAAATCCTGTAGAATTAGATACAGTACACATAAAGAAATAGCACAGAACTAATTACATTTTGGGGGGGGTGTTTAGAACCAATTAAAGTGACTCCAGCCTCCACGGAAATAGATGGGGCATTCAAAAGCTTGGCAGGCAGCTTTCTCAGTTATGAGGTCAGCTGTGAGGGTATCGCAGTGCCTGTGTTCAAGTCCCCCTTATTTGAGTCAATAATGGCTCAAAGTACAAGAGTAGTGATGCTGGTGATTCGGATGTGCCAAAGAGAGGCCGTAAAGTGCTTCCTGTAAGTGAAGAGGTGTATATGTGTAGGAAAGAACAGTATATAAATGGTTCAGTACTATCCATGGTTTCAGGCATCCTCTGGGGGTCCTGGAACACATCCACTGTGGGTAAGGGGGACCACTAGAGAGGAAAGTGTGTATTTTCCCTGGTGGGTTCCAGAAGGGATAAGCGGGGGAGGTGGGAGGCAGTCTGTCTGGCTCTGAGAAAGAGAAGAAATACCATGAGGACCGAACATAGAGATTTAATTACTATGTTTTAAAAGCATTTTTGAACTGAGGAGGCTGGAAGTCCTGTGCAATTTTGACTTCCCATTTCTTCTCACAAGCCTCAAGCTTACTTTTGTTGATGGCAATGCTCACTCAGCCTCACTGTACCTTCTCCTCTCCTTCCTTTACTCCTACCTGCCTTTTCTTCATTCTTTTTCTGAGGTGTTATGGTATTTTTTCCCCCTTCTGCACAACATGTCAGGATCCCACACCAGCACTGACAGTAGCCAAAGCATGAAGGACCAGCGCTGAGGACCAGCAGGCAATCTGAGCTCTAGTTCTTCTCAGGAGGGGTTGGACTCGCATGCCTGAGCGTGTCCTTTAGCTGCCCTGGTGGCGGGGACAGTATTTCCCATGTTTGTCCCACCTCTCCCAGAACCCGGGCCCCCCCGCCTGTGAAGCTGAGGGAGCCCCTCCTACTTGTGCTGCTGTGGCCTCGGTCCCCACCCTGGGTAGTTCCTAAAGTCACCCCCAACCCATGACTGAGCCCGATGCCGGCCCACATACCTGGTTTCTACACTTGTCAGGACAGTTCCAGAAGAATACTCCCAGGGTTCCCAGGCCAATAGAGATTTTGGGGTCACACTGCGCTTTGCTTTTTCTGCTCCCAGCCCCTGTCCCTGGGACTCAGATAGTTCTTCAGGAAGTCTGATGAGTACCCACATCAGAACGTAGATCTTTTTTACATAATGGCTTGAGCTCCACAATCAGTTCTCTCTGATAAAAAACCTGCATTTCATGATAAAGCTTTAAATACAGGTATATAAACCTATGTCTGGGCCCAGTTTGAGCCAATAATCAAGGCCACATGCAGATCCATCTTCTGAACTTCAAGAGGATGCACTTCTGACCTTGCATTTGAAGACTGACATTGGCCAAGTACACTGACCATAATGTTCCACAGTATGAAGTCAGTCCAATTCTGGATTTCATTATTTGTAATTTAACTTGCCAGTGTATTGTCTTGTGTGATATTTAAGCTGTTAAGAATCCTTATAATTCTAGCAACCTGATGTATATGTCATGTGGATGTTCTGTAAGTAGTGCCTGAAGTTCAACCTTTCAGAAAAGGAAACTGTTTATTTATAATCATTTGTAAATGAGTCCCTGATGCCATATGAAGGGTTTGGGCACATACTTTAAGTTTTACTTAAGAGGGCAATGGGCAGAGGTTGAGCATGCCTACTAGATGTTTTAGCATCTGACACATTAAAGTTCTTGCTGAATTACTATATTGCTTGTTTTCTTATGGTCTTAATTGATTCTCTTTAGAGAAAGTAATTAAGTTGTCATTAGCATTTGATGCTTATGATTTTTTAAATGTATTTTTCCATTATCATTTATCCCCCTACACCTTCTTTCACCTTCACCCACAGCCTTGTCTCTGCTCCCCCACCCTCTACAGTCACCTCACTGTTGTCTGTGTCCATGAGGTCTTACTCTTTTTTGCTTAATCCCTCCATTCATCAACCCCATAGCTGCCAGCCTACTCTTAAACTATGAGTCTGTCTTTATTTTGTTTATTAGTTCAGTTTGTTCATTAGATTCCACTTATGAGTGAAATCATAAGGTATTTGTCTTTCTCTGACTGGCTTATTTTACTTAGCTTAATGTTCTCCACATCCATCTCTACTGTCACAAAGGGTAAAATTTTGTTCTTTTTATGGCTAAATAGTATTCCCTTGTGTAAATGTCCCATAGTTGTTTTATCCACTCATCTACTGATGAACACTTGGGCTGCTTCCAAATCTCGGCTATTACAAATAACAATGCAATGAACATTGGAGTGCATATATTCTTTTGAATTAACATTTTGAGTTTCTTTGGATAAACTCCTGGAAGTGAAATCTTGGGGTCACAAGGTCAAAATTAAAAGTTCCATTTTGAATTGTTTGAGGTAACTCCATACTGTCTTCCACAGTGACCGCTCCAGTCTGCATTCCCACCAGCAGTGGAAAAGGGCTCCCCCTTCTCCAGATCTTCACCAGTACTTGCTTGTTGATTTATTGCTGGTAGCCCTTCTGATAGGTGTGAGATGATATCTTCTTGTGGTTTTAATTTGCATTTATCTGATGATTAGTGACATTGAGGATCTTTTCATATTATGATTTTATTTTTACACTATATCAGTCTCTGGTGATGATAGCCCTGTCCAGTTACTCATTTCTCCAACACAACGTCTAACACATTCAAAGCCTGGGGGTGCTTCTGTCTGTGCACCTGAACATGGGTTGTCAATGTCACTGGGCACTCTGGAAGCCAGGCTTTCTCTAAGAGAGGCTCCAGGCAATTTTCTCTAATGACAGCAGAGCTAATGCAGTGACTCTTGGGGACACTGAAAGAGACTACGGAATCTCATCCTTGGGGTGTTCAGAAAAGCAATTGGTACCTGTTTGGACCATTTGAGTGACAACTTACCCGAAAGTAAAGCAACACAGTCATTCTGTGACATCTTGGGCTTTTCCGATGCTCTGACTGTGACAATGAAATAGTTCTAATATGTCATTCTTATTTAAATAATGGAATCATTGAGTGTTCTTTGAAGAAAAAAACATAACAGTGGGATATTAGTCAGTAATATATTGTCTCTAAAATTCTATCTAAGTGTGCATTTAACAATTCTTTTATAGTTGGAATTTGTCAGGAATTCCTTGCACATAGCTCTAATAAGTTTGTCTTCAATAAGAAAACATTTATATATTAATATAGTACAAATCCATTAATTGTAACTTACTGTTACATAGGATTTAGATGCCTCAGTATTCATATCATGTCCCTAAAAATATCATATTAGAATTCAAAGTCATATCCTATTCCAAAGGCTGACTTTTAAAACATAAATTTATAATTCCCACAGTTTATAGAGGACAGGGAGGGATTTTTTTCTGGGCTCCAGGAAGCCCTTTGTTTGCTAAATATTGTGAAGATTATGTCTGAAGGTAGAAGATGGAGATGAGGCAAGAATGACTTTCTCTACATAACAAAGTGGGAAGGAATTTGAGGTTGAGGGAAAGAAGTCAGAAGGAGAAAACAGGAACCATTGAAGTTAGGCCTTGAGAAGGGAACTGGTGGGGAAAATTACCCTCAGGGGCAGCCTGGTGGGGAGGATTGAATTTTGGAGATAGAACTGTTTAATGAAGAATTTTAGAGTAGGTTATTTTGCACTGTGGGATTTGATCTTTCTCCTCCATTACTCCTGTGAACTCTTCAGAAAAATCTGTATTGCTAACTAATGTTTTCAGTGTGAATACATTTTTTCTTGGACTTGTGAAGACTGCTGAGTTGAGAAATGAGGCTGGCACAAAGCAAAATAGATGATGGGGGGTACTGCTGACACTTGGGCATGCCTCATCAGTAGGGGATGGAACCTGGTGCAGATATTAGAAAAGTTGCTTTATGGTCATGATGTGGAAGGGAATTAGAAAAGAAACATTCAAGGGGAGAAGAGAAGACCAAGCTCATGACCATGGAATGATGGGCAAAGGTTATAACATATTCTGGGATGCATTCAAGGCCAGAATTAGGAGGCACAGTTGGATTGAAATGAGTTGTTCAGGCACATGGTCCATAGAGAAAGCCATAAAGAGACTTGATAGGAAATTGGAGTCAGTGTAGTTTGGTCTGTTAGTGACCAGGAGAAACTGAGGTAGTTTCTACAGGCTACAATAATCAGAAGGTCTTAGTTTGTCAACCTGCAGTTTTTGTTTTTAACAAGCATAGAAAGCTAAAAGAGACCACATAAATCTAGCAACCATGCTCACACTGAGATAGCATCCTAGGAGTTTCTGAAATACACAACAGCTAAGTTTGTGAGGTGTGTGTGTTATTGGATGGTGTAAAGTGTGGGGAAGGTGTTCTAGTAAGCAGAATGGACCAGATGGCTCAGAGAGACTGGAATTAAATCAATGGGGAAGTGCAGGCATAGCTCTGGAGTTAGTTTTTTTCCTTACCTCACTGATCGCAAATTTCTTATTGCCTCTACTTCTGTAACAAAAGCATCCATTCTTTAGATCAGTGACTTTTGGACTTTCTGTCTTTTTAAAGTAAGGAAGTGCTTTCTTCAAAGAACTCTTACGTGGGCCCTAATTCATTAAATAGATCGCGGCGCAGTCTTCTGATTGGACTGGTGTTGGCAGGGCTTGCAGCCCTGAGCCCTGCTTCTTCAGCTGCTCTCTCCCCTCTGTCTGTCTTCCTGCCTCCCTCATTCCTCAAAATCTCTTAAAACTTCTGTGTTCTGGGAACACTGTATGATTTTAATATAGTTTTTAAAACTATAAAATAAAATGGCCCTAGCTGAGAGGCAGAAGAGGTTGAAACATGACTATGTACATTGATGGTGGAAGGCACAGCAGGCCCATTTGGGTTGAGGAGTGGGGTCAGGGTGGAGGGGCAGCAGGTCACACAGGTCTCAGTCGAGGCCATGGAGGCAAAAGTAAAGTGTGCAGATCTGGGGCTGACGGCCCAGGAGCAGCTGCCAATATATCCCCTTCACTCAGGTAAGCAGGAGGTGGGTACTTCACCCTTCCTCAACTCCCTGTTTCCTCTTGATCCAGCTCCAGCCACTGGCTTTGTCCTTTTCCATGAAACTAGGTCTCAGTCCTTGCCTCTGGATATGTGCCCTCCCTGGATCTTTCCAAGAGGAAGGTTGCCACACAGTGACCTGGAGGGGAGGCAGGCACCTCTTCAAAATCGTCATGAGCTCCACATAGATGAGGGTGTCCTGATCCTCCTCAAGGGAGGCTCTTCAGAGATCCCCTTGTGGATCTGCGATTCATTGTTGTTGCCTCCCTGTCTAGGAGGTGGGCTGGCCCTGGCTGGCCCTGGTTGCCTAGGGCCTGACCGACTTTTGGCTTCTGCCAGCCAACCCTCACATTTCTGCACGTCCTATGTCAGCCTGCTTGTTGTTGCTCAGCGTTTCTCAGTGTGTGAAGGTGCTTCTTCATTTAAAGTCTTCAGAATTGTGTTTGTGTATTCAGATATTGAAGAATTTCTACTTCCAACTCACAAAAGGTCACAGTGTATGTGCAGAAATGAATGGCATTACAAAGCAACTGTCTAAGGAGTGTATTTACAGGCTATGATTGACTTGCTGTTATTGTACAGGAGGTGATTCGGGCTCTGACTTATTCTTTAGTCAGAGGGTCACCCATGCTAAGTTGCTCTGAACACACTGCAAGGCTTCAAGTCATTTTCTTGTTTGTTTTGTTGAAACCGTACCTGTTTTCTGTATTTAAAATATTGTCTCATGGATCTCAAACCAAGCCTAACCCTGAGACAGTAATAAAAAAATAGATGCTGTTACTCTGGTATTTTGACAGCAAGTTTGTGTTGTGATTTTCTCTAGTTATCAAATCTTACAAGTTACATCTTCAATTACAGTCCAACATGTTGAAGCGTATTTCACTTAATTATGTTGGGTAAAGGTAATTATTTGTCATCAATTATGTCTGCGTGGCAGGCAAATTTCTAAATCTGTTTTAATTTGCTCAGTTCTCTGGTATTCAAATGTCACTTCTATAATCTCAATGTGCTCTATGTTTTCTTAAAAATGATATTATCTCTCCCATCAAGATGGTGGCAGAGGTAAGTGGCAGCACAACCACATCAACATTACAATTAAACTACAGAGCAACCATCATCCAGAACTATCTGAAGTCTAGCTGAATGAATGTTGTAAAAGTAGGATTTAAAGAGGAAGCCACATTGAGACTGGTAAGAGGGTGGAGACATGGAACAGGCTGGTCCTACACCCATGTGTGGTAAATAAAAATAGGGAGGGATAGCTTGGTATTGGGGGTCCCCCTGAGGAGCAAGGGGTCCCAGTCACATAGCAGGCCCCATAGCCCAGGGTTCCAGTGCCAAGAAGGTAAGTCTGTATAGCTTCTGGCTGTAAAACCCAGCAGAGATTTTGGCTGATTGAGAGGGAGGGCTTTTGGAGTCCTCTTAAAAGGCCAATGAACAGACATACTAAGACTCACTCCCTTTGAGTTTCGGCACTGGGGCACCAGCTTGAAAGGCACCAGGGACACCTGGGAGGAACTGAATTGTCTGGCATCAGGGTGAGAGCTGTGGGGGCAGCATTCTCCTAGACAGAAGTGCTGGCAGAGGCCATTGTTCCTTTGCTGAGCCCTCCCTCACAGAGCTGATAGTCAGTGCCATATCTGAGTCTTCATCAACCTGGCTATCACTGTTTTCCTATCCTGGTGAATACCTGAGACCCTTCTGCACCCAAAATATGGTCCCACCCATGCTGTTTGGAGTGGCTTTTTAAAAAAAATTAATTTTATTGACTTTTAGAGAAAGAGAAATATTGATTTGTTGGTCCACTTATTTATGCATACATTGATTGACTCTTGCATGTGCCCTGATGAGATCAAACCCAAAACCTTGATGTATTGGGATGACACTCTAGGCAACTGAGCTACCTGGCCAGGGTGGAGTGGATTTTCCATATGAATATCCTATCTTGGCTCATGCCTCAGACTTTCCTAAAATATCTCAAATAAGCACCATCTGGCCTTGGTGTTCCTGTGCCCCATATTTCTCAATAAGTGGCCCCAGAACTGGCATTAGTAGCAAATGACCTTGGTTTGCAGCTTGGCTTCTCCTGGGCACCTCTGAGCCCAGCACAGGTAGCTGCCTTCTGAAGATAGGTTTGTAGCTCCTGATGGGTAGTTCCCGGCAGAGCACAGACAGCAGCTGACTTTGACCTGCATCTCCTGGGAGGCCCAAGAACCAGTGCACCTGGTGGGTAGCTTTAGGCCATGTAGAAGCACTACCAAACCTCTTCTACAATGGACACACTGAAGGGGTGGACTCAGTGGGCACCAGTGACCCATGGAAGTAAGTCCTGCTCCATGGAGTAGGTCCCTGTGCAGTTGATCCTCCACATTGGTCACAGCCAGCCCTTGTAGCTTATTGGTCTGAGGGTAAATTCCTCCCATTAATGTGTCAACTGCAACCATGGCTCAACTACAACAGGAGGGTGTACACGGTCCACATGGCAGGGGACATACATGGAGTGCCTGGCTCAGGTTAATGGGGAGGCTGTGCCACTGAACCTTACAGGACACCTACTAAATAAGGCCACTCTACCAGTTCTGGGAGGTGTAACAGCTCTCCCTAAGACATAGAAACAAACACAAGAAGGTGACCAAAATGAGGAAACAAAGAAACACGTCCCAAATGAAAGAACATACCAAAATTCCAGGAAAAAAAACCCCAAAAAACAAAATGGAGACAAGCAATCTACTAGATGCAGAGTTCAAAACATTAGTTTTAAGGATGTGTAATGGCCTTAGGGGAAGAGTAGATGAACTTAGTGAGAGCTTCAATGCCATAAAAGAGGACATAAAAAAGAACCAGTTCAGAATGAAGAATACACTAATTGAAATGAAGAATAGTTTATAGGGAATCACCAGTAGAGTAGGTGAAGCCAAGGATCAAAACAGTGATTTAGAGTAGAAGGAAACAAAAAACGCCCAATCGGAACAGCAAAAAGAAAAAAGAATCCTCGCCAAATGAGAATAGTATAAGGAGTTTCTGGGACAACTTCAAGTGTGGAAATATTTCTTTCATGGGGGTGCTAGAAGGAGAAAAGAAAGAGCAAGAAATTAAAAACCTATTTGAAAAAATAATGACAGAAAACTTCCCTAACTTTGTGAGGGAACTAGACATATAAGTCCAGGAAGCACAGAGAGTCCCAAACAAGATGAACCCAATGGTGCCCACACTAAAATATACCGTAATTAAAATGCAAAAGGTTAAAGACAAAAAGAGAATCTTAAAAGCAGCAAGAAAAAAGCAGTTACTTACCTACAAGGGATGTCCTGTAAAACTTTCAGCTGATTTCTAAACAGAAATTTTGTAGGCCAGGAGGGATTGGCAAGAAAAATTCAAAATGACAAAAAGCAAGGACCTGTAACCAAGGTTACTCTACCCAGCAAAGCTATCATTTAGAATTGAAGGACATAGAGCCTCCCAGATAAGAAAGAGCTAAAAGAGTTCATCACCACCAAACTGGTATTGCAAGAAATATTATAAAGCCGTCTTTAAGAAGAAGAAAAAACAGATAAAAAATATGGACAATAAAATAGCAATAGATACATATTTATCAACAATTGAATCTAAAAACCAAAATATATGAATAAGCATAAGAGAAACAGACTCATAGGGACCATTTTGATAGCTGCCAGAGGGGAGGGATGTTTGGAAGATGGGGAAAAAGGTGAAGGGCTTGATAAATAAAAATTGATAGTTATAGAATAGTCATGGGGATATAAAGTACAGCCTAGGGAATATAGTCAATAATATTCTAATAACTATGTATAGTGTCAGGTGGGTACAAGATATATTGGAAGATCACTTAGTAAGTTATAAAATGTCTAATCACTGGGGCATACACCTGAAACTAATATAATATTGTATGTCAATTTTAATTGAAAAAATAAAAATTATTTTAAAAATAGTATCAATTGTATTTATTTTAAAATACATCATTTGGCATATTGGGACATTATTTGAAAATAAATGCATTTTATTAATATTAGTTTGCTTATACATTGTCTCCAGAATCCTATCTGCCCTGTATAAAGTGGTGTTAAAGATATTGTCTGTATCTTAAATGCTATGATTCAGCATTTTGGTGCATCTTGCCAACTGAAGATCTAGCTCACATATAGCCAGCCAAGTTTAAAAGTGATTTGACACCTTACATGCCATGCATTTTCTAGTGTGAGTATGTGTGTGTTTGTGTGTGCACAGGATGCTAATGTATAGTAAAAGTGAATTTATTGCATTAGATACTGCAATAAAGTACTATGCCCTGGTTTTTAGGACTGTATTCTGTGGAGTCTGACCAAATTTTGTGTTCTCCGCCTTTTTAATTCCACCCCTCCCATCTTCTTTCAATAAACATTTATTGAAGTACAAAGTACTATGGCAAGGCTTTGAGGATGTAAACACTAGTGACCCTCAGTCCCTGACCTCAAGGATATGCTGGTTAGGTGGGAGAAAATTGTGGAAACAAAGTTAGTTATATAATGGAGAGTGCTGTAGAGTAATGTAATTTGGTTCCTAGGATTGATTTTTCTTTTATTTTTCCATTCCCTCTCCCAATCCCTTCTTCGCCCCTTTGGGTTTTTAGTAAGTAAAATAGTTTCCTATTGCAGCTATAACAAATTACCAAACATTTAGTAGCTTAAGACAACTCAAATATTATCTCACATTTTTCGAAAAGGTCAGAAGCCTAAAATGAGTCTCATGGGGTTAACATTAAGGTGTCAGCATGTCTTCGTTCCTTCTGGAGGCTATTTCCTTGACGTGTCCGGTCTGCAGATATTGTCCCCATTCCTTGCTTAGTGGCCCCTTTCCATCTCTAAAGCCAGAAATTGCATCATCCAACCTTCACTTTCTTTCCTTTTTCTGATTTTCCTTTTATGCCTTCCACTTTCACTTACAAGATCCTTGTGATTATATTGGTCCTATGTGATATCCAGGGTAATTTTCCCATGTTAAGGTCAGCTGATTAGCAACCATAATTCCATGTGCAACCTTAATTCCCCTTATTATGTAACATAATATAACATGATGTAACATACTCGCAGTTTCTGTAGACTAGGTCTTAGCTTTGGGGATCATTGTCTGTCTGCCATAGGGTTATCCCCTCCAATTGCTAGTTTGTACTTTTACTGTCACATTGTTTAAAGAAACACAATAATTCTTTAATAATATCAATTATCTAGTCAGTGAACATGAACATTTCCTGGGTTGTTCTGTAAAAGTATATTTGTAAAGGGTTTTTATTTCCTTGGCAAGTTGTTGTTTTTGTCATTAAGAAACTGAGTCACTTCTGTAATTTTTTCAGTCTGGTTCTTGCTGTTTACATTCCTGTGGTATGAGTTATGTGTACCTTTTCTTCTTTTATTTCCCATAAATTGTTATCTAGAACCTTGATCAGATTCAGATTCAGTATTTTGAGAAAGCTTCAACAGGTCATGTTGTATACCTCCACTGGATTTTACTTTGATATTTTTTGGCAAGATGCCTTCATAGGAGGTGAGCAAGTTAAGTCCAGTTGTGAAGTAGAAACCACTGAACACAGAGAATTTAATATAAAGAATTGTGAACAAGTAACTGCAAAGGTAAATAGATAACTTTCAGGTATCACAGAGTAACAACTGCAAGAAGAAGCAACACTACTATTACTAAGGTAAAAGAAGGAAAAGGGTAGATTTATTAACACTTAGAAGACTAAGGAGGAGCTCTGAGCAGCTGAAACTGGGGACCAGGGGACAAGAAGCCCTTGTGCCTGTGTTCTCCAGTTCGTGGACAGGGGCCCAGAACTCTGAGGAGGGGGTGCACCTGTGCTGGTATGTTTGAGGTAGCATGCAGTAGTGCTTTATTTCTTTTAGTTTCCAAATAAATTTTATTTTCTATATCCATTAAGTATTGATGGGCATTTGGGGGGATATGAGCACTTTTTGGCTATTATGAATACTGATATTATGAACATTTATATACAATTTTTAAGTACATTTTATTGGTTATGCTATTACAGTTGTCTCATTTTTTCTTTCCTTTATTCCCCTCTGCCTTTCACCCCCTCCCCTCTCCACCAGTGTTCCCTGCCTTAACTCATGTCTATGGGTCGTACATATGTTTTTTGGCTTTTTCATTTTTCATACTGTTCTTAACCTCCCCCTATCTTTTTGTACCTACCAATTATGCTTCTTATTTCCTGTACACTTTCTCCATTCTCCCCTTCTCTCTCCCCACTGATAAGCCTCCATGTGATCTCTATTTCTGTGATTCTGTTCCTCCTCTAGTTGTTTGCTTAGTTTGCTTTTGGTTTTGTTTTTTTTTTTTTAGGTTCAGTTGTTGATACTTTTGAGTTTGTTGTCATTTTACTGTTCATATTTTTGACCATCTTCTTTTTCTTAGAGAAGTCCCTTTAACATTTTATATAAAGGGCTTGGTGATGATGAACTCCTTTAACTTAACCTTATCTAGGAAACACTGTATCTGCACTCCATTCTAAACGATAACTTTGCTGGATGGAGTAATCTTAGATGTAGGTCCTTACCTTGCATGGCTTGGAGTACTTCTTTCCAGCCCCTTCTTGCCTGTAAGGTTTCTTTTGAGAAATCAGCTGATTGTTTTATGGGAACTCCTTTGTAGGTGACTTTCTCCTTTTCTCTTCCTGCTTTTAAGATTCTCTCTTTATCTTTAATCTTGGGTAATGTAATTATGATGCACCTTGGTGTGTGCCTCCTTGGGTCCAACTTCTTTGGGACTCTCTGAGCTTCCTGGACTTCCTGGAAGTCTATTTCCTTTGCCAGATTGGGGAAGTTTTCCTTCATTATGTTTTCAAATAAGTTTTCAATTTCTTGCTCTTCCTTTTCTCCTTCAGGCACCCCTATGATTTGGATGTTGGAACATTGTCCGGGAGGTTCTTAAGCCTTTCCTTGTTTTGTTTTTGTTTTTGTTTTTTTGAATTCTTGTTTCTTCATTTTGTTCTGGTTGAATGTTTCTTTCTTTCTTCTGCTCCAAACCATTGATATGAGTCCTGGTTTCCTTCCTGTCACTGTTGGTTCCCTATACATTTCTCTTCATTTCACTTTTCATAGCCTTCACTTTTCCTCTATTTTTTGACCATACACAGCCATTTCTGTGAGCATCCTGATTACCAGTGTTTTGAACTCTGCATCTGATAGGTTTGCGACCTCCTTGTCACTTGGTTCTTTTTCTGGAGTTTCTTTTTTTAAAGATTTTATTTATTTATTTATTTTTAGACCAAGGGGAAGGAAGGGAGAAAGAGAGGGAGAAAAACATCAATGTGTGGTTGCCTCTCACTCGCCCCCCACTGGGGACCTGGCCCACAACCCAGGCATGTGCCCTGATTAGGAATCTAACTGGCAACCCTTTGGTTTTCAGGCCAGTGCTCAATTCACTGAGCCACACCAGAGAGGATTTTTCTGGAGTTTTATTCTTTCATTTGGGCCATATTTCTTTATTTTGGCGCACTAGTTACATTGTAAGGGGTGGAGCCCTAGGTATTCACCAGGGTGGGGCAACCATTGCTGTGTTGTGGCACTGTATGTGGGGGAGGGGCCCAAGAGGAAACAATGCTGCTTGCTTGGCTCTCAGCCCAGTTTCAGTCACTTCCCCTACTTCCCACAAGCAAATTTGGCCCTTTTGGTGCTAATTCCTGGGTGGGTGGGTGGGCGGGTTTGTGTCCTTTCTACGAACCCATGGGCCTCTCCAACAAATTCTCCTATGAGGCTGAGTTTTTCCTGCCACAGAAACCCCCACAGGTTTTTATAGCAGAGGTTTTGAGGCTTTAGTTCCCATACTGGAACCCTGGGTTGTGAAGACTCTCTTGCTCGCCAGCTGTTCCTCCCAATTATCCACATGCAAATGTAGGACCTCCAGCCACCTCGCTCACCTGGTCCACCAGCGTCTTCTTCACTCCTTCTACTGGTCTGGATGAATGTTTCTTTTTTAACTTCTTGGTTGTCGGACTTCCATACAGTTTGATTTTCTGGCAGTTCTGGTTGTTTTTTGTTTTTAAACTTGTCATTGTCCTTCTTTTGGTTGTGTAAGGAGGCAAAGTGCATCTACCTACACCTCCATCTTGGCTAGAATCCTTAAGGCTCTCTCTTTATGTTTAACTTTTGGCACTTTTGGCACTTGAATGATCTGACCTGTTTTCACGTTCACTGAATCCTCTGCCAATTAAAGTCTACATTTGAGTCTCTCTAATGCATTTTTCATTTTGGTTATTGCACTTTCTAACTCCATAATTTCCATTTAATTCTTTTAAAAATAATTTATATCTCTTTATTAATATTTTTTATTTGATGAGACATTGTCTACATACCTTAATTTACTTCTTGTTTGGAGTTCCCTTTAGTTCTTTGAACACAGAGCTACTTTGAAGTCTTTGTTCCTGAAAACTTGCTTCTAGCCCTGCAACAGGCAGTTTCTCTTGCCTGCTCTTTCCCCCATGCATGGCTTACATGTTCTTATTTCTTTGCATGTCCTGTAATTTTGTTGTTGTTATTGAAAACTGGACATTTTACAGAGTAGGTAATATACAGGGTAGGTGTACAATTGTGAGTACAAAAACACAGTTTATTCTAGTATTCTTGTTTATTAATTATTATTTGATTTTTCATATGCACAACTGTACACCTACTTTTGCCCTACCCTGTAATGTAGCAACTCCAGATGCTGATTACCTTACCCTCTCTTTGGGCCTCATTTTAGTTGTTGTTTGCTTGTGTATTTGATTTGTGACTTAGCTAGATTCTTCAGTGAAATCTATTTCCCCTGCAGTGTTAAGCAGCACCTCACAACCTTGGGTGTGACAGTAGTTTTACCAGGACTCTCATTGGTTATCTCCTCCCCGGACCTCTTTGCTAAACTGCCTGCCTCATTTGATATTTGACTCAACCTGTTGGCACCATCAATTATCAATGGATTTCTCTATTGTTTTTGACAATGTCCTGGGGGTATAAATTACTTAGCAGTCTGATTCAGTTAAATTCACACAGGGGTAGTTTTTTGAGGTCAGTCTTTGAGGTTTGTCTGACTCCAGGAAGGCCCTTCTTAGCTGCATCTTTTCCTGGTTCTCTCTGGCGACCTGGCTGGTTTATGTTTTAGCTTGTTGTTCTTAATCAAGAGGAACTACTAATTTGGGGAATACCCTTACTCTTCAACTTCCCCACAATCTATTTAAAACAAAGTCATGTTCCTTCTGAAAAAGTTTTGGAGCTCTATTTTTTTATGATCTGCCTCTCCCCTTGTTGAAACCCTGAATCACACTCCAGGTGCTGGGCATGTTGGTAACCTCTTGTCTTCTCAGTTTGTCTCTCTTCGACTGGAACCACTCATTTACAAGTGAGCTGGTTTGAGGGTGGTCAGGATAATCTAATAATCTCAGCAGGCTATGCTTCAGAATAGAGACTAGGTGGAGGAAGGGACCTGCGACCCCTCAGCTATTCTTAACAGGAATTTAGCTTCTGTATCTTATAGTTGGTGGAGATGAGAAATGCTAGCAGAATGCTTCTTCCAATGAGATACTATAATCCTTGACTGAAAGGTGAAGAGAGATGGAGACCTGTCTTCTTGACCACACCTTTCCAGAAGGAACTTCTGTCATACTTAACTGGCAGAGGGCAGGGGAACTGGTTTATAGTTCAATTGCACATTCTCATTTTTCATATGGGTTTTAGTAGATTTTCTTGACTACATTTTTCTTTATTTGCTGTATGGTCTTAGGAAATTTCCAGAGTTTAGAAAGTTTGCTTAAACATTTTTTTATGAGTTTTTCTTATATCACTGGGGATTGGGTTCATAGGGCTCCTTATGCTTTTATCCCAGACATGGAACACTGGAGACTACTTTTCAAAATTTTAATTTTTCTTTAAGATCATATAAAATATCAATATCATTGCAAAATCTAATATAAAAATGATGTATTTTAAAAGGACTAATTTATAATCTCTTCCCCCTTTTTATTCTTTATTCTATAGGTAACCATTTAAATTTTTTAGTTTAAATGTATGAGTGAATATATTTTTTACGAAGGTTCCTATTTTTGTTCTCATGCTTACCTTTATACTACAACAATATCTTTTTTGTAACACACTTGATGCTCTCTTTTTTGCTATTGTCTATTTTTTCCACTGCTAGAAATATTGAAATGAGCTGTTGTCCTATTTCCCTTCCATTCATCTCCACATCATCTGATCTGATGTAATATTCTTTTACTACTTAATGCCTGTAAGTGAGATTATTCTACTTTCATATACTTTTACGATTTTCCCACCTAGTTTTAATAGTTGTTTCATATCATATATCATTGTACTTGCTTTGGCTGCACATATATAATGTATATCATTAATAGCTATACTGTCTGCCTTATAACCATTATTTAATATTTTTCACATTCTTTAAATTTTTTAATTGAATTTATTGGGGTGACATTGGTTAATAAAATTATATAGGTATCAAGTATACAATTCTATAATATACCATCTGTATATTGTGTTGTGTGTTCAAATCTCCTTCTGCCACCATTTATCCCCCTTTACCTTCTTTTACCTCCCCCCATGCCCCTTTCCCTCTGGTAATCACTCTAGTGTTGTCTGTGTCATGAGGATTTTCTTTGTTTTGTTTTGCTTAATCTCCATACCTTTTTTACCCAGCCCTGCAACCCCTCTTCCCCTGAGAACTGTCAGTCTGTTTCTATTATGTTTGTTAATTTATTTTGTTCATTAGGTTCCACCTATAAGTGAAATCATACAGTATTTGTCTTTCTCTGACCAGTTTTTTCACTTAACATAATACTCTACATGTCCAACTATGCACCATATTTTAGTATTACATCAATATGTCTTCTCTCATTTTATATGGCTGGAGCTCATTTTCCAGTACATTCTTAGGGAGGATTTATCTGAACCATGTTCTTGGAATTCAAAGCCATTAGTCCATGATTTTGAAAGCTGAAGACCAGTTTAGCAGAATATAAAATTATTGGCTTACATTTTTCTTTCTTTTTTCCTTTTCTCTCTTTTTTGCATATTTTAAACATATCATTCCATTGTCTTCTGGCCTTTAGTGTTGCTCCTATGAAGTTAGTTGACAGTTCATTCTCTTTTCTTTTTTTTAAATATATTTTATTGATTATGCTATTACAGTTGTCCCATTTCCCCCCCTTCACTCCCCTCCACCCTGTACACTCTCTCCCACCCATATCCTCCCCTTTAATCATGTCCATGTGTCATACTTATAAGTTCTTTGGCTTCTACATTTTGCATACTATTCTTACCCTCCCCCTATCTATTTTCAACCTACAATCTATGCTACTTATTCTCTGTACCTTTTCCCCCTCTCTCCTCCTCCCACTCCCCTGTTGCTAACCCTCCATGTGATCTCCATTTCTGTGGTTCTGTTCCTGTTCTAGTTGTTTGCTTAGTTTCTTTTGGTTTTGCTTTAGGTGTGGTTGTTAATAATTGTGAGTTTGCTGTCCTTCTACTATACCTGTTTTTTCTTTATCTTCTTTTCTTAGATAAGTCCCTTTAGCATTTCATTAAATAAGGGCTTGGTGATGATGAACTCCTTTAACTTGACCTTATCTGAGAAGCACTTTATCTGCCCTTCCATTCTAAATGAAAGCTTTGCTGGATAGAGCAACCTTGGATGTAAGTCCTTGCCTTTCATGACTTGGAATACTTCTCTCCAGCCCCTTCTTGCCTGTAAGGTCTCTTTTGAGAAATCAGTTGACAGACTGATGGGAACTCCTTTGTAGGTTACTGTCTCCTTATCTCTTGCTGCTTCTAGGATTCTCTCCTTCATTTTTACCTTGGGTAATGTAATTATGATGTGCCTTGGTGTGTTTCTTCTTGGATCCAACTTCTTTGGGGCTCTCTGAGCTTCCTGGACTTCCTGGAAGTCTATTTCCTTTGCCAGAATGGGGAAGTTCTCCTTTATTCTTTGTTCAAATATGTGTTCAATCTGTTGCTTTTCCTCTTCCCCTTCTGGTACCCCTATAATTTGACAGTTCATTTTCTTTACTTTTTAGTGACATAGTCTTCTGCTGAATGCCCCAAGGTTTCCTTTTTTCCTTTTTAAGGACTAACTGTGTTCCCAGAATATCTCTCAGTATTGACATTTCATGGCCAATTTTCTTAAGTATACAAGGTAGATTTAAGTTTTTAAATTGAAATTTTTTTATTTAGAAATTTTATTTATTTATTTTTAGAGGGAGGGGAAAGGTGGAGAAAGAGAAGGATAGAAACATCAGTGTGTGCTTGCCTCTTACACGTCCCCTACTGGGGACTTGGCCCATAACCCAGGCATGTGCCCTGACTAGGAACTGAACCAGCGACCCTTTGGTTCTCAGGCTAGCACTCAATGCACTGAGCCACACCAGCCAGGGCAAGTTTTTTATTTTTAATTCACAAAATTTTCTTCAATTACATGTTCATTTGTTCTCTTCCATTACTTTATATCTTTGGAGAGTTCTACATATATATTGGATCTTCTTTTCACCCTTGAAATTACATTTTTCGTTTAAAATATTTGTTCCTTCAATCTCGTAACTCTCTTTAGGGCATTTTGTGTTGTGTTTATTCAAGGTCTCATGATTTTTCTTTATTTTGAATTTTTTTTTGAGTTTCATCACCCTTTTGAAATATTCCTTTTCTCCAATCTATTTATTTCCAAGTTTTTCTGATTCTGATTTATGTTATTCTTTAATAATTCCTATAATTATGTTATTTATTTTAGTTCTTATTGAAACGTTAGGTGACATTATTTATTTGCTCTGTGGGCATGTTTTTCTGATGTGATTACATTGTTTGTAAGGATATCCATTCCTTCCTTCCTTTCTTCCATCCTTCCTCCCTCCCTTCCTCCAGTCCTGCCTTGGCTGTCCTTCCTTGGTATTAATAACATTGCATAGAAATTGATCATGATTCTGTTCTGTTGCTCATTTTTGAGTGAAATAAATTTTTCTATGCTACTTTTAGGAAGAAAGAGTGGGCCCGAGGTCTGTTGTCTGTTGTTTTATGAAATGACACAACATGACCTTTTTTCTGACCTCTGTCTTCTCCACTGTTTTTCCTCAGGTTCAAATGGGCTTCTCTTTTCTTTGCCTCCCTGTCCTTGTCCTGCTCAACTTAGGATTCTACTCTCATCAATTTCTCCTTAGTGAGAGGTTTGCTCTAGAGGTGAGCTCAGTACTTCGTTTTGAGAATTCCTAAGACCAAGCAAGACCTTTTCAGCTCCTTTCTATAGGTCCCGGTTCTCACCTGTGAATCAGAATTTGCGGAATCCCCTGTTGGTCTTGTTGCTATGCTTAGGGAGTTACTCCTGGTGACTTTGGATTCTTCTCTTCTCAGAGCACTCAGATGGCCCGTTTCTCTCCCGACCTTCTCCCACATGAATGCAGATATCAAGTGGGTCTTCATCCCCACTTCTCATATTTTGGGGTTCCTAACTAGGTTTATTGTAGATCCTTATAATCCTTTGATAGTGTCATTTTACCTTAGATATAACCATGTGAGTAAATATGTGGCTTCCTTGGGCTTCTTATGCTGCACCTAGAAATCATTCTGTCCTTTCAAATGTTGCTGTGAATCATAGAACACTGCTTCTGAAGCAGAGAGGTGACAGCACAGACCATCTGGGGTTTTTCACAGTCGGAAGGCCTCTGAATCTGCTTAAACCCGATAAGCTGGTTTATCTAAATTTAATTGTATTTAAATTTTATCTCTGAACCAGTTCTAAAGAACTTCAGAAAGGGGAAATGGGAGTTTAGGGTCATTCCGTTTGTGTGTTAAAAAGTATTTTCCAACCTAAAGAATTAATATCTTCACCCTATGAAATTCTTAGCCTCTTGAAATCACTATGTTTTTTAAATAACCAGGCCTTGATCCTCTATTAGAACTAAAATTACAGAGTTCTTAACTGTGAAAGTATTTGATGATCTACTTTCAAGATAAGCCTAAAATTATAAGCTAATCATATATATGAGAAGAGTAATCACAGATGAATTATGGTCAATTTTTCATTATCAGAGAAGAGGCTTAGAATTTACAGAGTTCCCAAAGCCAGTTATTTTTATGTGTATGGGTTTAAAAACAGTAAATACTTCTTTGCTGAGCTGCTGATGCATAAATCTGGGGCATATCCTACTTTAGGAAGTTGTTCCACAATAAAATGTGACTTGGAGCTGTTAACAAAAAACAACAATGCCCTAGTATCACTGAAAGCTTCATTTGCTCAGGGACAGAGTAATGAATAGAATTTTAAAAATCACAATCATGACTGGGATTTTTAGTTTCTTTGGTCCAATTATTAATTGCTACAAATTTCATTTGGAAAAAGAAAATTTCTTTTTCTGTGCACTCCCTCATCAACAGGTAAAAGTGCTGGATCTCTATGCCATGTGGAATCACATGGAGAGGGAGAGAAAAAGAATAAAAAAAGTGAATTCAAACAGAAAATGGAAATTATAAAAACATCTGTTTCTAAAGATTTTAAATATTTGAATTTGCATATCACAAGGAATTTGGTTTCTTTGAAGATTTAAAAAATGGCAACTTAATGATCTGCAAATAGACTGTTTCATTCAATTCAGTATGTTTTACATATTTTTTTCCTTAGTAACACAAAACAGTTTCTAGCTTGGTTTGCAAATTCCCTAATCATATGTCTCCCAGGGTCCTGCTATCTGTTGGAGTAGAGACTAAAAAAGGCCAGGAAAACATGATTCATGATCTCTGTAGCTCCGTAAGCTTCCAGAAACACTAGCAGGACCAATACAGGAGGGGGCAAGAGTGTTAATGACAGCTGACTACTGATGAAGCCCTGAGCCCCTCTCCAGAGACCACCTTCAGCTTGGGGCTTTGGGAAGTAGAGTTTTCTATTAAGTTCTCCACTTAGCATGCTACCATCCATACACCAAGTAGGCACTCAGTGAATAAATGAATCAAAGTCCTGCCCAATCAAGATAAAATACAAGTACTGCTTCTTCTATGAAGACTGCCTTTATCCTTAGTCAGAAACCATCTCTCATCTTTCCCTTCTCTGACCACCTGTGGAGTCCTGCAGTGAGACATGCTTTGTGGTATTGATTTTAAGTTCTTTACTAGATGCAAGGATGTGGGAAATTGCACTTCCCATTGGCAGCTGCTCCTATGTATTTTATCCCATTCCACAGGTTCTTCTTATGACATCACTGACACTCCTCCCAACAAGAGATGGCAGGCCCGGGGGTTATGATCCTTCCTCTTGAATTGGGATTTGTGACTGTCCCCAGTGCCCCAATGGAGAATGGCTGGAGAGATCCCATGTGCCTTCTGAGGCTAGGTCATAAAAAGGAGAGAGTCTTCCTCCCCTCCTCCCAACCCTATGCTGTTCACCCTCGGAACCCGGTGCTGATCTATCTGGTAAGGGAGCCTAGGACTCTGCTGCATCAGTGACCAGTGGCTAGCACCAACCACCAGATGTTTCTGAGGTTCATGCAGTTATTTGCGTTGTAAATGGTGAGTACTAGGCACATGATTCCATTCATTATGACCTTTCAAAAGCAGAAAACACACAAATACCACAGGTTAGTTTACAAGTGGATGAAGGAGACACATAAAGGTGAATTAATTTTTCTCTCAGAGTAGACAGCGAAAGAAAATTCCTAAAACTGACTATATGGTTTTAGTCACTCATTTTATTTGTTTAGATAACTGTCTTGTTCAAATTGTGATTGTTTTCTTTCATATTTATGTAATCAAATAAATTAAAATTTATTTTCAGATATAGGATTAATGTATGGAAATGAATTATGGCACAAAATGCACCATTTCTTCACAATTGCCTACAGTGTAGCGGTTGAAAGAAAAAAAAACAGGTACCATATGATCTCGCTTATATGTGGAATCTAAAAAGCAAAGTAAACAAACAAACAAAATGGAAACAGACTCATAGATATAGAGAACACACTGACGGTTGCCAAAGGGGAGGGTGGTTGGGGGGCTGGGTGAAAAAGGAAAAGGGATTAAGAACTGCAAATTGGTAGCTACAAAACAGTCCCTGGAATGTGAAGTGCAGCCCAGGGAGTACAGTCAATAATAGTGTAATAACTAGGTATGGCGTCAGCTGGGGACTGGAAATATCAGGGGGGCTGCTTTGGAAACTATATGATTGTCTAACCACTATGCCGTTCACCTGAAATAACAGTGAATGTAAACTATAATTGAAACACGTAAATAAATAAATAAATAAATAAATAAATAAAAGAATAAAACTAAGCAAACAAAGAAAGAAAAAGAGAAGTGAATGAGTCCGGGAAGAGATAAGAATGGGGAAGAAATGAAGAGTGACCTGGAAACAGCGCTGACCTCGATTTCTCATAGTTCTTTCAACAGTATTGTTTAACTCTCAAGTTTGTGAATGGAAAAAGTAACTAGTAATCATTTTCCCAAGAAGCAATACCTAGAAGGATGTGGCACTCAATTTCAATTAAGAAATCAAGAGAATAAAAAGGCATATCCCAGCTCAAATTGAGAAGTCTCTAATGTCCTCGTATGATTTGGAAAGTATCGTGTTCTGCATTTTTCTCCCCTGTGACAAGGTATCAGTGATAAATTTTTACATATTCCCTACCCATTCCCACATTCCCTTAAGACACTTTATTTCTGATATTCATCCCCCACCTCACCTCTCCCTTTTAATTACCAACTGTTATGGATAATAGTGGTCTCAACTTAGCCTGCTTTATTTACCTGTGCTACAAAACTAAATTAAAGGAGCATCTCTCACATAGCTTTATGCTGGTTTAGCCTTTGGGCTTTGGTACTGAAAACCTTCACCCTCTCCTCTCCATTGGGGGATAACAGAAAGCATTCTGGTTATTATATCTCCTTGCTTATGTTACTGTTGTCATACCATTAAGAAATAAATATAGTGATTGTCAATGCTTAGTCTTGCAGACAAATTGAACCTTGTAGAGTTAAGAGATACTTTATGTAGTCTTGTATTATAAATATAAAATATATTGGATACATTGAAACTATATCTTGAGATATATAAGTTAATAAAATAACTAAAGAGTATTACGACATGTCTTGCAAATGCTATGCCTAAAGAGATATAAAAGTTCTGTTAATAATTATCTAAGTTTGGGAGCTGGGAAGGAAAAGAAACAGAAAACTCAGACAGTATATGGAGCTTTTCCAGTATAGAGTACTGGTATATTTTTTTCTCTCTCACAACGAAAAGAGAAACACAGAGCTTAAGTGCTTTGTCTTTAAAGAGTTCAAGGGGTTGTAGAAAATTCTGTTCTGCTAGAGAAATATTTTGATTTCCACTATTGCCAAATCATTTCTGCTCAAGTATACAGTGAAGCTTTCTGCCTGAGGGGACAAAGGCCAGAAGAACACTAGTTCTTCTTGTTCTGAAGGACGGGGGTTTGGGGTGCAGCAGGCAGATGGCGTGGGAAGAGGGTGCGCTGTAAGAAGACCTGAAGGGTGGCCAGGAGGTGGGGCTTCATTCTTGCACCTCTGACTTGCTCATGCTCTGTTTGAGATCCAATTAGACACTGAAACTTCCCCCAAAGATCTACTCAAGTAACTAAACAGACACATCTCCCTGGTCAGATACCAACTCCAGAAGAGAGAACAAATGACCATAACGTCCCAGGAGTTTTCAGTTATGTCCATACTGAGGAAGAAGTCTCAGGACATGAAACTCATTTGAAGAACAGTATTAGAAGGTCAGGGGAGGGGCAATTTCTCTTTGTCCCTTTGCCCAGACACCCAAATAAATAGGTCTATTTTTTTCTTTTCTGTGTTTAGTTTTAAAGTAAAGATGTATTGATTTGGCCTTGAGATGGAGTAATGGCGAATTGAAATAGGCTGTTGGTTACATTCTCACGTGAACTCAGGAGTCAAGTTACACTTTCATATTTGGGAGGTACATGAGATCTTGGAAGCAATAGAAATTTAACACATTTCATTTCTACTCACCACATGATTCAGTATTCTTAATATCACTTTTCAAAGAAGATTTTGAATCAGGTACAAGTTTTACTGTTTTTATACTCGTACACCTTGGAGAATTTGAGATAGTGAAGTCGGATGGAATGCTTACATTCAGAGCAGTGACTGAAGAGAAATACATATAAAAATTACCAACTGAGCTGGAAAAGAGAGATCTGCCTCAAGTCTTTGTTTTTACTGTGTATAATTATGGGTTTTAAAACATTTCTAGAACTAAAAAAAAGTCATCCCACACAAAAGAACAGCCAATTTGGTTTGGAAGGAAATGAGAACTGTCAAGGATAAATTTTGTCTTTTTTTCAGTGTCCTAAGTCATAGAATTGTATCAACTCCTCATTTAAGCTTGGGTCAGAAAAGAGATAAATTCTTTTGGAAGCAGGTTTTTAGGGCTCCCCTGCAATATTGCAGAGCTCAACATTACAAACTTCTTTCGAATTTACACCTCAATAGTTCACTGTTAGAAGTCAGACATTCAGAGGCTGACAAGAAAGTCAGCTTCCTCTGATGCATGCTTCTCAAGTGCATCTATATTAATCTTCAAAGAATTTTTCCAAAACCTCATTTGGGATGGGAGCTATATTTTTAAAATAGAAATTGATGAAGAACACAGTGTTTATAATTATACATGTAGTGTCTATAGTTTATCATCACTTTTCTCACTACATATAGGGTTTTAAAAATAATAAGACATCCAGAAAAGCATAATCATATCAAACATCAACAATATCCCTTCAAGCCTCCCCTGCTTCCTCCCTCTAGATGCAGGTGACAGGGTGAGGGTGCAGTTGTTTGGAGGCCTGAAGTTTCTGCCTCCTTTCTAAAATGTGTTTCACCACTTTTAACTTTAGATGTTAGTTTTAGGAATCATGTGATGAAATCGACTGAGTCTGAGTTTCTTCTCCACCTACTTCATCTGATCTTGAGAACATCCTGTGTGTGGCTGACGTTGGTGAACCTCCTGGCACGATGCTGTCAAACCCACAAGGCTTCTCTGCGTGACTGGGTGTAGAGAACAGAAATGTCATTCCCCGAATGTTTCTTCTTTTCCATGTACCAAACACTGATATTGTGTTAACATGATCTTTCCTCTGATTCTTGTACTTGTCCTGTTGTTAACTATTTGGGAGACAGCATAGCATAGCAGTTAATAATTCAAATGCTAGAGTTAAATAATTATCGATTTGAATTCAAACTTCCACACATAACAGTTCTGTGACCTTGGACATGTTCATTCAATTTTCCTGGAGCATTCAAAATGATGATATTCGTATCTGTCTCATAATATTGTTGGGAAAATTAAAATTTGCATGTTATCTTACATAGTTTTATATGTGACATTAGAGAAAGTTATTTTTCTCTTTAGTTTTCATTTTTTAAAAAAAGTTGAAATGGTTTTGCTAATATTCTGTGAATTTTTGATTTGTTAGGAAATCTCTGGATTATTCCCTAGTTTTTATGTAGATTTTGATTCTAGTATGATGGAGAAGATTCTATTTGTTAATTTAATACAAACAAAATGCTTTGGCTACTGCAGTTAGATTAACATTTGCTTACTAGAGGCACATAGATCTAGTTATGTTACCAAATTGAGATGGTAGGACAGTTTTTAACATCTCTGAGTTCCATCTTCAAAATGGAGATAACATCTATTCCACAAAGCTTTGTAAGAATAGGTGAAATAATTTCTGTAAAGTATTTAAGACAGTGACTGATAGATTATTTTCATTATTGTCATTGAGCATAAAACATAAAAGAATTTCTGACAGCTTATGTGGAGGAAAATGGGTCAGCCTGAAGCATGTACATGACATGAAGAAGTCAAGTAGGCACTCTGTACACAAGTCAAACGCTCACGGGACATTTGGAAAACAGAAACTGCCTTTACAAAGTCTAGGAAAAAAACTACCCAGTGAACCACAGAACCAGCACTAGCCAGGGAATGGCAGATTTACCCTGGGTTATTCGCTGGGTAACTAAAATGAGTGGTATTAATCACTCCCCAAATGAACAGTAATTTTCTCTTACCTGAAAAGTATTATTTTTGTTACATAAACAAAACCTGTTTGTGAAAGTCAGGGTTTCACTGGGTTGATATTAGTGGTATTTGATTAAGGGACACAGATTCCTTTGTTGACCTAGCAACCTTGTTTCCTCCCGAGTTACCCAGAGAGATTTAATCCCAGGGAATAATGGACATAGCAAACGACAAAGAAATCACTCCTCAGTTGGGTTTTAGTTCTAAACACCCATGCAGAACAGCCGGTGCTGGCCAGACCCCTTGGAGAGCAACTTCTC
The DNA here is from genome assembly GCF_019186645.2 of Phyllostomus hastatus. Taxonomy (NCBI): domain Eukaryota; kingdom Metazoa; phylum Chordata; class Mammalia; order Chiroptera; family Phyllostomidae; genus Phyllostomus; species Phyllostomus hastatus. Next base: position 6,218,449 of record NW_025334017.1, on the reverse strand, counting down.
TCAGGCCGTTTGCTATGACTGCCTGGCACCAACCAAGACACACTTTTTGCCCCTTTGATTTACACCATTGTACACATTAAGTCTCAGAACTTGCTTTTCAATGAAACAACCACCCCTGCCCACCACCCCCCCCCGCCCCCACCACCATCATGGCAGACAGAGGAAAAGAGAGAGCAGGTTTTCTCCTTATGGGCTCACTTAAGCTCCTTTGTCTTTACCTCTAAAGTAGGGACAGTTTTCTTTGTTGCAGTAGAGTAAAGGGGGTGGGATGGATGGGAAGTGCTCCCCCCACGGTGTCCCCAAACCAGCCTGCTCATTAGAGGGGCTTGAAAAATGTTGCCATGTGGGTCCTACTGCTGATTAACCAGAATCCCTGAGGGTCAGGCATAGGAATTGAAGGAAAAGCTTCCAAGGTGATTATGGGGTACAGTCAGGGTTGGGAGCCACCACTCTAGGGGCTAACATTATTCATTATGAAAAAAATGAAAAGGTACAGCCAGACAAAATCAAACAAATAAACAAACATGCTCTCACTAACCCCCAGAAATGACCATTTCCATGCAGTCATATCTACATCTCTATCTATTTCTCTATCTCTATTGAGAGATATTTTAAAACAATGTGAAGAATTACTTTCTGTAACCTAATACGTAGTGCATATAAAGCTTCCCTTTTGCCCTGAGTGGTGTGCCTCAATGGGTTGGGCATCATCCCATGAGCCAAAAGGTCATCAGTTTGATTCCTGGTCAGGGCAGATGCCTGGCTTGTGGGCCAGGTCCCCAGTTGGGGGTGTGTGAGCTGATATTTCTCTCCCTTGCTTTCTCCCTTCCTTACACTTTTTCTAAGAAGAAATAAAATCTTTCAAAAATTTCCCTTTTATAATTTGTTCTCTTTCTGAACAGGATTCTTTCCTGAAGCCATTAGCCAAAAACGGAAAACCACCTCTGTCTTAGTGTATTCAGGCTGCTATAGTGAAACCCCACAGACTAGTCATAGACCACCAGCATTACATCTCACAGTCTGGAGGCTTCAAGTCTGAGGTCAGAGAGCCAGTGCAGTTGGGTGAAGACCTTCTTCCTGGTTCATAGCTGGCACCTCATTGCTGTATCCTCCTATGGTGGAAGGGGTTAGGGACCTCTAAGGAGTCTCTTTTAGAAGAGCACTAATCCCATTCATGAGGGTGCTACTATGACCTAAGCACCCCCCAAAGGTCCCACCTGCTGATACCATCATCTTTCATGGTTAGAATTTCAACATATAAATTTGAAGGGTATGAGGGGTGAGGGACACAAACGTTCAGAACATGTTGACCTCTCAAACATCTAGCTGCTTCCTGTTTAACTCCTTCCCTCACCTTGTCCTTTGCGGCAGAGAGCGTTGCCACCAGGCAGCAGCTGCAGAGTCAGTTCTCTGATGCACACGGGTCCCCCCTGCCTGGGGACATTCCAGGTCCCCACACTGTGGCCAAGTAATTGGCTTCCTCGAGGAACAGAGACAATCTTTTTGCTCCATCACACCCTCACTAATAAGCCCTTTCATTAGAAATCCTGCAGCTTTGTAACTGTGATGTTTTCAGAATGAAAACAGTCTTCCGCTTTACCTGAAATATTAGATGATAGACCCACCTCCTCTGGGTAAGAGTTGGGGGTGCATTGGTCTTTAGTTCTCTTATAGAAAATAATTGCCTGAATTAAAAAAAAAAGAGGTATGAATGTGTTTACTCAAGAAGAGGCTCTCTGTCTTTCCTCCCACAATGCTCTTGGGATGTATTTGGTATTTGTTCACTTAAATTTCATTCCATTGTCATCCCACAATGGACATAAAAATCTCCATTCACTCTGTTGGAGAACCGGTATTAAAGTACATGTGGTGGTTACAGAGCTGTTTCCTTGGTTCAGGCACTAAGAATTGAGGGACTCACCCTGGCCATTGTGGTTCAGTTTGTTGGAGCACCATCTTGTACACCTAAAGGTTGAGGGTTCAATCCCCAGTCAGGGCATGTACCTAGGTCGTGGGTTTGTTCCCTGGTTGGTATGTGTGCAGGAGGCAACCAACTGGTATTTCTCTCTCACATCGATGGTTCTCTCTCTCTCCTTCCTCCTTCCTCTGTCTCTTAAAAAAAAAAACAATGAGAAAGTGTCTTTAGGTGAGGATAAAAGAACTGAGGGATGCTACTAGTAAAGGCACAGTGGGAATGGTGAGATGGGGCTGGGTGTGACAAACACTGCAAATACCATTTTAGGATGAAGTAATTGGATGGGACTGGTGTGTGACCTGAAGAGGAAGAAGAAAACGGTGAAGCCAAGGTTATAAGCCTGGGCAACTACAAGAATGGTGATCCCATAAACAGAAACCAGGAATGCAGAAGGGTTTGGGAGTTAGACAGTCAAGAGAAAGGCTACAGATACAACAGACAGAGCTTTACGAGGATTTTAGTTAAGAACCATAACGACAGCAAAAGTTTGACAAAGTTTTGAACGCCAAACCTTAAGGGAAGAGGAGGGTTTAAATGCCATAGAGAGATGTGAAGCATGTATTGGGAGACAAGGCCCACCTTGCCACACTTGGAAGGAAGGCAGGTAAACTTCTTCCCAGACACTCTCTCAGGACCTTGTGTTTGTAACTTCTTACATGATCATCAAACACTGACTTTCAGGCAAGGAAATTCCATGCCAAATAAAGAGGACCCTTGTGTTTCCCTTGTGTTTATTCAGTTACAACTGAATTAAAATAAATGCCAGACAAGGTGGTTTTTAAAGTTGAAAAACATTACACTGAAGCACCCTTTACTGAGTCCTATCAATATTTTATTAATAGCACTACTTAATTCTGAATAAGGGTTGTCTCCATTGGGGCAGCTTTATATTACAAAACAATTAATTTTCATCCTCCCACTTGCAGGTCTCCCAGAGGTCTTAATTATAACCCAACAAACCTGCTACAGAAAGTATATAGATCACATTATTTTAAATGTTTTCTTTTTAAGTTCATTTGAAAAATGTCACGGCAAACAATTTATCAGGTAGTTTTAACATTGGGTTGTTTTTGTAGTTCTCTTTTGAGAGTATTCACTTACAGTGTATTGGAACGCGTGTAGTTATATACTTAACACCTTAATAGGGGGCTTTGAATGATCCGCAAAAGGCATTATTTGTTCAGCACAGGTTTGTTTGCTGTGTTCAGTGCTTCCCATGAATTATTTCACTGAGCTCTGTAGCAACTCATTGAGGTAGGTACTGTCGTCAGTGTCTATCGTCGTCATTTGGGGCTTTTGTGTTTGTGAATTCACCTGCTTGCTAAACTCCACCTGTAACCCGGACTTTCATACTCGTGGCAGTTTCGGTCATTGTCGGGTGTGCGCCTGTGTGGAGCAGTGGACATTCCCTGTCGATCCACGCAGGCGTGCCTGGGGCAGATCAAAAGAGGCTGCGTCCTGGCCTCTTGTTTCAGCTCTTACCCTCTAAACAAGTGTTATTTTTGAGATCTATTTAGCGTTATGCTTTTTGCATTTCTCTTTGCTTTATATTGATGATTTCATTGTTTAAAAAGGCTCCCAAGCTAGTACTCTTCCTAAGAACCAGAAGGCTGTGATGTGCCTTATAGAGAAAATAGGTGTGTTAGACATAACATTTATGTATTTGTGTGTATGTATGTATACATATATGTATGTATTTTCACCCTATTATTTTGTATTTTCCCCAAATTTTTCTAGATTACTTTTCCTATTCTTTCTTGCTCTCTCTATTTTTTCTTATTTGGCTTTTCTCCTTTACTAGTTTGCAAAAGATGCCCCTTTTTGCTATTTTTAGTGGTTACACTAGAAATTTTGATATGCATATTTTATTTGTCTAAGTCTAAATTTAATCAATAAATTTAATTTTTTAAAGAAATAAAACAAGGATCTTAGAGCTAATTCTAATCTCCTGTCTCCTAGAAAAAAGAAAGAAAACAGGTGTGTTAGATAAGCTTTGTTCAAGCATGAGCGATAGTGCTGTTCGTTTATTACAAGTTCAATGTTAATGATTCAACTATATATGTTAAATAAGGTGCCTTAAATAGAAACACACATAAAACAAGGGTAGGTGTTGATGGGTTGAGGAAAATATCTGGGTTGTGACCAGAGGCTCCCAGGACCCCAACCCTGTATTTCCCTTGCGTAACATAAGAATATGAGAATTAGCTGGCATCTCCATTTTGTCAGTGAGAAAGCAGAGGCCTCAAGTCATGTGCTCGAGGGCTTCCAGTCTGTTAAGTGGGAGAGCCCTGATTCGGCTGGTTCAGTTGAATGACTTCAGTGCTCTGCGCTCTTAAAAAATCTAGTTTAAAATTGTTCTCTGCTCCTTCCCATGGTCTTCTGTTGTTTACATTTTCTACTTCAGCCATTTGCATTCCAAGGAACTCCTTCCACTCAGAGGCTGACATGGCACACGTCCTGTCTACTCTGGTGGCATAGGAGTTTGGGGCTGGCCCTTTGTAATAGACCAGCTATTGGGGTTCTAGACTCCCTGGCTGTCATGTCACCCACTCTCCTAAGTCCACAGTGGGAGTGCCTACCACCCCTGGGAATGTGGCTAGGATGCTGGGGGCAGAAGAAAAGTTAGTGTATATGCAAGGCCAAAGGAATCGTCAACCTCCGTTTTTACCCTCAGGAATCCTGAGCACAGCACCTGCAGGTTGAAACCTAGTGTTATTATTTGCATTTTATTCCTGGGGCCAACATTTTATACTTGGCTCTTTGCTTGAGGCCACCAACACCATCCAAATACTCATCCAAAACTTCCTGAAAAAGTAGGCATTTTCAATCACTTCAAAGAACCAAAACATTATAATCGGTTAACACAAAAGTGTTAGCAATAGCATACATTTCTGTTTAATGCGATATAGTCAACACACACCTTACATTGCAAGCCTTTGTTCTCCCAGAGTTCTGAGCTTCTGATGGTTGATAGCTACACTCCCAAATTTATTTTATTATTTTGTAAGTTTCTTCTTTCCTCAAATAGAAAACTAATACATATTCCTTGCAGATTGTTTGGAAAATGTAGAAAAGCAAACAGAGGTTGTATAGGAGGTAGTTGTTAGTCCCATCACTCACATACAATCAATCCTTCAGTGTGTGGGTCCTTTCAGTTCTTCTCCCTTAGAGTTTATAAAGTACAACATGCTGTGTTTCAAGCTTTTCCATCTCATGTTGTAAAATAAATATTTTCTCATTTAGTTAGAAATACTCATTACTATCAAATGCTAGCAAAATATTCTAGTGTGTGTGGGTTCACCGCAAATTAAAGATTTTATAGAGCTGTATATTCAAGTTTTCTGCTTATTTTTAATATTATTTAAAAAACTCTATAATAAGATTCCTTGTAGTTAAATCCTTGCACAAATCTCTAGTTATTTTCTTTGGAAAAATTATTGGAAATGAACTTGGTAGATCAACAATATGCACATTTTTCAGGCCTTTGAAGGACTTGCACCCAGCTGCTGTGTAAATATTGGTTAGGATCCAAGCATCTTTTCCCCTTTAACTAAATTTTCTGCATGCCAGCAAACATATTAGTGGTATGGTAGGCAGGGTGAGGCTTAGAGAAACCTACTTCAAGGACTGTGAAGAAAAATTACTACCTTTTAGATCTTCCAAGTATGGATGGCAGAAAGATAGGGGTCGATTAGAACCGATCGAATGTGTGTGTCTGGGGTGCGGGGGTGCTCTGTTTGGGAGCTGTCATAGGGGCTCATTTTCTCCTGGGCAAGTTCCAAACTGTCCTGACATAGGATGTGTATTTGAAATGGCCTGGGATAGTAGCTGTAACGGGGTGGTCACTTTTGAACACCATATACTGATTTTTCTACCCAGAACTTGCCACCTCTCCTTGAACTGGCCAAATTTCCAAACAATACTGGTTTGGGGCTTGGAACAAAGTAACTTGTGCAGGTGCAGTTGCTGCAGCAGCGTAGAGCTCCATTGGGTGAGTTCTCCTTAGTGATGAAACAGAATCATTTGGTAGAGAAAGTCTGTCTGCCGCTGCAAGTGTCTATTTTTATTTCTTGAAAAGATAACATTTTACCATCAGTGTACAATATCATTGACTAACTTGTGACCATTGTATCTAGAGAAAACTGCCACCCCATAAATCTTTCTGCTAATGGAGTAATTAATGATGACTCTTGGGAGAGGGCAGGGGTGTTTACATCTAGCAATAAAGAAACAGTCTGGCACACTGAACTTCCCCTCCCATGGCGTGAGGGTGAGATGAATTAGATCCAGTAAAACATCAACGCGGTTTCTATGTTAGATCAACATTTCTTTTTGAGAGCTGAACAAATCAGACGGCAGAGAGCAATAGCATTCTTCTTTTTCACAAAGGAAACTTTTATTGTGCACAGTTATAGTTTATGAATGCCCAAATTTGTCACATTGGCAAGAATTTGGTCTTTTTTTGGTCTTCTAAGTGGCTGGTGGTAGCAACCAATGGTGTTTACCCCAGGAACTGTGCTTGCACTGAAACTCGTGCATCAGAAGCAAGCTGTCAGGGCTGGCAGAAGTGTCCGGTGGGTTGTTTATGTTGGAGGCTCCTGCCTCCATTTCTGCTACATGTCCTTCACTTTCCATCCTTGTTACTTTCTCTTTTATGACTTAAGTCACGGAAGAGAAGTATCTGCTAAACAGATATTCATTATGATGATAAAAATATATGTTACTCCTCCAAGGATTATTTTAATTTTAAAGCCCACAAGAAGGAGGATATCTTTCACAAAAAAGTAATTAATTTCTAATGTGTGACTCAGTATCACTGCACTACATATCTACTTTTAATACCATTGTGATATATAGGTGTATGTTTATAGAGATATATCCTTATTTTGTTGGTAAGAGGGTAAGAAATGTCTGAATCAAGAGTAGAAGAATGTATCTCTGTAATGCTGTTGTTTCCATTTGCCCCAAGGGATTGTTAATTAATCTGACAAATTGTCAATTTAAACAGCTATGTGGTTGGTGGAAGATTCATTCCTTTTTCATTATAGTTTTGCATATTCCATTTGTTCTCCTACTATTACAGGAGCAGAATTTAGAAGCTGTAAAGATTTGATTACTATTAAAATCTCTATTTTCTTACATTGTTAAAAAAATTTTCATGGTTCATTTCAGCAAATTTCTGCTTGATTATACTGGGAACGTTTCCTTAGCTGGTTGTTTTCTTTTCAAACTAGGGGGGAAAATGCTACAATTCCTAGCCACTAGTGGAACATATAGGGCTCTGGAAGTGATAAAAAAGATAAATGTATCTGTTCCTCTATTTATGCTCCAGTTCTTCCTGTTCTTTTAGAATTCAATTTTTTTTAGGTACAAATATCTATTCATAGAAGGCAAATAAATTTTAAAGAGACTGTATTCAAATAAACAGGAGGTTTTCTGGTGTGATTCTATGGTACGTACCTTTTAAATCATTTTATGTGTTTTGTTAAGAAGAAAATGTTCTTCTGGTCAAGATGGCAGTGTAGCAGACATCTTCACACAACCACATCAGAGTTACAGCTACACTGTAGAACAACCATCACTCAGAACTGTCAGAAATTGAGTTGAATAAAACATATTCACCCAGACTGGTATGAGGGACACATACACAGAACAGGCTGGTCCCTCATCCACACGTGGTGGGTTAAAATTTGGGAGGGATGTCTTGGAAGGGATCAGTCCCAGTCCCACACCAGGCTCCCCAGCTCAGGGTTCCAGAGCCAGGAAGATAAGTCCCCAGAACTCTGGCTGCAAAAACCAGTGGGGATTGAGTCTGGAAAAAACTGCTGGAGCCCCAAGCAGTTCCTCTTAAAGAACCCACACATGGACTAATCGACTCAGACTTGCTTCCTCTGAGCTCCAGTGCTGGGGTGGAAGCTTGAAGAGCACCAGTGGTATATGGGGAGAGACGAGGGTATCTGGCATCAGGGTGCACACAAGCCATTTTCCCTCTTATGGGCTCTCCCCTCACAGAGCCGGCAGGCTGGCGCGGTATCTGAGACTCCACCAACCTGGCTAACACTATTTGACCCTCCCCGGAGATCCCCAGAGACTCTGCCCCACCCAATTTACAGGCCCACCCAACCTGCTTTTCCATATGAATGGCTGGTCTTGCCTCCTGCTTCACAACTTCCTGAATCCTCCCAAACAAACAGCTGGCCTCAGTGAGCCCCAGGTCTCAAATGTGTTTTTATGCACTCCCTAGTTTGAAAGTGGTTGGCATTTCTGGATTCTCCCTGAAAAAAGCCAGTCCTACAGTGGAATGCAGAGTCTTCAGGCATCTCAGGGAATATGGTAGACCAAGTGGTTGCCATGTCAGTACAATTTTAGGGGCTCGGGGATGTGCTAGGACATCTCCAAAGTGCTACATCTTGCCCTTTTACCACAAAGAAGGGATCACAATGGCTGTTGGGCCTCTTTGGGTTCTAGAAGCAGCCTATGATTAGAGCTGCAGAGCACTGGCTCTAATATTGTGTAGGGCAACAGGCTACTTACCAGCTTTGAATGTGGCCAGAGTAGTAAGGTCTCTGCAGCAGGTCTGGGACACATTGGTGGTAGGAAAAGACGCTATGTGGAATTTGAGGCAATCCCGGTGTGGGAATCACAAATCAGGCTCCTGGAGCTCTGGGGTAATGCCCATTTCACCAGCAGTACAGAATTAGATGCTTTTTCAAAAATGTCTCCTGGAGTGTTACTGGGCTCTGGTAGAGACAGAAAGATGGACTGTGACCACCATGTGACCATTCAGCTGGATCTGTCAATCATGAACCGGGAAAATTCATTAGGTCATAAGGTCAGGTTGGCATAGCAACAGTCGTCAGAAGATGAAGTGGGTACATCGGGACTGAGCACAGGCAAACAGCGTGAGTGGCAACCCAAATCCCATGGCACCCACGACTGCAGCACAGCCCTCCCTCAGCTTCCCCTCTGGCTGTATGGGGGATCTCAGGTGTGGGGTGGAGGGAAGCCTGAGCTTTCTCTACAGAGGGTGAGCTTGATATGCAGGGGCAAACTGCAGATGAATGGCAACCATGCAGCATGCTCACACAGAGGTGGCTTTGATAGAGGGTGGAGAAAGAAAATCCTTCCAGTGGGCAGTGCACCAGCTCAGCCAACTAGAAGTGGCCCGTGGTTAGAAAATAATGAGAATCATGGGAAACAGTGAATGATCTGGCCAGCTGATCAGGGGTCTGGAAGGAAAAAGGTTGGAAAAGCATAGATGCATGTGGTTGGACACGTGGAGTGGCCTGGAGGCGAAGACCTTTGTATCACAGGTTAGCAGCCATGAGAGAGTGTCCACAGAGGATGCACTCAACAACTGAGCAGCCAGGATGACCCAACCTGTTGCTGTCAGCCAGCCTTTGTCATTAATCACCCTAGTGCTGACATGTGAACCCAGAATGCACTGGCCATGGTGACCACCCATAGCTGGGCCCAATCGCATGGACCCCACTTACCAAGATCATCAAGGTCTCATGGCCGAGGAACGTCTGAACTGCCAGCAAACAGAACAATGGGGGAGCTTTCATCTTCCAGTGGCCCCCCACCCCCAACGCTGCCCCTGCCAAGCTGGCTTCAGTCTGTACCGAAGGGGCCTCAGATTCACTCAGAGTAGCTTCCTGAAAAATATGAGGGCTTGTTCGCTTTGGAGATATTGCCATAACACTTAGACTTCTTAAAACTTTTTACTTTTTGAGCTGCTAAGCCCCTGGTAGAACTAGGACTTGATAGGAACACTCTTTTGGTTGTCTTTAGGCTGGCGATGCTTGACCTTTCTCATCTTACTGCACACACAAACTAATTACTAAAATTCTGTGGCACACCAAAAAATATATATTTTGCCATTCTGACAAAAAATAGGTATAATTTTGTTTCATTCATACTGGATGGCTACTGTTGTGTTGGCTGTTGTCTTTTTTTAAATTATTTTATTTGACAGTCTAAGGGAAAAGAGGTCAGGGTCCCTGACTAAATAGTTAGGTATTGCATGCTTTAAAAATTCTTGTGGCACAGTGATTGAAAATCACTGATGTAGACAGTCGACAAATTGACATTTATTGAAGAGGTCAGTCTTTTAAAATTGTATTTTATTGATTATGCTATTACAGTGGTCCCAATTTTTCTGCCTTTGTCCGCCTCCACCCAGCATCTCTTACGCCCTCAGGCAATCTCCCCACCAACATTCACGTGCATGGGGCATGTGTATAAGTTCTTTGACTACTCCATTTCCTATACTGTACTTTACAACCCCATGGTTATTCTGTAACTACCAATTTGTACTTCTTAATCCCCTCACCTCTTCACCCATTTCCCCCCATACCTTTCCCATTTGGCAACCATCAAAATGCTTTCTGTATCCATGATTCTGTCTCTGTTCTTCCTGTTTTCTTAGTTTGTTTTTTAGATTCACTTGTTGATAGACGTGCATTTATTGTCATTTTATTGTTCATAGTTTTGATATTCTTCTTTGTCTTAAATCCTTTTAACATTTCTTTTTTTAATTTTAATTGTTGCTCAAGTACAGTTTTATGTCTTTTCCTTTAACATTTCATATAATAATTGGTGGTGAACTGCTTTATTTTTTCTTGTCTGGAAAGCTCTTTATCTGCCCTTCAATTCTAAATGGTAGCTTTGCTGGGTAGAAAAATCTTGACTGTAGGTCCCTGTCTTTCATGACTTTGAATACTTCTTGCTGGAGCTGAAAGGGAGTGAGTCTGAGTAAGTCTGTGTGTGGGTTCTTTAAGAGGAACTGATTGGGACTCCAGTGGTTTCTTTCACCAATTCAATCCCCACTGGTTTTTGTAGCCAGGGTGGTGGGGACTTATCTTTCTGGCACTGGAATCTTGGGCTGGGGGACTGGTGTAGGGCTGGGACTCCTCACTCCCAAGATATCCCTCCTGAATTTTTATCTACCACTCGTGGATGTGGGACCAGCCAGATCCACATCTCCACCCCTCCTACCAGTCTGGATGGATGTGGTGGTTTCTTTAATTCTGTAGGTATCAGACTTCCAATCAACTCAATTTCTGATGGTTCTAAATGACAGTTGTTCTTTGGTATAGTTGTAATTTTGATGTGGTTGTGTTCAGGGTGCAACCAAGAGGGGGGACCCCAAATGGGCATTTAAAATGGGGTCCAGAACTCAAGGTGTCCAGGGGATTTTTGGATGTTCTCACTCCCACCCCACAGGTGTGGGTTGGGGGAAGGGATAAATGGAGCAGGGCCATTGAGAGTTGTTTTGCATAGCAACATCCTTGCAGCTACCCTCTGGCGTGGTCATTTACCATATCTATAGCTTTTGGCTGGTCGCTTAGATATGTTAAATAGCTGTGGCCATGCTCTGAGCCAGGGGAATGGAAGTAACCTCCCCACCAAGATGTGACTGGGGGCAGGTCCCCCGAGCTACAGCACCTGCATGGGAGCTTGGAGAAGATGGGCTCCAGGACATGGGGCCACACCTGCCCAGACTCATGATGGCAATCCAGTAAAGCTGGAAGGGTATGAGTTCTGGCATGTGAAGCCGAGTGTGGGAGGAGTTGGAAATGGGGCTGCGGAGGAAGACGGGCACGGGGATTTAAACCAAGACACTGCAGCCCTGAGAGGGAGAACCATGCAGCTGTGGAAGTGCAGGTGCGGCAGCCATTTGAGAGAGAGAACCACAAGGCTTTAGTAGAGTGAGGACTCCTGCAGCCCTGAGAGAGAGAACCACACAGCTTTAGCAGAGTGAAGACTCCTGCGGCCCTGAGGGAGACAACCACGCGGCCTTGACAGAGTGGAGACTCCCGCAGCCCTGAGAGGGAGAACCACGCGGCTCTGGCAGAGTGGGGACTCCCATGGCCTGGGGAGAGAGGATCACGTGCCTTTGCCAGAGTGGGGACACCCGCAGCTTTAGGAGATACAGTACTCTGGACTGGGCAAAGGGGGAAGGAAGGAAGGACTGTGTCTGTTTGTGGGTGTTTTAAGGGACTTTAGGATTTTTGATAAAAACATTAGGTCACTACTTTAAGTTTGTATAGCATTAAATAAACATTTCCTTTCCTTTTCACAAATCTCTGGCATTGAGAGACATCTTTCCTCTGGCGGCGGACATGACGGACCTGGGGGCTTTTTTTCAATAATAGTATATTGTCCCAGGCCCCCCTTGTTTGTTCTGTAACAGTTGTGCGAGGAGGTGAGCCATTTACCTATGCTGCCATCTTGTCTGGAAGTCAAAGAGTGTGGAGGTTACCGGCCTGCAGTATCCATCTCAGCTGCAGATGTTCATGGAAACGTGCTAAAAACATACACAGAGACAACCAGGTCCTGTGGGGGAATAGGAACAGCAGGGCCACTCCTCATGTGGGGAGCGCCTTGGCCACCCTCTCTCTGGGGGGGAGAGTACCTCATTCCCCTTCCGGAGAGGCTTTTTATTGGTTTCATTTGAATGAGAATTCAGGTAAAAGCTCCTTACTCATTGCTTGGAAGTAAGGATCAAACAATAGATAACAAGGAAGTCTGAGGGCCTATTTTGAGTCAGGGTCAAAGAGCTGTAAAACTTTGAGGAACAAACTTACTTCTTCCTTGGACTCTTATCATTCAACTGAGAGCATTCTAAACAAAGCAGGTCTCACAGGATTTTACATATTTTTTCTTAGGCCTGATCACCCGGGGAACCCGCACTTTTCAGCACGGAGCTGTACCACCCTGTCATTGTTTCAGGCTTAGGTGGAGCAAGGGAAGTAAGGCAACCAAGGGATAAGGAGATTTTCTCCTAGATGATGAGGACTCAGGCTATATCAAAGCTGAGGAGCGAGGGTCCATCACCCCCTTTTGCTGTAGCCCCCAGAGTCCTTTCTTGGGGGCCTCCCACGTGATCATGCCTGTCTTAGATCATTCCCCCCTTGGAGAATCTTACCCATCATTGGCTAACTGACCAAGCATTGGGGTTCAGTTATGAATGAAGCAGCAGAAGCAGTGCTTCTGCCAGGGAGATAGCTTTTGTCTCCTTGCTGGCTTACGGTCCAAGGCCACTCCCTCAGCCTCAGCCTTGGTGGGGGTTACAAGCTTCCGATACCAGGCAGGGTGGTCCCCAACAAAAGAGGTCAGTTTTAATGGCACTAACACAGCATCATAGAAATCTCCTGTTAGAAAAGGTGGAGAGCTCATGCCAAGTGCTGTAGGTGAGAAATTGATTTTCTTTAAAACTTTACTTCCCCCATCTTTTAAATCAAATGTGTCTCAACTACTGTACGAAAACTCAAAAACACAAATATTACATTTTTTCCAATTCATAGTATTTCATATTAGTGGGTTAAAATCTTCCAAGATGCACTTTAAAAAGACCAATGTGTGAGAAGAAACATCAGTGATCTTTCACAGAAACCATGGGTCATGTGCAAGACCAATTCCATAGTTGGGAAAAATATAGGAGCATACATTTGTAATGTCTGTAATCTGTCAAGATGATGAATATATAAAAGTATGGCTTTCAAGAAATCTGTTCTTGGCAGCAAAATATTTTCAACTGGGAAAAGTAATCCTGAACCAGTTAAGGAATTATGTGGAGTTTCGGTATCCAGGTGAATCCTGCTTATTTAGGATAAACCTGCTTTGGTGTTTAAGATTTATATGTCTCTGCCATGCCTTGTACTCTGAACTTTATTAAACTGACCTGAAGCCAGAAAATGTCTTTATACTATTGCCCTAGAGAAACAGCATCTTTTATAGAATTCGTGGGTGTGGCATAGCTACAACACATGGCAAAACTTCTATTTTCTGTGATAGAAAATGATTACCTTGTAATATTGTAAGCTGATGGCAGAAGAGATGTCTACACTGTTTCACCCCAGGCACCCAGAACAGAACCACTGAACTCTCTGAATACATAATAAATAATCCAATGGCAAATGGAAAATTAAAGAGAACAGGAATTGCCTCAGGCATATTCCAAATACTAATTGTACCTTTGGGAGACATCTGATTGTAGAGATTTCAGAAGCAAAATAATCGATTTTTCTCACATTGAATTAATGGTTTAACATTTAGCCAAGGCACCTTAGAAACTTATATCTTGGCTTTAGGGAAAACTTAGCTTTATAATTCCCAGGGTTCCAATGCCTTTATGAAAATCCCATACACCTGCCTGCCAACTCTGCTTCTCATCTTGCTCTCTGCTCTCTCACTGCGCTACCTGCTGTGCCCTAAATTCGCCCTGCATCTTACTGCTTCCAAGTCTTTGTTCTGCCAGAACTCCTCCCCTGCCATCCCTGCCTCCTGAGAGCCTACTCATTCTTTAAAGTCTAATTCAAATTCACTTCCTTGGAAAAACCTTCTCTGATCCCCACAACTGGGAGCAGTCTCTCCTCAGTAAGATCACTCCACTCATAGCACACAGAATTCATATTGGTTGTGTTAATAAAACCTATTTAATATACGTGTTATCTCCCGCTCCACATCACAAGCTGAGGCAGGGACTCACTTCTTTCCTTTCCCCTCCCCTCCCCTTCTCTGCCCTCCTCTTCTGTCCCCTCCTCTTCCCTCCTTTTCCCTTCCCTGCTGTGGACAAGGCCTGCTCAGGTCTTTCCTTCCCAGATGGCAACACTTAACACAGACCCCTGCCACCCAGAGCTTAATTGTCCTCCTGGGCCCCCCACCCTTCAGCTAGACTATAAACTTCAGGAGGGGTGGCTGTTCTAGAAGTATCCTGAGAGCCATTATATCCAGCATTCAGATCATTTGAAGAGTGACCCACACAAGGCATTTAACATCCATTCTTATTGCTTTGTTAGTCTGCAATTTCCTTCACAGTACACTGGAATTCATAAATATTTTTTAATTTGGGTCAAACTGTATTCATTTCCAAAAGCACAATCTGTCATGTGCTTTTGGAAATGAACTAATATCGTTGTCTAAGCCCGTTCAGTTTCTCTAAAGCATAGTGCAGGATTTGTTATTAATGACTTAAGAAATGCCTTGGAAGATTACCGGAATGTTTATGTAGCTGAGATTGAACTTCTGTAGGTATGTGGCCTCTCTTAAGTCAGCAAAAGCCACAATGTATGACTAAACAGAAAGTACACAAATGAGCACAGGATACATTTTTAATGTTGTAACTTTTTGTTTAATAAAGGAATTATTGGAAAGCAATTTGTAATCCCCAATGTAGATTCCTGTAAATTCTCAACATGGAAAAATAAGGAAATGTAGCAAACCGAAATCTATCATATGCTAAACTAAATATATTAGAAATGTGTGAAATTTATACCTGTGTTTTTCTAATTTTGCAATTTGTAATAAAACTGTCACTATTTGGCATAAGAGTTGGCAAAATGTTTTAGCCCAAACACCACTGCATGAATTAAGTAGCTGTTCAGTGGAAAGTGGAATTTGGGAACACTTCAACTGGACGCTGTGTGTGGGGGCGTTCTGTCTTCTCCACCGCAGTGAAACCTATTACCCAAGTTTAGAAACCATTTACATAAAATAACACTAAATCTTAGAGCTTCTCAGATGTGCAAACGCAAGATTAAACAACAACATGAAGACACAAATTGGGGGAAAAGGCTGTTCTTTCTCTAAAATAGGCCTTTTCATGGAAATAAACTGGGTGATTTTTTTTCCTAATGTGAAATTTGGTTAATTTTAAGTTTGGTATTTGTTCCAATATTTGTTCACCATTTCCTCAGCTGCATAACATCTTTGGAACCTTCTCAGAAACCAAATACCCAGGCCTGACTCTAGTGAAAAGATACAAACTCCGAGTGGAGATTTTCCATCCCTAAGCACATGTTTTGAATTTGGGAGGGGCGCACAGAGAGGGGGAGCCCCACAGGCCTCCCTGTCCCAGTTCCTTTTTCATCACTCCTTACATTTTCCAAGATGAGAACAATGAGACTGAATTGCAGTGAGAGCCGGCTTTGTGAATTTATTTAGCTTTACTTACTTAGAACGGGGCCTTTGGGGAAAGGAGAAACCCTCTCCAGGCCATCTCCAGTGAAGATGATGCACGGCAGTGTCCTTGCTCCCTCCTCTCCTAAGCCCTCGGACAACGTCCTCCTCTCTGGCCTTGGGTAGGCTTGCCCACTTTCATCCCGCTCTATGCCTTGGCCCATTTTTGCAAATCTTATTTTCAACTTTGAAGCCATTATAACTCTTTTGACTCTGGACTTTGAATAATTTTGTGCATATTAAAATACTTGACATTATAGCTTGATAAATGTCTTCGTTATATAGTTACAGAACAGTTAAAAGTGTGGGTTCCAGGGGCAGACTGCATAGGTTAAAGCCAGAGTCCACTATCTACTGGCTGTCTGACTTACGGCAAGTTAGTGGTCCTCTCGAAGCTTCTGTTTCCTCATCCCTAAAATGGAGATAATGATCGAACCTATCTCTTTAGGCTGCTATGGTGGTGAAGAATATCATGTTCATAAATACCCCTGTGTGTCTGCCAGACAGTGCTCAGTAAGTGTTGGCTGCTCTTTGTATGTGGGTTATCATTGCTGCACAATCTTTTAATTTTCAAAATTCTATTGGAAATATCATCCTAGTCAGTCCTTCATTATAATTATAATTGGGTCATCCTAAGTTATCTCTGCCAGAGAGGTGCTTCAGGCCTCACCTTATAGAGCACTGATATTAATTCGGTTCTTGTTAATTTATCAAGGGACTTCCACTAGCTACGAATATAGCAGAGTCCAGAGTCTCCCCGTATCTCCTTGAGCTGCGAGGTAAGAGATCAAGTACATGGAAAAAAATAGCACTAATTGCTTAGCCTTCCAGCTGTTCATTTTCTTATTTTTCCACAATGGCTCTTAGCAACTAGCAGGAGACAGGAGAAAGGTTGTTCTCGACTGGAACTTGATTTAATGTGTTGTGGACACAAAACTTTCACTTTCAGAACCGCCCCTGCCCCAAGCTTGAAATATAAGAAATACAACCTGTAATGCCTTAGTAAATGGTGAGTGGCCTAAGGTCAAAGGCAATCTGGCACTAGGGGAAATCTGATCTTGTTCAAAAGTTGCTCTTGGGGTCTGCCTTGAGACCAAAAATGCTTGATTGTAACCCTGATTCTGGGAAGGCAGGAACAAGGAGATTAATACTGAATGGACCCTTTGGAGCTGGGAGAGAAAAGTCTTTCCTGATTCCTTTCTCTGTTAGACCGAAGTACCTGGAGCTGAGTCCCCAGGTTCCGCTGGGTCCACGCAGAAGGGATGATTGCGATGCCGTCTTCCAGGACTGGACAGGACCCTCTGTCCCTGCCCAGGGGACAGGGCGTGGCCCGGGACCCCTGGAAGGCCCAGGTCTTGTTTGCTGAGAGTGGGGAGAAAAGGGCTACTTCCATTTTATTTGGGGGAATCATTTCTCTGCCTTGTTTTTCTCTGTATCAACTTGACGACTTTTAGACTTAAGACTCATCAAGGGGTAAAAAGCTATAGGATCTTGAGGGATATTCCTTAGAGAAAATAGTCTAAGGATAAATTTTCTTTTTCTCCACTCTCTTTTATTTAGAAAAATGACATTCAATGTAGAAACAGGAATTTTTACCCCTGAAATTATAATTCTGACACTACATAGTTGTTATATTTTGGTCTTTTAATATTTCTGGATGTCTGTTTTCTCAGATAGAAAATGAGGGGCTTGGGGTTGGTGAGTTATAAAGCTCTTGTCAGGTGTAAAAACTTGATGGTTCTGCTAGAGGCTTAATTTATAAAGGAATATATTGGTCCCTCACCCCTACTAGTCAGTTCCAGATAATGTGCTATTTTTCACAAACATCGCTGATAGAGCATCTATTTTCAGTTCTCAATAAAATGAAGAACAGTGTGACCTGTTTAAAAGCTAGCTCATGAGAGAATATTATCCACCAGTTATCAATCCTTCTATTTAATTTTCTTGATAAGGACACTATGATAGAAACATTTCTTTGCTGCAAAACTAATAGCAGTCTAGACTATATTTGATAATACTGTACATGCACTCTGTAATAGCTCTGAAAAATGACTTCACATTCATTGCCAATTCAACTTGCATGTGTTGAGAAAAAGGAAAAGAATTCACTTTTGTGTTCATCTCTCCTGAACAACTGAACAGTTAAAAAGACATATGGTTTCTCCAGATCGTTAGAAACTATAACTATTCATTTTCATGTGGATCGCTCTTGTGTTTATGATCCAGAAAGGATTGCTATTAAGAGCATAAGAACTTTTTATTTAGTTTTAAGAAAATATTCTCCTGTTTATATACATGCCTTCTTAGAATGAGTTAAAGGGTGTTTATTAAGAAAGACTGATTTAATGGGGAACAGTATTATTTTAATACATAACTCAGCTTATGGATGTCATTTCTTAAATTTCATTTATCAAACCATGGTCTGATTAATGTCTGCCTATTGGAGATAGTAAAGAGACTATAAAAATTTGTTTCCATAGAGAGGGACCAGACATGGGCATTTTGGGTAAGTGATGTCAATAGTTCCTCATTTTTATATTCAATTTTAGTAACAAAGTTTCTACACCTGGATTAGAGGCAAACACCAGAGTACATATTTTCAGTGATACATTAACTTCTAAATGCATAGTTTAAAAAATATGACAAGGTGCTGCTGCTTTTGCCAATAAATATTCTGCATATAGGGATGCTTAAGAAATGCTTTATAAAAATGAACAATGAAGCATCAATGCTGACAATATTATTTTTAAAATTATTTATTTGTTATTAAAGTACAGTTGACACAAAATGTTGTATTAGTTTCAGGTGTACAACACAGTGATTGGACATGTTGCACTTCACAATGTGGTGACAGACACAAGTCTGGTGACCATCCTGCCAGTGTCACTCTTAATCCTTTCCAGCGTCTCACACCCTGGCCAGGGACACACCACATACACACATGTGCACACATGTGCACATGCCACACACACAGAGAGACACACCTTGGCTCATACACCACAGGTGGGTGCGCCCCTCCCACACACACCACTGACAGAGACATGCACACCCTCCTTAAATTGTTGATGGTGGGAAAGGAAATACACCCATAGGTAGCAGAAATGTTGGGCAAAGGCAACAGTGAAAGGACTGAGTGGGGCGTGGAAACCAGGTCTAGGTGGGAGCCCTCCATGGGATGCTCCCTCACCATTGAAGGCAGCTGTAGAAAAGGAGGCAGGAGAGGGGAGAGCAACCTAGGCGTCCAGACAGGGGAGCATTGCTGGCAGGCTGCCCACGAATGATGCCTCTGTTTGCAGCTCACTTTTGGAAAGTGGTATTGCGGGAGAGAGTGGAGAGTGGAGAGTGGAGAGGAGATGGAGGGCGTGGAAGAGAGAAAGAATGAGGGTGGGAGAAAGGCACTCCTGAAAATACGGCTTTGGCCAGGGAGCAGGCTGACCATTCATCCTGGTTTGCCCGTTGTTCTTGTCTAATTAGAAATAGTGTCCCTTCACTTTAAAAGTGTCCCAGTATGGATGATAAATTGTTACATTGTTACCCTATATACATGCCCCAAATGCCATTAGCATAAGTAGGGGTGGAACCCCAGTCCTGAGACTCTAAAGGGTCAAGTGGTACAGCCAAGGAAGGAAAATTGTTGAAGATTTGCAGATAGCATGGACAAAAAGAAGAAAATGTCACTGCATTTTTCTTATTATTTGTATACTTTTATTGATAGACTTCTTGCAGGTGTAGAGAAATGTTTTTGTATCAAAAATTATAAACTTAAGGTTGGATAAGACTTTTCCCTCATCAAATCTCTGTCACTGTCTCCCTTTTGCCTCTAAGAGGCAAAGGAAGCCTCTAAGTGTGTCCCTGCCCTTGTGTTATCCCCTTGCCTTGAGGGCAGGCTGGGTCCTGTGACTCCCCTCCAGCAAATAGAGGGGGCTGAGGTGAGAGGATGCTTCTTCCAAGATCAAGTCATTCCTCTTGGTTCTCTGTCTCTCCCTTTGAAGCTGGCAGCTGTGTTGTGAGTTGCCCTGTGGCAAGGACAGAGGCTGCCAAAGGCCATGTGAGTGAGCTGGGAAGGAGAGCCTTCCCCAGTCCAGCCTTGAGATAACAGCAGCCCCAGCCCCAAACTTGACTGCAGCCTTGAGAGAGCCAGAGGAGAGCCTCTAAGCGGCACCCAGATTCATGACCCACAGAAACCACGATGATAAATGTTTTTTAAGCCCCTAAATTTTGGAGTAAGTTATGCAGCAATAGATAACTAAGACAAGCACCACTTTTGTTCCCTTGCAGGGTTCATGGATTGGTTTTTCTCACTGACTGAACCTAATTAAAGCAAAATCCTCCACCTGGCTGTCATTGCACAACATTAGTCGAATGCCTGTTTTAGTAGGAGGGCAGGAAATCAAAACTTTATGTGTGAAATGAACACAGTAAGAGGATTTATAGGCAGGGGAGGTTTTGTCCTGGTGAAATGACCCAGGGAAGACCTTGCCTTACTCACTAAAATCTCCAGCTCTAATAGCTCTTGTTGTCTGTAGGGAGACCCCAGCTACCGAGTCCCCTCAAATGCACCCACTTCCATTTCTTATGGAGCTGCTCTTCAGCAATGGGAACCTCATCTGCTTTCTCCACAGAAGATCCCAGCCCTCTGGTCTCTGTCCTGGGTGGCAGAGGCTGAGGCCAGGCATGTGGCGCTCTTGCTCTGACTGTGTTTGAAAACCCAGGATCCATTTCCTGCAGCTGACTGGTAAAACTTCCGACTGACTCAATGCATGTTTTTCTTTGTTGGTTCAAAAGCACAGCTCACATACAAATTAAGCCACCGTTCTCTTTTTGATAAGGACTCTTTCATTCACTCTTGAGAGGCAACAGAACCTGGTGGTTCCGAGTTTGGCTCTGGATCTTGACTTTCTGCCTGCAGGTTCTGGCTCTCATGGTCTTGGCTGTGTGGCCTTGGGTAATTTGCTTCACCTCTCTGTGCATCTGCTTACTCAAACAAAAATTGGGTAATAATAACTGTTATTGGGCACTGATGAACATGTATCCTTTATTTGTAAGGACCAGAAATGGTCAGCTGTCTCCGAATGTTCTCTGGTCAGGATCATGTGGCGGACAGTCCCATCCCATGGGCTGCTCGGACTTCAGGGAGTTCACGTGCACAAACGGTAGTGCCTGGCTGCGGGTGAGCACTCTGTGAACCTCGGGTTCCATATCACATCATTACTGGGCACAAATATAAGCAATCATATTTTAATTCAAACTGCTTTCTTGAGCTGGGATGACTTTAAGTTTTTGGAATTTGCCATGGATTGTGAAATAATCCACTGGCATATACTGGATTCTCTGAGAGTGGTCAATGACTCAGATTCCTCATAAGAGGTAAAACCTCTTTCTGTAAAGCCTTAAGAAGTAATTTGTATTCCAAGAGTGGGGATAAGTATTGAATTATACCAAGAAAAGAGAAATTGCCTATTTAATAGGTACAATAAGATGAGGATTCTACAGAATTGTTTATGGAACTCTCACAGAACTGTAGTTTGTAAAATAAATGAGACACTATAGAAAAGTTGGTTCTGTTAGTCAGAGGAGGCTGTGATTTCAGTTGCTGTATTCCATGTAGAGGAGATGAACATGTACTCAGTGATGACGCAGATACTTGCAGTGACCTTATCTCATAGGTGTTGTTAATAGCAATGGTTTCCAGTAGACTAGGGAACATGTATGGATATAATACTTTGTTTATAAAGCCTGGAAATGGATTATCTGTTTTGGAATCAAAACCCAGGAGAGGATGTATGCACACACACACACATACACACCACAACTTTCACAAGAGGCCTGGGTGTATCTGTGTTCAGACTTCTTTCTTCTTGCTTCCCTGATTCTCTTTAATCTTTCCCTCAGTGGACTTCCCTGCTCCATTCACATGCTTAATTCCGGATGTGCCGGTGCCAGGGTACTGGTTGGAGACACAATACTTAAGGTGGTGATGAAAATGCAAAGTCTGCACATAATTTCCCCATGTGCACAGGAGTACACACAAAAACAATCTATGAACGAGGATATCATATGGCCCCCCCTCCCCAGACTAAAGCAGACTCTAGACCCTTGAAACTCAAAGTGTGGTCCCTGAACCACGAACATTGGCGTTGCCTGGGAGGCTGTTAGAAAGGCAGACTACCAGACCCCGGACTAGACCTACGAAATCTGAACCAGCTTTTCAACAAGATCCCTAGAGACTTGTATGTACATCAAAGTTTTAGAAGCACTTCCTGAGAAGCGTTAGGTGGAAACTCAAGTTCTTACAGCAGCACGGCACAGCAGTAAAAGCACCGAGACCGAAGATAGAATGCCTAGGTCCAAATCCTGTCTCCATCCCCACAGTTTAAATCATACAACTTCCTTAACCGCACTGACTCAGTTTTCTCATCTATAAAGTGAGAATAACAAAACTACCCCCACTGGATTGTAATTGAATGAACAACTAGAGATTGCTTAGAACAGTGATTGGCACATAATGATTAAATGCCATATTAGCATTGGTTAAATATATCTTTATAAAGCTCAGTATAATAGAAAAAATTCTAGAACTTGTTTAAGTAGTCAACTTATGGAGTGATTCCCAAGATCTAAAGTTCTTCACATTTCCACCTATTTCCTTACTCCCTACACTGGGCTGCTGCTGAGCCTTGCACATATTTCTACTCTGTGATTTTACTATGAAATGTAATTATTTGTTTATTGCTCTGATTTTGACTGTGAGCTCTTAGAAATGAGGACTGTGTCTTAGCCTTTTTGCTGTCTCTCTAGAGTCTGGCACATGAAGGTGATCAGCACATGCTTTTAAAATGAATGAATAGATGTTTGATTGATCACTACTTCCTAATCTTCTTCAAGGCCCAGGTATTTCTGATTTTCTCATGCATTATTCTCTTTATGTTATTTAAAAACCATGAATGGATATTTATGAGGATATTTATGGAGAATTTCTTCTCTAAGTAAGTTTGGTCATGTATTCTTTACTAACAGCAGGGTGTGATTCATCCAGCTTTTTGCCCCTTTGGACACATGTGTTATGCACCCAGCTGTTTGGACCTAGTTAAAGCGCACAATCCTATCTTTGATCACTGTACAACATACTACCAAAACCAAACTCAGCGATGTATAAAAACAGTTATATACCATGAGAAAGTAGGATTTACTCCAGAGTGCAGGACTGGTTTAATATCAGAAAGTCAGTTAATGTCAGACACAATAATAAAATAATAAAAGACAAACACTTCATGATTCTCTCAATAAGCACAGAAAAATATTTGCCAAAATGTACCTCCCTTTCATGATAAAAACACTCAACAAACTAGGAATAGAAGGGACTTCCTCAAACTGATAAAGGAAATCTGCAAAAAATTGTCAACAAAGACCATGCTAAATGGCGAAAGACTGAGTGTTTTCCCCTTAAGGTGGGAGCGGGACAAGGCTGTCCACTTTCCGCTTCTATTCAACATCAGGCTGGAGGGTCTCCCAGGCAGGGCGATGGAGTGACTGCTGATGGAGGCAAGGCTTCCTTTCCAGATGATAAAAACATTCTCAATGTTTTGTGACCCAATTAGGTCACAGTGATGGCTGTGCAACTCTGAAAATATGCTATAAAAACTATTCAGATGTACACTTTCAACAGCTAAACTTTATGGTATGTAAATTAGATTTCAAAATAACTGTTAAAAAGTCATTACAATACCAAATGACAAATGACAAATGTTAATAAAGCAGCTAATCTTCCTTTAAGCGGTGAGGGTGTGCTGGCCAGGAAGAAACTCCTTAATGCATGTGCTGCCGAAGTGAGCACACAAAACTCTTTAAATGCATTATCTCCATAATCACATATAAGGTAAATATTGCTATTCTATTTTATAGCATTTCACAGAGTGGGGAACTGAGGCTCAGGAAGCTTATGTAATCTGCCAAGGTTACACAGCTGGCAAGTGCTGGAGCTGGCATTTTGTCCTAAAACTACCTGGTGACAATGTACAGTGAGAACAGAGGGGAGGAACTTTCCAGATTTCACTTTTACTGAACACATGCTCTGATTATTTGATATTTATGCCAGTACAGTTCTGTGGACTTATATAGGCCAGTTCCTTTGGTGTGAAGTGAGGGGAGGCTAGACCTGCAAGAGGGGCTCGCCTAAGTTATAGAACATTCCAGAAGTGGGCTGAGCTGAATCACTGATTCAGGCATGGTGAGCTCATAATCCCTTTCAACTGCCTGACAGCAATGATAACAGTTTCTCACCCAAATGTTTATCAATGCGTGCATGTGCATGTGCGCATGTGCATGTACACACACACACACACACACACACACACACACACACACACACAGAAAGACCATTATTACCTGCCTTCAATTCCTAGGGAGAAAATGCAGATGGATTTTTAGCGTTGCATTCTACCTCTTACAGAACAACCTAGCTCATGGAGAATGAGGATTTGTGAAGAAGGGAAGGGGCTACAGCAGGTTCACAGGGACTATGGGAGGAGGTTTTTCCTTGAGCTAATACAAAGGCGAGGGACTCAAAAGACAGGAAAGTACAAGATACTTGTTCTCTTCTTCCACTGAGGCAAAGGGGAAATCGACTCTCTGTAGCCCTCCTTTTGTGACCTGTCTTTACTTGGGCTCTTGGACATTTTTAAATGTGTTTAAAAATACTGAATTAGAAGCTGAAAACAGGACTCATCACCACCAGCAAATATTCTGCGGGATTGTGACCTCCAAGGGACCTAGGACTTGACTATTCATTGTCACCCCTCCATTGCCCCACCTGACCTTGAAATGGTTTCTTTTGAAAGTTCCTGTTAGTGTTTTTTCCCTTTTCCCACCACCATTTATCCCCCCAAATCCTCTCCCACCTCCCCACCCCTTCCCACTGTAATCACCCCACTATTAGTGTTTTTTAATTACAAAAGTCAGTCATCTTGTTTTTATAAATCTGATCCTCATTTCACATACCAGTTGATTTTAGAGCAATTGCTGCATTGTTTTACTCTGTGAAAAACCTGAGTAAATTACATGCAGTTGAAAATAGTTCTCTATGAGATATTTAAAAGGGAAGACAGAATAAGTTCAGAATAATTTTAATATGATTTTTCAAAAATAGGTGCATGGAGTTTTGTACAGTTGTCCCTTGATACCCTTGGGAGATTCGTTCTAAACCCCCCTAGAATATTAAAGTCCAAGGATGCTCAAGTCTCCTTTATAAAACAGTGTAGGATGTGCACATGATTTACACACATCCTCCCGTACACTGTAAACCATCTCTGGACTACTTGCAATACCGAAGACAATATAAATGCTATGCAAATAGTTTTTCTACTGTGTTTGCCTATACATCTTCAGTACAGATGCAACCATCATGGGCCTAACTGCTCAGTACCAGTCAGCAACAACCTGTTTTTGATCTGCTTTGAATCTGTGGATGTGAAACATACGGATGTGGCCGTCCGACTGTACATATCTTCCATAGAGGAAGGAGTCACAGAAATGAATGACATAAAAATGGTGACACGTGTATAAAATTGGAACTACCAGGTACAGAGAACTTTATCTGTGCCAGCAAGTTAGTTGACTTCACAGCTGAGTTATGGGGAAGCCAAGGAAGCTTGGATTCAGGGTCCTTCCCTTTCACTGGGTCCCTTGCGAGGCCCTTGGAGAGGCTCTAGCAATTTTATATTTTTTTGAGGAGAGTAATTTTATTGAAGTATGACATTATGTAAGGAGAGTGGACAATTTTGCATTATTCTTCCTGAACAGGAATTCTACCTTCCAACTGACTAAGCTTCCAGTTCCACAAGGCCTGTATCAGCCTCTGCTTGATCTGGCTTCTGGAGAGAAAATCTTTCCCTGCTTCGCCTCTCCCAACCCAACCATGGAAGCAGGTCCTGTTTACCGCAAGCCTCCCTGAGTTCTCAGTGGTTCTGTCATGTGGTTGGCTCTTTGATGAAGACATAAACAATATGACAGTGGTTTCCTGAGGCTGAAATGATGTGTTCAAACTCTCCACATTAAATTTCAGAGGCGTAAATATAAGAAAAAACCTAGCACTTGAGTTATAAGAGAAAAGGTATAGGATAGGGGAAGTTCAGCGAGAGTACCATCTGTGAAGAGGACTCCTGCGGCAGTGGTGCTGATGGGGCTGCTAGACGGCTCTAGAGCCGTGAGAGGTGGGAGAGCCAAGCAGACGCGCTGCATGGGGACCCTCTGTGCTCGGACCACAGCTGGTGCACCACACTGCATTCTGGGAAGCCTGTCTCAAGGTGCCGAGGCATAATAAAGGCAAAATCGCAAAAATAAAATGAATATATGTCAAATATTTTACTTAACTCATTAATTAAAATCCATTTAAAATGAGATTTTTAGCTTACAGCAATTTTCATTCTCTGTCAGACAAGATTCATTTGCATTCCCGTAGTTATTTAACATCAGCATTGTTACCCATTTTCCATAACTTAAACTTGTCTCTACAGATCAGTTACATAGCCAAGCCTACCCAATGCAACCGGAAGTACACCCTATATAATTAGATAATCCCAGAGGGCCTGGTGACAATGCGCTGAGCTCCGGTGAAAAGGCACCGGAAATCACATTGGCCCATTTTCCAATACCCGGACCATTTCCCCTACATGAGGAATATCACCACGGAGAACGTTCAGTGGAGAGGAACCCTGAGAGCAGGAGCTTTTGAAATCATGCCTTATAGGCACAAATGGTGGTACTGGGGATTTTTCAGCCTCACAAAGGGCACATGGTTAATAGTGGTGCAAGTTCTAAAAAACTGAAGCAGTGTCATAAAGCAAAGGGTCACCCTCATTTTGTGTAGTTCTGGCCTCAGAACAGGATAAAGGAAAAAAAAAAAACAAAAGCAAAACAGGAAGTTACAGCAAAGCAGATCTTAATTTAATATATGAAAAACCTGTTCAGAAATGAAAGTGCTGATCTGTGGGTTCCTTGCTATTGAAATATTCAGGAAGAAGTTACAGAATTTTCTATAGGAATTTTGTGGAGTGAGTTTTTATATTTTTCAGAAGTTTGCTCTAGACAGTGCTGTCCTACAGAAATAATGCAACTCATGTAATTTTAAATTTTCTTGTAACCAGATTAACAAAGAACCTGGTTAAATTGATTTTAATAATATACTTTGTTTAACCTGATATACTGAAATAATTATTTCAACATGTTATCAATAGAAAAACATTAATGAAATCTTTTATTTTTTTTCACTAAGTTTCTGAAATCCAGTGTGTATTTTACACCTACCAGCAGGTCTCAGTTTGGATCAGCTACATTTCAAAGGCTTAATAGCGGCATGCAGCTGGTGTTGACATAAGAGACATCTAAATCTGTGAGAATATTTGTAATTTTATTTGGGCCGACCTGATGACAATTACTAGGAGGCAGAATCTCAACAGACTGAGAAAATGCTCTGGGGAATGGCAGTTTTACCACTTATACATCAGAATCAAAGGGCAAGACATAAGGGGGTTACAGCACTCTTTGTTGATAAATTAGGGAGGAGGAGGAAAGCAAAGCTGGAGAAATCTCTGGGATTGGATAAAAAGTGAAATGGACACACACATACTTGTCTCACACTGGTGGGTACAGGGTAGTTAACATTTATAGCACATAAAGATGCTAAATGGGAGAACAAGATAAAATGAGGGGTTCTGTGGTCTTGTGCTCTGGTGGAAGATTGTACCCTGAGGGGTCTGGAAAAAGGGGATAACATGACATTCCAAAGGCATGTTATCTTAGATGCAAAAAGACAATAGACAGGCTCAGTTAGGGTGAGGATCCGCATTTGTAAGGAAGATATTGGCCTAGGACATGACTACTCACTGTGATTTGCTTTTCGTTAAGACGTTCTAATTTCAGACCATCCTATGTGGTTATTTGAGTTTATAGGATCCACCATGCAGGCCTCCCCTGAGCTTGTCAGGTTTAATATGTGGCCCAGTTTTCACCCACATCAGTAATTATTTTCTTGACTAGCATAGGTCTAGACTACTGGTTCTCAGACTTTGGCATGCAGGACTTGTTAAAATGTGATTGCTGGGCTCCAGCCCCCAGGTCTCTGATTCAGTGAGGCTGGGGTGGATCAGCATTACTAACAGATTCCCAGGTGAGGCTGATACTGCAGTTTGAGGAAACATTTTTTTTTAAAGATTTTACCTAATTATTTTTAGAGAGGGAAGGGAGGGAGATAGAGAGAGAGAGAGAGAGAGAGAGAGAGAGAGAGAAACATCAATGTGCGGTTGCTGGGGGTCATGGCCCGCAACTCAAGCATGTACCCTGACTGGGAATCGAACCTGTGACACTTTGGTTCTCAGACTGCGCTCAATCCACTGAGCTACACCAGCCAGGGCTTGAGGAAACATTTTAAAACCACTGGTTTGGACAAACCTAAGATTATTTCACAGAAGACAATAAATGCTTCTGACAATGAGTATAGATTTAGGACATTTGTCTTTTATTTTTGTGCGATGATGTTTTTGTTTTAGTGAAACCGAGACTTTCTGTGTTGACTCCAAATGCTTGTGACTTTCTCAGTCTTTATTGAAAATTTCCTCTGTTATATCATCTCATTCTTGAGCACCTAATGTTTTATGTTTGACTTTCAACAGAGGCATTTTTACAGGTTTCCCCGAGAGTATACAAACATTAACATAAGAATAAGTAAAAGGTGGAGTTTAAGGTTGTTGTAGTATAAAGGGCATTCAGTGATGGGATATGATTTCCCAACGTGTTAGACCTCGGAGGCATACATTTTTTCATGTTTTTTTTTTTTTTTGTAACATATCCTTTGGCTACTGAATTCATAAATTTATCTAAATTTCTTGAAGTTGAATTTTTCAGACTATCATGATTTTTGAAGCTTATTAATAGTATAAAGTAGGCCTTTTTATTTTTCCTAAAATTATATCTTTTCATCTCCAAGAGGAGCTTTCTTAATTTTATGATTCCAGAATTTAGCAAACACATCTGGACTGAACTTACTGACATCACATTATTTCCTAATTACCATGTGTTTAGATATCTCTTTGGAAACTTTAGTTTGGGTCTTACCCACTGGTGCTTATCCATTGGCTATACCATCTATATCCCTAAGAAATTCCCTTTTCAACATATGCTATCAAAACCCACATTTGCTCACGAGTATTTTGGTTTGGCCCTTTAAAAACCATCAGTTAGTACCAAAGCAGTTATGAAAAGAAAAAGGGGCAGAGGGGTGGGGAAGAAGAATTACATTTCAGTGTATTGGAAAAGGAGACTGGTCTAGATATTCTTGGAAGCCAGGAAGACAAAAGTTTCTTCTCAGTAGATACAAAGAAACACAGACCTTTATTTTCATGTAACAAGAAACAAATGTTTCTTTCCTTCCCAAGAAGTTCTGGAATACAGTGGGGGCCATTTCCTCACAACCATCACAAAAGCACAAGGTTTCCATCAATCCCCAATATAAATAGGCCAGGGTGTGCTTGCTAGTCAGCAACACCAGGCTCCCATCAAGCTTCTTGCAGAATTTTTAAAATTATGATTCTTGGCTGTCACCCTCTCCCACAGCTTAGAACCACTGCTATCAAGTCATTCTTCTGAAGGTCAAGTTGACTTGGGGCCATTATTTTAGTTTTTCACGGGAGTATAGTCATTGCTTTCTGAAATCCTGAAGGTCCACAAGGATGCTCTCTCAGAATCGTGTTGATAATTTAGAATTTTCAGATGACTGTTCCCAGTACCTTTTGTTCATGTTCCTTTTACAGTGAGAGATTCCTTTTCTGGGTCACAAAATGAGCTAGGATTTTTTATTTGTTGCAGACACAATATACTAACATTATTAAGTTTTGCTCACTTGGGATAACGGTAAGAATTAGTCTAGATCAGAAGACTTTTCTTTACAGCAGGATAAGACTCAGCTTGGTACATGTTAGTAAAACACCAGGCTGTTAGAAGAACGGGTACTGAAATTATAGAGTACCTGTTAGAAGGGTTTGGGTTTCTCATTGCGTTAATATCTAGTATAGCTTCACCTTACAAGAGAACTCTTATGGAGCCCCTGCTAAAAGACTCCATGAAGAAAGTGTGTTGTCAGAGAGAAACTTGGAAACCCAGGGAGCATTAGAAAAGAGAAGCTGTGAGAGTTCAGGGTTGGAAATTTCTAGATGGAGAGAAATGTTGAAAGTCAATGAAGAGTGAGAAGAATGTCAAGCATCAAAAAAAGATTTTAAACTTTGTCCTAGTCTTGGCTTTCCCTGAACTTGAGGTGTAAACTTAGGGAATCACATGACTTTTCTAGACTTTGCCTTTAAAATTAAGTAATCTGCCCTGACTGGTGTGGCTCAGTGGATTGAGCACTGGCCTGTGAACCGAAAGGTCGCTGGTTCAACTCCCAGTCAGGGCACATGCCTGGATTGCCAGCCAGGTTCTCAGTTGGGGGCGTGCAAGAGGCAACCAATCAATGTGTCTCTCACACATTGATGTTTCTTTCCCTCTCTTTTTCTCTCCTTCACCTTTCTCTAAAAATAAATAAATAAAATCTTTAAAAAAATAAAATAAAATTAAGGAATCTTCCAGATCTCTTCAGTCCGAAAAAGCCATGAAAGACATTTGAAATGGGCACCATTTTCTGGGTCCATCTGGTGTTTCTCGCAGACGTGAGTGGCACAAGCAAACAGGAAAGTCTGCACTCAGAGTATTTCCTAACATATCGACTGAATGGGAACAAATTTGCATGTCCAAAACAAGCATTCTAGTAGAACTGGCTTTCTAGTTGAAGTACATTATCTATATTAACTTATTTAATCTTCCCACACTCCTTTTGGTTTGTTACAATTATTGTTCTCATTTTATTGGGAGGAAATGAGGTTCAGTAACTTGATCAGGATCAAAATTAAACAACAAAACCATTATACTATATTTTCTTTCAACATAGCATATTATCTTATTGATAATGCATTTAATTGGTTTTTCATGAGACTTTTGAAGACTACTTTAAATAATTCTTAATATTTGATAATTATTGTCTTGCTTCCATGTCTCCCATTGGAGTTTTAGTCTATTTCTCTATTATCTCTTTTGTCGAGATGGGGAATATCAAGCTATGACGTTGTATGTTACCACATTTTAAATAATTAAGGCCCAGATGAAACTAGTGTGGTTAGTCTTGTTTATTGGATAGTGTTACTCCGCACCAAGCTAGACTTTCTCTTCCATCACTGGCAATGACGCTAACAGTAATACTTAGTGAAACCTAATCACTGGGGTTCTGATCGTAATGCAAACATGCTGTTCTCCATTAGTGTTAAAGATGTTGATGGCTTTGTGTATTTCATTAGTGTCTCTGGTTCCTCCTCATTACACAAACTCTTTATGAAATAGAAACATTTAATATAGAACATCTTGTGTGCTTTCTATTTTTGAGCAGTAGCATCTTAGATTGCTAAATAGGCACTTAATTCATACCCCATTGAGAGTTGGTTGCCAATGTTAAAGGATGAATAAGTAATGGGCTTGTTGGTACAATGGTGGCTGAAACCCGACTTGGAGGTGAGGAAGGGTTACGGAATGAACGTTGGCTGTAGAGCTGCGTAGACCTGGTTCTAAGTTTAAGTTTCCCATTTTCAGCTGTGTGATCATGGGCAAAGCACTTAATTTTCCAAATTTCGGTTGCTTCATCTATAAAACTATACCTTTTGTCAAATTATTGTGAATTGAGCGAAATCACATTACACACATTACACATAATAGATGGTTAGTAAATCACCAGCCAGTGACAGAAGACTTTGTAATCCATCAAGATATTAAATCATAATGCAGGAGGTCGAGTCCGGGGATCTTGACTGCTCATTTGGATTAGCTGAAAAAACCACAAAGAGGACTGCAAGGAGCAGACACAGCCTGTATTACTCACATTACTGGGAGCACCAACTGTGGCAGATCGGTGAAGTGGGACTCCGAGTCCGAGACTTGTTTTACAGGGTCCCAGGCCAAGGGGCCATATGTCTTGAGTGTGACTCTAAACTACACGATCTCAGTGTGTATGTGCAGAAAGAAGCAGTCACAGGACAAGAAGCAGCTTCTGAAAGGAGATAAGGAGGGAATTACAACCCATTTCCAAAGCAGTACACATTCCATCTGGCCAGGGCCCTTTGGCCAGCCTTCCATTACCGGTGTTGGAAGAGCAATAGCCAGCATGACCCTACACAGATTTTGGCTTGTTAGTCTGAGGTTGAAGGTAAGCGGTGGACTGGGAGTGGCATCCAAGCTAGAGAATAGACTGGAACAAACCACCCAGAAGGACCTAGAGGGGGAGGTCAGACCTGCAGAAAACAGAATGGGCTAAGGCCTGGATGCAGAGTAGGGTTGGTTTAGGAGCAAATTTCATCAACATGGGATTCCCTTTTCTGTATGTAAGCAGACTCTTAAAATTATACACAATGTACAACACAAAGAGTGAGCCCAATGTAAACTATGGACTTTAGTTAATAATGTATCATTATTATTGGCTCATCAGTTACAACAAACGTACTATACTGATGCCAGATGTTAATAGGGAAAGCTGAGCTCAGGGGAGGGTGTATGGTAACTGTTGGTTCTTTCCGCTCAATTTTCCTGCAACAAAAACTCTGCAAAGAGTCTATTAAGCAAAAAAAAGTTTCAGTTATTGCATGTCTCTTTTTCCAACTTCGATGCCTTTCCCTTTCCCTTTTTGACCTTTCTGATCCCAGCTGCCAAGGCCAGTCCAGCATGTCTCCCAGTTTGCCCAGAGGAAGGATGCAGTGTGGCTGGATGGAAGTGTGCATTTGAGTTGGTGTTTGGTTCCTAACAGTGTTCCTACAACCCACATTCTGGTGATAGAGATGGAGCACATGTACTGAGTTCACCAGCTCTGAAGGCAGAAAGTCTGGTGGTTCAGAGCTCGGGTTCTGCAAAGAGCAGACCTCAGGACACTCACCACTCTGTGGCCATGGATGAGTATGAGCCTGTGTGTTCTCCTCTGAAGATGGGATGATGTTACTGAGGCTATTATGAGAATTGAAGGAAATAATCTATGGGAAGTGCTTGCAGAGGATCTGGTGCTTAATAAGTGTGTGTTTCTGTCATCTATGCTTTATAATAAATCATTCCAAACCGCAGTGGCTTATAGCAATGAATTATGATTTCTCATGATTCTCTGGGCCAGGAATTCAGGCAGGACTGTGGGCCATTTTCCTGCTGCAGATACCGCCAGCTGGGGTCACTCGCTTGGCTACATTCAGCTGGCGATTAAGCTGGGCTGGAAGGTCGTGGAGGGCTTTCCCTGCACATCTGTGCCTCTGTGTCCCTCCGTGCGTCACCATGCAGACAGTTTGGGCTTCCTCACAGCATGGCGGACTCAGGGTAGCCGAGTTTTTCACATGGGGACTGGTTTCCAAAAGAAAAAGAGGAGTGGGTGAGCCCTCTTAAAAATAAAGCCCAGAATTGGCACAGGGTCACTCTATCACAGTCTATGAGACAAAGCAAGCCACAAAACCAGCCCTGGTGAAGTCCAGGAGAAACAGCCGCCCCCTCGGCGGGAAGAGCAGTGTGTACCCACAGGAGGGCAGGGGTTACGGCAGCTGTCTTTGGAGAAAATCTCAGTGTTTGGACCGTTACTTTCTCATGAATTGCTTTGCCATCGTGCAGAACAGGCCTTCCTCCTGTAGGCAGAGTGAGGTGTCCCTGTTGCTGTGGGAACTGAAGTACTGGTATGGCCAAAGGGCCATTCTAATTTGGCCACTGCATCTTCTCTTAATGTCAAAAAGGGTTTAATACCCTTTTTAGAATTTAGAATTGTTTTTAGGATTGTTCTGTCAACAGTATGTGTTCATCTAAGCATATCATTTATCTTATGTTTTATGTCATGAGATTATTCTGAATCATGTCTTAAAAAATCTCTAAAACACACATAGATGTACTATTTAAATGCATCACTTTGCACTTTATTTACACCATGCAAAAACTATTCACACCATAAAAAAGAAAATAATCTTGATCAAAAAGTGAACCCACACTGGCTTCTGTATTTGAGTTTTTGTTGTTTTTACTTTTAATTGACATTTTCTTACCTTCTCTCCTCCTTCCTTTTGTGGGCAAAGGAACACTTACTTATCCTATAAAACCCAGCTTCGCCTATAAAGCCCCTATTGACACACCTGCCACCAAGTATGTTCTGTTACTCCCTTCTTTATGGCCCCAGTGTGCCCTGAAAGCCTCTGCTTCAGTGGTCAGGACTTCTGCTGCACTAATACTCGTAATGGCTAGTCAGATCACTGTACGCCTTGTGGCACAGGGAAATGGGCTCCTCAGTGCCTCCTGTGTGCTAGCTGGGGGGATACAGAGAGGAATAAGGTGAACCCTGTGCTCTTGGGAGCTCATTGTTTATTGGAGAAGGTGGTTATAAAATACACCCTTAAAACACAATGCTAATTTCAGGGCTAGAGATCTGTACTGAGTATTAGGGAAGCACTTTAAACCACTTGAGTAGATTTGTACATGCTAGGAAGGTGCCCCAGAGAAGGTAGATTATGGAGTCATCAATATAGTGATCTCCAACATGCCAAGTTCACCTGCTGTCATTTTGGTGCTGAAGTAGGTATAGGGCTCCAGGCATAATTGGTGTGACCTCAGAGACATGAAGAGAGCTATGGCCCCCATCTGCTTAGAGGAGACAGGGATTTTCCATAGGTAAGGGTTTTCTCACTGAGTGGTAAGGTTGTGAGGATACTCATTGGAGCCAGGGCTTCTAAGAAATTTGCAAGGTGTTGATAAGTGTCCTGTTTTAGACTGTTTAGTTTTCTTGCAGGCCAGAGAGGTACTTTTACTTTGAAGAAAAAGACATGCAAAAAATTATTTGAACAAATAAAAATTACCCTTGAACTCACCTTTACCTGGTGGGCTCCTGTAACAGTCAGCTTTTGGTAGGCTTTGCTGCTGTAACAGATGACTCCCAAATGTCAGTGGCATATAAAACAAAGGTTTATTTCTCACATTACATGTTGACTTCCACTTGCCTGTGCTCTGATCTGTGGGTGGGTTTTCTTCATTTTAGGATCCAGATGGAGGGAACAGTGCCTTTCTTGAACTGCGTAATTTGGGGGCAGAGAAACAACAATAATGTGGAACCGCATGATAACTACTAGAGCTTCTTTTAGAAAGTGGTGCCTGCAATGCCGCCCAAATTTAATTCATCAAAACAGTGAGGTATAATCTCACAGAGAGGGGCCGTGAATGACAGAAAGAATGCAATTTGCCTGAGCTACACTGTACCCTAAAAATAAAAGCCAATGGTTCTGAAGACAAAAGACCAAGAAGAGTAGGCTTATAACACAACTTTAAGTAAGCAAAATAATGAGATTAATCAGTTGAGGAAATAAATGTGAAGGAATCAGAGCCTCTTGCCTTGTAAATAAAATATTGAAACCTGTAGAAACCAAAATGTATAAAATGAGGAAAAATTTTATGTCCTTACTGAAAAAACAAACACCAGACTAACAAACTGAACAACCGGAGAAGTTTCCGACCTCAGGCCAGAGCCCCACGAAGCCCCCATGTTTTGAGTAGTCTGGATTGGTTTCGGCAGCTCACAGAAGGTACTCAGGGGAGAGAATTGCTCTTCAACAGGCATTGCCAATATTCGGCACCATGGCCCATGCCTGGAGTGCTATTCACTCACTCACTCACTGTCTCCCAAGTCCCATTTATTTATCCTTTTTTTAAAAGATTTTATTTATTTACTTTTAGAGAGGGAAGGGAGGGAGATAGAGAGAGAGAGAAACATCAATGTGTGGTTACTGGGGGTCATGGCCTGCAACCCAGGCATGTACCCTAACTGGGAATTGAACCTGCGACACTTTGGTTCGCAGCCCGCGCTCAATCCACTGAGCTACGTCAGCCAGGGCTTATTTATCCTTTTTTGTTTGCCTCAAATGACATTTTTCCAGGATCCCTTCCTGGATTGTTTCCATGTATGTGAGTTGCATCTTCCTTAGATGTAATGGTACTTACATCTCTGTTTAATATATTGCCTTTATTATCATTAATTATTTATCTTCCTCCCCCTGCCACCAAGAGAACTGTGCATTCCTTGAAGGCAGAAAAAAAGGTTTGATTCATTTTGGGGTCTCTTAGAGTGCCTACTGCAGAGCACTGCATATGAAGGGACGTCATTCATTGTGGTTGAAGTTCAGATTTATAGCCTGGTTAGACGTCATTTGACATGCATGTGTTAGTTCTATCCTTGAGGTTTTTCCAGAGTGTTAGGTGCACACAAGAAGGAAATTCTTGTTTAAGACAGTTCTAGGGCCAAACCTTGCCACTACAATAAGAAAGCTCGGTAAGAGAGCAAACGGGTGAGAGAAGATTGGGAAGAGAGGGTTGTGTAGGTACTGGGTGCTGGACGCAATCTCATCTCTTTGTTCCTTTGACATCTAGATAGGCTTGTCCCCTTTAGGTATTTCTATTTATACTCTTAGTATCAAATACTAATTAGCTATATAGGTCTTAGTTATAATGAGTTGTGCTACTATGTTGTTTGACCTCCATTATGCAAATAATAACAATGAATAATATAAAGTTAATTTAAAGAATCAAATATGGTATTAGGTTAAGCTGCATTAAAATTATATAGAAGGATATGTGGAATACTTATGTTCAAATATAGAGCATGAGTATTTTTAGATTCTTAGATATTAGATTTAGGTGTTCTTGTTCTATTTTGTAAATCAAAGAATTGCCCTATATATTTGATCTGTGTGTTTAGGTTTTATGGTGGCAGATACCTTATAATAACTAGAAATAGAAATTCCATCTTTAG
This sequence comes from Phyllostomus hastatus, assembly GCF_019186645.2. NCBI lineage: Eukaryota > Metazoa > Chordata > Mammalia > Chiroptera > Phyllostomidae > Phyllostomus > Phyllostomus hastatus. Next base: position 6,181,637 of record NW_025334017.1, on the reverse strand, counting down.
TGATAATATAGTACAGAAACCAGAGAAGGTCTTAAGGTGCTGTTAATTAGCAGAAATCTGAAGCACACAGTCTCAAAGCAATTAAGGCTGTTAATTGAATATTTGGATGCACTGTGGAATGGCTCATATGTTTCAGACAGGGTACCCTAGGCTTGAGAAGAGTGATGTTATACACATGATGTTGAAGAATTCAGAAAGAATATGAATAAACATGTTTGTCTAGTAGCTAACTGCATTTATGAACAGTGATTCATTATTGGCTATATGCAAAATTACCTGTTAGCTGAAAAATGGAATATTAACAATTCAGTCTTTCAGGCTATCTGCTGTAAATGTGGTACACCATTTACCCATGGCAAATGAGGTTTTTTCACCATGGTGATTTTGCTGTCCTCTGGTTTGGTAAACATCTCTGTAATTCATGAGATACTTTAAATGGAATTAGTGGTCACACAATGGCTGCGATGCAGCATCTGTGTCCATCAGGGGGCAGAGAGAAGCGAACACTGCTGATGGGCTCTGGGTGGCAAAAAGGTTTTACCGTGGAGCCTCCAGAGGGTCCCTTAGCTGCGGCACACGATCAATGCATGAACATATTTTTAAAAGAAAGTTTATAAAACTTCCAAGATTCTGAAGAAGTTTTCATGAAAGGGTAAAGAAATGAGATATTCCTTTTAGAAGAACTTCAGAGGAAAGTAGTTAACATTTGGAGTAGTGTTTCTTGTTTTTAATAGCTATAGCTTCAGGATAGAATTTTGCTTCTGTCCAACTCAGGCTCACCAATGTGCAGAGGAGAGAGCCTATTCACAAAAGAACGTCCACAAGGTAGTGAGTGAAGAATGAATCTAGTTTCTCTCAGACTGAATCGTGGACTTTCTGGTGTTGTGTTAAGGAGAAAGAAATTATTCGAGTTACATGAAATCACGTTGACCAATAGTTTTCACCCATTTTGGGGAACATTCTAGAAAGTGGCTGATTGATTGAATTTTTCCTCCTTTCAGTCCCAATCCATTTTCTGGAGAAATTTCCAATGGACTGTGAAGTGGATTTTTTAAAAAAGAGGAGGGCTGAGCAGGCAGTGGACAACAGAACCCCAAATTCCCAAAGTGGGCATCTCTGGCCTTACATGAGGAATGAAGCATCCTAAGGATGGTGTGATTTAGGAAACCACTGTTCAAACTGCTAGCAGACATTTTAGTGAGTGCACAGAGCACATAAAAACAAATTTACTGAAGGTCCAAATCTGAGCTGATTATATACAGATTCCTTCTAACAGCACGTTCTAAAACTGTGGTGTTAATCTGCTCAGGGGTTATGGACTAAAGCTTTCAAAGGCGTCGGAACAGAGGGCTGAACTCACTGACAGTGGACTGGGAAGCATACTTACAAGGTAACAACTCCACCTCCTTGGATCAGGAAAGTTCCTGTTTCTTACGCAATGTGTGCACTTCATTATTTACACGATTTCATTAGGCGGTCAGGAGGTGTGTACACTGCTAGCTGCCTCTGCAGCGGGCACCCCAGGGTCTGAAATGGAAAACAAATGCTCTTTATTACCTTTCACTACTCCTGCCTTTGAAATATTTTTCTTTAATGGACAAATGTCCTTAAATTATATTTACCTCTCTTGATTAAAACATTTTTTTCTTAAATGTTTTTAGGAACTACAAGTTTCTTGGAAGTTTTTCCATACTTGTTTCCACTGTGCTGCAAGGGCGAATTAGAAAGTAAATACTGAGAAATAAAGATTCAGAGTGGGGAAACAATCTTTAGTTTGTTATGGGGTCTCGCAGCCCTCTCTTTTCCCCTACCTTAGGCAATCCGTCTTTCTTCTCCCCGACCCTCTTTCTCGGTTTTTGGTGTTTCCCGGAGTTAGGATGAACACGAGTGAGAGCAGAAAGGCCCTGGCCTACGCTCTGCACCCCGCAGTCCTGAGGACAGACCCTGGGTGAGGAGGACTCACCAGGTTCGGGACACAGGCGCGGCCGGAGCAAGGGCACCCGCAGCGGGGTGGGGGGCCGACCCAAGGGCTTCCGCGGGTTCTGCGCGGTAGCCCCAGGGCTCTTTCCTGCGCTCCCTCCCCGGGTCCTTGGGCAACTGAGCCAAGGGGGCGGATCCTGAAGTGCCGGACACGCCCCAGACGGGTTTATAATTCGCCTTCTCGCTCCTAGAGCTGCTGCTTCTCCAGTGCTCCGCTCGGACTTGGGACGCCCTCCGCTTGCCGGCCGCCCCAGAACTCGGGACCCCACGCCCGCCCGCTCGCGCTCACACTCACACTCACACACGCAGCCACACCTTCATTGCCTTTCACCGCGCGCGCGCTCACACCTATTCACGTGCGCTCACACTCGCACACGCTGTCACACTCCCTCGTGCACTCACGGGCGCACTTTCACCCTCTCACACTCACACGCTCACACCCCAGCTCAGGCCCGCTTACTCTGCAGGGGCCCAGGCCCCGTCGGCAACAGCGCTGAGAGGACACACACGGCTTCTCCATGGCCGATCTGAGCTTCATCGAAGATTCCGTTGCCTTCCCGGAGAAGGAGGAGGATGAGGAGGAAGAGGAAGAGGGTGTGGAGTGGGGCTACGAAGAAGGTAACCCGCCGCATATTGAGGTGGCTGGGTTCCCAGGACCGCGCGTGGGAGGCTGCGCGCCGCGTGTGTTTTGCCCCGCGCTGGGTTCTGCATACTTCTCCTTGGTGCTCCGAGCACCTCTGCGTCCCCTCCTTCCCACGTGGGTTTCTGCCACTTTCCCATTCCCGTGGCCTGTCTCGGGGCAGAAGGCACAGAGGGAGAGCGGGCGGGCCTGTCACCTGCATTCGGGTTGGGGAACCTGGCCTTCCTGCCCGGCAGCTGTTGGCACCTGCCTTCGTCCGGAGGGCGAGCCTTAAAGCTGCAGCCGTGACTGCCTTGCCTCTGGAACAACTGAGAGGTGCAGCTTCCCCGTTACTCAGCACCTTGAGAAAACAGTGTTAGTGAAACTATTCGTTTCTTGCTTGCTGTGAGGACCCTGGTGCGAGAAAGTATTCTGCCTCTACTCTGTTCCTGAAGGACACGACTACAGCTAATTCTTTCCAGACATGTCCTAAATTTCAGGCTGGATCAGTGGGCTTGGCGAGAAAGGGTTGACTTTTTAAAAAAAAGTTTAGGTTCCTGAATTTATCCCTAAAAATGTAGGTCTGTTAAAATAGCCAGCCACTCGTGCTGATGTTGACTACATCTATGAAAAAAAAAAGAATTTATCATTTTAATTATAAAAATACGGGAAGGATATATATGTATGAATATGTAGGTAGGCATGTGTACATGTATATATGCACACTTCAAAATACTGTATTTGCATTTCTAATAAGATGTTTATTCACTAGCATCAGATTTATGGTTTGGAGCTCTCACTAAGCATGTTGAGAGTTACAGGTATTTCCCAAGTACTACACATAATTGAACTGATGAGCAGAGGAAATTTGTGTGGTATTATTTTTGCTAATCACTTAAAGATGACCTAAATTTTTTAGTCGTAAATTATTACATTTCTGTGGACAAATACAAACAGAACGTTATGTGAACTCAAGGTTTTGTGTGTAGTATTTGATACTATATCATTCAAAATATAAACCCAAAGATTCACACACATTTACCACATTTCATCCTACAGAGACAGTAGTCATAACCCACTTAAATGTCAAGGATTAGAAACTGTTTAAACTAGTTTTAACATGTTAAATTTCACTGTAACTTTTTTAAAACCAATATAAATGTGCTTCATTTTGTCCTTAGGTGTTGAGTGGGGCTTGGTGTTTCCTGACGCTAATGGGGAATACCAGTCTCCCATCAACCTGAACTCCAGAGAAGCTAGATATGACCCCTCACTGCTGGATGTCCGCCTCTCGCCGAATTATGTGGTCTGTCGGGACTGTGAAGTCACCAATGATGGACACACCATTCAGGTTATCCTGAAGTCAAAATCAGGTATTTTAGAAGATGCTTTGCATGCTCTTGTAAACTTGAAGTTATCTTTGGAGCTATTAAACTCTTATTTAGCTTTTATGATCTTAAAGGTAGAACTAACATAGCTCCATGGTCAAATACCTTTATGTATTATAAAGTGCACTTCTAGGAATTGTTTTCTGAAACACTTTTGAAAGAGTAAAAGGATGAAATGATGAAGATGTCAGTCTGGTGTTACTCTAACAACCTTAGGTGGGCCACTTACACCTTGTGGAATTTGTGGAAAGGTGTATGCAGGTGTACAAATGTGAATTTTGTCCTAAATTGTTGACTAGCTTAAATCATTTAGATAATGATAATTCTTTGTTTTATTGCATTGTAAAACTGCAAATTAAAATTTATTGACATTATCTGGTGTTCCAGCGAGACTTTTTCTTTTTTTCTTTTTTTTAATCATTGTTCAAGTACAGTTTTCTCCCTTTTACTCCCAATCCAGCCCACAGACTTTTTCAAATTCACTTTTTCCACTAAGTTAATGACAACTAAGTAATGATTTAAATAACAATCCTCTATTAGTCCTCTAACTAATGGAGAGACTTTAACTAATAGCAATAAAAAATATCCTTTAAACTCAGCAAAAGATTTAAATAGCAAACAAAGCTCTTTCTTCTTATTTATTTTTTAAACCCCCCTTCTCTCCATCTGAACCTATATGAGATGGATCTGAAATGTTTTACAGAAAAGGTGTTAAGCAATTACCAAGGAAATTGGTTTTCAGCTTAAATGTAGTGGAAAGGACAGCAGAATTCTAAAAATTAGCATTAATATTATGCTATTCATGGTGAATAATGACTATTATTTCCCTCTTAGGAAAAGTGTAAAATTAAATGTGTTTAAATAATAGGAAGTGCTTCATAGAGACCAACTGTGCTCAAATTAATTCTGGATCAGTAAGTTTGATATTTTAAAACATGAAATCTGGTTAATTATTAGGCTGGGCAGATATTGATGACCAATTATGGATTTTTTATTCATTGTGAATGTCCCTAGCTTTAATTTAGAATCTGTGAGATAGTCGTAGGTTCGTGTAGTCTTCCCTGCTGTTCTGAGGTCAAAGTATGAGCACCGCCAGGAACAGACCATAGGCTGTATCCATACTTAGAGAGACAGCTTCAGATGTGAATTTGAATTTAAATCAGACTAGTTGAGGTAGAGGAGTTAATCTTTGATGGGGCGATATGTATTATTAAAAAATGTATAGTAAAATTACTGAATACTGACTTCTGGTCTATAAAAACATTTTAAGGTACTGTGTGTGTGGGTTGACATGCTTCTGTACTTTAGGGAATACAATATTTCTCCATCTACTGGATGACAGGCATGATTGAGGCTCAGTGTTCTTTGTATACAAATGGACAAGATGGTTCTCGAGGAGTCATTGAACTGTGTCCTGTAGAGTATTAATGTTGGTATGCTGATGGGAAGTGTTAGAAAACTTTATGGGAATGTAGAAGAATGACTAAGTACAAATACTGTCTATTAAGACAGTGTGTATCCGTCCTACTCCAAGATCAAATTTACTTGATGTAATTGAAATAAACTTTTTCTTCTGGTAAGTTCTCAAACACTTTCCTTGGCCTCCTACTCACCCTCAAAAGAGACTGTGAAGCACTGTCTTGGTCCTTTAACCACAGGTATGTTTTTTCCTCACGTACCTTTGTTTGCCAGTTGGTTCTCCTTCTTCCTCTACCTCTCATCACTGAAAAAGAGCTGTCTGTCTGTCTCTCTGTCCATCTAGGCCTATTTTGGATACACATGCCCCAGACCCTTTACTCCTATCTTCTCAGAGAGAACTTGTTTCTTCAGATGCCCCTATCTCCTTTCTGCCACTATAATAATTTCTTCTCAGTGTTTCTCCAAACTTAAAATTTCTACATCTGGACAAGTTTATTTATTTTTTTCTAGGCTATTTAAGCTTCTCAAAGGAATAGTCTACAAGCCCTGAACACCTTGACATTCATTTTTTTAGTTCAAGTTTTATCTTTATCAAAATAGAATATAAATATAATTCAAATAGTTGACTAGTACTGTATTTCTCTCTCCCTCTGGGCTATACCCCTCTCCTCCCACCTAAAACGTTCTGTCCTGGTGACAGTCACTTCCAGCACTTAGCTGTTTCTCCTGTGCCATTCTTCTTAATAACATGTGTACACTGTCCTGCTTTGATATTTAAGATACCTGTGAACTCCCTGCTCTGGAAGATGAAACTAATTCTCTTATCACCCTTCCACACTGTGATTTTGCTCCCCTTTGTTCCTGTACTTATATTATAATTTTTATTTAAATCAATAGTGTTTTTATTATGTTGATTATGTAACTACTATTTCTGGCTGAGATTATGTCTATTTCCTTTATTGACTATGTTTTTTTCCCTAGACTTAATGTATTTTTGTTTCTTTAGCTTTTAAATTTATCTTTCATGATTTCATTTTCAAACTTTCTGACATATGGCAGATCTTCTTCCAGGACATTGAAACGTATTAAATTATCCTTCCTTCCCTCTCATCCGTTCTTCCTCCTGTCCCTGGCAGCCTCCCTTCCATGTATCCCTGCCCTGGTCTGGTCCACTGGCTTCTTAGGCCTGCCGTGCAGCCATTCCTGCAGCTCCCTGGAACCCGAGCCCAGAAGTCCCTTTGCCTGTCTCCCTTGTGCAATCCTATATTTTCTGGATGCTGTGACATTCTCTTGTGGGGTTGTTCGTCATTTCAGGGACTTTCTGGGTCTATCTCCTTCTACAATTCATCAGCTCGTAACCTCCTGAGAAAGGGCATGTGAGGGTAAAGTTGGGTTACTTTGCAAGTTTGCGTGTGTCTCCCTTGACTGTTTGCCTCGGCAAAGCAGCCCGGGCTGGAAGAACCCGCTTTGGCATTTGATGTCACTGCTTCATTACCTTCTGCCCTCCAGTGTTTTGGTGGAAAGATTTAGTGCCATCCGGCTTGTCAGCCCTTCCGTGTGACCTCTTTCTCTCTCTAGGAGCTTTTATAATCTCCTCTTTATTGCTATTGCTTTGAGATTTTATAGCCATATGCTTTGGTGTGGTTCTTTTTCACTCTCTGTGTTGGGTACCAGGTGGACCGTTTCAATCAGAATTTCTCAGAAATGTCTCGGAAATTTTGTTATGTGATTTCGTTGAAAATTTTTCTGTTTTTCCTTTCTATCTTCTTTTAATAACTCTTATTTTTCTTTGTTTTTTTCTACTTTCTTTAGATATCCTCAACTAATATCTTTCAGATTTTCTACTGAATTTTTAACTAATGCTAGCTGTTTTCAATTTTTAAAAAGTTGTGCTTATTCTATAAATTGTTTTACTTTCCAACATCCAGTATCCAGCATTTATTTCATGAATGCAGAATGTCTCCATTCTTTTCTGTATGGCTTCTTTCTTTTCTCTTCATGTGTCTGTTTATTCTGGGGTCCGTCTATTTATTTTGCTCACTTTTATTATTGGAGGTTTTCCTCAAATGCCCAGTGATCTTCGGTTCATTGTTCCTCTTCAGGAATGGGTCCAAAAAGTGGATTGGAAGCCCTGTGCATCTGGGCGGGACTATGGTCTGGATGTCACGGTTAGGTGATTAGGCAAGGGCTGGCCCTATTGTTGGAGGAGGCTTTGTAGGTTTGATCTGGGGAGGGCTTGTGTGGCTGGTGGCTGGCTGTCAGCAGCTGGTTTCTGACCTCGGGTGAGAGAGTGGAACCACAGTGGCACATTTGTTACGGTTGGTGAACCTGCACCGACACATCCTCATTGGCTCCAGTCCATAGTTTACCTTAGGGTTCACCTCCATGTTGCACATGCTGTGGGTTTGAACAGATATTGTGTAAGACCGTGTTTCCATTGCTATGGTATGAGGCAGACCAGTCTCACTGCCCTAAAATTCTTTGTTCTCTGCCTGTTCCTCCCTCCCTCTCCCCACCCACCGGCAACCACAGATCTTTTTACCGGCTCCATACTTTTACCTTTTCCAGAATGTTATATAGTTGGAATTATACATTATGTAGTCTTTTCAGTTTGGCTTCTTTCACTTAGTAACATACATTTATTGGATGCTGTCTTTTTAAATAAAAAACTCATAGAATAAGCAGATTTTTTTTAAGAAATTAAACTTCATACACACCAATCCACTGAAACATCTCACCTCATGGAGGCCGTCAGTGGCCTGGGCTACTTTGTTTGTTTTTTCTTTTTGCTGTTGTTGTTGCTTTGTTTATATTAAACAATAAAAAAGAATTGCCAAAAGGAGTTACAAAAATTGTAGCATAATTTAAATGCAGGCATTTATTAAGTTAAAGCTTTTTAACATAATCCTAATGACATAGAGCCTATATATAAATCCATCTGGATACACTGCCTTAACTGAGGCATGCCCTGAGCATGACCTCCACTCCTAACCCCTGCCGCAGATTCCAAACCAAAGTCATTGATGATCTCACAACCACACGGACGCTTTAAAATTCTTAAAACACTTTAATTCTGCGGCATTTGCAATGGGATTTTTGGAAATTCTCTCTCTCTCGGGTTGGTACCTGTGAGACGTCACCTCCTGCTGTTTTCTCTTATTTTTGAGTGTCTGTTCTCTGCTGGTCCTTCATTCTCCACTTCTTTACATAATGGGTGTCTCAAGGTCTCCTCCTCGGCTCTCTTCTCTTGTACAACATGCATTCCATAGCAGTGGGTTCTTACAGACTGCGTGCTGCTTGGTTCAGTGTTCTGTTTTCCAATAAGACAGCACATGAGTTTAGGACAGAGCTGAAGTCATAAAGGAGGTTCCTGAGTGGAACTGCCTGTGGGCAGCCTGCCCAGCTTGAGCAGCACTCCTTACTGAGCAAGCCCATTCTGCTCTTTGGGTAATTTCAAAGATCAAAAAGTTCCATGATTGCCCTCATTGTTTCCATTTTGGGATTCTGGACCTATGCAGGGCAAACATAATTATATTTTCACATAGCACCCTTTAAAATATCGACTACCAGCATCCTATTATGAAATTGCCTTTTTGCCTTTTAGAAGTATGAGTTTCTTCAACTTTCCTCATAGATAGTCTTTCATCCATTTACACTTATTTATTGATCATTCACTATAGGACTTACAAATATATCTCTGAAAGCCAGGCAGGTCCCATAAATGAGAACAGCCGGGAGAGAAAAACTTGTAAACAGCTACTGACCCTCTGCAGTGCTTTATGTGCAGTGTTGGGAGGCAGTAGGGCTGGTTGGGACTGTGGGATACCAGCAAGCTGCAGGAAGTGCGCCTGGTTTGCCAGGTGTTTGATGTGCCCAGAAAAGCTGGAGGAATGGGCCTATGAAGCAAACGCAATCACCAGGTTCATCCGGCCTGTAAGGGGCAGTTGGCCATCTTTGTTTTACCTCATGCAGGGTGCTCCATGCTTTGGGTAAGGTAAATATAAATCATACCCGGTGCCTACCCTCAAGAAGCTTACAGGGATAGGTGTGAGAAATAGGTGTATGGAAGAGATTATTTTTGCCTGAAGTTGTTAGGGAAGGATTTGGGGAGGAAATAGCATTTGCAGTGATCCTTGAAGGGTGAATAGCATTGGGATCTGGGAGACTGGGATGTGTGGGAAGAGAGAGCATCAGGCAAACAGACATGGATACGGGAAGAGCTAGAGCTCTTGCAGGGAAAGGTGCATCCTTAAATGGTTTGGAAGAAAAGTTTTATTCATAATAAATGAGGTTAATAGAAAATATGATGGAAAGGGTATGTTGGAGCAAATTTATTAGGGACCTTGAACCAAGTGTACCAAGTCTAAACATTTTTTATTTTCTGTAAGATACAGTCATAATCATGTTGCTTTAGGAAAATTAACCTGATAGCAATGAGTAAGATAGGATCTGGGAGAAATTAGGAGTCAGTTTGAGGGTTATTGTGTGAGTCTCAGTTCACCAAGGCTATGGCTACTGTGTTGGCAGTGACAATGGGAAGGAAGGCATGATGCAAGAGGGATTTCGGAGATGCCACCTACGAGCTTCAGTGGTTAGTTATGTGGACCAGGGGACAGGAGGGGTGGGCTGTGTGGAACCTCCATGGCTGGACCACGTTTTAGATCCTATCACCATTCTCCCTCTGTTCTTTGAACATATTTCAAGGTGGCAGAGTGTCTCTAAACCTGGGGTTGAGCCAGGGTTCCCATTCCAGGTGGACCTGACCAGACCGTGGTCCTACTACCACCCCGACTGTGGAGAATTTTATCTAAGCCACTGCATGTATTACGTGTCTGTGGGGCAAGCAGATTGCTGTGCTGCAGGAATCTTAACAACTTAGTGTCCACAGACAGATGAAAATGGATCAGATGAAAACTTACTTATTGATCATTCACTATAGGACTTACAAATGTATCTCTGAAAGCCAGGCATTGTACTCTGGAACATACAGTGATATAAAAAGTAGCTTAAGTGTAAAAATATAATTATTATAGATTCTCACCTGAGTGGTTTGATACTTAAGTTGTGAGAAAGTGTGAGACTGCTCAAGCTTGGGCAGGAAGAATGTCATTCCATCTGATGGCAAGCAGTGTGTTAAGGATAACGACATTTGAAAGGGCCATCAGTGTGGGAGAAAATGCTAATCAAGATAGGTCACTTGTGCCCTTTACTGTAACTTATTATAGAAACCTTAATTAGCAAATTTTACTTTTGGGTCTTCTATAATTCTCACAGTTAATTTTAGGCTAGATTATTACTTTATTATTAATCATACTTTTAAAAAAATGACAACTTTTTATAGTGCTTCTTAGCAACTTTGCTGATTTAAAGATGAAGTTTTCTTTTTTTAAAAAGATTTTATTTATTTATTTTTTAGAGAGGGAAGGGAGGGAGAAAGAGAGAGAGAGAGAAATATCAATGTGCGGTTACTGGGGGTTATGGCCTGCAACCCAGGCATGTACCCTGACTGGGAATCGAACCTGCGACACTTTGGTTCACAGTCCACGCTCAATCCACTGAGCTATGCCAGCCAGGAGGCTTAAAGATGAAGTTTTCAAAAATATCTTAAAATTATTTTCACTTAAGAAGAGACTGTATACTGTTTATTTATATAAAATGTCAAGCTTTGATTCCTTTATGATTTTAGTTATTATTAACTAACTTTGGGGGGTTTGAATTACCTGAACAGTTGCCTTAATCTGCTTCATTTTGTGTGTACAGACCCAGCATAACAGCCTCCTCTCTGTGTTGTCGATGTTATATCTTCCTTTAAGAGCTGATGATATTTATTCTTTAAAATGACATAAAGCTGCCCTGGCTGGTGTGGCTCAGTTGGTTGGAGCATCATCTCATACACCAAAAGGTTGTGGGTTCAATTCCCTATCAGGGCACATGCCTAGGTTGTGGATTCGATCCCTGGTTGGGGGACATATGAGAAGGCAACCGTGATTTTTCTCTCCTTTTCTCTGCCTCCCTCCCTCCTTCCTCCCTTCCTCCCTCTCTTCCACCTAAGAGTAATGAAAAAATGTCCTTGGATGAGGATTAAGAAAAAAACTTAAAAAAGAAATAATATTATAGGTTAGTTAAGAGCTAACCTACAATAGCTACAAAGCTAAAGACAATAAAAAAATATTGATATTTGCTTTCAAGACTTCAAATGTTAAAAAACTAATTAATGCAATTTTTTGGAATGTTTTATGAATACATTTGGGATTCCTTAAGAGTTAGACTGAGGTTATGAAATCTTTAAACCTACCAAGAATGAACTTGGGCCTTTGGGTCCTTTGAGGACACATAGGCACCACTGGTGTTGGTGTCCCTCCCTGTTGGGGACATGTTTCTGTCTTCCGGTTTCTGTCTCACTAAGTTTGCCTGGTCTATGACAGCAGTTGCTAGTTGCTTAGGCTTTCCCTTTGCTGGTCCACCATCCATGCAGACATGGAGTAATCTTTTTGCATTTTAAAACATTAGTCCCCTGCTTAAAAGCCATCGATGATTCCCTCCATGCTGAACTCCAGCTCCTGATGACTTGGGCTGTAGGTCTGACATGGGCTGATATGGGCTGATGCTCACATATCTGGAGGCCTGACTTGGGCCCCAGTCTACCTTTATTCTCTTGGAACACATTCAAGCTGCTTCATATCTCTGAGCCTTTCCCAGCCTCTTCTCTCTGCTGGAATGTATGTTCTCATTTCTGAGAGCTTCCTCTTCAAAGCTCTGCTTAGCTCTCATCTCCTGTGGAAAGTTCCCTGACATTCTGATCCCCTTGGTTTTGGCTTGGCCTGTGCTGGATGCTCTCTTAGTGCCTTGTGCGCTCTGCCCCACTCTTCTAATGCAATGCCTTGCCAGCACTACAACTACATCCTTCTTTTTGTGAACTTGGTGCCAGGCACAGGGCATGGAGTTCATCTTAAAATGTGTGTGTTGAACTCAAGTGAAATGAGGGAGCTAAGCTTTGATGAACATCAGCCTTTAAAGTATCTGGCAAATTTGTTTTCAACAAAGGATATAGAAGCTTAAATAGATTTAGGTGTGTGTGTGTGTTCTGTTCAGAAAGTATCCAGCCACATGATATGAAAGTAGACATTTATTGAAGAAGATACATGATACAAGAAAAATTGTACATAGGACAATGATGCCTCAGTCCCCTTAAAAGTAGGTACCTTGGAAACTCACACAGTTCTCCCAGCATCTGTTCCACTCTTCAAAACACTGCAAAATCCTTTGCTGGAATCGCCATCAGCTGCCCCATTGTATTTTCCTGAATCTCATCGATGGTGTGAAATCTCTTCCCTTTCAAATGTGATTTTAGTTTTGAGAAAAGCCAGAAGTTGTAGGGTGTCAGATCTGGGTTGTAGGGGGCTGAGTCACTTGGGTGATTTAATGTGTTGCCAAAACTGCACGAGATGTGACAGATGAGTGGGCGTGTTGTCACGATGAAGCTGTGAATCACCAGTTTCCCATAGCTGTGGCTGCTTTTTGTCACATTGCATCCCTCAACCAAGGAATAATATTGAGGTAGTACTCATTAATTTTTTGGCCTGGAGGGGTGTATTCATGATAGACAACACCTTCCCAATAAAAAAACACAGTTAACACAGTCTTGATCTTGCTGCAACTTTGAAGCACCTTCTTTGGGCGTGGAGAGCCAGGTGATTTCCTTCAGGACAACTGGGCCTTCGTTTCAGATCATAGCCATAGACCCAGGATTTGTCTGTGGTTATGACCTTGAGGAAATCTGGTTCTTTGGTAGTGGTTTGAATCAAGTTATCAACAACTGCAGTAGGCTGTTCCTTCTGCTCTGGTAGCAGACACTGTGGAACATATTTTGCCATGATTTGTTTCATGCCAATATCCTGCCTCAAATCAGACACAGTAGTGTTTGGAATCCCCAGATCAGGTTCTAGTTTTCACACTGTCAGTGGCTGGTCTTTGTTCATTGCAGCCTGTATATGTTCAGCATTCTCAAGTGTTCTGCTTGTTGCAGGCCTTCTAGAACATGGGTCACTTTCAACAGATTCTTGACCATCTTTGAAGCATTTGTGTCACAGTTTTATGTGCTCTGCACTCATTGCATCATCCCTGAAAGCCTTCTGAATCATTCAAATGGTTTCCATGGGGGAATGTTCAAGCGTAATGCAGAATTTGATGCAAATTCAATGCTCTATTCACTCAGTCATTTTGAATGTGATGACCACATAGTACACACACTCACTCAACAGTGTTTACTGCCCCCACTGACTAGTACAGTGAAGTCGTAATTGTTCACACATGTGCATTTCAGTCCACTTGATGTTGCAGAAGCTGTTCTTATTATATTACCAATGGCTGGGCTTTTTCTGGACAGAACCATATTTTGTCCCTTAAGTTTTGGAGAAGGACCTCTTTTTATATCTCACAAGTCTGATGGGCATGATTCTTACAGAATATTAATGAAAATGGATGCAGCAGCAATGACATCAATTTATTTTATATTTTTCACAAGTTTGTTATTCTAAGGAAATGCAGCATGTTATCAGTATGGGTGTTATGTTGTTTCATTGTAAAAAATTTTATTGAGCTTAATGGCATCACAAGTAATAAGCCTGCCATATAGTGATGAAGTATCACTCAACAAAATTTGATAATCATAAATTTGGGAAGAGTATACACCTTTTGGTATGACTGGTTTCCTAATTTTAAAAAAGCTATAAAAGGGCAGAAAAATGCCTTCAGAGGATGTTGCCAAATGGGTAAAACAGAGCTACTATTCATTTTTAGTCTATAAATACCATCGCTCTTAGGAGATGAACAGGTAATATTTACCAGGCACCTTGTAAAATTCCAATTTCAGTAGTTGTCATTTTTTATGGCTTTGTACAGCCACATGATTTTAGTGGGGTTTAACTCTGGATTTTTCATCTGCAGCAAAAGTGAAAGGTCCCCAGCACCTGATTCCCAGCTGAAGGCTGCCTCTTTATCACTTCTCCCTGGGGACCAGGACAGGCAAAATGTTTCTTTTCTTTGTGTGCATTGTCAATCCAATAGAATGGAAGATCCACAAGACCATGGAATTTTGTCTGTTTTGTCAAAATCAGTGTATCTTAAACACTTAACACAGAGTCTGGTACAATGCAGGTGAGCAAGGGTCTCCTGTGGGCCTTGAACGTCTCCTTATGAAGACATAGATTTGTGGAGTTCAAATTTCCTGGGCATTTAACAATATAAGCTCTATCTCCATGTTTTAAATGAAGCATTTCATTCTCATTAAAGAAATATTGGGCATTGTTCAGGCGGGGGGTTCTGTTTTTGAAGAATGGATCTTCTTTTGGCCTCCTGAAATCACTGTGAAGATCAGTCATAGCATCCATTTTCATATGGAAGCACCAGTAGACTGCCCGGTAGCAGTTTTAGAAACACTGTCTGTGTGTGTTGTGTGTGTGTGACATGTGCTGGGTATATGCAAGAAGAGGTTTTTGGGAAAAAAATTTCTAATCCTCTTTCCCATTTCAAATGAACTTTATTTCACAATGCTCCTCTTTCTTTTTCCTTAGCAGTGTGGAGCTAAGCCTCCTTGGAGATAAATTTTCACTTTCTTTTAAAAGCAGGGTGGCACAAAACACACCCCTCTGAAGCCTCAGGTCAGGTTGTGCTCGCACACAGTGAGGGGTGTGCTCTCTGGTTGATGATGAGGCCTGGGGTACAGCGAGAGTCTTCCAAGCTTTTCCCTCTTTTTGGTTTGGGAAGTGGGTACACTATGGGTAGACTCCAGGCCTCCTTCCTGGTTTTCCTTAAGACCAAGTTTGGATAGCCATGGTGAAGGAGGAGTGGGTTTTGAGGTTATTTAGAAACTGGCACCCTGGTTGAAATAGAAACATTTATACCTTCCTCCATCCATGGCTTGGATGCTTACTGAAGGTGTTCAGTGAGCCCACAATGCACTTCTGGGTGTTTGCAGCCCTTTGTGATCCATGTGTTTACATTTTTTATTGTCATGGGAAACAGGACTGCAGTTTTAGAAATCTAGACTTCAAGGACTCATTGTTTTTCAGTTCATGCTTTCAGTTCATGCTCAGTTCATACTGCAATGTGGTTTTCCCCAACCCTGTCTCGCCCTGAGATATAGGTCAGAAGATTAGAGTCCCAGGCTCCTGGAGCTTGGTAGCTGGGAGGTCAGGCAGGACACACTTAACTGTTCTCAGCCACATTTTCCCACCTGTCCATGTGGATGACAATGTCAACCACCCTGATTTGTCGTGAGACTTAAGTAAAACCAGATATGAGGAAGAACATCAAAATTGTGAAAGATAGTATCCCCAAGGCCATGCATTTCACTCCTTTCCCACTTGATGTGAGGTTCATACACATGAAATATTAAAATTGCTCTTCGTACTGTAGCTTTTTTCTTTTTTGAGCTGGTAGAAAACTTATAAGCAAATTTGTTGGGTACTTTTAGCAAGGACTTGATGACATTTGTTTCTGCAATGGCCTTATTTCTTCATCTGTTTTCTGCCTCTGTATTTAACCTTTGCTCTTTTCTCTGATTTATGCCTTCTGCCCCTTTTATATGTACCTTGATATAAGCAGCATACATTTTTTTGTGGAACAAGTTATAGGATGAAGAACCAACCAAACAAGTAAATATTGTTATACCAATTTGCTCTCTTCTCCTTTAAGTTTTAGAGTAAGGATGGATAACCAACTGTTCCTCAGGAGAGCAGTTTGGATGCAGCTGCCTTCTCCACAAGGGCAACCCAGTGTCAGTGACAGTCTGTTTGAGAGAGACCACTTCTGGGGGAATGGGATGGATTTTGTCAGGTCCTTGACTAAAAAATAAGCTGTAATTCTTAGCCAATACCATTTAAATATTTTCATTTATTTATTTTAGAGAGGAGAAGGGAGGGAGAAACATCAATATGTGGTTGCTTCTCAAGAGCCCTCTACTGGGCCCTCTACTGGGCCCACAGCCCAGGCATGTGCCCTGACTAGGAATCGAACCAGCTACTCTTTGGTTTGCAGTCTGGCGCTCAATCCACTGAGCCACACCAGCCAGGGTGAGCTGGTACCATTTAGAATGAAGAGTTTTTACAAGAAAAATGCAAACAAACTTTATTTGTATTGAAATCAGCCATTTCTAATAAACTTTATTTCAGGTTTTTCCATATGATAATCAGGGAGTGTTTAACTGAAGAAAGTATTTTATTGCTTCAAGACTGGTTCCTGTACAAATTTATTTTTTATTATCTTTTAGAGTGCCCATATCTGAGACAAAGTTCTGGGTCATATTCAGAAATGAGAAATACAGACAGGGACTTATAGAACTAATGTTCATATTTCAAGTACTATTAATATTTTACCATAATTTAATTTTGTTTGCATTGTATGTGACACTGAAAAGTCAGATTGGCTTAATAATAATTCTCTTCAGAGATAATTTTATTAGCTTACACCTATTCTCTAAATTGAAAGCTTGCTGCTACAAATGGGTGATCTGTAAGCAAGGTTTGATTTATTGATACAGCAAGAGCAAATTACTGGTCAGCCTGAGACTCAAACCATAGTTTTGTCTCCTGATCAGTGCTAAGTTTATATCTCAGGGAGTATAGCTAGTGCATATTTTTTGGTCTAAAACTAAAAAAGTTGAAATGAAATGATATGTATATCATACCAAGTATTTCAGAGTTTTTGAACTTGTACTGTATCTAATTAAGAATTAACTGTATCTAACTGTAACTGTACTGTATCTATAAGAATTTCAGCCAAACCCACATAGTGTGAATTCATCTCACAGTTGTGAGGTAGTTCTCATTGTGGCTATATTAATTTAATCTATAGAGCTCATGAGAGTTTTTTGGAAAAGCATGTCCCCAGTGGTTATGCTGATGAATATGTTTGAGATGTAATTAAATAGAATTTATTTTATTTTTTTTCAGTTCTGTCAGGAGGTCCGTTGCCTCAAGGTCATGAATTTGAACTGTATGAAGTCAGATTTCACTGGGGAAGAGAAAACCAGCGTGGTTCTGAGCACACCGTTAATTTCAAAGCTTTTCCCATGGAGGTAAGAGTAAGAAATCATCTTGTAAAATTCTTATTGTTCATGGAAAGCGACTATTTAAAATGGTTTAGTTTAAAAGTAGATGCATAGCTTTTGAATTTTTACCAATGTACATTAAAATTAAAAAGTATGTGATGAAATGTAAGCTTGGAGCAGCAAATGAAGGTTTCTAGGGACTTTAGTGGGCTTGAAGAATGCACATGGGCTACTGGCCATAAAGGGTAAGTAAAGCCGTTAAGTTTCATCTATTATTACCCTTATAAAAATTCTGCTGCCTCTGAAAATTCAGTAGGTCACTTTTGTAGATGCTCTGAATCAATGATAAGCTGAAAACAAATAACTTTCGGAGAAAACTCAACACTAACTACAAGCCTAGTTTAGCTCTAGTTGAAATGTCATTTCATCCTTGGGACTCAGTTCCTCCTCTAAGCACAGTTACCTTCTCTCTGTCCTCTGCTCCCAGTGGACTTGGTAGATTGCTGCAGTGGCACTGATCTCATGGATTGCTACCATTAGTGTCTAAAGTGTCTTTCTTTTTTTTATATAAAAAATTTTTAAAGATTTTATTTATTTATTTTTAGAGGGAAGGGAGGGAGGGAGAGAGAGAGAGAGAGAGAGAGAGAGAGAAACATTAATGTGCGGTTGCTGGGGTCATAGCCTGCAACCCAGGCATGTACCCCGACTGGGAATCGAACCTGCGTAAAGTGTCTTTCTTACCGACTGCGGGCTTCTGTCAAGTACTGAATGTTTGTGTGCCCCCCACCTCCGCATTTGTATATTGAAACTCTTTCCTACCCCAATGTTATGGTATCAGGAGATGGGAGAGGTGATACTGAGGTCATGAGGGTGGAGCCTTTGCATGGAATTAGTGCCCTTCTAAGAGTCTAGAGAACTTGCTTCTCTACTCTCTGCCTCGTGAGGACAGGATGAGAAGAGAGCCATCTACAAACCAGGAAGTGGACCCTCACCAGACACCAGATGTGCTGGCACCTGATCTTGGACTTCCCAGCCTACAGAAGGGAGAAGTGAATGCTTGTTGTTTAAGCCTCCAGACTGGTGGTAATTTGTTACACAGCCTAAGCCGAGACAGCTCTGGAAGAAAAAGTCTCCCCCTTCTTCTCTGTTTTATTTGCATCCTTTAATCCAATGCCAGGAACATCAGAGACACTCCATGGTAGTGAAATTGAGGACATGTCTCTGTTGGTCCCAGCCTTGTTTGTATTTTATTTTTAATATATTTTATTGATTATGCTATTACAGTTGTCCCATTTCCCCCCCTTCATTCCCCTCCACCTTGCACACCCTCTCCAACCCACATGCCCCCCCCTTTAGTTCATGTTCATGTGTCATAAGTTCTTTAGCTTCTACATGTCCCATACTATTCTTACTGTCCTCCTGTCTATTTTCTACCTACCATCTATGCTACTTATTCTCTGTACCTTTCCCCATTCTCTCGTCCTCCCACTCCCCTGTTGCTAACCCTCCATGTGATCTCCATTTCTATGGTTCTGTTCCTGTTCTAGTTTTCTTAGTTCCTTTTTTTTTGTTTTAGGTGTGGTTGTTAATAATTGTGAGTTTGCTGTCATTTTACCATACATGTTTTTTATCTTCTTGTTCTTATAAGTTCCTTTAACATTTCATAAAATAAGGGCTTGGTGATGATGAACTCCTTTAACTTGACCTTATCTGAGAAGCACTTTATCTGCCCTTCCATTCTAAATGAAAACTTTGCTGGATAGAGCAATCTTGGATGTAGGTCCTTGCCTTTCATGACTTGGAATACTTTTCTCCAGCCACTTCTTGCCTGTAAGGTCTCTTTTGAAAAATCAGCTGACAGGCTGATGGGAACTCCTTTGTAGGTTACTGTCTCCTTATCTCTTGCTGCTTCTAGGATTCTCTTCTTCATTTTTTACCTTGGCTAATGTAATTATGATGTGCCTTTGGGTGTTCCTCCTTGGACTCTCTGAGCTTCCTGGACTTCCTGGAAGTCTATTTCCTTTGCCAAAATGGGGAAGTTCTCCTTTATTATTTGTTCAAATAAGTTTTCCACTTGTTGCTCTTCCTCTTCTTCTGGTACCCCTATAATTTGGATGTTGGGATGTTTAAAGATGTCCTGGAGGTTCCTAAGCCTCTCCTCATTTTTTGAATTCTTATTTCTTCATTCTTTTCTGATGGTATGTTTTTTTCTTCCTTCTGATCCACTCCACTGATGTGAGACCCAGCTTTCATTCCATCACTATTGGCTCCCTGTGTATTTTTCTTCATTTCACTTATTGTAGCCTTAATTTTTTCATCTAATTTGACCAAAATCAACCAATTCTGTGAGCATCTTGATCACCAGTGCTTTGAACTGTGCATCTGATAGGTTGGCTATCTCTTGCTCACTTAAAAGTACTGGCTTTGGGGCTTTTGTTTGTTTTTCTGTTTGAGCCATCTTGTTTTTTTTCCTTTGGTGTGGTCGAGCCTGTTACATATGAGGGGCAGAGCCTTAGGTGTTCACAAGGGCAGGGCACCGCAGTCGCTGGGTTGTGACTGTATGTGGGGGCAGGGTCTGAGAGGGAATGATGGTGCTTGCTCTGCTCTCTGTTGGACTTCAGTCCCTTCCCCCACTTCTCCTGAGCAAACTGGGCCCCTCTGGTGCCAATTCCCATGTGGGTGGGTTTGTGCACCCCGTGGGACTTTCCAAGGACCTCTCCTGTGAGGCTGGGAGTCTCTCCCTGCACCTCAACCCCCACAGGTGTTTTCAATCAGTGTCCCGAGGCTCTATTTCCTGGCACTGGGATCCTGGGTCGCCCGTAGTGCCTTGCTTCACAGTCACCGCCTCACTGTCAGCTGCTAGCTGACAGCTGCTGCTTGCACGCTCTGGGTCCACCTGCTGCAGTCTTGTGCACCCCGGATGCCTTACACACCTGGTTCCAACACTCTCTGCTCTCCGCGCTGTGACCCGTGTCTGGCTGCCCAGCTCCGTCCCTTGTACCAGTCTGGATGAACATGTCTATTTTAACTTCTTGGTTGTCTGACTTTCATACAGTTCAATTTTCTGTCAGTTCTGGTTGTTATTATATTTCTAAATTGTTGTTGTCCCTATCTTGGTTGTGCGAGAAGGCACAGTGTATCCACCTCTACCTCCATTTTGACCGGAAGTTTATATTTCTTTTATAAGGATGCACAGTTCTGTCCAGGATGTAACCCCTCAGTGGCAGATAGCATTATATCTGGGGGGATGCTGGAATGCTGGTCTTCCTTCTCTGATGTTCCAGCTGCACATGTACTTAGTTTTATGTGGGACTGCTCATGGTCAGATACACATGCCCAGTTCTGCCTCAGTGGCTGGAAATCACTACTGTATAATTTGCATAAATGTACTTCAAAAAATGAAGTAGAGGAAGTATTTCTCAATATTAATTACAATGAAAAAACTCCCTTTGGGAGCTCAGAAGATCGCTTTCATTAAAAAAACTTGCCTTGACTGGTGTGGCCCAGTTGGTTGGGTGTTGCCTCACAAAGCGAAAGGTTGCTGGTTCAATTCTCATTCAGGGCATGTGCCTGGGTTGCAGGTTTCGGCCCTGGACTGGGTGCATAAGAGAGGCAGCGGATCCATATTTATCTTCCTCTCTTTCTCCCTTCCTTCCCCTCTCTCTAAAAATACATAAGTAAAATATTTTTTAAAACCTTAAATCTTAAAGCTAAAATATGTAGTGTTTTGAATATAGAAGGGGGAAACAATTGCAGTATGTTGAAAAGAATATATGATATATATGTGTGTGTGTGTATATATGTATGTACACACTCTTGTGGTGGTGAGGACAATAACAGCTTATTGAAGGTTTTGATGGGGAAGGTCTTCAATGGGTCTTCAATATCACCTTTGTAGGGGCTTTAAGCTCAAATCCTATGGACATCCTCTCAATTCAAATACCTTAAAACAATTTTGCCCTGTCTCTGTGTCACCTCTGGCTATTGCTCTGTCCTCACTCAACATGAGACAGAAAAGCTCACACCAGAATGCCTCAAAGAGGAAGGAGGACACACAACAATGTAGAACAATTAAACCTCCTGTGTAGCAGAGAGCAAAGTGAGGGCTGCTAGGGCCTCAGCTCTGCTCTATTCTTTGAGCTTGAAAGGCTGCTTAATCATTGTGTCCCCACCAGACCTCAAAGATACACTCAAAAATAATAAAACATTTAGGGAGAGATAGGAACAATTGGGTAGGCAAAAATTCTGGACAGGAATTCAGTGGCTTTGCTTGTGACACACAGTGTTTAGCCTTGGAAAAGTTTAATTAGATTAGGTGAGTCAGTGGTGTGTGCTCTTTGCTCTAAAGCTGAACAGAATTTCCGTACCAAATGTTCCAACTGGTCCTGCCCCTTAGTGGTGGTGTACCTGCTCCAGCCCATTAATCACAGGTAATGGTTTGTTTGGACTGAAAATTAAATTCTGGTAGTGAGGCTTTGTTTCTGCAGAAATATTTATCTTTAGCATCATGGAATTACTGACTGTAATTTTTCCAAAATATGTTATGAGTAATATTTATATTTTTCATTATCCTAGATTATCCCTCATCCGATTTAAGAGAAAATACTTTTATCAGTCTCTGATGCTTGTTTAGTGCTATACCCTATCAAGTGCATAAATGCTGTGGGTTAAAAAAATTTAACCCATGATTAAAAAAATTTAACCCATGATTAAAAAAATTTTTAAGACACTTTCCCATATTTTATTTACATTTTAGGACTAACTTTAATTTCTAAATTACATATCAATACCTACTTCCTTTTTGTTGATTTCACTTAAACTTAAATGGTTGGTTTTGCCTTGTAAACATATTTATGCTCTGTAAACATATTTATGCCCTGTAAACATATTTATTATGTCTGTTACAAGTAACTCAAGAATGGCTTTTAACAGAAATTCATCGACCTCCCTTCTTGGCTTTTAAAAATTATAAATACAGATCTTGGATGCATTTTGATCCTCCTATAAGCCAGCACCCACATCGTTTCAAAAAGTAACACAATTTGTCACTTTAAATAATTTAAACTCAAGCTCTTTTCTTAAGCAAGATGGATAAAGCATGCCATTTTTGTTCCTCTTAAGATTTTTAGTTTTCAGAAACACAGATTTCTCACCATGCTTTCATCTTGTAAAACCTGAACTCCATTACGACTACTTCAGGTTTATGCTTAATGACAGTGCCTTAACAAGAAAAAAAATTGTGCTGCATTTTTCTTTCTGTTACCTGAAGCATAACTTTATTTAATGTGTGGATATTTTGCATTGTGATATTTAATCAAGACAGCCACATGAGTTGTTGATTTAAGACAAGTTTGAGATCCCATCAAGTTAAGATCCCATTTCTGTTTGTCCTGGTGGCTGTGGAAGCTTCATATTTTCTTTGATGTCATTATGCCTGTTTGCTCTTGAAGTCCAATCATCAATGCTATGAGTGTAAATGTAGCTCTCTTGCTAACACAGGTATGATCTGTGCATCTGCCACACCTCTAGAATTATTCCATCCTTATTAATTTTTGTTACAAATCTAACTGATGGAAAAACTTCTAGGTATATAGATGCACATTAAATTTTCAGAGTATATATTTTATTTTCATCATTTGTCTTTGGAGACAGTCATCTTCTTTGCTACTTCAAGGTAGCCTAACTTTGTGGTCTGTATAAACTCTTGCTAAAATATGATTGATTTTTATACATGAATAGCTACTTTCATGCTTCAATGGGAGAATACTTCCCAAGCATTTAGATTTTACTTTAGATTAGTAAAATTTTAATTTTTATAAATTTTCAATTACAGTTGACATTCAATATTATTTTATATTAGTTTCAGGTGTACCACATAGTGGCTGACATATAATTTATGAGGTGATCCCCTGATAAATCTAGTACCCACCTGGCACCATACATAGTTATTACAATATTACTGACTATATTCTCTATGCTGTAGTTTGCATTCCCATGACTATTTTTTAACTACCAATCTGTACTTATGAATCCCTTCAACTTTTTAACCCAGACCCAGGCCAGTAAAATGTAAAGAAAAATGGGGGGGTGGGATTAGGAGATCAACAGCATGGCCAAGTTTTATTTTTCCAAATAAAAGCATTACTTGGGACTTCTTGTCAAGATGGTGGCATAGGTAAACAAGGTACTCGCATACTTCCATAACCACATCAAAATTACAACTCAACTACAGAACAATCATGGCTTGGTACTACCTGAAATATAGCTGAAAAATAGAAGAAGTCATAAACAACTCGGGAGTTAAAGAAGAAGCCACATCAAGTGTGGGAGGAGGGGTGAGACACAGAACAGGCTGATCCACACACACAAAAATAAAAATAGGTAGGGATATCTCAGCTACAGAGGTCCCCCATGAGGAGTGAGGGGTCCCAGCCCTGCACCATCCCCCAGCCCAGGGTTGTAGTACCAGGAAGAGAAGTCCCCATAACTTCTGGCTTTAAAACCAGGTGGGATTGTGGCTGGGTGAGATGGGAGACTTCTGGAATCCCAGGCAGTTCCTCTGAAAGGGCCTGTGCACAGACTTGGACTCACTCCCCCTGAGCTCCAGCACTGGGGCAAGAGCTTGAGAAGCACTAGAGAAGTATGTGGAAGAACTGAAAGTTGTCAGATTTAGGGTGAGTGCTGAGGGAGTAGCTTTCTCCTAGACAGAAGTGCTGGTAGAGGCCACTGTTCTTTTGATTAACCCTTCTCCCACAGAGCCAGCTCCTTATATGAGACTCCATCAAACTGGCTTACACTGTTTGCCCCGACCTGGCAATCCCCTGCAGCTCTTCCCCACCCAACTTTCAGGCCTACCCAAGCTGTTTTCAGTGGCGTTTTCATAAGAATGACCTGTCTTGGCTCATGTTAATATTTTCCTAAAGTCTCTCAAATAAGCAGCATCTTCCCTCAGCATGTCTTGTGCCTCTTGCTAAGAGGACCCAGGCCCAACACTAGCAGCAGCTAGCCTTGGTTAGCAACTTGGCCTTTCTTGGGTACCTCCAAACTGAACACAAATAGCAGCCATGCACAAATTGCTTTGTAGCTCATGCCAAGTAGCTCTTGGCAGAACACAGGCAGTGGCTGACCTTGACCTGCATGTCCTGGGTGGACCCTGAGCCAGTGCACCCAGTGGACAGCTTCAGACCACAATGAAGCTTCACCACCCAACCACCTCTGCAAGTGACACACTCAAAAGGTGGACTCAGTAGACACCAGAGCCCCACTGAAGTAAATCCTGTTCCACAGAGCAGCCCTCTGCACATCTGATCACCCATGATGGTCAGAGGTTGGTGATTGGTGATCACAGCCAGTCTGCAGCTGATTGGCTTGGGGGTAAATTCCTCCCATTGACATGTCAACAGCAATCAAGGTTCAACTATAAGAGGAAAGTATATACAGCCAAGAAGGGGGAGTGCACTTTGAGAACTCCACTTAGGAGAATAGGGAGGCTATGCCACTGGACCTTACAGAATACCTACTATATTTGGCCACTCTACCCGGCTTAAGAGACATAGAAGCTCTACCTAATACATAGAAACAAACACAGGGAGGCTGCCAAAATGAGGACAAAAATAGCATGTCTCATATGAAAGAAGAGAACAAAACTTCAGAAAAAGAACTAAATAAAGTGGAGACAAGCAATCTAATAGATGCAGAGTTCAAAACTATTTATAAGGATGCTCAAGGAATTTTGTGAGGACCTCAACAGCATAAAAATGGAACAGTCAGAAATGAAGGATACAGTAATTGAAATGAAGAATAATTTACAGGGAATCAACAATAGAATAGATGAAGCCAGGAATCAAATTAGCAATTTGGAATATAAGGAAGCAAAAATCACCCAATCAGAACAGCAAAAAGAAAAAAAAATCCAGACTTCCAGCCAAGGTGGAGGCATAGGTAAATACACTTTGCCTCCTTGCACAACCAAAAGAAGGACAACAATAAATTTAAAAACAAAAAATAACCAGAACTGCCAGAGAATCAAAATGTATAGAAGTCTGACAACCAAGGAATTAAAGAAGAAACATCCCTCTAGACTGGCAGGACAGGCGAAGACAGGCAGCCAGGGCAGAGAGAATTTGCGACAAAGTGGCAGCTGGAGGACCTGGGTGGGTGAGTCGGCAGCTGGTGGACCAGGCAAGGGAGTGGCTGGTAGAACAGGAATTCCCACATTTGTGTGCAGATAAACCAGGAGAAACAACTGCTGAGCGAGACAGACCATGCAACCCAGGGTTCCAGCATGGGGAAATAAAGCCTCAAAACCTCTGACTGAAAAAAACCTGTGAGAGTTGATACAGCAGGAGAAACTCCCAGCCTCACAAGAGAGTTCATTGGAAAGACCCACAGGGTCCTAGAATGTAAACAAACCCATCCACTGGGGGAATCAGCACCAGATGGGCCAAATTTGCTTGTGGAGAGCATGGGAAGTGACTGAAAGCCTGATAAGAGCTGAGCAAGTGACATTGTTCCCTCTCAGATCCCTCCCCCACAAACAGTGCCACCACATGGCGACCTGGGTTGCCCCTCCCTGTTGAATACCTAAGGGTCCACCCCTTACTATATGTCAAGCACGGCAAGACAAAAAAATATGGCCCAAATGAAAGAACAGATCAAAGCTCCAGAAAAAATACAACTATATGATGAAGAGCTAGACAACCTAACAGAGGCAGCATTCAAAATGCTGATAATCAAGATACTCACAGAAATGGTTGAATATGGTTGCAAAATAGAGGAAAGAGTGAAGTCTATGAAAAGTGAAATAAAGGAAAATGTACAGGGAACCAACAGTGAAGGGAAGGAAACTGGTCTTCAAATCAACGGTTTGGAGCAGAAGGAAGAAATAAACAATCAACTAGAACAAAGTGAAGAAACAAAAATTCAAAAAAATGAAGAGAGGCTTAGGAACCTCCAGGACAACTTTAAACATTCCAACAACTGTATCATAGGGGTGCCAGAAGAAGAGGAAGAGCAAGAAATTGAAAACATATTTGAACAAATAATGAAGGAAGTCTCCCTTAATTTGGCAAAGGAAATAGACTTCCAGGAAGTCCAGGAAGCTTAGAGACTCCCCAAAATGTTGGACCCAAGGAGGAACACACCAAGGCACATCATAATTACATTACCCAAGATTAAAGATAAGGAGAAAGTATTAAAAGCAGCAAGAGAAAAGGAGACAGTCACCTACAAAG
Organism: Phyllostomus hastatus; assembly: GCF_019186645.2. Classification (NCBI taxonomy): domain Eukaryota; kingdom Metazoa; phylum Chordata; class Mammalia; order Chiroptera; family Phyllostomidae; genus Phyllostomus; species Phyllostomus hastatus. Next base: position 6,154,949 of record NW_025334017.1, on the reverse strand, counting down.
GAGTTCCCATCAGCCTGTCAGCTGATTTCTCAAAAGAGACCTTGCAGGCAAGAAGGGACTAGACAGAAGTATTCCAAGTCCTGAAAGGCAAGGACCTACATCCAAGATTTCTCTATCCAGCAAAGCTTTCATTTAGAATGGAAGGGCAGATCAAGTGCTTCTCAGATAAGGTCAAGTTAAAGGAATTCGTCATCACCAAGCCCTGATTTTATGAAATGTTGAAGGGACTTATCTAAGAAAAAGAAGGTCAATAATATAAACAGTAAAATGACAAGAAACTCACAACTATCAACAACTGAACCTAAAAAAACAAAGCCAAAAACAAACTAAGCAAACAACTAGAGGAAGAACAGAATCACGGAAATAGGGATCACATGGAGGGTTATCAGTGGGGAGGGGAAGGATGGAGAATGGAGGAAAAGATACAGGGAATAAGAAGCGTAAATGGTAGGCACAAAATAGACAGGGAGGGTTAAGAACAGTATGGGGAATGGAGAAGCCAAAGAACTTATATGTGTGACCCATGAATATGAACTAAGGTGGGGGGGGTGATGGTGGGAGGGGTGGTACTGGGTGGAGGGGAATAAAGTGGAGGAAAAAAATGGGACAACTGTAATAGCATTATCAATAAAATATATTAAAAAAAAAGAATCCTCCAAAAGAGGATAGTGTAAGGAGGCTCTTCAAGATAGTTTAAGGACAACTTCAAGCATGCCAACATTTGCATCATGGTGATGCCACTAAGAGAAGAGAGAAAGCAAGAAATTGAAAAACTGTTTGAAAAAATAATAATGACAAACTTCCCTAACCTGGTGAAGACATATTAGTCCAGGAAGCACAGAGTCCCAAGTAGGATTAGCCCAAAGAGGCCCACACCAAGACACATCATAATTAAAATGCCAAAGTTTAAAGGCAAAGAATCTTAAAAGCAGCAAGAGAAAAGCAGTTGGTCACTTACAAAGGAGCTTCCATAAGACTGTCAGCTGTCTCTCAACAGGAAGTTTGAAGGCTGGAGGGGATTGGCAAGAACTTTTCCAAGTGATAAAAAGCAAGGACCCACAACTAAGATTATTCTACCCAGCAAAGCTATCATTTAGTATTGAAGGACAGATAAAGAATTTTCCAGACAAGAAAAAAACTAAAGGAGTTCATCACCATCAACCAGTATTATAAAAGATCTTCTCTAAGAAGACTAAGAAAAAAAAAGATAAAACATATGATCAATAAAATGTCAAATAATACTTACTTATCAACAATTGAATCTAAAAAAGAAATGAACAATTGGAATAAAACCAAGCTAATAGATATAGAGAACTTTCTGATGGTTACTGGAGGGGAAGAAGGTTGGAGAGATGGGTGAGAAATGTGAAGAGATTAAGAAGTACAAATTGTTTGTTACAGAGTCATCATGGGGATGTAAAGTACAGCATAGGGAATATAGTAAATAATAGTTTAATAACTATGTATGTTGTCATATGGGTGCAAAATTTATCATAATGATCACTTAGTAAGTTATATAATGTCTAATCACCAGGGTATGTACCTGAAACTAATATAAGAATGTATGTCAACTGTAATTAAAAAATAAAAATGGTTTTTAAATTGAAAAAAAAACTGCTAATTCCCCCTTCTCCCCATCATTCTATAAAGAGAGTATCTTTACTTTAATAGCTAAATGTGGGAAGGATACGGTCTGAGAATAATAAACATGGACCTACAAATTGAATAGCTTTAACTTATAAAAAACTCACTACATTATTTCTGTTTGCCCCATTTCACTACAGATGAATTATAGTTTGGTCAGGTTGGGCACTGATCCTTCCCACAAACCAGCAGAAGGTAATAGATGGTGGGTCTGACTTTCTTTGCCTTTGGACCTAATAAAAATTTATGATTTGAGAGTGAATTACCAAGAAAGAGGCACAGTATATTGCAGGTCAAATGCTTATCTTAATTTATATTGTATTTAAAGAGCAGCTATTGCTTTGTGTACTCTGAAAAGGCTGTGGTAATTGAGCCAGCCACATACCAGCTGTTTATAGGAAGCTCAATGCATTGGGAAATAGAAAGAAAAAAGTGAATTTCATGGTGGAGAGCAGGATTTTTTAAATGTAAAGAGTCCATGTCCTGGTTGCAAAATAGGCCAACCAAACATGAAGAATTTGTCTCATTATATCGTGCCAATCCTGAATATTCCTCCTCAGTTCTCCAGATGGCTTATATTTTTTCTTTTCTTTTCAGACAAATACAGTATCTGCCATTTAAGTGTTTTTTTAGTAAAAATGACCTGGCCTTTTGAGTTGCTGTCTCTCAAGTCATTTGTGCACTCACATTAAGTTTACTGCTCTGAGAAGGGTTTGCTTTTTTAGTATTAAAATGATGATCTTTTCAAGTTATTTCACTTCCATGGATATCTCAATTGGAGCTTCATGGTTGTGAATCTCCTCCAAAATAGAGACTTCCATTGACTTTCCAAAGAAATATAAGAAGGAGATTGTAGTGACACAGGACATAGGAGAATTAGATGTATATGATATGTAATTAAAGGATTTATTTTTAAGAGGAACTTTAGAGATCACCTTGTCCAATAACATAGGAGAAATCTGAAGCTCCAAACAGTTAAGCGTCACAGGGCACCCTAGAGGAAATCATAATGTATGGCCCAGGTGAAGGAGAGTCTATTTTGGTTAATTACAAATTTAATTTAAGAGAATTATCCTTTATTTTTTTGTGCTTATGCTGATGGCTTAGATGGAAAGAGACAACACAACAGTTTTCATCCCTTTGAGGGGATTTTATGTCTGCATGCACACCTCTCCCCCCAGTCTGAGGCTGGTGTATTGTAGCCTTGCATAGGGCCATTGTCGTGAAGCTGTGGCATCATGCTTTGGCATCATGCTTTGGCCTTGCAAGCTGAGCGTGGCTTTGTGAAGGTATAGGAGTGTGGCATTGTGAAGGTGGAACCCTTGCTGCCCTGTGAGAAATGGGCTGGGTTTAATGGACCATGTAGTCCCACCCACTTTGCTGAGCACATCTGAGGTCAGAGACCAAGGTGACTGCGTTGCACACCTAGGAAATGGTAGGAGACATGTGAGTCCTGTGGCATGACTTCTGCTCCAAGGAGTGTTTTTTTGTCATGTTCCAAAGCCTATTCTTACCAGGAAAATCCATCCTAGTTTGAGATTTTATTTGCATTGATTGTTAATACTTTGGATTGAGGTTGCTTGATGTGCAAAAAGGAAAGCTTGCCATGAAGTAGAGTTAAGACTGATACTAAAGGAATATTTGAAACTTGAATGTTCAGCTTCTCTGAAAAGTTTTATTACTTTGACTAGAAAATGGAACATCTTGTCTCTAAATATAATGACTATTATGATTATTACTTGGTATTAGTTGGTAATTATTACTTGGTAATCTTCCACAGGGCTAGCAGACTGGGCCTCACAGATAAACAGGTGAAGGAATTAGAACCTTGTGCTATGGCCCCTTCAGTGGTCATAATTATGAAACTCCTCACATCTTAGTAAAAAAAAGTAAAAACAAATTTTATGTTTCCTGAATTATAATGAACACTTGCATTTTTACTGCATAAAAACCATGGTTCCTGTTTTGATTAAGCATATTAATTTTTTTCATTTATTAAAATGCATTTAGTGTAGAAACCTCACAGTTTACTGAACAGAAAATAAATTACAATGTTGAGCAAACAGAAATGTTGTTTTAGCTGTACCACATGATGTGGCAATCTGCTCTTGCCACTTCGAAAATGAAGTGTATAAGGACAATTTGACCTTTGAGTGGCCACTTTGAGCCTACCTTTGATTTTATATATGTAAATATTTCTTTTAGCAGATTGTTCTTTGCATTATTTGAAATTGTGTAAAAGGTTTCTTAGCAAAGTAAATTTGAAAGACACATTTATATTGGAGCTCAGCTTATGATGTAAGGCAAATTTGTAGAGAATGAAAAGTTAGTTTCTATAAATGAATATAATATGTAATTAATTTATAGGTAGTTATAGTCCTGCTGCAGGTGAAAAAATTAAACTGGGTTCCAACAGATCTAAGTTTCATAGTAAAATATATCTCTTAATATGTCTTCAGATAACATTGTTTTGATTTAAATATATAGTGTATAACCAAGTTGCCAACTTTAAAGTAAGTCATTTCCATTCATTCATCCAGTTACGGTCTGTCTGTTTATCCATCCATCCATCCATCCATCCATCCATCCATCCATCCATCCATCCATTTCTCCATTGGTCTGAACAACAAGTATTTGTTGGGAACCTACTGCTTAGCATCTGAGCTAAGTGACAGGGATACAGCAATGAGTGCAATAAACAACCAATGGGTGTTCATTACATTGGAGGAGTCCGAATGCAGTGTATGTGGTTTGTCTCCATCCCTTTCTCTGAACGTGACTGATTACTGAGGATATAATTGAGTGGCATTTATTTATACATTTTTGAATTATTTCCAGATTGGAAAAAAGTGGTTTTTTTCTTTATTTATTATTGTTGAAGTATTACAGATGTCCCCATTTTCCCTCACTACCTGCCTCCACCCAGTCCCTGCACCCCTTTCCTCTGGCCATCACTACACTGTTGTCTGTGTCTATGGGTTATGTACATATGTTCTTTGGCTATTTTCTTCACCTTCTTTCATCCCGTCTTCTCCCTCCTCACCCCCAATAGCTGTCAGTCTGTTCCACGTGTCCATGCCTCTGTCTCTATTTTGTTCATCATTTTATTTTGTTCATTATATTCCACATATAAGTGAGAACATATCTTTCTCTGACTGGCTTATTTCATTTAGCATAATATTCTCCAGGTCTGTCCATGCTGTGGCGAAAGGAAAGATTACCTTTTTTTATATGGCTGCATAGTATTCCATTGTGTAAATGTACCACTGCTTTTTTATTCACTCATCTACCAATGGGCACTTGGGCTGTTTCCAGACCTTGACTATCATAAGTAATGCTGCTATGATCATGGGGGTGCACATATTCTTTTGAATTGGTGTTTCAGGATTCTTAAGATATATTCCCAGCAGTGGAATCACTGGTCAAAAACAGTTTCATTTAATATTTTGAGTAAACTCTATACTGTGGCTGCACCAGTCTGCATTCCCAACAGTGCACTAGGGTTTCCCTTTCTCCACATCCTTGCAAGCACTTGTTTGTTGATTTATTCTGGCAGGTGTGAGTTGATATCTCACTGTGGTTTTAATTTGCATTTTTTTGATGAATAGTGATGTTGAACATTTTTTCATATGTCTGTTGGCTATCTGTATGTCCACTATAGAGAAGTGTCTATTCAGGTCCTTAGCCTGTTTTTTAACTGGATTTTTTGTCTTCCTGATGTTGAGTTCTATGAGTTCTTTATGCATTTTGGAAATTAACCCCTTATCAGATGTATCATTGGTGAATATGTTCTCCTGTACAGTGGGTTCCCTTTGTTGATGGTTTCTTTTACTGTGCAGAAGCTTTTAGTTGTAGTCCCATTTGTTTATTTTTCCTTTATTTCCATTGTCCTAGGAGACATATTGGCAAAATATTGCTACAAGAGATGTCTGAGATTTTAGTGCCTATGTTTCATGACTTATTTAAGTCTTTTATTGATTTTGAGTTTACTCTTGTGTATGGTGTAAGTTGGTGGTCTAGTTTCATTTCTTTGCATGTACCTGTCCAATTTTTCCAGCACCATTTATGAAGAGACTGTCTTTACTCCGTTGTATGTTCTTGCCTCATTTGTCAAATATTAATTGACCACATAAGTGTGGGCTGATTTCTAAGCCTTCTATTCTATTCCATTGATCTGTGTGTGTGTTCTTATGCCAGTACCAGGCTGTTTTGATTACAACGGCCTTGTATTATAGTATAGTTTGATATCAGGTATAGTGATTCCCTCCAACTTTGTTCTTCTTTATCAAAATTTCTGAGGCTGTTTGGGGTCTTTTGTGATTCCATGTACATTTTTGGAATATTTGTTCTAGATCTGTGAAATGCAGTGATCCCTCACCTATCATGGGAGTTACGTTCCAGAGACCCCCGCGATAGGTGAAAATCCGCGTAGAGGCGTTATTATTTATTTTATTATTTATATATATTTTAAGGCTTTATAAACCTTTCCCACTCTCTTATTAACCTTTCCCACACTCTTATAAACACTTCATATGCTCTTAAACACTTTCTACACTCTTAAACCTACGTAATTTTAACAACATATAAAATTCTATGTGGGCACTCACCAGTGAAATATACAGTCATCCCTTGCTATAAGTGAACTGCAGTATAGCAAGGGATGACTGTACGCCATTGGTATTTGTAATAGGAATTGTGTTGAATCTATAGATTGCTTTGGGTAATATGGCTCTTTCAATGATGTTAATTTTCCCAATTCATGAACACAGTATATGCTTCTACTTATTTGTATCTTCCTTAATTTCCTTCTTCAAAGTGCTATAGTTTTCCTAGTATAAGTCTTTTTACTCCTTGGGTAAATTTATTCCTATGTACCTTATTCTTTTTGTAATAGTAAGTGAAATTTTTTTCTTCGTTTCTCTTTCTGATAGTTTATTACTGATGAATAGAAATGCCACTGATTTCTGAACATTAATTTTGTATCTATTGCTTTACAGAATTCATTTATTACCTCTAGCAGCTTTTTGATGTAATCTTTAGGGTTTTCTATGTTCAATATTATGATATTTTGTGATAATGACAGTTTTACTTCCTCCTTTAGATGCCTTTTATTTCATCTTCTTGTCTGATTGCTGTGGCTAGGACTTCCAGTACTATGTTGAATAGGAGGCATGAAAGTGGTATCCCTGTCTTATTCCTTATCTTAAGGGAAATGCTTTTAGTTTTAGGCCATTGAGTATGATATTGGCTGTGGGTTTGTCATATATGGTCTTTGTTATGCTGAGGTATGTTCCCTTTATTGCCACTTTGCTGAGAGGTTTTTATAATTTTTTGTTATAAGTGGGTGCTGGATTTTATCACATGCTTTTTCTGCATCTGTTGATAGGATCATGTGGTTTTTATTTCTCATTTTTCTTTTTGGTGTTTCAGGTTTATTGATTTGCAGACATTGTACCCATTTGCATCCCCAGAATAATTCCCACTTGATCACAGTGTATGATCTTTATAATGTATTGCTGGATTTGGTTAGCTAATATTTTGCTGAGGATTTTAGCATCCATTTTTGTTATCAAGGATTTTGGCCTATAATTTTCTTTCTTTGTAGTGTCTTCAGTTGGTTTTGGAATTAGGATAATGCTGGCTTCATAAAATGAACTCAGAGTTTTCCCTTCTCTTGAATTTTTTGGAATAGTTTAAGAAGGATGGGTGTTAGTTTTTTTTGAACATTTGGAAAATTCACCTGTGAAGCCATCCAGTCCAGCACTTTTATTTTTTTAGAGTTTTAAAATTATTGCTTCAGTTTCACTAATTGTAATCTGTCTATTCAGATTGTCTGATTTTTCCTGGTTAAGTTTTGGAATATTGTATGTTTCTAGAAATTTATTCATTTCTTCCAGATTGTACAATTTGTTGGCGTAAAGTTGTTTGTAATATTTTGTTACAATTTTTTGTACTTCTTTGACATCAGATGTTACTTCACTTTTATTTCTGATTGTATTTATTTGGGTTATCTCTCCTTTTTCTTCATGAGTGTGGTAAATTTTGTGAATCTTGTTTATCTTTTTGAAGAACCAGCTCTTGATCTTTTGTATTTTTTTTTTAGACTCACTTTCGTATATTTGTACTCTGGTCCTTATTTCCTTCCTTCTACTCACTTTGGGCTTTGTTTGCTGATTTTGTCTTGTTTTGTTTTGTTTTTACAGTTCTTTTAAGTGTAAAGTTACATCATTTATTTGAGTTTTTCCTTGTTTCTTGAGGTAGGCATGTAATGCTATGAATTTCTGTCTTATGACTGCTTTCACTGTGTCTCACAGGTTTTGGGTTTTTATGTTCTCATTTTCACTTGCTTCAAGGTATTATTGATTTCTTTTTTGATCTCACTGTTAATCCATTCATTGTTTAGTAATATGTTATTTAGCCTCCATTTTTGTGTGTTTCTCAGTTTTTTTCCTGTTGTCTATTTCTAGTTTCATACCATTGTGGTCAGAGAAGATGCTTGATATGATTTTAGTCTTCTTAAATTTATAGAGATTTGTTTTGTTACCTAACATGTAGTCTATCCTGGAAAATTTTCCATGTGCACTCAAAAAGAATGTATATTCTGCTGTTTGAGGTAAAGTGCTCTGAAGATATTAAGTCCATTTGATCTACTGTGTCATTTAAGGCTCCTGTTTTCTTGTTCTTTTCTGTCTGGTAGATCTATCATTGGTAAACACCCCAACTATGACTGTATTACTGTCAATCTCTCTCTTTATGTGCATCAAGTTTTGCTTTACATATGTAGGAGCTCCTATGTTGAGTGTATAATGTTTACTAGGGTTATATCCTCTTGTTGGAGTCTTCCTTTTATCATTAAGTAGTGTCCTTCTTTGTCTGTTACTGTACTTTCTGTTTTAAAGTCTATTTTGTCAGATATAAGGATTGTCACCCAAGCTTTTTTTGTTTTGTGTTCATTTGCATGAAATATGTTTTTCCATCCCTTTCCTTTTAGTCTGTGTGTATCTTTCATTCTGAGGTGGGTGTCTTGTAGACAGCATATGTATGCTTTCTTATCCATTCACCTACCCTATGTATTTTGAATGGAGCATTTAATCCATTTACATTTAAAGTGATTATTGATAGGTATGTATTTATTGCCATTTTAACTCTGGTCTTTTTTGTAGCTATTGTTGTTTGCTTTCTTGTAGTTCTTAAACCAGGACCTTTAACATGTCTTGTAATACTGGTTTTGTGGTAACAAATTCCTCTAGCTTGTCTGGGAAGCTCTATATTTCACCTTCAGTTTGAAAGATATCCTTGTTGGGTAAAGTAGTTTTGGTTGTAGGTCCTAGCTTTTCTTCAGTTTGACTATTTCATGCTAATCCCTTCTGGCCTGATAATGTTTGTGGTGAGAGATCAGCTGACAGTCTTATGAAAGTTCCCTTGTAGGTAACTAACTGCTTTTCTCTTGCTGCTTTTAAGATTCTCTCTTTGTTTTTAACTTTTGGCATTCTAATTATGATGTGTGTTTGGGTGGGCCACTTTGGGAACTCTCTGTGCTTCCTGGACTTGTGTGTCTTTTTCCATAGCCAAATTAGGGAAATCTTTGGTCATTATTTCTTCAAACAGGTTCTTGATCCCTTGCTCTCTCCCTTCTCTTTCTGGTATCCCTATGATATGGAAGTTGTTACGCTTCATGTTGTCCCAAACTTCCTTTAAACTATGCTCATTCATTTTAATTATTTTTTTTTCTTTTTGTTGCTCTGATTATGTTTTTTTTCCTACCTTGTCTTCCAAATCACTGATTTGATCCCATGTTTCATCCAATGTACTTTTTATTCCTTTCAGTGTATTCCTGATGTCATATATGCTATTCTTCATTTCCTACTTTTTTATGGTTTATATGTCATTTTTCATGCTTTTGTAGTTCTTATTAAGTTCCTTGAGCATCTTTATAACTGTTAATTTGAACTCTGTTTATGATAGATAGCTAAACATTTCATTTAGCTCTTTTCTTGGAGATTCCTCCTGTTCTTTCATTTGGTGCCTATTTCTTTGTCTTCCCATTGTGGCTGTGTTTTTGTATTTGTTTCTATGTTTAGATAGATCCACTATGATTCACTCTCAACCTTCCTGCAGTGGTCTTACATAGTAGGTGTCCTGTGGAGGCAAGTAGTGTGTTCTCCTTGATCTTCTGAGCTGGGTACTTTAGGATTGTCTCTTGTGTGGGTTATGTGGACCCTCCTGTTGTATTTGAGTCTTGATTACTGTTGGCTCATTCATTCCTGAGGTTCACCCCCAGGCTAGTTGAGTGTGAGGCTCAACCCTGACCATATTTTGTGAGCTTCTTTGCAGGTACTGCTGTGTTCTTCCTTGGGGTATGCTGTTTGTGAAGTTTTTTGGGTCCTGCTCCAATGTTGTCTGAAGCTGGCCACTTGGCATGTTGATTCTGAGCCCCTTGGGAGGAACTCTGGCATAGGTCAGTGTCAGATGCTATCCATACCTGACCCTTGGCACTCTGTGTGAAGCTACAAGCTATCTACTGTTTGTGGCTGCCTCTGCTGGGCCTGACTACACATGGGAAGGACCAAGATACACTCTAAGGCTGACTTTTACCAGCGCTGGGACTGGTAGTTGGCCAGAAAATGTCCCAAGGCACCCTGAGATTCACTATCACCTGCCTTCACCCTCCATTTGCCTTCCAGGCTCAGTCACTGAAAGAGCTTCTGTGGAATTGGCAGGGTGGGTTAATGAATCTCCTGTGAGAGGAAGGCATCATTCAGACTTCAGGGAAGGTGGTGGTTGTGATTCCCTTCCCCAGAGCCACCATGACTGCATCTTTCCCATTTTTCCCTAACCTTGGCAGGCCAGAGTCTGTAGTAGTTAGGCGTGTGGGGCCTCTGGAGCCCAGAGGTTGGGTCTCCCATAAGTGGGGGATGTGTTTCTATCAGATATCCCATAAAGGTAAGTGCTGGTCAGGTTCACAGAAAGGGGGTGGAATGGCTCTGCCCCAAAGCTGGTCACTTATACCTCCTGAATCAGCCCAGACTTCCATGCCTCAACCTATGCTGCTGACCCCTCAGTTGGGCTCAAGATAGGCTGGGTGGGGAGAGAGGGATTCTAGTGGGTGGGGTAATTGTTTTCCTCTGGGCTGAGGCAGGAGGAGATTGCTGTGCCCAAGAGGCTACTGTGGTGTCTGAGAATGACTCAGTGCAGTGATTTTGGTGGCTATCCCCTATGTCTCTCCCCAGAGCCACAAACCACAGATTCTCCTCAGGTGACTCCAGTTTGCACCACCCTCCCTCCGACAGAGCCCGCAGTGAGTGGCTGTGAAGAAAACTTTGCACATTGGCCCTTTAAGAGTGGGCTTTTGTTTCAAGCAGACTCCACCTCTCTTTAGTGGATAGAAACTCTGCTGCATTTCACAGGTGAATATTCTGTGGGTGCCTCTTTCCAGCTCTGGTGCTCTGGGCTGGGAAGCCTGGCTTGGGGTTTAGGCCCCATGTCTCTCAAGGGGAACCTCCTAATGCTGAGCTGTCCCTTCAGCACCTTAGCCAACGCCTGTGGGAGCAGGGCCAGCCATTTTCAGTCTCGGCCATTCCTGCCAGTCTCCACGTGGCTTCTACAAATCCTTGGTTATAGACTCCTATTCAATTAGTCTTTGGCTGGTTATTCAGGGTGATTGTTTCCCAATTTTGGTGTACTTTCAGTTTGGTTTGGGTAGGAGGTGAGTGAAAGATTCATCTACTTTGCTGATATCTTGAAAAGTATCTGTGACATTTATGCCCTGGCTGGTGTGGCTCAGTGGATTGAGTGCCAGCCTGTGAATCACAGGGCAGCGAGTTTGATTCCCAGTCAGGGCACATGCATAGGTTACAGGCCAGGTCCCCAGTAGGGGGTGCATGAGAGGCAGTGATATTTTTCTCCCTCTCTCCCTTCCTTTCCCTCTGTCTAAAAATAAAGAAAATCTTTAAAAAAAGTATCTGTGACGTTTAAAAGGCCTCATTCCCTGTATCCTTTCCCTGTAGTATGCAAATTCCAGCCATTAGAAGCTAATTAGAGGAAGATTTTTGAAGACACTTACTAGAAAAAAAATTTGTTATTTGAGATGTAAATAATTGTCAACTAAAGGAATATTTATTAACTAGTATGTGAAAAGCCTTGTGCTAGGTATAACCATGTTATCAGTAGTTGTAGGCTGGATTAAGTACCATAACCTAATAAAACTAGAATCAATGAGACACAGGTAGGAAAGGTCTGATGGTGGAGAAATGTGTAGAAGGATCTAGGTTCTGAAAAAGTGCTAGAGAATAATGCAGCAGTGCTGCCGTCTCCACTGACAGTGGAATCATGTGGGAGGGAGTCAGAAGTCAGAAAAACCAGGATTTAAATACAAGCTCTGCAGCCTGGTGCACACTAGAAAATCTCTCCCAGGCTCAATGTTCCTGTCTATAAGAAAGACTTCAAACCAGCCCAGAAGTTGCCAGAGAGTAAACCCTTCAGTGTGTATTTCCTTTTATTAGGAAGACATAGGGATGGGGGTGGGGGACCAAAGGGAGGATTGGAGTAGTAATGACAAAAATCTAGTGAAATGTCCTGAGGGGGAACCGAAATCTTTCTTAATACAAATAAGAAATGCAGAAAATATGAATGGAGAAGAAATTTGAAATATTTTTTCTTCAAAATCCTGACTCCCCACATTAGTTGAATATAATTTTCTATAAGTCTAGTCAATATGACATTTTTCCTGACACATCTTTTTATGATTATTATGCATGCACATGCAGTAGAATTTATATTATCAGCTTATTTTATAGCAAACATTAAGTAAATATTTTCTGTGTAAGATAGTTAGGTAACAGTATGCTAAAACCTCTTGAATGGAAAGATGTTAAAAAATTTTAACTACGTAAGATCATAACCAGTATAATAACTATATATATTTTTCTGTTTTTTTTTTTAATATTTATGAATGGCAGCTTAAAATGGTACAGTGATGTTACTGAGCTGGTTGTGCCCTGGTCGCTGCTTTGCCGTGCTTGAATGCATTTTTTCTTCAATCTTTTTAGGGCTATACACAACCAACTCTCACCATGGAATCCTAGAACAACATATTGTGAATCCTAGGGGAAACTGGACTTTTTGGTGCCTTTGTTCTCTAGGAGGCAGCCTGTTCTGGTGATCAAAATGATCAGTCAGGGAGAGCTACACTCTGAGTCCAGCTCCCCTTCGTGCTGGCTATTGGACATTTGAGTAGCTGTTTAACCTCATTTCCTTCACTGGCACAAAAGGATAATACAATTGTATCCACCCTTAGGAAACTCAGGGAGTGGCTGTAAAAATTAATGGTGTATTGGAGGCACCACACTTTGGATATCTCAGAGAGTGGTAGAAAATATTGTTATTGAACACAATCTGATATTCACTTTTAAAGTGCTTTCTAAAACATTTTAAGGGCATAATTAGCTATATTGGATGTAAATGTTGTAACCTAGGACAATATAGCTATTCTGTCTTTTTAGAAGCCCTAAAATGAATAAGAAAAAAGAAATGCAGATTTTAAACTGTTGAATATAAATATTAAGTATAGAAGGAAGGCATTTCTGCTTGTAAGACATGACAAATGAAAGATGGATCTTTTTTCATCAATTAGTATTTTCACTTGGGAACCCTGAGGCAAGTACAGTCTCTGAACCCAGCTTAATGAATCACTTAGAGCTCTGGGTGAGAGAGTTCATTCAGTGGAACCAGTTTATTTGTTTTCAGAGTTAATGTGTTTCCCATGAATATTCCTTCGTGAGTTCTATGAATTGGTGAGTTCTCTAAAGAGCTCTCATAAAGAGATTCAGTCTCCCCAGCCCGAGCTGTGAACAAATTACGAAATAAGGCATTATTAGGGTCATCAGATGAATAGCAAAATATTACCTCTATTCTGGATAGAACTATGTTGGAGACATAGCTTAGTGTAAGAGGAAAGAAAGGTTCTGCTCACCTGGTTATGGCCAGGGAAAGGTGGGGTGGGTGGAGGATGAGTGTAGTTCTAGGTAGGATTTATTAGCCAGCTCTCTAAGGGAAGCTCAAATTTCAAAAGAGGGAAAAAAACAGGGAGGAGTTAGTTTAAGGGAGTGGAGTGGAAGGTCAGCCTTGTTCAGGGAAAATCCCTTTTTATAGAAACCAAGAAAAGGGAGGAGGCATTTCCTGTTAACAAGATGAACTCTTCCCAAATCCCCCACTTTAAAATTCTATGGCACTAGACAGTAACGAGAGCCCAGCCACCTCTGGGAATCAGTGAAGGAATTCCTATCTCCTTTCATTGCAAGTTTGTTCATTTTGAGCATTTGGGACCCTTTTTGCTTGCTGTTGTATTGAACCTAGAATAGTTATACAGTTTCCCACATTCTGGACAGAGTTAGGAGGTGGAGTGAGCAATAATTTTGAAGCATGTGTAGGATTTAATTTTTTTTTCTGATTTACTTGGGTGAGTTTTTGCCCAAGTTACCATCGCAGCTTGGTTGAACATTGTTTAAACAAAGACATAACTTAAGAGTGGTTTATGGATGTTTCATTTTTCAAAAATTGTGACTTGGGTCCAGGGCTTAAATCATTAATCATATTCCAAGGTTGGATTGTATGGGACTGAAAATATTTCGAAATAATTTTTTAAAACAAATGTTACTTACCCACCTTGTTATGGAGAACAAATATTACAGATTTTTATCAGCAGGCATTGTTCCTGACTAACTTATCAGTCCTGACATGCTTTAACCATGTTCCCAGCCCTGCCAGTTTCTAGCTGATCTAGAGCTCGGATGTGTTAAAGAGTTGGACTGTGCTCGTTAATCGCTTGGGTCATAGGGAGGCAAAGTCTGCACCATCAGTGACTGGGCTGCCTTTCCTTGGCTCAGCTGCAGGGGCACTGCTTCATGAAGACCCACTGGAGTTCTAGAGGCCCTTTTTTCCAGAAGCAGGTGAACAGGAAGATATTGAATTTGGAGGCTTTCAGGAATGCAAGATGATGAAGTGGTTCAGTTAACAAGTGTTTGTTAAGTGTCTTTAAAAGGAAAGCCCAAGAGAAATATAAAGTGTGAAAAAACAGTATTTGTTTTTAATGATTCTTTAGTCTATTTGGAAGAGGTGGAATTAAGATTACTCTGTCCAGCAAAGCTAGCATTTAGAATGGAAGGGCAGATAAAGTACTTCCCAGACAAGATAAAACTAAAGGAGTTCATCATCACCCAGCCCTTATTATATGAAATGTTAAAGGGACTTATCTAAGAAAAAGAAGATCAAAACTATGAACAGTGAAATGACAACAAACTCACACTTATCAACAACTGAATCAAAACACAAACACAAAAACAAAAGCTAAACAAACAAGTAGAACAGGAACAGAATCACAGAAATGGAGATCACACGGAGGGTTGTTAGTGGGGATGGAGAGGGGGGATAGGGGAAAAGGTACAGGGAATAAGAAGCATAAATGGTAGGCACAAAATAGACAGGGGGAGGTTAAGAATAGTATAGGAAATGGAGAAACTAAAGAACTTATATGTACAACCCGTAGACATGAACTAAGGTTTTGGGTGGCGAGAATGCAGGATGGTGGGGTGTGCAGGGTGAAGGTGGATGAAGGGAAGACAAAAATTGGGACAACTGTAATAGCGTAATCAATAAAATATACTTAAAAATAAAACTAAAAAAGAAACATATGAAAAGAAAGGAATCGAAGGGTGAAATGACAATGTAAAATAATTCAAAACACGGGAAGCAAAATAATTCAAAACACGGGAAGCAACTATTGTGTGTTCGCTGCTATAGTTAGTGCTGATGTATAACAATAAAGGAGAAATAATCGAGGTCTGGAAGAAATGTACATTCCCCACAAGGTGATAGATTATGTAAAAGTAGCTTTATGGGATGAAACATAAAAGCATACACACATCAGGGAATATCTGCCAGGCTCAGAGAAAGCTGTGGAAAGGAATGGATATTGGAGCTGAGCCTTAATGATTGAGTAGGAGTTTGCTGTATAAAAATGACATGGATGGAAATAGAAGAGGTGGATACAGAAGATATAGTAGAGGGCATAAAGGTGGGGCTTGGTGAGTGATTAGAAAAGGCCTATACTATGCTAAGAAATGGAACTTGAGTGATGGAATAGTGATGGAATAGTTATAGAAAACAAAGGGAGCCAGAAAGTGAGGTACCATGGTGCAGAGAAGCTGATGAAGTTGAGTTAATAAATGATACTATTAATAAAAGTTGGTTTATCCTGTTACTATGAATATTGCTTTCAATTCCAGAACATTATCAAATTACGTAAAGAACAACAGTAATTGGCCTTACAATTACTTGAAGAATTGTAAAAAGCTCTGAGCTGTATAGGTAGGATGGAGAGATAAAAACATATGATGCTTCAGTAAGCCTGCTGTAATTTGAGTTGTAATTAGACCTAATCTTTCTCCACACAATGGAAGAATGAATTAAATTTAAGATTACTAGATTTTTAGTTTTTGTTTATTGTTAACTGGAGTTGATTTGTGTTCTTAAGGGGAAAATTTTCTAGCTTTGGAATTTATATTCTCTATTTTTAGTCTAATTGTCTTAATTTATTGATCTTCACAGGATAATATGTATTTCTGCCTGGACTTCCAAGGCAATGCCCAGCAGAACCTCTTTTTTCAGGTGTTTTTGAGGGGACTTTTCTTGATATCTTTGCCTCTTGGGATTGCCACAGCTTGCTGTTGTTGGTTGCTGTTCCCAGGGTCTCTCTTCCTTTGTCATACCCTTCCCATGGCCCATGTGACTTTTCAACAGAGATGCCTTATCCAGTCAGTGCACCTGCTGACTCCCACACATTTCTGTATTTTAAAAATTAAAGAAAGTGGCAGTAATAAAAAAGATATTGACTGTGAAAGGAACAAATGAAGATGCATCAAATGACATGGGTATTTCATTTATATATACGTAAATTTTAGTAGAGCTTTATTTTGAGTTTGGTGTGAAAACCATATTTTTGCCAGTAACACAGAATTTTATTTTAGATTACTAGAATTTGTTTATTGGCATTACTGATCTGGATGAGCTGAAAGCTTCTGGAGAACTAGACTTTTTGCTTATTGATCTAGTTAAATTTGAGGCCTCTTTATCGTAAAAATTATCCTGGGTTGTTTGAGTTTAGTGTCAGAAACTTGGAAGTCACATTGTGCTATTGAACAAACAGTGAATACTGTGGAGATGAAGATTTGAGAAAATGGCAGATGACTTTACCTCTCTCTCCCCAGCAATTTTTTTGGGGGAAGATAATTGAACTGACCAACTACTAGAATATTTTTTGGAACAAGATTCAGTAAGCATGTACACCATGTCATGCTGGTGAAAAGTGAATGTAGATTTTGAGCAGGAGGCTTGGGAGACCTCTGTGTTGTTAAATAACATGGGGATGCCAGGAGAGAGAGGGAATTATAGGAAATACATCAAGGTCAAACATAGTCATTTTGTATTTGAGATTGGTTGAGATTTTTTTATAATTAAACTGAAAGATAAATTCTAGGAAGCTTTACATTTGGAAGTTTGGTTTGACTTCTAATATAATTTAAGTACCTGGCATGCAGTGACTTTAAATAATATAAACACCTGGCTGAAAATATAGATGGAAAAGTTCTAGACATAGTGTTAGCCGATGAGGATGTAAATGGAACAGAGATGTTCTTCCCCCATCTTGGGGACTTAGCCCTTGCTATCTTCTGTCTGGAATACTCCTCCTTCAGAGAGCCACATGACTTGCTCCTTCAGCACCTTTGGGTCTCTATTCAAATGTCACATATTCAGTGAAATTAACCTTAACTTTCCTTAACCTGCTCATAGTCCATGTCTTCCTTCTTTAGTTTGTTTTTCTTCATAGCATTTCATAGTAATTTAATAATATATAAATACATGGCCATATAAAATACATATATTGTATAATTTAAAAAATTCAAAAATATATTTTATTGATTATGCTATTACAGTTGTCCCATTTTCCTCCTTCACTCCCCCCGACCCTGCATGCCCTCTCCCACCCACATTTCCCCCCTTTAGTTTATGTCCATGTGTCATACTTGTAAGTTCTTTAGCTTCTATATTTTCCACACTATTTTTACCCTCCCCCTGTCTATTTTCTACCTACCATCTGTGCTACTTATTCTCTATACCTTTTTCCTCTCTCTCCTCTTCCCACTCCCCTGTTGCTAACCCTCCATGTGATCTCCATTTCTGTGGTTCTGTTCCTGTTCTAGTTGATTGCTTAGTTTCTTTTTGTTTTTGTTTTAGGTGTGGTTGTTAATAATTGTGAGTTTGCTGTCATTTTACTATACATTTTTTTTATCTTCTTTTTCTTAGATAAGTCCCTTTAACATTTCATAAAATAAGGGCTTGGTGTTGATGAACTCCCTTAACTTGACCTTATCTGAGAAGTGCTTTATCTGCCCTTCCAGTCTAAATGAAAACTTTGCTAGATAGAGCAATCTTGGATGTAGGTCCTTGCCTTTCATGACCTGGAATACTTCTTTCCA
The DNA here is from genome assembly GCF_019186645.2 of Phyllostomus hastatus. Lineage (NCBI taxonomy): Eukaryota > Metazoa > Chordata > Mammalia > Chiroptera > Phyllostomidae > Phyllostomus > Phyllostomus hastatus. Next base: position 6,136,773 of record NW_025334017.1, on the reverse strand, counting down.
GCCCCTTCTTGCCTGTAAGGTCTCTTTTGAAAAATCAGCTGACAGTCTGATGGGAACTCCTTTGTAAGTAACTGTCTCCTTATCTCTTGCTGCTTCTAGGATTCTCTTCTTCATTTTTACCTTGGCTAATGTAATTATGATGTGCCTTTGGGTGTTCCTCCTTGGACTCTCTGAGCTTCCTGGAATTCCTGGAAGTCTATTTCCTTTGCCAGAATGGGGAAGTTCTCCTTTATTATTTGTTCAGATAAGTTTTCCACTTGTTGCTCTTCCCCTTCCCCTTCTGGTACCCCTATAATTTGGATGTTGGAACATTTAAAGATGTCTTGGAGGTTCCTAAATGAACATGGAGGTTCATTTTTTTGAATTTTTGTTGCTTCATTCTTTTCTGTTTGATTGTTTCTTTCTTCCTTCTGGTCCACTCCGTTGATTTGTGTCCCAGTTTCCTTCCCATCACTATTGGTTCCCTGCGCATTTTTCTTCATTTCACTTTGTGTAGCCTTCATTTTTTCATCTAATTTGCAACCATATTCAACCAATTCTGTGAGCATCCTGATCACCAGTGCTTTGAACTGCGTATCTGATAGGTTGGCTATCTCTTTGTCGCTTAGTTGTATTTTTTCTGGAGTTTTGATCTGTTCTTTCATTTGGGCCTTTTTTTTTGTCTTGACATTCCTGTTACGTATGAGGAGCAGAGCCTTAGGTGTTCACCAGGGTGGGGTAGCCCATGTTGCTAGGTTGTGATGCTGTATCTGTGGGAGAGTCGGAGAGGGAACAATGGTGCTGGCTCTGCTCTCTGCTAATTTCAGTTACTTCCCCCACTTTCCCCAAGCATACTGAGTCTTTCTGGTGCTGATTTCTGTGTGGGTGGACTTGTGCATGTTCTAGGACCCTTGGGTCTAGTTCATTGGGTCTCTCCAATGAACTCTCCTATGAGGCTGGGAATCTCTCCCTGTGTCTCAACCCCCACAGATGTTTTCAGTTGGTGTTTTAAGGCTCTATTTCCTGGCGCTGGGATCCTGGGTTGTTCGGTCTGTCTCACTGCCTAGTTTTGCCTGGTTTATCTTTGCGCGAATGTGGGTCCACCCATCCGCCTACACCGCACCCCTCCACAATTCCCCTCCTTGCTGGGTCTGCTTACTGCCACCTTGCACATCTTGGATCCACCAGCCACCACCTTTCTTGCCGCAACCCTTCCCCACCCGGCCACCTGACTCCTCCCCTTCTGCTGGTCTGGATGAATGTGTCTACTTTAACCCCTTGGTTGTCGGACTTCCATGCAGTTCAGTTTTCTGTCGGTACTGGTTGTTTTTTTGTTTCTAAATGTTTGTTGTCCTTTTTTTTGGTTGTACAAGGAGGCACAGTGTGTCTACCTACACCTCCATCTTGGCTGGAAGTCCAAAAATATATATACTGTATAATTTATAAACACAAATATAGTGATTTAATGATAATCTAGATGGAATTTAGGGGAACTATAAACTAAGTAGCAAGAGATAAATTTAGAATGGCAGGTGGGAGGCAAATAATGGAAGCTCCAAAATGTAAAGTTTCCATGGGAAACTATGTATGGTGTATACATAGTATTTTACAAAGAGCAGTGGGATCATTGTTCTATGTTTCATGGTTATGAAATTTTTGCTCATTCACCAAATACTTATATAGCACCTACTATGCAAGTTTAGGTACTGGGAACACCAATGACAAAACACGCAAAAATCATTTCCCATCTAAAATATTTTCTCTACTGAAATGTAATCAACTTCATTGATCAGAAGAGGTGACATCCTTTAGGAAATCATTTACAAAAACAGGCTTGATGTTCAGATGAGGTCAACTGGGATGATGCTTTTGACAAGGAAAAAAAAGAGTGTTTGAAATGATGTGGGGAGTGAACATGCAGAGCTTACTGAGCGCTTTGAGAATTTGTAGATGGAGAGAAATGAGGAGTCTGATGACTCTAAGATTTGAGTCTCAGTAGCTGGAAGAATGGTGGAGCTCTTAAGGAATACCAGAAAGGGGGACTACGAATCTTTTGGTGGAAAATTGTGGTGTTCACTTTGATATGTTTTGGATTTGACAGTTGCCATTCATTCAAGTGGAGATGCCCAGGAAGGGGGATGGAAATGCAGATGTGTAACTCAGGAGTGATGCCACAGACCAGGATTCATTGCAGCAGCTGATATTTACTTGTGTGCCATTTAAATGTAGCTCTAGGTAAATGAGTTAATGTAAAGGCACAGAGTGTCTTCTTCATCTAGTGTCATGGGATATCAGCTGCAATTTTAATTTGCCATCCTATCACTATTGCTATCGATCACAGGAATGGTCGCTGTTCCTGAATAAGTGTGATCATGTAGTACTTTACCAGTGGACACTGTATTCCTGAGCCTAGGGAGTGGCTATCCTGGGCCCTTACTTTACACACTGTGGTTGTAGCTCCAACCGTAGCATCTGTTGTCCTTATCTATGTCAATAATTAATCCATTCTTGAAACTTAGTAAGCTGCTCACTCAATAATAAACCACTAGTACAATCTACTGCTTATTATTAAGAAATATTAATGTGAGAATAAGAGATTTAAGATTAGATTTATATTCCTAAAATTGCCTTAGTTTATGACACATTTTATGCTCATTGATAATGGGTTTACATTCTTCATGTTTTTACTTTTTAAATGATGATATAGAGAATGCCACTTAGACTATTTTGGTGAAAAGCTCTATATCAGAGCAAAAAGCTCAATCCACCTTTTGTCTACTCTTAGATATAACTTCATTTTCAAGAAATACTATGTTTCGTCTATCAGAGCCCACATTCAGATTATAATAAAAATTTTATTTTGTTAGGTTTTTTATGCTATATACACATCTGAAATACCTGATGTAAGTAACTAATGGACTGCTTTTGCTTCACATTCCACATCTCTTTTATAGGAGTGTGCTTTGGTTTCAGGCAAGTAATGGGAAACCCAACTAAAATAGTAAGAAAGTTCTCCTCTCACATCACAAGCAGTCCAAGGGCCGTTCCAGGGTTGGTTAATTCAGCTTCTTGAGGCATACTCATATTTCCAAAGGCTAGTTTTTGTCTGTTTTTCTGCAAGCCATTTCAGAATTTTGGCTTTTTGTTTTTGAGTTTTTCACTCAGGGCTGTAAGATGGCTGTATCACCTCTTACAACCATGAGTGAAAAAGCATCAAATCCTCACAAATTAATAGTGAAAGGTTGTAAGAGGAGATGCTTTATTATCTTGTGTTAAGATAGATTTATTGAGATGATTTACATACCATAACATTCATCCATTTTTAGTGTACAAGTCAATGGCTTTAGAATATTTACAAACTTTGTAACCATCATCATATTCTAATTTTAGAACACTTTTGTTACCCCCAAAAGAAACAGTCGCACTCCATGTCCTATCCCCTCAGCTCTAGACAACTGCTAGTCTGTGCTCCATCTCTATGGATTTTCCCATTCTAGACATTTAATATAGTGGAATCATGCAATACATGGTGTGTTCCAATAGCCTTCTTTCACTTAGCATAAAGTTTTAAATCTGTATCAGTACTTCATTACTTTTTATTGCTGTAGAGTATTCTGTTACATGGATATACATTTTGTTTATACATTCATCAGTGGGTGTTCGGTGATTGGCAGTTTTTGGCAATTGTGAGTAATGTAACTATGAACATTTGTGTAGTATAAGTTTTATGTGTATGTGTGTTTTCATTTCTCTTGGTTATGTACCTAGGCGTGGAAATGCTGAGTCATCTGGTAATCATTTGTTTAACATTTTAGGAATTGTTAATTTGTTTTGCTATGTGGCAGTATCATTTTACAATCCCACCAGCAGTTCCAATGTTACCACATTCTGGCGAATACTTGTTATTGCCTGTCTTTTTGGTTATAGTCCTTTTAGTGGGTATGAAGTGGCATCTCATCATGGTTTTGACTTGCATTTCCCTAGTGAGTAATCATATTGGGCAACTTTTCATGTACTTATTTGGCCATTCCTATATCTTTCTAGTCAATCTTTTGCTAGTTTAAAAAATTGGGTTATTTGTCTTACTGACTTGTATAAGCTTTTTATCTATTATAGACACTAGTATTTTATCAGACACGATTTGCAAATATTTTCTTTTATTCTGTGGGTTGTCTTTTCACTTTCTTGATGGTGTTACTTGATACCCAAGTGTTTGATTTGGGTGAAGTCTAATTTATCACTCTCTTTACCTTATTGGTTGTGGTTTTGGTGCCATTGACATCTTTTTTTTAAGTAAAAATTTTTTTAAGTAACATAATACAGAAAAGTGCTCATATCACAGTGTACAATTCATTGCATTTTCATAATGTGAAAATACCTATGAAGCCAGAATTAATAAACACAACATAACCAATATCCCAGAAGCTTTTTTCATGCCTTCTCCAAGGTTAACCATGATTTTGACTTCTAATATTATGGATGAGTTTTGTCTGTTTTGAGATTTTTATATAGATTGAATGATACAATATGGCCAGCTCTATTTTACTCAGCATTAAGTTTATAGACTCATCTACATTGTGGTGTGTACTTTTTTGTCACTGAAATTGTTTTTATTGTTCTTTAGTTACGGTTGTCACCATTTTCCCCCATTGCTCTCGCCTGCCCTGCCCACTCCCCTGCCCCATTCAATCCTCCCTTCTGTTGGCCTTGTCTGTGGATCCTTTGTACATGTTCCTTGATGACCCTTTCCCTATTTTGCCCCATTATCCCTCTCCCCTCCCCTCTGGTCACTGTCAGTTTGTTCCTTATTTCCATGTCTCTGGTTCTGTTTCGCTCACTTGTTTGTTTTGCTGATTAAGTTCCCCATATAGGTGAGCTCTTATAGTGTTTGTCTTTCACCACCTGGCTTATTTCACTTAGCATAATACCCTCTGGTATGTAATTTTGATTGGCTTGTTTTCATGTGTAGCATTTCACTATGTGAATTTTCCACAGTATATTTTTCTACTCTTTTTAGATATTTGGATGGCATTCAGATCTGGTCTGTCAGAATAAAGCTTCTGTAAATATTCTAAGTCTTTTGGTGAACATACTGTATACTTTAAAGTGTGGCCTGGGTTATAGGATAGACTTAGTTCAGTTCTAGTGGATACTGCTATACTCATACTAATCCATTCTGTTACTACTTCTTGAGTCTTCTTAAAGAACTAGGAAACATTTTTCCAGAAGTCTTCCTCCCTCCTGCCATCCAGAAGAATTCCCCTCATGTATCTCTGGTTAGAATATCTATACATGCAGTTTCCTGAAACAGTCATTTCAAGAGAAATGACAAGGCTGTAATTGTCTTAGCTTAATCAAGAGTCACCCTCTGGGGTTGAGGAGGGGGTCTAGCATTCTCATAAACTGTTGACCTTCTGATACATAAATGCAATGGGGTTCTGTTCTGTGGAGGGGCTGGGAGGGGAATGTGTGGTGAGTGAAGTCAGGTGCTGAAAAAAGGAACATTCGGTTAAATCAATTAGATGCCTATCTGAAAAAGTGAGCTATTCACCCTATTAGATATCTCTTCTGCAATTATTCTGACAATTTACTAGGTCTTTCAGTTTCAGGACAGCTTAATATAGTAAGTGCTCAATAAATGTTTTCTAATAATGATTACGTTTTCTCATTTTAAAATAAAATTTTCAAAATATTATATTTTCATTGGGCTTGCCATCATAGACTAAATGTCTACCTTTGTATAGTATTGTTAGTTCTCACTTTTAACTTTATTACAATGCCTATTGAAAATGTGCTGTATAAAATAAACAGGGAGAGGTTAAGAATGGTATAGGAAACAGAGAAGTCAAAGAACTTATATGTACAACCCATGCACATGAACTAAGGGGGAGAATGCTGGAGGGTTTGGGGGTGCAGGGTGGAGGAGGGATAAGGAGGGAAACTTGGGGAAACTGTAATAGTGTGGTGGACTTCATCCAGGAGAGTCCGCCTGTTATGGCTGAAGGAGAAAATAAATGCACAGACGACAGCAATCCTGTGGAGAAAAAGGGAACAACATGGCTACTCTCTCAAGGGGAAAGTATCTATGAGTGCCTTGGCCACTGTCTCAAGAGGAGAGCGCCCTGACCCTTGGCTAGACAGACTTTCATTGTTTTTCTCGGGGCTTACATCAGATAAAGATTTATTATCTATTACATAGAATATTGTTGTCTGCATTTTAGGTATAATCAAGGAAATGAAAATAACATACAGAGGGGAATGGTGGCAAGCTGATTAGCTCTGTCCTTGGGTGAATTCACACAGGCTTTGGAAATTACCTTGAAGATAGTTGATACACATTTGTTATTTTAGATCAAGGTGATGGAGTTTTAGCAAGAGCAAGCCATAACAGTCTGTATGCATTTTCTAGGCCTGATTCCCACCGGAAAACTCGGTTTGAAGGTCTGGCTCCTGCCTACCACTTTGCGTCTGTAGGTTTTCTATACAGACCTGAGTACATTTGCCAGACTGAAACAAACCGGTCCTCTACATAATAGCATAATCAATAAAATATACTTTAAAAAAAACAAAAAAAGAAAATGTGATGTGAAGTGTTCACTTACTCACAGGTGGCAAACACAAGGCCCACAGGCCGAATCTGGCGCTCCGCCTGGTTTTATCCTGCCCAGCACCTTGTTTCTACCTGGTGGCCACACTGAGCTCCTTGCCCCTAGTTGAGGAGTAGTTACATTTATACAGTCCTGAAATTATACTCGGCCCTTTGAAGGTAACTGCAAGGCTGATGTGGCCCCCAGTGAAAATGAGTTTGACACCCCTGATTACATGGTGTTACCATTTTCCCACAGAAACGTGTTTTTATTATACTTTTATTCCTGTTAAAGGCTTAACAGCAAATTAATTAAAAACATCTAACACTGTATTATATAAAAGCAAAGATAATAAAATAATTGTATATCTCTAAAATCATTTTGGATAGCAAAATTATCTTCTGAGTTATGTTCTTTTAAAGCAAGAGAGGCTCTTGCTTTTCTAAGGGGCCTGTTTCAATGAGTACATATACACATAAAAATACAGTTTTGTTCATTGATATATTTTATTTGTATAAAACAAATTGCTATCTGTAATAAGAACTTGTAGAAAACAATAATTTTGTTTCTGTTTCTTGAATTTACTTAGGTTTTTGGAAAATGGTTTGGGTGGCTAAAATAATAAGGGCGTGAGCAGTGCAGTATATGAGCTAGTTAGATAGCTGTGACCGCTGGGACCAGACACAGGAAGTGTGAAGCAGAGAGAGAGGCCGGCCAGGTCTGGAGGGGCAGGCCCAGTGCGGGGCAAGATCAGGAGTAAGTGAAGTCCTCATTTTCTAACTGGTGTTGTTGCCTATCTGCCTTCTGAACATTTAAAGAGCTTTCACCATTGATGATTATACATTTTGGATTATGTATGAAATGTAATCATCTTGTTTTAGAAATGTTTTTCCCCTGTGTCATTATGAGCTGTACAAAATTGAAGTGCCTTGTCATATAAACGCAAGTGTAGTTTCCTATCTGAATTGTGCTTTCCCTGGTTCACACCCATTGATGCCTTTCCTGTTCTTAGTTGACCTTTTTTTACCCAAGCTGTTTTGGTACAAGTTCCACCTCAATTAACAAAAGTGACACTTTACCTTGTCACGACATTGGAAACAACTTGGACACTGTGTTTTAGGTCAGTAGTAGGTTTAAGTCCAATTTTCTAAAGTGTTCTTTAAAACAAGTTGGTTCATATTTGGTTACCTACTGCACAGCACTGCATGTTAGCAGGAAGGTCTTACAGAAATCTTAGGGGAGCATGGTTCTCTTTAACTAGTCCTAGAAATGATGTGGTTCATGGTGAGTTTGCCAAAGGATCATCCTGTGTGCACCTACCTCTCTGGAACAGTCGGTGAGTTGGATTAGTTTGTTATCATGTTCAAGTACACTGCAAACATACAAATAAGGAAGTACTTTGTGGTAAAAGCATAGGTGTAGATTTTTACAGAGCTTTTTGTTTGTAAGATTTGGACAACCCTCTTCTGTAGTCATTTAACTGTAGACAGGGGAAAATTCCTCCATTCCATGGGGAATGTTTTTGGTGAAATTTGGTTCCATATGTCTCTATGTATACATTTATTTGTTTAGCCTGTCAAGTTAACTCTTGTCACAATATTTTGAAGATACTATTTATAGTATTGGAAAGTTTTATGTCCCTTGCATTATTTTATAGCCATGGAGTTAATGCAAGATTCATTTTACTCCAGCCCTCAGGGACTTGTGGGGACAGAGTTAACACTTCTGAAAAATACCCATGTGCTGGGCACGAGCCATCTCTATGTAGTTATTAAAATATCCCTTAGAGGTAGATGTGATGCCCACTAAAAAAACAATTTAAAGATTTTATTTATTTATTTTTAGAGAGAGGGGAAAGGAGGGAGAAAGAGAGGGAGAGAAAGATCAATGTGCCCCAACCAGGGCTGAACCCACAACACAAGCATGTGCCCTGACTAGGAATTGAACCAGAGACATTTTGTTTTGCAGGATGACGCCCAACCAGCTGAGTCATACTGGTCAGGGGTACGCCTATTTTTCAGCTCAGTAATTAGGTCAAGAGATGTTAAGTTGCTCAAGGTGCCATGGGTAATGGCTGAGACTCGGACCAGCTACCATTCTCCTCCCTCTACAATATGTGCCTTCTCTTATTTCTAATAAAATTGTTCTGATTTTTACTTTAGATAAGTGCAAAAAAAAGGAGAGAGAGAGAAAAATGAAAGCATGTGAGTATTCTGTGCTACCAGTGAGGATTAAAATGGTTTTTCTTTAACATTTTCAGATAAGTGCATTTTATTGTAATTTGTAGCATTTTGAATATTGTAATTGAATTTTTAAAATATTGTTCCTGAAAATTACTTTATTGGGTAATGTATTCAGTGTATAAGGTTGGGAATGTGAAAATTGACAGTGTTATTTCATAGAGAAATGAAATAGCACTGAATTTTAAATCTAATTAAAATTGCTTTATATGCATTCTTATGACTAAAAAGGGCTTATTACTGTAATTGTTATCACCAGCTTACCTGAAACAGTTAATGTATAGTGAACCAAAAGTATCACACTTTTAAAAATTATACAAAGACATTTTTTAAGTGCATTTCCTATTAAGGAATTTGAACTGTACCCAATGGACAGTAAGAAGCCCCCGACGAACTTTCCCAGGAGGGGACAAGACCAGGTTTGCACTGTTATAACTGCTGGATGGAGGATGAATTTGGAAAGCTGACTTTGGAAGCATGGAGGTGGGTTAAAAGATCTGGGCTGTAATTCTAGTAATAGGTTATCGATGTCTACACTAAGGAATTGTTCATGAGAATAAGCAGAACACATGGGTTTGGGAGATTTTACAGAGGTAGAAAAAGGCAGGACCTAGGTCTTGGTTGTTTGTAAGGGAAGCAGGGTGAGGGAAGAGATTTCTGGCTTGGGTCCATTAATGCAGCTAGGAGCAAACAGGAAGACATAGGTCTGGGAGGTGGTGGGGGGACTTCAGTTATGAAATGCTAACTTTAAAATATTTCAGTAGGTAGTTTAGTAAAGGGATCTAGACTCAGGGCCAAGTTTTTGGCTAAAGATGTTGATTTTGGGATTATAGGTCCCTAGATGACAAATGAAGACACAAGGGCAGATAAAATCGCTTAACAAGGATGTGCTGATTGAGAAGAGAGTAGGTAAGACAGTGGAGCCCTGCCAGAACCACAGGTGGTGGCAGGTGACGGAAATGAGTAAAGCAGCCTGAGGTGAATGGCTGCTGAGGAAGACAGCCCTGGGGAGCGTGCTGCCAGGGCACCCATGAGAAGGGGGTGGTTCAAGAAGAACAGGCAGGGCTCTCTGATGCTGTAGAGCAGTCAAGGCAGACAAAAGGTGTGACTGAGCAGAAGAAGGTTCTTGGTGAATTGGGGAGAGCAGTTTCTCCAAAGAGGTAAGGATGAGAGACGACTTTCAGTGGCCTGTGGAGGAAGAGGGCTGGGAGGAAGTGGTGATGGGGAGTGCAGATAAGGCTGTGAAAAAGTCTGTTGCCAATGAAAGCCACTAGGAGAGTATGTGAGGTCAAGGAAGGGATTTTTTTTTAAAGGTGAGGAAAATTTGCACAGATTTATAAGATGATGAGCAGCTAATAGGGAGCTATCAGGTCAAGGCTCAGGAGAGTAAAGAACTGATGGACCAAGCACTGGAAGTGGTCAGGAGAAGAATGGAGAGGAGAGAGCCGAGGCACAGGTCGACTCCTAGATGAGAGGGATGAAAACTCAACATTGGGTCAGGAAGAAGGATGAAAGGACGGCAGGATGTGTTGGCAGGGAGCAAAAACAGCTCAGATAGTTTTACTTGTTCTTCCAGGCAGGAGATCTTGGTTAGAATATTAATGATGTTTTACATCATCATCATGAGAGGTTGCAAAGTGGTGACTTTCGAGTTGGATTTAGGGGTGGATCCAGCTGGCACTGTGCTTTTTAAATTTTGGTATTTAACCACCCTTGGGAGGGGTGCCGATTTTCTGGTTTTCACAGCTCTCCCTCTCCTTGCCTCATTATTCTTCCCCTCATTTATCAGCCAAGTTCCTGGACACCCTTGAATTTGACTCTGATGGAAGTGACCTGGCTTTCTAGAGTGGAAAACATTGTTAATTATTTTTAAACTTTAAGAAAATAAACAGTTGAGTTCAGGCAGGATAATGAGAAGATAACTAAACTGAACGGAGATGAACATTTTATTTTCAAAGACTGTGCTCTTTATTTTCTTTTTCTTCTATTTATTTAAAAAAATTATAGTTGACAAGCAATATTGTATTAGGTATACAACATAGTGATTCAACATTTATGTACCTTACACAATGGTCACCACGATAAGTCTAGTAGCTGTTCGGCATCATATATAGTTGGAAAGATACTGCTGACTACATCCCTACGCTGTACATTACATCCCAATTACTTATTTTTATAACTGGAAGTTTGTATTTCTTAATCCCCTTCCTCTCTGGCAAACATCGGTTTGTGCTCTGTAGCAATAAGTTCATTTCTATTTCATTTTGTTTGTTCATCTGTTCTGTTTTTTGGGCTCCACATATAAGTGAAATCACATGGTGTTTGTCTTTCTTTGTCTGACTTACTTCACTTAAGACTGTGGTATTTAAATACAACCATGCCTACCTTTCTGCTGCATCTCCTCCTTTTCCTCCCCAGTCTAACTGGCTCTAGTCTGCATTTACTTGACATTTACCAGGGGCTTTCCAGATAATACCTCTTGCCCTTGCATGGCCTTACACATTAGATAGTGTGATCTCTCATTTACAGCTGGGATTCCGAGAGCGCAGGTAATTTTCCTAGGAGTTTGTAGAAAGATTGCTCATTCATACCAGGTGTCACACCAGGTGTGATTGTACAAGACTGTACATTCATACCATGTGCTCTTGGTGTTGTGCACAGCCTGACTGGATTACAAGCCATTTCTTGGGTTGCACACCATCCATTTCTCTACCCTAGTTTTTCTTGTCTCTGGAGGGAATGATGTTTGTCATTCCTTCACATGTTGTGTGAACATTCACACTGTGAATTCTACCCTGATCAGTGTTCTACCCTCCCTATTTGGAGGAAAGAGCTGGCTTAGAGGTGGGGGACCCAAACTACTTGGTTCATGTCCTGGCTCTCGTTAGCTGTGCAGCATAGGACAGCCTTCTTCACCTTTGGTCTCTCCATTTTCTTCTTGTTAAGGTGGGGTGTTGGGGGTAGCCATAGAATTAGTGAGGACTGAGTGAGGTAATGTTTGCAAAGAACAGTGCCTGGTGGAGAATGTAACCTTGGAGCTCATTAAATAAATACAAATACCCAAACTATCAATTTTGTATTTTTATTTATTCACACCCTGGATTTTTTAATAAAAAGACTTAAGGTCATTGTATTTACAATGTTGAAAGCAGTGGACACTACAACCATAGACATTACCGACACTCAATAAATGTTTTGATGGATGCTGACATTACTCCAGAACTCATCTGTCAGTTGTAGTTCTTATTTGGCGGTAGAAGGGGAAAGATTACAGGCATTAGGCACTGACTCACTGTTCAAGGTGAACAGATGCGATCTATATGTGACTTATATTCCATAACACCAAGACGCTTTGACAGTCTCTTTACCTTTTTTATTTTATGGAACATGAAATGAAATATAGAGAATTTAAGTTAACAGCAATTTAGTTGTAGCCATAACCAACAATTCAGATATTTTTCTTTTAGAAAATAAGAGAGTGGGTATTTCTTGGAAAACCAAGAAACCAGTGTCTAAGTTTCACTTTTAACTGCTTCTCATCTTACTCTTAATAAAATCTTTCAAAATGGTGCACTGTTTTGTTTCTTTATCCCTATGACTGTTCCAACAACCCTCCCCAACCTTTCAAAGTGAATGCCCTTCATAAAGGAAGCTCCACTTTTTGGAGAAGAGCTCTAACAGTATTACTATGCCCTGCTTCTAAGAGGGCAACAATAGCAAAGTAAACAAAAGGAAATCAGCATTCAGAGAGAAAATCATCTTGCTTTGAAAAAAATCTTTTTGTAAATTACATAGAACTAGTGCCTTTTTAAATGAGGATTCTGAACCCTAAGAGCACTCACCATAAATACCTTCTGATATTAATGTATTAATGGATGAAGGTGTTCTTAAATGCTCTGGTAGATCCTCTTGTTCCTTTTACTTTTATAAGAAGATACATAATTAAGTTTAGACAAACATAACAAGGAGGTGACAGAGATAGAGTTTCAAATAATTTATTTTCCATTCCATGCTTTATAGCACCTTGTCATTATTGTATCTGTCTACGCCTTGAATGTCCTTCTTTGACAAATAGCTGCATGGTATATTGACAATGACATCTTAAAGTGCAGGGGCACCTGAAAATAATATACACTAACTCTCCATTTCTGTGCAGGTGAATGGCTGCTTCAGGTCATTAATTGTGAGTCTGGGGCTTTCTCTGCTGTTTCTCTATTAGTTAATGCTCCCATTTCGTTTTCAAACATTTCACCAGCCCCCCCTCCACACCTTTTTAAAGTTTTCAGTATTTAATACGTTCTTTCCTTCAACTCCTAATGTCATAAATGTAGTTGAGACAGTAACTTTTTTTCCATTTTCTAATTTTATAGCTCTTTCCGAACGCTCTGAGGATGGGTATTTTGGGAGTGAGAGCATGGTTGATGTGAGAAACTTGGCTCCCAAAACTCAAAAGCTAGCTGAATTTTTTACAGCTCTCTGTAGTTGAATTTCTTTGTGACGGAGGTAAACAAGCAAAGTCAGGGCCTAGGCGCCAGGCTGTGCTCCTGACGACGCCTTTTCCTCTGTGAATCTGTACCAGGTGGTGGCCTGGCTCGGAGGAAAGTTCTTGATGACTAGAGTTTGGCAGAAAAATGTTTTTCAGGTCATTTGCATCTGTTCACAAGTGCATTGAGTACTTCTGACATAAACATTTATAGCAGTCTGTGATTTTTTCAAGTTTTACTTTTCCTCATTATAGGATTAAAGAATACTAAAAATGAAAGGTGAATTTTGCTTTAACTCAAGTATACTGATCTTCCTCATTAAAAAGCAATCACTACTTATTGATGTGTTCTGATACTGCCCACCTGGCCCCACTCAGTTTATGCTAAGTTCTTCGTGTCTGCCACTGTTCCTTCTGTTTGTAGTACAATAATCCCAATAATCTTCCTAATAATCTTTGAAAAATATATCCCAAATCTTCTTTTATCCTCATTTTTTTTGTTTTGTTTCTCTGTAGCTATTGTAACCTTGACACTGTGGACCAGTCTTTTTTCTAGAGAGTCTTTCTCCTTTGTCCTAACAGGACCTGGGAATTTCCTGGGCCTTCTCCTTTTCCTTGTGTCACCATTTCCCAAAGCTTAAGTCCTTGCCCTTCTGTCACTCTCCTTCATGACTTGACCTGTAGGTGTGACCGGACTCTGTGGGGCTGTCTCTAGGTATCAGAAATAGTTGCATTCTGTACCATTAGCTGTTCTTGTTCTGCATCTCTTACTTGTGGGAGACCAACTGAACTGTTCTGATAGAACTCATCTACTACTGAGCTCATATTACTTTTGATAAGCGATTTAGGGTAGAAACCTCAGTTATCCCTCTTTTTTCATATCATTTGGTTCAAGTTGTATTTCTGTCCCCATCCATCATCTCTATCTCCAATCTATTTGTCTTTCAAAGGCCTTCTAAGGTCTAGGAGGAGAGGTAGAATTGAGAGAAGCAGGGAACAGCATTTCAAGTGAGTGGAACATAAACAGAATGGGGGGATGTTGTGAGGGGTCAGAAGATATACTTGATTTGAGTGAGTGTCTTAGGGATAGTTAGAATGGGGTTAGAGAAATTTAAGCCTGATATGGGTAAAATAAAGAAATCGGACATTTTTGAGCAGAGAAAATGTGGTGAAACCTGCATCAAAGAGAGATTCATTGGACTTTGTAATGTAAACAGTTAAGGGCCAGCCAAGGCTTTGGTGAGTTGGAGATAAAGGGTGGAAGTTCAAGGTCTGAAGCCCGGGAAACTGGGGGCTCCATCAAGAGACTGGGAGGGTTCCTTTTTTTTTTTTTAAAGGAAATTGATGTCAGCTCTAGAAATATTGAGCTCAGTTGACATGAAGCCATTTGAAAGGAAATGTCCATTAAGCATCTGAGGATGAGAGACTTCACAGAACTTGTGTGAGCATACTGGGCTAGGGAAGGAAATTTGTGTCATAATTGCCTTAGCAGTTTTTACTGCTTTTTCCATTTCTCATGATTCATTCTTTTGTATTTTAATGCTGTCATGTTATTTATGTTAATAATAAACCTCATTTATCTTGAAGATAGCTTTCTGTTAGGCTGCCATGAGATCTTCAAACTTATTTTCTCAGTGACAAATAAATGATTATAAGGCTACAGCATGTCACAGTTTCATAACTTTGGACAAATTTATTGCTATGAGTTAAGTACATTAAGATTAACATTTCACAGGTACTAATGGCACAGCAGGATAATTGATGGTAAGCAGTTTGAATTTGTGAGCCTTATGGGAAAAGCTCAGTCAAAGATTTTCTCTGAAACCATGAAGAGGATGTTTATGATTATTATCCCATGGTAAGATTTTTTTAAATAGGAAGGAATGATGGTCACAATGCTGATAGAGTGATCATGTATCTTTGCTTTTTTTTTGTTTCTTTGTAATATATACACTGTCAGTAAACACGAGGACACCTATCCACATACATTGAGGTGTCTCGGGTTGGGGAGTGTCGGGGGAAAACAGAAGAACTGAGGAAAGGCTCAGTTTTAATTGTTATAGAAAACTACGTTCCTCTACTCTGACATACCTGAGTTGGGAGGAAGCCAAAACTTTTTGTCTTTCTAGGGAGAATGAGTGAAGGGAGGGCGGAGAACTGCCTATTGTTTCAGGTGAAAAAGGATTCTTGTTCCTTTTTTTCCCAACTATTTTTGTTGGTGGCCATAGTTGGAGTTTGGGTTCAAACCTCAAGAAGCAGCCCCTGTGCCACCTGATGGACTGTGTGTTCACAAGGTTCTAGAAGGCCTGAGTGAGACTGAGCTCTGCCTGAGGTCATCTTTAGTCCAGTGGGCCCTCGAGGAGTGAAGTGACCGAGCAGAGTGGGACTGTCTGAGTGTAGGCAGTAGATGTAGCAATAATACCATTTAACCCTTTTACTCCTTAGAAATGGTGAGAGACGTCTGTATGCTTGGTCTTCACTACAAATTGTTAAGCTGCTCTCCATCTTCAAAATTCATCACTCTTCTTCTATGCCTTTGCTGGCCATACCTACAGCAAAATGTGATAATACAGGAATAGAGAGAGTACTATGGGAGGTCAGGGAAAGGTATGAAGAAGCCACGCTTTTAACATATAACACTCCTTATGTTAGTCTGATGCCCAAAGAAGTTAGTGCCTGTGAAGTTCACAGAACTGAAGAGTTGTGGAACTGAAACAAGAATCTAAAGCTTGTGATTCCTAGCGTAGGGGTCTTTTATGAGAGCATGTTGCCTCTAAGAACTGATCAGCACAGTTGCAGAGGTGTGCTGTGTTTCTGCCTCTGCATTCTGTACTCAGTGATAGGTAGGCCAGACACACCCCAGAGCCTGTCTCAATCAGGCTTTGAAGTTCATCTTCCAGCTCCCTGGCCTGATAACAACCATCTGCTTGGACCTCCACTGAGCCTCCCTTAGAAGCAGTGGGCCACTTCTTCATTTTCTAAACCATATTCTTAGTATCACATGCCTTTCCATTCAAAACCATTTGTTTCTAAAAGAAATTTGGAGCACATATCCTTAATATGTCCATATTTATTTAAAAATTATATTCATGTACTAATATGTATTTTTATTTTCTTTATCTCTCTCTCTCCTTCCTTCCTTCTTTCCTATCTACCTACCTATCTATCAAATGTATTTTTTGAAGCATAGGAGAATCGAAATTGAAAAGGCACTGGATAAATATGAGCAGAAGTTCTAATTTGTTCTTTCTGATAATCAGTGGGTTGTTGTGTCCCCCATTTCCCTTCCCCAAAGGCACCATGTTTAGTGTTAGGAGAATAACTTCCAAATATCATTTTAGAGCCCTGTCTTTATTCCTACTAGTCTTGTTCAGATTTAAAACTCCATTCATCTTTATACTTTTTTTCCCATTTTTTTGTACAACCTGTGTCAGTTAGGGTTCTCCAGAGAAACAGGTATATGAGGTCTGTCCAGAAGGTATCCAGCCATGTGCTCTGAAAAATAGACATTTACTGAAGAAGATGCAAGATGCAATAAACATTTTACATAGGACAATGACACCTAAGTCCCCTTCAAAGTAGGCACCTTGGGACCTCACACAGTTCCCCCAATTACCATCAGCTGCCCCAATGTATTTTCCTGAATGTCATCAATGGTCTGAAATCTTTTACCTTTCAAAGGTGATTTTAGTTTTGGGGAAAAACAAGGAGTCACAGAACACCATATCTGGGCTGTAGAGAGGTTGAGTCACCTGGGTGATTTAATGTTTTGCCAAAAAACTTTGCATGAGATGTGATGCATGAACAGGCATGTTGTCTTGATGAAACTGACAATTTACAGTTGCCCATAGCTGCAGCCTTCTGAACATCTGAATAGTTTCCATGAAGAATATTCAAGTTTAATGCAAAATTTGATGCGAATTTATTGCTGTACTCTCTCAATCATTTTGAATGCAATGGCCACACAGTACATGTGCTCACTCAACAGCATCTACTGCCCTCACTGACTTGTAGAGTGAAGTCGTCATTGCTGATGTATGTACATTCCAGTCTGCTTTCCTTGGCTGCCAGGTTACATCGACGTTTCACAAACTGTTCCCATTATGTTAATGATGGCTGGACTTTTTCCGGACAGACCTTGTATATCTGAACAGATCCTTGTCTATCTCTGTGGCTATGTCTGTCTCTGTCTGTCTGTCTGTCTACTGAAAGATGAATTAAGATTCATTTTAAGGAAATGGCTCATGTGATTGTGGAAACTGGCAATTTAGAAATCTTCAGGACGGGCCAAAGATTGGAAACTCAGGTGAAATTTTTATGTTACTATGTGGAGGTAGATTGCCTCTCCTTCAGGGACCTCACCCTTTGCTTTTAAGGCTTTCAGCTAATAGAGGAGGCCCACCTATGCTATGGAAGGTAATCTGCTTTACTCAAAGTCTACTGGTTTAAAGGTTATCAAATCTAAAAAAACTACCCTCATGCTGACATCTAGGCTAGTGTTTGACCAAAACACTGGGCACCATAGCCTGGCCATGTTGGCACATAAACTTAACCATCCCACATGTTTATCATCATTTTTCAGCTGGAACTTTTTTGGTCGCATCCTAGCTTATCTTCCAGCCTCCTATGCCTAACACTTCCAGTTCACCCCCATACTGCCAAAAGGACCTTTGAAGGAAACACATTGGTATGGGGGAGTTTGTATGAGTCTAAGCAACATAAGTAATAATAATATTCACTGCAGTATTGCTTTAGTGATTCCAAACACACAATTATGATAAAATTCAAAGTTCTGTGCAGTCAGAACCCCTTTAACTTCCTAGCCTCTTCTTTCCCATCACTGCCAGACTTATGTACCCCTTAGCTACCCACAGTTACTCTTAGTTCTTCATAAGTACTGATAATTTTCCTGTATCTATGTGGCTTTTCTTTTTGGAACAGAGCAACACTAATATGAGGGGAAATACAAGATGATGGGGGGGAAAAACAGGACTATGGAAGAGCAGAAATTGATGTGAAAAATTCAGGGTTTTGTGATCTGAAAAAAATTCATTAAGATGAGGGAAAGGTGAGATAGATGGTGTTATAGGCTGAATTGTGCCCCTACTCCATTCATATTTTGAAGTCTTAACTCCTAGTACATCAGAATGTGACCATAGTTGGAGACAGGATCTTTGCAGAGGTAATTAGACTAAAATGAGGTTGTTAGGGCAGGGCCTAATCCAGTGTGACTGGTGTCTTACAAGAAGAGGAAACTGGGACACAGACATGCCCAGAGAAAAGATGATGTGAGGACACAGGGGGAAGGCAGCCATCTGCAAGTCAAGGAAAGAGGCCTCAGAAGCAACCAAACCTGCTGACACCTTGATCTTGGACTCCAGCCTCCAGAACTGTGAGGAATAAATAGATCTTTATTATTTGCACTGTTCAATCTGTGGTTCTTTGTCATGGTAGCCCTAGCAGACTAATACAGGTGAAGTGAGGAAAGGTTTCGGGAGCACAGAGTGAGCTGAAGCTAAGAAGCAATAAACTGTAGAGTGTTATATTTGTGGATTGTGCATCAAGGTTACTACTACATAAAATTAAATATGTACTAGGTTATAACAGATCTCCAGAAGGTGCTGGAAATTTGTTTGGCACTTGAATTAACCATCTGTACTATCAACATGACTGATAACTGCTGAATTTGACTTTGATCACCTGGCTCCAATAGTGTTTGTTATATTTCTCTATTGTAAAGTTACTCTTCTATACTACCCTCTTGGAAATGAAGTCAGCGTGTGCAGCACACACTTAAGGAGTGGGTCCCCTTAAGTTTTTTAAACACAGAATATGTGAACCAGGTTTTGAAGAGCTGGTGAGAGTGACAATGTTCTTGAATTGTGAAGGTGGTAAAAAAAAAAAAGAAAGAAATGATGATGTTGTTTTGGTTTATTTGTTTTGCATTAGAAAAAAATACCCGAAAATGTGGCTGTGAGAACTACGGAAAATGTTGATTTGAACTCTGTAATTTGTTAAATAAAATTAGATTTTTACCTTGGGCCGTCTTTCTTGATTTAATTAAGGCAATCAGTTCTTATCAGCACCAATGTACACTGGTCGGTACCACTGGGACGCCTGTGCTATTGTTGTAGCCAGACAGGGAAAGATTAAAATTGGTTGGTCTTTGATTATTAACTGAAAGGTTATAAAACATTATTTTCTTAATGGCAGGGCCTTGACAGTTACATTTATTGGGCAGTCATAATCCATGTGGCTTTTTCATAGCCTGACCCCACCCTGGTTTTGGATATATATAGTTTTTTCCTAGGCTACCATTTCTGTTACTTATGGGCAGAAGACTTCATTACCTCCCTCTAGTGGTCAGTCTTAGAATTTCAGATTCTTGGACAAATTTAGCCAAAAAACAAATTCGTGGCAATCCACATGATAATTTTCAATAATATTTTAATATGGATGCTAAAATGACATGGTGATTGAATTTTAACTATGTCTTTTTGGATTATAACTATTTTTAAATGAGACAATGTTTTAAGGTAGTGAGTAAGTATAACTTGATTAAAAGCTATAGTGACGAAGATGGTATTCCAGGCGGAGGCTTACCTAGCTACTGTAGCTAAGAACCTCAATGGCCATTTAATTTTAGCCAGGGAATTGAATTTGGCTTCTTGCAAGGGTTTTATCAGGGCTGTAGGAGCAAGTGTATTTTCTAGATAAACTTGAAAGCTACAAAGCTTTATGAAACCAGGAGCGAAGGAGTCCTCTAGAGCATTGCTTGTCATTCCCTCACAGATAAAACTTTATCTCAGCGCAGGGAAGGGCCTCCTTTTAGTGCTCCTTATCAGCCCTCATTGTTTTACCATGGCTTTAAAAAGATGCAACATTTTTATAGGATCCTATCTCTGGATATTCTTAGAGGGTTGAAATAATTTATCAGAATTTGAGACTGGCTTTGTCTTATTCTTGAAGGAAATACTGCAAGTGCTCATCCTGTGAATGAGTTCCAGTGTTTCTGCCCTGACCCAGAGTCTTGTTCTATTGAGGTTCAGATGATATGACAAAGAAAAGCAACCAAATCAATGTGGAATCTGTCAGTCTCCTTTGATGTGGTCCTGGTTAGGACTAAAGCAGGACTGGAGAGGCAGAAGTCCACTAAGCAGTACTTTTGTTCAGAAATAAGAAGGAAGACATTTCTACAGAGAACCCGTATTAAAGCAGTAGTCTATTTGTGATATTTGTGTTGCATATGATACCATATATGTACAGTTAAGGAAAGTTGGTATGTCTCTGCTTTTTTAAATGGAAGTACATTAAGTAATGAGGTAACCTGCCTGTTGTTGCTCACGCAGTTGCATCTGATCCACTGGAACTCCACCTTGTTTGGCAGTATCGATGAGGCCGTGGGGAAGCCACATGGGATCGCCATCATTGCTTTGTTTGTTCAGGTAAACTGTTACCTGTGATTGTTATGCTGTTCAAATGCTTATTTCCAATTAATTTTGCAGTGTGTATATATATTATATTTAAAAGCAATATATATTTATTTTTATTGAGGTAGAGTTGACATATGTTATATTAGTTTCAGGAGTACCACATAAGAATTTGATATTTATATACTTATGAAATGATCACCATGATGTCTCTAGTAACCTTCTCTCATCATACACAAATTTTACAATGTTATTGACTATATCCACATGCTGTACATTACATTTTTATGGCTTATTTATTTTAGAAGTGGAATAATGTACTTCTTAATCCCCTTCACCTACATGGCCCACATCCCCAACCCCCTTCTCTCTGACAACCATCATTTTGTGTTCTGAATCTGAGTGTGTTTCTGTTTTATGTGTTTGCTTTAGATTCCACACATAAGTGAAATCATATAGTATTTGTCTTTCTCTGTCTGACTTGTTTTATTCAGCATAATACCTTCTAGGTCTATCCTTGTTGTCTTCAATGGCAAGATCTCATTATTTTTTATGGCTAAGTAACAATCCTGTGTGTGTGTGTAATATATATTAAATCTTCTTTATCCATTCATTTTCCATTCATCTGTAAAGAGCCACTTAGTTTGCTTCCATATCTTGAATATTGTAAACAGTGCTATAATAAAATTAGGGGTGCATATGTTTTCTAGTTAGTGTTTTTATTTTCTTTAGATATATACTCAGAAGTAGATGCTGGATCACATGGTATTCTATTTTTAATTTTTTAAGGAACTTCCATACTGTTTTCCACAGTGGCTGCATTAATTTACAATCTTACTAATAGTGCACGAGGGTTCCCGTTTCTCCACATCCTCACTAGTGCTTGTTATTTGTTGTCTTTTTGATAATAGCCATTCCAACAGGTGTGAAGGATGTCTCATTGTGGTTTTGATTTGTATATCCCTGATGATTAGTGATGTTGAGCATCTTTTCATTTGCTTGTGGGCCACCCATATATTGTCTTTGGAAAAGGGTTTATTTAGGTTATCTGTCCATTTTTAAATCAGATTGTTAAAATATTGAGTTGTATAAGTTCTTTATATGTTTTAGATGTTAACTCCTTATTGGATATGTTTGCTAATATCTACTCCCATTCAGTAGGTTGCTTTTCTGTTTTGTTGATGCTTTCCTTCACTGTATAAAAACTTTTTAGTTTGATGTAGTCCCATTTGTTTATTTTTGCTTTTGTTGCCCTTGCTTGAAGAGGCAACAAAAAATGATTGCTAAGACTGATGTCAAAGAATTCATCACCTATGTGTTCTTCTAGGAGTTTATACTTTCATGTATTACTTTCATGTATAGTTTCATGTATAGTTTCATGTATTTCATGTAAGTGTTTAGTCCATTTTCAGTTTATTTTTGTATATGATATAATGAAGTGGTCTAGTTTCATTCCTTTGCAGGTAGTTGTTCAATTTTCTCAACAGTGTTTATTGAAGAGACTATCATTTCCTCATAGTATATTCTCATCTCCTTTGTCATATATTAATTGACCGTATAAGTGTAGGTTTATTTCTGGGCTCAGTATTCTGTTCCTTTGATCCATATGACTGTTTTGTTATGAGTACCATACTATTTTGATTACTATACTATACTTTACAAACTATACTTTGCAGTATATTTTACAATATACTTTAGTATATTATATTATACTTATAATATAATATATTTATAATAAAGTATAATATTTTATAATTATAATTATAATAAATTATAACATACCACATTTTGCACACCATAAGATGCACCTAGGTTTTAGAGGAGGAAAATAGGAAAAAAAAGATTGAAGCAAAAAATGTGGTAAAATATTTAATACCATAAATGACATAATATTTCACCAATGTAAATGTAAACAGAACTCAACAATAGCATTAACAACCATTATTCCTCCCAAATTTGGAGGGGGGCTGTAATGTACCTCTTATAGTCTGAAAAATATGGTACTTTAGTATATTTTATAATATAATATAATAATTTATAATATACTACAAACTATATCTTCGTAGTATACTACAAACTATATTTTGTAGTATAGTTTGAAATCAGGAAACATGGTATCTCTAACTTTGTTCTTTTTTCTCAAGATTGCCCTGGCTATTTGGGGTCTTTTGTGGATCCAAACAAATTTTAGGGTTATTTGTTCTAATTCTGTGAAAAATGCCATTGATATTTTGATAGTGATTGCATTGAATCCATAGAGTGCTTTGGGTAGTATGGACATTTTAACAACATTAATTCTTCCAGTTTATGAACACTTTATATATTTTTTATTTGTGTCACCTTCAATTTCTTTCATTAATATTTTATAATTTTCTAAGTACAGGACTTTCACCTCATTGGTTAAATTTATTGCTAGGTATTTTATTCTTTTGATGCAATTATAATTGGGACTGTTTTCTTTAATTCTCTTTTTGATAGTTTGTTATAATGTATGGAAATGCAACAGATTTCTGTATATTGAGTTTCTGTATATCGAGTATACCTGCAACTTCACTGAATTCATTTATTAGTTTTAGTAGGTTGTTTTGGAGGAGTCCAGTGTTTTCTGTATGTGATATCCTGTCACCTCCAAATAGTAACAGTTTTACTTCTTCCTTTGCAGCTAGGAAGCTATTTATTTCCTTTTTGTTATCTGATTGCTGTGGCTAAGGCTTCTAATACTACATTGAATGAAAGTGGCAAGAGTGGGCATCCTTGTTATGTTCCTGCTCTTAGAGGAAAAGCTTTTAGCTTTTTACCATTGAGTATGGTGTTAGCTGTGGGTTTGTCATGCATGGCCTTTATTATGCTGATGATGTTTGTTCCCTCCACATCCATTTTGTTGATAGTTTTTAATTATAAGTGGATGCTGAATGCTTCATTAAATGCTTTTTCTGCATCTATTGAGATAATCATAGAATTTTTATCTTTTGTTGTGTTTTTGTGGTGTATCATGTTGATTGATTTATGGATATTGACCCATTCTTGCATCCCAGGAATAAACCCCACTTGATTGTGGTGTGTGGTCCTTTTAAGATATTGTTGTATTGGGTTTGCTAATATTTTGTTAAGGATTTTTGCATCTATGTTTATCAGGGATAATGGTGTACAATATTCTCTCTCTCTCTTGTTTTTTTTTTTTTTCCCTGTCTTTGGTTTGGTGTCAGGGTAATGTTGGTCTTGTAGAATGAGTTTGAAAGTGTTTTTTCCTCTTCAACTTTTTGGAGTAGTTTCATAAAGCTATGTATTAACTTCTTTAAATGTTTGACAGATTTATGCACCTGTGAAGCATCTAGTTCTGGACTTTTTAAATTGGGATTTCTTTTGATTAATGATTCAGTTTCACTACTAGTAATCAGTCTGTACACCAGTCTTTCTGATTCAGTCTTGAACATTTGTATGTTTCTAGTAATTTATCCATTTTTTTCCTAAGTTTTCCCTTTTTGGTATATAATTGTTGTAGTATTTTTTTATGATCCTTTGTATTTCTGTGGTGTTGGTTGTAACTTATCTTTCATTTTTTTTTATTTGTTTGGGTTCTCTTTTTGTTCTTGATGAGCCTGGCTAGAGGTTTATCAATTTGCTTATCTTTTCCAAGAACCAGCTCTTAGTTTCATTGATCTTTTCTATTGTTTTCTTTTTTTGTCATTATTTTGTTTATTTCTACTCTGATCTTTATTATTTCCTTCCTTCTAATAATTTTGGGCTTTGTTTCTTCTTGTTTTTCTAGTACCTTTTGATTTAGGGTGAGGTATTTTTGGGGGAATTTCTCTTATTTGTTTAGGTAGGCCTGTATCGGTATAAATTTTCCCACTTAGAACTGCTTTTTTTTTTAAGATTTTATTTATTGATTTTTAGAGAGAGAGAGAGGGGGAGGGGGGGAGAGAGAGAGAGAGAGAGAGAGAGAGAGAGAGAGAGAGAGAGAGAAACATCAATGTGCGGTTGCTGGGGGTCATGGCCTGCAACCCAGGCATGTACTGGCTGGGAATTGAACTGGGACACTTTGGTTCACAGCTGGCGCTGAATCCACTGAGCTACGCCGACCAGGGCAGAACTGCTTTTTCTGTGTCCCACACAATTTGGAAGATTGTGTTTCCATTTTCATTTGTATGACGGTATTTGTGAATTTCTTATTCAATCTTTTTGTTGACCCATTGGTTATTTAGTAGCATGTTGTTTAATTTCCATGTGTTTGTATTTTTCCGGGTTCTTCTTGTAATTAATTTCTAATTTCATACCTTTGTGTTTGGAAAAGATGCTTGATATAACTGCAGTTTTCTTAAATTAATGAGACTTGTTTTGTGGTCTAACATGTGATCAGTTTTGGAGAGTATTCTTCTGTTATGGGATGAAATGTTCTGTATACTTATATTAATCTTATCTGGTCCAATGTGTCATTTATGCCCATTGTTTTCTTGTTGAGTTTTTGTTTGTTGATCTATCCATTGATAAATTTGGGTGTTCAAGCTCCCTACTATTATTGTAATACTGTAAGTTTCTTCTTTATGTCTGTTAATATTTACTTTATGAATTTAGGTGCTTCTATTGATATGTTGGGTGAATAGATGTTTAAAGTATTGTATCCTTTTGTTGGATTGATCCCATTTTCATTATTTAATGCCTTTCTTTCTTTCATGTCACCACCTTTGTTTTAAGTATTTTTGTTTTAAGTGCTCTTTGTCTAAGTATTGCTTCCCTAGATTTCTTTTTGTTTTCATTTGCATGGAATCTCCTTTTGCATCCCTTCACTTTCCGTCTGTGTGTGTCTTTAGATGAGACATAAGTCTCTTGTAGGTAGCTTGTAGGTGGATCTTTAAAAAAATTATTCAGCTGCCCTGTGTCTTCTGCTGGGAGCATTTAGTTCATTTACATGAATAATTGATAGGTATGCACTTGTTTCCATTTCATACTTCTCTGTTCCTTCTTCCTGTGCTCTCTTTCCATGTGATTTGATGACTTTGTTTAATGATCTGTTTAGGTTCATTTCTCTTTGTTTATATTTTTGTGTCCAGTAGTTTTTCGGTTTTTGGTTACCAAGAGGTTTATACTTAACGACCTGTGCCTATAGCAGTGTATTAAATTGGTGGTCACTTAAGTTTGATTGCATCCTAAAAGCTCTACATTTTTATTCTCACCCTCATGTTCTATGTTTTTGACATCATATTTTGCATCTTTATATTTTGTGTAACTTTTAATGATTGTACAATGAAATAATTTTGTGACTTTTTTCTTTTAACCCTCATACTAGTTCTTTAAGTGGTTGATCCACTATGTTTACCATATGTTTGTCTTTATCAGTGAGATTTTTAAAATATATTTTATTTTTATTTTTTATATATTTTAAAGATTTTATTTATTTATTTTTAGAGAGGGAAGGGAGGGAGATAGAGAGAGAGAAACATCAATGTGCAGTTGCTGGGGGTCATGGCCTGCAACCCAGGCAGGTACCCTGACTGGGAATTGAAACTGCGACACTTTGGTTCGCAGCCCGCACTCAATTCACTGAGCTACACCAGCCAGTGCTTAAAATATATTTTATTGATTATGCTTTTACAGTTGTCCCATTACCCTCTTCATTCCCCTCCACCCTGCACACCCTCTCCCACCCACATTCCCCCCATTTAGTTCATGTCCATGTGTCATAAGTTCTTTAAGTTTTTTTTTCACTTTCTTTTTTAAATATATTTTATTGATTATGCTATTACAGTTGTCCCATTTTCCCCCTTCACTCCCCTCCACCCTGTACACCCTCTCCCACCCATATCCCCCACTTTAGTCATGTCCATGTGTCATACTTATAAGTTCTTTAGCTTCTACAATTCCCATACTATTCTTACCCTCCCCCTATCTATTTTCAACCTACATTCTATGCTACTTATTCTCTGTACCTTTTTCCCCTCTCTCCTCCTCCCACTCCCCTGTTGCTAACCCTCCATGTGATCTCCATTTCTGTGGTTCTGTTCCTGTTCTAGTTGTTTGCTTAGTTTCTTTTGGTTTTGCTTTAGGTGTGGTTCATAATTGTGAGTTTGCTGTCCTTTTACTATACATGTTTTTTCTTCATCTTCTTTTCTTAGATAAGTCCCTTTAGCATTTCATTAAATAAGGGCTTGGTGATGATGAACTCCTTTAACTTGACCTTATCTGAGAAGCACTTTATCTGCCCTTCCATTCTAAATGAGAGCTTTGCTGGATAGAGCAATCTGGGATGTAGGTCCTTGCCTTTCATGACTTGGAATATTTCTTTCCAGCCCCTTCTTGCCTGTAAGGTCTCTTTTGAGAAATCAGCTGACAGTCTGATGGGAACTCCTTTGTAGGTTACTGTCTCCTTATCTCTTGCTGCTTCTAGGATTCTCTTCTTCATTTTTACCTTGGCTAATGTAATGATGATGTGCCTTGATGTGTTTCTTCTTGGGTCCAACTTCTTTGGGGCTCTCCGAGCTTCCTGGATTTCTTGGAAGTCTATTTCCTTTGCCAGAATGGGGAAGTTCTCCTTTATTATTTGTTCAAATATGTGCTCAATCTGTTGCTTTTCCTCTTCCCCTTCTGGTACCCCTATAATTCGGATGTTGGAACGTTTAAAGATGTCCTGGAGGTTCCTAAGCTTCTCCTCGTTTTTTTTTTTTTTAATTCTTATTTCTTCATGCTTTCCTGCTTGGTTGTTTCTTGCTTCCTTCTGGTCCACTCTATTGTTTTGAGTTCCAGTTTCCTTCCCTTCACTATTGGTTCTCTGAGCATCTTCCTTCATCTCTTTTATGGTAACCTTCATTTTTTTTTCATGCAATTTGCACCCAAAATCAACCAATTCCATGAGCTTCCTGATCACCAGTGTTTTGAACTGTGCATCTGATAGATTGGCTATTTCTTGGTCACTCAAAAGGATGAGTTCTGGGAGACTGATCTGTTCATCTGTTGGAGACATGTCTCTCTCTCTCTCCTTTTTTTTTTCTGGTCTGGTTGCTCTTGTTATGGTGAAGGGGGAAGTCTTAGGTGTTCACCTGGGCTGGGCACCCCAGTTGCTAGATTGTGACATTGTATGTGGTGGTGGTGGCAGGGGCGGGGGCAGGGGTGGGGGCAGGAGCGGGAGGGAACAATGGCGGTAGTTCAGTTCTCCTGGGATCTCAGTCCCTTCTCTGGGATCCTGGGTTGCGCGCTCTGCCCTGGTCCACAATGCCGCTTCACTGGGTCCGCCAGCTACTGCTTGTGTACTCAGGGTCCACCGCTGCAATCTTGTGTGTCCCGGAAAGCTTACACGCTCCCGGTGCCTTATGCACCCGTTCTCCCCGATCTCCGCACACCCCGACCCGCGCCCGCCCCTCCTCTGAGCCCCTCCTACTGGTCTGGATGAACAGCTCTACTTCAAATTCTTGGCTGTCTGACTTCCATTCAGATAAATTCTCTATCAGTTCTGGGTGTTATTCTGGCTCTAAATTGTTGTTGTTCTAATCTTGGTTGTGTGTGGAGGTACGGTGCGTCCACCTATGCCTCCATCTTGCCGGAAGTCCCAAGTTCTTTAACTTCTACATTTCCCATACTATTGGTGCCCTCCCCCTGTCTATTTTCTACCTACCATCTATGCTACTTATTCTCTATACCTTCCCCCCCTCTCCTCCTCCTACTCCCCTGTTGCTAACCCTCCATGTGATCTCCATTTCTGTGGTTCTGTTCCTGTTCTAGTTGTTTGCTTAGTTTCTTTTTGTTTTTGTTTTAGGTATGGTTGTTAATAATTGTGAGTTTGCTGTTCTTTTACTATACATGTTTTTTATCTTCTTTTCTTAGATAAGTCCCTTTAACATTTCATAAAATAAGGGCTTGGTGATGATGAACTTTAACTTGACCTTATCTGGAAGCACTTTATCTGCCCTTCCATTCTAAATGAGAGCTTTGCTGGATAGAACAATCTGGGATGTAGGCCCTTGCTTTTCATGACTTGGAATACTTCTGTCCAACCCCTTCTTGCCTTTAAGATCTCTTTTGAGAAGTCAGCTGACAGTCTGATAGGAACTCCTTTATAGGTAACTGTCCCCTTATCTCTTGCTGCTTCTAGGATTCTCCCCTTCATTTTTACCTTGGCTAATGTAATTATAATGTGCCTTGGTGTGTTCCTCCTTAGGTCCAACTTCTTTGGGACTCTTTGAGCTTCTTGGACTTCCTGGAAGTCTATTTCCTTTGCCAGATTGGGGAAGTTCTCCTTTATTATTTGTTCAAATAAGTTTTCTACTTGTTGCTCTTCCCCTTCCCCTTCTGGTACCCCTACAATTTGGATGTTGGAACATTTAAAGATGTCTTGGAGGTTCCTAAGTGAACCTGGAGTTTCATTTTTTTTGAATTTTTGTTGCTTCATTCTTTTCTGTTTGAATGTTTCTTGCTTCCTTCTGGTCCACTCCATTGATTTGAGTCCCAGTTTTCTTCCCATCACTATTTGTTCCCTGTGCATTTTCCTTCATTTCACTTAGCATAGCCTTCATTTTTTCATCTAATTTGCAACCAAATTCAACCAATTCTGTGAGCATCCTGATCACCAGTGCTTTGAACTGTGCATCTGGTAGGTTGGCTATCTCTTGGTCACTTATTTGCTGTGTGGTTCTGATCTGTTCTTTTGGGCCATTTTTTTTTCGGTCTTTCTGGGCCTGTTATGTATGAGGGGTGGAGCTTTACGTGTTCACCAGGGTGGGGCAACCCAAGAGCTGGGTTGTGATGCTGTATGTGGGGGCAGGGTCTGAGAGGGGACAATGGCGCTTGCTCTGCTCTCTGTCAGATTGCAGTCCCTTCCACCACTTTCCCCAAGCAAAGTGGGCCTTTCTGGTGCTGATTCCCATGTGGGTGGGCTTGTGTACATTCTAGGACTCTGTGGGACTTTCCAATGACCTCTCCTGTGAGGCTGGGCATCTCTCCTTGTGCATCAGCCCCCACAGGTGTTTTCAATCAGTGCCCAGAGGCTCTATTTCCCGGTGCTGGGATCCTGGGTTGCTTGATGTGCCTTGTTTCACAATTGCTGCATTGTTGGGTCTGCCCATTGCTACTCCGTGTCCGGGGTCTGCCAGCCGCCTGCATACCCAGGATCCATCCGTTGTGGTCTTGCACACCCAGAATGCTTTACACGCCCGGTGCCACCACTTTTTGTGCCACAACCACTCTCTACCTGGCCGCCCTACTCTGCCCCTCCTACTGGTCTGGATGAATGTGCCTATTTTAACTTCTTGGTTGTCCAACTTCCATACAGTTCAGTTTTCTGTCAGTTCTGGTTGTTATTCTATTTCTAAATTGTTGTTGTTCCTATCTTGGTTGTATGAGGAGGCATAGTGTGTCTACCTACGCCTCCATCTTGGCTGGAAGCCCCAGATTTTTTTAAATATATATTTTTATTTCTAGTTATTTTTTTTTCTTTTTCACTCAGAGAAATCTTTGCAACATTTTTCATAAGGCTGGTTTAGTGTTGATGAATTCCTTTAGCTTTTGCTTGTCTGGGAAACTATCTCTTCTTTAATTCTGAATGATAACTTTGGGAGTTTTTCTGTTAATGCTTTTAATATTATCATATCAATTGCTTTTGGTCTGCAGAGTTTCTGAAAAAAATTAGCTTATAGTCTTGTAGGGGTTCCCTTGTGTATCACTAGTAGCTTTTCTCTTGCTGATTTTAAGGTTCTCTCTGTATCTGTAATATTTGACATTTTAATTGTAATGCGTCTTCATGTGGACCTCTTCGGGGTCATTTTGTTTGGGACTCTGTGCTTTTTGAGCCTGGGCGTTTGTTTCCTTCCCTGTATTAGGGGTGATTCCTTCACTGAGTTTCTGCCCTTCACTCTCCCTGTTCTGCTGGGGCCTCTATAAGGCTATGCTAGTGTGCCTAATGTGGTCCCAGAGTTCCCTTAAACTGCAGTCATTTGTAAAAATTATTTTTCTCCATTTGCTGTTCAGCTTAGGTGAACTGCAGTACTCTGTTGCTGATCTGTTCTTCTGTATTATCTAACTGCTGTTCATTCCCTCTAGTGTAGCTTTCATTCAGTTATCATATTCTTCAGCTCTGATTGGTACTTTCTTAATTTTGTTTCTTTGTTGAAGTCCTCACTGTGTTCACCCATTCTTCTCCTGAGTTCAGCGATCCTCTTTATGATTATTACTTTGAATTCTTTATCGAGTAGATTGCTTAACTCCTTTGTTTAGTTTTTGTCTGATGTTTGGTTTTCCTATTTTGTTTGGAACATATTTCTTTGTCTCCTCATTATGCCTGATTCTCTGTCTTTGTTTCTATGCATTAGGTAGATTAGCTATGTTTCGCAGGCTTAAAGATGCGACCTCGTGTAGGAGATACCCTGTGGGGCCTGGCAGTGCAATGCCACTCTGGGCGCCAAAGCCAGGTGCTGGGTGCTTCATGTATCATTCTAATGTGGTGGGCCTGTGGCTGCTGCGGGCACCCTGGTGGACTAGGGAGCTGGCCGAGGTAGAGGCGTGGGCAGGACTCTCCCAGGGGTGTGCCCAATGGCACTAGCAGGATAGCAGGAAGACTGTAAAATGCCACCAACTAAGACTGGGCTCAGCACAGGAGAACAAGACCATGGAAATGACTTTTACCAGTGTCTCAGTCCCCAGAGAAAGTTCCAGCTGCTTCCTGCCTCTCCAGCATGCACTTCAAGATTGGCAAGTTGAACTCTTAACCTATAGCCTATGCGCTTTTTTGTGTGTTGGTTTTACACTGATTTCTGAGTCAAGTGAGACCGTGTGTGAACCCTTTAAGGGTAGGTTTTTCTTTTTTCTGCAGCTCTAGAGTTTTCCTGGACATATTCTCCATTGATTTTGAAAGCCAGGTGTTTTGGGGGCCCCTCTGTCCTGTGCAGGATCCTGTGCCTGATGCAGAGCTTGAATCCCTGGCTCTTCTGGGAGAAGTTCTGTATCCTCGAGCTCCCTCCCGACTGTGAAGCACACCTCTGCTGGGGTGTGGTTTTTCTCTTGAGTCGACTGTATTTCTACCTCTTCTACACTTCTCGGCACTGCCCCTTGTTGTGGAGGCTCTATTCATTCTGTTTCCAGGCCCCCTTCAGAGGGAATCCAGCATTTTCCTACACTTGCATCTTGAATGGGAACCCAGGATATTTTTGGGTCTCCCTCAATTTTATGACATGGTCGTGACATTAAACGTGTATATATAGCCTGGCCATGGGCTGGAGCATTGTCCTGATAAGCCAAGGTTGCAGGTTCCATCCCCAGTCAGGGCACATGTGAGTACAAGAATCAACGAATAAATGCAGAAATAGGTGGAACAATAAGTCGACGTTTCTGTCTCTCATTCCTTCCTCTCTCTCTAAAGTCAATAAATAAAAATAAAAAATAGAATAAACCACATATACAGAGAACACTGATAATTTAATGATACAAAACTTGATCTTTGTGGGTCATGAAAGAGCAGCCATATTCATGAGTGGCAACTGGTTCATTTACTTATTAGAAATTTTCTTCAGAGTGCCATTCAGGGGCTTTGGAGAAGTGATTTAGAAAATGCCTTCTGAAAACAGAGTTTACTTTATCAATGAAAAATAATTTGAAATGTTTTTGGACTTTGGCTGACTAAAAATCTAAGAAAAATCAATGATGTAATCATGTCATAGATCCTTTTTGTTCTTTGTTATTCATAATTTTTACTCCAAGATAATTTGAAGTGCCTTATACGAAGCATTGATAAAATAAGACTGGCAAAGACTTTGCTGGATATAGTCAATATAAAGTTTAGATTTGAACTCCATGGTGGACAAAGGAAATTATACAAATTTAGTGAATGTACAAAGGTAGACCATCTGCTTTAAAAGGGAGAAATTTAATCTAGTTCCTAGGGTGAATCTTTTAAATTTTGTCTTATTTATACTGCATGTGATAAAAGATGTATCTTATAGAAGAGAAACTAAGGGCCAGAGAGGACAAGTCATTGTTTATAGTCACACAGAAATTTGCTGTCACCAATCAGGACCAGAAACCGTTCTTTCACTCTGTGTGGTCCCAGAAATAGAAGGCAATGCCCCATTCTTAAAACAAAAACAAAAACAAAAAACAAAACAAAATAACAAAAAACCCCAAACTAATACAATGAAATAAAAACAAGAATACCAGTAACCAGACAGCCACACATAGAAGAGCAGGGACTAGTAGAGCACGGGATGGAAAGCCAAGGCATTTGAAACTACCACGAGTTTCCTAAGAACAAGCTCAGTGTTGGGGGCAACAGGAGGTTCGAGAGCAGGAGCACTGGTTCTAACTTGCCATATGTTTGCTATGAGAGAAAATTCAGGTAATCCATGTGAAAATGCCTTTCAGAAGAAAGTAGAATTACACAAACTATGGGAGCAAAATTTCATGAAGGAAAGAAGAGCTGATCAGGATGGTCAGCTGAAGCAGAGGGGGGAAGGACTGAAGTCCATTGGGGGTCTCACATGTAGGTGAGAAAATGGGAGGGGAGAGACTCAGAGGCAGTGACTACAGACTTCTCTTTCAAGAAACCTGATTCAAGAAAAGGAAAGACAAAAAGGGTCATGAGGTGGGGAAGGCCTGTTTGTTTCATTTTGAGATCTGAGATTCGCCTGTGTTTTTCTTCTGAGCCAAAAGGGCTAGTTCAGATATGGGGTTTAAAAATACTGGCAAGAAATGGGATAATGGACATAGGAATTCCTGGAGAGGGCAGGAGGGCATGGGGTGGAGAGCATATGTGTGTGGACTAAGCTTGGACAGGAGGGGACCCACCCTTCCTTCAAAATAGAGGGCCAGGAGGAAAAGGTGGATAGAAATGGGAGTAATTTGTAGGCAAAAAAGCAGGAAATTAGAGGAATTCATGCCTGATGACTCTCATTATCTCTGAGATACAAAGCAAAATTATTTATAGAGAAAGGAAATGTGAGTTTGGGGTTGGGTTTTTAAATAGCCCAGAAGAGGAATGATAATAGACTTAACAGTGGGTGTACCCACTTCAGATTGGATAACCCAGATTGTACTGGACAATAAATTGTGGATTGTTCTCTATCCAGGTAGAGGAGTAGAAAATTCTAGCAAATTGTTCCACTGGTCCATTGCATAGCATACAATGTAGGACAGAAGGGTTAGAGAGTTGAGAGTGTTTGAAGAGGTGTCACTCAGTGTAAGCAGGAAGGGACAGAGACAAAGCCAAGAGTCCCCCGAGAGTCTTGGCTCCTTGTGGTCCATTAATGGAAAGAGAGAGAAAAGAGGGAGAGAGCTGGATAGGCGAGAAGTTTTCAGAGTGTAAACAAAGCCAGTGTGTGTTCTCAGGATTGATTTGCAGAGGGAGAATGGGGCTGCAAGCCATGAACTGAGGGGACAGGTCACCAACGTGGATGTTGAAGTCCTCCAGAGAGATGGCAGGGGGTGACAGCTGCAAGGGAGTCACTAGTGGATCAGTAAATGACAATTAGAACATGACAGCATCAATGGCAGATGGTCCACTCAGCAGAGAGCCTTGTGCATATGCTTCTGAGTACTGATCTGAAGGTAACAGCAGGGCACTGACCACAGCTTTCAGTCTTATGTGAAGGAGGCTACACAGTCTCCACTTGAAAGGCCAGGGAGAGCTGTGACCTTGGGTAGACACGAGGGGGTTCACATAGACCAGGAGGTGGCAGGAGAGCTTGTCAAAGACATGGACTCATCTTGCTCCAGAGGACACAGAGGGAAATGAGGGGAGGTGGAAAAATACCAGGCCAAGCAGGGCTGAGATTCTAGGAGAGGAAACCGACCAGAGGCTTTGCATTTTGGGTGGTGGTGAAAGATGGATAAGGTGAGAGGTAAGAAGGTAATTGTCTCACGGCTGCTGGTGGACTCGTGACACCAGGAGTGCCACTACCACGTGTTGTCACCTGGACTACTGTAGGATTTTAGGGGCCGAGGTGTGCAGAGTATCTTCTGTGCTTGCTTTTTGGTGGCTGTAACCTCTGCAGACCACAACCTGGCAGAGGAGGAAAGAGAAGAGATTGTATAGTATTGATAAATTGAGTTTGTGACTAGATATAAATCTTTGCCCATAAAATAATCTTTATAGATAAAAGGAGCCAGTAATAGTGATTAAGGGCTACTATACCTAAGAAGTTATTTGATACTCTATCACATTCTGAGAAGAATGATATGGGTGATTGAATTATAATGCACTGTGCCCTGTTCTGAGGTCTTTGGTTTAGTCTTCTCTTCAACCCTATCACTTTTATTCTCTGCCCAAGTAGAGTGAGGTGCAGATGTTAAGTAAACTTGCTCAAGGCTAAAAAGCTAGTCAGAATTAGAACCCAGGCATCCAAGGTGAATGAATGTTCTTGATCCTGAACCACTGCTTGATGTGGTGGTGCAACATTCAGATGTGGACTCTTCATAGTTATAATCTGACAGAGATACAGGAAATGAAAACAGACCCTCAGTTCTAGGTGCAGACATCCAAATGCTACATCAGGGTTAAACCGAAAAACAGAGAGGCCCATTTCCCCTGAAATCTGGTGATGGCTTCTGTTTAAAGATCCAGGCTTGGCCCTCACTCATGAATACATTTACCTCAGGTATTCTTTCTTTCTTTTTTTTAAATTTAGAGAATTTATTTTGTTTTTAGAGCCTATATTAGGAATTTCAAACAGTTGGAAAATATAGTCTTGATTATTTTGAACTGATTGGCGTATTTTATTTTTATTTTTTTATTTTTTTTCCAAAGATTTTTTATTTATTCATTTTTAGAGAGAGAAGGGAGGGAGGGGGAGAGAGAGAGAGAGAGAAACATCAATGTGCGGTTGCTGGGGGTTATGGCCTGCAACCCAGGAATGTACCCTGGCTGGGAATCGAACCTGGGACACTTTGGTTCCCAGCCCTCACCCAATCCACTGAGCTACACCAGCCAGGGTTATTGGCGTATTTTAGAGTATGCAGATTTCTTATTTCTTTTCCTTTCTCTTTGATGCTCTTTCACCTAGCATGTTTCACAGTTGGCTCACATAGAGAGAAACAGAATATAATCATGTTGACAGCTATTCTAGCTCTTTATCAGTCATTTTCTAAAAATATATGTGGAAGAGAAAACGGGAGTGATAATAGTGATTATCTGAGGTTATAAATTATCTCTGCTGTTACTGCGCTCCTTTATCACGGGCTATTAAAACTTGGTTGAAAAGTGGAAATAAGATTGCACTTACAATTTTTAAAAACAAAATCAAGATTACGTAATGTAAGATTCTTTTAAAGTCTCAAGTTCATTGGAACATTTTATACATGACAAAGAGGTAATGATATATGATCTTTGAAAACAGAAAGTCATAAACAGCATATTATTATTTGAGGCTACAAAGGTGGTTATAGAAATTACGTCCAGTTGTCATCAATTGTCCTGGTATCAGTGGCATTAGCATATAAAATCACATACCCACTTTTCTAAGTTAATACAATTTTTCAACATTGATAAAATTTTTATAATGATGATCGAGAAATGCCAGAGGAGAAAATGAAAGGGTTTGGGCATGTGAAGGACAATTTTGATTTAGAAATATCTTTGAAATGTATATATTGCTGTATTACATGATTTGATTCATTTGCAGCACAGTGCCTTACACATAGCATGATGAATTTAGAATGGATTCTTGGAAACATCCAAGAACATATCTAATATTTGATTGTGGTAGCTTCTTTAATTACCTTCAACTTTAATTACCTTCAGTAAACGTTGACCTGGTTATTCATGAAAAGGTCATTTAATTATTCCCCAAGAAGGAAATTCAGGTGGACTCGATCCTCACTTCTATAATCATTTACTTTGAGTAAAAGCTAAGTATTTAATACCTTTGTGGTTATGGTGTGTGCTTTATATATTTCAGATAGGAAAAGAACATGTAGGCCTAAAGGCTGTGACTGAAATCCTTCAGGATATTCAATATAAGGTAAGGCATTGTTTTAAAGAAAATAAAAACCCTGGTTGTATAAGAGGTCCCTACGGCCACCTTCAGGCTCGATGACTCACTAAAAGGACTCACAGAAAAGCTGCTGTTCTTATGGTTGTGCTTTACCACAGCAGAAGGACATGCATGAGGAACCAGTGCCGTGAAAAGCCATGTCCGGGAGAGTCCAGGAGAAACCAGGCCCAGCTTTCAGGGGTCCCCTCCCAGTGGTGTGGTGTGGGGATGCACCTGGTTCTCCCAGCAGTGATGTGTCATAACACGTGTGAGGTGTTGCCAATCAGGGAAGCTTCTTGAGCCATGGTGACTTGGGATTTTATTAGGGGTCATGCATTGCGTGAGGGACTGACCTCAGCAACTCAGACCCCAGCCTTCCCACCCTGACCCTCAGCCAAACTAGACATTCTTGGGATCAACTTATCTTCTCAAATTGGTATAGCATGGGCCAAGGCCTCCAGCAT
The DNA here is from genome assembly GCF_019186645.2 of Phyllostomus hastatus. NCBI lineage: Eukaryota > Metazoa > Chordata > Mammalia > Chiroptera > Phyllostomidae > Phyllostomus > Phyllostomus hastatus. Next base: position 6,099,646 of record NW_025334017.1, on the reverse strand, counting down.
ACAAAACACTCTGTAAGGCAGAATATCCCAGGGGCTCAGAGATTATGACACAGGAGTTTTTAAACAGCCATTTCTTATTTTTTTAACATTTTTTTTGAAAAAAATTTATTTGTTTTATTTTTAAATTACAGTTGACAATACAATATTATATTAACAAGGGTCAGTCTTAAAGACGGGCCATTTTTGAAATGTGAGGATTTGAGCAACCCAGGCCTGTTGAGTTAAACTTTTCTGCCCATTGGTTATAGGAAAGTTGTGTAAATGAAACAAATAAAAATTGTGGCAGCCATACTTCACAGTATTTATATATAAAAAAAGACAAATACCCATAGGCCATAAGATAGTATATCCCAGAGAAGGTGTTATAGATTGATTTGACCCTGCAGTGATTAAGCCTAGCATGGCTGAGAAGCCAAGTTCTGCCATAAACAGTACCTTTTATGGTTACATTATCATCAGTAGAATCTGAGTGGCCTTGGAGGGGAGTAGTTTAATCCTGCATGGATACTTATGGCACAGCATACTGATCCAAAGACCCAAAGGCAATGCTAAAACCCATTTGGGAATGAAGTCTCATTAACTTTATGCTAGCACTAACCCAGGGAATGTTGAACCAGATGAAGAACCTCTACCAAAGATCTCCTGAGCAGCCTCAGAATGAATCCAGGTACCAAGGGAAAGTGCAGAGAGTCAAAGAAACTGGTAAAAGAGGACATGTTTCGACTGAAATTTGTCTGAAAAAAATAGGTGGTGAAACTTTCCTTTATTTCTTTGGCTAATATGACATAAATCATTACAGAATTCAGGAGGATGGTGGGAGGCAAGTGATCTGGATCCTGACATGTCCAATAGTCTCTAAAAGTAAGGAAGAGACATAGAGCTCGTGCATTAATGTTCCCTGGTATGTCTGCATTCACAGAGTAAATCTGTGGGGGATGTCCAACTGCCATGACAAGTCTGTCTGCCTCAAAGGCCTAAGCGATTTAAATGGGAAAAAATACAATAAAGAATAAAATAAAAGAACATTAATTTATAATTTTGATGTTAAAAACATAAAATAAAATCTCAGCACAAGATCACAAAAAATAAAATAAAATAAAGGCACACAAAGGACTTCAAAAAATAAATAACACTATTTAAAATAGTGATCATTAATATGAATTACTGAGTAAGGCACACATATTTTTGTTGAAAATTAAATCTGGCTTTGGTAAAGGTTGACTGAAGTTGAATGTTTTCATTCATGTGTCAGATCTTTCTGTCTGGAGGAGGAGAGCATGTGGAAGAGGTCCTAGGGATGAATTGCCAAATCCAAATGAAACAAAATAAGAATTTGGGAGGCAGGTTGTGATGCCAAGATCAAAGTACCAGAAGGAAAGTTCAGTCAAAATAATTACATCAGGGTTCAGGCATTTACCTCCAAAGCCCGAGTCTTTGCTATGGACATGCTAGGCCCAGGAAAAGTAGGACAGATACTAGATTGACAGTTGCCAGTTTCACAGCAGGAACTGCAGGGAGAACTGAACTGCAGTAGAAAAGCAGACTCAGAACAGGAGTCTTGTTGGAACCAGACTCTGTTGCTCCAGTGAGAAGACAGCATGAGACACAAATCTGTGGGGTCCGATGATGTCATTCACAGAAAACTTCAACTTGAATTTTGAGTGCTAATAACTCTTTTATTGTAAAATTAAGAAGGTTTTTTAACATGGGGTAATTTTTTCCCCTTTTTTTTAGGGGAAGTCCAAAATAATACCTTGCTTTAATCCTAACACTTTATTACCAGGTAAGTGTGCATCTGATTGCATAAGATGAATTTTGACGGTGGATATGAGTACATTGCTCTCCTCAGAATGTATAACTATATATATTATTAGTTAATATAATTTCTTTAGTATGTATATATTCTCTATACTAGGTAAACCTTTTGAAAATAAAAATACCACTAGTTCTATGAATCCATGAAGGGTTTCCTTTTTATAAAAATTGCATCAGCATAATAAGATAACCTTGGTATACTTCTAAAATTGATCACTAAAGCTTTTATTAACCTCTAGAGTAAAATAAACTTTACATTGTATTTTATAAGGCAACCTCTTTGCAGTGATTATTTAGGTATGCCCAAATGGGCAAGAATTGTGTGTAAAATACTCAGAATATAATTTGTAGTTGAAGGTTGATTTGTACAAAGTTTTGGTCCTTGCAAATCTTTGCCTAAAGTATGTGGAATTTCTTTTTTAAAAAATATTTTTAAAAAGATTTTATTATTTATTTTTAGAGAGATGAGAAGGGAGGGAGAAAGAAAGAAAGAGAAACATTGATGTGTGAGGGAATCATTGACTGGTTGCCTCTCACATGCCCCCAATCGGGGACCTGGCCCGCAACCCAAGCATGTGCCCTGACTGGGAATGGAATTGGTGACACTTTAGTTTACAGAGTGGCACTCAATCCACTGAGCCGCACCAGTCAGGGCAAAATTTCTTAATATTTCAAATAAAACCAAATAGGTTGATGCATTGTATCTTCTACTTTCTATGTATAATTGCTTTACAACAAAAATGGACATTTATCCATCATATTTAATCATGAGTTCCTCTGATGCAGAGCTATAAGATTCCATAAGAATAACTTTTTGTCTATCATAATATGCTTTTTAAATTTTGCTGTTGAAGAAGCAATATAGATAAAAGCTAGAACAGAATGGTTAAAAACACCATTGAAGCCAGACTGCTTTGGTTCAAATCCTGGCTCTGCCAGTTATTAGCCCAGTGACCTTGGGCAAATTATGTAACCCTCTGTGATCGGTTTCTCCATCTGAAAAAATGGGGATCATAATAGGACTTATGTCATTGATTTGTTGTAAGGATTAAATGAGTAAATGTAGAATAGAACCTTACATGTATCAAGCTTTCAGTAAATATTATGTATAATTAAGTAAATCCTCCAACAAAGTAAAAAAACAAACCATGAATACATTTCTGCCAAAGTGACTAAACTTGATATATAGGTACATATCAAGTTTTATCAAGTTTATATATATTAAGTTTGTACATCAAGTTTACACAACCATATTTGGATACACATAATAAACTGTCGATAGAAATCTCTATAAATAATAGAGGACTCATCATGTTTTCTATCAATTCTTTTCTTTATGATGATTAGTTTAAAAATACATGTAAGCCTTCATTTTAAAAATGACATCAATATGAGAAGTATTATTTGGAAAATTTGTAATTTTGAAAATTATTGTTTTGAGTCTTCAAAATTATGATTAATTAACTTGCCTTTTTGTGACATGTCCACCTGGCTGCACAGACCCTCTGCTGCGTGATTACTGGGTGTACGAAGGCTCGCTCACCATTCCGCCATGCAGTGAAGGCGTCACCTGGATATTATTCCGATACCCTTTAACTATATCCCAGCTACAGGTGAGTGTGGTACCTTAAATCTCTTTGAATGAAGTTCTGAGTTAAAGGTTAAACGTTGTTTCTGTAAAAGGGAAGTGTCTGTTTCCTGTGTAAACTCTCTTCAGATCAGTCACATCTCTGCGGATGAAAGTTAAATGTCTCGAGCTTGTGAAAGCAATTGAAAGGTCAAGGATGAACAAAACCCAGTAATCCTTTATGATCTGTGTTTTAAAAGTCAGTTTTTATGACATAAATAGAAGTCACTGAAATAGTCAAACTTTTGATCAGTATAGTCATTCCTGTGAGTGGGTTTCCCAAGCATGGAGAAGAAGAAGGTCTTGGAAGTAAAGTGACAATGCTGGTTTCTGCTGTAAGTCACAGGTGGGCTTAGAACTAGTTCTTTGTGGGCTAGCACAACAACACATTTGTGTGGAGAAAGGTGAGAGAGTTAGAAAGAATACCCTGGAAAGTTCTGAATTGTTCTGTAGCCCCATGTTTGGTCCCCTACCTCCCACCTTGGGCTCTGCATAGGTGTTCTAAGTGCTCCTCGGTAAACGGCCCTATCTTCCTAAAGGGGAGACTGCCAAAGGAATGTGTATTTGAAGTAATAATCTCAACTGCTTTAGAAAATAAATGACTTTCCAGTTAGCTATAGCTTTTCAAGAGAAAAAATTTAGATGCAGTTATCACAAAGCTCCCAATAGCATCTGTTTAGAGGGCAGATGTTACAGCAGGCAGCAGTGTTAAAAAGTACACACACACACACACACACTCAGACACGTGCATGCATACTAAAATGCAATTTAGGGTGAGTTAGAAAAAATTATTGAATATAATCTTAAGAGAATATGTGTCAGTCTGTCCTTGACTTGAAGGTTGCACTGTTGCTGCTCTATAATTTCAGAGAAAGCAGAGCAAAAATAGAAAATGTCTAGAGAGGACAGTAAAAATGAGAATCTAAATGAAAAATTGAAGTCTCATATTATTGTACTTAAGAAGAACAGAAAAGGAGATAAAGAGAAAGTGAGAAATGATGTATACAATAAAAGGAATAGTGAATGGCAGGTGGAGTCACACACAGATGATGATATTGAGAAAAATAAAACTTTGTGTTGAAGAAAAGAGTATTTCATTCTGTAGGGTTAACATGTGATTAAGCTGCTGGGTATTATGATGGAAGCGATTACTATCTTGAATACATCATCTGCCATGGGATAATGTCTGCACTAGCAACACTGAAAAACAAACTCTCGGTCATAATGCTTTCCTGTGAAGTACACAGCAGCTTGATTCAAGGAGGAGTTTTCTGCTGAAGTGTGCGACTGACAATTAAACATGGCATGGGACATTTACATCTTCTTGAGTACAAAGAATTCTAGAATATGGAATTGGAAGCGCCTGCTTAGTTGAGTTTTTTATATTGTGCTTGGTTAGCAAGCAATACCATATGCCAGGGAAAAACACACAATTGGATGAATTTGAATGAGTGCAATTTTCTTTTTTTTAATGATCAATAACCATTGAATTACTTTAAGATAAACAGTTTTCTAAGCATTAGAAAGCCAAGTAAAATTTTTTTCAGCTATATTGTGTTTGGAGATGAGGTTCCACAAAGATAATAATTTCATCAGATCTGACAACGGAAATTGTAACACATTCTGACTTCACAGAGCCATTGCAATATGAACAATACTCAGAATTGATAAAATGTGGTATTTCAATACAATTGCATATATGCAAATATTTGTGCACACACGTGAACACACACATAGACGGATAATTAAATTTTACCCTCCTTTTTCTGCTTTTTTCTCCCCCTTTTCCGCATTTTCCCCTTATTAATCTATTTCTTTTTTAAAAAGATTGTATTTATTTATTTTTAGAGAGAGGGGAAGTTAGGGAGAAAGAGAGGGGGAAAAACACCAATGTGTGAGAGATACATAGATCAGTTGCCTCTTGTATAACCCAAACTGGGGACCCAGCCTGCAACCTAGGCATGTGCCCTGACTGGGAATTGAACCTTTCGGTTCACAGGCCAGCACTCAATCTACTGTGCCACACTAGCCAGGGTTATTTCTATTTCTTAACTTACCTGCTTTCTCAAATTAAATGTGTCTGTCTTTGTCATTTCTTGTCCCTTTCAACAGCAAGTAACACCAATGAAACAAAAAGAATATGGAATATGTTAATTATTTTTTAATTATCATTTTTAATATATTTTATTGATTATGTTATTACAGTTGTCCCATTCCCCCCTTCACTCCCCTCTACCCTGCACACCCTCTCCCACCCACATTCCCCCCCTTTAGTTCATGTTCATGTGTCATAATTTCTTTAGCTTCTACATTTCCCATACTATTCTTACTCTCCCCCTATTTTCTACCTACCATCTATGCTACTTATTCTCTATACCTTTTTCCCCTCTCTCCTTCTCCCACTCCCCTGTTGCTAACCCTCCATGTGATCTCCATTTCTGTGGTTCTGTTCCTGTTCTAGTTGATTGCTTAGTTTCTTTTTGTTTTTGTTTTAGGTGTGGTTGTTAATATTTGGGAGTTTGCTGTAATTTTACTATACATTTTTTTATCTTCTTTTTCTTAGATAAGTCCCTTTAACATTTCATAAAATAAGGGCTTGGTGAGGATGAACTCCTTTAACTTGACTTTATCTGGAAGCACTTTATCTGCCCTTCCATTCTAAATGAGAGCTTTGCTGGATAGAGGAAACTGAGATGTAGGCCCTTGCCTTTCATGATTTGTACTTCTTTCTAGTCCCTTCTTGCCTGCAAGGTCTCCCTTGAGAAATCAGCTGACAGTCTGATAGGAACTCCTTTATAGGTAACTGTCCCCTTATCTCTTGCTGCTTCTAGGATTCTCTCCTTCATTTTTACCTTGGCTAATGTAATTATGATGTGCCTTGGTGTGTTCCTCCTTAGGTCCAACTTCTTTGGGAATTTTTGAGCTACCTGGACTTCCTGGAAGTCTATTTCCTTTGCCAGATTGGGAAGTTCTCCTTTATTATTTGTTCAAATAACTTTTCCACTTGTTGCTCTTCCCCTTCTCCTTTTGGTACCCCTGTAATTTGGATGTTGGAACATTTAGAGATGTCCTGGAGGTTCCTAAGCTTCTCCTCATTTTTTGGAATTCTTATTTCTCCATTCTTTTCTGTGTGGCTGTTTCTTTCTTCCTTCTGGTGCATTCCATTGATTTGAGTCCCAGTTTCCTTCCCATCACTATTGGTTCCCTGTGCATTTTCCTTCATTTCTCTTATCGTAGCCTTCATTTTTTCATCTAATTTGCAACCAGATTCAACCAATTCTGTGAGCATCTTGATCACCAGTGCTTTGAACTGTGCATCTGATACGTTGGCTATCTCTTGGTCGCTTAAAAATATTGGCTCTGGGCTTTGATTTGTACTTTGGTTTGAGCCTTTTTTTTTTTTTTTTTTTTGGTTTGGTTGCACATGTTATGTATGAGGGGCGGACACTTAGGTGTTCTCCAGGGCAAGGCAACACAGTTGTTGGGTTGTGACGCTGTATGTGGGGGCGGGGTCCGAGAGGGGTCAATGGCGCTTGCTCCTCTCTCCATCCAATTTCAGTCCCTTCCGCTGCTTCCCCCAAGCTAACTGGACCTTTCTGGTGCTAATATCCTTGTGGGTGGGCTTGTGTACATTCTAGGACCCCGTGGGTCTCTCCCATACACTCTCCTGTGGGTCTGGGAGTCTCTCCCTGAGCCTCAATCCCCACAGGTGTTTTCAATCAGTGTCCTGAGGTTCTATTTCCTGGTGCTGGGACCCTGGGTTCCGTGGTCTGTCTCACTGCTCGATGTTGCCTCATTTATCTGCGTGTGAATGTGGGACAGCCAGGCGCCTTGTGTGCAGTGCCTCCCCTCACAGTCGCCACCTGGCTGGGTTTGACAGCCGCCTGTGTTGTTGGGATGCCTTACGCACCCAGGATATGTTACACGTCGCTTTTTGAGCCTCCACTCCTCTTTGCAGGGCTGCCGGACTCCGCCCCTCCTACCAGTCTGGATGAATGTGTATATTTTAACTCCCTGGTTGTCTGACTTCCATACAGTTCAATTTTCTGTCAGATCTGGTTGTTATCTTGTTTCTAAATTGTTGCTGACCTTATTTTGGTTGTGCAAGGAGACACAGTGTGTCTACCTACTCCTCCATCTTGGCCGGAAGTCCAGAATATGTTAATTATTTTTCACTGTGTGGATACAGGTCTGTTAGAATTTGGAAAACCATTTCAACTTTGTCTCTTTTCAGTCTTACCTCCTCTTCATCTGTCCCCATCCCATATTTCCTGTGGATTGAGACGTGGGACTCTTCTTAGCTCCTGACACCTGAGTTAAGGCACAGTGTGTGTGTGGCAGGTGGGATCTGGGAGCACCCTGGGACCTGGACAGCTACGGGTCTGATTATATCCAGGAGTCCTCAGCAGGCCTTTCTTGTCTTTGTGTTCTACATGTGGTTTGAGGGTTAACAGACCCTCAAACCGGTTGCTGTGGACCACAGCATGGTCATGTTTGAAATGAATTCAAGTGCATTGGAACAATTGTTGTAAGCTTTTTTTTTTTTTTCCTGTATCCGTGATTCTCAATCAATCCCCTGGAGGGCTTGTTAAAGCGAAGATGCTGGGCCTCACGCCAGAGTTGCTGATTTGGTAGGCCTGGGGCAGGAACTTATTCCAGGAAACACACTTTGAGAACTGCTGTTTTTCATCTGCCAGCATTTATCTCCATGTGTAATTTCCACTCCAACACCAAAACGGTGTTTCTGAAGGGTGACACCAGACCAGCCCTATCCCATAGAAACATGATGTGAGCTAACTATGAAGATGAAAATTTCTAGTAGCCCCAGTAAAAAGTCAAAATAAAAGGTGAAATTAATTCAAGTTGTCTATTTTAACATAATATATTCAAAGTATCATTTTAACATGGATGTAATCACATCAGTGAGTTTCTGTTTTTACATTCTTTTTTCATAGTGACTTTCAGTGTTTATTCAGTACATCTCAGCTTGGACTGGCTGCATTTCAAGTGCTTGGTGGCCCCCTAGGACTGGTGGCTGCTGTGCTGGGCAGTGTAATTTTAAGATTCTCTCTTTCCTTGAAGACTCTCTCTTTCCTTTCTTAACATGTACTATTTTTAGGAATTTGTGGGAAATTTTGTGTCTGTTTCTTCAGTGTCTTTCATGATACAGAGCATATCCCCTGTGGTCATATACTCTGCAATCTGTAAATCTTGAGTCAATTTCAGTGTGTGTGGCTCATCAGTAACTGTCCTACAGTGATGAGGGCGAGACAGTGGCAGAGACCAGGCTGGGGACTGGAATAAGAGGAAAGTTTACCTCTATGTTCTGGGGAAAAATGTTCTCTAAGCTCTTCCTCAGAAAATAAAAAAGATCAGATTAAAGAGTAAGTGATAGAATGAGGGTTGGTTTATGAACAAGAGTTCAGTAAGAAAGGGGAAGCAATGTTTTGAGAAAGACAGTGAAGACAATGAAACAAAAGCAAGGCTGCAGTACGTGGAAGGTGCATATTACATAAAATCTCACGATGTACACACATATATATGCAGACTGTTGGAGCACAGTTTGCTTTGACTCTTTCATTGCTACCCTGATGAATTATATTACTGTAATTCATGTATCATCATTGCCTGATGATAAAAGAAAATAAGATGAGAACACCACCTTTTATGTGTTTTTTCTCTTTTAACATGATGACACATGAGATGTAAATTACAATAAGTCAGTTAGCAGATGTACATAGAATCTTGGGAATTCCTAACAATAATGAGTGTCAAACCTCAGACCCTGGACATTAGCACTTTAAATGCATTCATAAAGAAAGCAGCGTTAAAGCTGGACTTTGAAACTCCTGGTCCACGAGTCAGTGAAGGTTGGAAAAAGCGTTTTACTTAGACCAATGGGAGTGCAACCCAAGTTCAGAGAACAGTGGCTGTTCAACCCTGCTGCCTTCAGAAGATGAGGGTTTGTCTCTGAAGTGTTGGACCTCTGCTGTTTCTCTCTCTCTTTTAAACTGGTTAAAAACAAACACCATGTTTAAGCAGAGTAGCATTAAAAATTGACGAAGTCATACGTACTGATATATATGATAATGACTGCCTCTGTACTGCCCTGACATTTGAGTTTTGTTGAAGGCTTTTATCCTGAGGTACTTTCTGTTCATTTCTTGCTCTCTCTCACATCAGTGTGGGACAACGCAGTAGGCACTCGAAACCATTTGAAGTGACTAAAGGGTTTGAGGGGTGGTTACTTCAGAAAAAAATTGGCATTTCAGAAAGATGTGTTTTTCCCTCGATCTCTGTTGATGTTTGAAGTCTTCAAAGCATTGCTATGATCAGAGAAAAACATTTCTTGTGAAATAGTTCTCTCTAGGAACGCAGTGACTTGAGACTGGCTCACTGTTGATTCAGATCCTCCCGTCTAGAAGCTGCTTTTACTGAAGGTGCTGCCAGCTGAGGCCTGGAGCTTGAGGCCTTGGACTGTCTTCAGTACAGAATATGTAAATATAAATTAACCTAGCTTTAAAATGAACTTCAAAGTCCATAAAAATGGAGTGTTTTTAAAAATATGTTGAAGCCGTCAAGTTTCTAGGTCATGCTGTTCATCAAAACATAGGATTACATGTAAAGTGAATGTGAAGAGAGATGACTTTCCGTTTTCTCAGTCTAACTGGTTTATTATTTCCAATCTACTTTTTTTGTTAAATGCTTATCCATAATGCTAAAAGTTTCACTTCAAAAATGTTGGCTAGTAGTTATCAAATACTTCTGTGTGCTTGAAACTACACTGAATAATTTTCCAGAATCCTCCTGCTTACTTCTAACACCATCTCTGTGAATACTGTTATTTCCTCTCCATTGTACACATGTGGAAACTGAGGCTGAAAGAGGTGAAGTTGTTTGGTGGTTTGGGGCTCATGTGACAGAGCCAGGGTGACAACTGGCCTTTTGATGCTGAGCCCACTGCCTTCACCTTCATATTCTTCTTTTTGGAAAAAGCATAGGATCCTCTGACTGACCAGGTTCTTTTCCACTCCACACTTAGGGGAAACTAAGTAGAAATACATTCCACAAACAAGTACCAGGGATTCTCATGCAGCCTTGGCTCTAGACCCTTTCCAGGTGTAGCATGGTGGAAGTGTTACTCAGATTCCCATTCTAAGACCAAGAAGGTCTAGTGACAAACCATCATGTAGATTAAACAGCTAATTACTCATCTGACCGGCACTTCAATATAAATACCGATACTATTTTTTAAAAAATGACAGTTGTAGTTGGCTCAGATTTAGGAAATCAAACAGTATTGGAGACATGGAAAAATAAGACATTAGAAGTCAGATTTCTAACCTGGGGTCTAATCTAACAACACATTTAAAATTTTTTTCCCAACTCTATTTCCCAACATGTATGTGCATGGATTGAATTAGCATCTTGTGAGATTCAACTCTTTTTGAATCATGGAACTTCTACTTCAGAAAAAACACACAGGTGAAATTTGTATATCATTTAGGGGATTCATGGGCCTTCTAAATTCCATAGGAGTTTTTTGATTTTTATTAATTGATTATTAGTTGATTCCTTGCATTTTATTTCACTTTATGAATGGAAGAATTGTATGGCTGTGCTGTATGAAGAACCTTTGTAGATATAACCCTCTGATACACAGCTGTTGGACTTCTGGTGGGTTGATGCTGATCAAATCACATTTGTTCAACATCCTGGGATTGTGCCGGATATAGTTTGAATTGATTGGACGAGAATTCCCAAAGAGGTGGCTGTGGAGCTCTGAAAAGAGTGGGTGGACTTGGAATTATCAGACTTGGTTAATTTGGAAACTTTCTTCACCTCCTTGTTCTCAGTTTCTCCTTTTATGTAAAGAATGAAGACCATCTCTGTCATGTGATTATGTGGCATTTAAAAGGAATAACAGACAATGAGCCCTGTAGATAAATCAACCAATAGGTAGGCAATGTGTTTGCTTGTTGCTTAAACACTTCTCAGAGGGTCATGTCTGGCTGGCTACAGGTTCTCATGGGTGCAGCCCTGGCAGGTCAGAGAAACTGCAGTGTGGCTGGTGGAAAAGGTCCCTGGGGACTGTGAGCCCAACCTCTTCACAGGTAATGGGAAAACACAGGACCTGGAGAGGCCTCCTGAGAAAGGGAGACGAATATGAAAATCAATATTGCTAAGAGAGAAAGTTGGACTAAAAATTTTGGAAAATCAGAGTTAGTCTTTGGACCTGTGATCCCGAAGGGCTAAAAGAGCAGCAAAAGAATCTTTCGATGAAAGAAACCTTCATCTAATAAATCTAACATTTAATCAGTGTTAACATACAGTAATATCAGAACTCATTAATTAATGATATACTTGGGAAGCTTATAGGAACACATTTATTCATTCACTCTTTCTTATTATCCTACAGGCAGGCATGGAAGAATTTTGAGAGGGGTCATATCATTTTGCATTAATTAACCCAGTAGGTTTCCATGGCTATTGAGTTGACCTTGAAATCTCTACTTCTGTTGTCTCCATTTCTCTTGCAAGGATGAGGTCTAATGTCTTAGGTCTGGAAGAATTAAGTCTATTTTCCTCTTTTTGAGGTTTAGTTTGATGTTTTCCTTTTTAATTGTGGTAACTTCTCCATATTTTAAGTCACTTATGAAGCTCCAATCTTCTTAATGTCTAGTAGATGACTAATACATTTTTTCCCTGCTTTTCTTTTCAGATTGAAGAATTTCGAAGGCTGAGGACACATGTGAAGGGGGCAGAACTTGTGGAGGGCTGTGATGGGATTTTGGGAGACAACTTTAGACCCACGCAGCCACTTAGTGACAGAGTCATCAGAGCTGCATTTCAATAGCCTGAAAGAACAGGAACACACCCACCTTCACCCGGGTATGTGCAGATGAATTAAGAAAATGGGCACATAGTTATGTAAACCCACCAGACCAAAGTTACTCTCGTGATGGTCTGGATAATTCAGCAATATGAATTTTATTTTGATAAAGTTTATGACCCTTTTCAAGTTCCATTAATTTACAAGTGAAATAGTTTTATAAAATTTCTGTAGCATTGAAAAATATCTGCAGTCCTTATATTTCCCACCAGAGTAGCCTTTTGTTTCATACTTTGCTTCACTATGGACTTTCATGAGGAGAGGCACTTTGAGACAGAGAAATGGGGGAATGCAAGCACCCCTTCAGTTCTTTACTGTGTTGAATCCCTGAAACTTCAGCAGTCACCTCCTGATGACTGAGGACCATAAAGGAAGGGACTAGAGTATGTGAGCCTCAGAGCTGACCCTCATTGTTTAATGCAGGTTTGATTGTATTGTTTTGGGGTGTAGGAAAGGGCAGATCTGTCATGAATGAAAATACTTGTCCTATGGAAGTGCTGTTATTTGATAATCAAGAAGCACTGATTAATCTGAATATGGGTTTTTCATTGATCAAAAAATAACATATACATTTTAATATATTGAATTCAATATATATTCCTTACCCTTATGGAACTAACAAAATAAATATTGCAACCATGGAAAAGATAAAGTCTACAAAAATGACTATATACTGAATTATTTCTTTACCTTGTAATTTGCCTAAGAATGCATTCATAGGTCAGCACCTGGCTGGCACACCACTGCTTCCTGTAAGCATAGTATCTGTTGAAATAGTTTCCTAGGTAAGCAGGACAGTGCTTTGACTGTTAGATGGACCATTGGGAGTATATAATCACATACTATGTGACTGGTACAGTGAATGGACTGGGCAGTCAAAGATGAATAGAAATCTTTGGCATCCAGAAGCTCACAGTCTCATGAACTAGACAGTAGACAGAGGAATTTTAAAAGGTGATCATTTTGTCCATGTTTCCTAATCCATTTTTCTTGCCTCTCTATTATTACTGTACTCTATGTACCCAGTGTTCTGGACAAACTGTCTTCTCTTCTGTGATTGTGCTTTGCTCACACAGTCCTTCCCACCCTACCTCTTGCCTATTGATATCCTGGCTGCCCTACAGGCCTAACTCAAATACCACTCTCAGCATGAATTCTAGGCTTCTCCTTTAAATTGTAGCTCTTATTTCACATTCTTTCTTCCATTTAGCTATTTGTGTATTTCTTACTTTTTTGGTTAGATTTCAAGCTTCTTAAGGGTTGGAACATGTTTGCTTTGAACCCATTGTGACACATAACACTTTGTATTTTGAATGTCTAGGCAAATTAGAAGTTTCTTAGAAATATGCATATTGTATATTCCAGTCATTCATCCATTCTCGGTTTCTGTGTTAGACAGTACAATTCCTCTCACCCTTCTAATTTTGGAGTTGATGAGAGCCAGGCAAAGTTGCCTTTGGTAGGAATGAGAAGAAACTTTTGGTAATTCGTATATGGTAACAATGGAGAAAATCCAAGAGTGCTTTAAGCCAAGCCTTATAGTAGAGGATAAAAACATATATTTAATTAAAAATCATTATTGAACACCTTCTATGTGATTGGTTCTGGGTGTGCAGAGTTGAGAACAGATGTGGTCTCTACCCACATAAAACAGAGTCTGAGGTGGGGAGCCTGACATAGAAAAATAAAGACTTCAAAATATACAATTATAAATTATTTATTATAAATTATAATAAAGTCCACAATCGAGAAGAACAAAGAATGTAGCAATGAAGATTTCTGATAAAAGGAATATCTTTTGCAAAAGTCCCATTGAGGGGCTTCTCCTTTTGGAGGTGGTAAGAAGTGAATGCATTGAAGCACCTGAAAGAAGGCACAGTAAATCTGGGAATAGAAATCAAAGTGGAAAGTTAGGCGGGGCCCATTCTTAGAGGGTCTGTCAGTCACATGAAAGCATCTCTATTCCCATGTCAACAGAGTTGAGATCTCATAAAGACCTCAGGGAGTGGCCTGATCCCACGTCTGTTTTGAGCTGATCACAGGGATTGGATTATAGTGGGCCAGGGCAGGAGTAGAAGGATATTTCAGAAATCAGGTAGCCAAGGTGAAAGATGGCTTAGATACTAGACTAGGAGCAGTGGAGGTGGAGAGACGTTGATGTCTGTGAAACAGGCCTTGAAAGTGACAGCTAGTGATAAATTGGATGAGGTGGAGAAAAGTGGAAATATCAAAGATAACTTAGGGGGCTTGAGGTTTTGGAAACTGTGTGGATAGAGCATCATTGAGTGATGCAGGAAAGCTGGAGGAGGCTCTGTTTGGGATGGAAGAAAGAAAATTTGGGTGGTAATGTCCAGAAGCTGAGGGGCCTGGGCTGCAGTGAGGCAGGGGAGCCTGCGTCAGCTGCTGCCCCTGCCCCTATTCCATGGGGACCACACAGGTGCTGCCTGTGCAGTGATGGTGTGCAGCTTCCAGAACAGCCATGGACACCTCTCCTTCAGGCCTGGGAAGTTGCAGAGAGTCAAGACTCACATCATGAAGTTGATGGACATGGAGAAGGTAGCTGATGAGTTGCATATGCCATCTCTCCCTGAAATGATATTTGGACACAAGGTTTTAAGAATCCAGCACTGTTCTGGTTTTGGGATTGAGTTCAGTGCTACAGATGTAAACAACTACCAAGGAAGGCTTAAAGTAGCCTGTGCTCAAGAGTGGTGGGAAAGCAGGATGGAGGGTGAAGACTATAAGGAGGCTATTAAACCATATGATTGGGCCTGTACAACAGATTATTAGGAAACATTACTTGGGGAATCATTTAACTTAAAGGTTGTACTTACAACAGACCATAATAGATACAGAGAAATTGAAAGCTAAAAAATAGGTTAAGTTTTTTGAATTTCTCTTGTTTGAGGATGAACTTCATGATCATGGAATTTCAAGCCTAAGTGTGAAAATTAGAATAACACCTTCCAGGTTTTCCCTGCTGTTGCAGTTTTTCTTGAGAACTGATGGAGTGCTTATCAGAATGAATGACATAAGACGTCACCACGGAGGCCTGCAAGACCTACATGTTATGAGAAGATATGTCATGAGAGAGCAGAATTGCTCATTTAATGCATGTTTCACCTTCCCTCCACATGGAAACTAATGAGATACCATGGCATTCACTGATCAAAGAAGCAGTTGATGAGAAGCTAATATTTCCAGAAAAAGTTGATCATAACCCTGCAGACTCACAAGAAAATGCACCTGTGGAAGAGACTGTGATGTACCATCTCTCCATGGTAATGTTGGAGACCTCTGGCTATATGGATGGGGATATTCTTATTATGAAAATTCATTGACTTGTCTGAATGCAGATTTTCTGTAGCCTTAGAGGAAAAAAAAATAAAAGATTGTTGCAGACAGGTTCCACTAAAAAAAAGAGTTGAGTGGGAGCACATTGAATAAGAGATGCCTGTCACTCACAAGTAATGGGCTTGCCATGAAGGGAGCTGGAATTTTGATAGTGGAGATCAGAGAAGAGGTCTGAACTGAATACGGGAGTCATTAGCATAGAGATTTTACACTTATGTATAATGTTCTAATGCAGCATAGGCACTAACTCATTAAATGCTCATAAAAATCTTTAGGAGTCTTTACAGGTGCATTAACCAAAGCACAAATAAGTTAGGTTGCTTGCCCAAAGTAATGCAGTCCCACAGCAGAACTGGATGTTGGAACAGGGCAGCCTGGGTGGCAGAGCCCTGTTTCTTGGCTTTACATGACAGAGTTCAGAGAGTGTCCCCACAATGGAAGTCAAGGTGGAGCATGATGAGGATGCACGCGCCATACACAGGACGATGTTGAGTATGAAGGAAGAAGGTAGAGATGCTGTGTGATGGCAGCTCTTGATGTGCCGGGCTGGGAGGGGAGCAGAGGCTGCAACAACCGAGGGGATAAGATTGAAGGAGACTTTTTTTGTTAATTGACATAAAATCGATGAACAGCATTGCGTAAATTTAAGGTGTACATCCTGTTGATTTGATACACTTAAGTATTGCAATGGGATTACCACGGTAGCATTGGCTAATGTCTATCATGTCACATATATAGCATTTCTTTTTCGTGGTGAGAATGAGACTTCTTTTTTTTTTTAAACAAAAGAAATAATAGAAATTCTCTGTATTTTCAGGGGAATGAGCCAGTAGGTGGAGGGGCTGACGGCACTGTTTCCCAGAGGAGTGAAAAGGGATGAAATCCTAAGCAAATTTGGAGACTGACTTTTTTAATGGAGTAGATACTTTATGAACTTTAATAGGACGGAAGAAGAGGTGATCGTTTATAGACTTTGGGATTCATGACTTGTTTTCATTATTTCAGGAAGAATGGTGTAGCAGCCAGGAGGGCAAGAGCAGCAGGAAAGATGGGAGATTGGAGCAGAGTGAAGAAGGGTCGAAGGGTGGGCTTACAGGAGCGGCCAGTGAGAAGGGCAAGCAGTGAGGTGTGAAGAGGTTTGATGAACATGAATTTATGATTTTCCCCAGCCTAAGTTTAATTTACTATCTGTGAATATCAGTAACTATGAATGACACATTTTAATGAAATAAGATTCTCTTGAATTTTTGATCCATATGTCCCTAGACCAGAGTTACCTCTCTATAAATATTTAAATAAACAACACTATTTTATCGCTGTTACATACGCACACACAGCATGAGAGTTTAAAGTTAATGAGATTATGTATATTTCAGATATGTCATATTCACAGTATGATAGATAATGCGTAATTTTCAAAGTCTTAAATCAATTATACTTTAGGTATTTTGAGAGGAAGATGGACTTGTGTCCATTTCTTGGAGGCTGAGATTACTTAAAGGAGGTCATTTTCCTCGAAATTCCTAAGACTGGTGCAGGACTTCTTTCAAAGGCAACTCCAATTCTGACTTCATCTTTTTATGAATACATTTTTGATCATTTTATCTTGAAATATGTTATACAAATTTAGTTATAGTTTTACATAAAAATTATATTAGGAAATCAGACTTATGGATGTATGCTTTTTATTTGATATTTAATAATGCCCTAAGGCAGGTAATTCAAATTTTTATTAAAGTGAAATGATTTGACAGTCAGACTTTGAATTTAATGCATGAATGTTTCATTTAAGCTCTTGGAGCTGAAAAGAAAAAAAAACTTTTTTTCCTAGGAGTTCTCTAAAAAATGTTTAAAATAATTTAGATTTACTTTAGCTATGTTTTACTAAAATAACTTTAGTTTTTGGACTTAAAATGGCATTTTTTTGCATGACATGTCTAGACATCTGGAAGGCTTTGATAACCAAGACTCATTATTCCCATGAATAATCTGTGACTTTTCACATTACCATTTAAGAAGTATGAGCTCTGATTTTGTACTTGTATAGGGAATTAGCATATAACTCACCCAAGTGCAGTGTTAGTTCAGGTTTCTGGGAGCCAGTTGACATTAAGTGATCCTTTACCTACTGAATTTTCTACATGATATAGGAGGACCAAATCTGAATAACAACGAACAGCAAATAAGAACAAGTGTTAGGTCCAGTTTACTTGTTGCTCTTGGTGTTATAATACTGGTGCTAGTGAGTGGTTATTTGCCTACTTGTTTCATTAAGTATTAGCCCATTTTTAAAAGGCTATTCTGACTGTTTAGACTTAACTATTTCCCCCATGACTCAGGTATCATTAAACTGCACATATGTTTACAGTAAGTATAATTAATTATAATGATTTACTCTCTGTAAAAAACAATGACACAAAGCTTGTTAAATAGTTTTCCTTTATTCCACTTATCAGTGGAAAATATAAGTATGCCCTAAATAGATTTAAAAAATTCCCAAAAAATGTAGAAGGGAAAAGAGTGCGTATTAAGCAGCCATCTCTGAAAGATCCCTTTGTCGAACTTGCCCTCATTTTCTTTCTGGGTCTTTGGAGTCACCCCTACCTGTGCTGAACTCCTCCCCATGTGTACTTCTGAATTAACAATGTCTTCTGAACTTTAATGAACTGTAGCTAGCATCAATTCTATATCAGTTTTCTTTAATAACCGAAAAGAGTTATATGTTAGAAAGGGATAAGACATTATAGGAGAGGAGGGGCTGTGTGGGGAAAGGAAGAATATCAACTCAGAATGACCAGGTAGCTCAGGGGTGTCCAACCTTTTGGAGTCTCTGGGCCACACTGGAAGAAGAGATGTCTCGGGCCACACACTAAATACACTGTGACATGTAATCACAAAAACCCCTCATAATGTTTTAAGTAAATTTACGATTTTGTGTTGGACTGCATTCATAGCCATCTTGGGTCTCATGTGGCCCAGAGGCTATGGGTTGAACACCCTTGTTAGGGAAAAGCTATTATCTTTCCCGGATAAATGGGAAGCTGAAAGCCAATTTTAGTCAATAGAACCTGTACTCTTCTCAATCTAATAATTTAGCATAATGCACAGCATTAGGGTGAGGAATGAAAGCTCGATGGATGCAGTTGTTTTAAATTTATTGTATCAGAATTTCTTGAAAATGGAATGAATTTCTTAAAGGGTTTCAAAATGATTTCAGGAAAGGCCCCTGATACCAAGGGTGTTCATCCTATCTATTGTGTTTTGATTATGTGATATAAAATTGTTATTAACCTAAGAATGAAAAATATCAAAACTGTATAGGCATTTCTTTAAGATTACTAAACTAGGAAAATGCTCCTGGCTTCCATATTTCTGACTTTTTTATGTTTTGGAAATGTTCATCATTTGTTATGCATAAAAATATCTGAATAATTTAGTTTTCTTCCACCCCCATGAATTCATACAAAATTGTGTTTGGGTAGGAAAAAAGAGAGCATTTTGCAGTCATGTATGTTGAACATTAATATATTCTGATACCTTAAATAGATTTTATGAAAACCTAAAGGATTTCTCTTCCATAAGAAAATCACTGAGAACAGATTATCTTCTCCAAACATGTCCTATTATGCCTTTTACCTCATGAATGCTCAGTTTTGGTCATTTCTTCAAATCAAATTTTTAGCTTTTTTTTTTCCACTTTGAGACTTATTAAGAAAACCTTATGGAGAGACATGCACTTCAATTTCTTCCTCCTTTATCTGCCATGTGTTCCCTCTAGTTCTCTCTCCCCTGATAAAGTCCACAGAGATTTGGGAAAGCAGAGGCATTTTAGAACTAGGGAACTATAAAATCTCAGCACTCACCATCAGAGTCCTCACAGCTCAGGCTGGGGGGCCTGCTCTCTCTATAGGGACTCACCCACACTCACAGCTTCTGTTGCCACTAAATACAGATGATCCACTCATTTATATTCCTAGACCAGGTCTCTCTTTTAAGTTCTAGAACCAAATGCCTGACTGTCAGTATGACTTTTCTTTTGGCTGTGTCAAAGGCATCTCACACTCAACACATACACAACTGAATTTACGATATTCCTTCACAGACTTGGCTCTCTTAAAGTTTTCTCAGAAACCTGTCATACTTGACATTCTTCTTCCTCACCTCACCTCACCTCAAATTTTCACTTGTCATCCAGTTCTGCAGATTTTCCTTCTGACAGCTCCAAATTCATCTATACCAAGTTCTGTCCAGAAAAAGTCCAACCATATTAATATAACAAGAATGGTTTGCATGGCATTGAAGTAACCTGGCAGCCAAGGAGAGTAGACTGGAAGACACATGCATGAACAATGACGACTTCACTGTACTAGTCAGTGGGGGTGGTAGAAGCCATTGAGTGAGCATGTGTACTGTGTGGCTATCACATTAAAAAATGACTGAGTGAGTAGAGCAATGAATCTGCACCAAATTTTGTATTAAGCTTAAACATTCCTCTGCAGAAACCATTCAAATGATTCAGGAGGCCTCAGCTATGGGAATCTGGTGATTGGCAGCTTCATCAGACAATGTGCCTGCTCATGCATCACAACTCATGCAGTTTTTTTGTGAAACATCAAATCACCCAGGTGACACAGCCCCACTACAGCCCAGATTTGGCACCCTGCAACTTCTAGCTTTTCCAAAAACTAAAATCACCTTTGAAAGGGAAGAGATTTCAGACTCAATGAGATTTAGGAAAATCTCATATGACAGGGCAGCTTGTGGCAATTGGGAGAACTGTGTGAGGTCCCAAGGTGCATACTTTGAAGGAGACTGAGCCATCATTGTCCTGTGTACAATGTTTCTTGTGTCTTATATCTTCGTCAATAAATGCCTCTGTTTTTCATAGTACATGGCTGGATACTCTCTGGACAGATCTGATGTCTCCATCTTCATCCACACAACCCATCAAGTTACCATCATCTCTCACCTAGACTGTTGCAAGAGCATCCTTCTCTTTTATGTTGAAAAAAGATTTATAAAAATAACAGACATGGATGACATAGGGCACTCAAATGTGTGTGTCAATTCTGAGAAATTGGTACAAGAATGTTAAGTAGGATTCCGAATCCACACATGAGCACAGTGGAAAAATAACTAATTGGCACCATTTTTCATTAGGGGCTGGTGGTGGTATTGTGGTTGGTTATTGCCATCCACATGAAATATAGTATTGTTGCCATCTGATTTAAATGCCTTAGCTAGTGAGGTACAGTCTTTTGGAATGGGCTTTGGAAATTTATCTGCATTAGATCTACCAATATGTAACTTCTTGTTGTGTTAGCAATTACAAGGAAATAAAAAAAACATAATGAAAGAATGAAGTTCTCTAATTCACTTTCTATTTAATATTTTCATTTCATTGTGTAATAGTTATGGTCCTGATGATTATACTTAGCAAAAATGCTTATGTATAGCTTCTGTTTTCCATTACAGTGCTTCTTAAATCCCTTAAAAATTTCTGAATTCTTGTAATTTCAGTGGTTAGAAACTCATAAAGGCCTTTACACCTTGTCTGTAGAAAATATTTTCAGGAACAGCTTAGAAGCATGGAGTTGAAATGGATCTCAAAAAGTTATTTAATCTAGTCTTCTGCCTGAGGAGATGGGTCTTCAACTACATTATTCTAGATGGTTGCTTTCCTTATCTAGAAACAAACAAGCTAACAAACCTTTGTTGTCTGACAATACCTACTTCAGACATTTGTTACTCCTGCCTAATGCAAAAAAGAAAAAGAAACCCTTATGAAATGCTGTCTGTAAAGTATTAACTAAATTGGAATGCCATTTCAATAGTAATATTTTTATAGTTTGCCATGAATAAATATTTTTTATTATTGTAACTGGTTATATTCTAAGTATCCCAAGATTTATATTTTTCTTCTCTTTGTAGCTGGTGAGAAGTCCTATAACCTTTATGCTGCAGACTTATAATTTTTCACAGATATGAATGTTCATTCTGATTTTAGTATTGGGACAACCAATGGGTCTCCAATAACTTTTCTTTAAAGAATGATTATATTTAGTGGTTCCCAGCAATAAAATCACTGTGATTAGGAATAAAAGATTATAAATAAGAATAACAGTGTTATTAATCATCTGAGTTAGTCATTTATGGCACATTCCTGTATCTGAAATAGTTCCATAGGAAATAATGCTAAAATCCACATTTACTTATAATTACACATAATACAAACCTCTCATTATAATAGTTGCCCAAATCCCAATCCAACTTAATTTCATTGAATATAATTTCTGGACTAAAAGCATTAAGCTTGAACTAGTGAAAAATGTATAATATGTGCATTTAATTAAGGAGTAATTAGATACTCAATCACCCTTACAACACACCAGGGATTAGGGAAGAAGGAAGGAAATCATGATGCACTGTAGTGTATGAAATAGTTCCCTTAATTAGTTTAGTGCTAATTGAGATCGAGAAAGTGTCAAAGTTTCATAACATAGGTTTACTTGAGTAACTTTAAAAGCTAATAGTGTTTAATGTCTTATGATAGTTTGATGCAAAGAAATGTAGAAATGACCACCTTATATGCTTTATCCTAGAATTTTGATTAGGTTTGTACATTCATTGTACGTTTTGCACATTAGTGAGTGATGGAAAGCAAAAAACATATACGTTTTGTAGTTCAGGTATTTTGTTATATTCTACCTAATTTAATCCTCACAACAATTCTGTGAGGCATGTGTTTTTATTTTCATTATAGAGATAAAGAAACTGAGGCTGAGAGGGGTTGATTAACTTGTTCAAGGTCATAGCCATTAAAGTGCAAAGCAAGGATTCAAACCCAGGTAGGTTTAACTGCAAATCCTGAGCTCTTTCACTACATCACATTTCACATAACAAAGGGCAGAAAATAATGAAGTCCTTTACATCCTTGCCTCCTTGTCTTTTTTCAGAAAAGTTCCTGGGAATCGGATTTCTGAGGGAAAAGGAGATGCATGTTTTCATTTTTGGTAACATTGCTAAACTACCTTCTAAAGAGTGTTATGCTAATTTTTGCTTACACCAGTGATTATTTTATAGAAGGTGTTTTTGGCATTTATTTTTATCAGTCACTTTGTATAACTTTCATCTCCTTTCTCATCTTTTTACTCTTCACTTTCTTGAAATGTGTTCATTTCCATCTACCTATTGAAATGGCTGTGGCAAAATTCACCTTGACTTATTTCTCTTTTTCTAGTTTGTTTCCATGTCTCCAAATACATGTTCATGGAAGAAAATTCAAACAATACAGAACAAAAGGAAGAGGAAGCAAACATTTCCTCCTCTCGGTGATAGCTGTCCCCAGCGCTGGGGCGTTCTGGTTAACGTGGGGAATCTGTAGCACGGGGGATGGGGGATGGCTCAGGTTCCATCCTGACACCTCATTAATTAGCTGTGTGACCTTGAAAAAGTTACTAATATCTCTAAGTCTCCTTTTTTCAATCACTTAAATGAAGGCCATAATAGTGTCCACCTCATAAAGTGGTTGTGAGGAATATGATGAGATAATGTAACCAAAGAGCTTAATTTGGGTCCACAATTAAGTGTTCAATAAATGTTACCTTCAACGTAGTTTTGTCCATTCGATCTTTCCTTATGCACATACATATTTCATATGGGCATGTGGACATGTGGTGGTCCTTATGTGATGACATTATGAGGGCTGTTTTCTATTTGATGATACATGTTTTCATGCATTTGAAGAGATGGTATACTTTTAAATGATATTACATAAGTTGCCTTTAAATATGTTACAAAATTTACTGAGCTATTCTTCTATTATTGTATATTTAGATCATTCCCAGTATTTTGCTATAGTCAATAAGACTATGGTTAATTTATGCATTTATTTCCTTAGTAATAAATTCTAAGAAAAAATTCTTAGTAATAAGATTATTAGATCAGAAAGTGAATTGTAATATATATGTATATATGCATATATATTGTAATATATTGTATATGCATATTACTCTCCCCAAGAATTATATCAGTTTATGTTTCCACTAACCATGTTCCTAACTACACATTTATTTATTTTTACCTTTATCAACATTGAGCATTTTCATTTTTTATTCTTGGCAATCTGATTAAAAGTGACTCTGTTATGTTATGTTAAGTATTCCTGTGAATACTTGATTTTATTCTTGAATTTCCTGTTCTGTCCCATTAATCTGCCTGGTCATGAGCACCGACCGCCATGTGTGTGGCAGGAGTGTGTGGTTTAGTGTCTGGTGTGACAAGATCCCTTACTAATCTTTTTGGCAGAATTTTCCTGGCTATTTTCACATGCTTAATTCTCCCAGAGAAAATATAGGATCATTTTGTCAGAAAGACTGAAATAAAGAGTAAAAGAAAGAGAAGGTGAGAAAAAGTGAGAGAAAAAGAAAGGAAAAAGAATCTTGCCAGAAATTTTCCTTTAGATTGATTGACTGTATGTAGAGAAATTTGATGATAATTAATATTCTTACAATATTAAATCTCTTTGTTAAACAAACATAAACAGGTCTATGCTTATTTAAGTTTTTATGTTCTTTGTACATTGCATAGTTCTCTCTTCTCACTAAATTTACTTCAGGATGCACATTTGTTCTCTGGAGTCAGCCTGAGGTATAGCTTGATGAGGAACACAGCATCTCCACTTTCTGCCCCACAGCTTGGGTAAATTATTGATATTCTCTCAGCCTCAGTTTCCTCCTAAGTGAAATGGAGGCAATGAGAGTCATACCTCTTAGAGACACTGCGAGGATTAAATGAAATATGGTAAAATGCACAGGGCAGTGCTTAGCAAAGGCTTAGCATTCAACAAATGTGAGCTATTACTAATGTTATTGTTATAATCAGCAACTTTGATTAGTGTCATTTTCCATTAAAATGATATATTGGCTAATATTATTTCATTGGAAAAATAATTGCTTAAGTCTGTCCTTGGCTTTCTTACTAATCTTTTCTATAGTTTTAATAATATTCCAGCAGATTGTTTTGAATTTTTTAAGTAGACCACGATCACATCTGTAAATGACAATTCTATCTCCTCCATTCTAATTTTAATATTATTTTATTCCACCATCTAGTACTTTCAGAATAGTGTTAAATAAACTAACAATGATGTCGGGTACCCCTATTTTATTTCTGATATGCTTGATTTTTATTTCCAAATCCAGAGGCATTGTCCACTCTCTTTCCTTTATTCAAAAGCATTTGTTGCTCTTGACCTCTTTCTTTCTGTATTTATTTTTCCTCATCATCACCTCATCCTGTTACTGCTGGGTATGTTGTAATGGAAGGACATTAATTTTTAGCCTTCTGTTCCGTGTATGGCAGTATTGAAGGGGCTGTGTGAAAATATAAACACAGACACAGACTTCCTGAAGGGGTTTGCAGCCTAGCGTTGGGAGTTAATCAGGTACACAGCTACCTTCAGATCATAGCAGTGTGTGGAAACTGCCCTGAGAGAGGTCCTACTAGTGAACAGGGAAAAGAGACCATTCTGAAAGATAAGAGTCCCTACGTCAGGCAGACAGCTGTTTTTTAGACAACTTATTTTGGAGAGTTTACATTGAACTATCTTACTTAAAGAGGGATGCTTTAGTGTGTTATCAGTAAGCTGAGCCAGACTCACCGAAACTTAGGTCAACCAGGTGACCTGCAGTGGTTTCTGAGAATTAGGGCATGTGTGCACATGTGCTTCTTTATTTTTGATAGCTGTTCAGGGAATCCTTCAGGTTCAGGTTCCTTCAGGTTCAGGTTTGATAGCTGTTCAGGTTCCCCAGGGTATCCTTGTAGAAGATAATGTAGGGTTCAGAAATAGTCACATGAAAGATAGCATCTGCTATTATATCGAAATATCTGATAATTTAGATGACTTCTTAAGATATGGCCATACTTCAAGGCCTCATCATAGACAATGATCATTGTATAATAGAACATTCCCTTTCATAGTTAAGCTTTCTTATTATTTATATATAGATAAATGGGTATTTGGAGCAAGTCCCAAAGGAGAGAAAGTCAGCCAGATTACCTTTGCATATTGAAAGTGTCATTTCTTTAGATTGATGTACCAAATAAATTTATATTCTGATTACCAAGGAATACAGTTATTATGAAAACTTTAGAAAATACACAAATATATAAAAAAGAACTTCTATTTTAAATACTGGTAATTCATTAAGCCCAGGCAGTTAATTTTGTTTCCACCACAAATTGCAGTAAAATAACAGGAAATAGATTTTTTTAAGTGCACAAACTTACAAGGGTAGTGAAAACAAAAGAGGAGACAACAGCAGCAATATTTTGGAAGCTGGAAGCAGATGGTTGTGTGGTAATGGATTTAGCAGATGTAAGGAACAAGCCTGTTTACATGACAGAGTTTCTCAAAAGTCCCAGGAATTGGTGGCAACAGACATCACTAGAAGTTGGAGTGCAAGGAGGCTCAAATCATCTGTGTTGGTGAGAAGCTGTTTAAGAAGCACATACATCCCCAGATCCACTCCCAATCTTTGGTGGATGCCTGGAGATACCCTCTGGAGATGATGAAGAGTCTCTCATTAGGGGTCAT
This sequence comes from Phyllostomus hastatus, assembly GCF_019186645.2. Classification (NCBI taxonomy): domain Eukaryota; kingdom Metazoa; phylum Chordata; class Mammalia; order Chiroptera; family Phyllostomidae; genus Phyllostomus; species Phyllostomus hastatus. The sequence goes on along the minus strand of NW_025334017.1, from coordinate 6,073,360 downwards.
AGGCACAATTGATCAGTGTACCACACATGAAATAACATCCTTGTACCTCATGTTCCCCTCCTCCACCCCTGCCTTGGCCTCCAATGTATTGGTAGCAAGTCCCCTACGCAGACAGGTGGCTGGAAGGATCTTTCTGGAGAATATTACACCCAGAGTCTTATCTACTGAAATCTGCCAGTCAGCTCATCCTGTGGTGAGGGTATGACAGATAGGTCCCCTGTGTGCGTGGAACCTCCAACCTGGTTTCTTGTAGTGGTTGTTCTTTCTCAGGTATGAGCAGTTAAGGATGTTTGAAGAAGGACTATAACATGTAAGAGTCTAAAGCAAACAGAAGAAGGCAAGATATTAGAAATAAATATCTAGGAAGAGAAAAACTTCAGAAAGTTCAGCATTCAGATCTTCAGAGAGGTAAGGAAAAAGTTGAAACCATTGCATAGGAATAGGATGCTACTAAAAAACTGAAAACATGAAAGCAGAAATGAGGACCTCCAGTCAAGATGGTGGCATAGGCAGACGTAACTCACCTCTTAGCACAACTATATCAAAATTACAACTAATATGTAGAACAACCATCACTCAGAACCATCAGAAACTGAGTTGAATGGAAGTCTGACAACTGTGGAATTAAAGAAACCACATCATCCAGAATGGTAGGAGGGGTGCAGACACAGAATGGGCTGGTTCCATATACATATGTGGTGGATAAAAATTCAGGAGAGATATATCAGGAGCGAGGAGTCCCAGACCCACACCAGGGCCCCCAGCCCAGGATTCCAGTGCCAGGAAGATAAATCCCCACAACTTCTGGTTGCAAAAACCAGCAGGGGTTGAGTTGGTGGAAGAAACTTCTGGAGCCCCAAGCAGTTCCTCTTAAAGAACCCACACTAGGAATCACCTACTTAGCCATACTCCCTCTGAGCTCCAGCACCAGGGTAGCAGCTTGAAAGGCACTAGTGGTATACAGGGAGAAAGTGAAATGTCTGGCATCAGGACAAGCAGAGGCCATTGTTCCTTTGCTAAATTCTACCCCCACAGAGCTGGCAAGCTGGTGCTATATCTGAGACTCCAGCAACCTGGCTAACACTGTTTGACTTGTCTTGAAGATCCCCAGAGGCTTTGCCCCATCCAACTCATGGGCCCATCCAAGCTGCTTTTCCATAAGAATGGCTGGTCTTGGCTCCTAAATCTTATCAAACAAGCAACAGCTGGCTCCACTGAGCCCCAGCTGTAGCCAGCTTAGATTCACAGCTTGGTTTAGTCTGGGAATCTCTGAGCCCAGCACAAGTAGCAGCCATCTCAGATTGCTTTATAGCTCAGGCAGGCCCCAGGCAAAACACCAGTGGAGGTTACTCTTGGCCTCAACCAGCTGGGAACCCCCAGGGCCTGTGCACCCTATGTACAGCTATAGATCACACCAGAGCACCACAACCTTGCTCCTGTACAGCTGATCCTCCATGGAGGACAGAGGTTGGTAGTAAGTGGTCATAGCCAGTCATTGCAGCTTACTAGCCTGGGTAAATTCCTCTCATTGACCTGCCAACAGCAACCAAGGCTCAACTACATGAGGAGGGTATATTCAGCCCAAATGAAGGGTGCACTTCAAGTACCCAGCTTGGACCCTACAGGACACCTACTACATTAGGCCACACTACCAAGACACTGATTCAAGCAGCTCTACTTAATATGTAGAAACAAACATAGGGAGGCTGCCAAAACAAGGAGATAGTGAAACATGGCCCAAATGAAACAACAGATCAAAGCTCCAGAAAAACAGCTAAGTGAAATGGAGATAAGCAATCTATCAGATGAAGAGTTCAAAATGCTGGTTTTAAGGATGCTCAAGGAACTTAGTGAGGACCTCAGCAGCATAAAAAAGACCCAGTCAGAAGCAGGGGATACACTAATTGAAATAAAGAACAATTTACAGGGAAATAACTGTAGAGTGGATAAAGCTGAGAACCAAATCAATGATTTGGAGCATAAGGAAGCAAAAAGCAACCTATCAGAAAAACAAGGGAAAAAAAAATCCATAAAAGTGAAGATAGTATAAACAACCTGTGAAACAGCTTGAAGGGGTCCAACATTCGCATCATAGGGGTGCCAGAAGGAGAAGAGAAACAGCAAGAAATTGGAAATATATCTGGAAAAATAGTGAAAGAAAATTTCCCTTTTTTTTGGTGAAGGAAATAGACATGTAAGTCCAGGAAGCACAGAGAGTCCTAAATAAGATGGATGCAAAGAGGCCCACTCTAAGACACATAATAATGAAAAGACCAAAGGTTAAAGATAAAGAGAAACTTTTAAAAGCAGCAAGAGAAAAGTTAGTTAACAGATGGTTGATGGAGTGGGGAGGGGGAGAATGGGTGAAGAGGTGAGGGAAAGTACAAACAGAAGTACAAATAGGTGGTTACAGAATAGCCATGGGGATATAAAGTACAGTATGGGAGATAGAGTAGCCGAAGAACTTAATACACATGATCCATAGATGTGAATCAATGGTGGGGGGACTGCCTGATAGAGTAGGTGGCAGTGGGTGGAGGGGGGTAAAGATGGAAAAATCAGGACAACTATAATAGCATAATCAATAAAATATAATTTAAAAAAGCAGAAATGAAAAAATTTATAGTAGAATCAGAAGGCAGAATTGAAGAAATTTCTTGGAAAGTAGAGCAAAACCAGGAGAGAATAGAATAGGAAAATTGGAAAACCAAGTTAGGAGCTCCATTATCCAAATAATAGGAAAAGGAGAAAAATGGAGAAAATGGAGGGGAGGAACCACCAACAAAATTATTCAAAACATTTTCTCTCCCTGGCTGGTGTGGGTCAGTGGGTTGAATGCTGACCTGCAAACCAAAAGGTCACTGGTTCGATTCCCAGTCAGGGCACATGCCTGGTTTGTGGGCCAGGTCCCCAGTGTGGGGACATAGGAGAGGCAAACAGTTGATGTCACATCTATGTTTCTCTCCCTCTCATTCTCCCTCCCCTCCCCTCCCCTCCCTCTCTCTAGAAAGAAGTAAATAAAATAAAAAAAAATTTAAAAAGTTTTCTCAGAACTCATGGACTTAAATTTACAAATTGTAAAAGACTCACTGAATTTCCAGCATGGTAGATCAAAATATACATACCCATGCAGTATTACTGTGAAATTCCTGGACAATGAGGGAAAATTAAAGTGAGAAAAAACAAGTTGAAAATCAAAGAACCTGGAATTTGGATGTCAGACATCGTGACAGTATACTGGAAGCTGAAAGTCGATGAAGGATGGCCTTCGGAATTCTGAGGGAGTATTACAACACACTTAGAATTCCTTGCCCAGGCAAAATTTTCAATAATTTGCCACGACTTCTCAAAGTCGTTTTTAGGTATCAAAGTCACTGAAGATTTACTTTCCAGGAAACTGCTGGAAGATTTGCTTCACCAAAATGCAGCAAGCTGAGAGAAGAGGTGTGGGATTCAGGAAACAGGAGATCAGACAAGGGAGATTGCCAAAGTGATGGTGATGTGAGGTTGTAGGCAGAGATGGTGTCAGTCCAGATGTGAGCAGATGAGAAGGATGTAGAAGAGTTTTCTTAGGAAGATGAAATTGATAGACTGTGTGATGCCTTATCTTCCTGAGAGTAGAGTCAAACAGTCGGCAGGTAGTTTTGAATTGAGTACATAGGAAGCTAAGTTGGAAAAAACCGGAGATAATTATTAACTCCAAGGAAACTAAAAAGTTGTGCAGGAAGGGAGAATTAATGGTATATTAATAAATATAGCTCAGCTCTAAATAATATTTACATCATTGCAGTAATAAAAGCTGAATATTGATCCAGCCAAAATTATTACAAAACCATATTGGGGGAATGGGGTGAAGGGAAGGGTGTATGTGTATATGGGTGATGATATGTGTGTGGGTTGGGGCTGACAGGGGAAAGTAGGTCACATCTTCATTCTCCACAGGAAAAGTCACCAGATGATACCAAAACAGAAAATTGAAAAGGAGCAGTACAATCATACTACTTAGTTCAATGGTGTTAATAAAATAATCAGCGATAGGTATTGAGGAGGAGGAAATTAGTGGTGGACTGATAGTTTTAGCAACAAACCTCTTAGCATCATTTAGCAAACCTTTAAGCATCATTTAACACATTTAAACTATGTGCAAGCATAATTTTGAGGTTTATAAATAGGAGTAATTGCTGCTGTTATGTTACTTTTTAAAATGTTTGTACACACACACACACACAGAAACTTTTTTTAGGAGTGTTTGCCATGGGCCAGATGTCGTGCTGGACCTTGGGAACACTGTGCGGATGAGAACAAGTCTTCACCCATGAACACTCACTGGAGTGATGGAAAGTAAATTTCCAACACCTGCTGTGGAAAACAGTAGGCCCTCCAGCAGTGCACTTCCAGTTTCAGTGAGTGAGATTCCTGTCCGTCACCCGAAATCGTCACCAGGAGTTCAGTTATGTGCCTTGGAGGTGCTGCTGTCACATTGTATCTGTTGTCATATTATATTCTCACACAATCGCCCCAGGGTAAGAGCTGTTATGTGAGGCTTAGAAAGGGCAGGTAGATTGTCTAAAATGTTATAGCAAGTTGGTGACAGAGTTTGAATTTGAACTCAGGTCTCACTGATTCAAAATCCATTCCCCAGGTTGTTATCGATTGAAACATTTTCCCAGGTAATCTGGTATCTGCAGTGAACAAGATCGGGTGTCTGTCTTCAGGGGGAAGTAATACCAAGATCACTCTTAGAAGTGGCCTTTTCTTTGTTTGAAAACTATAGAGAAGTAAGTACTCAGCAAGCATGGAGTATTATCTTTGGTCTCTTCTGTGAGAGAGATTTCAGCAGAGTGAGCACCTAAGTTCACCAGCAGAGTCCACTGTCAGAGAAATTAGAATTCATTCAGCACTTTTTGGAGAACCCTCTAAATCGAATACTCAGAGCTTCAGAAATGAATGAAACACCAACGAACAGGAGCATTGGCTGCCCTGTGGAGTATGTTCAATGTTCAATGCTTTGGATTAAGACCTGACCTTGTATGATTAGAGTGATGGGATATTTACTTAACCTATATTTTCTTCAGTTGATGTTTTAGACCATGGTAGTTTAATTTTAGAATAGCTGGATATATTCTTAAAGTGAGGTTTTATTGGTTTTATAAATTTGGAATATTTGCCTCTAGACTAGCCTTTCCCAACATTTGGCCACCAAGATGTTAAATCAAGAGGTGACTGTCCACATAAATTTGAAAAATCCTGTATATAATATTCTCCTCTTGGAGATTTACAATGCAGGTTAGCATGTTAGAGAGTCTGAGATGGTTTTACATGAAAGAACCATATTTTACTACATTTAACCAGCATTTCCACAATTTTTCTGAACATGGATTTATTTTTCCAAGCTACTTCTAAAGTTATGTGGAACACATTTGAGGAACTAGGGCTCAAGGGTAAAGTCCTTTTGCAGAGAATTCATACATTATGACCTTTAGGCTCATTTTAGCTCTGCAATGGTGTGACTTCACAATTTTGATCATCAGTCAATTTCATGTCAGTCATTTCGACTTATAATTTTTGGGGCTGTGTTTAGTTAAGAATATGCAGATTATGACCTCCGGAAGGAGGAGGCACAAGCCACCTACATGGCTGGGCAGGTGTCGCCCTAAGCATCTGAGCTCCCACTTTGGGGAATTGAAAACCTAGGGGACATTTTGATTGAAGGCATAGTTTCAATACACACACACACAGGAAACAAAGTCACAAGATTTATATTTATACATCCCAGAATGGGGGTGCAGTGAGCCTTGGGGAAAGCAGTCCTCCGTCCCAGGTCTCAGTGAGCAGGAGAGAACAGGGTAGCAAGCATCTATTTACGTATAAGGAGGTTGGGGTGGGAGTCACTAATTTTTTCACGGGCTTAGCTCTGAGTGGTCATTTTCAAAGCTGACCCAGGAAAACAAGGCAGAAACTGGTGGTGGGAATTCTGAGCTTGGATCTTTGTCTAAATGTCCAGATGCAGGAGTGAGCAGGGTTTTCACGCTGTGAAATGCTTAAGCAGCAACTCAGAATGGCTGTTTTCTCATCACATAGGTTATAATTGTCAAACATATACATAAACAATGTCCTGTTTTACCTTTGAAATCATATCCTTGAGGCATACTCTCAAAGCTTTGGTCATGGCTCACTATCTTTTTTGCAAGGTAGTCTGGATATATATACCCCAGCATTATAACTATTTTCTAATAATTTTTCAGAAATGATATATATTAACATGCACATATGCATGCATGTGTAGACATGTGTGTACATGTGTACAGGCACATCCATGCATGCACCATACATGGACAAATTTAAAGTATATTCCAATGTACCGTAATTTATTGAGGAAGGAAGTCATTTGGTTTGTTTCCAGTTTTTTTGCAGTAGGAAATATCCTTGCACACAAAGTCCGCGTATGATTGCATGGTTATATCTGTATGATAAGCTCTTAGAAGTATAATTCCAGGTCAAAACTATATCCATTCTAAATTTTAATAGGTTCTTTGTTGTTCAAAAGATTAGAGCAGTTTACCTTTAGCCACTGTGTGAAGGTGTCAGTTTCAGCACCCCCATCTTGGTCCGCAGGAGGGGATGCTATCAAACTGAAAGCAGATGTCATTTTCCTCAATGGGAAACTCATGATCTCACAAAGTGCTCTTTTATATATGTATTATTCTCCGTTTGTTATTTATCCATTTCTTTAACAGAATTGTAAAGTTATTTGGGGACTAGGAAGAAGTGGCCTTTGTGCCCAAGTTGTTATTATCAATGATATTACACATAAAATTAATGGTGGTAGCTGAAAGCTTTATTTTATTATTAAACATCATATGTGAATTTTTGTTTAGAAAACATTTCACACATTATTTATTTTGGTGTAAAATATTTGTTGCTCTGAAATTTTGCATAAATAGATTCTGCCATACCAATTAAAATTATGGTAGAATGGAGAAAATTTGCAGAGGTGACAAACTTGAGCATAAAGATATTTAGAAATTTCTCCATTTTTTTATGAAGTCTTTTTTTTATTTTCTCTTATTGTACTGTAAAAAGATGTTTCAGTCTGCTGTGGAGGAATGTCAGTAACATAATTGACTCATTCTTTTTGCATGAAGGAGGAAGACAGTGGTCGTATAGTGCCCTTGGATGAGAAATGGATACTTTTGAGCTGCAGCTCCAGTTTTTCCTGAAAGCCCGCATTGTTTATCTTCATCTAATCCAGCTCTGATGGACATCTGTGGCAGTTGCCTGTACAATGCTCTAATGAAATATTAGAAATGGCTGTACATTCAGGAGAAACTCCGTATTATATATCCACATCACTGCTGGTAGTATTCATATTTTTGCACATACTGTTTATTGCTTACATGTAGAAGAAATGAAACTAGTTTTCAGAGTTGTTATTAATATAAATATATATCATGTAGTAATGTCGACACAGGAAAAATACATTTCCAGCATTAGCAGTCCTTCATTTCCTGTCCCCAACAGAAAATTCACTCCTTCAGAGAATGATGTAATTCCTGATAATAAAATAAGAATTTTGATCAAGAACAGTGTACGGCTTCAAAGTGGAATGTAAAGGATTAGTAAAAATCATATCTCATGTTATTTTTCAGCCCCCATACCACAATTGATGCTAGGCTGGTTTCTTATTATGGAAAACAGTTGGGAAGTTAATGCAAAAATATAATACTCACTTTATATATTACTTTTTTAGTAAAAGGATTTATTGGAAGATATGAATCTAATCATTTATTTGATATATTAGAAGCTAAGGTTTCTAGGACACGATAGCAATGCAAATTTAATAGTATCCCTGTAATAATTTAGTATTGTACATTTTGTAAGACTTCAAAATATTTTATTGTGTGGATTTTGTGTCTTCAGCATATTGAGATGTTTCTTTCCAAGATGACCAACAATATCTTTATTTTAATTAATTTTAAGTGCTACTGACAAATTCAAGCATATGCTTATATATAGTTAAGTGTGGCAGAATGAGATAATTTATATACAATGGTAGAGTGCGTGGTGCAAAACAAGTACTTAATAAATATTTGTTATAATCACTGTTGTAAAACTAATAACTTCAATAATATAGTCCTGATTTGGAGGTATTTTTGTGATGCAAAATATCTAAGTTACAACAGAAATAATAAAGGTGGAACAGGCATGTGCTGAGAGATTTTAGAGGTGTTGGGTAGAGATTGTAATAATGACAACATTAAATTCAGATAAAAATCACACTAAATGTCCTGGAAATTGGAAGTGTGGCAGGTTCATGGTGGAGCTCAAGGCAGGGAGAGAAAGCGAAGAGCTGCGGCAGAGTGAGGGAAAGCAGAGTCTTGTGAAGGGTCGGTCCCGGGTTGCCTGGACCACATCAGGGCAGTGTCAGGCAGAGCTTGAGAGGCAGAGGCAAGCCCTGCATTCTTCCTGCCACTGTTCCTTGTATGTATACAGACATGAAGAAATGACAAAGTGTGGTTACAAAAACTGTGGCATATGTAAACATTTATATCTGACAGACAAAACTGATAAACCACTCATTTAGCACTGACTGCGGTGGAGCCTCGTTTGCAGTCCACATCAAAAGACAAACTCTGAAGCTTTTCATGAAGGAGAGGCCAAATGGGCTGCCCCACTCCTCGGGCTGACCCCATGTTCAGGTCCCAGGCCCAAACGGCTCACAGGCACCCAGCTTCTCTGCTCCTGAGCAGACGGAAGCTGTTCCTGAACCTAATTTCTGATGCACCTTGTAGTCCCCCACCATCTGTCCCCTAAAAATACAAAATAAACATAACAAAAATGAATTCACATGACTTTCAAGGTGATATTGAGTTTCCCATATTTTCCTTTTTCTTCTCCAATATGTATACATGTATATATATTTATTTTACATTGAGGAATCACATTAATTTGCTGTATATTTTCTGAGTCAAAAGACTGAAATGAACTACTTGGTTAAGTGTCTGGTATTCATTGGTGTGATCTTGTGGAAGCTTAATATTCTTTAATATGGAAAACCCCTTCTTTCCATAGTTAGGTAGCTCAGGGTTGGACTATGAATACTGTTTGTAGTGATGCTTTTGTAGGAATGAATTTGAAAATGTAGTCTGTCAATTAGCAAAAGTGCAAATAACTGATATCAAATGTATTCCGCTTCGATGGTGGCCTGGGAAAGAAAAGTTAAGGGTGTGTAACAGACCCCAAAATGGGGGAAGGAGCCTCCCAAAGTAGAAGTGTTCCTGTGTGGAGGCAGGGGGTGAGTGGGAGTCAACTAAGAATAAATGCCAGGTTTTCAAAGATCTTGAAGTTTAACTTAGGGTATATTTTGTTTACGCAGCTGTCCTGAGAGATACTCTAATCTTATGTGTATTCACGCCATAGTCTTTCCCACACGTCAGCCTGCAGCCTTTTCTCATGGACCGGAGTCACCTGGCCACCTATGAGGCCACCAGCCCTATAGACAACACCAGGCCAAGGAATAACAATGAGTCAATGAAGGTGACTGTGCTATTTAGTCAGCTTTTATTGATGCGGGTTCAATCTCAATCACTAAGAATCAATCAAGAGCAATAACAGAAACAATCAGTAACAATATCACATGAGAGAACTGGAGGGTAACCAACCCAAGTCCCAAGAGTTCAGATAAGGTCTGATCTGGGAGGCAGCTGGGTGGTCCACATCTTCAAAGACAGAGTCAAAGGGACCGGACTCTGGCGGAGAGCTCTCTCCTGAGGAAGAACATGCAGGACATCTCAAGGTGATTCGCTCTCTGGATGTGTTGTTCAAGTCTGAAGTCCTCTGCTTATATACTCTTGTATGAGGCAATGTTGTATCAGCTTCTGATTAACAAATACTGTTTTGTGCAACTTTGATAGGCACATGTGGTTTATGTTGCTCTACTGCGCATGCTCTGAGAGGGCGGTGTTACCCTTCAGGTAAGCACATGTTGACTGCATTGTCCTGCGCATGCTCTAAACATGGCTCCCCTCCACACCATCTTGGTTCAGTCCTTCTTTCCACAGCAACAAAGGAAAAAATGGTGACAAATGGAGGTGCTTTCCCACATTACTTACGCATCTAAAATCACCCCTGATTCATGGCAATTAATGTACCTGAACATGTGTGAAGTTGTATTGTTTTCAGAAGCATTGTCAGTTAAGATAATTTGTCTTCTGTTTTTCTGTTGGTAAGTTTAGCTGAAAGCTTGCCAATATTGTTTGTCCTTTCAGAGAACCAACATCTGATTTTGTTGGTTTTCTCTGTTGTGCTTCTATTCTCTATTTCAGTAAGTTCTGCTCTAACCTTTTTTACTTCCTTCCTTCTTGCTTGGGGTTAGTTTGTCCTTGTTCAAGTATCTTAAGGTGAGAGGTTAGGTTTTTGACTTGAGATCTTTTTTTTTTTTTAAGATTTTATTTATTTATTTTTAGAGAGGGAAGGGAGGGAGTAAGAAACAGAGAGAGAAACATCAATGTGAGGTTGCTGGGGGTTATGGCCTGCAACCCAGGCATGTACCTTGACTGGGAATTGAACCTGCGACACTTTGGTTCGCAGCCCGTGCTCAATCCACTGAGCTATGCCAGCCAGGGCTTTGAGATCGATTTTAATACAGCCATTTACTGTTATGAATTTTCCTCTAAGCATTGCTTTAGCTGCATCCTATAAATTTTGGTATGTTATATTCTTGTTTTCATTCAACTCAAAAGTATTTTCTAACTTGCCTTGTGACTTCTTCTTTGACCCAGTGGTTCTTTAGGCATGTGTTGCTTAATTTCCACATATTTATGAATTCCCTGATTTCTGTTATTGATTTAGAATTTCCCTGCATTGTGGTCAGAGGGCATACTTTGCATGACTTTAATCCTTTTCAATCTGTTGAGTCTTGTTTTATGGCCAAACATACGGTTTATCTGGGAGAGTACTCCATATGTGCTTGGCAGAATCTCTGCTCTGTGAGTGGGGCTGGGCAGAAGAAGAGGCCTTTGACCTCTTAGTTGTCTCCAGGATTTAGCCTCTGTAGCCTTTTTAATATTCCTTGATTGGGGGCATAGGGGGAAAGAGGCCCCGTTTTCTTGGCTATATCCACCTAGAGTGGAGATTTAGTTATGCCAAGTTGGAAAAGGGGAAGGGAAGGTTGGGTTTTAGGCTCAAAATCCAAATAACACTATTCTTACTGAGATTCAGAAGATTTTCTTCAGTAATTGTTTCTTCAGTTGCTGTATGTCCTTAGGAGAATTTCCAGACACTTTATATTTCTTTTTATTTCACCAGTTATGGTTATTTTGCTGGGGGCAGCAGGTCTGTGGGGCTCTTCACAGTGCCATTCTAGATGTAACTTTATCATTTAGGGAGAACGTTACTCAAAACTTCAGGCTATCAATTCTCTTTTGGAATTTTCACTTGAATAAGCACATTTTTCAAAATTTTGTTTCAAATATCAACATTTTAATTAAGGGTAGACTCATGCTATTTTACAATTTAAAGTTTCTTATAATGAAAATGAAGTTGACATATCAGTCATTAACTTACTGAGTTACTTTGCACTTCAACTTCATCATTTTATTTCTCTATAATTAATTAAAACAATTAATTAGTATGTGCTGATTAATGCTTTTCAGATCTTAACTCTGTTTACTCCAAGAAGGCCAGTGCTCAAATAGACATCCAGAAAACCTCACTTTCCTTAGCATCTACCCACTTCTATTGGAAGATATTAATATAGCAAATATTGACTAAAGTAACCTCTTAATTTAATGCAGAATATTATCGTGGGTCATAGAGAAGAGGCATTATACACTGATGATGTAATGCAGCTCTTAAAGATATGCACACAGGAAACATTCTTTCCTTTTTTTCTGTGTTCCTCTCCTTTGTTTAGAGTTGTTTCTTGCACTATTGCTGGTATGAAACTCTTAACTGGCTCTCGCTGAGATAATGAGGTGGTGAGACCCTACAGGCATTTTTAAAGAAAGATAGAAACAATACAGAAGAAGGGACTTTAAATTGGAAATTGTGTGTCATATCAGACTTAGATTACATTTTAATAAGGCATCCTAGAAGTTTTATACTTTGAGTTGTACAGGAATACCCATTTGGAAATGATGCTATTGAGTTTTAAGAAACTTTTCAATTTCTGAAACTTAGGCGATACTGCATAAACTGCTGCCTTGTAATGCTTTTACTCCTCAACTGAAACACTGGAGTTTTAGTGAGTCAGTAGAACTTAAGAACTTTCTTAGAGCTGTTCCGAAGACCTGAATATGCTTGTTTTATTTCCTTTGGGCCTGATTCATTTCCAGAATAACTCTACTGCACAATTCCTTTGTTAAACTTTAATTGCTTTCAAATTATATTGGAATCAGACAGCCTCAATAGGAATTTTCCTGCAAAATTATATTAGAACCTGGCCCAAAGGTATTTTTTTATAAAATGCAGATCAAAGTTATACATTGCACAAAAACATTTTATCTTTTATAACATCAAGATGCTTCTTTATGGCATAATGGAAATTTACAGTATTATTATAGTACAAGACTGGAATGAAAATTGACCCCTTGCAATTTTCAGTCATATTAAATGAATTTCCTTGCAAATATTTTTTGAGCAAATCTCATTTGAATGAAATAATCTCAATACAAAAATCCCTATAACATAAATGGTTCCCTTTCCCTTTTTCTACTCATATTGAGAAATTATATTTATGCAAAATAGTTCCAAATATTCAATACATATATTTGAATAAAAAAATTCACCTGCAAGTCTAGTGAAGACTCTTACAATGGGTTTGCAGAAAGGGAGAGGACCCGGTCTTCTGTGCAGCTGCCCCACTGCACAAGCCTAGCCCTTACACATAACCAGAAATGTGAAGCAGTTTGGGAAAAACGGGGACCAGGTAAGAAAAGCCTATAATTCTATACTTTTTATTTTCTAAATCCACAGAAAGGAAATGTGAATACAGTTCTTCTTGTGGGTAAATTGATCTTCCCAGGAAGAGGAATTCATGCTTCTAGAGCACCAAAGAGGTGATTTCCTCATTTATGAAAGTGTGAGAAAATGTCCTGAGTGGTACTCTGTTGTAAGAGGCAAGTAGCAGGTGGGCAATTAACTCTAGGGAACAGACAAGCCCACATAGCATAGGACCAGTATTACTGTCGGTCCTTGCATGAAAGTACATATTGAAAACATTTTATGGGTATTGACTATGCCATTATTTCTCAATGCAGTTCTGACCCTTGGGCTCTGACCTTGCATTTGTAAGATCCACCATGCTAACTTGCGCAGCTTTGGCAAGAGGACACTCTTTCAATACCAGCCTTGGAGGCCTTTTCTTACTTTTGGATTACTGACAGTGGTCTGCATTTTTACCATCGCGTGTATTTGTATTAAATATATTTTAATTATCAAAATCACTCTATTATTTTAAGCATTTAAGACAGAAGAAGCTTTTTCTTTCTTTTTTCCTAAGTTACCTTTTAAAAATAGGTCAGTTAGGATGACATTACTGATTTTTAGTATTTATTAATTCTGTCATCTGATCAGCTAAAGGAAATCATCTTTCCTTTTTTGGGCCAGAAGGAAAAAATGTGTCCAATATTATGTGTGGTCAAACCTATGCATTCAACCAAGAATTATTTTTATTCTGAATCTGATTAAGATATTTCAAAGAGTTGCACAATACTCTTAACAAAACAAACTTTCCCAACAGCATTAGTTTCCTCCATCTCCTTACGAGTTAGGAAAACTAAGCGGTGGGAACCTATGGCATATCTCCTCCAGCTGAAACATGAAAAAAGAGTTGTCATACAGCCACCTGGAGGGCAGAAGCGCCTCCAAGCACAAAGTGACCTGTAATACGAGAATGTAACTGTAAGTGCAGAAATGAAAGAAGCCCTGGAGTCTTCACCAAAGGAGCAGAGAATTTCAATGAAGCCAGACCTGTAGTGGAGCAATAGGTGTAATTGATACAGGGCAATACCTTTCAGGTGTATCTAACCTGCAGCCTGCGGGCTGTATGCAGCCCAGGATGGCTCTGAATGTGGCCCAATACAAAATCATAAATTTATTTTAAACCTTTTTTTTTGTTCATTACTTTTTGTTAGTGTTTGTGTATTTAATGTGTGACCCAAGACAACTCTTCCTCTTCCTCTCCCAGAGATGCCAAAAAGGCGGACACCCTTGAGAGATGATTCATAAATAACATCAGTCTCTGGGCAAAGTTTTGTGATTAACTCCAGGCAATAGACTCTTGTGCTCACATCATGTCATGTGGCCAGATGGTGGGAATTACAGAGGGTCAAGGCATAGATGGAAGCCAGACTCCTTGGTTTGAATCCTGGATCTGAGTGTTGCCAGCAATGTGTGGCCTTGGTCAATGTATTTAATCTCATTGAGCCTCAGTTTCTTCAACTTTAATCTCAATACTCAAATCTTGAGGCATTGGTTTTAATTATTTTAGCACTGATGGGAATATCTGAATAAGTGCTCTTATAATTCCATCATTGATAGGGATGTCTAAATCATTAGAAAGTTCCTTTTACCATATACTCATATTTTATAAAAGTATTTATTTGCTCAATCAACAACTGTTTGTTGAGCACTTAAAACAGTTCCAGGCACTGTGCTGGGGGATAGCAAAAGTGATGAAGGGACAGGAGACATCCTGCTCTTGTGTTGTTGATGAGCACTGAGTGTGTAGGCTGCCTGATGTCCTCCACTTGCCAATCCATTCTCTACTCTTCCTGGAGACATTGCAATGGACATCCGTGGTCAGCCTTCCAGTATCCCAGGGTTACACTGATCTCCTCAGATCTCATTTCATATCCAAGATGATTGACAGTGATGACATCCAATCATCACTTTTGATTCCTCATTCAGAACTGAGAAGTGGGTTTTACCTAACTCTAATAGCAATATGAGAAAAGAACAAACATTAAAATCTCTCATGACACTGAGAAAGATATAAAGACTAAAGAACTAGAACTGTTTTGTGCTTTTATTGCCTCACCTTGTGACATGGATTGATTAGCTTTGTCATGACAATAGACCATCCTTGTGGTTCTGTGTTCCCTTCGTGATGACTGGCAGGTCCATGAGTTGATGGGTAAAGGAGGGACTTCACACTGCCAGTGGCCAAGAGCTCTGGGCTGCTGGATCAGGACTGCCTAACTCAGTCACCTGGCTTCTTTCTCACTCCCTTTTCCCTTTTTTCAAGGACAGTCACTCCAGTGGCCATTGGGTCCCCCATAAGCTCTCTGTTCAGACAACCACGGACCTCTCTCTGCAGGATATGACTAACTCAGCACCTGCTCAAGTTCCAGGAGAGGAGTATCACTCCCCTAGGCAGAATCTCCTCAGGATTTCTGCATTCTTTTTTTTTTCCTTTTCACAATCTAGGCACCAAAAGTAGCTGTATTCCTTAGGAAGGAACAACTTCAAGCAGGTACCTGAATATTGAAATACTTGAAGGAAGATGATGAAATAATTTGAGAAGATGAGTGAAGTCGTAGTCTGAAATGAGGAGTAAATATGCTAACCACATGGAATTTTGTATGCTATTGTGTGTTGGCCCAGACAAATACTTTAAAAAGTTAACTATGCCTGCCTCTTCTATACTTAGGCTACAACTTCCCTCTTAGAGATGCAAATGTAGGCAACTAGGCACTCCTTGCTTGGATGAAGGGCACAGGGATGAGTTTTGACTTTGACAAAGGGGACCTCTCCTGGGTAAGGAGCATTCTGGGGAGTTGAAGCTGTTTCCATAAGGAGATAGAGTCCTAACAGGAGTGAAGAAGCCAAGAACCTTGTATGAGTTTTGAAGTTCAGAAAACTATGTGAGTTCACTGCTTGGGAAGGGCTCCCCAAAACCCAGTCAATGCAATATACCACGTGTGGAGGGGCAGGCTGACCATGAGACACCCGATGAATGCTAAAGCCTAAGGGTTATGGGTTAGGACTGGTCCCAGCATTCTGGGGGCTGAGGCTGGAATCTTGTCAGGATCTCCTTACCCATCATAGCTTCGGATCACGAGCCAAACATGAGCACCTGAGGGCACTGGGGGCAATAATGCTACAGTGATTAGACTGGCTCCCATTGAAAATGCTAGGTGCCTGGAGAGCTTCAGGGAGAGAGACACCTCCCAGATGGTTCTTAGACTTCCTGCTAATGAGGATATGTGGAGGGACAAGTGCCTTATTAAACAAATAAGAGCAATGTGACCATTGTTGATGCCCAGGCTGATAAAAGGGGTCATATCCATTACTTACACACATCAGACTATAAAGAAGATACAGTGGGTCCAGGTACAAACCTACAGTTCCTCTTCACTAAGTGTTACTAGTCCTGATGCCCTGTGGGAAAGTGAATAAATGTGGTTCTCTCTGGAGAATCCTTTCCTTGAGTTGCTAATTGTTCTTTTCCAAGCCAAGCTTTTTTCCTCAGTACTGATCCTTAGTTTTCAGCTGATGTACTTGCTCTAAGTTCAGTCTGGGAGTCCTGAGACTTTTTCAGTGGATTCCTGCAGAAGCCTCCCCTCCCTCCCTAGAGTTCTGTGCAATGATGGCGGCCACACTGGCTTGTTGATGAAAATGGCGGCATGAAGCCACAGCTCTCTGCCTTTCTCTGTCCTGTAGGCTGTGTCAGTGTCCTTTAAGGAAACCTCTTTCTCCCCAGTGACATCAGCATTCTCTAAAATGTAATGATATTGTCACACTTATCACCATTCTGGCTGTAAAAGGTCAGTTTTTGATTGGAATATGACTGGAAAAAACTCCCAAAATCCCACACAACATACCAGGCCTCCTATGCAGTAACATGAAATCTGGGTAACACAGGGTGTAATTATTTAATCAATTCATTTCCAGTTTTATGTGTACTAGATAATTATTTGGTTAAGCACTCTGACCTTTTCTTATCTCAAATGGAAATTGAAAGAATGTTTAGTTTTCAAGAGCCACTTAGATAAGAAACAGTTGAAAACACTGAAAGCAAATGGAATTGTTGGTGTCTGGAGAACTTCCTATGGCTACTAAATATCAACACT
The DNA here is from genome assembly GCF_019186645.2 of Phyllostomus hastatus. NCBI lineage: Eukaryota > Metazoa > Chordata > Mammalia > Chiroptera > Phyllostomidae > Phyllostomus > Phyllostomus hastatus. The sequence continues at coordinate 6,056,285 of NW_025334017.1, read as the reverse complement.
TTCTGTTTTTTTTTTTTTTTAAACACTCATCACTTTTGCTTCTAATGCAGAGTCAGCACTTGGCCCTCATGTATGAACTGTTCATTGCCCACATTAATGAGGCATCTCTTAGAGCCAGATGGGTGAATGAAAGGAAGCTCTTCAGTTGCCCATCTCCATTGATAAAACAGACTGTTTTATAATGTTAGAGCACCAAAGGCAAACAAATGCCACATGTGGGCTATTTGCTTTGTTTTGATGTATACACAGAGGTATTTTCAGTGGCCTTCAGCCACCTGGAACACTATATATAACACTAACAAGAACTTTCCAATTTTCTACCGGAGAGTACTCTAGCAAGCTACTCAGAAGCAGATAAACTAGATGGTCATTTGATTCATAGGAATCATAAGCTACTGAATTTGATCTAGTTCTAGTACATTAAAATTTCAATAGCTTTGTTTCAACTGGATTTTAAGACCAGGTTCTAAAAATCAGCAATTACTGAATTATTGAATTGTGTTGTTAGGAAATGGGCAGGGCTCTTTGCAGCGATGCACTGAGTACAGAATTAGGTGGCAGATAGACTTGAGGGTCACTTTGGGACTAGAACTCTCATCACTTATACAATGGACAAGTCACTTCTTGGGTAGGATGTCAGAGTGTGGGAAGTGAGCCAGAGTATAAGTGCATGTCAACAGTAGTCCCTTTAATTATGTCCCCCACACCCCTAATTAATCCTACCTGGTCGAACCACTACTTTACTTTATTCCTTTACAAATTTATATCATAAAACTCCTATTTATTGAATCAGTATTGATAAGATTTTTCAACATACACATTCCATTTATTTACATGTGCAATCTCTAGTCAGGACCAGTGAAGCTTATGTAGTGATATGTTATTATACATATGTTTCAACTTCCACTCATCAGAAATACTTAACAGATGCCCCTGTATTATTATGGAATTATTCCTGAAGCAAAGTGTTTTCATGGATGTGCCTAATTGATGCATTGTCTGTTTCTGGAGGTGTGGAGAATTCTGGAGAGCAGTCCAGCTGACAGGGGTCCCTAAGTCACTGGGGGGATAGGTGCTGCTGCTTGCTGAGATCCTCCTGGGATGACAGCCAGGCTCACTCTGAAACAGAAAACAGAATTAAAATCAGGTTTACATGTTGCCGGAGCTGCAAAAGCCCATTATGATGATTTTACATGATGCTTGTCTGATAGTCTGCAGTGGCCTGTCACACAAGACATGTCCTGATGGAGATGCTGTGTTTTGGTGAGCGAGTATCTGCAGCCACAGATGTGGCTGCTGGTGGACAGCAGAAGGGGTATGTGGAGGATGTCGGAAGATGGCCTGGGAAAGGTGGGCAAAGCCAAGTACAGCAATGAAGCCCCTGCCTCTGACTTTGTTTCTCTTCTGCCTCCTCTATTGCTGCTAATTAAACATCATTACTAGTGTCTGACATCTCTCCCTTGTCAGTGAGGGGGACAGGGTGTGTCATTTTTGTATTCAACAAATGCTTTCGGAGTTCTTACTCTGGGTCAGTTTGTATGCTGGTGGTAAGGAAATATCAATATAATTCAGAGCATCTTCTACAACCTATGTGGATGGTACAAATTATATGGTCAAAGAAGGTAAAAACAACATCCTGAGCTGAGCAAGGAATGTTTCATGTGGAAGGTGGGCATAGGACTTGACAGCGGGAGAGGGAAGTTGGAGAGGTGGTTCGGAGAAGGGCTCTTCCAGGTGTGTAGATCAGCAGGGGAACAGGTGTGGGGATAGTGAAACAGGTGCTCCGATGCATGGTTGAGTTGACATTTTAGCTGAATCTAAATATGTATGAGAAAGTGGAGATATGTTAAGGTAAAAGGCAGGGCGAAGGAATCAGATGGAGTATTTTAAGAACTAAAATATGAAATTTGAATTTTATCTATAGGAAAGAATGGATCCATTATGCAAGTTAATTACTGAGGACTCAAGTAGGTGGTACTGCTACAGACATGGAGATACTGAAGGGTAAAGAACACACAGCCATTTCCCTCCCAGGGAGTCACTAGGGTGGGGCGGGCAGTGCTCATTCACCTGGTCAATACAGATTCAGATTTGGTGCCTGCCTGGACCTGCCTGCGCCTGCAGGCTGCATAGGGGAAGGGCTCAACACTGGAAAAATGGTGGCTGTCCCTCCAGCCCTGGCCCTGAAGCCACACAGTGCAGTTTCTCTCTCCTTTGGCTCTGGCCTCTTTCAAACTGCTGTCCCTTCATTGGACCTTAGGGTGAGTATTTGTGAGTGACTGAGTCTGTGTGCAGACCCTTTAAGAGGACACCTGGGTTTCCAGCCACTGTCTGTTTCACCTGGAGGGAATCCCCACTGCTTTCACAGCAGGTGTTGAGAGGACTCCTCTTCCTGGCACTGGTACTGTGGGCTGGGGAGCCCAGTGTGGGGCTGAGAGTCCTCCCTCCACAGCTGAGATATCTCTCGTGGTTCTGAACCACCACATGTGAGTGTGGGACCAGCCCCTCCTACCAGTTTCCACATGGCTCCCTCTTTACATTCTCAGTTATAGGAGTTCTGTGCAGCTAGTCTTCAGATGGTTCTCTAGGTTGACTGTTCAGTAATTTAGTTGTAATTTTGATGCGGTCATGGGAGGGGCAGAGAATAGCTATTCCTGCTGCACTGTTTTGCCTGGAACTCCTGCAGCCCCTTCTCTCAACCAGAGACAACAACAGGACGCAGAAGAGTTTTAAACATGGGCTGATGTTTTTTGGAGATTAGCCCCCATGTTATTCCTGCTGGATGAGAATGGAGGGAGACAAGCCTTTCACCCAGAAGTACAGGCAGGTGGAGAGAGACTGGGGCCAAACGCAGAAGAGGTAGGACGGCTACCTCCTGGCTTGAGAGCGGGTGTCTGAGGCTGCCTCCTCCACCTCATCCCAAGTTCTTCTTCCCTCCATGAGTTCCTCATCTAACAAACAAGTAAGTCCAGATGCAAGTTAAGCTGCTGCCCTTCTGTTTACCTTTTAGGGGGGAGTTATTTGCAAATTTTTTACATTGCTCCTTAGGCTCTAAGAAGTATAACCTAGTGACCTCTCGCTCTCTTTAAAAGTCTTGCCTATAAATTGTCCTTCAAAAACTTCATTGTGCTTGTGGGCAATCCTCCCAGGTAGCATTTAAACACCTTAGAGGTAAGGACTGTGTTTTCAGTTTCTTTGACAGCATAGCATTCCCCCATAGGCCTTTGACACCTGACAGATTTCCCAATGAGATCAAAGATTCTGAATTTACCAGCAAACACAAACAAATGTCAGTAACAAGTAATTACAAATTTAGTTATCTTTTTGGAAATGTAAAAATAAAACCTCTGTGTGTGTGTTCATTTTACCCCATCTTTTCTTAGCAATCAGTGCCGAATTCATGGTAAAAATATTTGCAATCTGGAAAACACCCAGCAGCTTCTGACCTTTTAATATTATCCTAAAGCTGTATCACCCATTTTCTTTTCAACTTGTTGACAACACACTTGTGTGGGGTCATACACTCAGGATGGGTGTGTTTTCTTGGTAAAAAGTAACGGACATGTGGTTGTCCTATTAGCTTTTGATCCTGTTTTGTTTTCTGAAAGCGTTCTTTAAGAGGATGCGTGGCTCAGCTGTGACACACCCAGGGCCCTCAGCTCCTCCTCAGAATCCTGTAAGCTCATCAGTCTCTGTTTTCTCCAGACCCATGCAGTATAGGACAACCTAAAGGGACTTTGGAGATGGGCATCTACAAGGCAAAGTTGAGAGGCTGGGCACTGGGTGTTCCTCTGCCAGCACATGGAGAGCTCAGGGTATCAGCTGTCTGTTTAGGGAGGTCCACAGGCAGAGAGGTGTTATGTCTCTGGAGACTCAGAGCAAGCCCAAGAAAGCTGGCAAACCCACAGGGATGCTCTGGCCTCGCCCATCCCTTACCTTGTCATTGGCATCAAGTCTTCTAATGCTCTTTGTGTTTTTAAACAGAACTCCTTTGATTATTTGTATTCCTTTCAAAGGATTGATTCATTCTATCTACTTTATGCCACATGAGTGATTTTTCATTTCATGTGAGCTACTGCACTGTTTCTCATTTCGGTGGAGATTTGTCTTTAGAATTAATTTCAGTCACTTCTTCTCTTCATCTCTTTAGCAACTCACAAACATTACTTGGAAAGACTGGTTTTTATGATTTATGGGCTCTTTTAAAAACCAGTCATATCTCTTTCTCGTCTATAATTATTTTACTTAAAAGGTTATAAAGTTATTTTTCTTACTTAGGAGTGAACATAAAAAAGAATAGTGTCACTCTGTTTATGTGGTAAATGTAGGATTAAAAAATAGCTTTAGTTGTTGTTTCCACATATTTCACTGGGTTTTCTTCAATCTCTGCAAACACAAGAGCAACACTATTATTTTTCTTTTCCTTGAAACCTACCAGAGGAAATATACAGTCCCAAGAAGCTTAGTCTTTTCAATTAGCTTAGTCTTTCTTTTTTAAATGGCCTCACAAGAGTGTTGCCTGAAAACCACACTCCCTTAATGTCGGAGTGATGCGCCAGGCCTGGCACGTCGTGTCGCTTTGCCATGACATCTTTTTCTGTTCAAGCATTCTGAAGCGACTGTGGATGGATGAACTGTCTTAAAAGGACAGCCTCCTGTGATTCGTAATCCTAGTGCTGCAACAGTGGGCGTAAGACAAAAAGGCTTTTTCCAGCTTGTGTGAATCATCACTCAAGCATTTAAAAACACGGAGTGTTCTTTCAGTGCAAAGCACAGCCACTAATGTTAATGTAAGTCACACATTTACCTCAAAGCCAGACAAGATGTCTCAATCTTTCCCCAGGAGTCCTAGATTATAAAGAAAGAGTATCTGTTCTTTTCATTTTGTAGTGGAACACAACGGAATAATGAAGCTTAGGCAGAATCTGGCAACTTTTAAAATAAAGCTTTCCATTTGTTGACACCAGTAAAATACCTCGGTGTCGGAACATAAATGCAAATGTCTCCCTTCATGCTTGATACTTTTCAGATTTGTCTCTTGTTCACTTTGAAGGAAAAATAAAAATCATTTTGATTTTTAAAAGATAAAATGGCTTTTGAAAACATGTTACAGACACTGGCCACTCATTTTCTCACTAATTCAAATAAAGCATTCTTATTGATAGAATCTGAGAAAAAGAGGGGACATGAGACACAATAGATGAAAGCCCAGGCAGCAATAGTAGCAGCATAATGGTCCTGTTCCCCATCTCCTAAGGGAGTATATTCTATCACTCTTATTGAGCTCAACTACCTCTGATGTTGGTGGGCTGAGTGCACTGAAAATGCTTCATTTTCAAAGTATTAGCAAGATCAATTAGTAAGTCCTTACATCCAAGAGTAATAGAAACCCTTGGCAATAGGGAAGTCTCATGTACTGTTATTCTTCTATGAATTACCATTTTTATGTTCTTCTATGAATTACCATTGTATGTTTCAAATGTCAGTCCTCACAATGAACCCTATTCCCTTTGAGAATTTTGAGGCAGTTCAGTATTTTGCTCAATAGATGGCTCCAAGTGTAGTGAAAAGGGCATGGGTTTGGGGGTTAGAACACAAGCTCAGGTTTATTTAGTTGGTAAATATTTATGTGTTATGCACTCAATGCTCAGCCTCTTAGTAGGTATGGAATTTTGTTTATGGAATGTAGTTTTTATGAGCTTTAGTATTTTGGAGATGTATCACATTTAGTCTGTTCAGCAATTTTCTTTTAGGACTTACCGCTCTCTGCCTGACAAAGGTTGCTGATACCTAACCTCCTCCCTAATATGACTCAGGTTGGGCAGTCCAAACTCTCAGCCCCAGTGGCCAAGGCGATTAGTCTGGGAGGAACACGTGGCCAAAACCGGGCCAATCTGGAAATTTTGCTGGAGCTTTCTGGAAAGAGGAGTAAGTCAGCCATTCTCCAGGATCACAAGCTATTAGGGTGATTTAACTTCATTTCCAGGTATGAGCTTACCTGAAGATAAATTTCAACCCACAGAGCCAGAAAGAGCCCACATAGGAGGGCTCTGGCCATATGTTTTGAATCATTGCATCTGAACTTAACTGGGTCCAGTTGTAGACATTGGAATTATATGGAATCAAACTTTTTTCTTTTACCTTTATGAGTTTCATTTTGTTTAGTTGGAGTCCCGAGCAGACCATTTGGTTTCTTCATTGGTAAAATTGGAATAATAGTGTGTTCACTTTAAAGATTTGTTGTGATGCTTGGGTGACATCAGACAGGTGAAAACGAAATACATTACCTGTGGTGTGCATTACCTATGGCGTGCATCAGTGACCTGAGGTGGAGGACTTGGAGCAGCCCCACTAACCTTGGGGTGAGGGAGGTCTGCTTAAGCTCTCATCTATCACAGGAAGATGATCTGTTCTTAACATGAATCATGGGCTTCTGCTTGAAAGTATCATTATTACAACTGAATTATATTTATAATTTATACTAACAGGAAAAAATAATACCCTCACAGCCACTAGCATACATTAAGTCAACAAAATTTATGAGGGCCTCTACTTATGAGGCACTGTTCTAGGTGCTGGGGAGATAGTAGTGAGGGTGTGATGAATCAGCTTCTGCCCCACATTGCTTACATTTCAGTATAAATGCAGGACCGCACAGAAACACATTCCAAATGAGATTTGGGCCAGCGTTTTGGTGCTGAAAATATGAATAAAAATTCTGCTTTTATTGCTTACCTGCTTATGTTCCTGGTCAGGAATACCAGAAGTTTGAGCACCAGGTTATTTGACTCCTTTCTTCACTCACCTACTTGTATGTGTGATCCAGATCTGCCCTCATGTTCCTTTCATTAAAGTTGGCAAAATGGCAAGGTATATTGGCAGGTGGTCTCAGGATCCATGAACAGGATACCCACTGACCAGAGGCAGTGAAACGGCTGTAAGTGCTGCCCACTCAGCTATGGCCCACCCACACTGCCAAGCTGTCTCCTGCAGTGTGCCGGGTGTATTCACTCGTGCCCACACTACCTGGAAGTATCTCGTTTGGAATAATGAAAAATAACCCTCTACCAGTATAGTTCATCAACCAGTTTATCCCAAGTGTAATCCTTCAGTTTAGGGCTTGTGTTGAGTTTGGCTTTCACTGTGTTTTACTCATTCTAGAATTGTGTACAGAATGCAGTGTTCAACAGCAATGTCCTGTGTTTAGTGGAAGGAATGCAAGCTTTGGAACCAAATGGATTAATGGAGTCCTTGCTCTGTCACAGTGGAGTCCTTAGCATTTGGCAAATAGGCTTTCTTAACGTACTTCTAAATCCATGGAAGACTCAACTGAACTCATGTTGTGGTTATTGTTTTTCTCTTTATTCTAATCATTTTCCACCAAAAACCAAAACTACTTTCTAAAGGTGAAAGGATTAAGGAGTATAGATTGGTAGTTACAAAATAGTCACAGGTGTGTAAAGTACAACATAGGGAATGTAGTAGATAATAGTGTAATAATTATGTATGGTGCCAGGTGGGTACAAGAATTATTGGGGGAGTCACTTTGTAAGTTACATAATTGTCTAACCACTATGCTGTATGCCTGAAGCTAATATAAAATAATGTTGAATGTCAACCGTAATTGAAAAATGTAAAGATGCAAATGTCCTCTTTAGATTACCATTGCTACAGCTGGATGGAAAGGGATGAGGAGTCTATAAAATTATTATAAAAGATTTGCAGAGTCAGAAATACTTCATATATTGCCTTTAACCAAATGAATAATGCCATATATCTATACTTGTGCATCTGTTATCTATCTATCATCTGTCTATCAATCTCTACTGTATGCTACTACTTTGCAAGTATGTAAAGATGTTCTTGAATTAGTAATTAAATAAACCTTATTTTAAAATATTACCTAATTCAAAATAGCTTTTGGCAACTATTTTTTTTTCAATTTGCAGATGATAACTGCATATATAATATATGACATGGATTTTTAAACTTTAAAAGGAAGTTTATAAAAAGTTATGACTATTTAAAAAAGATTTTCCCCTCTATTTATTTCCCCTCTATTTACTACTTCTAGTTCCATACTTTCTCCTTTTCTCCAACTAAGGTTCACTAATTTCTTTGTCCACAACCACTATTGGCTAATACTATAAAAATAGCCTGGAAAAAAAAGGTGACCTTTGCTTCTCCTTTTGGCATTTCTTCCAAAGAGCCCTGCTAAAGTATATAAGTTGTATGAGTGCTTCCATCCTATGATAATGATTTTTAAAAAATCTTTTTTTTTCTATTACCATTTGGTCCCCTTATACTCTCCTCCCCACAGCAATCACCACACTGTTCATCATGTCCATGAGTCCTTTTTCTTTTTTGCTCATTTCCTTCAACCACTACCTGGCCCCCACTGCCAGCTGTCATCCTGCTCTCCTTCTTTGAGTCTGTCCCCATTTTTCTTGTTAGTTCAGTTTGTTAATTAGATTCCACATATGAGTGAAATCATATGGTACTTGTCTTTCTCTGACTGCTTATTTCACTTAGTGTAGTGTTCTCCAGGTCCATCTATATGTCACAAAAGGGTAAATTTATTTTTATGGCCGAGTAGTATTCCATTATGTAAATATCCCATAGTTGTTTTATCTACTCATACACTGATGGACACTTGGGCTGCTTCCAAATCTTGGTGATTGTAAATAATCCTGCAATGAACATAAGGGTGCTTATGTTCTTTCAAATTAGTGTTTTAGATTCCTTTGGATATATTACCAAAAGTGGGATCACTGGGTCAAAAGGCAGATCCACTTTTAACCTTTTGAGGTATCTCCATACTGCTTTCCACAGTGGTTATACCAATCTGCATTTCCACTAACAGTGCAAGTGTTCCCATTTCTCCACATCCTTGCCAGTGCTTGTTTGTTGATTTATTGATGATGGCCAGTCTGACAGGTGTGAGGTGATATCTCAGAGTGGTTTCAATTTGCATCTCTCTGATGATTAATGACGAGCATCTTTTCATATGTCTATTGTCCATCTGTATGTCCTCTTTGGAGAAGTGTCCATTCAGGCCCTTTGCTCACTTTTTAATTGGGTTGTTTGTTTTTTTTTGTGTTGATTATTATAAATTCTTTATAAATTTTAGATATTAATCCCTTATCAGTTGTGTCGGTGAATATGTTGTCCCATTCTGTGGCCTGTCTTTTTATTTCATTGATGATTTCCTTCACTGTGCAAATGGCTTCTTATCCCTTTAGCTATGGTACTCCTTGGAGGTTTACAGTACACATCTCAGTATACTAGTTTTGTTGTATATACATCTATATGTATACCACATTGGCCTCCACTGACTTTAGGTACACAACACACTGAAATGCTCCCCCCACAGCTTGAGAAGGAGATCATATGAAGTCGTACTTACTCAGCTCAAATCTACCCGTGATCCCAATGTCTTCTGTCCATCACCACTCCACACTCCTGAAAACTGCTGCTAAATCCTCAGACCTTGAGCATCTTTTTGCTTTACTTTTATTGTTAACAATAAATTTGTGAATTTAAAATTTACAGAAAGGTGAAATAAAAATAAACATGGTGGGGATTGACTGTGGGAGTGGGCGATGGGTGGGGCAGAGGAGAGCAATGGAGGAAAGTTGGGACAACTGTAATAGAAAAATAAAAAAATACCTATTTTCTTACCTCCAAGAGTTAACTATAAAAAACCTGTCACATTTTCTTATTCTGTTTGTTAAAGATGTGAAGCATGACATTAAGCAAAAGTCTCCTTTAACCACTATTGCTGGTTCCACCCTCACCAATTTTTCAGAGACAATCACTATAATTAATTAGTGTGTAGCTTTCTAGTATATCCTAATGCATATGTATGTGACTGCACAATGTTACTTTTGCATATTCTATTTATTTATTTATTTTTATGTAAGTATCCTTTTATCCTGCTTTGTTTCACCCTACATTATGCTTTTACTGTATCTCCATGTTGTAGTATTATTTTAAGTCTGTATTCTGTTTATTTGTTCTGAGCTTGGTGATTATTTCGATTGCTTCCATTCAAAGATGTCATAAATATCCATCTTTGAACCTGCATGAGAACCTTCTAACATATAGCATTTATATATTTTGTAATATAGGGGAGATTATGATACAGTGTTAAGGCCTTAGGATTCCTCCTGTGGTGTGGTCATATCAATGCTAAAATTCTTTTCACTTTTCCAGCATTGAGAGTCATCTTTTGTTTAGCCAGGTTTTCTTAATTTCTTTTATCTTCCTCTTGGTTATTGCATCCTACCATGTGACCCTGACTCAGATACCAGCATCCCATTCTATTTATGCTTTACCCAGTGTGCTTACTCAGAGGATGTACATAAACATTGCTTCCTATGTACTTTCCTCAGAAATAGCAAAAATAAATCTGAGGGGAAAAGTAACAGAGAAGAATTCTTCTTTAAAATGCCTGCTATCAGGCCAATGTGAGTGACTTAGATTCAGCAAGCAACAAGTACTGTATTGTCATTTTTGAAACAGGCATTGCTAACCTTTAACCACCCACCACCCAGACTATCAGAGAGAAGATTTCCATGTTGTTCCCTAAATGAGGGCAGCAGGCAGCCTAACTGATACAATGCATGTTATTTCTCCATATGCCAGACCTCATCATCAAATATTTTACGATGATAACCAGGTGATTAAACCAATATTTGAAGAAGTTAAAGGGGATAATAGAGTCAAGTGATAGGATAAGGAGGAAGAGAAGAAAACCTTAGATGCTAACAGTTTTGTCCTAGAATTTGATTGGATTAAAAACTCTCAGACACAAATAGACAAGATACTGTATTTTTACATATAAAGAACTTGTATATTTCACTACTCTGTTTAATATGTGGTTCGTGAAGAGGAAATAAAGACCTGGGTAAGGCCTCACAGACCTTAGCAATGGCATTTGAATGCATGCCAGCTGCTCTGAGGTCACTGCTCTCTCCATTGTATGATTATGAGGGTCACGGCTCAAAAATAAAGCATTAGTGTCAGGAAATAAATATTTTACTTTTCTATCATGTTTTAACTGCTAAATGTCATTGTGATAAACTGGACCATTCAATGTAGAGGAGTAATGGCTTGAAAGGTGCCTGAACTTGCGGCCAGGATCACAATGGCCTCTTGCTAGCTGGTGACCTTGTTTGGGCAAGTGCCCCTCTGTCCCTATCAGTAAAGTAAGCTATTATTAGACAAATACAAAATCCTCAGATTTCACCATTGTCAAGCATCAGTTTCCTTTTTTCCTAGCTTTTTTTGCCTTTCAAAACTCCAACAAGTAGCAAATGTACTCAATGACATTTCAGATACAAAGTTAGTGTTATTTAGAAAAGCTAAATGCATGGTGAATGCATGGAAAACCATTTATAGGATAGTTCAAAAGAAATTCAGATGTATTCATTGCAAAGAATACATTTATACAAATAGAGTTCTGTTAATATCTCTTTTAGAGATGCTTTGTTGGATGGAAAAATAATTGGTGATTATTATTATAATTTTGGAAATAAATACATGTTGGCATATACTATTCAAATGGGTTTAAATGTAAATGGCGTTTGTTCTATTAATGACTAACAAAGCATAACATAGCTATTGCAGGGCTTCCACTTCTGCTCATGAAGAATTACATGCTTTGGAAATTGCTTTTCTTCCATATAACCTAGAAAACTGGATTGCGACCCTCTGCCCCACCAAAGAAGGAAGACAATAGAATGAGCCCTACAGTTTTCCCAGTTTACAGCTTGGACACAGTTTCCAGGCAGTGGCACAGGGTGGGAGAACAGGTAATAAGTGAAGTTTGTGATTTGCTGACTTGAGACAAAGATTGCCATTTAGGGAGACCATGGCAGTCACAGTTTCTAGGCAGAATATCAGAGAGACAGGGCTGCACAGACAGAGCTGTAGACATGCAGAGGGTTCCCTTTGAATCTTCAACTACATATCAATCTTCACATATTGGGAGTAAATCTTCATAAGCCAAGAAAGGAGCTACTAGAAAATAGTGAGTCAAGCAATTTCCAAGCTCACACAGGACTGGGGACATGTGAACATTCTCAGCAGTCAGAGTGAAGAAATCTGAATCAGGTATTGGACAGAATTCTCAGAGCGGCCACACCATTGTTTCAGCACAAAATTAGCCTGAGAGTAATCTATGTGGGCCCTCTCTAATACAGCTTAACAGAAAACCTTGAGAGAGTCAACATGATGTGCAAGTGGAAGTGCAGTAACAGGGACTTTGCAAGATGATGGTGGAGTAGGTGAATCTTGCACTTACCTCCTCCCAGGACAAAACTGGAAATACAACTAAATTGAGCAACAATTATCCTGAATGACCAACTAAAGACCCCCTAAAGAGGGATCTTATAACCAAGGATTTGCAGGAGAAACCATGTCGAGACTATATCTGCATAGCAACTTGTACACCGTGGTTGGGGTTGAGCTTCACAGTCAGACAGCTTTCAGGTCTATCCTATGCACAAACAGGCCAACAACAATTGAGGTTCAATTACAACAGAAGGGCCTATATAACTCACACAAGGGGCATTCCTAGAGCACCCAGCTCAGGAGATCAGGGAGACCACACCAGTGGGACCCACAGGACACCTACTGCAAGAGCCAAGGAGACTGGAAATCATAGAAGATCTATTTAATACATAGAAACAAATACAAAGAGACAGTCAAAATGGGGAGATTAAAAAGCAAGCACCAAATGAAAGAACATCAGGGCTCTTGAGAAAAAGTGCTAAATGATACGGAGGTAACCAACCTATCAGATTGGAGTTCAAAGTAATTGTTATAAGGATGCTTGAGAACCTTACTGGGAACTACAATAGCATGAAAAAGGGTATAGAAACAATGAGAAAGAACAAGCTGGAAATGAAGATTTCCATATCTAACATTAAGAATACACTGGAAGGAATAAAAGGTAAGTTGAATGAAGCAGAGTATTGAGTCAGCAATTTGGTAAACAAGATAGAAACCCCCTCCCCACCAAATCAAGCAGCAAAGTGAAAACAGAATTAAAAGTAATATAGATAGTTTAAGGGAACTTTGGGACAATATGAAGTGTAACAATATCCGCAAAATAGAATTAGCAGGAAGAGAAGAGAGAGAACAAGAAATGAGAACCTATTTGAAGAAATAATGACCAAAAACTTCCCTAACCTGGTGAAGGAAAAAGACATACAAGTTCAGGAAGCAAGATAAACCCAAGAGACCTACACCAAGACACATCACAATTAAAATGGCAAATATTAAAGACCAAGAGAGAATCTTAAAAGCAGCAAGAAAAAAGCACATAATTACCTGCAAGAAAGCTCCCATAAGACTTTCAGTTGATCTCTCAACAGAAACTTTTCAGGACAGAAGGGATTGATATGAAATATTCAAAGTGACAAAAAGCAAGGCCCTACAATTAAGACCACTTTACCCAGTAAGGCTATCATTTAAAATTGAAGGAGACATAAAGAGCTTCCCAGACAAGAAAAGGCTAGGGAGTTTGTTAACCCCAAATAATATTAGACATGAAAGAGGGTAAGTAACAACTGACACCAAAGAAATACAAAGGATTGTAAGAAGATATTCCAACAAATTGGACAATCTAGACAAAACTGATAAATTCCTAGAAACACACAATCCTCTAAAAATGAATCAGAAAGAACTGGAGAAAATGATTAGAAAGATTACAACTAGTGAAATTGAAACAGTAAGCAAAAAACTTCCAACAAACAAAAGTGTGGGGCCTGATGACTTCACAGGTGAATTTTATCAGATATTCAAGGAGTAACCAACACCTCTCCTCCTTAAATTATTCCAAAATATTCAAGAGGAGGAAACACAAGTTCATTTTAAAAGGCCAGCAATATTATAATCCAACACAAGATAAAGACAACACAAAGAAAGAAAATTATAGACCAATAGCCCTGATGAACATAGAGGCTAAAATCCTCAACAAATATTAGCAATCTTGATCCAGCAGCACATTCAAAAGATCATACACCATAATCAAGTGGGATTTATTCTGGGGATGTAAGGTTGGTACAATATCCACAAACCAATAAATGTGATATATCACATAAACAAAATGAAGGATAAAACCACATGATCATATTAATAAATGAAGAAAAAGCATTTGATAAAATCCAACACCCATTTATGATAAAAACTCTCAGCAAAGTAGAAATTGAGGGAACAGACCTCAACCTAATAGACATCATATATGATAAACCCACAGCCAACATCACACTTAATGGGAAAAAATTTACAAGCATTTCCCTTAAGATCAGGAACAAGACAGGGGTGTCTACAATAACCAAAAAATTTCAGAATGCTGTGATTTTTGTGACAATCCTTAAGTAAGTTAATCAAGACGTGACATGATATTGTACATAGAAACACTAAAGACTCCACCAAAAGACTGCTAGAGCTAATAAATGAATTCAGCAAAATAGCAGGGTCCAAATTTAATATTCAGAAGTTGGTAGCATTTCTATGCACCAAAAAATGAACTGTGAGAAAGCAAAAGTAAGAAAACAAGTCCATTTACTATCGCAACAACAATAACAAAATAGGTGCCTGGAAATAAATTTAACCAAGGAGATAAAAGGTACATACTTGAAAAACTATAGGATATTGAAGAAAGAAATCAAAGAAGATACAAATAAGCAGAAACATACACAGTGTTCATTGATTGGAAGAATTAGCATCATTAAAATGTTCATACTATTCAAAGCAACCTACAGATTCAACACAATTCCTATTAAGATACCAATGGCATATATCACAGTTCTAGAACAAATATTCCTGGTGAATATGGAATCATAAAAGAGGCCAAGTATCCTCAGAAATCCTGAGAAAGAAAAAAGTTAGAGGGATCACAATACCTGATATCAAACTATGCTATAAGGCCATTGTAATCAAAGCAGCATGGTACTGGCATAAAAACAGGAACATAAATAAATGGAACAGAACAGAGAGCCCAGAAATCAACCCACACATATGGTCAATTAATATTTGACAAAGGAGACAGGAGCATACAAAGGGAGTAAAGACAGTCTCTTCAATAAACGGTGTTGGGAAAATTGGACAGGTACATTAAAAAAATAAAACTAGACCACCACCTTATATCATACACAAGACTGAAGTCAAAATAGATAAAAGACTTAAATGTAAGTTGCAAAACCATAAAAGTCCTGGAAGAAAACCTAGGCAGTAAAATCTCAGACATCTCTCATAGGAATATTTTTGCTGACATGTCTTCTAGGGCAAGGGAAATAAAGGAAAAATAAACAAATAGGACTCTATCAAACAAAGAGCTTCTGTACAGCAAAGAATCCATTAACAAAATGAAAGGGGGACCCACTGTGTATGAGTACATAATGCCAATGATACATCTGACAAGGGGTTAATTTTTTTTTTATTATTTTATTAATCATTGTTAATATACAGTTTTCTCCTTTTTACTCCCAATCCAGTCCCCCCTCCTACCCTCCCCACTTCCCTCCCATTACCACCCTCCCCTTAGTCTATGACCATGTGTCCTTTAAGTTTGTTCCTGTGAACCCTTCCCACTGTCCCCCTTAAATTCCCTCTTCTCTCCCCTCCGGTCACCATCAGCCTGTCCTCTATTTCAGTGTCTTTGGTTACATTTTGCTTGTTTCTTTGTTTTGTTATTTAGGTTCCTGTTAAAGGTGAGATCATATGGTATTTGTCTTTCACTGCCTGGCTTGTTTCACTTAGCATAATGTTTTCCAGCTCCATCCACGCTGTTGCAAAGGGTAGGAGCTCCTTCTTTCTTTCTGCTGCATAGAATTCCATTGTGTAAATGTACCATAGTTTTTTGATCCATTCATTTACTGATGGGCATCTTGGTTGCTTCCAGCATCTAGCTATTGTAAATTGTGCTGCTATGAACATTGGGATGCATAGGTTCTTTTGAATTGGTGTTTTAGTGTTCTTAGGATAGAGTCCCAGCAGTGGAATTGCAGGGTCAAAAGGCAGATGCATTTTTAGTTTTCTGAGGAAGTTCCATATTACTTTCCATAGTGGTTGTACCAGCCTGCAGCCCCACCAACAATGCACTAGGGTCCCCTTTTCTCCACAACCTCTCCAACACTTGTTGTTTGTTGCTTTGTTTATGATGGCCATTCTGTCTGGTGTGAAGTGGTATCTCATTGTGGTTTTAATTTGCATCTCTCTGATAGCTAGCGATATTGAACATCGTTTCATGTGTCTTTGGATTTTCTGTATGTCCTCCTTGGAGAAGTGTCTGTTCAAGTCCTTTGCCCACTTTTTAATTGGATTCCTTGTCTTCTTAGAGTGCAGTCGTGTAAGTTCTCTATATATTTTGGAGATTAGACCCTTGTCTGAGGTGTCATTTGCAAATATGTTTTCCCATACAGTTGGTTCTCTTTTAATTTTCATACTGTTTTCTTTAGCTGTGCAGAAGCTTTTAATTTTGATGAGGTCCCATTTGTTTATTCTTTCCTTTATGTCCCTTGCTCTAGGGGACACGTCAGTAAAAAAGTCTCTTCGTGAAATATCTGAGATTTTCCTACCTACGTTCTCCTCTAGGACTTTAATGGTGTCATGTTTTATATTTAAGTCTTTTATGTACCTTGAATTTATTTTTGTATGTGGTGTAAGTTGGTGCTCAAGTTTCATTTTTTTGCACGTGGCTGTCCAGTTCTCCCAACACCATTTGTTGAAGAGGCTATTTTTATTCCATTTTATGTTGCTGCCTCCTTTGTCAAATATTAATTGACCATAGAGACTTGGGCTTATTTCTGGGCTCTCTGTTCTGTTCCATTGGTCTATGTGCCTGTTTTTTATGCCAGTACCAGGCTGTTTTGATTACAGTAGCCTTGTAGTATAGTTTAGTGCCAGGTATTGTGATCCCTCCTACTTTACTCTTCTTTCTCAATATTGCAGCAGCTATTCGGGGTCGTTTATAATTCCATATAAATTTTGAAGTGTTTGTTCTATGTCTGTGAAATATGCCATTGGTACTTTAATAGGAATTGCATTGAATGTGTAAATTGCTTTGGGTAGTATGGACATTTTGATGATATTAATTCTTCCAATCCATGAACACGGTATATGTTTCCATTTGTTTATGTCTTCCTTGATTTCTTTCTTCAGTGTTGTGTAGTTTTTCTGAATACAGGTCTTTTTACCTCTTTGGTTAGGTTTATTCCTAGATATTTTATTTTTTCTTTTTGCTATTTCAAATAGGGATTTTTTTCCTTGATCTCTGCTTCTGCTGTTTCATTGTTGGTGTACAGAAATGCCTTTGATTTCTGGATATTGACTTTGTATCCCGCTGTTTTGCCAAATTCATTTATTAGGTCAAGCAGTTTTTTTGGTAGAGTCAATAGGATTTTCTATGTATACTATCATGTCATCTGCAAACAGTGATAGTTTTGTTTCCTCCTTTCTGATTTGGATGCCTTTTATTTCTTTTTTCTTGTCTGATTGCTGTGGCTAAAACTTCCAGTACTATATTGAATAGAAGTGGTGAAAGTGGACAGCCTTGTCTTGTTCCTGATCTTAATGGAAAAGGTTTTAATTTTTTCCCATTGAGAATGATTTTGGCTGAAGGTCTCTCATATATGGCCTTTATTATGTTGAGGAATGCTCCCTCTATTCCCACTTTGCCAGGTGTTTTTATCATGAATGGGTGCTGTACCTTATCAAATGCTTTTTCTGCATCCATTGATATGATCATGTGGTTTTTGTCTTTGCTTTTGTTTATGTGATGTATTACATTTACTGACTTGCGAATATTGAACCATCCTTCCATCCCTGGAATGAATCCCACTTGGTCATGGTGTATAATCTTTTTAATGTATTGTTGGATGCAGTTTGCCAGTATTTTGTTGAGGATTTTAACGTCAATGTTCATCAGTGATATTGGCCTGAAGTTTTCTTTCTTTGTTGTGTCTTTATTTGGTTTTGGAATTAGGATGATGTTGGCCTCATAAAAAGAGTTTGGGAGATTCCCATCTTTTTGGATTTTTTGGAATAGTCTGTGAAGGATAGGGGTTAGCTCTTCCTTAAATGCTTTGTAGAATTCTCCTGTGAAACCATCTGGTTCCGGGCTTTTGTGTGTTGGGAGTTTTTTGATTACTGCTTCAATTTCTTTTGTTGTTATTGATCTGTTCAGGCTTTCTGCTTCTTTTTCATTGAGTTTTGGAAGATTATATTTTTCTAGAAAGTTGTCCATTTCTTCTAGGTTTTCAATTTTTTTGGCATATAGTTCTTCGTAGTAATTTCTTACAATCCTTTGTATTTCTGTGGTATCTGTTGTAATCTCTCCTCTTTCATTTCTGATTGTGTTTATTTGGGTCTTCTCTCTTTTTTTCTTGATGCGTCTGCTTAAAGGCTTGTCTATTTTGTTTATCTTTTCAAAGAACCAGCTCTTGGATTCATTGATCCTTAGAATTGTGCTTTTAGTCTCTATGTCATTTAATTCTGCTCTGATCTTGGTTATTTCCTTCCTTCTGCTTGCTCTGGGCTGCCTTTGTTGTTGTTCCTCGAGTTCTTGTAGACGTAGGGTTAGGTTGTTTGTTTGGAATGTTTCTAACCTTTTTAGGTGGGCTGTATCGCTATGAACTTCCCTCTCAGGACTGCCTTGGCTGTGTCCCATAAGTTTTGGGTTGTTTTGAGTTCATTTTTATTTGTTTCCAGAAACCTTTTGATTTCTTCCCTAATATCATTCTTGACCCATTCATTGTTTAATAGCATGCTATTTAATCTCCATGATTTTGAGTGTTTTTGGTTTTTTTCCTTCAGGTTGGTTTCTAGCTTCAGTCCCTTGTGGTCTGAGAAAATGCTTAGTATGATTTCAATTTTCTTGAAATTCTTGAGGCTTGTTTTGTGTCCTATCATGTGGTCTATCTTTGAGAATGTTCCATGTACATTTGAAAAGAATGTATATTTAGCTTCTTTTGGATGGAGGGCTCTGTATGTATCAGTAAAGTCCATTTCATCAAGGGTATTGTTCAATGCCACAATATCTTTGTTGATATTTTGTTTAGAAGATCTGTCCATTTTTGATAGTGGGGTGTTAAAATCTCCTACTATAATTGTGTTGCTGTCCATATCTTTCTTGAAGTCCTCTAAGATTTTCTTTATGTATTTGGGTGCTCCTATGTTGGGTGCATATATATTTACAATATTTATGTCTTCTTGATGGATTCTTCCCTTGAGTATTATGAAGTGACCTTCTGGGTCTCTCTTTATGGACCTTTTTTGGAAGTCTATTTTGTCTGATATGAGTATTGCTACCCCAGCTTTTTTTTTCCTGTCCATTTGCTTGGAAGATTTGTTTCCAGCCCTTCACTTTCAGCCTGTGTAGGTCTTTTATCCTGAGGTGGGTCTCTTGTAGACAGCATATATGTGGGTCATTTTTTCTTATCCAATCAGCTATTCTATGTCTTTTGATTGGAGCATTTAATCCATTTATGTTTAAGGTTACTATTGATAGGTACTTATTCATTGTCTTTTATGTACGTGTGTTCCCTCTCTCTCTCTCTCTCTCTCTCTCTCTCTCTCTCTCTCTCTCTCTCTTCTCTCCTCCTTAAAGCAGTCCTTTTAGAATCTCTTGCAGAGCTGGTTTGGTCGAGGTGTATTCTTTTAGATTTCTTTTGTCTGGGAAGCTTCTTATTTGACCTTCTATCTTGATCGAGAGCCTTGCTGGATATAGTAGCCTTGGTTGCAGACCTCTGGTTCTCATTACCTGGAGTATTTCTTGCCATTCTCTTCTGGCTTGAAGTGTTTCCATTGAGAAGTCAGCTGTTAGCCTTATTGGGGCTCCCTTGTATGTTACTTCCTTTTTCTCCCTTGCTGCCTTTAAGATTCTCTCTTTGTCTGGAAATTTTGTCATTTTAATTATGATGTGCTCTGGGGTGAGCCTCTTTGGGTTCCTCTTGATTGGGACTCTCTGTGTTTCCTGGATTTGTGTGACTTTTTCTCTCGTCAAATTAGGGAAGTTCTCCTTCATTACTTGTTCAACTAGGTTTTCGATCCCTTGCTCTTCTTCTTCACCTTCTGGTATCCCTATTATACGGATATTATTACGTTTCATATTGTCTTGCATTTCTCTTAATCCCTCCTCATTCTTTCTGAGCCTCTTTTCCTTTTCTTGCTCTTTCTCGATGCTGTTTTCTACTTTGTCCTCCAGCTCGCTAATCCGATCTTCTGCTTCATCAATCCTGCTTTTCATTCCTTCTACTGTGTTCTTCAGTTCAGAAATTGTATTCTTCATTTCCTCTTGACCTTTGTTGAGAGTTTCTATTTCCTTTTTCATGTTTATATAGTTTGCAGTGAGATTGATGTAGTTTCTCTCTAATTTCTGGTAGCTCATTGTGAGCTCATTGAACTTCCTGGTAATCATTGTTTTGAACTTACTATCTGATAGTTGAGTTGCCTCTATTTCATTTAGCATTTTTTCTGAGGCTTCCTTTCTGATCTTCCCTTCAGTTGGGGGTTGTTTCTTTGTTTTCTCATTGTTCGTGGGTTTCTTCTTTTTTCTTCTTGTTTGTTAATTTGAACTCTTCTGATTCCCTGTAATTATGGTGTGAACTTCTGTGGTAGAATATTTGTGTGTTTCAGTGGTGCAATCTCCTTCATGTATCCTGGTGTTCACAGCTTCCCCCTACTCTTTTTTGGGGTCAGTTGGAGGAGTAAGGCAAAATGGTTTAAAACAGCAAGATAGTATACTATGATATTTACTTTAGCAGCCAGTAGAGAAGAGATGGGTTATCCTGTGGCTCCTTATAGTGTAGCCGTGATCCTCCACCCCACTATCCATGTTTTAGAAAGGATGGAAAGAAGGTAAGACTCTTATTGGGGACGAGAGGATTGTTAGTTGGATCTAGAAAGCTGTGAGGCTGTGGGAGGTCAGCTTCTAAGGTAGGGTTGGACTAAAGATTAGTATATAGGAGTAGTGAGTAAAAGAATAGAGACAACCCCCACAATAGTATAATTCAGAAAATTGCAAAGTGGGTTGAGATCAGGTAGGGGTATTGAGAAGCATTTACACTTGTATAGACTAGGTCTTACTAGCAGTAATAGTCAGGTGACAGTCTTGTGGCAGAATCGATGAGGTCTAGATAACAAGAATAAAGAGTATAGAACCTTGAGAAGTGTATTAATGGAACGCAGATGAAAGATAGTAACTTATCAACAGCTTGTGACTGAGATACCAGGGGGAACCTATCAAATGACAGTATAACCAGCCAAGCAAAGAAGATTATACAGAAAGAAAAAGAATACCAAAATATTATTGAAATAAAAAATGTCGGAAAAGTGAGAAAAAGATAATACAAATTTACAGTAACTTGCAAGGTTAAAACAAAAGGAAAGAAAAGCAGAAGATGTGGTGCAGGAGAGATAAATTTGGAGTGGAAAGAATAATATTAGGTTGAATGGAAGAGAAACATAAGGGATTGCGAGATAAAAATAATGAGAATTGAAAAAAAGTCACATAAAACAAGATAAAATCAGTCAACCAACAACAGCCAGAGAAACCAATCAAAACCAAACAAAACCAACAAACAAACCAACAAACAAACAAACAAACAAAAAACCTCTTGTTGGTTTCTAACTGGCCAGACCAGTTTTTCTGATCTTGCTAGCTTCAGCTGGCTGAGGGGCCTTTGAAATGCTTCTCTCTCTCACAACCAGAACTCAGCAAGTCTGTCAGGTACCCGGGGCACTCCCGAAAACACTGGCGCTCGAGAGTCAGCCTTCCCGATGAAGGTGCGGGAGCCCAGCCGTTTCCAGCTCCATGTTGCCCGCCGAACGGCTCTCCGAACGGCTCTCTGAGGGAATGTTGGCGCCTTTCCCGGCTCTCCCGGTCGGGCTGGCTGGAAATCTCAGAGCCACCACTGAAGGAACACACCCAACCCCTCGTCCCTCCTGGGATCACAGCGCGAGATTCCGGGATCGCAGTGCGCGATTCCGGCCTCCCTATGGGGCGTGAGCTGAGCACAGCCAGCTTGTGCTCTCTACCGATCTGCACTTCCACTGGGCTAGAGATGCCCCTGGTCCTGTCGGCTAGAGGCTCTCACTTCTCGGTCACTGGGTGGGATTTCATATTCCCTGGGCAATTTTTTCTCAGTCCAACTGGCCAATCTGTTCCTTCTAGCAACCCATTCTCCCCTGGAGTTGCTCACCCCCGTATTCGGGGGAGGGAGGGAGCAGCGACTTCCCTCTCCTGGTATCCCTGGGGCAGAGCCCGGAGCACCAGGCGGGCCTGGAGTCTGCGCACCCCCAGACCCCGCGCTGATCCCTGGGCCCCTTTTGTCCTGTAGCCGGCTCCTTACCGTCTGGTTTTCCAGTGAGTGCAATAATTTCTGATGTCCTGCTTTCAAAAGTGATTCGGCAACCCAGCCCACTTGCTCTGCCTCTCCACCGATCCGCAAGTTTCCCCCCTCTTCACAGAAGCCGAGAAAAATGCTGCCTAGAGTAAAGCCGCCATCTTCCTCCTCCTAATTTTTAAAATATATGAAAACATATACAACTCAACTGCTATATACCAGGAAGATGAACAATCCAATTTAAATTGGGCAAATGACCTGAACAGACACTCCGCCAAAGAGGACATACAGATGGCCAAGAGACATAAAAAAGTGCTCAATGTCACTATTATCAGAGAAATGCAAATTAAAACCACAATGAGATATCACCTTACACCTGTCAGCATGGCTACCATCAGTAAATCAACAAACAACAAGTGCTGGCAAGGTTGTGGAGAAAAGGGAATGCATCATATGCTGTTAGTGGGAATACAGACTTGCACAGCCACTGTGGAAAACAGTATAAAGTTTCCTCTAAAACTAAAAATGGAACTGCTGTTTGACCCAGACTTCTGGCAATATATCTTAAGAATCCTGAAATACCAGTTCAAAAGAATATATGCATCCCTATGTTCATAGCTGCATTATTTACAATAGCCAAGATCTGGAAACAGGCCAAGTGCCCACCTGTAGATGAATAAATAGAAACAGAGGCATGGACACAAGAAACAGACTGACAGCTGTCTGTAGAGATGGAGGTACTTGGTGAAAGAAGGTGAAAGGATCAGCCAAAGAACATATATGCGTAACTCATAGACACAAACAACAATGTGCTGTTGGCCAGAGGGAAAGGGAGCAAGGGCTGGGTGGAGGCAGGTAGAATGAGGGAAAATGGGGACATTGTAATAGGGTCAACAATAAAAATAAAGGAAAAACAGTGCTATAACAAAGCCAAATAGTGATTAAAGGATGAAACACAGTCTAACACTAAGTGACACAAAATCCACATGGCTGGTAAATCATTAGAAAAATTACTCTGTTGGTCATCAAGGAACATGTGTGAAGGACCCATGGGCAAAGCCAGAGTGAGGAAGGATTGGGGGTGGGGCAGGGAAAGTGGGAGCAGGGAAATGGAGGCAACTGTACTTGAAAAGCAGTAAAAAAAAATAGAAAAATAAAAATAAATAAAAAAGAGAACTCAAAAATAAAAGGAAAAACTAAAAACACTAAAAACTTCATGGTCTCCCATGAAGTGTGTCTGTAGACGTAAAGCAAAGTTACATTTGGCTTCTGTAAGGACAAATCTGTATAAAATTTTCTCCTAATGGGAAAGTAGAACTAAAAAAGCAAATAAAATTTACAGTGTGACCCCCAAAATTACTCAGTTTTCAAATAAGTAGGAAAATATGTCCAAAACCAAGAAGAAAGATCAATCAGTATAAAAGAACTAAGAAATGACAGAGATAAAGACATTAGGAGCCAAAGATCTTAAGACAAAGTATATAAATTTTAAATATGCTCAAGGATGTAAAAGAAAACATGAAAAAGATACAAAAGAAATGTAAAGAACCAAATGAAACTTTGAGAGGTAGAAAAGAGAACATCCAGAAAAAAATAAACTGAATGAAATTAATATCAGATTAGACACTGCAGAAGATCAATGAATTTAAAGATAATGCAATAGAAATCACCAAGATAAAATGAGGGAGAAAAAAGGCTTAAGGGACTCTCACAAAATCCCTCTGTCTTAGGATATAATATCGAACAGTCTAACATATATTTAATTAGAGTCCTAGAATAAGTAGAGAAAGAGTTGGTGGGTTAGAAAAGTATTTTAGGATGCAAAAAAACTCAACAAACTCAGAGAGATATAAAGAAAACCAAAATGTGTCAGTCCGGGTCCAATGAGAGGAGAGAAACCTGAGAGTAATTTGAACAGAAAAGGAATTTAAAGGGAAAATCGAAAGAATTATTAACTGTAATGGTGGTTGGCATAATGAAAGGCTGGTTAGTAAGGAGTAAAGAGAACTCTAAAGAATACAGGAGTAGCAGCTGTAAGGCACAGTCACTGCTGCAAGGGCTGAGAGAGACCTGGAGAGGGCACAGCCTTGGCTCACTGATGGCACAGAGGTCATTCTGGAGCCATGCCATGGAACTCACTGGAAATATGCCTGAGAACTTGCTAAAAATTCCATACTTTAGGGTGATGGATAAAGCTCTTCAAAGGGAGGCATTCCCTTGAATGTTCTCTTCTAGAAAAGCGCCTGAGGGAGGTTCAAGGACAGGGGAGGGAGCTGCTGGCCAGGGCGTGCTGGTGTGCTGCGGGCAGCACACTGCAGGCTCTTGACAAATGAGTACACAGCTACCAGGATGCAAAGCTGTTTCTCCGGCAGCATCTCTCCAGTTTCCTTTACTGACAAAACACACAGCGACCTGGCAAAGGGTTAAAATAGCTAAATGGTCAGATCCATTTTTGCAGATAATGAGGTATGAATTTGGAGCTAAGAGGCAATAAATGGGTAACCTGCACAGCCCACCTGGTGACTACTCAGCTTCCACATGCACTCTCTGCACATGTTTGTGTTTCCGTGTATCAATGAACCAACCCTATATTTGTACCTAACAAAATACATTCATCCCCCTGGCTGGCATAGCTCAGTGGGTTGAGCGTGGGCTGGGAACTAAAAGTGTCCCAGGTTCGATTCCCAGCCAGGGTACATTCCTGGGTTGCAGGCCATAACCCCCAGCAACTGCACATTGATGTCTCTCTCTCTCTCTCTCTGTCTCCCTCCCTTCCCTCTCTAAAAATAAATAAATAAAATCTTAAAAAAAATACATTCATCCATCTGACAAGACAGATGTCTTATCTTGCCCCTCCACAATGAAATAAAAAACACAGAGTCTTCAATAATTGTATTTGTTGCTGACTATGTTAATTCCTCTGCCAGTTTAGCCATAGATCTTTTGGATATTCTGTTAATTAAAAATTGAAATTTCAAGTCAGCTTCTAATAATTAATATATGAAATAAAAGTGGGAAGAAGAAGGTGTTCTAGGGCATAAAACAAAATCTGCATATAACAATGAGGTCACAAGGTTGTAGTTGTTATCCATGCTCCTCCTTCAATGGTTATCTTTTCTTTCCCTTGCTTGCAGAGTCTCAGCTGCTCTAGATTCTTTACCTGTTGAGTGACCCAGATATTCTTTCCTGTTGGGAACCGCCCTGACTGGTATCAGAGGCTGAAACCCCCACCTAGCTAAGGCTAAGGGAACGCCCTTGGAACTGTAAGCCAGCAAGGAGACAAAAGCTTATCTTCCTGGCAGGAATGCTGCTTCTGCTGCTTTATTCATAACTGAACCCCAAAAAGCTTGGTCGGTTAGCCAAAGACGGGTAAGATTCCCCACAGGGGGGAACGACCTAAGCCAGGCACGATCACTTTGGGAGGCCCCCCAAAAGAAGGACTTGAGGGGCTGCAGCAAAAGGGGGTGATGGACCCTCACTCCTCGGCTTTGACATAGCCTGAGTTCTCAGCGTCTGGGAGAAAATCTCCTTATCTCCTTATCTCTAGTTCCCTTGCTCCACCTAAGCCTAAAACAATGACAGGGTGGTGCAGCTCGGTACTGAGAAGTGCGGATTCCCGGGGTGATCAGGCCTAAGAAAGAACATGTAAATTACTGTGAAACCTCCTTTGTTTAGAATGCTCTCAGTTGAATGAGAAGGGTCTTAGGAGGAAGTTAGTTTGTTCCTCAGTCTTACAGCTCTTTGACCCCCCAACTCAATAGACCGGCAGAGTTCTTTGTTTTCTATAGTTCCTTACTTCCCCCTAATGAGTACTGTACTTTACCTGAATTATTATGCAGAATGAGCCCAATAAAAGCAGGTATGGACGGTAAATCAGGGCGCTCCCCACTAGGGGGGGTGGCCATTTCGTCCCTACTTCCCCACAGAAACTAGTCTGTCTCTGTGCATGTGTCGTTTTTTCTCGCGTGTTTATCGTCGAGCCATCCACAGCGTTCCGTGGTCACTGCTGGCCGGTGACCCACGCGCAACACTTTCCTGAAGAATCTATATTCTCAAATATTCTGCTTTTTATTGTAGTTTTAATATAACTTTTACTATTGGAAATGGAAGTACCAAGAGCCATCCTAAGGACCCCTGGGCTCTGCACATTGCCCCTCTTGCCCCCGCTGTACGGCAGTAATCCAGTCTCCCTTTGGTAATTGGAAACAATCACTCCAGTCAGGAGAATAATACCTTTTTAACCTACTGGTTCAAGGGTGCAAGGAGCCCAAAATGATCAGATATGTACTTTAGTGACACCATTATTGTGCCCTTAATGAATGTATTTTCCCATTGAGAAACATTGCCAAAATTCTGTACCCAGACAAATATTTTTCAGAAATAAAGTCAAAATAAAGATTTTTTCAAACCAACAAAGGTGTTGCCAGTCATTCTTAACTTTGTTTCTTTGTGTGTTTAACTTCCATAAACCTATTTTTTCTTCACTGGCTTTTTTAAAAATTGTATCTTTATCACTTCACACAGTTTAGAATGGCCATCATTACCAAATCAACAAACAGCAAGTTCTGGCCAGGTGTGGAGAAAAGGAACCCCAGTGTACTGTTGGTAGGAATGCAGACTGGTATATCTACTATGGAAAACAGTATGGAATTTCCTCAGAAAACTAAAAATGGAACTGCCTTTTGACCTGGCAATTCCACTGCTGGGATTATACCCTAAGAACCCTGAAACACCATTTCAAAGAACCTATGCACCTTGATGTTCATAGCAGCACAATTTACAATAACCAAGCATTGGAAGCAACCTAAGTGCCCATCAGTAAATGAGTGGATCAAAAAATATGACACAGAAAGAAAGAAGGAGCTCCTACCCTTCATGACAGTATGGATAGAACTGGAAAGCATTATGCTGAGTGAAATAAGCCAGGCGGTGAAAGACAAATACCATATGATTTCACTTATGAGTGGAACCTAATCTAAAAAGCAAAGAAGCAAGTAAAATATAACCAGAGACATTGAAATAAAGAACAAACTGACAGTAACCAGAGGGGAGAGGAGAAGGGATGATGGGGGGAAAAAGAAGAAGGGTCATCAAGGAACATGTATCAAGGACACATGGACAAAACCAAAGGGGGGCAGGATTGAGGGTAGGAGGTGGGGATAAGTGGGTGGGGTCAGGGGGGAGTGGTGAGGAGAAAATGAAGAAAACTGTACTTGAAGAACAACAACAACAAAAAATAATTAAAAAATTGCATCTTTGTTTTTGAATTTTTTGCAATTTCAATGTTATAAATATATGTATATTTCTTTCACATGTTTCAGCTTGGTATTCATTAAATTGCACAAATGTGGATTGCTATCCATCATTCTGGAAAATGTTTAGCCCTTGTTTCTTCAAATATTGCTTTTGCTGTATTCTTTCTATTCTTTCTTTCTGGGCTTTAAATTGGGCATATGGTATATCTTCTTCTTATTATATATGCTGTGTCTTTTACATTGTAATTTAAAAATATTGTTAACTTTTTGTTTTTCATGTTTCATTCAGCTAATTTCTCCTAATCCATCTTCTGTTTTACTCATGCTCACTCACCCTTCAGCTGGGTGTACTCTGATAATGCCTTCCACTGAGTCCTTCATTTCAGTTATGGTATTTTCAGTTTTGTAATTTTACTTGTTTCTTATCCACATAATCTGTGTCAATGTTTAAAATTACCACTTTGCTGCTTATAATTTTAAGTTTGGTTTACAATAATAATAGTTGTTTCATAGCCTGTTGTCTGATAATTCTACCGGCTAGAGTTCCCATGGGCCTATGTTTGTTTTCTGCTACTCCTGCTGATTCTTGTTCATATGATCCTGTTTTTTGGATGCTTGATTATCTCTGACCTTTTTAGACACCGAGATATAGAAATAATCTGAGGCCCCAAATGTTGTAATCTTTTCTTGAATATTTTTAGGGTCTCTGTAAACTGTAAAATTTTGTGGAATCTATCCATGTGAGTTATTAGTAAGCAACAAATTAATGATTCCATTGTACTGTTCAGAAATATATGTGTCTATCTTCCTCAGTCTACCTATTCATAGCATCATTAAATGCTTTAATTTTGGGAAGCTAATTTGATAACATCTAACTTTGGATCAAGCATTTATATTCCTGTTTTGCCTTTTTGATTAAAACTGGCATGATGGTGTTCTAATTTTTCATTTAAATTACTTGTTATATAGTGTAAATGTTTAAAAATTATTTTAGATTTAACATCCTGAGTCACATGACTTTTAGAGTTTTAATTGATTAATGTATTTTTTTTTTGCCCGAGTTACTAGTCATGTTTACTTTAAAAATAAATTCCTATATATGACCATTTTGGTTCATAATACTTTAGAATATGGGAGTGCAGCTAATAGGAAATAACAACACTGCATGAGAGTGTAATAAAGATTTACACTATAATCAGTCCTGATTATATTGATGGCATCTTACAGAATCTGAGAGATTTTGATCACAGAGATGTAATTCCCTGGAGACTCTATTCAAGAGCTACCTGACTGATCTTATTGAATGCTATAGATAAAAGAAATAAGTTTTAAAAGTTGCTTTGAAAACATTTAAGTTTATTAATCATTAAGCATGGAACTCATTCTTTTCTAAGAGCTGCTGGTAATTGTGCCTTCTTGAATTCGATATTCATTCCAACAAAAAGATTAAATTCAATTGCTGTGAGTTATAAGAATTCCTCTTCCCTTTAAACTCTCATTTCTTGCCAGACTATTATCTTATTCTATTTTAACTCTTTCTTTAACTTTGTTACATCTAATCATAACTGTCTTATAGCTATCCCTCTGGTTAGAACATCATTCCTTCAGGGAAAATGAAGCTTTGAATTATACTATTTTTCCAAATGCTTCTAGGGTTAGAAATACAATACTACTCAAATAAGTAGTATATATATATCAGTTTACATAAAATTTATTTCCTTTGAAACACAAGAATAAATATTGGTCTATTTATAACTGGATCACAAGATATATTTCTCTTTTTCCACTTGGGACAAAAATCATACCTAGGCTTTAGATACAAGAATATGTGTGCATAAGGGAATTAAAATTATTTTGAATTTATTACCTTTTTTCTGCCCCATAACTCTTTACTTCATCACATTACCTTCTCCATGTAGAGATTCTCCATTGAAACAAAACAACACAAAAATGAGATAATAGATGGAGAAGTAGACTTTTCCTTCATACACATATAAGAAGCCCCTGAATTTTGGTATACTTTGGGGAGAAAGTAACTTAGCTTTCCTTTCATTTGTATTTTCTTATTTGTAGAATAGAAAAGTAATTTCTCACTTCAGTGGTTTTTAGCCTATTTTTAGAATCAGTGATAATGATATGTTTTTTTTTTTTCAGAAATTCAAATGCTATTTTGTTTTCCGTGAAGTTTGCTCTCAAGATCAGTGTAATACCAGGAAAGTTTAGAGGGGCACACACAGGAGGGAATAACAGAACAAAGTAGTTGCCTAAATCATCTTAGACTAAGATTATATTTCATTGGTTTCTTAGGTTCTTTAATTTCATAGAGTTCACAGAAAGTTCAGGAAGGAGACAGACCTGCAGCCCTGGGTCAAGAGACCAGAGGTCACGTCATCAGGCATCTGAGCCTCAGGACCATGTGAGACCCGGCTCCTGGGTTACTGATGCCATCCTCATGATGGATCGAACAACTAACAAACTTGAAACAATTTGAGTAATTTAACCAAGCTATTATAGTGCTAACTTAGATACAAAAAATACTCATCAAGAGACCTGGATTACATTATAGTATCTGTATTAATTGGCTGACCATATAAAATAGTATTTTTAAAGAACCAAATTCCTTCTCTGTGGAAAAGTGAGTCTTTTTTCCTTCTTACTTGACTAACTTCCTTGCATCCTACTGATTGTCTCTACAAGTCAGTGTGTACTCATCATATTGGTGGTTCTGAATGCACTTTGAAACCTTCAATTATGCTCCCCTTAGTTCTTTCATAAATATAACATTGGTTTCCCATTTAGTGCTGTTAAAGCTTTTGCCATTTAATTTTTGTCTTTGTGGAGTTCATTTTTAATTATCATTAAAATGCCTTTAGTACTTAAATCCGAACAAAATACTCCTTTCTTTTATTGTGTTAAAGAATGGTTAACAGAAAGAGGATATACAGGCTCCAACACTTACTTGGTTTAAGAATTCCATTGACTAATTACATTCTAAGTCACCATAGCAGAAAGCGAAAGTCCACCCATGATACATTTACCACTCTAGCATAATTACTACCCTTTCCTCTTTGCTAACTTAACCTTGGAACTCTTGGAACTAGCAAGGGACTATTGCTCCTTGAATTGCATGATATAGGTGGAAACAGAAGTGCCAGCTGCCTCTATCCAGCATTTGTGGGAGCCGGAGCAAAATCATTGCTTCTCTTTTGACTATCAGGGGAAGTGACCAAACTATCATCAGTACCAAATGGCTCCCGAGATGATTCTGACAGTGTTGTTATATTGCTGTTATTTCATTCATCAGGAACAAAAGCCTTGGCAGTTGGTGTCCCATTCTCATTCATCTGGTTGAAACCTTGTATCATACAGTTTGAACCAGTTTCATCATTTCCAGAAAAAATAACATTACAAATGGTCAGCAATCAGCACACAGTCTTCTTTGTAACCCTTCCTCCAAGACTGGAAAAGAGGCAGCAAATCTCTGGACTAAGAGGTTGGCTGGAACAAGAGGCAGGCAGGTCATACCAGTTATTGGTGGCATTCTCTTCCACCAATAGTTTACTTCCTTACATTGTGGCCCCCAAGGTGTACATGTCATAACCCCCAGAACTGATGAATGTGTTTGGTTACATAGTAAAGGGAAATTGAAATGGCAGGTTGAATTAAGCTTGCTAATCAGGTGACCTCAAAATGGGGATATTATCCTAAGTTTTCCAGGTAGGCCCAGTATAATCACAAGGATCCTTAAATGTGAAGGAAAGGGGAAGAGGAGGTCAGTGAAATGCAATGTGAGAAGGGCTCGACAAGCTACTGCTGACTTTGAAATAGAGAAAGGGATCACAAGCTAAGGAATGTCACTAGAAAGGGCAAGTTAGTAGATTCTCCTCTAGAGCTTCTAGAAATGAATGCAGCCCTGCTGACACCATGTTAGTCTGGTGAGACATGTTTCTGACTCGGGAGTTACACAGCTGTAGGATAATAAATGTGTTGTTTCGAGCCACCAACTTTGTGGGAATTAGTTACCGGAATAGAAAACTAATACATGTTTAATTACCTCACCATTCATGCAGCTAGATCATGAACCTTAATAATGATGAAGTAAATAAATCATTTGTTTAAAATTAAGGTCACTTATGCCATTATCAGAGAGACAGTGCCTATGATCCCAACGCCCGAGAACTGCTACCACTGGCAGAGAACTTTTAAGTGATATCAGGAGCACTTTGTGGAATTTAGAGGTTTTAATACAACTCAGGAAAGTTCTGCCTCTGGAATGTCACTAAATAATTCAGATAGTGCATTTTAAAAATTATTTCTAACTATACACGTTAAAAAGGTAGGGTTAGGGTCAGTGATGTACTGGAGCTGGCTTTTACTGGCTTGAGAGAGACAGTTGTTAAAGTTTAAAACATTTTGTGAGCCACGAAATTGTCTGCAGTGAATGTATTTACCATATTTTTGGACTATAAGATGCACCCCTCCCCCAAATTTAGGAGGAATAATGGTTGTTAATGCTGCTGTTGAGTTCTGTTTACATATAAATATTATGTTATTTATGTTATTAAAGATTTTACCACATTTTTTTGCTTCAAAATTTTTTTCCTATTTTCCTCCTCTAAAACCTAGGTGTGTCTTATGGTCCGAAAAAAATGGTACTCCCCAGAAACCATCAGACAATAACTGCCCCATGAGTGCTGGTTGCTAATCCCGTATCAGGACAGCACCTGCCAGATTTCTCCTGGAAAAGCATTCTTAACATATGCTGTACCTGTCACTCACATGATTTACCCACCACTATCAGTATATTAGTGGGTATGTTCCAGATTACTTCCAATGTATTTACATATAACTTTTGGCTCCCAGATAAAACATATGATTTTATTAGCACTCTTTTCTCTTTATTTTTTAAAGTATCATAATAAAATTAACTGTTCTGTAGCTTGCTTTTCTCTTCCTCACAATCTTAATCTGTCCATGTGTACTCATATAGGTCTGCTTCATTTTTTAAACTGTGTCTACCATATAGGTTATATATACAAGGTCTGTTCAGAAAAAGCCCAGCCATTGTTAATATAATGATAATGGTATAACAACACCCATATAATCTGGCAGCCAAGGAGAGTGGACTGGAATGCACATACATGAACAATGATGACTTCACTGTACTAGTCATTGGGTGCAGTAGTTACTGGTTGAGCAAGCATATGCAATGTATGGCCATTACATTCAAAATGACCGAGCAAGTAGAGTGATGAATCTGCATCAAATTTTGTGTCAAGCTTGAACATTCCTCTATAGAAACTATTCAGATGATTCAGAAGGCATTTGGGGATGATGCAATGAGTGCAGTGCAAATAAAAGTGTGGCACAAATGCTTCAAAGATGGTTGAGAATCTGTTGAAAGTTGTCCACATTCTGGAAGGTCTGCAACAAGCAGAACAACTGAGAATGTTGAACTTGTATGGCCTGCCATCAACAAAGATCTGTGACTGACAGTGTGAGAATTAGAAGCTGAATTGGGGATTCTAAAATCTACTGTGTCTGAGATTTTGATGCAGGCTCTTGCAATTAAATGTGTTGTGGCAAAATTTGTTCCATGGCTTCTGCTACCAGAGCAGAAGCAACATTGTACTGCAGTTGTTAATGACTTGATTCAGACTACTACCAATGAACCAGATTTGGCACCCTGCAACTTCTAGCTTTTCCCAAAACTAAAATCACCTTTGAAAGGGAAGAGATTTCAGACCATTGATAAGATTCAGGAAAATACAAAGGGGCAACTGATGGTGATTCCAGCAAAGGATTTTTCAGTGTTTTGAACAGTGGAAGAGTTGCTGAAAGAACTGTATGAGGTCCCAAGGTGCCTACTTTGAAGGGGACCAAGACATCAGTGTCCTATGTACAGTGTTTCTTGTATCATATATTTTCTTCAATAGATGTTGCTATTTTTCATATTACATGGCTGGATACTCTCTGGACAGACCTTGTGTATACTGTCATACTGTTTAATTTATGTAAATTTGCTCTATTTATGAATATATGCAGTTTTAAACTTTTAGCAGTATAAGCATTGCAGCAATAGATGTCCTTGTACTCTCTTCATGGCCACTGGTGTCTGGGATAAAAAATGACAGTTGGAATTTTTGAGTTTAAGAGTATGAACATTTATAATTTTAACATATACTATCAAATTGCTTTCCAAGAGACTGTAATAATTCACAGCTCCACGAGCACTGCATAGTAATGCATTTTTTCTAATTTTGACACAGAAGTAGTCCATTTACATTTGCCAACATAATTAATAAAAAGTTGTTATTTTAATTTGTGTTTCCTTGGCCACTACTTTAATTTAACATACTTTTATGTTTATTGGCTATTTTGTATGTGTTTTCAGGGAATTGCCTGTCCTGGTGCTTTCCTCACTTGTCTATTTTTTTTTAAATCAATTTGTAGGCTACATTATGGATATTAATCCTTTGTCTATTATGATATTACATATATTTTCTCCCACATTGTCTTTGGATGGTATTGTTTTTTAACTTTAAATAACTTTTTCTTTTTTTCTTTTAATATAATGTTCAAGTTACAGAAAAGTAGAAAAGGTAGTTATAGGGAGTTTTCTTACACTCCTCACTCAGTTTTCTCTAATGTGAATATTTCATAATACTACTATACATTTGTCACAACTAGTAAACTAATATTGACATATTATTATCAACTAATGGTCACACCTAATTTGCATGTTACTTATTTTCTCCACTGCCCTTTTTGTGTCCCAGGATTCCATCCAGGATACCACCAGGTTACGTGAGCTGTTAAGCCTCTTTAGCTTCCTCTGATTGTGAAACGTTCTCATACTTTTTTAAAAATGACCTCAACAGTTCTGAGGAGTGTTCATCATATATATTGTAGAATGTCCCTCAGTTTGGGTTTTGTGATGTGTTTTTATGGTTTTCCTGGGATTGTGGTTTGGGGAAGAAGCTCACAGAGGTGAAGGCCATCTCACTGTGTCATCTCAAGGGCACGTGCTCCCGTCATGACTCGTTCCTGATGGTGTTCACCTTGGTCTCTTAGGGAAGAAAGCATTCAGTGAACACAGACTTGTAATCATGTGCCTTCTTTTGCTTTTCTTCTATAGAAATTGAATATTGCTTTAATAAGAGCTAATTGGCATAAACAAGAAATCAAAATATAGATAATTGAGTTTAGTAAATAATCCTGAGTAGTGGCTTATTGAATATTTATAAAGTCTGTTGTTTTTATGAATTTATTTATGAAAGATGGATTTTGCCCATGAGATTACACTGGTTAAACTTCCTCTGAGGCTATTTGGTTAAAATAAAGATGTTTTTTATGTTTTGTTGATTAATAGTAAGTAATATGACAGGAAATAAATAGAATAAAGGATAGTATACCACATATTGCATTTATAATGGTATAAATTTGCAATTACATCTAATGACCAACATTAAATAAAGTGTATTAAGTTATTCAAATTGCTCTTCAGTATAAATTATGCCATTGATTAGATTTACGGTGGTAGCTTTGAGATGTAAACTAAATATTGTGACGTTCTTTAATTGAAATAAATGCTTGTACTTCAATTAATGGCAATTTTTTAGGTCATTAACTCTAGAAATTTGTTTTGATAGTCTATTCAGAATTCTACAATCAAATTGAGATATAGGCATATGGGTTTATTAAGAACAAATCAATGTTACACAAACTTGATAACTTTTTTTAAAAGATTTATTTATTTATTTTTAGAGAGGGAAGGGAGGGAGAAAGAGAGAGAGAAACATCAATGTGCAGTTGCTGGGGGCCGTGGCCTGCAACCCAGGAATGTGCCCTGGCTGGGAATTGAACCTGCGATGCTTTGGTTTGCAGCCCGCGCTCAATCCACTGAGCTATGCCAGCCAGGGCCACAAACTTGATAACTTTTTTGATACAATGATAAGGTAGCATGTAAAATTTGCAATGTAAACAAGTGAAAATTTCTATGTGTATCTCTCCTAACTATTGTTATGTCAGACTTTCTATGTCTTTCCAGATAATAGTTTGTGGGCAAATGATATGCCTAGGCCTTATGGTGTGTGAATTTTGCTTAGCTACTCTTAGAATTCTTCGTTAGTCCTGTTACAGAATAGACCCAAGAAGGGGGTTCTATTACTGTTACTGAAAGGACCCCCCCACTAGGTTTGCTATACCCCCTGTCAGAGGAAAGACTTCTCTCAATGCCAGAGATTTGTCAAAAGGAAAAGAAATATTTATTTAGAAGCTATACAGACTTAGAGTAGTGACTAAATGTCTTCATTAAAATACTAAAGTCCTTTAGAATATCCTCAGATGCACAGTCCTTCCCTCTCCCTCTGCCCTAATCTGGGGTACCTATCTCAGGAAAAGAAGTAGAAGTCCATGATTCGGGCTCCCAGCACCATCAGCTGTGTCGCCGCCACGATCTCGTTAATCCAAAGCCATGTGGCACCTTCTCATGGCCCACGAGCAAGAGTCATTTCACCCATCTTCTTCCATGTAAAATCTCTCCTGCTTCCTAAGCCACGTGGCAAAAGGGAGCACCCCAAAACCACGGGGTCCCCACTCTGCCAAAGCCGCGTGGTTCTCCCCTCCTATGGCCGCTGTGCCTAGATTTCAATTCCCACACCAATCTTCCGCTGCAGCCCCATTTCTGAGTCCTCCTACAATCAATTACACCTGCTAGCATTCCTGTATTCTTCCAGCTTTACTGGGTGGTCATTGTAAATTTGAGTGGGTGTGGCCCCATGGCATGGAGCCAATCTTTTCCAAGCTTTCTTGCAGGCACTCTAAAGGGTGGGGGTGGGGAACTGCCTCCTAGTTACATCTTGGGTGGAAGTCACTTCCATCCCCCTGGGTCAAAGCAGGGACACAGCTATTTAACATATCCATGAAACCAGTTAAAAGTTATAGATATGTTAAATAGCCATGCCAGAGGTTAGCTGCAAAGCTATTGCTGTACAAAACAGCTCTGCACGGTCCTGCTCCAAGCGTCCTTTCCCTCAACGCACACCTGTGGGGGAAGGGGTGAGGACATCCTTTATATCTTTCTAATATTTCCTGGACACCTTGAGTTCTGGACCCAACTACAAATCCCTATTTGGGGCCCCCTTCTTGACTGCACCCTGTTACAGTCTCAGTAAAAAGTAGCCACATGCTCACCTAAAGCAAAGGGTAGGCAAAGTTAGCATGGTTGTACCAAAGCACATGGGTGTCATCTAGAGGAAAGGGCAGTATTTTTATAAAGTATCTTAAAAATTTCGCCAAACCCCTATCATTTCACTTCACGATGTTAAAAGAGTAAAAACACTGTAGGATATTAAACACAATATCAATGTCCAGGTAATATTTCTCAAAGTATGGAAAAAAGACCTATGTCAAAATCACCTTGAGTACCTATTAAAATTTAGCTCAATTGATCCAATGCTTAGGAATTGAGGAGGCATCTCCATGTTTACCGTCTATTCAAGTATCTTTATGCAAACTGAAGTTCGAGGTCCACTAGTTGCAGAATACTGTTTTATTTGTAATATGTGAGGCACAATAAGAAGAATACATGATGTTCTTATTGGAAAAGTTTTCCTATAAAATAAAATATCTGTGACAAGCTGTGTTTTGTTTCTGAAGATCTCCTACTTCATATAGCTTCTTCCTCTTTCTCTTTGTTCCTTTAATGTTTTGTGGTTTTTGACTGTGTTACACTTGGCCTTGTAATTATTATGTATCTCTACAGTACTATGCTGAAAGCTCCTTGAAGGCAAGAGCTATGTGACATTATCTCTATATTCTTACCGTACCTGATTGGTTGAGGACAGAAATATTTGACAATCTGAATTAGGAAAACAATTAACTAATTAGACTGAGGTAAAGTATAACCATTGCCCAACATTTGTATTGTTATCAGGTTCAATGATAAATTATGATAAATGACACTGAAAACAATAGGTATAGTTTCTGCTCACCAGAGACTAATACAATCAGTTTTCCTAATTATCTCCTCACATTTTGCTAGCATATTCTTGGGCAAATGCCTTTTATCACTTTGCTTTACATTTAAACAACAGTTTCTCCCCAGCCTTGAGAGACATTTTTCTGAGACACATGTTGTGTTCATTAGTCATAGGGGAACCAATGTCTGAAATAAATGTATATGTACTCATAAACATTATTTATGGTTATGTACATGATAATAATGGTAAAGGTAATACAGAAAGTCATATGAGAGATATGTTTCTAACTCAGTAATATTCTAGCAGTAATAACAGGTGAGCACTGGTTTTCATGTTCTACCTCTTAGCTGTCAGAAAGTTTTGATATCTCCTTTCCTATATCTGTCAATGAACTCAAACTGCTTTTCCTCTTCATTGGGTTTGGGGACAAGGGGGGGCGGCGTAGAGCAAGACTGAAGAAATACAGTGATTGTGTTTTTTTCTGACTTCCTCAGTCTGGACCATACAACTGTCTACTGAATGGCAAGATAATAACACCATTTTCTAGGTCACCTGTCCTTTGGAGATGTCATCACACACAGGATTTATTACTTTATAACTTGAATACTTTTCAGCTATTAACATGGGAGAATTGCTGTCTGGAAACCCCATTCTGTGCAGGTGTAGTCTTGGATAGCCATGGCAGGTCCATTGGGAAGTGTGTTAAATATAATTCTTACCAGCAGAGTTGCTCTAGCTTAGTCTTGTCTTTGGTTTCAGTATCCAGTATGTAATGTACATCCTTTCTCCCAGGATCTCTGCATGTGCTCAGTCCATAGACATCTTTCTGGTGTGTGCTTTGGCACTCTGATGGACTGACAGCCTTTTCATGAACCCCATCCTCCTTGGCTGGGACCCTCGGCCTTACCACTCTACAGGTTCATCTCCTTACTTGAGTTGCATGTCATCCCAGTGATGAAGCAAGGGCATGGTCAACAGAGGCTGTAGACTTGACTGTTTTTGTCAATCAAGAAAGATATCATCTCTGTTCTACCCACTTTTTCCTGACACCCTAAACTGTGAACCAAGCCTTGTTTGAAAATTTTGTTCATCTGTTCCCCAGACATGTGCCATGTTAGGATTAAAAATTTTGAAAATTTACAACAGAGAAAGGGAAAACATTTAAAGTGGACCTCCTTCCCCCACAAAAGAGAAAGGATTTTAAATGGAGTTACAGAGGTCATTAGCCACAGTGAGCCAAGTCCAAGGGCAGCTGATGAGTGGAAAGGCACATGCTAAGGCAGGTGACCATGGTTTGGGTGGTAGGTAGTTGCCTTTTTTTTTTTTTGCTCACCCAGCATGCATTACCCCTTGTCTGCCCAATTACTCTTTGGATAAATGCTTTTTCCTCATTGTATACCTAGCCTGGGTGGGATGGTAAATTCGGTGCTTTACCTTATGTGAAGGGAGCCAGAGGAATCTCTGCATCTCCTTCCTCCCCTTCTCGATATCACCAGCTTTGCACACAGCAAAAGTCAAACTACAGAAACTCCATGGAGCTGCCTTTTCTTGATTTTTCAGAGCTGCGTTTTTCTGTCTGCTCTCCAGATTTGGGAGCTTTTCTAGATTTTTCTAATAAATATCCCTATGTTTCGTATAGCTAGAGTTCAGCTTTTGTTGCTGGAAATTGAAGAATGCGCAACCAGCAGCAAGGGGAAGTGGTGGGGAGCCATGCATTGCCTGGGAAGTGCTGTTGGCTGTCTGTTTTGTCCAAACCACTCTTTAACACCACAGTGTTATTATTTTCAACCTATGATTGCCTTAAGTTTAAAGTTCTAGTCCATGAATCAGGAAAACGTGTCCATATTTACTTTCTTTACGTCCTAAAGAATTTACAAAGGAAACATTTACAAAATAGGAATTCCTGTGGATGAAGACATCTCCGGGAGCCAGGTGACCTATAACATGTTGCCAGTTCTATGACATTCAGCATATAGTCATGTGCCTCATCCTTTAAACTTTACATTCATCAAAGTCATTAATGAAATTAATGACACAAGGCAGCCTCATTAGTTTTAATTCATTCTATGATGTGTAATAAAATGCAAAGAACATGTGAACTGTATCAGCCTGAATAGCTCTCAGTTGCTCTCATCACTAGTTTAAGTGAATGCTGCTTCTCATCTAACTCACAGGCTTTGCTTGCCATATAACTTAATTCATAATGTCCTTCCATTCCCAGAAGACTGTCATTGTTTAGTGACTTCTATAATCCACTGCTGGTAAAACAAAAGCTGTTTCTGTGGGGTTTGGTTTTGAAGTATTGAAGACCACGATCATCAGGTGGGGAAATGTCTCTGCAGCTTCGGAATCTTGGGCTGTCACACTGGGTAGTTTTAAGTGAACTTTAACTTTAATAATAAGAAAAACAAACAATGAATTTTTATTTTTGCTTATAGAATACTTTTTAATTTTTATTTTTGAAAATTTATTTTTTCCAGCTTTATTGAGTATAATTGACAAAATGGTATGTATTTAAAGTGTACAATCTGATCCTTTGACTTATATGTATATATTGTGAAATGATTTCCACAATGAAGTTAATTAACACATCCATTGTAGTTAACTTTTTTTTGTGATGAGGATGTAAAAAAAATAGCAAATTTCAAGTAGTCAGTACAGTACTGCTAACTACTAACTAAGTGGCTATGATGTATATGAGATCCCAAGAACTTATTCATCTTGTAACTTAAAGTTTGTACTCTGATTAATGTCTATCCATTCCCTCCATTCTCTGGCAACCACCCTTATACTCTCTGTTACTATGAGTTACTCTTTTTGTGTGTGTATGAAATGATTTTTCAAATTTTATCTTTTTGGAAAAATAATTTGTTTATCTTTGTGGAAACTGGCAAAAAGGAGTCATTTGAGGCTTTGCCTTTCTAAAAATAGACTTGTAAGGTCTCTACTTTTCACTTCCAGATTTATACC
The DNA here is from genome assembly GCF_019186645.2 of Phyllostomus hastatus. Taxonomy (NCBI): domain Eukaryota; kingdom Metazoa; phylum Chordata; class Mammalia; order Chiroptera; family Phyllostomidae; genus Phyllostomus; species Phyllostomus hastatus. The sequence continues at coordinate 6,015,722 of NW_025334017.1, read as the reverse complement.
TGTGGTAGAAAAACGTGGACAGCCAGTCCTGTGGGGAGAGGATGCCAGCATGTATTAAGAACTTTGAGGGCAGAATGACTGACTTGGGCTAGGTAGTTGAGATGTCTTGAAAGTAGCAGATTGCTCTATTGATATGTGTGTTCCCTCCCTGGGCAGGGCTGCTGGTGAGGAATGGGGCTGGGAAATGAACCTTTAGTTGTGTCAAAAGTGATGATTCTCATTGTCACCACCAGAGGATGTTCTAGGCACGTTTTTCTGTCAGAGCGAAGCTCACAGTGACTAAATAGCCAGTCCTTCCAACGGAGGTAGAATGTCTGCTCTGAGAATGTGGAAAATCTCAATGTCAACAGCAGCTCATAAAATGGAAAAGAACATGATATTAGCTATGTGTTTAGGAAAGTCTGAGGCATTTAACCTAACTGTTCTTGAATCATTACTGTGATAATGACAAGCAAAGTTATTTCTGAAAAATCTGTCAGAGTTAGTCCTGGACTGCATGGTAAACAGAGAAAATAGCTAGGCTACCCATATTATAATTCTTTTTTGAGTTTTGGGAAAGCAGCCATTTTGGTTATTAGATTTTTAAAAATGACTGCAATTCTTGTAGCAAGACTAGAGTAGGAAGAGACACAGGAAAGAGAAAAAAGGAAATGTTTTCAGTGAATTTTAGTGTAGTGTTCTTTATATAGAGAAGGGGAAGGATAGGAAAATGTGCCTTTCAGTCACTTGAAAAAAGCTATAAAATACTATCAAAAGAATACTAAAAGTGCCTGTTGTAGATAAGACTTTAAAAACTGTTATCTTATATCAAGGTATGCTGTCAAATGTCAGACACTACTTAGAGGTCGAATCTTGTGTCAGCACACAAGGGTGTTTAGTTAAACTAAAAAGCAACCAGTTTCCATCAGTTTACCTCATTACATAGATTATATCCTTTCTGCATGGTGCAAGAGCACTTGAAAAATGTAACACTTATTAAAATGAGTAAATGTAATATGTTGTTAAAGGTATATAATTTGTGTGCATGTGTACATACGTACAATGAAAAGCACAATTTTTTTTTAGATTTATGGATTTTCAAATTGAAGTATAATTGACATACAATATTGTGTAAATTAAGATGTAGATTTGATACATTTAAGTGTGGCAGTATGATTGCCATATTAGTATTAGCCAGCACTGCTCTGGTGTCATGTAACTATCATTTCTTTCTTGTGGTGGGAACATGTAAGCCCTAGTATTTTAGGAACATTCAAGTATGTGATGTAGAATTATTGTCTATGTCACTGTATTGTGCACTAGATCTCTGGGACTCATTTTTCTACTCTTTGCAAATTTGTACCCTTGCAAACAACACCTCTCCAATTCCCCCACTTTCCAGCCCCTGGTTCCTTCCATGCTACTCTGTTTTTATGTGTTTGATGTTTTTAGGTTCCACATATAAGTGATATCATACAGCATTTGTCTTTCTCTGTCTGACTTATCTTAGTTAACATTATGCCCTTAATGTCCATCCATGTTGTGGCAAATGGCAAGATTTCCATCTTTCTCAGGGCTGACTATTTCATTGTGTATATATAGAGTCATCTTCTTATCCAGTCATCTGCTGATGACATTTAGATTGTTTCTATATCTTGGCTATTGTGAATAATGCCACAATAAACATGGGGGTGCATATATCTCTTTGATATCCTGTTTTCATTTTCTTTGGTTACATATAAGGGCATGTGCTTCAATATAATACATATATTGCTTTTAGAGTTTCAAGTGGAATCTTTTATTCACATGTTAGATATATTTTTGTAATATGTATTTAAAAGGGTATTCTCTGATTTAATAAAAATGTAATTTAAATTTATTTATTTATTTTTGTGATAAGTTAATGGGAGAGCTATCCTTTTAATAGATTTTTAAGTGCACAGTACAGGATTGTTATGTATAGGCACAATATTGTACAATCTTTAAAGTTTATCTAACTAAAATTTATGCCCATTGATTAGTAGCTCAATATCCTCCTCTCCTCATATCCTGGCAACCACCTTTCTAGTCTCTGTTTCTGCGAGTTTGACTATTTTACATATCTAATGTAACTGTACTTGAACAAGAGTAAAAATAAAAAAAAATAAGTGGAATCATACAGTATTTGTCCTGTGCTTATTCACTTAACATAATGTCCTCAAAGTTCACCTGTCTCACATAAGGCAGTATTCCCTCCATTTTTTTTAACCTTATAAACAATGTTTTTTCTCTTTCTATCACCATTTATTTCCCCTTTAGTTTCTTCTACAATCCTCAACCCCCTTTCCCTCTGGTAATCGGCATACCATTTTCTTTTCTGTCTATGAGGGTTTTTGTTTGTTTGTTTGTTTAACCCGTTTGTCTTTTTCACTCAGCTCACCAACTCCACTCCCACTCTGATAGCAATCAGTCTGTTCTCTGTCTCTATGGGTCTGTTTCTATTGTGTTTATTAGTTTATTTTGTTTGTTAGATTCCACATACAAGTGAAATTTTATGGTGCTTGTCTTTCTCTGACTGGTTTACTTAGCATAATACTCTCTAGGTTCATCCATGCTATCTCAAAGGGTAAGGTTTCCTTCCTTTTATTACTTGCATTACTTGGATTACTTGGCTTACATCCAAGTAATATTCCATTATGTAAATGTACCACGACTTTTTTATCTACTCATCTCCTGATAGGCACAGGGCTGCTTTCAAATCTTGGCTATTGCAGATAATGCTGCAATGAACATAGGGGTGCATATATTCTTTCAAATCAGTGTTTTGAGTTCCTTCAGATATATTTCCAGAGGTGGAATCACTGGGTCATAAGTTATCACTGGGTCAAATCAGTGTTTGAGTTCCTTCAGATATATTTCCAGAGGTGGAATCACTGGGTCATAAGTTACATTTTTTATTTTTTGAGGTAACTCTGTACTGTTTTCCACAGTGGTGGATCCGTTTACTTTTCCACAAACAGTGCATGTATGTTCCCCTTCCTGCACATCTTCACCAACATTTATTGTTTGTTGATTTACTGATGATAGCCATTCTGACAGGTGTGATGTGATACCTAATCATCTTTTCATTTGTTTATTGGTCATCTGTTATGTCCTCTTTGGAGAAGTGTCTCTTCAAGTCCTTTGACCATTTTTAAATTGGATCATTTGTTTCTTTGGCACAGAGTTGCATAAGTTCTTTATAAATTTTGGATACTAACTCCTTATCAGATGTATCATTGGCAAACACGTACTTCCATTCAATGGGTTGTCTTTTTATGTGGTTGATGCTTTCCTTCACCGTGCAAAACCTTTTTAGTTTGGTGTGGTCTCATTTGTTTATTTTTTCTTTTGTTTCCCCTGCCCAAGGTGATATATTAGAAAAAATATTGCTATGAGAAATGTCTGGATTTTGCAGCCTATGTTTTCTTCTAGGGTTTTTATGATTTTGAGTCTAACATTTAAGTCTTTAATCCATCTTGAGTTTATTCTTGTGCATGGTATAAAGAGGAGGTCTAGTTGTTTGTGTGTGTTTTTGTGTGTATCTGTCCAATTTTCCCAACACCATTTATTGAATAGACTATCTTTACTCCATTGTATGTTCTTGCCTCCTTTGTCAAATATTAATTGAGCATAAAAGCATGGGTTCATTTCTGGACTCTATGTCCTGTTCCATTGATCTATGTGTCTGTTTTTACATCAGTACCATGTTGTTTTGATTACTCTGGCCTTCTAGTATAGTTTGATGTCAGGTAGCATGATTACTCCAAATTTGATCTTTCTCAAGATTGTGGTTGCTATTCGAGGTCTTCTGTGGTTCCATATAAATTTTTGGAATATTTGGTCTAGTTCTGTGAAATATGCTGTTGGTACCTTGGTAGGAATTGCATTCAGTCTATAGATTGCTTTAGGTAGTATGGATATTTTAATGATGTTAATTCATTTAATCTGTGAACACTGTGAGTGTTTCCACTTATTTGTATCTTCTTCAGTTTCTTTCTTTAGTATCTTATAATTTTCTGGGTACAGGTCTTTACTTCCTTGGTTAAATTTATTCTTAGATATTTTATTTTATTTTATTTTTTATGCCATTTTAAATGAGATTGATTTCTTAGTTTCCCTTTTTGATAGTTTCTTATTGATGTATAAAAATGCAACTGATTCTTGGTAATTTATTTTTTATCCTGCTACTTTACTGAACTCATTTAACAGTTCTAGTATGGTGGAATCTATTATGGTGGAATCTTTAGAGTTCTCTATTACACTATAATGCCATCTGCAAATAATGATAGTTTTACTTCTTCCTTTCCAGTTTGGATGCTTTTTTTCTTCTTCTTGTCTGATTGCAGCACAATGTTGAGTAGGAGTGGAAAAAAACAGACATCCCTGTCTTGTTCCTGATCTTAAGGAAAGTACTTTAGTTTTTGCCCATTGATTATGATGTTGGCTGTGGGTTTCTCAAATATGGTTTTTATTAGGTTGAGGTATGTTCCCTCAATTTCCACTTGGCTCAGAGTTTTTATCTCAAATGGGTGCTGGATTTTATCAAATGCTTCTTCTGCATCTATTGATATGGTCTTGTGATTTTCATCCTTCATTTTGAATATGTGGTATATCATATTTATTGCTAAGTGGATATTATACCAACCTTGAATCCCTGGATAATTCCCACTTGTTCATGGTGTATGGTCTTTTTAATGTAGTGCTGGACCAGGTTTGCTTCTATCTTGTTGGGGGATTTCAGCATCTATAATCATCAGGAATATTGACCTATAATTTTCTTCCTTTTTAGTTTCTTTATCTGGTTTTGAAATTAGGACAATGCTGGCTTCATAAATTTTCTGGAATAGTTTAAGAAGGAGAGGTGTTGATTACTCCTTGAATGTCTGGTAAAAGTCACCTGTGAAGACATCCGGTCCCACACTTTTGTTTTTTGGGAATTTTTGGATTACTGCTTCAATTTCACTAGTTGTAATTTGTCTTTTCAGATTCTCTGATTCTTCCTGATTCAGTTTTGGAAGATTGTATGTTTCTTGGAATTTACCCATTTCATCCATACTGTCCAATTTGTTGGCATATAGTTGTTTGCAATATTTTCTTACAATGCCTTGTATTTCCTTGCTGTCCGTTGTCATTTCTCCTCTTTCATTTCTGACTTTTTTTGGGGGAGGTTCCTCTCTTTTTCTTCTTGATGAGTCTGATTAAAGGTTTATCAATCTTGTTTACTTTTTCAAGGAAGAAGCTCCTGGTTTCACTGGTTTTTTAAATTGCTTTTTTAGACTGTTTTTTTTTTTGATGCTCTGATCTTTATTATTTTCTTCTACTTACTTTTGGTTTTGTTTGTTTGTATTGCAAGTTCCTTTAATGTAAAGTTAGATTGTTTATTTGAGATGTTTCTTGTTTCTTGAGATAGGCCTGTATGCTATGAATTTCCCTCTTAGGGCTGCATTCACTGTATCCCACATATTTTTGGTTTTATATTCTCATTTTCACTTGTTTCAATATATTATTGATTTCTTCCTTGATCTTATCATCAATCCATTTATTGTTTAGTAACATGTTATTTAGCTTCCATGTCTTTGTGTGTTTTTCAGGTTTTTTTCTTGTGATTGACTTCTAGTTTCATAGCATTATAGTCAGAGAAGATGCTTGATATGATTTCAATCTTCTTAAATTTATTTAAAGCTGTTTTGTGTACTAAGATATGGTCTATCCTAGAAAATGTCCTCTATGCACTTGAAAAGAATGTATATTCTGCTGCTTTGGGGTGAAATACTCTGAAGATATCTGCCTCGGCCCGCGAGGCAGTCAACGGGGTCCGCCGATATACCTGCAACGGATGAAAAGGGATGGGACAGGAGGCGCGAAAGAACGACAGCAAGACAAAGGATTCTGATCAAGCTGCAAATTTTATTTCAAAATGGAGGGAGTTATATAGAGGAGGGTAGAGGAAGGCAGATAGGGGAAGTAGCTCTGGTTGGTAGCTTTGGGGCGTGCTCTTAACTGGGATAGGCTAGGGGGCGCATGATAGGTGCATGATCAAGGCACTGATTGGTGTGCCGCCCGTGTGCTCAGGCTAGGCACCTACAATGTTTCTAATCGCAGATATCCTGTTGTGCAGGAAACTTCTGACCACAGATGTCCTGTAATGTACGCGCAATTTCCATCTCTGGCTGCATCAGCCTGCTTTAGGCTTATCCCTGCCCCCAACATCTCCTCCCTTTTTGTATTTTTAAGGCGAGGAGTGGACATTAACCAGCTAGGGGAGGCAGTGGTCTGGCTCCTCCTGAGCTCGCCCTGAGCTCCGAGGTACCTTTTGCGGAGGAGAGGATTTGGGTACTGACCTCTATGCAAGCCGACGTGCCTCTCAGGAGACTTGGCAGGGCCACCTTCGGGCAGCTTCTCCTTGCGATGCTTTGCTCTGCACCTAGCGGTGTCCATTACAATTTGCATGTAAAGTATAATGCCAAGGGTTATACTGTTCTCATAAGAGGTGGGGGGGGTGCAAGGCTTATGCGCGAGGACATTCTTGGAGAAAACGCTGCGAGTCAGTGCCAGGTTCATTCATTTCTAGCTGATGATAATGTATCTGGATAGATTTGCCAAGAAGGGAGTTAAGTTGGTCTCGGATGAGGTTTGTGGTGCGCCTGAGAACCCAGGGAGCAAAGGTCAGGAAGAGAATGATAGCTATTAAAGGCCCGAGGAGAGGGAGAAGAAAGGGGAGTAGTCCGTTGAAGGCTGTAAGGAAAGGGCTTTCAGTTAGAGCTTTTCGTCGTCTTTTCCAGATCTTCTTGAAGGGTTTTGATCTTGTCCCGGACGATGCCTGACTTGTTGGCATAAAAGCAGCATCGCTCCTGTAAAGCTAAACAAATGCCTCCCTGCTCTGCTGTGAGTAAGTCTAGGCCTCGTCTATTCTGGAGGACTACCTCCGCTAGGGGAGTCTAGTTGGTCTTGAATGTCAGTAATAGTACTGGATAAGGCTTGGACATCATCGACAAGTTGTTTGGAAAGTTTTGTATAGGAGTGAACTGCAACTCCTAATCCTGCAGTTCCGGTAGCTACCGCTCCAGAAACTCCTAGACCAACAAGCAGGGGAATAATAGCTAAGGCTCTTTTGTGTCGTCCCTGCGAAGTGGTCAAAAGCAGGAACGGGACGGGTTCATCCCCTGGGATAATGTCTATGTCAGGTAGTAAGGCAGCTAGGGCACATAGCCCTGTCCAATTGGCGGGCAGGGCGGTGAAAGCTAGATTATTGCCACAAACGAATGCTCATCCTGGACCAGGGCAGAGGGATGTGCTGTAATTAAGCGTGTGGCTACAATTGGTAAAGCTAGCGAAACCAACAGAAATATCAAAAGAATTATTTTGTAATTTCTTATAGATGCAGGGGGAGGAGTAAAAAAGCATAGGCTGAACTCTAAAGGGTATGCTGAGGGTGCAATTTTGTTCGGTGATATTCAGGGCTGATATGTTGGTGGGGACAGCTAGAGGCATGGGGGCGCCTTGGCTTAAGCATAGCCAGCAATCTTGGGCTAGTGTAGGGTTGGAAATATTTAGTGCCCGATGGGTGGCTGTAGGAATTGGAGCTGCTTTGGTGAGTTTAGAAAAGATGAACTGATGAGTTTTAGCAAATTGAACGAGGGGATCACTAGGGTAGTGATTATCAAGATTCCCTGTAAAGGAGGATAATGCTATAGCCCACTCATCAGAAGTTTGTAGAAGCCAGTTTGTTTGGTCATGTGAGTAGGGAGTAATTATTGAATCAGGGTCTTTACCAAATAGTTGGCGGCTGGTGGATCGCCCCTTAATAATTAGAGTGGCAAGAAGGGAGGGATAAGTAAGTAATACTCGTGAGGGAGAGGCTGGTAGGTGGACCCAAAGAAGGGGATGGCCATTTTTTGTAAGATTTGTGGTCTTTGACTGCCAGAAAACTCCAGTTGGTGTATGGGCTGTAGGGAGTAATATGAATACTAGAGGCAGATTATAGGAAATCTGTCGAGAGCTTTGTCGTTGTATGGCTTTGTTGATAATGGTTAAGGAATGTTCTGCCTCGGGGGTTAAGGCTCGCGGAGACAAAGGATCTGAGTCTCCTTTCAGAATGTTATTGAGTGGGAGGAGTGCTTCTGTGGGCAGCTTTAAGTATGGCCGGAGCCATTGAATGTCTCCAAGAAGTTTTTGAAAATCATTGAGTGTTTTTAAATTATCAGTTCTGAGGGATATGTGGGGGGTAAGTACTTGTTGATGACATAATTCAAACCCTAGATAGGAATACGGATCAGATGTTTGTACCTTGTCAGGGGCGACTTGTAGTCCCCGGTCAGCAAGGCATGTGATCATATGGACGTGACAGGCTTTAGCAGTATCTCCGTCAGGGCAGGCTAGAAGGATATCGTCCATATAATGGAGGATATAGGCCTGGGGCCATTGCTTTCTGACTGGGGCGATGGCAGCTGCAACGAACTTTTTGACACAAGGTGGGGCTGTTGGCCATGCCCTGTGGTAGTACCTTCCAATGGTAACGAGGCATAGGGCTTTGGAAATTGGTTTGAGGGACACTGAAGGCGAAGTAAGGTCTGTCTTCAGGGTGGAGGGGAATGGTAAAAAAGCAGTCTTTTAAATCTATGACAATTTTGTAATAATTGGCAGGAATGGCAACAGGTGACGGGAGACCAGGCTGTAGGGCTCCCATGGGGACCATTATTTTATTGATGGCTCTAAGATCTTGTAGAAGACGCCATTTTCCAGATTTCTTTTTGATGATAAAAATAGGGGTATTCCAAGGGGAATTAGAAGGCTCAATGTGCCCCGCTGCAAGTTGTTCCTGCACTAACGTAATAGCAGCGAGGGTCTTTTCTAGAGTAAGGGGCCATTGATCAACCCCTACAGGTTCAGTGGATTTCCATACTATTTTATCTGCATGGGGTGCAGGACTGTCGATGGCCGCTAGGGTAAATTTTGGGTATATCCCAGACCTGTTTTATCAGACTTTGGATTGATGGAGATGGGTTGAGTAATACCTTGATGGTTTTTCCCTAGTCCTTGGCCGGGTACGAATCCTTGATTTAGCATTTGAGTTATAGCAACGATATTGGGGCTATATAAGACTACTTTCATTTGGGCGAGAATATCTCTCCCCCATAGATTAACGGGCAAGTTAGGTAGTACATATGGGGTCACGAAGCCCTGGTTTCCTTCATTGTCTTCCCATTTAAGGGTTTTAGAGCTTTGTTGTGGATTGGTAGACTGTCCTATGCCACGCAAATGTGTGGCAGCTATGGTTAGGGGCCAATTTCGAGGCCATTGAGACTCAGAAATAATAGTGGCATCGGCACCAGTGTCAACAATACCTGAAAAGGCTTTGCCATTAATTCGGAGTTTGAGTAAGGGACGGCTCTCGGCAACTTGTTGTATCCAATATGCGTCTGAAGAACCGGGGGGGCTTGACCCTCGAAAGGGTTTTTGAAAATTGGAATTAAGATGTTGAAGGGGGAGAATGATTATTTGGGCTAATCTTGTTTCTTTGGGGATGGTAATTAAATCTGAAGTGGTGGAAAGGATAATTTGGATTTGTCCTTCAAAATCATTATCTATAATGCCAGGGAGGACTTGTATCCCTTGTAGGGTGGAACTGACTCGGCCGAAGATAAGCCCAAAAGTATTAGGCGGTAGGGGCCCGAAAATGCCGGTAGGGACTATTAGGGGACTATTGTCTGAAGTTAGTACTGTGTCGGTGGCGGCACAGAGGTCCAATCCTGCGCTGCCTGTTGTGGCCCTCCACAGGTCTGTGACGTAGCGGCGTGATTAATTACCGGGAGGGCAGGGATCTGTGGGTGGAGTGATCGGAGAGTGAACTGTGTAGCCCCGGAGTTCACACCCGGTATGGGGGCCCTGGGGCCGGGCCCTGTTGGAGTTTCCCTGCTGCGGGGGAATGGGCTGTCCATAAATGTCTGTCTTAGATCTGCATTCGGAGGACCAGTGAAAACCCTTCTTACAGCGAGGGCATTTCGTGGCAGGGGCTCCTGGACTATTAGTACTAGGCCCTTGTTGGGTTTTGGATCTGAATTTGAGTCTGATTTTGGCTCTTCTGGGGGGCAGGCTCGGGAAAAATGTCCAGGTTGGTTACAGTTGTAACAAAGGCGATTAGGGGGGCGCGCCGGCTGTGGGGGCATAAAATTTTGTAAGGCGGCACCAATGGCAAGTCCGAAAACATGGGCAGAGCCGATGCCGGAGCAGAGGCGAACATAGTCACAGAGCTCTCCTTGGCGATAGGGGCGGATGGCATTTTGGCAGGCGGGGTTGGCATTTTCATAAGCTAGGTGTTTGACGAAAGCGTTTTCACTTTCGCCCGCGCCAAAGAGCCTCTCAGCTAATTCTTGTAAATGACTTATGAAATCACTGTATGGCTCTGTCTGGGCCCTGTCTTATTTTTTGCAAGAGAGGTGGTTGCGGTGCCCTTTTGTGGAAGGCGCCTCCATGCTTTAAGACCCGCGGACTGGATCTGGGTTAGAAGTCCAGGGGGAAATTGAGCTTGCTTTTCATTGCTATGATAGGGGGCAGAGCCAAGAAACTTGAGAATGGTCCAATTTTTAGAGGAGGATTTTCGCATATTGCGCTGAACAAACTGTTTAGCGGTGTCTTCATATTCCCTTTTCCAAAGAATAAAGTCACCTCCACTTAGCGCTGCCTTCGCTAGAAAGAACCAATCATTGGGCGTGAGCCAGCGCTCGCTAAGATTTTCAATTAGGGCGAGGGAAAAGGGAGCTGTGGGCCTGTAGTGAGTTACAGCAGATTTGACCTTTTCTAATATTTTAAGGCTAAGTTTCTTGTATGTGTGGGAATAAGTTTGGGTGGCCGCAGTATCTCTTGTACTGGGCTCTGTTTCGTCTATATCAGAAGGGGAGCTGTCAGAGTCCTCGGGGTTGTCGCTATCAGGAAGGGGGGTAGCTGCAGCCGCAGCTGAACTATCTACGTTCTCGGTCCTATCTGGGCGAGTCTGGGATCTAGTAACAGGGAATGCTAAAATCTCGTGGGGAGGGCGACTGATCGTAAGAACGGAGAGCTCATTGGCAATGGTTTTAACATCTTGGATGAAAGTGAGGGTTTCCTGAAGGAGAGGTCTTGGAAACGGCATAAACGCGGGGGGAGATGTTGCAGACACCACATTCACTCCGCTTCCACCGCCCATCCCCGGTGAAATGGCGGACGCGCCATGCGCTGAAGGCAAAATGGCGGCGGCGGGTGCGTGAGAGGTACTATAAGGAGGCGGTTTGAATGGCGGAAGGACTGCCACCACGAGTGGTGGCCAGTCAGGATTCTTGTAGCGAGCGGCCTCGTCCCTCTAATTCTGCCTGTTCAGAGGGGTCTAACTGGTCGCCGGGGTCCTGGGAATTGGGGGGTGGAGCAGAGGAATAGAACTCCTGAAGGGGAGGGTACAGAGAAGGGACTTGAGGGTCTGTATCTATCTGGATGGAGACAGAAGGGCAATTTGAAGGCGCTCGTGAGGGGGGTCGCGAAAGCGAGTCAGCATGAGCGCCGGGGAGGCCGTGAACTGAGGGGGCCTTTGAGGGGGCCGGGGAGTGACTGCGGAGAATTTCTTGCCCTTCTTTACAAAGGCGCTGTATATCGGGGGAGTTGTTATGGTTTTTAAGGATGTCTGTTATGAGGTTATAATAATTAAAGGCAGTTACGGGGACAGTCTCGGGACCAAAAACTTTATAATAGTCATTTAGACAGTCGCCTACACGGTGCCAGACGCGGGAGTCAATGCTACCCTCCTGAGGAAACCATGGGCAGATTTTAAAAATGAAAGTGAAAAAGGAATTTAAATCTTTTTTACGAACCCTTATCTTGCGCACCTTGAGAGACTCTTTTAACTGACTAACGAATAAATCACGTTGTGAACATGCCTGTCCCATGGTTGAGGCTTACCTTTGAGATGCCGCTGTCGGGGAACGGGGGTCGTCTGGGAATGCCGGCGGGCGGTCGGGTAGTCGCGGTGAGCCGGGCGAGACGCTGCAAGGCAGTTGAAACGCTGCGATCGAAGGGGACAGCGGTCCGCACAAGCAGTCAGCGGGGCCCCACGTTGGGCGCCACTTGCCTCGGCCCGCGAGGCAGTCAACAGGGTCCGCCGATATACCTGCAACGGATGAAAAGGGATGGGACAGGAGGCGCGAAAGAACGACAGCAAGACAAAGGATTCTGATCAAGCTGCAAATTTTATTTCAAAATGGAGGGAGTTATATAGAGGAGGGTAGAGGAAGGCAGATAGGGGAAGTAGCTCTGGTTGGTAGCTTTGGGGCGTGCTCTTAACTGGGATAGGCTAGGGGGCGCATGATAGGTGCATGATCAAGGCACTGATTGGTGTGCCGCCCGTGTGCTCAGGCTAGGCACCTACAATGTTTCTAATCGCAGATATCCTGTTGTGCAGGAAACTTCTGACCACAGATGTCCTGTAATGTACGCGCAATTTCCATCTCTGGCTGCATCAGCCTGCTTTAGGCTTATCCCTGCCCCCAACAGATATCAAGTAAACCATCTAATCTAGATTGTCACTTAAGGTTGTTGTTTCCTTGTTGATTTTTTATCTGGAAGATGTATCCAGTGATGGCAATGGGATGTTAAAATCCCCTAAACTGTATACTGTTGATCTCTCCCTTTATGTCCATCAAGACTTGCTTTACATATTTAGGTGCTCCTATGTTAGGTGTATAAATGTTTACAAGGGTTATATCCTTTTATTTATTGCTCCTTTGATCATTATGTAGTGTCCTATTTTGTCTCTTACTGTAGCCTTTGTTTTAAAGTCTATTTTGTCAAATATAAGTGTTGCTATCTTAGTTTCTTTCATTTCCATTTGCATGAAGTATCTCTTTCCATCTCTTTACTTTTAGTCACTGTCTAGCTTTTGTGCTGAGGTGGGTCTTATTTTTTTATCCATTAAGCTACCCTACGTCTTTTGATTGATATATTTAAGCATTTTATATTTAAAGTGATTATTAATAGGTACATATTTATTGACATTTTATTCTTTTAATTTTCTTCTCTGTTTCCTCCTCCTCTTCATTCTTCTTGTGGGCCCTTTAACATATCTAATACTGGTTTGCTGGTATCAAAGTTCTTTAGCTTTTTCTTGTCTGGGAAGTTCTTTATTTTTCTTTCAATTTTAAATGGTAGCCTTGCTGGGGAAAGTAGCCTTGCTTTTGTTCACTTTGAATATTTCATGCCAATCACTTCTGGCCTGAAATGTTTCTGTTGAGAAATCAGCTGACATTTTTATGGGAGATCCCTTGTAGGTAACTAACTGCCTTCCTCTTGTGGCTTTTAAGATTCTCTCTTCATCTTTAATCTTTGTCATTTTAATTATAAAGTGTCTTGGGGTGGGCCTCCTTGGGTCCATCTTGTTTGGGACTCTCTGTGCTTCCTGGACTTGTGTCTTTTTCCTTCACCAGGTTAGGGAAGTTTTGGTCATTATTTTTGCAAATTGGTTCTCAATCACTTGCTTTCTCTCTTCTCCTTCTGGTGCCCCAATGATGCAGATGTTGTTACACTTCATGTTATCTCAAAAGTCCCCTACATTGTCCTCATTTTTTAAATGATTCTTCTTCTTTTTTTTTCTGCTCTGATTGGGTGTTTTATTTTAACATGTCTTCCAAATCATTGATTTCCCATGTGAAAGTAGGGCTTTGCATTGGTTGGCATAAGAGGAAAAAAGTCACCTCTCCTGGAGCCATACAACTCCATCTGTCCCAGATTCTTCTCAGAGCCCAATCTCAGCTGAACAAGGCTGCTGGGAGTCAGGAAGCTGGGGCTTTTCTACAAAAGAGAGGTACTCGTCAGGCATGGGGGAAGGTGGGAAATTGCCTCCCACCTCCAAGCCTCACAACTCAGTCTGTCACAGATTCTGCCCAGCCCTTGTCAGGGCTGAACCACTGGGAATCAGGAGGGTGGGGCCACTAGCTGCCTGGAAAGTGGGGATAGCAGATCTTTTGTGAGAGGTAGATACCTGTCAGATTCATAGGAAAGTGGGGGAATGGTCCCCATTCCAAAGACACAAAACTCAGTCACTGACACCCTCCGAATCTGCCCAGACTTCTACATCCCAACCCAGGCAGCTGATTCCTCAGCAGGGCACAGGTTCCACAGAGTGAGACAATAGGGAGTTCAGAGTGTGGGGCTATGGCTTTCCCCAAAGCTGATGCCAAATGAAGGGGTGTGATCTACTCAAGGAAGATGGTGTCTGCAGTGTATGCAAAGAATTCAGCTCAGGTATTCTGATGACTGTCCCTTTAGCTCTCTGTCCAGAGCTATAAATCCAAGTCTTTCCTCACAGGATTCTAGTCTGCTCCACCCTCCCTTCACTGAAGCCCTGGCTGAGTGGCTGCAAATGAGATTTTGTGCATTGGCCCTATACACAGGCACCTGCATCTCTAGCAACCCCGTTTCATCCTGGTAGATAGAACCCCCACTTATTTTCTGCAGATACGATGTAGGTGCCTCTTCTTAGCTCTGGTACTCTGGTCTGGGGAACATTGTTTGGGGTTGAGACCCCACCTTGTCAGGGGGAACCTTTGCATCTAGGATATCCCTATGGGATCTTCACTGCTGCCCTGAGCAAGGCCAGTACTTCCTGCATCTCAACCCTTCCTACTGGCCTCGATGTAACTACTTCTGTAAACTCTTGGTTATAAGACTTCTTTTCAGCTTCAGTTGGTTATTCAGGTTGAGCTCTGTAATTCAGTTTTAATTCCTGTTTGGTCCTGGGAGGAGGAGAGAGTAGCTTCTCCCTCCTCTGTCTGCCATCTTGGATCCATCATCTATTTCCTCCATTTTTAAGGCGGGATAGTATTTCATTGTGTGTGTGTATATATACACATATATATAGTATACACACATGCACACACACACACCATGTTTTCTTTATCATCCATCAATGAAGGGCACTTCTACATTTTGGCTATTGTGAATAGAGCTGCAATATATTTATTACTATATGATTTTGATTTATATTTTATAATATTCTTACAGGGAAATAATTTGCATCTATTTATAATAACAGCTGTAAGAATTAGGAACTGGACTCCTAAAGGCATGGATAGAAGCAGACAGGTAGACTGCATGTACAAGTCAAGATTATAGTTGCATTCTCTAGTACTTGAAGGGATGTACAAATACCTTTTTCCTAGAGATATTGAGTGGCAGTGTAACAATATAGTCTTTAGAGATCCACCCCCACAGTAGTTCCCTCCTATCCATTCTGTTTATTATGTGAACATGGGCTGTCTAGACAACAGAGATCTGTAATAGCTCTTAGGATGATTATAAGAATGAAAGGTATAACAAATGTAATGTGAGTAGACAGTGACTGGCCTATAGTAGGCATCAAATAAATATCAACTATTATTAGTTCATTATTTTTACTTCTTGTCAGCCATTATTGTTTCCGAAAGAGACCATAGTTAGGGCCAAACTCCATTGGATTTGGAAGGAAAACAAAAATTTTCATCTTCAGAAAGTTTGAAGAATCATATGAATTATTTGAAAAGTTCCATGAGATGCCCTCTGGTCCCTTTCCTGGAGTACACCTCACCAGAAATCACAGACTATGTCATTTAATTATTAACCCTCTGATAATTTGGGTTAGGCTGACTTTTATCAAGGGGATGTTACCATCCCTTATCCTTTTATCAGTGATGACACTGACAGCAGTAATTATGGGTTATTAGAATGAGTGAGGGCAGCCCAAGATAAAATAGGCCTGTGCTGGGATCACCTAGGAGGTACTGGTTTCAAGCAGTGCAGGTGTCAGGAAAACAAGTGCCAAATTACAGAGCCCTTAGTGGAGTGAAGGGAGGGTTAAATGGAAGGGAGGAAGAATAGAAAAACACTTCCCATTGCCCAGAGGAAGTCTGGTACTTCAATTAGACTATTACTGACCAGCTCAGTTTTCTTAAAAACATTTTTTAAAGCCTTCTGAGGAAAATATCTGATCCTGTTACTACGTAGAAACAAATGTATTTATCAAATCTTTAACTTTGCATCCCTTTTTAATTTATTGCCTAAAATTATGTTGGTTACTTAAAAGTGACTGCAACTAAAGATTTTACCAGAATTCTACATGAAGTTCAAGTTTCCAATAAAAATGCTACAGTAAAAAGAATTTGGGCTTTAAATTAAGGACAGACATTACCTTGTTTAAGTGTATTTTCATAGGGAGTCAAACTTAAACCTAATTTTTAACATAAACATACATTTGAAAGGAATTTAGTGCAAGACTTCTTGATTTATGTGTATATATACAAGTAACTTCATTTGCCCCTACTTCAGCATTTCTCTGCAACTTCCTTTATTGCCATTGCCTTCATTCTCATTTCCAAGTCTAGATTTTCTGCTTTGACAAGTCCCATGTTCTTATTTTTATTGCTTCTCTTCTCACTTTTATGTCTATGGTCTCTCTTCATTGGTTTCTTCCCTTAGTCACCAATTATTTTCAAGGTTGTCATCCTAATGTCCCAGGATACCTTCTATTGATCTTATGTCTCCTAGTTTTCTCCATGTGGTCACTCTCTAGCATACTTGAAAAGTGTGCAACATGAGTCTACATTTCAGAACCACAGAACTCCAGGGTCCAAAACTAGTAATGACAGTCTGCGCCCCAAGAAGCTCAGAGTCCAGTAGTGGAACACTCAGAGTTGGAAGTTCAAGCTGTCTGGGAATACTCATTATAATATTCCAGGAGTTGAGATAGTTTCCTCAGAGGAGTTGAGATTTGAATGCCCGCTAAAAGATGAGTTGGTTTTTCCACTTGGATAGAAGTGACAGCAAGAAGGGCATTCTATATAGAGGAACCAGTAAGTCCTAAGTTGGAAAAAGCATGAAGCAAAAGATGTGTAGGAAAACCACAAATGATTCTGTGTCACTGGAGTATTATGTACAAGGGACAGTGACTGGTAAGAAATAAAGTTGAGAGGCATGACCAAATGAACTCTTCTTTTCCAGGCATCTAATGAATCTTCAAGAGGTCTCCCATCTCAACAATCCCCTTTGCCCTTTTCCATTTGAGGATGTATTGCCTAGGCAGTCTTTCTAGAAATTGGGCTTTTCACTAAATCCACCTTTCCCAATATGTTGTGCTTTTAATGCCGTAGTCTTTATGCAACATTCTGCTTGTTAACCAGGAAGAGTTAATGTATGGATATCTTCCATCTCAGAGACTGTCAGATGGCCACCAGCACTTTTCTTGCTGCCTCCAGTGAAGGTACTGCAGGCCTATCTGTGAGAGACCCCATCCCCCAGCCTCTCTCACAGGTTGGTGTGTTCTGTATGACTAAGTTCTGCCCAAAAGGGAATAAGTAGAAGTGATGTTACCATATCTCCAGTTCATGTCTCTAGAACAGGATGTGTGTGCACATGTCTGGCTCTTTCCACTGGTTAGGAGACAGCAAGACCTAGAACAACTGTTCTGGACCAGAGATAGAAGCCTGAACATGGTGGAGGCTCCCAACCAGATCTTGAACAGTTATGTGAAAGAGAAATGAAGTTCAGTTTAAGCCATGTTTGGGTCTCTGTTGGAGCTGGGTAGACTGTTCTGTAGCCAACATAATTGCAGAGTGGTATAATGGGTTTTAAAGCACTGAATCAATAATGGACTTAACAGGAATATTCCTTAACAGTGGCTACAGATAAGGAAAAAAAGCTGCAATTGACATTATTGGAAACATTGATAAAATTTAAACATGGACTATCTATTTGTTATATCAGTTCTACAAATCTTCACTTTGATAACTGTGTCATAGAGACAAAATCTTTGTTCTTAGAAGATATACACTGAAGGATTTGAGTTTAAAGCTTTGTAATGTCTGCAACTTACTTTAAACTGGTTCTGAGAAAACGCAAAACACACGCCTACACACATACTCTACAAACCACCCCCCCTGAGAAATAGAAAGAGAGAATAATAAAGCAAATGAGGTGAAATGTAAACAATACATGAGTTGGTGGTAACAGTAGTATATATACTAGCAAACCTTCTGTAAGTTTAAAATTATGTCAAAATAAAATAAAAAAGGAGTATAATGTTCTCTTCATCAATCATCAGCAATATCATCAATAGCCATATACTTGTATTTGAATATGGCCTGTCAATGAAATCATTGCTATTGGCAACGCATTTGGCTGGGTGTGCTTGCAAGTGACCCTTCCTTGGGGGCCCATTTCCAATGCTCCAAATTTTCCCTGAAGCAAATTTGTCACAATAGTTGTGAAATAAACACATTTCAGAAGCTGGCAAAGGAGAACCACTGTCCATCTTTCATTTAAGAGCAGACATGGACTTTAGATATGCATATCAGGTAGATTTAGAGGCTAAGTTTTGATAATGAACTACAATTCAGTTAGTGTGATTTTGGTGATCTGTAAAAATACCAAATTAAGGGATGTGCTACAAAATAACTGCCTGTATACTTCCACTTCAAAAATATCAAATACAAGAAACACAAAGCAAGACTGGAGAACTAGTTCCAATTAAGGGAGACAAAAGAGGTGGGACAACTAAATGCAATGTGCTGTTGTCAACAAGAAAGAGCTTTGAAAGGATATCATTAGAAAAATTGGTAAAATTTGAACATGGACTGAAAATGAGATATTAACTCTGAATTTCTTTTTTTCCTTTTTTTTTAGATTTCATTTATTTTACTTATTTTTTATTTATTTATTTTTTTTAGAGAGGGAGGGAAGGGAGATAGAGAGAGAGAAACATCAATGTGTGGTTGCTGGGGATTATGGCCTACAACCCAGGCATGTACCCTAGCTGGGAATTGAACCTGCGACACTTTGGTTCGCAGCCCAAGCTCAATCCACTGAGCTATGCCAGCCAGGGCTATTTCTTGATTGTGATAACTTCGATACACACACAGGGCGGGAGCGGTGGGAAGGAGAGAGGGGTGGTTTGGAAGATATGCACTGCATGGGCTTTGTAACACAAGGGCTGCTCTAAGTCGGAAACAGCTTGCATTCCAGTGACATCATCTTCCACTTATTGATGAAAAGAAACAACAGATGCGTTGTATACCAGACATTGCTTCTTAGGGATTCCTTCTTAGTTCATCAGTAAGTCCTGAAAGACAGATTACTTAGAGAATGGATATTGGATAGCATATTAACTAATTTTCTTCAAATATGGGTTAGAATTTCATTCATTCATTCATTCATTCATTCATTCATTCATTCAGCAAGAATTTTTAAGCCCTATTAAGTGTCACCACTGAGTTACCAGTAACTTCTAAAGTGTCACAATTGGCCTCCCAAGTGCCTATAGTCAAAAGTTTGAATGAGGGAGACAAGGTTAGTTGAGAACTGAGTCACGTAAAAATTCATTCACACTTGTGTCATGCAATCCTTTTTTCCTTCTCTAGTATTTTCCCTTAATGTAGATAAGTTAAGGAAAGGCACATATAAAGGAACATATAACATTGTTTATAAAAAGAACTTATGGAAATCACACCCATTTTCCACTGAGGTTAAATGCGTACAGGGGAGGTGTTGGCCAGAGGGTGCACACACCCCGTTACAAGATAAAGGAGCTTTGGGTGACAAGTATACAGCATTGTGAGTACAGTTGACAATACCATATTATTATTTGAAAGTTGGTAGGAGAGTAAATCTTAAGTGTTTTCACCACAATAAAATGGTAATTATGTGATGTGATGGAGGTGTTAACCAAGGCTATGGTGCTAATTGTAGTGCAATGTGTAGGTATATCAGTCAGCATGTTGTACACTTTAAACTTACACAGGGTTATAGGTCAGTTAGACTTTAATAATGCTTGAAGAAAATTGAATGCATATAGCAATGATAAATTAATTAAACAAGGAAGCCAGTGGACTGAGGTGGCTTTAATCCTGTGCTGGCCTAAGTAAGCAGACCAAAATCTATGCCTGTAAATTCCCAAAGGTTACAAAATCCAAATCTAAGGGCAGCCACTCACAGCTAGCTAGGCTTTGAGCTATAGCCAATCAATAATTTCTTTACTTTGCTTCTCCCTTTTTCTACAAAAGACTTTCCCCAGCTCTTACTGGTGAAGGGCATTTAACCATTTCCAATCTGTTGCCTGATTCTATTCAATTATTGCTGAGATAAATTCTTAAATTTTGCTATGTTTTCAATTTATGTTGTATGTTTCAGCTTCAGTTTATGTTTTAACAGTAACTCTGTGAAAACACAAGTAAATATAAACTTAGTATTTACTTTCTGGTGAAATACCGTGTCAAAATGGGACTTTTGGTGAATTTATTACTCACTTTTCTTTCCTTCATGGCTTCATGCAAAGAGATTTATCTATAGCAATTCTTAACAAAATACCAACATATTAGTAGCTGACAATCATCCCAACATCTTTCAACTCGGCCCTCTTTGGTAACATCTGCACAGGAGAACACAGGCTCAGGCTTGAAACCTCTTCTGAATCCAGGATGGCTGGATCTGAGAAACGTGTGTACTACATGGAGGCAGGAGGGGAAGGCTGGCTCTGAACCAGGGTGCTGCCTATTCCTATTGGGAAAACAAAGCCCAGTAATGGTCCTGTGTTTTGGTCAATAGTAACATCTCTTCATTTGAGGTCGGGAGGGTTAGGAGAGGACACTGAGATGGCGGCAAAAGTTTCCCTTTCTGCCATTTCACATGATCTTTATTAAAGGTTTTTTGGTGTGTGATAAGCTTCTTATTCGTTGTAAGCTGTTTGAAGGCAGAAGCCTCATTTTAACACATTTTGTGTTATCTTTATTTATAATAATAGGACTAATACATGTTTGATGATAGATTGTATTAATTGCTTTGTACTTTAGATGACATTAAAAAAAGCATTTTGAGATCTCCAGGTCCTTCAGACATAATTATAAACACATTTTTATTGTACTGTACATTGGTGCAAGTGTTGGCTAATAGTTATTTCTGGATAAAATAGCTTCTACAAGGCTATAGCATATTAATAGTTCCACAGTATGTGTGTAGTTATGGAACAGCATTATTCAACAGCATAAAACTGACAGTAATTACCCAGAATGAAGTATGGTGCTTGTTGCTTTTGAACTGTCTTAATATGGGGTTTATACTGCAGGACTGAACAGAAAAGAAAATTATGCTGTTGAAAGAAATATTTCTGGAGATTGTGTTTGATGCTGTTTATTTTTTCTCTGGAAAGATCTTCAAATCAAGTGTTAACTTTATAATTACATAGTTACCTATTCCAAAGGTCATAAATATGCCAAGGGGCATATAGAAGATGTTCTGAAGGTATTTTGTCCATCTCTTAGCCTAAAATTGTATTCATCCATGATTACTTCATAAGTTTCTTGTGGATATGTGCTTTGGCATACATATTTATATCCCTCAAGTATCTATTTATAGTGTTTGGCACATAATAGACATTCAACAAATATTTATTGAATGCATTCATTGTCTTACTTTAAAACATTGGCTGAAAAACAAGTTTACACAAATATCCAAGCCTATTCATTCTGTCAGCATCTTTCCAGGTGAGCTGAGGGTCAATGTATTAATGTCAGTGATGAAAATTGTGAAATAAGATTGGAGCACAGAGACCTGGAATTTCTGACAATATCTAGTCTTGGTCAAAACATCTTCTAACATATTAACATTGTCTTCTGTTTATCAGCCAACAGAAGGACATCATGGACACATTAATAAATTAGATAACTCAGTGAATGCATCCTGTTCAGTGCTAAGAGCCAAGTGATGATTAGGTTACTGTAGCATTGCAAGGTGGTGAATGGTAGACAGAACTTCCATGGATTTATTCATAATTGTAGTTGGGAATTGATTCCCTCCTCAATCTATTAATTTATATAGACAAAACTGCTGTTTATTTAACAGTCTTTATGGTAACCAAGGACAACACAACAGTGATGAGTTTATATTCTAGATGTATACCTATAGTAGGCAGAGTTTCACTACATTGTAATTGACTAATGTGTAGTTTTTGGAGTAGTGTTTCTTAAACTAGTGTTCTTGTTCTCTTTTCTGTGATCCAGTGTTCCTCTAAAAACCTTTCTTATTTTGTGTTTGTATTATGAAGATACTTAAAACATAATATAAAGAAAAAAGTAAAGAGACTTTGGATCTTTTAGATAACATAATTGAGCATTGTCATGTAGTTTTAGAGTCTGTGACTATATTTACTCTTGAGACAACACCAAGATTTTTATACTGATATCCCTGCCCTTTTTGAGATCCAAAGATGCACATTCCTGGACCTTAGCTATCTGAATTTAAAAAATATCACTCTAGAAGAAAACACTTGCAAAGAACTCCCTGATCCTCTTAGGTCAGAGAACCACTAACCTACCTGTGACTCTGTTACAGAAAGACTTTGTTAAAAGAAACTTGAACTGTCAATACCACAGATGCTGTGAGATGCTGTTACTGATATTAGCTGGATGAGAATGGTGTTGGTGTTGTCGAATGAAGTAATCTCATCTGCCACAGAAATCCTCGAAGACTGTTACTGCTGACTCAGTCACTGGGGATTTTCTGTGTATCAGAAAGAACTTTGCCACAAGAGAATCCTTTGAGATTACTATGTATGATTCAGGGGGACAAAAGAATCTGTTATCTGAGTTACCTAAAGAAGCTCTCAGTTTTAAGTCCTATATTAGTTGAAGTTTGAAAACTAAACTTAAAAAAAAAATGGTCCGGTTTCAAAATGATCTCAGCTGAATTTTTCCTCAAGTACTTTTCTCCCAGAGTTTTCCCTCATAGACCTTGAACCTGCATGCTTCTGATTTACTTACACCTGACTCATCAAATATGTTTTAAAGTGTTCTTTGATGTCTAAGAAACCTTAATAACATTTGTAAAAAATATTCAAGTTTGGAAATCATGTTTTCAACACAAAAGAAATCATGAGTGAGCCAGTCTGAATGGCCAAAAATGTTGCTCTGACCATCCACCGTGAGGTTCCCCGAAATCATCTCTGTGACTGACTCCCTCCTTGCATAGGGGCAAACTGGAGTAGAAACCAAAAACCTTCATTTTCGTTGTGCCTCCCCACTGCAGATACAGTGGAGTGCTACATTTAAAAATGAAATGTATTTCCAATTAAATTCAAACAGCTGTTTTATTTCTTTAAAAATGATTATCTAGTAGTTTATCAATGATTATCACTAGTACAGATAATGACAGATTTGGATGCTTTAAAAAACTGAAAAGAATATAAGAATTTCTTAAATTTTGGAGTAACTAAGTCTAGACTAATTCTGGAACATTTCTCATCTTGTTTTGACCTGAAATTGATGTGCCTTCTACACCTGGAGAAACTATTGCATGAACAATTCACTTAATTGTATGAAACTGCCCTTGGCAAACAAGGCGAATGCTTCTTACTCACTAGCTTAGGGTTACTTGCTGAACAGCAGAGGTGGGAATGCTTTCTGCATCTATGTGTTTGGATGAGGTTCTTCTCATAATTGCACCACAGATGCAAGAGATAGCTGTGGGTTCAGATGGAGTCAAGTCCAAGGAGCAGAATGATGTAACCAGCTCACACAGGAGCCATAGTTATGAATAGGGTTTAAAACAGCTTAGCCAACGGGCTACAGCACATGTGGGGAGTGACAGGAAGGATGGGATATAGAAGCTGATGAGCTGCTTCAAGAAGGTAAATGGCAAAGGCAGAGAAAAATACACCGCAATATGCAATACAGTATCCACAAGCCACATAAAGCTTTCAAAATTAGAATTAGTTAAAATTAGTTAAAACTGAAGATTTAGTTCCTTGATCACAGTAGCCACTTATTCAGGGTTCATTAGTCACCTTTTTGACAGTGCAAACATAGGTCATTTATATCATCACAGATATAAACCATCTGAATTATATCAAATATGTTGATCTTTGCTCCAGGTTAAAAGCAAAGTCTTACCTTTGCCTAGTGAGGTATGGTAAAAAGAACCATTTTTATTGAATGTGATAAACAAAGGAGAGACGTCACATTAAGAGTCACTGCCAATCATATAGATACCACTGTTTTAAATACAGAAAGAATATTTGTTTCTGATTTTTCCTAAGAGAAGGCAAATCTTGAGAATCTTAAGGTCTCTAAGTGTCCTAAATGCTTTCTCAGAATAATTATTTAGAAAATATTTTGTGTAGAAGTTACATTATTAAGAAAAATACTTGCAAGGGCTATGGGATTCCAAGTGAAACACAATTCAGCTTTCAAATGTGGCCTCCTGTGTCCCACGAGATGCGGCTCCTCTGCTTCTCCACCTTCTGCTCATCAACTCCTTCCATTCATGTCATCTCAACTGACTGAGTGACCTTATGACTTCTGAATACAGCAAGCTAGCTCTTTGCCCCAGATATGTTGCACATGTTGTTTCCTCAGGCTCAAATTCTCTTGCCTTAGATCTTCACACAACTGGCACATGCTGAATGATGAGAAGAGGTGAGGTTGAGCATGATCCTTTTGGATGGCTTTCTTGACAGCCATCGAAAGCACTGCTTCCAGCTTCATGCTGTTGTAGCTCTACATGATTAATCTGTATTTGCTCCCTTACAGCATTTATCACTCCCTGAAATGATTTTAACTATTTGTTTATTTTCTGTAGGCAAGGACCTTGTCTGTCTTCACTGCTGTGTACTCAGTGCCAAGAACAGAACCTGGTAATAAATATTTGTTTAAAGGATTAATAAATGAACACGTGAGAAAGATGTAGTCCTGCTTTTATGGTGCTTGTATTTTAGTAAAATAATAGCAGTTATCAAATGAGAATTTAATATATAGTAGATACTTCACATAAGTCAAATTACTAATATAGAAATCTGATGAAATACACTTATTTATCCCCACTTTGCAAATTAAAAAGGTGTCTTAGATCAGTTAACTAACTTGCACAGATTAAGATCATTTAAGTAAGTTGCATAGCTAGTTATGGGTGGAGGCAGAACGGAACGCGGGCAATATTACTCCAGAACAACAACCTAATCAGAAGGCTGTCTCTCTTTTTCTCCTTTCTGTGTACACTTCAAAATCAATTCCCCCAACTGGGTTCTAATCCTCTTGAGTCCTTGATGCCCGAGGCTTAGTTTGGATAAATAATAATAGTAGTCTACAATATTTAAAATCCTCTACAGTTTATATAGCAAATGCAAATGTTTTATCTCTTTTTGG
This sequence comes from Phyllostomus hastatus, assembly GCF_019186645.2. NCBI lineage: Eukaryota > Metazoa > Chordata > Mammalia > Chiroptera > Phyllostomidae > Phyllostomus > Phyllostomus hastatus. Next base: position 5,990,544 of record NW_025334017.1, on the reverse strand, counting down.
ATCCTGGTAACTAACTTGTGTATTAGGCAGGAAAGATTATTATCAGCAAAATCACCCAGTGGAGAAGATATTTAGCATAAAGGAAGAAATCACTATTTTTGCATGTGAGGAAAACAATGTCACCCTGATTTAAAATGTCACCCCAATTTTGAAAATAGCCTTTGGCTTCTCTGTGAAATTATTGGAATGAATGGTGGAAGACAAGAAGCACTACTCTGCATGAATAAACCATGAAATATATTTGACAATAAATTTTTCAATTAATGTGGAAATATTTGCTTTGAATCTTGGCTCTTGAGGATTTAAATCTCAGCCAAATATTAAAAATATGTTTTATTTCATTGCCCAAGTGCACGACAGACACTTAGATACCTGAGAAACTGAAAACTGTCAATTTTGAAAATCCTGCATGTGGATTAGGCTGATGGACTGAGTGTGTTGGGAGAGTTGGGTTCAAAGTGACACTTTGTCACAGCATCTACCATCGTGCACTGTGGGTCTGTAGAAAATTGGGGGCTTTTAATCTGATCAACTTGTAGAGGGCAGTTTTCCTGGGTTTCTTGATGATCTGTAGAATTCTGTTCACTTTACTGAATATGCCAAAAAAGAAAGTTGATCAAAGCTCTTGGACCAAAACATTTATTTAGAATTGTGCACCTTCAGAAAGATCTGTTTGATGTCTCAAATATATAATAATAACATGTTTTAAATTATTTTTCTAAAGATTTCAACATAGGCATTTTAGTCACTATCTTAGTATATCCCTAGTTTTAAGAGCTCTGCTTTGCTAAGAGTTGGAATTTACTAGTGACCTATACCCAGGTATCAATTTGACATATTTGAGTACCTCTTATGTGTAGGCACCATATGCTAGACACTCATACACAGCCCTTGTGCTGGATAAGAAGAGATGAGAAAGACATAAAAAGGGAGCATGGAGGGGGAGTAGTAGGTGAAGGAGTTAAGTTAGACAGACAGAGTGGCAGCTTTGCCCACCATACAGATAGCTCTACTGTGCCTCAGGGCTTTTCATGCATGTGTGAGCGTTGCAAAAGACCATTGGCCTCCGATTTGAACCAATGCCCTCCCAGAGTAACTGGAGAATGCAGAGCAGTTAGTTTTTCTACATGAACATGTTGTTACTTTGTGTTAAATTTAAACAGGTACAGTTTATAACAACCATACAGCATATGTAAACATGAATTTTAGGGTCAGTAATTATATTTGGGGGATATTTTGTTAAAACAATGTATTGAAATGGACTGTGTCATTTTAAAAACTAAAAACAATTCTGAAGTAAGTAACATGCCCACAGCATCACTTCACAGCAAGAGCAGCGCCTCCTGCATCCCACAGGTTTTACAGCTCTGGGTTATTGAGAGTGAGACCAAGCAGAGGACCAGTTGCTTCAAATAATCTGAACTCAGCTTTGCTTTCATTGTGGTCATACACTCCTTTTTCAAATTAACAAATATTTATCTTGTGTGTACCTGCTGGGGATACTTTAGTGAATGAGAAAATTCCATAACCCATATTTAGAGGGATGCAGACAAGTGATAGGCCCTCACAGGACACTATGATCATTGCTCCATCGTGAAAGCATTTCAGGGAGAGTTGAGGAGGGACATCTGGCACCGATGTGGGGAATTGCGGGTGCAGACCTCTGATGACCTCTGAAATGGAATGTAGTAATAGTGTGTATGTCCACCTATAAGCAAAGGAGATCGATTTAAAAAAGTAAATGGTGAAAGAAGTGATGAAATTATGGAAAACATGTTTTCTAATACAAAGAAATTGTTAGCTGGGAAAGGTTAAGACTGAGGCAGAAACCTTATTGAAGTTGCAAAATAAATCTTTAACCAACCAGCAAGAAACTCAGTGACATTGAAGAATGCCATTTGCTTCAAGGCCAGCTTTACCCAGGGTCTCACCACCATTACAGCAAAAATAATTCTGCTAAGGTAAAAGTAGGTAAAACTCAGGCCATTAAAACCTCAAGAGGGAATCAAGAAAGGCTTTATAATGATGAGGACTTTCAAGTTAAACCTTCAACAACATGTTGGCTTTTATAAGCAAAGGTAAATGAGGCCAAGTGAAATTCTTGGGGTGGAAAACAATGTGAGTGAGGGGAAAAGAGGAAAAATCAGAGCTGGATTTAGGAAAAATCAGAAAGACTTGAGTATCTGTAGCAAAAAATTCTTGTTGGCAAATCACTGATACTATGGATAGAAAGGAGTCTTCTGACATATTGCGACCTATCTTAAATTTAATACAAATTGAAGCCATTGAAAACAAGCTATAAATATATGAATCTAAATGTATATTTATAAAACACTCTTTAAAAGTGAAAGTTTCATTTAATGACTTTGAAGAATAGGGAAATTTTTATAAAATATTATTTATATTCTTTTAGTAAACTCCAAAACTGTTATTGTTACTTGGATATTCATCTTTTTAGTATTTTTCCACACCTACACTATGTTGCAGATTATAAACATTCTTTGGATTTTTATGCTACTCTTTTTTGACTCAATAGGAATTTTCCAGTGTTCATTTATTTTTTAATTTATCCTTTGCTATATCATGATAATAGTCCATTAAATGAACATAACTGTTTCCTTAACTATTACTTGGTTGTTGAATATTTAGTCTTTATAAAAGTTTTGGTATTATAAATAATATTTTTATTAATTTTTATATACAATTTTCCCTTATATTTGATATTGTTCCTTTGGTGTGATTGTTAGGTATAAGTATTTACTTGTTCTATTCTAGCCATACTAAGACTTCAAGCCTTTGTATGAATTATTTATATAATGTGTATATTTTTTCTGAGTCTGTGATATTTGCTGAAAGTAATTTGCTTAAATAACTTGTTGCCCTTTTTATTTTTAACTATATTTGACATGCCAAAAACATTACCTTCTGCTGTTTTAAAATATTTAGTATAAACTCAAAAAGTTAATTGCACCAAATGTGATAAAGACATGGATAAAAATAATACAAATATTTTCCATGCATTGACATTGGTATCTATTCAACTGATCAACAATATGCATCCTATTAATTTTTCTTAATAGAACTTCAATAATAAAAAAATCTCAGGATTTTCTCTTTTTAAACCTCACTTAAATTTAATCATATTGCAATCTAACTTCTAAGAGATATGGTTCATCATTTTTTTATTTTTTAATAGTAACGTTAAGTGGGTGCTATGGTCTGAATGTTTGTGTCCACCCCCAATTCATGTGTTAGAAGCCCAATATGATGGTAAGAAGAGGTGGGGTATTTGGATGGTGCTTAGGTCATGAAGGTGAAACCCTCATGCATGGGATTGCTTTCCCTTTTCATACTTCTTTAAGGCATAAATTTAGATCGCTTATTTGAGACTTTTCTTGTTCTTGGAGGTAGGCATTTATTAATGTGAACTTCCTTCTTAGAAGTACTTTTGCTGTATACTATAAATTTTGACATATTTCCATTTTTATTTGTTTCAAGGTATTTTTAATATAACACCTTGAAACACGCTTGATATAATTTCAGTCCTCTCAAATCTATTGACTTTTGTTGTCACCTAATCCATGACCTACTTTGGAAAATGTTCCATGTGCACTCCAGAGGAATGTGTGTTCTGTGGCTTTAGATGAAATGTTCTGCAAATATCTGTTAAGCCCATCTAGTCTATCGTGCACTTAAAGATGATGTTTCCTCACTGATTTTCTGTCTGGATGACATATCCATTGATGAAAGTGGGTTAAGTCCCTACTATTATTGTATTGCTGTCTATTTCTCATTTTAAATTTTTTTAATATTTGCTTTACATATGTAGGTGCTCCTACATTGGGTGAACAAATCTTTACAAATGTTAAATCCACTCTTAGATTGGCCCCTTTATCATTATGTAATGCTCTTTCTTGTCTATTATTACAGCTTTTGTTTAAAATTTTATTTTGTCTCATATAAGTATAGCTATCACAGCTTTTTTTTTGTTTCCATTTGCATATGATATCTTTTTCTACCTTTTCACTTTCAGTCTGTGTGCCAATACATCTTAAGTGTGTCTCTTACAAGCAGCACATAAATGGGCCCCATTTATTTAATCCATTCAATCATTCTATATTTTCGTATTATAGAATTTAGTCCATTTACACTTAAAGTGATTATTGATAGGTAAGTGCTTATTGATGCTTGTTAATTGTTTGCTGGCTATTTTTATAGTTTCTCTCTGTTGCTTTCTTTTTCTCTTTCTTGTGGTTGGAACTTTCTTTAGTGGTATGTTTATATTCCTTTTTCTTTATCTTTTGTGTATTTACTATAGGTTTTGCTTTGCACTTATAATCAGCTTACATATAACTACTTATAACAGTCTATTTTGATAACTTTAGTTTGATACTGTTCTGAAGCTCAACATTTTTACTGCCCCCTTCAATGTTTTATGTTTTCGATGTCACATTTTACACCTTTTTATTATGTGTATCCCTTAACTAATTATTGTAATCATAGTTATTTTGACTGCTTTTGCTTTTTAACCGTTATACTAGCTTTATAATTAATCCACTACCTTTCTGTATATTTACCTTTCCAGTGAAATTTATTTTTTCATATGTGTTCCTATTACTGGTTAGCATCCTTTCTTTTCAGCTTACAGAGTCCCTCAAACATTTCTTGTAAGGGTTGAACTCCTTTAGGTTTTGCTTATCTGGAAAACTATCTCCTTCAATTCTGAGTTATAGCTTAGTTGGAAATTAAAAAAATTATTTTGAATATATTATGCCATTCTCTCCTGGAGCCCTCTAAAGTTTGTGCTGAAAAATCTGCTGATATCCTTATAGGGGTCCTTGTAAATAATATGCTGTTTTTCTCTTGGTGCTTTTAATATTCTCTTCTTGTCTTTAACTTTTGACATTTTAATTATAATGTGCCTTGATATGGGTCTCTTTGAGTTCATGTTATTTGAAAATTTCTGGACTTCCTGGATATGGATGTTTGTTTCCTTCCCCAAGTTAGAAAAAATTTCAGCCATTATTTTTTTAAAGAAGACATGGGTGGGGGGATGGGAAGATGGCGGCACTGTAGGAGGGAGCGTATTCCCTTCCCCTATACACAGGAGAGAAACTGGCCAATCTTCGGAGGAACAGAGCAAGGGGTCAACGATATCGCAACATTTATGAAAACAGGACATCAAAAATTATAGTGGACATTGAAAAACCAGATGGTAAGGAGACAGCTTCAGAATAATAAGGGCCCAAGGATCAGAGCAGGGCCCAGGGAGGTTGCAGCCCCCAGGTCCAATGCTCCCGGGTCTGCCTCAGGGCACCCAGGAGTGTGGAGTCATGGCTCCCTCCCCGGACAACAAGGACTGAGCAGTACCGGGGGAAGTCTTGTTGCTTGAAGGCACAGACAGGGGAGTGAGACTGAGAGACAATCACACAGGGGCTGCGAACACCCACACATAGCCCTGGGAAGAGTAAGTTCTCCAGCCTGTGCGACCAAGCATGGCCTGGCTGTGCACCCATGCCCCCAATCTGGTGAGAGTGTGGTTCTGTGGAAGACCCAGACTCCACAGCCCTGAACAAGGAAAAGGCATGGGAATTCATGGGTTTCTGGAACCTGTGGCAGTCAACTCAGGGAAGCACGTGCCCCTTTGGGATTCCTGACTCTCACACTGTGAAACCGGAAAAGATGCGGGTGCCTCGCGGGTTCCTGGAGCCTGCAGCACGGAAATTGGGGGAAGGGAGCAACTCCTCTTGATCCCCGGAGCTTACACCATGAACCCAAAGCATCAGATGGGTTTTGGGGAGAGCGTGCAGCTAGTCCTGGGGACAGTATGTGAGAGATTGACTGAGTTCTGATTGGGAAGGGTGAAAAGCATTCCAATCGCCCCTCAGCCTGCTGAAGCCAGCAAGACCAGAAAAACTGGTCTGGCCAGTTAGAAACCAACAAGAAGGTTTTTTTGTGGGGTTTTTTTTTTTTGGCTGTTGTTTGTTTGATTTTTTCTTGTTTTTTTTTTTAAAGGAACTTTTTATTTTTTAATTCTCTTATTATTATTATTCTTATTATTTTAATATCTCTCAATTCCTTATGATTCTCTTCCTTTCATCCTAGTGCTATTCCTTCCAGTCCAAATTTATCTTTCCTGCATTCTATCTTCTGCCTTCTTTTTCCTTCTTTTTTTGAGCCTGCAAGTTACTGCAAATTTGTATTATCTTTTTCTCATTTTCCTGACATTTTTAATTTTAATAGTATTTTGGTATTCTTTTTCTTTCTGTATAATCTTCTTTGCTTGGCTGGTTATATTGTCATATGATAGGTTCCCCCTGTTATCTCATTCACAGTGTGTTGCTAACTTACTGTCCTTCATTTGTGTTCCATTAGTAAACCTCTCAAGGTTCTATACTCCTTATTCTTGTTATCTAGATCTCATAGATTCTACCTCATGACTGTTGTTTTAATATTACTGTAAATAAGACGTATTTCATACAATTGTAAATACTACACAACACCCCTCCCAGATCTCAGCCCACTTCATAATTTCCTGAACTCTATTATTGTAGGGGTATCTCTATTCTTTTACACACTACTCCTATTTACTATTCTTTATTCCCACCCTACCTCAGAATCTGACCTCCCACAGCCTCACAGCTTTCTAGATCCAACTAACAATACTTTCCTCCCCAATAAGAGTCTTATCTTCTTTCCATCCTTTCTAAAACATGGCTAGTGGGATGGAACATCACGATTAACACTATATGTAGCCAAAGGATCTCCCATCTCTTCTCTACTGGCTGCTACTGTAAATATCATAGAATACTCTCTTGCTGTATTAAACCATTTTGCCTTAGTCCTCCAACTGATCACAAAAAAGAGTAGGGGGAAGCTGTGAACACCAGGATACCCAAAGGAGACTGCACCACTGAATCTCACAGGTATTCTACCACAGAAGTTCACACCATAAACACAGGGAACCGGAACAGATCAATTTAAGAAACAGAAGCTAACAAGAAGAGTCTCATGAACAATGAGAAGACAAAGAAACAATCCCCAAATGAAGGGAAAGGAGGAAGCCTCAGAAAGAATGCTAAATGAAATAGAAGCAACTCAACTATCAGATATTGAGTTCAAAACAATGATTATCAGGAAGCTCAATGAACTCACAATGAGCTACCAGAAACTACAGGGAAGCTACAATGAACTCACTGCAAACTATATCAACATGAAAAAGGAAATAGAAACTATCAACAAGGGCCAAGAGGAAATGAAGAATACAATTTCTGAACTGAAGAACACAGTAGAAGGAATGAAAAGCAGGCTCAGTGAAGCAGAAGATCAGATCAGTGAATTGGAGGACAAAGTAGAAAAAAACACCCAGAAAGAGCAAGAAAAGGAAAAGAGGCTCAGAAAGAATGAAGAGGGATTAAGAAAAATGAAAGACAATATGAAACATAATAATATCTGCATAATAGGGATACCAGAAGGAGAAGAAGAAGAGCAAGGGATAGAAAACCTATTTGAAAAAGTAATGATGGAAAACTTCCCTAATTTGGTGAGAGAAAAAGTCACACAAATCCAGGAAACACAGAGAGTCCCAATCAAGAGGAACCCAAAGAGGCCCACTTCAGGACATTTCATAATTAAGATGGCAAAATGCCAAGACAAAGAGAGAATCTTAAAAGCAGCAAGGGAGAAACAGGAAGTAACATACAAGGGAGCCCCAATAAGGCTAACAGTTGACTTCTCAATGGAAACACTCTAAGCCAGAAGAGAATGGCAAGAAATATTCCAAGTAATGAGAACCAGAGGTCTGCAACCAAGGCTACTTTACCCAGCAAGTCTTTCAATCAAGATAGAAGGTCAAATAAGAAGATTCCCAGACAAAAGAATTCTAAAAGAATACACCTCCACCAAACCAGCTCTGCAAGAGATGCTAAAGAGACTGCTTTAAGGACAGGAAGGAAAAGAGAGAGCGGGGGGTGGGGGGAGAGGAACACACGTATATAAATGACAATGAATACGTACCTATCAATAGTAACCTTAAACATAAATGGATTAAATGCTCCAATCAAAAGACATAGAATAGCTGAATGGATTAGAAAACATGACCCACACATATGCTGCCTACAAGAGACCCACTTCAAGATAAAAGACCTACACAGGCTGAGAGTGAAAGGCTGGAAACAAATTTTGCAAGCAAATGGACAGGAAAAAAAAGCCGGGGTAGCAATACTCATATCAGACAAAATAGACTTCCGAAAAAGGGCCATAAAGAGAGACCCAGAAGGTCACTTCATAATACTCAAGGGAAGAATCCACCAAGAAGACATAAATATTGTAAATATATATGTACCCAACACAGGAGCACCCAAATACACAAAGAAAATCTTAGAGGACTTCAAGAAAGATATGGACAGCAACACAATTATAGTGGGGGATTTTAACACCCCACTGTCAAAAATGGACAGATCTTCCAAACAAAATATCAACAAAGATATCGTGGCATTGAACAATGCCCTATATGAAATGGACTTTACTGATACATACAGAGCCCTCCATCCAAAAGAAGCTAAATACACATTCTTTTCAAATGTACACAGAATATTTTCAAAGATTGACCACATGATAGGACACAAAACAAGCCTCAACAATTTCAAGAAAATTGAAATCATACCAAGCATTTTCTTGGATCACAAGGGACTGAAACTAGAAGCCAACCCCAAGGAAAAAAACCCAAAACACCCAAAATCATGGAGATTAAATAGCATGCTATTAAACAATGAATGGGTCAAGAATGAAATTAGGGAAGAAATCAAAAAGTTTCTGGAAACAAATGAAAATGAACTCACAACAACCCAAAACTTATGGGATACAGTGAAAGCAGTCCTGAGAAGGAAGTTCATAGTGATACAGGCATACCTAAAAAAGATAGAAATATTCCAAACAAACAACCTAACTCTATGTCTACAAGAACTCGAGGAACAACAACAAAGACAGCCTAGAGCAAGCAGAAGGAAGGAAATAACCAAGATCAGAGCAGAATCAAATGACATAGAGACTAAAAGCACAATTTTAAGGATCAATGAATCCAAGAGCTGGTTCTTTGAAAAGACAAACAAAATCGACAAGCCTTTAAGCAGACTCATCAATAAAAAAAGAGAGAAGACCCAAATAAACACAATCAGAAATGAGAGAGGCGAGATTACAGCTGATACCACAGAAATACAAAGGATTGTAAGAAATTACTATGAAGAACTATATGCCAAGAAATTTGAAAACCTAGGTGAAATGGACAAATTTCTAGAAAAATATAATCTTCCAAAACTCAATGAAGGAGAAGCAGAAAGCCTGAAGAGACCAATAACAGCAGATGAAATTGAAGCAGTAATCAAAAAACTCCCAACACACAAAAGCCCTGGTCCACATGGTTTCACAGGAGAATTCTACAAAACATTTAAGGAAGAGCTAACCCCTATCTTTCACAGACTATTCCAAAAAATGCAAAAAGATGGAAGACTCCCAAACCCTTTTTATGAGGCCAACACACCTTAATCTCAAAACCAGGTAAAGACACAACAACAAAAGAAAACTTCAGGCAAATATCACTGATGAACATCGATGCTAAAATCCTCAACAAAATACTGGCAAACTGCATCCAACAATACATTAAAAAGATCATACACTATGACTAAGTGGGATTCATCCCAGGGATGCAAAGATGGTTCAATATTCACAAATCAGTAAATGTAATACATCATATAAACAAAAGCAAAGACAAAAACCACATGATCATATCAATGGATGCAGAAAAAGCATTTGATAAGGTACAGCACCCATTTACGATAAAAACACTCAGCAAAGTGGAAAGAGAGGGAGCATTCCTCAACGTAATAAAGGCCATATATGAGAGACCTACAGCCAACATCATACTCAATAGGCAAAAATTAAAATCTTTTCCACTAAGATCAGGAACAAGACAAGGCTGTCCACTTTCACCACTTCTATTCAATATAGTACTGGAAGATTAGCGACAGTGATTAGACAAGAAAAAGGAATAAAAGGCATCCAAATCAGAAAGGAGGAAACAAAACTGTCACTGTTTGCATATGACATGATAATGTACACAGAAAATCCTATAGACTCAGGCAAAAAGCTGATTGACCTAATAAATGAATTTGGCAAAACAGTGGGATACAAAGTCAACATCCAGAAATCAAAGGCATTTCTGTACACCAACAATGAAACAGCAGAAGCAGAAATCAAGAAAAGAAATCCCATTTGAAATAGCAAAAAGAAAAATAAAATATCTAGGAATAAACCTAACCAAAGAGGTAAAAGACCTGTATTCAGACAACTACATAACATTAATGAAAGAAATCAAGGAAGACAGTAACAAATGGAAACATATACCATGTTCATGGATTGGAAGAATTAATATCATCAAAATGTCCATACTACCCAAAGCAATTTACACATTCAATGCAATACCTTTTAAAGTACCAATGGCTTATTTCACAGACATAGAACAAACACTTCAAAAATTTATATGGAACCATAAATGACCCTGAATAGCTGCTGCAATTTTGAGAAAGAAGAGTAAAGTAGGAGGGATCACAATACCCGACACTAAACTATACTATAAGGCCACTGTAATCACAACAGTCTGTTACTGGCATGAAAACAGGCACATGGACCAGTGAAACAAAACAGAGAGCCCAGAAATAAACCCAAGTCTCTATGGTCAATTAATATTTGACAAAGGAGGCAGCAACATAAAATGGAATAAAAATAGCCTCTTCAACAAATGGTGTTGGGAGAACTGGACAGCTACGTGCAATTCAAGATGGATAAAAGACTTAAATATAAACCATGACACAATAAAAGTCCTAGAGGAGAACGTAGGTAGGAAAATCTCAGATATTTCACACAGAAACTTTTTTACTGACATGTCCCCTAGAGCAAGGGACATAAAGGAAAGAATAAACAAATGGGACTTCATCAAAATAAAAAGCTTCTGCACAGTTAAAGAAAACAGTATCAAAATTAAAAGAGAACCAACTGTATGGGAAAACATATTTGCCAATGATACCTCAGACAAGGGCTTAATCTCCAAAATATATAAAGAACTTACATGACTCCACTCTAAGGAGACAAGCAACCCAATTAAAAAATGGACGAAGGACTTGAACGGACACTTCTCTAAGGAGGACACACAGAGGATTCAAAGACACATGAAATGATGTTCAATATCGCTAGCTATCAGAGAGGTGCAAATTAAAACCACAATGAGATACCACTTCACACCAGACAGAATGGCCATCATAAACAAAGCAACAAACAACAAGTGTTGGAGAGGTTGTGGAGAAAAGGGGACCCTAGTGCACTGTTGGTGGGACTGCAGACTGGTACAACCACTATGGAAAGCAATATGGAACTTCCTCAGAAAACTAAAAATGGATCTGCCTTTTGACCCAGCAATTCTATTGCTGGGACTATATCCTAAGAACCCGGAAACACCAATACAAAAGAACCTATGCATCCCAATGTTCATAGTAGCACAATTACAATAGTTAAGTGCTGGGAGCAACCTAGGTGCCCATCAGTAAATGAATGGATCAAAAAACTATGGTACATTTACACAATGGAATTCTATGCAGCAGAAAGAAAGAAGGAGCTCCTACCCTTGGCAACAGCATGGATGGATCTGGAAAGCAGTATGCTAAGCGAAATAAGCCAGGCAGTGAAAGACAAGTACCATATGATTTTACCTTTAACAGGAACCTAAACAACAAAACAAAGAAACAAGCAAAATTTAGTAAAAAGCACTGAAATAGAGGACAGGCTGACAGTGACCAGAGGGGAGAGAAGAGGGAATTTCAGGGGAGAATGGGAAGGGTTTACAGGAACAAATCTAAAGGACACAAGGACAAAAACTATGGGGAGGATGGTAGTGGGAGGGTAGTGGGGAGGGATGGGTGGGTGGGCTGGAATGAGAGTAAAAGGCAGAAAACTGTACTTGAACAATGATTAAAATAAAATTTTAAAAAAGGAAGACATCTGCCCCAACTTTTTGCTTTTTAAGAAAAACCTACAAGAACAGTTTACATTTTATGGGAGCTGTTACTAGAGAGTTTGAAAATACATTTTCAGGGAGAAGTGAATCATAAAATTTTGTCACAGAGAAAGACAATAGAAAACAAAAATGCAGTCTTTAATTTTTAAAAAATGTGCCACTTTACTAGATCTCTCTCTTTTTCTCTCTTTCACTCACTCTTTTCTATTGTAATTACTATTTCTAGGTTAGTGAAGATTTCCTGTCCCCATTTTAGGGTTGGCATTAAAATTTGGTATCTCTCGTTTCCTTTTATTATTCTTTTGTCTCAGAAGTAGAATGTTCATCAGCCACTAGTGGCATTGTTTTGTCTTGTTTCATTGATGTTCTGGAACCATTCCTTTGCTCTGAGGGAAGCGCATTGTTTGCCCTTGGTTTTGGTGTTATTGGTGATTCTTACTTCCTATTTTATGCTTTCTGAGATACTAAAAAGAAGAGATTTTTTAAAATTTGTTTTTTTAAGAAAAATTTCCAAGTAGTCTTCATTTTAATCTGGAAGTTCCACGTTGTGGCAGAAATGATGTATGGTTCCAGACCTTGCCCTTTAAAGGTCTGAAAGTGTCTGCTCCTGTTTGTCAGGAACCCAGAGGCCACACTGTAAAGGAAGCTCAGACTATTCTGCGGGAGGGAGAGGCCACTTGAAGAGGCGATGAAGGGAGAGAGGCGATGTGGAGGCAATCTCCATCTTCTTGGACCTTCTAGCCCAAGACTGATGCCAGCCTATATAACATGGAGCAGAAGAAACACAAGCCACCCACAGAATCAAGCTCGATCATCATTCATTGTTTTAAGTTGCTACATTTTGATGTAGTTTTTACATAGCAATTGATAACTGAAACATTGTGAGTTTGCACACTCTTCTTTGAGAGACCATGAAATGATAAGAATCTATGTGTAGAATTTTATGACGACAGGCTTTCTCTCATACTCCTTAATGTTATTTTTATTTTCCCTGTCTATCTACCAGATTTTAATTTTATTCTGCTTCTAACTGGCTTATTTTCACATCTGTGCTTATTTTCAAATGTATAAATCCCCAATTTTGAGTCTAGAATGATTTTGTTTCATGCCTGCTTGTATTCCCCTGTGTGATCTTTAGGGGAAAATTTCTACTCAGAGAGCCTGAGATCTATAATGTTGCTTATGGATTCTAGCCATGTGATCTTTTTGGAGGTATATTCACAGCAGTGCATTCACAACCTTTATTGGGAATAAAATTGTTAACATCTAATGATAATCTCTTTAAAACATTTATTTGGTAAAATCTGCAGGTTTGGGGGCCCAGGATAATGGCAGAATAATTGCTAAGTCACTGTGAAGGCATTGCTCTATTTAATGTGAGCAATTTTGCACAAGCCAAGTGGAACTAATCAAAACGCTGAAGGTAGGTTCTTGCTGTCAGCACCCCCAGCATTCACCAGTCTAGCTGTTTACAAAGCCAGAAATATGACTTTATATATTGTAAGTGAATTGGTTTTTTTGTGATAGACTGTGGTTAAAATTAAATAATAATTCCTCCTAAAGAGAACTATTAGATAGTGATGTTTTCAGCTATTAGGTTCTTATTGCACCTGCCGCTGGTCCATCAAGGGTAACACAGGCATAGGCTTAAGCAACTTGATCATTTTTAACCCATTCTTGATATGTTTATTTCTTTTTTTGCAACAGAATATCTCTGTGTATGTTGGAGCCTCTGTGTGAGGTGTGGTCTGGCTTCCCTGTTAACATCCCCTCGTGTGTTTGCCCTTAACTAGGACTAGCCCCATGTGGAGGTGCGGAGACCGGCAGTGGTGACCCCAGGGCTTCTTGCCTGTCACCTTGTTGTGCTTTCTCCAAGATTCTCAGTGCTTGCCCCCTTCACCTTTGACCCCCTAAAGACTCCTATTCAGATTCTCCCTCTCAGTCTGTTCTCTTTATTCCACAATATTGTTGGCCCTTCCACAAAAATTCAGCTATTCTGTTTTCTCTCTTTCAGAACTCTGTTCCTTGGTAGTGGGAAGTTCTTTGAACTAATCTGAAATGAGGTGTTAACCCAAATGAGTGTCCCTAAGGATGGGGTTTTTAGGTTACCAGAAACATATTTTTAGACAAAAAGCTACTTTTATTACCTAAATGAAAACCAATTTATGAGTGGTTTTGTAAAGTAGAACTACCATAGCTTACAGAGGGACTTATCTGGAGCACTGGGAATTTCATTAGCTCTGAGTCTCTGGGGCACAACAGAGATCCCAGAAGTAAGGGAGAAAGGTGAGCAACAGTGAGAAAACTCGGTCAGCATCACCTTGTATTTTCTTCCATATCAGGTGAGGATTCACCTTCAGAACTGGGGATGTAGGTACAAGTATGGAATTAGAGAGCTGAGAGGCAGCTCAAATCAGAGCAGAGCCAAGTGGAGGGGAGACCAGGTAGACAGAGGAGGCCGGTAGGCTGGGCTCCCTTGCATATGGGTCATGTCAGGTTACAGACTTCAGTGACTGCACACTTCTATTAGTCTTGTAGAGAGAGTATATATCATAGGATAGTTTTATTAATAATGATTGACCCACATTCTCAAAAGAGATGGGTTGTGTTTTGTTTAAAATGGTAAAGAAGTGAAATACATTGATAAAATTGTTTACTCATGAGTGGCTAATAGTTAAAAACATTTGCTGCTAAAATAGGTGGAACTTGAGTTATTTGGAAAAGGTACTTATTTAGGAGAGATCACGCTCTAAAAGACATGTGCATACGCCTGTGCATACACAACACACTCGTCAGCCTCTGATCACACAAGGAAATTGAATTGCTGGGTCTTGAGTGTTCCACCAAAATCAGCCCCATTTATGTTTCTGTTTATCTTGGGGATTATATTAGTTCAACTTACAATTCACACTGTTCCTAGTGATTTTCTGTACTTCTTGCTGCTGCCTGTTTGTGCTATGGCATTCCCTTTACCTTGCCCTTCCTATCCCAGGCTTATATTAAGGACAACTGGCTGGGTCCTCAGTTGCAGTCTTCTCCAATGTGTTAGTGGAAGGGGCTGTTATGCTGTGTCACAATGTCTTGATTCAATGGGATGAGATGTCTGCTAACACCTGCAAGTCACCGGAGAGCTGGCCCAGGTGAGACAGAGTGGGAGGAACCAGCATGGGAGAAGGTGCAGTGGAGAAAGCAGGTAAGAGCCAGAACAAAGATACTGGGTTGTCTCTGAATAGTTTAAACAAATGCTAGTATTTTAATTTTATGACTTTTTTTCCTTCTTCAGAAATAATAAGTCTTCAGCATCATTCATATTGTATAACTTAAAGGTTGAATTGAGAGGTTGGAGAATGGATAAGAAATATTTTCTTTTCAACCAATGTTATGAATATGCACATTTAATAATATATTATTGGGAAAATTGTTATGATAATATTAAATAAGAGCATCATTGTACATATATTATTATGTATTTTTCTATAGATGATCATCTTGATTTGAAGTAAGCAAATCTTCCAAATTTAGAGATATATTTGTTCTTCATATTATATCTCTGAGACACTTAGAAAAGAAAAATTGCTTAATTTAATAAAGGCTGAATTTTTTTGAAAGTGTTGCCCATCATATGCCATGGGGATGGAGGAGGAGGCTGGACCTGCTTTACTGGGAGCCCTGTACACCGAATACACTGACCCATCCTCTCTGAGCACTACCAGCTTGAGTTCAGTTTCAAGTCTATCAGTTTATTTATTACATGAAGAGGCAATTTTGTCTAAAATCTCTGAGTCTATGGACTTCAAAATTTAAAAAAAAACATGATAGAAAAGGCGGCCTCTTACTTACACACTTTCTTAAACCCCAAGTTTTAAAACAAATGAAGACAACTGTACTTGAACAACAGCGAAGAAGAGAAGAAGAAGAAGAAGAAGAAGGAGGGTGAGGGGGAGGGGGAGGGGAAGGAGGAAGAGGAGGAGGAGGAGGAGAAGGGGAAGAAGCAGCAGAAGAAAAACAAAGGCTAGAAAAAAAAAACTGTCCTAACTGGGACCCTTAACAAATGTATTATTTTGCTTCCAATTAAAGAATAGATGGAATTTTGAGTTTCTTAGGCTAACAAGCATCATTTATTATATTAAAACATTACAGTTATTAACATTAGCCTCCATGCAAAAAATGAGAGAGTAACTTTCAATATGTGCCTGAAAGTCCTCCCTTGTCCTTGCCCCATGGCTGTGGGTTAGAGATGCTTCTTTCATTTCTCAATTAAAAATTTTTATTTTCCCATTTAATTAAAAGTATACATGTATATGTATCTATATACATATATACTTATATATGTATACTTATATGTGTGTATATGTATATATGTTTATATGCATATATACACAATGAGATGTGAGTTTCTTATACACGTGTATTATTGGTTGGAGCTATTGCGTTTAGGATCACAGCCCCTTACCTCATAGGTAATGACTTTGCTCCAAGGAGGTAATGAAAATATGCTTACTCACCAGTTGCAGGAAGTTACATAATAAGCTTTTGCTTTGAGCTTATCTGTGGCAACCTTGATTAACAGAGATCCTCTTAGGAGAATCTTGGGTGAAAAAGGTGAGGTAGGATAAGAGGTACAAACTTCTAGTTATAAAATAAGTCACAGGAATGCAATATACAGCACAGGGAATAGAGTCAATAATTTTTAATAACTTTGCATGGCGACACATGGTTATTAGACATATTGTGGTGGTCACTTTGTAAGGTATATAAATATAGAATCACTATGTGGTTCACTTGAAACTAATATAATATTGTATGTTCTCTACAATAATAACAAAAGAAACTTGAAGGTAGGAATGCAATATCTGTTAGATAGCTGGGTTGATTTCAATCCTGTTTATTCAGCCCATTTGACTTACACTATGCCTTTTGTTAAAATTTTTTGTCTTATCTTATTTTAACATTTTATTTTACATTCAACAGTATTCATACACTGTAATTTGTTTGTCTTTGTATTAATTTCTTCAAATTAATGGTTCTTAATCTTTATCGTATTAACACATATATTTAATAGCCTAGACTTTTACTCATTTTCAGCTTTAATTTACTGATTATGTACAGTTTCTGTGAACTTTCTATCTGATTTAGGATTATGTTCAAGGACACCACACAGGAAATCTCTAGTGACAATGACAGAAAGAATTCTACTCCCTTGCATAAAAGATGTGTGCAAGTAGCATTTTAGGGCTCATTGGGTAACCAACTGCATTGAGGACCAGGGTCCAGTTTTTCTGACACGCATCCGAACGTACACTTTCCAAGCTCTTGGTCAGCTAGTCCAAGCTGGTTGCTGCAGCACCAGCCTGGGAAAAGAATAAAATTAGAAGGTCAAAATGGCCCCTTCCTTTTGATTAACCAGATTAACTCTTTGAAACAGCCTTCCAGAAGTCCCACAGAGCTCTTGCACTTACCCTCACTGGTCAGAACACAGTTTATAGGTTGCATCTGGCTGCAATGTTGGCTGGTAGGTATAGTCTGTATTCTAGGGGGCAAGGGACCCAGTGAGAATCAGGGCTCTGTGACTGAGTAAAAAAGGCAGAAGAATGCTGGCCGAGTCAGCTAATATTATCTGCCCCTTATTTGCTTATTTTGTATCACTTATTTTTAAATTAATCTTTATTTTCAACTTATCGGCACTTTAAAATTTGTTTTACTATTTAATATTTTATTCTCTTAAGAACTATTTTTTATTATAGTCTACTTTTTATTTTACTATTTTAACCATTTTGTTGCTGTTAACAGTAGTTTATTTTTTCCCCAGTTTTATTAAGATAGAATTGACATATAACATTGTATAGGTTTAAGGTCTATAACATAGATTTGATATATGTATGTCTTGTAAAATGATTATCTCAATAAGTTTAGTTGTTTATTTAGATTTATTTAGACATCATTATTGCTTCTTATTTTTTTGACTTGTTATGAAGTTTCTACTTTCCAGTTTAGTAAATGGCAGGAGGGACAGAAATAATGGGAACATCTAAGATAGGAACAATTTTAAACAAGGGAAGTAGTCTCATTTTCCCATTACTGGGGCCTAAGCTGTCATTTGCACTCCTTATATCATACTTCCTTTTCTTGTCAGTGTGGAATGCTCTTGAGATAAAGACTTTAACTTAAATAATCCAGTAGGCCCTCAAGATGAAAGCTTTCTCTAATACCTCCCAAGATAACTACAATTCTATCTTTATGAATAATTCTTTTGAGTATTATTATAGTATTACATTAGCAGAGGCAGATATGGACATTGTCCCTACTCTCGTGGAGTTACAGCTACCCTGGGAAACTAATATTAAATCCAAACCATACAGAGCTTTAACTTGTAAGTGGGTGAAAGAGAAGGGCCATTGAAGACAGAGTGTGGCTTTGTGTATTTAAGGAGCATAGACAGACCAGTATGGCTGAGATGGGACTACCAGGAACAGGAAGGGAAGGAGAGTGGGGTCAAATGGAATCAGGAAGAAATGGCAGAAAATGAGGGTGAGGGGAATGATGCAGGGATGCATGTGTGGGGAGAAGAACTGTGCTTTTTCTCATGTTCCTCATCCAAAGAGCAAAGGGAAATCTGTGAGTGGGTTCAAGCAGAGGTTAATCAGATTTACCTTGGAACAGTTTCCCGGGGGTGGGGGGATAGAGGGCAAGAGTCAGTGCTGATGTTGACTTTTCTTGTTAGATGATGCCATTATTATCATTAGGGATAAACTCTGAGCTGTTTTTGGTCAGGTTGTTATGCATATTATTTAGCCAGTCTAGCTTGTGACCAAAGGCATGGCTTTATAGGTGGTTGTGGTCTGAGGCAAGGACAAAGCAAAGCTAAATGGCTTTAGGAGAATAGATCTTGCCAGGTGGCCATCATTAATGGCATACATGTTCTGCTTGGCCGAGCTGAGTGTGCATGGACCCCTAGAATGCCAGCCAACAAGTGTGCATAATCTTAACTTTCATACTGAAGTGAAAAGCGGACTCTAAGATCAGATGTGGCTAAGGTCATGAGTGCCTCCTGTGCAAGTGCTCTAGGTACCAACTGGAACCAAAATTTATAAAAGGAAATCTGGCTAATTGTGCCATTTTTTGAATTCCTTTTAAAGCAGAGGAAACTTCATGTTTAACTTTATTTTCTCTATGTGCAAAAACTTTGAAATCATAAATTATCTCTTGCTTGCCTTGTATATTAGAGATGATTCCCCATAGACAAGACCAAATTCTATTCTAAAGAATGGTGTGTGATTCATCCTGACGTTCTTGTTTAGCTCTGGTGTCTTTCTTCCTGCTTTTATCTGTTAAGAGTGTATATGTCATAATATCTGAATCCCCAGTTGGAAACCTGTCAACAGGAGTAACTCTCTTAAACTAACCAGAATTTCTTAGAATTGCAAACAGATTTAGAAATATGGGCTTTGCCCTCCACATGTTCTTTTTGGGCTTATAATCATCAAATAACTCAGACTTTGCATCATGATCAGGCTGAATAAATACAACCCAAATGAATCTGTGAAAAATTATGCATATGTATGAATATGTATATGTGTAGTTGGATTAAACTGTGAATATAACTCTAGGATTCTTAACAAAGGAGAACATGTCCAAGTAGCAGGTCTTACTTTCTTCAATGTAATATGTTTTTGAGTTATATATTTCATATTAAGTTTCTATTCTATAATTAATATCAATTTAATAACTTTGTACAACTAAATCTCTTCAGTTCTTTTCAAGCAAACACTTATCAATGTTCTGTTATGCACAGGAGCTAAGCTATTATTCTAGTGAAATATAATTATTTAAATATTATCTACTTTTTATATTACACAGGCTTTTTATTCCTCCTCCTTGTCTCTCTGCTCACTTTTTAATATGTAATTATTCATAATTCTTTATCATCTCTTCCACATAATGGACAGGCAAAATAAAATAGAAATCAGATCAAGTAATTCTGCTACTTATATGAAAATTTGGTAGGAAAAGACATTGCTTTTTCTGAGAGCGTTTTCCCCTTAATGAGTTTTTAGTAATTTTGGATTCTGAGTCTCTAAACATTTGAGCAACATGTAGATTTCTCCTAGCCTTCCTTTCCTTATCTACTCTTCTGATTGATTGAGACTTGTCTAAATTCAAATTTACCTTTAGAATTTAATGGGCTAATATTCTTAAAATACTTTTAAATATCTACTGATGACATCTGCTTTCTGCTCACTGTCACCTCCTATGTTGTAGTTATCCTGTCACTTGCTTGGAGCTCCATAACTCACTTGTGTCCAGTGTGTGAGGCATGCTCTGTGGACCCACTTAAGACCATTCCCAACACTGCAGCCAGAGTGAGCTTCAAAAATGTCAGTCTATTTCCTCTCTGTTTACCCTAGTGCCCACCCCCACCAGAAGCATCCCACGGCTTCTCATTGCTCTTGGAACAAAACTTCCATGTGGCCCTGCGTGGCTAGATATATGACCCCACCTTTGCTGGTTCATCCCCTGCAGCCTCCACCCCACCTTCTTTGGCCTTTTCTCTGCACATTTGCAACAGTTTTCACATGCTATCTTCAAAAACACTCACCATCTGTATTTATTAAATCTAATACACTGTGATTATAAGACATACCATTAGTTTCCCAAGAAAGCAAAAGAGCTGGCAATTAAAGGAGGAATCAATGTCTTATTAATAAGCCTGGAGAATGCGAAATTAGGCCTCCTAAGCCTATTTTTGCATTCAAATTTCTTCCTTGCGTTTGAAGGGATTGTGTAATATTTGCTGTCCTCACTACCATTCCCTGGTGTACAATAAGTCAGCTTTTTGCATGTTGCTCAGTAACAAAACATATCTCAGCTTCCACCACTTGCGAGCATCTTATGTTGCACAATGAACTTAGCTGTTACTTTTCAAAGAAAACATTGTAGTTACTCCTCCAACAAGAAATATTTCTTCCACTAATATCAAACCCAGCCCCCCTCCTTTTTTCCTTATCTTTTTGAGTCACCATAACCTTTCCTTTGATGACAAAAGAAAAACATTTTAAAGCATCTTGACAACACCCATCAAAACAACAATGTACATTATTCAGTTGGAGAAAGGACCATCTGAACAGCCCTGACCAAGTTCAAGTACAAAGGGGCAGTGACAACAATGTCACAACAGGGGCTTTTCTGTCTTTTTTCACTGAGCTCCCCTCTCCACACTATTGCTCCATGATTTTCACCTCACACATTCCCTTTTTATTCCTGCTAATTAAACTGATTTGTTAATTTCCATGCCACAGTCTCACAGATCTAATGGATATCAGCTAGCTTGTTATTTAGCTGCCTAGAAGTTGAGAGCTCTCTGAAGACAGGAGAAGTTCACTCTGAAATCTTCTGAGTGATCTATAAAACTCTTACATACAATGATTTCAATTAATGCTTCTCTTTACCAGGAAATGTCTTTTTAATTTTTTTTACCTGCTTTTCACTCAAGCAAAGCATTCCCTATAATCTCATGTTCCCTGATTTGAACCAGAAAAGTTGACTTTTTACAGAACATTTTCATTAGCTATTTGAAAATCTATGTAAGTAATGAGAATAAATGATCCTTCTTCTATACTTAATAGGAAGATACGATTTTCCTTTATTTAAAGAGACTATGTTGCCTTTTTCCCCCATAGGCTGGGATTGCTGCATCATCATTATCATCATCATCATCTTTTTTATGTCTATGGCACTTTATACTTTACAAAGGATTTTTACATATGTTATCTTCATGTCCCTACTTCTCTGTTTCCACCAGCCAGCCATGAGAGTGCAATAAGTGTATGCTGTTGAGTAAATGAGCAAGTGAGCAAATGAGCGATCATTGTCACGTCACATCGACATTAATCCAGAGTCTCAACTGGCTTGTGTCATCTCCAGTAGTATCTGCCTAGGACTGGCTTATTCTCTGGAACTTCATCATACTTGACAATGGATTTTTTTTATCTGATGTTAATTAAAATTTGAAGGAGTTATGAGGGAAGAATACATTTCTTCCAGGATTGTGTTTAAAAAGCAAATTTTAGACAGATGAACAGTAATAACAAATGAGTAAAGGTTGAAAAACTGTCCTTCAGTTCCTGCCAACTTTTAATTATAGTAGTCTTGCTTTATTTGTGGTTTTACTTATCTCAGTTTCAGTTACCTGGGGTCCACCACAGTCCAAAATAATACAGAGACAATTTCAGTAATAAACAATTCATAAATTTTAAGTTGTGCGCCCTTATGTCAGCATGATGAAATCTCGTGGTGTCTTGCTCCCTGCTGCCCGGGGCATGAATCATGCCTTTCCCTGTGTCCCCACCTTATAGAACACCCCTCAAGTTGGTCATGTAGGAGCCCTCTTGGTGATCAGATGGACTGTGGAGGTATCACAATGCTTGTGTTCAAGTCACCTTTATTTTACATAATCATGGCCCCCGAGGTTAAGAGCAGTGATGCCGCAACTCAGATATGTCCAAGAGAGCCTGTACAGTGCTTCCTTTAAGTGAAAAAGTGAAATTTCTTAACTTAATAAGGAAAGAAAAAAATTGTATGCTGAGGTTGCTAAGATCTTCAGTAAGAATGTATCTATCCATGACATTGTGAAGGAGGAAAATGAAATCCATGCTAGTTTTGCTGTTGCACCTCCAACTGCCAGTTAGGCCACAGCACAGCGTAAGGCATAAGGGCTCAGTGAAGGTGGAGAAGGCACTAAATCTGTGGGGGAAGACATGGACAGAAATCATGTTTCAGTTGGTGGCACGTGTTGCACCAGAAAGCACTGAGCCTACAGAGGACATCAGCAAGGGACATCCTAAAATGAAAGACACCAAGCTGTTCACGGCAAGTAAGAGATAGTTACACAGATTCAGGAATAGATAGGAATAATTCAGACAGAAAAATATGAAAATCACTGAGTGGGGAGAGAAATAGAACATTCATGTAACTTTTATTATAGTATATTGTTATAATTTTTCTATTTTATTACTAGTATTCTTAATCTCTTAATGTCTAATTTTTATGTAAATGTTATCACATGTATGTATACAAAGAAACAGTATGTATGGGATTCGGTACTACCCGTGGTTTCAGGCATCCACTGAGGTCTTGGAAAGTGTCCACCATGGATAAGGTCTGGGGAGGACTGCTGTGTACATTTTGTCTTGGTGTGGAGAGAGTGAACAACATATACTAATTGTCTACTAAGTCTCGGGTGATATTAATATTATTGCACCTGATCTGGTCACATGTTATTTTTCTTTTGCTAATGCTGTGAGTAGTATCTCTTAAAATTCCTTACTCACTTATGGAAAGTATTTCTTTGTTGCTTCTCACAACAGTGAACTCTCTCATGGGTGCTTATCAGTCTATGACAAAAATGATCTTAACAAGTGTTGCTTACTCATTTGTTTTCATCTTGGTTGGGTGTATTGCTTCCCACCTGAATTGGCTGTTGCTCCAGCATCCCTTTAGTGAACAGCTAAGGTTTCAGGCTCTAGGTCCCTCTCATTTCCTGAAGTTGCCCTCATTGGTTGTTATTGGGTTCCTGCTCAGTGAAATTTATCCATAAAGTTGGAGAAACTACTGTCTGGGCTGAGATGCTGGCACTTGCTATGAGTTGTACAAATTATCAGCTGCTCTCTGGGACTCTCCTTGTCTTTTGGGTCCCAGAAGGCTCTTTCCAAAGGCAGAGAGAAACAGTGTTCCATTTACCTAGCTGACCTTTACCCTAGTGGGGGCGAATAAGAACAGCAATGGAAAGTATTCTCTGTTTATTTATTTTTCATTCAAATTTGTTGCTTTCACAGCAGCCATACAGAGAGCTCTATGTTGATACCCTGTTTCCATCAAGTACCCAAGTGATTGGCCAATGATTTTACAGTGTGGACTTGGCTGTTCTTGCCTTTAAGTTTTATAGTTTTCTCTGTTTTGCAACCCAATGAGTACCAAAGCATAAGTAAAATCACAAAGATTGTCATTATTTACCTTAATTTCAGGCCACATAAGCCACTTCGTGTGTGTTAGTTGCTGACATTTCCCCAGCAAAGGTGCATGGTTGGCTTTGTGGACTGAGAGACACATTAGCTTTGGTTCTGACTCTGTTGTCATAACACACACACACACACACACACACACACACACACACACACACACACACTGATGACTGCGATACCAAGGCGGCTCCCGGAGGCCGACACTACAGTTTGTTATAAAAAATATTGGTTTGGGTATTGTTGGCCAGGACATCCTTATTGTGTTATAAAAACCATCAAAGATTTTGGAATACTGACCTGCTAACATTGTCATTCATTTTTTATCCCTAGACATTTCTCAATACGGGAGAAAAGAACAACCTGAGAATAAATTGAACATAAAGGTGAAATATAAGCAAAGCTAAGTCCATCTCCTGATGCAGAATTTTAAGTATTTCCATGTGGATAGAGCCCGTGAAGGTTGGCAGCCTGCACTTCACAATGGTATCCCTGTTAATCTCTCCCAGAGTGCCTAAAGTCAGGACAAGTCAATAAATATTAAATATTTTTAATTGAAAATAAAATTACCTACATTTCTCAGAGATCTGGCTTTAGGTACTTCCAGTTGGACTTTCTTTTGCTTCTTTTGGAATTTATTGCTGCCAATTTAGAAGAGAACTTTTTCTCAACAGTAGAATGCTATTTTATAACTGGATGATTTGATTTTCCTAAAGGTATTTTTTGTTGGTATGGCTTTATTGCATGTACTTATGTACTATATTTCCATTCCCATCCTCATTTATTCCTGACATTTGTACATTTAACTTGCTAGGAAGTAATCCTATGCTTGTCCACTTCATTTTTCTATGTTATAACTTAGAAAGCAACTCACAGGGTTTCACTTTCACCACGGCAGGTCCTCTTAGCATAAGGACCACTATACTCAACCATGGCTGCCTCCTCCTCTTTGAAATCTTCTGGGGGAGAGAATGCGGCAGGGAGGATTCATCAAAGACTGGGTCTTTCACAGGTGGTGGTGGTGGTTGTGGTGTATCTGAAATCTTTTCTTGGACTCTGGCCACAAATCCTATTCATGGTAACTGAGAAGTTACCTGTAGAATGGAGGGAGGAGGAAGAGCAAGAGGTACTGGATTCTGCCCGTAAAAATGTTCTCCATTCATCTGATTATGAAGGCTTGTTTGTGAAGTTATGGAAGGAGGACATCTATAGGGCAATGTGCCCCCTACTGTTGGGTGAGTATGGCCAGAGGTAGGTCTATTCATGTGGTAGAACTGAAGGATGACCTGGAAGGATACTGGGAGGAGAGGGATAGCAATGGAAACTCCTACACTCCTACTTCGCTGTTTTCTGACTATTGCTCTGACTACTTGGGTGGCTTCCTCCACTACTTCCACTGCTGTAAGGGTAACTGAGTGAAAAAAGAGAGGTTCGGCTGCCTGCTGCCTCAAAAGCCATCTCCTGAGGAAGGTGCTTATGCACAAGGAAAGTTCAGGTGCCTCACAACCTGGGAGAATGGTGCACTCCTGTCTCAAACACCATCTCATCTTACTGCTCAAGCCTGCATTTATAGGGTTAGGGAGGGGAGGGCTTTTTCCCTAATCCAATTATATTTCTAGATTTTGCCACCCTGGGGGCACTATCCATTAATTTTTCTAGCTTTTATGCCCATTTGGCCCCTACCCATTTATATTTCTAAATGTTGGCAGTGCTCAGTGTAAGAACCTCCCCCTGCTACCAAGTGGGCAGTGGGGGAGACTTCCTAGTGCTCTGTCTACAGTAACATAAGTTGGATTTATCTGATTGACAGAAGCTGCCCTCACAGGCCTCTTTGAGGGAGCCATATTACTTGTTGGGTTAGGTACTAACCATTTGGTAGCCGTGGAGGATGAACTGGCTTCAGCATGTGATAGGGAGTGTGCCACCCAAGTGTCCCTTTCCCTGACCTGGGGGAATGGGAGGGTTTCTGAGTTGGAGGTGTTGTGTGCAGCAGCCCACCAATCTTCATATTCTGGGTGCTCATGTTTACTCCATGTCCAAAATCATCTAGAATTGTGTAGTCAATAGGTTTTCTAATATAACGAACCCATCATTCAAGGCCAGCAGGAGCAATAATTGTATTTGTCCTTGAATTGTTTTTATTGGTAGTCAAAATATCAATTTCTCTTCTGTAACTTTCTATTTATGAATATCAACAGTTTGTGACATATGGTGATGATTCCATCCTTTGTAGCTAGGATGCCTGGATACCTAGCGTCTGTAGCACATTTTTGGCCAAGGCCAAAATCAGATAGGTAACACTCGCTAAGGACTGGGTGGCATAGGCTTTAGGTTCCTTCCAGGGCTCACTGCTTATTTGCTGACTGGATCTAGCTGTTTTTATAGTAATTGGCCACCTATTCCAGATTCATGTAATTGTCCAAGAGGGCCCAGTGCCCACCCGCTCACCCAGATTCCCTCCTCCAGCAGCACCTGCAGCTCTTCCTATTCCCCCTCTCCCTCCTCCCCCTCTCCCTCCTCCTCCTCCCTGTCTTACTCCTTTTCCTTCTCTTCTTCCTCCTCATATAGACTGCAGAGGCAGTGGTACCCCAGCACAGAAAAACTGGAGACTGGGAGAAACTGATTATATTTTCTTTTAAACAGCCCAGTGCATGAGGTGAGTGAACACTATCAGATCCCTTGAAACTTAATTTTTAAAACACTTAATTCAGATTGGTATTTCACATGTTCATTTCTTCCTCCTTAAGTCTAATCAACACTTGATTGCTATATAAAACATATTTTAGTTATTCAGGGAATGTCTTTCCAGTAGATTGATATTTTTATTTTACTAAACAGTCTTAATTTTTTTTTAAATAAAAAAGCTCCTTTGACATATTTCCAAACGTCATCTCTTCATGTTTCATTAAAGCAGTGATTTGCAACTCCATTTCCTTTAGGGAAATGTTTGCCTTCTTAGTTCTGCAATGTTTATTTGGTTCTTGGTGCACTATTTCAATTCAAATTTGCTTCCACTTTAATAGCTTTATTTCTATGAAAAAATGTGTGGGTTTTACCAAAGTTAACCCAATGAGTCTCTGTGTCTAAGTTTCTCTTAACTTTTAGTTTTCTAAAGGTTCTAGAGCTTTATTTTCTTTATTTCTTTTTTAAGTATGTTTTATTGACTCTGCTATTATAGTTGTCTTGTTTATTCCTCCCCTTTATCCCCTCTGCCCGGCACCCCCTCCCTCTCACATTCCACTATCCGCGCCCCCCCACCGGCAGATCGTGTCCATGGGTTGTACATATAAGTTCTTTGGCTTCTCAATTTCCTATACTAGTTTTAACCCCTTCACATTGTCTATTTTGTGCCTACCAATTATGCTTCTTATTCCTCATTCCTTTTCCCCCATTTTCCCTTCCTCTTCCCCACTGATAGCCCTCCATGTGATCTCCATTTCTGTGATTCTGTTCCTGTTCTAGTTGTTTGCTTCAGTTTTTGTTTTTATTGATAGTTGTGAGTTTGTTATTATTTTACTGTTCATAGTTTTGATCTTCTTTTTCTTATGTAAGTCCCTTTAACATTTCATATAATAAGGGCTTGATGATGATGAACTCCTTTAACTTTACCTTATCTGGGAAACACTGTATCTGCCCTTCCGTTCTAAATGATAACTTTGCTGGGTAGACTAATCTTAGATGTAGGTCCTTGCTTTTTATGACTTTGAATACTTCTTTCTAGCACCTTCTTGTCTGTAAGGTTTCTTTTGAGAAATCAGCTGACAGTCTTATGGAAACTCCTTTGTAGGTAACTGTCTCCTTTTCTCTTGCTGCTTTTAAGATTCTCTCCTTATCTTTAATCTCAGGTAATGTAATTATGATGTGCCTTGGTGTGTACTTCCTTGGGTCCAAATTCTTTGGGACTCTCTGGGCTTCCTGGGCTTTCTGGAAGTCTGTTTCCTTTGCCAGATTGGAGAATTTCTCCCTTATTGTTTTTTTCAAATAAGTTTTCCATTTCTTGATCTTCCTCTTCTCCTTTTGACACCCCTGTGATTCAGATGTTAGAATGTTTAAAGTTGTCCCAGAGGTTCCTAAGCCTCTTCTAATTTTTTTTTTAATTCTTGTTTCTTCATTGTGTTTTGGTAGAATGTTTATTTCTTCCTTCTGCTCCAAACCATTGATTTGAGTCCCAGTTTCCTTCCCATCACTGTTCGTTCCCTGTGCATTTTCCTTTATTTAACTTTTCATAGCCTTCACTTTTTCCTGTATTTTGCCACTATACTCAACTATTTCTGTGAGCATCCTAAGTATCAGTGTTTTAAACTCTGCATCTGATAGGTTGGCTATCTCTTCATCACTTAGTTGCATTTTTTTTTTCTGAGCTTTGATCTGTTCTTTCATTTGGGCTATGTTTTCCTGTCTTGGCACACCTGTTACATAGTAAAGGGCAGAGCCTTAGGTATTTACCAGGGCCTGGCAACCCAAATTGCTTGTTGTGGTGCTGTATGTGGCAGAGGGGTCTGAGAGGGAACAATGCTGCTTGCTCAGCTTTCAACTGATTTTCAGGCACTTCCTCCACTACCAACAAGCAGATTGGGCCCTCCTGGTGCTCGTTCCCTGGTAGGTGGTTTTGTGTACATTCTAGGACCATGTGGTTCTCTACAACAGACTTTGGAGAGTGAGTCTGGGAGTTTCTCCCACTGATGTAAGCCCCACGGGTTTTTTTGTAGTTAGAGGTTTTGAGGCTTTATTTCCTCACACTGGACCTCTGGGTTGTGGGGCCTGTCTTACTCCCCAGATGTTCCTCCCAGTTTATCCACATGCAAATATGGGACTGCCAGCCACCACCTTGCCAGGAGTTGTCTCCACCCTGACTGTCCATCTCCACCCCTCCTGCTGGTCTGGAAGAATGTTTCTTCTTTAACTCTTTGGTTGTTGGACTTCCATACAGTTCAATTTTCTGTCAGTTCTGGTTGTTTTTTTGTTTTTAAATATGTTATTGTCTTTCTTCTAGTTGTGTGAGGAGGCAATGTGTATCTATCTATGCCTCCATGTTGGCCAGCAGTCCTAATTTTTAATATATTTAGGAATCACTATAATGGCTGTACCAATTAACATTTCCATGTATACTGTATAAAGGTTCCATTTTCTCCACATTCTCTCCAGCAATTATATTTTATATTTTTGATAATAGCCATCCTAACAAATGTGAGGTAATATCTCACTGTGGTTTTTATTTGCTGATGATTAGTGATCCTAAGCATCTTTCCAGGTACCTCTTGGCCATTTTTATGTTCTCTTTGATAAATGTTTATTCAGTTCCTTTGTTCATATTTAAATGGAATTATTTGATTTTTTGCAAATAATTGATTTGTATGAATTTAAAAAATATATTTTGAATATTAACTCATTTGACATATGGTTTGAAAATATTTTTTCCCATTCTATATAGGTTACTTCTTCAATTTAGTGATTCCTTCCTTTGCTGTGCAGAAGCTCTTTAGTTTGAGGTAGTCTTACTTGCTTATTTCAGCTTTTGTTGCCTGTGATTTTGGTGTTTTATCCAAGAAACCATTGACAAGACCAATGTCAAGAATCTGTTTCCTATGTTTTCTTTTAGTTTTACCCATAGGTTATTTGCCTCTTGAGAGTAATATTACCCAGCACTGGTGAACTTGACCCCAAACCCTTGTGTGTAGACCATGAAGCTAGCACAGTGTGCTTCATAAGTCTTTAAGCCACACTGCATTAAGAAATGATTTCATTAATTCTTTTATTTAATATTACTGTGAGCCTACTATGTGTTTTGTATCCCTACTCTTTTGTTAGGGATGGTGAAGAACAAAAAGAGGAATAAACTATTGCCTTTGACCTAAATGTATTTATATGTAGTTCCTTTTATTTTTTCCACTTTCCTTCTGATCCACTAGAATATTATGTGTCCCAAGGCATTTGAGATGTTTTCTAATATTTGATGGTGAATTTAACCCCAAAAAGGAATTCAAATTTTAATGTCCCTTCCCTCTATGGCTTAGATTTCCCTATTGAATTTCTATTCTCCCTGTGCCCTATGTGTACCTTTTTTTTTTGTCTTACTGAATATCTCCTCACCATTTCTTTTTGATTATAAGCCTATGGTGTGGGAATTGTGTCAGACTTTCTTTTGTACGATTTGTAGTGAATGTGTCACATCTGGAGGTTAATGAATGACAAATAATGAATGCTGGTGAAAAAGGATGGGTTCGCCAATGACTCTGGCCATGTCTGTTTTTTTAATGGAGGGGTTTCTCTGGTTGAGATGGAAATGGAATGCATTCTTTGGGTATTGATTAACAGATGGAATTTGCTTTGCTTTGTTCTGTAGCTATTATTTGGAAAGTTACTGTATTTTGAAGAGTAGTCATTTGTACCACAGAAAGTGCAATTTTTCAGCTGGTCCGTTACACCATCCTCTATAAATCTGTGGCTATTGTTGGACTCTGATTTTTCTCATATGTACTGGGATAAAGTGAATCACATTACTGAATAGAATCAACACCAGCTTTATCAGAAGCTGACAATGTTCACAGACTTTTTTTTAAATCCGAGAAAAGTTCTTAAAGCTTCTGTTAAGAAATAGCGATTTTCTTCCAAGATAATCTGAAATTTCTTAATGTAGCTATTGTGAAGCACAGAGAAGGAGGTGTGTGTGTGTGTGTGTGTGTGTGTGTGTGTGTGTACATGTAGTTTCCTTTAGTATTTATTTAGGGTAAGAAATAAATACAACTTTGCATACTTTTTCATTTTCTGGTGTTAAATACTGTCCATATAAGTCATAAAGGAAGATGATGCTAAGGCAAGGGCCAGTCTTTACAGGTTTAGGATGTGCCAGAGGTGTAATCATTATTAAACTCAGTGCTGGCGACTGGCAGCCGATGGCAAGTCCACCAGAGGAATGAATGCACGACCCAAAGGTACTGGCATCCTGCACTGTGAGACATTAAGAGACTTGTTGAGTCAGTTTTAATGTATACAGAGGAGTGCAGAGCACAAATGAGTATACATATATGAAGATTTCAGAGAAATAACTATGAAACAGACTTGTTTCATTAAAAAGCGTAGGCTCCGATATGTGTACTACATAGTTAACTTGTGCTAAGGGTCAGCAAAATGGACTAAATGGGCTTGAGTAAAAGTGACATATTTAAACACCAGTTTTTGAAAATCTTCACAGTAACTCAGTTTATTGATGGCAATGGGCTATGTGTTGGGCACTGAACAACCATTTTTCTATTACCTTCATGGAAACGTACTGGTGGACTGTAGGGAATTTGGAGGGATAGTTTAACAGGAGAGAGCACACAGTACATGATGACAGTTGGAAAGACAGGCCTGTGTGGCCAACATCAATTGTTTTGGCAACCGGTGAGCTCCTGTGCCTCCCCTCCTTCTCCCAGTGGAAATGGCACCACCACTTCCTCGAGGAAAGGCTCCTTTACGGTCCTCAGTCCCTCAGTTGTGGAGGCTGAACAACGGGGCCATTTTCTTATGGGCTCCAGCCTGTCCACAGATGACTGAGTTCCAGGAGTGGGCTTCCAAACCAGCCCAATCAGAATTCTTCCCTGGAAGTTTTGCAGACGTAAAGTGAGGAAGAGATAGAGTCCCCAGATGGTGGCAAAGCTGGGAGATATCAGGCATAGAAGCAGCTGGTGGCTGTATTTTCAATATATGGAAGAAGCTTGTCAGAGAGAAGAATGTCTTCAGGTGTAAAGAAGCACAGACAGGAGATAGCTTTGGAAAGCGCACATTTCTCTTTTCAGTTGCCCCCTAAGGCCTAGCCATATTTCGGTCTTTTTTATTACTGCTTGTCTGCTAATAAGTCCCTTTTTTGCTCAAGCTGCTTTGATTGGATTTCTTGCAATTTTCAAGTAAAAGAGTCTTGACACATAAAGCTGGTAAAGTATAAACCAGGGGGAAGAACTTAGGCACTAGAAAAAGCAAGCTGGTTTTGTTAAACCAAGTAAGCTTGCATTACTAAAAACTTCAGTCTACCTGTTTGAGTGGAGTGCATTAGATACACAACAAGAATGTTATTAAAACCTGATTTGTGTCTACATGAATCTGTTGTGTAGAAAACAAGATTAAATTTCAAAACTTGCCATATGTGTGAGATTAATATTTTATTCACTTCAGATTTCTCTCTCCCTCATCCTTCCACATGGAACTATTCAATTGGCATAAAATTCCAAGAGGAGTTATGTGCCAGCAGTCATAAGAATGCTAATCCAACCAGTATGTCACTCAAAGAGCATTCATTTCATACCACAGTGAAGTTCATACTCCACAAGATAGATGGAAGGCAAAGCACTTTCTTTTCCATGAGAGTAATCCTAGACTGTATGTAGATAATATCTAATAAATTAGAGGATGGCATATTTATAATTTTAAAAATATTTGTAATTTGTAAGATAGCAACCTGCAACATTTTTTAGCTACTTCCTAATAAGCACAGGACCTGAATCTAAGTGCAGGAGTCTCACTCGTTCATTTTATCACTTTATCACACGATGTGTACCTGCCCCCTCCCTGGGGCCACCTATTCCTTGGGACATGGGTGCTGCTCCCAATATCTATTTCCAATATCTGTCTTAACTCTACTGCTTCTTGATTGTGGACTATACTTCTCAGGTATCCATGGCACAGAGGAATGGATTCCCAGACTAGCAGCCTGGGTGGAGGTGGGAAACTTTGACATTTGTATATTCTGGAACATTAGATTAATCTCTGGGCCTCTTTTATTTATTGGTATGAAGAAATAATATCTTATAGAGTTGTTTTGCAAAAAAGTAATTAATTAATTGATTAACTAAAAATATTTATTGAGTGACTATTATCCGCAAGACACTCTCTTTGAAGCTGGCAGTGAACAAAGCAAACCAAAATCTCCAGTGGCCTAAAGCTTATTGTCTGATGATAGAGACAGACCATAATGGGTAAATATACACTATGTAAGAGAATGACTGAGGAGTGTTGAGAAGAAAATAAAGTGTAGAAAAGAATTAAGAAATGCATTTGAGTGCTGCAACTTTGAAAATGTGGCCAGGGAAGACTTCTCTAAAGTTCTACTTGAGAAAAGATCAAAAGGAAGGAAGAAAATGAGAAGCCATTTGGCTAGCTGGAGATACTTTCAAGTGGAAGGAACCCTGTATGCCAGGATTCTAACAAGGAAGCAAGCAAGGTGTGTCCGAAAAATAGGAAGGACATCATTATAGCTAGAGCACAGTTAGGTGGAGGAAAAGATCCTGGGGTACCATCTAAGTCCCTGCAAGGACTTTGGCCTTCACTTTGAATCATACAGAAGTTAATAAATAATTGCTGGGTGAAGCACAGGTTTGGTTTGACCTCACCCACCTGGTTCTACTTTCATCAGTAGCGTAAAATGTTAGAGCCATGGTCACATTGTATCATGGTCTTTACACAGTGTAAAAAAATGCCTCTGAACTTCTCAGGAATGCCTGCTGCAGCTGGCTGCCACTTCATTACTGGAGGGAATGGTCAAAGCTGGCTTAGAATCTGCAATGTAGTAGGCTGATATTTTTACCAATGACCTGTAAATGTACCAATTGGTGCATTTCTTAGGAGCAAAATCTGATAGTAATCATATTTCCTTTCTATCACCATGGATAGAACCTAATTAAATATATTTACATAGCAGTTTTAGAACCATTAGGGAAGCTAATTATACAGTGTTCAGGAGAGCATAAAAATATAAACACAAAGTGAGGTGATCACTGAGGAAGAGTCACACCTGCTGGGTTTCCTGTATGACCTTGATTCTGAGATAGAATTGTAACGGGAGGAAAGTTGGTCCATGATGTTGCAAGTGAGGTTACTACTCCCTCTGTGTTCACAGATGTTCCAAACTAGCTCTACTCATCTCTGAGAAAATCAGAAAATTAAGATTAGAGATGTGAGCAAATGAGCACTTGCTATTCAAAACAATAATTTAAAAAACTCCCTTGTTACAGTAAGCAAACAAAAAACCAGCTGCGAAGTAAAATGTGGCTTTCTTGTTTTTTCTCTTATTTGTTTTAGGAAAGTATTTAAACAACACTTGCTGGTTCTGAGCCCTGCTGGTTGAGCACAGTTCAAGCTCCCAAACAAAAACCAAATCTAGCCCTTTCATTTAGCAGTGTTCATCGATACCATATTTTTTTTTTCTAAGCACACTTATTTTTCTCTCACCATCTTCCTCTCTTGCAAAATAATAGGACCTATTGACTTTTTGGTCACAAGTATTTTGCAAGAATTTTCAGTGTATAGTATATTTAAAATGAAGAATCTATAATTCAGGTGAAGAGAATGAATTTCATGGATATAAACAATCTTTTTATGATATGACTTATGGTCATGGTGGCAATTACATTCACTAAATGTGTTTGCAACTAATTGGAGTAAACATCCCTGAAATCATAGGCATTTTAGTCTTTTCAAAATAAACACATTTGTTAGTAATGTCTATGAAATATCATATAGAGTATCTAATGCATCTACGATTTTTACATTTTCAAGGTAACTGTGGGAATGAGATTTGTTGAAATAGATTGATAAAGAAGAAAATTGAAGTAAATAAGATGAAGGAGCAGGGAAGATGGGAGATTTATATTTTTCTAGACTGGATAATTATGATCTGACTCAGTTTAAATTGGGCTCTGTGAAAACCGGTCTTGTGAGTTGCCTAGGCAAGGTGAATTTGTGTTCAATGAATTTTAGATATTTTCAAATTTCATTACTTTTGTAAAAACTTGATTAATTAGGAGCTATAATTCAGCATATTGTATGGACATTTATTTTGATGAATTGAAGTTGGCAGGAGGAAGGTGTTTGTCAATTGAAATGTTTGGTTTGTCAGCACCCCCTGACTCTCTCAGGAAAGTGTCTTCTTCTCAATTCCTTACTATAGGATTTAGTGGATGCCACCCTCTTTTTCACAGAATGTTTTCTTCCCAACCAGTGACTGGGTGAAGAGTGGGCAACTGTTCCAAGCTAGGACAGCCATGATACCTAATCTCACAGCTGCAGGCATCAGTTTCAAAATAGTCATATATGACCCAAACTGGCCCAAATCAGAATATTCCCCCATTTTTAAATTGAATCTAATAATAGAACAGTACTTATGAAACCAATGTACCCATGGGTCAGGTAGGACCGCATAAGAGATAATGAATTATCAGAAGAAAAAAAAGCAGAGTCCAAGTCCTGAACTTGAACTTGAACTACCTCCTGGTTCCAGCTGTGCTTTAGACACAATCCTATCCATATTCTCTCAGGTAGTCAGAGCTGGCACTGTCTTGTTGCCTGAGATTAGGAATGCTCAAGGCCTAAGATCTGGGACCTTGAGATAAGATTTCATTTTATTTCTCATCAGAGACTGGGCAATATTTTTCAACTCATTTAGAAATATGGAAAACCCAAAAGTAAGTTTCTCTTCTTAGGTTTTCAGTACTTAAATTGTTTATTTGTGTTTACTAAGGTGCTTTAAAAAACTTATTTATGGCCCTGGCTGTGTGGCTCAGTTGGTTGGAGCATCATCCCATACACCAAAAGGTTGCAGGTTCAATTTCCAGTTAGGGCACATATCTAGGTTGTGGGTTTGATCCCCAGTCTGGTCAAGTACAGGAGGCAACCAATCGATGTTTCTCTCTCACATCTATATTTCTCTCTCTCTCTCTGAAATCAATAAACATATCCTTGGGTGGGGATTTAAAGAAAACCTTATTTATGTTTGTCCTTCACTGAGATGTAACTAACATGCTGCATATGTAGCAGACATTTTAGGCAGGAGCTAAAATTACAAACAGGCTGTTTGAAAGGGAACTTAAAATATGACGTTTAAATTTTTTAGTGTGTATTTTTTTTGGTTCACATTTATGTAGTTTTATCTTTATAAAGAGAATTCCTGTTATGATAACCAATAAGGATTTATACTTCTATCTGGGCATTTTTATCGTGCTACATAAAATGTATATTTTATCACACACACCTGCAATGAAACCCATAATGATGCAATTTGCCATTACTAAAATTAAGATAATCTGTATTTATCACTGGTTCTTTGAAAAATGTTCCAGTGATAAATGCAAGCTCAGCTGTAAATTTTAAGTCAGTTTAGATGATTTTTGTTGCTAAAAGTCCATCTTGCATTGGTTTTTATGCCGGCCATTCATGAAAACAGTTCCTGTCTGTGGCCTGCCAGAAGTCTGTTGAAGCATACCACTATCATCAAGGTTCATATGCAGACAGACGTATTGCTATCTTTGACATCAACAGATGTAGCATTTTCATACCATACAGAAAGTAATGGTGCCTGACATTTCTGGGTTGAAAGCCCTTCTTCGTTTCTTGCACTAATGGAAATGGACTTTGTGGCTTTCTTGTGCACTTCAAAATTGTATGTAAATGTTTCTATAAAAAGGTTTTTTTTTATTATCTTATGGAAGTTGGGAAATAAAGGTGAAAGGAGAAAATTGCCAAAGAAACCAAAGATGATTTAAAAAATAGTTTAAATTCTATGAATCGAAAACAGAATTGAGATGCAAGTAGTTTGCACTTGTTGTATGTCTGTGTGTGTGGATGGTAAGTTTTATGACATTTCCATAGGGGACTAAAAGATAGAATATTTCTGAAGAAAGATATTCAAACAACTAAAATATACCTGAAATATTCCTGGTCTCATTTCTTATTTAGTTGTTATTCTGTTGTTAAGCAGAGAATGAAAGCCCTAGCTTTGATTTTGAAGAAAAGCCAACTATAATGTTGAATGGGGCGGCACTAACACCCAGGATTTTCACAAAGTCCACTTGAACCAGCTATATTTGGACAGTTTCCATTTTCTAATGAACTGCTGAAGTGTTAAACAGGGTAACTTAATTTTTATTACCTGAATTTTTTCATGGTGGGGAGATACTTACTGAAGAAAGAATTAGTAGCTGAATATAGTAGAACTGTGTTGAGGTAGATGGTATTTATATCCTGAAAGAGAAAAACTTCATTTTTTTTTACAAAAATTGGTGAGTTTATTATACATTAATTATTCCTCATTTTTTAAAAATAGTATTTGGAATAAAACACAGGCAGGTGTTTATAGAGTTTAGATGAAGACTTGGAACACTAGCCATCTGGCCTCCCTCACACCCACGTCAGAAACCCCGAAGACACCTACCTGTATGGTCTGTGGCCCATGGAGCACAAGTTGAAAACAGCTTCTAGGCTATGCACATGATAATGAAAGCTCCAGCAGACACTAGAAGGTGTAGCTTAAAATTCTTAAGTAATGATATAGAAAACTACATTTTTAATCTTAGGTATAATGTGGATGATACTCTCTCATATTGCGAAAGCTTGAGGTTGACAGGCAGTGCTGCACTCACACAGCACAGTAGGGGGCGCTACGGCAGTGGAAGCAAATGGGTGACTACCGAGGACACTCTTCCAAAAGAACTTTCTTTGAAATTTTTGTGACCATTAGCCTTAGTTTATATATTTTCTATTTTTAAAGGTTTTAATATCTCTTGTGAAATTCTTTTAATAATACAAATATTTTAGTTACAGGAATATACATTTGTGAAGAAAATGTAGATTGCATAGAAAAGTAAAAATGAGAAAAAGAATTGTGACACATTATCTCATCATCCAGGATAATACTATTAAAAAATTGGCTACTGCCCTGGCTGGCGTAGCTCAGTGGATTGAGTGCCGGCTGGAAACCAAAGTGTCCCAGGTTTGATTCCCAGCTAGGGTACATTCCTGGGTTGCAGGCCATAACCCCCAGCAACCGCACATTGATGTTTCTCTCTCTCTCTCTCTCTCTCTCTCTCTCTCTCTCTCTCTCTCTCTCCCCCTTCCCTCTCTAAAAATAAATAAATAAAATCTTAAAAAAAATTGGCTACTATTATTCAGTCATTTTTCTATGAAAAAGCACATTTAAAAAGTAATCTTTTAACAACATATATTATAGTGATATTTCCCTTCTTTTTAAATATCAAGTTATATAATAAACATCTCTCCTAATTAAGTATTATCTAGAAGGATTTATAATTGTTACATGATATCATTTCCTATTAATGTATAAAATTTTAATTTTTTATTGTAGGAAACTTGCACAGTGCACAATTATTTTCTGTATAAACTGGCTCTGTTTTACATTTTAGTAGCAGTTTGGTAATATTTAATAGAGTAGGAGCTGTGCATATCTTATAGCCTTGCAGTGTGATTTTAGTTACAGACCTGAGAGAAACTCTTGCCAAAGTGTTGTGGAACAAAAGTGCACATTGCTGCATTATTTACAATATAGCAAATTGTTCTGTCACTTGGATATTATATTATACATTAAGCCTATTTACACCATGGAGAATGCATGGACTTGCATATTAAGTATAGCACACAGCAGTACAGTACAGTGAGTAGAATTTGCACAAACCTGTTCTATATTGAGTCAATGCAGATGAGTCTCCAAAATTTAGGATTAGGGTAAAAAATGATAAAAGGATTCCTGGTATATGATTTATAAAAAAATTAACCATGAGCCCTGGCTGGTGTAGCTCAGTGGATTGAGCGCGGGCTGGGAACCAAAGTCCCAGGTTCGATTCCCAGCCAGGGTACATTCCTGGGTTGCAGGCCATAACCCCCAGCAACCGCATATTGATGTTTCTCTCTCTCTCTCTGTCTCCCTCCCTGCCCTCTCTAAAAATAAATAAATAAAATATTTTAAGAAAAATTAACCATGAGTATACTATACATTGTTTATGATAATCCCAGCAGCACAGCTACCTAGTGAATTCCTTCCAGACTGATGCGCTGGTGCTAGAGGTGAAATATCCATGTTTTATCTAATCCTAGTCCTCCCAATTGGAGACATGATTCTAGCCCTTTTTCCTATTCAGGGACGTTGCTCCAGTAATTCTTCCCTCTTTCCCTTGCATCATCAATTTTTCTGTTCTCCTGGACCACTTTCACTGTTAAAAATAACCCATTCACCCCACTTTTCTCCACTGCTAGCTAACATCTCACTTTTCTGTTTCTCCA
This sequence comes from Phyllostomus hastatus, assembly GCF_019186645.2. Classification (NCBI taxonomy): domain Eukaryota; kingdom Metazoa; phylum Chordata; class Mammalia; order Chiroptera; family Phyllostomidae; genus Phyllostomus; species Phyllostomus hastatus. Next base: position 5,951,424 of record NW_025334017.1, on the reverse strand, counting down.
TTTCAGACAAGTCCATAGATATCATCGAAGACAAATGGTGAGAAGGAGCATAATGAGTACTCTATCTTACACACCCCTCCATTCTCCCTTCCTATGTACAAAGTAGGTGTAGGATATCTTCTCATATTGTTCATGGCAGGCTGGTGGTGTTATTTCACAAGGGAAATAACAGTTAAGTCTCAGATGCTTTCTATATACAGAGCGACTAAAATTAAGGGATACAACAAAATTCAGAGACTCTACAACATAACATTGACAATGTCCAGAATCCAATAAAATTACTAGGGATGTCAAGAAATAGAAAAACATGGCCTGTAACCAGGAGAAAAATCAGTCAGTAGAAACAGATCCAGAAGTGAGTATAATGATTGAACTAACAAATAAGAACCTGAAAATGGACTTCCAGACAAGATGGAGGCGTAGGTAGACACTGTGTCTCCTCACACAACCAAAATAGGGATAACAACAATTTAGAAATAGAATAACAACCAGATCTGACAGAAAATTGAACTGTATGGAAGTTGGACAACCAAAGAGTTAAAATAGACACGTTCATCCAGACCAGTAGGAGGGGCAGAGTCGGGCAGCTGGACGGAGAGGGGTTGTGGCATAAGGAGCGCTGGGACCAGGTGTGTAAGGCATCCCGGGTGCACAAAACTGTAGCCGGCAGACCCTGGGTGCACAGGTGGTGGCTGGCAGACCCTGGGTGTGGGGTGGCAACTGGCAGACCCAGGCAGGCGGCAATTGTGAAGCAAGGCACTGCACACAAGGTGCCTGGCTGTCCAGGTCACATTCGAGTGCAGATACATGAAGCGAAATTGGGCAGTGAGACAGACTGCACCACCCAGGGTCCCAGCACCAGGAAATAGAGCCTCGGGACACTGATTGAGAACACCTGTGGGAATTGAGGTGCCGGAGAGACTCCCAGCCTCACAGGAGAGTGAGTTGGAGAGACCCATGGGATCCTAGAACGTACACAAGCCCACCCACTTGGGACTTAGCACCAGAAAGGCCCAGTTTGCTTGGGGGAAGTGGCGGAAGGGACTGAAATCTGACAGAGAGGGGAGCAAGTGCCATTGTTCCCTCTCAGACCCCGCCCCCATCTACAATGTCACTACCCAGCAACTGGGTTGCCCTGCCCTGGTGAACACCTAAGGCTCTGCCTCTCACACATAACAGGTGCAACAAGACAAAAAAAAAGAAAATGGCCAAAACTGAAGAACAGATCAAAACTCAACAGCAAATACAACTAAGTGACCAAGACATAGCCAACCTATCAGATATAGTTCAAAACACTGGTGATCAGGATGCTCACAGAATTGGTTGAATTTGGTCACAAATTAGATGAAAAAATTCAGGCTATGATAAATGAAATGAAGGAAAATGTATAGGCAAGCAATAGCAATGGGAAGAAAACTGGGACTCATGTCAATGGGGCAGACTAGAAGGAAGAAAGAAACAGCCAAACAGAAAAGAACGAAGCGACAAGAATTCAAAAAAATGAGGAGAGGCTTAGGAACCTCCAGGACATCTTTAAACATTCCAATATCTGAATTATAGGGGTGCCAGAAGGGGAAGAGGAAGAGCAACAAGTGGAAAACTTATTTGAACAAATAATAAAGGAGAACTTCCCCATTCTGGCAAAGGAAATAGACTTCGAGGAAGTCCAGAAAGCTCAAAGAGTCCCAAAGAAGTTGGATCCAAGGAGGAACACACCAAGGCACATCATAATTACATTAGCCAAGGTAAAAATGAAGGAGAGAATCCTGGAAGCAGCAAGAGATAAGGAAACAGTTACCTACAAAGGAGTTCTCATTAGACTGTCAGCTGATTTCTTAAAAGAGACCTTACAGGCAAGAAGGGGTTGGAAAGAAGTGTTCCAAGTCCTGAAAGGCAAGACCTACACCCAAGGTTGCTCTATCCAGCAAAGCTTTCATTTAGAATGGAAGGGCAGATAAAGTGCTTCTCAGATAAGGTCAAGTTAAAGGAGTTCATCACCACCAAGCCCTTATTTTATGAAATGTTAAAGGGACTTATCTAAGAAAAAGAAGATAAAAAACATGTAAAGTAAAATGACAGCAAACTCATAATTCTAAACAACCACACCTAAAACAAATAGAAAAACAAACTAAGCAAACAATTAGAACAGGAACAGAACCATAGAAATGGAGATCACATGGAGGGTTAGCAACAGGGGAGTGGGAGGAGGAGAGAGGGGAAAAAATTACAGAGAATAAGGAGCATAGATGGTAGGTAGAAAATAGACAGGGGGAGGGCACGAATAGTATGGGAAATGTAGAAGCTAAAGAACTTATGACACATGGACATGAACTAAAGGGGGGGCATGTGGGTGGGAGAGGGTGTGCAGGGTGGAGGGGAATGAAGGGGGTAATGGGACAACTGTAAAAGTATAATCAATAAAATATATTTTAAAAAATAAATGCACATAAAATAAAACTAAAAAGAAAAAAGGAACCTGAAAATGGCTATTATAACAACCTATAACTATTTAAGGGAAAAGACATGTATAACAAAATATGAAATAGGAGATATAAAACAGAGTGACATGGAACTTCCAGATACTAAAATTATAATTTTTAAAATAAATATTTCAGTGAATGATATCAAAACAGATTTTGTGCCAAAGAAGAGGAGATGAGTGAATTTGAAGATGTAAGAACATAATCTAGCCCCAGCTGGTGTAGCTCAGTGGATTGAGTGAGGGCTGCAAACCAAAGGGTTGCTGGTTCGATTCCCAGTCAGGGCACATGCCTGGGTTGCAGGCCAGGTCACCAGTGGGGGCCACATGAGAGGCAACCACACATTGATATTTCTCTCCATCTCTTTCTTCCTCCCTTCCCTTCTCTCTAAAAATAAATAAAGTTAAAAAAAAGAACTGAATCTAAAAGGAAGCATATAAAAAAGTGACTGGAAAAAATAAGTGGATTTTCAGGTGCCTGTGGAATAATGTTGTGGTCTAACATATGTGCAAATGGAGTCCCAGAACAGAAAAAAGAAGAGGGGCAGAAAAAATATTTGAAGGTTTAATGGCCAATTTTTTTCAAAATTTTATGAAAATCCTAAACTCAAATTCAAAAAGCTCAAAAAAATCCCAGCAGAACATATACACATATACTCATGTACCCACGCATTCACAGAAACACACCAAAACCCATTATGATGGAATAGCTGATAATCAATAGTAAAGAATAATATTAAAATAAGCCTGATTAATATAGACACACTTTACACAGAGCATGGTTTCTCAACCCCAGCACAACTGAACACCTGGGCTGGAAAATCCTTTGCTGTGGGAACTGCCCTGTTCACTGAAGGATGTGTAGCAGCATCCTTCACCTCTACCCACTAGATGGCAGTCACAACACCTCCAAGCGACAATCAAAATTTTGCTTGTTGACATTGACAAAGGTCCCTTGAAGGGACAGTTGCCCAAGAGCCACAGTGTATAAAAACAAAAATAGAATTAACTGCATACTTATCAGAAAATTTCAAACCAGAAGACAGTGGTACAACATTATTAAAATGGTAAAAGGAAAAAAAACAAAGTGGAATTCTGTATTCCTCAAAAATATCCTTCAAAAAACATTTTTATTTCAATAAAACTAAATCTGAGAGAATTCATTGTTAACAGATTGCATAACAGGGAGCGTTAAAGTTTTCTAGACTGAAGAAAATGATACCAAGTGGTAACATTTTTAAAAAAGAAGGAAGAACACCGAAAATAGTATAATGTAGTAATATAAAAGACTTTTCATCCTTTTTTGGTCAGTCTCTTTAAAATGTCCTTTACTGTTTGAAGCAACAATAATAATGCATTGTGAGATAAATTACAATAAGACAAACCATGGAAGAGGAGAGATGGAAGTTTACACTGTATGCTAAGAGATGTAATATTTGAAGGTAGCTCGAGATAAGTTACATACACATATTATAAGCCCTAAAGCAGCCAGTAAAACAAGTAAACAAAGTCATAGAAATTTTAAAGATAGAGGATAAAATGGAACACGAAAAAAACTCAGTTATTCAAAACCCCAGGAGGGAAAGAAGAATAACAGAACAAAGAATAGTGACAGCAAATAGAAAGCACACAGCGAGATGATGAATGTTGATAGTTACATTAAATATAAATTATCCAAATACTCCAATTTAGAGATAGAGATTGGTAGACTGGATAAAAGCAAGACCAATGATATGCTGTCTAAGTATATCAGCATTTATCTTCTAAGAAATAAGAATATTCTCCTGTCTACCCATAATAACCACACACAAAGATATGTTTTGATAACACTGACTTTTTAAAAGAATTCAAACAGTTGTCTTGTAAAATTTCCCATATTTGTGTTTTTCTGGTTGTTTTCTCTTAAATAAGGGTTAAAATTTTTTGGCATGAATACTGTGTGAGTGATCTTGTATAATCCTGATTGCATCATATGAGGAGGCATATTAACAGAAGGGTGACCATGTAATTTATAATTTAAATGAGAACACTTTTGAGAGGGAAAAGTGGTATCACTACTAAGTATTCTAAGATATCAAGTGAACGCTGAGCATGTCTCAGGTAAACTGGGAAATGGTCACCTAGTTGCTGGTGACTCTAAGTTTGATCATTTGGCTCAAGTGGCATTTATCAGAGATCTGCAATGTGAAAGTACTTTTTTCCTATGTAATGGTTAGAATGTGAGATAATACATTGAGAACATGTGGATATTATGTTCCTTCATTGTATTTTACATAACGGCTTTAGCACCCACTCAGGAGTCTTGCTTAAATAAATTACTATATTTGAGTAGAAAAAAAAAGCTTTCTTTTTCTGTCATTTCTTCTGAGTTCATCAGTTGGAATTCTGATGTAAAGACCTCTTCTTAAGCTCCTCTTTGTCCTTTTAGCATCCTTATAGAGTCATACAGTAAAATCATTATTCTTTATTATGCTCAAATCATTAGTAAAAACAGCCCATGGGAGCCCTTGCAATCTGACTTCTGTGTTGTTCAGATCTACTATTTATTTTTTTTAGTTATTTCTTGTTTTATGTTGAAGATGTTCCAGTTTAAATTTGTAAATTTCCTTTTTCGTTGGTTTATCTATGTAGGTAGCTGAACCATGCTGTTTTAGTTATTAATCTTTATAGTTTTATTTTTATTTCTATATTTTATTATTTTATTTTAAATTTATTATTTTTTCTTTTTTCTTTTTTATTGAATTTATTGGGGTGACAGTGGTTAACAAAATTTTATGTTTCAGGTGCACAATTCTACACTACATCATCTGTACACTGTATTCTATTCAACACCCCAAGTCAAGTCTATGTCCCTCACCATTTATATTCTTATACCTTCCCCTGCTACACCCCTCAATTATCATACTGTTGTCCATGTTCATGAATTCCATCTTTTTAAATTTTTTGCTCAATATTCCCCCTCCCCCCCACACTAACACCTCCCACAGCTTTCAGCTTGCTCCCTATGTATGAGTCTGTCTCTATTTTGCTTGTTAGTTTATTTTGTTCATTGGATTCCACACATGAGTGAAATCATATGGCCCTTGAAAAGGGTGCCTCTGTCTCTTACCATCTCTGTCTGGCTTATAGAGACCAGGGTGCTTTTCACAGCCAGCTGTTATGTGGGTTCCTCTTTCTGGCTCTGGTGCTCTGGGCTGGGGAGTGCTGCTTGGGGTGTAGATCCCATTCTTCTCAGGCAGAACCTGCCATAGCTGAGAAATCCCTTGGGAAACTTAGCCGCAGCCTGTGGGAGTGGGCTGACCCTTTTCACGTCTCTGCCCTTCCTACCATTTTCTATATGGCTTCTTCTGTAAACCAGTCCTTGGTTATAAGGCTTCTCTTCAGCTAGTCTTCAGTTGGCTATTCGGCTATTCAGGCTGATTGTTCTATAATTGAGTTGTAATTCCAAGACAGTTCTGGGAGATGAGTATAGCTTCCAACTACTCTGCCACCATTTTGAATCACTTGATCTTTAGAATTTTAAAATCTGGTCATTGTAATCCTCTATTATTATTATTGTACTTCAAAAATTTCTAGACCCTTTTGGATTTTTTCCTATGCACTTTGGGATTCACTTATGTAGCTCCCCCCAAAAAAACTTGGTAACTTTCTTAGGATTGCACCAAATTAGAGTACTGAACTGGGGAGAACTGACGTATGTTTACCATGCTATATTGCTGTGTCCACGGAGAGGTCATGCCTTTCTATTTGCTCTCTGTCTGTCTGTCTCTCATCTGTCTCTCTCAGCTTGAGAAGATTTTTAAAGTCTTCTTTAAAGTTTGTTCTTTAAAGTTTATTTTTAAGTGTTTTTCTACTACTTGCAGGTTTTTATTTTTCAGTATATTTTCTAACTCGTATTATTTTACATTTATGAAGGCTCTTTCTTTTTCTCACCTAAGCATATTTTTTTCATTGCTCTCAGAGAGAGGAAGGGAGAGAGAGAAGCATTGGTGTGTGAGGGAAGCATTGGGGATTGTATGCACCTAGATCGGGGATTGAACCTGCAACCTAGGTATGCACCCTGACTAGTAATCAAACCCACATCCCTTTGGTTACCAAGCAATGCTCCAACCAAGTGAGCCAGCCTGGCCAGCACAACAAGGCCCATTTGTGTGCTAATTTGATATCCTGCTAAGATTATTTAAATTCCTTTAATGTTTGTGTTAGTTTTTATCATTGATTGCCTAGGTTTTTAGGGTCACTACCATGACATCTACAAAATAGAGACAGTTTTACTCCCCTGCTATTTTTATGCTTTTCATTGTTTTTGCTTTTCAGACAGCCATGGCTCACAGCTACCCTGCAGCTGCAGATCTGTAGTAGAGCAGGGCACGCTCGCCTTCTTCAGGACTCAGTGGGGGGACGTCCAGCAAATCTGCAGTGTTCTCACTATACACACACACACACACACACACACACACACACACATTTTTAAAATGAGTATTGCATTTTGTTAAAGATCTTTTAGCATTTGTGGAGATAATTATATGATTCATTTTTACTGGAAGTTACAACATGAATTACATCAATATGATTTCCTATATTTCTGGAAACATTTTATTTGGTCATGATTGATTTATCATAATTTTCAAAATGTTTTTCTGGTTTCTGTTTGCTAATGTATTATTGAACAGTTTTTCAGTGATATTTATAAGGGAAGTTGTTCTGTAGATTTGTGTGTGTATACATACTATCTTTATCAGGTATAGGTGCATATGTTATACTTGTTTCATAGACAGGATTTAGAAAATTTCCTTTATTGTCTAAGCCTTGGACAATTTAATAAGCATTGGAGTCATGTGGTCTTTGAAGAATTGGTAGAATTCCATTCAACCATTGTGGCCTGGCACTTCTTGGAGAGGGAGGGAGGAGTCCTTTGATGACCTTATTTTTTCTGGGAAAAAATTCTAATTGTGCTTTCTCTATCACTGGTGTGATTTTTTTGTTTTTGAATTTCTCTTCACAAGAAAAAGAGCCTTTATTTTACTAGTTGATATTGAAAGTTTGTATGAGCTTACACATTGGAAGTGAATGATTAAATCAATGAAGTGTAACTGACAGCCTCCCAAAGCTTTCTAATTTGATTGAGGGAGGCATTCTTGGGGCCAGAAGTTGGACAGTGAATAAGGGAAAAAACACCAGAGAGAAAACATTGATTTCATGCAGTGGGGAGGGGAAGTCACCAATAAGTGGAAAGAGTAAAAGGAGGCAAAACTGAAGAGTAGAAAGGGACTAAAAGAGGATGTCGCCATTTTTTCAATCCACCCACTTTCTTATAATCCTGAGGACAAACGGAAGTCACGGGAGCTCTTGCCCTTCAGGAAGTGCAAGCAGCTTGGTCTAACCTGACTTCTGAAAATGCATATTATCTTAACTAGAATTTAATTTGAAACCATAAAATTAACTATAAAAACTTGGTGTAATAATTCTCATTGAATCATTTGTGGATGATTTTGTATGTTCTTCTATGCCACCAAAAGCACTTTAATTATCTAATTTCATACACACAGACAAATACATATCTGATGCATAGAAATTTAGACAACTTGAGTAATAATTGGGGAATTGAATAAGAGTTAAAGAAAAATAGTTAGTAAATGTAATACATCACATAAACAAAAGCAAAGACAAAAACCACATGATCATATCAATAGATGCAGAAAAAGCATTTGATAAGGTACAGCACCCATTCATGATAAAAACACTCGGCAAAGTGGGAATAGAGGGAGCATTCCTCAACATAATAAAGGCCATATATGAGAGACCTTCAGCCAACATCATACTCAATGGCCAAAAATTAAAATCTTTTCCACTAAGATCAGGAACAAGACAAGGCTGTCCACTTTCACCACTTCTATTCAATATAGTACTGGAAGTTTTAGCCACAGTAATCAGACAAGAAAAAGAAATAAAAGGCATTCAAATCAGAAAGGAGGAAACAAAACTGTTAATGTTTGCAGATGACATGATAGTATACATAGAAAATCCTATAAACTCTACCAAAAAACTGCTTGACCTAATAAATGAATTTGGCAAAACAGCGGGATACAAAGTCAATATCCAGAAATCAAAGGCATTTCTGTACACCAACAATGAAACAGCAGAAACAGAGATCAAGAAAAAAAATCCCATTGAAATAGCAAAAAGAAACATAAAATATCTAGGAATAAACCTAACCAAAGAGGTAAAAGACCTGTATTCAGAAAACTACACAACACTGAAGAAAGAAATCAAGGAAGACACAAACAAATGGAAACATATACCGTGTTCATGGATTGGAAGAATTAATATCATCAAAATGTCCATACTACCCAAAGCAATTTACACATTCAATGCAATTCCTATTAAAGTACCAATGGCATATTTCACAGACATAGAACAAGCACTTCAAAAATTTATATGGAATTATAAACGACCCCGAATAGCTGCTGCAATTTTTGAGAAAGAAGAGTAAAGTAGGAGGGATCACAATACCCGACACTAAACTATACTACAAGGCCACTGTAATCAAAACAGCCTGGTACTGGCATAAAAACAGGCACATAGACCAATGGAACAGAACAGAGAGCCCAGAAATAAACCCAAGTCTCTATGGTCAATTAATATTTGACAAAGGAGGCAGCAACATAAAATGGAATAAAAATAGCCTCTTCAACAAATGGTGTTGGGAGAACTGGACAGCCACGTGCAAAAAAATGAAACTTGAGCACCAACTTACACCACATACAAAAATAAATTCAAGGTGGATAAAATACTAAAATATAAAACGTGACACCATTAAAGTCCTAGAAGAGAACGTAGGTAGGAAAATCTCAGATATTTCATGAAGAAACTTTTTTACTGACGTGTCCCCTAGAGCAAGGGACATAAAGGAAAGAATAAACAAATGGGACCTCATCAAAATTAAAAGCTTCTGCACAGTTAAAGAAAACAGTATCAAAATTAAAAGAGAACCAACTGTATGGGAAAACATGTTTGCCAATGATACCTCAGACAAGGGTTTAATCTCCAAAATATATAAAGAACTTACAAGACGGCACTCTAAGAAGACAAGGAATCCAATTAAAAAGTGGGCAAACGATTTGAACAGACAATTCTCTAAGGAGGACACACAGAGGATCCAAAGACACATGAAATGATGTTCAATATCGCTAGCTATCAGAGAGATGCAAATTAAAACCACAATGAGATACCACTTCACACCAGACAGAATGGCCATCATAAACAAAGCAACAAGCAACAAGTGTTGGAGAGGTTGTGGAGAAAAGGGGACCCTAGTGCATTGTTGGTGGGACTGCAGAATGGTACAACCACTATGGAAAGCAGTATGGAACTTCCTCAGAAAACTAAAAATGCATCTGTCTTTTGACCCTGCAATTGCACTGCTGGGACTCTATCCTAAGAACACTAAAACACCAATTCAAAAGAACCTATGCATGCCAATGTTCATAGCAGCACAATTTACAATAGCTAGATGCTGGAAGCAACCAAGATGCCCATCAGTAAATGAATGGATCAAAAAACTATGGTACATTTACACAATGGAATTCTATGCAGCAGAAAGAAAGAAGGAGCTCCTACCCTTTGCAACAGCGTGGATGGAGCTGGAAAACATTGTGCTTAGTGAAACAAGCCAGTCAGTGAAAGACAAATACCATATGATCTCACCTTTAACAGGAACCTAAATAACAAAACAAAGAAACAAGCAAAATATAACCAAAGACACTGAAATAGAGGACAGGCTGACAGTGACCGGAGGGGAGAGAAGAGGGAATTTAAGGGGACAGTGGGAAGGGTTCACAGGAGCAAACTTAAAGGACACATGGTCATAAACTAAGGGGAGGGTGGTAATGGGAGGGAAGTGGAGAGGGTGGGAGGGGGGACTGGATTGGGAGTAAAAAGGAGAAAACCGTATTTGAACAATGATTAAAATAAAAAAAATGAAAAATAAATAAAGAAAGAAAGAAAGAAAGAATCAAGTAGTACAAAGAAAGAAACATTGATTAATAGAAATGTATAGCTAATAGAATCATATATAACAATAAATTAACCATATATATTTAAAAAAAAAGTGAACCTAAAAAAAAAAAGAAAAATAGTTCATCTTTACTACTCCATATTGGTTCATGCTGTGGGCACTTTGCATGCTCTAACTCATTTAATTCTCACTCTAATGCTGTTAGAGGCCATTATGTAATACTAATATGTAATAATAATACCAGTTTTACACAAACTGAAACCCTTGAGGCATGGAGACATTCTGTGACCCACCTAGGGTTACACAGTAAAAAGTAGAGGCTGATTCAAATCTAGGGGTTGCTTTAGTGTCACTCTGCTAAGTGATAGAGTCATTGTCATGCCCTTTCTGCCTTCGAGGACCTCAGACACTGCTGTGAAGTCAGCCTTGTTTACATGCATCAGGCACCAGAAAGAGGTGGGATTGCACAGCGGGCAGGAGGGCAGCTCTGTGCTCAGAATTCACTGCCACCAGCAAAGGGTCCTTGGGGTGAAGTTCTAAGCTCTTCTAAACTTCTGTTATCCATTTAGAAAATTAAGAAAATGATGAAAGCAACTTCATAGGTTTATGATGAAGATCAAGTAAGATAAGCTGTCTAAAGCACTGAGTAGGAGAAGGTCCATCACGCTGGAGCCACTTTATAAATGTCAGCTACTATTTCCGTTCCAGAGCTGAGCAAGATGTACAGCCTGTCCTGTGGAAACCCATATTTAAAAATCAGCCAAATATGTCCAACAGCCAGACAAAGGCTAACTTGGGGCTGGGACTTAGGAAAAAACACGTGTGATGCAGAATTCTCTGGAGAGACAGATCATCCCTGGGGAATAAGGCATACTCAGTGGAGAAGGTAGTAACTGAGACACTTGAGCTGCAGGGCTGGAGCTCAGCAGGTACATATCATAATCCTTTCAGGGCTGAAATTAGCATGACCTGCAGTGCAGAGAGGCTGTGCTTTTTTCCCCCCCTGAAAAATAAAGAGGCAAAGATATATTTAATAATGTAGGCCCCCAAAGTATAACTGTATTACCTTTTCAGGGAAAAAGTTTGTAATTTCATGCCTTAGGGTTAATGCACACTGGTCGAACGCATGGAGGCAACCTGAGTAAGGTTCAAGACCCCAGCTCTGACCACTATGAAGCAGACAGGGGTAGGAAGCATGAAGCCTTTGAGGTGTGCCCCTCTCCAACTCTGTGGGACTCAGATGTGAGCCTATGGTAATGATGTTCTGTCTCCTTCAGGCTTGTGGAGAGAGTTTATAATGCACTTCCTTGTGAGGGGGATGGAAAGCCTTTTGTATTGATATCCCTCCTGAGAAATCTAGAACATAAAGAAGGGTAACTGGTCATGATTTTGGACTCTGGGCCCAGTTGGTCTGGGTCTGATTTCCAGCTCTGACACTTACTAGCTGTGTAATCAAGTAGTTAAAAATTGTAGACCTGGTTTCATTCTCTTTAAACTGACAAAAAGAATAAAACATATGTAATATTGTTGTATTTAATGAGCTAAAGTGCAGAAAGTACTTAGTGTGTCTGGCATGGAGTAATACATATAAAATATTAGTGTAAAATAATAAAAGCAGCTAAGGGTTTAACTTTCTTTTTGATCACGAAAGATAAAGAACTAGAAGGTGCTCACAGGATGAGCCCCTGAGTGTAGCTGTGATGGGAGAAGTCCTGAAAGGGTAGGTGCAGAGAGGACCTGGTAGCTGGGATTTTTCTCCAGCCTCCTATATCCCATCAGCTGTAAGCTTGGAGGTCTTGGTAGAGGGCAGTGCCCAAAGTGAGTGAGGGGAGGTAGAGACCTCCAGAAGAAATGTTTAGATGACTGTGAAAGGTAGCTCAGATTTCAAAACCAAGAGAGATCTTTTCAGTGTTGGTGACCTTGGTCCTCCTGGGGAGGGAAAGACCCTGGCACATCCCTGCTCTGATTGGTTCTATGGGAGGGACATTCTCTTTTGCTTCCAGTTCTGCAAGGTACAAGGAGAAGCGTTTAGTTACAGGACCATGCTCTCTTGGGAGAAACTTAATCGAAGAAGTTAATTACCCAGAATAGGTTTCGAGGCATGGGAACAGCAGGGTGTTTAGAACATCTAAGTGGTTGAGTGGCTTCTCTTTGAGGGGAAAAAAATCATGGGGAAGGGTTCCCAGGGGACACAGTACCTACCTGCCTATAAGCACTCCTGATATTGGGCTCAACTTATGTCCTGTAAATTAACATATTTTCTTGAATCACAGTTAATGTTTGAGCTATGAATGTTACAAACTCTGGACCATTTCAACAATAATAGATAATCCAAAGATTTACTAATACCTATTTTAGAAATAGAAACATGAATGGAGGCTGTCATCAGATGGCTCACTGAGGAAATGTAGGTTGAAGAAGCCTGGTTTAGAGTATTTAAATATATTATAATTTTGGGGGTAATTACAAAAACTTTTCTTTAAACTTAGACGGTTTACCAAACACAATGCTTTATCAACCAGAAACCCCTTTCTTCAACTTGTTGGAAAATAAATTTAAGATAAGTCATTGAGGTTTATACATTAGGAATATCTTCTTGATCACAAAGTTTGAGAAGTCCTTGAAAAAATGATTAAGAGAGCAAATAGGACACTTTTTCTAGAACTCTACAGAATGAGGAAGCTTCTTTCTGTCCAGGATAACTATGACATAGTCCCAGCTAGAGGGGCAAAGGGTTGTCAGGCTTTTTAATCTTTGCTTTGTGTTATTACTTCCAGCCTCAGGACTCCAGTTTCTCGCAGAGCACCTGATGTGGCATTGTACACCCTTGGAGACACGCTTGTCCTGGAAACAATGTGAAAATAGTAGTTCCTAAAACCAAGCTTGTCCATAAATAGACAACTTGGTCACCTTCTATTTTAAACTGAGAATGAGTGTAGAAATGAACTCTTCCTCAGTTCTTATCTTCCTTCTCAGTATTCCCTTCTTTTTCTGCACACAGGCCTCAGAAGTTCTTTAGAATCATATAAAAGTTTTATTAAAAGACTGTAGAGCTTGCAATCACTCAGGTGACTCTCTCCAGGCATCTGTGGAGGAAAAATTATGATTAAGACACCTGGTTTTGTCCATGGGTCCTTTATACATGTTCCTCAGAGACAATTGTACTTGAACAATAATAAAAAATGTGGAAAAAAAAGAGAGAAAAAAATAAACATCACCATAAAAGAAAGAAAAAAAGACACGTGGGCTTTCAACTCAGATGTGGGTTTGAGTCCCGGTGTGTACATACAACCATGTTACCTTGGGCCAGTCAGTTATCCCTGGAAGCCTCGGTTCCTTCACTCAGAACATGGGGTTTACAGTGAAAAGTAAATGCTTGTCTATCTGGAATAATAAATGCTAAAGAAATATTAACAATGGTTATGATCATGATCATTAATCAGAATCTGTCCCAAATAACCTTTTTTCATCTCATTTCTTGATCCCCTGTGTTTAGGACACTGGGCACTCACTAATCCCCAAACACTGAGTGCTTTATCACACTCCCTTCATTTGCTCACTCTACCTTTCCTCATGGAGCATCCACTCGTGTGCCCCTGACAAACTAAGTTGCCCTCCAGGGCCTTGTTCATGTGACATGTGTCCTGGGAAGCCATCTCGTAACCCCTCACAGTCCACTTCCTCCTTGCTTCTGTGACACTTAGGACTTTGTTTACATGTTCAAAATGCTGTTTTCCAAGCTTTTAGAACTCTGTAGGTGTTTGTCTCTGGGTTCCATGAGGGTCCACTTACCAGTCTGGTTTGTGGTACGCTCCATGAATATTTCTTGAAGGAATGAATTGAATTTTGCTTTAGTTTCAGCGAGTAAAAAGTTCAGGAAGAGATAGACTTATGACTTCATAAAGGGCCTTTTGCATGACCCTGAAGACAGAGAAGAAAAAGCAGCACCTGGCAATGGAAGCCCTCCCGTTTGTACTATAGCAAGTAGTAGCATGGGTTGGGAGAGAAGAAGGTATTTCCAGGAAAGTGTTAAAAAAATCCTTCTGTTCATTCAATCACAGTTACTTTCATGGACGTAGCAAAAATCAAACAAGTATATGCCATTAGCCGGGGACTGTGGAGTGTGCAGTGAGTAGTGAGGTAGTCAAGCTCCGGGGTCACACATAGTAACAGTCCTTTGTCCTTCCCCTAACACAGGCCTACTGTGTCCTTGTATTATCTCCTCCCATTTATAATGCATTTCTCTAGATTTTAGTAAAGTAAACAGTGACATGCCTGAATCTTTCATTTGGTTTTTGGAGCCTGTGACAGTCTCTTGGGTAGTATTGACCCAAAGGTCAATGATTTTGAATTTGTGATGTCACCAGGTATAGGAATCATTATGGCTTGACGGATGTTAATTTGTCCACATTGTTCTCCTCTAAAATAGAAGCAGAATGATAAATAATTACTTCATCTTTGAAAACCATCAAAGCTTTAGAACTAATGTGAACATTGAAATAATTGTAGAATGCTTGCTTTTATTATCCACTAGCTATTTGTTTGCAGCTTGGCATCCTGGGTTTGTGTTCTTGGGAAATTCAGGGTGTTCTTTGGTGATTAGGCTCATTGTGCTTGTGAGACATAGATTCACTCGCATTTTTCAAAATGGACATGTGTATGAATTGGGTTGGATTTAGTTTCCTTTTTCTTTCCAGGTGAGCTTAACAGTCTGAAGAGGGGAACCCCCAACAGAACAGGAGCATTAGATGCATTGTCCTTCTCCCTTTATTCATGTCTAACTAGTGCTTTTCATCTCGGAGAGTACATGAATATGTAAGTGCAAGCGCTGCTTATTGTGAACTCGGAACAAAGAGTAGTGCTGTAGATTTCAATGCATTTGGACCATAATGTGCTGCTTTCTTGATAATGAGTTCTTGGCATTGAAATGAAAAGCAAACATATCATTATGAAGGAGCTCCATAAAAACTGTCTGTCATATATCTTAAGCTTCATTAGTTTAGATTAATGACTTGATATACATAACAATAGGTGAAGCAATTCTTTGTTTATTTATTGACAATTAAATGTGGTGGTGACATGCATAAACAGGCTTCCCTCTGATTAGTTCCATGTTTTAAAGTAACTTTGTGTTATAAAACTTGTTAACTACAGTATCATTTTATTGAGCTCTGTTGGGTGAATGATGTGATCTACATTGAAAGGCATCAATATTGCAGCCATTCCCGACAGTCACTGGAGCATTGTGCTCGCAGATTGGAGTTGATATCTTATTGTACAAATTCAGGGACCCAGAAAATGTCCAGTTATTGAGCCTCTGCCCTGAGAGGACAATGTTCTATTCATGGAATCTAGGTGCAAGGTCACAGACTGAAACCTGAACGAAGGATAAAATTCAAATTTGTTTCAAGGTTTTGCTGAGGACCTCCCTGAGATTCAGTGCTTAGAAAGCACAGAGCTTTTCCCAGAGTATCCTCCTGCAGAGTAGTACTTCATAATGTAATGCAAAGGAGTGCGTGAATCCAGTGTGTCCTAATTAGGAAGCTGCCGTAGGACCAAGTGAGCTTCCTTGTAAAAAGATGCTGATGTGTCTGAGAGTGTGTTGATTCATATGGCATAAGAAAGCTTCCCAGAATACTTTGTAACAGACATACCATTTTAGAAGAAACCGGGAAGGCAAGGAAGAATAAAAAAGAGGAGAAAAGGGCAATGTGGCATAAAATTTATCTGCACGCTAGTCTCTTTGAAATATCTGTGGTTTGCCTTTCCATGAATCCAAAAGTTGGAGGCTGTCAGGGACAATCAGCCCTTCCCATCACGGACACCCTGTGGTTCTCCTTAATAGCTCCCTTTTATGTGCCGTCAGTCCTCAAAAATATATTTAGAAAAGACTGATTTAGAAGGAGGCATAAAATAAAATCCATGTTGCAGTAGTGTATTACAAATGATTTCTGGATTTCATTCTGTGCTATTACGCTCTCTGTAGAATTTTCATACAAAGGAAAAAATAAACCCTCAGCCAGCTTGAAAGAGAACTCATTTGACAAAAGAAACCACTACAAAGCCAGTCAGGGCCTCCAGTGAAGGCTCATGTCCCTGGGTGTCGGAGTCCAGTAGAGCACCTTTGCTTTCCTTAGGAAACATTGGGCAATGACTGTGCACCCCACAATCCTTCCTATGGAATGTCCTGAGCAAAGCTTGAATACAAAGGAAAGAATGAGGGTAAACTAAGCATTACCTGCTTTTCCCTATGGCCCTTGAGTTGCTCATGTACAGACCTTGTCCTAAGATGACTTTGCAGTCATTTTGTTCATAAGTGGTGTTAACATTTCATTTATTTATTACTTAAAATCAATCCCTATACTCTGGAGGAGTAACCAAACTCTGCTCCTTGAACTACCCTTTTCACTTTCATTAAATAAGCCCTTCCTCCCTTCTTCACTGAGCCCCCAATCTGTATTACGATCTCATCAATTCTCACTTTACCATGGGAAGATGGTGTCCAGCCCTGCAGGCAGGTTCTTCAGATGGCAGCACAGTAGGAGGAATAAATCTTGCTTTCATTTTGCATCCAGTTTTACAAAGTTTGTCCTTCTGGGGAATGCTAACCCCTCCCAGAGAAGCAAGGTAAGTATACCAGTGTGGTAACTTCTGTGGTAGCTGTGAATGGACATGAGCACTGGGAATTGAAAAATAACCTGCACCTGTGCCCTCTTCCTCCTTCCCATACTTACAGACTTGACAAACCCGCTGAAACACTGATGTGGCGAGTTTTGGGTTTTCCAGACACTTCACTGCTGAGCGTTTCCATGCTTCAGCTCTCACATTAGCCTGGGGATCCATTAGTAGGTTGTTAAAAGTTCTCATGTAATAATCACTGCCATTGGTTTGCAATGGGAGAGCGCTCGGGTGGCCAGCCATTTGTTCCTTTTTATGCTAGGCCACATACTTATTTTTAAAATGATATCCTTCTAGTGTTGAAAAGTTTGTTTATACTTGGAAAGAGAAAAATATATGTATAGAGTTTTCATAACTAAGGAAGATGTGCACTATCACTGTGAAATTTTGTGGGTTCATTTATTTACCTAGGCATTGAAATTTCTTCTTCATTGTGATTTTGGAAACATTTTGAAGGTCTGTTTTGATATCATATCACTATCTTTTATGAAGAAACAGCAATCTTCATAAATATATCTATGGTTTAAATCTATCGTTTAAGTTTATGAACCAAGTGTTTTATAATTGGGAGTGCTTAAATTATAATATACGTCTAAAATGACAGAAGGAAACTGGTTTAAAGATAAGTTGTCTAGGAGGTGTTTTGTAATTTGACAACAGTGCTGAAAATAACATGGAATTATATAAAAAATTACCTGATGAGTTTTCATATTAAACCAATTACAGCAGGAGAACATCCACACACCGAGATCCTTACCAAGCCACAAAATTAAATGTAAAACATGAGCAACTTCATAATAATAAAAAATTTTCAAAACAAGAAAATTAACATGGTAGAATTTCCTAATACTGGATTAAGTGAAGCTTTAAACTTTTTTTTTTTTTAATGAGGACCTTTGTTACGGTCGTCTGTACTTCATAAACTCTGCATCGTTAGGCTTGATTTACCTATTAGAAAGAGATATTTACACACTAGCCAGGAGCTCCTAAAGCACTAATTCTTCCCCCAAAATGCTTTGCTTATTTTACTTTGCTCTCCTTTGTTCACAAGACTCAGCTTTTCTTTCGAAATTGCATCTTCTTTTTCGGTTGCAGTGCTCTGAGGATTAGAATACAAGTGATCATTTACAAATTGAAGGTTAGCACAGAAATGCATTGTGCTTGTGATTTGATGAGTAAAAACAAATCAGAAAATAAGAACAAATAGCAGTATTATCCCATGGGAAAGGGGCTTGTGTTCTCATCTATTATTTCCCAGCTTGAAATGTGCCACTATCATAGTTCCACTCGATTACAAGCTTTTTCCTCACTTCCCTTGGTTGATTCATCTCGAGGGCTTCTGACATTTGTAAAGTCTCTCCCATATGCTGCTAAGCAGCCAGGGAAACCTTGTTAATGAAGAAATAACAGGCTGAAGATTTGAATAAATATTTAGCTGAATGAAAGGAGGTATACAGTTAATTTTTTTTAATGCTGACAACTGAGTAAACTCACAAAATGCTTTGCTTGTTTTAGCTAAAAATGGGTTCTAGTGGAGGTTTTTTTACTGCACCACAGGGCACTTTCATTTCCTGATTCTATTATAAACTAAGTGGCCACCTGAACCTGCCAATGAACTTGTTCTATTGTGTTTTTCTATTTTTAATCCTGAAAGAGTAAACACATTTCTCATCAGATGTGTTACAGAGTACCATACATTGGAGAGATTTATGAAGGTGCCATTGGGTTATTACAAAACCATTCATTTATAAGTAAGTGTCCATTCTGAAAGGAAACTATAAATGATAGCAGCATTTTCATCATTTCACAAATCTATATTATAAAAGTGTGTAGGTATTTTTTTTAATACTTGCTACAGTGACATGGAAACAATTTGGATTTTATGCCTTTTTAGGCTGTGTTTTCAGTCCTAATATATGATTAAAGTTCTGGTCTCATAACCAAGGTGATGTTTTATGTGACTCATAGCAGCAGCTGTGAGAAGGAGCTTAATGGTTCCTTCAGGATTCAAAGATTAATTACAAGAGAGCTCTGTGAGCTTGGTCTAGCTGTTCAATGATTGGTTGCTAGTGGACCTGGACCCCCAGTGGGAGCTCCTGAGTTTTATTCCGTGGAATCCTAGTAGGTTCTGTCCCCTGTGATTTTCCAAGACATGTACCAATGCTCTTAGAGACTTTTTAGTACACCTGATTTAGTGTTTTGAGCTGAGAATATTTAAAGAATATCCAAAGAACACTCCAAATACCAACATCTTTGAAAAAGACTCTTGGTTGAACAAAGTATTAAGAGGGAAGGTGAGGAAGAACCAAGTATATTTGGGCATGAATGTTGCTTAGTCAATGTCTGCTCCCATGTATGATATTATGTCCACAATTGTAACGCCTGAAGTTGGAAGGTAAACTTAGGATTCTTGGAGTCTAAGAACCTCAAGATGCCCAAATGCCCTCTAAAATATTCTGGAAGTGTCTTTAAGTAAATAAATAATCTAGGCACAAGGAGGCAGACATCTGTTTCGCACAGAAGCTTACACAATCTTTGCTCTGCATAGCCACTTTTGCAAAGTCCTTTCTTTCTTTTCTTTTAATATTTTTTATTTTAATTGTTGTTGCAGTACAGTTTTCTATCTTTTACTCCCATCCCAACCTGCCCACCCAGCCCTCCCCTACTTGTTTCTACTGAGCTAAAACTTGCCACTTCTCACTTTCACTGTGATCCTAGTTCTGTCTTTTGGGTGCAGACAAAATAGGTATCTGCTTATTTTGCATACTGACCCTACCAGTGCTAGCAGTGATGTTCATCTTTTATGCACTAAATTTCCCTGAATTCCTCTAGATCAGTGCTTCTCTCTAACTTTACTTAAGTGAAATTCATCAGAGGAGATTAAAATGCAGGTAGTTTTCCCAGAGTATTCGATTCAGTGGGTGTGTAGAGTCCAGAAATCTATCCACCCAAGAAATATAGGCACTGTTATTACTCATGTTTTATAAGTGAGGAAACTGAGATAGAGAGAGTAAGCAGTTTGCTTAGGGCTCCATTACTAGTAAGTGGCAGACCTACCATTTGAACTTCAGAGCTTAACCAGTAGCTTTCACTGCCACCCATATAAAATGGGGAGAGGGTGGATATGATAGCAGTAAATAGTAAAAGATCAGGAATTATAGGGTAAGTACCTTGGATTCATTCTACCAGACACTTACGAATAGTACTAATATAGTAAAAATTATTCTTTACTATACTGAGTATTTGTTCATCACAATATTTACCAAACTTTTCTTACAACAAATTCTGCAGGATTTTAATAATTTTGCTGAAAGTACAAATGAAAACAAAAGGGAAGAGATTTAATCTTTAATGACTTTTTAGGATAGTAGGTTAAATATGTGAAGCAGGTTTCTTAACCACAGTCCTTGTTAGAGCATATAATTCATTTTTATACTCAAGAGCATAACGTGACATGTGGGTTCTCAGACTTGACAAGTGAAGGTTTCTCTCTCTACATCTCTCTTCTTCTTAAAGAGAAGTAGCTTAGAAAATTCTTTAGGAGCTGCTCTATTAAGGTATGAATGGACTATTTGAAAATGTAGTATCAACCAGAACTCTGGTCTGCCACCTCACCTATTTCACCCCCAGTAGGTCCCCTGTAAAGGTTAGTTTTGCAACAGCATTGAAGTAGGCATGACTTTACTTAAAAATTTTTACATAAGAGTGCATCTAAGCAGCTTAATAAGCACAGACTCTAGACAACGCTGGAAGTGCTTCAGGGCTGGAGAGCTGCAGAAAGTAGCAGCATTGTCCCGATGAAAATAAGACATCAGGGCAGGCAATTCAGATCTAAAGCTGTCACTGGACTTCAAGCACAATAATATTAACATGTGGTATGAGAGGGAATGGGAAGATAGAGATGAATTTGAGAGATATGAAAAGTCATTTATGGGACGTAGTAAAAATGGACAGTTGGGAGTGTGAGAAAGAGAAGACCTTAGGAGGAATTCTGGGTCTCCAGACTGTAAACTAAGGAAAAATATATTAATATTGATGGAAATAGGAGAGTTTGGCAAGTTGTGCCAGATTCTGGGGTGGGGTGAGGAGAAAAAGGAATGAAGAATAAATGTTTACCAAGCACTTACCATGTGCTCAAAATTTACTATATTTTATCAAAATTGATAATGTCTTAAGGGGGGGGGTGGATAATTATATAAACAAGTGAAGGAAGAATTTCTCATCCAGAATGGAGCTGACAGAGTTTCAACTTCTACATGGTTCCCTCTGACTCTGCGGCTCCATGGTTCACTGTGAAGCCACCCCGCCCCCTGGCATTCCTTGGAACTCATCATGAAGAGCACGGATCAATGTGATGAGTTTTAGGTGATGGCAGGCTATTCAAATTTGAACTGTTTTATCATGAGTTGTAAATTCAAGAACTGTGTTCCTAAAATAGTTAATGTGATTCCAAATGGAGAGCCACTTACTGGTTCTCTGTGTATTGAATGTAACGTTCAGTAAGTGGTCAAATACATACATTTCTTAAGAGACCCTTCTGAAGCAATGTTTTTTAAAATCGACATTTTGGTATTCACACATGGGATATGTAATACTTAAAGAGACAAAGCCTTTTCACAAATGATATGGTTAATAAATTGAATATTTTTCTGCCCTCACTAATGAATAACTTAATCCCAGGCTGTGATATAGTGAAGAATATTTTGCCCTGGGAGGAAGAGCAATCATCATAGGAAAATTGCATTTTGAGAGTTTGGCCTACAGGATTCATATGAAGAAATGCTGTCTGTATAATTCAGATATTCCACTTATCAGACTATGTATTTGTTATCTTAATACCCAAACAAAAAAAATACAAACTCTTACTGAAGAGTCTCAGTAAATGCACCATCCCCCACTTTGCTTCTGATTCACTGAAAGGACAGGAACAACAAAAACACATATCAGTTACAATTACAATTTCAGAGTGCATGCCTTTTAGATGTGAGTGAATTTAATGACTGTCTTAAAGGACGCAAGTCCTTGCTGTTCAGTTAATCTTGATGCTGGAAAGCAAGCTTGGAACTGTTGATGGATAGTGTCCTCAGGTTCAATCACTGGCAGATGTTAAATGAACTACAAAAATATCATTTAGCTATGGCAACCTGTTAACCATGGGGATTATCAGATTAAAAATGGAAGTGCACTCATTACTGAATCAACATTATGTATCAACAATGTTTTCTAGGTCATGTATAATAAGTATGAATATTATCTTGGATTAAAAAAATACTGGCTTAATGCAATATGTAACATTGAGAAAGAATTTTGACTTTCATTCCTTATCCTATAAATAATCTTTCCTAGTTAAAAAATGTTTTATCAGTATTTTTCTAATCTTGTTAAGAGGCAATGTTGCTGTAATTCAATGGAACTGAGTCAGTTTTTAAAACAGAGATGTTTATAGAATGGAAAAGGACAGTGTATTAGCTTTGATGAAAATAACCCTTGAGAATAACCATCTCCCTTGTTCCAAATTTGTGTTCATAAAGCAACCTTCATTTTTATAATTTGTTTTCCTGGAGGGATTTGTCTGCCAGGATTGGGTTTGTAAATAGACTCCATTGATAAGCCAGGTAGGTCTGTCTTTGTAAATTATCCAATTCACATCTGGTTGCTGAAATTGTTTCTAAGCCGAGTTTTTTCTTTTAGCTTGATGAACAATAGGTGTTTTTAAAAAAGCTGAGTTTTTGGATCTGCCATCTTAAGGCCATAGCCTGGAATTTTGTTCTTCTGCAGAGTGAAGTGCTGGTGGGAGCAGCCAGATGGTCTATCTTTCTGACATTTTAAAAGTTTATCAGCACCCTTTGTCTTACCTAAGATTTACTGAAAAAGAAGGTAGCAATTTATGACATTTCTAATGTAAATCAGAACTTGAGTTTTCTGATTCTCTGTGCTTGCTGCGTTCTGGACCCTTTTAGGGATCTGTGGTAGACTATCTTCTTGTATTTATGCTTCTGTGTCATCCCTGTCACGCTGACCATGAGCTTGGCCACTTGTCTTGTTTTGACTGATAGAATATTAGCAAGTGTGATATGAGCAGAGGCTTTATAGACCCTGAAGTGAAGGGTTGTGTCCTCTTGGAAAGCTATTGTTTGGAAGCTGATTGACATGCTCTAGGGAAGTTTTGGCTAGATTTAAACAGTGATAAATCAGTGAGGGAGAGGCCCGGGAGATGTGAGGCCATCTTGGAATTTCCAGCCCCAGCCGAGGTCCCAGCTGAAAGTGACTGTATGAGAGTCCTCAGCTCCATCCTGTGAAACAGAAGGTAAACCCAGAAGAATGGCCCAGCTGAGTGTATTCAACTCACAGGATTGTGATAAATAATAAATCATTATCCCTTTACACCAGTAAGTTTTGTTGGGGGGTTTGTTGCACAGCAGTACAAAAATGAAACAGGGTTCTGTTCCATAGTTATAGGTTGCTTATCTTCAAGTATCAGTATTGAATATTTAAAGGAAATTACATCTAATTTTGGGGGCTAGCTTAGTGAGTAGTACTTATCCAAAGTCACATAAGCCCATTTTTTTTTCTTGTTGCACACATGAATGGTATTACGCTGCCATCTGGTGGCAAAGAATAACTGTTCTGGGCATCTCATGGAATCTGGTGAGTTTCTGCAGTAGTATTTGGGAAAGTGTGAAAATATGAAAAGCACATGTAAGTGCAGAGAACTCCAAGGATTCAAAACTAACAAGGAAAAATATTTTGTGAGGTGACAGTGATGAATGCATGCACAGAACAAGACTTCTGTGGCTAGTTGCTCTAGACCTTCTGATCATTGCGAATGTCTGTGGACTTTAGGGAAATATGGTGCTATGGAAAGCCAACTGCCTTTCTTCTCATCCTTTCTACTACCTTTCTACTACAATGTTGAAGAAAGGAAATGATACTGAGATATGAAAATTGACTTCACATTTCTTCCTGCATCATGTGAATGTGAAGTTGTGAAATGTTCCTCAGCACAATCAAGAGAAGTTTGCTAACCCCTTTTGATGTGGGCAGAGACTGCTGTGAGTGGGGTGGAAAGTGGGTAGGCAGTGGAAAATGAGGGATTTGTCAGGTGCTGATTGCATTTGATATCACCATGCCTCTCTGCTGCTGTCAGCAGGAACCATACTATCAGGAAGCCAAGCAAAGAGGCTGCTGAATGACTCAGCAAGCATGGCCACCTGGCCCGGCTTTCTCATGCAGCCAGGGGCTCTGCCTCTTGTAACTGAGTTTGTTTAGGTTTGGGTCTAGGGTTTTGCCATTGGAAATATCTTGTGCTTTCCATGATCAATTGTAGTGGTAACACAAATGCTTTTGGGACTAGTAAATGTTTACTGTGTGGAACCATAAATTTCTTTCTAGAATTAATTTTTATCAAAGAAAAATACTTATATTTTTGTTGTGTATTTACCAAGATACATCAATAATACAACACCTATTATAATAGGAGGTGGGTGTTAATTTCTGCCTGTGCTATGTCTAGAAGAAAGAAAAAAACTTTCTTCCAAGTAAAATGATTTTATCTGAACTTATCATGTGAGAAAAACCACAGTCCTTATTTTAGCTTTTGAAGTTGAAGCAAATTTCTCTTAATATAATATATATTACAATAATAGCATCTAGTTAAGATTTCAATATGACATTTCAGTTCGATATAATACACAGTCCCTGCCATGTTTTTATAAAACATTACTCGGTATGAGATATTCACATTAACTACAATTGCTGAAATGAAGGATGTTTAAATCTAGCGACAGTTTCTATCATTATTAAACTTCATTATAAAATAAAGCATGTGGGTGGAATTGTGGCTTGATGCTTTTGTGATTTGTTCTCCTACCTTTTCAATGTACTCTCCAGTTACATCAGCTGAACCATTTCATCTTATAGATGCAAAGATGAAGGAAGAGAACAAAAACATGGCCATTAACGGAAGCAGTGCAAATGTGCATAGTTAATGGAAACCATTTTGACATTTTGCATTTGATTCCATGGTGTACCTACTCAAACAATTTCAATGGCATATTAGAACAAAATGCTACATTGTGCTCCTCACTAAGAATGCAAGTAATAGACTTCAAAAATTACCTTTTCAGTGAAAGTATTATCTGCTGGAAATGAAGAAATGTTTTACATTATGACACTCTAATAGCAGCAAGGGGGAGCGATGGACTGGCGTGATAGCTCAGGCAGGGGAAGTGTTTGACTTTTTACTCTCCAAAATGCATTTTTTCATCTTCAAAAACACAAGAACAGTATTCCTCTTTAAGTTCCTGGGTTCTGATTTTTTGCCTCTTCTGACTGAACTGTTCCTGATCCAAGTGAAGGCTGATGATGGTGAGGATGGAGCCCAGATCTTCAACTGCTGCAGGAGCGGAGTGTAAAGCATAATGGCTGCTTTTGAATATGTTCATTTTGACTCTGGGAGAGAGGCTTGCTTTATAAAAATAAGTAGGTAGTTTTTCAAAATATAAACATAGGAAAATTGCTACTTGGCCCCCATTATGCATACTAATAGGCAGCTCATTTGTTGGGGAACAAATATATGTGCTATGGATTCTATTAAAGAAGTGATTTATTAGGAGTATTTTGATATGAGACAGAAAAGAGAATGCTTACACATGTGAGGAAGGAGCCCCAATTGTGGGAGGTGTGTACACATGCTATATTCTTATATTCTTCATTGAAGTACCTTAACATAGAAATCTCTTATTTGATTCCCATAACACCTCTGTGAAGCAAACACCATTTCCTTCATTTTTCTCAAGTGAAAACTGTAACTCAGAGAGAATAAGTGATTTGTACAAGTTCACACATCTAATATGAGACATAACCAGAATACTAACTTGCCTATGAATCTATTTGAGAAAAATGTGGAGGTGGGGAGAAAAAGGGGAACGAAATCAATGCTACAAGGCCAAGTGTAAGAAGGCTTTTCTTTGGGCCTGGGTGGGTTTTAACTGTACGTTGACACTGATTAGAGGTTGGAAGCAGGGCTGGTGGAAAAGATCACAATGATAAGACCTGAAGATGCTTTTGTTTATAGCAATATGAACAATACAAACTAGCTAGCTAATAAGTGACTTGATATCTGATGGTAGGTTCTAGGAGAAAGAAATACCAAGGTCTGGCTTCCTGTATCCCTGGCACCTACTCTGCAGCTAATGGCACTGATATGATAACACACTGCCCACTGTGGGCAAAAGCCAAGTGCTGACCACAGGGCATCTCTGCTTTGGCACCTTGGTAATTTGATGGAAAAGGGCCAGACAGAATCTAGGTCAGAGCTACAGGGAAACCCAAAGACCTACTTCTGTAAAAGAGAAAAAGATGATACACTCTGAGGTTAAAAGGCAAAGGAGAGAAAGTGCACTGCAACATGCACTTCATTGCCTTCTATTCTGTACTTTTTCTTGCAATGCAGCTTGCAACCCAAGTTTCTAGCTCTTGGTTCACTGCAATACCATGTGGACATCAACAATTCAGAGTGCCTCTTGGTTCTGTTGCTCAAGATGGGGCCTTCTATGAAAATTCACCCTCCTCATTGCTTGCCTAGTAGTTCTGAATTTCTTGGAAGTCTATGAGTTATGTAGGAGAAAATAAGAGATCTGAATACTAAAAAATCAATTTCTGTGTTCTCTAAGAGAAGATAAATGATAAATGTCTACAAACACTCAAGGTACCAACAATTATTGTATATAGATGTAAAAATTAGTCAACTCATTGACTGTACTGGTCTTAAACATAAAACAATGCAGTAAGGATTAGTTTACTTAAAATTTGTCCCGGCCAATTCCCGAGAGCACTGAAATAATTGTGCTTGCATGTTTTGGAGTAGGGGATAAATAGTGTGATTTTTTTCTTTAAAATTACCTTTTCACTTAGCATGGAAACTTATCCTTTTAGAGTAGCCATCAGGACCCCTCCTGGTGGAAGAGACCATAATATAGTAAGCATTATTACACTTACTTTATACCCATCAGTGAGATTTCTTTCTTAAATATCTCCATTTTAGATCAAATATATCAGCAACTAGTATATTTTTCCTAAGGCATAGCATTATTCCCAAGCTGCAACTCATCTCTGCAGAGTCTATTTTTAAATTGGGTATTCCTTCAGCCCTGAAGTAAAGTTCATATCTCTACAGAGGGCAGGCTCTCATTTCTCAATGAAGAGGCAAATTGCCACATTCACTGGTTGAGGAATTTCTAAAGACTCATGTCCATGTAAGAGCATCTGCCATAAGCTGAAGAACTGATGCTCTTGGATGAGTTGGGGACCCTTCATTAGCTAATTGGATGAGTGATTTGTCACAGCAGGCATGGCAGGGTCTCAGCATTAAGCTAGGATGGGGCAACAAGGAAAATTATGAACAATGAGGGGAGTCTTGAACTTGTATGTAGATAGGCTGGGAGGGAGACAGAAGGTCTGTGTGCTCATGGTGGTCTTCAGAAGCTCAGTTTTGAAGCAGAGTGTCACTTGGATAGCACGGGAAGGGCACAGACTAACTCCAGACCCTCACACTTAGTGAGGGCTTTCAAGACACTGAGGGACTTGGTTCTTAATGATTTGAGGTCTGAAAAATACCTTATAAGCTTCAGGACCATGGGCGGGGTTGGAGTGATGGACTTTTTTAGACTAATAGGTTATGGACAGTCAACACAATCGATCCTTTTATGAAATGTGAACTGTGGAAACAAAGGAGGCTGGTGTGCTCCTAAACTTACATCGTAAAGGGAGGGGATTGGTTTGGACATATTTGTGACAGGATTTTCACTTGATGGGTGCTGCTCACCAGAACAACTAGAAAGTTTGTAGAGAGCTGTCCTCATAGGCAATTTAGGTGGTAGAGCAACAAAAAGCATGCCTCGACTTCAGGTGCCCTAAATGCAAGGAAGGAGCTTTGCTGGTTTCATAGAGGCCGTGGGGACCGGGTGCTGCCCGCCTGCTGCCAGGTAGACAGGTAGAGAGGCCGAAGTAGTGCTCTGTTTAAGCATATGCTTCTCTGTGAAAGCTGACAATAATAATTGTTACTATAATTGTTATTCGATAAACATAAGCACATATATTTGTTGTTTACACAAGGGCATTTATGCAAAGAACGTGTGCCTGCCTCGGTGTGCCTACAACTTACATTTGGACCTTTACCTATTAAGGAACTGACGGGTTACCTAAAATGAGAAGAAACACCTTTCTTGAGAGAAGCTTGAGGAAAATGTGCCCTAGAAAAATCTGCCATTGAATTTCAGGGAAGATTTTTGTCTAAAACTGGTAGTTTTCATCAAACAGTATTTTAAAATACAAACTATGTTACTTAAACTAAAAATCCATGTCTTAAGTTCTAGGCTCATGCATTGGCAACTATATGCAATGAAGACAAACCGCAAAAAGGAGGATCACCTGATGTGTGAGTAATTAGGGTAGACAATGATGCCAGGTGGTCCCTTGGTGCAGAATAACGAGAACAGTGCGTCAAAGCACAGCAATCTGTACTAAAGAAAAATCAGCATGTATTCACCATCATTCTTAGAATATTGGGCTGATTATCCACTTCAAGTAATTGAGGCAGTAGATGAATGTGTGTAGCCTTTATTTTTCTCTTTTAGAATGTGGAGTTAGGTATAAAGGTTAACTAGTATCTTATACTGCTCATTATTCTTTACCTCAGTCATAGATTTCCAAGGAAAGAGATACTCTTTCCAATGACTAATTCTTACCAAGTTTTTATCATCTTGAAACCATGCTAGTGTAATTTGTGATTTTTCAATTGTACACCCATAGGCATAAACACATATATGCAAGTATGAAACATAGGCACACTTATGTACACACTGACAGACACCATTTATATTACTCAAGGCTTCAGGTGCATGAAACTTCAAGCAGACTCTTTTAGAATAGACTCTCCTGCTTTATGTGTCCACCTCTAAAGAGAAAGCATGATCTATATGGACAGAAGGAGACTTACACTTCATTCACAAAAATGGGCTTGAATAACCCCACCCTGAGGAACTCTCCCAGGTCCCATGGGGATTAGAAAATGCCTGTTCGCCTTAGACCTTTGAAGAGAACATAGTAGTCTTCAATGGTGAAACATTCTATTACTTCATCATTGTATTTCATCATCATGAAAACTTGAAATCTGTAAGGTGTTAGTTTAAAAGCTTTGTCGTTTCTAACTTTTGGAGAAAGATCCCTTCATGAAAGATCATTATAATATTATTTTTTCAAGTTCTTGTTTACAAAACCTAACGTTCTCAGCACCTATTTTCATGAGGATTTTAGGAGATTCAAAGGAAGGAATGTACCTAGAAGTGAAAGTCAAGGAGGCAAACTTGGCCAAAGAGGCATTTTTATCTATGCCTTTTTTCAAATGATCCTCTCTTCAGTCCATATCCCCAAGGTTTTTGTCTAAGTCCTAAGACTGAAGGATTTCATAAATAGGTTATAAAAATAATAGGGGTGTGTCAAGAAAATCTCTGAAATATATTGAAACAAATGTCAACATGATTTTTTTAATCTGAAGCTGCAGACTGTGATGCTGCTGTACTGAGAATATTTTTTCCATCCATATTAGTGAAGTGACTATTGAAGCATTCATGGCATAAGTAGAGCAGAGAGTGACACATAGTTCCAAGACATGTAGTCAGCTGCAAGAAGAGGGGAAGGCCACAGTCATCTCTGGGACTGCTGAACCTCACTTCCTTTGCTGTGCAAGCAGCAAGCATTAGAGCAGGGGAGTCAAACTCATTTTCACTGGGGGCCACATCAGCTTCACAGTTCCTTCAAAGGGCTGAATGTAACTTTAGGACTGTATAAATGTAACTACTCCTTAACTAGGGGCAAGGAGCTTGGCACTGCTGCAGAGTAGAAACAAGGTGCCAGGCTGGATAAAACAAGGTGGAGGGCCGGGTTCGGCCCGTGGGCCTTATGTTTGCCTCCTGTGCCTTAGAGAATTGAACGAAACTCACATGGCCACAATAGGGCACTAATGAGAAGCATACCATGTGGTATCCAGAAGAACTAGATTTTCCAGTACATTTTTGAAACCATAGAAGAACCCGAGGATTTCCTTAATTAGGTGGATGAGTTTAAGGTAGGGTAGGATTGCCAGATTCTGCAGGAGAATGCTCATCTGGAAAAGGACTGTTACTGTGATGCTATTGTATGGTCTGAGTTTATGAGGGTTGATGTAAAGTAGATTAAATATTTTCCTTACCACTAGGTGTAAACTCCTCAAGGGCCAAGCCTTACCCACCTGTGTTAGTCTGCTCCAGCCTGCCATAAGAGAATACTATAGGCTAGATGACTATAAAACAAATTTGTTTTCTCATAGTTCTGGAGGCTGGAAGTCCAAGATCATGGCGCTAGCAGAGTTGGGTTTCTGGTGAGGCCTTTCTTCTTGGTCTGCTGTTGACCACCTTCTCACTGTGTCCTCACATTGCCTTTGCTCTGTGCATGTGCACTCCTACTGTTTTCTCTTCTTGTAAGGACACCAGTCCTAGTGGATTAGACCTACACCCTTGCAACCTTGTTTAACTGTTTAACCTTAATTACCTCCTTAAAGGCCATATCTCCAAATACAGTTACATTGGGGTTAGGTCTTACACACACACACACACACACACACAGACACACACACACATTTGGCAGATAACAATTTAGTCCATCCATTCTGTCCTCTGATTTCCCAAAATTCAGGTCTCACTTACATGAATAATGCACTCACCCCATCCCAACAACCCCCAAAGTCTTAACACATTCCAACATTAACTTTAACATTCAAAGTTCTCTAAATTAAGTATGAGTGAGACTTGAGTCACAGTCATCCTGAGACAAAATTTCTCTTCAGCTGTGAACCTATGAAACCAAACCAGTTATGTACTTCTAATATGCAATGGTATGACTGGTGTAGAATAGACATTTCCATTCCAAAAGGCAGAAACTGGAAAGAAGAAAGAGATGAAGGGTCTCAAGGAAGCCCAAAATTGAGCAAGGCAAATTTCATTAGATCTTAAGGCAGACCAACCAAGGTGGTGGTCTGTGTTTCAGATGCACTGGGGTGGTGGCTTTGTCCCTTGGGCTATGGATGGCATCTGTTCTCATGAGGCTTTGAGTAGGAGTAACCTTGTTCACAGAAACTGAGGAGGTGGCCTCACCCTCTGAAACTGAGGAGGAGATGGTGTTGTCCCTTTAGACCTATATACTCTGGGCTTATGGTGGCAGTGGCTAGCCCTGTGGATCAGCAAATTACCCTCTGTGTCATTAGTCCCTCTTTTGAAGGATAAGTCACATTCGTAGCTGTATAGCTCTATTGTTACATCCTATGGAATCCCCCAAAATCTAAAAGCCTTCCCGTTACATTTAGTCCAAACTGACAGTCTCTCTGCTGGTAAAATTCCATCTCTATTCCTAGTTTGTGCTGTGATGGCTGATTAAACCCATGGGTAATGGGTAATCACTTTATGGAGTGATTGTACAGCCACACCCTTGGTGTTTTCTCTGGAATGCACTTTCTCATTTTTTGCAATCTAGATAGGCTGAAAAGTTACCAAATCTTCAAGTTTTGGTTCCCTTTTGTTTAACAATTTCTTTAATACCTCTTTTTCTTCTTGCATTTTGCTATAAGCACTAAAGGGGGACCTGGTGTTCAGATAGGATTCCTGGTTTGCCTTCTCATGTGTCTTAATGAGGCCTTCTCTCCATACCTGTGCACACCTGCTGTGTCTTCCTCTTCTTGTAAGAACACCAGTCCTATTGGATTAGGGCCCCTCTGAGACCTCATGTAACCTGAATTACCATTTTAAAGACCCTATAGCCAAATACAGTTATGCTGGAGTTAGCACTTCAACATATGGAGGTGGGGAGGATATATTCAGTCCATAACATCATTTTTATTTTATTAAGTACAGGTTCACTGCAGAGGATACATGTTTATTAAAAGACCTAATTGTTATAGTTCACCATCATGGCAAATGGACTGGGGATGAAGGTTGAAATTATGAGGATTAAAATGGCCTAAACTAATGCAGTACCTACCATACTAGATCTCCATCAGTTCACCAGAAAAGTCACCCCATTCAGCTAAAGCTTGAAGGAACTTTCACAGAATGTATAAAGTCTCTAGGAGATGAAATACTAGAAGTATTTTATTCTTTCAGTGAGCTGATTGAGAAAATTTTTAGGAAAGAAACAAATTAAGGGGTATATGACTAGTGACAAATGGTGTAAGAAAGTGCAGACCCCAGAAGATCCCAGAAGAATTTAGTTGGGCACATGGTTCTAATACTCAGTAAATCACACATTAGCCACAGGACAACAAAAACAAAGAATGCTCAAGTCTCATAGAGAGCTTGTTTGAAAAGCCAGTTGGTACCTCTGATTTTGATACAGTTTTTATATTCTAGAAACATTAATCTTATTTGGTTATATTTTAAGAAAATAACTCAAAAGTAGAAAAGCTGGTAGATACCATTTATTTATTTTTTTAATATTGAAAATAATAAGCACAAATTATAAAATACAATAACACTAAATGAAGTTATTGATACTTCAGAAATATATACTGCTAGTTGTATCTATTTTCTTCTTGACAACCACATGTAAGAGAGCCCATTTCCCACACCCTCAGGGTTGGGGATTATATTTTACTCATTTTTGCATTTCTCCTTCTCTGCCAACTGGACCATGCCCACCATATCATTGAATGAATGAATGAATATCCTAAGATATTTTCTGCAAACAATATCTCTCTTCATTCCTACTGCCCCTACTTTCTGCTCCTTGCCAGGATTTTTTGCAGTGGTGCCTTGTGCTACTCAGACAGCCATCATTGTTTCCTGAATAACTGAAACTAACTGAATCTAATTTTCTCAAACTTAGAAAATAAAAATATGAAACTGTTGTAAAGTGCTTGAAAGACAGTAGGCATTAGAAGGAACAGCAAAGAGATTTGACTTGCTTCTTGGGAAGCAATATTTCTGAGACCATGTGTACATACTTTCTGTGAAAGCTGTTAAATGCTGCAGATAAAAGGGAGAGAAAATGAATCATTTCTATGCCTATAGAACAGGAGAGAAGTTAAAGATAAGTAAAAAAAAAACAGTTTCTGAAGAAAAGAAATAAAGTCAATCAAGATATAAAACTATATTCCCCCCACCCACCCCCTGCCCTCCTTCCACAGAACACACTTTTGGTTCCTTTATTCTGCTATAATGTGGCATGATGCTCTGGAATACTTTGAGATAGGAGGTAAGACTATGAACAATGAGCTGATTTTTTTTTTCTTGCCTTTTCTGAAATTGGTCTGCAGCAGAGTGAAAAGGAAGATTTGATTGCTACATTAGAGTATCTCTCCAGAATTCAAACCAAGACTTAACTTCCTTATAACAAACTCACCTAAAGTAAAACACAGCTTGCAGAAGACACTTTTTGCTCTTTTAAAAAAATAATATCATAATTATAATCTAGTCCATTGGAACTTGAGGTGTACTAGGCTAGGAATTAATTGTGAACAGGTAACAACTATTGGGAACTGGAATTTTCTGAAATTGTAGCCTCCACCCCAGCTCATGTTGGATTGAATCTTAGAGTAGGAATGACTACAGAATTTGCTTTGGAGACTTTGGTGTGGTTGCTATGACAACAAAATTTTAGGGCATTGTTGTCTACATGGAATCGCAAAATGACAGATGGCCCATTATGAAACTGTACATATTAGGAGATGAAAAGAAAATTCATCATTCTCCAGTCCATCCATTGTGCTCTTGTAAAAGAGTTGGAATATGATAACTGAGTAGGGTGAGAATAGGCAACCAGAAAGGAAAGGTTAAAATAAAACTTTATCCATCTTGAAACCACGTCAGCTGACTTGAAGACTGCTTATAGATTTTTGTCTTTCCTTACCCATATAGAGGATTGTATCCTGTTAAGCATTTATTTGGCACCATTTAGTGCAAGTTTGAAATTTCTTCCATTACCATTACAGCTAGGAGACCAAAATAAAACTAGCTAAAGACAGGAGGGTAAAACTCTTATGTAAGTACAAATGGGAAGTTTTGGTTCTCTTACCCTCTTTTGGGTGGTTTTGACAATGTGCTGGATGATGTAGATGACTGAATGACTAGAAAGGCTGGGTATTTTTCCTTGTAGATCTAACCAAGGTATAACATATTGGAGTTATTTTTCAAATTGAATATCATACTTCAAGCCCATGATGTAAAGTGCTGAGTTAGGTCCTTAAAACCTTCACTTAAGATTCAGGAAATAAGTTTAGGAGGAACTATTGTGAGAGCCTTAGCAATTTTGGCTGAGCTGATGAGCTCAGTGTGGGTAAGCATTGTCATGTATCTGCCGAATTATACTATTACCAAAATCTTGCTATGCAATCCAGAGAAACACTACCTTTTGTGTTTCAGTGGTCATATCTCATGACGTTTGCAGAATCATACCTATCTATCTAGACATCATCTATCTATGTGTCCATCCTCATCTTTGTTGTCCATATATAAATAACTGAAAACCCCTGATAATAAGTAGATCTTAAGTCATTCCACAAGACATGTGTTAATGGCACTAGACCAGTTTCCCTGTTTTCAAATATATGAAGGATGATGACACAGAAGGGAGTTCTCTGAGGCCCAAAGGGGAATCTTTCAGAAGAAACATCTCAGCTCAATATTCTGAAAACTCTCCGGAAGCCAAGCTTTCTCAAAAATCACATGCTGCCTTAGATGATAGTGAATTCTCTTTCATTAAAAGTTATCAAGCATCAGTGTTTGGCCTCATGGCAAGTATGTTGTCAGGAGGACATAGATATCAGAAGGGATCCTTGGCTATATGGCTGCAATGCCTCTTTCAGCTTTGATACCTACTATTTATTCCATAAATAATCTCTGAGCTGGGCCTACAGTGCTCAGCAAACTCCTTAACCATGAAACACCTGCATTCTTTGGGCTTGGATGCTTCTATGGCAGGGTCCACCAATCATTTACAAAATCGGACATTGCAGTTGAGAATGAGTGAATATAAGGACAAGGGCAGTATGACTAGAGTTATTCTTTTTTGATGGCTATTTGGTATATTTTTAACCTTGGCCTCTAAGGATGAAAAGTCAATACAATTAACTCTGATGACACTCCCTGTTTTCCAAAGATTCCTGTTTAATTAATAGTAACATAAGGCTTGTCAAAATGAGGAAATAAGGCCATTTCACCTTTCTAAAAAGCTCCTGCAGTAAATCAAAACATACTACTTTGAATAACACTTTCTCATATTTTAGCAGCATAACATTTATTGAGAAATAGTTTTGCTGGTGAGAGTTTTTGTTGAATGCCATAAAATATTATTAAAAAATCTTTAATCTTGGGAGATATCTGTATGTAGTATTGCTAAAACACACAAATGTTTAAATACTATTCATTTCTCGCATGTTGGCATGTTATAAAATTCTGTTTTCTTTTCATTCCTAGATGTTGTAAATAAACTGGATCTGTACAGTAGGTTTTTGTCAGACTCCCAGAAAGACAATTTTATTTTATAGCACATCCTAGAGTGACAGCCAGAAACTGTTCTGCACCACCTCAGTACAAACAAAATTAGCTTTTCACAATATTTTTGCAGATGTTAAAGGTCATTAATAGAATGAAACCAGATGACTAAAGCAATGCATTTGGAATGATTGGGTTTTATTTTTCTCCCTAGCTTAAAGACACAGAGTTCCATTTTCTCTCTTACTTGGCTGCATTTCAATTTTTTTTTAGTTACTTAATGGTTTCTAAAATCATAAAAGTAAAAGTGGTAAGATATGTATTTCTTGGCCTATGCCACCTTCCTTGTTTGACAGAATTGAAATTTTGTGAGGATGAAAATAGTATTAACTGTTGAAAAAAACTGTACTATTTAACAATTGCCCAAGCTTTCTGTTTTTACTGAGGTCAAATTTTTGTTATGAGTCATTTGAAATCCTCTTTGCAATTAAAGAGAGGATAATTAACTGGAAGAAATGCTACTAGTTTATTCTTTCAGGAGAAAAGAGAAGGAGCTTTCTTTAAAGGTTTTTGAGCTAAAGTAAATTGTTGATTGAAGAAGGCCATGAGCTTTATTAAGACAGGATGGGCGTACAGCTTGTCCATACTGTTTTATTTGTAGCATCTGGCCCACAAGTGAAGGGGCTGCAGTTAATACTGACAAGTGGTTTTGTTTATGTTCGCAGCATTCACAGATCAGTTTGGAATAACTATACTTTCTACAATGACCCTGCTAAAGGGGGTGATTTGAAAAATAATTTTCATCATGTCAGTTAAAAAACAAACAAACATGATTTCACTCCATTTTTTTTAGTGAAAATCTGGTCCTGGTCTTCGTCCCCAGATTTACTTGTGTATATGTGGGGCATGTTGAAGGAGTTAATGTGTCGTCTTCTTACCAAGGACAGAACAGTCCACTCCCTCACCTCCCCACAGCAAACCATATAGTAAAGTTAACTCTTCTGTAGTGAAGGTCCTTGGGAGTGAGGGAGGAGTGAGGATTTAAACATAGGTGGATGGGTTGTTTGGTGGCAGTGACACTGTCCTAGTGTACCAGAGGGAAGGCAGGAAGAGTGAGCAGGCAGATTGGTTGATAAGAATGTGAGAGCATCTGAGACCTGAGGGAAATTGCTGAGTCCTAGTACTGGGCTTATTTTGTCTTTGTTATCTCCCAGGATGAAGTTTTCTCTGATATTTAAAAATAATTAGTCATGCTGCAGATCCAAGAAAATAACACCATTTTTACTTGTTTGACACTGGTGTAAAGGACCCTTCTCCGCTGGGTCTAGAGGGTGGTGGTTGTGTTATCGTACAGCTACATGGGATTCGGCTGTCTGCCACTCACACATTCCAGAGGCAGAGGTTTGGTGAAAAAGGAAAGGAATATTTTTTTTTTCAATTTAAAGGCTAAATAATTTTGGGAGAATAACAGGTTTCTACCTCAAAGCCCATTCCCTTTAAGACACCCAAAGGCAAATAATTCCTCCACCTTTTGCCAGGTCAGTTCGAGGCTGTGCCTGGAATTCCTTCTCCCATTTAAAAATGCCATCCTTTGAGAAACAGAGGTGACTTAGCTGGCTCTTGGTCACAGTTCAGCTCCATGCATCTTCTGGAGCCTGTGCACGCTGGCCTCCTACTCTCACTGCTGCCCACTGGCCTAGTGCCTGCATCCCATTCCTCGGCCGTGGCTCGTTGGTGCATCTGTGTAACTGACATAGCAGGGCCATGTAGTGCAGCACCGTTGCCAGCACTACCACTGCTTCTTGGGTGGGGAGGGTCACAGGGCCTGTCATCTGGCCACTCTGTCTCTAGGGCATGCCGGTCCCAGAGTACTCAGGCCCTGGGCCCCAAACAGGGCTACTGAAGGGGAGGAAAGAGTGCAAGTCCGTGGCCCTCCATTTAAGTATTCTTCCCCCAAACCCTACGTGCTGCAAAAGCAAGTAGAAGCATTTTTTCCTCTGTCCAAACACTTCACTAGCCTGGTGTGTACTCTGTGCATGTTTCCTCCTGCTGTGTCATGCTGCACTAGCTGTTTACCATCACCTGGGGGTAAGGAGATCTGTCACACTCTGGTGGTGGCTTCAGTCTACTGCCTTAGGGTTTTCTGCAACCACTCCCTCACTTCAGGAAGTGCAGCGTTCCTTCTGTTGTGTCACTAGCTGCCGCCTGGTTGCTGGGGCCATGTATGCTGGGCTACTCTAGCTCGTGTACTGCTGTCTCCAGCAGCGTCCTCCTACGGCTCCTCCCCTCTTCTCCCGGGAAGGCAGGGATCCCGTTTTTCTTCTGCCCAGCCATTTGGCCAGATCCCTGCTGCAACAGTTGAAGTGAACTTCAGAAGAAAAATACAGAGCTGGGCTGAGTGATCCATCTGCCCTTTTCCATCTGAGGTTTGGCTGGCAAATTGTAACTACTGGAAATTCTGTTGTTGAATTTGGTGAACATTTAAAAACATTTTGATTATCATTTTTTTTCCTGATGGTATTACTTAAAATGACATTAAAGGTAAAACTAAATTTTCCTTTAACTGGTATCTCTCTATCTTTTCTTTGGAAACCATGATTATGAGTTTGATACTGTGGGTAAAAAGGGCCACATACTAAAACTGACAAGCTCAGGGAGGCCTACCTGGCAGCCTCACAAACTCAAAGAGACCAAAGTAACTGCATAGGATTGTCTGAAATTAAAATTTTCTGACTAAAAGCAGGTTATGGGGGGCAGTCATGCCCCAGGCTCGAATCTTCCCTGACAAGAGTCAATCTTACCTTAACTGAGCCCTCTAATATTTTTTGTGCCTATGATAACATACCTTTGGAGTGTCAGAATAATTTTCTTTTGTCTCACCCCTCAAACCTCAACCACTGCACCAGAACAAAGACCACAAATCTCTTCATTGTTCCTGTTATCATGGTGATCATTAACTGTTAACTATCCTACCCACCTATGTAAAAGAAGTTATGTGTCCATCTTACTTTCTATCCAGTCCCAGAGATTTCCCACACTGCTTTCTTCCACCTCTGTAACCTGTCACCAGTGAATTTCCTGTAACTTCCTTACTCCTCCTCCTTTGAATGTAATGTATAAAATAAGGTGCAAAATTGCCATTCTCTGGGGCATTTTCTCAATCCATTGAAGTTCTGTTTCCTGGCAATTATTTTTAGTTGGGCTCAAATAAACTCATAAAAAATTTTTCTAGTTTAGATGGTTTTTTACATTAATATAAATATAATATATTTATATACAAATACATAAAAAAGAAAGTAGTTATTGATTTTTGTCTGTTTCAAAAATCTCCATAAATTTCATAAATATTTTTCAATAGACAATTCATAAAAAATATTTTAATCTTTATATGATAATAGAAATAATTTCATTGTAATTTGAATGTTTTCATCTTTAAGTTGTTCTTGAGGTTTTAAATGTGATTGGTGTGAAATAAAAATCTATCTTTGTAATGTTTCATAAGAAAATCAGTTGTACCATTTACTGAAGAAATAAATCCCCACTTATTTAACGCTATCACATTCCAAGTTTACATATACATTTGATCTTTATAGTTCATTCTCTTAACTAGTTCTTTGTGTGTTAATAATATAGTTATATACTATATTTTAATTCCTAATATTTTCTTGCTATATTTTAAAATTATTAATGTATTATTTTTATGTCTTTTTTTCTTTCTTACAAATTTTAGATTTAGTATTTCAAGTTTCATAAAATCTTATTGGCATTTTGATTGGGCATGAATTGAATTGATAGACTAAAATGGGAAAATTCAACATTCTCAAAATAATGGCCACATCTAACCAAATATTTCTCTGTTTAGTCAATTCTTTTTTGTCCATGAATAAAATTTTACAATTTTCCCCATGTAGGTTTTGCCTGTATGTGTATTACAAATTTTACTACTGTTATACAAGTTGAGCTGGCTCTAATTATAGGTAATTTGCATGTATTATTTCATTTAATCTTCTCACTAACCCTTGGATAAAAGTAGAAGTTGTTATCCAAATTTTCAAATAAGAAAATAAAAATCTAGACCCACTGAGTAATTTGACCAATGACACGAGGATGCTAATTGAAAGAGCTGAATTGAAACCGAATTGATCTGACACCATCAATTTTAATCACTATGCAAGGCAATCTCTGGCTTCCTTGGCACTCTATAGATTTTATTGCTATTTCAAATAAGATATTTTGTCATATTTTTATTTAAATATTGTTGGCATATAAAATATTATTAATTTTGTGCATTAACTTGTGTTTAGCAATTTTACTGGACTCCTAAACTAGTCTGAAGAGTTCCCTGTTGATTCTTTTGGGGTTTTGTGCAAAAATATTGTATGCAAATAATGGCAGTTTGGCTTTTTTTTTCTTTCAATTTCTCTACCTCTTTATTTTAACTTTTCCTATCAAAATGGCTGGTACCTGTGGAATAATGTTGAATATTAGAAATACTAGGGGTATCCTGGTCTTATGTCTGACTTTGATGTTTTGGCTTCTATAATTTTACTATTAAGCTAGTGATGCTAGGTGTAAGGTTAATCCTAGGCTTTTGAGGTTCCCTTCTAAAGCTTGTTTCCTAAAAGTTTTTTTTTTTTATCATGAATGGATATTAAGTTTTATTGAGTGAGATTTTTGGGTATTTTTTTCATTTTTAATCTGGTAAAGTGGCAATTAATAGAAGTTACCAGATGTTAAACTATTTTTGAATTCCTGGGATACATGCTACTTTGTTGCAGTATCTTATATTTTGATACATTGCTGGATGGGATTCACAAAATTCTTTTTACTTCTTTTCCATCCTTTTATTCTCTGAAATATTTTGTGGTTAATAATTTTGGGTTACTCTTAGGTATAGTACATTTTAAAATCACCCTGGCATGGTAACCCTCTTGGAGGGAGATTTTTCTTTAATATTTATACAGTTATTTGGGGGCATTATTAATATTTATTTCTATTTATTAAATTTTTGAATTTCAGGTACCCAGGATATATCTACAACAAACACCCTGTAGCCTGTAATAAGGGCCCTAGATATTAATAATCATAATACATATGTAAAATCAAAGCTATGGTAAATGAATATTAGTATATTTGACTTTGTCTAGGAGATCAGCAAAAGATCACTTAAGGAAGTAATGATTGAGCTTCTATCTAGCAAAGGAGGTGTGGTTACAATGATGAAGAAAGGAATGGAAGTAGTGCTTCTGGAAGATACTAAAGCATGTGCAAAAATCTCTGATAGAGAAGAGTATGGTGTGCTGAGAAACTGCTAGAAGGCCAGTGTGGCTGTGGTGTGGACTAGGTAGGGCAGGAAGCATATATGAGACTTTGAGGGAAAGACTTAGAGCTTGCTCTGGACAGGTGGAGCTTGGCTTGCTTGTGGGCCACCTAAATTGAGACATCTTGTAGGCCAATGGCTGTACAGATCTGAAGCTCATGAGAGATGTGTAGACAACAGGTACTATTTTGCAGTCCAGTACTATAGTATTGGCAGTAGAAGCCAGGAGCACAGTTGAGAGGGCCCAGAGAATATTTAGAATTACAAAGGGGACAAGGACTGGATCTTGGGGATCACTGAAAGATTTCTAGGGAAGCTGGGTCCAGTAAAGGTGACTGAGAGGGCAGGTGGACAAGGGGCAGAAGCAGGAGAGAGTGGTGCCGTATTGCAGTGGAGTCTATAGTGTGCATTCTCACTGAGATCTCTGAAGAGCTCTATGGAAGGAAGATCAGTGCTCTGTATGTTGCCCTGTGTTCCTGGGTCCTGATTTCCATGCATTTGCCCTTGAATATGTACATTTAAGTCCATTTCTCCCTATTGTTACTCAGCTGCAATAACCCAATATGCATGGTTTTAATAAGACATGGCCATACTTTTTCAGTTGTGGAGGTATAGATGGAATTTCTGTAAATATCTTGTTCCATCTTCAAATGATAAATTGTGTAACGATGTGAAATTCACTTTAAACATTACAAGTGAAAGAAGTATGTGATTTAAAATGTCATGCTTTGGAGGTATTGTATGAGTAAAATTTCTATAGTCAATCATCCAAAACAAACTATTATTTTGGAACTATTTGAAAATAGATAAGCTGAAAATATCTTATTTTAAGAATAAGAGAAAAGTGATGGTATATAAAAATTACTTTTTCATATCAACATATTGAATTTCAGGTTAAATTTAGTGTTTGCTTTAAAGAATCATAACAAGTTAGGACTTCAAAATATCTCAGGAAGGTAATAAATATTGGTGAAAAAACATCTTCAATTTTTCTGAAACAACTTTAATTTCTCTCAAACTTAATGCACTGTCAGTTTAAAACCATACAAAAATAATTTTAAATACTCCAAAGGATTGGATTGTTGCTTAGTATTTGTAAAAGTAAGTTTTAGTTAACTCAAACTTTTTTTATTATGCACCATGCACACATAGAAATATACACAAAATTCTCATGTAAATATACAATCTGTATTGGAAGAAAATATTATGGGCCTGAGATTAGGGGCCTATATAATGCTGGGTTAATTTGAAATATATAAATATTTCAAAGGCTTAAAAAATTAAAATGTAATATCTGGAAGGCATATTAAAGGTTATGTTTATTACTTACCTGGAAATATGCTCAAGATAGTAAAAATTTATGAAGTAGCAATAATAACAATATTAATAATGAGAACTACTCCTTTTGAGTGATTAGTATGGGCCAGATAATGTCCTACTTGTGTTAACAGATGATCTTACTCAGTTTGATAAAGAAAATATAAATTTCTTACTTCTTCTCATAATATTTGAAATTCAGAGTAAATACTTGCCATAATTAATTCAAGAAAGCAGGAAGATGTTTCTTTGTTTTCAAACAGCATTGCCTTCTCTCTCAACCTGTCCTCTCCAACCCCATTTTGACTATCACTGCTTTATCTAATGGGAACTGCTATTTTCTTTTTTGATTTTTATTTTTCAATTATGGTTGATATTTATGTTAGTGTCAAGTATTAGTGGTTAGCCATTTACATAGCTCACAAATGGGAACCACTGTGTTTGTAAAGTGTTCCTAGGACATTCATTTGGGAAGCTTGTTCTTTTAATTAAAAATTTGTTGTGAATGCAGGTCTAATGGCAGATGTCATCATGGAAGAACACAGTCTGATAGAGCAGAGAAGCACAGATTGACGCCTGAGACGTGGGGAGGATGCGAAGGCAGGAACAAAGACTTTGGAGATGGGAGAGCCCAGAGTGGGTTTGGAGCAGGAGATTTCCTATTCAGCTGGGGTTCAGAGAGCATCTTTGTGAGATAGAAATTAATATTCGGGAAGCATTTACTCATGCCATTTTATCCATCTCCCACTGGAGAACATACCAATGTCTCTTTTTTGCTCTTCCTCTTCTCGCCTCCTCATCCTCTATGGCATAATGACAATGAATTCAAGAATCCATTAATTTGGCATAACCTCAGTCATAAGATACTCTTGCCCACTAAACATCAATTTATTAAATTTGTTTTATTTCATGAAATCATTTCAAAAGAAATAAACTCCTTTATAACCTTTACTTTTCTTGAAATGCAGGGAAGCATGATAGAAAGAAAGGGTGACTATTTCGGAATTACATGAGTTTAATTATTGACTGTGCCACTTGTTGACAGTTATTTATGTGGGCAACTATCTTACAGTGTTTGAATTTCAGTTTTCTTATTTATTCAGTAAGTAGTAAAGTGTCGTAGGGTAGTGGTGAGAATTAAGTGAAATAATGTGTAAGTGTCTTTGGTAAATGATGTCTAAATATTTGTTGAATTAGTGAATAAAATGAGTTAGCCTGAAACAAGATTAGAAGCTGTGCAAGATAAGATGGAGATCAAGAAGAGAGACAGCAGTAAGGTAGACCAGAACCAAGCATGATTAGAACCACTCTTAGGGCTTCACTGAGGAGAAGTCTCAGCCACCACAAATGCTGAATGTCTTGAAATTGCAAAAGCCCCAGCTGTACCATCAACCT
This sequence comes from Phyllostomus hastatus, assembly GCF_019186645.2. Classification (NCBI taxonomy): domain Eukaryota; kingdom Metazoa; phylum Chordata; class Mammalia; order Chiroptera; family Phyllostomidae; genus Phyllostomus; species Phyllostomus hastatus. Next base: position 5,907,700 of record NW_025334017.1, on the reverse strand, counting down.
TAATTTAGTCACAGATCAAGTGCCATCATGCATTTGCTTCTTCTCAGCTGCTTTTTAAGGGACTGGGAAAAGCAATGGCTTCTGTACACAGATCCCCTGCTGACAAACTGTGAAACATGGGGTAGGGGGGTTGTGCTTTGGGAGTTATTTTGTATAAGCTTAAGCTAATGAGGATGTTTAGTATAGCCCTTAGCAATTTGTCAACACCTTGGCATTCTAGAACCATTTCCCAGGGCACTGAGTAAACATTTACATGTTAGAGACAAACAAGCTTCTCATTAAGAATAATGCTATATGTTCTTTGCATGCTTTATCCTGTTATTTAGAAATGAGGGAGCTTTTCTTTCCAGCTGTTGGTTTAGTAGACAGTAATGGGATATTTTTTACTAGAGTTTTAAAGGCTTTCCTGCCAGAAATTTTCAGGGGTCTTTTAGGTATCTCTGGTGGTAAAGTATTTTGCAAATCTACTAACCCAAGCCCTTAAATATACATGTTATTCACACAGAAAACATTTCCAAGATGACAAAATATGAAAGAAAACAGAGAGGAAGTGAAATAATTTTAGGACATTCTGTTCTCATCACTGTCTATTCTGGGTTAATAATGTGAACACAAGATCATGAACTTCATAGATTGTTGGTACTTCGTAACAAATCATTTGTTTAAAAAATTATTGATAGAAACATTATTTCTTGGTTTTGGCACATATACCATGGTTATTTAAGATACTATTATTAGGGGAAGCCAGGTAAAGGGTATACGGGAACTCTCTGTATTATTTTTTGTAACTTTTTGTGAATCTAAAATTATTTCAGAAACTTTAAAAAGTTGAAGAAAATATTAAAATTACCCACAGATAGAGCAGTTAAAGTGAGATATCTAGTTTTAACTTTTTTTTATAATAGCTTTATGTAACCTTATAAAGTGCAAAATAAGAAAAAGTATTTATTGAACACCTACAATGTGCTGTCTTAGGCACTTAGGATACATCAATAAATAAAACAGACAAGTATCCCTACCCTTGTAGCACTTATATTAACATCCACGTTGTCTTCAGACAATAAAGAGTAAGAATAAGAAGTTAGAACATGGTAAGTGATATGCAAAAACAAAACAAAACAAAACAGAATGAAAAGGAGTGTATAGTGGGCCCTGGCCAGTGTGTATCAATGGTTGCAGGTTGCAAATTCGATTCCTGGTCAGGGCACATGCCTAGGTTGCAGGGTTCGGTTCTGGTCTGGAAGTGGACTATCTCCGGTCAGGGTACAAAGGGAAGGCAAAAAATTGATGCTTCTCTATCATATTGATGTTTCTCTCTCTCCTTTCCTCTCTCTCTCTCTAAAAAAATAAGCAGCAAAAAATGTCCTCAGGTGAGGGTTAAAAACCATTGTGTGATGGGGAAGATTAGAGTATGGGGTGCAGTGTTACACAATTTTACATTACTGAGATGATGATGACATGTAAGCCAAGGCCTGTAATAGGTGCTATGTTGGTATGTTTGGGGGGAACATTCCTGGAAGAGGAAGAGCCAGCTTGAAGCCAGGAAGGAGCAAGGTGACTAGAGTAGAGGGAGGAGAAGTGTGAGTGGCAGAAGGTGAAGTTTTCAGTCCGTGGTGATGATGTTCTGTTCACTCCATTCCAGCTCATGGTGAATACATTAGGCTCTTGTGGAAGGAAGGAGGAAGAAAATTTACCAGATACTTACCGTGTCCCTCATAATAAACTCATAAAGTTTAACTACTTCCAGTTTATTATCATTTTTATTTTTATTGTTTTTCAATGACAGTTGTCCCAATTGCCTGCCCCCCCCCATTGCTCTCCCCTGTCCCCCACAGTCACCCAAGGCTATATTTATTGATGAGAGAGAAGAGAGAGACACACAGAGAGAGACATCTATCAATGTGGGAGAAACATTGATAGGTGGCCTCCCGTATACACCTCAACTGAACCTAGCATACAACCTAGGCACGTGCCCTGAGTGAAATTGAACCTTCAAACTTTCAGTTTGCAGGGGGATGCTCCAAGCAACTATAGTTTGAAAAATTAGTTTCTATTTACTTTCAAGTATCTACGGAATCTGAAATGTAATGGGTAAATATGAGATTTTGCTTCCCAAGTACTAACTCATTCTAAGCAGGAGGATATTTTTATTGACAAATATGCCAAAAGTTCCAGCCTATAGTCTATATTTTAGTGTATATTACAACACAAGATAGAATCAAGACTAATTGCCATATCTTAATTTAAGGATCTTTATTTTTAAAGAAAAATGAGTTTCGTTTTGTCATCTAAAAGAGGGGTATTCAACCTGTGGCCCACGGGCCACAGGCAGCCCAGGATGGCTATGAATACAGCCCAACACACAACTGTAAATTCACTTAAAACATTGTGAGACTTTTTTGTGATTATGTGTCACAATGTATCTAATGTGTGGCCCAAGATAACTCTTCTTCCAGTGAGGCCCAGAGACACCAAAAGTTTGGACACCCCCAAGAGGGAATTCATTGCTTAAGCCTCAGTAGAACCCAAGAGTGATGTGGAAATGAGAAGAATCTTTTAGGTCAGATTTGATAGAGGAACACTTAATTCTAAGGGAGATTTAGTCTACATGAAGAGAATCCACAAGACCTAACTTAATTCAAATGGAATATTTTAGTTGCTGTATGGAAAGAAATAGTTAAATTTGGCAGCAATTGTATGGGACAAAGTCAAGTCTGACAAGTTTTTACAAAGGATATAACAGTATCAACATTGAAATCAACATAAAAATGAATTATTTAATCATTAAAAATTGGGAGAATATAAAATAGCCATATTGTCCTTTGCATAAGACTTTGCATAAGGTCAGAAAGAAAATCTCTCAGGAAATATTAGACATGACTCAAACTAAATTAATAATGTGTAAATCTCAGGAGAGTCAAAGATTTGTTTAGACAAGTTTAAAAAGTTATTTTAAAAATCAAGTATTGGCATATGGTTTAAAATTTTAATACATGCAGGGTTTTTTTTTCTTGTAAAGTTGTAACTACATTCACAAGCAAGTACTGTTGGAAATACCCAGAATAAATATTATTAGATCAGCACTTTTTATGACAGTTTCAGATTTGTGGTTTGATAAGGTGGAAGATTCTGTGCTTCTTTCTTCCAGGTATCAATATCAGTAGTGGCAAGCGGGGGGGTCTTTGTAGAAAATGCTGGCACATAGCATGGAATCCTGCTTGTCAACTGGAAAAAATTATGAAGGGGTGGTGGTGCCTTCTGTCCCTTTCCCTTCCCTCGATTTTCAGTGGAGTTGTCACCTCGCTTTGCTTATTTGGGCGCAGTCTTTTTGTTTGACCTAGTAAGTTAATTCAGCCATGATTTTGGTCTGACATCTTGCAGTCAGTTTTGTTGTCTGCCTGTGATCAGCTCTATCATCTCCTGTGTACCTGATCAGCAGCGATACAAAAACATGCTTTGATCTACTAGAGCACTATTCTCTGCAGTGATGGAATGAGCTCATTATAGGGATAATCCTTTTCACAAGGCCAAAATTTCAGAAGACCTGTACATGAATCTGTGACCTTTCTTTTCTCTTCTTTAGTTCTCATGAAAATATGTGAGAATAATTTAGCTAGAAACAATGTAAGAAAACTAAGATTCTGAAGTGAAAATGCATTATTTTTGCATAGATGGTTACTTCACCATCTTATTTCATCTTTTTCAGTGTCTGTAAGACAGAATAGGAACTGAGGTCTGTCCATATAAACATGGTGTCCTTGAGCTCCTCCAATACTAAGAGTTATCTTTCTATCCTCTTATTTGGACAATTTGCTTCTGATGAAGCAGCACTAGAAGACGGTTGATTCAAGGGTTAGATTATTTTAGCATTTCTCGGCAGGATTTACCAAACTGATGAGTCAGCTGGTCTTCTGCTTGGCTGTTGCTAGTTTAGCATTATTTAGAAATATTTTTAGCTATTTGTCATCTGTTTCTGATAACTTGAGCTAAGGTGGCTTGCAGAAAATCACACGGGAGCATGGACTCTGCTCAGGACTGTGATTTGGAATATATGCAGACAAATGCAGCTCAACTGCAAATTCTCAGCACAGCCAATTGCTTTCTTTCTACAGTTCACTTCAGAGCATATATTATTAAGGAAATTGTATGTACTATATTGAACATTGTGTTTTGGTGAAAGCAATGTCATAATTGGGACTTAGATTTATAGTATGAGGCTCAAATTCTACTTCCTGAGTTACCTTTCTTATTAGTTAAGGACTTCTGAAATTCTACATATAATTACAATATTTTCTGAATCCAGCTCAGCCTTCCATAATGTGGTTATTATTTTATACAAATTGTACATTAGCAAAATGCTCTGTATTCATGTATTTAAGAATAATTACCATGTTCACTAATGAGAATCACCTTCTTCTGTTTTTCCTATGAAAGTTACAATTAAAGATTTTGAATTCAAAGCCTTTATTTAGAAAAAGCTAAATTTTATTTTCTTAAATATGTTCATAATTGGAGAGCACCTTCTGCTGTGTAAGAACAATTCCTTAGAGAAATATTGTTATTACATTTACTTCCCTTTTTTGTACATAGTAACAGGTGTTTGTAGTCTAGGTTAGAGAACTTTCTCAGCAACTGCCTATCATTTTGCTTTCTTTGTAGAACATAAATTCCACAGTCACAAATCTGCAGAGTAAATTCATCTCAAGATTTATAGTGTGATGCAGGTGAGGACTGGAAGATAATCATTCATCCTCCATTTTAAAGCTGGACACACTTTCTACATGATAACAAATTCCCAGTTTCTTCAGGTGAAGAGCACTGTCAGCCATATGGCATTCAACATACCTTTCTGAAAGAACCTGGGTTTCGTTGCCTGGTAGACCTGGGCTTAAATCCTTGTTCTGCCCTTTGCCAAAAGGTATTTCACTTCTTCAAGTTTCCACTTTCTCCTATGGAAAACAGCGAGAGTAACATCTACTACTGTGAGCAGCAAGTGGTTTAATATATATAAAGTGCCTCATACCATGTTGGTAAATAATAAGCATTCACAAATGGTAACTGGTTTGAAAGAAGGGATGGTATGACTTGAATCCCAACTTGGCTATCTACTAGCCAAGTGATCATGGGCAAATTTGTTAATTTTTATGAGCTTTAGTTTGCTGATCCGTTAGTTTAGAATACTACCTATGTGTTTGAATCGCTGCTTATATAGTGCCTAGGATATGATAAATATATTCTCATATATGGTCCTTATTACTGTAATAACTATTGTCACTTGCTTTTTCCGACACTTTTGTCCCTGCCTCCCGACTGAGGCGCAACTCTGAAACATACTTTGTCACACATTAGTTTCATGTTTCTGCCTCAGGTTTGATCTGGCTCCGAGGCAGATCACCAAGGGCAGAGCTCCCCTCCTTCCTCTCACATGTTCAGGGAGTCTCCTGTTTCCTGAAGTGTGGAGGCCGATTGCATTCTGCAAGGTTTTGGCAGCATCTCTCTGCAATTTTACATTGTGTTGCTTAAACAGATATTGCTTTGTTGACACACATTGGCCATATGGGACCGATTTGGGATGGTACTTTTGACAGTTCTGTTTACATTGCTGTTTGTGTCTTTTCTCCCCCTAGTTCTAAAATAATGGAAGCCTGGGGGATTCTGTCTACAATACAAAAGGCCTCCTCCCTTCCTTTCTTCTCTCCCTCTTTCCTTCTTTCCTTCTTTCCTGTATGTCTCTCTCTCTTTTCTTTGCTCTTCAAACACAACTTCCTCCTTATTCATATGTGTAGGCAAGTCCCTGAAGTATTTATCAGATTTGATGTTGATGAGTGTGTTTCAGAATTTTCTATCATAAGGGAAACACATTAATAAGTTTCCACCACTGTAACTGAAAAAAAAAAACTACCAAATGAGAAAAATAGACAAATAAGATGAGTCAAAGGGGAAAATTTTTTCAAGGTTTACGTAAGGAATTATTATAAGTATGAAGATAGAGGAATGGTATGACTGTTTTCATGAGCTCTGAGGATAAGTCAGACAAAAAAACCTATTAAAATTATAATAAAAAAACAGCATGATTACATATTTAGACAGATTGCAAATGCTTTCTGTAAATAACTCTTCTGGTGGAGAAGTGAAAAATTTTGATCAAATTTTAGAAAGGAAGGCAGAGATAAAATTTTTAGATGATTTACAACCTATAAATGACTTCTGGCAACAGGCTAAATTTGGTGGACCATTTGCAGTGAATGGACTAGACTCTTAGGAAACAAACTCAAATGTAAGGATTATCAAATATGTTTATATTGAAAAACTTCCATATCATGAAAAATACTTATTCTAACCACAGAGGTGGGATTTGAAACAAGATAAATTTATAAGATAATTCCTTTTATGTGAACTGCTTAAATAAGCAAAACTAACCTAGAGTTAAAATCAGGTCTGTGATTGACTGGGGCAGGAGGTAGGGGAAAACTAACTAGAAAGGGGCAGAAGGGAATTTTCTGGAGGGATAGAAGCCTATGTATTGGTTAGGTTGATGGCTGAATGGACATGTACATTTGTCAAAACTCATTGAACTGTACCTTTAAAGTAAAATATTAGGATTTTATATGTTCATTATACCTCAGTGAGGTTGACTGAAAAATTGAATTAGTACTGAGTCATAGAAGAGAACATAAATATTAATTAGAAAACCTATTAAAAGTTAGTCATCACACATATAAAATATGAATAGACACTAACCTCTGAAAGAATTAAAAAACATGATCTCATGAAATATAATCTTTACTCAGTTGTTGATTAACACTGGCTTGCTTTACACCAAGAATTGCATGCTTATTTCTTACAGTTATCATTCATTTAGTTGACTATTGGATCAAAGTCAAAATTTTCAGAGTCCAGATTCCTAAGGATTTCTCTACAGGCTTTGGCCACATAATGCACAATATTTGGTGAAGAAAAAATAAAGATCCAGACATTTATGTAGATGAGAACAAACATCACAAGACTCTTGGCCTCATATTTAATTTCCTCAGTAAAATATATTTCTTGATACAAAATTATAAATATGTGAATGTCACAGTATTTTATGATATTCTTCTGCAGCCTGATTTTGCCCCTTAAACAGAGGAGCTCTGTTCAGAGGCAGGTCAAAGCAAACAGAACTCTGTGATCCTGGACATATGTACGTAGTGGTGGGTCTGTCACCATTGCAACAGTTGCTGCCATTGAACTATGTGACTCCCCAAGGAACCCACTATTAAGTTAGATGGGAGACACAGATAGGACACCAAATAGTTAAAGTTTAGGAAGTATTCACTACCTTAACGGACAATTTTATATCCCATTCAAAACACTTTACGAATATAAAACTAGTTGTGCTGCTCATCTTCTTTACACCCTGAAGTTTTTTGTGAGTTAGAATTTTATTGGGCACCTTATTATAGTGTGCAATGCTAATTTATCATCCTGTGTAAGTGATAGTGAAATGGGAGTTTCCTCTGCAAGCATTTTTTATCATGATGAATCGTCTGGTTATCAAAAGGTTGCAGTGTATTCCTTGGTGATCATGGGATTCTACATAGGACATTTATTAAAATTTATCCAGGTTAGAGAAAAAACTTTACACATTAATCTAAGCCAACAATGATATTCAGTATGATTTGGGGATCTAACCTGGCTTCATTTGTTCTGCTTCAGGTACTGCCAACTTAATGACCCATTGATGTAACTGTAGAACAATAATAAAAGTGCCTCACAATTTTAAGATTCAGTGTGTTTCAAAACATTTCTTGTGGGGATCTAATATATCACAGGGTGATCAGAGGGGAAATAAAAAAGGATTTTATCTAAAAAATGTTTGAGAGACTTTTACAGTGTTACAGTTACATTGTGCCTAGTTAGCAAATGAAAGGCTATAAGAGAATACCATTGACCCTGTGGCTTTTAAACAACACAAATTTATTTCTCACAATTCTGGACAGTGGAGGGTTCAGTGTCTGGTGAGGACCTGTTTCCTATTTTAGAGAGGGCAGTCTTCATGCTGTGTCCCCACACGGCAGACAGGGTAAGGGGCTCTCTGGGATGTCTTTTATAATGGTGCTAATTCCACTCATGAGGACTCTGTCTTCAGGACCTAATTGCCTCCCAAAGGACCTGCTTGCTAATCCCATCACTTTGGGGATTAAGCATATGAATCTGGGGGGGGGGGACACAAATACTCAGTCTATAATATTCAACTGATAATCCACCAAATTCATGTCCTTCCCACATGCAAAATACATTCATTCCACCCCAATAGCTTCCGAAGTCTTAATTCATTTTTAGTATCATCTTTAAAGTCCAGTCTCATCTACGTATCATCTAAATCAGATATGTGTGAGACTCAAAGTGTGATTCATCCCAAAGCAAAGTCCTCTCCAGCTGTGAACCCAGGAAACCAAATATGTTATGTGTTTCCAAAATACTATTATAGAAGAGGCATAAGGTAGCATTCCCATTCCAAGGGAAGACCTAGAAAAGAAAAGGAAAGAGTGATAGGTCTCCAGTAAATCTGAAACCTAATGGGGCAAATTCTGTTAAACCTGAATGCTCAAGACTAATCACTTGGGCTGAATCTTCTGTCTTCCAGGCCCACTGGGGTGGCAGTGTCACCCCCACAGTTCAGCAGGATAGCCCTGCAGTGGCTGTCTGCTGGGTTAGTTTTCAACTTTTGAATTTAGGGAGGAAATAAACATTTGATCTATAGAAGAGTCTCAGGGAAATAGTTCAATAAAGATCCATATTGAATTTCAGTTAACCTAGCGTTTCTTACTTATTTATTCTACCTTCATCTGATGTTGTAAGAAACACTAGTCTTGAGAAAAACACTGTTTGAGACATGCTTTAAAAAATTATGTATCTTTTTTGTTTCTCAAATCTACCAAGTGATGTACTCATAGAGCCCAAACTACTTTCCAAAGTGAAACTAGTAAGTAATGGAAAAAAGATCAAATTCAGTTGCTGTACTCTAATGCCATAGGTCCTTTTGTTCACCCATCCTTCCATCTTCCTTTCAAAAAAATCTGTGCTTGCCTCTGTTCTAAGCTTGTTGGTTACAAAGCTAAACCAAGCAAATGTAATTCTTGTCTTCAAAGAACTTATATCTTTGTGAGAGGGAAAGGGGTCTGATAAATTAGAGATTTTCATGCACTGATGTCTACAATGAAGGAGCTCAACTGGTGGATGTGACAGGGAAAGAGAGGCATGGGGCAGAATTGGATATTTTAGATGTGGCAATAATGGTAGTCCCCTCAATGGATTTAAAACCTGCTCTGAGGCCTAAATATGGAGAAGCCCTTCCCCCTGAGCCCTATTTTTAATTTAACTGGAGGATCCCAAGAAAGTACAGCATGTGGTTAAGAGTATAAGTTTGCTTTGGTATAAATCTTAGTTCTTACAATTGAGTAAGCTTGGCCAAGGAACTTAACAATTCTATGCCTCAGTTTTCTGATCTGTAAAACAGTATATTTATACTACCAGCTGAAATAGGTGTGCTAGTAATTGGATGTTAATAAATGTTAAGAACTCAATATACCACCTGATATTCAGGTGGTAAACATTCAGTAAATACCAGTTATGCCATTATTGTAATTTTCTTATGATTTCTGGTATTTTCATCGTATTGGAGATCTGGGGTGAGCCTGACCAGTGAGTAGCAATTGGGACTTCATGTGTTTATAAGGCCTATAGAGTCTGGGAAAATCAGGCATGGTATAATTCTCCCTTTGTAACTGTGAAGGTTATAATCCTGAGAAATCATATGACATGAAAATTTATAAGCCCCTAAGATTTTTTGGAAGGTTAGACTTGTCCAACATGAGCATCAGTGTTCTATGCAGACTGCAGAATATGATGTTCAAGTGGCATCAACTGGCCAGCTCTTGACTGGGCTGAGCAGACTGGGTATAGTGCTGCTGACCCTTGTGTTGCTCACTGTGGCAATACTCAGTACCATTGGGATAACAAAAATCCTGCTCAGCAGCCCCGAACCTCCCCCAGCCTTTTCCAGAACTGAGAAGATCCATGTTTGAGGTATACCTATTAACCCTATATGACACTTGCTGGAAAGCTCTGGTCAGTGGTTCTCTGAACCTAATTTGTATCCTGGGATGTTGTGGGGCAGCCTCCTCATGTAGGAACCAAGAGATATGGTAGGAGAGACCTTGAAGCCTAAGAAGGTCATGACATTGGTGCTTGAGTCCAGCAAGTACCCTGTCTCCTCAATCAGTCTTTCAAGGCCACACACTAACTCTGGGATGATTCTTTAAGAAAAAAGTCATAATCAACTCAGCTCAAAAATGCTTCAAGTGCATTGTGCCTTCTCCCTACCCTCTCACCACTTAACTTCTGTTTTTTTGTTTTCTGTCCCCATTTGACCACATGTTTTTAATATTATGCATTTTACCCTTAAAAATAGTAAAAGCCCACAATCCAACTTGGTGGGCCAGGGAAAGGCATCCCAACATTTATCAATGCAAGTCTTATTTCCCCATAGGTTGCTTAGTCTTAATAATAAGGACAACAGGCTCAGCAATTAGATCTGTTATGTTTGTCCAGAGGGAAATTTGACATAGACAGAAGGAAACACAATGTGACAGGGGAGGCAGACATTGGAATGACGCCTCCACAAACCAAGGAATCTTGGCAGCTAGCAGAAGTTGGGAGAGGCAAGGAATGGGTTCTTCCCTATAGGGAGGCTGGTGCTGGCAACACCAAAAATAAAAAAAAAAAAGTCTGTTATTTTTCCTGAAGCAGAAATGCAAAATATGTGAAACTCAACACATCTATAGAATTTTCAAAATACTATTTTAATGAGTGAGATGGTTAACTGAGTTGGTCCTCTTAATGAAAATAAATCACTGCTCTGGAGAATATAGTATTTATAGAAGGCTCACTAGTGAATTTTCCATATATATCCTCATTTACTTCTTCCTCCAAAATATGGATCAGCTTTGGATATATATGTTTAAGCTATATGATAAGTTCAATATTCAAATATTTATTTATTTATTTATTATAAAAGAAAGCTGATCATGTCTCACACACTGCATAGATGTTGGATGATGAAATTTTATTAAGTTATATTTCTCTCATTTTGAAGTATACTGTGCTTGTGAGACCAATACAGAAACTGATAAGTTAAGACAAGTTATGAAAAGTACAAACATAAAGGGATGTGCAAAAGACTATTAAGGGTATAGATTATGAGTGACTAAGTTTGCCTGGGATGATTGAGCAGTTAATTGAATTAACAGATTCAAAGATTCCTGAGACAGAGGAGAAGGGACCAGAAATTCAAAGAGGTCCTGCTGTGTAGGAGGAACAGTAAGAGCTGTACCAGGGGTGGAGGTGATACATTTAGTGTACCTGGAGCTAGGGTACATGAATGGAAGGCAGGAAATGAGCTCAGGGGTACCAAACAGGGAAAGACTTGCATGGGTCTGTTGTATCAGGGAGGAAAATTTTCTTCCTGCTAGTTGGTGATGGAAAGTGACAGAGTCCTCTTTTATTCTTCTTAAGGATGTAATTTGGGAGGAACTGTGGTAGTGAGCCTAGAGAGAAGACTTTCAAGAGTCCCATCAAGAAATGATGATGAGCTCAACTAAGGACTGACAAGAAGGGGAGTGCATATATTTCAAAGACACTTAGGAAGCAGAATGCAAAAAATTTAGTAACTTAAGAAAGAAAAATGTTGAAGATGATGTCAAAGTGTCTAGTGTGGAAGTTTATTTATTAAGAAAATTTATTAATTATTGAAACAGGTACAGTGGATTTCCTAGAAATGACAGTAAAATGTGACATGGCATGTTAGGGGTTAATACCAAGTGTCAGGGACACTTCAGTTAATACTATTGACTAACAAAGTACTCCAAATGTAGTGGTGTGAAACAACAGTTTTATTTGAGCCAGGAATTCAAAAATTGGTTTTTTCTCTGTGATATCAATGGCCACAGCTGGGAAGATGTAAAGATGATCCATTGGCTGTGGGAAGGAATCATATGAAGTCTCATTCACTTATATGTCTGGTTCTTGGATTAGGAGGACTCAAAGGCTACATGTGGATGTCTCTTCTATGTGGCTTGAATTGCTTACTGTAGTAAAACTCAGAAGAGTTTGACTTCTTACTTGGAGACTCAGGTGTCCAAGCAGAAGTCTTTCAATAAGCATGGTGGCATTTCTTTTCTGACATGACCTTAAAAGTCATTTAGTCTCACTCTTACAGAATGGATCCACGGTGAGGAACAAGATACTATTACTGAATGGACCCCTCCCCTTCCATGGTCACCTTGTACTAGGCTCACCTTGTCTGCCACTGAGAAATTATGGGTCTTAATGCCAGAGTTTGGTGAAGAAGAAAGGAACTATTTATTCAAAAGTTATACAGGCTTAGAGTAATGACTTAATGTCTTTGTTAAAATCCCAAAGTCCCTTAAAACACCCACAAACACATACAGTCTTTCCCTACCCCTTTGCCCACAGGGGTACGGTATCTCAGGAAAAGAAATAGAAGTCTGTGGCTCTGGTAACCCCAGTCCTTCCCAGTAATCCGTGCTCTGCTGGCAGGATTCCCGCAGTTCCCAGCACCATCAGCTGTGTCGCTGGGATCGCCAGTTCTTAATCCAAACCCACATGGCATTGGCTCATGGCCCATCAGCAAGAGCTCTTTCACCTCTTTCCTTCCCACAATGTCACTCCTGCATTCTTCCAAATGGCTAAGAGAGAGCTCTGCATTGCTGCTACATCTTGCTTTCCAGCTTCCTAAGTTGCATGGCAAAGGGAGCCCCCAAACTGCATGGTTTTACCCAAAAAAGCATGGTTCCACATCTTGCCAAAACCTCATAGTTCCCCCCCGCCCCCACCATGGTTGTTGTCCCTGGGTTTAAATCCTGGCACGAATCTTCCTCTGCATCCCAATTTTTGACTACTCCCACAATCAGCTACACCTGCCATCACTCTGTATTTTTTTTCAGCCTTTCTTGGCTGCCATAGTATGTTCAGGCGAGCATGGCCCCATGCTGTGGAGCCAACCATTTCCAAACTCTCATGTAGGTGCTGTAAACAGGGGAAACTGCCTCCCAGTTATGTCCTGGGTCATAGTCACTCCCATCTCCCTGGCTCAAAGCATGGCCACAGCAACTTCACATATCTATGAAACCAGTCAAAAGTTATAGGTCTGTTAAATGACCATTCTTGTGGTTATTTGCAAAATTGTTGATATGCAGAGTAACTTTCAAAGGCCCTGCTCCATATGTCCTATCCCCCAGTTCAGAGTTGTAGGGGTGAGGACATCTATACATATTTTTAATATATTCCTGGACACCCCATTACAAATCCCTCTTGTGTGGCCCTGACTGCACCCCATTACAATTCTGCCATATTGGATTGGTTACAACCAAGTCATAAGTCCTCTTAAATTCTAAAAAGGGGACATATATTCTATCTCTTACTAAGAGGATTGTCAAAGTCGCATTGCAGAAAAGCATATTTTGTGGAAGATACTGTTGGACCATCTTTAGAAAATAAAATCTGTCGTAGATGCCCAACAAATTTTAGGATAAGGCTTTATGGAGGAAGTCATTTTTAAGGGTTCAGGCAGAGAAAATGGCACCAAAAAATATATTCATGAAGGAAAGAGAACATTCTGCAACTGGCAGAGCTAGCAGAATTGGCAGAGCTGGCAGAACACTTGGATTTGGACTGCAAAGGTTGAGAAAACTCAGCCTGTACAAGTAACTGGGAGTTTGACCACTCAGACCTTGTCCAAAAGGTGGAGGGAATTCTTGAAGGATTTTAAGCAGTAGTGGAGGTGGGGCATTTTAACATTTGTGATTTAGATAGATCATTGTTACTTTGGGGTCTGGAATGATAAGTCAGAGTGTGCTAAAGAGAGGAGGCTGACAGAGAGAACAGGATAGACCGTGCTGATATACAGAGTGTCTTAAAGAATGATAGGAAGTAGACTGTAGAGTGGAGAATGCATAGGAATGCAGAATGAGTAGAGGCAGGGTTCACAGAAACAAGATATTTATGGTAATTTTGCTAACACAGAGTAGTGGCTTAAACTTTAAAAATGGAAGAAAGGTTGGAAAGAAATAGATTTGAGAAGTAGTCAGAACTTACAATATATTGGACCTAATGACTGCTTATATGTTTGGGGCAATGAGAAAAAGAATGAGGATTTAATTACTTGAGATAGAGAATATGGGAGGTGGAGCAAGTTGGAGTGGGAAGAAATAATGAATTCTTTTTCATTATTGCATTTTAAATCATTCATTAAGTATCTAATTATGTGTAGTTGACATTCTATGAATTTTACATGCTGAGACATGGTAGTATTTATGTCTTTGTTTTTTTGTTTGTTTTAAAAGTCCACCTCCATTGTCTACATAGGTGTAGGGTAGGTACTAACTAGGTGAGTAAATTTTCTCTTGAAATTAAATACACAGTTTCACATGAAATTAATAAATATATTTTTAGTCATTTCCATATGATTTGTCAGTCTACCTATATAACTTGGGAGTGACTTTGGAAATACCTTATAGAATCTGAAAGGCATATTTGGTCCTCTGAGGATGTTAGAGTTGGGTGTTAGCTCCCTAGAGAATATTGCACAGGAAAATCTATGCAGTGGAGGGATAGCTAAAGGTCACAGTGGAAACTTTGGCCTGTGGTTTTATTTATTTATTTATTTATTTATTTATTTATTTAAATTTTTGTTCCAGTACAGTTTGTCTTTTACTCCCATCCTAGCCCACACCCCCGGTCCTGTGGTTTTAAAAATCACACATTTCATCTAGCACCTGGAAGTTTCTAGAGACTTTAAATTGTAATTCCTACAAATTCAAACAAACTATAACCTCATTTTTTGCACTTGCACTTCTAAAAGGAAAAACTGTTCTTGGTTAGGAAAATATAATTTCTTCTTTAATTGGCTGCCCTTTGTGAGCAGGCTTGCTTTTATTTTTCTGAAAGGACAAATGCAGTCAGACTATAAAATAAGAGCTGCACATTGATTTTAGCAGAGTAAAGAGAGCCTTGTTTCTTCATTGTCTTTAGTTTGTATGCAATGAACCCTCTTTCAAGCAAAATAAGAATTCTACATGATGTACTGAATAAGAATCTTGTGTAAATTTTCTCTAAATAGAAAGAAAGCCTGCATATAAGAATAATTTCTATAATTTTTATGTGTATATGTTGTGATATATATGTATACAAGAAAAAGCTAAAGGCATCTGTTACCACCAAGAAAATATTATAAGAAATGTTAAAGGGCCTGCTTTAAAAAGAAAAAGAAGGAAAATGAGGAGGAGAAGGAGGAACAGCAGGAGGATGAGGAGGAAAAGAAGAAGAACAGCAACAATAATAACAAAAACAATGATGATGATGAAAACAACAGAAAAACATAATTAAAAGAATAACATCAATAAATATGTACCTATCAATACTCACTTTAAATATAAATGGCTTAAATGCTCTAGTCAAAAGACATGGGGTACCTGAATGAATAAGAAAACAAGACCTATATATATGTTCTTTACAAAAGACCCACCTCAGAATAAAAGATATACACAAATTAAAAGTAAAGTTATAGAAAAAGATATTTTATGAAAATGGAAATAGAAAAACAGCTTGGGTAGCAATACTTGTATCTGACAAAATAGACTTTAAAACAAAGGCTATTTGTTTTAAAGAGAAAAAGAAGGACACTACATAATGATGAAGGAAAAATCAAACAGGAGGATAGAAACCTTGTAAACATTTATGAACCCATCATAGGAATACCTAACTATATAAATCTTGATGGACATAAAGGGAGAGATTGACAGTAATACTGTCATTGTAGGGAATTTTAATACCTTATTGACATCAATGGATAGATCTTCCAGAGAGAAAATCAACAAGGATGGTGCCCTTAAATTTCATACCAAAACAGAAGAATGTACTTTCTTCTCAAGTGCACATGGAATATGTCTAAGAAAGACCACATGTTAGGACACAAAACAAGTCTCAATAAATTTAAGAAGATTGAAATTATATCAAACATTTTCTCTGACCATGATGATAAAAAACTAGAAATCAATCATAGGAAAAAAATGGAAAACACATAAAGGTATGGAGGCTAAATAACATGTTACTAAAATGAATGAATTAACAATGGGATAAAGGAAGGAATCAAAAGATATCTTGAACCAAATGAAAATGAGAACAAAGTAACTCCAAATATCTGGTACCCACCGAAAAGAGTCCTACGAGGGAAATTCATAGCATTACATGCCTATCTCAAGAAACAAGAAAAATCTCAAATAAACAATATAATTTTACACTTAAAAGAACTTGAAAAAGAATAACAAACATGGGCCAAAGTTAGTAGAAGAAAGGAAATTATAAAGATTAGAGCAGAAATAAATGAAACAGAGTCTAAAAATACAAAGATCAATGAAACCAAGAGCTGATTCTTTGAAACAATGAAAAGGATTGACAAACCATAACCCAGGCTCATCAAGAAGAAGAGAGGACCCAAAATAAATAAAAAATAAAAAAGAAGTAAAAACTGACACCAAAGAAATACAAAGGATTGTAAGAAAATATTATGAACAACTATATGCCAAGAAATTGGGCAATGTGAAAGAAATGGATAAATTCCTAGAGAGATACAATCTTAAAAATACTAAATCAGAAAGAATCAGAGAATCTGAATAGACAGCTTACAACTAGTGAAATTGAAGCACTAATTAAAAAACTCCCAACAGACTAAAGTTCTCGACCAGATGGCTTCAGAGGCAAATTTTACCAAACATTTAAAGAAAAACTAACACCTACCATCTTAAACTGTTCCAAAAAATTTTTGCACAGCAAAGGAAACCATCAAAAAAATAAAAAGACAATCCACAGATGGGAGAACATATTCACTGGTATATCTGATAAGGGGTTAATACCCAAAATTTATAAAGAACTTATAAAACTCAACACCAAAAAACCAAATAATCCAAATAAAAATATTGGCAAAGGACCACCACAATGAGATACCATCACACACCTGTCAGAATGGCTATCATCAATAAATCTACAAAGAAATACATGTTGTCAAGGATGTGGAGAAAAGGGAACCCTCATGCACTGTTTGTTGGTCAGAATGCAGACTGGTGCAGCCACTGTGGAAAACAGTATCTAGTTTCCTCAAAAAAGTAAAAATGGAATTGCCAATGACCCAGCAATTCTACTTCGGGGGAATTTATCCAAAGAAACCCAACACACTAATTTGAAACAATATATGCACCCTATATTCATTGCAGTGTTATTTACAGTAGCCAAGATATGGAAGCAGGCCAAGTGTCCATCAGCAGATGAGTGGATAAACCAGCTGTGGGACATTTACACAATGGAATGCTATTTGGCCATAAAAAAAGAAGAAAATGTACCTTTTGCAACAGCGTAGATGGATCTAGAGAGTGTTGTACTAAGTGAAATAAATCAGTCAAAGACAAGTACCTATGATTTCACTCATATGTGGAATCTAATAAAAATGAACTAACAAGCAAAATAGTTACAGACTCATAGATAGAGAGCAGACTGACAGTTGTCAGAGGGTGGACTGGGGGCCTGGGTGGAGGGGTTAGAGGAAGTGAGTCAAAGCAAAAAAAGAGAAAGAAGTCATGAATGTGGACATCAGTGTGGTGGTTGTGGGAGCGAGAGGGCGAATAGTATGAGGTTGAAGAGGCTTTAGAGGGTAGAAGTTGTGTGGGAAAAAGACGACTTGGAGTGGTGAACACACAGTACAGTGTGCAGATGGTGTGTTGTGGATTTGTACACCCGAAACATGTATAATTTTTTAACCAGTGTCATTTTTTATTCAGTAAGAAGAAAAAGAAAAGAAAAAAGTGTTACATTGTTTGAAAGACACTGTTACAAGAATGATAAAGCAAGCTACAGAGTATGAAAAGATATTGGCAAACATATCTGCTAAAGATTTGTACTCTGAATATATAAGAACTTTCAAAACTCAAAAATATAAAAAATAAATGTTTTTTGAGTTACTGAAACTTTGGGTTACAGGAAGTATCTGAACCACTTTTTTAAAAAATATTTAATTTTTAGAGAGAGAGGAAGGGAGGGAAAAAGACAAAGAGAGAAACATCAATGTGTGGTTGCCTCTTGCATCCCGTACTCAGGACCTGGCCCAAACCCAAGCATGTGCCCTGACTAGGAATCGAACCAATGACCCTTTGGTTTGCAGGCCAGTGCTCAGTCCACTGATCCACACCAGCCAGGGCCTGCCCCACTTTTTGAAGTGCAGATCGCTAGCCCTCTTCTCCTGAAATCCTTGTTCACTGCATTTCAGTATGGGCTCAGGCATCTGAGTTTTAAATGTGCACAGAGAAGTGTGCAGGTGGTTCACAAACCATGCTTTGATAAACCCGCCTTATGAGAAAACTTTTACTGGTTATGCCTTGTGCAAATTCTTTTTCTTATTGTCATTGTTAATATCCTACCATGCCAGCAGAAGTCTCAGAGAACTCATGTTCCAGGATTTTGGTGCTTGACAGTATTTGGTGATCTTAAAACCAATCTGACTTTCCCCAGTCACCTGATTAACATGACCTATGTACATTCATATATAACTTATATAAATATGTATACATTTGGTTATGATTATTTCCCTTTGTTAAAAATATCATTGTCTATATTTGCAAGATTTTGTTAGGTATGCTCAAGGGAAGATATGTGTATTGATGCTAAATGTAAACACCAATACTACATGTGGCTGAAAACTGATGTGCATCTTTTTCCAGAACTGCAGATTTGAAAATTCCCGAGTCTGTGGTAAACCCCACTTCTACACCAGTCACAGTTAACTAGAATTGCACATACAATCCGGCTGTCTGTTTTCTCTCTTACTAGTCTTTCTTTCTAGATCCTCCTGTACATTGCTGCAAAAGTTTTTATTCCCAAACACACAAACATAACACACTCTGCTTAAAGATATGTGATGCCTCCACATGTCCATAAATTTCATTCACTGGTGAGGCCAATGGTGCACTTCTTCCCACCTGCTACCTGCCACCATGTGCTTATTCTTCTGCCAGAGGGGATTTTGTTTTGCTGGGCTCTTTTATTTCACTTTTCAGGCATTTTCTTTTGTTTAAAATACACCGTCTTTACTCATAGATACAGAGAGCAGAATGATGGTTGCCAGAGAAGGGAGGGTGGGGGACTGGGTGGAAAGGTGAAGGGATTAAGAGGTACAAATTGGTAGTTACAGAATTGTCATGGAGATGTAAAGTACAGTGTAGGGACTATAGTCAGTAATATTGTAATAACTACGTATGGTGCCAGGTGGGTACTGGAAATATTGAGGGAACACTTTGTGGAATATATGGTTGTCTAAACACTAGGTTGTACATTTGAACCTAATACAAAATAATATTGAATGTAAACTGTGATTGAAAAAAATACACTGTCTTATCATTTTTTTAAAAGCTTAAAGAATATATATGTATATAGGCAGAGCCAATGGACACAGACACAAGTGTGGTGAAGGCAGCAGGGGCTTAGTGGAGGGGTTTAGGGGGTAGAATGGGGGACATCTGTAATAGTGTCAATAATTAAAAAATTTAAAAAATAAACAAAAGCTTTATTGAGATATATATGTAATTCATATAAGATAATTGACCCATTTAAAGTGTTTTTAGTAAACTCATAGGGTTCACAAACACCACCTTGATCTATTTAGAGAGCATTTTTATTTTCCTATAAAGAAGTTTGTATGTAGTAGCAGCCATAAGCCCTAGGTAATGACTAATCTACTAGGCTGTCTCTATAGATCAGCCTATTTTGGATACTTCATAGAAATAAAATCATATAATATCTGTTATTTTGTGACTGGCTTCTTCCATTTAGCATAAAGTATCATGATTCATACGTGCTGTATCCTATGCTTCATTCCTTTGTGTGACTTAATACTATTTCACTGTATGGATATACTATACTTTTATTTATCTATTTGTTATTGCATTCATATTTAGGTTATTTTCTGGGCTATTTTGAATAATACTATAATGTATCTTTTATATTTTTTTTATCTAGTTATAGCCTAGACATCATTTTAAGACCCAACCAAATGACAGCTCTTCTATGAAATCTTCCTTAATTTTTCACAAAGTCACTCATCTGCCTCCTATTTATACCCCATTCGGCTCACTTAGCACTCTGCCTGGGTTTTTAATATGTCTGTTCTGTCTCAACTGTGAATGTCCCAAAGACAAGGGAAGCATCTCACCCCATCTGTCTTCGTGACTAAGTCCATGGTCAACAATCAGATAAGTGTTATCTGTTGAAAGAAAGGAAGAAACAAAGTAAAGCAGGATGGAAGAAAAAGTAAAAGTAGTTTTATTTTTTACTTTTAACATTTTATTTTTTTTTAACTGAATTACAGTGCTATATTTTCTGGGATTCCTGATGTCAATAGCCAAATAAACTGTTGGAGGAGAGAAGAATCATTTTTCTCTTTTTTGAGATATGAATAAGCCAATTATATTGCTAGTAGAAAATTAAGAGATTCAAATAATTTTATCATATTTTCAAATTTTATTATAATGGAATTAAAATTGCCAAACCACTGACTACAGTGAATCAAAAAATTAAACATAAGCGAGCTATAAATAGACAACTTTATATTTCAGTGACAACTTTATATTTCAGTGATTAATCTTAAGAGCACTACTTAATTTGTGTTTGCAAAAGATGCCTTTTCAGTTAAGTAATTCTTTATATAACATTTAGTATATTGTTGGGAAATTACTTACAGTGTATGAACCATGTAGAACACACATAAGGTTTTTACTTGTAGAATACACACAAGATTTGGCAAGAACAGTTAGCAGGGAAAGTTTTTGCTTTAATGGTGAGGTGAGAAAAATCTACATAAAGTGGAAACCCGTAGAGGGTGGGGCAAAAGTAGGTTTACAGTTGTTCATATGGAAATAATACAATAATTAGTAATAATGCAAGAATAAGCTCTGTGTTTTGTGTACTCACAGTTGTAAACCCACTTTCCCCCCACTCTGTATGCATGTCTTTCAAAGTGAATAACTATTTACTTCTATAACTTGGAATACAAGGACTAGTAAAGCTGAGTTGTTTACAGGCTCAGTGGAGTCCTTGGTCAGCAGGGTTAGCGTGCTGAGAAGCAGCCCCTACTTGCTTTTGGCAGCATCCATACCCAGCTATTAAGGCTGCCAAGGGTGACCCTTGTAGAAGTGAAATGGAAATGACTATTAGTTTTCAGAAATGATCTGGGTCTTTTGCTATTTGAGCCCCCAAGGGTAACAAATAGGGATAACTTCAAAGCAACATGGACCAATCAAAACTAAATTTTAGTTATTCTTTACTTTCCCCTACCCTGACCAGTACTTCCCTTTCTGTTGTTGCTTTTGGTCAAGTGAATGAGTTACAGGCTTGGTGAAAAGTGCAATGGGGTGCTGTTGGCAATAGTTATTACTAATGAGTCGAAAGCTAATAGGTGGCTACAGTAACAATAACAATAATAGGATCTATTAATCATCAGAACCTATCATGGGGCCAAGCATTCTGCTAACTGCTTTATGCCTGCAATCTTACTTAATAATTATTGCATTGCCCCAATGAGATAGGTATTTCTATCCCTGTATTTTAAGGGAGCAAATAGATCCTTTGGAAAATGAAACTATTGTCTTTCATTAATTTTTTCATTTCATCAATTCGTTTAAGGATTATTAAGTAGAGTCTCTGTTTCATAAGTGACACACATTTGAGCTTTCAGTTTGTTCATCTTCAAAGCCACCATTTCTTGCTAAAGTTCTGGATCTATCCCCTTGTACCTTAGAAACTTTGCTCCATCATTTATTTTGTCCCCCTGTAACATCAAAGCTTTTTCTTCCTGCCCTTTCCATGATATTAAAATGTATTTACCATAAGAACTGCTTTTTAAAATGACATTAGTTCTCTAGCTACTCCATCTCGCTCCTTTCACTTGAAGGCTAACATCTTAAAATGATGCACACTCATTTCCACCTCACCCCATACTCACCCCTCAGCCCAAAGCACCTCATTTTTTCCCACCACTCAGTGGAAACTGCTCTGATCAAAGTCATTTACTTTCTAATTGCCAAATACTGCACATTTTCTTCTATGCCTGTGTTACATAATGGTGCTGTGGTAGCTGATCTTGTGGACCATTCTCTCTCTTTGAGTGTGCCACTGAACTGCCTCACATGTGTCACCTCTTCTCCAGTATCTCATTCTCAGATTCCTTCAAAGACTTAGCATCTGGATCCACCCCAGAACTACTAGCTTTTCCCAGTGTCTAATTCTTCTTTTGCTTTTGTTACTCATATATTCATCATTAGTAAACTTAATCAGTAAACTTAATTGGTAAACAATTAATATCCACTGCCCATATTCCTTTTCTTATCTTTAAAATCAAAAGCACAGCCACTAGCTGGCCTTTTCCAATTTGGTGGTTCTATACACATCTGAAAAGGAATGTGCCAAAAACTGGACTCTATGCCTTCCCTTCCATACTGGTTCTTTTCCTTATTTTATCTCTGATACTGTCACATCCAGTCATCTAAACAAGAAGCTGTGAGTCAGTCCAAATCCCCTCTTCTCCGGTCCTCTCCTCACCATCACTTGGTCACCAGATCCTTTTGTGTATACTTCCTATAGTCTATTTGGAACATATTCTCCCCTCTTCTACTTGTTGGTGTTCTATCTTACTTCTTTATTTCTTCTTGCTGTTATTGTAAAAACCTCCTGAATACTCTCCCTACCTTCAGACTTTTATTCTGCAATTCATCTTTCACAGGACTTATATGGGGATATTAAATTAAAATCAAAGTGTTCCCATGATTACATTCTGTTAATGAATGGCCATAGCCTTCAGGAAAATCTACATTGCTGAGCTTGACAAATAATGCATTTCATAATCAGGTCCATGCTCTTCTAGTTTGAACTATCCTTTATCCCCATATGCAAGCTTCTTTCTAGACAACTTGAGGTGCAGATTGCTCACCATTAAAGACACTTGAAACATGATTGTTTTGCCATAGGCATCTTTCTTCTTTTCTTCTTTGTGACTGTGGTTCTCTCCTTTCTCTATTTTCTGCAAATTACTGTAAATGTGTGACAGATTGACTTGATCTCTCTGCTAATGTAAACTAGATTCTTTCTTTTTTCTTCCCATGGTCCACAAATTATTCCTTATTTATCCCTAACATAATATTTACAACACTTTATTCAAATTATTAGTAAAATTATGTTTCTCAGAAACAGATTGTTAATTTGTTGAGGAGCCTTTTTCTTTATCCCTGGCACACAGTAGGGATTCAATCAATATAGAGTGTCATCAAATGAATGAGTAAATGGACCTTAATCTGTTCCTTAAATGTTGTAGTGAAATAATTTTAGATTTCTTCTAAATGTTATAGCAGAAGTCCCTTTTTTACCCCCCAAGAAATATAATGGAGGAATTAGAGTATTTCATATGCCATATTTTTTTCATAGACTGAATTGATTTCTCTTTAATTTTTCTCATTAATATTACCTTAGCCACTCTATTTCTGATCCAAGTAGACCCTAGTGACAGAAAGCATAAGTAAAGATTTTGAGAAAATCAGCTGCAGAAGAATTCTTATTATTTGGTAAATTGAAGATTTCCTAAAACAAGTCCAGTATATGAGATGCCCTCAGCCTGCCTGAGGTCTGTGATTTTCGAGGCTGTAGAATGCTTGCCTATTTCCTGTCATTTATTTCAAAATATCTAGTGTTAAGGAGAACATATTTTACAAAATAGCTTGTGTTTTTGTGTGTGTGAATGCTAGTGATCACAAAGGGAAATAGTCTAGATTTAGAGTTTTGGGTAAAATAGTATATCCTATAGTTCAGAGAAATGATGTTTACAAATGTGCTAACCATGCATTAGATTGGTATACTCAGTGAGAACATCATGGGTGAGGCTAACACATCACATTTGAATTGGAAGCTTCCCTTTTTTTATAAAGTGAGAGAGATGGAAATTTCTCTGTACTAGCCATTTAACTTCTCTATTCCCACTTATTTTATTGTTTGGTAGTCTATCACACTCTCCCCTGCCTCCAATTTGCAACTTAGTATTCTCTACTTCCTCCCATTGATAGAGTATGGAGCATTACTTTTTGGATAAAATAAAAAAGATCTCTTATCTATACTTGACAAATGAATTTTTTATTTCTATGAATGGTCCTACCTTGTTCATTCTAATCTTCCTAAAAATCATTATCAGTTTCATTTTTCTAATTTTTGCTTCCAAAAATATTCACTAGCTCATAAACTCCCATTGGCTGTTTTTTTATCCTTGAGTGTATTCACAAAACATGTAAAAAATCTTTGTGGCTTACTCTTATATCCAGAACATACAAATTTATTCATTTATGTAACAAGTACTTATTATATACCTACTATGTATCAGCCACTTAGTATATATCCACAAGCAAAACAGACACAATTTGCTGCCCTTACCTTTTAGTGAGGGAGGCAGATAATATATAACAACATAATTAATAAATATGGATTATTTAGCATAATAAAGATAATAAGTGTTATCATAAATAAAATAGGATTAAAGAAAGAATGAGCATGAGGTGGAAAGAAATAGGCTGCAATTTGAAATAGGAGGATTAGACTAAGAGTCATTGAGAAGATTAAATACCAAACAAAGATTGGAGAAGGTGAGGGAAATAATTTCATATCTCTGGAAACTTGCGTTCCTGGCCAAGAGAACAGCAAGTTCAATGTTGACGTGTGTGGCATGTGGACAACAACAAGGAGCCATTGTAGTTGAAGGAGGAGCATCAGACTGATTGAGACAGAGCGGGAAGAGGTGGGGAATCATTAGTATCTAAGGACTTTGGCTTTTATTCTGAGTGTGATGAAAAGCCATTAAAAGGGTTTAAAGAGATATGTGGAATAGTCTGAAAAATTGTTTAAAAATATCACTCTGGATTCCATTTGAGTAGTTTGAGGAAGATAAAGTAGAAGCAGGGAGACCTCTAAGAGTTCTTTGAAGTAATCCAGGTGGGAGATAATGGCAGCTTGGAACAGGATGACAGATGTAGAAAGGAGAAGAATTTGTCAAGCTCTAGATGACTTTTGAAAGTGAGCCTAATAGGAGTTCCTAATGCATTAAATGTGGATGACTTAAGATTTTTGTTCTGAGTAACTGGAAGAATGGAATTGCCTCTGAGATAGGGAAAAATTCAGTGAAGTAGGATAGGGGAGCAAATCAAAAGTTCAGCTTCAGAAATGTTAAATTTAAGATGTCAAAAACCAATTGAAAATGTCAAGTAGGTATCTGGATTGATGAATCTGGAGTTCAAAAGATAGATTTGGGTTGGAGATTTGAGAGTTGCTGTCAATATATCCAGGGTATTTGAAGCATGAGACTGAATGAGGTCACAGAGAGGATATGGAAACACAGAGCAGAGAACTAAGACTCAGTTTGAACACTCAGTTTGAACACTTTGTGATCTAGAAAAAGAGGAAGGCACAGAGAAGGAAACTAAGAGGAGAAGCCCATTTATGATGTCGTGGGAAAACCGGGTAGGAAGACAATGGAAGAATGAATGTCAAGGAGAGAGGGCTCAGTTTTATCCAATCCTGCAGATGAGTCAAACAAGGTGAGGATAAAGGTCATTGGGAAGTCAATGGGGAGGTTGTTAGTGACCTTGACAAGCAAATCGTTTTCTGGAGTGGTGAGGAAAAAGGCCGGTTAAGAGGGTGTTTAAGGGAATGTGTAAGGAGAGGCAACACATACTGACACATCCCCCAAATTGTACTGCAAGGAGCAATTGGAAAAACAGTGCATTAGCTCATGGGGAAAATAGAATCAATTGAAGTATACACTGTTTTCAGTAATAGAACAAATAATTTCTGTTTGCTATCGGTGAAAATGATGCATGAGAGAGAAACATATTAATGATGTGGGAGAGGCAGGGAAGAATTTTAGACTGACGGTTTTGAGGAGGGACGCGAGGAGGAAATTTGGAGCACAAGTTCAGCGGCTGGCATTATCCACAGTATTGTGAAAAGACGCGAGGTTTAGAGGTGCAGACTCCACATATTGGAAAAAAATCCACAAATAACTTTTGACAGTACAATTGGTATTTCGCAAATGCAGATTCAACCAACCCCAGATGGAAAGAGTGTTTTCCTCCTGTGGCTGCAAATTCACAATCGAGAATGCGAAAATGCTGTTTCCATCCGCAGCTGCTTGAACCCTCCAAGTGGAAACCGTGGTTGAAGAGGTTGAAAAGGGATGGTGGATTGTATTTGTTGGAAAAAAAATCCGGTTATAAATGGATGTGCACCATTCTGACCCCTTCTGTTCAAGGGTCATCTGTTATATGAGTGAAGTCACTGGTAGGTGGATTGTGGCGGCCGTAAATCTGAAAATTTCTTTCTGAAGGCTTTATATTTTAAAAACTTTATTGATAAGAATAATCCACAGAAAACCATACCAAATATCAATATATAGGTCTGTGGGATATTACCATAAGAAGATCGTGTGACTATCATTTTGGTGAGACAAGAGAAAACTGTAAGGCACCCCAGAAACCCTCACCTGTTCCTTTATGATTTTAATGCTCTTCCCCTCCCCCAAAGTCACCCCATCCTGAATTTTTAACGCTACAGTTTAGTTTTGAACTTTAAAAGCTAGTATATGAGGTTTTGCATTTGTGTCAACATTGTGTTCATGGAATTCAAGCACTTTGTTGCACATAGCTGTAGTACATTTATTTTTATTTCTGTAGAATATTGGATTGTTAGATTATGTAATCTGATTTTCCATTCTATAGTTGATGGACATTTGGATTGTTTCTAGTTCACAGCTTTTGGCCTGCTATAACCTTCTTTATGGGCGTGGGTGGTTTTGTTGAATATATATGTAGGGGTGAAATTGCAAGTGGGGGGATGATTCACATCCTGGAAAAGAGGGAGTTGGATCGTGAGAGTTCATCATGCTACTCACAATGGTGCACAACTTAAAATTTATGAACTGTTTACTTCTGGACTTTTCCATTTAATAATTTTTGGATTTCGAGTGAATGAAACCTCAGCGATTAAGTGGGGGGACTACTGTAGTCCA
Organism: Phyllostomus hastatus; assembly: GCF_019186645.2. NCBI lineage: Eukaryota > Metazoa > Chordata > Mammalia > Chiroptera > Phyllostomidae > Phyllostomus > Phyllostomus hastatus. Next base: position 5,880,501 of record NW_025334017.1, on the reverse strand, counting down.
ATTAATCAACTTTTGCCTTTATCGTTAGTGCTTTCTGCATATTACAAGAAAACTTTCTTATGCCTGATTGAAACTATACTATCTTCTTGAAGTTGTAGTGATGATTTTTCACATTTAGATTTGTAATTGACTTGGAATTGAGTGTGGTGTGAAATAGGATCAAAATTAAATTTTTTTCCATAGGAAATTTAATTTTCTTAGCACCACTTACTAAAAAGACCATTTCTTTCCACATCTCCAAAGTGTCAAATTAGTTTTAAAATGAGTATCTTTACATAATTAAGTAGGTTTCTTCATCCATGTTAATAGTCTATGCATTTCCATTTTATTCAGTACCATACTGTCTGATTAATATTGCATTTTAATCTGTTTTAAAGTCCTCCTACTATGCTGTTTGTTCTTTAGATGTTTAGTTATACATTTAAGTATAAATATGAAAATGGTTTTTAAACTTTAAAAACATGTGAAATTAATGAGGATTGCATTGAATTTATAGTTAAATTTTGGTAAAAACTGACATCTTTACAAAAATGTTATCCAAACTATAACCTGGAATATCTCTTCATTAATTTGGTTTTCTTTAATATCTCTTAAAATGTCTCCTAATTTTGTGTACTAATAGTCTTGCACCTTTCTTATTACATGTACTCATAGGCATATACCTTTTAATGTTATTTTATTACCAATGACAATTTTTATTATTTTCATTTTCTAATGGCCTATTTTTGGCATATAGAAACATTTATATAATTACTTCATATGTTAGTAATTCATAATGTAATTTATATGTAAATTCTTTTAGATTTTTTTACACATGCATCATATATTGTGATGAATAATGGCAGCTGTTTTTCTTTCCAATGATTATTTCTTTTGTTTTAAGATCACAAAAGTTTATTGTGACAAAGACTTACAATAAGAAGTGTGAAAACAGGACTTCCGGCCAAGATGGAGGCATAGGTAGACACACTGTGCCTCCTCACACAACCAAGATAGAGACAACAGTAATTTAGAAACAGAATAACAACCAGAACAGACAGAAAATCTAACTGTATGGAAGTCAGACAACCAAGAAGTTAAAATAGACACGTTCATCCAGACCAGCAGGAGGGGCAGAGTTGGGCAGCCAGCGCAGGTAGTGGCATGGAGAGCAGAGAGTGTTGGGACCGGGTGCATAAGGCATCTGGCGCATGCAAGACCGCAGCCGGTGGACCCTGAGAGTACAAGCGGCAGCTGGCAGATCCCGGCCGAGGGGTGGCAAACAGCAGACCCAGTGAGGCAGTGATTGTGAAGCAAGACACTGTGCACAACCCAGGATCACAGTGCTGGGAAATAGAGCCTCAGGACATTGATTGAAAACACCTGTGGGGGTTGAGGCGCAGGGAGAGACTCCTAGCCTCACAGGATAAGTCCTTGGGAAGTCCCCTGGGGCACACAAGCCCACCCACACAGGATTCAGCACGAGAGGAGTCCAGTTTGCTCAGGGGAAGTGGCAGAAGGGACTGAGGTCAGACGGAGAGCAGAGCAGGTGCCATTGTTCCCTCTCAGACCCCGCTCCCACATACAACATCACAAACCAGCAACTGGGGTGCCCCGCCCTGGTGAACACCTAAAGCTCTGCCTCTCATACACAACCAGTGCAGCCAGACCAAAGGGGGGCGGGGAAGATGGCTCAAACCAAATCGAAAGCCCCAGAATCAGTACTTTTAAGAAACTGAGAGCTAGCCAACCTATCAGATGCACAGTTCAAAGCACTGGTGATCAAGATGCTCACAGAATTGGTTGATTTTGGTCATAAATTAGATGAAAAAAGGCAGGCTATGATAAGAGAAATGAAGGAAAATGCACAGGGAACCAATAGTGATGGGAAGGAAACTGGGACTCAGATCAATGGAGCAGACCAGAAGGAGGAAAGAAATAATCAAACAGAAAAGAATGGAGAAATAAGAATTCAAAAAGATGAGGAGAAGCTTAGGAACCTCCATGACATCTTTAAACGTTCCAACATCCGAATTATAGGGGTACCAGGAGGGGACGGGGAAGGGCAACAAGTGGAAAAGTTACTTGAATAAATAATAAAGGAGAACTTCCCCATTCTGGCAAAGGAAATAAACTTCTAAGAAGTCCAGGAAGCTCAGAGATTCCCAAAGAAGTTGGACCCAAGGGGGAACACATCAAGGCACATCATAATTACATTAGCCAAGGTAAAAATGAAGGAGAGAATCCTAGAAACAGCAAGAGATAAGGGGACAGTAACCTACAAAGGAGTTCCCATCAGACTGTCAGTTGATTTCTCAAAAGAGACCTTGCAGGCAAAAAGGAAGTGGAAAGAAATATTCGAAGTCATGAAGGGCAAGGACCTACATCCAAGATTGCTCTATCCAGCAAAGCTTTAATTTAGAATGGAAGGGCAGATAAAGTGCTTCCAGATAAGGTCAAGTTCAAGGAGTTCATCATCACCAAGCCCTTATTATATGAAATGTTAAAGGGACTTATCTCAGAAAAAGAAGATCAAAAACATGTATAGTAAAAGGACAGCAAACTCACAATTATTAACAACCACACCTAAAACAAAAAAAGAAACTAAGCAAACAACTAGAACAGGAACAGACCCACAGAAATGAAGAACACATAGAGGCTTAGCAACAGGGGAGTGGGAGGAGGAGAGAGGGGGAAAAGGTATAGAGAATAAGTAGCATAGATACTAGGTAGGTAGAAAATAGACAGGGGGAGGGCAAAGATAGTGTGGGAAATATAGAAGCTAAAGAACTTATAACACATGGACATGAACTAAAGAGGGGGAATGTGGGTGGGAAAGGGTGTACAGGGTAGAGGGGAATGAAGTGGGGTAATGGAACAATTGTAATAGGATAATCAATAAAATATATTTAAAAAAGTGTGAAAACAAATTTTCAAAATCAAATGGCTCAATGTAACTCCAGCATCGAAGTCTTAAGATTTTATCTTCATTTGAATGTCATGTCTATTTTCTAATTTTCTCTGTATTAGGTTTAACAGGGGAAAGAAGGGGAAGGATTGTCAAGGAACAAAGTATGAAGGACCCATGGACAAAGACAACAGGGTGGGTAGGATGGAGGGTATGAGGTGGGTGTGAGTGGGGTGGGGGAAAGTGGTGGTGGGAAAATGGAGACAAGTGTACTTGAATAACAATTTAAAAAATAATTAATACATATCTAAATATAGATATACTGTTCTTTCTTGTTTAGCACATTTAACTGGAATATGAGCATAATGTAAAAATGTTCATTAAATTTTTTGGAAAAGAATTCTTAGAAATTATAATCATATAGTCTTTTAATAAAAATTATTAAAATTAGTTAACCAATATTCTCTAGAAGCAATTAGAAATGTGCATTTAATTCTTTGGTTAAAGAAAATCAGTCTAAAAAGAAAAACTAAGAGAAAACATTTGAGACTTCCACATTGGCATATGGGATTATATTGATTGACACAATAAATTTAATACAGAGAAAATTAGAAAAGAATTATTTCTTTTAATCTATTTTTTTGCCTTATTGCACTTAGAATTTTCAGCAAAATATTGAATATCAGTAGCAATAATGACATCTATTTTTATGTCATTTATCAGAAGAAAACTTTTCAACATTTCACTGGTGTGGGTTTTTCTTTAACAGATTAAAAAAATATCCTTCTACTCTTAGTCTGTTGAGAGTTTTAATCTTGAATAGATGTTTAATTTTGTTAAAAACATTGTGTTCATTTTTTAAACCATCAAATGATTTTTTTCTATTTTTTTCACATAATGAATTATTTTCATTTATTTCTAAAGGTTAAATTGATCTTCCATTTTTCTAGTAATCACTACTTAGTTGTGATCTTATTATTATTTTCCATATTGCTGTATTATATTTTCCATTTTTAAAAGCAATTTTGCTCCCCACCCCCTGGAGACAACTCTACTTGAACAACAATAAAAAAAATTAAAAAAAAATAAAAGGAATTTTGCATCTAATGTTGACAAGTAATTTTCTTTCTGGTAATGTCCTTGTCATTTGGTATCAAGGTAACACTCATCTCTTATAATGAGTTTTGAAGTGTTTCTTTTTTTATCTTCTGTAAAATAGTTCCTATGACATTGTCATTATTTCTTAAATGTTTGATAGAATATAGGTGCAGTCATCTGGTGTTGAAGTTCTCTTTGTGGGAAGGTTTGTGGTTGTGGATTCAATTTCATTAATATTTGTGGGACTACTCAGATTTTCAGTTTATTCTTGTTTCTGTTTAGGTAACTATGAATTAATGCAATTCATTAACATTTTTTAAATTAGGTCATAAAATTCATATTATCATTTTATAATCTTTTAAATAGGACCCATAATATCACTTTTATAATCTCTGTATTATATATTGGTGCTTTATTTTTTGATTAGGTTTACCAGGGAATGATAAATTTTGTTAATCTCAGAGAATAAGTTTTGGGCCTATTGATTTTCTCTATTTAGTTTTCTATATTATTTTTTTGGATTTCTTTTCTACTTTCAGTAAGTTTACTTTGCTATCTTCTTCTTACTTAATTCAACTGATTTTAATCTGACTTTTCTAATGTATTAATATAATCTCTGTAAGCATAGCTTTCCTGCATACTACAAATTTTGATAAAGTGCTTTTTTATTAGCATTTCATTTAAATATTTTTAAATTTTCACTCTAATTTCCTCTTTGATCAAAGGGATAATTTTAGAAGTATAATTCTTAATTTTCAAACTTAGGAGAATTTTTTTTTTGCTATTCACATGGAATATATAGTCCTAGAGTTAGAGAATATACTCTATATAACTTTGACTCTGTATAATTTATTAAAACTTATTTCATGATTTTTATAAATGCTTTTCTTTCTGCTTAAAAATAACATTTAGAGTTAAGCTAGATGTCTAACTGTTAGAGTAAGAAGCTATAAATACAATAAGAGGAAAGAGAATACCCAATGCTATGGAATTAGAAAAATCGGTATGAACTCATGTTTATGTACATGAGGCAGTTTACATAAATATATGTCTCAACTCTGTCCACTGAAGGACCTAGATGCTATGGCAACCCAGTGGCAGTATACACATCCAGAACCCAGATCTTGTTTTTCTAAAAGCCATTTTCAATAAAGGGAAGAAGGGCTTCTGGGTGAAGTAGTCAATTTCTGGCACTGACACAGAGAAAATATGTTTCGAGGTTTTTGTAGCACCAGAAATAAGGAAGTGCTCAAGAACAAACCAATGAAACAAAAATGACAGGGCATGTCAGAAGGGCACAGAGTTCCCAGTAGGCAATGATAGAACAGCTGGGGTAACAAAATAAGTAATCATAATATTGGATTACAACCCCCCCAAATAAAATAAGTATTCATGAGTCCCTACTCATTCTCCTCTTGAATGTGTTAAGGACTTCATGACTTGCTTGCAAAGAATAGTTTGAAGTGTGAAAAACATCAACTTTACAGTGAAGAATCTGGCAGATACCATGTTAACTAAGGGGTGAAGATTACTCTTATTAGTCAGTAGTTGAGTTAATAGTATTGTATTACAGTTGTGTAAAATGTTAACAATAGGGGAATCTGGGTAAACTTATGTATATGGGAGTTATATGGGAACTCTATTCTATATTTGAAACTCTTATCTACATTGAAATTTATTAAATATTGAATTTTGACAAAATATTCTGCAGTCTTTGGTTGAAGTATATGCCTTTTAGGTCAAGTTGTTAGGTTTTTGAAATCTTTTTGTTTGATACATGTTTTGAAATGTAGCAAACTGGCATATGTGAAGTCTATTAGATGAATATATATATATACTTATGACAGAGCCTCAAATTACAAAGATGCCTTTGCTAATCTTTCTATATGTTTATATCATACATATTTTCCTTCTTAGCAGTATAGAATTGGGTCTGAATTTTTAAAAACAGGACATTTAGTAAATAATGTATTACTGCTAGACTGAGGTTTAAATTCACCATCTATTTTCTTTCTCTTAACTCCAGCTAGAGTATGTTTCCCTTCTCACACAATGTTGTGTCCTTTGAGTTATTATTTTGGTCCTTGATTAGTCTGATCTTATGCTTTTCTTTTAGTGGTTATCCTAGAAATTACATCGTGTAGGCTTGCCATAGAGGGAACTTGGTATTTTGACACTCTTCCTAAGCAATACAAGAACCTTATAACACTTCAACTTTATTTACTGCCCTTGTGACTTATATGGATATTTTTTGTTTTTATGTGTAGACTCACACACACCTTTTCCTAACAAATATACAAACACAGACTCATAGACATATGCACATATACATATATATACACACACAAGTATAAATTTGTATATATTTGTTAAATACCACTACACTTTTATTATGTTTTAGAAACAATATGCATTCAAACTTTTATACATAATGATCATTTTTATTGCTTGTTGTTTCTTCATGGATTTCTGAGCTTCCATCTGGTTTCATTTCCCTCTGCCTGAAAAATATTTTTTAGTTATTTCCTCCAGTGCCAGTCTGCTGGAGCTAAATTTTCCCAGTTTTCCTTTGTCAGAAAATATCTTTCTTGTACCGTCACTTTTGAATAATGTGTTCTTTGGGTATTGCATTCTGTGTCCAGACACTGAAGATATTAACCCTGTGTCTTCTGATTTCTGTTGTTTCTGTTGAAAAGTCTCCTGTAGTCTAATTCTTAGTCCTTTCAGATTTACCTATTTTGCCCCTTATGTGGTGGTAAGATTTTCTGTTTTGGGTTTTCAACACTTTAGAATTATGTACCTACTTTTTTTAAATTAATACTGCTTGTAGCTCACAGTGCTTTTTGAATCTGTGTTTCATAAAGTTTATCAATTTTGGAAAAGTTTTAATCATTACCTTTTAAAATACTTCTGTCTATTTTGATTTCCTTTTTGGGAGCTCAATGACATGTATTGTAGATTAGCTTCTTTCTCTTTTGTCATCACCCTTATTGGTCCTGCACTCCACAGCAGCTTTTTTCTTTTCTGTGCATATATTTCTTACTTGTTTTGATTAGAGTATTTTCTTCTGCCTGTCTTCTGGTTCATAATATACTTTTTAATTTTTTGAATAAGTTTTACTTTTTAATTACAGCTATTACATTAGTTTCAGGTACAACCTATTGATTAGGCCTTTATATAACTTATGAAGTGATCACAGCAATAAATCTAGTACCCATCCAACACCATACATAGTTATTACAATTTTATTGATTATGTTACCTATGCTGCAGTTTATATCCCTGTGACTATTGTGTAACTACCAATTTATACTTCTTAATCTCTTCTCCTTTTTCACACATTACCTGCAATACCCCTCCCATCTGGCAATTGCCAAAATGTTCTCTGTATCTGTAAGTCTGTTTCTATTCCACTTGTTCATTTATTTCATTTTTATTTTTAGATTCTACATGTAAGTGAAATCACATAGCACTTGTCTTTCTTTGTATGACTTATTTACTCAGCACAATACCCTCTAAATCCAACCATATTGTTGCACATGGCAAGAGTTTATTCTTTTTTTGTGGCTGAGTCTTATTCTATTGTACAAGGGGGGACCCCCCCCAAAAAACGGAATTTATTTATGAAATATTGTGTATTTATTTTTACATATTTAAACTTTAGTCACCTTCAAAATACTCTCCATTTGATGCAAAGCACCTATCAAGACTTCCTTCCACTGCTCAAAACAGTTTTGAACTCATCGATTTTCATGCCTCTTAGTGCTTTGACCCCTTTTTTTTGTTTCATCTCTTCCATATTGGCAAAATGTTTCCTTTTGAGGACTTTTTTCATTTGAGGAAACAAAAAAAAGTTACTTGTGGTGAGATGGGTTGACTAAAGAGGGTGGGGCGCAGGGATCATGCCCTTTTTGGTCAAAAACTGCTGAACACTCAGTGTGGTATGGGCAGGTGTGCTTGTAAATCACCCATCATGAAAGGGGCAAACACAAGAGTCTTCAAAAAATTTGCTGAAGCTGAATGCAGCCTCTAACAATAATGCCTGCTGGTACACTGATACAGATGAGTTCCTAGAACACTCACATGGTGGGGAAAGCCTGTACTATAAGGCGCCTACCCTCCAGAAACTAATTCCATTTTTTGGGTCCCCTCTCATATAAACAAACCACATCTTTATATGTTAATCTATTGACAGGCATGTAGGGTTGCTCCTATATCTTGGCTGTTGTAAATAATGCTACAATGAATGTATAAATGTGTATGTGTTTTTGATTTAGTATTTTGGGTTTCCTTGGATAAACACCCAGAAATAGATTTGCTGGGTCCTTCTTTGTCTCTTGTTCTAGCCCTGGTTACTACCTCATTTTGTTCCCGATTTCATGAGATACCTTAATTCATCGCTTTACTTTCAGTTCATGTATGCCTTTCTATTTGAAGTGGATCTCTTGTGGACAGCATAACAGTGTATATAAGATATGTCTCAGTTTTTATTTTATTTTTTAAAGATTTTATTTATTTATTTATTTTTTAGAGAGAGGGGAAGGAAAGGAGAAAGAGAGGGAGAGAAACATTAATGTGTGGTTGCCTCTCAAGCACCCCCTACTGGGGACCTGGCCTGCAACCCAGGCCTGTGCTCTGACTGGGAAACAAACCAGCAACCTTTGGTTCACAGACCTGCACTCAGTCACCTGAGCCTCACTAGCCAGGGTGATATGTCTCATTTTTAAAAAAATTTCTTCAGCTACCAAATGTCTTGATTGGAGTATTTAATCCATTTGCATCTAAAGTAACTGTTGATAGATATGTATTTATTGCCATTTTATTATTTATATTTTTATATTTTTCTTCTTTTTAAAGAACATGCTTTAACATTTTTTGTAATATTGATTTGGTGGTAATGAACTCCTTTAACTTTTTCTTGTCAGAGAAGCTTTTTATCTGTCCTTTGATTCTAAATTATAGCTTTGCTAGATAGAGTATTCTTGGTTGTAGGTCCTTGCTTTTCATCACTTTGAATATTTTGTGTCAATCTCTTCTGGCCTGCAAAGGTTCTGTTGAGAAATCAGCTGATAGTCTTTATGGGAGCTCTCTTGCAGGTAATTACTGCTTTTCTCTTGCTGCTTTTAAGAGTCTCTTTTTGTCTTCAACCTTTGGCATTTTTATTATATGTCTTGGTCTGGGTCCCTTTGGGTTCATCTTCTTTGGGACTCTCTGTGCTTCCGGGACTTGTATGTCTACTTCTTTTTGTCAGATTAAGGAAGTTTTCCATCATTATTTTTTCACATAAATTTTTAATTCCTTGCTCTCTCTGTTGTCCTTTGGGCATGCCCATGATGTGAATGTTGGTATGCTCGAAGTTGTCCCAGAGTTTCTTTATACTGTTGTTGTTGTTATTATTATTATTTTATTATTTATTTATTTATTTATTTATTTTTTTGCTGTTCTGCTTGGGTGTTTTTTTTTCTGCCTTTCTTATCTTCCAAATCACTGATTTGATCCTCTGCTTCATTTACTCTATTCTTGATTTCTTGTAAGGTGTTCTTTGTTTCAGTTAGTATTCTTTATTTCAGACTGGTTCTTTTTTTTTATGTTTCCTATCTCTTTGTTGCAGTTCTAAGTTCATCTACTCTTCCTCCAAGTTAATTAAACATACTTTTTACTAGTTTTGAACTCTTCATCTGGCCCACTGTTTGTCTCCATTTCATTTATTTATTTTTCTGGATTTTTTTCTGTTCTTTTATGTGAGTTATGTGGGGTGTGTGGGCTGTGTACACCCTTGTATTGTGGATGAGTCTTGATTGCTGCTGGCACATCAATGGGAGGGACTACTCCCAGGTCAATGAGCTATGAGGATTGGCCTGATCATGGTGGAGGATCAGCTGTGCAGGTGTTGACCCCATGGAGCAGGACTAGCTTCAGTGCTGTGTGCTTGGAGCACCAAGAACTTGGTGCTCACTGAGTCTTCCCTTTGAGTGTTGCTCATGGAGGTGTTGGGTGGTACTTTGATGTGGTCTGAAGTTGTCCATAAAGTGTGCTGACTCTAGAGCCTCCTGGGAAGTGCAAGCCAAGGCTAACTGCTGCCTTGGCCTTGCTGGGGATCAACCAGCATGAGATACAATGTAATTTGTATATGGCTGCTACTTGCACAGAGCTTAGATATGCCCAGGAGAGGCCAAGCTGTGAAACAAGGCTGGCTGCTACTAGTGGCGAACCTGGGGCCACTTAACAAGATGTATGGGACATGCCGAGGCCAGATACAGCCTGTTTGAGGGATTTTTAGAAATGTTTGAAGCATTAACCAAAACAGGCCATTTTGGTTAAGCCACTGGCAATGGCTTGTGTGAACCCACAGATTAGATGGGGCAGGTCTCAGGGAATTACCAGGGTGGGACTAACAGTGTGAACCAGGTTGATGGAGTCTAATATTGTACCCACCTGCCAGCTCTGTGCAAGAGGGCTCAGCAAAGGAACAATGGCCTCTGCCAGCATTTATGTCTGGAAGAAAGCTGTCCCACAAACCCTTTCCCCGATGCCAGACAATTTAGTTCCTTCTATATGTCTCTGGCAATTTTTGAGAGGAAATGCCTAGAACTACAGGAGCCTCCCATCTTACTTAGCCACAATCTCTGTCACGTCCAGAAGTTATGGAGACTTCTCTTCCCCACACTGGAACCCTGGGCTAGGGGGCCTGGTGTGGGACCAGGACCTCTCATTTCTCAGAGGAGCCCTTTACAGCTGAGATATCCCTCCTGATTTTTATCTACCACATGTGGTTGTGGGGCCCAGCTGGTTTCTTGTCTCTGTCCTTCCTACCAGTCTCAATGTGGCTTCTTCTATATATCCTTAGTTGTAAAACTTTATTTCAGTTAGATTTCAGGTGGTTCTTAATTATGATTGTTTGTAGTTTGGTTGCTGCCACCTTCACCAGAGCCAGAGGCCTCTGCTTAAAAACTCTGCTGACTAGTTCTGTAGGTCAGAAGCTAGACATGGGTCCCACTGAGCTAAAATAAAGGTGTTGGTAGTACCGAGTTTCTTCCTGGAATCTCTAAGGGAGAATCCATTTTCTTTCTTTCTTTTTTTTTTTTTTTTAGCTTCTAGAGACCATCTGTATTCTCTGCCCTCCTGCCAACATCTTCATAGCCAGTAAGGTGGGTTGAGTCCTTCTTATGCTGCCTCCCCTCATATTTTTTAAAGCTCTGTTTAATCTGCTGCTAATCTTATCCATTGGATTCTTAATTTTTGTCATATTTAAGGTCTAAATATTTTTCGTTTTATTTTAATGTTTTAAGTATTTTTAAAAAATTCTCATCTCTTAAAAAAATCTTATTAAGATTATTAGGTATAGTTATTTAAAACCTCCAGCTCAGTCCCAATAACATTGTTTTGTGGTTTTTCTGTGTATCTTTTTTCCTGTTTTTATTATTATTATTATCATCATTATCAGTATTGTTAATGTGGCATTGTCCCCTTTTTTTTTGAGAGAGAGACAGATAAAGGGAGGCAGAAAGAAAGGGAAAGACATATTGATGTGAGAGAGAAATATTGATTGTTTGCCTTTTGTACATACACTGACCAGGGACCAAACCTGAAACCTAGCCATGTGTCCTGATTGGGAATTGAACTGGCAACATTTTGCTTTGCAGGATGATTTGCAACCAATTGAGCCACACCAGTCAGGGCTAGTCTTGTTTCCTTTCATGCACACTGTTTTTTTTTTTTTATTAAATGCTCGACAATGCATGCAGAAATATTTTTATAAAACTTACCAGAGGTGATGTCTTCCTTCAGGAACATTATGTTTTTGCTTTTGGTAGGCATCTAGGGGCACTTAGCAATCTAAATCATGCAATCCGATTTCAAGACTGAAATAATTCTAACTTTATCCGTTTTTGAATTTGCTTAATTACGGTATAGCTGGTTTTCAATATCCTAATACTGAGTGTGTGTAGTTTACCAGGATATTCCTTCTTGGCTGGACTTATTTTCCGACATTTGTCTCTCTAGATCAGAAAGGATATGGGAAGTGCTATTTAGCATCTCAGCTTCTCACATTACTCATCCTGAATTGGCAGATATCCTTGGGATAAGGGTAGTGGTTTGTGTTACTTCTCCTCTTGGATCACATGCCACGGTTCTTCATTATCTCATTAGTTCTATCTTGCCTTCAAAAACTTTCATTCATATTTTTCCTGTTTTCATGTTTTTTTTTTAATGGGAGAATTGTCTAGTCCTCTTTCTCTTGAAATAAATCATTCAGTTTTTTTAGTCTTTTTTTTTTTTAGGAAGCAAAGTCATCAGTTGTGCACAGGGGTGAGAGAAGAAATGTTGGAGGCTTGAGGAGCAAAAAGAAGATGTGAAGGAGTCAGTTACCACAGTGAAAAAGTAAATGGACTAAATCATAGTATGATTGCTGGATATTATTAAGAGCACACTTAGGGTTTATGGTTATTATTTAAATAGGTACCAGGAAGTGTGGTTTTGTTTTTCTTTTGCTATGTTCTTTTTTTTGTACAGCTGCAAAGGGCACAGGTAATTGGTTTTACCTAGGTTTGTGGTTTTGTCAAACGAGTCCAACAAAGACTGTGATGGGCAAGAGAACTGAGTGTTGATGCCAAAGAGTGATAAAAATGATTGACTATAAAATTCAGGTAAGGAGGAAAGAAAGGAGATCATGGAGGTGGAAGATATTGAATAGTGATGGGATCAATGAATTGACAGTCTTAATAAAATAGAAATATTTCTAAAAGAAGGGAGCTGGAAAGAGGTGGAACTCAGAAAAGGAATTTATGGAGTTGGGAATGTGGAGAGGCTGCAGATATTGATGATGACAAAGCCTGAGGTAGGTCCTTTAGAGGAAGTCACTGAGATAAGATGGAGATCAAATTTAAAAAGAGGAGTTGAAAAATTGAGCTAGAATACTAGAAGAATTATCTGTGGGCATGCTGGAATGACCAAGAATTCAGACAGGGATCATTTGGGAGTAATAGTGAGTCACAACAGTGAGAAGAAGAGAGAAGAATGATAAGAGAAATCAGGAAAAGGAACCCTAGAGTTGGCATGTGATAAGAACAATGAAAAGTGGGTGATGCAATCCCATGGGGTTTTAAGTAAGAAGAATGAGGTCAAGCTGGGTAGCTACTCCACATGTGTTTTATTGGTAGGGGCTGAGGGAGACTACCTGCATCACTTGAGGAAGCTGAAGGGGAGCACTGTCTGTAGGGGAGAATCATATCTCAATTAATTCAAGAAAAAGGAGGACTCTTCAGAGCACAGTTTGAGGATATGCAGTGTTCTTGTGATGAACCATAAAGTCCAGGAAGAAAGCTTCCATATGACATCTACTCTGAAAAGCTATTGTTGGGAATAAGTAAGAAAATATATGAGAGTATCAAACATAGTGCCTGGCTTAGGGTGTGGGGTAAATGTTAGAGTCCCTTTACAATAGTAAAACAAATAGCTTCATGTTATTTAGGATGGGTCTAAAATGCATCAAGAGAGAAGGAAATTTTGGGCAATTTATTTAGATGTCTTGATAATAAACACTAATGAAGTACATGCTCTCTCTCCACACGCAAACACACACACACACATACACTGTACAATGCCATGCAGAAATATAAATTAACATGATGTTGGCAGCAAATAACAGAAAATGCAACTAAAATGGTTTAATTTATTATTTATGAACTCAAATAATAAGAAGTCTTATGGTACAGTGACTTCATGTTTTTATAATTAAGGGGTCAATGACATCATCAAGGTCATCATTATAGCTTCATGTTTTTAATTTTTCTGTTCTGCAACCTTCAGCATTTTTCATTGTTTTCTTATGCTGACTCTGTTACTACCCAAGAAAGCTGATGCAATTGCAGCCAGCACACCAGGTATTCTAGAAGAATAAAAAGAAATGTTTCTTCCTATGTATGACCTTTCACAATGACTTCTCCTTAAGTCTCAGTGTTCAGAACTTCCCCCACACTCACATCTAAACCAGTTACTGCCAGGGCACTGAGACCACTGTGATTGGCTTAGACCAAGATGGATTCTCCCTCTGAGGCTGCTGCTGCTTTTCCTGAAGGACATGTTTATACGTTGAATAAAAAGCAGGGCTTTGTTAGTAAGAAAAAAGTTGTTGAAACAGAAATTGTTGAAAAAAGTTTAAACAGTTGTTCCTAATATTATTTGTCATAATTATACTGTAATTGCCTCTTGACTCCAGACTCAATGTAATGTTACTCTTAGATGGAAATATATGCAACTATAATATATAAATATATTTATATTATTATATTGATATATTATGTTAATTTCCTATTGCTACACATCAAACAAATTCCCATAAATTTGGCTTCTTAAAACTACACATTTATTGCCTCTCAGTTTCTCATGGGTCAAGAGTCCAGGCAAGCTGCATTGTGCCTGGGTCAAGCTCACAAGGATGTGAGCCAGCGGTCGCTGCACTGAGGTTCTCTTCTGGAACTCAGGGTCTTCCTTGAATTTGATTCAGAGTGTTGGCAGAATTCAGTTTCTTGTGGGTATAGTAATGAGGTGCCCATTTTTCTCACTGGCTATTAACTAGGAACAGCTCCCAGCTCTTAGAAGCTGCTGCAGTTCTTTATCATGTGGCCCCCTGTAGACAATTTGCAACACAATGGTTGCTTTTTCCAGGTCACCAATAATGCTTCTGATTTCCAACCCTTTCCAGGCTGCAACAAGGGAGTCTTACATAATGCAACATAATCAAAAGAGTGACTGTCCCATCATGTGCTCAGATTTCACCTACACTCAAGGGGAAGATTATACAACACATATGCACCAGGGAGTGGCCGTCTTAGAGTTCTACCTGCCCAAACCATGTCTGTTTTGTCATTATAATTGGGTCAGTTTTCATGCCCATGTCGATTTACTTATTTGAAAGGAGAGCTTCTTTTCTCTGCCCTTAGTATATAAATTTCTACATGTCCTAGTAGAATAAGCATCATGCACTGCAGGAACACAGAAATAAAGCAAGTTACTACAACAGATTGCTAGTAATAAATAAATGTTCAAAATTTGACACAGATTTCAGAAACAGTCTTTGTAGGGTTAGTTGGGGTACAGTTGTCAACAATTTTTCTTTGCCTATTTGCTTTTTCAAAATTCTAATTCCTCCCCCAAACGGAAGAAGCCGTAAATCCTGTCCAGAATCTTCCTTCCCTTTTCCTGTTCTGCTGTGATTTCTCTCCTCCCTTTCCCAGTTGTCTGAAATTTTCTCAGTTGGGCAACATGAGGCCTTGCCTTGGGGTCAGCACATATGTTGGAACAAAGTCAAGATGGTTCTGGGTGGGGAGGTTCTCTAAGCAGGATAAAAAGGGAAAAGCATCATGTGAACCACATGAGCTCATTGCTTAAAACTTTAAGTTCAGTTTTCAAAACACTTTAATGGATATAACAATGGACTATGATGTGAGGACCCTATTCAGCTCCTGATTCAAACAAAACAACTATGAACACATTTGGAGATAATCTGAGAAATTTGAATGTGTCCTGGCTATGAGATAGCATTAAGGAATGATTGTTATTCTGTTAAGTTTGGTGACAGTACTAAGGATTGTAAGAAAATATTTATGACCTTAGAGCTCTGTTCAGAAGAATGTATGCATGAAAAAGATGGCTGGGCTTCCAACAAATAATTAGGGGAAGAGAAGGAGAAGAGAAAGGGTAGGAGACAGGGAGGAGGAAGAGAGAGTGACGAATGAAGTTAATGTGGCAAATTCTTCATAATTATTAAATATTGTGGTAAGTATAAAATAAATTAATTATTATATTTTCATGTTTTATATTTTTCACAGTAAAACATTTAAAAGTGGGATGTTCCAAGTTCCTGTTAAGATGTAATGTATTTAGGTACTTCACTTGACTAGCTTTGTAAAAACTAAATGAAAGATGTAGTAGGATGGTTATTTTTCTTCTATATTTTAATAAGAAGAGATTTAAACAATGAAATGTAAATTTACTGAAAATAGATATCATCTAGATCAATTTTAAAGGTATCTTATAATATTTTAAAGTCAAATCTGAATTGTTATTAAGTCTATAGTCTTGGGATTAGTCTTGAATCAAAATTTATTTTCCTTTCTCTCAATGCTTTTAGAATATTTTTTGAATTCATTTGGCAAGGTACCTGAAGGTTTGCCTTTATTTATTCATAAATCCTTGGGTTCTCCTTCCACATTTGGCAGCAAGACCATTATGAAACTAGTTTTCTGAGTAGATCCTGTCCTTTCATATATTGGAATCATTCATAGAGACCCCGACATAAAGGGTATTATAGAGAGAACTTACATAAATAGATTGTGGTGGATAGATGAGCTAAAAAGTAATAGAAAAATGCTTCTGTGTTGGCTCTTGTCCCAGTGTGAAAATACATATTCCACATTCCTTTATAATAACTCAACCCACCCAAGAATATCAGTGAATTACCATGGCCCCTCTATTACATTTTGTTCACCAGCTTCTATCTTTAATGTTATTAGTAAAGCTTTTCTATTTGTTCTTATGTGGTAGAGTTCATAAAATTATTTTATGAGTTGAATTTATATTTTGAAGTCTTAATCTAATAGCTTAAAATGTGACTTTATTTGACAATAGGGTCATCACAGATATAATTAGTTAAGATAAGGTCATTAGGCTAGGCCCTAATGTAATATGACTGGTGTCCTTATAAAAAGAACACCATGTTAAGAGAAAGAAACACACACAGAAGAAAGATAGCATGAATACATGGCATGAAGGAGGCCATCAATAAGTCAAACAGAGAGGTCTCAGAAGAAACCAGCACCTTGGTCTTGGATTTCTAGCCTCCAGAACTGTGAGACAATACATCTTTGTTGTTTAGGTCTCCCAGTCTGTGATATTTTGTTATGGCAATCCTAGACAATTAATGCAAACTCCAAGTAAAGATTACATGTCTTTTCACTTATGTTACCATGTTGAGTCTTTCTTTTTGCCTATGTGTAGAGTTCAGTCTTAAAAAATGACATCAGTGAAATATTTGCTTCACTCCATTAGGGTGAGTCTACAAAGCACTAACGGAAGTGAGCTATTCATTACTCGTGATTTGTATGTAATCAGTTTCATCCAGAGACAGAGAAATGCCCAGTAACTATCTGAGATGGCTCTCCACATTTACTGCCTCTGGTTTGGCCATTTCTATCTTTAGTTATCCCATTTAGTCTTCTTTCTTTTTTAATGTGGGGAGTAGAGAGTATATTGTGTAGCACTAAACTCAAGATTATAATATTTTTACTTGAACTAGTATTTTTATGTATTAAAAATATTTTTTTCTGGATTAAATTATACTTCTAAAGTCTGGTGGGAGAGAATAAAAATAGAAAAATACTTCACTACGTAATAAAAATAATAGAAAGTTTTGTCTATAATATAAATCCTATTTTATTATATATTACTTCTATGATCTTGGGCAAGTCCCTGAATGCTCTCTAATTTCAATTTATTCATATACAAAATAGATATAATCAATAATAAAAGTCTTTAAGGGATAAAGTAAGAGAGTTAATATGCACAAGTTTTGAAAATATAAAGCACTATGGAAATGTAAGGCATTAAAATTATTAAGACTGTGAAGGCAGAATCTGTATTTTGAATTAGTACAAAGAAATATTCTTGTCACGTTCCCTAACACACTGCCTGTATCTGGAGAAAGTTCATGCTCATACAACTAAAATAATTATTGAAAATATTTGGAGGTTAAGAGAGCCTAATGATCCATCCTTCTTCCAGAAGTCAATGGACATTAAACACACAATATCCTTCTATTGCTGGTAGTGGCAGAGCATGTTTTTCAAAGAATTCCCTTCAAATACATTTATTTACCTTATTCCACATTCCATTATAATGTGGCTGACCTTCCTCTTACTGGAAGATGGTCCATGTTCACTCCCTTTGTGACTTTCTGGCCAATAGAGTACAGTGGAAGTGATGCTTCAGAGCCTAGGCAATACAAGGATATAGGCCTTTCTCTGTATCTCTCAGTCTATGTCTCTCTCTCTGTCATTCTGTCTTTATTTTAGGACACTTGCCTTTGGAAGCCAGCCACTGTATTATAAGAAAGCCCACGTCACACGAAGAGCCATGTACAGATGTTCCAGTCAGCAGCCCAGCTAAAGTCTCAGTCTGTATCAGTTGCAAGACACATGAGTGAACAGTCCTTCACTGGATTAGAGGTGCCTTCTTTAAATTCCAGCCATAGCCCCAGGTATCATGGAACAGAGATGGGCTAACCTGACCTCACTATGCCCTGTTAGGCTTTCTAACTCACAGAAACCATGAAGATTAGAAGTGATGATTGGTTTTTTTTGGGGGGGGGGTGATCTATATGTGGTTATAGATAACCAAGACATTGGCGAAACTAGACCAGACAAAGGAGAACCTCTTTACTGCACCAGAATTAACAAGGGAGACTCCAAGGCCAGAGTGAAGAAGCTACAGAGGAGCTCTGAGTCACTTGGATTTCCTTACGAATAAAAATGAAATTGGAGGTTATCCTGTCTTTGAGGGGAACAAGACAGAGAGAGAAGTGTCTTTATTTCCATGGAGTGACTTTTGTCCAATTATTAGGCCCATATTTCTATTGGGAGCTCTTTGCAATCTCAGATAAGTCACACATACCATGGAAAGGAGAGAGTGCAGAAGCAAAAAGAGAAGGAAGAAGTGTTTACTTCTAGGTATATGCCCATCTATAGAAATAGCAAGATGAGACAAGGGCTCACCAATATTGAGATATATCATTAAAAAATCAGAAATGGGGGATCAGACAATTATGTTTTAACTCTAATTTAAGAGCCACAATTTAAAATAGAAAGCTTAGTGTGTGTGTGTATGCACGCCTGCAGGAAAAGGGGGGGGGGGAGAGAGAGCGTGTGCTTAATATTTCTAGCACACAATGACACTCCCCAGTTATAACATTTCCTATTTTGCCTGACCTACTTCATGTTAAACATCACTAAGGTTATGAAAATGAGGGGCCTGATTAGCATCAGTAGTGGTCACTAGACCACTGAGAACACATGCAGTGGTTTCAAAGGAAGAAATTGGGGACAGACTAATAATACTGAAATACTGAAATACTGAAAGGTGGAAGGAATCTGGTTCTGAGTAATGAGGATGTGGTTTCCAAAATCATCTGATCTGCCACACCAGAGCTGATACAACTTTTCTTCATGGAAAAAAAAAATAAGCATGAAAACACCCTGTGGTTCTTTTTAACCTGGTACTATATCAAAATTGTATGACAGCATTAATACCTTCCCTTTCCTTTTAATTGACTTCCTTAGAGATTTAATCCATAAGTTCTCTTTGTGTTTTAGATCAAACCTCTGAAAAGAAAAAAAAAGAACATTTTCCCCTAATGTCTGTGCTGGTAAATTGTCAGCATTTTTTACTACTTTCTCATAAGAGGATGATATTTTGTCCTGGTTTCAAATTTCATTTTAGTTTTTACTCAAGGCTTCTGTATTTAGGGACCATCATCTCATGTAAGAAGCACACTGACATCTTCAAAATCCGTTGTAAAATTGGATGGATATTTAATTTAGAAATTTGCTGTGGTTCTGGAATTTATCTTCTTTTAGATTTGTCCAATTTATAACTCTTCCATAAAAAATTCAGAAATGAAATATTTTTCAAACCTTACACTGTTTATTTCTTCCATAAACTAAAACAAGTGCAAGGTTTATTGCTAGATAATCTTGTACTAAATTAAAGAGGTGTATCAAACCCTCTAGTGGAAAAGAGCACCAGGGGAGATGTCTATGATGATCTTCCCTAGCCACAAGTACATTTTCTTTCATGCAGCCCAGTTCAAGCCTGTCTCTTTGGTTCAAAACTTGTGTTGGCCACTTCAGTTTATGAAGATGCAATGTATCTACTACAGGGTACACTAAAAGATTACTAAAAAATTATAAGCAATTTCAACTGCCTATGAATGTTTCTGGTGGATCGTTAAGATTGACCTTGAAACCAACCTTACACAATCTGGGTATTTGTCTCTCATATTTCCCTGATGGGTACGAATATTACTTGCATTAAAAATGATGGATGTTGGCAATTTCATATTCATTGCCACAGGAAAACAATCTTAATACCTTTTGATGGGGAGGACTGACCAGAGAGAGAGAGTGGGGGACTATATTTCAGCTAAATATTTTTCCTGGAGATTTTTGTGTAAACAAGGTTTGAATCGATGCCTTAGAATAGTTGAGAAAAAGATGTCATTGGCAATTGTCCTAGAATTACAGAAAGTGCAAGAAAATGATGAAGTCACCTATTCAACTAAAGTAATCTCCAGGCACAAGAAAGAAAATAGGACATTTATTCTGTCTCATACTTTTGGGGATCTGCAGTAGAGGAACTGAATCTCAGCAGGTTCTAAAAACAACTGGATTTCTGCTTATTCTTACTTATTCCTAGTAGAATTTCTCTTATACCAGACACAGGCATTTATCACTTTATAATGTGCATCCCCCCTACATTCTCTCTTTTTAAAATCTATTAAAATTCTAAAAATATTTTATAAACTCACTTTTCACTACTTCCTCATGCTGTAAGGATGGGAATATTCTGCATGCTCTGAAGCCCTGTTGGGGTGTGTGTGTGGGGAGGGGGTTAACCTGGTGCATTCATCTATGTATTGAAAAAAACTTGGCAGAAGCAATTTTCTTCAAAAAAGTATATGTATATTATGTTTAATCAGTTGTATTACATTCAGTAGACCTAACAAGTTATTCTTTGTTCATCCAAGCAGCATATTTAAAATTTCAGTCATATTTCCATATACTTATTTTCTCCTTCCTTGAAGGATATATACCACATGACTTCCTTGCAGAGAGCCACAATGAAAAGCAGTCTGACCCTGGGCCTGGAGTCAGGCTGCATGAGAGTGTGGGATGGAGAGTCACATGATTGTGCGTTCAGTTCAAGCTACTGTAGAGTATATGAGTTACTGATGCATCCACCATTCTCACTGAAGATGATGGGGATGGTTTTATTGTTATATTATACATTATGTGTGCACAGACAGGAAACAAGCTTACCCTTTAAAACTATTACTCAGTGCAGGCCCGAGAGATTATTAATTAAAAGCTTAAGTACTAGTTTTAGAGCTCAAGATTATTATACAAATGCAAAGAATAGTTCTGATGGGGCATTTTTTAAAAAGAAACAATTGAGACAAATATGTTTTATGTTTAATAATCAAAAAGTTTCCATTTACAAAGAAATGATGTGTTTAGAGCTCACTATTGTAGTGAACTAATCTGACAAGAGATTTCAAACTCGTCTCATCAAATGGCTCTTGAAATACCCCTTTTGCCTCACGTTTCTACTCTGCATGTTACCTTAGAGATTTGTAATGAAAATGCATTCCCAAATATTTTAGTTGTGCCATTTTTGCCCCAATAGTAGTGAATCTGACTGAAATGAAAACACAAGATCTGTCAATTTTCTTCATACACTGTGGACTGACAAATGGGTTCTTAGGTGTTTTTAGTTTTCTTAATGCTAAAATCAAATCAGCTGTTAGGAAATTCAATTGGTTGCTAAGTACGCAAATAACAAAAACACAGCTCTATACTCAGTTAATAGTAATAAAAGTGTCCATTCAAAGACTGTGTATCAAATAGTGGAACTTCAGAAATGCCTAAGTTAGAGAAAACAGAGGGGAATCATCTCAAGCTGCAAGCACATAACACTTGTGAACACCAACAAAATTTGTCTCTGAGTCTTTGTAAAGACTTCTATTGTACCCTCAAAGAATTTCTACCCTACATAGATATCAATGGGCAAAAATGTTGCTATTTTAATACCTTATGTTTAGTTTTCTTGAAAATTTCATTTTAGGGGCTCCTGATTTGAGTTTTTAAGTATTTCATGACTAAGAGATTACATTATTTTCATTAGTTAAGCAGTTAATTTAAATAACTGATCAGAGATATATGAGTTAGTGAAAGGGGTGACTTGAATTAAGATGTGGGCTATTTTAATCAAGACGTGCTATATTCAGTAAACTCTGTAAGATCAGTGAAGGGAAAAATGTATTAAGGTTAATCAGTTTTGGAGAATTGTAACTAGTAGATAATGTGCCCTGATTTTTTTCTCGGTGACAGGTGTAATAAGCACAATCACTGATCATCTATATTTCACTGAGCATAAATGCAAATTTCACATTTTCACACAAGAGAGAATTTTATTACATTATATTGATTTAGAAATAATTCATTAACCTCTACTCCTTCTTTTTCTTTACATATCAATCTGTCTCTATTCGAGATTTTATCTTCATTTTTCAACTGGTTACTGCGAAGTAGCTTATATTGTGGTCTATTAAGAGACTGTCTTTTATACATGCAGCTTTGTCTTTCTTGACACAAAACTGGTATTTGTTTTCTACACATTTTTTGGATATTGTTTGGGTGTTCAGGAATGCTTGTGTGTATTCCTGAAGTTGAATATTTTAATGATTTATATAATGCAAATTATTTGTGATTATCATGAATCTCCACCAGTTTTTGAAAATGAGAATGCTTATGTCAATTTTTCTTCCTCTTCCAAAATCAGGTGTGTATAATTGTTAATTGATATACTAGGACAGCCTATTAGATCAATGACTTTCAGTGGAGGAGAGGTGTTACTATCTACCCCAGCTCCCAGTCCAGGACACTTGGTGATATCTGGACATATTTTTGACTGCCATGAGTTCATGGATAGAGGTTGGTACTGGCAGGTAAAGATAAAGGCCAGGGATGCTGCTAAATATCTTATAATGCACAGCATCTCTGGCCTTTATAATTATCTGGTCCAAAATATTAACAGTGCTTGAGGCTGAGACATCCTGTATTAGATGATTGGCACTGAAGTCTGGAGTCCATTAGTTTTTAGAGGTGTGACATCAGATACAGTTTAATTTCTCTGTGTTTCTGTTCTTTTTCTATAACAGTTGAAATTTGAACATCAAATAAATAATCACAGATGCACAAAAACTTAAACACAAGGATGCTTATCAAATTTGATTTATAAAGGTGAAAGGTAGAAAACAACCTAAATATCTAACAATATTTAAAATTTATAGAATTAATTATGGTTAACATATTATTGGAATATAAAAGTATAAAACTTGTACCATAGATGAATATTGGAATAATATGGAAAATGTTGACCATATAATATAAAACATTTTATACCATGTGGCATACAGAAAGATCTAATATTCGAAATATATGTATATATGTTGTTTGTTTATTCTTATAGAAAAACACTGAAAACAAAAATGGTAGTTATCCCTGGGATTATAGGTCAGTTCTGCACCTAATATGTACTTATTTTTAATTATAAAAATAGCAATGGCATTTTGACAGTGTGACGTGGTTGAGAGAACAACCCTGAGGCCTGGCAGAGGTGAGTTTCCATCCTCACTCAGCCGCTCACTTGCTGTATGAATTTGGGCCTCAGTTTTTCATTTGTAAATGTAATGTCCCTTTTGAATGGTTGTTTTGAAAATGAAATGACACTGTATCTAAGTTATCTGGTCAAATTTAGCTCTCTTCCCTCTTCCTTCAATGAGATAAGTTAACGCATTAGTATGAGGGTTCTTGAAGGTGTTTACCTTTTTATGAACTCCCTACAGTGACTAATGGAGGTCTCAGATCTCAGAGCTCAGTCAGGCCCGGAAGTGTAACTGCTAATTTCTATGTAGGTGCATTGGAGAACTTGGTCTGATGCCATATTCCCATCCCCAACGCTACCTGCCTCCCATTTTCAATTCAGTTTGATTCAATTTTATTCAGTTCATCAATCCACTTTAATTCAGTTCAGTTCAATCCAACTTATAACTATTAATGGGGCACTTATCTGTTTATATGATAAAAACAAATATGAATAAGACAAGATCTCTTTTCATCACAGCTGCACAGCCTGGCAGGCAAGGCAGGTGGTTATATAAAAAACTCTAACTGAAGGTGGAAAAGAAATACAAACTGTGAAGTAAATGGACAGGTAAGTGAAAAATGGAACATCGTACAAAGCTAAGAGCTTGGTGTAGACTTTAGGAGTGGAAGGATTTAGTTGAGGAAAAGGAGAATATTCCAGGTGTCCCTAACCTGTTGCACAGACCCCGGGAAGGTATATAGAATCCATGTATCTTCAGAAAACAGTCAAAGCTCTGATGTGGCTGGTGTACAGTAGAATGCTCAGGAAGAATGAGCGTTAGACTAAAAAAGATGACTTGGATAGATCAGGGAGGTCCTTGATGGAGCTAAGGAAACTAGGTTTTACTTTGTGTGCAGAGGGGAGTCACTGAAAGTTCTTAATGGGGAAGTGATTAGTGAACTCAGCAAGATTTAAAAGCTATTTCACCTTATACGAAAAGCAGGCTAGCTTACTCTACACTTAGCATCTCTAAGCAAACCCCATGTGAGTGAGTATTTTTGTAACAAATTAGAATTAAGAAATTTTAGAGAAAACCATTTAGTGCAAGGACAGTATTTTATGCTTTGGTCCTGATAAATAGTGATTGAAGGTATAATGGTAATGATTGATTCCAGAATAAAATGATTATTTCTACCTCTAAAGTGATCAGATAGAATTAAGCCGAGGAATTCATCTTTTATATAGTGAAGAAATAAATTGATATCAATGCTTAAATTATTAATTCCAAGTTCTCCAACTTAAGAAATATGATTTGGGGACATACTTTTGAGTATCTATTTCATGTGGCCAATCTGTAGGATTTATTTTTGAGAAGATTATGCTCTTGGCTTATAACATTGTTAGTATTGTCATAGAGAAGAAAACCTTACCTTTATAGTTAGAAGAATTCTAACTTCAGTGCTTATGTTATTAAATTTAAAAAATGGCCCAAGGAAGCAGCAGATGAAAAGAGTTTGCTTATCTGAGGAAAATATACTAGACTAGAAGACCTATTCACTTTTTTAAAAAGTTGATTCTATGGAATATCTTGGCCTATTACCAAAATATGTATTTTAAGAATTATACTTCTTTCTAAGCAGTGATTTGCAGTCCATTTCCAAGTCTAAGGTGATTTAAATTACATGATTTCTCTGTGCATTTCAAGTAAGGTTTTTAATATTTTAGTTTTAAGTAATAAAATGCCATTCAAGTGTGTAATTTATTACTAAACCATTAATATTTATAGCCAAAAATCATTTTCCTGAATGATGGGAAAAAACCTCTCAATATCACTTCTTGCCTAGAAAAAAATAAGCAATAACAGTGAAGAATCCTGTGATAGAAATATATTATATACATACCTTTTTGGTAAACCCCCAACATAAACTTTTTTATTAAATCATTTTTTGTAGGATCTAACAGTCCAAAATTGTGAGTTAAATTTAGTTAGTAGACTGAATATTTGGAAATGTCAAATATAGCACTCCGTAAACTGATTCTGGAAACTTTCTTTTGAAATGAACAATTCAACTCATTGGCTGCACTATTTTACCTGTTTAAATAAGGGTTTGTGATATCCACTGACATCAATAATTAATTTATTCATTTGATAAATATACATTCAGACCTTGATATATACCAGATACCTTTCTAGGCACTGAAATGCAGTAGTGTGGAAAGGCAAATTCTCAACTTCCATGGCTTTATGGAACTTGTATTTTGGTAGAAATTGGCAACTATTTCTTTTATTTTAAATTATATTGATAAATAAAAAGTATAAGTCATCTTTTTTGGATTTCATTCATTCTCATACTCTGTAAACTTTTGTTATGTTTCTTCTGTGTGCCAGGCTTGTGTTGTATCGCGGAGGTTCTGAAAAGAGGAACACCAGTGTCAATGGCTTTGAAGAATCCAGGGTCATTTCTGGTTCCATTCTGGGGGTCTAACTTACCTCCTGCTTGAATTACCACAATAGCCCATCAGGTCTTATTCCTGGTTTCAGTTTGCTGATTCTCACAATTCAGGAGGAAAACCACTGTTAGATTCACCTCCTTGAAAACCCCATTTACCACGTTACTTTGTGCTTGAGAATCCTGAATGTATAACTATTTTCTATGAGAACAAGTCTTAATACCAAAATCTGGCATGTCAATGTCAGTGTCAATCCAGGCAGCAGAACTGTTGTTTAGGAATATGACCTAATAACCAGCTGTGCGAGAAGCTGGGGAAGTGAAAGCCTGCAAAGTGAGCTGCAGGCTGAAAGAAATTCCTTAGAGGCTCTCTCAAAAGTTAGACACATCCCTGCTGGAGTGGAGCCATGAGGAAAACTGCGGCAGAAGCCTAGGAAGGCTGTGCTCTGCATCAGGTAGTGAGTTAGAAGTCGCTGTTGGTTAATAGCTGACAGGTGGGAAGGGAGCAGAGTGGAGGGAAGTTAGGACTCGCTGGCACCTATCTGTACCTCCCCATCTCTAACCTTAATGACTGTCAGAGAGTTGTGACTATAGACTCATCCACCTTCCTAACCTCATGCAATTTTTTCTTTAGGAGAACTCTAACTTGAAACTATAGAAGAATGGATTCTGTGGAGCAGAGTTCCAGGCTTGCCAAATTGATGTAGTACAATGTTCCCACACAGTGTGATATACAGTCTTATTTCTTCTAATTTCCTAATCTCAAGCGCCTTTTTTCTTCTTTCAAACTGGTTTCTCCTTACAGACAAGAAGGGGCTGGAAAGAAGTAGTTGAAGTCATGAAAGGCACGGACCTACATCCAAGATTACTCTATCCAGCAAAGCTATCATTTAGAACGGAAGGGCAGATAAAGTGCTTCCTAGATAAGCTCAAGTTAAAGGAGTTCATCATCACCAAGCCCTTATTATATGAAAGGCTAAAGGGACTTATCTAAGAAAAAGAAGGTAAAAAATATGAACAATAAAATGACAACAAACTCACAACTATCAACAAATGAACCTAAAAGAAAAGAAAAACAATGAAAACAAAAAATAAGCAAACAACTAGAACAGGAAGAGAATCAGAGAAATAGACATCACATGGAGGGAGTTCAGTGGGGAGGGGGAAGAGAGGAATGGGGGGAAAATGTACAGGGAAGAAGAGGCATAGTTAGTAGGCATAAAATAGATGGGAAGAAATAAAAATGGTGTAGGATACAGAACTCAAAGAACTTATATGCACAACCCATGGACATGAGCCCATGGACAGGGGAAAGCTGGAGGGTTGTGGGGTGCAGGGTGGAGGGGGGATAAAGGGGAAAAATTGGGAAAACCGTAATAGCATAATCAATAAAAATACCTTTTTTTAAGAAAACTGGTTTCCTTACTTCACTTTACAGTCATTTGACTTATCCTGTCCCCAGGCTTTGTCAGTACTGTTTGATGTATCTGCAACACTTCTCTACCTTGTCTAAACCAGAGTAAAATATGGAGGTAGAGTATGAAACCGGCATTCAGAATGAGTCTGCACACTCATTCATTGAATCCCATTTAGATTAGATTATTCATTGAATTTGAGATTACAAAGGTTTTAGCTTTGTTTAGTATTTTAATGGCATTTGTGAATATAATCTTTATTTGAAATTCTCTTTTATTATACTTTTAAATGGCTGTAGAATTTTGAGATGGATGTAATTAGCAACTTGAAAACCTATAACTTCCCAGAGAAATGTTCATGGATCTTGGAACAGCTCTGACTGAATGTTGGGAGTGGCAGAGTTGCATAGACTTACAGAGGACCAGGCAATCTAAAAATGGGAGGAAAAAAAACTTGGTAAAGGTATGCTATTTTTAAGTATAAGGAATAAATAGAAAGGGTGTTTATCATGTTATAAAGCACAGAAACAAGGTTGGAAGCCAGGTTTACCAGAAAGCTAAGAAAGGTTGTGAGAAAAAGAGCAAGTTCAAAAATTGTGCTCACTTTTCAGTATGACCCCATATTGATATCTGTGCAAACAAACACAAATAATGAAGTGGCTGATGTTGCTGTGTCCCTGGACTCCTGCTGGGCCCTGTTCTTCAGGCTTTCCATACGTTAACTCAGCGACCTGCTGGTACTCCAGAGAGAGATGTACTTTTTTCCCTTCACTTTATAAGAAAAATGTGGTATAAAGAGGTTCATTTTTGGGGGCCTACACTATCACAGCTAGTAAAATATGGAGGTAGAGTATGAACTCAGCCAATCTGGCTTCAGAACCTATGTGTTTTTCAATTGTTATTTTTCACCACTGCACTACATTATCTCTCTACTTAATAGATATTTAATTTGTGAAGTTAATAAAAGGAACTTATTTTCTTTCTGACTACCTAAGATATCCCCAAAGCAGAAATAATAAAAGCACTAAACATTCAGTAGCATCAGTCCATCAGTTTGGGAATCTGAGGATGGTTCCCTCTATCTTTTTACTCCTAAATTCTTTATTTTCACATGTGCTTTTCCTTGTCAGTGACTCAAACAAGAGCTGCAGATTATGAGCCACAGACCAGCAGCATCAGTGTGTATCGCCTGGGAACTTGTTAGAAATCCAGAATCTCAGGTCTCTTCAACTATGGAATCAGAATTTGCCTTCCCAAGATTCCCTGGTGATTTATATGCACATTACAGGTTCAGAAAGACTGCTTCAGGCAATCTTCCAGGGAAAAGGTCTCCACCAACCCAGCCCAGCACACCTTCACTGCTCCTCTTCCAGCTATTTCATCTCCTGGTCAGTTTATTATACTAGCAGCACACGAACTTCACATAATGTCACCTGGCGAACTTTGGGAAAAAACAACAACAACAACAACAACAACAACAACAACAGATTCTTGGATCCCTAAACCCCAAGTCTGTTGAACTAGAGTTTCCTGGGGAAAAGTTGGGAATTCAAGTTTTTAAAAACTTCAGATTTGCTGAAGCAGAGTCAGATTTGGATCCTTGGGTCTAGACTTCAGTGCCTCTTTCCCCTCTGCCTGGAGCACAGAGGGGATGTGTGACAGACCCCTGCTCATTCACCAGCGTTCAGCCCGAAGATCGCCTTCTTTCACACACTTTTCTCCAGTCTTCAGGTGAAATTATTACTGTTTCTCATCATGTTAAATATACTTCTGTTATTGCACCTAGTACATTGTATTAATCTGTTTACATCTCTGTCTCACACCTTGGGGAGAGTTCTGAGTAGGAGTTTCATACATTTTTATTGAATCAGTAAATATAGCAGGCTGATGTGTTATGAACATATAATAGCATTTAGTAACAATGATAACTTCGCACTATTGACTGACAGCCTGCCTTTGTCTCCATTTCCTCAGTGGTAGAGTTCTCACCGTCACATGCTTGAAGGAGCTCAGAGAGGGAAGGTCTGTGAATCCTTTTATAGCATCATGGTTTATCTTCACTTTCATGACAAATATTAGATATTTGTAACTAAGTATTAAAGGAAAATGTATAAATACCAAATTATCTCTTTAAATTAGTTTTTACAAAGAGTTCATAAATAGCTTCATGTCAGAAACTAGCCAATGCATTTATTCATTGTTAGGTTACAAAAATCAGTATATAGGTTTATGTTTTAATCCCCAAAGACCTTTTGAATTTTATTTTCCCTATTGAGCAAAAAGGAAAAAGGACTCATGGACAGGGCAGCAGTGTGGTGACTGCTGGGAGTAGGGGAGTGTAAGGGGGGGGTAAATGATAATGGAAAAATATAATAAAAGTTATGTATTAAAAATGCCCTCTAAGGGTGGTTTGACTGTTCAAGATAATGAGAAATATGTTTTGAAAATTTTCCAAAGGAGGATTCTTTTAGAATCAAGAATAAGTAGGACTATACTTTGACCTCCTTTTACCTTTTTAACAAAATATGAACTTTTTATAGAATTCTGGATGTTAGGAACTTCAAAGAGAGATTCATAGGAATCACATTTTTAACTTCTAGTTCTAATTCTTAAATATAGACCTTCCCAATGGAAGTCAGAAATTGGCTTTTCTGTGAGCACAGGCAGCCTCATGATTCTTTAATTTATAATTGCTCAAGCTATTTGGCATAACTAAATTAGGTAAAACAAGTCGGTAATGAGGCCATGTGGCCATGAGATGACATCCATAAAAATGAATGAAAATCTCCCATGTAAGTACAGCTTCCTTGTTTGTAGAAAATATTTTGCTACAGGATTATTAAAGAAACATTGTTACCAATTGGAATCAGATGGAATATCTACTAGCTTGTTTAGATTTTATTCTTCCTAAGGTTCATCGTAATGAACCTGGTTTTTCCAATTGCAAAACAAAGTTGTCAATTTTAGACAATATAATCAAAAGTATAATTATAGGGGAATATCTAAGCATAATATATGTTCTCTCAAAGATAGAGTAAATGTTTCTTCTTTCTTAGGAACAAATTTATCTACTAATTGGGTCCAAGATGATAGACATTATTGAAGGCAAACCATCTAACCACCAAATGTAACTGAGTTTATGACCCTAAAACTTTATTACTAAGTGTAAAGGGAAGGTTTGTACAAGGATGACACTGAAAAATAAAAATAAAATATTTTTATTTCCATTCCAACTATATATATATATATATATATATATATATATATATAATAGTATACACACATATACATACAGTATATATACAGGGATACAGGGTCCAGCACAAATAACACCACTTTTTTATTACAAACTCTTTTATTACAAAAGCATAAGCATGTAATCTTGTAACATAACAATATCATACTCAAGCACACCATATGACATTTTAGGTGAAATGTTCAAATTGCTGGTCATCTTGTATTATACATTCTATGTACACCCTACCAACCACACCCAAACAAGCCTTACTTCCACTGGACCCTATATATATCTCAACACCTTACTTTAGTAGAAGGTTGCATTAAGAAATGCAGAAGACAAATGTGGAGAAATTAGTGAAACTCCAGACATGAAAATGATTCTATAGGGTTAAAAACAGAATCAATGGAATAAAGGCCTAATAACCAGAAAACATTTCAGAGAAATGCAACTCCATTTATATGTAGTCATATCAATAGAATTAAAAGGTGTGAAGCTTACCACAATTGATGAATAGTGTAAGTTCTCACCTAGTAAACTAATGAATAGATTGAGTCAACCAGATTTATTTAGCATCACCTGAGAGAGCTTGTTTATTTATTTATTTATTTATTTAGCAAAAATCCTATATTTTCGATGAAGAGTAAAAATTTACCAGTGAGATAATTTCTTCTTAGTATTTGCAAAAATAATCATTATTTCTAATTCCCTACAATAGCCATTTTAAATTTATTCTTTGAAATAGTGAAGTGTGTTCTTCCTGGTGATTTTATTTAGTTTCATACTTTCAAATACTATCTGTATATATGCCAATAAGCCTCAAGTTTGTTTCTCAGGTGGAGATTTCTCACCTGAGTTCTAGATTCCTACCTCCAACAGTGCTCTAGGTGTCCGTAATTACTTGTCCCACAGCCACTGCACTCTGAATAAGCCCAAAGCAGAAATAACACTCCTCTATTCCAAATAAGTTCTTCCAGTTGTTCAACTAGGAATTTTTGCAGTCATCCCTAATTCTTTTTTCTCTTTCAACCTTCAGAAACAATCAAAAACCCAATCATATAGTTTTTGCCTCCTATTATTTTGATTCTACCTCATTGTTTTATGCTGTAAGTCAGATGAATTCCTAGGGTGGGTATTAATCCCATCTCTCTTCAGCTTGACTATAACAATGGTCTCTTTCTAAGCACGCTTATGTATAATTGTTTTCTTCCTTCCACTTTATTTTCAACACTGCCAACAATGTAATCTGTTGGCTTCATATATATTCATTCCATTTCCTTTCTAAAAATTCTCCCTCTCTGGAACAATAGGATAAAGCCTATGCTCCCCAGCATGCCATACCCAGCCCTTCTGGATCTGACATCTGCAGTAACTTGAACCTCACTTGTGTTTTTCATCTCCCATTTGAGCTATGCTAGTACTAACCTTTCAGTTCTTGAATGCCCTGTACTCACCCATGCCTCTGTGCTATTGTTCATTCTCTATTTGGGCCTGTAATGTCCTCTCTTCCCTTTTCAAGTACCTTTCCCAAATTGCTGTGTAAGCTCAAGCTTACTCTGAATCCTCCACGACTTTCCCAAGGAGGTTATACTTCTGAAATTCCAAGTGATATTGGGAAAAATGATTCTTATTGTTTAGATTTTTTATTTCTTTAATATTAACCTTAAACAGTTTTGTTCATTGGTGATTTTTTTGTAGGCTTCAAAAGATGACACGTGGCTGTGTCGTCTCTGTCTGTGGCATGGCCCATAGATGATGATCTCCTAGACATGGGCAACCATTTCTCAGGGACTGGAGGGCCACCAGAGACTTGACTTAGTGACATCTGAGGGACAGTGAGAGTTTCTAAATGAGAAGAAAAAATAATAAAAAAGTAGCTGAAAGCCTTATTAGTGTTACTGTATCAATATAAGTATTAATTGGTCCCACAAATACTTTTAAATAATACATATTTATCAGTATACTATGTATTATGTGTTAAACTGATTATTTTGTTTCTGTGTACCACTGAGACTTAATTTCAGAGGCATTTTCTTGTTGTTCCCTTCATAGCACACCCCCAAAGAGATGATATATAGGCTTCTAATAAACCCTGAATATCTGTCTATTTGTGAGGCAAGCCAGACCCCCAAGATCCAGAATATGTTTACCGTGATGACATGCTCCTGTGTTTCTGTGGAAAAGAAAATGAATTTCACAATTTTAGGCCTAGCTGCACAAAGTATTGCTGGAGCCTTTGCTCCTGTTTCTCTTGAAGTCAGACAACGGTCTTCAGAGATGATCTGTTCCCACCTTCATACGTCTTGTTGGATGCCTTAATGAGGTTTTTGAATGTTAATAAAACCACTTGAATTTATATATTATACCTTTTAAAGAGACAATCCTTTGCTCTAAAATTTTAAGAGTATCTCTTATAAATACAAAATGTGCAAAATAGCCAAACCAATATTTAACTCTTTAGGTACAGGCAAAATTCAGAGTTTGCAAAGCTAGTAACACCTATTCAGTAAGTATATGAGTTTCTCATTGCTGATGTAATAAATTGTTACAAACTTGGTGGTTTAAAACAGCACAGATTTTTGAGATTATAGTCCTAGAGGTCAGAAATCCAAAATACATCTTACTAGGCAAGGTGTTGGCAGAGCTGGCTCCTTCTGTAGGCGTCAGGGGGAATCTGGTTCTTAGCCTTTTCAGCTTCTAGAAACTGCCTGCCTTCCTTGGCTCATGGCCCCTGTCTCCATCTCCAACTCCAGCAGCATAGCATCTTCTAATCTCTGTTTGTTTCTGTCATCACATCTCCTGTGACTCTTTTACAAGGACCCTAGTGATTATATTGGGCTCACAGGCTAAACCAGGGTAGTCTCTGATCTTATTACCTTAACTTAATCATATCTGCAAATTCTTTTTGCCATGTAAGGAAACATATTGATTTTGGGGATTAGATGTAGACTTCTTTGGAGGCATTATTCAGCCTTCTATTGTAGGTATTTTATAATAATGCCTATTTAGTGATAAAATCCTGAACATGTTTTTCAACTAGTAAACCTAAATGTCATGAATCAAATATTAAAACCCCTTTTAAGAAAAGTAATGAGTAATTTTTCCCCATTTGACTAATAAGAGCCAAATATGGAGCTGTTGTGTACTACAAAACAGAGAGGGGCACAAATTACAAGGGAGTGATTTGGGGATGAACCTCTCAGTGTGAAGAAGGAACTCTGAGCAGGAGTTTGAGAGTGAGAGTAAGATCCTGCTGTACAGTGCCTACCATGGAACATGGTAAAAAATGATTTTGCATTCAGACTTTGCAAATCACATGGACCCCTGGCAACTTAAGATTAACACTAGTTGGTACTGTGACATTTATAATTAAAAGGAAGGTATAGCTATACAGTTAGTTAAATAAGCAGAACAAATTCACGTGGACCCTTCAAGTACTAGGTTGACCTTATTGTGCAGGGACCCAAGATGGTTCGTGGTGGTTGATCTACAAGAATTACAGACATCTGCAAACCCTAGACACTTGAATCATGATTCAATGGCCTTTCAGAAAGACTACTTCATCAGCAAATGCTCAGCTTAGTGAGGCTGCTCCTCGTCCTTTACAAAAATGGACCGTATATGTTTAGGGACCTTCAATACTTACCTTGTCATTTTTTTTATATTAGTAAGCTGATATGTATTAGTTCCAGAAAGAGATGAGTGTCATAAGAAAACATTAATGTTTAATGCATAATCAATCACAGAATGTGCCAGCAAGGACCTCATTTTGAACTGGCAACAATATGAGTGTAAGAGGCCATTTGCATAGGAAAGAGAGCAACTAACTACTAATCTTACCCACCATGCCTGTAAACACTTGACTTGCTGATTAGAAATTCCAAAGGGCTAATTTTTAAAAGAAAAAAATATACAATTCATAATCCAGTAAGAAAAGTAAAGGGTCAAGGAATCTGCTACTATAATGGTCCAAATTTCAACAGCTAGCATTAGTTATTTTTAATCTTGTACAAATATTTTCACATGAAAGCCCTTTCTTTTATAGAATACTTGCATCTTATTGTAAATATGAACACATCATTCTTGGCTTAGTATTTCCTTCAAGTAAAATACTATTTTTAATATGTAGTGTATATTTAACATTATATAATGGAATTATAATATTGTACAGTAAAGAAATGGATTCAAATTATTTCAGTGAGGCATCCTAGAGATAAAGATTTTTATAAATATAAAATATAAACTGAATTTTTGCTAAACAGAATGATACATAATGAAAACTCTTAGAGGTGGTGTCCCTGAATTTTAGATTCACAAGTTAGAACTGAGATTCCCACTGGGCTTAACAGGGAAGATCACAGGGGAGGACACATACACAGACACAGGGAGTGCTCTGAAAATGTCCATAAAATAATAGAGTCATAGAATTTTAGAGATGTAAGGGATCATAAAAAGATCATTTAATCTAAGCCCTTTATTTCCAGGTGAAGAAACTGATGTTTAACATTACACTATTGCAATCAAATTTTTAGAAAATTGAAGCAACACACAAAATGGTCACACATTGCTAAAAAGTGATCCCCAAAGTTCAAGTGCTTGTTAAATTCTAAGTAAGAGTTTAGAAGAGGTCTGGAAATTCTAAGGAAGAGCTTAGAGACTTGGAAAGACAGAAGTCCGAGAGCCAAGTCAGAGCCTAGGCTATACCACATGAGATTTACATGGCTTCAGGTTAGTCACTGAGCTTTTTTTTTGAGGTTATTGTATTTAATTTATTTTTAAATATATTTTATTGATTATGCTATTATAGTTGTCCCATTTTTTTCTCCCCTTTATTCCCCTCTACCCTGTACCCCCCTCCCACCAGCATTCCCTCACCTTAGTTTATGTTCCTGGGTCATACATATAAGTTCTTTGAGCTGTATTTTTTAGCTTTCCTCTGTAAGGTTTTGTGAGGCTTGGTGAGTATATTCACCATTCATCTAGTAGCCTAAGCCCATATGTCCTCCCAATAGCTGTAACTGAGCTTGCTGAATGGTCTTCTAACCACCAGTATATATGAGTTAATATTCTATTTATTTATAAATTTGATTGATGGAAGTCTCTTCTTTAACTTATGTTTTCCTGCTTATTAATGAGTCAATCACTATTGTTACATTTATTTGCTATTTTACTCTGTGACTTGGGTGTTTATATCCTTTAAGCATTTTTTCTGTGAGAAACTGACTTAATTTGAGGTTTAAATTTTTATTTTACTATATAAAGAATATTGCTTTTTATGTTATCTCCATTAAATGTATGCTCTTAAAGTCTGTAGTTTCTATTTTAACTTAATTGATGGTGTTTTGGGTTTTATAGAATTTTAAATTTCAGTGTGGTTGAATTTGCCAATATTCTGTGTATTCTTGACTTAGAAAGATTCTCCACGTCCTTAGTAAAACTATTTACCTATATTTTCTTTTACTATATTTAAGATTTTTAAACACATATTGTTTTTTACTTTATCAGGAACTTGGTTTTGGTGTTTGAATGTTATGGTATAAAGCTGGCATCTCCCAGTGGTTGAAACTCTCGTGTGTTGGGGCGTTGCTGTTATTTACTGGCTAAGTCTTAGTTTTATCCAGTGATTACAAAGAGGTAAGTGATGAGTGTTTGATATATTGTCACATCAGTTAGAAGTACGTATTAGAAACAAGGACAGTAACACTAACCTGGAAAAGAGACATAGCATCTTTGCTTTCAGCTGGTTTGTTTGAGGAAACTCACTCTTTCTTATGAAGTAAAAAATCTGGCTGTTTTGTGCTCCTGGTTGTTCCCAGAATACTAAAGAACATTATGATTGATGGGCCATTCATAATGTTAATCTGAATTTAGCTTAGATATGTTCAATATTTATACTAGCACTGTATCAGATTTCCCCCAAGATAAAAATTGAGGAAATTCTGAGTATAAGTTTATAAGTATGTATAAATGTTTAAGCACATACAAATTGTTGCTGTGTAACCTGTTACATCTTCCAAGAGACATCTGAAGGATTCTGTAGCATTGCTATTAGAATGTTATTCTAGGAAGCTCAAATGAATTCAGCCTCACCATTGTAGCTACTAAGAGTTAGATACTCAAGAGTTAACATCTATATAAAATTGCAGTGAAAACATATTTTTCCTGTGTTAACATGATACACTCTTTGTGAGATTAGGAACCTCGCCCCTAACTTGCCAAATCTGGAACATAAAAACTAAGAATTTAGAAGCAGGAAGAATTTTTCAACTTGTGGAAAATGTTCAGAGTTGTAGGAGGGATTCATCCCTGTATATCAGAAGCAGAGGGACCACTCAGGAAGAGATTCTTGTGACCCAGAACCCTGAGTGGTTTGAGCCCAGTGGCTGGTTCCACGAAGGTACCCAGCAAGTGCTCTTAAAATGACTAATGAATAAATAGCTTCTCTACATTCAGGTGGAGAAGAGAGTATGGGAAAGAAAGGTGTTTTTGTTTTTGTTTTGTTGTTGTTTTCTCCTAATGGTAAAAACAAAAGGGTAGGTGAGTTGACCCGCTGTTAAGGAAAAAAAATTGGTATCCAACACCACAAGCCTTTAGGTTCCCAGATTAGGGATGCCCCAAAGCTTGATGTCTGCATAGGAATCACTGCTGTTCTGCTCTTAGATTGTACATGTTTTCTGAGTCTGTATTAGCTCCAGAAGATTCTGTGTAGACAGGGTTGGCAAAAGTAGGTTTATAGTTGTGAGTGCACACAACAGAGTTTATTCTTATATTATTATTTATTAATTATTGTATTATTTATTTGTACACAATAATAAACTTTCTTTTGTCTACCCCTGTATGCTGTTTACCTCTGCTTCATCTAAGATCTTGAGGCTAAAGAAGAGCGTAGCCTTGCCTTGCACGCCAGGAGAACATGGAGGGCACAGGTGCAGCAAAAGAGCATCCTGGGACTTCTGAGCTCCCTATGAAAAGGTCTCAGTTAATTTTTTTTTTCTAACAAGGGGAAACTGTAGTATATTCTTAAAACTAGTATGATTTAATATATTCTGATTTGTGCTAAGACTACTGTAAAATTTGAACAGTTTGTATCTCTCCTGACATAGTCATGAACTAAATAAACAGTACATCCTGGAGAGAGTGGGTATGTGCTGTGCAAGAATAAGAAATGGCTTTCTTCTCCATGCAATGAAAGCATGTGCAAACTATCTACCCAGCTCATCATGCCCACGCCATGTGCACTAACTAGAATTTTATGATTGTCCGAGAAGTAGATGGATTCTCGTTGCAACACTAATCTCTTTGTTTTGTCATTTGGCTTCTTGACATCTATCTTTAAAATCGTGTGTGGATTAGGCATACATTTCTGTTCTTCCTATAATGATGGTAACACTGATACCCTGTGTCTAGTTATAAAGAATAACAAAGCAGTACAGAGTCAGTACAGCAGTGCAGAGCCTGTATCTATTCTTCTTTGTGACAAGGAGTGATTTATAGCAACATGCCATGTCGAGCATATGCTCTATCTAACAAGGGCGGTTATTATTTAAGTGAACCATGCTAGATCAAATTCCAATAAAAGTTTTGAAAACTTTAATTAAATTCTATCAGAAGGTTGCTATTTCTGTTGTATTTGATTGTATGTCTATGAGTGCCACACTTGAAAGAATTTTACTATTGAAATCTATGATTCAAAATATTTATCTGATACTTTCTAATTTTCCCTTTTCCTATTTATTCCTTTCCTGGCCACCATTGTCTGTACATTGGTTTATTTATTTATTTAAGATTACAATCACATTTCCAAAGAGCCTATTGAGAAATGTTTTAAACACATAGTCTTCATTTTAAGGAAAAATTAGGCAGAGATAATTACAACAGCAAAAATTTACTAACCCCATTAAAAGGAATCACATACAGTATTTGCACAGGATGTGGATACTTCCAAACAGCTTTTGCATTCTCATGATCTCATTTCATTTAAGTAGACTTAAATCCTTCATCATATTTTAAGTGGTCTTATTTTCATTTTTATAATTTCATGTTGTTTTTCACTAATGGATAAAATTGAAAACAAGTGTACTGTTGAAAAAAATTGAGAGCCACTTACAGTTGAAGTCGCTATGTGGTTATTTTTCTTTTTTCCAAAGTGACATGGATGGCTCTGTCAGACTGAGTGTTCACGAGATAAATGAATGGTTTGAGAATGA
The DNA here is from genome assembly GCF_019186645.2 of Phyllostomus hastatus. NCBI lineage: Eukaryota > Metazoa > Chordata > Mammalia > Chiroptera > Phyllostomidae > Phyllostomus > Phyllostomus hastatus. Next base: position 5,841,785 of record NW_025334017.1, on the reverse strand, counting down.
CCATATGCTTTCTCCTCTTGGCGACGCACAGCACACTGAAGGCACCGCCACCCAACCTCTGTTCAGCAGAGTCTCCCTCTGTTCTCACCGCAGCTGCATACTTAACACCGAAGCCTGCCAACAGCACCACCCTTCTCTTTGCTAGCAAATGACTGTGGATGTACAAGCTTATTTGACAATAACTGTGTTTGCTTTAATAACAAGTATAATACAGGAAGAAAGAAACTAATCAGGATATTGTTCTTCTGACACATTTAGTTACCTTTTAGAAAATGCCCTCCTAATTTTCAGCTTGACGTGATCTCAGCATCCAACATAAAGCTGAGGATTTTTCATCCCATTGACAGGAATCCATTAATAAAACAACAATCTTTTGTGTATAGTAATCTTTAATCTTATTTTGTCACACACTTCTCAGTAGCATTTCCACTCGTTTTACAGTATAATTTATGGCACCAAAACGACTCCTGCCTTGGAAAAAGGTCACTCTGTCAAGGTTTACTTGTCTTTGAAGAAAAGTAATAGAGCATTATTTATGAACCAAAGAATGCACTTCACTACTTTAATCAATCAGGAAGATGCTTGTATTATTGTATCTTTTGCTGCTACTCACCACGAACCTCCCCACCCCAAAATAAGCAAAGGATATGCCAATCATGCTTTTTCTTTTATGTTGCAGAAGGCCTCTTACCTTTCATGTCTCTTGTGCTTTTGTGTTTATGGCACTATGGAAATAACAAGCCTGATGATGTCTTCTATCTGGGAACAATTTGTAAATTGTATGCAAGGGGTTGATATTTTCTAAAGATCATAGAACCTCTGGACAGATTAACTAGCCCCATCCAATATGCTCATCATGTGAAATTCATCTGATAAAACAGAAGGGGATTTGCAATTAAAAACCTCATGGATAAAGAAAAAGTTGAAGAGGTTTGAGACTGTCTGAGAATAATCAGCAAAACAAAAGCAATTACTGTGTTTTCGTGCAGAAGATCCCAACACATAACGACAGTTGGTCCCCATATGTTTCTGGAAACCACCATGAGCACAAATTAGAGCATGCTGTGTGGGGAAATGAATTGGTAGTTCATTAGAGAAAACATTTACAATTGGAGTAAATGTCTTCAATAAGGATTTAATTTAAGTTATAAAGGATGTTGGGTGTGAATTAAATACCAGTAGATACCAGTGCTATCCTAATAAAGTGTTAAATATGTCTAATTACAAAATAATTATAGGTTCATGTATTTTTGGTAACTTATTTTATAATACATGGGCATGACTTTAAAAATATGTAAAAATATGGGAACATCAACCGACGAAGTCCCTTCAGAACTTAATAAAAAGAAATAAGCCACAAAACTGGAAAATGACATGTTTGAAATATTATTTTTAAATGTCACCTTAACCAAAGCAACAAATAGAGTACTGAGGCATTATACTGATTTCTAAGTAGAAGTTAAGAGTAGGTCAAATATCCTTAAATTATCAGTTTATTTATTTATAGCCACCACAAAGATTCTGAGGTGGCTTATATTCAAATAAGACACTAACCACTTGAAAGAAATGAAACTGATTAATTCAGTAAAAAGTTAAAAAAATAGCTCTTTTCTCAAAGTATTGATAGAAGTAGTTACATTACCAAATGAGGTAAATGGATTATAAGTCTTTAAAAATTGTCATAGTGGTTGGAAAAACTTGCCTTTATATAGAAATAGATGACATTTTGACTTCTAGAATGAAGATATGAAAAAAGGAATTCTCCCAAGGCCCAAGGGGGACAGGACCTTGCAATTAGGCCTCGTGTGGAAGCGAAGCCGATGTGAAGAGGTGAGAGGTGATCCTCAAAGTGTGAAACTGACCATGTGAACTACAAACTCTCCCAACTTCTCAACAAAACACATATGAAGAAATGAAGACATATGACTGAGACATGACAACTCACAATGTCAAATAGATGGCTGATTGTTGCCAGAATCTGAGAAGACACAGGATAAGATACAATTGCAAGAGGAAGTATGAAGCCACACCTGCAACAGAGCAGCTCACTCACTGTAAAGAAAGTAGGACTGAAGTACAAACAGATATACAACTCCCTCTCAATGTTTGTCTATTGACCATCAATCTTAGTTAAGTTTCTGTCATGTATGTGCAATTGTTTGCACATCACTTCCTTTTGATATCACTTCTGTATCTAAAAGGTGTCTCAATGTTGGTCATTTTGGACCCTGCAATTGTCATAAAGCAAAACAGAAGGAGGAGATTGACAGAAGTTCCTTATATTGGAGGCTGGAGAGTAATAAGGAAAAGAGACCAGGAGTGGGAGGAAGACTGGAACACTCATACCTATGTATATAGGAGATCAAAAGTGTTACCGAATGTCATCATTTCAAAATGTAACAACCCACACGGTGCAAGTCGGAGAGGATACCAACTTCAACAAACAGATCAGTTAAGATCAATGGGCTCAAGAGAAGATTGTTGAACCAATGGCAGTCCCACAGTTTATTTATAATCTCTAAGTTTTAGTTTTCTCATCTGGAAAATGAGGAAAATGAGACAGTAATAGGAAGATCCTAAAAGAATTATTGTGAAATTACTTAAACAATCACGTAAACTATTAAACTCTCGCACACAGAGAATATTCAACATGAGTTATTTTGATCTGAGAATAGAAAATTATTGACAAAGGAAACCATATTTTTGAAGCAATTTAATATAGGAAAAGCCAGGAAACATTCTATGGAGAAAGATACCATTATGCTAGGGAAAAAAACTCCTATACTTCTTGGGCAAGATAGCATTGGGTGGTTCCTTTGCAAATCTTATATGGCACTTTCCCTTGAATTCCTGTTTCAGGGACTTTTGGGAAAACCCATGCTGAGACAACACACATTTCTAGTTGTCAAACGGTATCTCCAGCTAGACCTCATTTAAAGATTTGAAGCAGAAGAAAACAACATGAGGCCTATTAAAAATACAGAACATTTTGAAATTAATTGAACATGACTTTTCAAAGCCAATGTTAGAGATGAGTATAAGCATTTTGATTTGGCTCACAGTCATTTCAAATGAAAAAATATATATACGAAGGGGAGACATACCAGTTCACTAAGCATACATTCTTGATTTAAAATGTCTATTAAGGAGAGACAACTGGGTGATCTACAAAGAAACAAATATATCATGTTCTTACCTTTTCTCTACAATATTTGGTGGCAAATAATAGTGTTTTTTTTGTTTCTGAAGAATGTTATACATAACTAAGCAGTATTTTAAGGCCACAGAAATATTTTCACATATACAAGGATTCCAAATATAAGTAGTCATAAAAATGACAGAAAAGAATATTCCAGTTAAGGGAAAAGTGGATGAAAATTAAGAGCTCACAATTTTTGAAGGCATAACATAAATGATAGTGGTAATATGAAATCATTCAAAATATAATTGTATAGATTAAATTATTTAAGTAATTGTTTTACACAATCCAATTACAAAACTGAATGAAAATGTTAATATTTATTATTAAAAGAGAAAAGACAATGTGAAGATTACATTGTTACTAAATAAACAATTGATAAAATTTCAGATTATATTAAATACTGAAATTCAGGCAATGAGTAAATGTAAGCTATATTTATAGTCTTACATAGAAAGAGTTAAACATGAAATTCTACTTCTGTTATGTTTTAAAGTTTGGAATATATAACTTCCAAATCTATATCCATGTTTAAAAAGCTAAAGATAAAAGAAATAGAAAACAGCATTAAAAACAGGAAGTCCGGTGCCCATGTTGACTCCCCTGACCACAGAGCAGACATTCCCGAAAACAAGGGTCTTGTTTGCCATACCAACGTTTTCCAGAAGCACGCGTGACATGTAATAAGAACTACAGTTATTTGGTGCATGGATGAAGACCACACACTTCATCTTTAACGTAAATGTAAATGTGATAATCTCAGTAAAAGACAAAATCATTTAGAAATTTTATTTGAGATCATTACGCATTTTTTCTGGCTTTGACAGATAATACATAAAGACAAAAAAATGAGGAATATAAAGAGATTGAATAATAAATTAATGAGGATTCCCAGATGGCTGCAGAGTACGTGGAAGCTATACTCACCTGCTTCTGGCACCAAACCAGATTTACAGCTAAATTATAGAGCAATCAACCTGAATAACCAACTGAAGTCTAGCTGAACTGAAATATCATTACCAATGATTTACAGAAGAAGCCACATAAAGACTGGGCAGAAGGGCAGAGATGGAAAGGGCTTGCCCCAGCACCCATGTGCAGTGGCTAAGAAGAACTTGAAGGGATATCTTGGCTGCAAAACTCCTTACCCCAAAGAGTGTGGGGTTTCAACCCCACACAGGCATCCCCAACCCAGAGCAACAAGAGGTGAAGAGGAGCCCACATAGCATCTGGAGGTGAAAATCAGTGGGGATTCAGTCAGCCTGGGAGAAAAGCTAGTCTGCCAGAGACACAGACACCACTTTCTCAGGGTCCAGCACTCCTATTGTTACAGCACCAGCCAGGTGCTGTTGGAGTGTAGTGCCTCCAACCTCTGTGACATCGCTCTACTGTGTGGGTCCTATAGAGGGTTCTGTGGCTGCAGCCAGTAAGGTTCTGTGGGGTGCTCTTTTTCTGGAGAAGCTCTTGGTGGATCTAGTGCTGCACAGAACTGGGACTTTCAGGAGCACATCTAGGGAGGCTCTGTCCAGGCATCAGACAGGCAAGTGCTAGGTTGTGTCACTTCATCATGTTGGATCCACTCCTCTCTCCCCTGCAAGCTCATCTTGGGAAGGAAAACAAGTGCTTGCTCCCTCCAGCAGGCTTGCTAGTACCACTGACAATAGGAGACAGTTTGGACCTGCCCTCCCAAATTTCAGTGGTTCCACGCTGCTGACCTCTGTTCTGTGGTGTACAGGGAAGGCTACTCGAACCTGGGACAATCAGTGGGTCTTCTTTGGAGGATATTGTCAGTGACCAAGACAAAGGGCTCAGCCCCCTCCTGCAGACAGGGTCTGCATCACCCTCAGTCTCTTTGGATCCAGACCCCTGAGCCCAAGGCAGTTGAGCCTGTTCCCCCAGAGGGGATGGCAGGCTGCACCCAACCTGAACCTGCAGCAAGTCCCTGCAAGGGGAACTGGAGTTGGAGACTGTGGCAGCAACTGAGTAGTTTGACTTTGGAGCAGGGGCCACTTTCTCCTCATTTAGTGTCTGACTGCATTATCTCCAAATAGGGGACCCACTACACCTGGCCTTTCAACTCCAGTTGTCCCACCCTACCAAAATTGCAACCTGTGGTAGGTGTGCTTGATCATATTTAAACTGGGCTTATCCTACAGTCTTTCTTCTGAAGGCTCTGGGAGAAGAAGAAGCAATCTCAAAAAAGAAAGAGCAGCTAACAGATGGAGGCAGACCTTAGGGAGACTTGGTACTTTCACAGATCTGCCTGCAACTCTAAGCTGGAGGAGGCCAACCTTTATATCCAGATTGGCCCCTCTTATGTACACCCACATCCAGTAGACACAGGCACAAATGGTAAACAGTGTGGTAGTACCAGACAGGTAGCCCAAGGCAGATTACACACAATGTCTGACATTGACTTGTACCTGAACCACACTCAAGCAGACCCAGAACCAACAAAAACAGTAGTGGGCTTTAGACCACACCAGAGCTCAGCCCAACTAGCCACACAAGCAGCATACTTGAACAGGGATTCTGGCAGGCACCAGATCCTGCTGGGAGCAATTCTGCCTCAGGGAATAGCCCCTGCACAGCATCTCATACATGCTGATTGAGGCTTTCCCTTATAGTCAGCCAGCCTGAGAGGGTTAACTCCACCCATTAAAGGGCAAATACAGCATTTAAGACTCAACTATAACAGGGGGATACACATAACCCACAATAAACATTCCTGGAGCATGTAGCTCAGGTGATCTAGAAGATTGTGCCACTGATTCCAACAAGACACTGTCATCATAAAGCCATTAAAACAAAGAAATAAAAGGTATCCAAATTGTAAGGAAGGAAGTAAAACTGTCACTGTTTATACATGACATGATGGTGTACATAGAAAACCCTACAGACTCCACCAAAAACTCCTTGACCTAGTGAATTTGGCAAAATGGCCAGATAAAAAGTCAACATTCAGAAATCGAAGGTATTTTTGTATACCAACAATGGAATGCCATAATCAGAAATTAGGAAAAATCCCATTTACTATAGCAACAATAACAACAAAAAATGTACCTAGGAATAAACTTAATGAAGGAGGTAAAAGACATGTACTCAGAAAATTACAGAACACTGAACAAAGAAATTAAAGAAGATACAAATAAGTGGAAGCAGATGCTGTGTTCATGGATTGGGAAAATTAACATAATTAAAATGTCCGTATTACCCAAAACAATTTATAGATTCAGTGTAATGCTTATTAAAATACCAATGACATATTTCAAAAATATAGAACAAACATTCCAAAAATTTATATGGAACCACAAAAAACTGTGAATAGCTCTAGCATGGTATCAAACCTGATATCAAACTTTACTACAATGTTATAAAATAGCATGGTATTGACAGAAGAACAGTCAAATAGATTAATTGAATGAAACAGTACAGAAATAATCCCATACTTTTATGGTCAATTAATGTTTGAGAGATGAAACAAGGACATAATTGGGGTAAAGGCATTCTCTTTAATAAATGGTATTGGGAAAATTAGACATATACAAGCAAAAATTTGAAACTAGACCACCAACTATACCATAAATAAGAATAAATTCAAAATGGTTTGTTTTTTAAAAATTTATCATTATTTTTTATTGTTTTTCAAGTACAGTTGTCTCCATTTTCCCCCCTCCACTCCGACTACCCCACCCATCTCCACCTCCCACCCTCAATTCTACCCCCTTTGGATTTGTCCATGTGTCCTTTATACATGTTCCTTGATGACCTTTCTGCTATTTTCCCCATTATTTCTTCCCCCACCCCTACTGTCAGCCTGTTCCTTATTCCAATGTCTCTGGTGATGTTTTGCTTGCTTGTTTGTTTTGTTGATGAGGTTCCACTTATAGGTGAGATTACATGGTATTTGTCTTTCACTGCCTGGTTTATTTCACTTAGCATAATGCTCTCTGAATCCATTCATGCTGTCTCGAAGGGTAGGAGCTCCTTCTTTCTGCTTAAGTCATGAAACCATAAAAGTCTTAGAGGAAAACATAGGCAGTAAAATCTTGGACATTTCTCTTAACAATATTTTTGTTGACTTATCTTCTCATGCAAGGGAAACAAAAGAAATGAATAAACAAATGAGAGTATATCAATCTAAAAAGCTTTTGCACAAGAAAGGAAACCATCACAAAATGAAAAGAAAACCCACTGAATGGGGGAACATATTTGCCAAGGATACATGTCATAAGGGGCTAGTATTTAAAATATATAAAGAACTTATACTACTCACCAGGAAGACAAACAACCCAATTAAAAAATGGGCAAAGAATCTGAGTAGACACTTCTCCAAAGAAGACACACAGATGGTCAGTAGACATGAAAAAATACTCGACATCACTAGCCATCAGAGACATGCAAATTAAAACCACAATAAGATATCATCCTACACTCACAAGAATGGCTGTCATCATTAAATCAACAAACAACAGTGCTGGGAAGGATGTAGAGAAAAGCGCACCCTAGTGCACTGTTGGTGGGAATGCAGATTGATGCACCTACTATGAAAACAGTATGGAGTTTCCTTCAAAAAATTAAAAACGGAACTCTCTTTGAACTCAGTCATCCCATTTCTGGGATATAACTGAAGAGAGTGGAAACAATAATTCAAAAAAATATATGCAGCTGTATGTTCATTGCAATATCATTTACAAGAGCCAAGACCTGGAAACATCCCAACCACCCATCAGTAAATGAGTGGATAAAAAAAAGTTGTGGTATATTTACACAATGGAATACTGCTCAGCTATAAAAAAGAAGGAAATCTTAAGTTTTATGACAATGTGGATGGAATTGGAGTTAATATGCTAAGTGAAATGAGCCTGTCAGAGAAAGATAAATACCATATGATTTCACTTATACGGAATATAATGGACAAAATAAACTGACGAACAAAGTAGAAACAGGTATGGATATATAGAACAAACTGACAGCTCTCAGGGGAAGGGGAGTGGGGTCTGGATGAAAGAAGGTGAAGGGATTAGCTAAAAAATTATATACATATAAAATACATGAGTGAAACACATAGACACAGCCAACAGTGTGGTGGTAGACATAGGGAAAGTGCGTTTGGGCAAAGAAGGGAAAAATAAGAATAGAAAGAGACTTTGCTTGGGGTAATGGGTGCATGATGCAGTGTGCAGAAGATATTTTATTGAGTTGTACACTTGAAACCTTCATGGTTTTATGAACCAATGTCACCCCAAGGAATTCAATATAGTTAAAATAATAATGATGAATGAATGACATTGAATTAATAAAGATAAAATATTACATTGTATTGAGAGGAATATACATTTTTTTCAAGTGATTATGCCCCAAAGATACTAAATTGCCCCAAAAGTTACATTAATAAAACAATAAAATGCTGATACAGGGGTAGTCATATCAATGTAGATCTAAACATATATTTGGAAAAAAATATTAAGTTTATGATAAAGTCATAGTAACTAATGAGAAATCAATGCACTACCATTACATTATCCTTTGTGTAAAATGGACTATTTGGGGAAAAAGTTTTTGCCTTATAACCTACAGCCAATTAGATTTTAAAAAGAAAGTAAGAGGAAAATAAATAACCTAGAAAAATGTATGCCTGAATATATGCTCCCTGCCTGAGAAAGGACTTTGTATTTCTTTGGTGAAGAAATTTTAACTAAAAATACTGGTTGAATTGTCCTTTAAAAACTCAAGGTGATGTGGGTATTGCAAATGAACATAAAAATCTAATAAGTGACAAAGTAGGAATTATATTTATTGCATATATAATTAATAATCTATAATATACTTATATATTTAATATATTCATATATTATATTTTATTTTATATTACAAATGTGATTTGTAAATTATATTTACTTTTAATGACCTTAAATGTAAAGATCTCTTATGAATAATTAAGGCAGATTTTAAATCCTGACTTTTAGAAATAGTTAGTCATGACCAATTTACAAATTAAGAAATATAAATATGAAAATCAATATGTAAAAATGTTAAACTTCACATGATTATTAAAATTAATGCAAATATAAAAATATTTGGTGCTTTTATTCAGCAAATAGAAAGGATATCATTTCAAATTTAATAATCAGTGCTGATATGGATGCAGCAAAGCCCATGCTGTTAGGTGCTGCTCTAGCATAGTAAATGAATACATTTCTAGAAAGTGATTTCTAGAAGTGGCATCAGTTTTTAAAACACGTTAAGTCCTTATTGCTTTATCCACTAATTTATCTTAAAGTCACAGATGATATTTATGAATAATGTTCATCATGTAATTTTTAAGTATTCATAATTTTTCAGAAGGAAAAGCTATTTCTCTTAAAAGGAAAAAATAAAAAAGAAGATGGACTCAGAAAAATGGAGATTGTACTAAAAATATAGAGTACAAAATCAAGGTCTTCTGAAAACTGGAGACATGGGTGAGTAAGTAGCAGGAGCTCCTGGTAAGCCTACTTGCAAAAATGCTAAAAAAAATGCTAGCAAACTGAATTTAACAATACATTAGAAGGGTCATCCACCATGATCAGATGGGATTTGTCCTAGGGAGGCAAGGGTGATTCAAAATATGAAAATCAGTAAATGTGATATACTAAACTGAGAAAATGGAGGATAAAAATCAATTGATCACCTCAGTAGAAGCAGAAAAGGCATTTGACAAAATTTAACATCTCTTCATAATAAAAACTCTCAACAAACTAAGGATAGAAGAAATGTATCTTGACATAATAAAGCCATATATGACAAGCTCACTAATAACATCGTACTTAGTGATGAAAAGCTGAAAACTTTTCCTCTAATATCAAGAGCAAGACAAGGATGCCTACCCTTGCCACTTTTATTCAATATAGTATTGGAAGTCCTAGCTGGAGCAATCAGGCAAGAAAAATAAACAAAAGACATCCAAATAGGAAAGAAGTGTCATTATATTTTATACAGAAAATCCTAAAGACACCCAAAACTATTAGGACTAATAAACAAATTCAATAAAGTTGTAGGATATAAACCAATATACAAAAGATCAATGGCAATCTATACACTAAGCAGCAAACTATTGGAAAGAGAAATTAAGAAACAGTCCCATTTATAATAGCATCAAAAACGATAAAACAATGAGGAATAAATGTAACTGAAGAGGTGAAAGTTCTATATACTGAAAACTGTGAGACATTGATGAAAGAAACTGAAGACATGAATAAATGAAAAGACATTCTGTGTTCATGGATAGAATTAATATTGTTAATATACTGCCCTAAGCAATTTATCAATGAAATCTGTATCAAAATTATGATGACATAATTTACAGAAATAAAAAAATGTTAACATTTGTATAGAACCACAAAAGACTCTGAACAGCCAAATCAGTCTTGAGAAGGAAGAACAAAGCTGGAGGCATCATATTTCCAGAGAAGACTTGACATCTTATAGAACATTTAAGTTTCAAGATCACTTCTTAATTTCATACTTACTCATTCTTTGTGTATACCATATATATTTCAATATAATCATCCCCTTTTTACTTGTAGAGATACACTCATACTCAATTAACATTTATTAGTTGTTTGAAATTAAAAGAAATACTTATTGAACTTTTGTATTAACCACAGAAAATCATTATAAACTCAGAATCATCATTTCATAACTTAAAGTGCTTTCTTCATAGGACACTAATAATCACTGTGGTGATTTGTATCTCTTTGATATGAAGGAGCCACAACTAAACTATTTCTGTATTATCCAAAACTTAACTAAATGAGAGCTCTATTTCATAGTCCCTGCACTTTTTAATGTTTGATCCCTAATTCATCCTGCTGGTTGATTTATGTTAAGCTCTGTGGTTTTCTAAAATTATGCTTCTTTTATGATTGCACAATATCATATTCCAATACATAATGGGTTAGATACAATGACCATTGAAATGATAAAATACAATTTTGAAAGAATGTGGCATATATGTACTTGCCCTTTTCTTTCTCAACTAGAAAGAACTGTTTCAGAATGTAAAATGGAAATACATTTTAAAACCCATAAAGTAGGACGAGACAATATTCTAAGGAAGAGTAATTAAAGCTAAGGAGATTATAACGCAGAAAAGACTGGTTATATCACTTATTTGTGCACTGAAATTGAAATAATGCTGTTCAAATTTCTATTGAAAATATGATTGCTAATATTAGAGATGGCATAAATGAAGCTAAATCTTAATGAGGAAAGAAAATGGAATAACTCTCCAAGCCTGTGTAATTTGTTCAACTCAGAGCTAAATATATTATCTAAAAATGTATAGTAACTGATATGCTCATCATCCTGCAGCACTAACATGTTAGTGGATTACCAGAAAAGATTCAGTATTAATATTGAAACATGATGGTCATCCTTTGCAGCAAAAAGTGAGAAGGTCAATGGTGTTTCTTTACAAGGAGCTAGAGTTTATTTTAAGGCTGAATTTCACATGTGTTTGGATATTACATATTATATACACAAATATATATGTATTCCTAGATTACTAGCATTTGTATTTAAAGAATATAATGAACAAACAGCTGACTGAAGGTCAGGATTTCACCAAGACTTAAATGCATCTTATATTCTGCTGGGAAATGCCTTGAAAATCATTACAAATCCCTGATATTTATTTGAGTGTAGTGCCTTTGAATTTAGAAATTTACTACTTGAAAAGATAGAGTGTGGAAGGAAATAAGATTCTAATTAATGGAGAAGACATTTTTCCTTGTTGCAGACTTTTTCCCCCCCCAAACCATTACTTAACACTTTTCTTGTTTGTAACACAGTCTGAAGGGGGAGCAAAAATGCCCCAACCAAGGAATCTCCTTTGTTTACTTGCTTGCTCTTGTTAGAATCACTAGTTAGAGGTCTGTGCGTGGAGGCTTGTCTCGATGGCTTGAAACACAGTTCACTTAAAAAGCTGTGAAGAGTTGTCCTAGCAGATGTGAGAACAAATAAGAATGGTGATATTTCTGATGAATAATGTGAAGGACAATAAAAGCCTTTATTCAAAAAAAAAAGAAAAAGAGAGAGAGAGAGGAAGGAAGGAAGGAAGGAAGGAAGGAAGGAAGGAAGGAAGGAAGGAAGGAAGGAAGGAAGGAAGGAAGGAAGGAAGGAAGGAAGCTGTGAAGAGTTGGGCAGGTACCTGGCTTCCATTGCCGCTTTCAATTAACTTCCCGCTACCAGCACCTCTGTAGGAGATAGGTGAGGAGTGATCTCACCTTTAACTGGAACATAATCAACAAAAGAAAAAAGCAAACAAAATATAACCAGAGACATTGAAACTAAGAACTAACAATAGCCAGAGGGGAAAAGGGTTTTCAGGAACTACTATAAAGGACACGTGGACAAAACCAAGGGGGAGGCTAGAAGCAAGGAAGGGAGGTGGGCTTGGCTGGGGTGGCTGGGGAGTAGTGGAAGGAAAATGCAGACAAAGTAATTGAACAATAATAAAGTAATAATAATAAAAAAGAACCCCTAACCCTCTCTGCTTTTTGCTCATCTCACAGTGTCCCTGCAATCCTGTGAGTATGTGTGTGTATGTATATGTATACGTGTGTGTATAAACATATCCACCATTTGTCCATACAGTTATACCTTCAGAGAATATGAAGTATTGATGAAGTATTCACTGTGTGTTGTTGTCATCTTTCTAGGAATACAAAGCAGAACAATTGAAATCATACCATGTTTAAATCAGATAAACCTGAATTAAAATGTTTAGTTCACTGCTTATTATCTGTGTAACCTTAGGAAATTAGGCTATACTCTCCTTTATAAAATGGTGACAATATATGTAGTTCCCAGAGTTGATATGAGAAATAAATAATTACTTTGTGAACAAAGGACATAGCACTTACAATAAGAATTCAATAAATCACAAGTACAGAATAATGACTAAATTCTTATTTGGTAAAAATAATTTCTTCCTTTTCTTTCATCATCAGTTTCTCTGTTCCTACTGGATCATTTTCAATAACATACAAACATCCAATCAGAGCCCTGTTTCTCTTCTTTCAGCAAAACTCATGACTTGCTTCCACTCAATTCTCTTCGATTCCTCTCCTCCCATTCTTTTTTGAAAGCAACTAAATCAGGCTTTCTCTATTTCAACTACACCAAAACTGCTTAATGAAAGCCACCAGTGACTTTTATTTTGCAAAATTTTAGGTCATTAATCAATCCTTATTGATTCTCAGCGTCAACTAACCAAGTTAATGCATCCTTCCTTTTTGAAACATTCTCTTTCCTAGGCTTCAAGGACAAGAAACTCTCCTGGTTTTCTCCCTGCCTCACCAGGAGTGTCTTCTTTTTATTTGTGGATTCCTCATTTTCTTCCCAAATTCTTGGACTTAGAGTATGCGTGCTCAGTCCTTGGGTGGTTTTTCTTTCCCTATGCTTACACCCTTAGAGAGGTCTTCTAGTTTCTCAGCTTTTATGTCAATGAATTATCAATTTATGTCTTCAACTTAGGTCTCTCCCAGAAATTCTAAGCTTGCTTAGTCAACTGTTTCCTTGCTATATTTACTTGTAAGTTCACCTGACATCTTGAAATGAATGGTTTTGATCTTCCTTTGAAGTCTGCTTGTCTTGTAGTTTTTCTGATCTTGGTAGGTGGCAACTCCACCTTTCCCATTGTTAGCATAAATGCCCACACGGTCAGCCCTGATTCACTTTTTTTCTCATATTATATATTTCCTCATTTGTCAAGTCTACTATCATTGCTTTAAATGTAGGTCCCAGGTCTGACCACGTCTCACTACATTGGTGTCTACTGGCTGAATCAATTGCCTCCTAACTGGTCTTCCTGTCCTTGCCTCTGTACAACCTGCCAGCCTCTATCCTTGTCAGCGCATCAGACTCTTTCATTCAGAATCCTCCAGTTATCTGTCACCTCACTTTCAGTAGAAACCAAAACACTCACAACTGCCCTCATGCCTAGTCCTGCAATGCTTCTCTCCTCTCTCTGTCTTTGACTGTGTTCCTACCACACTGGCTCTGTGCTGTCCTCAGAGAGCTACAGGCTTGGGATTTTCTGTCTATGGTTCTCTCTTCTCCCAGACATCCACAGGGCTCAGTCTCTCACCTTTTTCCACTCTCTGTTGAAATGTCTCCTTCTGAGGGCTTCACCGAGACTACCTAAAGTTGAACCTTTTCCTTCATCTCAGTGTTACCTGCTCTTCTCACTGTCTTTTTCTCTACAATACTTATTGCTGGCTCACATACCATTTACTTTACTTGTGGGAGTTATTTATTGGCTGTTTCCCACACTGGAATTTAAGCCTTATGCAACAAGTTTTTTATAAAATTTAATTTTGTTTGTTATTCTTTCCAGAGTTAGATCCAGATTTTGTGAGTTCTGGACCTCATACTATATAGAGATATCTCCTAAAAACATAAAATCAGGTATGAAAACTGGTAATTATTTAGAATGAGTAGAAATATTACAACTGAATTTGACTTTTTAAAAAAATTACAAATGCAAATACCACAAAATAAAGAAACATTTAAAAATTGCCCAGATTTTTCTCTTGCATTTTCTTTATTATCATTATTAAGTAACAATTTTGTACTATAGTTCCGATAGAAAAAAAAAAACAAAAACTGAAAACCTTTAGCATAGTCAATTGAAATTTGTTTTATATTTTGATAGTTTTAAAAAAGTTACTTTTTATTTTATTGATTTTTTCAGGGGGTTGGAGCGGGGGGAGAGAGAGAGAGAGAGAGAGAGAGAGAGATTGACTTGTTGGTTCCACTTATTTATGCATTCATTGATTGCTTCTTGTATGTGCCCTGACCCAAGATTGAACCTGCAACCTTGGTGGGGCTACCTGGTCAGGGCAAGGAAAGTAACTTTTTGCTTTAATTTGCCCTGTTCACTGGTAGATAACCCTTGCATATTTGGTATGTCAAGTGGAAATTAGCCATAAGTACCATGAATAAATTCAATGATTCCCTTGTTAGGGAGAATCTGTAAATAAATGTTAGTCATTATAGTCAGAACGATATTAATGAACCATGTGATGTGTTTTTAGATGTTTTAAAATGGTGCAATGTAGCAAAGTTGCTTTCATTTTTTTTCTTTAAAAAAGTTTTGGTGTTTGGGCTTGTGCTCTTTCTGAAGTTCTAGATGTGCTTTTAGTAGCAGCCAATGCTCTGCCAAGTGGTACTTCTGCTACCAAGTTTTATGAAGTGTCATATACATATAAGGACTTTTCCTGAAGGTTATATTTCTTTGAAGAACTTACAAAGTACAATTTAGTAATTTTCATCTTAATGTTTAGTATTTAATCTTTGCTTTCTGCTTTCCAAAGTCATGACTTCATTGGTTAGGAATGTTTTAATGTCTTTGTAAAATTTGGTGTATATATCACATACAGTGTTACCTCAGTACTCATTGTTAATTCATTCCAGAACTTAGATAAGTGCCAAAACCGAGGAGTATCAAATGGTGAAGTGTTTTCTTCTGTGGGGTGGCACTGTGACTCACAGGAGTCCTGAGAAAGTGCTGAGTGCTGAATGAGTTCTGAAGTTAACGAGTACTGAGGTATCATAACATGGTGCAGCCAAGAGGGGAGCCCCAAATAGGAATTTGGAATGGGGTCCAGAACTCAAGGTGTCCAGGAAATATTAGGATGTCCTCACCCCTTCCCCCACAGGTGTGAGTTGGGGGAAGGGACACATAGAGCAGGGCCATTGAGAGCTGTTTTGTACAGCAACAGCTTTGCAGCTAACCTCTAGCATGGTCATTTAACATATCTATAACCTTTAATTTGTTTCATAGATATGCTAAACAGCTGTGGCCATGGTTTGAGCCAGGGAGAAGGGAGGAACTTCCACCCAAGATGTGACTGGGGAGTCAGGTCCCCCAAGTTACAGCACCTGAGTGAGAGCTTGGAGGTGAATGGCTCCATACCATGGGGCCATGCCTGCCCAGATGCATAATGGAAGCCCAGTAAAGCTGGAAGGATATGAGAGTGCTGGCAAACGTAGCCGATTGTGGGAGGAGTTGGAAATGAGGCTGCAGAGGAGGATTGGCATGGGGGTTTACATAGGAATGCCACAGCCATTAAGGAGAGAGGACCATGTGGCTGTGGCAATAGAGGAGAGAGCCACATGCTTTTGGCAAGGGTGGGGGGCCCTTCAGCTTGGGTAGAGAGAATCATCATGCAGTTTTAGCAGAGAACCACCACTTGGCTTTGGCAGAGTGGCGCCCTCCCCCCTGCCCCCCTGCAGCTTTGCCAGGAAGAACCATGCAGTTTCTGCCAGAGTGGGGACCCCTGCAGCTTTGGTAGAAGAAGATCACGTGGCTTTGGGTGCTCCCTTTGGCCACGTGGCCTGGGAAGCAGGAGAGACTTTGCCTGGAAAATGGGTACAAAGAACTCTTGCCAGTAGGCCATGAGAAGGTGCCACATGGCTTTGGATTAATTAGAGATCCTGCCTGGACAGCAACACGGCTGATGGTGCCCGTGGCCGGAATCACGGACGTCTACTTCTTTTCTTGAGATATGGTACCCCGAATTAGGGTAGGGGGAGAAGGAAGCACTGTGGGCATCTGTGGGTATCCAAAAGGACTTTGATATTTTAATGAAGACATTAGGTCACTACTTTAGGTCTGTACAGCTTTAAATAAACATTTCCTTTCTTTTTCACAAATCTGTGGCATTGAGAGACATCTTTCCTAAGGCGTCCGACAGTCAGACATAGTGGGTGTTCTTTCGGTAATTATATATCGTGCGCCCCTTGGCCCTGTGTGTGTGCCTGTTCTGTAACAGTTTTTGGTGTCCCTGGGTGGGCCAATAATTGCCCCCACCTTCTGGTCTGTAACAGTATGACTATATATGTATATCAGTATATATCACTACTGGTAAAGTCATATATATTTTTATAATTGTTATCAAATTTGTGGAAAACCATTCACATTTCATTTATATAGACGTTTTCTGTTTTGGGAGAATTTTTTACATGCCAACCTCTGGCTCTGTTCATTTCTATCTTTATATTTTCTTCCCCTTTGTACATATTTCCAGTATGGAGAGGCTACAGACATTTTCAAATCATGAACTTACACAGTGGATTACATGAGTATTCCTGGAAGAAACAGCCACATTCAGATGGCTGACAATAATGTAACTGTGGGGGAGCTCCACCCAAAGACCCCCCACCCCCTGCCCCGGCCACCACAGAAGAGAATAAGTCTACCAAGACATGATCTGCCTGGGGAGGAAAGGTGGCTGATCTCTCAAAGGAGAAGGACCAAGAGCCTTTTCTTCAATGGGCTTTTATTAGGTTCATTTTGCACAGAAATACAGGTAAAGCTCATTAATCATTATCAGGCAGTAAGGATCAAACAATAGATAACATACAAAGAACTCTAAGGGCCTATTTTGAGTCAGGGTCAGATAGCTAAAGGGCCATAAAACTTTGGGGAAACAAACTCATTTCCTGCTTGGACCCTTATCATTTAATTGAGAGCATTCTAAACAAAGCAGGTTTCACAGGATTTTACATATTCTTTCTTAGGCCTGATCACCTGGGGAACCTGCCCTTTCCAGCACAGGGCTGCACCCACCACTGGCTTTGTTTCAGGTTTAAGGCATTGCTTCAGGCTTAGGTCAGGTAGGGGAAGTAAGGCAGCCAAGAGATTAGGAGACTTCTTGCAGACAGAATGAGGACTCAGGCTGTGTTAAAGCCAAGGGGTGAGGGTTCATCACCCCCTTTTTCTATAGCCTCCAAGTCCTTCCCTGGGGGTCCCTGTGATCATGCCTGTCTTAGATCTTGAGGAATCTTACCTGTCATTGGCTAACTGATCAAGCATTGGTGGCCAGGCAGGGTGAAGTAAAAGGAGCAGAGGTGGTGCTGCTGCCATGGAGATAAGCTTTGTCTCCTTAGTGGCTTGAGGTCAGAAGGTCACTCACTCAGCCTTAGTCATGCAGGTATTATAGCTCTGAAAACAGGCAGGGTGGCTCCCAACATGTAACTATACTTGAAAGTGACTAAATGCCACCAAAATATATCCACTAAACACAAAGTCAGTGTATCCCCAACTAAGTGTTACAAAGAGGAATTGCAAAATTACCTATGGCTATTGCACCTCAACTGTACTAGAGGACCAGTGTTACAGAAGGAAAAACAAAAATGATATGAAACATGGTCTGAGTCAATGACTGCCAAAATATGTTAGTTATGTATATATTTTACAGTGGCCTTGGGAGAGACCTATGTAAGTGAGGGGCACAGAAGCTCAAGCTTCATTAGCTTCACTGTGAATCTGTCTCTGCCCCAATGCTTAGAGCCATGCAGGGCACATAGTAGCAACCTGATGAGGATTCATTAAATAAAATGTTCCTCACATGAATTTTCCATATTGTAGGATTGTCTGATAAAATATAAGACACCAGTTACATTTAAATTTAAGATAAACAATGAATTGTTTTTAGTTTAAATATATCCATACAATATTTGGGGTTATAATTACACTAATTTTGTTTATCTGGAATTGAAATTTAATTGGATAGCATGTATTTTTTACTTGCTACATCTGACAATTGTACTATTTGATTTTGAACTGGAATTCATTTTGATAATTAATAGAAAGCATTCTTTCTTTTAAAATTCATGACTATTTCACCTCCACAGTTTCTTATTATTTGCATGCCCTTACAGACAGGTGCATCTCACCTGGTGTCAGTGGAGGAGCCAGGGTGGGGCCAAGAACGTAGTCTGTTCTGGGTGCAAGGCGAGCTATCTAGGGAACATGTAAGCAAAAATAACAGTGAGTGAAAGCTGGTCAGCTTTTCGTTACCATCATGGACATCGTGCACAACATCGGTAGTAGTTTACTCTCTTGCTGGGCACACCAGGTCCTTGGTGTGCCACTGTTTTTAATTCCTGTCTCCCAGCTTAAGACCCTTGTTACTGAGTGCAGAGGGATATTTCTGTAAATGTTTGTGAATTCTAAATCTCACTGAGTGATCTAGAGCAGCAGCTGATTAGATTTCTCCTTTTTTTGTATGCAATTTCTCTGAAATGTCCCTTTTTTCTTCCAGCTCCTTCACTGAATTTGACCAAACCAATCCATGGCTCATCCGTTCTCCTCGACTTGACCTTTGTCTTCTTCAACAGTAATGCGCCTTGCTCCAGACTTTCTGCTTGACCCCACCCCCATGTCTACACCAAACTGCCCTTGGGAAGTATTCTTCTTCTGTGACTAATATATAGCCTACTTATTGGCAAGAACTTTTACCTTAGAATCACCTATTATATATAGTTGTTGAGCATCATACCTTTTGGATGTTGATAAAATGAGACCAAATTTTCATTATATGCCAGGCACTCTTCTACAAAAAACAAGGAGTGCTCTTAATTAAACCCTGCGGTGGAGGTGTTTTATTATCTGATATGTCACAAGCTGTTTTTTAAAAATTATCCTCTAATTTGATACTTCAAGCCACATAGTTACTTGGTGTCAAACTGTGAAGACAAGTATTAAGTTTATCTACTTAGAAGAGAATGCTTTGTACATTTTTGTAGGAGGAAGTAGCTTGCCTTGATATTTTTTTTGATCAGCTTTAATACATTCATGCCAGAATTTCAAACCAAGAAAATTTTCTTCTTGTTCAAGTGTGTATTGAAGGACCACATTTATTCAAGGATTGATGTTGTTTTGTGATATTTGTACACAAACTTGCTTTTTTCAGTTTTATAGACACAGAAATACAATTAACACAGCAATTCACTTTAACCTTCTGTCACCTCAGCTGCTTGACCACTGGCCAAGTCTCACGGTAGTTGAATGGTGGGGTCAGAGTGTGAACCTCTAGTCATTTCAGTCTGTGCTGGCAGCCAAACCTGTGCCTGGCATTTTACATCTGCAGAAATTTTTGTTATTCCTATTTTACAGATAAGGAAATTGTAGGTTAGAGAGACAAAGTCAGGTGTCCAAATTTGCACAGTTGGTCAGTGGCAGAGCCAGAATGAGACCCCAGAGAAGCTGCTGCAAAGTCATGCCCTTCTCCCGCGGCACCTTTTTCAATATTGACCTGTGTGGCGTGATGGATTGTTTCTACAGAGGATCCTGGGAGGCTCATGAATCCCATGAGAAGATGCCACTGCAGGTGAGAAACCACCACAAGAAGGATAGGCAGCCACATGAGTAAGTGCCTCAGCTTTCTAACAGGAACTGGGAGCCACAGGGGTCTTGGGGCATGCTGGGCCCATACTGTCCAAGGTTCTGCACCTGTCCCTCTGCTTTGTCTGTCTGCCCTGTGTGGTGGGACAGCCACGTGGAGTGGAGGTTCCTGGCCCCACGCGTGGCTTAGAGAATGTCATGTAGGGTATCAGCCCTCCTTTGTTTTGAATCTTTTTGATTAAAAATAAAAATGCACAAACTGTTGTTTTCTTTTAGAACATCACTTGCTTTTATTATGCCGTCAGTTGGTCACAAATGTTTCTCTCCCTGAGTTTCCTATTCAGTGGAAAGAATATGTCAATAGATATATATATATATTTTTAAATTTGTACCTGAATTCTTGATTAATGATTCAGCTATACACTTTTGCCCATTTGTCCCTTCCTATCACTGTTATGTCCCACAGTTTCCTGGCTAAAATTCTGAAAATGGATGAAACTTGCATTTTGTTTGCTGTAAATCATTACTGTCAGACTTATTAAATAAAAATGTGTGGAATTAAAAACATATTCCAGAAAAAGTTGTTAACACAGAGGCGAAAAATACACCAAGGAGAGTAAAATGAATGAGGTGGAGACTTCAGACAGCACCTCCTGCTTCCTGTTTGACAGAAGTTTTCATTTTTTATCAATTGTCTCTGCATCTGTTAGGCATAATCTCAGAAATTTTTTCTTGTGTTTATGGAAATGCTTGTAAAATTGCTTTGGATGAAAATGCAGGCAGCCCATACTTGAAAACTTCTCTGGGCTTTTTTTTTTTTCATATACCATTTAGATAGGAGGAGAGCTGAAGAGATCAAAGATAAAAGTGAAAGTGTGAATGACACAGGCGAGAACTGTTTTTTAAAAAGGGCTTAAGACTGAGGCAAAAAAAAAAAAAGGTCTGTTGGTTTATGCTTTTCTCCATTCTTGCTACAATCATTGTCTCCGGAATGAATTCATATTCTGCATCATTTTCAGTTACCTTTATAGTCTTTCTTACAAGAATGAGGAATGAAAATTTTAATGCCTCAGATATTCTATGAATTACTGTAGATGGCTAGACTGCACTACTTTGATCTTTCCTATATTCTGTGGTTTGATTGGATCGTGATGTGAATAGAAAGCAGTACAAAACAAATCAGCTTCTGAGAATGACTTTAACAAGAAAAGGAGAAAAGATACCTCAGCCCACTTCAGAATATTACATGTGTGGCAGTGAGAGTCCAGGTAACAGCCCCTGTGTCCAACTCAAAATGATCACAGTCTTTCTGGTTGATACACAGTCTGACCTGAGAATTCATTCCCAAAAATAGCAATCAAGCTTGGGAACAAATAACAATTTAATATCATTTAGATTTATGTTTTTGCTTCTCATGAGTCCCAGCACAGCGTCTTGCTCATTGCGGGTTACAGTATGTGTGGAATGAACAAATGAGTGAATGACTGACTTCAGCAGTAATATCCTAAGATAAATGGGACTGCAAAGATAAATTTTTCTACTCCAATGTGTGTTCCTCTAATGAAAAATAGTTCATATTTGGTTAGTAAATAGAAAAATCATGTTATTATAACGCGGAAATTGTGTTGGTCATAAACAATTTTTCAGAGCATTTTGATGATTTGTGTCTCCAAATAACATCAGCTGATCTCCAAATACAGCAGCACAGTGGGAACTTGACCCCAGGCAGAAGCACAGCATGACAACATGGACCACTGCTTCCAGCCACCCCACACCCCCAGCACCAGCCCCAGAGCAGCATTTCCTCTTTGCTTGGTGAAGTCACATGCTCTGTCTGGGAACACATACAGCCTGGTTTCTGTGATCCAGGGGCATCTGCCTGTGTCTGTACACAACAAGCATCAAGTGCTCTGCTCACCCCCTTCAGTCAGCTACCATTACCTTTATTTAATGACAAAGTCTTGTCTCTACTGCAGTATTACTTAAATTGGGAATTCAACATATCTTTTTCCTGAGTTAGAATTTAATTAGGATTATTTTGGTTTTGTTAGTGCTGTGGTTACAAGCTTACACAGGCTTGAGGGTCTGCCTATGACTTTATCCCCCATCCTCAAATACTTATTTTTAGTGTATAATTTTGCAGAACATGAGTTTTTTTTCTTCAGGAATGCATGCATTTTATTATAGTGAAAAAAAATCTATATTAGTTTAAGACATGAGAGTGGTAAGGAAAGAGTTAACCTATGTAGAGATAGGGAAAATGGTTTGATGAGTCTCAGACTACCTTGGCAAGAAAAATCTTTCAGTATCAAAGCTGTAGAGGGTTTTGGAGATCAGATACTCCTACTCATTCCTTATAGAGATAAGAGGACATTACCCAGAAGGTGTAAATAAATGGCCAAAGATCTGATACTTGGTATGACAAATTGAAATCAGTCCCCATGTGTTGGAACACCTGTCTCAGCACTTCTTACACTTATGGAAAATGAGTCTCATCTTGGTTCTATCCACATCTTCTGAGTGAGCTTTGCATCATGTTAATGCCTTAGTTTCCTGGGTAACTAAATGAGTCCAAGCATAGGACCTTGCACGTTGCGGGTTCTTCTTTCTACACTTCTTTCCTTGTCATTAGCTCATGTTACAGATAAATGATGATGCCTTTCAGTTTGCCAGGGCAGTTCCACTTTGTGCCTGTTTTATTGGTTGCTAAGTATTAATAGTCCCTATTTTTACAAGGGACTTGATTTGGGAGATATATATGGCTACCTTAGTTATGAGGCACTTAGTTACGAGTTAGGAATTTAGTAGTCATTTTTGCCTCCCTTTCCTCTCTGTGTGTTTAAATTGTACCCATTCTTTAAGACCTTATTTTAATCTAGGTTGTTATACAAGGTCTTTCCAGCATGGCATAGCAAGAAGTTACCCTCTATCTCCAAATTCACTTATTTATATTTAAAAATATATATATACTGTATATAGTATATATATAGTATAGTATACTAAGTATATTGATATAGTATATTTTATACTATTATAGGTGTTCCAATTTTTCCCCCTTTTCCCTACTCTGCAGAGTACCCCCATTCCCTCCAGCAATGCACACCCCAATAGTTCATGCCATGGGTCGTGCATATAAATCCTTCGGCTTCTCCATTTCCTATACTATTCTGTTTTTTTATTGTTCAAACACAGTTGTCCCTATTTTCCTGTCACCACTTTCCCCTGCCCCACCCACCCCCACTTCCCACCCTCAATCCTTCCCCCCTTTGGCTTTGTCCATGGGTCCTTCATACCTGTTCCTTGATGACCCTTCTCCCTCTTTCCCCCATTGTCCCCCTCCACCTCCCCTCTGGTTACTGTCAGTTTGCTCTTTAGTTCAATGTCTCTGGTTATATTTTGCTTATTTGTTTGTTTTATTGATTAGGTTCCATTTATCTCTGGACTTCTTAGTATCATGTTGTAAGTTTCTAATGCTGTATCATTTTGGCAACTTGTGTTCCATATATCCTTTCAGTGTTTCTCTGAAAGGGCCCTACTTGCATTTTGGGTGGGACTACTGTTTGGTGTGCAGAATCATTTCTAATGTTGGAGGGCACTTGGCAGTCCTGAAAGCCAATCAGGCTCCTCAGGAAGGTGGCAGTTCCATCTGTCTCCACCCATATTTAACCCAACCTGACCTCCTGTAAAGGATGGAACTCACATCTCCAACCCCCGGTGTAAACCACAGTTAAGATTGAGGGCTCCAATACCATATGATCTCACCTGTAAGTGGAACCTAATCAACAAAACAAACAAGTGAGCAAAATAGAACCAGAGACATTGAAGTAAAGAACAAACTGACAGTAACCAGAGGGGAGGTTGGAGGGGAGAAAGGGGGAAGGGTTTTTAGGAACATGTATAAAGGACACATGGACAGACCAAAGTGCGGTAGGATCAGGAGTGGGAAGCAGGGATGGCTGGGGTGGAGGAATGGTGGGAGGAAAACAAAGACAACTGTACTTAAATAGCAATAAAAATAATAAAAAATTAAAAATTTGCCTACAAAAGTAACTAACTAGCTAACTAACTAACTAAATAAATAAATATGCATCCTTAAAAAAGAAAAGATTGAGGCCTCAGAGGTAAGACCTGGGTTTGATTCATTTTTACATCCTCTTTCCACCCATAACACATATGTGATGGGGATTTGATGACTCTTAGTAGAATGATCTATGAGGGTTTTCATAGACATAAGATATAATTTCATATTACTGTCTGAAATGAAAAGAACTTGGGGGAAAATGGAAATGCTAAGGTTGAGCTGAGAAGATGCCTAAAACGCTTTAGCAAAACCTACTTCCCTCTATACTCTTACATGCTCAGTAGAGTAGATGCAAATAGCTTTCAGCTCAGGTGGGGGCCCTGGAAGATGATAGAACAGTGGCCAACACCTCCACCCTGTTCATTGGAGGTGATGAATTAGGAATAGACAGAGGCTCTCATGTTTAGCAGAATGGCCAGCATTATTTTTACTACTCTCTTCCTTACTTCTTTTTATAGGAATTATAATAGCTAACATACCTTTAATCCTTTTGTGTGTGCCTGAGACATTTCTAGGTTTTTGAAATGAATTATGTAAGTGAATACTTACAGGACAACAATAAAATAGACATAGGTATAACCTTCCTGTTTACAGATGGGGAAACTGAGGCACAGAGAGAGAAAATAACCTGCTCAAGTTCAGGGAACAAGTGGTGGAGTCAGGATTTGAACCCTGGCAATGTAACTTCAGAGCCAGCATCCTTAGTCACCACAAAAATGCTCTCTGTGTGTCACCAGCTCCCCTCCATCCTGAGACATAACCTGCTTGCAGTCTTTGCTGGCTCTGAAAACCTCCCACAATCCTCTTGCATTTACACTACAGCATAATCATGTACTGTAATCACAGCCATGTATTCTGTTATTTTTCAGGGGTTTTGGTGGCATATATTTATTTTTGTGCAGGCTTAGAGAGGAGAAGGTGGTGTTTGGGCACACATACCTGTCTAGGGGTATAATCTGCGTAGTGCACAGAGGCAGTGTGGTGAAGTGGGGAGGAGCGTCGTCCCCACAGCACCGGACTTCTTGGGATCAAGTTCTGACTCTAGCATTTACTAGCTGTGTGACTTTATGTGAACCTGCCTCAATTGCCAATTTCTAAAATAGGGATAAAATTAATATGTATCTCAGAGGATTGTTGTGAGGATTTAATGAAATAATTCATTCAAACACTTAGAACTCAGCCGAGCACATAGAGGTTCTATTTTTGTTATGATGTTAGATAACTGCTTCTAAGAGCAGAAAATGCAGTTGTGTTCAGATTTTATTCTAGGTCAAGAAATCTAAATGTGTTGCAAAATTGTCTTCTATAAGGATCTTTTCACAGTGAGCTGGAGGCAGCGAGACCCCACCTCTAGCAATGGTTTGGGGACGCAGTGGCCATGCCTCTGGGCTTGGATCCCTATTACTAGTTTCTGTTGTTGGATGAATGGTTTACTTCTCTCTCCCGGGTTGCCCTGTCTACACATTGAATGAAGAAAGAAAACCTGTCAAAAGTCTAAGGAAAATTCATGCAAATGATAAGGATTTTATGATGGGGGAAAGACAGTAGT
Organism: Phyllostomus hastatus; assembly: GCF_019186645.2. NCBI lineage: Eukaryota > Metazoa > Chordata > Mammalia > Chiroptera > Phyllostomidae > Phyllostomus > Phyllostomus hastatus. The sequence goes on along the minus strand of NW_025334017.1, from coordinate 5,815,777 downwards.
GTTTTCCTCAGGGCTGGCTGTATGACTTTCACCCCCAGATAATGCCACCTCTTTAATGACCACACCACTTCACTTGTCTAGGGAAAAGAAACACCAGCAATGCTTTGAGGAATATAATTCTGAGAATAAAATAATATCTCCATTGGAGAGGAAAGTGGAAATCTCTCCATTTTCCCTCTTGTGACATTCATCTATTAAAGACAAGCATTCCATTTTATTGGCTTCTTGTAATCAAGATGATATGACCTTTACAGGATTAATATCTCATTCTTTTGCTAACTAATTTACTCTAATAACAGAGGAAGATGCTTTATAGTGTGAAAAACACCTTGGGGTATTGGGATTGGATATAATAGCTAGAATAAAGCCATTAGAGTTGGATGTATAGTAGAAGTAAAATCTTAAATAAAAATTTGTAACCATGGGATGTGGGAATTTTTTTTTAATATTGGAATTTTGTTTTTATTAGTTCATTGTTAAAAGAATTGTATTTTTTGCAGCAAATTTTCACGGGCCTCTACCTTTACTTAGGCTTTTGTTATCTTCTATTATTCTAATAGTTCTTCATTTTATACAAAACCAAATTAGGTGGTCCTATCAGAACCTCAATATTAATTTGTATTTAGCTGTAGGAAAAGATTCCAAGGACCCATATCTGCCCTGCCTGCCTCATGAACTCGTGAGTTCATTCAAAGTAGTTACCTTTCTTTTCAATTTCCCGATTCCTGTGATCTAATCAAGTCTCTGACACACAGCAGATGCTCAGTCAATATGTGATACATAAATAGTGATTTTCCTCTACACTTGAAAATTTCAGTGTTTACATCTCATAAGACCTGGGTAGGATAAAATTGTCCATTGAAATGACTAAAACTGCAGGATAACAATGGCTGTGATGGCCAACCTCTTAACTCTGACTCAGGTGTTCCTTAGGAAGTTCTTAGGACATTCAATCTCCTTTGTGTTTCACAACCTGATGTCTTCATCATGAAATAATAAGTGGTGAAATCTGGATTCTATCTACTTAGAGTCCAGTCTGAAATCAGACCTGGTGTACTTAAACATTAGTCTCTCCAACCAAAGTCTCAACTAGGTGTTGAGAGGTCTTGAGCTTTTCTCTTCTTTCTCCATACTCTGTGATTTCAATGATTTCCATTGATTTAAAAACTGATAGCGTTGTTTCATTTTTGATGACATTTGTGCCTCAAAATTTATTTGATAGAAAGAAGTTTGCTATGTTTGGATTCTTATTAAGTTTCTGAAAGTCATTTTTCACTGTCCATCTAGAAAAATATCTTCATGTGTGTCCTTCCCTAATTTGTGTCTCCTATTTAAACCTATCCTCTGAGTTCTTCCTGTCATATCAAGGTGCATGCTAGCTATTTCTATTGGTCTATCTCACAGACAATTCAAACTTAACATGTCCTCAGGTGTCCCCACCTGTCCCTAAAACTCTTCTTGGCCAGAATCTTCCCTGTCACAGTATGTGACACCACCTGTCGCTGTAGTAGGTCAGAAATCCTTCTATCACTTGTCACATTCAATCCTTCAGCAAGTCCCATCAATCTTCCTCTAAAAATATGCTGAATGACATTTTTCTTCATCTTCACTGTTATTACCTGAGTTCAGGTCACTGCTTTCTTTTACCTATAGCCTACTACCATCTCTCTCTTCACTATTGTCTCTTTCCAAGCCATTCTCATGCTTAATACCCTTAAATGACTTTTTAGTGCACTTAGAATAACAGCCAAACTTTGTGCCATGGCATGCAAGTACCTATATGGTCTGCCCCCTGCTTCTCTTTATAATACCTATTATAGCCTTCTATTATTTTATTTATAATTTTATTTATATTTAAATCTACCTTTCTCTCTAGAATAGAAGATACTTGAGAGAAGAGACAATATCAGTTTTATTAATTTATTTTTAATCCACAGCACCTAGTTTTGTTTGGCACATGATAAGTACACAAAAAGTATTTGGTGAATAAATAAAAAAAACTATATAATATTTTGCCCAAACACCTTCTACCTGAATCTAATGCTTGCTTAGGTTGTACTTCATTCAATTCTTTCCTTTCTGCAAATTATTACATTTTCGATTTCACCAAGAATATTAGATATAAATTCTTTATTATTTCCTTCTCCTTGACTATTTCTATCTCCGCACCATTGCTTTCTGCAACAGATATTCCTCTTGATCATCTTGCCTACCTTCCATACAGATTCCTAAACTTGCCTTCTATTACCACCTCGGGACCTGGCTCCTTCTATCCATTATTCTCTCTCCAGAATCTTCAATCTCTTTTTCTCTACACCATTTTCTACTTCTCTTTTCAACACATTCAGGTGTCCTCTATGCTATGCTGCTCCCTTCGGCTAGCATCTCATTCCTTGTTTCCTTTTATTGCCAGCACTTTGATGGGCTGCTGTATCCATTTCCCCTGATTCTTCAGTACTTGTTTCTTTCTTCCCACCCATGCAAGCTAAATACATTTTTTCTCTGGTTAAAATTTTTTTATCTCATCAGTGATTTCCTAATTGTTAAATCCAATTCAATCCTCATCACAATAACCTGTGCTCAACTGTTAAAAGCAATTTTCTTTTTGAAATTCTCCTATTTTACGTCTCAGAATTCTAGAGTATTTTTGTTCTTTTTCTGGTGCTCTGATCAGCAATTTTCTGTCTTCTTCATGGTATTGCTATCATTTCACTGCCCTGCAAGTGTATATTTCTTCATAAATTTATCCATTGGATTTTCTCTTTGTATAGTTTCCCAAGAAAAACTCATTTGCTACTGACATTTAGATTAAACTTATTTCCCTCCCATATTAGTTTTCCCAAGTTCCTGCTTTTGTTTACATCATCATGATCTTTCCAGGCACTCCACACAAGGCTGTTAGTCTGGTACTGCTGTCACTTTACTTCCAGCTAGGTTCTAGCACACAGCGAGCGCCCAGTGAGTGGTTGTCAAAAGAGCTAAAAGAGAACATCCTATCACGTGACCTGTAAATTACTACAATAATCTAAATGGTTGCCCTCTTCCTAAACAATATCCTGTCCAATTGATCCTTTGACCTGCCTTAAAATATGTTCCCATTTTCTTTGTCTAGGCTAGTGCAAGAGTAGCAAGCTTATCTTATGTTTTAGGTCAATCCTATAAGATGGTGATTGCTACCTAAAATATTAAGAAGGATTCTGAAGCTTCGTTAAGGCTCAATGGTAAAGACAGTGATGATTGTTTAGTGAGTTGTCATATGTCTGGGAAGAACTATATATGTGCTATGTTCATTGCTGGTCTACAAGATAAACACTATATTTATTAGCTTAATAAATCAAAGCCTGAATTTTTAGCTTATGGCTCATGTCTCATTCTTGTTTTCAATAACAGCTGTAAGTTATTTATAGTATAATATTGCCTATATTTTGCTGCAGCAAAATTCATTGCTCTTCAAACAAGTTCCCAGCTTTTCATGTGGTAGATATTCGTGTATTACCCTGACTTAAAACTTCCTCTAACCTTCTTACTTCCTTTTTCTCTTCTCAACTTGATTCCATCAATTTTCAATTAAGTCTTTCCAGAACATTTTAATCCAGAACAGTACCTACTGAAGTTCTATGATACGGGTTATCTGAACTGTTCATTTAGTAAATAAGCATACTACCGTGGCATATTTTCTGTATTTTTGTGTGAACTATATAGTGCCTCTTGAAGTATCAATTTCCATTTTCTATGTTGCATCTTCACCAACATTTTAAGGGCTTCTATGTTCTTGGCACATATGAAACCTGATTATACATGCCCACTATGTATAGTAATCTCCAAGGCTGGAGATACTGTTTACCTAAAAAAAATTGCTTTTCACATAGTAGGTGCTTAAAACTCTATTACTCAGAGGAGCTATCTCATAAAGTTATTCCTGATTATTGGCTATTGTGACAAAATGGCATTGGGGTTTCTACAGCCAACATCCTCAAATGCTAATAAATATGCTAGCAAAATGAAGCCATGGTTTTGTCATATAGCTCTGGTCCAGGATCTCCAACTATGGAATGCAAGTTGTGGAAACCAGGAGATGGATGGGAGTCATTCAAAGAGACAACTATTCTTTCTGCCCATTATCCTGAGTGTGACTAGGACTAAATAGCTCAAGGATTCTTAATACATATAGGCTCAGATGGATATCTGGGGAACCCTCAGATCAGCTTGGGCCCATTGGAACATATTTAAGCCAACTGGAATCCCTGGAAAGACCATAGACTTATGGGGATAGTCAGAATGGCTTTTGTCTTCCTAAATAACTGCAAGAACTCTAGGATAAGACAAAATTTCTAGAAGAGCTTGTAGAATAAAACAGGCCCAGACAGTACAAGAGGGCCAACAGATCCATTCAAGAAGCTATAGGATGCCCAGAAATGCCATTGAAAGGTGTGATTTAGCTGCAGCCATTATTGTTCCCCACTTGGGGGCACTAAAATGATGCCTCTCTTTTCTCTTTATTTCTCATGGCAAGAATTATTTCACAATGAGATGAAAAGAATTTCGTATGTAATTATTTTTGTATGAGGACAAGTTGGTAATGGTTTATATTTATCATTCACTCACACAGTCTGCTTTTAATGCTTGCAATCTCTCTATTAATGAACTAGAAATTGGCTGCTTCCAAGAAGAGGCAATGTCCTTCTGATGGATAGTGCATTGGACTAGGAATCAGCAGACCCAGACACCAGGACAGAATCAGAGAAGTGACTTCAGAGGTTATAATCTGACCTCCAGCTAATTTACGAACACCCTCTACAATGCCCCTGACAAGTGATCATCCACTTCCAGTTCAGGAGGATCACTGGGTAATTGTGTGATTAGGCAGAGCACTTAGCAAGTACATTACAGAATCATAGGATGACTGAACAGGAAAGGACCTTGGAGATGGGCCAGTCAGCCCCTTTGCTTTGAGATGAGAGCCAGTGAGGTTAAGTGACTTACCTTTGAAGTTTAGCAGTACTACCTAAACTAAATGATCCTGGTTCAGAAGGACCACTCCACCATAAAAATTCCTTCATTAGTTAAATGGAGGTAGTGGTAACTATTTCCTAGATATCAGAGCTTTAGGAAAAATAATTGCAAATTGAGGATAAAATCATTTGAATATTTTGATTATGGAATTAAGATAAAATCTAGAGGGGAAAAGGAAGATGGCAATTGTAATGGGGCCAGTTAGAAGTTAATTCAAATCAAGCAGCACATCCTGGATTCAAATGGTAATGTGCAGAAGAACAGCAGTTTTCACCAGGTGTGCAGCAAGAATTTTTAAAACATATAGTAGCTGACTGTTTAGTCAAGGGCACTGACCTCTTTTCTCTTAGACTATCAAGTGAAAAAAAATGCCAACAGTGAACACAATAGCTGACCTGTGTGAATGAATCAAAACTACTCCTTTTTTTTCAGATTGGCAAAATATTTTTTGGTGTGTGGCAGAATTTTAGTACTTAGTGTATGTGTAAGATGAAAAAGGTTGAAAATTGCAGTGCAAGAATAATACCATTTTCTTGAGGATACTTTTAGGAAGGTTGATGGTGGCAGCTACCAGATTGGAACAAGAAATTCCCAACCATCTGGACTTTTCTTCAGGACTAGAGGAGCTCACTGGTTAATCTAAACCTGTTCATTCAGACTTCACTTTCAAATCCATTTTTGCAGGCTTATCTCTAAGGTATAAGTAACTTTCAAAATACGTACACCTCCTCCTCAGCTGCAAGTAACTTTCAGCCATAGCTCCTTATTTGAACAGCTTGAGGACTAATTTGAATCACACATTTCTCATGGGAGCTCAGAAAGTGTGATACCTTAGGGAGTTGCCTTGCAGGGATTTTAAAGATGTTTAAAGTGAAGTACATCTAAATTCTTTAAATTACATATGGCTTAATCTAGAAAAAGACAATTGAAGCCTTCATTAAAATAGATTTATTCCAATTTTGTATGTGGAAATAAATTTTCCTGAGATAACCTGTGTATGCGTATCCAGATTGTAGCATTTCCCTACTTTCTAAATTAAATGTTGCTGTATGTGAGTCTTGGCTCTGCAGCAGTGTATATTGAACGGCTTAGTCATCATTTTTGTAAATATCCCAGAATTGGCATTTAGAAGTAACTTACTTTTCTTCTTTTTCATTTTCACTTTTTATATCTCCTGCACTTCTTTTTGACATTTGCAAGCTATTTTTTCCTTCATCTATTTTAGCCTTTCTCAGGAATATAAAACTGTCTTCCATTGTTTAAAAACCTAGTATTCTTTGTCTTGAATTAAAGGGGCAGTTTTGAGTCTTTATCGAGTGAGAAGGAAGGAGACTTATTTACATAGTAAGCCATTTAGGTTTACTATGTTGTTTAATATTTTTAAAACCTTATAAGGTAATTTAAAAAAAGATTTTATTTATTTATTTTTTAGAGAGAGGGGAAGGGAAGGAGAAAGAGATGGGGAGAAACATAAATGTGTGGTTGCCACATGCCCCCAACTGGGATCCTGGCCCACAACCCAGGCATGTGCCCTGACTGGGAATCGAACTAGCAGCCCTTTGGTTAGCAGGCCTGCATTCCATCCACTGAGCTACACCAGCCAGGACCTTATAAGGTAACTTTTAAAGACCCATTTAAATATTAGAAGAAAAGCTCAGAGAGACTGAGTAATTTATCTAAAGTCATAAACACAGTAAATGGCAGAGCTTGAATTTCAGCCTGGGTCTCTCCTGCTCCTCAGCCTATACACTTTCCACCACCGAGGGCCTCCCGGGAGCGCCTCCCACGTACTTGACTTCTGTCACTAAAAGAACATTTTTTTTTTTAAAAAAAAACCTCAAACAACAAAACATACGTATCTTGTAATTTTCCATCAAAAAAATGAAAATTATATACATTATATTTTTCTGGGGCCACTTTGCATTTCCTTTGTCATGAGACAACTCCATTTTGAATTATCCAAAGATGCTATGATTGCTTCTCGGCTTCTACTTTTGGTATTGCGCAAGCATGATTATTGCTAACAATACTAGCAACAAACAAAGCAAGTCGTCTATGCTATGGTCCTTCAGTGCAAGTGAGTGAAGACAAAATCAGGATTCAATCCATGGACACGTTTAGCTTCACTCAGAATCGCCGCGTGTCTAACCCAGCCAACCACCTTGTTTTGTTCTTATAATCAGCACAAAATGGGACCCAGGGAGATGTTCCAGATGTCCCAGCACACATCAATTTTTGTTACCAAAAATTTTTTTTTGTAAAATAATTTTAAATATACATCATATTGATGACAGCCCAACAGATTTCCTTTAAATTTTTGTTCCTGTCTGTATTTAATTCTGCCTTATATTGTTCGTTGAGTTAGCAAATGTTCTTCAGACCTATATTCAACTTGAATCCTGAAATGAGGATTTATTTTCAGGCAAGTTACAAAGCCATTTTCTCACATGTAACAACATGAATATAATACAATAATGTCTGAAGTTACTTAGCACTATACTTAATACATAGTTAATTCTAATTAATGGGATCTGTTATGATTTGATTTTTTCACCTCTTCTAGATCGTGAGCACACTGCAAACAGGGCACGAGTGTGTAGCACTGTCATGTCTTCAGTGGGCCGCAGCGCAGAGCAGGCACGGGGGCACGGAATGGCGCATGGTTTCCGCTGTGCTGCGCGTGCGACGAGGGTCAAGCACGTGGATGCTACAGTCCGCTTCTCTGCAACCTATAGCAGATATCTATTGACCCTGATTAGTGTTTCGAGAAGTACCTAATTATTTTCTTTGTATCTAATGCTGGCAGCAACTTTCTATAAACCAAGCACTTTATCTTCTTTCTTTTTGTAGAAAATTGGAAAACGTCTAAACATTTGTATAGAGAGACAACAGAATCTTTCAGTGGATGACTTCCAGTCTGCTTGGCTCTTAAAGAAGATAAAAGAAAAAGAGGAGTTTACTGTTTGAAAGGCTCTGATACCTGACCTAATTTCGAGATGGAAAGGCCATCAACTTGCTACTCCGTTGGGGTTTCAGCTAAAAAGAGGCTTGGCTAGAACACAAAATGCAATACAAAGTAAAATGGGTAAAGTATTTTAAGTTAGAGTTACTGTTGTTTAAAGCCATACAGATGAAAAGACAGGGACTTTCGTCGTGGAAGGTACTGTTAATAAAGAATAGTTGTCCTGAGCAGCTGGAAGTTCTGGAATTTATCCAAGTGGTCTGATTTTGAGTCCCCTGCTCTGCTAAAAGTCCTGTGGGCTTCCTCCCACTGCCCAGCTGAAGGAACAGAGGTAGCAGCCACCCCACCACAAATTCCCCAAACCCAGCATGTAGGCAAGCGGCCCTTCACCTATGGAGACACTGCCTGAGCTTGTTTCAATGCAGACATCATAGGCTACAATATGGGCCCATTTTGTATTTTCCCATCAATCACTTGGGAACTATCAGGCTGCTTCATAGCCCATTGTAAGAAACAGCAGACACTTCTTCTGCCTTGCATGTAACTATATTGGTGGGAGGGCATTTTGTAAAGAAATCATATTGAACTCTTTTTCTTTCTTTTAAAGAGATTTCATTGAAGTCAAAAGAGAAATAATTGGCAGGCTTTCTCTTTGCCTGTCTTAAGGGGGAAAAATGCTCTATCCCATTTTAAAGATCTATAAACAGCTTAGCTAATAGGAAGGGGGTGGGCAAAAAAAATAATAAAAGCACTAACTTCTGAACTTTAGCAGAAGCTTATACATTGGAATAAAGAAAATGATTCAGAGCAGCTCTTTGATACTTTTTTCCATTACAACAAAGTACAACCCTGCTTGTCAGCCCATCTGTATTTTCCCTTCATCTAATATACTGGGTAGGCCAGAGCTGCAAAGGAGCATTTTAATATTGACAATGTTGCTGGAAAACCATGTGCTTCAGAATGAATTAACTTTTGCTGCACTGCTGAACATATAAAGAAAAATTGGCTAAGCAGGAAAAAAATAGACTTTAACCCATTTTTTGCCATTGGAGCTCACTGCAGCAATCAAAATGAATAGGATCCCTCAGAAGTGTTAGTACATTTGTCACCAATAAAGAAGCCCATCTTGGCATGTCCTCAGGCTATTATGCATCTCTGATGCTTCAGGAAATATCTGGCATATCTGAGGCTGATTCAAATTGAAATTGCAGGTAACACTTGCCAAATGAGTGAGTTATGGGGGCACCACAGAGATTAACTTATTGATAGAGCAGAAACTAAAACTGAAGTGACTTCCTGTCCTTATTTATTGTTTATAGTGTTCATATGTAGCAGCTACAATGGTACATATATCCATCAGATTCTCAGGGCACAGGCCAAGGATAGGTTACATTCTTATAGTAATTTTTTTTATCACATGCCTCTAAGGGTATCTGGTAAGTAGAACGTGTTAGAACTGGATATGCCCTATCTTTTCTGCTTTACCCTTGCTCCCATTATAGTGTCATAAGATTGTTCCCTAACTACTATCTCCTTTCAATTCCCACATGGACTTAGAATTCTCTCAACAACATTATGTCATGTTTGACCTACAGAGTACACATATTTATGTACCTATCTTATAATATTATAGTAATTAATAGTAAATAACATAATAAGCAACATACAAAGATAGAAAATATTATAATAACTTTGCATTACTGTGAAAAGCATTTTTCATGGGTTATTTTATGGTTTGTGCACATTAATCACCAAGCTTCTACTTCTTGAAGTGGGACTAGGAGAAGATCCCTTTCTGTCTAAATGAGTGACCCTGCACATCAAGACCACAAACATGATGGTATGAATGGGACAAAATCTAATGTCAGCTCCTGTTCTCCTAAGACCAGAGAGAAGACAGGGGAGGGAAGGGGAAAGTCACCAGTACAAGGAGTATGTAGAGGTGCCGGTCCTCACCCTTCCAGGTAAATGCCCCAGAAGGTAGTGCAGTTTGGCAGCCAGTGGGCCCTCAAAGAAAATGGTCTTTCTTCCTCTCTAGGAGGAGGGGAGATAGCACTTCTGTCCCTGGATCTACAGGTGCAAGGGCAGCAAAAGGGGTGAGTGCCTGAGCTGCCCTGGAGAGATGTCCAAAGTCTTTTTCCTGTGGGCCAACTCGTTTAGAGAACACCAATAGAGGGCATGCAGGTATTCAGGCCCAGGGTGCCCTGCTTCCAATGAATCACTAATCTTTTCGAAACGTGCAACATAAAGCAGGTCTCGTGCTTACAATTAAATCACGGAATTAATACTTTCACTTAAACTACAGGATTACCACTGAATTGCACATCTGACTTTAGGTCTAAAACTTCTAGACTTTAGCTAATTTCAGGAATGATCAGATGATAAAGGAAAGAAAGGTTTATTATAGTGGACCACAGTCTTAAGGGATTGTCTCAGGGACACACCCAAAATGCAATTGGACTACTGAAAATTTTCTGCATTTCCTCAAGATTATCCTGGCCTACTGAAATAATCAGGGTGAAAATGATTGTAAAACTATGCTATTCTAACGCCTGACTGTCATTAGTTTGGTCATAAGGTTTGAAATCCCTTCCTTTTCATGAAGTTGTCTTCTAATTCTACCTTCTGTCAAATCCCACATAAACTCCTTAGACACCACCAAGAATACTCACAACTGGAAGAATTCATATTTCCCTCTACTGGATCTGCCACATCCCCTTATCACAGTTCACTGATGCCAAATCTTCAGCTCTCAGGGTTTCCAGCAGTGACTAGTAGGTTGAGATGCTGATCCCTATGTCATGTGCCCAAGTGAGTCACGAGGTCCAGCACTGCAGCCCTCCTCCTCCTTGCTCTCTACTCCATCCTGCTCATCCTAACACTCCCTGTTGCCTTCCTACCCCTGATCTCTCCACTTTTCCTAATGAACTGCCCTTACTTGGTAATATTAGATAAATCACTCTCTTCAGATTCCCCAATGGCAACTGAAATGAACATTAATCATATAAAATGGGAGGAAATGATGACCTCATTGTTTTAGGAACAAAAAAGGGATTTAATTTTTCTTAAAACTCCCAAACTGAATTATTGGCTCTAATTTTTGGTAGGGAAAATCTGTATTGAAAAGAAACTTTGTTAAACTATTGGAAAAAATCAAAATCCCCCATTGCTTTAAGAAGATAAGGAAGTAAATGGTTTGTGCTGTGTTACAGTAGTAAGATGAAGTGGCCTCAGAAAAATGCTTTGGTGTCAGACAACCCAAGGCTCAAATCCATGCCCTTCATTGCTATTTAGCAAAGTATGGACTTTTGCAAGTTATTTAACTTCTCCTAGTGTTAGATTTTTAATTTATAGACTAGGAGCTACTGTTAGTTTTTCTTTAGAGATATTTAAAGACTAATGTTAAGATGTGTGCAAATTTTCTAATATGTGTCTGGGCTTATGGTAGAGTACCAAGAATCTACTGTATTTACCCCCTTAGTCTGATGAATATTATGACCTTAGTCTGATGGATCAAGGTCACAGCTCTTTGAAAGCCACCAGATTTAAACTTTATATGAGCCAAGGTTTTTTACCCCAGTGTAGCCAGAACTCCCTTCACTGGGAATCTGATGAATCTTCCTCTATAGTTTTCATTCACTACATGGAAAAACAGCATCAGAAGGAAGCAATTTCTATGTGTTTCCAAAGTTTGGTGACACATTGTCCATTGTTCTACAAAGCACTAATGGGCTTGATGTTTCACCAATAGCTTGAAATAATTTTTAAAGGAAGCCTAATGGAAAGGAAGTGTGTCTTCAAGGTCTGTACATTTTTTTGGTCTTTATTATAATGTTTTGTAAAAAATGATTTACATTCAAAGAAGTAGAAATAGTTTCCATATGCCAACTGCTATAAAAACCTCAGGGTGAGCTCATGACTCAAGGTCTCAACTCTGAAGATTACTAGCTGTGTTCCTTCCTGAATTTCACATTGTATTGCGTTAGAAAAAAAGACAGCCTTGATAGTTTAACAATAAAAACAAACAAAAAAACTAAAGCCAATTAATTTTTTCAACCATTCTGAGCTTTATCCAAGATAATGGAATTTTTTTTCATGCAATCCTTCTTTGTTAGTTCTTCAAGAATTGAATAAGATGTCCATCAACAATTTATATTTTAATGGAATATTAGAGTTCAGAGAGGGCTTTATGATCATCTAGTCAATGCTCCCCATTTTACAGATGATGAAGCTGAAGCTAGGTGGAGGTGACTAAGCCAGGCTAGCAAGTAGAAGGTCTTCCTCAAATTCATCACCTGATGCCACATATTTGCATGTGCTTCTAAGCCTGCCATCTACTTTACTGTAACACAGCATAAAATGTTTATTTCCTTGTCATTTAATAACAATTGGAGACTAATTACTTCCAATATTTCCACAGAGTTTTTTTTTCAAAATAAATGATGTTGTGAGGACTGGACAGTTACATGGAAAAAAATGAAACTAGACCACCAACTTATGCCACATACCAGAATAAACTCAAGATGATTAAAGACTTAAATATAAGTTGTGACACCATAAAAGTCTTAGAGGAAAACATAGGCAGTAAAATTTCAGATATCCCATGCAGCAGTATTTTTGCCAACATATCTCCTAGGGCAAGGAAAATAAAGGAAAAGGTAAACAAATGGGACTACATCAAATCAAAAAGCTTCTGCACACCTAAAGAAACCATCATCAATAAGGAAAGAGATCCGACTGTATGGGAGAACATATTTGTCAATGCCTCAGACAAGGATTTGATCTCCAAAATGTATAAAGAAGTCATATGACTCAACAACAGGAAGACAAACAATTCAATAAAAAATGGCCAATGACCTGAATAGACACTTCGCCGAGGAAGACATACAGATGGCCCATAGACGTATGAAAAGATGTTCAATGTCACTAGGCATCAGAGAGACGCAAATTAAAACCACAGTGAGATACCACCTCACACTGATCAGAATGGTCATCATTAATAAATCAACAAACAACAAGTGCTAACGAGGATGCAGGGAAAAGGGAACCCTAGTGTACTGTTGGTGGGAATGCAGACTGGTACAGCCTCTGTGGAAAACAATGCGGAATTCCCCTAAAAAACTACAAATGGAACTGCCTTTCTGCCCAGTGATTCCACTTCTGGGATTATACCCTAAGAATCCCAATTCGAATTATGCCAGTTCAAAAGTACTTATGCACCCCTGTGTCCATAGCAGCATTATTTGCCATAGCCAAATGCTGGAAACAGCCTAAATGCCCACCAGTAAATGAGTGGATCAAAAAAGTGTTGTACATTTACACAATTGAATACTATGCAACAGAAAGAAAGAAGAAACTCCTATTCCTCACAACAGAGTAGATGGGACTGGAGAATGTTATGCTAAATGAAATAAGCCAGGCAGTGAAAGACAAATAACATGTGATCTCATGTATAAGAAGGACCTAATGAACAAAACAAAAAAACAAGCAAAATAGAATCAGAGGCATGGAGACAAGGAACAGACTGACAGTGACCAGAGGGAGAGGGTGAAAGGGTAAGGGTGGACAGAAGAAGAAGAGTCTAGTCAAAGAACAGTATGAATGACCCATGGACATGGACAACAGGATGGGGATTGACAGTGGGAGTGGAGGTTAGATGGGCAGAGGAGAGCAAAGGGGGAAAATTGAGGCAACTATCATAGAACACCACTAAAATATTTAATTAAAAAAATTTCCCCACCAGAAAGTAGAACCTAAAGTCTCCAACAGTTCAGTTTGAGATCCTTTTAGACAATTTAAATTCCTTTTTTGCTCTTCAGAACATTAATTTCTTAATTCCTTCCAATTTAAACAATTAATGTTCATTTTACTTGCCATTGAAAAAACTTTAAAGAATGATTTATCTAATGCTACTGAGTAAGGAATGGTTGTTTAGATTTTGTCACATTGTACTTTGGAAGATCCCTCAGTTGTAGCTTCGATACATCAAATGCTTCAAGTAGAAAATGCATCTATGAATCTCTATAACTGATATTTTTTCTTTTGCTGCTAGATTTTGTTCACTTAACTAATTAAATTGGCTGAGGGTTGGGTGGAGAGTGTAAACTTTCTAACCAAGAGACTCATATTACTATAATAGAAACTTCAGGCTCAAGAAATAGGTGTGAGAAAATGAAATGCAGGGCATATCTTTCCAATACATATTTTTTTCTTTGAGCAGATGGTATAATTTCTAGGACCTCAATAATCACCTTTCATTTGTATTTATTGACTATAAGGTGGAGAGAAATTTTATTCATTTTAATTGATTAATGTAATGGTTAATGAAACCTTATAGTCTTAGAGCTATGAGAGTCTGACCATTTTTCTAATAAATACTGTTTTCTGTTTGTTTTTGTTTTTGTTTTACAAAACAAGCATAATACATATTTGTGTTGGAGTAAATATTTTCATTGAGGTCACTACTTTTTTTTTAAGTCATTTCTTCATTGATAATTCAACCATTTCCATAATATCCATCATATACTTTTTTCAACATTAAAAACAATGACCGTTGGAGAAGGGTGCATGATTCTAGGTGACTCTGTAATGATTTTACTGTCTTGGCAAATCATATCACTGGGTTTGGTCTTATTTTGAAGATTGTATTTCCAGTTCTAAGTCTCTCTATTCTTTAGTTCTACAAATTGTCTATGATACATGTCTAACTTATTATCTGCCCAATGCTTCACAATAAATACTATATATTCAAAATAATCTTTTTTAACTTTCTAAGTTACTTTTTTCTGAGTTTCCTATTTCTACTAATGACACCATCTTTCTCTCAGACACAGAATTGAAATGAAGTCATAACTACACCCAGCATAGTAAAGTGTCTAAGCCTGCAGAGTCCAGGCAGGTTCTCTGGTTTTCAATTTTGACTCTGCCAGTTACTAAGATAAAGAATGCTACTACTATAACAACATGCTATGTGAATACGAGTATCAACATACTCGTATGTTGTTTACTCGTATGTTGTTTAGTGTTTAGTACAACACTAAAGGTTATTTGTGGGAATTTAGTTCCCCAGAGGTTAGAGGGTAGATGGATTGAGCATAGAGGTAAAAGGACTCACAGACATGGACAACAGTGGGGAGATTGCTTGGGGGAGGAGGTATAAAGGGACTGAGTGGTGGACAAAATACAATAAAAATTATAAATGTCATAAGGACAATGAGTATGTCTTACTCGTATTTATACATCTTACTGTATACACATGGCACATGTGCACATGATATAAGCTCAGTAATGTATGAATGGAATAGTTGGGTAAAAATGCAAACAAATGGCAGAATAAAAAAACCTGAAGTAGAAAACAAAATTTTCATCTACTCCGCTGTCTATTGGATTATTATCCTTCCAAGTACCAGGAATGCTACATGCAATGAAATTGTAGCCTGAGAAATCATTCTGAAATAGTGCTCATATTGACAGGCTATGTTTATTTAAACAATGATCTCATTATCAAGCTTAACTTTGGAAACTGGCAGACATGGTTGCCATAAGTAACAAAATTATAACAGGAAGTTGATTTCACAAAGGAAATTATTACCTTTATTGAGATAAATAATTAGCATAGAAACAGAAAAATTAAATATCTTCACAAATATAGTTTTATATGAAAATTTTGTCGATGATAAAATGTGTTTATTTTGAATCTTCAAAGATATCTGAATACTTTAGAGTGTGCAGTGGTTGAAATAAAAATTAAGTGAATATGTCTTATTATTCATATACATATGAAATTTTAATGTCTCCACTTGAATGCATTGATATCATGAGAAGTAAGAGATTCAGGAGTTGACCACAAGAAGGATATGTCACACTGAGTGAGAATCATACCCCTAGACCAGTGAATCGCATTTGAGGCAATATGGATGGACCTTGAGAATATCATGCTAAGTGAAATACGTCAAATGGAAAAAGTTAAGGACCATATAATTTCACTCATAGGTGGTATATAAAACTGAAAGTGACAAATGAACAAATAAGAAAAGCAAACAAAAATTCATAGACACAGACAACAGTGTGGTTGGGGTAGGGGAGCAGTGGGGGTAGTAAAGGGCAAAGGGGATCAAATACTCAAACAGAATCATGGAAGATAATTTGACTTTGGGTGGTGGACACACAAAACTATATGAAGATCATGTATTATAGAAATGTACACTGGACCTATATAATCTTATTAACCAATGTAACCCCAATACATTTAAAAACAAATCAGCTGTATTTTTATACACCAGAAATAAATAACCAAAAATTTAAAATAAGGACATGTTACTCTTCTTCATTTTTGAAAAATATCTAAAAATTTAAACCTGGTAGAGTTCTGAGTAGATAAAAACTCATCTTCCTTTTGTTTCTTATTGTTATTTTAATTAACTATTTAATTAAAATATCTTTATTGATTGCCTGCTATGTACAAAGGAGAATACTAGAAGCTGTTAAAAAAGAATTTATATATAATTGCAGAGACTGTATTTTTTATATATACATGTGTACATATGTACGGGGTCTGTCTTGAAAAAGTAAAGCCATTGTTAATACAATGAGAATAGTTTGTGTAACATTAATGTAACCTGGCAGCAAAGGAGAGTGGACTGGAATGCACATGTGTGAACAACGATGACTTCACTGTACTAGTCAGTAGGGGTGGTAGACACCCTTGAGTGAACATGTGTGGTCATTGCATTCAAAAGGAGTGAGTGGAGCAACGAATCTGCATAAAATTTTGCATTAAGCTTGAACATTCTTCCATGTAAACTATTCAGATGATGTAGAAGGCCACAGCTATGGGCAACTAGTTATTGTCAGCTTCATTACAACAATGTGCCCACTTGTGCATCACATCTTGTGCAGAGTTTTTAGGTGAAACATCAAATCACCCAGGTGACTCAGTCCCCTGTACAGCTCAGATTTGGTGCCCTGCAACTTTTTCCTTTACCAAAAACTAAAATCACTTTTTAAAAAAAAGATTTTATTTATTTTATTTTTTAGAGAAGGGAACGGAGAGAGAAAGAGAAGGATGGAAACATCAGTTTGTGGCTGCCTCTCGCATACCCCCTACTGAGGACCTGGCCCACAACCCAGGCATGTGCCCTAGACTGGGAATCAAACCAGCAATTCACAGGCTGGCGCTCAGCCACTGAGCCATACCAGCCAGGGCTAAAATCACTTTTGAAAGGGAAAAGATTTCAGACCATAGATGAGATTCAGGAAAATACAGTGGGACACCTGATGGTGATTGGGAGAACTGTGTGAGGTCCCAAGATGCCTACTTGGAAGGGCACTGAAGTGTCATTTTCCTATGTACACTGTTTCTTGTATCTTGTATCTTCTTCAATAAATGTCTCTATTTTTCATATTACATGGCTGGATATCTTCTGGAAAGACCTATTATATAAAGCATTTATAAGCATACACATATAAAATAAGTACATAAATATATATACATATATACATACACAATAAGACATTGAAAAGTTGACATTTTTACCAAAAAAATTCATACTACAAATGCTTTTGTGAATAGACAGTGATAATTCTGATATTTGTACTAGAATTGATACTAGAATCCAATAATAAGTGGAAATATATTCAATTTATTCACATTAATTCTTTTTAATGTTTCAGTCATTTTGAAGTAGGAAAGAACAAAATGTTTCCTCTCAAGAAGTTTATAATTTTAAAGTACCACACAGGGAATATAGTCAATAATATTATAGTAACTCTGTATGGTACCAGGTGGGTACTGGAAATTTGGGGGAAAAACTTTGTAAAGTATTTAAGTATTTGATTATTTAACTGCTGTACTGCACACCTGAAACTAATACAAAATATAAAATGTAAACTGTTATTGAAAAATAAAATTGAAAAAGAAGCTTATAGTATAGTAGGAGAGTTAATACATGTACATAGGAAACTGCCATCTATTAATGTCATGTGAGAGAACTAAGTTACATGTTAGGACATTTGGGAGAAGTGACATTAGGGGTGGATCTCTGGTAGATGTGGTGAGTTATGGGAAAGTAAAGGCTTTGAGAGATCACACTTCATCAGGGAAGCAGAAAATGGGTGCGGAAAGTACACCAGTATTCATACCTGTGGAAGCTCTGGACCCAGACATATGCTGGTGAAAGAAGTATCCAAATTCTTATGAAATACAAGTGAAAATGACAATATCTGTTTAGAGGTGCATGTGACAAAATTTTAGGGCTCATCTGGGGGCTCCCATCCTTTTGCATGTTATGTGGCTCCTGTCTCTTTCATAGCGGCTGCTCAGCTGCTCCTGGGAGCCTGACAGGAAGGCAGTCTTCTTGTTGTGACTGCTGCTTTTGGCAGCAGCAGTGGTCTCAGGAATTATATCTCTTACTCAACTAACTAAACAGCAGTGGAGAACAATAACCCATAGAATTTTCAAGTGCTTATTTAAAATAGATTGCCCTTGATTTTCCACAGAGGAGACTGATTTGTCTTCATGGCTGTGTTTTGATTTTTTAGATCACCGCCTAATAACTTGCTTATTCAGAATGCTCTGTACTTTGTGAATAGAATCTGCAATTAACAACAGGTCAGACTCAGGATGAATTAAAAATGTAACAGTAGATAATCTCATGTAGAAATTCCAGTTTCTTCAATCTTTCTATTAATTTTGTCCTGGGCTGTTGTCATGGATTTCTGTTTACCCTAATCCTTAGTTTATCATTTATAATAAAAATTCTCACTGTTATCTTATGTCTTATTACTTAACTTAAAAATGTACCTAGAAAGCATCAAGCACTGCTGTTAGCTCACTATTATATTTTTGTATTTTAATACATTGTTTGGGGCTCATTATGATTTTTAAATTATCCTGTTAGGACTCAACAAATATTTTTATCTCATAATATTCCAGTGGGGATGAGTTATACACTGTGTAGTTTTCATGTAAATTATTTTGTTTTAAAAGATACTGTGTTGCTTTTCACCTTCTTTGAGCCAAATTACAGCATATGTCCCCAACATTTTCCCATATACCCATCAAACCATTTAATGAATTTGAAGTGTATTCTAGTTATAGAGTACAAACCTTTGTTGCAAATCCTTTTTATCTATAAGAGCTTCAGAATTTTCAGCCAGAATTTTAAACAAATCTTCCACATTTCAAAATTGGGGAAATTTCCTTTGGAAGATTCTCATAGGAGATATAGGAATGTTGATATATCTTGGGGTGGGGGGAATAAAAACAAGATCTGATGTAATATGAAGTATCCCTGGGGTTCTTGTTAAACAAACACTTTTTATATTTAATTTCAACTTTCTGAATTCCTGAATCATACTGAAGGTCTGGGAATTTGTGCATTAAACTAAGTTTTATGTATTCTTCACCTGGCTGCCCCTCATGGTGACATCTTGTATAGCTGTTGGACAATATTAAAACCAGGAAATTGACATTGGTGTATTACTGCTAACTAGACTACACACTGTATTAAAAAACTACAAACACTCCCGTTAAGATCGGGCACAAGACAGGGATGTTTGTTTTCATCTCTCTTATTCAGCAAAGTAGTAGAAATTCTAGCTACAGCAATCAGAGAGGAAGAAGAAATAAAAGGCATCCAAATTGGAAAGGAAGAAGTAAAACTGTCTTTGTTTGCAAATGACATGATACTGTATTTAGAGCACCCCCAAAATTCCACCAAGAAACTACTAGAACTGATAAATGAATTCAACAAAGTGTAGCAGGATACAAAATTAATATCTTAAAATCAGTTGCATTTTTATATGTCAATAACAGAAGGGAAAAATTAAGAAAACAGTCCCATTCATAAGTACCTCAAGAAGAATAGAATACTTAGGAATAAAGCTAACCAAAGATATAAAAAACCTGTACTCTCAAAATTATAAGATACTGAAAAAAGAAATTTAAGAAGATTCCAATAAGTAGAAGCATATACAGTGTTCATGAATAGGAAGAATTAACATATTAAAATGTCCATACTACCCAAAGCAATCTGTAGACTTAATGCAGTTCTTATGAAGATACCAATGATGTGTGTCACATAACTAGAACAAATATTCAAAAATTTATATGGAACCACAAAAGGCCCTGCATAGCAACAGTGATCCTGAGAAAGGAATTTTGCATTTTCAATTAAGCCCTCCAGGTAAGATATAATCAAACAATGTGTCTACATGTTACTTTAATGCAATTATTAACAAACAAAATGCAGCTGAATTACTGGTGGCTGTTTAAAACTACTACTCCCAGGAAGCCCTGACTGGGGACTCAGCTGGTTGGAGTGTCATCCTGTCTGGATAGGCCATGGTTGTGGGTTCAGTCCCATGTTAGGGTACATACAAGAATCAACTATGAATTAGTTGTAGAACAACTAATAGAACAATAAGCCAATGTTTCTCTCTCTCTTTTAAAAAAAGTCAATAAAATATATTTTAAAAAACCTATAACACCCAAGTTTTCCTTTAGGAGGTCTGGGATTGGGCCCTGGGGTTTGCATTTTAATGAATACCTAGCTGATTCTGTTATTGCTATTCTAAAAAGGCAGACATTGAGAAACCCTGATGGTCATGCTCAGCAGGTGAAACCAGGCTTCTGTGAAGAGCAATACATGAAGAGAAAGCATGCTGTGACAGCAATACAACATATTATTTGCTTAAGGGAACATGTATGCTAGGACCAGCTTTTAAAAAAAAAGTTTTGAAGATTTTATTTATTTATTTTTAGAGAGAGGGGAAGGAAGGGAGAAAGGGAGGGAGATAAATATTAATGTTGGAGAGATACATTGATTGGTTGCTTTTTGCACACCCCCACCTTGGGTCCTGGCCTGCAACCCAGGCATGTTCAATGACTGGGAATTGAACTGGCAACCCTTCGGTTTGCAGGCTGGAGCTCAATACACTGAGTTACACCAACCATGGCAGGACCAAGTTTTTAAAAATAATTATCTGTATGAATGGGTGTGGTTTGGTTCATTCTACACTCTGGTACTCAACTTCCTTATCTGTAAAGTAAATTGATTATATTGTCTTGTATGACTCTTGAAGCTCTAAAATCTTTTACCTTCATGCTTGTAATTGTATATATATATACAATATGTATATATACAATCTCCATATATATTTGACAAAATTCTCATCTATTTTCTTCCAAGGAATGATGTAAGACTTAGACATTTAATGAAAGTTAGACCAATGTGAAGGGATCAAGTTGATTTCATAAATCTTAGGACATTGTTGATTTTATGAATATTAATGATATATTTTAATCTTGAACAGTGATTGTAGGTTCCTCCATAAATAGAAAAAATAATAAATGAATGAACCACTTTATAATATACATATTCCACAAATATTTAATAAAAATACATTGCTTTGAGTAAGCTTTTCCAATCAGTACCTGTGAATTTTCAGTTTTAGTTAATATTAAATTAAATTTAGAGAAATAGTTTTTTCCCTTTCAGTTCAATATAAATTTTTTAAAGAAATTATTTATCTCCCCATTTACTTTTTTATACTTCTGACCTAATTGTTATAAACCACATTTTGTAAGCTCTAAACTGAAATCTCAATTATCCAAGCTAGTCAAGCAATTTAGGATGAGTTTGCTGAAAGCAGTTTTCTACAAAGATAGAATTAGACCAACAGCTGGAAGCACTTCTGCCACCCAGAAATATAATAGTTTATTTATTATTGCTTCTCTTTATTGTATCCGTTCACAGCTGAAGTCATTTGGCACAATTTAAGATGTTCTGAAGTGAAGACTAGTCTCTGTCTCTATAACTTTTGACAAAAACAATGATGAAAAACACAGTATACACATAAAATAACAAAATACACGACTCCCTAGTTTTCTCTTAATCCTGGTGAAAGTAGAGATGGCAGCTGGCAATCGGAACCTCATAGCTGAGTTTCATATTCTCCCCAGATTTGATGACTTGGCCCTTTTAAATATTCGTTATCTCAACTTTGATTTCTTAGAAAACATTTTGTCTAGATTTCTGGACTGTCACTAGGGAAAAGTTACTGTAGGCATGCATGACTAAAAAGATTACTTGGCCAGATTACGTGGCTGGGTTTAGTCATACAATCTTGCACTTGAATACTGGGTATTTAAAGTGATTTTTCTATTGATGGAATTCTTTCAACAAGATAATACCTCTTTGTCATATATTTGAATATTTTATTTCCTTATTGTAGTATGGTAGTTTTAAGTACTACAAATAGACAGTAGGAGGCAAACTAAGTGGGATAGGAATTAAGATCTCAGTTAGATTAGTGAGTTTTTTTTTCATACTTTAGGAATATACCTTAGTTAGTTTTGTCATATTCTGCATTTCTTCTGGGATCCCCAAACTCTTCAGTGACTTTTAAGCAATTTGTGTACATAAGGTTTACTCTCTGTGGGGTAGAGTTGGAGTTTTGAAAAAGTCATAGGGCATCCACTATTACCATATCATAAGATTAGTCTCTATCTTATGAAACCATCCCCTGAGCTTCACTTACAGACTGCCACCCTGAACTCCTGGCAGCCGTTGGGCTACTTACCATCTCTGTAGCTTTTCCTCTCCCAGAATGCCATATGGTTGGAATCATAACAGTATGTGGCCTTCTCATAGTAGGTTCTTCCACTTAGCAATATACATTTAAAATTCACCCATTGTTTTTGCTTTATAGCTTATGCTCTTTTTAAAAACCATTGAATAACATTTAATTATATGGAAGGCCATAACATGTATATATCCCTTTTCCTATGGAAAATCATCCTGGTGGTTTACATTTTTTAAGTTCTAATGAAAGTCACTGGTTTCCAGTTTCTCCAGCTTTTTCTTATAACATTGAGAGTGATGACTTCCAAGTTATTTCCAGAAACCAGAAGTCAGAAATTTTACTTTTTACCTTGTACAAGTCTGCACATTTATTTTCCTATACTAAGTATGAATTAATGTTTTTACTAAAGAAGCTTTCAATATGGTGCTCATTTTTATTTGTTTATTAGGTAGAGAAAAGATTGAAGTAAATCTGAATTTTAAAGCTCTTAAAGCCTTTGTGAAAAAGGAGAGACTGAAGGTTGAATTTAAATCACTATGTTGGTAATAATTCTCTGCTATTCTCATAGATATTTAGATAAGAATGAAAATCTTTGGTGTGTTAATATGCACACATAATAATACATTTACTTATATGTATACATGAAATTATACTTGAAGAAGCAGAAGAGCATTTGGCTTTAGCTAATGAATTTTGGAGGCAGAATGCCTGGGTTCAAATCCAGTTCTTTCACTTGCTATCTGAAACAGTATAATTTATAAATACCAATATCTTCAGCCTCAACACCAATTTTCCCCAAGAATAATATATGATACTATTGAGTGTCTACTACTTATTAGGAATGACATTAGAGTCTTTTCAAAATTTAATCCACACTATCATCTTATAAAAAGTATACTTTGAAAGCCCTATTTTAGACCTGAAAAACCTGAAACTCAGAAAAGTTATAAAACTTGACTCAGGTTGCATAGCCAGGAAGGGAAAGAATACGGATTTGATTCCAAAGCTGCTGAGTCTCAAACCAATGCTTTTTCTGCTTTGCTCTTTGCTTCTCAGAAACATCAGGATGAGAATTTCTAAGGTTCCAGTGAGTACTTCAGCTGGTTTATTTTATATTTGACTGTCAGCATTACAGTGGATCTTACCTCCACCCTTCTCCCTTTTACAAGGCTGGAATTCTTGTGGAAATATCCTACCAGTTATACCTCTTAGAGGAACTCATGGAACTGTTTCTGGATTTCTCTTCTCTCTCTCCTATATAATACACTTATCCATTTTCTGAACATACCATCACCCACTTATGTACTTTGATGACAACCTAGTGATGGAGATTTTGAGTCAAACTCCCTGGAGTCATATTTTGACTGTGTGATTTATGAGATCTGGGACCTTGAAAATTACTTAGTTTCCATTTTCTCATCTATACTCAGGGCAATAGTGGTGCCTCTCCCTTAGGGTGGTCATGAGGATTAAAGGAGGTGAGTCTTGTAAAGGCCTTACTAGCCTTGTGACCTGCACTATGCTATCCAACACAATAAGCTCAGCATTTGAGCATTTGAAATGGAGCTAGTCCAAAGAGAGATGAGCTGTTAATGTAAATGCACATTGGGTTTAGAAGACTCTGCATGAAAAATAGAATATAAAATATCTCAGAATAATTTTTAATGTTGATTGCACATGAAATTGGAAATACTTTGTACACATTTGGTTAAATTTCTAACTTTTACTTTTTCTGTATTTACTTTTTACTAAGGTGGCTACCTGAAATTTTAAAATTATGTATGTGGCTTGCATTTGCGGTTAACATTATATTTCTATGAGATACTGCAGTGATTTTCAACCTGTGTGTCGTGGCACACTGGGGCACCACAGAATTTTTAAAACATGCAATACCTGACTAGTTAGTCAGGGGTCTGACCTCTCCTCCCTTAGACTGTACAATAAAAAATGACACTGGCCAACACAAGTACCACCTGGTGTGAATGAATCAAAATTATACCTATTTTTGTCAGATCAGCAAAAAATTTATTTTTTGGTGTGCCACAGAATTTCAGTAGTTTATGTGTGCCATGAGATGAAAAAGGTTGAAAAATCATTGGGATGGTATTTATCTAAGATATAATAGGGCTCAGAAAACATTATTTGCTATTATTAAGTTCTTCAGCCAGGGAGTTATGATCACTGTTTCAAATTTGTTGGCTTGAATTCAGTGATTTCAAGTGATATCTTAGTATCCTGAAAGCATTTATGCAATTCTACAATCAGTATGGTAAAGTCCATCTCTCAACGCAATGCTGTTGTTGTTATATAAGGAAAAAGTAAACCCATGAAGCAAAAATATGCTTCTTCCCTTGGCTTTTAGTTTTTTCCTGAGGTACATCAAACCATATTAATGATTATATAAGACATATAATTTATGTTGATTGACAATATGGAAACAAATGTTAGGCACCTTAATGCATGGCATCTGAATTCTATTTAATTTCATTTGTATAAAATAGAATGATTATTAGACCCTGAACCCTTGTCTTCAATGTGGAGCTGAGTCAGCAATCTATGATTTCTCTGTCCAGGGTCATAAAATACCACTAATGAAACATGATAGATAAAACTGGTAAATTATGAAGCAGTATGCATTTTAGGTTTAAAATATTATTGTGGAAGGATTCCATTCACATCATGGTGTTAATTTTGCAAAAACCAGCAATACTTTCTTTAATTTTCAGAATTTCTCCTTGGGCCAGGTCTAGATCCTTACTCTGCTTATTTTGGTCAACTCTGTTTGAATCCCCCAAAGCTGTACTTTGAGGTTCCTTTCACTATGTACCATCCATACTTTTTAGATTAGAGCTGCTTTCTTACCAGTTTTCTTATGACTATCACCTGGAGATATGCTATCAATTGCTCTCAGAGTAAGAGGTTTCCACTTAGTTGTATACAGAGAACTAACTAAATATGGTAACATTAAAAATGTAATCTGTGTCTAAATGAAAAGCTATAGCAAAATATTCTAACAAATGTTAGAAGGATGAAAATGAAAATCTTTAACATATTGATGTGATAGATATGTTCTTAAGTTTACTGAAAAAAAATCCTTAGTGAAAGCTTGAGACTTTAGCACATATTTACATAATTACTTTATTCACACAATTTAGGTACACTATTATATACCCAATTTGAAATAATCAATGTTTTCTATTAATATTGAATAACCAGAACTAAAACTATGAGCCAGTAAAAAATTATATCTACAAGAAAAAGACTTTGAGATTACTGAATTATACTGTTGTTACCAGTAGTTAAAAGTTCATCATAATATAAAGATATAAACCACTCACTAATATCAAACTCCAGAGAACATACAAAACTAGTACATAGATATTTCCTAATTAAGATTTAAAATGCATATGACAGAAAGCAGTGCCATTTATTTTACAGACAATACCATAGAGCAATATTATTATAAAATATAACCAGGCAAGGAGTGGGAGAAAGCTAAGAACCAATACAATTTAAAGATTATATGGACAGGTGTTTATATAGTAAGATTCTGATATTGAATAATTTTTGCATTACAGTGTATAGTATAGATACAGTGGTTTATGTGTACCATTGGTCTTCAACTAATTAATCTGTTAGTTTTATAATTGAGACCCAATTTAGTTTTTAAAATTATAATTAAATACAATATCTTAAAGTTATTAAAATAACTTTAAAAGACAAAGGTTTTTTCAATATTTAATTACCTCCTTTTAAAATACTTATATTCATATTTTAGAATGTGGTGTATTGCATCAGATTGGAAATGGATTCTCCTATATGATGGAGAAAGAATGCTGCTACATATAATTGTGTAGTATGGTTTTAGATTATTGATCATGATGGAGTAGAGTAGATTATTTAGCATTTATTAAGTTCTTCATCTGGCCCCAAGTCTCATGCCAACCATCAAACTCCAGAGAGAGAATGTCCAGCCTAGTAGACCCTCCTGCACCTGGCATATCATATGGCCTAATCTTTCAAACACTGACTGTCTTTTTTACCCTATTTGGACCTTTCCATCCCTCCACTGTTGTACATGCCATTACCTTCCTGGTTATGACTTCTGCTGCCCCTGACTCCAATCTCTTTAGTCATAATAGTACCTTAATAATCTTGGCTGGTGTATCTAGAGCATCCACCATGTGCTAGACACTGTACTATTTTCTGTGGATGATGTTTAACCTCATGTAAACTGTGATGGCTGCTTCAGGAAGCACCCTAATAGAACCCACTCCCCATTGTATAGGTGAGGAACCTGAGGCTCCAAGTAATTAAAAAACTTACAGGTATCCATGCCTCTGTTTCTGTTTTGTTTGTCCGCTGTCAAAAGGGAGGGGGAATGGATGAAAGCAGGTGAAAGGATTAGCCAAAGACATATATATATATATAGCACATAGACACAGACAACAGTGTGGAGATGGTCAGAGAGGAATGGGGGCAGGGACTGAGGCTGGGTGGAGAGAGCAAAGGAGAGTGGAAATAGGGACATCCATAACAGTGTCAACAATAAAAATAAAGTAAAAAAAAAGAAACGTGTCCAAGGCCTTAACCACCCATGCAGTCTGACCACAGACCCCATTCTCACCACCACGATACAGGCACAAGTCCTGTCACCCCCTGGGTAATGCGTGTTCCATCTGAAAGCCACATGACTTCCCCCCAAATTCTCTCCTCCTCACTACATTGGGCAGCACTCTTACCCAGCTCTCCTGGGCCAGGGTGGAGGTGTGGGAGAGCATGGCCTCTCACTGAAGTGCTAATTCACTTTATTCTCACACATACAGTGAGCTTGCCAGGTTGCTAGGAGAGTGGTGGTATATGTGTGGAGGTTTTCAGGTATACATTTTACATCAGACTGTCTTATAATTCTGGCCTTCATGGGACCATTTATTCAGTCCCAGCAAAGTACCAATCTCATACCAGGGCTATACCTGTACATAAGGTATTACTTCTGCTCTGACACGATTTATCACCCATAAGCAATTCAAGAGTATCTTTGCTTCTTAAGGTTTCAAGCATGACATCAGAGTGCTCTGAATGAAGAAGGTGACAAACTTTATGCCTCACCCTGCACACCTTTTCTCTCTGCTGGTGAAGTCTTCAAGCCCAACTTGTTGATCTACCTAAGGCAAATGTCTTCTCTTCTCCGTGCGGTTAGGCTCTGGGACAATGCCCTAAATAAGTCTTGAGTAGGCACCAAATACTCCAGCATCCTGACTGGGAAGTGATGATGTAAAGGCAGGAGGAGCCTGTTATCGAGGCTGGTTGGGAGAAAAGGGAGGTAAGTGATTAGCTTAACCCTGAGGGAGATCTTGAAATCTCAGTGAGGGACATTAGTCCGGAAGTCAGTAGATCCTCAGTGAAGGTCTAAACTGGAGGAAACTGGAAGTTGTGAGAGCAGCAGTAATGACTTCTCACTAAGAGTTGATTATTTCTCCCAGTGTAGGCCCAAGAAAATTTGTGATATTGGGCTTTTTAATTCATGCTCTCCAGAACAGTATTTCTAAAAATGATATTAAGAAATTAGGTACTACTGATGAAATGTGTCAGCTGTACATATAATTTCCAACATTTTTAATATCCTTTTGAATAATTGTTAGTTTGGTCATTGGAGCTAGGAAAAGAGAGAATTTAGGAGGATAGTTGAATTTTTAAAAATCTTGATTAATGGGTTGTTGTTTTCTTTAATTGATATAATAAAGCCTGAGATTTTTATTTTTATGGTGATTTTCACCCATGATGCTTACTTTCTCTAGGCCAATAAAGGTAATCACTGCCAGTTTGCAAAACCAGTAGTGTAGGACAGTGTTGGCATAAGGCTGGCTATCTGGCAACACAGTGAGTCTTCTCTGAGGCTCAGGTCATTTTTGTGTGGCCTTCCTAGCTGGGCTGCATAAGGCTTCCCATTCTTGCAGAGCATATTTCTCCACTATTGGTATTTTTTGTCCCTTAATTCTAGCAATATTCTTTACTTGTTATTATTTTTATCTCAAACAGAAAGGGTAGGATTTTATTATAGTATATTATAGAGTTTTACAATAGGGACTTCCTTTTTTCATTAACTTTTTGTTTTAAAGAATATATGATATACTATCTATCTTGGGATATTTTCTTTCCTAATTTTTATCATTCTGATAGCTTCCTCTTTTGGAGTATCATTTTTTAAATAAAAATATTAATAACAAAAAATTCTCAAGTTTCATTTTAGAGTCTTAGGCCTTGACAGAGAAATATTTTAATAATAATCAGTTATTAAAATGTAGCCTGAGCCTCCTGAAAATAGAGAGGTTGTGTGACACTGCTTTGACAAATATTCCACAAAGTCATAAATGTGTCAGTACAATTTCTGATTAATCGACAAGTATTTTTTTAAAGTCTGTCATATGGAAATTGCCAGGAGATAAAAAATGTATAAAATGTGGTCCATTATCTGAAGCAGTATACTATAAATATAAATATAGAGGACCAACACAAAACAAAAATGTTTCCACAGTCAAGAAATAAATCACAGTTTAATGTAAAAATAAAGAAATGTATTTACATGATTACTTACAAAGTGAAATGTATAAGTAACGTGATTGCGTCTTGGAAATGAAAACAGGTAAGGTATATTCGTTTGTTCAGCATTTAACCTATCCCCAAAAAGTTACTTCTTAAATTCAAAGTAAGAATACAAGCCATTGTTGGCTTGAGATGTGGCACAAATCTAGTTTCAGAGGCTGTGGTATTTTTCTTTAAGATTTAGTAACTGCAATTCTTTAAGACTGTGGTCTTCCTGTCAACATCAAAGCTTTACTTAATGACAGATAATACTTTGAAACTAATTCTGTGTTGATTGTATGGGTCTATTGTTTCAGAAAATTTCAGTCCAAAAAATAACAACTACTCTAAATAACTATTGATATGGTACTTTATTTAAAGGTGATTGTATTTTGGCCAGGATTGGTAGTAAATTTTTTATTCCCTTAAAACTTTTTACAATGACAAAACCGTAAATAAGTTCATTCCATTTCTTAAGAGGTTAGTGCACATTTCCCAACAGGATCGGCATGTTACTGGTCAGGCACCGGCCTGGAGCAGGTCAACCTTAGGCCGGCCTGTAGTGTGTGGGTTCTTCACTTGGTGTGGGAGAGTTCCCAGCACGAGTCCAGGTGACTTGGATAATATGTTTATTAAGGCTGGGGACAGTGAAACAAAAGGAAGACATAGGTTAGAAGAAGTAAGAGGGGAAAGCCTAGGCGGTGCTCCACTTTGGCTCCCTAGAAACGGTACAGGAAAGTAGTGAGCTCAGGCTGGGTTGCTGTTCCTCACGGGGAAGTTGGAGAAAAAGGGGCCCTGGGATAGGATCCAAGGTAAGCCCTGGTCGAGCTGCCGCTCCCCGCTGCTCCCTTGGCTGCGAATTTACTGGGTCCCTGAGAATTTAGGAGGAACTAAAAGGTTCATGCTGGAGAAGGGGCATGGGAGTGCTCTAGAGAGTGTGTGTTTTTGTCCTGAGGGATTTTTATCTTTTTTTTTTTCCTGTAGGTGAGAATCTTCGGGGAGAGTTTCAGCATTATATTCATCCGCTTTCCAGGTGCATTTTTAATATGCTGACGTGTCAAAATGAGTGCATGGGGTGGGGTTTGGAATATTCTTTGGTCTGCTCTACTGTTTTACTTTTATCTTGAGTCTGTCTGGCTTTTAATGGGGTTTTTGTTATTTGTTCCCCTGACTTCATCTGTCCTTCAGTTTAGCTGGCACAAATGACGCTGAGTCTCTTTATCTCCCAGAACAGGGAGATAGATTTAAACTGTATATTCTTTGGTTAGGGAGGAGAGGTATGAACCATTCACTCTTGGTTAGGGGAGATAAGTTCTTGCAATTCACTGAAAGTAAGTTGCTCAAACTGTTTGGCCTTTTAAACTTTCTTGTCTCAGTTTTCCCCATTCCACTTGCCCAGGAATTTCCTTAGCTTTTTACTATCCAGCCTCAAGTAAATACTGGTTTTCAAGAGAATTACCCAACTCTTTATTACCATAAATATCTTTCTACCCAGGGATTATCGTTTTGGAATCTATGTGTTTTTCTTTTCAAAATTTAATTTGAAATTTTCAAACCTATAGATTACTAGTTACTAGATTTTTGAAGTACTTCTTTGCTCCCTCTCTTTACTCACACAAATACACACACAATGATTTTTTTTGGCTGAACTATTTGAGAGGAAGTTGGTATAAGTATTATGATAATACACTTCCAAATATTTCAGTCATATTATCTCAGAACAAGCATACTGTTCTATATAACCACAAATACAACTGTCAAATTCAAGAAATTTGACATGAATCAACTGTTATTCAATAAACAACCTATTCAAGTAGTCCTATTTGTATTAATAAAATGCTTTATCATTGTATTTTTAATGTTTTATCAAAGTATAATTATGCATAGTAAAATGCACAGTTTAAATGTACAGTTTAATGTTTTGATAAATGATAATGTTTTGATTGGTCACTCATGTAACCAATACCCCAATCAAGATATAGAACATTTCTGTAACCCAAGAATGTTCCTTCATATCCCCTACTAGTCAACCCTCTTTTCTCTGTACCCCCTCTAGGAAATCTCTATTTTTTGCCTGTAGATAACACTGGCCTATTCAAAAATTATACACAGATGGAATCATACACTGTACTCTTTTGTGTTGAGTTTCTTTCTCTCTGGACTGTATTACAATGCCTGCAAATAAAGTTTTATTGGAACACAGTCATGCTCATTTGATTGTACTGCCTGTGACTGCTTTCCTACTGGAACAACAAGACTGAGTAGTTGTAACAAGAGTGTATGTTGCACTCTCATCACTTTTCATTGCAGCTTGCAGTACTATCAGTTACCACAACCTGGTTAGAAGTTAACAGCATTTTGAAGCTTTACCTATTACTGTGCCATAACATTTATTTATTCATTTATTCTATTACCAGTGTCTACCCACCATGTTAAAACAAGAAAAGAAAAGTTGATTTTGAATGTTATACTTTTAAGGAAGAATGAAAGGTGATTAATTTTGTTTATTGAATTAGATAGCAAAGCATGTGTTTATTGTGACACTATAGCTATGCTAAAATGATACTATATTCATCAACTTTATTGAGTTAAACACTCAGTGACAGCTCTACTCATAGAGAAGCAATATTCAGAAAAATTAGGAATTAAAAAATAAAATATATCATCATTGCAAAACTTCATCAAAAATGTTAAAATATTGAAATAAGGCTGAAATCAAAGTAAATTTCTGAGCAACTTATTTGTCCACCAAGCAAGGAACACTCTTTACCAATGTTTAGTTAATTTAATTGTGATTGATTGCAGCAGATGAAGAAATGTGTCCATAGAAAATAAACTTGATCAAGACTATTAGCCTTTTAGTGAGAATAGTCACTTAAAGAGCTAAGGACATTGAGAGCAACAGATGGAGTAAAACACTTTCCATATTCCTCCTGCTAAGTATAGCTAAAACTCCTGGATATTATGTATTGAAAAAACATAAGAAGACTCTGAAAATTAGAGAAAAGAAGGCAAACTTTGTGAGGAACTTAGGACCCAGGGATACAGTATCAAATCCATGACCCTTTTTTATGACTCGTCTTCCAACACTGGGAACTACAGTGGCCAGCAACCCAATAATGCCAAATGGAACAGATAAGAATTTGCCAAGAAAAGCCTATCTCAAGCCAAAAGGCAAGGGAAAGGGCTCACTAGAAAGACAGGAAGGTTCTGATCATCAGTGTTCTACTCTAGCCAAATGCCATAGGAAGCACTGTGGCCAACCTTCACCCCACCATCAATGGAGTGGAGAGTCTGAATACCCGAAGGTACCCCCAAATCCCTGCTGTGGTTGTGCCAGAGGCTGAGTGGGAAAATAGGATCATCATCCCTGTTGGGTGGTAACAAGGAGCCAATGGTGTTGGTAGAAACAATGGGCTACCCACCTGACTAACTTCCACAGACTTGCCAGCCCCCAGGCTGGGTGGGACAAATATTTCTTCAAAAGGCTCACCCTTGAGCATGACTAGGAGTCTTTGGAGTCTATAGGCCTCTGCATTCCCCTAGTGTCTGGCTTTTGCCTGAACCTCTCCCTGAAACCACTAGGCATCCTTTTAACCACCCTCTCCCATACATTGAACCAAAGGGAAACAACAAAGCTTTCTGTAGTAGAGACAGAGAGAGAGAGACAGGGGAGAGAGAGAGAGAGAGAGAGAAATTTAAAAATGGAATATCATCAAAGCAAAATTTCTTAAATGTTAAAATATTGAAATAAAGCTTAAATCAAAGTAAATTACTGAGCAGCTCATCAAGCAAGGAAAACCATTTACCAGTGTAAATGGGAGCATGGAATTCACCTCCATCTGCTAGGGTGCTGTCAGAGGCCTAGTCGAGAGTCAGTTCTTTCACCACCACTCAAAGATAATGAGGCCAACTTATGCACAGCATCAGTGGAGGCCATTTGAGGAGCCTAAATTTTTTACCTCTAACACAGAGTCTCAACTTTCTAGTTCTCAACAGAGGTCTAGCAGAGAATCTGGGCATCTAACCAAGTGGTATTTACCTCCTTCCACTGGAGCTATGTCAGAGAGAGACTGCTAAAATGCAAGATTTATATAAGACTCAGAGCCTCATTCTATATTACCCCAAATGTTCAGATTTCAATAGAAAATCATTTGTTATATTAAGAACCTGGAAATCTTAATTTGAATGAAGAAAGTTATTACATGCCACTACTGAGAAGACACAAATCTTAGAATTATCTCTCAAGGATTTTAAAGTAGCCTTCATTAAAATTCTTCAACAAATAATATGAATACACTAAAAAAAAGAAGTGAAAAAAAAATCGATATTCTCAGAAAGAAAAAGAAGATATGAAGAACCAAATGGATATTTTACAACTGAAAAATACAATAGCTAAGAAATAAATTCAGTGGATAGTACCAATAGAAGAATAAATATATTTGATGTTAGAGCAATGTAAATTACCTAATCTGGATGAAAGAGAAAATAGACTGGCAATAAAAATGAACAGAGACTCAAAGACCTGGGAGAATTTAACAAAAGATATGACATTTACATCATCGATGTCTCAGAAAGAGAGAAGAAAGAAGATAGAACTAAAAAAGGATTCAAAAAAAGAATAAATAAAATGACCTCAAAGACACATCGTAGTTGAACTTCTGAAAATGAAAGAAAAAATATAAGTCCTATAGACAGCCACAGAGAAACATAGCAAACAATTTGAATGACAACAGATTTCTTATTAGAAATCATGGAGGTCAGAAGAAGTAGATATCATTTTTTAAGTGCTGAAGGAACTGTCCAACCAGAATTGTATATCCAGAGAAGCATTTTAATGAATGAAGAAGAAATTAAAATATCCTCAGAATGAAAGGAAAACTTACAGAATTTTGTCACCTGCAAACCTACTGTAAAAGAATATGGTAAAGGAAGACCTATAAATAGAAAGGACATGATAAAAGAAGAAATCTGGCAACACTAAAGGGAAGAAATAATAGAATGAAAAATGAATTTCTTTTGTCTTTTGCATTTTTATAATTATATTTATGTTTGAAGCAAATTTATAATACTGTATAATGTGGTTCTTTATTTATATAGAAGAAAAATTATAGATAATTACATTATATATTAGGAAAAGTAAATAAACATAAAGGGAAGTTTTCTATACTCTACTCAAACTGATAAAATGTTGACGACAGTAGACTATGATAAGTTATATATACAATATAATATCTAGAGTAACTACCAATGGAAATATATATACACTCAAAATATAGGTAAATCAAAATGGAATTCTAAAAAAGTTCAAGTAACTGACAGGAAGGCAAAAAAAAAGTAATGAATAAAGTCAAAGAGAATAAAAAGAAAACAAAAATAATGACATAATTAAGTCCTAGTATATCGCTAATTACAAAAAAAAATATATATATATATATAAATAGTTTGAATACACCAGTTAAAAAACAGAGATTGGAAGAGTGGATTCAAAAACAAAAACAAAAACAAAAAGCCATGATTCAACTATAAGCTGTTTACAGGAAACTCATTTCAATTACAATAACATGGGGAAATGTGAATTTGAAAGGTGAATGAGATACACTATGCAAACCTTAGTCAAAAGAAAGCAGGAGTGGCTATATTAATATCAGATTAAGTAGACTTCAGGGCAAAGAGAGTCACAGAGAGTCAGTTCCCCAAGTAGACAGAGGAATCTTAAACCTGTATGTACCAAAAAGCTGAGCTCCAACATTTTTGAGGCAAAAACTGATAGAACTGAAGGGAGAGAGACAAGCCCATTATTTTAAAAAAGATTTTATTTATTTATTTTTAGACAGAGGGGAAGGGAAGGAGAAAGAAGGGGAGAGAATATTAATATGTGGTTGCCTCTTACACACTTCCTACTGGGGATCTGGCCCACAACCCAGGCATATGCCCTTACTGGGAATTGAACCTGAAACCCTTTGGTTCACAGACCACGCTCAATCCACTGAGCTACAACAGCCAGGGTGATAAGGCCCTTGTAGTTGAGGACTTCAGTATTCTTATCTCCAGTATTCTTATCTCAACAACTGATAAAGAAAAATAGAAAGTCATCAATGATGGAGGAATTGAACAAGACCATGCTTGAACCAACAGGATCTAATCAGTATTTACAAAGCCATCTACCCAACAACAGCAGAATATGTATTATTTTCATGCATCCATGGAATATATACCAAGATAAATATTATCCTGGGCCATAAAACAAAGCTCAACAAATTTAAAGAATTGAAGTGACATAGAGTGTGGTCTCTAACCACAGTGCACTACAACTAGAAATTAAGAACAAAAAGAGAGCAGGAAAACCTCTAAACACTTGGAAAACAATACAGGATACTTCTAAATAATCTATTGGCCAAGGAGGAAGTCCTGAGACAAATAACAAATACTTGAACTTAGTGAAAATTAAAGTGAAACACCAGAAATTGTGGGACCCTGCTAAAGCAGTACTGAGATGAAAATTTATAGCACTAATTGCTTACATAGAAAAGGAGGAAAATCTCAAATAAATAATCTAAGTTGCCATTCCAAGAACCCAGAAAATGAAGAGCAAAATAAATCCATAGTTGGGGCGAGGAGGGCAGGGGGAAGAAGAGCAGAAACTGATGAAATTGAAAACAGATACACAATTCAAAAAGTTAGTGAAACAAAAGTTAGTGAAATAAAAGTGAAGCTTTTATTTGAAAAGTTCAGTAAAATAGATAAAATCCCAGAAAGACAGACAAGTATAAAAAGAGACAAGACAGAAATTACTGTTATCAGGTTGACATAGAGGATCATACTATAGTGTCTGCATACACTGAAGTTTCTAATAAGAGAATACTCTAAGCAACTCCACACAGGAATTTGTTACTTTAGATGAAATTGACAAATACATTAAAAAGTATAAATTAATACAACTCATCCAATGAACACCCCAAAGTAAAAACCCAGAAAAAGTTCCACACAAGTATTGCCAATGGCTTTTTGACAAAGATGTAAATGCAATTCAATGGATAATGAATAGTCTTTTAAAAAATTGGTTTTAAGCAATTAGATATTCATAAAAATATTGAATCTTGACAAACTTCACACCATATATAAAATTAAGCCAAAATTGCATAAATTTAAGTGTAAAACATAAAATTATAAAACTTTTAGCTGATAACCTAGGAGAAAATCTTGAGAAACTATGGTTTGGCAAAGAATTCTAAGATATGACATCCAAAACATTATTAAAAAAAGAAAAAAATGAAAAATTAGACATCATGGAAATAAAAAACTTTTGCTCTCTGACAAATTCTATCAAGATAATGAAAAGGCAAGTTAAACTCTGGAAGAAAACATTTGAACACTACCTATCTGACAAAGGGCTCAAAACACAACAGTGAGAAACCATCTAGTTAGAGCACAAGCAAAGAATAGACAGACACATTTCACTGAAGAGGAGGACACGTGATTGGCAACAAGCACACAAAAAGCTGTTCATTACTAGTCATCAGGAAAATGCAAATGAAGACCGCAGTGAGAAATCATCAAACATCGATTAGAACAGCAAAAAGTAAAAACAGTAAAAATACCAAATTCTGCTCAGGATGTGGAGAAACTCAATGTCTCATACCTTTCTGGTGGGTATGTAAAGCAGTATACACCCACTGTGGAACATTTTGGCAGTTTGTTAAAAAAAATACACTTATCGTATGAGTCAGCAAATAAGTTCCTAAGCGTTTATTACAGAGAAATAAAAATTTAAGTCCACACAAAGACCTATAAACAATTATTCATACCAGCTTTACTTGTGATAGCCCTAACCTGGAAACAGCAGAAATGTTCCTTAATAGTTGAGCAGAGTGTGGCATAGCCATACAAATCTTCAATAATAAAAATGAATAAAATATTGATATGCTCTGTGACTTGGATGTTTTTCAGGGGTATTATGCAGCTGAAATAAGAATTCAATTTCAACAGGTCACATGCTGTATATGTATAATATTTTTAATTTACAAAATTATAGAGATGGAAAAGACATTAATCATCAGGAGTCAGAGGTGGCGATGGTCATGGTATGACTTTTTAACTTTGTAAAGTGAGTTGGAAAGTGTTCCCTTTTATGTTTTTTGGAGCAGTTTGGGAAGCATTGGCATTCATTTTTCTTTAAATGTTTGGTAGAATTGACCAGTGAAGCCATCTGATCCATGAATTTTCTTTGTTGGCAGGTTTTGAAGAATCTACTTTTTGTAGCTTTCTGTCCATATCTATTTTGTTCATCTATTTTTTCTGATTTATGAAGAAGTTTATTATTTTGTTGCATAACTGTTAGAACTTTGTTGTAAATTTGGCTTGTAGCCATATGAAGTACTCTTTTTGTAGTGTTTTATGCTTTTTGGTCTGAATTTTATGCCATCAAATTTTGTCATTATTATTTCCAGTTTCCATGTATATATTTACTCATCTCTTAATTTTTTAGATACTCATCTCTACATTTTAAAGATACATTTTTAGGTATGTCTCTTGTATGTAATATAGCTTTGAAGTTTGCTTTATGAGCCTATTTAGCAATTTATTTAAAAAGATTAATTATATTAATTTGTATCTATTGATATGACTATTAGGTCTCAGTTGTGCAATTTTACTTTTTTATGCTCACAGTATACAATGTTATACTGTAGTCTAATTTTTGTAATTATTTACTCTTAAAATTATTTTGGTATTTAGAAATGTTTGAAATTTTATCATAGTGATTACATTTATACTTGCTTCTTTATTTTTTATTCTGTTGAATAGTTTTGAACTTTGCATTTTATCTTTAAACTTTCACCTCTTAACTATATAACAATTAATGAACTTATTTTACTTCCTTTTTTCTCCTTTTATTTTAAAATGTCTTACTTTTGTTTTGTGAGAATATTCAAAATTTATTATTTTTCTCCTTTGTCTCACAATTTTTTTTGTCTTAGAGATATAAGTGATTAAACCCATTTGTTTGTTGCTAAAGTTTCTAAGTGCTTTCTTGGATGAAACTCATCCTCCAGTGGGTTTCTCAGGATAGGTTCATAAGTAGTGTATTTTTTGAGATTCTGTAAGTTTATAGCTACCTTTTTATAGCCTTGACATTTGAAGAATAGCTTGGTTGAATATAAAATTCTTGGCTCCAAATTAATTTTATTGAGTTTCTGAAAATGTTGCGTTGTTCTTGTATTGCCTAATATGCAGTTGTCAGGCAGTCAATGGTCAATAGATTGGCTTTTATTGGTAATGAACAGTAGCTTAGCTAGATATAAAACTCATTGAATCTAACCTGTTTTATAGAATTTCTTTAAAATTCTAGTCCACATTTTTTTTTGCTTTGTATGTGGTTGCTGAGAAATCTTGTCAACAGTGTGTCTTTCTCTTTCTGAATGACTATCTCTTTTTCCCTAAATCCTTTAAGATATTATTCTTTCCTTTTAATTTGATTTTAAGTCTATAATAGTTTTATCAGAATACATCAGTTTTCTCAGGTAGAAAGTGGGGACTTTCAATATGTATATTTAGGTCTTCTTTTATTTCTAGAAAGTTTTATATATTAATTATATTCCATTAATTTCTTTTTCATGGATAGTTAAATGCATGTGTTGTACCTTTTTTTTTTTGCCTATCTTCTACTTCTATAACATTCTCTGTGATTCATTTGACATTTTAGGATTACTTTTTCATTCTTTTGGCTTTTTATTAATGTCCCTTATTAACTTTCCTTTTAAATACTTCTCTGGGAGTCCTGTAATTCAGATTTAATTTCTCTTCACTTTGAATTGTTGATAGCCACTGCCCTCAGAGCACAACTCAGACACATTCGAAGTGTTTCCCAGTCAGGATGACACTCTGTCATCCTGCATGGTTTTCTCTAGGTGCTGTCTTCTCTAGACTCCATGCTGTCATATTTTTTTGCGTGGTTTCTGTATGACTGTCCCCACAAGCCTTGGTTCTGGATCTGGATAAAATGATTTTAGATGTTTATTTTTCTCTTTACAGGTACACTGTCCTTGCCCCCCACCCCCCAACACTTACCTGTGGAGGATATAGTTCAAGACTCCCAGTGGTTGACTGAAATTGCAGCTAGTACTGAACCCTGCCTTTTCCTGTGCGTAGATATCTATAATAAAGTTTAATTTATCAATTAGGTACAATAAGAGATTAAAAACAATAACTAATAATCAAATAGAATACTTATAACAGCATACTATAATAAAAGTTATGTGAACATGGTCTCTCTTTGTCTCTCTCTTTTTCTCTCTCTCAATATTGTACTTTACTCACCTTTTCACTTGAGGAAGCAAAGAAGCACTTCACAGCTTCTCGTTGGCATATCCAGATTTCCAACATCACTATTCTTGCACTTTAGGGCCATTATTATGTGAAATAAGGGTGACTTGAACACAAGCACTGAGATACTGCAACAGTTAATCCAGTAACTGGAACATCTAGGTAACAAACAGATGGGTAAGGAATAGAGTATGAACATGCTGGACAAAGACATGATATGTGTTCCAGGTGGATGGAGCCAGGTGGTGAAAGATTTAACCATACTACTCAGGACGGTGAGCAATTTAAAACTTATGAATTGTTTGTTTCTGACATTTTCCTTCTAATATTTTTTGGACCACAGTACCCAGGTAACTGCAACTGCAGGAAGGAAAATCTCAGAAAGGGGGAACTACTGTCATTTGAAGAAGATTAGAGTTGTCTCTTTCATTTGAAGGCAATGTTACCAAATCTGTTCCTACATGGCTAAGTAACTCCCAACTACTCTGTTTCAGATTATTGAGGGAATAAAGTAGTTAAATATGTCTTTTATTTTTATAAAAGGCAATAATTATGACAGTGTGGCTTGGCACAGGGATAGACCTATAAATAAATGGTAGAGACTAGGGAGTCCAGAAACATATCACTTTTATAAGTTGTATTGATTTATGACCAAGAATGCTAGTGTGCTGGATAGATTAAAGAATATATTTTTAAACAAATGATATTGAAACCAGAAAAAAAAGAACATTGACTTTTATCTCATAACATATGGTGTAAGTTAACTTGAAATGAATCATAAGCTTAATGTAACAGTTAAAATGATAGAAAATTTCTAAAATAAAATATATGAGAAAGTATTCTCAACCTTGAGATAAGCAAAAACTTTTTAAGACACAAAAACCATCAACTATTAAAGAAAAAAATGATAAATTGAACTTTAGAAAAATTTTAAATTTTTGCTCTTTGAAATATTTCATTAAGAAAATGAAAAAGGAAGCCAAGTGTGGGAGAAATACTTGTACTAAAAATATTGTAGTACAAGTATTGCAAAAGACTTACAGCTGTAACTAATACAACTCAGTATTAAGAAGAAAACCAACCCAATAAAATAGAGCATAAAATTTGAATAGTTGCTTCTAAAAAGCTGATATACAAATGGCCGATAAACACATGGAAAGATGCTCAGCATCATCGTGCATCAGGAAAATGCAAATCCAAAGCAGAAGGGCATTCTACTACCCACAAACTAGAAACTGTTGAAATTAAAAATAGTAGCAATAAAGTATTGGATTTCAGAATTTTTATATGTTTTATGTACAAATGTAAAGTGATATACTCACTTTGGGCAACTGTTTGGCAGTGTCTTTAATGTTAGCCATACACTTACCATATGATTTAGCTCTTCTACTTTTTAGTATTTACTGAAGAGAATTGAAAATATATGCCCACACAAAAATTTGCATGTGAATGTTTGTAGTAGCTTTATTCATAGTAGCAAAAAAATGGTCAACAGCCCATCTACATAAGATGGTGCAAGGACAAACAAACTGTGAATACTCACATACTAGAGCATTGCTCAGTAATAAAAAGGAAAAAACTACTGATATGTGCAACAATATGTGTGTATTTCAACAACAAAATGCAAAACAAAAGAGCACAAAAGTATATTGAATGATCCCCATTATATGAAAATCTATAAATGGAAAATCTAATATATA
This sequence comes from Phyllostomus hastatus, assembly GCF_019186645.2. NCBI lineage: Eukaryota > Metazoa > Chordata > Mammalia > Chiroptera > Phyllostomidae > Phyllostomus > Phyllostomus hastatus. The sequence goes on along the minus strand of NW_025334017.1, from coordinate 5,774,611 downwards.
GTAATGGAAAGCATGTTGGTGGTTGACTAGGGCACTTTTTAAAAAAATATGAGTTATGCTGTAATGGAATGGAGTTGATATCAAATAGTAAAAATGTTGAAAATATATCTTTCAATCATCTCTCCCTGTTACTTATTCTTTTGAGGAGATGAAGTAGTATAAGAAATTGGCTATTACAATGCTGTTGATTAGTGAGATCTCTTTGTACAATATATTTTAAAACTGGTAATACAAATAAAGTTCAGAAATAGTCACAACATTAATATTAAAAATGATTTGTAAATATGTATATTTGTTTACCATTTATTATTATCATGTATTTTATCAAATAGAGGCTACTTACTTCTTGGAAACAAGCTATAGAGCAAGGACAATTTCTTCTAATCATTTGGTAAGTCTACTTTGTGTTGTTACAATGATTATTTTCATGTGTATGTTACTGACATATTAATCATAACAGACTATGCTCCTTTTTTTAAATGGTTTTCTACTGTTAGTAGACATCTGTCTTCTACATCAGAAAGTGAAATGTCTAACACCTTTCACCTCTTAGAGTGTTCTGAAGCTTCATTTTTATTTAGTTTTATTTTTAATTGTATTTTTCCATTCCCATTTATCTCTCCCCACCCTGCAATCACCACACTGAAGTTGCATTTTTAAATGTCTTTCACCCCTCCAGAGTTTTTGCAGACCTAATAGAATTCTTTCCTTTGGGGAATACAAATCATTCTGTTCTAATAGTAATTTGTTTGAAAACATCACCAAATTTAACTATCTGCTTCCAACTTCTAAAATCATACCAGCAAAGATCTTAAGAAAAACAGAAATTTCAGTTGATAGATTCGATGACTGTTCCTTTCATAGGAGCCATACTCTTTGTTTGGCAGTCCTAGATCTGAATGCAAACCTTCTGGTGAGCCACACTTGTGAAGTAGATAGATGCGTATACATGGTTGCTCCCATGTAACCTGTCAAGCTCATGTATACTAGCTTGCTAGGGCTTCCATAACAAAATACCACAAGACAGACTTATTTTCCCACAGTTCTGGAGGCTAGAAGTTCAAGATCAAGGTGCTCACAGGGTTGGTTTCTCCTGGAGCCTCTCTCCTTGGCTTGCAGATGTCCATCCACCTTCTCACTGTGTCCTCGCATCACCTTTCCTCTATGTGCTCACATCCCTGAGTGTCTAAACTTCCTCTTTTTATGACGTTAGTTAGATTGGATTAGGATATACACTGCTGACCTCATTTCAGCTTAATTACTTCTTTAACGGCCTTGTCTTCAAAAAAAGCCACATTCTGAGGTAGCATTAGACTTCAACATATAGATTTTGCGGGGAGACACAGTTCAGCACATAATAACACCTTAGTCATCATTCCTTTCCAGGTGGTTCTCTTGTCCCAACATCAACAGACCTCCACATAAAAACTGACTTGGTAGAATATTCTGGTAGACCCTCTATGAACAGCACTCTGAACGAATCAGTTTCCTCCTTCTCTAGTTTTGCTTGAATACAAAATGTACATTGATGCCAGACATTATTCACTCTGCCAAATATGTGTTTAGAAACAACTGTTATGCAAAGTTTGACCTACTTTGTTAACTCTGTGACTAACATCTTAGAGGAAATCAGTTTGCATAAGTTCGTTATGGGTCTTGGAAACAATCTTATTTAAGTAGCTGTTGTAATATGGCCTGGTCAGAGTCATCACATCTGGAACTTTCAAAGGGAATTCCATCTCTGTTGTAGCTGTCTCCAGAATATATGTCAAGTATTTTTTTTTAATTCACCTTCTGCAGTATAAGTTTTTGTGACCATGTGTTTTATATTTGAGTTCTTTTATCCTATGGAGCATTTCCTGCGTTCACACTGGAAAAGTATTATTATCCCCAAACATTGACAACCAAAAGGCAAGAAAAAGGATTATACTTTCACCAGACAAGGAATTCTTATTTTGAAGAGGAATACAGAGTATCTGCTGATATTTTGGAAAATAGAGATGAAAATTGTGTCTTTTTTGTGCTTCCATCTTCCTGCACTGTATATTATATGTCACCACCAAAATGGGAAAAGACTATTGGATGTAATTGACTTAACCACCATAAGTTGAATCAAAAAGAAAACGTCATTATCACTATAATTGCTGCCTGGCTATGCACCTCAACACAAAACAAGTAAAATAGGAATAACTGTTCTAAGGTAGTTCACATAGCATTCCACAGCCGCCAAGGATACTTTGGTAGATCTGTACCATTGCTTAAGTAGTGGAAGTCTATAGCACTCCCCTTGCTTGGAACGTACTGGTGTCACCCTTTCCCAGCCTTGACTTCTAACTCTGTTTCTGGTGACACGGTAGTGATATGGGAACTAATGAGCACATTCAGAGAGATCACAAATTAGTATCTTACAGGCTGAAATTGCCTACAGGTAAGTTTTGTCTTGTGCAGTCTTAATCCTTTAACTTATCTAGTAGAAAATCAGGCTTTACATAAAAATCTAGGAACTCGTGAGTTTGTTTTTCTAAAATTTCTGATGGTGAATTTTCAAGAAGTGAAGCCCTGGTATTTACATATATATGTGTGTAAATACATATATATCCACCTAAGGGTCTTTGGTAAAATTTTACAAAATTGGCAGTAACATAGTAAGATGATGAATTTTATAGTAAATGATAAAATCATTGAAAATGTAAACAAAATGCTTTGTTCTACTACCTAAAATGTATAAGAAATAAAAATTCAACTAGCTTTATCAATATGTTTCTGAAAGCTTTGGTAATTCAAAATTTAAAACAATGATATAGTTTTATAAATTTCTGAAAACTTCCTGTGCTTTCTTGCTTTTGCTCATTCAATCTTTTCCCTATTCCAGTAGTGTCCGACTTGTGGCCCACAGGCCACATGCAGCCCAGAGTGGCTGTGAATGTGGCCCAACACAAAATAGTACATTTACTTAAAACATTATGAGATTTTGTTTTGTTTTTGTTAGTGTTTGTGTATTTAATATGTGGCCCAAGACAACACTTCTTCTTCCAGTGTTGCCCAGAGACACCAAAAGCTTGGATACTCCTGCCAGAATCAATAAGTAAGAAATGATTCTATTTTATGTGAGAAAGATTATCCAAAATTTGTTATTGTGAAATAACTTTGGATACAGGTGGAATGTATGAAGATGTCATGTATGTCACTACAATTAGTAGAGAAAATGCACATTTATTTATTTATTTATTTATTTATTTTTGGTGCATATATAAAACGAGGTTTATTATAAGGAATTAGCTTATGCAATTATGGAGGCTGACAAGTCCAGAATTTTAAAGGTGAGTTGGGAAACTAGAAATCTGGGAATGGTAATGGCATAGTTCTAGTCTGGAGCCTGGAAGGTTTTAGAGATCCAGGAAAAAGCGGTGTTTCACTTTGATTCTGAAGGCAGGAGATAACCAATGTTCCAGTTCAAGTCCAGAGACTTGTCCTGGAGAAAATCTCTCTGGCTCTGGGAGATCAATCTTTTGTTTCAGTCCTGCCATCAGTGATTATATGAGGCCCACCACACTGTACGGGGCAATCTGCTTTACTAAAAGTCCACTGATTTAAAGGTTAATCTTATCTGAAAACACCTTCACAGATATACACAGAATAGCATTTGACCATGAGTCTGGGAACCCCACGTGGCCCAATTAAGTTAATACATAAAATTAACTATCTCCCCTGGCTTCCAGTTAATCCAGCCAATAGGAGGCACTCACAGGTGAAAGGTGAAAGAAGAGTGAGGTTGGGGAACGTATTTTCTGGCTTCTTTTATTCCAGGTTGCAAAGGAACTGTGTGCATCCCCCAACTGAGGGCCACAGCTCCTTCAGGTTGCTGGCTGCACCGCTCTCTTTCTGTCTTCAGGTCTGGAAACAGTTCCCTCTCTTTGCCCGTTTGGGCCTAACACAATATGTATTATAGTCAGTCCACATTTACATGGACATACACATACCTCCAACAGTGGTTTCATGTAGAAATTCCTGCTGAGCATTTTTTTTGAAATTGAAATGTTTTCTGAATACTGAGGAAAATTAGTCAAGAAACTGGGAACATGAAAAAACGTATTATAGTTTTTATGTGAGAAATAAGACTTAACAACCTATAGATAGATGTTGAAAGGAATGGTTTACAGGACTTCACTATTGTCAAGTCAAAAGCAAGAGCAGAAAATGCTGCTACTGGAGCGGAAGGTTAAATTTGACATTTCCAGAAGAGCCCAGGGACAGGTAGGAGAGAGGTGGGGTCCATATAGCCTGCTTGTAACTTGTGCTCCTAAGTAACTGTGTGTTTGTGGCCCTATCTGCTAATGGTGAATCACTGTGGCAAATTAAATATTAATAACTTTATGCACATACTTTATACAAGTCCTGCTGGTGGTATTACAAAAATTAACAAATTTTGGAAGTAAAATGTGTCCTTCAATTGGCCATTTTAACACATACCCTTGACAGGAGAACTGAATGTTATGTTATTCAGATACTACCCAGTAATGTCCATGGTTGTTTTCCATTACTTGAATATTTTGACAAATTTTTATAAATGCCATTAAAATGAGCATTTTTATTTATTAAACATGTGTTTAAAGATATATACATGTATATATGAGGCTTATCCAGAAAGTATCTAGCCTTGCACTATAAAAAATAGAGACATTTATTAAAGAAGATATAAGATACAATAAATATTGTACATAACACAATGATGCCTTAGTCCTCTTCAAAGCAGGCACCAACAATTCACCTCCAGTTATAATGTTCTTAAGGAAATCTGGTTCATTGGTAGCAGTTTGAATTGTCATTAGCAACTGCAGTATGATATTCCTTCTGCTCTCATGCAGAGGCCATGGCATGAATTTTGTCATGATGTTTCATGCCAAGATCCTATGTCAAAATCTCAGACACAGTAGTTTTTGGAATCCCCAGATCAGCTTCTAGTTCTCACACTGTCAGTGGCTGATCTCAGTTGACTGCAGCCCATACATGTTCAACATTCTCAGGTGTACTGCTTGTTGCAGTCCTTCCAGAGCATGGATAACTTTCCACAATCTCTTGACCACCTTCGAAACATTTGTGCCACACTTTATTTGAACTGTACTGATTGCATCATCCCTGAGAGCCTTCTGAATCATCTGAATAGTGTCCTTGGAGCAATGTTAAAGCTTAATGCCAAACTTGATGATTTGTTGCTCTACTCTCTCAGTCATTTTGAATGTGGCTGCCACACAGCACACATGCTCACTCAATGGTGTCTACCGCCCCCACTGATTAGTATAGTAAAGTTGTCATTGTTCATACAAGTGCATTCCAGCCCACTCTCCTTGGCTGTCAGGTGATACTGATGTTGTGCAAACTGTTCTCATTATATTAACAATGGCTGGACTTTTAATAAAATCATTTCCTTATTGTCATTCAATTACAGTTGTCTCAATTTTTCTCCCTTTGCCCTCCTCTGCCTATCCCCGCCTCTGCTCCCATAGTCAATTCCCACATGGTTATCCATGTCCAAAGGTCATTCATACATGTCCTTTGACTAATCTTTTCCCTTTCTTTCCACCATCCTCCTCCTCCCCTCCTCTGGTCACTGTCAGTCTGTTTCCATGCTTGTGGTTCTATATTGCTCATTAGTTCTATTTTAGATTCCTCTTATAGGTGAGATATTTTCTGGACAGATGTCTTATGATAAGGAGAATGAATGAAGAATATTAGAAGTATTTTAGGACTAACCTAAGATTTCAGGAATTTCTGATACTTCCTAGGAATTCTGATTTCTTATTTCCAAATTCTAGAAGCTAACATCTCTTGGGAATTTGGAAACATTATCTTTCACTAATTTCTGGAGTTGTATGGAGTAAAAATTTCTAATTTTAAACATGTCTTCTGCCACTTTTTTGGTGGCTCAACAATAGTCTAATTTGGCAAATATGGAAATGGTGCCATTATTTTATTTCTGGGGAACACAGAAAAGTACTTTAAATACTCTATGTGTGTGAGTGTGTAGGAAATTAAACCAGTAGGTAGTTTTTGGTAAAACAGAAACAGTGGGAATCAGCTGATAATTTTGAAACAACCTAGTATGTTTTCTATTTCCATATAAAATGAATTAATTTAATATGTACAATCAATTCCTTATTCACATTTTATTTAATGATGCATTAAGGACTTTCGTAAAATTTACTTGGTGACCTTCCACTTTTGCTCTGTTTACTTTGCCAGGGAAAACAGTGTTATGAATATTGAAATCTGTATCAAAGATTTCTAAAATCACCCACAAGTATAAACTTAAAGGATGTTAAAAACCTGATTGTGCACATGCTTGTAATGATGACTCATATCTTATGAAGCTGCTTTGGAAATCCACAAATATTTCTGTACTTAAAAAATGTAAATGACTTTTTTGCCCATGGGGAGATTAATAAATTCACTAAGGTGAAAAAAATGAAACTGTATTCCCCAGTAAGAAAATTGCTCAAAGATTAATTTAGCCAGTTTAATTTAGCTCTCAAATGTTTCTCAGAGCTGTAAAATATTTTTCTACTTTCCTTGCACCTGGGGCGTCAGTTTGATTATTTTTACTCTTGATTTTAATGTCTACTTTTTTCTACATCAAGCTATTATCATTTTCATTCCATTTATTTTTCCCTTGGTTTCTTTTCCATTTTTTAAAGATTATTGCTATTCATATTTAGCTGATGATCTCCTTTTACATTATTTTGGGCTCAAACCTGAAAGAAATCTGTTGGAGATAACACATTCCTCCCTCCCCTCCCAGTCTCAGTTATTTTCCTCTCCTAGACATAAATACACATCATTGGGGTTGACAAACATGGCATTTGTTCCATAATCGACACAGTGCTTTTTTCAAGGAGACTAACATTTTAAGCCAAAGAGCCCCTCACAAACCTTAGGGAACCTTTAGTAACAACCTCCTGGCCTCCAAGGTCCTACAGTATTGACCAAAAATGAAAGTCGTCTGAGTCAAATTCCACATTTTCCATGTATGCTCTTTGTATAAAAAAATACAGTTGACTCACATGTTTCTGCCGCCTGCTTTAAACAGCATATTGGTTGCACCGTCGCTGTAACAATCCTTGGGGTCAATGTTTGGTGGTTTATTTCTGATATTATCATCATTATATTACAAAATGCAATGTAAATGTAAAAGTAAGATGATTCTCTTTTTATTTATTGTATATTACATGCTATTTTCTTTCCCTGATACTACTTTGACAATATTTACTTATAAAATATACCAGGTTTTATTGTTTATTTTACACTTGATATCAAAATTCATTTACTTTTTTGTGCCTTTTGCTATATTTATATTTTGTAAATGATAAACAATTTTATTTTGACTTGAAATAGACATTTTTAAAAATGGTGAGGTCTAGCACCTTTTCTGCTTAAAGGGATCAGTCTTACTGGAAATATTTACTTTGGTGAGAGTAAGACTAGAAAATAATCATTTTGCTAATAAAGCCAGTATGGTGTGTTGGCATTTTGCTGTAATATTTTGCTTGATCTAAAAAGAGCATATCAATACCTCTAAATTTTTTATCTTTAGAGAATAGCTTAATTTTTAAATACAATTTTATGAAATCTGGACTCGAAAAATGTTCAATGGGACTTTTAATGCCAGATCTGTGAATTCATGAAACGTCTTTGAAATAGAGGAACGGCGACGATAAAGTCACAGTCCATTGAATCATTGCTTCACGTTGACGAACACCTGGGGCAGTGCTGAGACACCAATCACTAATGACTCCAAAAGTACATGCAGGGACACAGAATAGCTGGCATCTTCAGCTTTTCTAAATGGCATTTGACGGCTGTTCACTACCTGGGGGTGACACTAAGTATTGATGACACATCCTTGATCCAGAAGCTTCTGTTTATTGGGCACAGAATCTGATTTTGCCTTCCTAATAAAAAATTAATTTGAAGAGCAAGAAGATACCATTTCAATAAGACTAGGAAAAGATGCAACCTATAACTTGACTGCAGAGTACAGAATAAGTGAAATGTTATGACAGGGAAAAATGTGTGTTGGTAACATAGCTTGACTCATACTTCAAGTGAAAAATTTAAACCATACTTCTGGAGGGTACAGACAGTGACAAGTGGAAAGGTGCTCCAAAATGCTAGTATTTCAGAGTGTGTCATGCAGACCTGCTTCTGCTCAATCACTTTCATGTGTAGGACAAATATATCTCAGGAGGAAAAAGCAACTTTGCTCCTAAGTTGTAGGGCTGAGAGAGGGAAGGAGTGAAGAAGGCAAAATATTAAAATAAAAGGAATATGTTAATTAAAACAGCATTAATGTTATACCAATAAAACATTGCACACAAAATACGGCTAAAATCCAACAACTGCATGAAGAAGTATGTATCATATTGGCCTTGTTGCTAGCCCTTAGAGTAGAATAGACATGGCTAAATTAGTTCAGGTCTTTACAGCATCTGGTACTTCATATATTTTTTAAAAAGAAGTAGATTATTTTAAGTCAAACCATTGTAAATTTTTTATCTTCATACCAAAGTTAACTGAATTTCAGAGAATTAAATATTTAAGCAAAAACCCCTTGCAACAGCATGGATGAAACTGGAGATTATTATGCTAAGTGAAATAAACCAGGCAGCGAATGACAAATACCATATGACCTCACCTATAAGAGGAATCTAATGAACAAAATACACTAATAAACAAAATAGAACCATAAGCATGGAAACATGGAAGAGATTGACAATCACCAGAGGGAAGGAAGGAGGGGGATAATGGTGGAAAGAAGGGGAAGTGACTAGTAATAAACATGTACAAATGACCCATGGACATTGACAATAGTGTGGGAATTGACCGTGGGAGTGGGGAGGGGAGGAGTGGACTGGGCAGAGGAGGACAAAGGGGGAAAATTGGGACAACTGTAATAGAATAACAAAAATGACTTAATAAAAAATGAAGGTAACAAATAATGTCTGATCCAGATTTTCTCTTTCATTTTTGATCTTTAATTCTTTTTTGTTTTTTTCTTTTCATTAGCTAGAAGTTATAAAAATATATAACACAGTATTTACATTTTAGGCAAAAGTGCCAGAAAGTCTTGTGCTATCATTATTTCTTATGATGTGTTTCTAGGTTAATGAACCTAGATAAGAATTTAAATTATTTTATTTTCCATTCTAGTATTATTAATAAATAACTGACATTCATCACTGTGTAAATTTATGAAGTACAGCATGATAGTTTCATTTATATATATTGTAAAATGATTACCACAATAGGTTCAGCTAACATCCATCTTTTCATATAGATATAATTTTAAGAAGACAGAAAAAAAGAAAAGGGAAAAATTTTCCTTGTGATGAGAATGCTTAAGATTTACTATCTTTAACAACTTTCCTATATACAGTATCATGTTGTATGTTATCCCTGATAGATACTTACCTTATAACTGGAAGTTTGTACCTTTTGGCTGCATTCCTCCAATTCCCTTTCCCCCACTCCCTGCCTATGGTAACTACCATCTGAAATCATTTTCTATGGGTTTGACGACTTCTTGGTTTTGTTTTGTTTTTTAAGATTCTACATACAAGTGAGGTCATTCAGTACTGTCTTTCTCTGTCTGAATTATTTCACTTAACATAATGCCTTCAGGTTTTTTCCATATGCTGCAAATTGCAGGATTTCCTGACTGATTAATATTCCATTATATATACATCACAACTCCTTTATCCATTCACCATGGAGATAAGGAATGAACCTTGAATGGGCTCATGGATGCATCTCAACTCATCACCCAGGAATTCAGAATTTTATGTTGAGTGAGTGTTAGACAATTTTTAAAATTCTTCTCTGAGGCAAGGCTGTGGAGGTTCTTTTTTGTTTAGAGGAGCCAAGCAAGCACAGTATCTCTTATTTACCCTGAACCAGCAGTTCTCCAGTAGCCTCACATGATCTGTGGGCAGCATCAGCGCAAGGACTCATTGCTGCAGGCTTTGTATAGCTGCTGCTGGAGTGTGCTGGCTCACTCCAGGTGCATTGTGAGTGCTCTGCTGAATGAACGAATGAATGAATGAATGAAGAAAACACTTCCTCCACTCTCTTTGTAAAACTTCCTTCTCTGTTTCATTGATTCCTGGTTTTCTGTCTAACTCTCTGGTTGCTCCTTCTCAGTGCTCTGTATGTGTATGTGTGTGTGATGTCCATGCATCGAGACACACCAGTGTTTCCTCCTTGCTCACTTTCCCGGTGTTATTTAAACTTCACTTTGCTTCTCCTCTACATTCATGCTCCCTAAGTGGAGACCTCACTCAGAAATACAGCAGTGTGGTTTCACATACCATGTAGTGCTGTGACACCTGAATACCTATCTGCAAGCCTTATGGCAGGGCTCTAGAACCACACAACTATTTGCCAAGTGGATATTTCCATTTAAAGTTTCTTATGTAAATCATGACATTCATGATTCAATGAATATCCTTATTTTCTAATTTTTTTCTTCCTTTTATCCTCCCCTTTATGTACTTCCTGGGACCAGAATGGTTATCTCTGCATCCTAGAGTATTTATCTTCTCACCTAACTACATGGCAAGCACTGATACCTATTTTGTAATAATTTCATGTTCATCTGCTTCTTGACACTATACTAATTCCTATCTTAATGACTTCCCATTCACATGCTGCAGGAGCATACCAAGTACTGTCTGCCTACATTTACTCCCTCCCCCTCCATTGCCACATCACTTTCAGGGGCCCTTTTTAAAACACAATGTGATCATGTTGCCACTCTACTCAAATTTATTTTTTCCCTTTAATATATCAAATTGGGATTTAAATCTTGAGTTTAGTCTATAAGGCCTTCCACAAACTACCCTACCCCTACATTTCTAGCTGCACCTTCTGCCATCATGCCGTAGGCTTCTGTAATTTACACCTAACAACTTGTAATCGAGTTTTATTTTTTTCATGCTTCCATGTCTCTATTCTTCCTTCTCCATCTGCCTGAAATATCTGTCTGAATCCCTTGTCCTCTCTCTGCCTATCTCCCTACTGTTTATTTCCTCAAATTGTGTTCAGAACTACCACCCCCCACCCCAGAAAACATTGTTTCCTTCTCAATTCTGCTTTGATCTGTGTAATGGATAAGCTACTCTTTTCATTCTCATGTCATTCTAAAAGCCTAACACTTATCACATTGTATAATCATTTCTCCCACCTTTAACTCTTTGGAAGCAAGAAACTCCCTATTCAACTTTGTATTCCCTGGACGTATCATGTACCTGACACATAGTAGACACTTAGTAGATGCTGAATGGATAAATACACAAATTCATACCTGGAATTTAATTATGGTTTGGAGATGAAGAAAAACATGATTCTGGTAATGGACAATTTGGCTCTGACCTATTGTGATTTTTCACACATCATTCCAGATATTTAGATTTCAATGATAAGATTAAAAGCATGGTATTGATATAGTCATGATAGCAAAGCAGGATTATGACTTTGGATTTCATGTATCACGTTTAGTGATTGTTTTCATTAGTCTTTGGGTTTTATGTTCATGTGAAACTTGGACTAAACTGAGCTGCTTGAGTTTCATTATGAAACTAAATCTTGTATCTCTTCATAGTAAAGCCTCAGTTTAAAACTCAGCAGTTTCAGGGGATCATTTCATAAAAATGTCAATTCTTGCAGTTTTGGAGTTGAGTGACAGCCAACAGTTTTAGCAAAACATCTGAGGGAAATTACTCACCAGTCCTTCACAAATGGTGAGTAAAGCATAGCAAAACTGAAAAGTAGAGATCTCAGTTACATTATTTTAGCTATAAATTAAATGTGTTTTAGACAAAAATTCTAATCTCAGAAAAATTTATGACCTTAAAATATTCACAGGGTCATCTAAAGTTTTTGACTCACCACTACAATTCTTATTCTTCTTTCATGTCAACATTTCAGGGAACCTCTAACCCTGATCCTGGGTTTCCAGAATATTCTCATTTATTTGTAATTTCTTTTCCTTAAAAGAAAACTGGCTTGAAATAGCTTAGAGCAAACTTATTTCTTATCCTCCAGGTGTCTTATTTTTCACTCATTGGCACTGTAATGGAAGAGTTTATGCTCTGTTTAAGATGCATTCTATATAGGTTATTTCAAGTTAAAAACTGTATTAATTATTCAACAGAAAGCATGAATACAAAAGACAATTTATCATTGGACTAAATTCTTAATATCTTGAGTATTTCACTTGCCAAAATCAATGTGAAATTTTTATGATTCCTACATTTGATCTCCTATTAAAACATGTCTATAGCTTTACATCATTTATAATGTCTGTGTTACCATGACTTACAATCTATATGAAAAGACTTTAAACTGGATTAATGTTATCTTCTGGCACATTTTGACTTGTTCTAATACTTTGTCTTTGATTGCTCACTAGTTTCTTTGTATCATAGCATGTGCTTAATTTAATATAAGGTCAATCTCTTTAAGGGGCAGGTTTTACAGTGTTCCTGTAGTGTTACTTAGTCTCACTTATTAACTTTTGTTGGCACTGGAAGCAGTGTTGATCTGTACAATTGACTAGAAATGAAGCAATATGAATATTTTCAAGGATGCACAATGTATGCTGCTACTTTTAAAAATTATGAATTTTCTGTAATCTTTTACTTAAAAATATATGTATGATTATTTCCCTATAAAGAACATACATGAGCATCTGAGTTAGATGTCATCTAATTTCCATGAAATCACCTGTTTTAGCTGGGCTACAGAAACCATACCAATAACTGGAGGTGGTAAAATGTAATATAAGGGGCAGTTGACGTCCAACATGAAGAAATGAGATGTTCTGTGGACCTGATTCCCATTGACACTGGTGAAAGTTATTTTTTTTAAAAAAACAACCATTTAAAGACTCTGAGAATGGTCATTAGTGTGTACAAATGAAGAAATATTTACTCGAGAAAATCTATATAGGTTCTATAGGAAAATCAAGAGTCTATGCTATTTCAACCATAACCACTCCCTCCATCCCCTCTTGTAGTAGTCAAGAATGCAGTGCTCTCTCTGTAGGAGGAGCTACTAGTAGGAAGAGCTTGGTGTCAGCATTTCTCATCCTGCCACTGCTGCCGGTTCCTGAGGCTAAGTTCTGGGTAGGTCTTGTTGAGAAGTGAGGGACTCTCTTCCTGTGCCCAGTCACCATTCATTATACAGAGGTTCTATCTTAGAGGGAGCTGCTGAGACTACATGGACTGTGATTGCCTTTTCACTGGCCTATGAAACATTGGTTCCATACTAGAAAAGACAAGCCAAGATGAGCTTAGCTTCTGCCCATCCCCATTCAAAAAGCATGCACCTCTTAGAGTTGGAATGGAAAAATTGCAAATCATGTAACTGGTTAGAGGTTAATATACAAAATATATGAAGAACTCATACAACTCAATAGCAAAAAAACCCCCCAAATAACAGTGGACAAATGACCTGAATAGACATTTCTATAAAGAAATGATATTTCTTCATGAACTCCTCCAAAAGTAGTAAAGACCAATTCCCAACTTATTTTATGATGCTAATATTACCCTGATACCAAAGTCATTACAAGTAAAGAAAACAATTAGTATCTCTTATGAAAATGGATGCCAAGATCCTAAACTACGCACTATTAAGCCAAATCCAACAACATATATAAAAAGAATTATATACCATAGTCAAGCAGAATTTTTCCCAGGAATGCAAGGTTGGTTTAACATTTAAACTTTTTTAAAATTTTTTAGTTACAATTTACTTTCAATATTATTTAGCATTAATTTCAGGTATGCAGCATAGTGGTTAGATAATTATATATTTTATGAAGAGTTCCCCCAATATTTTCAGTGACTATATCCTATGTTATATTAATATGTAACAAGTAATGTCATATATGTATCAGTAAATAAAATTAACATCAAGATTATTTCAATAGACAAAGATAAAGCATTCCATACAATTCAACCCTTTTTAAAAATTGTTGTTCAAGTACAGTTGTCTCCATTTTCATCCCACCTCCCCCCCCACCTGACCCATAGCTGCCTCCCACCCTCTAACGTACCCTCTTTGGCTTTGCCCATGTGTCCTTTACACATGTTCCTTGATGCCCCTTCCCCTATTATCCCTCTCTTCCCTCCTGTCTGGTTACTGTCAGTTTGTTCTTTATTTTAACACTTTTTCATGATAAAAATACTAAACAGACTAGATATGAAGGGAACTTTCTCAACTTGGTAAAGCACATCTATAAAAACCCACAGCTAATATCATACTTAATGCTGAAACACCATATAATTTTCCTCTAAAATAATGAACAAGAAGACCAGGGTGGCTGTTTTTATTTCAACATTGTACTGGAGAGGCTAATCAGGGAATTAAAAAGAAAAATAAAAACTACTTAAATTGGAAAAAAGATATAAAGCTAAATTCATAGGTGATATAATCTTTTATATAAAAAATTTCAGAGAATCTTCTAAAGACTACAAGAACTAATAAAAGAGTTCAGTAATGTTTTGGGATATGATATTGATATATAAAAATCAATTGTTTTTGCCCAGATTCACAATGAACAACTTGAAAATGAAATAGACATATAGATCGATGAAATAAATTGAGAGTCTAGAAATAAAACTAGGTGTCTCTGGTAGGCTGATCTTAGGCAAGGGTGCCAAAACCATTCAATAGAGAAAGAATAGGCTTTTCAACAAATCGCTATGGGACAACTTATTAGCCACATACAAAAGAATTAAGTTGAACACCCTATAAAAATTAATTTAAAATGAATTGAAGACCTAACTATAGAGTGAAAACTATAAAAACTCTTAGAACAAAACATAGGAGTAACTCATCATGACTTGAACATGGCAAAGAATTCTTAGATATTACACCAAAAGAACCAGGAAGATAAGAAAAAAATAGATGATTTGGGCCTCATAAAAATGTAAAACTTTTGTGCTTCAGAGATCATCAAGAAAGTAAATATACTACTAGCAGAATGACATACATTACTTGCAAATCATATATTTGTTAGAGGAGTTGTATCTAGAGGGTATAAAGAACTCATAACTCAAAAATAAAGAGACAAATAATATAATTTTAAAACAGAGAAAGTTATGAACTTTGAGTGACAATGATATGTCAACGTAACTTCATTTGTAGCAACAAATGTACCACTCTGGTACTAGATTTTAGTAGTGAGGGGATGGTGAGTTATGGGGGGAAAGGGTGTCTGTGCGAAAGCTCTGTAACTTCCCGTTAGTTTTGCTGTGAATCTAAAATTAATCTAAAATATGGGTTATTAATTTTTAATGGGTAAAATCTCTGAATAGACTTCCCTCTAAAGAAGATAAATACATGAGGAGATGCTCTATTTCCTCAGTTATCAGAGAAGGACAAATTGTCCTATATATTTTACCACTGATACAAAAATATGAAAAAATATTTAAAAAGCATTCAGCCAAGGACAACTGAAACTCTACCTTAGTCTTGAAAATATGGTCAAGATAAGATAATTGTATTGAAATATTTTTGAAAAAGTATCATATTAACACACTGACTAGTGAGAGTGATGAGAATTGTGCCTGAGTAGTTCATAAAGGGTGTTCTCCATGGATCTAGAATATAGGGATCCAGAGAGAACATATTGCTGGTGTTTATCAAGCAGTAACCAAGGAGAAGTTCTATTTGGAGGAGATAAATTGTGTAGCCCTTAGAGAAAGTCACTATTTCATAAGGCAGGAAGAGTTGATTAATCTTTCCAGAGCCAGTAATTAATAGCCATGGTCACAAAGTCACTTTGAACTTTATTTTTTTTAAGGCTCCAATTTGAAAGAGCAGTAATGTTGGCCAACCTGAGCAGTCCATTATCTGATATTCTGATAAATGAATGAGTCAGTATCCTGGTTTATACATTACTTACTTATTACTTCCTTCCTTGAACATATAATGCATAGTCACAGAATGGGTCAAATATGCATTTGCAGTATGTAACTCTGAAATTTAGTGGAACCCTAAGCTTCTCTGCCTGAGCAGGTACCAGACTCATTCTATGCCATCACATTTTAAGAGCAAAAATGATCAAGAGGACACAGCCTCTGGATGAATTTCTTTGGTTAAGTGAAATCACATTGTTTTTAGAAACACATTTTTAAATGTATGCAAACATATAATATCAACAACTGTTTATTCAGTATTAAATATATGCCAGGTACCACATTAATGAGGTTAATTACTCCATAAATGACACAGAATCCTCATAAATATCTTCTAGAGTGGATACTATTGTTCAGACTGACAAAGAAAGAACCATGCTTCCCATCTTCATTCTAACAATGAGGTAGGGAAAACGTAGACAGAGAATATTAGGCTCAATTATCACATAGCCTGGAAGTGGGAGGCTAGGGATATGACCCTAGAATAAGAGTGATCTAAAGGCTCTAAAGACCTAAAGATTGAAGTCCAAGTTCTTCACTACTAGAAAATATGGTTAAGTCTACATACATATATTTAGCTCTCATATTAAAATCTCTTTTCTTGGTAAAAATAAATAAATGCAAATTTACTCTGACTGGGTTATGTCACTTAGCATAATGCTCTCCAGGTCCATCCATGTTATAGCAAAGAGTAAGATCTCTTTCTTTTAATGGCCAAGTAGTATTCCATTGTGTAAATGTACCACCACTTTTTCATCCACTCATCTACTGATAGACACTTGGGCTGCTTCCAAATCTTGACCATTGTAAAGAACACTGCAGTGAGCATAAAGTGCACATGTTTTTTCAAATTAGTGTTTTGAATTTCTTTGAATATTCCCAGGAGTGAAACTGCTGGGGCAAAAGGCAGTTCCATTTTTTAATTTTTTGATTTAACTCCATACTACTTTCTAAATTGATTGCACCAATCTGCATTCTCACCAACAGTGCCCCCTTTCCCGCTAAGGATCTCCTTTGTTCCACATGCTTGCCAACACTTGTTTATTGATTTATTGATGATAGCCATTCAGATAGGTGTGAGGTAATATTTCATTGTGGTTTTAATTTGCATTTCTCTGATAATTAGTGATGTTGAGCATCTTTTTGTAAGTCTATTGGCCATCTGTATGTCTTCTCTAGAGAAGTGTCTGTTCAGGTTTTTTGCCCATTTTCTAATTGGATTATTTGTTTTCTATGGTGTCTTGTCGAGTTTTATAAGTTTGTTATAGATTTTGGATACTAACCTGTTATCAGATCTATCAGTGAATGAGTTCTCCTATTCAGTGGGTTGTCTTTTCATTTGGTTGATGGTTTCCTTTGCTGTGCAAAGACTTTTTAGTTTGATGTAGTCCTATTTATTTATTTTCATTTCCTTTGTATAAGTAGATATATGAGAAAAAATATTGCTACAGAAATGTTTGAGATTTTACTATGCTTTCTTTTAGGATTTTTATGGTTTCAAGTTTAACATTTAAGTCTTTAATTTATTTTGAGTTTATTCTTGTGTGTGGAGTAATAAGGTGATGTATTTTCATTTTTGCATGCATTTGTCCAATGTTCCCAACACCATTTATTGAATAGACTATCTTTACCCCATGGTATGTTTTTTCCTCCTTTGTCAAATATTAATTGACTATAAAAATGTGGGTTTATTTCTGGGCTCTGTATTCTGCTCCATTGATCTATATGTCTGTTATGTTGGCACCACATTGTTTTAATTAATATGGCATTATCATATAGTTTGATATCAGGTAGAGAATCTAATGAACAAAATTAACTAACCAGAAAAATAGAGACAGACTCATGCTGCTGTCAGAGTGGAATTGTGGGGCTTGGTAATGGAGGTAGAAGGATTGGGAAATAAAAAAGAGAGAAAGTACTGATGGATATGTACAATGGTGTAGTGATTGCCTGGGGAGAGATGTGGCAGAAGGCAGAGGAGGGTATAGAGGGGATAAATGGTGCTGGAAGGAGACTTGACTTGAGGTGGTGAACATGCCATGCAGTGTACAAATGGTATATTGACTTATGCACCTGAAACCTGTACAATTTTGTTAACCAGTGTAACCCCAATAAAATCAATAAAAAGAAAAAGAAAAAGAAATGCAAATATCCTTACCTACCTACATTAATACAAAAATATAAACAAAGTAAGAAAATATAGCAGTTTCTTTTCTTTTCTTTTTTTTTACAGTTTCAGTCTTGCTCAGGAATGTACTTATTTATTTTCTACTTTTAAAATATTTTTATTGATTATGTTATTACAGTTGTCCTGTTTCTTTTCTCCCCTTTATTCCCCTCTACCATGCATACCCCTCCCCACCAGCATTCCCCCCACACTAGTTCACGTCCATGAGTTGTATATATAAGTTTTTTGGCTCTCCATTTTCTTTACTATTCTTAACCTCCTTCTAACCTTTCCCCCCATTCTCTCCCTCTCCCTCCCCTCTGATAACCTTCCACATGATTTCCATCTCTGTGATTCTTTTCCTCTTCTAGTTGTTTGCTTAGTTTTTGTTTCTGTTTTTTAGACTCAGTTGTTGAAAGTTGTGTTTTTTTGTCATTTTACTGATTATAGTTTGGTTTTCTTCTTAGATAAGTCCCTTTAACATTTCATATAATAAAGGCTTGGTGATGATGAACTCCTTTAATTTTACTTTATCTGGGAAGCACTGCATCTGTCTTTCCATTCTAAATGATAGCTTTGTGGGATAGAGTAATCTTGGATGTAGGTCTTTGCCTTTCATGACTTTGAATAGTTCTTTCCAAGCCCTTCTTGCCTGTGAGGTTTCTTTTGAGAAACCAACTGGTAGTCTTATGGGAACTCCTTTGTAGGTAACTGTTTCCTCTTCTCTTGCTGCTTTTCAGATTCTTTCCTTATCTTTAACTTTGGGTAATGTAATTATGACATGCCTTGGTGTGTGCTTCCTTGGGTACAACTTCTTTGGGACTCTCTGAGCTTCCTGGACTTCCTGGGTGTTTATTTTCTTTGCCAGATTGGGGAAGTTTTCCTTCATTATTTTTTCAAATACGTTTTCCATTTCTTGCTCTTCTTCTTCTACTTCTGGCACCCCTATGATTCGGATATTGGAATGTTTGAAGTTGTTCCAGAGATTTCTAAGCCTCTTCTCATTTTTTTGAATTCTTGTTTCTTCATTGTGTTTTGGTCGAATATTTATTTCTTCCTCCTGCTCCACACCATTGATTTGAGTTCCAGTTTCCTTCCCCTCACTGCTGGTTCCCTGTATATTTTCCTCTATTTAACTTTGCATAGCCTTTACAGCATGACAACAGTGTGGTGGTTACCAGGCTAGGAGGTGATGAAGTGAAAAAGGGGTAAAATATATGGTGACAGAAGATTTGACTTTAGGTGGTGGGCACACAATGAGTACACAGATGATGCATCATAGAATTGTACATTTGAAACTTATTTAATCTTATCAAGCATTGTTACGCCGATAAATTTAATTAAAAAAATTTAGTGAGGGAATATTATGAACAATTTTATTCTCATCAATTCAATGACTTAAAAAATTGGCCATTGTCTTTAAAACCACAAACTACTAAAGATTAATTTAAAAAATAGATAACCTGAATTTCCGTAGCCAAAAAAAATAAATTTGTAATTATTGATAAAATCCCCCTCCCCAAATTCACTGTTAAAGAGCTTCACTGGAGAATTTCACCAAACATTTATAGAATAATTAACATAAATTCTATATAATCTTTTCTGGATGATAGACAAAGAGGCAACAATTTCCATCTTATTTTATGAGGACAATTAATCTTTATAGCAAAACCAAAGATTGTATGAAAAAACATTGTAGATCTGTGTTTTTCATGAATGTAGATGCAAAAATCCTCAATAAAATGTTACCAAATGCAGTCAGCAATGTATAAAAATATGGAAAATGATCAAGTAAGATGTATTTCACTTATGCAAATTGATTCAACATTTGCAAATCAAGTAATGTAATCCACTATCACAACAGATTAAAGAAGAATCATTACATAATTATATTAATTGATGTAGAAAATTAATTTGACAAAATACAAAACCTAACTTTCAGGAAGTTTGGAATAGAGAATAACTGCCTCAACTTCACGTAATCCATCTACAAAAATTATGGCTAACATCATACTTAATGGTGAAAGTCTAAATGCTTTTCCTCTAAGATTTAAGAACAAGGCAAGAATGTCCACTCTCATTACTTTTTTTAACTTAATACTAAAATTATTGCCATTGCATGTAATAAGGTAATGAAAGGAAATAAAGTGCATATAAATAGAAAGAAAGAAATAAGACTATTCTTATTTACAAATTACATGATTGTCTATATATAGGACATTAAAAAATCCCACAGTACTAACTGATATGGCTCAGTGGATTGAGTGCTGGCCTGAAAAACTGTAAAGTCACTGGTTTGATTCCCAGTCAGGGTACATGGCTGTGTTGTAGACCAGGTCTCCAGCTGGGGATGTGTGAGAGGCAACCAATTGATGTTTTTCTCCCACATCAATGCTTTTCTCCTCTCTTTCTCTTTCCCTTCCCTTCTCCCCTAAAAATAAAAATTAAAATAAATCCTGAAGTACCAACAAACAATTTTTTCTTAAACTACTAAGTAAATTCATCAAGCCCATAGGGTATAAGATCAGCATACAAAATCAATTGTATTTCTATCTACCACCAATAAACACATGAATACTGAAATAAAAAATAAAATACCATATACAACTGTACAAAAACTGAAATACTTAAGTGTAAATTTAACCAGAAATGTATGGAATTTGGATGGTAAATGCTATGAAACTCAAAGGAGATTGGAGATACATACTATGCTCAAAGATCAGAAAACTCAGTATTGTAAAAATGTCACTTTTTTCCTAAACTGACATATAAATTTAACACAATTTCTATCAAAATCCAAACAAAGATATCATAGATATTTAAAAAGATTATTCTTCCATTTCTATAGAAAGGCAAAAGAACTGGAGTATAAGAACAAGTTTAAAAAAGGAAACTGGAAGAAGTCACTATACTGGATATTGAGGCTCACTATACAGCCGCAATAATTAAGGAGTATGGTAGTGGTGAAGTAACTGACATTTGGATAAATTCAACAGAATAGATCCCTACGAACTGCTTTTTAGAAAGATTTTATTTTATTATTTATTTTTACTTATTTATTTTATTTTTTAATGTTATTCTATTATAGTTGTCCCAATTTTTACCACTTTGCCCTCATCCACCCAGCCCACCCCCTGCTCCCACACAGTTGTCCATGTCCATGAGTCATTAACACATATTCTTTGACTAATCCTTTCTCCTTCTTTCCACCAATAATCCCCTCCCCGCTTCCCTCTGGCCACTGTCAATCTGTTCTATGTTTACGTGTCTCTGGTTCTATTTTGCTTGTTAGTTTACTTTGTTCATTACATTCCTCTTATAAGTGAGATCATATGATATTTTTCTTTCATATGAGATCTTTCAATTACTGGCTTTCTCTAATGATAAGTGATGGCTTATTTCACTTAGCATAATCTCCAGTTCCACCCACGCTGTCACAAAAGGTAGGAGCTCCTTCTTTCTTTCTGCTACATAGTATTCTATTGTGTAAATGTACCACAGTTTTTTAATCCACTCATCTACTGATGGGCAGTTGGGACATTTCCAGCACTTGGCTATTGTAAATAGCACTGCTATGAACATAGGGGTGCATAAGTTCTTTTGAATTGGTGTTTCAGGATTCTTAAGGTATATCCCCAGCAGTGGAATCACTGGGTCAAAAAGTGGTTCCATTTTTAATTTTTTGAGGAAATCCATACTGTTTTTGACAGTGTCTGCACCAGTCTGCATTCCCACCAATAGTGCACTAGGGTTCCCTTTTCTCCACATCCTCTATAGCACTTCTTGGTTGTTGATTTATTAATGATAGCCATTCTAACAGGTGTAAGGTGATATCTCTTTGTGGTTTTAATTTGCATTTCTCTGATGGTTGGTGACATTGAGCATCTTTTCATATGTCTATGGGCCATCTGTATGTCCTGGTAGGGGGAGAGTCTATTCAGATCCTTTGTCCATTTTTAATTGGATTATTATAGAGGGAGATGGAGAAAGAGAGGGAGAGAAACATTAATTGGTTGCCTTTCATACACCCTTAACTGGGGACCTGGCCCAGAATCCAGGAATGTGCTCTGAGCAAGAGTTGAACTGGCATTCTTTTGATGCACAGGTTGGGCCCTCAATCCACTGAGCCACACCAGCCAGGGTACCACATAACGGAGTTTTAACAAAAACGCAAGGGAATTCAACAGATGAATGGTAGCCTTTTGAAAAAATGACATTGAAACCACTGAATACTTATGGCTAATTAAAATTAACATGAAACTAAACCTCATGTTTTATATAAAAATTAACTCAAAATGGACCCACTAGATTTAAATATGAAATTGTAGGTCTTATGGAAAAAACAACAAGAGGAAATCTCTGAAATTTAGGGCTAGACAAAGTGTTCTTAGACATGATACCAAAAATATGATCTATGAAAGGAAAATTGATAAATTGCAACCCATAGACATGGAAAATTTTGGTCTGTGAAAGGCCCTGTTAAAATGTTGAAAAGACAAGCTGCAGATTGGAAGAAAATATTTGCAAATCATATGTATTTGGAGACTCTAGAAAGTGCTAAAGCCAGTATATTTTGCTCCAGAGCAAAATGATAGTATCATTTATCTTAGTAACAGTCAATTTGAGAAGATTAGGATCTGGCATATTTATCTACATTTTAAAAGCAAAGAAATGCAGGTGCTACATGTTTAAGGGACCTTTACACAGGTACAAAGGTACAAAACTGGGTAATGAGGTGACAAGAAAGAGAAACAAATATCTACTAGATTGGGACCCCTTCCTTGAGGCCACATTCAGTTCCCCAAGCATCAACCACTCATTATGCCAAATTTAACTGAATCTTCCAAAGGGCACAACTCCTAGACTAGCCACAGGACCCACTCTTTGCTTTCTAGAAGTCCACTTCTCAAAAATAACTAGGCAAGTATGCTGGGACAAGATTATGGAAAGTTTTGTATTCCACATGAGGAGATTCAATATTATTTGATTAGCAATATCATTGAATATTGTTGAACAAAGAAGTACTTTAGTGAGTTATATCTGTTCTGAAACATAAAGAAATTAGATCAGCAGGCTTTAGTTATGAAATTGCTACAATAATCCAGTTGAGAATTATGAAGAAATTAACTAGCATGTGATTGTGAAAGATGGGAAGACAGGGACAAGTATTTATTAGTTACCTCCCATAGATATTGGGCAATATAAAGGTATTTAAAATAGCATTCGCCATGTGGGCCCAATTTAATAGTGACTTTTGTAAACTATAAAATAAAAGCCAGGGTTAGCAATGAGACACAACAGCAAATGTTT
The DNA here is from genome assembly GCF_019186645.2 of Phyllostomus hastatus. NCBI lineage: Eukaryota > Metazoa > Chordata > Mammalia > Chiroptera > Phyllostomidae > Phyllostomus > Phyllostomus hastatus. The sequence goes on along the minus strand of NW_025334017.1, from coordinate 5,751,154 downwards.
GTTGATGCAAAAGTGATTAAGCAGTAAAAAATAATCCCCTGGCTTTATGGAATTTCTATCTGTGAAAAGAAGGTATACAAAGAATATAACAAATTTTGTCCCTGCATTTTATCAGAATTCAAACAGACTCAAGAATGAATAGACAGATAAATGTCCCATCAAGATGAAGTTCCCCTTGTGTCAGTAAGACTTCATTATAAAACAGTTCTTCATATCCTCAAGACCAGCTGGTTCCTGTTGGACACTCACCCATTGCTAAAATGATCCACAGCCCCAAGCAAATATATCCTGTCTCTGATGGACATTGGATAATAGCAGTATTAAAGTGAATGTAATACAATAAGAAGAGCAGAGCCTGTGAAAAATGGAACTTATGAGATGGAGGAAATTCATTCACTTCTGTTTAAATGGACTCTGCCTTCACTTTGAAAAGAACTGGCCATTCTGCAAGGATTAAAAATGAGAGTTATAATTCTAGAAAACTATACATGAAAGGGGTGGGAGCTGTTATAACTATATTATTGGCTCTCACACCTTGGTGTGTGTAAGAATTACCTGAGAGATTTGTTAAAGTGCAGTCTCTTAGGCTTCACCCCAGTCCTCCCCTAAAGATGCTGATATACTAAATTTGGAATGGAATACAGAAATTTGAATTTTTATATTTTCCAATCCCCCACACACCTGGTTTATTTTTATACACTATAAATATCATCTGACAAAACACTTTATGAAACACAGGATCGAAGAACACACATCATCATGTTGCAGAAGAAGGAACAGTCTCAGAAAATGTAGGTACTTTGTCCAGCATCACACAGTGAATTAACCTAATATATTTTGATTTAACCACCAGCCATATACTGTCCTGTTTATCTTAGTCCAGAAGAAAACATAGCAGTGGCAGGCCAATGTGTTAACATCTCTTTGTTTATGATTTTTTGGTTGAGCTGTAAAGTCCTTGACATGTGTATTGCTGAATGCTGCGATCCCATCTTGTCCATGCCTTGGTTTGACATGAAGTCAGTGTAAGCCCAGGAAAGAAATATTAAGAGACAACTTTAAACCTTTTGTTTTCCTATAAATACACCTCAGGGTTATATTCCTTTCTCTCTCTAGTTGCTTAAATCTTTGCTAAGTGGAAGATGATGGTCTGATGAGAACATATATATCAGGATTGCGTCCTTTCCTTTCTGGGCACCCTCACTTTTCTACCACTTCTCTTATTAGATTAAAATAACAAAAGCATTTGTTCATAGCAAAAACACAGATGTCTCATGGCCAAAAAAATGTGGATAGAATATTACATTTTTCTAAAGCCTGTTTCTTATTAAGCCAGACTTGATTGGTTTTAGACCCAAGAGACATCGGCCAGTGCTTATTTCCATGGCTTCCTTAAAGTTATATTCCCCCAGAATCTTTCCCTTTCTTATTTTCTCTAGGAAAAGTAACTGAAAGAACACATTTTCAACCTTGATGCTATCTCCTGAGAGGTTAGGAGAATCAGTTAACTTTTTCCTCTATTTGGACTGTCAGCTTCAATATTCTCCCTGATATTACTTTATTTTTTTAATCACAGTCTCCAAGCAATAGCAAATTTTTATTCATGCACATGATGACTGTGATTTTCTAGATAGAGTTTTGTGCTTTGGAACTTGAATTGCAATGCAATTATCTTTCCTTTTTTTACCCTTGCTTTCCAGGGAGATAACCCTACAAATTTTGATTTTCTAGACATAGTGGCCTTCTTTGAATTGCAAATTTTCTATTCCTTTATATTTTTAGGCTGAAATTTTTATATTGTAAAATGCATTCTTTTAGATTTATACACATGGACATGTGTGCTGATATGCATATAAACATATATGTTTTTAATGCAAGTATACAAGTGGGCAATAACCCCTGCTCAGCAATACTTTGAAGGTTTGTTTAATTTCAACATTTCATATACATGGAAATACAAGAGAAAACTCTTCCAGTCCTTTCCAAGCTGTGACCAGTTAATTTTCCATGTCCATCAAGGACTTCATCATGATCCAAATGAGTGCATTCTATCCTCAGGATTAAAGTAAAATTTCAATATTAATCAGTATCTCAGGTTAATTTTAGAAAGTGGTGAATGGAAGGTTAGTGGAATATTGACTATGATTTCATATTAAACTCAGAATGTTAAAATTAGGAAGAAACTTGGAAAACCCTTATACTTTACTGATGGTTTGTAAGAATCTGATGAGAGATACAGCTTCTCCTCCTACTTTCCAAACTATATGTACAGTTTTACACACACACACACACACACACACACACACAAGCATCTGTCAGTGAAAATTTTAGTAGGTTTTCTGTGTACCTATAATTCTGATTTAAAAAACCTGAGTATTTTAGCACTTGTTGAGGATAGTTGGCACTTACTTTATCACCACTGAAACCATCACATCTAGTATAGTACTTAGCACATAGTAGGCACTGAATGAATACATGTTTGATGAATGAATGAATGAGTTAATAAATAAGTGCTTGTTCTTCATGGAAAAGAAAATTATTTTCTTTCCTTTTTTAATGCCACAGTCCTAATTGTTAGAACTGAATTGAAATTTACTTCCCTATGTGTTAGAACTCTGTAAAAATTGACCTACTATTAAAAAACAAACCATAAGTGTACACTTGATTTAACTGTGGAAATATTTGAATAAGTTACAAAGAATCATCTCAATTTCCCAAACTAAACATATTCTTAAAATATCCTGCATGTTAGATAGTGTCTATAATCTCTCTTGACCCTAGTTATACAGTTATAATCCCTTTCACACTTTATATATCCTCTTCTTAAAAGGTAAATCAGAAAGCTAACAGCTCTCCAGCTTATACTGCAGTCAGTGAAGTAGGAAAATTACCAAATTTAATTTGGGCACTCTGTTTAAATTTACTTTCATCTTTTGTATATGCTGATTGTCATAGAGATTTATTGCACAGTAATATAAAAAGCCAATGGTCTGGGACACTCTTCCCCTTGCTGAAGGTAAATGGAGACCCAGAATCTCCAAAGAAGTTCTGTATATTTGAGGAAATCAGTGTCCCTTCAGTCAAACTACTTGAGCTTCTAAACTAAACGTATTTTGAACATCTAAAATTGCCTTACAACAGAAGGATTTAGGTGGGTGAAATATGAAAATCTATCTCAAAAGTCTCAAGTCTTCTAATTCCTAGATAGATGATCATCATCTTTATAATTCCACAGTGGGAGCATACTTGAAACTTGAAACTAAATATTGAAGAAGAGAAGACTTCTGGACACATCAAGTTGTAATACCCCTTTTGACCAACTCAATCCATAAAGATGAGTATTGTTTATCTTTTGAATTCATGGGGCTTCTAGAATATGTATACCCACATCTTTTTTTTAAACAAATTTGGGGTATTTTTTACCACTTTTTTTCAGTATTTTTTGTTTCCCTTTGTTTCTTTCCTTTCTCTCTGTAATTCCCATGTTGCATATGTGGGCACACTTGATGGTGTCTTACAGGTGCCTTAGTTTCTGTTACCTTTTCTTTAGTCTTTGTGCTCCTCGAACTGGGTAAGCTCAATGGATTTGTTTTTAAGTTTGCTGACTATTTTCTCTGCCTGCTCCAATCTGCCATTGAAACTATCTAGTGACTTTTCCATTTCAGTTGTAATTTCAGCTCAGATTTTCAGTTTAAAAATAATTTGCATTTCTCTAATTATCTCTATTTATTTGTACATTGTTCTAGCTTCCTTAACAATTTGCCATTGGTTTACTTATATAGCTCTTTAAGCACATACAAAGCAGTTGATTTAGAATCTCTAGTAAGTCCAACATGCGCATCCTTAGGAAAAGTTTCTATTTATTACTTACATGAAAAGGTGGCCATGTGTCCTTATTTTTGCATGTTTCATATTTTTTGGTTGACAACTGGGCATTTTGAATATTATAATGTGGTAAATCTGGAAACTAGATGCTTCATCTGCCTTAAAGTTTATATTTGTCATAAACTTGTTATAACTGTAGCTATTTGTTAGATGATTTTTGAAAAATATTTTTAAAAGTCCATATTGTTATATAGAAAGAGGGAAAGGGAGAAAAAGAAATGGAGGGGTAGAAAGAAAAACAGAAGGGGAAGTTGGGGAGAGAGACAGAGGGAGAGAGAGGAAGAGAGATCGAAAGCGAGCAAGTGCTCTCCTAGTTTTTGTAAATTGGCTCTGTGCTGGGCATGCTCCCTCAGCACTTAATCATCCTGTTTGTAACCCTGCTGTAGCCTTTAGTTTCTACCGGCGCTGAGTCTAGAGATCATTTCAGAAGTAAAAGCTGATCAAGTCCTTTGCCCATGTTTTAATTGGGTTGTCTTCCTGGAGTGGAGTCACATAAGTTCTTTACATATTTTGGAGATCAAACCCTTGTCTGAGGTATCATTGGCAAATATGTTTTCCCATACAGTTGGTTCTCTTTTCATTTTAATTCTGTTTTCTTTAGCCATGCAGAAGCTTTTTATTTTAATGAGATCCCATTTGTTTTTCCTTTATGCCCCTTACTATAGGAGATATATCAGTGAAAATATTGCTGCAGGGAATATCTGAGATTTTCCTACCTATGCTCTCCTCTAGGACTTCTATAGTGTTATGACTTCATATTTAAGTCTTTTATCCACCTTGAATTTGTTTTTGTGTATGGTGTGAGTTGCTGATCAAGTTTCATCTTTTTGCATGTAGCTGTCCAGATCTCACACACCATTTGTTGAAAAGGCTATTTTTACTCCATTTTAGTAAGAATAAAATAAAATAAAACAAAATGAGATTTTTTTTAAAAAGAAGTAAAACCTGAAAGTCTTTTCAGGTCTTTTCTGAGTTATGTATAGTTGTGCATGTGGCTTTCTAAATTCCCCAGCATATACATATTTCGGTTTCTCTTCAGATCGTATAAGTCTTTCCTCTTTTACTAAATTCCCCCATATACACAGGTATTTTTAAATGCTGTCATTCTCCAGAAAAACTTTCTTTCCAGTTTTTCCTCCCAGTCTTTCTATCTCTTATATGCCTCAACTGCAGTCTTTTGCCCATAGGTTGTTTCTCTGCATAACAATGTTTTAGGTAATGCCCATTGCTTTTCTTCCTTGAATGAGTTTCCAGTGATACAAAGTGATACAAAGTGATACAAAGACAAGTCCTTGTATCCATCCTTCAGGTAGTCTCCAAACAGGTTAGAACATAAAAACACAGTTGTTTGTAAATAAAGTCTGCTCTGCTCTCTCTGGAACCAGGGACCAGTTGTTTTCAAGACTATCACTAAGCTAGGAAGGGAATGGGGCAAGGACAAATAAAAATATCAGAAAAATTTTCTACCCTTTTTAAGTCACCTTTTTTGATTCAGCAATCAGTTGCTATAAATTTTTTACCATTTCCCAGAGTTATATTTGATTTTGACAGTTTTGTTTATGTTCCTGTTTGTGTGAGGTATAGGCTTTTGGAGCTGCCTACTTTGCCAGATTGTTGATGTCACTCTTTCACAACAAATGAATGCTGGGGCTGCCTTCGACCTCACTCATGGATTATGGCCTAAAAGGTTTTTGGGCCTGATCAGTGTTCACCCTTACTTCATGGAACATGGATAAAATACCTCCAATTCATTAAAGGTTTATGTGCTAAGTCCAATATCTGAGTCATTTCCTATTTGACATCTCTTGATTATCTTTTCCATTTAGAGTTGTTTAGCTTTTACTTGTTCTATGTATGCTGAGTAATTTTGGATTGTATCCTGGGCACTTCCAATGTTATATTTTGGGATTCTAAATTCTGCTAAAATCCTTCAGAGAATGTCAGCTTTCTTTGGTTTATGTGCAATCAATCCAGATTGTTTTGGACCAGAAGTCACGTTCTGTGTTCTATGGTTCTAATGTCACTTTAGTTTTTTCAAAGTCTTTGAAGTGTTGTTTGGTATGCAACCCAAGGGTCAGTGTGGAACCTGGGCTATGGTATGTACTATAGTTTTGTTCTTAAAACCTTTGCTATGTGGATTTGGGTTAGATCTGCATGTACAGCTTGGGGAGGACCTAAGATTTCACACATGAACTTAAATGACACCTTTCTCCACTCCCCTCTATGCCTGAAATCCCCCAGAGTCTCTGGCTCTGATAGGTCCCTTTTCCTGGTTTTCTGGTGAGATTGATATGTTTTAGCCTTCTTGTATCATCACACATTTTACCATTAGATACGTTTGGGGCAAATCAATATAGGAGAGAGAAAAAATATGAGTTTGGTGCACAGGAGGCCCCTTTCCTACTTATTCTATTCAAAATGGAAGATTTCTTTTTCTCTGAGATTTAAGTGCTTGCAAGGCTGTCAGTTCTGCTGCCGACACCAAAGGCATACAGCCTCAGGACTGGGGCTTGCCGGAAGCAAGGTTGGTTTTGTAAAACAGGAATGAAAGAAATGGTGATCTACCCTCATGCGCTGTTCCGTAGGGCCTTCCTTCATGGCTTTTTTGACCAGAAAATGTAACATCTACTTGGAGCTTTCCTGTCAGCACTCACTTCCCAGTTCCAAAGTTCAAGGTGTCCTAGATTTTAACATAGTTTAAGCTTGGCCATCTCTTTATTTGACATGTCATATTAATCATTGGATTCTCCTTCAGACTGGTTATATAACATCCTTTATTACATTTTCTACCTTTCTTCTATGCCAAAACTTTGGTTCTGAGGCTCAGAGGGTATGATGATTACACATGTTTTATTCCACATTAAATCACAACACAGAAAAACAATAGTGATCTATTACATGGAAATGGTCTGAAAAAGAGCTCCCTATCTCACCCCATTTTATGCTTATATAACATATACATGGTTTTGAAGATCATGGAGCAATTACACATTACACCCTATTTAAATCCTCATTTTTCCTTAAATTTACCAACAATTACATAGTTAATGTTCACTGTTAATGTTTATGTCAATGTCTGTACTCATTTTGGTTTCTAAATCTTTTTCTCTACTTAATTTTTCAGGAAACAATCATTGGGGCATTATTATTGCTGACTTTCTTGCATGTTGATAGAAATTCAAATTTTCTGGGTTGAAAATTTAAATATTGAGGGTTAAAAATTGTTGGCTCATGTTTTTTTTTAAATTCAGTATTTTAAGTGTTTAACTCTATTTCCTTTTGATGTAAAGTATTGCCATTAAACAGGCTGATGATAATATAATTTTCTTAATCAGTACCTTGCTCTTTCTGCTTACTTGCCCAAAGTTTTCTTTGTTTGTTTGCTTTAAAAATCTAGTAATTTCACTAGAATCTGCGTTGGTACTCTTCGTGCTGACTCAATAGTGTCATATATGTGCTATATTCTTTCACTATTATTTTTCATTTTCAGAAAAGTTCCCTTAAATTTTAACATAATATTTGTGGGTTTTTTTCAGTGTTTTCTATTATCTATTTTTCAGTTAGATGTTTTGGTCTATTCCCAATATTTTTCACTTTTTCCTCAATCTTTTTATTTTGTAGGGGACCAGAATATGCCACCCCAAAATATACCACTTGGGCATAGTAATTATTTTGAGCTGGAGACAAATGAGAATCACCAGATGCAGAAAAAAGCCTTTCCATGTTAAGTCCAATTGTTCCAAAAGCATATGTTGAAAAGATTATCTTTGCTCTACTGTACTGCTTTTGCTCCTTTGTGAAATATTAATTTCCTCTAGTTATATAAATCTATTTAGAGGTTCTCTATTCCAATTCCTTGATCTATATGTTTGTTCTTTGCCCACGCTGTCATGACTACTGCAGTGTTAGTAAACCTGGAAGTTGGGGAGTGCCAGCACTCCTTCTGTGTTGTGTTGGCTATTCTGGGTCATTCTGGGTCTATTTCTGGGCTATTCTGAGCCCAACAGAGGGTTGGCCGTCTGTTTAAACTTTAGAATTAGTATGTCAGTATCTACAAAACAACTTGCTGGGATTTTGATTGTGATGGAATGAATTTACAGATCAAGTAGGAAAGAACTGACACCTTGACGATATTGAGTCTTTCTATTCATGGACATAGAATATATCTCTATTTAATTCTTGATTTCTTTCATCAGAATTTTTTAGTTTTCTTCATGTAGATCCTGTACATATTTTGTTAGATAAGAGTTACATATTGAGGACATTAATGTGAATGGTATTGTGTTTTTAATTTCTAATTCCACTTGCTTACTGCTGATATATTGAAAAGCAATTGACTTTTGTATTTTAACCTTATATCTTGTACCCTTCCTTATAATTCCCTATTATTTCCATGAGTTTTTGCTTTTGTTGTTGTTGAGTCTTAAATTTTCTACATAGATGATTAAGGCATCTGCAAACAAAGATGGTCTTATTTTTCTTTCTCAATTGATGTCTTATTTCTTCTTCTTTTATTGCATTAGCTAGTACTTACTTCCTGTATCATGTTGAAAAGCAGTGATAAAAAGGGTCATCCTTGCCTTGTTCCTGATCATAATGGGAAAATTTTGAGTTTCTCACTATTAAATCTGATGTTAGCTATAGGTGTTTTTCATAGCTATCTATTTTCAAGTAGAGAAAATTCTGTATTTATAGTTAACTGAGTTTTTATCATGGTTATTGGATTTATGTCAATTTTTTTTTCCTGAAACTACTGATAAGATCATATAATTTCTCTGTCTCTTTTTTTTTGCCTATTGATGTGATGGAGTACATTAATTGCTTTTCAAATATTGAAACAGCCTTGCCTACTTAGAATATATACTGCTTGGTTGTGGTATATACTTCTTTTTATACAATGTTGGGTTCAATTTACTAATATTTTATTGAAGGTTTCTGCATTTATGTCCATGAAAGATAGAGGTCTATAGTTTTCTTTTATTGATTGTTCTTTGTCTGGTTTTGGTTTTAGGGTAATGCTAGTCTCATAGTATTAGTAGTCTTACAAAGTATTACTTCTTTTATTTTAAAGATTTTATTTCTTTTTAGACAGAGGGGAAGGGAGGGAGAAGTAGAGGGAGAGAAACAACAATGTGTGGTTGCCTCTCCCACACCCCCTACTGGGGACCTGGCCTGCAACTCAGGTATGTACTCTGGTTGGGAATTGAACTGGTGAGCCTTTGGTTCCCAGGCTGGTGTGCAATCCTCTGAGCCATACCAGCAGGGCCAAAGTATTACTTCTGTTTCTATCTTCTGAAAAAGAATAGAAATTGGTTCCCCAGTGAACCCACTTGCATGTGGTAGAGTTTTTTTGAGTGTGGAAGGTTTGTAATTACTGATTCAATTTCTTTTTTTTTAATCATTTTTTAAAGATTTTATTTATTTATTTTTAGAGAGGGAAGGGAGAGAGAAAGAGAGAGAAACATCAATGTGCGGTTGCTGGGGGCCATGGCCTGCAACCCAGGCCTTGCCCTCATAATATTAAAGATTACTGATCACAGATGATTATAACAAATAAAATAATAATGAAAAAGTCAGAAACATTGTGAGAATTACCAAAATGTGACACAGAGACACAAAGGGAGAAAATGCTATTGAAAAAATTTTGCCAATAGACTCAATCCATTAGGGTTGCCACAAATCTACAATTTGTAAAATATGTAGTAATTGGGAACCACAATAAAATATAGTGGAATAAAACAATATATGCCTGTAGTTTTAGGCTTGTTTAGATCACCTATTTCTTTCTTTCTTTTTTAAAAATATTTTATTTATTTATTTTTTAGAGAAGGAAGGGAGGGAGAAAGAGAGAGAGAAACATCAATGTGTGGTTGCTGCGGGTCATGGCCTGCAACCCAGGCATGTGCCCTGACTGGGAATTGAACCTGTGACACTTTGGTTCACAGCCCGTGCTCAATCCACTGAGCTATGCCAGCCAGGGCTAGATCACCTATTTCTTGTGTGAGTTTGATAAGCTGTGTCTTTCCTAGAATTGGTCCATTCTTATAGGTTATCAAATTTGTGGGTATAGAGGTATTCATAGTATTATTTTAATATACTTTTAATCTTTATCCTGAAGTGATGTTCCCTCTTTCATTTCTGATGTTCATAATTTATGTTCTCTCTTTTGTTTTCTAAGGCAAACTGGCTGGAGGCTTATTAATTTTATTGATCCTTTCCAAGAACCAGCTTTTGTTTAATTAATTTTCTGTTGATTTTTGTGTTTAAATTTCTTTGATTTTTGTTCTAATTCTTTTTAAAAACAATACAGAGGTCCTTTTTTTTTTTTTTACATTTCTCATGCCATGAATTCATAGGCAATGTGTTCCAGCAGTTCAGTCTTCTTTCCCTTGGTTCTCACAAAGTGTGCTCTCTGGTTGGACAAGGCTGACGCTTCAGCTGAACCCAGGCACTTTTCTCCTTGGCTTCCTTCATTTTCCTTCACATGTTTCAGGAAGCTATCTTGGCAGTTAGAGTTGTTAATATACTCAATATATGCATTAATTCTCTTGGCAAGAATCTTGCTCATAACTTATTCACAACAATGCTCACTGCATGCTGGGTGACACTGTACAGTAGGCTCTTCCAGTTCTTCTATGGGAACATTTGTGAGGCATTTGCTTTTGAACAGTGCCCTTGATTTCCCTTGATTTCTACAATATAACCTTTCTTGAGCATTCTCACGCATGTGGCCCAAGTAACAATTGCATGTTTTCCAGAAGGCCTAGAGAACATGCGTAGAGTGGATGCTACATCTCTTTCCCTGTGTGTTCATCATTTTGGAGAATTACTGGAAAACAGTGCTTTTAGATGTGAAGCTTCTCCAAGTTTTATTTCTTTTATTCTGATTACTTTGGATTCAATTTACTCTTTTTTTCTAGTTTCTGAAAATAGCAGGTAAGATTATTAATTTTAAATTATTCTTCTTTTCTGATAATGTAAAACCAGTGCTATAAAATTCCCTTTAAGCACCACTTTCACTGTATCTCACAGATTTTGGTGTTGTTTCATCTTCATTTAGTTCAAAGGAATTTTAAATTTCTGTTGAGTTTTTTTTTTTGACTCATGTGTTTTTAGAAGGGTGTTGTATAATCTCTAAATATTCTGGGATTTTCCAGCTGTGCATCTGTTATTGATTTTTGTTTTATTCCATTATGAACTGAGAGCAGACATTGCATAATTTCTACCTTTTTTTCAAAAGTGTCAGGATTTGTTTTATAGCTCAGGCTCACAGATATTTGAATTTAGTTTTTGTGAACTTTTCAAGTGAGATTTGACTCAGTTGACTTTTTATAAACATAAATACTTTTTTTAGAACCTATTTAGTTTATATAAAGTTTATGAAAATATGAGAATTCTCATATATCTTTACTAGTTTCTCCTGTTATGATCATTTGACATCAGTATGTTACCATTATAATAATTAGTAAAGTAATGTTTATACATTATTTTGAACTAAAGTCCATACTTTATTCAGATCTCTCCCTTTTTAAAATTTAAATTTTAAAAAATTACCGTTTACTCTTAATATTATTTTGTATTAGTTTCAGATATACAGCATAGTGGTTAGACAATTATATACTTTACAAAATGTTCCCTCTGATATTTTCAGTACCCAATGAGCACAATACATAGATATTAAAATATTATTGACTACATTTCTTATGCTGTATTTTACATCCCCATTTCTATTTTGTAACTACCAATCTGTACTTCTCAATACCTTCCTCTTTGTCACCCTGTCTCCTGACACTCTCCCTTTGCCAACTAACAGTCTGTGCTCTGTATCTATGAGTCTGTTCTTATTTTCTTGGTCTCTTTATATTGTTCTTTAGATTTTACATAAAAGTGAAATTTTATAGTCCACCCCTGCTATAACAAATGGTAATATTTTATTTTTTAATGGCCATTTACTATTTATATATTTGATCTTTTTTTCCTGCTTCTTTTTAAAGAAGGCCCTTTAACATTTCTTGTAATGTTTGGAGGGCCAAATGTAATTTTAGGACTGTATAAATGTAACTGCTCCTTAACTAGGGGCAAGGAGTTCTGAATTTGGACCTTTGAAGGCAACCATGAGTCTGATATGACCCCCGGTAAAAATGAGTTTGACACCCCTGGCTAATGGAAGCTGTCTTGTAGGTAATTAACTGCTTTTCTCTTGCTGATTTTAAGACTCTCTCTTTATCTTTAACTTTTGGCATTTTAATTATGTCATTTTTTCTGTTCAATTTATTTGGGACTGTCTATGCTTTCTGGACTTGTGTGTCTATTTCTTTCACCAGGTTATGGGAAATTTCTGTCATTTTTTTCAAATAGGTTTCTAATTTCTTGGACTCATTGTTCTCCTTCTGGTACCCCCATGATGCAAAGTCAGTATGCTTAAAGTTGTTCCAGAGCATCCTTATCCTGTCTTCATTTTTTAATTATTATTTTTCATTTTGCTCTTCTGATTGGATGCTTTCTGCTGCTTTTTTCCTTTTAAATATATTTTATTGATTATGCTATTACAGTTGTCCCGTTTTTTCCCAACTTTATTGCCCTTGGCCCTGTACCACCCTCCCATCCAAATTACTCCCCTTAATTCATGTGCATGGGTTGTACACAGAAGTTATTTGGCTTCTCCATTTCCTATAATATTCTTAACCTCCCCCTGTCTATTTTGTCCCTACCATTTATGCTTCTTATTTCCTGCACCTTCTTCCCATTCTCCCCCCTCCCCTACCACGCTGATAACCCTCCATATGATCTCCATTTCTGTGATTATGTTCCTGTTCCAGTTGTTTGCTTAGTTTGCTTTTGTTTTTGTTTTTCTTTTTAGGTTTGGTTGTTGATAATTGTAGGTTTGTTGTCATTTTACTGTTCATAATTTTGATCATCTTCTTTTTCTTAGATAAGTCCCTTTAACATTTCATATAATGAGGGTTTGGTGAGGATGAACTCCTTTAACTTGACCTTATCTAGGAAGCACTTTATCTGTCCTTCCATTCTAAATGGTAGATTTGCTGGACAGAGTAATCTTGGATGTAGGTGCTTGCCTTTCATCACTTGGAATACTTTCCAGCCCCTTCTTGCTTATAAGGTCTCTTTTGAGAAATCAGCTAACAGTCTTATGGGAACTCTTTTGTAGGTAACTGTCTCCTTTTCTCTTACTGATTTTAAGATTCTCTCCTTATCTTTAAACTTGGCTAGTGTAATTATGATGTGTGTTGGTGTATGCTTCCTTGGGTCCAACTTCTTTGGGACTTTTTGGGCTTCCTGGACTTCCTGGAAGTCTATTTCCTTCACGAGATTGGAGAAGTTCTCCTTCATTATGTTTTCAAATAAGTTTTCAATTTCTTGCTCTTCCTATTCTCCTTTTGGCTCCCCTCTAATTCAAATGTTGGAACTTTTGAGGTTGTCCCAAAGATTCCTAAGCCTCTCCTCCTTTTGTTGAATTCTTGTTTCTTCATTGTGTTTTGATTGAATGTTTATTTCTTCCTTCTGCTCCAAACTGTTGCTTTGAATGCTAATTTCCTTCCTGTCACTCTTGGTTCCTTATACATTTTCCTTTATTTCACTTTTCATAGTCTTCACTCTTTCCTCTATTTTATGACCATACTCAACTATTTCTGTGAGCATTCTGATTACCAGTGTTTTGAACTGTGCATCTGATAGGTTGGCTATCTCTTCATCACTTAGTTGTATTTTTTCTGGAGCTTTGATCTGTTCTTTCATTTGGGCCTTTTTTTTTGTCTTGGTACACCTCTTATATAGTAAGGAGGAGAACCTTAGGTACTCTCCAGGGCAGGGCAACCCAAGTTGCTGCCCTGTGACACTGTGTGTGGGGGCGGGGTCTGAGAGGGAACAATGCCACTTGCTCAACTCTTGGCCGGCTTTCAGTCACTTCCTTCACTACTCACAAGCAAAAATCGTGGCCTTGTGGTACTGATTTCCAGGTGGGTGGTTTTGCATACATTCTAGGACCCTGTGGATTTCTCCAATGAATCCTCCTGTGTGGCTAGGTTTCTCTAGCTGCTGCAACCCCCACAGGTTTTTCCAGTGAGAGGTTTTGAGGCTTTATTTCCCTGCACTGGAACTCTGGGTTGAGTGGTCTGTCTCACTTTCCATTTGTTCCTCCTGGTTTATTTGCATGCAAATATGGGATCACCTGCTCCACCAGCCACCTCCACCCTGGTCCTCCAGCTGCCACCTTGCTTCTCCACCCCAGCTGCTCGACTCCACCCCTCCTACCAGTCTTTATAAATGTTTCTTCTTTAACTCCTTGGTTGTTGGACTTCCATACAGTTCGATTTTCTGACAGTTCTGGTTGTTTTTGTTTTTAAATTTGTTGTTGTCCTTCTTTTGGATGTGCAAGGAGGCACAGTGTATCTGCCTATGCTGCCATTTTGGTCAGAAGTCATTTTCTGATTCTTTGTATTCCAAATTGCTGATTTAATTCTTTGTTTCATCTACTTTATTGTTGATTCTCTGTAATTTATTCTTCATTTCAGTTTCTGTATCCTTCATTTCTGACTGGTTCTTTTTTATGGATTCCATGTACTTTTTATATGCTGTTGAAATTCTCACTAAGTTTCTTGAACATCCTAATAATTCCAGTTTTGAAGTCTGTATCTGGTAGTTTGCATGCCTGTGTTTCATTTACTCATTTTTCTGAAAGATTATCCTGATTTTTTCCATTTGGGATGTTTCTTTGTCTTGTCTTCTTCCCTGTGTTTGTTTCTATGTATTAGGTAGAGCCGCTGTGTCTCCTGGACTTGGTGGTAGTTGTTCTCTAGGACCAGTAGTGCAGCCTCTCTAGTCACCAGACCTGGGTGTTCCAAGTGCACTTCCCATGTGAGCTTTGTGTGCTGTCCTATTGTAGTTAAGTCTTGATTGCTGTTAGCATCACTGGGAGGGAATGACCCCCCACCCCCTCAAGGCCAATTGGCTATAAGGACCAGTTCTGACTGCAGAGGAAGAGCTGCTCTGCAGGGGCCAACCTCATGGAGCAGGACTTGCTTCAATTGGGCATTGGTACCTGTTGATTGTATAGCTCATGGTGGTGGTAAGGTGGTGATCTGGGGTGGTTTGCAGCTGTCCACTGGATGCACAGGCTCTGGGACCTTCTGGGAAGTATAAGTCAGCCACCACCTGTACTCTGCCTGGCACCAGCTGTCAGGAACTACAGAGCAATCTACAGATGGCTGCTACTTCTGCAGGGCATGGAGATGCCCAGGAAAAACCAAGCTTGGAACCAAGGCTAGCTGCTGCTAGTGCCAGGCCTGGGGCCACTTGGAAGTATGGGGTAAGCAGAGGCCAGATGCTGCTTGTTTGAGAGATTTTAAGAAAGTTTGAAGCATGAGGCAAGAGCAGCTGTTTGTATGAAAAAGCTACTGGAAACAGCTTGGGTTGGCCCCCTTCCTCTTTCTTTTCATTTAACCTAATGTTTTTTTACTGTTCTAATATACCATCCAGAACACCACATTACATTTAGTTATCATGTCACATTAACCTTCTTTTGGCTGCAACAGTTTCTTAAAATTTAGTTTTTCTTTTTGATGACCTTGACAGTTTTGAGGTATCCTAGTCTAGTATTTTGTAAAATGCCTATCAATTGCAATTTGTCTTTTGTTTTTCTTGTGTTTAGACTATTTAATGGGTTTTGAGAAGAAAATCATAGGGGCAAAGTGCTATTCTCATCACATCATACCAAACTACAATATAGTATCACGATTTATTATTATTATTATTATTATTATTATTATTATTATTATTTAAGATTTCATTTATTTATTTTTCCAGAGGAAAGGGAGGGAGATAGAGAGAGAGAGAGAAACATCAATGTGCAGTTGCCGGGGGTCATGGCCTGCAACCCAGGCATGTACCCTGACTGGGAATCGAACCCGAGACACTTTGGTTCGCAGCTTGTGCTCAATCCACTGAGCTACACCAGCCAGGGCTACGATTTATTATTAATGATGCTGACATCGATCACCTGGCTGAGATAATGTTTATTGAATTGCTCCACTTAAATATATTCTTTTTCTACCCTTTCCATACTAAATTTTTAGAAGGAATTTGCCATACTGAGCCAACAGTTAGACTCCACATCTTTCAAGGTGGAATATGCACTCAAAATTCTTTAAAATCTTTGCATGGGTGATTTATCTGTTCTCCAGTTAGCATTTTTGACTTTTCAAAGTTCCCTGATTTATTTTTCATTGTAATGTTAGAAAAAATATGCTGCTTGCTTTTTGAGTTTTCCTACCTCTATTTCCTTTTCCTGTTTTTATCAGAACTTTTTATTTTGTTTCCACTTTCTTCCATCCTTTTTTAATTTTAACTCCACTCACAGTTATTTCTCCTCTGTTTGTCTTTGACCTACAAAGGAGCATCGCTTATCTGTTCCTAGAGTTTATGCAGGCTTAGCTTTTCTAGCCCCTTGAAATCTCACTGCACTTACCCAATGGGCAGAACTCCTTCCAATTTCAGCATTTTCTAACGGGCCTGCCGAATATTCCAGTGAATAGTTACTGTGTCTTAGGAGTTCTGTTCTTTTCTGACCTATCAGATTCTCCATGTTCCCTTTGTGCCCCTTCTGCACAGAAGCTATACCAAGAGGGACTTATGACAGTTAATAGTTTTATTCTACTCTTTATAGTCTGGGTTATTGGGGATTCCTGGTCCCCAATAACCCAGACTATAAAGAGTAGAAGACTATAAAGATGGTTAAAATATTATCCAAAAATTTTCAATTTGCTTTTCATTGTTTTTTTAAATGTATTTGTATGCGAATGTGTTTGTGTGGTATATGTATATGCTGGTGGCATATGTATAAATTCACAAAGATCCAAAAGCTATGATATCAACACTTTTATTACTTTTTCAGAATCCTGCTCTCTCCCCTAACTCCTTTTCTGATTGGTTATTTTTTCAACTGCTTCTAATAAAACTACACATATTTAATGTGTATGATTTGATGAGTCTGGACATATGCATACACCTGTTAAACCATCACCACAATCAAGGCAATATCCATCACTTTCAGAAGTTTCCTTGTGCCTCTTTTCCTTTTTAATGGGTTATTGATATCATCTTAAAGTAGGAGCCTGATAGGACCACATCTGTAAAATCATCAAAAGATGTATTTATCTTTTCTTAATTACTTTGCTGAAGTTGTCTTTACTTTAAAATTGTGTCTGATTTGTCTATGCATGCACACATACCCATACATATAAACACATATGTATCACACTTACAGTCTCAAACACATTTTCACATGAATTCATACACACACCATTCAGACACACATGCTTACATGGGTTTATACACATAGTCCCACACATGCCCACACACATCTATGGATGAACACATGCATATAAATGTCATGAAATGTTTTATAAGTCAATTGATAGGACTATAAATCAAGTATATATATTTTAAGTGCAATACTTGTCCTTTACTGCCTACAAAAGCCCATACATAGAAAAGATTTCAACATGTATTTGTAGAAAGAATGCAAGAATGAACAAATTAAATTTTTAAAAGGCCAATGATGTTAGTGAAATCTACTTTCCATGTAAGTTAATAAAAACCAAAAACTTTAAAAAACAGCATCTCTCCCTAAACTATAGCCCAATCCATCATCTAATCTCTTAGGTGATCTGTAGGTGAGCTAATCCTTCAACTATTTTTCCTTTTAACTAAATAAAATCCAATAAAATATAAAATACTATTTCCTAGGATTCTGAATTGAATTTTCATGAGATCTACAAAGAAATTTAATCAATGATTATGCTTGGGGATTTAAACCCATTATTGTTCCTTAATTTGCCTGATAAACAAAAACCTTGTGAATTCTCCCTGAAAAGATAATCATATACAGTATTTAAAGAGACTTGCATCTTTAGCTTAATTTGACTTAAAAATAAACATTTATGTTCTCATTAAATCTGTTCTACAGTTTTATTTCATTGATTTAAGGTTCTCTTAAAATGCACAAAACCGCTCACAGTGGTAATTACCCTAATTTCTAAAAATTCAGTCACAATTCAATCATTAAGAAGAGAGGCAAAGCTTCAGTCCATTAGTAGTTGTTTATAATAGCACATCTCAAATGATTAAACTGTAGATTTTTTTGGTAGGTCTTGTTTTATAAATTGAGCTAGTCAAGTAAACATAACATTTGGTAATAGTCTTCACAGGAACTGTCAAAATGACTTATTGTTTTTATAGTCCTGCATTCCTTCAGAATTAATAATACCTTGGTGCCCTTTATAACACTTATTATTGATGCCACGAAGTTTTCTATATTTAATGAGTAGATGTTTCATTATAATACATAGCTCTGTTGACAGATAAAAAATTTTTCTAATCTGTTTCTCTTTTTCTCTTGATTGAAGGATTGTAAATATGCAATTAGCAGTTGAAGTAGAAGTAAAAAGAAAATATCAGCTGTCAAGTATTTCTACTGAAAGAAATAGGAGGCTTTAAGCTAAGAACAGCATGACAAAAGATAAAAACATCCTTGCGAATAAGGGTGAAAGTTGCAAAATGTATAAATGTTTGATTTTTCTTCTATGGAATAATTGTAATCATTGTCTTCTATGAAACAGAAATTAATGAAAAGACACATTATTTTCCCATAAGGCTGGTTGAGGTCAAGCTCTCATGCTTCTCTACTGATAGTCATCTTATAATTTCCATATTTAATTGCTTTTTAGTATTTTTCAGTAATGAAGGGGTCACTAGCTTTTAAGAATAGAAGAAAATAGAAAATACAACTATGGGAGTTTGTAATTTATAAAAGTGATCTCAGTCAAAATAACAGCTAGGAATTCTTGTTCACTGCCAGTGAGAGTATTTTTTTGCTCCTTTCAGTTTATCCAATGAATCTTAAAATGACAGAAAGGCTTTTATGTTTTGATGTCTCAATTATACTCATTAATTTTTCTGTGACTTTTTTGTGTCATTATTTTGGATAAATATCTACCTTTTATTAATAAGACCTACACTTTCAACAGATTGGCAGATACAAAATGATTTGTGTGACCTATCCATAACAGAAGCATATTTTCTATTGATGGAGGAAAATGTAATGTGCAAATATATCACAGAGATTTGTCAATTAGAAATGCAAGTAATTCCATTGCTAAATAGTATCTTATTGCAGTTTATTTTATAATAAACCACAAACCAAATAACCAGGGAAGTTTAGTTTGTTTGTGATTTATGAAGAACAACCCTTAATTTTGATAAAAAAATTTTACTTTTCACCTCACTGAAAAGTAAATTCTTTCTTTTTTTAAAGAGACAAGGAAATTTTACATTATTTTCTGTTAACTTTGTAGTCTCATTGTTATGTCTAAGTATTTGATTGACTTGGAACTTTTATTTGCATATGCTATGAGGTAGGGATCTAGCTTTACTTATTTCTACACAATAAGCCATTTTCCTCTGCAACTGTTATAAAATAACCCATCTTTTCCCTAGCGATTTGTAAGGCCATCTCTTTCATTTACCAAGTTCCCATGGATGGATAAGGCTGTATTGGGCTTTTTATGCTGTTTCATGACTGTTCCTTCATCTTTCTGGATCATTTTTTATTGCCATGACTTTGTCAGAGGTTTTATACCATTGTAAGGTGTGTTTCCTCAATTCACTTTTATGTTTACTTAAAAAAATTTACTTTAGATACTTATAGAAAATTTGTTACATGAATTTTAAAGCTAATCTTTTCAAGTTCCCCCTAAAATTTTGATGTGAATTGCCTTTAATTTGAAGATTAATTTTGTAGGGGTGCAATGGGATTGTTATGTTTGTAATATTGAGTTTTCCTGACTAAGATATTTAAAAAATAATTCATTTAAATGCTTTATGTCATTACACGTAGTTTTGACAGCTTTGTGTATTCTCCATTTTTTTGATATTTAATATATTTTTACTTCTTAAGTTTTATTTTTATTAGTTTTTGGTGGAATTGAGAAAACATTGAGTTTGTAAGGAGGTCTATCTGGACATCTTGCTAAGGTCTTTAATTGTGAAAGAATCAAAAACTGTCCAGGACTGAAGAGTGAAAATCAGCTCTAACTGAAAATGCAAAAAGCAGTGCTGCCATTCATAAATCAGCATGGGACAGCAGACACAGATAAAGCCAGCTGCAAAGTTAATAACATTGCATCACCCAAGGTCGTGCTGCAGTTGTAAACTGCCACGTAGAACCCACTTTGAGTGATTACAATGCCCTCCCCAATGATGTCTCAGATCTGCTTTGCTTATTCCATTAATTATAGGAGATAGACAATTGCCACATTTACCTTAAGACAGCACCCAATACCTTGTGAATTCCTGTGTCTTTAAAATCCTTAAAAACAGGGGCCAATCTAGACTTTTTTCAGAACCTTTCAGAGGGAATCAAGCCTAACACAAAAGGAATCCCTCCTTCCTCTTCTTTAATAACTTTCCATCTTCCTCTGAAATTTCTTCCTTGAATGGAAGGGAAAAAAGATTTTTTAAGTCAGACTACTAATTAGGCTCTACAAACGGTGTTAGCTTATTTGCTCATTCTTTTGGGGTAATTATGAAGATGCTCAAATATTTTTCAAAACATGAGGGGCTTTTTTGTCTTTTTCTTTATAATTGTTATCACTTTTCTTTCCCAAATGCATTATTGGTAAGGACTCAAATGCTATTATGCTGAGCAAAAGCAAAGATAATAAACATGCTTAAGTAGCTCCCAGTCTTATCAATGGTGAGAAATCTCATCTAGCTCCTTAACTGAAAAGGGTTCATCAAACTCATTTGGCTTTTTACCTTAAAAGAAATAAAGTCTCAAAATTATTATTATTATTATTATTATTATTATTATTATTATTTTGGTTAAATGTGTTTACTAAAAACTTTTGTAGCTGGACTTTATTAAGTTAAAGAATTTCTGTCTTAATTTTATCATTCATTTATTGTTTTGTTTTTATTACAAAGGAATTAACAATTGTTTTTTCTTTATTTACTGAGCTTTTCCTGATATATTTGGGCATTTTCTAATGATAAGCCACTCTTGCTTAACTGGAATAATCCAAATCATATCATGATGTCCCTTTTTTAGATATATTTTTTGCATCATATTGTACTTTGAATTTGCATTTCCCTAGTGACTAATACTAATGAGCATTTTTATGTGCTTTTGGTCATTTGTATATTTTCTCTTAAGTGGAGTGAAGAGTTAATTTTACATTCCAGATACAAACCTTTAAATATATGTTTTCCCAATCTGTGGCTTGCTTCTTAAATTTCCATATATAAAAAGCAGAAGTTTTAATTTTGATACAGTTTAATTTATTAATATTTATCTAATGCTTGTAGTTTTTGTGTCTTATCTAAGAAATCTTAGCCTAACATAAGATCTAATGACTTCTATTTTTACTTATTAGAAGATTTATAGTTTTGGGTTTTACATTTAAGTCTATCACACATGCTGAATAAATTTTCTTTAAAGATTTTATTTATTTTTAGAGAGAGGGGAAGGGAGTGAGGAAGAGAGGGAGAGAAACATCAGTGTGTGGTTGCCTCTTGTGGGGGACCTACAAGGGACCTGGCCTACAACCCAGGCATGTGCCCTGACTCGGAATCGAAACAGCAACCTTTGGTTCGCAGGCTGGCACTCAATCCACTGAGTCACACTAGCCAGAGCTGAGTGTATTTTTATATTTGATGTGAGGTAGGTGTTAGAGTTCATTATTTTCTCATAAAAATAATTGTTTTAGCATCATTTGTTGAAAAAGATCTACTTCTTTTGAATCATCCTGATAACTGTCTGAAATTAAGTGTTTATATGTGGGTCTATTTCTGGATGTTATTTTGTTTGATTGATACATAATTATGCCAATCCTGCACTCTTTGGATATCTGTAGCTTTATATTTCTTAAAGCTAGATAGTGTAACTTCTTCAACTCAGTTCTTTTATAAAATTATTGTGGGTATTCTAAGTCTTTCATATTTCCACATATATTTAAAAACTAGCTTTTTCTACATGTAAAAGCTTTCTGGGGTTTTGAATGGAATGGAAATCCATCGAATTCATAGATTAATTTCAGCAAAGTTAATAGCCTGACAATATTAAGTCTTCTGATTCATTAAAAAGTATTTATTTAAGTGATCTTTATCTTTTATAAATTTCAATGTAAAGAATTTGTATTTATAAAAAGCACATTGAATAGTTAAAATTGCTGTTAGAGTACCTATTAAAAAAGAAATATCTCTTAGGTTTTAAATTATAATTATAACACATTCTTATTTTGACACAATTAATTTATTTTTACCTCATTGCCACAATGCCTAACAAAATTTTTCCAAATTTTGGCTTCCTTTACCACTTAATAAAATATGAATTAAATGTTACTCTTAACAATTTCTTTAAAGAAATTTGAAATTTTAATGTTTGCCTTGAAATTGTTTAACAAATATACATTACCAAGACACAAGTTCAAACAAGTGAAAAATCTAAAGTATATCTGTGTAATTAGAAATTATCTGGTAAAAATTTTAAACTATTTCACATTTGTATATAGTGCAATTCAAGCAAGAATTATCTAGTTCCAAGGTACTACAATGTTTGGCATTTTTTATCAGACTACTCATTAGCTTTACAAACTATATTAGTTTATTTGCTCATTCTTTTGAAGGTAATTATGAAGATGCTCAAATATTTTTTCAAAACATGATTTTTTTGTCTTTTTCTTCATAATTGTTATTAATTATAAGCTTCAAAATATAGTTTTATTCTTTTCAGCAAGTTATCACTAAGGAAACAAATATTTTGTAAGTGCAAATTTGCTGTACACAGAACTCTAAAAACCAGGTAAACAAAAATGCAAATGTCAGATAATTATGTTACCAATATCTCAAAGACTGAAATCAGGAAAGCAATGCAAAAATAGAAATACTCACTGAGTATTGTTTTTTGAAATCCAGAACAATTGCTTCAAGAAATAAGTAATAATAAAAACAGGTTTGATTAATATGCTATATCTTTTTAAGCCTAAGCAAACTTTCTGCCTCAGAGAGAACAATTCTGACTTTTACTTTCTTAATTTTTTTGCCCATAATAAGATCCAAGTTTAAGCCGTTTTTAATAGAATTCATAATTTAAACTCATATTTCTCCATAGGATGTTTTCATTTCTGTACATATGTTCAAACTAGCAATTGAGTAATTAGTATAAAAAGTTCACCCTGGCTGGTGTAGCTCAGTGGATTGAGCTCAGGCTGCGAACCAAAGTATCGCAGGTTCGATTCCCAGTCATGGCACATGCCTGGGTTGCAGGCCACTGCCCCCAGCAACCGCACATTGATGTTTCTCTCTCTCCCTCCCTTTCCTCTCTAAAAATAAATAAATAAAATCTAAAAAAAGAAAGTAGTTCTTATAAGGTACATAAAAAAAGTTCATAAAATAATAAATGCTGAATAAAATTACTGTCAACCAGTACCAACAAACTTCTACACCCAAGACTAAAAGTTACTAGTATGATTCTTCCATAAATTCAGATTGTTTACCAAATAATAGTGTCATAATAGAGGCATGGACACATGGAACAGACTGATAGCTGTCAGAAGGGAGGGAAATGCCAGGCAAGATGAAATAAATTGAGGGGATTAGTCAAAGAACATGTAGGCATAACTCATAGATGCAGACAGCAGTGTGATGAAAGCCAGAGGGAAGAGAGGCAGGGGGTAAGTGGAGGTGGGTAAGGGAGTGTGGGAAATGGGGAGCATCTATAATAGTATCAACAATAAAAATAAATGAGAAAAAACAGACAGAAAAATAACAGTGTCATAACATTCAAGAAGAAACCATAATGAGTCTTTCCAAGGTTTCCTCTTGTTGAAGTTGTTCTTCCCTTTAATTCTTTCTCAATTTTTTTTTCTTCTTTTGATCCTTTTCCCTGGTTTCAAACATCCTGGCTAATTTCTAAGAGAGCATGGCATTTCCTGGGAACAAGACAGTAAGTGACAAACTCACTATTGTAAAGAAGATAATAAGGGTCTTATTCAGTCCATTCCACAACATATTGAGTCCATGACTGTATGTGAAACATTTTTATAGTAGTCTTAGTAAAACATATTTGAGTATATTTTATTGACTCATCCTTTTTTAATTCACTTATATTTTCTTTTGTAATTTCTAACCTGCTTCAGTGTCTAGCTTTACAATTTTTTATTTTTCAACTTTAGTAGTTCCATTTTTGTCCTTTCTGTACATTTTTTCCTTCTCCTCACCTTCATGTTCATGTTTTCCTTTACCTTCTTGATCATGTGGAACAAATTTATGATAACTATGTCAATGTAATTTTCTGTTAATTCTATCATCTCTGATATCTAAGTTTGTCTTATTGATTTCTTTTAATCTCTTATGGATCATATTATGCTGATTCTTTTCATGTCTGGTCATTTAAAAAATTGTTCTGTTTATTGATTTGAGAGAGAGAGAAGAAGTGGGGGGACAGAGAGAGAGAGAGAGAGAGAGAGAGAGAGGAGAGAAACACTGATTTTTTGTTCCACTGATTTACACATTCAATGGTTGATTCTTGTGTGTGCCCTTACTGGAGATCTGCAACCCTGGTGTATTGGACAATGCTCAAACGAACTGAGCTACTCGACCAAGGACATGCCTGGTAATTTTTTATTGTATTCTAGATTATCTCATTTATGCTGGACATCTTTGTATTATTTTAAAGACTATTTGGCTTTGTTTTGGCATGCAGTTACTAGGATCTGTTTGATTCTTTTAAGAATTTTTTTTGTTGTTTTTTTTGTGTGTTAGTTCAGAATAGACTTTTTCTCCCTCATGTTCAATTAGTTCTGCTATTAGGCAAGACCCTTAATGGATGAGAACTCTATCTAATTCCCCATTCTTATGTATGAGATCTCTTGATTATGGCTGGTAGCAGCAGACTATTAACAACCTGGTGTAAAGCTGAGGAAATTGTTCAGCTTACTTTCTAGTGGTTCTATAGTGGTTTCCTGTATACACAGAGCAGTACTCAGCAGAAGTCTCAAAGGGATTCCTCTGCAGATATGCAGAACTATTTCTCTGTACAGACCTTCCTTTGAAGTACCCTGTCCCACAATTTTAGGATCCTTGGTTTGCTTGAGCACAAATTGCTGACTCCTTGATGCAGGGAGACTGCTGAGCTTGGTTTGGGATTTTATTCTCTATGCTGAAGCCTACAAACTACCTCTAGGAGGGAAGCTTGGTCAGCCACAATGCTAACCTAATTTTTCCCTTTTCTTGGAGATTACAGTCCCGCTCTACCTGTTTTCATATATTTTGGTTGATTTTATAGTTTTGTAGTGAAAGCAATTCCTGTAGCAATTTATTTCTTCATGGTCAAAGGTGGAATTTTCTAGTTGAAAACAAAGTTACTTAATATACTGCCCTTGTTGATTTTGAAGTAAATAATTTTACTAACCTCATTAAACAAGATAGACCAAAAATTTTCCTGTGTTTTGATATTTTCTGTAACAACATGTATATCTCATCATTAACAACTTGTTAGAACTTAACCTCTTGAGCCATGTGGGCCTGTTTTGTTTTTTGCTTTAAATCACCATTTTAATTTTAATTTAATTAACGTTTTGCATTAAAATTTTTATCTGTTTTTGTAACAATTTGACATGCTATGTTTTTCCTAAAATGTTAACATTTCATCTAGTTTTACAAATTTATTGATGTATAGTTTATATTTATAATCACTATTGAATCTCTAGTATTTTCTTACTCTGCATTTAGATTATTTTGTATCTTCTTTCAGTTATGTTTATTGCATCTTACCAAAGTTTTGTGTATTTCATGTGCTTTCTTTTTCAAAGAACCAGTGTTTTTTAAACATCATCTCTATTGAATTTTACTCTGGTCATTTTTCTCTCTGTCAATGAGTCCTATTATTTCTGTATTATTTATTTCCTACGTTTTTATTTGGGGTCTGTTGTGCTCTTTCTAGCTTCTTTCCCTATCTTCCTAATTACTGATTAAAATATTTTTAAATGCTTAAAAATAAAAAAGCAGAAAAACTAAAAAACTAGAAATTATAAATAGTTCACACATGGTAAAGCCACATGATTTAGAGATATGTGTAGAAATATTAAACTTTTAGAAATCAGAGATATAATATGTCATTTTATTTCTATCAGGTTGCAAAATCTTATAGAGTTATATACATAATAATTATTTGAGCCAACCATGTTTGGGGTAGAGGAGGGAAGGTAATCATATATTACTCATATTTCTACTTGAGTGAAAATATTTCAGAGAAGATTCTGAAAATCAAATTTAGAATGTGTATGCATAAAATCCAGCAGTCCCTTTCCTAGATACATTCTCCAGAGAAAATCTCCTTGAAGATAACTCCTTGAGGCCATCAAAGCTTTTGGTTTCTTTTGTTCACTGATGTATACCCCATATGCCTAGGCATATATTAGATGCTCAATAAATATTTTTTGAATGAAACAACTCTGTATCACACGTTACAAATGGCTATATGTGAAAATATTCACTGCAGCATGATTTGCTGTAGCAGGGAGCCTTCACTGGCTTCATTTACTGAGGGAACATGTAAATGAAATGTTAACAATGGCATTCACAGGAACACCAGGCTGCAGTAAGAAGCCGTGAGAATCCATGATGTGAAATGAAGAGTAAGCATCAGAACAAGATCAAAACAATATATCAATTTAAATTAAAAAAAAAAACAGAAAACAGAACTTTACATTTTGAAAGGCATACATTTTAAAAACATAAAGTGACTAGAGTAGGTAACAGAATGAAAGAGTGAGAATAGGAAATTAAAGTTAAAAAATTAAAAGGAAGACACAGCGGTATCTTTTGCTAACCAATAGTGGGATGCTATGTTACCATCTGCGCTATGCCTTCAAAGTCCAAGACAAAAAAATGTGTGCACTAATGTCATTTTAATTTGTTTTGGCTTTTAAAACATATAATTTAATTTACTAAATGACACAGCTTTTTAAGAAGGTGTTGGATTACAAAATTGCTTTTTTTGCAAATGAATTGATGCTATGCCCCAAACCAGGTATTTCTGTGAGATTAATGTACAATTAACAATCTGGCTTGCCAGTTTGTAGCAGACAGACCACCTGTTTGTTTTGGTCATGCAAATCCAGTATTGTAAGTAATCACATCATTTTACAAAACAATTGAGGGCCTGAGTAGCCATGGAAATAATACACAAGGAAGATATCAAGTACACGTTTTTATGTAACTTGCCAAGACTGTCATCAAAACTGAAAGTTATTACCATTGGTTACCATCAGCTGTTGGCCTTTGACCTATTAGCAGAAATGTGAAATGACCGTGGAGTGGGCCCAGTTTGCAATTACACGTGTTGTTCCCACCCCACTTTGGTACCTCTGTGGCTGAGCAGTGATGACGAATGTCATGTTCTCACAGCAAGGCAGCACCCCTCTGTGTTAATCTTTAGACCTAATGGCCATTGAATAAAAACCAACATTTTTTATATATTGAAACATTTATTTTCAATAGTCTCATTAGAAATTGGTAAAATTAAGAGATTAAGAAGTACTAATTGGTAGTTACAAAATACTTGTGGGGATGTAAAGTTCAGAAGAGGGAACATAGTCAACAATATCGTTATAACTATGACTGGTACCAGGTGGGTACTTGAAATATAGGGTAGGAGGACACTTTGTAAAATATGTGGTTGTCTAACCGCTATGCTGTGTAACCAAAACTAATAAAAATAATGTTGAATGCAAACCAAAATTGAAAAGTAAAATATAAAAATGGGTAAAATGAGTAGCAAAGGGGAAAATGAAGCAGAAAATGCCCATTTGAATACTGCAATGTTTAGGGAAAGAACACAACTGGTTGCCAGACAACAGACCCACAGAGGAAGTAAAGTGGTCCTCTTGAGCTTGAGCTCCTCAAAGAGTTGAAGATAAGAGACCAGAATGTAAAGGTACAAGGAGAAAAAGGAAGATTACACAAGAAGTCTGTCCAGAAAAAGTAGAGCCATTGTTAACGTAATAAGAATGGTTTGCAAGACATTGATGAAATCTGGCAGCCAAGGAGAGTGGACTGGAACACAGATGCGTGAACAATGATGACCTCACTATAGTAGTCACTGGGGGCGGTAGTTGCCATTGAGTGAGCATGTCCAATGTGTGGCCATTGCATTAAAAATGACTGAGTATGAATATAGCAATGAATCTGCATAAGATTTTGTGTTCAGCTTGAATGTGCCTCTGCAGAAACTATTCAGATGATTCAGAAGGCTTTTGGGGTTGGTGCAATGAGTGCAGTGCAAGAAAAAGTGTGACACAAATGCTTCAAAGATGGTCAAGACCTGTTGACAGTGATCCACATTCTGGAAGGCCTGCAATAAGCAGTACACCTGAGAATGTTGAACGTGTATGGGATGAAATCAACAAAGATTGGCAACTGACAGTACGAGAACTGGAAGCTGATCTGGGGTGCCAGAAAACTGTGTCCAAGATTTTGAAGTAGGATCTTGGCATGACATATCTTATGGCAAAATTCATTTCATGGCTTCTGCTATGAGAGCACAAGGAACATTATGCAGCAGTTGCTAATGACTTGATTCAAACTGCTACCAATGAACCAGATTTCTCAATAAGTTATAACTGGATATGAATTGTGGGTCCATGACTATGACAAGACAAGGCCCAGTCTCCCAATGGAAATCACCTGGTTCTCCATACCAGAAGAAGGAACAACAAAGTCCCAGCAAGATAAAGACTATGTTTACTGTGTTTTTGATTGGGAAGGGGTTGTCCATCATGAATACATCCCTCCAGGCCAAGCAATTAATAAGGAGTACTACCTCAATGTTCTCTCTCAGTTGAGAGATGCAATATGATGAAAACAGCCCCAGCTGTGGGCAACTGGTGATTGGCAGACTCATCACAATGTGCCCACTCATGCATCATGTCTCATGCAGAGTTTTTCGGTGAAACATCACATCACCCAGGTGACTCAGCCCTCCTACAGCCCAGATTTGGTGCCTGTGACTTCTGGCTTTTCACAAAACTAAAATGATCTTTGAAAGGGAAGCAATTTCAGACTGTCAATGAGATTCAGGAAAATACAACAGGGCAGCTGATGGCAATTCCAACAAAGGATTTTGTGGAGTGTTTTGAACAGTGGAAGAGACACTGGGAGAACTGTGTGAGGTCCTAAGTTACTTACTTTGAAGGGGACTGAGGCATCATTGTTTTATGTACAATGTTTCTTGTAGCTTTTATTTTTTTCAATAGTTGTCTCTATTTTTCATATTACATGGCTTGATACTTTCTGGAAAGACCTCGTATCTTAAAGGTTCTGTTAAACAATGTAGTCTTTTCAGGCAAAAATAGCAGTTAGAAGAAGGTTTGGCTCTTTGCCTTAGAATTTCATGCTGCCCATCTGTCATTTAGAGTACAATGCTTGAAAAGAAGAGCCCTAATTTTCTGTTAGCCATACTTTGGGGAGAAGGAATTTAGAAAATAACACAACATTTCTGTTGTTTAAGGATTTTGTTGGATTCCACCTATGATTTTTCTTTCTATGTATGTGTTAATTATATCCACATAATTCTAGAAAATATTTGAAGTTAGTACTTCCTTATAGTTTATCTGTCAAGATATATTTTGAAAATATTTTATGATTCTATGTGTAATGCTTTAATAAAACATAAAATCTTAAACTCATAAGAATAAATGGAATTTTGAAATCCTTTAATCATATTTTCCTAATTTCTTTGTATTAAAGTTTTTTAGTTATAAAGTATATGAATGTATTTTCCTAGTAAAAATTATAGCAAAAAATAAGCCCTAGAGAATCTCTATTAGAGAACACCTTTTGGTGGTGAATGACTGAAAGGTTAACCCAAATAGACTTGGCACTCACCAGGATTCATTGATTTACATGCTGGAAGCCCTTGGCTTACCCAGGATTTCAATCACGGCAGGACTCTGTGTCACTCTTTGTATAGACTCTGAAACCACCACCGCCTAGCTGGCTTGTTCTGTGGCTCTCCCTCCAATGTGGCAAGATGACTGCAATGGCTTTAGCTTTGTTCCTTCTAGTTTCATATTTTACAATAGCTTTTAAAAAGTTTCAAGAATTGAGTTTCATTTGTTTTGATTTATAGTCCTGAGCCAATTGCTGTTTTATGGAAGTGGAAAACACTGATTGTTTGGGCCTCATTTGCGTGTTTCAGTCTTGGATGTGGAGAGTTCGGTTTCACCCAAGCAAGTTGGTTGACACAGAAGGTTTCTCCAGAAATGAAATCAGTGTGCTTTAAGCAGGGGCAGTCAGTACTGGAGGGTAAAAATAGTAGATCTTCACTGTAGCCCCATCTCCTTCAATGACTTCTACGTTTTGGCCACTTTCATCCATTTTACCCCTCTCTCCACCCTCATCCTCTGGCAATCACCAATCTGTTCTCTGTTTCCATGAATGAGGGTTTTTTTTTAATTCTACGTATAAGTGATATCACATAGTATTTGTTTTTCTCTGTCTTTTTTCACTTAGCATAATGCCCTCATGGTCCTAAAGCCTTCATGGCTTTTTGAATCTTTTGCTATATGATTCTAAGCATATGTTTATAGTTTTCCATAAGTAACTATAGTTTTTTTTCTTACTGTTTTTATTTGAGACACTAATTTATTTAAAATTTCTATTGTATGGTATGAGTAAGAATCTATCTTCATTTTGTTTGTTTTAAATTTTCTCAATTCCACTTATTGGAAAATGTATCTTTACCTTAGTGATGCGGAATGCATACCAAATTCTTGTATATGCATGATTCTGGGGTCAAAATTCTAGGGTTTTAAATTTTTTATTTTGCTGCTTATTAGAGTAAAATATCTTGTTCTTTATTGTTAAAATTGCCATGGCTATTCTGATTCCATAAATATTAAGAATAAACTTAGCAATAGGCATAAGAAACATTTTTGTGCATTAGTATGGAATAGATTGAAAATTATAGACAAATAAAAGGAAATGGACATTTTTATAGTATTCAATATTGTCAAACATTAATGTGTTATGGCTTTCCATTTATTTCAGTTTTCTTTTTTACTAAGTAAAACTTTACTTTTTTCCAGAAAAGTTCTAACATATTTCCTGCTAAACAATTTTCCAAGAACTTAGTAGTTTGTCACTTCTGCTTTTATATAACAGCTATACTTAAAAACTATCAATTAAAAATTTATCAGTATATAATAAACATAAAGAAAAATGCACATACCATAAATATTATATAGTTGATGAATTTTCACAAACTAAACCTACCCATGTAACCAGAACCCAGAATACGATATAGAATATTATCATCACTTCAGGAGCTATAATTTCTTCTAGTCAATATCTCATACTTGGTGAATAATCTCTATTCTGGCTTTTTATAGCATAGATAAGTTTTGTTTTTTTAAGTAATTTACATAAAACAAGCATCCTGGATATACTTCTTTAACTCAGGATTTTGTGTGTGAGGTTTTAATCCATATTATTGCATGCAGTCGTGGAGATTTCAATCCATATACTTTGCTGTATGATAATATTCCACTTTATGAATATGTGATAATATCCTTATCAATTGTACTGTTAATAGGTATTTGGGTAGTTTTTTTAGTTTATTGTGAATAATGTTATGTTGTGATGCAGACCCTGGCTCGTGGGGTCTGCATCATTATGGATAAAATGAGACATTCACACAGACTACCCAGTCCAGTGGAGGAAAAGGGACAGCATGACTTTTCTCTCCAGGGGAGCAAAAGCCTCAGCCCTTGCTCCAATGAGCTTTTATTGTCTTACTGGGCACATTACAAGAAGGTCCTCATTAACTATGCACAGGCTTGCTTTAGGTGGTTACCTTTTACAGAAAACAAAGGAGCCAATGCTGCTAATCACATCACAGAAGAGGGATATTTGCAAATGAAAAGGCAAAAGTAGTTGAACCTGTTACACTCACCCTTGGAAGTGTTAGCATGTTTTTTAGGAAGTTGCTTTGCAGTAAATGTCCTCAATTCAGGGTGAGGGAGTTTTAGCAAAAAGCAAGACTCACAGTGGCCTAGGTACATTGCAGGCCTGATTCCCCACAGGAGAACCTATCTGTGGGCGTGGGTCCTGTGCATCTCTGAGTGGGAGCTGGGCCCACACCTTGCAGAGCAGCCTCCCACAATGTTGAATATTTTACTCAATGAATTTTGGTGAACATTTGTGTGCATTTATCTTGGTGCAATTGCTGGGTCATGGAAAATGCGTATGTTTGCTTTTGGTTAACATCGCCACGATTTTCCAGAACAGCTTATGCCACTTCACACTGCCATTGGTAATGTAGGAAGATTCTGTTTACTTCATATTCTGGATGACAACTGGCATTTTCTATCTGGTGGTTTATAGTCATATCTCATTGTGGTTTCACAGACATTCACTTGCCCAATAAAATTGAGTTTTTAAAATATTTTATTGCTTTTGAAATAGTGTCGTTTTGTGAAATACCCATTCAAGTCTTTCGACAATTTAAAATTTGCTTTCTCTGCTTTTTTCTTAGAAATGTAGAAAATCTTTTATTTTCTTAACATGAAGCTGTCATTGGATATATTTTGTCTAGGATCTGTGGTTGCTTTTTCACTTGCTTTATGTTTCCAGGTGCCATTGTAAATGGTCTAGTTCTATTTATTTATTTTGGTGGCTGGTGTATAAAAATACAGATAATATTTGAACATTGATCTTGTATCCAGTGACATACTATACTTATCAATTCCACTAGTTGGTCTATAGATTCTTTTTGGATTTTCTAGGTAAACAAACATGACTTCTGAGAATAGCAACATTTTATTTCTCCCTTTAGAAACCTTATTCCTTTCATTTCTTATTTCACTGGCTGGTGCCTCCAGTAAAACACTAAATAGAAATATTGAGAGTAAGCATGCTTGTCTCATTCTAGTGAAGAGGGGGGTTTTAGTATTTCACCATCAGTGTGATACTTGTTATAGATTTCAATAGATATTATTTATCAATATCAAGAACATTCTCTTTCATTCTTGCTTTGCTAAGATATATTATCAAGTATGGATGTTAATTTTTATGAAATGCTTTTTATACATCTATTGTGATGACCACATACAATTTCTCATTTGCTTTAATTTAGTCAATTACATTGTTTTTAATATTAAATTATTTGGATTCCTGAAAAGCATTAATTAGCTGAAATATATTGGACTTTATATATCATTGGGTTCTTTTCTTAAAATATACACCTTGTTATAAGTTTTGGAGTGTAGGGGGAAAATAGAGACAACTGTACTTGAACAATTTTAAAAAGTTTAAAAAAAGCTTTGCAACTGTGTTAATTAAGAAATTATTCTGTACCTTTTTCATCTTGCAAAACTAAAATTCTGCAGATTGAACAATTCCCATTTTCCCCTCCCCCTCAGCCCCTGATAACCACCATTCTTTTTGGATCTATACATTTGGAATCATCCAGTAAAAAAAACAGAGAGGTTAGTCTGTAATCTTCCTTTGTTGTAATGTTCTGGTTAGATTTTGGAATCAAGTTCTGTTATTCTTATAAGGAGAGTTATGAAGTATTTCTAATTTGCTATTCACTAGAAGAGTTTAAAGAGTTATTTCTTCCTTAAATTCCTGGAATAAATCAACTGCTGAAGCCAAGTACTTTGAATTTTTTTTAATTGACAAAGAATTTTAAATACAAATTCAACTTCTTCAACATGTATAGAATTATCTAGATTTTCTGCTTTATTTATCATCTTGGTAAGTTATTTTTTTAGGGAAGATTTCATCTATTACTTGAGAATCATCAACTTTATTAATGTTCATTGTATACTCTTATTTCCTTTAAAAGTCTGGAGAATCTATGTGTAATGTTTACTTTTCATATCAATGTTGATAATTTATAATTTTTTCTTTTTTAAAGATCAGTTTTGCTAAGGGTTTCATTAGTTTTATTATTCTTTTTACATAAAAACAATTTTTGGCTTTGTTTATTCTTTTTATTTTGTCTATACCATAAATTTATGTAATTATATTTATTTGTTCTATTTCCTTAGATTTGATTTATTTATTGCTTTTGAGCATCTTTTTTATTTTCATAGTCAAATTTTATTTATTTTATTTTTAAATTTTTATTTATTTTTTACTGTGGTTCAATTACATTTGTCCCAATTTTTCCCCACTGAAGTTGAAAGTACTGCTTTACTACTTCTTTCTTTCTTTAATATATATATTTAAGACCAAATGTCTTGAAAACATTGCGTTAGCTACATTCCATAAATGTGATATGTGGTCTATTTATCATAATTTATTTAAAAATTCCTTTTAAGTTGTATATTGACTTCAAAAATTTTTATTAAATCTATTGGGGGACATTGGTTATATAGGTCTCAAGAATACATTTCTATGATATATGATGTGTATATTACATTGTGTGCCCAATGTCAAAGTCAAATCATCATCCATTGCCATATATTTGGCTCCTTTTACCCTCCACCACCCTCCCCACTCTTCCCTCTGGTAACCACCCTATTGTTGTGTGTGTCTATGAGTTTCACTTTTATATCCCACATATGAGTGATAGCATATGGTTCTTAGCTTTTTCTGACTTATTTTGCTTAGCATAATATTCTCAAGATCCATTCATTATTGCAAAATGATATTATTCCATCTTTTCTAGTGGCTGAATAGTATTCCATTGTATATATTTCCCACAGCTTCTTTACCCAGTCCTTTATTGAAGAAAACTTTGGTCGCCTCCATGTCTTGGCTAGCATGTTAGGCTGCCATGGTTTCATGAATGTTGGTAGAAAACACAATATTCCTGACTCAGAGATACAGGACTTTTTCTTACAGCCATAACAGTAACCCGAGGATCAGAATTTCCTGTGCTGTTCGCCTGAATCCCAATTCCCACAGGATGTTGAATTCCCCTGGACACCATTGGATTTTAGCCTTGCTGAATCACCAGTACACCAGGCCTCTGTGAATCAAGGGCCCCATTGAGTCAGCAGCTTTACTGCAGGAGGTAAAGGGAAGGATAAAATTCTCCAAAAGGGATATCTGCATTTACTTAGTTCGAGATTCACTGACCTTAAAATTTTGGTTAGGAATTTTAATCAGTTCTGAAAAATTTTCATGGATGATAGACTTCTTATACTTCTGCTCACTCAATTTTCTGTTATCTCTTTGTTTCTAGTTCTGCATTACATAGTCTTTCTTGTCTGCAACTCCTGAGCTTTTGGGGATGTTATTCTATGTCAGTTGGCTTACTTCTCATTAGTACTACCCTCTGACTAATTTGATGTTCACTTTTCTTAATTCTTCTAAAATCTGTTTCTCCCTGCTTTCTACATTCCAAAAATTGCTGGATACCTCTACACAGTATTCTCTTTTCTGTCTTGCCTATTTTATGTTCCTATTTTTAATTTTTTTTAACTTTTTTATTATTATATTACAGTTGTTCCAAGTTTTCCCTCTTTGTCCTCCTCTGCCAGCCCAATCCTGCTCCCATAGACAATCCTCGCACTGTGGTCGTGTCCATGGATCATCTGTACATATTCTTTGACTAGTCCCTTCCCCTCCTTCTGAGGGATTTTTATGAAGAAATCAGATATAAATAACATTTATTTATTTTTACCAGGTATAACCCAGCTTCTCCACTCCATTATTTTCAATATTCCTGTTTGGCTTGGCAACATCTATCATAATCATCAATTAACTAAATATATTATAAGCCCAGAGTGACTCTACAATTTAGGAGAGTTTAGAACCTTCTGGTGGGCCCTCCTGTGGTGGCATCTATGAGGTCCTCATAAACATGGTAGAAGGACACTGTCTCCACCCTCTAAGAGTGCATCAACCTTCCTAACCTGCTTGGACAGCACAGCACTATGGGGCACCTCTGTTCAGGACTTTGGAGGTGAGTTGCAAATGCTCTACATCGAATTCAAGCTGTCATGGTCTGAGCAGAGCTCCTTCCCCCACAGTGTGTGGTGCCACATGCAGCCAATGACCTTGGCATTCACTGCAACAACCAAAGTTCCAGCAACAGTATTTACCCTTTGGAGGTTTCTTTATACAGGAGAAATAGAGGGTGAAATTGATTTTTAACTTGAAATAGGCAACCATTTTATTGTGTGTTGTATACATAAATTGAATATAATTGTCAGTTTAAAAATTTAGGTGAGTGTAAACCATTCACATCACTTATTATTCACACTAATTGTCATTGATGTTTCATAATGATGATATTTCTCAAATTTTGGGCGACTTTATATTTTGTATTTAAGTTTGCATTTGAGGCTTTTTGATCCTGGTAAACTTGAATAGCCAGCCTATGGCAGGATGGGAACTACTTGTGGTATTGTGGTCCACACAGTTTTGTAGGGTGAAGGTTTAGACAGGATGTGCAAATAGATCACTGCCTTGTCCCACTTTCCCAAACTACCATAATAAACATCCTACTTAGAGTAAAATACCCCAGATACTCTTGCTTTGCCCTGCACTTAGGAGATGATGTGGAGGGATCCCTATTTCTGGTTTCTGGAATTGAGTTTCTCAACTTGATTACCCTTATTATGCCTCTGGATGCCCTCTGTTCATGGGTTCTCCCATTACGGTTATGTGCAAAGTAGCTGTAACCTCCTGTGTCAGTACAGTGCAACAGCCTGGAATGTGTTCAGTTGTGCAGGCCATACTGTGAAGCACATACAACTGTTATGGATTTCTATTTCTCCCATTCTCTGAACCACTAAGAGTAGTCATGTCAGTTTTGAGCAATATATATATAAAAGGATTTGGTACAGGGGGTGAGACTGCTAATGCTGAATGTACTCAGTCTGCCCTCTTAACCCCAGATCCTTTAAGCATTGCCATATTTAGATACTTGATGGTTCGATTAATTCATTAATGCACATTAATTCTTCTGCTAAATTCTGCATTTCATACTGGACCAGTACAGTTTGAGCTCTCTCTTCCAAAAGCTATTAAGGATTCAATTAAAATTCTCTAATACAGTATGAATATTATATAACAGTATAAATCACCTGGGTTTTTTATGATAACATGGTTGTCCTACTCTTAAAGAAAATATAGCCTATTATTAATACTTAGATTATATCAGGCTGCTGGCTGAAATCTATTATCACCTGTAGTTTCTTATTCTTTTTTCTCAATCTAGAGAATCTTAAAGTTGTTATTTATTCCTGATGAAAGAGCATTTTGAGAATGCCTTGGGAGGTTGTTCTCATTTATCTTTTACTATGAGGTATTTTGTAGGATAATCTGATAATCCAGTTTCTACTAATAAATGTAGGTTTTTTTATTATAGTCAAGTCTTCATAAATGGATTCAACCCTTCCATTTCTGAAACTTGTCTATTTTCTAAAATAAATCAATTCACTTTCCTTAGTTTTTATTTTTAAAAATATACAGATAGATGTTCTTTTCACTTCTCTTCTTCCTCAATCCTTGGCCAGTAGAGACATTTGAAAAGCTAGCAGCAGCAGACAGTGTGGACAAAGACTAGAAGCATGTGTGCCTCATGTCTGCCATTGACTGGATTGGGGACGGTGTGTGGCAGATGTGTGTATGTTAAGTTTAGTCAGGTAGACATGTGCCCTGAGATGTAGAAGACCCATCTGTATTTAGTTTATATTTAACCAAAAAAGGTGAAGAATTTTCTAATAGAATGGCTATTTAAAAGTGAAGGTTGATGAGAGGTACTATTAGGATTGACTGTCAGGTAGATATGGGAAAAAAGCAAATGAGGCTCGAGAAGGCAGAGAGAAAGAATGAAATACAAAAAAGAAAACTATTCCTCTTCAAAACCTGACCGCTCCAGAACAACGATGCTCTTAGATTACAAATTAAAATGATTTTAATCAAGAGCTTAAATTTGGGGATACAAGTTGTATCTGTATATAGCTACTTAAATAGAAATATCCTACATATGTAACCACATTATACCCAAATGTTTCTGTACCAACAATGATAGAAAAATATGCTTCTTCATATGGCCAGAGAAGTGTTGGGTATAGGGAAAGAAAACAAGAGAAAAACTGTATTGGTGGCACCAAGAAATAGATAGCAGAGCCATTCCTGCTTCCCTTTCCCATTAAGGCCTCTACATTATAGGCTCTCAGCCTTGTCCTTATCTCCCTAGGTAAGCCTCCCTAGGATCCAAGCTTGTCCCTCTCTGTTGCTTTTATGGTCCATGTTTTCACTTGACATGTGGATAACAACATGTTTTGTGTGTATATGCTACCATAGATCTATTCAATAGATCAGAAATATACATGTTTATCTTAATGACAGTCTAGACTAATCCCACTCTTTCTGGCCCTGGGCTAATGGAGTACGTTGGGGCCTCTTTAGAAAATGTTAGATAAGGTTAAATTTCCTTGATTCAACTAACTCCAGTCAACAATCTTAAAGAGGCAGGAATAGAGCTAAGTTGATAAATAAGCAAATTTGAGGCACAATTGTGCCTCACGCTTTCATAACCAAACTACTAAGTTGCATTTGCCTTAATTTCAGTGATTTCCTTATTTTTAACTTTCTAGTTGTATAAAGCAAACAAAATTGAAAGAAAAAGGAACAGTGTATGTTTTCCTCTGCCAGTCACATTTTTTCCCAGACACACATATACAAAGAGGGTATAATTCTGGTAGAAACTTAGCCCTTAAATAAAAATATACATTTATACCTCACTGAAATGTTATAACAAAATACTTTAATTTTTAAATGCATTAACAATATGAAATAAGGACTACATGCTAATGTATTTGGGACAATCCAACTTTAGCTCAAACAGAAAAATGCCTACTTATTTTACTTCCAGTGTTGCAATTTCTAATTCATTTGAACTCTTTGTGGCCCATCAACAAAGCATCTATCTTGTCTGAAACAGTTTTTTGCTCCTGTCTAGTCACAACAAGTTTTAGGAAACAACCAAGGTTCCCCAGAATATCTAGACCTTAAATCTGTAATGTGTCCTTTTCAAATACATTTTAGGTATCTTGATTTCTAAATGATTTTAAATATTTTGTTGTTATATTAATGGTATTCTAAAACTATGCATATATTCAGAGCTACTTGAACATGACAGAATAATGGTATATGATTTCAGTGTCTCTGTTAGCACTGTTGTCACCATCTTGCTTGTGCAAAAGAAGGCCACAGGATGTCATGGTGCTATATACCACTATTGTTGGGAACTGCCCTGCCTGGTTTTAGAAGCTATAACTCTCCATGGCTAAGGCTGAGTGAGAGACCTTGGGACCATAAGCCAGTAAGATGGGAGACAAAGCCCATCTCCCTGGCAGGGGCACTGCCTCTGCACCCTTTACTTCACCCTGCTTGGCCCTAAGCACATGACTGGTTAGCCAATGACAGGTAAGATTACTCAAGGGAGGGATGACCTAAGATAGGCACAGTCACAGACGGGCCCTCAGGGAAGGACTTGGGGGACTATAGAAAAAGGGGGTGATGGACACTTTCCCCTCGGCTTTGACATAGCCTGAATCCTCATTCTGTCCATGAGAAGTCTCCTAATCTCTTGGCTGCCTCACTTCCCCTGCCTGACTTAAGCCTGAAACAATGACAGATGGTGGTGCAACTCTCTGCTGGAAAGAGCAGGTTCCCTGGGGGTGATCAGGCCTAAGAAAGAATACATAAAATCCTGTGAAACCTGCTTTGCTAAGAATGCCCTCAGTTTTCTGATAAGGGAGCAAGCATGAAATGAGTTTGTTTCCCAAAGTTTTATAGCCCTTTAGCTAACTGGCCCTGACTCAGAATAAGCCCTCATTGTTCTTTGTATGCTATCTATTGTTTGATCTTTACTGCCTGGCAATGAGTGATGAACTTCACCTGTATTCCTGTGCAAACTGGATCCAATAAAAGCCCATTGAAGAAAAGGCTCCTAGCCCTTCTCCTGTGAGAGATTGGCCAACTTTCCTCCCCAAGCAGATCATGTCTTAGTAGACTTATTCTCATCCATGGCAGACAGTGGGGCCTCTGCAGGCAGAGCCCCTCCATGAACTAAAGGTTTTTCAGTGACTTCAGAAATGTAAAATTAAACTCTATGTATTGAAACCTAACATAACTGATGGATGTTGGTAGTAAAACTTCACCGACTACTTTAATATTTTTCTTTTGGAACATATTGATTTTGTAGTTTTGTTTGTATTTATTTTATGATTAAAATATGGGAGACATAATAAGTACTAGCTAACTTTTTCAATTCTTGTTTGTATGTATCAAATTTTCATCTGAAAGCAAATATTTTCAGTAAATCATGAGGTTATATCAGGTTTAGTTTTATCCAAAAAAAGTTACATGTTATACAAGCCATGTAACTGCTCTGTACAATTTCATCATGCATAGAGTAAGATTGTCTTGAGAGCAGATACTGGTGCAAATATGTTGTAAATAGACATGAATGGAGAAGACTGAGAAGAGGGAGGAAGATGCATTGTTTTCTGTCCTCTAGAATCTAAATCTAATATCATAAAATTTGTGCAGTATGCATGGTTATAAGCTGTTGTTTCATAGATTTTTATATGATTCTTACAGAAGATTTTCAGAAAACTACTCACAAAGTAAAAATTAACTGAAATGCATCTTTTGGTACCAAATCAGATGTAATTTTACAGTCTTGTAAAATAAACTTTGCAACATTTATTTTCTAAATTCTTCAATATTTCTTTCATACCTTTATTCACATGTGAAGACCCAGGTGGCAAAATAGAAGATGACTTTGAGTAATAATGAATAATGCTTTATTTTGGAATAAATGTTAACTTACAAATACAAGTGAACACAATTCTCAAGAAGCTTTTATATTATGGTGGGAAAACAGAAGCATACAATAAGACTTAATGTTTTAAACCAGAAATTGATTTGTTTTTGGTTTTTAGTTAAAGAAAATGACCCATTTTTTAAATATACTTGGAGAAAGTTTTCTAAATTATATGAAATAGTAATCTAGATAAGTTTCTAAATTAAATGAAGACTAAAATATAAATGTATCTAAATTTTGTTATAGCTTAGATTTTTAAATTTTTATTAAATTTATTTGGGAGACATTGGTTAATAAAATTATATAGGTTTCAAATATATAATTCTATAATATGAGGTCTGTTCATCCAGTATCCAGCCATATAATATGAAAAATAGAGACATTTATTGAAGAAGATATAAGATATAAGAAACATTGTACATAAAACAATGATGCCTCAGACCACTTCCAAGTAGGTAATTTGGTACCTCACACAGTTCTCCCAGTGTCTCTTCCACTGTTCAAAAAAACTCTGCAGAATACTTTGTTGGAATTGCCATCAGGTGCCCTGTTGTGTTTTCCTGAATCTCACTGACAGTTTGAAATGTTTCCATTTCAAAGGTAATTTTAGTTTTGGGAAAAGCCAGAAGTTGTAGGACACCAAACCTGGGCTGTAGGAGGGCTAAGTCACCCGGGTGACGTAATGCTTCACCAAAAAACTCTGCATGAGACATGATATATGTGTGGGTGCATTATCCTGATGAATCTGCCAATCACCAGTTGCCCACAGCTGAGACCATTTTCATCATATTGCATCTTTCAACTAATGGAGAACATTGAGGTAGTACTCCTTGATAATGCTTGGCCTGGAGACACCTACTTATGACGAACAAAACCTTCTCAATCAAAAAACACAGTTAATATGGTCTTGATTTTGCTGCAACTTTGCCGTGACTTCTGCAGGCATGGAGAACCAGGTGACTTCCACTGGGATGACTGGGCCTTTGTGTCCAGATCATAACTGTAGACACATGATTCATCTCCAGTTATGACCTTGAAGAAACCTGTTCATTGGTAGAGGTTTGAATCGTCATTAACTGCAGCAGTATGTTCCCTCTGCTCTTGTAGTAGAGGCAGTGGCACGGATTTTGCCACGACACATTTCATGCCAAGATCCTGCTTCAAAATCTCAAGCACAGTAGTTTTTGTAATCCCAGATGAGGTTCCAGTTCTCACACTGTCAGTCACCAGTCTTTGTTGATTGCAGCCCATACACGTTCAACATTCTTAGGAGTACTGCTTGTTGTAGGTCTTCCAGAATGTGGCTCACTTTCAACGGATTCTTGACCATGTATGAAATGTTTGTTCCAAACTTTTACTTGTGCTGTCATTGCATTGTCCCCAAAAGTTTGCATCATATGAATAGTTTCTGCAGGGGAATGTTTAAGCTTGACATAGAATTTGATGCAGATTCGTTGCTGTACTCGCTCAGTCATTTTGAATGCAATGGCTGCACAGTGCACATGTTCACTCAATCACATCTACTGCCCCCACTGACCAGTAGGGTGAAGTTGTCATTGTTCACATATGTGCATTCCAGGCCACTCTACTGGCTGCCAGGTGACATCAATGTTGCAGAAACCATTCTTGTACTAACAATGGCTGCAATTTTCCAGACAGACCACGTATATCATCTATATATTGCATTGTGTGTTCACCACCCAAGGTCAAGTCTCCTTCTGTCACCATATATTTGATTCCCTTTACCCTTTATCTACTTCTCCCCAAACCTCTTCACCTCTGGTAACCACCATACTGTTGTCTGTGTCTCCACTGATGCAATTGGTTGTCACATGGTACTTAATACAGTATCACTTAGATTTTTAATGGATAATAAGTATTTTAAAATTACATTAGAGAAAGCAGTACAATTTCAGTAAAGAGAATGTATAGTTCTGTTGTAGTCATTGGACAGTAATCTGATATACTAAATTTTTCTTTCTGAAATCAAATTTTATTTATAATCCAAAGTTAGTATAAGTGTTTCAGAAAATCTGCTGAGTTTTTTGTTCATTCATTGAAAGCCGACTTTACCTGAACCAAACATCTTGGAGCTCAGACCTCTTCCACTTATTATTCTAAAAATTATTACACATAGACAATGATGGGGTTTCAGGGATAATTATTAACTTTTCTAGAATGGTTCTTTATTATCAAATGATGGACACATTAAATTACTTGGAAAGCAAATTATTTTTAAAAGGAATGAGCTTTAATTCACATTTCCACAAAGT
The DNA here is from genome assembly GCF_019186645.2 of Phyllostomus hastatus. Lineage (NCBI taxonomy): Eukaryota > Metazoa > Chordata > Mammalia > Chiroptera > Phyllostomidae > Phyllostomus > Phyllostomus hastatus. Next base: position 5,708,119 of record NW_025334017.1, on the reverse strand, counting down.
AAGAAATTACTTCTTTTGAATAGAAACAAGTCACTCGAGAACATAGTTGCATAGAAAATGATTTAAGGTGTAAATTTAAAATAGCTGGCAGATCTAAATTATTTTTAAGTTGATGAAAATCATTGATGCCTTGTAACTCAGTAGCAGTTATTAGTGATAGATGAAGAAGTTGCATTTCAAGTTAGGAAAGGAAATAAATAGGGTAGAATCAGGGAAAGGAAAAGGAAAGAAACAAGGGGAAAAAACTTCATAATTAGTTTTTGATCTTTGGCTTCATTGTAACTGGCCTCACTCAGAGTAAGAACTAAACATTTGTGGTTATCTATGAATAAAGAATTGATCACATTTCTTGATTTTAAAAAAAAGTAACTTTTCAGAAGAGTCCAGGCAATTAGAATGCAGCTTACACCCCCAATCACAATGGAGTGGGTGCCCTAATCAATACTCCTTTATAAATCACCATGACAAGAAAAAGGAGAAAGCAGACCACCATTGCCTGCTCACCTCAGATGTGCACATAGTATCATTGCTTTGGCTACATAATGCAAAAGACATTTTATTTAATGTAACCTTTGTGGAGACTTGGAGTTCACCAAAACCTTTCAGTCAAGTAAGTAATTATATTTGAGGAAGTCAAGAGCCATGCATAACAAAATACTAATTTTAATCTCATTCTTATAGAAAAAAAGGAAAAACAATCCCCTCACAAATATTATGATACACTCATCTGGGTTCTTGAACCCATATGTTTTCAAAAGAGGCCAAAGGAGAGCACCCATTTTTAGTTAAAACATAAACTGAAATTGCACCAGAGTATTAGAAAATAAGAGTCCCTCCATTGTTTGCATGTCTTTATGAGTGAGTTATGAATACAAGTTTCTCTTTTTTACAAGACAGAAAATGTATGTAGCACTTTAAATAAATAAATGTGTTACCTTCTTTGTATATAAAGTGCTAAAATTTTTCCTGAACATTTAAATTAAATCAGGTATGCATTTGAAGCACTTACACAGAAACTGCTGCAAAACAGAAATTAAATAAATCTATGTTATAATACTTTAAATTTATTTTCCTTTTTAGTTTTATGGATTGATAATAAATGTATGCTTTTCAAAATTATCTTCACATCTCTCAAAAATGCCTATATTGCTTATATAAAATTCTCAATTTTTAATATTTAAAAATATTTAATAATTTTCCCTATTCCATTATAGGCAAATATGAATTTTGCCTTATTTCATTTTTTAAACAGAAAGCAATGCCACATAAAAAGGTACCAATCCAGGCACAGGCATATAGTTTCCTGCTATATCCAGACATAATATAGGTAGGTAATTAATTCTAGCAAATTTTGATTGATACGTTGTTTTGTAGTTATTTGTTAGACATAAATGATAACTTTATTAAATACTTAAATTATAATTTTAATTTACTCATTCATAAATGCTTTTATTTTATTAAGCAAATGTTTAGTGGAACAACAATTGTCTCTTAAGGTCCAGAGATATAAATGTTAATGTTACAGTTCTGTGATGTTTAGAATCTTTAAAGGAAAGACATATCCTATACAAATGTAATGAAATGACCCTGTGGTGGAACATAAGTAGAACACTAAGAATACAGAAGAGAAATGTTCTATTCCTGCCAGCATTTCATAGGGATAGATTTACAAAGATGAAGCCATATGAACTAGATATTTAAGGATGAAGATAAGCTCACCAAATAGAAACATCAGGGGCATCTTTCAAGGCAATGGAATGAAAAATCTAATTAGAAGCAGAAGAGTGAATAAACATAATATATTTGGAGAAAGGTAATTTGTTGGTTTCACAGGTAGAAGATGTAGTTGGGAGGTACAGGGATTAGGTTATAAATTTTTCTTTTGAGTGCTGAGTTTGAATTTTATTAGTTGAAGAAGACAAAAGACAGTCAGATGTGGTCAGTTGTTGTTGATTTTATTTTGGTTTACATTTGCAAATATACATGTTGCATAGTAACTGGATATGGGAACGGGATGGAGGACAGCATACCAGTTAGGAACTATTTGTAATTCTGGAGCAAATGTGTGAGGGTCTGAATTAAGGCAAAATTTGTAAGTGTAGTGATGCATCCATAAGAGAAAGAGCAAGAAGCGAGATCTGAGATTCAGTTCTGGGGTAGAGTCAATAAGGCTTGGTAGTGAGTTCAATGTGGTTCATAACACAGAAGGAGAAATAAAAGAATCTTTGAAATTTGCAATTAGAATGACTAAATAAATGACAAGGCCATTCATTGAGATTAATTTAAATGCCAGTTATGTTCGGAATATGGTAATTATCAAGAGAGGAATAAATGCATAGCTGGAAAACAGTATGAGTTTAGAAGACCATGGAAAGAGATATTGTACTTTGTTTTTCTTTTATTTAACTATTGAGCATTTGTAATTGGCACCAAAGTCAATGGTTATATATGAAGCCATTAAATGAAACATTTTGGATTTTACTTTCTATAATCCAGGATTCTATCTTCCCTGGAATGCTACCTGTTAGAGAACGTAAGTCTTATTTAGTTTCATTTCCTTCAGGATCCAGTAGAATATTTGGCAGAAGTAGATGCTCCATAAATATTTCACTGAATTGATATATAACTTGACAACATTTTTCCTCTTCATGAGAACAGCCATTTTATTAACAAGTGATGGTGACAATGTGAGGTACCCTGGGAAATTGGTTAATGTCAACTAAGTATATGAACTTTAAGGGGGTACACAATCAGATGAGAGTTTGCTATTGCTGCAATATTGCAGGAAGGTGACAGTGAACAGAATAGGCCCAAGTCCCCAAATTTGGCCACTATTGTAATTCTACATGAATTGGTTGAAAGTACATACCCCTGGGTTTTAGGCTACAAAAAATGAGGATCGATTCTTGGGGAGTTCGCAGTTTGTAATTCCTATGTATCTAGCCCATTAATGGTACAGAATTTGAGTTAGTTTGCTTGACTTGGCAATGTGCTCTGATTTTCTGGTCAATTATATTTGGCCTACAATGGGTAAAATATAGTTCAACAGGATTCTTTTCTGTAGAATTTTTCAATATTTTTAAAACAATTTTTTAAAAGATTTTATTTATTTATTTTTAGAGAGGGAAGAGGGGGAGATAGAGAGAGAGAAACATCAGTGTGCGGTTGCTGGGGGTCATGGCCTGCAACCCAGGCATGTACCCTGACTGGGAATCGAACCTGCGACATATTGGTTCGCAGCCCGCACTCAATCCACTGAGCTATGCCAGTCAGGGAATTTTTCAATTTCTAATGCATTAATTTATTTGTAAATCTCTAAGAGATGGATAGACCATTTTGCATTTATCAAGTTTCTTTGATCATCCTCTTTTGCAGATTACCTATTAGGAGTACAGTTTTGGGAAATTTTTTAAATTTTTGATATTTAGACAGGGATTTCATTATCTAATCTGCAAGTGCAGTTATCAGCCAAGTTATGCTGGTGCTAAATCAAAGGAGTTCCTGACCCAGGGCTCTCTAAAATGTCTGAATTTTAGAATTGGAAGTCAAAATGAACCCCTGTGTCAGGGATGTTGCTTCCCACCTCAACTCCCTCAATTAAACAGATCTTCCCAGGGAGGGAAGCAAGGTGTGTCCTGGGACTTGGGTGTTTGACTGCATACCTAATTGCCTTAAATCTCAGTTTTTATTCGGAAGCAGTACATACAGAAGGAATCAAAAGGATAATATTTTACATTATAAGAAATCACAAAAAATGTGGGTAATTTTGATAAAAGTATTTTTGGACCAGGATATAATTTAATGATTATAGAAATTAATTTGCTACAGTGATCTGTCATGCGTGAAGATGCTCCTTCTCACCCAGAACTGGCAGAGTATTTCACACAGAGTGTGGACAAGCATTTACAGGCTGAAGTAGCATTATAGGGAAAAGAAGAAAAAACTATAGAAAAAAACAATTTTTTTCTAGTTGTTTTTTTTGGTTTTGTTTTGGCCCTGTACTGTTTTTACTGAAACAATGAAAATACATCAAACAAACTATTTATTGTCACATCTTCAGGGACAAGATTATGCCTAAATTTTCTTTATTACATCCTACTGGGTGTAGCTCACTTACTAAATGTCAATGATGATATTAACACCTGAGGACATATGACATGAAAACTAGAATGATTTACTCATATGAAAATGCTTTTCCAGTTTCAGTAAAAATAAGCTGTTATCAGTTAATCTGAAACTCTAATATTTTGGATATTACTCATAAATGATAATATATCATTTTTATATTCAAGCATATTAATGACTTAAAAGTTGACTGTTTAGATCTATTTAGTCTCTAACATTTTAAAGCCCTTGGAGGTTGGAGTTACTTTAAGTAAAGTTGAGAAAAATTGATAGATTAAACTCAATCAATGAGTTTGTTGCTCATTTCTTGTGCAAAGATATATATTGTCATAAGGCATTTCATAATAAACCTATTTTTAATTTTATATAAATAAACACAAATAAACACAAATATTATTTTAAACTGAATGAAGAATTCTGTTAAATGGATCTAAATATTTTCTTTGTGTTTGCTTTAGGTTTGTCTGTCAATGGATTTTATGTAACTAATGAACAATAGTAACCTAAAGTTCTCATCTAATAAACCACATTATCACTTCAAAACCTGGTAAAAATATATCATCTTAAATTTGTTACAAATTGTCACTGAAGGTATGGGGATTAGACATGTATACAATAGCCAAGACCATAGGTATGCATTTGTTTATATCATTTCATGCTATTACATAAATCCTGTTCATCTCTAATACTTAAAACCTTTGGAGAGAAAAATATATTTAAGCATGAATAAGGTAAATATACATATTCACTTTTTGCACATATGGCTTAAGCTAAATGTTGTCTTTTCCAGAATTTTTCTAACAAATTTGTTCTAATATGAGAATCTGAATGTAAAGTTGGTATATAGAAATAAAATCTTATGGCTGTGATTATTTTTCCTATCACTCTATGTTATAAAGTTCTAAAATGGAAACCTTAGGACTTATATATGGAAAATTAGTTGTCAGAAATGTGGCCACATAGAAAATGCTAGTAACCTCAGTTTATGTTGGTTTCTCTAGAGGTGAAACTTATTTCATTATAAAATTGTATTAGAAGACTATAATGTTTTCAGAGTTAGGTAAAGTAACATTTTTATATAGTTTAATAGAGCTATTTTATTTTTCACATATAACTTATTTTATTTCTTTTCTAAAATTATATTTTATTGATTATGCTATTACAGTTGTGCCAATTTTTCCTCTTTTGCCCTCTTCCACCCAGCATGCCCAACTCTCTCAGACAATCTCCACACCATGGTTCATATCCATGGGTTATGCATAGGTTCTTTGGCTACTCCTGTTTCTATACTGTACTTTACACCCCCATGTCTATTCTGTAACTACCTATTTGTAACCACCTTACTTTGTCCTCCATTCTCCCATGGCCCCCTCCCATCTGGCAACTATCAAAATGCTCTGTATCCATGATTTTGTCTCTATTCTTCTTGTTTGCTTAGTTTATTTTTTAGATTCAACTGTTGATAGATATGTATTATTGCCATTTTATTGTTCATAGTTTTGACCTTCTTTTCTTTAAATAGGTCTCTTTAACATTTCATATAATTGTTTGGTGATGGTGAACTCCTTTATCTTTTTTTCTCATATGGGAAGTTCTTTATCTGCCCTTCAATTCTAAATGATGTCTTTGCTGGGTAGAGCAGTCTTGCCTGTAGGTCCCTGCTTTACATGACTTTGAATAGTTCTTTCCAATACCTTCTAGCCTGCAAAGTTTTTTGAGAAATCAGCTGACAGTCTTATGGGAACTCCCTTGTAGGTAACTAATTGCTTTTCTCTTGCTGCTTTTAAGATTTTTTCTTTATCTTTAACCTTTGGCATTTTAATTATGATGTGTCTTGGAGTGGGCCTCTTTGCATCCACCTTGTTTGGGATTCTCTGTGCTTCCTAGAATTGCATACCTGTTTCCTTCACCATATTAGGGAAGTTTTCCTTCATTATATTTTCTTTATATATTTTCAAATAGATTTCTAATTTCTTGCTCTTTTTCTTTTCCTCCTTGGCGCCCCTATGATGTAAATGTTGGAGCACTGGAAGTTGTTCCAGAGGCTGCTCATTTATTTTTGGATTCTTTCTCCTTCTTGTTGTTCTGATGGAGTTTTTTTTTTTTTTGCTTCCTTTGTTCCAAATCTTTGATTTGATTCTCAGCTTCCTCCACTGTACTCTTGTTTCCCTGTACATTTTTATTTATTACAATTAGTGTGTTCTTAGTTTCTGACTGGATATTTTGTGTGCTATTAAGGTTCTCATTAAATTCCTTGAGCATCCTTATAACCAGTAATTTGAACTCTGCATCTGATGGATTGCTTATCTACATTTCATTTAGCTCTTTTTCTGGATTTTTGATCTGTTCTTTCACTTAGGTGATGTTTCTTTGTCTCTTCATTTTGTCAGCCCCCACTGTATTTGTTTCTATTTATTAGGTAGAGGTGCTATGACTCCCTGTCTTGGTAGTGTAGTCTAATATAGTAGGTATCTTATAGGGTCCAGTGGTGCAGCCTCCCATATCACCCAAGCTGGGTACTTGAGGTTTACCCTCTCTGTGAACTGGGCACACCCTCTTTTTGTAGTTGAGTCTTGGTTGCTGTTGGCAGATCAATGGGAGGGATTTATGCAGGCCAGTCAGCTGCAAAGACTGGCTGTAACCATTGATCACCAAGCTCTGCCCCCTGTGGAGGATCAGCTGTGTGAGGCGGTGGTGCTCTGACGTGGTCTGTAGGTTCCCACTGGGTGTGCAGGCTCTGGGGTTACCCAGGTAGTGCAGGCATAGGTCAGACCTCACCCGTGTCTCATCCAGAGCCTCCCTGCCTGAGTTGTAAATCCATCTGAGATGGCTGCCACTTGTGCTGGACTTGGAGATTCCCAGGTGAAGCTAAGCTGTGAATCTAGGTTGGCTGTTGCTAGTGCTGGGACTGAGACAAATAACAAAATCTATGGGGGCAAGAGACTCACTGAGGCTGGCTGTTGCTTGATTGACAGGTTTAGGAAGTTGTGAAACATGAGTCAATACCAGTCATTTATATGGGAAAGTCACAGTTTGGATAGGTCCATAATTTGGGTGGGGCATGATCTTAGGGGACCTCCAGGGTGGGGCAAACAGTGTTATCCAGGTTGATGGAGTCTTACACATGGCACCTACCTGCTGGCTCTATGAGTCTTTGAGGGGAAGGTTGAGAAAAGGGACAATGGCCTCTGCCCACCTTTCTGTCTGGGAGAAAGCTGTCTCACAGCTTCTGCCTTGATGCCAAACATTTCAGCTCCTCCCTTTATACCATTGGTGCATTTTAAGCTGCTACCCTGGTGCTGGAGCTCAGAGTGAGTCTGAGTACATCTGTGTGTGTTCTTTAAGAGGAACTGTCTGGGACTCTAGAAGTCTCTTTCTTCCATCAACTCAGTCAGTGCTGATTTTTGTAGCCAGGAATTATGGGGACTTATCTTCCTGGCACTGGGACCCTGGGCTTGAGAACTTTGTGTGGGTTTGGGACTCCTTGCTCTTGAGACATCCCTCCTGAATTTTTAACCACCACATGTGGATATGAGACCAAGCCATTCCACATCTCCACCCTTCCTACCAATCTGGATGGATGCGGTTTCTTTAATTCTGTAGTTGTGAGACTTCCATTTAACTCGATTTACGATGGTTCTGAGTGATGGTTGTTCTATGTTTTAGTTGTAATTTTGATGTAGTTGTGTGAGGAGGTGAGCTGCGTTTACCTATGCTACCATCTTGACTGGAAGTCATCCATCCTTTTGTTGATGAGGAAAATATTATAACTTACTTTAAATATATATTTCCAGTCATCATCTACTTTTGACATAATTTTTTAAAGTGTTCAAAACCAAAATCAATGGAGTTTATGCATTATTTTAGATATTTTCAAAAGACAAATCAATATAATGAACACATTAAATTATTTTATTCACTGCTGCTTAGCCATAGCAAATGTTGAAATCTCCACATAGCAAATATTAAGCTTCCTTCTTTTCTTTCCTCCTATCCTTCTTTCACCTCTCAGTTACTTAAAATGTAAACAAATTTAAATATTAATTAAATGAAAAAAGGTCTAACATATTTTTTTCACATGCAGCTTCTCACTAAATATTTAAAGTGAATTAATAAAAAAACTACTAAATCTCAATAAAGTGTTTTACATTATTAATGGTATTGCTGATTTTTAAGTATAAATAATCATAAGGTTATTCTAGAGTTGTAGTGAAATTGTACTCTAATATGTAATTATCCTTCCTAACCCACGAAGAGTGTAAAATAAAAATATTGAAAGTTGAGGAAAAGAGTTAACTGTAATATTGAGTGGCATATTGCAAAACCAGCTAAGAGTTTATTTAAAGACTAAATTGGACAAATTGGACAAGGAATAATAAAGAGACTGGTTAATCTATGTTGTGCTATGAAATCTTAGTTCCTAAATCCCTTATGGAACTTTATGTGACTTTCATCTTGCTTTCTTTTCATTTTGTATACTTATTAGAAGGAAAAGTTATATTCCTCTGGCCTTGTCTTCACCTATTCTATTAGAATTCTAATGTGATGTGCTATGTCTAAATCATGTCCTATTCCAACTTACCCTGAAAATGTCCTCCATCCCTGCTGAGGGCCAGAGAAGCTGTTGCATTGCCAAGACCTGCTAAAGACACCTCCTATGGCACCTACTGTAGTCTGTCAACATTTTTCTCAAGACTATAGGTAACTGATAATGAAGATACATGTTTCTGTGACAAATGTAAGAGTGTTAAATATCTTTAGTTGATGACAGTATTCTGGTTGCTACAGATTTACAACAATGTCCACTCAAGTCTCTTATAACTGACCCCAAGAGTTCTGTAATTTGTATTAAAAGTAGCACGTCTTATCGCTGTAATCTAATGCTTTTTGTCATTGTTCCATGTGGGTTTTGGTAAAAAATAATTAATTTTCAGGGTCCTTATCTGTTCATTAAATTCCCTTGCTTTTTCACTCAGGCATGAATCCCTACAAGCTTGATCAGAGAGCAACATGGAACAGACATTATGCTGTACTCAGGACTACTCACTTTTTCTTGGACCTAAAATAATTGCCCTGGTTCCATCTTTCTCCAGAACATGCAATCATTCAGGTATAAACAGAGTCCTGGCTAACCTATGAGTCTGGCTGTCCAGACATCCCAGTAGGTCTTGAGAGTTAGAGTGGATTCTATTCTTATTCCTGAGTATCTAGTATTTATAAAAGGCTCTACAAAACCCAAATCAAATTAAAAATCTTTTATTGTCATTAGTCTCTTTGATTGTCAAATATTATCATACAACTCTAACTATAAAAGTATCATTTGCTAAAAATGCAGTTATATTTTTAAGTAATGGCTAAGCAGCAATGTAGTTAATATTTTGATATTTCTTACTTTCATTCATAGTTAATCCTACTATAGCTCCCTTCTCCCTGCCAACCAAAAATTTTATGGCTAAAAACAAATATGGGCCAATATCTTTAGCAGGAAAGACTAATTAAAAATACTTAATTAGGTTTTGGTGAACAATTATCAATAGTCTTTTGAGCTGAAACTTTTCTATTTTTAATCTAGCCATTCATCTTCACAGTATTAAAAACCTAGCCTTTAAATTTATATATGAGTTTCATTTTGACATAGGTGATGGATTCTGATAACTACACCTATTTTAATGCCAGAGATATAGTGCTATGTTTTCTCTTTAGTGTGTATCTTGCATTTGTCTGCGAAAATCTTCCCATACTTGATCCTCTTGCAAATCCTGAAATATCTGGCCATATTGGGAAGAATCTAGTTGCAATTCACTGAATCCCTAACTAAGAATGGTTTACACCATAAGAATAGTTACTGTTCATTAGAATATCTTAAGGTAAAGAGCTCCACTTTGGTTTTGTGCCTCAACCAAGAACCCCAGCTCTTTCTAGTTTTTCACATCATTAGCATATAATGTCCTTCATCCTGAAATTTATTGTCCTGTGTTCAAATGTTACATATTTTAGTTTCTAATGTCAAAACAATAAATAATCATATTCAAAAGCAGGAAGGGCAAGCATGATCAAGAGAATATTCTCTATTCATCATGCACACCTTTTTATTATCAGGGAGAAAAACCTTTACCTGAAGTCTTCAGTTGACTTTCTCTTGTGGCTTGTTGACTAGAACTTGATATGTTACCTACCCTAAAACCAATCACTTACATAGAAATGCTGTCATTGGCTCATATTAATCATGATTCACCCCCCAAAAAACTAAGCACAGCTGGCCAGAAGAAGGAATGGCCATGGTTAAATAACCAGTGATGTCTCCCAATCAAGTTCCTCTCTGTAGCCTTCTGTCTGCTGCTGCAGGAGTCTTCCCCATGCTCCCCAACTCTCAGCTTCTTCTACTCACACTCTATATTCTAGTTCTACTAAATTTTCAGTTTCTAGAATGTTCCATGTGCTCCCGCTATCTATGCCTTGTTGTGCCTTATGTCTAGAATAGTCTTTCTCTCTGCCAAGCTAATATCTATTAATCTTTAAGGTCTCAGCAGTGACACTGTTTGCTCTGTCACAACATTGTCTGCCCACAAATCAAGTGAAGTGACTCTACTTGTAACTAGCAATTTCCCAGTCACAGATCCTGCTAGGCTACATCATCTATGTAAATATTTTGATATAACTGATAAGTCCCCCTTTCTCCCTCCCTATGAGCCTGTGATCACCTTCATGGTTTGGCAGTAAGGAGTTTGTGTCAGAAAATAGATGTTACAGCAGAGAACAATGTTTTGAATTTCAAGAGTTGAGGTCCAAGTTAAACCAGAAGACAATTGGAGTGAGTTGGGTAGTTCTAGACTCTAGCCCAGAAATGATTGCCTAGATTGATGTGGGAGGGCCTTTCTTGCAGGGGAAGCCAGAGAGGGTGTGTGCTGACATGTGTGCATGCAAAGGGAGGTCCCACGTTCTCACATGGAGGTCTCACATGGTTACAAGAGAGACCTTGCCTGGTAGACCTTGGTTAGGTGACAAGGCCCTTGCTTTTCCACATGTGGGTGTGTGAGTAGAAATAGCTTTCTGATGTACCTAAATCAGAGGAACCTGGATGCTCTCTCACAGTGAGAGGACTTGAGTGATTTTTTAATGTCAGAGATAGTTACAGAATAAATGAAGAGGCTTGGATGGCTCCACTAAGTGGGCTGTTGTTCCCAGTGACATGGGAGCAACAAGGTGGCTCTGTGTATCTGAGGTGGGTAGCAAAAGGACAGAGAGCCTGAGGACTCTGTATGGCTGGAACAAGGTCCTCAGAGTGATAGGTGAGTATAGATGAACATATGCTTGGCATCTCAAGCAACCTGCTGTGCAGGAGAATGGCCCAGACAAGAGCCACCAGGCTCAGTCACCACATGAACCCCTGAGAGCACAGACACAGCCCAGGGAAAAGCAGGGAAAGTAGTAAGGGGATACTACTAATTGATTAAGTTTCTATTAACTCATAATGGGGAATTAAAAGATAAATTATTAGGAAAAAATTCTTGCTTACTGAAATTCCTTCCTACAGTATTTGAGCATCTGCTTAAGACATGGGGTCCTTGAGGATGGGCCTTGTCCCTTGGGGTTTTTGTAAAACTAGAACCTGGCACAGCACACAGTGGCCAAATGTTTGCAAAGTATTGTGGGAAGGAATCAGTAATGAGGTAGGCTAGAGGTGAAGGACACTTTTTAGTATTTCATAAAAATCAGGGAGGACTTGGTGAGAATAAAACTATGGATTGAAGTTCCATTTAGCTTAGAAGCAATATTCAGATTATTACCACTGTAACTAAATCAAAATACTTCACAGGAAAAAAAATCACTTACACACCAAATCTGTGCATTTCTATGAAATTTATACTTTACATGTCCAAAAATATGAGAAACTTTTTTAGAAACCCATTTTAAATGTATTATGATGGGGGTTACACACTGAGGATGATAAGCTTTTATACAGATATATGTGTACATATGTTTTATACATATTTATGTGATATTGGAAATGAGACAATTATGTTGCATACATTCATTCTGTATTTAATTTTGGGCTAAAGAAATATAATTGTTTGAGTAGAAAATTAAACTCTGGCTGAAATACTATCATGTTTCCAATAAAAACTGAGCAAATTATACAGTTTGAAGTGAGTTTACAGAAAACTCGTAAGCTAATAACAAAGAATATGCATAGGTCTGATAAAATAATTCTGTTATAACGGTTAAGTACCCGGCTCTGGGGTTACTCATTCTTTAACTTTTACATGGGGGAAAACAAAAGTTATGACTTCCCGTTCAAAGTTTTCAGAAATAAAAATAATCCAACAGCTTCAAACCAACTTATTTTCAATCAGAAAACATTATACTTTTATATTGTTCTTTACAAAATGAAGAAAGATAATTCAGAAATAGAGAAAGAAAAGCAAACAAATAAAAGAGAGGAAGTAATCACACAACATGTTACAACTTCTCCTACAATGTTAGATTATTGTAGGAGAGCCAGGTGGTGATATTATTGGTCTTTCCCTGTTTCTTTGCTAGTTTCAAATTTGGTTTGAGCCTCTAGGGAAATGAGTTTGAATGTCTCATCTCATTCCTAGAAGCAAGAAATCTCGGGAAAAAACAAAGCATCAGTTCATTTCTCAGAAGGAATTGGCACTGCATATGAAGCTGTGAAAGACCCAGGCTGTGTTGGTGGGCAGGCTAGCATCTTCACTGAGGTTTGATGGGTCCCAGGTCTTTCTTAAATAAATACAGGACTCCTCAGTTTCTATGTGGGTCATGGAAATGTTCTCCATTAGCTGTGCTGAAGTATACGGGTTCAGTGGGGTAGCTTCTCTCAAATAACTATTTTCCTCAGAGAGAATTTGTAATATTTAGCAAAATGAGATAAGATTGGGGTTGGGTGAAGAAAGAAAGAATATTGGTAAGCCACTAAACAGAGATGGCCGACCTTGTCTCTGCCACCATTCAGGTCCTCCCCACGTGTTAAATGTGCAAGGGGACTTCAGTAGTAGGAAATTACCAATTTTTCCTACCATGTGTCTAACCATATTCAAATTGCTTTATACATGTTACTTTACTTAAATCTATGCAAAGCCTCCCCCATAAAATAAGATATTACTGTCCTTCCTGCCTCATTTTTCAGCCTGGAGAAGAGGTAATTTTCTCAGGTAATGCAGAGTCAAACCAGAATGGGCCTGCTCACTCCTGGGCCAGTCCCTCTCTAATGATACCATGCTATAAGCCATTGTTATTTCCCTTGACTCACCAAAGAAACCCTATATATATATATATAGGCTTCTATTTATACACACACATATGTATATATATGTATATATATATAATATTAGTTTAAAAACAATTTTTTAGCTACTGAAATATATTGCTAACATTATTAAAAAGAATGACATTCAGGGTTGTATATATGTGTTTTTTTGGCAGCTGTTTGCCCTGGTCTAGGTTTTAAGCATCAGCTTAGAACTAAGAGTGCTGCTCAGCCATACCAAACTAAGAAACTCAGAAATACCAAAAAATGACTGTACTTTTAATACAATTATGAAACAAAACCAAACCACTCAGTGGCAATCTTTCTTTCTTCAATTATGGAATTGAATTGTGTCTGAACATTGGCTCTCAAAGGCCAGGCTGTTGTCAATTACTTAAGCAACCAAAAGCACAGGGAAACATATTTTTGTGAAAAGAACAAAATATTTCACATAAATTTTGGAAGTATAACCCGAGCTTTTGAAATGCATAAAACGTGAAATATTCCATCAAGCCAGTCATATTGAACCTTGTCACAGTGTACAAAACTTTCTGTTCCAGTAAACTATTGCTCCATCTTAATAAGAATATGACTCTGGGTATAATAATGTTTTTCTCCCCTCTGAGCAATGAGGATATTAGTTGGATACAAAAGAAAAATCTGTTTTATATTCTTTTTCTGGCATGGAGCTATAAACAAGTGCTCCAGTAAAACTTAGAAAGTAAAGAACTTAGTAAAATCTTTTGTGTTTTGGTATGTTCAACATTTCCAAGTCATTCCATTCCATTAAACTTTTGCATATCGGCATAAGAGGGAAACATCTATATGAGAGAAACCAGTAGGCTGCCTCCTACATGCATCCCGACCAGGGACTGACTGAACACACAACCTGGGCATGTGCCCTGATCAGGAATTGAACCTGTGACCTTTCCATGTACTGGATAATGCTCCAACCAACTGAGCCATACTGGCCAGGGCTGTCCTATAGCATATTTAAACAGCATAAGTCCACTAAGCCTGTCCTGACCTTGAGTCACATCCACAGGCTTTTGCTTCCTCTTCATGTCAAATATGTACTGGCAAGAAGATTGAGAAAGATGTCAGAAAGATTGCCATCACCTGGAAGTTCCCCACTCTCCATTAGCCCTGATATCCTCTGAGCTAAAATATCTCCCATGTCATTACAATGACTCTTTGGTGGTAGTAGTTAAAGGCCTTCAGGGTCATCTACAGAAGGAAGTATCTATAATAATCTGTTCACAAATATAGAAATTACATAATGCCTAGGCACATGCCTTTTCATTTCCTATTATCTTTGTTAATGACTCTCATCATTATCCCAGCCTATCCAGAGCTGACTTAGAATTATAACAGGCTGTAATGAGATGGGCCAATGGAAGCCCCATCCTGTTGGAGGATAATGAAGGCACTAATGAAACAACAGCTTTAAAAATGAATGATGAAGCCACAAACCCTGTAATTAACTCAGCTGAACAGGGAGTATCTAGGCACCTTGAGATGACACTTCATTCTTAGGGGAGGTCTTTCTGTAATAAGAAAGACAATTTCTGAAGAAAACAGCTTCTATTTGTTCTGTGGGTTCTCCATTCTGTCTCTTGCAGAGAAAACTCCAAAGTCAAAAAGGAAGACCTTCCTTGTGGAATTGCTTTATCTGAACTAAAGGTGTGTGTTATCAACTGAGACTGCTGTAATAAAATACTGTAGACTGAGTGGCTTAAACACAGACATGTATATCTCACAGTTCTGGAAGCTGGAAAGTCCAAAGTCAAGGAGCTGGCAGATTCAGTCCTTGGTGAAGGCTCTCTTCCTGCCTAGCAAAGTACTAGCATCTCTCTGTGTGCTCACATGACCTCTTCTTTATGTGTGGGTGTGGGCAAAATGTGAGAGGAAGGGAGAGAGAAAGAGAGAGAGAGAGAGAGAGAGAGAGAGAGAGAGAGAGAGAGAGAGAGAGAGAGAGAGAGATGGGGAAAGAGATGTCTTTCTCTTTTTATAAGCACTCATTGGGGAATTCATCCTCATCACCTCATCTAAACTTAATTATTTACCAAAGGCTCCATCTCCAAACACCATTACATTGGGGATAAAGGCTTCAACACCCAAATCTTGTGGGACATGATTCAGTCCTTAACAGATGAGGAGAGCTTTGTTCCACAGAGGGACCTTCTCTGCCATAAGTGCCTCCTTTCATGTACAGCACTTCCCACTTTCCACTGACACATTTTGTTCCACTTAGCCAGGGACTGGAATTCTGCGTAGCTATAAAAAGCAAGAGGTTTATAGAAGATTCATGTTAAGTTGATATTATTAGCCCTCTTTCTGAAGAGTTTAAACTAATTTTATGCCCATCACAGGGGAAAAACTATACTATTTTGTATTCCATTTCATAGAACGAGATGATGCTCATCAGGTGTTGGAATCAGGTGAGAATGGGCACTAGAAGGTCTTTGAAATGACAGTTTGATAATTCGGCAAGGACAAGTTTTGTGATGATGACAGATGGCTTCACACCCCAAGAGATGTGTTATCACTTTATTTGCAAATATTAGACTCATGATTGTCAACATGGCAGATGAATCACATTACTTGGGTTTTCATCTCATCACAACTAGTAGTAGAAAAAGCAAACAGTATCATTGACTTTTAAATCACTAGAAACATCATGCACTAAAAACATGTACTGAGAAACTTGTCCACCAGACCCAGGCTTTGTAACTCTCTGTGTAGAATGCCTAACTTTTATTCAATTCCAATTCCTTATCTTTAAAATTTTGTAATATATTATAATTGGAAAGGAACAAGGGTGTCCAAGCTCAAGTCCTGATTTTGTCCTGATACACTGACTCCCTGACTCTGGGGGTACAATATCCTTCAGGAGAATATGCTTGCAAGAAACAGTTGGTGGACAGCTTCTAGAAGCTGCACCTTCAGATCTACCCCAGTGTTCATGCCAAGGTCACATTTACCCCATGTGTTCCCAGTCAATGAAAAACCCGAGTGGGGGTTCTAGATTTGGACATTTCATCCTGATGGAAGAATCCCAAGTAGCAGTATTTGCTCTAGGTCTCCTCATCAGCCTGGCTATGAATGTTTTGCAGCTACTCTTACAATTTGGGATTATTCTTACCCAATCCTTCTAGCCCTTCCTCTCTTCACAGTTGTTCTATCTGCATCCTCAACTTGAATGCTCTGCCCTCTACTCCTCTCTCCTTTGTCTTTCATGGTTTTTTTTTTCTCTCAGAGAGCCTCTGGAGCACCTAATTCTGTTTTGAGGTCTGCTTCTTGGAGGACCTGAACTGATGCACTCTCCTAGGTACCACTGGATGAACCTTCTTGTTGACTCTGCTTTACATCACTCTGGGTTCTATGTTTGTCTCTCAGGGATCCTTGGCACCAAGTACCGGGGTAGTGTTATATTCTGCTTGAGCTGCATAACAAAATACCACAGGATGGGTGGCTTAACAACAGATATTTTCTCAGTTGCTGAGGCTGGATATCAAGATGCCAGTAGAATCAGTGTCTGATGAGACCACTTAGCTTGCAAGCAGTACCTTCTGTATGTCCTCACGTGGTGTGTTCTGTGTGCATGCATGCAGATAGAATGAGAGTGAGCTTTGGTATCTCTTCCTCTGCTGATACAGACACCAGTCGTATAGATTTAGGGCCCCAACTTTATGACCTCATTTACCCTCACTTACCTCCATAAAGGTCCTATCTCTAAATATAGTCACATTGTGGGTTAAGGCTTCAACATATGGATTTTGAGGGGACTCAATTCAGCATATCTTGCCACATGGTAGGGATTTCCATATTAACTGAATTGAAATGACCATTGGTAGGGCATTTCATCTCTCTTGGCTTCAGTAAAATTATAAGATTGAATTGGATAGTAAATCTATGAGCACTAAAAAAGGAATACCTTCCAGAAGTCAAATTCTCAAAAGAGACCAGTAGTGTGGTTACATAGTTTTCTGCTTCTTAAGTCAAGCTGAGAATAAAGAACTCAAATGAGTGAGGATCTTGCAGCTTTGGAAGTCCACTCTCTTTTTATGACAATGGAGCAGTGAACAGAGCATTTGTTTATTCAATTCTGTCCACTATATTTCTTTTCACAGTTGTTGTTGTGTAATGGACTATTAAAAGCTAGTGTGTGTGTTTTAAATAAAAATGGTAGCCTGTCCACTCTCATGAAACAAGGTTAATTTGTCCTCAAAGACAAAGAAGTATTAAGAATTTGTGCAGGTGTCAGATTTACCTGGCTACTGATGTTATGATCTTGTTGAGACCATGGGCAGCAAAGTATGTCTTCAACATGAAGTGGGTACTCTGGAAGTGGTTACTGAATAAATAAAAACTGAATGGTGAATGAAATACATTCACCATTCAGAATGGTGAGCTATTATATTTTAGATTAATAAACAAATAACTCAGGACCTGAGATGTAGGAGTAACTGTCACAGTGTTTAATACACACACATTGATTGCTCTTCAATTTTTAGTGCACTTAAATGTCTATCTATTGTCAATTCAATTCCATGGCTTTGCCTAGATTTGTTACCTCTATGAATTCTAAAAAAATATTGAGCAGTTGAAAACAGTTATTTTGTGGTCCAAATGATCCCTTTAAGCATATTGCTACTCATTTGAATATATAATCACCAGAATATAAAATATAAATAAGGATTTCATTAATTAATGTAACATTCATAATTACATTTTTTCTGTTTCTTACAATATAAATTCAATGTGTTCAGAGATTAGAGAATTTAATAGCTATAAACAGTATCTTTAATTGAATAATGAAAATAAAATGCTCTTCTTCTCAGATCTGATATTTTTATTATTATCTAAATTGTTTATGTTAAGACAGAAAGCATGACTGAGTAGAAGGAAATATAGAATAGTTTTCAACACAATTGAATACACAGTTCAAAGTTGGCTCCATTTTTCTTTCTGGAGACAATAAAAGCAGTTTATGTAAATATACATTCTGCAAGCACTCTTCTTAAAATGGCATTGAAAAACAGCTGATGATTCATATCCAGGAAAATCCTTAGGAGGCTGTGATAACCCCAAATATTCTCCTTCTTCATTGGAAGCACTGTGGGAAGTTTTCTCTAGTAGGAGTAATGCCAAGAGAAAGACAGTAAATTAACCTATTTCCAATATGTTTTGGTATTGTAAACATACATGCATTGTAGTCAAACACTCAGGATAACTCACTCACTGCATAAACCAATTATATCATCTCCAGTCACATGTGGGAAGAACTCAGGCTAATCTAATCAGTTCAAGGGTGCTACATTTATTTCTGTGTGTTTCATGCCTTTATAATATTACAAACTGATCTGTAAACATGCTCTCTAGTAAGAAGAGCTCCTGTCCTTAGAAGTTCAGCAGAAGACAGTTTGGGGAACTAACAACCTTATCATGATTCTTAAATTTGGAATTTTTAAAAAGTCACTTTATTGAAGCACAATTGACACACAAAAGGCTATACAAAATTAATGTATATAGCTTGATGAGTTGGGAGAGAAGTACACATGTGTGAAGATATACCTACAATCTATGCCATAGATATACCTCTCAAACTTTTGTTGTTTTCATGTCTTGGCTGTCTGTGAACAATGCTACAATTAACATGGGAATGTAGGTATCTTTTCAAAACCCTAATTCCTTTGTATATAATCAGAAGTATGGTTGCTGGACTAAATAATATTCTTATTTTTAATTTCTTGAGGAACATTCATACTGTTTTTCAGAATGTGTGCACCAAGTTACACTCTCACCAACAGTGCACAGGCGTTCCTTTTTCTCCATATCCTCACCAGTACTTGTTATTTTTTTCTTTTTAGTAAGAACCATCCTAACAGGTATGAGTTGATATTTCATTTCCCTGACAGTGATTTTCATTTACATTTTCCTGACAAGAAAATACAAAATTGATGAGTGAGCTAACATCAAATTAAAAAGCTGCTGAGCAGAGAAAATTATCAACAGAATAAGTCAACCTACAGAATGGGAGAAAATATTTGATAAAAGGTTATTATCCAGTATTTATAAGTAACTCCTAGAATTCAATAGCAAAAAATGACAAACTAATTTAAAAATGGGCAGAGTCTGAATAGACATTACTCCAAAGATGACATATAAATGGTCAATGAATACATAGGTGTCACACATCTCTAACCATCAATGAGGTGGAATTTTTTCAATGCTTTCCAAATAAAGAATATGTTTTCTTTTAGAGAGTGTAATATTAGTTTATTATTTAATTAAAATGTAGGCTTTGTTTTTCAGATTTTATTGAACTTTTCTGACCATTGAGAACTTTGCTATATTAACTTTAGGGAAAACATGAACATTATTGGGAGAATACAAAAATAAAAGTTTTAGGTTGTACAACTTCAGCCAACAGTGTAGATGCTTTGCACAGATCTCCTGACTCTCAGGGTGTCCAAACTTTTGTCGTCTGTGGGCCACACTGGAAGAAGAATAATTATCCTGGGTCACACATTAAATACACAAACACTAACAAAAACTGATGAGCAAAAACATGGTTTTAAGTAAACTTGTAATTTTGTGTCAGGCTGCATTCATAGCCATCCTGGGCCCCATGAGGCCTGTGGCCTGTGGGTTGGACACCCATGTTAGATGCTGGGAAACCTGCTCTTTAGGGTGGGTTAGGTGTTAACATGTGGGGGAGACCTTCCATTTAGAATGCATTCCATGGACAGTATCTGTGACTCCTGGTAGGCTTTTCTCAGGCTACTGGATGCATTTTGTTTGAAGTTAAATCATAGTCACCCTCTTAGTAGAGTAACACTCACATTTCAACTCTTCATCAGCACTACTTTGTCATGACCAATCCTTTACATTGTCTTAATGAAAAGACTCTAGAAACTAAAAATGTACACAGAGATTTGGTTTTCCAGATCACCTGCTTTCATTTTCAGGCCACGACACTTTAATTAGCATAATGGATTGTACAGAGCTATTGGTTGCGGTATGAATATACTAAGAAATTCAATTTCAAATTCTGCACAGGTGGCTTTTTATTTGCCTTATATTTAAAGGGAGAAAAATCACTACCTATACATGTCTTAGACTTAGGGTCATCTGTTTTTGTAATATATTGTTTTTGACAAAATAATTACTTAGTAATATTTGTTAAGAAATTAAGCGTTACTTAAATTGAAAGAATATTCTTAATGTTTTGTCAGAACTAAATTCTTTAACTCTTTTGGCTAAGTTATGGAACTTTTAAACAGCTATTTAAAAGCAACTGATTTTCCAGGAGGGTTCAGGGAGTAGATGGTGATCTTTCTAATATAGAAGTTTCAGGTCGGTGAATGGAAAAAAACCATGTCACACAGTACAATCCATAACGACACTGAGCATTTGCTTAAATTGACCCATTCTGGAAAGCAATAACAGTCTGAAATAAAATAGGACATTATTCATTAAACCCACAATCTCACATCAATAAGGATCTGGAGTAAGAAACAAAAAGTTGTGAGGCTGAAAACATAGATTATTACTTTAAAATTTTTAAAGACATAAAACTTTACTAATAAAATGAAATGTCTTGAGCCAAAAATGAATAAATTTGTGTTTTTTAGGAAAGTAAAAATATTATAATATAAATCTTATAAAATATTTCTCCCACGTTGTGTTTGAAACACCTCAGTAACAAGGGGATGTCATAAAGATATCTTCCAATGAAGACTCATAACTCATATGCCTCAATGCAATGTGGATGCAAAGTTGAAGAAAATGTAATTATGTAATAGTAATAATATTTTTAATTAGCATAATCATCTTTACTCTTTAAAGTGACTCTTCCAAAGTTACAAGAGGCAAAAGCTAATCTAAAACAAGAACACAATCTCTGACTTAGTGATAAAATTGTCATAGAATCAACAGAAAATTCTAAAATGTTTTCATGAGCAGTAGAGATGGAGAGAGAGAAGCTAATTTAAAGAGTAGTAACTGCAGTACTAATAGCAAAATAAGTTTCCTTAAGTCCTATTTTAATTTGCTTTTCCACACATTCGTCCAACTATTTCTCACACATTTGTCCAACTATTTCTCACACATATTAAAAGATAAAGTCACAATAATCATAAAATAAGAAGGATGGAAGTGACCTCCTTGGAAGTTATTTACTATAAGATTCCATGTGATGCTCCAGTTTCTTTTAACAAAAATATTTAATTAATTATTTTACAAATTAAACAACAATCATTGACTATAATGATGCAAAGAGTTAGCACATGGTCTAAGACCTGAGGATAAAAGATAAGTGAGTTTTACAAATGTCTTGGAACCCTAGAAAAGACAGACACAAGTACATATATCATATGGTGATATTCTTGCCAAAAATATTTAGAAAGGAAAACCAACAGAGGAAGTGAGAGAGAGAGAAATGGGAGGAAGAAGAAATGCAATATGGTTAAAGAAAGGGCATCAAGTTGGGATTAGAGCATGACTAGGCTGAAAAAGAGGGCAGGATCAGATTATTACAGTGCTTTGCATGTTATACAAAGTTGTTTACTATTTACCTACAAAGATGTTAATGAAGGGTTTGAAGAAAGGAAGCAACCAGATCATGTTTGAAAATAAAATCTCACTAAGTAACAGTGTGAAGAATGATTGCTAGAGGGGGATAAGATGGAGATGTGGACAATTCATTCACAACCCTTTCATTAACCCAGGGGTGACAGGACAAGAGCCTGTGCTAGCATGTTCAGGTTTGTGGTGAAAACAAAAGCATGTTGTGGGGTACAGGGAAAGCCATGCTTACAGGGAAATGTATAGCACTGAATGCACAGGTTAGGTAAGAAAAAATATCTAAAACCAATCTAAGTTTTTGCCTAAGAAACCAGAAAAAGAAGACAAAATTAAACCTAAAGTAAGCAGAGGAAAATAAATAATACTTAGGTCAAAAATCAATGAAATTAAAGACACAAAACAGAGAAAAATCAAGGAAACAAAAAATTGAAAAGATCATTAAATTAATAAACCCTTAAGTAAAATAGGGGACATTACCACAGACTGCATGGAAGTTAAAAGTATAATAAAGAAATATTATGAACAACTCTATACCAACAACTCTGACCACCTAGATTAAAGGGACCAATTCCTTAAAAGACAGAGTCAGCCATATTTGCACAAGAAGTATAGAATCTGAATAAGCCAATATATATTATAAAACTGAATGAATAATTACTAACCTTCAAAACAGAAAGCACTAGGCTCAGGTGGGTTCACTGGTGACTTCTACCAAACATTCAAGGAAGCCATTAAACCAATTCTCTACAATTTCTTTCAGAGACTAGAAGCAGAGAAAATACTTCCTGACTCAATCTTTGAGTCCAGCATTACCCTCAATACCAAAATCAGACAAAGACCTTATAAGAAAATAAAACTACAGACCAATATCTTTTATAAATATGGATGCAAAAAATCTTCAAGTTATTATTAAATCACCCCAAAAGAAGAATAAAAAGAATTATACAACTCAACTAAATAGGATTTATTCCAGGGATGCTAGGCTGCTTTAATATTCAACTAATGTAATCCATCACATCAACAGACTTAAAAAAGAAAAAAAAAAAGACAGGTTTTAGAGAGATTTAGAGGCAAAACTGACAAACCTAGTACCAATATAATATAGAGAATGAAATTAAAGATAATACTGATTTGGGATGAAAAATTTCATGACAATTTGAAAAGAAAATTACTAAGAATAGAAAATGTATTGGGAGGGAATTTTCAGAATGGTTGATAAGTTTACAATGAGTTTATTTTAAACTTCTGCTTTAGAGTCATATACTAGAATTCCCCTACCTCTTGAATTCAGGCTTCATAAGACATTTTGGGGGAAAAAAACTAAGTAAGTCAAAGATACATCCAGCTCTTATATGATCATGACTTCTCTCTATTCTCTTTATGAGAAGTGAAAATAAACTGTAGATTTCAGCAAAAATGTTTGCTACCCCAAATATTTATAATCTCAATTCCCTTTTTGTGATTTTTTTAAAAATCTGCTTTTTTGTCACTGGTTTCTGTGTGTAGTTTATTTGAAAATATTTTCAAATTATATAAATACGTTCTCTAAAATTTTTATTGTGACAAATATAGATAGCATAAAATTTATCACTCTAACCATGTTAAGTGTATAATTCAGCAGCATTAATTACACTAACAAAGTCTGTATAACCATTACCTTTATTTCCAGAACTTTTTCCTCATCCCAAACAAAGTCTTCAACTCAACATTTATGTATTTATATTCTTTAAAACTGTATACATGCTTTTAATGATCTCTACCTTCCAGTATTCATGACTTTGTGGAGTTTCCCTTAGCCCTGAGCATAGGTTGGACCTAGTGATGAATTCCTAATGAATATGGCAAAAGTGTTGTACTGTTGACTTGAGGTTAGGGTATAAAAAGACTGTGACTCCCATATCAAGCACTCTTACTTTATCATGTATTCACTCTGAGGGAAGCTAGCTGCCATCATGTGAACAGTCCTGTTTAAATAAAAAAAAAGTCAAAGTGGCATGACAGGAACTAAGACCCTTGGTCTGCTGGACCATGAGGAACTGAGACCTGCCAAAATTCACATGAGGGAGTTTGGAAGCAGATTTTCAGCTTGCATCAATTCCAGAGAAGGCAGCAGCTCATCCCACAGCTTAAGTGTCACCTCATGGAAGACCCCGAGCAGAGACACACCACTGGGTTGCAAGTGCATTTCTCACTGCAGAAATTGTGAATGTAAATATTTGCTATTTTAGGCCACTGAATTTGGAGTAATTTGTTATGGTGTATGAGCTAAATACACTGTGTTAATTTATTATGCAACTTTATGTTGTAAAAATACACAGAAAATAAAAAATATAAGAGTAAAATATATTTTACAATAGTTTAATAACATTTTTCAAAGTATTATTAAGTAATATGATTGAATATGATCAATATTTTTTAAAATCTTAAGTTAGCTTTCTGCAATACCTGGTTCTAAATTTAGTTTATTTTGATATTTGATTTTAATGACTATCATAAATTAAAAACATTCCCAAATAGATAAAAATGAAAAGATATTATTTTTTTGAAGTTCGGTAACCATCATATTTACCTTTTAATGTAATAAGATTTTTTCTTAAAAGTTCTTTAAATTTTTTCACTTTTCTTGTATCAAAATCCATAAAGGTCTTTTTTTAATTTTAAAAGTAAGCTCTAAGCTATGAAAATATTTTTCAAATTTCTTAGTATACTGATAGACTATTTATAGTTCCCACATACTATATTTGACCAGAAAGTGACATAAATATGATGGAATTATTCAAAATATTGATTTTAAGTCATTCTTTTATAGCATTTGTTTCTTTTGAAAAGCAATTATTTTCTCACTGTAAAGATATATATATATATTTATTTTGAAAGGTCCAATTAAATGTGTTTTTTAAATTATATATTTATTTGCCACCTGACATCTATATATAACCACCAACAAAATCAACAGAATTGGACTCTTGTTAATGTATAAAAAAAGAAAAAGAATTATAACAACTTTGAATTTATGATTATTTTAACACTTTTTCCATGATAGAACTAGAGAAAAATCTTTATTTGTTTCAAAAGAAGTTAATAGCCTTCCCAATTTTACAGTAAAGTATTTGAAAGATTTTTTTGTATTTTAAACTTCAGGTTTTATTAAACATGCTCATCCTCCTACACCATGCTACCTCCCTTTGTTGCAATAACATCTCTGTGAGTAATACTGTGAATAATTTTACATCTGGTACTAGCTCTGTAAATTTATTCTAGAAACCTTTAAATAATACTAATATTTGCATTTTTTGACAAAGCAGATCCTCTATATTTACACCATTTTTTCCTTTAAATATTGTTTTATTAATGAAAGTTTTAATGTTCAGACCTCGTCTTTCCAGGACCTTTTTTGTTTAGTGATTTAAAATAATTACTTCTATAGGCATTTCATTATTGACACAGATTCTAAAAAATAATCTGATGCATGCTAGAAATAGCTGTACTTTTACTGAATTGTATAGCACACATTTCAGGCTGCATACCTTTTCTGTATTTGTTTTTTACAAATGTTCAGGTATGTATTATATACATTGTCCAACAGTATTTACAGACTAGAAAATGTAATTTGTTGCCGTATTTCTATTTATCATCACAAATACTTTTAACACAGAAGAAAGAAGAATTGTTTCCCAATGGTATACACCTTTTTTCCCCTTATCATTATTTATTTAAAAACTTCAACAGGGGCTCTCAAATATTTATCATTAAGCTTAGTGGAATTCTGTAAGCTACTGGAACAAGGCTTGTGTTACTTAAATGTCACTTGAAACAACATAATCATTGTTTTTATGTTCTGGATTTAAAGTTTAAATGTCTTCATATGCATAAAGGTTCCTATTATTATCAACTAACATTAAAACTTAGAATGAAAGACTTTATAATAGTAGATATAAGTCCATATTTAAAATAATTTTTGATGATTTTATAATTTGGGGGGAAATTTTTATTCAACTAGAATATAAATACACACATACATGCTCAATTAGAATATTTATACCTACCATATATATATATCATATCAGTGTACATATATTATATATATACTTTTATAAAAACAGTTGCTTTTTTAAAAACAATTTTATAGAGTGTCTGGCAGAGTTTATATCATGAATAAAGTGTCAACTCTGCAATGTTCTTGTATTCTGATATTGGCATTATTAATATTTCTCTCTTGTCTGGAACTTGTAGCTCCACACTCAGCAGCCATTCTCTTCTCTACTGGGCTTTCCCTTGTGCTGCAGGGTCTGGAAGACTTTCCTGGACTCCCTTGCAGGCAGGGTTCTTAGAGTTGAGATTCTACCAACAAAAAAGCACTTCAGAAGATCTGTAAGGGGAAAGGTGCTCCAAGTCATTCCATCTGCTCCTCCAGATAGTGGAAGGTGCTTGGGCTTCGGCACCTGTGAGTAGTGACAACAGCTGGTCAAATGCCATTCTCTTATCATCATCATTCTCTCAGGGCCATGGGCAGAGGTAACTGACCTTGTTCACATTTTCCTGCACTTCCTGAGCTTTGGAAGGTAACAGTACTTCCTGATTTTCTACATCAGCAACAGGATTGGTGTTGTCCCCTTGATTTTGCTCTTTCAGCCCTTCCAATATTATTGCATGACCTCAAACCCAGAATTAAATCTATTTCTGCTTGAAATGCTTAGAATGATTTTTATTTTCCTGATTTAATCTGAGGTTATTTAAAGTCACTCGTCTATTTAAAGATATTTTATTCTAGGGTTCTTAGGATATAATCCTAGCAGTGGAATTGCTGGGTCAAAAGGCAGAACCATTTTTAGTTTTCTGTGAAAATTCCATACTGTTTTCCATAGTGGTTGTAACAGTCTGCAATACCACCAACAGTGCACTAGGGTTCCCTTTTCTCCACAACCTCTCCAACACTTGTTTGTTGCTTTGTTTATGATGGCCATTCTGCCTGGTGTGAAGTGGTATCTCATTGTGGTTTTAATTTGCATCTCTCTGATAGCTAGGGATACTGAGCATCTTTTTATGTGTCTCTGGATCAGAAATGTCTAAGTCCTTTGCCCATTTTTTAATTGGGTTGCTTGTCTTCTTAGAGTGGAGTCATGTAAGTTCTTTATATATTTTGGAGATTAAACCCTTGTCTGAGGTATCATTGGCAAAAAGAACCCATGTACCCCAATGTTCATAGCAGCACAATTTGTAATAGCCAAGTGCTGGAAGCAAGCTAGGTGCCCATCAGTAAATGAATGAATCAAAAAAATATGGTATATTTACACAATGGAATTCTATGTAGCAGAAAGAAAGAAGGAGCTCCTACCCTTTGCAACAGCATGGATAGAACTGGAAAGCATTATGCTAAGCGAGATAAGCCAGGTGGTGAAAGACAAATACCATATAATCTCACCTTTAACAGGAAGCTAATCAACAAAACAAAGAACAAGCAAAATATAACCAAAAACACTGAAATAGAGAACAGGCTGACAGTGACCAGAAGGGAGAGGGGAGGGAATTTCAGGGGAAAAAGGGAAGGGTTTGCAGGATCAAGTATAAAGGACGCATGGACAAAAACTAGGGTGGGGGGTGGAAATGGGAGGGAAGTAGGGAGGGCTGGGGGGAGTGGGCTGGGATGAGAGTAAAAGGCAGAAAATTGTACTTGAACAACAATTAAAATAAAATAAGAAAAACATAAAGATATTTTATTCCACTAGAATGACAAAACCAAACCCACAGAAACTGCAAGACATCATAAAATGCTTATAAAAAAGATATACTAGGATACTCCTTTTAAGATGTACATTGTGAAGTGGGAGTTTAATTGGTCCTTACCTTTTAAGACAAAAATATAAATAAAAGTTTTACTATTATCTTCTTTTTAAATATATTTTATTGCTTATGCTATTACAGTTGTTCATTTTCCACCCTTTATTCTCCTCTGCCCCACAACTCTCTCCTACCTGCATCCCTCCCCCTCAGTTCGTGTCCATGGGTTGTACATATAAGTTTTCTGGCTTCTCTATTTCCTATACTATTCTCAACTTCCCCCTGTCGATTTTGTACCTACCATTTATGCTTATTCCCTGTACCTTCTCTCCCCATGCCCCCTTCCCCCTCCTCACTGATAATCCTCCATGTGATCTCCATTTCTGTGATTCTGTCCCTGTTGTAGTTGCTTGCTTAGTTTGTTTTTGTTTAGGTTCAGTTATTGATAGTTGTGAGTTTGTTGTCATTTTACTCTTCATAGTTTTGATCCTCTTTTTCTTAGATAAGTCCCTTTAACATTTCATATAATAAGGGCTTGGTGATGATAAACTCCTTTAACTTGAACTTATCTGGGAAGCACTTTATCTGGCTTTCCGTTCTAAATGATAACTTTGCTGGGTAGAGCAATCTTGGATGCAGGTCCTTGGCTTTCATGACTTGGAATACTTCTTTCCAGTCCCTTCTTGCCTATAAGATTTCTTTTGAGAAATCAGCTGCTAGTCTTATGGGATCTCCCTTGTAGTTAACTGTCTTTATTCTCTTGCTGCTTTTCAGATTCTCCTTATTTTTAATCTTGGCTAATGTAATTTTTATCTTGGGTAATGTAATAATGATGTGCTTTGGTGTATGCTTCCTTGGGTCTAACTTCTTTGGGACTCTCTGAACTTCCTGGACTTCCTGGAAGTCAACTTCCTTTGCCAGTTTGGGGAAGTTCTCCTTAAATAGTTTTCAAATAAGTTTTCAATTTCTTGCTCTTCCTCTTCTCCTTCTGGCACTCCTATGTTTTGGATGTTGGAATAATTAAAGTTGTCCTGGAGGTTCCTCAGCCTGTCCACATGTTTTTGATTTCTTGTTTCTTCATTCTATTCTGGTTGAGTGTTTATTTCTTCCTTTTGCTCCAAATCATTTATTTGAGTCCCATTTTCCTTCCCTTCGCTGTCAGTTTCCCTTACTTTTCTCTTCACTTCACTTTGCATGACCTTCACTTTTTCCTCTATTTTGGAATGATAGTCAATCATATCTGTGAGCATCCTGATTACCAGTGTTTTGAACTCTGACTCTGTTAGGTTTGCTTTCTCTTTATTGCTTAGTTCTATGTTTGGAGCTTTTATATGTTCTTTCAGCAGGTCTATATATTTTTTGTCTCAGTGCAGCTGTTATGTTGTAAGGAGCAGAGCCTTAAGTATTCACCAGGGTGGGACAACCCACGTAACTGTGTTGTGATGCTGTATATGGGAGAGGGGTCTGAGAGGGAGCAATGCTGCTTGGTCATCTCTCTGCCAGCTTTCCATCACTTCCTCTGCTACCCACAAGCAAATTGGGCCCTTCTGGTGTTGATTGCCTAAGATGAGGGATGGTTTTGTGTATGTTCTAGGACCCTGTGGGTCTCTCCAATGAACTCTCCTGTGAGGCTGGGCATTCCTCCTGCCACCTCAACACCCACAGGTTTTTTCAGTCAGAGGTTTTGAGGATTTATTTCCCCATGCCAGAATGTTGGGTTGCATGGTCTGTCTTGCTCCCCAGTTGTTCCTCCTAGTCTATCTGAGCAAATGTGGGACCACCTGGGCCACCAGCTGCAGCCTTGCAACACATCCTCTCCAACCTGGCTGCCCATTTCTACCCCTTCTACAAGTCTAAATGAATGTTTCTTCTTTAACTCCTTTGTTGTAGGACTTCTATACAGTTTGATTTTCTGGCAGTTCTGGTTACTTTTTGTTTTTAAATTTGTTGTTCTCCTTTGGGTCGTGCAAAGAGGCAAAGAATATCTACCTACACCTCCATCTTGGTTGGCAGTCTTACTATTATTTTCTTATATCCAGGAGATTTTCTTGTATCATGTAGAATCAATACATTTCACTTTAAAAGCAACAGTTTCAGCTAATTAGGGAAATAAAATTTTCTAGACTTTCTGATTGTTATGATTCAGCTGAAATAGTTGGAAATTATTATTTAGTAATTCTTTAGTCAAAATAATAATATGGAAACAATAAGGCTTCCTTCTGGTCTTCCCTTTGAATTTCCTTTTTAAAAAAAATTCTTATCAAAATTTCCCCTCCTTTATCTAAAGCATCACTCAAGACTCTCTTATATACTTTTATTAAAAAGTTTTGATAAATGAACAGAAATTTTTTTATTTCTGGTTTTAAAAATCATGCCACATAACTCTCCTTAATTCAGTCAGTGAACTAATGTTTATAGACTATTTTCAGTGTGCAAGGTTCTATTCTATGGTTAAATGAGTATTATGGACTGACTGTAGTGTTCCCCACAAATCATATATTGAAGCTTGTATCTCTAATGCAGTGATATTTAGAGATGGGACCTTTGAGAGGTAATTAAGTTTAGATGAGGTTAAGATGGGATCCTCATGTACTAATCCTCATGATGGGATTAGTACCTCTATAAGAAGAGACACCAGAGCTCTCATCCTCTCTCTATATATATACTTATTTCTAATCCTCTTTATCTACCTATCTCTCTATCTCTCTGTCTATGCACAAAACATAGGTCATGTGATCACACAGTAAGATGGTGGCCATCTTACAAGACAGCTTTTACCAGACACCAACCCTGCTGGCACTCTGATCATGAACTTCTAGCCTCTGGAATGCTGAGAAAATAAATCTTTGTTGTTGAAGCCACCCAATCTATTGTATTTTCTAATGGAAGCCAGTGCCAACTAAGATAATAAGAGATTCATAAACTATAAGGCATGATCCTTGGTTTTAATGAATTTAAAATAACTAACAATACAAATAAGACAAGGCAGAGTAACTAACAATAAAAGATAGGATAGTCTACAGATATTAAAGAAATCAAAGGAAGAGAGATCATTTTGTCTTAGGTCAAAGCAAAAAAGAATTGTCAGATTAAAATTTTATTCATAATATATTGTGCTATCATTCTGCAGATGACAAGGAGGCATGAAGCTTAAATTTATTCCACAATGGGGGCTTTTCCCGGTAAAATCCATACCCCTTTCATTTTTTATTTCTCTTTCTTTTACATTCTCATTTCTCTCCTGACCTTTTTGTACTCACCAATACATTTCAGCATGCCTCTGAGATGTGACTGATACTGTGATGGAAAAAAGATCCACTAAAAACAACTGTGCTTACTTTTTTATTTTAATGATGAATCTGGAAAGCTTCCCAGATGGAACATTTATTACACTAAATGTATTCTGCTGAGGAGGAAATTGACCAGAGAAGCATTGGGCAACTACATGTATTTACAGAACGTTGACCTTTCTTCTCCCCATTTCTGTGAAACATCTGTGAGTGATCTCGCCAACATTTTTGGCCTATGACTGGTTATTTGAAATCAGACATTTGAATTTCAGATATGTACATTTATATTTATATAGCCAATGAACCATCCTCACAAGCCATTTTGAAATAAAAATGCCAGTTGCCTTGTTTAGTGGAGATTGACAGAAATTCAGATTTTTGTTTACTTGTTTGGGCTTTTTGTTTTATATTTAAATCATACTACTTTATAAAAAGGCCTTACATTTTGTAAGAATAAAGGTAACAGTGTATTCCTTACTTATCAGTTATGCAGAAGAGAGTGTGTTTATCATACCTTTAGACATTAGCAAAGAACTAACTCTCAGGTATCTCTCTTGAGGTGATAGATTAGTTGGATTAGAAGATAAACCATTTCATCAGCCCATGAAAGGTCTATGGTCTGGGGAGGATGGGAGAGAAAATAATACTTGGAAGATGCATAACTATTGAAAGGAATCTTATGAGATAATACAGGAGAAAATATAATTTTCCACTAAAAGGTTTACACATGGAATTTTCAGACATTGGAGCCTCTTGAGTCAATCAGGAAGGTAGGCAGATTATACCTTAATCAGCCCTTTTGTATTCTTGAGACCAGGTCCGGTTTTCATAGCCCTGGGTTCCAGACTGTTGTTGTTGTTGAATGGAACTTCATATCATATTATTATATGATATGATATTTTGATTAGTTGTCCAATTGAATTAAGCTTTAAGTGGCCAAAGGAAGAAAAGCACAGCTGGCATGAGCCTCCTATTACTACCAACTATGAAGTTTGATGGTGGTGTGGTTACTACTGAGGCAGTACAATGGGCTTTGAGGATTGCTGCCTTGGTATCAGGTGTGCCTAGAACTGACTCCTGGATGTAAGTCATGCCTACTGACTGTGTAATCTTACACAGTGCCTGAAAACTTCGATTTCTTTGTCTAAAAAGTGGGAGTGATAGGGCCTGCCTCATCCACCTATTGAGAGAAAAAGTAAATTGATGTAAACAAAGTGATTATTAAAATGTCTGAGACATGGAAGGTAATTCTTATTTAACATTTTTCTCATATATACTTTCATATTTGGGGTCTCATTTAATCCTGAAAATCACCCTTTATATTATACTGGTATAGTAATATTATATCTAGGGTTGATTGATGGGATTTTTATAGTGACATAGCTTTCAGTTCTTTTAAATCTCCATATCTCTGTTCTGGTAGTCCACTGGAAATTATTCACAGGTTCCTTTCAAAGCTTCCCACTTATGGGATGAAGAGGGACTGTTGTACTTGCCTTTCTGGGATCAGACTCCCACTCAATACTGCTGAAATCTACTTGACTTCAAAATTAGCTGAGGGTGTATATACACATACAGTGAGAGCATGCAGTAAATCATAACTGGACAAGTGGAGATGTGAAGGCTATTTGCTTCTGTTCTCCGTGTAGGTGTACTCGTATGTGTGTCCACTGCAGTTACATAAAGCTGCCTAAAGAGTCAACTGTGTCTACACTAGACATAGCCTGGACAACAACATGAATAGCCTATGATGCTGTTTTGGAAAAGCATTTCTTTTAATTCCAATTTTTTCTAAAGGTGATGCAATCTTTTTGGTCAGTGATACTCATGTTAGCATGAACCTCCTTTGAACAGGGCCTTACAGCAACAGTTGAGAACTTCATGAAGTATTTCCAATAAAAAACCTCATCTCCCTGAAGTGCCTGAGGTAAAGCATAACATTTAAATTCTATGTTACTCCTTAGTCAAAATGTAATGATGTGGACTTACAGTACATTGAAAACTTTTGTCATTGAACAAATTCCATGGTAGGCAAAGGCATATTGTGTGTCACAGGACATTAAAATGATCATTATACCAAAAGAAAATAATGCACTGGCTAGACCATAAATCTTAGGCACCTTTGATGACTAGTAAAAATCTGCCAAAATTCACTGTCTAAATGATGCAATTCCAATCAACCCAGTTTATGGATCCCATGAGCTGATTACAACTCTATTAAGATGAACTCCTCACTTCTTGGAATTAGACTTTTGTGAAGTAAAATGCCAGATTGAAAGTCTTGGATCTAGTAACTATAGATTATTAATAGAATTGATTCTTAAAACTCTCACCTGATTCAGGAATAGGAGTGTTAACTTTTCACATTTTTGTGTTTAAAATACTTTGTTATATCTCTTCTATGGTTTAAAAAGCATGCATTTTTCTTGCAATCATGATCTTCTATATTATCCATTTTGAGAAAGGATACAATTCAGTCCAGAAACATCACATCAAACCCCTCTCACCATGTCTGTAGCCTTTGAGATCCCTCAGGTGTATAATCAGGAGGTGTCTACTTACATACAGGGGAAAGGGAGATCCATTAATCACAGAAAAGCATTCTTAATGTAGAAAAAGAGGCTCACTCTACACTTTTCACATAAAGGCGTGACATTCAAGTAGAAATGGCTGGAATTTGTTTTTATGAATAGGGTCCTTGCTGACTAATTCTTTTCTGGGAAGAGTAATGGGCAAATACTATCCAGATGCATTCCTCTGGAACTGTTCCCAGTTTGGGAAAGTGAAAACTACTGTACTTGCAGCATAATAAAGGGCAGTCAGAGAAACATGATATCTCCATAAATAGTGCAGCACTGTCCTGTCCCTTGTTTGGTGTCATGGAGCCAGAGCCGTTGCAGATGACTTCCATGTCACACTGAGGGCTGAAATTCATCCAATCACTTACTCCTTCCTTACCTCACCTAGCAGCAGAAAAACTGGACCAAAATGGGATCAAAAATAACCTGCTTAAACTGCAAAGCAAAAAGGAATGCCCCAACACCTTCTTCTGTGTTTTCCCAATTCAAATGGTAGGCAAAGGAAAAAAAATTTCTCCTTCTTCCTTCAGGAGAAGGACTTTCTTCTCACTCCTCACAAGTTTTCCCCCAATTCTATCCCTTCTCCATTGGTCTTTTCTTCTACTGAATTGGATGTAGCTTATGTGTCTGTTCCAAGTCCTCACCTCATCTAGCTTCGTCTTGGCAATTTTTTTCACACTGATGTTTCCAGTTAAGCCTTGATTTTTCCTCACCTTCTTGTATCCAGTGACTACACAGAGCTTTGCTTTATTTATAAATGTATTATTAATATATGGATTTAATTATTTGAACAATGTACATATTGTTTTTCGTACCTGCATAAACTTTGTACTTGCAGAGGTTGTAGTAGTTCTAATAGTAATTTTCAGTCCCTTGTCATTGTAGCATTGTTGATCACCCTTCTTAGCTGAGGCCCAAAGGAAGTACTTCTGGTTTATTATGGAATCAAATGTCCTGGACCAGGATTCCTGCTCCACTGCTTACTGTTTGTGTGGCTACAGTTGTGTTATCTAACCATTCTGCCTCAGTTTCTGCTTCTGAAAAATAAAGGAACACTTACAACCGTGTATTGAACTACCCACACTGTACTGAGAGACTTCACAAGGAGATAATTTTGGTGTTTATCTCAGTGTAATACTCTGCTTCAGTTGCCATAACGAAATGTCATAGACTGAGTGGCTTAAACAACAGAAATTAATTTTCTCACAGTTCTGGAGGCTGGATGTCCAACCATGGGAAGGATTGATTCCTGGTGAGATCCCTCTTCCTGGCTTACACATGGCCTTTCTGTGTGCATGCACAGAGAGAGAGAGTGAGCTCTTTAGCCCTGTTCTCTCTTCCTCTTTTTATAAAAACACCAGTCTTACAGCATTAGGGCTCCACCCTTATGAACTCAGGTAGTCTAATTACTTCCTTAAGAAACCCATCTCCCAAAAAGATACATTCTGAGCTACTAGGTAGTAGAGCATCAACATATAAATTGTGAGGGAGAAGTAAATTATACATTATACAAATTAATATATTTTGATGGTTACCCAAATTGTACCTCTAGCTTCATACTCTACCCCTAGATCCAGGTCTAGATACAGCAGTCACCCCTTGCCTGCTGGGAATGTGTTCTACGCACCCTAGTGAAAGATTAAAACAACAGATAGTACCCAATCCTGTATGTGTTATTTTTTCATATATATATATATATATATATATATGATGAAATTTAATCTATAAATTAAGCACAGTAAGATGTAAGTAAAATAATTACTAGGAAAATAAACAATTACACAAACATACTGTAATAAAAGTTATATGATGTGGCCTTTCTCTCTCTCTCAAAATACCTTATTATACTAAACTCTTGTGCTGATGTGGAATGAGAACTTTATTCTTTTCATTTAAAGGAAGCACTTCACAGCTTATCTCTGGCACATTCCAAATAACCAGCATCGTTACTCGTGCACACTGAGGCCAAGACTAGGTGAATTAAGTGTGACCTGAGCACAAGTACTGAGATACCCTGACAGTTGACCTGATACACTGAGGTAGCTACTAAGTGACTAATGAGAAGGTGGTTTATAGAGTGTGGAAACCCTGGACAGAGGAATGATTCAAGTTCCGGTCAGGACAGAGTAGGATAGTGTGAGATTTCATAACACTACTCAGAACAACACACAATTTAAAATATATATTGTTTATTTTTGGAATTTTCCATTTAATATTTTCAGATCCTGGTTGGCCATTGGTAACTGAAACCATGAAAAGCAAAATAGTGGATAAGGTGGGACTACTGCATCGAACTGGATATCTTCTCATAAATATTCCCTGGACACTTCAAGTTCATCCTCATTCCTCCCATCTGCCTTTCTATACCACCTGTTTTCTCCTGAATCCACGGATCTATTTAATTATCCAAAGAAGAACCCCTGGAAGTCCTGTGGAATTCCTAGTCTCCTAGTGCCCACATTTGATAAGGCATCAGTCATTGCCAGTTTTACCTCCAAAATGCCCATTAAATCTGTCTTACACTTTCTACCTGCCATATAGTTAAGTTACTGGAGTTGAATTTATGCCAAAAAGTGTTTTTTATGAAAATAATACCCCTGTGATCTAACTATAAGAGAACAGAAACATAAAGTGATTGATGAGTCAATACATATATGCAAGGTTTGTCTGGAAGATGTCCAGCCATGGTTAATATAATGAGAATTGTTTGCACAACATCTATATAATACCCAAGGAGAGTGGACTGGAATGCACATGTGTGAACAATGACAATTTCACTGTACTAGTCAGTGGGGGCGGTTGGCACCATAGAGCGCATGTGTACTGTGTGGCCGTCACATTCCAAATGACTGAGCAAGCAGAGCAACAAACCCAGATTAACTTTTACTTTAAGCTTGAACATCACTCCACAGAAACTATATGGATGATTCAGAAGGCTGCAGCTATGGGCAACTGGTGATTGGCAGCTTAATCACAACAATGTGCTCACTCATGCATCGTATCTCATGCAAGTATTTGGTGAAACATCAAATCACCCAGGTGCCTCAGCCCCACTGCAGCCCAGATTTGGTGCCCTGTGACTTCTGGCTTTTCCCAAAAACAAAATCTCCTTTGAAAGGGAATAGATTTCAGACCATTAATGAGATTCAGGAAAATATGATGGAGCAGCTGATGGAGATTGAGAGAGCTGTGTGAGGTCCCAAGGTTCCTACTTTGAAGTGGACTGAGGTATCATTGTCCTGTGTACAATGTTTCCTGTATCTTGTATCTTTTTCAATAAATGCCTCTATTTTTCATATGCATGGCTGAATACTTTCTGCACAGGCCTCATATACTTGGAAAATACCTATGAGACATTGATATTAGTTGAAGGGGAGAAGGTAACAGATGATGCAATGCCAGAGAGTCTGAGCATACATTCAGATTATTTGTATTCATACCCTGTATTTGCTCTTTCCATTCAATTATGGATTGCTGGTGTATATAACCACCTTAGGGCAAGATGTGTCCAGGAATATTTATTTTACAATATAAAGTTCACTCATTGTGCCATAGGCATGGGTTCAGTCTCTATTAAGGCCCTATAGCAAGCTAGGAGATAATTCTCCAAAGAAAGGAAAGTTGTCTGCAGAAGAAGGCATGGCTTTATTCCAAACCTTTAAGTTTAACTATGATTCCTTTTAGAACTCACTAAAGGCTCCATACAACATACCTATTTGTTGCTCATACTTAAGTATTTCAGGGTCATAAGTCCCAAGTATTAGAACAATTTGCACTATGGTTGGGACTTGCTATGGATATTGATCTTTCTTTGGATCCAACTCAAAACTAACAGCCTTAAAAATTGCCTGGTAAATGAGGCAGAGAATTATAGTTGAAGGTGGTATATTTCCTCTAAAATCTAAAGATACCTTTTTTTAATAGCAGAAGTTGTGAGATGGAACAGTCTTTTCCTGTAGAAATAATATCCTAACATTCTCTAGTCCATACTTTCAGTGAGTCCCTCAATTTTCATAGCAGACTTCCCACTCTCTGGCACAATCATACTGGACAAAGACATCTATGGAACTTAATGTTGGCTACTTTCTTATTATCATGTCCAGTCAGTATGATGCCCACAGTATAGCAGACCAGTATGATGTTTTATGGGATCCCCAAAAGATAAACATCTCTGGTGTCTCAACTATGGCAAAGAGTGAAAGATTTGGCATGACACTAAGCAAGGTAAAGAAAGTAGATTATCCTGGCAGGTGAAAACAAGCAGCTTTTGGTAGTATTTTCAGAAACAGTAATTATATAACAGAAGAAAAAACACATACTACCCATGAAATGAAGGGAAATCTTAATAGATTGATTCTACCCCCTCATCCTGTTATTGCCTTATTCTTTATTTTGGGTCAAGCCAGAATAGGTAGTGCATGTTGGACCAGAGAAGGTAGTGGAAGTTCCTTTTCTCATAGTTATGAGAAAAACATAAAATTAAAAATGAATTCTTTCTGACAGAGGGTGCACTGGCCCAAAGCTGCACAAATAATGTGCTAACATGTTCTTAGCACATAAAAAGGGTGAATGTCATTATCAGAAGCCTGAGTATGAAGCAGAAGGCAAGACAAAAAATAGCAGGCCAAAACGGGCTGATGGAAGGCAATATAAAATGTATAGCACACCTTTCATGTATCCTTTGTAGCTTTAATATGCCTATTAATAAGGTCTTGGACAAAGTATATACTTCAGTTTACATAGATCACTAAACATAGATTCTTAAATACAGTTTAATATTTCAGAGGAAAATTCAAAACAGGATTTTGAAAAATAATATTTAACCTCTTTTCTTACATCTTTTGACCCTGTGAAGGACTCCTCTAAAAGAGGAACAGAGGGTGGCAGCTATGGGATTTGCCTTTTAATAAATACTATACATGTTACTTAATTTTCTGTAGTGATTTTAATGAGTGCCTAGAGGTATATGTGGATTATGAGGTATGTATGTTGGATTACATGTGCTTATATTTATAAACACTTATATAAACATACATGTATATGTCTGTATACTTACCTGTGTATTCTGTTTATTATGAATTGATGGAGTTGTATCCCATAAAGTAGTATGCACAAAATGGCACAGATTACTTACTACTCTACCAGCCTTCAAACACAAGTAGACAGTCATAAAACTACTACTATAAAAAGAGTAACAAGAATTCTAGAGGTGTTGAGCTAGAGAACATCAGTTTTTCTTTGGTTTCCAGAATGTAAACTCATGACATCTGTAAGGTTATCTACATACTTTTTCAAGGAAAACCATAATAATATTTTATTTATTTTTATACATTAACATCAACGTTAAGCCCATTCAGTAAACACACTGATGGGCTTAAAAGTTAAATTATCAGCCCTGGCTGATGTGGCTCAATGGATTGAGTGCTGGCCTATGAACCAAAGGGTCACCAGTTCGATTCCCAGTCCAGGGCATATTCTTGGGTTGCAGGCTGGGTTCCCAAAGGGAGTGTGAAAGAGGCAACCACACACTGATGTTTCTTTTCTCTCTTTCTCTTTCCCTCTCTAAAAATAAATAAATAAAATCTTTAAAAAATAAAAAGTCACATTATCAGAGGAAGCTGGATATATGTAGAGCAGCGATTTTCAACCCATGTGCCGCAATGATTTTTAAAACATGCAATACCTGACTAGTTAGTCAGGTACACTGAGCTATTTTCCCTTAGATTGTCAAATGTTTAAAAATGACAACAGCCAACACAATAATAGCCATCTGGTACAGATGAAGCAAGATTATACCTATAAATTTTGTCAGATCAGAAAAATATATGTATTTTTGGTGTGCCATAGAGTTTTAGTAATTAGTTCATGTGTGCCAGAAGATGAAAAAGGTATTGAAAATTGCTGGTATAGAGTATAAAGACTAATACCAAGCATAGTTGTAAGAAAAGGAGCCTAAGATCCTTTGGTGGGTTTAGAATAAATAATTCTTCTTATACAAGACATACTATTTGCTCTACTGCAAAAATATTCAGTTAATATTTTTTAGACATCTTCCCACTGTAATTTTATAACAGAGGCTTCTAGAAGTCATAATTGATTGTGTCTTCCTTTCCTCTACTGTCTACTTTCCAAGACTAGTGCTATGATGTCTTAATGTTTGGTATACCAACGTCTTATGTTCCCCCAAATTAGAGATTAGCTATGTATTTTCAGAAAAAGTACTAGTTGTCAAATAGGCATAAGAACTACAATCTTTAGTGCTGACAGCATGTTCCCACTTGAGTACAGTATCTGTCTTTGTGTTTGGAAGTACCAGTATTATTGCTGGCTCAGTGCACATGTTGAATGCAGAGAGATCAATGAATCAATTGCAGCCTTAGTTAGAACCACAAGAAAACAATTTCAAATCGTAAGAATTATATAACAAGTTACTTGGTAAGCATTAACATTTCACATACACACACATAAAACTTACTTCCAGTTTTCATTTAAGAATGTCTGGAGATTGTTAAGTACAAAATGTTAATTTAATTAAAAATGACCTCTGCATGCTTATATTAGGCAAACAATAAGATAATAATATATCCAAGATTGGAAATCTGTGTCTGTAGGAAGTATCTAGGATATTGTTCACTTTTCAGAGCCAGGTTTTCTCTCTAGGATTTCCAGAAGTTTGTTCATTTTGGATGCCCATTTAATCCTTGGCCTCTCAACAGAAATCAACCACCACTCAGGATGAATCACCCGAGTCATCCTATTGTTTACTGTTTAGCACGTAAAGCAAACTTGCCATTGACCCATGCCAAAAAAGGTGGAATGTATGGGGTAGAATTAGTGGTTCTACTTCCTTTTAACTGGATATGGCTAGAAAACTATTTTAATGGCTAGAAAAAAAAATTGGTTATTTCATTATTAGGATTATTATGAAGTATAAAGTAAACATAAGTACAAGATCACTGGTCCTTGACAGCATATAGATTACAACTTAGAATCTCTTTTACAGTCTCTCCATAAGTTCCCCCAAAGGTCTGTGACTGGCTTGCTTGGCCAACATGTCCATTCCCCACACATAACTGAATACAGGGAGGTGGAACACTCTGATTGCCCCGTTTAAGTTATATACCCACTTCTGTGGTGGAGGAATGGACTCTTTTGATTGACAGCCTTCTTCTCTCTTTCTGTCTAGCATGTAAAGGCAGTTATCACAAAGAAGGTACTAAATACCTGCTACAACTCTTCTGAGGTCTAGCAAGGTGGTGGTATCCTAGAACCTAAAAGAAGATACAGCCAGTGAGAAATTGCATATAACAAGTATGGGCACATTTTAAAGAAAGCAGTATTACAGGTTTTGTACTACCTGTATGATTTGTACTACCTCATTTTCTGGGATGTGATACAGGATGAGATTTCTATGCCCTAATGTGAACAGAGGCCAACATTTGGGTTTGGAAGTAGAGTAAAACAGAGTTCAGCATGAACTGTTCAAGGACTAGTAGGAGAACACCCTTATTTTTCCAAACTATCCCTTGAGTAAGATATCCTTCAGGGAGAGAAGTTAAATCTTGTTTTATGGATTAGGATAATTTAGCCAGCCAGAATTTTATATTTTGCTGGCATTTTAGTGGATTTGGGGACACAGGGGATTTCTTGGACCAGTTTTCAACTACCAGAATTTGCTTTGACCAGTTATGTTGTATTCTTATTGAAAAGAGAACTAATGAACAAAATTTATACATTTTTAGAATCCTGCTTATTATACCATAAAACTCATTCCAGATCTGAAAATACAAAGTGTTTTTATTACTCAAAGTGAGATGTGCTCTGATACATTGACTATTATATCTGCGTATGAATTTTATGTTATACAATTCTAACTTATTTTCTGTAGTAAGTATGACACATCTAAGAAGCAACAATCAGAATCCAGGGGTGTTGGGTTCTTTCATTATTATCTGTAAAAAATATATATACTTTCAACATTTATGGCATGTTAATTTATTCAAGGCTAATTGTTTTATTGAGTAGAACCACAGAGGCATTTATTGTATGGGTGAGATGACAATATTATTCTCCAGCATCAGAATCATTTTTAATATATATAGTTTCTCCCAATAAAAAAAGTTTTTTCTAACCTAAAAAATGGTAGCCCAAGACAAATTGTTTTATTTTGTGTCCTGTATTTGTGATTTTTACTTAATTAAGTACATTCAATATGCATTAAAGGTGTTAATTTTATATTTTTCTATTGTATTTGTTGGTAGATTGATGCAGATAAATATAGAAATTAGCACATATATCCATAGAACTTAATTGTCTTCTCCTTTTTTGCCAAAATATAATATTTCCAATGTACTCACATTCATGCCAATAGGCTAAATTAACTAATAAGGAGTAAATTGTTTGTACCTTCAGAGCAAAAATAAGTATTTCATAAACACAAAAATAAAGAAAATTTCTCAGAAGTTTGTGTTGCATGGAATTAGAAAAAAATGTGGGTTTAGCCATTTTTTAACATTAAACTTTTTAAGAAAAATATTGATCTTTCTCATTTATGAACATAATAGGTAATCAGTGAATTAAATAATATTCTAAAGCATCTAGTTTCAAAGGTAATTTAGCTCGGATTTTTTTTTCATGAACCTTTTTCAGTTTGTTCTCTGAATTCAGAGAAAAATGTCTTAGATATCCTTCCCTATACATCTTGGAAAGTAACATTCATATTAGATAACTGCTTAGGTAAATTTATTGTATTTACCCAATGAAATGTGGGAACATTAAATAAAACTTAAAAGATAAAATATTTTAGTAAATTGATACTATCAATCATCACATTTAAAATAGAACAAAGTTTAAAGGAACTCCCTTGTAATGCAATAATTAAAGATACAATTAATAATAGAGATTAAAAAAACAAGCACTCGGGTATTAAGTGTCATGCTTGCTCCATATAAAGATTAAAAACAGCAGACCCGGCTAATGTATTCCTCATCGTTTCTGTTTTACCTGAACACCCAACATAGTGAGTTTATCACATACAAGTACATTTTCATACTTTCTCTATGTATTCATGAACCTATAAAGTACATTTAATCCTAAACTTTCAAGATTCATACAAGTGATACTGTACCATCTCTTTAAATCTGTTTTTTAAAAGGAAAGTAATAGGTATTTCAGAGCAGTCTTGGGTTTATTGAAAAATTGAGCAGAAAGTATAGAGAGTTCTCATGTACACTCTCCAATCCACCCCATCCCCGACATTTTTCCCTTATTAACATCTTGCATTAGTGTGGCACATTTGTTACCATTGATGAGCCAGTATTGATCCATTATTATCTAAAGTCCATAGATTATGTTGGGGCTCACTCTTTCTGTTGTGTGTTTTATGGATTTTGACAAATATATAAAGACATGTACCTACCATTGTGGTATCATATAGAATAATTTCACTGCCCTAAAAATCTCTGTGCTCCACCAGTTTATCCTTTTCTCTTCCTCCAAATATCTGGCATCCACTGAACTTTTTACTATCTCCATATTTGCCTGTTTTTGGATATCCAATAGTTGGAATCCTATGTATTTGGTCTTTCAGATTTGCTTCTTTCACTTAGCAATATGCATTTATCATCCCTCCATGCTTTTTGTGGCTTGAATAGGCTTGTGGCTTGTGGTCTTTTTATCACTGAATAGCATTCTCTTATATAGATATAGCACAATTTGTTTATCCATTCACCTATTGAGGAACATCCTGCCTGTGACCAAGCTCTGGCAGTTATGAATAAACCTGCTTTAAACATTCATGTGCAAGTTTTTTTGTGTGTGCATGTGTTCGTCTCATTTTGGTAAATACCAAGAGTGCAATTGCAGAGTGTGTGGTGAGTATGTTTAGTTTTGTAACAGATGACCAAACTGTTTTCCAATGAGACTGTACCGTTTTCCACCTCACCAGTGATGAATGAGAGTTCCTATTCCACCACATCCTTGCCAGCATTTGATGTTGTTAGTGATGTCAGTCATTATCATAGAAGTAGATTGGTATCTCTGTTTTAATGTTCAATTGCCCGATGATATATTTTGTTGATTATCTTTTCATATGTATATTTGTCATCTGTGTATCTTCTTTAGTGAAGTGTCTGTTCATATCTTTTGCTCAACTTTTAATTGGGTTGTTTATATTTTATTCTTCAGTTTTAAGAGATCTTTGTACATTTTGGTAACAAATTCCTTATCAGAAACGCATTTTGAAAACTCCTCCTTCCAGGCTTTGGTTTGCCATTTTATTGCCACTGCTCTCCTAGCAGTGTCTTTTGCTAGAACAGAAACTTTAAATTTTCACATAGTACAAGTTTAATTATTTTTGGTCATGGATCATGCTTTTGTTATTATACCTAAGAAAACTCACTGCCAAATCTCAATTCACATGGATTTTTCTCCTTTGTTATCATATAGGAGTTTTATACTTTTGACCCATAATGACTTAATTTTTTGAAAGGTATCATGTCTGTCTGGAAAAGTAACTCATAGACACAGATAAGGGTATGGTGATTGCTGAGGGGAAGGGGTAAAAGGGAACTAAATGGTAATGGAAAACTATACAATAAAGATTAAATTAAAAAATATGGATGTCCAGTCATACAAGACTATTATGTGAAAAAAAAAAATCCATTATCCATTGAATTGTCAGTGTTTTTTTTTTTGTTGTTGTTGTTAAAGATTAGTTGACTATATTCATGTGGGTCTATTTCTGAATTCTTTATTCTGTTCTAGTTACCTACTTGTCAGTTCTTTCATCTCCTCTGCACAGTAGTGATGACAGTAGCTATACAATAAGTTTTGAAGTTGGGTAGTGTCAGGCTTCTGACTTTGTTCTTCAATATTGTGTTGGCTATTCTGCATCTTTTATCCCTCTGTATACATTTTTTAATTTATTTGCTGATATCTATGAAACAACTTGCTGAGATTTTAATTGGATATATATTCAATCTACAGATCAATATGGGAAGACTGACATCTTGACAATATTGAGTCTTCTTATACTTGAACATAGATTTTTTTCCTCCATTTAT
Source organism: Phyllostomus hastatus (assembly GCF_019186645.2). Classification (NCBI taxonomy): domain Eukaryota; kingdom Metazoa; phylum Chordata; class Mammalia; order Chiroptera; family Phyllostomidae; genus Phyllostomus; species Phyllostomus hastatus. The sequence continues at coordinate 5,663,424 of NW_025334017.1, read as the reverse complement.
TTATATGTTTTTTTCCATCAAAAGTTTACCACTTATAGAACTTTATTATATTTATATCTAAACATTTTAGGATTTGAGTGTTCATATAAATGGTATCATTTTTAATTTAAAATTCCAATCATTGATTTCTAGGAAAGAGGAAAACAATGACTTTTGTGTATAAACCTTGCATTTTGAAAAATTGCAATAATTACTTAGTAGTCTCAGGAATTTTTGGTTGATACTTTGGCATTTTCTACATAGATAATTATATCATCTAAAAATTTTATTTCTTCCTTTCCAATATATATAGCTTCTATTTCCATTATCCATCTTATTGTATTAACCAGGACTCCCAGTACGATGTTTAAGTGCAGTGATAAGAAGAAACATCCATGCCTTATTCTTAACCATAATGGGAAAACATCTAGTTTCTCAGCATTAAGTATGTTAGTGATAGATTTTGTTAGATATTTTTTATAAAATTGAAGAAGTTCTCCTTTGATTCTAGTTTATTAAATGTGAGGGTTTTGTTTTTTAAATTCATGAATGGGATTGAATGTCATCAAATGATTTTCCTGCATCAAAAATATGTTCATATGATTTTTCTTCTTTAGTCTGTTAATGTAATAGACTATAATAATTATTTTTTTAAAATGTTGCAACAACCTTGCATACCTGGAATTAATTCCATTGGCTTGTAGTGTATAATTATTTTATTTTTATATATTTTTATTCACTTTGATAATATTTTGTTGTTGATATGTCTGCATGAGAGATATTGATCTGTAGCTTCTTTCCATGCAGTGTTTTTGTTGTTTTAGATATTAGAGTAATGTAGGCCACATATCACTAGGTTAGGAATTTCCCATCTGGTTCTGCTTATAAAAGACTTTGTAAAAAATTCTTATAATTTCCTTCCTAAATATTTGGTAGAATTTACCAGTAAACTCATCTGGTCTTTCTGCTTGGTACTTTCTGTTTAGGAAGGTTGTTAATTATCAATTCAATGTTCTTAATAGAGATAGACATATTCAGATTTTATATTTCTTCCTGTGTGAATTTTGACAGTGTATGTCATTTAAGGTATTGCTTATCAAAGCTATATTCTTGCTATTTTTTCTGCTCAATCTGTTAGTGTTTCACAAATATATACTAAAATATACCAAATTATAGTGAATATGTCAATTTCTCTTTCTGTTTTTATTTTCCATATTTGGGCTAAGTTGCAAAGTGTGTAAATTCTTATTTGTATTTTTGAGTGTTTGGACATTTCTCTCTTCACCTCGTTATTTTTTTTGCCTCAATTTCTATATTAGCTGAAATTTGTATTTCTAAAAAGCTTTATTTTAATTATTATTTGCCTGATTTATCTTTTACATTTCTTTTTAAATTTTGTATTTTAAGATTTACATAATTTGAGACTAAAAATTCTTATTTGACAATCTTTGTATTTTTATAGCTGTCTAAAGTTTAGATTTATTATGATTGCTATTGTGTTTTGAAATATTTCTAGCATATCTTTCTGAGTTATCTCTTCATCTTTCTATTCTTTTCTGCCTTATGTTTAATGTATTACTTTTTTTCCTCCTATGCTAATTTGGAAGGTAAAGTTTGTTTTGTATTGTCAATTATAAACTTTCATAATAAAACCTGCATTATGAGATACATGATGTAGATATTAAGGTAATTGCCTAATGTACACCAACCCAGTCTCCTTCTCACATCTTACTAGGTTCTATGTCATATGATTTTAACGTTACTTTCTCATAATACAAGAAAAGTTTCCATTTAACAATTAAATAAGTTCACAAACATACCAATTTTGCCCTTTTAAAAATGTTACTTTAAAGTGTTTATTTATTTATGATATAATTCACATAAAATGAAATTCACTCTTTCAATATGTACAATTCAGTGGCTTTTAGTATACTTACAAAGTCATGTAACCATCTCTACTATTTAATTACATAACATTTCATCACCCTAAAAACTAACTTTATGTCCATTAGCTGTCTTTCTTTCTTTTTTGAAAAATATATTTTATTGATTATGTTATTACAGTTGTCTCAATTTTCCCCCGTCTTCCCCCTTCCACCTGGTACCCCTATTCCCTCCAACAATTCCTCCCCTTAATTTATGTCCATGGGTCATGCATATAAGTTCTTTGGTTACTCCATTCAGGGGTGTCCAACCTTTTGGCATCTCTGGGCCACACTGGAAGAAGAGTTTTCTTGGGCCACACATAAATACATTGCAACTTGTAATCACAAAAAAAGAATCTCATACTGTTTTAAGTAAATGTATGATTTTGTGTTGGGCTGCATTTATAGTCATCCTGAGCTGCGTGCAGCCCATGGGCTGCAGGTCAGACATCCCTGAGTCCTACATTGCTCTTAATATCCCCTATTTTGTACCTACCAATTTTTGCTTCTTAATCTCTGTATCTTTCCCCCATTCTCCCCCTCCCACCTCACAACTAATAACCCTCCAAATGATCTCCATATCTATGATTCTGTTCCTGTTTTTATTTTTTGCTTAGTTTGTTATTTGGATTCAATTATTGATAGTTGTGAATTTATTGCCATTTTACTGTTCATCATTTTGATCTTTTCCCTATATAATTCCCTTTAGTATGTTACATAATAATGGCATGGTGATGATGAACTCCTTTAGTTCTACCTCATGTAGGAAACATTTTGTCTTCCCTTCAATTCTAAATGACAGCTTTGCTGGATGGAGTAATCTAGGTTGTAGGTCCTTGGTTTTCATCATTTTGAATACTTCTTGTTAGTCTCTTCTTGCATGCAAAGTTTCTTTTCGAGAAATCAGCTGATAGTCTCATGGGAATTCTTTTGTAGGTAACTCTGCTTTTCTTTTGCTGTTTTTAAGGTTCTCTCTTTATCTTTGACCTTTGGTATTTTAATTATGATGTGTCTTTGTGTGTTCTTCTTTGTGTCCAAACATTTGGGACTCTCTGAGCTTCTTGGACTTGTATGTCTATTCTCTTCACCAAATTGGGGATGTTTTCTTTCATTATTTTTTCAAATAAGTTTTCAATTTTTTTCTCTTTCTCTTCTCCTTCTGGTAACCCTATGATTGAGAAATTGGTATATTTAAAGATGTCCCAGAGGTTCCTAAACTATCCTCATTTTTTGAGTTCTTTTTCTTCCTGCTGTTCTGATTGAATGCTTTGTCCTTCCTTATGTTCCTAATCATTGATTTTATTATCACCTTTATCCCCTCCACTGTTGGCTCTCTGTAGATTTTCCTTTATTTCATGTAATGCAAACTTCATTTCTGCCTGGGCCTTTTTTGTGCTGCTGAAATACCCAATGACTTCCTGGAGCATCTTGATAACCATTGTTTTGAACTGTGCATTTGATACATTGCTTATCTCCATTTCATTTAGTTCATTCTCTGGAGTTTTGTTCTGTTCTTTCATTTGGGCCACAGTTTTTTGTCTCCTCATTTTGGCAGCCTCCCTGTGTTTGTTTCTGTGTATTAGGTATGGTTGCTTTAATTCTTGTCTTAGTACTGTGGCCTGTTGTAGAAAAGTGCACTTATTAAGTTGTATGTGGTACAACTCTCTAGGATGGGGAACCTTGTGTCACTTCTCTGTTGCTCTCTGTGGGGGAGGGCTTGGAAAGGGGACAATGCCACTGGAGTTTTGCCTGGGGGGACAGCTGTCTTCCTGCATCTGCACTTCACTTTGTCCCTGTATGCTACTGGTGCCATTCCAGCTATTGTTCTGGTGCTGAATCCCAGAGCGGGTGTGTCTGTGTGAGTTCTAAGCCTGTTGTGGGCCGCATCTGGATGAATGTGGCTTCAAATCCTTTGTTGTTAATCTTCCATACAGCTCAATTTGTTGACAATTCTGAGTGATATTTGTTTTGTAGACTAGTTGTATTTTTGCTATAGTTGTGTGTGGAGGCAAGGAATGTCTACCTACGCCTCCATATTAACTGGAAGTCTGACTTCCCATTAACTGTCTTTATTCTCTGTACCTCCAGTCCATGGTAATAACTAATTATTTTCTGGGTCTATGCATTTGAGTATTCTGGAAATTTCATATAAATTAAATCACACAATATGTCACCTTTTGTATCTGCCATTTTTTTACTTTGGATAATATTTTCAAGCTGTATATATATTATAGCATAAATCAGTACTTCATTTTTATGGAGGAACAATGTTTTGTTGTAAAATATATACATTTCATTTATCCTATTTGTTTACATTTCTTGGACTCTTAAAAATGAGGTTGCTATGGAAATTTGTGTAAAGATATGGTTTTAATTCCATGGGTATATACCTGGAAATGAAATTCCTGAGTCATATAGTAACTCTATGTTTTACTATTTGAGGAACTGCCAAATTGCTTTCCAAATCCCTGCATTAATTTATATTACCACTAAGAAGTTATGAGGGTGTAAAATTCTCTGCAACCACACCAAAAATCATCATTGCCATCTTTTTTTATTATAGCCATTCTAGTGGCTATGAAGTAATGTCACATTTTAGTTTTGACTTGGATTTCCATAACAATTAATGACATTGAATATCCTTTCAAGTACTTATTGGCTCTTTGTATATCTTTTTTTGGGAAAACTTACTAAAATACTTGCTGATTTTTAATTGAATTATTTTCTTTTTATTGTTGAGTTGTAAGAATTCTTTGTAGAGTCAGGATACAAGTTGCTTATCAGGTATATGATTTTTAAATATTTCGTTATGTTGGTTTTCTTTCATCATAATCTCCTCTGAGGCATAATTTCTAAAATTTTTACAAACTATAGTTTTTTTCTATATTTTTGTTGCTTCTGGTATCTATATCATGTATAAGAAAACATTGTCTAATCCACGATCATGAATATTTTTGTCTATGTTTTCTTCTAAGATTTTTCTTTTTAGTTTTATCTCTTACATTTACTTCTTTGATCCATTTTGAGTTACTTTTTTGTATATGGTTAAGAGGCAATCATCAATTTCTTTCTTTTGCATGTGGATATCTAGTTTGTCTGGGACTATTTGTTGAAAAGATTCTTCTTTCTTCATTAGGTTTTCTTGGCATATTTGTAAAAAATAATTAACAATAAATGTAAGAATTTATTTCTGGATTCTCAATTCTTATCCAAGTCCATTGATTTATATGCCTATCTTTATACCAGTACCACTATCTTGACTGAGTACTGTCTTCATGACAGTAATAATGGAGCAATGTAAGTTATCCAAAACTAATCTTTTTTTCTCACATAATTATTTTGGCTATCCTGGGTTCCTTGCATTCCCATGTAAATTTTAGGTTTGGCTTGTCAATTCCTCTAACAAAACTATCGTTATTTTGATGAGGACTGTCTTGAATCTGTAGATTAATTGGGGAGAATATTGTCAATTTATCAACATTAAATCTTTCAACACATGAACTTGTGTTGTATTTGTGTTCATTTAAGTGTTCTTTAATATCTTTCAATAATGTTTTGTATTTTTCAGCATACAAATCTTGCACTTTTTGTTAAATCTATTCTTAAGTATTTTATCCTTTAGATGCAGTTGTGAATGGAATTATTTTATTAATTTCAGTTTCTCATTCTTTTCTAGTACATAGAAATGCAACATTTTGTATATTGATCCTATACTATCAATGTACTACAATGTAAATGGATAATTTCTACATTGAATATTATACATCAAAACATCATGAATAAAAGCATATTGTAAGGTGAACCAAATCTAAATGATCGTACTCAATACTACTAATTTTAGAGTAAAGGGTGTGATTAGGTAAAGAAGACCATATAATGCTAAAAAGAGCATGTTATTTTTTATAAGCATCATTTTTAAAAGCAGAATTATCTGTTCAAATACTCTGAAAATGTCTCTGAATCATCCAGATAGCTGTTTCTTTGCCTGTGCCAACATATTTTCCGCAAAATGAGATGTCCGCATGTTCAGCCAATCAAATAAACTGTCTGGCTGAACATCCTAAGGTGCTTTAAAATTCAGTAAATAGTACTAATCACTTCCATTTCAGTATTGATATTAAAGACCCTATTCATGCCAAAAAAAGTGGAATGCAGCTGTTCTGTGCTTTCCTTTAGAATTTTATGTGCAAGTTGGCTTGCATAATGAGAAATATGCTTGTATTTTGTGTCATTTGTGTTTTAAAGGTTTAGAACAGAAGTGCATAAAGACATACTAGTGACATGGGAACTTAAGAAATATACTTCTTTTGGCTCAGAGAGAGGTTGGCATGGAGGAGGGACTGTGGTGTGAGAAGTGGATAGTGTCCATTTTTATAACAATGTTGAATGTGTCTGAGAATATCTTGAAATTTTTATTGATGCTATTGAATGCATTGTTCTTTGTAAAAATATCAGAAATATTCTTAAATTAACACTAATCTTAAATACCTGATATACCAAAGAGTTTATAGATACGTACAGTGTATTTTTAACTTAAATCTCAACTTTATACCCATATTGATCCACTGTAGTAGTAGTAAAAATACATCTGTGTGAAAGGAGTTTTGTTAAAATATGTGCTTTCTCTTTTAAAATTATGCTTCAATTTTTGTTCTACGCAGACACTTCCTAATTTGTACTATCTTTTGGTTGCAGTTTATATTCATTTAAAAACTTCCACTTAAATAACAATTGTCATATTATTTGATATGTGTAAACACTGGTCCTTTTGCTGTTTTGAATAAAAGAGCATGATTTCTGATAAACAAAACTATCTGTCAATAACCAAGTTTTATTTCTTTGATTTTTTTTTATTTAGAGGCAAAAATTATTCTTTTAAATGTCTCTTGGAAAACACAGGGTACCTCTTAATTTAATTTTGCTAGAACAAAGACTCAATTGCAATACGAATGCATTAAAATTCTTTCTTAATTATTCTTGCATTTTATATACCCCTTGCCCTTTGTTGTACCTGGGAGCAAGGGCAGTTGCTCAGCTTCACTTGACTTTTACAAATTCTTCTTTGTGCATGATGTTCAAGCTCTTTCTTCATCTTAGATGGAGGAATATCAATTCTGTGAAAGTCCTGACAAAACCTGCCAGAAATACTTTTGATAACTTAAGTAGGATGTAGACCACAAATGCATTTCATCTTTTCTTCATCTCTCAACACATGAGTCTCACTTGTTTCTCTCTTGGTCTGCAGTCTCTCTCTATTTCCTTATGTGGCTCAACCACCTCAATCCCCAACCATTCACAGATAAATCCCTTCCTTGTTATGTATGTAATGTAAGTATTCCAGCAAATTGCATATTGCATTTAACTTAATTGTCTTCAATCTTCTAGTACATGGAGCCCACCCTTGACTTTAAGTCCAAACAAAATGCTCAAGAATTCATCACATCCACCAGGGAGAAGCCATCATATTTCTAAACACTTTGAAGGTGATTTATGTCCTGCCACCACTTTCTACTCTGAGATTTTACTCATTCAATCATCAAATCCATTTGCTATCTCATTTACTGGAGGTGTTATCTTGACCCTACCCCATATTGTCTCAAGGGTGGACACACACATTTCTTTTTATTCCCAAATGCACCACTGATACAAAAGTAGTTTGATAACATATTTTTACTGCACGTATGAAAATATCTAAAGATTATTCTAGAATAGAAGAGCAAACAATTTCCAGCTGAATATTTGACATTGTATTTCCTCTACACACGTTTAGTAACTCAAAGAACTGGAAATCATTTCAGATTTGACTTTTCTTTACACTGCTCCAGAAAAATTTTTAGACTGAAGTGAAGGTCCAAATACATCTGTTTTCTTTTATACCAATAGCTTAAGTAAGCAATTTTCAACTGTTGTGCTGTCAGAATTTTTAAAATATACAATACCTGACTGTTTAATCAGGGGCACTGTCCTATTTTCCCTTAAATTGTCAAATAAAAAATGGAAATAGCTAACAACAGCAGCTATCCTGTGTGAATTTCCTGTGTTGAATCACAAATGCAACGGTCACATAACAGAGTTGCATCTTATTGGTCAGATCGCATAATAAGGTAGTGTCTGATTGGTTAATTCTTGGTTACAGAAATCCTTATATACAAGCATAGGCACCTGATTTTTTAAAAAGTGACTTTGGAGCAAAAAGAGTATGTATTTGCTAATGTTATTTTTTAAATCAATCAAAATTATGCCTATTTTTATCAGATTGGGAAAATATAATATGTTTTTTGATGTGGCACAGAATTTTAGTGATTACTTTTTGTGTGCAATGAGATGAAAAAGGTTGAAAATTGCTGCTCTAAGTGGGTAGAAAGCAATGCAAAAAAAGTCATTTTCCACCTGTCTATAGCAGACCTCAGCAGTTTTGATTATTTATTATCAGATCTCATATATTTTTCCAACAGATCAGCCTGGGAAAATTTTGTCTTAGGTGGTTTACACTAGATCATGACTTCCTAACATTTGTGAGAATGAGGATTTCTCTTTTACCTCAACACTTTGCTATATATTCACATAAAAGTATATTTGTTTCTACTGTTGAGGTTGGAAGAAATTTCCATATACTCTTTTGGGTTCTTTCAGATGGTCTAATAACCACATGAGCATGAGACAGATTAACAAGTGAAAATAACCAAGTTTAATTATATGCATACATGAAAGAGTCAGAGATGGAAATCTGAGCTAAGGATGTGGTGAGACGCCACAGAGCTTTAGAGCAGAGGAAGGTCATGTGCAGGACTATAGAAAGAGTGGATGTTCAGTAATTGAAAGTTTGTCCTACATGGGTAGTTTATAAAGTTTTTTCTGGTAATAAGTCACTATGGTAAAGCCCCCAAATTTAAATTGTTTAAGGCAGAAGCAAAAGTTTCTTATAAGCCTGCAGGGTCTCAGTTACCTTCAGCTCAAAACAATCTAAATGCCAAAGTAGCACCTCATGGAGAGACCTGTTCTGAACCTCTCCACCAGCAGTGACTTGTTTTGTTTTGTGTGAATCTCAGTCTTTCTCAGTCTTTAATAGTGGCAGGGACTCCTGCACACCTAGTGTTAGGGCTTAGATATTGTTGAAAGCAGCAGTGTCCACACTTTGTATGTCTTCCTCAAACTTGGTGATCTCTCCCAACAGGTTGGTCCCCACCTTGTTGTCCTCCACCGCACACTGAATCGGCAGTTTGTGGACAACATATCCCACCAGCACCAGCTTGGAGCCCCTCTCCCAACCCATGTCAGCCCGCCCAGCTGGACAGAACGCACTCAGACCTCCAGCTGGGCTATGTCCATCTCATCATTCCATGGCTTAACGCCCAGGAGGACGAAGGACTTGGCCACCAAAACAGGCTTCTTGGCCTTCTTCTCTGCATACTACCACACCTGTTCCTCCTGCTGCTTGACGGCCTCCTTTTCCTCCTCCTCATCACTGCCAAACAGGTTGATGTCATCATCTTCATCATCTTCTGTGGCAGCGGCTACCTTCTCTGTGAGGAGCTCCATCCACTTGGCATGTGGGAGACATGTGCTGGGGCTGTGGGGCTGTGGCCTGGTGGGTGGGTGTGCTCTTCTCTAGCACACTCAGTCTGGCCTCCAGCTTAGAGATGGCCTGCTACAAGTTTCTCACTGTGCCTTGCAGGCTCTGGTTCTCCACCTCCAGGCTGGTGATCAAGAAGATAATGAGCTCACTGTGGTCTCTTCTGGGCCTGCTGGAGACCCCAGGGCCTGAGCTTCTGGCCAGGGATTTCTGGATGTTCTCTCTGGTTCTGACAATGTCCTGGAAGATCACGCTTGGGCCATTCTCTGGGGACTAGGAGCCAGCCACAGGCCCATTCATCTGCTTGTAGAATTTCCTTTCTACATTTCATATTTGGGCTTGTGGAGCCAGATCTTCTCGTGCACTAGGAAGTTTGTGGCCATTTTCCTGATGCCTGTCAAAATGCTTCAACCAAACAGTAGGGCTCAGTAGCACAAGACTCTGACTTTTAAAAATACACAAAACATAAAAGATTCTGTTAATTTAGTGTTATTATACCTAAAGTTGATTTTGTTAACCACATATTATCTCCATAAAAATATATGTGGATCTCTATTATTTATCAGCTACAGACAATGTAGTTCATGTTCAGATTTGAAGAAATTTTATAATAATTTGATGTCTTTCAGGGTCTTAGGTCTATAGGTGGGGAAAACCCATTCTCATTCCATGTAACCATTTAGCTTCCCTTCTTTATCTGGCCAAGCTATCTGCTGATAGATTTTCTATTCAGTAAACACAAACCAATGTATTGGATTGTATAGAGGAGGTAAAATTTTTTATTCCATGCATTTTGGGTTTTCCGGTCAGGTCTCTGTCAATGAGACTGGCCAAGACAGATTAATAAGAGAAGGAGAGAAAAGAAGATGGGAGAGGAGGAAGAGGGAAAGGAGGAGGAGGGGAAGAAGAAAAAGAAAGATGAAAAGAAGAAGAAGAACAAGAAGAAGAACAAGAAGAAAAAAAGAATTAGAAGTTTCTTTGCATGTCCATCTCCCTTACAAATGGAAATGCTACAAGATAAGTAACTCAAACAGGTGGTTAATACTTGGATATATATTTCTGCTTAGGCTAAAAGAAAGGAAAAGGGTCTGGGGTTTTTGGAAGAGGGAGTCAAGTTATAAGAAGGTAACCAGGAAACCTATGGTAAACAGGGTAATGTTTGTTATGAGAATTTAAGTTGGTGCTTTCTCCCCTGGTAAGAATTCTGTTGTGGTAGAGGGGATGGAGACATCTCTACATCTGGAAATTTCCTTTATAAATGTAAATTTTCTTTACAGAAGAAACCCCTGTGGCCTGTTTTTAGAGTCTTTCCTCTCTCAATGGTCTTCAGCTTAAAAATAATCCATATGCCAAAGAGACATATTTTAGGGGTGGCATATTCTGGTACTCTTCACCTCTTTATGCCTTTTTCTCCTTTATTTGTACACAAGGAAATATGATCATTATGATGTTTACCTTTTGGCACAATGCCCTAACCCACAGTTAAATTTTCAGAGGCTGGGATGGTACTTTCAGGTGGTATGGGCCTTATGGTACTGCTCAGATCATGGCAATAGGGAAGATATATTCACATTTAACTCTCAGGTCTGTTTATACCAACTTTGTTTCATGCAGACTCTCAGCTTCCTGGAGGGAAGTTGTCATATCCTTTCAACCTCCTTTGTATGCCACATAAGAGAGCACCAGTAGACAAGGATATTAAAGGCAGCTTTTAATAAGATATTTTTGCTAGTTGGAAGTCACATTTTAAAATTTAGACACTTTTTTTTTAAAGATTTTATTTACTTATTTTTAGAGAGGGAAGGGAGAGGGATAGAGAGAGAGAGAGAAATGTCAATGTGTGGTTGCTGGGGGTTATGGCCTGCAACCCAGGCATGTACCCTGGCTGGGAATCGAACCTGGGACACTTTGGTTCCCAGCCCGCGCTCAATCCACTGAGCTATGCCAGCCAGGGCTAAATTTAGACACTTTTTAAAAAAAATTATTTTATTGTTGTTCAAGTACACTTGTCTGTATTTACCCCCAGCACTCCCCCCACATCCCAGCCATCCTGACCTTATTTTTAAAGTGAATTGGCTAGTAATATAATGATCTCATCTACTAACATATGATAAAGTTCTATGCTTTATTATATATGTTATGGGGATCTGTGATTTTATACCAATAAATGTAAGTATACAAATTTTTCTCTAGGATGATTAAATATGTAGAGAATGAAATTTTAGATAGAAAGAGCAATGTATTGGCATTTTGTGATATGTATAATTTTTTTTTTCATTATGTAAGTTGCTCCTAAACTTAATATGTGGTCAATCTGAAGCTGCAGCAGTCTAGCACATACTGTTTTTTGGCATGAGGAAGTAATATTTTGCTCTGAGTGGTTAGAAATATTTAACGGACAAGTCTAAAAGGGTTAACTTGGTTATGAAATTAGCATGAGTGAAGATTATTGATTCCATTGCACATAGAAAGCAGTGGTCCCATTTGCAGAAATATGAAAGAATTGGGCTTTCAGTCCTCACAAGAATTGAATGATGCTTTTGAGAGTACATCTCAGACGTATAAAAGTTTTATAGACATTGCCATTAAAACCTCTAGTTCAGCAATTAAAACTATTTGCTTTATAGAAATGAACTCCACTTTGTGTTTTATACTGTTCTGAAAATCTTAAAACTTTCTGAACACCAATCTTTTGATCTATAAAAATGATAGAATTTTAAGATACAGCAGATAAGAAGTAGGGCATTTTAGAAGAATTGTAATTTTCCAAATGTCTCGTTGTATAAAAAAAACTTTAAATGTTTCAGAAAGCAAAATGTTTTAGAAATTCTTTGTGAGTGTTGCTAGGCTTCTACATGTTCTCTATGTCTTAGCTCTAAACAACAACAAAAAAATAAAAACCAATGATATGTAATAATATTGTGAGGAAGATTCAAAAGAAAATTGATTTATATTTATCATCTTCTAACTTTTAAAGAAAGAAAATGAAGTCTGCATAATTTTGTATGAGAATAAATGGTACAGAAACATCAATTTAACTAATGTGTTTCGATCGTACTCTTCACCAAATAAGTAAGTTTTACATTGTTTCATTTCCCAGAAAATAATTCTCTTAAACTCACTTCTTGGTAAGAGTTCAGAGAGTTCATCTCAAGGTTTATGTATATCTGATACTTTGGGGATATGTAAATAGCTTTCCAAAACAATGAAAAGAAGTCAAATATTTAGATGAACATTTGGAAGTCATGGAATATTATGCCTTCAAAGTTAGTAATCAGATTTCAGTGACTCAACCTTAAACAGATCTTGTAGTTATCTGTGTGTAACTTACTAGTATCACAGACCTAGAGAGCACAATTTATTGTATCCCCTGACAAAGAACCTCAGTCATTAATGACTGAAACCCTTTGCGTGTAATAGTAAATTTTTAAAGGTGACATAACTTGGCAAATATACAGCAGACACATTAAGAACCATTTCTTCTATACAGTCATAAGAAATTGAAAAGAAAAAGTCATATAAAAGATAGACCTATCTTTAATAACAGTGGCCTCATAGGTCAATGAAGACATAAATAAATCAGAAGCAGAGAAAGAGGAGAGGCAGAGGGAGGGGGTAGAGAGACGGGAGAGAGGAAGTTGATGTCTTCTCTATGGACAGTTATTGAGTCCCTACCCTGTCCCAGCCATCACGATGGGTGCCAGCATTAGCCATAAATGAGTCATGCTTTCTGCCCTCAAGAAAAGTATAGGATAGCAGTAAAGGCCAGCTTGTAAACAAGTAATAACACGATAAGGAAAATAAATGCTATAAGAGGACCACACACAAAACTATAGAAACACAGGGAAAGACAACAACTTGCTGTTGTCTTCCAGGTTAGCATAGTCACAGGAGAGGATTCTAGAAAAGGCATGTGAGTTTCTTTCTGTTTTTTTCTTCTCTATATTTCTTTTCTAACTATTTCTATAGCAGGAGAAGAAAAGGAACAAGAGAGATGAATTTATCCTCACACAGTGAAGAGTAAGATAATTTCACCAATGCATTCATAAGAAATTTCTTTCTGAAATGACTGCCTTGTCCACAGAAGAGTTATTTTTGTTTACTCAGTTCATCCTGAAGTAATTCTAGAAGGAAGTAAGATAGTTCTTAAAAATGAGATAAGATATTGACAAGAAGAAATATCTACACTCATTAGAGGCAAGAAATAGTGTTTCTCTCTTTTTTATGTGGGGTGGTATCTAGGCACTTTACATGTTGTCTTATTTAAACATTATAACAGAGACTTTCCCCCCAATTAGTTCAAGTTGACAGAGGACTCCTCCCATTGTCTGTCAGTAGGAAGATTCAAAAATCTGTTTTTTTAAGAACTGGACAGGTGACTGAGGAGCAGAAATGCAAGTTCCACGTGAATCTAGATGCTAGATGAGGGGATGATTTCATCTCTTAGGTGAGTCAGCCATTAATCTATTCATAAAGAATGCTCAAGTGCCATATCCTGGAGGAGTTCTTCTAAGTTTCTCCTGATCCATGCAAGTTTCTACTTCTTAAATTAACCATGCTTTCTCATTTTAATCTGTTTTTTCTTTAGAGGGAAACTGAGTGCAATCTTTGCAGAAAGTTTGTTATTTCATTGTCCTTCCTACCCTTCTTCATCTATCACGGGTCACTTAGAGCCAAGCACTGTGCTGAAGATACCGCCCAGGCGACGATGCATACTTCCCATTACAAACAAAATACTGACTTGTCCTGTTATTGATAAAGTGAAATCTTATCAACCTGTTTAAGATGATGAACGTCAGGTGTTTCCATTGGAATGGCACATATTTCCTTTGTAATAATTAAGTAATATGGAGGGTTACATTGAGATAGTGTGAATACCCTGTTCCCACAATCTTTCACTCTATGGTTTTAGCATTTGTCAGTAACCCTTTCATAAACCATTTACACTGCATGTTGCAAATTGGTCCTCCTTTGGCCCTATTATCCCTTTTGTATTTATAATCTGAGATTCTTCAGTATAGAAAAGATTCATCCTTTTTCTCACCACTCAAATACATATCCTATGAATATCACTGTGAACTCATGGATTTGTTTTTATTCAGTATGCTCCAATACATCCCTATCATTATTTTGCTCCACAATTGTTCCAAATTTGGCCAGCGGAAGTTGGGACAAGCCTTGTCCAATACCTTTTGATGTGTCTCCTTTAACCTTTGACTGCTTTCTACTCTGCTTCACTTTGCATGTTCTCGGCCTCAGTCCTGGTATCGGCCATTTCTCTAAGAAAATTTTGAAACTTTTAATGTTGTAAGTTGGTTATTTCTTTTATAATATTAAGTCACCTTTGCACTTCTGGACTAAATCCCACAGGGTTATTTTTCAATCTGCCCTTTGCTAATTTTTATATAGGATTTGTACTTCAAAGTCCATGAGTAAAATTGGGGTATGGTTATCCATTTTATGCTATACTTAACTGTTTTTTTAAAAATCAATGCTATACTTGCTTCATAAACAGAATTTGAAAACTTCCCTTCTTTTCCCCATAATCTGTAAAAATTTAAATATCATCGGGGTTGTCTTTCTGTGAATGATTATCAGAATTCTCCTGTCTAATTACCTGGGTCTACTTTTTGTTTTATTTTAAATTTTCTTCAAAGTGGGTGTTAGGTATTTCTTTGGTAATTTTTGTTATTTCCTCGATGTGCATTGGTATGTTTAAAATTTCTGTTTGTACTAAGGTCAATTGATAAACTTTATTTTTCTATAACATCATCTGTTTCTTCTAGGTTCTGAAGTTTATTTGCCTAATATTGTCCAAGGTCAACTTCTATGAAATCTTAGTGTCTGTGTTTTAATAATTATTTGTCATTCATGTGTACTTGTTTTGATTACTATAGCTATTGGTTTGGTTATTTTGTGATTTTTTAAAAAGAAATAATATTTCAATTTATGTATTAATAAAAATTCTAATCAGTACCCTCTGTTTTATTTACTTTCACAACCTGCAGTTTAAAAAGCACTCTGCCAAGATTTATTCATTAGTCTTAAAAGCTAGAAAGTTAATACATGCCTGTAACATTTTTAAAAGCTAAGACTTTTGGATAATGTACTCATGAAGTGAAAAACTTCTGCCTGTTCCATGCCAGTTATTTCTGGAGGTTTGAGAATGGAGTCTAATGCCTACTATGCAAATATGGGTATGTGTCTTTAATGTGCAGCAGTAATTCTTGGCCCACGATATATCTTAATAGTGAAGGAATCATAATTGATCAATCTATAACTTTGCATTCAAACCTTGACCTATTGTAAACCAATGAGGATCTCTCTTACTTTTAAATGTCTTCAAAGGAAAGAGATTTTACTTCATCATTTTGAAAACATAGATGATTTATTGACAATTGGCCTTAAACCCATCCCCTATTTGGTTATAGATATAGATTTAGCTCCTTCTGCTTCTGTTCAGTCTTTAAGAACTACAAATTGGAAGATCTGGGAAGAGGAAAACTATGGAGCTACTTTCCATGCGCAGTAACTGTAGCTTCACTTGCACCTGTCACTTCAACATCATTCACTGAACCCAGACACCCCCTTCAGAAAGAGCTCCACCTGAAGTTCAGATATCAGTAGAACAAACTGTCTAAAAGGTAACTTTTAATAATGATAAAATAAGTTAAACACACTTTAGAGCTCTTATAATCTTGGCAATCAAGGCAAACTACAGGGAACATGTCAGCTTACATTTGTACAACTGATATCCAGTTTTACCAGGTATTTAATGAATCTCAGTGTTGGTCTTAATAAATTGCAAGGCAAAGTTCTAGAGAAAGTCAGAAAAAGGGAAAAAGAAGCTAAAGATGAGCAATATTGGCTACCCTTTAACAATCTTTTGATTTCCAGAACCATAGCAACTTCAGCAGGGCTGCAGAATCATCTTTGTATTGCTTCCCACTAATTCTTAGGCTTATTTTCTAGAAAGTCAGTCTTTTCCTATAGGGACATATCTCTCAATATTTTCTTTCCCATTTCTTTCTTTTTTTTTAAATCTCTCACCTACCTTTCAAATAATAGAAACTATGGTCATGAATGGGAAATTAAATACATGACTAAATGTTAAATTCCTTTGCTTTTTACATTCTTAAAACTGGTACTTAGCATTAAGAAGTCCCCTAAAGTAAATAAATCTGATTTAATTTGGTAACGGTTAAGCCTTGTGAAACTGTGAGTTTTTATTGCCCTGTCTTTAGTCTCTTTTCTTTCTGCCACAGCATTAATACACATTGTGCTATTGCATTACCTTGGGTGGAACTATGGTAAAATATATTTGTAAAAATGTTTTCATTTTATTTTCTACTGTTTTTCCTCTTATACTATTATTAGCCACACTCTTATTAAAATTGTATTATATCAGAGTTATAATATTTCTTGAGCTCCAGTACCTTCAATTTTCTATAGAAAATAAATTACCAGTGTTACCCAAAGAAAGGAGCAATGCTATTATTTTATGAAAATAATATTCTTAGAAATAATAACCTTATTTAAGATTTAGGTCACACTTCATAAATTTCAATAAATACAGAAGAATATGTTGAATCCCTTTTTATGAAAATGAAAATATGCTGTTTTTAATACATTCACATTCATTACAATTTGATTTTTTGATTATATATTTTTAAAAAATTATCAAATTTGTTTTAAAAAATATGTACTTTTTAAGTTCATTTCTACATTAAAATTTATTAGAGAAATATAACATTAGTACTATTTAGGTAATTGGCATTTTTTCTACCTGTGTTTTAATGGATAGAATAAAACATCAATTCAGATATAATTATATAGAGGTGGGCAAAAATAGGTTTACAGTTGTGAGTACACAAAACACATAATTTATTCTTATATTATTATTTATTAATTATTGTATTATTTATACGTATTAGAACTGTAAACCTACTTTTGCCCACCTCTAGATATGGGAAATAGTGCAAATAGAAAACAAATTTTACAAAAATACCATGTGATTTTTAAGTTTACATAAATAAGAATCTGGAACAAAGGCAGAAATAATTAAAAAAACAAAACCAGACCAATCTTTAAGGTAAAAGTCTTTCTTAGTTCTTCCTAATGCAGTTAATTTTAATGAAAAGATACCTGATAGTCTATGTTTAGCAATTATCAATTATAAAATAATCACAAATGATTTATAGACTTTCAAGTAGATAAAATTACATGTTTGTATGCATGTATAAGTGTGTGTGCCTATACATATATGAATGATGCCAGGAAGACATAGAGGTAATAACAATTCAGTATTGAAAGAAAATATGTTACCTGTTTCATTACGCATTTACTTCCTGCCACCAGTATGTATAACTATACTATGCTGTGACAAGAATGTGCTTAAAGATCTATAGACTAACACCCTCCATTAACAGAGGAGTAATTCAATAATGATAAAGACGTGATTTGAGAGTGCTGAGGTGGGAGCCTGGGGCTACTGAGGCATGCAAGAAACCTGTCAAGAGCTGTTGTCTAGGGAGTTGGATTGAAGCTCTCATGTCTTAACCTTCTTACACACAACCATCTAGTATGGGCAAAGAAACAGTGCAAGATTCTATATTTATAGCACCATAATGGACCCCAAGCCTGGTACAGGGAATTCATTATTAGGAAGCCAGCACTGTAAACCTAAAGCAGTAAGGAGGATGCAGCAGCCAGTCATTTCGCAAGTCAAATAATGGATAACAGGAAATTGAGTGAGGATATGAGCTAAGGAGTAAGAAATTTATTTTGAAACAAAAGGAAATTATTAAAATGTTTAAGACAATGATATGATGTGAACAAACTTGTGTTTTTGTACAATCGTTGTTTGTAGCCTTGAGAAAATACTTGAGAAAACCCCTATTTGTGCCAAGGCAGTTATTTCAGAGGCTATTAAATGATCCAGGAAACATGCTCTGAGAGCTAGCAGAAAGACGGCAGTAGTGGTGAATGAAAGGAAGACATATATTCCAGAGGTACCAGCAAGTCAGAATACATGGACTGTGTGGATTGATATTAGGTAGGCATAAATGAAATGGAGTAGTTACAGACCCTGGGTTTCTTAGGTAGCAATACCTGGATTTATGAACTGGATGGCTGTTTAAAATATAAAAAGATGATAAGGTTAGGTGAAGTATGCTGCAACTGAGATGCAGAAGACAGCAGTGGAAATGTCTGTTAGGCCGCTCACTAGACTTGTGGAAAAGAGTTGAATTTGAGACTAATCAATATGGAAAGAGTAGTTTAAGTCATGAATGTAGGTAAAGTCATTCACAAATCACATAGAGCAGTGGTCCCCAACCTCTGAGCCACCCTATGGCTTATTAGGAATCAGGCTGCACAGCAGGAGGTGAGCGGTGGGCTAGCGAGAGAAGCTTCATCCCACTCCCCAACACTCGCATTACTGCCTGAGCTCCATCCCGCACATCCCTCCCACCTCTGTGGAAAAATTGTATTCCAGGAAACTGGTTCCTGGTGCCAAAAATGTTGTAGACTGCTGATAGATGTTGCAGAAACCAGAACGAAGAGAATGGAACCCTGGGGCGTGCTAAGACTTAAGGAGGAGTACATAGGAAAAAATATATATAATGTCATGGAAATCAGTAATAAGAATTTTTCATTGGGAATGGTCAATGATGAAGTCCAGGAGTGTAAGGACCAATGAGTGTTTTTGATTTGGCAATATAAAGGGGGCTGATAATATTAGTGTATTTTCAGTGAGTTAGTGGGGCGAACAGTTTGAGAACTATGGCTCAAGGGAATGGAGGATGAATGCACATGGAAGAAATAGAAACCATAAATGTACAGCATCTGGAGGGAGATATTTACAATCACTAATTTTAACTAAATATTTTATTTAAGAAAATTGTACATTCACTTGCAATTGTACCAAATGAAACAAATATCCTGTGAACTCTACCCAGCTCCCCCGATGGAAATTTCTTTGAGACCTGTGGTCTACTATTACAACCAGGATTGTTACATAGTCAAGCTGTAGAACAGTCCACCACAATACAGGTTGCTGCTGTTGCCCTTTAACAGCCACACCTAGTTTCTGTACCGCCACCCATGACCACCACTAGTCTGTTACCTATTTCTATAAATTTGTTGTTTCAAACTATAATATAAATAGTACCATGCAGTATGAGTTCTTTTTATATTGGCTTTTTATTCACTTAGCATAACTCTGTGGAGATTCATCAAGTTGTTAGGTATCTAAATAGTTCATTGTTTGTTACTGCTGATTAGTATTTTTTGGTCTGACTATACCACAATTTGTACAATCATTCATCTATATCTTCATTGTTTTCAGTTTTTGCCTATTACAAATTAAGCTGCTATAAACATCCATGTACAGATTTTTTGTTAAACTAAGTTTTTGTGTCCTTGGGATGGATATGCCAGAATGAAATTACTGGGTCATATGACAGTTGCATATTTAGTCTTACAACTACTCCTGCTTTAAAAAAATAGCTTTGGACCTGACCAAATGTTCAATTAGTTGGAACATCATTCCATAAACCAAAATGCTGCAAGTTCAATTCCCAGTCAGGGCACAAACCAAGGTTTTGGGTTTGATCCCTGGTCTCAGGGCATTCAGTAGGCAACCAATCAATGTTTCTCTCGCACACCTATGTCACTCTCTCTCTCTCTTTCTCTGTTTCTAAAATCAATAAACATATCCATGGGTGAGGATTTTTTAAAAAAACTTGAAAATTAGCATTGCATGTTGTATTTTTCCCTATACTCTTACTTTCACCTTACTTGAAAAGAATATGGTCACTCTTTCCTGACAGAACTGGAAGTCTACAATTATTATTTTACTTTTTTAATATACTTTATTTGTATCATATTTTTCCATTAACATTTATCCCTAATACGGTCTTCCATCTGCATCTTAAACATATTTAGATTTGATATGTTTGAGATGCAGATGGAAGAGTTTGAAAGAAGAGAGGAAAGCATGATGGAATAAAATATAGGAGTAGATATAAGGGAATAGGATTTCATGGCACAGAACTATTATACTTAAACATGGAAATAACGTCTGAGGAGTTGAAACAAGAGATAAGGAAGATTGGAAAGAAAGGATAGCTTAGCAGACCTGCTCAAACTGTGTGCATTCAAAATGAAGACCTGTTTTGGCACTGACCCTTGACCAGATCCTAGAAGATAAGCTCTGAGATCTTAGAATACTCTGCCTGACAAGATAGTTTTTGTATACCTAAGGACTTGGGCTATGCTGTACCAGTTTGAGGAGATAAGTTTATCGTGGCCATATGATTTATGCAGATACCTGCTTTTGCTCTTGGAAGGGAGGGGGAGGTGCCTGAGTGGTTGAGGTAGGGAACACACATGTTGTATGCTTGTGTGACTGGCCCATGCCAAAAACTCTGGACACCAAAGGTCAGGTAAGTTTCCCTGCTTGTCTGTACTTTTCATGTATTATCACATACCATCACTGGTAGAATTAAGAGGTCCCTATGTGACTGCACTGGAAAGGGACAACTGGAAACTTGTGCCCAGTTTCTCCCGGGCTCACCCTATGTAACATTTTCCTGTGTTTATTTTAATCTGTATCATTTCACTATTACAAACTGGAACCATGAGGATAACACCTTTCCCAAGTCCTCTAAACCCTTCACAGAGTCATCAGGTCTAAGGTGAGTTAGTCTCCAAGGCCCTTGACACAGAGAGAAAATGCATACAGATGTCTGTTTACTTATAGACATTGAGTCAAGAAATTTAACTTGATTTTTTTCTCATGGAATAGAAAGATCATATACTGAATGTGGTAGGATAGGGAAAAGGATAGTTTTGAGAAGAGAAGCATAGGCTTGGAAAACCATAGGGACAGAGGAGAGGTAATTGATAAAGGATTTATATAGAAAGATTTTTCTGGCAGTGTGAAGGCTTAAGTCAGAGACTCCTGCATACATTGCATATGGTATATGTCCATCAGTCCAGGTACAGGAGTGAAGAAGTGATAATGTTTGAGTTGATCCAATGCTGAGATGTTGTAGAGAGATAGATGTGACCCACACCCCCCCCAAAAAAAAGAAGAGAAAATAAACATTGATGATAACTTGTTGAGCTGTTTCTCTAAGTCACTATTTAATGACAGCAGCTGCCATTAGTTTAATCTGCAATCATTATAGGGTAGTATTATTATCATCTTTATATACATGGGCAAGAAAAATCACTTGAGACAGATTTGGAAAAGTCTTAAAGGACACTGTTAAGGATAACAAACAGGCTGTATACTCTTTTCAAATTATTTTGTGGCAGTTCTTTATCTTTTAGTTAAAATTAAATTATGCAAAATAAAAATCATTCATTATTTACTTATACAAAATAGATTTAAATTGATTTCGGAAATATACAAAAGTGGTTTGAAATAGTCCTTATATTTAGAAAAAGTATGTTTATGTTAAAAATGAAAATAAGAATTCAGATCCATTTCAGCATAAAATAAGAGTTTATGTAGTATGTTTACATATGTGTATAAACACAACACATGACCAAACAATACTAACATTATTTAATTGTTAATGGTTATTTGCTGAATTAGTGAGAATGTGTTTTTGGAGGCAGAAAGCTAGTTAACAATATGTGTTTAAATTTTACTTTTTCATTAGATGAATGTTTTAATTTTTTTATGTGAATCTCTGACTATTATAGCCATTCAAAGAGGTCTTTCTTAATGACCTTTAATTTTTCTGATTTATGTTTTTGAGCAATGTCTTATGCATCAGTAACAAAACAGTTGTAGTGACAGCACTATTGGCATATTAGGTCCTTATCTGGTGATGTAAGAATTTTCTTTTAGTGAAGTATGATCTGGTTACTCGTGATTCTTTCAGTTTATGACTGTAGATTTATATAAGCTATTTTAAAGCCAAGAATTCTATTGTGTCCCTGATATTTTCTTATTCTGGTGATTTTTCCTTAAAATGGGAGCTGGACTTTTTCTCAAAGAAACACATTTCAACTCTATGAGGCTGGAATTAAGTTAAAACCCTGCAAAACAAAACTATAACCAATCAAAGATTAATCTTGCCTTTTCAAAGATTGATTAATATGTTCATCAGTTTCTTTACATGAATAATTTTAAAATAAGCTTTTTTGTGTACTTTGTTCTCCTCACCCCCCACTTTGTATGCTACCTCAGTAAAGATACCTCTCTTTATTTCTTTGTTTCTATTTTCATTTCAGAAAATGGCAGCACCTTGCATTTAATCCATAGCCATTGTGTTGATAAGCCTAAGTAAATTATGGTTAATATAACAAAACTGTATTAGTGTAGGCATTAATAAAACTTAAAAATTTATTAATGTTAGGAATGAATTCAGTTCCTCTAGTCATCACATTATCAATACTTACACTGCATTTAGAATTGTTATTTTCCATTTACATTTTTACCCAGGTAATCAAATGAAGACATTTTTAATAATCTATTTTTCAGAGCAGGCTGATTGATTATAGCAAATGTAATTTCCCATCCTACTTGAAGATCCATTTTCATATTATACAAAGCATTTGAACACTGAGTCGGTGCAGGATAGTAATAGCCTGAAGATAATGTTTTTCTATAGGAGGGAAGAATGAAAGCTTCTCTATTTTATGATATTTTGTAGAGGTCATATATGAGTTATATTATCTACATTCACCAACAACACCGCAATGCCTTTACAAATCACCTTTTGTCTAGGTTTTCTTTTTAATGGGCAAAGGAAATTGGATAACAGTATTAGTTCTCTAGGACTGTCTCTAACAAAGTTTCATGAACTGAGTAGTTTAAACAACAGCAATTTATTGTATCACAGTTCTGGAGTCTAGAAGTCACAGATCCAGGTGTTCACAGTATTGGTTTCTTCCATAGGCTGTGATGGAAGAACCTGCTCCAGGCCTTTATCCTTGTTTTGGATATGGCCATATTCCTCGTGGGTCTTTGCATGATCTTTCCTCTGTGTTTGATTGTGTCCAGATTTTCCCTTCTGGTAAGGATGCCAGCCATATTGGACTAGAGCCTACCCTGATGACTTCATTGTAACTTGATTACTTTTGTAAAGCCTCTGTCTTCAAATATAGTCACGTTCTGAGGTACTAGGGATTAGGACTTCAACATATAAGTTTTTCTTTGGGAGGAGGGACACAATTCAACCCATAACACTTGTTTTTACTCTATTTTGTCCTTTCTCTTTGTTATTAAGTGGTAGTCTTATTGAATCAAGATTGTCCAAAGATTTAGATTGGTATCAACAATTCAATGCAATTTGAACATTTAGTAAGCACTTACTCAGAACTAGAGATAAACTTGCTTTTGGAATCAGATGGTTTTAGGATAAATAAGAAAAAACGTATCTGTAGATCTCAAATGCAGTTGCAGAGACAAACAAAAATTGTTAAAATATAAAAAAATAAGCACTACACCAAAGTTATACACAACTACTATGTTTGAGGAAAAGAGAGAACATATGATTTATTTGGGGGTATCCAGGGTGTTAGGGAGGGCCTCTCAGAGGTGATAATGCACAAAATGAAGCAAACACTGCACAGTGGTGAGCAGATAAGTTGTGGGGAGGGCTACATAAGGATGTCCTCCAAGCCTCCTGCAAACCGTAAGTTGTATGCATCTATTATTAAGACCCTTATTTTGCTGTACTGTGGGGAGTGGTTTAGAAAAATGTTGCTTGCAAGAAAATAGTTGTTGAGTTCCTTATGTGTGAGAAGGGTTGAGTTAGATACAGCAGAGATATAGACTTGAGAGTAATGCTGTTTTTTTTTTCTTGAAGAAGCATTTGGCTTGTCCATATACTCCAAGTGTCCTCAGAGATATGTTCTTCCTCTACAGGGTGGGCGAGGCTGTCACCTACATACACTAACTCCATTGCCACTGGAATGCTGTAAATGGGTGTTCATTTTTTCTTTAAAAAGAAATTGTCCATTTCCCCCTCCCCTCTCATAGAGGTATTAATCATTCAAGCTTCACTGTTAAAAGGAAAGCATTTATTTACTAGGTCAATGAGCACTGAAAAGATTTACTGGTATTACTTTTTGATATTCATTGTCAAGTTTGCTGGAAGCATAATTTGCTCTCATATGCTAAAATTTGTAAGATCATGAGCTTTTAAAATCCATGAGCATTTCTTTGACAAAATCTGTTAGACTGTGAAAAAAAACCTTTTAGAACATGGGAAGGGTTAGTAGCTCAGCCGTCTGATGAAACAGCCTTTCTTTGTCAAACATCATTGGTTTCACTTATGACTCAATATGAAAAGACAGGCTCCCAAAGAAAGTTTCCACATTTTCATACTATTCGTAAATATTTTAACTTGTTTTTACTTAGTGCCCAGATAAATAACCTATGAAAAGATTTTATTTTAAGCCATTAATTGTCAGATTTTAAACCCTCTGTAAGAGTTAACGAATGTAACATTCTTATGAGTCATAAGGAATCTTCGCAAGATGCATTCCCATTGTCATCAAGCTAGTTAAAGCCAGTGAGGCAAGACTAAATGGTTGTGACATTTTCCCAGCCCCACCATTACCTGTCAGATTGGAAAAAACAAAACAAAACAAGGCATCAGGACAAGCTTATGTATGGATGTGCTCACTTTTGTTATTAATTGAAGTAAATGGATAAGCTTGTCCATCAACAGTAACAAACACATCTGCTCATTGTTAAAAAAAAATATCCTTAACCTTCTGTTTCCTACAGGTCCCTGGGATTTGAAAAATGCTTCGTTCTCTATTCAAGAACCATGATGACTATTGTGTTTGTTCTACACTTTTTTTAATTTGCTGACAGAGTGAAATATGGAATACCGTATTCGCTTATTTCATGTTTGGCTCACAATGGATTGAGTTATATAAAGCAGGACATGGACAAATTACAAGAACCAGAACAAACAGGGTCCCTAATAGTCTTATATAACTGCAAACACTCTGCATCTGCTTTAATCCATCATCTTCTTTACTCGTCAAATAAAATAGTGTGTGTTTTTCTCTTTCTGATTTTAAGTCCTAAGAGAAAGTTTTCACACTGTAAAACTGAAAAACTTTTGATGAGAAAGTAAGTCAAAAAATGCAAAAAATAACCAGAGAAAGTAACTCTCTGGTATTTCATTTGTGAGTCTATTAACTCCAGAAGTACCTTGCAAGCTGTGATAAAGCAAAGCTATTCTAAGTCTTTTCTGTCTAAACAAAGCAATTGTGACAATATTTCATTGCCATGAAAATAAAGAATACAACCCCAATGTATTGAGATGTGTAAGAATTCTTTCTAAGCTGGCAATGGAAAGATTAACAGCAAACTAGGCAACAAAATTTTTCTTTAATTGAAAGAAATTTCAGCAACATTATTTAACCATGTGAGATTTTTTTTAGCCTAATCAAGAATGCGATGTTTATTAGAGCTGGAATAAAAAAATGTGCCAAACATTGTGGGTTTTTTTTTCCTTTTATCATAGTGATCTTAATGAAGACAACTGTTTTTATCCTGCCTTCTGACAATATTTAGAATTTCTATTGAGGGGAGGAATAATAACTCTGAAGTGTCTCAATGTTTGGAAAATATTTGTTACTAAACATGATGAAGGCACAGAAAGTGAAAATGCAATTAAAGTTCACTAATGCAGCATGTCTTGTTTCATATCAGAAAATAAGACAGCTGAAAGAAAAGCAGTCGCCCACTAGAGAGGATGGGGGGATCTTTCTTATAAAAATGAAAGCAGCATTGGTTTAGAAGTTCCTCCATATGTTTTTAAGCATTCTATTGCTGAAAAGTTCTTCCAAGTTTAACTAAACTCAATGTCCTGTTGATGCTTGAGTGAATACTGATGAAGAGGGCAGAGCTGACAAACGAAACCAAGCATTTCTTCATTCCATGTTCCCTTTTGTGTAACCCATGTTGGCATTTTTTCCCGTTCCAGAAGGGTCTTTCAAGCTTCCTAAAGCTCCTCCTGGAACTCCAGATTGTGGCCTTTGTAAATAACGTACATAAAGAAGGGTTGTTAAGCTCTTGTTATTTTTGTTTTGCACTTTGCACCTTCAGTGCATATGAGAACAACTCCCACACCATTTCCTGACAAACCAAATCTTGCTGTGAAGGCTGAAAGCGTTAGTCAGTTGCACCCTATTTTTAGGGCTTATAATGGAGAGAAAATGTGGTGTTATCACACCCATCCAAATGCTGGTGCCCTAGTAGAGGATTGCGAGAGTTTTAGGAGCTAATGTAGACAGTTTATACAAAAAGACCAAATTGTGACCAATTCTGCAAATAAACAGACAACAGATCACTAAGAGTTGTGAGTCGATCTATCTGTGGACTGGAAACACCAAGCTTGGTGCTATTGAAGATCACAGATGGCCTAGAATAGCAACAGCAGTTACCCAGGAACTGGACTTGGAAGGATGCTAATTTTACTATTAAAAGAGGAGAGTGGAAATAAATCCAAAAATCTCTGCTACTGCCTTGGAAATCACATTTTAAATTGCCTTTTACTTTCCAAATAATAACAGCTAACTCTTATTGAGTACTTACCGTGTGCCAGGCACTCTTCAATTTGCTTTAAGTATTAACTCATTTAGTCCTTATGGCAACTCCATGAGGGAGGTTCTATTATTTTTCCTGTTTTACAGTTGTGTAAACTCGGTCACAGAGGGATTGATACTCTGTCCAAGGTCTCAGCTAACAAAGGGCAGAAATCCAGACCCAGGCTGTCCACTCCACCATTTGCTCTTCTTCTGAACTTCTTATTGCCCTGGAGGTCACTTTCAGAAGCTACCTTACATTGTCTTGGTGACTTTATCCTCCTCCCTATCACTTCCTCAAACTCGTACTGTGGAGAAGACAGACAGATGTGGAAGAAAGGGGGAAAACTGGAACATGTCTCTGTTACAAATGTCAAAGTCTGGTGGAATTTCTGCAAATCCAGCATATGGTGCTTGATGATGCACGGTAGGCTACCCGTGGGCTGCAAACATGGCTTTATCTCCTTGAATCCACACTGGTTAATCTCTAACCCTCATTTTGTAAACTCAGTCACTGGAGTCCGTGGGGGTCCAGATCTGATCACATTCTGACCTTTCTTCTCTTCTTCCCTATGGACTTGCTGTGGGTCTAAATCAGCTCAAGCTTCAGGATCCCTAAGTTACTCGGGCCCTTCTAAGAGACCATGGGAGGGAGTTTTTCAATGGGTTCACAGGATCACACGCTTTAGTAAAATTGATGAAAATAAGCTATTTCACTTGGAATTGGTTAAGACTGCTCTATCTTCCATTTAAATTTTCCCAGTGGCATTAGAGTGTCATTTGGTTGTCCAGACATTTTGGAGGTCTTGCTGAGGGAGAGCTAAGTTAGGGATATATTTAGTTTGGATAGAGTGGATTATATTTAGTGGCTTATTGTTACTTTTATATTGTTAATGCTAACCATCCAAGTAGGAATAACTTCTGGTGATAGCCTAACCACCACCTGCATTGACTAACATGGCTTCATCATGAAAATGCAGGGCCCTGTGACCGTGAGCTATGGTGCTCAGTGCAGGAGGGTGTGGCTGGTTCCAGGTGTACAGGGCAGAAGCTACACCATTTGTTTTCTGGCTGTTATGATGTTTATGGTATTTGTAACTTTTATCAATTTGTTGTGATTTATTTTTAGATAAATACTCATTTTCATACCAAAGATTTTATTTCAATTTTTATTTTCTTTACTGAAAGAACTTTATCCAATAAATTGTATAAATCAAGGCCAAAGAAAACTTACATATGTACCTGCTCCCAGGAAAACACATGATCAACTTACAATGCTAAAGGTAAATGCTGAATGAAGATGTACATTGATTGACCTGTTTAGCATGATTTCTTCCTCAGGGGAAAGATATATTCTTCAGCTTTGCTGGTAACAAGGAATAAACAAATGGGTTTAAATGTTTAATAGCAGCAGTTTTGACTAGTTTAATGCTACGGTTTTAAGTGCAGTTCCAGGACAAAGGACATTGCACCACCAGGAAAATGATTGAAAGTGCCTCAATCCAGATCCCCTGAATCAGGAACTCTGGTGGCAGGCCCCAGAACTCTGTATTTTAACAACCTTTACATGTGATTTTAACACGAGTTAAATTTTTTAAAACATGGGTCCAATGCATATTTCCACAATAGTGAAATCAAACATCAGGTTGGTGGGTGAGTCTCCCCAGATAACATTTGTTTAGGCATGATCAGTGTTTGCTTATCTCATTCTTGATTTTCTATGTTTTCATTAAAGTGGTTCACTCCTTGTTATGCAAACTTATAGGTTATGGTTGACTTGCAATCTATTAGGCCAGGGCCCCAACTAAGTCTCAGAAAGCTATCTCTTTTCTCATTTCCAGGTTCCTGAGAGACACCTTCTTTCGTCTCATATAGAGCAGACCACTGACATTTGTAAGGAATAGGATCCTCAAATAACACTAACATAAAGTACTAATGAAGCCGATAAGCACACTAGTACCATGACTAAAACCTTTCAGCTGAATTCCTCTTTAGTGACCTGGGATTTGTAGAACAGGAGGCTAAACCTGACACTCAGCAAGCTTGTTACTTTGTTACAAAGTGGAAAACTTGGTCAATCCATCTCAATTTTCCTTAGAGCTGTATGACTGTGAAAGCATTTTCTTCTCATATACACAGATTTCATCTGTGTTCAAAGCTTTTTCTTACCAAAAACCTCTCTTGTCTATAACTATTCTGGTGGTTTAAACTTCACATTAATAAAATTAAAATGCGCCTTAAAAACCTCAAAATGAAAGTTGACTCAGTGTTCCTACTGGTGCCTGTTTTATGCAAAATTTGAAAAGGTGCTTTTGATTACATTTGATTAAATTTCATTTTCTGAAAAAGATCATATTTTTATACCATAAGTTAACCATTTCTTCAATTTTCAAGAAATACTCCTAGGTTACTTCATGACTAATTTTAACACTGATTGAAACAAAACATTTTCCTAATACAAGGAACCCCCTGAAGTTAAGGTAATTGAATGCATGTTTATAATGTCATTCAAATCTAGAAGGGAGGAAGCCATTCTATTAGCATTGAGTTACAGAGGAAATGTATTGGCCAGATATTCTATTTCTTCACAGTTCAGTCTTGGTAGGTTGTATATTTCTTCTAGGTTATCCAATTTGGTGGTAGGTGTTTGTTCATAATAGTCTCTTACAATCATTTTCATTCCCGTGGCATCATTGTAATGTCTCATTTCCTCTCCATTCTGCATCACAACCCCCAGCCCCAACCCTATGAAGCAGCAGAACCAGGAATGAAGGAGGACTGACAACCTACCCTGAAGAATAAGGGATTCATTGGCTGACTCTCAGGGAATCAGAAAGCATGAGGCTACATGTATTATTTTGGGGGAGGGAGGAAGCAATACTTCCATCATCTAAGAGAGGTGGCAACATAAGTCATCAACTGTGAGTCTGTGTCGATGGAAAGGCTAAAGGGAAAAGTCAAGGGTGCCAAGAAAACCACTATAGGACTCCATCAAAATGTGAGTTCTGTCCAGTTGGAACACTACTCTTGAGTGTGCAGTAGTGGCTGCATCTCCTGTTTTTCATAAGAAGGGGCATACTGAGTCATTCCTGCTCAAATGTAGATTTCCCAATTCATACCTCAGCCCGATTAGCACATCCACAAGGAGCTCCATGATTGTGCTGAAAAGAACAAATGGCTAACAGTGTGCTTCATAGAGAATAAGATAGATTTATGTATAGACATGTACATGTATGTTAAAATGATGAAATTCGAAGTCTAAAAACTCCTATTCTGTCTTTCCTGACTTCTGAGGACCCTGCAAGCATACATTTGATCACACTTTCCTCTCAAAAACAATGCCTCTTGCCCTGGCTGGTATAGCTCAGTGTACTCAGTGCAGGCCTGTGAACTAAAGCATCGCCGGTTTGATTCTCAGTCAGGGCATATGCCTTGGTTGCAGGCCATATCCCCAGTAGGGGTGTGCTAGAGGCAACCGCACATTGATGTTTCACTCCCACTCTTTCTCCCTCCCTTTCCCATCACTCTAAAATAAATAAAATATTAAAAAAAAACCAAAAAAACAATGTCTCTCTTTCCTTAGGACCAGAACTGTCAATGGTATGATCCGTTTGCATTATGGATTGAAAGTGGCTTTTTGTTAGCCATCCTGAGAACTGAACCATTGGTAATAACAGTATTTCTTCATAAAAATATGTTATATTAACTGATGAACTAAATTTTGGGAAAAAGTATTTATTACTTATCCTGTATGTGAACTATGTTACATATTATATATACAGAATACTTTATATATGTTACATATCATATATGTAACATTATATATAAAAATAAAATATATAATGCATATGGTGCAATAAAATATATAATTATATATTATATACAATATAATATATGTGCATAATTATTACATATATGTAAACATATTCACAATCTATTTCCATGAAATATATATTTGGCCGAAAGCATCCATGGCTTATAACATAGGTCATACAGAGGTAAAGGGATAAATGAAATACAGAAATAACTATTTTGGGAGGCAGTTTCTTTACATTTAATGCTTACCTTACAAAATAATCTAAGAATTTCTATCAGGTAGAATATACTTAAAGTTTTTAAATTAGTCTTCTTTTTCTCTCCTTAACATGGGAAAAGTTTGTTAAGAAAGAGAATGCCTAAAAAGTGATTATGAAAGAACATAGGATGACTGGATTTATATTCTTTGATCCTATAAATTAAATTCTTAAAAATTACTTTGAGGTGTGTAGGAGAGAGTACTAAATCAAGAGGTAGCAAACATATTATTACTCCAGCCTAAATGCTAACTAGTTTAGAAAATTCTTTCTCAAGTTGCTTAACTCAGTGGTTCCCAGATGTTTGATTTCATGGACTATTAAGTGTTTTTAAAATGGAATGAAGCAACAAGTAAGTGACTAATTATTTTCTATGTTGCTCAACAAGAATAGTAAAAAACCCATCACTTACCTCACTATTATTTTGTTTAATGTAAACACTTTAACATAAAATAATATTGTGAAAATATTAATAAATAATAAATAATAAATAAATAAATAAATAAATTTTAATAAATAAATAAATTTAGCTTCATAAAATCTCATGCCATTAGAATATTTTTATTTTTCCATGGGCCAATGAAGCTTTGTCAAAAATTACCACTATTCTTCAGAATGACAATTAGACAGCATTGTCTTAATATACATGCTCTTCAGGTTTTTCTTTGGAAAATGGGGGGTTTAGGCTAAATAACCATAAATATAAATTATGATTTCAAATTTTGATTTCATGACTACTTGATGAAAGTATTATCTCACTTCCTCAATTATTATTTAATTGAATAAAATACTACGGTTCTTACCATGTCCTTTCTCACTTTAAGTACTGGTTGTTATATAATCAAAAAGTTCACCATATTAATAGTATCATTGAAGTTTCAATCTTTAAAGTCTTTTGGCATAATATTCATTAGCTCTTTTTATATAGGATCAACCATTACTATACTAATCCCTAAATTAAATGTATAGTTTTAAGTCCTCATCCAAGGATGTGTTTAATGATTTTAGAAAGAGAAGAAGGGAGAAAGAGAGAGAAACATTGGTGTGAGAGAAACACCAATTGGTTCCCTCCCATTTGCACACCGACCAAGGATTAAACCCTAACCTTCTGGTGTGTGAGACGATGCTCCAACCAACTGAACCACCTGGCCAAGGCCCTAAATAAATATTTTTAAATGAAGTTTAACATTGGGAACTATCTTCTGCTCTCTTTTTATTTCAAGAAAGGATCTGTGCTTAGGAAAATAAAAAGATTGCTCAATGACAATTGCCTTCTCTAAAAATCCCTTAATGGGTTGCTATGATTTGTGGAGTATTTACTACGAACCAGATAGTATGCAAACACTATCTTATTTAATTTTCACAACTCTGTAAGGAATATGGCATTGCATCTAATTTACAAATAAAGCCTCAAGATAAAAACAAGTTTGAAGTCTGAAAGAGGAATTGGGGTTCTTCTTGTCGAAGCAATTTCGACTCCTTAATGCTGTTTTCAAAATTCATACCTTTGTGTGTCTGCTGTCTTGCCTTGGTTTTTGCTGGTTTTTCTTCCTGAAATGGGTTACTTCTGCATTTCCTAAGGCTTTATCTATCTCATATCAAATGCCAAACCCTTTATATCTCCAGAACGAATGTCTTTTTCTCTTTTTGGAATTCTCAGAGCACTATATTTGTATTATTTCTTTGGCATTTTTCACACTAAGCCTTGTACTCTAGTCTTCTCCATTATCTTTGTACTTCTCCTTAATCGATCATAAGTATTCTGAAGAGTGCCCTGGCTATCTTATCAAGATAAAGCTATGAGCTCAGCTATAGTGTGATCACTTCCTGTCTTTAGGAGCTATGTGAATATATATGAAAAAAATAGGAAAAACAAAAAAAAATCTCCAAGGATTACAGGTAGTGAAGTTTCTGTACAACCAAAGCTATGTTGTGATCTTACCTGTTTCTCCACTATTTAGTATCTTATTGTTTCAATCCTCAAGTCCAGTTTTACAGATTTCTACTGTTCATGTGGGAAGACAGCTAGCCAGCCCCTACACAATCTATAATCTTTTTCAATCTCCTGTGTTTCTAAAAGCTATTACAAGAGTCTACCATCTCCAGCGTCCAGTGTAAGGGAAATCTTCAGTGATGAAGAATTAGTGTTATTTTTGAATTGTAGATGAGCTGAAATTTGCCAGGCTAAATAGATAATGTTCCTGTGAGAAACTATTCAAAGGGATCAGGAAAGAGCACGAGGGTTTCTCAGAAAGTGAAGGTTAGAGATAGCTGGTCTATGGAAAGTAAAAATACATTACATTTTAAGCTAAGGAAATAAAATGCAGGAATGGTCTGGAACTACAAACTGGAAATAGGGACATTTGAAAACTGATATGTGAATCATTGCTAGCTTTTAATACACCTCTGAACAATTCATAAAGTTTATGACAATAGCTGACCCCTGTCATAGTTCTTTTTTTATGGTTGTTTAAACAAAATGTTATTCCAAGGTTTTACAAAACAGTGTGTGGGAAATAAATGCTTAATTCAGAGTACTTTAATTAGTAACATTCTCAGACAGCCAAATACATAGTGACTGAAGTTACAAATGAATTAATTCTATTAGTGTTATCAAAAAGAAGAACGTTTCCAACTATTATAACTCTAATTTGTCCAGCTCTGTTAGGTGGTTATATATATGGAATTATTAATAAAATGTGAACATCTATTTAAGCTGTAACCTGTCAGTTATTATTTAAACCACTTCATGGATTCTATTGAACAATATCGTCAATATTACCTAAAATATTAGAAGAAATACTACAGTGGTTTAAGTCTAAATAAAATATTTTATATACAGCTTAACTGTATATATTTTAAATACCACATGGACATTTGTAAGCAGAAAAATTAGATGGCAGTAGAGTCATTTCTTCTTAATCATGAAGAGGTTTATAGAAGTGTTTGTTCTCTGAGTCTTCTTTTATTAAAATTAAGAGTGTGGAGCCCTGACTGGCGTAGCTCAGTGGATTGAGCATGGGCTGCGAACCAAAGTGTTGCAGGTTCGATTCCCAGTCAGGGTACATGCCTGGGTTGCAGGCCATGACCCCCAGCAACCGCACATTGATGTTTCTCTCTCTCTCTCTATCTCCCTACCTTCTCTCTCTAAAAATAAATAAATAAAATCTTAAAAAAAAAGAGTGTGTACAAAATCCAGAAGTTGGCAATGGGGTGAGGTTTGTCTTTGGGCATCAACAGAAGTGTACCCTAATATACAGGGATATAGGTCAAAATTAAAGCAGGGAGACTAGACTGTTGAAATCATGCAAGCCATGTCTGGCCAATGGAATATTAGAACTAAGAAGAGGCTGGAATTTGGCCATTAGAATTGAAGTTTTCAATCTTCTTGTACATCAGAAGAATGTAAGATTTTATAAGAGGGAGAACATAGGTTTTATATTCCATGTTCCATATCCAGGTTCCTGAAAATGTTGGCTCACTTAGTCTTAACTGAGATGATTAAGATTTTCTTTGAGTATTGACCACCAAGGAATTAATGTACAAAGGTGCAAGGAGACAATGTAGAATGTACAAAGTTGCTAATGTAAAAGGTCATGTTTAAAGATTAGAAAGAAAGAAGTCAATAATTTCAAAGAAAGAATAAGAGTAAAAAGATTATTCACTACTAAGATATATAAACTAAATATACATTACACATTATTTTCATACCTTTGTAATATAATTTACTTGGAGGATAAAATTCTAGGTTGCTAAGCAAAGCACAAATACTTAAAAGTATTTTAATAAATATGATATACATTGAGACATATTCATATTTCTAATATGGTTCCCATAAAACTTTACATCCAGTATAAATACCAGCCTGAAATAACACTCCTTTGATTCAGATTTATATGAGTGTTAAGCATTTATTGAGTAGTCTTCATTTATTTTGAAAGCTGGAAGCCTGGCATTACTTTTAGGTGAGTTGAAATACGATTTGATAAATGAGGAAGTTTTCAACTAAACTGCAGTCTACTGTAAATGTAATGATTTATTTATTAATAACTTCCTGGCTTAAGCAGGCTCAATTGTTTTAAAACATGAAAACATAAGTTCCTAATTGGACAGTTAATCCTATTTTTTGCCTGGCTAGTCAACTTAGTACAGTAGGGATCTGGGCAAGTGCTCACCAAGTGAATTAGTAGAGGTATTTGACTTCCATCCTCTCTGTGCCCATTATGTCTAGGCGAGAGGTGCCAACATGTACACTGTCAGGTCAACCTTATAGCTCAGAATAATGGACAGTGATTTTAGAAACACAGAGAAAGTTGATTTTCTCAAAAGCTTAATAATGTTACATACAATATGATCATTAGAGACCTGTCCACTTATTCATTTTAGTCACTTTTGAGAAAGAACTTTCTCTAAATTCTATAAATTGTCATTTATACCTACGTGTGTTAGATTTTCAGAATGCATCATCAGAAAGTAGAGGTGCAGTTGTTGAAAAGTGGGGACAAATTAAATAAAGAAGATATGGAAAACATGATAGACAATGCTGTTAGTTTGAAAACTCAACATGGGTCTGCCTCTGGGAAGCAAAACACTCCACATGGAGATCTTCTAGAAGCTTCTTGCATGGAAGCTGTAACAAACAAAAGCGAAGCAGTGGGCCATGCTCTCAAGGAGTGCATGCTCACACCTTAAGAACTTTAGAATCATATGAATTTTCATTCACCTTTCTTACAAAGTCAGTCACCTGATACAGTAAAATTTCAAAAGTGACCCTCAAGATACCATAAAGAATAGTGAAAGGAAGACTGCAAAGCCTCCTGCCTTCCATCTTGAAAAGACAGCTTTTATCTTTTTAAAAAAAAATTTATTTATTTATCTTTAGAGAGGGAAGGCAGGGAGAAAGAGAGAAACATCAATGTGTGGTTGCTGGGGGCCGTGGCCTGCAACCCAGGCATGTGCCCTGGCTGGGAATCGAACTTGCGATACTTTGGTCTGCAGCCCACACTCAATCCACTGAGCTACACCAGCCAGGGCAAGACAGCTTTTATTTTGAGTTGTTCTTGAGACTGCAAGTCTATATGGTGGCAAGTTCAAATGAGCATCTGGTCATTTAATGCCACCCTTGGGACAGTATGAAACACAAGGAATTACTAGAAATTTGATTTACTTTCTGGGTTATTTCAGAGTAAACCTGGAAGCTAAGAATGCCCACAAAGCTGGCTGGAGTGGCTTAGCCTTCTGTCATTTGGTGGAGGTCTGGCAGAGATGCGGTGGCCGTGCGCCCAACCAGAATACAGAAAAATGAAGCTCCTCAGGCTCCTGGGGCTGGAGTTGGTGTAGGGCACATAAAGTCCTAGTTATTCTCCTTGTTTCTCACAAGAGAAGATAAAAGATCTAAGGTGTGTAGGTGTGCCCTGAGGCACATGTTTTAGACATTAATTGTCTGCTTTGATTCCTTCGATTTTATGCGAAGATCAGTGATATGGAATATAGATCCCGCAAACTCCAATGCAGGCCATGGCCAAGGGACTGTTCCCAATCCCCTTGGAGGACCAAGCCCACTGCTCAGTGCTGATGACATTCCCTCTGTGGATAAAGTCCTCTAGCAAGGACTTCTGACCTCAACTATGAGTAGAGCTGGTTAGACAATTATAAATTAATTACAAAATTATGAAAAGCCCACATAATATGATCAATATTTTTATAAAACTGCTTACATCCCCATCAATGAACAACAACAGCAACAAAATTAACATTTATTGAATGATTTCAAATTATTGGGAATTACTATATTCACAATTTAAGAAATGAGGAAACTGAAAAGCATGGATATTATTCCCAATTACAACAAATGCTTTACCATTGCATTATACTGAACACTCCTGGAACAACTATGTATGATAAATTATATTTTATGTTTGAGTTGGAAATACCAAAATCTTAGAGAGACATCTAATTCTCTTCTCTCCCATATTTCTGAATTCCCTTTATTCAAGCTGTTCAGATATTTCTAACCTCCAATCATTTTCTGTCCCCCTGTCATTATCCAGGACAAATATTATTGCTCTTCTGGCCACTTGGTATAGACTTCCTGGGTGGTGCTCCCACCAACTCACACAGCCTGACAATATGATTTATACTGACTGTTACTGTGGTACTTATATCTCTTTGCATGCAAAACACATCTCATCTCATATGCTGATGACTAGACTGTGTCATGTAAACTAGGCACTCCATGTATATTTGGTTAATTTATAGACACATACTGTAACCAAACAAAGGTCCAGCTGCCTGCTACAATGAAATCCAAACTTGTGAGACAGGTGCTGGTGAAAAAGGAAAGTGGTTTATTCAGAAGCAAGCAATCTGACAAGATGGGGACTCTTGTATCAAAGTCCATCTCATCATCCCAGCGTAGGCAGAGGCTTTTATAAGGAGGGAGAGGGCAAGCAGAACAAAAAGATCAAGGGAAGGGGGTGGGAAAGTTCTGTAAATACAGACCAGCACAATGCATTCAGATAAGGACCTGGAAACTGGTCCAGCGACGGTCTGGCAGGTGTCATCTTGGTTGTCATTGCCCTGGTTTTATGTCCTCCTGGCTTTAAAGTGGAAGGTCAGCAAATCTTCCAGAGCTTGGATGACTCAAAATTGGAGTCTGTATCTTTTGAAGTTAGTTCCTAGGAATGTTATACAGACATTCTTATACATTTTGTTTATCTACAAGCTACATATTAATCAGAGTCAGCACTTAGAGAAACAATGTCAAAAGATGGTTGGGTGGGTTACAACTCCCCACTCTTATAATTCCACACTGTTACAATATTTTTAATAAAAAGTTCTCAAAGTAAGTTTTAAGATGGAGATATAAAATAGCTAGTGTTATCATTGTGAGTGAAAGTGTTTTTGCTTTCTCTATAACACACAAAAAAGTGACTCAGTAAATATGAAAGGGTGAGCCCAAAAAGGAAACACTGCAAATTAAATCTGGTTTCCAGATTCAAAATCAATGCTTAAAACTCTTTTCTCTTGATTCCAACAGTTTTGTAGATAGTGTGATGTTCCTTAGATGCCTTGCAGTTTAAGAGCAGAAGAATGATTTGGTGAATATCTGGCCAGAGGCAGATTTTTATGCCAAGAACAACTCAACTTCAATCCACAGTGCTTTCAGGAAGCCGTGGAAAGTCGTCAAGAAAACTAATGCACAGATCATTCATATCTGCTCGAGTACACAACTGGAAAGAAGACAACATTGAAGAAATGGGTGTGCAGAGTATCGACATCATAGTCACTTGTTGGAACCCACTTAGTGTGGTATCAGAAACTGTAGCCCCACATGAGCTAGGCCTTGAGAGAGGTCTGTAAGTCTCTACTGGAATGCCAGGAATTCAGGTGACAGGCATGACCCCATACTAACACCAAGGGTTCCCATGGGAAATCAGGCCTGAAGTATACATTGTACCCTTTGAAGCTTGCTTTGCTTTGCTATAGCTCCATTGTTGTAAACCAGATGTTTAAGTTCAAAGCATAAGGAGTGAACTCCTTGTGTCATGAAATACTCCTTAACAATCACCTGGCATCAGCATGTCAAACAGACCCTGGCCTGATGTAGATCTCTGTGTTTCTTCAATTGTTACCTATAGATAATATTTGTTTTCTATAACTATAGCCTTTGGACATTGATTTATAAGCTATGCATGTATGCTGTATACCCCTGCATACATATCAATCCCAATAAAAAGCTGGGCTCAGGGCATTCTCCACTAGAGGCAATCGTCACCCTCTTTCCCAACAGAAAAACAGATTGTGTCTGGGATGACTCATTCTCATCTGAGGCGGGAGAGCTCCATGGGTCAGGGCATCCCACAGTCACTGAAGGTTAATTGTATGAATATAGCAAGAGATCTTTACACTGACCTCCTTATTGATCTTCAAATTTTCCTAACTCAGACTTTTTGAATAAGTGACTGGTAAAAATGTCATCACCTGAAGGTGATATTTGTCTGCCTTTCTGGGGAAGCAGCAAATATTCCAATGAACACATGCATGGGCCTTCAGGAGGCTTCTAGCAGTCTTTGTAGAATGCTTCTGACATCATTTCCTTTTTTGATTAAGGCACAAATTTAAAATTAAGTAGACGTTTTTAGAAAATAAACTGGATCAGTCAATGGAAACGTTAGTTTTGCTTAATCATGAGAATAGTTGTGAGGGAGGAAAGGAAGGAGGAGAAAGAAGGACTTAAGAAAGAGAATAAAAAACAGAGACAGAGACCTGGAAATCATTTTATATTAATATTTTGTTTTGATGTAAGGGAGTTAAAGAAAATCACTTTCTCATATCATAGGTGGCTAAAGAAATTTCACTTGAGCCTCATCTGTGAGAAGAACATCTGCATGCACGGAGGAGCTGCTGGTGAGACGGGTCTAATGGTGAACAGGAGACAGTGAGAAGGGCCTGACACTCGCGAGGTCTTTGACAGCCTGTGGCTGATTGCTGATAGTGTTAGAATAGACTTATTATCAGCTTCTGTGCACCTTATCAGAATGAACATGCCTCTTGGAAAATTAAAGTATATGAAAAAAGACATCTTGTATTTCGTTTTTGATAGTTCTCCTGAAAATGCACATTTTAAAAAAATAGGAAAAACTCCTTATCATTTAAAGTACTTTTTCTACTTGATTAAGTTCTCTTTTGCTCTTTCTATGAGGGGGATTTGAGAGGGGATGAAAATCCATGAAATATCCATGGGTAGAGTAAAAGGCACATTGTTGGTTTTATTCAATACTGGAGTAGGAAAATCAGGCTGGAGTATTTTAGATTTGAAACAAGGAGTATCATAAACCAAAAGAAAAACACAAACAGCAGGGATTTTTTAAGCTTTCTTTGTTTGTTCCTTTGTTAATATCTTGCTCTGCTAGGTTTACAAATCCTAAATAAATAGAAATTAGTGCTCTTTCCTTTGCAGTCCATTTGCTTTAGATGTTTGCCTTGAGGGACATTTGTGTATTCTGCTAATGGCTGCAGCAGAGTGCTGTCTCATTTTCATTCTGGCAAAAAAAGGCCGTCACCATGGTTACAGTTTCATTTGCTAGAGAGAAACTGATGGCTGTTAGTGATCCCATCATAAGCAACTTCTGTCAGATTTCTTATCAAGTAGACATATTTTGACAAAGTGAAAGATAACACCGTAATAAGAGAACTGAGTTGCTACTCTATGTAATGAACCATTTAGCATTAAATGAAATGTGAAACCACATTTTAAAAACTGAAGGTGGGGAGCAAAAGTAATATTTATAATTTACACACACACAAAAAGAATATACCACAGTGGAGTAATGATAGCATGTTTTCTTTTTGTTGTCACAATAATTCTAGTGGGATAACATTGATTTATATTGCGGGGGGTAGATCTCAACAAACCATCCTGTAGCCACACAGAGCTCACAAGGGATGATATTAGGGTTTTCCTTTGACTGTTTACTATAGTTGAGCCCCAAGCTATGCCAGGAGCAGAATGGTAGGGTAGTGGGTCAAAATATTCTGAAAAAAGACCTAGCAAAATATTTTACCCATAACAGACTATAAATTTGTCTTATGCAGAAGAGATGTGCTATTTCCAAAGTAGATAATCATATCAATTGAAGTACCTTTCTTGTCCATATTTATGAGTTGTGGGATATTTCCAAAGGATGGCCAAGATGACATTTACTGATAAGATGATGGAGGAAAACATCTAGCCCCAAAGAGTCCCATCTGTCCAATAGCAGCAGAACTCCAAATTTATCCACAGAGAGACAGGGGGGCTAAGGAGTCAAGGCTAGAAAAATATGAATTTAAGGCTGTCAGGCAAAGTTTTAGGCATTGTGATCTACTGGATTGTGAACTAGGTACCCTATGGGCATAATGGTGTTATTTCCTTTTAGGACAAATGAAAGTAGAGACAAGCTTAATGTGAAAGTCCTCTAAGGAAAAGTCCTAAATGTCTTTTCCTTCTCTGACTTTCACAGTTAGATTCTGTATTGGCCTAAAACCAATGTAATAATAAACAGAGTAGATATTTTATTTTGAAGGAAAAAATTGATGGCCCTCTTTCATGTGAGATAAAGGACAGAGGTTCCCTATGATTACCAGACCTTTTGGGATAGAGAGGTATTAGACTGCTCATTAAAATGCCTGGTCGAAAGAATCCCCACAGACTTTGGGTATGGGAAAGATAAAATGCTGACATTATTTCTAGTTCTTTTCTGATTGTTGTTTATACAAGGTTTCTCACCAAAATTTAGTGAAAACATAGGGGGTAAATTGGAGTTTTGAAGTATATTCAGATCCTTTTTCCAGTTTAAAGGATTGCATTATTCTATTTCATTTTATTTTCTTTCATTTTTATTTTATTTTATCTTATCAATGAGGGCAGTAATGTGATTAGAAGTGTAAACCTTGCCCAGAAAAAATCTAGATGCAATCTCCTTCTTCATGAGAATGTGGTTTTGCAGTGTTAATTGTTTCTATCTGTGATGTCTGCATATATGTTTATATGAAATGTGAAGAAAACTATGAAATGCATTGATTGTTAGTTTGACAAGGAGAATCACTAAATTAACAGATAGTAATAGAAATCTACTATAGCTAAAGCCATCTACTATCAATTAGGTACTTTATAAATCAGTCCTTTTCTGCCACCTATACTGTTGTGTAAAGTACTGTATTGAAAAATAGTTTAACAAATCACACAGTATTTGCAGCTATTAAAATCCATTTCTAACCCAGTATAACAAGCACTGCAGAGTGACACAGCGATTTTCATAAACATAGTTGTAATTCCTTATTTGTCTTGCCAAGACAAATAAAGTTCATGCCTGCATTTCACTTGTGAAGTTTGAAGGGAAGTTTTTTGTAATGAATCTAGTTTAAAAGCGATGTTTTATTTTTCACTCAGTGGCCAATCAAGAACACGGACCCTCATTTCAGAGTTTCTGTTGTATCAGGTGGCCTATTAACCAGAATAATATATGTTTTTATTTTAATTCAAAGAATACAATACTTTAGATTTATAGAGTGCAAAAGAGTGCAAATCACTTTATGAATATTATCTTACCAAGAATGCATCTCTGTTTACCTAACAAAATGTGAACAAATCCAGGACACACAATTTATAATACAGTTCTCCCTCAATTACAAAATAGGGTTGTTCCTGAGAACCTGGACATAAATATCAATTTTCCTGCTCACATACAATGAATTGGAGATTGTTTGCAAAAGAAAAAAAAAACATGTTCACTGGAAAAAGCTGTAAATAAAGAGAATAGCAAAATGATACATGATCTCTAGCCAGGCTTTGCTCCAAAGACATTTGTTTATGGCATGTTTCCAGGGTTCAAGAGGACATTCTTGAATCGAAAGTGTTTAACTCAATATTTCTTTCAAACAAAAATAGCTCTCAATTGCATCTTTGCTCGTTCCTAAAACAGGGCTGGCTGATCCAAAAGCACCCAGCCTGGAAAATAGAGACAGTCATGTGCTGACATTTCAAACTTTTATAAACTTCACTTCAGAAAAAGTACCCAAATATGATTATTCTGAATTACAAAATTACCTCTATAGTATATATTTGTATTAATGAAAACAAACCATTGAAAGAGAAAATCTGACCATCCTGAGAGACTCCCAAAGTTTCCTTCAGAGTTGCCATTTTTTCGTAGAAGTTTCTATAAACCAAATTAAGTTACATTCTCCAACTTTTAGAGAAAAAACAGCTCTTAAAGTCTGCTTTAATCACTGTTTTTACAACAGTGTTTCTTCTATTATTTTTAATGATAAATGACAATATATTTAATTGTTAATAATATTTCACCCTGGCTGGCATAGCTCAGTGGATTGAGCGCGGGCTGAGAACCAAAGCATTGCAGGTTCAATTCCCAGTCAGGGCACATGCCTGGGTTGCAGGCCACGGCCCCCAGCAACCACACATTGATGTTTCTCTCTCTCTCTCTTTCTCCCTCCCTTCCCTCTCTAAAAATAAATAAATAAAATCTTTAAAAAATAATATTTCACAAGGAAAATATACTTTTGGCATGTTTTGAGCAACTGCTTTACAAATGATCTTATGGGACATCATCTAATTGTAGATTAGATAATTCTAAATTTCAGAAGTTCTCTGCTGCATCATGTTGAAGATTATCAAAAAATTAGTTTTTTAAGATTAACATTTTTAAGAAAGACTTTATGACAAAAGGATATTTTAAAACAAGAAATATGTACTTATAATTTTTCCTAAGTTTGTTTCCATTTTAACCTATTTTTCCACATACATAATAAGATGCAATTTTGAATAGTTTAAGCATTTTGTTGAGTTCATGATAATTCACTT
This sequence comes from Phyllostomus hastatus, assembly GCF_019186645.2. Lineage (NCBI taxonomy): Eukaryota > Metazoa > Chordata > Mammalia > Chiroptera > Phyllostomidae > Phyllostomus > Phyllostomus hastatus. The sequence goes on along the minus strand of NW_025334017.1, from coordinate 5,619,939 downwards.
GAAATTAGATGCCATGTATTAACAATAAGGATATTATTTTGGGAGTTATTTTCTTGTTTTTGCTATTGGAGATTTTTCTGCAATGAACATCCTTCTAGGATTTTATTTCAGTTTGATTTTTTTCCACCTGAAAAATCCTTAAAGTGGGATTGTGAAGAGAAAGCAAATGAGTTTTCTTTTGAGTAATATGTTTCATTAGTTTATTTAGAATTAAGTTTAAGAAATAAGAAATAAGTTTATTTAGTAATTAGTTTATTTAGAAATAAGCAAAATTTGTCATTTATTTTGAATTTAATAAATCAATAAATATTTCTTTTGATATTGCATTTTCTTTTGATTTCTAAATTGCACTACAATCATAATTAGATTATATTTTGTTTAAACACTTATTAAATTCTTTTTCATTCCCAGTTTATTTGTTTTAGCCGATACTTAATAATATTGGGGAATTTTAACATTTGCAATGAATATGTGCAATGTGCAAATATTTTCTACTATACAGATTTCACTGGAATTGATTTTTGTGTTTTTGGTTTATGTACAGTAAAGGCCTATATGTACTTTTTGAAAGTGTTTTTAAAGTTTTCTTAAAATATTATATAATTATATAAACTTCCCCTTATGAGTCACTCAAAAAGAATCACAATCAATATGTATCAAGTTATTAATAATAGATTCATACCCATTGGTTGTGAAGGAATGGTGCTGAAAATTCAGCTACCTTCTTGTGTATGACAAAAAAAGGATTTCTCTAAAGAGCTGTTATGATGCTGGAAGCATCATAGTTCAGAATCCTCTCCAACAGAAAATCAGGATTCAGGGTTTAAATTAAACCTAAGTGCTTGAAAGAATGAAATTAATGGCATTGTTAGGATCTAGAAGTGATTGGTTTTTCTCTATTTCTTCATAAATATCCTGTCCAAAAAAGTAGTCAATTTCAATGTGTAATAAAATCCAAGACAGTTTATTAATAATTTTATCATGCATCTTATCAAAATTAGTCTCTTCTAGTATATAATATCCTTGTACATAATGTAGTATTCTAAAAATATTCAAAAAGGAAGTTCAACTCACAAGAAATCATCAAATATTGTATTTGTTAAGTCATAAGATTTCATCTGTTTATTGTAATTATAATGGTTGGTTTGCTAAAGAAACCAATGTAAAAAAGGGAATTTGTGGTTTGGCAAATTATTTTTTATTTAAAAAAAATAACCACAACCCATTTACCCGAATATAGCTATACTAATTATTAAGATTGGCCAAAATCTCTTTCAAATAAACCAAATCCTTAAACCTCAGTTCGGCAGCAGCGACAATAGTCAGCCCATAAGAATATTGCTTCTCTAGACCAAAGCTCTGAATGTTGGCATCTTTTCAAGGAGAGTGAAGTTGGTCATTCAAAGTAAAAATTAGCCAGAAGCATCTGTGGTTTTCCCATTCAGACCTCTGCTTGAAATTGAGAAATTACTTGATGGGCCTCAGTTATTCTACTTAATCCACACATCATGATGAACAATGGCTCCAGTTTTATCTAATATTGAGCAACTGCAGAAGCATATTTAAAAAATTATTGTAATCAGCAAAGTTAAAATTTAAATAATCTGAAAGCACATGCAGCTAGAAGTTAGCTCACGCACACACACACACAAAAAAATAAAGTTTATCCAAAGCACAAACCCAAACACTAACTGGACTAAAAAGCTAAAGAAAGAGACATAAAAAAATTATTGAAATGTTACTTACTGGTCTGAAAGCAACAGAACTTGGGGAAGCCAAGGAAGCTAATGGCCAGATAATAAAGCAGTGTTTTCTTTATGCAAATTCAACTTTGTAGAAGGCAATACATCTGCCGATTTCTGTTGTCATTCCTTCTAAACATAATGGTTGCATGGGATTGCATGGGCAAGCCAAAGGTTTTCTCTGGACTTCAGCTTTATCTCTAAAATAATTGGCTGGAAAAAAATCTTTATGCATCTTCCTATCTTCTACATTCTACCTACTGTTCTGTGTGTCTATCACACTAAAAATGGGGATTTTTATACAGTTTGCAATTCTTGAAAATAATTTTCACTGAGGCCACAGAAAAGTGGCTATAACTTCTAATTCCTGATCCTATCTCTTAAGACTGCAGAGCAAAATCCAATTTCAAAGATCTTAGTTTTTGCCAAAATCACACTTAAAGCATAGTGACTTTAAATGAGGCCACCTTCTCATCCTAGCTAAAAGGTGATCACTTTTTTGTCTGAAGCTGCACTTGCTATAGTCATGGAAAATTGCAGAACACCAAAATAGAAAGTAAGTAGTATTAACAGATGTATTTCCATCAAGGTTCCATTTATTAAAGAAGACGTTGAATATTAATTAAAAGTTAACCAGAACTAATTGTTGATTAGAAAGAAAAAGTAATTTGAAGGTACCCACAGCTCTCCTACTATTATTACCTTTGTGAATCCTACACACCCAAGGACAGCAAGGTATGCCACCGTTCCTTCTTCTGGCATCACTATCAGGCCCCATCCTGTTACAGTTAACTTGCTGCGTTAAACTACAGATTACGGTACCCAAACATATCATTGCATCACTTACTGAATGCAATCACAAAACAAGACTCAGTATTTTGCGGAGAAGGAATTCCATGTGTTGTAGAAAACAATGAAGCAGGAAAGCAAGTATGATCATTTTTAAGTGATATGGAAATAGTTGATTGATAACATGGTGGCTGCTTCCACTGCCTCCCCTTCATTTCTTTCTTCCTCTTCTAGCTACCTATCCTGATTTTTATTTGGGGGCCCATGCTTCCTAAGCTCTTGAGGCCCATGTCCAGGATGAAGCTCTATAACCCAGAATCCAGATAGAGTACATAATCCAGTAGTAAGTCAGAGTTCAACACATTGCTTTCACCTCAGTGATTGTGTTGCCTTAAGCATGGCAAGCAGAATGAAACTCAATGCTTTGTTCTAGAGTTTCCAGCCATGAAAGGAATTGAGACTAAAGCTAGTGGCCCTACTGAAACTTGGCTGAGCTCAAACTAACAGGCAAAATGGAGAGAAGCCAGCCCTGCAGACATCCTTGAGACCTGAAACCAGCCATGGCCTGGAAATTGCTAACAAATTCAAAAGCTAGTTTGAGCTGTGTTGCTAGTCACCTAAAACTGAAAAATCTTATGGAGACAATATTTTCAACGTATTTATAAGATAGTTGTAGAAGGGGATGTAGAATACTAAATTTCCCTTAGAGTTTAGGAATATATAAACTTCCAAGAGAACTATTGCTTCCATATCCAATCTTTGGTTTTCCTCTGCAGACCTCAGGGAAACACTCAAGATGATGTAAAATTCTGAGTTTGTTTCTTAGGTTAGGTTGAAAGCCTAATGCAAGAATATATTGTTATGCATTAGATCACTTATGCAGAATAAATTTTTATTCACTCAGCACCTGGGCAGAATTTAAATCATTGATCCAATAGAATTTTTAAAAAACTCACCTGAGGATACATTTATTGATTTTTGGAGAGAGAGAAACATCAATATTGTTTACCTCCTGTACACGTCCTTACTGGGGATGAAACCCAAATCCTAGGTATGTACCCTGACCCGTAATCAAACCCGCAAACCCTTATTGTGTGGGACAGTGCTACAACCAGCTGAACCACCAGGTCAGGGCTAGAATTTTCTTTTTCTTAAGAAGGAGATTTTATGTATCAGAGAAATGAGATTTTGTTTTGTTTTGCACAAGAATGCTTTGGGTTGTACTTCTCTGTCTTCATTTGTGCTCCAGTTTTGAAAGTCTGACTTTGATCTCCCACATAATAGCTAGCTACTGAAAACAAGAAGTCCTCTAATATCTTAAAATCCTTCTCAATAAAATGCAGTAGTAGACGGCTAACATTGATTTGTTTCTCTTAGTTTTTAGCTTGTATTTTAAAATCCTTCTCTAATTCTTTATAAGTATTCACATAATCTTACAATCAGTTGCTAGGAGGTGAATGATGACATCACAGATGGATCCCCTCATTTACCCAATACCATTACTGAATAAAAGCCCTGATTTCTGTGTCTCATTGGCAAAACTTGATGAGTGAGCAATTTTAGCTTTATTTAATTGCCAAACATGGAAATTGATTAAAGTTGATTCTACGTATGCTAATACAGACTTGGTTTGTTTATTTATGAGTGTTTTAAAGATCTTAGATATAAAAGTATAAAAACTTCTAAAATTCATGTATTTCAAGTTACAAACTAGTTTTTTAGTTCTTACTTTGAGATTCCAATATCTAAATATGGTCAAAAATGGAAGGAAAAATGAGGCTTTGCCTTCTCAAACATTCTTAGATCAAATGCTAGACTGAGGCCCTATGTTTAAAAACTTTGCAATTGATTAGAAGTATTATTAGCTGGAGTCCTCTGGAAATTCTGAGAATGTTATAGAATGAAAAAAAATTCACATTACTGAATCTGGAAGCTTCATTCTGGCCTAAAAACTCCATCAATGAAGTTTAAATGTGGGACAGAAAGGTTACCCAGATTTTCAATACTTTAATAGTATTTTTGCCTTGGAGGCTATAAGAAATATTTAATATTTAACCTGTGATTAACAAAAGCAATATACTTTTTTTAGGTTTCTATTATCTTAACTTTTTTAGAAGAGTCCATAAGAATGTGAATAACCTGATTTATAGATATAAATCTCCAATGTGGTGACCTTTGATTCTGTGTAATTTAATAGTCTGCTTCACAGGAAAATAATAAGCAATAAAAATATTGACCAATCAGAATTCTAAAGGAATTTCCCTAGAGTTTATAAGGAATGAATTTCATCTTTGGGACTTATTTGTTGGTATCAGAGACTTCTAGTTCATGAAAGATACTTGAAATTTATCATCACATAAAAGTTGTTAAATACAAACATATATGCACAAACACACAGATTGAGCAACAAGATTTAAACTATTTAGGTCTCCAATATTTCATCCTAAATGACATTTCTGTATTTTTGTATTTTAAGGAAACACTCCAGGCCTGAGATTCAACTGAAATTTAAGGTATATCTATATTTCTATAATGAAATTTATTCAGACAAATATGTCTGTTTAACACAAAACTAAAAAAAACACATTTAATTTGTATTTTTAAATTAATTTTATTCAAGGAAATCTTTGGACTTCTGATATCCCTGATTTCATATTGCTACAATTTATACAGTTTGATTTTTTGTGTAACTCCAGTCAGCATCAAATTCCATGCTGAAGAACAAGAACAGTGATGCAGATCATGTAAAAATGGCAGATAACACAAGCATCATTTATATGTGTCTGGAATGCATTTTTTGCTGCCCTTTCCCCCTTGAACATTTACCTCCCTAATTATGTTTTACTCAGTATAATCTTTAAATTAATTTGAATCCCCTGAGCTCACAACTGACAGTGAGAAGAATGGAGAAGAAAATTTTCTGAAGGGGATGAGAAATTAGATTAAATGGTAACGATCACTCATGTTCCTGTACCACTTCGGAGTTACAATGTGATTTTATTTATTATTTATTTCAGCTGAGTTGGTCCCCACTATTCTGAGGTGAGTAGAGAAGTATATGGGTTATGTCCAAAACGGTGTCTGCTATGGGACAACTCTGTCAAAGGAAAATTGCTGTGCTCCCCCAGGGCAGAGGTTTGGGGCCGTTAACCATGAACAAAACCCCACGTGCAGTGACTGGCACCTGATTTGTGCAAAGTTGGTATTTCATGCAGAGACGAATGTTTCACTTCTGCTGTGGGTGGGGTCGGCCCTGTGCCACCCTGCTCTGTCCCAGGTGATTCCATCTCTACCTGGCCAGTGTGGAGCTACCAACAGAAGCAGTGCCTCAGGAACAGAGCTGCTAAGTGGCCACAGTCTTCTCCCAGTTGGGCCAGAAGTTAAAGGGTTGAAGTGGGAATGTGACCCAAACCAGAGTAAGAGAAGCCAATCCATTTCTCACAGGAATTTCCATTAGAAAATAGTTATCAAGGCAGACTCAAGCTGAAAGGAGAGCCAAAGGAAGGCAAAAGAAAGGCCCTAAGTTAGTGTAGAGCCATGATATTTTTTTCCCTTTTTCATATATACACATTTTACTATCTCCAAGTCTAGTATTGATCATATCTCTGGAAGGAGGTGGGCTGGTAGAGACAGGGGATGGGACTACAACTGTGGCAGCCGACATTCCACCCACAGACACATTCATGAGGAAGTTAGAGTTTAAAGGAACTTCGGGAAACTGATGGTGGTATTAAAAATATTAGCAATACTAGGATTCTCAGCAAAGATCTTCTGCTATATCTCTCAGTTTTTGTGTCTTAAGGCTGAAAACAGTTATTCATATTACGTTTAATTTCTAATTATAAAGAACTTAAGACATTTTTATGGTAAATTATTTAACATCTGAACATTTGTCATTGCCCACTGCTGTGGAGCACAACATGTCACTCACTGGCTGTGTAACTTTTAACACACAGCAGGGCAGGAGTAACAGGTCCAGTGTATCCTTTAGACGTGCTTTTCTAATATTTTTATTAAAAGAGTTGACTCTGAGCTAAAGTATTATGAATGTCTTTTTGCATTTTAGTGTTTTTATATTCATTTTATTTGTGTAATATTTTATTTTTATGTAGAAGCAATGAATAAGTTTTAAAGCAATTTTATGATTAAATCCATGAAAGATGAAGCAGTCATGATCACAATCAAATTACTCTCATCGTTATAAACACATTGGTACTCAAGCTCTAAAAATACATACTTGCATTTCATTTCTCCACCCCCTCCACTCCTCCCCTGATGTTGATAAAATGCAGTCTTTACAATAGCTAAGATGTCTTCTGCTTTGGGCAGAAATGGATTAATCACACTATAGTGAGGTAGTACCTTTTTCTCCTGTTGAAGGAATGGCATGCTAACAAAAGGGAGAAATATAGGCAAGGGAGGGAAGAATTATAATTATCTATACTTGAAACAGAAGTATGTAATTTTCTATGTATAGTAAAATTTTCTCCGGAATCTAAAACCTCAAAAATGTAACATTTAGCTTATTTTGTGTGTTCAAATGTAAAGTGTATACACCTAAAGGTACAAAGAAAGGTAGTTATACTATTCCTAAATTCTTAATAACACATAAAAGAATTTATTTTGCTGTTCTCATTTAGAGCATCATTACATTAAAAATTAAACAAGACAAATGTGAAATGAACTACTGAAATTCTGTTATTATCAAAACAAGATTTCTGATTCATTTTTTTCCTGCTCAAACAAAATTGTCATCTTTCTGAGTAAATAAAATAATTATAAAAATGTGTACTATAGTTTCCATATTACTTCTGAAATTTCATGTTTTTTTTTATAGATTCCCACTTAAGAGGATAAATTTGTCATTTTATAGCATGACTTTATATTGATTCTCCCATTCTGTTCTAATAGGACATGTATATTACTCAGATACATAAGTACTTATGACAAAAAATCATATTCTTTTGAAAATACTATACAAAACAAATTAGTTTAAGGAATAGCTGAGGGATGTATATTGTAACTGACTGCTCTAGTTAGAAAGGCATTCTTTTCATATTGTATTAATTTATCTCCTTTTTCATATTTGCGGTGAGGAGTCTCTCTCTGTGCCTTAATTATGCACAGCATGAAGAAAACATTCTAAAGTATATTCATTAAAAAACATTGACTTATAAAATATAAGTGGGCACACCAAAATGAACATAACATCTGATTCAAATGATTTACTGAAAATATTAGGATGATTAAAATATTCTCTCGTGTCATTGATTTTAAGTACTATATTAAAGTCACTGTGGTTTATAATTTGATCACACTGAAGAAGTGACTCTACAATTAATGCTGCTTACTTATTATAATGAGTCATTGTTTACCATTTCAAGCTATTAGCTTAGCTTAGGGTCTTGAGCCTAAACGCACTATTTTTTGCAAAACACTTAAGGCAATCATAAGTCCATAGAAGCCTTCTGTATAACCTATTTTACTGACAAACAATTACATTTTAGATTGAAGAGGTGAAATGATTAAGAATATTTGACTTAGTTGCCATGACAGCATGCATTTTTCATCAGGCACAGTGTAATTACTACAATTTCAATGATGTAAAATCAAGAAAGATGATAACAAACAGCAGAACCGTGGAGATATTGCCATTGCAACCAGGTTGCCATAGCAACAGTGATAATAATCCCAGTGATAGATGTTTTCTCTTGCTCTTTCCATTTTGTACGGTTATAACATTCAGAGCCAGTTTTTACCACAGCTTTTTATAGTTTATTAGACTGTCAAAATAGTTTATGAGATGTTGTTGCAAAGGAAATGACTGAGTTCCGCAGCCTAATAAAAATGCCAAATACTCTGTTTACATACTGCTCCAGCGCTTAACAAACATTAAAAAATTGTATGAAAAATGATTTGATATTGTATCTGTATTAATCAATTTGCAAGGCATAAGCTTTGTCACTGAAGGTCAAATGAATAGTTTCCAAACACTAGTTTGGAGAGCCTTTTTAAAGTTTATGTTTTAACACAATACTGGCAACCCCCTTCACCTGGATAGGACTATAAGCTACCCACAGGAAATACTTTACACATCTAAAAGATAAATAGTTATAGAAAATTAAAACCACATTTGCTTCTCAAATAGGTTTGGAGGGAAATATTTAAAGTTTATGGACAGAAGTATTCTAAATTAACTTTCTAAAGACAACAATTTTTGAAAGTATGATCAAAACTAGGGTATATTAATATAACAGGATCAGAAATGAACAAGGGAGTGTGACTAGTTTAAGAAGAAAGCATGTAGTAATACACAGCACTAAACCACATAGCATCCGTACACACCATGCAATGAATAGGATTCACCGATATAAGGTATCTGTGCAAATCACTACACAGTTTTACATCTTTTGCAAGCTTTTCTTTCACTTTCAATGGAAACACATTTCAGAGAATGTACTTCAATACAGACCTACCGTGGGTTTTGCCTGTAATAAAAGCTACCCTAAAATGCATGCATTCACATGAACCTGGAGGTTTTCTAATTTATTGCAGTCATGTTGAGTATTCATGAATAGACTGCAGAAAATTGAGACAGACATTAAAGCTTTGGGCCCTGCTTATATGCAGCAAACAGAAAGCCCTCAATAGTTTCAAAGATATGGGCAATTGTGAGTTCACAGGCAGTTTTACCAAAGAGTATAAAGGGTATAAGAAGAATTTTCTATGTTAAGCCCTCCCTCTATATCCATCCATTTGTTCCCTGCCTGTGTTTTCCATTTTAATGGAGTATTTTGCATCTAGTCAGATTAGAGTTTAGTCTAGTTACACTAAGAAATCCAGGGTCATGGCCTAGACACACTAATACCTGGTATCTTCACATTGGAAGACAATGAAGAGAGTTTTAGAGTGTTCCACAGATTTCTTTCTCCCATAGGGTGATCTGCTCTTTAATACTTCTATGCATTTATTATTTTTTTTTAAAAGTAGGTATGATTAGCTGAGGCCATACAGATGTAGAAACAGTTTTGGGTGACTTAACTCTCTCTCTGCTTCTGTTCCCTCAGGTGAACAGGTGATAGGACAGCTTTTCTTACATATTGTTGAGATAAATTTGGGCCTGTGACATAGTAAATATAATTGAATCTGATAATGCTGTCCTGTAGGACAGGCAATACCCTGTCCTTTACCCACTGCTGCTCAGGCCACACGGGTACCAGGACATGCACCCTATTGGCCTGGCTGCTAGGGTAGGGGTGAGAATAAACAAAGATTGACTTCTCATTATCCCTCCTATCAGGAGCAGCTCCAGAAGGTGATACAAGACTGTGCATCAGACACCTGTTAATGTATTGTTGATATTATACTAAACATTTTAGAAAACCATTCATTGAGTGAGGAATTTTTAGCAATTTATTGCAAATAGTAAGTTAAAATAACTCATGTCTTTAAAAGTACATATTACTTTGCTCATTAAATATAATCCCAACAATACTCTCAAAAACAAAATTGATTTGAGCATATTTGAGCATATTTTATAGTCAGTGGCTTCATATTTTTATCTCAAACACCATCCAGTCATTACATGAAGCCATCATTGGAATAGGCTGTTCCTTCTCTAGCAAGCATGCACCGGTAAGTTCCTTACCAGGAATGATCACTTTTGCAGAAGGTGTATCACCTGCTTAGAGAAAAATAATATCCCTTAATTTAGCCTATGAAGGCAAGTCTGAAGTGCTTGAGTGGTCTTATTTTTCTTACTTTTTCAATAGTTGCTATATTTTGTGCCTTTCTAAAAGTGACAAATGCCATATTTTTTCACTACATGACATATATAATATTTCCATCATCTATTAATAACAAACATTAATAGGAAACCCCTTCCCTTCCCAAAAGAAGCTGAGGAACTTAAAATATATACACAGAGACTCAGAGACATTAAAATAATAATGAAGAAAAGATCAAAAGCCTGAAATTAGAAAGAAAGGTATAAGATCTGGGTGCATTGAGATCCTCCAAAGAAAATTTCTGCCATTGCTCAAAGTCAAGTTAGCTTTTATTTTTTCCTTAAGAGAATGTTCTTTATCTCTAATCTTAAGAGACTGCTCTGTCCCAGGAAGTAATACTTGTTTCTTAACTTGAATTGCTTTGATGTGTGGGTATGCCATCATATGTAACTCACAAAACTGCCCTGCTGGGATATTCATTATTTAGTATCTAAAGAGCAATAACTCTAATTCTACATTGTTTTAGTTAGTTGTAAAAAAATCAATCTTAACAGAGCAGCAAGAATCTAGTTTTAATACCTCAGAATATTGTGTACAGAGGGGCAGAGGATGGTATGGTTTTCTTTCCAAAAGTATTCTCTACTAAGGGTTTAAGGCTTACACTTGACTTCTTTTTTGAGTGATTATATACAGGTATCCTTAAAATGCCTTGAAATTATTTTAAAGCTGATGCTACTCATTATTCTTTTTTTCTTAATAGTTCCCTACAGTGAGATTTTCATTTCCACTGTCCTTGGAATTTTACTCCATAGAAGCACAATACCTGCAGGCACATGACAGAACTATGCAGTCCTTTGCATGAGACCTAAGGTAGTTCGATAGTTCAAGTTTAACCCTCTTGCTCCAACACTTATATACACATCTCACCCAGAAAATCAAAGAATTCAGAAGGGTATGCGAAGACTGTGAATCTTTCTTGTCTGGAAAGTTTCCTGACCTTTCAACTTCTCCTACAGGGCTCCCAGTCCCAGCTGTACTGCTAACTTAGTGTGAGTCACAGAAATGCAAAAAAATGCCAATATTTACATTTAAGAAAAGATGGAGATAATAATAAATACCTGGTCTATACGACAGGATTTTCATAAGGTTTGAAAAAGGTGATAGATGGGAAGGCATCATAGTACTAAAAATAGATTTATATAAATATGAAGCTAAATAGTTACAATCATCATCACTATTATCTGTCCACTGACACCTCCTTGGCTAATTATACAGATAAACAGTACATGCTGTGGAGTTCATAAACACTCAACAGAAATGCAGCTGAAGTGACCTTCAGCTATGGAAGAATTATTATGATGTTATTGTACGTAATGAAAGAATTATGAAAGAAAATGTTAAGGGACACATTGTGTTAAAGAATGTGAGGACAAGCCGCATTTTGCTGGTAGTCAGAAGTGAAAACATTAAAAACAAAGTAGTAATTCGAGATATGTATCCGATATGAGTCAGACTTAGTATAATTTCGTACATAGTTCAACTTCTTGCATAAAGGGCAGCTCACTTTAAATGAAACTTATAAATCAAATGTAGTTTTTTCTACCCTAAAATTTAAGTGTCCTCTGATGCACCATCATTGTCATTTCCCAGGGTCAGCCTTGCTTCAAAACACACTTGAGCGTCCAATCTTCATTATCATTCTAAATCTATGTTATGGTCATCGTTTGTCTCCGGTCCTCCTGCAGCTGTGTTCATCTTCTCTGCCAAGGGAAACATCTACACTTGGTATATCATTGACTCACCTGGAATGATCCAAATCTAACTTTATAATTTGGCAAGCCAATAATTATTACTCTGAGATACCAGGTTTTCTTAAAACCCCTATACTGAAGAGATTATCAATTAAATTATTCTAAAAGAGAAGATGGAATGATTGGAACTGCTTAAGTTTATTCGACAGTAGTTCTCAACCACAGAAGTTCTTCCCAGACTTTTAGGCATTGTCAGAGCTTGCGATGTTCAGCTCCATACCAAACTGTGCCCTTTTGAAACTGCAGAATAAAGATACCAGCCTTGCATAGTACAAGGTTTATTTGTGTGATCTTTCTGGTCATTATGTCCTTATTGCAGATAAAATAGATGTGACTACCCCTTGGCTTGATCTGATTTTAGCTTATTCTCCATTTTTCTTTTGCAAGTACTTCATACAAAGAAAAGCTGAACAAACGTGTAACATTCTTCATATAAAGTCATTTGAAGCTTATTTTTTGTGCATTAGATTTTCTGTAGAAGTTTAGAATGTTTACAGGGAAATAGCTGTATAAATGAAATGCATTGGTTAACATGGACATCCCTGATAGCACCACAAATAAAACTTTCTAAATTAGAGAAACCTGGGTTTGAAAGCAATAGAGATCTTTTACATTGATGACTGAATTTCTAAGTTTTATGAAATTATCTTAAAAATAGTTTCAACTAATTCAGAGGAAAAAATGAAAGTGGTTATATGGAAATCTTCCCTTTCTTCTTTTAAGATCCTCCCACTTCGCATGTACTTAAAATTAAAAAAGTGAAATTTTGTCAATATTAAAAATGTTTGCCCTGGCTGGCGTAGCTCAGTGGATTGAGTGCGGGCTGGGAACCAAAGTGTCCCAGGTTCGATTCCCAGCCAGGGTACATTCCTGGGTTGCAGGCCATAAACCCCAGCAACCGCACATCGATGTTTCTCTCTCTCTCTCTCTATCGCCCTCCCTTCCCTCTCTAAAAATAAATAAAAAATTAAAAAAAATGTTTTATAATAGTCTGTAATATGTAATTCTGAGGCAATATAAAATATTAAAACCCAGACATAACGATGACTGCTGAAGTTACAAATCACTTCTGTACACCTGGGATTTCACAGTGGATATTTCTGTCTTGTACATTTTATCTTGTTATATTTCCACCAACTGTTATTCCTTTTGTTCTCATGTAGCTTTATTCTATATCACAGTTTGGAAGAGATGTAGTCTTATAAGACAGAAAGTGTTTCAAGATGCTGAGTACATCTCTGTTTTCTAGATGAATATTTTAAGGAATTTTGGGAACACTAGATCAGATTACTTCTGAGTTATACAAACAACTTTGATTTCCAGACAGCTCCATAAAGCCTTACATACTTCATAGCTCCTGTTTTACTTGACACTTCATCTTTGGTTGTTATTGGTTCTGTATTATTTTCCTAGCCAGAAAATGCAAAGGAAATTGCAATGATTCATGCCATGTGAAAATTTAGCTATAACACTGAGTATTCACTTCTTAGCATTCTCTGAACTGTAAACCAAGGAGGCTTGATTAGATCATTCTATTAATTTAATGCCAAGTTCATGTTTAAAGACAAAGAAGTCATTTAGCAATTAAAACAAAGGGAAAAAAATCAAAGACATAAAATTCAACTTCAAATGTTTTCTTTGGCTCACTAAGCATATTTGCCATTTTATTGAGTTTAGTTTCAAGAAGTAGAGTGAGACAATCTGAAATTGTGCTAGAAGGGAGTACTAAAAATGAGAAATCACATTGTCTAGAAAAATGCTCCTAGTCTTCTGTTGTGCACTGCCGAAATTCTAGATTTTCCCCTCTTAGGTTTGATAGGTTTCTGATCTCAGCTACACAGAAGTTTGTTCCTTCATGTCGTGGAAGAATTAGTGCACTCGCCCCAAGAAATCTAACTTACTCTGACATGATAACAGCTCTTGGAGGAAAACACTGAGGAATCTGAGATAATCATCTGTGCTTATAGCTGCTTCTTTGTAAAAAAAAGATAAAAAATGGAACAAGTTCAAATTGAGGCATATAATATGATTCCTTTGACTCCTGTAAAAGAGGTGATGAACACATACTACTTTTACATTAGACCATTTAGTGACAATTACTATACTACTTAAAAGTAAATATTTTATTTATTTTTAGAGAGAAGGGATGAGAAGGAGAGAGAGAGGGAGAGAAACATCAATGTGTGGTGGCCTCTCACACACCCCCAAACAGGGACCTGGCCCACAACCCAGGCATGTGCCCTGACTGGGAACTGAACCAGCAACCCTTTGTTTCATAGGCCAGCACTCAGTCCACTGAGCCACACTAGCTGGAGCTCATGTTTAACTATTGATAGTAAGTTTAAAGTTACTAGTTATCTTACTGATAAATCATGGATTGTGATTAATAATATTTTCTTCTTTCTTAATTTAGTATACAATCATTAGCCAAAAAAAATGTGTCAAACAATTCACTACCATGTGAATTGTTGCCTTTCCTCCACCCCAATGCCACTGCCCCTTGCTGTTTTTTTTCTCCTCCAGTCTTCCTGTTACTATCCTCACTTGCTATTCTTTTTCAACCTATCCTCAACAAAAGAATCCGAGATCATTTTTCTAAGTGACAAATCTAATCTTAATCCATTGCTTAGCATCTTTGAGATGCCCAAGCTTTCTAATTCTGAATTAGGAAGTGCCATATTTGAACTTCCAAGTTAGAGAAAATGAGAAACTAGTAGAAAGCCAGACATTTAAACCAGGATGAGGGACTGAGTCATAACAATAAAACCTAACTCCAGATTCCATAACTGGATTTGAAATCAGTAAGATTTAGGAAAACACCAATGCTGGTTTCATGCTGACATTAAAATTGAAAAACCAGGCCTTGTCCTAGGCCTTCAAGGTGGGGTCCTCCCACCGAGCAGAGCCAGCAGCACCCCAGGAAGCTTGTTAGAAATGCAAGTGTCAGCCCCACCCCAGACCTAAGGTTTTGAAAGCTGTGGGGATGCGTCCCAAAAATCTAAGTTTTACAAGCCTTTTAGGTGATTCTTGATGCCTGCTGCCATCTGTCAATCACTGTCCTAGAGAATAGAATGAGTCTAAGCCTGAAAGCTGGAGTTAAGGGGCCCAGCTGTGGAGAAAGCCATTCTGCCCCATTTGGGAAGAAGGGGTTTTATCCTGGGAGCACTTAAAGCTGTGGCTCTTATCCATACCACACATTATAATCACCTGGGAAACTTAAAACCACTGATGCCCAAGTCTTACCACAGGCCAATTACATCAGAATCTGTGATGGTGGGGACCTGGCAGTGAGTGGTTTTAAATGAAGCCTGATGATTCTGAAAACAAATAGTTGCTGATGCATCATTCCCAATGAGATTAGAACTCTGTGGTCCTACATTGCATTTTAAGTCAGCCTGCAAGTAAGACCTTGTCCTGTGTCCCAAGACATGGCTCTCTTCTACCTAAAGTTATATTTTACTGCTTCCAATCTGAAGTCATAAATCACTCCAAACTAATCTTTTGTAGCTTGAAATTGCTTTTAGTAGTAAAACAAACAGAAAAAAATATCTTTGGTGTTCTTTTATCAATCTCTTCCAAATCATAAATACTAATTTATCAGAAAAAGGAGCTATCAACTTTATAATTGATTTTTAATTTTAAACAACTATCATTGATATCTCATATAACTTCCTATGTTTAACCATGAAATGATATAATTCACACAATAAAAATGGGAGTTTTACAACTGAGGGGATGGTCTTGGATAATGCTAATCTAAGTGTAGTCCCCAACCCAGCTGATTAATACCCTTTGAAAGTATGTTTGAAAAGCAGACTCTTATACCCAAACCAGTCCTAAAGATGCAGCATTTAAATCAAAATTTTTATTTTAACAAGATCCCCAGGTAATCCTGTTTCATTTTAAAGTTTAAGAAGTACTGGCATTGAAAATGCTGAAGAAATTGCTTCAAATTCAGATTAGAGAACCAATTATACATGGTAGCTGTAAATCTCCTAAACACTTGACATGCTAATTAAAATTACAAATAAATTAGACTTTTCTCCCTTATGTAATGGAAAATAAGCTTACAATTAGTATACATAAAGGAAAACCATAGGTTTTGGAAGTTAGAGCTTATAGAATTGTTCTCTGCCACAGAAAAAAATACCCTCCAGTTCCACAGAAGATGACAGGTTGCAAGATGTGAGAAGCACCTGTTGAGCAGCACAGGTCAAGACAGTAGCTGCTGCTGCCCATGCTGGGCCAATGCCCAGAATGTGAGGGAGCTTCAGAATTTGGACTTCCTTGATTCAGCCATCCACAAAAACTTCATGAGGCATCTACCACATACCAGAAATGGGGTTAGGTGAAAGGAATACTTACTTTCAGTTGTTCACTGTCCAGATTTTGGAGATAGGCATGGGAACAGTGACAATGCAGCTTGTTAAGTGCTTTAATAAAGTCATGCACTACTATTATGGGGGCTAAAAAGAGGGAGCCCTAAACTGACTTAAGGAATAACTTCTTAGAGAGGGTGAGAAAAGGGGGTCAATTCAGATGCCTGGAGGTGAGTAGCTGAATTCCAGAAGGGCAAAACCATCTGTCTATGGGTTATCCGAAGTTTTTTCAGAACCATGAGCCTTACAGGTGATATCAATAGTCAGGATTGTAATTGAAAGATATTTATTTTTTTTTAATTTACTGATTTGGGAGAAAGAGGGAAAGAAACATCGATTTGTTTTTCCACTTATTTATGCAATCATTGGTTATTCCCACATGTATCCTCTCCAGAGATCAAACCCGCAACCTCGGCATAACTGGATGATGCTCTAACCAACTGAACTACCCAGACAGGGCTTGAATCATATTTACAAAAAAGCCTTGGCAAACAAGCAGTGTTTGAAGGAGAGATAGGAGAGACAGGAGGCATTGAGATGCTGGCTGTAGATGGAGAAATAAAACCTCAGAAAGAGCAGTAATACTTCCTTCTCTTATCATTAGAGGAGAATGTAGGAGAGTAGATTGTAGGTGAGGAGGCAATTAAATTTTGTGCCTGAAAACCCCTATTTTCTCAGTGAAAAAGAATGGGGGGTACTGGGTAAAAGAAGGTGAAGGGATTAGGTAAAGAACACACATGCACAGCCCATGGACACAGACAACGGTATGGTGAAGGCCAAGGGAGGGGAAGGTGGGGGCCTGGTGGTGGTGGACCTCTGTAATTATATCAACAATACAAAGAAATGAATTCTAAAAAAGAATGCAAGTTCTTCCAGAAAAGAGTAAGATGGCCTGAGAAACAC
This sequence comes from Phyllostomus hastatus, assembly GCF_019186645.2. Classification (NCBI taxonomy): domain Eukaryota; kingdom Metazoa; phylum Chordata; class Mammalia; order Chiroptera; family Phyllostomidae; genus Phyllostomus; species Phyllostomus hastatus. The sequence continues at coordinate 5,602,588 of NW_025334017.1, read as the reverse complement.
AGAAAAGGAGGGAACTGCAAATCAGAATTATTATTATTTTTTGTAATGTGGCATAGAATTTGTAAGGGGCATTACAAAGAAGGTGGTGAGGATTCGTGTGTGGTTGAAAATCATGACTTGGTAGTAACAACAATGCTGTATGTTGTGTGATTTGGTACAGCAATGTTCAGCAGTGCAGATGCTTGAATTAATTTGAAGGCCATGGTTGTGTCACAAATATAGTAGAAAACCAAAGGTGGAAAAGTCTTGAAGGTGATGTCAAGAGTATGAAGTGATATAGTATGTGTTTCTTAAACTTTCATGTGTTTGAGTCACCTGGAGATCTTGTTAAAAGGCAGATTCTGGTTCTGAAAATCTGGATCCATGTTTCCAAGTCTTCAATTCTAACAAGCTCCCAGATGGTGTTTGTTCTGGAGTTCTGTAAGCCACACTTTGAATAACAAAGTTCTAAGCTGTGTAAGGGAAGAAATGAAACCCAAAGTGGTGATGGCCTAAAAAAAAAGGGAGAGATACATTTACTGAATATCAAAAAGTCTATTAATTACTAAAAGTATTAACTACTCTACACCCATTAGGATGGCTTCTTTATGATACGGTATATATATATATATATATACTGTATCATTCAGACCATATTTATATGGACTGTATTATTTATATATACTGTATCATTCGGACCATAAGATGCACCTAGGTTTTAGAGGAGGAAAATAGAAAAAAAATTTTGAAGCAAAAAATGTGGTAAAATATTTAATAACATAAATAACAGTATTTCACCAGTGTAAATGTAAACAGAACTCAATAGCAGCATTAACAACAATTATTCCTCTCAAATTTGGGGGGGGAGTGCATCCTATAGTTCAAAAAATATATATAGTGTATACACACACACACACACATACACATATACATACATACATACACACACACATTGGCAAGTCTGTGGAGACATCTTGGGACTCCTATGAACTATTTGTAGGAATGTATAGTAATCAACTGCTATAAAAAACCAATATGGTAGTTTCTAAAAAAAAATAAAAGATATAATTACAAAAAGATCTAGCAATTCTACTTCTAGGTATACACCCCCCAAAATTGAAAGCAAGAACCCAAACAGATACATGGGTATACATGTTCACAGCAGCATTATTCACAAGGGCCAAGAGGTGGAAACGACACAAGTTTTCGTTAATAGGTGAATAAATAAACAAAATGTAGTGTACACATGCAATAGAGTATTATTTAGCTTTAAAAAGGAAATACATTCTGACATGCTACAACATGGACAACCCTGAGGATATTATGCTAAGTGAAATAAACTAAGCAAGGAAGGACAACTATCGTATGATCTCACCAATATGAGGTACCTAGAGTAGTCAAATTTATAGAAACAAAGTAGAAAGGTGGTACCAAAGGCTGGGGGAAAAAGAGGAAGTTATTGTTTAATAGGACAGAGTTTCAGTTTGGGATAATGGAAAGCTTTCTGGAAACTAGCGTTCAGAACTGTCTTAACAGAAAAATGGGTCTCGTTGGTTCAGTTCTGCTCTATCACAGAATTTAATTGGCACCATACAAAATCTTCACACAGCGGGCTCTCTCTGATCTGGATAAGCCAAGTGCTTGGACCAGGTCAGCACAAAGGTGTGGACAGGGTATTAGCACCATCAGACTCACTCAATGTCTTGCTCCCCTCATTCTTTCATTTCTGTGAATTTATATACCCCAAGAGGAAAGCAAGAGAAATTAGGATCAAAAGAAAAGAAATGGGGATACTAAATATCATTATAATTTTTATTACCATTGGATTTTTGTTTGCTGAAGGGGATTGAAATGCCTGAGAAGATTGGCCTATAGAATTGCGAAGTAATCACAGTGCACACTTGTATGTAGTTACTTCTAATATGGGATTCCAAGATTATCTTGTTTGAAAAGGAAACCTTTTAAAAATAACCAGCACCTTTCTGCAAATTGTATTTTAAGAAGCCCTGAAGATAAGGTAATAACGATGAAGAAACTAATATTATATAGACTACTTTAGAATATACGTAATCAGCTTTTCTTTTAAGATGCTTGATGCTATCCTTATTTAAAGAGGCTAAATGGACTTAAGCATCTACTTTTATTATTGAATTAAAATAACTTCAAGGCATTTTCATTTGAGGATATCTATATCTTTAAATATATGTATATATTCCTCTGCACTTACACATAGTGACAGTGACTTCAGCATGACTCTAAATAGGCATAAGATTTCTGACCTTCTGTTAAAACAAAACAAAACAAAACAAAATCTTCCTTTTCTTTTTTTTTTGCCTGTGGTGCTGAAAATTATTCCAAGTTACTTAAATTCTATTTTGAAATGTGGAAATAAGGAGAAAGTCCTCCCTACTTCCCAATATATCCGAAGTTCTAAGAGACACTGTAATTCAGATCATCTTTGGTGTCATATAATACCATAGTGGTATATGAATAAAATGACCCAAACTACTTTATTCTGACTTAACCACTCTTAACAGAAAATAACATAATTAGATCCAAAAGCATCTCTCAAAGTCTGAAAGATGGTATTTATTATATTCTTATTGATCTTAGGACAATAAAATAGATATAGCAAGCAATAAGATGGCACCTCGAAGGCATTTTGCTACATCTATTATATCTGAAATATAATATTTTAGCAGTGCTACCTGATAGGATAAAATAAAGCTTATCTCATGGAGTACTCTTTTGTCTATTTAGAATATACCCTTTTTTAGCTACCCTTGATCTACAAAGACATCCAAGGAAAATTTCCAGTGTAGTTAGCTACATTCCTGCATTATAACTTACTCTCTAAAAGTAACTTTGGCACTTTCAAAGGCTCATTAAATCTTTCTGAGCCCTCGGGTATCACTAAGAAAAGTGCTACAGTAATTTGCTCAATGGTATCCTTGGGACCTTAAAAAGTTCTTGTTCCTTACAAAAAACTAAATTACTCTCAAAAAGAAATTTACTTTCTATCAGGATATGGCTAAAGACTCTTTGTTTATTGTTTCAAGATAGATTTAAGGGGGTTAACTCAATTATTTATTTTAGACACACTCTGTAATCTGAAAAACTACTATTTTTGACAATGAGAGCTGTTTTTTTAGAAAAAGCAGCAACTTTGCTGTTCTCTTCTAGTCAGTCTGCCCACTGAGAGAACCATCTATTTAAATGGTGTGAGGAGGCTGGTCTGCCTTTAATTCCAAATTAGCAGTCCTGGAAATGCATCAGCTCTTTCTTTAAGGCCCGTAGAAGTTTTATAAACATTGCTCTAAGTTTAAGTGAAACTAGAACTATCTTCAAACTCTTAAATGACATAATCTAAATAAACTAAACTAACATCTCTAAAGGAATTTCCATTACAGTAATGGAAGCAGAGATGAAAGCTGCATTAAAAGTTATGTGATCTTGCTTTAGTGCTTCCCCAGTGCATGCATTTGCTAATTTACCTCCTCTACCATCTTGTACTACAGTCAACGAAATATAGAATCAAGCTCATGTGTGTAAAGAGTTCTCAAACAAACAAACAAACAAAAACCCAAAATGGTTTGTGGAAGTAGCAGTTAAAGAAGAAACAGGAGAGAGCTGGGTCTAAAAATTAAATCTGGCATTCATGCACAGATCAAAATTAAAATCACAAGGAGAAAATAAACAAAGTTCCTTGTACAGCCCCCACCCTGCTGCCCTATTCTTGGCAGGATTTACAAAAGGGAAATTGGAATCTGGCCCTGTTGCAGTCAGTAATATGCACATTATAAAAACACAGGTTTGGGGAAGTTCTGGCATGAAAAGGGGTCATAAAAAAAACCTGGCATAGACAACACCACTCCTCATCCTCACCCACAAGCACCCAGACCAGGGCTTAACCGTAACAAGCCAATCAATGGTTAGATTCTGAAAATCACTTGCCAGATACCACAAAATGAGCAAAGGAGCTTATTCCTGACTCATAGGACACTAGGGACGTTAGTATAAGACAGGGTCGGGCTTTACAAGGCTGCAAATGGTATTATTATGCCAATTTACAGGTTATTAAAGGGAAACTCACAGAGATTAAAGAACTTAGTAAATGGCAGAACCCATGTCAGGGAATCCTGTTTCAGATGATTCCAGAATCCATATTCATTCTACTGTACAGAGACATCTATGGAAGAGACAATTTACATTGGAGCATTAAATATAACTCAACCTATAACAAACTCTTCTTTCTGTGAGCATAAGTGATCAAGACTTCCTAGGCCCTAAAAATAGAAACATTATCAAATAAATGCAGAAAACACTGAATCAATTGTATTAGTCCTGCAGGACTCCTCAGAGCCTTTAGTACACTAATGTGCCCCGTGAAGCCTCACAATACAGGTGTGGGCAGCTTTGATTTTCCTCTGAAGAACTTTTTGTAGGACCTGTGTTCCAAGAGATGCACTTTTGGAAATGCATCTGCAAAATCATGCTGGCCTAGCAAAATCAGATTCTTTGTGGTGAATTTGTATATCTCCTTTCTCATCCCTGGTATGGCGAGTCAAAGTTTAATTCTCAAAGGTCAAACAAAATCCTTTTGTGCGCAAGAACTATAAGATTGATTCTTCTCCTCTGTAACTGTAAGTATTGAGAACATTTATGGGGAGCAGAAAAGTAAGAGTAGAAAACTGACACTTTCTTATTTTCCTACTTTGAGGCCTGGGAATAGTGAAATTATTTTTAACACTTCATCTGGAGTTTGGGAACCTACAGTCAATGCAGAGGGAGACCTTCTCCTGTTCTTGTTACACCTCTGAGCCCTGATTTCTCACTCTGCCTTTCAGTTTTGTTTTCCCTACTTGGCTTTTTAGGGATTGCTATTTTCTTATCATCCTCTCCCACTCCTAAACCATGTAGGGGATTCTATACAGAAATAGATGGGGACGCGTGTGCTTCTGAAGAGTTTTCTTGAAGGCTCTAAGTTAAATTTAGAACATCATTGAAAGCATTGACCTGGGACAAATTCAATATCTTAATAAACTCTGTGTATACAAAGAGTAATAGCAGTCTGCCAGTGTTATGAGGAGCCATAAACTAGTGGCATGCTGTAGCCTCTGGGTGATCTTGGGCCAGAGACTGGCTTCTATCTCTTAATTTCCCCATCTTTGAAATGAGGATAATAGAACCATCTACTTCCTATGATTGTTTCACGTATAAACAAGGTGATACACAAAAGGCACATTGGGAAAATGTCTAGTCCACAGTGATTGGTCAATAAACATGAGTTGTCATTATTTGCATATGATATTCTTTTCCACAGGATCACCAGCCACAAGCAAGACTCAATGAATTCCTTATCAACTGAATGGTGTAGAAGGAGGGCTATGGGAAACAGCATTGTTCCGACTTGATGATGAAAGAAAGGCCAATTCAGGTAGGTACTCAGTGCAGGTGAAGGTACTGTGGCCAAAAGAAACATATCTCATCTTGTGCATTAGGTGGAAATTCTCCCTATGTGTTAAGTAGAACTCTCCTCATATCTTAAGTAATTAAGAAAATCATTCTTGACCAATGTTTGTTTATATCCATGAGATTTCTCTTAGAATAAATTCTTAGAAATTATATTATTGGACTAGGGAAGAGCTTCTAAATTCAAGCTCATATTTTAAGATTTTGTTTCATATTGAAATTTTCCCTTCAAAAAAACTTGCCAGTTTATATAAACACCTACTTCTTATTACTTTGACCACATACATTTTCTATTTGATAAATAGTTATATTTGCCCTGGCTAGTGTAGCTCAGTGGATTGAGCACAGACCTGTGAACCAAAGGATGGTCAGTTTGATTCCTAATCAGGGCACATGCCAGGGTTGTGGGCCAGGTCCCCAGTAGCAGGGGCAAGGGAGAGGCAACCACACATTGATGTTTCTATCCCTCTCTCCCTCCTTTCTCCTCCCTCTAAAAATAAATAAATAAAATCTTAAAAAAAAGAAATATCTATCTATTAATTTTATTTATTTTTGACCACTAGTTAATTTGAACATTTTTACATACGCCTACTGAATATTTGCATTTCTTTTGTTAATTGCTATTCATAGCACTCGACCATTTAAAAATAATCAATTATATTCATTTATTTTTTCTTTTCTGCATCCTGACTATTGTTGTTTGCTTGGAAAAGCCTCTACACCAAATATATGTTTTCTGTCAATGTTATAACTTCTCATGTCATATTTTTTCTTTTTTTATTCAATTTATTGATTTATTTGGGTGATGCTGGTTAACAAAATATTACAGATTTCAGGTACATAATTCTACAACACATCATCTATACACTGTATTTTGTGTTCACCACCACAAGTCAAATCTCTGTTCATCACCATTTATCTCCCCATGCTCTCCCCTATCTCCCCTTATAAGCAATCACCACATAGTTGTCCATGGTGGTGAATTTTTCCTTTTTTCCCAGTCTCCCCACCTCCCCACATTTGCCTTCCACACAAACAGCTGTCAGCCTCCTTTTTATCTATGACTTTTTCACTATTTTACTTGTTAGTTCATTTTGTTCATTGTATGGTGCTTGTTTTTCACTTAGCATTATGCTCTCCAGCTTTACTCATGCTGGTGCAAAGGATAAGATTTCCTTCTTTTGTGGCTGAGTAGTATTCCATTGTTTATAGGTGCCACAGTTTTTTTATTCTCTCATCTACTAATGGGCACTTCAGCTGCTTCCAAATCTAGACCATTTTAAATAACACTGCAATGAACATAGGGATACATGTATTCTACTCAATTAGTATTTTAGGCTTCTTTAATATTCCCAGAAGTGGAATTCCTGGGATATAAGGCAGTTCCATTTTTTAATTATTTTCAGGTAACTCCATGTCACTTTCCACAGTGGTTGCACTAATCTGTATTCCCGCCAATAGTGCACAAGGTTTTTCTTTCTCCACACTCTTGCCAACACTTGTTTGTTGATTTATTAATGGTAGCTATTCTGATAGGCATAAAATAATATCTCATTGTGGCTTTAATTTGCATTTCTCTGATGATCTAGTGATGTTGAGCATCTTTTCGTAAGTCTATTTGCTATCTGTATGTCCTCTTTGAGTAAGTGTCTATTCAGATGCTCTGCCCATTTTTAGTTGGGTTGTTTCTTGTTTTTGGTGTTGAGTTTTATAAATTTTGGATATTAATCCCTTATCAGATGTATTGGCATATATGTTCTGCTATTCTGTCAATTGTCTCTTTATTTTGTTGATGTTTTCTGTTGCTGTGCAAAACTTTTAGTTTGATGTAGTTCCATTTGTTTATTTTACTTTTATTTCCCTTGCTGGGAGACATATATCTGATAAAATATTGCTCTGAGCTAAGTCCAAGATTTTGCTGCCTATGATTTCTTCAATGATTTTTGTGGTATCTGGTCTAATATTTAAGTCACTAGACCATTTTGAATTTATTCTTGTGTGTGATGTAGGAAGGTGGTCCAGTTTCCCTTTTCTGCATGTATCTGTCCAAATTTCCCAACACCATTTACTGAATAAACTGTCTTCAGCCTGTTTTATGTGCTTCTTTCCTCTGTCAAATATTAATTGACTATAAAGGTGTGGTTTTATTTCTGGGCTCTCTATTCTGTTCCATTGATCTATGTGTCTGTTCTTATGCCAGTGCAATGCTGTTTTGATTACTAGGGCCTTACAGTGTAGTTTCATATTAGGTAGCATGATTCCTCCAACTTTGTTCTTTCTTTTCATGATCATTCTTGCTATTTGGAGCCTTTTGTGTTTCTGTATAAATTTTTGAAATATTTGTTTTAGTTCTGTGAAATATGTCATTAGAATCTTGATAGGAATTGCAGTAAATCTATAGATTGAGATGGGTAATATGGACATTTTTATGTTAATTCTTTCTATTCCTGAACATGGTATGTGCTTCCACTTATTTCTATCTTTAATTTCTTTCTTCAGTTTCTTATAATTTTCCAAGTATAGTTCTTTACATCCTTGGTTATGTTTATTCCTAGGTATTTTATTGATTCTGAGCAAGTGTGAATGGGACTGTTTCCCTAATTTCCTTTTCTGTTGTTAGTTCATTATTGGCATATAAAATGCAACTGATTTCCGGATATTCATTTCATATCCTGGTATTTTGCTAAATTTATTTTTCAGTCCTAGTGGTTTCTTGGTAGAATCTTTGGGATTATGTATGTAGAGTATCATGTTATCTGAAAATAAAGACAGTTTTACCTCTTTCTTTCCGATTTGGATGCCTTTTATTTCTTCTTCTTGTCTGATGGTTGTGGCTAGGACTTCTAGTACTATGTTGAATAAGAGAGGTGAAAGCAAACATCCCTCTCTTGTTCTCAGTGTTAAGGGGAACACTTGAAATTGTTTTCCCATTGAGTATGATGCTGGCAGTGTGTTTGCCATATATAGCCTTTACTGTATTTAGGTATGTTCCCTCAGTTCCCACTTTACTAAGAGTTTTTATCATAAACTGGTGCTAGATTTTATCAAAAGCTGTTTTCTGCATCTATTGATATGGTTTTTGTCCTTCATTATGTTTATGAAGTGAATCACATTTATTGTTTTGCAAATGTTGGACACCCATCTTGCACTCCCACAATAAATCCCACCTGATCATGGTGTATTATCTTTTTCATGCGTTCCTGTATTTGATTTGCTAATATTTTGTTGAGGATTTTAGCATCTAAGTTCATCAGGGATATTGGCCTATAATTTTCTTTCTTTGTAGTGTCTTTATCTGTGTCTTTTGTTTCTTTGTAGTGTCTTTGGAATTAAGATAATGCTGGCCTGGTAAAATGAGTTCAGGAGCTGTCTCTCCTTTTGAATTTTTTGAAACAGTTTGATGTAACTATCTTATCTGCTGTTATATACAGCTTGTATATAACTATCTGCTTTTCTCTTACAGCTTTTATGATTCTGTCCTTGTCTTTAAGCTTTGCCATTTTGCTTATGATGTGTTTTGATGTAGGCCTCTTTGGGTCCAACTTGTGTGGTACTCTCTGAGTTTCCTGGACTTGAGTGTCTTCCTTTCACCAGATTAGGGAAATTTTTGGTCATTATTCCTTCAAAAAGTTTTTGATCCCTTGCTCACTCTCTTCTCTATGTGATATCCCCGTGATATGGATGTTGTTGTGCTTCATGTTGTCCCAAAAGTGTCTTAAGCAATCCTCATTTCTTAAAATTCTATGTTCTATTTGCTGCTCTGCCTAGATGTTTTTTTTCCACCTTGTCTTCCAAATCACTGATTTGATCTTCTGCTTCATGTAAACTACTGTTTATTTTTTTCAGTGTGTTATTTATTTAAGATATTGAAATTTTATTTCTGGCTAATCATTTTTTATTGTTTTTATATCTTATTTCTTGCTTTTGAGTACCCTTGCAATCATTACTCTAAACTCTTTGAAAAATTTCTTGCTTCCTTTTCATCTACTTCATCTTCTGGAGAATTCTCTTGTTCTTTCCTTTGGAGACTGCTTATTTGTTTTCCCATTTTGGCTGTCCCTTTGTATTTGGTAGATCTGCAAGACTCTGGTTCATGCCTAAGTCAAACTCTGTGTCTGACTGGCTCTGGGAAACCTGTTTGGAGCTATCAGTTTTAAGGGTCCCTCTGCTGGGTTTGTTTGCATGCAGAAAGAACCAGGCTGTGCACCAAGTGTGGCTTTAACCAGCACAAGGCCTGGGGGCAGATCAGCTGAAGTCTCTGAGCTCCCAAAGATCCAATTTCGCCTGCAGGTTTTCCGTTAGGCTTAAAGAGTGAATGTCTTCCAGCTGTAGCAGAGCTTAAGTCCCACAGGGTGGGGAAAAGTAATTCCTGTTGGTGGGGTTATTACTTTCCCTCAGGCTGATGCCACTTGGAGTGGATTGCTCTGCCTGAGAAACATAGCTCCTGCAGGATGAGGAATGACTCAATACAAGGGATCCTGGCAGCTGTTCCTTCAGTTCTCTTTCCAGAGCTCCAGACTGTTCTCTCATGTCTCTAGTGCACTCTTCCATTCCTCTGCTGGAGTACAGGATAAGTGGCTGCAAATGTAATTTTGTGTATTGGTCTTTTAAGAGGCTCTCTGCATCTCCACCCGTCTCTCCCAGTCACATTGTGGTGATATGGCTTCTTCCATCCATCCGTGGTTATAAGGCTTCTCTCCAGCTAGTGTTTAGCTGGTTATTCAGGATGATTTTTCTACAATTTAGTTGAAATTCCCATTTGGTCCTGGGAAGTTAGTATAGCTTCTACTTACTCTGCTATCTTGGATCTCCAGCACCATTTTGGTGGCTTCTTTCTTCCAGACCATGACTGAGTTTGACTCCTAGAAGAAGAGGCAACTTCTTTAACTTCTAAATCCATTCAAGTTCTGTATTGATTGTGTCATTTACTCAAAAAAGGAACTCCTAGTAGCTGCCTCTACAGTCTCCCCCAAGGTCGAGCTCTGAGATGCCTCTAAACCTCTTGAATATTTCTTGAAGCAAATTTTTTTCTGTGATATCTCCTTGGGCAAAGGAAACAAAAGAAAAAAAAACCAATTGGACTACATCAAACTAAAAAGTTTTTGCACAGTGAAGTAAGCTGTCAACAAAATGAAAAGACAACCCACTGACTGGGAAAACACATTCACTGATACATCTGATTAGGGGTTAATACCTTAAATTTACAAAGAAATTATAAAAATCAACACCAAAAAACAAACAATCCAAGTGAAAAATGGACAAAAGACTGGAATTAGCAGTTTTCCAAAGTGGGCATACAAATGGCCAATAGGCACACATTTTCCATTTATATATTTTTGCCTTTTATTTTCAAATGAAAGAGCATGAAAAAATGAGTTACTCTCTACTTTAATTAGAATACATCTGGATTTAATCCTATAATAAAGTCAATTTGAAATACATTATCTACTGTATTAAGGAAATATGACATTTTAGCAAGATGGTTTACTATATTAAACCATTAAAATGATTATATTATTATATTTATTAATTAAATAATTTTTGTATTCATCATAAACTCTACTTGTTATTACTAGATTTTTAACATCATGATTTCAATTTCTACTTTAGTTTTTGTGCATATTTTTATAAATGGCATTGGGCTGCACTTACCATTATAACATTGTTATAAAACTTTGTATTAGTAAAAAAATAAATAGGAATTACAAATATTTATATTTAAATAGTTTTATAAATAGTATATGTTATAATACATTAGAGAGCTAATTGAAAATGTGTGGAATTGATAGGTAATTTCATTTCAACATCTTTTAAAGATAATCCTAAAACAAGATTTATTATTTGAAGTAAAAATACAGTAATATTTTATTAAACTTTTTCTCAATGTTGTTTGATTTCTTAGAATTAAAGTAATATATTTTAATATAAAATCATCCATTTCATCAAGATTTTATTATTTATTAGAACAGTTTTATATACTTATGTTTTACAATTAAAATCTCATCTACTAATTCATATTTTTCTGTTTTCACTTTTTCTTAAAATATCATACATTTACCTGATCTGTTTAGCTTTTGTTGTTTGCATATAGAATATACTCCAGGATTTATTTATCATTCTCTTCTATTTGTTATATAAATTAATAATTTTAGCACTACTAATTGCTTTAATTTTAAATAATTTGATTTATTTTATGATTTCTTTCTCAATATATGAAGTTTATTATTTTTTCTCAATTATCTGAATACTAAAAAGCTTTAAGAGTATTTTCCTATGTGTATATGTATATATATATCTATATATATTTCTCTTAGGTTTTTATTATATACTCTTCTCACTACTGTTACTTTTTAATACTTTTTATTTCTAAGTGGTTAGGAAATGTTTAACCCTTTTGTTATTAATTTTATATGCAATTAATTTTCTAGCTATAATATGGCCTATATCTTTCCTGCTTTATATAATTACTTTTTTTTTTAGAATTTGTGTTTTTTTTAAGTACCAATATTTATACATATCTCCCTTACATATAATTCCATTAATTATATTAGAGTCTGTAAAATGATTTAATTATTTTATTTCACTTGTCAAGACTTTGAAGCACTATTATTTTGTTTTGAATTGCTTCTATTTTTGTAGTGTTTAGCTTTATATTTTTGATATTATGTTATTCATTTCATGTAATAAATATATTTTATTTTGTTTAATCAATAAAATTGCTCTCTTTATCTTGGTAAATGCTTTTGGCCTAAGATTCCAGTTGTTTGATGTTAATATAACCCAAATGACCCCGGACTTCATTAGCCTGTGGGTACTAAGGATGCTCAATTAATATTAATATCCTAATTTGCTAGCTCATTAACTTCTACCTGTATAACAGGAGGACCTTGACCTCTACTTAGGAAGTCTCTCTAGGCAGTATCTGACATGTACTTTGGAATCAGTAATCTACTCTTCACCTTTGTGTGCAGGCAGACTCTGGGTTTCTTTTAGCTTTTCTTGCTGCTGCTGTGTATGACAGGCCTCCAGGCTGGAGATATAGTCCTCACAGTGCCATTACAATAAGACTGTCTTCTGTGATGTCAGATAGGAAACATTTTAGAAGGGATCCTCTGTGAACATTATCTTATAAGGAAATCAGTAAGACCACTATGTAAGCTACCATTCAGCCTTTCTTTCCTCCAAGATTACTTAAATTTCATGACACTGTATGACATAGGAGCTGTGATTATTCCAGATGGAGAAACCTAAAGATAAAGAGGATGAGTAACTTGCCTACAAGAAGCAGGCACTAACGATGTCACTAATCTTTCATACTAGTACTTCCTCAGTTTTGCAGGCTTTATTTGACTCATCTTTCTGGTAACTGAAATATATTATCAAATGCATTTTTTAAAGCATTTTAGGTTGTCCATTTTCTGAGTTTTTAATAGAGGTACCACATTATTTCTCCACTGGTCCTTTACTCGTGAATGACAGGGCTTGAATCATCATTTCTCTCCCTGTAAACTGGAAGTATAACACAACATATAACACTTTAAGGATCACCAGGGTTGTCTCTTTAAAGTGCACATTCATAGTAGGAGTTCACAACATTCTGATGCACATGGTTTGTGGACTTTACCTAAAAACCACTGTATGGTGGTTGGCATTACAGTCTGACATCAGACAGATTGTTCAAGGCTCTGCTTTGCTTCTTACTAGTTCTGTGGACAATAAACATCTTTCTTAGCCTCTCTAAGCCTCATTTTACTTATATGTAGAATGTGACTAATGATAACATGCATGCCTATGGTTGTTTTGAGGATTAAATGAAATAATGCCTATGAGCACTGTACTTTTGGAATGTGATTGACAAATGTTTGCTATTTTCATGATAAATATTTTTAATGATATCCCATTTTCTACCTTTATTTGTTGTAAATAATGATAATAATATAGCTCCAAACTTCTCTGTTAAGACAGTTCTATTTGGGCACAGTGGTAAGGTATTGACAGGGAAGATGTTCCAGAGCAGAGGTCAGAGAGCTAGGTCTACACTGAAGAGGTTTCAAAGCCTACACAGTTGATATCTGGGCTGCATACTTGCCATCTCCATGGTGATGTCTAGGGCAGGGGTCCCCAACCCCTGGACCTTGAACTGGTACTGGTCTGTGGCCCATTAGGAATCTGAGCTCTGCCTCCTGACATGTCCCATCCCACCATGGAAAAAACAGTCCCTGGTGCCATGAAGGTTGGGGATCAGTGCTCTAAGGAAAATGCAGCCATGAGTTGCCATGCTTTGTGCCATGCTAATCCTAAATCCTGTCACCCAGGCAACTTTGAGTCAGATATAGTCATCCAAAGGCAATTGACAATGGATGGGGCTATGAGGTGTGCTTGTCATGAAGACTCTGCCAAGAGTGATGTCTTTCTTTGTTGCCGCATAACTACCTCAGTTTCTCGGTGAAATGTAGATGTTACAGTAAGGATATACGTTATGAAATGATACAGGAACTACAGAATATAACTATAAGACAAAAACTTAACCATGAAAAAGGGAAGAAGAGTTAGTTGATACATAGAAAAACACAAAGAAAATAAGAAATATATCACAAAGTACATTATATTTGAAAAATTTTACCTCGTGTAGCCAAATCCTAATTACCAAAAACAAAACCAAAACAAAAAACCCAAAAGAGTTCTAACTTTCTAGCAGTGAAGTAAATGGAATTATAAGTGTGTTTTCCTTTTTAAAAAATATTTTATTTATTTATTTTTAGACAGAGAGGAAAGGAGGGAGAAAGAGAGAGAGAGAAACACCAACGTGTGGTGGCTCTTCTCATGCCCCCGACTGGGGACCTGGCCCACAACGCAGCCATGTACCTCGACGCGGAATCTAAATGGTGACCCTTTAGTTCACAGGCAGCCACTCACTCCACTGAGCCACACCAGCCAGGGCTAGTGTGTTTTTCTTCAGATAGTTTTTAAGATTCTTAAGAATAAAGACCATATAGTATTACATATTATATGTACAAAGCTTAACAATTTTATATATTAATTTCTTTTTAGTAAAAGTTGCATATTTAAAATAATGTAATGTTATTTCTTGTATATCAAAGAGTTGAACTTTTTAGTTGAAAACTACTAGTAACTAATAACAGAATTTAGGGTAGGGGAACCACTAAGTTTCTAAACAAATATAAACTTAGAGAAATTTTACTTTTTCTGTAGTGGTTTTAACATTCTAGAGCTGCCTCCGAGTAACTAGACAATTGCTTTTTCTTTTACCAAAATTCATTTTCAAACAATCCTACTTGCAAGATAAAGAAAATGGGATAATCAATATGGATTTTCTCTGATATCTTTAATATTTTGTTGAAGTGTAACAGGCTGAGGTTGAGCAGTTGTTAGGAGCAATTAATTCCCTTAGCAAAGTTTCCTTTAAAAGTAATAATAGTAATAATAACAGCTAATATAATTATAGCAACCGCTGATCAAGCTCCTGTAATTTTGTCTAGCATTCTTAAGGGTCATATTCTCCTTCTTAAATGTTATTATTATTATTATTATTATTATACTCTATATTTATCATAAATACAATCTATATAATTACAACCACTTTATATGCAAATACTATTATATTCATGTCAGAGTTCAGGAAACTGAAGCTTAGAGATATTATGCGACTTTTCTGAGTTTCTACAATTACCTTAGTGTTATACCAGGGACTTGAATGTAAAAGTTCATCTTCTTTCCTCTCTTCTTCTTTACCATCTGTCACACATAATTTGGAAATAGGGAAACAGTTTTCTTGAAATATAGTATTCACTTTTGGAAAGTACAATATAATATTTTTAGTCTGATTCTAGGGACATAACTATAGCATTCTAAGGGATAACTTTTAAAGATCAATGATGTTTTACAATTATTCACTTTATAGATACTAAAACTATAAGTCTCCCTAACAAAGATAACTCTTTTAGTATTTGTCAGTATACTTGTTATAAAAGTCCAAGCATTGTTAATATAATGAGAATGGTTTACACAACATCAATGCAACCTGGTAGCCAAGGAGAGTGGACTAGAATGCACATGCCATGAACAATGATAATTTCATCATACTAGTCGGGGGGGGCAGCTGACACTGTAAACTGCATGTGTACTGTGTGGCTGTCACATTCAAAATGACTGAGCGAATAGAGCATCAAATCTGTATCAAATTTTACTTTAAGCCTGAACATCCATCTGTAGAAACTATTTGGATGATTCAGAAGGCCACGGTTATGGGCAACTGGTGACTGACAGCTTCATGACAACAAAGCACCTGCTCATTCATCACATCTCAAGCAAATTTTTTTGGTGAAACATCAAATCACCCAGGTGACTCAGCCCCCCTACAGCCAAGATTTAGTGACTTGCCACTTCTGGCTTTTCCCCAAAACTAAAATAACCATTGAAAAGGCAGAAAACTGTACTCGAACAACAATAAAAAATGTTAAAAAAATAATAAAATCTAAACTGACAGCGAGAGGCAGAGAGAAGGTGAACTGTAAAAAAAAAAAGGAAGAGATTTCAGACCATCTGTGAAATTCAGAAAAACACAACAGGGCAGCTGATGACAATAGGGAGAACTGTGTGAGGTCTCAAGGTTCCTACTTGGAAGTGGTCTAAGGCATCATCATCCTATGTAACTTGTACCTTGTATCTCGTATCTTCTTCAATAAATGTCTCTTTTTCATATTACATGGCTGGATTCTTTTTGGACACATCTTTAATATTTTGTTGAAGTGTAGAGGGCTGAGGTTGGGTGGTTGGTATATATGTGCATGTAAATATGTATGTGAATATATGTACACACGCATGTAGTATAAGGCAAATGAAATAAAATGTTATAAAATAAGAGCATGATTATCATATATAAAAGCATAGTTCGAATAAAATTTTAAATTGTTACAGGATGATTTAATGAATTATAACATTTGCTATATTATAAAAGAGTTTGGAAGTTTGAAGTACATATTTATATGCAAGACTATTTGTCAGAGTAGTCTACCATTTCATTTGTTGATACTGCTAACATACACTATATATTTTATAAAATCAGCTTAGGTATAAGATGAACATCATGAGAAAATTATACTTTGCAGAAACACTTTAAGACAATTTATAGCTCAATTTTCCTTCTATTGAATAACAAATAGCAGCACTGTCCCCCTTCACTCTGCCAATAACATCCTCAACTCAGAAAAGGCCAGAGGATTAGATTACAAGTTCTAATATTTCTTGGTACAGTAATATTTTAATATTATCACAAAAGAGTAACGTTCAGACCCCTGATAATTATTTTTAAGTATATTTTATTGATTATGCTATTACAGTTGTCCCATTTTTTTCTCCCCTTTATCCTCTGGTAATTATCAAATTAAGCCCTAAATGTTTTATAGGATGTATGAACTCAGAATAGAATCTGTGGCTTGAGGAAAACCTGGAAGGATATCTATTCTAATACTACATCAGCACCACAACCATCATCTGATGAAGGGATCAGCCAACTTCCAACTGAACGTGTCCTAGTTTTAGAATTCACTACCTATTATGAAATCCAGTTCCAAGAATGTTCATTTCTAATTCTTAGAGAGTACTTCTTTGAACTGAAGTCTCTAAAAATTATATTCATTTGTCCTAGATCTACTCTTTGTGGTTAAAGTAATAAACTATAATCCTTTATCCAGGAAGTGCTTTTATTATTTGAGGACAATTATCAAATCTCTGTATCATTTTATCCCTGATCCTTCAACCATTTCTCTTGATTTCTCCCTTAGAAAGTCTATGCTTGCTAAACATCTTTGAAGATGTAAAGTAGGCAGGGTTATTGCTCACAATTCCTGGCTTTTCTTCAGGAGCTTCTTAGGGTAAAGATTTAATATCCATAATTTTTACTCTTTTGAGAAAATTCACGGCATAAAATGGTTAGTAACTTGGCTAATTGAAAATTTTGAATTGTATATATTCTCAGATGGCCATAAAGATGAAAATCACTTCATGCATAAGAGTTAGTAAACTTTTATAGCCAACATCCATATCTCCATGTAGTCATTTGCACATATGAGATAACTTTTGTTACAGTGCATGTGTTGTGCGTGTGTGCATATGTGTGTGTCAGTGACAAATGACCACAAAAATAAAATCACCTGCCAGTGCAGAGTTGGAAGTAAAGTAACACTAAATGGTCTAAGATTGTCATAATGATAGCTACAAGAAAAGATTTTGATAACTCATTCTTTAAAATAATCTGATATATGACATGAGTGAGTCCACAAAATTTTTAGGCAATTAACAAAAATGTCAGTGATTATGTAACCAGTATAAATTTTCTCACTTAGTCAAGAATAACAATTAGTTGACAGATAATTAGTTTCTGAGTTCATAATATGTCCAAAAAATGAAAGATCCCAAGCTGAAATGTGATTTGGGAAATGTCAAGAGAATTGAACTCTGCATATGGAAATTTATGGATTCAAGAAGGTCTGAAGATATGTCCTTCATGAATATCAAAGGTCTACAGAACTACTTGTGAAATAAGATGAGAAATGTTAGAGATTTCGCAGTCACACACACACTATTAACTGAAAGTAAGAGATGTAAGATAAGAGCTTTGTATTAGCACCTCATTATTGCACTCTATAGTCCTAGGCAAGCTGGGTAATGGCCATTAATGATATCAGGTCAGACTACATAAGCTTTTGTAACTCAGCAATAAAAAGATAAATAAATTAAAAATGGAAAAAAGATAAAAATAGATATTTTTCCCAAGGAAAATGTACAAATGACTCATAAACACATGAAAGACATTTGACATCATTAGTCATCAGGAAAATGCAAATCAAAATGACCATGAAATACCACTTGGCACCCAATAGGATGGCTAAATTAAAAAGGTCAGATAAAAACAAGTGTTGACAAGGACGTGGAGAAACAGGAATCCTCATACTCTGACCTTGCTTGTTAGAATGCAAAATGGTGCAACTGCTCTGGCAAATTGCTCTGACAGTTCCTCAAATAATTAAAAATTGAGTCACTGCATGACCCCAGAATTCCATTCTTACATATCCACCAAAAAGAATGAAAACAAATGTCCACACAGAACTTGTACATGAATATTTATAGCACTATTATCCATAACATTCAAAAAGTATAATCCATCCAAATGTCCATCAATAGATGAATAAATAAAATGTGACATTTCATATAATTTATTATGTAATCATAAAAAGGAATAAAGTATTGATACATGCTACAAAAGGGATCAGCCTCGGAAACATTATGCTTAGTGAAAGTCACAAAAGTCCACATATTATATGATCCCATTCATAAGAAAGTCCACAATAAGAAAATCCATAAAGATGGAAAATAGGTAAGTGTTCACTTATGGTCGGGGTAGGACAAAGTAGGTATACTCAATAGGTCTGAACAGAAAGCCTTAGTATTGGACTCTGTAGTAGGCTGAGTAATCGCCACCCCGAGATATTATGTCAGAGATGGTTTCTTTTTTGAGGTGCCAAAAATGTCCTAAAACTGACTGTGGTGATGGTTATACATATGTGTGATCAGTTATATTAAAAATCATTGAATTGTGTACTTCAAAGTGTTGAATTACATGTTTTGGAAGTAATATCTCAAAAGCTGTTTTAAAAAGAATGAAGTTAGTCTCTGTGTGCTAAAATAGAAAGATACCCAAGATGAATTACTAAATTTTGGAGAAGTCAGAATAAGAGGAAATTGGTAATGCAGAACAGAGGACTACTCCAGATTATGCAAATACAATGATACAATCAGAAGAAGGAGTGAGTAAAGGGTTCCCTCTGGCTGGAGGGACTTCTCATTTATCTTTTGGCAAGTGAACAAATATCAGCAACATGTAAGGTCTCACAAGTTGTATAAACAATTACAAATGGGGCTCAGGTGAGAAGTACATAGCAGAGTCTTCTCTTTCAATGGAAGCTTTACTCCCATTACCTTCTAGCATCAAGTATGGCTGGTAAGAACTTTGTTACCATTTAAATCTTCTTTCCAAGAAAACTTCTATTGAGTTATTTACAGAAAGCTTTCAGAATCTTCTCTTTATCCTTGGAGATATAAAATTTCACACACAAAAATGCAAAAATGGATGAATTTTTAAAATAATTCTCTTTAGTTGTCTAGCAGCCTTTTAATCTGCAGGCCTTTAACTGATTTCTTTTATACTCTTCTCTGTTCCACTTTCATTAATATCTCTGATCTTACTATATTATTCTTAATTCCTGGCAGTTGTATTTTAACTTCTGAGATTGTTTTCTCTTTTTATGATTTCTTTAATGGTTTTTCATGAAAATCTATTTTTATTTTGTGGCTACAAAGACTTGACTCTGTGGGCACATAGGTAACCATGTCAATTGTGTACTTGACTTTAGCATATGACAGCCAGCTGGGGCACCTCAAGTCAGAATAAGAGGGCTTTACTCTGTCACATTCAATTATTATAAAGTCACACTAGTGTGCTAGCCATTTCTAGGCAGGTGAGTTTATTTTTTTTTAGAGGACGGTCCTTTAGTTTTCTTTTTATGGTGCAAATTTCAAACTCACAGTCATGCTATGTTTATGGACCTTGGCTTAGAGGGACATGTCATGCATGCTGTCAAACAATAGTGTCATTTTTTTAAACCTGGTTGGGTAGTCCTCCTTGTGCATACCTGCTGACCTTGTTTAGAGGTTCTTCATAGAGTGCCCAGTAAAATAGCTCTGGATATTGCATTTTAAAATAATTCTCTGTTTATTCTGGCTTGTGCTATTTCTGCTTTGTTTCATCTGTCACCCAGCATGTCTGTTTTTCGTCTTTCAAAACTGCATTAATAACAATAGTCCACTATTGGCCTTCCCTCCTATTTTCTTGGTGTTTGGGGCTCATTCACATTTATATACCTTTATTTTAATTTCAGTGGTGTTTTGTAAGAGCCAGGAGGCATATGAAAGTTCTTAGGTCACCATCTTGAACCAAGAGATATTAGAACCAAGAAAAATGTTAGATGGTATTTTTACAAATAAAATCCTGAATAGTAAAGACATATCCAGAAGAGAAAAAAAGAAAAGAAAACCTCAGCCCTTTAATACCTATAGCCAATAATATAATTTACACAGTGGAAAGTACAGATAGTCCTGTTTAAAACCATATTTTATCATTTGGACCAGTAACTTAAGTGGATGCAATTAAGTGGAATATATTGGAAGAAGCTGAGTATTAATAAAGTTGACAAAAAAAGTTAAGAGCAGGGGTTTGTCAAAACCATAACCACCACAACAAAAAGAAAACCAGGTGAAGCCATGGGAAATTGTAAGGCATAAGGTAACCCTAGAATGTGCAGGGAAGACCTGACTAGCTCAGAGAAGGGTTAAAAAAAAGTCTAGTGACATGCGTCTCTGAGGGCTATATTTTTGTTAAAATATATAACAATAAGACCTTGTATACTCTTGAAAAGGAGGATGACAAGAAGAATGCAATGTTTGGAGAACATTATCATACCAGCTTTATGAGCAACAGACTGGATCAAAGACAGACAAGGGCAAGGGCACTGCCTGTGAGCTGACTGATGTAGTCCAGGAGTGAGGGCCTAAGGAACTGGCAGAGGACTGTAGCTGTGGGGACAGAAAAGCAGAAGGAAAGCCAGCCCTCTTGCTGCTTGGTTTAACTCCATTTTATTATATATATACTTTAAAGAGGAAAACAACAAAAGAAGAACTGAGGGAGCAGGGGGAGGGCTGGGCAGGGGAGAGTAATGGGGGGAAATTGGGACAACTGTAATTGAACAACAATAAAAATAAATAAATATATAAACAAATAAAATAAAAAAGACCTGAAATCAAATGTCATTATCTGTGTCATTGGAGTTGTAGGTAAAATAGATATTATATTATTTTTCTACTTTTCTATAGTTAAAAATAATAAAATATAATAGTAAAATTAAACAAAGAATACAGGGAAGACATAAGACTTTTAATAGATTTCTGTACCTGCAAAATGAACAGCATGGGTTTAAACTGTAGCCCTACAACTTGCTTGGTTAGATAAAACTGACAATTCACTTAAACTCCCTGAGTCACAGATACCTAATCTTTAAAATGCAGTTTATAGTAATAGTTCCAACCTCATGGAATACTTGGAAAAATAAAACAAGATTGAGCATGGATAACCAGATTGTCTGTTATAATTATACAAGACTCAAAAAAATTTTTTTGAGATGTGGAATCTTACAGATAAATGAGGCATATCTTAGTATGTGTAAACTATTACTTAAAAACCAACAGTGTTTTGTCACAATAATTTGTATTAATAAAAATAGAGCTAAAGAAAAATACATTAGTTGAAATAATTCTAATTTTAAAGGATTACTCACTGAATCTTTACTTTTATGCCAGTTAGAAAATAGCGATCATTGGACCATGACTGTTTCCTTATTAATTCAACAAATACACTTCAATTGCAGATGCACTATAGTTTTACATTTTGAGTACTTCCAAGTGATCTAAACTTATTGTTTGTAAGTCTCTTTCCAAACTATGTGGTCACTAGCACATGTTGTCCACATGGCTATTTCTGCCCTACAACACACTAATATGACACTCTTGAATTAAATAATAATTTTGAGGATAAAAGTTCCTTCTGGAGTTCAAAAAATGCTGAAGTAAAATCAAGAGTACCAAAGTTATTCAGATATAGGAGGTAATTAACATTCAGTGTTATTTATGGTGGTTAATTTCACAATATTATTTAAGTCAATGTATGTTATGTCTAATAATCATAGTATCACCAGAATACATCTTACTTCTGTTCTCCTCACTCATGTGAATGACTGTGTAGAATAATTCTCAATGAAAAGTGCTATGGAAATGCAGTGTGGATATTCCTCAAAAATTGTAAAATAGAACTACCATGTGATGCAGCAATTTTACTTCTGGATATTTATCCAAAGCAGACAAAAGCAAAAACTTGAAAAGATAAATGGACTTCTATGTTCATTGCAGCATTACTTAAAATAGCCAAGATATGAAAACAACCTATGTGTTTATCAATGAATGAATAGATTAATAAAATGTGATTTGGGTATATATACCCACACACATACATGCTGGAATAGTATTCAGCCATAAAAAATAAGAAAATCTTATCACTTGCAACAACATGAAAGGACCTTGATGGTGTTATACTAAGTGAAATAAGTGAGACGGAGAAACACAAAAACCCACATACTGTATGATCTTATTTATATGAGAAATCTGAAAACAAATAAACAAAAAAACCCAAAAATACATCTAAGTTCAGAGATACAAAGAACAGCTTGCCAGAGGTGGGCAGTGGGAGTGTGTAAGATGGGAGAAGGGAGCAAAAAATAAACATATAAAGTTATAAATATATAACCTGCTGGTTATGAGAAAAAAAAGAAAAAAGAATAATTACCAATAGTGAAGTAGTGACCTGGCTTTTATGTCCTTGTGTTAGTGGCTAAGAAAAGCCTAGTTATTTTTTCTCCATGGTAAACTGAAGGAAGAAATGAACCAGTTTGAAGTTAAACTAAATTTTCACTTTATACTGTCAATGTAGTTTCCTGAAATTACCACACCAAAATCTTTTATGGATTGTCAATTCTCAAAACATTATAATTGATAAAACTCAGAGTTTTTTCTCCTGGTTCATTCAAAATATCAAGATATTTTAGAGATCTCAATCATAATTATAATCAAGTATTATATCTCTATTTACTGGCAAAAGAGAGTTCTAAATTTTAAAAGTGTCATTTGACTGATAGTATTGCATTTACCATAGTTTTTAAAAAAACTTTAGACACACAATAATAAAGCAATCATGGCCAAATCTCTTTATCCATAGGTTAAAAAAATTAAATATTTTAAAAGAAAAATAACTTTTGCTAGGATATTATAGGCTGTGCTCTGGCATATCTAGATGTTATTTGTTGAGTTCAACAACTCATATACATACATATCAATCAAAGTTAGTTAATAACAGTGTTCCTTGTACAAAATATTTTTTAATTAAAAATTACAATTGACATATGATGCTGCATTAGTTTGGGTGTACAACATAGTGATTGGACATTTATATAACTTACAGAGTGATCACTCTAGTAAGTCTAGTACCCACCTGACACCACACATAGTCACTGTAGTAGTATATAAAATAAGTTTCTTAAAGTATGACTTGGGCATTTGAGTCACAGTGTGAATTGAACATTTCTTAATGAATGCTATTGCGACATGCAGACTGCGTTGGGGAAGGATTTTGATTGGATAACTAGGCTGCCTTTTTGTTTCCTTTGTGTCAGACATCTGAGATGTGTGATCTGGGTTGGTGGTGTTCTTTGCTTAATGCAGTCTGTTCTGAAGTGTTCTGCAATTCATTTGATTTGGTGCTTTTTTGCTATCTTATTTCAATTTTATGTCCCATTATGAAAATGAATGGTAAACATATAGCACATTTATATAAGAATCACTGGGCTAATCCTTGTGCTGGTGATGATGGACTACAATTCATAAAACACTTGAAATTACTAATCAAATGGTGCATTATCTCAGTGATACTTAGGTTTTATAGCTATATACCTACAACTTTAAAAAAATCATTATCCTCAAATATTCCTGGAGGAAATAAATAACATGGCTATTGCAAGCCTGCTGCTCACTAGTCCAAATCTTTATTTTTCATTAAAATTGCTTTTTTTGCTCAAATAGTTAATAACTTGAGATTTCTCAAATGTGATTCTTGAGTTATAACAGAGCAAACTGTATCTCACAGTAGTAGAGAGAATGAGTCAGCTTCACCAACTATCCCTCCAATAACACATTTTCACATAACATCAGTCTGTGTGCCCCTACAAAACATTAAATGTACTCTTCTCTAGAGAGGTTTATTAAGAAAACTTTAGGAAAGACAGCTTAATATGAAATGTCTATTAGGCTTAAAATGGAGAGCTGCTCCCCAACAGTTCTCACCCAAAAGGCAGTGATTGGTATCGTATTAAAATGAATGCCAGCAGGGCTGTGAAATGGTTTCCATCTGTCATCAATTTCACCCAGGCTGAGGGTAAGTGCTGGTCAAATGAAATTTGCAGGAATGGTTAGAATCCTGACCCATCCTTTAAATATAAATAGTAATTTATCTTTTGTGATGAAATATTAAGATATTCCTACCCATAATCCCTTGTTGGTTGCTTTTTGATCATGTTAATTCTCTCACCAATAAGTAGGGGAGAATATCGGTGACATAGATAGTATACTTTTTTCTTTGCCTTTTTCTTTGGGTTCAATTTTGAGAAGCAGTTATGATTACCCCTATTTCATAACTGAGCACACCACAGCCTTCAGAGGTGAGATGACTCCAAGAGAAAGAATGCATAGTAGGGCCAAAATTTTAGCTCATCATCAGGCACAAAAATCCATGTGTTTTGTCCATAGCATGGCAATTGTTTAGATTTAATTTTTCATGCTGTAAATATTTTTAGAATAAATTATAAGTGTTCAAAATAATATCAACATTTTGCATATTAATCTTGACGAACACATGGGTGTTTTGTAGGAGTCACAGATGCGTTTGTAGAGCATGACATGATGGGTGTTGGCGCCATGTAAAGGCAATGATGCGGCTGTGGCCACCACCTGACTCCTCTTCCTGTGTTTCTTCTTTCCAGTCTCAGCTTTCTCCACATATTCCTTAATATTCGGACCCACAGAGCCATTCAGTTTAATCACTGAATTTGAGAGACCAATGAAATAGAGAGGGATTTATACATTTGCTAGTCTTCTCAGAAATCAAAAGGATGCCATTTGAAAAGAATCATTTCTGTTGATAAAAATTTGTAATAACCTGTTAAAGGTGTACTTTTATTCTGTCATTATATGTTTAAAGTAGGATGCTCACATACAGATTTTATATCTCTCTCCAGCACTGAAGTGCAATAGTAACATGGACATTGTAAATCTCTTCATTTTCTTTGGATAGATGCTTGGAATTGTTTTGCTAATATCTTTAGGTACAGTAGATCCTGTGGAGAGGAAGGAAAGCAGATTAGCACTTACTGAGTGGATGTACCAGACACTATACATAACACCCAATATTTTACCTAACCCTTGAGATTGTTCTCCGGGAAATGTGCTAATATCCCTATTTTTATAGATGAAGAAGTTTGGGTGTAGGTTGGCTAAGTTACTGGTCCAAATGATGAAATATAGTTTTAAACAGGACTATCTATACTTTCCACTATGTAAATTATACTATTGGCTATGATAATTAAGGGACTAAGGTTTTCTTTTCTTTTTTTTTTCTATTACATTAGCCTTGATGATACCTTTTCTTTTGAATATAATAATTTTCAATACCTGGTAAATATATTAGGGAAATCTGGTGTCCTTTGACAAAATTTAAACTGATAATTATAGAATTGATACTTGTCAGATAACAAAAGTTTTTCTCCACTTAATATTATATTCATTAATAACAATACCACAAAATTACTTCTGCTTAAAACCTTATAAAACAGAAACTAATCAAAACACCACTTACAGCTAATGATGATTTTAATTTAGCTGTAAATGCCTCAAAGGCTAGTAATTAGAGAGCAGTTACATGCTTTTTGTTTTGTAAAATAAATTATTGCTGCCTGTTTTGCTACAATTTTCTCTGTTTAATTTTGCTAAAGTAGTGTTCTCTGTGCAAAACTTGAAAATGATCTAATGGCTAGATAGCTTAAATAACCAGATTACAATCAATTTTCTGTTTAAAGTAATGTCTTATGAAGATGTTTTGAACAATAAAACTAGCCACAAATGTGCTGTTAAACAACAACAAAAAAGAGGCAAGTAAATAAACTCTTTGCAGCCCTTGACTGCATGCCACCACTCGTTTTTGACTTAATGAGGGGTTTTTGTTTAACAATGGGAATGTGAATCACAGGGACGTTTACCATAGGGGTGTGGCTCTAAACAATGCAGCTTACATTAAAATTATGTATTTTCCTCAAACAGGCATGATTTCTGGTATTCTCTCTTTAGATTAGTAGCTCTAAAACTGCCAAAGTAAGTTAAGATCAATGATATTAAGTTATCCTCTTGACTGGTCTAGAGGTTTTAATAGAAGGAGGAGGAGCAGGGTGTTTGTTCTGTTAGATGCAAAGAACACCAACTGTAGAACTGCGAATAGTGCCAACAACCATTCTTCTTTTTGCTTTTTTAAAAAAATTGTTCAAGTACAGTTGTCTCCATTTTCACCCCACCATGGCTCCCACCCCACCCATCCCTGCCTTCCACCCTCAGACCTACCCCCTTTGGCTTTGTCCATGTGTCCTTTATACATGTTCCTTGAAGGCCCTTCCCCCATTTTCCCTCACGATCCTTCTCCCTCCTCCCCTCTGGTTACTGTCAGTTTGTTCTTTATTTCAATGTCTCTGGTTATACTTTACTTGCTTTTTTTGTTTTGTTGATTAGTTTCCACTTATAGGTGAGATCATATGGTATTTGTCTTTCACCCCCTGACTTACTTCACTTAGTATAATGCTCTCCAGTTCTATCCATTGTGGGAATGCAGACTGGTACAGCCACTGTGGAAAACAGTATGGAGTTTCCTCAGAAAACTAAAAATGGAACTGCCTTAAGACCCAGCAATACCAGTGCTAGGATTATACCCTAAAAAGCCTGAAACACCAATCCAAAAGAACCTATGCACCCCTGTGTTCACAGCAGCACAAGTCACATTAGCCAAGTACTGGAAACAACCTAGGTGCCCATCAGTAAATGAGTGGACCAACAACTGTACTTTAACACAAAATTCTTTTTAGGACAGAGACCATCAAAAGAGTGAGGTGTGGGTGCCATAATTTTGAACTCCAGAATGAGAAAAACAAAAACATCCTAATTGGGATTGAAAGTAAATTGATAGCTATAAGAGTAAAAGACTAAATTTTGGATATTTAACTATAGGAGCTGCTATTTCTTCCCCACATATGAAAAAAATTTGTTTTTTCATATAAATGCAGGGATATAAATGTAGGGCTTTTCCATATATCAGTTTCAAATTTTTATCTCCTTCTGAGAACATCAGAACATGAAATTTAATCATATCTAATCCTATAGATATTTCATCATATTTGTAATTTTAGGTCCAGTTGTCTGAGAAAAATTAGATCATGTCACATAAACTTTTCTTCTTGTTGCTTTTCTCACTTGTTTTGTAAAAGCTGCTTAATATTTCATATTGTGCATGCATCCCCATTTATTCAATGTTCCTTTACTCATAGTTTCAATTCTTGGCTGTTATAAGCAATAATAAAATAAACATTTTTGTATATGTCCTCCCAACTGGTTGCATAACTTCATATGAAATGGATTTATAGTAGAGAAATTTCTGAGTTGAAGACCATAATATATAAATTTTAATTGGGGATCTATAACTCTATATTTCTTGCTTCATTTTATATACATGACATTTTCCTGACATCAACACTGGTTATGGATGTCTGACCACTGGTGAATTTTGAGCATCAGTTCAGATGCTGGTTGACTCTGTATTTGCTCTTCAGGTCTTTGTCCATTTTCTATTTTGTACCTTTTCCTTACCAATTAGTAAGAATATTATTACATTATTGACATTAATCCTTTGCATCTGGAGAAAATTAATATATTCGTACACATCTTTTTATCTTTTAACATTTTTTGTCATGTAAAAATTATATTTTTTCTATATTCATTATATAAATATAGATAATTTTAAAAATTACTTCTGGTTATGGAGTCTTACCTGGAGAGACAGGGATTTAGATTTACTGCAAGAAAGCCTCCTTTTATTATATTGCTTTGTACTTAACTTTTTCATCTATTTTGAATTACTTTTACATATGATATAAGATGGAATTCCTGTATAGTTTCTTCAAGGAACAAGTTTATCTTTTTCTTCTATATTTTATCTAAAACTGATTTAGTGCTCACCATAATAGGTATTTGCTTTTTAATTTTTGATAGACAGCATTATAATGAAAGAGATCTCTTTTATTTCTTTTTATTAAAGTTTTTATTAGCATTGGTGGAAGGATTTAATAAATGTATTTCATCATCTCTTGATATATTGTGTTTATCTCTATTGATTTATTCATGCAATTGATTATATAGGTAGATTTCCTGATTTTAAACACCTTTGCATCTTTAAGATAGACCTTGATCTCTTGTAGTGTTGTCATGTAATAAATATATTGGAAAATTGCATTTGCTAAGCATTACTTAGAATTTTTATAACTTTATTAATAAATGAGATTAATTTACAGTATTATGTTTGTTTCTTCCTTTCCAGGTTTGTTTTAAATACTGGTTTCATAAATCGAATGTAAAGTTTTCCATCAGCAATATTTTAAAAAATCTTAAAATCATTTGTTCTTTAACGGTTAGGTAAAACTTAGCCCTGAAATCATCTGCCTTGTGATTTTCTCTCATAGTAACTTTAATCATCAATCCAACCCCTGCAGTGGTAATTGGCCTACTTAAATTCTCCACTTGTTCTAACATCAGTTTTGATACTTTGACAATATTTTTATTGGCAAACATGCAATTTCTCTAAGTTTTCATTTCTTTTAATGAGATGTCTGTAGTCTTCTCTAATGATTCTTTACTTTCTTTTCTTATTTTCCTTTTATTTTTGTTTTCTATTGTTTCTATTTGAGATTGCAAAGATTTATCTGTTTTATTAGACAAGTAATGTAATAAAAATCTATTCTCTCTTTTCTATAAATGCAGGTATTTTAAGTAATAATGTTTCTGATACACTGTTTACTCTGTATTGCATAAGATTTTTTTTACAAAATATTTTATACATTGGTTTCTAAATAATGACTATTTTTTGTAATTATCCTTTGACCTAGGAAAATGTTTTTAATTTCAAATTATTTAATATAATTCACTCACTTGGTATTCAAAAATTTTTGTTATATTATGACAAGTATGTTAAACTTCTACTTTAAAAAGTTTTAGTTTTCATTATAGTCAATTACATATTTTTCTTATTAATTTTAATTTATATCTTTATTAATTATGATGATATATTATTTTCAGAGATATCAAAATGTAAAAAAAACATAAGAACCTACTCTTTCATCTGCTCCATGTATATGTGTTATTTAGATTGTTTTCCTTTACCCTTATTTTTACTAGCTTGATCATGATTGCTCTTCATTTTCTTTTTACTTCTGAAAACTTGAAGAAGAGATTATTCTTTTGAAGTTATTTTTAACAGCTATCACACAGTATAGTTTTCTAAATAGCTTTTAATTATTTTCTATCTCCTTCATAACAGAATATATTCTCTTTTATTATTCTTATTCATCTCTCATTTCCTCTCATTTCAGCGAGAAATATGAAAAGCTTTCTTCCCGTTTTCTTCCTCATTTCAATTTCAATGTTTTTCTAAGAAAATTAATTTTAAAATTAATAGAATTTGCCTTCATGTATGTCTCTTTCAATTCAAACATTTAAAAAAATATATTATACATTTCCAGAAAGTATATACTCAAATATATTAAATATATATACATATATATTTATTGCTCATCACTTTTTCCTCTTTTCAAGATTTGCCCCCCTTTCGAGGTTCCTGTTATGTAACCTCATTTGCTGTTCTGTTAAAGTAAAACGCAGAGTCTGGGAGAAGTAACACCTGCTTGAGTGTACTATCAAGGGTAATAATATGGGTCTAATAATTTATAGCTTTAATTTGAACATTTTACCCCAAATGTCATATGCTATGTTTGAGAGTGATACTGTTATGTTACAAAATGACATGCTTATGATTTTGTAATAAAAGGTATTGTGATGAAAAAATACAGGGTCTGGCGTTATTTTTGCCAGACCCTGTATTTGTCTTTAGATGAGCACTTGGTAGCATACTCTCAGAGTTCTTGAATATTTTGTAATATATTTTTAAAATTTTCTATGAAGTGATAACATCTCAGGTGAGCACAGAATTCTGAAGTGACACTCCTTTTATCTGACTCATCTGTTGATGACATTCCAGTGCCTCCCAGCTTTCATAAACGCCAATGAACACTCCAAAGGAAGTTTGCTATTGTGAG
Organism: Phyllostomus hastatus; assembly: GCF_019186645.2. Lineage (NCBI taxonomy): Eukaryota > Metazoa > Chordata > Mammalia > Chiroptera > Phyllostomidae > Phyllostomus > Phyllostomus hastatus. The sequence continues at coordinate 5,572,004 of NW_025334017.1, read as the reverse complement.
CGTGGGGAAAATTTTTTTCTCTCTCAGGACTCCTCTAAAAATATTTATGTCTTATTGCAGAAGGAAAGTGGGTAAATGCAGGCAACTATACTTGAACAACAATAAAATATTTAAAAAAATTTTTGTCAACATATAACTTTTAAGATAAATATTATGCATATTTATGAAATATGTACATTAAGTATTTACATATATGCATTTAAATATATATAAATATGTTTTTATATGTATATGGGTCCTGATAGAAAGGATAAATTTTCCCCCACCAAAAGTAGGAAAGTGCATTTGAAATGTTTGTTGATACTATGAAAATTAAATATAGGTATAGATATAAGTATATTGATATATAGATATAGTAATTTATATATATACTTTTACCAAAATTTATCATTACTTCATCAGAGACCAAACTTTATTTCTATACTAAATTTATATACTAAGCTTTTAAATTCAAAAGGTAGAGTTTTCAGCTTTAAGAGATCAGATCTTTTTAGTTTTGTTTCGATCTCCTTGAGGGCTCCTCCTTTGTTTATTTGTCAATCTGTTCTTTCTTTAGCTGTTTCACTTCAATTTCATTAAGTGTGACATGATTTTTCAACCTACTTCTTCTCTCAACCAAGCTCTTTTGGATTCTAATGAAAGAGAACTGGAAGAATTTGTCACTAACTTATCTGCACTGTAAAAGATGCTAAAAGAAATTCTTCAGGATGATAAGAAATTATACTAGTCACACAGAAAAATATAAAGATCATCACAAGTAGTAAATACCAAATACAAAAGCAAAAGACTATTTCCCCTTGCTTCATATCTCATAATGCCTTTATAAATCACATGAATGTTTATAATATTGTCATGTATACTTTAACATGTATGTAGATGTAGTAAATGCAACTATAGCATAAAGATAATCAAAGTATAGGTGCCTATAGTTGCCAGTCTTACCTATTTTACACAAAATGTTATATTAGTAAATGTAAATAATTTAAAATAGTCAACTTATCCACTGTTATCACTGCAGCAACCACTAAACAAGTAAGGGAAAGGGGTACATCTAAAAAACCACCAAGAATATTAAAATGCAATTCCATATAGATATTCAAAAATTTGTCATTTTGTAATCCAAAAATGACAAAATAGAAGAACAGAAAAGAAGAAATAAGTAGGGAACAGATGACAACATCTTATTTCTATACCCAACTGTATAAATAAGTACACTAGGCATAAATGGGCTAACCACTTCAATAAAAAATGTTTCAGAGTATTAGATTAGATATATGAAAGAAGATCCAGGTATATGCTGTCTGTAGTAAACATTCTTTAAATTCAAAGACACTGATAGTCCAAATGTAAAAGTATGGGAAAAAACAGATCATGCCTAGAGTAAGTACCAGAGAATTGGAAGTATATTAATGTAAGATGAAGAAAATTTTAAAAGAAAGAGTATTATCATATTTAAGTACCAATTAATCAAGAAGACAACATTTAATGAATAAATACTACCAAACATAAACAAACTTCTAGAAAATAGAGGAAAAGGGCAAATTCCCAACTCACTTTATGAGGCCATCATAACTAAAATGAGACTCAGGCACAAGAAAAAAAACCCTATAGACCAATTCTCATACTCACAAGAATATAAAAATTTAATTAAATATTAGCAAATAATTTTGAACAATTAGAAAAATTAACTCCATTTACAATAGCATAAATATGTAGGTAAAATTTAAAAGAAAATATGCAGTATCTGTTCACTATAAAAAACTGCAAAGGAGCATTAATAAATAAGTGATATCTTTTTTCTTTATGGATAAGAATATGCCATGTAATTATAATGGCATTCTCCCAAAATTCACGCATAGATTTAATCCATCCTCAAACAAAATCCTGGCAGGCAAGGGCAGGACTTCTGGCTATAGCCAAGTAAAAAGATCAATAAACACTTTACTTAAAAAGCTACTGTAAAGCTAGACAATGTTGGCAAAACAACTGTATTAACACTCTGTAAACTAATCAAAGATATACAAAAAGATGAGAAAAGTTTATGGTTGAAAAACTGCTGAATATAACCAAAGAACAGTGGTAATCCATAACACTTTGGTTTGGGGCTGATCTTTTACCAACTCCAGGAATGCAGGAGTTTTGCCAAGGAGGTGCAGGCTGTGAAGACGGGTACCCTCTCTGCTATGGTCAAAGGGGCTCGTTCAATTTGGAGAAGTGAGCAATAACCAACATGCAATGGCATATCAATACAAATGACAGTCTTGGAAGTGGGTAGGTGAGGAGGGCAATGTCTCTACTAGCCTGAGTTTGTGCTCATGGTTATGGGGAGTATGTTGATGTGCGAAAGACTGGAGACAAACCCAGGGATGCACTCATCACTGCCCTTAAAGCTGCATGTATGTGTGTATATATGCACATAGGAAATACGAAAAGGTCCAGAAAAAAATAGAAAAAATATAAACCAGAGGACATTTGAAAATGGCCTCAACTTTAAATGTTTCTCCTACCTACACACAGATCTATGGACAGAGAATGGGCACCTTACTAGATCAAGGTGTTTGAGCATAATTTTTCTATTATAACTAGATGATGATTCCCAGCACAAGCAAAGGCAACCCCTAGGTAGCCATGCTTAAAAACAAAAACAAGAACAGAAAACACTTTAAGAAGTATAAAGAAAGATGCTCACGCACTGTAGTACAAACAAATTTTACAGATTTAGACTAGGAAAGTTACTAATGGAAAGAAAAATAAAACAGCAACAGTAACAACTCTCTGAGGGGGCAAATGAGAATCTAGAGAAGTTAAAATATATTATCCAAAATGTCAATATTTTAATCAAAATTGCAAGGCAAGAAACAAAAGTGTAAACCATCCTGAGGGTGGGTAGGGAGTCAACAGATGGATTCTATTGTCACTATTATAAATATGTTCAAAGAAGTGAAGAAATATCATGTTTGAAGAGTTAAAAGCAAGCATGACAACAGTAAATCAACAGGTATAAGTGCTAAAAAAATATTGAAATTAGAACATTTATTTAAAAACTGAAGTAAATTTAACAGAAATGCCAAGACTTATGGGATAGTATAAAGCATATCTACAAACATTAAATAGGAATCAAAACAAAAGACTATATCCTGTATGATGCTGTCTATATACAATTTCAGAAAGACAGATGAAGTATTAGTAGTATGTAGTCACTCTGTTGTTGCCTGGAACTGAGGATCATGGAGTGGATCAATATCAAATGGGCAAAGTAAACTGATGAAGAGAGGACTAGTAGTGCCCTCCTCAATTTTGTAATAGAGCTTAGTAGAGATCAGGCAGTAAGTTTAATAAGACTTTAGTGAAATATATAGGAGCAGTAGAATGAAAATACAGCAAAGAAAATAATACTTGCATAGGCTCAATCTTCATGTTTTTTCTAGATCAGCTCCTTGTGTTACCTATGGCCTGTCTACATCGGAAGCATCTCAGTGCCTTAGAGAGTCTAAGCAAAATGATCCCTTGTCTTAAGAGAAAGATAATTTATTTTCCTCTATGAGGCTAAGATCTTCTTACCTCTTCTGCCACCTAACTGAAGTCTTTACTGGATAGACTGCAGGTTTATCCACAAGATGTGGTGTAGCTCCTTGTTCAATATTGCAGCCACACAATGGTTTGATGCCTCTTCAGATCTAAAAGCCTTCAGTTTTTCACTCTCAGATATCACCACAGGTAAGACATTAACATCCAATACACACTATTCTGCCTGTGCTTAATCCATTTGTTTTTAGTCTACAACACAAAAAGCTTCAAAACATCCAAGGTTCCATTTCCAACCAAAGTTGCCATGTTGTATAAGGGTTAAATGACATGTTAGGGGTAATATTTGTGAAGGTGTCATCACCATGCCTGGCACAGAAATGTGTGGGGCAAATGTTGTATCTCTCTCAAATTTTTTCCCAGAAAGAAATATTTGATTTATCAGTATGTCATGAAATGTTTTAATCAGTGACATGACTATATTGAATTTATGTTTTAAAAGGTTGTTCAAGTGTGGGGGAAAAGACTAATACCTAGGAAACTATTAATTTAAGATGGAGGAGAATGATAAAGGAGGATGATGCTATAGACATAGAAGCCAAAATGTAAGCCACACATATATGTTAATTTTTAAATGATTATATAGATAATAAAGAGGTTGTGATGATCTTTATGTAAGGAGAAAAGATCAAAACTGTGTTTTAAGGACATGTCTCTAGATTAATGTAAGGAAGATACCTAAGAATTGGAACTAGAACAGGGAGATGTTAGAATTTAATTGCCCAGGCGATAAATGCTTGAAGCCTAACTTGCAGTGATAGAATTAGTGGTGATAACAACAGTCTAGGATAACAATAGATAAGGATAGTTAATGTTATTGAATGCTTGGTCTTTGCCACAATGCCAGGTACCACTCCAAATATTCATTTAATTTTCACAACAATACTGAGTACTTCTACTATCCTCATTTGGCAGAAGTTAGTAACTGTTGAAATCAAATCCAGGCTAACTCCCAACACTGTGCTTAAAAACTACACCAGGTGGAACATTGTAAAGAGAGAATGACTGACTGGGAGCCAGTGGTCAAAGAACAGGGACGAGTGACACAGAGAGTTGGAAATAAGCCCTCAGGTCTTTGATTCTTTAATTCATTCTCTTTTTTTCCTTAGCTTGAACTTACACTTCTCATAGTATGGACCCTCTGGATTTTCCCCCTACTGAAACAGCTCTTAATGCAAAAGATATGTCATAATTCTTTCAAACATTCTGATTTAGCTCAATCTTGCTGAGTCCCTGCACTCTCTGGGGTTTGTGAGAACTTCCGTGTCAGTCATTACTGGAATTCCTCCTCCTCCACGGCAGTACACAAGAACCAGAAAAATGAGTGAGCAGCCTGTTTCTCAGTCTACGGTGGACTGCTTCGGCCAGTCTTTGTTACCCATCATCATCAGTCAGGCATGGCTCTGATGCTCACAGCCAGCATTGACATTGAGGGCTACCAAGGCACCCAGAAGTGAACATTCTTATATGGGCCTGTGTCACTGTGTGTGTATCTGTGTGTGTGTGTGTGTGTGTGTGTGCGCGCAAGCCTGTGTGTTACATGCTGTTGACTCCTGGTGACCCTATGAATGAGTGATATGCACAATGTCCTGTCTACAATAGCCCTACTCAGTACCTGTGAACTCATGCTTATGGCTTCTTTTATGGAGTCAGTTCATTGCATATTTAATCTTCTTCTTTTCCTGCTGCCTTCTGTTTTTTCCAGAATCTATTGTCTTTTCAAAAGAACCTGACCAACCTGGGACAGCCTCAGGCAGTCACTGAATCACCTTTGCGGTTATCTGATGAAATGCCAGGGTATCTCCATGCTTGTGCTCAGGAAACCCTTATTACACTCAATGATGGCTGCAAAGCCAAGGGCAGTGATCTTGGCAATTTGAATATTGCAAAGAGAAGACGTTAGGTGCTTCCTTTAAGTGAAAAACAAAGAAATTACTAAAAAGATATAATAAACATAAATTTATTGACACTTGACAAGTTTTGACACAAGTAAAAGAATACATGGTAAAATTTTACAATTATATTCACAGGTTTCTTACATTTCTGTCTTGCAAATTGAGAAAGGATGAAAAAACTCAGAGAACTAATGACATAGTGAATCACAGTTCAATTGTATTTCTCTAGACCACATCTTACATTTAGAAAGTAAAACAAAAACTGTCTCATTTGCAATAGCATTAAAACTGTAAATTAAATGGGAAAAATCTAACAAGATGTGAACTCTATTAAAATACATAAAACTGCCTTAAGGAACACTTTAAAAGACAAATAGAGGGAGAGATGCCATATTCATGGACATAAGACTAAAACATTATCTAGGTAGCAGATCTTCCTCAAATTTATTTGTACACTCAATGTCATTATTTCTGTTTTTCTCTTGTGGAAGTTGACAAAGTAGTATTTAAATAAATATGAAAAATAATAATGCAAACATTTTTGTAGAAAAAGATTGTTAGGAAGAATTAGTCCCAAGATATCTTGACATATTATAAAGCTTTAATAATTTGGAGATTGTGAAATTGAGGCAGGATAGAGTTGGGCACAAGAGAATCATAGAAAACAAGACACAGACCCACACTGTAATGTACGACAGAGGAACAAGGTAGGGCAAAGCAGAATATGGATATTCCAATAAATTGTGCTGAGCAATTGAGTACAATTTAGAATAAAGTAAAATTGGTTTCATGTCTCACAACATACAAAAAAATCCAGGTGGTCTGAGTTTTAATTGTAGAAAGAAAAAATATAAACCTTTTAGATGTTATAGAAGTATGTATTTAAGATTTCATAGTAGTAAATGATTTCCTAAACATGACACAAATGGCAATAGCAATAAAGGAAACCATTGAGAAATCTCCATATGACAATTTGTCTTTTAATTAAAAGATAACAAAAGAACAGTACAAAAACAAGTTGCAGAATAGATGACACTAAAATAAAGGATTAGAATCAATATATAAAAATCCCTCAAATTAAAAAAATTGATGATGCAATTTTAAAAAAGGAAAAAGATTTTCACAAAAGTGGATTTCCACATGGGCAATAAGGGCATGAAAAGTGACTTAACATTATTGTTGTTCATATAATTGCAAATTAAAATCACAATGAAATAGTGTACACTCATCAATCTAAAATTGAAATGGTTGGGAAAACCAACTGTTGATAAGGATGTGGTGCAAACTCTCCTGCACTGCTATGGCAACGTACATTTGTTTAACGTGTTACAACAGTGAGTACCACTTAATAAAACTGAAAAATGTACAAACATCTAATTCCCAGGAATACTGGCACATGTGCTCCAGAATACTTATATGAGAAAGTGAGTAGCATCATTGTTGATAAAACTGGGTACATTAAAGTTAATCATAAATAAAGAAATAAATAGTAAATTGTGATATATCCACACAACATAATTTTGAGCAGAGAAACAGTAATAAAAATTCTATATTATTAATATAAAATTCAAAAGCAGAAAAATCTAAATTCTATTGTTTACAGATACATGATTATATGGCAAACTATAAAGAAAAGCTAGGAAATAATTATCACAAAAGTTAAGATAGTGGCGAGCTCTAGATATTAAGTGTAGCAGGAGTTATTTTAGAGAGAGGTTTGAGGGCATTTTTCAGAGTGTGAGCAGTGTGCTATTTTTGGACCATTGTGTTCATTTTATTTTACTCATTTTATTATCCTGTCAATATGTGTTTTATTTATGTTCTATTTTATGAAAAATGAAAAAGAAAAATATTCATAGTACCAAGCAAAATATGTTTTTGAGAAAAATCTCTGAAGTTGTATCAGAACTTATATAGTAAAATAGAAAATGTTACTGAAGGATATTAACAAGAACCCAAATAAGTTAAGAATGTATCACAGTAATGAATTACAGTAGTCAGTATAAAAAATAGTTGCTCGTATGAGACATAATTTTTAGATTAGCCAAAATCACAGGAGAGTTTGTCATGTTCTGAAGTTTATTTCTAAGAAGAAAATTTCAAGAGTAGCCAAAATCATTTTAAAAAGTACAAATACATTTTGGTACTAAATTTTTCTTCTACAATGACATACTTCTGTTACCTTTAAAATAAAGTCAGAGGTCCTTAAAGTCCTTTACAGCTCACAGAATGTAAGAATACTTTCACTTTCTGTCTTCAAAAGACCTCTAAAGCTGGAAAATATATTACTTCTTTTAGCATCTCATTTCATCTGTATTGACTTTCATCTTTGAGGCCTAAACCAAATCTCCTGTCCTTAAGTTTCTAATTTTGTCAGCAATTTTTGTGCTATAAGGCTTCAAATTCTAAGTTTACATCATTCTTTTCACCTAGTTGGAAAAATAAAAATAGTGTATTCCAGAAGTTTCTTTCATTTTGGTTATGTTCCTCTAAAATCTGATTGCATCAGAGGGGCTGAATGAATGTGGAGGGTGGGTAGAGGGCAGCAGGTATATGGCAGTTACAGGGGAAAATCTTGTCTGGAGAAGTATATTTTCACTTTTACTGGCCCTGCCATTTAAATAGCACTATAACAAAGGGTTATTATAATCAACAATAATCTTGGTTTATAAGTTTGCTGAGCTCAAGCGAATGGAATATTTGTATAACACAATGTATGACTAGCACTATATGATCGCCAGGATATTTTTACTTACATCATTTTATTTTATTCTCTGAATTATGATTACCACTATGTTTCCACTGATTAGGAAACCCAGAGTGTTGACATGTATTGCCCAAGGACTCCACATTACAGCAGAACAAGCACTGGAAGTCAAGTCTTCTGAGGATTTGGCCAGTGTTTGTTCTTTATCACATATTCAAGTTTTTATTTGATACATCAAAATTTCATCATCACAAATGATTTGGACATCATGATAGAATTTATGTAACGCATTAAATTTTTAGGTTACCAGGTGATTTCTCTTGTGAAAGCGTACATTTCCTGCTATCTCCATTTGTGGTAAGTGGAAGGGTGGTCTGCCGAAGATGTCTTCATCCTAATTCCCTACACTGACTATGTTACAATACATGGCAAGAGGGAATTAAGGTTGCAGATGGAATGATGATTGCTGAACTGCTGACCTTAAGATGAAAGATTAGGCAAAATTTTCCAAGGTAATTACAAGGAGCTTTTAAATGTGGAGGAGCTGGCAGAAGAGTCAGTGTCACGTGAGCAGGACTAAACAAGTCATTGCTTGCTTTGAAAATGGAAGATACCATGAGGCAAGAAAGCCATGAGGCCTTAAGAGACTGGAAAAGGCAGGAAAATTAATTCTTATTGAGAGATTTGTTCCCCAACATCAAATGCATGGGGTGTTTTCCCACACCAGTTCTTCAATTTTCCAACACTTACTGGCTGTCCAACATTTCAATTCAATTCTGACACCAACTCCCAGAGTTAGCACAGACTCCCCAAGTTAAGGGGTCAGTCCCACAGTACCGCCCCTACATCAGATGCCAACTACAAATGCATTCCCCAAGCTGCCTGGTTGACTATAAATTTAGAGGTTCCTATGAGTCCTCCTCGGGTACCATAATTTGCTGGAATTACAAAACTCAGGAAGACATTTTATTTACTGATACTAGTATATTTTAAAAGATACAACTCAAGTACAACCAAATGAAAGATATTCACTGGGCAACTTACGTCGTAGGGAGGCACACAGAACTTCCATGTCCCATCTAGGCATGCCACTCTGGCAGCTGTGAGTCTGTTTATATCTGGTTTGTTAGTTTATTTTGTTCATTAGAGTTTCACATATTTTGTTCATTTTGTTTCACATATAAATGAAATCATATGTTATTTGTCTTTCTCTGACTAGCTCATTTCACTTAGTATAATAATCTCCAGGTCCATCCATGCTGTCACGAAAGGTAAGATTTCCTTCTTTTTTACAACCAAGTAGTATTTCATTCTGTAAATGTACCACAGCTTTTTTTTATCCACTCATCTATTGATGGGTACTTGGGCTCCTTCCAAATCTTGGCCATTGTAAATAATGTTGCAATGAACATAGTGGGTACATATATATTTTTTCAAATTAGTGTTTCAGGTTTCTTTGGATAAATTCCCAGAAGTGAAATTGTTGGGTCATAAGACAATTCCATTTTTAATTTTTTGAGGTAATTCCTACAGTTTTCCACAGAGGATGCACCAATCTGCAGTCCTACCAACAGTGCATGAAAGTGTCTTTTTTTTCACATCCTTACCGACACTAGTTTTTTTCATTGATTTATTGATGATAGCCATTCTGACAGGTATGTGGTGATGTATCATTGTGGTTTTAATTTGCATTTTTCCGATATTTAGTGACACCGAGCATCTTTTAATATGTCTATTGGCCATTTGCATGTCTTCTTTAGAGAAGTGCCTATTCAGGTCCTTTGCCTATTTTTTAATCAAACTGTTTATTTTTGGGGGTGCTGAGTTTTTTATATATTTTGGGTAGGGACCTTTTATTGATGTATTAATGAGTATGCTCTCCCATTCGATGAGCTGTCTTTTCATTTTGTTGATGGTTCCCTTTGCTGTGCAAAAACTTCTTTATATAGAGAAGCCTAAATATTCCACCAAAAATACTATTAGAACTGATAAATAAACTCAGTAAAGTAGCAGGATACACAATAAGTATCCAGAATTCAGTTGCATTTATATACACAAATAATGAACTATCAGACAGGGAAACTAAGAAAACAATCCCATTCACAATTATATCTAAAAAGAACAAAACACCTTGGAATAAATTTAACAAAAGGATGTAGAAAGCCTGTACTTGGAAAATTATAAGATACTAAAGAAAAAAATTGAAGATACAAATAAGTGGAGCATACACTGTGTTCATGGATAGAAAGAAATAACATCATTAAAATGTCCATACTACCTAAAACAATCTATATATTCAATGCAATTCCTATCAAGATACCAATGGCATATTTCACAGAACTAAAACAAATATTTCAAAAATTTATATAGGACCACAAAAGACCCAGAGTAGCCACAGAAATCTTGAGAAAGAAGAACAAAGTTGGAGGAATCATAATACCTAATATCAAACTACACTACAAAGCTATGATCAATCAAAACAGCATTGCACTGGCATAAGAACAGACACATAGATCAATGGAACAGAATAAGAACCCATGAATAAGCCCACACTTTTATAGTTAATTAATATTTGACAAAAGAGGCAAGACCATGCAATGGGATAAAGATACTCTATTCAATAAACGGTGTTGGGAAAATCAGACAGATTCATGCAAAAAGAATAAAACTAGACTACCTTCTTATACCACACACAAGAATAAACTCAAAATGGATTAAAGACTTAAGTGTTAGACTTAAACCATAAAAACCCTAGAAGAAAACATAAGCAGTAAAATCTTGGACATTTCTTGTACAATTGTTTTCTGATATATCTTCTCAGGCAAAGGAAACAAAAGAAAAAATAAACAAAAGGAACTACACCAAAGACTAAATATTTATTATACCACATTCCCCTAGAACCTCCAAAAAGAAACAAATCCTGCCAACACACCTTGATTCTAGCTCAGTGAGACCCATTCTGGACTTCTGACCTCCAGACTAATTTGATTACCACTAAAACCACTATGATTCTTTAAAACCACTAAATTTGTAGTAATCTGTTTGAGCAACAATAGGAGATTAATTTACTATTTTATGAACATTTGCAACAGATTATTACATTAATGTCATGAGGAAGAATTTCAGATATTAAGAACATAAGAACAGCTTTTGTTTTAGTTTGTTGGCTTGTTTTCTTGTTGTTGTATTTACGAAACACTATTTTTCACAGTAATTTTTTCTCTTGTATAGTTGTTTATATCAATGCAATGCAAAGTGACAGGATACTGCCATTTGAAGGAAAATACACTATTTTCAGATCAGATATCAGCTGTCAACTTGGATAGAGTGTATTGTTTCTGATATTTTACAGCCCAGTTCACAAAAATTTTACATGCTTACAATTCAGTTCTTGTGTGAAAAATTTGTTGAAATATGTAGCATATGGAGTGCACAATAGGAACCTATATGGACACAGCCTGAATATGTTATTTTGGGTCTGAATATACATAAAAATGAAATGAGAGATTAAAAAATACTCATTGAAGCAAAGGAAGTTGGTAAATAATTTACATTAATTAGGGCTCTCAACACAAGAAATGAATAAGTATTTTGTATTGCTTATTAATAATTCAGAATTTGGTGCACACTCCGTATCTGGAGCTCAATCTATGTAGTGTTCAGAAATCAGGAAACTAAATGTTAGTTAAGTCCTACCTTCTGTTGATTGTATTAGAAAGCTATCACTTAATTTGGGAATCTACAGATTATATATATATACATATATATATGTATATATATATATGGAAAAAGAATCCTCTTATTATACAAGTGAAACTGATTATCTGTTAAAATTCATTTTAAAGTAATTTATGTCCCTTTCAACCCCAGCAGAGGAAAATACAAAATATTCAGATTATTTTATTGATAAAAGGGATACAGATGAGTTAGTATTTCCTTGCACTCTAAGGTAAATGGAAACATAGAAAACTTAAGTCCATACAGCACCCTGGTAATTTGGGATTAAATAAATCACATAAAAAAACCTCTTGAGTTCTTAATTTGATCTGAAGAATAATGGCTTTTTAAAGTGAATAAAATAATTAGGCTGAAATATACTACTTCCAAAGTAAACATGACATTGAATAACTTTTTGTTTTCTTGTTAGGCAAAATGTATTATTTTTGTTAATATTGCTATGATTATTTATATTTATTCAAAATAGTAATCCACAAATTATTACATCTACAGCATTAACTAACATGTTTTAAAAAATACTTTGGGATTTACATGCTCTTATGTATATTACTTTACTTAATTTTCATAATTATTATTTAAGATAAGAGGAGTAGGGTTTTTTATTTGCTTTGTTTTTAAGCTAGGAAAGAAATGCTTAAGTTCTGATTTACTCTTTTCATATCAAATTTGGGTATGCAATTCAGTGCTAGGTACATTGAGAGTATCCAATAAATAATTTTTTAACCTATCTTCACCTTATAATTTTTGGATTTATTTTTCATAGTAAACCAAAATAATGTCACCAATAATCTAATTAATGGATTCAAATTACGTTGAAACCTACCTCCAAGCTCAGTAATACTATTGCCAGACAATTCCACTTCTCCTCTGATAAAAGCTTACCAGGGCCTCTGTGGTATGCTTGGCACTCTGTGCCCTGCACACACATCCCCCACGTCAGGGTGAAGATGAGCTGCTATCCAGCCCAGGGTGGCTTGGCAAGCAATGTCAGCCAGAAAGAAGAGCTGCCTTCTTATAATTAATTGTCCCAGAAGAGATGCCTTTTTGCAATTCATAAAAGACATACAGGCATCATATGTGTCTTGGTTTAAGACAACAAAAATATCTTATTAATTTAATTTACCTAATTAATCTGAAATCATAGTTACTAGATTTATCTATTGACTATAGTAGAAACATATACTAATAATTTTATATTAATATAGCTAACATTGTATAGTAACTATATGGTTTTATATCTCTCTATATAACTAAAATTGTTTTCTCTCAGACATGAAGATATTTGTAATGTTTTCTGAAATTTACCACTATGGTTGGCTTATAACATTTCTTTGTAAATATTTTGGCACAAAGATCCCATTTTCCCATAACAACATTATAAGAGAATGGGGACAAAGGTGATCACAATTGTATCCCCCTCTCTCTGAGTGTCATAAAGATGTAAATAAGCCCATAACCTGACATTTATAGAGGCTTATATAACCATATCAGCTTCATGGATGGAAAGCTGGAGTTTATTAATTCAAATGAGACCTAAGTAACAAACACTCCATTTAATAGCATTCCTCCAATCTCTGATCATAATGTCATCATTTAGGTTCAAGACCAGTGTTATTGCAATATCCTTTAATTATACTACTGATTGGTTGATTGAATTAACATTTATGCAATTCTTAATATGAGCCATACACTGCTCTAATTGTTTTATAAGTACTGACCCCCTTAAAGGTGATTCTTACACTTCCTATACTGTACCAAGTCAATCTCTATCATGGGTATTTTGACCATGCATTTATTAAGTATATGTTTGTTACATGCTTTGCTTTCTGCATATACCCCTCACTGTAGGCCCCAAATACTCTCCCAGTCTTCCAGAAACTATCAGCTTTGTAGAAGAGACTGACATCTTGTTGAATGGTAGCATGAATGTCGCATTTGATATTCCTCAATCCTGTTACTCTTTTTCTTAAGATTTTTAGCTCATGGCATATACATTAAGGATGGCAAGCAAAATGAAATCTGGGCAAAAATTTCATAACCCAAAGATGCAGGTGGTTTTTAAGCTATGTTGCAGTAATCAGCTAAGGCCTGAGATACCCCCATATAGATTTTGTCCACCACATTTATCCTCAGATAAATGACAGCTCCTGGTACCCACATCTACAAAGACAGCAGGACTGTTTCATAGACATGGGACAGGAAGAGTGAGGATAAAGACTGGACACACATCATCTTCCAATGTATCCACTGCTGAAAGGCAGCCTAATCAGTGTCCCCCTCTGACCCAACAGGGTAACCAGACCTTCTCCTTGGTAAAGGCCTAGAGATGCGGGATATGTCGTGTGTGTGTGTGTGTGTGTGTGTGTGTGTGTGTGTGTGTGTTTGTGTGTGTGTGTTTATATGTTGAAAGCAGCAAAGTTTTCCCTTTTCTGGGCATAGGAGGAGAGAGAATATGGGTTCTTTCTATCAGTGGAGTGAGGCACACGGTCCTGAAGGAGCAGACATAAAACCACCTGATCTTGACAGGGGAAATCAGAGACTTACAAAAACAGCAAATGGGAAGCTAAGATAGTCTATGCTTAATAAATAAGCATAAATGTTTGCCAGGAAGCCTAGAGAAGGAAAAACATATTTCCAGCATAAAGACCAGGAACAAAGCTATATAAAAGAAAAAGATTTTGGAGGTTCCAAGGAAATGCCATGGCTGGAAAAGGCTATATTTGCAAGGTGAGATCCCAGGAGATGAGGCCAAGTGTGAGGCAGGGGTCAGAGTGTGAACCAGTCTGGAAAGTAGAAATTGGGAAATAACCCTCATATGGTAGTTTTCAAAGTATGTGTCATGAATTCATGGAGTTCCATTGAGATTCTTGAAACCCCACAAATACCATTTAAATTGAAGTTTTAATCACTTTTTAAAACCTGTGACTGAAAGTTAAATAAACAAAAATAATATATCGAAAAATGTAACTCCCTTTGGATTGTCAATATAACTACAATCAAGTTATGTCACAGATTTGACTCTTCCTATGCAATTATTACAACTTCTTATGAAAAAAATAATTGATTAGGAAGTTTGCAGGGCTGTAGTGATCATCTTAAAATGTTCTGTCCCAAGCATGTCTACTCAAGTCAATCAGGAAATACTAAGATATGTTAAAACTACTTTAAGAACTTATGTTAAGATGTGTCATTATTTTATATAAATTTTATATCTATAAATGCTATACTTTTTATGTTTTGTGAGGTAAATTAATTACCCTCAATACTAGATGTGCATTTGTGCCTAAAACTAAGAAATGTAAAGTAATTGAAGAACTGTCTTTAAAATTAGACTATTTCAAGAAAAAATAACAAATTGAACTTTGCTGTCACCTGATTCAACTAGTGTTGACCCAATGACAATGCAAAGCAAAGTCAGCTGGTTCTGTGCTCACACAAAGGTACTCACAGGCAAAAATACTATGACCCTATTTATTTGTCTTTGGTATTTATTTTTAACTGCAATAAAACATCCCCTATACCACCATATTTTACACAGTAAATTTTGAAAAGCTTAAATTTGGTGATATTCAAACACCTGAGTATGTCACATGTGTTGGAAAAAGCTGAATTATCAAGAAAGGGGCTTATTAAATTTTCTGCTTCTGATATTGCAAAAATGTCATATGTCAGCTCTAGAAAATGTACTCTGTTAATTCATTCAAGAGAAAAAAATCCATTGTTTTTACTTTATGTGGTATTTTTCTCATGAGCTTATTATTTTGTGGGGATGCTTGATGCATGCAGAACTGTAGAAGAAACCATAACATGGGATTGAACTTGGACTTCCTCAGATCTAGCCAGTTGAAGATCATTAATATTTTTATAGTTTAAATATCTTGATTTCTAAAGGAAAAATGACATATAATGACATTTTAGTGTAAAGAATATATGCTTTACATGTTGTTGCAATTAATATAAAATAGTTGTCAATCTCCAATATTTTTATAAGTGACCAAACTAGCTAAATTCAGTGAATTACTCAGTGTTGCAGTCAGTTCAGGCTGCTATGACAAAATGCCACACACTGGGGTGTTTAAACAACAAGCAATTATTTCTCACAGTTCTGGAGGCTGAGAATTCCAAGTTCAAGGTGCCAGCAGATTCACTTCCTGGACTGCAGACAGCCACCTTCTCATTGTGTGCCCAGATGGCATTTCCTCAATGTGTGATGGTGGAGAGAGAGAGAGTGAAAGCTCTCTCTCTCTGCCTCTTCCTATAAGGGCAGTAATCCCATTATGATAGTCTTACCCTCATCATCTGATTGTCCCTCAAAGCCTATCTCAGAATATTATCACATTGGGGATCTGAGCTTCAACATATAACTTTGGTGGACACAAACATTCAGCCCACAATACCAAAAGACCATTCTGACACCCCTATGGTCACCTCCAGTTCAACTCACTGCCCAGTCCATGTCACAGCTGTTATGATGGGAAAAGAGTTGAGTGAAAAAAACAAAGAAAAAAAATAACCCTGTTGTTTCCTAAATGTATCTACATAGGTAGTAATAATAACTAGGAGGATGTTGTCTTTCAAAACAGCATTGGTTAACACCACAGAAGCTGTCCATTTTGTTAAGGCATGAGCTTTAATTATTTGTGATAGTTGTAGTGATTCCTAGCATTTCTATAACTCTACATTGGTGTTCTTGAGCTAATTTTAAAATTTCAAAGGAAACTAGAGATAATTGCTCTTTTATTTTCTAAAACCAAAATACTCTTGTATTAGATAAAGCAGATTATTATCAGTAAACCTAAATATGGAAACATCCTAACAGTAAAATTGTTCTAAAAGTACTTTTAAGAATAGTGTTTTTGCTTTAAATAATTGCAATGATAATGATTAAAAATGATTTTCTGGGATATGCTTTATTATGAAATACAGCATAAATATACTGGGCTTAACAAATAAATAAAAGGATGGTGAATGGTAGGAGTTGAATTTTTCACTTGAAGAGGACACTGAAAAGCAAGGGGGAAATGCAGCAACAAACCATGCTGTACTGCATTTAAGTCAGAGACATGGGTATGAGCTCATGTTTAGCTTATTACAGCTGCAGAGAGAGGGCTACAGAAATAACAAGAGGCATTTGCATGCACATGGTCTGTATGTTTTCATAGCTCTGTTTACTAAGAGGACCTTGAAGCATCCTTACAGTAATGTGCACTCCCAGTGCCCAGGTCTTGGTTTCTATCATCATCCTTCAATTAAGGAAACTGTTGTTCTTTAGATAAATGGCTTATTCTAGGACTCGAAGGCAACCAATATACAAGATGAGCCTAAAGCATTTTGGCATACCAGAAAATTAGAAGGTACCAAGAAAAAAGGAAAAAAAAATAAGAGGAAAAAGAAAAATGGGGCATGGCAAGGGAACACAGAGACCAACATGAAAGTACTCCCAATGGCCAAATTTGAATTTTCAAATGGAAGAGGCTCACCATGTGCCAGTTAAACTGTGGCAAAAAAGACTAAAGCATAAAATGACAGAATACTGAACTTCTAAGACAAAGAAAAACTAGTGTAAGTTCCTTGAGAGAGAAAAAGAGGACTTACAAAGGAAAGTGATAGATTGCCATCAAATTTCTCATCCACAACACTGGAATTTAAAAGACAGAGTCTGAGGAAAGGGACAGGAAAGGGACAGTGGAATTTTGTGCCTAGCCCAGCATTGGTAAAAATGCAAGAAGGAAACAAGTCCACATTCATATATTTCAAGTTCCAGAAAAACACCACTCACCAAAATAGTTTTCTTGGGGATGGGGTAAAGGAAGAAGAGGTGATGAGCAAAGGGAGGGAGAGACCAAAATATTCTACCCAAAGGAGAAAAATCTCAAAAGGTAATGATAATGTAATATATATGAAACAGGAGTGGGTAAAAGATCACGCAAAATTCAAATAAAAATAAACATGTTTGCAAACTATAAAAGTCTTTGCTAAAAACAAAGTTTAAAAATATCTAAGAGATTCAATTGCTGATTCTCACCAAAATGCAGAAGAAACATGAGCAGCTGAAAAATAAACACATTTACTACTATTTCTTTCAAGTTTCCAGATCAGTTAAACTATTTAAACCACAAAATTATAAACATCTACCTATATGAAGAGACCTTTTAACATTCATGTCTACTTATATTTTTGAATAAATAGTTTTTCTATTCTGTACAATCAGAAGTCCAAAATAAATTCTTTCCATGCTGAGATAGTATCAGACTTCATTATCATTTATAGTTGTTGATTGAATATTATTATAAAATACATTAAATTGTTAGTATTTAAAATATAATCTCACCATTCCTGTGTTCTTGCTTTGTAATAAGTATACATTACAAAGTTAAGTTTATAACATTTATACTACTAAAATAGTACTTTTTACTTATTTTAATCTAGGAAGTTTAAAGGCATTTTCTTTCAAAAAATGGTTGAAAACTGCAGCTATAGGAAAATAACTTTGAGCAGAAAAGTCACATGAACAAAATTGTGGCTTAAAAAATTCTGCTGGCAGTGTGGTAAGTGGGTGGGGCAGAAGAGAAATGTATGACACAGTACAAGGCATATAGTATCCTATTCCTGTTTTGATTATCAGACCTACAGTTTGCCAAACACTACCTGTATGCCTGGGTTGTACTGGGTCCAGCTCTTCTCATTCTCATAACCAGCCAGGCATGGGTTCCCCTCTTCAATCTAGTGACTTGGAGCATGGAAGTGACTTGTCCTGCCCAAGCTCTTTGCCTTACAGTGTGAAGTTGTTCTCTCACACTTCATGGTACTACTGTGTGCGACTTTAAACAAATAATCGATTGTAATTCTTTCTGATGTTATTTACTGCATTTGAAGCTAGAAATCAGTGAGTAATTAATATATATCTGTGGCTATATAGAAGAATAAATAGTCCTGGCTGGTGTAGCTCAGTGGACTGAGCTCAGGCCACAAACTAAAGGGTTGCTGGTTCAATTACCAGTCAGGGCACATGCCTGGGTTGCAGGCCAGATCCCCAGTGGATGCCATGTGAGAGGCAACCACACATTAATATTTCTTTCCCTCTCTTTCTCCCTCCCTTCCCCTCTCTCTAAAAATAAATAAATAAAATCTTTTTTAAAAAGAATAAACAAAAATGATCAACTCTCCCCAAATTCCTGTGATATTTTGGTTATTTAGACCGATATATTAACTGATTAATGCACATACTTTCGTAATTTTGGGGGGCTGTTTCTATTTGAAATCTGAGTCAACTCATGTTTCAAAATCCACAATTCAAAAGATTTTGGTAGAATTGTCCTTCATATATTTATATGTTGGTACTTTCTTTTGAGTAAACTAAAACTTCAAAAACAAGTTTTGGATTGAAAATTTATCTTAGTTCTTTTGAAGATAGTAAAAGTGAAAAATAACCCATATATTTGAATGCAGGATGCATTTAAGCACTCTCTCTTTTGCCCTCCCCTTCCCCTATTCTTCCTGTGAAGTATCAGAATAAAGGTCCCACATTTGAACTAAATCACCCACTGTGCATAGCTGATATCATAAGCACAGACGCATACACCTCATAACTGGCACTCTCACACCTTATCAGAACATTCTCATCTCAAAGGCGAGGATGTTAGAACCCAGGCTTTTTGTATGTGGTCGTATAAATTAAGGGTAAAGAGAAAAAAAGTACCTGGTGTGTGAGAATGCAGGGGTCTTCCAGGTTTGTTTAGGCTTCACTCAGCTTTAGCCTATTAAAGTCTAATTCATTTTGTGTTTTACCTGATGGTGAGTAAAGCAGCTGAACACTGTAGTTCTTTGTAATGCTGACATTTCCTTCATGCAATTTAAAATTAAGCCTTTTATTAGTCCAGGGCAGGCTGAGACAGGAAACAATAGAAGCTCAGGGAGAGTAATTATTTCTGTTTCATTGTGTAGGATGTTTGTGCTTTTGATTAGTTGTAGTATACAGTACTTAACAGCCAACCAATCTTACCATGATTAACAACTCACGAGAAGATTTTTATCCTAACAGTGCGCTGCACACTCATGAAATGTTGGCTTTATCTGTTTCTTGGTGACTTCAATCTTGTTTTAAAAATACCTCTTATTTTCTGGGGTGTTTGCAAACGACCATACTATCAGAAGCATGGCACAGTAAACAGCCAGCTTGGCAAGAGGGAATCACGATAAAAATGGATGCAAAAAGCTGTGGGTTGTGCACCATTAAGTGTTCTCAGTGTGTTTCTAATGAGCTTATGATGGCCTCACTGAATTACTGTTCCTACTCCAGCCCAGTAAATTACAGTATTTCCAAATTAAATCAGTGGGACTCAACAGAAGCCAGCCTTCATCGGGGTCCACATTTGTAAGAATTTTAAAAAATCATACTTAATCATATTTAATCATGTCCATTGTCTCCAGAGTATTGACTTGCCTTCCCCCTCCAAATATTTGGGTGTTAGAGATATACATAGTGGCTTTATGCTCAGGGAGAAATTTTATTTTGGTTCCTATTTTATGCAAGTGCAATTTTTATTCCACTCCTGGTCAGGCCAAACCACTTGCAATGTAAATTCAGAAGATGAATTCCAACTCAATAATCACTATTAAGTAATAAGATTATCATTATCACATTTGTGTATATGAGTTGCTAAATATGTGTAGCTTTCTCTTTTTTAAGATTTTATTTATTTTAGAGAGATGGGGAAGGGAGGGAGAAAGAGAGGGAATGAAATATCCATGTATGGTTGTCTTTAGCACACCCCATACTGGGGATATGGCCTGCAACCCAGGCATGTGCCCTGACTGGGAATCAAACTGGTGATGCTTTGGTTCACAGGCCTGCACTCAATCCACTGAGCTATACTAGCCAGGGCCAGTCTCTTTGCTTTTAAAGTGTTCTAAAAGCTGGGGTTTGGTAAATTACATATTGTTACATAGCAATAACTTTTGTGATTTGGGTTAAAAATGCCCTTTAAAAGCCTTGAAGAGAAACTACATGTATCATCTGCTGTGAATGAATAGATATGTTGTATAGATAAAGTAAGCCATGCCACGTGGATTAGCTCTCAAGAAAAAAAAATAAAATGCTACTAAGGTTTAAACTGGGAGAAATGAAATTTATAGAAAATGGGATAATGACTACATTTCTTTCATCATTTCACGTAACTGTTATGTCAGGCAATTAATACTTTTGGCACTTCTTGTCTAAGGGTTAAAGAAACATTACAAACTTTAACCAATTTGGTCTCACAGTTTTCCTTTTATAATTTTTATTGCTATCCAAGTACTTGGTTTTGGCTACACAGGAAAAAGGAAAAAAAGTGCCCCAAAGAACATTTAAGTGGAATTGACTCCCAGTTTCTATTTTCCAAAACCAGACAGTATAATCCCTGTCCATTAATGTATTAATTGGTTATCATGTTACCATTGGAGGGTTGAATTAGGCTATTTAATTTATTGTGGGAAATAAAATTCCTCCCTCCTTTCCCTCAGAATGCAACCATCATCCTGTCCAGCCTCTCCTATCTGGCTCCAACCAGCTTAACAACAGGACTTTGTACAGTTATAAATAAATGATTTAGGTTCTCGTTCCTAAAATGAAATGCAGCACAGGGCTAGCTTAGGAGTTGGCATCGAGTGTCCCATGTATGTGAAGCGTCAGTGTTGATTAGCACAGACAGGAGATCGGAAAACCATGAAGCACTTTTGAAATCTTGATAGGAAGTGACTTTCTCTGGATGCAGATTTATTGATACTGACAACACTGGTTTTTTTCCTCAATTTTTAAAAAAGTGAAAGTAGTGGTACATGGAAAAGTACAGAAACCAAATGAATAATGAAAAAAAAAACAGGTCAATAGAACTGAATGTCCCGGCTCCTGAAATAACCTGTGTATGAGGTCACAGGGGTGGGGACAGAGAGGGAGAAAAAAGAAAGAAGGAGGTGGGTAGGGAGGAAGGAAGGATGGAAAGGTTAAATACAAAATGCATTCAACAGAGTTTTTTAAAAATAAATATCCTACATAATTTTAAATGTTTGCAAAAATCCAGTCCTTGGGTCCATGTATTCCTTTAAAAGGAATGCCCATGATATTCAAAACATTAGGCTGAAATCTGGAATCTTTTGGGAAATATCATTGCACAATGATTTTATATAGCCACACACCAATGGAAGAGATTGATGTAATAATGAATCCCCTCAAAAAATAGCAGAAAGAAAAAAATAAATGTCCCTAAAACATTTCCAAAACTTTTCCAAATCTCAGTCTCTTGATTTTTTTGTTGTTGTTGTTGAGAAAAAAGAGAGCTTTTATCCAACCTTCCCAAATTTATTTGTGGTTAAGTGAAAAATTGAGTCACTGAATGGCTGAATTACAAAATCATCCCAGCCCTGTAATTCAATCTTCCTCAGTATCATGAAACACTTTCTTTAATGACACCACAAGGGAAAGAACTAGAAATCATACTCAACAAAAGTGGCGATATTTGGACTGGTCGGGATGCTGACCTGTCCTGTTTCAGAGCTGTGGTACTCACCTTTATGTGCAGGTCAGCAAGGTGTCTCCCAAGTTAGACAGGGCTCTTGTGGAACTGGCCCTGGAATGGCTCCAGCCCACTTGAATAGGCTTTCTGAGCCAAAGACAACATTTCCTTCTTTCTTTATGACTGTTCTGTCACAGTAGACACACTCAGAACAAGCAGACCTTCAACTGTATTCTTTCCCTGGGATAAAGCTCCCAGGTCCACTCATCCTAATCAATGCAGTACACAAGCATAGGATCTTAAAGGAACTAGGAACTGGCTTAAAACCTCTTTGTTTAACACACACAACATGTAAAATCAAAGTTGGGGGAAGGGTTGAAAGCAACTGAGGCACCACAGAAAGGAAGACAATGCTAGTGAAAGTCTTTGAAAATTGGTCATGGCCATGGCCACCTGCATATACAAGCCTTAAGAACAAAGAAACAGGTGAAAAATGTGCATACGGACAATATGAAAGAAGCAGGCCATTTGTCATTTCCTACTCCTTTCCCTCAGCATCTGTCAAATGTCCTTTGGAATTTCTCATTGGTATATATTGAGTTCCCTGGAGGGCACAATATATGTGGGGGCACAATAAGTATAGGTAGTAACTTCCATGGCCTGTCATGGGATGTGAGGCTACAAGGAGAGGGGGCATACCAATTTTAAACTTTCAGGATTATTTTTCAGAATGTGGACAAAATGTTGGAATGGTAATAGAAAAGCAGAATCTTTTAAAAAATGAAAACTCAATGCAAGGAAAAAAGCTTAGCAATTCCCACCCAAGAAATAATTGAGAAGTGGTAGAATGCTTTGGAAGTTATACTGTAATATTTGTTAAATGAATTTTTATTTGACATAATATTAATATAACCTCTATTATAAAGTTTGGGAAAGTTATTTGATCTGAAGGAGTAATAAATGAGGATAGAGATTGTGGCTTAATTCAGCATCTAGTGCCCCGAAAACTGTCATCCAGACATGAAAGAACAAATGAGCTGGTGGACATACAAACAAGTGAAGGCTATGGTGCCCTGTCATCATTCACTGCATCTCAAGTAGATCCCCAGCTTACTGGTGAGGTCAACAGTATTCTAGGTAGACCCGAGCAGTCTAGGCATCTAAGAGCCAGCCATGCCTTCATTCCTGGGTGTCTGAATCCCATAGCACAAACAGAAAGCATTTAGACTTGCTGAAGAAAACAATAATTTTGAGGACACAAAGAAATGAGGACACAGATGAATGGATGAGATAAAAGTGACAGGGGGTTCAGACTAGATTTTTAAAAATGGGATGACAAAAATTCCCGTGAAGCAATTCTACCTCATCCTTTAATCGCCCATATCACATGCAAAATATGTTGAGATCAAACTAAGTTTTGAGGGATCTAAAGGAAATTACTTTGTTCTCTGGGTTCAGTTCTGTCATCTATAAAGCTTAGGAAAATACCTGTCTCATATGCATATTTAAAGAATTGAATAAAATAAAGGTATGCAAGGATTTTATTCATATGCTTAAGCATAGCAGGGTGGTCAATAAACGTAATTTGCTCACCTTTATCACCCTGAAACAGAACCATTATTCAGGAAAAGAAGAAGAAAGTCTTGCTATCTTCTAAGAACAATGCCCTGGCACTTCCCAGAAAATGAATTTGGTTCAGTGTGATTTTTCTAAAACCTTACTGATGCCAATATAAATTTATAAAAAGTAAGATAATGTGGGTTTGGAACTTCGAAAAAGAGAAACTGGTGATACATAATGTAGTGCAGTGCTTAAATGTTTACACTTTAATTTTTATTGAATTTATTGCAGTCACATTGCTTAATAAAAGTATGTAAGTTTAAGGTGTACAATTCTATAGCATATCATCTGTGTATTATATTGTGTGTTTACTGCCCAAAGTCAAGTCTCCTTCTGTTAATTGCTTACATTTCAATTTGAACTGTTTAAACACCACCCATGAGACTGTATAGACTTTAAAACCACATCACAAATCACAGAATAAATGACTTTATTTTTCAGGCAAGTTTATTAAAGCTAGGCTGTTGAATGACAAGTAACTAGAGTAATCATGAAAACATTTTTTTGTGATTAAGATGGATGGTAGTACTCCTGCTTAAATAGTAGCCAGGCAGGTTATTATACTTTTTAAAAATATGTGATCTCTGGAATGTTTTCCCTTTTTAAATTAGTACTCTGATTGTTCATTCAGATAGAACATTAAAATCTACTTTATGGTATGTTTTGGTGGTTGAAAACAAAAGTTTAGACATATCAAAGGAATGTCTAAGATAACTGCTTAGTAAGACAACTCCTGAAAGGAGGAAAGAAACAAACATGTAATGGTCAATTTTATCCCCATTCAGAAATATCTCAGAAATGATATAGTTCAACTAGAATGATCACTGCATGTTGCTATTTATGTAAAAACAGGCAGATACATAACACAAAACTCTTAAATTGTATAATATATAGATGTATAAATTGTAAAAAATAAAGATTATGAAATAAACATATCAAACCCGGGTCTATTTAGAAAATACTGGAACTTTGGTGTTGAGAATAGGAGGACACAGCCGGACTCCACTGTGACGAGGGAAGTAGAGTTTATGCATGAAAGCCAGGAATCAGTACAAGTGCTTGTCCTGAATTCTAGGTATGAAACAAACAAACCAAAAAACTCCAGAAACTTCAAATATCCTGGCAGGAAAGTTAAGAAGATTTTATTTTAAAAATGAAAATTAGACATAAATATGGAAAATCAGATTCAGTATTACACTGTGTGCCTACTATTTCATTAGAATGAGATTCCTTATATTACTGTAAAATATGAATAGGCTAACAAGCTAATAGTTTTTGATGGAGAAGAGTGTCAGTGTACCATAATTTTCAAAATACTGATGGGTTTGTAAAAAGTTTGTTTTTATAATCTATAACAAAATAAAAACAATATAGGCAATGTAGTGACTTTTTTGTAAATTTATTTCCTCAAAGGACTGTTCTTTTTTATCAGAATATTTTCCTTCTATTTATGTTACAAAAGCTTTTTCTTTTATAAAATGGATGATAATAGAAGATGGTAATCATTTCTTTCTTCCCTAATATTTTTGCTTGGTAAAATAGAAATTGAGCAAACTTGTATTAGCTGTCTGTGAACTTAAAACTGTTTCTGGTAGATTGATATTTTATCTTTATAAAATGTCTTTCTTAATCTTTAGCAAAGATATAGCCTAACCATTTACTTTATATGCTTTATATAGCTGTGTCAGTTTACTTGCAGATATTAGCCTATGTCTTTTCTCATTTTTTTCCTTTCACTTTTCTGTTCTTATCTTTTAAGATGTACTTTTGGTAACAGCATATACATGGATTTGTTCTTTTAACCACTATAACAGCATCTATCTTTTAACTGGAGTATTAACTATATTCATATTTGATATGTTTACTGAAATATTTGTGTTGAAATTTACATTATCCTACTTGGCTTCTAGTTTTTTATCTTTTCTTAGTTCTCTTTTCTCTTCTTCTGTGTCTTCTTTTAGGAAAAAATCAAGAATATTTTGTTCAAATTTTCTCCTGTATGAACTATTGGTTATACATTTTTATTCTTCATTTTAGTTATTCCCATAGAGATAAGAACATTCATTTTTCATTTATTAAAGATAAGTATAAATTAGTACTTTTACAGCATCCCAGATGATGAAAGACCTTCGACTATTTTAAATCCATTGGCCTTCTCATACTTTTTTTGTGCTATTGTTTTTATGTAATTTATTTCACTTCTATGCCTTAGTTTGACTCCCCTCTTTCCCTTCATGTACACACCTGAAAAAAAGAACACAACAGATAATGGGACAAGAATTAGAGCTCAGATATTTTACTTAAAAAGTGATCCTAGAAAAGTAAATGGGCACATGAATAAAGGAGAAAAGCAATAAAGTATACTTTAATAATCAGACCACAGTTTGGGGGCCTTAAATGTGTTAGGGGCTATACTGGATTGAATAGTGGCCCCTAAAAAATGGGTCTTTATAGGCATAATTAATTTAAAGATCTCAAGATAGAGGGAATCATCCTGGTTCAGGACACAGCCTAAATACAATAATGAGCACTTTAAGAAGCAGAAGAGGGAGAAGACATGTACTGAGCAGGAGAAGGCCAAGTAAAGATAGAGGTAGAGATTGGAATTGTGCAGCTACAGACCAAAGAACTTCTGAACACACCAGAAGCTGGAAGAGGCAAGGTAGGATTCTCCTCTAGAGTACTCACAGAAAACACAGCCATACTGGCACCTTGATTTAGAACTCTCCAGAACTGAGAGATTAAATTTATGTTTTTTTAAAGCACAAGTTCATAGTAATTTATTACAACAATCCTAGAAAACTAATACATACACACTTTCTTATTGGAGTGTGGGGTACCACTCTAACAAGGACCAAAAAAATGTGTAAGTGGCTGCAGAACTGGGGAAAGGGCATAGAATGGAAGAAGTTTGAGAAGGAAGATAGAAAGAGCCTATACTGGCTTGAAGAGACTTTTGGTAGGCATACAGATGGACGTTAAAGCCATTTCTGGTGAGCTCTCAAAAGGAAATGGTGAGCATGTTGCTGGAAACTAAAGAGAAGGTGATCTTTGTTTATAGCAGTACAAAACTTAGCTGTTTTATTGTATGGAAAGTAGAACTTATAAGTAATAAAACTGGATATTTGGCTAAAGAGATTTCTAAGCATAGTGTTATAGTTTCTCCTTGCAGTTTCAAGTAAAATGTGAGAGGAAAGAGATAAATTGGTAAGCAAAATGGAAGCAGTACTTGATGACTTGGGAGGTTCTTGGTCTGTTCAGATTTCAAAGGATGCTAAAATTGAGAAATTCATGGTAAGAAAGTCTGTTCTGGAAAGAAGGTCAGTGGTATAACTGAACAATCGTATGCTGAAGAGATCAGGCATGATCCACTCAACCATCTCAGCAGAAGCCAGGAAGAGATGCATTGAGTTATCCAGGAAAGGTCTATGGAGGACCTTTCCTAACACCATAGACCCGCATGACATGAACAGGAGATCCACAAAGTGTTTGAGAATGCTATTTTAACAGTGGAAAATTGTAACCCACCCCACCATTCTCTTGACATTGTTTCTGTAAGTGTAGACTCTGACTAATATGTAGCTTGTAGATAAGAACCATGTGTGTATAAGAAACCTCTGGACTAGTTTCAAAAGATACAGACCCCAACCTTCAAGCATCCCTGCTCCAGCAGATTTGCTGACCTTCAACCGTGGAGGTAGGATGATGTAAAACCAGGATGATGTGAAGCCAGGATGACATGCACCAGACAATCACTCGCTTTATTGGAACAAACTGTGCTCATCTGCACATAAAGAACTTTGCAACTCTTAATCTCTTGATCTCTTTGTTCTACTTCCCTCTCCCTCCTTATAAAAACCTCTTCCTCCACTAACAGTCAGAGATGGGCTTTGACACGTGAGTCCCCCATATTCCAGGAGATGGGCTTTGAGACATGGGTCTCCTATCTTCTAGATAGCCAGCATCTGCAAATGAAGTACTTTTTCCTTTACATCAGCACCTGCCTCTCAGATATTGGCTTTTGCAGCAGCGGACAGCCAGGCCTGCTTTTGGTTACATTATAACAGCAGAAACATTGTCAGCTTGAACTAAAAGAAGCAAACATAAGACAAAATGAGAGAGTGCTGTCAGGTTTCCAAATTTGTACAGTCAGAAAATGGTCCAATAGGCTATTCACCTGCAGACACATGCTACCCTTCAAGAAAAAGAAAAAATGGATGGTAAAGGCCAGCAGATCCACCATGGGCCCAAAGGGTAAATCATAGGGCCACAGAGGAATATTCTCAGGCCTTGAGAGCTAATGGTATTTTTTTCTGAGGATTTTTAAACTTGCTTGCTTGCACCTGTTGACAACCCCTATTCCTTCCAGTTTCTCTCTTTCAGAATGGGAATATCTATTCTTCACCTCCCCCACCATTTTATTTCAGAAGTAGAAACTCTAGCTTTACAGTTCCAAAATGAAGAGAAATTTTTCACCAGTATGAATCATATTGCAGAGCCTTCGATGATTTAGATAATGAGATTTGGGGATTTTTGAGCTGTTGATTTTTTTTTCTTTAAATTTATTTTATTGTTGTTGAGTACAGTTGTCTCTATTCCCTCCCCCCCACTCTCTCCAACCCCAGCCATCCCCACTTTCCACCCTCGATCCTACCCCCATTTGGCTTTGTCCACGTGTCCTTTATACATGTTCCTGAAAACCCTTCTCCCCCTTTTTCCCTCATTATCCCCTCCCACCTCCCCCTCTGGTTAATGTCAGTTTGCTCTTAATTTCAATGTCTCTGGATGTATTTTCCTTGCTTATTTGTTTTATTGATTAGGTTTCACTTATAGGTGAGATCATATGATATTTGTCTTTCATCACCTGGCTTATTTCATTTAGCATAATGCTCTCCAGTTCCATCCACGCTGTTGCAAAGGGTAGGAGCTCCTTCATTCTTTCTGCTACATAGAATTCCATTGTGTAAATGTACCATAGTTTTTTGATCTATTAATTTACTGATGGGCACTTGGGTTGCTTCTAGCACTTGGCTATTGTGAATTGTGCTGCTATGAACATTGGGGTGCATAGGTTCTTTTGAATTGGTGTTTCAGGGTTCTTAGGGTATAATCCCAGCAGTGGAATTGCCTATTCAAAAGGCAGTTCCATTTTTAGTTTTCTGAGGAAATTCCATGCTGTTTTTCACAGTGGCCACACCAATCTGCAGTCCCACCAACAGTGCACTAGGGTTCCCTTTTCTCCACATCCTCTCCAACTCTTGTTGTTTGTTGCTTTGTTTATGATGGCCATTCTCACTGGCATGAAGTTGTATCTCTTTGTGGTTTTAATTTGCATCTCTCTGATGGCTAGTGATGCTGAGCATCTTTTCATATGTCTCTGAGCCCTCTGTATATCCTCCTTGGAGAAATGCCTGTTCAAGTCCTTTGCCCATTTTTTAATTGGGTCATTTGTCTTCTTACAGTGGAGCTGTGTGACTTCTTTACATATTTTGGAGATCAAAGCCTTGTCTGAGGTATCATGGGCAAATATGTTTTCACATATGGTTGGTTCTCTTTTCATTTTAATGCTGTTTTTTTAGCCATGTAGAAGCTTTTTATTTTGTTGAGATCTCATTTATTTATTCTTTTCCTTATATCCCTTGCTCTAGGGGACATATCAGTGAAAATATTGCTGCAAGGAATATCTGAAGTTTTCTTGCCTATGTTCTCCTCTAGGATTTTTATGGTGTCATGACTTATATTTAAGTCTTTTATCCACCTTGAATTTATTTTTGTGCATGGTGTAAGTTGATAATTGAGTTTTCATTTTTTTTGCATGTAACTGTCCAGATCTCCCAGCACCATTTGTTGAAGAGGCTATTTTAGATGAGATTTTAGACTTAGAGTTGGGGCTGTAATCGATTGAGACTTGGGTGGAAGATGGGATAGGGTAAACATAGTTTAATATGAGATAGATGTGAATTTGGGTGCTTCAGAGGGTAAACTACAGAGGGTAGTATGGTGGTGCCAAAAAAAGCTA
This sequence comes from Phyllostomus hastatus, assembly GCF_019186645.2. Classification (NCBI taxonomy): domain Eukaryota; kingdom Metazoa; phylum Chordata; class Mammalia; order Chiroptera; family Phyllostomidae; genus Phyllostomus; species Phyllostomus hastatus. The sequence goes on along the minus strand of NW_025334017.1, from coordinate 5,541,947 downwards.
CGTCCACCTTATCTGGATACTGTGAACATAATCTAGTTTGGAAAAAGGGTCTTTGCAGATTTAATTAAGTAAGGCATCTTGAGATGAGATTATTCTGTATTACCTGGATGTGCCCTAAAGCAAATGACAAGTTTTCTCATAAGCAGGAGAAGCAAAGACACACACATGGGAAGAAAAAGCCACATGCAGATACATACAGAGCCTGGAGATCTGCAGCCACCAGCCAAGGAACACCTGGAAACACCAGAAGCTAAAGGAGGCAAGGCAGAATTTTCTCCTAGGACCTTGGGAGGGAGTGAGAGTGAAATCTTGCCAACACTTTGATTTTAGACTTCTGGCATCCAGAATTATAAGAGAATAAATCTCTCTTGTTTTAAGCCATGTTTGTGGTAATTTTTTATAGCAACCCTAAGAAATCAATATAAGAGTCCTCTGTGAAACACACCACAGAATCTTTTTATAAGATGTTGGAGGGGTTGAAGAAGTTATCCACTGATTCTCATTTGACACTGTTCAGTAGCCCAGAGTACTAACTCCCTAAACTTCTGGGCAGGCCTATGCACAGCCAAGGTGGCCATGCTTCACTGATGCTGGAGAAAGACCTCAAGGCAGAGAAGAGGAGATCAGGATACATGAGGTGGAAGATCTGTTAGTATGAGAGAACAATCAGTACCTTCATGGAAACTCAGGTGATCCAAAGGACTCTGAAAGAGGATATCAACAAGGTCTATTATAATCACTTATGTTTCAAAAGATATTATCATTATTTTTATACAACCTACTCAAATTTATCAACATATTTAATTTGTTTCATTGATTTATATTCCTTCTTGCATTTTTATAATTCCATCTGAAATCATTTTTCTTCTAAGTAAATGAAAGCCTTCCATATATTGTAATACTGTTCAAAGGGTAAAAAGTTCTGTCAGTTTTTGTTTGTATGGAGATGAATTTATTTTATTTTTTTAAAGACTATCTTGGCTGGGCATAGATGTCTAGATTGGCAGTTATTTTCTTTTGCCACTTTCAATGTTCTATTTCCTCTAACCTTTATCCTTTGTTTGAAATGTTAGGTAACAGTCTTATCTTTGCTCCTTTTAATTGAATTACCTTTCCTCTGGATAATTTTAAGCTGTTTGTGTTTGTTTGATTTTTTGCATTTTAAAAATGCCTAGTTTCTTTTTATCCTGCTTGAGTTTCATAGTACTTCTTGAATCCGTAGCTTGGCATCATTTTTTTGTTTTAGGAGGTTCTCAGCCAGTATTTCTGCAAGTATTGTTTGCATTCCATTCTCTCTTCTCTCAGTATGGAATTCTGATTACATACACATTAGACTTTGTATCTTATGTGGCTTTGATTCTTTTTTTTTATATTTCCTATTATTTTTTTCTTATGTGCTTGTATGTGGATATTTTCTATTCACTCATATTTCAGTCCCCAAATCCTTCATCTATTGCACTGTTTGAACCATTTATTATATTCTTCTGTGTTTCTGAAAGCTATTACAAGCTGTTCAATTAGTGTGTTCTTCTAGTTCTAAAATGTGCATTAAAATTTTAAATCAATTCCAATTCTATGTTACAATTTAGGTGACAAGAATTTTAGAATTTTATCAGGGAACTTTGATGTATAGAACTATCATATTCCAGGGTATTTCTGCTATCTCCAATATCCAGGTTGTGTATTGATCTGTTTCTGTTGCTCATTTTTCCTCTTTATTTTTAGTCAGTTGGTCCTGACTTTGTTTGAAGATCTGGGTTGCACTATCTTCCTCCAGTGAGGATTTGCTTTACTTCTATAAGCAATTAGTATAACACTCATCTTCCTCATCCAGTAAAGGATTTAGTCTGTGTAAGAGCTGCTGTAGACCTCCTGCTTTTATTCCTAGGTCTAGCCCTTCTTAGTGATTGACTGGAATCCTGGGGTAATTTTCTCCTTAATGGGCCCTGAATCTCCATTTTTCTTTCTTCTTCATCTGGTTTGAGACAGTTGAAAACACTGCTGAAATTTCTAAATGACAGATCTCTGCCTATCTTTTCTGTTCCTCATATGATGCAGGTTAGGAATTAGAAAGCACCAGGTGGGGAAGAGAAGCAGAGATACTTAGACCTCACTTTAAACCATTTATCCTTTCTCTGGAATCTTGGCCTCTTAAAATCCAGTTCTATAAAGTTGTTATTCTCTTGGTCATAAAACAACTATTTGCATGTTTGTGTTTATCCAATTTTCATTTATTTGTTTTTGGTGGAATCATTGGTCTAAAACAAGTGACTCTTGTAGTAGGAAATCAGATTGTTGTTTTAAGGTGGACATTCTAATTTAGTGTATGGTTACAGTGAATAATACCAGCAGTAAATGCAGAAACAGTTTTTATTGAATGTCTCTGGAGCTTTTGTTTTTCTATTAATAATTGATATTGTAAGTACACATGAAATACTTTTATGAAGATAGAAATAACAAGAAAAAAAGCCTAAAGACTTCAAAAACGTATCTGATATATAATCCACTCTTTTATTTAATTCCCCAAAAGTTACATTAAAACACCAAGATGACTATCTTTTTAAATTAACACTTTAACTTATTATTTGAATTAAAGCTGAAGTTTTAAACAAATGTTAATTTCTTGTCATCATGTGCTCAGTATTTTTTTAAGCACTAAGAACTGGAAAATGGAGAAGGTAAAAGTGGGGGGAAGAGATATAATGAATAGTCCTTTCTACCAGTGAGTTTACAGTCAAGTTGGTCAGCAAAATAAGTATAAGAAACCAGTGAACAAATAAATGTGAATTACATCACACTGATTGTAAGTATAAAGAGAATAATAATATAAAAAAGACTCACAGGGCAAGATACTATCTAATGAGGTGTTAGAGCTCTTATTATAATAAATTCATTTGATTATTTACAACCAAAATTTCTACTACAATAGATTAGTCTCATATATTTTTCCTCAGGGGAAAAATCCTCCTTTACTCAACATGTTTATTCTTATGATACTCATAATCACCATTACAAGTTCCAGAATGAGAAACTGTACAATCAAGTCTGCACAGAGAATATTTTATTTAATAAATAAGCACTAGGAACAAGTTCTCTCTTTATGAGGTTACCACTGTCAGGAAATAAAAGATTGGGGCACTTGCTAATATAATTACTTGTATTTTGTACAAATATCAAATAAAAAGTTTTTTGTTCATGATAAATTTTACAAGAAAACAAATATTTCCTTTGGTCAAGGTATTAGGAACTTAATTATCCTAATTCATTTTTAAGATTACACACTTTCATTTTCATATTTATTTGTGACTTTACTCTTAAGCAAAGTATCAATAATAATATATCAAGGAAATGCTTTATTTTTAAATAACAGTAAGACTGTGGGATTTAAATATAGATACTTTATAAAGATAACAGGTATTTTTATGATACAGCCATATTTTATATATAAAAATCTTAGTTTATTCTGAAATATAACTAAGTAGAAAAGTATTATAAATATCATTTACAAATGTCTGCATTGATACAGCATTATGTTAAATGCTATAGCAGAAAAAATAAGGTGAAATATTGACTTATGTGAATGTATGTACAAGTACATATAACCATACACATATTACATATACAAAGTATTGGTGTAAAACCTGGTTAATACAAATGACAAGCACTTATAAGACATAATGGAAGGAAAAAAAGCTTTGATAGCTGTAGCAAAATAGCTGAAGTATTGAGATAAGTTTAACCAGTAATTGGCACCATCTATAAAAATAAAACTTTAAAATGCTGAAAAACACAAAAATATTTTCATTGAAACAAATGGAAAGTTCTGCTATACTTGTTTTTAAGTTTGTTTTTTAATTACAGTTTACATTCAATATTATTCTGTATTAGTGTCAGGCATACAGCATAGTGGTTAGACAATCCTATCCTTTACAAAGTAATTCTGCATATTTCCAGTACCCACCTGGTACCGTACATAGTTATTATCATGTTATTAACAATATTCCCTATGCTGTACTTTACATCCCCATGACCAGCAATTGGTACTTCTTAATCCCCTCACCATTTTTACCCATTTCTCCAAGCTCCCTCCCCTCTGGCAACCATCAGTCTGTCCTCTGTATTTGTCCACATATATAAAATATCCTATATTTAACATTATTCACTGAATTACCTTCTGATATTTCAAAATCTTTTGAAGAGACTTATTTTCACCTTTACAGGAATGGTGAAAATTATTGTATCACATTTAAAAAGAATGAGTGAGAATTGTATGTATCTTAAGAGATCAAAGGTGTTTAAGATATGCTTTTATGGAAAAAATAAGATGAGCACTATGGTTTTGACAAGTTACATGTTATGAGCTGAAGTGTGCCCTCCTCAAATTATATGCTGAAATGCCGAATCCCAGTGCCCAAGAATGTGACATGTGTGGATATAGGGCCTTTAAAAATGTGATTAAAACTTCCAGCCAAGATGGAGGCATAGTTAGATACACTTTGCCTCCTTGCACAACCAAAAGAAGGACAACACCAAATTAATATAAAAAATAACCAAAACTGCCAGAAAATTGAATTGTATAAAAGTCCAACAACCAAGCAGTTAAAGAAGAAACATTCATCCAGACCAGTAGGAGGGATGGAGATGAGCAGCCAGGGCAGAGAGAACTCGAGGTAAGGAGGCAGCTGGCAGTCCTTGTGGTCCCACATTTCCGTGTGGATAAACCAGGAGGAACAACTGAGGAGCAAGAGAGACCACACAACCCAAGGTCCCAGTGTGGGGAAATAAAGCCTCAAAACTTCTGATTGAAAAAAACCTATGGGGGTTGAGGTATCAGGAGAAACTCCTGACCCCACAGGAGAGTTTGTTGGAGAGACTCACAGGGTCCTAGAACATACACAAAGCCACCCACCTGGGAATCAGCACCAGAGGGACTCAGTTTGATTATAGGTAGTGGGGGAAATGACTGAAAGCTGGCCCAGAGCTGAGCAAGTAGTATTGTTCCCTCTCAGACCCCTCCCCCACATACAGTGCTACAACACAGCAATGTGGGTTGCCCCACTCTGGTGAATACCTGACTTTGTCCCTTGCAACATAACAGGTGCACCAAGACAACAAAATATGGTCCAAATGAAAGAACAGATCAATGCTCCAGAAAAAAATACAACTAAGTGATGAAGAGATAGCCAACCTATCAGATGTACAGTTCAAAACATTAAGAATCAGAATGCTCATAAAAATGGTTGAGTATGGTTGCAAAATAGAGGAAAAAGTGAAGGCTATAAAAAGTGAAATAAAGGAAAATATACAGGGAACCAACAGTGATGGGAAGAAAACCAGGATTCAAATCAACAGTTTGGACCAGAAGGAAAAAATAAACATTCAAACAGAACAGAAAGAATAAACAAGAATTAAAAAAAAATAGTGAACAGAGGTTTCAGAACCTCTGGAACAAATTTAAACACTCCAACATCTGAATCATAGGGGTGCCAGAAGAAGAGGAGGAAGAGCAAGAAATTGACAATGTATTTGAAAACATAATGAAAGAGAACTTCCCCAATCTAGTGAAAGAAATAGATTCCAGGAAGTCCGGTAAGTTTAGAGAGTCCCCAAAAAAATTGTACCCAAGGAAGCACACACCAAAGCACATCATTACTTTATCTAAGATTAAAGATAAGGAGAGAATCTTAGAAACAGGAAGAGAAAAGGAGACAGTTACCTACAAAAGAGTGCCCATAAAGCTATCAGCTGATTTCTCAAAAGAAATCTTACAGGTAAGAAGGGGCTGGAAAGAAGTATTCAAAGTCATGAAAGGCAAGAACCTACATCCAAGATTACTCTATCCAGCAAAGCTTTTGATTAGAATGGAAGGGCAGATGAAGTGCTTCCCAGATAAGGTCAAGTTAAAGGAGTTCATCATCACCAAACCTTTATTATATGAAATGTTAAAGGGACTTATCTAAGAAAGAAAGATAAAATACAAACAGTAAAATAACAACAAAGTCATTACTATCAACAACCAAACCTAAAAAAAAACAAAAATGAACTAAGCAAACAACTAGAACAGGAACAGATTCACAGAAATAGGGATTACATGGAGGGATATCAGTGGGGAGCAGGAGGGAGGAGAATGGGGAAGAAGGTACAGGAAATAAGAAGCATAAATGGTAGGGATAAAATAGACAGGGGGAGGTTAAAAATAGTATGGGAGATGGAGAAGCCAAAGAACTTTATGTACAAACCATGGGTTTGAACTAAGGTGGGGGAGTGATGGTGGGAGGGGGCGTACAGGGTGGAGAGGAATAAAGGAGAGGAAAAATGGAACAACTGTCATAACATAGTCAATAAATTATATTAAAAAATTAAAAAATAAAAATGTGATTAAAGTAAAATGAAGTCATATAGGGGGCCCTAATCCAATGTGGTGGATATCTTTACAGCAGAAATTAGAACATAAACAATAGAGACAAACTGAGGGGTGGTCATATGAGGACAGACCCAAGCACCTGAAAGTCAAAAAAAGAAATCTCAGAAAAGAACCAAACCTGTTAACACCCTGATCACAGACTTCCAGCTTGCAGAGCTGTTGGTTAAGTCACTCAATCTGTAGTCTTTTATTAGGGCAGCCTGAGCAGACTAAGACTCTACCATTTGTGAAGAGAGAATATAGATGGATATGCACATGTATTTGCTTCTATATGTACAGAAAATCTCCTGAAGGTTACAAAAACTGATTGCAGGACTTCCTCGGGGAAAAAATAATTGTGTTGTCAACAAAAGGTGAGAGAGAGTCTTGTGGAAAGAGCAGTGCCCTTGGAACCAGAAGAAGAGTTTGAGTAGCAGCCTCTGTCCATTTGTTACCATGTTACCTGGAGGAAAACAATTTAGCCATGCAGCCCCTCAGCTTAACATCTTTAAAACAGGGTACAGTTGAGCACTAAATGACTTCTTAGTATCTACAAGTGAACATATGATTAATGTTATATTATGTGAGTTTTTATCTGCTCAGGAAAAAAAGTGACAATTTAGGAAATGTTAACACATGAACATTCAGTATGTAACCAAAGGGTTAGCATTGTATCTGTCCTAAAGACTAAAAGTTCAGGAGAAGCTGAGGATGGCAGCATGTTTTAGCTCTGTCCTAAGCAAGGAAAAAACTGAGAAGTATCCTACTGATTATGGACAGATGGTATAAAGTTAGAAAATAGGAAAGAGGGAAACGAAATAGGAACCTCCTATTTTATTCTGTCCTTCCTGTCAAAGAGAATGATCTTCAGACTGGAAAGAGTGGAAAATATATTGGATACGGGGAATTGAAACTGAAAGATAAGTGAAGAGATTGTAAGAGAGCACACTGCTACTCAAAATGAATCCAATTTTCTGGACCCAGATGAATTGTTCTGAGGTACTGAGAGAACTTGTCGCACAGAGTCTTTGGCTACCATCAGTAATCATTAGGAGACAGCAGAGAAGAATACAGGTTATCCGGTTTCAAAGTTCAAGGAGGTACCTCAACAAACCATAGATGTTTCTCCTTTCTCATAGTATTCTTTTGTATCTCAGACTTGCTATGTTGTTATAGAATACAGGGAAAAGCTGTAGAGGAAATCATTAATTACTTGAGATGTGGGCTTGTGGAAAGGAAATCAGCAGTCATGAGAAACCAGAGTGGGTACACACCAAGAGTAAAGCATGGTTGACCTACTGCAGAGTTTATCTGTTGCTCTACTTTGTTCTCACAGATCATGTACCCAACGTCTCTACTACGGTTCTTGTGATGTTGTAACGTATTTGCTTATGTACATGTTTTCCTAAGTCGACTGTGAGCTCCTCAGGTATGAATGACACTCTATTTTAGGGTTTGAGCTTTTAACATTCTATTTGTTTTTGAAAGTTTAGGATCAGTATCAGCTATAGACAGAGTACACATGAGCTTCGTCAAGGTATTTGACACAATTTCTAATAATGGATGCGAGGTTCCAATGGGAAAAAAACTCTACAATTAGGATTTGTAACTTGTTAAGTTGCATTACCCAAGGGGAATAGTTAAATGGATTTTAACTATGGTAAGATCTCTATGAACCTTTATCTTCAGCCTAGCTGTGTTTGAAGTTGTAGAAGTCATATACACAAGAAGTGTATATGAAAATTTATTGATCATCAATATTTATTGAGTACCATGCTAGGCTTATGTTAGGGATGAAATAGTGGGCAAGGTTGGGGAAATAGTTCTTGCCATTGGAACATTCTTGGTCTCACAGAAGCAAGAGATAAGTACATTTAAATAAAATAGAAGACATGTCAGTGAAATCTCCAAATTTCTGCATAGGATTGCTTAGGTTTGGTGATCTCCCTTAAGGAATGCCTCTGACTGATCTTCAAGCTACATTCGCACAGCAAGAACTGATTTTACTTTGCTATAAATTTATCTGAGGGATGTTTGGAGTGGGAAATAACCTGGAAAATTATGGAAATGTGGGTTCATGATGAAGTTTCCAGACAGCACCATGACAAAGAAAGTGCAGAGAGTTACAGGATTACATGGAACTTGTCTACACCTAGGTGATCACCTAGTCTACAGTCATCAGGCATGTGATCTAATTTGGTGGAAGTGACATCTTGCCTGAACCATGAAGTTAAGTAAAAGGAGTAAGAGAGGGAAAAAACAAGTGTTGCAGGTAGAAGGAACAATACCTGCCAATTTCCAGAGGCAGGATCATGACATCTTAGAGTATCTAGAAATGTAGTATGGCCAGAACACAGACTGAGAATGAGGGAGTGTGGCTTGATGAGCCTGTGGGGAATGGCCACAAGAACCTTGTTTGCAAAAATACAGCCTGAGTTCATCATTTGAATAATGGAGTCCAGTACAGGTGTTCAATGCTAGATTACAACATAATGAGTTTCAGTTTTGAAAAGGAATTCTTGTGCTGGAGAACAGATTGGATGGGCTATGTCTCAAGACAAAAGCCCAGTTAAAAAACCTTTTGCAGTAATAGGAGATGTTTGTGGCTTTCCTAGTGGGAATGGAGATGTGCAGGGATCTTTGAAATATTCCCAAGGCAGCACTGATAGAAATCTTGGATCTAGTGTATGGCTTGCATAGGCTAAAGGAAAAAAAGAAAGAGTCATATTAAATTTTGATGTTTCGACATGAACTGCTACATGGGTGGTGATGACATTCACTGAACTAGGACACAGGAGGTAAAACAGGTTTAGAGTTTAGAGGGTAGAGGAGAACTTCAACATGGTGAGGGACGAGCAGTATATAGGTCAATTGTATTATTATTATTATTTATTATTATTATTATTGTTATTATTTTGTCACCCTTGCCTTTAAGAAGCTGATGAATGCCACAGTGCAAAATGAACACATATGCTGCAGTGTGTATGAATCCCCTGGAGTCTCTCTTTGCATATGAGATTAAGAACCCTTATTAGGGGAATGAACAGAATCATTCAGAGAATATGAGTAGATTGAGAATGAACGTTTTCAGTCATGGGACCCTGTGGAGTAATAGGAATGGGCAGGGAGTAGTAAACTCGCAAGAAGACTAAGGAAGAGAAGTCAGATAGTTAAGAGGAAAAACAGGAATGCGTGCCATGGAAACCACCTGAAAATGTTATCAGTATAAGGAATTTGTTAATTGTGTAAAAAATGGATTAACCGACACATTGAATGCACAGACAGGGACATACAAATATTTTAAGCAGCTAGAATGACACAACAAATCCAATGAGAAGAAATTAAATATTATTAAATGGAAAACCCCATACCTGGGTCCAAAGAGTCAATGGAAAATGATAGAGAAGGAAAATTTTGTGTTTAACTGAAATATATGGAAGGTTTTAGGACCAATATATCAACAGAGCAATCTGTTACTTCAATATGATGTATATATAATGGGAAGAATAAGTAATAGCCCCATTCTTGGGCCTGGGTAGCTTTAAGTAGCTTAAGGTTTGTTTTTGTAGAACAGATAGGATAGAAATATTGGTGTCTTAGAAAATATAAATTGAACCAATGAGTGCATTTATCAGGAGGGCGATTTGATTCAGTAATTCAGACAAGAATTCCTAGCAATTCATTGTATCTGGAAATGACAGCTTCTTAAACTACTGTCTTCCTCAACCGCACAGAAGGAGTTCAAGCAGAGATTAGGTGATGGAACAACATGTGCAGTACTTAAAACAGACGCATCAGACAGCAATTGGAGATTGGGGCTGGAAGAACTTCAAGTTTTATTCTAATTTTACTATTCTATAATTTGAAGATTTCTACAAGAGATTTAAAATATATGCTTTAGTAAATCAAGAGAAAACTATAAATGTTTTATTAGTCATTTTATTATATTATAAGGGTGGGAAAATAGGTTTACAGTTGTGAGTACATAAAAACAGTTTACTCTGGCATTATTTTAAAATTATTATATTATGTTTCATATGAACAACTATAAACTTACTTTGCCAACCTGTACATTATATTATGACAAAGCATCTTAGTTTGCATGTTCTAGGTGTAGTCTTTCCTGTCCTGTAGTCATTTTATAGTCCCAACAAACTTTAAACAAGGAGTTATATAATGAGCATTCAAGTGTTGAAAAAATGATTTTTTAAATATTTAACTACTTAGATGCTATAAAATTAAAGATAGCTGCTAAAGCAATTGTTAATAATACAAAAAAGCAAATAATTAACATATCAGGTTGTTACCAGAACATATAGCAACAGAAAAGTACTTATTAAAAGAGTATTTTAAAAACACACACACACATTACTTCCAAAATGATATACAAGTGACATTCATCAAACTTTCAATACTTTAACCTGATCATTGCTTTGAAAAACTTAATGAAAATGGCGTAACAAGTATTTTAACTAATAAAGAAAAGGAAAAGTTTGTTATGAAAGCTTAGGCAAACTATTTATTGAATATAATAAAATGAAGAATTTTTTCCTGTGTTTCTGGCAATTTTATAACACCATTAAGAAAAATAGCTTGAAAATGAAAAGAACCAAATTTCTAATCAAAAACAGAATTTGTACAAAGTGATACAAAGTGATCTGTGTTTTATGTTTGATCTCATTCATTCATTCATGGTTGTAGAAAACTGATTACAGTCTTGTCTCTCTTCTGCAGCTGCTGGGGAAAGGAAGGCTGTACCTGTATTAAGCCTGCCTCAGGACATTTTCTTCCAGCCAGGTTTCCAGTGCCTTGTGACTTTGCCAAGAAACAAGGGGAAAAAAGATTCCTAAGATGACTGTTTCAATGCAGCACAGAGAAGGAAAGGCTGTATATTTTCTATGACCCTGTGTAATTCAAATCCAGAATGACTCATTCCTCTTAAGCAAGGATAAGCTTCAAAAATTAGCCCATTTTTCTCCACTTCAGGCTTTAGTTTCCACATCAGCCAAACCAAGCAAAGAGTTCACTTTGAAAGAAATCCTACGGCAGACAGCAAAGCCTGACCACAAAAGACTCATTTGTGAAGAGATTATCACTAAGGCAGCTTATGGTTAAATACTTTATGATTTGGGACAAAATAGGTTCAGAGGATTTATACTTCCTTTAAACTCATTTTTTTAACTTTGACCATATGAAAATTGGTATCCAGACTCATACAAAAAAGTACATACAGAATGTATTCAAATAAACTCTTTGATATGTAAGAAAGGAATTAAATATAAATACATTACCATAATTTAATATATTATGACCAAAAAACATTACTGATGTTTTATATGTACAAAAGCACTGTGCTACACCAAACATGCAGACCACAGTCTCTAATACCATCTCCACTAAAAGGAACCAGGACTCCACAGATCAGTGGGTGTTCCCAGAACTCGGGCACAAATCACCTTTTGATGTCAGAAAGTAGAGAGTACATAAAAAGGAATAGGGGCATATGGCAAAATAACAGGAGCCAGGCTGAAGTGGTTCCCACTGCCCAAATCCAGGATAATTTCAGCACCAAAATAATGAATAACAGTAAAATAATTTAATTGGGAGAAAAAAGAATCTATCAGTTCATACCAATAATAGATATACAGGAAGAAGATATACAGGAATAGATATACAGAATAGAATACAGGAAGTCCCTGCAGGACTTCCTATCTGGAGGACCCAGCCACGTCCTAAGGGCACTTCCGCTTGCTCCTTTCCTAGCAGAAGAGCGCTGCCTGTAAGCAATGTTAATAATCCTTTCCCGATGTGGGAGTAAGAGGATGTGACCCAAGCAATAAAATGAAAACCATAAATAATGAATGATAATCTTTACTGTTTACTGTAAACAGTAAAATAATTTAATTGGGAGAAAAAAGAATCTATCAGTTCATACCAATAATAGATTATTGAAAAATGACAGATAGATAGATTGATATATTGATAAATGATAGGAGGGGAGTCAAATATTAAATATAAAGATAGTAGTAGAGTTGGAAAAATGATGATTTTATATCCATCATAGTAAAGATGGTATCAAGCAAGAATTACCAATGAAAGATCAATGCAGGGGCAAATTTACAGAAGGGGCAAGACACTTGCATGACCATAAAGACTCCTTCCACTGATTGCTGATTGGTAACAATACAGTACAGAAATTGGACAACACAGTGGCCAGGTGATCAAAATCAGCATCACTCATGAGGGGTGGGAGGATATCATATGCCTCCGGGTGTGACACCTCAAGACAGGCACATTACTTATGCAATATTCCTGCCATGATTATAATAATCAGACAAAATCAAAATGAGAAATTGTCTATTTAAAAGAAAAGAGAGTTTATTCTTTAAAAATGTTAATGCCAAAAAAAAAGACAAAGAAAGACAGTGGAAATGTTCAAGATTAAACAGAACTCTAGAAACATAACTAAATACAATAACTGATCCTAAAGTTTCTGAAAACTTCATATTCCATCTTTGAATGTAAAGATGTTTAAAATGCCATTCTGGTGTTCACATTCTAACTAGGGTAGGTATTCAACATATGTATATAAAAATGAATATTAAGGACCATAGATGACAAAATAATATTGATATAATACATTTCTTTTTGCCTCTTTGAGTGCAGACTGCTTTTGATGGTGGTATAAGTTAGTGTCTTTTCATTAAATAGTTTTATAGTTAATTTTATCAAACCTGGCATTAAAAGTACTTTAAAAAGTTGAAACCAGAGACAGGCCTCACCTCAGTGACCATTTTAAGTGTTCATAATGTAATGTTTTTTTTAATAATTTACCAGAGAGCATAAACATGGAAAATTTCAAAACATATATCATCAAAGCAAAATGTGAAAGATGGAGAATGGGGAACAGCAGAAATGAGCCCATGTGTTGATGAATTTCCAATGACCAAATTTTTGTTGCTGTTCTACTTCTTGGTTTATTTTGATTTTTATATTCAGTGTTGATAAATATGTATTTATTGCCATTTTATTATTTATACTTTATCTTTATTTTCTTAAAGAAGAGCCTTTAACATTTCATGTAATACTGGTTTGGTGACAATGAACTCTAGCATTTTCTTGTCTGAGAAGCTCTTTATATGTCTTTGGATTCTAAATAACAGCTTTGCTTGGTAGATAATCTTGGCTGTATGTAGTTCTTCGCTTTTCATCACTTTGAATATTTCTTGTCACTTGCTTTTGGCCTGCAAGATTTCTGTTGAGAAATCAGCTGACAGTCGTATGGCAGCTGCCTTGTAGGTAACTACTGTTTTTCTCTTGTTGCTTTTAAGATTCTCTCTCTGTCTTTGGCATTTTAATTATGATGTGTCTTTGTGTGGTCCCATTTGGGTTCATGTTGTTTGAGACTCTTTGCACTTCCTGGGCCTGTGTGTCTATTTCTTTCACCAGGTTAAGAAAGATTTCTGTCATTATTTTGTCAATTTCTGTTGATTTCTTGCTCTCTCTCTTCTTCCAGTGGTATGCTCTGAAGCTGTCTATGATGCAAATGTTCTTATGCTTGAAGTTGTCCCAGAGGCTCCTTACACTATCTTCATTTTTTTTTGGAATATTTTTTCTTTTTGCTGCTCTGATTGAGTATTTTTCCTTTCTTATATTCCATATAGCTGATTTGATTCTCAGCATCATCTACTCTACTGTTATTCCCTATAAATTATTCTTCATTTCACTTAGTGTATTTTCATTTCTAACTTGTTTCAATTGTCTTTATTTTATTTTTCATGCTGATGAAGTTCTTACTAAGTTCCTTGAATTTCTCATAAGTTTCTTGAGCATCTTTATAACCATTGTTTTGAACTCTTTATCTGGTAGATTGCTTGCCTCCATTTCATTTAATTCTTTCTCTGGAGACTTCTCCTGTTCTTTCATTTGAGACTCATTTCTTTGTCACTGCATTTTGGCTGCTTCCCTATGCTTGTTTCTATGTATTAGGTAGAGCTGCTACATCTTCCACACTTGGTAAAGTGGCCTTCTATAGTGAGCCTAGTGGTGTAGCCTCCCCAGTTACCTGAGCTGGGTGCTCCAGGTACATACCTGTGTAGACTGTGTGTACTGTTCTGTTGCAGTTGAGCCTTGATTGTTGTTGGAGTTACTGGGAGGGATTGACCTCCCAGACCAATTGGCTGCAAGGAGTAGTGACTACAGTGGAGGATCTGCTATGTAGAAGGCAACCATATGAAGCAAGACTTGCTTTAGTGGGGCTTTAGTGCTCACTGAGTCTGCCTCTTGAGTGTGTCATTCACGGAGGTGGTAGGGTTGGAATCTGGCATACTCTGAAGCTGTCCACTGGGTGTACTGGCTCTGGAAGCTCCAAGGAAGTGCAGGGTCAGCCACTGCCTATGCCTTGCCTCCAAGCACAATCTACAGAGCAATCTACAAATAGCTGCTACTTCCGCTGGGCTTGGAGATGCCCAGAAGAGGCCAATCTGTGTAACAAGTCCAACTGCCTCTAGTGCTGGGACTGGGACCACTTACAAGAGATAAGGGATGAAAAGCCAGATGCTACTTACTTGAAATATTTTCAAAAAGTTCAAAACATGAGGTAAGTGAGGCCATTCACTGGAAATGGCTGGTTTGGCCTGCAAGTTGGGTGAGGTTCCAGGGAATTATCATGGTAGAGTGGACAGTGTGAGGCAGGTTGGTGGAGACTCATGGAGCCTGCCTGTTGGCTCTGTGAAGGTAGGGGTGTCTCAGAAGAGGAACAATGACCTTTGTAAGCACTTTTTTTCTGGTGCTAATCTCCCCCCTCCCCTGGATCTTGCCTTGATGCTGGAAAATTCAGTTGCTCCTCTATGGCCCTGGTTCCTTTCAAGCCCTGGTGCTGGAGCTCAGAGGAAGTGAGTCTCAGTAAGTCCTGTGCACAGGACTTTCCTTGGACTCCAGAAGTCCTCCTTCTCACTCTTTGACAATCCTCACTGGTTTTGGGAACTTCTCTTCCTGGCTCTGGAATCCTGGAGTGGGAGAACATGTATGGGGTAGGACCCATCTCTCCTCAGGGGGGACTTCAACTGATTTTAAACTGCCATATGTGGGTGTGGGACCAGCCCATTTTGTGTCTCTGCCCCTCCTACCAGTCTAATGTAGCTTCTTTAAATCTCCAGTTGTAGGACTTCCATTCAGCTAGATTTCAGGACATTTTGAATGATACTTGTTCTGTAGTTTAGTTGTAATTTTGATGTAAGTGTCAACTTTTAACACTCAGTGACCATGCTTTATTGTTGAATAATTACATTTTATGGTGGTAGTCTACATGACATGAGCAAGACAACAATAATGAATTCAGAGGTTATACGGGGAGTATGGTGAAAAGTCACATATGGACACAGAATGGTGTATCATCAGCTACAGCCAAGTAGGGTAACTTGAAATCACTAAGTAATCCTAAAAACTGAGGTCTCAGACCTGGAAGACTCATAGTGAATAAGAACTACTATTACAAGAAAATCTGTAGATTATAATCACCTTATTTACAGTTAGGAAAAGGCCTAGGTCAGACATTGTGATGCTGTGGTCACCCTGAGATAACAGAGCTGAAGGTGATGAAGGCAGCATTTTGCCCCTCAAGGTCCCCACTCACTGTGCATGTCCTGAAGTTGGGTGTATGCTCAACTTAATGTTTGTCCACAGACACTTAATGCTTTTCTGCACATCCTGGGTGCCCATGTCAATTCCCCAAATAGGCCTGTGAATGGACATTTATTTGGCCTCCACATTCATTTTCCTTTCCATACAACATCTTAATTTTCTTTTGATACATTACTTCTCCACCATGTTGTATAGTCTGGCTGGAATGTTCAATCCATTCCAGCAGGGAAGTTACAAGGCCTGCAACCTCTTTCTAAAAGATTCTTCCCTCTCACCATACCATGCAAGTTGTGCCCTAATCTAGGCAAACTAAGAGCCCTTCCTGCAGACTTTGAAACTTAAGTAAATTATACAAGCATGTAAGAAAACAAATAAAAATAAAGCAAGTTGGCTTTAATCATTTAGCTGTCTATATCAGCCCATGTTATAAGAACCTTTGTTTCACCCCTGCTCCCAGCCATTCAGAGCTGCTTTGACACCTACTGGTGTATGCTCTCTGCTACAGCTTCCCTTAAAGATCCTTCAGTATCTGTCTTCTGGTTCAGGTTAATCAGAATTTGGTTTTCGTTGTTTGCAATTAAAGAAAACTACATCACAAAGTTAATCACACACACATCACATACATAAGCACACATAAACACATATGTGGAAACATAAACTGTGTATAACTGAATAGACTTAACCTTCCTAAAAAGCCCCTTTATGTTTTCTTAATGAGATCTAATTGCCAGAAATGCTAAAATATGTGGAAAACACTTTATGATTAGTATTTGTTCTGTTATTCCAGGTTATGCTAGCTTTCTCTCAAGAGGATTAAAATCAATAAATTAATGAATGTATAAATGAATGAATAGTGGGAGAAACAACATTTTCCTTCTACCTGTCCTAAGTTTCAGCTGGGACTTTATAACCAAAAGACAGATCAGCAAAAGAAAAACAGTTTATTAACTCCTATAGTGCACATCAAACTAAAGAACACTAAAATAAAAAGTAACTTAAAATGGCAGCTTAAAATTCCAACATGTATAGCATTTCTAAAGAAGAATAATAAATATGAAGGGTAATGACAGGACAAAGAAAAAGCATTTTCAGATTGCAAGGGTGACAATCTGTGAAAAGGTAAATATATGAGAGGGAACTAAAGAACTAAGTTTTGTGTTCATATTTCTCTGGTGCCTTCCAGGGCTGATTTAGAGTCTATCTCCAGAAAAATGAGAATTTTTATCTTACCTTTATGCAGAAAGGGGGAGCTTTCTCTTGGTTTGCTGCTGCTTAATTACTTTCATAAAAATTGCTCAACACAATTTCTATGTCAAACAGGTATATTTTTGGTGACACATTCTGGTATTCTACTATATCTATATACAAATCCAAGATAGGCAAAAATAGGTTTACAGTTGTGAGGAGGTGTAACAATTTACTCTTGCATTATTTATTAATTATTGTACTATTTCTTTACATTATAACTATAAATCTACTTTTGCCCACTCCTGTTATATATGTAGAGAGAAACAGACACATTTTATATATATGTATACGTATATGCATATACATATACGTATACATATATATATATATTTACTGCTCTAGAGCCTGACCTGGATTGATATATACATTAATCATAATTAATATATAATTGATAATACAATTATAATATTATACACAAAACCAAAATAACCTGACAAACAAAATGGGAAACAAACTCATAGATACAGAGAAGAAGTTGATGGTCACTAGAAGGGAGGGGCAAATTAAGAGACTGAGTGAAAAAGGTGAAAGGGATTAAGAAGTACAAAATGCCCATTATTAACATACTTATATGTAAAGTACAACTTAGGGAATATAGTCAATAATATGTAATAACTATGCATGGTGTCAGATGGATACTAGAGTTATTGGGGTGACCCCTTTTGTAAGATAAACACACATCCAATTGCTATGTTGTGCATCTGAAACTAATATAACATGTCAACTGTATTGATCATTGAAAAATAAATAATATTTCATATATAATAATGTATTCATATATAATTCTGAACAGATAAAACTGCATAAAATGTATTATACTGCTATTATCCCTGTTTCAGAGACAAAGGCTCTAGGGCACCGAGAGAGTAAGAAAATGTCCTGAAGTCCCATGCATGTAAGCACTAGAGCTGGGCTGGAGGCCAGCCATCTGGCTCCAGAGCCATGCTTTGATCTCTCTTCTGTCCTGCCACTTAAGCCTGGCCTTTGGCTTTTAAAAAACTGCTAAATTCTTGCCTGAAACTCAAAATGCTAGACTACATCAATGATTAATTTAATAGGTGACTCTAGTGAATAATAATTTTAAGAGGAACAAAACGACCTGTACTACAAAACAAACTTCAGCAAAACTATGCTAGGAAAAGAAAAGAAATATAGAAAACTTCTCTGCATGTGTTTTTTACCCCTTGGCTCTGTATTTTTTTTCTCTGCTGTTATTAGAGTTGCCAAACAAGGTGACTTGCACATCACAGACAACCCACCTGAATATTCCAAACTTTGGTGTTTCTTTGATGTTTCCAAACTTAACGATAAGTCCACAGTCCAGCTCTATAATCACCTTCAAATTACCTTTAACTTCTGTGCCACTCTCTCCTTCCAAAATGTTGCTACAGAAAAAATGTACAACTCTGCTCCCTGGTTTCATTTGAATTTACGGCCACAGAGCACAAGTGAGTACTTAGTGCTTTTCTGCAGTCTTATCAGTGTTTTCTAACCAATTGACTCTCCCATTTGCCAGATGCCTCTCTCTTAATATCTCCTCTCTCTTCACAGCCTCACCACCTCTTCTTCCCTACTCATTATCTTCATTATTTTCATTGAGAAAATACATGTAATTGAAAGAGTTCTAAGTAACACCACATTTGCAATTGTTTCTATATTTGCCTTTTTTCTCATCTCAATGGGCGTATTTGTCTTGATCTCATTTAAAGTAACTGTTCCATTTATGCACATGACCCCTTGTAACCTACTCAAGGACTTTGCTTCTGTTTTTATTCTTTCTCTTTCATCAATAAATTTATCCTTTCAACTGCCACCTAATCATCTCAACCCCACATCTTTGGTCTATTTCAATTCACCTCCGCCTATGTCCCTTTATATTTAAACATTCTCAGCAACACACATGTACTATTTCCAATCTTAAAATAAAGAAAAATTAGGCCCCGACCAGTGTGGTTCAGTTGGTTGGATCATTGTCACATGGACTGAAAGGTTGTGGATTTGATTCCCAGTCAGGGCACATACCCAAGTTCTGGGTTCAATGCCCAGCCTGGGCACTAACAAGAAGGCAAGCAATCAATGTTTCTACCTCTCCCTCTCTCTCTCTCTTTCTCAAAGCAATAGAAAAATGTCCTCATGTAAGGATTTAAAAAACTAAAAAAGAAAAACTAGAACTAACATCCACCATCCAACTATAGCTCCTTTCTCTGCTTCATATGTGAGCAAAATTCCTTGAAAGACTGGTCTATATTTGCTGTGTTCACACCTCCGTTTACGTTTTCTCTTCAACCACTCTATTTCTCTCTTCTCTTCTTTCCATTCTACTGAAACTATTGTCAAAGTTACCAATAACCATACTATTTACAAATTCAGTGATCAGTTCTTAAGTCTCTTGATTTATTGACAGCATTTGACACAGCTGGTTGCTCCCTTCTTGAAATTCTTTCTTTATTTAGCTTCTGGAACACTATTATCCAGGAGTTCCTCTTACTTCAATAGCCTCTCCTTAGTCTACTTTTCTAGCTTCTCTTCTTCTTTGTGACTTATAAATATGGGAGTACCCAGTGCTCATATCTAGGTACTCTTCTCTAGACATGGTCTATATGCCGATGACTTCATAATTAGATCTTCAGCCAAGACATTCTCCTGAAAGTCATAATCATAGTTGACATCACCTTTATTTATATTTTTCATAGAAATTTTATGCTATCTAACATGTTTTGATCTTAATAAGTCATACCAATAAATTCAATTATAAATATGTAAGTAAATAAGTAAATAAGAAAGGGAAAAATGGTTTGATCTCAGTCCTCTATAAATCTCTTTCCCCTCCTATTTTCTTTCTCAGCCAATGGTACCATCATTCATGCAACTGTGTAACATAACTGTCTAAAAGCCTAGGTTCTCTCTTTCCAGTCTTTAGTCCATTCAACTTGGCCACTTTAAAAATATTTTTATAGTTACTATTATAGCCAAAGCAACCATTGCCTTTTGGATGGTAGCTTAGGCTAGGATGGATGGATATAATCATTTTGATTAATGCTATCATCACCAGAAGCATTTTTAATGTATCCTACATTCAATAAATTAATGTTTAAAATAACAGAAATATAGTAGGGTAGTAAATATTTCCTCACTTTGTAATAAGTGGTAGGAATTTCAAGTTATAAATATTACTCTTTACCTTAAGGAGTGTCAAAGTAATTACAGTAATAATATCCGCCAGTAGCTTATATGATGGTGATTGACATTGTGCTTAGAGCTTGACATAAATTATGATATTTATTCCTTACAACCATCCTTTGAAGCAGGGATTTTTATCCCTAATTTAAAGCTAGTGAATAAGAGGCTTCTACAGTATGTGTAACTCACTAAAAGACTACACAGCAAGTAAACTATGCAACAAGCCAGGCCTATGCTTATCAACATATCATAAAACATCTTCCATCTCATACTCTTACTTTTCAACATAAAAAGTTCCATAGTGATAGAAGAGACAAATAGAAATGCAGCATAACTTACACAACTTTTGAATGAATGGCATGGCCTAACTCAGAGCCTAGATCTCTGGTCAGTGAGAAGATTTGTGGAAATTAGAGTTCAGCTATGAAATAAATACTGTTTGGCAAAGAACTGAGCTAACACGTAAGGCTGAAAATACATATTTGTGACACAGTAAGTAGACCCATTCATCTGCTGCTCATGCAGTAACATGGTTGAGACCAGGAAAGGAGATTAGGCAAAATCTTATGGATCTTAAAGGACAAACCCAAGAATTTACACATTATTCTGTGAACAGTATATTAACCATTTTTCCCTGTGACAAACAACTTTAAATCTTTACATACAAAAGCAAAAACTGACTTTCATGCTAACAAGGCTGCTGGTAGGCTATGTTTCCACCGACCTTGACTGGGGTTATCTGGCTCAGGCTGGACTGCAGGCCTCCAGCTCAATTTCAAGTGCGCTCCAGAATGACTGTCGTCATTCTGAGGCTCAGCCTGACAGTGCGATGGTAACAAGTGCACAAGACCTCAAGAAGGGACATGTGATGACTCTGAAGCCTTGGATCAAACTGACTGGGATAATCTCACTCTGACACATTCCACTGCTAAACTGAGTCACACAGCCAAGCCCCTAGTGAGAAGCACTATGGAATCCCAGAGCAAACAGGGAGGAAGGCAAGGGAGAAGGGGGTTGTAATGGGTGCTGAGTGAACCAAATAGAGTATTCACCACATTCAATAGCAACCAATATAATTTACTGTAAGAATGTAAAAGTCTTGATTTCTAATTTATTTTTAATCCTTTGACTGACAAATAAAGCAAAATGGCTGGGCTTGTAGAAATTCCAAAAGTTGAAAATCAGATGCAGTATTTAATATTTAAAATGGAAAAATGTCGTCTCCAGAGATAGCACTGTAAATAATGAAAGCAATTTTCAAAGACAGTGAAAGAAACTTGCTTGTATGGCTACCAATCACCAGGAGCAAGGCAGAGAGATGGTAAAAAGGATGGGAAAGCAACAAAAAAATCTAGGTTTATTTTTAGTGTATCTTCTCTACAGAAGGAAATGAGGACATTTTTTATAACAAAGAACATTTTATAAGAGATTGGATTGTGTCCTTCCTGAAGTTATAGAATCTCTTGAGAAAAATAAAGTGTTGGAAGTCACCAAGAAAGTATAACACCCAGTGAAAATTTTTGAAATAAAATGGAAAAAAAGTAAAGATACATATATTAAAGTTTCTTTGAAGAATTCTCCCAAGAAAAACAATTTAAGCTGCCACACAGATAACATTAGTGCTTATGTGTGCTGATTCTAGAATATCAACTTACAGCATTATCTTAAAAATTGTGCACAAGCATACATATATGTACATTTTAAAAACGTATCAGAATATATTTGGAATACATTTAGGCACATCTTAAATTAGCCAAACATTGTGTTTTTTTAGGTTGCATGCTTAAGCTAGTTAAAAATGAAACTATTTGCTGTAATTAATGTTTGTTTTTCTTAAATTGGTAGTTAATTTTAAATCTTCCAAAGTATTTTTTACTAATGAACACTTTATAATTTTTTTCACTTACCTGTATGGTATTTTGAACTGAGAGAGGAATGAAATAATTTGACGTGTTCATCAAAAACAAAACAAAAGACAAAGCTTCTACTTTATTTCTAGTATTTTCTTCATTACCCTAAGACTATGTCCTAAGTTATATCTAATGAAAATATGTATAAAATGCCTTCATAACAATTTAATTACTATTAAATAGATATTTATACTGTTTTAACTGGAAGGTACATAATAAACACAACTCCTTTTACAATGAATGTGAGACTGACTAGGTGGAATTTCTGGTTAGGAAAAGGTAAGTGGGACACATAGAAAGAGCAATTGAAGTGCTACCTGAAAGAATTTAAGAAGGCAATTTTGTTTGTAAAACACTGAAATCTTAAAAACACATTTTATTATTTTGATCCATGCATAATAGTACTTGAATTTCTGCCATATGACCACAGTTTCCATCATGGTTGGAAACGCTGGTATGTCCACTGGGGACTTAAAACTTTTTCCCAGCCTCCCCTTTATCCTGTTTACTGCTACTTCATCACTAGGTGCTTTACCCCTGCAAATTTTAGCTAACTTAGGTTGAATGCATGTTTGCAGGTGGCAAAATTAAGGATAAAAACTGAGCAATTCTGATCCCACAGCCATATGCACATGACAGGATATTCCTTTAGCAATTAATAAAACATTATTGTTACTTTTTAATTTTTGGGTTATGTAAATATATTTTATTTATTTAAGCATAAATAACTCAAGCAACATCAAATATACAGCAAATGTATAAAACTTAAGGGTGCTATTCTCATGCTTTTTTATTTTATTTGTAAACTTTAGTCTTCATTGGTGTAAATAAAGCTATCAAGATTTTCTGGGACAAGGTCTTAGGGTTCATATCATGATAAGAGGCCACGGTCAAAAAATTTACACTGTAGGTAATTGCTGTTGAGTATCACACACCCTTACAAAACACATGCTATGACAAAGTGATGGCTTAGCATTATGGCTTAACATTAGTCACATGCAAACATACAATTAGTCATGACCTTGAAACAATACACCTGGTATGTGTAACAATTTTTAAGAAAATTATTTGTATTTCTAAGATCAGTTGTGACCTCCACAGGGTTAATGATACTTTTCTTTGTGATTAAGAATTCCAAATTCTTATGTGACCATGGTATGTTTTTTATTTACTTTTAAAGCAGTTTGTCACTTTTTAAACTAGTTTGAATGGATTATTTTTTTTAAAGAAACGGCCTTGTGGGGCAAAACTTCCTTTTGGAAAGTACAATAGAAACTGAAATACTAAGTGTCAGACCACCTCAAACACAAATGCTGATGCAACCTATTACCTGTGTGAGCTTCAAACAGAAAATTCACCTGCTTGAACTTCAGTGCGTATTTGTAAAAATGAGGTATAACACCATTTAAAATTTGTCACTGGACTTAATGACATGCCTAAAGCACTTCCCATATTGTTGTTTTTTAATCATACTGTTTTCTGTATTCTTTTTTTGTTCTTAGGAAAAAACTACCCTTGCAGTAGCTGGACCGCCCTTCCACTATGTGTTAATATTGCTTTCTCAAGTAATTCCAGCAGAATAATTATTGGGTTGGCCAAAAAGTCCATTTAATTTTTTCCATAAAATAAAAGGCACATTTTACATTTTCACTAGTAACTTTATTGATTTGTGTATTGTGATTATGTTGGCTATCTCCTGCATGGTATAACATTGATTGTTCTCAATTAATGTCTCAATTTGATCACTATCAACTTCAGCTGGTCTACTCAACTGTGAAGCATCATCCAAGGAGAAATCTCTAGCACAAAACTTAGTAAACCATTTTGGCACATTTGATCAGTCACAGCACCTTCTCCATATACTACACAAATCTTTTTTTCAATTCAGTTGTGTTTTTGCCTTTCTTGAAATAATAAAGTATAATATGCTGAAAATGTTGTTATTTTCTCTCATCTTCAATATCAAAATGACTATACAAAAATTAACCAGTTTTGATTTTTTTAATAAATGCATGCTGATGTGACAGCTGGCACAATACAATCTAACAAAATTGTTCTGAATGAAATTAGAAACAACTAAGTGCTACTAGAACCACCTTACAGATAAGAAAACAAATGAACTTTTTGGCCAACCCAATAACAGACTTGTTTAAATGGGCTACATTTATGTTTATTTTGGGGAAATTTATTTTAAAATAAATTATATAATATTTCTATAAAACAAACATAACTTAAATAATTCACTCCTTTTAAAGTAAAAATACTTTTTTTTAAGCCAAGGCAAAACATTTGTCCAAGTACATCTTCCCTCAAGTATTCTTAGAGTGAATATAGTAGATAAACATTTGTGATGTGAAAATTTCTTAAAATCTGTATGTCAACTTCATCATCTGTAAAATAAAGATAAATATAGTACCTTATAAGGTTGTGTGAGGAATGAATGAGTTAATGAAAACTGCTGACACATTCAAAGTTTATTTTTTTTTGCTACTGTTTTTATTGTCATCATCATCATCATCATCATCGTCATCATCATTGTCTGATTTGTCAGAATTCAGGCTCTTGTTGATTTAGGAAAAGTTATCAACTCTCTGAACCTCCATCTTCTTATCTCTAAAACAAGAGGAATAATTGAATCACAGGTTTATACTGAACATAACATTACCTAGCATGGAATAAGTGCTCAAAATATTAGATATATTATTCTGAACATTCCAGAAGTACATGGATTTACATCTACATTTAAACTTTTCATGAAATATATTACAGAAAATAGTTCTATGTTGACTTGGTCTTGTCTTGTTAATAAATTTCTTTTTTTTTAAAGATTTTATTTATTTTTTTATTTTTAGGGAGGGAAGGGAGGGAGAGAGAGAGAGAGAGAAACATCAATGTGCAGTTGCTGGGGGTTATGGCCTGCAACCCAGGAATGTACCCTGGCTGGGAATCGAACCTGGGACACTTTGGTTCCCAGCCCGAGCTCAATCCACTGAGCTACGCCAGCCAGGGCTTAATAAATTTCTTTATGTTTCTTCAAACTCTTCCTCATCTGTTTTTCCTTTAAAGATACTCCTTTTTATTACTTTCTAAATCATTGGGAGGTATGTATTCCTATTCACCCACATTTGACTGCCCTCACCCAACCACCAGTCTCCAGGTTGCATAATGATACTAATCCCTACTATGACTCCCAGCCCCAAGTTGACTTCTGATGCCCTCGCTGAACCCTGCAATAGTACCATGTGACAGATTTCCCCAAATGCATTTTTCATTGAGAAGGGTTTGCACATCTCTTTCATTAAATCTATTCCTATTTGTGTCCTTATTATTAAAGTGTGTTTCTTACAGAAAGCAAAACATTCAGCCTTGTATTGTTTTAATCCAAACTGACAACCTTGTCTCTAAATGGGAATATTTAGACTATTTCATTTAGTGCAATTATTGATATGGTTAATTTATTGTTTTGCTTTGTGTTTTCTATTGTTTCTACCCATTGCTCATTTCCCATTTTCTCTCTCTTTTTGCCTTATTTTGGATTAATTCACTTTGTATTGTTCAGAAATATCCATATAATTACATATATATGTATGCACATATACATATATAATGTATATCATGCCCATAGATATGTACACTTATTGTGCAGCATTATAAATTATGTATTTATAGTGTCTATGTATATATACACATTATATGTATAAATTATGTAAATTATGTAAAATATATATTATTATAAATTATATATCCACATTTATATTTATATCTATATCCATATCTATATCTATATCTATCTATATCTATGTCTATATATATGGATGGAGGAGATGGGGGAGAAAGAGAGAGAGCGAGGGAGAGGAATTGGCTCACACAAGTGTGGAAATCAAAAAGTCCAAAAACTGCAAAATTCAGCAAGCTGAATACCTGGGGAAGAGTTGATATTGCAGTTTAAGCCCAAAGGCAGTGTATTGGCAGAAATTTCTCTTCTTGAGGGAGGTCAGTCTTTATTTACTTTTAAGTTAGGCCTTCAACTGATTGATTGAGGCCCAGCTATATTATGAAGGATAATCTGCTTTACTCAAAGTGTACTGATATAAATGTTAATCTCATTTAAAAATCACCTTTACTAAAAAGTGATTTTCTAGAATAATGTTTAACCAAATATCTGGGTACTATGGCTTAGTCAAATTGAAACTTAAAATTAACTGTCACAGACTTTATTTTAACTCTTTTGTTAGCCTATCAGCAATACCTTTGTTTTGTTATTTTAGTGATTGTTTCAGGATTCATAATGAACATCTTTAACTTTTGACAGTCTACCTTCAAGTGACATCATGTAATTTAACTTATGGCAGACCTACCATAGTATACTTCTATTATTCTCCTCCTGTGCTTTGTGCTGGTATTATCACACATTTTACTTTTACATATGTTATAGCACTCAGAAATAATTATTTCTGTTTAAATAATCAGTTATCTTTTAAAGAGTTATAAATAATAAAATAATCTTACATAGTTATTATCACATATCCATCTAATACTCTTTGTCTGTCACAGGACTTCCTTCAACCATCCTATATAGTTGGTCTCTCTGTGATGGGTTCTTCTTCCAGCTTCTGTATTTCTGAAAAGGTCGTTTCACTTTCAATTTTGAAAGTTTTTTCTGGGTTTAAAATTTTACATTGACATTTTTTTTAGTACTTTAAAGTTATTTCTTTATTATCTTCTAATTTGCATTCTTTCCAACAGAGTATGCTGCAGTTCTTATTGTTGTCACTCTGTATGTAATGGGACTTTTTCTGCCTGCTTGTACGATTTTTTCTTTATCATTAATTTTGAGTATTTTTCTTCTGAAATAATCTTTTTATGTTTCCTGTGGTTAGGAAATCTACATTAGTCTTCTTTGATCACTGGATTTAAAATTTTTTAAATCAAATTTGGAAAGTTTTGGCCATTGTTTCTTAAAATTTTACACCTTCCATGGTGGCCTCAGTTATGCATATATTAGGATGTTTGAAGGTATCTCACAGATCACTAATGTTCTGTTAATTTTTTTAAAATTCTCTTTTCTTTCTGTGCTTCACTTCTGAATATTCCATTCTATGTCTTCAAGTGCATTAATTTTTCATTCTGCACTATCTAAATGGCTCTTAATTATAGACAATGTATTTCCATCTCACACATTATAGTTTTCATCTCTGGAGGTTTAATTTGTAACTTTATAAAAACTTTCCATATTTATAATTAACTTTTGTACATATGGAATATAGTTATAATAACTGTTTTAATGTCTTCAGTTGCTAATTCTAATGTCTATGTCAGTCCTAAATCAGTTTCAGTTGATTGGCTTTTCTCTTCATTATGGGTTGTATTTTTTCCACTTTTCTTTATGTCTGATAATCTTTGATTCAATGATAAAACTTGTTAGTTTTACCTTGTTGAATGCTGGAAATTTTTGTACAACCATGTGTTCCTGAGCTTTGTTTTGGGACATTGTCGAGTTATTTAGAAACCATTGATTCTACTAAGTCTTAAGATTTATTTGGTGGGGCCAAACCAGTCTCAGTTTGAGGGGTAATATTCCATGCTACACAAGTTATATTGTTTTGAGTGTTCAGGAGATTTTTCCACTACAGCTGGAAAATCATGTCTTCATTTTTAAAAAGCATACTTGCTTTTCTTTATATTTTACATCATAGTTTTGAAAACTAAGTAACAAACTCACACTGTCTGTGTAAGGCAAAACTATCAACATAATTGGATGAAGGTCCCAGGAGATAATTAGCTGGACAATTTCTGGATTGCAGTATGGTAATAGAAAAGTCAGGTAAGAGCAGAACGTTTTTATGCAGTAGAATGTGAATCTTTTGCATGAGTCCTTATTGTCAATGTTTTACTCATTATTTTGATTGTCTGAAGCTAACTTGCTAGTAGATTCCTTAGAAAATGTTTATAAGAAAAATAATTTCCAGTGTCCTGGGTATAAAAATAATTCATAGGTATTATTTTCTTTTCCTATTCATTATAAGGTATTGGCATGAAAAAACAATGGGAATCTGATTTTTCCCCTAACTCACTTACTGTGTTTTTCCTGGAGGCTCAATCATTTTACTGGCATGTGTTTTGGTGTTATTCATTGCAACAACAAACATTTGTTATCTCACAGTTTCTGTGAGTTAGTAAAATAAATTCAGCTCGATGGAGTGTCTCTGACTCAGAGTCTCTTACAAGGCTTCAATCAAAGTACTGCTGCAAGCTACAGTCATCCTGGTGCTTGACTAGGTAGTATCCACTTCCCAGCCAGTCATGTGGCTATTAGCCTCTGAAGATCCAATGTCTAGCTCATTCACATGGCTACTGGAGGGTCCTCCTTCCTTACTGGTTATTGGCTGGAGACATAAGTTTCTTCCAGAAATACACCTCTACATAGGACTCTACATGATATGCCAACTTTCTTCCCTCACAGGAGAGTGTGGAAGAAGAGAAAAAGAGACAGGAGGAGGCAATTAGATAGAAGTCATGTTATTTAAAAAGTACAGTCCTGGGGGTTATTCTATCCATTGGAAATGTCTTATTAGGTCCATCCTGCACTCAGGTGGAAGGAAACAAACTAGGTCATGGATACTAGGAGTGGGAATCATTAGCAGCCATTTAAGATGGAAATTACTGCAGCCATCGTGTTGCTTTTTCTAAGAAATATGGTAGGCTCTTTTAGTGAGTCATTGCAAGCCATCTTCTACTTCAGAAAATTTGTTTTTTTAAATGTTAAGAATTTATTTTCTGTTTTATTGCTTGATTTTTTTTGTTTCTTGCAATGGAAATGTAAATTTCATATGAAGAAAATGAAAAATTATGAATAAAGGTTTAAAAATAGCTGCTCAAAAAAGAATGAAAGAAAAATAACTGTTCAGTGGTAAATATGTAAAACCCATCCCCATATTTGTTACTACTTTAAAAAGAGGAATTTACTTATAACACTGGTAGGATCAGATTGGTTTTATTTATTGGCCTATGTGCCATATATGGGGATAGTTACTTTCAAAAGGGGACAGCTAACATGTATGGACATACAGAATTTTGAGCAAGACCAATTCAAAATACTTGACTTTTAAAGTAGCAATAAAATAACCTGAGCTAAAGACAGTCATAAGATTGTTTTCAGTGATATATTGATATGAGATAATAAAGGAGATGTCTGTGACAAATAATAATAGCAAAAAAGAAGTTAAATATCTGTTTCTCCCAAGATTTTAAAACTTGTGTTATACCTGATGAAAAGAGTGAGTATGTGGTTCTTCAAGTTAAAGAAAACGTAGTGAGAATATTTAGACATTTAAATAAAATAACTTGAGATGATGTGAATATTATTTTTAATTTACCACCAGGCCACTTTAATGCTAGAAGGCAAAAATTCATTTTCTGTCTTTTTTAACAAATGACAATGTAGATTTATATCCAAGGGCCACTTTATGACACTAAAAAACAACTGTAATAAAGTTGTATAAACCAAATTGCCTTTTATTCAAAAATATAGCTCCTAGTACTCCCAACTTTTTGCTAGACATGGCAATTAAAAGGTAGAAAGTCAAGTTGATTTTTGAATCTTCTGCTTAAGGAGTGGTTATCCTAAACACTGAATCCAAAGTCATAAATGATCTATTTAAGAAAACTAATTTTTAAAAGATGTTTACTTATAGATTTTAGAGAGACTGAGAGATCAACATTGATTTGTTGTTTCATCCATTCATACATTCACTTGTTGACTCCTGTATGTGTCCTGACAGGGAATTGAACCCCAAATCTTGGCATATGGGGATGACAGTTGAACCAACTGTGTCACCCAGCCAGGGCTCTAATTTTCTTAGCAAAGTCATATAACTCATGGTCAAGTATGAAACCATATTAGAGATCCAATATTAGTAGTAATTAGGTTGTATTCATCTTATTTTTAAATAACCATATTATAGAACCTACCTGTGTATTTTTCCTATCCATCTATTTCATCTAGTCAACTATAAAGAGAATACATATCATTAAAGCTAAAGTTAAGGGGACAAAAAAGATCAGAGGTATGTATATTTTCAATTCCTTAACTTGAGATATGAAGTAATGGATACAAGTGAGCCCTATACAGAATATGTATTTATTTCTGAGGCTTTGTGTGCCTGTATTTCCCTATCATTGCTTATTTCTCCTCCCCATTGTACTCCGGTAGAATGTACTCAAATTATTTGTGATTGGATAGACCAACAGCAACACTAATGTGAAAGCAGAGCCTCACATTCCCTCCACCCCAAACTCTACCTCTGTCCCTTCTAATAAAAAATAAAAAAAATAATAAAACTGTGCAGATTTAAGCCTCAGCTTTTTTACATGGTTAGAAAACAAATGTTTGGCACATCGTTTCTGGAGAGTGTCTCATCACTAGATGTTAAGCTTTTGATATCTAATAAATATAATAATGACACCAGATATTTTTGGTGGACATTTTATTAGCATTCCATGCAGTTGGACAATATTAAACAAGTCATTCGTTCTGTTTGTTATTTGGTAACTAGTGTATTTATAGACAGTTGCAAACTCACCATCTCTTTTTTGGCATAGTACTTAAATTTTTCTGAGAGCAAATCCTATCTGGCTTTTTGTTTAATATTCATGAGTTTATACAATGGTTTCTAAATCCCTAACTTGAGTTTGTCCACATATAACAAAATTATCCTCTATAAATTCACAAATTTCTTCCCAGAGCTATTGCAAGGCGCTAATAAAAATAGAACTCTTAATTGCAAGCTAAGTATTCTTTTGTTCAAAAATAGCAGTGTTAATTTATTGGGTTATTAGATAAAGATGATATGATATCACAAGCAATGTACAGCATAAATTGTCATTGATATTTATCCTCTCCCAGAAGACACTCTGTAATGGAGAATGTGTGTATGTGTATATATACACACACACATGTTCGTTATAAAACTGAACTGGTGCTTAAGATGTTCTTTCCTGCTTGTGTTTTAAGCAACAAGACATACATTTGGTTCTTGATCACCAAAAGACAAGATGGAAAGCTATTCTAAACTCAGTTTGGCACTATGCTCCTGTAGTGTGTGTACAATAGAGAACACAGTAGCTTTTGTATACTTCATGTACAAGGATATTTCATGTTCTAAATCTAGTGATTTATGACAAAGTCACCTTTGATATTTAAAGCAGACTCTATGCTCCATTCTTGTCACTGGATATCTCTTTCCCCCTAACTCTATAGTAACATGAACTGTAGTAAATTGTTAAACTAACACTAAAATAATTCTCTTTTCAGTTAAATAGTAAAGGAAATCTGATATGTTTAATAACCATCAAATATTTTAACAAAATACTTACCAAAGATCTGTCACTTTTCTAAAGTAGCTGTTAAAATATTTTGAATGAAATCTGGAAAGTGGTAAATCCAGCCTTTAAAATTTAGGCTAAATGCAGAAACCTCGAGCATTTTCTTCTACTCTTGATCTCTAAACTTTAAAGATGGATTTACAACTTTCCCAATTGGCTAAAATTTCTTATTTATGTGTTAATTCAGTGATTCTGTACTATTATTACTCCTATAATCTTAGAAGGTACACAGAAATAACTGAATAAAATAAGAACTAGATCATCCTCAGTTCTGAAAGATTTCTTCTATATATGATCGAGGCTTTTTAAATTAAGTGCATGAAAATCTATATTTTACTTTTCTGACTGTATTTGTGAAAGGTAGATGACTCTTTTACAAAAGCCAAGTTAACATTAAAATGTGCTTTTTGAGATTTTGAACACACTGTGTCTTAGACTCTAAAATAAAGCCTGGGAATGCATCAGATAAAATTACTGTATTTACAAGAGAGAGCGGGGGTGGGAGAGGCAGAAACCCTGTGGAGGAGAGACTGGGTGGAAGCAGGGCACACAAACAAACAAAAAATGTTGTGCATAAATTTTATATAAAATATAAAGATAAATACAGTGCCCATAGAACTATATAAATAATGAATAGCCCCTGTTGTCTTGTTTATTATTTTATTGAAACAAATATGTGAAATAATTTCAGATAAGACAATATATTTAAGAGTGCAAAACTGTGACCTAATAAGCCCTGAATTTATTACTCAATAGTTATTTATTTAGGTACTCTGACATCTAGGTTAAAGAACTATTATTTATTACATACATACTACATTCCAGGCGCTGTCAGCTATTTTATCTGTATTATCTCATTTTATGTTTACAGCAACTATGTGAGACCATTATTTAACTGGTTATCCATGTCAAATGTTTATAATAATTAACATAGAAATACGATTGGCAGCCTCAATCTGTCCCTATTCTAGCTTCACCCAAAACTGCTTTGTCTCCACTGTACTTTCTGAGCACATAGTGAGATTCAGATTCCCATCCCTGCGTATCTGTTCCATCACTCTTGGGATCTGTTCCAATGTCCTGTCCATGGGACTGAGTTCAGGTCTTGTTTGTTGGAATTCTTCATTAGACTGATCTCCTACCTTCAAAACCTATCACCTTAGCCCATTTCCCACCATCACAAGTGGTAAAACCTTCACTGTATGCTCTTATTTTTCCTGTTCTGAAAGACAGGCTAGATTCTACATCTTGCCCGTGCTGCTTCCTCTCAGGTTCCAGCGATGATGGTCAGGTTCCTGCTGTACCTGCTATAGCCCTTTCCAACTCCCACCTTTCCATTATGTTGTCTGTGGCCAAGAGGTCAAGGGTCATTCATCAATTTTGCCTGCCTTCCAATATATGAGGATTGAAGATACCTGAAATCCTCTGCCCAAGTGCACAGGTACTAGGCAAAAGCAAGTAATCTGAAGGTCTACTTGATCTTTCACCCTGCTACTTAGTATCTATGTTACCAAGAGTAAATGTCTTAACTCCTCAGGGCTTTGGTTTGTTCATCCCTTAACTAGGAATAATACTTTCTGAAACAACACTATAAATTAGTGAGAAGATGTGTAGATGGCTTACCTCACTGCCCAATATAATGTAGATAATCAATAAAGATTATTTGTTTTTATAGTATTATTATATCATTGAGCTGAACTTCCCTTTCTTGCCTGTGCATATTTTCTTAGACCCTTTATTCCATGTACCTTGAATACCCAGAGTTTCTTGATCCACATTTCTTTTATTCATTATTTGTCCAAAAACACTGAAGTCCAGGGGGAAAACATGCTTGATATTTCAGCTCATTAACTGTGCCTTGTCACTCACCATTTCTCAGCCCATTTCACAGTTGCTGGGCACCGTTCCCATTCTTCTTAGCCTCCCATCTATCAGATAGGTTCTTTAACGACCTGGTCAGCTTCCAATACTCCCCTTAAATCTACTCTGCATTTTCTAAACTATATCCCAGCATGCTCTTTTGGGTTGAGAATTCCCTGGATGCCCACCTCTATTTCTATTTTATTTCCAATTGTGGGCCCTCTTTTGCAGCTGTTACTTCAGCTTCCATATGTTCCAGCATTCAGGGTCTAAACTACATGGTCTCCTCCCACTTGTGGCTTGGCTTGCACTGCTCAGCAATGATCTCTTAACTCTGTGCTAGTGTTGATGTTGACAAAACACACAAGAACAAGTGTGGAAATCCACAGACACAGATTGTTTAGCTATTGCATTAACAAGAACAATCATCCAGTAAGCAGAATGCCATCTTTAAACTCTGGGAACAAGCTTTCTACTATAATGCATTTGAATTCAGTACTTTTTATTCATGGACATATTATGGCTTTTAAGACCATCTTTGGGAAACATACAGATAACTTTGTTTTACCTTGAACTACTGTATTCCACTAAATGACCATGTGCTAAAGTTGCAACCAAAGAGAAGTTTTGAGAAGTTGAAGTACAAGCTAAGTGTTGACAAACACTATCATGTGAAATGGAAGGGATGTGCTTCAAAGCTAAGTCAGCATGATTTCAATGTTGTTAAAATGAGTTGAAGTTGTTAGGGTTTTTTTTTCCCCTGTTAATTAGTTGAAAATTTTCTGGACTCAGTTTCAATCTTTGTCATTATCTTAATAAAAAAGCTACCGAAACAGATTTAACATCATAACCTATTTTACACTAGTAAGTTTCCAACTGATTACAAAGAACTGGTCCACTAAAAATCAGCAAGTGCTAGTGGTAGCCATTGTCCTTCTAAATGATTGTTCTACCTTAATAAATTCCTCCTCCATAATTAATGTAATTTCAAATAAACACATTATATTATTTTTTCAGTTAATCTTTAGGAAGTTAAGAAGGTCAATTTAAAATAAGACCTAAAATTTCCATCTTCTATAATAGGGAATTTTAATCTTAATATGTATGCTTTAAAAAATGCCAGTCATGCCATTAAAATATTTTAGCAAGCTGCATACTAGCATAAATCACACTTTATCAAAATTATTTCCCCTGATTAATTGCATCCATAAGGAAATGATTATTTTTATTTCTACCTCCATATTGTCTCATTAGCTCTTAAATTTTAGTATTTACTTGGAATATAGTGCTGTTCACTTAAATCATTTTACACGATGTTCTAGAATTTACTTTTGTAGAGTTCTTGACCACCTGGTCACATTCAGACTTTCTAGCCAACCATAACTTATTGTTAACATGGTTAATAGGTATTAGTTTCAATAAGTTTTTAAAAATTCACAATCTGAATTATAGAAAAATATTGTTTTTCTACAAAACTAGAAAGTGTACCTTGAAAAGTGTGGCTCAGTTGGCCGTGTGTTATTCCACAAAGTGAAAGGTCTCCGGTTTGATTCCCTGCCAAGGGCACTGCCTGGGTTGCAAGGTTCTTCCAGTCAGGGTGTGTACAAAAGGCAACAGATAAATGTTTCTTTCTCACATCGATGTTCCTCTTCCTTTTTATTCCTCCCTTTTCCTCTCTCTAAAAATAAATCAATAAAATCTTTTTAAAAGAACCTAGCCAGTGTAAGATGGTTCAAAACTCTAGAAAGTGTCCTGTGCCTCAGGTAAAAAGAAAATCAGACCTAAAGGAAGTTATTTTCATATGAATGCAAGGATGTTGACAAAGTAAATCTTTCAGTCTTCTAGAACACAGCCAGATCGGAAGCTAATTTACTGCTGGCTGATGTCAAAAGCAATCTAACTTGTCCACTGCAGAAGCCACACAAAGAAGATTATTCCTAAGTGCACTACCTTGATAAGAAGTCATCCTCTGAACATAATCAGGAAATACAATGACCAGAACCAGAGCTGGAGTTTTAATAATAAAAGACAGTAAATCCTCTTTATAACTTTTATGATATAAAAGTAAAATATAACACAGGCAGATTATTCTAGATTTAAGTCACCTCAAAATCAGTGAAAAATAATTTTTATAAACTAAAAAGTGACAATGTATTTTGGATGTCAAATACAGTTTATAGAGACTCTAAATGGAATTCCATTTTGATTAACTAATTCAATCAGTAATTACTACTCAGGATATAATCAAATAATTTTTTCCCACAATACTAATAGCTATTTGTTGTTTTGATTTGTCGAAAATCTCCAAGCTAGTATTCACTATTTCCTGGATTTTGCTCTGGATTTCAGAAAAACTACAGTGATTTTTTTTAACTGTTAGAAGGTGCTATGATTCTAGTATGAATTTCTCATAACAGGAATCAAATATGCATACTCATCATGTCTACAGTATAATTAAGAGTATTTGTTTTGGTGCCAAAGTCCAGGATGATTGTTCTCAATGTGTTTATGGTCAGACCTCTATCTATTACATCTGCCTGTGGTTCACAGGTCCTGAAATTAAAGACACACAGCAACTATACTAAAAATTTTAATGGATTGACTTTAAATTGAACTTCTACATGAGTCATTTCCTTTTAAGCCTAATTCTCATCCTTGGATCTTTCTAGACATTCAAAAGTTATTGAATTTTTGCTGACTTTTTATGTTATGATTATAGTAACTATCATGATGACTTTTACCTGTTTGTATCAACTATTTTGTTCATTAAGAATCCATTTAGAATTTTAATATTTCACAGGATGAATTTGTTTTACAATCTGTCATGAGTGTATGTTTGCAAAATAGTCTTCCCTATAAGTCAGCCTGGCAACTGCTCGGCTAGCTGCCTGCTGAGCAACCCAGCACCAAGGAACAGGCAAGAGTCAAACAAGGTAACTATGCTATTCACTCAGCTTTTATTGAATGCAGGTTCACTCAAAGTAGAACATCAACAGACATTAATATCTTATTCACACTAACAATCTAACATAAATATAACAAATACACATAGCAATTAATGGAGGATAACGAACCCAAGTCACAGATTCAGCCTGCAGGTCCAGGAGACCAGCACCGTGGGCAAGGGAGCTGTCAGTGTCTTGCAAGGAAGGATCTCTGCAGCCAGGTGGGCAGTGGGGCAGACAAGTCCTCAGTTCTGCAGGGCAGAGACTTCGCTGCCCATGCCAAGAAAGATCGGTGTGGTGTGGAGCAGCACTCTAGTATGTGGAGTTCAGCTGTCTGACCAGTGGTCTGGAGCCTGCCTCATTTATACCTTGAAAGTTGTGTATTCTACCCTCCTGGGTCTCTTGGTAAGTGTCTCAGCACCCCTGATGCCAAGTGTGGAATTTCCCCAGGAGTCTATCTGCGGGTGGTCCCACTCTGCAGTCATGGCTATTCTGATCACATGTGCAGATATCTTAGATATATCTTCTCTCCAGATGTGTCCAGTGTGACTTAGTTTCCTTCTTGAACCAAAGTGTCATAGCTGACTGGTAGCCATCTTGATTGACATGAGTGACTCCATTTTGTTTTATATCCTTTACGCTATTTTGACTAAAGAAATGACATTTTATTGGTCCTTCTCTCTATAAACCAAATTAAAAGGATCCAATCAGATATTTAAAAATGATATTAAGCTTATAAGTCAGACAACTGGGTTGAAATTCTGGGTCTTTCACATTCTTAGAGTGTAATCTTGCTGGGGGTTGATACAATTAATGGGTGAGGTGGCGATTTCTCTAAAACCCTTTTTTAGTATTAAAATCTCTAATTCTAGGTCACACTCATGCTTTAAAAAAAACTGATCACTCCAGTTTACACCCAGATCTGTACCTATTCAGATGTCATATTTACCTTCATATACTATCTTTGTATAGTGTTCTGGGGAATAAGTAGTGTTCTTGGGAAGGACTTGGACTAATAGTTAAATTTCCAGCATTGAAAATATGTTTATCATAATGTAGCTCTCTTGAACATAAATTATATGTAGACAGCCCTCAATATCTACTATACATTTGACATGAAATGGGGCTAACTCCAAGCAGTAAGACTAAAGAAATATTTTCAAATTTTTGCTCAATGCACTAGACATCTGGCCCAACTATAGGTAGCTTGGAGATCACTCAGCTGAACAACCTGGCATGTAGCCATGAAACACCAAATGACTCTCTTTGATCTGAGGCTTTCACTGGGACTATGAGCCTGTCAGTTGGAGTTGTTCGCTAGATAATAGTTATTGATGGTCATCAAAGGATCATCATTACTTATTCACATGAGAAGTCTCACACTGTGCTGCTCTTTTTACTGTCATCAGTAGATCACAGTTAGAGGAACCTTCAGAAAATAAGTTAAAGCATATCATGGAAACAGCTAAATCATAAATTATTAGGTTAAAACTTGAAGTGTTAAAATAGACACAATTTACTCATTTTATAATCACTGGGAGAATTAACTGGCTTATCATGTTATGATATGGATAAACTCATTTTCCTTAACAATTTCCAACTGAAGAAATCCTAAAAGGGTTAATATTTGGGAGTCAACTAGACAGATGGTAGTCCTCACAGTCACTAGAGTATCAGGCTAGTTTCCACTCTCAGAAAAAGGACTAATAAGAGTTTCTTCCAGTTACTATTGAGGTATAACAAATCACTGGCCCGAAATGTTAGTGGCTTAAAATAGCCCTTTTAGAATATGCTCATAGATACTGTAGGTAAGGAATTCAAAGTACAGTGAGGATGGTTTGTCTCTTTTCCATGATGTGAGGAGACCTAGCTTGGAAGTCTAATTGCTAGGGGTATATTGATGGTTGGAAGTGAGAAATATTCTGGGTGTCTTCACTCTCATAAGATATAGCTGATGCTGGTTACATCTAGGACCTTAGTTGAGGCTGCCAGCTGCAAAACTGGTTAATGTGCCTATTTGGCACAGATTTCCTCACAGCATGGTAGCTTTGAAATACACATACTCCTCACCTGGCATCCCAGAATTCCAAAAGTGAGTGTGCCAGAGATCGCTGAGCAAGCAGTGTCACTCTTTCAGATAGCTTCAAAGGCCATACGGCATCACTTCCACTAAATTCTGTTGTCATATAAGTCACATGTGTTCCCATATTTAAAGAGAAGGAACATAAACACAAAGTCTCTGTGATCAGTGTCAAAAAGTGTATGTCTTCTTACTGAAACTGCCATGGCTACAAATGTGGCCCCAGGGCTGGGGCATCACAGGATTTCAGGGCAGATCTCTGCCACCATCAGCCCAAGCAAAACATAAAATTAAAATTTCTGCTCTGAAAATATCAAAGTCAAGAGAATAAAAAGACAGACCATTAACTAAGAGAAAATATTTGCAAAAGGCACATCTTATACAGAACCATTGCCTCAAATACATAGAATTCTTAAAACTTAATAATAAGAAAACACAATCCTATTAAAAATGAGCTAAAGAACTGAACAGACTTCACCAAAGATGATATACAGATGGCAAATAATCACATGAAAAGATCCTCCACATCATAAGCATCAAGGAAATGCAAATTAAAACAATAATGATATACCACTGCACGCCTATTGAAAAGGCCAAATCCCAAACACTGACACCACCACCTGCTGGATGTTGAACAATGGAGACTTTCATTCATTGCTGGTGGGAATGCAAAAGGGTACAGCCACTTTGGAAGACAGTTTAGCTGTTTCTTACAAAACTAAATATACTCTTATTATACAATCTGACAATTGTGCTGTGTGACAATTGTGTATTTACCCAAAGGAGCAAACTTATGTCTATACAAAAACTTGCACATGGATGTTTGCAGGAACTTTATTCATAATTGCCAAACTTGGAAGCAACCTAGATATCCTGTGGTAGGTGAATGAATAAATAAATTGTAGTATATCCAGGCAATGGAATATTACTCAACACTAAAAAGAAATGAGCTATCAAGCTATGAAAAGACATGGGAAAATTTAAATGCATAATACTAGAGAAAAGAACCAAACTGAAAAGGTTACATGCTGTATAATCCTTCCTGTGTGACAATCTGGAAAAGGCAAAACTATCAAAGCAGTGAAAAGATCAGTGGTGCCAGAAGTTTAGGAAAAGGGTGGGATGAATAGGTGGAGAGCAAAAGATTTTTAGGGCAGTGAAACTATCCAAGTGATACTGTAATGGTAGATTCGTGTCATTATACAATTGTCTGAGCCCATAGACTGTACAACACCAAGAGTAAACCGTAATGTAAGCCATGGACTTTGGGTGATTATGACCTGTCAATATAAGTCCATCAGCTGTAACAAATGTACTGCTCTGGTGGGTGCTGTTGCTCACGGGGGAAGCTGTGTGTGAGTGGGGACAGGGAGTATGTAGGAAACCTTTATACCTTCTGCTTAATTCTAT
The DNA here is from genome assembly GCF_019186645.2 of Phyllostomus hastatus. NCBI lineage: Eukaryota > Metazoa > Chordata > Mammalia > Chiroptera > Phyllostomidae > Phyllostomus > Phyllostomus hastatus. The sequence continues at coordinate 5,501,885 of NW_025334017.1, read as the reverse complement.
CAGAAAACTAAAACAGCTCTAAAACAGTCTTTTTTAAAAATTAAGCAAATCAGATCACAGCCTGAAATCATAGTACCAAACCAGATCCAGATGTTTTATTTATCCAGACCTTTAAAATCTACCCATCTCCTATATTTCTCCATCCCAAGGAATATTTCCATTGTGTTGAGCCAACAGTTGTTGAATGTCTTCTTAATGTAAAGCTCTGTGTTTGTAGCTCCATACACAATGGAAGAGCAGCCCTATTGTGTTATGACCAGTGTGGAATATAAGAATAAAGTGTAGCAGGTGAGTTCTAAAGCAGTCAGTGAGTGAAAGTCTTTAAAGGATATCAAAGCTCTTGTTCAGCATTTCCCTATATGGCCCATTAGTAGTATTAATTTCCTGAGAACAAAAGAAATAAAAAAGAAAATACATTTCTTTCTGATGTTTCCTGCCTGCATAGTACATCAACTAAGAATCAAAGATCATTTATCTAGGGGCTGGGTAACATATTATTTTTTAAAAAATAAAGTTATGTTTATCTACATAAGGATAAGTATGTAAATAAACAAAAATATCTGTAACCAGTGATAAAAGGTTTCCTTCCAACTTCTGAGCTAAAGAGCAATCTAGAATTTGATGAAAGAACCTTTTTTTTAAATACAAAGTAAATGGCATACTGTTAGTATTCAGTCTCCTTACAAAAGCTATTGTCATCTTCTACATTTTATGAGCTGAATGGAAACAAATTAAAGACAAAGCATTAAGGACTGAGGATGTCTACTCCTAACTAGTTTTCAATATAAACCAGAAAAGTCAGTAAACATAAGTGTCATTTCAGTAAGTGCAGTAAATATAGTTTTAGACCTTCATTATTATCACTTTGACTGATCCACATTAAATTGTTAGGTTTTCTGGCAACTAGTCCCCTAAAATAATTTTTTAACTGACAGCATCTTATTTTTTAATTATTGTTTATTTTTTTAGTTGACATACAACATTATATTAGTTTGAGGCATACAACCCTTTCATTACATATTTCTATAACTTACAAAAAGGTCACATCAATAACTCTAGTACCTGTGTGACGCCATATATAGTTTTTATAATATTATTGACTATATTTCCTATAGTCAATATTTCCTGTATTTTACATGCTTATGCCTATTTGTAACTACCAATTTGTACCTCTTAATCCCTTCACCTTTCTCACCCTTCCCCCTCCCAGCCCCACCAATCCGACAAACGTCAAAATGTTCCTGGTACCTCTGACTCTGTTTCTGTTGTGTTTGTTTATTTTGCTTTTTAGATTCTGCATATCAGTGAAATAATCGGTATTTGCCTTTCTCTGTCTGACTTATTTCACTCAGCACAATACCTTCTAGGTTCACTCATGTTTTCTGCAGATTCTTCTTTAAGAATGAATCATGTTTCATTGTATATAGGCACCACTTCTTTTCCATTCATCTATTGATAAACACTTAGGTTGCTTCCCTATCTTGGCTATTGTAAATAATGCTCTGATGAACATTTGCATGTATATGTCTTTTTGATTTAGTGTTTTGGGTTTCTTCAGATAAATACTTAGAAGTGGAACTGTTGAGTACTTCTTTGTCTCTTGTTATAGCCTTTATTTTAAAGTCTATTTTGTCTTGTATATGTGTTGCTACCCCAGCTTTTTTTCCATCTCCATTTTTATGAAATATCTTTTTCCATCCTTTTACTTTGAGCATGTGTCTTTTGATCTGAAGTCTCTCATAGACAGCATATGTAAGGGTCTTGTTTTGTTTTCCCTTCAGCCACTGCATGTATTTTGATTAGAATAATTAATCCATTTGCATGTAAAGTAATTTCCAATAGATATGCATTTATTGCCATTTTATTATTCATATTTTGGAAGTTTGTTTCTCCTCCTCCTTCTCCTCCTCCTTCTCCTCCTCCTTCTCAAACAAGATTATTAAACATTTCTTGTAATATTGACTTGGTGGTGATATACTCCTTTAGCTTTTAATAGCCTGAGAAGGTCACATGTCCTTCAATTCTAAATGATAGCTTTTCTGGTTAGAGTAATCTTGGTTCTAGGTCCTTGTTTTTCACTACTTTGAATATTTCTTGCCAATTCCTTCTGGCCTACAAAGTTTCTGTTGAGAAATCAGCTAACAGTCTTATGCGACCTCCCTTGTAGATATGCAGCTGCTTTTCTCTTGCTGCCCATGATTCTGTCTTTGTCTTTAACACTTGGCATTTTAATTATCATATGTCTTGGTGTGGCCTGTTGGGATTCAACTAGTTTGAGACTCTCTGTACTTCCTGGACTTTTGTGTCTATTTACCTCACCAGGGTAGGAAATTTTTCATTTTTCTTCACATAGGTTATTCATTTTTTGCTCTCTTTTCTTGCCCATCTTGCCCAGAAGTCACATTGTCCTCTTTAATTTTTTATATGTTTTTGCTATTTTGATTGGGTGTTTTCTGCTCCCTTATCTTCCATATCTCTGATTTAATCCTCTGCTTCATCTACTCTACAGTTGATTTCCTATAATGCATTCTTCACTTACTTTCATGTATTTATTTCTGATTGATTCTTTTTTATGTTTCTTATTTCTCTTTTTATGTTTCCTATCTCTTTGGTGAAGTTCTCATTAAGCTCACTTACTCTTAAGTTCATTAAGCATCCTATAAACCGGTGTTTTGAACTCTACATCTGATAGATTGCTGGTCCCCATTTTGTTTAGGTTTTTTCCCCTGGAGTTCTGTTTTGTTCTTTCATTTGAGACATGTTCCTTTGTCTCCTCCATTTGGTTGTGTCCCTGTGTTTGTTTCTATGTACTAGGTAGAGCTGCTACTTCTCCCAGGCTTGATAGAGTGGCCTTATATAGTAAGTGCCCTGTGGCACCCAGTGGCACAATCTCCCCAATTACTCAAGCTGGGTGCTCTAGGTGCACCCCCTGCTTGGGCTGTGAACATTCTCCCATAGGAGTTGAGCCTTGATTGCTGTTGGCATGCCAATGGGAGGGATTTACCCCCATGAAAATCAGCTGTGAGGACTAGGCTCAAGCACTGTGGAGGATCAGTTGTGCAGACACTGACCTCACAGAGTTGCACTTACCTCACCAGGGCTCAGGTGCTCAGTGAGTCTACCCCTTGAGTGTGTTGTTCATGGAGGTGGTTGGGTGGTGCTTCTATGTGGTCTGAATCTGTCCACCAGGTGTACTGGCTGTGAGGCCTCCTGGGAAGTGCAGTCCAAGGTCAGCTGCCACCTGTGCCCTCCCCAAAGCCACTAGCGTGAATTTCAAATGTGATCTGCAGATGACTGCTACTTTTGCTGGGCTTTAAGCCCAGGAGAGGTCAAGTTGTGAACCAAGGCTGGCTGCTGATAGTGCTGGGCCTGGGCAATTCAGAAGGAGGTATGGGGAGGGGTATGCAGAGGCCAGGTACTGCTCATTTAAGAGATTTTAGGAAAGTCAGCATCATAAGCCAAGACAGGCTATTTGTATGGAAAAGCCACTGAAAATGGCTTGGATGGGCCCAAAAATTAAATGGAGTGGGATCTCAAGTAATCACCAGGGTGGGGTGAACAGTTTCAGCTAGGTTAATGGAGATGTAGATATGGCACCTGCCTGCCAGTTCTGTTGCGGGAGGGCTCAGAAAAGGAACTGCAGCTTCTGCCAACACTTCTATCTGGAATAATTTTGACCCTCCAGGTCTTGCCATGATGCCAGAAAACTCAGTTCATCCCATCATATTCTTTATATAACTAGTGCCTTTCAAGCTGCTGTCCCAGCACAGGATCTCAGAGTGAGTAAGTCCTGGCACAGGCCCTGTAAAAGAAACTCCTGGGACTCTAAAAGCTCTCCTTCTCACTTGGTCACAACCCCTGTTGATTTTTCCAGCCACATGTTATGAGGATTTCTTTTTCTGGCACTGGAACCCTGGGCAGGAGACATGGGGCTGGACCCCTAGCTCCTCAATGGATATCCGTCCTGATTTTTAATCACCACATGTGGGTGTGGGACCAGCCTATTCCACATCTCTGCCTCTTTTACCAGTCTGGATATGGCTTCTTCTTTATATTGTTAGCTATAGGACTTCTTATTAGCTAGATTTCAAGCATTCTGAATGATGATTGCTCTGTAATTTAGTTATAATGTTTATATGGTTGTGGGAAGTTCCGAGTGCCACATTTACCTATACCACCATCTTGACCAGAAGCCAACTATATCTTATTCTTTAATAATTTGCACCAAAGACTACTAGAGTGGGAATTAAAAAACAACCTTATGTACCATGGTGGTGAGTTTTAACTCAGGTTACAATTTGGGGACTGGTAATGAAGTTAACATCTCTCGGATTCATTGATATTTATCCATGGAATCTGCAGTTTATGTTGGACCAAATAAATAATTTTATAATTTTCCTAAAAGGTGTAAACTTAACAAATGAAAATATTTATCATCAGGAAAATAAGGAAAGAGAGAAAATTAGAGAGAGAAAAAAAGGCCTGAAGAAATAAAAAAAAGTAATGGGTCAGGATTAAAGAGTAGAATACAAATATTGAGTTCATGGGTACAAAAGAGGTAAGATAATTAATTAATTAATTTAATCAACAAATATTGATAAAGATAATATATCTATTATGTGCCTCACAAATGTGAAGAACAGAATCAACAGAGTCTCTGGCAGATAGTTTAATAAGATATGTAATAAACAAAAATTTAGATATGTAAAATGATTAAAAATTATAATTAGTGGGAAAGACAAACCATTGCATATTACTAGAAAATGACTTGAATAAATCAAGAAAGAACAATTTCTTTGGATGGGGTATCTAAAAATTTTTTTAGGAGATGGTATTTTAGTTAGACCTATAAGATGACATTAAACAAGGTGGGAGAGGAACTATGCTGTATATAGAATTTTAGGTACTCCAAGGCCGGGCTTGGAGTTTAAAGATACATAAAGAAAGCCAATGATGCTTAAAAATTATTAAGGAACTAATACATGCCAGACACTTAATGTGTACTCACCTAATTACAAATACAAACATGACAACAAATATAACATGCCTATGGCGTAGATACTATTTTCATTCTTTCATCTCCATTTAGTGGAAAAGGAAATGAAGCCCTGGGAAGGTGGAGTCATGTGTTGAAGGCCATACGGCTAATAAACGTAAGAGCTAGAATAGAAGCAGGCATTCTGATTGTGGTTTTGTTTTTGCTAAGATGGGAAATCTAGCAAAATAATAGTTGGGAAGCATCAGTGTATCAAAAGCTTTGTTTTTAAAATAATTAAGTTTGAGTTAGTTGATAGTAAAGAGCTGAAGACATCTTTTTACTGATTAGATGCAATTGGCAATTGCATATAGATGATGAACGTATAGTCCTGGTTGAATACTTAAATTTAGGGATTATGTAAATAGGAAAGTTTGAGTTCCATGTTAGACAGGAGTAAGAAGACTAGAATATGCTTCACATAAAAGAAACGAGTGAAACAGACTAAATAAGTAAGACAATGGTTTTCAGGGTGCTGGACGTCAGGTAACATAGTGCATAGATATTTGAAAGTCAGGAATAAAATAATGTGAGTCCTCTCTTGAGGGAGTTTCCAGGTTGCAGTGCAGGCAGAGGGAACTGAGATAAAGTCTGTCAGGCTCTCTGAGTTGAGGACACAGAGCCAGAACTCCAGGAAGACCGAAGTATGGAACTTGACAGAGGAGAAATAACTTCCTTGCATTAGCATCATGAAGATTGTATACAATGTGCAAAATGCTCAATATTTGACAGAGTCAGTGCTCAATATCTCACTCAGCAACTTCAGTGAGCTTCATGTTATGATAGCTTCATTATGACAAAGAAACAAAAATAACATTAAAATGGAGCATCAGGTATTAAGTTGGATAGTGCATTTATAAAGGAGAGCTAATTAAAATGTGGTCTCCAAGTGTTTCATCTACCATTTTCAATTTCCAAGTGCTGGGTTATTTTTCTCCAGTGTTCAAACACATGGAGTTTTAACTTTAATGACAAGTTCAGTTTATCCAAAAGAGTAGTTCCAACTCTGTAGTACCATCTATTTGGATAACTTGGGCTCATTTTTCACAATGATTTTAATATTTTTGTCAGTTTTCTGTTAATGTGACTGCTGATTACTTTTAGATATGAATAGAGAATGTATACGATCCATTAATTGTATATAAGACTCATTTTAAAAAATCCTCAGTGATTTCTTTTTTCACCTTAGACCTTGTTCAGGTAGAGGTAAGTGCTACTGGCCAAAAATATAGGAGACTTAGTTGTAACAAAAAGGCCTTTATGATGAACCGTGCACGTGACGCTGGGCAAATATTGTGAGATTCCTTCTTAAAATGAAAACTTTGAGAACATTGTCCTAAGTAAACAGGGTATGGTACTCTTTAAATTTTTATTTTTGGCATGGGACCCTCTAAACTAAGGCTGATTTAGATTTTTAGCATATAAATCTGATGTGACTTTTCTAACTTAACACAAGCTCAGTATGTGCCATTAGTGACTTGCATCTTTTTTCTTTCAAACTTTGCATAATTGTTACCAAAATAATTTCAGAAATTCTGTCCCTCTTTATGCTTTACTTTGACTAAAAGATGAATATATTCTATTATTTTTAGAGAAATAAAAAGTTTATACCTAAAACTTAAAATCAGAACATTGTAGAGAAAATATTAACTAACCCAACTGAGAAAAAAATACTTAATGGATTTATTAAGTTGCTCTTTATAAGAAAAACTACTTCAGATTTGAAATGATAATTGCTCTCTAAAAATCATGACAAAGCCCTAGCCAGGGTGGCTCAGTTGGTTGGATATCATTCTGTAAACCAAAGGGTCCCTGGTTTAACCCTGTTCAGGGTACTTGCCTGGGTTGCAGGTTCATTTCCCACCTGGGGCATGTACAGAAGGCAGTCAATCAATGTTTCTCTCCCTCTTCCTCTCCCACCCTTTCCTTATCTATACAATTAAAGATAAACATTAAATTAAATAATAAAAAATCATTACAAAAAATCAATGGCATCAACTTTCTTAAAAACTGCAAACACTTTGCAATAAAAACTTGTTCTCAGCCTTGATCAAAGCCAGAAGAAAATATAGTAATTGTATGTCAGAGGCCAAATAAGCATCGAATTGAATGTGCTCAGTCAAATTATTTTGGATTAATAAATATTTATGTGCAAAAAAGTATTTTTGCCCCTAAATAAAGTTGCCTTCTAATTTGTCCAGATGAATTGTACAAAACTCAAACATTTAATAATTAAAACAACATTGATGTTTTCTATCAAAAGAGAAAAGAAGACTCTATTTTCTCTGCAACATTACACTGATACCTAGTCCTTTCCCTTTCTTTTCTCTCTTTACCCTGAATTGAAGTTAGAGACTAGTTAATCTCTAACAGGCAGAACTTGCTTTACCAAGAAGCTAACCAAGTTTAATCGTCTGGGCTCTTATTTGCAATAAGCCTTTCTGGGTGCTGGGGATTGTAGTTTCTAGATGAAGAGAAAATAAAACTCTCAGGCAGCATTTCCAAATAAGCATTTCTAGTAAACTGCCTGAATAGCACAGGATGGATAGAACTGAAGAATATCATGCTAAGTGAAATAAGCCAGTCAGTGAAAGACAAATACCATGTGATCTCACTTATAAAAGGAACCTAATGAACAAAATTAATTAAGCAAAATAGAACCAGAGACATGGAAACATGGAACACAGTGACAGTTGTCAGGTGTGGGGGAGAGAATGGTGAAAAGAAGGGGAAGGGACTATTTAAAGAACACGTGTGAATGACCCACACACATGAACAATGGTGTGGAGACTGACTGTGGGAATGACGAGTGGGTTAGGTGGAGGAGGGCAAAGGGGGAAAATTAGGAGAACTCTCATAAAATAACAATTTTTTAAGTTGGATTTCCAAGCCTTTGGTAAAATTTGTTGTGATTTATTTTCTCCTTTTAAATAAATATTCATTTTTGCATTTGCTTTTAGATTTGTAAGTTTGTATTATGAATGAGGTTCTGTTCACCCAAAATTTGTAGGTTAAAGTCCCAACCCCAAATGCAATTGAATGTGAAGATATAACCTTTAAGGAGGTAATTAAGGTTAAGTATATTTATAAGGGTTGACCCCTAATCCAGTAGGACTGGTATTTTTAAAGGAAGAGGAAGAGACATGAAAGAGAGAAGATGGCATCTAAAAGTCAAGAAGAAAAGCCTAAGCAGAAATCAACTCTGATGACACCTTATCTTGAACTTCCAGCCTCCAAACTATGAGAAAATAATTTTCTGTTTTTTAAGACACACAGTCTGTGGTATTTTGTTTTCACAACCCAAGCAAGCTAATACAGGACCCCAAACTGTATAAACCTAAAAGTCCTATAAAACCTGGCTCCAGCCATAAGAGCAAAACTAAAAATAAGGAGTAGGCATAATGAATGTGGGATATTGAGAAAATAATTTTAGTTTTTTTGCTCACCATCACCACCAAATCTGATGTGGACTCACTATTTCCCCTTCAAAATAGTTATCAAAATAGACCTTAATTTTTGGGAGCTTCAATCTTGGGGAATAAAGAGATTAGAATATTAACTGAATTTTTCTGTTTCAATGTAATACTATATTTTAATCTTCAACCCTCTAAAGTGCCATAAATAATAAATAATGTAATAATAAAAGTGGTTATATTAATAGTGTTGCATGACTCATTGTTTGCAATTTCAGTTCTCATTTTAGTCTCACTATAAACAGAGCTTCCATGGACAGGAATTCATGATTAAACATCCTACTTGCAAACATGAATATATTATGAAGTGTTAATGTAATACATTAATAAGTTATACCATGTGGCATAGATTTTCTACTGGAATATAAAGACTTTTAGAGTTTTTTTTTTTTACTTTTTACCTTCAAAATAATTGATTTTGACAACTTTTGGTGGGGAGAGGTAGAAGTTTTAGATAAACATTTTTTCACACTACAGAGAAGCCAAGATAAAAAGCAGTCATTCTGGACTTCTGGAGATGCATCTACCTTTGTTTGGATCATTAACTGTGGTATTTAGTCTATTTACAGAATCCACTTACCCAGAAATCCCTGGTGACTTGCCTCAGTTACCACATGTCAAGCTATGAGCAGTCTTCCCTTTCCGCCAGAAGGAAGCAAGCCACCAGAGACAGGAAGTTCCTGTTTGAGAGTAGAAAGTTCTTACAGAAAATTGTCCATTTCTTTTCATGTTAAACATCATCACAAATAGCTACAACCTCAAATGATTCCCAAGTCCTTTGTGTGGTTTATGGTAAAAAAACGGAGTCTTAAATGAATCCTGGCGGTCCTAGAATTAATCAAGAGACACTAAAATCTCTCAATGCATCATATGTGGCATCACCAGGCATTCAATAAACAGAGTCAAATGACATTCTGTGCTCTCTAGAACCTTACCGTATACTTGGAAACATCAAGACAAAAACAAATGTTATTGTCCATTTTGTGCAATAATATTGCCATGTGCATTTGAAAGGTAATATAGGGAAAATATAACAAGAAATGGATTTAGGGAAGAATTTGGGTAAGCTGTTTTAAAGGTTGTATAAAAGTTTATCTTAAGAAAGCTCTGAAAAACCCGGAAAAAGGTCCCCCAGAGAGCAATCAGCACCTACAAAGATCTAGGGGTGAGTAGTGTAATATTTTCAATCACTGAGTAAAGATTTGAAAAGAATCAGTTATATAATTGACATGACATGGAGACATGAGAACATGACAAAGAATAAAACACAATCCCTCTGGTCATACTTTCTCAGTCACTTAGTCTGTGTGTGTCCTAATCTCTAATAATGGTAGCTGCCTTTCAACACAGCAGATAATTTAGAATGTTTTGTTAAAATAACATGAAGCAATGATGTTTTATATTTCTTAGTAGAACTTATTCTACAATACAAAAGAATATTAGCAAATAGCACATTTTTCTCTGTCATGCTTTGAAATCTTTCTGTGCCAAAACAATCTTATTCCAAATCAGAATGACTGATACCTGATTTTTTAAGTTGATAAACCAGGGCAGGCTCATGAGGCTCAGTTTTCTGAGCTAATGTAATTCTGTTTCCAATAACAATGTAGTTATTTCTCTTTGAAGATCAAAGTTTTCATGCTAGAAGTAGTGATGTAGTGATTAAGGCGACATTGTACATGTCACAACACACGCCAGTGAGATTACTTTTTAGAAGGGAAAAAAGTGAAAGTGACAGTCAGCTGAGGTGTGTGTGCCAAATTGCCAGGGCTTTGGAGACCACAGCAGAATTCTCTAGTGCTTTCTTTTTTTTATTTTATAAACATTTTTTTAACTTGAGGTAAACTGTGAATGTTGTCAGCAGTCATAGATTTGTTTTACTTAATAGATCACTTTATAAGATACCATGTCATATAGGGTGAATATTCACACTTGAGGAGTTCCCTGTGAGTTGTGTGGAAAACCTTACTCTCCTGTCAGAAAAGGTAAAAATGCACAGTCTGATGCCTTCAGTTTTTTTTAAGTAAAAGTAATTTTACACAGTCCAGATACGATATGTTAGTTAATAATTTTGTTTAGCTTCAAATAAAGCAAGCCAAAAAGAGAGAGATATGGTCTATTTAGTTTAGCCATGCTTGTCTAGCAAAACAACTTGCTTCCTTCTACCATTTCATCCCATATTCTCCTTGTATGATATTGGGATCAATGTATTTAACATGTTTCACTGTTGCATCAATGTTGCACTGTTAGAGTCTCCTGGACATGATTACTCAGGAGACTCTAAAGCTGAGTCTATGTTGTCCTCCCCGAAGATTTGAGAAGCAGCTTAAAGCTGGAACAAGTGAAGCTAGAAACAAAGCATCTGCAGCAGGGTGAGCTCTGCTTTCTCTTGACACTTCCATTAGATGGCCACTCCACCAGCAGGAGCTGCGCTGCCACGTGCTTTGAACTGGGATGCTGTCAGCATTCAAATGGTAAATGACAGCAAATTTGAGTATTCTGGCAAGTCACGTGACAGGTCTGAAAGTTCAGGTGGTGAAAGGCAGGAACTGCCATGTGCAGAGCCCAGCTGTTGGCCATTGTAGAGAACTTGGACCTGCAGTGATGAAGTTGCCGTGGACTCAGTGATGGCTCCAACATTCTCATAGCACTTCTGTGTCTCCTGGAGAGAGGGAACAGGCAGCTGCTAGGATTAAATTTTGACTACCACTCAGTCAACCAGGAACATTTTAATAACTGACCATCTAAATTGGGCCAAGTCACAGGTTTGCCAGTTTTCAGTTATGAGTAAATGAGTAAAATAGATCATTCTATTCAGTTGGAAATTATTTTGGAGAAATCAGAATATAGGTATTAAACCAATATTATATAGTTTTAACATATGTAAGCCAATAATTATGTTTGACATTTTCCCTAGTATAGTCCATACTTTCACATTTATGCCTAATTTTTAATCTTATTCACAATTCTACTGAACATTTATTATATATGCATGTATACATAAACAAATGAATATTACATGTAATTACATACAGGTTTATAAGCTATGGCAAGTTTCTAGGAAACGGGTTTTTCAGTATATTTGTATAATTCTATGAATAGCAAACTATTATATTTGGTGAATAGTTTTGCTTATTCTTTGCAGCTTATGTCTTCCCATTTTTCTTTTCCAATTTATTCTTAGATTATACCACTCAAAATCTGGCTAAAATTTACTACCCAGAGTGAATTCATTTTTACCCTAATAAGCCACATCACTATGTGGGTAAAACTCCACATTTTTAAGAATCATAGTATGTTTCTGAAAATACAGTAAAATAAATCTTCCTTTATTTTTCCAAACATCGTTTTGGGAACCAAATAATCAACTTCTCCTTTATATGTGTTATCACGCCTGAAGCAGATTTCAGTTTCCCTGTGGATAATTTTACATAGCATTCTTTATGAGTGCACATTATATTAGGTGTAATAACATAGTCTCTTACATGAGGAACACCAAGGATGATTAATTAAATAAAAATTACTGTCAAGACAGGTCTAGAATGGATCTTTTGTAGCACATGGATAAAAGCCTCAGACTAGGGAGTCTATTCTTTGCTCACCAACTTGTTATAACCCAACTTCTCTCTTATTTAACATTCTAAACACCTCTTTTCTTTAATATTCAAAATCTTCTCATCCCTTTACCTACAAAAGGGAAGAAAAATTTCCATCATCTTTAGTTTCAAATTCATTCTTAACAGCATGCGATAAGTTATAAAATTTATGGTAATGGCTATCTTCTGTGAAATAGTTTTGTATCTTTACAGTTTGGCATCCCTCTTGGCATTTAAAATTCGGATAACTCAATTCAAGTAAATTGCAGGGAGTTGATATGTACAACTTTACCTCATTACACATTTTAAGAAAAGAGAGTGGAAATAATTGCACAAAGACTGTGCTGTTCATTGATTTCATAGGCTCTTTCATCCTTTTTTATAACGGCCACCTCCCTCCCATTTCAATGCGTGTTTTGTATGCCGCAAGAGTGGTGAGAAGATTACATTTAGAATTCTGTGAACTTTAGAAAATAAAAAAGTTGCAGTATTTTTCCCAGTTGTTTTTCATTTTCTTTCAATTTATCATGAAAAAGAATTTCGATCTCTTCAGTCTTATAAAAAGGCCTCTGCCAGATATGTTTGTTTGATACGTAACTAGCAATCTGTAAGAAGTTTAGAACCTATAGCAGTTTGCAAAGAATAAACTTGAAAAATGAAAATCCAGTGTGAATCATTTTTTGAGTATTAACCAAAAATCATAGCTTTGATCAATAAGTAAACTGGGTTTCTGTTCGTTTGTTTTTTGTACTCATTTCCCATGTGTTTGTCTATCAGTCATGCTGGTTTTTCTCAGCAGTGTTTGGTGATCATGTCTTTCTTCCAGGAGCACATTGATGTGTAGCCCCTTTCAGGCTGGGCCTGCTCTCAGAGACACGAAGAGACAACAGAAACCAAGTGCGCTGGGTCACCCACCAAGCTCAGCACAAGGAGCACTACAATGCTCAGAGCCTGTGTATGTCAGGCAGTAGCGACAGGGCCGTCTGCTTTGTTTCTGTGAACACAATACCAAAGCAATGTCAAAAAGGTTTTGAGTAATGCTTCGAATGTGAGATGTCCAAAGTGAAAAGACAAACTATATTTTGTATTTTTAAAATCAGGTTTTCTCCCTGGAGAGTGTAGGTGAGTTTAAACCCCTGGCCTGTGAACTGAAAGGCTGTCTATTCGACTCTGGGTCAGGGCACATGCCTGGGTTGTGGGCCCGGTCCAGCTGGGGGCATGCGAGAGGCAACTAACCGATGTTTCTCTCACATATTCATATTTCTCTCCATCTCTTTCTCCCTCCATTCCTTTCTCTCTAAAATTAAATAAACTGTTTAAAAAATAAAATCAGAGTTTTATCATTTGCATCCATACCTTCTCTTACTAAGAGGAGGCTAGAAAAGAGCGTGTATGCTAGAGTCAGTCTGTCCAAAGTCAAATCACCATTATGCCCTTGAACTGGCTTGAAAGCCTGAGCAAGTTACTTAACTCTGAATGATTTAGTTTTTTTCATCTGTAAAATGGAGATAAGAACTTCTACGTCATGGAGCTATTGTGAAGATTAAATGGTTTATATATGACAAGTTTTCTATCAATGCTTGACATGTTGTAAGTACTCAAACATTAGCAATTATTATCCCAAAAGCAATAATTATACCACTTATTCTACAGCATGTAGAATTGTCATTTTCATGAGTTCTTTGAGGGTCAAATTGTGTATATGAGAAGCAGAGCTAACCATTGCCATCAGCTCATCTAACATTCTCTTTTCAATGGAATGGAGGCTTGACTTCAGTTACTTGGCATGCCATTCAATACTAAATGATTTCTAATCGATCACACAAGATTACATATCACCTTGCAACAATCAGTGTGGACAATTCTCAATCTGATAAGAAGGTGAAGGGTGAGGTCAATTACAGTTGCTTGATATTTGCTTATTTTTATAAATATTTTATGTATCTAAGTCATATTTAACAATTGTGTACTACATATATAAAATTATAAGTAATTAGAATTAAAGTTGTTGGACCCTAGAATAATAATATGTAAACAGTAGTGACAATAAAATATATGGTTTTGTGCATACAAATTTACAGGTTAAAAATAAGTCAAATACACTAGACAAATAAAAGAGCACTTTGGAGAAATAGCTGAAATCATAATCATAGCATCAAGAAAAGTAAATGTATCAATGTTTTTGGTTTTGTCGTTGTTTTAAAAGATCTTAGTTTGTAGAGCAATTTTATGTTGCACCCTCTCTCTTCACAAAGACACAAAAATGCAAAAACACCTACACGCAGTGTCCACCATTACTAACATTTTACATTAACATGGTACATTGTTACAACTGATAAATCAATATTGATACATTATTATTAGCTAAAGTCTACAGTTTATGTATGCTTTGTACAGTTCTATGGGTTTTGACAAATGAATAATGTCATGTATCTATCATTACAGTATAAAAAGAATAGTTTCACTGCCCTAAAAAATCTCCCTTAATTCTGCTACGCACTCCCCCCTTCTTCTACCATGATGCCTGGCACCCACTAATCATTTTACTATTTCCAGAGTTTACATTTTTTAGAATATTATTCACTAAATCATGTAATATGTAGTCTTTTCAATCAATCTGGCTTCTTTCAATTAGTAATATACATTTAAGATTCTTCCATGTCTTTTCATAACTTGGCTTGATACTTCATTTCTTTTTAGCACTGAATAGTAGTATTCTATTGTATGGGTGTACCACAGTGTGTTTATCCATGTACTACTGAAAAACATTTCAGTTGCTTTCACATCTGACAACTTTAAGCAAAGCTGCTATAAATATGTGTATGCAGGTTTTTGTATGGACATAGATTTTCAACACATTTGAGTATTAAACACATAGAGGTGTGATTACTGCATTGTATGCTGAGACTGTGTTTTGCAAAAGACTGCCAAACCATCTTTCAAAGTGGCTGTATCATTTTGCAGGTCCATCATCAATTAATGAAAGTTCTTGTTGCTTCACATCCTCAACATTTAGGAGTTGAGACTATTTTGGATTTTGACCACTCTAATGGATGTGTAGTATCAGTTTGTTATTTTAATTGACACTTCCTAATGAAAATTTATGTCGAGTACCTTTTCATATGTTTATTTGTTTTGTGTATATCTTTTATTGGTTAGGTGTCCGTTCATATGTTTAGCATATTTTTAAATAAGAATTATTTTTGTTTTCTTACTGCTGAGTCTTAAGAGAACTTTGTATATTTTGGATACAAGTCTTTCATCACATATGTGTTTTATAGATATTTTTCTTGGTCTTTGGCTTCTCCCTTTTTTTAGCAGTGTTTTTGCAAAACAGAAGACTTTTTAAAATTTTAATTCTTCACTTTGGAGAAAGCTGAAGTAATAATCATAGAATTAAGAACACTTGGTATATCAGTTATTTTTAATAAGGTAAACCAGAGTCATTTCTGAGTTTGTATGAGTATAAGAGCAGGAAGATTCAGTTGTCAATCAATGACAGTGGTCCAGAAAAATTATGTGAAAATAAAATAAATTCTAGAAATATTTTTAGGAGCATTAAAAACATTTGGGGGAGTTTCAGTAGAGAATTTAAATTGTTCTTTGGTAAATCTGTATCAACTTTCAAAAAATTCAAAATTGGAGATGTCTCTCTCTCTCTCTCTCTCTCTCTCTCTCTCTCTCTCTCTCTATATATATATATATATATATATATATATATATATATTTCATAGACCAACCCAGAGTTTCACAGGGAGTTAAAGATACAAGATTTGGGATCACAGTCTGCCATCTAGGCCAAATGACAAATTGGTCTCATCTTACAGGCCAAGTCCATTGGATTGGTGATAACTGAATGGAAGGCAATGTTGGGAAGGCTTGGTTGGGAAGGAAGCAGAGAGTTATTGAGCAGTGGAATAACTCTGCTTTGGAAGGCCCAGCATTCAATGCTTAACCTTCAACCATATCCTGGAAAGAGCAGAATATGGTTGAAGGTTACATAAGTCAAATTTTTAATTACAAAATACATTAAGATAGAGATGTGATAGAAATAAGGCATTTCTATGTAAGTTGAATTTTTAAATACAAAAATTAAAGATACAAATGGGGTAGAAGTAAGGCATTGTACCATGAACTGAATGATAATTCTTTTTTTCTTTATTATATTTTCTGCATTATGACCAGTGTAAAATGACAGGATTAGTGGTAGCTCTTGCTTTGGTGGGGGTAGGGAGGATACCAACCTTGGAAGATCAAATTAGGAGTCTGTGCAGACCTCAGAGCTGGGCTAGAGGATACTGTATTCCTTGATGAACCAGAAGCAAAATAAAAATGCTTTCAAAATATCATAGATGTTGAAGTCATGTCTCTACTTTTTAGGTCCTCATCTAGCCCTCAGATACAAATCTTTAAAAGTGAAAAATAAAAGCAATGCAGCATGGCTGTGTGGCTAAGAAAAATCATTCTTTCCTGGTAAAGTCAGAATAAAAACCTTGTAAGGTATCAAGTGGTGACAAGAGTAGATAATTCTGTAGCAAATACTTAATTAGAAACAAAAATGATCCTCAAGCATGTAAGTCCTTCAATTCTCAACCAGTCTTAGTCACATTGATAAAGAAGGGCTGGCTAATTTTTCACAAGCTAAAATTCTTACGATTAGTATTATAAATTTGACAATTGTGTTTCCTCAGTGTTCAAGTACAAAATCTGAGACTGTCTGCTTTGTAGAGATGCACATGTCTAAACTGATTATATCACCCAAATATTGATCTGAGACCAAAACAGCAATCCCGCAGCTTAAGAGTGCTGACAGCTTTGTTGCCAGATCAACAATAAAATGGCAGAACTGGTTAATTATGCTCCTCCTTCATTTCAACTTGAGCAAGTATCTAAATTTAGCAAATAAGCTGAATACAGGAATATCCAAGCTTGTCAAAATATAATGGCAATTAAATTGACATCTTTTCTGCACCTCGTTTTTAAAGGAATGCATTTTTCAAGGCCTTGACAGTCAAAAACTATTTAGATTATTTATGGCATTTCCAATGAGTTAGTAACATTTTTTATGGCATTACATTTTGCATAATATAATTTGTCACTATTTCTTTATTAAGCTTGTTTTATATTCATAGTTGTCCCACAACACTATATTTTCCTCTTTGTCAGCCCAGAACTTCATTATGAAAGATGAGGTTTTATCATTTCCCAGTGATGCAAATGTCTACAGTGAGTAAGTGTCATTATGCAGGAACAGGAATTTAGTTTTCCTCCATTAACCAGGCAGGCTAATGACTCAACAAGTTTATAGCTTGCCACAAAATTTGATAGCTCAATGTGAGTTAGAACAAATGAGAGTTGTGTGGATATAAAGATTAGAGAGTTGCACTCTTTTTTGGCAAGTTTTCTATCTTTCCTATAATATGGTCCAGGTTTTATGAGTAGGAACACCTCTTGATCTTTGCTCCTGAGAAAGGGTAACTTTGGTTCCCTGTTGCCAGCAGTTCAGCAGGTCACGTATTTATTTCTCCTGATCCAATTCAGCCTGAGAGCGCATTCAAATAGGGAGCCTCTGCCCATACCTCCAAATCACAACCTTGTCGATACTTCAACTCCTACAGAAGAAAACAAGAACATTTAATTCTGGAGGGTGTCAGAAAGTTTCCCATAGTGAATTTCCCAAATCTCTTATTTCTAAGTCCAGGGAACCCAGGAGATGTTTAAGCAGAGAAAGTGCTTAGACCAAACAGGCACTACCTCCTGAATGCACATTCGTCCAGTTGTCTATTCTTTCTCTCTTGAATGCTTTTTTCCTTCGTTAAAGGCCAGTTAACTAATTTATGTGGATCAATCCTGGGCTTTCTATTTTGTTCCGTTCATCTGTGTCTGTATTCATTTTATGCTGTCTTGTTCACCACAGCTTTATAGTAAGACTTGAATTTGAGAGATGGCCCCCACTTTATTCTTCTTCTTAATTATCGTGGTTTCTATTCTGAATCTTTTTCTTTTCCATATAAACTTTAAATTTAGTTTGTCACTATCCAAAAACACCTTGCTGAGATATTGACTGAGATTGTATTAAACCTATAGACTAAGGTGGAAGGAATTTACATCTTGACAATAGCAAGGCTTTTAAAGCACTAACATGGACTTAGTCTTCATTTTTAATCTTCTTTCATCAGAGTTGTGTTATTTCTGCATATAAATCCTGTGCATATTTTATGAGATTACCTAAATATACAATGTTTTTGTCATTATTGAAAGTGGGATTTTGTTTTTAATTTCAATTTTGATTTATTAATTGCTGAAAGAAAGGAAAACAATTAACATTGGTACATTAACATGTTATCCTGCAACCTTGCTATAATTGCTTCTTAGTTCCAGGCATTTCAGTTGACTATGATTTTCTACACAGATAAGCATATCATTTGTGAACAAAAAGAGTTTCATTTCTTCCTTCCAAAACTGTGTGCCTTTTATTTTATTTTCTAGTCTTCTTGTACTAGCTAGGACTTTTAGTATGATGTTTAAGAGTAGTAGTGAGAGATAACATCTTTGCCTTCTTCCTGGTCTTTGGAGAAAAGCATTCAGTATCTCACTATTAAGTATGATGTTAGCTGAAGGATTGTTGTAAATGTTCTTAGTCAAGTTGAGGAAGTTCCCGTCCATGCCTAATTTGCTGAGGATTTTTTTCATGAATGGGTGTTTGGTTTTATCCCTTGCTGTTTCTTCATCAACTGATGTGATCATATGTCTTTTTTTTTATGTAGCTAATTGACATGGCAGATTATATTAACAGATTTTCAAATGTTGATCTATCCTTACATGCATGGAATAAATCCCTCTTTTATGGTATATATAATTTTATACAGTGTTTTATTTTATTTGCTAGTATTTTGTTGAGGAATTTTGCACCTGTTTCCCTAAAACATGTTGATGTACAGGTTCCTTTTCCTATAACATCTTTATTTGGTTTATTATTAGGGTAATTCTGGCTTCACAGAATGTATTCCTCTTGTTTGAACTTTATGGAAGACCTTGTAGAGAATTGGTATCATTCTTTTTTTTTAAAGCATTAATCTGTTGAATCTAAACATTTCAAACATGCCTCAGTTTTTCTTAATTTTTTAAAGATTTTTAAACAATATATTTTTAATTTATTTTTTTAGAGAGGGAAGGGAGGGAGAAAGAGAGAGAGAGAGAAACATCAATGTGCGGTTGCTGGGGGCTGTAGCCTGCAACCCAGGCATGTGCCTTGATTGGGAATCAAACCTGCGATGCTTTGGTTCGCAGCCCGCGCTCAATCCACTGAGCTATGCCAGCCAGGGTCAGAATTGGTATCATTCTTAAATATTTCGTAGAATTTACCAGAGAACTCATTTAACCCAATAATTCTTTTTTGGCAATATTATTGATTTTAAGTTACAGTACAGTAACTTTTTTAAAAGTTTAAATATCAAGTTCTTCCATAAATTTTTGTAGTTAATCTCTTTTAAGGAATTGGTCCATTTCATCTAAATTATCAAATTTAGGGCCATAGAGTTGTTTATAATGTTTCTTTATTATCAATTTAACATCCATGGAATCAGTAATGATCAAACCTCTCTTATTTTTGATATTAGTAATTTGTGCTTTCTTCTTTGGTTGGTAGGTATGGCTAGAAATATATCATTTTGTTGATTTTTCAAAGAAACAACTTATGGTTTCATTGATTTTTCTCTATTAATTCCTTATTTTTAATTTGATTGATATCTGCTCTAATTATTATCACTTATTTCATCCATTTACTTTAGACTTAATTTGCTCTTCTTTCCCAAAATCCCTGAGTTATAAGCTTAGATTATTAAGGTCTTGTTTTTTTCTAATATAGGCATTCAGTCATAGACAAAATATCTGTGTCTATATTTAAATTCTATCCCTTGAGGCAACATAGTTGTTTTTTATCTAAATTTAAAAAACTTCTGTCTTTTTTATTGAGACAATTAACATTTAAAGTAGTTATTGATGTATTTGGATAAATATCTAAAATGAGTAACTATTTTATATTTGCTGTGCTTGTTCTTTTTTTTCTCCTGCTCTTTTTCTGTCTTCTTTAGTTTCAATTAAGCATTTAATATGACTCCACTTTTTTTCTCCTTCCTTAGGATATCAATTATACTTCTTTTGGAAAAAAATTATTGGTTTCCTAGAGGTTGTAATACACTGTTACCATTAACCTAAGTCCACTTTCAAATAATACTATACCATTTCATGGGTAATGCAGGTGACATCCCTTAGACATTCCTGTCATTCATTTCCCTTAGCTATATACTATAATCATCCAATGCATTTTTATCATTGTTTACTTGGCACAAAACAATTATCTATTAGATCAATTAAGTATAAGAAAAATACAAGATTTATTACCTGATTTTACCTTCATTCATTCCTCATTTGATACTTTCTTTTATAGCTCTAAGATTCTGACATATGTATTTTTTTTGCAAAATAGATAAATTTTTGGCAATGAATTCCCTCAGCTTTTGTTTGTCTGAGAAAGTTCTTATTTCTCCTACACATTTGAAGGATAACTTCATTTTATATAGAATTCTAGATTTTTTCTTTTTTATGAAAAAATAGAGATGATTATTGAAGAAGTTATAAGAAACAAGAAACATTATATGTAGGAAAATGACTCCTCAGTCCTCTTCAAAGTAGGCACCTTGGGACCTCACACATTTTCTCAATTGCCATCAGCTACTCTGTCATATATTCCTGAATGGCATTGATGGTCTGAAATCTTCCCTTTCAAAGGTGATTTTAGTTTTGGGAAAAGCCAGAAGTCACAGGGCAGCAAATCTGGACTGTAGTTGGACTGAGTTCCCTGGGTGATTAGATGTTTCACCAAAAATCTCTGCATGAGGCTTGATGCATGAGCGTGCACATTGTTGTGATGAAGCTGCTCATCACCAGTTGCCTATAGCTGCGGCCTTCTGAATCATCCAAATAGTTTCTGCAGAGGGATGTTCAAGCTTAACAAAAGATTTGATGCAGATCTGTTTCTCTACTGACTCAGTCTTACATAACAAAATAAAAAGAATATATACATATATCTTTGTATATGCCTAGATTTTTTTCAAGTCCTTAAAATTTTTACTTAACTTGTTTATATGGTTTCTGAAGGGAAATCCAATGCAATTTTTATTCTATTACTTTATAGGTAAAATGTTTGTTTTTTTTCTCTGCTTCTTTTCATGTTTTCCCTTTGTCTTTGGTTTCCTGCAGTTTGATTATGATAGACCAGCTGTATCTGGGTATTTATTATATTTATCCTGTTTGGTGTTCTTTGAATTCCTGCATCTACAGTTTCATGTCTGTTATTAATATGGAAAACTTCAATATATTATTTCAATGACATCTTTTCTCCTTTCTTTCTTCACCTCTGACATTCCAATTACATGTATAGTAAATCTTTTGTAATTATTCCTTTTAGCCTTTGCCTTTTAATTTGGCAGTTTTCTATTGTCATAGCCTCAAGTTTACTGATTCTTTCCACAGCTGGGTCCAATCTATTAATGAGCCCATCAAAGGCAATCTTTATTTATCTTACAGTGCTTTTGTTTTCTAGCATTTCTTTTTGATTATTTCTTAGCATTTCCATCTTGCTTACATTAGCCATCTGTTCTTGCATGTTGCTAACTTTTAGTATGCTTTGTAACTTTTTGTTTAAAGAGGATCATGATATGATATATTAATTATTTTTTTCTAACTCACTTTGAGATTTTTTCTGTAATCCATGGATTATATAGTAATGTGTTGCTTAACTTTCAGCTGTTTGACTATTTTATAATATTCTGTTGATTTCTTCATTAATTCTTTTATGGTCAAAACTCTTATTTCTATTATTTCAATCCTCTCAAATTTATTAAGACTCATCTTATGGTTCAGAATATGGTCTTTGCTGTTGAATGGATGTAATCTGTGATCATTATAAAAATTCTTTATTATCTATAAACATGTTTATTTGAAATCCATTTTGTATGACATTACTAGAGCTACTGCAGCTCTCATAAAGTTATAACTTATATGGTACCTATTTTTTCATTCTTTTACTTCACCTTATTTATATTTTTGAATCTAAATCATACTTTATATAGAGATAATGTAGTTAGATATTGTTTTTATCCAGTCTGACAAACTCTGCCTCTTCATGGAATCCATTCATATTTTGTGTTATTAGTGATATTGCTGAATTTGCATTGCTCATTTGACATTTTCCTACATCTCTTATGATAGCTTAGCTACTCTAGTCCTCTTTTACTGCATTCTTTTGTAGTAAGTGAACATTGTCTACTATAAAATTTTAATTCCTTCAATTATTGTTTTACTAAGTTGAAAAGAAACTGTTTCCTTAGTGGTTGCTCTAGAACTTACCATGTACATATTAAGTTATCAGAATCTGCTTCAGATTTATACTAATTTCAGTGTGATCTATAAATGTTACTTTTATATAACTCTATCCCTCTTTCTCCTTTCTGTGGTACTGCTATTATACATGTTATCTCTTATGATGTTACAATCCCCCAAATTGCATTGTTACAATTATTACTTTACATTAAAAAGGTTTAGGAACAACAGATGTTGTTTTTAAATATTTTGAAACCTAACAGCTCATTATTTCCCAAGTTCTGTCCTCTGTTACCTATACTCTCGTTGATGGCATCACTGACAGCAGGAAAAGGCCAGGCATCACCTCTGACTCTTCATTTTTCATTTCTTTCTGTAATTCATCAGCCGGGAAGCCCAGGTGATGCTGTCACTGCTACATTTCCACTGCTGAGAGCTTAGTTCAAATGCAGCCTTAGCTAAACAATTCCTTCAGCCTTATTACACTCATCACTAGTTTCTCCTTCCCATTGCCTCATCAATTATTTATTTAAATCACAAATCTCATTAAATCAGTTTCTGCTTATAAACCTAAACACTACAGCATGGCACATAGGATCCTACGTAATACATAACTACCCACTTATCCGTGGTCATGCCCTGCATCTCACTCTCTAGCCTTCTGCCCTGGTCATTACCTTCCCCTTGTCCCCCATAACTAAAACATGACATAGTTTGTGAAGAATCTTAGCTCACACAGCACTGTTCTCAGGCCCATGATGACATGACCCCAGTTCTCTACTAGTGAACTCTTCCCAGTGTGTCTGCTCTCTTTGGAAAGCTTTGTTTATAATGGACTCAGACATTCATTCTATTCTACTTATTTTGATAGTCATATGTAAGTATATTCATTACAGTATTTATTATTTTGAATTACAATTATATATTTGTAAATTTCTCTTCTCTCTTCCCAATCCCACCTAATGCTCTGAGCTCACCTAGGTCTGAGACAATATTATTTATATTGAAATCCCAAGAAGTTGTTGTTCAATAAAGATTCCTTTAAGCCCTGGCTGGTGTGGCTCAGTAGATTGAGCACTGGATTGTGAACCAAAGAGTCATGGGTTTGATTCCCAGTCAGAGTACATGCCTGGTTGCAGACCAGGTCCTCAGTGTCGGGTGCATGAGAAACAACCACATATTGATGTTTCTCTCTCTCTTTCTCCTTCTCTTCCCCTCTCTCTAAAAAATGTAAATAAATAAGTAAAATCTTAAAAAAAGATTTCTTTAAATGGATAAGTTAATTAGTTAAGTTAAAGATAATATAAATAAATTTTGTTTTCCTAATATTACCATGTCATGGTGGTACACTAAGGATATTTGTACTTCTTTGAGAAAGATTATATCCTGTCTGGATATTTATTAAACGTCTTCTTTACAAATGCTTTTCAGGTCTTATGGTTCCATCTTTATAGTCTGTCTGTGTGCTAAGTTAATTACTGATTCACCTAAGATTGTAATAACTTCAATCAGCAACCTTAAATAAAATGGCAGTACAGAAAGCAACACATGGGTTTAGATTTTCTATAATCGTGTATAACCATTTCATAATTGGGCTGTGCTAATAGAAACTAGATTGAGATTGGTTTCTAGCACAATTTGCAACAAAAGAAATAAGGTTCTCGACGAGGATATAAGATGCTAAATTTTACAAAATCAAGAAAAAGCATTTACTAGCCATGAATTGGAGGCAGAAAGTTGTACATATTAACATAAGCAAAATGAGGTTTCTGGCCTTAGGCATCAAATTCAATCATTTCATCTCTCCAAGTAGCTCTTTCTCTATTTTAATATCCCCACAGGCACACACTCACAAGGATAGAAATGATGGAAGTGATTTTGAATTTTAAATCCAAATCAAAGTCCAAATGGAGTACAGAATGCAATATTTAGCATAACAGGTTTAGCATTCTAGCTCTTAAGTCTCAGAAAATGAAAGGATCTATTTCAAACTTATGATAGAGTAATGTTTGGTTATCGAAGTTCCAAATATAATTTGCCTTTGAATTTTAGGCAACAGATGGAAAATATTCAATATACATTCAAACATAATTATTATTACAATGCTTCAATTATTACAATACTGTTAGTCTAGCCCTTTGTGCAAGCTAACTGCTTAAATATACAAAGGTAATCTGCATAGCAATATTAATTTAGTAACAAAAAAATAAAGACACTAACAGAACTAAAAAATGTACAGACACAGTCTGGCAGCAGTAAGGCCTGCTTGAGTGTGGTTGGTAGGGTAATAATATGGGTCTAATAGTTTATAGTTTAAATTTGAAAATTTCACCTAAGGTGTCATATGGAGTGCATGAATGTGATATTATTGTGTTATAGAATTACATGATTATGATTTTGTAATAAAAGATTTTATAATAAAAAGAGGTGTTATTTGTGCCAGAGCCCGTATGTTATGTAAAATAATATATAAAAATTATGTACAACCAAAGGAACATTTAGCTAAATACTTACAGTATATTTAAATTGGGCATGACATTAGATTATATATTATGTACATTTACATCAGAAACTGAAACTAGAAGGCTTATCCCTTATGTCAAATTAGGTGATGTCTGAACTTGTAATGTTATTAAGTCAACTCACCTTCAACATCTAACTTAATTAAATGTGGCTATTAAAAAGTTACTCCATTTCTGAAAAGCAGTTGGTAGTTTACCATTACATAGGGGTAAATTTCACATTCCTGAGGCTGGTATTTAAAGTCACTCAGTCATTCTAGTGGCTAGAATCTTTTTCCTTATCTACCTTTCATAACCTCATCTTCAGGGCTTTTATGTATGAGTCTAATAATCTATATAAAGTAAAAAAGTTGAGAACTGTGCAAGCAAGAAAGTGACATCTATTTCCAAATAAAATATAAAAGACAACAGTGAAATAAAGAATCAACACTAAACACATTTTTCTCACTGGAAGCTGGGGACACATCATAAAACTATCTTTCAGGGTCAAAACAGTAAAACAGGGTCACCAAAACAGGGTCAGACCTCTCCTCCAGCATGCCAAAACACTTTCCTACCCTGCCCACATCACCATATTTTGGTGTCAGAGTCTGAAAAGCTTTCATGCTGGTAGTATATTTAGGAAGTGATCCCAAGGAGCAAGAATAAGGAATCTGGGGTGGGGTAAAACATGGAGGAAAGGAAAGACAGTTTAAAAAGGATGTGTCATCCTGTTGGACATTGCTGAGGACCACTGGTGTTCAAGTCTATAAGGACCTTTTGATGGACTTGTGAAATTATATCATTAAAGTTTTCTTTAGGGGACCCAAGCCAGAAGCATTTATTCATCAGTAGGGTAGAAGTTCAGGGGTTAAGTACCCCTGCTTTTGCATTATTGATGCTTGAGTGTCTAGGGAGATCCCATAAATGCCCTGTAACTTGGTTTCAGAGGAGCCCCAGTTGGTCAACACTTGTGCAGGAATCGGCTGCCACAAGCAGTGACTAAAGTAAAAGGTGGGACTGAGAGGCACCAGTGCACACGCTAGAGTGAGATATAGTAGTTAACCATCACCTGTTGTTATGGTACAAATGTGCCACTGAAAAGTTGGAACTATCCACACAGTCTACATTTGGGTACATAGATCCCTCCCTAGCCACTAAGAAAATGTGGCCCCAGCACCTGCTCTGATAGGCGTCCTGGGAAAATTACAAACACCAACAAAAAACACTATGTTAATGAATATAAATTTTGACATTTGGGTTTGGGCCTAGCCTACCTGGTGAAAAGTTCCAAATCTATGTTTTATGTTGTGACACTGTGTAACTGTGGGTGGAGGGAGGGAGGCATTGGGAAAATCCTACTGCTATGGAGTGAATGTTTGTTGCTCCTCAAAAATTCTCCTGTTGAAGATTAATTCCTAATGTGATGTTAGTAGGAGGTGGGGACCTTGGGAGGTAATTAAGTTATGAGAGTGGAGTCTTCATGACTGGGATTCATATCCTTAAAAAAAGATATGAGTAGCTAGCCTTCTCTCAGCCATGTGAGGATACAACACACAGAAAACAACAGCTATCTACAAGCCAGGGAGCAGCTCTTCACCAGACACAGCATCTGCTGGTGCTTTGATTCTGACTTCTACCTCCCAGAACTGTGAGAAATAAATGTAATGTTTAAGCCATCCAATTCATGGTATCTAGTTTTATCATCCCAAACTGATTAAGACCTCCATTTCTATTATTGTTAGCTGAAGAGGTGACTTCATCTGTAAAAGAGAGGAAATACCTTCTAGTAGTTAAAGGTTGTGTGAGGACAACAGTACCTTGGATTTTTTTCGTTCAGGTTTTAACAAAATAGCACCAAAACCAGACCCTGTTACTCAATACATTGCATTTTGTATAGTAGGATTATAGTTGGTTATATAATGATAAAAATACAAATAAAATAATCTAAACAAAATATATACTTAATCTCATTTTTTTAATGTGCCAGAAATGCCATCTTAATGAAAGAAATCTCCTAAGAGATTGAAATTCTTTGATGGAGAAGTGACAACAAAATGAATGCAAATATTAAATTTAGTTATCTGCATGTATCTATCAGTATTCATCCTTCATTTCTTCATTGCTTTATTCATTCAGCCTATGTTCATATTCACCATATTCCCCACAATGGGTAGATGTTGAGAAGTAAAGAGCAAAGTGTAGATTCTGACATCCTGAGGCTTGTAGGTCAGTGGGGAAGATAGGTGCTAAACAAATAACCGTATCCATAAATATCTTATTTATGATGAAAAACAACATTAAAGGAAAGGTGTAATGCACTGTTGAGAGTTGTCCAGGATATAGAGGGAGTCTCTTTGAGGAGGTGACTTAATAGCTGAGAGTAGACTGTTAACTGCATGTCACTACTAGAAATTATGTTTTTTCACTTTGGCTAAAACTAAACATAATTTGTTTCATTTGGAATTTTCCTGTTTAATAGTGCAGTGGAGGATCTTCTTCTATACTTACCAGATAATGTCTTCTTCTAATTGCTACTTTGTTAAATTTTTTTCTCATCTATTTGCCCTTTTCCCTATTATATAATATAGTTTCTACAGATACGTAAGTAATCTTTATATAGTCTTTTTATAGTTTATATAGTTGAAATTTTTTATCTTATTTTCTTCACTTTGCTTCTAAAATTATTTATGGCAAGTTTTGTCAAACAAAAGCTTAATGTATATACAATTAACTATATTATTATTTTTTTATTTTGAATTTGTTTTGTTATTGAAGGCTTTTACTTTCCCTGATATTGCAGAATTATTTTTCCAGTTTTTTTCCAATATGTTTATAATTTGAGGTCTTCATATTTATTCTTCTTTCTATTTAGACTTTATTTTATATTCAATATACAACAAAGTTCTTATTTTTTGTTTGTTTGTTTTATATGGATAATGTTTTCCCAACCTAATTTAGGAAAATTTTTAATCTTTGCCCAGTAATTTGAATTTCATCTTCAGCATCTATATTCAGATGCATTGTCCTATCTATTCCTTCACTAATTCACATTGGTTAAATACTGTAGCTTTTGATATGTTTTTCTATATTATGAGATTTTAAAAAACCCTCCATCAATTGTTCTTCTTCTTCACAGCTTTTGGGCTATTCTCACAAAATTTTGTAATGATAAATTTTGGAACCAGCTTATGATGATCCATGAAAATCATCTTGTGATGTGAAAGAGATTGCAGTTTGATTTTGGAAAAACTGATATGTTTAGCAATACTGAACATTATAATTTAAGAGTATACTATATGTTTGGATAACCTTTTGTCAAACTTCTTTTTATATGTCTGAAATTCTCAGGCACTTATCTTACTTAATGTTTATTGTTATGTATTTCATGATAAAATGAGAATAATGATTTGTCACTTAAAATGTTTTCGAGTAAACCACACAGATATTTGCCCCTTTTCAAGAGATAAATTTAGCATCATTGAAAAAATAGAAACATGTAATGCTTACAACTTTCTATGCAAAACCTCTAATCATGATTGTACCAGTTTGCTATTTGTTTTTGTTTTTGCTCTTGCTGCTTGTTGGTTTTGGTTTTATTTTTTTGTTTGTTTATGTTATTTAAAAATAGAGACAGATTGTGATTTTTGAAATAGCAATATGAAGACCTTAGTGACAAAAATTATTTAACTGATAAAAATTACTTAAATAGAAACAGCCCTTTAAAGTCACTGGAAATTGTCCTAAGGGCATACAGTAAATGGGAAACAGGTACAACCTGTGGCATTCAAGACCTGCTCCCATCTTCAACCCCTCCCAGGGCAGCAAAGTGCAGACCTACTCCAAGCAGGAGGGACTAAGTTGTGTTTCCCACTGCCAATCTAGGGCTACATAGGCAGCAGACATCTTTAATTCTCCACAGCTCCATGTTGTGGAAGCTCTATTCCAAGCAGACATGGTGGAGAGGACTGATATTCCCTTTCACTACCCAGGACCCACATGTACAGTGGCTCCTCTATCTCAGGCATAGAAGGCTGAAAATACTGGGTCTTTATAGACCTTCACCCCAGCTGGATTATAGAATGTAAGGTCCACTTTAAGAAGGGCAAGCCAAGAAGATCAAGGGCTACCATCCCCACCCAGTGATCCATGCATAGGCCAGGGCTTCACTCCAGGACAAGTGAGCCACTATCTCTACCACCAGCTTTCTTGCAGTGCTGTGTAAAGATCCTACCCAGGGGAAGGCCAAGACCGTAAGTATAAAGAATTTTGTAGCTTTCTGTAAGCAGTCTAAATTTATTTGGAACAGAGAATGGGGAAGTCCATGCCAAAAGACATTGTCAATATAATAATAGAGATGTTAATGGTGAGTAATTAAGAGTAGGCTGTTAGCCATGATAGTTCTGGCAACATGAGAAACAGTAGACCAACTAGAAGTCCAGCAAGAGAGAAGCAGGAAAAGGGACAGGAAGAAGAGCCCTCCTTGGACTAGAGGTGAATTAAATACTGGCACCAGCCTGCCCATGATAAAGCCTGTGTGATATTGTGATTTATAATAAGAAATATATATTTTGTTTTCATCTCAGGTCCTGGAAGAGATCTACCAAAACCCTTAATATTTCATAAGTAAAAGAAGTCATAAAGGTATCTTTGTTATATTAATGAGGTGACCTTTGGAAAGCCCTAGGTCACTTAAGGACTCAGCTGGCTGCTGGGGGAAGCAACCCAGTGATTAGAAATTTAAAACTTCCAGTTCAGCACCACCGTTCCCTCCTGGGAAGGGAGAAGATCTGGAAATTAAGTTTAATTATCAATGGCCAATGACTACATCAACTGTATCTTTGTAATGAAGTCTCTATTAAAAATATATTTACAAAGCTTCCAGGTTGGAGAACACATGGAATTTAGGAAGAGCAGCACATTCAGAGAACATGGCACCTCATGCCTTCTCTTCCATACCTGGCCCAATGTGCTTTTCTATCAGGCTGTTTTTGAGTTGTGTCTCTTTATAATAAGCCAGTGACCTAGGAAGTAAAAATTTTCTCTGAGTTTTCAATATTCATCCATGTTGCATCATGAATCACGATTCTATTACTATGGATATTATATGGACATACCACACTTTGTTTATTCACAAAGAGCATTTGTGTATTTTTCATTAAACTCTTGTTTTCAGTTCTCTTGAATATACCTATGAGCGGAATTTCTAAGTGTTGGGGTAAATTCTATGTTTAACGTTTCCAGGAATTGTCAAACTGTTTTCCAATTTCTCAATATTTTTGTGAATTTTGTGAATTTTTAAAATTAAGAATTATTTGGATGTCTTCTAGTCTCAAACAAGTGTTTCATATATACTAGTTTCTCTGTAGCTCCCTGTTTTCTGTCTGTCTTTCCATTCACCAAATTTCACCACCCAACATCTGTCTCCAAAATAGTTTTTCTGATATTCACATTAAGTGGAATGGCATATGCTCTTTCTTGTACCATTCAAGTAAGGTCAGTTTTTACTCAACTTTGTTGCTGTTTATCTAGTTGTAGCTGCCCACATACAACTACAAAGGCCTGTTAAACAAAAAGCTAGTGGCTAAAACATTGTACATATTTTCACCTTAATTAAACTGAAGGACAGAGTCTAGATGTGTGTTTCTTAACACCTACATTAGGAATATTGAAAGATATTTGGCAAATATACTTATTTTAATCATGTGATATTTTCACCCCTACTTAAGGATTCTATTAATTGTGACTCACAAAATAGTTTAGGAACCTTAGTTCACCCAAAGTTATAAGTAGCTAGGAAAAACTGTTGGCTAAGATAATTAATAGCCATTAAATAAAATGTGCATCAAATAAAAATAAACATGTAATTCCTTTCCAATTTCACAATGACAATGTTATCAACCAAATTAAACCTGAATTATAGAGAGATCAGTTTCTGCTCTGCCAAGTGGCAAAATCAGACTTTTTTAAATTTCAAATACTGCATTTATTTTTAGGGAAAAATGCATATTTTAAGCCTTGTCAGTATTTTCCCTTCTTGTTTCATTTTATGAAGCTCTTGCCTACTTATGTGAGTCTATATAACTATTTCATTTGTCTTGAACTCAAAGCTTTAATGGTCATTTGACATTAAAATAAGGAATAAGAGTCAATAAATGTGATCTTCTCTCATGATTCTAACAAGTGAGATAGCCCACAGGGAATAATTTCAAAGGCATACTTGGTGGATTGAATCGCACTACGCACACTATAAAAGAAGTCAATTCAGTCCAAGTGTGATTGAGATTGACTTTCTCTAAATACCAGAATTACCAGATGAGACACTCACTGCAGTTCAATCCCCAGACTTTGGGGGGGCAGGACATTGCTACTCTTTGACTTGTTCCACTTCCTCTGGGCAGAGCCTGTGTGTCACAGAGAGGAGCTGGGGCAGGGGGACAGGAATGAATGCCACGACCCATTAGAAATCTGCAGCCAACAGCTGGGCTACTTGACATCTATAGATGTTCACAGCCTGCAAACCCACCAGGGACAGTGACACACAGCTCCAGGATCTTGAGTTAAACAGATCCAGGATCTGTTTAACACCTGTCCTGTCCAGACTGTCCCCATGGAGCAGGATCTGAAGGTGGAGGAGTATTTAGACGTTGCCTACAATGTCTGCAGAGGCCCCTGGAGTGACTGCTCTGTGAAACAGGGCTGGGGTGCAGCCCCTACTGAATGCTGAGCTTCACTGTTCTCCCAGAGGTCCTTCAATTTTGATGAATCAATGCCTCCTATTTTGTTATAAGTCCTTAGATCAATTCCTAGAGACAACAAGTGGTTCTTTTACTAAATTTAACATCTGTTTCACATCTGTTTCTCAGGGGGAGAGTTTTCACTGAGCTCCTAACCCACCTTTTCTAAAAGTCCAATCTGCCTGGGTTTTAAACCCAGTTTTGCAACACTCTAAACTTTCAAACCTTGGATAAATCACTTTGACTTAATTTCTTCACCTGTAAAGTAAAAATACCATTAGTATATACCTCATTGGGGTATTGTGAGAATAAAATGATTTTATTTTGTGTAATACATTTGGAACACTGCCTAGAAGAGAGTATATGCTGCTTTGAATCTGGTGACTTTCCTGTCCCAGTATCTGTCTAAGTTTTAGACACTTGGCACCACATACCTACACATACACAAAAGCTTGTGACTTGCCAATGAATACTAGGATAAAAATTACATCAGTAGGAACCAGGGGGACACCCACCTTGGTTCATTTCCCTTTGAAGGAATGACATACCCACTATCAAACAAATTTTAAAAAAGCATTGCCCAGTGAATATCAAGTGCTAACCAATCAGAGTAATCACCGCTTTATCCTCAAGGGGAAGAAGTAAGTAGAATGGAGCAGATACTTGAATTCTTGAATTGTTCTCTTAAACTTCCTACCTTGTGGGGAAGTATGATTAGTGCACATTCTATGGAAAATATGTAGAAGCTGGACTAATAATTCTCTTTTCCCACCAACAGTTAATGCTCACATTAGGTACATTTGTATTTCATTTGCTTATTTTTGTCTGCATTTATTTGCAGCTCTTTCAAATGAATATGCAAAAATTCTTTGATGAGTACAGTAACAGAAACTTTCAACTACTGATATACTTGTTATTTCTTTGTGCCAATCTTAAACTTGTATTATTATAGTTAAACTTGGATTCTCTTCAATAAGCCACTGACAAGGTGATTTAAAAGGTAGAGACTAACCTACATATACTGAATCATATAAACCTAGCAGGAAGGGGGAGGGAAACCTATTATGAAGAAAATAACAAATCAGAAAAATTGAATAAAAGATTTAATGTACAGCCAAAGAAATTGTGATGACAAACTATTTAAAAATTAGGAATAGATTCTGGTTAAAAATATTTACAGAAATATTTTGAAATTGCAAATTAAAAAATGCTTATTTAGAGAATATTCCCATTATAAATGTTTTACTTTGGCTTTAAAATCACTTTCTATCCTAATTTTGTTTTGGTATAATTGAAGAACAACACTGATTTATAATAGTTTTACATTAATTTGTTAATAATATTTTTACAGAAATGTTTTAAGATCTAGGATTCCTTTATAAATTTAACATCTAATTCAACATTCTGTGGCATATTCTGGCTCTGCTAGATTATTCTTTATGCTTTCCTAGTGTCATAAACCAAGAGTACATTTATTTATAGCATCTGTTTGACAGTATATATATATATCCTGGCATTTTTTATTTTTAGCTTTGTAAGGGGTAGAACAACAGTTGAATAGAAGAGTCTACTAACCACATACCAGAGTTCCAATCTGCTAGTCCTTCGACAATTAGTTACATTGACTCTGCTAACATGGATACCAAATATCTATCAGAAAAGCAAATTGGTGTCTAGAAAAAGCACTCCCAACAAAGAGATGCTAGTGCTACTCAGGTTCTTCCACACATTAACTGTGTAGTTGGAGCCTGACATTTGAAGATACATAACTCAGTCTTCTCATCTGCAAAATGAGTTGACAATATCAGGACCCAAACCTGACTGATGGTAAACATCAGAATTACCGGGGGGCTGTCTAAAGAAGACAGTCCTGGGAACCACCCAGGAGATGCTAAATCTTGTGAGATATGTTCTAGAAAACCTGTCTTATAATTTATTGATTGATTTTTGGCAAGCCAGGCTTATGGATCTAAGTTCTGAAAATTCTGGGTCAGATAATGTCTCAGCTTCCTTTACACAGAACTGCATGCAGTTCCATAACAAGTAAAAATGGTCAACAGTATTCTCTTTCACCTTTCTGCCGTAATCTTTATGGTATATCTTTGCTGCTAGTAATTCCTCCAAGAATTTTTAGAAATCTCTTTAAAAATTTTTTTTTAAAAATCAAAGGATAGTACTGAGTCACAAGGAAGTTAGGGCAGAAGAAATTTTAGACTTAAAGTGGTTCTTTAAGTCTAGTGGATCCCTCGATTTAGACCATTAAGTTGCTCCCTACACTCTGTCCATCCACAATTCTTTCTTTTGGCTTCTACCTGGCTGACTCACTATTTTTCAGCAGGATTATCAGAAAGATGGATCCTGATTGATTCCTCTTAATATTTATTCAAGGCCACATGATGGAGTGCCTTCCCTTGAGTTGGATACACCCTGTTGGTAATCCATTGTTACTCATGTAAACGATGACCCAGTCCTATCTGAGGATGAAGCAAGTTCAGCTGGCAGTTTCTTTTCATTTATGGTTAATAATCTAATTACATTTTTAATAGGAAAATATTATTCATGTTATATAGATCATCTTAAAGCTCCATTATTGTATGTACTATTTATCATGTATTAACCAAATTTCCATAAATATTAAGAGATACTGTGGAATAAATCCATACTAGCCAAATACTAAACTGTATAATGGCCTCTACATTTTCAGGGAACTCAAGGGATAAAGATTAACTTGTGCTACCTTGGGTCCAATTTAAATTTTATGATTCTTTGTGTAATGAGGGTGTAAATTGTCCTCAGGCTCAGATATGCTGTCGTTACAGGGTGCGGCACCCCATTCAGATATCAGATAAGCACAAGTTTACTTCCCTCTGGTCCACAGAGCTAAGGAAAAAAAAGGGGACCAATTTGTAAGTTTACAAGAGACTTGATAAAAGTTACTGCACTACCTTCATGCCTACCAGCTGTTCACAGCTAAATCAGAACAATCTGCCTCCTTTCAGCCTCTGTTATAAGTACACATAGAAGATCACGAACACTAACTTTTTCCTTTAGACTTGGCATTCAACTATGTGACTACTTATCAAAATCACAGGCCATTCTCCACCCAGAATTAAAATTAAATTGGATATTTTAAATTCTTTCCACTGCCAACACATTTCTGGGTACCGTTTGCTATCAAGACATTATACAAGCTGTTCCCAGTTTAATGACTATTTGTGCCAGAACATAAATTTCAAGGTCAGCTCAAAGTCATGCAGAATTTCTCCTGGGGACGCAGGAGTCTGAGTGAAATTCCTTGGCAGTTCTCACCAAGTGATAGTCCCACCTTCTACAGGCTTCTGAAAGAGAGCTAAAGGGGTGCTTACTTAGATGTGTCAGTGACAAGAGCTCAGCTTCAAAGAGATCATATTATTTGTTGTAATTACACACTACTTTTTTAATTTATATAAATAATGTATGAATTTAAGGTCAAGATACTTGTTAAAATATTCATGGATAGTATCTGTGATCTGAAAATGCAGCAGAGGTTTTTTGAGCTTTCTGAAGTTGAGGTTCAGGCTATATCTATACTTAACAAAAAATGATTGAAACCCTGTCCTTTAGAATCTTTCACTGGTCTCCTTGCAGATCAATATAATTTACTGCATGATCAGTTTGCTGAAGTGATCAGTATCGACCATGGTGGCACACTAAATTAATGTATCAGCAATTTCTTTTCTAACTGTATGCACAACAACCACCATCAAACAGATGCTGCCAGGGCAGAAACCGGATATTTCAGAAGGCGCAGTCACCATTTCAGGCAACAGGGGCATCATTTAGTGAAATGGAATGGCTGTATTACTTTCTAGGAGAAACTTGTGTGCTGAGATAATCTGACTGCTACTATATATTGGGAACGAAGTCAAGCAACCCATTATATGATAGGAGTGGATATACATCTTAGAGAATGAAAGAAAACAAGACACCATTTAAAAAAATAGTCAAGGTCCTTAAATGCTCAGTAACTTAAGTCAGTAACTTAAATGCTCAGTGCCTTGTATTGCGATAGTCAATACTTTGAATGGGGTTTAATCTTGAAGCAGCCCCACACTCATGAACACACATACACACGCACACCCATGCCCTGAGTCTGGACCTCCCAGAGATGGAAGACCGGCACTCACCCAGGAAAGGGGAAATACTCACCTTCCCCTTCTCTCTTTCATTGTGGACAGAGGCTATCTCTCCTTTCCTCTCTCCTCCAGTCCTTGGTCCATGGAGGGAGGAAAGAGTGCAGAGAGGGAGATGAAATAGTGTCATAGGCCAGATCTAACTTGAAAGTTAAGGGACAGCTCTACCTGTATCAAGAGCTGCAGTCTTGACATTTTACCAGGTTCTTCAATATCCCTCCATGTCTGCAGACAGGATCTCTTACCTGCAGTTCTCCAGATGCAGTTACTCATCTTCTTACATCTCCTGCCTAAGCCATCCTCACTCCCCAGGAATCCTGTAAATACCTCTAGCTTTTCTGGTGAGGTCTGTTTTGCCTCCAGTAGACCTCTTCACCTCCCAGGAACTCAGTCACTTTGCCCAGACTCTAGGAGTGCACCTAGCTGCTTCTCCTTGTCTCCCTCTGCACCTGCTGCCCCACCTGACTCTTGCCCTTCAGGTTGCTCAGGCAATTGATTTGACTGCAGCTATGCAATTCTGATTTTACACAGCATTTCATTTTGAACTAAAAACTCTCTTCAGGGACAAAAATAGGATGCCATGAGCTACTCAAGATAACTTTGCATTACATTTCCTATAACATGGAAAACCACAAACTCATTGACACATGTAGGTAATGATAGAAAAGCTCTGAGATCATACCATTTGCAGAGTAAGGGATGGTATCTTTTATCTGATGATATCCACATCCATTCTTACTTATTTATTGTCTATCTTTCCAACTGAGGGTCCCACTGCAGCCCCAGTGCCTGCCATCTCCTTGGTGAATGAATGATTGAATGAATAAATGCTATTTTCGAAAGCCTGGGGTTATACATCTTCCTTTCCAGTAGGTTGTAGGCTTCACAGAGTCAGAGAATTCTGTGGGTTTTATTCACTGAATAGTCCCTGTAACAAAGAAGATGTCTTTCAATGAACATTTGTTGACTAGAGTGAATGAATGCTTGATATAACCTGGGCAGAAGGAAATGACTGAGGCACATTGTTGCTTTTAGGTAGAGGGAGAGTGGTTATAGATTGGAGGAAGAGGTTCAGTCCTTTTCCAAGTGACTTAGAACATTGTAAGTGAAAACAAGTACACTGATGTTTCACATTTGTGGGGGGATGGAGGGTTTTATTATATTCAAATGAGGAGCCTCTTCAAACTAACTCCCAAGGGATAACTCCCTATGTTGTAAAATATAAATATTGTTTTTTAAAATATATTTCCACAGTCATGAGTCACCTACTGATGGGGATATTTTCTGAGAAATGCATTATTGCCTGATTTTGTTGTGTGAACATCTTAAAGTGTACTTACACAAACCTAGACAGTGTAACCTACTGCACACTTAGGCTATGTGTTACAGAATATTGATTGTAGGCTGCAATTCCGGTGTTACTGTACTGAATACTGTCCAGGGGTGTCCAAACTTTTGTTGTTCTTGGCCACACTGGAAGAAGAAGAGTTGTCTTGGGCCACACATTAAATACACAAACACTAATGAAAACTGATGAGCAAAAAAAAGTTTTTAAGTAAATTTATGATTTTGTGTTGGGCCACATTCATAGCCATCCTAGGCCATATGCGGCCCCTGGGCCATGGGTTGGACACCCTTGCAATATAGACAGTTGTAACACAATGATACACGTTTGTGTGTGTGAACACAGAAAAGGTGCAGTAAAAATACTTATGAGATAAAAATAGTACACTGCATATAGGGTACTCAGCGTGAATGGAGCTGGCTAGCATGAGTAAACATTGCTCTGGGTGAGTCAGTGAGTAGTGACTGAAGGTGACAGCTTAGGACATTACTGTGCATCATTGCAGACTTTATAACCACTGTACACTTAGGCTACACTAAGTTCATAAAAATATCTTTATTTGTACAATAATATATTGCCCTTAGTGTACTGTAACTATTTTCACTTCATTAACTTTTAACTTTTAATTTTTAACTTTTTAGTTCTTTTGTAATAACATTGAGCTTAGAATACAAATACAGAGTACAGCTGTAAAAATATTTTCTTTCTTTATATCCTTATTCTATAAGCTTTTTTATATTTTTTAAATTTTTATTTATTTATTTATTTACTTTTAAAAATTTTTGTTAAAAACTAAGATACAAACACATTAGCCCAAGGCTACCCAAGGTCAAGATCATCAGTATTATTGTTTTCCACCTCCATATCTTTTCAAATCATATATTTGCTTATAAGCAGATTAGGCATCATGAGCCTTTTCCTCTATTATTGAAAAACTTTCAGTGTTAGGGTCCATGTTTTCGAATTTCAAAGACTTTGTTTAGATCTGCAAAAACTTCTGCTGACACTTCACTGTGAGTTTTTTGGAGGTGCTTTTTCTTCTACTGCAATTTTCTTTTCTCTTGCCTCTTCTTCTGCTATGTGTTCTTATTCCAGTTCCTACAACCCCTCATGAGTCAGTTCCTCAGGAATGACATTTGGGAGCTCCTCAACATCATCCTCACCCACACCCAGGGTAAAGTTGTTTGCCATCTCAACCACAGCCTTGTTGTTTTGCAGCCTCCTTATTCTTGGCAAAATTTTTAAAGGACAAACCTCATGAGCATCTTCTTCTAGGTACTATTCACATACTCCTTGATGACATTGCCCCAAGCCTAAGCAAGGTTTGGGATGCAGTTACAGATGTTGTAATCCTAGAATTGTATTAGTGTCTCCTCAATTGCAGCCACCATCTGAGCAAAGGCTCTCCTCAGGTCATAGGCTTTAAAAGCTACTATGACTCCTTAATTCATTGGTTGAATTAAAGAGATGGTGTTTAGACAGAGAAACAGAATTTTGACATTGGGATGAAGATCACATAAAAAAGATGATGCCCTGGAGCACAATCAAATAATAAGCAAAATCTGGAAAGGTATATTATTGTCCAAGTAGTACTCTATTTTGCTGGCATAGAAGTTCAGGAGGGCATCTTGGAAGAAGAGTGGGAGCATGATGATTTCTTATTGCTCCCATAGTACAGCGGCAGGGTGTGCTTACTGACATTCTGAAAGGTCCTGGAATTCTCATTGTACCAGATCACAAAGAGTTTCATTGTGTACCCTGTAACATTGCCCCAGGGAAGACTATTAGCCTGTCCTTCAGATCTTGAAAACCTGGCATTGCATTGTCCTTTTTAGGGATAAACATCCTTTCAGGTCTCCATTTTCAGATTAGAGAGATTTCATCCATATTGAATATTTATTCTGGCAAGTAATTTCCTTCCATAATCAGCATGTTTATACTTTCTACACTCTCAGACTTGTTACTTACTTTCGCATTGTATGATAAATAATGATTCTTTAATTGTTGAAACCACCCAGAGCTAGTGAGCTAGTAGTAAATTCAGTATCATAATCAGGTCTAACCTTTTCTTTCATGATCATAAACTTTTGTGTTGGCTGTGATCATAATGGTGCTGAGAGGGATGAGCTTCTGTGTCTGGTTTTAGTCTGGGCCAGTAGGTGCTTCAAGATCTGACATAGGCCCTTCTCAAATGCTTGTTACTCTCATTGCCTTCAATGAAGAAGATCCATTAACAGCGTCCACCACTTTGTTCTTGTTCTTCAAGATCATAGGTTTGGTGAAAAGGGACATGCCTGACTGGCAAGCAATAACCATCACTGATGTCCCATCTTCATCATCTGTAAATTACTTTGAATTTTGTTTCCAGATGAATCAGTCAATGTGGCCTTTTAATGGTGACATCAGCAGTGGGTTTTGTACCCTTAGCTGCCATAGTGAGCAAACAACATGAGATCAAATCAAGCACAGGAAAGAATGATGCTATCAAGAGACTCAGTAAATACAAGATGTATGAGGCTGCTGCCTGCGTAACACAGTGTACTGTTTTATGGCAAATGTTTTTATGTATAAGGAGAAAGAGTGCACTATAAAAGAATAGAAGTGTAGTACAATAAATACAAACACTAGTAATGTAGTTGTTTGTTATCATTATCACGTATTATGCACTCTGCATATAATTGTATGTGCTACACTTGTATAGGACCCGCAGCACAGCAGGTCTGTGCACACCCACATCACTACACACACATGCAGGTGCTGTGCTATCACCTAACAGTACCTACAGTGTCACTACATAGGAAATTTTAAGCTCCATTATAATCTTATGGGACCACCATAACGTATGCAGTCCATCACTGACCAAAATGGCATCATGTAGTGCATGACTACATATTTTTTAACATATAATCAAATAGTCACAGAACTCAGATGTTGTCTTTTGTCTCACGTATCATTGTACGAGCTTTGTGGATATCCCACTGATACCACAGTTTTCTTGACTGCATGTGTATGTGTTTGTGTTTTCTTTGTCAGATGATTTCTGGAAAGAGTTTGATTATTTTGCCTGCCAAGTCTTTCTTTGCAAACTTTAATCCCATGCAATTCCTGTGAATGAAATTGCTGATATTGGCCAGTGTTACCATATTTTCCAGCTAATGTTGTTAAAACTCTACTACTTGCTATTTTACTTGTTAGGTTGTCCCAGGAAAAGCAGATTTTATTTCTATTTAGTTTCAAAAATATCTTCACAACTTTTTTGAAGAAGTTTAAAGTGCTTTGGTATATATTTTTAGTTGTGTTGTAAATCAAGTCTCACATTTGGATTTAATTTTAAGAATATATGACAGCTACAGTATAAATACAGTGATTTATTTTTGCTTCAGACTTTTTAGTTCAGCAACTCCTAAATAAGAACACACTTTCTAATTAGTTTTCAAATTTCAATTAGAATGCTCTAATAATTCTTAGCTCCCTGACATTTCACTTGGCAAGAGGAATAAATGTAGTAAAATTCCTAAGTGGAAGGCTAGTAAGAGCAAAGTATTAAAGTCACTGAGTTAACTAATGCAAGTAAATGTAAATTTATATCCTTTGAGACTCTAATTATTTGTTAATTAGGTGCCAATTGACTGCTGAAGAATATTTACTGAAGTTGAACAACAAAGATATGTCTATTACCATATATACTTGTTTGTCAAGAACTCTGCCCTCCATAATTGTGCCATTGATTAAACATGAATAAGTTTCTCTAGAAATCAGATTTGCATATTCATCCTACCACAAAGAGGCCTTCATTCTAAGTGATATTATGTATGCTTTCTCTCTGAGTAACCAGATTCCTGTTTGTTATGAAACAGATAATAGTCCCAATGTATTGGCATGAGAAAAAGATGAAACCACATTTCCCCATTCTTATGTGGCTTTTATATGTATGACTTTACAGATTAGTAATTTCTTTTATATTTTATATTAAAAATTTCAAGAGAAACACTTCCCCCCCAAATCTGTACTACACTATGTACAATGTTGCAAATTACTCATTTAAAATCCTTCTTTCTCTTTAACATTGGAATGTATAAAGGGAAAATTAAAAATAGATCAGGCACATGAGATTTCTAAGATTTTGTTGCCAGAACAATCTGTACCTCTTGAAAGCAACCTTGAGATTTTAGTCTGAGGGAAAAAAATGAGTTAGCCACTAAACATTCACTCTTCTTGCTTTCAAAA
This sequence comes from Phyllostomus hastatus, assembly GCF_019186645.2. Taxonomy (NCBI): domain Eukaryota; kingdom Metazoa; phylum Chordata; class Mammalia; order Chiroptera; family Phyllostomidae; genus Phyllostomus; species Phyllostomus hastatus. The sequence continues at coordinate 5,460,416 of NW_025334017.1, read as the reverse complement.
TACCAGCATTCATGCTCATGTGAACTGAAGAACGTGTAGACCAAAGTCTTTCCAGCTTAAAGAACACAGTCAGAAATGGTGCTTCCTGAGGGAATAGAGCCTTTCTGGTAAAGAACACTTTCCAAGTTGCTGGAAGAAATGCCAATATCATAAAGATTGTAAGGTTGATACTGGAAAGGACCCAAGAGTGCCACAGATGTCTTTATTTAGATGGGATAGAAATCATGGAGTTGCATTACACTATAGTAAAGTTGCAGAGAAACGTTGTTGTTTTCTACATGGCTTTTTAAAAATAGTTCATACATACAGAGTATAACACCATGTCTTAGAAAGGTAGCCCTGGCTGGTGTAGCTTAATGGATTGAGCTCAGGTCTGTGAATCAAAGGGTTGCTGGTTCAATTACCAGTCAGAGCACATTCCTGAGTTGTGGGCCAGGTCCCCAGTAGGGGGCATGCAAGAGGTAACCACACATCGATGTTTTTCTCCTTCTCTTTCTCCTTCTCTCCCCCCTCTCTAAAAATAAATAAATAAAATCTTTAAAAAAAGAGAAAGTGGCAGTATAAAATTTTTTAAATAGATTCTTAGTTTCCATTTATTTTCTTTTCTCTTTTTTTAGCACATATATACAAATTTATAATATATTTTTACATGGCTTTTCCCCCACATCTATACCCTTTGCTTTTTGGCTCTAAGCTTTTTTTAAAATATATTTTATTGATTATGCTATTACAGTTGTCCCATTTCCCCCCCTTCACTCCCCTCCACCCTGTACACCCTCTCCCACCCATATTCCCCCCTTTAGTCATGTCCATGTGTCATACTTATAAGTTCTTTAGCTTCTACATTTCCCGTACTATTCTTACCCTCCCCCATCTATTTTCAACCTACATTCTATGCTACTTATTCTCTGTACCTTTTCCCCCTCTCTCCTCCTCCCACTCCCCTGTTGCTAACCCTCCATGTGATCTCCATTTCTGTGGTTCTGTTCCTGTTCTAGTTGTTTGCTTAGTTTCTTTTGGTTTTGCTTTAGGTGTGGTTGTTAATAATTGTGAGTTTGCTGTCTTTTTACTATACATGTTTTTCCTTTATCTTCTTTTCTTAGATAAGTCCCTTTAACATTTCATAAAATAAGGGCTTGGTAATGAACTCCTTTAACTTGACCTTATCTGAGAAGCACTTTATCTGCCCTTCCATTCTAAATGAGAGCTTTGCTGGATAGAGCAATCTGGGATGTAGGTCCTTGTCTTTCATGACTTGGAATATTTCTTTCCAGCCCCTTCTTGCCTGTAAGGTCTCTTTTGAGAAATCAGCTGACAGTCTGATGGGAACTCCTTTGTAGGTTACTGTCTCCTTATCTCTTGCTGCCTCTAGGGTTCTCTCCTTCATTTTTACCTTGGGTAATGTAATTATGATGTGCCTTGGTGTGTTTCTTCTTGGGTCCAGCTTCCTTGGGGCTCTCTGAGCTTCCTGGATTTCTTGGAAGACTATTTCCTTTGCCAGAATGGGGAAGTTCTCCTATTATTTGTTCAAATACATGCTCAATCTGTTGCTTTTCCTCTTCCCCTTCTGGTACCCCTATAATTCGAATGTTGGAACGTTTAAAGATGTCTTGGAGGCTCCTAAGCTTCTCCTCATTTTTTTTGAATTCTTATTTCTTCATGCTTTCCTGCTTGGTTGTTTCTTTCTTCCTTCTGGTCCACTCTATTGTTTTGAGACCCAGTTTCCTTCCCTTCACTATTGGCTCTCCATACATCTTCCTTCATCTCTTTTATGGTAACCTGCATTTTTTCATGTAATTTGTGCCCAAAATCAACCAATTCCGTGAGCTTTCTGATCACCAGTGTTTTGAACTGTGCTTCTGATAGACTGGCTATTTCTTGGTCACTCAAAAGGATGAGTCCTGGGGGACTGATCTGTTCTTCTGTTGGAGACATATCTCTCCCTGTTTCTCCTATTTTTTTTTTTTTGGTCTGGTTGCTCTTGTTACGGTGAGGAGCAGAGCCTTAGGTGTTCACCAGCTGGGCACCCCAGTCGCTAGACTGTGACGTTATATATGGGGGCGGGGGCGGGGGCGGGGGCTGGAGGGAACAATGGCAGTTGTTCCATTCTCCTGGGATCTCAGTCCCTTCTCTGGGATCCTGGGTTGCGAGCTCTGCCCTGGTCCACAGTCGCCGCCTCACTGGGTCCACCAGCCGCTGCTTGCGTACTCAGGGTCCACTGCTTCGTTCTTGGGCACCCCGGATGGCTTATGAGCCAAGTTCGCACCAAGTTCTCCCCGACCTCCGCGCACTGCCAACCCGCACCTGCCCGGCTCCTCCTCTCCGCCCCTGTTACCGGTCTGGATGAACGGGTCTACTTCAACTTCTTTGGCTGTCCAACTTCCATTCAGATAAATTCTCTATCAGTTCTGGGTGTTATTCTACCTCTAAATTGTTGTTGTTCTAATCTTGGTTGTGTGTGGAGGTACGGTGTGTCCACCTATGCCTCCATCTTGCCGAAAGTCCCATTTATTTTCTTCTTTGAAAATAAAACAACCTATGCATCTCAGTCTCACTATAGATGATTCTGATTCCCTTCCTTTAGTCCAACTTTTTACGGTTAACCTTCAGATATAGATATACTGGGGTAAAATATACAAATAAACAAAATACCACATACACACTCTATGACAACACGTCTTTGACTTGCTTGTTGGATGCATAATTTACCAATGTTTTTTGTAATGTCTATTGTATATTTCTCACTCAGCTCTACACCCATACTCAAATGTAAATTTATACTTAAATTTAAAGCTTCTTATTTAAGAAAGAATATCCTGATTAATGTCAAATAACTTAGAATTGCTTCCTGAATTTGAAAGAACATCCAATATGTATCTTTGGCAAGCATATATATAAAGAAATGAGAAGTTAAATGTTTTGAGAGAATAAATGAAGACACTTTTGGAAGAAATGACGAAATTATAATAAAGCGTTTGGGATTTGAAGGGGATCAGACCTATTAGTTCATACTATATTCTTAAATGATATTATGCAAACAGGTCTATCTTTTTAGAATTTCAGAATATGAATTAAATATATACTGTATTAGCTAATCACTGTGTAATATGTTGCCCCCAAAATAACAGCTTAAAACACATACATTGTTTATCTCACAGTTTCTGAGGGTCAGGAATCTGGGAATGGTTTGCATGTGTCCTCTTTCTTAGGGCTTCTCCCATAGCTGCAGCCAAGGTGTTAGCTGTGACCATAGCCTCACCTGAAGGTTCAACTAGAGAAGGATCCATTTCCAAGCTTACTCACACAGCTGTTGGCAGAATTTAGCCCTTCATGGACTGCTGGCCTAAGGGTCTCTGTTCTTTACTAACTTTTGGCCAGAAGTTATCGTAAACTCCTTGCCACATGGACCTTTTCAACATGGCAGCTTCCTTCCCTGAAGAATGCTTAGGTATCTGAATCAGATCAGTTTTAGTTGCCTTTCCAGATTGATTGCATATTGGCAATTACTAGATAGAGGAACTCTGATAAATATAGAGTTCAATTATACTCTTACTAAGAACAGCTTAGTTTAGCTGCTGTATTTTGTAGCTTCTCAAGGGTCTAATGGCATTTGCCTGAAAACATAATCTACCTTGATCTGTGTTATAAAGATTAGAGGAGAGCAATATGTCAAGTGCCTGTCACCACTCAGTGACATCAACGCCCAATGTATAGGTATTGAAAAAAGTTAGTCCCAATTTTCTTCCCTTCTTCTAAACATTTATGTATTTTGAGATAATACTGATAGTAGCCAATCTTTTCCAGTTGACATTTTTTCTCATCTGTGATCATTATCATAACTCAGAATTCTCTATTTCTGTCTGAACAACCTAGTACCTGCATCCCGAGACACTTCTTCAATTGATTCTAAAATCTAAACCATCATTTTAAACTTTTGAAAATGCAAATCTGACTATGTCACCTGTGTTGCTTCTCTGCTCACCTTTTCAGTGGCTCCCTTTTACCTACAGAATAAATGCACACTTCTTGAATATCTTGCCCTCAATAAGCTAATCCCAGTTTTCATTCTGGATTTGTTTCGTAAAGTATCCTAAAAATACCCTATGTTCCACTAAAACTCTATTTCTCATTATTGTCTGATGTGCGATATACTTTTTCATATCTCTGCTATTTTTTCCTAACTGGAATATACAACTTCTAACCTGACCTGTCAAAACCCTATCTGCTTTTCAAGCTTAGCTTGCACTATACCCCATAGAGTTCTCCATAGTCTTCAAGACAAAAAAGTCCCCTCACACCTTAGGAACCTCAAAGCATGTTATAATACACATATATAGTGTTCACCATAGTTATTTATAAATATGCCAGAACTTATGCATTACACTATAAGCCATTTAGAGGTAAAATTCACATCCCATTAATTTTCTACTTCTCCTAGCACCCATTATAGTACCTTGTATAAGGTAGAAACCCAATCATTGTGTTTTGAATGAACAAATGAACACATAGGTAAAGCTTCACACATGCCTTCATAATTTGTTTCAATATCTAGCTAACCTTTTAAATTACCTAAATTTGTTATTTAAAGAATTTCTTTGATTTGACTTGGATAAAACAAGTAGTTATTTATTTGTTGAGTGGTTATTTTTTGTCACGTAATGTTAGGCCCTTTTTAAAAAAAAGCATATTATCTCCTTTGCCTGCACTATAAGTTGATATGATATTGTTGGAATTTTTTTTTTTGAAATTTGGGAAAACTGAGGTGCTTAAATAATATTGTATATAATAACTTAGAAGTTGCAGAACTGAGGAAATTCAGGTCTTTTTGAGCCAAAAATACATATTCTTTGCACAATGTTGTACTCTTCTGCTTTCATGGCATACTTAGTATCTATTAGCATTGTGTATTTTGAAACCAAAGGGTGTATACTCTGCCTCCCTCTGGTTCTACCACTCTATTTTGCTTATGACAAGTACTCAATAAATATTGCATAGATGACTAAATAAGTATAGACAAATTGAATAATTTTAACTCTTGGCAGGTCATAGACAACAACATACATCAAGGAAAATTCAACCCCAAAGAATTCTTATCTGAATTTAGGACTCATATATTTATTCAGCAAGTATTACTTGAGTTCATATTGTTTATATATAAAAATAAATAATTTATAACCTTTGCCTCTGGGAGCTCAACCATAATATTTAAGAAAACCATAAGATAATAAATAGTAAACACTTACATAACACTGAATTATGGGTAAGGCACAGTTGTATGTATTTTAGGCATATTAAATCTTTTCAAACTGGAATGGTGACTATCTCATTTTTAGAGACAGGGAAACTAAACTTTAGAGTTTCCAAATAACTTGTCCAAATTTATACAACTCAAAGTTTTTGGTTATTATTTGAGCCCTGGAAAATTGAAACAGGGTGCAAAGCAAGGGTCCACCAAAATGAGTCACAGCATGGGTTTGGAGGTCAAAGGATAAAGGGAGTGGGTGATATGGATTAAGATCTTTTGCATAACAAAAAGGCAAGCTAATAGCTGTACTACTGTCCCAAGCAGAAGGTGTATTTGTCTTTCAGCATGTGTTGGACTCCTAATATAGCCTGGGGTTGTACAGCACCTGCATAAGAGGCAGGGAGGTGGAGCCCCAGTGTTTGAGAACTCTTGCCCTGACTAAAGATGACAGCCTAGAGCATGTAAAAGATCCAGGGAGACTGACAAACTTGGCACATTGAGGGAGGAGCTGAGTATAAGGTCACGTAGGAGGTTCAGTATTTAAACTAAAGGCAGGCAAAGAGAAGCAAGAGGCTGGTCTGCCATGAGGGCTGAGAAAATAAGTAGCAGCTGTGCTGATCTGTAGTGAAGAGGGCAGCCATGAGGGATTCGGCTATGAGGTCTGAGGGAGAAAGCAGAAAGTAGCAATGCAGTTTGTAGTCAGCATTCCACCATGTAGCCTGGGCTATTAAGAAAGTGGAGCAGCCATGAGGAAGGAGCCATGAGCCAGGAGAGATTCAGCAGTAGCAGCCAAGAGGGAGAGAATGGCATGCTGCTGCTCTGATTGCACCTGCTCTGGCTGACTCTGAAGCCACCAATGACTCTGCCTTTCAAGATGCTGACCTGTTGCCTCCCAGACCTGGACTCTGTCTGGACTCTTGGGACTTGGGACATACAGAGAAATCACTTTCTTGGGGCTTGTGCCTTTTCTGGACTATACCATGATCCAGTGCAGCACAGCACATATTTTCCTGAACACGGAGGCTGAGGACAACATACTCCAGATCCTGAAGGGGGGAGCTGCTGTGAGAGAATGGCAACTTTGTAGTCCTTAAGTGTCCTTTCCAGAGGAGATAGAGAAGTGTGTGCAGCTGGCTTAAGAACAGATAAGGAGATGGGGAACTTTGGGGCTTGGTTTTGGTTTATAGTTTAGTGGGGAGCAAGGGAAATGCTGGGTCTTATGGGAGAGCAGGCCTCTTAGCAAAAGTGCTCTCAGCTCCCCACCCCCAAGTTTTCACCCCTGTAAATAAAAACCAGTTTCTTCCAACACTAATTGTTGGGTCATACATCAAGGCACCACATGCACAGGCCCCTGTTTGCTCAGTTACACCTTGAGTCCATGCTTATATCTATGATGATAAAATGCTTCAAGTCCACACAATAACTTCAAGTGCACAAATGGTTATTACAAAAGTAGATATGAGATAGGAGATAGGAAGGAGGAAATTCTGGAGGTGCCCCAGGGCTAAGATAAAGGACATTGATACAAGACAGAGACCCTATTCTAAGACCTGTTGTTCCTGCTTTCTGGAAAAGTGCTGAATCATGGTGACTCATGAATGCACCTGTGCAGAAAATGCTACATGACCCCTGCTTCATTATAATAACATTATAACAAATTAGCATAGTGCAAACCCCTTCTCTGGTGGCCAGTTGAGAAAAATCATGGGAGACCACATTCACAGTAGCTTTAAAGTAATATAACTACTTGTATATGCACAATAAAAGCCTGCCAAAACTAGTCAGGAAATGTCTGCCTTATAAGAATAGAATCCCTCCAGCCCCTGAGGTCAGTCTCTGCTCGGAGTTGGCCTGCTCCCATGTTCTATGGAGTGTACTATCACTTAATAAATCCGTTCTCTCTCTTCCTGCTATAAACTCTGTGTGTTCAGTTCAATTCTTTGTCTGCAATCATCAAGAACCTGGTTACCTGTGCCCACCTGTGACAGATATAAATATGTTGTATTGATTTATATAACTTGAGAAAAACACATAACATTTTAAGAATTCAGAAAAGAAAGTGATTATTACTTACAGGAAAGTTATGAAAAACTTAACCGGATAGAATTTCCACAGAAAGAGAGCAGAGAAGGATTGGGAGAGTGACATGAGTAAAGTGAAACATGGGAAGCTGTTTTGTTTTTGTCTTTGAGCCTGGAGAACAAATCAGACTGGCTGGAGTAATAATTCTAACTATAAAATTAGTGGCAAAAAGGGGCAAATGGACAGATTTCAAAGGATATAGTTTGACAAGATAATGTGGGCAACATGGAACTATTGAACATTCCATATCAGAGGAGCCTTATTAATGAATGATAATTTATATAAATATTAATGTCAGAGATAAGAAGATATACGAATGGAGCAAGCCCTGGCAAAAAACAAATTAACTTTGACTCGAGGATATGTTTATTGATTTTAGAGAGAGAGGGAGAGAGAGAAGTATCAGTGGGTTGCCTCCAGTATGCTCCCCAAGCAAGGACTGAACCCACAACTGAGGTGTGTGCCCTGACCTGTAATCAAACCCACAAACTTTCGGTGTATGGGACGACAGTCCCATCAACTGAGCTGCCCTGCTAGGGCCCTGGAAAAATTTAACATAAGCAAAAGAAACATTTCATATCTTCAAAAGTTTAACTTAAAGTGTTTTATTCTTTATAGTCTTGGAAAAATGTTACAACCTAATATCCTCAGATAGGCACAAGAAGAGATTTCCCAGCCCAAACAAAATGACAGAAGAGAAGAAATGTGGTCCAGGTTAAGTTTCTAAATGGAAATGATTGGGTGAGGAGTAACATTTATACAATTTTTCAAATATTTCAACAGCCATAAAATTTTAGCAGTAAACTTAACATCTTGTGAAGTGCATAAAAATGATGCCTTAGTAGGCTATGCAGCCTCCTGCATTAGGGATTTTTCTGTTCTGTACATATTCTACAGTTGCAGATTTGGTAAATAGTGTTCAGTTGGAACAAGCAGTTAATGATATCAAATGAGTCAGTGCTGTTTCCAGAACAGGTGAAATATTACATGTATAACTTTGCAGACTACTTTCTAAAATAAAGTGGTAATGAGATTAGAACCATTACTACTTCTACTGTATAAATCCAGTTGCTTGAAATGGTATTTTCTTGTTGTTATAATCCTTTTGGGAAATGGTATCTTTAACTGCAGTGATAAAGTGTATTTTTATTTTACTTATGACTTAAATCCTATGATATTTCAAAGTTGTTTTGGGGGATGGTAATATTTTAAAAGAGAACTTATCAAAAGACCACAAGATTATGAAAACTAGATACATTTACAAAATGTCTTTATTTGTCATTGTTTATATTGTTTGCATATTTTCCTTGTGGATAAATGTATACAGTGGGTTCATTTTATTTTTACATTAGGTCACTTTAATTTTATACTATCAGAGAAAATTTTTATTTCACAAAGAAGCAGAATAATTACTTTCCCCTTGACTCGCCCTTCTCTTCATCTTTTCCTCTCTCCTTTTAATCCAACCCTCCTACCCAAAAGAAATCACTCCAATTGAAATTTCTAAGAAAGTTCTTTTACAAGAAAACTCCCTCTCCTTAAAATTGCTACAAAAGAAATTCACCTTATTACTCACTCTCTTCTTGGCACTTCATTAACATCAGTATTAAATCAGTCCCCATTTGGAATCTTGTATTGTGCATGAATTATTCTGCATGAATGACCTATTGTAATTCATGTCTTTTTTTCAGTTTCATTAAAGCTGTATAGTTATATTGTTATTTAATAAGGCAGTTTTGGATTTATTTCCAAGTCTAGATAAGGCACCCAAAGACATTTTGAGTATGTCCTAAATGATTAGGCTAAAGATATTATTTTTTTGTTACAGTCCTTTCAAAACTAAAATAAAAATTTGTTTACCAGTAACCCACCAATTGTCTTCAATTTGTTTTGCATGCATATTCCCTTTGTAATTGATGACATGGGTGTGTTCTTTTTCCTAAAATACATCATGATATGCAAAATAAATTGAATAAAATTAAACTTTATGATGACCATCCAAGTGCATTAGCAATTAAAATGTTGACTTCATAATTTAGGTTTACGAATCACTGTGTATGTTGCTTAATGCAAAAAAAAAAATATGCAGTTCTGAGGATGTAAGTTTTGTCAGTTCAGGTATATTGGGGGAAATGCTAACTATGGTCAATGTTTGATTAGTTATATAATGGTTTGAAATCCTTCTGACTTGGTATCTGGACATGCATAAGCCAGTTGCATCAGGCTAGAGCAATGAATTGGTAATTTGGAGCATTTAACTGGAAGATTGGATTGTGAGGAGGTCTCTTAGCCATGATGCTCACAGGAAACAGATTTTGCATGTAATCTGGCTCAACAAAATGGTTCATGAAACAGTTTCCCAGCAAGACTGTATCAGAAGGCAATGAGCCCTTGTGAAAATGCTTGTTGGAAAAAAAAATTTTGGTCTAGTCTAAGCCAACTTTAAAACAATTGCCAAATTGACTAGATTCTTTTATTTTTGCCTCAAGAAGCACCATCTTAATCCAGAGAAACAAAGTTCAAAAGCAGATTGTGGGATACTTAAAAGCTTTACCTATTAACAAGTTATAACCTAACATCTTTTTAGTAACTTGTAACTCTAAATACACTTCCCAGACTCTTGTTCTTGCTTTTCTTTCTTGCTTCAACATGCTGAACTTTGTTATGGTCTGTTTTCATTCTGAACTTATGATTCTTTTTCCCAACATTAAAGCAGCAAATTATTTTAGTTGGTTTACTCCAACTATTATCAATGTCCAAGAGAATTATTATTTAGGCAAATTTATTTGAAGAATATGTACTTTGTATTTGCTGGGGTAAAGCCTTAAAAGTCTAAATTCAGGACTGATTCTGAAAAACTGATAGGTAGCCTTATTCAAACTCATAAGAGCTTTAATAGGAGAAATTTACATTCAAGGGCAAATCAGCTGCTCCCTGTGGTGGCTGGTCAGGAATTAACCTCACCCCTCCTAGGACAGGGTCCTTTTATAGGCGGTTAATAGTAAAACCATATGGTGGGTAGTCACATAGACCACCAGAAAGAACAATGCATTCCTAAGTTAACAGATAACATCAGGCAGTTATCACACTCTATACATTAGTTAACTTCCTTCCTGGGGCATGACTTATTTTTGGACAGCATTCTGGCTTTCTGGGTAGTCAGCCAAGCCTGAGGCTACAGAGAGCTAAAAAGTCACAGAGGGTTAAACAGAGGGTCCAACATTTCCAGAATCCTTTGCTGAAGGATCTGTATTGAATCTGAGTTCTCTTACAGTCTCCATTTCTAGAAACTCTAAATCCTGTCATTTAGGAAAATCAAACCAATGGAAGGTCAAATTTTGGATCAGTTAGTTGGGGAGTGCCATACAGTAGCAAAAGTAATGATTACTGCACCAACTAGGAAAGCCCATTAATGGACAGAAAATATCCAAGTAAGAAAATGTGGCAGAACTAGAACTCTAGCACCCACAGGACAAGAAACAAAGTAGAGCAAAAGAGCCCAAAATTGAAGAGCCTAAAAACAGATAATCTCCATCCTCCAAAGGAAACTTTTTTTTTTGCCCCTTCTGAGGAATTCCATAATTCCAGGTAATTATGGATAAATGGCTCTACTATAAGAAAGAGTATAACCAAGGAGAAGTGAAAGAAAAGGGATTTTAATGTTAGAACAGTAGCCAACAAATTGAGAAAGTACTTGCGTGGAAGCAAAAGTAGTTGAACTGAAATGCATTCAGTTTCCTTGATATTGTTGAACAATTAAATCATGTTCTTATTCCACAATTGTATAACTTTGGCAGTCATAAGGAGTCCTATATAAACTATCATACTATTGTTAAATAACAATAATTCAATCTAGGTAATTTTAAAGATCTAATTCATGCTCTAAGGAGCTATACAAAATCAAAAGCTTTTATAGGCAGAAGGAGAGAAAAGTGGGGATCATTTCACAGGTTCAGACCACCTCTCTATGGGGGACAAAAGGAATTGTCAGGTGGATTACCTCACTAGTGCTGACTAGGAAGGTCCAGATTGGTTGAGATTATATTCCTGGGAGAGATTAAAACTGCTATTTCGTTAGGTATTAAGTCTTGGGTTCGTGACATGGGTTTAGCACAAATGACTCCACTTTGGATTTATTGTCTCTTTTTAGCACTATAATCCTCTTCAGATTTGAAAATCATTAATATGTATTTGAATATTATATGTTTTCTGTTTATAATATAAAAATAGTCAAATGAAATCCATTATTATACTCTGTAAAGATGTTGTTGAGGACATTGTCTACTGCAAAAAACAAACTTAAAGTCCAACATAAGATATTTAGTTTATATAATTAGTGTCAGGAAAAGCTGTGTTTAAGAACACACATGCTTTTTCTACTCTGACAATAAGTTAATAATTGATTTACTTCATATCTGCCTAAAAATACAAACCATTTATTTTACTTAGGTACAAAATTTAAAATTCAAACCACAACTAAAGCCTGGAATTCAGAAATGAATAGGGTTTTATTTGAACAATTCCAATTTCCTTATTTATAAAATTTAAACAACTACTAGCAAACTGCCAGCATCTGAAAAATACAACTAAAGAATGTATTTGTAATAATAAAAGTAATGCCAGCAAACATTTGATGAATGCTTAGCACATGACAGTTAATGTCCTAAGCTCTTCACCTCCTTTACCTTATTTAATACCTATAAGGACCCTAGGAGAAAGATGCTATAATTATGCTATTTGACATCTAAGATTATTGAGGTTTGAAGAGGCTAAGTACTTGCCCAAAGTTAAAGAGTTAAAACCACTATATTTACCTTGGGCTGATACCAATGCTTCTGCTTTTAATCTCATAAATACAATAAGCTACTTCTGCTTTAACTATGCATTAGATCAGGGAAACAGAATGATTATATTTAGGACATGGAATTGATAAAATGTTATGATTGATTGAGGAGATAAGAAATAAAGATTTACTTCAGAATCTCCGATTTAGGCAACTAATGGATGATGACATCAGAGCAAGAACAAGTGTTGAAGAAGTATATGATGGGCATGTTGAATTACAAGAGCCTGTAGGACAGATGTATAGTATAGATGTCTATCAGGCAGCAGGAAAAAAGGGCCTGAACCACAGGACAGAGGTATGGATTTAGAAATCATTAGCCAACAGCTACAAGTTGAATTCATAAGCATTCGTGAGATTACCTGGGATAATGTACAGAGGAGAAAATAAGAGACCCAGAGACAGGTATGTGGAAAAGGAAACACCATACAGAACCTAAAAAGGGGCATCAGAAAGATAGGAGGATCAGGAAACATAAAACAATGAAAGAGAGAGTCTTATAAGAAAGCAGCACTGTCAAGGGCTAGAAAATTTATATGAATTGAAGACCAAAAATGATTATTTGATTGTCTAATGTTCAAAGGCTTAAAGAAAATTTCTAGAATTCTATGTTGAAAAAATAATTTTTATACATATAAATGAAAAAAAATTACCTATTTTTATTCTCAAGAAGCTATTGCAAAATAGTCACCAAAACCAGGTAATAATCCAAGAAAGAGAAGAATATGGGATCTAAGAAACTGAGTTTTAGGAAATATAATATATATATTTCAGAACAAAAACATTACCTGTTGGGAACTGTCCTGCCTGGTTTCAGAAGCTGTAACCCCCCCATGGCTAAGGCTAAGTGAGCCACCTTCAGACTGTAAGCCACTGAGACAAGGCTTATCTTCCTGGCAGGGGTGCCACTTCTGCTCCTTTTTCTTCATCTATAACTGGCTCCCAATGCTTGGTCGATTAGCCAATGATAGGTAAGATTCCCCAAGGGGGGAACAACCTAAGACAGGCACAATCATGTGGAGGCCCCAAGGAAGGACTTGGGGGGGCTGCAGAAAAAGGGGGTGATGGACCCTAGCCCCTTGGCTCTGACAAAGCCTGAGTCCTCATTCTGTCTTCAAGAAGTCTCCTAATCTCTTGGCTGCTTTACTTCCACTGCCTGACTTAAGCCTGAAACAATGACAGAGGGAGGTGCAGTCCTGTGCTGGAAAGGGCAGGTTCCCTAGGTCAATCAGGCCTAAGAAAGAATATGTAAAATCCTGTGAAAGCTGCTTTGTTTAGAATGCTCTCAATTAAATAAGGGTCCAAGCAAGAAGTGAGTTTGTTCCTCAAAGTTTTATAGCTCTTTAGCTATCTGACCTTGACTCAAAATAGGCCCTCAGAATTCTTTATTATCTGTTGTTTGATCCTTATTGCCTGACAATGATTAATGAGCTTTAACTGTATTTCTGTGCAAAATAAACCTAATAAAAGCCCATTGAGGAAAAGGCTCTTGGTTCTTCTCCTTTGAGAGATCTGCCATCTTTCCTCCCAAAGCAGATCATGTCTTGTTAGACTTATTGTCATCCATGGCAGCTGGGTGGGGGGGGGCCTGTAGGTGGAGCCCCCCCACAATTACTAAAGATAAAAAAGAATATTACATAATTATAGAGCAGTCTATTTATCAAGAAAACAAAATAACCTTAAACATATAAGTAGCTAACAAAAACCTTTACAAATACATGAAACAGAAACTAAGAGATATAGAAGAAATGACAAAATCTCTGTTAAAGCTGAGGATTTTGACACTCTCTGTCAGTAATAAATTCAACAATTATAGAGAAAACAGTCATAAGAGACCTGAACAACAAAAAACAACAAATTATTGAAAAATTGGCATTTATAGAACACTTTATCTGATAACAGAATGCATCTTATTTTCAATTGCATATGAAATACCCATTTTCTTACCTAAAAGCAAGTCTTAATATTTTAAAGGTAATTGAAATCATGCAAAGTATGTTCTTTGACCACAATGAAATTATATTAGAAATCAATGGTAGAAAGAAATTATAAAAATGTTTAGAAAGTAGACAAAGATGCACCAAAAAATTACTGAACAATTTCACTGTTGAACAAAGATGCATAATTCCTAAACAAAATATTAACAAATTTAATTTGCAATATTTGAAAAGTAAAATATAGCATGAGCAATTGGTTTTTCCCCCAGGACTAAAGGTTGATTCAACAGTTGAAAATAAAATATTTTAATTAACCATATCAATAGATTGAAAGAGAAAAAATCATATGATTAACAGATGCAGAAAAAGCATTTTTAAGAAGACAATTAAAATTAAAAAAAACTTTGCAATTTGAAAATACAAGTAAAACTCCTCACCTAATAAAAGACAGCCATGAATGACCTATTGTTGATATCACAAAAAATGGTGAAATACTAAATGTTTATCTTTTTAAGATTAGAAAAAATGCAACCAATTCTACTCCCACCACTCCTACTCACCATTGTACTGGAGGTATTACCCCAGTGCAATAAGATAAAAAAGTCATCGATGGAACAGAAGAAATAAAATGGCCTAATTTTCAGACTACATGACTACCTAGGTAGTAGCTAATTAAAGAATGTATCTCAGTGCTACTAGATCTAATATATCAGTTTAGCAAAGTTGCAAGAAACCAGGTAGATAAATCCAAGTCAGTTGTATTTCTATACATTAGCAATAAATAGCTTCAAAATGAAATTTTAAAGGTACTAATTACAGGAACACCAAATTTAAAATACAGATCAATCTAATAAAATATGTACATGATTAGTCTGATAAATATTACAAAACTTCAATGAGAGAAATTTGAAAAGACCTATATAAGTGTTGAAATACACAATGTTCAGTGATTGATATCAGTCTCAAGGCAGTAGTAGCTAGCTGCTAGATTTGCTTCGACTTTCTGTCATAGATTCAACTAGTAGAAGACAAAGAACTCAAATAGATTGAGACAATCTAGGGTCAAGGTAGGTGCTCTGTTGCTGAGAAACCAGTTCTAGGCTGTAGTTAAATAATATTATGGCCTGCAGCTATACCGAGGTGTGGGGTGGTAGACAGTCCATGCCTCGCCTGAACCAGGGAGGGAGATGAAAAATTGCCTTATAGCAGCCACTCTCAGGGTAGCAAATTCAAGTGAAAAACAGTCTTATAACAGATCTTCATGAGACTGCCTATTTTGTCTACTCATATAAGAGAGAATCCCAGGGAGTTCCCACCAATACTTAGGTCATCCTGAACTTGAGTTTTGTGTACCTGGTCAATATAGATATGATGTTGCCTGGGTGCCCTGCCAGAGCAGTTCTCTTACTATCAGAAGACTTATATTTCTTATAAGAGGAATCTAATGAACAACATAAACTAATGAGCAAAATAGAACCAGAGACATAGAATCATGGAATAGACTGACGGTTGTAAGAGGGGAGAAGGGAGACAGGGACTGATTGAAAAAAGGTGAAGGGATTACTCAAAGAACATGTATGAAGGACCTGTGAACACATACATGTTATGGGGATTGACTATGGAAGTGAGCTGGGTGGAGTGGGCCAAGGGGGAAAAATTGGGACAAGTATAATAGCATAAACAATAAAATATTTTTTTAAGATTTTATTTATTTATTTTTAGAGAGGGAAGGGAGGGAGAAAGAGAGTGAGAAACATCAATGTGTGGTTGCTGGGGGCCATGGCCTACAACCTAGGCATGTGCCCTGATTGGGAATCAAACCTGCGATGCCTGGTTCGCAGCCCGTGCTCAATCCACTGAGCTACGCCAGCCAGGGCAAACAATAAAATATTTTTTAAATAAATTAAAAAAGACATATTACTAAGAACATTTCTTCAAATATTGTCTGTGAATTCAATACAATCTCAGATGGAGACAACGGTACTTGAACAACAATAAAAAAAGAGAAAAAACAAAAACCAAACAAATTTCAAAAGCAATTTTAAAAAGAGAAAACAAAGAGGATTCACATAATATGATTAATTAAAGTTCTATTATTTATAACAGTGTGGTGCTAAGGTAAGGGTAGGTACAAAGATTCATTGAACAGAACAGAAAGTCTAAAAGTAAAATGTCTGTATGTTGATTTTCAAATAAATTGCCAAAGCAAGTCAGTGGTGCAAGAAGAGTCTTTTCAACAAATGGTAGAAAACTGATCATTCATATGTAGAAAAAAGGAAAAGGGAAAAAACTTCAACTTTGCGCTAGATCCAAAAATCACACTGAATATAAAAATCAACCTGAAGTGAATCATTGGGCACTTGTAAAATTTTCATAAGAAAGCATATGAGAAAAGCTTCGTGATCTTTGATTAAGCAAAGATTTCTTAAAGACACACATATAGAAGCACAAACCATAGAAGATAAAATTAATAAACTAAAACTAAAAATGTGTGACTTTCACTCTGCAAAAGACACTTAAATGAATGAAAAGACTAGCTGCAATCCTGGAGAAAAAATTTGTCAAAACACCTGATTAAAAAAATTGTATTCAGAGTATAATTAAATAATGTACAATTCAATAAGTAAACTAAAATCCCAATAAAAAGTCAATAAAATATTGAACAGACACTTCACTAAAAAAGAGGCATGTCTGGCAAGTAGCATATAAAAAGTCTCACCATCATTAATCTTTGGGGAAATACAAATTAAAATCACAATGAAATACTATTAAAACTTAAAACTTACCAATACCAAGTTCTGGTGAAAATGTAAAGCAAGTAGCATCCTAAAACAAAGCTGGTGAAATGTAAAATGGAAACCAATTTAGCCGTTTCTCATTAAGGTAAACATATGTCTATTACATAACCCAGCAATCCTCCTCCTTAGTATTTATTGCCTCAAAATATATGTCAATGTAGGAAATGTCCAACCCTGTAGAGAATTTTTATGAGTTCATTTGAGCCAAATTGATGGCAGTGTCTGGGAAGAAAAATCTCAACAAATTCAGAAAATGCTCCAGAGAATGGCAGTTTTACCATTTATTTTATTTATTATAATCAGAGGAAGAAGCATAAGGAGGTTATGTGAAATCCATTGGTGATAGATTAAGGAGACAGGTGAAAGCAAAGGGGAGAAATCTCTGAGACTGGATAAAAAGTAAACTGAATAGACTCATACTTCTTTTACATTTGTGGGTATAGGAGACTTAACAGTTAACAATTGACATGATAATAACAATGAGGGATTCTGTGGTCTGTGCTCTGGTGCAGAGATTGTGCCCTGAAATGGTCTGCAAAAGGGAAAGTACCCTGACGTGCCAAAGGTATGTAATCCTAGATGCAAAAAGACAGCAGACAGGCTCAATTAGGGTAAAGACTGACCTTTGTCATGGAAGATACCTGTGTAGGACATAACTACCTGTCACAACTCACTTTTAGTTAGGACATTTTAATGTCAGACCATCCTATGTGGTTGCTTTGGGTCTCTGAGTTTGTAAAGTCATTATGCATACCTCCTCTGAGTTTGTCAGGTTTAGTATGTGGCCAAGTTTTCATCCACATGTCTATGCTCTCAGAAATAATTACATGAAGTGTATGAGGTCTGTCCAAAAAAAGTCCAACCATTGTTAACATAATGAGAACTATTTGCATGACATCGGCATAACCTGGCAGCCAAGGAGAGTGGGCTAGAATGCACATGTGTGAACAATGATGACTTCACTACTAGTCAGTGGGAGCAGTAGACGCTGTTGAGTGAGCATGTGTATTGTGTGGCTGTAGCATTCAAAAATGACTAAGTACAGCAATGAATCTGCATCAAATTTTGCACTAAGCTTGAACATTTCTCTGTGGAAACTATTCAGATGATTCAGAAGGTCACAGCTATGGGCAACTGGCAACTGGCAGCTTCATCAGAACAATGCACTTGCTCATGCATCACATCTCATGCAGAATTTTTTCCAAAACTTCAAATTACCCAGGTGACTCAGCCCCACTACAGCCCAAATTTGGTGCCCTGAGAGTTCTGGCTTTTTCAAAAACTAAAACCACCTTTGAGAAGGAAGAGATTTCAGACCATCAGTGAGATTCAGGAAAATACATTAGGGTAGCTGATGGTGATTAGGAGAACTGTGTGAGGTCCCAACATGCCTACTTTGAAGGGGACTGAGGCATCATTGTTCTATGTACCATGTCTCTTGTGTCTTGTATCTTCTTCAATAAATGTCTCTATTTCTCATATTATATGGCATGGTACTTTCTGTACAGACCTTGTATATATAGATTTATTCATAATCATTAAAATCAAATATAATACATTCATCATTTGGTGAATGAATAAGCAAATTGCAGCACATTCATACAGTGGACTGTTTTTTTTTCAGCAATAAATATGAATGAATTGCTGACAGATTCAACAACATGGGTGATTCTCAAGAGCATTTTATTAAATAAAAAAAAATAACTAAGACACAAGAAGCTACATATATATGTAATTCCATTAAGATATTTTGGAAAAGGCAGGACTACAAGGAGAGCAAATAAATTAGTGATTGCCAAGGGTGATGGGAGAAACTGACCCCAAAAGAGCATGATGGAGCCTTTGGGCTGATGGAAATATTTTATGACTTGATTTTTGGTTAATGTTATTGGACTTTGTATTTGTGTCAAAACCATCAAACTGAACACCTAAATGAAGTAAATTTATGTATGTGTATTATAGCTCAATAAAAGTTATTTTTAAAATTAGGAATTACCATGAAATAGAAAGAAAATCAACAAAATGTGGTGTCATGAAAGTCAAGCAAAGAAAGCTTTCCAAAAAAGAGGGCTTCATCAACTGCATCATGTGCTGCTGAAGTTTCAAGTAAGAGAAAATGAGGAAAGTGACCTTGGGATTTGGCAGCAGAGGGTAAGAGGGCCCTTGACAAGAGCCGTCTGAGGAGGGCAGTGGGGATAGACCCTCTGTTGGAGCACATTGAGAAGAGAATGTGAGATGAAGGAGCTCTTCCATGGAGACTGAAAAATGAGACATGAATTAGAGGAGGGAGTGAGTTGATGAATAAGCTTGTTTTTTAAAAATATAAGATATGCTAGAGCATAAACACATACTAATGCAAAAATTTACAATGAAAAAAAATAATGCTGGAAAAAAAAGAAAAAACAAACAGAATAGTTACATCTCAAATGCTGATAAATGTAATAAATAAGTGTGGGATTCCCAGTACAAGAAAGGAACTTGTTTTCAGGAACTCTCTATCCTTGATAGCAAAATGGATTCACACTTGAACTTGACTATATAGAATTACATAATGGTTGGTACCTTACTTATTTATGAACATGTGTTTTAAGGATAAGGTAGAACACATCATTTAAAGAAACTAAAAAAAATAGGTGTTTTTTTCAGGCAGCTGAACTGAGCAGGTTGTTAACACTTGGGCAAGGCATTAAGCACTATGATTTTTGTCAAGAGGAATAGAAAATAAAATGCTTTCTGTTACAAACTTCTTTTTTCACAATAAGTAGCAAGCAAGTTGATCTGTGGAGACAGAGTTTTTCTTCACATTAAATTCGTGTAGGAATCAACTTACTATGTGTTGAACAGCCCCTGAATGAGTTCTACCACTGTAGTTTTTTATAAAAGCTATGAAGTTCTTTTCCTCAGCCACATAGGAAGACAGAGAGGGAACATGAATACATAACCCAGCAAGAGGTTTTTGCTCTGTTATGAAGAACTGAGAGGAATGCATAGTTAACATTTGTCTAGGTGGAGAATTATTAAAAAATACTTTCTTAGAATGAAGGACACTAAAATATGGAATTCTTTCCCACATAACCCAGAAAACCTACGCCAAATATCATATTTTTATTGTTTCTTTCTTTAAGTTTTTTACTAGTTTGCGATCTTCATAATGGATCAATCTTAGTTACAACTCTACCTCAATTTACACATATGTCTCTTGGTTATATTGACCCTCAACTATCTACAGAAGAATTATTTCCAAACACTGAGAAAAGAAAGAGATAAACCTGCATTTCACATTAGGCTGCATTTATCTAGCTACCTAGCACCAAGATTGTAAAGTGTGTCCCACAGAATACATGGATAAATCAAAAATTAAATTACTTAAAATGGGTTAGTTAATTGAAAGATTGTGAAAAGGAGAAAAAGTAGTTCTGGATGTATGAATTATATAAGGACAAGTCAGGTGTAACCACCGGAAGAAGGGAAAATAATCTTTATTTCTTTTTATACTTTCATTCATTTTATCCCCAAACCATATATTTTCCAAGTTGAGAAACAGTTTATTTTATGACACAGTGTATATCATTATTCAGAATATATATTTTTTTACATCTCTCTGATTTTCTGACATTCAGTGTTAGAGAGTCTGAAAGATGTGTTCCTCTTCAAGAGATGATTGTTAGCAATTATGAGTTTTAGGCCTGTGTGGTAGCTACCCTTGGATACACAGACAATTACATTTCACCTTCTCTTATCACAGTAGTTCACTTTTTTCCTCCTCTGTGACCTTATATCCTTCTTCAATATAGCATCCTTTGTGGCTTTTGTACTCCTAACATTTTTATGATTGAACACAATGCCAGTTTATTCTGTCATGTCTCTTTGCTCCAAGCTTCATGTGCCTGAATTTTTGTAGTAGATGGTAAATGTGGAGTTCTTTTCATTAAAAGTAGTCTTTTGTTTTTTTCAAAGCAGTCTTTGAAAGCTGCTGATTTGTTATGAATGTTCAAGAAAGAATTAAACTTCTGAAAGTTCCTGCATGTTGCTCTAGCAGGGGCCCATGCACTTGT
This sequence comes from Phyllostomus hastatus, assembly GCF_019186645.2. Classification (NCBI taxonomy): domain Eukaryota; kingdom Metazoa; phylum Chordata; class Mammalia; order Chiroptera; family Phyllostomidae; genus Phyllostomus; species Phyllostomus hastatus. The sequence goes on along the minus strand of NW_025334017.1, from coordinate 5,439,456 downwards.
GTAGCGCAAGGTATACAACACAGGAGGGCACGGTTCTTAGTTGTTACAGAAATAACAAAAGAGTAGCAGGTGTGAGAACTGACATAGATTCCAAAAGGTGTGCAGTCTAGCAAATCATATGAAAACAAAGCCAATCTGAAATGCTTTAATATTACACAATTCCAAATCAGTCATGTCGCTTCTTCATGAGATGAGCTTTGAGGAGCAGAGCCAAAGCAGCAAGAACTGAAATATGTATTCTACAAGTAATTCCATTGTCACAAAAGGAAACATTGTCCAGGAAGAAGAGAAACATAGAAATATGGAAAGCACCAATTCAGGAAACTATATTTGTTTTAATCTAGGACCAAGAGCTGCTGGCTACAATTAGTTTTCTTCAGAGAAATACAGGTATTTCCACAGAAGATTTTCTTTGACATAACAAATTCTTTGCTACATTTTTATTATAATTTCATCACAGTTGAAAGGTGATGGTACCTCTCTTGTCAATGGGAGAAAACATTTATTAACCTCTACCACAATCACTGGAGACTCGGTTACATTCTGCTTGCCTTAGCTTCACCAAGTTCCTCTCCTTGGATTCCTGCTGCACTCAACCAAATATCAATTACCGTCTCCAGCAAAGCCCACCAGACCTCTGGTTTTACCACTTACAAACAAGCAAAAAGCCCTTCGGTGAGACCATAAAATATTTCACTTATGAAAGTCTGATTTGAAGCCAGAATCTACTTAGTAGTTCTGTGCTATTTTATCCTGCCATTTCTTCAACTCTTACAGACTGTTTTGTTTGAAGAAAGCTGGAACGGTTGGTAGAGCTCCACAGAAGACCCCTGTTCTTAGATTGTTGTTGGAAGTGTCAGTTTCTAGTTCTCATTTGGCAACTTACAGAACTACTTTGGGCATATCATTTAATCTTTCTGGGTCTTGTTTTTCCCCAAGGGGATGTGCTAAATTATTTCTAAGTGTCCTTCTAATTCCTGGATTTAATTATTTCATTCTGACAGTGTTGAATACTCTGTAGAGTTTTCCTTTTATCAGAATTTTCAGAATGAATGACTTGTTGATAAAAGCTTCTTGAGAGTTTTGGCTTTCTGAGTGTTCCACATAACATTAGTCTACTTTTCTCATAAATCTCCTAAATCCCCGAAAAGACCTAACCATTGAAGAAGTCTTGATGACAGTTGGTTAGCTCAATGAAAGATAAAAAGTAATGCCCCCTTTAAAAGGATATTTTTACTTCAATAGAAAAAACTGGCAAATTCTAACCTCTAGCAGTAAACTAGTGGCAGAAGTTTTTGAAATATTCTGAAGACCACAGTCTATAACGCCCACAAAAGACACATGGATTTTATAGCCAAAATCATCAAGCTGGAATGGTGATATGATCCAAGAATCGATTAACCACAAGCATGAGGTTTAACACTTGGGGAAATGTCATCAACACTATGGAGAGAAAGTGAATCATCTATGTGCTGAGGCAAAGTTTCAAAAACAGAGTCTGAAAGTGAAGAACAGATGGTGAGATGACAAGCCAAAGTTATCTGACTTTTTCCCAACATCTCAGAGACAGTAGCTTTTGTAATGTTTGAGTGATAAGACAAACTATTAAGTATTATTGGGGATTTTTTTATATACTCGACATGGTAGTGAATACCAGACCATGTAAAAATAAATAAAGACACGTAAATACATTTTCTTGTCTAGCAGAAGCCTGAGATTCAACTGGGGAAACAAAGAGTAAGGCCCTTCATTTTCTGTTCAGAACAGGAAAAAATTGGGATTGTTAGGTAAGAATAGCAGAAGAGAATTACTCAACAGCCTACTTTATTTCTATATTCTGTTTCAAGGAGGAAAATGTTCAACCTAGGGAAGAATGCTTCAGAGTGGACTAAAACCTGAATGTTTCTATAAAGATGCTATAAGAAGTTAACTATGTGCTATAAATCAGTGGTCCCCAACCTTTTTGGTACAAGGGACCAGTTTGTAGGAGACAATTTTTCCAAGGAATGGGGTGGGCGATGGTTTCAGGATGATTCAAGTGCATTCATTACATTCAAGCCCACCTACTTCTGTGCGGCCCAGTTCCTAATAAGCCTGGACCAGTACTGGTCTGCAGCTTGGAGGTATACCTCAATACACTTCTTCAAACTCAGATGAGATTATAAGAATCACTGGCAATAATTTTAGAGATACATAGAGAACAAAAGGAGAGTATTAAAGGTAGAACATTTTTCCTTAAATTTGAACAAAAAGATAAAATGGTATATCCAGGTATCAAGATTAAGTAGAGATATCTTAAAAATTAGAACAAGCAATTAGCCAGATGATTTGAGATCACTTAGGACAGCAAGAGACACTTCACTAAAGCCAGCCCAAGCAGGGTCTGTTTACTTAAGAGGTACTAAGACTTCATTGAGTGTGTAATATAGAAAACTCTAAGCCAGGAACTCACCTTAGTAAAAAAAAAAATCTGTGAAATATTTTTATCTCCTTTTTTACAATCTTGACTACCAGAATCCTGGTTGTAATGAACAGGTAGTGCTACCAGCAAAAAATATGGTTTTAAAATCATGCTTTAAATAAGAACTGCATATATTTTGCCACATGGTATAGAACAATGACATTCTGTTGAGCCACATCTGTGTGTCTCAAAGACATCTTCCAAATGGATCTCAGAGAGATGTCATGTATTAGTTTTAGTACCATGACCACTTGATTTTAATATTTCACAAATATATTTCTCATCCCCAGTTTAGAACTGTGTCTTTATCAGTGGATTCCTGTCAGAGGCTTTGCTTATCTACAATGTGCTGTGTGAAATGCTAACTGCTGTCTTTAGCATATAATGGGAATCACTGTCAGGGTTTGGTGACCTGTCTCTCTCTCTAAACTGAGTTTGGTATCCCTGTCCTTGATATCCTCTATATTATCTTTGTCACTATCTACTGTCACAGGACGTGGTGGTAATAAAAGAGGTGGTTCTAAAAGCTTTTGGCAGAAAGGGTTACTTTATATTTGGAGTTAGAGATGAAAAGTGGCTCTCCATTGCAAAACATCAATGCTATTCTTGTGTTACTCTATTAAACATTGCCTAGAGAATGTGGCTTATCATTTTGCAAAAGATACACCAAGGGCAACCATGATATGGGATCATGGAATCAAGGCTCAAAATTATCTTTAGATTTAGAAATAGAGCTCAGTTAAAGAGATTATTTGACTCCACAGAAGCTTAACTACTAATAAATAGCTTACTGTTTCTTTAAAAAATTCATGACATTATTTTTAAGTAATGAATGAAAACATCTTATTCTCTGGTTTGATTAAATTGATTGTATAGTAGCCCTGGCTGGTGTGTCTCAATGGCTTGAACACCAGCCTGTGAACAAAAGGGTCACTGGTTCAATTTCCAATAAGGGCACATGCCTAGGTTGTAAGCCAGGCCCCTAGTAGGGGGCACGTGAGAGGCAACCACACATTGATATTTCTCTCCCTATCTTTCTCCCTCCCTTCCCTTCTCTCTAAAAATAAATAAATAAAATATTGTTAAAAATTGATTGTACAGTAACATGTAACCATAGATTATCTAGCTTAGCTAAAGCCTGAGTGATAAAGATAAACGGGTTTCAACTGATCCTAAGTTCAACATGAATACAAATGACTACTAAGTATTGAATGGATAAGTACAGCTTCCTTTGAGGAACAATACATCCCATATCATACCATACTTTTCAGATCTCACTTGGTGTACTGTATTTCGTTTTACATGTAATATTTTAAGGAAAATGCTGTCAGTTTTGATATCTTGCAAATTATCTAGTTTGTTCCTGGTTACAAATAAAACCTTACTAAGAGGTGGGAGGAGCATATGGGGTGGAGAGATGATGATAACACCTATGAGTTATCAAATCTTGCAGCTTATTTCAATTTCTGAAATCTTTTACATCAACCTGTGTCTCTTCTTGAAGTCATCACAGCATACTTTATTTATGTCAAAAATCACTTTTTGAGGGGTCTCCATTCCTTCATACCTGCTGTAATACAGGAGGTCACGCCTGAGATCTTAATTGCTCATTCAGATAAACTGAAAAAACCACAAGCAGGACTACAGGGAGCAGGCACAGCCTTGATTACCCACATTACAAGGAGCACCCGCAGTGCCAAATTGGTGAAGCAGGACCTCACCTCCCTGAGTCCAAGGTTTGTTTTAAGAGGTCCCAGACAAAGAGGGTACATGTGCAGGACTATAAACTGCTTTACCTCAGTGTGTACAGGCAGAAACGGTCAAGAAGCAGTCACCAGACTCGATCCCACTCCCAAAGGGAGATAAGAAGGGAATTACAATCCATTTACAAAGCAGTACGCATTCCTTCTGGCCAGAGGCCCTCTGGCCAGCCTTCTATTGTGGGGATTGGAGAAGCCATATCTAGCACAACCTCACACCTGTGTTTTAGTGTTAGGAGAAGAAACTATGCATTTGTGCCTTGGTTAGCATGGCTCAGTTGGTTGGGCTTCATCCTACAAAGCAGAAGGTCTCTGGTCTGATTGGTGGTCAGAACATGTGCCTGGGTTGTGGGTTCAGTTCCACTTAGGAGTGCATGCGAGAGGCAAATTATCAATGTTTCTCTCTCACGTTGATGCTTCTCTCCCTCTCTTTCTCCCTACTTTCCAATCTCTCTAAAAAATAAATAAATATATATTTAAAAGAGTGTGGATTTGTCATTCCAGGCAATGAGAAGTCTTTTACCCTCATGTATCATAGTACTACATATCCATGACTTTCATGATCACATTGGACTACTGCCAATAAATTCAGTTCCTAGTCACAGTTGTGAATAAGAGTTTAGAATGACACTGTAGAAATATATTTCTTTTTTTTTAGTTTTATTTTAATCATTGTTCAAATACAGTTTTCACCCTTGAAATATATTTCTTTTTTAAAATTTTTATTAGGTTTATTGAGGTGACAAGATATGAAAGATTTCATGGGAGTCACCAGTCAAGATGTAAGAAAAGTCACCTGTGTTACCAAATGAGGTCACCTGTATTTGTAAAGGAGGGCAACCAATATTATAAAGGCTAGCAATCAACATCGAAAAACAGTGGAGTAGCCTGAATAAAAGTGAAGGATGTATATAACTATCTTTATATACAAATTGACCCTTGAACAACATGTGTTTGAACTGTGTGGATCCATATACATATGGATTTTTTCAACAAAATATTGGAAAAGTTTTTCTCTTACTACCATGAAGCAATTATATCGATTATACTAGTTTACCATAATCATATTGCTGCTTCTTTGTTTTCAATGCATAAACTGTCATACCTTTAAATAAATATGAATTTTCTTTTCACATTATTTTCTTATTTTTGATATCTAGTGTTCATAATGTATATATCATCTATAATGTTTTATGTAAGAAAAATTGGTATAAGTACTGACAGGAGATTTATCTTATAAATAATGATGTAAACTCCATTATTCATAAATACAAGGCAGTACTGTAAATATATTTTTTCTTTTTTATGTTTTTAATAACATTTTCTTTAGCTTACCTTATTGTAAGAATGCCATGTGTAATACATATAACCTATAAAATATGGATTAATTAACTGTTTATGTTAATAAAAAGTCTTCTGGTCAACAGTAGGCTATTAATAGTTAAGTTTGGGGGAACTCCAAAGTTGCAAGTGGAATTTCATTGCTCAGAAGTTAGTGTCCTTAACTCCCACCATTGTTCAAGAATCAACCGTATTTGATGTATTGTCAAGAAGAAGGAATATAGTTCCAGAGGCATCCCTGGGATCAATGACGGAAAGTTATTCGCATTTAGTCTGGAGTAGAGAAATATAACAAGATCTATCCAAAAATGGTACAGATAGCCTTCTTATGTCAGAGTTCCCCAACATAAGTGACACGATCACCGACCGGCAGTGACCGCGGAACGCTGTGGATGGCTCGTCGACACATGAGAAAAACATACACAGAGACAACCAGGGCCTGTGGGGAAGCAGGAATGGAATGGCCACTCTCTCTAGTGGGGAGCGCCCTGTTTCCCCACTGCAGAGGCTTTTTATTGGTTTTGTTTGCATAAGAATTCAGGTAAAACTCATTACTCATTTTTAGGAAGTAAGGATCAAACAATAGATAACAAGGAAATCTGAGGACCTATTTTGAGTCAGGGTCAAAGAGCTGTAAAACTCTGAAGAACAAACTTACTTCTTCCTTGGACCCTTATCATTCAACTGAGAGCACCCTAAACAAAGCAGGTTTCACAGGATTTTACATATTCTTCCTTAGGCCTGATCACCCGGGGAAACTGCCCTTTCTAGCACAGGGTGGCACCACCCTGTCATTGTTTCAGGCTTAGGTGGAGCAAGGGAAGTAAGGCAGCCAAGTGATTAGGACATTTTCTTGCAGACAATGAGGACTCAGGCTATGTCAAAACCGAGGGGTGAGGGTCCATCACCCCCTTTTGCTGTAGCTCCCAAAGTCCTTCCTTGGGGGCCTCCCATGTGATCCTGCCTGTCTTAGATCTTTCACACCTTGGGGAATCTCACCCGTCATTGGCTAACTGGCCAAGCATTGGTGGCCAGTCAGGGTGAAGTAAAAGGAGCAGAAGCAGTGTTCCTGCCAGGGAGATAAGCTTTTGTCTCCTTGCTGGCTTATGGTCCAAGGTCATTCCCTCAGCCTTAGCCTTGGCGGGAGTTACAGCTTCTGATACCAGACAGGGCAGTTCCCAACACATAAGAAGTGTTCTAACTTTATAACAAAATAGGTTCAGCCAAGAGGAATTTTTATAATACTATGAAAATGTTTTGTTAAAGACTTGCTTATCTTTTTGGCTGTTTTAACATCTGCTGAACACATGAAAACATTTTTCAATTTTTCCTGAATTATTCTAAAATCACAAGAAATTGTATACAATAGTTCTATTTTTTTTTAAGACATGGAATTAGGATGGAAATCCCAAATGTTTTAAAGTTGTCATATTTAGAGAAATTTAACAAAGGAATACATCCAATGATAAGTTTGGATATATCACCTTCTTTCCACTATAAAAAAATAGAAGCCCTGGGGCTCAGTGAATTGAGCATGGGCCTGTGAACTGAAGATTCACTGGTTCGATTCCCAGTCAGGGCACATACCTAGGTTGTGGGCCAGGTCCCCAGTAGGGGGCATGTGAGAGGCAACCACACATTGATGTTTCTCTCCCTCTCTTTCTCCTTTGCTTCCCTTCTCTCTAAAAATAAATAAATAATTTTTTAAAAAATTAGCTTTACAAGATTATGGAAATTTTTAATTCAATTGATCAACCTAGTTAACCACCTAACTGGTAGATTTTTTACAGTGATAAAAAGTGGCTGAGTTGCACTTCGGAAAAAAGTATGGAGGTTCCTCAAAAAAATTAAAAATGGAACTAACTGCCTTAAAACCCAGATATTCCACCTCTGGGTATATATTAGAAAAAAACCAAAACACTAATTTGAAAGAATATATGCACCCCTATATTTATTGCAGTGTTATTTACAGTAGCAAAGATATGGAAGTAACCCAAGTGCCCATCAATAAATGAGTGGATAAAAAAGGTTTGGTGCATATATACAATAGAATATTACTTGACCATAAAAAAATGAAATCTTACCATTTTTGACTGTGTGAGTGAGTCTAGAGTATATTATTCTAAATGAAATCAGTCAGACAGAGAAAGACAAATACCATATGATTTCACTTTTTCACTTGTATGTGAAATATAAAGAATAAAATAAATGAACAAACAAAATAGAAACAGACTCATTGAAACAGAAAATAGACTGATGGTTGTCAGAGGGGATGGGGGTTGGGAGACTGTAAAAAAGATGAGAAATTAATAAATACAAAGTACTAGTTACAAAATAGTCATGAGAATGTAAAGTAAAACATAGAAAATAGAGTCAATAATATTCAAATAACTATGCATGGTGTCAGGTGGGTACTGGAAATATCAGGGGGAACACTATAAAGTATATGCCTTTCTAACCACTATATTGTACACCCAAAACTAATACAAAATAATAGTAAATGCAAACTATAATTGAAAAATAAAATTTAAATTAAAAAATGGCTGAGTTGATTGAAAACTTTTTCATTAAAGCATTTTAGTGTTATTAATACTTAGAATTGATCACTTTGTGTTAATGTTTCACCTCATTTTAAAAACATAGACATTTAAAAAAATATGAGGCTATTGTATTAAATTTGAGTGTGAAAGTTTTAACTCTGGAATATGTCAAATATAATGTAATAGATTAAACTGAGCAGGCACTATAAGGGATTATTTTCTGTGCAATCACAAGAGAAGATAAAAAGAGATACATCATCCAAAGTGTGTTACAAGGAAGGCACTCACAACCTGCAGGAACTTGTAATCACAATGCAAAGTTAAAATTTTCTGGATTCCTAATAAGCACAAGTAATAAGAGATTGTTGACACTCTTTAAAATTATTAAATAAATATTTCCAAGTATTGCAATGGGTTAGTAAAAGCAGGTAATCAACCAGAATTGTCTACTATTTATCCTTAACCAAGTAAGGGACAATTCTGTGGCAACATTTTATTTCCTGGGTGGACTGACTTTTCTCTTATATAACTCATTACATTGTCAATGTATGAAAAATCAGCAATAAACCATATTTTGTTTTTCACTAAAATATGTTGTTGAACTAAGACATAAGCATGCATATAGAAATGGGCACAAACCACTTGTACTCAGTTCAATGAATTATTACATAATTAACTCACCCATGTAGCTACTCCCAAAGTCAAGAAACAGAACATCATTGGTGTTCCAGAAGCTTCCTCATGACACTTAACTGCTTCATTGCTAGAAACCTACCCTGATTTCTAACACCACATATTGGTTTTACCTGTGTTAAAATATTTAATAAAGGGAATCTTACAGTTTAAATTCTTTTATGTCTGATTTTTTATCCATCATTGTTTTTGCTATTCATCCACAGTGATTTATGTAATAGGTGTTTAATTTTTACTGCCATATAGTATCATCTTGGGTGAATAAACAACACATTTTTTCCATTCTTCTGTTGATGGGTATCTGAGATGTTTGCAATTTGGGACTATTATGAGTATTCTTATACATTTTTGTGTGTATATATGTATGAATGTCTGATAGGTATAAAAGTAAAACTGATAGGTTATAGAATATGTGTACCTTCAAATTTAGTAACCAGTTCTCTGAAGGGATTATGTAATTTTTATTCCATCTAGAGTAAAAGAGTGTCCCAGCTGCCTCTATGTGTTTAACCAACACTGGATATTATCAGTCTTTATAATTTTATTCATATTAATGGATGTGCAGTGATATCTCATCATGTTTTAATTTGCATTTCCCAGATGACTAGTAAGGTTAAACACCTTTTTATATCCTTAATGCCCTTTGGATATCTTCATTTCATAAGTGCCTTTACAAGTTTCTGATCTACTTTAAAATGGTGCTGTATTGTATTGATTTATTTTTTTGTCTGTTTGAGTCGAAAAAGCTTTGCATATATTTTGGAAACAAATCTCCTGATGGTTTATATGTTGTTAATATCTTTGAGCATCTAGCTTGTCTTTTCTCTTAACCATATATTTGATAAATAATAGTATCTTAATAGTAAAGCCATATTTTTATCAATGTTTTTCTTCAGGATAAGTTGATTTCTGTGTCCTGTGAGAGACACACTTAACAACCTTCCAATTTTGAAGTATTTTCCTATATTATCTCCTAGAAATTTTATTGCTATAATTTCAATATTTGTAATTTCAAATTCACCTGAAATTAGTGATTTTTTCTGCTGTAATCTCAGGCCAAGTTTCGTTTTTCTCTATGTATGCCTCATTGACCTGGTACCATCTAATCATAGACTGTCCATTTCTCACTTCTCTGTGGTGTTCCGTCATCATAAATCGAATGACCTCATATGTGTGTCTATTACCAGACTCTTGTTCCACTGGTCTCTTTGCCTTTCATTGTTTCATTATTACATCATTTTAATTAAAAATAGCTTCAGAATGCTTACAGAGTATTGCATTCTAGCAGAGTAAGTATTTTTATTTAGTTCACCTTCTTTGAGATTTTTCTCATGCGTTGTTGGCCCTAGAGTTCCTGTATGAATTCCAGAAAATGCTTACCAATTTTCATTAAGTATCTTCTGAAACTTACCGATATTGCAGTGAATCTAATTAGAGTGATATCTTTTGCAGAATCCCCTGGTAAAGCCCTTGGCCTTATATTTTTATTTCCTTCCTTCAACTCTATTGAGATTTAATTGCTGTTCTATCTTCATTGGAGAGACACTCAAAAAACTATTTTCAACTTATGATGTATGAATTTAAGACTGTGTATTTTTCTCTAAGAATGGCTTTAACTGTATCTACAAAGTTTAGATATGTCATACTACATATGATTTAATTCTTCAAAATTTTTTGAAAACTGCTTTATTGCCTACTGGTCAATTTTTTAAATGTTCCACGTGTACTGAAAAGAATATATATTCTGCAGTTGTTTATGCAATGTTTTATATACATAATTTATATCAATGTTGGCAGTTTTATTGTTCAAATATTCTTTTTTTAAATTTTATTTTAATTGTTGTTGCAGTACAGTTTTCTATCTTTTACTCCCATCCTAACCCACCTACCCAACCCTCCTCTCCTCCCTCCCATTTCCACTTGCCCCTAGTTTTTATCCATGTGTCCTTTATACTTGTTCCTGTAAACCCTCCCCCTTTCCCCTGAAATTCCCCTGAAATTCCCCTGAAATTCCCTCTCCTCTCCCCTCTGAACTCTGTCAGTCTGTTCTCTATTTCAGTATCTTTGGTTATTTTGCTTGTTTCTTTGTTTTGTTGTTTAGGTTCCTGTTAAAAGTGATATCATATGTTATTTGTCTTTCACCACCTGGCTTATTTTGCTTAGCATAATGCTTTCCAGTTGCATCCATGCTGTTGCAAAGGGTAGGAGCTCCTTCTTTCTTTCTCCTGCATAGAATTCTATTGTGCAAATATTCTTAATATTTCCCTAACTGACTTTTCACAAGCCAATTCCCAGTTCCTGAAAAATGTGTTATAATCTACTACTATTGTAAATTTATTTATTTTAGTTCTGCCAATTTTTATTCTATATATTTGCTAAAATTATGTGCACATTTATAATTATAGTGGAATGAACCTTTTGATAGTTATAAAAAGGCCCCTTTATCTTTAATTTTTTGGATACTATTTATACTCTTATTTGTTGTTTTAATATCAACCTTTCTGAAATCTTATATTCAAGATAGGATTTTTATAAACAGCAAATGTAAAGTTTTTTAATTTTTTCCCAGTCTAAAAATCTTTGTCTTTTTTTAATGCATTTAATTAATTTATATTTAATAAAATTACTGATATTTAAGGTTTAAACTTACCACCTTGCTATTTGCTTTCACTTCTATTTATCCCTACATTACTTTGTTTCTTCTTTTTCATTGCATTTAATAAAATAATCAGTATTAATGACCAAACATTAATAATTTTATGATAAAAGATTAATAATGTTTAAGCAAATAAGCAGCATTATCATTTTATTTGCTCACTAAAGCTTTTTAGTTATACGTTATTTTACTGTTCTTCTAGTGGTTATTCTACAGATAACAATATGCATTTTTGATTTGTGAATATCTAATATATACTATTACTTTTACCATATCCTGGACAATTAAAATATATTAGAATACTTTAACACTATTTAGTTCACTTATGCCATATGTGCTATTGATACTATATTATCTTAAAATCAATATATTATTATTGTTGTTTATATATTGATATTCATTCACATTTACCTATATAGTTACAATTTCTGCTGCTCTGCATTTTTTTCCTGTATCTGAAGTGTCATAAGGGATCATCACTTCTTCCTAAAGACAAGTTTCATTATTTATTTTAGTTTGGGTTTGCTGCTGATAAATTCTCCTTGTTTTTATGCATCTGTACTGAATATTTATGCCTATGTTGTTAAAGGATATTTTCACTGAATATTCACATCTCAAGTTTCTCTGTTTCATTGTGTTTTTAGCTTTATTTTTAATATTTAGTTGTATATAGTATATAGTTTAATATTTTTAAGTTGTATATAATGTGTCTATCACACATTAGACTTATAATACTGTACTATGCATTGCTGATGGAAACATATACATGTAATGCCTTTACCCATAATAATATATCACTGCTGATTATACCCAATATTATGACTTAGTGGACTGAGTAACACCCATTTTATTCTAGTTAATTTTCACTAGTTATGTGATTAGTTTTTATTTGGTTCTTATAGCAAGTTAGCTGTTTCTCAAAAAGAAATTGAGTTCATGGAGAAAAGAACACAACCTTATTCTAAAACCCTTTGGTTCAGTGCCCTGATTATCTAATAGGAAATTGTCACAAGAGCCAATGAAGTTTCTACTTGTTACCACTTCAGTTGGATCCTCTCTGTAGCCTGGACCTGCTTTAGAGCTTCCTTAGGCAAGATACTTGTTAAATGGATCACCAGCTTTTTTATATTTTTCAATTCATTTTATTTTATTTCCCAAGGCTGATAGTTTTATAATATAGAAAATATTACACTTGGATGCTGCACCAATGTCAAATTGATTTTAAAAGTTTCAGAATGCATATTCTCATATAATGTATTTACCATATCATAAACTGATAACACAAAATTTATGGACTGACACCTGAATTATCTACTGTGTGCCAGATTCTCCTCTAGACACTATGGATTAAGGGAACAAAACAGACAAGTTCCCTGCTCCCAAGGAGTCTGTATTTTGATGAAGGAGCAATAATAAAAAATAGAAATATAAAGAATTTAATGTCTGATGGGGATGAGAATTATAGTTAAATAGTCATGCACAGTATCAGGGCATAAAGAATGATAGGTGGTTGCTATTCTAAATAAACTGATCAAGGAAGGCTTCTCTGATCATCTGGCATTGAGATAGGACTAAATAAATAAATTGAGAGGACAAGCCAAAGACTGTACAAATGAATAGTCCTGTATAAATGAATATTTAGCAGGCAAATTATTTCATGACATATAATAGACTGGAAAAGGCATGCTAAGATTTGGAAGCAATCTCAGCATGTTCTAGGAGTGGGAAGAGAGACCATTTGGCTATTGTAAAGGTAGTAAGGGAAAATGTGGTAGGGATTAGTGGTTGGTCATATGGGACTGGAAGCTATGTTAGGACTTTTGACTGTTTTGTGTTTTTGTAAGTGTGATATAAAAACAGTGGAGAACTAAGTATGTTTTATAAACACAACAGACTACAGTGTGACAAATAATGTTGAGGGCCCCATCCTGGGATATGATTTCTAAAAGCCTTGTATAAAGCAAATTAATTTCAACACATTATGGTAATATCAGTGAGCAGAAATTAGAAATTGATAGACATATAATCTAGAGCTTTAAAAAGCTTTCTCTATAGCCACACATATAGGAAGCAATGGAATTTACATTTATTAAATGGTTTCAGTCATCTCTTCTTTCCAGGATTCACATTAATGAGTTGCCATATGGAACCACCTTCCAGTGACAGAACAACTTCCTAAGGCAGTCAAGGGTAGAGCCATCCATCTCAGGAACTCCTTGGGATGTGGGAAGAGGGGCCCACTGGTCCCTTTTCATTCCTCCTGCCACTGTAAGCAGCCTATCTGGTTTAGGTCTCCTGTTGCTGCTCCAATTGTTTCAAACTCTTTTTCTTTGATTTCTATTACTTAGAGTTCCATGAGGTTTTTTAAAACTATAACATCCAAAATTTATTAAAACATGTAAAGGGGATGAGGGATATGTGTGTGTGTGTGTGTGTACATTTTTTCAGTGAAACTCTAATATTTGGATAGACCACATATATCCACAGTATGTGCTTTAAGATGCTGTTAATTGTACTTAAATCATGCTTATTCCCCTAGAGTGCATTATAACCATTCAGCAAAGCAATCCTTGTCTCTAATAGTCATATTGAAGTTTACAGGGGATCTTTTCCTACACTAAACCAATTTTCTGAGGAATATTTAGCAGGCAAATTATTTCATGACATTCAAAAAATATTTTGTTGCATTTAGTTTGCTCTTATCCTAAAAAAGTAAAAAAGCTGTACACCTGAGTTAAAGTCAACTACAAATTTAAAAAATAAAGAACGTCCTTCTCTTTCTAAAAGACTAGATGGTAACTACTAGCATTTCTAGGGAGAGTACAGAGAAGTCTAGGGGCACGGTTATATGGTTTAGATATCTTAAAATCTTACTGGTTTCCATGTTACAACTTGTCCACATTGCCTTTTAGAAAAACATGTGCCCACAATCTGCCAAAGGACAGCATGTCACATAATTCTGATTCCCAGCCCACAAGAGATGAGAGCGGGGATGTCTTTTGTTTCATCTGGGGAAGTGGGAAGGAGAAGGTGGGCACTGGGAATCTTGATGAGACTTCGGACTTGGAACAGAGAGCCTATGGTTGTGGTTTGTCGATTGCCAAACTTGAAGGGGCCATAGTACCTGGGCCTGTGTAGCCACATTTAGGTACAATACCTAAACTACATAAGAATACATAGATTACATAAGAATACATAGAATACATAAGAAAATCTTCAAATGGAGAGAAAACCTGAAGCAAATACACATCAGAGACCTGGAGCCTGACTTAGCTGCATGTAAGGTCCATTTGTACTTTCTACCTATACCTATGTACATTCACTCTTTCATTTAAGCTGATGTGGGTCAGTTTCTATTTCTTGAAAACAATTAGGCTTGATCAAGGTCTGTAGATTGTAAATCAAATTAATATCAGCTAGTGGACATCAGTTCATTTTTCTGAGCTTCCTAAACAGGAGATTTTGATGTTTTCTCCACATATACCTCATTTACAGTTTGTCACAGAGTCAGCTCAGGGAGTACATGTGAAAGAATACTGTAGACTAAGTACTTTCAAAACCTGAGTCATTGTTACCTTCATTATCATCAGGATTCAAAAGAGGGAACCATAGAGAGGCTTGCCAGACCTAAGCTGACACTGTGCTGAGTTGGCCACCAACTGCATATTGTCAGAAGAACCCTAGTTTACTGGCCACCCCAAAATGAGTCAGGCTCTGTGTTATTGCTTCATATTTACCACTTCATTTAACAGCAAAGGTATGACAATAACTCAATGTCGATACTTTAAAATTACTTGTAAATCAGTTTCCACATATTATAGTTAAATGCTTGCTTGATGTGGTGGGGCAGGAGAGCTTAGCCATGTCAGGCATGATGGGAGGGCATTAAAAGTACACAATGAATTGAGCACAGAACTGGGAACCTAAGGGTCACCAGTTCGATTCCCAGTCAGGGGACATACCTGGGTTGTGGGCCAGGTCCCCAGTGGGGGGGGGGGGGCATGTGAGAAGCAACCACACTTTGATGTTTCTCTCCTTCTCTCTCTCCTTCTCTTCCCCACACTCTAAAAATAAAAAAAAAAGTATTCAATGAAAGGCTTTAAGCAATAAATGAGAGGTGATAATGTGACAGGGTTCAGGGATAGGCTGTTCAGCATTATCCCAAAGACTGTCAGCATTTTAAGAAAAGAAGAACAGCTCTATAATAGTTTTCACCAAAATCTCATGACATATGCACACAATAAAGTAATTTGTAAAAAAAATAATCGGAGGATTCTTGTTTGATAACAAATACTCTGATTGTGGCATATATTTTTATGGATACCAAAGAATCATTTTATCTTTATAATATACCTCAATTACTGGAGTAGAATGAGAATCATTAAATAATCAAATAAATTCTTACTTTTCAATTTACGAACTAAAAAGAGTAAATGCATATAATTTATTTGCAGTAGTGGCTGTTTCTAATATAATATAATGAAGGAATAGAAAAAAAAACAGTACTGACAGTGATCTTTCTATATTGAAAAAAAGTTTTTCTCTCCAGTAATAATTAGAACCAACTGCATTAAGGTTCATCTCCTATCAATAACATAGACTATCTTGTTCATTATCTCAAATAGAGAGATGCCAGAAAACAGATTGCAGAAAACAACAGTGGGAGGGACCCATTAATTATTATTTGTTAGTTCAATTTCCAAGTACATTTAATCTCCCACAATTACCTAATGTAGACTGGCAGAAAAGGAAACTTTAATTTAGGAATCAGAAATTGGCTCAATTCTCTCTGCTGATTTTCTGCTACTAATGGGGAAGACAAACGACATGTGTTAATGTGTGGCAATATTCTCTATTGTACTTTGTGGGCGTGGCATTATTCGAGTTCTCTTTTTGGTCGATGAATAGTCAAACCAACTTTTAGTTTTGTTGAACGAAAGAATAGAAAATGGCTATATTAATGTGCCATTCTAAAAGTACTGTTAATTAGGGGAAAATATAATATCATGTGTAACTTCAATTTCTTAACAATTGTTAAATAATGTCTTACATAATTTTTTAATAACATTAGACTCTAGGTCCCACTCAGAGCAGTGTCAGAACTTTTAAGCGATTTACTTTGATGTTTCTCCCCGTAATCTGTGAGTATTTTCTGAACCCAAATCAGCCCCTTTTGTTTTGCCAGCAGAAAAAAGCAGCCAATTCATGTAAGTGGTTTGCTTCTTCAGTTCCTCCTATTGGCTAGGAAGTCAAAACTGGATTGGTCAGAACAGGATCAGTGCTGCTTGAAGGAGGGGAGACCACAGTACCAAACAGACATCTGTTTATCTGATTAATTCTCCATGTGAAATTCCAAAATCGTCTCAACATCCTGATTGTAGTGTAGTGGTGGCATTATTTTATTAATTGATTTGAAATTATTTTTTCTTTATTTCTCCAAATTTCTACTTCTCTGCTATTTGGGCATATACCCTGTTGATTATATAGCATGAAAAGCGTGTCTTTTCCATTTTTAAAGGTGTTATTCTATAAGCTTGTAGAAGAAAAGGCACATTTCAGAAATACAAATGCAAACACTTGAGCACATGCTCAGTGTGGGTTTGCATCGCCAAGTCATTGGGGGTAAGTGCTTGTGGAGTGACCCAGGGAACACAGAGAGAGCTTTGCACCTTATCTGACTGATAGAACACTTGTTAAAGATGATGATGTGAACGTCTTATTTTCATATGGCACAGAAATAAACTAAAAAATATCTTAGAATTACATAGACTTGTGATCCTCTGGTGGGCTATGAAGGTCATTCCTTCATGAATACAGAAGTCTCCCACATTTGAACATCTACTTGCAAATCATCACGTAACATAATGCTGTATGTTTATACTTTATACATCTTAATGAAATATTAAAGAGGCTTATTTTGAGTTCATAATATTAATATTAATTACAGTAGAGGTCACGACAGTAAGAGGAATGCAATTGTTTCCCTGGAACAGGTTTTTTAAAGTCCTATACTTATTTGATAACCTTGGAACAATCAAGATAATACTGTTTTAAAATTTTCTATCACCATGTCTTTCTTTCCTAATTTTTTCCCTTTTGCTCCTCACTTTACTATCAATAAATACAATTCCTTAAATACCTGAATGTTCTTCTAATCTTCTTTTTCATTCATAAGGTCACAAGGTCAGAAGCAAATTGGCTACAAAAGATTCTGCTAAAATTAAGAGATAAACTATGCAAGAAAATAATCTGGATGTCTTCCCCTCCCCTATTTCTTCATTAGAGAGTTCTGCTGCACAGTAGGCATAAAATTAATGGACAGTTTACATAACATTTGCAATAAATTGCCAGATAAAACAGCTTTCTCAGTTGTGTGATTCTGAGATTGAGAAACAAAACTATAAACTTTATTCTTTGCTTGCATTGCTGCCAGCATGTTGTCTAAAACATCTGCTCGGGTAATATGTCATATGCAATGGCCTGTGCAGGTTAGACCAGTACATAATAGAAGTAAATGTATTTTTAAATGCCAGGTTTTAAAAGAAGACAGGCCTGCTTGGTATCTCATTATAAGTGAAATGACTTTTCATGTCATCCCATCAGTAGTCATGCAGCTTTGGGGAGAGTTTCAAAGGTCAACATCCATAGCTCTTTATTCTTTACTCATTCACTATTTTCTCAGGAGAGAAATGAAGGAAAACTATTTTCTAAGTGGACTTGCATTTCATCTAACAAATGAAAAATTGTTGCTCCAAGTTTCTGTATATGCCAACAATCTCTTGAATTTGATATTGTTGCCAGAGGAACAAAACATCTCAGGGCAAAAAAACAAGTTTAAGTTCTTTTTCCTTCCTTCTATCCAAAATGCATGATTGCAGAAAATATGCCTAAAATAATCCAAGAAACACCTAGAAACAGTCCCTCAAGGTAAATTAGGAAGGTGCATAATTTCTTCACACCTGCAAGCTATTGACTTTGGGGGAATGTTTCCCATCCTTTCAGTCAGTACATTGTGGACTGATAAATTCCACTAAAAACAGTAAATAGGATTAACAAAGAAAAGGGGTTACATACAACAAAAAACAAAAATTTCTAGCTTTGTCTCCAGGTGGTTCATTTATTCCTTCATTCAACAGCAATACTGTTTCCTGAAACTCTGCTCTGGGCTGGGACTTTTCTAGGCTCTGGAAGTGCAAGAATGACCAAGGTCCTCAAAGTCCTTGCCCTTGTCCAGGAAGTGGAGACAATAAGCAAAAAATAGTTAAAGAACTTTGGGTAGTAAAAGTAAGAAGTATGAAAAGTATATGAGGATTGTTAGTTCCTTCTATTGAGTATTTGTAACTCATGGTTTTATTGGTAATATCAGAATGAAAGAGCTCTAAGGAGGACATGACATGGTAAATGCCAACTGTGCTGGTGAAGCCCAGACAGCCCTGTGTGGAAGGCTGGGCGTCACAGTGACATGTTCAAAGGCTGGGGTTACAATGTACTTGTAGAGTTGATAGGAAGCCTTCTGACTGTTTAAATATATATATTTTTTGCCCTCACTGCCCTACTCTTAAATGAACTACCCTGCCCACACTAACTGCCCAGTCCACTGCAAAATAATTGTTAAGAACCTCGGTAATATCTGACAACTAGACTAATTTCCACTTTTGTGTACTCCTGCCTTCCATTAAGGCTCATGTTCTCTGCTGTTTTTCCTCAAGTACCCTGTTAAATCAATAGGCCTGTAAGTCAGTAACAAGGTTCAAGTTAGAGTGTAAATGGCAGAGAGTGGCTTTTGATGTCAGCCCTGTGAAGGGCCTCCATTTACCCTACACTCATCATCAACAAAAATAAAAATGTCAACATTCCAGAAATTATGGAGGAGACGATGGGAGAGTTACCTTTGGAAAAACAAGACTTTTAAGGCTTTCTGAGCACAAAGCGACCAGAGCACGCCTGTCTTGCAAGTAATGCCGACTCTACAGTATTAGCGCTGATCCAATTATCTGGAGGACAACCAGACATTGCATACCTACTGTTATGCCACAGCTTGCCTGTGAGGATTCTCATTAAAAAGGTTTAACCTGAATTTTATCAAGTCTTTAGGTCTAACTCTCAGATTATGGGAAGTACAGAGGAAAGATGATCAAGTTAAACAAAACCATGAGGAAACTATTAGATAAATCAAAAGGTAAAACATTCTGATAATCAATTGGTCTGATCCTTCAAATAGTTCCTGGATAATTTCTACACAAAAGAAAGTTAAGATAATGAGCTTATTCTAACACGTTATACTTGAATGATCCTGATTTTATCTTTTTAGGAAATTACTGTCAAAATATTCATAATGATTACTAATACTAACATGTGGGCTAAGAATTAGATTATATTGTACTTACCATTAATATTAATATTATTAGCTGTGATATTGGCATTGTTTTATGTATAATAATGCCAATATATTTTAAAAATATTGATGCTGAAGCAATTAGAGAGAAGTGTCATGATGAAATTATTCAGCAAGTTTCAATTATATTCTTTTTATAAACATTTTTAATAAAGACTTTTAAAACTAAGTATAGGTTAAACTTTATTGTTTTTTATAAACAGCATTTTTTCTACATGGCCAAGATAATTTTTCTATTTTATAGAATTTTATTATTTTTTATTTTTAAATTATTTTTTATTGTTGTTCAAATACAGTTGTCTCCATTTCCCTCCAAAGCTCTCCCCTACCCCACCCATCTCCACCTCCCACCCTTGATTCTATCCCCTTTGGCTTTGTCTATGTGTTCTTTATACATGTTCCTTGACGACCCTTCCCCTTCTTTCCTCTATTGCCCCCTCCCACCTCCCCTCTGATTACTGGCAGTTTGTTCTTTATTTCAATGTCTCTGGTTCTACTTTGCTTGCTTGTTTGCTTTGTTGATTAAGTTCCACTTATAGGTGAGATTATATGGTATTTGTCTTGCTGCCTGGCTTATTTCAGTTAGCATAATGCTCTCCAGTTCCATCCATGTTGTAGCAAAAGGTGTATAATAAGCTTTAGTTATCCAGAACTCCAAATAGTCTTTTTAGAAAACTGCATATACCAGATAACAAAGTTAATACCTGATACATTGCAAACATAAAGTGTTGGTTTAAAGTTGCTATGAAATTGTTTTGATAAGTATAATTTATAGAATATCATGGAATTGTTTCTTATGGAATTTAGGTTATTCTCATTAGTAATTAATATTCTGACATTGATAATAAAACATATGATTGAATTAGACTGATACTGACATATATTCTAAATTTATTTTTCTGAAAATCTGTGGTATCAACTTGATCTGAGTCTTTTTTCTTTTCATCCTTTCAGTGGTATTTGTTGAGCAGATACATCAGGGCTAGATGAACATGTTGGGGGCGGGGGGAAGAGGGAAGAGAAATGAAACTGTATTTGGGGATAGACGCAATGAACCTGAATCTCGTAGGGTTCATGCAGGATCTTGAGGGTAATTGTGAAATAGCTGACATAAACACCAGCATTTTAGCATTTGGGATCCATGCAAAACAGACCTATGAGAAGACCAAAATATGAGGGAAACTCAGCTTCCCTGGGGAGAAGAAATTCATAGGAAGGGTAATTCTTTAGATAAATCTGAGAGATAAAAAAGAACTTGGCAGATAGACAAGAAGTGTGGAGCTTTAGATATTTTGAATATGTGTTACTACAAAGATAGTGGCGTCTTCAACTGAAATTGAAAAGAAACAGAAGCTAGGTTATTAAGATCAGTTTTAATAAAAAAGATGAGTTTCATGATTGACAGATCAATATGATTGCATGAGTAAACTCTCTTACTTATTGTATCATTGACAAGACGGCAATGACTGATGTCAGATAGCACTTCTGTCTTCTCTTTTACTAGCCTTTCAAAAAAAAGAAGAAGAAGAAGAAGAAAGTCTAACATAGGATCCAAGACTGGCTGGCTTCAAATAAACACCTTCTCCACACTTACCAGTTGAATAATCGGGGGCAACTCCAGTTTTATGTGCTAGAGTTTCCTAAAAACTACTTCATATGGTTGTTAAAAGGTTTAAATGAATTAACACAAATTAGGGGCTTAGAACAGTATCTGGGACAGTGTGTACACTCAATAAATATTAGTAATTATTAAATGTTCAAGGATAAAATTTCTTCAATTACTATTGCATTGTTTGACCAAATATATAATCTTATGACTAACTTTTAGATATTCTTAATAAGTGTTCTAAAACTACTATTATCAAGAATATAGAGAATAATATACAAGAAATACCATTTCTGCTTTGTCAAAGAAAACTTAAACAGAGTGGCCAATGAAGCAAATAATGACTAAAGAAAAGCAAAGTTAAAGTCTTTTACATTTAATTGTTGCTCACATTTTGATGGTCATAAGTAATTCACTGAGCTCTGAAGTTTTCAGATTAAGAAAGCAAAATTCACTTGGTTACTATCTCCAACATGCAGGCCCAGCTGCGTCCAGCTATGCCAAAAATATCTGGAGAGCCCACCCCCAGACATGAACTACATGAACCACACGAACTGCATTTAGTCGTCCCAATGACATATGATTTACTGCCTGGATGTCTATACACAGTCCTATTTTATTTTCATGACTAAATTGCTACTCATAATTTTTTCTCTGTAATGTTCTAAACATATTGCATAATTTTCAAAAAGTCCAGGGGAAATCACAGGAGGTAATGTTAATGTTGGGAGAAAGGGTTCTTCAGAACTAAGCCTTCTCTGAGAAATGGACGCGGAGTGAGTAGGCAGAGCTCATGTCACTTTGTGAACTCCCAGATGATGTTAGAGAGACTGTTAGAAACCCTGTCTGTTCTTGAGGGCATGTTAGCAATTACTCCAATCCATTTTTATCTTTCCTGGGTCCTTTCTTTTCTCCTTGGTTTCAGGCAGTCTTTTTGAAAAGGCTTATAGACACAAGAAAAACAGAGAAGGGGAAATGCTACATAAATACCCATGGGACCTCTCCATCTCTCTTATGTTTGCTCTTTTTGTCTCCTCTTTAATTATCATCCATTCTGAACCTGTTTGGAAAAGGTACATTGGTTTCAAAATCCATGAGCAAAAATAAATATACTATAAATCATCTTTTTCTTTCTTCTAAAAATAATCCTAGTATCTCACTCCGCAAATAGGACAGTCAGCTCTATGATGTTAATCAAATATAAAAATAGTAATATAATGCAATGCCCTTCAGAACATTAATACAAGTGGCAAGAAATAATGATTTAATAGTAGAGAGCACTTCATTTCATCAATGAAAGTACTGGTGCAGCCAGCAAGGCTAACAAATGTACACACTCAGTTCAAATCTCACCAACTTGACATGTTTTTCATTATTTTAATGTCAACTTCTCAAGAGCAGAATGGATGAAATAAAAGTTACTGCTGACTGATGAACATATGGGGATAGCCATCTTTTTTTTCACTCTGCCCAGGTGAACAGCATTAATGACCTCTCCTACCCTCTACAGCTTTTGCCTTTGTTCTGATTTGTGTCTCCAGCAGATGCAAAGAACTGCTGGTTCTTTTCCTCACATTATCTCTTTCACCTTCAGAAGAACTTCCATTAGCTTTCTGGTCCAAAGCCTAGGAATACATACACCCTTTCCAAAATGTACTAAATGCCTCAAAACATATGTCCTAACCTAATTCTTTTTTTCATGATGTTTTCCCTTTTTAACATTTGAAGGCTCTCAATCACCAAAAATTCAACCAGTATTGACTTTATATTAATAATTTTTCCACATTCAAAATATAGTCCCTCAATTCAGAAAACAGGGAGAAAGTAATATTTATTCTATTACTTTTAGTAATACTGAAAGTAATACACAAGGTAGTACTTCATTGTATTATTGTATTGTATTAATGTAACACTTATCACTGTATGCTACAGTGATGAGATAAGAGTTTGCATTCATTTCAGAGAAGTTGGAACAACATTACTTTATTTTCCTGGGAGATTTATATATATATATATAAAATAATATAAATATAAATAAATATAAATAAATATATATATTTATATATATAAATATATATATATATATATATAAATCCTACCCCATTATCAGCCTGTATGCCAATTATCTATTTTAGATGATGGAATTAGGAATTAGACACACGGAGTACTATCTGGAAAAGTCTAGCCATTGTTACTATAAAAAGAACAGTTTTTGCAACAGTGGTGTAACCTGGCAGCCAAGGAGAGTGGAATGGAATGTGCATGTGTGAACAAGGATGACTTCACTGTACTAGTCAGTGGGGATGGTAGATGCCACCGAGTGAGCATGTTTAGTATGTGTCCATCACATTCAAAATGACTGAGTGAGTAAAGCAATGAATCTGCAACACATTTTGCAATAATCTTGAACATACTTCCATGGAAACTACTTGTATGATTCAGAAGTCTGCAGCTATGGGCAGCTGGTGATTGACAGCTGCATCACAACAACATGCCTGCTCATGCATCACATCTCATGCAGAGTTTTTTGGAAAAACATCAAATCACCCAGGTAACTCAGCCGTCCTACATCCCTGACTTCTGGCTTTTTCCACAACTAAAATCACTTTTGGAAGAGAAGAGATTTCAGACCGTTGATGAGAGTCAAGAAAATATGATGGGACAATTGATGGTGTTTGGGAGAACTGTGTGAGGTCCCAAGGTGCCTACTTTAAAGGGGGCTGAGGCATCATTTTCCTATGTACAATGTTTTTTGTATCTTGTGTCTTCTTCAAGAAATGTCTCTATTTTTCATATTACATGGCTGGATATCTTCTGGACAGACCTGGCATCCTCAAATGAAGTTCTCACATGTATGTTTAAGGAAAAATAAAAAGAATGTTCACTGAAGCATTGTGTGTGATAGCTAATATTGAAAATAACCTAAATGTTCATTAGAAGAAAAATGGATAAATTGTGGAATATTCATACAATAGAAAACATCGATTGAGGATGGGTACATGCATCAATGTTGAATAAAAAAAGGCTAAAGAATGTTATATACAGCTTGATATCAATTATGTGAAGTTAAAAACATAAAATAAAAAAACTATACTGATTCTGGCTACATGCATAGGCATACTCTCTTTATTGCACTTTGCTGGTATTTTTTTTCAAATTGAAGGAATTTGAAGTGTGGAAGACTATTAGCACCATTTTTCCAACATTGGCTCAATTCATAATACAATATTTAGAATTTTTTATTATTATTACATTTTTGCAGTGTTCTGTGATCAGTAAGTATTCTTTGACATTACTATAATAATATGGGGGGTGGACATTTGAACAATGTCCATATATGAACTTAACCCATAAATGTGTGTGTTCTGACTGCTCCACTTGTTGGTTTTGCCCCATCTCTTTTCCTTTTCTCAGGCCTACCTTCTCCCTGAGACATAGCAACACTGAAATTAGGTCAATTAACAATCTTATAATGGCCTCTGAGTGTTCATGTGAAAGGCAGAGCTATATCTGATACAATATTGCTACGAGCAATGTCTGACATTTTGTTGCCTATGTTTTCTTCTATGATTCTTATGATTTTGGGTCTAACACTTAAGTCTTTGATCTATTTCAAATTTATTCTTGTGTGTGGTATAAGAAGTTGGTTTAGATTCATTTTACTGCATGTATCTGTCCAATTTTCCCAACACTACTTACTAAATAAACTATCTTTGGCTCATTTATGTGCTTGCTTCCTCTGTCAAATATTAATTGACTATAAAGGTGTGGGTTTGTTTTGGGCTCTATATTCTGTTCCATTGATCTATGTGACTGTTTTTGTGCAAGTACTATGCTGTTTTGATTACTATGGCATTATATTATAGTTTGATATTAAGTAGTGTGATTCCACCAACATTGTTCTTTTTTCTCAGGATCACTGTTGCTATGTGAGGCCTTGTGTGGTTCCATATAATTTTTTGAAATATTTGTTCCAGTTCTGTGAAATACATAACTGGAATCTTGAAAGGAATTGAGTGGAATTTATAGATTGCTTTTGGTAGTATGGACATTGTAATAAAGTTAATTGTGCCCATCCATGAACATGGTATGTGTTTCCACTTATTTGAATCTCCTTAAATTTCTTTCTTCAGTGTTTATAATTTGCTGAGTACAAGTCTTTTACATCCTTGGTTACATTTATCCCTAGGTATTTTATTGTTTTTGAGAAAATTGTGGATGAGATTGTTTTATTCTTTTATTTCCTTTTCTGTTTGTTCATTGATGTTTGACATATAAAAATTCAACTGATTTCTGGATATTAATTTTGTATCCTGCTACTTTGCTGAATTCAGTTTTTCAGTGCTAGTAGTTTCTAGGTGGAATCTTTGGGGTTCTGTATGTACATACCATGTCATCTGCAAATAATAACAGCTTTACTTCTTCCTTTCCAATTTGGGTGTCTTTTATTTCTTTTTCTTGTCTGATTGCTATGGCTAGGACTTCCAGTACTATATGGAATAAGAGAGGTGAAAGCAGACATCCCTGTCTTGTTCTCAGTCTTAGGAGGAACACTTGTCATTTTTGCTCATTGAGTATGATGCTGGCAATGGGTTTCTCACATATGGCCTTAACTATGCTTAGTTATGTTCCCTCTAATGATAACTCTTTGCTGACAGTTTTAATTATAAATGGTGCTAGATTTCATCTAATGCTTTTTCTTCATCTATTGATGTCATTATAATTAAGTGGTTTTTATCTTTCATTTTGTTTATTTGGTGAATTACATTTATTGATTGCAAATATTGAACAAACCTTGCATTCCCAGAGTAAATCCCACTTGATCATGATGTATGATCTTTTTAATACATTTGTCTATTCAATTTGCTAATATTTTGTTGAGTATTTTGGAGTCTGTGTTCATCAGGATATTGGCCAATGATTTGCCTTCTTTGTAGTGTCTTGACTTGGTTTTAAAATTAAGAGAACGCTGGCCTGATAAAATGAGTTTTAGCATCTTTCTTTCTCTTGAATTTTTTAAAATAGTTTGAGGACAGGAGTTAGTTCTTCCTAGAATGTTTGGTAGAATTCATCTGTGAAGCCATCCAGTCCAGGGCTTTTGTTTCTTGGGAACTTTTTCTATTACTGCTTCAATTTTTTTAGGTGTAATCTATCTATTCAGATTCTCTTATTCTTCCTGATTTAGTTTTGGAGGATTGTACATTTCTAGGATTTTATCCATTTCATCCATATTTTCCAGTTTGTTGGCATATAGTTGTTCATAATATTTTCATACAATCCTTTGAATTTTCTTGGTGTCAGTTGTTATTTCTCCCCTTTCATTTCTGATTTAATTTATTTTGTTCTTCTCTTTTTTCTTTATGAGTTGGTTAAAGATTTGTCAATCTTGTTTATCTTTTCAAAGAACCCAGTTCTTGGATTCATTGATTTTTTGTATCATGATTTTTTAGACTTTATTTTATTTATTTCTGCTCTGATCTTTATTATTTCCTTCCTTCTACTCATTTGGAGCTTCATTTGTTGTTCTTTCTCAAGTTCCTTTAAGTGTAAAGTTAGATTGTTCATATGGACTTTTTCTGGTCTTTTGAGATAGGCCTGCAATGCTATGAATTTCCCTCTTAGAATTTCTTTCCCAGGGTCCAACAGATTTCGGATTGCTGTGTCCTCATTTTTATTTCTTTCAAGGTATCTTTTGATTACTTCCTTGATTTCATTGTTGACCCATTCACTTTTAAATATCATGGAATTTAGCTTCTATATCTTTGCATGTTTTCCAGTGTTCTTCTGATTGATTTCTAGTTTCATAGCATTGTGGTCAGAGAAGATGCTTTATATACTTTCAATCTTCTTAAATTTATTGAAACTTGTTTTATGTCTTAACATATGGTCTATTCTAGAAAATGTTCCATGTATACTTGAGAAGTCTGTATATTTGGGGTGAAATACTCTGAAGATAATCAATTAAGTCTATTTGATCTAGTGTGTCATTGAAGGCTGCTGTCTCCTTGTTAATTTTTTTCCTAGAAGATCTATCCATTGAAATCAATGGTGTGTTAAAATCTCCAACTATGACTGTGTTCCAGTTGAAATCTCCCTTTATGTCAGGGGTGCCCAACATTTTGGCATCTGTGCCACACTGGAAGAAGAAGAGCTGTCTTGGGCTACACATTAAATACATTGTGATGCGTAATCACAAAAAAATTCTTATAATGTTTTAAGTAAATTTATGGTATTGTGTTGGGCCACATTCATAGCCATCCTGGGCTGCATGAGGCCCATGGGCTGCAGGTTGGACATCCCTGCTCTATGTCCATCAAGAATTTTTCACATATTTAGTTGCTTCTGCAACGTGTATGTAAATATTTACTAGAGTTATATCCTCTTGTTGGATTTTTCCCTTTATCTTTATATAGTGTCTTTCTTTGTCTCTTACTATAGCTTTGGTTTTAAACTCTATTTTTTCAGCTGTAAGTACTGCTACCCCCAGCTTATTTTCCTTTCCATTTGCATGAAATATCTTTTTCTATCCCTTTACTTTTAGTCTATGCGTATCTTTTGCTCTGAGATGGGTCTCTTGGAGGCAGCATATATATGGGTCTTGTTTTCTTATTCATTCAGCTACCCATGTCTTTTGGTTAGAGCATTTAAGCCATTTAAATTTAAGGTGATTATTGATAGGTACACATTTAATGCCATTTTATTGTTAGACAATTTTCCTTTGTTTCTTTCTTTCTCTTTTTCTTCTTCTTCTTAAAGCAAGCTCTTTAATATCTGTTGCAGTATTGGTTTGGTGTTAGCAAACTCTTTTAGTTTTTCTCTGTCTGGGAAGCTCCTCATTTTTCCTTCAATTTTAAATGATAACCTGTTGGGTAAAGTAGCCTTGGTTGTAGGTCCTTGCTTTTCATCACCTTGAATAT
This sequence comes from Phyllostomus hastatus, assembly GCF_019186645.2. Classification (NCBI taxonomy): domain Eukaryota; kingdom Metazoa; phylum Chordata; class Mammalia; order Chiroptera; family Phyllostomidae; genus Phyllostomus; species Phyllostomus hastatus. The sequence continues at coordinate 5,411,087 of NW_025334017.1, read as the reverse complement.
TTCATTCAGCTCCCTTCTGTCCTGAAATGTTTCTGTTGAGAAATCTGATGACAGTCTAACTGGTGCTCCCTTGTGTGTAACTACTTGTTGTTTTCTTTTCCTTGCATCTTTTAGGATTCTCTTCTTATCTGTAAGCCTTGTCATTTTAATGAGGATGTATCTCAGGAAGGCCTCTTTGAATCCAATTTGTTTGGGACTCTCTGGGCTTTCAGGACTTGTGTGCCTTTTCCTTTCACCAGAATAGAGAAGTTTTCAATCATTATTTCTTCAAATAGGTTCCCAATCCCTTGCTCACTTTCTTCTTCTTTTGATATTCCCATGATGCAGATGTTGTTACAATTCATGTTGTCCAAAATATTTCTTAAGCTCTCCTCATTTTTTTAATTCTTTTTTTTTCTCTGCCCAAGTGTTTTTTTCTCTCTTGTCTTTCAAATCAGTTATTCAGCCCTCTACTTCATCTAACCTACTTTTTATTCCTTCTAGTATATTATTTATCTCAGATATTGCATTCTTTATTTCTGATTGGTACTTATTTATGGTCCCTATCTTTTTTCATGTTGTTGAGTATCCTTATAATCATTACTCTAAACTCTCTAGGTGATAAATCATTTACCTTCATTTCATCTAGTTCTTTTTCTGAAGAACTCTCTTGTTCTTTCAGTTGGGGTCCTTGTCTTTGTCTTTGCATTTTGACTGCTTCTTTGTATTTGTTTCAATGTACTAGGAACAACTGCAAAGACTCTAGTGTAGGTCTTTGTCAGACACTGATTGTGGCTGGCCCTGTCCTATTTGGAGCCATCAGCAATCCACAGCACGTGATTCCCTCTGTTGAGCCTATTTGTGTGCAGAGAAAACCAGGCTGCACACCAAGGCCAGCTTTTATCAGTACAGGGCCATGCAAGGGTCAGCTAAAGTCTCACAGAGTTCCCAGGGAATCTGCCTTGGTTGTTAAACTAATCAATCATATAACTTCAGGCTGTAATCATCTATTCACCTTAAGCTCCATAGTGTGGGGCAGAGTAATTCCTTTGGGTAGGGCTATAGTTTCCTCCCAGGCTAATGCCACTCAGAAAGGAGTGCTCTGCCTGAGAAAGATGGCTCCTGCAGTGTGGGGACTGACTCAGCATAGGGATCCTGGCAGCTATTCCTTTATTTGTCTCTCCAGAGCCACCAACCCCAGACTCTCTTCAAGCATCTCTGGTACACTTTTCCCTTCCTCTGCCAGAGCCCAGGGTAAGTAGTTGCAAGTGAAATTTTGTGCATTGGCCCTTTAACAGGCTTTCAGAGTCTCCAGCCATCTCTCCCTGAAAGACAGAAACCCTTTTGCTTTTCATAGCTGGATAGTATCTGGGTTCCTTTCTAGCTCTGGTGCTATAACCTGGAGAGCCCAACTTGGGGTTTAGGTCACACTCTTCTCAGAGGGAAACTTCCGGCTACTGAAATATCCCTCTGGCATTTCAGCTGCCACCCATGGAAGCCTAGCCAACCCTCTTGTGCCTCCTTCACACTCCTGACCAGTCTCATTGTGGTGAAGTTGTTTCTTCTGTCTATCCATAGTTATAAGGCTTTTCTCCAGCCAGTCTTCAGCTAGTTATTCAAGATGCTTCCTTTAAAATGTAGTTGTAATTCCAAATTGGTCCTGGAAAGTGGGTAGTGTAGCTTCCACTTACGCCTCTGCCATCTGGATCCCTCAGTTTCTTGTATCTTCTTCAATAAATGTCTCTGTTTTTAATTACATGGCTGGATACTTTCTAAACATACCTCATAAGGCCACTGTGTTCAAACAAAGTTTTGTGCCATCTTGGTTATTTTTATGCCCCACTTGGATACATTATATCCATTTACATTCATCTTCCAGAGCTATGCATTTATTATTACCTCAGGAAGGAAGAATGAAATTTGCTACTTGGTAGGGTTTGGTGAAAAAAAATACATATATAAGATTACCATGGTTTTATTTTTTGTAATGGGGTATTCTTTTTTAACATATCAACAAAATTATATATACATACACATATATGTGTATATATACACATATATGCATATATATTATATATATTAAATTATATATACTGTATACGTGTAAAATCTCAGTATCCAAAATGGCATGGCCTTGGGAATTTAGAAGGTAAAGCAAACAAATTAAGGCTAATTTTATCAGGGGTAGAGAACTGACTAGAACAATAGGCACACCAAGTTAATGATGCTGGGTAAATATTAGCTCAAGGAGATTTGGTGCCAATATATTAGCAAATAGGATGTGGCTAAAGAATATGTGGATGTCAGTTTTTAGATGCAAGTGGGTGTACCATCAGAAACCAGTGAAACCTTTCCAAGAGGTTGAAAATCATATGGAAGTAGGGTCCATTTGTGTCTGGCTGATTTCACTTAACATAATATCCTCGAGGTTCATCCATGTCGTCATAAATGACAGAATTTCCTTCTTTTTTAAGGCTGAATAGTACATTGCAAGGTATACCTCACATTTTCTTTATCCATTCATTTGTTGATGGACATTTAATTTTTTTTACCAATATTATATAATACCATTGAAAAGATAAATCTGAGATAGGCAAACTTATAGAAGCAAAGGTGGTTTTCCGGGTCATAAGAGGTGGAAATGGGGAAGTATTAGTCAAAGGATTTCAGTATACAAGATGAATAAGTCCTACAAAGCAGCATGATGCTTATATGAACTGTATTGTATAGTCAAAGACTTGCTAATAGGGTAGATTTTATGTTAAAGTTTCTTATTACAATAATAATAATAAAAAAATAAAAATAAATAAGAGGGATGAAAAAAGTTTTAGAGGCAACACTGGGCACTCTTGTAAGAGGAAAAAATGCCAGATCCAAAGAAATGCTAGCATATAAGGCCATAAGATGTCAAGAATTGCGTTGGGTATTTAGAAACAGCACATTCAGATAAATTGTCCCTTTTGAGTTATCTCTGATAAGAAGCATAGATTTACTGATGTGAGCAGCATAAGTCAGGAGAATACACTGTTCTTTCAATTGTAAATGAAGGGCACATTTCTGGGGATTTTACTGCTAAAGGTTCTGCTTTTCATCTAGCATGGGAATGTTAGGTAAAAGAGTCAGTGGGGGAAATACAGGATGAGCTCCATCCTTGAGATAATGAAAATAAAGACCAATGAAGTTCTCAGTTGCCATCTCTATAATGGAGTTAAAAATTGGGAAGTGTGTGTTATAACATGTATGATCTCAAAAACACTATGATAAGTGAAAAAAAGCTAGTCACAAAAGACCATTTATGATTCTATTTTTATAAAATGTCTAGAAGAGGCAGGGGGAGGGTTGGAGAGAGAAAGAGAAAGAAAGAAGGGAGGGAAAGAGGGAGATGGGTGAGATTCATGGTTATCAGGGACTAGAGGGAGAATGGAAGTACAAAAGACAACTAATGGGTACAGACTTTCTTTCAAGGGTGATGAAAATATTCTAAAATTATATATTGGTGATAGTGGCCCAACTCTGTGAATATGCTAATAACTCTGAATGGTATACTTTAAGAGTGTGAATTTAAGACATGAATTATATCTCTTTTTACAGTATTTTAAATATTTTAATCATTTGTTTGTTTGTTTGTTTGTTTGTTTGTTTATTAGAGAGGGGAAGGAAGGGAGAAAGAGAGAGAGAGTAACATCAATGTGTGGTTGCTTCCCACTGGGGGCCTGGCCTGCAACCTAGGAATGTGCCCTGATTGGGAATCGAACCTGCAATGCTTTGGTTTGCAGCCCGCGCTCAATCCACTGAGCTATGCCAGCCAGGGCATGAATTATATCTTTATAAATGTTATTTTTAAAAGTATTGGGGACTATGCTATAAGGACTATGTATGATTTTTGCTATTTATGACTTCACCACCTTTATTATTTTTATTTTCCTTGGTCTGTTCACCTCAGAGATTCACAGTTAAGTATCCATGCAAATGATTGTTCCAAGGGCAAGGCAGAAAATTATACCTTTTCTATAGGGAAAATGTGAGTAATAACATATTTAAGTAATAAGTAAATAAACAAATAACAATTAACTTTATGGAGTACTTGCCATGCATAAGGCACCATTCTAGGAGTTGTATAAATACAGATACAGGTATAGATATAGATATAGGCATGAGCATAAATATAGATGTAGATGTGGCTGTGGCTATTCATGTGGCTCTGTGTGTGGAGGTGGTGGTGGACATGGAGGTAGACGTAGACAGGGATATGGGAATGAAGATGGAGATACACAGACAGAGACATGTAAACTGGAAGAGAAAGGAAGAGCAGGCCTAGCACCTGCTCCTTGCCCAGAGGAAAAAAGCCAGCAGAGAAGGGTGGCTCGGGACAGAAAAGCAGACTGGAGGCATAACTGCACAAGTGAGTTTCCTAACATTTATACTTATACTCAGATAGAACCCTTATACTTCACTGATGTTCAGGAAAAGAGCCTGAATTTGTGACTAGCTAAGGTCCATTTCAACATACTGAATCAGAAATCAGCATGATTCTTAAAGCTTTTCTGATCCCACTTGGAGAGAGGTTCAATAACCTCAGAATGTGCCACTGTCTGTCAGTGAGGGAGACACAGAGACAGGGACAGCCAAGCCAGACTGTGCAGGTGGAGTTTTGTCTCTCAAACTGTAAAACATGGACCAAATACATCAAAATCATGTTTGGGTTTTTTTGTTTTTCTTTCCTTTGGACTTCAAGCACCCAGAATTGTGTTATGGCAGATTGTCATCACTGGCCATGGAAGTCCCATATTTTATTTTACTGTATTTCATTGTATTTTGCTTTATTTTATATCTTCTTCATTGCCCTCTTTACTTCCTGGCTCATTGCTCTCCTACCAGAGGCACTAAGTTCTAGTACATTTAATATATGCCTTTTCAATCTACCTCCTGTATACATATATATGTATGTGAGTGTGTGTGTATGCATATATATATAGCATCTGCAACATTAATAATATAACATATGCATATTATCAAATTTGGGGGAGTTTTGACTTACAGCATTATGCTATAAATCCTCTTCTGTCCCAAGTTTATTTGACTAGCACTGTATCTTTGAGAACTTCCATACTCTAATGTATAAAGTTAGTTCACACATCTGAGCTCTGCAGAGCATTCTGTCCCACATACATGCCACATTTTACTTTTTTATTCTCTACTGGCAGACATTTGGGTTACCAGCAGCCTGTTGCTGCTCCAGTCATTGGAAATAAAATAAAAGCAATTTACCAAATTGATGCAACTTCCTCCTGGAAAAATTATGGTGAGGAGGACAGAAAAAGAGGGGGTATTAAACAAACCAACTTCTATGAATTGTTGAAACATTCTTGAAAGTGCTAAGGAGGCTGTAATAATCTCCCCTGGAAAATTATCTCAGTTGTCATTGCTATTTACAGTTCACGAAGTGAGCAGTTTACAAAGTGAGTGCTTTAGAAATCTGTTCCATAAAGAGCAGAGTTGAAACAGTTAACTATGTTCCTTTATTGTAGGATTCTCTCCGTGTTTAATATCTCAATGAGCATGCAGCCTACACCTGAATACCTATGAACCAGTAGACTTTGTTTCCACAGAACAATCCCAAGAAATGCTGTTATACTGTGTTGTTATTATTTTACCTGTTTTCAGAGACATAGTGATAATATCAGAAGGCAATGAGATATTCACCAAAAGAAAGTGAGCCTTGAAAAGAAAAGAGGTACTTTTTGAGAAGAAAGCATTTTGATTAGAGTTTTATATTATTCAGTTTTTTCCAATATTATGTATTTTGTGGTTTCTGTTTATTTTTCCATTATGCTAAATCACAAATCTCTCTATGAAACCATGTTTAGAAAACCTGTGGTTGGTTATTAAACAGTGTATATGTGCTTACATTTCAGCTGCTGATGCCTTGGTAGTGTTTGTGCCTGGTCAGATCCACCAACATAGGCCAGAGCCTGATCTACTACAAACGGTAAGTGAGGAAGTCAACTCAGGCCTTGGTCATGAGAAGAACAAGTGCCGCTACTGCCTGTCAGCCAGGCCCAGGGTGCCTCTGTCCCTGGTCAGCGCTGAAGATGTTGGCCACACAAGTTCCATTCATCAGCACCTGCAGAGCGAGCACTTGTGTTTAACTGAGTTCAGGGTCAACCAACTGGATTCAGTATGTTCAATCTGAGAATACAAGCTATTGTTAAAAGGCAGTGCATTGTTAATAAACAGGAGAACAATTGTCTGGGAAGCTTCAGAAATTAGGTTTTCAGGTTTTTGGTCTACTCTAAAACTTTGAAAATTGAACTCTAGGTGGGAAATTGGGAGCTGTTATTTACCATATGACATTCAAACATGAAATTTGCAATTTAATGAAAAAAGTACTGTTGGACGCATTATGTCAAAGCAAGAGATGATCCCAAAGAAAAGGCTATACATTAATTTATTTCATCTTTATCATTTATTTTTATAAACTGCTAAAGCTGTGCTTTATTTATTGCAACTCACCCATATATAATTCTCTGTAGTTTTGAAAACTCCATCTTACATTTCCACCCCAACTTTATAAATTGCATTGATTTATGTCTGTCTCTTAAGCCTAAAACCATTTATTGCAACAACAAAACATCCTCCTATTCTCGTGATCTAGGAACAAAGTCGACCCACTTACTGTGTAGTGAGCATTGACAGATGGCCAAATGGGGTGATAGCTTTGATTTTAATGTGTCTTAAGAGAGTAAATGAAGCACAGGCAATCTCCATCTCATGTGAACAGTTGGATTTTTGTGTGCCTTGTCGGCAACGCCGAGGTGCAATTCTCACAGCACTCCATTGATTTTCCACTCAAGCATGACCACTCAGATGGCAAAAAGCAGGGTCAAGAATTTTTAAAGTTGTTTTTCCTGTTTGTCTATAAAAGTACAAACAGAGTTGATTATACTTACTTAAGGCATAGTCAGGAGTTTGCTGGTGCAAAGTCTTTATGGGTTTCACAGGTTATGAATTTTTAATTTCACTTAAAATGAAATGATTTTGTCAAGAGAATCATTAACATCATAAAGACAGTGATAATAAAAATTCTTCACACCTCCCCACCTGTGATTTTAGCATATATCATGGATGACAAAGCATCTTGCATTGTTTGCTTTAAGCTCTGAACAGGGACAGACTTCAACAGTAGAACATGAAATAATGGTTATAATGGAGCAATAAAGTCTGGCTGCTATAGGATAGCATGGTATTTTGTACTGGGCCTCAGATTAACTTTAAATACAAAATACTATTTAAATACAAGGATTAACTACTTTATCCACCCTGACAGTATGAAAGATTTAGAAAGTATTTGGAGAGGAAGGAGGCAAAGCTAAACTCCACAGCAACTTTAGCCACAGGACGACTTTTAAACAAATGGAAGCCTGATGTCACTAGCCCTGTAGATTAAAAATTTCAGTAGAATTGTACTTCTGTATACAAATACCAGTCACAATCATCACAAGCCATGAGACCACTGCTAGGTTTTATTTTAGTGCAATCCTCAAATATACAGCTATAAATTTCTCAGGTCTCATAATTCAGTTGGTAAGTTTGTGTTTACATTTCACCTTTCAGTACAATAACACAAGAACAGGCTTGGAGTTGAATCACAAAGACCTGATTTTAAGTCTTGTGTCCACCTTACACCTGCTTTGTGAAATCAGGAAGCTAATTTGGGCCTTTCAGCCTGTATCCACATCTGTAATGGGAAGAATACTACTACCAAGTTTCTAAGATTCTTATACCATTAGATTAGATTACCTTTGAGAACTGACAAGTAGTGTCTGGCATTTAATCATTTTCATTCACTTATCACATGTGGCTAATATGATAAAAGAAGTTTTCTATTCAAAGTCTATTAGGAATGTGAGACATTCTGTTATATCCCAAGGAGAATGCACATCTATACAATGCAATGATCCTAGCACCATACTGCACCGGTACCCCCAGCAGCAAAATGAATGTTATGTTCCCAACAGGACAGACTGTTAGAAGAGTAAAGCCAGATTCCCAGGGACCCAATATTCTACAGTGTTACATTTGTCTGATAGGGTAATGATGAGGGGGCATCCTCCAAGTCCACGCTTCATCTGCTAACCTCAGCACATCTGAGCATTTCAGAGCTGATTCAGGAGTGCAGTGGTGTGGTGGGAGGTAGGAAATGAAAACTCCAACAGGCCCACTCATGGACAGCAGTGTGTGCTCTCTTGAAAGTGAACACTGAGTGTGTGAATGGAGAAATAAACATTGACAAGATAATAACAAATATCAAGAAAATGAAAAAAAATATTTCAGCTGGCCTAAAGAAAGGAAAGCCCAGAATCTTCCAACCCCATATGCATTCTGGCAAGTCTCTGCAAACAATTACTTTTTCTTCCCATAGCCTTGCAGGCACCTAATTGCCTTGATTTCTCCCATGAAGCAGCATTCTTTACTCTTCCAGATGAAAGGAGGGCTTGGGAGTGAAATACTCAACAGCAAGCATGGACTTTGTCTTACTTCCTTTGCAGGAAGGCTCAATTATAATAAATTAGTCAATAAATATGCACCCATGGCAAGTCTCTGGCCTACCGCTTTGCTTTTTCTCTTGGATTGAGAAGGGCAAGATAGGTAGAACCTCCTCTATCAGGATGAACACATCCTATACTGTCTACTAATTTTCACCTTTAGAGCCTTTAGAGTGATGGGTAGGCCATTCTGACAAGACCCTGTGACAAAAGGCAAAGGCTGGCTCTGTCCATGCAAACCTGGACAAATGGCCGATGTATCTCTCACCCGTCCTGAAAGTATTTTGGTCATAATTCCAAACAAACATTTTAATTTAAACATCCATAGGAAAAATCAAATACCACAAGCCTAAAACTGAAACCATAATTCAATTCCACAAACCAGCATCTCCTCTCATTGAGCCCTGGATTTACGAATAACAAGCACTGGAGTCTCAAATCCAGTGCCCATCCAAGGGAGCTCCTCCTCCCACTTCACATGGCCAACCACTCACCACACCATGTGATTTTCCTCCCTTACCAATTTTGAGTCTTTTACGTCTGTGAGAGGCTTAATTTAAGCTGTCAGCTTCCATTAGTTTCCTATGTTTCTGTAACAAATTACCACACACTTGGGGCTCTAGAGGCCAGAAGTAGCAACTCAGTTTCATTAGGTAGAAATCCAGGTGTCAGTCCCTTCTAGGTTTTGGAGGCTGTGGCGGGCCTTGGCTTGTGACTGCCTCACTTGAATTTCTGCTTCTGGGGTCACACTGCCATCTCTCTTCTGTGTGTTTCAACTTCTCTCTGTCTCTCTCATGTAATGACACTTGTGGTTGCATTTGGAGCCCACCTGGATATTCCAGGATACTCTTCTCATCTCAGACTCCTTCACTTAATCACAGGTGCAGAGTCTTTGCCACACATGTTGCTACAAGTTGAACTGTACCCCCCTAAAATGTATGCATTGAAGTCCTAGCCTCTGGTGACTCAAAATGTGATCACATTCAAAGACAGGGTCTTTGTAATCAGATAATGAGGCCATTAGGGTGGTTCCTAAACCAATACGACTGATGTCCTTACAAAAGGGAAGATTTGGACACAGAGACATGTGTGGAGGAAGGGGAAGTGAAGAATCAGAGGGAGAATTCAATGAGGGAGGCTCAGACAAGACTCTTCCCTCACAACTCTCAAAGGAACCAACCCTTATAACACCATGGGCTTGGATTTCTAGAGTCCAAAACTGTGAAACAAAAAACTTCTGCTGTGTAAGCCACCTAGTTTGTGGTACTTAGGTATAGCAGCCCTAGCAAACTAATGCAGAAGGTAATACTGACAAGTGGCAGGGGTTAGGACCTGTACCTTTCGGGGTCAATATTCATCCACCACACTGCCTTATTGTGTCAGGTGTCTCCTTGTCATCAGGCTCACCCCTTTCAGCCCATTCTCCATAAGACTACTTAAAAATTACATTCAGGGCTTCAGAGATAAATATTCTACAGGAGATCCAAATAGGTCTTTTTATATACAACTGTTCCACAATTGATCATTATACTTTTGATCAATTTCTGGAGAAATGTACTAAATAAAACATAACATAATTTGCAGCTTGAATTTGTCATTCCTTGTACTTTGAAGGCAAGGACAGTAAAAAAGTAATGGACTACAAGAGTCATCCCCAAAGGCAGGCCCCAGAACTAACTGCATTAACATTGCTCTGGCCCTTTTACGGCAAGGTCTCCTGGGGCAGGAGCCAAGCTTCTTTAGTTTTCACCAGGGCCCGAGGACCTAAGATGAGTGGCCAGGTTTGACAACTGTAGAGATACAAGTTCAGTGGAAATCTTTACTTTTTGAAAGTTTTAGAGAGTTTGCTCTTTAACATGGCAATGGAGGTCAGGCTGTGTAAAACTGTCTTGGCTGATCAAGTGTTCATTTCAAACAGGTGAAACAAATCTTTGACTATTCTGCCCAGTGTCAGTTCATCTATATGCACAATCAATCTCTCTCTCATAACTTACATGTAACCTATAAACTGGATAATTGAAAACTAGCTTTGAATGAGTTAGAACAGTGGCTTACAAATCATGAGCACAAGCGTTTATTAATCTAAAAAACTTATTTTGGGCAAAATGCCAGAGTGAGGGTGCTGTCCTGGACAGGTTATCAGGCCTCGCATCTGATTTCAATAATATTCACTTTTAATGACTTTTATAATTAAACTTATATATAACTTCAATCTAAAAAAATTCTCTGCTAGACAAAATAAGAAATTAAATTCTAATATAGATTAATAAGTCACTAATTACTGATTATAAAATAATCTTTATAAAAGTTGCCTTTCCTATTTAGAAAACAGAGATTTATTTTCACAAACTAGAATTGTCCTCAAAAGGAAATAGGTCTGCCAAACAACTAGTGTGAGAAAGTGGCTTAAGACACTATTCTAAAGTTTTAAACCCTATTCTGACATATTGTATTGACTGATATTTATCTGATATACAACCACTCTATATAGCAGATGGCATTTTTCTCACTGATACTGTGGGGAATTAATCATTAAAATGTTGCAATGCTCAAAATTAGATACCCTATAGGTGTACTAACATTACTTTATGGCCTCTTCTTTAAAATGTTTCCCAAGGTAAAATGATGTTCAAGTTCTATGTTAGTGTTTCTTACCTGGTGGAATGAAGGCTTAGAATGGTAAATATGAGTATTTTCGATAAACTTAAATATATCTTTATTGAGCTATAACTAACACATTTACATAGTATTAGTTTCATGTGTGTAATGTAATGTTTTGATATTTGTATATGTTGTAAAATCACCACTGTAAGTCCAATGAACATCCATCACCAATCATGGTCACACTTTTTTTTTCTTGTGATGATCTTTTAATACTACTCTGTTGGCAACTTGCCAACATACAATGCAATGCTAGAAACTATAGTCACCATGTTGTAATCACATCCCCAGGACTTATTTATTTTATAATTGGAAGTTTGTACCTTTGAACTCCTTCACCCATTTTGCCTTCACCATGCCTGTGGCAACCACTAATCTATTCTCCATACCTACAATTGTTCTTTGTTTTTCTTAGATTCCACATATAAGATCATAATATGGTATTTGTCTTTTTCTCTCTGACTTATTTCACTTAGCATAATGCTTCAAGGTCCATCCATGTTGTTGCAAATGGCAAGATTTCCTTCCTTTTTAATTGGATAGTTTTATTATAAATAAATATCTATACCACAGCTTCTTAATCTACAGATGAATATTTAGGTTGCTTCCATGTCTTTCCCATTGTAAATAATACTGTAATGAACATGGAGGTGCAGGTATATTTTCAAGTTAATGTTTTCATTTCCTTTGGATAAATAAGAAGAAGTAGCATTTCTGGATCATATTGTGGCTTAATTAATGGTTTTGAGGAATCTTTACCCTTTCCATAGTGGGTTTACATCAAACAGTGGACAAGGTGAACACACAATGCAGTGTACAGATATGTGCTGTAGAATTGTGCACCCGAAACCTGTATAATTTTGTTAACCAGTGTCACCCCAGTAAATTAAATAAAAATGAAAAAACAAAATAAAATAAGTATTTGTGGAATGAATGAGTCATCTGCTTAAAAGAAAGAGAGAAGAAGGAAAATATAGCTAAGCACTTTCTTAGGAAGAAAAAGAGGAAACTGATATTAGTGATATTTTTGAGCACTAGCTTTCTCTGACACAAGTACTAGACATTTATGTATCAAAATAATAAAGACTGAATATTAAATTACAGAAAAAATTGAGAGGAAACTGTATTAGTTTAATATGTAATTATGTTAGATGAAAGGTTAGAAATCAAGAAGATTATAATCAAGTTAAAATTCTAGATATGACAAGTACATTATTGCAAACAGTGCACAAGTGTTCCCTTTTCTCCGTGTCCTTGACCACGCTTGTTATTATTGGCTTTTTGATGATAACTGTTCTAACATGTGTGAAGTGATATCTCATCATGACTTAAGTTTGATTTCTCTGGTGATTAATGATATTAAGCACCTTTTCATGTCTGTAGGTCATCTGCATGTCCTCTTTGAAAAAATATCTGTTCAGGCCTTCTGCTCATTTTTTAAGTCAGATTGTTTTTTTGTTATTGAGTTGTGTGATCTCATTGTATATTTCGGATCTTAAACCCTTACTGGATATATGATTTGCAACTATTTCTCCCACTTGGCAGGTTGCTTTTTCATTTTGTTAATACTTTCCTTTGCTGTACAGATGCTTTTTAGTTTGATGTAAACCCATTGTTTACTTTTGCTCTTGTTGCCTTTTCTTTTAGTGTCAAATCCAAGAAATCATTACCAAGACAAATGTCAAGGAACTTACCACCTGTTTTTATTCTAGAAATTTTATGGTTTCAGGGATTCAGCTTAGGCCTTTAATCCATTTGAGTTAATTTTTGTGCATGATATCAGATAGTCTTCCAGTTTTCCTTTCTTTTTCTTTTTTTGTAGGTGACCATTCAGCTTCCCAACACTGTTGAAGAGAATGTTCTTACCCCATTGTATATTCTTGGCTCCTTCTTTATAAATTAACTGACAAATGTGAGTGAATTTATTTCTGTGTTCTCTATTCTGTTCTATTTATCTATGTGTATGCTTTCAAGTCAATGCCACACCATTCTGACTGTTATAGCTTTGTACTATAATTTGAAATCAGGAAGCATGATGCCTCCAGCTTTGTTCTTCTTTCTCAAAACTGTTTTGCATATTCGAGGTCTTTTGGTTTTTCATACAAAGTTTAGGATCATGTGTTCTGTTTTTGTAACAAAACAAAACAAAAACTATTCTTGAGATTTTGCTAAAGTTTGCACTGAATTAGTAATTGGGGTAATATGAACATTTTAACAATATTAAATTTTCCAGTGCATTAGTACAGAATATCTTTCCATTTACTTGTGTCTTTATTAATTTTTTTATTAATGTCTTATAGTTTTCAGTGTATGGGTCTTTTATATCCCTGGTTCAATTTATTCCTAGGTATTTTATTTTTGATGCAATCTTAAATTGAATTATTTTCTCAATTTTTCTTTCTGATTGTTATTAGCATTTAGAAGTACAACTGATTTTTGTATATTAATAATGTATTCTATAACTTTACTGAATTTAATAATTTTAACAGTGTATTGGTGGAGTCTTTAGTTTTCAATATAAGAATAATTCATCTGCAAAGAGTTATCTTTTTATTCTTCATTTGCAATTAGGATGCTTTTTATTTCTTTAATATAAATCTTACATTATTCTGACAAGTGTTTTCTTTTCCACATGGTTTGGAAACCACTGCACTGTTTTATGTAACCTGAAAAAATTAAAGATTTCCTTATGTATGTATTGGAGTAAATATAGATCTGTGGATGAGACAAACATTGCCCCTACATGTGGGGACTTCCTTGGCCCATTGCCAGATAAATATGAGAGAGCCATCTACTTAGGTAAGATGTTTGTTTGGAAACTTAATTTTCACAGTTGGAGATCAATCCAAACCTTTGCTTAAGAGCCTTCAAAGAATGTGAGTCTGCCCTTAATTAATAGCATGAAAGTCTTATACCCTACAAAAACCAAACCATCTTTGTCAAAAACCATAACCTCCAATGACCCAACTTTCTACCAAAAACCAGGCTGTGAGAAGAAAAAAGTTTTAAGAAGATTGCAGAAAGCCAGCAAACTTTCATTTATTTATCTCTTTCAACTGTTACTTTTTACTTTAATTAAAGTGAACATGAGCATAACATAAAATTAACCACTTTAAGTTTTTAACACAGTAGCATCAAGTGCATTCATAACACTGTGCAGTGACCATATTTGTCTCATTTCCCCAAACCATTTCATCACTCCCCAAAATCCCATACTCATTAAGCAGTTTTCACCTTTCCTCCCATCCCTACCTACCACTAAGTGGCAACACTGTTCTGCTTCCTGTCTCTATGGATTTATTTATTTTGTACATTTTGCATAAATGGAATCATACAATAGATGATCTTTGTGTCTGGCTTCTTTCACTTTCCATAATGTTATCAAGGTTTATTCATATTGTAGCTTGTGTCAGAATTTCACTAATTTATGACTGAATGATATTCCATTGTATGGATATACCACATTTTGTTTATCCATTCATCTGTTGATGGATGTTTGAGTTGTTTCTACATTTTGCTTGTTGTGAATAATGCTGTTATTAGCATTTATGGGTAAGTTTTTATTTGAATGCCTATTTCCAATTATTTGGGACATACACCATTTACTTACAAATGGAAATATATATTATATATAATAAATACACAATAAATATATAATAAAAGTATTATTATATTTATATAGTAAATATACAATATACATTTTATGCACAATACATATTTTATTATATATAAGACCCTGTCTCCTGACTCCTGGTAACCAGAGAAACATTATAGGTCAGGTGTCCCCAACCTCCAGGCCATGGGGGAACAGGCCGAAGAGCAGGAGGTAAGCTTGAATTTAATGCACTTGAATCATCCTGAAACTATCTTTCCCACCCCCCTGGTCCATGGGAAAATTGTTTTCCATAAAAGAGCCAAAAATATTGGGGACTACTGCTGTAGGTGATAAATAATATTTTCACTGTAAGTAATTTTTGTCTTTCCTATCAATTGGTCTCCTTTGTGCCTCTTTTTCTGTGTTTTAGAAGCAACCAGTTACCCACTATCACTGTCTCGTCTCCACACTCATCACCTTAAACGTTCAACTCTACTCAGGCATTCATACTGCCCATACGGCATCTCTTCCCTCAAACATCCTGTGCTTTCCACCCTTCCTCTCCCTAAAATCAATACATTTTTAAAGATTTTATTTATTTATTTTTAGGGAGGTGAGGGGAGAGAGAAAAAGATGGAGAGAAACATCAATGTGTGGCTGTCTTTCAAGCTTCCCCCACTGGGGACCTGGTCCACAAGCCAGGCATGTGCCCTGACTGGGAATCAAACTGGCAACCTTTGATTTGCAGGCTGGCACTCAATCCACTAAGCCGCAACAGTCAGGGCTAAAACTGTTTTTTGAAACCAAGATTAAGTGGGAAATATTAGACACTATGACAGGGACAGTGACAAGGATATTCTAAAGAAAGATTAGCTGTGTCTGTCCTAACACATCTCAAAGAAAGTCAATACACAAGCTTCCTTCTTCTCCTTCTTCATGAAAAGTTAGACCTACTTGGGATATTTGTATGGAATGAAGCAAAAAATCTACACTTCTTATAAACTTTTTCACAGCATTCATGGGATTTGAGGGTGTCCTAGAAATCCATTTGGGAACTTCAGAATTTAGGAATTTCATTTCAAAGCAATACAGTTGAAACTACATACAGTTTATAGTTAATACTTCTCAAATCCATTGTTTGTGCAAAGTTCCAATGCAAAGGGTTTAAAACTATACAACATCTTCATTAGCATTATTATTGCTGAGAAATTAATAAAATTTGTATTTTATTATTTACAAGGATAATCAAAATCAAGAAGGCCACAGATGACTACTCATGAAGATTACTATTGCCATACACAAATGTGTACTTGTGTCACAAAGTGGAACTTGAGTTTCTAATCTATACTTTCCCCCCTTCTTCCTTCCACTGTCTGTACTGGTGCAGAACCAGCTAGCCCACATCCTTCCTTTGTGTAAAGGAGATCACCACTCCATCCTCTTTTGGGTGTGTAGAAATCTCCTCTGGCAACTCTGAGCCTTGGTACTAGCACCCGTGCTTACCAGAGTAGAATAGGGAAACTCCTTCATAAGATAAAGCGGGGAGGGTTATACTGAGATGCCAGCAGCACAACACAATTGCTTTGTCTTCAATAGCTCCACCAAATCACTAAAATTGATTATACTGGATTGTCAGTGGATTCAAGATTATAGTCCTAGAAACCTTAAGGTCATCATTAAAATCAGATTCAAGTTCCTCTGGTTTTAAACATTCTTTTCCTATTAACCTAGCCCAGAATAACCTCTCCTTCTTTCTGAACTCTTAATGTTCTTGTACTACATATCAAACCTTGGCAAATATGCCTTTGTGTTCTTTGTGTTTTATTTCTCCCAATTATCAGAGAGTACTCTATCTTCTAGCTTCAATTTCCCTCACTTCAGTCAGCATACCTGATGTAGTGTTATTAAATACAAACTCAATAACAATTTACTGATTGGTTGATTGATTATACGTGTGTGTATGTGTGATAGTAAATATTTGATGTGTCAGTAAATATTAGGATGTGTTAGTACATGAGACTACATATCCAGCAATCTTAAAAACCTGAGGTATAATCTAATTCTGAATGTAAAGTTTTAATTAATCACAAATTGCATAATATGTCAACAGTTTATACATTGTGTTTTTGGCTTTCCATTGTTGGGAACCGCCCTGACTGGTATCAGAAGCTGAAACCCCCGCCTAGCTAAGGCTAAGGGAACGCCCTTGGAACTGTAAGCCAGCAAGGAGACAAAAGCTTATCTTCCTGGCAGGAATGCTGCTTCTGCTGCTTTATTCATGACTGAACCCCCCAAAAGCTTGGTCGGTTAGCCAAAGACGGGTAAGATTCCCCATGGGGGGAACGACCTAAGCCAGGCACGATAACTTTGGGAGGCCCCCCCCCCAAAAGAAGGACTTGGGGGGCTGCAGCAAAAGGGGGGTGATGGACCCTCGCTCCTCGGCTTTGACATAGCCTGAGTTCTCAGCGTCTGGGAGAAAATCTCCTTATCTCTTGGTTACCTAGTTCCCTTGCTCCACCTAAGCCTAAAACAATGACAGGGTGGTGCAGCTCGGTACTGAGAAGTGCGGATTTCCCGGGGTGATCAGGCCTAAGAAAGAATATGTAAATTACTGTGAAACCTTCTTTGTTTAGAATGCTCTCAGTTGAATGAGAAGGGTCTTAGGAGGAAGTTAGTTTGTTCCTCATTCTTACAGCTCTTTGACCCCAACTCAATAGACCGGCAGAGTTCTTTGTTTTCTATAGTTCCTTACTTCCCCTAATGAGTACTGTACTTTACCTGAATTATTATGCAAAATGAGCCCAATAAAAGCAGGTATGGACTGTAAATCAGCGTGCTCCCCACTAGGGGGGGTGGCCATTCTGTCCCTACTTCCCCACAGAAACTAGTCTGTCTCTGTGCATGTGTGTTTTTTCTCGCGTATTGTCGAGCCATCCACAGCGTTCCGTGGTCACTGCTGGCCGGTGACCCACGCGCAACATTCCATGTATTTCAAATGTATAACACAGAAATGGCATTTTTTAAAAATATTTTATTGTTGTTCAATTATAGTTGTCTGTGGAGAAATGGCATTTTTATGCGACTCAAAAGCCATGCCTTTGTATAATCTGTGAATGACAAACCACATGTTTTTGTATCGATGCTGTGGTGCCTTCTGTTCCAGTACAATTTAAAGTTGCCTTTCAGGGTAAGGAATCTTGCCCTTTAAAATGAGAATTAGGTATGGGTATATGACTTGAATCCTGTGTATATTAGCAAAGGATAATATATGTAAAAGTTCAAGCCTTTAAAGGTTTGAATTGATTAGGAATGAACCACAGGCAAGAAATTTTCTCCAGGTAGAAGGACATCCTTCTCCATGGATGGGCAGTGGACATGATCTTCATAAACACAGAATCATCTTGTTTTGAAAATAAGGAGTACTTAGAGTCAAGTTTTTCTGATACCCTTATTGTACAGAGAACTGCACCATGTAGCCCTAAGTACCTGCTCCCAACCTTTGCCCATCCCCAGCCCAGCAAGAGGGTACCAAGCATTGTGTACCAGACTGGGGTCCCTCAGCTTCCCAGAAACCCCACAACTTCGATTGCACTCTCATTTTACTATATCCCAATTCACCATGTGTAAGAGGATGCCTCACGAGTCCAATTTGCATTCATGCCTATTTTCAGTTTGTGTGGTGTGTCTGCTATAGCAGTTGATTTGAAAACATGCTTGTTAACTTGTCTGACTCTAAGTTGTCATTTGACCATGAAACCAAGCCCTGACTGTGGTCCTCTCTAGTCCTAGACTTACACTGTCACATGTGGCAGCCACGAGCCACAAGTGGCTATTGAGCCTTTGAAATGTGGCCAGTCTAAACTGACAAGTGGTCAAGTGTAAAATACTTTAAGACTTGGTATGAAAAACTTAAATATCTCAATAATTTTTATATTGATTCTAACTTTATTTTTTCATTGTTATTCAAGAACAGTTGTCTCTATTTTTACCCCATCATGCCCCTCCCCCACCCTACCCTTCTCCACGTCCCACCCTAGAACCTGCCCCCTTTGGCTTTGTCCATGTGTCCTTCATACATGTTCCTTGATGGCCCTTCCCCATTTAATAATATTTTAATGTATTGGATAGTCAAATATTATTAAACTTAATTTTACCTTTCTTTTTTTACTTTTTAAAGGTGACTAGTACAAAATTTTATATGACTTATTTGTGACCTATGCTATCTATTTATTGAAAAACATTGTTCTAGGGTCCAAGGAGTGATTCTCCAGTTCTGTTCAATGTACTGCCTCCCTCAGTGTCAGTTATGCATTTTGCTGGTTTAGACAGCCAGGCCCTATTCCAGACTTACTGAAACTTGCTTTGAGGGATGAGGCCCTGAAATCTGTGTTTTAACTCCCTCCTGACATGATTCTTTTGCCTGACAAAGTCTGGGGTCAGTTGTTTAAGAACAAGCCTCCGATACTATTTCACTTCCTCTCTGCTTGTCACAAAGGAAGCAGAATGATGAGTCAAGAAATGAAATATTAAAAGGCAAAATAGCCTTTATATCTTTAAGCCTACTCATCTAGTGATGGTATACATGAAAAGACCTATGAGGAGATTGATGCTGAGTTGTATCAATAATGTTCCAAAACAACAGAACTAAATTAGTTTGTGTTGAAATACTTCCCACTCTAAGCATGGGAGCCACACTTGTATGCAGGTGACAGGCAGGAGGGATGAGTGGCTATGTGGGCAGCCTTCTGAGGCAGACAGACCTGGATTGAAGCTTGTGCCCCTCCACTCACAAGCTCTTTATCCTGGGAATGACACCTTTACTTTTAAGGATCCATATTCTCATTAGCAAAGCAGAGAAAATAATGCCTACCTTACAGCTTGAAAAACATTGTGAGATGTAAATTAAATAATGTAAACAAGATGCCAGATACATACATAGTAAACATTCAATAAATGGTAACAGGTTTTGTTATCATTAATGTAAGTTTTCAGGATGAATTTCTTCATTTAGTTTTAAAAATAAAAACATGTTTACATATGATTAAATAAATAACATTATTTAACTATTGATATTCATGATGAAGATTCAAATAATATGTAGATATTCACATTTTTTTAAATATTGCTCTAAATTGTGCATTGTTTGGTTTAAGGTTAGCAATTAGAAATGGAGTATTTTCTTGTGCTTTATTGTTTGAATAAAATTCCTTAATTGAAAGGAATAATGAACTCCTGTATCACATTCTATTTTATTTATCCACAACTATGTGATGTCTCACAATTCAAGCCATGGAGACATTTCCAGCTCTTGCTTCATCTGGAGTTGATTACCAGAATTTTAGGCAAGTCCTTGGGAAGAATAGCATCTGAACATTTAACCATGAAAGTTAAAAGCAATGACAAATATTATAGTATATTTAAAGGAACACAAATCTGCTTGTGCATGAAAAATCACACCCAAAATCCAAATTGAATCTCAAGTCCTCTGGATCTCAGTTGAAGTATGATAGCCTCTTTAAGTCTAAATCAGCATGATGATGGAATTATCTGATTATCAAAGTGGCAAGAGTCATGAGAATGTTAAAAATAGATGTAAGGCTAAGAGAAAGCAGAAGCTTGCTGACGGTAATGAATGAAGAGTGAGATCTAGAAAAAAAAGAAACACAAAACAGGACATGGAAGGGTGACCAGGGTGGTGACACTGTGGTGGGAAGGTGGAGATGAGTCAGGCCGGGCTGACAGTTTTGAGCCCAAAATGTTGAATTTATTTTTGTCTTTTGAAAATAATGTGAATTTTAATCACACAATAAAAAATTGTTTGATTGCCTGGGCCTTATGTATGTTTCTTTTCCCTATCTTTAAGTTCATTTTCTGTTAACCACATTACCCACAGCAAAGCCCCTTTTCACTCATCCACTCACTCATTTATTAAATAAATATTTGTTTTGTCTATTATTTTTCAGGCAATCTAATTGATGCTAGTGACATTCAAAATAATAAAAAATGAAGGAGGTTGTCATTCAAGTACATAGAGCAGTGGTATATACAAGAACTCACTGAAGCACAGTAGAGAAGTCTCCTACTCTCTGAAAGAAGTTCACAAGAAAGACAAAATGGGAGAAGTTACTATAGACATGTGATATAGCAAGGAGACAGGAAAGGTCAAGTACATGCCAAGAATGACAAGTGGCTGTGTGATATCCAGGATGCACAAGAGTGAATGGAAACAGGAAAGTTGAGGAAGACAGACACAACATTTCTTCATTAGAGGAAAGAAATAATATTATGCTAAGGAAAAGAGCTTTATCCTATTGCACTGAAAGAATAGAAACCAAAGATAAATATCATAGAATTTGCATTTTATAAGAATCACATTGGTCACAGGTGATTATGAAGTAGAAAGATATAAAAGCTGGAGAAAGAAAGAGAGGCTAGATTTTGTCAGAACAATTCTGGAAAGAGTAGCTAGTTCTCTAAACTGTGTTGGCAGGACTCAGGAAGAGGAGAAATTTCTGAGAGATATTTAGGAGGTGGTTTTGGTATAGAGTCGGTTACAACCATCACCATCTATTTTCCCCCTAAAATACACAGCAATGAAGGGATAGTTAAAAGAACTGGTCCTTCCATATACAGAATACTATGTAATAGTCAAAACAGGGAGGCAGAGGTGCAGGCTTTGAAGAAAAAAAGATAATAAAACTAAGTCAAAACAGAAGATCTAGTTTTGTTTTATAAAATGTAGGGTGATGATGGGAAGGGCCTGCAGGAAGCCTCCGTGTTCAGGGTGAGGTCACCACTTGCCTTGCCATCATTGACTTTGGTCAATGACACACCTCATACATGATGGCGGCCACATAAGATTATAATGGAGCTGAAAAATTCCTATTGCTAGTGACATGGTAGCCTGGGTAAGGTCACATAGCACAACGCATTACTCTTATGTTTGTGGTGATGCTGGTGTAAACAAACCTACTGCTCTGCCTGCTGTATAAAAGTATAGCACATGTCGTTATGTATCATACCTAACACTTGGTTAAGAATAACAAATGACTGTTACTGGTTTATGTATTTACTACACTACCATTTCATCATTATTTCAGACTTTATGCTTTCTGCTTATACAAAAATTTGCTGTAAAACTGTATGCTGTGTTATACTGGCAGCAGCCTCATACATCTTGTGGTTACTGCATCTCTTGATTCTATCATTTACTCTCAGTTTGATTTGATGTTGTGTTGTCTTGTACAGTAATATGCTCTCCAGGTTTGTAGTCTGGGAACAGTAGGCTATACCACGTGGCCTAGGTGTGTAGTAGGCTGTGCCATCTAGGTTTGTATGAGTCAAGTCTTATGAAGTTCACACAATGACAAAATTGCCTAACATCACATTTCTCTAAACATATTCCTGTCATTAAGCAGCACGTGACTGTAAAGGGTTGAAGACTGATTCCAAGGTGGGGGAGAGGAAGGACACTTTATGAGCTTGTGTATT
The DNA here is from genome assembly GCF_019186645.2 of Phyllostomus hastatus. NCBI lineage: Eukaryota > Metazoa > Chordata > Mammalia > Chiroptera > Phyllostomidae > Phyllostomus > Phyllostomus hastatus. The sequence goes on along the minus strand of NW_025334017.1, from coordinate 5,388,815 downwards.
GATTAAATGTTTATGAGGTAGCATATTTTAAGAGATCATAAAATGTGTGTTGAATATTTTAAGAGATAATAAAAAGAAAATTGCTGTAAATTCAGGTTATTTCTAAGAACAATAATGACTTACTTCAATCACAAGAAAACCAAGTTATTTCAAAATAAGGTATATAAATTTATTAAATCTTGAGGGTATTTAACTTTTTTAAAGTCAGAGAAATAAAATTTTAATATATTAATTCTGGAAATTTAGACAGGTTTCAAAGGATTTTAAAATATTGATTTGTTATCAATCAGATTTTAATTATACTTTTCATATGTAGTCTTTATTAACAAACCGAAATTGGGCTGCTTTATATTTGAGACTATTTTGCGCGTGAACCATTGCCATGATAAATTAGCAGCAGCACTGGAAATTGTGGATGGATGAAAGGCTTGGAATAACTCTTTCCAAATGCAGCAAAAGCCCCATATTTCGCATTTAATGGGATACTGCTCCTTCTAAAATCCTTTGGAACAAGGAGCCATTAGATTTCCTGTTTCTCTTCCTCAAGGAAGAGGACTTGGGAGATGACAGTGTGCACATGCTACGTGTGCCTTCCTGCTGACACTGCACCTGCAGAAGCTAAGACTCACCTTGGGTTATGACTACAGGAAGCCTAGTATCCATGCAGGCGGCAATGGCTCAGATAAGGCAGTTTACTTCCACTGTGTTCTCTCACTTGTCAGTTCTGCATGTGGTTGGCCACTGTTAGACTGGTAGACATGGGCTAAAATTTTCAGAACTCATTATTATTGAGTTCAAACATAGATGATCTGTTGCTATAATGAATGAAAGAATGGCCAAGACAAGGAGTCTTTTCCAAAAAGATGTCAGTAAGTGGTTAGAAAAGGCAGGTGAGAAAAATTCAGGAGTCAAGGATAACTCACAGAAGCCAGGTCTGGCTAACTGGGTGGGTGATGGAGCCTGCCAATTTCTGAGGGTCAGCCAGGGCAGGAGCAGGGCTGAGAGGGAATCTGAGTTTAGGTGTTTGTAGAACCTAAAGAGGAGAATTCCAAGTTGGATTCAGAACTGGAGGTTGAGAAAAATCTGGGAAGAATATGTAATTTGATTGATCATTAAATAATGGCTGAAGAAAATAATGTGAATTAAAGTCATTAAAATTTCTATGAAAAAGGAGGAAGGAAGAAAAATATATATCCCCTTTTTTCTTCTTCAGTCCTCGGTAGAACATCCATTCCAGCCAGATGCTGTTAAATGACAATCAAGAATAAATTTTTTTCTTATCTAACTTTGTAACATGAAGATTTTGAAAGAATCCCTTAAAAACAATAAATTGTGTAGTTTTTATAACTTCTGGATGATAAGTTTTTAGGAAGCAAATGTTTTCTCAAAATTGTGCTTGGTAAAGCATACTTATTGTGGAAAACTATGAATAACTGAATGAGAATCTTTAGTTTTAGAATGTTTATTCTAGCAGACTGGTAACAATAGTATACTACCAGGGGCATAAAGATATTCACAACTGTCTTTTAGTGCTAATGGCCTGCTATAATCTCAAAAAGTGAAGCCCAGTCAGGCTGACCACATAGAGATAAGATATAGTTTGAGCTGTAAGAAGCCCACGATCTGGATGTCTTTAAATATCTTCATGCAAAACAACTAAAGAAATGTCTCCTCCAATGCAGTCACTATTTTTTAGAGGAAGTATTCTTAAAATATATTAAGATATAAAAGTTTAAAAATTCTTATAATCTCCTAAAACAGGATTTCTAGAGATTATGAGATGAGAAATGAGAATGTTGTTAGGTATTTGCGCTATACCATATGATATATCTTCTGGAAAGTGCAGTCTTGTTTTGGAGTTGTTCTAAAGATGAACAGGAGAGAAGGTTCAGATAGTACTATTGCAGACTTCCCCACCACAGAGGAGTCAAGATCCACTTCTGATCCAGTCCTCAGGGGAAGATGACCTTGTGGCAAAGGGCAATTAGAACAGTTTCCAAAGGCTTCCTTTTATTCTCACCTGATATGTCATGGGCATATGAGGCAAGGCCTGCGAGGTGAATCAGTGGCTGGCTTTCAGAAAAGATCTGATGTCTTGGTCTAATAAAAGTCCAAAAGGGAGCTAATATTACTGAGTTTAAAAAAATCACACTATAAATATCCTTTGAGACTTTTCTGTTTTGGCAGCTTGCAATTACTACAAAATACTTGGTGTGGCACAACACATTTTTGCAAATAACAGTAAACAGACATATTTTATTAGCTAATAACAGACTCTAATATGTTTAAGCATGCCAAATACTGTCTTCCATTTTCTTCAAGTCAGAAGGAAGAAACAAACTTTTCTACGAGGTATGTGATTTTTCATACACAAAGATTTATAATAATCTTTGCAATGGCTGAAAACTAGGTCCTTGGAAAGCCCCAGATAGAAAACAGAATACAAACAGGAGAGTAATGTAATGAGAGACTCTGTGTACGTGTGTAAATGTGCATGTGTGTCCAAGCGTATCTGCGCATTCTTGCTTTTGGTCTGGGCATGCCGTGAGAAGGACAGAGTTAAAGGAAGAGACAAAGTGTAGGGGACAGCGGAGGCATGGATCACTCTCTCTGACACATCCTGTTGGAGAAGGCAGTGTGGGTCCTTGAAACTGGAGATGGAGGGCTGTACTTGCATTTACTGGGTACCTCAGTGCTCAAAGCAACACAGTGAATGACGGCAGGAGCCTGGCCTTGGTGATAAAAGTCTGTCTACTAGTCCCTTGTCCTCTGAGTTTCAGTAACCTGATCTGTAAGTCACAGGCACAAACAATACCTCATATGATTGATTTTAGTCAAGTAAATGTTTAATAAAGTTCAATCAAGAGTATCTTCTCTTCTTGGACAGGAATTATAACTGAGTTTTAGGGGTTGGGGTCATACTTACACAGGGCATGTACAACACTGGGTTGCACAGAGGTGCAACTGCTTGGACCTTAAAATAAGTACAAGGATGACAGATTTTACATGCAGTCTGCATTTAACTCTTCATCCTTGAAAAACAAGGAGAAAGAGAAAAAAAGACAAAGAGAACACAGAGTGTATCATTTCTGATAAATCATAATGCTTCAACCAGCAGACATCCCATCATCTGCACAAAAATGCCCAGCCACTGGACCATGCAACACCACGATGTGGCTCCTACACAGAACACATCAGATGGCAGTATTTCACACCATGCAGTTCCTAAGTAAAATATTGAACTGAAGTCGCAAGGGACACACAACTCTATTTGACTGTAAAAGTCACTTAACCCATCTTGGGTCCGTGGGAGGACTAGATTGAACCAGTTACTTCCTGAAAATTGGTAAGCCATAGTCGAAACTTGGACCAGGGTCTGGACTTTATTTTAAGATATGACTTTTCTTCTTGGTTTTGTCTTCAAGAATTTTTTATTTTTTAAAAAAGCAACCATTATTTTGGATGGTTACAGTGACAAGAAATCTTCCCCAGATAGATTTTTGAATTAAAAAAAAATCAACACTAGTAAAAACAAACAACAACCTCCCCCAGAAAACCAGGGTGGGCTTCAGGACAGCATGGCCCAGGGTTTTATTATCAGGTCCAGTTCCCCTCCCTGCTAATGGCTTCATTCTCAGCAAGCTCTCCCTCAAAGTTCTCACAGCTCCTTCATATTTTATTTTCTTCCATTCAAATCCAATGCAAAGAGCAAGAGTAACATTCACAGAACTAGCCAAAACCTCCTTGCATCTTCCCCTCGGGCCTAAGTGAGGCACTTGCTTGCCTCTGACCCAATCGCTAATTGCCTTTAGGCAACTTGATGGCGGGGACCCCAGACCCGAGGTCCCGAGAAGGTACGGGAAGCCTCCTGTTAATGGAGTGCAGACAAACACAACGCTCTGCAGATCTGGGAGCATCAGAACACCCGTAAAACCATAGCCTTTTTTTTTATTCTTCTCACGAACTTTGAGACTCATTTTGTTATCACTGAGGCACAATTTTCTTTATATTATGATATTGGAATTTTTACATATGGTTCAGAACTAAAAAGGAAGTTATTATAAAGAGCCTTGCAAAATGGATATGAATATTTCATTTATTTGCCATAAACATAGATCTCTGGCTTTTTTGGCGGGTTGTCTTAAAATCTGGATCCTCAAAAATCTTCCCATTAAATCAACAGCAAAAGTCAACAAAATTATGAAATCTTCATCTGCTTATTGAAACAAATTTCAAAATCTAATCTCACATTTCAAACTAAGTCTCTAGCAGTGTGTGGTGGGTACTTGTTGATTAAAGGCACACCCTGGAAGGAAGGAATAAATTGGCTAAGGCACACACATTTGACAGAATGTAGAAAACATTTCCAAAGCAAGTATTTACCATGCTTATTTCTTTAAATATTTACATAATTGATAATTGATGGATTATTTTATGCACTACCTTATGCCAAATACTATTCTTGGGGCAGACAATTGCTGCTTTTAATTAAAGATTACTACATTTTACATGTCTAGTTGAGTAATTATTTTCTAAATGAATTATATAATATGACCCATTTTAACTACTAAGTTAAAAAACAGGAGGGATATTTCAGATTCTACAGATTTCTAACCTTAGCTCTTTTTTCACTCTTCAAACTCTTCAAAGTCAGAGTCTACATTAGAGAATCACAAATCTGTATTTCTATACAATTTCAACTTTATTCTGTTTCTAACTAAACTCTAGCCTCCTCCACCTGTATATATCCTATTTGAACCTCAAATTCAAAGTACACCTACAAAGCTTACTCTTCATATTTTATGCAAGACAAGTTCTTTCTCTCTCCTGAAGTTGTGATTTTATTGGAACTTCATTTTTCCAGACAACTGGGCTCCATTTATCCCAAACTTCCCTTTCACTTTCTAACCATTAAATAGGAGGCCAAGTCCAAAGACAATGCTTCCATCATATCTTTCAAATATTTTATCTGACAATCTTGAGAGAAAGAAATGTGGAATGCAACATTTATTTTTATGATATGAGATTCACAAATGTTTGGCCATAGTACATGGGGTGGGAAATATTAATTATTTTTGCTCTGTGAGATGTTTCACTCTAAACTAGTTTTACAGGAATATAACTCCAAATTTAGTAATGTGAATATCTGAATCTATTAAACAGGCTAGAAAATTAAAACAATCAAGGCCATACATATCCTTATCAGAAATGTTTATGTGACTTTATTTTAAAGTCATACTCGTGTCTACTGGACACATTTTACAATAGTAATATCTGTTGATTTTATATCTTTATGAGGATCCAACTAACAGGATCTTATTAAATATCATTCTTATTACAAAGAAGATAAGTATCTGTTACAATGCCTTTCTTGAAATTCAGTATTAAAATTAGTGAGAAATTACCGCAAAAAAATACCATTGAGGTTTGATTATTTTAAAAAAATATTTAAAAATATCAAGAATTCTATTTAAACATTAATATTTTACTAACATTCTGAGGGCAAATTTCTCTGGTCTTAAGTAATATACTATAATCATAATTCCCTTATAATTTAATGTGATTAGATTATAATTATGTCATGATGGCAAAATTGATATGTTTTTCTTTTGATCTGAAGAAAGCCATGAGGCACATAGAATCAAATCGGTGGGACATGGAAGGTCCTTTGGCTGGACTGAGCTGCCTGTCAGCTCTGGTGTCTCCCATTTGTTTCAGTTACTAAGGCCTCGTTTAGCATCTAACACCCACCAGGAAATGGGCTCCGTATGGCAACAGTCAGGTAAGTGAGGAGGCTGCATTTACTTTCACACAGCTCAAACTGGTCACTGCCCTTTCTGAATCACTCTCTGTCACCCCACACTGTGCGGCAGGAGAGGAAGCAGGGCTATGGGGATGAAGCTGGACACTGAAAAGGGATCACAAGGGCTTGGAGCTACTTAGAGAAAATTATGATTGATTATAAAATGTAATTACATATAGATGATCTTTTTTGACTTCTGTCTCTTATAAGTGGTTTATTTTTAATTTATATATCCTTTTTAGCTTATTTTATTTCTTTTATTTTTTAATTTTATTTTGTTGTTGAAGTACAATTTTCTATCTTTTACTCCCATCCCAGCCCACTCCCCAACCCTCTCCTCCTCCATTTCTACCCACCCCTAGTTTTTTATCCATGTGTCCCTTATACTTGTTACTGTAAACTCTTGCCCTTTTCCCTTGAAATTCTCCTGAAATTCCCTCCCCTCTCCCCTCTGAACACTGTTAGCCTGTTCTCTGTTTCAGTGTCTTTGGTTATATTTTGCTTGTTTCTTTGTTTTGTTGTCTAGGTTCCTGTTAAAGGTGAATGAATGGATAAAAAAACTATGGTGCATTTACACAATGGAATTCGATGCAGCAGAAAGAAAGAAGGAGCTCCTATCCTTTGCAACAGCATGGATACAACTGGAAAGCATTATGCTATGCGAAATAAGCCAGGTGGTGAAAGACAAATCCTTTTTTATTTATATTTATTTATATATAAAATTTCTAAAATCTCTAAGTTTGTGAATAGGTTTTTAAGAGTAGCATTTCTGAAATATTCCACATATTCTTCCTTACCCCCATTTAGTTATAAATCAAAGTCAGAGACAGATTCCATACAATTATAAATGTATATTTTCAAAATTAGTTTTATATTATACTTGTATAAGGTTTGCAAGTAGCACAGTGGCTAAAGAGATAGCCAACCTGGGTCAAGTGCACTGTCCACTTGACCATTGCTACTTCAGCATAGTGGATGACAGGTTATTTCAACACCCTGCCATTACATTGTATACAGTGTCTAGCAGTGAGCCCCTGAAGGGTTAAATTTGCATCTGTCCCCCAATCCCACCGCCCCCTGTAACTACTTGGCCCATAGAAGGCATTTGGGGCTAAAAAAGTAATGTAACCAGGATGCCATGTTGCTAATCACTGGGTATTACCACTTACATAGAAATGCATTAATAAATTTACTTTATAACTAGTATTTTTGACATTATGTTCAAAGCTAGTTATTTAATTTAAATAACTGCTGAAAAAGAATGTAAATTTAAGTAAACTGTGTTAAAAAAGGGAAACTCATGTAATATTTGATGTTGCTATAAGTTTAAACACCTTTACATAAAATAAAGTTATTCTCAATGAAAGAAATTCAAAGTGCTTTTATCTTGCTTCTTTTATTACACAGTCAGTAAACCATCTTTAGTGTTAAACTAATGATTAGACATATAAAAACATACATTATATATTTGTAAATATATCATTTATATATTTATATATGTCATATATTTTTACTTTATATAATAAACTCAATACTTATTAATAATACATTATTAAGCTACTAAAATATACATATTTTACATTTTAATCACATACACTTGCATTATATATCATAATATAATATATACTTAAGTTTGAGATCTACAATTTAAACATAGAGAGCTTAATAATACATATAATAAATGTTAATACTATTTAATATTGAATAATAGTTTAATTAATATATAACACTTAAACTATATAATTTGTATAAGGATATTTAAACAAGTACAGAAAAAAATTAATAGCACCAGGAGTTGTTAACTGGCACTAGGAATTTATACTCCAACTATATATGTCAGTACAAGAAATAACATCAAATGAAAGTTTCCCATAAATTGATACATCAATTACCCCAAAGTTTCAAAATTTCATAACAGAATAATCTTGGCCTTTATTTCTTTCCTCAAGTGACATACCTACCCAGGTGGAGAAAAGCAGATTCCTCCCTGCCTGGTTATTGGTGGTTTTTCATTCTGCAGAGTGCACAGTACACAAGTGGGGAAGAAGATATTTTGTTCCATCCATGGAATGTGCCAATGCAGGATGGGGGTGGAATCACAGTGTCATCTTTTCCCATCAAAGATTCATACATTGATTCATTTGCCAAACAGCTATGGAGGAAAAAAAATCAATTCAAATGTCACTTAGAGTGAAAGAGTAAAAATAATTGATTATATAATTTCTGTTGGTACATACTTTGAATTTTCAATTTTTGTCATGAAAGCATGTGTCTTAATTTGGTCACCATTTGCATATGTTATTCAAAGCATATCTTAACGATTACATCTATATATATTTAATCCATCATGTCTTAAAATTAAAATCACTAGGAATAAAGTGAAATTAGTTTTGGCCTTTCTTGAGTTCACATTTCTTTATTACCAATGGCACAGTTTCAAAGTTTCATTGTCTTAATGCTCACATTTTGACAAATGCAGGAGTGAGTAAAAAGAATTGGAGGGAATCAGAAATTTTGTTATTTCTATCCATTTTTAGTATCAACACCCTTCTAAAATATACCCAAAAGGGGGGAGACAAAGACATAATAAATAAATGCCAGCTTTTCATGTCTACATGAATCCAAAAATAATTATTAAAATTGATGTAGTTAAGTGTAACAGTTATGAATATCTAAAAGTGAAAAGTTTTGAATTATTTCAGTTATATGTTTTGGCATATCCCTTAGAGAAGAGACTGATCAAACCCCCTGTTTGTGGTTATAAAAACAAAAAGCAAAACCTACTCAATTAAAATTTTACTCTTAGTCTGCTTGTGATAGTTTTATATAAAAGAGCCCTGCTCACACATTTCAAAAAGTGGGGAGAAATGCAATATCGCCAAATAAGCCTTCCCTTCTACAAAATTTGTCCCCATAATGACAAAGAGCTGTGTTTATAAAATCCATCTGTACACCATTGTTGATGATTCACCTGGGGACAGAGAACAACAGGACTGGGTCACAGGTATTAATGGCACAGGGGCCTTTAAACTCATTACTTGTGCGGTCATATTTTATTTTAGAATTGGATTCCTTATATTAGGCCCATGAAATTATTCTCTTTGCCAATAAAAATATGTTTTCCCTTCACTTGTAGTAGCTATGTGAGTACTAGTCATGTTCTAGGTGATTTCTAAACACAAAAAGCCATTTACTGAATTAAATACAGTTTGAATTTTACATGATGTCAAATAACACTCTTGACTAAACTGTTATCTGTTCCACCTGTTCAGGGGCACTTAGGAGCAGTCCAAATGTGTCTATTAAGAATACTCTACCAGAATACATTACATTAGAAAGTTTGAAGCAGGTGTTACTGAGTTTATTAATAATTCAACAGCCTTGCATACCCATAATACTTTGTGTCAAAGACAGTGGAGCCAGTCTAAAGGGGCTGGCCCATACTTTCATGGCAATTACTCTCTGCTTATGAACACCAATTGTATAGCACTAGCCAGAAAAAAAAAGTACCAAATGAACACGAAATAATAGAAGTCTACAAAAGTGTTATCACAGCAGAAGGGCAGAGGGAAAATCCAAAGCATGTAAATGGTGAGAGGAAATGGAGGGGAGGTGTAGGGAAGACAGGAGAGTATGAGCAGATGCACAGAGGTGCTGCATCACATGTTGTGATGGCCAGAGGGTCCTGGCGAGCCGAGTCTTGTGGGTGAAGAGTCCAGGGAGGTAGGAGTCAGGCTTTGAGCAATGGAGAAGTGTACGTTTAGTAGTAAAGACTTCTACTCTGAAAACACTGGGGGAAGACTTAGTAAGTTAAAGGTCAGGAAAATTGCCTGGTCTATCTTTTATATAAGCACGTGATTCAAGCAGCAATATAACTAATGGGCTGCCTGTGAGAAGTTAAATAGCTTTAGGGAATCTCTCCATAGTCCCAGTGAAAAATACAAAGAAACAAAATCAATATTAATTCTTAAAAGCATGCGAACACAACAATGTATGTATGTCATTCATTCACTGGGCGTCCATTGTGCAATAGTAAGTACATGCCAGGAACAGTGCTTGGTGCTTTAACCCATCGGGGTCCAGCTGCTGAATGGTGGTGAGACAGTTAGCTCAGGCTACCTTCCCAGTAGTGGACAATGCCACCCACAAAACATGATCCCTGGGGGAAAATGTTAAACAAAAATACAATGATATGTGTTTATAAATGTTATTTATACTATTTTCAGGGAAAGAATGTGTGCCCTGAGAGAATGTAATATCAGGTCTCTACCCCAAGCTGCTGGGAAGGAGAGACTTCTCTGTAGAGTGCTGTTCTACTGGGCACAAAGGGAGAAGGAAGAGTGAGCCGCAGGTTAAGGAGCCCACAGGACAGGGTGTGAGGAAGACAGGCTCGCCAATGTTAGAAATGCTGCAGAGACTAAGTGCGGATTTTACTAAGAAGACACCACTGAATTAGAAAGTAAGAAGTTAATTTTCATACGACCCAGAAGTAATGCTCACGGGTATTGCTCAAAGGAGTTGAAAAGTTTTGTCCACGCAAAAGCCTGCACATGGATGTTTATAGCAGCTTCATTCATAATTGCCAAAACTTGGTAGCAAACAAGATGTCCTTCAGTAAGTGGAGAAATGTGGTCATCCAGACAAAGGGACATTATTCAGTATTGAAAAGAAATGAGCTATCATGCCATGAAAAGACTTGGAAAAATCCAAAATGCTTAGCATTAAGTGAAAGAAGCCATCTGAAGAGGCCAATTGCTGTATGATTGCAATGATATAAGATTCCAGAAAAGGTGATACTATAGAGACAGTAAGAAGGATCAGCAGTTGTCAGGGGCTGGGGAAGAGAGAGGTGAACATGTGGACCACAGAGGATTTTTAGCACAGTGAAACTACCTGCATGCATGTGTTCAAACCCATGGAACGCACACCACCAAATGTGGACCCGAAGGTCAACTCTGGACTCTGGGTGATGATGATGTGTCAGGGAGCTTTACTGGTTGTTAACAAATGGACCACTTCAAGGGGGTGGTTGATAATGAGGGAGGCGCTGTATGTGTGAGGGCGGGAAGTGTTATGAGAAATCGCTACTCTCAATTTTTCTGTGAACCTAAAGCTTCTCTAAAAACTAAGAGTCTTACCAAAAGGTCTTTTCTGGAGCATGGGGGAGAAAAAAAGATACAGAGAGAAAATGAACATTCACGGAAAGCCCATTTTATTTCAAGAACTGAGGAGCTCTAGGTCCAGGAGGTTAACAGAGGGGAAGGGCATGTGAGAACAGGAGCTAGGCTCGTCTTCAAAACACTTGAGAGATGTCCTGGAAGAAAAGGCTGAGATGGCGGGAGTTTAGTCAAGATGGAACTTTTGTAGGAGACAAGAACATGGTAATTAAGGCAAGGGAGAAGGGAAATGGGAGAACAAAATATAAGAGGAGAAAATACTTAGTAACTAAGTAAAGGTTCAGAAGTATTACTGACCATGAACATTTGCACAAACTTTATTGTACCATTTTAACACGAGGAAACTGTTGTTCTAAGAATTGGATTGACTGAACAGCAAATGGAGAATTTCATTTGATCTACAGCTCAATTCTTTGAAAAATTTCTTATTCTTAGAAACAAACAAACAAACAAACCAAAAGCAAACCATGGTCTCCCCATTGCTTCGACCCTCCCTAGGAGAGCACAGAGGTGACATGTGCCTTACCCCGTTAGACCTCTGAGAGCAGCCCTAAGCCAGAGATATGTGTTCACAATGCCTGGGAAGCCACTTATACCTGGAAGCGCCTGGAATATCCCCCATGGGTTGTAAGAAAGTGTTCAGTGTGTCTCTAATTGCCAAAGAGCTACAGCACACAGCTGAATGGAAGCACACACATTGCCTTGGAAAGCAGGGGGCCTTGAGGAACGTACTGTGTCTCCTCTACCTGGACTGCCAGGCTTCCTCCAGGATGTTCTGTCTCAGAAAGCATTTCGTGTTTCCATTTGCTGAATATACAGCCACAATGCACACATTTACTTATTGAAATTGGAGGTCACAAATTTCCTGCTCAGCACCTTCTTCAACCTGTATGAAGATTAAATGTATTTCTTGGAAACAGAAAAGCATTTAAAATATATGAAGTTGTGGAAATACCTGCTATAGTATTGTGAGTGTGCAGTTAATTGAGAGTGTCAGACAAAACTGTACAAGGGAGGAGAGAGAAAATAACCTTGGGACATTTTTTCCTCTCTGTAGTATGTTTTCTCTCTGCAGCATCCATAACAACTCTCTAGAAAATGGAGGAAAAAAACCTACCTTTAGTGTGCTCTGCCCCCTTTCAACAGTCCTACACCTAAACCTGCCTCCTGTTCACCAGAACAAAGAATGAATCTGCTGAGCACTGTCATTGTCTTCCTAGCCATTTAAGCTCAACACCATTTTTTGCTATTCCAGAAAGAGCTGGAACTAGTGTCCCTAAAATATTACAAAGGTTGCAGGTAAGAATACCTAGAAGATACAGAGCCCACCCCCAGCCAGTCCCAGAAAACTCCTCAGACAGTGCAAACTGTGGATAAATTAACCTGGGAGAGAAAGATTATTCCCTCTTGTTTCCTCTGCCATCTGCAGAGACTCTGACTTATGGGGACTTGAGCTCATGGTTAGTAGCAGGATTTTAAATAAGAAAAAGTCTTTTGTTTTTTATAGCTGTAAAATTATATTCAGTGGTATCTGCTATTGTAGTTAACTGTGTTCTTCACATGATTCAATTAATATCTAATCCTCTAAGTGAAACATCGTGGAGCAATAGAGGGGGTAATTCAACAAACACAATGGAAAATAACTTGAGAAACAGCAGGTCAAGTACTCGACATAAAATGCATATTGAACATAAGATTTTGCAAAGGGTAAATTAATTTGCATGCTCTGAAAATTCCATTTTGCAATGGGGCATTCATTTTTTTTAACCTCAGGAGGAAGGTTTCTCAGAAAATGAAATTTAAAAATACTGCTCATTGTATCTCTCTTTTTTCTCTTCTTCTCCCCTTTTCTCTTGCTACTCCTCAATAAAACAAGAAGAATAATCAGTATAGGCTTCTGGCAGCACAGTGAGAGAAATGTGAGATTGGCCCTTAAGGGAATTTTTATTCTCAAGTGGATGTAAATGTATTCATCAATTCAAAGAAATGCATAGTGTGTTATATACACAATACATTAATAAATAGCCATGCATTAAAAAATAATGAGGTTTTCCACAAAACAACATCCTGTGGTGTGTAGGGTCATAAAAAAGATACTAAAAGAGGGAGAAAAGATTATGTGTAAAATCTGATTAAAATACAGAAACACCATCATATATGTAAGATGTAATAAATATTTTATTAGTTAACTATAAACAAAAGAACAAATGCAGTAAAATGTAATTAAAAATGCAAAAGTGAAGGGTGTGATTTATTTCGCTACAATAATGTTAATATTACAAATGGTATGTAAATGTGTTTCAGGATTATATTGTAGAAAGAGTGGAAAGCAACCATTCATTTCTTGTAATGAGATTTCATCTTTTTTTTGATTTACATTTGTTTAAATATTTCAAATACTGAATGAATAATGTTGCTCTTAAACCTTACACAGCTTAGCACATTCTCAAATTTCCATCAGCTCTTGGACAAGATTTGCATGTTGGCAGGCAGTTTCCAGGCAGAACCACTAATTGTGAAAATAGAAGAAAATTGACTGGCAGAGACCAAGAATATTTTTAGTGCTGTTGGCCGAATGAGTTTGGCTTTGAGTAGTAACCTCTACCAGTGAAATTCCTGGAACCAAAAATAGCACTTTACAGAAGCCTCCCCAATTAAAACAGGTGAAAAGACCAAAATGTAACATTCATTAACAACTATTGACTTGCAAATTTTAGGGGTTTAGAAAGATTATTTGACCTGAGCTTTCCTGTCATGGCCTCTGTAACGGAGCACAAAGCCGGAGGTTTTTATCAGACACCAAAGCACACGCAAGACCGTGAAACTGCAGGTACACCCTTTACTAGAAGCTGACCCTTCCCCTGGCTGAGCCTCACTCAAACAGAAAATACACCTTAAAGAGGTCTCTTCCACATGTATGCGGAGTGTGTAGCATGAAATTGCCCTTAGGTTGGACTCCAATTTGGAAATAACGACTGTCATTTGTTTACTATATTCCAACATTCCGTGTTTGAGCAATCATTTCATCTCTCTCTTAAAGTATATACCTCACAAAATATACTAAAACCTCTCACTATTATCAGATTGGGAGGGAATGGATCTTCAGAAAAGATACAACCTAGCCAGCTTGTTCCTCTAGTCCACAGCAGAAATTCCACTGCCCTCAGCAGGTTTCCTCTTTCATCCCTATGCCACCACTGCTCCCGACCTTGTTGCCACAGTACCTTTACCTAGTTCCCCTGCTTTCCCGTCCCATTATGAACTGGGCCTGCATACTGCCAGCTCTCAAAGTCCTCAGAGTGGCCTGTGTCACTGTCCTCGTTTCTGGCCACCCCAAACCCCCTCAACTGGCGTAGCCCAGAAATGAATTTCCTTTGCATTGCTTCTCTGACCCCATCTCCACACAGCATCCAAAGCCACACCACATCATGGGAGTTTCTGTTTCTTCTAACTCAAATATCCCAAGTGCCTTTTCCTGTTATAAAAATAATCATGAAATCCCCCTTCTCAATGAAGCTTCTTGGAATAAAAGAACAATTCTTGCTTCTCTAGTCTGCTGGAGTATAAGTCAGGAATGTTTTTAACAAAACAGATAGGAGGACATCCAGCTACAATGGCTCACACCAATACAAATTTATGAGTTTACTTTCTTATATAGCAAGATGTTCATAGCAGACAATTCTTAGTTTTGCTTCTCCAATTTAAAAATGTAAGCACCAGTACCACTGTTTTCTCTTTTCTATGCTTCATGGTCATAAGAAGGCTGCTGCAGCCCAGCCATCACCTCTACACTCAAGGCAAGAATCAGGAGAAAAGCACAATTTCAGTGGCTATCTGAGAAAACAAATTCTTTTCCCAGAACTGCACAGCAGACTCCCCCTTCTCTTTCATTAGCTACAACCACATCAGGTCTCCAACACTAACTGGAAGTTGGCTAGAAAGAAGTTGGAACAGATGACTTGGTTAGCCACCCAAGAGTGTCTGTCACAGTCATTGAACCAAAGTAATTGTGTTTCCTCACCATGTAGACATTGAACCAGATGTTTATTCTCACTCAGTCAAGAAACAAGGCCTAATTGAGAGTCTTTTATGTGCATGACATTAATCTTCATTTTAGAGAAGGTACAGAAATTGAGGCCTAATACACAATATAATATTATATTGATACATTAAATATTACTGTTATATTAAATATTATATAGCATATATAACATAAATAAGGTAGTGTTTCACTGCCTTCAAGTCCAGATAAGTTTGTATGACACAGCAGAATGGGAAAAATGAGAAATGCTTTAAAAGTTAGCAAACAAATAAAGCAGACTAATTGCAAACATGTACAGTTCCAAGATAGTATACAATGTAGGTAAATGGAAAATGCAAAATTAGAACAGGACAGAGTCAGCCATAGGATGTTTCTTGTGAGAAACAATGAGGAAGTCATGTTTTAAGGGTAAGGAACAGACATAAATTGGTATAGAACAGTGGTTCCCCGAATATTCTTGGTCTGATAACCCTGCTAATAAAAGTATTGAACATTCTCCCTCAGTATATGCACAGATAAGCTATGTATTTAATCATGATGATGCATTCATCATCATACTAATGTGGTGCATCTAGAATAAACCACACACAAAATAGAAGTATGAGATGTCAAAGT
Organism: Phyllostomus hastatus; assembly: GCF_019186645.2. NCBI lineage: Eukaryota > Metazoa > Chordata > Mammalia > Chiroptera > Phyllostomidae > Phyllostomus > Phyllostomus hastatus. Next base: position 5,373,178 of record NW_025334017.1, on the reverse strand, counting down.
ATCTCCTCACAAGATACTTATAAATTACAAAAGTATAAAATAGTTTTTAGTAGAGAAAACTGGCAGATACATCTTAAATAAATGATCAAAGTTACCATTGTCACCAGTGAAATGCACCAAATATCATGTGCCTTCTGATAAGATGCATTGAGAAAGGGACAGTATCACTTCTCTGGTATTCCTGCTAAAAATGCATACACTGATTTTAATCAGGAGAAAATGTCACAAACTCAAATTAAGGAACATTCTGCAAAATATCTCACTGGTAACAATTTTAAAAAGTCAAGGTCCTAAAGTCATAAAGGACAAAGACCCAATCTTTCCCAGGTTGGAAACCGATAAGGAAAAACAGAGACTAATGTGCTTTGGGATCCTGGATTGGACCCTGGACCAGAAAAAGGACATTAGTGTAATGATTTGAAATATTTGGATGAGATCTTTAGATGAGTTAATAGTGCTTATTCATGTTAATTTTCTGGTTTGGATAACTGTACTTAAGTTTATGTAATACATTCACATTTGGGGAATCTCATTAAAGCATATACAAGAATTCTTAATAGCATTTTGCAACTTTTTCAAAATAAAAAAAATACTAAAAAGGATGAGACCTTTAAAATGTGGAAAGAGAAGTTGTGGCAATGTAAAGAAAGCCAGGCAGGGTTTGAAAAATGCAAAGGTGTCAGGGGAAAAGGGGAAGGGTTTGCAGGAGCAAGTATAAAGGACACATGGACAATAACAAGGGGGGTGGAAATGGGAGGGAGGTGGGGAGGGCTGGGGGGATGGGTTGGGATGGGGTAAAAGGCAGAAAACTGTACTTGAACAGCAACTAAAATTTAAAAAATGAAAAAAAATAAAGAAAAAAGAAAAATGCAAAGGTGTTTGCTCTCTTAAATTGATCTAACTTTCTAGGACAGCAATTTCATACATTTTTAAATGGTATTTAACTGTTTGATTTAAAGATCTCACTTCTATGTATATAAAAGTCATCATCTGAAATGGAGAACCAGGGTATACAAACATTTCACTGAGATATTCTCTGTAAGACTGAATAATTGGAACCAATTTAAATATCCAAGAGTGGTAGAGATAGCTACATTTTTAGTAAATCCATACAATGGAATGCTTTGTAGCCACTAGAATCTTATGTTCCAAATTATTTAGTAGTATAGCAGAATAACAGCTTAAGTGGAACAAACAAAATAAAGTATCGGCGGTTTATGCCAATTATGAGTGCAGATTGTATATAATATATAAATGTTGTCTTTATAATGCAAAAGTCAACTGAGCAGTTTTAAATTTAAAAAGTAGAAATGGATAGTCATTTGTATTGGGGTTTTAAGAAATATTCATCTAGTCAAAGGGTAACTGGGGATATAATTAGCTTCCTCTAGCAAAGTAAATGTGAGATATACATATATCAGTGAGACACTTTGCAGAACGTTTCTTAATTTGTGTGTGCGTGCGTGTGTGTGAATGAAATTTTTATTCTTAAAGTTCACATATGTCCATATATACAATTATAGTTGATAAACAATATTATAAAAGTATCAGGTTACAACATAACAATTAGACACATATAACTTACGAAGTCATCATCCTGATTAATAGAATCTCTCTGAATCTCCTTGAAATGGGGCATATTTTAAAGAGAGCAGAAAGCTGCACTCAGAAGGAGGAGGTCCTGTGAGCTTTGCCTTTGGAAATGAAGGCAGGTGAGAGAAATTGATTAGCATTTAAATATAAGCTAGTGCGACAATAGGGTAAGACCAGTACATAAACATTTTCTAGGGTTTGGTAACTTTGGCATCATTCTCATGGTTTTTATTTTTGTTTTGCTTTGTAAATTCTCCATTGTGATTGACAACAAAAAACCTAGAAACACAAATGGGTGGGTGCCTATCTTCAGTATCAGGAAGGAAACAGTGAGCTGAAGGGACTGCATCCTTTCTCACACCAGGCAGGAGAAGTACAACAAATATCCCAGTGGGCCAGGCAGCTTGAAAGAGAGAGCAAAGGACAACAGAGTCCATAGGTTAGGGCACAAGAAGGAAATTTAGAGCATTGGGAGCCTCCCTAGGCTTGAGCAAGAATCCCAGGACTTGAGCAAAACAATAGGAGGTCAAGGATAATAAGAAGTGCAAATATGAGAGAGAAAAATACCCCTGCACCAGTGAATGCTGTCCTCCCACCCCAGCTGGTCTCCAGGCCATTTACAGATATTTACAGATCTGTGTTGAATACCTACCATTATTCCTCCTTGAATTTGACCGCACCTATTGGGCACCTACTATGGGGACAACTTTAGGAATCATCCTCAAACGGATCCAGATGGCCATTAATGGGAGTCTCCTCATAACCTTGTTCACCGCTTAAGTCCCAGCAACCTTCATGGAGACACCTGCCATCTCTGACCAACCCCTGTCTGCTTCCCTTTCTCGCATGACACTTTCGGCCTCTCTTCATACCTGGCATTTGCTCCTTGATCCATTTCCCATGCCCATCAGCTCTCACCCAACTCAGGATGGACTTCACAGATCTGACTACCGAAAATGTCACTCTAGGAATGGAGGAAGAAAAGGAGAAAAGGGAAGGTGAGGAGGATAATCGTGATCTCCCTTTCCACCAAGAAGCCCCAAGCCTAAATCCTGGGGAAGGGAGAGGTGAGAGGAAGCTCTATGATGTCTCCACTGTATTTGCTGAAACTGGTTAATCCCATCACTGTGCCATTGATCTCCCATTTGTGCATTTTTCATAATTTATTTCATTAGTGTATTGCACTAATCCCCCTGACTTTTATATTCTTGTATTCAGTCATCTACTGGGTATTTCTACCTGCAAGTTTAAATGTATCTCAAGTTGTGAGGTTCCCCAAACCTTCTCCCCCTTCTTTATCTGCCTTGGCTACGGTCTTCACCCTTCACCAGAGCCAAGAAATCATCCCAGACTCAGCTTTTTCCCCTCAGTTCCCAAATCAAATGGTTACCAACGATCAATTGTCCCATCAATTTTAACCTCATTGCCATTGAAGTTAACCTCACTGATGTCTGTTCACTCCTCTCCTGCCTCATTGCCATTGCTCAGCCTTCCCTCTCTCACGCAGATGATTGCAATCAGCTTTGTGCGTCCTCCTTGCCCCCAGTGCCCCAGTATCTATTTCATCACTTCTGTCCCAACAAGCATACACATACACACACACTCTCAAATCTATTCTTTCTGACACAGAAGATGGAATTATATTCCTCAAGTTCACTTGTGTCCATTTCACACCTCTGCTTGAATCCCTTCAGTAGTTTCTTGCCTGATTAATCAAAGCCCAAACAAGTTATCCCAGCATCCAGCTTGGCCCCTGCCTTCCTGTACAGCCCTTTTACTGCTCCCAGCGAGTACTCAGCAGCTATGTACCATCCTGGAACACGATGTACCCTTCCTGCTCCTTAGATGAGAATATTCAAAGCGCTTTTGCCCTCTTAACCCCTACCCGATTCACCTGGCAAACTCTCATTCATCTCCCATGATTTGAAACAAATGTTTTCACTCTCTTCGTGTGATGACACATCTCACTTTTTACATCAGTTGTATTGAGGTATAGTGGCATAAAATGAACTGCACACACTTAAAGTGGACAAGTTGATGTCTGAACATATGTTTACATTTGTGAACAATCACCCAAAGCAGGACGATGAGCATCTCTCTCTTCACCCCCACCCCCACCCCCCCGCCACCTGCCCCTTTCCTTCCTCCATCCTCCTGCAACCACTGCTCTGAGTCTGCGTTGATACATGTGTTTGTATTTATTAGAAATTTATATAAATGGGTTGTACTATATACATTCCCTTTTGTCTGGCTGCTTTTACTCGTTATAATTATTTTGATATCAATAGTCTATTTCTTTTTATGACTGAATAATATTCCATTATGTGAATAAACCACAATTTGTTAATTCATTCACCTATTGATAGACATCTGGGTTATTTACAGCACATGGCTCTTTGAATACAACTGCTATGAACTTTCTCATGCAAATCTTTGAGTGGACATATTCTTTTGTTTCTCTTGGGCAAATAGTAAGGTATGGAACAACCCAATCATATAGTAAGTGTAAGCGTAGCTTTGTAAGAAAGTGCCAAATGTTTTGCCAAGATGCTGCACCCTTTTGCATTCCCACCAGCAGTGTGTGAGAGTTCTGAATCCTCACAGCCTCAATGACACTTGTTATTGTATTTTTTATTGTATTCATCATAGTAAGTGTGGAATAGTATCTCATTATCACTTTAACTTGTATTTATCTAATGACTAATAAGTTTCATTTATGTGTTTATTTGCCATCTGGATATCTTTATTAGTGAAGTGTACAAATCTTTTGCCCAGTTTTTAATTGTGCTTTTTGTGTTCTTACTGAATTTAGAGAGTCCTTCATATATTCTGGATACAAGTTCTTTATCAGATATACATTATATACATAGTAATTTACATTTACTCTGAATGACTAATCTTTTTTCTTTTCACATTTTTAAGATCAAGTATTTTTATATTTGATAAGGTCCAATTTATCAATTTATTGATATTTTCCTTTGTGTTTTGATGTCATATTTAAGAAATCTTTTCCTAATCCAAATTCCCAGTGTTTTTCCTTTATTTTCTTTATGTTTTGTAGTTTTAGGTTTTACATATAGGTATTAATGCATTTTGAATTACATTTGTATGTGGCATAAAATTATTTTTAAATGAATATACAATTGTCTCAGCATTGTTTGTTGAAAGACTATCCTATCTCCTTTGAATTGATTTTGCATAAATTTTACCTAATTCTCCTGGTTTTGTAACTTATAACAAAGTATTATAATATTTTGAACTTATAAATCTAATAAAAAGCAGTTATTGAATGTGAAGGACCATGCACATCCTATTCAATTTTTATAGGATGTGGAAGGAAGGAAGGAAGGAAGGAAGGAAGGAAGGAAGGAAGGGGAGAAGAGGAGAAGAAAAGGAAAAGGAAATTGAAAAAAAGAAAAGGAAAGTTAGTTGGAAACTATCAACCAGTCAGCATGACTGAAGAACCTAACAAAACATTTTAGGCTTTGTCCCTATCCCTATTCTGAATAGTTTTCTATTTATTACCTCTGTCCCTTTCTCTGAGATGATTAGCCAATAACCTTCATGGTGAGCAGTCTGTTTGGGGACCCAGCAAGGAAGAAGAGATAGGAGATTTTTGTGCCCACTGCAGGCAGAAAAAGAGCACAGCAGGGTCAGTGTATGGGGACCAACCTTGAGAGGACAGTGACGGAATCCCCAGCACTGCATCAGGAGAGAAGGGACTTGAACTAGAAAAATCCTTTATTTCCCACAAGCACTCTGTGCAGCACACCAGTTCTGGTGGTACATGCACAAGACAGACACCCACAATTCCCTATCAGACAGGTTTTGATAGGTACTGAAGAATTTGGAGAAGGGGACAATTAATTCTGTCTGAAGGATCTCATAAAACTTCTTCAAAGAAGGTCTATCTGAGCTGGAGAATAAAGGAAGAATTTCAACAGGTGCATTTGGAGAAGGGACTTTTCTGGGCATTGCAAGCAGACTGTGAACCCACAGAAGGCCTCTTGCTGTGTACCTCTCCAGTGATATTAGTGCCTGTGTTCATTTACTGATAATTTAAAATCTTTATTCTGTGACCAAGGCAGATGTCTTTGAATACATCTCCAGGTAGATGAATGCAGGGTTAGAATCTGTATGGCTTATGTTTTGCAATACAACTCTTATGCAAGTTGTTTGTTTATTAGATGTTGATGATAGGAATGAGATAAAAATGATGATTTCAATGGCACCATCAACTAAATATCATGTGAAGAAGAAAGAGTTTGATTGCTTCTTGCTTTGGTGTTTGTGATGTTTTAAGAAATGCCTGAATAAGAATGGAAAGGCACATTTGCAATGGCCCACAAGAGATCAACACCTGCCATTCTCAATAAAAGGTCCCTTGTCTGTTGTCATGATACTCTCTAAAAGAGCTGAGGGTGGAAAATTTAACAGTTAACAATGCAGGGTTGGCCTCCAGGGCTGAGATGCCTCAGGCATGCTGGCATTTCCTAGGAGAGCAGGTAAAAAAAGTAGCTTATTATCTCATCATTGAACTGAACTCTTAAATGAGTCAGTTACATAAATACATGCATTTTACTGTAAATGTCAGATTAATCAAAACAGTAACAAATTCAGGTGACAAAAACTTAGGGAGCAGGAGACAATTAGATATCAAAAGTAGACAAAGAAAATAAAAATCATAGCTAATTTTTGGACTGAAATAAACTAATAGAAAATAATTTAAAATAAACTAAACTAAAATAAACTAAAGAAAAATAATTTAAATATTTCCATATTTCAATGTTACAAAACTTATATGCCTTCCACATTAAGTTCATAACCACTAAGAAAATAATTGTTTTAATCCTCTGTGAAAGCTAATAAATCATTTCAGAGAAAGTCCTCAACATTCTGTGGGGGCGGTGGGGGGAGGTAAATTTTCTGAAGATTCTGGCATGTGAGTGACACTTTGTAGAAATTTTGAGGGGATGTACCTGCAACAATAACGAAGATAAGTCGCATTTCAGGGCATCAATTATTGGCTACGTACTTTACTTTTCAATTTTACCTTATTGAGTCCTTGTGAATACCTTTAAGATAGACACATTAATTATATAATTTCATATTGCATGTTATTATACTATTATTTTGCTATTATTATTACTACTACTAATAATATATTGGAGCACATGTCACTTCTAGGTTCTTTGTCAGTGCATAAGGAGGGAATTAAGCCAAAATTAACCCCAACAAAGTCACTTAATTCACACTTTAATGTCTAGGAACAGACACTTAAGACCTCCAACCAGTCATTTATTTACTTCCTCCCTGTCTCTGCTTTTCACCTAGGGGTTCCTTTCCCAATGTGCAGGTCTTTCCCTTCCCCATGTCCCTCCTTCCAGCCACCCCTCACTCTCTTCCTGCTCTCTCCACAGTTGCTTTTTGATAAGTTAAATGTGTACATAAATCAAGTACCTTACCATCTACTGAGCTTCTATGTGTCAGAAACTGTGTTAAGTTCTTCAGATGTGTATTGTTTCTAATGCATAAAACATTTGAAAAGTTTAAAGAAGTGAAAACATGTGTCCAAGATCACAACCCTGACGAAGTTCCAAACCAAGTTTTCTAAGGAATCAATATTATCTGGTGCCTACTATGCTGGCCACCTCCTGGTCACATTGGTTGGTTGGTGTTCTGACAAGGATTGAGGCTAATTTTCTTCACATCCTGCAGATCATAGGTTTCAGCTAAAACTTCAGAGTCTTCAATCCTCAAATAAACAACACCTGCAATTTGGGCACACTGTCACCAGGTGGCAAAAGGTCTTTAATGGTTACTTCGTGATCTAAGGGCGAAAACTATGTGTGCTGGAGTGTTTCCATCACTTACAAATGACACATCTTATAAGCGTGCTGCCCACTCCAGACTATCACTCCCCTCCTTGAAAATGGAATAATCTTGGTACTGTCTTCATAAAATGTGTTGAGGGTTCAATGAGTTAAGGGGTCAAAACAGACAATGTTCTCAATTGACCCCTTCCCCTGGAATGACCTTCTCCCCTAATCCAATAGCCAGTACGGCATTCTGGACTGTTCTTTAACAACTAGGAGTGCACGTGAGCCCTTTCCGTTCCTCTGATATTTTACATGGTTTTGGCCAACCCATAAAATCTAGCCCTTCCCAGACAATTCTCCCATTCTGCAGCCCACATTCCAATTTTAAAATCTCATATGTATGCTATATATAAATATATATATATATATATATATATATTATAATATCTAAATAGCACTAGATTTATAAAGATAACATTTTAGAGAAACTTCTAAGGAAATACTCAGGATTGCCAATACACATGGGATGTTGACTAGGGTACCTGGTATTGTACCAAACACTCCAGAAGCATAATTTTATTTAATCTTGTTAACAAGCCTGTGAAATTGGTTCATAATAATAATATTGTTCCCAATAATATTTCCATTTTACACATGAGAAAATGGGATAACAAACTTGGACCAAGCTGTATAATTAGTAAGAAATCAGCTTAGATGCAAATGAGCAGACCAGCTGCATAGCCCAAGATTTTACACCACATATCTGTGGTTATTCACCTTGACTTTATAGAGCGGTAGCTTGGGGAGCATTTCTCGAAAGCTCTGTACCCTTTCCATGCTCACAGAATTAGAGCCTGAGTATCTTCATTGTCATAGGCAATTGGTTTACACAGAGCTGAGGCCCACTGTGTTGAACTTTCCTGCTTCCCACTAATAATAACTAACTTGGGGTGCAGTTCTGTACCTTTCTCACTAATCCTTAAAATATCTTTTCCCTTAGGATGAGTTCTAAATATTCAGGGAGTTTATATTCAACATCTTGAAGCACCTCTTGCTGCTTATCTGACAGAAACGTGCTTCACCCCCTCTCTCACTGTTAAAAGGAGAATAACTGCCAAAGAGCGAGATAAAAAAACAGTTTCTCTTCTGTGGTTTCCTGTTCCTAATTCTGCTGCATCTTTTTCTGCTCCTCTGTCCTTTTGCCACTTGAAAGAAGTGAAAAGAGGAAAAAAAAAAGATAGAGTAGCATAATCCCATTGAGACCATAGAGTGCCCAGAGGCTGAGCATTTAGAGAACAATAAAATGAGTCTATGGTTTTACCTTATAGAAATGCCAAGTTGCCTTTTCCCATTCAAATCTCTGGCTGGAAGTGCCTTACTTAAAGTAACTTAAAGATAATAATGATTAAAATTAGACAGTGATTCAACCAGTGTGCTTTAGCGATGTTCAGTAGACTGTCCCTTTGCTGCCTCAGGTGTTTAGTTATTAAATAATATTTCTGCTCTCAGCAAATCTAAAGATGGAGGTCCAGGAGTTCTGCGGCTTCTGCTCTGGGATCAGCAGCCATGCTCTGGGGGTCTGGGAGAGGAGACTACGCCCACATTCCCAGGCGCCAGTGAGCCTGGGTGTGATACTTGGAATGACTTTCTCATGTGTCTGGCACCATCTAAGGGTGACCTAATGCCCACATACCCCTCTTTGGCTGTGCTGAACTTATCAATGAGGTGGCATTTCTCCTCAATCTGTGTGACCAAGACTTTTGCCAGCTGTGCTTTATCTCTACTAAATCAACAAACAACAAGTGCTGGTGAGGGTGTGGAGAAAGGGAACCCATGTGCACTGTTGGTGGGAATGCAGACTGGTGCAGCCACTGTGGGGTTTCCTCCAAATATTAGAAATGGAACTGCCTTTTGACCCCGTGATCTCACTTCTGGGAATATATCCTAACAACTCTGAAATACCTGTCAGAAAGAATATGTGCACCCCTGTGTCTACTGCAGCGTTACTTACAATGGCCAAGACCTGGAAGCACCTCAAGAGCCCATCAGTAGATGAGTGGATAAAAAAGATGTGGTACATTTATACAATGGAATACCTCGTGGCTATAAAAAAGAAGGAAATCTTACCTTTTGTGACAGCATGGATGGACCTGGAAGTTATTATGCCATCTGAAATAAGCTAGTCTGAGAAAGGCAAATAACTATATGATCTCACTTACATCTGAAATCTAATGAACAAAAGAAACTGATAAACAAAATAGAACCAGATGCATGAATATATGCAATAGAGTGACAGCTGTCAGAAGGAAGGGTAGTTGAGGGGACTGGAAGAGATTAGCCAAAGAACATATATGCATAGCCCATGGACACAGACAACAGTGTGCTAAAAGCCAGGGGAAGGTGGGTAGGGGCTGGGTGAAGGTGGGCAAAGGAGACATCTGTACTAATGTCAACAATAAAATAAAAGTTAAATCTGAACAAACCGAACAAGACTGACTACAAATGTGAGATCCACCAGGAAGCCAGTGACAGGACATAGCAATGTCTCCCACCAGAGGGTGTGACAGTGAGGCATAGGCTCAGGTCACAGGAAGCAGCTCTGCCACCACCTCTTCCAGCTTCCCAAGGATGGGCCCAAAGCTGAGCTCCACAGAAAACCTCAGCCCCTCCTCAGACCATCTGCACAGGGACTGCCTGATCACCAAAAAGCCTCAGGCCACAACAGACCTGGGGAAACACAAACAGTCCACCTTCAACCTGGCCAGCAAGGGCAACCCTGACCAGTAGTCACTGGCATTGGTGGAGTTGGGGATTTGTAAGTAAACTGTCCTCATCTCCATGACCACCAAATGAACATTCTCCTTCCTCTATGCCTGCTTTTGTATCAGTTTAGATTAAAATATGATGAAAATAGCAAAACAACAAAAAATGAAAATAAAAGCAAGGACCTACAACTAACATTACTCTACCTATTAAAGCTATCATTAGAATTGAAGGAGCAATAAAGAACTTCCCAGACAAAAAAAAGCTAAAGGAGTTTATTACCACTAACCAGTATTATGAGAAATGTTAAAGGGACTTCTAGAAGAAGAAGGAGGAGGATGAGGAAGAGGAGGAGAAGGAAAGATCAAAAGTATGAATAATAAAATGGCAGTAACTATGTATCTGTCAATAATTTATTTAAATATAAATGTATTAACTGCTTCAATCAAAAAACATGTGGTGACAGAATGGATAAGAAAACAAGACTTTTCCACGTGCTGTCTACAAGAGATACTTCAGATCAAAAAACACACACAGATTGAAAATAAATTATGGTAACAGATATTTCATGACAATGGAAATAAATTTTAAAAAGCTATGCTAACAATAGTTATACAAGACAAAATAGACTTTAAAACAAAGCCTCCGACAAGAGATGAAGAAGAACCCAGCAATTCTACCTCTGGGTATTTATTCAATGAAACTCAAAACACTAAATCAAAAAAACACATACTGTATGTTTATCCTAGCATTTACAATAGCCAATGTATGGAAACAACCTAAGTGTCCATTATTAGATGAATATATAAAGAAGTAATTCATATATACAATGGAATGTGACTCAGCCATAACAGAAGGAATGAAATCTTGCCCTGGCCAGGTGACTCAGCTGGTTGAGGTGTCGTCCCATACACCAAAATCTGGGGCACGTATGGGAGGCAACTGATGGATTCTATGTTTCTCTCTCTCTCTCTCTCTCTCTCTCTCTCTCTCTCTCTCTCTCTCTCTCTCTCTCTCCCCCTCTCCCTCTCTAAAAAATCATCACTAAACATATCCTCAGGTGGGGATGAAATTTTTTTTCAAAAACAGTGAGATCTTGCCATCTGCATCAACATGGATAGACCTAGAGAGTATTGTGCTGAATGAAGTTAGACAGAAAAAGACAAATGTCAGATGATTTTGCTTATGTGTGGAATCTAGAAAACAACAAGCAAGCAGAACAGAAGCAGACTCATAGACACAGAGAACATTTTGACAGGTGCCAGATGGGAGGGCGTGTAGGAAAAGGTGATAAAGGTGAAAGGATTAGGAAGTACAACGGGTAGTTACAAGATAATCGTGGCTTGTAAAGTGCAGTGCAGGAAATACAGTCAATAATATAACAACTGTGTACATTGTAAGAAGGGTACTAGATTTATGTGGGCAATCATTTCATAAGGTATATAAATGTCTAAACACGATGCTGTATACCTGAACCCTATATAATATTGTATGTCAACTCTAATTGTAAAATTAAAAAACTGTTAAAAATTTTAAAAGTAAGAAAAATTATCAAGGGGCTAGTTACCCCTAAGTGCACACTGCCACATGTTCTTTGATCAATGAACTTATTTTCTCTGGAATTTTAAATTTCTTTTCTGTAAACTTTAAGGATCATACTAGGTGACTTCTAAAGTCATCTCATAACCTTGTAAAAATATTAACAATGTACTTAACATAATTATTTTCTCTACAGGGACTGGCATTAGTACAGAAGGAAGAGGTACTGATTTGTCAGGCTTTCTTGATGGAAAATACCTTGTTTTAGGTTATCATGAGCTCCATTAGCAAGTGCTGAAAAGGACACAGTACTCTAGGCTACCCCATGAGAAACATGTTTACAGTTTAAAAGAGATGAAAGAAGCATTGTACTCTCCATTATTCAGATGACATTTGGATACATAAGTTTAGGTCTGGCCAATGTAACTTAGAAGTGGCATTGGCAAGCTAGAGCATCCACAGAAAGGCAAAAAAGACAAAAATCTCAATGATTACATATGAGAAACAGCTAAGGAAGCTTGGAATGACTGACGTGGAAGCTCAGCATGGCACATATATGAGTAGTCTGTATGAGAAACTCAGTTTATTCAATGATGTATCAGAAAACAGAATCAAATATAAGGGTTGTAAATTACAAGAAAGAAATTTCGAGTTTGATTTTAGAAACCATTCTGAAAATGAGTTACTCAAAATAAAATGGATTTCATTGAGAAGGTAAATGATTCCATCTCACTGACCACACAAAAGCCGAGGCTGTATGGACAGTGGTCATGGATTTTATTATGTGCATTTCTCCATTTGGACCAAACTCGGTTAATGGACATCTATGGCCCCTGACAAATCTAGACTCTCTGACACTAAAGGTGTATTTTCCCCCCACTACCCAGCAACCAAAAGAGAATTAGGTCAAATCTTTTGCTGATTGAAGAAAGCAGATGATACGTAGAAAAACATTTTTTACTCTTCATTTTGGAAAAGTTTATAATTAATATTTATCCAGAAAAAGATAAAATAAGACCATTCATTTATATTCAGTTTTTCATTTTTCAAAGCCATGTCCATGAAAGGAAGAATAGGGTGTATTTCTTCAATCATTCAGCTGCTTCTTTTCCATGATTACTCCTGATATGGTCTTGACTCTTATAGTTTTTAAATTTTTCATCAGAATTAACACTATAGAAGTGATTTTACATTTTTACAATAAAATAAGGATGTTTTAAAGCAAGAATTACTGTGCTGAAAAGCTACCCTATAAATCAGATCACTTGACATTAGATTTTAAGGGCAATCCATGAAACTGTGAAGAAATAAAATCAATGAGAATATTTGCATAAAATTAGGCAGGAGGTTAGAATACATGGGCATCTGCTAAAGAGACAGATGATATCTAAGCATTTACACTGGCTTTTAAGGCACTGAATGTGATTTGGCTTCTAGCTAGCCGAAGAATTCCAGATCATATCAAAATCTCTTAAATGTAGTTTAAAAATATTTTGCTTTCTCTCGAGATGTTATGTGCACTTCTCCTTTTACATCCAACCAAGAGCCAGCTCAATGGCAATATTTCCCTGCAGCTAATGATCCCAACTTTGTTTGTGAATCATGGTTTCTACCTGACAAAGACAAAAATTGACATGCTTTCAGGACATAAATTAAAAATATAAATGCTCTTTTCAAAAGTTAATAAGACTAAGAGAGAAAAATGTGTCTCCCTGGTAAAGGAGAATGAATTAAAATGATGAATGAAAGAACACATTACATTTTCCTGGTTTTGAATACCTCTGGGTTAGTAGTTGACTAGTAGAGACTAGGCCTTTAAAGAAAAAAAAATCTCCCCAGGGTGCTATTAATACTGGTGAGCACTTTAGGTAATTGGGGCAGGAAGTTCAGTCCAGGCAGAAACACAAAACAAGGGGGAGAAAATTAAATTGTTTGTTTTAAAAAGCATTGTCACATTCATAAAGGAAAGTCATTTGCATTAATTCCAGTAGTTCTAACAACATAACTTTTCCATTTGTGTCCCCCCCAAACTGTGAATATAAAGTGTGATTCAAGATACCCAATTTCTCTGCTTCCAGTATCTTCAGCCACAATCACCTTTCCTGTCCTTGGAAGCCTATTTGCAGCCCAGGACCTGGTAAGTGAGTTACACCCAACTCATCATAATGCTGAAAGTATTGGGTGTTAATTCTCCCAGGGTTACTTGCATTGTAACCGGGGCATGACCTTAGTTTTCAGTCTCTTTTGTACAATTTTTGACTCATCTTGAGGAAGGTGAATAGTCACTTGTAGAACACGGTCTTCTAAAAGTCCTAAAATCAAAACCATATGCAGAAATATGAATGCCTACTTTCAAAATAACAACTACGGTTCTTTCCCTGATGGGAGTTTTACTATGCCCGCTCTGAAACAGTCATAATTAAAAATACTTTATTGACATTTAACACCATGGGAACTCTCTTTGAAGTGTTGTTATGGAGCTCCCCCACCATATTTGACTGTGTGAGATGTGAGGGCTTCTGGAGCCTGACCAATCACATGTCTAATTAACATAGCCATTCATTCATTCATGCATCCATTGAGTACCTACCAAATTTCAGACACCATGCTGGGAAGGAACCAGGCCTGGTCCTTTTCCACAAAGACCTGACAGTCTAAAGTCCAACTGAAGAATTTTTCCTTTTAGTTATATTATGATCAAACTTAAAAGTATAATTCATATAAGAATTTGAACTAAACTATACTGCTTTATTTCTCAAGTCTGTGTATTCCAGAACTTGCAGGGTTTGCTGGTTTTGTTATATAATATAATGCAATATAATGTCAATATAGTCTATGGATAACCATTTTGGAACTAAAGTTTATGCCTCCATCTAGGGTTCAACCTTGGTCTTTGAAGATCTTCTCACAAATGAAAAAGAAATTCAAAATTCTCTGGGATAAATAAACTTCATTTTCTCGAGTTGTGAATGATAAATCTGGTACACTGTTCATAAAACTCATTTAGAATTATAAAAACAAACCTCAATTAATCAAATCCATATATTATGGACCCTAAAAGACAGTCTGTTATTGATTTTCCTTTTCCAATGTGTATAAGGTTATTAAAAATGATAATGCAATTTCTGACAATGTGGGTAGACTTTGAAATAAGTGGGAGAGGGAAAGACAAATACCATGTGATTTCACTTACATGAGGAATCTAGAAAAAGCAAAAAAAAAAGATAAAACAAAAAATGAGCTTATAGACACAGACAACAAATTGGTGGTTTCAAGAAGCAGGGGTGGGGATTATGTGTGAGTAGAGACAAAATTAGCGAAGGTCAGAAGATACAAACTTCCTCATTGATTAAAGAAAGACATCCTGGAGGCATAATGTACAGCATGATGACTATAGTTAATAATATTGTATTGCATATTTGAAAATTTCTGAGAATAGATCTCATAAGTACTCACAATAAAGAAAATAGTAGCTATTTATGGTGACAGATGTTAACTAGACTTATCTTGGTGATCATTTGGCAACATATTAAACTACTGTATCACTATGTGGTATATCTGAAATAAATATAATGATATATGTCAATTATAAAACAATAAAAATCATACATACAATTCTTCTCCTTCTCCTCTTCCTTTTTCTTCTTCTTATCCTCTTCTTCATCTTTATCCCCCTCTTCCTCCTCCTCCTCCTTCCCCTCCCCCTCCTCATCCTCCTTCTTCTTTTTCTGTTGTAAATTTCATAGTGCTGTGGCAAAAACCCACTTAGCAGGGGTGGAGTTGCAGAGTCCCAGGGCCACAGTTCTGCTTGCAAATATTAGGTGCAGACTGAAATATTTAAACATAGGTTCTACCAAATTAGAGAGCTAGTAAAAAGGTTTTCATTTTATTACTTGGTTGTGTTTCTCAGTAAACACAAAGCAATCTTGAGATATTACTTTCCTAATTATATTATTAATCTAGTAACAACATCTTAATTGTCATACACATTGAATAAGTCACTGCTGCCCAATTGTTACTTCTTACAATAATTTTTTTAACTCAATTCAATTCAATTCAATAGTATTTGAGTGCCCAAAAGTCTCAGCTTAGGGATCTGTGCTAGAAAGAACTACTGGGCAATTTTTTATTTGTAGTCACAGAAAAAAAAATAATATCATGTTTTTTGAATGACCTACTTATCAGTTTACATGTACTCACAGGTTGATATTTCAAAAGCAAGGTAAGTATTGAAATATGATTTCTGTTCAGCTGGATGGGGTCCATCTGCAGAAAAATTTGACCAGACCTTTACTGAAAACCACCCACTTTCTGTGACTGAGATAGGCCAATACCTTGGGTGGTCACTGAACTTTCAATTCTTCTTACTACATCCCACAATTCTTTTTGATCCCCCCACCCCATTTCAGAATTCTCAAGTTCAGCCCCTAAGCGGCACCACATGAAGTTACTTTACTAAGATTATAAAAATAAAAGGTAAAAATGTGCACCATTTTCATTCTTATCACAATCATTGTCACATGAATAGATTCTTGATCTGACATTTCCTATTCTTACAGCAGGCAATCTTTGTCACAAGAATAAGTTTTTTCTTAAAAAAAAAAGTTTCATCCATGCTGTGAAAGCCAGCAGCCAAGTCTACGGCCTTGACCTTTTTAATGTTCTCTCATTTGATCCGGCCACCATTTCTCTTCTTTTCTGTTAACACCTTTGGTAACTTAGGAGAAAGAGGTAGAATAACTAGTCCATCAAACTGAGAGTATAAAGGTTAAAGCAGAATAGTTTACTGCCTTTCATAGATAACACTAGCCATTGAGATTCTCATGTCTTGTTCTTGTGACAAAAAAATGGCAAAGAAACAGAAAATGGCACAACATGAATCCATTCTCATGACAACAGTTGTAACAAGAATGAGAACTAGTACAAACAATCTATTCCTCTTCTGGTCTTAAACTTGGAAACTTGTTGCTCTACATGACTATAGTTGGAGTTATTTTTAGTCAATTCAGATAATTTCTTCTTCAAATAATAAATTCATTTAAATGAATTCAATGTTGGAAAAATACCAGCCTCAGAGGAATCATAATCATTTTATTTCTATGCCTCTATAATTTCATACATTTCTCTCAGTTGAGATTATTTTCCTGTAATGTACTAAATTCACCAAACAATAAATGCCTGATATTTTTTCAAAAACAGATTAAAACATTTGACAGTAAAAGATATCACTAATGTTGAATTAATCGGGAAAAAATTATGGACTAATTGGTCTGATTTTCAGTTTCCGCGTGTAGATTAAGGGAGGAGTGAGTTGGCTAACTCAGTGTGGACAGCCAACGCTGGTCACCCCTCCAGATGGCCAATTGAGGCTCTTGGGGAGTAGTAGGGGAAACTTTGTGAGGCTTAGTCAGTCTGCATTGGCTTTCTGACTAATCAAATTTATTGGCAACTCTTACCTTTATTTTTAATATATAGACATCTGAAATCATCTAAATCATTTATAGAGATGCTATACAATGAATAATTATTATTGATGATAAGATAAACCATCTGAGGAGACATTTTTTAAGGAGAGAGACTTTTATTTTGTGTTGAGGAAGATGGCAGAATTATTCTCTGAGACTAATTCTTTGTCAGCAATTTATTTAGCACAAGTTTCTTGTGGGAATCATAATAATTTCACAAGACAATAACATAAAGAAAAATATCTCTTAATAAGCCAAATAAAGAAACAATATAATCCACACAAATGACAAATTAATCACACTCTTGTTCTAAGCAAGAGGAGGCGAAAGGAATGAAGTCCAAATTTAGTGGTGTTTTTTTTCATGAGTTTGGTTTCTGGGGAGATGGCTTAACCAACTATGAGTTGACATCCACCTGTCAGTGCAAAACAAAAAG
The DNA here is from genome assembly GCF_019186645.2 of Phyllostomus hastatus. Taxonomy (NCBI): domain Eukaryota; kingdom Metazoa; phylum Chordata; class Mammalia; order Chiroptera; family Phyllostomidae; genus Phyllostomus; species Phyllostomus hastatus. Next base: position 5,355,563 of record NW_025334017.1, on the reverse strand, counting down.
GCCTCCTGTTGCTAGCGCATGTTGCTAGGGAATGAAGAGGCTAGTGTTGGCAGACAAACCAGGCTGCTCAGAGACGTTGCACTGTTTAGCACCACTGCCCACTGGAGTCGCCTTGGCCAAGGTAGGAGCAAGTGTCTCAAGAGCTTCAGAGAGCTATTTAGGTCATCACAGCGTAGCTTGCTAAGACCAAAATTCTCAGAGTCCTCACAAACTCTCAGTGTTTATAGACTAAATTTCCCTTTGCCCTCACTGCTTCCCCACATGTTTTTACTGATAAGTTCCCAGCATTGTACATCATCACCTAGGCCACCTCGGTGCTCAACACTGTGGACAATAGATGTGGGATGAGAGTACCCTGACACCTTACTTTGCGCTTATATCAAAACAACTTGACTTCTAAAAACAACTTTCTTGGTCTTTGCAATAAACAAGTGGATTAAAACAACTTCACTGAAATCATAAACCAGTATATTTGAAACTATATTAAACCTATACACCACAGGCACCAAGCCCTCAAAATACTTTCATTTCAAAAGAAATGCTTTTATTTATATACATATTTTAAGTTGGAGTGAAACTGAAGCTTTGACCAAAGTTATTGAATCTATTGCTTACTTAGCATTATGTAGATAATTGCTTTAGTTTCATATACCTAATATGTGTTCAATAATCTTTTGTTGAATAAGGCAATAAATGAATGAGAACTCAAACTTCTGTCTTATGTAGCCACCCATGAGTGGAATGCCTATGTGCCTGTGTGCTGTCAAATTTTTAGGGATTTTTTGTATATATGTATATATTTCTTTTCCTCAGCAGAGCTCCTGGAGACAGTGAGAAGACTTGGGAAAGATGACCAGTAATGAGGGAAATCCTGACAGCTCTTCTAGGGTGTGGGCTTATTCCTAGGAGATTGAGACAAATGCTATACCCTGAGCATTTAATCCAAGCAATTGCTGGCTGAATCTAGTACACAGAGCTCTCCAGAGCAAAATGACATTTGTTTTGGTAAGTTTAGGGGATGGACAAGATTTGGCCCTTTCATGGTTTTTTAGACAGTATGCCAAATTTGTGCTTCCCTGTAGTGAACACTGAAAGAGGGGGTTGTTAAGTTGAAGAAATGTTAACAAAAGGACAGCTAGAAGTACATAAAAATGCCCTAGTGAAAACTTGGTTTAAGGGCAGCCTAGGAATTTAACCCCACTAGTAACATTTAACGTGTGTAGTTGCTTCAAAAATACTATGAGATGGGAACCTTAAGACAGAGTTAGTAGTAATCTCTGGAAGGGTTACATTAAAGGAGATCAAAGCTCTAGCCTTACCACACAGCTGCAAAATGAGAAAAGTCTTCTGTGCGACCGAAAACTTATGTCAAATTTTTACATCTGAATAATCACCAGGGGTGACGGTTTCTTTTCAAAGGCTCTAATAAATAAAACTAGTTTATTGTAGGTGACTGGAGTCAGAGTTAATATCTTTCAGACATTATAAAATCTGTGTTCTGAGAGCTGTTTTAGTTTATTATTTTTCTTGTCCTCTAGTATCACATATTCTCTTTTGAAGCATTCTACTCTTTCTTCTGCTATATTTTGAAAATCCTATGTGAGAATTTTAGTATCTGGAACACTTTTTACAGCTTTTCTTCATTAAATGAAAAAGTGAACTGACTTTCAGTACTTTGCTTTTCTGAATTTGAATTTGTTTTAAAAAAGCAGAAACAGTAATATAAAACTCCATTAAAAAACAGAAATGATTATAGTGTGTACAAACACTAACCCATTTTGAAGGGTTCCTTTAAGTTAAAAGGAATCACATTAAAGCAGAAAGATAGCAAGGGTAAAAATTACATAATCCCAGCAAGAGCAGAAGCATTCTAGAATCCGTGCTATGTGCTGATGCTCCTCTGTGCAAATGAAGGCTCCTTGTCCTTTCAGGCAGGACACACTGAGAGACACCCGCTGAGAGAGCAAAGCCTCAGCCCCCTTGACCCAAACTCAGGAACAAGGCCCTGTGTGTCAAGACCCAGCTCTCCTCTCCAGCCTCTCTTCCACCATTGCCCATTGAAATTTGCATCCATGCCATGTGCACCTTACATTTGTGGCTCGGTTTCACTTTTATTTCTGTGACTCTCTTCCTCTTTCTTCTTGCCTATATACTTTCTTTGGAGTATTCAGAATTCAGCCTAAATGTCATTTTATTGGTGAAAACTTTCAAGACTCTCCACAGGTTCAGGCTAGATACTCTTCCTGAGGATTCCATATCATCTAGTGCTTCCCCGAGACCACCCATTAGTATTATAATTGCTTATCTTCTAATCTTATAATCTTACTGGGTTCCAATGTCCAAGACAGTGGGGATTGGAACCCAGTGTCCCAGGCATCCAGCTCTGTGCTCATACAGAGCAGGTGCCCAGTAGTCTTTTTTGCAAAGGTACAAATGAACTCATGAGAGAAAAATCTTCCAATGCCTGCAGCCTAATGTGAGTTACAAAGTCTAAGAATTATGTGACCTGGAAAACACTAGCCATATTAAGAAGATGGCCAGTCAGCACAGATCTGACCACAGAGAACACTAAGAAGAGGATGCAGGCCAGATGAGCAAAAAAAATTAGAATGAACGAACACTAATTCTCCATTACAGCAGAACTTTTCTCTTAAACTGCAAAGTATAGTTTGAGAATAGTTCATTGAGTGCTCTTGTAATTGAGGGTAAGCTCAGGCATCTTTTAACAAATCATTTTATCATTTCCAAAAGGCCTGATTTTAAGCACTTTCTAGATATTAAAATAAAGTGTCTTATAACAGGAAAGACCCCACATAATTATATAAGACTCCTAGAGGTGGAAACATCAAGAAGGGATCCCCTTTAAAGCAAGTTATATGAGTGTCCTGGCTATGACAGTGATTCAGCGTTTAAAACTACCCTCAAGAGTCTCTAAGTGGTGATGGCACAGTTCTGTATTCCAAGTAGGTGGTAGTTACACAAATCTGTGTAGATGATAAAATTGCATAGCACTATTCACCAAAAAATGTGCTAGTTTTGTAACTATGTGTGCATTAAATAACAATTTTGCATTATTTTATAGTAACTATTTGCATTAAGTTTAAATGAGGTCATTTGTGAACTATTTTTATAACGCTCCTATAAAAAATGTTTTCAAAATGCACCTGTGTACTACCAATCTTTCTATTGTGTACAAATTAGATAACTAGCAAAGTTAGCCAATTTCTCCAAGGTTGCTCAACTGGTATATTGAAGAATTCAGACTAGAATCTGTTTGCTATCTCCAAAGAGGTGAACATATCTCTTTACCAATACCAGTAACACACACACACACACACACACACCCCTATTCCCATCTCCCCCTTCACTGCTATCACTTTATGCAACCACTAGCTATTAATGATTTGAAAGGAGAGACCTAAAACCACAGCAAATCAAATGTTGGCAACGACAAGAAATCTTTGGTGTGATTATGGTTGAACAACCACACTCTGAGATACCTGAGTGGTGAGATTTACACATTTGGAACTGAAATTCATATAACACTGGGGGAAAAATACTGAGACTGTAGAAGAATTATTTTAGCAGTATGTAATTCAGAAATGTGTTCTTTCATATGTTCTTTAGGTTAGGCCAAATTTGTTTTACTTTTAAGTGTAAAAATAATTCTATTTTTCCCACCTCAAAATCTTAGGTAATTATTCTTTATAAAATTACATAATTTCCAAATTTTCTATGGAAAAGTCAGAGACCAAGTTTTCCCCCTATAAAGGACACACTCATTTAGGCAAAGCAGTTGCTGGGCCTGATACAGCCCAGGAGGCAAAGGTGATCTCGAATGCACTCAGTGATAATTATGAGAAGCCTCTAATCTCTGTTCTATCCAAGATGGCTTTGACAGCAGAGACACCACTAGCAAGGACAAGATGCTGCTCCTTTGTTTTTCTTTTGATGCTTAAGGCTGCTAACTCCCACTTAAGGTTAGAGAAGAATGTTCTGATGACACTAGAAAGTATTGAAAATGCTCTTATAATTTACAGTCTTTTCTTCTTTTCCTTCAAGGTCTTCTGTGTGGTACTTTGTTCTTTTATGTGATTTGTCTAGAGAGACATGAAGCCTGTGCATTGCAGGCATGAGAAGTGAGAAAAATAAACGTAGTCAGTCAACCAGGCCTGGCATGGTTGGAGTCAGTAATGATAATTGTGAGCATCAGTAAATGAGGGTTGTTGAATCTGACAATAAACCATTGCATTACATTTGTTCACCTCTTTTCTACCCTAAAATATTATGATATGATTTAAAAAGGAGCATGCTAGCAGTTTACCCCTTGATATCTGTTATGACTGAATTATATCCCCCCAAAATTAATTTATAGAAGCCCTCACCCCCAATGTAACTGTATTTGGAAATAGGACCTTTGGGAAGGTAATTAAGCTTAATGAGATCAGAGGCTGAAGCTCTAACCCAATGTGAGTGGTATCTTCATAGTAAGAGGAAGTGACACCATGCGCACATGCACACAGAGGAAAAGTATGTGAAGACACAGACAGGTGCAATCTGCAAGCCGTGGAGAGAGGCCTCAGGAGAAGCCAACCCTGATGCCTTACCTCCAGAACTGGATGGAAATCAATTGCCATTGTTTAAGCCACCCATGATATTTTGTTATGGCAGCCCAAGAAAACTAACACAATATGATGATTCTACATGAAGCTAATATACATTTGAATCAACTATTTTTAATGAGTATTTGTTGTGCCCTCAAAAATAGACTTATATTTTCAATCAATAATGTTAGGAACAATCTACATAAGTGAGAAGAGGGATAAAATGGCTGAATAAGAAGAGGGATAAAAGCTCTTGTCTCCATGGAGCTTTGAAGTCTGGTACAAAAGATGAAAGAATACATGACAAATATTTTGGCACAGAAATTCAGGGACAGAGGAGTTCAAACAAGTTTCTACAATATGGTGTAACACAGAAGTGAGCAACTCATTTTGTAAAGGGCCAGCTAGAAAATAGTTGAGGCTCCATAGAGTCTCAATAATTTTGTAATAACTATAGATGGTGATAAATGGGTACTAGAGCTATCAGGGTGATTATTTCATAAGTTATATAAATGTCTAATCACCATGTTGTACATCTGAAACTAAAATAATATTGTATGTCAACTATAATTAAAGACATAAAAATTATTTTTAAAAACAAAAAGAAAGAAAAGGAAATATTTCAGGCTTTTTGGGTCATGGAGTCTGTTACAACTCTTCCACACGGCCACTACAAGTAGGTAACACTCAACCAACGAGTATGGTATATTTTATTACTGCTCTATTCACAGATGTGGACATTTGAATTTCATATAATTTTATGTACCTTAAAATAGCATTCTACTTTTTCTAATCATTAAAAATATATAAGCCATTCTCAGTTGGCCAGTCATACCCAATTAGATGGATGGCCAGATTTGGTCCACAGGTAATGGTTTGCTGATCGCTGGTACAGTATATAGGGTTCAAAATTGTTTTAGCCACAAATCTCTTTGTTCTAATCAAAGTTCGCAATGAAATTCAATAATTATTTTAGCATGAGGAAGAAGAATAAAGCACTGAGTTTATCTCTTACAGCAATTCCAGGGAATCCTTGGAGACATAAAGATAGTGGTTTAGGAGTCAGAAAACCGGGTTTTCTTGGTCAATATTTAAATACAATATACTACAGTTTTCTCAATTCAAAAGGAAAGGCTTTGACCATATATGCATTTTGTATAAAACATCTATTTGTATGATTATCATGGATGGTCAATTCATAAGGTAGATCATGTCTGAGCTTGGGAGGATGACAGGAATAACTCGCCAAAGTGGAGTCACTTCTGCATCTTTGTTCATGTTATTCTCCGAAGAGTCAGAGAAGGGGAAGGCCCCTCACTGGCAGCCCACGAATACATGATTTCTGGGGCCAAGGCAGAGTGGGAATTCTTTGTCAAGATACAGGAACAAGAAAGTATCACTGCAAGAGAAAGCAAGTCCATCGAAACTTGAGAAAGAAACTGAATTTTGGTAACTGAGAAAATAAGCAAGCAGTATATTGTACTATATATGTTGGACTGCCGGGGTAAGTAGAACTGGATGTATGGAGTAGGGCTGGATTACGGAGAGTGAAGACAATGAGACTGATGAGTTGGTACTTAGGTCACAGGCAAGCTGAAGGACTTTTTATCTGTAACATGGCATAATCCATTAGCCAAGCGGCAACAAACGTGTAAGAGTTCAGACTCTGATGCTACACTGCCTGATTGGAGTCCCAGCTTTTTCATTTGTTGTATTTGAGTTCACACATGTCACCTAACTTCTCAGTGCCTGTTTCCTCATCTGAAAAATACAAATAACAATTGTTTATTCTTTTTGTTCTTGTGAGAATTAAATGACTTAATAAATGTAAAATATATAGTGGCATTCCTGACATATAGTATGTGCTCAGTAAATGTAGATTATTATTATTATACAGAAAGTATTAGACACACACAGGTGTGTGTGCCTACACACAGACACGCATCCCACACTGTACTCAGGAAGTTTGGCGAACAAAGTTTCTTTTTTTTTACAGGAATGATGATTTTTTAAAAGAGTTTATTTATTTATTTATTTTAGAGAGGGAAGGGAGGGAGAGAGAGAGAGAGAGAGAGAGAGAGAGAGAGAGAGAGAGATATCAGTGTGTGGTTGCTGGGGGCCATGGCCTGCAACCTAGGCACGTGCCCTGACTGGGAATCAAACCTGCGATGCCTGGTTCGAAGCCTGTGCTCAATCCACTAAGCTACGGCAGCCAGGGTGGCGAACAAAGTTTTTATAGTGATTTAGCATCCAGTATCAATATTTGGATGACCTTAGGATAAGAAAGAATGAACTAAAAGAAATTTCAAAAGAAGAGTCTATTAGATTAAATAAATAATAGATTGAAGAGAACAACCCAATAAAAGATGACTCTAAAACAGTGATTTTTTCTTTCCCCTCCCCTCCCCTCCCCTCCCCCCTTCTCTTCTCTTCTCTTCTCTTCTCTTCTCTTCTTCTCTTCTTTCTCTCTTTCTTTCTTTTTCTTTCTTTCTTTCTTTCTTTCTTTCTTTCTTTTCTTTTTTCTTTTCTTTTTCTCCCCTTCCTTCCCCTCCCTTCCCCTCCCTCCCTCCCTCCCTTCCTTCCTTCCTTCCTTCCTTCCTTCCATTAGACAGTGATTTTCACCTATTGTGCCTCAACAGGCACACTGGTGTTCCACAAGAATTTTTATTTTTATTATTATTTTTCAGCTATTTTATTTTGTATCTATTTTATACATTATTTTTACTGTATTTTTTCATTACCATTTATCCCCTTTATACCCTTTTCCAGCCCCTCCACCCTTGCAATTACCAGCTGCAATAACTGACTGTCTACCTTAGTCCAAGGCACTGAGATCTTTTCCCTTAGACTGTCGAATAAAAAAGTGACAACAGCCAACACAACAATAGATGTCTGATGTGAATAAATCAATGTATACTTTTTTTGATCAGCAAAAAATATAATGTATATTTTTTGGTGTGCCACAGAATTTTAGTAATTAGTTTACATGTGCCCTGAGATGAAAAAAAATTTGGAAATTGCTGCTCTAGGAGACTAAGAAAAATATAATGTGATTACCAAATGGAGAAGTGGTAAGAGAAAATTATTTATAAAGAAAGAGCACTACAATTTTATGTATCATGTTTCAAATGTTGCAAAATTGTTTATAGGTATTTCAAAGACATGAGATTGGAGTTTGGGCCAAAGTTTGGGTCAATGAAAAATACAGTTGAACTATAAGACATGTCTAATCATTTCATCAAGAAATGAAGTTAAAAATGAATGGAAGTCTAAAACTTTATAGAATGGCAAGCATTAGAAAACAAAGGCATATAAATAATCCATGAAAGAAAACAAAATAAAATAAAAAGGTGCCTACAGAGGAGTGGACATGCAGGAAAGGGTCATATGCCAGAGGCCATGCAAGGAGACCTTGTTTAAGGAAAGTAAATTTGATCAGTGTAATAGTTTCCATTGCAATAAAGTTAAAAAGAATGACAGCAGAAAAGATAACACCAGATTTTGTAATAAGTGATTAGATATCTATAGGTAAATATATTAAATAAATTTGTTGGGATAAAAATCATTTTGCAGAGGGTTTGAAAGAATAATGTAAGAAATAAAACATGTAAGGGAAAATGGACAATTTAATCCACTTTAGATAAATAAGAAATTGTAGGTAATTAGATGTTGTTACTGTCAATGTTTTTCTATTTGATACGCATGGTCAATAGGAAAGATGTTAAAAGCCTCACATGATCACCAGCATATGTCAGTTTCATTTTTGACAGAGGCTGCATGGCATCTCCTAATACCCATTTTCCCTTTTTTTCATTTCAAAACTCTGTCTTTCAGTTGAGTATACTCTCAGCCATATAGATGTAGTACTACATTTCCTAGCTTCCCTTGCATCAAACTGTAGCCTTTGGACTACATTCTGGCTGATGAAATGTAATCAGTACAATGCTGTATTTTCAGAATGTCTTCTTAATAGGGAAAAGAAATCCCAACCATGCCTTTTCCTTATTCTTCCAACCCGAGACAGATGTACTGCATTGAAATCATCTTAGATTTACTCAGGTAGGTGTGGTGAAAGGAAACAGCCTGACTTCCTGATGTCTTCAGGAGTATCCCTGAACTGCTCCAGGCATCTGCATTTCAACTTCCTTAGTATGAGAAAGAAGTTTCTTCTATCTTGTTTTAGCAAAATAATTTGAGTGCTTGCTATTATATGCCAAACCAATCTTCACATTTAATCAGTCATAAGCAGGAGGCTCTAGGGGCAAGATGGGGGAAATGGGTAAAATAAATATATTCACATGGCAATCTGAGTGTACTCCACAACCTGCTGTGTTTATAAAAGTTAGAAACAATATGCTCTCTCAAAAAGCCAGAGGAGATGGAAGGAATCTGTACCAGTAGGGCTCCTGGACTAAGTGAGGTAACACTCTAAATGTAATGAAGGTATTGTTTATCTAGACATGCAAAACCAAGGGAAGAGTACAGGATTGGTGAAACGCTCTAGAACTAACAATAGTGGGAAGTCATGACCACTTCTAGGTCTGAAATCAGAGGTGGGAGCAGTTACTGAACCTGGATTTGACTGTAATGACAGAAGCTCTGGCCTTCAGAAGAAAAATGCAGTGACACTGGCCTGTTGGGGAGGAAGGCAAAGGAATGAGAACCCCAGGATCACCTTATGCCTCTGATCTCCTAATGGGGCATCCTGGGAGAACCCACCGATGCCAATTTATTATGTTCAGCTTACCAAGAAAAAGAAGTGAAACTAGAGGGAAACATTAGAAATTATTCAAAGTGTGAAAGTGGTATGAAGATAGTCATGGTGCAAAAATCTCTGTATGATGTACAGTGAGCAAGTGCATTACCTGAGGCTGGGTCCATGGAAAATGAGTAAAAGCTGGGACCCAAAATATTCAGCAGAGTAAAGGAGGAAATATTTTCATCTTTCAGGATCAAGAACATAGTCATACAGTCAACTGTGCTAGATGTTTCTAGATTATTCTACTTCCACTTCTTAGATCCATAGTGACAAGTTTTGACATTCAAGGTACAAAAAATATTCCTCCTTGTAATAATGCCAGTCAGTTCTTCTAAATAATTCAGTGTGACTCTACTTTTTAAAGCCATCATGTGTTCATAATACGCAAACTTGGTGTTAGCTGTTTTTTCCACACCAAATTTACTCAACATTGTAAACAAGTATTCAACTAAGGCAGACTACAAAATAGTTTTGGCTCAAAAATATCAACTAATTAGAACACCTTCTTGGCAACCATTAGATTCCAAAACTTTATCTTCTTCCTTTCAATTAATAATATTATGGAAGTTGTTTTTAACTTGAATGTTTCAATTTAAACCAGTCCTCTTTGCTTTTTCCTTTATGTATCCAAAGGAAATTATATATAAACATAAACATGGATACAGGGATATATTGAGATATGTTTATGTTTAAGGAGGGGAATCATCTTCTCATCACCAACAATGACTTTGAAAGAGAAGAGGGTAAAATGATCAGACTCCACCTGCTTTCATTTTCTAGATATAAGTAGCATACAATTTAATAATTTCCAAAACCATTTACTGATTACCCACTGTGTGTTTGACATTGTTCCATATTCAATTATTTTTATATTTGGCAGAATAGAGGATAACAGATGAATATATATTTATATTTTAAAAGATTATCTGAGAATAGACTCAATAACCCTGAAGTCAGGGGAAATTATAGTAATGAAAGCCAAGTATGCTAATTATACACATACACACACACACACACACACACACACACACACACATTTGTATGTATGTATGTATATGTAATTACACACACACACACACACACACACACACACACACACACACAAATGTATGTGAGGAAACCCTGTCTGTGCAGACAATTTCAATTTTAAAAATTCGTGGCAAAATCCGTGGGCCCATGTGAGGTACAATGAACTATAAATGAGGAATTTCAAAACCCCCTCTACAAGAAGCAGCAGCAATGCTAATGCTCTAACCAGGCTTGTGTTGAAGCAATATTGATCTCTTGCCTTTGCATTTCCTTAGCCCCATTTATTTTGTGCCGGTTGCATCACTGATTGTGAGCTGCATTATCCATGGTACCGGGAACATTGGTTTCCAGTGACACTCTCCAAGGTTGTTTTGGTGTTTCCTTGACAGTGGCCATAATGCCAGTCATCCAGAGCATGTAGGAAAATGTAATTGCTGTGTCATTTTCTGCTCCTGTTAAATTTACCTTTCTAAATTTAGAACATTAACTTAGAACAACACATCTTCCAACCATGTCCTCTTCTGAATGCTTTAGACCATACTCACTGCATCTTATAATAGGATCTCCTTCAGTGTTTACCCAAAATGCAGGAGCAATGTGGGTGGAGTGAGAAAAACAATGGGTCAGTCATGCACAGCTGAAGATCAACTAAAGAGCGCACAGCATCACCACATCTATTGGAGACAGGAGAAGAAACTGAAGGGCCCATTAGAGTTGTGTCAGATAGGCCCTCAAAACAGATAGGTGGCCATCCTGAGAGGGTATGGAACCTGGAGAGAGAAGGGGACTGCCCTGTGTGTCCTCTGCACGTTCCCAGATCCATCAGGTGCTGCAGTCAACCCACTGGCCACAGGTGGCTTAAGACCAAGGAAGACCTCTAAAATTCCTCCTGTGTCTGTTTCTATGAGAATCACTTAATATCAGCATATGACCTTGATTTTTTGTGATGGGCCTAATTTGTATGATCACCGAGCTGAGAAGATCTCTAGATCATACATGTGGAACCAGAGCCAGGCCAAGGCATCAAGGTTGAGTCCATAGGAGCAAAGCTGATGGGTGGCGTGGAGAGTCGAAGAACACTTAGAAAGGCAGATGGGGCCTGTGGGCCATGTCCAGATTCCATGCAACCTGCATAGCTGTCACCATGGGACATGGCCCATTTCAGGCAGGGGTCAGGGATAGGAGGATGACACAGACATTGTAGAAAGATGTTGCATTTTTGGATTGGGGGCAGGGCCCTGCTTGCTTGGGTCTAACTTTGGGCTGGTCTTAAACTAGCAAAAAACAACCATAAAAATAAATTCCCAATAAACTCTTCCAGAAATAGAAGGAAGGACTCCTAAAGTGCCTAAGAATTTTCCTAAAGTTCTATCCACCCGTGTGTCCTAAGGAACCTTTGAGGAACTCAGATACACTGGCTTGGGTGGCCCAGCAAATTCAAATCACATTATCACATTGAAGCTTCAGTACAATGACTACGGCCATGTGGGAAAATGCATTCACTTCCCACATTTAGAAATTCCTTCTGGGTCTTTCTAATAGCCACTTCTACTGATGTTTCTCCTACATTACCCTGTGCTTTCAAGAAACATAAATATAGTAACCTGGACAGTGTGCTGCACTCATATGTGAGAAAAGAAAAAGAAAGAGTCCAAACTGTAAGAAGCTGTGGAGTCCTTCTTGATGAGCCCGTATGAAAACATTGAGCAAAATATCAACTGTCATTGACTGGAAATCCTTAGCAAAAGTGTTTAGGTTAATCTTATTTATTTAACTCTTAGTAAACCAAAGGTATTGGGAGAATCGTGTGTTGTGATGATGCAGGGTTAAGTTAGTTATGGGTAGGAACTGAGGAAATAGCTTTACCAATCTAGCCTCTGCAGAAATCCTCTAGGATTTCATGCAGACATGAAAAAAACCACACCTATTTGGAGGAGCATTATAATAGGGAACACTAGCAGTTGTCCCCAAATTGACGATGAGCATGTGCTGTGTCCCTGACAGAAAGGAAGCTCCTTGCGATGGAGTTGAAGGGCACTCACAGTAGCCTCTAGATGGAGTCCACAAGCAACTGCACTGCAGACATTTTCACACTTTAATCAAGATCTCTTTACATTACCAGCTTCTCGAAGAAGGTCTGATGGGAAAATAGTGGAATGCAAGCCCAGAATATTTCATCAGCTGTTTTGTGCCAGACTAAATTTCTTCAGTTTATATTTAGAATACTTAGACTGGCAAGAAGCACTGAAGAACAGCACTAAAGTCGTTTTTGTGCAGATTACAGTACATCAGTGTCACACAAATCACCAAAACTAAGAAATTCTAAGAATTTTATTTATAACATATTTTTTTAAATTAAAAAAAATAAAAACACTGAGAATGCAGCAGAATTTTCTTGGTTGACTAGTTTTTGCTCTTTAAGTTGACAAGAGATTTTTAAAAAAGATGTTTCCATTTTTCTTACTAATTAGAGAAAAATAAGTTGAGTCCATCTGTTTTTTTTTTTTCTAAATGAATTGATGGCATCTCTTTCAGGATTTCTATCTAAACTGGAAGAAAAAAAAAAACCAACCCTTTGTTTTCTGAGCAGGAAAGTAGCCTTTTTAAACATAGTTTTTTCATCACACTTCATGAAAAAGAGTAACATAGGCTCCCTTATTTATTGGCAAATATTCTTTTATTTCATTTATGCTTTCAAGGGCTTCACTGGCAATTGAAGACGAACTATAAAATTTGCCACCTCCTCCCCAGAACAGTTTATGAAATCTGTCAGCAATCTGTATAATATACAAGAACCTTAATTATGAATCAATGTCACATTATGAATAGAGGTGTTTGTCGTTAATGCCCTCAGTGCTCGGTAAGCAATAGCCCTGTCACCAAAAACATTTTCCTTTCCCCAGCACTTACCCCAGGATGACCACTTTTGTTAGGTGCACACAGAGTTTTTACTTGGTCTTGTGGCCAAATTATAGGGAAATGATGCGTGATCTAGGGAAGTTTTACATTGCAAAGAAGCAAGGATGTTCTTACTGGAAAAATGAAAATCTCCCGAGACTGTTGGTGACTGACACTATATTTTATCTGCACACTGAAACAACACACTTATCAAATGAAAGGGAAAAAGAAAAATTACAAGAGATTTGATCTCTTTTATAGCTCTAATAGTAAAATACACTATATGATTAATGAACCTGTCAGTTGTAATGGGAAGAATATGTAACAAGTAACTGTGCATTACTCGTTTGTGATTATATCTTTTATAAATTCAGCCATGTGTAGTGTGATAAGATTAACTCTTTACAATTTTAAGGTAATGCTATAAAGTAAGTTAAAAACCGAAGTCTGTTCTATTTTTGCCTCTCTGCCAATTGTTAATGTGACTTTTAGGAACACATTTCCTGCAATCGATAATTACTCAATTAGCAGCTTATTAAGTTTATATGTCAATAAATTTCATTACCAGGTGTCTGAGGCAGGAAAAAAATGCTCTGGCACTTGGTGCATGCAATATTTCTTTGAAAAAAATTATTTTTAAAATGTGCTCTTTGCTGGATTTATTAGCCTATATAATATTCATAGAATTCAAACCTAGACATGTAACTACCATTACTCAGAAATATATGCAAGGCTTAAGTTAGGAAGCATAGCTATTGAGAATATCATTTTAGTACAGATGTGTTGAAAGAAAGAAAAGAAAGAAAGAAGGAAAGGAAGGAAGGAAGGAAGGAAGGAAGGAAGGAAGGAAGGAAGGAAGGAAGGAAGGAAGGAAGGAAGAAAAGGAGGGGGGAGGAAAAGGAGAAGAGGGAAAGGAAGGAAGGGGGAAGGGAAAGGGGAGAGGGAAAGAAATTAAGCCAAGCACTAATGGCAGCAGCAAGTTCAAAGGAAAGGAGTGAAGAGCTAGTAAAGACAGTGTTATCAATGAAAGAGCTCCCATATCTGCCTCTTTCTTCAAAGTTCCTGATAACAGAGCAAAGTGAGCTCAATTACATTATTTATGGAAAATAGAAAACAAAGTTCCTACTTGTTCATATGTTTGACATAGGAATTCCATAATTCATTGACCAAATGGTCCTGGAAATGGTTTCTGTGGTCTCCATATTGACTTGTAGGAAATGTAAGGTCATAAGTTATACATGAGGATCTCAACATTTAATTACCAAACACATGATATTGGTAGTCAGACCTGCATGGTGTGATGGGTGACAAAAACTAAAAAAAATCACAGGGTGTACCTGTTGTTGATCTACTGTGGCATTGTCCTGCCCTCTCCCCTAAGCTGGCCTCAATTACCAGAGCTTATTTACTTTGATAGATGAAAAAAAAATGTTGCAAAGAAAGAAAGGTCAAATTTTATATACTAAAATAAAGGAAGGGGGAGAAGGTGGAAGGAGAATGAGGAGGAGGAGATGGAGGAGAAGATGAAAAATTCATTGAGCTTACTGTGTTCCAAGTTTCATTAATATCTTTATGTGTATTGTTTTATTTAATATAATTTCCATAAAAACAATGTGTCATTCTATTCACATCTTCCCATGAGAAACATGGCTTAGAACAGATGTGTCACTTGCTCAAGGTCACAGTACTAATAGGCAGCAGTAAAAAAACCTAAACCTGAATGAGCTGCACTAGCCCTTAGCCATGACCAGCAGAATGAGATTCAAAAGAGAGAGTTTCTGGGGGAGAAGAAGCAAGTGTGCAGGGGTAGTTGGAAGCTCCACTTGCAGAGACAGCCAGAGGGAAGATGCAGTGGAAAGCCTGGGGGAGACAACTAGGAGAGGCTCTGTGGTGCTGAGAGCAAATCTCAGCTACCTCACCTTCCCCAGGCCACACACTCATCACTTATACACAAAGTCACTCTTTATGTGCTGCCTCTTCCATAAAGGGGAATCTGTTCCTCATTTCTTCCACAGGCCAAGACACTCTAAAGCATTTTGAGCATAAAGAGAAGACCTGAGTTGTGTGCTGGTGGTGCTCCCATGTACAGTTGTGTGGGTTGTGCCCTGCACAGCTCTAGGCTAGAGACATTCTGCAAAACCACACATGGCAGTGCTTCGCCCTGGTGCGGTTCAAAGGGATCTCTGCCACCTGGAGAATTCATGTTATTTCTCTGATGCAAAAAGGGCATGAAAATTTCTACCTCATGGAAGTCTTATGAAAATTAGGGGGTATTACATCTGGAACAGAAGTGGCTATTGAATAAATGTTACCAGTATGACTCTCTTGAGAGAGTTTAGTGTCTGGGATTTGATTCAACTGTTATTTTTTAAGATCTTTAAAATACGGAAGTATTAATTAAGTTTAAAAATATGACATTTCTACATGCATTGAATATATTCAAAATATAATTATGTATGTATATATATATAACATATATGCAATTGACTAGTCCAAAGTATGTCCACAATCTTAGAAGAATTATTTCAAATTATATTTTGGCCAAATATTGGGAGAATAGGGTCTATTTCTGGGGTCAGGGAAATTTCTGGAATGAGATGATAGTTAACTATTGGAGTATTGCCAATATAAGGAGGGTGAGGAGGAGAAGGTTGAAGAGAGCATGAACAAATAGGTTGATAAAGCTAAAATAGGGCAAAACACCAATGAATTCATTAAGCAAACACCTAAAGGGAGTAAGGAATACCCTGTGGCAGCTATAGGACAAAAAAAACAGTCCATACGGAGTTTTTTGTAGCCCTGGTTGAGACATTTTATGCAAATACACACATGTATAAATCAATACATTGACTCTGATTTTTGCAAATTGTCTATTTTTATAAATTATGTGTTTTATATTTATTAGTTATCTTAAACCTATCCACTGAGGCACCCAAAAACTTATAAAGTTCCCCTATCAAAGGAAAATTCCTTAAGTCAAAACCATACATAATAATACTCTGGGAAAATTGTAATTTAACTCTAGATCAATTTCAGCTGTCTAGTTACTGCACTCTGTGATTTTAGTAACAGAATTTTCCACACTTGTGTAATCTGTAGATTACAGTTTATCTGAGGTTATTATATATAACATACACCATGCAATTAATGATTCCAAACTCAACAATAGCTTATAACCTTATCATTTCCTACAAATTTACATGGAGACCACAGAAACCATTGTCAGGACCAGCTGGTTAACAAAATGTAGACCTCCTATGCCAAACATAGGTGAACATGCAGGAACTTCATATCTGAGATAATAGGTCTGCCTGGGATTCATTACTATGCCCTTTATAACACCTGGGGATACAGGTAAGTTTGGGGACTGTACATTTAAAAACCATAGCGTACACTTACTGAAAATCTTGGTGCAACAAAATAATTGTGTTTGGAATCTTTTTTTGTAGACTACTGAGTAACATATGAAATACATGCAGTATCTTTTTACTCTACAATTAACCAAGTAAAACTGAAACTGTAATTACATAAAGATCATCCTTTTATTAAAACTTTGTAAAGTAGCCCTGGCTGGCGTAGCTCAGTGGATTGAGCGCGGACTGGGAACCAAAGTGTCCCAGGTTCGATTCCCAGCCAGGGTACATGCCTGGGTTGCAGGCCATAACCCCCAGCAACCGCACATTGGTGTTTCTCTCTCCGTCTATCTCCTTCCCTTCCCCTCTAAAAATAAACAAATAAAATCTTAAAAAAAAAAAACTTTGTAAAGTATATGATTGTCTAACCACTATGCCATAGACTTGGAACTAATATAAAATAATATTAAATATCAACTGTAAGAGAAAAATAAAAAAAATTTAAAACCCAGTGTTTTCAATTTGAAGTTGAGCCCACCTTTAGGACAATATTGAAATCATATTTCTTTTGATGGTATCTTCTTCATTTCCTTCTTTCATCCCTTACCCCATGGCCAAGATTCTATTTTGTGGTCTTTACTTGCCTCAGGTTTGTACATAAAGAAAGGTACGAAATATGCATTTTAATCTGCAGTAGTGGTTCAATGATAGCCATCACTTTCTTTTATTATCAGCTATTATTACTTGATAACAAAAATTCTATTGAATAAAACTATCAGTATTCAATATCTCATGATTTCTCGATAGTACACTTTTTTGATTTGCTATCTTTTAAGCTTTTAACTTAGGCTAATTGCCCTTCAGTTCCCACCACTGACTTTTCCCCATTTGAAAAAGCGTATGTCTTTTTCTGCTTAAAAACTCTATTCAGGTTTATAAATAATGGAAGTAGTTTTGCAGTAAGTTAATTTCCAAATGACTAAGAGGAAGAGTGTTTGTATCTCCTAGAGATGTTAATTTCTCAATAGTTTTGACTAATTATTTTCTATTAACTATAAATTTGATTGCATTTCTATTCACAGTTACCATCAATTTTGAACATTACTTGCCCGTGGATCAAACAAAATCAGAGTCCTAGAATTTTAATGCTATAGGTTAACAAATATATTTTGCCTCTATTTAAGAAGCAGTATTTTCCATAACAGAAATAACAAAAACTATATGTTATATGTTTCTCTGAATGTATTGCATTAAAAAAATGGTGTGAAAATTGTATCAAGTTTCCTCCCACAGAAACCAAGCTCTTTACACCCGGTTTAACAGTTCATAAACTCTCCATGTTGAGATGGATTGATATGCCCAAGTGTAGAAATGAGGATTCTGCAGTGTAAATGACACTCAGTCCTGGCTTCCTTCACAACATTTCCATAGCCACAGGCAACGAAACGCAAGGCCTGTTATGTCCTCTTAATATGCAGTGTCTGTGGGAGAAGACAGTTTGGACTGATCCTCCTTTTAGGACACTAGTATGATCAAGTTTCATCATACTATATTAATATAAAATTACTTTTCAGTTAAAACTCAAAACTTAATAATTATGGAAAGTTTAGGTTTTTCCCTTCTCTGTATTTTCTAAATTGTTTGCAGTAAATATACATGTCTTTTAAAATGCCTTTTTAAAAAAGATTTTATTAAATTATTTTTAGAGAAAGGGGAAGGGAAGGAGAAAGACAGATGAAAGACAAGGAGAAAGAACATCTATGTGAGGTTGCCTCTCATGTGCCCCCTGATGGCGAACTGGTCTGCAACCCAGGCATGTGCCCCGACTGGGAATTGAACCCTCAACCTTTTGGTTCACAGGCCAGCACTCAATCCACTGAGCCTCACGAGCCAGGGCTAAAATATCTTTTTTAAAGTTTCATTTTGTACTTTATAAAGAAGCCAACAAGAGCTCTTTAACTGTTTCTAAGTATATTAAGAGAAAAAGAGTCTCTCTCTGACACTTTTTACCAAATGTGTTCTGCCAAACTAATCCTTCCCCATAGCATACAACAGCCGGAATCAAGGGGTTACACTTATAAATCTTAATTTCCAGACAATTAGGTATATAGCCAACTTAAAAATTGCTACCATTTTCATTAATATTTTTTAACCAGCATTGAAATGTCACTTTTACTCAAAGTGGATCATGGAGCTTCTCACAGAGAATGGCTAGAGCATCATCATTTTGCCAGTGTTATTGCCATCACAGCAGGATATGAAACACACCTTGAAGAGATAGGGAACTGCAACAAGCAGTATCCATTTCAAGAGAATTCTGTTGCTGTCAACAGAGAAATCAGAGAGAAATCAGACACACAGCCAAACTGAGACCCCTTAATGACAGACATTTACAAACTAAACTTCTCTTCCCTTTCTTCTGTGTTGCCCAGTCCCACTGTCCGCCAACCAGTCAGGTCTGACAGCTACCCCAGAACCCTCCCTTCCCTTGTTCACAGCAGTTAAATTAAAACTGCTTCAATAAGATATTCACTGACCTAACACAATGTTCATAGTATATTACAAGGCAGACTCCAAACTTTATGTACATTATAATATGTATCTATTATAAAAATTATAATAGTATAAAAATTATATGAATAAACATACACACTGAGAAAAATGTGAAAATACATTTATACATACATAGGTGTAGACATTTATATGTAAAAACACGTGTGTTATATTGTTTACATGTACATATTTATATTTGTATATTTCTGTTAGGTGGTTAAATCTATCTGATGGAGTTATGTTGATGTTGATTGACACTGTCCTCTTTTTACTTTTCTATAGTCACCTCAATAAACATATTTCACTTGTAAAACAGGGACATATGTCTATCGTAATTATCTCTCCATTATCTAGAAACAAAGTTCCAAACTTTCTAGCCCTCACGCATATTCTGCCTGTTCTGTCCCTGACAACACTACATATATTTTTTTCCTGCAGCATGTATCTTGTGTTCTATTCATTATTTTCCTCAGTGTGGCATGTTCTTTCCTGCTTCAATGCCTTTGCATATTCTTTTTGCCTGGAGTGCTATTTTTTTAAGATTTTATTTCTTTTTTTTTAAATTGTTGTTCAAGTACAGTTGTCTCCATTTTCCCACCACCACTTTCCCCTGCCCCACCCTCAATTCTAGCTGCTTTGTCTTTGTCCATGGGTCCTTTATATATGTTCCTTGATGACCCTTCCCCTTCTTTCCCCCATTATCCTCCTCCCCCTCAATTTGTTCTTTATGTCATGTCTTTGGTTATATTTTGCTTGCTTGTTGGTTTTGTTGATATGAAAGGATGCTCAGCAACACTAGACATCAGAGAGATGCAAATTAAACCACAATGAGATACCACTTCACACAGGTCAGAATTGGCCATCATAAACAAAGCAACAAACAACAAGGGTTGGAGAGGTTGTGGAGAAAAGGGGTTGTGTAGTACACTGTTGGTGGGAATGCAGACTGGTGCAGCTGCTGTGGAAAACAGCATGGAATTTCTTCAGAAAACTAAAAATGGAACTGTCTTTTGACCCAGCAGTTCCACTGCTGGGATTATATCCTAAGAACCCTGAAGCACCAATCCAAAAGAACCTATGCACACCAGTGTTCATAGCAGCACAATTTACAATAGCCACGTGCTGGAAGCAACCTAAGTGCCCATCAGTAAATGAATGGATCAAAACACTGCTACATTTACACAATTGAATACTATGCTGCAGAAAGAAAGAAGGAGCTCCTACCCTTTGCAACAGCATGGATGGACCTGAAGAGCATTATGCTAAGTGAAATAAGCAGGCGCCGAAAGACAAATACCATGTGATCTCACCTATAAGTAGAGTGCTATTTCTTACCTTGTCCACCTGGCAAACTCATGTACTCCATTCAAAACCCAGAATTCACCAGATATTATTTCCCCTTTTGCTCCCATACTGATTTTTGCAACCTTCCACCATCATGCTAATCTACCATCACATTGCGAGCTGCTTGAAGTAGGCGCTGTGTTTTAGTCACTTTTCTTCAAAAGTGCTGAGTAATAGGCACTTAAAAGTATTGAGTAAATGAATGAGTGGGTGAATGAATAAATTAGTAAACTTTATAGGGGTATGTTAAAGGTTGATGTGATGAAGTTTATAAAGTATTTAGCAGAATGCCTGAACATAGTGAGTGTTCATGAGATGAGTAGCTTCCATTGTCATCATTACTGTGTGATATATTCTCATCTGTTCTACTTTGAGCATTGGGTCTCTTCGTTGTTGGACAACCTGGTTAAAAGACAACATTGATGCGCGTGGGTCACTGGCCAGCAGTGACCACGGAACGCTGCGGATGGCTCGACGATAAACATGCGAGAAAAAACATGCACAGAGACAGACCAGTTTCTGTGGGGAAGTAGGGACAAAATGGCCAACCCCCCTAGTGGGGAGCGCGCCGATTTACAGTCCATACCTGCTTTTATTGGGCTCATTTTGCCTAATAATTCAGATAAAGTACAGTACTCATTAGGCTGTAAGACTTTGAGGAACAAACTAACTTCCTTCTTGGACCCCTCTCATTCAACTGAGGGCATTCTAAACAAAGAATGTTTCACAGTAATTTACATATTCTTTCTTAGGCCTTATCACCCGGGGAATCCGCCCTTTTCAGCACAGAGCTGCACCACCCTGTCATTGTTTCAGGCTTAGGTGGAGCAAGGGAACTAAGGCAACTGGGAGACAAGGAGGTTTTCTCCCAGATGCTGAGAACTTCAGGCTACGTCAAAGCCAAGGAGTGAGGGTCCATCACCCCCTTTTGCTGCAGCCTCCCAAGTCCTTCTTTTGGGGGGCCTCCCAAAGTGATTGTGCCTGTCTTAGTTCGTTCCCCCCTTGGGGGATCTTACTTGTCTTTGGCTAACCGACCAAGCTTTTTAGGGTTCAGTTATGAATAAAGCAGCAGAAGCAGCATTCCTGCCAGGGAGATAAGCTTTTGTCTCCTTGCTGGCTTAGGGTTCCAAGGGTGTTCCCTTAGCCTTAGCCTAGGTGGGGATTTCAGCTCCTGATACCAGTCAGGGTGGTTCCCAACACAACATAACAGTACATTCCATTGAATTAGTAATTCTGCACATATTGGGTCTTATTATTCTATGGGCTCAGGATAACCAAAGAAAGACAGATGGAGGAGAGGGAAGATCTCAAAAGCTGATGTTTTTTTAAAAAATCAAGTGGGCTTTCATAAATAAACCAGTAAGAGGCAGAAAAAATAAGAAGCAATTAATTTTTTAAAAAAGCTTTCATCCTAATACTTCTATATACTTTTCTCAGGAAGCATATTGCCCTCCTGATTACTTTTCCCACTTTTTTTAACCCTTCAGTGTTCAATATGCATGATGTGTGCGTGTGCTCATGTTATAATATAATCTACCTCAGTACCTACTTCCCCTATCTCAACCTAAGTCTGGGTCTGTCTAGAGTTCCTCGAAATACCTAACAAATACCAACAACAGTTATCTACTGACTTAAAGGGAATTTTATAAGAACAATAAAGTGTAAACATGTTAGGACTAGAGTGTATAATGAGCTCTTACTTGAGTAGAGTAGAAAGCTGACTAATGCGAAGCCTTAAAAGCTTCTCTCTGCAACTAAAAAAGCCATGGGTGAGACAGTCTTCTTCACTTCAGACCCAGAGAAATGGTACCATCAACATCATTTTGAAACAAGTACTCTCCAACCCATGAATATTTTTACAAATACTTTTCCAAAGTTATTTCTGTTTGTTGCAAGTCACAAACTTATTTTTTCCATATATTTGCCTTTGGTCTTCCTATTCACCATTGACTTTGGTAACAGATTATTTGGATTCAGTCCTGATACAATGCAATTCTTTCAGGTTACTTATTTTAACATTTTAAGATTTAGGGAAATTTTCTACTTGAGGAAAAACTTAGACTTTCTACATTGAGTCTCTTAAATGTATTACCTATTTTCTCCATTTCAAATGTTTCTCCATTTCTATTAATTTTTTTGCTATCCATTTTTCTGTTTTCTTTTCTGGAACAGTGAATATTCTGCAATATCTACAACAAAAGAAATAGTTTATGTGGCATATCATTTCACAGTATAGAGTCAGAAGAGCCAACACATCTATAGGATATCTTCTATTATTTTTAACATACTAGTTTTATGAAAAATGACGGATTAATCTGGAAAAATTGCCACTTCATTCTTCACATGCTGTGTCCCAGACATTGTTTGTACTTGTGGGTGCTGATGATTATTTTATGTAATTTCTGATGTTTTATAAAAGTGCCCCATAATATCGCTCTAATTGAGATTCTGGCAACATGTTCCTTTGGTTGTTGAAATGCTTACTGAACAATGTCAAGTGGTTGTTTTCAGTCTAAATTCCAACATGAAAAAATGACCAAGTCATACATGTCTTTCAAGTGGGATTCTAGTTCCCCCAAAAATTACTCTCTAGCTTCTATTCAAGAACATTAAATAAAAGTCATGTACATACAGAGAGTGTCATCATTTGGACTGATACATAAGTAGTCACGGAGATAGGCATAATTTGAGAAGCTTTGGGCAGACTCTCTCCTTGGAAATATCTGTATCTGGAATTTCATTATATGGAAATAAACTGACAGATAGCAGAGTAACAGCCTTTAGAAGTGAAGGCTGAGAAGATCACCAGGTAGAAGGTAAGAATCCTGAAAAAGGAGCTAAGAAAATGCCAAAGCCAGCAGTGACTAACACTGAAAATGATTTAATCTGAGTAGGTACCCACCAAATATTTTAAGCAGTCTGCTGTGCTGTCGGTAGTGGAAATTTACATTTTGAAATTTTGACCTAATCTGTGAATACATACAGGTCTTTAGTTTTAGAATTTTTAGATATGTTGAAAAGTAACAATGTAAATCTATATTTATGCAAATACATTCAAATGTATTAAAACCAAACAATGTTGGCTTTTTTTCCCCCTAAAAGGAGTACTCAACAGATTCCTGAGACTGTAACTGCAGAGAACAACTTGGAGACATTCTCAATTAAAAGTAATTATATATTCAACATATTTATGATTAAGTAAATGGATAGCAGCTGGCAAGGGCCAGGTTTCTCACTGTAGGAAAGGAAGTTTACAGATAAGCAAGGAGAGAAGGCTATAGTGATCGATGCGGCAGTGGATTAAAGTTGAAGACACCAGCATGATTTCATGTTTAGCTTAATACAGATACAGATGGTCACATATACATATGAATGTATTTATAGATATGTGTCTATACACAGGTTAGAATTCACCCATATTTCCTTTCTCTGTTAGCTGAGGTAGCCAAAAGCAATGACACCCCAGCAGCAAGGACCATACCCGGAGCCCAGAGCATGGTTTATAACACCCACTCAAATGAAACAAATCCCCAGGGCAAGAGCTGAATCTAGGACTGGAGCAAGACACATACAAGAAGAACCTGGAACATCTCACAGTGCCAGGAAGTAATGGGGTTATTAAAAATAAAACATGGTGCAGCCACTGTGGAAAACAGTATGGAATTTCTTCAGAAAACTAAAAATGGAACTGTCTTTTGACCCAGTAGTTCCACTGCTGGAATTATATCCTAAGAACCCTGAAACACCAGTCCTAAAGAATCTATGCACCCCAATGTTCATAGCCGCACAGTTCACAATAGCCAAGTGCTGGAAGCAACCTAAGTGCCCATCAGTAAATGAATGGATCAAAACACTGGTACATTTACACAATGGAATGCCATATTTTTCAGACTATAAGATGCACATTTTTACCATATTTTTGCTTCAAAATATTTTTTCCTATTTTCCTCCTCTAAAACCTAGCTGTGTCTTATGGTGTACACCCCAGATGTACCTAGGTTTTAGAGGAGGAAAAAAGGGAAAAAATTTTGAGCAAAAAATGTGGTAAAAAAGTGGGTCTTATAGTCTGAAGAATATAGTACTACGCAGCAGAAAGAAGGAAAGAACTCCTACCCTTTGCAACAGCATGGATAGATCTGGAGAGCATTATACTAAGTGAAGTAAACCAGGTAGTGAGGGACAAATACCAAATGATCTCACCTTTAACTGGAACCTAATCAACAAAACAAATAGGCAAGCAAAATATAACCAGAGACATTGAAATTAAGAACAATCTGACAGTAACCAGAGGGGATATGGGAGGAGATAATGGGGGGAAGGGGAGAAGGGTTTTTGGGAACTACTATAAAGGACACGTGGACAAAACCAAGGGGTGGAGTGGAAGCAAGGGAGGGAGGTAGGGATGGCAGGGTGATGAAGGAGTGGTGGGGGGTAAATGCAGACAACTATAACTGAACAACAATAAAATAATTAAAAACATAAAACAAAAAAACAAGGTCTGGCTGGTATAGTTCAGTGAATTGAGCACAGGCCTATGAATCAAAGGGTCACTGGTTTGATTCCCAGTCAGGTCACATGCCTGGTTTGCAGGCCAGGTCCCAAGCTGGGGGCATGTGGGAAGCAACCACACATTGATGCTTCTCTCCCTCTCTCTTTCCCTTCACCCCTCTCTAAAAATAAATAAATAAAATCTTAAAAAAAAAACAGAAACAACAAGACAAACAATAGTAAAGGAATGCAAAAGAACATAGAATCCACTGAAAGTGTTCCCATGGTCAAATCAGGAACAATTTGAACAATAAAATAAATAAAATAATATTGGATTATAATAATGAAACTATAAGACAAATATTGGTGCATGTGTATTAATGTAACAACTATTTTTATAAGTAAATAAATAAGGGATAAGAAACAAAATTTCAAAATAATTTATGTAGATACTCCAACCCACTGGTTAAGTGAAAGCCGTACACAGAGACTTTTTTCTAATGTGTATGGTCTGAAAGGGAGGGAAATGGAATAGACTTACAGTGGAAAAACCTGACGACACTACTGTGCTGGGTGATCAAGGTCAGCATCAAAAGTGATCAGTCATGTTAATAATAGATACCATTGACATAATGTATGATGTGGTCTGCCTTTCCAAAGCACATAACCTCAGTGTAATCAGAGAGAGACATTAGACAAATCCCAACAAAAACACCAGATTTAAATTCCAGTTAAAGACCACTGAAAAATACCTGACCAATACGACTCAAAACTGTAAGAGTCACCCAAAACAAGGAAGTCTGAGGAAGTGTCACAGCCAAGATGGCCTAAGGAGACATGAAAACTAAATGTAACATAGTATCTGGGTGGGTTTTGGAAGAGAAAAAGACATTAAGTAAAAATTAAGAGCATCTAAATAAATATGGACTTTGTAGTAATAAAATACTTAGAAATAAACTTAACTAAGAAGGTGAGAAAAGACTTGTATACTGAAAACTACAAAACATTGATGAAAGAGATCAAAGAAGCCCCAAAATACCAATTATACCTCAATAAAACAGAAAAAAAGGACACACAAAAATAAAAGATGTCCCATGTTCATGGATTAGGAGACAATATTGTTAAGGTGTCCATATTACCCAAAGCAATCTATAGATTCAATACGACCCCTATGGAAATTCCAGTGGGTTTTGATTGCAGTTGATCTGTAGAGGAGTTACATGTACAGTCATGTGTAGGGACAACCACAGTGATGGCCTGTTCTCTACAGATTAGTAACTACTGGTTTTAATAATCAAGACTCAGTTTCTTCCCATACTGGGTAGCTTAGTTGATTAGAGCACTGTCCCAATATGCCAAGGTTGTAGGTTCAATCCCCAGTCAGGGCATATACAAGAAGCAACCAATGAATGCATAAATGGGTGGAACAACAAGTTGATGGTTCTCTCTCTCTCTTCCTCTCCCTTTCTCCCATCCCCTATCTCTCTCTAAAATCAATAAATAAGAATTTTTTAAAAAATACCCAGCTTCTGTGATTCAGTGTCTAATGTATGTAGCCTGCACAGATATTTAAAAAAATATATAGCCTTTGCAAGTAGGCAGACTTGGATGCAAATTTTCAAATCTCTTCCTTACAACTTAATAGTGCAAGCTATCCAAAATCCAAACATCATTTCCCCTTCTGTAAAAAGGAATGATAACATAGCTTATTTGTGTCTTAGTGAAAATCTTACCACACACACACACACAGACTGCACAGATAGATATCTAAAAAGATAGAGAAGAAAGACTAGATAATTAGATACATAGATAAATAGATAGATACACAGACAGATAATGAGAAATAGGATAAAAGTAGAACATTATAAATACTCAAGAAACAGATTTTGATATTATTACTATCCATGAGCTTCTCTGGAAGCTCTATTAATTACCCACTGACTTGCTTTAACTCTAATTCCTCCCATATTCTATCACAAAAAACTTGCGAGTGTTTTAAACACACTTGCGAGTGTTTAAAAGCTGCGTTTTGATAAGTATTGTATACTTCCTCCCTGGCCTCTATGAGGTAGAAGATCTTAAAATTCCCCTGGCAATTCAATGAACCAGCCTTTGCAATCGCCCAGCAGCACAGGGCTACCTGCACTCTGAGCCGTAGAACTGCCGGCCAACTCGAAGCACCTGAGCTCCAGGGCAGGAAATCTCTGTTCACTGTAGAATGGTGACTGCCTGGAAGGGATGACAGGTCTTCCTCTCAGGAGAACTCTGGGTATATTTCCAGGCCCCAAAACTAGAAAATTGATGGGCTTGATGTTGTCAAGTATTAGAATAATACAAATTGTAGAACACCTCTGTCTATAATATATCTCATAGTTCTAGAGGCCACAATTCAAGAAAGGTAAAATGTAAAAACGGAATTTAAATTATCAAGAAAAACAAGGATTTAGGGCCAGAATTCATTAGTCACTGAAGTCAAAGTAATTTCTTTTTAAGCATTCATCTCTGAGTCCCATTAGATTCCAGGGACCATCATTATAGTAAGATACCATTAGAAGTTCAAATAATACAGTAAAAACACATTTATTAATGACAGATATGTTATGCTTTATCTATCAGGTTATTTCCAGACATGCAAACAAAAAAAAGATTTTATGGCTTTTTTAATTGCCATGCTTCTTAATTCCAATTTTACTGTGTGGTCACATTGAAGCCACTTAATTACTGTTTCCGTTCAACACATCTCTATTCCCTAATCCCGCAGTGGTATATTAATAGACTCTTATAAACAGAATTTCTACTGACTTCCACTAATGTTGAATATTTATTCTCACTGTAACTAAACACTGTAAAATGTTAAAGGGAGCACTGTATAAGAAATGCAAAGACATTTGTTTCTTTGCTGATACAAGCATACATGATGAGTCGTACATAAATAGCTTTGTCTCCAGAGAGTTACCTTCCCCGCCTTGCCCTTATGGTATGCATGGCGTACAAGCTGTGTACTTTGGGAGATTTTATTTTTCCATATTATTTCACTCCTGCACCTCCTACACAAGGCAAGGAAATGCCTGCTTTCAGAGAACATGACGTCAGCATCACAAATATGGGTACGATATCATCTGAGATATTTTCTGAAGAGCTTGTGAAACAATTTTTAAAGTTCTAATCTCAAAGGTTGATTCTCTAAGGTAGGGTTTTCAAATTAAATTTATTGAGGTGATATTGGTTAATAAAATTTATAGGTTTCAAGTGTACAGTTCTATGATGAATCATCTATACACTGCATTGTGTTTCTAAGGTAAGTTTTAAAGACCAAACACTTGAAATTTCCAGCTTTGCTGATTCTTATTCCACAGTGAGAGGTAAGGAGTAAAGCACATAGCTTTTCAGAAAAAGCTAAGTGCTGAGAAATAACTCTTTCCTCCTTGAACTTCATTCCTTAGACTATTTTAGATCTTTGACATGGCTAGTTATCATTAGAGCATATCCTAGTAGAAATAAGTTACAGAACTAATAACTTACAAATGTCTACCAGCTAAGCAGAGTGCAGGGAAGCAGGCCAGGGGTGGGAAAAAAGTACTTTTCTATCTTAATATTTAGTCATTCATTCAGCATTCTTTGAGTGCCTGCTTTGCTAGGCACCTTGCTTGACACTGGAAACACACTACAATTTTTATTAGATTAATTTGCCTCACATTAACTATAATAAAATAATATAAAAATCCTGCATTGTAACATTTAATTTTTAATTATCAGGTTATCCCCAATGATCTCTGGTAATATTATCATTATGTTCTTATACTATCATTATTTTTATTATTATTATTTTTACATATTTTATTTATTTTCTTTTAGAGAGAGGGAAAAGGAGGGAGAAAGAGAGGGAAACATCAGTGTGTGGTTGTCTCTCACATGGCCCCCACAGGGGCCCTGGTCCACAACCCAGGCATGTGCCCTGAGTGGAAATCAAACTGATGACCCCTTGGTTCACAGCCCATGCTCAATCCACTGAGCTACACCAGCCAGGGCTATCACTATTTTTATATTTCTGTCATATTGTTGCCATGTTATTATTATCATCATCATTATAATTCAGCAGCAGAGTAGTAGAGCCAAGAGGATAGATCCTGGAGTCATATCGTCCAAATTTTAATCTCAGCTCTGTCACTACATCACTTAACCATTCTGCATCTCATTTTCCTTACCATATATAGAGACAAAATTAGGACTGCTCTAATTATAGCAAGATTAATCTAATATAATTGTTTTAAGAAAAGAACAAACCACAACTTGAAGTAGTGGCATATAATAAACACTACTCGGCTTTTAATAAATAATAGCTACAATTGGTTAGAGATGAGGAAACTTAAGCTCATTTGGGTGGAGTGACTTGGAAGAGCTCCCCCGAGTTGACATTCACACCAGAGCCCATAGCCTTCACGCACTTTGAAGTCTCCTTAAGTACAGAAGTAGAAACACTGAAACAAAGGAGGTGGCAATATGTGTTTACATAGCACCTTCTATCCTGTTAGTGCTTTTCTATCAAATTTGCATTTCTATTAAAATACTTTTAAAAACGCAGCTCAAAATGTGGAAAAATCAAGGCACTCAGGAATATAGTTTATGAAAAATTACCAAAAAAGACCATAGATAAATTTCACTTAGTTCTCCATTCCTCTGCCTCTGTTCCTATCACTGCAACACTTGTCTTCTCAAAACAGCCCAAAAGGTTTCCCATGGCTGCAGAATCAAGTCTCAAATCCTTGGACTGACACTCAAGGTCTTTCACAGTCTGACACCATCCCACCCACATCTCTGGACAGCTGCTCTGATTATGTCAAATGATTCACAGTCCTCCAAACTTCTCACATTGTCCCACGCCTCTGTCTTCTCCATGTGCCTCAGCCCACAGTCCTGGTTCCTTCCCACCCCCACCAATGCTTAGCAGAACCCCAGTATCCCCTTAAATGTGGTTGAAATGTTGGCTTACTGAGAACTTTTCCTCAAACTCTCATTCAAATTCAAGTGTGCCTTCTTTGCATTTTCATATGCTTTGCTTACACAACAGTAACACTTATTTCACTTGCCATCCCTTGTAGATGGTTTGTATTCTGCTCTTCTCTGTTGGTCACAGCAGAAGCATTTTCCCTGTGATTATTTGCCCTCTAAAACCCCTGGAACAATGGCTGCAGGGTATTACATCTAAGAGGGAGGCTGTAATTTACTCCATCATTTCATTGATACTGAACACCTGGTGTTCCATTTTTTCACTGTTATAATCAATGCTGCAATAACATAATAAACCGTGTCTTTGTGACTTTTGCAAATCTCTTGACATTTTTTAAAAGATTTTATTTATTTATGTTTAGAGAGGGGAATAAAAGGAGAAAGAGAGGAAGAGGAACATCCACATATGAGAGAAACATTGATTGGTTGACTCTCACACCTGGGGCCCGAAATAGCAACCTAGTCATGTGCCTTGACACGGAGTCAAACTGGCGACCTTTCACTTTGCAGGGCAATGCCCATCAGCTGAGCCACACCGACCAGGGTTTGTGGAGACTTTTTGAAAATTAATTTGTGTGAGCTCTTTGTTGTATTTGCACCGAGTCCTTACACCTGTTTGTCTCTCACCATTCTGGGTGGTCATTTGTTTGATGGACTTGTTTTCCCACAGCACAATCCTTCATGAAACAACTGCTGTCTTGCTTCCTTTAAACTACCCCTTTTCTCTCTCTCACATGTACACACGTGTGTAATTGCTGCTTTGTTTTCCTTTTTTATTTCATAGTGCTATTGTGCAATCTAATAAAATAATTGTGATATGCTTTGAAATGACATAAGACATTATCCCTCCCAAAGATAATGTTCATCACTAGAAGTAACAAAATATTTAAATTTATTTTTTTCATTTTTTCAGTTTACTTCATTTTAGTTATAGGGAAAGAACCATATGTCTTCCAGTGTTTTTCTCATTGGCTTCTTAAATAAAATTTATCTTGTAAAATAGGCCAAATGAATAGGGGAAAAAGTTTCCCTCTGTACTGGAGAAAATTATGCCATACTTTTTAAACACTCAAATTTCCAAGTTATCTTCCTTAATATTTATTCAGCAATATTTCATTACTCCCACTTAATTGTAGCTTCAAAGTATATAATGCAAAATGGAAAATATCTGTTTATGAGTCAATTATTTATTTATAGTTTTGTTGCTTTTAATAAAGCCTTTGAATCTAGGCCACCCAATAGTTTTGTAGACTAATCACTTTATATTTCTTGAGAAAAATGCTTTGTTAAAATCTAGTCAGATGTGTTTTCAGAAATTAAATACTAGAAAAGTAAAGTTTCTTTTCTAAAAATATAATCTGTGCCAGAGACCAAGTTGCAAAACATCCAGAAAGTTTTAGACTATTAGTAAATATTCCAGTGACATTTAGATTAATCAAGCTACCAGAAAGACAAAGATAATAATGATGCAATTCTTAGGTAGGGAAAAAAGAATTAGAAGATAGCTTCTAAGAAACATATAATAAGAAAAAAAATATTTAAAAGGTCGAGGAGAGACTAAAAGCAGAAAGTCAAAAAACTCAAAGGCAGAAAGGGTCTCTCCTTAATGCTTACACACAGAAAGCTCTCAGTTTTCCCTTGTTAGAAGAATCAAGCAGAAAAAAAAATTTTTAATTCTTTAACAGAAAAAATAACCTGAATAAATAGTTCATCACCTGGACATGCTAACAAGAGGGTCTGAAGCTTCTTCACCTAAGGCAAGGAAGATACACGGCAGTTAAGCTTATTCAGTCCTTGTGGGAAAACAAATCTATACTAACCCCTGTTTATAAGATATAACCATTGTAAAATGAGTATTTTACTGTACCTGAGTTCTTTTATTTCTTTACATCAAACTCCAGTTCCGGTTTTATCTTTTTAAAAAAATACACAAAATGAGTAATTTTAGCAAAGACAATGTTGCTATTTTAACAAAGTACTATTATATAAACAATCAACAACAATTAAAAATGCATGCTGTAATTTTGACTCAGGTGATTTGCATGCCTAAAGAAGCCTGTCTGTTAGAATTGAACACTTAACCTGGCAACACCATCCACATAATGTTAGTTCACTCAATTGCTGGCTTGTAGGAAATATATATGAAATTATTGGCCATGCCCATTTGAACCAGTGAAGAAATGGCAAATATTAAAAATTCTATAAGTTACTTGCTTCAGTGGGCCTTATTTGTGATCTATCTTCTCAAGAAAAAAAAATCAGCTTCTTAAAGAAAGTATTTGTGCATACATCTGCTAAAAGATCCATCTTAGTCAGAGGGAAATATAACCAGATCCAAATTTCCAACCAGGATTTAAGAAATCAAGTACACACCAGCAGGTGGCAATTTGGTAACCACACACATATAATCTCTAGTGTCCACATTCTCTTAGGCATATGTCATATGACACTGACTTGGCATTGCAGATGCTATTATGCTTATTTATTTGCTATGAAATGGGCTGATTTTACTGGACCACATCTCTTCGTACATACAGAATTCCCATCGAAGTAAAGAACCCTTCTGTTTACCATTGAAGTTTATCATCATTCTGTTTATCATAATGAAGTCAATGGGAGCTCTGTGCACACAAGGAATGAAGCAGCCAGCAAAATCAAGCTCTAAATACTAGAAACCTGGAGAGAGGCCAGTGATGAACTGGCATGAAAATGGAATAACCATCTTGCCTTTACAGCTGGTCTCCTGAAACGGAACGGGAGAATATGAGAGGACGCACAGCAGAAATGATGCCTCTGCACAGCATTCAGGCTCTGGGCAAACAGACCCTGGAGCCGGGCGGCCGTCAATCTGCTGCGGGATCCACGGGACCACTTCCATCAACCCTTTATGAAATTAATTAATCAAAGTGAAAACTAAAGTGGTGCAAAGGTATCTCTGGAAAAGAGTGCATCTTGCAAAGAAATGGTAAGTTCAATAATTCAAAAGGAAACAGTGGCTGAAGAGATGATCTTAGCCACATTACATCACGACGTCCCTTCCAACCCACCCACACCCACCACAAACACTCATTTTCTGAAGGGCAAGATTGTCTCAAGGTCTTATCGACACTAACTGCATTACCCAAGCACAGAGAATACAATCAGATCTCTCCCCTTCATAATGTAGATGTTGTCTTTTTAAAGCAAGTTTGATTATATTCTGAATAGGTCAGTCTGTGTGCCTGACATTTCTCCTCAGTTTCCTGTGACCTTTTAATAAGAATGACTTGGTTTTGCACTGCAGAAAATGGAACTGTCCCTTTTCAATCAGTGAATATGAGAAGCACAGTGTGAACATATCACATTTTCTGTACAGCACGATTACTCCTGCAACAACAAAGTGAATGAAACCCAATCATTCTATAAAGACATGTGTCCTATTTGGCTTTAATTTTACCTTTTTCTGCCGCTCATTCCCATACACTTGTAAATATTTAAACAAACGTGCAGTCACATTTGCTCAGGGAAAGTAACAAATTAATAAAATCTCTGTTGAACAAATCTGACTTTCATAATGTATGCTTAACCAGATGTCATCTTTGAATAGCATTGCAAAGAATTATTAACATGGACCTCCCATGGTTATAGAGAGACAATTATCACCAGTGATCCAATTTCTAAATTTCAGAAATGTTCCTCTTTATTAGGTTCCAGCAACAGACAATTCAACCAGACAGACCATCCATGCCTGGATGAACAAGAGAACGGTCTCTGCCCAACTCAAGAGGCTGGAATTGCTGCGCTACAGGAGCTGGCCCCCCGATTTCCCACAGGATGCTGGTCAGTATAGGAACTGTCCAGTCCTAGGAATGCAGGGTCAGATTCTCTGCTGAATAAATGTGTATTGGAAGGACACAGGTACAAGTTTTATTCCCACAACCGGACTGGGTTTCCTGATGTAGTGATGTAGTTACACATGACTACCTACAGGAAGGTAAAGACAGAAATGAAAACTAACCTAGTGTGATATTAGCAAGGAGCACCAACCACCAAAAGATATCTGGGAAGCTGAACTGGAAAGTGAGTCAGATGTATGTATGTAGCACTCACATAGCAAGACATGTGGTCCCCTGGGTTCTGTTCAAGGATTCTACAAGAATGGTCCCTGTCTTCTTGGAAGCAGAAGGAGAAGCAGATGATCAGGAAGCAAGTAAAGACACTAATAACAATATAATTGCAAATTGGGGTACTTGAGGGGAAGACTATTACTAGAATGGGCTAGTGGAGAAAAATAATCTAAATCAGAAGTTAAAAACTTCTTCTGCAAAGGGAAAGATAGCAAATATTTTGGGCTTTGTTGGCCACATTTGATCTCTACCACATATTTTTATAATCTGTTAAAAACATAAAGATTATTCTTTCTTACTTCAAGGGCCTTACCAAAGCAAGACACAGGCCAAGGCCAGCCTGTGGGCCATAGTTTGCCAACTTCTGCTGGCAAAAGAGAAAGGTAGGAACTCCAGAATAACTATGCATAAAGGTTCAAGATGGAAAATCAAGGCCCTTGTAGGTGAAGCAACAGAGACATGAGACTGGGGAGGTGCGCTGGGCTCAGCAGTCTCAATGAGAAGTTTAAACATCTTTCTAAAGGCAGTGGGAAGCCACCAGAGTTGTCGATTAAAGGTGATATCATGATCCAGTTTATTTAAAAGGCTTGTTTGTACCAGTGTGGAAAATTTGCATCAGTTTTTTTTTTTTTTTGCTGGACAGGCACCAGAACTCAGTGAGAAGAAAAGGAGAAGGGGAGGGAGGGAGGAGGCAGGGTGTGGCTACTGGTGTTCCTTCTCCCAGCTCTTTAGGACCTGGAGAGCCCCTTGCAGGGATGTGAAATGTATCTCCCATCTGGCTGCTTTTAAGACTCTTCTGGTTGGTCTACTGTCCCTGGATATCATTTCTTATTCTTTTAACTTTCACAGAAGCCAATTTTGAATTTAGAAATATTCACTTATTCTAATACGGTTGTTCAACCAGCAATATATTTAAAAGTGTGAATGTGCCCATCTAGGAGTAAATCTGCATGGATATGCAGCATTGAATGAGTCAGAGAGAAAGATTTAGGAGATTGTGGTTGTCCTCCTTTTTGCCATTTCTCCCCTCTTCTCCTGTAAAGAGAATTAACCTGATTAGACATGCCTGGAGAGAGAGGAAGCAGAAATCAATTGTTTATTGTCTCCAGGATGTGACTCACCATTTCCACCCTCATATTCCCTGCTTTGCTTGAGGATTTTTTAGCATGTTTTTGCAAAAGTCTCCCCTACTATAAAATTGAGCCCAGGCTCACCTTTTCCATGAAGTCTTTCTAGAAGACAAAAACACTAGCCGGCTTTCATCAATTATTCCCTATACACACTTGTGTTTGGAAACGCAGTCGTGGATTTAGCCTCTCTTCTTGGATTTGGGTTCTGGTTCTTACTTTCCTGTCCCCTCTCTTATCCATGGGCATTAAATTTCCCCCTGAAAGGTGGCCCAATTTGATACTTAGAAAAGTATCAGAAATTGGGACAGCCTCATAAAAAAGAATGAAATCTTTCCATTTCAACAGCATGGATAGACCTAAAGGGTGTTATGCTACATGAAATAAATCAGTCACAGAAAGACAAATGCCACTTGATTTTACTTACATGTGTAATCTAAAGAATGAAGCAGCCCTGGTTGGTGTAGCTCAGTGGATTGAGAATGGGCTGCGAATCAAAGGGCCACCAGTTCAGTTCCCAGTCAGGGCACATGCCTGGGTTGCAGGCCAGGTCCCCAGTGGGGGACACATGAGAGGCAACCACACATTGATGTTTCTTTACCTCTCTTTCTTCCTCCTTTCCCCTCTCTCTAAAAGTAAATAAATATAAAATATTAAAAAAAGAACAAAACAAGAGCAGCCTTAGACATACAGAGAATAAACTGACATTTGGTGGAAGGGAGGAGCCTTGAGGGTCTGGATGAAAAAAGTGAAGGGATTAAGAATTACAAATTGGTAGTTACAGAATGGTTATGTGGTTGTGAGTACAGTGTAGGAAGTATATTTAATAATATTGCAATAACTATGTATGGTACCCGGTGGGCACTGGAAATATTGGGGGGGACACTTTTTAAAGTGTATGAGTGTTTGACCACTATGCTGTACACCTGAAATTAATACAAAATAATATTGAATGTAAACTGTAATTCAAAAATAATATTTTAAAACTAAAATTAAAAAATAAAAAATGTATAATAAAAAAAGAAATAGGGGCACCCTCAAGAACAGATGTTATTAATTCAGTATCAACCCAAATATTCCAAGGGAGAATCTTCTTAAAATATGTTCCCTAGTAATCCAACAAAGGCTTAGGCAATTCCCACCTCTTTTTTTTGTTGAATGAAACCATTCAAAGCATCTTACGTATGATGTTATTGTCCTTAAAGGCCCTATAAAAAGAAACCGTTAAATTTGGTCAGATAAAGCTAAGGCATCTTGTACTCAAACTTTCTCCCTTGGAAACTATAAAGTAGATAACGTATTAAAGACCCTGACCCTGTTCAACTTAATTTGCCTGATTGCTTCCAGAACCTTTTGACCACAAGATCCACTTTTCTTCAAAAACATACTAGTTCCTCAAAACACTTTGAGAAATGCAAAGTTCAAGCATTGCCCCCAGCAGGCCCAGGGAGGTGTGGGGAGTGCAGGGAATAGGGGGAGGGAAGCAGCCGCTATCCCAATGGTATGACCCATTAACTTTTTATTCCTTGTCAGACTAACTCCTTGAACTAAGAAAATAACTTTGAGTTGGTCAGGGGTAGTGGGAGGAAAACAGTGTTTCCAGCCTTGGTCTCTTTCCCTGGAAGGTCCAGCAGGGCTGCACAGTGATGTGTGGACTTGTGAGCGGACAGGTCAACAGATGGATGTCTTGTCATTGTCAAGAGTAAACAAATGGCTATGCCTAAATGAGCCCCAACCACTAACTGCTAGGTGTTTGGTGGGGGGAGTGAGTGGGTTGCCATCCAGATGAGAAACGCACGGTAGGGTTGGTGTTTTACAGAAAGCAAGAGCCCTTTGCAGCAGGCAGAACTGGGTTAGAACCTAGGCCTCCCCCCAACCCTTTCCAGCTGTAAGGTTTGTCCTGTCGGCCCTGTATTTTGTGAAATGGAATTAGTGACACTAATATAGAACCATTGAAAGTATAACATGAGCAACTTTTCTCAAAATAACTCATATACTGCCTAGGAGAAACTCTATAACATCTGAAAGAACTTTATCTTCATGGATCATCCCTGAAATTTAGCCAAAATGATCACTTTTCATCTCAGATTCAATTTTTCCATACTGCAAATTTAAATCAAGTATTAATTTCCCTCATTATGCCCTAATCTCAACATACTTTTATCCTATCCATCTTATTTTTTAAAAAAATAGAAAAATATTCAACCATACATAATTCTTCAGAAATAAATGACAATTTCTGATTGGATTTAAACTGATGACATTTTGGCTCAATTATACATGGGTAGGTATTGGTTTAAGTTAATTTCAAAATTACATATGCATTCTATAAATATAAGGATTTTTATTAAACATCTCTCCTGGTCTTGTTTTATTTTTGGTATTTGTTTCATCATCAAAAACAGGTGATACTTTTTATATAATGTTAGGCTTAAGATAGAAAGGGACTCAATTTGGACAATGAAGAGATAAAATGCCTGGTGGATAGTCATCAGAATTCTGCAGCTGCCCAAAATAGTCCTAAAAATCAGCTGTGCTTATAGTGTCTAATTCTGACAGTGGAATGTTTTTGGCCCAGATAACATAGTGTTTGACACACAAAAGCAAATCAGAACCCATCTCCTATGTCAACACTGCTAAAGAAGGCAAACTATACAGAGGTGTTTTGTTCATGTGTCGGACTACAGGCCGCTCAAATTAAAAAGCATCTTGTTATCCTAGGCTTGCCATATGCACACATGCATATAAGCAGAAGGATAACAAACTCAATATATGATCTCAGTTGGCAGAATTGTGAACCCTAGTCTAAGCTCTTTAATTGAGGTATTACATATTAGGTTTAATACTTATGACACGTACTCCAATCACAGACCCTCAAGTCAGGAAAGAATCAGGCCACTTAGATATTTTTATGTTTACAATTTATTAAAAATTAAATAGAGAAATCTCAAAACAAAGCTACAGAAGTTATAGTATAATTTAAATGTTTACACTTAATTAACATTTTAACATAAAAATACAATGTAATGTAAATGCACTTTATACAAGGTATTTAAAAATTTATTAAAAATATAACTTACAAACAGTATGGTCTGGTAAGTAAGACAGGAGAATAAAGCTCTTTGATTATTATCTTTTAAAATTTCTCTCAGAATTTATAAAATTGTGTATAACATCATTTGGAAATAACATCAAATATCTAAGTTTAAGAGGCTGATGTACATGAGGGGCAGGCCTTCAACAAAACTCTTCTGTGTACTTACAATGGCCTAAAGAAAAAACATAATATATATATGTCAAATTTTATCATTGGAATTAATATCAGATATAATCTAATTTAATATGGTTTAATGACAAGTGGGAAAAACAGGGCTCAAAAAAATGAAATAACTTATACATAAACACAGCGCGTATAAGAGCTTGTTAAGACCAAAAACTATATCCCTTGAGCCTATTTCCAAAACATTTTTATTATACTTAATTTTAAAACACAAATGAAGAACCTGGATCTGTTTCAGCATCATGAAGAAAATTAGAAAACTAACTATTTAATAAATAATAAGCCCCCCAAATTAACAAATAAGTGATATTGAATATCAAATAAGCTACACACCAATATTTAGTCACAAAACAAAACTACCTATGCTCTTCTTCAAGGAACAAGGTGAAAAAATATAGTAAAATAAAAAGATCTACCAAAACTTTCTAGTAAATGCTAAATGTTATGCAAATAAAGTAATAATACTTAACTTTGAGAGAGGGCCTAGTGACATATTAAAATAATGAAAAATAAATTTTACTTTTTATTTTATTATTTTCTGTCCTACTAGTTTTTATAAACATGTGTTTGTCCTAATTTTTATTTTATCAAAAAATAACCAATTTCTATATATTTATTACAAACTTACCCTACAAATGGATAATATGCCTTTTTGTAAATTTTCACTTAAAATTCACCCCAAGGGAACAATATTAGGTAAGTCAAAAAGAGGTCTCAGTAAACATTAGAACCAGAACTTACTGGGCTATATTTTCTTATCCTAATAAAGTAAATCTAATAAATATTCTATTTAACAACAAACAAAACCACGTGTTTAACACAGACAACAGGATGGTGATTACCAGAGGGAAAGGGGGTAGGGGAGGTAGAAGAGCATAAAGGGGGGTAAATGGTGATGGAAGGAGTCTTGACTTGGGGTGGTATATTGATCATACAATATACAGATGATGTATTATAGAGTTGTATACCTAAAACCTATGTAATTTTATTAACCAATGTCTCTTCAATAAATTCCATAAAGTTTTAAAACAATGAAAAACATGTTTACAACCAAGATGCAGTAACAGGAACCAGATATGTAGTCCCAACAGAACCTAGACAAAGTACATGAAACAAAACCTTTCAAGACACAGAGTACCAGGCAATAAAGAACAGTGATCCCTGAGGAATGGGAAATAAGCAAGGTGAATCCACATGATTGCCAATAGCTTGCTTTTGTGAGAGTTTCCAAGCAATAGCACAGGAAGGTATAACCCAGGTGAAATCCACTAGATTTCCTGAATTGAGGAGAGACCAAGCAGTTAGACTTACCAGGATAGAGTACAGAGAGGAGAGCTACTGCAGATAGAAAACTCCAGATATACCCATTAGGTAGTGATTAGAGGTCCCCACCAATTACTGATCAATGCATGCATATGACAAAATTACCTAAGACTTGGGAAAAAATCACCTAAAAAAAATAGAGGAAATAGTACCAACCATCACTCACATAGCACAGAGAATAGTGCCTGTTCTCATCAACCAACTACAAAAATTCCTAATTCCTGGGGCATTAAGTAAAGTACACAGGAAGTTCTTGCCTCAATAGTAGCAAACAACTGGCTCTAGTCTAAGCACCACGCTGGACCCACCTAACCTTAAAGACAGCCCTGAAAGAATCAACCTATTTCCAAGTAACTTAATACTGAAAGTAAATTACATGAGTATTTATAAATCCAAAATGTTTAACACTCAAAAAAATGAAATTCACAATGTCTGGCATCCAGTGAAAAATTACCAAGCATGCAAACAAGCAGAAAAATATGATCTATAATGAGGAGAAAATCAAAGGCAACCAAAAAGTTACATAAATGTTAGAATTAGCAAATGAGTATATTAAAATAGTTAATGTAACTGATCTAAAAATGTTCAGAGCATTAAGGAGAGAAATGAAATATCTAAAAATGAATAAATTAAATTTTTAGAAAGGAAATCTTCAGTGTCTTGGGTAAAGACTACACTGGATAAAGATAAAGGGCAAAGTAGATATTGCATAAGAAAAGATTATTAACTTTTATTATTTGGCTATATAAGCAATTCAAAGTGAAATACAAAGAGAAAAAAGAATTTAACAAGTTGTGGGATAATGTCAAGTGGTCAAACATATATTCAGTTACTCTTAATAAAGAAGAGATTGTAGTACAGAACGCTTGATTGAACAATAATAGAAATTTTCTACTATTGATGACACAAACCTGTAGATACAAGATGATCAATGAACCCAAGCACAAGAAACTTAAAGAAAATGACACTAAGTCACCTTATACTCAAATTGCTCAACCAGTGATAAGGAGAAAAATCTCAAAGTCAGCAACAATGAAAAACAGGTTGTATAACAAGAAAAATAAGAATAACAGATTTCTTATCAGAAACAATAAAAGAAGGAAGGCAGTGGAGATACATTTATAAAGTAGTGAAAGAAAAAAAAACTCTCAATCTATACACTATACCCAGCAAAAATATCTTTCCAAAGCAATGGAAAAAATAAACACTTTAAGAACAAACCTGCACTACCAGAAATATTCAAAAAGAAGGAAAATTATATGAAAAGAAAATATGAATCTACCAAAAAGAATGAAAAGAAACACAAATGAAAACTTTGGATAAACATTTTAAATTTTAAAAATATATCAACGTTCTAAATAAGTGGCTGCTTAAACAAAATAATGATGATGTAGTCTGAGGGTTAAACATATAGGAAAGACAATCATAACACAAAGGTCTGGAGAGAAGAGGTGGAATGTGCTATCATAAGACACACACTATATGTGATGTGTGTGTTAAATAATATTTGAAAATAATGGAGTAATAGACAAAACTGTACTTGAACAATTAAAATAAAATTTAAAAAATTTGAAAATAAAATGTGTTAAATATATGTATTATAAATATTACAGTAGTTACAAAAATAATAATATAATGACATAAATACTGAACCATCAAAAAATAAAATGGAAACCATAAAAATACACAATACTTTAATCCTTAATAAAGAAAAATAAGGGGAAAGTGAGAAAAAATACATGGAACAAATAGAAAATAAATAGCATACTATGAGACTTGAAACTTATTAGCTATATAGGTACAAATAGGTTGAAAATTAAATAAATAAAAGGATGAAAAAGGACAGCAGACTGGAAACGTGATATGTGTTCAGAGAAGCAGCCCTAGATGATGACACTAGTGGACAATTAGAGCCATGATGCTAGCTGAGTCCACACAAGTGGAGGAGAGGGCTCCCAGCTGTCGCAATTTTTAAAGATGGGAAAGATGAGAAATAAATAAATAAATGCTAAGACTACTGCGAAGAAGTACCTAGAAAAACGGGAGGAGGCCAGAGAACGGTGTCCTGCTATCCAAATAAAACGTTTCAAGAAGGAAGTAAGTCACTAATGTGTCAGAGGACTGGTCACTGGACTGAGAACCCAGCAGTTCATGTGTGTCCTGAACGCCAACAGCCCAGGGTGTGGTGTGAACGGGACTGGAAGGGCCTCCTGAGAGAAGGGGGTGAATGGATTAACAGAGAAAAAGAAACTTTCTTTTGAGGACGTTTTCTGTAAAGGGGAACAAAGAGAGGTCAGTAGCTGGAGAAAGGATAGGGAATAAGTAATTAAAAATAAAGCAGTTTGACTTTGGGTGATGTAATTAAAGGAAAACTTTTTCTCATTTGTATTTTTCTATATTTTCCAAATTCCTATAATGAATAAAGAAGTATATGTTGTTTTTATAACAAGAAAATGAATGAAGTATTAGAAAAAGAAAATATGTTAGTAATTCTCCTCCTTCATATATCAGTTTCCCCACTCTATATAGACAGTTTCTGTTAGAAGATAGAAGATTATTGGAAAAGAAGGTTTTTGGCTTTTGTTTTGTTTTTTTTTTTTTAATATCCCAGGTCACAGCAGCAAGTGACAAGCTATATAACCTGCATGATATTCATCGGAATTCAGAATTCGGGTGCCTTGGCTCAGCCTCCTGTGCCTGAGGCTCTAACCTGAGGTGTGGCTGCTGCTCAAGAAGCACTTTTGAAGTCTGGGAAGCCTTTTATTTTAGTATCCATCTGTTGTGGTGATTCAAGTTGTTTATAATTATTTTGGAATGGAAAATGGCTTTAATACCAAGTAATTTTCTTTTTTTCTATGCATTAAGAAGCTGTGAAAATAAAGGGAACAATCTCATTCATTTACAATTGCATCGAAAGGAATAAAATACCTAGGAATAAATTTAACCAAGTGGGCGAAAGGCCAGTCTATTGAAAACCAAGGCATTAATGAGTAAAAGCAAAGAAGACACAGCCCTGACTGGTGTGGCTCAGTGTGCTGGGTGCCTTCCTGCAATCCAAAAGTTCTCCAGTTTGATTCCTGATCAAAGGTACATACTCACCCACATTAATCATCGGGGAAATACAAATCAAAACACACATATATATCACCTCATACCTGTTATAATATCTATTATTAAAAAGATAAGAAATAGCAAGTGTTGGCGAAGGTGTGGAGAAAAGGGAACCCATATGCACTGTTGGTGGGAATAAAGCTGGTGCAACTGTTATGGAAAACAGTGTGGAGAAACCTCAAAAAATAAAAAATAGAACTAAGACACAATCTAGCAATTCCACTTGGGTATTTATGTAAATAAAATGAAAATGCTGACTAGGAAATATACCTGTACCCTTATGTTCATTGCAACATTATTTCCAATAGCCAAGAAATGGAAGCAAACTATCTACCAATGGATGGATGAATGGATAAAGAAATTGAGATATTTTATACATATATGTCATAATTCCATTTTGTATATACTACGTACACATAATGGAATATGTTCAGCCATAAAAAATGAAAGCTTGCCATTTTCAACAACATAAATGGACCTCAAAGGCATTATGGTAAGTGCAATAAGTCAAACAGAGAAGACAAGTACTATATGATATCACTTATATGCGGGAACTTAAAAAAAAAGAGCTAATAGATACAGAGAACAGATTGGTGGTTGCCAGAGGTGGAGGGGGGCTGGTGGGAGAAATGGATGAAGGGTGTATACATTTATTAAAAGGTAAAGACAGTAGCTAATAAGCACAAAGCAATTAAATAATTATTATGGGTGTACAGGTGGTTTTTACAGTGGTGCCACTCCTGTCTCATGAGCAAGAAAGAGTAGGTGGTATGTGGAAAGTTTCTAGCTGGACTGAGAGAAAAAAATATTTCAGTAGGTTGGTGATAGGCCAGGTTGAGAGGAATAGCAAGTTGGAATTTTATCTTGGAAGTACAAGGAAAACCACTGAGATTTTAAAGTGGGCAAATATTAATAGTTTCCAGGTTTGTATTCAATAAGAGAATTCCAATGTCAATTATAAAAGTTGGCTTAAAAGTAGATAAATTTGGAAGCAAAAAAGCCACTATATTTTGAGTCATTTCATAAATGTGGGGGAGATGAAGAAATTGAATTGATGTTAAAAACCACATTGCCATGGATATCCTTGTTCATGATTCTACACTGTGGAATATTATATAGTAGTTAAAATGAATGAATTATATGATACAGATTAATTTTATACATAACATATAGAATCAAAGTAAAACTGATTGAAAAAGACTACCAACAATACAGTATAATTTTTAACCTGAAAAATAAACAAACTAAATAACAAGTTTAGAGTATGCATACATGTGATAAATCTCCATTTTAAAAATACAAGAAAATTATAAACACACCATTCAAAGCAGTTAACTTTTGGGAGGAGGCAGAGAGAACTACTTCAGTTATAAACCTGCTTGGCTTTTACTAAAGGTCTAAACTCAAATAAATCAAGGGTCTGGGCAAGCACAAATGAAAGTACACACCCTGTCTAAACGATGAACATTGTCCAGAGCACACACCTTCCACA
Organism: Phyllostomus hastatus; assembly: GCF_019186645.2. Taxonomy (NCBI): domain Eukaryota; kingdom Metazoa; phylum Chordata; class Mammalia; order Chiroptera; family Phyllostomidae; genus Phyllostomus; species Phyllostomus hastatus. Next base: position 5,311,089 of record NW_025334017.1, on the reverse strand, counting down.
CTAAGTAGTAACCACTGAACACAGGTCTCTGGGAATGCAGGCCCTATATTGTCATACTTTCTAATAAATAAATAAAAACCTTTTTTTGTGATACAAAAGACTTGTAAAAGCTGACTCAGTACTTCTTTTTAAAAACAGAGTGGGCCAAATGAAACATGGCTATTATTATATTACTAGTCTTCTGGTCTATACTTGGGAGTCCTTCTTTTTAAAGTCTCCCTCACTATGTGGAAGGTTCTGCTGTGTAAAACGATGACATCAGAACAATTAGTGTCCAATAGGGACTGAAGGTGATTGTAGTGCGTGGGTTGGCCTTTTAGAGCTCTTCTGCTCTTTCTGCTGCAGTGTTGGCTGCGGCCACCTTGGAAGCGCCAATCAATGCCCGTTTGAAGTCCTTTTGACCTCTCTCTTCCTGCGCCATCATGGCAGAGGCCTGGCTGGTTCTTCCCCCACTCCTCCATGTGGTCAGCTCAGCAATGTTTAGACAGTAGTACCAAAATGTCCTCAGGTATGCCAATGCCTTCCTTTCACTCCACTCTCATATCACCAGCTCACCGTTAATCTGTTGGCCTGACCTCTCTCCTACCAGCTGAACTCCCAGTTTACAATGGGCCTTCTCAAAATACAGGCTGTAACGTGTGGGTTGGCCTCAAGACTGTCACATAAACTTCACCACACTCTAAAAGAATCCTAGAACAGACTGGTTACACCTCTCATCTGCTATTGTATTGGTTGCCCCCTGAATCCATCCCTCCTATTCAACAACTATTAGTTTCCATTTACAGAAACATGTTTCTAAAAAGTTGCCTTTACCCACAGGGTTTAGCATGTGGTTAAGCGAATGCAATCAGCAAGACCCACAACCTGGGCTGTAGATATTGTTCAGGGGTGAATATGTAATAAATCAGTCAAGAAAGAATATTATTTCAACAAGAATTCTAAGGCAGATGTCTCTTGCTGGATATGAACGTGTATAAGTAGATGGCCCTAGGAGATTCCAGTATTTATCTGGGAACCAGGAGTGATATCAGCCTTGATAAGTCAACAGTGCAGGAGAAAGAGAACAAAACAAAAGAAAATGAGTTTCCTGGTGACATGATTAAGCCTCTTAACCTAGCAATAACTGATATCTGCTGAACTTTTAGATTTTTCACATTAGTCAATAACATTTTTTATAGCTTAAGCTATTTTGCATTAAATTTTCTGTTATTTGATCTGAAAGAATCATAAAGAGTTCTTCATCTACTACCCAACTACAATCCAAAATTCTTTTTTAAAACAGAGTGGGCCAAATTTTTTTAATGTACTTTATAAAGATTCAAGGAATTCTCTAATGTACATCATAACTCCTAAAATCTTTGTCAGAGTCTGAGAATTATTTCTGATTCAAGGGGGAAAATAAAGGAATTTGGGCTCAGAGCAGGAAAGACAACATCAGAAAAATGATAAAGAAAAGATTAGCATGACAACAGAGACAGAATCTTGCATTATCCATTTGAGGATCTGTCCCTACATTTTAAAAATGAGACAGAATTATGTAAAAAATCACACTAAAGTGCTATTCACACCTTTCTTTGGGAAAAACACATTTACCTTAAATATTTATAGTATATAGAAAGATCTACCAAGAGAACTTAGTAAAGATCACTGAAAATAAAAAATATACTTATTTTGTTAAATCATTCAGCAGAGTAGAAAGAGCAAATTCTTCTCTTCAGTATATTCTGACAGATTTATGGTGTTACAGAAGAAAAGTCACTGACAATGTAAACGCTTTTTCTCTAAGCCTTTGCTTAGAGAAAAAGCATTTGAATTTTTAAGGTGCTTGAATTTTTAAGGTGCTTGTTTAAAAGGTGAAAACAGGGCGGTCAATCCCCATTCCCTCAACAATGTTCCTAAGTATTTATTGAATAATGGAAGTATGAACATGGATGTGAGAAGACAAGTTTTCTGAGCCTAATGTAAGTGTATTTCTGTGAAGGGAGTAAGCAGCTAGGGTTTGGCAACCTCAGAAATGACAAGACCCCATCCTACTACGTTGGAGCTTCGGGTTTCAGAAGAGTCAGTGCAAAATGATGATCCACACAATAAAAAATAGTTTCTTGTCCTTATCTGCCTGGTTTCAACCTGAATGACCTTCTTACTTGGTATTTTTAACACTGCTACGGCACAGATACTGTTAATGTGCAGGGAATACGACAATAAGCAAGCTCAACAAGATCCCTGCTCACATGTTTACGCTGTGCGAGGAAGAGACTGAAAAGGAAGGAGAGAAGGACATTTCCTCTGAGGCTTTTAAGTCACAGAAGGAAACATACAATTTGATTCTCTGTGCAATGGGCAGCCACTGGCTAATTTTAAGCAGGGAAATGACCTAATCTTATTTACATTTCAGAAAAACACTCCAGCCACTGAGAATAGAATGTTGACAGGCAAGAGTAGCAACAGGGAGACCAGGAAGGAGGCTGGCGGGTTTCTGTGGCATGGGAGATGAGAGCATAGGCTCTGGAACTGTCATAGCTTTTCTGATTAGCTTTGTGCCATGTGGCAAGTAGCTTAACCTGTCTGGGTCTCTTTGTCTCACTGTAAGATGGAGGTAATGACAATGCTCATTGTAGAGTTCCTGGGAGGATCCTTAGGGCTTTAACATGTTGTGAGTGCTCATATGTGTTTGGTTTTGTAGTATTGCAAGGTCAAGTTACAGAACTACCAGTGAGGACAGAGAAAAAGAAGAGAAACTGGATGGGCTTTAGAGGTAATGCCATTGGACATTCTAACACTGAAGGTATCGAAATTGACAGATCAAATGTATTTGCTTAATACACCTGTACAGTTTGTTATAATTCTTTTGGATAAGAGGTGAGTCATTAAAAAAATGATTATTCTGCAATATAATCAGAGAATTTTAAATCTGGAAAAGAACTCAGAGCAAATTCAATTCAATGTTATCCAAAAAATACTGCACAAAGCCTAAGGGTCCTTAAAGGCTTCTTAGCAATGGAGGTTACAACAGAAAGTGCCTTCCCCATGACAAGCCTATTGGGGGATACTGCAATGCCTTTCTCCTAGTAGGTGTTTTTGGTCCCAAAATAGTCATGGGGATGTAAAGTACAGCATAGGAAATATAGTCAATACTATTGTAATAACTATGTATGGTGCCAGGTAGGTACTTGAAATATTGGCGGGTGGAGCATTCAATGGTGTCCAACCTCTTGGCATCTCTGGCCACAGAGGAAGAAGAGTTGCCTTGGGCCACACATTAAATACACAAACACTAACAAAAACAAAAAAATCTCATAATGTTTTAAGTAAATTTACAATTTTGTGTTGGGCCACATTCATAGCCATCCTGGGCTGCATGAGGCCTGTGGGCTGCCTGTCTAACCACTATGCTGTACACCTGAAACTAATACAAAATAACACTGAAGGCAAACTAACTGAAAAATAAAGTCTAAAACAATATGAATGGAAAGAGAAAGCATGAAAAAGAAAGCAGGCACCTGTAATGCTCATTTACAGATCTTCTGAAAAGTATTTACAATAAGTAACTAAATGCTCTTCTAAGTAAAGAGTTGAATTCCCTCAAATTTTATTTCTATATTTTGTACAGTATAGTAACCAACTTAAATTTCAATATGAGACATCTCTGTTCTTAAAATCCATTTTTCCATTCCTTATCGAGGAATTTGTTGAACCACTCCTTTGAGTTAACGTCTAGTCTCTGGCCATGCTTCTGAATCCTCTTTCACCTCCTCTGAAACTTACTCATCCTCACTGTTTGTTTCTTATGAGAAAGAGTGTGGCTTTTTGTCTCTCCTAGCCCATACTTCAGGCTCTCAAGTTTATTATTTCACATTTAAAATTGCTCATCAAGAATTGTGTAAATAAAGACATTCTCTTTGAAGAAAAATTTTGGTTGTCCACCTTAAAAAAATATCTAACATTTTGTATATGCTGTCTATACAGGCATGGATGGGAGCAAAGCTAACCAGATTCTAGGGCTAGCTAGCAAAGCAGAGATGATACGTAATTAAAGTTGGCATCCATCATGGTGTGACCACCTTGGGTGCTCTCCAGGTTGACATTTTTACTCTGCAGATTCACTCTACTGGGTCACATTTGCAGGCAGAAGTTAGACTCTCAGTGTCACCCATCAAGTATTTGCCTTGTTCTGGGTGATTCAACTAGCTTGGAGCAAGATACTACTCAGTAGCATGGTGCTGTAAAAAGCAGATTTGATCCCTGGGGAGAGAGCATTGACAAGGACAAAGACAAACAGAAGTGGATTGCTTGCTGCTCTTACAAACCTCTAGAAATCAGAAAGCCCTCAGGTAACCAGCACAGGAGGCCCATCCCCTGTGATCTGCAACACAGTGATGGTCAGAGGGAGAGTCAACAGGACCGGGGAGGCAGGGGCCTTGCACTCTGCACAAAATCACCAGATTTATGGCAGCAAAATTTATAATTTGAGGCCCTGGGAAAAGATCCTGAGACTGCCTTCTTTGGCAATAGCTGCCCCTAAATATGAGTTAAGTTGGCCCTGAGGTTGAGGTTATCAGTTTCTGTGGTGAGCCACGCTGGAGAAGGCCAAAACGGACAGATTAGAAGAGTTTGTATTCACACAAAAAGCAGAGCAGCTTTGGAATAGATTTTAGAAACTCTAATTGGTGATGCGAAATGCCCAGGTTTTTTGTGTCCATGAGGAATCTGTTATTCCCTAAAATAAATTTATTATGATTTTTAAATAGCTTAGGTTCTAAATGCTAATAAATAAGTTATTGAGGACCATGTGTGTTGAGTATTTATATTCTTGTTGATTGGTTGTATTAATATTCAACATATTTGTGGAGATGGCCTAGGAAATTTTCAGTGATGACAAGTTATCTTCACATTTTCCATTATGACAAGTCATTCTTGTGCCTGAGTGCATATGCTGGTATATATAGGTGAACCCATGCATGCAAAGTAAATGTGGGTTGCACATCTTTGCTTCAGAATGTGATAATCAGAGACAGAAGGATACACATGTTGATCTCAGTGCACATACTGTATAACCCAAGGCACCTGTGCTCTGCTTTGACGTGGCCAGATCTAGCCTTTGGACACATTCCATCACAAAGACAAAGCTAAAGGAAGGTGAGCAGAGTGAGAGTAGTTAGTTGTGCAGTGAGGTTTACAATGGCAGGCCCATAGCCTGCCTTCAACAGAACACACTATAAACATATCACTCAATTTCTGCCTTCAACATAGCACATTATAAACATATTCAAAAAAGAAACTTTTTATAATTACAATATTCATACAAATATTATCATCCAAAATTAGATGAGAAAGAAAGGAAAAGAAAGAAAAGCAATCCATGCTGCTGTTCATTTATAGCTCTTGTAATGATAATTATAATAGGTGGGCTAAAATGTCTAATTCTTAAATATTGTTGAATCACTCTCAATTGTATTTTTTATATTTTTTATTTTTGCTCCCATCTAGCACAGATTATTGAAAGCTATAAGCTTTCTGTTGTTTGACCAATAATAAATAGTGAAACCAGCCAAGATGATCTACATTTCTTCTTTTCCATTTGACCTAAAAAATCTATACCCTGCCTATTTATTTTAAGCCATCTAATTGAGTTTATAAAGACTGATTGTCATGATTATCATTGCCAACAGTATTTAAGAATCTGTGAATTCACACTGACCAATGTACACCAGCACACACAGCCTGTTTCTGATCATGCCATTCTTTCTACAATGGCTCTGAATCATGTTCACAGCTTCTCCAGGTCTCAGCTTCCATGGAAGTTGCCACCAATACTGGTTGTTTGTGATATTCCAAAAGAATCATCTAATCAATTCACACAAACTTATTATTAATGAAAATATTTTCCTCATAAACTTGCACATTGTCTAAAATTCCTACCGTTGATGTCTTTTATAAGGCCTAACATTCAACACACATTATCTCAATGGGTTTCTGTGCTTAAGTAACTCGTTATTAATTAGCAGATCCTAAGAAAAAAAAATAGGATTCATGTAAAGGATTAGTAAATTGTGGTGGAGATACAAAAACCCTGAATGCAGCTCAAATCTTGAACACTGATAGATTGGGTGCTCAGGCAATGGGAATAATGTGAAAAAAAAGAGAAAGAAATTCCTGGTTTCTGACCTCATGAGACTGCTGAAAATAATTGTAAGATCACTGGGAGAAGGTTCAGAAAAATGAAGCCAACTTTTTTCTTTTCTAAGCAATTTTATGAAAACTTCTTATCAACTCTTCCAGAACCTTAGCAATCTTTGACATGTTAAAGACTGTAGTGAAAAATTTCCAGATAAGCTAATTGCCTAATAATGATATTGAGCCTCCTAATAAGTAGAAAAAATTGCCCTTACCACTAAAATATTATTTGTATTAATGTAATACTTACAGTAATACAATATGTACTAAGGCATCCTGTCCTGAGAACAAAATCTCTATTGTGTCTCTCCCATAGAGGAAAAATGGCATTCCATTGATTGTGCCTGGAAAGAATCAAGTGCTCCGTGTTCTAAATGGTTTGGAGCTTATATAGACATTTACAGGAAACTAATGTTGTGTACTCTGGTTAGAGTTGGGAGCTAATTCTGTAACACTGAAGAGTCTTTTAAGATATCAGTGAGGTTGACTCATTTTTAGATAAACCACAAGTCAAAGCAGCCTGTCCAGCAAATGTTTCTTAAAAGGAAATGTATTCCCAGCATCACATTAAAGCTGCTGCTGATGAGACCAATTTAGGAAATTTTTAAAGGCAGGTGCTACTTTCCAGTTCTTTAGCTCACTTTTCTTGGTTTTAAATCCTAAGTACTCTGAGAAAACAGCCCAGCAGCTGGAGAAGGTGGAGTCAGGAGCTGGAGAGCCATTTTAGAGACGGCTCTCATGTTCTTGTCTTTTCATCATTTGCTTTGTTATAGCTGATCAAAAACTGCAACCAACTGAGATCACAGAGGGTTCATCTGCCTGTGTGCTGAGAATCCTAATTTCAAGTCACTTCTCTTCTTTATCTGAAGTCATTCTGATCATAAAGTGGTGGTGCAGGGGGAGAAGCAAGGAGAAAGAAAAAAATAAAACAGTAAACAAGGCAACAAAAACACTATATAGCCCCACCAAAAATTAAAAAAAAACCAAAGTAAATTAAATTAAGGATTCCCTTCATATTTTTCAGTCACGTAACTAAAAAGGAGAAATAAGATATGTTATTAAAAATATTTTCAAATAATCTGTCAAAACCTTCAAATAAATATAATTTGAAATTTGCACTTATTAGCAAGAAAAATACAAAATGGGTTGTCTTAGATTCCTTCTTACAAGGGAATATTTCCTTAGAATAATTGATGTCAGATGGGTTCCCTGTTACCTATAGAATTCCCAGTCATCTTTAATGACTCTGATCCTATTTATCTTCTTGTGTAGTCCTCCCTTAGACTTGACTCCTGACCCCTTTAGCACTGTCTCTATAACAAGCATTTGACACATAGATTGCACTGGTAGTTGTTCTGGTGTGTGTATGAGTTTGTCTCCCTAACTATGTTGACATTTCTCTAAGGACAGAGTACCTATCTTCTTCTGTATTATCCATGATCTGAGCCACAGTTCCTTTCATGATCATTATAATCATTACAGTAATTTTAAAAAGACAAGTGTTTCCATGAATACCAACTCAACCTTGAAACAGCCCTGCAGAGAAACTGATAGAGAAGTTATACAACTTACCCAAGGTTAAATATTAGTGAATAACAATCACCTACTCATTTATTTAAATATCAACCACAAAGTAGTAATTCTTAACCTTTATACTTCATAGCAAACATAGGAAAAGATATGTTTGGATGACACACTAAGGAAAGCAGGCTGCTGGTGACAGAGTAACTGGCCCAGGATAATAGAAATCCATTTCTTGACATACCTGGGACCTGTCTGTGGCACACCAGCATAGCATGGCATTTGGGGGGTTCTATGAAAGAACTATGTGCTGTAAAACAGTGACCTACACATGAAGGTGGATACCAGAATCTATGAGCCTTGATTTAAGCCAGTAGGAGTAAGGACTGAGAGATGCTGAGTAAAGTAAGTGCATGAATAATTATCAATGAAGGCCAGGAAGTGATCAATGGCCAAATGAGAATAGAGAAATCTCACCACAGAAGGTTGGATTACATTTATAAAATTTCCCAGAATCATTGAGTATCTACTGGTCCTGTGTTAGGCACTGGGGATGCAGTTGAGTGTCCAAGAAACTAATTTGTAAACTAGTGATTTTCAACTGATGTGCTGCAAAAAAATTTTAAAAATGCAATATCCAACTATTTAGTCCAGGCCACTGAATTCTTTTCCCTTAGACTGTCAAATTTAAAAAAAAAAAAATGACAACAGCCAATACAACAATAGCTGTTAGGTGTGAATGAATCAAAATTATACCTACTTTTGTCAGATCAGCAAAAATATAACATTTTTTTGGTATGCCACAGAATTTCAATTAGCTTATGTGTTCCATGACATGAAAAGGTTAAAAATCACTGTTGTAAACTCAGGGGCAGATCACACTTATTAACACATTGTTATAAAAGAGAAAAGTGGTTGTGATGATGGAGGTCTATGTGGGGGTCATCTGGGAGCACAAATGAGTTGAGCATTAAGGCAGATGTTGATTCTTAATAATCAGAAATCCAGAATGTAAGAAAGTAGGCTGATCTACATGAAAGGCCTAGCCAAAATAAATGAAGTGATGAATCATCATAGTTAGATATTGCCTAGAAAAATATTATATGAAAAGAAATGTGGGTGGAAAACAAACTCTAAGGTCAGTGTATTCCTGAGCATCAAGGAAAGCTGAGCCCTAAGCACATCTACAGGCAGACTGCAGAGATGAAAGAAGGAAGGTGATACACCATCAAGCATAACAACATCCACATCATAGGGATACAAGAAGGGAAAGAGAGTGAGCAAGGGATAGAGAAATTGTTTGAAGAAATAATGGCAGAAAACTTCCCTAACCTGGTGAAGGAAAAAGTCACACAAGTTCTGGAAGCACAGAGAATCCCATCAAGATGAACCTAAGAGATCCACACCAAGATGCCTTAAAAAGGCATTGGTTAAAGACAAAGAGACTCTTCAAGTCAGAAAGAAAGAAAAACTTAGTTACCTACAAGTGAGTACCCATATGGATGTCAGCTGATTTCTCAACAGAAAGATTTCAGAGCAGAAGGGATTGGCATGAAATATTCAAAGTGATAAAAAGCAAGGGCCTACAACCAAGCTACTATTCATGGCAAGGCTATCAATTAATATTGAAAGCAAAATAGTGATCTTCCAAGAACGAAAGAAAGAAAGAAAGAAAGAAAGAAAGAAAGAAAGAAAGAAAGAAAGAAAGAAAGAAAGAAAGGAGAAAGAAAAGAAAAGAGAAAGAAAAGAAAAGAGAAAGAAAGAAAAAGAAAAGAAAAGAGAAAGAAAGAAAAGAAAGAAAAGAGAAAGAAAGGAAAAGAGAAAGAAAAGAAAAGAAAAGAAAAGAGAAAGAAAGAAAGAAAGGAGAAAGAAAAGAAAAGAGAAAGAAAGAAAGAAAGAAAAGAAAAGAGAAAGAAAGAAAGAAAGAAAAAGAAAGAAAGAAAGAACGAAAGAAGAGGAAGAACTAAGGGAGATCATGATCACCAAACCAGTATTGCAAGAAATGTTAAAGGGACTACTACTACTACTACTATTACTACTACTACTAATAATAATAATAGAGAGAAGAAAGATGGGTATAAAGGGGGGAAAAGGCAAAAATATGCACCTAATAATAATAACCTAAATGAAGATGAATTAAATTCTTTAATCATAAGACATAGGGTAGCTGAATGTGTAAGAAAACATGATCCAGATATATGCTATATACAAGAGACCCATCTCAAAAAAAAAAAAGATCCATAAAGACTGAAAGTGAAGGGATGGAAGAAATATTCCATGCAAATGGAAATGGAATAAAAGCTGGGGTAGCCATAGTTATGTCAGAAAAAAAAGACTTTAAAACAAAGGCCATTACAAAAGACAAAGAAAGTCACTACATAATATTAAAGAGCTTGATCCAACAAGATATAACACTTATAAATATGTACACACAACATAGGAACACCTAAATGTATAAAGAGTCTTGTTGGACTTTAAGAAAGAGATCAACAGCAATAGAGTACAGTGGGAGATTTTAACACACCCCTGTCATCAATTAATAGATCTTCCAGAAAAAAAATAAACAAGGCAACAGCAACCTTAAAAGATGGATTGGATTGGATAGATTTAAATGATATTTACAGAACATTTTTATCCCAAGGGAGCAGAACATACATTTTTCTTAATGCACATGGAACATTCTTAAATAGAGAACACATGTCAGCACATACAATAAGTCAATAAATTCAAGAAGCTTTAAATCACATCAAGAATCTTCTTGGATAACAGTGGTAGGAAATTGGAAATCAACTATAATTTTTAAAAAAGTGAAAAACATTCAAACACATGGAGAATAAATAGCATGTTATTATACAATGAATGGGTTAACAATGAGATGAAGGGGGAAATTTAAAAATGACCTGGACACAAATGAAAATAAATGCAAAAACACCTAAATTTATGGGACACAGCCAAAGCAATACTAAGAGGAAAGTTCATAGCATTAGAGGCTCGCCTCAAGAAGCAAAAATAATCTTGAATAAACAATCTAAATCTACATCTAAAAATTAGAAATAGAACAACAAACAAAGCCTAGAGTAAGGAGAAGAAATAATGAAGATCAGAGTGGAAATAAATGACAGAGACTAAAAAATACAATACAAAATATCAATGAAACCAAGAACTGGTTCTTTACAAAGATAAAGAAGATTGACAAACCTTTAACCAGACTCATCAAGAAAAAAAGAGAGAAGACACAAAATTTAAAAATCAAAAATAAAAAGGACAGGTAACAACTGAAATCACAGAAATACAAGAGATTGTAAGTAAATACTATGAATAACTGTATGCCAACAAATTGGATAAGCTGTGCAAAATGGATAAATTCCTAGAAACATACAATCTTCCAAAACTGAATTAAGAAGATTCAGAGAACTTAAATAGACTGATTACAACAATAAAATTGAAGCAGTAATCAAAAAACTCACAGCAAATGAAAATCCTGAGCCATGTAGTTTAATAGGTGAATTTTAGCAAACATCCAAAGAAGAAATAACACCTATCATTCATTCTTAAACTATTCCAAAAAATTCAAGAGAGAGGAAGATTTTCAAGCTCTCTTTAATGAGGTCAGCATTATTCTCATTTCAAAACCAGATAAAGACACCACAAAGAAAAAGTTATAGACCATTATCCCCGATGAACATAGATGCAAAAATCCTCCACAAAATACTAGCAAACTAGATCCAGCCATACAGCATGATTAAGTGGTATTTATTTAGGGAATTCAAGGTGGGTACAATGTCTACAAATCAAAAAACTTGCAATACCACATATAAAATGAAGGATAAAAATCACATGATCGTATTAATAGATGCAGAAAAAGCCTTTGATAAACCCCAGCACTCCTTTATGATAAAAGTTCTTGCAAAGTGGGAATAGAGGGAACATACCTCAAAGTAATAAAGGCCTTGTATCACAAACCCATAGCCAAGATCATACTCAATGGGCAAAAACTAAAAGTGTTTCACTTAAGATAAGGAACAAGACAAGAATATCTTCTTCCACCACTCTTATTCGACATAGTACTGGAAATCAAGCCACATCAATTAGACAAGTAAAAGAAATAAAAGGAATCCAAATTGGAAAAAAAAGAAAAAAGCAGCACTGTCATTATTTGTAGATGAAATGATATTCTACATAGAATACTCTAACGATTCCCCTAAAACACTTTGGCAAAGTAGCAAGATACAAAATTAATACCCAGAATCAGTGGTATTTTTATACACCAATAATGAACTGTCAGAAGGAGAAACTAAGAAAACAAACCCATTTATTATTGCAACAAAATATAAGGAACCTAGGAATAAATTTAACCAAGGAAGTAAGAGACCAGTACTCCAAAAACTATAGGATATTGAGGAAATTGAGGAAGATACAAATAAATGGAAGCATATACATATTCATGGATTGAAAGAATTAATATCATTAAAATATCCATACTTCTTAAAGCAATCTATAGATTCAATTCAATTTCTATTAAAATACCCATGATATATTTTACAGATCTAGAACAAATATTCCAAAAATTTATATGGAACCAAAAGAGACGCTGAATAGCCTCTGCAATTCGAAGAAGAACGAAGTTGGAGGTATCACAATACCTGATATCAAACTGTATTACAAGGCCACTATAACCAAAACAGTCTGGTCCTGGCATAAGAACACATACACAGATCAATGGAACAGATCAAATAGCCCAGAAGTCAAACCATGACTTCATGGTTAATTAAGGAGAAACCAACAGCATACAATGGAGTAAAGATAGTCCCTTTAATAAAAGGTGTTGCAAAAATTGGACAGGTGCATGCAAAAAAAAATGTAACTAGACTACCAATGCATAGCACATATAAGAATAAACTCAAAATTAATAAAATAATATAAGTCACAAAAATCCTAGATGAATATATAAACAGTAAAATCTCAGATATCTCTCATGGCAATATTTTTGTAGATATACCTCCTAGGTCAAGGGAAACAAAGGAAAAAATAAACAAATGGGGCTACATCCAACTAAAAGGCTTTTGCACAACACAGGAAACCATCAACAAAATGAAAAGGAAACCCACTGTATGGGAGAATATATTTGCCAAAAAATATCTCATAAAACGTTATTCTCCAAAACGTATAAAAAAACTTCTACAACTCAATAACAGGAAGACAAGCAACCCAGTTTAAAAATGGGCAAAGGACCTGAATAGACACTTCACCAAAAAGAACATACAGATGGCCAATAGACTTATGAAAAAATACTCACTATGACTAATCATCAGAGCAATGTACATTAAAACCACAATAGGATATCACTTCATATCTGCCAGAATGGTTATGATCAATAAATTAACAAACAACACAAATGTTGGTGGAAATGTGGAGAAAAGGGAACCCTTGTGCACTGTTGGTAGAAATGTAGACTGGTGTAGCCATTGTGGAAAACAATATGAAGATGCCTCAAAAAATTAAAAATGGCCCTGGCTGGCATAGCTCAGTGGATTGAGCGTGGGCTGTGAACCAAAGTGTCGCAGGTTCGATTCCCAGTCAAGGCACATGCCTGGGTTGCAGGCCATGGCCCCCAGCAACCGCACATTGATGTTTCTCTCTCTCTTAAAAAAAAAATGGAACTGCCTTATAGCCCAGTGTTCCCACTTTGGTAATATCCAAAGAAATGCAAAACACTAATTTGAAAGGATATTTGCACGATTATGTTCATTGCAGCATTATTTACAATAATCAAGATTTAGAAACAGCCCTAGTGCCCATCAGTAGGTAAGTGGATAAAAAAGCCATGGTACATTTACACTATGGAATACTATGTAGCTGTAAAAAAAAAAAAAAGAAGAAGGAAATCTTTTGCAACAGCATAAATGGACCTGGAGGTTATAATGCTATGTGAAATGAGCCTGTCAGGGAAAGACAAATGACACATAATCTCACTTATACATGCAAGCTAATGAACAAAAGAAACTGATGAACAAAATGGTAAAATAAGCATTGATACATGGAACAGACTGAGAGCTGTAAGAGAAGAGAGGGCAGATGGGACTGGATGAAAGACAGTTAAGCGATTAGCCAAAGAACACGATAAGCATGACACACAGACACAGGCAACAGCATAGTGGTGGCCAGAGGGCAGAGGGGTCAGTGGCTGGGAGGAGGTAGGCTAAGTGGGGGAAATGGGAACATCTGTAATAGTGTCAACAATAAAAATAAAATTTAAAAAAAGAAATTGAAATCTGGAATTAATTGGTTAAATTAATTAATCAAATAGAAGGCAGGGATAAGAGGAAGTCAAAGTGGCAAAGCACTCAAATTTAAAAAGTCCAGGTTGGAAAGAGAGGAAATTATAACCAAGAAAGTGACATGGACATGGAAAATGCAAGGAACTAAGTCAGGATTAGATGACACAACGGATATAAACATTGACTTCTCTAAAATGGGAGGGGAGTTACACAAGTCACCAAGATGAAGAGATCAGCGGCAAGGCCCATGTTGGCTAAAGCGGATGGTCTGGATAGAAAAGTTTTGGGAAATAAGATGTGAAATCAGTTTTAAAAGGTCATCAAGGTAGATGATGAAGTTGCTCTAGATTGCTGGAAGTGGGATAGAAAAGAAGCCTTGAAGTCACTGAGATTTAGCATTGTTTTTTAAAGTGCTTATTTATGTATGAAAAGTAAATCATAGATTCTAATGAATAAATGATTAGATTCACACATTTTGTGTGAAAATATTCTCTAAAATATCTCTGAGGATATGACAGCTCAGTCTGCATAGCAACAACCAAAATTTGCCCTTCTATTTACAGCTTCCCCATTCTGTTATGATGCAAATATATTTGTTTCCTATTCAAGAAAAGCAGCATTTTCTTTCCAATGATAAAGCATCTTACTTTATGGCAATCTTTGAAATGCATTAGGTGAAATGAGATTTTTTTTTTGCTTTTTCTCGCTTTTATGAAAAAATTCAATAGCTTCACATTACATGTAACATTTTCTCACAACTTTCCTATTTAGAAGCTATTATAAAATAGTCAAATGGGAAGTAAATGTTCTTTTTATTTCACAAACCACTTACAGGAAGGCAAAAATATACAGATAACAGATTCGAGAAAGTGTAAGAAGAAATTCAGGGGATGCCAAGAACAGAAGAATCATTAGAGAGAAATAGTCTCATCAAGATTTACATGACAACATTTAATTTCATTTTAAATGTGGTTTCTAAATTCATCTGTTTTTAGAAGATTATCTAGGGGGCTCACCTTTCTTCTTGCATCTGTTTTCATCAGCACAGAAAAATACTGCCAGTATTAGACCCCTAATAGAAAGACTCCACGAATGCAAGGTTTTTGGAGAGGATGGTTTGGGATATTAATGCGGAGGTAGTCATGATGAAACCCAGCCTGAAACTGAGTGTACCATTAAGGGAAACTGACATTGTCAAAGGCAGGGTGCATATTTTACTACCATTTGTTTTTGGCTGCTTAATTCTGTGGCCTCCTTGCCTGATAAAATTTTACTGAAACTGAGTTCATTTGTTATGAAAATAGGTGTAATTCAAAATGTCGATATCCATCCCATGATTTCCATAAAAATTATATATAATTGTAGTCCTATATGCCCAATGATATGGAATTGTTACACTGTCACACATCCATACAACACAAAAAGACTAATTAAAAAACATCATATTCCTGATGAATATTTGATAATGTAAAAATGTTCACATTATTTTGATAAGAAAATGTTAGAAACCATAATAATTGGTTTGGTTCCTATTGATAAGTAAAATATGTGTGTGCATGTAAGAGACAAAAGTTGGATAGCAAAAATATTCATAAAAATGCTAGTTGTCTCAGCTTGTGGAACTAAGATGATTCTTATTACATGTTTCACGTTTCTCATTGCTTTCCAAATGTTGCAGTAAATGCTTAATAATCAAACCAATATGGTAAAATATTTAGTCTTAGATTTTAGAAATATTTGCTGAGCTGCAGCCTGGAGCTCAAATAAGGGATGGGAAGCTGACAGCCAGGAGAGTAGTAGTTGATGCCGCAGACAGACGAGATTGATGACCGAGGGAACACACATTTCTAAAAATCCATGATTAAATTACAGCATGCAATTATCCTGAGTAAATCCCCATTAAAAATTGAGTAAGAACAGCAGAGAAATGAATGATACAGTAAATGTACAACAATTAGATATATATTAAACTCTGTACACCCCTGAAAGAAATTATATCTCCTTGAAAGACAGTAATTCAGTAAAAAGGACGCTGAGCTTTGGCATCACAAACACCCAGTTCTGAGTTTAGCAGTACCACATACATAGTGAAGATGTAATCTGAGCACATCACTTAACTTTAAATCTATTTTCCACTGGAAAAGCAAAGTATAGATAATAATTCTTACCTCACTAGGTTGTTATGAGAATTAAATGAGATAAATATTGAAAGCATTTTTATATGGAAGGTACTTAAAATTATTAGCTTACTCCTCCCCCACCATTTCAAACACCAAGTGTCCACAGATAATACACAAACATTGATACTGTTCTATCCTAAGAAAGAAATATAGATATAAAACATACAAAAATTGCATGGATTCGGTCTCAAGATGCAACACAATGAAATCAAGTACTTAACATGTCATAATTTACAAAAACTTATAAACATACACTTCCCACAACAGCATTATTCCAAGAAAAATGAAGGATTGTTTTTATCAAATATTTAGAAATTAATACAAATGAAAACACTTCAAATATAATGACAGGTGGAAGAAATTTAAAATATATATTTCTACATAGTGTGAGTTCAGTAATTTTTTTAGAAAAAAAAATGAAGAAAGCACCCTAGCTATGCCATCTGTCCTTTTATTTGTAGGTATATGTTTGACCAGAGTGAGGGTCTTTAAAATTTAAAAATGTGTGTTGACAACTAAAGGATCATTATATTTTCCAATGATCTATAGTGGGTGGGCACCATTATTTCCTTAAATAGTTATGTTTATGTGAAGATAAAATAATTTAGTAGAAAAATAATGATGAATAACAAATCTGAAAGCTCCTTTTGCTGGTAAACCAATAATGCAAAATTTAAAATTCCTGTAAAATCTAATAATGAAAAAAGACAAACCAAAATTAAAATGAGAATGCAGAAGGAAATCAGCTTTTTTAGTATTATGATATGATATACTAGCTGTACTTGATTTTGATTAAGCAAATAGCTGAAATGCTATAAATATTATAAAGTATAAAAGTTGACACATGTTAAAATATCTCCAGCTCAATAAATATAGAAGAAATTATGGAATATTTATTAAAAACCATCCTCTAAAAATTTCCTTATTTTGATAGATTTGTCAATTAACTATTTAAAATATTACAGAATAAGTTATTTTCATGTTAGATACTTTATTTCAAAACACAGAAAAATAGAGGAAGCCACACAATTTATTCAGTGAGGAAAACATGATACAACCTCAAGCTTAATGAAAATGTCATATGGAGACCATTTATGTAATATTTACTAAAACTAACAAAGATATCAGACAAATGTAAACTCAAACATTTTAAGTTCTAAAAAGTCTAATGTAATTTGTTCAAAATCTATTTGGATACAACAATTGTTTAAAAATGAATATTTTCTATTGTTGGTGTTGGTAACCTTGATACAATGCAGATATTTTTGCAAATTATTTTGAGTCTTTATTTTCCCCCCATAAATGTTGGGATGTTTTAATTTTGTTTCTTGTTTTTTTCAGTTCAAAATGTGTTTCATTCTTAAAATCTCTTCAAGTTATTTTTCTTTGTGTTATTTATTGTAATTGAAGTTAGAAATAAAACAAGTGTCTAATAAAAATAGAACGACTAAATGATGGTAAAATAGAACACAATGTAAATTAGTGAATTGCATGTAATCATTAATAATGATCCTGGAGAAATTTTCCCATTGCTATGGAGAGCTCTTGATGAAAACAGATTATATTGTGCATAGGATATTCATTTCACCTTTGTAAAAAATGTTAAAAATGTGATTATATGTGTTTGGAAAGAAAAAATCTGGGAAAATATGCCAGAAAATGTTAATAATAATATATTCTTCGTGGGTTTTATAGGCGGTGTTCTTTTCTGTCCTCTTTTGATAATCTCTTTTTCTACATTGTGAAAAAAATTAAAATCTATGAAAAGGAAACATTTAAAATACTATATTATTCCAAGCTTTAAATTTTAAAGAAGTTTTAAATTTAATTAATTTTAATGAATTATGTCTCTACCCCTTTAGAAATGTTTCCAGTAAGTTGTCAATAATTTATTTTTTATTTATTTTTTTTTAATTGTTATTTGGCATGTATATTATGATGTTAACACCATCAAATAAAGGACCATATGATTTTATTTATATGTGAGATATAAAACTGAAAGCAACATATGAACTGCAAGAAAAACAAACAAAAGCTCATTGACTCAGACAATAGTGTGGTGGTCACCAGAGGAAAGGGGGGCAGAGGAGCAGGAAATGGTAATGGTGGTCAAGTATATGGTGACAGAAGATTTGACTTTGGGTTGTGGGTACATAATAATTTATATTTAAAATAATTTTCAACTGAACATAAACTAAATATTTTATATACTTCTTATGAAACCAGTGCCGTTTAAAGAAAATTGTTGACTGACTGATTCAGAGTTAACCACTGACCGAAAAATAAATACTGCTTAGAATAATAGGGAGTAAGAATATTTATTTTAGGGCCAATATTATTGTTATGAAATTTGCATTATGATCAATGTGTTTCTCATCAAAATGCTTTCAACCAAACCCTCTTCCAAACAATGACCAAGAAATTTTGATCCCTGGAATGTAAGGATGCTGCAATATTAAAAGAGCTATTAGAATAAGTATCATAGGCGTAAGATAAAACAGAAAATTAACATTCTGATACATTGATGATAACTTCAATACACACTCCAAATTTAAAAAATGTTAATGACAGTAACCAGAGGAAAGAGGGGAAGGGACTATAAGGGGAAAGGGTAAACAGGAAGAATTATAAAGGACATTTGGACAACAAGGGGAGGGGTGGGAACAGGGGAAGGAGGTGGGGGGAAAGGCAGAAAATTGTACTTGAACAACAGTAAAAAAAATGTTATAAAAAGAAAACCAGAAGTTTAACATTTAAAACTCTGAAGGTGTTTTTACCAAATTCAAAATTAAGAACAAAAATGGTGACTTCACAATGCTGTACATTATGAAAAAACTAAAACTCTAAGTTTTAGAAAAAAAGAAACTATTAGATCCTAGCAGATAACAATGAGGTATATCAATAAGAGCTATACAAATTTGTTTAAAAAACAAAATACTAGACCAGAATGTGGACTTCTATGGGTTGTCCCAGTGAGTGCGGTTATAATGTAGGCATAATACAGCTATGCTCCAGATAAGCATACGAAGTCACATATTCTCCAATTTTTGCATACTTGGCTGAAATCAAATGATCCAACTCACAGTGATAGAAAATATAAAAAAAAATTTAGGAATAATTTTGAGAAGTATATGTGCTATTGTAAAGCAAACCATAATATGTTTATGATATATTATTTCTGGCAAATGGGAAATAATAGTATTTGATGACTATTTTTAAGGCAAATAAATAAAATTTTTTAAAAAGTTAATTAAACTTTACACAAAATTCCAGGAGTCTTATTTTTTTTTTACGTTTTATTTATTTATTTTTAGAAAGAGGGAAAGGGAAGGAGGAAGAGAGGGAGAGAAACATCAATAGGTTGCCTCTAGTACACTCCCTGAGAGACCAAACCTGCAACGCAGGCATGTGCCCTGACCTGGAATTGAACTGGTGAACTTTTGCTTTGCAGAATAGTGCCCAACCCAACTGAGTCACACCAGTCAAGGCAGGATTATTTTAAAAAGAACATTTCTAAAGTCCATAAGGAAGAATACAGAGGAAATCATATTTTAAAAAGCTTTTTTTTTAAAGGATGGAAGAAAAAAGCAAACAAAATATAACCAGAGGCATTGAAATTAAGAACAACCTAACAATAACCAGAGGGGAGGGGAGAGGGAACAATGGAGGGAAGGGTTTTCAGGAACTACTCTACAGGACACATAGACAAAACCAAGGGGGAGGGTGGAAGCAAGGGAGGGAGGTGGGGTTGGCTGGGCTGGCGGGGGGTGGGGAAGCATAGCGGGGGGGGGGGGAATGCCAACAGCTGTAATTGAACAACAATTAAAAAAGAAAAAAAGAGAAAAAGCGTGAAAGAAAATCAGGTCATGTATCAAAAACATTTCAAAATGACAATTAAAGTAAATTTTTAATAAATCAGATTATACAGAAATTTGGGTTTATAGCTAGTTTCATAAGTCTGTCATTAACTCAGTGAATTGTATCAATTATATCCCAAGGAATATAGTTTTAAATGTTATCTCTAGTTTGAAAAAGGTGAGAAAGCTTTGAAGACTCCATCATACTACTTGGGAATGTTTCTTAATGGATAATACTGAATATTTTTCAAATATTCAAAACTAATAACCTTCTAAGCTATGAAGCTATAGATGATATCACATATGAAAACATCTTGAAAATTTTATACATATGAAAGACATTTATTAGTAAATCATTTTTTAAAAATCATTGGAAACAGTGGCCAGATGGTGGGCTGGTCCAAAATATAAATTTCAGATATTATTCTGAATTGTCTTGTTATTTATACTTTCAAAGCTGGTTGTGCTTATGCAAAGAGAGAGACAGGTCAATGAAAGGTCAACAAAGATAAATCTAGATACTACATTCCCATCAAAAGAGAGAAAACCAAGTGAAAATGGTATCATGAGAGCTGAGAGAAAACAAAGAAATTGTCAGATATTGCATGAAGAATGAATGAGAGCAGGAATAGAGATATTACTTTAGTGAACTTGGCACTTGAGTTCTTCAAAATCCCAATACAAATCTTAACTTCACTTGAAACTGAAGAGGTTGAAATAATCAGGTTGGGACTACAATCATTTTCTTCTGGATTCATTATTCAAGCTTATTTTAAATGATTTATTTAATGATTTAGAGAATAAACATTCTTTAAATAAACATTCTCTAGGTACTCAAATTCTTCCTTTATTTATCAATCCATTTGGGAGTTTACAAATATATAAAGTCATCAAAATATAGTTAGACCAAATATATGGTTTATCCAGTCAAACTTTTAAATATTACAGATTAGAATGCTAACCCTCACAGAGGTGTCAAACTCATTTTCACTGGGGCCACATAAGCCTCACGGTTGCCTTCAAGGGGCCAGATGTAATGTTAGGACTATATAAATGTAACTACTTAACTAAAGGCAAGGAGCTTGGCACTACTGCGGGGTAGAAACAAGGTAGGATTAAACAAGATAGGGTGGGTGGGCTGGGATGGGAGTAAAGGAGAGAAAACTGTACTTGAACAATGATTAAAATAAAATAAAAAAACAAGGTAGAGGGCTGGCTTTTGCCCACAGGCCTGTGTTTGCCACCTGCACTCTACCATTATTTAGACAAAAGATCTATTTCAATCACATCAATACATTATGGTTTTATTTGCAGGCTTATAAGCCATATTTTGAAACTCTTTTTTTAAAAAAAGATTTATGAAAATTACCTGGAGGTGATAACTAGTTTAATGAGCTTCAGATTATTCTTAATAGTATTCCAACAAACCAACAGTGTCAAGTAGTGCTGAAGTAGTAAAATATGTTCAGAAAGTAAAAAACCTCCCTCCCAAAGTGAAGTCATCTTTGCCTTTTTTTAAATCCCAAGCCACATAATATTTCACCAAAATTATTTAATGCTGCTTTCTTGATGATGTAGAAAAGTATCATTGGTCTTTGATTTTCTGTTTTATTTACTTTGTATTCCCTTGATTTCTTATCTTATAATTATTATTCCCTTCCTTCTACTTACCATTGCTAAAATTGGGTCTTCTTCTACACATTTACAAAGAAGTCTATATAACACATTGTAGACTACCTTCTTTTCTGATACAAGCCGTTGAAGGTATAGATTTCCCAATAAATACTACATGAGCAGCATTCTACAAATGCGATTATTTTGTGGTTTAATTTTTACTTAGTCAAAATATCACCTGGACTTTCCTGCAGTTTCTTCTGCAGTTGACCCATGGGTTATTTAGAATGCTATTGTTCAATTTGAAAATTGGGGTTTTGCACATGTATGTTATTAATTTACAATTTAATTCCATGGTGTAGTCACAGAACTTATCTTTATTTTTTAACATTTCAAAATTTATTTAGATTACTTTCATGGCCCAGACTATGGTCTATCTGTGAAAATTTTATTCGCACATTCTCTGTTATTGCTGAGAATGTTCTATAAATAGCAACTAGGTCAAGTTCTTTCACAGTGTTGTTCAAGTGTTCTACATCCTTACTGATAGTCTATCTGTTCTATCAGCTGCTGAGAGAGGTGGGTAAAAATATCAACTATCTTTGTAGATTCAACTATGTCTTTTTAACAAGTGTCAGTTTTTGCTTCAGGTATTTTGAAGCTCTATATTTAGATATATATACATTTAAGATTATGATGTTTTATGGATATGGGTTAACTGCTTTTTCACTATGAAACATCCTTTTATCTCTAGTAACATTCTCTGTTCTGAAGGACATTTTATCTGATATATTACAGATTCTCCAGATTTCTTAGAAGTTTGTCATGATATAGTTTATGCCATTAACTTTAAACCTGCTGTTTCTTTATATCTAAAATGGAGGTTGTCTAGACAGACTATCTATCTATCTTGACAATCTCTTTTAATTAGAATTTAATTTACTGTTACTATTAACATATTTGGATTAAATTTGTCCTCTTGCCATTTGTCTCCTACTTGTCACATCTGGGTTTTGTTTCTGTCTTTTTGGGGGAGATTATTTATTTTTATTCCATTTTATCTCCATGATTGGCTTATTATCTATAACTTTGTTGTTTTTTCTATAGTGGCTCCAATATATTTTAGTTTGCCATAAAATTATATTTAACATATAACAAAAGAAGCTTAAAGCTGTACTTTCATTTCCTCCCTGACTTTTTTGTACTTTTTTTATCACATATTTTACTTCTATATTCTATATATTATATAAAGCTCCCAACACATTGTTATTTTTGTTTTCAATGATCATTACATTTTTTAGAGAATTAAAAACTGAGAAAAAAAGTATCTCATGGTCACCAACATAACTTCTGAAACAGGTTCCTTTGAGTAGATCCATATTTTCCTCCAATAACCTCTGCCTGATGATTTTCATTTAACAGTTCTTGTCATTTGGGTCTGAATGGGATGAATTCTCTCACTTTTGTTTACCAGGGAAAAAAAGTATTTTGTCTTCATATTTGAAAGCAAATATTAACTGCATATAAAATTCTAGATTGGCAAGTTGACTTTTATTGTTAAAGTATTTTTAAGACCTTGTTTGCATGTAGGGCTTGCAAAGTCTCTGATAAGAGGTCTGTTGTTATTCTTTGCATATAATGTTTTATTTTATGTGGCAATATTTAAGTCTTTGTCTTTACTACTTGCATACAATAATTAGTTAGGATGTGCTTGGTGTAGAAATTTAAAAACTCATTTCTTCAAGTGAGACAAAAACTTGTTTCCTCTCATTTCTTCAAACTTTTTTCTTTGAACTCCTCTCCTTTTGGGTTATAAATAGTACATATGATAGACAACTTGATGCCATCCCATAGTTCAGAAAAACATCTATTTTATCATCTTATTTTTCTTCTATGCCTCATTTTAAGTCGTTCCTATCACTATGTTTTCAAGTTTATCTCTTTTTGTTGGAGTGCCTAATCTGCTGTAATCTCATCCAATATATTTTTATTTCAGATATTATATTTCTCATCTCTAGTCTGTATGATTCTTATAAAAATATCTTCCTCCCTGGCTGGCATAGCTCAGTGGATTGAGTGCGAGCTGGGAACCAAAGTGTCCCAGGTTCGATTCCCAGCCAGGGTACATGCCGCGGTTGCAGGCCATAACCCCCAGCAACCGCACATTGATGTTTCTCTCTCTCTCTCTCTCTCTCTCTCCCTCCCTTCCCTCTTCTAAAAATAAATAAACAAAACCTTTAAAAATATATATCTTCCCTTTCTTACCTAATTATATTCATGTTTTCCTTTAAGTCCCTGCTCACATAAAGAGTGTAATTACTCTTTCGAAGCCCTTTTCTGGCAATTCTACCATCACTGTCATTTGGGGGCCTGTTTATCTTGGCTGATATCTCTCTCAGGTATAGGTTGCATTTTTTGTTTCTTGTCATGTTTAAGAACTTCTGATTGGATGCTCAACATTGTGTTGTTCCATAGTTCATTTCTGAATTTCATTGTCCTCCTTTGAAGGTGTTAGGCCTTGTTCTGGCAGGCTTGATCACTTGCTATAAGTTTGATCCCCCTAAGGCAACTTTTTAAGCTTTCTTAGGATGGATCTAGAGTAACCTTTACCCTAATTATTGCTTAATAATAAAGTAGAAACACTCTGAAGCCTCTATTGAAGTCTCCAGATGAGTATAAAGAACTCTTCACGTAAGCCAATCAAAGCTTGAATCTCTCTCTACCTTGTGTAAGCTTTGGAAATTATTTGGATACAATAATATGATATTTATTCACCTAGCTTCCTGTACTTTCACTCCATATGCACATACCATAGAACTAAACCATAGAATTTTCCAAAGATTCTTTTTTTTTGGTAATATCTATCCCTTGGAATTCTGCTCTCATACCTCCAGACTCTTCAGCTTTCCTAAACTCCCATCTCTCTCTTTTCTGCCTAGGACCCTGTACCTGCACCATGAACTGAAATGTGCCTCTGAACAAAAGCTAGAGTAATTCTAAGGCCCATTTCATTTGTTTCCTTCTTCTCAAAAAGTTCTACACTGTCTCCTCACTAATGTACAAAATCTGTGGTTACATAGCTTTTCTCCAGTTTTCTAATAGTTCACAGTAGCAGGGAAAATCTGCCCCCTGTCAAATCAAAGTGAACTCTAAATTATAATCTGACAACTGACCTACTGTTCATATGATACATCAATACATAGATTTATCAATATTCATTAATACTATTATATTTTAACAATTTTAATTTAACTTTGTATGTATATTTTATAATACATAAAACATTTGATAATCAATATCATTATTCAATATTTGAAATATGTTTATTTCCACTTTGCAGAAGTTAGGCTATAACTTGAAATTTTTTCCTTATAATGATTTTAATAATATTTACATTATAATTAACTGGAGTTCGCATTTCATTTTTTTAGTGCACTGATAGTTTATGAAATAGAATAAGATGTTTGTTAAAATCTAATGTTGGTAACTTGTTTCCAGTTAAAAACATACATAATAATATGTGTGTGTGTATGTGTACATTATTTAATGGGTTCCAA
Organism: Phyllostomus hastatus; assembly: GCF_019186645.2. NCBI lineage: Eukaryota > Metazoa > Chordata > Mammalia > Chiroptera > Phyllostomidae > Phyllostomus > Phyllostomus hastatus. The sequence continues at coordinate 5,285,908 of NW_025334017.1, read as the reverse complement.
GCAATAAATTTGCCTCATATGTTTCATTTACACTATTTTGTACTCTAATTTTTCTGTGCATTCTAGCAGGTGACTACACTGGTCAATAAGTAAAATGATATGAAAGGAAAAATAAAAATATTGTTTCTGAAAACATTAATGATATAGTATTATTTTAAAAAGCCATTATATATAATACAGTAATATTTTAAATCAGTAAAACTACTGCTGCTGATGATATTCTTATTATGGCATTATATGTTTTTCTTACATGATTTATGCAAGCATACCTTGGAGATATTGTGGGTTTGGTTCCAGACCACCATAACAAAGCAAATATCCCAACAAGCAAATATTGCAATAAAGCCAGTAACAGAATGGGTTTTTTTTTTTGTAGTCTGTTAAGTGCATAATAGTTTTATGTCTAAATTAATGTACATACTTTATTTTAAAATACTTTATTGCTCAAATATGCTCACTGTCATCTGAACATTCAGTGAGTTGTGATCTTTTAGCTTCCAGAGGCTCTTGCCTCAATGTGGATGGCTGCTGACTAGTCAGGGTGGTGGTTATGGAAGGCTGGGGTGGCAGTGGCAATTTTTACAAAGAAGACAAGAACGAAGTTCGCTACACTAATTGACAATTTCTCTGTAGCAGGCAATGTTTTTAATAGCATTTTACTCACAGTAGAACTTCTTTCAAAATTGATGTAAATCCTTTCAAATCCTCCTGCTGCTTTAACAACTAAGTTTGTGTAATATTCGAAATCCCTTGTTGTCATTTCAAAAATCTTCACAGAAATTTTACCGGGAGTAGATTAGTGGAGCAGTCAGCACACACTCATTTACCAGTTAATTTTGCTGTCTTACATGGGCATGCTTCATGGTGCCCCAAAAGCATTATAATAGTAACTTCAGAGATCACTAATTAAAGATCACCAAAACAAACACAATAATAATGAAAACATTTAAAATACTGCAAAAATCACCAAAATGGTACACAGAGACACAGAGTGCGCAAATGAGGTTAGAGAAGTGGGACCTAGAGACTTACTCTGTACAGGGTTGCCACAAACCTTCAATTTGTACAAAACATAATATCTGCAAAGAACAATAAAGTGAAGCTCAATAAAATGAGGTATTACTCTGCAATATTTGTCACAATTTTTTTAAATCACTGATGAATTTGGTGTTCATTCCCTACATCAGGAATAGAGCTTCTGATTTAATAAGATTCTAATAGAGAACATGTAATCTTTTTATAACAATTCAGTTTATGATAAGTTCTTTTTGAAGTACACACTGAAAGATAGGAAATGTTATTATATTTTAATGGTTTACCTTTTTTTTAATTGAACAGAAGTTGAAAATTTATTACATTTAGGAAAAAAGTGACCTGACATTTTTCATTTCTTCCTAATACAAATTTGACCCTGTGATGAAATATTTCAATTAAGAGAAACAATGCAAAGCCTACGAGTAATAAAGTACCACTGTTAAAGAAGGAAAATGTGTGTTTGCTCTTGCTGAAAGCAGAGTTGAAGATGAAATGCAGATGACAGATAAAAAAGAGAAACAGTCACATTTCTTCCCTTTCTACCTGATGCTAAGCTTACAAAATAAGAGGCATCCATCTTGGTAACCCTGGTCATTTTGCAGAAAAGGCTGACCTCAGAAAAGGAAAAAAAAGAAGGAAGATTTCTATTCTCACAATGGCTTGGTATAAAAAACTAGGAAATTCTTCAAGAGACTATAGTTAAACAGAAAAAGTATAAAATTATTAATTATTATTTTGGGCACATTATCTACTCCGCACATTTCTGTTGCACATTTCTTGCTGAAAAGTAGTATGCCCTACTTTATTTTATATCCAGAGTTAGACATGTAGTAGGGCTTCAAATACCAGTTTAATTAATTTTCTCAGCCTGCTTTTCTTTTCATTAAAATTATTTACTCTAGAATTTTGATCTTCTGAAGGCCCATGTCTTTTTTCTCATCTATTACCTAATGAGGAAAATGACTAAGAGAATTCAAACAGGACTTATGACACAGACCCTTAAAAGGAAACTTAGTGGAAAGGTTGGAACTTTGAGCTCTAGCAGATAGAGATGTGGCTGTTGCTTTTCAGCTTTCAACAGCTGCATATGGGAGAGGTAATGATAACAACTAGATTGCTTACCCTGACGACAGTGAATCAGGACTCACCCAAGTGGTGTTGTTCAGAGTAAGAGCTGGACCTTTATAATCCAGCCTTTTGAATGACATTTAAGAGCAAGGATAGGGCTGACCACATTTTCTGAGAAGATTAAAAATGAAATCTATTATCAGTAAGAGCAGTCAATGCCACATAGATTCCCTGTTTCACCGATGGTTAATAGTTGAGATTTATTAGAGATAGAATTAAAACCACCTGCTTCTCAACCTTCTACCATTTCAATATTACTAATAATAACAACGAATTTGGAGGTGGAAAATTTTAAAAGCTATCTTAGGTCGAGAATGAGCAGTTCCTGTCACACAGATCTTTAAAACCTCTTAAAAGTATGTCCTTCTAAATCCTGCCTGATTAATATCAGCCTTCTCTGAAAACACTTTTTTTCACTTTTTTTTTGTATTCCATGGGACCTGTTATCAATTTACAGTTTTCAATACAATGTCTCCAATGTATTTAAGTCTCTTCAACAAAAGTGAATGGAATATACATTCATTTATTCATATAAATATATCTATCAAGCCTCTGTTGTGTGTCAGACACGTTTCAGGGTGCTGGGGAGAGAGCACTGATCAAAAACAGATAAGATGTTTCTCATGGAGACTTATGAATAAATTACTAAACAAATAAACAAAATGTATCATTTATATTATAATAAGTACTATGAAAATAATAAAAGATGACAACATTATAGAAAGTAACTAAGAAGCCACTTTAGATCAAACAAGCAGAAGATAAACCTTATAATAAAGACCTTAATGAGACGCAGAATTTGCCATGAGCAACTTCAGGAAAAAGTGCAATTATGCATAAATGCCCCAAACTGAAAATGGACTTGGCTGAAGCCAGGCACAGAATTAAGCCTCATTTATAGGGGGTGACACAGACTACCATGTAAAAATTAAAGGCAGTGACAGAGCTGCCTACATTTTCTGTGAAGTAGGTCCTGGTAAAGGTTTGGACTGAAGTAGTAACAGTAGGGATAGGGAAAGGACACGAAATTGAACATATTTTAAAAGTCAAGATGAAGTACTTGAAAATATGTTAGATATCGGGTATGTGAGTAAAAGTGCAGAATAGAAGATGACTCCCAAGGTTTGGCTTAAGCGTCTAAGTGAATGGAGTACCATTTAATTGAATACAAACTTGGAATGGAAAGTTTGGGTAGAGAATATTGACTCAGTAGATGGATACATATGTGTGGAAATTAAAGACATCCACATAGGATTTTAGCATCTATGTTGATCAAGGATATTGGCCTATAATTTTCTTTTCTTTTTTTTTTGTAGTGTCTTTATCTGGTTTTGGAATTACAATAATACTGGCTTTTTAAAAGAGCTTGGGAGGCTTCCTTTCTCCTGAATTTTTTCAAATAGTTTCAGAAAGATAGGTGTTAGACCTTCCCAGAATATTTGGTAAAATTTACCTGTGAAGCCATTCAACCCAGGGCTTTTGTTTGTTGGCAGTTTTTTGATAATTGCTTCAACTTCACTAGATGTAACCTGTCTATTCACATTCTCTAATTCTTCCTAATTTTGTTTTGGAAGCTTCTGTGTTTCTAGGAATCTATCCATGTCATACAGGTTGTCTAGTTTGCTGGCATATAGTTGTTTATAATATTTTCTTACAATCCATTGTATTTTTTGGTATCGGTTGTTATTTCTTCTCTTTCATTTCTGATTTTATTTATTTGAGTCCCCTCTCCTTTTTTTTCTTGATGAGTCTAGTTAAAGTTTTCCCAATCTCATTTATCTTTTCAAAAACCAGCTCTTGGATTCATTGACCTTTTGTATCATTTGTAGGCTCTATTTCATTTATTTCTGCTCTGATTTTTATCATTTCCTTCCTTCTACTCACTTTGGGCTTTGTTTATTGTTCTTTTCCAAGTTCCTTTAAATATAAAGTTAGATTGTTTATTTGAGCTTTTTCTTGTTTTTTTTTTTTTTTTGAGAGAGGCCTATAATGCTATGAACTTCCCTCTTATGATTGTTTTCCCTGTGTCCCATTGATTTTGAATCATTGTGTTCTCTTCTTCATTTTTTCAAGGTATCTTTTGATTCCTTTTTTGATCTCATTGTTGACCACTTCACCATTGAATAACATGTTATTTAGCTTCCATGTCATTGTATATTTTTCAGTGTTCTTGTTATTGATTTCTAGTTTCATAGCATTTGTGGTCAGAGAAGATGATTGATATTTGGAAACTGAAGACAGCAATGCATCAAAAAGGTCATATGTCATGATCAAGTAGAATTTATTCCAGGAATGCAAGATTGGTACAACATTAACAAATCAATAAATGAGATTCACCACATAAACAAAATAAAGGATAAAAACCACATGATTATATTAATAGATGCAGAAAAAGCATTTGAAAAAATCTAGCACCTATGTATGATTAAAAAATCTCAGAAAAGTGGGAATAAAAGCAACATACCTAAACATAATAAAGGCCATATATGACAAACACAGTGCCACTATCATCCTCAACAGGCAAAAACTACAAGCATTCCCCTTAAGATCACGAACAAGATAGGGATGTCCACTTTCACCTCTTATTCAACATAATACTGGAAAACCTAACCACAGTAATTGGACAAGAAAAAGAAATAGAAGATATTCAAACTGTAAAGGAACTAAAACTGTCTTTATTTGCAAATGGCATGATACTGTACACAGAGAACCCCAAAGATTCCACCAAGAAACTAATAGAACTGATAAATGAATTCAGCAATGTAGCAAGATACAAAAATTAATCTAGAAATCAGTTGCATTTTTATATGTTAATAACAAACAAACAGAAAAGGAAATTAAGAAAACAATCCTATTCACAATTGCTTCAAAAAGAATAAAATACCTAGGAAAAAGCCTAGCCAAGGACATAAGAGCCTGTACTTGGTCATTATAAGACACTAAAGAAAGAAATTGAAGAAGATACAAATAAGTGGAAGTATATACTGTGTTCATGGATAGGAAGAATTAATATATTAAAAAGCCCATACTAATCAAAGCAATCTATAGATTTAACACAATTTCTATCAAGATTCCAATGATGTAGTTCACAGAACTAAAACAAATATTTCAAAAATTTATATGGAACCACAAAAGGCCTTGCATAGCAACAGCAATCCTGAGAAAGAAGAACAAAGTCAGAGGAATCATGCTACCTAATATCAAACTATCTATAAGGCCATAGTAATTAAAACTGCATGGTAATGGCATAAAAACAGACACATAGATCAATGCAAATAGAATAGAAAGATGAAAAATAAACCCACATATTTAGAGTCAATTAATATTCACAGAAGAAGGAAGCACACATGATGGGCTAAAGATAGTTTATTCAATAAAAGGTGTTGGGAAAATTGGACAGATAAATGCAGAAAAATGAAACTAGCCCTCCTTATGCCACACACAAGAATAAATTCAAAATTTATTAACTCAAAATGTTAGACCTGAAACCATAAAAATCATAGAAGAAAACATAGGCAGCAAAATCTTAGACTTAGCTTGTAGCAATGTTTTATCAGAAATATCTTCCCAAACAAGGGGGGGAAAAGGAAAAATAGACAAATGGGACTAAATCAAACTAAAAGTTTTTGCAGGAAAACATCAAGAAAATAAAACACAACCCACAGAATGGGAGGACATATTCACTAATACATCTGATAAAGGATTAATATCCACAATTTATAAAGAACTTAACAAAATTCATCACAAAAAATAAAAACAACCCAATTAAAAATGGACAAAGGCCCTGGCTGGTGTGGCTCAATGAGTTGAGTGCTGGTCTGTGAACCAAAGGGTCACCAGTTTGATTTCCAATTAGGGCACATGCCTGAGCTGTGGCCCAGGTCCCCAGTGGGGGGTGTATGAGATACAAATGCACATTGATTTTTCTCCCTTTCTTTCCCCCTCCCTTCCCCTCTGTCTAAAAATAACTAAATAAAATCTTTTAAAAAAATGGGCAAGGGACTTAACTAGACACTTTTCCAAAGAGGATATACAGATGGTCAATAGACATATGAAAATATGCTCAACATCACTAATCATCAGAGAAATACAAATAAAAACCAAAATAAGATATTATCTCATACCTGTCAGAATGGCTATCATCAATAAATCAACAAACAAGTCCTAGGGAGGATGTGGAGAAAGGGGAACACTTCTATACTGTTGTAACAGTGGAAATGCAGACTGGTGCAGTCACTGTGGAAAGCAGTATGGAGATATCTCAAAAAATTAAAAATGGACCTGCTTTTTGACTGAGTGATCTCGTTTCTGGGAATATACCCAAAGGAACCCAAAACACTAATTCAAAAGAACATAGCACCCATATGTGCATTGCAGCATTATATACAATCACCAAATACGGAAGCAGCCCGAGTGTCCATCATTACATGAGTGGATGAAACAACTATGGGACACTTAAACAATAGAATAGTACTTGGCCATAATAAAGAAGAAATTTTTGCCATTGTGACAGTATGGATGAACCTGGAGAACATTATGCTAAGTGAAACAAACCAGTCAGAGAAAGACAAATTCCATATTATCTCACTCACATGTGAAATCTAATGAACAAACTGAACTAACAAGAAAAATAAAGGCAGATTCATAGATGGGGAGCAGGATGATAGTTAGTGAGTGTGGAGAGTTTAGGGGATAGATGGCTTGAGCAAAAAGGAAAAAGAATACATAGACAATAATGTGATAATTGCAGGAGTGAGGAGGATATAAGGGGACCAAATGGTAATGAAAAAAAAATAAACTTTCAGAAAAAAAAAGATATCCACATAGGTATGTAATTAATCCTTTGAAGATGGAATTCATGTAGTAATTTTATTATTAAGAAAAATATATGATAAAAGCTAAGAGAAAATCTGATAATAGACTTCAAAATTTTGTCATTAGCACCTTTGAAATAAAATACCTATTTCCCTAAGTCTGTAAACTGAAGGAAAATTCCATGTCACAGGACAGTAACTGTGTATTTTTACATTTTGATTCCAAATCTCTTACAAACTTCTAAAAACAAATTGTCATTACATATTCATTGGATAGATGATATGATTCAGCATTACAGCACACGAGATATCCCCACATTCTTCCTTTCTCACTTGCACAGCCTGCTTCTCCCAACTCTTCTAAATAGGAACTAGGGCCTCTTTTCCTAGATCCTGGAGAGAAAACAGTGTCAGTGACCCCACCCCCACCCAATCAGCCTGCCCGCCTTAAACCTGTGAGCCTTGACTCCTTCTACCTTCAGAGAGCATGTAGAGGAGATCAATGTTGCTCCTCTGACTCTAAGAATTGGGCAGCCTTACTGGTACATTCATATTCTACTCAGGAGGCTCCCTAAGCCATCATGTAACCAACAGACCAACAGCCATGCAGAGAAGCCTGGGTAAGCAGGAATTAAGCTCTTTGGGCCCGTTCAGGGAAATTTCCTTCACAAATATCAGGTAGTTGTGTTACAGGATGCAGCTTAGATGGGGGGGGGGTGGCAAAAAGGGATTTGGAATGGGGTCCAGAAGTCAATGTGTCTAGGAAATATTAGGATGTCCTCCCCCCTCCCCTGCACAGGTGCAGGTTGGGAAAAAGGACACATGGAGCAGGGCCATTGAGAGCTCTTTTACATAGCAACAGTTTTGCAGCTAACCTCTGGTGTGATCATTTAACATATCTATAACGTTTAACTGGTTACATAGATATGTTAAATAGCTGTGGCCATGCTCTGAGCCAGAGGGATGGAAGTAACTTCCCCACCAAGATGTAACTGGGGTCAGGTCCCCCGAGTTACAGCACCTGTGTGGAAGCTTGGAGAAGATTGGCTCCATGACAAGGGGCCATGCCTGCCCAGACTCACGATAGCAACCCAGTAAAGCTGGAAGGATATGAGAGTGCTGGCAAATGTAGCCAGTTGTGGAAGGAGTCAGAAATGGGGCTACAGAGGAAGATTGGCATGGGGATTTAAACCCAGATGGAGCTTTGCCAGAGTGGAAACTTCCACTGACATTGGGCAGGGAGAACCACTCAGTCTTTAGCAGAGTGGGGACTCCCACAGCCCTGTGAGAGAGGACCACTCGGCTGTGGCAATAGAAGGGAGAACCATGCAGCTTTGCCAGAGTGAAGACCCCTGAAGCTTTAGAAAGGGGAACCACCACCCGGCTTTAGCAGAGATCCCGTCGACACAGCTGATGGTGCCAAGAACCAAGGGAGGCCTACCAGCCAAGACAGATTACTGGGAAGAACTGGGGGCTGCCTGACACACAGGCTTCTAAAGTCTTTCTTTTCCTGAGATACGATACCCCAGACTGGGCAAAGGGGGAAGGAAGGACTGTGTGTGTTTGTGGGTGTTTTAAGGGGACTTTGGGATTTTGATGAAGACATTAGGTCACTGCTTTAAGTTTGTATAGCATTAAATAAACATTTTCTTTCTTTTTCACAAATCTCTGGCAGTGAGAGATGTCTTTCCTATAAGGCAGTGGACATAACAAACCTGGAGGGGTTCCTTTCGGTAACAATATATTGCCTTTGGCCCCCCTTGTGTTCTGTAACAGTTGTAAATGCAACCTAAAATGAGCTAGTATTTACCTTTAACCAAATGTCATCCACAGTTCAGAGACTAAGAAAAATATCTTTAGAAATTATATCTAGAAATATATCTATTATATTTAGAAATTATATCCAGTCTCTGAAGGAGATATCAAGTGTGCCACATACTTCTAATGATCAATGTAAAATTTAAGAATAAACCCTTAGAACTTTTAGCTGAAAGTATTGTGCTAAAAATCATACTGTGAAAATAAAACAAATGCTACAAAACTATTCACTGTCAATATCTCTGTCTTCTGCTAGTGGTTATGGTATGTGTTTAGCGGCAACAACGTGGGAAAGGAGGGCAGTACAGGAAAGGACAGAGGTAACTCTGCCGTTCGTCATACACACTCCAGGCTATGCCCCCTGGAAGAGGGAGCACAACAAAGCAGCATTTATACCTAAAGGTGATCAACCATCCTTTAGCCTGGCTTTTTTCTGTTTCTGATCTGGACAAAAAATAATGACAGATGTTTTGGAAGTTAGGCACAAAACGATATACTCTGAGTTGGATTTCACACTGCAAGTATCAGTCCCAAAGCCAGACAATTAAAATATTTTTAACAAATGAACATTAGACTAGTTTTGGTTTCATTATAGAAATTACAAAATAGTTATAAGGCAAATAAGCAATTACAAAAATTACCTATTTGCTTTTTTCTGTAATTATATTCAAGGTACAACAAATGATTTATAATTTAACAAAAGCAAGAAAATGTCATGTATTCGAAAGTAATTATTTGTACCTGTTGGATTTATGTTGGGTTCTGGGATATTTCTAAAAATAGTAAACATAAAATAAGTAATTAAAACTTCAAATGCATTAGTAGATTCTTGAAAAAAATAGGCAGGAGAATGAAGCTGGCTGGGAGGAGAATGAGATGTTGGCATGTGCTCTCTTAGAGACCTGAAGCCACCTCCTTATAGATTCATGCCTGGGTTGTAGAAATGGCCATGGGCAGAAAAAACTTCAATGATATTTGTGATATTTTGTAAATAAAGGCAAATCTCCTTGTTTATCTCCAAGCAGTCTTGACTTGTTCACAAAATCTCCTTAGGAATAGTCAAACTGGACTAAAACAGTGGGAGGGGAGGCAGGGTAAAGGAAGGAATCATTACTAGGAAGCAAGAGCAAAGAGAGGAGTTTTGAGGCAATGTCGAAACTTTTTCATTTAGATATTTGGAAGATCTCACTAAAGACATTCCCAAACCAACTGGAGGATGAAAAATAGTAGCTGAGAGGAAAAATATGAAAGCACTTTGGATAAACTACCTAGGATTTGCCAGAAACAGTTAACAGTGTTTAAGGTGTGGGAAGGAGAAACTATAAGGCACTATAGACCTAGCCAAAAAATGCTCAATAAGTTGCAGTTATATGGTGAGGTTAGAATCTGTCAAAATAGTATCCTTAGGACTTTGCAGAGGGTTGATTTCAACTAAGTGATTAAAAATTTAAACCTGGACCAGAAATTTAACCCCATCCTCAATACAAGAAAATACTGAATTCTGAAGTAAATCATAAGCAATTTTTTGCATTAATGATGATGAAATTATCAGCAATCTAGAGTTTGTCATAGTATTTGTAATAATAATATCTGTTCCAGAGTGCTCACTGTGTACACAAAATTTGAAGCACACTGAAAACAACCAGGAAACTCTCCTAAATCATTTTCATTCAACTGATAATATCCTAAGAGAAAATGTAGGGAGTAAGGGAAAGTATTACAAAGTAACCATTTATCTGTGAGACTTTGAAAGGGAAGGGAGAGAAGTGTTCAATAGAAAATAACCAACATACAAAAGTCTTAACTACATGAAGAGATGGACAAGAGGTGAGTCTCAGAATCATCCAGGAGTTTTTTCAAATGATGCTATTCCCACTCTCCTCTCAGAAAGAGTCTAATATAGACTCTGATATGCTCCAATGCAAACATCCCAGTTATGCAGGTACAAACTACTATCCTTGACAGATCCATGTCTAAATGTTATTATGAACTTCTGGATAGATTTGAGTAGTTTTAATATTAACAACCCTTTGACCAAGAACAACAACAAAAAAAAAAAAGAAAAAAAGGGACTTCTGGACAAGATGGAGGCATCGGTAGACACACTGTGCCTCCTTGTACAACCAAAAGAAGGACAACAACAATTTAAAAAGGAAACAACCAGAACTGATAGAAAACCAAACTGTATGGAAGTCCGGCAACCAAGGAGTTAAAAAAGACACATTCATCCAGACCTATAGGAGGGGTGGAGACAGGCAGGCAGAGAGGACTCCAAGCCAGGTGGTGGCTGGCAGACCAGTGAGGCAGCGGATTATGAAGCAGGGCATGCAAGGCTGCCGCTAGCAGGCAAGGCAGCAGCGGGTGGATCCAGCCAGGCAGCAGATTGCAGCCCGGGAGGTCCTACATTCATGTGCAGATAAACTAGGAGAAACAACTGGGGATCAAAACAGACTGTGCAACCCAGGGCTTCTACACAGGGCAATAAAGCTGCAGAAAACTAATTGAAAACACCTGTGGGGGTTGAAGTGGTAGGAGAAACACTCAGCCTCACAGGAGAGTTTGTTGGAGAGATTCACAGGGTCCTAAAATGTACACAAGCCCACCCACTCAGGAATCAGCACCATAAGGGCCCAATTTGCTGGTAGGAAGCAGGGGAAGTGACTAAAATCTGGCAGAGTAGACAAGTGCCATTGTTCCCTCTCAGACCCCTTCCCCACATACAGTGTGAAAACATATCTACATGGGTTACACTGCCAGGGTGAATACCTAGGGCTCTACCCCTCATACATAACAGGCATGTCAAGACAAAAAAAAAAGTGGCCCAAATGAAAGAACAGATCAAAACTCCAGAAAAATACAACTAAGTGATGAAGAGAGAGCCAACCTATCAGATGCACAGTTCAGAACACTGGTAATCAGTATGCCTACAGAATTTGGTCACAAATTAGATGAAAAAATAAAGGCTATGCTAAGTGAAATAAAGGAAAATGTACAGGGAACCAACAGTGACGGGAAGGAAACTGGGACTCAAATCAATGGAGTGGACCAGAAGGAAGAAATAAACATTCAACCAGAACAGAATGAAGAAACAAGAATTCAAAAAAAAAATGAGGAGAGGCTTAGGAACCTCCAGGACATCTTTAAACATTCCAACATCCGAATTATAGGGGAACCAGAAATAGAAGAGGAAGAGCAACAAGTGGAAAAGTTATTTGAACAAATAATAAAGGAGAACTTCCCAAATCTGGCAAAGGAAATAGACTTCCAGGAAGTCCAGGAAGCTCAGAGAATCCCAAAGAAGTTGGACCCAAGGAAGAACACACCAAGGCACATCATAATTACATTAGTCAAGGCAAAAATGAAGGAGAGAATCCTAGAAGCAGCAAGAGAAAAAGGAGACAGTTACCTACAAAGTAACTGTTCTGAGTTCCCATCAGAACTGTCAGCTGATTTCTCAAGAGACTTGCAGGCAAGAAGGGGCTGGAAAGAAGTATTTCAAGTCATGAAAGGCAAGGATCTACATCCATGATTGCTCTATCCAGCAAAGCTTTCATTTAGAAGAGAAGGTCAGATAAAGTGCTTCTCAGATAAGGTCAAGTTAAAGGAGTTCAGCATCACCAAGCCCTTACTTATATGAAATGTTAAAGAGACTTATCCAAGAAGAAGAAGATGAAAAATGTGAATAGTAAAATGAAAATAAACTCAGCTATTAACAACCACACCTAAAACAAAAACTAAAGCAAACTAAGCAAACAACTAGAACAGGAACAGAATCACAGAAATAGAGATCACATGGAGGGTTAACAACAGGGGAGTGGGAGGAAGAGAGATGGGGAAAAGGTATAGAGAATAAGTAGCATAGATGGTAAGTAGAAAATAGAAAGGGGGAGGGTAAGAATAGTATGGGAAATGTAGAAGCCAAAGAACTTATATGTACGACCCATGGACATGAACTGGAAGTGGGGAATGTGGGTGGGATGAGGTGTGCATGGTGGAGGGGAGTGAAGGGAGAAAATGAGACAACTGTAAAAGCATAATTAATAACATATATTTAATAAAACTGAATATACTATAAAATAATGTATTTAAAGTTGTCAGAGACCTACCCAAGCAAAAAGAATTAGTGAAATCAAGAACCAGAGAGGTGAGTGGATGACCTGCCATTTCTTTTTTTCTGAAGGCCTTTGCTGATTCTGTGTGCAGGAAAGAAGGTTGATGATTTGGGTTTTGTCTCAGCAGGAGACCAACTCTGGGGAAAAAAGAAATATTAGTGATTTTGGCAGTCTCATAAGGACAGAGAAAGAAACTGGAGATTTGAGAGATATCAAATATATAACCATTTTTGCCTTCAAGACATTTTCAAAATTGTGAAGTGAAAGTAGGAGATAAAAAAGCTATGCAAACGGATTAATGGAATTCAAGACCCACAGGGAGATGGACTTTTAGACTGTAACACTTAGCACTTGAAAACCCTGAAAAGGTAGGCCCTGGAATCATAGGATGAACAAGAAGTGGTTAAACCTATCCTTACCAAAACCTCAATCCTGGCTTGGCTCACACAATCCTGATAGGGTAATCATTTGAGCAAAGAAAGATGTTCTATATTATCTGGAGCCTTTATAATTTTTTGTGCCAAAGGACAGAGCAAAATTAATATAAATAAAAAATGGCAATAGAAATACTTTTAAAAGTGATCTAGACACTAAAGTTAACAGTTAAGAATATTTAAATAACTATGCCTGATCTTGATATAGTAAATAAAATGTAGAAAACTGTGAATAAAAATAGAGATACTTTCACCAAAAATTAGGAATGAAAGAGAAACAAATGGTAATTAAAAAATTTAAATGTTCAGTATCTAAAGTGGCTTTTATAGTATATTGAAGAAATAATGGGAAATTTTTTTTCCAAATTGTTGAAAGATATCAACTCTAGATTGAAGAATCTCTGTAAATCTGAGCAAGACAAACACAAAAAAATTCTGCTTGACATATCATGATATGATTGCTGATAGATTGTGGGGGAGGAGGGAGACAGAGACATAGACATAATGACATGAGACAGAAAAGAAGAAATAAAGCAGCAAGAGAAAAATGTAAATTAGTTTCAAAGAAGAACAATTAGACAGGGAGCTAAGTTTTCAATAGAAATATGGAAATAAAGATGTTTTTGAATAAATAAGATATAATATTCTGCTAAGAAAAAGAAGCAAACTATATTAAATGAAGGAAAATGATTCCTACTTTTAAAATTTAAATTAAGATACATTAAATTAAAATAAAAACAAATGCTACTTAGAAACACCTTCAACATAATAAAACAACATATTTAAAAGTAAAGAGATGGAAAATAGTAATATATACAGTGACAATACTAACCAAAAGAACTCTATTTTTATACTAACTTCACAGCATATTTTAACACAGAAAGCATTTCTGGCAAGAAAAAGAAGTATTTCATAATGATAAGATCATCAATCCACCAGAAAGTTATATAATTTAAAATCAATATGCACTCAATAACATGAAAATACAAGGTCTGTCCAGAAAATATCTGGCATGTAATACAAAAAAATAAATACATTTTTTGAAGACAACAAGATGCAAGAAACATTGTGCATAAGACAATGATGTCTCAGTCCCGTCCAAAGTAGGCACCTTTGGACCTCACTCAGTTCCCCCAATTGCCATCAGCTGCCCCATCATATTTTCTTGAATATCACTGACAGTCAAAAATCTCTTCCCTTTAAAAAGTGGTTTTAGTTTTGGGAAGAAAAACCAGAAGTTGCAGGTGCCAAATTTGGACTGTAGCGTGTCTACACCTGGGTGATTTGATGTCTCACCAAAAAACTCTGCACAAGACGTGATGCATGAGCAGGTGCATTGTCATGATGAAGCTGCCAATTACCAGTTGCCCAAAGCTGTGGCCTTCTAAATCATTCAAACAGTTTCTGTGGAGAAATGCTCAAGCTTAAAATAAAACTTAACGCAGATCGATTGCTCAATTCCCTCAGTCATTTTGAATGCAACTACACATGCTCACTGTACAGCTTCTACTGTTCCCACTGACTAGTACAGTGGAGTCATCATTGTTCACACATGTGCATTCCAGTCCACTGCCTTGGCTGCCTGGTTACATCAGTGTCATGCAAACTGTTCTCCACATATTAACAATGGCTGGGCTTTTTCTAAACAGACCTTGTATTTGCAACAAAATTGATAAATTAAAAAAGAGTAGATAAATCCACACTCATAGTGAGAGACCAAACATTCTCAATATCTGACAAAACAGAAAGATAAAAATATATAAATTGATAGAAAATTTAGTTAACAAATTTGAGTTAATTGAAATATGTACAATATTGCTTGCACCAACCACAAAATACATATTTTATCCATACATGAAATATTTACCAAGTTAATCATATACTGCATTATAGAAGAAGCCTTAAAAATTTCAAAGGATTGACTTCACTCAAAGTAGGTACAATGCCAATAGAAAGATTAAACTATCAATTAATGAGAGAAAACTAGAAAATCACCACTATTAGCAATTAAGCAGCCATTTTCTAAGTAACACACAAATCAAAAACAATCACAGGAAAATTAGAAAATATTTTAAAAGATTTTCATTTATTTATTTTTAACAAGAGGGCAAGGTTGGGAGAAAGAGAGAGAGAGAAACATCAATGTGTGGTTGCCTCTCACATGCCCCCTACTAGGGACCTGGCCTGCAACCCAGGCATGTGCTCTGACTGGGAATTGAACTGGCAACACTTTGGTTTGCAGGTCAGCACTCAACCCCCTGAGCCACACCAGCTAGGGCAAAATCAAAAACTATTTTTAACTAAATGATAAGAATATTATATTTCAACACTTGTAGAATGCAGCTAGAATTTTTAGACTAAAATTATAGCCTTTGAAAAGTATATTTAGAAAAAAAGTGTTGAAAATGAATAATCTATGATTTCACATCAATAAAAGCAAAAGAAAGTAGAAGAAAATAATAAAAATAATAGGAAAAAATCAGTGTAATAGAAGTACTAAAATACAATATGAAAAATGAACAAAAGTTGGTGTTTGAAGGATTAATAAAGTTAGTAAGTATTATATCTTCACTTAAACCCACATAGTATCAGGCTTGTAACAATCTGGGTTAACAAAGAAAGAAAGTAATTAATAAAAATTTAGGACAGTTTGGCATGATACTATTTAAAAGATATTTATGTGTGGCATTGTAAAAAAAAGTATTTTATCAGCTAGTTTTGCACTCAAAATGTTTTGAGGTGAAATGTATATGTCATACCACTATGTAAAAGAGTAAAATCTCTTTTTCCTACTTGTTCCTGAGCAGCCAAAAACCAGTGGAAAAATTATAAAATATACTGATTTAATTTATTTTAAATCATACAAGTTCAATTCACTTGCACCCATATTATTGCTTAGAAATCCTATCATTCATATTGAATAACTCCCAAGAGTACTGAGCTCACCAATCCCACATCCATCCATGCACATTCATGAAATGTTCTTGAATTCTAATTGCCTAATAAGATTGACATCATCTAACCATGATATCTGAAGTTAAATTATTATTTTTTAATGTTTGGTCTTTGTTGCTGACATATAAATTTGTGATAAAAAACAGAGATTATTGTTTCTTTCAGGGCCACCTCTCCAGCATTTAAAACTGTGTTGGGAACAAAATAAACACCTAAATATTTACTAAGAGATCTATTGTGGGTTAGTGTTTTATTACCATGGACCAGGTTATCAAGCCACATATCCCTCTGGAAACTAAAGCATAGCAAAAAGTGCTAAAAGTACCTTCCCAAAAGCAAGAAAATTTTCATAAAAGAGTAAAGTACTACTGAGCTAACTATAAGGAGATTAGGAGACACAAAGAGAGATGCAGATAACCAAGACATTGAAACCACTTTTCTGAAGAATTTGTAGATCCCTGAAAACTGAAGCTTCCATTTGGCTACCTCAGGTGAGACAGATAGAAGAAAAAGCTCAGTGGGCATGCAAAATAAGAAGCTTATAGGAAAATCTCTTTTTGCTATGCATGATTTTCAAAGTGCTAAGAGCTTGAGGTGAAAGGATAAACAGAAGTATACACGCAACTACACTCGCATGATGGATTAAAGGAAAGATTATCTTGGCACCAAAGTTGGGTGAAATTATTCCAGCTCCAATTTTTAAAACTATCCTTTCTCACTAAAATGCCTATGCTTTGCCTTTGACAAAGACCACTTGGCTATATTAATGTGGGTCAATTTCTGGGCTCTGTGTTCTGTTCCACTGATCTATGTGTCTATTGCTTTGCCAGTATAACCCCATCTTGACTGTTGTAACTTAATAGTATTAAAATCGGGTAATGTCCTCCAGTTTTTTTATTCTTCAGTACCGTGTTGGCTATTCTTGGCCTTCTACATTTCTATATGTATTTTTAAGTCAGTTTTTCAATAATTACAAAATAACTTCTTAGGATTTTGATTGAGAGTGCATTGAATCTACAGAAGAATTTGGAAAGAACTGACATTTTAACAATATTGAATTTTCTTATTATAAACATGAAATACTTTTTATCTAAAATACTATGAACTGAAGTTTGACAAAGAGAAGACAGAGAGACAAACAAACAAACAGAAAGAGAATGAAAGAAGGAAGAGGATGAAAAGAAGAAGAAAGAAAAAAGGGGAGAAGGGGGAGGGGAGAAAAGGAGGGGAAAATGATAAGGTTATATTTTGAGAGGTATGGGATGAGAATTTTTCATAACTAATGAAAAATACCAATCCAATCCTGATAGGCATGGCTCAGTGGGTTGAGTGAGCATCATCATCGGGCAAACCGAAAGGTCATCAGTTCAATTCTTGGTCAGGGCATATACCTGGGTTGTGGGCCAGGTCCCCAGTTGGATAAGTGTGAGAGGCAACAAATTGATGTTTCTCTCACACATTGATGTTTCTCTCTTTCTCCCTTCTTTCCCCTCTCTCTAAAAATAAATTAATAAAATCTTTAAAATAAAGAAAATAAAAAGAAAAGCACCAATCCATAGATTCCTCTAAAAAACCATTAGCAGGATTTAAAAAATATATATAATCTTAGATGCATTACAGTAAAACCACCAAACACCAAAGGCCATGCAAATATTTTTAAACAACCTGATAATTCTTTTTAATAGCATTGAAAATAGTGATAATGAAACTGAAGGATGATACTTCAAAGAGCTTCAGTAATAAGTGCAAAGGAGTAAAACTGAATCTGCAGAAGAATAGAATATTTCTTGACTCCCAGTTAAAATATACTCAAAGAATATATGTGAAATTAATGCTTTTTCTGATAAACTGAGATTGTCACTTGAAGATTTCACTAAGGAAAATTCTAAAGAATATATTTTAGACAAAGGAAAATGATACCATATAGAAAAATTAAAATTCAAGAAAAACTAAAGGCCACAAAATTAGTGAATATGTGAGTAATTTAAAAAAACATAGTTTCCCTCATTTTTTATATTAGTTTCAATAAAGTACCAAATAAATCTCACAGAGACCTGCAAGATAAACAGAGAAAATAATTACAATACCTCCTTGGGAATCATTAAGGAAAATCTATGTATTTGGAGAGATGCTCCATGTTTATGATTAGAAAACTCAATATTTTAAAAATATCAGTTTTTCCCAAATTAATTATGAATGTCTTAAAACTTTATCAGATTCCAAAAGGCATTTTATGAAACATAAATTTGCTTCTAATATGTATTTTTAAATGAAGAAAGTAAAAAATTACCAAGAAATAATAAACAAATTAGACTTTTACCTCAAGAGACTCAAGAAATAATAAACAAATTAGACTTTTACCTCATTTACAAGAGAATTCTCCATGCATTAAAGACATAAATCTTAAAATATCTGTAAGATTATAAAAATAAATGTGAAACAATACATGAAATCAGTGTATGGGTATAAACTGTAATGAAAAAAAATTAAGAATCTCCAAAACATTAAACCTAAAAAATTTGTTTACCCAAATCACCAAATAGAGAGTAAAAGCAAAAGATACATGGGGAGAAGCTATTTACAATCAAAATAGCAAAAGGGGTGAATCTGGAATATAGAGACTTAGAAATAAATAAATGACCAAAAGACTGGAAGAAGGACTTCACAGAGATGATATTCAAGGCCATTACATGACAATGTGTTCAATTTTATTAGTAATTAGGTCAATACAAATTGAAATCAAAGTCTGAAGATTCTTAGACACTGATACTATATGGGTGCATCAGCATAACCACCACAGAAGAAAATTCAGAATTATCCAGCAAAATTAAGATTCACATTCCATAGGTCTTATCACTTTTGTTTTTAATAATATTTTTTAAATATTTCATTTATTCCTATCACATTTACATATAAGAAGAACCTAAATGAACAGACACACAGGTACCCAGAGAGAGATACAAGAACTTCCATGGCACGTGCTTATAATACCAAATTCTACCAAAAACCCAAACAGCCACTGACATAAGAGTTGGATAATGAGGGAAAGAAAGGGAAGGTTCCTCAGGAAACATGTATAAAGGACCCCAGACAAAGACAATGGGGGAGGGAACATTGAATGTGGGAGGTGGGGGTGGGTAAGGCAAGGGAAGAGTAATGGGGGGGAAATGGGGACAACTGTAATTGGAGGACAATAAAAAATAAATTATAAATAAATTGAGCTATACTCAACAAAGAAATATTGTGCATCAATGCAAATGAATGAGCTACAATTGCATTCAACAAAATAAATAAATCTCACAGACATAATGATGAAGAAAGAAATAAAAAACATGAATATATATATTTGGCTCCAATGTTATATAGTTCAAAATCTCTCAAAACTAAAGCATATTGTTTAAAAATGTTTAAATAGTTGTAAATAGTATTTTAAAAGGCAAGAAAACAGGGTTTCAGTCTAGACGGAAGCATAGGTAAATGTGGCACTTGAATCCTCCCACAATCACATCAAAATCACAACTAAATTACAGAAGAACCATCACTCAGAACCACCTAAAATCTAGCTGAATGGAAGTCCTACAACTAAGGATATAAAGAAGCCACATTGACACTGGCAGGAGAGGCAGAGACATATAACAAGCTAGTCCCACACCCACGTGTGGCAGACAAAAATCTGCAGAGGTTCCCGCTGAGGCGTGAGGGATTCTAGCCCCACACCAGGACCTCCAGCCCCGCGCCCAGTGCTGGGAAGCGAAGTTCCCGTAATGTCTCACAGTAAAATACAGGATTGAGGCTGAGGAAAATGGAAGGCCTTGGAGTCCAAGGCAGTTCCTCTTAAAGAGCCCCTACATGTTGGACCTACTCCCTCTGAGCTCCAGTGCTGGGACAGCAGCTCAGAAGGCACCACAAACATATAGGGAGGAAGTGAATTTTATGGCAAGGGGATCGGGTAGAGCTGGACGGGCAGCTTTCTCCCAGACGGAAGCGCTGGCAGAGGCCCTTGTTCCTTCCCCGCAGAACAGCAGGTAGGCTCCATACCTGAGTCCCATCAACCTGACTGACAAAGTTTACTCAACCCTGGTGATCCCCCAAGACCCACCCAACCCAAATTTCTGGCCCAACCCAAGTCCTCTCCAGTGGCTTTTCCATACAAACTGCCTATTTTAGCTAATGCGTCAGACTTTCCTAAAATCTCTCAAACAAGCAGCATCTGGCTTCAGTGTGCTGTGTACCTCTCTCTAAGTGGTCTCAGGCCAGACACTGGTAGCAGCCAGCCTTGGTTCACAGGTGGGCATCTCCTGGGCACCTCCAAGTGCAGCACAAGTAGCAGCCATCTGCAGATCACTTTGTAGCTCCTGCCGGGTAGCCCCCAGCAAGGCACTAACAGAACAGAAACATACTCAAAGATATAGTGAGCATTTTGACAGTTGCCAGAAGGGTGTCGGGGATAGGGGACTGGGTGACAAAGATGAAGGGATTAAGAAGTACAAATTGGTAGTTACAGAATAGTCACAGGGATGTAAAGTACAGCATAAGGACTATGGTCAATAATATTGTAATGACTATGCATGGTGTCAGGTGGGTACTGGAGTTATCAGTGTGATCATTTTGCAAGTTATACAATGTCCAATAACTGGGTTGTACCCCTGAACCTGTTAAAATACTGTATTTCAACTGTAACTTAAAAAAAAGTTGTTTAAAGTAAAAAATATATTATTCTAAGCAGATTAAGTCAGACACAGAAGGGCAAATATTATATGATTCTACTTACATGAGGTATCTAGAACATGCAAATTCATAGAGACAGAAAGAACAATAGTCATTACTAGGGACTGAGGGGAGTGGGGATAAGGAGTCATTATTTAATAGGCACAGAATTGTTGTTCAGATGACAAAAACATTCTGGGAATGGATAGTGGTGTTGTCTGCACAACCTTGTGGATGTACCAAATGTCACTGGATTGTACAGTTAAAACATAGTTAAAATGGTAAATTTTATACATATTTTACTACAATAAAAATACCAAAAAACCAAAAAGATAGTAGTACTTAACTACCTACTTAGGACAAGGCCTAGCAGATAATAATCAATAAGGATAACTCTTATTGTTTTACCATTATTTAGAAGGAAAAGTAACTTGAATTTGTCATGTGAAATTGGATTATTAATATCTGTGCTAAGGGATGAAGAAATGTTACAAATTTTTACTTTGCATTCATAATTTATTTTTAACTAATTAAATATTCAAGTTAAACATTTCTTTTAATAACAAAAATAAATAAAGACATGTGTAAAAATAAATAAAAATAAAAACAAAAGGCAAGAAAATAATAATGACAAGAAAAACCAGAAATCTCTGGAGGAAGAGAGGGACTTATAACTGGGAAAGAGAGCAGGAGGGCTCCTAGTGTGGCAGTCAAACATCTATTTTGAACTAAATGGATCATTTGTTGAACTATTCATATAGATTTTATGTTTTTGTATTTTATATAAATTTTACAATTAAAGAGAAAGATTACAGTGAATGGACTGTTTTGCTCTTTTAAATTAAAACATTTTTCTACTTTTCTGTACATTTTGTAATTAGACAAAAAAAGGACCTGAGGCAGGTAGGAGTTGATTCTACTTGTGTACTAGACTTTTCAATAAAAACTTCCAGAATGAATAATTAACTTTCTCTCTTCATACCTTATGTAAAATGTCTTTCTCCTTGTTACACTCCCTTCTCTCAAATAAACCTTGCCTGGTTTAACCTTCCTTTCTTGGCTCATTTCCTTATATACTCTCATTCATTAGGGACTTCTCATAACACCTTTATTTATTGCCTTTTTCTGGTAATCTTTACAATATAATCCACACTGTCCACTTGCATTTCTTTATTTTTGGTCATTTGTTGGGGCTCCACACTCTGGTTTCTGCCACTACCATTCACCTGAAAGTTCGCAACTCCTCTGACAGCCATATTCAATGACTTTGTTTATTATCCTACACCCCGAGTTTGCTGCTGCATTGTGTTTGTTTTACTGTATTTGAAAAGCAAAAATCAAACCTTGAAATGCAAATGCAGACTGCTACCATGATAAAGGATATGGGAAATGGAAGCAAACATACTGTGGCAGTGGGCAGAAGAGTAATAATGTGTATGGATTAGCCCTGGCTGGCATAGCTCAGTGGATTGAGTGTGGGCTGGGAACCAAAGTGTCCCAGGTTCGATTCTCAGCCAGGGTACATTCCTGGGTTGCAGGCCATAACCTCCAGCAACCGCACATTGATGTTTCTCTCTCTCTCTCTCCCTCTCCCTCTCCCTCTCTCTCTCTCTCTCTCTCTCTCTCTCTCTCTCTCTCTCTCTCTCTCTCTCTCTCCCTCCCTTCCCTCTCTAAAAATAAATAAATAAAATCTTTAAAAAAAATAATGTGTATGGATTAGATGAAAATAATGTTTAGAGTGAGACCAAAATATGGAAGGGAGATAAAAACACTTAGGGAAATAAGAGGGCCTGAGGAAAGAATGGAAGGCAAAAGCAGAGGAAAACTTGATATTAAGAAGTATATGCTGAGGTCAGGGTTCTGGACATGGCCCTTCTTATATTTTACTTCATATAATGCTCACAACAAAGTTTTTGTTTTGTACAAAATGAAACTGAGTCTCAGAGAGGTTAAATATTTTGCCAAGATGAAAATAGAAAAGCATACAGATCCCCAAGCCCATAATCTTTGTGTCAGGTTTCTCTAACACAGACATATGAATAAATGTCAGCATCATTAGTCATCAGAGATGCAAACTAAATCACAATGAGATACCACCTCACACCCACCAAAATAACTGTCATTAATACACCAACAAAAAACAAGTGCTGGCAAGAATGTGGAGAAACAGGAACCCTCATGCACTGTTGGTGGGAATGTGTATTGGTGCAGCCATTGTAGAAAACAGTATGGAGTTTCCTCAAAAGTTAAAAACTGAATTGCCTTTTGACCCAGGAATTCCATTGCTAGGAACATATCCTAAAAATCCTGAAACACCAATTCAAAAGAATATGTGCACCCCTATGTTTCTAGCAGCATTATTTACAAGAGCCAAGATTTGGAAACAGCCTATGTGCCCATCAATGGATGAATGGGTAAAAACACTATAGTACATTTATCTAATGGAATACTACACAGCAGTAAAAAAGAAGAAATTCTTACTTTGGGGGGCAGGATGGATGGAACTGGAGACTATTATGCTCAGTGACACAAGGCAAATACTGTATAATCTTATTTATAACTAGAATCTAATGAATAAAATAAACTAACGAGCAAAATAGAATCAGAGGCACAGAAACATGGAACAGACTGACAGCTGTAGAAGAGGAGGTGGGAGGGGGAGAGTGGTTGAAAGAAGATGAAAGGAAAATAAAACATATGCATGAACCATGGATATGAACAATGGTGTGGGACTGACTGTGGGAATGGGGGGAGAGAAAGGGGAGGGGGCAAAGGGTAGAAAATTGGGATGACTGCATAATAGCATAAAAATGAAAAAATATTTAACTTTCAAAAAAAGAGAGAAAAGGTGAGGAAAGACACATAACGGAAAAAAACAAAGAAAGCACAAGCAGCTACACTGTTTCAAATGTTTTCACCTTAGCTTCACTTAATCCACCTATCACAGTGTTTTTCACAAAGAATCAATATCCAGCCAGCTTCATACCTGATATGCAAAAACAGTTACTTTGCATATCAATAGCAGGCTAGCTAGGGAGATGGGTGTGATTTAAATCCATGCTGTAACTGGGAGGCAGCTCCCCCTGGTTACAGCACCTTCATAAGAGCTTGGAGATGGTTTGCTCTTATAGGGCCATGCCTGCCTGGACTAACTATGGCAACTAAGAAAGGCTGAAATTACAGAAGTGTTAGCAGGAATAGTCAATTGTGGGAGGAGTCAGAAACAGATTTTCAAAGGAAGATTCTTGCCAGGATTTAAACCCAGGTGTGGCAACCATGCTGGGGCTTAACGTAGGGTTTTGCAGAACTTAACTACAGAGGGGTCCCCCTTGACCCTGCAACGTAGGAAGCAGGACAACAGGATATAGCAGCCATGCAGAGCTCTCTCTCTCTCTCAGCCATTTGAAAGAATACAGGAGACTATAAGGGGGACAATGCAGGACAATGAGGGAGGACAATGTGAGACCATGTGGGTTAAAAAGGGTGAATGAAAGGACTCTTGCTGGTGGGCCATGAGAAGATTAAGAACTGGACTTTTTGGATTAAGAGCTGGAGATTGCAGTGGAAACAAAGCTGGTGGTACTGGGGACGATGGGAGGCCTGCCCAGCCAAGCATGGATTACTGGGAGGAGCCAGAAGTCCAGTTGAGCTAAGGACTTCTATTTCTTTTTCCTGAGATATGTACCTCTGACTGGCATGGTTGGGCAAAGCGGGGAAGGAAGGACTGTATGTGGGGCTTGTGGGTGTTTTAAAGGAACTTTGGGATTTTTCATGGTGACAGTACATCATTACTCTGAACCTACACAACTTTTGAATGAATAGTTCCTTTCCTTTTTACCAAAAATAAAGAATCCAATGATCTATGAATAAAATTTGCCCTAGGTCACATGAATCAATAACATATTATTCATCATTTATTCAAATAGTTATTACTTAGTAAAGATTAAATGCCCATTATGTGCTGAATAGTTGGCTATTTAAAGGATTTTATTTCATAAGGAATGTGACTGTTAGAAAAATACTACATTCTGTGAAAGGAGAAAATAATAACATTACTTGGAAATGGACTTTTGCTAAATATAAGAAGTGCTACCCGCTAGAGATACTTATGACCATGTGACGAAAAGTTAAAATACTCTTCATTTTTCTATTTCATTTTATGATTTTAGGTAACCCTGATTTGTATAACATTAAGCTCCTCTTCCCTATGTCTTAAACTAGCTTGCAGCAGAGTGTGTGAAGTAGGGCCATTAAATCTATAATAAAGACAACAGGACATAATGCCATAATGGACAGAGTACTTGGTCATTCTCAGTCTTAGAAGGAGTTTGTGATGATTTAGGGATTTCAGAGGTCCAGGGACCCACATGCCCACAAACCACTGTGGGCTCTTGGCTTGAGCAGGAAGGAATTCAAATATGAGCTAGCATAGAGTCTGAATTGACGGAGAGCTTATTTGTGAAGTGGTGAGACAGAGAGTGGGCTACTCCACAGACAGAACAGCCCCTCTCTAGTGGGATTTACTTCTTTACTGAGATTCATTTCATCAAGGGGTAGAGTAGTCAATAAAGGAAAGGAATATTCAAGATTTTTTCTGGGAAAGGGGTACAGACTTCTCAGAAGAACCCCAGTGGCCATGACGTATCCTTATACGTGTTTTCTGTTTCCAATCTTGGCTGCATGGGGTGAGTCGTTTAATATGCTAATATACTACCATGAGTATATAATGGGGCTGGGGTTACCACAAAATAAAATCAGTTGCCATGTTGAGTTAAGCTGGTCTTCTGCCAGTTCTAAGCCATATATCCAGGTCTAAGCCATAAATCCACTGGTGGTTGGTCTTAATATCTCCTTGATAGTCCTTGTAGCCCTTATCAGTTACAGCTGCTTTGCCACATACCCTATCTCAGTAATACATGCAGAGAGAGGTTCACTCTCAAGGAAGAGAAACCATCCCCTTACATACAAACCTATGAGCAATATACTTCTCCTGAAGAACCTGCCTGTACACAGCAAAGATTTGTGAGGGCTTTGAGGAGAAATCACAAGTAAATGAGAATAACAAAAGGAGATTATTCATGAAAAAAAATCAGGCAAATTCCAGTCAAAGGCATGCTGTAAAACCCAACCAGTATGCCTCAAATCTATCAAGATTATCAAAATAAAGAAAGTCTAAGAAACTCTTAGCCAAGAAGAGCTCAAGGAACTATGATGTCTAAATGGAATGTGGATCCTGGATGGGATACTGAAGGAGAACAAGAACTAAGGAAATCTGAATACACAGTAGACTTTAGGTGATAATAATGTCTCAATACAGGTTCACTAATGGTAACAAATGTACCATATCAATACATTAATAACAAGGGAAGCTGGGTACCAGGGATGTGAAAATTCTCTGATTTCTCTGAAATCTTTCTGTAAATCTAAACCTGTTCTAAACTTTAAAGTCATTATCTTTTCCTTTTAAAAAAGATTATTTGTACTGAACTTACCTTAGGTGAGATTAAGAGCATGCAGACCCTTTATAAATCTAAAAGTTAAGATTAATGGTTAAGATGAACTTGTTTAGGGATATTAAAAATAAAAAGGAAAAAGTACACCTACAGGTAACAGAGAAAGGTGATTTAGTTTACTAGAAATCCTGAAGATGAAAATTTGATTGAGAGTGTCTTTTGCAAATCATGACTCATTGAAAAGTAAAATAGTTTTGAGGAGCAGTAGAGTCCCTTACTGTTTAGGGTCATATTTGCACCAGCACACTATTCCATTTACAGGAAAATCAAGGGTGTTAAAAACAGAGCCCTTTTCCACCCAGTCAGTTGTTTTCTAACTTATATGAGTTATGTAAAATGGACTTAATCTTTTATCATCCATTTAAGAAATTATCATTCATTTGAGACCATAGGAGTTATTACATATCCAATGTGACATTTTTATCTTCAATAAATTCTCATTCAGTTCCTATATTAACTGGAGAAACAATTTTAGTGTGCTTAATCAAAATTCTTTATGGATTTTTTTATTTTACACCAGTTATAGTATAGTATAGTCTTTAACAAAAATAATAATTAAAATATTCATTTGAATAACCATAATGACATTTTTCTCTTCAGTCCCTTTAAGGGTACCTGTCAAAAGAACCAAGCTTGTTTGTCACTCTGTGGTGCCCAAAGGTGCCATCATAAGTTGATGGTTTGATTATTTTCTTAGTTTTCCATTTACTTAGATTTTCTCTATAGGTATCATTTGGCAATTTGAATTTAAATTAACTCATAAATAACTTAGATTTATTGTCACTCCTATAAAACATAAATTTTTGTGGCCCAACATTCATTCCATTTTAACATATCTGACAAATGTGTAAGTGATTACAATTAGTCTGTTATTTTATACCACACACTTTTGAAAAGGAGAGGGTACACCTTTCCACCTTTCCATAGTTATAATGCCATTTGCAAACTGGCAAATTGTGAATTTTTGTGAAGTATAATGCCATATTTGGTTTATTTATACAAGCCTTTATATGCAGTGTTGGTACATAAGGTTTATTTCCATTTTATGTCATATTTTTGGTTTAAATTCAGATTTTTTATAGTTTCATTTACCCCTCGTGTAATAAATTCCTCATTAAGATTTATGTCCTCCCAACATCATTGACTGTGTGTTTAATGAGTTTACATTGCTGTATATATTATTAAATCTGTCTCACTTTTTAATATTTTCACCTCTATGATCATATGAACACTAACCACCAAGCTCCTTTGAGCAAAGATTTATTTGAAGGCAAAATTTTAGCTATAGTTCTGTGCTTATAATACTCTTTAAATCCTACACACACAGACACACACACACACATACACCATTTATCTAAATCTCTTCAAAAGTTTTTTTCACTATTTCTGCATTTTTTCCTTGAAAACAATTCTTACTCTGCAAGTGGAAACCACATATTTGCCTCACACTCTCATCCCATTAGAGAAGGTGATGACATTCTGTCTCCTTCAACAATCCACATCCTTTAAGTCAACTTTGAGCCATTTATTAACCAGAATAAATGATTGTGGTTATTAAACTTGGGGAAAAATCCTTAATGTCTCTCATATCTTTTTGTCTTTTTATAAACCAAATAATTTTCACATTAGTACACAAACATACTACTAGATTTTTTTAAAACATAGAAATAGCATACACTAATTTTCAACTCTTTATCTCTTAACTATTAATGTCATTTAGGGATACAAATGAAACTTCAAAAGGAACAAGCCTTAAATAATTTAGTCACACTTTAAAACAATCCTTTCTAAAGTTTTCACAGAGGACTTTGGGTTTCACGGCTGGCATATTTACTTTTAAAGCATGTTTTGAATGCCCCTGTCCAGAGCCATCAGCTTGATTTTGTCAAATACTAGTTCTTAAGTAATTTCAGTGTTCATGTCTAGCCACTTTACTTCAAATTTTTAATACTGTTAGGATGCCTGAGCCCAATAACCTTTTCAACTTTAAATATAGGTGTAAGCTATTCTCCATGGCATTAATCCCTCACTTGAAATATTTTAACACATAGAAAATGAATCAGAATGAAGTGAGATAAGTTAAAATCTTGCTACAGAATTTATAGAAACCTGGATGCAATTTGGGAAAAATCTGCACAGACTTAAATTTGTTAATTATGGGGGAAATTGGAACATGAAAAAAAAACATTGGTAAATGAGAGGAAAAATATGAAAGCAAAATATTTGTTTATCATTTTTATTGTTATTCTATTGCAGTTGTCCCTATTTTCCCCCTTTCCCCTCCTCTGCCCATCCCACCCACCACTCCCAGAGTCAATTCCCCACACTGTTGTCTGTGTCTCTGGGTCATGCATATGTGTTCTTTAAGCAAAGTATTGTTTAATTTTTTCTTATAATACTTTGTGAAACTAATTGGCCTAAAATGTAATACTTTAGTACAGAAAATACTATACTCCATCAAAGTTACACAGAAAAGTTATTAAGAATGATGTGTATTTACCTCCATGTAGTTAGAATGCGAGCCATTGACTCATTATGAGCTTGACCACAGTCACTGAGAGTACTCTTCCCCAAAACAGTACATCCATTATTCCAGGACCTTGAGAGGGACCCCCCCAAAATGTTTATAAAACAATTTAAATCTTAAAGAGTATAGTTTTTAGGATTAAGAATCTTTCCTTCCTTATATAACAATGCTACCATAAACTCTATTTTTATATTATATACTAAAGAGATTTGAAGATGAAATTCAGATTTTTGTATTAATGAGAAATCACAGTAGAATGTTAACTGAATTATCTCCAAATCTGCATCTGATTTGAAGTGATGGTTTACAAGTACAATATATTTTTCTGGGTCAATTACTTCTGTGCTCAGTAAAAATAAAATTCTAACCAATAACAGAGGTTGAAATTAAAGAATGAGAAAATGCATGAAACTCTCTCTATGATTAGTTACCTACTTGGGGATTTCTGAAAGAACAAATTTATTGAGTTAATGTAATGAGCTAGTCTGAGATTTCTTCCAAGAACATCAGCTTGTCTAATTAGGTTTTTGGACAATTTGCCAAACATAAATAAGTTACAGGAAAAGTTTATAGTTTCTATGAGTAATATATTTTTCCTATCACTCTTCATGAAATTTGGCCTTTTTTCAAATCCCTCATTTATTCTTAAGTATTGGTAACTGGTGGTTACTCTTTTATCGATGATAGCAACATCCTCGTATTTCCAAGTAAATCACTGTAGAATGACACCTTCCAACAAACTACTTCTTTTACAATAGTTCTGGGTTCAGCATTTATTTTCCCTTCTGACTTTCCAGAATCTAATAGAATCTGATAGAATCTAATCATGTGGGTCATTTTAATGACTCAAATTTTCATAAACTCTAAGAACTGGTGTTTGTGTGAATGGTTAGTAATAAAAAATGTAGCAGAACATTAGTAAATATTATGAAAGGCACCTTATTTACCTCAGCTTATAGCATTTTCACAGTTTAATTATGTATATTTCCAATATGTTTCCCAAATGGCCAAGAAGCAATAAATATGTTCTGAACTACAAGCTGAAATTTTTTCACTTGATCTTGACATTAAGGATATAAAATATAAGCTAGGACACAAAATGAGTATTTGTTTGTATTCATACTGAATAGCAATGGGGGAAATTTGGATTTTATAGCCCTACTTTTGTTGCATAGGGTCATTTTTGTCTCCATACATTTGAAAAGAGAAGTCTGTCGACTACCCTTAATTATAGTTGATAGGTGGCATTCAACTGAACCCTGCTCAGAAGTTCTCCTGGTCCTTTATTTTCAAATAATAAGCAAAACCTTGTGAGGAAATCTTTTTCCATCTCTTGACCAAGGAAGCTGATGGTGATTAAATATAATTTAGCATCCGTTCTAACCAAATTCACTATACCTAATATATGGCCCGAGGTCTTCTTTTTTCCCTTTATTCATTTGTCCCAGTTTTATTAAGATTCAATGGAAAATATTGTATTATTTTAAGTTGTACAACATAATGATTTGATATATGAATATAATGTGAAATAATTATTAAAATTACTTTAATTAGCATCTATCACCTCATATAATCACAATTTTTTTCCAGTGGTCAGAACAAGTAAGTTCTACTCTCTAAGTAATTTTCAAATATATAATACACTACTGCTAACTATACTCACCATCTGTACATCACAGCCCCAGTATTTATTCATCTTACAATTGGAAATTTGTACATTTTTGTGTGCTCCTCACCTCACATCGCTGGCAACTACCAACTCATTTTCTGTTTGTGAGAGCTCATTTTTTTAATTCCTCATATAACTATTATTGTATAGTATTTGTCATTTTCTGTCTGACTTATTTCACTTTCGACATAATGCCCTTGAGGTTCATTTACATTGTTGCAAAAGTCAGGATTTCCTTCTTTTTCATGTCTGAATATGGCTCCTTAATATATATACATATCACACATCTTTATCTATTTATCCATTGATGAACATTTAGGTTGTTTCTATGTCTTGGGTATTATAATAATGCTGCAATAAACATGAGGTGCAGATATCTCTTTGAAATAATGACTTCGTTTCCATCAAATATATGACGTCTGTCCAGAAAAAGTCCAGCCATTGTTAACATAACAAGAATGGTTTGTGAGACATCAATGTAACGAAGGAGAGTGGCAGCCAAGGAGAGTGGACTGGAACATGCATGCATGAACTATGATGACTTCACTGTACTAGTTAGTGGGGTGGTAGATACCATTGAGTGAGTCTATGTACTGTGTAGGTGTCACATTCAAAATGACTGAGTGAGTAGAGAAAAGAATCAGCATCAAATTTTGTGTTAGGTTTGAACATTCCTCCACAGAAACTATTCCAATGATTCAGAAGGCCGCAGCTATCGGCCACTGGTGATTGGCAGCTTCATGATGACAACACACTCACTCAAGTATCATGTCTTGCACAGAGCTTTTTGGCAAGACATCAAATAACCCAGGTGACTCAGTACCTCTGCAGCCCAGATTTGGCACCCTGCAACATCTGGCTTTTCCCAAAACTAAAATCACCTTTGAAAGGGGAGAGATTTCAGACCATTGATGAGACTGAGGAAAATATGACAGGGGAGTTGATGGTGATTGGAAGAACTGTGTGAGGTCCCAAGGTGCCTACTTTGAAGGGGACTGAGGCATCAATGTCCTATGTACAACACTTCTTGTATCTTGTATCATCTTCAATAAATGTCTCTCTTTTTCATATTACATGGGTGGATCATATACCAAGAAATGGAATTGTTGGATCATTTGGCAGTTCTATTTTTAATCTTTAAGGATCTTTCATGCTGTTTTCCATAGTGGCTGCACTAATTTATACTCCCACCAACAGTGCACAGGGTTTCCCTTTCTCCACACCCTTTTCTGAGGTAATTTTAATTTAACATCATGTAGTAATAAATACATGGTGTCGTAAATCTTTTTTAAGTAGCAGTTAAACCACACCACAGGCCTTTTTCACCTGCCACCCCACACAGCAGACATGGGTGAAAGAAAAGAAAAGAAAGAAAGTGGGTGATAGAAAGGAAAAGGCAGGCTTCTCAGACTGTTCTTGCTCATGGGGAAGGTCAGAGCACCGGCCTCAAGCAAGCTCCAGATATCCAGCTGAGCTCCCATGGGCTCCAAAGAAAACTTGAACATCCTAATTAATATTTGAATATACTGTACTTAGAAATAAGCTTCATATCTGGGCTGTGCAGATGTAACAGGTGAGTGGCACTCTCAAAGACAGATTACAACAGTCATCACTTGACCACTGGTCACCATCAAGTGAGAAAAGGACATTCCCAGTGCTGAAGCATAGATGGTAACAAGGTCTTGATTTGGTTTGGTCTTTTTTCCAGTTTGTGGAAGACAGGGGTAAAGGGTGATTCATAGATTCTCTCTCTCACTTTTTCTCCGTCACCTATTTATCTGTCTTCCTTGAATGAGGCTTCTTATGATAAATATAGGTGGACAATGTGATTATTTGTGGGAAGGTAAAAGCAACAAAACAGGCTGATTTTCTGGAATCTAAAACCCTGTTTTCTGAGTATCTCCTCTGACAGTCCCTTCATGTAAGGCTCCATTGTCTTCTCTGTATTGTTAAACAGTACAAGTCAAAGCTGTTCATCAATTTACCCACTCTCCCATCCTGATCGCTCCCGCACTCTCTTGCTATATTAATAGTTCCCCTGAAATCCTATCACTTTGCTGGAGGATTGATGTAAGTCTCCAACAATTAACATAATTACAAGCCTGATTATCTTCTAATTGCATTATGAGTATTTGGTTATTCGCTACACAAATTAGAGAAAATTAAAGAGGAGCAAGATCCTGCAGTGTGGGCGTCAAGCTTTCTAAAACAGTTATGAGCATTTGAATGCAAAGCAGTAACCTAAAGGCGAAGACTGTTTTCTATTTCTGTTGGCTAACAGTTGATACATTTCACTTTGGAGAATGGTACAATCTTTTATTTATTTATTTTGACTAATGGCACACAAAATTCTCTCTGAATGGTTTATAAATTTTGTCCAAAATACCAGAAGCATAAATAAACTGGTTCATGTAATAAGATCTATGATCAAAAATAAATAAATAAATGATAGTTCAAAGTACTCTAAGTCAGACATGGAAGCTGTAACTAAAAACATCAATATTTTTTTCTCATCGTCATCACCATCATCATCCTGAGAACATTCTTCATAGTGAAGAAAATTATATATTAAATTCTGAAGTATGTGTTCTTTATAGATCGTGCTGCAATATCAGACTCAGATTACATTTCTCATTAGGTAGAGGGCAGAAGTATCTAAGATTGAAAAACCTTTGGTGGAACAGGTAGAGTTGGCCCTCTCCTTACTATGCTACTCTATTAATATTCTCTCACTCAATCCTTGCTGCCACATTTATGCTTGACCCTCCACGGAGAACACACTCCTTTTAATATTATGACCAGACCTGTTAACACACATCAAAACAAACAAACAAACAAACAAACAAACAAAACACTGTTAGGGTAATTAAACAAGGGGGCCATTACTCTGAAGTGGCTCTAATGCCTTGGTAGCCTAAGTAAACAAATTGAAACCTAAGCCAGAGTAGAGTTCTGCAAATGCCTGCAGGTTGAGAAATCGAAAGCTAAGAACAACCAGTCATCAACATCCAACAAGGCTTTCCCAAATAAGACAAGCAAGCTATAGCCAATCAAATAATTTTCTTGCTTTGCTTCTGCATCAGCTTTACAAAAGCCTTTCCCAAACTCCTGTTGGCAGAGTACCCCTAACCACTTTCAGTACGGCACTACCATACTTGAACTGACTCTTCAAAGATGCAATGTAACTCAGTTAATCTTTTAACAACACAAAACATACAGTTTTCCTTGGGTCCTCATGACACTTTTGGGACCAGCTGAATATTTCAAAGAGAACCCCACTGAATGCTAAGGGAGAAAAAATAAAAATAATTAAGAAAAAACAAACAACAAAAACAGCCAAGTTTTCAAACTATCTGTCCCTCCCTCCATAAGAATTCCCCGAGCACCACTCAGGCTCTCTTTTGCCTCTGACTCCTCGTCAACATCTGCAAGGAATGTGTTGCATTACTTCCTGTCCCACCAATGCAATATTTTGGATGCTGTGATTTTTTTTTAAAGTCAGGAATTGCGCTCAGGTTTCCCACACCCTCTCAAGCTCAATCAGTGAGAAAAGATGAGCTATTTCCACGACTATTTGGCTGGGCTAAGTGATTCTAACAAAGACCTCATTCAACACATCCAAGGAAAACTGTGTTCCCTACCTTAACAGATCCTAGTGGGACATGATGTAACCCTATGTGGTCAAGGGTAGGAACACCAAAATACTTGCCTCGATGTAGCTCTTACTCAGGAATCTCTAAACTTTTAAAAAAAATACCCAGCATTGGATAGGTGATGATAGGAGTGTGCTAGAAAAGACCCTGATAGCAGCATCTTTGCTGACAGCTGAAATCTCCTTGCCAACTCACAATCACGGCCTGAGTGGGAAAAACCAAACATCAGTAATTCTAAATGTGCTTTCGAGAAAGCTGGAGCCCAAGTAAAATGGGTTTTTTTCCTGGTTAAATAGACACCTCAACTGTTGCATAAATCACTCTTTATTTGTAACATAGTAAAAACTCTCTACTCTGAACTCCCATAATACTTGTCTGATCCAGTTACTTGACACTTATTCATTTACTGAGGCAAGACTTATTTAATGAGCATGTATTACGTGTTTGACACAGGAGCAAGGCAGATGCAAGCCTGCCCTCCTGGAGCATGTAGTCAAGTAAGAGACACTCTCAGAACCGCATGTTTGAAGGCAGTGGAAGTACAACATGCTCATATAAAGGGACAATAATGAAGAGAATTTAATTTTAGTAAGAGCAAGCCAAGCCAAGCTGAGTGTGGGGGGAGTAGTGAAAGGTCAGTAGAGGAAACACAAATGTGCCAATATGAGAAAGATAAGGAAAGAGCATGTGCAAAGCCCACAAGGTAAGTGACTGTGGTGCCTTTAGGAAGCAATATAACTTGTGATGGCAGGCCGGCACATGAAGTATGAAGCAGGGAGTGTTTTTATAACTTATATCACATTTGGTTCATCAAAATTTCCATTGCTTACCTATTGTCTGTCTTGAAGCATAATCTCCACAGGTGCAAGCACAGTATCTGCCTGGTTCTTCACTGAGTTCTCTGTGCTGATACCACCTAGTGCCAACTAGGGGCTCAGGAAACACTGGTGCAGTGAGAATGACTCGAGATGAGGTTGAGAAACAACCAGGAAGCAGAGCATCAGGGGAATTACAAGCCATGTTAGGGGTTTTGAACATTATCCTGACCACAGTGGAAGGTTATCTAAGGGATTTAAACATGAGAAGAACATGATCCCATTTGAATTTTGGAAATGCAGTTTATTTATTCATTTAATAAATAGTGTTGAGTTTCAGGTAATGTGATAGTGTCTGGAAATATAATGGTAAGCAACACCAGATATGGCCCTGGCTTTTATAAGGCTTAGAGTCTATTGAGAGTATAAATGAGATAAATGCTGCGCAGAAAGAAACAGTGTCTGCTCAGATCAAGTAGCAATGGAACCTGAACTAGACTGCTGGGTTAAGAGAGTTTTTCCTGGGGACATGACAGTTGGGCTGAGCTGTGTAGCAGAAAATTAAAATAAAAGCAATATTGTTGAAGCTTGTTCACTTATGCCTTACATTAGAATTTATATTTACAACTCCACTTTTAATGCAATAGTACAGAATAAAGATGTTCACACCATCAATATACATAATATAAATTGTAAAATGTTCATGCTATTAATATGTATAATAATTATAAAATATGAACTCATTCAGAAAAAAGTAAAATGCAGAACATCTGAAATATGATATAATAATTTAAAATAATTATTATAAAATTAATCAACTTTGAATCTAGTTATCCTTTAAAGTGCAAAACATAAAAACAAAAAATAAAGGACTTTTATTTTACTGTTACAGAAATTATAATGCACCTGACTGAGTACCATATTTGTTCTACTTCGTACAAAGACTTTGTAGCGTAACTTTCCCAGCTACTAGTAAGGAACAAGAAGACCCACCTAATAAACAATCTTCCACAGTTTCTCCAAAACCAGTAACCAACATTTACCATCCAAACTTCCTCCCAGACAGGCAGGCTGATTGACTAGGAGAGAGAGCGTGGATGGACAATCCATGCTTTATAATCAACAGTGATGCCCATGAAAATCAGTGAGGTAAACTGTTGTCCTCAGAAGCTTTCTTATGTCCTTACCTCAAAGATTATTCTTCATGTGCTCATCTGTCCACACCTCCCCAGGCTTTCTCCAAGGCAGAACTAATTAAACACGAGTTATTCCTCCTCTTTTTCTTATTCTCTTCTTTGTAAGGTAGAGGTTTGTAACAACAAATGTTAACAAGGGGAAAGTCTCTCTATCCAGGGCCATCAACATGAGGTATCAAAAGTCCAGCTTTTCAAAAGACCTACTCTATCCAGTCATTTTTAGCAACTGTGTCCTTAACTCCCCTCATTCTTGCCTCAAAATACATATTTACATAACTTTTCAACTGTGCCAGTTCTGTTCCTCTGCTGTGTCACTTGACAAGGTCTTGTAGACCACTAGAGCTTTCTCCAAAGATGCTAATAACACATTTTGTTTTTAGAGCCTAACTTTGATAAAAAGTTATCTACTTTTTATCTTTCTTCTACTTTCATAAAAAGTATCTCTGAATACCACTTCTGGCCCAGTAGTGATGATTCTTCAAATAACATTCCAATTACTCCAAAAATTAACATTCTAAAAATTAAAGTTATTTTATTAAGATAGTCAAAAGGTTATTTTCCTTTTTAATTTCATTATTGTGCAAAAATATACATTTTAAAAATTAATTTCAAATTTTAAAATTTGTATACACGTTTGTAATTAATAGAAATTTCTCAGGTGGGATTTTGAGACCTTCCTTGTTAGAAGCTCCATGTTGTGAAGAACAAATGAAAAATGTGTAAATGCTCAGAAAACAGTAAGCCTCTTCACAGAGGAAACAGATTATTATTGAAAATTTTTCACATTTCTTAGAACACTTGGTGTGGCACCTTGGAAAATCTCGATTTTAAATTAATTATGAAACAAAGTAATTAATATATAGTTGGACTTATGCAGCCCAAAAGTACCATAGTTTCATACACAATTTTATGCATTTATTATAAAATGAAACAATTTCTGGGAAAATAAAAGTAAAAAAAAATTTCCATTGTAGGTGAAATGATTAAGCCATGATACCAAAGATGGAAAGCCAAAGAGACCTCATTTATTATTTTTCCAGGGGAAGTGGTTTTATTTTATAATGCTTGGTGGAAGATTTACCATGAGGTTACCATTAGCCTAACTTTGTTTTTTAAAAAGACTCTATTTTTCAGAGAAGTTTTAGGTTTGCAGCAAGAGTGGAAGATACAGAGCTTCCCATATGCCCCCTACCACCACACACACCCCCTCCCCTCCAGCAACGCCCCCTGCTAGAGCGGCACATTAGTTACAACAGAGGAGCCTTCATTGACACTTCATTTCCATCCAAAGTCAACTGCGTACAATAGGTTCACTCTTGGTGCTGTTCATACGATGGGTTTTGACAAGTGTGTGATGGCAGGTGTCCAACATCATATTATCATATAGAGTAGTTCACTTCCCTAAAACTCTTCTGTGCTTTCTGCCTATTCATCCCTCCTGCCTCTCACCCAGGCACCCACTGCCATTTAAACAAACTTTTATAATCGTAACACAAGTTCTACAAGATGTTTTAAAATGATATTTTATCCTTGATCTATTGGTAACAAAATCTTCATTGTGGGTGTCTCTCTCCTACCACCACCAACCCCTACCTTAAAAAAATCCCTTTGCTCTATCATAGAACATTGAATAAAAGCCTGGAAGCATTAGTGCAAAGGAATTTATCAAATATTTAAATTTAAATAACAGTGATGCAGTCATTGAAAAAATATGAATTGAAAACTTCCAAGGTAAGTTCTGGGGAAAAAGCAACAAACACAAGAGGTTCAAGCCCATAATCTTGTTTCACTTATTACATTCTGCCGATAACATAAGATGCACCACGGTTCCGGGTGTTGAGATGGCTGATATTCTTTTCTAGCTCTTGATCCTGCTTATTGTGTTTACCTGTCCAGAAAGCAACAAGATAAGGTGGTAAACACAAGATTCTTAGGCCCAAAATTGTACCTTATAGTCATCTTTGTCATGGCTTCTTACAATAGGAAAATTTTTATTATTATAGGTTTGGTTCAGAAATGTCAGAATTAGAATAAAGGGGTTAGAGTTAATGTAATTTTGCTTTCCTTAAATCATTTATCTAAACATCCCAAGTAGAAATTTCTAAGCTAGGTGACTGCAAAAGCAGGGCCAGCTGGGGTTTCTTCTCATTGCAATCTCCATGGCAGTCCTAATAAAAATAACTATTGTCATACTTGGGTTATAAATTAAATGCTTCCTATGTGAGTATATGTGTGTATGTATGTATATACACATATAATTAATCTTATTATATCCCTATAAAATATTATTTCCCACATGTGTCCCCCCAAAATACCATGCAGAATCAAAGCATATCTAGTTGGTATAAACATTAGCCAAAATGGTGATAAATTCTGAAATATTTAAAAAAATTATTAGCTGCTAATATTTTAAAAACTAACAGTAATCAAAACAATAGCAGTAAATACCATAAACACAAGTAGAAGTAAATTTATTAGTCCCTCTTTCACTTCTTCATTCCATTCTTTTAGCAAAGAAATATCAAACACACACTCTGTGCCAAGCTCAATGCTAATTTTAGGAGATGCCATGGTTCATAAGACTTATCCCCTCCCTTCCAAGATGGCGACAAAAGCAACAAGCACATAGGCAATTAAAGTAATGTTTATCATTAATCATTATGCTATGAGTATTTATAGGGTGGTCAGAAAACCAACATGCATACTAACTAGATATTTTCTGTATACTCCTCTCTAACCTCCACAAAAATTGTTAAATTTCCCTATGTCCTTCTGAATATGATATTGGAAGTCATTATGAAAATCTCTGATAGAAATGTTTAATTTTTCTGCTATTGCTAACTGAATCTGGAGTAAACAGAAGTTGTCCAAGCTTTTTTTAAGTAACTTCAAACAGTAACATGACAGAAGATATCTAGAAGAACACAGGAGAAATAACGCTGTGGTACAGAATGAGATAGAACATAGGTTTCTTTTTTGCTTTAAGATTTTATTTATTTATTTATTTATTATATAGAGAGAGGAGAATGGAGAAAGAGAGAGATGGAAAGAAACATCGATGGGTTTCCTCTTCCATGCCCCCAACAAGAGTACCTGGCCTGCAACCCAGGAATGCGCCCTGACAGAGAATCGAAACGGTGACATTTCAGTTTGTGGGATGACACCCCAACCCACACACCAGTCAGGGCACACGGGCCTCTTTTAATTAATGTGCACAAACACTTTGTGGCCACTGTGATCATTTTCAAGACAATACCTACCAGTATTCTAGGCTAAAAATGTAGATTTTTAATAAGTTGTCATATCAACTAAAAAAAAGGGTGTTCCATGAAAAAAATGGTTCATTCTGTCTGCAACCAGAAAAATCACAAACATGCTTTTCCTTGGAGACAACCTTAACGTGTCAGTATGCAGGATACATGCCTTATTTATACTGAGCCATTTCATCACATAGAATATATAAAAATGGTATGTACTCAAGAACTGAGATTTAATGAAAATAAGTATTTTTGCTGCTTAAGCAAGGATATTCTTAAGTGAAACTATCTCTTTTCTCTTGCAACTGCATGGTGGTAAAGAACATAATGACTTCTAGTACACTTGGTGTCACTAACTTGATTCATGCTAAAGTCCCAGCGGTTTTAGCCACATTGCTCTGCACCAACCATTGCTTTAGTACCATCAGTGCAAATGTTAAAGAAGTGCAAAAGGCAAATGACATCTTGCACATCTCAGAAGTCATCGGGAGGCTTTGCTCTGAGGAAGGCTGCACTTGAGCATTTTACCCTATCCTCCCCCTACTCATCCTACTTCCCTCACATCCTCCACCCTTTTCTAATACCTTTTTATTTTTGAGTTCTTGGACCCATAAAACACAGTGAATATTCCTCCTATGTTCTCCTATAATATGTTGTACAATGTGAGAGAAATGAAAATAAAGTTTGAGATACTGCTCTTTTCAAATCTAACAATGATAAAGATATCAGAAGTCATTACCACAAAAACAAATTAAAAGTGAATTTACTAGTTCCTCTCTCACTTCTTTGTTCCATCTTTTTGAGCAAAAAGTCATTACATATTATGTGCCCAGTCCACTTCTAATTTTAAATGTCACTGTGGTGGGATCTCATCAAGTAAAATACTTTACTCTATGAAAGACCCTGTTAAGAAGATAAAAATACAAGATACCCCTGCCTGGGTTACTCAGTTTGTTGGAGCATCATCCCATGCATCAAAAGGTTGTGGCTTCAGTTCCCAGTC
The DNA here is from genome assembly GCF_019186645.2 of Phyllostomus hastatus. NCBI lineage: Eukaryota > Metazoa > Chordata > Mammalia > Chiroptera > Phyllostomidae > Phyllostomus > Phyllostomus hastatus. The sequence continues at coordinate 5,245,272 of NW_025334017.1, read as the reverse complement.
AGGGCACAAACCTAGGCTGTGGGTTCCATCTCTGGCTGAGGCACATACAGAAGGCAACTGATCAATATTTCTCTGTCACATCAATGTTTTTCTCCCTTCCTCTCTCTTTAAAATCAATAAAACATATCCTCATGTGAGAATTTTAAAAAAGACAAATTAAAGACTAAGAGAAAACATTTACAAATCACATTTCTAACCAAAGACTAGAATCTAAAATACATACAAGGGGGAAACCACAAAAAAAAACCATAATTATCTTATTAAGGATGGGGCTCTTGTAGCACAGGCTTCTCTGGCTAGGGGAGTGTTCTGGGAACCCAGCTGGCATTGTTGTGAGAGGCTGCTTTTGGCTTCAGTGAATTTTTTTGAAGACTTTCAACTCCTTTACCCATCTCTTGATGAATGATTTATTGAGAGCACCTGCCCACACTGTGCTGAATGTTCAGCAGTTTTTGACCAAAAACAGCATGACTCCTGTGCCCCACCCTCCCTATTCACCAGATCTCTCCCCAGAGGGACTTTTTGTTGTCTCCCTGGATGAAAAAAAAGTCCTCAAAGGGAAATGTTTTGCTGATGTGTAAAAGGTGAAACAAAAAACAGCAGAAGCACTGAAAGGCTTCAAAATAGACAAGTCCAAACCCATTTTGAGCAGTGGAAAAAATGTCTCAATAGATGTATTGCATCAAATGGAGAGTAGTTTGAAGGTGACTGATGTTTAAACATGTAAGAATAAATACACAAATTTTTACAAATAAATGTTGGGTGTTTTGGGGTCTCACCTTGTAAATAATTTTCAAAATTCAATGCTTGTTTTAAAAAAGGAATACAAATCAAAATAAACCACAAACATGAACAGACAGTTCACCAAAGATCATATCCAACTGGCAAATAAGCTCATAAAAACATGTTTAACTTTATTAGCATTAAGAATATGCAAATTAAAACTAAGGTATCACTACACATTTACCATAATAAAATGCAATGGTAACACAAAATGACAGTGAGGATGCAAAGAAAATGAGTCATTCATACACTATTTATGGGAATGTAAAATGTTACAAATAATTCTGGAGAAAGTTTGACAGTTTCTTATAAATCTAAATATGCAATTGTCCAAAATCTAGCAATTTCACTCATGGGCATTTATCCCAGAGAAACAAAATATTATGTTCACAGAACCTACACATAAAAATTCATAGAAGCTCTATTTATAATAGTCCCAAACTGGAAACAACTTAAATGCCTTCCAAAGGGTGAATGGCTTAATAAACTTTAATATACCCACATCAAGAAATATTATTCAGCAATGAAAAGAAACTATTAATATATACCAGAACTTGGATGAATCTCCAGGAAATTAGGTTAAGTGAAAAAAGCCCATCCTAACAGATTATATGCTATATTATTAAAGTAATGCAATATTCTTTAAATTAGAAAATTACTAATATAGATAATACATTAATGGTTGCCCAGGGTTAGAAAGAGAGGAGAGAATTCCTCTCCTCTATTCTGGAATAGAAAATTCCAGAGTACACAACTCATAGTTTTATAGTATGCCCTTTCTGAGCAACATGATGAAATCTCATTTCTGCCTCATCCATCTTGCCTGGGATATGAATCATCTCTTTGTCCAGAGTATCCATGGATACTCTGCTCAAAGATATGCTTCCTGCTCATTGGTCACCTAGTAGCAGTCTCAATTATTAGCTCAACTTTCATAGTCTCTCAGTGCTTGTGTTCCAATAACTCCTTAGCCTATGCTACGTCACAATGCCTACGTCACTCACTTCACCTCACCTCATCATGTAGACATTGTATCATCTCACATTATCACCAAAAGAAAGGTGAGTACAGTACAACAAGCTACTTTGAAAAAGATCACATTCACACAACTTTTAATATAGTATACTGTGATGAGTCTATTTTCTATTAATTATTGTTGTTAATCTCTTACTGTGCTTAATTTATAAATTAAACTTTATCACAGGTATGTAAATGGAGGATAAATCAGTCTATATAGGGTTCAATACTATCTGTAGTTTCAGGCATCCATTAGGGGAGTTGAGGGATATTTCCTCCCTCAAATAAGGGGGGACTGCAGGAGTTAATAATACTATACTATATACTTACAACTTGCTAAGAGAGTAAATCTTTTTTTTTAAGATTTTATTTATTTTTAGAGAGGGAAGGGAGGGAGAAAGAGAGAGAGAGAGAAACATCAATGTGTGGTTGCTGGGGGTCGTGGCCTGCAACCCAGGCATGTGCCTTGACTGGGAATCGAACCTGCGATGCTTTAGTTCCCAGCTTGGGCTCAATCCACTGAGCTACGCCAGCCAGGGCAAGAGAGTAAATCTTAAATGTCCTCATCACAAAAGGAAATGATAAGGATGTGATGTGATGAAGGTGTTAAGTAATGCTATGGTGGTAATAACATTGTGATAAATAAATTAATCAAATCAATACACTGTACACTTTAAATTTGCACAATGTTATATGTCAATTATATATCAAGCTGTAAAAAAATAAACATAAAATTACAATATTTTCTTGCAATCTCACTTCTGAGTATACACATACAAAATGTGAAAGACATTCAAATAGATATTTGTTTACCCATGTTTATACGAGCATTATTCACAATCACCAAAAGGTGGAAGCAACACAGTGTCATCTCATCGGCGGATGACTGAGTGAACATAGATATAACAGAATGTTACTCAGCCTCGAAAAGAAAGTCTAAGACATGTTGCAACATGAATGAGGCTTGCCATTCATCCATCACGCTAAGTAAAGTCAATCATAAATAAGAAAATATTTTATAATTTCACTATTTGAGGTACCTAGATTAGTTAAATTCATAGAGACAAAGAGCGTAGAATGGTGGTTGCCAGAGACTGGGAAGGACGAGAAAATGAGGAGTTATTATTTAGTGAATATGAAGTTTCAGTTTCAGAGAGAAAGAAGTTTTGAAGAATGGTGATATGGTTGCACAACAATATGAATGTACTTAATGCCACTAAATGGCACATTGGTTTAAATGGTAAATTTTGTTACATATATTTCATCACAATAAAAAATATTTTAAGAACACATTAAAAAATAACAATAAAAAACACAGACAGGTATAACAATGTAAAAATAATAACAAATAAAGAAAATATATCTTTTTAAAATAATGTTTTTTTGAAAAAATTTAAAATAAAATCTGCTAGTCTTGCATAGATATGTATAATAACAATGTGCTGTGGCTTTAACATAACGTATCTCTAGATATTTATAATTAGACCATAAAAACTTATAATTTGGTCCTGAAATATTTTGAAGACATAATATTTCAGTAGGAACTAAACAAATAACTGTGGAGTGAATATATGGATTGAAACACAAAGCAATGACATGATGTTTATTATAAATCTAGAGTCAAAAGCCAACTTCCCTGGAGACGTGATTCTGCCATACTGAAGGCAAAAAACAAATAAAGTATTGCTCTGTTGCTTCATCACCTTATTAAAGAAGGTTGACTCTGTACTTAGATGGCAGGAAAATAATTTATTTCTCTGCCACTTTGTTTATTCACCCCCAGCAAGGTAAATATAAGGTGTTACTTTTTATTTATTTAGCTTTTAGAAGATACCTACTCCATCACAGGATACATATTCTATTAGGAATATAATTCTCTTCTCTTCTTTTGGTAGAAAGTGTATCAGAATTATTTATAATAAAAGCTTTCTACACATAAAATGTTAACACTTCTAAGGAAATGTGTGAGAACTCTAAAGAAAATTAATCAATGGTAATATTACATTGTTTCACTCATGTGAACTATTACACTAAATCAAAAACAAAACTACTCTGGATATTGATAACATATGAGTAAATATCTCAATTTCACATGGTTTTAAAAGAGGAATTGATTATGGTGAGTCAAATAGATTCTTACATGGATAAAAATGCATTCAATTTTATAAAATCTTTGAAAGTGATAATTTTAAGAGTTAAGGTATATTTATAACTGAAACAAAATGAAATGTAGGGCAGCAAAAAATGAGTATTTTGACAACTTATATGGCCTTTATAAGCAGGGAGACCTGGTAACTAACAGGTACCTAATCTTAAAAACCCTATGGAGGAATCTTTCAAATCTTAATCATTTTTTTGTATCATTGGAAGGATTCAGAAGTGACCATTATAGGTATGCCTCAATAGACAGAAAAATTTTTAGTCATATTTATTATAAGATTAGATCAAAGTGAAAGGAGTTCCAGAAATTGGAAATTATGATTGCCACTAAGTGCCATTAAGAGAAAATGCAAATGTTACAATGAAAGACCCTTACAGAGCAAGGCACCTCCCCCCACCAGCTTCTTTCTCATTTCTTTCAGTTTCTTTAGTTTTATTGTAGTCAGCTACAGAGACTAAGAAGCAAGAATTTCAGATCATGTATTTATTCCTTGTGAGACTGGATATTCTGTATATTAAAAGAACAGTCTTTCATCAGTCAAACTGAAGTGGACTTGCTATGTTCTTGTAGAGTGCAGGGAAAATTTTTCTTTGTGGTTTTTGCTTGATGAGCCTATGAATCTTTACTTGGTGGTTGTTTTTAAAATATTTAAATTTATCTAAAAATATGTAAGACCACAAAGAATTCTGGTATGTAAAGAGAATAAAAGAAAGAAAAGACCAAGTCTAGGGTGATTAATTCAGTTGTTAGCTGGCTCTCCCCAAAATAGCCAGTAACAAAATCACAGTGGTTAGAGAAGCATGGCTGTAGTTAGGTGCATTTAGTTAAACAGGGTATGATCTATAAGGGGTCAGACCTGTTTATGATGATACTGGAGTCTGAAGGGTGACAATATCATTGTTTCAGGAGACCTTTCCAACTTTAGAATAGGGAGGGACAAAGACAGCCTGTGCAGCTCAAAAAGAAAAAGTTAACATGAACAAAGCAGGTGATCAAGGCCACAGCCAAAGCCAGGTCTAGATGTGAACAGAAAAAAAAGAAATATATATATATTTTAAAAGAATAAATTTATATATATATTTAAATATATATAAATTATATATAATATATAATTAAATATATATTATATATATTTATATATATTTAAAAGAAAAAATTTATATATATTTAAAAGAAAAAATTTATATATAAAAAAGAAAATATATATAATATTATATATTATATATAATATAAAAGAAATATATATAAATATATATATATAAATAACTAGAGTGGAAATTAAGTTATAGACACAGAACACAAAGGGGATTATTGATGATAAAGCTAAATTTCAAGAGATGCATAGTTTTCTGAGCCCAGAAAAAGGTATAGATATGATCAATTCTATACAAACAGTAGGAATAGATTTCTTAACATATTTCCCAGACCAAAATATAGATGGCTGGGCTAAAATAATAGGAACTTAAACTACCCTTGAAAAAAACCATGTAACTCTCTTGATTAGAAATGGATTATTCTTCCATTAGGCTGTTGATGGATGATCTTCATTTAAACTATATGTTGATGTAGAGTTAATAGCTAATTAATATATATATTTTTCAAATCAGGAACTGTAACAACTGTAAAAAATCATATGATTCTATGGTTAGTTTTATAAGCCTTTGACTAAATACAACACTGATTTTAACAAACTAGAAAGAATGTAATTCTAATCTTTCAAAGAATTATCTAAAACCAAACAAACCAAAAACTTACTGCTAACAATAAATTTAATGATGAAATCTTAAAAACTTTCTCCGAGATTAGAAAGAGCTCATTGGCCATTGCTATAATCACTTCTACTCAACAATTTACTGGATATCTTAGTCAATGTACCAAAACAAGAATAATACATAAAAAACATGATGTAACCATCATTATTTAAGACAACAGGGTGTGTATGTAAAAAAATCACATGAATCTACACACAGACTATTCAAATTAATGCAAAAATTTAGATAACTTTTAGACTGCAAAATCAATAGAAAAGTCTATTGTATTCCTATACATCATAAAAATAAAACAAAAGTAGTTGTGAGAAGAAAAGAAAAGAAAACAAAAGAAAAGAAAATAGAACAAATTTGTAATCTTGGAGTAATCAAAGATGACTTTAAAAGACATGAGAAGGCCAACAAGCACATGAAAAGATGCTCAATATTATTAATCATGAGAGAAGTATAAATTAAAACCATGATGAGATATCAACTCACACCAGTTAGAATGGATACTGCAAAAAAAAGAAAAGCAAGTGTTGGGAGGAATTTGGAGGAGTTGAAACCCCTGTTATCTGTTGCTAAGGTTTTAAAATGGTGCACTTTAGGGAAGATCTGAAAAAAGTTGAAAATAGAACTATCATATGATTCAGGAATTCCATTTCTGGGTATGTATCTGAAAAAATTGAAAGTAGGGTCTCAAGAAGATACTTGCACACCCATGTTAATGGCAGTACTATCCATAATAACCAAAAGGTATAAACAACCCAAATATCTAATGACAAATGAATAGATAAACAAAATGTGGTATATGCACACCATGGAATATTATTCAGCCTCAAAAAGGAAGAAAATCTTGTCACATGTCACAATATGGATGAACCTTGAACATATTAAGCAAAATAAATCTATCACAGACAAAGCAAGTAATATATGATTTCATTTCAATGAGGTGCCTAATGTAGTCAAAGTTATAGAAACAGAAAGTGGAATGGTGGTTGCAGAGGTTGGTAGAGAAGAGAGGAAAGAGAATTTGTTGTTCAATGAATATAGAATTTCAGATTTACAAGATAAAAAGTTCTGGGAGGTGGTCAAAGATGACAGCATAGAAAGATCCAGATCCTAAACTCACCTCCCTCTACAAACACAGAAAAAACAATACCTACATATGGTACAATTTGCTGTAAAAAGAACCTGAGGACTATTGAATAGCTACCTCAGAACAGAGAATAAAAAGACAATATCAAGACTGGTCAAAGAGGCAGAGACACAGTTTTGGAAAAAAAATACTTTTGGGGCAGTAACCCCTATACAGTGGGACCTCAGAAAAAAAAAGTTTCTCCCTGAGGAGCAAAGGGTTGGTGTCCCACATCAGGTACCACAACTCTTGACCTTCTCTGAGAGACAAGCCCCCAAAACATTAGGGTTTGAAAATCAATGAGGCTTATGTCCAGTAGAACTGTTAGACTGTAGAAAATGGAGTTTCCACAATTAAAGGGTATCCTGAGACCCAGTGCACAAGCAACAGTTGGAAAAGAGCCTACACCATACCTGAATGAGATTTGTATGCTAACCTTAGAGTATCTGCCAGAGGTGCACAAGCCCGTTAAGGCACTTTCCAGGGATAAATTGCTGTTTTCGCATTTTCCTCCATCTTGCTAGTGCCAGTGTTGCAAGTGCCACTTTTGCACTCTTACTACAAACTGCTAGGGCAGCAAGTAAATGTGTGCCCCTGACCCCAACATTGCTCCTACGGCCTCTTCACAGCTGGCAGTGATGAACAGTCCATGTAGGGAAAACACTTGAGTGCCAGAATCTGGAGGCTGGGAGAAATTGCATTTCTAGGCCCCATTGGTCTGAAACAATCAAAGAGACTGTTCAAGTAACAATACAGCAGGAGAGCAAGGTTAAATGATAAGGTTCATTCTTACACAAGCCCTCCTGTGATCTTTATTTGTTTATCTAGCACCATGTGTGAAAACATACATAGTATGTGTCTGGCACTCTCTTTGAACTGATGATATATAATGAAGAAAAATGGCACACATGATCTTTGATACTTTCATCCACTATTAGAAGAGTAGGAAGGATAGCTGTTTCTTCTAATACATAGAAGCAAAAACAGAGATTTAAGGTAAATTAGAAAACAAGGGAATATGTCACAAATTAAAAAAGCAAGATAAAACCCCAGAAAAAAAAGCCTTAGTAAAACAAAGATAAGTAATTTACTTAATAAAGTGTTCAATGTAATGGTCATAAAATGCCCATCAAGCCATGCCCGGTGCAGCTCAGTTGGTTGGAACGTCATCCTATACATCAAAAGATTGGGGATTTGATTCCCAGTCAGGGCACATACATAGGCTCTGAGTTTGATGCCTGGTCAGGGAGCATATTGGAGGCAACCAACCAATATTTGTCTCTCACATCAATGTTTCTCTCTCTCTGTGCCTTTCACTTTCTCTAAAATCAATATATATATTTTTTTAATTTTAGAAGATGTTCATCAGGCTCAGGAGAAGAATGGATGAACTCAGAGAGAACTTCAACAAAGAAAATATCTAAGAAAGTACTGAACAGAAGTCACAAAGCTGAAGAATGCAATAACTGATCTGAAAAACATATATACTAGAGGGGTTCAACAATAGACTAGATGAAAGAAGAATCAGTGATCTGAAAGACAGGGTACTGGAACTCACTCAAACAGAGCAGCAAAGGGAAAAAATTAGTTTTAAGTGAAGGTAGCTTATGGAACCTATAGGACAACTACAAGCAGAATAATATTCACACTCTAAACATGTTTGAAGAGGAAAGAGAAAAGGGGGAGGAAAACTTACTTGAAGAAATAATTTTTGAAAACTTTCCTACCTGAAGAAGAAAAGAGACATCCAGATACAGGAAGCTTAGACAGTTTCAACCAAGTTGAACCCAAAGAGACCCACATGAAGACACATTGTAATTAAACTGTCAAAAATTAAAGAGAAATCTTGAAGCAACAAGAGAAAATTCACATGTTTATGAACAAGGGGGACACCATAAGATAACTAGCAGATTTCTCAGCAGAAACTTTGCAGGCCAGAAGTGATTGACAAGATACATATGCAAAGAGCTTAAAGAAAACATTACTTCCAACCAAGAAAAGTAGTTATTATTCAGCAAAGTTATTACTTAGAATTTAGTGGAAGAAAAATGAACTTTCCAAACAAAAGCTAAAGGAGTTCATCACCACTAAATCAGCCGTAGAAGAAATGTTAAAGGGATTTTTTAAAGCTGAAAATAAAGACACTAATTAGTAATAGGAAAACATAAAAAGTGTCACTGGTGAAGGTAAATATATAGTAAAGGAAGTGGATTAATCACTTATAAAACTAGTGTGAAGGTTAAAACACATAAATAATACAAATAAATACAACTACAAATATTAGTTAAAGGATGCACAAAATAAAAAGATACAAAATATGATATTAAAAGCATAAACTGCTGAGGAATGGAATAAAAATGCAGAGTTCCAGAATTCATTAAAACATAATGTGCTATCAACTTAAAATAGACTATTATATAGAGAGGCTGCTCTGTGTGAGCCTCATGGTAACCACAAGCCAAAAAACTCATAATATATATATAAAAGGTAATAAGAAGCCCTGGCTGGTGTAGCTCAGTGGATTGAGTGCGGGCTGTGAACCAAAGTGTCCCAAGTTCGATTCCCAGTAAGGGCACATTCCTGGGTTGCAGGCCACCGCCCCCAGCAACCGCACATTGAGGTTTCTCTCTCTCTCTTTCTCCCTCCCTTCCCTCTCTATAAATAAATAAAATCTTTTTTAAAAAGGTAATAAGAGAGGACACTAAGCATAACATTACAGAAAGTCATCAAACCATAAGGGATGAAAGAAAGAAAAGAAGAAAGGAACAGAGCACAACTAAAAACAGCTAAAAATTTTAACAAAATGGCAGTAAGCCCATAACCATCAATAATTACTTAAATGTAAATAGACTACATTCTCCAAACAAAAGACATACACTAGGTAAATGGATTAAAAAAAACCCATCATATGTTGCATACTAGAGACTCACTTCAAATATAAGGACATGAACAGACTGAAAGTGAATGATTGGAAAAGGGTTTTTATTTTATGCAAATAAAAAAAACAAAGGAAATTTGAGTAGTAGTAGTTCTATCACACAAAATGCAATAGATGTCAAAACAAAAACTGTAATAAAAGACAAAAATGGGTATTGCATAAAGATAATCAATCTAACAACAAGATATAACATTTATAAATATATATGTACCAAACATTTGAGCACAAAATATATAAATCAAATATAAGCAGACATAAAGGGAAAAATTGATAGCAATACCATAATAGTGGGAAACTTTGATACCCCACTTATCAAAGAATAGAACATTCAACATCAATGAGATCATTTTGCAATGCATACAATAATCCAATCTTTAGATTATATACCTGAAACTAAGATAATGCTGCATGTCTATTAAAATTCAATAAAATAAAAGTTTTGGAGTGCTATTTCACAATACTATGAATGTACTTCACATTTTAAAGTGTAGATTTAAAATGGTTACGATGGTAACCAAAAATACATGAGAATCATTAAATTAGACCAAAATAAAGATATTTTAAAATCAAGCTTTACCATTAACAGTCTAAAAAGGTAATTGATAAATGAGAGAATATATTCACAATATATATATTAGTAAAGGAATTTCTATATAGATTATATTTTTAAAATCTTAGAAATCAATAAGAAAAGACATCCAACTTAGTAGAAAAATGGCAAAATCTCAACAGACGCTGTGTCTTCTGAAAAATTTGCAAATCTGCAAATAATCATATAAATACTAAACTAACACTTGAAATAACAAAGTAAAATATACTGCATCTACAATAATGTTTGGATGAAAAAGGCAAAAAATACCAAGTATTATGAAGGTATGTGTTTACTGGGGAACTCCCCTATGCTCCAAATGGAAGGGTAAATTGGCACAAGTTCCTTGCAAAAATCTTTGTCAGTATCTACTTAACTTAAATACATGAATACCCTAGGACCTAGAAATTCAATTCCAAGGTATATACCCAAAAGAAATCTCTACATTTGTTCACCAAGAGACAATTACTAGAAATTCACAGCAGACATGCTAGACAACAATTAGCAGTACTATTTGAAATAATCAAATGGCCAGCAGCAGTAGAATGATGGAAGCATTGTAGTATACTCATACCACCTAAAAGACTATTCAACATTGGAATCAGTGAATACAACTGCTCCATAAGGGCATTCCATTTATACTGATTCCATTTATATGGATATGGCTAAATCTACTTTAGAAGTCAGTAGGTTAGAAGTCATGTGTTACCTGAAACCTGGTTACATAAATATCTTCAGTTTGTAAAAATCCACCTTGATGAATAAATACATGCTCTTTCTATGAGTAGAGTATGAATTAATTTTAAAAGTTAAATACATACATACTTAACTCATAAGAAAGATGTTCAGAATTTTCTTCTGTTCTTCCCTTTCCCATCCAGCTGGTCAGAAAGTTCCATGAATAATGCCTTTAAACATTTTCAAAATTTTCCCAATATTTCTGTCTTCAATGCCATGTTGTAGTTTCTCTGCTTTCCAATCTACTGATCTTTATTTGTTTATCTAGCAATATGTGTGAAAACATACATAGTACATGTCTGGCACTCTCTTTGAACTGATGATACATGAGGAACAAAAATGGTATGCATGTTCTTTGATACTTTTATCCACTATTAGAAAAACTATCCTATAAGGAAACTCAATATGTACATATGATTATCGAAGCATTTTTATCATGGCAACACTTTATAAGTATACAAAACCTGAAAATCCCCAAAAGTCCATCAATTCAGTAATTATTTTACTTTGTATTATTGCTCTCTCTGTTTCCAGCTTTTTTGCTTTTTTCCTTCTTTGATGACTCTTTCCCACAATCCCCACTACCAAGCCCAATCCCAACACTATGCTTGATTGGCTTATACTCATTCCTCAGGGTTCAGCTGACACATTCATATATCTAGAAAGTTCCTCATTTCACAAGTATTATGGAATGTGCTGCTTCTCTGGCTTCAATTATATTCAATAATGCTTATTTTATATTACCAATAAATACTATAAAGGATTTATTATGATCTGCCTGATTCAATTCCAAAAAAGTATAGCAGTTAAAAGAATACATATATTCAAAAGTAATATTTTTAAAAATCAACACTTTTTTCCCCAGACACCTTTAGGAAAGGCATAATCTCCCAGCAACACATACAAATCTCTTCTCTTCCTAACCCTAGTGTATTGACCTGTAAACTGTAGCCATTTTCTTCCAAAAATAACTCTCTGGGTTTTGTCACTATAACCCTGTTCTTGTCCTCCTCCCCTACCTCCTTTTCTCACATTGTTTTGTCTCAAAACCTCAAGAGCTCATTGGGCAAGCAGACTCCCCACAGAGAAAGAAAGAAACAGGTGGACTGAGCCAGAACTGTCTTGGTTATAAACAGGCAAGGAAAGCCTGGGACTGTTCTTTACTAACAATTGTTAGCCCATCACACATGCATTCTAAGAATTGTGACTTCACTGTACAATTGATATTTATTTGACTGGTTCTCACTAGAATGTAAGTTTCTTGAGCTCAGGGATTTTATCTTCACCATTCTTTAGAACACTTAGTGCACTTAAATGAATATCTGTTGAATGACTGATAGACTGAATTCTTTGTACTGTGAATCTCACGTCATACATTTAAAAGATGCTATAAGTGCTATAATATTTTCATTGGGATTTTTGAGACTGAATTACATGTAATTTGACCAAAATAATACTATTTTATACAATGTGTATGTATAAAGAAAATTTCAGTAAGGCTCTTTTTCAAAAAAATTTACGAAAAGTGTAATATATTGAACTATACATATTTTCTTGAACAGTCAAGAATATTATAAGATTCACTTTTTATCAGGAAAGCATAGACCATGACTCAACAAATTGGGTGGCTTATGTATAAGAAAATATGCCACTTTCATCATAGTACCCAGCACAATGTGCTTCGATCTTAACTGTGTTCCAAATTAATAACTCTGTGCAGAAAAAAAAAAAAGATTCTCTATGTCAGTGAGTTGGGTAGGCACTAGGACAGTTTCTCTAGGGCCTAACAAAGATCCTGGATAAGGATGCTCTCCTGAACAATCTTGAATCTTTGTGGTACATAGCAGCTCTCAATGAAATATCAACAAAGATATCTCAATGTAGGGACATGAACTGAAAATGTCAGTATGAAATCATATTTCTTTGGCTGAAGCAATCTCTAATGAAATACATGTGAAGAGGTAATTTCCCGAAGTGCAGAACTTGAATGATTTGTTGTCTTTGCTCCCATCAGTTTGGGTTGATTTGATTTCTGGTAAAAATTTAAAGATCAAATGCTAATATAGCTATCTTGTCTTATCAGCTTTAACTGCTTTCCTAGAATTGTGCTTAATTAGCTTTTGAGTTTATTATGACATTAAACCATCATGGACTTTAAGCCAAAAAAATGTTGCTTAGTTTGATGGTGTTTGTACTGTGTCCACCTACTAGTTTGATTCTTAAAAGTACATATTTTTTAGAAAAACTATTCACTAGTCTTTTGTCACACTATTCTTCTTCATAATTCTAGCATGCCCATTTTAAACTAGTATACAGTGTGGTAAAAAGATTGTGACCATTTCTGAGTTTACACAGCAGGTCAAGACTGAAACTGAAGTCACCAAATACCTAACAAAACCATAGAACTATACTGCTGGGAGGAATCTGGAGAACATAGAATCCACTCACATTGCAGGTGAGAAAAGGTCTTGTTAGGTTAATTGCTTGATTACTCTACTTTACAGGTAGACTACAGATTCTCTAATCCACCCCACGCAAATATTTTATCATCATTATTATCATATCAAACCAGTGGAGCAGATCCAAAGAGAAGTAGTGGAGTTTATTTTATGTCACACAATAGCAATTGCCTTGTGTAACAATTTTTCATTTTAATCATTCATAATTTTATTGAAATGAGAAGATGCCTCTCCTTCAAATGCCAATGAAAAAAATTCCTTAGAAAAATAATTAAAAAAAACAAATTCTAGTAATTTGTCATTCTGCCCTACTTAAATTAACATTTAGCCCTAACATTGATATAAAAATATTAGATATTAATGGAGAGTTTAGCTTTACATATTTTTCCCCTGCAGTGTCAGCTAACATCTTTTGTCATTTTTGGATGCAACAATGACAATCAATTACTTGAGTCTGACTACATTAACACAGTCTTTCTAAAAGAAATTGGAGTCTAAGGGCAAGAATCCAATCACCAAGAGACAAAACAAATCATGACCAAAACATAGCCAGCAACAAAATCACTGTGCTAGAGAGAGAAATCCAGAAACTCAGTTCGTTATTTGATTTCAGCTCAGTGTCATGATGGCTTCCAGACTGAAGTATAGGACTGACTATCAGAAATGTTAAAACATTTCTATTAAATACATATATATGCAATTTTTAAAAATGTGTTATGTGTCTGTCAGTGCTAGAGACATACTAGGTAGTTAGTTAAACAATTAAATTATGAAATATAAAGATACTTTTATTAATATCCTTGTTCATAATAGAACAAGGGAAATAATGATAACTGGCAATACTACCAACTTCAAGGCACAATGCTAAGCACTGTAAGAATATATATTATTTTATAATCACAAAAGGAATGATTATTATCTTTACTTAAAAGTAAAAGTTTAGAAAAGTTAATTTTTCCAGAGCCATAAAGCCAGTTGAAAGCCAACCCATAATTGAGGCTCAAACCATTATTTAGTAGTGGCTCAATCCAAGAAAAATAAAAATCAATTTAACCAACAAGTAAAAAAGACTCATTTAGCCAGTTTTGAGGAGGAAAAAAGCCATGATGGAAAGGCAGTTTAACCTGCAGTTGATGATTGAACAAGGCAGGGGCTAGGGCCCTGAGCCCTGCACGGTCGAAAATACACATATAGCTTTGATTCCCCAAAACTTAAGTTGTCTGTCAGTATCCAGAAGGGGCTGGTTCCAGGACCCCACTCTTGGCAAATATTCATTTCATGGATGCTCTAGTCCCTTATACAAAATGGCCTAGAGCACTGCACACCCTCCATCCTTTTCATCCATGGATTCCCAACCATGGATGGAAAATTCTGTTTTCAACCTACACTTGACTGAATCCATGGTTGTGAAACACAGGGATAGGGAAAACAGACTGTATATTTATTGAAAAAAATCCATGTATAAGTGAACCAGTTCAGTTTAAATCCATGTTTTCCAAGGGTCAACTGTAATAGTTAGAAAGGATTAAGGGAACTGTGAGTGGATTCCCATTGATCTGAATTTCCTTATCATGTGGCAGAAGTTGGTGGTCTATGGCTTAGCTATCTATGACAAACCTGTCTTTTCCCTCACTTCTTGATAGCTCAGTTTTCTTGTTACTTTTTATTAATACTCAGTGTTTTAAAATTTATTTTTTATGTAGGGGGCAGAGGGTAAAAAAATTTATTTTGTATGTCATTCTTCACATATGACATGTGAAAAAAGGTGGCAAAAATAATATCACTTTATAGATTAGGATGGCAGGTGAAAAGAGCTTAGGTGATTAGGTTTACATGCCAGGAAATTGGAGAGTCTAGAATGAAACTTAATTGTTATTGAACTGTTAGTTCTCGATTTTTCTCTCAACCATAGTGTTTCTACTCAATAGAAGAAAATATTCTTGCAAAAATAAGCCTCTAAAATGTAAAGGAGCTGAAAAGACTAAGAAGTAGAAAGGAAGATCTGATATAAATAAGTGTCTCAAAGAAAACCTACCCACCAGTTCTGATATCAAAGGAAGTGGATTGAAACTTGAATAAAATAAAGTAGATGAGGTCTGTCCAGAAGAAAGGCCAGGGTTTGTTAACATAAGAACAGTTTGTGCAACACTGATGTAACCTGGCAGCCAAGGAGAGTGGGCTGGAATGTGCATTCATGAACAATGATGACTTCACTATACTAGTCAGTGGGGGCGGTGGACGCTGTTGAGTGAGTATGTGTACCATGCAGCTGTCACACTGAAAATAACTAAGTGAGTAGAGCAACGAATCTGCATCAAATTTTGCATTAAGTTTGAACATTCCTCCATGGAAACTATTCGGATAATTCAGAAGGCCACAGCTATGGGCAACTGGTAATCGGCAGCTTCATCACAACACTCTGCACTTACGTATCACATCTCGTGCAGAGTTTTTTGGTGAGGCATCAAATCACCCAGGTGACTCAGCCCCCTACAGACCAGATTTGGTGCCCTGAGATTTCTTGATTTTCCTAAAACTAAAATCACCTTTGAAAGGGAAGAGATTTCAGACCATTGATAAGATTCAGGAAAATAGGACAAGGAAATTGATGACAATTGGGAGAACTGTGTTAGCTCCCAGGGTGCCTACTTTGAAGGGAACTGAGGCATCATTGTCCTATGTACAATGTTTCTTGTATCTTATATCTTTTACCTTCTTAAATAAATGTCTCTATTTTTCATATTACATGGCTGGATACCTTCTGGACAGACCTCATATTTCTTAGGAAGAGTGCTTAACAAATAAGGCAACTACAAAATGTTATTGGAGATAATTCAGCACAAAGAACACAGTAGGGGAGCAGCCTGATCTTGAACCAGGCACAGAAACAGTGCCCTAGTCCTGGTGTCTACAACTTAGAGCATAACCGTGGATAAGGCATGTGGTTTCTCAGTACCTCAGTATATTGCATGTCCCCACATGCAAAATGCACATTCTAACAAATGAATCATAACATTGTTTATATGTATATCTTTTGTTTTAGATCATATAGGTTTAGAAAAGCCCACAGGGAAAAAGATTAAAGAATCAAGTGTTGGCTTCCTAAACCTTTAAGCCTACCCAGAAATGTATAAAAACATTAGAAATTCAGAGGAAAATATACTATCCCACAGTAGACTACTATAGACTCTTCAAGACATAGGTTTGAGGAAATCTGTAATCAGAGGGAAAATACACACACAGTATAGTAGAAAGTGATTTGACATTACCTACTCAATAGATGAGAAAAATGTGTAAGTTAAACAAATGAAACAAGACTATTAATAGTCCATCTGAAACACTGCATTTGTAATGAAGAATTGTATTATCTGCATCATTTACAATCTTCTAATTATATATATATATATAATATTTTTATGTACACACACACACTAAAATCTCTTTTGAAATACTCTCTAAGAAGACAGTCTTTTGTGAAATGCCTCCATTGCCAGGAATTGTGTTTTGGCAAATCACTGAATTTTTGCAGTCTGTAAATATGACAGGTATTAAGTCTAAGTAGCCTAGTACATGAAATGAATTTTTATTACTTTGTTTTCAGGCTGTCCACACCGTGTTCCCAGCAATAAAGATGTTTTGTACAAATTCAGCTGCCATTTAAAAGGTGCATATCACCCACCAACAATTTTAAGTGAGTAACTCGATCGTACGTTACTAAACAGTAAAATTGCAGTCAAACAAAAAAAAGGCTTTATTCTTTACATTTTGTGGGGAGGTTATTGACTTTAATGACATTCAGAAATGCAGACTGACTGCAGGATTGGGCCATTAATTCTCCTAAAACATGAATTTTAAAAATTAACATTTGAGGAGGAAATAATATCACACAGAAACCCTTATTTTGAGCTGTTGGATTGCTGAAGCAGAATCTGACTTATTTTTAATGTATTATGAAGAGATGTAGGAAAATTACCACTAGAAGGATTCATGGCTAATTAAAATTTTCAAATTGTATAATCTGAAAATTAGTGTTTGCAAGAAAATCTGACACTCAGCCTTAAACACGGCTCCCTGTGTGCGCAGCTCTAATGAGCTGTTTTTCTGGGCTGTGCAGTCCTTGACATTTGTCATAATCCTCAGGCCACTCAAATATAGCAATGCACTCTTTGGAACAGACACCCACCATACAAGTTTCTTTCTCTTCTTAAGGTTATATTTTTAAGAGCCATCAGTTATCTGTACACTACGCTCATCATGTTAATAGCTTCTATAAATATTCTGACAGATCATTCCTCTCTTAATTGTCTAGCAATGAAAGAATAGGCATGTGTCCACAGAGAATATGAAGAAGACTATGAGATGACTTTCCACCTCTAGGTGAGCATAATATGAAAGCCACTGAGGGCACTTTCCACTAGAATATTCTATGTGCAACAAAGCATAAGGAATCACAGGTAAAAATATAGAACATATACTTAGAATATAGGCCACAATCATTCTCCTAATTTTTTAAACAAATATTTCATATCATAATGTTTCAATGGTGGATTACACTTTATTGACTTTAAGATTTCTTCAAGAGATCTATAGGGACACAAAGTATGTTGTATCATCCCCCAAATAAAGCCAACTCCTGAATAAGATAATCAACTTGCACTTTCATCATCAGACAGATTTTAACACCTACACTCTTTTTCACTTACCATAATATTAGGAGTTGCAATTACCAGCTAAAACCTGAGTATAGAGGTAGCACTGGTTTTATGTTTTAAGTAATAATGATCTTTTCACAATAAGCAATAAAAAAGTGGCAAATGCCAGCTAAAATTTGGTAATGATTGGAGTGTACATAAAATTTTTCATACTAACTTCTGGAGTTAAAAGGAGAGGTATTAGTAATTACTATAATTACTAATACAGTTATAAGTACTAATTAATATCATTATAAATGATTATTCCGAGACAACAAGCACAAATCAGGATGGCCCCCCTCCTGATGACCAACTGGGCACTAGGCTGAGTCTATGACGTACTTGGCCTTATTTCATTATTTCACACTCACACCATAGATGGATAGCAGTATCATTATCCCTGCTTGACAGATGAGAAAACTAAGTCTCAGAAAATTAAGCAATTTAGTAAACCAAGGAACTGGATTTTGAACACAGCTGCCCATCTGGCTCAAAGCCTAGGATTTTCCTGCAATGTAGCTGCTGCTGCCATGAATTACAGAAATAATGTTGCTCTTCATCTTAAAAACTGATAAGAAAGAGTGTGCTCACTTCCATATTCTTCTCTCTCTCCCCCCTTTATGCATAAACATGCAAATATAAGTATAGTTGTAGAAAACAAACATACTGATTTGAGGTCAAAGAGATTGAAGACAATTCTGCATCCAGGAAAGTGAATAAATTTAGAATTTCACAAATCCTTCTAAACCACTTCTAGTTCATTCTTGGATCCCTGTGGATCGTGACTCCCTTTGAAACCAGGACTTCAGGACAGCAGGGATAGGAAGCAAAACTTTTGCTTGTGGGCACTGTAGTGTGTAGTGACTGAAGCGATTCCCATTCCCATCCCTTGATTCCTGGAATGTGAATTCTCACTATGGGAAGGAGAGTACAATGTATGTATTTGATGCTGATTTAAATAATATACTGCCTCCTGGGGGACACTGCCCTGCCCCAGTGCCTAGAAGGCATTGTCACCTAATGGATGCCATGATTGAGTCTTCTGCAAAAGGCTCGTACACCATTTTATCAAGTAAGCTGCTTCAGAATGAGGGGGAAGGTAAAGCTTATGAACTTCATGAGCAAGGGCCCACTATTGCATTTCTTTTGCTGTGAATAAAGTCCTTTATGGGAAGAGATAATCTGTGAGTTACTATGACAGTGAACAAGACATTCCAAAATTTTGTAAATGGTGTTTTTTGCAGAAGCATTGGGGAAAGCAAATCTATATCAAGAGTTAGATTCTATTCCATCAAGAATGAAAACACTGCCCCTTCTATGATGGAAGTGGTACAATGCTATCAGAATAGCTGGTTGACCACCATAGAGAACAGTGTCATACTGGAGACTTCATGTTGGTTTTGCTGTTGACAGATTAGGCACTCGGCAGTGGCTGTAGCTAGGTTAGCCTTTATGAGTGATCGTTCATGTTGGTGTGCCTGTGTATACACTCCATCCCTGCTACCATGGCCACTTTGCTCATGAGCCCATTGAACAATAATAGGAGTAGGTGGAGAAATGTGACTTACATAAACAAAACAAGTCATCTTGTCTACTTCTGCTGAAGTCACCTATGGTGAGCACTCACATGGAACACAGCTATCTTCACATTCTGCTACCATTTGGAGAAATCTATCCCTATGTCTTTCCTAGATCTCCTTGTCACTGGTTTTCCAGTTGCATTTCTTGCAAATCTTTAGTTCTGAATTAGAGCAAGTCAGTCAGGTCCTTATACACCACCATTAATCAGTCACTGAAAGGAGATATGTTCTCCAGTGAGGCAATCATCTTGAGCCAAGGTAACCTAGTTGAGGAGCTACAGCAGAGAACCATCTCCCCATAGTACTCCCAGCAGGGAAAAGCTCTTCACTTACGAAGAGGTTTGGCAGCCCCACTCATCCCATCATAACGTCCACTACACTTCTCCACTTGCTGAGTAATTTGACATGAAAATATGAATTACAATAAACAGTTTTTTTAAAATGAAATATTACGTTACTACTGACATTAGCAGTGTCAACGTATGTGATTTGAATTACAATAAGTATTTAAAACTTCCAGTATTAACTGACTACTGAGTCCTTAGTATTCTATCCTTTCTAGTTTCAGAGAGACCATTTGCCATTCAGATCATTGTTGGAATGCTGGCCAGAGTTTATTCCTCAGTCTGCTGGCATGTTTCTGTAAAATGAAAAGACCTATAGGCACTTTTTGTAACCTGGGCTTTCTCCAAATAGTGATGATGGGTTCATTATGAAAACCATTCCTTAGTTCCTTAAATACTCTACAAATTCCCCAACCCTCTTCATAGTTTAAAAATATCACATATAACAAATTGTTCTGCAGTGTCTCTGCAGCATGTACTAAATCTGTATGGTAGAATGATTTGTAATGCTATTCTCTTCTTGAAATGATATACTAATCTCAAATGTGCCTTTATTAACTAGATTAAATCTTAGTATGAAATTAAAGGCTTTCTGAGATTCTCTGCCAGATCAGCTGTCATCTCCCATGCTGTGTGTCCAAGAGCAATGCACTTTCTACTCTTGACTCTTTATTGGAAAGGAGGGAGAGCTGTCCACAGTCAAAATCCAATGGAATACCCACCTGTCCCTCTGGAACTCTTTTCTGATGTCCACTTAACACAAGTGACCTGTATATTTCTTCAGTAAGTAAACCCAGAACAACTCATTTAAGTGCTTTGAAAAAGATTATTTTGAAAATAAATTGGCCTTCAATATTTATTAGTCTGCAAAATGATTTCCAAATGATTGGTTGTTCAGAAAAGAATCAGTTACTTAAAAGTCATTACTTTTTACAGGATGTACCTTATAAAATCAGCTGAAACATGTCACTGTGACTATATTCTCTTATATTCAAATTTAATTATTGACTCTCTACAAATTATGAAGCTGAAAATGTCCTGGGCATTTATAGAGTTGTACCTGCAATTATTTGGTTTACAGCAGCAGTAAGTGACAGAGAAAACCTGGGTCACAGCAACAGTCCCCAGTGTTTTCTCAGACAGAAGCACATTTTCCTCAGGGCCACCGGGTCTCTACAAACAACATTCTTTCTGCCAGGCACTTTGTAATGTGCAATGAACAGTGTCATTTATTTTCATTTCCTCATACTTAATTGCATGCTTCTTGCTTCCAACATTAAGCCAGAAGGCAGGTGGCAGAAGCAATGAACTAAGCTGGGAGTAGCTGTTGTAGTTACAGTCTCCCTCCCTTAAAAGCAAGCCTACTATTTACAGCCCAGCAGCAGTCACTGGGCTGGAAAACTGTCCCCTTCCACTGAAAGTTCTGACTCTGCAGAAGCTACTGTTAAGGCTAGTGCCCAATGAAGAAAAGGCACCCAGCTGACTATATTTCTCAGTGGCATTTGCACAAAAGTTCTGAAAATATTAATCCAATAATAGATATCAAAACTAAGTAAGTATCCTGATAAATTATGTAAATTAACTACCAAATGATGTGATAAGAGAAACAATTGTCAGAATATAGCTTTTACTTAAATAATATGACTCATTCCCAAATACTATTTTTTTATAAATTTAGGGCAAACCTGCTTAAAACTGATTATCCTAAGAAGCAGGGTGAGCTAGTTGAACAAATTAAATATCTAATGTATATAATTATTTATAGACATTTAACAACATTTTCAAAACCAAGAGACATCTCAATATGGTGCCATTCTGTAGCCCAAAAATAAACTTGTTCAATATTGAGCCAAAGTAGATTTTTACCTTTTTCACCAATAAATGCAACTAATGACTGACTGAGATTTATTGCTTTACCTCTTTCCCCAAATAAAAGACCCTCTTTGTCCTATTACCATCTTTAAGCAATATATCATGACATAAGTTACACTTTTTCAATGATGTCACATGTTGCTAATCAGGTGTCCTTTAGAACCTGAGAACAAACACTGTATTTCAGCAGTAAAGAGTAATAAATGTCATAAGAATCTGATTTCCTGAGGCTATTTGCTCTTTTTTTTTTTTCAGGAAAAAAAAGCAATCATGTTGTACGAAATGTGTTTTTTCTTACTCTTGATCATGTTAATATTAATGTAAGGGATATGAAATGAAGAATAGAGCAGGGTCCCCACTCTTGTGTACTTTCAACACAACACAAACTCATGGGCCTCCACCGGTCTTTCTCTTTGGCCCCAAATCTGGGTTCTGGATGTGTGTTATGAATTAAAAGCATTAATTATGGTTCTTTTATTTTGAACTGTCTCTCTATTCTTTCCTTAGCCTCTATTCCTTCTCTGCTTACTGTTCCCTTCATGTTCATGACACCTGGGCCCTCTACCTTAGTGTTCTGTCAATGTTCACCTTTCCACCCAGCTTTCGTATGTCTTCTCTCCAGACGTTGGCAAACCTTTCTTACTCATAGCTGTTACTGTAAAAGGATGTTATCACTAAGTAATTATTTGTGAACAAATGAATGACACAATCACAAACACAACTATAAATCTGATACTTGATCATATTTTCACTTGTGCATAGCTTCATTATCCAAAATATAAGATGGTTTTTAACTAACAAGTTCTGAATTTTGGACATGCTGTCCACCAAATTTGGAAATTCAAATCCACAATATAGTCCCACAGCAAAGAAACCTTTCTAACATGGTGTCTTCCAAAGTTACCTGGATTTGGACACCACATTTTCATAAAATATCTGTCAACATTTCTTGGAACATACTGTGAGAAACATTAGCTTAGAAGCTACAAGTTTAAGCAATTTTCAGATAGTAATTTAAAAGCAATCAATAGTTATATGTATGCAAACATTGGGCTAATAAAGCAAATCAAAAATACATTCCTAGTATGATTTACAATATTAATTTGAATAATGTATTTTAATAAGTATTGAAAATAGTCATAAACACTTGATTTGTTTATATTCTGAATTGCAAAATCTAATTTAGCTGGAGTGTTAGCTTCACTTATGCCTCAGTATCAAAGACCTTTTGCTGTTCGTAAAGTTCTTCTGATGCAGATTAGAAAAATAATGCTAGCTGTTTACAAGCTTACTATTAGTGTACATCTTGGGCTGTTTTGTGAATCTTTCCATGATTCATTGGATGGTAGATTTTTTTATATAAATAAAATAAAGTCACTAATTTGTTAAATTTAGGATGATCATTTTTAGTATATTTGATGATGATTTTGACTTTCTCAGATAAAAGATTCCTTTATTCACTTATTTAATAAATACATATTAAGTATATATTGTATGCCAGGCATTGTCCTGGGGTCTTGAATCCATTAGTGAACAAAACAGATCAAGATTCCTGCCTATATAGACTTTATATTTTAGTTGTAGTGGGAGAGTGTGGATCATGGCTGTCAATAAACAGTAAGCATAATAAATAAGCAAATTATAGAGTTTATTACAAGGTTATAAGTACAGGGCAAAAATTAGAGCAAGATAAGTGATTGGGAGAGCTGGAACAGGGGAGGGAGTGGCTGCAATTTTACATAAGGTAGTCAGCATGGGTCACTTTGGAAAGTTGACATTTGAGTTAAAATTTGAAGTTGAAAGAGTTTGATAGCTAAAGGAAAAGCACTATTATCAGAGGGGACCGAGAGTATGCAGACTAAGAAAATATCTGACATGTTAAAGAGAAGCAAAAAAGGCAAAATGAATAGAACAAATTCAACAAGAAGAAAAAAAAGTAGAAAATAAGGCCAACTAAGAAACAGGGGGATAAAAATTATGATTTTATATGCCATTGTAAGAATGTTGGCTTTAACTCTAATGAAGTGAGGAGCCACTGGCAGGATTTTAGGAGAGGGGTAACATGATTAATTCAATTTCATAAGAATTAACCTGTCTACTGTTAAGAACAGAGTATAGAGACACAAGAATAAAAGAAGAGAGGCCAGAAGTATTGTAAGAGTGGAGGTGGTACAAAAGTATCTGGACTCTGGGTATATTGTGAAGATAGAGCCAAGGGGGTTTCCAGAAAACTTGTTGGTAAAGTGTTAAAGAAAGAAAAGTTTCAAGAACCCCGAGGTCTTTTGCCTGTTTAATCAGTAATGTAGAGTTGCTTTCAAATGAGATAAGAAAACTTCTCAATAGAGAAAATTAATGGAAAATAAGGAGCTTAGTTGCAAATATTATGAGTGTGAGATGTTTTGTCTATCATTCACCCACGTAGAGACATCACAGAGTGCTGGATGTATAAGTCTGAAATCCAGAAAGAGTTCTACCCTGGACACATCAATCTCAGAACTATTAGCATGTAGGTGGTTTTAAAGATAAGAG
This sequence comes from Phyllostomus hastatus, assembly GCF_019186645.2. Lineage (NCBI taxonomy): Eukaryota > Metazoa > Chordata > Mammalia > Chiroptera > Phyllostomidae > Phyllostomus > Phyllostomus hastatus. Next base: position 5,220,682 of record NW_025334017.1, on the reverse strand, counting down.
ACTAGATAAGATCACCAAATATGTAAGTGTAAATGGAGAAGAAAAGATCAAGAACAAAAACTAAGGAACTATGTTAAGATATTATGAAGGAAAAAATAAACAAACAACAGGAAACTGAGAAAAAGTAGCCAGTGATATAAGAAGAACACCTAAAGAGAGCAATGTCCTCAAAGCCACTTGAGAGAGTTTGCCCATATGGAGCATGCAATCCAAGGACAGAGAACCAACAAACAAATTTAGCAACATGAAGGATTTTGTTGATGTTGGCAAGAGTCACTCAGTCGTTTGGTAAGAGTAAAAGTTTGACATGGATGGGATTAAGTGAAAATGTTAACAGGAAATTGAAGGAAATCAAATACAAACCACTATTTGGGAAGTTCTCTTTCAAAAAAAAAGCCAAGAAATGATCATATAAATTAAGCAAATATAATGTTAAGAATTTTTATATTAGAGAAAAAGAACAGCATATTAGTATAGTAATGAAATGATCCATCAGAATGCAAAAATATTAATGATACAGAAAGAGAAAATGGCTGGAAAATTGTCCTTGAGTTGGTAAAAGGAAATGGGGCTTTTGCCTAAGACTTTCTTTAAAAGTATTTTACAAACCACAATGTGACTTTGGTTTCTAGACATCTTGTGGCATTTTCAGAGAAGTTTGGGTAAAATCAATGAACAAGATCATATTTTTATAACATTTTGTTACTCTTTAGAAGGCAAGAACTCCTTAGGGAATGCATTCTTCCTACTTGGAATTTGGTAATCACATGTGATATTGAGAACTAATAAATATTTATAGCTTTGTGTAGAATTTATAAAAAGTATGAGAAAATTGCTGGTTATTCATCATTTTTCAAAACCACAGGTTATATGCCCAGAGAGATAGTAATCAATACAGTATTTGGATAAATACTAAAACACGGAACAGCTTCTGTTAATGGCTAAAAATAGCAACCTTGATGCATTTCAGTGTAGTTCTGTGAAGAATGGGGGACAGGCAGTCCAATCAACTCTGGTTTGTTACATGTAGTATCTCTACCATCTTGACCACATGGCTTAAAGGTGGCAGTGGTAAAGGAGAAGGGGGGATATGGAAATGGGGAAGGCACAGTTTCTTTCATCTGCCTGAATCTCAAAGTGACATATCACTTTTCCTCAAACTCCATTGGTTAGAACTATTTACATAGCCCTACCTGAATTCCAGGAGGGTAGGAAATACATTTGTGTGCTCAAAAGAAGCAGTGGGTTTGGTTGGAATCTATCTAGTCTACCACAAAACATATATAATTGTATGTCTTTGTCTGAATTGTTAGACCTAAACATTTGGCTCATACATTAACATGCAGATGATTGAATAATGGACCAATATTTTATAGTCTGTTGTAACCATTATTCAAAGATGACTGTATATCATAGTGTGATATGCCAGTATCAATTAAATTATTGATTTAGATTCTAAAACTCATGTAAGAAAGAAGCTCCACTGAAAACATTCTAAATTCTGATAGTAATGTACTGGTTAGTAAGAAAAATAAACAAAATATATACAAAATTACATAGATCTTTTGGAGACTGAATAATGATGTGTGGATAGATATTTCTGAGAAATGGAATAAGATATGAAAATATTTCAAGATAAAGAAGAGGGTGGGAAATACAAACAGTCTCTAAAAATAGTATACAAAGCAAATAGTATACACAGGAAGTATAGTCTGGAGAGATAAGCTCGAGTTGTATTACAAAAGTTTTTGTACACTATAAAAAATAAATGTTTAATTTTGCACTGGGACATACCTTTTCAAAACAAAGCATAAGACAAGTGTAGCATAATATGTCTACTTTGAAAACCATGCTAATTTGCAAATAATACAAAACAAAGATAATGTGTTTAGATGCATAACATTCCTATCTCATCCTTTACAGTTTAATATATATTCAAAGAATATTTACCACAAGTATCTCTACATTCCAAATAAGGAAACCAGAGCCTAGCAAATATTAAATTCTCTGACTAGCTCCCTTTCTGTGAATCAATACACTGATTGGCACTGCGGGATTCCAGCAATTGTAGTGGAAATATCTGAGAAGAGCCACAACAGTTGGTAAACCTTAACCCTCACTCTAGCATGAACAAGACTTTTTTCCTTTCCCACTTTCCTGACAAAGTGATAATTGATGGTCCTTTCCTCTATAAAAGGAATTTGACTGGAATGGACGTTGGAGATGAGAGATTCCCTGATAATCCATCACAAACCTTATTCATGACCTGAGATAAAGTCCATTAAGCGGAAGATATTTGAATGGATCAAACTCCAAATGCTGCTAAGACACAGACTCAATGGGAATGGTTCATCACAGGCTTCTCAGGTAGGTAGACCTAACAATTGAGTGAGCTTTATTAGATCATTTTAAAAGTTCTTATTAGGTTAAAGAAATTTTCCCTGATTCTCCCTGCTAAGCACAAGTATAAACCCTTGAAGTGATGCAAGAGAGGACCAAAGAACTCTAAAATGTGGTAAGAAAAAGGTGAGATAAATCCATGGTCCCTAAGACTTACCTGTGTATTCTTCTAAGAGTTTTACTTCTTACGTTAGGTCTTTGATCATTTCAGGTTAAATTTTGGGTATAGCATGAGGTAGCATGTCCAAATTCATTTTCTTGCCTGTAAATATCCAGTTGTCCCAGCACTAAAATATAAACAAGAAAAATGGATAAATTGCTTTTATCAAAAGCAAAAATATCATGCTTCAAAAGACACTATCAATAAACTAAAAAGATAAGCCACTGACTGGGACAAAACATTTGCAAATTATATATATATAATATAAAATATAAAAATACATTTATTATAACAGGCTTATACCTAGAATACATAAAGAGCTCTTACAACTCAATGGAAAAAGGCAAATAAGCCAATATAAAAATAAGAAAAGGGTTGGCATAGATTTTATCCAAAGATATACAATGGCCAATAAAAACATAAAAATATGCTCAAAATTATTAGTCATTAAAAAAATGGAAATCAAAATCACAATTAGATATCACTTCATACTCACCAGAATGGCTAGAATTAAAAAATCGGACACAATAGCAGTGGTGGTGAGGGAGTGGAGAAACTGGAACCCTCAAACATGGTTGGTGTGATGCAAAATGTCACAGCCATTTTGAAAGACATTCTGATAGTTCTAAAAAAATGGAACATAGTGTTACCCTTTAACACAGCAATTCTATTTCTAGGTGTATATTCAAGAGAAATTAGAACATTTGCTCACACAAAAACTTGCACTTGACCACTCATAGCTGCATCATTCATAGTAGCCAAATAGTGGCAACATTATTTGTCTACCAACTGATGAATGGATAAACAAAACATGGTATATTCATGCAATGATATTATTCAGCCATAAACTGAACGAAGTACTGATAACATGCTGTAGCATGGAAAAACCTTAAATACATTCCGCTAAGTGAAAGAAATATATCACAAAAGACCACATATTATATTATTCTATTTATATAAAATGTCTGGAAGGCTAATCTATACAGACAGAAAGTAGATAAGTGAGTGGTTTGCTAGAACTGAGATCCAGGTTGAAGGGAATAAAGGAATTGAAGGGTGATGGCTAATGGTATGGGATTTTCTTCTAAAGCAATGAGAATGCTCTACAATTGATTATGGTGATGGCTGCACAATGTTATACCTATAATAAAAACTATTGAATTGTATGCTTTAAGTGAGTAAATTGTATGACATATGGATTATATCTCAGTAAAGCTGTTACCAAAAAAAGCAGGAATTGTTATATTAATATTAATACAGTTGATTTCAGAAAAAACATTATTAGTACAAAGGAACATTATATTTCAATGATACAAAAAAGATCAATCCACCAGGAAAACATAATTATCCTCAATGTGCACATATCAAACAAAAGAGCCGCCAAATACATGAAGCAGAAATAGAGCTGAAAGTAAAAATGGACAAGTCCACATTATGCTTGGAACTTCCCATCCTATCCTTAGTTCCTAACGGAACTAGCCAGAAAATCAGCACAGATGTGGAAGATCTGAACAGTACAAACAACCAGTAACATCTAATTGAAATACACGGAACACTTCACCAAACAACAGCAAAATATATTTTTGAAGAGTTCATGAATCATTTACCAAGAAAGAACATATCCTGGGCCACAAAAGGAACTTCAAATTTAAATAAATTGAGATCATACAGAGTATGTTCTCCATCATAGTAGAATAAAAATAGAAATAAGTAAATAGAAGGAAAACCAGAACATTTCTGAACACACAGAAAGAGACATACTTCTAATCACTCTATGGTAAAAGAGTAAGTCTCCAAAAAATTAAAAAATGCATAGAATAGAATGAAAATGTAAACTAAAAGTATCAAAATATATATGATGCAATTTAAGCAGTGCTGAGAGGTAAATTTACAGCACTGAATGCTTACATTTAAAAGAGGAAAGGGCTCATATCAATAATTTAAGTTCCTATTGAGAAACCAGAAAGAGCAGAGAAAAATCAACCCAAAGAAAGTAGGGGAAAGAATACAGATAAGAACGAAAATGATTGAAAGTGGAAATAGGAATACAATAGATAAAATCAATGAAACAAGAAGCTGATTCTGTAAAAAAAAGAAATCAGTAAAAATCACAGTCTTTATTTAGTAAGATTGACAAGACTAAAAGTAGAGAAGGCATAAATCCCAAGTGTCAAGAATTAAATAGGGGATATCACTACAGATCTTGCAGCTTTTAAAAGGTTTAAAAAATGAATACTGTGTTCCTATACTTAGGGAGTTCTACTAAATATCTAGTCTGTGTGATACACAGTACATAAATAAACAGTTTAAAAGGCAAGAAATAATACAAGTAGCAATATAGCTATGATAAAAATACCTTGGGGTGATACGCCCAGGTAGTGGCTTCAGATGGTGAGGCCAGGGTTGATATTTAAGCTGAGAGCTAAGTGGAGAGAAAGAGGGAGCCTGGTGAAGCTCTAGGGAGAAGGAGAACCTTTTAGACAGAGATGACAGCTAATGCGAAGGCCTTGAGGCATGGAAAAATCTGGTGTGTTTAAGGATGACAAAAAGGTAAGTGTGACTGGAGTCTGGTAAGCCAGACAGACACTGGTAGGGCGTAAGAAATGTTACCAGGGGCCAGTTCAGATGAGACCTTCCAGGCCAAGAGAAGTCATCTGAGTTGGGTTGTTGTGTGAGGGGACATGGGGATCTGCTTAAGCAGGGAAGGGACTTGTTCTAAACCACATTTTAAAAGGATGACTATGGTTGCTTTTGGAGAATGGACGGTGAAGAGACAAGACTGGAGGCTGAGACAAGTTAAAAGGCTATTGCTGTAGAGGTGGTAGTGGCGTGGACCAGGCTTTTTATGTGGAAGTAGAGAGAACTAGACAGACTCAAATATATTTTGACAGGTGATAACGTTTTCCTCCAACATCAAATTTAGACTGAGAAATTCCACTACTAAGTTTTGTTTTTCTCAGTACACACTTGCTAACAATGCAGTGAGTGCTTTCGTGTTTTCCTGTCTGCAGTTATTATGTGTTTTCTTGACTTCACAATTCATAGTGATGAAGAGAAGCAGTGTAATAAGAACTACATTTATCGCCACAAAAGAAAAGGTTCTAAAAGCTTGAAAGAGCATTTCACTTCTGTATAAATTTCAGCACTCAGTTTAAGTTGACAATTTTGGTTTTTATTGTACAAAATTTATAAGTTTTTGAAACATATGCTTTTGCGCAATTGGATTATCTGGTTTGTGTCCTAATTCTAGAATAGCACTTTATATAGTAAGACTGGCATTACAATCATTAAAATGTTACTCATATATAAACATTTTTTGGTTTTATCATTACTTTTATCAACTAAGACTTATTTCATGTTCACATGTATGGCATGATCATTTTCATAAGTAAAAAGAATAGAGATTACTTCAGAGGTATCAAAACTGTATGGTTTTAAGCAGGCTCAGTTAATATTAGTTGTGCTGAAAAATAATGTTATAAACCCCTTTAAATGACAGTCATTAATAGAATAATTTTGCTTTTCATAGTATATGATTTTGTAAGTGATCTAGCTGTTAAAAATCTACACGTGTAATCTGACTGAACAATAATATGGTGTTTCTGAAATGGTTCAGACATGTAACTCCTCTTAAATCGAGAGTGGAGATGTTCTTTACTTCCTTTTATGTCGCAGGCAGGCATACGCTAAGACAGCAGAGCTGACCTGAGCATTTACAGCTACTCTGAAAATGATCATCTCCTACCTCCTAGCAGTTAGTACTAGAAATTGGACGGAGTAACTGGCCTTCTGCAAAGCCTGACAGACATTTTCATGCTCATGAATTCTGTCAGTTCTAGTCCTTTCATCCATGAAGACGGGGAATGACTGCTCTGGGCCGAGTATCAGAGCCAAAAGCTTAATAAACTAGCAAATGACATTCTTATTATGTTTTAAATGCTTTCCTTACATTTCCCAATTCAATCATGCTTAACAGGGGAAAAATTACTTCCTTGGTTGGAAGTTTTAATTAATAATTATATTGAAACCAAACTTAGACTTTGATACATTTTAACAAAGAAAAGTCTTGAAGTTGACAGAATTCTCATTTTCAAATTTCATCCTCACTAAAGGAAAATTCTCTTGAAAAACATCTCACCAGCGAGGCTTTGTGTTCAGCGGACACGAGTAAGAAGTGACTAGATGGAAAGCAACATGCGGCTGTGTTTTATATACGTATCGGCAATCTGGAACCATGTGGCTAAATTAAAGAAGGTCTGTGTTTCAAAAATGATATTTACTCTTATATTCCCATTCCACATTAGTAATAGGAAAAATCAGGGATCTAGCTGTTACTATCATTCTTTTATTTGCTAATTTGATACATATTTGTTGATATATATTTGTTGAAATATATCAGGCACTGTTCTGGGTCCTGTGCATACAGCTATGAATGAAACAAAGTCCTACCTTCCTAGAGTTTACATTTTAGAGTCCGCCAATATAGGCAGGAAAAGGTCATATTCTCTTAGGTGATGAAGCTCACAAAGGTCCTTGACATTAATTGGCCCCCAGCTGAGCTCCCATGAGCCCCCAGCTGGAACTCTTCTCTCCTGGTGGGCATGCACGATCAGGAGGATGGGAGCTACTTGTGTCTGTGAGAGAACCTGATGACTGACTGCTGTCACCCCTTGGTCTCAGCTGCCCTAAGACTTGTCTGCAGTAGCCTCAGCATGCTTCCGCTCCAATCTCTGCAGCTGCTGCTGGAGCAGACCCACCCCCACAGCCGCACTTGGTCCTCACCGGGGAATGCAGTATTCTACGAATTCTAGACCTGCCCACCTAAACCAACCTCACTTCCCAATATTCTCCCACCCACACAGCCAGCTCCAGTGCACAGATTCCTTGGGTTTCTTTAAAGCTTCTTAGCTCTCTCCAAAATCATGGTCTCTGCCTTGACTCTTCTCTCAGATCTTCATATTCCTAGCTTCTTGGTAACACAAATCTCAGCTCAAATATCATCTCTTCATAAAGGCCTTTCTCAGTGACATTATTAAAATGTGAGTCCCCTTCCACATTCTGTTTTCTTTACTTGTCACTATTGGAAGTTATTGTATGTCCTTGTTATTTGATGACTGTATGTTTCCCAGACTAGACACAAGCTCCATTACAGAAGGGACCTTGTTTGTCTGTCTTTGACCCCATAGCATCACTGGCATTTGGAGCAGTTTCTTGGACATGGTAGACACTCAGTGTATAGTTGTTAAATGAGTGAATAAATATTGCTGCTACTGCACATTTTCTTTTTGTAGACTGGCTCCTTGAATTGCTCATTCTCATTCATAATGACATTGAATCTCATGTTATTCCAGAAAAAATAGTTGGAAAGAATCACACAAATAAAAAAGAAAAGACATGTTTTCTTGGATCAAGTCTGCACTCAAATAAGATGAAGACCTTCTCCACATTTTTATCCAAATTTTGTCCACATTGCCGTTTACCTTGTCCTTAAAAATTTAATTCACCTCTTATGATGCATGGAAGTCTTCATTCTCATACGCAGAATAATGCATTTTCTGTTTGATTTTTTAAGCATATTGTGTTTATCTGCAGAGCAACACCTATATAATAGTGACAGTGAAGTAAGAAAATTATAATATCTAACTTATTGCTTCAAGGGTCATGCATAAAGTGTTAACTGGAAGGAATCATTAAACCATACAGTGGCACACGTGTTTTCAGGTTTGTCATTGAAAGTAAGTGACTGTTTTCACCCAAGGGAATCACGGCTTACATAGGCCACCATGAAATTAGAGTTGCCTCAGTCTAATGGCCTCCTTGTTCGATTACTGTCACAGTAGTAAGTACTTTTAGGTATGTTTTAAAATGAAGAAACCAAGGAGCAGAAAGCTTTAATAACTTGCACAAGACTGCACAGAGAACAAGGTGGATCAAGAAGTAAATTTACTTCTGCAGAGATTAAACAAAATTATAAAGTGAAAAAAGCTTGACAGATGTAGGACATAAATTCTACATAAATCTGATTCCTGGGAATAATTGAGTGTTTTTAGAAAATCACATTATTTGAAACTGCTCAAGATTCTAGAATTTTGAAGCTTCAGTTGAAGCTTCCTTACCTCATCCCATGACCTCAGCAAAATGACAACTAAATTGTAGAACAGTCAACCTGGGTAACCATCTGAATACTAGCTGAGCAGAAGTTCTATGATAGCAAATATACAGAAGAAGCTATGTTGAGACAGGTAGGACGAGTGAGGACACAAAATGGGCTGGCCCCGAATCCATGTGTGGCAGCTGAAAATCCAGAGGGATATCAAAGTTGCAGAGGTCCAATCTAAGGAACAAGGGGTCTCAGCCCCACACTGAGCTCCCCAGCATGGAACAACAATGGCAGGAAGAGAAGCCCACATAAATCTGGATGCGAAAATCAGTAGGGATTCTGTCCATCTGGGTGAAATAAAAAGCTCCTGGAAAGCCAGGTGCCTCTTTTTTAATTTTTATTTATTTATTTTTAGAGAGGGAAGGGAGAGAGAAAGAGAGAGAGAGAGAGAGAGAAACATCAGTGTGCACTTGCTGGGGGTTGTGGCTTGCAACCCAGGCATGTGCCCTGACTGGGAATCAAACCTGCAACGCTTTGGTTAGCAGCTTGCGCTCAATCCACTGAGCCATGCCAGCCAGGGCCCAGGTGCCTCTTAAAGGGACAACACACAAATGCTCACTTGCGGACACTCCACCTGGAAAAGGGGCAGCCATTCAAAGAGTGTCAGAGACAGACAGGGAGAGATTGCATCATTGTGTATCTTTAAGGAGAGGGCTGGAGGGAGAGCAGCCAATGTCCTTGTGTTAAATCCACTCCCACACAGCATTACCCAGCTAATGCATGGCCCAAGGAACTGTCAGAGGCAACCATTCTGGGGCCCCATTGCAGTTTTTATTTAAAAAGAAAAAAGAAAAAAAAAACCTTTTAAAGAATTTCAGTCAGGTTGGAGAGGTATCGGAGACACACAGGGAAAAACTGAATTGTGCATCTTCGAGCAAGGTCTCTCTCGTGACATGAAGCACCTTTCCCGTGTTGAGCCTTTTCTTCATACCATCAAATCTTAATCTGTATTAGCCAGGTGAACTTCCCTCCCCACTGCAAAGGTCAGCAGGCCCCAGGTACATGGTGGTTGTCCTTGGTGTACCTTGAGACTTTTGCTGAGTGGTCTCAGAACAAGCACTGACACCGAGTTGAAATCTGTATTAACCTGATGAACACCACTCTCCTCTTCTTGGTAACTCCCTGAGCCCCTGCCTTATGTAAGCAACTCTTATACTGCCTAAGGCTCTTTCAAAGGCTGAGCCTTATGGGCAACCAGCAGATGGCGGTGGGTCTTGGGTGCCTAGGGCCTTTATATGACCTACCCTTAGCTCAGTACTAGTAGAAGCCAGCCTCAATTCACATCTTGGCCACATTTATATTCATATGCACACAATACCTGCACAGACAGCAACCAACCATGAATCGCTCTGTAGCTCCTAACAAGCAGCCTCAAAAAGTGTCTGTCACTGACTCTCACCAGAGTCTTTCCCAAGAGGACCCAGAACCAACACACCAGATGACTGGCTTCAGACCACAACAAAGCACCACCTCATTTTCTGTACAAGTGACATACCCAAAGGGAGGTCTCCACAAGCATCAGATTCTACTGGGACAAATTCTGCTTCATGGGGTCAGCCCTCACACAACAGCTCATACACTGTGGTTGTAGCCAGTCCTCACAGCAAACCAAACTACCTGAGAATTAACCCCACCCACGTATGTGCCAAACAGCAATCAAGCTCATCTACAGCAGAAGGGCATATATAACCCCTACAAGGGGCACTATTGGAGCAATTATCTCAGGTAATCTGGGAGACTGCACAACTGAGCCCCCCAGGACACCTACTACATAAGGCCACCTTACCAAGACTGAGAGACATAGCAATTCCATGTAATATACAGGCACAAATATGAAGAGACAGGTAAAATGGTGACACAAAGAAACATGTTCCAAAAGAAAAAAAAAGGAAAACTCTGCAGAAAAAGAACTAAAGGAAATGGAGGCAAGCATTCTATCAGATATAGAGTTCAAAACAATGGTTAAAAGAATGCTCAGGGAACTTAGTGAGAACTTCAACAAAGAGACTGCAATCATAAAATGGATGTAGAAACTGTAAAAAAGAACCAGTCAGAAATGAAGACTGCAATAACGAAAATGAAGAATATACTAGAAGGAATCAACAATGGTGAAGCAGAAAATCTCATCAGCAATTTGGAAGAAAAGGTAGAAGAAAACACCCAGTAAGGGCAGCAAAAGAACAAAGAATTTTTTTTTAAATGAGGATGATTTAAGGGACCTCTTGGACAACATCAAGTATAACAATATTTGCATCATAGGAGTACCAGAAGGAGAAAAGAGAGAGCAAGTGATTGAAAACTACTTGAAGATATAATTACTGTAAACTTCCTTAACCTGGTGAAGGAAAACAAAACACAGGTCCAGAAAGTGCAGAAGAGTCCCAGACAAGATAAACCCAAAGAAGTCCATACCAAGATACATCATAATTAAAATGGGAAAGGTTAAAGATAAAGAAAAAATTTTAAAGTAACAAGAAAAAGACATACCTACAAGGGAGCTCCCATAAGACTGTCAACTCATTTTTCCACAGAAACTTTGCAGGCCAGAGAAGATTGGCATAAAATATTCAAAGTAATGAAAAGCAAGGATCTACAACCAAAACTACTTTACCTAGCAAGTTTATCATTTAAAATGGAAGAAGAGAAAAAGAGCTTCTCAGACAAGAAAAAGCTAAAGAAGTTCATTATCACCAAACCAGTATTAGAAGAAATGTTAAAGTTACTTCACTAAGACAAAGAAATAAAAAAAGGAATATAATTATAAAGAGTAAAAGGCAATAAATTCGTACCTAAGTGTTCCAGTCAAAATACATAGGGTAGATGAATAGATATGAAAACAAGACATGTTGGGAACCACTTTGTGTGGTATTGGAGACGGTAGCCCTGCTCAAGTGAGGCCTTGAAAGAGGTCTGTAAGACTTGACTGGAAAACTGGGAATGTAGGAGGCAGGCATGACCCAATTTACCTTCACCTAAATAAACTAAAAAAGACAAACAAAGCCCAAAAGTGAGTGGAAAGAAAAAATATCAGTGTAAATTTTTTTTAAATCAAGTCTAAAAAAACAATTAAAAAATATCAATGAAAACAAGAGCTGGTTCTTTGAAGAGATAAATAAGATTGATACACCTTTAACTAGACTCATTAAGGAAAAAAGAAAGAGGGCCCACATAAATAAAATCAGAAATAAAAGAGAAGTGACAACTAAAGCCACATGAATACAAAGATTACAAGGAAGTACTATGAAGAATTATATGCCAATAAATTGACAGTGTGGAAAAAAATGAGTGCATTTTTAGAAATGTACAGTCCTCTAAGACCAGCTCAAAAAAATAAAATCCTTTAAATATATAGATTATTATCAGTGAAGTCAAGTGGGTAAAAACTCCCAATAAGCAAATGTCCAGGAATAGACAGATTCACAAGTAAATTTTACCAAATATTCACAGAAAAATTAACTCCTATTCTCCTCAAATTATTACAAAAAATTCAACAGTAGAGAAGGCTCCAAAACTCATTTAACAAGGCCAGCATTATCCTGATTCCAAAACCAGACAAAGATATTATGAAGAAAAACTTATAGGTCAATGTCCTTGGTGAACACAGATGCAAATATGCTCAATAAAGTATTAGAACATCAAATTCAGCAATACATTAAAAAGACATACACCGTGATCAAATGGGATTTATTCTTGGGATGCAACATTGGTTCTATATCTGCAAATCAATTACCATGATATACCACATAAACAAAATGAAGGGGAAAAATCATATGATAATATTGGTAGACACAGAAAAAGCATTTAACAAAACCCAGCATCCCTTTATGATAAAAACCTCTCAGCAAGGTGGAAAGAGAGGGAACATACCTCAACATAATAAAGACCATATATGACAAACCCACAACTAACATCTACTCAATGGAGAAAAATTAAAAGCATTTCCATTAAGATAAGGAAAATATAGGAATGTCCACTTTCACTACTCTCATTCAACATAATGCTGGAAGTCTTAGCCACAACAATTAGATGAGAAAGAATAAAAGGCATCCAAATTGTAAAGGAAGAAGACTATTCTTATTTGTACATGACATTACACTGGATATAGAGAACCCTAAAAATTCCACCAAAAAACTACTGGAACTAATAAATAAATTCAGTAAATTAGTGGGATACAAAATAAGTATTTAAAGATCAGTTGCATTTTTAAACATCAATAATGAAGTATCAGAAAGAAAAACTAAGAAAACTATCCCATTTGTAATTGCATCAAAACTACCCAAGAATAAATTTAACCAAGGAGTTGAAAGACTTATTTTCAGAAATTTGTAAGACATTTAAGAAAGAAATTAGGACGATACACTAAGTAGAAGCATATATTGTGCTCAAGGGTAGGAAGAATTAACATCATTAACACATTGTTAGAGGGGAGGTGGGTTGGGGATTTAAGTGAAAAAGATGAAGAGGTTAAGCAGAAAAATATTTAAAAAAACTCGTACACACACAATATGGTGATTACCAGAGGGAAAGAGGGTGGAGGAGGTAAAAGAGGGTAAATGGGAGATAAATGGTGACAGGAGACTTGACTTGGGGTGGTGAACACAGGATATAATACAGAGATAATGTATTTATCCATTGGCATAGCTAAAACCTATATGATTTTATTAACCAAGGTCACCCCAATAAAGTCAATAAAAATTATTTAAAAATAGAGAAAAATAGTCCATACTACCTAAAGCAATCTATAGATTCAATGCTATCTCTATCAAAATTCCAACGGTGGTTTTCACAGAACTAGAACGAGTAATCCAAAAATGTGTGTGGAATCACAAAAGACCCTGAAGAGCCATAACAATCATGAAAAAGAACAAAGTTAGAAGTATCACCCTCCCGATATCAAACTTTACTACAGGGTCACAGTTATCAAAACAGCATAAAAACAGACAGATAGTTCAGTGGAACAGAGAGCCCAGAAATAAACACATGCCTATATGGTCAATTAATATATGACAAATGAGGGAAAATATACAATAGATATAAAAACAGGCTATTCAATAAATGGGGTTGGTAAAATTGAACATATACATGCAAAAAATAAACTAGACCACCTTCTTATACCATACAGAAGAATAAACTCAAAATGGATTAGGGACTTAAATGTAAGATTAGATACCATAAAAATCTTAGAATAAAACATAGGCAGTAAACTCTCTTACATTTCTCTTAGCTATATCTTCTTCTGATGTATCTCCTCTTACAAGGGAAACAAAAGAAAAAATAAACAAATGGGACTACATAAATTTAAAACGTTTTGCACTGAAAAAGGAAACCATCAAAAAAAGGGAAAAGACAACCTATGGAGTAGAAGAAGATATTTGTCAATGATACATCTGATGATGTGTTAATATACAAAATGTATAAAGAACCCATACAACTCAATACCAAAATAGCAAACAATCCAATTAAAAAATGGGCAGACGACCTGAATAGACACTTCTCTAAAGAGGACATACAGATGGCAAATACACATATGAAAAGATGCTCAATGTCACCAATCACCAGATAAATACAAATTAAAACCACAAGACATCTCCTCACACCTGTCATAATGGCTATTATCAAGAAATCAAAAAAACAAGTGTTGGTGAGAATGTGGAGAAAAGGAAACCCTCAAACACTGTTAGTAGGAATGCAGATTGGTGCAGCCACTATAGAAAAAAAGTATATGGAGTTTTCTCAAAATTTAAAAATAGGACTACCTTATGGCCTAGCAATTCTACTTATGGGTAATTATCTGAAGAAAACCCAAACACTAATTCAAAAAGATGTAGGAACCCTGTGTTCATGGCAACATTATTTACTGTAGCCAAGATATGGAAGCACACCAAAAAAAGCCCATCAGTAGATGAGTGGATAAAGTTGTGCATATATGTCATGAAATATTACTTGGCCATAAAAAAGAACAAAACCTTGCCATGAGCAACAACATGGATAGACCTAGAGGGTATTATGCTAAGTGAAATAAGTCCGACAGAGAAAGACAAATACCATATGATTTCACTAATATGTGGAATATAAAAAATTAAATAAATGAATGAACAAAACAGGAAAAGACTCATAAAAAGAACAAACTGCTGTTTGCCACATGGTAGGGGGGTTGAAGGGGATGAGTAGGAAGTTACAAAATAGTCATGATGATATAAAGTACAGCATTGGAGATTTAGTCAATAATATTATAATAATTATATATGGTGCCAGGTGGGTACTTGAATTATTGAGGAAGGAGAATCACAGTATAAATTCTATAACTATCTAACCATTATGCTATACATCTGAAACTAATATAAAATAATATTTAATGTCAATTGTAATTGAAAAATAAAGATTTTTTAAAGGGATACTCCATGTGATAATAAAAAAGAAAATCTCAAGACAGAGGTCTTCGGTATAATAGGACTAGCATTGAATATACAGAAAATTGTTATATAAATGGTTATAAAATTGAAAGTAAATATCAAAACCATTTTCCAAAGAAACTACATGTGTTATAAAACAATCTCATTGAAATATGATTATCTGGTCCCAAATAATGCTGAGAAGTAACAAAGTGGGTTAGAAAGGTACACAAACTTCATTGAGTTCTACAAAGAAGTCAAAAGGTCTTCAACCTGAAGTGAGCTTTTGAACAAAATAAAATTTATGAAATACAGTTTTAAAAACATAAAGGTAACCACAAGTAGAATTAAAAATAGGGCATGAACCTTCTACATCACAAAGATAATCAAAGTTAGGCAAAGTACACTCTATAAATAAAACAGATGACAAAGAAAATAATGTTTAAGTATAAAATCAGAAAATTAAGGCAGCAGGAGCTTATACCCAACATCGGTTATATTGTCTTTATTGAAAGACAAAAATTAATGGATAGTGACAAAAAACAAAAGGCATATGTAAAAAAAAAAAAGGGAACCAAAGACATTAATTCTGGTGGATTATAATTCATGGCAAAAGTGTTAAAACAAAGTGAGATATATGAACATTAAAGAATGTTTATGCACAAGACATACTATGTACTACATAAATAGTGTCATGGTATGCAGGACTCATCCTAAAAGAAAAACCTGAAAAACAAATTTTCTGGGAGAGTTTAACATTGCTTATTTTGGTCTTTGTCATATCAAAATAAAAACAGTGAAGATATAGAATTTAGGCCTTGTGGTTAATGTCTATATTAACTTTTGTAGTCTGAAAATACTATATTATGTTTTCAAATGTCCACAAACTAGTTACAAATACTTAGGCCACAAGCAAAATTTCAAGTAATTCCAAAATTATTGGAAAGGGCATTAAAACTGTAAAATGAAGAGAATTGTAAATTGAGAGAAAAAGAAAGTGCTTAAAATATGGAAATGTTCTATTACTATTTTCTATTACTTTGGAGCCTCTATGTAGACAATTATACCGTGAGGGAATGACAATTTTATTTCTTTCTTAGCAACCTGTATCTATTTTATTTATATTTCATGTTTTATGGCACTTTTTAAGACTTCTTTTTTTAAATTATTTTATTATTTTTCAATTACAGTTGTCTACATTTACCCCCCACCCCTCCCCACCAACCCCAGCCATCCCCACCTCCCTCCCCTGATTCCACCACCATGGTTTTGTCCATGTGTCCTTCATAGTTGTTCCTGAAAACCCTTCCCACTTCCTCCTCTCCATCCCCTCCCACCTCCCCTCTGATACTGTCAGATTGTTCCTAATTTCTGTGTCTCTGGTTATATTTTGCTTACTTGTTGGTTTTGTTGATTATGTTCCAGTTAAAGGTGAGATCACATGGTATTTGTCCCTCACCACCTGGCTTTTTTCACTTAGCATAATGCTCTCCAGTTCTATCCGTGCTGTTGCAAAGAGTAGGTGCTGTTTAACACTTCTTACAAAATGTTGAATATAAATGATGATAGAATTCATGTCCTGTTCTCATTGAAAAAAATAATTATGATTTCCTCATTGAATATATTGTTTACTGCTAGTTTTCTTTTTTAAAAAATATTTTTTTAATTTTTTAAATTTATTTTTAAAGCAAGGGAAAGGGAGGGAGAAAGAGAGGGAGAGAAACATCAATACATGGTTGCCTCTTGCATGTCCCCTACCAGGGACTTGGCCTGCAACGCAGGCATGTACCCTGACTTAGGAGTGAATCAGAGACCCTTTGGTTTGCAGGCCAGCGCTCAATCCACTGAGCCACACCAGCCAGGGCATACTGCTGGTTTTCTAATCAGGTTAGGAAATTTCTTTTGATCCAAATTTATTAAAGATGGCAACCCTGTGGTACAATGACAGCACGTCTGACTCCAGATTAAATTTATTAAAGATGTTTATTATGAATGGGTGGAATTTGATCACATGCTTTTGTGAATTTATTACATCTGTGCAGGTAATAATGATATACTCATTATCATTTAATCTGGAGGTTGGTAAACTACAGCCTGTGGGACAAATCTGACCTATGTTTATGAGTAACATACTACTGGAACACAGCCATATCTGTTCATTTACATGTTGTCTATGGATGTTTTTCTACTGCAGAACAGAAGTGAGAAGCCAGGCAGAACCATACTGCCCACAAATCCTATTATTTACTACCTGGCCCTTTACAGAGTTTATTAATCCCTGTTTTAATCATTTAATATGGTGTTGACATAACTGGATTTTCTTTGTTAAGCTTCAAATATCAGAAATATATTGGTATAAACCCTACTTGATCATTACATATGATCATTCTTCACATTTCTAAATTCAATTCAGTTTTGTTGGGAGGAGGTTCATACTGAAAAGAAATATTTGTATACAGGGTGGGCAAAAGTACATTTACAGTTGTTTGTACAGAAAATAACATAATAATTAATAAATAATATGAAAATAAACTCTGTTTTGTGTAATCTACTTTAGCCCCACCTTGTATTATCCTTTTTTTACTTGGAAATTCAGGTTACATAATTATATTTCTTTAGCAAATGTTGCATGATGTTTAATACATAACAGACATAAGCCACAGCACCATGCAGCTATTAACTCACACTAATCTCATTAAATGATTTAGGAAGTGTTCCTTTTTTTTTACTCTCTGAAAGAATTTGTGTAAGCTTTACTTTTCTGATTTGTAAATATCTGGTTGAACTTATTTATCTGTTTTTAAAAATCTGGGTTTAGTTTGGAGGAAATATTTTAAAATACTGGTTCAATTTTTAAAATTATTACAAGACTAGTTAGGATTTTTATCTATTTTTAAGTCATTTTTTGAAATTTATATTATTAAAATGTATTAATTTTACCTTAATTTTTCCAAATTAATACTGCTTTTATTGGTCTCATAATATCTTGTTATTATCTAATATATTTATAGTTACTTCCCATTTTCATTCCTAACATTTTTTACTTTTCTCCCCTATCAGTCTTTCTCGAGACTAAGGTCTTTTAAAATAACATTTGTTTGTTGTTGTTGTTGTTGTTGTTGTTGTGCTCTATTTTTACTTTTGTTGTCTCTGTCATTGATTTTCTATTTTTATCAATATTTTTATCCTTTCTCTTTTTTTAGGTTTCTCTCTTTTTAACTTCTAACTGCTTGACTCATTAAATTTTAACTCTTCTACTTTACTAATATAAGCAATTAGACTATAAATTCTCATTTAAGCACTGCTTTAATTTTTAAAAGCAACTTTTAAAACACAGTATTTTTATTACGATTCATTTATATTTATTTTCTAATTTGCATTGTAACTTTTCTCTGAACCATAGCTTAAAGTATATTTTCTTACTTTTCAAATGTATATAATAGTGAGTAAAAAAATTAGAAAACTAATGAAATTTACAAAAACATGATTTATAGCATAATATATGCTCAAATTTTATAATCATTCTCTATGGTTCAGTTTCTAAATGTTCATTCAAGCCTGTTAATTATGTTGTTTAAATCCTCAATATCCCAATTGCTTGTTTTGGCCAATTATGAAAGAAGAGTATTAACAATGCCCACTATATAGTTGATTTGTAAATCCTCCCTTGAAGTTCTATTGATTTTTATCTTATATTATTATGCTACTTTATTAGGTGCATACAAGAATAATTTTATTATATTTCTAGCCAATTTATTTTTATCCAATGTAGTTACTAGTGACCATTTCTGGCCTTAAAGTTTTTTCCCTGCTACCAATATAGCTTCTCCTACTTGTTTTTTGCCAAGTAAACAAAAAACACTCTTGCTATTTTGACTAAAAGAGATTTAATATTAAGAATTGTTTGCACAAGTAATTGAAGAACTAAGAGGCAGAGAGGGGCCAGAAAGGCACCTAGAGGGTAGCAGCAGTAAGAAGATGCTACCATCCCTATAACTGGAATAATAGTGAGGGGAGTTGGTGTTCCAGAGTCCAGAAGAAGATTCTATCGGGCAAGAGCTGCACATCAGGAGCTAAAAACACAGAGGGTGGGGCTTTCCAACGGAATTAGAGCTGCAGAGAAAAGAAACTTCTAGAACCCCTATTTGAAATAACTGTCTTCCCCCTTCCTTCTGTCCTCTTGTCTTCAGCAAGAGCTTCCCATTGGCCCAAATGACTAAGTTAGAGGGCAAAGTAACCTGGGGATAGTGGTCCATGTGGAAAGCAGTAGAGCAAGAGGAAGCATGAGGGATGGATCTGAGAACAAACAAACATCTTCGTGGCACTCACAGATTTGCCTGCTGTATATTTTTCTAACCGTTTTCCAGTCTTTTTGTGTCCTTCTGTTTTGGATGTTATTGACATTGATGACAGTTTATTGACTATCATTTGTTTTTGTTGACAGTCTAGGTGAATATTTGTATCCTTTAGATTTTTTATGTGTTTAGTTTGGATTTATTGAACTTTTTGTGACTTCTGCCCTCACCCCACATTTCCCTCTGCTAGTTGAGAAATATGCTTTGGTTCATCTCAGGACCATTGATCCTTCTAATTGAAATACATGCTTTTTGTTTTGGGGGGATGTTTGACGTGTGCTTGATAATAATAAATGTTCTACATTTTTATTGGTCTGAAATGTTCTTATGTTACCTTCACTCTTAGAATATAATTCAAAATTGAAGGTTATTTTTCTTTCAAGCACTTTTCCTTTGGTTTCTATGATGATTGCTAAGACAGCTACCTATTTAATTATCTTTCCTTTTCAGGTTATCTGCTTTTTGTTTTGCCATTTCACTAAGATGTACCTACTTAAGTCTAACTTCAAGAGGCAGAATCATACAGGAGTTAAGAGCATGAACTCAGGAGCCAGCCTGTAACTATAATTTGCTAGCCATAAAACCTTGGGCATGTTGTTTAAATTTTCTGCGATTCAATTACTTCACATGTTGTGATCATAAAGGCATTAATCTATGTCAACTTCTCAGAATTTGGCCTGGCTTGTGTTGAACAATTTTTTACCTTTTCTTAACCCCATTTTGTTCTTTCTTGTGATTCATTGGACTTCCTAAATTTAAAGTTTGTTTTCTTTTCATATTTATAGATTTAAATATTTTTCTCTCTTATGTTTTTTTCTGTTGTATGCTGAAATACCCACTCTAACCTTACTGGAGCATCTCACTCTATTATAGAAGTCTCCTAACTCTCATTTTTTTAGACAGCTTTTTCAGTTTGCTGAGTCTCTCTACAACTATTTCTAATTTATGGTTTAATCATTTTGTTTAGTTTCTAATTTCATTCCTATGAATCTCTATTTTATTTATCAAATCTCACTGGTCAATTTTAGTAGCTCTTTTTATGTTTTCATGCCTTCTTTTTAAAGACCTGTTAAACATACTCTTCTGTATTTTTATCAGTTAATTCTAACATTTAGTAATTAAAGATCTGGTTCTATAACTTTTTGTTTGTTTGTTTGCTTGTTTGTTTGTTTAATGTGACTCCCACTGAAATAGCCTGGTTTCTCCTGTATCTAGAAATACTTTCTGGAATGCCAGCTGTAGAAATTAGCTGAGCCTAGTTTTTAAGTGCATTTCTCCAAGGCTGTACTTGCTTTTGCTTCTTCTGAATGGGGTTAAAACCTGAAATTAAAATTCAATATTATGTGCTGTCTTGATATCTGAAGCGTAGAGGGCTTCAAATGACCTAACTACAACTCTCCTTCCCCACTCTAACCCTTTGGATAATGTCCTCCAGCCAAACAACCTTACTTATCATGGAGACCAAGCAAAATACTCGATTATCACTGAATAATGGGCATTAGCTCCCTGCCAGCCTGAAGAATTATTCAAAGACGCCAGTTACATCCTCTCACAGGAAATAGGGTCATCCCAGATTCTTAAGACTGCCACTCACAGCTCTGTTTGCTCACTCTCTTTTCACGTGCAACCCCTGAGTGACCCTGGATGACACAGTGTTCTCCTCCCCCAGGCTGTGAGTGTGTGTGACTAATAAATTGCTGTCTTTCTGTCCAGTGTTGAGTGCCCTATGTTCTGCCATCCTCATTTCCCTAAGAAGGGAAGCTCTCTCTCACCAAAAGGATGAAGAGGCAAAAAGAACACTGGGTTCTGAGCTTGGTGTTAACATGTAACACTTCAAATAACTTAGGAATTTGGAGAGTCATCTTGCCATGTAAATTCAGGCCTCAACCCAGGTAAGTGTAAGCCACATTCATACCTTCATTTGAGGAAATTGTTTTCTCCCTCTTTTTTTTTTTTGCTCAAAGACAAATGGACAAACATCCTGGGGCAGGTGGGGTGGGGGATGCCCTTCAGTGAGTCCTCTTTTTATGTGAGCTTCTCCAGTTTGACTTGAGCCTATTCAGTCCCATGGTTTATTTCTTATCCCTTATACAAGGCTATCTCCTAGCATGTGCTTACTCATTATATAGTTTCCCCCTTTCTTGCCATTTCTGTAGAATTCAATCATTGAATCCTATCAAAGTTTTATATTTTACAGAAGCTCCATCATGTATTAAAAATATTTGTTTATATATATTACACAGCTGTATTTTTAATTTTTGTCTTACCAAGAGGGGATCTTCTAAACATTTCTCTCCCACTGTCCCTGTCTCCTAGTCTCTCTCTTGTTCTGACTTGCTCTCTTGCTCTATTTCTCTCTCTCTTTCTCTCTCTCACATACACACATACATGCACACAAAAGCAAAGTTGAATCTTCCTGTCATTGTGTTCTTCTAGCATGTGATTATTATTGGTCCCGCAGCATTTAATCATACAATTGTAGTATAATTTAGTTAAGAATTCTGTTTTCAGACACAAAGATTTCAGAAATCTTAATATTTGTACAGTTATAAATAGTGACACAACTAATACCCTTGTATAAAAACCTATCTCTAATTATTTTCTTAGAATAGATTCTTGGATGTGTTATTATCCTGACAAAGGGTATGAACTCTTTCAGGGCTCTTGATGCATTTTGCCAAATTGCTTTCTAGAAATGTTGTAGCAATTTACAATTCACTGCAGTGTGTGATGGGTGAAAAGTGATGTATCATTGACGATTTAATGTGCATTTACTGATTACTTGTGAGGTTAAACATTAACGAAGTGTGCTATATGTTTAACCAATTTCCTTCTAAGAATATCAAGTGATTTTAATTATCCAGTTGGGGCTTTCTTCATGTCTTCATTCGAAATATTTGTGATTCTTACTCCAAACACAGCATTGTGTTAAAACTGAGGATTAGCTCAGTATCCCAGCATCTTTCAATACCCATGGAAAAACTGGCAAATAAGGGAGCAGTTATGTAATGATGCAAGGAAATGTAGCGGCAAATGCAGGCTTCTGCTCAGCGAACCCCCTGCTGTACAAAATAAGTAAATAAATAAAACTCTTGATTCATGGCTTTGAATAATCAGAATTAATCTTAATATAATTTCATGCTTTCTATTAAAAAGGTAAACACCATATTGAAATCTGACTTTAAATGATTTTTAATTTGGCAGTTTTACAAGTAATATTGTTTTTGTACCCCAGACGGTTTGGAGGTGCACCAGCATCTTGCTCAACTCCACTGCTTGTTTCCATTATCTCTGGGGAAGGATCTGCTAGTTGTCACCTGAAGGTATTCTAAGACATCATTTAATGAACTATTATAGTTTAATATAACTGGTAAAACTATCAGATTTTCTCTTAGTTTTAGTCATCACATTCTTATGAAATTAAATTTTGGCTCCTAAAAGGATACCTTTCATGTGATACAGTCCTTGCAACAGCCGTTCATTTGTATTTTCATTGAATTATTATTCACAATAATTTCTGATTCAAGAGAAGGCCACTCATATGACAATGTGGCCATCTCAGTGAAATTGTGTGATATCCTCAATAGGATGTTCCTTCAAATCTCAGATAAAAAGCTTTACACCTTTTCATCGCCTTTACATCCAGAGCCAAGGGGCCAGCTGAGCATGTGTGCTACAGGCAAGAAGAATAACATGTACACACATCTCGTTTGTCTACATAGCCGGCACTGGAGAACAAAAGGGAAATTATATATATATTTGTACTTCAAACAATAGGACCAGGTAAAATTATATGCAGAAAAAAGTAGACTGTGTACCAAAAAGCTGTTTTATTTAGGACATTTTGTGTTTTATTATGATAATTTTACACTATTTTCCCCAGTGGACTGGCTTTGTGAAGGATCTGTTTGCTTTGTAGGTTGCCAGAACCAAGAAGTGTTCTGCCTCATCTCAGTCACCACAGGCCTAATCCTGGGAGATGTGATGGGCTATCAAAGTATCCTACACTATTTCTGACAATTTGAAAGAAATCTTTTATTTAGGGGAAAAGAGAGAGAAAAATAAAGAAGAAAAGGGTAGGAAGGAAGTTGGGGAAAAGAGAAAAAGAGAGGAAAGAGCATACAGGGCAGCTAGGCACCTGGGCCTCTGGTCTCAGCTGTGTTCGCTTGTACCTCTCTAGTCAGCTTGCTGATCTTGGTTGGTTTCTTTCAGAATGCTGGCCTGAGCTCGTTCTAACAGTGGCAGCACAGCTTAAAAAAAAAAAGAAAAGAAAAAGAAAAAGAAAGGAAGAAAGAATATATGCAAAGCCTCTTGAGTTCTGGACTTGTAACTAAGGCACTATATTTTCCACCATTTTCAATTGTTCAAAGTCCACTATAATCTAGTCTTAAGGAATTATGGAAACAGTTTCCACATTCTGATGAGAAGAACTACAAAGTTCTATTGAAAAGGGTATGGATAAGAAAGGGGTAAAGAATTGGGATTATTTTTGAAATCTATCTACCCAATGATAACAATTGTTTATGATGAAAATGTATATTTTGTTCTTCTTAATTTTTCCTTGAGTTCATCATATCCTTAAATGTAGCTTGAATAAAAACAAATCATGCTATCTTTATCTCCAACTTTGCTATGTTATAACATCTTTCTGGGTCAGTTCATATCTTTTAATATCTGCATAGGATTTACTAAATCAATGTGTCATAATTTATTTAACTATTTCCCTATCAGGTAAAAATACAGTTGACTTTTTTTTCCCTAGTGCAAGCATATCTTTATAAGAACATATTTGTATACTCATGACTTTAATCATAAAAATTTGTTTCCTAGAAGGGTAATTTATGGTTCAAAGGGTATACACAATTTTCATTCTCATGAACTAAATTTACTTTATAGAAAGGGGCTAGTCTTGGTGACATATTTGCCAGAGTAATTAATGCCAGTTGCTGGAACAAATAACCATAAAACATAGTGATGTAGCACAAGGAAAGTTAGGTACATGTCAGACAATCATCTTCAACAGGTCTGCTCCGTGCCAGGAACCCAAGCCTCTTCCGCCATGTGCTCTTGCCACCTCAGAAAGTGGCCTCAGAAGACCTTCACTGAATCTTTTGTATTTAACAAGCTGCCAAGAAGAGAAACAGTTAGGGTAAGGAAATAATGGGAAATATCATTAGGCCAAGCTTGAAGTGGTTTATTTTCTTCAAAAGGAGAAGACAATCATCTATAAGCCAAAGAAAAAAGATGACAAAGAAATCAATCCTGTCAACACCTTGATTTCAGACTTCTAGTGTCCAGAATTGTAAGAAAATAAAATTTTGTTGCTTAAGCCACCTACTCTGGGGTAGTTTGATATAGCAGCCTTAGCAGACAAATACGGTCTACATAATTTCACATAAAATATGTGCTGCCAAACACCTTTATCCTCTTTCAGACTACTTGCTGTACATAAATCTCCCCAAATCTCTTTATTATTTTATTTTATTTTTTTGCTGGAATATTTTTAAGCTTTTGTTTATACCTTTAAAAATTGGATGGGTCAAGGTGATTGTTATTTACACTTTCTTGATTTCTAGTGAGAATAAGAATGTTTTTTGCATGTTATTGACCATTATTATTTGCACTTCCCCTTCTGTAAATTGTGCCACTCATCTATTTTTAATCATTTTGCTCTTCTTATTTTTAATTGGAAGAAATTATTTGTATATTTTACATAACAACACTTTGTTGAGTAAGTTGCAAAGATTTTCTTCCTGTCATTTGTATTTTGACTTGGTTTTTGAGCTTGTCTGACTTGTAAGTGCTTTACATTTTTTTCACTTATAGATGAGCTCCTATGTTCCAGACAGTAAATGCTGCAGGAGATAGCATGACAAGCCTGTCAGAATCCCTGCCCTCAAGAAGATTATAGCTTTGTGAAACAGGTTGAAACAGGCACACAAATATGCCTAATACACAGCAGCACGTGCGAGACGTCACAAAAGGGGAACAACAACTCAGGCCATGGTGAGGAGGTGAGGAAAGACTTGACTTCACAATGACAGTGTTATTTGTGGAGCATCTGTTCACATCAGGTGAGCCAAGAAAATATGTCTAACTAATACATGAGACACATTTGTTAGAGCTTCCCCACCCACGGCATCTTAAAAAGCAAGCTCAAGTATTCATTTCTTTGGGTGATTATGTTTAAGGATAGCATGGTGAGTAACGAAGTGCAGAAATATTAGGCTAGAAAAAGAGGGAAAGAAAATTGATCTCCCCTTCAGGCTTCTAGAAAAAGCTAAGAGAAGAGCAAGCTCTGCAAGGTGGCAGAGGCCAAACTCCAGCCTCTGGGCTTTGCTTTCTCCCAAATGCCCAACCTAGGACCTGCACAGGCAGGTGATGAACTGTGGGCCCTTGCCAACCCTGGATGACTCCCTTGGCCTTTTGGCACAAGCTCAGGAGCATTCAGGTTATTAAATGCACACATGTCTGTGTGCTCTAGAGACATCAAGATTCATTTTGGCCATGCCTGTGAACACGCAGTTTTGCATAGTGAAGAATAGACTTGCAGAGGTACCATCTTGGGCTAATATACTGGCTGGCACTTAGTTACTGTGGGATTTCCCTACTTGGCCATTTTACCTCTCTGTGCCCCAAATTCTTCTCCAATAAATTAGGATATAATAATAGAGTCTACTTTGTGAGGTAAAAAATTAAATGGGATAACACATATAAGGAGTTTAAACCAGTGCCTACTCCTACTGTAAATAAATGTTATAGTCTTTGTGAATTTACCTGCCATAAGGTATTCATTATACTCTTAGCATCCCAGTCATATTGAGAACTATTCCTCAAAGTCTGGCAAATAGCAGAACTTGTATTTAGACCCAGGCTGGTGGGCATCTGGGCTCTTAATCTCTGCACCATCCTCTTCACCACCAGAAAGTACACACTAGCCAAGAGATTAGAAGCAGATTTTCTATTCTCTTGGAAGAAATTGTTACTTGCATTGAACTAGTTTCAATAGAAAGGCAAAGCCAAAGAGATGACACTATTTGGGAGGAGGTGGAAAAAATTTTCCTCAATACACAGTTTTCTTCTAAGCCTGCTTAACTGGCTAGGTCAATGAAACCATAGACCTACCTTTATTTGCAAGTGCTGATAGACCAAATAGAAGGGCAAACTTGCTGGCTGAAGTTGTTTTGGTACAATCTCTCTCAGCCTGGAAAAGGAGGCTAACATTCTTATAAGTAGCTAGCACTCACTGCCATTGGAACTGGACCACTCAGCGGGCAGCGGACAAGGGCCACAGAAAGAGGCCAACGTGGCCTAGAGTTCTCATTTCTGTACGATTCTTTTTCTGTCTGATCACTTAGCAATGGGTATTATTTAATCTGATTTGTCGTCTCTACATCCTGCCAGAACCTCACAGTCTCAAAATATTTTAAAGACAGGAAACTGTACACTGGTTTGTAAAGTCAAAAACCTACTTAAGATATTTTTAACAGAGCACTGCTGAGCTGAAAAGTGGCTCTCCAGCAAGATCGTGGAGACGTGCACACTGACTTGAAACATCAAATTGTAAAAATAAACTCAACTCAACTGTAAACAGGGGACAATTGCAGATAATTCAGGGGAATTTTGACAGTTATTAAAGGGCATTGCAAAAGAGACTTCCTGTTCTGTCTGTACCCCAGAAAAAGCCCAGCCACTGAGGAAAAAATTGATTGACGTGTATCCCCAACTGCCGTAGGGGGATTCAGGGCTGCCTCATTGCTCTGCCAGTTCTTTCCCATATTCCACAAATAAATACAATAATGCTTTCAATTGGAGCACGTGGTTACTTTATGTGGGATCAGATTAAGTTAGTGTTATAATGTAGACTCCTTTTCTTAATTTTCAAGCCCCAACAATGAAATTAGAAAGAAGTTTTCCAGCTCCCTTACTTTGTCCAGCTTATTGAAGGCCCAGAATAAAGCCCTGGGCTCTAGGCCAGCTTTATTCCAAATCCCACATCCTTGGGTCTAAATCCACCTTTGCCACCTTTGAGTCACTGAGCAGGGCTTCAAACTCCAGGTCTTCACATTGGGCAACTCAGTCCAATAGTATAGTAAATGTAATTTTATGTATATGTCTTTATGTCTGTATGTACAGATCCTGAAAGAATTCAGATAGCCAGTAGCTGATAAGATCAAAATAAATTTATTAAAGGGATGCTCTTAAATAGGTATATGTTCCCACTCTTTGAAACTAATGTCACAGACAAAATGAAACTCCCCCCCCACCACCACCCACATACTGTCAGTCTTATTAGGACAACTTTTATGTTTTAGCGATTAAACCTATTTTATATAGCTGGATCAACAGCTAGTCTTTCTATTAGAGAGACAACCAAGTCCAGGGGTGAAGTGCCATTAGCTGCCCATGTTCAAATCCTGGCTCTACAGCTTACTGTGTTTATGAACTTGTTATTATTATTTTGTCCACACATAATGAAGAGAAAGAACTTATTAGAACTCAATTCAATTAAACAATTAATTATTGAGGACTTATTACATTTAAGAAACTGTGTTTGGCATTGCAAGGGCTTCAGAGATAAATAGACCATGGTTATCCTGCTTCAACAACTTACTGAGAAGGATGATAGAGTCAAATATGCAAAACCTTAGTAGAGGGGGAATATGAGAAGTCTCATGAAAGACTCACCAATAAAGACTTCAGGAGTGAGAGCAGGGGAAGCCCAGATCCAGTTGGAAGGACCAGGGGGAGTTTCAGGAAGGTAGTGTCAATTAAGATAAAAACAGAAGCCAGAGAGTAATGATGATAACATGAGGAAGTAGGAGGCAAGGCAGGACATTGCCCAGGAACAAACACAGAGGAGTCAGAAAAAGTCAGGGTATGTTAGAAGACTATGAAGTGATTTTATCTAGTAGAAACACAAAAATTAAGAGAAATAAGACTAAGAAGGTGAGCCAGGGTCTGGAGTATTGGCCATGGAATCCTTAGTTAATTAACTCCAAAATTAATAAAAATGGGCAACATCACTGATGTATACCAAGCATCTCTGGAAGATTCTAGAAACAGTAAATACTGGCTTAAACTTTAGATCCAAAGATCCTAAATCAATAGGAAGCAAACTTACGAGTTTTCTTATGTGAAAATAACAGATTAAACTTTAAATGGAAATTTATAAATTATTTACAATTTTTTAAATATGTGTTAGAGCTTTATCACATTTTACCAAGTGGCAGCCTTTCTGAAAGAACTCTTTTGCAGGAACTGAAATAATTAAATTGAAGATTCAGTGTACTTTTTCAATCATTGCATTAAAAAATTCATTCAGGTTTTTTTCTGAGGAAGAGATAAACCGCTGCTAAGGAAGTGGCTGAATCTTTTTCTAAACTACTGTATTCACCATAAAAATGACATAGTCCCAAATAATACCTAATAGAAGCTGGTTACCTCAAAATCAGAAAAAAAAACCTTGCCCTTTCAAAACTAGCTTTCAGAGGAGAGAGGTTTGGGGGAGTTGAGAGAAAAAGGTGAAAGGATTAAGCCATATATATAAATTTTTTATTTTAATTCCTGTTCAAGTACAGTTTTCTGCCTTTTACTCTCATCCTAGCCCCTCCCCACCTCCCTCCCGTTTCCACCCCCACCCTTGTTATTGTCCATGTGACCTTTATACTTGTTCCTGCAAACCCTTCCCCTTTTCTGCTGAAATTCCCTCCCTTCTCCCCTCTGGTCACTGTCAGCTATTCTCTATTTCAGTGTCTTTGGTTATATTTTGCTTGTTTTTTTTTTTGTTTTGTTGATTAGGTTCCTGTTAAAGGTGAGATCATATGGTATTTGTCTTTTACCACTTGGCTTATTTCACTTAGCATAATGCTTTCCAGTTTCATCCATGCTGCTGCAAAGGGCAGGAGCTCCTTATTTCTGCCTGCTGCATAGAATTCCATTGTGTAAATGTGCCATAGTTTTTTGGTCCATTCATTTACTGATGGGCACCTAGATTGCTTCCAACACTTAGCTATTGTAAATTGTGCTGCTATGAACATTGGGGTGCATAGATTCTTTTAGATTGGTGTTTTCAGAAAAAAGGTGAAAGGATTAAGCAAAAATATATATATTTTTTAAAAACTAGTTTTTTGTACTTGTTTCTATACCAGATATTGGAAATACAAAGCTGATTGAGATATAATCTAGAACCAAAGAAGAGTTTATAAACAAATCCTTACAACACAGTAATGAAGAAATACACAGTGTGTCTGTTGGGGGAAGGAAGGCTAAACCCAACTTCTCCAAAGTAAGATTTGATTTGGGTCTTGAAGGTAATAGGGTCTGCCACGTGACTATGCAGTAGTGGGATGTTCTTCCTAGACCGAGGAAACAGTAGGTACAGATGCTTGAAAATAAAGCAAGCACATGTGGTTATTTATTTTCAGGAGAGCAAGTGGTTTGGTGTGTTTGGGTATCAGAAAGTTGTTCAAAGTGCTGAAGCATAGGAATGGAGTTCTGCAGGTTTCTTTCAGACCGATAGTCATGGTGGGCATATAGAGGCTAAACTGTAGGCAAGAAGACCTAGTGGGAGGCTACTGCAAAAGTCCAGGTGAGAAATAAGAAATAATGAGAACCATGGTTAACCATGGTTATTGACTATAATTATTAAACAAAATATGTATTCCAGGATGAAGTTATTTGTAAAGATATTGTATTTATCAAGATGTATATGCATGTCCTGAATCTGAATGACTGAAGAAATTATTTCACCCTTTATAAAGGTTCGAGCTGATATAGCTGGTAGAGAGTTGGAAACAGGCACCTGAAACTCAGAAAATGGAAAAGAAGTATAGATTTGAAAAGAACTGGAAAATAAGTTGTAGTTGAAGCTATGAAAACAGATGACCCTCCAGAGGAGGGTATAGAGAGGCTTCTGTAAACCCAGAGCATATCTGGAGCACTCAAGCAGTGTTTGTTGAGTGTTGAGGGAATGGATGAATGTGTACCATTCTCTCCCGGAATGGTCTTCTCCTTGGACTCTATGACTCCACATTCCCTTGGTTTTACTTATTCATCTGTTTCTTTTCCTGCTGTTCTCTTTACCTATTTGTTCTCTTCACATGGTGGTCCCCATCTGTCTAACTACAAGGATAAATATAGCAGGTCCCTTGGTTCAGAGGCTTCACGATCTAATGGGATCTAATTTTTTTAATGCTCCAAGAACAGTTTAATAAGATGAGCAATAAAGCATGCTCAGCAAAGCAGACAGGTATAAAATTAATTGAAATCTTAGCCAGAATGATCTCAATAGAAAATATGTCAGGAGCAGAAATCCAGATTGCTGTGGGTTGGAGAAAGAATAAGTGAGGTAAAAAAGAAGAGATAGAGAATTATCTCAAGAAGTTTCACAGCAACTGGGTAGAAGGAGATAGAGCTGTATCCGGAAGGGGATGCAGAATCAAAAGTTGTTTTGATTGAATGAGAGGGGTTGTGGTTGTGGAAAAGGTGAGTGTTCTTTAGACCAAGAACCCAACAAAACACAGAAAACATTGTCTTTGACCTCAAGGAGCCATTTATTAAAGAAAACAGACATGTAAGTTGACCAGGACAGTAGAGTGTGATTGATACCAGGACCAGCCCGGAATGTGAGAGTTGGCGGATCTGTGAAGCCTTCCTGAAGGTGATGAAGACCTGATGCCTGACCTGAGTTGCAAAGATAAATAGAAGCTTTTCACTCCAAGACCAGGGAGAAGGGGATGCTGGACAGAGGAAACAATGGGAACAAAAGCAAAGAAGTATTAAAAAAGCGAGGGTTACAAGTTATTTGTTTTTTCTGCCCCCTGTGGAATGTATTTTCATTTTATTTGCATTGTTTTCTGAAAAGCACATTTTTTATTTTCTTTAAATTTAACTTATCAAATTGTATTTTGTGCCCTATGGAAGCTGTGTCTAACCCAAGTCATGATTTTATACTACATATTTTCTTTTCTTTTCTTTTTTTTAGTTTTAGCTATCATATTTAGGATTGTGTTCTATTTCGAGTCAACTTTTGTATATGGTGTGAAGTAAAAGTTTATTTTGCATATTTATTTATGCAAAAAGTTTATTTTGAATATTTGATTGTTACAGCATAATTTGTGAATTATGTTGTGAATTCACATTGAATTACCTTGGTACTTTTGTGGAGAATCAATTAACCATGTATTAATAGGTCTATTTCCAGACTTCCACTTTGTTCAGTCGATCTACGTGTCTAGAAAACTAATATCATGTGGTCTTAATTTTTTAAAACTTTACAGTAAGTCTTAAAATCAAGTAGTATAATTCTTCCAACTTTATTCTTTTTCAAAATTGTTTTGGTCCTTTGCATTTCCATAAAAATTAAAATAAATATATTCTTTTCCAGGAAAACAAACTAGGATTTTTACTGAAATTTCCTGTAGATTATTTTAGGCAGAATGGTATGCTAACTACATTAAGGACATCATACTATGAGCATGACAGAGCTCTCTCATTATTTAGATCTGTTTAATTTTCTCAGTATTGTTTTGCAACTTTTAGTGTGAAGTTTATGCCTAAGTACTTGCTACTTTTGATGCTATTATAAATAGACATTTTTCAATTTCTAATTGTTATTAGTGTATAGAAATAGAATTATTTTTATATATTGACTTTGTATCCTACAATCTTGATAAAATAACTTACTAGTTTTAGTAGCTTTTTTTGTAGCATCTAATACAGAACTTACACCCAGAATATAAAAAGAGCTAATACAACTCAGCAATGAGTGGACAAACAATTCAATTTTATAAAGGGAAAATCTCTTAGTAAATTCTTCATAAAGGAGATACACTAATGAGAAACATATGAAAAGCTGCTCACCATCATTAGTCATTAGGAAAATTTAAATTCATAAAATATGATTACAAACCCAATGGAAAGGCTAAATTTAGAAGGTCTCATAATGCCAAGTGTTGGCAAGGATTTTAAGCAATCAAAACTCTCATGCATCTCTGGTAAAAATGAAAAAGGGTAGTCATTTATAAAATCAGTTTGACAGTTTCTTATAAATGTAAACATACTTTTGCCATAAAATCTGGCATTCACATCCCTAGATATTTATGCAAAGGAAATGAAAATATATGCTCATATGAGTACTTGTATTGGGGTTTTCACAGAAGCTTTATTCATAGTAGTTAAAACTGGAAGAAATTCACATACTCATCAATTAGCAAATAGATAAAAAAATGCTGTGTTATATTCATAATGGAATAGTACTCAGCACTAAAAGCGCAAGCTGCTAGTAGACATCACAATGTGGATGCATTTCAAACACATCATGCTAAGGAAAAAAACCAGACATGAAAGGCCACATACTGAAATATTCCATAGTACATTTTGGGGAAAAAAAAAACTGGAGTGACAAAAATCAGGTCAGGGGTTTCTCGGGTCTGGGTGTTGGAGAGAGGATTGCCTGCAAAGGGGCCCAAGGGAACTTTTTGAACTGATGGGGCCATTGTGTATGTGACTGTGGTAGTAGTTCACACTTACAAGCGTTTCTCAAAACTCTTTAAATTGTCCATCTAAAATTAGTACATTTTTATAGATAAATTATTCTTTGATGCATTTGCTTCCAAAGAAATCATAGGGTATTTAAGTTAACGCAAGTACAGGTCCATAATCCCTTATGTGAGACCTTACAGGGCAAATGTGCTCAAAATGAACAATTTTTGAATTTCTGAAAGCTTATACTGTATATTACATACAGGGGTGGGCAAACGTAAGCGCCCTGTGCCATTGTGACAGTCTTTCGAGTTAATAAAGCTATTGCAATAATCATTACCTGTATTTCTTTCTCCATGCAAACAACTGTACACCTATTTTTGCTCACACTCAAACATTCCCCTGATGCAGGATTTGAAAAAGCACCCCATAATCAAAAGCAGTACATTTCTGCAGCAAAATGTATGAATATTCACTGAGTAGAATCAATAAATTCTGTAAAAAGCCTCTTGTCAATTTAGATTAGATGTTGCTTCTAGATATTGCTACCAAATGTGTCAGGAAAAAAAGTACATTTTCAGAGCTAAAGAATCTCAGGATTGAGATCAAGGGGCTGGGGTCCTATCCAAGCAGTTTGGTGTTTTCTATCATTTAAAATGTGGGGATTGGGGCTGAGGGAAGGGAGACTGTAAGAATGGCAAAACAGAAAGCTGGAGACAGAGCTAGATCACAAAGGGCCACACATGAAGCTTAATATTCTTCTGAATTTATGTATATACCACATGAGTACTAAAATGGCAGATTAACAAAATTGCAGGAAAAGGAGTATCTGCTCTCTTCTTTAGTAATGAACTCTAGCAGTAGCTTATGAAATCCTCACTGTGATAGAGTAAGAATTGAAGAGTACATAAAAACTCCATTGTCCATATAGTATTATAATACAAATATACCAAAGTCAGGTCCTATTTAAGGTTCTTTGAGATTCCCCAACCTCTTCCAGATAAAGTTCCTGCCCTTAGTTAGACAATTTCAGTGATTGAACTCCCTTTCCGTGTCTCCCACCACTACTCCTATCTCTTCTAAATTCCCCCGAGCCCCGCGCGAGCCGCGAGCTTAGGCGCCTTAAAAATGACAGAAAATACGTAATTGTGTGTTTTGGTTGTTCTGAAAATTTTCTTTCTCTTGTGAGTCTCTTTGATTTTGTTCATGCTCTTCTATTTGTTTAAAAGGCTATTTTCTCTACTTACTCTCTGACTAATGTCTATTTTAGACATTAGAAATGCTATGGAGGCCACACAAAAAACCATAAATTGATCAGTCCCCAGTAGCTAAGGAACAAAGGGAGTAGGAGCAGCAAGAAGTAACATACGTTGTTACTTAGGTCACCTAACACAGAAAGGGCCCTTAGCAATGGTTTCCTTAATTAAAAGTGATATTCGACAATTAGATAATACAGATAAGGCAACAGAAAGAACATAATACTATTGCAACTCTTTTCCAACCTGTCTTAATGAAGTGGAAGTGTTTACACATTATGACATCTTGAATCTTTACCAGTAGCTTCCTAAATTAACTCTTTCTGAGACCAAGGAAAAAGTATGCTAAGTTAAGTTATCCTCTTGCAAAGAGCATTTTTAAAGGAATTGAGATACAGGGGCATCAGTCCAATTTAAAGAGATTCTATTCCCTCCCTCTAGGAGCTTATAATCATCATAAAACATATTAATACAGACAGGCTTATTGGACCACCCTTTGGAACAAAATGGAAACATTAAAGCAATACATAGATAGAGGGGTAATTGCATTATGTAAAGGTCAAGTGTAAGTGGATTTATAGTGGAAGGAAGCAGTGAGTACCTAATCAGGGCGGACAGTAGGAACTACAGGTGGAAACTGGGCCGGGTGAGGGCGAAGAGTCACTTACCTAATCAATGCTGGAAGATTTCATGGGAGAGGTGGGAATTCACTACAACTGTCAGCCTGAGTGAGAGCTGAAGAGTCTCTCTGTCTTAAAAATGTGTGATTTTTGCATTAGTGACATGAAGGCTACACATTAAAATATACCACAGTAAAGCAGGAGGATGCCTGTTTTTTCATCTCTGGCTCTGAGATCATCCTAAAAGACCATCTCCTTCATGTGAGAGCATCCTTTAAAAAAATTAGAGTAACATTAGATTATTAAATATTTCAATTCCTAGGTTATATCATTTAACATTTTTCTTGCAACATGAGATGTTTGCTATTTTTCTTTGTAACCAAATCCCTTGAAACTGCTCAGGAACAAAATTTAATTTAAAAAAATTCTTAGATTTCAAAGAACTACAAGAAACATCTTGGCCCATTGTCCGGATGAACCTCCCTTTCTGCTATCTAAAATTTATGAGCACAGAAACCCTTTAGATAGTTAGAGCTAAGTTCAAACCCTCCTCCCACTTGGTCTTTTATAAATAAAGAAGGAGCATTTCAAGAACAGGAGTGCCAGTGGGTGCACAGGTAACTCTACAAACTTTCACTGGGTGCAGAGATTTTAAATTTAGTTCTATGTAGAGCCCTCACTTTCCTTTGGCACTCCATTAAAGATCAGTGGGGAAAATGCTTTCTATGTGTGACTAAATCTCAATGCTCTACTGTTACATCCATTTCCCCATGTCCTGTCTTCGTTGGAGGTATTCTCTCCTTGTTTAGGAAAGAACTCTTGAGACACTCGATTTGAAGATATTGCATTGCTTCTCTGTATTGCCCTCTCTAGACAAGTCCTTTAATCTTTTTTAAAGGTCTTATTTTCCAATCCTTTAATCATCTCTGTGGTAAAAAACAAAGTTCCCATCCCTCTTTGTCTCTCTCTGGACATAGGCACTGACTAGTATAAGTCCTATGAGTTATATTTCTATTTTTTCCACTCAAGTGCTATCTTTCCTGCTTAAATTGAAGTGTTGCTGTTGACTCGCCACATCTTCTTTGAAAAACAATAACAAAACATAGCTATGAACACAGTTCAAAATAAAGCACAGAGTGCACAAGTAAACCAGAATTATCTTTTCTTTATTACTCTAGCTCCCTTTTGGGCCCCATATCTCAAGAATATCAGCCTTGATTATCCATTTTCACCAAAAAATAGCATTTACTAAGGCAGGAATATTAACTCTGTAAGCAAAATGACTGGTCCTTTCATCTCAGCAATTCCATACCTACTCACCTTCCAATTGACTTTTTTTTCCAATTGACTTTTTATAAATATTAGTTTGCATTAAAAAATCCATTTAATTGCATTGGAAAAAAACACTTCACTGCTACACTCCAGGCCGATACCATGTTGCAGCTGCTCCTATTTAAGGGATAATTGTGCCTCACTCTTCTACAAGGAACTAATTCTGATATTAAAAGGATTTGTCCTCACAGTTTATCCTGATGAGAGAGGACTGGATTATTGCCATGTAAAATAACTGAATAGTCCTATTATAGCTATTATGCCACAAATGTTGGATATTGTTGAAGATCAAAGTGCTGTACCATACTCCATGGTGAGATGAACAGGCATGGCACACTTCCCATATTATGTAAAAAACACTGCATTTTATGAGTCATTTAGTACCATGTGAGGTATCTGTGGACCCTACATCATTTCCTTCAAACTTTCCTCATCATTCTGAAATCCTTTATTTTCAGGTTGAGAGACTTACACTCAAGTCATTTCTCACCAGTCTCCCCAGGAAATAAACTTCAGTGCTCGGTGTTCTCCCATTGCATCATGTTACGTATTGCACATCATTCTATTTTCCATTTAAAGAACTTTAGAAAAATATTGCATAACTCTGGACAACAGTACATTCTAACTGGTAAATTGAAGTAAAAGCTAAACATTTCTTATCAAAACCATTAATGATGTTTCTTGAACCTTTAGAATGTGAAGGACTCAGTCTTGGTTAAGTTCTAAGAAAACAAACATAGCTATATTTTAAAAAATATTTCAGTTATTTATTTTTAGACAGAGGGGAAGGGAGGAAGAAAGATAGGGAGAGAAACATCAATGTGTGGTTGCCTCTCGCTTGCCCTCTACTGGGGACCTGGCCCGCAACCCAGGCATGTGCCCTGACTGGGAATTGAACCAGTGACCTGCTAGTTCACAGGCCAGCACTCAATCCACTAAGCCACATCAGCCAGGGCCAAACATAGCTATTTCACACTATGATCATGCAGGAAACTAAACCTGTAAACACATGAATAACAAGATGCCTTGTGATATAGGGTGGCCAATATGAAGTGTCAAATGAATGGAATTTTTTTTAAAAATTAGCCTTTATTCTACAGGAGAGATTGAGGCATCAGCTATTATTGGAAAGCTCATATTCAAGAGGAGGCCAAAGAAATGACTGGATATTAATTTAATGATAAAATACAGCATGTTTTCACTTCAGTTTTAATTTTGCATTTCAAAATAAATCCCTCTATCAGATGTGCAGTCCCATAGGCGATATGTAGAGGACTTCTACCATTCAAGAAAAACTAGCTCAAAAATCTAACCAAAACTGTCCTTAAAGAAGTGCCATTTTTTAAAAATAATTTTTATAAGACTCTTATAAATCCTGGTAGGTTTAAATGTCTAGGGGATCTTTCCCCTGAAGTAACACGTTCTGTATGTAACTTGGAGGTATTGCTATAAGATTTAGGACTTACTGTGTAGTACAAAGAGTCAATAAACATAAAATGTGGTCAATGAAAACAATTGCGCATTTGAACACACAACAATTATGAAACTATAATTAAAATGAAGACAAGTAACATTGAGGGAACAAAATCAAATGCTAAGTGTGGTTTGTAATTACTGGTTAGGGTTTCCAATGTAATTTGTAAAACCAAATGAGACAGTAAAATTAAATGTAGAAACATTAGGAACAGGTCAAGGACATAGACATTTCATGAATTATTACATCAATACTAGTAAAGAGATGTTTTGTTCAAGGACACACTCTTTCTGCTAATTAGAGCTTATAAAGTCCCTAGTCAGATGACCAAATTCTAATCTGTACCTATAGAACAATTAATGTATGTTTAGTCAGAGTAATTGGGTAGATTGCCGCATTAAATCTGTAACGGGGCCGATGACAGGGTCCTGGGAGTTGTGACCCTCGATGCCCCCTTAGGAAAGCCAACACAAAATATCTATCCAGCCAGTAAATTTTATTTACTAAAATTTCCTGCTTTTAGCATTCCATTTGTGCCCATCTTATCTTTCCTTTTAGACCAGTGTTTTGCAATCTTTCCTGAAAGTTAAAACCACTGGAGAGCTTTGAAAATTCCCTGTGTCCAGACCCTAACTCTAAATGAATTAAATCAGAAACTTTGGGGATAGAGCACAGGAATGAGTATGTTCCAAAGCTTCTATGGTGATTCCACTGACCAGATAAGGTTGGGAATACCGCTCTGGAAGACTATAAACACGTCTAAAGCAGAAACTGTTTTAATCTGTCTTTATATGTCAACATATACATAACACACAGCCTAGTGTTTTGCTCTCCTCCTCTGTCTTTGTTAAATAATGTACAAATGAATGAATGGGCGTACAAATGAGTGAGTAACCTTAGCCATGATATAGAGCTGAATGTCCTAGAAATTGACAAGAAACTACTATTTTATCTGCAAAGTTAGTAAGATTTAGTCAGAGGTTTAGATAATTAACTTTCCCCAAGTTTTTCTTGGAAATACACCCATTCATTACGTGATAGGCCTTGGGTGGAGCATTACAATGAAAGCGTGTTTTTTCAGGTTACATGGAGATGGCCTTTGTGTTCTACTCTTTATAAACGACTGGAGTGAAAGTTGTTTTTTGTTTTTGTTTTTGATTAATGCTCACATTTCCATCTGAGTTGGGAAAATCTGAGTCGTCCTTTGTTCTCACACTGCTAGCACACTCACAAAACTTCTGACACCACATATGTAGAGGTTTTCTCCACATCAAGCAGTTCTGTGACACCAGCTGGGTGTCCTACAATTTAACTCAATTTTGACACCATTTCCATGGAAAGAGTCAGTTGCACAAGACTGCCTGCCCCCTTCAAACACCAATCCCGTCTAGGAGGTTAGCTATGCTTCTGACCTATTGGCTATAAATTAGTTTCTCAACATCCCCTCCTTGGGTTTGATTAATTTGCTAGCACAGTTCACAGAATTCAGGAAAAGAGTTTACATACTTACTGTTTGTTAATTTTTTATAAACGGATATGCTGAAGGATACAGATGAGCATCCAGATAAAAGAGATGGTCAGGGCAAGATGTATAGATCTAAGGGGGCACTGAGTTTCCATACCCTTTCCAGGACCACCATTATTCTAGCACCTCCATGTGTTCACCAGCCAGGAAGCTCTCCACCCCTAGTACTTTTGGGATTTTTATGGACACTTCATTACACAGGCACGATAGTTCATCAACTCCATTTTCATCTCTACCCTGAATTGACCTTCATGGTCTTCTCTCTATGTATGAATGATTAGATTTAAGAGCTTTTTAAATCAATAGCTACATTTCTACCCATCACTGCATTCCATGCACAAACATATCACTTCAACTCTATGCACTGCATGTGGAAGAAACCAGGCCCTTGATTATAATCAACTAGAGGGACACACAGGTCCCATACATTTGAGTTTTCCTTAAGACAGAAAAGTGGAAGGTTTTGGAAGAAAGTGGAGATGTCATTATCTTCCCCCAGATGTCAACATGTTGATAATGACATTGCCCTTCCCTCCCAAACCACTTCATCTTCCTGAAGTTCACAGGAACAGGGGATGGGCATGGCAGGGTAGAGCAATGGGAGAAAAATGGGGACAACTGTAACTTAACAACAATAATTTTTTTTAAAGCAATGATAGATTCTGAGGGAGTTTTTTAAAATTGAATTTTGGAATGATATAATATATATGTAATAAATGCTGGATTGAAGACAGAAATTTAATCTTAAAAATATTTAATTTTACCCTATGAGGGTTTCTCTTTAAATTGTAGAAAGAAATACATATAAGCGCATTTTAGCATTTAGAATTAAAATTTTGAACACTGAAATCACAAACCAGAAAATTTCATTTAAATTTTATTTTAAAGAACTTTATTAAGGGGAAAAGCATAATTTCTATTTCTTACTTTTATTTTGTGCCTTGAAGGAGCTGTAAATATGGAGGTTCTTCTGCATCCAGTGGAAAGGAATTCTTTTTCCTAATCACTTTCTCTTCCTGCACCAATTTTCACTTTGTCAGTCTTGAGATGGAGAGAAAGCTGGATTTTTGCTATTTATAAAAATGATGAAGGGAAGAAGGAAAATCCTGGCTTAAGAGAGAAATGATGTAAGGAGTAGAAAGCAATGCTTAACAAAAGTACCAACAGGAGCCATGTATAGATGCCCAACCATGTTGATCTGATCATTTCTTACACTGTCTTCATAGATTTCCTTCCAGATCTGCTTGCTTGTGACTGATACTCTCAAATGCAAAAGCAATATAGCTGTGGGAAAGTTGCAGAGCAGTTGGTAATCAACGTGCACTAGAAGGCTGTGCGGGGTGTCAAAATGTTATTAGTGTCCTCCTGGTGCCAGAAACAACTGGAGCAGATGAAGTATTTCCAGGCTCTTTTGTAGGGCCTTAGGCCCTAGTGTGTGGGGCTACTTCCTCCTGAGAAGGTAAATATTACACACTCCTGCTTGGACTTTCCAACAACGACAGAGCCCCAGCGTAAAATCTGTTGGACCGCGGCCAAGATACACCAAACTTTTCCAACCACCTGGAGGCACGGAGTTGTAAGTTTCCGGGTTTAAGAGGTAAGGCGGGAAAACATGATTGGTGATTTCCTCATCCCACTTACCAACCAGAGAAATAGGGAGGCTGATTCGAGGTCATCCGTGCACCTCTAAGAGCATTACTGGGCTTCCCACTATTAAAAGACAAGATCCCCATAATGGGCAACTAGCAAGCCCACGTGTTTCCCCTCTAGCCTTATCATGTGTGCTGATAATTGTTCACGCATTTATCCTTTGAGTCCTTAAGGCAGCCTTGGCCCTCGCAACCCTCCAATTGGGCACAGGTCACTGGGGGGTGGGGGGGTGAGGGCTGGAGGCAGCAGTGAGCAAAGAACGGCGGGGGGGGAGACTTGTACAGACCATCCACACCCTGAAGTCCAACCGGTTCACTGGGACAGCAGTCCATTCACAGCGCACAGAGGGTTCACGCTCTTTGCAGGCTCTCGGTCCCCAAGAACAGCGCTGCGAGGGACAGTCACCTTCCCAGGAACTGGAAGTGGGAATGGGGACTCGGAGACTGGGTACGGAAAGACGCGGACGGGGTATTAGGGGATGCAAAAAAGGAAGTGGGACGTAGGTGCAGGGCGCGGTGGAAGCGGGGTGGGGTCAGGGCGGGCCCGGGGGCGGGACTGCGGGGCACGGTGAGTCACAGCGCCCCCTTGCTGTGCGCTCCCCGTGGTGCCCCGCGGCTGCTTCTGGCTCGGGCTCGCCAACCCCTTTGTGTAACACGCACAGCCTGGAGTAGCGCGGCGGCTCCGGCACAGCAGAGGCTCCCTGGGGTCCCGCTGCCTTGTCCCGGGCCCAGACGCGCTTTCCTCCTGCTTCACCGCTCCTCCCTCCTCCAGCACCCGGCCTGAGCTGCAGCCTTCGGGCCTCAAGCAGCCCGCGTCCTGCGGTGCGCCCTAACCAGCACAGCCCCGGGCGCTCACCACCCCTCACGCCTTGTCCCCCTCTTATTTCTCCCCGCCATCCCAGGCCTCCAAGGTGGAAAGAATAAACTAAAAGCAGATCAACTCAGAGACTCCAATAAAACGCCCAGTACCTAGAGCCCGAGCGCGAGCCCGTGTGCCCGGCGGCTAGGGGCGCGGGAGGCGGGGATGGGGGGGCGGGCGGGGGGACAATGAGCGCATGAAGTTACCTGCCCGGCGGCAGCGGCGGTGGTGGCGGCGGGGCCGGGAGGCGGCAGCGGAGCTGGCTGCGCTCTCGGCGTTGACGGGTGCGCGCCGCGGCTTGGGGGAGAGTTGAGCGCTTTTCCCCCCTCTTTTTTCTTTCTTTTTTTTTTTTTCCCTCTTCTTCTTAAACAAACCGCAAACGGATGTGAGGGAAGGAAGGTGTTTCTTTTACTCCTGAGTCCAGACACCTCTCTCTGTTCCGTCTAAGCTTGTTTTGCTGCACACTTTTTTTAAAAGAGGAAAAGAAAAGGAGTTGCTTGATGTGAGAGTGAAATGGACGTAAGATTTTATCCACCTCCAGCTCAGCCAGCAGCTGCGCCCGACGCTCCCTGTCTGGGACCTTCTCCCTGCCTGGACCCCTACTATTGCAACAAGGTGAACGCTCTGCTTTTGTTTCCACCGTGTACTCGCTGCTTGATCCCGGGAGGGGGGCGGCGGCGGCCGGGCCAGCTCCGCGGCCGGGCCGGTCGGCGGAGGCCAGTCCCGGGAGCGCTGGGCTCCCAACCCATTGCAGCCCTGCGTGCGTTTGGGTAGTAAATATTGTGGAGCGGCTCCGGGGGTTTGTCAAACACCGCGATTGTGCGGAAAGTGACACGATTTGCTCGGATTCTTTCCTTCCTGCTGTTCGCGACTAAGGATCCCTGCCTAGGTTTGCCGGGGGGCGTTTAAAAAAAATTAGAAGAAAACCACGGTATACTTTGGGGGTGTGTCTGGTGTCCGGGAACCAAGGCAGAGACTGAGAGAATTCAGTTTATTTTCCAGTTTCCCTTCTCCTTACCTCCCTCCCTCTCACGGGCAGCGGGGGCTCGTGGCACGGCTTCCCTGCTCGGGATTAGTTGCCAGGGGAGCAGCCGGGAGTCGGGGTGCCGGAACCCGGGAGACGCCTCCGCCCCCCGCGGAGAAAATTGCTCCACAACTCTTTTGTTTTCGAAAACCCGTTCTGGTGGTCGAGGCCGGTGTTGGGACTCTAGCCTGCGGGCCGAGGCGCAGCGGGGGAGCCGGGTCTTGGGGCGGGGTGCGGGGGGGGGGACAGCTCCCATTTGGTTGGGGGCCTGCGCGCGGAAATTGCAAGTTTGTTCTGAGCGGGACGAGCGCTTCAAGTTCACGTCCAAAGCTCCAGCACTCGGCACGGGGCTGGAGCAGGGTCCCAGGCTGGGCTGCACCCTCAGCCCCTTGACCCCAGGCGCCAAGGCCGCTGGGCACCAGGACGAGGCTGACCCAGCTGGTGGCCCGGGGTGGGGGAGCCCGCCGGAGCTACTGCAGTGCTCCACTTGTCCCAAGGTTAGAGTAGTCAGAGGGTGCTTCTGGAGGGGGTTATTTCGGGGCTTCTCGAACTTTCATCCCCAAAAGGGAGGGTGCGTGGGGGCCGGTCTTCTCAGCGCAGCGTCGGGCCAAGGCCATCCCAGCCTTGGGCTTGTTGGACGTGTCTAAGCTGTCCCACTGGGTGGACGTCGGCGATTAGAACTGAGTTCTCTGAAAGGCCGGGCAAACGGTTTAGATGCCCTGCTCCTGTTTGGTGGTAAACCGCCCTGATACTCAAAGCCCC
Source organism: Phyllostomus hastatus (assembly GCF_019186645.2). Taxonomy (NCBI): domain Eukaryota; kingdom Metazoa; phylum Chordata; class Mammalia; order Chiroptera; family Phyllostomidae; genus Phyllostomus; species Phyllostomus hastatus. The sequence goes on along the minus strand of NW_025334017.1, from coordinate 5,177,229 downwards.
TACAAGCAATTCCCTGTTGGCCCCTCAGTGAATTCCACTGGATAAATCGCTGGGACTCTCTAACATTTGCCCGGTGGCAAATTATCATCAAACAGCTTTTTTTTTTTAAACGTGATACAGAACAGAGGCTGCATCCTCAGTCCTCGGGCCCCCCACCACGCAACCGACATGTAGCCCCGAGTCTTGGTCAGTCGGGACACGCGCGCGCGCGCACACACACACACACACACACACACAGCTGTGAGTTAAGTGAACCACAGATATCACCCCGTGGAGCTGCTAAATGCTGTGCACACTGCGAGTCCCAATAACACGGATGAGCTGTGTACCGATAATGTTTCAGCAAGTTTGAAACAAGGGAAATCTAGTCTCAGGGAAGGCAGAATGGCTTTTCATCACATAGGGAGCCCTTTAGCTCGAGGCAAGTTGGAAGGCAAGGGTAACTTTGGCAAGAGAAGTTTGTGTGCTGAAGTTTCATAATTAGTTGGTAACATAGTTCTTTTATTCTAAAATCAGTTTTGCCTTTATAAGCAAGCATTTTGTGTTTGTAACATTTTATATTGCTTACGGCACTATTACTAGTAAAAATAATAATAAAGTAGCTGTCCTCTCTTGGATAAAAAGACGTATTCCACGGTAGTAACCAAACCAAAAGGTCAGAACCATTTTGGCAATGAAACTGGACACATCTTATTAAATTTATCAGTGATTTTAGGCTCCAAAAAGAGAGTAATGTCTTGGATACAAGTTTCAGTTGTAATTCTTGAGATAGTAGGATCAAATTTCATTTAAAAACTAAATGCTTTGGAAAATCAAGGATTACTTCAATATATTAAATCATTTCCTAGTTAAGTGCTTCAAATAATTTTAGTGAGTTGTGCTGTGAATTGAATAAATTAATTTAGAAAGTCTTCAGAATTTCTTTACCAGCTCACTGAAGTTCCTTTTAAGTCACTCGCTGTATGAGGAGCAAACTGTTCTTTTTAAATGCAAATTAGCCACCCTTTCTATAGACTAGTTGCAAGTCTTCTATTTAACTTATCCGGGAATAATGGATTTTTAAAGATGCAAAGTCATAAGATGTACTTGTCATAGTAGGAAGAGACTTCATGGAAATGTTTCTTGCAGGATGTTTTTTCCTGCCCTTTTCTGTGTAGCAGTACTGAGCCAGATTATATTAAATGTCCAGAATAGGTTTTCTAGGCCCCAGAAAGCCCAGGTGCTAGTATTTTCTACTCCATCATGATTACCACTGGTACAAAATTTCTGTCTAGCTCCACATTTTTAATTGCTTCAAATATAGTCAACTAGCTTCATTTGTGCAATGACTCCGTGGATTTGCAGGGATCTGAGGGATGGACAGAAGTTTGGATGAGATGAAATAAGAAATCTGTCTCTACATTTAGCAAAAACAAGTTGCAACAGACTTCCTTAAAAGAGACAAGCCTGTAATGTAAACCCTGTCTCTTTCAGATGTGCAATGAATACTTAGCTCATTACAAGAAACAATCACTTTGTCAGGTTATTTGTTTTTAATAGGGTGATAAGATCATAAATTACTAATTATCTTTATTTTAAATCTGTCAACACTTAAAGTTGGTACCTAAATCCCAGCAGAACTAGTATCTCTCTGTGCTTCAATATGATGCAGTTGTAGCTAAAGTTTCTCCAGTCCCCTTTTTTCAATGTCAGAACAGACCCTAATAGAGAAAATGAATATCCTCTTCCTGAAGCTTTTCTAAACTCACTTGTGATGGTTTTACTCTGCTAACACTTTCTGGCACTGCTGCTCTATAGACTGTCAAAATACCACTTATATTTTTCAGTTAATGAACTCTGTAGGAGGAATTTTGTGGAAACAGTTTAGCTAGTATTGCACATTACTGTGCAAAACTGACCTCCATTTTCACATAGCCCATTGCAGGAGAAAAGTGAGAACAATGTGAATGATGTTAGTTATGGCAACTGTGTGAGGAATCTCTTATACAAACAGCCAGAACGGATGGCATGTTGCTGTATATAGGTCAGCCTTTGAATGCAGTGCAGCTCATAGACTGGACAGAACCATGTAGGCTGGAAGTCACAGTCTTCACCTCTTGCAACTTAAAGCATGTTAATTCACACATTGAGAAGTGGGTACCACAGTGGTGTTTCATCTGATTAAGACCATTTTAGGTAACATTGTATCCCTTACTTGAATTGAATGTTACAAAAAGAAACTGTATTATAGGAGCTCACAATGGGAGTTCAGTAGTAAAATACAGTCCCATTTTTTGTTCTAGTTGAGGATGTCAGAGCATCAGTTTAAATATATACCTACCGAGTAATAACAGTTCCTTTCAGTTTCTTAGTGCAGTGTCATTTCTGAAGATTGTTTTCACTGATTTTATGCTAAATTGGGACAAAGAAATGGCACTTTTTCATTTTTACAATGATGTGATGTGTTCAGTTATTGCTCAGTATCTGCCCACATAAGGAGTAGTAATACAATTATGTTATGACATGGCTAATGACAGGGATGCTGACCTCTGCCAGCAGTGGGAGAGGAAATAATGGTCTTTACTGTTCTCAGTGGTTGCTTTTGTAGAATCAGGTCCTGAATCTTTCGTTGGTTGATTTAGACACAGGGAGGTCCAAAACACAAACCCATGCTTAAGACTAGCTATATATAAAGAATAATGGGCATTTGGTATATTGGGCTTTCGTTGTGAAATGAGGAGGGACTGTGTATAATCTTTTCATGTAAACATTGGAGGAAGGACTTATTTGTGATGAACTCTGCATTAAAATGTCAGGGTTAACATTAGACATCTGATAACTTTTGAGAAAAACAAGATTCATTACCCTCTGCAAAATCTCCTTTGAGCTTATTTTTCCATTTAGAGTATTATGCAATGTACTTTCGTATGGCAAAACTCATCATATGTAAAATACAGGGTTTACAAGGACATTAGGATAGAGTCATTATTTCTAGTTTAATTAGTAAATGTAAGAAAATGGACAAGAATGGGAGGAGGAGGAGGAAGAAGGGGAGGGTTATAAGCAATTTAGTGCATCATGCTTGATTAATTTCCTATTCACTTTCATAACTTCTAGGACTTTAAGAAATTCATAGTTGATACTTTGGACATCATTAGTATAATTAAAACTCCCTTGTGAGTTCTATTAGCTGGCATCTTTCATAAGTTTTTAGGTCTTTAAATATGTTTTAAGTGAATTTATAGACAAGAAATTGCATAAACCAAGCAATCATATGGCTCTGGCCACTAAATCACATATCACACAAAAACCCCAAATGTAGCTATCTTGACTTTGTGGTATATATTAGTGTCTGAAATTTCCATTTTAAATAATTATACAAAAATTAGAATTATGAGCTTTGGGGAGATCTAATATTATTTAACATGGTTTCAGATTCTTCCAGTTTACTGTATGTTTTAAAAGTTACTGAATGGTAATATTAAGGAGCATATTGATATTTTACTTAGCTAGAAAAACTAAACTGATATTTAATATTATTTAGCTGACTGCTTAGTATAGAATTTTTTAAATGATGTGATTGCAAAGGACTTAAGAACAGAGGAAAGAAGTAAGGCAGTTGAAACTAGAAGAAGGGAAAGTTCCAAGTTTAATAATTCCTGTTTGAGAAACAAAACTGGGCATCAAATTTTGGTTTTGGTATGTGGGCCTATTTCATGTTATACTTTTTTGTTTTTGAAATAGGCTCAATTCAACAAAGGGATAACTTAGAGAACTGGAGTGGGACATTGTATTTAACTGTGAAAAAGTTTTTTTTTCTAGTGCTTTCCAACATTTGGTTAGGGTACTAGAAAGCTGAAAAGACCCTGGGGATATTTTCCAACTGCTGGTGACTCTTCCTGTCTAGATGGATGCCTTCGCTCAGCAGCAGGTCTGTCCACAGTGCCTCTTGCTTCCTCTCCTTTTCTCGTCCCCAAACACCCCCATCCCTGGAACAACCCACCCCCTTGCTTTTCTCCTCCGCAATCTTCATCTGCACCTGGGAGGTCTGTACTCTCTACTCTGAATTTCCTCCCTTTCCCCAGGTCCTTGACTTCCATTGTGTTTATCTTGGCTGCCATACTCCCTTTTCTGCTCATCAAATGTTATCATTACCATGTGAACAACTCTCTTCTTCCTCCTGTACCTGACCTTATTTTTGGTTAAGACAATTTGGATCTGCCAGTTCTCAGGCCCATATCCACTTTTCAAAATCCTGAATTAAGCTGTTCTCCTTGTTCCCAGTTCCCCCATCTGAGTGAGTGATGTAGGGTCATACAGTCACAGACCAAAAAAACAGATATGATGCTGAGGGGAAAAATAACTATGGTAGATATTTCCAATCTCTTATAATTTGCCCACATTTTATACACAGTGCATATAGAGCTTGGAAACAGTTCCTTGAACATCCCTTCTCAGTGAGAAATCTTTATTTAGACACTAAAATAGTATGAAAGGGAGACTGTGATCACCTTATCTTTAGCTGGCATGCAGTAAGTTAGGTGAGTTACAATTACAGTAACCATCAGTAAGGGTTAGCCTACTTCTGTGTTCTTATCAGAATATGCAGAGATACCTAAAATGGGAAAACTGGACATGCAGAACTTATTTAACTGATGAAATTTAGATACTTATTATCCTACACTTCAGCCCTCTGAATGTTGAATTCAAGGGTTCTGGAAGACATAAAGTAGGATATTTATGTTATATCACAATAAAAATGAAATGTAATTATCATGACTTGATTAAATTCTATCAATTACATTTTAAAATGTTATCATTTAAGATAAAACTTATATTGTACACAGTCAAATCCAAGGATCCAAAACATGTACCTTGAGGAGAAAACAAGATTGTAATAAACCATACTTACTGAATACTGCAGCTGCAGGAATCAGAACTGTATTTCCTGCTCACAAGAAGCTTCCATGTTCTTCTACGGAGAAGAACTATAGTTCTTGCCTGCAAGAAGCATTCCATCCAAATGTGTGAAGGCCGCCTTATTTCAACTGAATTCAAACAAAACTTCAATGTGGGAATATTTACTTTTACTGATTTTAAAGATAATTTCTTTCCTTTCATTTACGTCCACTTTGATGTTATTGATCTGTTTTCACTGCATCTTTTTCTTTGAAGGTGTACTTTTCAGAATCAGATATCTGTGGTCTGTATTGGTTGATAGGACCAGCAGTAGACAGTGAATTGCACTAAATGGACTGCCTACTAGGAAAACTGCAATGCCAAGATGATTCAGCTAACATCTGCCCTAATGAATTTAGCATTTTTTTGTTTGTTTTAAGCCACACATGCCAAAATTTGTACTGAAGAGCAATTTCTTATTAAAAACAGTTGAGTTATGCGCTACTTAGAAATGTGGTTTATAATGGAAGTGCCAACAGACTGTTAATTATAGCAGTTCTTCCATAATACTTTGAGACATGGCATTCACATTAACCTGCGTGAGTTTTTCCTGGTTATAACGTGTTTGTCCCTATAGAATGACTTTGAAAATGGGAACGTTGTATTGCTCTGTACTTGGATGTCGATGGTGCAGCAGAAAAGCCCAGAGGAAGGATAACACCAGAAAGAAGCCCCTGCTCTTTCACGCCAGGACACACCAACATTTTCCTAGACTCCTTCAAGCAAGTTTGCCTTACTTGGTTAAAAATTTTAAAGTTAACTTCTGAAAACTATCTTTAGATTTTCATTTTACTCATGAAAAATGATCACTGACACATATTTATAGTAGTAGTAAAGGTCATGAAAACAATGTCACTAATAATGCTTTTCTGTTTGTCCATTTTTCACTTTGGATTTTTAAATGGTTCTGCTTTAGCCAAGTATTTATTGTTTTTCATTCCAGAATTATGTGTTTTTATGAAACTGTCTTGAAAGGACTCCTAATCAAACTAAGGCTATGGTTGGTTGATAAGAAGCTTTACTAGTGGCCAAGAAAATATAAAGTATGTTGAGATACTATGTAGACCTACAATATGTACTTATCCGACCCACAGTATTGGCAATGTCAGCTTCTGCATATAATGCCTTTAGATTAAGTCTCTAAAATCCTATCTGGGGGTGGCCCAGCCAAAGAAATAGGGGTGTGTGTGTGTGTGTGTGTGTGTGTAAGTGTGTGTTTGATGTGTTTCTCATGGTCCCGGATATATTTCTAGCCATAAATACATAAGAATTGATCATAAATGGCAGAATCTATCAATGTGTACAAGGATAATAAGGGAAATCATAGTAGGAATTGACTAGTAGGAATGTCTCATTAGCACTTATTTTGAGAAATGTAGCCATGTTTCACAGGTGGAGATGCTTTCCACCATAGTGGGGCTTTAATCGGGCACATTATTACCTAGTAAAGAAGACTCAAGAGCTAGATCTTTCTAAGGAAAACCATAGGCCTTTCTTAAGAAAGGACTTCTTTTTGTTGAAGATTTGAGGTAAAAACTGAGGGCTGTTGGAGCTGTGTTGACTTACTCCAAAGGCAACATAAATGGACCTGTGAAAGGATATGATTCCCTTTCCTTTTTCTTCAGAAACCTTTGTTCTATGTCTGGTAAAAGTTCTGACACTAAAACCTTAATCCATCTGTGTCCCAATCCTGCCCACTAGGGAAAATTATTTATATGTGTATCAAGAAGCCTTATGAGAATTAAGGAGTCATCAGAGGTAGGTTATTTTGAAATTCTGTGGTGAAAGACATTCAAAAATTCAAATAATGATAGATGTTAGCAAAATACTATATTCTCAGCTCATTTCTTCTATTTCTGCCACCCCAGTAGAATAAATGTGTTTTCCAAAGTTGTAGACTAGTGATTCTTTCAGCAAGGGATAACCTTTCTAGAAGGTCAGAGGTGAACTTGGGAAAAGGGTGTGTGTGGCTATAGTCTGTAATCTCCCTGCCTCAGATATCGATAATCGCCTCCCTCAGGGGGCCTCTTTTTCTCTCTCTATGTTGAGAGCCAATGCACCTAATGAGAGATGCTGCTAGTGGGAGCTGTTGCCTGTTTTGCACTGGAAGAAGATACCCTAAAAGTTGAAAATAACTGCTACAGGGGGAAATGCCCTCTTGTAGTTCCTGACCTCAGGGAAGCAAACTCGCCCCTCTGTGCCTTCCTCTGACATAAGGGTCAGAGATGTGAAATACAATGTGCAAGATTAATTAGCAAATGAACCAACTGGGTCTGAAAGATAGTCCAATTACACTGAAAGCATATCTGTGTACCACCTGATTTCCTTAAGTCTTTTAACTCAATTAAGTGGCTAATTTTAAAAAATGATGGGTAAAGTGTAATGTGCATTGGCATCCTTATACCATTGTAAAGCCCAGTTCTTTTCTATGCCGATATTCCTGAGCCTAAAAAATGCCAGTAACAATTGTATAAAGAGAAATGTTAATAATAAAGAGGCAGGATAACCTTTCAACAAAAAGTATATTTTATTGTTTGACAGATGCAGTCATGAACATTAATCATAGAAACCTGCAGATAGTAGAAGCTTAATATCAAAGCTAATGATTTATTTTATGTTAATGACTTTCTGCCAGGGCATAAAAGACTCTTCATAATGGACTCTCTGTGCTGTGTTCAGTTACTAAGGCTAATGGGATAATCTTTTCTCTCCCCAAATTAAGCTTTTTTTGAAATAAATTATGCTGTTATTTTTCAAGGTAACTCTCAAAAATTTACTGCAAAACTAATCTTTTAAGAACCGCTTAGGAAATAAAGCGGAAGAAAAATTCCAAAGCAGCTTTTCTAGTTCATGAACAGTTTTATTTAATTAGAAAAAGTTTGCATGTATGCTAATATCCCTGAACTTGTAATGCCAAACAATTTTAAAGTCAGCCTTCAGCGGTGCAGTCTGCCTTTAAAGCTCAGCCCCTGTGAGGAAGACCCACCACAGAACGTGTTTTCGTGGATTCCCAGACAATAATGAGCTGAGTGGTAGTAAAACACTGGGTTGTTCACTGGGAAGTTTTAAAAACCGTGTTTACAATTAGTTATAACCAACATTATATTTCAATAAGAGATAATTTGCCTACTAAAGTTCACATAATGTGCTAATCTCATCTAATGGTTAATAAAGACCTCCTCCCTCACTCCCTTGATGGCTATAAAAGGCTATTATATAGGGCTGGGCAAAAGTAGGTTTACAGTTCTTCTAGTTGTTCACAGGGAAAGTAATACAAGAATGAATAAATAATAATACAAGAATACACTGTGTTTTGCCTACTTACCACTGTGAACCTACCTTTGCCCCACCCTGTAATGGCAGCGGTTCAGGTGCAGCTGCTGTGTGTTAATCATGCATCATTGTCCCGCTAATAAACACCCGCAGGTCAGCACCCCTCAGAACCTACACCACCTATGCTCTTTCCCCAATATTTAGTCACACGTTCAAAGCATATCTGTTCATTTCCCTTAGCCTCACAATCAGTTAATGCCCCTCCAAGCTGCTTGTGTGATAAAGATTTTGTTACCTAAGCTAGGTCATAGAGGAGATGAATATATATTTAAACTAATTTTCCCCCATGCACACATTTCCATTTACACACTCATTGACTAAATCAGTGTAGGGTTGTGGTCGCCAGAAACCCCTTTTTATAAATGAGTAGATGTATTCCAAACCGAGAATGTTTTCAGATTTCACGTGTTGTTTAAGGAGATGTTTGGAAGAAAAACAACTTTTCGATAACCAGAATCATTCAAAGTAAACAGAGTGAATTGGGAAATGAGAAGGGATGTTTAAAATCTAAACAAACAGGACTTGGTGTTAGTTTATAAACCTGATACAGTAGTGAAATATTATTTGCTTGATTGTTCTTTAGGCATGGGAAAGCAATAATAGCAAAAGCTCCTTTAAACCATATTTTCTGCACACAAAGAACATATTCATGTGGGATTTCCATTTTGCCACAAAATTGTGCAAATCAATATGCCAGCACTTATCTGCATTAAAATTCGGTAGACAACAATTTCTAGGCATAGTAGTAGTGTGGTTTTCCTGACACCCTTGCTTAGTGTTTAAGGTAATTCTTGCTTTTGTGTGCTCAGAGAGAAGCCAAGGCCTCATTTTCTCATCTTGTATTATTGTCTCCTGTTTTCTGTGACTCATTTTGATAACCCTGTGTGTGTGTGTCTTCTTCCTCATGATTTAAGAACCTTACATGTATTAAGAGAAGGGAAAGAAAGGAAACTCAACTGTTTCCATCATCAGTAGAAATGCAAAAAGAAAACTAGTGGGCGGAGCTTCTATTTGTGCTGCACATAACATACAATGGTACATTTGTCATGCTTTAAATATATAATGCCTACAATAAAATATGTACAGGCACAGTTGTGATCTATGAAGTTCCTGGCTCCAGTGTCATTGTTTGTAGTCTCTACGGTTGTCATACATTGTTCTTTGCACATCATACCCTTACAGCAGAATTTGACACAATTTCTAGCTTTCAGCCCTGCACCATTTTCACTGCACAATATACATGAGTTTGACAGGGTGTGTTGAGGAAAACTCTGGCAAGCAATTGATATTTTGAAGTGGCAAGCGTTTCAGCAGCTGCCTGCTTGTGAAAAAGGAATGATAAGATATACTGTATTGTTAGTTTCAGGGAAAGCATTAAGGTTTAAGCTCTGTAAAAATGTACACATTATTCGTCAGTGGTGAAGCAAGTCTTTTATGTTTTTCAGAGCTTAGCTCCTGGCTGATGTGAACTAGCATGACATTGGTCAGTAAATGAATAGGAGTACTTTGAATTTGAACTGCTGCCAATTTTACACCAACAAAGGAACTGACAAAAGAAAGATTTTATGTGAAATGCAAAGCACACACAATGTCTTGGGGGTGGGGAAAAGGAAGGAGAGAGAGAGAGAGAAACCCACACAGAATATTCTTCCACCCATACTTGTAAGGATACCAAATAGTTAAAATACATCCATTTTTCATGGCTCATCAGCTACAACCTAAGCTGTTTTATCTAATGTCCTTTAAAAACCTGTTGTATACAATAGGCTTTTAGAAGATGTTCGTATAGAATTTAGAGTGTTTTTCTAAATATCACACTGTGCCCTGAAGGCCTGTTGGCAGAATATCAGAGTTGCCCACTGCTGGAGTCCCCAGCTCTCTCTCTATCTGGTAGTGGGAAATTGTAGTTTAATCAGTTATGGCACTTTCAGTGTGTAACGTTCATTAGCAAGGCAATTTGTCATGACTGCTAATGGTCAGGATGCATCTGCTCTCTCAGTTACAGAGCATGATAAGGAAGAAGACAAATATTTCAATATCTGATAGTATTAACTTGTTTCAAATTTGTAATCCAAGGTTAGTTCCTCAAAACAGACACAGCAGCAGATTAACAAGCATCCTATATTCAATTTTACTGTGCCCTGTTTTTATGGATTTATGACTTTAAAGCACACTAATGTGCTATTATGAAGGGCACAGTCTTTGATTAGATGTTCAACAGAAACTAAGTTACGAGCAGAGCCTTCTAAGTTATCAAGCCTTCTGGGTTCATCTGGAAAGAATTTATGTGCATAATATTTTCTATAGAGCTCCATAAATTGGAAGGCTTGATACATGCAGTATTTCTGACATGCTAAATATTCTTTTTTTAATTCTTTATACTTTTTATTGACTTTATTGAGGTAAAACTGGTTAATAAAATTATATAGCTTTCAGGTGTACAATTCTATAATACATCAACTATATATTGTAAATATTCTTCTTATGATTAAAAAAGTCACTTTCCCATTGCTTTATAAACTGGTTAGTCACTTTTCAAGTGAGATTAGAGTCTGATCCATTTGATCCATTTTAAAAGTTTTAAAATCCTAGTGGAAAACTTCAGAATGAATTAGAAACGTCACATTTCTGCCCAGTGAACTGCTTTATAAGATCATTGTTCATTGTTCTCAACTGGAAAAGTTAAAAAGATTCCCCCAGTTGAGAAGGCTAAGATTTTTATATCTCTCATATTTTCTAGATATTACATCACATGGATTGCCATACAAAATCTTTCTGACACATTTTCATTTTTAATGAAAGGCCCTAAAATTCAGAGCATAATGATTTCTTAGAAACGGAACCTAATCTTGGTAAAAAAAAATTTATTCTTGCTAGAAACAAAAGCTGTTACTGTTTAAGTTCCTGTTGAGCGGTTAGTTGGTACGCTTCGCTGAATGTTGTCAAAAAGGCTTTCCTCATGATTGACAACCCGGCAGGAATGTGAATGGAGATTTTAATTGCGTATCATGTGTGCATATCAGAGGGAGTGAATTCATGACTCTGCTTAGCTCCATATCTCTACTGGTCAGCCGTGCCAAAAAATGCACTTTTATGTGCAATTTTTCCAAAAAGAGAAAGGTGTATGTGTCCTGAAGTCATTCGTTATTCATTTCTGAAGTGAAACACTTGTGTTCCTTTAGTCTCGGAGTTTGAAAGCGGCACAAAAATCCATTTTGAGATTTCTTTCTTTAACTCTTTGCACCAATACTTGGATGATGTAAATTCTTTTCAGTTACAAGTTGGGAGAAGCCTGCCAGAACATATTTTTCTTATGGCACTTGTTATATGAAGAGTGTTTGTCTTTCATTCTTTCTTTTCTTCCCCCTAAAGAGTACTTTGAAAAGAAAGAAACAAATGTAAGCTAGCGGAAAATTTTACTGAGGTCAATTGCCTTTCTATAACTTGAAATCTTTAGAAAAGGCCTGGGGGTGGGTGGGTGGAGAAGAAAGGATATATTTCTGAGAGGTAGAAGGTTCATAAAATGGTGTCTAAAGTTTTGTTAATTTTATATCTGAATTTTGGTTAAAATACAGTGTTTATTGTAAAATGACATTACGAAGTATGTGAATGTTCATTTCTTGGAAAAATGACTCCTCTGCTGAAAACTTAAAGGTCAAAGATCAATTTCTGCTATCACTTCTTTGCCAAGAAGCAATGGTGATGATATACCATTTATCTTATTGAGATATCTAAACCCAATACATGTGAGATTTTCAGAGTGGGGCAAAACTTACTCTGTTAGGTAACTTGGGCTACAATAACCCCCAGACTGGTCAGGAACTTATTAATGGAAAAGAAAAAAGTGTGTGATGAATATGCTATACATAATTTTTCATTTGATATGGTGTGAAAATTTGGAACTTGGGTTGTAAATTTAGCATATAGCTACTTTTCTGTGTGATTTTGAATAGCTGAGAAAAAGATTAGTGCCAGGGTCATTTTAAATATAGCGATAGTAATGAGTAGGATGATGTTGAAAAGATGGTGACTTTGTAGCCTGAGGATATCCCACAGGACTTGACTTTGTTCTAGGCTCTAATATGTTATCTCAACACATTTTAGAACATATCAAATTGCAGGCTGATGATTCAGCCCTTAATATAGTGTGCAGTTCAGGTTGATTGCTATATGAAGGTGCTACTGTACCTTTAAAATGTTAAAGAAGAAAAATCGATTTTATTTTAAAAATTTAACTTTATGTGTGAGGTGACATTTTTCTAACGTTATGGAAGACTATTTTGTACTTTATACTGAGAGCTCAGGCAAGGAAAAATCTATTTACAAAATGAAAAAACCTGCTCAGCTGAATGCATTTCACTTTTAAAGATGATATTCTGGTAATGAACTTTATCAAGCAGAGAACATTTCAGTAAAAGTATTAAAGTAGTTCCTATTTCGGTTGCTTCACTTAAGGCTGTGTCACTGTTTTCATTATAACTTCTTATTTTCAGGTAGCTCTAATGCAGTCCCCATACAAATATTTGCACAGGGATGAAATGAGAATATTTTAGCTTAGAAATAGGGTTTTTTATTTGGCATGCACTTCTAAAGGAGCTTTAGGCTTTGTTAATAAGGCACATTTAATTCATTTTTAGAAATCGAAAAGCATTTACTGAACATCAACTGTGTGCAAAGGCCTATGCTAAGTGTTAAGGGGGGCGGGGTGCTGGGAGAGGCACAGAGATGAGTAAACTGGGGACCCTGCCTCCACATGGCTAATCAAGAGAGGAATACAAATAACCATAACACAGCTGTAGTATAACTGATGTGATATGAAGTCTATGGTCAACGTGCTTTGGGGCAAAGAAGAAGTAATGAATTGAAGTGAGGAAATCCCAAGTTGCTTCCTGGAGGAAATGGCACTTCAATTAGCCTTAAAACTTGGGCAATGGTTACGGGGAAAGTTCTAGTTTTTAAATTATTTTTTAGACTTTCTACTTCTCTTCAAAATCACTTGAGGAAACTTAAAACGAGAAGGAACACATACAGTAAGACTAATATTATTAGTATTAACACAGAATGTTCTAGCCAGGAAACAGCGATGCATATTTCTTAGCTTAGGTGTTATCACTAGAATTTAACATTAGATTTGGCTCTGTCTTTCTCAGAGTCAGGGCAAAATATAAACACATTGGGTGACAAAATGTTGATATCTGAGAACATATGAACACTAACTATACATGAGCAAAAAGTTTTTCCCTAAGTAAAAGACTGCGACAGACATAAAATGAGGAAATGTGTGGAGGTGAGACATCGAGAGCTATCTGAGCAGAAATCTGATGTGTCTGGGCTGAGACTGAGCTATCTGTAGTGAGAAATGGGACATAAAGGAGGAATAGGAACAGGAGAGAACCAGGTACAGTTTGGGGACAAGAAGAATGAAAGCATCAGGCGTGTGTTCTAGAAGGTAGCTGTTGTTACAGAGAATGGGTTGGGAGAAGCTGGGTGGAATTCAAATTGTTTACAGTAAGTGGGCTAATGTTCAACCCTAATAAGAATGTACCAGCAAAGACTCCTTGGGGGAATTACATGATGATAAAGTGAACAATTGGGCATTTATCTGTTTTTTGATGACTTTTCAAATTATAGATGAATGATAAGCATCTAGGTTTTATGCTCCAGACAAAAGGTTGAGTTATATAAAAATTTAACTTCTTAAAGCATACTAGAGTGTTTCTGTCTTTCTGAAAATTCTTTTTTTAAATAAGCCCAGTCATTAACAATGAATATCAATGCTTTGTGTACAGTCTTAGAAGTACACGTGCTGAGTTAACTTTCAAAATTGTTAGTAATCTCTTTCCTGAAATTTCTTGGTCAGTGATAAATATACATAATATTATTAGTAAATTTGGGAAGTATATCCAAGTGTCCAAACACATTCAGAAATGTCTATCAGCAGTTTTGAAGGTATCTCATAATCTTCAAATATCCTCATAACAAACTCCTCTCATTTTTCTATGGAAATGTGCTAATGAATTTCTTCCACAAGGAGCCCAAAGTGCTTCTGTAATGTACGTAGCTCTTGGAGGGCCAATGTTTCATCTTTATGACATATGTGGATTTTATATTATGTTCCATAACACATTCATGTGTTTTAATATAAACATTATACTTCCAGTCACTTACAACTGAAGCCACTCCATGTTCCAGGAAGAGAGTCCATGGTATTATAGAGTTCTACTGCCCTGGCACATTACTCCACTCCTAGGGGCGTGAGTTTGGGAAGCGTGAAATAATGTAAAGGCCTCTTCTCTTTATTATTAAGAAATAGACCGGATGCCTTGCGTAAGTTTATTTTGTTAGGACATTTCTCTCACGGAGAATGGAACATTTTGTTCACTCTTATTTTTTCCCTGACGTTCACTAATTCTCTATTTTCGATAACAAAGCTTGACAAAGTACTTTATCGTAGTCTGAAATGGAGGACTATATAGCTACGGCTTAGTAATTGCTGGTGCCACAGGCCTAGTAACATTATGCTTAAAGGAAGAAAATGCTGAAGAGGGAGGAAGTCAAGTATCCAACATGTAGATGAAAGGGAAAAATCTTATAGTACTGGCAAAACCTGATGATGTTCTGTGATGGAAAAAGGTAGTCAAAAATGGTTTCATATTGGTAGATATTAGTATATAACCTAGCCTGACAAGAATTTAGACAGTCCCAGGAAAGGAAAGGATCGTGAAGAAATTAACTGATTAGAGTGATGGTTGGAGGTGGGGTGGGGACAGGTGTAGGACAGGGCAACACCTGTAACATAATTATTGGCTCAAGCTTGGGTAACTCCCACCCACTTTTCTTCCCTCTCTCTCTTTCTCCCGTCCTTCCATCACATCAGACATAATTTGTAAGATGACTGACATTATTTTCAAGATTCTTTTATACTTGTTTTCTTAGATGACCTTTACCAGTACTCTCCTCACCTGCCTGCAATGGGCTTCTGCTTCTGGGCAGCTATTTTCTCCTGTCTGTTTATTGTCACGAGTACACAATTCAGTGGACTGAGCTTTTCTTGAAAAACAGTAGTTCAGTTGATGCAAGACGAGATGGATAGATTTTGGGTGTGTGTATGAAGGATGTCCTAACAAATGCCAATCTACCTGATACCCATAGCATGCCATTAAATCAGTTTGGTTTGTTTTTCCTTTATTTCATTTAAGCCTTTAGCTGTTTTTGAAATAAATTATTTGTTAACAGGCATGTGTAAATAATGGATATATCCTTTAATGACAAAATTACATGTTTTCTTCTAGAAACTGCACTTAGGCAGATGAACATTTCAGATTTTTCTTTTACCCAAATCAAAAAGCTTTGCCTATATAATACCTTTTCAAGTTTCATCCAAAATAGCAGATCAGGGGGAAAAACATTGTATATGTCTGCAGTTTACATACATTTACTCACAAGGTCCCGTAAAGTAGAACAAAAAAAATAATGAAAAAGAGAAGCAGATTTTTAATATTTGATTCTGTAGTCCATTTCTCCCTGTGTTTTAAGGCCCAGGCCAAAGAACTTTATAGACTCTGCTTCCAGCAGCATGACATTTGCAAATCTTGGTCAATTTATTCATTAAATATTTTGAATGATTACTATGCACCAGAAACTGTGCTAAGTGGTAGGGATAGAAACAGAAAAAAAATAGCGTGCATTTACAGAGGTAATAATCTTAGATGTGATGTGAATAATCTTGTTAATAGAAGATAGAGGATCTGAGACTGAAATGGACAACTTTAATATTTGACCTAAATACTATTTACATTAAGCTCTAAATATCCCTGTGTTCATTCATGCATTTACTTTTTCTGCTCCTTTTCCTTTTTTAGTCTAGATGACACAATGAGAGTAGCAGCAGCATTCCTCACCCTTTCTCAGGCCTTGCTCTGAGAGCAACTGATAGCCTGTGGGCTACGGTGACTCGGTAACTTAAGCCAATAGTGATTGTTTATGGAGGAGCCAAAGGAATGAATTTTTTAAAATTGAAATTCTAATCGTGCAAGTATGTAAATCTTTGGAAATTTGAACGAAGCATTATTTAAAATAAAGAATGAAGTTTATCCTTAATTTTTCAAACTGCTTTAATGGACTGAAATCAGTTGCTTAACATACAATATCATTTTTCTATTTGAAGTTGCTCATAAGTTCAGGATATTTTTTAAATGGTAAAACGATCAGTGTTCATTTTGTTCAGGTTTATCATAGTGGTTTTCCAAGGTAAACACCGCTGTGCATTTTAAAATTATTTTTTTTTCTGACAAGTGCTGCACATTCTGGGACACAGTCATTGCTGAAATTGCTTCAGAATAATTCTGTGAATCTCCTATTTTCTTACCATCTCATTCCTTACCCTAATATGGTATGGAACCAGACTGCAATTACACTTTCACAATTACTTTATTATATGGCTTGAAATATACTCCTGAAGCTCTTATTACGTTTTCCATACGCCATTTGCACAGACTGCTGGTGGCTGTCAGCGGCGCTTCCTCAGGACAATCAGCCATTCTTAACGGGTTGTGTTTAAATCCAGAACACCACAAATGGAGAGTGCCTCTCTCTCCTTGCTGATGAATTTTTAATGTTCAAGCATTTATAATATAATTCAAAGGACTTCGTTATAACAGCTTGTGGAATTAGGCATGTGTGTTTTAAAATATCAGATATTTATTTGTGATCTTTGTAAAAGAGAAAGAAAAGGAAAACAACACAATATTAATAGTGTGGTTGTGTCTGTGGCAACCTGAGCATTATGTCACCCAATGTTGGCACTCCTTTTCCCTGAAAGGGGTTGTTGAAGATTTTCTACTTCAAATAATTCACTCACAAGCTCTTCTCTCCACAATGGCACTTTATGGGGGGAAAAGGAGCAACTCCATTCCATGTCTTTTAGTAGAAACTGGAATGCCATATATTCAAATATGGAATACATTTACATTTAACAACAAAATCAAGGCCCCTTTCTTTTGTGTTACAAAGAGAAATATTCTCCTTTAAAAAAAAAACAAGCCAGTTCTTATGGTCTTTGAGAGACTTCCAAAAAGAATTTGGTTGACTTTGAGAGCCATATGGTACAGTCTGTTACCCTCTTTAATGATTTTTTTTACCATTTTACTTCACTCAAAAACTTACTTACTTTGGAACAACTACATATTAGGCCATCTTATAAAGTTTTGACATTTGAAATATATATAATAGAAACTAGTTAAAATATAATCACCTTATGTGTTTCCTGCTGTTAAATGCCAATGTAGAGTGATTTCTTCCCCTTTTGAAAAATTAGACAGATTTGAGTCAAATGCTAATACCCTATAGGTATATGTACTCATTCAAGTCTGTAATGTCAAATGTTCAGGAATATTCAGATGATTCATTGCATGCTCTGATTTTATTCAGTGCTTAAATTTATCAATGTACCTTTTGAAATAAAATAACAATATATTTTGCACTAAACAATTTGATGTATGTCTTCCAGGTGACTTCTTCTTTTTTTTTGATCATTTGTAATGACAATGAAATTAACTCACTAAATGGTTCTATTTGTAACTTACTGTGGCACGAAGAAGATGGAGAATTCCTGAGACTTAGATGCTAATTATTGAACTAACCACACAATGTGGGACAAATTACATACTTCTCATCTTTCCTCTAACACTAGGTGATTGATTTAAAATTCTTCCCCACCCAAAGAATCAGGAGATTTCTCAATGATAAGGAAGAGGTCCTAAGAATAAAAGCAACCAAAATTATTACAGACACCAAATTTAAAAACCTAATGATGCTGTTATTTATTGCATACCTCTCTAGGATCCATCATAACTCACTCAGTTTAATGACCAAAAAGCACAGCAAAGTAGATTCTCAAGGAGCAAAAACTTAGGGCAAACATTCAGCATGGTTTTAATCAGTTTCATCTTAACCCAAAACATCATTTTTTTTAAAATTGAGTTATACCTGAACCATTTTGGCTAAATGGCAACTCGAGTTTATTAAAGTGTCAGATGATAAAATGTCTCTCCAATATTCAATGTATAGCTGACTTTTAAGGGTTAGGGGTACTGCCCCATGAAACAAACATCTACTTGTAACTTTTGACTGTCCAAAACCTTCACTATCATTAATATAGTCTACTGTTGATCAGAAATCTTACCTATAATATAAAGTTGATTAACACATATTTTGTTTGTTATATATATTATGTACTATGTTCTTTCAATAAAGTAAGCTAGAGAAAAGAAAATATTCTTAAGAAAATCATAAGGAAAAATACATTTACAGTGCTGTATGTATTTATTGAAAAAAAAAAGTGTGTATAAGTGAACCGGCACAGTTCAAACCAATGTTGTTCAAAGGTCAACTGTACGAACAGGGCGCATCGTAGATCATAAGTTAGGAGATAACTTGGCAATTCAGAAGTCACTGAAGGTGAGTAGCCAAGGTCCTAAGGAGTTGGCCAGAACCCAGGGAAATAGCTCAGCCTGAAGGAGTGAGCCAAATATCCACATTTAGGCATCTTGATGAACTAGAACAGTGTCCTGTCCCACTTATAGGTTTATTATCATCATAGGGTTCTTGCACTGCCGCAAGAAATACTAGCATTGCTGTGTCAGGCAATGTGAAAAGCTTTATTTTAAGTGCAGAGTGTGCAGGCTTTCAAAGTGGTCATGTCTTATATCACCCTGCTCTGTCTTTCACAAATATAATATCAGCAGGCTACAAAGAGGCAGAGTTCCTGACTTCGAGAAGTTTGGAGTGGGAAAAAACGAAGAGTTTGTACTTGAAGAAGAAAACATTTAGAGAGAATAACATGAAAAAGAAAATATATTCTTAGTGGATTTCCAATCAGTCATTCTTTTTTAAAAATATATTTCATTGATTATGCTATTGCAGTTGTACCTTTTTTCCCTCCCCTTTATTCCCCTTTGCCCTACACTCCTCTCCCACCAGCATTCCTCCCCACTTAATTCATGCCCATGGGTCATACATACAAGTTCTTTGGCTTCTACATTTCCTACACTATTATTAACTCCCCCTGTCTATTTTCTACCTACCATCTATGCTACTTATTCTCTGTACCTTTTCCCCCTCTCTCCTTCTCCCACTCCCCTGTTGCTAACCCTCCATGTGATCT
Source organism: Phyllostomus hastatus (assembly GCF_019186645.2). Taxonomy (NCBI): domain Eukaryota; kingdom Metazoa; phylum Chordata; class Mammalia; order Chiroptera; family Phyllostomidae; genus Phyllostomus; species Phyllostomus hastatus. Next base: position 5,157,794 of record NW_025334017.1, on the reverse strand, counting down.
GCATTTCTGTGTTCTGTTCCTGTTCTAATTGTTTGCTTAGTTTGTTTTTGTTTTAGGTGTGGTTGTTAATAATTGTGAGTTTGCTGTCATTTTACTATACTTGTTTTTTATCTTCTTTCTTAGATAAGTCCCTTCAATATTTCATAAAATAAGGGCTTGGTGATGATGAACTCCTTGAACTGGACCTTATCTGAGAGGCACTTTATCTGCCCTTCCATTCTAAATGAAAGCTTTCCTGGATAGAGCAATCTTGGTTGTGGGTTCTTGCCTTTCATGACTTGAAATACTTCTTTTCAGCCCCTTCTTGCTTGCAAGGTTTTTTTTTTGAGAAATCAGCTGATAGTCTTATGGGAACTCCTTTGTAGGTAACTATCTCCTTTTCTCTTGCTGCTGTTAAGATTCACTCCTTAATTTTAATCTTGGGTAATGTAATTATGATATACCTTGGTGTGTGCTTCCTTGGGTCCAACTTCTTTGGGACTCTCTGAGCTTCCTGGACTTCCTGGAAGTCTATTTCTTTTGCTAGGGAAGTTCTCCTCATTATTTTTTCAAATAAGTTTTCAATTTCTTGCTCTTCTTCTTCTGGCCTCCCTATGATTTGGATGTTGGAATGTTTAAAGTTGTCCTGGAGGTTCCTAAGCCTCTCCTCCTTTTTTTGAATTCTTGTTTCTTCATTCTGTTCTGGTTGAATGTTTATTTCTTCCTTCTGCTCCAAATCATTGATTTGATTCCCAGTTTCCTTCCCTTTACTGTTGGTTCCCTGTATATTTTCCTTTATTTCACTTTGCATAGCCTTCACTTTTTCCTCTATTTTGCGACCCCATTCAGCCATTTCTGTGAACATCCTGATTACCAGTGTTTTGAACTCTGCATGTCCTCATCATTTATTTTATTTTTTGAGCTTTTATCTGTTCTTTCATTTGGGTTATATTTTTTTTGTCTCCGTGAGCTTGTTGTGTTGTGAGGGACAAAGCCTGAATTATTCACCAGTGTGGGGTAACCCCCATGGCTGTGTTGTGACTGTATGTGTGGGAGGGGTCCTAGAGGGAGCAATGCCACTTGCTGAACTCTCATCTGGCTTTCAGTCACTTCCCCTACTACCTACAAGCAAATTGGGCCCTTCTGGTGCTGATTGCCAAGTGGGTGGGTTTGTGTACCTTCTAGGACTCTGTGGGTCTCTCCATGAACTCTCCTGTGAGGCTGGGAGTTTCTCCCACCACTGCAACCCCCACAGGTTTTTACAGTCAGAGGTTTTGAGGCTTTATTTCCCCATTGGAACTCTGGGTTGCACGGTCTGTCTCACTTTCCAGTTGTTCCTTCTGGTTTATCTGCATCAAATGTGGGACTGCCCGGTCCACCAGCCACCACCTTGTCAGCCTTACTCCACCCTTCCTACCAGTGTGAATGAATATTTCTTCTTTGATTCCTTGGTTGTCAGAATTCCATACAGTTTGATTTTCTGGCAGTTCTGGCTATTTTTTTTAATTTTATATTTGTTGTTGTTCTTCTTTTGGTTGTGCAAGGAGGCAAAGTATACCTGCCTCTGCCTCCCTCCAGCTGGAAGTCTCAATCTGTCACTCTTAACCTCTCTGGTTCACATGTACAAGCAAGTATTCTAGAACTTCTGATGCTATACTTGAAGGAATTTATAGGCCAAAGCCTTAAAAATAAAGTTTCAGAAAACTGAAAAAAAAATTTTCCACAGTCACACTCTTCCCTAGCTCACCCTCTATGCTTCTGAGCCTGTCTCTGGGTATTCTGTCAGGTTCCCATAAACTCACACTTTGGGATAATCCAGTAGCTTCCTTTTTCTTCAACAGACTCATTTTGCTCCCACACCTTCTAACTTAGCTGCAATAAGATCAGCTGCTCAGCATTTGTGCTGGTTGCCTCATGTGACATGTCCCCATCAACATTCCCCCAGACCAGGTAGAACCAGAAGTAATTCATTTCACTTAAGGCAAAAATAAATTTTACATTTTTAACAAAGTTTATATGCCTTCCATGAAGAAAATGACAAACTGACTTGATAACCACTAGCTAAAGTGGTATCAAAAAGTAAAATATTAAAATCATGTTCATGAAAGTGTTTGCATATTTTTAAAGTTTTAATTAGTTTATTTTCAATTCCTCACAAAAACACTGGATCCTCTCTATGCCAACCTGTCCAGCCATTTGGTCAAGGCGGTAGCAGACACTGAGTGCTCACTGCCCAGTGAGCTGAGTTATCTAGATGGGATTTTCCAGAAGCTCTGGAGTAGGACAGGCCCAAATTTGAGAGAGTTAGAGGCATGGAGCTTCATAGAAGTATCAGAGAGCAGTTTTGGCAAGTTTCTTTTCTTCTTTGTGCCTCAGTTTTCTCACCTGCAAAGTGGAACAATACTACTCTTTCCTTTATGGGGTTTATGGTGAGGATTAAATGATGGAAATTGCATAAAACACCACCCAGGCCACCTGGAACAAAGTGTTTAGTACACATTAGCTGCTGTTGCTGCTGCTGACGTATTCATTCTGGCAACATACACATGGCTGGAGGACTTCATGCTGTTTGTAAACTCCAGTGCTTGTGAAACGCATTAATGAGGCTTCTTTGGATGTCCTCAAACTAGTGTTGAAGCTGGTGATATTGTTGTAAGATCACACCAGTGTGGTCACAGACCTGTTATGCCATGATCTTGGTCCAATGGTCAGAATCATCCCAGATATGGCACAACATTATGGACACCTGACCTGAAGATGCTAGCAGGCCCCCTGAGCCTCAGGTGCTCCCCCACATATAGCTCTGGGCACCTTCGGTCATGGTCAAGTCCCCAACAAAAGCTGATGCATCAGCTGCAGTTGGCTGTAGTAAAACATATATCTCACCTGGGCTAACCCTCCAGCCTTGTTCCCTTAATACACTTGCTTAGATTAATTTTTCACATTAGTAAACTGGTACCTTTGTCCCCAAGAGATGTCAGATGAAAAAGCTTCAACACAAGATGCCTCTAGACTTATACACAGCACACACTGTTGGTACACAGGATGGAGAGAACAAGAGGCCTTTCACTGAAAGAAATGATGGCAGGCCACCAGCCATACAGTTCACCTGGTTCTTAGCTGGGCTTGCCCTGTGGCTGCTCCAGGAGGTAGTCACAAATCCACAAAGGTCAGCAGAAAGTCTCTTCTGTGAAACTCTGCCTCTATGATGTTTTTATTTTCTCTACAATTACCAGAAATTATATTATGATGCAGGAGCCAAATTATCTTTGTAGATTTCTAGGTGGAATTTTAATCACTTAATTAAAATACAGACTCATAATTTGTGTGTGTGTGTGTGTGTGAGAGAGAGAGAGAGAGAGAGAGGAAGAGAGAGACAGAGTTTGAAGAACTCTAAGATATTGCATACAATGCAATCTGGATTTCAATGAATACAGTTTCACTATTATATATTCCATGGAAGGTTAGAGGAACTCATGTCTAAGTTGAAGGTATGCACTTGCTGCATTTGTTATGACATTTAGCTTTAGTTTTCAGCTAGTAAAAAACTGAATCTACAAAGTGCAAAGAAGTAAAGATGGGTTAGTGGTGATCTGCACGTTAATGATAGAACAAAAGCTCTTCAAACCGCTAATCCTAGGAGTGCTAATGTGTGTTAAAAAATAAACTAATTAAAGTCACTTTTAAAACCATGTTAGTCCATTTCAGCACAGGACAATGAGTGGGAAAGAGACATTACTATTTAATTTATACTTTTATAGTAATGGATAATGAGGTTATCCTTTAATTGGCATATACATTTGTAAGCTATGTAGAACAACATTTCGAGGCAGGGGAGTGAGATATTTGGATCTCCATTTTACAGTAAAAGAAACTGAGGTTCAAAGCACTTAAGCGAATGATTTAAAATCGTGTGGCTATTAAATGACCGAATAGGGAAGTATTAAATGATTGTGCTGATAGGAACACATCTCCACATATCCATTCTACAGTTCATCAGTTCTGCTGAATTCTCAAAGCAGAAATGACAGGCATGTCTGCCTAAACTTTGAACTCATTGGCTCAGTGGGAACACCCAAGGAAATGTTCATTTATTTCACCTTATAGTAGTCTTATTTTCAAAGAATATGCAAGAGTCTGCTTCTCTTTTGTTATTTTTAATATGACTTTTCTTGCAGAATATTCTCAAGAAAATTAAGTGCACATAAAGTCAAGACTGGCAATGCAAGAAAGCCCCTTAAAGTGAATATTAGAAATCTTATGTGTAATTTTTTTAATGTGTTGGAACATGGACAAACTCTATCTCTGAAATTTCTGTGGAAAGCCAAAACAAATGACTTTTAAAGCAAATGTTTCCTCTATGTATCTAACTGCAAGGTCAAATTCTGTCTTAAAACAAGTGACCTCAATTACTTAATTCAACAAAAATTAGCAAAACCACAGAAAAGACAATAATGATCAGCTATAATTCCTGTCCTCAGGCACCTAGAACATTATGGGCTGTATAAGGCATTTGCATTATGAAGATGTGTTAGTGATGGTACTGTAAAAAATGCAACTTTTAGGAAAATTTCAATAATATTATCTAAATATTAAGAAAAGACATCATTATCTAGTCTTCCCCTGTACCAGGACATTGGGTTGCAGTGTAGCAGTGGGCTTTTTTGTGCTACTTCCAACTGCAGTGACATCAGAAAGACAAAAAGGCTCTTGGCGTGTCCTTTCTCTAGAAAGCAGAGGGAAAGGTGACTGAAACATGTGTCTCCCTCATAGAGTTGTCTGTGAAAATGCATACCTCTCTGGGGACTTAGATACCTTTGAAGACTACTACTCAATTTTCAGAAATGTCAGACCTGTGAAAAAAGAAGTTTGTGTATTTCTTCCCAATTTTGAACTGCTTCAGAAATCTTTCTACACTGTGATGCATGCCAATGATTGGCTTGTCTTTTAATTTTTTTAATTACAATGTCTTTTAAACTGAAATGTTATTATCACTTCTTATACTAATTAAAAATCCTATTGTTATAAATCTTTCAAACACAATAATTATACAATAATTACAATACTTATTGCATTTATTATAAGTTGTACAGAAGTAAACAAAATAAAAACCCACTTTCCTATCTAACCCCAGCTCTAGAAATAACCTTAGCTAATTGTTTAGTGTTTTATCTTTCCACTGTTTTTATTATTTTCTTTAAATATGTGTTTACATTATTAGAGATATATTTAATATATTGATCATTATAGAATCTGTAAAACATGTAATTCTTAACCAGATTAGAATCATGCTCTGTTGTATTGTTTTGTTTTGCTTATCATAATTTTTTACTAAATAATTTATTATCACTCTTGAAATTTTTATGTCACAAGTGATTACTTTTCTTTAGTGTGACAGGCTGATGAGTAAATGCAAACAATGTGACACTCTGCAGGAAACTTTGTTATTGGCACTTACCAACAGACCAATAGAAGTTGATCAAGTCTATAGTTGATTCCTCCTGAGCTGCTTTAAAAAGGTTGAATTAATAAGGAAAAATATTAGGATTTGTAGCTGAGACACTCAAGTTACCCAGTAACTTTGCTATTTAATTGAAGCCATGTGGACAGAAGCAGTAATGTATTTTCAAGCAAGCAGGTCCTAGGTGCAAGCAGAACGGAGCAGAAGTTTATACCTTAGAAGAGAAAGAAAAGACCTCATGGAAGTTTTCTGGACAGGTACTCCCCATTACAAAGTCATTGACATAACTATAAATAATTATTTTGCCAGATGTAAAAGATATATTTATTGAAGTAACAACATTTACAAAAGTTGGTTCAAAAACACTTCTAGGAACTGAGATATTTCAAATAGAAGTAATGCACAGCACCTAATCTGTTTCTAAATATAACAAAGTGCATAAGAATCATTCAATGAGTGTTAACTGAGCACTTACCACCTTTACTTGATTCTACCAGGAATTATAATAAGAATAAGACACGTCTGTTCAAGGACTTTTAAGTTTTACGAATGCTTTCACCTACAGTATTTCTTAGCAGCTATAATGGAGAGTGGACACTGTTACAGAGAGACGAAGCTCAGGCACTGAGTGACAAAACCAGAATGAGAAGGGGGCTATCACCTTGGAACCTGTATAGGAAGGACAGAAGTCTCCATTGCACAAGTTCTATCATGACCCCATCCCATGTCCTTGGAAAAAGTGCTAATACATCTTGTGACTTTTCTTGCTAGCTCAGATGCAGCCTTGGATTCCATTTCTACGTGCTCACTCCTTGGTTTTTGTATCCAACCAGTTACCTGTTTGCCAATCCTGTCTAATGCTCATTCCACTATGCCTTGTTGCTTCTGAAAAACATACAGTTTATTTTAGAGTAACAGACACTTGCAGTGCACTTCTTCTGTTCCAGGCATGGAGAGTTAAAGGTAAATAGGCTATGGTCACTCATCTAGAAAAGCTAGTAGGGCATGTCTTGGATGCTGGGCTAAAGTAGAAGAATGCACAGGGAGGACAAAGGGAGGCCCTAATCCAGCCTGAACTTCAAGGAAGACTTCCTGAAGGAGATGCCAGGAATTAAAAAAAAATGAGGGGAGAATGAAGTGTCAACGTTGATCTATCATGGCAGAGATCAGTGGAAATGTTTGTGATGTACACAGTAGGAAAAAATCAGATGTGGATGACTGGCTGGATGATAGTCACTGAGAAGGAAAATCAGCTCCAACGTAATAACAACATTAACTGATACCAAAAACCTGGTGTATCTGAACCCCATGCTGAGTACTCTAAGTGAATTATGTAGTTCTTATAACATCTCTATAAGATAATGCTATCATTAACCCCAATTTACAGATGAGGAAACGAAAATCCAGATCTATCTGCATTATCAAAGAAGAACTTATTGGGAGTGAAGAATCATAGACCAATAATGGAATCAGGGCAGCCCGTTTTTTGATGAACAGAGGAAGAAGTCTCCAAAAAGAAAGAAGGAAATTTCAGAGAGAACCAGGGTGGAATAGTGTCATAAAAGCCAAGAGAATAGAGAGTTCTAGGGAGCATGTTGTTAATAGTGAATATTGGCCAATATGGACATCAGCAGCAACTTGATGAAAATGGTTTTAATGGAATGCTGAGTCTCAGAGCCAGGTAATGATGGATTGAGGAATGGGAGTAATTGATACTGTTCAGAATGGATGGCTCTTCAGTACATTTACCTAAGGAAATAAGGAAAGACAGCAGTAGTTGGGGGAGACGGTGATCTGGAGTGGTTATCTTTTTGGATAAGAGAGACCTGAGCAGGCAGTCATGAGCTACATAATGACAGGGATACATTCCAATAAACATGCTGTTATGCAATTTTTGTTGTTGTTGTTGTAGGATCATGGTACTACCGAAAAGCTCTTAGATCTAGGCAAAACTTTAAAAATTACAGAGCAATTAGTATGCTGATAATAATTTGACTTCAGTTACCTCCAACAGGATTTTCCAGACTATTTACTGGGAATATGTGTCTTGTGACATTTTCAATAGGTGCCCCTGAGAGTAAAGTTGTCCTAGAGCAAACATATTAAAACATCATTGCATACATTCTCCTTTTAGAGACTCATTATATTTTAGCTGATAAAAGGCTCTAAGAAGAGCCTTCTGGATTGTCACTTGTGTAACTTTTTGGAACCCAGTACGACACCATTGGGAAACAGTAATTTCGTATTTGGCCATAGTGCCCTGAGAGCACCATGTCAGTGACCAGCAGATTGAGTCAGATGGTCTGAGGGGCCATCACTGGAAAGTGCTGGACATGAAGTGTTACATTCCCAGAGTGGATGGCAGTATCTGCCCACAGAACTTACAGTCAATGCTCTGAATTAAGGAAGGCTGTTCTTGTTTCCCCGAAGCTCTAACATGCCACCAAGGAGTGAACAGAATCCCACGGTAGTCACTGAATCTGAGGAGTCACTGCCAACAGGCACCATCGTTAAACAGGTCTACTTGAGGGACTTTCAGAAACTATAACTGACTATACCCCCAGGCCACTGAAGAGCTAAACGAAGTGACTATGGGATTCCCACAACCAACTGAGCTCAAGATATAACCCTAAAGTGAGAAAACACACAACAGGAAGTGACAGATCATGTCTGTACCGTACAGCCCGAACCCTGTATGCTCTGTCCTCAGTGTGTATGCCGAGTGTACTGACAGCGTTAGGCTCTCTTAGCAGGCTTCATGCAAAGTGAGTTCAAGGAGGTCGAGCTTTATCAAGATCTCAATTTCCAATTTGTCACAGAATACTATTAAACATTCTTTTACGTCTATACTTATTTTATCTTAAATAAACTTGGGTGCTGACTCATTTTGCAGTCCATTTAGGTTTAAATATTCCATTTCACTAACTATTAATAGTAAAATTGATATTCTTTTTAGTTAATAGGATGCCATTAGTGCAATCTACTAACTTGTGGCTAGTAAGTACCTCCTAAAAACTGTAGTCATGTCACTGTGCAAGGGTCCCCGAGTGTCATCAGTTTGTTTTGATTTGCAAGTGGTGATGCATTGTCTGTGAGCACTCCAGCTTTTCTCACACCACAGCTACCTCACTTGCCAAATGTGGGAATGATCCTTTGTTCACATTAATTGAAAACGACGTCCTTATTCATCATATGCAATTTTTTTAGTCATTAAAATTCTGTCCAAAGCCTATCCAACTGAGGGGAATGACTGAATAATACCTGGGGCCTGTTAACCTATTGTTATTAGCCTTTTGTTTTATCCTCCTGAGATGAGCAGAAACAGGAACTCTGATGTTCAAACTTTGTCTTTGATTCTGCACTCAAAATGTAACGCTAGAGCAAGTATGTTCATAATCTAGAAACATATTTTTGAACTAACTTACCCAGAAAATGTCTAGAGTCTTTCATTTCACTTGAAGCTATAAAGATTGACTATATTCCCATTGGAAATATTAACTTTTATGATAAATGTTTCTTTACCTAGTTACTTGTACCTGTATAAGTATATAGTTGAGCAACTGTGCAGTGCAATTGATTAAGATAGTGAGCTGGGATTCACTTCTGAAAGTAAAAATCTTTAGAAATAAGTCTGGGTCTGAATTATGCTGCCAGTCATTACCTGGATTAAGATGCGGCTACAGGCTGTGTCTGTTTCATGTCTTCTTTTTTCCTTGTGACCTTCTGAGAAGTAGTAAAAAACACATTAAAATAATTTATATTAGATGTCAAAAATGTGTTTTACTTTTTTTATAATAAAGGTTTCCATCCCTTTGATTAAATTTATGCTTATATTTGACGCTTTCTGGAGGTACATAAATTCGCATGACAGGGAAAGTCCACACATTCACAGTACCCAGGGCTGGGCTGAGCTGAATTTGGACACATGACATAAATAAAAGTGGTTTTACGTTTCACCTTCATCTGGTAGGTGAGCACTCCACCTTTTCTTGTGAAACATAATCGGTTGTGACATGGCAAAATTAGATCCTGGCTATTTATTATCTTCTGAAATCAAACCCCATAACTGGGAAAGCATGTGGTAGGTCTGCTGGGGCAGCTTGCATGCAGAGAGGAAAGGGGGGCTTTCCAGTTTTATAATCTCAAGGTGATTTTCTCCAACATCTCAAGCATTTTAATTAATTACTCTGAAAGATTGAGTAAATTATTGTTTGAATACTTTATGGCATTACATGTTAACATTTCAAGGACAAAGTGCTGTACTTTGCTTTTCAACAATGCCTCGTCTGTCAGAATATATCTTTCAAATTTATGTAGTTTGCGGCAGAGTAAAGGGGGAACAGACCTGGAGTCCTGTGAATTATTAGGTGACACCAGAGTCAAATGTGATCTATCTGACAACAAAAGAAATATTTATCGAAATCTGATTTCCAGTTAGAAATTAACAAAATTAATAGTGAAACCGATTTGCTGCATTTCCTCAGAACACGTGATATAAACTTAGCTTTTTTGATGAAGTTCTTCTGATTTTTTACTATTAACACTTGGCAAATATGAAAGGCTAAGCACATGCCTTCAAATCAAAACAAAACAAATTTCATGAAAATGGTCTGGGGCATGCCAGTTTCACCCAGGGAACCATGCTTCACAAAGTTTATTGTGAGAGCTGTGGTCTTACGCTTATGCTTACAGATTAAATGTATTTCAGCTTGAATATCAAAATCTTTGAGTATATATATATATATGTATATATATATATATATATATGAAAAAATCATTCTTCAGCTTGCCAAAAGCTTCCCTGCTGAGTTTGACGAAGTCTGTTTAAATGTAGAAAGTGCATAATATGTCATAGGCTGTTTAGCTGATATTTGTAACCACTAACAAGCTTCTCTGCAGATATAATCTTTCTCCGTAAGGGCACTCAACCTTTTACAAACTTCATCCTACCATCAGTAGATTAGATTAAGTCCCCATTTACTGCATCATATTAATATTTTCAGTGGCACACTAATCCAAGAAATAAATGTGTCAGTTTCTATGGCTACATTGTAATGGGCATAGCCATCAGAGAGTGCCTTAAGGCCACATAAAAGACTTAATGTACAGATTGAATAGAAGCACATTATTTATTACGAAGCTATCAAACCGAGAAATTTAGCGATCTCATTTTTTAGATTTGCTCATTTGACCTGGGCCAATTTGCCTGACTGATAATATTGAATATTTAGTATCACAATATTTTTACAGTTTTAAGAATAGTGTTTCAGGCTAATTTGATTCAGAACACTTTGTTGAATTGAATGATTTTATGTCCCCAGAATGTTACTCATACTTCTTTTTTAGTTTTAATGACTTAAAATTTAAGGCATAAGGCCGTTTATAATACTGAAGAGGGGATTCTATGTAACAAAAATAATAACAGAGAGATGGAAACAAACCTTTTTGACCTGATTCTGTCATCTGCAGGTTGGGAGACATAAAAACAGGGGTGGAGTTGGGGCATGGAGTAATGTGCTCCCCAAGACTCCCCACAACCCAAGAGTCAAACAAGGTTTTATTCTCTATGAGTTTTGGTGGTATGGTTTGATTCACCCTGAAAATTGTAATGAGAGACTCAGAAGAAGAAAGGTTTGTAGAGAAAGAATTTTCTCAATCTGTTTCTCCCAAACCTCACACCCTCCTCTTCCTTTTTATAAGAAGAGAAGTGTAGGGGTCACTTGCTTAAGTACAAGAAGCTCTGTGTCAACACCAAACCTGGTGCCTCCTTCAGTATGTTTATATTTGAGCTGAAAATGAAATTGAAAATAATGTCAAGTTTGTTATTTGGTATTATACAATTAAAAAAATCTAACGCTTTTAACTGGATTAAATTTTTTTTAAGTAAATGTGAACAAATGCATTTAGAAGTTGAATGCGTACTCTGGTTGCTGGTAGCCAAAAAGTATAATATTTAGATATGACTGTTTCTCATAGAGTCATTCATTCATTGAACCATGGACATAAAAATTGAGAGGACTGCTTTCTATCAGGTGCAGTAGAAGAATCTCTCTTAGGTCAAGTCTATGGTGTATCAGGGGGAGCCTGAAATGTTTTAGGCAGATGTGGAGGGCCCACTTCTGACTATTCATTTTCTTATGCTTCTTTTCTTGGTTTGTTTCTTTATTATTTGGCATAGTTGCTTTAAACAGATGTAAAATTTGGAGTTACTACTAGAGTATTCATTGGCATATCTGATTACATCTATACTTGTCATTACATTTGGCAAAGTATATTTTAGTATGGGATTTGGAGAGAGAATATTTAAAATTTATGGGTATTTTATGGTGTTGTAAAAATCTGTTAAAAGACAAAATGACTTTTTTAAATATTCTTTTGTACTTTCTTAAACAGCTACTAATAACCACGTAGACTGTCACGTTGACAAAATCTGCCATTTCTAGACTTCCGCATGTCAATGAAACAGTGTCAGAAGCCAGAGGGAAGAAAAGAAAGACTTTGCAGAACATACTATTGCCTTTAACCGAGTCCTCCCGATCTATCAAAATCTTAAACTTTATGTTCTGGAAAAGTCCATTTCCAACAAATCAAAATAACCCTTCTGACAACATTTTATTGGCATCAATGGGAAGGAGAAGTAAAAGATTTTACTAGTAGGTTGCTTAAAGTTGAGAACAGATAGAAAGTTGTTACCTAAGAATTAATTTGAAATAAAATGCCTGCATGCATGGGTATACTTTTATTTCATTGGAGAATGTTACCTGTCCTGCCATTAAAAAGTGGCTGACACAGACTTTTATGACAACTTTCCAGCCCAGTATTAACACAATCATCCTCTCATTTTTCTAAGAAGAGAAGAAGGGCTCTTTGTTCTTTAGAAAAAACACATATCTCTATCTTTTTCTTTGTCTTCATAGTATTTGGTTTATATTCTGACAATACAAATATAATATTTAAGGCTCCTTTCAGAATTCAAGGTGTACTTTAAAGTAAATATATACTTTTATAAACCTTGTGAATACAGTAAGTATTTTAGTAAGAACATTCTGTGGGCTACTCGTATTGAAAGTTACTTAAGCCTGTGAGTAAAAGAAGTGTTTTCTACCATAAAATTTCTTTATAGCATGAGCTTAAAAAATATTATATGTATTATAGACCCAAAACATTGAGTATAGTGTTGTTTTCATAAAAACCTTCACATGGCAACAAGTGTCTTCTGAATTAACAGATTTCAATTTGCAGTTGAAGTTAGAAATATGAGGGTTCTTTTTCTATTCTGCTACTGAGCTTTGTTTCTGAATTTAGAAGGAGTAAGTGCAAATAGATTCTTGTAGTGGAAAATGCAAAGGAAATTTCTACAGCATTTTGCCCCCGTGGTTCCTACAACAGTGAGTTATCGCTTCTCTGTCCCGTGGTCATTAATAATGACAGATGCACATGGTGCAGAGTTCACCTACATTATTGTCAGTAACGGGGCTGGCAAGAGAATATTTATTACAAGAGGAGGAGGGACAAAGAGACATGATGTTGAAACAGAAGACGAGCAAAGTTCAGCTGTTTTTTTTTTCTATTGAAATAAAATATCATCATTCTCTAAGCTTTTTTAATAGCATTGATTTCAAAGCACTCTTACTGCAAATATATTTCATCTCCATAAATGTTTTTTGTAGTGTTGATTTAAAAACAGAAATGCTCAACATTCTTTTTAATTTTATTTTTTCAGTAAACCTACTAACCAAATATATTGAGAAAATGTTAAATATTATTTAATGTATTAATAGGAGGGTGGTTTGATTAAAGTTCCCTTTCCCCTCCCCCCTCCCATGATATACAGAACTGAAGAGGATTTAAAATAGAAACAGCAAGCATTTAAATACTGATTTGAAATTTTGCTTAAATAGATATTATAATAAGATATATGTTCCAAGAGGAAGAGTTTACAAAGTACATTTGTGTAGTCTCCCCTTGCTTCTCTCCCTCCCTTTTCATTCCTTCTTTGCTCTGCCCTACCCCTCACCCCCCACCCCTTTCAAATTTTAGCCTATTAAGACAACTATACTTGGAATTCCTTTCCTGAGTTAGTCTGTTGATTGTCCATTGAGGTACAAAGGAAAGCCTGTCCTTGGAGTCAGGTTTGCTCTGCCTCCCCACACTCCCCCACCCCCATCCACAGCAGCAGAAGTCCAGAAATAGCCTCCTCAGTGCAAATCTCTGACTGGTTGAGAATTCTTTTTAAAAAAAATGATGAAGGGGGTGGGGTAGGGAGAAATGAAATTAGATGAATGTGAGGTTCTTTTCCTCCCCAATTTCAGAATAAAGGAAGGAAAGAGATGAGGGACACAGCTTCCTTCTGCCATTGATTTATAGATAAATAACAAATCCACGAGTGTGGAGTTACACAAATGAAGATACACTGAGAGAAAACTTACAGGCTATTTTTATCAGCTGACAGAACTTTCAAAATGATTAAGAACAATTGTAATTTTAAGGAAGATGCAGGCTAGGGTGTGGCACAAGGTACTGTAGGTGTACTGAAAATTTTAGATTGCATTTTTTTAGAGAAAAATCTATACCTTGCTCATTTTCCTATTCCCTTTACAACAAGCATTGTACCTGCACCCAGAAGGCACTAAATATATGTGTTTCAAGTATGTATGAAGAGTAGAGATGTATAAGACACAGGCATTAATTAATTAATTTTAATTAAAATTCATGTGTATGAATATATTTTAAGACAGTGATAGTGGGGTACTCATGCTGTTTGCAATAAAAGCCCCAGTGTTGGTTTTAAGGAGATTTCACAGTGCTGAAACCTCTCATCTCGTGGCCTCAGGAATAGGGTTTGGCCAAACTGACCCACTGAGAAGTGATACTGTCAATTCACAGATTCACTGTGGAAGGTACTCTTCAAAAGCTGACTTTACAGAAATTAGTGGTTCTTTAATTTCAGAAAAGAAATGAATATAAGTCTTTTCCAAATTAGAACCAAAACAAACAAATAAAAAGTGTTACAAATAAAATTAAACTGATTTTATGAGCCTATCAAATGATATTAATAAGAGTAGGGCAAGATTAGAACTCCACTAAAATGATGTTGCAGTTTTAAAAAGCTCTCCTCAGATAACTCAGAATGAATTAAATCACTGCTTTAGTTGACTGGAAACATTCAAATCAGAGAACCAAATTATAACTGATTTTTTTATTATTATGACTCAAGGTAAAATAATTTTATCTCTTCTTCCCTTTATAAATATTTAATGATCCAATGTAAATTGTGGGAAAATGGAAACACAGACATTTTTGGTGAAGGTGTATGACAATAGCCCTGGAAAGCCTGCCACTCAGTATTTGATTTTTTTCAAGTAACTCCCAATTGTCAGTTATCTATGGCTTTTTAAAAACAGGATGGAGTTAACTGTTACTCCTCTGCCTTAATTTTATCCACTCCTTCACTGTTGCTTTGAACATGATACCGAAGGAAGCTAGTTCCTTCTCCCGCTGACAAGTCACAGTTACTACAGCTTTCCCAAGTAACATGATCAATACCTTCCAAGGTGTTTTATTCCACTTTCCTTAGATGTCATACAAAGACACTTTTTCAAATGCTGCTTCTCATAGGCTCTGAATGATGCTCTGAACTCGCAATCAAAATGTGAAAGTTAAAGCCACCAGAGACACGTAAAGTTCGTCTTCTGTTTCACATAACAGAAATATAGAAAACCTTAAGCAAATGAGTATGTATTCCTTAGGGAATCGTTGGAGTCTTGTGTAGGAGCCATACCTAAATTTTTTCTATTTCACAACTCGTTCGTGCTGTGATCCTGAATTAATTTGAAAACTCCCTTTCTACGCAAGAATGAAACTTCTCCCATTTAAAAACCTCCCATGAGCACTGCCAAATACAGTGCATAAAGAGTTATGATTCCCACCAGCCCACAGGTGAGTTCCGCCCAGGAGGTAGGGCTGCGTCCCCGGCTCTGTGGGGAGGAGTGATGGTCAGAGCTTCCCATCACACTGCAGAGAGAGGGGCTCTTCATGCCACTTGCTTGCCATCCCTGTCCTGTCACAAAGTGGCCCGTGAAGTAAGTGTACAGTTGTGAGTATGCAAAGTACGGAGTTTAGTCTTTTATTATTATTTATTAATTACTATATTCTTTCTATACAAGCAACTGTAAGCCTACTTTTGTTAACCCCTATGTAGCACAAGTAGAATTGTGCCTTATGATTCTTGGTCATAGTACAAATAGTTTTCATAATTTACTGTTTGTGTGGATAATACTTTTGGCTTCATTTCCTTTATTTCTTCATTTATTTTGTCCTTGCAGCAGTGTATGCATCTGCAAGTACAACTAAGGCTGCACCCAAAGCAGCAAGCTGCCACTTCCTATGCACAACATTTGTCTTATCATGAATTAGGAGGCCACAATGATTATTCTAAAGACAGAGTTGCCAGACTTTCAATTGCCTCTATTCTTTATAGTCCAATAAATACATTTCCTTTTTTAATAACACATTTTCTACATCATAGTCCTTAGCAAACAGGAAAGAATCAATAAGTATTGAACTTCATTCAGCATCAACCACGTAAATAAAATATCTGTTGTGTAGGCTCTTAGCCTGGAAAAGCCTTAGTCTTTCATCAAGGCTATCTGGAACCTTCAACTCCCACCAGGAGGGAGTGAGTGCAGGTGCTGTTTTCTGTACCAGAAAAGTAATTACATGTATCTTGATATATGCATCATGCTTTTCCTGGTCATGTTCCATTTCGGAAGTGAGTGGCCTTGCACCAACAAACTTTCTGATGCAGAATTGAAGGAGTTCTAAAGAATAGGCAACAGCCCTGGCTGGTGTGGGTCAGTGGATTGAGTGCCAGCCTGTGAACCAAAGTGTCTCCAGTTCAATTCTCAGTCAGGACACATGCCTAGGTTTCAGGCCAGGTCCCCAGAAGGGGGCACTCAAGAGGCAACCTCACAGTGATGTTTCTCCAGTGTGTAAATTTCACCAGTGTGAAAATTCACGTTCAGCTTTATAGTCAAAGCCAGAGTTAAGAAGCATCAATCAGACAAAGATCCTCCCATATTATCTTTCCTGTCTCTTTGACACTTCCCTGTAGTGAGAATCTGCTATATCATTGGATGGCTTATCTTAGTTTTCGTTGATGAATGACTGTAATTTTTACTTCTTCAGTAGCTTTTCCTAATCAATGCCTTACAGTGTGACTTTTACTTCAAATTTCCTACTGTATGCTTTCTTTTATTTATTGTTTATTCTATTACAGTTGTCCCAATTTTTCCCTTTTGCCCCCCTCCACCCAACCACCCTTCTCTCCCATAGTTAATCCCCTCTCCATTGACAATGTCCATGAGTCATTCATACATGTCCTTTAACTAATCCATTTGCCTTCCTTCCTTCATTCTCCCCCTTCTTCCTCCCCTCCTACAGCTATCAGTCTATTCCATGTTTCCATGTCTCTGATGTCTCTGGTTCTATTTTCCTCATTAGTTTATTTTTTAGATTAGATTAGATTCCAGTTATAAGTGAGGTCATATGGTATTTTTTTTTGCCAATTAGCTTATCTCAGTTAGCACAATAGTCTCCAGTTCCATCCATGCTCTTGAAAAAGGTAGAATTCCTTCTTTCTTTTAGCTGTATAGTATTTCATTGTGTACATGTACCAGTTTCTAATCCACTTATCTACTGATGGGCACTTGGTAGATTTCTAACACTTGGCTGTTGTAAATAGTGCTGCTATGAACAGAAGGATGCATAAGTTATTTTGAATTGGTGTTTCAGGATTCTTAGGGTATATTCCCAACACTGGAATCGCTGGGTCATAAAGCAGTTCCATTTTTATTTTTTTGAGTAAAATCCATACTATTTTTCAGTGGCTACAGTGGTTGACCGGTCTGCATTCCCTCCAACAGTGCTCTGGGATTCCCTTTCTTCCACATCCTTGTCAGCACTTGTTGTTTGTTGATTTGTTTATGATGGCCCTTCTGACAGGTGTAAGGTTATGTCTCATAGTGCATTTAATTTGCATCTCTCTGATGGCTCATGATGTTGCACATTTTTTCATAAGTCTGTGGTCCATCTGTATGTCCTCCTTGAAGAAATGTCTATTCAGGTCCTTTGCCTATTTTTTAATTGGATTGTTTGCCTTCCTGGTGTTGAGTTATATGAGTTCTTTATATATGTTGAAGATCAAACCCTTGTCCAAGGTATGATTGACAAATATGTTCTCCCTCACAGTCAGTTCCCTCTTCATTTTGATGAAGGTTTCTTTAGCCATGCAAAAACCTTTTAATTTGATGTAGTCCCATTTGTTTATTTTTTCCTTGCCCTAGGAGATATATTGGCAAAAATATTGCTACATCAGATATCTGAAATTTTACTGCCTATGTTTTACGCTAGGACTCTTATGGCATTATGACTTATATTTAAGTCTTGTATCTATATTGAGTTTATTCTAGTGTATGGTGTAAGTTGGTAGTGTAGTTTCATTATTTTGCATGTACCAGTCCAGTTTTCCCAACAACATTTATTGAAGAGACTGTTTTTACTCCATTGTATTCTTGTGCCCCCTTTGTCAAATATTAATTGACCATAGATACATGGGTATATTTCTGGGCTTTCTCTTCTGTTCCATTGATTTATGTGTCTGTTTTATGCCTGTACCAGACTGTCCTGATTACAGTGGGCTTGTAGTATACTTTTATATCAGGTATTGTGATATCTCTTATTTTGTTTTTCTTTCTCAGGATGACTGAGCTATTTAGAGTATCTTTTGGTTCCATATAAGTTTTTAGAATATTTGTTGTAGATCTGTGAAATATGCTATTGGTATTTTAATAGGATTTGTGTTAAATCTATAGATTGTTTTGGGTAGTATTGACATTTCAATGATGTTAATTCTCCCAATCTGTGAACAGAGTATAGGCTTCCATTTATTTATGTCTTCCTCAGTTTCTTTCCTCAGTGTTCTATAGTTTTTCAATACAAGTCTTTTACATCCTCAGTTAAATTTATCCCTAGGTACTTTAGTTTTCTTGTTACTATAGTAAATATGATTTTTTCTTAGTTTTGCTTTCTGATAACTCATTGTTGGTGTACAAGAATGCCATCAATTTCTGAATATTGAGCTTGTATACTGCTACTGTACCAAATTCACTTATTAGGCTATTTTTTTGGTGGAGACTATAGGGTTTTCTATGTATGCCATCATGTTGTCTGCGAATGACAGTTTTACTTCCTCTTTCCAATTTGGATGCCTTTTATTTTTTTTCTTGTCTAATCACTGTGGCTAAAACTTCCAGCACTATGCTGGATAAGAGTGATAAAAGTGGAAGCCCTTGTCTTGTTCCTGATCATAAGGGAAACATTTTTAGTTTTTGCCCATTGAGTATGATGTTGGCTGTAGGTCTCTCATATGTGGCCTTTATTATTATGTTGAAGTGTGCTGCCTCTATTCCCACTTTGCTGAGTGTTTTTGTCATAATTGGGTGCTGGATTTTGTCAAATACTTTTCAGCATTATTGATATGATCATGTGATTCAGTATTTCATTTTGTTTATGTAATTTCTTATGTTTATTGATTTGTGAATGTTCTACCACCCTCTCATCTCTGGAATAAATCCCACTTGGTCATGATGTATGATCTGTTTACTGTATTGCTGGGTCTGGATTACCAATGTGTTGTTGAGGATTTAACATCTATATTTATCAGAGATATTGGCCTGTAATTTTCTTTCTTTGTTGTGTCTCTTACCTGGTTTTGGAGTTAGGATAATACTGGCCTCATAAAAAAGGACTTTAGGAGTCTTCCCTCTTCTTAAATTTTTTGGAATACTTTAGAAGGATAAGTGTTAGTTCTTCTTTGAACGTTTGGTAAAATTTGCCTGTGAAGCCATCTGGTCCAGGGCTTTTGTGTATTGGGAGTTTTTTAATTACTGCTTCAATTTTGCTAGTTGTCATCTGTCTGTTCAGGCTTTCTGCTTCTTCTTGATTCAGTTTTGGGAGATTGTATGTCTTCAGAAATTTGTCCATTTCACCCAGGTTGTCCACTCTGTTGGCATATAATTATTCATAGTAACTTCTTAAAATCCTTTATGTTTCTGTGTTACTGGTTGTTACTTCTCCTCTTTCATTTCTGACTTTATTTATTTGGGTCCCCTCTCTTCTTTTCTTGAGGAGTCTGGTTAAAGGATTGTCTATTTTGTTTATGTTTTCAATGAACCAGCTCCTGGATTCATTTATTCTTTGGATTATTTTTTTAGTCTCTATGTCATTTAATTCTGCCCTGATCTTGATTGTTTCCTTTCTGCTACTTGCTCTGGGCTTTGTTTGTTGTCCTTCTAGTTCTTTTATATGTAAGGTTAGGTTGTTTGAGATTTTTCTATCTTCTTTAGGTAGGCCTGTATTGCTTACAGGTTTGGGGTTGTTGTATGTTCATTTTCACTTGTTTCCAGATACTTTTTGATATCTTTCCTGATCTCATTGTTAATCCATTCATTATTTAATAACATGTTATTCAGTCTCCATGTATTTGAATGTTTCTGAGTTTTTTCCTTGAGCTTGGTTTCCAGTTTCAAACAATTGTGATCCAAGAAGATGCTTGATATGATTTCATTTTTCTTGAATTTGTTAAGGCTTATATTGTGTCCTACCATGTAATCTATCTTTGAAAATGATCCATGTGTCTTTGAAAAGAATGTATTCTTTGCTTCTTTGGGGTGAAATATTCTACAAATATCAATTAAGTTCATTTAATAAGAGGATCCTTCACTGCCACCATATCCTTGTTGATTCTTTGTTTGGATGATCTATCTATTTTTGCTAGTGGGGTTTAAAATCCCCTATTATGACTGTATTGCTGTTGATTTCCTTCTGAAAGTCCTCCAAGATTTTCCTTATGCATTTAGGTGCTTGTATGTTAGGTGCATATATATTTATAAGGGTTATATTCTCTTGTTGGGCTACTCCCTTAAGTATTAAGTATTATGACCTTCATTGTCTCTTATTTTGGCCTTTGTTTTGAAGTCTGTTTTGTCTTATATAAGTATTGTTACCCCACCTTTTTGTCCATGTCCATTTGTTTGGTATAATTTTTTGCATCCCTTCACTTGAAGCCTGTGTATATATTTTGTTCACAGGTGGATCTCTTGTAGACAGCATATATGTAGGCTGTGTTTTCTTATCCATTCAGCTATCCTATGTCTTTTGATTGGAGCATTCAACCCATTTACATTTCAAGTTATTATTGAGAGGTATTTATTCATTGCCATGTTCCTTTTGTGCCTGTGTTCCTCTCTCTCTCTCTCTCTCTCTCTATTTTTCTCCTTCTCCTTCCTCTCCTTCTCTTTTCTCTCCTTCTCCTTCCTCTCCTCCCCCCTCCTCCCCTCCCCTCCCCCTCCCCCTCTTCTTCTTCTCCTCCTCCCCCTCCCCCTCTTCTTCTTCTCCTCCTCCTCCTCCCCCTCCTCCTCCTCCTCCCCCTCCTCCTCCCCCTCCCCCTCCCCCATTTAGCATCTGCTCTCTGTTGCAATGCTGGTTTGCTGGAGATGAACTTTTTAGCTTTTTTTTTGGGGGGGGGGGGAAGCTCTTTATTTAGTCTTCCATTTTAAATGAGAACATTGCTGGATAGAGTAGTTTTGTTTGCAGGTCTTTGCTTTTCATTTCTTGGAATATTTCATGCCATTTCTTTTTCACTTGTAGTGTTTCTGCTGAGAAATCAACTGATAGCCTTATCAGGGCTCCCTTGTATGTTACTAGCTGCTTCTCCCTTGCTGCCTTTCAGACTCTCTGTCTTTAAATTTTGCCGTTTTAATTTATGATGTGTCTTGGAGTGGGCCTCCTTGTATTCATCTTGATTGGGACCCTTTGTGCTTCCAGAACTTGTGTGACTTCTTCCCTCACTAAGTTAAGGAAATATTCTGTCATTATTTTTTCAAACAGGTTTTCTATCCCTTGCTCTTTTTCTTCTCCTTCTGATATTCCTGTGATCCAGATGTTATTATATTTCATGTTGTCCTAAAGCTCCCTTAAATTCTCCTTATTGCTTTTGAGTCTTTTTTCATTTTGTTCTGACTGGATGTTTTTTTTTGCCTTGTCTTCTAGCTTACTGATTCAGTCTTCTTCATCTAACTAGATTTTAATTCCTTCTAGTGTATTCTTCATTTCACATATTGTATTCTTCATTTTCTCCTGGTTCTTATTCATAGTTTTGATGTCCTTTTGCATGCTGATGTAATTCCTACTAAGTTCCTTGTAACTCCCATAAAGTTCCTTGTAGTTATCACTGAGTTCCTTGAGCATCCTTATAATCATTTTTAAGCTCTATATCTGATAGTTTCCTTGCCTCAATTTCATTTAGCTTTTTTTTTCTGGGGATTCCCCCTTTCTTTTCATTTGTGGGTTGTTTCCTTGTCTCCTTACTTTAGGTGACTTTTTTGTTTGTTTCTGTGTGTTAGATTGCTCTGCATTGACTCCCTGTGTTTCAGGGTTGCCTTTTCTAGTAGGAGTTCTGTGGGACTCAATGGTGCAGTCTCTTTGATCTCCTGATATGGGTGCTCTAGAAATGCTCTTTATTCAGTTTTTGTGGGCTCATTTGTTGTACTTGCATTTTGATTATTGATGGCTCATTCATTAATGAGTTCTCTGGTTGGCTGACTGAGAATCAAAACTCCCACCACATCTTGTATATTGTTACAGATGCTGGCAGAACAAAGCAAAACTACCCAGAAAACCAAACCTACACCAGCAAAAATATCCCCTACCACATCAGCAATATCAACAGCAAATGAGCAAAGATTAATAAAGGTTGAAAGAGATTAATAATATTATAAGATAGGGACCTGGCTGGTGTAGCTCAGTGGATTGAGTGCCAGCCTATAAACCTAAGAGTCACCGGTTTGATTACCAGTCAGGGTACATGCCTGGGTTGCAGGCCAGGTCCTCAGTAGGGCACATGTGAAAGGCAACCACCCACTGTTATATCTCTTGCTCTCTTTCTCCCTCCCTCCCCCTCTGTCTAAAAATAAATACATAAAGTATTTTTTAAAAAAGAATATTATTAGATAGAAAAAAGAATATAAGATGAATAAAGGAAGGAAAATGATTTTTAGAGGGAAGAGGAGGAGAAATAATGAAGGTAGGGAAAAGAAACAAGGCAAAGAAAGGGTGAAAGTAAAATTTAAAACATAAGTAATGCAGGGAAGGGAGATGGCACAATGAAGAAAAGAGAAAAGCATATATGAGGTTTGAAATAAAATAAAAAAGAGTGAACCAATAGGAAAAAATTGAAGAAAGACCACAACAGGGTAAATAATTATGACAAATGAGCAAAAAGAAATAAAGGTGAAAAGAGAATAAGAATGTTATAAGAAAGAGTAAAGAAAATATGAGATGTCTACAGTAAAGAAAAATGATTTTGAGAGGCTAGAGGGTGGAAAAACATTAAGAGAAAAAATAGAACCCAGGATAAGAAGGGGAAAAAATAAAATTTCTTACTCAAATAATAAAGGACAGGAGGAAGGCAAAATGGAGTAAGACTGTAGGAGAGTAACCCATGACATTTGAAATTAAAAAATAGTAAACAACTAGGAATAAAATTAAATAAAAATAGCCATAACTGCAATATACATGCCAAACAAGCAATAATTAATAAATGTGGAAAGAAAACAATAATATTTTAAAGAAATGAAAAAGAATGTGAGCTGGCTAAAGGGAAGAAAAACAATTTTGAGAAGATCATTTTGGGAGAGGATCTCCTCCCCAGGAGAAACAGTAAGAGTAAGGAATAGGAACAAGGTCTAGAAAGGGGGGAAATAAAATTTAAAATAAAAATAAGAAAAGGAAGTAAGAAGGCAAAATGAAATAAGATGAGGGAAGGGTACAATGTGAAATTTGAAATAAAAATAAAATTAAAAACAAACAAATAAAAAGAATAAAAAATAAGACAAAAACGGTGAATTAATTGGAATACAATTGAAGAAAAAGAAAAAATGTTATAAGGGTATGCAAGAGAAAAATATAACACAAATACTGAGGAAGAATGAGGTGGAATTTGTCTCAACAGAGTTTGGTATTTGCCTTCTGTCTTCTCCTTCTGGATGTACCTCTGGCTTTTTATCAGCTTAAGGTCCAGGGGTGGGTCATCCAACTTCTGGCAGCACTGCATGTACCACCTACACCTGCCTCTAGAGGGGTTTTCTTTGCAATTGGGAGTGTGGAACCCCTGGGTCTCCCCAGGGAGGTGCTGTTCTGCATTCTGGGAAAATTGTGGGGGTGTTTTCCTGCCCCGGCACTGCCCATTTTGATCTGTCCTAGCTTCTTTCCTTATTTCCAATAACGTATACTTCTGATGAACTACCTATCCATTTCAAGGGAAGGGACAATCTATGTAAGAGGGTCAGCTCCTTCCTGCTTGGTGCTGATGGCAGCTCTGTGTGAGAGCGAAAGGTGGGTGGGGCCCTGGTTATCCCTTGCTGCACCAATTTCTGATCTCCCTGACTTGATGGCCTTAGTGGAATAGGGCCCTAAGGAACCAGTGTATTTTGTCTCCCTGAGAGAAGTTCAAAATGGGCCCTTTTGGAGTTTCTCTTCCTGTCTTTCTCCTGCGAATATGCACTCTGCAGGGGGTTCTTGAGCCTGGCCTGACTCTTATGCAGAGCTTCCTGGATGGATCTGGTGTTTACAATCCTGCAGGAGGCAGGGGCTAGGTACATCCTTCCCATCCTAGAAGTTTGAACTCTGCCAGGGAAGGGCGGTCTGCCTGACTGTAAATAATCTCAGGTGCTCAACTCTTGCCCCTCTAATTTCCAGCCCACTGTCCTCACTGTAGACACAGTCACAAACTTTCCATCTTGCATAGCCCCCATCTTACTAGCTGCATGGAACTGGGACCCAGAAATCCCTTTGCTGTGCAATTTTCTGATCCCCCTGCAAAGCTGTATTCAGTGGGGTGAAACTGAGCTTTCGATCTTGTTCCTTTGCTGTCAAGGCAGCTGCCCCATGTGCAGCTGCCCAGCATGCTTAAGCTCCCCTTTTAAAAAATCTGCCTTTAGTGCCCTCACTGCTATGTGGAGTCACTGTCCAGTTCTCTGCACACACCACCTCTCCAAAAGGCCAAAATTTCTGAATGTCATGGCTGGCCACGACCTACTTCCACCATAGCCAGGTGTGGCCTCTGATCATTTTGGGAGATAGAGTCCCTCTCTCTCTCAGGCTGGCATTTGGCACTGAAGCTATGAACATGCACCTCACTGTGTATGTATAGCTTGGAGCTCCCTGACTCTGTTATCCTCCCAAGTCTCTCCCAACCAGGGTCAGGGGTTGCCTGCACAAGACTGAGGCCCCCTGCCCTGGGAGGGGAGGAACCACAAAGTTGTGACTTCTGACTAGTCTGCTGGTACAGGTGCATGGGGTTTTTACCCTTCAATTTATAAAATCTTGTTCCTACCCATTGTGAAGGGTCTTCTGTACTCCTTGGCCTCAAAACCTATCAGCTAAGATTCTGTTGATTGTTCAGGTTATTTATTGGAACATCAGCCAAGAATCTTAAGCTAGCGTGCTTTCTCAGACAAACATTGAGTTCTTCCAGTCAAGTCATTTTTATCCTTGCTAGCTTCTCATGGATATGTGTTGCACACTGGACATCTTTCTCCTTGTAAGATTCTTCTCCCTCAGTTGACATACCTTGCTCTCTCAGACCTCCTGAACTCTTCAAACTTCTTTCTCCCCTTCACATGGACCCTTCATGACCCATTCATGTTGGGTAAGCCATTTAACTTGACTCTTGTTAAAGAAAAATAATATTCTGAATCTTGTCAAAATGATAATGAAGACTTTATTCAAGGGTATTGCACCCTGGCTGGGTGGTTCAGTTGATTGAAGCATGGTCCCATACAGCAAAAGGTCATGGGTTTGATTCCTGGTCAGAGCAAATACCTAGGTTGCATGTTGGTTCCCCAGGTTGAGGTACATACTTCGGGCAACCGTGCGCTGGAGTCAACTGGTCAATGTTTCTCTCTTTCTCTCTCTCTCTTTGTTTCTCTCCCTTCTTCTCTCTAAAATCAATAAACATCCTCAGGTGAGGATTTTTTTTAAAGAGTATTGCAATATGTGGTGTCAAATTGTTGCAGTAGGGGAGAGAGATCAGGCTCAACTCTGAGTGCAATAAGAATAAGTGGGGATTTATAGTCAAGGAGCTAGTTTGGAACAGAGACTATTAAGGGTGATTACTAAAAACAGGGAAAATCCTTGCTAAACTGACCTAACAAGATTCTTGCTAAAGGCACGCCAGGGTGATCAGATATTAAGGGTGCAATGGTGGGGAATGAGAAATTTGATCAGATATTGAAGGTAAGGGGATTCAGTCTAAATTGGCTTAGCAGGATTCTTGCTAAAGTTGAACACACAAATATGGACACTGAAGTCCAAAACTGGGGCGTAGTTGAGAAGAGGGCATGGAGAACTGTGACTCAAGTTTGGTCGAGGGGAGAGTCTTTGTCAAGTGCTGCCTTCTCTCTTTGCCCTTACTACTCTAGTGGGCACATCTGTTGTCGTGCTTTTAGCTCTGACTCTGCTGAATAAAAAACGAACATCCCTAGACCTCAAATCCTATGACTTCATTTCTACATTTACAGATATTCTCAGATCAGCATATCTTAAATCAAACTCATCAACTGTCTGCCTTTCACCATTTTTGCAATTATCATTTTTGTTCCTCTGGTCCTTCAAGCTAAAAATGTGGAACTCTTGTTTGACTGCATCCTTTTCTTTATTATGTCAATAAATTTTGTCGACTCGTCCTCTTAGATTGTGCTGAAATTCCAGTTTTCATCCGTGCCATCTCCTGGCTGTGTCTCCATGAGAGCCTTTCTCTGCAGTCCCTGCACCAAGTTCTGCTTGCGTGTAACAGACAACAGAAAGTCTGACCTTCCTTAGTCACAATTTAATTTTCTTATTCCTCTAGTGGCTGCTTACTTTCTCTTCCATGAAACCTTAAACCATGTGGGCCTCTTAATGATGCTATACTCTGATCCCGGGGGCCAGGAATCTCATGCTCTCTGAGTGCTGGACATTCTTGTGTCTGTCATTTCCTTGTCACTGTCTCACCTTGAATGCCCATGTTTGACCCAAATTCTCTGTTTCCTTTGTAGTAAAAAGTCAAGGGCCACATCCTCCTTCTAAACTTTTCCTGATCCTAGTTCACCTTGATTTTTCTCTAATTTCAATCTTTATAACTTTCAGAAGCTGTCAACTATATTTTAGCCCTTAATATTATATTGCTTTTTTTTACCATATCTCTCATTATCACTTTATCATTTTTTGTGAATATATTGTCTCAACAATAAGGTTCAGCTCTTAGGGGCCAGACATTTCTCATCTAGATCCATGTGGATATTTTACAGGATAAATTATGGTAGATAGATGTTCATTCAATGCTTATTGCTTGATTGATGATTAGTGTTCTTACAAGGAAGGTGTTTCACTCCTCACCTGCTGCTTTTTCTCTGTTCTACAAATATTCAATATTTTGTTAAGAATTGCAAATTGTGAAAAGCATATTGAGTAGGTAGATACCAATATATTATGCACTCATCCTAGGAGCACTTGGATAGCTATATGAGCAGAAAACACAAGCTTTTATTCTTTTCTCTCTCTCTCTCTTTCTCTCTCTCTTTCTCTCTCTCTTTCTTTCTTCCTCTCTTTAGTTGAAATTTGGTAGACATTTGTTCATAGAACTGATGTATGGCATGCTTGCAGACAGATTTATTATTGGAGAAATTAGGAATTGAGAGGTGACATAACTGGCCCAAGATTACTTATGTCTATGGCAGTGCTTCTTGCCATGCATTGAAGTGAAGAATTAAAATTATTATTCAGACAACACAAAGCGTTTTCTAAAAGCAAAATATACAAATATCAAGGACCAAGGAAAATAAGAGAATGCCTTCTGAACTCTGAAACTTAATTCTTTATTTTTGCGTAGTAATATCTACAAGCCACTTTGGACCATGGTATTTAGGTGAAGGGTTTTGAAGAAAGTGCCTGGTCACAACTCGAGGGTTTATTTTGGGGTCCTCTGGAGGGCAGAAGGGCAAATTGCACATTATATTATGTCATTTCTAGATGGAACACTTGATATGTTTAAGTCAGGTCTTCCAAATCTGTCCACAGGAAGACTCTTGATTTCTATTAAATAGACTTATGGAGACTACAGACATTCTTGTCTCGCTCAGAGATTTGTGTTTAGTTTTCTGGGATACTTTCCAATAATAGTGTCTTTCAGGACTCAAATTCTATGATAGAAAAACTAAGATAAAAAATATCCTACTATCTGTGCTGGCTTCAACATAAATTGCACTCTGAATACTATAGCTCGGATCCCCACAGCCCTGCCAACCCCAATAGCTATTTAGTTTCAAACAATGTACTTAGCTTGGTTTCGCTCGATAAAGTTTTAGATAATTGCTATTGCTGTTGTTGTTTTTATTTATTTATTGAGGCTTTCCTGATTGTTTCTAGGGCATAGGAAAGGGATATTTAATAAAATGCAAAGGTTATAATGTTACAGCCTCTAGCAAAGTTTATATAATGCTGACCCTTGAGATGTTTCTAATCACTTCTGAGATGATGAACAAAATCATAGACAGAGGTTTGCATGTTCCCAGGGAGGATCAGTTAAACGGGTTTCTGTTAGTTTTTGATTCTTTAGTTTAGGATTCAAATCCATTTTATCATGGTGTACATGTATAAGAAACTGACAAAACGTGCATGTGTCTTAACTTTTCTTTTAAAATTAAACTTTTTAACCATTCAGAAGAGAGACAAAATGTGAAAGAACCATTTATTTTTAGAGTTATTTGTACATAGCTGCCCTGTCATGTATTTGGTATAAATTTAGTCAGAATTATAAACACAAGTATTCAAGTTTGTCAACAATTTTAAATAATGCCAAGCAATTTAAAAATATTTTTAAAATTTTAGTAGAAATATGAATCAGAAATAAAATTATTACCATTTCTTATAATGTTGTAAATAATAGATTTTGCCCTATTACAAGTATTGAATACTTTTAGTAGACTGGAGATAGTCTCATGGTCTACAAAGATCGGTGTAGTTTCAAATTTCTAGTGATACACAGCTATATGGCTGTGTTTAGAGAAAGATACTAAACAACAAATTCTTTAATTTATTACTGTATAACTTGCTGATTATTAGCATAATTTATTTCTTTCCCTAAAAATATTAATGTTTAAAAATTTCCTCCTCATAAAGCAGTTTCCTCAGCTGTTAGTTTTGAGTAGGTACCCTTCTCGCATCATTTGTATGATGATGGCTTTGATTTCATTCCAGCAGGGGCAAAACACCAGTGATAAGAAAAGAAAAAGAAATTCAGCAGTTTCTATCTACAAGGCAATATACTTATAAACATTATTGCAAAAAGACATTTTTTATGTCAATGTCAGAATGCTTTGATGATTGAGGAAGGATACCATGGAAATGTCATTCTTGCATTGATTAGTAGTGCAGAAGTCTTTTTTCTTTTTTGGCTAGCATATTTTATAATGTGTAATCTACTAGACCCTGAGGAAGTTGAAGAAAAGAGAAGGGGAAAGTAAGAAAACCAGAAGAAGCTCAGACCTTTCAAGAATCTAGAAAGTGATCTCCTTAGTATAATTTTACCTTTACATTTATTTCTTTATCTTGTTTCTTGGTTAATTGCTAAAATTATAAAGAATTCTATAATACTCTGTCCAAAGGGAAATATATAGACTTAAGAAAATAGAATATATGATTTATTTAGAACAATTTGCAATTTCTTTGAAATTCATAATTTAGGCTTAATGTCTTTGGCCATAGCTATAAGTAGCTGGATGCTGTAAGTAGCTGGATCATGACATGACAGAGCCAATAATCTGTACTACTCAGAGACTGAATGTTTATGCCACAAATCCTCATAGCCACCTACTTACCTGGATGAAGTTCACTGGCAATTGTTCAAGTTTCTTAGACACAAACATGATTTAACACTTTAGGGCACTGTAACCAAAAAAATATATATATAGAAGTTTGGCTATCTTATAATTCAAAAATTATGTGTTTTAAACTTTAGGCAATTCTTTCTCCAGAAATTATTTCTTTTACTTTAAATGTAAGAGTCCTTGAAATTAAAACATAACTCTGGCCAGCTGTCATTTGATCATTGTCATTAGACTTTGATAATTCAGCATTTTCTTTTCTGGGGACCAATATCTAAGGGAAAAAAAGATACCCTAGTGGAGAGCATTTCATATGAAGTTTTACAAACTCGTCCCGTTCCTAAGTAATTTGTTAACTCATGCATTCTGGCATGTAAGAAAGATGGCAAGTGTGTCAGCACAAGTGTGAATTGAATTTTGGCATTCTGAGACCTTCCTTCTGCTCCAACCCCATTCCCTACAATTCCCATTCTTTCTCTTTTCCTCCCTTCTTTCAAATGGAATCTCAGTGAATCAGACTCTGAAGTTGCCTTACCCTTGATACTCTTCCCAGTTTGTGGACTTTTCATGATCACTGTAGATAAAAGAACAAAAGCCCCCCCCCCAAAAAAAACCCAAAAAACTTCACCAAACTGCCACTCATAGAGCTGGTAACCATTCTCTTCTGTAGATGTAATCGCTAGCTGAAAAATCAAAAACACTGTTTTCTCACTTCTAAAGATATTTCTAGCTTTATCTGTTTAATTTTTTTATTTATTTTTTAAATTTCTTTTGTTTAGGATACAATCATATGATAGTATAAGTCACTGCTCTCATTTTCCTCAGAAGGAATTGTACAATTGTACCTCTTTTTCAAATTTTCTATTCAATCTAACTTTGGCATTTTCAGGTGACCTTGAAATGTACTTCAGAAAAAAAAATAGAGGCCATTAAGTGACCAAGTATTTCCTTCTGGCCATAACATCTAACAGCCTGTCTGTACCCTCTGTTGGTGCTCTTTCTTGCTCCATCTTCTCCATTTTTTCAATCTTGAGTCTGCCTGTGTTCTGAATATGCTCATGCCTCTTCCACCTTGAAAATGTAAATGGTTTGAACCTGAGTTGCTCCTAGGCTTTCAATCCTGTCTTCTTCCATTTCCAACCAAGCTTTTTGAAAGGTTGTGTTACACACCGTCTTCTCCTGTTTTGACTTTGTGTTGCTCTACACATTTCTTAGGCCTTTATCAGTCTTAAAGGTCAACAATGATCTTCATGTTGCCAAATCCACCTTCCTTTGTCAAAATTTTCCTCTCAGTATCTGACTCCCTATACAATAAATTCTACTTTTTCTTGTACCTTTTCTGGCTGTTTCTTCCCATGTTCCACTTCTTCTGTGGACCTCTTAGATTAATGAGCCAGTGCTTTGTAATCCATTGAAAATTGTATTCTATTTAGGAGATGCCCCAGGATTGAGTGTGCTGAACTTCTGAACAGTGTGATTAAGAGCTTGTATCTTAATTGCTGGCATTCCCAAGGGCTCATCTTAGGAGCCCTTTTCTATAAACATGATTTCCAGTGTGATTGATCCCAAACAAATGGCTTCAACCACTGATCATAAACTGTCCTCTTATACCTTCAGTGGTTATCTCTCCTCATTTCTATACCTCTATTTTCAGTTGTCATTCAGGCACCTGTAATTAAATATCCTGCATCTCAAAATCAGGAGATTCAAATGCAACACTTTTCATCCCAAGCATGCCTGTTTCTTTGCTGTTAATTATAATACAGACAATTGCACCAATTGCCTGTTTGCCCAAACCAACACCCTTGGAAGGATTCTAGATTATTCCCTCTTTATTATCTTCTATACCTAGTAAGTTGCTAATACCTCTCTGTGCTTGGCATTTACCTCCCCCTTTTCCTTTCCTGTATTCCCTCCCTGAGGTTAGACCCCATTTATTCTCACTGGATCAATCACCTGAATAGCCATTCCTCTTGCTGTCAACCCATAGCATGGCACACAGATCCTCCTGGTTGGACTCCCAGCTTCCTTCCAGGTGTTTTCTCTCATCACATCCTTACAGGCACTGTGCCCTTGAACCTGAATGCACCTTGCAGTTTCAAGCCACCTCAAATTCACACAGGCTACTTTCCCTGCCTCAATGGCCCCCTTTATGTTCCACCTGTCTGATTCCTGTAAACTCTTCCACATCACTCTTTCTAAGATGCCTTTCTGGTCCCCTCAAACCCAACTTCAGTTTGATGTGCTTCTTCTGGGCCCATAGCTGTCCCTGTATATTTTACCTGAATGTTCAGACAGTAGGTAATGTTTAATTTTTGGTGAAGTGGTTACAAACCTAGGCTCTACAATCAGTCTAGCTGGGGAGGTGGCTAAGTTCCAACACCCACATCATGATGATAGCAAGTTAACTTCACCTGTCAGTGCCTCATTTCCTAATCCTAGAAATGGAGATAAAATTTTGTAAAGATTAATTGAACAGAAAAGTGTAATACACTTAGAATGCATGGTATACAAGAGTCTTAATAAAAGTTATTTTTTTCTTTACTTTTCTCAAATTTTAATTGTTGTTCAACTACAGTTTTCTGTCTTTTACTCCCATCCCAGCCCACACCACAGCCCTCCCCACCTCCCTCCCATTTCCACCCCCCTAGTTTTTGTCCATGTGTCCTTTATACTTGTTCCTGTAAACCCTTCCCCTTTTCCCCTGAAATTCCCTCCCCTCTCCCCTCTGGTCACCGTAAGCCTGTTCTCTATTTCAGTGTCTTTGGTTCTATTTTGCTTGTTTGTTTGTTTTGTTGTTTAGGTTCCTGTTAAAGGTGAGATCATATGGTATTTGTATTTTTGGTTTTATTCTTTTTGCTTTATTTCCTCTTTTTTTCCTTTTCCTTCTTTTCCTTTTTCCCTCCTCCTCTTGTTTTCTTCATCTTCATTCTCAGCCTCCTCTTCCTTTATAATCATCTTCTCCCACTCTATCCCTGTGAAGCTCTGTGAGCACTGAGACTATACTACGTTCAGTTCTGTGCCCCATATTTTGTAATAGACAGTTTTATTATTTATTGGCATTGAGAAAAAAATGTTTTTCTACATCTAAAAAGTATTATTTTTACCATTTAGAGTTACTGAATATTTTTTCAGTGTTATTAATAAAATACAGAGATTTTTAGGAACCTTTGTCAATGCTAAATATGCCAGAATGGGGTCCTATGTAAATACATGGTAAGCATAATGATAATGTCAAACATTTATGTCAGGTGTAGTTTAATAAAAAGAGCTGTGCATATATTAATTCACACCAATATTATTCCCACTTACAGGTCTAGTAATCAGCTATTTTTTTGGTTCACATAATTAGGTTACTTATTTTATTTATAACAATTGTATATAATAATCACTATATAACTATACCTTTTTATACTGGGAAAGAAAACACAGCCATGATTTTATTTCTTTGAAAGACAAGAAAAGAAATGTAATTTTACATCAGAGACAAAATATAGGGAAAATTTTTAGTGTGTTGGACATTCAAATTAAATCAATAAAATTAAATCTATTTTTTAAAAAGATTTTATTTATTTATTTTTAGATAGAAGGGAAGGCAGGGAGAAAGAGAAGGAGAGAACCATCAATGTGTGGTTGACTCTCACGCATCCCCTACTGGGGACCTGGTCTGCAACCCAAGCATATGCCCTGACTGGGAATTGAACCAGCCACCTTGGTTTGCAGGCCCATGCTCAATCCACTGAGCTACACCAGCTAGGGCTAAAAATATTTTTTTAAATGTGTACCCATAATTCTAATCTTGCATGGAGTTTCTAATAGGAGATGAACTTCTCTATTTTTTGTAATGGAAGGAATTTGATTCTTGGAATTAATTGTTGTTTCCACCATTTACAAAGAATAGCTTTGGGCCAGACAAGCTTGTGGAAACTTTAGTTTCCACAATGCATTTGAAACTAGGGAATGTGTTTAGAATTAATAACATGTTGTGTTTGTTGTTATTGTAGTTTTAAATTGGAATATTAGCTAAGCTATATCTTTAAGACTGCTTTTTTTCTTTTTCACAAATGAAGAGGGATTCTAGAACATTTGTTTTTCTGTAATGAAGTAAGTTTGGAAAATGATAGCATACCAAGTGCCCCTTGCAGTGAGATTAAGAAGAGGGTCAGCAGAAAAGGCATGAGTGCAACTTGGGGTAACTCACTATTTCTTCAAACCCTGTCCCCCTCCACCTCAATATCTATTTGTCCCTCCAGGCACAGTAGTGATCTGTGGAGTATAGTTTGCACAATATTTCTGTGTTTACCAGTTTGGGTTCAATCCTATGAAATATAATGCATTTTTTAATTAAAATTAAGTTTTGTTATATTTTAGCCATAATGAGTTTTTGGTCATAATGAGTTTGACCTACAAGCTTGTAAGTTGAGAATAACTGACAGAGAGCAAGGAAATTAATTTGCAAATTAGACTGTTAGGGAGAAGTTTTGTTTGTGTTTTTTTCCTTATAGTAGCTGGGGCCTCCGTGTTGACATGGCCTTCATACTATGGTTCAATTCAACATTACACAGAGCAGGAAAAGTAACAGATTGTTACTGAAAGAATTTGGGGGAAGTTTTGCAATGCAAAGAATTTGTGGGGTCTATTTAATTGAGCTGCGAGACATATAATTTGAGGGGTAATGGCAGTCAACCCATAATTAGTAAAAGAACAGGAGCTCAATTTTGTCATTGTGGCAGATAGTCAATATTATTACTTTTAACTTGTATTTGTTACTTAATTTTTGTACTTCAACTAGTTAAACACTTAGTACAGCCTTAACTATTCTCAAAAAGCATCTGTTGTGTGGTTGTTTCCTTCATCTGTGTTTTTATTTAACCTGATAATGAAGAAGAATGCTAATGAAACCTTTTTGGTGTCCCTTTTGTACAACTGTAGCAAACTTCCCTTGTCTAGGTTTTAATCATGACATATTTGCTCATAAATTATCCAACAGCACATGTATGAAACCACTGTAAGTCCATGCCTGGATGGCAAAACCTTTATTTGGCACAGCTATGGCACATAAGGCTTTTTACTCTTCACGAAACCGGCATTCAGCAATACCCAGGAAGGGCAACGGTGGTCCCACGTTCCCCATGGTTTGGTATAATTTCCCTCCTCATTTAAACGTTCTTCCTTTTCCCCTGTATCACCTCCATGACTGAAAGTTATCATTTAACCAAGCTGGCCATCTTTTTATCTATTTGGAGGAATTCAGCATCCAAAAAACCAAACAGTTTTTTTCATGTAAAATTCTTTCTCACTCACACTGTCATTACGAAGTCATAAAAACATATTATTCACTTACTAGTTTTGTCAAGACATGAGACTTAACTTGATTATTTGACAATTTTTGTTCTCTCTAAAACTTAAACTTTGCTTCTTAAATAAACTTTTTTAGTAAGATTTTTATTTATTTATTTATTTATTTTTTTTAGAGAGGGAAGGGGGAGAGAGAGAGAGAAACATCAATGTGCGGTTGCTGGGGGTCATGGCCTGCAACCCAGGCATGTGCCCTAACTGGGAATCGAACCTGCGACACTTTGGTTTGCAGCCCACGCTCAATCCACTGAGCTACGCCAGCCAGGGCTCAAGTAAACTTTAAAAAGAAGGAAAACAGGAGTGAAAGAAACTGAATGTGAGCCTGGAATAAAATTTTTGTTTCTACCATAAACACATAGATGGTGTGGCATTTTCTCTCTCATATTCTTCTGTCACTTATGAAGATAAAAATGTTTGGCTCCAGGACAGAGATGTGCAGTGGAAAGTCACTGAGTCCAGAACTAGCTAACTCGTTGGTTAACCTTTTAGCTAGTTAGTCCCTTCTAACTAGCTAAATGGTTAAGAACAAGTCATTTAACTTTTCTGGATTCAGTTTTTTCACTTGTAAAAGGAAGAGGTCTGATTATAATATCTTTAAACTAGTATTCTAGGATTACTCTACAAGTGTGGGAGAAAAACAGATTTTCCTCTATCTTTCTAAGTTCTCTTGGCTGGTCTAATGGCTAAATCAACATGAGACTAGTTAATAAGAAAAAAACACATTTCATTGTATATGTGAGTGTGGTAACCCCCCATACATGAGAGGTTTTAGGACAGAAAGGGAAAATTGGTGTATATGACATTCTGAGCTAAGAGTGAGGTAAGGAGCCTGGGCCTTCAGAGGGGAGGAGGGTCATTCACAGGAAGATAAGAAGAGCAGATGTTCAGTAATTAGAAGTTGGCCCTGCCCTATATGGCTAGGTCATAAAATGTTGTTTCTGGAGATAACTCTTATTATGGGCAATGTCCCAAATTTAGATTGTTCTAAGTATTTCAGGGAGGGGTAGAAGTTTCTCTTGAGCCCACAGGGTCTCAATTATCTTCAGCCCAAAATAATTCATATACCAAAATGGCACATCTTGGGAGGTCTGTTCTTAACTCCTTCACAAGTAATAAAAATATGACATGAAAGTTGTACTAAGTTACTTCCTCTAAAAAATCAGTAATAACAAAACTTGCTATCTACTTTGTATTAACTTTACATAGCAGCAGAGGATAATAGTGGCATCTGAATCACTGAAAAATACCAAATTAATATACAATTGCAATCCAGATTAGCCACATTTATTCTAACAATCACATTACTCCTTTGCCCATTTTAAGTTACTGTGATTATTTTTTGCTAGCTCTTTGGGAGAAATGGGTTATTTTTTTAATTATGAAAATGTTATTTCAGTAAATGTAATTTAATTAAAATGAGAATTTCTGCCAACTGTTTTAAATAAATACAGTATTCTTTTACTAGTATGAAAGGAGTTACTATTTGCTGTCTCATTTCCTCACTAATACCCTGCCCTGTTTAGCTTGAACCTGAGCTTGTGGAAGTTTAGTCTTAACCAAAGCAGTTCTTTTTCATGTAAGTAGGTTAAATGTGAATTGGGCAGCCTCAGGGTGCTTTTTTGTTCCCTTTTAAAAGGCCCCCTCAAGAGGGCTCCTTTTAGAAACCTGGAATCATATGTTTAGAAGATTGATCCAAATTAGCATTAGAATGGTCCTTTTATTTTTAAAAACTATACAGACTATTTAAAATATGCTAAACTGACATAAATTAAACTAAAACTGAATAAGGGAAATAACATTTCATGTTGTATTCTGCCTTTGTGTTGAAAGAACTGAAATCAGAGAAAAAAAATGTAAAATATGTTAAGGTACAATTTCTGTCCTCAAAATACAGGAGAAAATGTACGTGTACAAAAGGTTCAAATTAATGTTATTCATTTTCTTGTGTGACTTTACATGCCCTAGAATGCTATAAGCAGACCAAGACTTTATATGTGTTTTGACTTCCGAGAAGCTTTTGTATTCACTTTTAAAGAAATATTACATTAATAAATTTCTAGAATTACTTTTTAAATTATCTTGTTGATAGAACTGCTGGCAGTTGATGAAGCATATTAATGTGTCTTCTCTTTTGTAAACTGTATAGAAATTTTTTTCCAGAGTTAAGACAGTACGCACATTTTAATTTGTTGGAAAAGGCTGAACCATTAAATGAGTAAAATTTCTTACACTGATTTTTAAAAATATGCTGAAAAACTACAGGACTACAAATTATGCTTTGGCTATAATTCAGGACTGTACAGTAACCGAGGTCTCTAAAGTTCTCAAAAGAATGACAAAGGCAGCATGATTTCCAGACGTGTGCATTATATATGCTAATAGCTTTGCAGTGAGAAAGGTTTATATTCTTGTAATAGAGGAAACATTCACTTTTAACATTTTAGACCATGGGGAACATAGTAATTACAACAGGCACTAATATCTGTCTCCTTTCTAGTCTTGCTTTCAGCCTCCTCCATTCCAAGCACTGCAGCAATCCCAGTTGAATTAGTCAAAGGAATTTAAACCCAGGTCATTTCCAGTGTCTTTTATTCTCTTAATAGTACATTTAGCACAACACTGATCCTCACAGAATGTACGGCATGGCTCATGTATATACATCATCAAAGCAAAAGGAATGAAGAATGTTTCTCTTTACTTAAATATGTCTATAGATATTTCCATTTATGTGATGTACAGTGATGATTTTCAGAAACACAACGCTGGAATACTCTTTTGGAGTTGAGATTAAGTCTAAAGCTATGCTCTCTGTAAAAATCTGTGTCCTTAGTCAGGTAATCCCATCATTAGCTAGAACAGTTTGGCCAATGTTCAATCTTTTGAACAAAATAAACTTGCAGATTGTATTGTTAGATGAGAAACAAAAACAAGCAGTTATTAGCACTTGATTGATGGCATTCGTGATATTTACCTCATAGGTTCAGTTAGCAAGCAGATCCCCTGCCTTAGCGGGGCTTGCACCCCATACACAGCATTGGCAGTTGTAACGTTGCTTTGAGAATCTCACATTCTTAATCCTTAATTAGTGAGTAGGTCCAGTGAGGAATCTATTGGATTTCAGTAGCTAGTGCCCTGTAATCAATATCCCTAAAAATATGCATTTTAATGCTAAAAATGCCTTTTCTGGATAGTTTTTGCCAACTTATTTTTACTCAGGCAAAAATGAAAAAATACAGAATAAATTCATAAGCTTCTTTTTCCTTTTCTATGAAGGACTAATATGGTTTTATTTTCTTGTTAAAGGTATTAAATTATTTAGAAAAGTTAATCTATATTACGAAGAAAAAAACTTTCAGTAGACTTAAAGCTTAATGACAGTTCTATGAATGTTTACTCTCTTGATCTCACTCTCTTTCCCTCTCTCTGTCATATGCACACACACACACACACACACACACACACACTTTGCCTTTTGCAAATAATCCTCACAGATTGTGTAACTGTTGAGGTAACAAAAAGGTATACAGGTGGCCTGATGTCACTACTAAGGAGTAAAGGTTTGGAATTTTATGGTTGTTTCAACCTCTGCCAGTGGGGAGCAAGCATAAAACAACAACACCTGTTCTTCTATTTCTTTTTTAAATGGAGAATATGACCCATCTGCCATATCCTTTCAAAGCTGTCTGCTTAGAACAGGTAATACTCATCATCCAAGAGAGCCATGCTGGCAACGCACACTGATAGAAAGGCTGTAAGTAGAAACTGCCTCCTTCCTCCCTCGTCCTCATGCTGCCTCCAAATGCACCTTATATTTTATTACCCATTAAATTTTCTGTATTTCTAAAATATTGTGCTTGCTTGAGTAATCACCCTGTTCCCCCTCGTGTCGATAGTTGCTCTAAAAGCTCACTTCTGTGGACATCTTCTCTCCCTATCACTTCTTCAGTCTCCTTTAAGGAGTTACCCCCAGGAAGACTTCCCCAACCTCTGGGAAATTAGGACCTCCTTCTTTTCAACTCATACCCCCATTACAGTTCTGCTTTGTAGCTATTTGTCTTACCTTCATGACTTGAATTGCTAAGGCTGGACATATACGTTCTATTCATCCCAAGCTGCCCACTTCTAGCAAGGTGCTTGATGAGTGGTAGTACAAAATAAATGTTTAAGAAAGCCCAGATAAGGGAACTGTAGTGATGTAAGTTGAGATGGAAGAAGAGGAGAAAGGGAGATCAGGAGAGGGGACTGAATGGACCAGGAGGAAGAAGTGGCACCTGAGGGTAATAGCTATTATTTCTCTATTTTTAGCTTTTTGCTCCTTTACTTTTAGGTTTGGGTTTTAATGAAAAAAGAAAACCCTGGGTTCTGTTAAATAGGGATCATGTGGGGTCAGTGGCATAATGGAGATTTCAAACATGCTGCAGTGGGGGGCTTCTTCTTTGGGGCTTTGTTTAGGAAGATTAAATGTTTCTCAAAACAAGGTTTTTAATTTGTAAAATTCGAATAAAAATAAGTTAATAAAATTATAAAAATATGAGTGAGAACAAGAGAAGAGCTGAGAAGGATGATAGAAAAGTGATTCTAATTTGCTCGTCCTCTTCGGGCTCCTCCAGCTGGAGCGGTGGATAGGAGTGCTTTGCGACATCCAGCTCTGCCTTCCCCCTGTATGGTGATGGCCGAGAGGACCTAGTTCCAGATCTTCTTGTTGTCTGGGTTGCTTTATGTAGGAATGTGTTAAATGGTGCAAGGAGCAAAAGTAAATGAACTGGCCTTATTCAAGGGCTTGTTGTCCTCTTATCAGATCATGTGGCCACTAACTATGAGACTTAAGAATCTCAAAGGCCAGGTGGGAATTTTCCTGGTAGCAAGGGCCTATGGGTTAGGGGAAAATAGGGGATTTTTTTTACCGAATAAACATTTTTAAAATTTTATTTAAAAATCGTGGTAGAGGAAATTACAGAAGATGGAGACTATCAAAGAGAGGAAATGCCAGGTAATTACTAAACCTTTACTGCACCTTATCTTTAGAGACACAGGCTGGATCTCTATACACAAGGGTGAACTTGTCCATGGCTGTGCTATTCATCAATTTTTTTAAAAATCAAATGCCTTTTCTCAAAATAATCAGCATCAATTGCTTTGGTTGCATTTGTTAATGATTTTCCATATTGATCATTTAGGAGCTGGAGCATTATTATTCATAATACCTTGATCCAGTCATTTAGTAATACAGTCAGGTGTGTGCATGCACACACACACACACACACACAGTCAAACACATATTTTGTTTGCAGTTTTGAAAAAAAGTGTTTTCATCACCTATTTTGTCATTGTCATTTTTACTGTACAATCTCTTGGTAATCTCCCGTAATCCTTGCTGACTCATTTTATTTTTCTCAGTAAATAGAAAAAGCTGGAGCTTTACGGTAGATTTTGAGTGGGGACTGACAAAAGGGAAGGACATTCAGCATGAAAAATTTCATTATGTTTTTTCAATTAGTTTTTCCCCCAGCAGCAGAGTTGTTCTCCAGGACAGGCTTAATTTCTCATCTGTAGTGGAAAATGTGAAGGTCACTAAACAACAAGGGGCAGGTTGCCTTCACAGAGAATTGGTCAGCTTTCTGCATCAGAAATCAATGGCCTTTTTATCTACCCATTAAGAGCTTTGTGATACTGGCAAGTTATAGTCAATCTCTCTGAGTCCTGGTTTCCTCATTTGTGTCCTGAACAATGGCATTATCTAATTTATGATGATGCTGAGAGAACTGAATGA
This sequence comes from Phyllostomus hastatus, assembly GCF_019186645.2. NCBI lineage: Eukaryota > Metazoa > Chordata > Mammalia > Chiroptera > Phyllostomidae > Phyllostomus > Phyllostomus hastatus. The sequence continues at coordinate 5,117,245 of NW_025334017.1, read as the reverse complement.
CTTAACATGCAAAGATTGCTTCAAAAACATTATTGGCACCCAACAAATATTTTCTATTGCTATTAGTATCTTATTATTATCATATAAAATGATAATACCAAGAACAGTAGTGAGATTTGGAGTCATGAGGATTGGGATAGGCAAAGGGAAGAGTTGGGATAGGTAAATCTGATGAGACAGATTTGAGCGATCTACAGGCAAAGACAGAGATACATGGGGATACCAAGCTTTGCCTTGACAAATTTAAACAATCTATTATAAATTGTTATGAAAAGGGCCATAACGCCTCTTGAAAAAAGCTGAATTATAAGGTAATATAGCAAACTAATACAATGGACAACAGTTTCACAATTTTAGAATTTTATCAAAGATGAATGCTTATTTTTATTTGTTTCTACTTATGGGAAAAATGACTATGATCCATCAAGGGAAAAAAGATAAATATACATTAAAGCCATACCTATTGACTACCAAAATCTAGATGATTTTCCTTCTAAAAGACTTTTTTACTACCTAACATAAAAGGTGGAAACCAGAATTCAATCACTTCCCAACGCTGTAATGTGAACTATTTTCTAGATGTTCTCTACTCATTTCTGGCTACAATAATGAGAGTTCTGAAACAATGCCACAAAGCAGTACTAAATATGTGCTCTCCCACACATTGCCTATAAGGGAAATCAAGTCGAGAACAATTTCACTAACTGTTTGCCAAGGTCAACTTCTCTGTTTTTCAAAGAGTAATGTTCTTTCCTTGAAAAATAATGTAATCCTTTCTGCATTGAAATATGGGCCTCCTGATATGGAATTCTTTCTTGAATAATAATATAAATCCATGTTATCTAATTTGACAGTAGACTACTGTATGGAGATTTAAGAAACAATGTTAATATTAATTTATTCAAAGGAGGTACATTTATTGCTATTTCTTTTTTAATTTCCACTCTGTATCTTTACCAACTAGGTAATATTCCTTCATAAAATATTTTAAAATGGTAAAATGCTTTCTTTGTCTTTGTACCTTCCAATTAAATTGTTTCCCCCCATAGCTGGAATGGAGAGTCGGTGGGGGCACACCTGATCTTTAGTTGAACATCCAGAGATAGTTCCACCTTCTGTTTTTTAGAAAGGCAGCCTGGATGTATACTTATTTAATTTTCTTTTAATGTTGGTGACATGGGAAAAGGGGATTAAAAAGATATCATGCTTTTTAAATTCTTTTTATACACTCTAGAAAATAATTCCTTATAGCCAGCTGTTCTTATTTTCCTGGTTACCCATACTCAGTATCTCTTGTCTAGACCTCCTCCCCTCTACAAACTAACAGTAAAGCTGCCAGTGCACCAGAGCCTAGATGAGTTCACATCCTCGTTGGGCTGAATACTCTTATTTTTAAAAGTGCTTTATCTTCTTGCCTCCTATATTCTAGAAAAAGCCAGTCTTGTCCTCACCTTGCTCAGAAGTTGGCCATCAGGGTGTGCTTATTGAACTGGACTACAGACCTAGGTTTTTTTGTTCATTACTTTCCAACAAACAAAAGGCGCTGGGTGCAGGAGGCTCTTGCTAGGTAGAGGCTATGAGGAAGAGTTGCAGGCAGGGAATGACAGCAAGGAGCTTGCCGTTAGCAGTCCGGGAGGCTGGGTTTTCTGACTTGAAGCAGACAGCCCATCACCACCCACAAGCATGTTGCCAGAATGAAATTTTAGGATCAACAGCTGTGTTTTCACACTCAGGCCTGGCGCACCATTGCTGAGACTTATCATGTGATTATAAGAGTGAGACCATCTTTCTTTCTACACTTAGTATCTCTAAAAAGAAAAGGGGAGAAAGGAAATTATCAGTGTACCTCCTTCAAGAAGTGAGGCAGGTGGAATGCAACTCCTCCAGCTCAGCTGCAAGGCCTGACCTCAGCCGGCCCCTGCTCCTTTTGGGGCCCTACTTGCTTGTTCTGGGCCACTTGAAGGAACCTGCTCCTGCTCTTTCCCCTCCCACCTCCTTGTCATTTTGAGCATATGTTCCTGAAAAATGTACTTCATTCTTTCCCCCTAAATCTAAGCCTCTTCCCAAGCTCAGCTCTCCCAGAAGCCACCTTGGAGGTGCGCCAGCTTCCACAGCCAGGTGTCACTTTCAGCAGCACCTGAGAATTCTGTCCCTTAGCAAATTTACATGGTAAAGCACGGTTGATATATGATAATGCATAGCTGCTTAATAGTTTTTTCCTCAAGCCTCCAAATAATAAGTAAACCAGTGTCTAAAGAAAGAACTTTTAAAACAGCACCGTGAAATTCATCTCACATCTACAGAATATGATCACCCCTCCTTCAGAGCAGGGGCCAACCCGTCTGTTCTCCACATTCTATGGTGCCCTGGGGGTGTTTCCAAACAACATTCAGTGAGTTGTTCAGCTGTGGACCCTGGATGAATTAGGAGCTTTAGGAGGGGTGCAGTCCAACTCTTTGTATTTACTAAGGCACCTCTTAGCACTGAAAGAAATAATTTGTTGTAATAATTGCTGCTACTCAAAAAGAATCTTTGCTGATATTGATGGTGAATAATTAGGCACTTAAAATGTCTTAAACTTTTCATGATTTAAATTTTTGAGGACCTTCATCATTAAGATAACTATTAAGGGAATACCTGTTTCTTGTAGAAAATATGGACAATGAAGCTATAAAAATATGTAATTCTACCACTCAGCATGCATGTTTATGTATGCAATATATAAATTTGAGTCATTCATGTACAAACTGTTCTGTTTATGTAGACTGTATGGTGAGAGAGAAAGAAGGAGAACAAGAGAAAGGAGGGAATACACTGTTTATTTATACTCAGGAAGAATGCAGTTACAAGCATAGGCTCCAGAGTAAGACATGTTACTTTAGGCAAGTTATTCCACAGCTCTAGGCCTCAGGTGTTGTGAGAATTAAATGAGATACTAGGGACTGGTATTTATTGGATGTCCCCAATGTCAGAGAGTTTTTACAAAACAACTCTTAAACTCTCACAACAAACCCATTAATTGTGTATTACAACACTTTGCCTTTCATCGGGTGTACAACATAATTATAAAGAGCTTAGCATGGTGTCAGAAGTATGGTAAGTACTAACTATTTGTGCATGATTTTTTCTTTCACAAAATGTAGAGAGTAACAGGAAGTTTTATAACATCCTTTTCATTTTATGTTTAACCATTTTCCCAGAATGATATTTTTTAATTTAAATTTACCAGTTAATGTCTTCAAATAAAAACTAAAGGATATCTTTCATACTCTTTATTCCAGGAATGAAATTCAGGTTCTTACATTAATAAAGACTAGGAATGGCTTTTTGTATATTATTTTTTGCTCATATCACCTCACTGTTAGGATCTCATCAGCTCTGCCCAAGTGGTTGTCTAAAATGGAGATCATTTAACTTGCGGCACATAAAGACTTGTTGCTTTTGCCTTTTCCCGGTTGCTTTTGGGTGGAAGTCTAGAATACGTGCAGTTGGTTTTTGAACCACATACTTACTGCACAGGGGACTGTGGCTCCCCAGTTAATCTACACAGAGTGGGGATTTCTGCTTGAATGGCTATGTCTTTCATGTAACGAATGACACATGACAGCAGCAAACATTTTTTTTCTTGGATTTGCATAGGATCAAATTCAGTCCTTAAACAGGAAAGATCACCAGGGCTCACAAGTTCCATTTTTCCTGTCAAAGGTTGAAGTTGATAAGAACTCTAACTGCAGTCCTAGAAAAGCACATAACAATTCTACTCTCAAACATTTTACACAAAGGAACCTTCTTATTTTCTTTGTAGTGGTATCAGTATAATTTTCAGGGCACAGAGTTTGGAAAAACTTCCAGTGAAAACTTGAAAAAATATTTGTTTTTATAATTTTTATAGAATGTTTAGCAAAATGTTTTGATCTCTTTGGCAAAAGAAGTGTTTATGAATGGTATCAAATTACTTGGCAATTATTTTAGGCAAAATTGTTTTGGGACTTCTAAGGGGTAACTTAAACTTTTGTATTGTGTTGCCAAGTTCTTTCTAGAAGGGTGTTCAGAGAGCACTGCCCTTGTATCCTAAGATGTCTTTCCATGTGGTCTGGTTAGAGTCGAAAGATGGGACAGATGGCATTTGGAGATGAGATAGTCCTATCAAGTCAGCCAGTGCTAGGAAGGCCGACCCAGGTGCTGGTTTGGGGAAGAAATTCAGACCTTTAGAGAGAATTTTGTATTATTCTTAAAAAAGCCTTCCCTACTTCAAAATAAAGCACTTTCCACTTTATTTTTACTTTAATATATTTAACTGTGTAATGATGTGTTTTTGACTAAGTTGTAAGGCAGCCATCCATTTTTCCATAATGGCAGCTAAATGGTGTATTCAATTCCCCATGTAGAGTTCGATGGGTTTCTGGACTTCCCTTCAGTTCAGTCCACTCAGGGCCAAATGTATGCTTGTTCATGGTGGATGCACTTGCATCTTCATTCAGCCCTGGCCTCCTGGCTGCAGTCTTCCTTGCTCCTGGAACTCTGTAACAGACTAATGCTGACAGGTTAGACAGAGGCACAGGACACATTAGAGCCCTTGTTTGTGATCCACAGGCTCAGACAGGAGAAAGAGGCATGGTTGATGGGAGCAGGGCTGAATACAGCCCCCCTCTGGTTTCCCTCAAGCAGACTAATAAGCTCATCTGGTCCCAGTGTGCTACTATTGATCCAAGGATAAGGCTCCCATTGGTTTACAACAGTGCTTGTCCCCTGGGGCTTCTTTGCTGCTGATCTGAGCATGGGATCACAGCAAGCCTACCCTTTGTATCCAACTCTAGGCGTATACAAAGCAAGGCAGCAAACCGGTCCTCACCTCAACTCAGTGGGCATGATGCCCTCTGAGCAACATCCCTAGAAAACTGTAAGTTCTTACAATGCAGCCAGTTAGATTTTTCTCCTTCATCTTCTTTTCCCCCATCTCACTCAATGAGTTTGTGGTGGCTAGTGGTACATGGTAGAGAACATCTCTATAATTTATGAGAGGGTGCACACTTAGAGGAATGTATTTGGTTTGTGGTGAGAAACTTCCTTTTTCAAAGTTAGGATAGCCTAGTCTTTAATATCATTCTCAGAATTGTGTTGGTTTTGTATTTTGTTTTTTGGTTTGTTTAGTGTTGTTGTTCCTGGAAAAGTTGCTAAACATATGACTATTTCTGAAATGATATATGTGTCTTGGTCAAAGTTTTAAATACCAGACCCCAAACCTTGCTTCCCTTTTATTTACTGACTCCTGACAATTGTGAACTATGTGATACAAATTGTAGAAGCCATTTCCAGTGAACTTACTGATACTGTTGTAAGGAGAGATGGACAGAATAAAAGAAAAAGTGTCTGATTTCTGACATTTGGGAACACAAGACAAGGCTTTAAACTTGTCACATAGTTTAAAAAAAATTTGTTTTTTTCCTGACAGAGGAAACAGAGTATACGAAGACCAGGGTGCTCCATCTGTACTCATGCCTATTCATGAACTGTTTATAGTAGGATTAATTATAGCTTAAATTATTCATGGGTATTATAATGTAAGGATTTGATTAATAGTTCAAATAATGGCTAATATGTATATGTAACTTTAAAAGGCTGGAGAGTTTTGTTAGATTATTTTCATCATTCAGTGTCTCTCACTGAGCCATGGACACTGGACAGGAGAGTAACTTTCAAGTCACTCCGAGTGCTTGGACTAGCCACATTTTCCCAGTTCTCTCATATACTTCCTAATATGATGAAAGTTAATTCTGTACTCCAGATGCAAAGTTGGAAAGCCATGTTTACTAAAAGTATACATGGTTTTCATGAAAAAAACACATATAATATGTGTTTCTTTAAACTTGAGAAAAATATTTTCACTTTACATCATGTAGGCTTGGTCTTGAATGACTACTATTCTAAGAAAAGTGACATTAAAACATGATGAAAAACTCCTCTTTTTATTTGACTTTTAAATGGAAATAGATTAGGTGTTTGAATATCTCAGACCAATGAGAAAGCCCCAACCCTTACCCAGCATCCATGTGTTCTCAATACCACTCGCACACTCATCCAACTTCCCTGCATTCCACGAGGGGAGCAGGGCCTCCCGAGCAGTAACTCTTACTGTAAAGCCATTCGAAATATGTGACACTTAAAGAAAAATGGTATAAAAATGTCAGGACGAAACAGAACATGTCATAAAGACTACATTTCTGGGTATAAGACAACTGAATTATTAGTCTTATAAAGGGAATGAAACAACAGTCAAGATTATGTTTTATGTTTTTTCTAGTTGAGCAGACCGATGTATTTTGCAGATGAACCTGGGGAAAGACCCAGGGCAATGCAGCAGCAGAGAAGGGGTTGCTTTGGTCAGGATGCAGGCAAACACAAACCATGTGTTCTGTTCATCTTTTCACAAGGGACTTTAGGTCATTATTGTTTTATGGGAAATAACATTTTTTCATTGCAACATATTAAAAGATAAAAAAAGAGAATTTGTGATTTTTTTTGTCAAAGTAGTGAGTATGAGGGTATTTTTACTTTATTACTGAACAGCATAGTTGATGAGAATATATGGTTGTGTGTTAAGCAAAACACTTTTGAACAAAATTTTCATCACTGAACGTGGTCTGTTGGATAGTATATATGATTTCTCTTCAACCAAGAAATGTCAAGGGCATCCTCTGAAAGTCATAATCATCATTAGTTTTATTGTCATGTGGATTTCAAAGAAGTATTTATGCTTATATAAGTCTTGACCTCCTTATGTCTATATTCTTCATTATGCAGACTCAGAATTTGGTCCTATGTAAGTGATATTAAAGTAGGGTCCATTTAAAAATTTTTATTTTAGAGCTTCTCTATGTCAGGCCTTTTTCTAAGAACTTTTCAAACGTTAAGTTATTTAAACCTCACAGCACCTTTGTGACGTATATTACTAATATTCAGAGGAATGTACTAGTATGTCATGTCAACCCTGTGAGGTGTGTACTAACATTATCAGACAAAGCTGAGGAACAGGGATGTTAAGGGACTTGCTCAGTGTCACTCTGCTGGTGAGTGGCAGAGCTGGGTTCGAATGTGGGTGAAATATGTTGCCTTATGTAGAACCATAACAACAGATGTGAATATTTGTTCCAAATAATACTACTGCTGCTGCAATAGCTTACAACCTTCTGATAAATGAGAAATTGAGATTTCTGTTGTTCAGAATAGTCAACTGAAATCCATGCTAGAATTAATTCTGAAAATTAAATCTCTGAATTATTGATGCTGTACCGTTTCAAATGTAGGTTATTATAAATTTCAGTAGAGAAGGCAAATGGTTATTTATTCCTTAAAATAAATAAGCATGAATAATGTGATTTATCACCACATTACATGTGACATTTGATTTTATTTAAAATGATTTTTTTTCATAGTGTAAAATTCACTACATGCTTTGCAAGTGCACTAAAATATTTATTGAAAAATGATGTTAGTAAATTGTGAATTAATATGTGAGGAAACACTCTTGGCATGATTGAAGTTTAATTATAAAAAAACACATACATATAAAATAATGTTACATTGTATGTTCATGTGTTTTCACTACTTATTTATAGCATCCTCTCATCTATGTAAAAGTATGTAACATAAAATTATTATGAGATAATTTATTAGGCATTCAAATTTCACCACAGTTTTCTTTATACATATTATATTGGATAATTATCCCTTAGTTTTATTTTACTTCATGTTTAAATTCATATCAGGGTTATGATTCTAAAGGAAAGACAAAATAACAAGACACAAATTTTGGCAAACACACCTATTGGTAAGAAAACAGAAATAATATTGTTCAGATGTACTTGTTATATTGACTCACTAAGTAGAGCTAACCAACTTCTCTATTTAATTTTTCAATTGAGAAAAGCCTGAAGTCAGTGTAATGTTGGGGGTTGAAATATTAATTCACCTTTTTTTATCATCTGTATAATTTTATGGCTTCAGTGAGAAATCTAAACATGCAGTGTCACTCATAGACACAGATAACAGTATGGTGATTATCAGAGAGAAACGGGGGTTGGTGGAGGCAGAAGATACAGGGGAGAAAAATGGGGATGGAAGGAGACTTGACTTGGGGTGATGAACACACAGTACAATATAGAAATATGTATTATAGAACTGTTCACTTGAAACATTGAATTAACTGTCACTCCAATAAATTCAATAACTTCAATAAATTCAAAATTTCAAAGAAAGAAAAAAAATAAACATGCATTTTAATCCAAAAGGTATTTTTAAAACATCTACTGGTGACCCAGATTGTTTACAGAAGCTAAAAAATTCAAAATAGATTTCCTTTATTTGTTTTTGAAGATTTGGGTCAAATAGAGACACTTATGATATATACCAGGAAAAGTGGTACAATGTTTGACTAATATGCACACTGTGTTTGTTTTGAAGTTACCTGTTGTATTTGTATCCTGAAGATACTAAAACCTCTATAGCTATTTGAGATATCTGACATAATCCCAAAGTTCTTATGGATTGTTTTGGAGTTACGTATTCATTGCCCTCAATATTTCTTAAACTACTGCTTCTTGTACATTGAGTAAAGGAAGCTGCATCTTCTTCAGATAGTGGAGAATCTGTTCCTTTCCAAAAGGAACAAAGTCTGTCCCATTCTCTGCAGTATAATTCCTCTCACCTGAAAATTGTATAAATGGTTATTTTATAGATTACAAATGCCTTTCTATGTTGATGTCAAATGTTAAGGATATATCATCAACAACTTTTCTTCTTTTGTTCTTGAAGTCATCTAAAATCATCCTGAACCTACTGATAATTTTATACCAGGAAACAATAAGAATACATATTTGTCTTAATCTTTGTATGACCAGTTTCTAGTATGTCACCTCTCATATAATAGACTTCCATAAATATTTGATGATGAATGATGAACTTTCAAGCAAAAAATGATTTAGTACCTTTATCGGGAATAATGTAAAGTTTTCATATTGGTGAGATACTGCAGAATGCAACACACATAATGCAACTGAGCATTTTCAGTTTTGTTTTTATAGCTATTTCACAGCAAAAACAAAAACAATTGAAACTGTCAGTATGAGGGTATAAAGGATAAAAAATACTTATCATGCAATGAATGTTAGGTGATGCAAATGGAAAACCCACAAGTCAACTTGAGCTTCTTGCCTGATACACAGAGGTTTTAGAATATATTCAGTTTATTTAAATATATGTTAATATAAGGAATTAGGCTGAAATGAGAGCATAGGCTTTTCTTCTTTACATTAATGCTTTACAATGTACAGTAAGGTTAAATTAAAGTAATATTAACATAGCACAGGAGGAAATCTCAACGGAAGATAATATAATTCTGATTTTACTTAATTCATGAGTCTGATGGCTTGTCAAGTACTAGATCAAGAAAACAAGAGTGTTGAGTATTGAGAGGATGACATTTGTAGGTGGCTGTTTTACTCCTTGGTTTATGACTTCTAATATTTGTATTCTTGTGTCATTCATGCAACACTTTAACAGTTAAACACTATCTATGTTCATCCTAAAACCAGTCCTGGGAGGGAAACTAAAGGCTCTCCTGGTATTCCAACTCCAAGTTCAATCCTCCCATCAACTCAGAGATGTTGCTTCATTGTGTCTGCTTCCCTCGTGCACTTGCATTAATTCTGACTGTACATAAACTTTACTGTGGAACATAAGTTACAATAAATTGTCATATTATAGCATAAGACGAACTTCTAAGCCGTTCCTATATTTAGCACAAGGCTTAGAAGAGGGCATGGATAGTAAATGCACAAAGGAAGGGGTCACTGCAAAGCAACCTCACTTGAGAAGCTGGGGATCAATACCAGGCTTATGAAATTGTTTGTGTCAGGCATCCTCTGGATGTGTTTTATTGTTTTTATTAGTGTGACTATATAATATAAGAACATACACTTCTTTCTTTGACTTTTCAATGCCTGCCTCCTATAGAAACCCCTGGCACTCCAGTCTGCTCTCTCCTATGACCACATTCCACAAGAGAGGCGAACTTTCTACATACTCAGATTTCAAACAGATTCACTTTCTTTCAGGAAACTATAAAGCACCCTGTGATCCACAGAAGTGGTTTAACTCAGGAGTTCATCAAGCTATCAGTAGTCAGCAGAAATGTTCTTCTACCTGCATGTTTGAAAGTCAGTGTTTGAAATCCCATTGAAATCTTTTTACAAAGGATTTAAAATAATTTGTAGATTAGAAAAACAGAGAACTGGACAACTTCACTTCATTTTCTGTTTTCAGTCAGCTGAATAATTGCTTGACTATTGGTCCTCTTCAGTTATCTTCTTCAATGACCTGATTTTTCTCCCCTAAATCTAGTTTCTAATACTTGATAGTTTGTTATACTGTAGATGTAAACATTAGCACGCTGGAGTTAATCCATATTAAAAAGTTGAAAATGATATTGGAGTTTCAAGTCTTCTCAGCCTAATATGCTGATTAAAAAACGTATGTTTTCTCTAGTTTATTTAGAAGAACAAGAGATAAAACCTTGCAGTCTTTGTCATCCATTGAAGAGGGGAGCTCATTGATTAGCTATTTAATTGCCTTTGATTCTGTGAGTGACCACATAATTGCCAAGTGAAGCCTCAGTAACATTCGTTAGCAGTTGAGTGATTAATTAACTGCTCTGTCCGTAAATTGAAAAAGCAAACTGACTTATATTATGGATTTAAATACAGTTAAGATGCATAAAGCATGTCTGCTGTCTTATATCACCAACTGTTTTTTTACTTTTATTTTCTGATCATGTAATAATTGACAGATAAATTATTTTGCTTATAACATCATTGAAAATGAGTCAGTGGAATAGATTACAGATTAGCTAAAAAGAGCTTATGACCATTTTTGTTTAAATCCTCAGATGAATTAAAACATTTTGAAGGTGGTTTTATTTCTTTGAAATAACTATCTTCCATACACTAATGTCTATGTGACATTAATACTTATACACTTATAAACATAAATAATAGTATATTACATAACATAAATACAAATTATTTTTAATAGAGAGTGTGACTTAAGTGTTTTAATGTCTCTGGGGAAGAGTCAGCAATGGGTTCCACTTTTTTCTCCATTCATGAGAGTATAAAATGTGAGGACATTTCTAAGAAAGCTCCTTTTTTTTGCTTGCACTTTGCAAGAGGATATATTAATTTGAAGTCAAAACAGCAGAAATTTTGCTGTACTATTTATAAATTCTGTGTTTTTTGGGTGAGTTCCCTAACTTCCTGGTGTCTTAGCATTTTAATCAGTAAAATGAAAAAATATCTTCAGTGTTCATACTGGGGGACCTTGCACGAAACTGTCCATGGGCTGGAGACTTGGGAGGGTCCACGGAGATCCAGACAAGGAGTGAGAGCCAGAGGCAGTTGAACAGGTAGGTGGGTTGGTTCAACTGCTTCCTGGTTATTGCTACTGATAATGCAAAGAATAGAATTTGCCTGCTGCCATTAGAACTGTGAACACCAGTACATAAAGATTCTTTCATTGGGCTGAAAGAGAAGACTTGATAATTCAGGCTGACTTTGAAAACGCTTTCTAATTCTGAGGTATTGAGTCACTGTGACTGCGGCCTTTGGGACAATGTTCATTTGACCTTGTCGACAGAAGGGAAGAGAACTCATTTACTCTTAGGAAAATAGTGACTTTCTATAAAAATTTACTTCAGATTTTATCCTGAAGGTGCATTAGTATTACAACAATGATTGTTAACAATTATATACTATTGAATTCATTTCTAATCTGAGTATTAGTCCAAATTGTGGCTGTATTTTTAAAATCTATGGGTCACTGTATTGCAAAAACTGTTACACAGAGTACTCTTTGTTCATAGTGCAAAGATGGAAATTCTGAATAAAACTGTGTCATTAAATTATTATAATTACTTTTTTGAAAATTTAATTAATATTATTTTATTCTGTGATGTTTTGAAATTGGTTTGTATATATGGTGGCTTTTCTTTTCTTTTTCCCTTTTTAGTTTCTTCTTTTTAAAATTCTCTGAACTGTGTCTAGGGGCTTCGTTTGCAGCACAATTTTCAGTTTTATTCCAGAGAATTGTGGAAGTATTCAAAATAAACTAACACATTCTTAAAAGACTGCATTTAATTAATTTGCACAGTGAGCATAAGAATGTATTATTGCCAACAGTGAGGAAAAATACACAAAACCTGGAACCTCTTTTCTTCTTCTGTCTCTTTCTCCATGGACACATTTCTCCTCTCTAACCTAGCCTATCCCAAAGGGTATGGGATTGTTACCAGTGAGTAGCCGTGAAATATGGACTCTGCTACTTGCAATTTAAAAAACATGGTACTGAGAGGTATGGGTGATGAACCAGTGACTTCAGCTCACACTCAGAATATTACTTTCCAACAGGAAGATGGCGTTTGACCCTTCAGTTTCTCCATTACTCCCTGTTTGTAAAGTACGGACCTTTGGCAATCCTGAGATTCATTAACACCTAGTTTGTTATTTAGTTCTCTGAAACTGCAGCTCACCCATAAGCCCTTCAGGACTGAAAGTACTGATGCAGCTTGAGAATGGGGAGAATTTGGCTGTTTCAAAATAAATAGTGAATAGCAGATTTTTTTAAAAGTCCCCATTAAATATTTAATTTATAGAAGCTTCTACAATGCCATTATTAATCACATAGTATATCTTTTGAATATAAAATAGCCTGGCATGTGGTAGGCTCTCCACAAATATAGGATTTATGTTATTATAATCGGTGTTGTTGTCAAGTGAATAATTGAATGAAGCCATGCAACATGAAGGGTAAAAATCATCACATAGCAACATATTTCTGTAACTGATAGTTTCTTAAAAGTCAGTACATGCAGACTTCATACAGAGGCCCTAAGCCTAGATAATGGAAATCGCCATTGGGTGCAAACATAGGCCTGAGTTGTGGCTGCCAAGAACAGGCAAAATGTATCGCCTTAACCCAGGGTGACTTTGTGGGTAATACAGCTGGAGTTCTGTTTTACTTCTAACTTTCTGGTAGAATCTCTTTGAAGCCCAGGGCAAAAGAAGCTCTTCAAATATTTTGGCCTCATTCCATCATAGCCACAGGTACTCTGCCAACAAATTTTTTTTTGAGTTCTATAAAAGTCAGCTTCTACTAAATGATTATTTAATTCTTTCCTAAGTCAGATGAGATTAGTAGTGTTTTCCAGGCAAAACAGAGGTAGAGTGGACCACAAGACCCCAGGATTTTACTTAACTTGATTTGGAAGTTTCCTGAATAATCATTGTGCCTTACGTCCTCAAATGGGACAACTAACTGGGACTTTTTTTAACTTAAGTGACTGTGGAGAGACCCTAGGCTCTGTAGAATTCACAGTGACCTTGCTGTACTCTGCAGACGTAACTGCTGTACATCTAGACTGTGCTGTTATTCAAACAGCAACCGTGAGTAGGAAATAGAATCCTCGCTCTTCAACTTCAAAGATGATTTCTTTGCATCTGAGCAGCAGAATGATTTTTGTACCAGTTATAAGCCTTGTCTATGAATTATTTTAAAAATAAATTCTTGTGTTCTGAGACATTTTTGAAAAAATCATTTGTTACCACCATCACATAAATATAGAAAAGAACAGACATGTACTATCAAAGGTGAAACTTTCATATTTAAAAAAAAGAGTGCATTTGTTTCTAAATCTAGATTGTTTAAGCAGTGACTAAGAAAAACTATGTCTGCATGTAATTAAAGAAGTAAAAATTAAGAAAGGAATTATATGAAAGTAGCAAAGAAAATTTAAGTAGTTGAAAAGAGAAAGATACTGTGTGGGAAAGAAATGAGCCTGATTTCCGTGCACAAAAATGGCTGGAAAATAATTTTAAAAGCCCCATCATTCTAGTACTTTAAGATTATTCTATACAAAACTGTGTGCACCATTTCTACTTAGAAGAACAATATGGGTAGGGTTAACTGGACTGATGACCTAAGTTTTCTAGGCAACTAATAATTTAAAAGAATTTTTTGAAAGCAGCAAAATGTGGCTAGCCAATTATTCATACATACTAGTAATCTTTTAGTTTTTCATTTTATGCTTTCTTGTGTTTACTTAGGAGTCAGTGTATAATACTTTTTCTTTAAAGAGGACATTTAAGAGAGGGACAACACTCATTTTTTGAAGTACACACTCTAACTTTTGTGTAGTCATTACGCATGTATGGGGGAGAAATGCATCACAGTGTGAAAGAGTTCCCATGTAGACTTGAAAACACTCAATCATAATTCAATAAAAAGTGAACTTTAGATACTTTTAATTATTTATTCTAAGTGAAAAGAAGAATATATACCTGGAAAAATAAATGAATTTATTTTAAATCATAAAAAATTACTTTTCAGAAAACAGTCTGAAATGCTCTGGGTACACAGTGTTACAAATATCCTGTTTTCTTCACTGGGGTTTCAAAGGCATCGCTGTGGCCTGGGAAGCAGGGACTGGGAACTGACTCTCTGCAGTCAGCGAGGGACAGGTGGGAAATCATGTTTTTGAAGAAGAGTTCACTTGTAATAGTAAGTTGCCACAGTCAACTTTCACCTCTGCCAAATGTGTGATTGGCTTAAGCTACTTATATTTTCAAATCTGCTAATTATTCACAGTTTTGGCAGAGCTGTTGCTTCACACAGTGTTGGTGGCTGTCGTCCACCTTTTTTTTTATGAGTTCCATGAAAGGGAAATTGGAATTATTTTTTTTCCTTCTGAAGCTTTGGATGATAGATACCACCACAGTTATTCTGAATTTGAAACAGTTTCACAGTTTTATCATGGAATGGGTGCTAACTTCCCAGCATAATTCTGTGGTTTTTAAAAAATGTTACACCAAAACTGGCTCCGGAGGAATAGCTATGTCAGGAGGATTTGCTGGGTTCCAAAAGAGAAAAAGGAACAGAAAAAAGGAAGAGTAGATTATGTGGTTGCAAGACTTATGGTTTATGTACCCCTTGGGATTGAGGGCCGCTCAAAGACAGGAAGTATCCATTCATAAGTCTTGGGCCCTTTCTACTGTATTTGGTATCATAATTTAAATGAATTCAGGGCTGAATGCCAGCATCAATCAGTTCCACATGTTTGATCAAATCTCCATTCTTGCCTACATAGTCCTTTCAAAAAAGAAGCATGCTTTAGTAGAGGATGACAGAACTACTTTAGGGTACACCTCCATCTGGCATTCCTGGCTAGTGGAGAGAAGTCATGAAACTGATTCCCAGGTTCTAGAATAAATACATTTGCAGAAATTTATGCGCCCAAATAAGTTATACCTCCTTTAAGACTACACAGTTAATCCAAAAGTACTACCATTGTTTGAAACAAGTAAGGAAACCTCTTGTATAATTTTCTATAGAAAAAAATTATGAACTATGGGTATATATATAGCTTATTTATTTAGTTTTCATTATAGTGTTAGTCTGTAACCCAAAAGATTATCTATTTTATTCATTAAGTTTAAGTCTGATTTCTTCCTACAGTTCATTATGAAAATATTCAAATGTAGCAAAGTTGAAAGATTTTAAAACAAAGCTAGATTCCACCAAAACATTGTGCTACACTTGTTCTATTACATAGCTAATTGACTTTTTGGTCATTTCTCCAAATTTAATTCACCCTAAAAATTAGATGTTCTCACCAACACACACATACACACACATGCCATGCAAGGACATGAAGTAGTGCAGGTAATTCCAAAACATGAGTTTGAGATAATGATAGACTCATGAAAGTATTAAGTGACTTCAGTATTTTTAAAAAGACTATCTAATATATATGGTTCAGTCCTGGTCTATTTGCTTAAAAATTATTCAGTACATTAGAGTCACAGCTCATTTATGGCTTTAGTAGTATGACAACTTTGTAAGTTTAGATCTAGGCTAGATCCAGAGCTCTACAAGTCCGTGAAAGTAAACTTAAAGCTACGTAGTAAAAACTAATTATTCATATATGCATTGTTGACATTCGAGAAAGATAAATTTATTCATTCCTGTTAGGTGATAATTTTGATTCCCTGTTTTTTCCATAATAATAAAAATGCAACTAGTTCTTGTAGGGAGCTAAGATGTTCTTAGTTGTTCTTCCCTCCTTAACATTATGGATTAATGTATAAAGGTGATAACTGACATCAACAGAGAATATTTGTCTTAAAAATGCTCAAGTTTTCTCTGGCTTTAAAATTCTTTGATTCCATAAGCTCTGAAATATCTTTATGATTTTAGTATCAAATATTCATATTTGAAAGATAATGTAGATGTGAATGACAGGAAACCTTGTGTGTTTGACCAACTTCTTACCCTTGACAGGAACTACTTTGGGCTCATGGACATGTGATACAAACACCTATAAATATCGAATTCCTGTGATCTTGGATTTGTTGGGCTTCTAACCCTTTACTATCAGTGATCAGAATCCTTTAATACTGCAAAATATTTGGACTTTATTGGAAATCCCTTTGGCTGTAGTACAAGCGTTCCGGTCTGAAGGAAACATGCCATGTAGAAATGAAAACCTGAAAGAATTTTCCTACAGTGGCATTTGATCTGGCAATGTGTTAAGGAATTCTACAGCCACATTAATGCAAGAAAAACTTACAGAAATAGCGCTGAAGGATTATAAATGAACAGATTAAGAGAAAATTTTAGAATTACAAACACAGATAAGACCTCAGAGAGACTGCTGAAGTCAGTCCCTGCATTTCACATATGAGGTGATGGTGGATCACTCAGTGAGGTTGATTCCGTCCACTTGCCAAAATTCATTCATGTAATAGTGAGCAGAACCCAGACAAGAACCCAAGACTTTTGTCTTCCACACTTGTTTTTACAATACATCAGACTTTCCTGAGATAGGGTTCTTAACTTATTTATAGCTAAAGACACTGGGCCACGGAGATTAAGTAACTTGCTCCAGTTCAGAGGGTAAGCGAGTGGCCCAGCTGGGATTCGACTCAGGCTGGCTGGCTCTGGATTCCCCATTCCTCATCACAGACTCAGATGGCTCTGAATGAGTGGGTGAGTGAACGAAAGAATATGCTTAGATACAGAAAGGAGCTGGGACTCACTGGTTAGGGAAAGACATAAGAAGTTGATGTTAAATTATGAGAACACGTTTGCAAGGGAAGAAAGGGTAAAGGGCAACCTAGGTAAGACACACAGACTCCAGGGGGAGTGCCCGATGAGTCTGGGAGCACTGATGTCTCTAAAGCAGGGCTGGGGTTGGGAAGAGAAGGTACTGAAGCAGCACAGTTTGCTTCAGATAGTGAGGGCTGACAACACCATGTCATAGGACTGGAAATTGATCCAGCCATTGAGAAGAAAGTGACAAGCATAATATACATTTAATACTTAGTAAATGCTAGGTGCTCTAATGCTTTACACACGTACACATGTGTATACTGCCCCCCCTTTCTGTCTCTCACTCACTTTGTCCTTCTTATGAGGCACTTCCGGCCCTCCTGCCTATGGCCAAAGGTCTCACTGGCAGCAAGTGACTGAAGCATGGGATTGTGACAAGTTCCATCTGATGGTAGATCTTGTTTTGACTTCACCTGGTTGCAAAGAGGCAGTGTTAGTTTTGAAGTGAGAGTGCGGCCTGATCACATTTGTTTGCTTTTCAGCAATCAATAGCAGAGCCAGGGCGAGTGGACTAGTGAGGGGAGAGGAAAGGGTCAAGGAGACCAGCAAAGGCTGTCCCAGACCAGAGGAGGCAAAAGTGTTTCCTGAGGCAGTGGCAGTGAAGCTCCAAGGGCACTTCTGATTTGAGATTTTTTCCGAACTACCTTTAGACTTTACAGGCAAAGAATGCTCTGTCCACGCTGAGCTAATGTGGCCCTTGTGATTTAGCAGCAGTGTGAATAATTAGGCCTAGAGACCTTCCACGGCTGGCCAGGGCATGAGCTTAGTCCCTAGGTGAGCAGATTTTTGTCATGTTGACAGTTGTACACTCAAATGGTTTGTTTGTTTAACTAATGATTAGTCCCTTTTACACAGAATATGAGCACTCAAATTAGTGTTTGTTGAGCTTGACGAAATGCCTATCGCTTCTGGGTGGGAGATTACCACTGTACCCATTGTGAGAGGCCTCACACTTCAGTTGCTGCTGATGGTCTAGGAAGGCAGGGGATCTCCAAATTTTCAAAACAGAAGGAAACTGATGCTTCTCAGAGTTCAGTCGTGACAAAATTATGTTTTATGGGTGAATTTTTTTAAAATTAAGGAACATTAGAATTAGTACAATTTTATGAGGCTTTTTCATTTTCCCTTTTAGTGGATGTAAAACTGGGTGAGTAAAAAAGAAAATAAAGTGTCAGTATAAAGTGTTAATTAAATAAGTAATGTATTATTTCTTCTTTGAGAATATAATTTAAAAGTGTATTTTAATAAACTCTTCTCTGTCTAAAACCACAAGGAAACACATAAAGGCTTTGTAAATTACTACTGAATTTTTTTCTGAAGGCAAAAAACAAATCTTTTCTGGCAATTTACAGAAATGTTTTAGATTCTTTAATATTTAGCCTAAAGGGAAAATTAGTGGGATGCCAGAAGGAGGTAGTTAGGGTAATGATAAGAGACAAATGAGAAAAAATGGACAATGGAAGGACATTATCCTATTAGAAGGATAATGAGAGGGAACAAGAAATAAAGAAAGGAGGGGAACATTAATGAAAATGAGCAGAGAAATGAATTGTGTGTAGGGAAATAATGAGGATATAAACAAAAATCCTAACATTCTTTCTCTTACAGCTGTACGTTTACTCTTCACCATATGAGAAATATAGAATGTTACTGAACAGTAAACAACCCAAAGTAATTGTAAATATAAAAGCAAAGAAAAGAAAGTATAACAATAGCTCTTTCAACTATATAAACAATCTCTTTGATTCATTAGCAGATAATTTGGAAAATATTTGACAAAGTTGTTGCTTTCAGTCATAATAGTATGTGAACAATACATTTTTCATTCATATCAAATCTGTTTGATTAAGGTTGGTTGAGTTTGACATTCTTTGCTTAATCAAGCTTGGGCAGACTTTCTTAGATATGTCCCGCTAATGAATGATTGATGTGAATTGACATGATGTCGGATTACTGTAGCACAGTTCTTGAGTGACTTCAGTGTATTTTGGGAATATTGTTTCAATTCAAAAGTAGGAAAGGGAGGTCAGAGGTCAGTTAGCCCAACTGTCATTTCAGAGATGAAGGAAATAAAATCCTGGGGAAGCTAAATGCCTTTGCCTAAGGCCCAAAGCTGGTTAAGATCAGCCTAGGAATTATCACATTCCCTCAGTCCATGAGATTTCATCACACCACCCTGCTCCAGGAATCTCAGAGCAATAGTGGAGAAACACAAGAAGATTCAGAAAAGATTCCTACCCTTTGGGCTGCCATTTTGCCAGTCAACTTGTTATTGGCTTTAAGAATATAATTTTTTAAAATGTATTTGAATCAGCTCTCCTCCATCCAAAATGAGAAGGTATATATATATATACACACACACACACACACACAAGTATTGTAAGTTATTGGTAAATATTTTTTTCTGAAGGAAAAAATTAAACAACAACAAAACAAACCTTTTCAACAATGCACAGAAATGTTTTTGATTCTTTAATTTTTAGCTTAAACGGAAAATTAGTGGGATGCCAGAAAACCCAAGAGAAAATAATAAAAAATTTTTAAAGAGAATAAATCAAAACTGCCCATGAAGGTAGAGGCACATGATGTGGGAGAATCAGCAGCAGCC
This sequence comes from Phyllostomus hastatus, assembly GCF_019186645.2. Taxonomy (NCBI): domain Eukaryota; kingdom Metazoa; phylum Chordata; class Mammalia; order Chiroptera; family Phyllostomidae; genus Phyllostomus; species Phyllostomus hastatus. The sequence goes on along the minus strand of NW_025334017.1, from coordinate 5,097,420 downwards.
TAGGAGTCAGGAGCCCTTTCTCAGGGGCCCCTGCTGTTAGTGAGCTTGGGCAGATGGCCAACAGCCTTATTCTGCAGGTGATAAGAAAGGGAGAGACTGAATCCAATGAAATCCAAAGTATCTTCCAGCTTTAAAATTTTAATGTAATGTTATAGGTAGCAATGACAATTTTAACTTTTAAGGACACTTGTGGTTAATACCTTATCATAGTGAGGAAAAATAATAGTGTAATCTCTCTCAACCAGCTACTGTTGTTAAAAATAATCCTATGAGCTGAGAATCTCCAATGAAATGTGAAGGAAATGTTGGTAAATCAGCCCTTTAAAGGGGGGGGACATAGCACAAGCAAAGAACAAATTTTTATAAAAATTAATTGTCAAAAAACTAATCTTGTTGCTATTTATAATCTACCTTCTTGGTCTTACATAAGCGTGTATCTGACTGACAGGAAGTTTCAAATCCCCGTCTCAACTTGGTGTTCAGACAGCCTTTCATTGTGAGAAACTTAAATAGTTCTTTCTTCAGAGTAAAATATGTTAACCATTGTGCCAGAACGAAATTTAATATTTTGAAGTCTTTTGTTAAAATAAATTGCCTGAGTTTACCATTATAACTATAGTATATACTTAAAGCAGATATACATAAAAATAGCAAGCAATTGCCACTGGATACCTAATTCTGGATTTAACTGGTATCATCATAAGGGAATTCTCCCAAAAAGAAGTCTTCCATGTCAAGGGCTATAGACCAGGAGGCCCTCCCTAAAACTGTCTTGGAGCCCTATGTTTTGTTTGTCCTATATAATATTGCTACATTATGATACTTTTTCAACTTTAAGACAATAGGTGAACACACAAATTTGATGTGTCTTCAGAATTGTAAGAAAGTAAAAGTGGCATGTGAGGATGTTACTTGAAGAAAAACAATTAACAGGACATTTTTTAAGCATGTAGAAATTTTTAAGGCCAAAGAAAGAGAAAGACAACTTTTTCTTATGTTTACTGTTTTAAACACTTAATATAGCTTTAATAATTCATAGGAAGAAGGTGAGAGTAAGTAGATTGACAATCTCAGTCTACATTGAACTTTAACAGACCTTGAAAAGGGGTAAGAGCTACAGAGAGAAAGTTTTTGGAAGCAAAATTATAATTATACAAAGAAAGGAATATACATTCATGAAAATGGGAAAAGGGAGTTTGTAAATGTTCAATAATGTGCAAAAAAAAGCTTGTACTTATGCCACCAAACAGCGAGGGCCAAAATACGGGAGGAAAAGTAAACAGGGTGTGAAAATATCGAAGCTCCTGGCAGTAGTGTCTTCACTACTCAACACAAAGGTAAGCTGTGATCACAGAACCACACCATGGGGTAGCAGCAGGTGGGAAAAGACTGCACGAAAACTGCACAGCCAACCTATGGGCATAAATTTTGCATCTTGACATGAATCATAAGTTATATAGGGATTGCCAGGTATTATTCTAGAAGTATTATTGTTTGTGAGGCCTCGTCATAAATAGGAGAAACACATGAAATCTCAGAAAAGACACACAAAGGGCCTCTGTTTTGAAAGGAGGGAAAGATGACCCAGGCAAAAATAAAGTAATTGATTTAACTTGGGCCTTATCAAGACAAATAACATTAAACATCTTTGTGCACACATACCCCAGATTTATGAAGAATAAATTATACTGATTTAAATACCAGTAATGAATAAAGCAAATTAACAATTTGATATTATAAATACTCATAGCCAGCATAGAAAAAGAAGGGTAAATTATCTAATACATCTGAATGTAACTTAGTTTTTTTCATGGATTAATACTTTCATTAATAATTTAGGAAATGACCTCACTACTACACAGAGATGAATTTTTAGGTAGAGAGTTTAGACATAGGTGTTTTTAGGATTTCCAAAAGTTGTACTTTCCAGCAAGACCATGTCTCTGAAATTATTAAAAATTCAAATGACAGTTTTCCATAAGGTACAGGACGAGGTACAATGGAGATAAGTATTACCATCCTGAGCAAGGTAATGTCCTGTGTCCTGGAAGGGCCCTCACTTTCCAGACTGATCTCTGCTCCTTGCAATGCAGCCTCAGTCCACCTTGGGCAAATGATGTAATTTCCAAAAGGGACTGGCTGTTTCTCTTCTCTTTCCCACACCACATCCCTTTAACTGATTGTCTTATTTGTACTTGAATCTTCAATGCAAACAGTACCTCTTCCTGGAAGCATTCCTAATTCCCCTTTCCTACCACCTAACATGGTATTTCTTCCGTGCATGTCTTTTATGAGTCTCTAGAACAGTATGAACAGGACTGCTGTGGCACAATGCCACATGACATGTAGGCACAAAGACAGAGCTAGAGCCTGAGGGCCAGTCTGACCTTCTGCTAGCCGTGTGACCAAGGGGAGTTGAGTGATTGAGTTTCTACCTCTTTGGGCCATTTCTTCCTTGGTAAAACAAGGATAATAGTAATAGCCTCCAGAGGTGGTATTAATGCTAAAGTGAGTTCACATACAGGATTGCACAAAAGTATGTTTACAGTTGTAATACAAATAAAGAATACAATAATAAGTAATTATACAAGAATCAACTGTGTTTGGCCTACTCACAACTGTAAACCGACCTTTGCCCACCCCTGTATGTAAAGTGGTTTGCTTAGGCTGCTGGCTGGCACTCGGTGAACCCTGTGAGCATGAGCTCTCATGGGCATCCCAATTTGCACCATCATCGTTTGTGACCATTGTGGTTACGGTCACACAGTGCGATGTTGCTGGTCTCAGCAAAGACATCTCCTGTCCTGCCATTTCAGGCTTTGTGTCCTCAGGGTCGAGCATCCTTGGCACATAATATTTTCCAGTACATGTATTGCCAAGTAAGTGAATAAATGACAGAAAAGAGATTGGCTATTTATCAGCTCTTGGAGATTATATGTCAGCAATGGAATGCATGGCTTTTGTTCCTTGCTTACACAAATAAAAGATAGGAATGCAAATTAGGTATAATCTGGTAATTACTACTTTCCTATAGTCACCATTACTATTATTAAGTTATTGGTTCTAATTTTTGACTACACATTCACTTATATTGCTTAGCAATGGAAATCTATTTTTTATTAAATTAAGTAAATGGGTTCATGTATTTATGGACAGGGCTAATTTGTTAGTTTCCATGAGGGCCAGAACAAGAAGAAACAGGCTTAGAGAGAATGGCTAACGCATGGCGAGAATGTATGCTAGAATACATTGGACACAGAATACTCCCCAGTGGCCATTGTCCAGGAAGTCCAGGGCAGGCAGAATGTGTTTTTTACTGTATATATTTAGTACTATTTGACAGGTTTGACATATTCATCTATTACTTTTTCCATTAAAATCTAGTTAGACAAATATTTAATTATTCAGTACTAGAGTAGGCTAATAAAGAATGCCGCAGCATACTGTGAAAATATTTATGACAAGCTGGGTGCTTGGTGGGTACATTTGGTCGTGAGGGCCAGTGCGGTTTTCCTTCTGTCTGCATTTTTTCTTCCCTGTTGGGTCTTCCTTAGATCCTGGCTCACATTTCTCTCTTCCCCCTTCCCTTCCACTTACTAACTGAGAGACTTTGAGTTGGTTCTAACTTGTCTGTGTCCAAAGTTGCTCATCTATAAGATGGGGATAATAATTGTTCCTACACTGCAATGTTGTGAGGATAAAATGAATTCATGTCTGGAAGCCTTTGGAACAATGTTTGGCACAAGCCAAGTGCTGTATATGGACTCGTTGTTATAACTATTATCACCTTTTCTTTCTCTAATTCGTGGTTTCCTTCTTGTGCTCAAAAAATCCCATTGTAAAATGGGTTGATGGTGAACTGGCGGAGTGAAGGTGGATGCTGATTAGAAGTTCATCTTGGATTTGCTTAGGTGGAGGGTGCAGGGGACTCTGGTTGGTCCTCTCCCCCTGCCGCACTCAACAATGGGCCTATCCTCTGTCAACTGACAAACAGAACCAAGCCATTCTGTTTTAGAGAGGTTTTTATTTTATTGAATTTATTGGGGTGACATTGGTTAATAAAATTATGTAGATTTTAGGTTTTTAGAGGATGGAAGGAGGATGCAAATCACCTATTTCACTTTTCATATATTTCATACATTTTAAGCATTATAAGCTACTTGTGGGGCTTGGGAGGAAGGGGCTGGGGCAGGGCACATACTTAAGGGCACATGCACCTGTTGAACTATGACTGGACACAGACCTCATTGCCACGCTCCCACGTCAGAGTTGGTGTCTTGGCAGCAGTTTGTGTAGTAATTATAGTAGAGATTACTTTAAAATAGGACTGGCATAGATTTCCATCTTATCTGGTAACAGTTAACTTATTAATGATCGTTTTGGTCTGTTGGCAGCCGTTCTGTCTTTAAACTGTGAGACCGATACAATCTCAAGCTTCGATGGATAAGTAATTGGATGGGAGACCATGGAGAACTCCTAGACATTACGGAAAGTGTTTTTAAGAATTCCGCCTTCGGCCTCTGTGGGTCAGGAATCGTGGTTCTGGCAGATGGCTGGAAGGTCCCTTTGTAGGTGGTATACATGCAAATCAAAATCTTGGCTACCTTGAGCATTTTATTTGGGTACATTTTCTTTCATGGTGCTTCCCCAAGGATTCCAAGGACTTTTGGTCTGAAAGGGCAGAGCAACTGAGAAATTACTATGGAGATGCATATTGAGGTAGCCTAATCTGAGATCATAGGAGCAACCTCACTCTATTCTTTGGTACAAGAAAATGCATGCAACGGAATAAATGTTTCAAGAGGCTAGCCAATCTGTTTTGAACATAGTCTCTAGTCTGTTCAGACTAGAACAGTCTCTAGTTCTAGTCTGAACACACTAGACTCTCCTTCTACTCATAATTCAGCAGATTTTTACATTCATGTCTGGGATAAATTACAGTCAATGCCTCCTTTCCTGCATTAGTAATGTCTGGGCCTAGATAGTTCATATTGTTTTTTTTTAAGATTGTATTTATTTATTTTTAGACAGAGGGGAAGGGAGGGAGAAAGAGAGAGAAACATCAATGTGTGGTTGCCTCTCACGTGTCCCCTGTTGGGGACCTGGCCCACAATGTAGGTATGTGCCCTGACTGTGAGTCGAACCAGTGACCCTTTGGTTCACAGGCTGGAGCTCAGTCCACTGGGCCACACCAGCCAGGGCAGTTCAAGTTTTTAATTGTGGTAAAATACACATAACATAAAATGTACCATTTCAACCATTTTTAAGTGTACAATTTAGTGGCATTAAGTACATTCACATTATTGTGCAGCCATCACCACCATCCATCTCCAGAACATTTTTGTCTTCCCAACCTGAAATCCTGTGCCCATTACAGAACTCCCCATTCTCCCCTCCACCAGGCCCTTGTGACCACGGTGGATAGTTCATTTTTAGCAACTGTTTTTTTTTCTTTAACTGAGTGCCTACTGTAATGGTAACAGAAAGATGAGTCAGATGTGATCTCTGTGTGCAAGGTTCTCAAAAGAGGAAAGTCCAACAATTTGGGAATCATGTTTTCAGTCCTCTGTAGACTCACAGTAGGACATTCCCAGAAAACTTAGAGCAAAAGAGCCTAGCCAAAAGTGAAATAATGCCACCTAAGCACCTAGCACAGTGCCTGGCACTCAATAAGCAATTTTAAGTAATGGCCTTCATTATTATTAGGGAAAGTATAGATATTCACTAGAGGGATAGACACAGGAAGAGCGATGCTATCAGAAGTGATAGCATAAGCAAGGTTCAGACTGCATTTTCTGCTAAGGAAAGCAAAAGGAAATAACCATTGCAAAGGCCAAAAGGAATATTCATAGAGTCACTAATGATAGTAAATTATTTAAATATTATTTCAATGAATTGATTTTACTATGTCATCTCTCAACTTATAAACTTCAAGTGGGCATAAGAGAATTCTAGGTTTTTCCTTAACCTGTTCTTTCCCTAGTGTTTCCATCTGAGAGATACCCAATTATGTAAGGCAACATCCCTCAAGTCATCTTTGATCCCACACTTTCTTTCACTCCCATATTTGCATCTATTTCTCTCCATTGCTGATATTCTCACTCTAACCACACCGTGGGTGTAGTTTGTCTCCATTGCTGTAAGAGCTTTCTAACTGGTCTCCTTGATTTTCTGATTTCTCCTCTCCCATCCCTTTTCTCCACAGAGGATATGAGAGAAAACACAAATCAGATTATGTCTTGTTTTCATACAACCCTTCGGCTTTTCCCCATTAGACTTAGGGGGGAAACTCTAGTTTCTTTTCATGAACTCAAGGCCATGCATTTTCCAGCCCTTATCTATCTCTCCAACCTCATTTTGAATTTTTCTCTAATTTATTTATGTATTTGTAATGTTTCTCACACCAGCCAAACTTATTCCTGACTCATGGTGGCAACTGACCCAGCCTCTCAGTCTGGCACTATCTACCTGGAAGCTGGCTTGTTGTCATTAAATTCTTAGCCTAAATGTCACCTCCTCAGAGAGACCTTCTTTGACCACTCAATGCAAAATGTCCCACCCTTCAACTTCTGTCCTTAGCACATAACATTTCATTTTTCATAGATTTATATGACTGGACGTTATTCCATTTATATGTTTACCTCTTGAATTGTCTCTCCCTCCCTCTAGAACTTAAACTTGGAGTAGGGACATATGTCATGTTTTTGCTCAACAGTTTATACACAGTTATTATACTGGTGCCTGGAACGTGGTGTAGCTCAGTGGGTATTTGCCAAATGAGCACACCAATGTGTCAAATTCAAGCACTGACTTGCGCCCAGTCTGTGTAAAACTCGGCACAGCAGTGGGCATTGCGATGAGAAGTGTGCTGATCTCATCCCAGAAGTTTATGTTTCAAATCAACAAAGTCACAGACACAGAAACATTTTCAGTGTGCTGTTAGTGTAGATTAACGAAATATCAGAACTTCAACTATGATTTTTTATTTTCCATAATGCTTTAACCTAATCACCTTTTTCCAACCTAATTAATCTCCTCATGGTGCTTTCTCCCCTCTGAGGCCCTCTCACTGAACTGGAGAGGCTTTATGTGGCTGAACTGGAATGACTTTACATCCGTGGGGGTCCCGTAAGTGGAGGACTGCTTGTACTTCTTTGTACCCCCAATAATTTTTATTTTTTGCATTTTTTGCAATGTGTTAGTAAACACATTGTAAGCACTCCATTGATATTTGAATTGATTGACTGATAATTAACATGAATGTGATATTTTACATCACATATTTGGTTCTGTCACTACAATGAAATTCTGGCCTGCATTGCTTCTGACATAATGATCCAGCATATGGAGTTGCTTTATAAAGAAAATGAGGGGGGATTCTGATTCTTATTTAAAACATACATAGATAATGCCTACTTTTTCCAAAGTTAACAGAGGAAATCCTTGTGGCTATAGTGTAAACATTGTAAATAAGCAATCTGTTATCAGTCATGTTTTATTACCATTGGAACATGTTGAGTGCTTTGATAATGACCTTGAGAGCCAATAGCCTCTGTAACCTAGATGTAACCAAGGAACTCTAGAACAGCTCAAAGCCTAAAACATTGACCTTCAACCTGCTCGGGAGCAGATGGAACACCACGCGCACCTGGCCGTGTGTAAATGTTAGCCTGTTTACTCTGTGACGTGAGCAGCAGCGAGCCAACAGCGGATACTTCTGTTTTTCCATTTCATAGAGCTTTGGTAGCTTTTGTTAAGAAAAGTTCTTCAAATATTAAACAAAAGGCTGTGAAATATTGGATTCATTAGAAATGTAAAACTTACTACCGTTGCTCTAGCGGCAACTGCTCAGCATGCTTAAAAAAAGTAACATTGACAAACATTACTTATTTCTGTGGTTGTCAACATTTAATTAAACAGGGCCCCTATGTCTTAAGATGTCACTGTTTTGTACATGTGCAATAAAAGGTTCAAATTAAAATACTGTACAATTAGTTTGCATAGAAAAATGACTTTTGCAGACCTCTACAATAGACAGTTTAGAGAAATAAGCATTTTGTGTTTAAATTGTGCTCCTTAGTATTTTAAACAGATGGCAATGGCTTTCGTCTTGATTATAACTTTGAGGCATGCTTTACTAAATGGAATCAGCGGGGTTCATTAAGGTCCCATTTGATGTATCAGTATTATAAAAATACCATGTTAATTATCCTCAAACGTTGCAAGTTACCTCCATTTTTCTGCAATCAGAAGATGAGAGAAACCCTGTGAAGCAAATTAGTCCTAATTGAAAGAGGACTGATTAATATTTAAATAAGGCATTGTGTGAGGGATTCTGCCATGAGAAAAATAGGCTGAACATCTGAATTAATTGCATAGCAGGTTAAATTAAATTTCATATAATGGGTTGGAAGATGAGTTGGCACAGTGCTTTAGCAGAGAGCACAATGGCTGAAATACCAGTCTTTTCTTTCACTCTTGGCTGAATTCCATCGAGGTCCTTGTAGCCATTACCTCTTTGTTGTCTCTCTTTCAATGCAAACAAAGGTACTAACAGAAAATTGCTACCACATTTTTAAAAATGTTAATCTTTTTTGGGAGACAGCACCTGTCTACATTTTCTCCATTTCTCTTCCACCTTGGCTGTAAAATTGGGAAACATTAGTATCTTTTGCCTTGCCAGGTTTAATGAGGATTGATGTCATAAAATGCTAATGGCTGGAATATAGTTAGAATTGTGCTATTAGTGGGTTATCACTGTCTGACATTTTCACTGCACTGGAGCATGCATGTGGAGCCTGTTTAAAGTGATTGGGTTACTTAAGGGTCCCTGTTAGGGATATTTAATCCAACATAAATTACTTATGCACTTTGTTAGTGTTCAAAGGAAGAGTGTCACGTTGTACATGCTGGCAGTTTTCCAGTCAAGAGCTGTTAATTACTGTACAGCAAGTGAATACATTCTGCAGCAATGGAAGTTATGGGGGTGGGCGGCTATATCTATATTCCATCTACCTAACAATGAATAGGTGAGACCGTATAGGAAAAGAAATAGACGAAGTCACTTCTGCCCTTAGGAATTATAGTGCCATTTGTTTTCATTTTGAAAATGAAAACAAATGACTGCGTGATTCCCTCGGGGAAAGTACTTTAGTTATAAAGCATTCCTGCCCCAAACGAGCAATTATCTAGCAGTATGCTGTTAACAACCAAATAAATTTTCCAAATCCTTAATTCAAAATTTTACAACTTGGTGAACCTCAAGGTTTGCAGAGATAATTATTTGCTAATCAAGCAAAAACCTGTAGCAATGATAGCCACAATTTAAAAAAAAATTATGGTTAACGTAATGTTTCTAAAGTTACCTTGTAACAAGCTTCAATAAATCAGATAGTAACTTTTTAATGTAACTTGGAAGGATTAAGCCTTTGTTTATATTACTAGCAGTTATGATATCTGCTATTGTTTGAAAACCTAAGTGTGAAAAAGAAAAGCTCTCTTTTCCCCTTCCCTGCCACTATGGCTAAATAAAGGAGACCTCTGGTGTCATTTAGAAGTGTTCATAGGTAATGTATATATTAGATGTCCCTGATACTATTCATTTGCTGAAATAGCCAGGAGCATATATCATGAATTTTTGCAAACAATTCATTTTCTGTGTCTAAGAAGATGCAAAAATATATACTTTGTAAGCCTTTGTAAAATAACCCTTCTTTCTGAATTATGGCTGTGAGCGCAAAGAACGTTTCATTTTCGTAGTCCTTATTATAGCCATCGGTTTTAAATTAAGAGTTAGAAGTATGTGCCTAGCATATTTATAAACTTCCTTTTAAAAAGAAAAAAATTATTTTCTTACTAAGAAATGATGAGTTAGGCATGGCTGGGTCACACACATGCTGTTGTTTTAATAACAGAAATAAAAAATATTTTGTTCGTAATATTAAAAGGATTTGCTATTTCATCCAAATACATGGTAACAGATACAAACCCATACAGTTAATTTTAATGCTTAGTATATCATCTGTTAATGAAGTCATGCTTCAAAAGATTTCAAAGATGTTTCTGCTTTGAACAAAGTTGTAAGACCTGACATTGGGGAGTTGATGCCTAATAATTCACATGGGACAGCAGTGAAATATGAAGCCCTCCTAAATTTAACTGGCTAACAAGCATGTGAACAAAGAGCAGTAAGTCATAGTTATGCAAGAAGGGATCTATTACCAAGTTCAAATATATAGAAGTCTCTATCCATCTCTTGATGAGGATCATATGTATACGGGTAACTCCTCGTAAGGCTAAGGGGAGTTCACCAGAAACATCCTTTGTGCACTTCTGGGCAATGGACCAATCTCCTGAGTGTATTGTGAGTGATGAGACATTTCAATGAAGTCCATAAAAAATCAGATTGAGCAAAGGTAATAATTCCTTCATAATTGGCTTAATGATGAGAGGGAACATGAAAAGATATAAATCTGTGCAACAAATCAAGAATGTTTCAGAAAGGTTCTTAGACTCAGGCCAGTTGCTGCTGTCAAACAAAAAGGTGATTTGAAAAAGAAACCCTTTCCATACTTTGCATCATCTTTAAGTCGCTGAAAATTAAAATAAACTTGTTCATGTTACAAAAAGACATGTTGCACGTGACTAACAGAAACAAAGACAATAAGCTCCAAAAATGTCTGCACACTTTAAAGTCCCATTTTTTCTGAAGTGCAATTAAAGGATGATTCTATGGTTGATAATTCTTACACCTCTGACACACATAGATGTATCTGCATACAAGAGATTATGTTTATGTGTGTGTATGTATATATATAATTTTATATATTATGTAATTATACATATATACATATATACATATTTATATATACATATGTATATGTATATATAATATATTAAAAATTTGGAGCCTTCTTAGTTACCCCGTATTTACTAACCAGTTATGTTCCACAGCCTAGGACTAAACAGTCTGGACAAAACTTTAACATTGAACCAAAATCAGAAGCATTTCCTTTGTAGCTGGCACCCAGTCTGTTTCTTTAACAGGTATAGCTTTCGCTGTGAGACCACAAATACCGAGGGGCAAAGGTGCAAAGAGGGAACTAGCAGTGGCATTGGGGTAATCATGGGGCCTTCAGCAGTTATCCCCACCTTCCCACCCTCTTCTCATGCCTCCTGGCCTAATCACAGAGATACTGGTTTTTGTTTGATTTTGTTTTGATTTGATTTTATAGCAGTTCTGCAGCTGTATTAAATTGCCCCATATTCTCATGGAAATCTTACATCCAGGTATTTGATGCTCTTGGAGCAAGGGAAGCACAAAGCTGACATTTGTTCAGGATTGGAACTTAAGTGAAATGTATTTCTTTCTGGCAACTTGAAACTTTGAGAAGTGAAATGATAGAATCACTATATCCACTATGTGATATCTGAGTGTCACTCAAATGGCAAGCACTGTTAATCGCATTTCTCAGTGTCCAAGGGTTACAGGCTTATAGAAGTGACAATAGTGGATTCTAGATCTTGTAAGCTTTCTTATCCAAACCCAGATTGCTAAAAGAAAATAGTTCATTTATCAGATTAAAAGAAGACCTTGCAGAATCTGTAGCCTGAGTTGTGCAGTACATACTCTTGTAGGCTGGCAAAGTGACCAGTTAAATTTCCACTCCTCTCCTTTTATTGTTGCTGTTGAAAAAAAGTGAGATACTTGCATTCACAGCTTGCTAAATCAAATGCTTCTATTGCTTTTCTTATACGTGCCTCTCAGGCTTTCCTTTCTGTCCATGACTCTGCTGATCACTAAAGCGGTGCACCCTTAGATGCCAGCAGCACTCTGAAGTGAGCCATCACAATGACGTAGAACTGCGAGCTGTGCTAGAAAAAGGACAGGCCTAAAGTATATGCAGATATGTACAATCTCAATACTGATTCAGTGTGCTGACCGAATGAACAAGTAAAATTAATTGAAACAAACTAAAACTCACGGATGGCCTCGGATGAGTGAAGATTGTATGTATAACCATGTTTCTCATTTTCTTTACTCTTGAAACTTACACCTTGACAGAGTTGTGTTTGCACCACAAACAATATGTTTGCACCACTCACGTACTGCATCTATCATAATCAATTCAATTTTATTCAGTCGACATTTTTGAGCAACTCTCCGTGCCTGGAACTCCACTAGTCCTGGAGGCAAAGTTGGAGAAAGGGAAGATCCTTGTCCTTGAAAAGTCCCTTTACAAGAGAGGTAGTCACATGAACATGAGATGCTACTACTACCCAAAAAGTGCAGTAATGATAGGTATGATGCGTGAGGGGAAGGCTCATAGTCCTACCTGAGGAACAGAGAGCTGGACTGCTGCTGAGAAGATGACATCCACGCTGGGCCCTGAAGAAGGAGACCACCAGGCAGATTGAGAGACATGGGGAAGAGGGCAGAAGGACAGCATGGGCAAAGGCATGGGGAACTGTACTGGATAACCACTGACAGAAGCAATCGAACTGGTGTTTTTAGAATGTAGCAGCATTTATAGCTGTAAAGGAGGCTAGAAAGGCAGACTGGAGAAAATTTTAATACTGAACCAAAATCAGAAGCAGTTCCTTCGTAGCCGGCACCCAGTCTGTTTCTTGAACAGGTGTAGCTTTCACTGTGAGACCGCAAATAAAGAGGTGTAGAGGTGCAAAAAGGGAACTAGCATGAAGTCATGAAGATCTTGTGTCTGGCTGAGAAATGTAAACTTTGCTGTCTTATATGTGTATGAATGTTACTTCCCTGATTGGGCCCTGGCCGGTGTAGCTCAGTGGATCGAGCACGAGCCTGTGGACCAAAGAGTTGCCAGTTCGATTCCCCATAAGGGCACATGCATAGGTTGCGGGCCAGGTCCCCAGTAGGGAATGTGTGAGAGGCCACCACACATTAGTGTTTCTTTCCCTCTCTTTCTCCCTCACTTCCCTTCTCTCTAAAAATAAATAAATAAAAAGCGTAAAAAATAATCCAATTCTTGTGTGTGTACTTTTAGAATGGTAAAAGTCTGCTGGTACAACTTCCTTACCAAGCAATGTTTATCTCTCACACCAATGTCTCTCTCTCTCCCCCTTTTTCTCTCTCTAAAATCAATAAGCATGTTCTCAGGTGAGGATAAATGTGTGTGTGTATGTGTGTGTGTGTGTATCAAGGAATTTCAATGGCTACTGTAATTTTCTGCTAATGGTTGATATTAAAAATCTAAAACTTTTAATCAATTAAAAACCCTTAATAGTCCTATAAAAACTTGGTCAAATTTAACTTGTTCTGGAATTGGTATCCACTTTAATATTTTTGCTTTGAAAACAAAGTGGATTTTGCACATGCTGTTTCTCTAGATTGTATGGATATAACCTACCCATTTTATTATAGCTTAGACATGTTTTTTGGGGGGGAGGGGCAGGGGAATAAAGCCAAACACAGAAACAGTTTTCAAAAGTTGCAGCAAGAAGAGATACAATCCCAATGATCTGAAACCCATGTTCTATGCACAGACTAGCTTGGTTAGTGATAAGATTTCCTGGAACACTGCATTCAGAAACAGCAAATTATGAAACAGGCTGTTGGTTACTAGTGCCCGGCATGGATAGCTGACCACAAATATGTGACAACCTGATCGGTACATGGGATCCTGAAAAACTTTGAAAAAATACCCGTTCATAAGAACCTAAGAAACATAAAGGTTTGTGGCCATTTATATAAACCAAGCACAAACTTAATAGCCCCTAAAAATATCATCCTGTTATGGCAGATTATAGTAATTTTTGTTCCAATAAATTTTCTGATTTACCAAGGAAAAAACACTATGCCAAGTAAGCTTTTTAATAAAGTGGTAATTACACAATTTATTTTCAAAGTATTTACATTCAAAATGGTCAAAATGCCTTAAAACATAGGTTCTTTCTGAGCTAAAGGCAAAAGACAGCTACCCAATGTATCTCGTAATATCAAGGAGCACTTACTTACACAATGCCTCCCATGCACCAGACACTGTGCAAGCTACTGCAAAACTGCAAAGATGAAGGGGTCTCAGTCTTGCCTCAGTAGGCTTGTGATTCTGTGGAAGGGACATAAGGGATGAGAAAGGAGCAAGTGCAGGGAACAAGACCACTCCCAAGCAGGTTCCAGATGGCTGGTTCTTTTGTTTTTCTTTTCCATTATCTTTCCATAACCTTTTCAATTATTATTGCTTATTCTTTTCATTACCCATAAGGATCTTAAGTATAATTTTTATTAGAGCAACAACTATAAACTCTTGTCTTTCATATACATCACTGGGAATTGTCTCTGATTTTCCCAGTAACTTACTTGGAAGTATTTCCATTTTATGGTGAAGGAAACTAAGCTTCAGAGAAGCTAAGTGTGTTGGTGTTCAGCAATAATCTTTAAGTCAAGAAAATAAATCATAGTGACCTAATTAACTGGCATTAAAACAGTCAGAACTTCTCGCCTATGAAGAAATAATAGGACCTCTCACTTAGAATATATTCGAAAGAGCCATGGCCTGGGTGAGCTCTGGGACTAAAAGGTGGGTACACTGTGCGCAGCCCCCTTAACCTCTTTGGATGGGTTTCTCCAGCTGTAAAATTGAAGGACTGACTTGAGGAATCACACATGTATTTTTTAATCTATTACATGTTTCTCAAATATTAAAAACCAGAGTCATAGAGTATGTTTAAAATGGTTTTCAGTCAAAGCATCTGTTCAGGTAGTTTCACAGGGAATGAGAACCTGAAGGGTTCACACCACAGTGTTCTCAAAATCATGGATTATCACAGGCGTAGGTAGGACACTGTGCACTAAACCAGATTCATAAGTTATTCTCAAAACCATACAAAAATGCATTGAACGCACAGAAGCTAAGCTGCGAACCCAAAGGTTTTCACAAAGGCCTTCCATTTCTCAGCTAGATGGGATCCCAGAGCAGGTTTGTTCAACATTATCAGTATGAACTTCAAAAATTGCATGGTGGAAGTCATACGCCATTGAGATTTTCATAATTTAAACATAACTGTCAGTGAAAGGAGTTTGAGCTCATAATAGTAACTAGTTTCCAGTCACTTGGGGATGGTGTGCGTGCTTTTCATAGCGGCTTTGCACCTTGCCCCTCCTTACTAGAGCAATCAAGGTCTCAGTTCCCAACCCCGCAACAAGCTGGTTGCTGCAGTCAGGTCTCACGGCAGGGTCCTTTCAGGCAAAGTGAACCGACAGACAAGGCCACTGAGTGCAACACTGAGGCCTGCTAGCATTCCACGCCCAACTCTGATTGCTTACCTGTTAATTTTTACTTCGCTGATCACTTGTCATCATTTAAAATCCCATGCTGGTGATCTGCTCCCACCTAGATGTCTTAGGTGATGCTTCCACTCACCATGAGTTTACCAGTTGTTGTATTTCAAGAAGCAGAAATAGTTTAAGAAAAAGCAAGCCAATCACTGTGCACACTGAAAAACAATGTTATGCAAGTAGGAAACAGGTATCATTAATTGTGCATGCACTGAAGCAGCACGATGCATAGAAAAAAGTGATGACCGCGGAGCTGGATGCAAGAGGGTTTGACCCTGACTGCTGTGACTGGCTGTGTGGAATTAGGGAACACACGTAACTTCTCTCATTTGTTGGAAATGGGGTCTAAAATCCAGCCCCGTGCTGTATGGAGTAAAGGATTGCATGTAACACCACAGCATAGGATGTGGCAGAGTCTTTTGTGGGATTTGCTACATCCACCCTCCTGCTTCATGAGTGAGGTAATTGTGGGTGACCGAAATCAAAATGGCTAAGTTCAAGGATGGAGAACATACCAATGAAATGCACAGAACTTACGAAATTAAGTTTAACTCTGTTTCACTGTAGCATTTGAGTTTATAAGTCGTAGTTAAAATATTCATTTTAATTTAGAGAATCTAAATTGATATAATGATGGCTCATAAACACCTTCTCTATTTAATCTGGGATGCAGCTTAAATTTCTTAATTAAAAATGGTGAAGCTCACAGGTTGGATACGTGACACACAGCTTCTGTAGTGATCCTTTCTTTGGACATGTGGATTACTTTGTAACAGAAAATATCATGTTACATACAGGCTTTTAAAATCCTTACAGACTGACCAGATGATGATTTGGGTAATTTATCTCCTTTCTCTTCTCTAACAGATCTACGGGGGTATTTTAACATTTTCACCTAATAAAGTTTAATGGAAAGTTTGAGTAAAAGTTAAGAAAAAGATAATATTAACCCAGGTGTGACGGCTGGAATTTTAATCATGATTTTAGCTCTCTGCACATATTTAAAAGAAAATGAAAATAATATATACACCAGTTATGGTGATTGTTAAGAGCTGCCTATGTCAGAATCATTGGTTTGGGAGAATTATTTCACTATTGGAGAAAACCAGTTTGTTTTTGGACTTTGGACATCTTCCGCTCTGTCATTCCCATAGGCACCGTTCTCTCCTGCCGGATGACCAGCTCGATTAGGAAACTGTCTCAGATATGTTTTTTTTTTTCCACTTGTAGGAAACCTATTGCCCAGTAAAAGTTCAGAAGTGACCCCTCTTTTCTGACAACAGATGGCAGTGTTTTCAGATACAATGGCCATGTGTTCATTAGCTAAGCTACTGAGGAATCTTAGGTGACTTTTCTCTTTCAAACCACTCACCCTCGGTCAGGAGCTGCACATGGGAGCACCTGGACCGCATACGACATTGTTTTAAAGATGTATCTGCAGGATAGAGTTTAGGCAGTATTAATTACTCTTATGTACAATAGAAGTGTCTCTTTTTATTAAGAGAGTAAATTTATAAATTTAATTTCTCTGAACAAATATAACAACAGAAAATGTATCTGAAACTTTCTGACAGGAACAATTCATTCCGACATGTTTTGTCTGTTAAGTAAAATATAACACTTTAAGTAAAGTTGATAACTATCAAAAGTTTGTAGCATGTAGTTTACTGTTAACTTTAGTATATTTGTATCAGGAAGGGTATGGTAATACTTCAGGTGAAACTTAAAGAGAAATCCTAAGATGCCTATTGATGTAATTAGTTAAAGCCTTTTCATGTAAGTACTTGGTATTTTAGGGCTTTGACAAGAACTATTTCTCAAATATTCTGAATTTAACACATGCGTGCCTAGTGGCTGTGGGTATGGTGTGGGAGAAGCCATGTAAAAACATTGACTCTGAGTGGGCCTAGAATATAGAGTAGGTTGGAGACAGGCAGAGAAGATAGAAAAGTGTTCTCTGCAGGAAGGACCATTGTAAGGCTTATCAATGAGGTGGGAGGTCCTGGAATGACAAATGGTTCAGCCTGTCCCAAGTGAAATATAAGGTAAAAGGATTGGAAAATGGGGCGGTACCAAATTGTGAAGATCCTTGAAAGACTCCATGAGCCAGTGGCTTTTACATTAAAGACAAAAACAGTGTGTCCTTTCATGTAAATAAAAATTTGAGTGGAAGCCCATAGTTTATGAAACAAATAAATCATTGCTCTTGAAGGCTAGTCCTTGAAGCAAAACGCTTAGCACTATCTTCTGAGCTAAGGGTGAAAACTACCATTTAGAAATTACTAATAGGCAAGATATGCATTCATTCATTTATTCAGTCATTTTACAAACTGAGCACCTACTATGTGCCATGCAGTTGTTGTATGTGTATTTGTTTAATGTTGAAACTTGCTGAGAGAAATATGATTCATTGCAGAGCTACAGCCAAGGTTCATTAGGAGAATATTTTTCACAGCAAGTTACCTTATAAGTATTATATGATTAAATTGTAAGACTTTAAATACACTATTTAAAATAATAATACATAATAATTCCAAAGCAGGAAAACACACACATTATGCAAACTTTCATTCCATTTTCTGTAGTTAAATACACACACACATACGCACATGCTTACATACAGACATATACCTAAGAGTATGCATTGGTTTATCTAAACAGTTATATACCTATATTAAAAGACAAAAGCAACCCAATTAAATTACAATTTACTTTATTTTACATAGAAACACTTGCAATTGAGACACAAATTAAAATTTCGTTTTTGGTTCAGCCATCATTTCTGTGCTCCTTCCACTTTGGCGGCAGCGCGCCTCTGCTGTGTCAGAAGGGAACGCCTGTCCCACTGCTGTCTGTCTCCATCTCCATAATGTGGCTCCTTCTCTGCTGCGGCCTTCTTCTTTCTGTGCCTAGTGGGACCTCAGAGGTTCTGTAATTGTTTCCATAAGACCTGGGATGTCTGGGATGTATTTTTTTGGTTCCACTTAGTTGTTTGGTACTAATCTGGCTTTATGCTTAAGGCTAACGAATATCTTATTTAACAGTGTATGTTTAAAACATGATACCCTGAACCATACTGTGGTTGTTAGTATAGTGTATATCCTTTTTCTAGATAATGTAGCTATCTCTCCACTTTAGGACACCTTCTATAATGCTTAAATGTTGAATATTAAAGCAAATGAACTTTAAATGTTGAAGAAATGAAGAAAGGCATTAACTGTGAACGTATTAGTAAAATGAGGGGGAAGGCCAGCACATTCTGGTCCATGGTGGCTGAACTCCCCTGTGGCTGCCAGAGTCCGTTTTCCTGCACAGCGGCCTTGGACTCTCTCAGCAGCACAGCAGAGAGGCAGGGCCACCTTAGAAAGCCAGAGCTGGAGAAAGCACCTGGACTGTAGGGATTTAGAAATCTTTTGCATGACACAGAACCCCTGGGAACTCTTGCTGTAAAGAAGCTGATTGACCTTTGTTTAACCTGGCATGTCCTAACTTATTTAACCTGTTTGAGTATAATACATTATCTTGCCATGGAACCCACTTTGGGAAATGCCATTCTAGCATTTTCTGGATCCTAAAATTAAACATGCAGTCTCTTCTGAATCACTAAACGCAACTGCCCGTGCAAAGGGTTGAGCGAGGAGGGGTGGGGCGGGAAGGACCAGAGACACAATTCCCCAGGACCTTCCTAATTCCTTCTTGCCAATGGCACATCCTCTTTGGTCTCAGGACATTTCCCCTGTACCTGGGACTTGGTCCACAGAAAGACCCAGCCTGCTTCTCTGAGAAGTTGCTGTGAAACTACCATAATATGCTGGGAGATACAAAACAAAGCTTGATTTTCTTAAAACTGCACCATTTTAATGTTTGAAAACATTTTGTTGAACATTGTGACATGAATCCACCCAGTCTTTGCTTGAAACTTAGGGCCCTAAATTAAAATCGAAATTAGACTTTTCTTAGGAGTTAAAAAGAAAGAATTTATGACAGCAGGGAGTACAAAACAGTGCTTTGTATTTATCGTTTGCCATTGTGGTTGTTGGCACAATGGAGAACTTACACTCTCTCTTTCTCTTTTTGACTTGAACACATAAAGGTAAGCAGTTGAGAGAGACGGAAACCAACTGTTTTTCCATTCACCTTATTATTGAGCTGTGGTTTTAGAACTTCCGTTTTGTTATCAAAAGATCTAAACTAAAGCTTCAGTTAAGAAAGGAGAAAGAGTTAACATTTAAAAGTGTAGGAAAATAGCTCTAGACACCTGTTCTGAGTTGGTAATATAATACTCAAAATAATATTACCTGGTAAATTACAGTTTAAAACTGGTGTAAAAAGCATGTCTTATTATATTATTTATCATGTATTTAATCCCATTGTTCTTATTTATTCATTTTACTTCATTTTAAAGAACATATTTTTTTCTGAGATATCCATTACCTAACAGGTGTCTAATAATTAAATTTATATGAAAATTATCTCAAAGGTATCTTCAGCAAAGTCATTAACTATAACCTCCAAGCTTTACAATTAACCAGCAAAGCACTTGTTATGCTCTCTTCCTTTGGGGGGTGATACCGTGCTTCAGGTAGCATTTTGAAAGTATTGGAGAAAGCTGAAGGAGTTAGTGAGAAAGTCTCTCTGATGCATGATGCTGTTTTAAAAAGGGAAAAAGAAGAAAGGAAAGAAAAGGAAATGGAAAGGAAGGGAAAGGAAAGGAGGGGAGAGGAGGGGAGGGAAAAGGAAGGAAAAAGGGAAGGGAAGGAAAAAGGGAGAGGAAAAATAAAAACAAGACACAATTTCCATAAGCATGGCCTCTCCAGATTTCATATAAACATGGAATTCATAAGCAACCTGACAATGCCAAGCAGCATATGTTTATTATAGCCGAGTAAGGGTTTCCTTGCAGAGTGTATCAACACCAGCCTCATAATTGCCTGGTGAAACTAGGCACACTGTCTGGTGGTAGCAGTCTGGTGGAGGTAGCATGCCTCCCAGAGGTGAGATGCAGACCCTTCAAGGAGGAAGGACGCCTTTCCTCCCAGTGGAAGTGTCTATGGCTGTGAACAGTAAAGAAGCAATATAGACATCTTCAGCCAAGAGTTATTAACCTTCACGCTAGAGGAGGTGATAGATAATATTTGGATTGGGAGAATGAATTGAAACCTCTTCCAGACTCACACTCTACAAAGCTATAAAAGTCATAAGTAGAAATATGTTATTGAAAACTCAGAATCTTAGACTGGTAAAGCGAATGGATAGGAATCATACAGTAAAAAAATAATTTATTCATATATACATAGCTTATTTTGTCACATCAGCTTTAAATGGCCTTTTCCTCTGCAGCTAGTTTGGCTCCAATTGAATACAATAAATGTCTCATGACAGAGCTTGCGTTGGCTTTGTGATTGTGAGCAAGTGCAGAAAGGTAACCGATGCAATCCTAGTGTAGAAACACGATCTCGGCTGATTGAGTTGACGTGATAAACAGCAGCTTTACATGTTAATATTTATTTAAAGATGCGATTGCTTCTATTGTGAGCAGAAATGCTTATAGAACCATTTATTGACATTTATTTTTTAGTTGAGCCATAGTTATCATCAATGGTCTTTCTGGGAATAGACATTTGACACTTGAATATATTTAACACAATGTATCCTAATTGTGTTTATCTATATTTTTGTGGTACAATTTTAAATGGGGAAAATTAAATTGATATTTTTTTTAAAAATGAGGAAAAGTGAGTTTTGTAAATAAAGTTACTGCATAAAATAAATGGTTTATTTTGCCCTGGTTATTAAAAAAATAAACACAAACCCTGACTTTATTATTTTAACCTGCAATAATTGAACCCAACAATGCCTGTCTTGGAATTCTTGTGTATATCCCTTGCACACAGTAGGGACTTAAATATTGATCATGAGAAGCAATATATGTCAAGAAAAGGAGACCAATTTAGTGACTGAATTCCACTAAAAATTGAAGTATAAATATGGATTTTTTAAAATTGATTTGTTATTTAGGTCATCAATATTAAACAGTCTGAAAATGGGCCTGTTAGAGATTATCTTTTAAGAGCATAAACTAAAAGCTGGGGGGGAATAAAAAGATTAGTAGTACCCAAGTCTTTTCTATATTATCTTTAATGCTAACATTTAAAGAATGGCAGCTATAGAGAAATCTCAAATGACTAAACTGAAAAATTTGCATGTCCTGGTACCTCTCTGAGCCACATAATCACTGTATGTGTTACATTAAAAGAGCTGATTTTGTATTGTCTTTACAGCTTTCATTTCATATTTTTGCAATCATTTTTATACTGTTTGTTTTTATTTCAGGGTTAGTCAGCTATTTATTTCATTAGTATTGAGCAAAGCAAACCAATAGATAAAGAACTGTCTTTTTTATCTGTCTTTTATAATCATTTCTTTTTTAAGTAATAAATTTACATTTTATAATCGTAATCATGAGATTGCAAATGAAATCAGTTCAAGAAAGATTAATTCAGTCATGCTCACAGCTGTGAAGATTGTGGAAATAAATATCATTTTGCAATAATGTATTCTTGACAAAGGGCATAACAAAAGAATGAGTTCTATTCAGAGATAGTGGGTATATTTATTTTGCATGTTGGGGGAGGGGCGTTCAGCTCTAGCTCCTCGACCCTGACCTAGTTTTGTAGCTGCTTATTATTCAGCTATATGTTTGAGAAATCTCTGTAATTTAATTTGGCATCCTCTTCTGCATGTCTGCGCCTAGCAGTAGGGGCTCATGATATTAGCAGTGTCCCATGCTGAATCGTATTTATTTTAAAATATCCTAACACACTCCTAACTCAGAAAGAAAGTGTTAATTGTTGCCAGGGAACTGCCTGATTACAGACTTGCTGTCCCGTCCAGGACCCTGCCATAATTAGTAACCACTGTTGACATTTAGATTTAAATTGAATTTTCTTCTAATTAAACCCAGAGGGGGTTGATCCTCTCAGATGTACAGGTTAATAAAATTAGTCAGAAACTGTTAAACAGTGAGCTGAATTCTCCAGGAGAGCTTTCTCAATGTATTGTTAAGAATTCTGTAATTAATATTAAAGGCATTCATTAAATTTGAATTGTCTTTTTCTGGTTGGAGTTGCATATGGTTTTGTAACAGTTATTTCTTTAATTAGACCTGTTTCCTTTGATAACTATAGTATTACTAATTTCTCTCATGTTTGTACATTTAGAATTATAAACACCATTCCCCTATTCCATTCTGCTATGCATAATTCACACCAGCATTATTCTAGGAGTACCCAATGAATAATAATAAATGCTAAAAATAAATACAGTAGTGCAATGAAATTTCAGTACTCCAGATGACTCTTAACTGCTCTCTATTTGTCACTGTCCTTGTAACAAAGATATTTAAGCTTTGAGCGGGTCATCAGCATTTCCATCTGTATATTTTTCTTTCTCCTCCTCACAAGTTTTGACATAACAGTAGCTTGAATTTGGATTGCTTTATCGAGCGATAGGAAGTGTTGCCAGTTCTAAGCTACAGTGTAGATTCTACATAGCAACATAAGCTTTGATTCCTCCTCCCTTCCAGAGACTTGGGGAATAAAAAACATCTCAACTCTCAGTATGAAAACAGATGACAGGAAAATTGCAAATGATCAGAGATGAGGGATAAAGTGAGTTTGGTGGTGTTATGAGGAGATGTCCACTATTAACCTTTTGATAGCATCTGGATTTAAAGGAACTTTTGAGAAGCAAAGCTTTAGCTACTCTCATCTTTGTTTTTTTCTCTTTTTTCCCCTGAATTCTTTAATTTCTTATGTACCCCACAGAATAATAACATATTGTCAACTTCGCCATTGTACAAAAGTCTTGTTTTCAATATACCGATAATAGTTTTATATGTTAATACTTAATAAATAGCACTCTCTAAATATGCTGGATAATTACAGTTTCCTTTCTAAAACAATGACAGTTTCCTTCCTCTCCCTAAAACTCCCTGTAATAAAACCATGTAATCGATGGTACTAGTCACTTTGGGATAATAGGTTTTAGAAAAAGATTCCTGCAGGATTTGGCAAGGTGTTTTAGTGTTATACTTACCCTCAAAAGAGACGCACGGTTATTTTATAAAATGCTTCTTAATTTTCTAATCAAAATAAACGGAAGGAAACAACATGACTTCATTTTTCTTGCTCAGTTTACTTAACTAAATCGCATTAAATGAAAAGGTTTCTAGACACAGTTAAGTTCAGATGGGAAACCCTGGGGGCAGAGTATGCTGAGCACACAAACAGTTGTGCCTCGCACAAGCCCATCTGAGAGTTAAGAACTTCAAACCTGCAGAACTTTAAATTATGGAATGATTTTTTTAACAAAGTCTGAAACCTCCTCCTAAAGACTTTATGGCTGTAGTACATCATATAGTTGATGGTAGCCCTATGTAATGAAATCCAGGGTAAGATGTTGCTTAACATTAAGTCCTACTAGACTCTAAAACCCAGGACAGGGGCAATGTTCTGGGAGCAGAGGGTGTGCTATGGAATGAACAATAGCAAGCCTATGGTATGGTATAAGCTCACCCCATGGCCTGCCGGATATCCTAGAATTGAGAAAGTACTGCAGTGCCCACAGTTGCATGCAGCAATATGTAAACATGAGCTGTTAGTTGTAAGCTTCAAACACAACAGGAATAGAATTGCCAGCATATTACAAAGGACTCTATGTCACAGTATTAACCACAAGTTTAATTTCTTTGTCACCAGTGTTTCCTGACTCAGTTTATTTTAGGGTATTTTTTTCACCTGTGGGAACAGATGTGGGTGCAGCAAGAGCACACGGCCTGGGAACCAGAGGTTTCTGCTGGTCTCTGCCAGCCAGCTGAGAACACTTGGGCCAGTCATTTCACTCTCGTGTTTCAGTTGCCTTCCGGGTAGAGCTGAGAGACAGTAGGCTCTTATCTCCTTATGATTCAATATGTTTTGAGTTCAAAAAGAAAGTGAGGTATTTGCAAGAAGATGATTCTTTAAAAAATGTGTCATGATCATGATCACTAGTTTATTAATGAAAGATAAAAGGAATATGAATTAATTTCCTAATTTTATCCCATTCGTTATAACTCCAGAAGACTTTTCTAGAGTGAAAACAATACCCAATTCTGACTTTAAATTGAATGTTAATGTTTTTCAATAGAAAGTGTTTTTTCATGGGAGATCTGTGGTCGAGCTCACAGCCTCTTGTCAGCCCAGGTTAAGTTCTCCGTAGACATGTGTTCGTTCTTGTATGAGGAGCCAATGTCTCTTAAATCATCTACCTTAAATACCCCACTGCCTGGGGCCAGCGACTTCTTCCTCACACCCCACCCAATATTCCCAGTGTGCCCCAAACTTATTGGTGAAATGGCCATTTCTTGGGTGACCCCCAACCCTTCTCCAAACATGGAGCCAGACTCTGGTTCTAAATAATTAATAATCAAAGGGCCTCCAGTTGTCTTAAAGCAAATATCAAATTGTTTATTGGTTTAATTCACCTTAAATTTCTTATCTTTAGAGTAGGATTCTAGGTCATTTATGCATTTTTACAATAACCACATTAAAGAAATGAAAGATTGATTGCATTTTGTTGAGAGGGGGCCCCGAGTGATGCTGAGGAGGAGGGTCTGTAGCAGCAAGGTGGCTTTAGCTGACCCAGGAATGAGTCAGACTGCTAGAATCGGGCCATGGTGGCATTAACGTCATCCACTCTTAAATTTCTGTGTCACGAGCTTGACATTTAGTGAACTCCTCTATGGAGCATTGTCCCCATCACGTGTGGAGCACTGGTTCTTTTAAGGAGTAGCATTGGGTTGTGTGTCGAATCACTGTTTACAAGAGAAAGCAGGTACGTAGGCCCCAGAGTTGAGGTGGCAGGAGAGAGGCTAAGATATCTGGCAATGGGACACAGTAATAACCCAGAGATTTCACTTACTCTTCAAGTAAAACCCAAAAGACAGGTAGCATTATTATTATTCTCACCTTATCAATTGGGAAACTGATAGGAGGAGAGAGGAGAGGTTAAATACCTCGACCAAACTTCCAGACAATAAGTGATGGCTATTTTTACCCTGCAGCCCAAAGAAACAAGTTTGAAAGAAAGATATGATGAACAAATACAGATATTTCAGGACACTTGAAAAAGGATTTACTGCGTTTTATTGGCCCAGACTGCCATGTATAGAAAGTTCAGGCTCTCTTAAAAAACAAACACAAACAAAAATCCTTTTCTGTCCCTCCCCAGAGCTTTTCAGTGAGAGAGAAGGTGTGTGTGGGGGGTGGGGGGGGGGCAGTGGTTTCTGCTGGGTGACTGAGGCTGTTTTCAGCAGACTTTCTTGGTTCAGGCTGCTTCTCTGGGGGGCAGGGATCCCACAAGGGAAAGCTGTTCATTGTGCTTAGAAGATAGAATAGAAATAAATAGGATTTCCTCCAAGAGAAAGAGTTTCTGATGGATTGAAATCACATTGGTGGCAGGCTAATCCTTGGTCTCTTTGTTACCTTGGCTTTTGTTAAATAATGTCCAGCTACTACCTGTATCTTTATGTTCTCTAGATAAATTATGTGTAATTGTCAATACTGACATGTCCATGAGGCAAGTGAAAGGGGATCTAAAATACAATGTATTTGAAATTAGCTTCATGGTTTTTCCATGAGTTCTTCCTTTATCCAGACCAACTTCTTTTCCCAGAGGTGCTGGCTTTATTTCGTTTCAAAAAGCAGTGATGAGAAACACCCTTTCTTACTATTGATGATTGTTAAGACCGTGATTCAGCTATGCAAATGGGCAAACATACTGGCCACCTGAACTTAATCAGGGAGGCCAACAGAGGTGACATGAACAACGATCCTTTGTCAAAAACCCTAACAGTCCTCTCATTTAACTTTCATTTACTTTCATTTGTTTTTAATAGGGGGGTGACTATAGGAGAAATGCACTTGCATTCCCTTAGTGCATCTAATGGGGATGATAAGATAGGCTCATTATAAAGCATTGTCAAATATATTTTTATATTTGACCTTCACAATAACTCCTTGTGGTTGGCATTATTATCCCAGTAGTGCTGAAGAGGGCTTTGAGGACCAAGATTCAGAAAGGTTAAACGGCTGTGATAATCACATACAATTATCAGGTGATACAGCTGGGATCACAATCCCATCATAACCTTTCACACTATGATCACGGCAGGTAACTGTAAATAAAATCTTCCCAAATTTTACATTTCAATTTTGTTTAGCCTCTTGCTTCTTTAAATTATATGCAGTATTTTAATATCAGCAGCTCCCCACCAAAAATACTTTAAACATCTTCCAATGTTTAAATTCTTCCATGGCAGTCTTTTAAAATATAGTAATAATAATGGTCCTAAGAATTGCTAACATTGTGACCAGCTTTTTATGCGTAAGACAACTTACTAAGCATTTTATTTGTAGTATGACATTTAATATTTGCAATAATCTTTCGATGAAGTACTCACTGTATGCTCATTCTACTCATGAGAAAACTCAGGCTTCCAGATTTTAAGTAATGAGGGCAAGTGATTTTGTTACTACTTAAGTGGAAGAACTCAAAAGTGAATGCAGACCTAGCACAAGAGCCAATGCTCATAAATTCTACACAACTTTGAATGTCAGAGATAAACTTTGAAGATCATTTTAAAAATCAAGAGTAATTTTGATAGAACTTCTGTATCTCTCCAATCTTCCAAATCAAACTAAAGCTCCACATTTAAAGAAAACACCCTATTTTTCTTCCATGTTTATTCCAAATCTGGATTATAAATTACTAACAGCTGTTCAAGAGTTTTTAATACATTTTTTATTTGCATCTTTCTTGTTTACTTCTCTTCCATTGCTGTTACAATGCTGTAGTCACATGAGATTAAATGGCAGCAAAAGCTACAAAAATGGGAGTTGGTCACTTTTTATTTGGTTACTCTGAAATAGTAACCCATGCTTGTGGTAGAGAAAGAAGGGATCTAAAAGGAAACCCTCTACCTTTGGAGAAGTAAAGAAGAAAGAGCAGGTAGAGTGTGGAAAGTTGAAGAGGGTGGAGAGGAAAAGAGAAGATAGAAAAACTGGGAGAATACAGGGTGGGAGATGAAAGTGGGTGCTCACTACTAAATGGAAAAAAAGGAAGGCAAGAATGAATAAAGGCCAGAGGGAGAGAGGAAAGGAAAGAAAAAAAGGAGGAGAGAAGAAAAGATAGAAGGGTGGGAGGGAGGGAGGGAAGAAAAATTAAACAAAATTTAAGTCAAAAGCAAGTAATATCTACTGAAATCTTTCTGGCCCCTCCCCTCCCTTCACGCTCCCCAAGAAAAAGCTTTGTTTGTAGCTTTAAGTGAAGCTAACTGAATATTTGTAATGTACCAAATTCTGTTAAGCAATGAACCCACGGGTGGCCACATTTGCGGCCATCTCTACACCCTGACAGGGCAATTTGCCAATGAGATTTCCAAAGGAAAATGTTATAAGACAGCCACCATGAGAAATTTTTCCACCTTGAGGAGGCCACCACATTGAGACACTTCTCTCGTTTCCATTGAACTCTGTAGGATATGACTAGTCATTCAATCTCATGTCATTTTTAGAGCAATGGCTCTTGGTCATGGGGACATGTTTCTGTTTAGAAGGCTCCACCTTCAGATGAAGAAGCACCAATCCAGACAGGGTCCGTTACCATGACTGCAGGTCCTTTCTAGGCTTGGGGTGGGCCTACCAGATAAAAACAAATCAGCTGCCCACAGTCCCTCTGCCGGTGCATGGTATGAATTAATATAGATTTTTTTCCTTTACTAAATGGCAGTTTCATTCAGTGGAACTCCCACTGTTTCCTATTTATCCATTTATCCATTAACAATCTTGTCACACAGGCAGCAATTCAAACCTGTACATTTTCTTTAAGATATTTCATTCTACCACTAAATTAGCCTCGAAATGTGGATAATTAAACAACTTGTAATCTGGATATAGCATAGTCATCTCATTCAAACAAATACACAGATAATTTAACCAGTCTTTTACCAATTGACCTGAGGAAATGAAAATCACGGCAATTAAAGCTGTTCTCCTTTGACAAAAAAGACGAAGAGTAAAAAGAAATAATTTTAATCTATAAAAAAATGTGTAGTATATTTTCTTTATTTTGACCATCCAAAAAATCATGAGTTCAAATTCAAATTCACTGGAAGTGAAGCAGGTAAAAGATAAGTGCGTGGGAAAAATGCTAAATTTAAAGCAACCAGGATCTTTTTAAGAAAGAAATCTTTGCCTCATTTAGGATATCAATGGTCTAGCTGAGAACCTTCAGCCTTCTGCAGTGAACTTCAAAGAGGCTGTTATCACATATATTACTATTGTTATTACCCATGTAGTTTAATATCTTTAGACAATATTTATATACGTCAGCATGTGATACAGTTTCATGGACAGAATGATTAATCAAGTTTGCCAAAAAATGTCAGTGTTACTTTTATTGATTGATTGATTGATTGATCGATATTACCCCACAGTATTCGAGAAAGAATTAGAAGAGATTCCATTGTGCTTTCAACAATAGATTTCCTTCCTTCTGAAATTATGGTTTGGTACTAAACTCATTACATTAATCAGATATCATTATTCAATTGTATTCACTGATTTCTATCTCCACCTGAATGTTTCGGTTCCCTTCATACTTCCTCTGAACACACTTCCTTAGTTCACACCTTTGTATGTGCTTTTGTTCTCAGACTCTGGTAACTAGTGCAGAACCAGCCCCATGTACTACATTAAAAATTACAAGTGTTACCTTCTACTGAAAGGTTCGCACACTGCTGTTGATATGTGTCATTTCTCTTTTTTTCCTACCAATTTAGACATTTCCAGTGGGTTAAATTAATTTTTCAAGAAAGAATTTCATTGAACTGTCAAATGACAGAATATGATAAAAAAGTAGCATAATTGAAAGAAATTAGGACAACTCCGTACTCTCCAGCAAAGCAGTGGGGATTACTGACCGCTCTGAGAGCATCTGGGAAGTGGTTTGTTTTGTGAGCTCCAGGAGAAGGTATGGGGCTGGAAATGCACCGTTGTCGGGCACAGGGTGGTTTGCTCAGGGATATCTAGGTTTTCTGAATCTCCAGAGTCCAGGATTTTGCTGCCACCCTGCAATTCCAACGTGATTCCATCCATCAGCAAGTGTGTACTAAGCTCATGCCTGCAATCAGCTGTGCCATCCAGAGTTAGGAAGGAGGGTTCATGGAGGAATTGGAACTTAAGTATCAGAAGGCACAGCTGAAATACTTGTCCTTTAGTGGAGGTTTTTTTCTCTCTCCAAGTTATTTGTTTGATCTGGAGGGAGGTCTATGCACAAAAGTATCCTATTCATTCTGAATTTTGGTTAACTAGTTGTAATTAGCTATGCAAAGTTAAGGTACCTCAAGAGTTAAAAGCCAGTGGTATACCTAAGGCCAAAGTTAGATACTATGTTTGAAGGAAGGTAGCTGTTATTAAGTCAATATTTAGTGAATGCTACTAGAGGGTGAAATACACACTACGTCCTTTGGGAGAAATATAAAGTATAGAAAAAACAACATACCTGTCCTTGGTAAGCTTGCAATCTTAGGTCTTTGACAATGGGGATGGAATTACAGGACTCAGATCAAAAAGATATAAGCATATACCTAAAGACATCTTTGTTTTCTTCCCTATATCCCTTTCCTTCTTCCAATGAAAATGTTCATCGAAATAGCACAGCAGTTACTTTGCCAAAAGAGGAAGTAAATCCATGGAGCATAGTATTATTTTAAAAGCCAGTGAGTGATAGGACCCAGTGAGTTAGGGAAACGGCATCTGGTTTTTCTGAAACTATTTCTTTTATTCTTTCACAGAAATTCCACAGTGTATGTTCCCTCATATATGTTCAAAGCACAGAGACTTCGGAGTTATATGTAAAATGTGTTTTTTTTTCCCACTAAATAAAAGCAGCCAAGGCACAATGAATTGAAACATGAATGTTCAGAGAACATTTGTTTTCTGACAAATGAAAGTGAAATGCATTACCTGCTTATTCAAACACTGGAAAGTCTGAAATCCCTGCAAAATGTCTCCGTAAACAAGAGCATATGACCGGGAGAGCTTTAGACAATGACTGTGCACATTTGGCAAACTGAGGCAGGTAGGGCAGCCAAAGGCTCTACCTATAAAGGTCTGACAAGTTCACACCCTGCGGTGTGCTGCTTTCCTAGTAAAAAGATTTGAGGGGGAAACATGCATCAGAACTGCTAAACTAATAGCTTTAAATCCACCCAGGACAGCAGTTCCCTTTCAACAGTAGCCAAGGGGCCAGTGGGCACCAGGAGGTTGGGCTTTGAGCCTCACTGCAGTACTGTGGAGAAACAGAAAAGGCACTGTGTTTCAGTTCCAAGAAGGCTGTCAGTGAGCATGTCTGTCATTCCAAAACCCAGCTTGATTAGCAGGTCTTTTCTCCTTATTTTGTGCTCATTAAAAAAAAAAGTCATAGACATTTGGTGATTATGTTGCTGTTTATGAAGTGAATTCTACTGGAAAACTATTTAGGTATATTTTGTTGTAATAATTCTTACTTTTCACAGATGTTACTGTTATTATTTAACAAGTGCAAAAATGTGATAAAATTTTAGTTAATATGTATAGGATACCATTTGCCAGCAATTGTTAATTTACAGAAAGTATAACTTTCCTTTAAGGCTTATTTAATATATCTAAATACATAATAGCTAGGTTGTAATACTTGCTGTAGTCATTTACTATTTTTACATTTTTATTTGTTGATTTTAGAGAAAGAGAAGAAAGGAGAGAGAGAGAGAGAAAGAGACATCGATTTGTTGTTCCACTTATTTATGCATCCATTGATGGATTCTTCTATGTGCCCTGACTGGGGATCAAACCCACAACCTTGACATATGGGGATGATGCTTGTACAAACTGAGCTACCCAGCAAGGGCTGTAATCATTTTCATTATAGAATTTTTAAAACTCACTTATGAAAATTATGTTTTCATGTTAAGATTAAACAAAGTAAATTTCTGAACATATTTAAATATTAGTATTATTTATAAACTAAAGTCAAAATATGATTACATATTCCAGGAATAGGCTACTATGCTGGATTGCTTTCAATACTGGAATGAGTACACAAACATTGCTATTTACTATAGCCACAAAAAGTGTTCTATTTTATTATGCCAACAATGATAATAACAAAAAATAACCTGACATTGATAATAAGAGTCACTATTTCCTATGTTGCCCTACTGTATACGTCAAGCACTGTATTAGATATTTAGATTATCTCACTTAATCTTTACAACTGCCTCAGGAATTTTTATCCTTTTTTCAGATGAACTAGCTAATTTTACCCTAGCTGTTAAGTAATTTGCTTAAGTTTTCATTGTTAAATAGTGGTGAAACCTGGAATCTTATGCAAAGATCATGCTTTTTCTGACCTTATTTTAAGCCTAATAAAAACTTCTTTTTCTAGTGGATTATAGGTCTTTAATTATTATAATACACACCAGTATTAATGTCAATATTGCATTTTAAATATGTTTCATGTGTGGATTAATGCCATAAGTTAGTCCTTCGAATGATGCTTAAAAGCTTGGCATACTTAGGCAACCACAAAAATTGAGATAGTGTGTTGTGGATATCACCTCAACACACTATCAGCTCAGTGGGGAAAAGATAAAGCTACAGAAAATTGCAGTTGACTGGAATCAAACTACACTAGTTGCTTACAATTGATTGTGTGTTATTCAACCACAAAGATAAATTAGAACATGGACTACTGCAATAGAAAAGTGGTTTAGATGTCACAGAGCCAGTATGACTATTTTTATCTCTCAGTTGTAAACCATAGCTTACAGTGGCGGAAATGACATTGAACTGTTTTTCTCCTTGATGATTTACAGCCTGTATAGTGCATTTGTAAGAGCAGATGTCACATTTTATGTATTTGAAAGTGTCAAGTCTGCTGACTTATGTCTGAAGATTCTGTTCTGGAATCAATAGAATGCAGTGATTTCCATTTCTTAAAAGTGATTTTCCCAACATCATAAAAAACACATAGTGATGACTGGTCATTAGAATGGGAACTCTTATATTAGGTCTTGTACTTTACATACATCACACTATTGATGATTATTTTGTGAAATCTGATTTGAATGAACAAGGAAGCTTCTAGTGAGCCGACCATGTTTGTGCTTAAACAAATTAAAAAATGTTTGCGTTTCATCCTAGACATAGCTGTCCAAAGTCTAAGATGGATTGAGCAAAGGAAAATGCATCAGGGTTTTCATAATAAAAAATTATTCCCAGAAAGTCCACATATACTTTATTCATTCCATATTTCAAATTGATTTTCATTTTACCATTTAGGGTGCAGTTACTGGTAGTCCCATCTTTTAAAAAGTCAAATTTGCATTTAAATAGAAACTGTTTCAATCATTTAACATCCGAAAACCTGAACATTTCATTCATTCTTTTTTTTTCCATCTCTTTTATGCCTTTCACTGTTGGAAAAAACCTTGTGTTGTACTTTTCCATAATCATCATGAATTCTGAACTTGAATAAAGACTGTAAGTTTCTTCTTCCTTATGTCACTCATTAAAATCCCATTGCTAATAGATCTGTGTGCATAGGACAGACTCAGGTGAGAAGAGAGTAAAAGCAAGGTGTGGAAAACTTCATAGCTCATAAGTTGTGATAGAACAAGATTTTATTCAACTAGATATGAAAAAAATTCAGTGAATATAACTTAACTAAATGTAATAACCAAACAGAAAAGAAGGCATTAAAAATAATAACCACTTAAGTTGTTATTTAAAAAAAATATTGAGATAATAAAATAATTTGTGTTATCTAATAACTAACAGTGTAACTATTTTCATGAAGAGTATCAATCTGCAAAAATGTTTTGTAATTTGGTTTGATCTCTGTTTTTTTAAGATGAATCAAAGCCATTTATTAGTTAAAGAAGATGAAAGCAAAGGTCAGTTATCAAAATGTAATTAGCTTAGAAGCCTCAACTTAATTCAAAAACAATAAGACATGGACTTAAATATAAGGAAATGAAATAGTCCTTGTCAGCATTTGTAGACATCTATGTATTTCTTTTCATTCACTTGAGACACCATTTTCAACAATTTTAAGAACATCAAGAAATGGCTTTAGTTGACTTGAACTTGTAGTGCCTCTATTCTACCACAAAACAGCTTAATGTTCATGACTGACTGATTCCAGGTGAGAAAGGCTATTTCCTAACATTTACTTTATTGCCCATGTACTGTCTTCTTACTTATAACACGAAAGAAAAGCACTGCCATGACCAGGGTGGCTCAGTTGGTTGTGCATCTTCCCACAAAGCAAAAGGTCACTGCTTTGATTCCCTATTGGAGCGCATGCCTGGACTACAGTTCCGGTCCCTGGTTGGGGCACTTACGAGAAGCAACTGATCAATGTTTCTCTCTTGCACCAGTGTTTCTCTCCCTCACTTTCTCCTTCACTTCCCCTCTCTCTAAAAATAAAGTCTTGAAAAGCACTATACTTTTTATTCACCTGATAACATTATATACATATTAAATGGTTAAGACGTTTTAAAATACTGGAGTTTTAATTTATTATGTGCCTCCATTTTTAAATAAAATATTCTAGTATTTTAAATTGTACCATTGTATTTGACAATGGAGGTGTTTACATTGATAAAGGGAAAGTTGTCAAAACCCACTTATTCATGAGACTTAATAATGCTATTATGAGTATTTTATTACTTCTTTTTCCCAATCTCTTTTGATTAGGGGGGTGTGTTTATGTGTAGGTCTTTGCAACACATATTATTTTGTCATCTTGACTGACCGTACAGCTATTTCCCAAAAAACAGACCAAAGTTACTCAAAAGAATAGTACTCTTTAATCTTTTTTTTGTTCTATTAACAGGTCCCTATCTCTAGAGGTCCATATTTTTATCATCAAACTCAGATCACCCATTAAAACTCACATCTGAAACTTATTAGCATCCTTGCATGATCACATAACTGAGCAAGGCACAGAAAACCCTGTTCTCAGCTGCTCTCAGTCCCATCACTTCCAGTGCCATCATAACTAGTGATTGACTGCAGTGAGTTGCTAGAGTCAGTTTTCCTATAATCAGATGTTTGCCTGTTTCTGAGTGCAATTATTTAAGGTGGGTGGGGAAGTATGGGTTTGGTAGAAGTGTGGGAAATTGAACCACAAATATTTTGCCGTATTTATGTCAAGAAAACGACTAATATTGAACTGAAAAAGACAGAAACAACTGTCAGATGATTCTTGCTGTTTCTTTGATGTATGAGCATCATAGTCTACACCTGAAAGGTTATAACCTTAAAACTCTATCTAACACAAGGAGCCTGGGAAAGTCCTTCATGTCACATGGGAAGTGAATGAACTAAGGCAGATCCAGAACGATCTTGGGTCTTGCAGATGTTTAGCCGACCCATTGCTGCTTAGAGACTGTCACAGAGATTGTTGTTATGTCAGAGACTACAATAATTACCAATTGTACTAAGCTTGCTATCATAATTCTATTATGAGGCCATATTCTCTTTCTAGTTTACAGAATCTAGATAGATTAGTATGAGGAGAGACAGAAAGACACACCCAAATGAGATAAGAAATTTTATCTCATTTTATAATTGAATTGCCTGATTTGAATTTAATTTTTTGAGTTACTTCAGTATTGTCCTCTGTGTCTTGAATTATTATTGTGAAAGTAGTGAGATGTGACAAAAGGAAAATGTCCTTTGCAATAGAGTTGTGATCCCTTTAGTGTATGTATGTATATTTCTGATTACTCATACACTAACAGTATACAAATGTCAAACATTACAGAATTTTTTTCCCTCAATTTCCATAGACAGGTACCCTAAAATAGTTAAGGAACACTGATCCAGAGCAAGTCCCCTACTAAGTAACAATGCTGAATAATTTGAATTGAGTTAATTATACAGACCTGTAGTAGAATTAAAAGATTCTCCAGCTGAACTAAGTACAGCAGGTCCTCAAATAACATTGCTTAATTCAATGTTGTTTCATTATAACGAGTGTCGACTCGGGTGAAAGACGATATATTCCCAGCAGGACCACTGACTGTGTGGGGCTTGCACTGTGTCCCCATATCTGTGTGGGTTTTCTCCTGGTACCCTGGTTTCCTCCCACATCCCAAAGATGTGTACGTGAGGTTACTTGGTATGTCCCCATTGTCCCCATCTTAGAGAGTGTGGGTGTGAGTGGCCCAGCAATGGAAGGGCAGCCGGTCTGGGGTGGGCCCCGCCTTGTGCCCTTAGCTGCCAGGAGAGGCTCCCACCACCTGGAACACTGAGCTGGAATTGATTGCATTGGGAAATGATGATTGTACTTGTTTTTGTTTATCTCTCTTAAGAGTATGTACATTTATTTCAGTGTTTAATATGAGAAGTGCTTTGGGTCTCTGGAAGTTTGCTGATGTTTTTGAGACTAGAAATATCTTAGAAGTTTAAGTCTTGTTTATATCACTTAGCCTAGGGTCAATTTGGCTTCTTTTTATGCCATTCTGTTTAAAAATTGCAGTTTCCAAGAACCTGTTGATGATGTTAAGTCAGGACTTGTGTCTAAACAAGGAATTCTTTTACTATGGGTTAATCTAAAAGATATTTATAATGCAAAACTTTGGCTCAGTTATAAATCCAGCAGATAAGATAGCACCTAATTTCATTTTTCTATTGCATCCAGCTCATTTTCCCAATGAACTTTAAATAATGTTCATGTAGCCCCTAGCACCTCCTTCATGCATGCTGGGTATTCCCATAGTGTCTGCACTGTAATTACTTTATTATTTCTGTAGTGTATCACCACAGACGTGATTTTCCTTTCTTATCTCTTTCTCTTTAATATCACTTCTCCCTTGCTGCCAATCAATTTGATTTAGCTTTATTTTATAACCCCCGCAGCTATTATCTGTAAGAACTGAATATACACATCCATTCTGTTCATTTCCTTGGAAAGATTTCCTACACTTTTACTCTGTGTATCTTTTTAGATCAAATTCCTCTTTCTATAAAGACATGACATATTTTCAAAGCATATCCAATTGTGTGTGTGTGTATACATGGTATATATTTTAACTAAATATCCAGATTCATAATTTCCCTTAGTCTTACTGTCTTGATTTTCTGAGCTTGATAGCTCTCCAAATCTCTTTCTTTCTTTTCAAATATTTTATTTATTTATTTCTAGAGAGAGGGGAAGGGAAGGAGAGAGGGAGAGAAACATCAATGTGTGGTTGTTTCTCATGCACCCCTAACTGAGGACTTGGCCTGCAACCCAGGCATGTACCCTGACTGGGAATCGAACCAGCTACCCTTTAGTTCACAGGCTGGCACTCAATCCACTGAGCCACACCAGCCAGGGCATCTCTTCCATTCATTCTTATACACACACACACACACACATATACACATATATATATATTTGAATATATAGAATTATAATAGTAATTCTATAATAGTAATTCTATATATTCATATATATATGTATATATAGCATTAGATCTGGGGTGCTTTTACCCCCACTGATTCGCTCTGCCAGTCTTTGTCACACATGGACAAGAACAGTTCTGCTGCAGAAACTCATGAGTCCATCTCTTGCACATGTGTCCTCTCTACCAGCATTCTTATCTCAAAGTGACCAAACCTGAATGTGCATATTTTATATTTTATATCAGAATTTGTCCTAGGCAGCCACTGACTCCATAGCTTCACATCTTTTTTCACTTTCTCCTTCAGGGTCTACAGTATTTCCACAATAGTCCTGACAACCCTTTCAATTCCTGGTTTTTGCTTTCAGAAACGGTCTGCTTCACCTCTTAGTTTCTTTTCTCTTTTCACTTGCTTTCCCATGTAGGGACTTAACTTCCTTTTTCTGGAGCTTTAATTTCTTGTCTCTTCCTGAAATTATTGACTGATATTCCTACAATTAAATAATTTAGTCTTTATTTGTTTTTGGACATCTTCATCAGGTTCATTTTTAATGAACTGGCCACTGAGATTGCCTTTAAATTAGTTATTTTCAATCATGTCTGTAACCTCAGAAACAAAACTATTTTGTTCTGCCTTTATGCTAGCCCCGGTTACCAACGAGAGTTACAGAAATTCTCCATAGCAATTTGAATTTAGTTTCTTTTCAGTTATTGGGAAGGCTCAGCTGCTCCTAGAGACTTATGTCACCAAAACAAATGCTTTAATTTTAAAGCAAACATTTTGATTATAAACATGATGCCAAAGAAAACATTTGGTAGCAACAGGAAGCAACAGACTGAACTAAATTAATAAAATGAATAGTAACTGGCGATATTGGAATGTGTGCTGTTGGGAGAATTCAGAGGCTTGAGGGAATTCACTTAATTTTTTTGCACTCAGACTATCATAGTGTTTGACATCAAGGTCAACCTTTGGAATTTCTTATTGGAACTAAGGAAACTTTCTGGATCCATTATTCAGTGAACAGCACCTTGCAGGCAGTGAACTTTGGTTAAATGACCTTTGTTGTTGGGGAACCAGACCCATATTTCAGCGTGCTACTGATTAATAACCAAAATATTTTCCAAACCTTACCGTATATTTTTATTGAGTCAAATCTAATTCTCTTCCTCATATTAAATTATATTTTAACATATTCACCATTGATTATCTAATATTAATATGACCAAGATATTATATCTGATATTACAGTATCAGCATTTATATATTAATAGCCTAAGAGTAAACAATTTCCAAGTTGATAATACCATTATAAATTAAATGTACATTTTAAATGTATACTTATGCAGGGTCAAAAGTAAGAACCAGTGAAATCTTAGTTTGATTATCTGTTGGGTGTGACTGAACCTTTATTTTTAGAGACCCTCTGTGCTTCACATGATCTTGTCTAGTAATGACCTGCGAGCAGAAACTTCAGTGGAGGAGGGGCATAACTAAGTCATTGGCTCTGACGTCCTCCTGCATTTGGCAGGCTGATGAATGTAGCTGTTCCAGTTGGATGGGACAGGAGTCTGTGATTCTGAAGCCTTCGGGCCTAGCACAAGTCTTCAGAAAGTGAAAGACTCATCAAAGTCATAGTCCCCAGATACGCATGCACTTAAGCTGGGTCCACAGATTGTTCAGCCTGAACTGTTGATTCATGTCTTAATCCGCTGGCCTCTGGCCCGGCTTTAGTCTCACTTGTTTCTTCTCTCAGCAGCTCCTCTCTCCACGATAACTCTCAAAGCACCCCTCCACTTGTTACAATTCTGATCAAATCTGCTTGTGGATACTGACTTTTTCATCTGAAGGTAGAACTCCTGCAGCTTTCAGAGTTCCACCTGTGAGCATTTGGAAGGGAGGAGGGGAGAGAGTGTGTCTCCTCTAGGTTTATTTTGCATTGAATATAGTGTTACCTTTGTATTTCTTTAAGGCCTCTTTCAGAGTGTGCGGACAGAGGGATCAGTCAGTCTGGTTCTGGCTACTAGTCTGAAGATGTGTGTTTCGTATGGCGGTGCATTTCTAAAAATACTTAGGTAGGAAATCAACCACCACAGCTATGCAAGTTTGAGAGAGAGCTCTGGAAGCAGGTCTCCATGGTGGAGGCTGAAAGGGGCTGTCATGTGCTAACTGACTGAGCCTTCCGTTAGAATCCCCCCAGGCACCTCATCAACTCAGACTCAAGTACCATGGGTTTCTCAAAGGAAATTGGTATGACTATTTCATCGTCGTCATTTTCATTAAACAAAGAACAGTTTTCTAGTGGGAGTAAAGGTAGTGGTAATTTTACTCTAAAATAAATATCTTTCATTAATCTTTTTCTCAAGTAGGTACAGGAAAAGGAAACTATTTAACATCAAAGGACACAAAGAAGTAGATTAAAGTTCCAGGAAAAGGGCATTGGCATGATTAAGTTTTTCTTTCATTATTAAATTACTTTTACTTGTTTGCTTTTTTGTTGTTGTTGTTGTTGTTGTTGTTGTTGTTGTTGTTATCCCCCACCTTTTTCTAGAAAGGCAAATTAAAGAAAAAAAATGATGATTATAATCTAATATGTGTGCAGAACTAGAGCCTTGATGATTCTGAGATGGGAACTGGACGGTCCTCAGAAAGGAGACTCTGGGAGGGAAGACCCTTGAAACTGGACTTAAAAACTGGACTTTGCCCCACCAGACCTTCCCCAGTCACTGCACACTCTCAATTTCTGCTTAGCTTCGTCTTGTGGGAAAACACTGTGAGGCCTTCTCGTAAAGACTAATTAAACAGTACATGTAGAAAATTTGGGCCCTGAAATATACATATGCAAAGCATTTTCAGGGAAGAGTGCGTTTCTTCACATTCCCCAGGACTGAAAGGAGAGTGGAAATATGCTTGTCAGAAAGAGTAAAACTGCTATAAAAATTACAATGTTCAAACTGGACGAGGAATAGATTTCCATATTTATTGAGTAAGGGGAGAACAGGCCCGGTAACAGAGGGAATACCAACTAGATGAAATGTGGCATCTGGGACAAGTAAATTAAAATGATTCCCTGCCCCAGGAAAAACCCACTGAAAACAACTGCTTTTTACTCTATCTCATTACTGAGTAAGTCACCTCAGTTTTGAAATGGCACAAAGTAATCGAAATGATATTTTACCTGTTGGTAAGGATTCATTCAAGCAAGCAGATCAGTCACTGAGGTACAAGATGCTAAAGTACATTTTTTTGTGATGAAAACGATGACCAGCATAGGGACAGATGGATCTAATTTCTCTCCCCCAATTTACCATAGTTTTACAACATAAAATAAACACATTTATTTTTCTATTTTGGGGGTAATCAGTTTTAAGTATACGTCTAACTCAGTCTTTCAAATCATGCATCTTCAGTCATATGTGTGATCCAGAGGAGTGAAGAGATCGTAACCAGCAGCACTTATGTAAACTATGTATTTTGATTTAAATTATATAAATTATAAGTAACATATAATTTGATTTAAATTATCAGTACTGTTCATTGTGACATTAAAATGAAACAAGATGAATTTTTCATAATCTTTATTTTTAGGGCAATGTAGTTCATGGAGCATTTGCAGTTCACTATCTTAAGAGAAAAATCAGAAGAAATCTGGGATCCATTACCAGGAACTCAGAATACTCATTTGTTTTGGGAAATTG
The DNA here is from genome assembly GCF_019186645.2 of Phyllostomus hastatus. NCBI lineage: Eukaryota > Metazoa > Chordata > Mammalia > Chiroptera > Phyllostomidae > Phyllostomus > Phyllostomus hastatus. Next base: position 5,056,876 of record NW_025334017.1, on the reverse strand, counting down.
AAATAGAAATTTTTTGCTTTGGGAAATAAGTCCCTAGCCACTGTATTATGAAGGAATTATTATTATTATTATTATTTATTATTATTATTAGGTTTTTAGCTTATAACATTTTAAAAACTCACATTAGCGGATAAATTGGCATTACTAATAAATTCTGTACTCTTAGATCTGTACCTCCATTATCATAACAATTACTCCTCAAGTGAAGTTTTAAAGAGTTAGTGGCAGATGATATTGATTATGAAAGATTTTAAAATTTAAGAAAGCTTTGTTCTGCCCCTGTCCAGTGGGACAGGCAGTGGTGTAAATAGTGTGGCAAATGTCACTATGAGGTACACAAGATGTAGGGTATACAGCACACGGAGGGCACAGGGACACAGGAGAGGGGCAAACTCTGAGAAAGAAGTTTACTGAAGTGACGAGAAAGTAGCGAAGAACTTTTAGCTCCTGCAGTTTTCAAGGCGGGGAGCTGCATCCCACCCTGGAGAGGCCTGCTGCTCTCCCAGAGTGTTCTGTCACCTTTACAGAAATGAAAATCAGGGCAAAAAGGGAGAGAAACCAACAGCTTTCTCTGAAACAACGGAGTTTCAGATCATCTCGGGAAGATTAGAAAGTAGTCTTTCAGAGGACATTTTCTTCATTATGTTTAGAGAGAGAGAGAGAGAGAGAATAAAAACATCAGTATGAGAGAGAAACATTGATTGGTTGCCTCCAGTACATGCCCCCAAGGGGGATTGAACTTGCAACCTGGTTATGTGCCCTGACTGAGGATTGAATCTACAACATTTCTGTGCATGCTCCAACCAATTGAGCCACACTGGCCAGGGCTGATTTAATATATGTTTTACATGGCATTCTCTACATGCACCCTCTTATTTCTGTCACACTATTGTACCATAGAGCTTCTGCCACTGGCTGTAGAGGTTAGCAGTAAGGAATTGGCAGTCACGCCAGGAAAAAATTTCATCATTCCTGACAATAGGACTTTTCTACTAGAATGACTTAGAATTTGCAAGAACCCTAGGGTATTTAGTCTTTTCTAAAATTAAAACAAACAACAACTGAAACTTTGTCAAACTACAGTCTAAATATAGATATATAATGTTACCACTCTTTTTCCTTAATGGAAATGGGCATGTTTGTGTGTATCTGTTATATTCATCCCTTCATTTTGCAAATTTGTGTAGATTTATCTGTATTTCCTCATCACAACAAGTGAATATATCTCTGGGCCCTTCTCCTCTCAGGGACCACCATACCCCTAGACTGAGCTTCCTCTGTAAGTGCAAACTTTTCTATACCAGAGCCTATACATTACCGAAAAATCAAAAGTTCACAATGGTCTCCATGGAAGGACTGGCAAAGAAAGAAGGCTGTTTCCAGTTATCTACTCTCTTGCTTTCTGTCTAGTCTAGATTTGACTAAGGGTTCTAGAAACTCCTGATCAATGCCAATGAGAAAATTTTGTGGATGTAGGTTACAATAGGCTGTGTTCCATTTTTGAAAACTTTCCATAGTAGAACATTTCACAAAGTCTATGCTTAGACCTTATATTATGCTACCATGGCAACTGGTCACCCAGCCAAGTGGGGGATGCTGATCTCGGTATTCTAAAATGTGGTTACATACTTTTTCCCTTAGGTCATCACAGAAGATTCTACAATAGAATTTCCCAGAATAATTATTACAAATACATTAAGAATGCAAATTATATGAAAAGACAAAATCATTGACTGAAGAGCAAAAGTCTGTGATCTTAGATTTAGAGGCATATACTCAGGTTAGCCCTCCCTCCAGCCCTTAACCTGATCCAGCAGCTTGAACACTGAATAGCAAGACTGAAATGAGATGCTCAGTCAGCCCTAGAACCCCATCTTGGTCTTATCGCTGTTGTCTCAGAAGAAACTCGGACCTCAACATGTCTTAAGTACATTCATTATCTTTCCATGGAAAACTTTGCTGTAGTTTTACCTGTGGGTCAGAAAGACATTTCTCATCTGGCTCAAAAATCCTAGCTTGGCCTTTAACATATCCTGTGCTTACATGACAAGGTCCTCTTCCCACCATTCCTGGTAGAACTTCATTAATATTCACCAAAGTCAGTGAGCCTCTTGAAGAGATCATAAGCGTAAGAATCTCTTGGCCGCACACCTCCATCTCCCTGAATAAAATCTACCCTCAGTTAAAACAGTATATTTGCTAGACCTCTCAGATATAGAATTTCTGGGGTACTCCCTGCTAGAAAGTCCTTTTCTGTCAACCCCTAGAGCAAAGTTGGTGACTCTTCCTGCTCTCAGTTCCAGACTGTCAGTTGAGTCCCTGCTGAATGTCTTGGTTGCACCTCCAGGTCTCTCCCCACCTACCTGAGCCCAGTGACCACTGGGCCTTTCCTGACAGATCCCACATTCTCCCACGCTCCCTGTTCTCTCACTCTTTTTAACTTAGGTGTGTGGGGAGAGCCCACGCTAACTTCCATTGGTGGGATCTTGTATAATGAACATATATTCCATATGCAACAAAGTTACAAAATAAACACAGTCACAGATAAAGAAGTAATTTCTTTACATTTTTATCACCTTCATCTTTAAACTTAAATATGCTGATAAAGAAGAGAATTGAGGTAAAAAAAATTGAGCCAATTTAATGATGAGTGTTCTATTTAGTTGATTCAAAAAAGTTGAGTAATAAAAAAGTCACAGGTTTTAGTGTACGGCATAGGGAAAACAGTTAATAATATTGTAGTTACTCTGTAGGGTGACAAATGGTTACTAGACTTATCGTGATGATCACTTCATGACGTATGGGAGTAAAGTCACGGTGTTGTATACCTGAAACTAATATGATGTTGTATGAAAACTATACTTCAAAGAAAGAGAAAAAACTTGTGTAATGCTTAATCCTTAAAATGCAGCTTTTGCTTACTACAGAGTTCTTTGGAGCTTCAATAAAATAACTGATTAGGATGTGAATTTCTTTTTCATGAGAGAGAGTAACCACTATTCTCTATAGAAGGCTGATGCTACAGATTCTTACAGTAAGTTCGGAAGATGACGGAGTATAATTGACCATGAATCTATGCAGGAGAAACAAGTAGTTTGCCTCTCAAACCAAAAAACAATGTGCATGTGATTTTAAAAGCAAAAATTCATTTTGAAATGTCTGGATATGAATAGTTTGTAGGCTGCCAAAACAGACAGACATCCTGTGCCCATATAAGAAAGAGAAAAACGTGTAAAATATTTGGTATTTCCATTTTAGAAACCACTGATGTATTTCTACCTGTAGCAAACATTCACATATATTGACCAAAACATGGAGACGTGATGTGGCTGCCTCCTGGCTGGCTGTCAACTAGTCAGCAACTCACCCATCAGAATTTCCTTCAGACTTGGGCCCCTGTGTTTGAGCTTCTTTCTCAGTTGCAGCCTCTGCTTGCCACTCTTCGCCTTGCTTTCATTCCATTTCAGAAAACATCTATTCCCACGTAAACTACAGAGTTACAGCCAGCAGCATGTGTAGCAGGGACAGATAGCCTGCGGTTGCCCAGGGACTTCTCATTTTATCTTTGCACAGACCCAGTGCGGCCTGCCAGGTACAACCAGTGTAAGGAGGACCGAGGCATCTCCATCCTGCCAGCAGCCCAGCCAGTGCCGAGATGCACACAGTGATACGCTGGGGCTGCTTGACAGCGTGGAGAGATTCTGTACATCATGCTGCTCCCATTGATTACAGTCTGAAAGAACATTAACCCTCCTTACGACCCCAAGATACACTCTCTCTACAAGTGTGTGTTTGTAACATCGGTGTGTTACCAGAGCTTTTTAAAGATTAATTCCTTGCTAGAGATAAAACTCTCTCACAAAACAAGGAAATTTGGAGCAAGGATGAGTATTGTCAAGCATGTTTCTTTGGAACAATTTTTAAAGTCACAGACTGCACTTATGTTTTTCATATTACTAGTGCGGAGAGTAAAAGCTGTTGGAGAAAATTTGTTTTTTAACTAGATGTTGATGGTCTCCAAAAGCACCAAGGACAGAATTGATTAGATCCTGAGAAGCAATCAGGACATGATATCCTCAGTAACAATCACCCCTCCCCCAGAACTTACTGTAGTTTTTCCTTTTAATTAATCTACCACACATTTTGGGTTTGTACAGACCCTGGTGGGTTTCCCTAAAGAGTGCTGTCACTCTGGAAAATCAGACTCCCTCTAATGCTTGAAGGAGCACATGATTCACTCTCTTTTCTAGCTTGAAGGCCAATGCTTAATTTCCTTGTTAATTGTATCCTAAATGAGCAATTCTCTTCAGCTTCATTAAATAGGATAATTTGGATTGCACAATTATCAACCATTTTTATCAGAATTACGATTTATGTTTGTCAGCTTGTTTTCCTGGCGGTCTTCACCTACCGTGGCATGCAGGGTTGCATCCCTGTGCATAGTCAGTAGCAGGACATGTTGGTTCCAGGGCCAGCTGCCTTCCCCCGATCCTGACGGCTCACTTCCTTTCTGCCTCAGTTTTCTGCATCTGTCAAATCTCATTTGGTTTTCGTGGGGATTATCAGAAGTAATACAGGTAAAGCACTCAGGAAAATACTCAATTTTGTATGTGCTCAATAAATGTTAGGTTAAATGTAGAATGAAAGCGTTTGGACAAAGGAATTGTCTTCGAGGGCCTAAGGAAAAAAAGTACCTTTTGCTCTAAAGGATAGTGCCAAGCGATGCATTTAGTTTAACTGCGGTCCACACTTCAGAGGGTGTGGGTGAAAGAGGGGGATGCCCTTACTCTGCCTTGTCACAGGCTTTGACAGGGAAGCTCTAAAATGTCATTCATAGCTTTAGCAGTTGACAGCAAGTGCATGCAAGCCTGCATTGTACTAGGATAGTCTTTTTTTTCCAAAGTCAATTTTTTAATTGATGGATTGATTTTAGAGAGAGGAAACGGGGGAGAGAGATTGATTTGTTATTCCATTTATTTATACATGCATTGATTGATCCTTCTATGTGCCTTTGTGCCCTTACTGGGGATCAAACCCACAACCTTGGCATATGGGGATGATACCCTAACCAACTGAGCTACCTTGTCAGGGCCATGCTGGGATGTTCTGGAGGGCTTCTCTGTCTCATCCCTTACCCACTCTCTGCTGGCCCACATTACTTATGCATTGCAGAACTGTGGTATTGACTGTGGAAACTGATGGTGATGTCATTCAAGTAGGGTTTGTAGAGGAAATATCAGTGAAAAAAAGAGAGGAATGCTTTCTCCTCTGCTAAGTTTCTTTTAATCGCAAGAAATAGAAACCACCTCTGGCTTGTTTAATCAACAACAAAAATTTAGTGGGATATTGGAGTATTTCAGGGAATTCAGGAATTGAAAAGCCAGGTCTGGGAAAGACAACAGAAAGTCTAACCCACAGCATGGTTAAAAGCATGGACTCTAGAGCCAAACTGCGTCTCTGTTTATATCCCAGGCCTTCAGCTTGCTAACTATGTGATCATGGGCCGTTATTTACCTACTTGGTGCCTTAGTTTCCCTGTCTGAAAAATGGAGAAAATTATTAAAAGAGGTAGTAACTGAAAGGGCTTGGGACAGTTGTGTACAGTAAGCACTGTGTGAGGGCTGATTAAGTTACCATGGACACCGGCACCCCCTATTCCCCCATGGGCATTGGTACCTCCCTGCCACCCCACCATGAAACACTGCCATTGCTAAGACTCAGCTCTGAAGATGTGCATCTGCAGCAAATCTGATTGGCTGAGCCTGTGTTTGGCTTCAAGTCTGGATCATGAGGTGTGGATAGGGCTCCTGTGAGCCAACCGTCTTCTTGGGCTGGAGTCAAAGGCGATGGTGTCCTGAGTGGGGGCTTTAGTTATGAGTCACTAGCCATGACATGCTTGCAACCTTCTGAGTTCAAAAAAAATGGTCATAAAATATTTCATTTGAAAATAGTTTATATTAATAACTAACACATTGGCAAATATAGCTAGTGGGAATACACTTGCTTTTTTTTCTGTAGAAATACCAAGACTCCTAAAACTCTAATATTTGAAGAGCTTAATGAGATGCAAGTGAAATAGCACATGTTCTTTGGTTAACACCAAAGGAGAAACAATTACTCAAGCAGACATTCAGCTCATAGTTAATGGGAACAAAACACTAGAGGCAAAATGTGTGAAGCTGCTAAAATATACAAATATACCCAGTTGACCCTTGAACAATATGAGTTGAACTGTGTAGGTCCACTTATATGCAGAATCTTTTCAATAACTATTTAGTCATTCCTCTGCATCCCTGAATTTTGCATCCTCAGATTCAGGAACCATAGATTGAAAGCAATGTTTTTGATCCATGGTTAGGAATCTGTGGATTCAGAGGGCCGATTGTATGCATTAAGCTATGTAATTTTATATAAGAAATTTGAACATTCACAGATATTGACATCTATGTGGATTTATAATCAATCCCCCATGGATACTAAGGGATGATTGTAGATAACGTTTGGGTGAGTCAAAAATTAACATGAAGGTTTTTGACTGTGTAGGAGGTTGGCACCTCAACACATACATTGTTCAAGAATCAGTTATATACCAAATAATGGGCACATCATTGCACAAAGGATGCTCCCTTATCTCAAGGATACCCTGAATCTCAATACCCATTTGGTCTCTCTGGTGATAGGGGTTTATGCTGAGAGGGGCTCCTTATTATACCATGCACTAGGCTTAGCTAAAAGTTTGTATTGTCTAAACCTTTGTAATAGTGTGTTGATCTCTGCTAGGCTCTCACAGAAAGAAACAATTTGATTATTTCTATCCTATGTATAAAAAAAATCTGATCAACTAGTAAAGAAATAAGTGACTTCTTCCCAGCCTTGGCAGTGTTGCCCTCCTTTACCTTTTCCTCTAGGTGCCACAGCCACAGTAGAGACCCACCAGACTGCTATTGGGAACCTATGAGCTCAGGTCAAGGTGTAGATGCCACTGGTCAAGTGAATTTGGGGAGTTCAGCATGTAACAACCTCATCTCACCTTGGAGGTTCCCAGTGCATATTGGCATATTGAAGACTGAGAAGTTCTGTATTAAGCTTTTTTTCTTTTTCTTTTTAAAATCATTTTCCCAGCCTTTTCCAAACTTGTTGGTCCACTAAACCCATTTTTACAGAATAACTCTTATCATCCAAAAGACTTAGTTTTGTGAGGCACAGTTTGAGGGTTGCCCATGTGGATGAACCGATATGACTAGATAATTACTCTTTTAAACCTATCCTAGTTTCATCATGGCTTAGCTCAGGGGTTAGCATACCTTTCCTGTAAAGGGTCAGCTAGTAAGTATTTTGGTTTTGCCAGTCAGACAGCCTGTGTCATAATCAACTATTGGATTGTACTACAAAAACAGCTATGGCAATGCATAAATAAATGAGCATGGCTGTGTGTCCAAAAACCTTTATCGATAAAAACAGGTGGCAGGTCAATTTTGGCCCATGGACATAGCTTATGGAGCCCTGACTTAGATGAATGAATTTATTATTCCAAACCTACTTTTATTCACAAAAACCTGTATTTCCTTGGTAGCTTTTGACTCATTCTTTGGAATTTTTATAATTGTCTCATTTCTTTATAGTTGACTCATTTCAGACTTTTCCATGATGAAATTAACACTTTGTTTCATCATTTAAAGTTCCAGATCACTGTTCATTCAATGTGCACCTTTGCATAGTGTCTCTTCATCTAGGCTTTGCCTTTACCTTCTGTTCTTAATCAAACTGCATCGTAGTAACAAGCACACCTAAGCCCCGTGGGTTCAAAAGTTATGGGTTGGGATTCCTGCATTACTTCTAACTAGTCATGTGATTTGGGCCAAGTTCTTTCCTCTGAGCCTTAATCCCCCTAGCTCTCAAAGCAAGAGCTTCACTGTAGAGCAGGAGTCTCCACCAGCCCTTGGGAGTGGAGGAGCACCCACACTGTGCATGATTTGAGGAATGTGGACTTGCTGTCCTTTCTGCTAACCTCACTTCCAGTTTACTCTGATGATATAAACCTCACCTTGAACTGACCAAGTCCTTGATGGTTAAAATACTAGCCTAAGTGCATCGTAGTTGCTAAACACAGGCCAACTACTTCATTAGGCACCAGCTGGAGACTTAGCTGTCAGGGATGATTGTGACTCTACCTGTCATTTCCCTTCAAACTGATTTAGAACAAAATTCCAATGCCCCATCCCACCTAGAATGTTGAAAGAACCTTCTAGAAGTAGCATGTCACTTAATTTTGCTATTTCTTCACTATTTTCTATTGTTTCACATTTCAGTAGTTCACAGTGCAACCTCAGAATTGGTATATATCCATAGTGTATAGAGAAGGCAAAATATAGGTATTTAACAAAAACAAATTCAACTCTGAGTCTTGACTAAAACCCAGAAAGGTGAAAAGGGTGATGTCCTAGCACACCATTTCCTCTTGGGAGGCAGCATCCTGCATTTGTCTCCTGTCCCTTGGCTCCTCACAATGGTGAGATGAAGGTCATTGTGTGACCATCAGCATTCCGCTACTCCATGGCCCTTAGATGCATGTGCCCACTTGGTCTGGTCCTCAGATGATGAGGGAGGGCATCTGGGACATTGAGGGAAGGGCTGAGCTGTCTCACTGTTTGAACTCTGTGTGACACAAACTTGAGGGTGACATCAGGGATTTTCTAGGGTCATTTGGCCAGTTCAACTTGAGAACATAGTCCCCACAGGGACTCCCAGCCTGTCCACAATTTCTCCAAAACATGTGCAAACGTAGTGGCGTGAAGTTCTAGGTTTCTTCAAGAAGCAGTGAAATTCAGGGAGGGGCGCTCCTATTTTCAGCTTCATTCACTTTTACGTGTTAACAGCCAGGCCTCACTTACCAGCAGGATGACACAGAAATGAAGCCCGAAGGCTGTGGGTGGTTTAAGCAGTACTCCTGCGTCTCTTTTTTATTAAGTCCCTTTTCTGTCTTAATACATCTTTTCTTTCTGTACTCAAGGCAGCAAGTGAGTGTATCATTTATCGGCTAATAAGTCGTCTGACAAGATAGCCACTTTGTACCTAATTGTTCAGTTTATTTATGTATTATTGATGAGCCCAGACTTGAACTCTGCTTCCCTTGGAGGCTGTTTGATAAATCTCTTGGCTAATCCTAAAACGCTGAATTATCTGCTGGAGCCGAATGCATGACATTGCTTTTACTTTGTATTCCTACAGGCCCTGGGTATACCTCTCAGTATCTGTGTTTAACAGTAAGAAGTAAAATAAGATATGTAATTCAAATTGCTCTTTGAGCTTTTAAAAAAAGAAGGTATAAAACACACTTATTAAAACATTTTCTGACTCTTGAGGCTTACATGATCTTCAGTACTTTAAGTTATTTTGAACTGTGTGAACTAAATGCCAAACTGTAACTCACTTTACTGTGGTTTCAGTCGCAACCAGTGGCCAGTAAATGAGATGGAGGATTGGGAACTATATTCTATTTCTAAATCCTTTGGTGGTCTTTACTAGACACCATGGTTGAGACCCTAGAGCCCAGCTCTAAAATCATAAAAATTCCCCTGCTCTTTGCTATCCTCTGATTAGCAAAACCACTTCCCCTAAGTGTCCTCTCTGTCCTGTTTCTCCATCAGTAAATTTAAGTGACGACACTTAAGTACTATGTTTAAGCAGCATAGTGAGGTTTTTAAATGAGCTTACTGAAGATTGAAGTGCCCTGAGACTCAACCATGCCGTGTAATATTATAAGGATTGGTATTTGAACAATAATCAGAACACTTAAACTATAGATCAGCCGCAGGCAGGTGGCTCAGTAGATTGGAGCATCATTCCACATACCAAAAGGTTTCTGGTTTGATCCCCTGTCAGGGCATATACCTAGGGTGTGGGTTCAATCCCTGGTCGGGGCATGTACAGCAAACAACTAATCTCTCTCTCTCTCTCTCCCTCCTTCTCTCTCTTCCTTCCTCTCTCTAAAATTAATAAAGCATATCCTAATGTGAGGATTAAAAGATAATAAAAATAAAATAAAATTATAGATCAACATAGGTGAGAGTTTTGTTCCTCACAAGATTTGTAACTATCTATGAGTCACTAGATGGCCCTTTGTGCTCGCAAGCGGAGGGAAAGAGGTTTAAAAAATGCAAGGGCTGCTTGAAAACTTCAAACATGTTCGTTCTTGCTAAGCACTCAGGGTGAGGAGTCGTCCCATAAGGCACTAGGACACATTCACCAATTTGCAGGAAAACAACAAGAAAAGAATGTATGTTCCTTTGATCTCAACTACAGAATCAAACAAATTTCTTTAAAAGTTAAACCCATCCTGCCTTTCTTAAACATTTTGATATTCTGTTGATCACAGATATTTTTCACTTGTCCTAAAAATTCTGGTGATACATACATAACATGAAATTTACCATCTTAATCGCTGTTAAATTGTACATTCACGTTTTTATCCAACTAATCTCCAGAACATTTCATCTTCCTGAACTGAAACCCTGCGCCCATTACACATCTACTTTCCATGCCCCCGCTCCCCAGTCCCTGTCAGCCACAGTTCTATTTTCTGTTGCTCTGTGTTTGACTACTTTAGATGCCTTATATAAGTGGAATCACACATTTTTGTTACTGGTATATTTTCCTTAGCATTATGTCCTCAAGGTTGATCCATGTATCAGAATCTTCTCCCTTCTTTAGGCTGAATAATAGTCCATCGTACATATATACCACACTGTTTATCCATTCATCATCTATTTGCTTCTACCCTTTGGCTATTGTGAATAATGATTCTGTGAACATGGTTGTACAAATATCTTTTCCAGTCCCTGCTTCCAATCCTTTCAGTATACACCCAGAAGTGGAGTTGCTAGATCAGATGGTAATTCCACGTTAATTTTTTTTGAGGGACTGCCATACTCTCTTTCACGGCAGCTGTACTGTTTTAAGTTTCTACTAGGAATGCACCAGGATTCTGATTTCTCCACATCCTTGCCAACAATTGTTAATTTTTTTTCATTTTAATATAATAGCCATCCTAATGGTTGTGAAGTAGTATCTCATTGTAGTTTTGATTTTCATTTCTCTGATTATTAGTGATGTTGAGCAACTTTTCATGTGCTTACTAATTGTTGGTATATATTTTTTGGAGAAATATCTACTCAAGTCTTCTGCCCATTCTTTTAACAGTGTTATTTGCTTTTTGTCACTAAGTTTTAAGAGTTCTTAATTTGAGGTCAGTGCCGAAAAAGTCCAGCCATTGTTAATATAACAAGAATGGTTTGCATGACATTAATGTCACCTGGCATCCAAAGAGTGGACTGGGATATGCATGAGTGAACTATGACCATTTCACTGAGCATGTGTACTGTGCAGCCTCACATTCAAAATAACTGAGCTAGTGAAGCAACAAATCTGCATCAAATTTTATGTTAAGCTTGAACATTCCTCCATAGGAACTATTCAGATGATTCAGAAGGCTTTCAGGGACAATGCAATGAGTGCAAAGATGCAATACAACAAAAACAGCCATAGCTATGGGCAACTGGTGATGGGCAGCTTCACCATAGCAATGCTGCGGCTCATGCATCATGTCTCGTACAGAATTTTTTGGTGAAACAGCAAATCACCCAGGTAACACAGCTCCCCTACAGCCCAGGTTTGGCGCCCTGTGACTTCTGGCTTTTCCAAACCTAAAATCATCTTTAAAAGGGAACAGATTTCAGACAGTTGATGAAATTCAGGAAAATACAATGGGTCAGGTGATGGCAACTCCAACAAAGGATTTTGCAGTATGTTTTGAATATTAGAAGAGATACTGGGAGAACTGTGTGAGGTCCCAAGGTACCTACTTTGAAGGGGACTGGGATGTCATTTTCCTGTGTATAGTGTTTCTTATATCTTGTATCTTCTTCAATAAATGTCTCTATTTTTCATATTACACGGCTGAATAACTTCTGGACAGACCTTGTATAGTCTGGATATTAACCCCTTATCAAATATACACCATAAAAATATTTTCTTCTATTCTGTGGGTTGCATTTTCACCTTGTTTGAACAGTATAATGCATGGAAGTTTTCCATTTCCATTGGACTACATAGGTAGTCCAATTTATTTCTTTTTGTTGTTGTTGTTGCCTATGGTTTTGGTGTCATTTCCAAGAAATCTTTGTCAAATCCAATGTCATGAAGCTTCTCCCCATGAGTAGGGTTTTTTTGCATTCTTTTTAAAAATATTGCATTAAAACATCATTCACCTTGACTACTCAGTTATTTAACACTCCATTAAGCTTTTCTCATGAGGCAAACGGGCCTTACCCGAGCACCAGCCCTAAATTTTAGGAGTGCTGTGCAACAACCAAGTCATTCATCTCTGGGAAAGGGAATTTTTCAAGTGAAGGGCCAAATTGCTTCCATGTGTACCTTCCCAACAGCTTCAGATGAAGAATTTCTGAAATACATTTACTGCATCTAATCTTGCATGTAGCATTAGTTTTACCCAGCACTTTTTATAGATGTACCTTTATAGAATAAAAGGGAGGTGATTCTTTCATTAAGAATAAACTCAAAAGCATACATAAAGGAAGAAGGAGCACTGAAGAAAATATCACCAAAATTTAGCTTTTTGAGGTAGACAGCTTAACTATTTTTATTAATTTAACATTTATTTTTATGGCATTCTACATATTTTTGGTGATTGATTTGAATAATCATCCTCAAGGTACATAGAACTAGTGATAAAATGATTTCACTTTTGCATATGAAAATATTAGAGCTTAGAAACTTTGTCTACTTATTCAATATTTTGTGGCATTTAAGAGGTAGAAAACAGACTGGAGCCTAACACCTCTCCTTCTCTCTGTGCCAATGAGTCTCAAATTGTGGTTCCTGGACCAGTGGTATCAGCCTCACCTGAGACATGCAAATTCTCAGGCCCCTTTCCCGATCCACTGACTCAAAAATTTTGAAGGGTGGTCCAGTAGTCTGTGTCTTAATGAATCCTGTAGGGAATTCTGCTCGTGACATGTATGGGAACCACTACTCTGTGCAGTGGTGTGCGTGCAAGCACTGAAGTGGACATGAGTCCACAGCCTTCACTCTCAATGAATCTAGTAGATAAAGTAAGACACAGCTCATTTTTCAGGTAGACTGTGATATCAGTGTAAGAGAGAACTAATGGAGACTTTTCTAATTCAGAAGAGGGATAAATATCCCTTGGGTTTAACAAGCAGAAAGCGCTACATAGAATGGTGGTTGAATCTGGATATTCAGAGTTGAAGTATGACATTTCTAACAGGGACCACACGAATAAATGCAGCAAGGGGAGTGGTGAGCTCAGAGGGCACATGGGGCAGCTCAGTCTGGCACTGGTTCTGGCTTCATGGAGCTGACAGCAGATGCTAGAGAGCTTTGAATATCGGAATAAAAAGACTTCATTTTATTCAATTGACAGTAAGACACCAAGACATGTTTTGAGCAGGGGAGAGCCATATTCAAAGCTGTAATTTATGAAATTCTTCTCAGGATCATATTGGTTGGATTTCATTAAGGGAAGGCTGGGGGATGGAAGACCAGTTAGAAAAGTATGGTGAGAGTCTGGATGACAGGTGACAAGAACACACACTAGAGATGAAGCAGTAGGAATGGGTATTTCAATCTATAATCTGTAGGATTTGATATGCCAAGGACAGAGAAGTATCCAAAAACAATTGTTATGTAATTTGGTGACTAAGGGCCCTAAGATATGTCCTGAATAAAAATAGAGAAACAGTTTCAGAAGGAAGAACAGTTGAGCCTTGAACACAGTCATTTTGGGGTTATGACAGGTTTCCTTGATGAAGATGGCCAACAGGAAGTAAAAATGAAAAGATGGCTGTAGGCAGAGGGATCATTTCTGAAAAGATATTTGAGAATGAGCTGATTCTCTGTAGAAGTAAGCTCATTTCTGAGAAGAGGGTTTGAGGAACAATTCCCTCTGGTGGCACTCAGGGTCAGGAAAATGGAGTAGGGTCAGAGAAGAGGCTTTTGGGGAGTTTAGTGTGAAAATCGAAGAATGAGAGATCCAAGAGACAAGGGCTGGTTGTCAGTGCTGAAGGAGGGAACGAGAATGAAAACCAGAGTGCAGAAAGTGAAGGTGGCAGCACAAGACTTCAGGGGTCAAGAGACGAGTGAGTAGGTGGTTGGAAAAGCATGCAGCAATCAGACGAAGTTCCTCTGAGCAGTTTTGTAGTCAGTCATGGAAAGAAGAGAGATAAATTAGTTACTTGGGAAAGTAGTTGAGTATAGGGAAGAATCATTGATTGATTGGCCGGGTTTGCTTTGCTTCATAGAAATGAAGCAGAATATGACCTTCTTTGTAGCTAGAACAGTGGTAAAAAGATAAGAAATAATTGATTGGACAAATTACCAGAAAAGGATATAGTTGAGAGTGTAAGAGAAGGGTTCTTGAGAAGGGAGAAAAATCTACCTCTGAAACTAAAAGGAAAGGATAAAAGGAAATTATGGTTTCAAGCACAAGCACAGCTTATTTAGATAGCTTTCCTTGTACAGTAAGAGGATCATCAGAGAGAGGCCATCAAAAATTGAAGTTTCAAGGATAGGAATAATTTGGAATGGACAAGGTGGGGAATACGGTAGATACCCAATGAGAGTTCTAACCTACAACCATTATTTTTCATTTTTACTTTTTTTTGGCTATCTTTATCGAAGCAACCTGTCAGAAGCCCAAATAGACTGTGTTCAGGGTTCAACTCTTCTTCCTTTTAAAGCTGTTCCTCTGTTTTTATTAATGACACATCTCAGAATAACAAGTCACTGAATCTCATAATTTAAATATCTTTTGGATAGTTCTCTCTCCCTGGCATGCCAAGCCTTGTGGATTATAGATATGAAATATGAATTCCTACCACTTCAAGTATAATCTATGTCCTTATCACAAAATGACTTATCTTTCACAGCCATTTTGAGATTGTTGCCACCTCTTCTAACTGGTCTTCTATCTCCAGGTTTCTCTAAATGCAATCCATACAATATAATTATGAAAATAATTTCTTAGTTACAGTTTTGAATGTGGTTCATCCCTGATCATGAAAGGCTGAGTTAATTGGTGCCTAGGTGAAACTGGGAAACAGGATTTCACAGTGCAATTAATCAATTCAATTTCATGATTATCTCTAACAACATCATGTGGCTTTGAAACAGGGACTAAGTAAGAAAGCAAAATATTTCCTAGGATTGGGAAACATAAGAGAGGTATGGGGGAGAAAAAATAGGTAAAGATGTTAAAGGAAATAGGGCAATAGGAAGAGCCTCTTTGAAATTAGCAAGTCTGAAATTTATTGTGCATGTTTTTAGAGTCAATGAAACAAAGACTAGAAACAGGTGGAGATATTAAAGGTACTTGGAAGAACAGATAGAAGACTCAGAAGTTAAAAAATGGAAGTGGCAGGGTGGAAATTCTAGTCAGAGCAAAGAATTTTACAACTTAATATCCAGTGAGGTCAGTCTTGCATGATGACAAGTGCACATTACTACCAATGCTGCAGGAACTGAAGTACAGTCATTAATTAAAACTGTAATGACAATAACAAAAAAGTGAAGGTAATGTTGGAAAGGTCAACCACAAGGACACTGAAGTCAGGAAAGGTAGTGAGTAGGAAAGGAGGGAGGGAGGAGTGTGTTTTAGAGAATAGTAGGTGACAATTAGAACAGTGAAAATGTGGGACAAACAGATGATGTAGATTCCAAGAGAAGTTGTTGAAAATGGAAGAAACCATTTTTAATTTCTATTTCTTGACCTGCAAGATGAGAGACTGGGAAGGGTTAGGTAACCCTACATGAGAAAAGTGGAAGAAGATTCAAAGCATGTTCAAGATGATTTTCTATTAAATTTATTGGGGTGACATTGGTTAATAAGATGATACAGGCTTCAGGTGTATAGTTCTATAAAACATCAGCTGCATACTGCATCACGTACTCAATACCCAAAGTGAAGTCTCTTTCCACCACCATCCCCCACCTGCCCTCTTTCACCCTGCCCCCTTCCCCTTTCCCTCTGTCAATCACCATACTGTCGTCTCTGCCTGTGTCTGTGTGTATGTATTTTAATAAACGACGAATAGACTTGAAAAGGGGCACATCCAGGTTGAGATGCATTATTAGCTGTGAGACTCATGAGGGCAGAGATCATATTATCTTTGCTTTTTTCCCTCTACTTTCTAAGAATATTTCTGAAGCATAGGGTGGTAGCATAATAAATGCTGAATGAATGAATGAATGAATCAATCAATCAATGACTACTTTGATCAATCAATGATCAAAAAAGTAATCAATGACTACTTTTTTGTGTTTTACAGTTTTTTCAATTTTCCCCCTTTGCCCCTCTCCACCCAGCCCCCACTTCCGTAGTCAATCTCCACCCCATTGTGCTTGTCCATCGGTCCTTCATATATGTTCCTTGAGTAAACCCTTCACCTTTCAAACGGTTCCCCCTTCCATCTCCCCTCTTACTGTTGTCAGTGTATTCTGCTGATTAATTATGTTTCTTAGATTCCTCTTATAAGTGAGATCATGTGGTATTTGTCTTTTACTGTCTTATTTCACTTAGCATGATAGTCTCCAATTCCATCCATGCTGTCACAAAAGGTAGAAATTCCTTCTTCCTTTCTACTTTGTAGTATTCCATTGGGTAAATGTACCAGTTTTTTAATTCACTCATCTACTGATGGGCACTTAGGCTGTTTCCAGTTCTTGGCTATATAAATAGTGCTGCTGTGAACATAGGGGTGATAAGTTCTTTTGAATTGGTGTTTCAGGATTCTTAGGGTATATTCTCAGAAGTAGGATCACTGGTTTAAAAGGTAGTTCCCTTTTTACCTTTTTAAGGAAATTCCATACTGTTTTCCATTGTGGCTACACCAGTCTGCATTCCTACCAACAGTGCACTAGAGTTCCCTTTTCTCCATATCCTCACCAGCACTTGTTGTTTGTTGATTTATTAATGAGAGCCATTCTGACAGGTGCGAGGTGATATCTCATAGTGGTTTTAATTTGCGTCTTTCTGATGGCTATTAATGTTGAGCACTTATTCATATGACTATGGTCCATCTGCATGTCCTCCTTGGAGAAGTGTCTATTCAAGTCCTTTGCCCATTTTTTAATTGGGTTGTTTGTCTTCCTGGTGCTGAGTTGTATGAGTTCTTCATATATTTTGGAGATTAAACCCTTGTCCCATGCATCATTGGCAAATATGTTCTCCCAAACTGTAGGTTCCCTTTTCATTTTGATGATCATTTCTTTAACCATGCAGAAGCTTTTAAATTTGATGTAGTCCCATTTGCTTATTTTTTCCTTTATTTCCATTGCCCTAGAGAACGTATTGGCAAAAATATTGCTACATGAGATATCTGAAATGTATTGCCTGTTTTCTGCTAGGATTTTTATGGTGTCATGACTTTAAGTTTTGCACCCATTTTGCGTTTATTCTGGTGTATGGTGTAAGTTGGTAGTCTAGTTTTATTTTTTTTACATGTACCAGTCCAGTTCTCCCAACACCACTTATTGAAGAGAATGTTTTTACTCAGTTGTATGCTCGTGCCTCCTTTGTCAAATATTAATTGACCATAGAGACATAGGTTCATTTCTGGGCTCTCTTTTCAGTTCCACTGGTCTATGTGTCTGTTCTTATGCTAGTACCAGGCTGTTTTGATTACAGTGGCCTTGTAATACAGTTTTATGTCAGGTATTGTGATCCCTCCTGCTTTGTTCTTCCTTCTCAAAATTGCTGAGACTATTCAGGGTCATTTATGGTTCTACATAAATTTTTGTTGTAATTGTTGTAGATCTGTGAAATATGCCATTAGTATCTTAATAGGGATTGCATTGAATCTATAAATTGCTTTGGGTAGTATGGATATATTAATGATGTTAATTCTCCCAATCCATGAACATGGTATATGCTTCCATTTATTTGTATCTTCCTCAATTTCTTTCTTCAGTGTTCTATAGTTTTCCGAGTATAGGTTTTTTATCTCCTTGGCTAAGTTTATTCCTAGGTACTTTATTTTTTCGTTGTTGTATAGTAAGTGGGACTTTTTCCTCATTTCTATTTCTGATATTTCATTGTTGTATATAAAAATGTCATCTATTTCTGAATGTTGACTTTGTATCCTGCTACTTTACCAAATGCACTTATTAGATTGGAGTGTTTTTGGTGGAGTTTTAGGGTTTTCTATGTACGCTATCATGTTGTCTACAAATAATGACAGTTTTACTTCTTCCTTTCCATTTTAGATGCCTTTTATTTCTTTTTCTCTGATCACTGTGGCTAGAACTTCCAGTACTATATTGTAAGAGTGGTGAAAGCAGACACCCTTGTCTTGTTCCTGGTGTTAATGGAAATGCTTTTAGGTTTTGCCCATTGAGTATGATGTGGGCAGTAAGATTTTTGTATATCACCTTTATTATGTTGCATTATGCTCCCTTTAATCCCACTTTGTTGAGGGTTTTTATCATAAATGGGTGCTGTATTTTATCAAATGCTTTTTAGCATCTATTAATATGCTCAAGTGATTTTTGTCTTTCATTTTGTTTGTGTGATGTATTATGTTTGTTGATTTGTGAATCAACCTTGCATCCTTCCTTGCAACCATCCTTGCATCCCTGGAATAAATCTCACCTGATCATGGTATATGATTTTTTAAATTTAGTGCTGGATCCAGTTTGCCAATATTTTGTAGAGGATTTTAGCATCTATGTTCATCAGAGATATTGACCTATAATTTTCCTTCTTTGTTGGATTTTTACCTGGTTCTGGAATTAGTATAATATAGGCCTCATAAAAAGAGTTTGGGAGTCTTCCCTATTCTTTAATTTTTTTGGAATCGTTTGAGAAGGATAGGTATTAGTTCTTCTTTGAATGTCTGGGTGAAATTTGCCTGTAAAGCTCCCTGGTCCAGGGTTTTTGTGTGTTGGGAGTTTTTTAATTACTGCTTCAATTTGCTGGTTGTGAACAGTCTATTCAGGCTTTCTGCTTCTTCTTGATTCAGTTTTAGAAGACTGTATGTTTCTAGAAATTTATACATTTTGCCTAGGTTGTCCAATATACTGGCATATGGTTGTTCTTAGTAATTCCTTACAATCCTTTGTAATACTGTGATAACAATTATAACTTCTCTTTCATTTCTGATTATATTTATTTGGGTCCTCTTCCTTTTTTTTTTCTTGATAGGTCTGGTTAAAGGTTTGTCTATATTTTTTATATTTTCAAAGAACCAGCTCCTGGATTTATTGATTTTTTAATGCTTTTTTAGTCTCTATGTTATTTTATTCTGCTCTGATCTTGACTATTTCCTTCCTTCTACTCACTCTGGGCTTTGTTTGTTGTGTCCCTCTAGTTCTTTTAGATGTAGGATTAGGTTGTTTATTAGAGATTTTTCTATCTTCTTTAGGTAGGTCTGTATCACTATGTACTTCCCTCTCAGGACTGCCTTGCTGTGTCCCATAGGTTTTAGGTGGTTATATGTTCATTTTCATTTGTTTCCAGATAGTTTTTCACTTCTTCCTTGATCTCATTGTTAACCCATTCACTATTTAATAGTATGTTATTCAGCCTTCATGTATTTGAATGTTTTAAATTTTTTAAATAATCAGTCAATGAGGTAACAGGACTAAGAAAGTAATTATTGTTAATTTGTACTCAATTTTAAAGAACAGGGTTGCAAGAAACAGGTGTTTGGGAGTAGGCTCAAGACACACTTGAAACAGCAGAGTCCTTGTTAGGCTTTTTCTGAGTTTGCCTCCCAGTACTGGAGAGATTAGTGACAGCAACCTGTGGGCTCAGGAAGCAGCTGAAGGAGACAGCTAATGAGATGCTCTACTCCCACCTTAAGTTCATTGAACAGGATCAAGAAGAAAGGGAACTGGCCCTCGCTCCTTCACATTTTCTCTCTTCCTTCCCCCATGCTTCTCATTTCTTACTCTCAGGCTTTAACGGCTCTGGGACATAATGCTACTGAGTGAACAAGGCTAGACAGTCTTTTTTTTTAACAGCTTTACTGAGGTGTCATTTACTTGCCATGAAATGTAACTGTGCTAATTGTACAATGAAATGATTTTTATTAAGTTTACAGAGTTGTACAACCATCCACAAAATCTAGTTTTAGGACATGTCTTCATTCCTAAAAGATCCATCATGAGTTTGACCAACCTGGACAACGAGTTTCACATCAGGGTAATAGCTGTACTTATTCAGTGTTTACTGTGATCTGAGCTATGTTTTAAGCAATGTAAAGGCACTGACTCATTTAATCTTTACAATGACCCTGAGATGGGCACTGTTTCCCATCTTACAGAGGCAAAAACTGAGACATTTGTCACTTCCAGGAACAGGCAGAGACAGCATTTAAATTCAAGCATGCTGGCTCCAAAGCTGTTGATCTTAGCCACCATGCCATATTGCTGTTTAATATATACTGGTCATTTGAGAAGCAGGACAAAAATAGCAATAACTATCTATGTTCTTTCTCTGTTTCACTTTATATCATCAACATGGAGTGAGAAGTACAGCTTTAGTGCAAAAATATCCATACATTTACATACATTTCCCTTAAGTAGCTGATACTGGAAATACTGAAAAATTATGAATAAATGTATATGGAAGAGAATGAAGTTAAGAGTCTTGGCAGTTATCTGGTTAATACATTAGATCATTGGGACAAAGAAATTCTATCTGGTGGTTTGAAAAACCTGGTATGGCTGTCCACATTCATCAAATTAATAGGATAATTGCCAATTCTCTACTTCACTTTGTCTGTATCAAGATAGCCTGAAACACAAATGGGAGTTTTTGCCCAAATGATACAAATTTAGTCACTTGCAAATATCCTGGTCACTAACCTAGAAAGACTGTGGGGGATAGTTGGAAGTGTTCCCAGAAATTCAGTTTCAGTATGGAACAGCACAAGAAGTATAATTGTGGTATTGCCTCTTTATGAAATCAACTACTGACATTTAATCCATGTAAAATTCTGTATCTACTTACAGATATTTCTGGAAAGATATCATGTCAAATGAGCAGAGCATTAAATAGACATATCATTTTCCATAACCATTTCCTAATGTTAATTTAAGAAAAATGCAATTAATACTCAGTGTGGTGAGGACTACAAGGAGGAGCTTAGACTAAAGGCTTTATTTTTAGCAACAGCACCTTGGGGAGGTAGACAGAGTCCGTACTGGCTGGAAAGAATCCTCTTAACTTCAGTGCTGTAGACAAAATATGTTTTTAAAAAAACTATCAATGTAGCTCCTTTTCTGTATGATACTATTGTGGTGGACAAAGCCTGCAGAATATGCAATACCAAGAGTGAATGCGAATGTAAAACATGGGCTTTGGGTGATAATGAGCTGTCAGTGTAGATTCGTGGATTGTAACAAAAGCCCCACTGTGTGGTGACATGTCAATAATCAGGCCGTTGAGTGCATGTGGAGACAGGGGTACCTGAGAACTCTGTGCTTTGTACTTAATTTTCTTGTAAGCTTAAATCTGCCCTAAAAATGAAGTTTATTTAAAAAAAATCTAAGCAATATGCTATTTTAAATAGCAGTCTATTATTCTATATTTTTCTATCTAGAAATGAATAGTGTTTAAATGCCAAAATCAGGTGGTTCATTTCCTCCAAGATTGTCAGAGCACTTCACGTGCATATACCTTGCCTTGTGTATAAAACTTACCTAGCCAGGTTGAAGGGTGGCCCCACCAGTACAGACAGTGTCTGCCATTTCAAGGCATGGAGGGATCTCAGGCTAACTCCTCCCAGAGTTCTACCTTATCTAGATTTTTTCTCTGAACACTTCACATCGGCTATATATTCTGATTCTTCTCAGACTGAAGGCTCCTCTTTCTCACTTTTAGTCATCCATTGGGAGTATCATCTACTTTGTGAATTGCCTGCCCATCTTGAATCCAATGCATACTTCCCTTAGCTGCTCTATACTTTCCTGAGGAACTTCCCTTGGTGCCCAACCACCACATTCTAAATGAATGAAACTCATACCATTATTAATCAGTTATGTCACAACTGGGGAGATAAACATGCTGCCTAAAATTATGGAGTGCGTTCCAAATTCAGTTTACTTATTAATTAATTTTAAATTAGTTGCTTTTAGAAGATAACCTAGTCATAGATGCCCCTTTCTTCGAAAACTGAAGTAGATAGCTTTACTTTATCTTAAAATATAACAGTATTTGGGAGAGATAGATTTAGTAAATAGTGTCTACCTTTCTTCCCAACCTCATATATATACATATTACATATAACTTTCTCAAAGAGCAATATCTATGCCAGCTTGATATCCAGGAAGAGTGCTCAAAAAATAATGAATACTATGAATTAGATATAACTGCTTTCTGTTGCTATAAAGAATTGTCCTTTTTAGACAGATAACATCATGTGGAAATATCCACTGTCCTAAGAACATGCTAATGTTTCTCATAAAGATGCAGCATCTTGCAAACAAATGATTAGATTTGTGCATGAAATGATAAATAGAATCCTAATTAACAAATTGCTAATTTTTCTTATAACATTTAGGTGTTAACTGTGGCAAGTGGCAGTTTTTATGTGTAGATTGAAGAATCTATTTTGTTATTCCCTAGTTACCCAGAGTAATTGTATCTCCCAAGTTTATGTAATACAATGTATGCTTATTTTGAATTAGTGGAGTTTAAGCATGGAATGTTGAGGGCTCTTTAATTCTGGTTTTGAACGGTTTTGAACACCATACCTGAAGAACCTGGAACAGTGCGATTGGCCTGTAAGAGTTGGGTAATTACATGGCATTGTGCAAATTACTTAGGCCATATCTAAATGATTTTTTAAATAAACTTATTAATTGATTTTGAGTTGGAGCTACCTTTATTACTTAAGTGAATCATTTCTTAGTTGATCTCATCTCTCATCCCATAGTTTGTCATAAAAATGACCAGAACCTCACACTCAGTGCTACAGAGCAGGGTGCCTCAGCAGCAGTATTGTTGATGCTGGGGCTGGGTAATTCTTTTCTGTGGGGCTGTCCTGCACATTATAGCATGTACGCAGGCATCCCTGGCCTCTTCCCACTGCATGCCAGTGGCACTGCTCAGTCGTGACAGTAAAAAGGGAGCAGACTTGCTTGGGGTTGAAAACCACTTCCATAGAAGATATAGATTGCATTGTGTAACCATCATGATATTACTAAGTAGAATGAGCAAAACTAGAGGCAATCAATTGAAAAAACAAAATAAAATGAAACTTTGAAACCAAAAATAGTCAGGGGCGGGGGGGCATGGGAGGGGGTAGATGGGGATAGATTGACTTCCGGTGGTGAGCCCCCCATGCTGTATGCAGATGATGTTTTATTGAGTTGTACATTTAAAATCAGTATGGTTCATAAACCAATGTCACCCCAATAAATTCAATAAAAAATAAAATAATAAAGATGCTCCCAGTTTGTGAACTGATCTTATGTGCACAATAAACTCTTCCTACATATTTTATTTAAAAAAAGATCCAAGGGAATGCTGATAACTATCTAAACTGTGGAATTGCTTAACTGTGTGGTGGACATACCTGGCACTACAGAAATACCTCAAACCCTTCACTGAGTCAGCCTCACACTTTAAAGAATGTTGGGCTGAAAAACAGTCTTCAGTGACTGCTAGTGGGTAAAATACAGGGAGGAGCTATGGAGAAAATGGCAGATGTTTGAGACTCACAGACTTTCCTATAAATGCATATTCACAAGCCCTTTCTTTTTCAATAATCTGACTGTGAAAATTCAGTTTTAAAAAATACAGTTTACAATCTCCATAGAGGTTACAGTATACAGGTTTTGACTAAAAATCCATTAACTTTTAAAACCACTACTACAAGTAGATTATTACAAATGTAGTTTCATTGCCTGAAAATCGAATGTAATGGGGGCATCATTAAATATGGGTTTTAAATATTAGAGGCTGGTTATTTTCTGTCACATGACTTAAGATCTTTTTGTTGCCTAAATTAAGTAGAATGGGGAATCGGAACTGCAATATAACTTTCTGAGGAAAGTAGGTTAGCTGTGAAGAAAAGGCAACATTGTTCTGCTTTTAAAATAAAAATCCATCTTAGATCATTTAATCTTGCTCTAATGTTTAGTGTTTATCCTATTCTAACTTTAATACATGTTTAAATTATTTGTTTCAAGTTTAATGTCTCAAGTAATTTGAAGGATTTCTTGGAGAGAAGATTCATTAGATAGATTTAAAATATGTATCTTCTGCTTCAAACTATTCAGAGGGCATTTCAACCAAGAAAATCTTGAAATCACTTAATCTAACATTAATATTAATTTACTTAATAGTTATAAAAATACATTATGCCAAAATTTTTTATAGCAAATATGAAATGTGCAAAAGATATTAATAATGTAATATATCTTACAGAAGGTGAAGTAGTAGGTTACAGAGTAGTAGAGAATACATCATTTCTTTGATATGAGCATTATAAGGAACATTAACTGATTACTGAAACAGCTTAAGTATCTATGGTTATGTAAGGTTACACAATTGTTGAACTAGAGTAATAATTGTTATGTAGTATCATAAAATACAAAGAACAATTGTTATCTTATGGATAATTTAATGCATAAAGTTTAAAGGAATGGCAAATAAAATGCTATAGAAGATCTATACCATCCTACATTATACTACTATATATTTAAGTATAACATTGCAATTTGTACGCCCAAACTGTCTGAAATCTTCATTTTATGGTAATAAATTCATCTGAAGCAATTTTAGTGAATGCGTACTGTGCAGTTTACATGGCTGGGTAATATTTTCTCTATGATTTAAGAGAAGAGGTCAGTAGTGTGTTGGCATTTTCAGACAACTTCTCCTGCAGCTTCGTGTGGTAGTTTTTAATACTGCACCATAATAGATGCTGCCCTGTGCGACCTAAAATATCTTAAGTATTAGCCAAATAAAAAACATTTCAAGAGAAAAATATTTTGTATGCACACAAAGTAAATAAATATGCACATATTTACATACCCATACATACACACATAATGCTCTACAAACTTTCCATTTACTTAGTGATTACACTTCTATTTTCTTTTGCCTGCTTCATTGCTTTTTGCTTTTCTAATATTTAAGGTAGGAATCTGCATTTACATATATAGCGATAAAAAATTAGGTCTATGTATCATTTTCCATATTAAAGACTTTTTCACAGGCTAATTTAAGGCACATTGAGACTGATTCTTTCCACTACTTTCTGCCTATCATTCTTTCCAATTAATAATGGAAACAGTCAAATAAACTTGCCATTAGGGGAAGTACCATAGTTTCCAGAATGTAGCACAGGGTTTATATGTTTAACACTTTACAATTTACAAATGCTTTTACATATCTCATTTGAATTTGAAATAATTGCATGTAAGAAATATACTTCTTATTCTTCTTTCCAAGATCAGTCAGCTAAGAATGTTAGCATCAAGACTCTCATCTGGGCCTTCTCACTTCAAACCACTCCATGATGGAATCTCTCCTAAATTCTGTGCAATTCTGCTATACCTGCAAGGGAACAAGAGGCCCTGAATTACAAACCACATGGGGAAAAGGGAGGGATGAATTATACTGTGTCTGCCAATCCAGTCGGCTTTTCATTAGGCTGCTAGTATAGATTTGGAGATGGTTCAGAGAGCAATATGTTCACCAGCAGGCTGATGTCAGCGTGAAAAAATAAACCCGCTTGATGGAGAGCAACATGGGCACAATCTGCTTACTGAGACTGGACTTGCCTACTCGGTGCCATGAAGCTTTTAACTATGATCTAGGCTCTTCTAAAATGAGCTTCTTTACAATTATCCAAACTAGAGTGACTGAAGAAAATTCAGTCCCTATAGAACAGGAAAAAAATGGAAAGCCAGAGTGTGGTCTGGTTTTTGGAAGCTTTGTCCAATGATCCTGGAGGATCAGTTGTTTTCATGAACAGAATTGATTTGGGAATGAAATCATGTGGGGTCAATGTAACTGCAGAGTAATGAAACAGTGAGATATCTGAAATGCTTTTAGTTCTTACAATATTGCACTGGATTTATTTAACCATTTTATGTTATTTAGTAAGTAATGTATGCTAGGCAGATGCTCAGTGTTGGGGACAGAAAAATAAATAAGAAAGTCCTTGCCCTCCGAGAGCTCATAATCCAACACAGAAATAACGTAGCGGAACAACGACAATACAATAAGCACCAGATGCCATACAGAAATTTCAGAAACACGGAGAAGGGACTTTAAATCATCAGTGATGTCAGGTAAGGCTTACCTTCTGGGGAAGATTCTCCTTGGCTGGGTGAGTCCAAGCTTAGGCCTGTTGTTCAACCATAATCTGTAATACTAGCATCTTACTATTTCACAAGTGTACCAGGTTGGTTGATTCATTCTATAATCATCTTACTGCTGGGAAATAGGGAGGAAAATAACCAAGTAGGAAGTGAAAGGTGTTCCAGTTAGAGGAGATGATGGGAAGGAACAAAGGCAGGGATTTTTTGGCTATATGAAAATCACTGAGCGAGGATGAAATGTAGAGAGAGTGACAAGAGAGGCACAAAGGAGTGATGTTAAAAATATTTAGCACGTGGCATGACCCGGACCTTGGCCAGTTAGTGTGAACACCAGTCATAAACAAGCGGTGCAGCTGTTCACATCAGGAAGGGCCTTGTGTTCTAAGCTAAGGAAGTCAGACTTTACCTTGAAAACCATAGGGATCATTGAAGGACTTTAAACAGTGGAGGAGCAGAAGACAAGTTTATTATACTCAGACTCATTTAGTCTAGGTCATCAAGCAGTAAAAAGAAAGTATGGGACTTGCTTTGAGTATCTGCTAGACATGTGCATTATGCTAGGCACCTCCCCATGCAGGTCTGGCCCTTATGACAATCCTGTAATAGGGCCATGGGGGTTCACAGTGGCCAGATCTTCCCAAGTTCCATAGCTGAGAGGCAGAGATAGGTCTCAAACCATAGTCTGAATCAGGATTGTGTAGTCTCTCTTCTTCTGCATCTGCTAAGGACTGTTCTGGGCCAATTAGAGTGGACTGTGGCATGGAGTATGTACTTACAGGAAATACCCATTGTTCTTAAGTTGGTATTGTCACTAAAATAGTATATTGAAGTCAATTCTCCTGGTAATCATTGAATAGGTTATGATGTTCATTAATTCTAGTCACTTTGGGATATTTGAGTCTTGCATGTTGATTGATCTTCCTTCCAGGAGTTTGTTTTCTTAGCAAATCTCTTATTAGGTACTTTTCGGCCATCAGACAGACCTGGAATTGAGGCTTTGCTCTACACCTTTCAAGTGACTTAATTCTTTAAGCCTTATTCTACTTATTGGTAAAAAGGACACAAAAACTGGCTGCCTCAAAAAGTTGTTGTAAGCTTAAATTAAGTCAAGCATGTGTATTCCTGGCTCAAAATAAATATTAGTGGCCATTACTGACAATGTGGTGTGGCAACAGTAGGTGAAAGTGAGCATTTGTTGAGTGAATGAATGAATGAATGAATGAATAATTACATCTGGGAATGGGTTGCTTGCCATTGAATTTTGATATAACAGCAAGACCATGCTAGATGGCTCACCCTTGATAGTACTATTGTCTCCATTTTTAGCAAAACAGCATCAGACAGTGCCATTCTAGAAAGTAAAACAGGAAACCAATCACCCCTCACCATGCAGTCTAAATAAGGTGTTCAGGAGAAGCAAGCAAGTCTTTTCAGAAACAAGACTTACAGTTTCAGCTCCAACATGTGTCTGGCAACACGTGCTGCCGTGGAAAGGACAGAGGCAAAAGGGAGGAGGAAGCATTTGGGAGAATATCCCCCCTCAAAAAAAAATGTCAAACGGAACTGGGAGAATGATCTAGGGGGAGTAGTTAGAACTGCTATAAATGAAAGGACAATAAAAAGAAACTGTGAAACTGAAGTCCATCAAGAGCTGGTATGAATGTGCCTTGGGAAAGGGACACCTTGTGCAGGAAGCCCTAAGCTAAAGCAAGGAAGGTGACACCATAATTGTCATATAAAGGTGGGTAAGTCAGAAGGGAAAGTCACATGAAATCACTGTTTAAAAAAAGGAGACTAAACAGGGAGCAAAAAGAGATATAACTATATAGTATTTGAAGATGTTAAAGAAAAGTCAAAATTAAACTCCTTTGATATAACAAATAAGTGGAATGACTTCAAGTTTCTTAAACAAAAGATCCATGCTTACAGAACTTTGCCTTCTTTCACAATGGACAAGCCCATACTGAATGACTTGAAGGATTTTTTCCCCTTCTGTTTAATCCAGTTCTTTGAAATGAATTGTTTTCATTCAGAAAGCAACCTGTCTGGAACATGAAAAAATTAAATGTTAAATATGATCTCAAAAAGGAAATGGAGTGGACCTAGACTGAACTGCTTGCATTGCTGCATGCTCAGGTTCATCCTGAATGTACCAAAATATATTTATTTTAACACCTGTCCTGCCATTAGGAGACTAACTACCAGAAGTCTATTCCTGGAGCATTATTGTTATATGTAGTCACAATCTTATTTTCTGAGTAACAATAAGAGGGAAGTGAGAATCTCCATCTTAATAATTCTGTACCTTCCTTTTTTATATTTTTATTTGGCACTACCACTATTAATCTCAAAATTATTTAAAAATTGTCCTCAAATCTTTGAAAATACTTGTTATCTCACTGAAGTGCCGCCTTACCAGTCTAAGTTCTCTGTTCATCTCTTTTGTACACTTGCCAGTCAAGTCTCATAACCTTTCAAGGCTCTGAACTTCTGCTAGTCCCTTCTGTTTTTCTTATTTAGGGGCTCCCAGAGCAGAACATGTTCTTCTGGACCAGACATGTGTAGAAAAATATTCTCGCCTTTTTCTCTACATATCAGGAACTAGAAAAAGTTCACTATGCTTAAAAGAGAATACTAGCAATAAAAAGCAAACCCCCAAAAGTAATGGCTTTCATACTTTTCATTCCACATCTATGTGGGATTTAGGTGTCATGGTAAATGAGGTGAGAGCTGATATGATGTGGAAATAAGTGAGCTTAGGGAAGGATTGCCAGCAACTTTGGATGTACTTCTCAAATTCTTCCCTTACTAGATGGATTCAGAAAAAAAAATTTGTCTAAAACATGACAAGTCAGAGAAATGTTCTGAAGCAATTATTTGAAACTGAACTGAGTTTCAACGATATGGTATATAGTTTTATAGCTTTATGATCTGTAGAAACTCAAAAATTACTTGGGAATTCATTCCCAAAACAAGGCTCCTAGGTGGAATCTGAAGTCACTGCTCCTGATTTTCCAGCATCAGGCACCTTGTGGAGGCGTTTTAGTAAAAACTAAAAGTGTGTATCATGCGTGTTTTGATTTGGTTATACTTACTTTCATTAAATGCACCAGAGTGAATTTGGTGGTATAGTGAAGCTTTTATCCACGCATTCTTTTCTTTCTTAAATGATGCCTAAATTAAAATAAATTGCTTTGTGTTGGAATCTTAGAGTTAATGGTTTCTAGGAACTTGCTTTTAGTTTCTTGAAACTGATGTTTTCTTGATATAGGAAAATCCTAGTTCTTCTATTTATTACTATTCTATACATTTGTTTCTGTCTTTGCACAGGACTTCAAAATAAAATTAAGATCCTTAAAAATAATATAATGAAGGCAGAACCAGGACGGGTGAGGTTAGTGTAGGCCTGAAGTTGAGGGACCTGACACTGTCCGGTTGTGCACCACTGCACAGCATCTCGGTCCAGGCTCCCCAGAGAGCAGAGTCTATAGTGAAAGTTCGCATGTAACACTCTGGGTACAAGCCCAGGAAAACAAGAATGAGGGAGCTAGAAAGTGAACAAGGAAGCAGAAAGAGCAAACCAGGACGCACGTGTGTTCACAGTGCCACGGCTTTGCAACTAATCATCGTTGGTTACTGGGTCTGAGAGATTTCTTTAAAGAGTCCCCAGGGGATGCTAGGTTCGGTGCTCTCCATTGGTCCACATCTCCTCAGCACTCTCTGGATGTGTCCTCCCAGCCCGGTGGCACCGACTCTGGGAAAGGCAGAACCTCTTCAGCTCCGGCCAGGTGCAGAACTTCTTGCTGTAAGTTGGTGCCAGGCTTGGGGCATCCAGGACTGTAGCTGTGGTGGCAGCACAAGGAGTGTGTCTAAGGCTGAATGACCATGGTAATGGTGCCAGCCATTCCTGGAAGCAAAGGGTCGTGGCCAAGGCCTGAGGGTCAGGTGGGCTGAGCCGACCTGGGGAACACGTGACTGGATCTGTCTCGGACAAGTCACTTAAATACTTTGTGTTTCAGTTTTGTCATCTGTAAAGTGGGGTTAAGAACAGTCACCATATTATAAGACTGTTAGTAAAATTAAATGCTTTAGTATACTTAATGCAATTAGAAAATGCCTGCCAATGTTAAAACTAGTTTGAACCATGGTAGCATCATTATCCTAATATAGAATCTACAACATAAGGTGACGAAACAGAATAGTGTTCATTTGAGTTAATAAACTTAGTGAGTTTGTTTAAAAAACAAACAAACAAACAAATATTGTATTGCAGCCATACACTTAGCCTCAGAGGGAAAATGCTGTTATGACTCTCTGAGTCATGCCACTGAGTTGAGTGTAGGACAAATTCAAGGTATATACATAGCATCATTATTGAAAATTTCAGTTCTCAAAGTTAGCAAAAGAGACATGATGTGCAGTTCTTCCCACATAAGTATATCACTAAAACAAAAATGAGAATATCAATTCAGTTCCAAACAGAGTCCAGATGCTAAGTCATGGTTGTGATAGTCTATTGTGGGCAGTGTAGCATTCTCCCTGTCCTGTCACTGTGTCTTCCAAGCAGCTGTGCTATGCACAGATCGCATTTTCTCTCCATGAATTCAGATCTGCAACAGAGTGTTTACCACCCAAGTTCAAGTGACAGGAACCCAACAGAAAGGTGTTTCTCTTTCCTAGTTCAGCTCTGTGCATTCCCAGGTTGTAACACACATCCATTCAAGGCACTGCTAGAGCAAGTCTGTTTTCTCATCCTTGGGTGTTGGTAGCCTGCACTAACAGGTCAGCTTTCCTCACCCTATGAGTCATTTTTCTGGCCCGCTGTGCTCAGCACTGGTTCCATTCAGTTTGGCTGGCATGGAGGCAGACTGCCTTAGACTATTGCATCAGCAAGTTCAGCCTTGAATTAGAAGATAAACATGCATTCTCTCTAGTGTCTCCTGACCTTTTTCCTTGAGAATGGAAGATTGGGTGGTGGTGTTGGAGCACGCCTTGCTCTACATTTATATTAACATTGGATATAGTAACATTGGTTACCGTACGTAGGAACAGCCATGACAACCAAGCTCAGTGCACATTATTACCTTTCACATGATGCTTAGAGCTCCCAAAATGCCTCGCTCTATGTGAGACAGCAGAAGTCTTTGATTTCATGGCCTAAACCGAAGTTAGTTATTCCATTCAAAACAAACAAACAAAAACACTAGATGATGTGTAGTCTTATATTAAGCCAAGCAACACAAAATTGGGTATTTTATTTTGAGGATATTACCCTCTCTTATAATGATTTATTATAATGCATCCTCCCAGAAATATCACATTAACTCCTATTACAAACATTTCCATTTTTAGCTCTTTAAAAAAAAATCGAAGTATCAAATATTCCTCAGTGGACACCCAGAAATCTAAGGTTTCCCTTTATAGGCTGTACAACGTGGTACTGTTCCATGAATTCCACAAGGCGTCCCCCTCCCAGACCCTCTCCAGCAGCAGTTTGCTGGTTTTCTTCTAATGGTTTCCTTAAAAAGATTCCATTTCCTGTACCAGCACTAATGATTGATTTGCACTTCACATTCTATCTTTGATTTTTCTTGTTTTACTGGTTTCGGTAGCCTAATATTGCCCATTTTTGCTCATCATTCACTATGTTCAGACAGTGTTGGATGTCTGCTTTCAGTTTTTAAATAGAAGAAATAATAACTACCTAGTTTGAAAAGCTCTTTGGGATTATGGGTTTGGTTAATATCCTCTAAAAACAATTTCAAAAAACTGTACTTGCAGATTATAAATGACTTTTTATGTGATTGCATCCCCTGGTGCTTTGAAATAAAAACACAATAAAGAGTATAAAAGCACTTGATCAGAAAGGCTAATCCTGAGTTGATGCCACTTACATTTAGATTTAAATAAGTCAGCCTATTCGTTCTTTCAAACTTTGCTTCAGGTTTTAAATTGAGAATACATGGAAATTAAAAGCCCTAGTATGCTTAGATACATTTTAAAAAGTTATAATGCCTAAATTCAGTGGACTCTAAGAATACAACTGGGATAAACATAAAGAATAGGAAAATGTAGTTAGTAATTTTTAATGAAACAACGCTATTGCAACAATTAGTAATAAGGTTCATCTAATATGTGGTTCAGGTGAAAGAAAGTGGAGTCATTGGGATAATAATGCAGATGCCGTGCTGAGACTAGAGTATACAAACAAGCCACACACAGATAGTGTACAGTCTGACACCCCACTTTTTGTGAGTGATGGAGTATAAAGTAGTGTGTCATAGTGGACAATTCTCCTACTAGAATTCTGGGCCTTGATTCTATGCACAGATGGAACACATGGCCAACAAAAGTCTGTTTCTTTCTATCATAATATGAGAGTCCAGATATGATGCCATCAGGACCTTTCCAAGACCAAAATTCTAGGACTCTATTGCACTATATAATCCAAACTTGAAATGACAACTTGATACACACCCATGACCCAGGATGCATTCTGAGGATGTTGCATCAGCATGAGGCCTGGTGAGATCCCTGGAACCACTTCCTGGACAGAGTGGCACCCGGTGGAGGGTGAGAAGTACAATAATGACATTAACCTGACAGGGTCTATGTGGGCAGTGGGTGAAGGGCCACTGGAACTTTGGCTTAATTTTCTTCCTTCATCCAAGAGTTTGTCCAACCACAAGGGGAAAGGCTAGGCCTCACACACATATGTGTTTTAGTTTGGTGACTCAAAATTCTTCTGAAAGAGGGCTTACACTCATTTAGACCTGGGTTTCTTGATTCTTGGCTAGTCTATATGTTTTCTACTTAAATAAAAATCTTGAGGAAGAAGTAGATCTAGTATTTGAGTGATGGTGCCCTGGCCATTCCTATATATTATATTTTTCTTTATAAGGACATCAACTTCTATAAAACCTACTTTAATTCACTGTAAGACTTTGAGCTGATGCCTTTAAAAGCCTCAAACCATTCTCTAAAAGCTTAATCTTCTTTCTCTTCCAAGTCACTGAATTCTCTAGGAAGGTAATGCATTTAATTAAGCAAATACTATTTAATTTTTGTTAACTAGACATTTTTGAGGACTTTTTATGTGCTGGCCCCAAGATATAGAGGCATTGAAGATATCTAAGGTGCACCCTGTGTCCTCTGGTAGCTCACGGCCAGTGGAGTTAGTCGCCTAAAAACAAGACATGGCTGGAACCAGAGAACTGCCTACAGGAAGGAGCTCAGAAGCTGGAGAGAACCCAGCCCTGACTTAGGGGAACTGCAGAGCGAAAGGCGAATTTCAACAAGTGAAAGAGAAGCAAAGCATTCTGAACAAAGAGGTGTGGATGTATGTGGGATGGCCTGGGGAACAGGATTGAATTCTGTGAGGCCACAGCCTCTCATAGCAAAATCCCCATGGTTACAGCTCCCCTTTAGAAATGCACGCAATAGCATGAAATAACTGTCAGCTTTTCATGTGCTTCTACTTTGTATCTCCTCCAGAAAAAGGCTTTTGGAAGAGCTGAGAATATCTTGGTAGTAATAGAGGAAGCCAGATTAATAGTTTACCAGAGAAACAACAGGGTATATGTATACAAAGAAACGGTTTATTATAAGGAATTGTCTCATGCAATTATGGAGGCTGACAAGTCCCCAGATCTGTAGTTGGGAAGCTGGAGACACAGGGAAGCCAGTGATATAGTTCCAGTACAAAAGCTGTCAGGCTTGAGACCCAAGAAGTGGTGAGGTTCCATTTCAAGAATGAAGGCAGGAAAAGACCAGTATCCCAGATCAACAGTCAAGCTGGTCAAGCTGGAGATGTTCCCTCTTTTTCTCATGAATATCAGCCTTTTTGTTCTCTTTAGGCCTTTAACTGATTGGATGAGGCCCACCTACATTAGAGAGGCCAATCTGCTTTACTCAGTCCACCATTTCCAATGTTCATTTCATCCAAAAACACCCTCACAGACAGAACAGTATTTGACCAAATATCTGGGCACCAGGTGGCCCAGTCAAGTTGATAAAATTAATTATCACCATATCTTGGCCTTTTAAGGTTTAATTACAAAGCATCCAGGGACATTCATGAGCCTGATTACCAGACCGATAGTTCACCAAGACTCATGGGATTTTTTAAATTTATTTCTTAACATTTTAATTAAATGTATTACTGTGACATTGGTTAGGTTTTAAGTGTATGATCCCATAATATAATATATTATTTATGTATTGCATCATGTGTTTACCAGCAATCGTTATATCTCCTTCTGTAACCATGTATTTGACCCTCTTTACCTTCACTATCTCCTGCCACCCCCCTTTCCCTCTGGTAACCACCATACTGTTGTCTGTATCTATGAGGTCTTTTTGCTTATCTTGTTTGTTCATTTGTTGCTTTCAGTTTTATGTCCCATCTATGAGTGAAATTATATAGTTCCTGACTTTTTCCATCTGACTTACTTTGCTTAGTATGGTAATCTCAATATCCATCCATGTAGTCACAAATGTGATATATGTATATGAATAGTATATGTGTGTGTGTGTGTGTACACGATACCACATTTTCTTTATTTAATCATCAAGCAAAGGACACTTCAATTGTTTTCATGTGTTGGTCACCATGTATCTTTACGAATAAATGTTTTCAAATTTTCCAGGTAGATACCCATAAAAGTGATTGCTAGGTCATATGCTAACTCTATTCTTAATTTTGGAGGAACCTGCATACTGCTTTCATAGTGGCTACACCAGTGTCCATTCCCACCAGCACTGAATGAGGGTTCCTTTTCCTTCACAACCTCCCTGGCACTTGTTATTACCTGTCTTGTTGATAACAGCCATTCTAGCAGGTGTGAGGTGGTATCTATCTCATTGTATTTTTTAAATTTTAAGATTTTATTTATTTATGTTTAGAGAGAAGGGAAGGGAGGGAGAGAAACATCAGTGTGTGGTTGCCTCTCATCCACCCCCTACAGGGTTTGCATTTCTTTAATAGCTAGTGAAGGTATAAGTGTCTTTCCATATCTGTCGGCCGTTTGTAAGTCTTCTTGGGAGAAGTGTCTGTTCAGGTCCTCTGCCCATTTTTTAATTGGATTGCTAGTTTTCTTGTTATTAAGTTGTATGAGTTCTTCATATATTTTGGATATGAACCCTGATCAGAGGTATTGTTCGCAAATATCTTCTCCCATTTGGTTGATTGCCTTTTCATTTTCTGATGGTTTCTTTCGCTGTGCAGAAGCTTTTTAGTTTGGTAAGCCCCATTCATTGATTTTTGCTTTTACAATATTTTCCTCGCCTTTGAAGTCAAATTCATAAAATCTTGTCTAAAAACCAAGGTCTGGAACTTTAGTACTATGTTTTCTTTGTAATTTATTGTTTCAGGTTTTGTATTTAGGTTTGACCTATTTTGAGTTAATGTTTGTGTATGATGACAAATAGCAGTCTAGTTTTATTCTTTTGCATGTGGCTGCTCAATGTTACAGCATCGTTTATTGAAAAGGCTTTCTTTTCCCATTTTATGCTTTTGGCTCTTTTGTTGAAAATTATTTGCCTATAGCCTGGCCAGATAGCTCACTCAGTTGGAGTGTCATCCTGATATGCCAAGGTTGTAGCTCCATCCCCAGTCAGGACACCTATAGGGGTCAACCAATGAGTGCATGAATAAGCGGAACAACACATTGATGTTTCTCTCTCCATCTCTAAAATCAATAAATAAAAATTGTTTTAAAAAGGAAATTATTTGCCCATATACATGCGAGTTTATTTCTGGACTTTTAATTCTGTTCCATTGGTCTGTGTGTCTATTTTTTCTGCCAATACCATGCTGTTTTGATATTGTCACTTATTAGTATAAGTTGAAGTCAGGGAGTATGATACTTCTTGGCTTTGTTCTTTGAGACTTATGTTTTTTTTGAAAGTCTCACAATATTGTACACATTCTTAAACAATATCTCAACATCATTGAGATATTGCCAATGATATGCTTTGGAAATTTATTGACATTTTCCAAATTGATAGCTAATTTATCATTATGATTTGGACTATATGCATATGTTCTGGTAGTTAAGTGTATATGCTAGAAAGCAAAGCTGCTTGGCTTTAAATCTTAGGTCTGCCTTTTAAGAGCTATGCAACCTTGAGGATCTGGCTTAAACTCCGTGCCTTTTTTTTTAAGATTTTGTTTATTTATTTGTAGAGAGAGAGGAAGGGAAGGAGAAAGAGAGGGAGAGAAACATCAATGTGTGGTTGCCTCTCAAGTGCCCCCTACTGAAGGCTTGGCCTGCAACCCAGGCATGAGCTGTAACTGGGAATCGAACCGGCGACCCTTTGATTCATAGGCCCATGCTCAATCCACTGGGCTACCCCAGCCAGGGCTCTCTGTGTCTTTAGTCTTAACTTATAAACTGTAGGTAATAAAAATATCTAAATCTTGGTATTTATGAAGATTAAATCAGGTAATACACATCAGTTAATGTAAAGATATAGGTAGGTCATGGGGACATAGAACGTATTCAACAAAATAGTTGTGCCTATAGCAACATACCTTTTATTATAAAATGCTGTTATAGCCTTGGCTCAATATTATTTAAACATTGGTACTTTTTGAGTAAAGAGTCCTTATCAAGAGCAGTAACATTGAATATGCTTAATTAGCATACACTTTGGATAGACTAAAACCAAAACTCCAAAGCCTCAGTTGGCTTGAAAATGACACCAGATTTAGCAAGTGAGTTAGAGAAGATGGAATAGAAAGTAACACATTTATAGAATATGCACAGGCAGTGGAGTGTTTGATTCACTTCACTACTTCTGTTCAATTTAGTTTGTTATAGTCAGAGAAACTGTCCATATTTTAAGTGTTTCTTTGGCATCTTGACATTAAAAACATTTGCAAACAAACCAACAGTGGATGTGGGTGGAGAAATGCTAAATGATGCTTTGTCAAGTTTTGAGCTGTCAGGAGGAACAGACAGATTGACTGGGGCTAGGATTGTCTTTGGGTTGAAGGTGATCAATCACCTGACTGATGGAAAAGCAACCTTGGGTAAGTAACTTGGACTCAGAGCTCTTGAGCCAGATGACAAAGCTACCAAAATGTCCAGCTAGTCTTTTCTAAGTGTGCTATTTCTGATTTGTCTGAACAACCACATCATTCAATAAGTGATTTCATATCCGTTTAGATAAGGTTGTTCACATAACATGAAATATATCTGCAGAGTGATGAGTGAGGAAATCCTTTGGTTCTTTGAACTTAACCTCATGAGTGCTTCAGCATCCTTAGGGAGGTCTTTATTCATACAACTGATGTTTATGTGAATACTCAGGGCATCCACTTCTGTTGACTACAGTTCAGAGGCTTCGGTGTGTCCCTATGTTTCATACAACCCTCTTGAGCTAGCACCTCATAGGTGGTGGAATATGATGTCTATAACACAATTTTTGATGGTATATGAAGTATGTCCATGTTACTCAGTGCTTGCACCTCCATCAATAACATCATTCTGCCTTGAAAACTATTGTAATTTTTCAGATTTTCAAGTTCTTGTGTCTGAAATTAGTCTGCCAATGAAAGTATATTCAGACTCAGCTCTTTGAAACTGGCTATATTAGTTCATTTGATTATTTCCTTGGGGAATTTTTCTTCTAATGAAAAAAGAAATGCCTTGTCCATTTGTCAAGTGACTAAAGATAGCTGAGGATTAAATATGAATGGAGCAATTACTGCTTTCAAAAACCCAAATAATGGAAAGTATGTTGTTGTTATTGCTGTTGCATGAACTATTACATCTTTCTGCAATTGCTCTGCCTGGTGAATTTCCTCCTCCCATCTTGTTCTGAACTTGTAAATGTGTGTATGGATTTCTATGCATTTGTAATACTTACATTAATTCTATGTCATTGAGAAACTTTAGAGAGGGAAATTTAATCATCAAGCTTGTATATTTTTATTGTTATTCATTATTGTTATCATTCTTAGCCATGGATGTAGTGGCACATGCTTTTTTTAAATATTGTCATAAAGTTAAAATTTTTAATCATAAGGCTATTGTGATGAAGCCTGTTTTAGTCTGTTATGAAAGCTCTGCACTCTTTCATTTCTGAGAGCTAAACTCAGAATGCATTGAGCTGTGCCTTAGTTTATTTTCCATTATCTTTTTCCCCCAGAAATTGTGCCACTCATTTAATACTTCATTACAACCAAACTGCAATATGTATACATGGTACGCAAAATGAGCCATTTTGTTTTAAAACAGATTGCAGATGAAAGGAAGCCATTCATTTCTTGCTTGCTTGCTGTAATTACTAGAGCACTAATTACTCCAAATCACTGACATCCAAGGTCAGGAAGGATGACAACAGAAACATGAAAGAAAAAATGTGGCTCAGTCGCTAGGACTGATTTTTCGTATTCCCAAACACAGTATTATTTTTATGGCTACTGTTTTTTAGTTTGGTGGTGAAAAACAGAACAAAACAAACAAACATGCACACACACAAATAAAAACCCTGCACACAGTCAAGATTGCTCAATGTTTACTATTATTTCATTCGCAGTTTGACGGTGAGAACATGTACATGAGCATGACAGAGCCGAGCCAGGACTATGTGCCAGCCAGCCAGGTGGGTTAATTAATCTTCTCTGCCTTGTTTCAAATTGTAATTAAACAAATTCAAAGAGTTGCATTGCAAATGAGTAGCACTATCAGTAACTGCCGCAATCAGGAATAATCATAATTTATAAACAAAGCATTTAAGCCTTGTTTCCAGTTAATGAGATAGAGCTGATAAAGCACCGGAGTTGGCGTTTGTTGAAAGACGCTACCTTGTTTCCCTCCAGAACAGCAAGCAGCTGTTTTGCCAGCATGATCTTTACTAAACAGTTGTTTTACCTTTAGGAAATAAAGTCTTTACAGGTGCAGGTTATTTGTGCTTCTGACTAGAGACAAGTTAATCATTATAAGCTACACATGCCACAAATAGTTTTAATTATCCACTGTTGCAGCAGTTTTCAATAAAATGTTGTATTTATAACCAAAATCACGTGGCCAATCGGCGCTGTATGGCTGCTTTCAGAATCTATCAGGTGGGTAGTTTTCAAGCCAAAATGCATGATATCATTGAAACCTTTCAAGGGCACGTTTGTATCCATTTTGCTGGGAATGGTTGACAAGGTATTTAATTGTCAGAAGTTGACAACAAAATTCCGATGGTTACATTGATAAAAGTAAATGCTTACATATTTATTTTTAGATGCTTAAGACCAGGCCTTTTAATCCAGCCAGGACATTTAAAGCAAAATTATAACTGCCCCCAGGGTACAGTATAACATAATATATAAGAACATTGTAAGCAAAAAATAAACAAATGAGTGAATGAAAGTGAGGGTAAATTCATAGGAACATTTTGTAGGCTTGAACATGTTTTTTTTTGCTAGAAGACTATAAAACCACAGTAGCTTGAAGTTTCTTGTAACAGTGACTATGGTGGAAATTCGAAAATGTAGTGTCGTTTTTCAATGCCTACATATCTGCCCAGTAGAGTTGTTAACTGGGAAGGGTAGGGGTAGGAGGATGATAAAATATCTGTTGTTCTTCATGGAGGTTGTCAGTGAATTAAATCTAATGTATATGGTAGGGATGCATTTTGAGGGGCTTTGAAATTTCTCTAAGAGCCAAATGTCTTGTGCTTAACTAAAAACAGAGGCAGACCTGCCTCTCCGTGAACTTTGCATTTAGAAGTCATTATGGTCACTGCCTCCTTTGGCAGACATTCTAGAAACCACACTCTATTGTTCAAACGAGAAGGTCATCGTGAAGTTCAAAGATCCGGACTACATTTCCTCCCATTCAGCTGAGTTGACCACACTCAGAATACCTTTGGAAGGCCGAGCTTTGCATTTAAAATTCTTACAGAATGGAATTCATTCAGCTAAGTAGCCTCCAAGATCCATAGGTGGTTCTGAATAGGACTGTTTGATTAAAAAATGAAAAATGTTACTATTAATTTTCTTCTAACCATCAATCCCAAAACTGTACTGACAAGTTTAGTATTACTATTAGATTAGAGCAACCCAGTATCATCTCTTTGGTGCCTTTAGGGTTTTGAAGTGTAAGGGCTAATTGAATTTGTTTGAAACAGTAGAAACACAAACTCAATAAATGATTGCTGTTATAAAGCAGCTGCTCCCTCTCAGAGAATCATTATGTCCTTCTTAAAGACTTTTGGAAAAGGGATTAGAAATTCAAAGCATATACATCATAAGAGCTTGGGCCCTTAGATTTTTAAATTCAAGTACAGCGGATGGATAATATTAAGCCCGACTGAAATCAAACAGCTAACTTTATTTTTCTTAATATTTCAGTCAGGAGTTGCTAAAAATGTTTTAAATACCAGTGAAAATTTATGAAGTAGTAAGAACTCCAGATACTTTGTCTTTGTAAAGCTGTGCCAGAATAAAACTATCTTTTAATAATGTAGCATACATGAGAATTTTTTTAGAATGTGTTACTTCTAAAAATTAGACTAATGTAAGATCATATATACTCTGGGGGGAAATAAACTTCACAAATCACGTAAGTTTAATGGCCTTAGCTAAATTTTGCACTTACCATTCCTTTTGTTTACTGTAATATAGTGCATTCCAGAATTCATTACCTGATAGTCTTTTAGGGAATCTTAATCAATTTA
Organism: Phyllostomus hastatus; assembly: GCF_019186645.2. NCBI lineage: Eukaryota > Metazoa > Chordata > Mammalia > Chiroptera > Phyllostomidae > Phyllostomus > Phyllostomus hastatus. The sequence continues at coordinate 5,015,821 of NW_025334017.1, read as the reverse complement.
CTGCTTTTGGCAATCATAAATAAGATTTTAGTCATCCTGCAGGAAAAAAAAGTTTTGTTCTTTTCCTACATAACATCAGACATCTGCATAGCTTAGTAATCCAAGACAACTTGCCTCATAGCGTCACTCAACAATTATAATTCCTGTTCAATTTTCAAATCAGTACATGCTTTGAGACTTATAGACTAAGTTGCTAAGTAGGAACATATGGTGTACTACTGCTCCTGTGATGTTGCTGCAAGCAAATAGCATAATTCTAAACTTGAAATGATTTTTATAGAAAGCCAGTGCTGGAATAGCTCCAGCAATGGAAGTACACTGTAAAAATTAGTGATATTCTTTTAGGCAGTCCCAAAAGGCTCTTTGGCACTGTCTACTACATGCATTCTATACCTCTTCAGTGGGTGTATACAAATCCTTATAATTTTTTGCATATAATTTTGTAATTGATAGGCAGCTTTTATTGAATATACCACCACATAATAAGCCTGATGAGTATGTAATAAAAACTCATGACATTTCCACTTCTCTCTGGCTCCATTTTTGGAATATTGGCTATTTTCTCCTATAATAAAGTACACTGGCCACTCAGTACTTCGATCTAAACACCATTTAAAATTTTCTAACTCTGGACAGAATTTGAACGACACAGCGCGAGATTACTTTCTGTTTCCAGACCCTGGCTAAGAGGACTCATGTTGCCTGATACCTTATGAAACTGCAGATTCTCTCCTGTGGAGTTTGTGGGAGAGCGTGAGTGGGCTAATGAAAGGAAAGCCAACTGAACATTAGCTAACAGTCCTTCATAAACTCAGTCCTTTCTCGTTCCTAGCCTGTTATGTTTGACTGACCAATGTGCCAGAATACACAACAATGAGGCCGAGAAGTTTGGGCTTCTCACCTGAGCTCAGACTCTTCCCCAGACCCACTCAGATTCATGTGCTATGTGGTCTTTCTCTTCTAGTTCTAGCCCCTTTCGCCAGCCCCTACAATTATAGTACCTTCTGTAGTTCCTCATCTGTGATTGTGCTCAATATATAAATGTTCATTGGAATTGCATACATCAAAGGAAACAGGAATCTCCTCCTCTGGATCAGAACTTTCTCTGTCACAAAGGTTACTAATGTTTTTATGTTTAGTTCTGGATATGTGCCATTACTTTTTCTCATTGTTTCTTCTTCTCTGGGAGTTCCCAGAATATCATTGTCCATGGCTACCTGTCCATTCCAAGCTTTTCACACACACTGCAACATATTTCACCATTTGTCTGGCATAAGAACACCTCTCATGCATGTCTCCCTTGGGATACTGTGGGAAAATGGTTAAAAAGGACCAGTCTTTTTATATAAGAAATAATTGTTAGCCCTGGCTGGCATAGCTCAGTGGATTGAGCGTGGGCTGAGAACCAAAGTGTCCCAGGTTCGATTCCCAGCCAGGGTACATGCCTGGGTTGCAGGCCATAACCCCCAGCAACCGCACATTGATGTTTCTCTCTCTCTATCTCCCTCCCTTCCCTCTCTAAAAATAAATGTAAATAAATAAAATCTTTAAAAAAAGAAATAATTGCTTAATAGCGGGAATCAGAAGATTTTTCTGGTGTCAAGTTGTGAAGAAGCTTTGGTTACTGGATTGAAACATGTTTTCAATTAAGTCACTTCCTCCTTGACATTGGCCTCTACTCCACTAACCCATTTCTTTTTGTTTGGTTTCCATCCCTACCCTCTTGTTTCCTTCATTCCTCCTCTCTTCCTCCTTCTTTCCTTTCTTCCTCCTTCTTTCCATGAACAGTTATCCTTTAAGCATTGGCTAATTTTTGTTGTTAATTCTGAGCATCATAGTAAACTCAAAATATGAAATGAGACCCCATTTTATATTATTTTCAGTTGTGATTAGGTTCCTCTCCCTGCTTCTTTCCTCTTCCCCCACTGAAATTGTCTCTTACCTAGGCCCTCAAATCCCACAGTTAAAAAATAACAGTGATAAAATATAGCAATATTATGTACAACTTAAGTATAGGATATACATTTTATACCACACATTTTGAGTATAGAAGCTGAAGAGCACCTGTGTATCTCAGGCAGCTTTCTCATGTGAGTTTGGGTTTGATTTTTAACTTCACTAGACCCTTGTCCCTGACAACCACTCAGACTCAACAGATCAGTGCATCACATCAAGATTCACCACCTCCAACCTACTCCCTTACCTCCTAATCTTCTTTTTTCTCTTTTTTTGGCCTGTAGTCATAACAGTTAACACCACCTACCCAGTCTACCAAGACAGGGACCTGGACAGTCTCTCTTATCTATCACTCTGCTCTGAGTTACAGCACATAGTGTTGGTTCTACTTTTTTGCATAACTTTGGAACTGGTCTCCTCTTTTCCCTGTATACAACCACTGCCTGAGTGCTGGGGCCCACAGTTTCTCATTAACTTGTCTCATCTCATCTCACTTCCACCTCTCCGTTTCTCCTCTCACCATTGCTGAATGGTCCTTGTCTCTTTCCCACTTACACACCTCCATGCCTCTCGTGTGTGCAAATCAGAGTTATTGAGGACATATTTGCCCCTCTGCGGCATGTAGCATACTAAAATTGGTACCAATTTCTCTTTCTTTTTTCCCCCCACCTGAAAGGATCTCCTGTTCCTAGAATAACGTTTGACACATCAGAGGTATGCAGCGCTTTTTGTAGAAAGATGAGTAAATGAATACAGATCTTGTGTACATTTTTAAATCATATTAATTCTTTTTTTTAAAGATTTTACTTATTTATTTTTAGAGAGGAGAAGAGAGGGAGGAAAAGGGTGAGAAACATCAACATGTGGTTGCCTCTTGCATGCCCCCCACTGGGGACCTGGCCCGCAACCCAGGCATGTGCCCTAGACTGGGAATCAAACCGGTGACCCTTTGGTTTGTATACTGGTCCTCAATCCACTGAACCACACCAACCTGGGGCAAATCACATTAATTCTTTGACTTTTCTGTTTGCAATGATTTTCAGCCCAGCATTGCAGATATTTAGCAAATCTGGCCCTGCCTATTGCATTCTACTAGCACTCATCCGTGTGGTGTGAATGCCCCCACACATTAACAAAGGATGCCAGCTCTCCCACCTCCTTAGAAAATCATGTCAAGTACAGGAATGGAAGAATGACAGTGATAATGAACTCAGTAATAACAGGAGTTATTCTTACAATGATAGCACATTGCTATCTGTCATCAGCAATGCAGTGGCTGTGGGACCAAGAGGGCTCTCTGTGTCCCTTTCTGTACAATATTGTATTAAATCTATTAGAATTATAACATTTTGAGTTTGCAAGCATATTCATAACTATATCTATATTTTTAATTACATTTGTCTAATGAGAAAATTTCCTAGGTTAGAATGTAAATGAGGTATCACAAAAGGGCCTAGATAATATATTTCTAAGACCAATTTCGAAAAAAAAAAATTCTTGACTATGGGCCATAAAATTTCCATGATCATGACATAAATTTGAACTATAAATTAGACCAATTACTCTTAGATTGGTTCCTTTTGGCAGAAATTTCAGGCGTAAAGTCAACTTGACTTTTTGACCATTGACCCAATAAAATGGCAAAGCTGCCATGCTTCGGGTAATCTAGTTAGTCCAACGAAGTCTGGCGTCTTAACAAGCCCAAACTAGTTACTCAAACCAGTCTTCAGTGTAACATTCAAATGATTACTCTGTGCAGTCCCGGAGGCATTCATTACAGACAAAATTGCTCTTGCTGCCTTGCATACAAGCTGAGTTTTCAATGGGAAATGAAAGGATGCCTGGAAAAATAGGCCACCTAATTAAGTTAAACTACTCTAGCATTTGGCTTGACATCTTCATTACTCAAAATTAAAAAGATGCTTCACTTGAGCACACAAGTTACTATTGTTTATGTTGTTTTCTTCCTAAATTGGCTTCTTACATGGAAGTCTGTTTTTCAGAATTATATCTTGAAATAGCTCACATATTTCTTACAGTTTATAAAAATGTCTTAATAGCGGTATGGATACTGAGTACGGGCACCATACAAACATACATCTTCGGGCTCTTGATGGTCAAACATACATCAGTCTTTCTGCATATTTTCTTGATTATTTACATATTGGCGTGGTTGAACTTCAGATGATTCTTTACCCGAGTCTTCATTATTTATTATTTTTTAGTTGGTTTTGGACTCTGTTAGCTATAAATGATCATTTAACATGAGAAATATGAATTCTTCAAAAAACATTTAAGTAGACCATAAAATTTAAACTGAAATTCATTTGTCCAGTAGAAGTGTTTTACATCAACCTCTCAAACAGAGCTATTTCGGGAACGTTTTACAATGTAAACACATGTAGAGCACGCCATGCACTGATTGCCAGTTCCTACTCATTGACACTAATGAGGCTGCTGACAGGTTAAATGTTGTGTATCATATATATTTCCAAGCTGTGGGATTTGTGAATATAAGACTCATTTTTTTATTTCAGAAAATGAATGTTTGTTGCTGAGTATGCTCAAGAATTTTATTATAATTGTCTAATAGTAGGTTTTCAAGCATTAGGGAAAGAAATTTCAGTGATAAAAATTATGAAAATACCTGAATGGAACAGCACTGGGGCTAAAAACAGATGCAAACCAGGTTCTCAAAGCATCAGGCTCCATTTGGAGGACCATTGGCTCAGTGGGCAACTGTCATTGGCACCAAAACATTCAGGTGCTGGGAGGAGGCGCTGGGGCTCCAGCGCACAGCCTGGCCACTTACATAGCTGAGATTGGCATTTTGAAAGCAGTCCTTCAGCTTGTTCAGAATTCCATTTTGAAGATTTTTTTATTTTAGCACATGAACAATTACAGTAAGATCCCCTTTGTTAAATTTTACAAGGTATAACACACTAGATTTTTCCCCTGTCACTTACTGTAATAAATCTGTCATTAAAGAATGTCAAAAAATAAAAATAATACTTAACTTTAAGATAGTAATATGTTGAACAATGTCATCTGTCTCCATTTTCAAGGCACTTAAAGGTTGTACTAAAGAAATCTTCCAATTTTAATATGCCAATATATCAAGTAAAAGCAACTTTGCCCATTTTTACTGTATGAACACTGAGGCTTGGAAAGGCTGAGGTTTTTTTCCACCCACTTGTGTCTCTTCTGAGACCTCTTTCTTCAATGTTCGTCTGCCACCCAAACACCTTTAAAGATGTGTCAAGTTTCCCTCTGCAGTTTCAGTTCCTCAGTTTGGGAGCAGACTGAGGTAGACTTCCCAGAAACACAAAGAACGTTTCAGTTTAATCTTCATTTATGTCCGTTTTTTCCCCCTTTTTCTTGTGTTTTTTTCTGATCTATGTTATTTCAGTTTGGATATAAAAATTTATACCTACAACCCTAATGATTTGAAAGTAATTGATGACTGTCTTGAAAAACGTTCTCTATACATTCCTTGCTGTTTATAAGTTATGATGATTGATTCTTTCGCTAGCAGTCAAACAAGTAACTTCTGAGTCCTAGCATCAAATTATTCAAATGGAATTGCCTGCTCTGAAACTCAGAATGGCTCTGATGGTCACGATCTGAGACCAATAACGAAGGCTTCCCTGTATGCAGCTTGGCATTCGGCATTTCAGGAGAAGGTCCTCCCTCAAGAAGGGCTTAACTCACTGTGAGTTAGTTTCTGAATTCACAAAGTAGCCTTAGAGGAATAGTGGTTGGGGACCGGGGACAGCAGTAGGATCGCAGGTGTGGGGCAAGGCCAGTAGCCCTATACAGAAATTGCCTTGGTTGGGGGCAGTCTGGACTCATCTGTACTGTGAGTATCCAGCTGTTTATTTCTTATCCTCTGACTTCATTTAAACTTCTTGCTTGTCAACATAACGATATGTTTTAGTAGAAAGTTTCTGCTTGGCTAGAAGTTTATGTTAGACCTCCCATACCCACAGTGTAATAAATGAATTAGATCCATAATGATAATAATAGCTGTCAGTTGACAGCTACCTCTATTTGGCAAGGAACTAAGCAAAGGCTTTGCATACATTATCTCAATCCATAGAATAATTCAGCAAGGATGAGAGAGGTTAGAATGATGGGCAAAAAAATCTACAAAATAGTAAATATCAGAGTTAGGCCTGGGAAGGCTTCATGCCCACATCACAACCCATCCCTGGTCAGCTAGTCTTTATTTTATTCTAGCTTATGGACATCCCAACCTCAACCGACCCTTGTTAGTGTTGAAATAACTACAATGTGTGAACGTGTGTGCAAGTACTCTGAAAAAATGAGGTTGAACCAAATGAAATTGCAGATACATGATCATCTTTTACCTGCAAAAGCAGCAATCTCTGCGAATATTCTCACTGTTCTGATTTTGTAATAATCAGGCAGGCTAACCATTCTCTGTGTTAAGACCATGCATGTGTCCCCAGACCTAGTTCTTTCCCTAGTACTGATTTTATGAATGCTGGTGATACAAACTCTGAAAAAAAAAAGCAGCAATCTTACATCTGTCCAAACACACATAACAGGCCATGCAACGTGAGGTTTTATTTGCTGTTCCTGACTTCTTTTATCCAGACCAGCGATTCCTTGCTTCTCCTCCTGTTCAGCCTTTTCCACACTTTTGCCACCACTGCTGGCTTGTTTCCTCTTACTCTCCTGTCAGCATTCAGGACTTCCCCCACCGGCAGTGCTCTTCCTTTTCTCCTCCAGAAGGAAAACAAAGTGCAGGAGGGATTTCTATAGAAGACACTCACCCCTCCTGCTCTTCCCCAGGGATCCAACTTCTGGGTAACTCAAGGATAACAGGTTGCATCTTCATCAAACAGGAAATTCTCTCCAATTGGTCAGCTCTTCTTTTTTCTTCCATGTCCCCATCTTCAGCTCCACTTCACTGTAAACTTTCTTTGTGGCAAAAACTTTAGAAAGTGAGATGATCATCATATATTTAGGCATCCACTTGCAGTGAGTTCCTGCTAAATGTTCCAGAGTAGGAATTGCACATCGGAGTACAAACAGGGGCCTCTCTTTCCTTGTTCTGTTCTTTGTTTGAGGGAGGGGCCAAACCAAGAGCTCAGGCCATCTGTTTAGGTCTCTTCCTCAGCTGATCTGTCTACTTTATGAAGAATGTAAGTTTACATAGCCAACATTTGCTAATTTCTACACAACAGTCAAAAATGATAAGAATGCGCATGAACAGAGATAGCATGTATTTTTCACTTTACATATAAGTTATGTGCCAAAAAAAAAAAAAAAACAGGCCAACACTGAATGTTCAGCTCTGGGTTGTCTACCTTCATGTTATTTAGCAAATAGAACTGAACCATAAGGAAAAATCAATTGCACTCAGGTTTTTTTTTAAAAAAGAAAATTTATTAAAGCTCAAAGGCCATGAGTATTTTAAAATACTATATTGAGCCCTGACTGGCATAGCTCACTGGATTGAGCTCAGGCTGTGAACCAAAGCATTGCAGGTTCAATTCCCAGTCAGGGCACATGCCTGGGTTGCAGGCCACGACACCCAGCAACCACACATTGATGTTTCTCTCTCTCTCTCTTCTCCCTCCCTTCCCTCTCTAAAAATAACCACGTAAAATCTTTTTAAAAAATCTTAAAATAGTATATTGAAACCCAAGGCATTTTATTTAATTATTAAATATAAAAAGCAACTTTGTAATGATACTGTGTGTTTCTCCTCTGCCCATCTGGTCCTTTAAATACAAGAAAATCATTTATCCTCTCAGGGCCTCGGTTTTCTCATCTGTAAAGTAGGGGCATATTCTCTGAGGTCTTCTCTTGAGTGAGTGTTCTGTGATTCCATTGATCATAAATATAGTACTCTAGAACATTATCTCAAAGAAAAAACATATAAGATTTTTATCATAGTGTGCTTCTTAACAGAGAATAATCAGAAATGCCTTCAATGTTTGATAAGAAGAAACTGGTAGAATAAATTATAGAACATGCACATGATGACATAATATTCAGCTATTCAGACAATAATGTAGTGATATTAATTGACATGAAAAATTATTCATAATGCATTAAATGATCAGATTAAATTGTATGATGGTATAATAATAATAATAATAATGTAGTTATCATTTACTGATTATCTTATGAGCCAGTTTATTACTCAAATTAGTTGTATTACCTCATTTAATCCTGATATACCCTTAATGAATTGAATACTATTAACATCTTTATTTTATAGATTTGGGAACTAAGGCTTAGAGGAATTAAGTAACTACATATACTAAGAGATGAGCTGAGGTAGCATTTGCAAGTAGCATTTCTAGATCTATGTTGCATTTCTGACTTTTTAAAAATTCAATAAATTACAATAAAATTCAAAAAATACAATAAAAATAATAATAAAGTGAAAAAACAAAAGCCCAAAATAAAATAGAAAACAAACTTAAAAAGTTTTAAAAGATACACATAAACTGTACTTTTCACATAAAAAAAGTGTGCTTTTTTTTCCAGAATAGTTGAATTGAGTGATTATTTTCATGTACAATTTCTTTAATTTTTTTCTGGTTAATGTGGAGTATTTATAAAATGAAACAAAAATGTATAAAACTAAATCTCAGAATATAAGAAGTGAATGTGAGAATTGAAAGCATCTTAAAAACTAAAAAAAGTGTAAACTGCCAATTTGTACATAAAACTGTACACCAAACAATTAAATTTGAATGTTTTAATTATCTACTTTAAACTCCGAATATACAATGATGACCTGTTACCAGAAGAACATGCCTGGGCCCCATTAGGGTTTCAGCAGCAGCTCCTGCACATCAGCCTGCTCTCCCTAATTATCCATGTATGGGGTATGGGTGGTTGGGGGTACATTATTTGTTTCACCCCCCCCTTTTTTAGCGAGAGAGGAGGAGACCCTTAAAACAATTGCAGAGAACACTTGGCTTTAAAATGTTCCTTAAAAATACATCTCGTACACTCATGTAGACCCTCAAACAATACTGAGAGGAAAAAGTCTGTTCCCCATTTCAGTATCATTAATGAATTATGACAGGAGAAATGAGTATATGTAAATGTTAAGGACTTTTCTGGAAGCTCCTGGAGAGGGCACCCTGGCAACAGTCATGATTCACAGAGGAGGGATGGACTGTCCCGCCCCGCCCACCCCGATCTGAGCATGCTTGGCTTATTGCCAAGATACCCCTGAATCTTCAAAGCTTCAGCTTCTAAGTTGCACCACAAGGGTCCAAGTTTACCCAGTCCTAGCCCCAGAAAGATCCAGTGTCAGACATTCTGTGGGGTGGCATCAAGTTGACCTTGTTTTCTGGTCTCATTCAACCTTTGGACCAGATGCAATAGAGGCTTGCTTTGGGCCTGGTGTCCCAGAGATTTTTTTTTTTTGACTGGTGGAGCCAATCTTGCCCTTGAAGTTTTCTTAAAGATGAAGAACCTGACTTTGCTGTTGAACATCCTTGCTTCATTTTCCAGAGTCCTTCATTCGTCAGTTTCGTGGTCCTCCCTTAATCACTAATTGCATCTTGGCAGAAGTGTCTGATCTTCGGGCCCTGTTATCAGGGTGAATCTGCTGAGAACAATTTCTGCAGCATCCCAGCTTCAAATAATTCCTCTTTTATTTACACTCTGATATTACTAAGCCTCACACTTGGAACAGGCTACTTGTTGGGAGCCTAATTACTTACATCTCTTCTAATTCACTTCCTATGTAACAAACTGCATCTTACAATCTCTTGTATCACAAATCACACTTTGCAGAATGCCTCACACACAGTAGGTGCACAACAAATGCTTCTATGGCAAGTGAGGCAATCATTACCTTTTATTCAATACCAGTCACAAAACTTAATGAGCATAAATAAAATAAGTGTACTTTCTACCAAATATTATATTTTGATAACTGTTGCTTGAAAAATTAGTACATTGTGGGATTTTAAATGAAGATGATTTATTGCTATTGTCTAACATGTGAAGAAAGACAAAAAAATGTTTGCAGGATCATTGGCTTGAGCACATCAATGGCACTGTTGGACAATTCTTGCTGAGTGTTAAGATGATTTATGTAACAGACTGAAGCTCTCCACAGTCATACATTATAGTCTCAAGCTATCAACCCCTGTTCATGCAGAGACAAAAGAATCTGAAAACTACCTCCTTCGAATGTCTCCTCAAAGAAATAGGAGATAATGTTGATGCTGTTTAAACTCTTTGGAGAGAAATCACCATTACATACAATATCTAAACTTCTGAAAACATGCAGAGTCAGTTTATTATTTTTCTAATAATGGCTCAGTTTGCTTTCTATTCAGTTATTTGAATCATACTACAAGAATTTTCCATAATAGAAGATGAGATGTGTTTAAACATTGGCATTTTGCTATCATGAACTTTCAAGAATTATATTACAGATTAAAAATTAAGGCATTCTCTATATGTTTGATGGCAGTGCTATTTATTTATCTTTCAAATAAAGAGCTATATGAGAAACATATTTTACACTGTTATAACCATAGCCATATATTTAGTGCGTGCATGATTGCATGAAACCATGGCATAATTTAAAGATACATACAAGATGATATTTTTGAAATTCTTCTGAGTTATGGGGCTTCTTGTCACCAAAGATTGAATGCTGTATATAATGATTGCAGTATGTGGACAGCGACCCACAAATGCCAAGGTTCATCTGGTGGAGAAACTAGATTTTAAGAAGAGAAGAAAAGGCAAAGGCCAGAAGAGATTTCCCATTTATTGTTCCTGGTCAGCCTATATTAACACTCTCTCTAGACAGTATGAAAACAAGAATTCGCTGTAGTCAAAAGAAAAATCAGCCTAATTAACATCCCACTTCCAGATGTAATAATGTAGCATAAGAATAATAAAATAAGAACAGGCCATAGCCAAAGGCAATGTGGATTGCAGAAGGAAACAATAATGTAAACAGAATTCACAGGTCATAGAATATGTAGAGCAATATGATTAAAAAGGAATGTGAGTGAGTAATTATGCAGACGGGGAGAATGAGGTCTTCCAGAGATCAGGTGAGAAATGTGCTCTGCTTTTTCACTGGAGGGGAGCCTGGGGAAGGTTGGACATGGGGAAGGACAATGGCTTTTTCCAAATGGCTGGAAAATCTCCCAAACAGGTCAAATCAAAACACATTGGAAGGATCCTCTGTTACTTACCTAACCCCAATTCTTGATTCTAGTCTGAGAAATAATCCATTTCATTAGCATTCTGACCTTGCCAAGAATCTCCCAGGAAAGGTAGCCTTCTAGGGACATAAGAAAGTACTCATACAGTTTTTCTTGTGAACTTAGACACTGAAATTCTGGTTCCAAATTCCTTCCCCTTTTGCCTGGGTCAATAGGAGCCGGTCTGTCAGGAGCCGATCGGCCTAGGTTGCAGGTCTGCCTGCAGAATTCTCTGAAAAAGCAATTATGGCACTTGGGACATGAGGTTATTGCCACTTTTCACCTGTATACCATTTTCCACTATCTTCTTATTCTTTGATTTCAAAAATGCAATTTAATCTTCTTAAAATACAGGAGAAATTTTATCCTAGCTATTTATGGGGAACAGTTAAATGAATATATTATGTATAAATGGGGCTACACTTTGCTTCAATATGAGGTCTGATCAGTGCCAAATATACTGGAATTCCTTTACAATGATGTCTGAGTTCTTCCATCCACTGTCCACAGCCATTTGTTTCCTTGGCTATTATCCCATCGATGGCATATACAAATGCATTTAACAGTAACCGTAGCTATGCTAAGGCTGCCATTTGTGAGAACTTTCTTTGTGGCAGATGTATATTACCGAGATTTTTACCTATCTCATGTTTTTGTTTTCAGTGCTCATAAGAACCCCACCGAGTAGGTTTTGAAACTTAGATTCACAAGGAGGAAGACTTTCCCAAGAATTCACACAAATAAATGCTGCAAAGAACCTGGAAACAGTCCCTTCCTGTTGGCCTCCAGAGCCTCGGTTCCTTCTGACATGCTCTGTGGCCGTTCTTATCAGTCACTGAAGGAGTTGTCATGAGGCCTCTCAACCAGACTGAAATCCGTCTCCTTCTCATGGAGAAAGATGTAGCACTTTCTAAGCTAAATATGCAAATTCCAATGTTCAGGATTTAAGAAAATCACTTGAAATAGTCACTGAATCTATTATTTAGAACTATAAAAATACTCTCTTGAGGTCTATGATACTGTATTTTGAAGTTACTACTTTAATGCTTCCAACAGTCCCCTCGTAGCCTTGAAAAGTTTATATATTATTTATTCCAGAATTAGCCAAGTATTGTAATAGTACATACAGCCCATGGTCCATGACCTTGGCTCCTGCTCCCTGGATACACAGAGGTACACGGTGTGTGGTGTATGCCAGTACCAGCAATATGGTGAGACTCTCCTGTGTGAAGGACCAATGAGTAGCTTAAGATCAGGGACAAGCTGGTTATAGAGAAATAATATAACTTTAAGTTTTTTGAAACATTTGGGTCCTGCAGTGTCTACGTTTAAGAGCACATCACTTTGCATGCTTATTTGTAATTTACCTTTTTTTAACCTGAAGATACAAGATAAAATTAAAAGTATTGGCTTGAATTTCATACCGCTATCCCTAAGCACTTTCTCTCCACTTGTGTAGATGGTGACCATTGACTTTTATCATTCCTTGGGGAGCAGGGAAGCTTTATGGCTCCGACTGCTGATAAAACTCTGATCTCTAGACTTGGGTGGTTAAAGGCACTATAAAGGGTGATAAGGAAGATGATACCATCTTCATTCAGCATCCAGACCTGTTCTCCCCCAGCATTCAGTACTGGAATCCAGCCCCATAGATCCTTAGAGCATGGATTGACTCCTTGGTGGTCATTAACTCAGGTAAAAACAAAAAACTAAAAAATAAAAACATAGTTATGCATCTCATGGGTATGCTTTCGTCCCAAGTAAGTTGGAATATGAAAGAACCTTCAAACTCCTGGCCTCACTGAGACTTGAAGGAAGAAAATAAGCCCAAGTCAGAAAAGAACCCTGAGTCAGAAGACGAGTGCAGAAGGCCCACTGTGCCAGCTAAGAGTGGTTTTAACAGAAGGAGCCTTCTCTGACCACTTGGCCTCAGGTTTTGGCCACATCACCAGTGTTCCTGTTTCTGTGATCAGAGTACCTTCCCATGCCCTCAATGCCCACTTGTCTAATTAGGCCCTTCTAATGGCTAGTCATGGGTCACCAGACATACTGTCCCCAAGAGATCCTGATGTGGAACCAAGGTTTCCACCAAGTCCTTAGCTGGCATTGTACCTGCAGTGGGGATTAGGTTCCAACAACTGCTGAGAGCCAAAAGGAGCCAAACCCACCTTTAGGAATCCTCTGGGACCTTCATGTCACTACAGAATGGTGGGTGCAAGTCATTTGGGGGGATGTATTGAAAGCCAGAGAGAGACACTAAACTACCCTGCCCCAGCCTTATTAAGGTTGCTTCAATCTTGACATTTCTAACAGGCTATTTTTGCTCCCTGACAAACTGAGGGATTAACGTTACTTACCATGTTGTGAACTGGCCAGTGCAAAGACTTGGGAATACAAGATATTTATTCTAGCCCATGAAACAACACTCCATGCCTTTGAAAAGTCATTGTAGCATTCATTCTTTCATATATGCATTCATTCTATGATTTGTTTGTTAGTTCATTGAACAGACATTGAACCAGGCAGCTTCATAAGGAGTAAGAGAAAATATTGAATCATGTCTTATTTAATACATCCCCTCAAAATTGCAAATTGTTTCTAATCTGTAATTTACTATTGTTAAGTCAAACTTACTTCTATTAAGTCTTTAAATTTTAAAATAAAGATGTCATGCCATAGAAATCAATGTTGAGGAACTAGCAGTTAGTCTGGCATTGAATTTTATGTAAATTCTCTGACATTTTGACATTTATGCAATTGCCAGGATACTTTTAAATGGCATCACTTACACTGTAGTAGGCTCACGGCATGTAACTGCATCATGTCTCTTAATGTAAAGAACAGAAACTACTAGCTAACCTTATGTTAAAATTCATGGAGGAGGGCGAAGGGGGAAAAATTGGGGCAACTGTAATAGAACAACAATAAAGTATTTTTAAAACAATTCTTGATCCACATAACTACCCATTACTGGTTAAGTTGTGGTATCTGTGGTTTTGGTGTATAAGTGCATGGATTGCATAACATTAGTGTATAATTACATGAAAATAAACCATATAGCTTAGTTAAATTGCAGTACAATCGTTCCCACTGAATGTAAAGTGATACCAATTAAACCTTCCTTTGGAACACCACAAATGAAGATTTAACTACTGGAGAAATTCTAGAATGTGAAATTCTTGTATACCACAGGTAGAATATCCCTGGATATTTTCAGAGGCTTAATGACATTTGTAAAATTAAAAACATCTTTCTCCTTTATTGCTGGCATTAACTGTGCCTTATCCAGGAAAGTTGCAAATATACCAATTAACTTCGTAAAATATGGGTATCAATGAGTTTAACCTTTAAAATGTTGACAAAAAGGAAATTATAATTTCTTGTATTCATATAAATATTTTATGTTAGTGGAGTGGGCATTGGAGTGGAATTGGGACAAGGAAAGACCTGATATTAATGTTAATACTAATTCTTAAATTATGAAATTTTGTTTATCAGGAACAGTTGATTGGCAACTTTGTGTCATTCTCCCTAATAAAATAGTAGCAAGTAAAATACTTAAGTATCACAGTAACAAAAATGCCTTCTGCCTTCATACATTCATCCCTCATATGTACTGAGCTGATTATTTATCGGCCGAGTGTAAGCTATTGAACTTCTGAGTCTTAATTTTCTCTTCAGGAAACCAGGGCAATAAAAGCTACACAAAGGATTATTGTAAGGATTAAATGAAGACATAGCCAAGGATTCAACACAGTGCTTTATATGGATTCCACATTAATAGACATGCTTCCTCTCTCTTTCACCTCCCCATTTCACATCTTCTATGCTCCTTCCTCTGTGAATACTTGTACCAGGACTGATGGTTTAGATCTATAAGACATGAGGTCTAAAATATATGACACAAGTGAGAACTTACTCAAACTTGTAACTTTGACACAGAGCACTAATATGTTTTTCAGATGAGAGATACACACTGTAAACAGGATAATTCAGCAAGTGATGATTGAACTTTTAGAGCTGGTGATTTCTTTTTTAGCAGAACTTTAGACATTTAGGAGAATCAAATCTTTCTTTCCTATACCCCCAGTCTCTAACCTACACGTGCCTCTCTGTGACCAGGTCTCAATTCCAGATGTTCCAAGTAACTCTTCATTTCATCATTTCTTTGGACAGCACCTAAACAAATACATCAAAAGTTGTACAACATTTAGCAAGTGCAACTTGAAGATTTTCTTTCTGTTAGACAAATAGACGCCATCTGGAAAAAATAACCCCAGGCGCTTGGACACAGGAGCATGAAGCTTATTGGCTGAACACCCAATGAATACCTTACACTACTTTCTTTGGCTCCTACCCTCTGCCTGCTCATTTCAAATCTTGCACACTTCAGCAGGCGCTGTGCTGTGAGACAAACGAGTCCTTGTTACCCACGCACTCAAATACTATGAAGACTTACTTAATTTGAAAGACAGGCTTTGCAAAAATTATCTGCATCAAAATCGTTTCCTTTCATACTGGGATACTTGCTCTATAAAGGACTGCTAAATAGCACTGTGTCTTGACATTAATTGATAGCAATATTTTATTATTCAGTTTCTCAAATTCTCCTGCAGCAAACATTTTCAGTGTTTGCCGTGTTCCATTTTTAAACAGGAGTTTCCTCATACAATCTTCCTTTCCTTCTTTGCTCCCTCCCCTCCTCTTTTATCTAAAACTACTTTCTAAGAGAAAAAGTCCCACATATATTGTTACTCATTTTACTGATTGACTTCTATTTCTAAATTCGTATTATAATAATTAACGTTAATTTTGCTTTTCACAGTTGGCTGAACTGAATTTAAATGCCTGCAATATTATTTATTAAAACTAAACCTTAATTTTTATAAATTAAATAAACCTGAATGAATAGTCAGACATCAAGAAAACAATCTTCATTTTCATTTTGCTGATATAATTGTTTTGATAAAAATAGTTTCTCATGGCATTTTTTTCACATATCAGACTTTCTATGCAACCACACTTATGCAACATGCTTTAACTTATTTCTTTACTAATTACTTTCCTTTTGTCAGAGCAAGCATGTAGCTTTTCAAAACCCAAAGCCAATTGCCTAGGAACTTCTGGAATTCATTTTATTACATCTCATGATCTGAACAGTAGGGAGTCCTATGAAACATGTTTGATCAAACATTAACTTTATAAATTGCCTTCCTTCCCCACAATTCCCATGAAAAAGGTATTCAGCTAGATTAAAACTCTGGAAAATTTTAATGGGACTTTTGAAATCTGTTTGAGTTCAGCTTCTTGGAAAAAAAATAAAACTGCCTAATGGAAGCATGCTTTGTATGACAAGTGGATATGCCTTTGAGGCAATTTTCTTCCGTGCATAATAGTGAAAATTGCGGCGGGATAATCTGAGTGTTTGAAATGTCATTGCCAAATCCATAATGCCGCTTGCAATAACACCTGGAGAGGGCACGTGTGTTTGTTCATGACGAGAAAGAAGAAACAGATGATAATGTGCAATAATCTCACTGTGTGTCTTTGCAGGCCTACCCTGGTCCAAGCCTGGAAAGTGAAGACTTTAACATCCCACCCATCACTCCTCCTTCCCTCCCCGACCACTCGCTGGTGCACCTGAATGAAGTAGAGACCGGTTACCACTCTCTCTGTCACCCAATGAACCACAATGGCCTGCTACCATTTCATCCTCAGAACATGGACCTGCCTGAAATCACCGTGTCCAACATGCTGGGGCAGGATGGAGCACTGCTTACCAACTCCATTTCCGTGGTAAGAATCAGTTTACCAACATGTGGTGGGGAGCAGAAGATGCAGCAGGGCAAGGCGGGACTTAAAGCAAGAAGCCTCTGAAACTAGAAATAATGTTAAAGCTATGGAAAACATTCACCATAATGTCCTGTAAAATCCTGAGGCACTTTTCCATTTTCTATTTAAGTCTAAGCAAAATCGATTAATAACATGTTTAATTACACATATTTATAAATCAAAGTACTAAATACTGTTTGACACTGACTGTTGTCTTATAAAGCCCAACTGTCTTACTAGTTTTCAGGTGAGAAGTTATCTTTAAAGGTGCTACCTCCCATGTCGTGCAGGATTCCTCACCACAAGCAAGGCTTTCACGTCTCCTGAACAGGAATCACTATTAAACTTGGTTTCTACCCTACTTTCCACTTTCCAACTCCATAAATTTATATAATAGGAAAGCCAGAAAACAATTTTAATTTTTATTTTGGAGGTATATAATGCTTATGATCAAAATGCATCCTCATGAACGTATTCCAGCGTATTGGGCCCATTGGTCTCAGAATCTTCTAATGTTCTTTACTTCTCAGGTGTAGTGGGGATGGACATCATAGAGAAAACTAGCAAAAATTAAATTCCCGGCCCCTACCCAGAGAGTCCAGGGGGTCTGTGTTTTTAAGGAGCGTCTCTGACTTATAAAATCTCTTCATCTGATTTTATGTCATCTAAAAACAATTTCTCTGTCTATATCACAAGTGGTGACACATATTTTCAGTAGGATATGGCTAAGGATAAGGGCAGAGCTTTGTACCATGTCATAAAACTCTCCCCAGGGCTGACAGTGACTTTGAACTAGCACCCTTTCATTTCCATTCTTCAGTCACTTAACAACTACATTGTCATTTTTGTAAATTGCTGAATAGTGCTGTCAGATTCACAATGAACAAACTTATGAACTTGTTTATTTTATATTGTTTCTGATAGGAAAGTATTTTATATTATCACTTATCTCAGTCATCTGGGGATGCACCTCTAACTTGAATGACTTCACAGGAAGGTTTTTCTGTTAATCACCAACAAAGAGGAGGTGTGTGAAGGAGAGTTGAAAGAACCCCCACAGTAGTGTTTTAGGGAATGAAGCCCAGAGCCTAATGCCATGATGGTGTAAGATTTTCCTAAGAACTGGCAGCTAGCTGGTCGGCCAAGATGAGAGAACCCATTCACAGTACCTGCAGTGGGAGAAAACTCAGCTCTGTTGCCACAGTATTTTATATTATATTCACCTGTCTAGATTTATCTTAAGACTAGTAACTATGACTTCATTAAGCAGACAATGGATTTTTAACAAACATATTAAATGTCTAAATATGAATAATGTACTTTAAAGTAGTCACCTTGAAAAATCACAGAAAAAATTATTCTTTGGGGCTAAGGCTTTAGACCCAGTTCACGGGTCAGTAGGCATCCAGGTTATGGCTTTGTAGGCATCCTCATTCACTAAGGAGAGGAAGAGAGCACACATGTATAAAAATATCAGTTTTGTTCCCTATGCCCCTTCCTCATAGCATGAATGGAGTTGGGCCATAGGCGGGATGACAAGATAATTCAATTACATAGTTTAAGACCCTAAGCCTTTTATATAATTTGTCATCTTAGCATTCCTAGGACCCTCTCATTTACTCTTTAAGAGGTATGTGTGCAACTTTAATAAATACACATCTGGGCCTTTCCCAGGTTTGCCATCCATGACAGTCACTCCATTCGCAAATGAAGCTCAGGACTGGACCTAGTCACACTGTGAAACATGCCATCTTCCAGGCCCTTCCTCACTGTGCTTTCCTCTTAACCTCCCAGGAGTTTCAGTTCATCCACTTTTCTTTATGCTGTGTCCACCCAACTGAATGTCCAAAACTAAACTTATATAGTTTTGTTTTATCATAGTATGTCCCTTGGAACTTCTAACTCTTTACAAGGCAGAGGGCCTGATTGGCCTATACTAAGGGATGAATCTCCAGCTTGCCATTCAGCTCTTGGCATGGAGAATCTAGCAGGGATTTTCATTGGCTGGTGAGCCTTCCCAGGACCTCTGAAACCACATTCTGAAGTGGGCACCTGCTTTGCCTACTAACAGTAATGATCCTAGCACTCGATGCTATAAGTAAAAAGCTTCCTCAACTGATAATACAAGTGTTGGTGAGACTTTGGAGAGGCTCCAGCACTGTCCAATATAACTCTCTGTGATAATAGCTTTTCCATTATCCATACTGTCCAATAACAGTAGTCACTGGCTCTTGAGTGTTTTAAATGTGGCCAATGAGAATTAAAGGCTAATTTTTATTTTATTACATTTTAATTATTTTTAAAATAGCCATATGTACCCAGTAGCTACTACATTGAATACTATACATCTAGTTAATAATGTTGATTCTAACATTAAGTCCTTATTAAACACATTTTTTTAAGCCAGAGTGGTCTTAGAGACAGATTTGGAGATTAAATTTATTGTGAGAACCCTATTTTAAGACTTTGATCTCTGGCTGGATTCTGGGAGCCAGAGTTTCATATATTATAAAGTTGCAATCTAAAATTGGAGGGGTCAACTTTATTGGAGTCTATTAATTCCTTTGAGAAACAGAGAACCTCTTCACTCCTTATTTTGAGCTGTCATGTATCTAGAATGCCATCTCTCTGTGTGTACATTTGAAATGCTTTCCATGGTCTAAATGTTTGCAAGGGTTCAAATGATTGATAAAACAGGGTCACTGGCCTTAAGAGCTTCTAAGGTACAGGAAAAAAAGGGGGAATACTTTGGAAACAATTAGAATGAGACATGAAGCAATGAGAGAGAGACCAAGCAAAGTGCTTAATTTAGTTTTACTGGCTGTGAGCCCTGTAGGAATTGCTGGTTGGAAGAGATCACAGTAATCTGGTTTGGGTAGTTTATAAACTTAGTAGAAAAGGTGGGACTGTAGTTAGGGTTTGAAAGATGGTTTTGATTTAATAGAAAAGAAGAGGCATATTGGAGAGCATTTCAAAAGCAGGTTAGATATTTCAAGTTTGGAGATTTGACCGAAGACTTCAAAAAACAATTAGAGTTCTGTGGACTTGATATGATGGATTCTGAAAAATTATTGGCTGTTTTCACTCAAGGCAAAAGCATTAGGAAAGCAGTGTTGTAGGAAAATATTTTTGGCACTTCCCTGGATGGATAACAGTGGTTGGAAACTGCAGATGCGGAAAGTCTGAGGAGCCTGTGTCACAACCAGGCGCGGGGTGTTGAGGAGGCACATAGAGTGGTGACAGTGAGAACGAAAGATGGGGTGCTAAGCTGTTTTCACATCATTCCCAACTATAAATGGATCTAAAGATGAACAACCCTTCATGTCATCGTATTTTACACTTATAAAGCACTAAGGGATTATTTGCTTTGTAAGGAAGTTTAGGACTATAAAATATTCTCTTCACACTTCTTTGTAAAAACTGGCTTAAAACTCTTTCCTTAGCAACTTGCTCGTTCCTAATGTGATCACAAACTTTAACAGCTGACTATTAACTGGTTTGCTAATTGCTGAAATATATGGATAGTGCACAATTGAGGTCATCAGTGCTCATGCAGACAAGGAAATAACAGCTTCTGAAATCAGGAGGCAAATGCTACCCACCTAGAAATTACAGCGCTCTTTCCAAGGTCTTCTTTCAAGGTCACCTACAATATGGGAACAACCAAGAAGAGCTAACACTTGTAGATTTTACATAATGAACTTGCTGTAACTTTTAAAATCCTGGGAGTACATGCCACTCTAGCTAGATTTATACATAGGATCAACTTCTTTATCCAAAAGCTCTTCAATGTTATTAAAGCTGAGCTTTTTGCTGTTAGTATGGTGCTTTCATCTTTGTGTTAATATTTTCACTTGATGGAATTTTAGAATTTGAATGGATCAAAAAGGTGAAAATACTTAGTTCTCATTTAGCTATTACAATACTTTAGAGGTTATTGTAACATTTAGTATATATACATCACTATATTTTATATATTATTATTTTTAGAATATAAATTATATATAATATAATCTTTTCTTAGATTTTATTTTAAAGAGAAATTTCTTGTGTCCTATCCTCAGTGACAATATAAGTGATACAATGTCACTGACTTTAAGCATTTCCTATCATTGTCCATATATATATAAATATATATAAAAACTTATATAATATATATAAAAATTTATTCCATATGAGAAATCCATATCTGAATGAGTATTGTTACTCCACTTTCACAAATGGAAAAGGGGGGATCAGAGTGATTAAGTGGCTTGCTCAGTGGCTCAGCTAGTAAACACCCCACCTTCCTTGTTTGGAAAATAAGGATAATAATAGTCCTTACCTCATGGGGTTAAATGGATAAGAATTGCTTAGATACATAGACCAATTGGTTGGCAAATAGGAAGTATTATATAAGTTTGTTAAATAAAATATGAAAAGCAAGCTTGTACGACTTTTTTGAACAAGTTAAAATGCATGAAAGAGAAGATTTTCCAAAAGAGTTATTTATACTTTAATCCTCAATCTTCTTCAGACCTGTCAAAAAAAAAACAAAGATAGCAATGAGCCTGCTATTAACCAAAGCAAAGAAGTCTCTACCTTTCAGCGAGTGAACCAAGGTAGGTAGAAGTCTCTACCTTTCAGCGAGTGAACCAAGATTTTCCAAAAGAGTTATTTATACTTTAATCCTCAATCTTCTTCAGACCTGTCAAAAAAAAAAACAAAGATAGCAATGAGCCTGCTATTAACCAAAGCAAAGAAGTCTCTACCTTTCAGATGTGGGAGGGAAGGTGCAGGGCAGAGGGGAATAAAGGGGAGAAAAAAAATGGAACAATGGTAATAGCATAACCAATAAAATATTTTATAAATAAATAAATAAATACGACATCTTTGGGCTGGATGACCTCAGTTCAAATCTTGACACTGCCACTTACCAGTTGTGTTCATTCAGCAAGTTACATAACCTTCCTGCATCTCTTTTCTTATCAATAAAATTGCTATAATAAGATATTTAATCCCATAATGTTGTGAGCATTAAATTAGTTAATATCTGTAAAACAGTGCCTGTCATGTAGTTGGTGCTGGATATACTCAGAATTTCTTCCTAATAAAAAGGCAACCAGGGTAGCATATCTGGGTTGCCTTCTAAAATTTGCCATAAACCTATATGGGGGGGAAGCACACTTAGGGCAAACTTTCTTCCGAAACTTCCCCTCCCTGCTTCTTTTCCTATATCCTTGTCTGTGCCATCTTGTATGTTAGTAGTCAGTCAGGACTCTGCAAGAAATTACATTTCTGGCACTTTAAAAAGATTGTATTTTCTTAAAACTGCTATTTTCCAAGACCAGACTATAAAACAAGGTAGAATTTCTATTAGTATAGACTGTCGAATAAGTGCCAATTAGTTCTGATTCTCTGGGTCCAAGTAAAACAGCTACTCATGATCCAATATGTAAAAGTTCCATTTTCTCAAAATTCCCCTGAGTTATTTTGATAGTGGGTAATTGATTAGGGAGTGGAGTATGGTTAGAAGAGCACTGAAATGAGAGTCTAGAAAGCCAGGCCCTGCCTTGGATGAGCTTGTCAGCCAGGGGCAATTCCCTGCCCCCTATCAGTAAGCAGCAGGGTTGGGCTAGCCGAGGGGCTCCAGACTGAGGCCCTTGGAGACAGGGGAAGCTGGGAATGAGCCAGAGGGGCATTGCTCTTACTCATCTCACTTGTTCACACTTCTTGTAAAATGTGCCCTGATCAAAGAATTCTGCCCCCCAAGAAGATGGAAAATCACAAGTAGTTGATCACTGAGATCCTTCCCAGGGCTAGCATTTTCCTATGATTCATTCTCTATCGACCACGCAGCTGTGATCCAGAGTCACGACTCACTGGTCTGTCACTTCAGTTGCTTAGTAATTTTTCCGACCATCACTTTGGCTTCTCAGTGTTTTACCTGTCCCTGAAAGCCTAATCCTTTATTAAGATACTTGAATCTATTGAACCGAACGTTTCTCTTCAGTGGAAAATGTTATTTTGCCATTAAGAAGACAGTGGCATTGCTCCGTGAGAACAGACAGTGTGTTCATGTTGTTAGAAAGAAACTACAGAACTATTGTATTTTCGGAGAAAGGTAGAATAAGAAAATGTCCGTATTAAGTGTTCACGGATTCAGAAAAAAACCCTTTGATTCATACCAACCGAAATCGAGAGTCTCTCCTTTTCCTCTCTACTCTGGTACATTCACTGCTGGGTTAATCACGGATTGGTGGAAGGCAAAATACAACCTTGTATAAAGTCATCCAAGCCTCGCTGCCTGGCATATATGTGGCGATTGCTTGTTCTTTGTGCAGTCAACAGAAGCTCTTTCATACAAAGAAAAACCGTGCAAAGTTTTAGAATGGCCTCACAGAAAGGATTCATTTAGAACCTGGGCTGTTTGCAGAGTGTGGTCCTAATAACACATTATAGAAAATTTACAATGAAAAAAGCAACAAAGGAGATTTCAATTTCGTTAAATGCTTCAAATTTCTAGTTCTAGAGTTTGAAATGGAAAAAAGATGTTAAAAGCAATAAAATTGGGGGGTTTATTTCCCAAATGCCTTATTTTTCCAGGCAACAAAAGCAAGCATAATATATGTACTCAGATTTATTGTCACTTTTAGCATTCAGTCATGGCACACTTCGCATTCAAAGGCCAGTGTACAGCTGTTTTGACAACCATCCCTTCAGTAGGTACTGGGCGGGGTGGACGAAACTGAAGCGGGAGTGTTCTTCTGGGTCTATAGGGAGTGCTGTTCCATCAAGGAAGTCAGATGTATCAGAGCAGCATGAATTTCTAATCTGTTGCCATTATGGAAAAGACCACTGGCATATTGAATAATGTAGCTTTCAAAGCCAAGCAGAAAATGTGATTACAGGCAATTTGATTGCTATTTTTAAAATAAATATTTTCAAAATCTTGAGATACTTTATTTCATGTAATGCATAAAGTATGTACCAGTGGACGAGACCTAAATATCTTTCAGGACATGAGGGAGCTGGTGATGTCAGCCCCATTTAGATGTGAACTAATAGATGCATTAGTTTACAGTGGGATGGATGTCACAGGGCTGTGTTTCTCTCTTTAAAAAACAGGGAAAAAAGCAATAAAAAGAAATTACTTTACCCACTTTGACAGAAAAAAATGAAGAATAATTATTTAGCATTAGGCCACAATTCATCACACATTTAGCAATTACAGCCTGTTTTTTCACAAATTATTTTTTTTAAGATAGCAGCACATGGGAGCAATGTATTAAACCACTTGAGTACTGTGAGTAAATGGGCTGGGTTTTTGTTCTTATTTTTAACCATATATAATAAAAGTGTGTGGTTTGGGGTGGGTTTTTTAATGTCAAATTCCTAATAAGGCCAAAAATAAGCGTTGTTTGTGGTTAGTTGTTAAGCTCTACTTAAGCCCTTTCTTTGCTGAAAACAGACTACTTTGAATGTGGTATTGATAAGTAGTTCAATGTCCTCATTATATTAATGATTTGGGACTATCTTATAGTGCTGTAATAAAATATTTTTCCAAGCTACAGCTCTCCTTAATAGTGTTCAGGAAAGGAGCCAATTTAAAAATAACACTTTTCCTTTCTTATGCCAAGTAAGAAAACTCAAGATTTACTTTGTATATAGGGCTTGTTGTACTTTCTGTTCAATCCTGGAGTTCATATGGATTTGTGCCTCGCCCATGCATGAAAGAAGTTAAAAAGCTATAAAACTAGTTATATAATATACTGTAAGCAAACTCTGGGAGTTATTCAATCCAGTCTCTTAATTCTAGGCAGGAGTAAACTTAAACCATTTAAGATATGTGGTTTTCTATCTAAGAGCCAAGATTCCACAACTTTCCTTGGTAGCCTGTTTGTGTTTAATTAACCTTGTAACATTAAGTTAAATTACACTAAGAGATTTAGATTTCTTCCAGGAAGTTCCTTATTAAAGTTAAACTAAAATCTCTTACTGCAATTTCAGTCTACTTTGTCTGCTTCAGACGTCTGAATGCTTGGGGAACAGTTGATTCAAGTATTTGACATTTATTAAGTCAGTCCTGCAGTTGTGTTTTACCTGGCCCAAGTAACCCCAATTCTTTTAACCTTTCCTCAAAGGTCATACTTTTCAACCTCTCAATCAAATTAACTTTGTTTTTTTTCTTTTTAATTTTTTTTATCTTAAGGAATGCCAACCACAGTGAGAAGCAGAGCTCCAGAAAGAGCTTGAGATCACAGATTAATTTCTAAAGTTTTCAAATAAATTCTCCACCCCCATGTGGACATTTTATGATAGGCCCTTTAATAGCATCATTGATTGCTGACATATTTCATTTTAGACCCGTCGATCACTCCCAGGGCATGTTCTCTCTGTGCTGGTGTCCAGCCAGCAGCTCCCGCCATCTTGTTTCTGTGTAACTCATTTCACATCCCAAAGGCAAACATCTGGAAAGGCCATCATGGTGTTATTCTTCAAGTCATCCTTTTTTCTGCTTGAGTATCCACTATTTAAATAGACCTTAGCAAATAAAAAGAGGCAAGAAAAGTATAGTTATGTACTCATAATTGTCCTTAGACAAACAGATTCTAAGTGGGCTCATAAGTCAGACTCCCCGGGCCCTGGCTATGAGGTTTCAGTCACTTACTGTAACCTCCAAATTGTTGATCAAATCGTTACTGAAGTGTTGAGGAGGGAGTTTGGGAAAAGCAGCACAGAATCTGGATGAAAAAGAATTGGGAGCAGGAAGAATAAGCAGCCAGTGAAAACAGAAGCCTGTTGAGTAGAAAAACCACGTACCTCAGGGCTCCATCTGCTGTGGGCTTCCTGTCCAGGGCCTTCCCCTTCCCTGTCCCTTCTCCAACTCCACCTCCCTTGCTTGTTTCTCCTCCTCATTCCAGGTCCGACTCAGGTGCTGTCATCCCCTTCTACCCTAAATAATAATGATAACACTTCCTGTATCAAGTCTGGGTGATAAATCAGGCCTTGAGTTGAGTACTTCAGGTGGGTCATTCTTCTTGCTCTCTCGTTCCTTCTCTTTTGGCTTGAACACTCAGAACATGCCCTCCCTGGGGAAGGAAAGGTTCTGTTTTCCTCTCATCTGCCTAGAGACTTCTTTACAGAAAAGTGGGCCTAGAAATCCTAAGAGCTTACTTGGTTTCATTGCTGAGACTTTCATGTGAAAATTATCGATGATAATATTATATATGGATCGCATATAGTAGGAGCTCAGGAACTATTTCTGATCAAATGGATGAACTCTTGTGCCCCTTAAGATCTTTTTATTTTTTCCAGACAGTACAGGATCATTATTGCTTTTGATGCTGACAGGTCTAAGCAGTTGTGTAGTCTTCTAGATGTATACAAATATTCTAGTTTTTAGAAAGTATATAATGTGATTTAGCCTGGTCTGCTGCTTTCAATGTAGCTAAATGAGTTTGAACCCTCAACTTCCATCAAATCTTGTATCCTTAAAACTTAATCAACTTACTACTAACTTCCTAATCCATACCATTATTAAGTTGATATATATGACAATTAACTATAATGTATAGTTGATCTCTTCTAGATGAATACTTTTATTTTCTTAATAGAGCTATTTTTCATGGAGACAAATTATTAGTAAAATTACAAGGCTTCTAAAGGAATATCTTGGGGGTAGAAGAAGCACTGTGGATAATAAATGTCTATTAAACAAGGGCCGATATGACCAGTGTTTGTTTTTTGTTTTATTACAGAATGATTCAATCTTTGACTTTCTGTTTGCTTGATTTGTGCAAATAGATTATTAACATTAAAATGTTGCATTATAAACACATTGACTCCTGGAGTCACAGGAGAATGAGTTTAAAATGCTTTTCAGAACAATGAAACCGTCTCCTTTCAAGACACCACTTCCTTCATTATTCATTAACTATTCTTATCTAGTGCATACGGGAACATTTTAAGAGCAGTTCTGTTTTTTCTTTCCATTTCAGTTTTTTCCAGTTTGAGTTTGAGTTCCCTTCTGTGAACAAGCATTACCTGCAAGCACACAATGTTTGTCTTTTCATATCAGCCATTTTTATACTTGTCTCTGCCAGAAGCAGCATGCACGCCATTGGGGAAAGGCATGAAGTGCTGTAGGGTCTTGGACCACAGGGTGCAGTTGTTAAAACAGTGGATTCACCCTTCCTTTCTTGGGTCTTATAAAATATTACAAGTGCCATAATCATCCAGAGAATAGGTCTTTTTTTTCCTTTGCCCTAATAAATATATTCAGCATTTTGATAAATATATAATAACAAAATTGATAGTTGAACTTTTCAGGGTTTAATGGAATGTACAAATTCCCCAGGGAAATCTAAGTACTATTTGAAAAAAGGAGGATTTAACTCCTTTTTTTGTAATTCGAGGTAGCAATTCCCTTTTTGATAGGCAAGAAACTGTCTCAATATTTGTTACATTTTAAAAGCATTTGTTAAAAGTATCATATGCTCTAAGATTTAAGGAGGTTTTCTTCCAATCAAAATTCAGATTGTTTTTAATAAACATTATTCAACCCCCAAAACATTTTACACTATTAAAATTTTTACATTTTTATATATTGTGAACTTAATCACACTTTCTGCTAACCAGCAGACCAAAACAATGGTTTACCAAATTGTGATAAGACCATATTCTATACATCGTGAAACTTGAAAATGCTCAAAATGAAAAAAAAGTTCCTCCTCAATTCTTAAAATGATAGATTTGTAAAGGTTATATTATTACAACTATCAAGACAAACAAAATTACTACCATTTAAAATTTTTTCTCCTGTACACTATACACATATTATAATTCTTGAAGAATTAATAAGGAGAAGAGTCACCCTTGACCATGTAACTATTATTTACATTTAATGAAAGCATTTATTTATCCTTCTGTCTCTTTTTCCACATAAACACATGCAATGACACATTCGTCTGTTGATTGTGTTCCTGTGGCTGAGGCTCTCATCACATCGTGAGAGTGTCAGTGGTCAGCAAAGGCCACTCCTCCACTAGGCAGATGCAAATTGGGACCTTTGGTTAACAGCTTCTGTGTTACCTGGGGTACTTTTTTGTTTCTGTGGTTGTTCTTGCTTTCCCCAAAGCAGCCTCATTTCTAATTAGAACAGCATGTGGGGCGGGCCTTGTTTCCCGGCACACAACAGACATTGCTTCTCTGAAGCTGCATTTTGCTGTGCACATCACACATTTTTGGAGTGTCTTCACTGTGCCTCAGATCTGCTGGGTGTTAGGTGTAGTGAATGTTAGAATCCAGGAGCTTACAGTTTACTTGGGAAGATGAGTATTACTCATATGAGACAAGTGGAAAATGTGAGACCATGTAAGGTCAAATTCTCAAATTTGGTACCCAGGGAGTGTGGGAATCACCTGTAGAAACCTGCCTATGCTGTCCAGGTCTTGAGAAACAATGTGAGTGGTTGATTCCCAGCTGGTTCAAGGGTAAGGCAGCCTGGACTTGGACCCGGACTAAACCCTCGCTGACTATATGTCACTGTGGACAAGCGACTTCACTCTCACTCTCTCACCTCTTACCTCTCTTGTTGGTGATAAAGATTGAATGAGTCTATATATCTGAACCCCTCAAGCAAAACCAGCTGGTGTGCTTCACATCACATTTTATTATCCAGTGAAACCCCACGGCTGCTCATCTGAGTTTTCCTTACATTGCCTGTCATTCCTCTTCTAGTTACCAGTGTCCTTGTTTTCTGGGATGTTCCAAGAATGGCTATGCTGGCATCTATTGAACATCAACTCTTGCCAGGTCTCTTGCCAAGAGAAAACATTCAGTTTTCTCTTTAACTCCCATAATCACATCAGGAGAGCATGGTGTGGTGTTGCCCAACCATACCCCAGAGGGACTGAGGACTCAGAGGCAGGTTCCACAGGTGGGTAGATGGTAGGTAGAGAAGCAGCGGGCTAAAGTTCTTGTCCTGTCTGTGTTTCTGGTGAGTCAGGGGCTGTGCCTCCCACTGAGGAGGCTCCATAACATTGCACTGAAAGCCTTGATTGAGCCTGGTCCTCCCCTTCTTCCCTACCAAGTGTGTTCAGGTGGGTTTGGTGTCATCACTGTGCATGCTGGATAAGCCAGCCCAGGCAGTGTTCACAGTTCTCCCTTCTTCTTTTAACAAAATAAACTCATCTTATTTTCTCAGTGTTATAGTAGTAATAATCAGAGAGAGCGAGTAGAAGAAAAAAAATATCATATTGTTGAGTGAAAAGGGATGGATGGACTTCCAGCTGAGTGACTTTGACAAATGACTGGATCTCTGGCTCTGAGTTTCCTTCACTGTAAAAAAAAAATAATAATATGACAACAATGATATTTATATGACCATGTGATTGTGGGCATTAAGTAAGATGCCAGATTAAGATTTCTAGCTCTTGACAGTTTAAGTACTTTCTCTAGTTATCATGTTGAATAAATTAGCATTCCAGCTAGTGAAAAATGTTTGCTGTTTGCCAAAAACCCAGTAATTTAAATTATTAACTCTTCTGCAACGAAGATGGTGTTACCTCCTCGGGTAGCAACAGGCTGTACTAACAGACTAGGATTTCTGCCACCCTGCCTTGTGCCCAGGAGGTGGGTTATCTGCCTTTTGCTGTGAATCAGCCAACCTCAACACATTTCCCCTTCATCAAAAGTATACAAAATTTAGTTTTAAAAGTCCAAAGATATTTAAATTTATTTTATAAATAAAGGGAAGAAAAATTCTGGGCAGCTTGCCAACCATAGCAGATCTGAAATTACCTAGCAATATTTCCTTCTCGGTATTAAATTCCTGTTACTTTTTTATATGTTCATATTAATTTGTCTATTCATAAAAATTTAAATATTCTTTATGGCAAAGAGTTGATAAAAGCCAAAGAAATAAAGAGTGAATTGTGAACACTTCTCAAGTTTTCTTCATTGCTGTCCAAAAATGATAAATTAATGTGTCCAGGGTCACAAAAGCATCTTGACAGGCCTAGTCCCAAATAAGCAGCATGCTCAGATCCCACCTCGGACTCAGAGCCCACCCTGATATACTCTTCAGTGTGAATAAGAAGACTGGTCCATGGAGGATGGAGGGGCCAGGGTGTGACTTTCAAAGCTCTCTGTGTCAATGGCCCTGTTCTTCTCACCCAGACTATGGAATGTCCCATGCCTGAGAGCAGTACTGTGGAGATCCCCTCATGGGGCCAGAAACTGGCAGGAAGGTTATTCTACACGCAAAGACTGTGCTTAATGATCTCAGAGGAGGAGGTGTAGGGTTTGATCTGTCAGCTCTTAGTGAGATTTTCGATGATTCATCATAGTCTGAGTTAACCCAGGCACTCAACTGCCTGCGTAGGGTCTCCCAACCAGGATTTGGTCTAGGATGAATCTACGAACGTAGTTAAATGAACCGGGGTGCTTTTATGCATAGTCTCCACAGCCGTAAAGAAGGGACACATCACCTTGGCCTATTTGGCAGAGTCAATGCACAGTACAATGGCACCTCAGTGTTAGGTGGCATGAGCTACGGAAAAGCAGTCCCTTAAACATAGTATAGCAAAGAGCTACTTCACAGAGCACAAGGTAATTTAAATGATGTTGTGACAGTGCTGGTCCATGTCAGTGGTACAATGGAAAAAAATATTGAAATCAGGATCATCTGAAGGCAGAGAATGTCAAACATGACCTCACTAAGTCCAACATTCCATTACTATACAGTGATTGGAATGGTGGGCCCTTCCTGGCGGCAGGGCCTGGCACAGGTACTTCACCCGCTTCCCCATCTCTGAGATGCAAATAACAGTTAGTGTGTTTTATTTCCTCCTCTTGTAGTGAGACAGCAAGAGTAAGCCAATCACAGTTTCTCATATAAAATAAACTATAAACAAGTAATAAATGCCCATTTCTCTTGAATGTACCCTAATATTGCATTTTTTTTATTTTCATGTGAGGTATAACAAAGAACCTTTGTTATACTGTATGTTACTGATATACTTTGCAAAAAAATGCTTTCATATATGTATTCACTTAAAATGTTAGCCTTTTTAAGTTAAAAAGATAATAGATTCTTATTCACCGAGGCTTACAGAAAAGGTTACTAAATGGACAGTTTGGGTTAATCTTAGGTTGTCATTGAACTTGCCATTGAAAGCTTGGTTTTGAGGGTAAAAAGGGTACAGGTGGGCCAAGTGACAGGGGCTGTGGCCGTGGATAAGGCACCTCCAGGTGTAAAATCCAGAGGCTGCTTTTTGCCAATAAAGAGCTCAACCACAAGGAAGGGGGCAAGTCAGCGCTTCCTCACTTCTTCTCACATCATCTATAATGATCATATATAAAATTAAGAAATGTGAACTTATTCCAAAAAGCACAGCAAAGTAAACAAAAACAAAAAAAAGAAATGACTACAATATACAGCTTCCTGCAGAGTCCAGAAAAAGAAGAAATTAAGAATTAAATCTCCCTGGGCAAGCTATCAAAATGTTGAGAAAAATAGATTACTAATGAGAAAATATCAAATATCTATGGGGAGATGAATGCACATAACTCTGAATCGTGGATCACAAAAGGCTTTCCTCAGGCACTCAATGACAACTGTATGATGCATAAAATAGCAAGTTCTCCTTATTACAGTTTATTGGATAAGCACCTGCATGAATACAGGGCTGCACGCTGCCCAGCAAGAAAGAATCTTGCCCAAAGGGCTCTTGGTCCAAGTTGTGAAGACAGCGCTCAGGCATAAAATGTATGAGCTGAGAAAGTGATTAGGGTTATGTCCACGAGAGAGCAAACAAATGTTTTGACAAAGAATAAACCTGGTAATGGGTTCTTTGCCTTGAGAATGTTCAAATGAGTAATGTTCAAGACAGTAATCCTGTTGACAGTTACCAGGGAGTTTCATTTCAAACCCTCCCTACCTCTGCTTAGTATAAAAACATAGCGGTGAGGACAACTATAACATGTACTGTAGAATTTGGAAATCTCTCCTTCTTACATCTTTTGCAATTTAATATGTCAGTGGAAAATCACAGAATTATACGAAAAATGAATATTTACCTTAAAAAGCAAGATGTTTGAGGCACTAAGTTCTTTAAATATCTGCAAGTCATTGTTCTGTATTTCATTTTCTATTCATAGAGAGAGCTCAGATTTCTGCAGTACTAAGCACCTTACATTTGGTTGGATTCTGTATTAGAAAATTTTTACCTTAGAGCTTCACAGTGTCTTGCAGATTCTAAAATGGAACCCCAATTTTTCTTTTTTGTTCATATGCACAGGCCTTGAGTCTTAGAATAATTAAGCAGTATAAGGCATCTACTATATGTAAGATTACTACATAATTTATCATTCAAACCAACACAGTTTTGAGAGTGGGGCCGCTGACTAATAATGATTAGTCCTAAAGCTGGGACTGGAACTTAGGTTCTAGTAAGTATATGTGAGACACTGTAGACGTCAATGGTGAGGATGCAAAAATTTTATGGGACTAGTTCTTGCCTTCAAGTGTCTAGTAAAACAAATGAATTATGTATTTAAAAAGCCAGGTAACATTTCAAAGCATGGCACTTACTATACATGAGGAATCAGGACAAGCTAATTAATATAAGTAGCATTTGAATAGGTCTCAAAAATGTTTGATTACTGACAGGGAGAAGTAGGGAGGTGTTTCTGAAGTGAGGAGTTTCACTGTATGTTATGTGAGCTGAGTCACTGCCCACTTCAGATTCTCAACCCAAAAAACCTGGGACTCGTTTTTCATTCATTCTTATTTCAAACACCCAGTTTATAAGCAGGTCTTAAATGAATTGCTTCTGAAATATATTTGGCATCTACCCACATAGTTTTCTTCTTCACTGCTCCCACCCTAGTCCAAAGTGCCATTTTCTCTTGGATTATAGTGATGGTCTCCTAACTGGCCTCCTCTCCTAATGCTGGCCCTCCATAACACATCATTCACACAAGAGTCAGTGAACAGAATGGTCACACTATTCTGCCCCTGACTGAGCTACAGCCTCACTAGCTTTTTGTCACCCTCCTCCCACCCAATTACCTTCATACTTGGTCCTCTCGCCTCAGATCTTCAGTCAGTTCTCAGCTCAAATGTCACTTCTCTGAAGCACTGGTCTAAGCTGGCTGTGCCCCACCACTCACCCCCATCACATTGCCATGTTTTATCAACTGAGTTAACACTATAAAGTGCACATGGAAAGAAATGAGTAAATCTTAGTGTTTTTACTCTCTGAATTGTCTGCTTTATTTAACTAGTTGGTTATTTGCCTCCCACTGCCGCTTACTCCGTGAGAGGTAGAAACCTTGGCACCTAATCTCTGCTCTCTCCTGTGCATGCAGGACAGATGTCTCAGTAGGCACTCACTTGGTAGTTGTCGAATGAAAGCATATATGTTCACTACCGTGTCTGACAGATTAAAGATGTCCTTAAGAAATTGAAGACTCTTAAGAAAGTTCACATTTCATATCTTACTAAGACAGGGTACCATGGAAGCCTGTGGAAGAGTTTGATACGTGTGTGTTTGTATACACACATGCACACACATACCACATACAACTATGTAAGTATGCTGATTTATGATTAAAATATATTTTTATCTTTGCCTTCATCTCTTCTCCCTTGGTCCTAAACATTGATCCTGGGAACCTCAAATTAGTAAAGCACTGGGTCAGGACAACCCCAAGAAAGCATAAGAAATGCTTCGGTCACCTGGGACACTGTTGTATGCGCCGCATGAATAATCTCATTGGTGTAGCACCCTCACTTAGGAAGATCCTAAACTCAGGGCTGCTGTGGCTCCCAGCGCACATGCCTTAGACAGTGTCAGCCCACAGCGTTCTCTAATACAGCAGAGGGGAAATTTAGGAACCAAGATAGTGACACAGAATTCTTATTCTCATTCCAAGGTGTCTAATTATACCCCCCTCAAATGATAATATAATATCATAATAATGAAAGTTACATGGTTGATTGGAGTTCCAACATACTTTTGAAGTATAAATAGAAAGATAAAAATGCATCTAGTAAAATGGCTTTGAAAAATAAAAATAACATCTTTCAGAGATTTAAAGAGGTATTTAGGAAATAATGACTTAATTGTGAAAAACAATTTCAGGTTAAAAAGTTTTGATAAGATCTGGTAGATTTGGCAAACAATTTTCAGTAATATTTATAAAATGTACAGAGAGGGTCAGATCAGAAAAGAGTTTGGGAACTTCTATTTTTCTTTCCAATATCTGCTTCCAGCAATCAAGTTAGGAAAAGAATCCTTACTGTATAGTAAAATTAGCACTAATTTTAGAGTAATTAGAGATGTTGGGAGTATAACTGTGAGACTCTAAAAAGCTAATTTTTCTGGGCCTTAACACAAAATGTACTCTCATGTTTGTTTTGATAATATTCTTTAACTATTGGTAACAATTTCAGCTTAGAAAATTGTCACATAGATTTATGTCCTAAGGAATTGTTTATGAAATTTGGATCCTCCCCATTTTTATCTAGATTGGAATATGACTTGGTATTGTTTGAAGATGTTTATGGACATTTAAGTGACTTATTTCATTTTTAGTATCAATAGATTAGTAATTAAATTTCAAAAATAGTCATTTTACATCACTTAACATATAATAATTTTTTAAAAAACTAAATGTAGTTGCACATCTTTAAGAGATGAGAAATCTTCAGCTACCAGGCTGAATTTCCTCTTGATATTGTGCACGGTGTGACCCTAATGAGTGGCACTTCAGGACTCTTATTTCCTTACTTGACTCCTTTGTCTCCACACAAGGCTGAATATGTCCTAATAAATGACTGGGCACAGAATATAATAAATCAGTCTATGTGTCACCCATCATGAGTCATAGTTGCATTTTTAGAGGAATCTTCACAATTTTATCTCAAAGGAATGATTAACGAGCTGGAAATATCAGATATTTTAAATATATATAACTTTCTTTTTAGTTCTAACAAGCATATATTGAGCTCTTGCTCTGTGCCCAGAACTATTATAAATGCCAAGGAAATAACTTCTCACAGAGAAGTTATTTTCCAACTTACTATCTAGATCATGGATTCTTAACCTTGGCTCTATTGACATTTTGGTCTGAATAATTCTTTGTTGCGGAGGAGATACTTCTCCTTTGCAGTACAAAATGTTAGCAGCCCTGATGTCTACCCACTAGATGCCAAACCCTCTACTTGTAACAACAAAGAAATCTCCAGACATTGCCAAATGTCCTCTGAGGGGAAAAATGCTTCTGAGTGAGAACCATGCTCTAAATAATTTCTGTACATGTGGAATGGGCAATGATTAGAGATTTGCACAGGCCTTCTCTTAAAGGACCCTGCAAAAGGAAATGGGCATTCTAACTATTTGCGTCGCTAGTCTTGTAGGAACAATCTTAGAATTAGAGATGAGCTGGAAATTACATGAGTCACTAGGCAAAATCCTTCCTTGTTCAATTCAATCAAGCCAATTGTTAGAGGTGTTCAGGACTGGCTAAATTTATAGCTACCAGAGGCAGGAACAGACCACCTCTCCTGACTCTCACTTCAGGTTCTGCCCATTATACTTCACTGCTTCCAGGTAAAGGAGGCATTGATATTGACAGTGCGGTGCTTGGATCTATGACCTTCACCGTTTTCCTCAGGTAACCATTTTGACAAACACCACTTACTCTAGTTTCCAGGACTTACTCAACTGCAGAATGAGGCCAGGTGGACTGCCTGTCACGTATAATTCTCTCCACTCCACTGAGCGCACTTTCAGCTCTCTCTCTCCATCTTCTGTCATCCCAATAACTAGGGTGTGATTTATATTGTTCTCAGAAAGTGGCTAAATAAAAGCAAACTTTAAACAAAATTCAGTGATACTTAAATTCTAACAAATAAATTTAAGTTGTTCTTTTTGGGAAAACATCTAAAAAGCTGGCAATAAATACTTTTCACATTTTGAATAGATCTTTGCAAAACATCCTCATATTTTTAAGTATTGGTAATAAAAACAGTAATAGTCAACACTTTTCTTAAGCATTTACTAGCTTCAAGGCAGAAAGCTATCCTTGTAATATGGAAATTAACAAAGCATACTGGGAACTGATGCATCAGTAAGTCACTGAGGCAATAACACTATGTACTATGACACTATAGGTAAAGCAGTAAGAGTGTCCAGAAAAGGAGAAGAGAAAGTGGAAAACAAACATTAATCCAAATTATACTAAGTGCCAGGCATCATTCTAGGCACTGTATTATACAAACACTGTCATGTAGTCCTATAATTTGAAGTAGATATTACTTCCCACATTTACCAAAAAACAGTAGTGGGAACAATGCAAGCAAAGGTGCATGTGAAGGGAAGCAAAACAAACAAACAATAATATGCAATGTCATAACAGGTAAAGGGGAAAGATACTCCCACATAAAGTGGGAGTATCTCAGACAATTCTTGGCAAAAAGCAAATTTTGCAAGCATCAATTAAATGGATGTGGATGAAAGAATGAGTATTAGGTTGAAGCTAACTCTTAGAGACCCTTGAATGTGAAGGAAAACATTTGAATTTCATTCATTACTCAATGAGAACGAATGGAGGATTTTTAATCACAGGAGATGTGATTGGAGTTATACAGTTTATCATTCTTTTCCTGGGTCACTCTGTGGGTTTCATATATGGGCAGAGGGTTCTGCCATACTTTAAAGCCAAGTTTAGAATAATCATCATGCTCACAGACAGAAAGGGGAAGATATGTTTATTTGGTACAAATAGGATCATCATGATAAAGAAAAAGAGGAGCTATGTGTTTCTGTGTCATGTGCCCCTCTGGGTCTAGAAAGGTATGTTTCTTCTTGAGCCTGTGTTATTTCAAAGTATAGCTCACAGATAGGCAGCGTCCACATCACCTAGAAACTTGTCAAAAAGGTAAACTGTTGGGCCTACCCCATGTCTTCTGAAACTCTGGCTTTTGGGTTCAGGTATCTGTCTTCCAGTAAGACCTCTGGGTCTTCTGTTGCATGCTAAGTTTAAGAACCGTTTTTTCTAGAGCAACTTAATTTGAAACGAAATACTATTCTTTCTCCCTAGAGGACACAAACGAACAAAAATCATAAGCATTCTGCCCTTAGAAAAAAAAGGTATCCATTGCCTTAAAAACATTCAAGGAATCACAGGCAGGGTTTGAATCAGTCTTGGTTTAAGGTATAAGCTAATCATAACTAACAGCAGGAATTAAATCCAGTCTCCCTTATGCCTCAGAGAGGGCAAAACAGCCTTTTGAAAACCTTATTTGAATCCATGAATGAAGTAAATTAAAGTAGATCACACTTGTTTGATTTTTTAAATATATTGATATATTCATTAAATTTAAGAGACAGTATGATAGAATCTTTGCAGTCAAACCATCAGGATAAAGTTCCA
Source organism: Phyllostomus hastatus (assembly GCF_019186645.2). Classification (NCBI taxonomy): domain Eukaryota; kingdom Metazoa; phylum Chordata; class Mammalia; order Chiroptera; family Phyllostomidae; genus Phyllostomus; species Phyllostomus hastatus. The sequence goes on along the minus strand of NW_025334017.1, from coordinate 4,978,376 downwards.
TAACCAAAAGAAATTACAACAAACCAAAGTCCATTTCAGAGATACTTTCTGGAACACCAAAATTCCATTATCATTATAGCTCAAGCCTGAGACTTTAGCTGGAGTGGTAGCAGGGGATTTAAATCGAAAGTAATTGAACTTGAGTATTCTATATTCTTCTTTATTTTTGCTCAGATGTGACTTGATCATCTTCCACTGCAGTTCCAAATGATCAGCTTCAGTTCAGTCATTTCAGCCTTTAATCAATGCTGAACAGTACGTAACTTTCCATGAGAACTTATTTATAGTATAATATTTTATGTAATTGTGTACATTATGAACTTAACCCTTCATTTATTAAAATACAATAAATTCAGTAAGAACGAGCACTCATATCCTCAATCTATGCATATACATATGTATTTACAATAAATAAGAAATATAGTATGAAGTTAAAATTTAGAGTAGATATGTATGAAGGACCCAAGGATGAAGAAAATGGAAGGCAGGGGAGAACTGAATGTGGGAGATGGAGGGGTGGGCAGAGCAGGGGAGAGCAATGGGAGGACAACTATAATTGAAGAACAATAAAAAAAATTAAAAATAAATAAAATTTAGAGTAGAGCAAGATATTTCTAATTTTATTTATATATCCCCTTTCTGCTTCAGGTCTTACCATTGAAGTGTCTGGACATTTCTAATGATCTCTCCAGCTACATGTCTAGGATATTAAACTGGATAACTACCCTTGCCCCAAACCGAGAGTGACCCATTTAAAACAGTCCCTGTTCAACACTTTCAAAGGGAACTGCTTAAAATGGGCCATCCTGTACTAAACCATGAAATAAACTCCAAGGGAATTTGGAAGATGTCCAAGAGGTTGTATAATTTGACAGTGAAAAGAAAAAGAGTAAAAAATACATTACAGGGAATAATGTTTTTTTGAAGAAAAAAATGAGAAGAACTGGGAAATATTTCACCCAGAAATTCAATAGAGAAATATTTTCAGGAGCAGACATGCCTGTAGTTGTCTGAGGTGCATGTTCTGCTGGTCCTCGGCTCTCCAACATTGTCTGACCATGATCATCTTTATTTGTAACTATTCTGTGCATGTCCTTGGTAAACAGCAACAATGACTTCAGACTAGACCTAGGACCCAGGGTAAGGGCCGCATACAGATAAACTAGAGGAATACAGATAAGTTTTCTACAGGCCTATATTGTTGTGCCTTGGAAAGAATTTACAGGGCTCTGCTACTAAGGAAACAGACCCTTTAAAAGATGTTGGTAAAATACATTTTGATCAATCAAATCATGCTCTTTAATTAACTTACTTTTTAATATCAAAATTGTTTCCCAGGAGAAAAAAGTAAGCTGTCAAGTAATCTAATTCATATTGTCACAAAGTCCTCTGACAGAGTATGGGCCACCTACTAGCCATAAAAGAGTATCCTTTACAAAAGCCAGTTGGACATTGAAATCTTGTGTTATTTCTGTTCACACAGGATCCACTCTGCTTTGACAGGTTGCCCTTAACATTTCAACTGTAGTGGTTCCCAAACTTCTTATTTTCTAATTTCAATGATCAAATTCCATCAACTTTTAATAGTTGAACTTTCAAGATTCATTAATTTTAAAAAATATGTAACATCCAAAGGATTTAGTAATGCTACTAAAATAATTTGTATTTTATGACTATCAATAACATTTATAAAGACTTGGAAAAACTTTGTCAGCTACATCTGTAAATTTGCATATGGATGCAAACGGCTTTGCATATGGATACCTAGACCACTGCAATGACTCCAGTATGTCCTAATTTAAATTTGGGTATTACTCTATCAAGGGTAGGGCAGTAAGGGCAATTTAATGTGATGCTGAATTGATCTCTGAGGCTGAGGTCAGGTCCTGCCACCTCCTTTACCATATTACCTGTCAGAAACGAGACCTTTTTGATGAACATTGTGGAAATTTGAGATCCAAAAGAGATTGAGAGACTCTTCGGTGCTTCTCAAACTTTAATGTGTATGGATATCACTGAGTCTGTTAAAATTGAGATTCTGCTCCAGCATATCTAGGGTGGTGCCTGAGAGGTGAGGCTGAGGCTGCTGGTCCAAGGTCCACAGTTTGAGCAGCAGCAACAATTACATCATCAAACCTAAGTGTTCATCAGGAGGCAAATGCTTGGCCCCCACCCCAAAGCCATTTAATCTAATTCTTCTGGGTTGGGGTCCAAAGATTAGTATGTTTTTTCAAAACTCCCCAGGTGATTTTTACTGTGCAACCAGAGTTGAAAACCACAAAGCTACAGTTTTTCTGTGTTCTGCAAGTCACTAATCTCCAAACCTGCTATTTCTTATGAAGGAAAGATAGCAAGGTCATCCTGTTAATGAGAACCTCTAGAGGACAAAATGATGAAGGAGAGAAAGCTGCAGGCAATTTTCAACTTTGTATGGAAAAAAATAAACACTGTATAAAATAGAATTGCTGATGTCTTGAGTAGACTGCTTTAGGCTGAAGTAATTTTTGTCCCTAAGAGACAGTTTGAGGCAAGAGGATTCTCCATCAGAAGAAATGAGAAGACCCTTGGATTAATTCATTTGGCAGATATATGTTAGCGTCTTCTGTGTTCCTGGCTCTGTGCTAAGCATAAGCTTTGCAATGATGCCACAGCCATTGCCTATCATACCAGATCAAGAGCCATGCAAATATATAGCATGGTATAATCATTGTTTTGGAGGACGTATAAACAAAGTACAGGAAGAACATAGGAGAAAGTGCTCATGGATCTTCTGGTAGTATTTAGGAATGGCTTTCAAAAGACTTTCAAAGCTGAGGTTTGCAGTGTTTGGAGAAGTGAAACCCCAAAAAACAAGGAAGGCAGGCTTTCAGGGCACTGGGTGCAGCGTGATCGAAGGAAAGCACGGAGGTGAGGGTGGCAAGTTTGGGAGGTGGGAGATAATGTAAAAGTGTAAGGTGCATGATGAGAGAGGAGGCCCACCAGGTGGGCAGCAATCCCATCACAAAGGCCTATGTGCCATGTTTCAGTCATACATGTGGGTTATGTGTAAAAGATTGGAGATGATAACCTCTAGACTCCCCATTAATACAATTACTGTACAGTTGTACCATGAGGGATTTTTTTTTAGATCATGTAATTGTCTCATGTCTAACAAATTACAATTCCTCTTCCCAGTTTCTGAGTATGGATCTTTCTACATACTGTATTTGAAGACACTGAGCATATTTGGGATCCTATGAATTGACTTTGCATAAGCTTTCTGCATAAGAAACTAGGCACCAAGTTTTTGCCCTCCAGGAACTTTCCTGGTTTCATTCTAAGTAATTGCTGATTACACTAACCTGAAATGGTCCAGCAGTGTATTAGAGCATCTTATCAAGGCTGGACTAGGCGGCAGGACACGAGGTAGTTCTAATTCAGCCCCTCATACTGAACTGTCCTATGTGCTGCCTTCGTGCAGAAAATCACAGTCCTGACACCCCCTTAAATGAATTCACTGACTCTTTTATTAGATTTTAGTTGGCATCCATAGTTTTGATTCCCAGAATGGGCAGAATATTAAATATTATCACCCATGAACATCTCAGCACAAATATATGGACAAAATTAGCAAGTCTTTCACCTAAGTTGGCCTGAAAAAGCCAGGAAGTTAAACATGTCTGATTGGACATACACTCAGTGCTTGGGGCATTTCTACACAGTGCTTGGTGAAGTAGGTGACTCCAAGAGGAATAAGCCACTGAGCGTGTAGGAAATAGGGGAGCAGGGGAAACACAAAGGGTTGAGAAGTGGGGGTGGGGGCAGACCTCAGAGGAAAGACTTCGAGCTGACCGGTCCTCTCAGGGGTTCCAGCAGCTTGGTCCTTCTCGCGTCTGCAGAAGAGCGCTAGGCCTTGAACATCAGAGTGTAGTTACAAAGAGAAACTTACACTTCCATCGCTGCAGACTGAAGGAATTTCATGTTATCCGAGACAATCACAAATAGCGTTGCCAGAAGAGCCAAAAACTGTTGGTTGTTTTTTGAGGTGTTTTTTTTTTTCATAATCTCATGCCAGGCAAAAGAGGGACATAAGCAAATATTTTTATATTTTGAAAAGGATGTTTGATTTTATAACATCTTGAAGGAAAGAAAGCAAACAAGCCTGGCTAATGCCTTTTAAAAAGAGAGAATATGTTTTTCCTAGTTAACGACAAAGATTTCACTGAGATGGGGAAAAAAATGGAGCGTTTATAAAAATGTTGATGTAGATATAATTAGATCCATTTTAGGACCAAAAGTTTTATGCAGAAACTGACAGAAGGATACACAATAATTATAGTTTCCTGACAAGCTGAATAGAGTTTTCTTTTTTTATCTTATGGTTTTAGAAAACCAAACTGTAAATAAATATGCAGTTTGACAGATTGTAATTGCGATCAGCACGGCGTCTTTTCATTTAATCAGATGGTGTTATTAAAATGGGGTTACAATTAAACATTTTACAATGTGACGTCGAACTCCATTAAAATTCTCAGCAAACAGCAATTTACATCCGATGTTTCAGCATCCTTTTCTATTTGCAGAAATGTTATTGGCTGTGACCTTCTACTGGATGGGTGTCTGTTTATTTTTTTTATTTTTTCTCCTTACTTTGATAAATGATATTGAGCAGCCACTTTCTTTTTCTCCTTGCACAACCAAGATATTAGTGTTGCATGTTCTTCTTGAATTATTGTGACCCTTACCATACAAGGATTGGACCAAACAGAAGGTTTAAAAAAGCATGTTTACTTGACAGGAAATTCATTTTCTCTGTTTATATAATAGTCATCCCTATCAACTTCAAATTCATATTGAACTTACAGTTAAATTTGTTTCAGGGGAAGATTAATAGGAAGCTTTTGCTAAGTGTAAATATCAGTTAATATTTTATATTCCCTAGAAAAGTACATCCTTAAACAAAGAATGAAAAGGTGTAAAATTGAATTTGACAGTAATTAAAAGGAAAATGGCCTTAAAATGCTGGCAGGGCGAAATTATGCGGTGCTCTACTCTTTCTGCTCAATCTGTGGTATGATTGTGACAAAACATCTCCTGATCTTCATAAAGAACATTCAGAAATATGACTAAACATTGCCATAGGCTCAGAAGCAGATGATAAGATAATGGAACACAGTAGAAAAGGGAATCCAAATTGCAACTCTACACTTTTGACAGTACAAAGGAATAATGCAAGTCGTTGTGTACATCGTGAACTTGAACAGTGCAATCACTGGAAATCTATCCACACACAAAGCATAAAACTTGGATTCATTTACAGAAAAAAAAAAGCAAATTCAGCAAAGTCTATGTTGACTGAAGTGTTTCCACCTGTACGTCGTATCCAGCCAAGAAGAGTTTACTGATAATGACCTCGGTCACCCTCTAATAGCACAAGTACTGGATGTAGTTTTTTATTTTCAAAACAAAGAAAAAGTTCTCTAGTAAATTGCAATCAAAGGTTTTTCCAAAGGACTCCTTTCAAATTAGAAAAGTTTCGAATGGGGAACTTTGCCTGTCTACGGAAGAAAGGAGAAAACATTTTAGAAAAGTAGTCATCTGACTAATAAACATAATTGTTCCCCTTTAGTAGGGAAATAAAATAATTTGAAGTTATTCAATGGCCAATTATCTAATTTTGCATGATAGAGATTTTATTTCACAGTCACCTGTTGCCTGCCTTCCAGCCACTTGGTTGTCATATCGCTTATCAGTAGGTACCACTTCAGCAGGGTGAAAGGGGCTTAAAAATCAAACCTGTCCATTCTTCCAGAGCTGTGAAGTGACTTGATATTTAGTCAACTCCTTCCCCGTTTTACAGATGGAAAAGCCTCATTTCTGGGAAGTTAGAAGATCATACAGCTCATTCACAGAAAAACAGGAATGAGGACCAGATTTGGACACTGAGCCTTGCTCCATTCCATTTATTATTCAGATTTGGTTATTTTTATTTATCCATCAATAAACATTTATTGAGCTCCTACTATGTGGCAGGCTTGTTGAAGTCATAGCTTGTGGAGACTTTGAGTATTATCAGCCAATGAAATGTGGGAAAATAAAAAGTAGAAAATAGGGTCATTCCCATGGTTAGACCTCTGCCAGCACTGCTTAACAGTTTTAAAAAAACACGGGAGTGATTGTTGAAGTACAGCTATTGTATTGTTATATGTGAGCCTGCCAGGAATCTACTGGCAGAACTCATCATTTTGTTTCAATAGAATGCCAGTAAATGCCATTTCCCAGGGCCTGCCAGAGCTCGACCACAGGCGGAAATGGTCCTTCTATCCCCAAAAGGCTGTTGAAGTTGAGAGAAATAATAAATGTAAAAGTGCCTCATTGTAACCTGGAAAACCTCTAAATAATCTAACAGCAAACATTGATTGTGCCCCCTACTTAGAACTAAAGCTCTGAGCTTTAGTAGCACATATAGCAGGAAACAAAATAAATATATATGATATATAAATAAATAAATAAATATTGTCCATACTATTTGGGTGTTTCCAGTATAGGACAAAAGACAAATATTAAACATGCATACAAATAAAATAATACGTTTAACAATGTAAAAGCATTTTGTAAGTTGTTATAGTGGAGCATCTGTGAATCCAGAATTTTAGTATCTTTCTTAGCAAAACCATTCAAATCAATGTACTTGACTGTCTTTCTCACTGGAACACACCGTATATCTCTTTATAAAGCATGATCTGAGCCATGTTTTTTAAACACACATTCTTACTCCATTGCTAAAAGTTCAGTATTACTAGCATGGGTCATTTTGGTACTGCTTACTCATCTAACCTCTGCAACCAGGAATGTGAAAATATATTTTATTAGGAATATACATAAAACACAATAGCATCGTGAAATGAGCCCTGGGTGATAAGGCCAGGGCCCAGGGTAAGAATTCTGGATCTGATATCTTATATTTATGTAACTTGGAGCCATCCATTAATTAAATATCTCCATGTCCACATGATAGGCCGTGGATAATATATGTGAACTCATTAGCAATTCAGTTTTTTCCTGCAAAAAAAGGATACAAGATGAGATGATCCCTGAGGTCACTTCCTGCCCACAAATCCTATATTTACTATGTACCCCAATTTAATGAGACTTTTAGTAATGTAAATATTAGCCCATATTCAAAAAGATCCCTTATTAAACTTGGAAAGCGAAGAAGAATATTCCCGGAATTGATGGAAAACCCCACCTGAGTCCAATTCTAAACAGCATTGGGGGGAATGCGCAGCTGTTTACCAGTGCAGAGAAAAGCTATATCTGAATTTTGGATGAGAAGTGAAAAATACCTTATCCAGTTGAAACTACAGAGGGAATTTAGATAGGATGTAATTACGCAGTTGGAATCTATCCAGAAGCTTTTGACTAACCCGCCTCCTTCTACAAGAAGTACATTTGCCCTGGGATCTTTTAATGACAGCATGTGATCAAGACCCTCCATTTTAACGCCCCATCAAAAACAAGAGTCCACTACGCATTTGCAATATAGTAAATTCCCTTTGCACCCATCTTGGAACATTTGTTTAATACTGTGTTTCATCAGCACCAGTTCTTACAGAACGTGTCTTCCCTCTTCCCCGCAGGGTCTCTAGTCTCACTCTGGCTTCATTCTGCTATTCGTAATCCTCTGATCAGTACCTGCATGAACCATGTGAATCCTATGTGCTCAGTTAGTGCTTTTCGTAAAAGGTTATGCTTCATTCAAAGACACGATTTTTTCAAAAAGTAAACAGTATTTTTTTAGGACGGCTACTTTCATTTTCATGCTCCGGACTGGGCCTCCAGCCAGCAGTCAGTGAGAACAGAGGGTGATACAAAGTCGTTTTAAAGCTTTGTAACAGAGGTGACACTTAACCAAGAGCTAGTAGAGCAGGCATTATTCTAAGCAAGAGGGTACTGAGGAGAGTTCATAGGCATTCATGAAAAGATTGCTGGATTTTCAAACACTCACAAAAAATATTCGGCATCATTTTAGGCAGAAGGATGAAATGGGGAAGAAACAAAGAGCCACATTTTACTGTTAGGCAGTAGATGTAATTCATGCAGCTAGCGAAAGAAAAATGAATTTAAATAATCCAAATGACCAGAGGACAGAAATATATATATCCCATTTTTGACAAAATAATATGATCAACTAGCTCATCTTTCCAGACAACATGTAAGATGTATCTGTGTAATAAAAGTTCCCTGATGCAAAATGAAACCTAATGCAATACCCACAAATTCTAGATTTGGCGAAGACTTAAGATTTAACATTCTTTTCTCAGCCTGGGCTTGTGTCCCAAACTCAGTGCTTCTATCACCATCACCCATTTTCCAAGCCTCCAATTCAGAGGTCTGGGAGAGCCAACAAGTTAGGAACCCCTTACAACTGCCACCAATTAAGAAGCACGGGTTTGGTTCTACATACAGACGAGCAGTTGAAATGCTCGTTTTGTATTCATGCGCAAAGACTGAGGCATGGATGGGTTAGTTTCTTTTTGTTTCCAGTTCACAAACTGATGGTGACCAGTAAGGAAATGCAACAAGGAAAAGGTAAAAGTGGCATCTATCAAGAAAGGCCTGTTATTTTTGCACTGAAAAAATTATATTCCCCATATTGAGGAGAAAAGAGAAAAAAAATTCTCTCATTGTAATGGTGATTGCCCTGGGTTGAAACCCTAGATTTATTTTGAACATAAGATGAATCTACATGTAAAAATATAGAGATAAGTTGCTATTATTAGAAAAATTAAAATAATGTTTAGAATTAAACCAAAATAGTATGTTGTAAATAAATATAAGTACATTAATATATAATACCTTTTCCATTTTACAAGAGCATGAAAAGTATACGTGGCTCACTCTCAATCTTAGTTAATAAAGTTTGGACACATGAATATCACTGACATATGTATATCTGATTAAGAAGGTGGCCTGGATTCTCTTAAAGCTTGTAGTACATCCTGTCTATTGTTGTGTTTCCATATTTAAGCTTGTACATACCACATGTTTATAAACCATCCTGATCAAGCTTGAACCAGCTTGATTACTTTTGATTTGTGCTGTAAGATTTCTTCATTCTTCCTGGAAGTTTCAAGACATTTTCCTCTAAACCTATTCTTTCTTTCTTTAGATTTATTTACTACCTTTAGAAGTAGAAAAGTCCAATTTCAATCATGTTTGAAATAACTCATTTTAGACAAGTACGTGCTGCTATGCTTACAAAACATATATGAGTGGAATATGCAATTACTACAACTCAGTTTCCTGGCACAGAAACATTTCAGCATTATAGCATTACAGAAATAGAATGACATGCATAATGAAAGATTTCAAGATTCACCCAAGGCATTTATTCTCTTCACCTTAATGTTCTCAGCAGTAGCATAGTATCCATTAAAAGGTACTATGAATTATGGTTGCCTAGCAACAGGAAGGAGCTTGTAACAGCACCAAAGAATGAAATGGCTGGTTGATAAAATGAATTTTCTCTGAGCATTAGCCTGTTGAAACTGCCTTTTCTTGTGGAACATAAAGTGCATTTATTTGTCTCATGCATTTTTTATTAGAAAATTATTTGAGTTCCAGGGACTTGAATCGTTTTGCTACAGGAGATATTTGATTTTAATGTGTTGTACTAAAATAAGTAATAAAAGACACTTTCTTCAAAGCAAAGTCACCAAACAATCCTGTGTGAATTTTTGAAGGAAGGAATAAAATATTTGATAAGCTATTCCATTACTGGTTTCTAATTAAAAATGGCCTTAGATAGGGCTCAAAATTCTACTAATCCTATAAAAAGTATAACGTTAAAATAGTGGATTCTTCTTGGTTATACGAAGGATAGAAACATTCTGTTGACAATGAAATACAAGAGGAGAATTTTTTAAATTTTATTCTTTGCTATTGGTTTCTAAACACTTATTTCAACAAAGGTGTAGTTACCAAGAACTCTACCAATTATACATTATCTTCAATTTATTTTATTTTATTGTGCTGTTTCAAACACTTTCATTCCTAGGCTGCCTTTTTTTGCAACGATCAAATTAATGTATAGCATTGCCTTGCAGGTCTCTTGACCCAACAAATACACTCAGATGACATAAATAAATGGTGCCAGCAGCTACTAAAATGGTGCCAGCAGCATATTTGAAATTATTATTTTGTGTGAGCATTTTTTCAATTTAAAGCAAATCAGATCTTCTGCTTAGATTCAGAAACACTGTTTGTAAACAACCCAAAATTGAAAAGGTTAAAAACAGCTTAGAGCAGAAACTATTAAAATGAGAGCTCATATACATGGTTTATGATTTTCTTTTGTCTACTCATTTTTCTCCATTTCTATATTATCATTATATGTATCCAGAATATTTTATATACTATATTTACCTTGCTGTGCAAAATATAGTATCATATGTGTTCCTCTACTTATGTACAGATAGAAGTTATATCACTTAAATGCCAAGCATTACATTTGTAATCACCATTTTGTATAATATATTGCTCTGGCTGTTCAGTGCATGGTTCATTTTTATGACAACATAATCTCTGGTTGAAAAAAGAGTTATGTTGGGCCAATGTTTATTTCACTGGGTGAATAGTAGAGACTCCTTTGTCCTTAAGTAGCTATTCAGTTCAATCCTGGCCCAGAGCTGATAGTTATAGGAGGGAGCATCAAATGGAAATGTTATTGATCACCGTAAATGGAAAGAATTTTATACAGAATAATTACTCATACAGATAGTAACGTGAGGACCAGCTCTTAAAATGACCATCTTGGCACAATCTTTATAATCCAACTAAAAAAGAACATTGAAATTATATTTGTTGAAACAGATCAATGTAGGCAAACAAGTTTGTGATTTCCGCCAATAACACTCATTGATAGTATTTTCTCTGGAGCCTGAATTTCCAACTGATAGTCTATGTGTTTAGTTTATATTATTCCTTGAACCAAAATTAGGAGCATATTATTTCCCTTTTTGTGGATTTCCTTATTGGCCCAGTTTTCTGTTTTCAAGGTTGTGAAGTTCCCATCTGAGCACTCTGCCACCACTGTGTGCGAGACCCAGGTACAATGTTACCTGAGCCAGTCTCAAAGCACTTATCAGAAGAGATAGAATTAACATCTTTTCAAAATTCTTTGGTGTCTGAAGCCCAGGTTCACACCAAAAATTGAAAAACGAGAGTGTCGACCTATATTGATTATTCGTGTTTTTCCTAAAATGATTGTGAGAGCTGGTTTTCCCTCGTAGAGAGTAAGAAGCTTATACTAGTTAGTGGGAGGTAATGGTTGTGTTAGCCTCTACCTTACAGCTTTTTGTAGCTTGCAAAGAACTTTCCTTTACATGATCTCTTTAGATTTTCACAAGCACCTTGTGATATAAATAGGACAGGAGCTGTCATTAGAAAAGGCAGAGCTTACTGCCAAGAGCACAAGACTTGGAGTGACAAGAACAGTGTTTAGATCAGGGCTGCCCCTTAACTATGTCTCCTTGGCCAAGTCCCTGGACCCTTCAGAGCCTTGATTTGCTCTAAAGGAAATGATATTACTTCCCCTGGAGAATTAATGTCAAAATTAAATGTGTGAAAGTATCTAGCATGTAATAAATACTAAATAAATGAGAATAAAATCTAAATCTAAAAGATTGGTTTGCAATATTGAGCCTTAAAGGATGCAAGCAACTTCCCTAGGTTAAGCAGCTACAAAAGCATAGATGGGTTTGCACACCTCTGACACCTGCTCTGAGTGCTAGCAGATTTCACCCCAAGAGTTTCCACTGCAAAGGAATCACATAAAGAAACTGAATAAGGTGATGAAGGGACTCAAACAAAAGTGTGAGCACAAGTGCTTCTGTTACTCACTGGGGTGAGCCCAAATGCTGACTATCCCCCTGAACCAAAGACCTGTCTCCTAGGCTCACTGCTTGCACCTCCTGAAACTTTTTGGCATGATGCTTTGTTACTAAATTCCAAATACATTACACTTAGGAACACTATGACTTGCTTTCCAAAATCAGAAGTTTTGTAGAATAAATATTGCCTTGATTTTTAATGCATTAACAGTTACATTACAAGTTAATTATATCCTATTGGAACTAAAATATATGTTGTTCACCCTCACTAAAGATAAAAGAACACTGCTGTGAGAGGTGAGAGCCTTCTTTTTAAGGGTACATAGGAGTAATAAAACATATGAATAAATCAAACCTTAACCACTGCTAATATTTTGCAAAGGTGTAAATTAAAACTCCAGAGCTTGACTGGTTTGATTAACAATGAATTTAGTGCAGCAGAATCTCACTTGAACATAAAACTATTATGCTCATAATAATCCTATGTAGTTATTAGAGAGCCAAATTGAAATGCTTTCTGATATTTGCATAGAATTATGAGATACATTCTGTGTGTATTTACCATGTGCTCACTGGCTAAAAGATTCTTAATCGAGAAAGGTGCCTGAAATTATTTGTATGTTTATATAAAATAGATTATCAAAATGTTATGATGTTGCTGTAGTTTAGGACCCCATTATTGGCTTATCTTGTGATTATGGGAAGCTAGTAGTAAATGTAAAATAAATATTTACTGCAAAATTATTTAATTTAAAAAATGTTTTCTTCGTAGAAGCTATCAGGAGTTAGCCAATCTTTTGACAGATTGCCAGGCCACTAGTAGAATAATAAAAAAAAAATGTAGAAATATCCAGGGTAAGAGGGCAAACAGGATTTATCATTCATGAAAATTACATTTATGGTTCAACCACAATTGTTACTGACTCACGTATATAGGATGTGTTAAAAAAAAAAGACTCTATTTAAATGAAATCGCACTTCTACCACCATCTATGAAAAAGTGGCAGAATCTAACATTTTAGTCTTGGAATGACTGTAGCCTCATGAATATTCCATCACTGACAGTTGCCAGGATTTTCAAGTAAGCAACAACAGAAGGTTAAAAAAAGCAGAGAACACATTACTGAGTTTTAGTTGATGTTACAGTTTGATTTTGAGCAAAAATTTCTCCATACAATGGGTTCCCATGATGCCTATGGTTAACATATTTATAATATGTAGCTTATATCCTCCTGAATGTGTTCTAAACCCACCATCTACACAGGGTATTGTTTATTTAGCATGTTAATTTATTCTACAGTATCCAGGAATTCTACACCCAAATTCCTGAATTCTGCCATCCAGATAAAGTCATAGCAAGAGTAAGTTAAATATTAATTTAAAATAAAATAAACATGTTTACAGGGTATGATGCAAGTGATAATTAGTAAAATTGGTGGTCATGATCTTGGAGAAGCAGGATTATTTCATTGAGGTGAATTTTGCTTCTAGAACTTTCTGCCCTAAAAAGATGTTTTATAAACTTGGATATAAATGCCCTGATATTTCAGTCCATTAGTGGTGATAACTAGAAGGCTCATAATAATTATTACAAATATGTATTACGTCCTGGCTGGCATAGCTCAGTGGATTGAGCGTGGGCTGTGAACCGAAGCATCGCAGGTTCAATTCCCAGTCAGGGCACATGCCTGGGTTGTAGGCCACAGCCCCCAATAACCACACATTGATGTTTCTCTCTCTCTCTTTCTCCCTCCCTTCCCTCTCTAAAAATAAATAAATAAAATCTTTTAAAAAATACAATATGTATTACAAATGCCTGCAGGGTAAAAGAATTGCAGAATTTCAGAGCTATAGTCCAGGAAAAGAAATGACCAACTGACAAGTAAAAGACCAAGTTGTCTTACTTGCCTTTCTGCTACTTGAGGCAGAATACATGTCTGATCCCTAATTCAGGAATGTGTTGCAATAATAAATCTCAGCATTTCTTCCTGTATGATGCACAAGAGTAATAATGGGTTTCTTGCCTATTCTTATGCAAGTTATCATGTGGTTCATGCTGGGTAATAGTACTAAGCCCAGCCTATTATAGAGACAAAAAATACTGAAATGGCAGTACTTAAAGTAAAAAAGGATTTTCAAAACATTAGGATATGATGGTATGCAGAAAGCCAGCTCAAGGAAAGTGACATTATTACTGGAGGCTCACTAGCAGAGCCACCCTCCCCAAGCTGGACGTGACATCTCCTCCTGTCACCTGAGCCTCACAGTGAGCAGGCTAAAGCTTGACTACTCTGTCTGTATCATGCCAGGGAGGGTCCACCCACGTTTTGACATACCAAACACAGGAAACAGTGACATTTAGTGAATCGATGTCACATAAACGTTAGAAATCTTACCAATATTGCCCTCCCCAAAAAGGTGACAAAGGAGGGATAAAAAGTCTAACATTTATTGACTGTTCCATCAAATACTTTTGAAGATGATCTGGATGTATAACTAAAGGCCCTTCTACATCACGTACTGTGGGTCCGATTCTGGAAGCTTTATAGATGCATTATAGTATTTAATATTAATAACATCTCTCTGAGGTAGATACTGAACCCCTATGTCTATAGACAGAGAAACTAAGGCTCAGAGGAATGAAATAACGCAAAAATTAAAACCTAGTGTGCCTCTCCATCAATCTTTCTAGAGCCGCCTCAGCCAGAGCCATTTGCTGTGTTGTGAAGAACAAATGGGATTGTGACATCGTCCTGTATAGAATACTTGCTGATGAGAAGCCTAGGACTGTGGCCCACAGAGTAAAGCAGATTCTAGTACTTTTTGAGTCAGGTGAAACTCAGTCAAATCAGATTTTGGTTTAGACATACAAAGAACAAAACTCTATATATAAGGCTAAACTTCATACACAGGATTATCAGGAGTTGAGTGGTAAGAACTGACATGCTGAATCACTAGTGTCCTATAGGACTTAATGTCTCTTCCAAGTTCTTTCCTACTTATCTGTACAACTTTTTTTGTTTTTTATTTTTATATATTTATACAAAAATAGATGATATAATAAATGCTTTATATATTTATGTGTATAAACTATCTTATGCATAAAAACTATAATCTTTTTGGTTGTGGAACTAGGCTGTTTATTTGTTTGTTTGTTTGTTTGTTTTCCAAAGGCTAATCTTATTTTAAAAATAAAAGATTGCTTGACTAGAATCTAATATGAGTGTATGTAATCAGCACCTTAAAATAATCAGAATTATTAAAATTACATATATTAGGAAAGGTAAATTATTAGTAAATAATAACAGTCATTCCTTTAAGAATGCATTATTACATCAACACTGACATTAATTTATCTCATTCTTCTACTTTTAAAAAGTCAATATCAATAAAGTGGGACAATCCCAGACATAAAGCTATAGAACCTCTATGTTTAAAGATCAACTGAACTTCTAAGAGCCTTTATTAATTAATCTGCAATGTGGGAATAATATAACTAAATGCCACAATGTTTCTGAAGTAGCTGCACAAATCACTGTGTAAGGTTGGCAATCAGTAAAATTCTGAGTCCAGATCTGACCCATTGGCTGGTGGCAGGGCAAGGCTTTCAGCTTTCAAGGGAATTTTGAATTGTGGTCATCATGCTATTATTTCAAAGCACACAAGTGCTATTTGGTAAGGTTTGAACATAATTAAAAACAAAGGGGAGCATTCTTACAAATCAAATTTTCAATAAGCTAAAGGGCAACCGATTTTACTCTAATGAATACTATTTATATTCAGTTATAAAGTGATCCTTATTATTTTTTTATTAAACTTATTGGGGTGACATTGGTTAACAAGATTATATAGGTTTCAAGTGTACAATTATATGATAAATAATCTGTATATTGCATTATATGGCCACTAGCTCACGTCACATCTCCTGCCATCACTATGTATTTGATCCCCTTATCCTTTACTATTCCCCCCCTTCCCTTTGGTAACCCTCACACCTTTGTGTCTAAAGCGAGTTTTTGTCTCACTTGCTCATTTATGGCTTTTAGGTTTATCACCCAAGTATAAGTGAAATCTTACGGTTCTTAATTTTTTCTGTCTGACTTATTTCACTTAGCATGATATTCTTAAGATCTATCCATGTTGTCACAAATGGCAGTATTTCATATTTTCTTATGGCTGAATAGTATTCCATTGTGTATATATGTACCACAGCTTCTTTCTTACATGACAATAATACATTAGTTTGTAAAGGGCAAGTGAATGTCTTTCATCCGCTAACTAAGATAGCTTTAAAAAAATATTTATTTATTTTTAAAGAGAAGGCAAGGCAGGGAGAAAGACAGGAGAAACAGAGGGAGGGAAACATTGATATGAGAGAGAAATATCCATGTGGGAGAGAAACATCAATTTCTCTCTGTGTGCCCCGACCAGGGACAAACTCACAACACAGACATTGCCCTGACTGGGAATCGAACCAGCCACCTTTTGCTTTTCAGGACGATGCCCAACCAACTGAACCACACTAGTCAGGGCATAGGATAACTTTTCATTTTTACCCATTAACTATGAAGCAAAGCATATTTTGAAGTCTCTACTTCATGTAGAGACTTCATTCTGATAGTTTTCACATTTACACCTTAAATTCTGATATTTAATTTTTCATTCTGATAGTTTTCACATTTACACCTTAAACAACCTTAAGGAAAGCCTAATGGTCAATTGTCTCTTGAAGTAAAGTGTTTGAAAACTTTTGTAACTTTCTGCCAAGTAAAACAGACTTAGTCTTATAGTAATTGCAATAAACATGTGACAAATTAAAGGAAAAATTTATATAAACATGTACTGAACATAGTTATGGGCTCTAGATGTTATAATTACATTTTGTTTGGAAAATATGTTGAAAACACTATTTCTAGGAAGTATAATGCATGTCACCTAGGTCCTGTGCAATAGCGAAGGTCATCTGGTATCGGGAACAGGCATTAAGTTCAAAAAATAAAGAGATGATATCTTTGGGGAAAAAAATATCTTCTTCTAGCCAGCCAAAGATGAAAAATGAAGTTGTTCAGAACTCAGTTTTCTGAGTATTTATAACACCATATGTGTGTGTGATTTGGGGCAATTTGAAGGATAAGTCTAGATACCCATGCAAAATTATGACTTTACAAAATTACTACAGACACAAACCAGTTAGATTTCTGGGCTAAATGGTAATTGGAGTACTTATACTTTATTTGACCTGAAGTATGTGGTGTTGGACCAACAAATTCATCTGCTTCTAGTGATCTAAGACTAAGTAGTTCCATAGTTCTGTAATGTTTTATATTATGGTTGCTTACATCTTTGTTATTCTAATGTTTTGTCCACACAGTTGCTTCCACTCTCCTGAACAATAAGGTGTATCACACAGAGCCCAATTAATGCAGAAATGAGGCTAAAAATAATAAGAAGTTGATTCCTGATATAGTACTTCTCTAAAGACCACCATGTGGGAGCAATACAATTCATATATCTGAATCAAATGTAATAGTTTTAGAGATTTTGCATTATTTCTCCATTAACTCAGTGCTTTATTTTTAAAAATTTTTTATTTAGTTGTTGTTCAAGTGCAGTTTTCTTTTACTCCCATCCCAGCCAACCCCCCACCAGGCCTCCCCACCTCTCTCCCATTTCCACCCCCTCTAGTTTTTGTCCATGTGTCCTTTACACTTGTTCCTGTAAATCCTTCCCCTTTTCCCCTGAAATTCCCTCCCCTCCCTTCTTTGGTCAGCCTGTTCTCTAACTCAGTGCTTTAAATGCTGCACTGGCAGAGTTACTGTGGCCATGACACATTTAAAGGAGCCCAAAGCCTCATGCATTCCTTTTTCATCTGTTTTAGATGCAGTATAGGTAACGCCCTTCCTGTCTTTATAATCCAAATCAGTTTCAATCTATTATCAGGGCAGTGCAAGTTTATTTTGTTTATTTTAACCATTACAGTGCCCACTAGAAAAATACAACCATCAAAAAACCACCAGGAAACACAGTTTTCTTGTAAGTGAAGAAGAAACTGTCTCATTAATATCCCTCTCTCTGTTTCTCTCTGTCTCTCTCTATGTCCTCACATCTGCCTCCTTCCTAACTTTCCACATTCTGGAATTGAATCTCTCATTGTGAGGCTGCCCCACCTTACACTGAAGCATCCATAAATTGAAGAAGCAATGAGACCCAAAATGCTAGCGTATATAATGGCTTTCAGCATAGTGTGTCTCTGATATATAGAAAGTAGAGTTATGCAATTATACCAACAGTTAAGTTGGTGGAATTTATGGAAAACTTGGTGAGTCAGCTCTTTAGAAATGACTCCCACCCAGGAACGAAGCTTTCTCCTCTATCACACGTTATCAGCCTCATTGTCTAATTTCACCCCAGGTGGGCTAAGAATGCAGATGCTTTAGATGCAAGTTTAGATGCAGATACTGCAGGGCAGAAACTGGGTGGTATCACAAGGGGGCCGACGTGCATAGTTAAAGACCATAGCTAACCACAGCCCTTTGTGGAACACTATTTGTCCAAAACAAAGAGCCTAGACCCTTCCCAGCGCAAAAGAGCAACACAAAATGTAGAGTTGTTCCTATATTTTAAATCATGTTCAGTTGCAAGCCTCCCCATCTCTCTTAAGTCCCCAGCTGTTCAGTTCAACACAGCTTAACTTCCACTTCATGAAGAAGTCATATTTAACTAACAAAAACTTTCCCAGCTTCTCCCTTCCCCATGCTAAGGGTACTCTATGTTGTCACCTGTTTCCCTAGGCAGGCATGGATAGAGAGGGTATCAGGAGTAAAGGTCGGGACTCCGTGGGTGGGAACTCCCCTCACCATCCACCAGTCTGCCAGGTGGGGAAGTTTCCACAGCTCTCCTTGCCTTGGTTCTCCCAAAACTGTATGTTACACAAAGCTCACAGCATGACGTGTTATTTCCCTTATTATTCCTTCCCCTTGGATCCTGAGGAATCAGCTGTTCCCTCTTTATTTTTCTTTTTAGATTAACGTGTCTAAATGGTTATATGTCAATTATACTCAGGAAATCTGGGTGGGGGGGCATGTCTAAATGTATGCTTGGCCCTCCAAGACTCCTCTTTATTTGTAAATATTGAGTGTCTAACTGGGCTGACCTCCTTTCATCTACAAACATGTTAGGTCCCTTATTTTCTTAGAAGACAATTAACAACTCTTCCTAAAAATTATTTTTTACTAAAGCATTGGCCCCTTTCTCCCCTCTTCTTCACAACCCTAAATCTGAAGGCGACCTCTACTTCTGTGAATTGCTGGAGACCATTGGTCTCGCTTTTCTCCCGTCGTGACCTCGGTTTGCTCACCCATGAAATCCAAGAGAGGGAGAAGAGGAAGGAAAGATTTTAGAGATCAGTCTGTTTAAGGGAACAAAATACATTGATCTCTCAGGTTCTTTCCTCCTGGGGTGTGGTTGTGTGACTCCGTGCCTTGATACCTGCCCATCTCCCCTGCCAGATTGCAATGAACACCCCCCAAGATTCTGCTTCTCTGTGTCTGCATTGCTGTGATCTCAACAGTTTCCACCACCACCCCATTTGGGGGATTGACACATCTGTGTCTCCCACGCTACTCTCATTTTCGACCTCTAATTCCATGACTTCAAATACCTCATGAACACCCCTCCAGGGTTTTCTGCTAACACCTCAAATTTAACAACTTCCTCACTACACCTGGTCCCTCCTCTTAACTCCACCCATGCCACTACTGTTCTCCTGGTTACCGAGATCTAAGCCTTCCTGTCATCAATTTCCATTCAGTGATCTCCAAAGCCTATTTCTGTCTCTACAGCATCTCTCCCGTTATTTCTTCTTGTGCATTCCAAGTGCCGGCACCCCAATGTAAAACATTAATAACAAATCCAAGCAAGAGAAAGTGAGAGGTTATCTCTCATTTAGACGAATGTTAAGGTCCTAAAATGTTTCTTTTTCTTCCACTCCTTTATGCACAAATTACCAGAATATTTCTTTTAAGACATAGTTTTTAATTATAACATTTCAGTGCTCTGAAATCTTTGATGGATTCTTCATTGCTCATTAAATAAAAGACATACTCCTTGGGCAGGGCTACCATCATATGGTATGTACCCCTTGGATTCAGCTGTCTGTTGGCTGGCCCAGTGCTCCCTGCAGCTATGTGACATAATGGCCCTCTCTTCCCTATGGTCTTTAATCAAGCATCACCCATCTCCTGTTACAGCCTTATTTCTCTTTATTCTCAACCTGTTCCCTATGTAGCCAAAAAAATTAAGCACTGCCATTTTATGAATAGCTTCTAAAGTTTGCTGCCTACCTGAAATTAATTCTACTTGGAATATTCCATTTTTCTCATCTCTGCTTACTAAAATTCTACCCACCTTTCAAAATTCAGTTTAATACACTTTTAAGTGAATATAGTCTATCTCCTACCATTGTCCATGTACAACATTGTGGATGCCCTCAATGACTTTCTGCCTCATTCTGCTCTTACTAGTTGATGTGTGTTTTAGGGCCTCTACAATATTATAAGCTCTCTGAATATTTTAGCTACACTAGATTCCTCTTCAAATTCTCCTCAATGTAAAATACCAACCATATTTTGTACATAATGACTCATTTATTGAATGAATTGATGTATTGTCAGATATATCTTATTTTTAATTGACCCTCCCAAAAAGATGAATATCAAAATCATGGACATAAAGTGTTTTATACAATATTCAAAATTATTACATTTATCTCATTTTCTACTAACATAATTTTAAAAAATATTTTTCTATTTTTACACCCAGCCTTTGGTGGTGAATAATACATATCCATCTGTTAAAGTGTGAGTCATATGTCGTAACATATATAGCCTCCAAAAATTTTAAATTGGAAGCTTTGTTTTCATAATGCTAAGAGATCACTTTAGTCATAGTTTGAATTTTGAACTTTTGGCAACTAATAATGTACCTCTAGTTGATTTTGAAATACACATTTAGCAATATTAATTAAAGTGAATGCAAGATATCTGAACATTGGTATTTTACTGTGCCGATTTTTTTGAATAGAGCAATTCACTTCTAAAATCATGGCTTCTATCAAATAAGCTCCCTTTTAAGAGGTAAAATTTTATATCAGAATATATACAAAAGATCCATCTATTGCTGATGAACTTTTTTCATAGTATTATCATTTTTATTGTCATTACCCTTTTTAAATTTGTTTGAATTAGCAATAGGTTCTGATGATTTAATATCAGAAAGTATCCCCTTTTTATCTTATATCTTACCATTTCTGTCCCAACCACCAAAACAGGTAACCACTGACTGTGCTATCTCCTTTCAAAGTTTTTAGATTCTTATTATCTTCCCTACTTTTTCTTTTTACAAAAGATAAGTACTATTCCACTTCTTTCTTTTTTCACTTGGAGATCTTCCATATGAGGATGCTCTTCCATATGAGCTGCTTTATTCCTTTTTGTCTTTTCATAGTGTTCCATTTTGTACATGCTTCATAATTCAGTTAACTAATCTCCTATTGCAAAGTATTTTGTTTTCTTTTTTTTTGTATTGCAAACAATGCTGCAATATAGAACCTTGTATAGATATTTTACATGCATGTAAGTGCAGTGGAATTTCTCAGTAAAAATGTATATGCATTTGTAATTTAATGACTATGCCAAATTGCACTCTACACATGTTGTACTAATTTAGAATGTCATTACCTAGATATGGGAGTGTCTGCTTTCCTTAGCTCTGTCAAACTTTGGATTTTGACCAATCTGATAAGTGAAAAAACTCTAAGTATATTTTTCCTGTAATTAAAAGCCATTCATATGTTCTTTTTTTCTGTTAGTTTCTGTGAGAAACTATCCTGATGTAAGATAAGAGGTGTTGATACAATTTAACTTCTTTAGTTGGCTCACCAGTTATATATTAAGTAAACAATCCACCTTTAATTCACTGGTTTGAGATGCCCCTTCTATTACATAGTAAATTCATGTATGTAGTTGAGTCTATTTCCCGATTTCCTGTTATATAATCTTTCTATGCCAATGCTAATATTCTATTGTGACTTTTTCAGTGTTTTAATATATTTTTGTATCATTTACTTTTAATCCTCTTCATTGCTCTTCTTGGCTATTTCTGTTAATTTTTCTATTTGTACTTTATGATAACTTGCCCATGCCCATAAAACAAAAAACTTCAAATAGTCTTTTATTAGTTATAACACTATAAGTAGAAATTAATTTCTAGAAAATCAAAATGTGAATAATGTTGAGTCCTCTGTTTCAAGAACATAATACGTATTTCCATTTTTTCATGTTTTCTCTTGTGGTCATGAGTAATATTTTGAAGTTTTCTTCTCATATATCTTATTTATTTCTTGCTAAACTAATAATTCATGTGGCTACTATAAATGGCATATTTTCTCTATTATGTTTTCCATATGGCTGGACAATTTTTAAAACAAGTAAAAATGAAATACGACATATCAGAACCTATAAAATATAGCTAATGCTGTGTTCATAGGAAAATTCTTAACCTTAAATATTTATATCAGTTCGTATATAAAATGTATTAAAATGGTATAAATAAATTACTGTACATTTAAAATATAGGTAAGTTAGAAAAAAGCAACAAAATAAATTTAAGGAAAATGAAATAAAGATATCAATAAAGAGAAGAAAATATCAAGTTAGGAAGCAGAAAGACAGTAAAACTAAAAATATAAAACTAAAATCCAGTTTTTTGAAAAGATAGTAAAATATTGGTTGAACAAAAGTATAAGTCACAACCTATAAAAAATAAACACAGAGACATGTAGAAGATTAAGAGAGTCAGAAAGGACTACTTAGTTCAATTCTTCATATATTTATTTGGAAAAATCTGGAAATATAAAATTTATAAAAAGCTAATCACAGAAAACATAGAAAATTAAAATAGACTGATATCAAAGGAAGAATATGAGAACATTGCCCCATTTCTCAATAAAAATAGCAACATGTCTAAATGATTTTAGAGAGGAATTCTACAACAAATATTTAAAGCTGGTAAAAATTGTTCCAAAACATTGGGGGAAAATATTGCTACTTTTTTGTATGAAATGTGCACAATATTGGTACCAAAACTTGTCATTGCACAAAAAAGTGAAGCTACAGACCAACTTCATGAATGAATATCAATACAAAAGCCTAATTAAAATATTAACAAACAGAATTCAAGAGTGAAATTACATCTGGACCAAGTAAGGTTTATTGCAAGCATGCAAGAGTGGCTTCATTTTAAGAAATGCATTCATTTCACATAAATTACATGTAAATCCACAGCAATATTTGATGAAATTTTTGATTTTTTAAACTTAATTAAATAAGACTCAGTGATACTTTCTTAATGTGACAGAATGTATTTATCTCTGAATAAAAGTAAGGCTCATGTCTATAAGAGAGACACTAGAATCAGTCCCATCACAGTAAAAAATAAGATGAGAATTCCCCCTATAACAACTACCTTTAATACATAGTATTAGCCAATATAATTAAACAAAAGAAATAAAGATTATAAGCACTGGAAAAAAAATAAGGTCAAACAGTGCTTGGAAAAGCAAAGAAGATCTAATGTAAAGCTACCAAAAACAATAGGGGAATTCAAAGACAAAGTTAATATAAAGAAGTTAATAACTTTCATACATATTTGACACTCAATGTTTGTATGAAGAATATGCTTTCATTGTCTTTTCAGTTGAGCATCAAAAGTAATTATGTTTAACTACTAAATTTGTGTATTTTTACTTGACCGAAAGTAGAATCTGGACTTTCTCTATCAATGACCTTGACTTCCTATTTTTCTTTTGAGAAGACATCCACTTCAGACCCTGATATGCACAGTCTGCATGTAACCCTGACTGTTGGGCATCCGATTTGCCATGATGTGCTGTGGTGTAAGTGCTTTGAACTGCCATCATTCACAGCAGAAAAGAATAGATTTAGGAAAGCATTTGATAAGATCATTAGAATTAGTTGTACTTTTAAATAAAACTTTATCACACATGTCTACCATAGCTTTCCTCACCATCTGTTACTTTCATGAGTGAGACTTTTAGAAAGTAAGATATGTGGGATGTCAGGCGAGGGATCCCAGCATCATGCTCTATGAAGGCTGCTTGAGTCCATTTGACAATCTCTAGATGGAAGCATACCCAAGAAGAAGATCACTCTCTCCTAAAACCTCTTAGGGTCTGTACCTCTTTTAGACTGGGCAGTAGCAGTCCACTGGTGGAAAGCACTTTGAGACAATCTTTGGGAACAAATTGTGACTCATGTACTAGTGTGTGAAAACACTGAAACCACATCATGCAATTATATTCAAGGTCTCCTTCTCCAGTATGTCAAAGATTGTATCATGGTTGCACACCCTAACAAAACCCATGTTCCTGCAAATGTCCTCCTTGAGGTGATCATTTTGATTGAAGTTTCAGGATATATTATATGTGCTTTAATGGAGTAAGAGCCAAATAGTACAGGGCCTCACTAGAGCATAGACTTTGGGGACTGAATATAACAATTAACTTTTTTTTTAACAATTAACTTTTTAAAATCCCCATGGAAAATACACCAGACTATCCTGTAGTACTCCTGAGCAGGATTGCTCTTGTTAACATGGGTTCAAGCAGTTTTTGTTATGAAGTGACAGAAATAAACCATATAAACAGCCAACAGCAGGTGATAAGTGAATCTGAACTTAAATCATTTGGCATTTGCTGGCAAACTGAAATGTTTTTGTTTTCACTAACATAGTAAAACTCCTCAGAGAGCCAAATAAATTATTATTCCCATCTAACAGCCTCATTTTGTGAAAACACATACAGCGGTTCTGTTGTACACAAAACAGTTTTGTTGTCACATTCTACAATGTGACTAGAGAAAGGTGATACAGCAAGAGGTGAGATTTTCACACAGTTTAAAGCTACCCCAAAAAGAGGTGGTTTGGATATAGACACATTTATATCAGTTTTTCAGCCAGAAGTAGCAACAGGTAGGTTTCAGTATGACTACTGTACTCAACAAAAATTATGTGTTAAGTGCTTTATTTAGAATGGATATCAGTAGCCATGAAATTACTACTTTTGCCACATTTCCCAATAAACATAGGAATGACAGAAAATGGAACAATTTTTTTCATTAAGACAGCACCCAAACTAAACAAGTAGATACTGTCAAGAACCCATTTCTCTGTTGTAATGCTGAACTATTTATTCCCACAAAACCCCTCCTATTTTCTGAAAAAGATTAATACAGTTCTAACTTGAGCTTATTGCTTCTTTTTCTCTGGAGGACAAATAGTGCCTGCTCTTCTGAAAGCATTATAGGAATCTTAAAGACACACTGCTACACAGGTTTGGAAAAAAACATTTCAGCCCATGCTCAGCTTTGAATCACTTCATTACAGTTAGTTCATAATGTTAAATGCCTGAGAATGTATTTACTGTGCATATTATTATGCATGCAAATAATCTTAAGGGAGTAATTGCAACTAGAAATGCTCTAAGCATTATCTGCTAAAGCTAAAAGAAATTTAATTAGCAAAGGTCAAAATGAAACTTTAAAGAATAAACAAAGGAAAAAAGAATTTGAAAGGCTTTTGTAAGACAGCAATAATTCAAGGCAGGAATAAGACTTGCTGAATTAAAACTTGGTTTTGAAACAAACAAGAAACAACCTAAGTTACAGTGAGTTCTGCAGTGTTGATGTGGGTGTTAGTGTCTCATTCCTCTAGGCCATCACAATTTCAGTAGAATCACCAGAGAGTCTTCTTGTGCCTGAGAAGCTCTTTGACGGTCTATTGTAATGCATTTCAACCAACTTATAAATCATTTTGCAGAGACTAATGATTTATTACTGCTGTAATGAACTTCACGGGTATCAATACATTAGTATCCACTTTGAAAAGAAACTTGTCAGGTCCCATTGGAACGATGATCAGTTTACTATTGTTATTAATGACCCTGATCAGCTCTTTGGATCTATGAATAATCTTTTTAAATGACAGAGGTCTTCCATTTGGGGGAAAATCAATGCATATGTAAAATAAAAGTATATGCTGTTCATTTTCCAATCCCTTCATCAATGCCAGGACTGGTTGTCAGTTGTCTAAACTTAAAGCTTCAAAATTATTTTAAAATCTATCCAATTCAACCTTATTAAAAAGCTGGTGAATATATCCTAAAAGGATAATGTCATTCCAATCGCCTGTCTCTTGTTACTAAATTATGGTGTTTTCTTTCTTTCTACTTGAAGCCCCAGCTGGACCCTAGTGGTTTGACTAAAATGGAAATTACCATGTTAGGTGTTTTTTTTTTTAATGTTCAGTGATGTCAGGCATTTGACCTGTGAGGCTTTTGAAACTGACCTCATTGCTTCTTTCCATTCATTAAACTACAACCTTTGCTCTCTTGTCATGAAAGATAAATGAAGATTCGCCAATCTTTGTTTAAGAGAAGATTTATTGTTTACATTAATGTAAATTAAGTGGAAAGATACCAATTATTTTTCAAGTCAATCAGATGTCTTATTTGAGGTTTCAATTTATATCCTGCTTATTACTATAATTTCTGTATACTTAGTCACACTTTTTCAAAAATTAACATCCAAATGAACAATTTTTATGGAAATCTCCCATTCCATACTTTTTCCTACTTAACCAGGAAAACAAGTTCTAAAATACATTTTTATATAAGTAATTAAAATTGGATTTAAATGGTAGTTTTCATTCTACAGAGTTGTTACAATTGTTGTCACAATTTTCATATGAGATCAAAATTTTGCAGAAACATTATGAAAGCAGAGTGATTATTAGTAAATGTAGAAAACATGTTTTAAGAAGAAAAGCAGTATAAAGTTTCACTATAGTAAAACTCTCTGAACTAAACATTTTAGTCATTGGCCACAGAGAAAATAAAATGGTGAAATAAGTCATTTTTAATGTAAAACTTTTAAAGGTTTTAAAGGATCACACAGAGAAAAGGAAAGGAAAGTGAAGTGAAGGGAAGGGAAGGGAAGGGAAGGGAAGGGAAGGGAAGGGAAGGGAAGGGAAGGGAAGGGAAGGGAAGGGAAGGGAAGGGAAGGGAAGGGAAGGGAAGGGAAGGGAGGAGAATTTAAAAAATATTTGCTCTGAAAGAAAACAAATACGTCCTATAATCAAAGGTCCTTATTTTCCTGGGGAGGAAACTGAGGCCACAAAAAAGTTTAAGGCGTGACTTCCTGTCAGAGGGTTGGAGCCCACTGGTGACATGGAGCCTAAAGCTGTGTGTTCATGTATTGACCAGCCTGTGAGGACTTCACATGGGGGGAACCTTAAAGTCTTCCGTTTTAACCCCATAGCCTAACACTGTGCCTGGCTCAGCTCCAGTGCCTGAGAATGCCGTTAGGACACAAATTGCAAAGAGGACCAAATGAAAGAAAGAAAAACACAGAGCAGGTGGTTCAGACTTGCGACCTTAGAGCTTTTTCTGCTTCCTAGTCCCTCACTGAAACACTCTTACTTTTACCTAATTGTTTACCCTTATAATGATTTTATTCAGAAATTGGTATTAGCAAGTGAGACATTTTTTTCTGTATCTTAAAAAATGGAATTTTGAATTTGAGTGAATATTTCTCTCATTAATTCTATACCTTAGTAAATAATGCCTGCACAGGATACTTTGAAGAATCCTATAGTTGATAGTGACAGAATCAACTTGAAGTAACGTATTCCACATCGCCCTCCTATATTTGTTAAGCTCCTGCATTTACACTTTTCAATGTTAGGAGCTGACTTCTTTGCATGGTAACCCTTTCCAATACCACACAATCATTTGTCAAAGTCCTTTTTAATGTTGAACTTGAATCAGCCCTTCACAATTTTTTTAAATGTAGTGACATTGGCTGAGTGTTCTTAGATGAAATAGTTCTGTTTGTAGTGAAATAAGTCTGACTGTACAAACACAGATACTCTCAAAGATCTAGAGGATGGCAGAGCAAAGCAGGGGCCAGCCTCAGTGAAACTCATTTTGTCAAGTCCTCTTAAGAAAGCTAGAGCTACTATGACATCAGAGTCACAGCTAAGTTTTGACCACTAAGAAATGATGCTCAAACACCACTTGCAGTTGTTCAGCTTTTCTATGATCCAGCATGACAGAAGTTGGTGTGCAATGAAAGGGAAAGGCAATGCAAAGCCAGACATAGAGTGCGTCAGCAAGTCAGGAAACAAAGATTTCCAACAAGGGGTAAGAGTTAGGACAGTCTTCTAATTCCAAATGTTGCCATCTTAATGGCATTGTGTGATGGCACTGTGTGACTTGAAAATGAGTGCTTATTTTCTCTGCCAATCACAGTCCTCCGGACATGCATGTGCTGTGGCATCAGGAAATGGCTACTGAACTAGAAAGCTGGGTTCTACTTATAGCATCTCAATTACATGAACCTCAAACAAGTTACTGAACTTCTCTGAATATTGATTTCTTCCTCTGGAGTGGGGGGAAAGTGTGTATCATGCTTTCTTTATTTGCCTTTCAGCTTAAAGATAGAGATGATGCATAATCAAATTAGATGATAATAACCATGGGACCATTAGGTAGCCCTGATATTGTGGCTTGATGTTGTTTTTCCTGAACTAGAGTGTAAACTGTTAGCCTCTACGTCAGTGGTTCTCACGTGCCCATGTGAGGATGGGTGGTAATTGATCCTAAAGTTCTTACTGCTCCTCTCAAAAATAAGAAAATGTATGAAATTGTTCTCATAAATCAAAATGTATTCCCTTTAGAGGACAATTTTTTATTCATGGATGTCCCTCTAATTTCATTAGTGTGAAAATGCCCTTTCTTTTATGAAATGATGATGAGATATAACTACATATGGCTTATATACTCACTTAATATTAAAAGTTGATAAATCTCTCATTTCCATCACTTTAAATACACTTTGTTGGTGGGGACACCCTAAAGTTTGGGTGTCCACGTTCTCCATCTTTATGGCTGAACTCTGCCTGCCCCATCGCATCCCTGTCCCCATCCTTCAGCTCAATGCCTCCTGTGTAAGAGGCCCATACTATTGTTTGTTAAATGAATCAATTGGTGCATTCCCTTTGGAGGCTAGCTGGTGTATTAGTCCCATTTTGAGGTAGCTGTTCATGGATACCTTCAATGCATGCAAATGAAGTAATAAAAAGTACTCAGCACACCCAGTAAATTCAGTTGCTTCTTATGTAACACTACATTAAAGCATAAATAACTTAGATGAATAGCATAGACAGTTCACTTGTAGTAAGATCCAAAGATAACCTCAGGTACATGGAAGTATGTTTTCAGCTCACAGTGTTGCTGTAAGTTCCTTCACCATCCCAGACATATTCACAGCCCTGTTCCTCTCATATTGCTTTGGCATAGTTAGCTTTCTGAGTCTTGTTCTAGCAGAAAGAGAGTGCGTGCATTTCCTAAATGACCCATGCAGTAACCATCAAGGATAATCAGCTGTCACCAACCTGGTCTGTTCTCATGATTATTTGCTCAGATATAAAAATAAAGTCTTGTGTGTATTAAAACTCTCTGCAACTAATGGCTATAATAATAACAACAATGACTCTTTGTTCAAAGTTCTTAATATATACCAGATTATTTGCACAGATTGTATTTCTCACATCTCCCCTTCTCTTTTCTGCTTAGTCATTGCCTCCTTATACAAGGCCACTGAGTGGCCTTGGTCCCCCTGGACTGTCACCTTCCAGGCAGACCGGGAAACCCACACACCATTGTCTCTCCCTCTGTCTTCATGCTCCTTGCATATTCCTGTCCCCACCTCCCAGGCCCCAGGAATAATACTCCTTCTGACCAGTAGCTGTGTAAGCTTCTCTAGTTCTTTCTAAAACATGAATTTCCTGAAGGATCAGTCTTTTTTGTGAATGTTCTAAGATCTGAACAGTTTTGAAAAACAGTGAAGACAATAAGACATAATTTATTCAGTGCTGTTTCTTATAAGAAAGTAAAAGTGTCAGAAGTAGGTTGCCCCAGTGCCTAGATGGCATACAATGTGTGGGTGGCGCTATAGGAAGATTTTTTTTTAATTTTCAGGGATCAAATAACTGAAATATATATCCTGAGTTTTGTCACAGAAAGTTGATCCAATAGATCATAGTTTCTTTTGCTTCTTTCAAAACCTAAGGTTTTGTTTTGTTTCATTCATTTTGTTTTCAAGAAATGCATCCTTTGGCACAAGCCAGTTCCTTGAGTTTTACAGAGAAAGTAAAATGTGGCATTTCCCAAAGGATTGGTCAACCACAAGGAAGAATTTATCAGACAGCTAGATTACACGGTTGATTACTCTTGGGACATATTTTTTTTCATTTAGAATAATGTGTATTTGCTGTAATAACTGATTAAAAATAGGTTGCTTTATATACTTTTCAGTTCCCAAAATTAGATGGTTCCTTTTGGTCTTTAATAGGAATTAGAAGAGTTTTCTTCAAACGTGGTAATGTTTATTTGGAGAAAATTAATTTTTATTCTGTTGAGATAACATCTGATTTTTACTTAAAATCTTGAAGACTTGAGTATAATTTCTAGATCACATATACTAATTGACATTTTATTTTAACCATAATGGCAAAACTATCTAAAAAATTATCATAGAAACACAGGAATTCTAAGCTATCATGTCAATAGTCTAGTATGATTTCTGTCAAATATCAGAGTGTCATTGATTTTATAGAATTCTAATTGCACATGAATATAGCCTTAATGGAAATGAAATCATATTTATTTTCCTTCTATTGCATTTACCCAAGCACAGTTCTTACGTGAAGATATGTCTACTGGCAAAGAATACAATATCGTCATCAAATACCTTCACAAAAGCTTATTTCCTTTTCAGCCACAGAAAACTAGAAGCTACTGAAAGGCACTGGGTATGTTACAGGACCCAAAGAGGGGCAGAAAAATAGAATTCTTATCAAAGACAAACCAATCTATGTTTGATCCAGAACACTGTGCTCTGGTGTCATTGCTGTGAAATGGAATTTGATTGATTATTTTATTTTATTTTCAAATGGCAAAATTTATCCCAATATTCTACTAAGGTTTAAGTAGCTAATTATTTCAGAGCAAATTTAAAAAGAATAATGGGTAAAGCGTACTGATTTTAAAGATGATTGAGGAAAAAGTTGACAGATCTAAAATTACAAAATTTCTCCAACTCACGCAAGTTTTCTCTGGGGATTTTACAAAAGGATACTATAGAAGTATATTCTCTAGAAAACATTGTTTGTCCTTGGCCTTTTGCCCTACTACCTGTTCTTTTGATGAAAATATGAACCTAAGGGAAGGCAAGGGAGGTTCTAGATTTTCTCTTTTCCCCCAAGAACAGCCTGAGTCATTGCCTGCTTCCACCTTCTTATAAAAAGGGAAAAGAACTCTTAGTCATGATGGGATAAACTGAAAGTGGATTTCATTGCTAGTGGTGACTTTCAAGTCTGAATTCCTCTGAAATCTTGCAGTTAGTCTGTAGGCACCGTGGTTGCTGAAACCCTTTGGTTACCTGGCACATCAGCGTTTGATTTGCTCCTGCTTCCTGTTCGGAAACAGAGTCTAGATAACCTAAAGTAGCACCTTTGTCCTCCTCACTACCCTCAGAAATCAAAACAAAATAGCTGGAGCAGGCAAAACCAATTGGAGAGTTCCTGCATCTTGTTGTGTTTTGTTTTGTTTTGTTTTGTTTTTTAACACACAGGCTTTCTCCAAATGTTCATTTACTTCTGCAATGAATCAGAGGCTGTTGCTGGGATTAAAAAGCATTTGAGAGGCCTGCACGTTTTAGTACACTGCACGACTTCATATTTGCTTTGGATGACAGACATATATGTTCTTTCTGCCTGAAGAGACTGTTTGTTTTGTGAAGTACAAGTTAAAAGAGACTGAATCTAACTTAGAGAATGTTCTTTCAGATCCTTGATTACATACATCTTTAGTGGTGTGAGCTTTATTGGATTATGCACAGTGCTCTGATTCCACTAACCGCATGTGTAAACAGCAGGCAAGGTTGGAGTGTTATGAAAAACGCTCGTTGAGTCTCTATTTCAGACTAGGAGGGTGAATACCTTTACTGTAATCAGGGTGAACAAACACTGAATTAATAAAGTTTAGGGAAGGTTATTCTAGACCACACCTTTCCTCTACACTACTGTAACTAGCAACATTTTTCTTTTCTTTTCTTCTTGATGGATGCATTTATTATGTTAAACTGCATGTCACTGTTCCATTGCTGCTTTTAATTTGTAAAAACCACATAATCATCTACATGTTTATAAAAGTATTATTTGAAAATAATATATAATGCTGTGATAGACCACATAGACACATCACTGTAATAATTAATAAAAAGGAAGACATATAGAAAATCATTTGGTAACGAACAACATAATTGTCAAATTTGGTTCCTGCTTTGGCTCCTTTTATAAACTGAGATCTCAGAAACTAGGACATAAATCACTCTATAAATGCCATCCGTTAGTCAAAATACAGTCTCCATAAATATTTCAGCAGCACTTGTATGCTTTTAATTCTACATCATTTCACTGTAGTTCACTTCAAAGCTAAATTATTAATGTCTCTCTTTCTAAAAATTCAAAATATAATATACTGAAAAGACTTTAGTAATTGGAATTCAAAATATCCTCTGGATGTCTGAAAGTATATTGTTCATGTTTGTTTCCATTCTAGGAGAAAAATAGAACTAGCAAAAGCAATCAGATTAAAGTAATTTAAGTAGAAATGTGAATGATTAAGGTTGGTTTCAAATACATATTTACTGTTGTTCCTGTTTTCTCCCATTTTAAAAGAGAATGTTAATCTCCATTAGTGATTGCCTGAAGATACATTTTGCCCAAGGTAGTTTGAGTCTGGGGAGCTTATATAGACCACCTCAAATCATAACACCTCGGTGCTGCCCACCAATCCCCATGACTGACTTGACCAAACAACTTCATTCTCACAATGAAATTCAGGCTGATAAAAATATATATAAGTATACAATTTCTATCATACATTGTTAAGTAAATATGTATTTTTATTTTATTTTATTTACTTAGCTTTTCTTAATATATTACCTAGCAAATCTTCTCCAAAATTTTTTTAAACTGTGCATTAATGTGAGTATTTTATAAAAATATTTATGCTTATAAAATACTTTTCTATTTCTTTACTTAGTTTATTGATCAAATATTATCATCTGACAGAAAAATGAAACATCTTGGAAGTTTTATTAAATATTTTGGGTTAACTGCACAAAGAAAAAAGTAATCTAGAAAAATTTGAGAGCCAGATTTTTCTGTCTCCAGCACCAATTATAACCTTGATAATACTGACTTAAAACTGTTCATTCATTCTTTTGTAATTCTTTCAGTATACACATGCTGAGCTACAGCCCCAACACAGGAAACCTCAGGAATCATGTCCCCACATATCAGAAAACAAAACCTGAAACTTTGAGACACTTTTCGCTGGCCAGCTGTGGCTCACCTAGAGTTGAACCCAGGTTTCTGATCTTTCCAGAAAGTCTAATGGGACATGAACTGCACCCTCTGCTCACTCCTTTTGTTTTCCCTTGCATACAAAACCAATTGCCAAAGAATGTATCAAAAGTATTAAACAGGAGAATTTGGGTTTCAGTTATTCTAATACCCAGCCATGAGATTTGTTAATGTTCTGCTGTAGGCTGTTTTACTATTTTAAGAGGAAATCACTTTTTGAGTCTAAATTTTCATGGAACCTGCCCAGGAGAAAAAAAATCTCTAAGCTCAGACCATCATCTATGATACCTTCATGACAAAAGAAAACACAAAATATAAATGAGTTACTTTATTCTACTATATTTCTCTCTCGGTGGGCCACCATGTAATACCTTCACACTTGAAGTCTTTAAGTGACATGAGAAGAGTTTCTAAGGAAGATAAACTTTTGAGTCAGCAGGACCTATAAAATACATGCTTGCTAACCATATTAGGAAATAGTATCTCCATTTTTACAAAAAATAATAAACATCTAAAAACAGTGAAAAATCTTAGTAGGCTTTCCACATGTGATGCAGTAGCAGTGACAGAAGTCCCTGCCCGAAAGATCTTGTACTTAGTCCCCAAAACTAAAAAGTACTATTGAAAGGCACTGTGAACTGTGATTTGTTCTCAAAGGCTTTCTTTTTTTGTTAAGGAATATTCTTTTTATTACTCTCCTTCTTTGTTACTACCACTGTTGAAAAAGAACAACACAATTGCCCCTTTTTTCCTCTTTTTTTCTTTTATTTATAACTTTTTTAGAAAATTGAGCTATAATTGACATGTAAAAATTATATTTATTCCAGGTGTACAACATAATGATTCAATGTATGTATGTATCGTGAAATAATCACATTAAGTCTAGTTAACATCCATTGCCACGCATAGTTACAATTTTTTGTGTGTGATGAGAATTTTCAAACCTACTCTCTTAGCAACCTTCAGATATAAAATGCAGTTTTATTGACTATAATCACCATGCCTCACATGTGCCTTACATCCCCAGGACTTATTTTTTTTTCAATAGCTGGAGGTTTGTACCTATTGACCAGGGAACACGTTCACCGATACCTCCACCCCTGCCCTGTACCCCTTCCCCAACCACCAATCTGTTCTCTGTATCTGTGAGTTAAGGGTTTTTGTTCATTCAGATTCCACATGTCAGTGAGATCATGTGGTATTTATCTTTTTGTGTCTGACTTATTTCACATTGCATAATTTTACCTCAAGGTCATCCATGTCAGAAATGATAGGCTTTCTTCCTTTCAATTCATATTCCTTTGTATATATACCACATTTTCTTCATCCATTCATCCATTAATAGACATTTAGGTTGCTTCCATATTTATTGCCCCTCTCCTTTTTTTTAATTCTCAAAGGCCTTCTGTGCACTCACTGACTCCTGAAACAAGTCTAGGAATCCCCTGTTGAGTGCTGAGATAGAGTCGTCAGAGTGGAAAAGATAGACACAATCTACAAAGGCCTCAGTGATAAACAGGAATTCCAGCCTTCTAGTGTTGGACACCTTACAAGCTTTTGGCATTCTTTGCAGCATTCTTTTCTACTCCTAAATGTTTTTCATGGCATAATATCCATGTTTTAAATTTAAGTGGATTAAAATTAATTTTGCCTTTAACATGTTTGCGGTAGCTATTGCAATTTTTAGACATCCTTTGGGAATGGAGTCTAATACAAATAGACTTTCTTCTCTCAATAAATAGCACATGTTTCTCATCCTTGGCTCTCATGTTCTAATCTTGGCCAAGAAATACCTCAAGTAGGCGAATCCAGAAACCAGAATACCTTAGTACTCTCACAGTCTTAGGAAGCCAAAATGTTCTCGGGAACACACATATTCCTACCACTGTCTACACACACACACTCAAAACATCCCTCACATTTTTCCTTCTTCAAAACAAAATAAAATGTCTAGCATTCTGAAAAGGCACTTCTGTACTTCTATGGAAACTAAAAAAATTCCCAGAAGAAAATTTTAATACGAAAGTTTTAAAAATCCACTGGGGGAAACAAAACATGATGGACTTGTTAACACACACCCTGCACTTAGAAACCTGGTGGAATGGCTGCCAGGCACCGATGGGTGAGGCCCCTTATAGCAGACGCACCAGCCAGGAAAAAGGAACACCCTGAGGTTTGTTCCCCTTCAGGATGATTAATGATAGGGCCCAGCTCCTGTCACACTCAGCCAACAATGGGCCTTCATCTACCCTGGTGAGAAAAACTTTCTGGCACTCAGGTTCTGTATTGCTTTCAGGAGGGACAATTCACTCAGGAAATATCTGGTCTCTGCCTTTGAACAGATTATAGAAGAGAAATATCTGATATTCGTGGAACCTCTGGCAGCTAAACAGTTAAATAGAGTTTCCACTATGAGCAAAGACCAAAGAAGTCATATATCCCACTGGTATATTAATTTACAGTGTACTGTTAGTATCTTCCACAATTGTTTAGTGGAAGATTAGCACTTCTATTTGATGGTACCTCAGGTGTGAGGTACCCAATGAGTACCAATGAGTACTCAGGAGTGACAAAAACTCAGTGCTCACATTCTCAGACTCACCCTGATTCACGCTTGTGAAAGTGAAGTGTGTAAAAAATCTTCTGTTTACACATAATTACATTTTTTAGAACGTAGTAAGGAAGATCAGGATACAATAGTCCCTTGGTTAAAAAAGCAGTGAAGCATGTAAGCATCCGGTCATTTGAGGATGGAACCAGCGCTCCTTGTTAGTGTTTGGGTCTATAGTTGCAGCTCTCTCATCTTCATAGTAGGAACAATAGCCACAAAACTTTGTCCACAAATATTTTCTCTTTAAATTTCTTTAAAATGGTGCAAGAAGTTAAAAAAGTCTTATGAGGCTATCCAAAAGAAGATTCTTTATGGATTTTTCACAATATTTTTCATAAACTTTTGGAGCATCATTATGTCATGCAGCAAGTTTTTAAGCAGTGTATCATTTTTTTATTGTTGTTCAAGTACAGTTGTCTCCATTTTCCCCCAAGTAGTGCATCTTTATTTAATCTTTCCAGAGCATTACATTTAATTTGTATAGAAACTACTCTGCATGTATACAGATTTAATCAGTTCATAAGCTATTTGAATAAATGTTGAGATTTCATTAATAAAGCTCTAATGGGCATAAACAGTTTGGGAACTGATGTACCTGATTCTTCGTTAGCTTACAGCTTAATTCCTGGGAATAAAACTGGGACAGTTTTTTTTTAATATTTTTTTTATTTCATGAAGTTTTAAAGTTACAAAATTATTGAGAAGATAGTAAAGAGAGTTCCTACGGTACCCCAGGCCTAATTTCCCCTTCTGTTGACAATTAGTATGGTACTTTCATCACAATGAATGAACCAATATTGGTATGTTATTCTTATCTAAAGTCCATACTTTATTGAGATATCTTCAGCTTTTCCCTAATGCCCATATTTGTTCCAGGATACCACCCAGGACACCACCTTACATTTAGTTAACGGATCTCCTTAGGCTGCTCCTGGGCTGTGGCAGTTTCTCAAATTTTTTTTGTTTTTGATAACCTTGACAGTTTTAAGGAGTACTGTCCATTGATCAAGATTTGTTTGCTGTTTTTACCATGATTAGATTAGAGTTCACATAGTTTTGGGAAGAAAATCAAAGAAGCAAAGTGCTATTCTCATCAGGTCATATCAAGGGTTTATATTATCAATATTACTTATCACTGGTGATAATCTTGATCACCTGTTTGAAGTAGTGTTCTTCACATTTCTCCACTATAAGGTTATTTTTTTTTTAATTCTCCTTTTCTGTACTGGACTCTTTTCAAGAAAGTCATTATGAGCAGCCCACATTTAAGGAGTGGGGAGCTATGTTTCCGGTCCTTGATAGTGGGTATCTACATAAATTATTCGAAATTTTTCTGCATTGGAGAATTGTCTATTTTCTCTCCTTTATTTAATCATTTGTTTGTTTCCTCAATCATTTTTTGTTTTAGTATGGAATGATGGGATTCCTTTTTTTTTTACTTAGGGTTAAAATCAAATACTATTTTATCTATCTATCTATCAACCTACCTACCTATATATCATGTATCTATCTTTCTATCTATCATCTGTCTCAAATTATTCCAGCTTTGGCCATTGAGAGCTCTTTTAGTTGGCTCTTCTGTCCCTGTCCCTCTGGCTAATACTTATTGTGTGTGTGTATGTTGCTGTTTGTTTTTGTATTTTCAACACTTTCTTACTTTCTGCCACTACAAGACACTCTAGGTTCATCTTATATATTTTCTGCTCCTGACCTAGAACTAGTCATTTCTCCAAGGAGCCCTGGTTCCTCTTATTGAAGAATGGCATCAGAAATTAAGATCTGGGCGCTAGGTGTGCTCATTGCTACTGGGGTTTCATTGTTTCTAGGACCTCTCAGCTGACAGAACAGATGAGTATATGTATAAATATAGTGTATACACACATATATGTGAAGAAGTCTATATGAATCACCTGTATCTATATTAAACTAAATGGTAGTTCATACTGTCTTCCTCTCTAATCCAATGCCACATAGCCTTCTGCCCTTGCTTGTCTGTAACCTTCCACAACAGTGGAAAACCTGGCCCCCACCATTCACTACCCATTTACTTCATTGTTCAGATCCAGGAAACACATAGGGGCATCAGAATTGTTAACCCATCCTCCTGTGGAAATCAACCTAACCAGTAGTATACAGTGCTTATCATAAGTCCCTTTTACTTTTAGTCTTACAGACTCTACTCATTTCCAAAGCCATGTATGTCAGCAACTTATTACATACCTCCCTTAATGAAAATTGTTCCATATGTTGGCAATGCATTAAGAATCTTTTGTCACATTCTGCATTCCATCTTGGGATTCCCCAACCTCCTAAATATTTTTTTTAATTTTTATACATTCAAGTTTACTTTTTGTACAATAAAGTCCTCTCGGTATTGACAAATGCTTCATTTCTTGTATTCACCATTATACTATCATACAGAATAGTTTCAATACCTTCAAATATTCCTTTGTCTTACCTGCTTAACCATCTTTCCCTCCTAAATGTCTGGCAATCAATGTTTACCTCATCTAGTTTTGCCTTTACCAGAATGTCATATAATTGGAATTCTATATAGTTATAGCTTTTCCTGACTGCTTTTATTTAGCCATATGCATTCAAGATTCATTCATGCCTTCTCATAGCTTAATAGCTCACTTAATTTTACCACTAAATACTCTTCCACTATAGGGATGCACTGGAGTTTGTTTATTCCTTCGCCTATTAAAGAACTTTTTGGCGACTATGTATAAATCTGCTTATAAACATTTATAGGTTCTTGATTGGACATATGTTTTCAAGTCAGTTGGGTAAATACTTAGGAGTGTGACTACTAAATTGTATATTTTGTAAAAAACTGTCAAATTGTCTTCCAAAGTGTCTGTATCATTTTAATTCCCATCAGTACTAAATAAAAGATCTTGTATATTTTTCTTTTGCCTAGGATGCCCAATTTTTCCAGCATCATGTGTTAAAAGATTCTATTTCTCCATTGAATTTCCTTTGCTCTTTTGCCAATGATCAGGGTGCATTTCTGGGCTCTTTATTCTGTTTCATTGATCCATGTGTCTATTCTTTTGCCAATAATATGCTGTCTTTATTACTATCACTTTGTAGTAAGTCTTAAAATTAGGCAGTGTGAGTTCTCAAACTTTGTTCTTCTTCAGTACTGTGTTAGCTATTCTAGGTTCTTTGCCTTTACATAAAACTTCAGAACCACATTGTCAATATCCATGAAATAGCTTGTTGAGACTTGATTGGGATTGTATTAAACCTATAGATCAAGCTGAGAAGAACTGACATCTTAACAATATTGAATCTTCCATAAGTCTTCCCATTTATTTAGCTCCTCAGTGTTTTGTAGTTTTCTGTATATAAGGCTTGTGCATGCTTTGTCACATTCATGCCTAAATATTTCATGTAGGGAATGCTACTATAAATCACATTTTTTTTCATTTCAAATTCTAATTTTTACCTACTGGTATATAAGAAAGCATTTCTATCTTGCATACTTATTATACTTATTATTATTTCTAAGAGTTTGTTGTTGTTGTTGTTGTTGTTGATAGTCATGTCACCTGCACATTGAGACAGTTTTACTTCTTTCTTTTCCATCTGGGCATCAATTTATTTCAACTTATTATTGCACTAGCTGGGGCCTCCAGTGTGATGTTGAATTGGAGTGGTGAGAGGGGACACCTCACCTGGTTTCTGGTCTTAGAGGGGAAACATCCAGTTTATTACTATTAAGTATGTTAGCTGTAAGGTTTTGTAGATTTTTTAAATGTTGAGGATTTTTTCCTATTCCTACTTTGCTATGGATTTTTAGCATAAGATTATATTTTGCCATGTGCTTTTTCTGCACCTATTGATAAGATTATGTTTTTTTTCTTCTTTAGCCTGCAGATGTGTTGGATTACACTGATGGGTTTTCTAATGTGGAACTAGCTTTGCACACTTAGAATAAATTATATTTGTGGTGTACAATTATTTTTATAAGTTGTTAGATGCATTTGTAAATACTTTATTGAGGACTTTTGCGTTTAGATTTATGAGAGCTATTGGAATAGTTTTCTTACAGTGTTTTTATATAGTTTCAGTAGTAAAGTAATTTTGGACTTGTGGCATTAGTTGGGAAGTGTTTCCTCTTCCTAATTTCTGCAGACATTGTGGAGAATTGTTATGACTTCCTTGTTTTTGAGTTTCTTGGGATGATAGTACTCAATAAAATTATATGGGTTTCAGTTGTACAATTCTATAATACATAATCTATATATTGTATTGTGTGTTCACCACCTCAATTCAAGGCTCCTTCTATCACCATTTATCCCCCCTTTGCCCTCTTCTACCTCCCCTACCATCCTTTTTCTCTGGTAATGACCATGCTATTGTCTGTGTCTATAAGTCTTTTTTCTTTGCTTAATCCCTTCATCATTTTCACCCAGCCCCTCTACCCCCCTCCCCTCTGATAGCTGTCAGCCTGTTCTCTGTATCTATTAATCTGTTTCTGTTGTTTGCTAGTTTATTTTATTCATTATATTCCACATACAAGTGAAATCAGTTGGTACTTGTCTTTCTCTGACTGGCTTATTTCACTTAACCTAATGCTCTCCAGGTCCATCCACACTGTCACAAAAGGTAAGATTTTCATCTTTTTACATTCAGGTTGTGTTCCATTGTGTAAATGTACCACAGCTATTTTATCCACTCATCTACTGATGGACACTTGGGCTGCTTTCTTGGCTTGGTTATTGTAAATAATGCTGCAGTGAACACGGAGGTGCATATATTCCTTTGAATCAGTGTTTTCCACAGCCACTGTGGAAAACCACTGCTTTCCACAGTGGCTGCACCAGTCTGCATTCCCACCAACAGTGCACAAAGGTTCCCTTTTCTCTACATCCTCACCAGCACTTATTTGTTGATATTTTAATGATAGCCATTCTAACAGGTGTCAGGTGATATTTCATTGTGGCTTTAATTTTCATTTCTCTGACAATTAGTGACAATGAGCATCTTTTCATATGTCTATTGGCCATCTGTGTGTCCTCTTTGGAGAAGTATCCATTTAGGTCCTTTGCCCATTTTTTAATTGGATTTTTTCTGTGTTGGTTTTATAAGTTCTTTATAAATTTTGGACATTAACCCTTTGTCAGATTGATCATTGGTAAATATGTTCTCCTATTCAGGGACTGTCTTCTCATTTTGTTGATGGTTTCCTTTGCTGTGCAAAAACTTTTTAGTTTCATGTAGTCCATATATTTATTTTTTCTTTTGTTTCTCTTCTATGAGGATATATAGCAGATAACAATATTGCTATGAGAAATGTTTGAGATTTTACTGCCTATGGTTTCTTCTAAGATTTTTATGGTTTTGAGTCTAACATCTAAGTCTTTAATCTATGTTGAGTTTATTCTTGTGTATGGTGTAAGAACGTGCTCTAGTTTCATTTTTTCCATGTATCTGTTCAATTTTCCCAACACCATTTACTGAATAAGCTATTTTTACTCCATTGTATATTTTTGCCTGCTTGGTCAAATACTAATTTACATAAAGGTGTGGATTTATTTCTGGACTCTCTGTTCTGATCCATTGATCTATATGTCTGGTTTTATGCCAGGTCCGTGCTGTTTTGATTATTATGGGTTTATAGTATGGTTTGATATTAGGTAGTGTGATTCCTTCTACTTTGTTCTTCTTTCTCAAGATTGCTATGGCTATTTGGGGTCTTTTTTAGTTGCATAGAATTTTTTGGAATATTGTTCCAGGGTATACCAAATCTAGCTGCCACCTACAGGGTGCTCACATACCTTTGCAGCAGGACAGGGGTCCCAAGGACTCATCAAGGTGAAGCCTGCAGAGTTTACACCCAAACAAATCAAGATTTGGCCCTGTGAAGGGAGGGCTCTGCACAAGTTGGGTATGGGAGGGAAAAAGGACTTCTGTACTGTAGCCACATAACTCAGTCTGTCCCAGATTCTATCAGGAGTTCCATCTCAGCTTGGAGGCCACCGGGAATCAGAAGGATGGGGAGGTGTCATTCAGGCTTGAGGAAAGGTGGGGAGAGTGGCCCCCTCCCCAAAGCCACACAAGTTAGTCTGTACAGGACTGTGTCCAGAACTTGACAGGGCAGAGCCACCAGGAGTCAGGAGGATGGGGCCACCAGACAGTGGGGCTAGCAAATCTCCCACGAAGGGGAGGTGCCAGTCACATTCATGAGAAAGTGAGAGGAATGGCCTCTACCCCAAAGCCTCACAACTCAGGACACCCCCTGAGTATGCCCATACCACTACATCCCAGCCCAGGCAACTGACTCCTCAGCAGGGCACAAGCTCTGCAGAGTTGTGTCACACAGAGTCCCAGGGGGTTTAGGTATATTGCATTCCCCTTGAAAGATGTCATATGGAGGGGAGTGCTCCACCCCAAAAAAAGATGATGGCTGTGGTATGGGATAATGACTCAGCACAGGGATCCTGGTTACTGTCCCTTCAGCTCTTTCACCAGAGTCACAAAACTCAGTCTCTTCTCACATAATTCTAGTTTGCTCCACCCTCCTTCCACTGGAGCACAGGATGAGTGGCTGAGAATGAGATTTTTCTGCACCAGCCCTGTGTATCTAGCTGACCTTTCTCTCTCCTTATGGTGCAGACAGAATCTCCTCTGATTTTCACACCCAGATGTTATAAATACGGAGCCTCTTCCTAGCTCTGATGCACTGGCCTGGGGAGCCCAACATGGGTTTGAGACCCCATGCTCCTCAGGGTAAACTTTTGCAGCTGAGGTATCCCTCCAGAATCTCAGCCACTACCTCTGAGAACAGAGCCAGCCCTCTTTGTGTCCTCATCCTTCCTACCAGTCTCAGTGTGGCTTCTTCTGTAAATCCTTGGTTATAAGACTTCATTTCAGCTAATCTTCAGTTGATTATTCAAGCTGATTGCTCTATATTTTAGTTGTCATTCCAGTTTGGTCCTAGGAGGTGAAGGTAACATCCACCTACTCTGCTGCCACTTTGGACATCCCTGGTATGAGTTCTTCTTTAAATGTTCAGTAGTAACAATCTGGGCCTGGTGACTTCTTTTGAAAGATTGTTAATTATTGATTAATTTGTTTAATATTCAATATATATACAATTGTTTAGGTTATCTGTTTCTTTTTGTATGTTTTAGTGTTTTTTTAATTTTAAGGAATTTTTCCACT
The DNA here is from genome assembly GCF_019186645.2 of Phyllostomus hastatus. Lineage (NCBI taxonomy): Eukaryota > Metazoa > Chordata > Mammalia > Chiroptera > Phyllostomidae > Phyllostomus > Phyllostomus hastatus. The sequence goes on along the minus strand of NW_025334017.1, from coordinate 4,935,149 downwards.
TCATCTAAATTGTCAGATTTAATAGTGATGATCTCCCTTTTATTTCTGATATTAGTAATTTGTGTTCTCTCTTTTTTTTTTTTGCTGGTTAGCCTGTCTAGCAGTTTATTAATTTTATTAATTTCTCACAGAAACATCTTTAGTCTTTGATGATTTTTTTCTATTTGTTGTTGTCAAGTTCATTGATTTCTTTTCCAATTTTTATTATTTCTTTTCTTCTTCTAGGTTCAGAATTACATTGCTCTTTCTTCTCTAGTTTCCTGAGACAAAAGCTTGTTATTGATTTTAGACATTTTTTTCTAATATATGCATTTAATGATACAAATTTCCCTCTAAGCACTACTTTTACTGCATCCTACAAATTTTATTCAGTTGTAAGTTTATGTTCACTTAGCTCCTAAGTTATTAATATGCTAATAAATTCTAAATAACTAATTTTAACTACTTTAGAAAGATTTTACCCTAGATTTTGAAAATATTTGAAGACAAAGAATCATGGTTTATTCCCACATTAGCCAATGAACTCCCACATGTTATTAGGTGGAGCATCATTTGCTCCCTCCATTCTTTATACCCCTCCATTCTTTATACCCTGTTTATTAATAATAACCAGGGACCTGCAAGAAAGAACTCTCTCAGAAGTCTAGCCCACACAAATGCCAGGTCAAAGTGCCCTATCATCAGTGGGTAATCCCATACCATAATCTCCTGGCATGACTATTAGCAAATGAATCCACCAGAAAAAAAACAAAACTCTCTTGGGAAAGCTTAGAGATTTACCAAATGGATCTGCAATTGAATTACTTCTGCATAATTCTCTCTGATCCCAGTTCTTCAGAACCAAACAATCTAGAAGCACACTGATTGGTACCTGGCCATTGAAACTTGGGTTCATCTACCAGCCACATTGGTACTATCTGGGAGCTTGTTAGAAATGCTGAATCTGAGGTTCCTCCAAAGACTCCCCTTTAGGAAGAGCCACATGGACTCATGTACATGCTAAAGTTTGCAGAGTCCTGTCCTAGATAATTGTAGACTGTGTTGTAAAGAAGATGCCTGGGATGGGAAGGATGGATCTCCTCGTACAGGCGTATCAGGGCAAGTGTCTCTGAGAAGGCTGCCCTTCAGACAATGAGTGTAAAGCTTTGTACATCTTGACTCCTCCCCTTTAGTTCTATGATTCTCAACCCCCACCGTCCTACTCTCCTGCCACCCACTGCCACCAAATCCTGGAAGTACCTGTGTGTGTCACACCTAGTGAGCATCCAATAAAAGTTTGGGGGCGAGAGTGAAAGGGACATAAGCCCTAAAAAAACTATTTCCATTTCATTAAAAAAGGAAAAAAATTAACATATAAATATTTATTGTCTTCAACCAAATACCCTAGCCTGTGAAAGAGGAAATAAAATGTAATACACTTTTTCAAAAGGTTCTGACTCCTTTCTTTTCCAAGAGCATTTTCTTCTTCAGAAAATAAATTGTAACTGGAAAATTCTATTAGCTTTTATAAATGTAGATGCTGAAAAATGATCATATGGTTTTAAATTTAAAAACTGCAGGGTAGATATCTTTTTCTTGTTCCCTTATAATAGTCTCTAGACTTTAATGGTGTGAGGGTTTTTTTTTCCTTCAATTGATCGATGTAATTGAGATTTTTCCCATTTATTGGAGTTGTCATCTTGTGGTCATATAATTATGCTAGAGATATTAAATATGTTTTAGACACAAAATTGTAAATATAATACAGAGGAACTATGAACTTATTTCCATATCATTAAACTACATTTTACCTGTGAGCAAAGTGCATTTTTCAAAACTTGCAAGAAATATCTTGCCTTGCAATAGTACATATATTTAACATTCTTTTAAAAGTCACTTGGCTTCACATTGCTATTTGGATTATTTTATTATTAGGAAATAAGGGGTCAGTAGAGTTTCGAGTTTCAATGTGTGTAACTGACCGCTTAGTAAGATTGTAATTCTATTCTGAAATACCCTTCCCACAATTAAGTATTTTTAGGATGTGAGCTATTATTTGGGGAAAACATACCTAAGTTAATAGTCTCATGACTTTGCTTAAGAAAAGTATAGAAAGCATAAACATTTGTGTATTCAAATGGAAATTCTAATACAACAACTATTCCTGTCAGGTGCATTGTGGACATTGCTTTAGTAATAAATAATGCTCCCGTTTTTATTGTAGTGGCATTGAAATATTTGGGGATCATCAGCTTACTAATTATGCAGATTCTAAAATAATTCATCCTTTTCAATTTCCAGAATTCTGCTCTTTTTGGGCTTTTTCTTTTGAACCAATGCTTGATGAATATGCGTATGTCAGTCAGCATAACTTTTCATACACCAATCTTTGTATAACTAAATGCAAGTAAACTCCTTTACAATACAGGATTTTCTTATTTAAATCGTTCTGTTAGTATATGGATTTAGCGTCACAATAGGCTTTGAGGCTTTATCTAAGGTGGTAGCAGTTCTTTTAGTTAAATAATGTTAATGCTATTACTAAAATTTATGGATTAAAGTAATAAAATAATGAATTCAGTATTACTTTTAATTTAAAAATAAATCCCCCTGGCATATTAAAATCTCTATTAACAAGTCCAACCAAGCAAACTTCTCAGCTGACTAGTACTTTATTTTATGTTACCTTTCTTTTTGCCACATAGCACTTTAAAGGTAAGACATGCATTCCCAGGCCGGGGGTTGGGGGGAAGGGGCGCACGCATCCACAGATCAGCAAACAAGTAGTCCACACCGCATAGCCACAATACTGCAAAATGATTACTGAGAGGAAAATTCATGCCCTTGAAATACTTCAAGATTCACTATAAAAAGAATATATATTACATTTCCTTTAGAATCTGGTGTTTAACTGGACCAGAAAAGTTGGCAAAGCATTTTAGAACAGTCTTCAACCTAGACTCACAGTAAAACTGATGTATCCCCACCTTTTCTTGCAGAATATTTTATTTTCTTTCCTCCCCACCTCCCACCCAGATAACATGTTTCGCTAATAAGTGAATTACACTGATTGACAAGTAGGGCAATATAAAGGAAGGTTTGATCAAAATGTTTGAGTCAATGGTTTCATGAAAGCATCATTTATGTAGCAACATTTTTAGCTAATCAAATGAGTGTTGTAAAGATCCAGATAAAAATTACTACTGTTGGTATGACTATAAATATTCTTTATGACCCAATGAAAAAACCCAAGTTATTTTTGAAACATTAGGCCTATATTCAGGATCTGATAAAGTGGTCTTTCTGCTAATGTAGCATCAAATGTTAGTGTGTTTTATTGGCTTCTATGTTAGAACAACTTGATACTGTAGAATATACTCTAATACACATAGTCTTAAAGCTACAGACTGTCTCTAACTATGTTAAAATTCAAAAATAAAGTATTTTAAAATAAAAGTGCTAATTGCCAAACAGAAGTCAAACTATCAGATTGCTCTTAGTCACATTTTTTAAAAGTATGATTTGATTGTATATTGAATTTTTAAGGCCTAAAATTATTCTTTACTTTTGTGGAAGAGCCACACAATTATGTTATTTGTGTTAGATTTCATATCACATTATCTTAGGCAAATCATTACTTTTATGAAAATGTAGCAGATATAATGACCATTCAATAATCAGAGAGTGTCTGGTGTCAACCATATTGTCTTCAGAATCAAATTCTACTTATTTCCAGTTTTCAAATGTCTTGCTGTGCTAAAACATTCTTAATTCTCAGTGATGTTCACCACAATTTTAATGCAATGCAGTGCAGACTCCTTGTTGCAGCATTATTTGCACATTTCAGTCCCATCTGTCAGCCATTAGTCCCTTGCTCGGAAGTCACGCTCCTTCCTTTGCAATCCTATAGCAGTGTATTTCTGTTTACAAGAATTAACCCACTCTGATGTGTATTATAGTGTGTCTCCCTACACTGTGATCTCTTCAAGTACAGGGACAGTCTTATCTACCTTTATTTCCCTTAGGATCTTTCATAATACCAGGCACAGAGTAAGTGTTCAGTAAAATATTTCTACCTGAGAGGAAAAGACTCCTTCCAGTCATTCTAGGTTCTAGCTGCATCTTCCCAAGCAAGCTTTTCAAGCCATCCTTTGCTAAAAGAACACCTAAAACCATCAGATCATACCTGCATACAGAGTCAATAGCAAGGGTGTCATTGCTATGCCATGGGCTTTGAGGTCCAGCAGCCTGTGACAACTTCCTGCTGGTCCACTAAGTAATGAAAAACCCCCTCTCTGAGCTCTGGGTTCTTCACAGGTGTGATGATCTCCCCCAGTATTGTGAGGGTTAAATAAGGCACTGCACATAAATTTATAGTACTGTGCGTGATATGTAAATTGGGGCAAAGTAGTATTAAATCTTTATATGAAAATTTAAGACCACAATTACCAAAGGCTAGCCAGCACTGAGCAGTTGAGGACACTGACTAAACTGTGGATAATTAACCAATTGTTAGGCATAGCCCAGCTCCAATCAGCTGTGTAAGTGTAGTTTCCTGGAGAAATGGATTTAATATGGAAAAGTGTATTTGCTTTCTTTTTATAATTAATACCCAAACTTATATTATGTCATCCTCACATAGGGTTATAATTCTGCAGAATTAAGATATTTTTAAACTTTTTAGACAATAATTATCTATTTTAACATCTATTGGGTAGATGTTTAACCTACAAATGATATATTATTCAATTCTTAATTTTTGTGCTTTAAAATTAACCTTTATTTAAACCTAATTATTGGTTAAGTGGGTCTAATGTTAATGGACATTGACATGATGGACATTGAAAGTTGAAAAAATTGAAGCTATGTGTCCAAATTAAAATTTAAACATGTAGTTCACATATTCTAAAAGAACATGTATGCTTCTGTAGTAATAATTCTATTATCACCAAGTTACAGGATAGATTTTTAATTACGACCTTTATATCAGTATAAGCCATGTATTTCGGATTAAAAGCCTACTGCTTTAACTAGTCTAGTTAAAGACTATGGCGTGATACATTCTGGGCTCCAACTTTTCTAAAAACCAGAGAACACTTATAATAACACTTTTCTAATTTCATGGTTCAGTGCACCGTCAGTAAAGATTTAAATAATTCAGAAAGAAAGCCTATTCTCTTTCTTTATTAGAAGTTTCAGTGAGGCAAATTCTTTGACATTTAATAGGTTTTTAACCCTTTTAATAACTTTTTTATAATGAAATTTATTGGCAGTTGTTTTAAAGAAAGGGATATTATATTAGCATGAATAGCAGTCAGTAGTTTTTATGATTAGTTTTGAGACCTTGACCTTCTATGACTCAAAGTGAATAAAAGAATAAATGAGTGAATAATGTTAACAGTAACTAAATTATGTATATCCAGAAACATAGAGACTATGTAGAACTACTCTCATCTCATTATCTGACATGGTATAAAATTTTGGCAGACAAATATTTAAATTTTTAATTGTTTTAAAGAAGCTTAAGGTCACTTACAGAGTCAGGTACTTTAAAGGGACTAAAAGACATTATAATTATCCTAGCCTGATTTTAGCAAGTTATTAATACTATCCTCAATGGAGGAGGATTTCTAGCCTTTTCTATCATAGTTTCATGCTATTTTAATATTTTATAATATATTATTAAGAGAATTATTGAAACATTTCCATAATAAAATACTAATTTTAAATTGTACTTTTTTCAAGTCTCCAGTAAGTTGGGAGCAACAAATATTCTGCACAAGAAAGCTACCTGGCCTGAGCAGAATATAAGGTTTTAATTTTGCTTCTTGAGATGTACTTTTAAGTGAATGTCATGTGTATCTAATGATTTAAGAGCCTCTAAATGAACTCAAATATCACTTTTCTGAACCGATGTTAAGAAGTCAATATTCCACTTGACATCTCCACTTTTACTAACATCACATTAGCATTCCAGTGGAGAGTATAAAATTCAGTTAAATTTTCAGGTTTAAATATAGTATAAAGAATCATTTCAGCTGACATGTGATGCTATAAATATACAGAGCTAGTTCTCATCGGTAAACCACAAACCTCCATAGGCCATGTCTCATACCATTTCCCAATTTTCTTTGCGCCCTTCCTTCCAATCCATTCTTTTTGTTTCAATGCATACAATCTTCTGAAAGCATTCTGAAAATAAGGTACATTATTCAGTCCCTTCCTTGGGCACATCAAAGCAGAGGAGATGTGAACAGACATTAGCATGTTTGAATACACTTTAATATAAGATTATAGCCCTGTGAACAAAACACAGCCTACACTTTACAGTGCAGAAGTAAAAGACATAATTTATACAAAAGAAGGGGAGGGGGCTTGATTGACTCTAATCACAAGAGCCTGACCAGGGGTCGAACCTGCAACATTCTGGTACATGAAACAATGCTCTAACTAACTGAGCCACTCATCCAGGGCTCAAGCCCTTTTAAATAAAACAGAGCTTTCAGTCCATGAGGCTTCATGTCCTGCCATTAACTGAAATTATGAAAGATGACCCTTGTCCATTAACAGTTGAGCTTGCCTGTTGCACATTTTTCGTGTTTCCTTTATTGGAGCTGGGCACAGGAGCCCTTTCAAGGGCTGACAGAAGCACAGTGCTGAGCTCAGCAACATGGATGTTGATGGTTTAACAATAACAATAGGAGACAAATAGTGTTGGCATGAAGCCATCGGAAATGAGGTGCTTCGATGTGATTAAAAAACATCTTTCCAACTGTGTGATTAAAAGGCGTAACTATACCCCATAACCTCCTGGCCCTCATTGTGATCCAAAGGAGAGGTTATGTGTACAGAGTTGATGGCAGAGAATGGTGTACTATGAACTGGAATACCTTTTATGCATTACATTTTTTTGAACTTTGTATCTATTAGTTAGCCTATTAACCTTGACCAGAGAGCTATTAAAATCCAGGTCATACGTTCAACCTTTATCAGATCTAAATGTACTTTCACACAGTGAAACCCTGTGCTCTGTGACATAAGCTGCCCAGCTTATCCCAGGGTAGGTCCCCACTAACACATGCTCTGGGCTGCCAGAATGCTTGGTCACAACTATTCCATGCCTCCTCATGAGCTAGAACTAGTCAGGGAAAGAGACTCAAGGATGACAACAAATGATAAACAGTAGCATCTCCCACAAAAGGTAATACATATAAGCAACAACCACAAAAATAAGTTTATATTTGATAAAACATCTTCTTCATCATTATCCCATTAATCCTCACCATCACACTTTAAAGCAAGCATTTATGGTCAGTATATTTCTCTCATATTCATTGCCTCAAACCTTATCGCTGTCCCACAAACTGCATCTGTCATGTTACCTATTCTCCCCCCACTAGACAGAGAATTGCATAAGGGCAAGGATTTCAGTGTGATTGGTCACATGCCTTACCCAGTACCTGGAGCAGTGCCTGGAACATAGTAGGCCCTCAATAAATATTTGTTGTTGAAAACTTGTCACCACTCTTTACAGAGGTTGGGAAAGTTAGATACCTCATTAGAAAAAGAGCAACCTGATGACATCGTGAGCAGGGTTTCCTCCATTCTAGGGCACTACCTCCCATGTAGGAAAAGGAAGGAGCCAATGTAATGGTATAAAATTGCTTTTTCAGTTATGCTTATAAAAACGAATGCAGACGGATACAATAGGGCAACTAAGATGCCTCTTCCCAGGGGATGTGACAGGAGTAGAAGCTGAGTTTGGTCCAGGAGGACCAGCGCCTGGCGAGGGCACTGAGGACATTGAGAGACGGGGTTTCCTCTCCTCCTCTGTGACTTTCTGATGTCGGTCAATGGCTGATCTTTGGTTCGTTCCTGGGAGACCATATACAACTTTCATTAATTAAATTAAAGAATGGTCAAATGATCTTTAGCCAGTATAAGTTTTAGCCATGAGTTCTAAACCCCTCAATGGCTTTTTCTTCTAACACGTAAAGTCTCTTGAATGGTAGGAGTCCCCCATTCATGGAAAAGGCCACCGTGAAGGAGAGGCCAGAGTTTGAAGGAGGAGGATAATCAAGCATTATCCAAGTGTCTGTGAGCATAAGATTTTGTTTTTTGAGGTGGTTCTAATCTTCTCCAAAAATGGTGGTTTTAGAGAGTGCTGTGTCCTCCCATTTGGCAACTATCTAATGAATCATGCTCCAGAGCGCTTGCTCTCCTGTGATAATTAGTTTTATAATGACTATTTACCCTGACTAAACTACAAATATTCTATTTTAGTGCATTGTAAAGAAATTTGAGCCCTATGTGTTCATATAGTTTTTTGGGAAAAAGTAGATTCCAAATGTTAAAATCAATAACAATTTTGTGTTTGGAACTTTACAATTGAAATCAAGTTATCCTGACCCAATATTGAGGATAAAAAGACATTTTCATAAAAATGTCTAGTCTTTCTTTTGAACCTCATTTTTCCTAATCTTTCAAAATGTAGCACATGCTTTGCATATGTATTTTCAAGATTTCCTCTCTTTTGACAATAATTATCAATCTTCAATATCAGAAGCCTAATAGCAAAAAAAGTTAAAGTTTATTTAAAGTACACATTTTTAAATAATAAATCACACAAGATCATGTAGAAACAATTTATTTGATTTGTTTGGACAACAAATAATTTAGCTTGCTCTTGGAAATACATTTAGGAAAACAATAAATAAAAATTGATTATTAAATTACCCACACATTTGTTCTGGTATATACATTTACATATTAATTGAATTCCTGGAAAAATATGCAATCAAGTTGGGGAATTAAATAATACCAACATTTACATACTTCTCATAGCCTCTTAGAGTGCATTAGTCCTAAGAAAAATGGAACTGCTTAGCCTTCCTGGCCTGATTATCCATGCAAGGCTGAATGGACTACCAAAAGCAAGGCTCAGACGTGTGTATTTAGATGCTAAGGGCAGTGTGTGTTAAATAGTGTGTATAAAAGGAACCAAGAGTAAGCAGTTGTCACAGCCTAAGCCAGCAGGGTCTCCTCCTGGCCCTGGGGAAAGCACTCAACAGCAAAGGGTGTCAAATGCTGACAGACAGGAGTAAATGGAAGGGCTTCAGAGATTCCTCACGTTCTCTTGTTCCTACTGCACCTGGCAAACTTCCAGGCCTTGCCTGCAAAGCCCACAGAAAGCAGCAGCTGGCGACGCACATTAGCAAATAAGGCCTCAGGCCTCCCCATGTTCCAGGCTCTGTTCACCAACTGCTATTCTCTCAAACAGCTGGATCAGAGCGAGCCAAGATGTCGTTAGAGTTTTATGTGTACAACTGTTTTGATATGGATTGTCTGCTAGAGGCAGAGATAATGATAGCTTTCAAGGCTCACATGTTGGACTGGGAAGGATACTGATATTTGAAAAAAGAAGACAGACTCTGGAAAGATTGTGAAACATGCAGCTTTAAATACTGAAATGCAGGCCTTTACTTGTTCTGGTGCCATTCAAGTGAGCAGTTTTAACACTCTTCATTTGCTAATACAATTAATGTTGTTCCAAGGATTTTTTGTGTGTGGGGGTGGGGTGGGAGGGAGAATGTTACTTATTTTGAAAAATACCCCAAGGGCCCTGGCTGGCAGGGCCCTGGCCAGCAGGCTCCATCAGTTGGATCACCATCCTGTAACTGAAAGTTTGCAGGTTCAGGGTGCATACAAGAAGCAACCAAATGATGCTTCTTTCACACATTGATGTTGCTCTCTCTTCTTTCCTCTCTCCTTTTCTCTCTCTCTAAAGGCAATGAAAAAAAAATGTCCTTGGATGAGAATTTTAAAAAAAACACACAATGAGCTACCTGAGTATTTTTTTGCCTTTTCAAAGAAAGTCCGAGAAAAATAAAGGCAAACGCATGCTGAAACATCTATCAGAGTGTCTAGGGTTTCCCCCAGGAGGGCTGTCCTCAGCCTGGAGTCCTTATCACTGTAGGTAGTTGGGCGAGGGTAGAAAGGAACATGGTATTGGCGTTAAACCCCAGATGATAAGGCAATCAGGAGGGAGAATGTGTACTATCTGCTTTGGTTTCCTCATTGATTTAACTGAGCTTTTGCTTTTCATTAATTGGAATAAAGTTTCCAAGAAACACAAACAAAATTTTCTCTTTATCATTATAATCTTCCTCCATTGTTTTAATTGATGTTTTCAGTTCCCATAATTATAGAACAATATTAGTACTCAATAGAAATCGGTAAAATCTAAGAAAGCAGTTCTGGCTTTCCAAAAGAAGTAAAATCTAGCACACGTTCAATGGGTTGAGTTTCCCTGATAGGGAGATGCATACTAAGAGCCATTCAAAACTAAAATGCCAATGACATGCCGGACTTTCAGCTGAGAAAAAATGTAGTTCACTGCACTTGAAATCAACAAAATGAGAAGTACAGACATTAGAAAGTCCCTTTGGAGACACCTGAGTCCCGAGAATTTAGCAAAAGTAGTTCCCAAAAGATCAAGGATTTGTGATACTGTGCATGTGAAGTTGGGGTCATCAATCCTAATGGTATCTGGCTTCAGCATCTATTCAGTGTAACTCAAGGAATATGTGTTTAGTGCCTACAATGTGCTAAGATCTGTGCTAGATACAAGGGCTACAATGGTCAATAAATAGATTCTATCCCTGCTTTTTTGAGTTGATAATATGTTAGGCTATGTCAGTTAAGATTAGGTTCAGTTGCATGTAATAGGCAACCTGAAATGACACTGATTCTACAAAACATAAGCATTTACTTCCCTCTCCCATGGAAGACTCCCACAGCAGGTAGGCTGTCCAGGCTCTGCTGGCTCCATGATACTCAGATGCTCAAGCACCTTGTGCCTACAGCATCCTAACATCCAAGACATTTCCCAAGCTCTAATCACACTCACGTATTTGCAGGCAGAAAGGATCAAATGGAGGTGAACCTTTCCCTTTAGGAAGGTTTCTTAGAAGTACCATACAACACTTCCACTTACATGTCAGTATCCAAAACTTGGTCATATGGCCATACAAAGCTACAAGGGAAGTATCCTGTGATAACTAGCTTCTTGGCTGGACAACTTAATACTGGAGGCCTGTCCCTCAGGACAAAAGTATAATGAATGTTGAAAGTTACAGCATGAGGTTTCTGCCATAAAGGGAAATAGACATTATTCACATTTTCTTTTCATCTCGTGACTAATGCTAGGTTAAGTTCACATAAAAAAAAGAAAAATCATCACACTGGTTATAGTTTGTTCATACTTGTAGCATTTATTTCTTCATTTACATAATGACTCAGCCACTATTTTTGAATACTTGAAATGTCTAATTTAATCAGGAACACTGCCTAGAAAGTACAAACACATTAGACTAAGGAACTGAAAAATAGTGTACCAATAAGAAAGCACAAACAAAAGGCTTTGGTAGTTCAGACAGAGAGGTTCTTAAAGCTTTGTTGATAAGTTGATTTTTTTAAACTTGACTTTAAAATACATTTAGGGTTTGGGTGTATAAGTATTGAGAAAAGAACACAAATATGTAAAAATAATCATAATTCATTTCTGCTTTAATCTCTGTTGGTAGAAAGATCTGAGATCATGTAACCTCTCCCATTCTCAAAAAACTTGTGCAAAACAGTCATTAGTTAAATAATGTCATTTAGCTACCTCAAAGGGGAATAATAAGGCTCAATAGGTAAAAATACTGTGCAAACCATAAATCACTGAACTAAGTAAGGTTTTTTAAACTGATTTTTCAAATTTCAGATAGCAGATGCTCAGAAAGTGAATGCTAAAAGAACATAATAGACAAAGACACACATTTAAGGGGCACAGGAAAAGAAAAGCAATCAATTGGGTTTGGCTGAACAATAAAGTATATAAAGAACAGTTTCAGGAATCAGGTTTATGTGGAATTTTCAATGGCGTGCTGGAGAGATTACATTTAATTTGGTAGGCAGATATCACCGGGAAGTTTTTGAGTCTACAGCTCATGAAGATTAAGTCTGCTGTACTCTTCAGAGTGGAAGTGAAGAGATTCCTTTTAGTTAAGTAGCTATTGTAAGTGAAGAGGTAATGAAGACCTCAAATACATGAATGGGTGTGGGAATGAAAGGAAGGGCAGATGGGAGGGATATTTTAGAGCAGACTCAATGCAACTCACAAGAATTTGAAAGAAAAGGGGAGAATAAAAAATTACTAGAACAATTTTGAGTAGAAGTGAGTTGGAGAATGAAGGTGTTATCACCAAAATTGGACACAGTGTACAAAGTAGGTCTGAGAACAAAAACATTGTTCACGCTTCTAGCGGAGGTGATACCCAAGTAGTTGTCCAGCAGGCAGTTGCAGAACTAGACCTGAAGTTTGGGTCAGAAGTGTACATTGTGATGTATAGCATTCCCCACTAACAGAACCATGATGAATTTTGACTTGGTGGAAGAAATGTGAATCAGAAACAAAAGGTTAGCCCTGGCTGGCGTAGCTCAGTGGATTGAGTGCGGGCTGCGAACCAAAGTGTCGCAGGTTCGATTCCCAGTCAGGGCACATGCCTGGGTTGCTGGCCACAGCCCCCAGCAACCGCACATTGATGTTTCTCTCTCTCTCTCTCTTTCTCCCTCCCTTCCCTCTCTAAAAATAAATAAATAAATAAATAAATAAATAAATAAAATCTTTAAAAAAAAAAAAGAAACAAAAGGTTAGGGAACCAGGTGTGGGGAGTTGTGGGAAGAAGAGAAGTTAATGGAAGAGTTGTGAGGAATCAGAGAAAACAGCAGTTGTTATTAAGCATGACTTACATGAATTATTTACAGTAAGTTAAAAATATTAGAGGTAAATAGAAAATAATATTCTGCAAGTTGAGGTTGTATATTTGACATTAAGTTCAGTAATCAATGAAAATCTTTATAGAAGGATGCCAGTAGTCGAAACATTTGCTTATCTCTTTGTGAGCTAATTATTCTTATTCATCAGTAATCAGACTCTATCCAGTTTTATTTTCCCCATGTTATCCATTAAGCAGTGATTAATACTGAACAGACTCCTGTGAAGGCAAGGTAAAATGAAAATACCCCTCCTAATTTACAAATGTCGCTATGAATGTTAAGACCTGGCTATGTCTAAGTGCATCTGAGGCCTAAGGTTGGAGTATGCTCTCTAATTTTTGATCATCACCCTCTAAACAAGAAAGTTGTTTTTTGATTTGGTGTTAAAGCTGCTGTCTGAATGGCCTAACACCATTGGTGACAAGCTGTTTTCAACTAATAGTGAGGCTGTTGAAAAGACGTACCCTGTTGAGTACCTCACTGTCCCTACCCAAACTGATTATTCTTTTTTGTTAACCCTCACCTGAGGATATGTCCATTGATTTTTTAGAGAGAAGGGGAGGGAGAGAGAGAAACATTGATGTGAGAGATGTTTTTCCCATATAATACTGACCATGGGATCACACGCACAACCTAGGTATGTGCCTTGACTGGGAATTGAACCCAGAACCTTTTGGTGTACAGACAACTTAGCCACCTGCCCAGGGCCTGAATTGATTCTTTACCCACTTTTGCCATGCCTACCTCCTCCTACTAATTGTACAAAGGTGGGGGTACAAATTTTAGTACTCCGAGATCTACCAACAACACTAATTTTTGCATTTCATTTATTTATTTTTAAAGAGAGGGGAAGGGAGGGAGAACTAGAGCAAGAAAAACATTGATGTGACAGAGAAACACCAGTTGGTTGCTTTTTGTACCTGCCCCAACCAGGTGCTGAACCCACACCCCAGGCATGTGCCTAGACCGAGGATGGAACTGGCAACCTTTTGCTTTCCAGGACTACACCAAACCAACTGAGGCACACCGGTCAGGGCTACCCACAGCACTAATTAACATAAGAAAGTCATCAAAAACATGACACAATCATGGAAGAGATAGGTGCTATAAAGTGAAATTGTTTTAGAATTTCGAAGACTCTTGGTGGTTGTCCTAAATCTGGAAACTACATGTAACTTAATTTAAAAATCATCCTCTCCAATACCATGTTAAAAACCATGATATTTCTGAAAGAGAAAGATTAAGAAGTGAGCTTCAAATTGATGTTATAAACTGTTTATTCTTTGTAACTTGACAAGGAGAAATACTGTCATTTAGCTAAACAATTTTGGAAAGACAATGTAGTTAAAATATGTTTTTGCTAATAATAAGCATTTTTAATTTACAGGGTAATGAAAATGTGTTCTCCTATAAGCACATATGTTTGAACACATGTGTTAGTGCTTCATTTAGTGCAGCGTTGAGAGGGGCCACCCTCGACAGGACAGTGCCCCTGTGGCCGTCCACTGCTCTGTGCTCACAGAGAGAGGGCTGTTCCACAGAGTCTGAGAAACAATGCAACAGGACTTCAGGACATCAGAGAGTGGACCTGAACAGAGATTTAGTATATACCGCCTCTTCTGTGTCCTGATTTTTATGGTCTGCTCTGCCAGTGGCACGACTTTAAGGGTATCTGTGAAAGCTAGTGTTATTTCATATGGAAGGTCAGCTTATAGAAGTTATGGGAAGAGCTAAGAAGGAAAAAAAAACTATTTTAGTAAAAGTGAGTGGCAGTAACACCAATGGACTGGGTAAAAACAATCATTTTGGGTAGACAACATTGGACAAGGTGTTTTTGATTATTTTTAGTGAACCATAACTCTGTTCGTGAGACACATGAAACATTGAATCAGCTGCTTAATACAGTAGGTTGTATCAAACACGGATAACTGAGACGGAAACTGAGGGATACAGATTTTACCTCCAACTCTGTGGCATGGGGAAGTCATTTATCTACTCTGAGCTTTATTCATTCATATTTATTTATCTACCAATATTCAACAAGCTAGCACTATGGCCTCCCCCTAAGATTCCTCTTCCATAGACTGAGAAAATGTCACAACGGGCCTCTGAAGCTCTACCATGCAACAACTTCTTAATGAGGGACTTCCTAAAAAGGAGAACCATGAGCTACTTTTGAAGGATTGGAGGAACATAGTTTAAGTTAGGGGAACAAAATGTTGATTTGGACCAGAAAAGACCCAGGTATGAAACCATGGGCCATCGTAAGCCCTCACCAAGAAGAGCCAGATTCTAGGATACCCAGAACTGAATCTGAAGACGAAGCAGAGTGAGAGCTGGGAAGGCCTGAAGGGGCGACACTGACTCATAAGAGGCCTCATGGTGGAGACGGTAACCCTGACTCAGGCAGACACCTCTTTGGTCACAGCTTCAGTTTCAGGTGGAACTAACTAGGTTGGTAAAATGACTAGAGAGCATTGGTAGAACATGATTTTATTACCAAAAGAGAAAAAAAACTGTGACTAAGTTACTTAATTGACCTTTACAGTATTCCTGTGTCATGATATTTGCAGACAAGCAGTTACTAGGCATTCTGACACCATGTGGGCTTTTTAAAAAAATGAAACTGAGAAAGACAACATTATTAATTTTATTTTTTTAGTTCCAAAATGTAACTTTAACCATGTATCGTTTCACTGCTTTTCTGTTTTCCATCTTTTTTTTCCTTTTGCTCTCTCTTGTTTTATAAACTGAGAACTGCATAAAAGCTCCAAGCCCCCTGAGTGAGAAAATGGCGCTGCTCCTATAAGCACCACAAAATATCCCCCATTATTTTAAGTTTGAAAATGCCAGAGAAATGTTAAATGAAATGCACCATACTCCTCTTTAACAACACATTTGACCTCTAGGTACGTTAAGAGCTTCATCCTCCAATGCTTTTAATTCTAATCCTTGCAGAGATGAAATTCATTGCTTGAATTACAAGAGTGAGTCTCATTAAGGCTAAAAAGCAGTGACCCAGATAGCATAATGGATTTATACGGTGACCTTGCAACTTTAGAAATTCACTTTCAAATCTGACTGTGCAGTCAGATTCTTTCAATAGTCAATTAATCAATTGGTTAATACCAACTTGTGAGAGTTCCGAGACTAGAAGTTAGTAGATCATTCTGGCCAACACTCACTATATAGAATTAAACTGAGAACCACAGTGCACTCAACTCCCAGAACCTTTCTTAAATAATCACAATAAAAGAAAGGGTTTTCATAAGTTGCTGTGAAAGTAGCGAGCACTAATAATTATATAGTTTTGAAACTAATACCATAAATATCTATTAATAGTATGTTTATGTTTCATTAGTAAAGACTGAATTCTCAAATTCTATTCTTTGGTAACAGGTGACAGCGCCTTTTACAGTAATACATACTGTTAGAATTCCTCAACTCTGGTGAGGGGAAAAGGTGGAAGAGTGTATAGTTCAGCCAGACATCCTACAGAATTTTTGGTCTAAGGAATATTTTTTAAATTTTTTCCAGAAACATGTTAACATGTTTGTGAAAAATTATTCCTAGCCTTTTTTTTTTTTGTAGATGCAAGATATACGGAACCCAGAAGGAACTCAGTACAGCTCCCATCCTCAGATGGCAGCCATGAGACCCAGGGGTCAGCCTGCAGATATCAGGCAGCAGCCGGGAATGATGCAGCACGGCCAGCTGACCACCATCAACCAGTCCCAGCTCAGTGCTCAGCTTGGGTTGAATATGGGAGGAAGCAGCATCCCCCACAACTCACCGTCTCCACCTGGAAGCAAGTCTGCAACTCCTTCCCCATCCAGTTCAGTCCATGAAGATGAAGGCGATGAGTCTTCTAAGGTATGTCTGGATTATTTTTAGGACCTATCTGAAATGCTTGTTAACTAAAAAAGTATTCTTTGGCATTTTTCTTGACTTCAGGTGGGTGCAAGTTTATGTCAGCCAAAATAAAAAATGTTGGTGAGGGTTGTACTTTTCTGATGAAGCATGAGGTTATAAATTGAGTGAATTGAATCACCTTGTTCAATTACATTTTTAAGTTCCTAATAAATCCTTTAAATACAGATGTATTAAGTATAAAAGTAAGTTGTACCCACAAAATATAGGATCTTCATAGTGAATTAGGGAGAATAAGTCTTACAGGACTCAACATCCAAAATCAAGCTGAATTCACCACTCATTCAGAAAAAGTCCATTTCAATTTAACCATTTTGATTTAAAAAGGCAACATCCCTGGGATACAATAATGGCTCTGTGTGTGTATGTGTGTGCATCTGTGTGAGAAAGAGAGGGAGAGAAAGAGATTAATAGTTAGATAAAACCTTTGAGATCATCTGACCCAACCATTTCATACTAAGAATGAGGAAAGTAAGGGGTGCAGATATTAGATGATTCCCTTCCAAGGGCGAAGCCTGGGTGTTCCATGCTTACCTGTTGTTAACCCCATGCCAATATATTTGTTTGACTATCTTTGTCACATTAAGTTACCTGTATAGGAATATGCATCTTGAAATGTCCTTAGGTTGAAAAATTAACTGCAGAATTATTTAAAGTATTCAAGGAAGCTTTTTTAAATAACACCATAAAACCAAGTGCATTTTCACCCCAAAATTCAAGATTATCTCTTTACTGCCTTGCTTATTGATGAAGCATCTTTCTTATTTGTCCCAGTGAGGACTCTTGTGCCTATTCACATATATACTTCTAGTTCCTTCTCTTTTAAAAAATATTACTAATGAATTTTCACTTGTGTCAGCCCTTTGATTTCTTTTCACTTTTGTGAGAATTTTCTTTTTGAGAAATTAAACTTGTCAACATGACAAGTTTACCAAGACAGCACTATGGGATTCTAATCTACTGTATATGGTGTATAGGATTAACTTTCTAAAAGCTACATAAATTTTTAAAATATCTGGAAATACTGTGACTTGTAGATTTATTTAGCCCAATAACAAGTACAAGGTTGCTATATTGACAATATTTTATTATTTTTAATATTCTTCATGCTCTGGTATTTGGGGTGGGGGGAGCCTTAGTGTTGAAAGGACTGCCCTCCCAGAGCTAGCTAATTTCTAGACAGTAAATGACACCTGTGAGCACAACTTTAATAAACAAACCAAGCAATCCAGAGTCCACATTCCCAACCATATCCTCTATCAAACTTTTACATAATTTTCTTAAGAAAAATGTGTATTATTCCAATACACATTTGGTCTTGAATAGGCCATGAGTACCTGGACCTAAATATGCACATCAGGAATTTGTTTGTGACCAGTGATTTAGATACTGGATTATGCATGGGTGATTCAAGTCAGTTTCCTAAACATAGGTGATATGTACTATATTGCTAGGGGGAAAATATATTCCACTCATAGTAAAGATTATTTGCCCATCTGGGCCATATCTTTTTAAGTATTCATTGCTGGAATTTCAGAAAATTAATGTAAAATTATAGCATCTTCTGACAATAAAGTTTATGCAGGATTATTCTTACTTACATAACATTTTCCACACTCTTCCATCTAAATTAGTAGACTTCGGAGAAGAAATTGAAAATTCCTGGAATTAACATTTACAGATTCTGCCCTTTTCTGTTGGTCCAAAAGGTCCATATCTTATTATTTGCTGAGTCATGAACTTGTATGTTATGAGCTTCCAAGCCTGTATGAATGTTTGCCAGTGAGTAGCCTGTTCAAGCATTCAACATCCACATCTCAAAATAACTTACACTCACTATTACTGATTGTGGAGCATTATATGCTATAAACTATATTCTATAGTGGTGTGTTCTTGGATTAGTGGTGTGTGAAGGCTCAGGGAAGGATTTCTCAAAAACACCTGATCAAAACGGCTTTTTGTCTATACAAGTATTCTCAAGTTCATGTTTAGTTTAAGTACATTTTCCATCTCAAGAATATCCAGCCTCCCATTCCAACTCCACATACTGTTCTTCATTTTAATTCTAATATAAAATTCTCCTTTCCAATTTATTTAACTTGTATTTATTAAATGGCTAAAAAAAATTCCTCTGACAAAAATGCTCAAGCATTCTTCATCATAGGTAAAGATTAAAATGGGATTTTTCCTTCATATGTAAGCAGGATTTATGTGGAGTATTGTGTTGAAACAGCTCCATTTAAATGTGAAATAACATTAAGTCAAAAGGATCATTTAAAATCATTTCTACCAAGAGAATTAAAAAAAGAATATTTACTCTCACACCAGAAAAAGAAGTCTTTAAAGCTTTCTTCTTAACACTTCATGCTCTCTTAAGCAATTACATATTAATTCCAGTTTATCTAATTGAACAATTAAATGAAATAAGTTTGTTTTGACAGGGAAATACTGTAAATACATCAGTAAAATAAATTATTACCTTATACACACTAACCATGGTTCTGATTGCTCTGGAGCTGCTGACAGCCTAAAGTCATAAAGTAGACATACAGTAAAAACATCAAAGATATATAAACATGGGTAACTTGTACGCCTGCAATGCAGTACTTGTAATACAACAGACACTTTAAGACATATAAAGTATCTGGCATTACAACTGTAATTTTAGCACATTTTCCCTTTAAGGAAATTATGAGCTAAGAATCACAATTTATATTTTTCCATTCTTTTAATTTCAACTTTTCTGCTTAAACTATCCATAAGTTTTGTAGGTGTCTCATAAATAGCATATGGTTAGACAATCTTTACTGTTAAGTGAGATGAACTTCATTTACATTAACATAAATACTAAAATATTGGTGTACTTTCTCCATCAAGTATGTTGCTTTCTATTTTGTCCCACTTACATCCTGTGATTGGTTTTTCTTTATTACCTTCTTCAACATTGTTTTGCTTTTGTTCATTCCATAATTTCCTCTTTTAAGAGTAGAAATTTTACATGTTTTCTGTTCATTGAGTGTCTAACTAACCCTGACACACAAATCTGTAAGAGTCTAACATTGATCAATATCTTTACCCTTCTTATATTACTTTAATTCCAAACACTCTTCTTCCAATTGGTACTGGAGCAGTGATTGCTGTTGTTCAGTTTAATTACAATTTAATTAACTCCTATAATTTACTCAACTCACAAAACATTATTTATTATTTTTAGTCTTTTTCTTTAGGTTTATTCACATATTCAGTATTTTTCCATCTGACCTCATTTTATGTATGCCTTTAAATTTTTTTCATGAAGATCTCTTGGGGGCATAATTACCTAATAAGTACTTTTATTAGATATAGAACTTTAGATTGACAGTGATTCTCTTCTATTATTGTGAAGATAATATATTACTCCATTGAATCCTGATTTTCATTGTTGCTTTTGAGGATTCTACTGCATCATTGTTTTCCTTTGAAAGAATATGCATTTCCTCTCTGACTAGTTCTAACATAACATCTCTTGCTTTTGTTGTCCTTCAGCTTCACTGTAATGTGTGTGGGTTTCTTTAAATTTACCCTGAATTTAAGTATTTCTCTTTTTTATCAGTTTTCAGCCATTTTTGTTTTTTCAGATATTTCCTCTTGCCATTCTTGCTCCCCTCGATCCTGCAGTCCTGATAAGATATGTGCTAGGCTTTCTCGTCCTATTCTCTACAACTTGTTGCTTTTATATTTTCCATTTCTTTGCCCCTCAGTATTGCATTCTAATTAATTTATTTAAATCCATTTCCCAGTTCATAGTAATTTTTTTCAGCAATACCCAATTTTAAATTGATCTATTGAGGTTTTAATTATAATTATTTTCTATTTGTGGTTTTTATTTGGTTCTTTGTGAAATACGTTTGGACTTTTTTTGTTGTTTGCTCTTTTATCCATATACTTAATCTCTTTTGCTTCTTCAAGCATTTCCTAATTCCAATACATGAAGTCTTTTGGGGTCTGATTCTACTCTCTATTGATGCCGCTGGCTCTTGGTTTTAATGCCTTATTTGATATTACATTTTTGTTTTTGAAATGATGGCTGATGTTAATTAGAACTTTATGAGACTTCCATTAGATCTGATTTGACAGCAGATTCCTTTAACAATGATTTGTGTTTGCTTCTGCCAAGCATTTTGGACCATTACAATCTAGAACCGCACTTGACTTAAAGCTTTTCAAAATGCCGGAAGAGTACACAGTCAGGGTAAATTGATGCACGTGCTGGCTTCTGTGTGTGGGCTGTCACAAACGATGTTTCCCCTCTCCACTCAGTATCATCCTTGCAGCTCCTGGGAAGGCACATGCAAGAGAAATCATTTTATTTCCCTCTTTACCTGAGACTCTAATTCTTTTCCACCCTGACTGTAATAGGGACCCTCCTGCTAAAATTCCCACCTTTGGTAAGCAGTGGGTTTTGTGTTCTGTCTACTGTGCCCTTGACTCAATTTTACCAGGTCTAGCAAATGTCTTCAAGATGAAAGCTTGTTTCAGTACTTTGTTTATTTCTCCCTGTTCCCGCTTTCACTTACTGTTTGCTTTTAAAAATTTCTTACTAATGTACTAGTGCCTCAATGCATGAGCTTAGCCATACTGGAGAGAAGAGAGGTTTTTTCTCAAAGGCAAAAGAACAAGTCACTAGATCGACAATTAAACAAGCCTTTAGGAAAGTACTTTTTGTTTACCACTGTTCTAAAGACAAGAAGGTTCCTGAAATAAAGTAAAAATGAGAGGCAGGCAAGTCTCTATAAACGTTAAATGAAATCAAGTAGTGTTAGAACCAAATGTGAAGTCACATTATCTACAACAGGACAGAATATTTAAAATTGGAACTTCAAAGTCTAGTATTTTCCACACTACACTGTGTTTATTATGCAATTGTTCAACACTTTGCATGATATTATATGCATGCTCTTTTTGAAGAATTCCTTATATCCCAGCAATTGAAAAAATATATATCCTTTGTTTATCAAAAAAAAAAATGTGTCCCATTGGTTAAGGCTGAGCTTAACAAACTAGTTCTGGGAAAAATAATAAAATTCAGTCAAATAGTCAGTTAGTACTTGATTTCAAATATAGTCCTGGAAATTCATTCAAGTATCTATTAGGATAGTATTTTCAAGGTGTGTTGGTTCTTAGATGATTCATACCCTAGCTGATTGAGCATATTTGATTAGTTCATGAAATAAAAATAAAGTGAGGCTAAACATAGGCACCTGGCATTTTACCCAGTGGAACTTAATCTCAATAGCTATGCATTCTTTGTCAGGCAGGAGAAACTCGCCATCCAAAACACCAAGAAGTGAAACATAATGGCCCAGGTAGACAAATTTAGATAAGACCAGTGAACCCAGCAAAACTCATAAATATAACTAGTAGGTGTATATAATTGTAATCAACTCTTTCCATCACTTTAAAGTGATGTTTCTAGACACTAGCCTAAATTTCTTATCTTACATAAATCTACTGAGTGTCTTTGCTAAACTCATCCTAAAACAATACTCAGCTATGTTTGGCAGAATCAAGGATTTTTTTAAAAAAAATGAATGTGCTTTGCAAACTGTGATACAAACACAATGCCCCACTCTTGTGAATCATTTCAAAAGTATAGCTTTCATATACACTGTTTTAAAATTGATGTTTTGAGTCATTGAATGTACTGTTTTTATTAATGATAATAATAAACCCAATTGTTAAATGAAAGAAGTATCACAGCCTTGCCAATTTCACAGTAGCTAGATGACTTACTTTCCATGCTTATTTGAAATTATTGTCATAAGGGGATTTTAGATGGTATAGTTTAGAAAAAAAGAGAGAACAGATTTAAGTAGCAAAATTTTTTACTTACAGAAACAGCATCATCACAAAAAGTACTGTGATGTGCCCTGTTTCTATGGTGAAGATTTTATAATATTTACTTTCAATGATAAGAGTTATAAGTGGAGTTCTATGTTGTTTGTTCAGCCTATTATGCAGATGGTGCTTGATTAAAATCTATTTTAAACTACAGCGATTACTGCAAGATAGTGTGCATTAAAAAGCTCTCCCAGCCTCCATTACAGGCTGTGGGACTGCTGCAGCTTATTTTAAATATGCCTATAGATGTTTCCAACTTCTCCAGGGACATTTCAATATCAGTAATTCTCTTTCCCTGAGAATCTTAACTCCCAGTCTGTATTCTTAAGAAGTATTATCTAAACAACATTGTTAACACATGCTTTTTTAAAGTGAAAAATTGTTGTTTTCTTGTGATAAATAAGTTAAATACATCACTATAATTCAGCAATAAGACATAAAAGGTGGATTGCCCGAAGCCTATGGATACCTCTAGGGGTTTTAGAAGTAAATCTGTAAATACAAGTTACCCAAAGCACATGCATCTGTGTAGAGCTTAAGTGGAGGTAATATTTTTATTTGTTTATGCATTTTTTTATTTATGCATTAATTGTGAAATAAGTCTGTGGATGATCAGGATTACAGTTAGAGCCTCAACCTAGCCATGTTCTTAGTTGCTGTGATTTTCATACAACTTTCATATGTGTTTTAAAATATCCTTTGCTTTGCAATTCTGAGCCTTTGCCCAGTGCTGTAGGATAAAGGAGTAGAAATGTGTGATAATCCACTGCGTGTAAGACACCATAGCGATGCTATGAGGATGCAGAGATTCACGGGACCTGGTCCTTACTTCCAATGTGCTTGTCATTGCGGGGAGTTAATATGTTTGCATTTCATGGTTTCTTCTCTATTATAAAGGTCATGATGTTGGAATTCAATTTAACTCTCTAGTCTTGGAACCCTAGTAACTTTATAAACACTGTACTCTAAAATTATGCCTAATAGACAATGTGGTACTGTACAATACAGTAGCCACTAATCATGTGTGACAGTTTACACTTAAATCTAATTAAAATTAAATAAATTTTAAAAATCAGTTCCTCAGCTGCACTAGCCAAATGTGCTCTACAGCCACATGTGGCTAATAGCTACCCTTTCCAGACAGCACAGAGAACATTTCCATCTCTCCAGAAAATTCTGTGAGACAGCGCTACTCTGGACTTTAGAAGTCAGGGCTTCTTAGAAAATTAGGACATAAAATGATATGCTTTCATCCACCTAAGTAAGAATTCAGGATCCAGACAACACTCAAAACTAAGGTCCAGGGACATATTACAAATCCATTTAGCTAATTTTTCCACCACGATCATATCCATCATCATTGTGCTCATTCCAAATAGTTAGTGGTCAGAAAAGCCAGGTATCTTTCATTATGCAACCCATTACTAGCATGTAAATGGATCCAAATTACAGCCACATTTCTTTCTTCAGGGAGGCTTTGCATATGAACAATGACCATGTGTTTTGCAAATATGCGATGGAACCACTTCCAGAAAGTAGGCCTTACGCGTTCCAAGTTCATTATACAGAATCTAAAACAGCAGCTCACTCTTGTACCCTCCCAAACAAAAGACAAATACAAAATAAAAACAAGACCCCCGCAGATCAGGAGGTAATGCCCAAGGTCAAGGGGTGGACGGCCTCACCCTTCGTAGCCCTGCCCGTGCACTTGGATACATTAGACACCAAACCACAGCAGGGAGCTTTCATTCCATTACAGCACATCCCAAAGTGAAAGCAAAGATAGTGTGCAAACCCAATGAGTTTTTATAAGAGGAACATTGAGTAATATAATAAATGAGTCCCCTTCAAAGCACGTTTTATTTTTAAAAGATAGACATCTTTCATACATAGTTTTTCTTTTTTTTTTTTTTGTCTTCTATTAGCCTTTGATGAAAGGCAGGAGATTATCTTAAATCATAGTTCATTTCTATGAGGGAAATTTTATAATTGGTCAGAATACTATGATCTAAGAATATAGTTTTAGTGATCTAGTTTAATTAAGAAGGAAAGGCAGTGAATCTTGAGAAATGAACATTTTATGTATATTCTTTAGGTTGATCCTCTCAGATGTCAGTTTTCTTCGATGGCAGATAATTCAGACTGAGATTCGCAGGCATATTTAAAGTGAGGGTATATTATTATGCTCTTGCTTTCAGGCATGACAAAGGAAAAAGTGATGTTATAAAACTGGCTGGTAGTCTGGCCGTAATGGGATGACATCGGCAGCTTTGTACCTTCCTGGTACTCAATCAGAGATACAACAGGAGCTCCAGGGTGATGCTCCATAAATGGGATCTCCTGAACCTTGAAAATGTCGAGGTGGAGTCATGAAATGCTTGCTTTTACTACATGAAACTCTCAGACTGAGCCCCACAGGACAAACCAGGAACCTTTGTTCCTGACTTTGTTCCTGGAAAGTCTCCAGACAATGAACTAAATCAACTGGTTGCATGGGATTTTTTAGTTTCCTACAGGGTAGATAGATATTCATTGCCTCCACATGACAGTTTGTGTCTTCATACACTTGACATGTAAACTTTTTCTCAATGGCAGTAACAAGTTCTCCTGCTTCCTCAGATCGTCCCCAGAAAGTAGGGCCATGGTGTCAAATACAAAAGGGTAATTGTCCTTTCTGTTGCTGCCGGCATCGCGTCCGGGAGACCTAAAACTTGCACCATGCTTTCCACATACAAATTCAAAAATGAAAAGATAGGGATCTGCAGTTCAAACACAATTTTGAACAGTGGAGAAACTATTTAAATAATTCGGGGAAATCTCTCAATCAGAACATCTACATTGACTCATAGTAAATTCACCTCCATGATTGACATTTGACTGTTTTCCAAAAAGATTGTCATAATCTACAATGATGGAGATTTCTGTGTGTCTGGCCATTAATTTTTTGGTTAAAACTTAAAATGAGTCCAGGTAATTTAAACATTCATTTCTCTATACTTTGTTTCTTATTTCTAAATATTTTAATTCTCTCATGAAATATGAGCTCCAATATCATGATCACTCCACTTTTAATTTTTTTTTCCTGTGGGCTTTCTCAACTCCTTTTTATTTATTTTTAATAAATATTTTATTGGTATAAATATAGGGATGGTCATGTTTACAAAATTTGGAAATTATAAAACTGTAAAGAAGAAAATCATAAAGACTCAGCCTTATAACCCAAGGACATAACAATTCACATGTCAAATTCTTTTAAAAAACCTATCCCTGTCTTCCGTCTTCCCACATACTGTTGTAAAGTACTGACGTAAATCAGTGAGGCTGGAGTTCCTGTAACAGAAACCATTTGTGCTTTGATTCATTCATTCTTTGAATTGTATTATTGTTTCATTATTATTTTTATTACTACTATAACAAATGTTAGGCACTTACTATGTGTCAGGAAACATGGTAAATGGCAGTGAGCAATACCAGGTGTAGGCCTGCCCTCATGGTGATTACACTGCACTGTAGGATGAGAGAAGATCTACCTACATAAATTAGAGTATAATTACAAGTTTGATATGAGCTATGAAGGGAAATGGAACCGTTGGAAGAGAAGGTGCTTATGATAAGAAATCAAGTCAGGGGAACACTAAAAGTCCTTTTTGGATTTAGCAGCACAGCCTTGGTGATGTCGTTGAGAGTTTAGAGATGGGAAGGCATGTTGAAGTGAGCTGCAGAGGTTACTTGCAGCCAGCCCAGACAACAGCTCTGAGGAGTGCGGCTGTGAGGAAAAGAAAGACATACCTACATGTAGCCTTGAGGCAAAGGGGAAGTTCACTTGTTTGGTTTGTCTCTTAAGTATGTAAAAGCCAGTTGGAGAAGTAGAGTGAAGGGTGTGACTGAGGTGAGCGTCTTCTACTCCTCCTGGACTCTGATTTAATACTTGTAAAGACAGCCTGGGCATCAGGGTATTATTACTAGAAAGTTTCCCTGATGATTCTAATGTGCAGCCATATTTTAGAATCACTGTTTTAGGTCATATTTGCCTGCATGTTTTCTTTAGAGCTATTATATCAGTTTGCCCAGTATGGTCAGTCTCAACACGCCATCCTCTGACAGCTTTACATGGGACCAACCACGCCACAGGCCCACCTCTCAGGTCCTTCCTAGGGAAGTCATCTTCCAATGTTAATCTGCTTTAGCTCGTCAGTTCAATTCAGAACATCCTGTCTCTATAGGGAAATTGATCTGCTTCTGTAGACAAATTAAAAATGATCATCTTTTAAATATCTCTCTCACTAAAGACAAGGAATTCACTTAGTTTTTTTTTCTTGTCTCTTTTTGGTTCTTGGACATATCTTTTAAACTGTGGCCAAATGGCATCACAAATTAATATTAAGGTCATTTCTTTCGATTCATTCAGTGAATTGTTTAGGCATTTCTACCACATCATAATTAACATTTTAATATTATTTTAAAGTCTTAAATATCATAGAATGTCATACATACTATCTCACAAAATGATGCATCAACTGGTTTGCAGTAAAAGAAACAGAGGCCCAGAGAATTTATGTAATTTGTCTGAGGCAGCACACTAAAAGTAGTGAAGAAGGGCATGAGTGTAGAGCCTCTGATGTCATATCCACTGGCCTCTCCGGATGTCACTCTTCCTCTTCAACAGTGGCAGTTATTTTATGCAAATTACCCTGCATAATTTATCTAGCAATTTATCTGAGGAAACTATATATTACATTATGTTTGCAGAGGAGGAAAGGCAATAGCAATAACAGCAAGAGTAGGAGAGGCTGTGGGGTCTCCCGTGACACTGGCGTCCCCAGCAGGTGTGCATGGATGGGCCTTTATGGGAGGGGCATGTGGGAAGAGGATTCCTGCAGAAACATCACTGCTTGATACTCATGTAACTTCATATAGTTTTAGAGGTAGAAATAAATCCTAGCCAGAATCACTCATTCTATAGATATGGATAAAGTGGCAAACATATAATTAGTTAAGATGAAAGTTAATATTCAAATGCCTGTGTCTTAAATACATTGTGTTTTTTCTAGTTGCATCATGGTAACAATTAAAATTATCCAAATATTCATACTTGAGGACAATAGGAGAAAACACAATCTATATTTATTTTTTAACTTTATTTTTATTGTTTACACTATTACAGATGTTCCCATTTTTCTCCCTTTGCTCGCCCTCACCCAGCTCCCCATCTCCCACATTCCCTCTGGTCATGTCCACATGGTAGTCTGTGTCCATGAGTTATTCACACTCTTGGGCTGATCCCTTCACCTTCTTTCCTGCAGTTCCCCCCACTCCCTCTGACAGCTGTCAGTCTGTTCCATGTGTCCATGCCTCTGTTTCTAAAACTAAAGTCTATTTTTAAATTGAGTGTAAAGCTAAGCTATTCTAGAAATATTCGATTCTGGATTTTAGACTCTAGTTTCCAAAGTTTTATTGGCCAATACGGTAGCCACTAGCCACTAGCCACATGTAGCTATTTAAATTTAAAGCAATTAAAATTAAATAAAATTGAAAACTTTGTTTCTTGTTCACACTAGCGGCTATTCCACATGCTTACTAGTGATGTGTGGCTAGTGGCCACCACACTGAATTGTGCAGGTTATACAAGTTTACTGTCACTGCAGGAGGTTCCATGGGGCGTCACTGCCCCACGCCCAGGTCACGCCACTCTCTGAACCATGAGCATTGCCTTCTACAGACTGAAGTGCAACATCAAAAGCCATTCCACTTCATTTATTGGGCATGTTGCCTGTTATGGTTTCAAAGTCATAATTAGGAACCAAAGGATAAACTCAGAAGAAAACAAGTTAGATTGTTCATACAGTGGGGTCACTGCAGAAGGAATCAGCAGCACAATGCTACTTATCACTAAGTTATTTGAACAAGAAAAAGACAAGTTAAGAGAGTTTAGGGATCATATTTAATAGATAATAATATTGTAAAAAGAATCAGTATTTTACTTTAAAGCTACTTAAATTAGGCAGAAGAGGCATAAACATGAAAACTACAGGAAATACAAAGTTTTACCTGAAAAACAGCAGCAAAGCAAAGTGCCCCTTTGGAATGCCTATGTCTGTGTGATGTGTGTATGGATGAATGTGTCTGTGTACATCTCAAAGGAGAACAACAATATAGTTTGTCCCCAAATTTTCTTAGTTCCTTTATAATTCTAATTTTACTTTTATTTCAGATCAATGGCGGAGAGAAGCGACCTGCCTCTGACATGGGGAAAAAACCAAAAACCCCCAAAAAGAAGAAGAAGAAGGATCCCAATGAGCCCCAGAAGCCTGTGTCTGCCTATGCGTTGTTTTTCCGTGATACTCAGGCCGCCATCAAGGGCCAGAATCCAAATGCTACCTTCGGTGAAGTCTCTAAAATTGTGGCTTCAATGTGGGATGGTTTAGGTGAAGAGCAAAAGCAGGTAAGAAAAGATGCGAAGTAGAGTAGGAATCAGCATGATTTGAGAAAGTGTATGCACTCCAAAGAAATGGCTTCTAAGGATTTTGGGTGAGTTCCTCAGCTACGAGAACTAAGGCTGGACTGCACCCCATCCGAACCAGACTGTGGCGACTTTGTCTTCCACAGAACTGTATACTTCTTTATTGCCCCTCTATAAATAGCGTGTTAGTCCTTTGTTTCAAAGTTTATAGAGTGTAGTTACTTTTGGAAGGACTTTTACATATCCCAGCCAGGATTACATCATTCCTTAATGCTGCCAATGTGATCATAAAAACCTAACAAAATACTAAAAGTATTTTGAAAACTGTCCACACCTCTCTTCAGTACTTACTACTTGCCCTTTTGTCATCAGAACCCTCTTTGCTAAGTGAACCTCAAGTTTAAGGGCTTCTGCCCTTAGCCATTCCCTAAGGACTATAGGGGAATGTTATTTAAGCCCACATACACCCTATTTCTGTGCTGCATTAAACGGGACCAGATGCCTGTTTATTCTCTTCTCCTGTGGATTGCCATGACGTGCCTGGGGACCATGCTTAGGGAGGGCCACCTGAGACACTTTGCATCTTAGCCCAGAAGGGAATCATGGAGAGAGAGTAAATGTTCAGTATGTAGATGTAGCCCACCTGAACAAGCAACAGTGATCACTTATTTCTAAACCAGGAATTAGAGTACCATTGTCACCACCTGGAATTTCATTGTCACAAAGAAAAAATTAACATTATCATTATAGTTATTGAAAGAATTATGTGAATGCAGCTTTAGCTATTACAGAACACTGAATTGCATTAATAATGTATTACTTCTGTACTTCAGTCTTGATAGAAACATTTACCTTTTTTCATCAAGTCCAAGGAACTATATTAGAAACAGAAAATCTCCAACCTATACACATCCAGAACTACCTATATATTGTATCTTCATCTATAAAGTATATAGTGTTTTATGCTTTTAAGAACACTATCACATGATTTATCTCATTTGCTCTACTCAATACTTGTAGATACTTTAATCTAAACTTTGCAGATTACAAAATGGGGCCAGAGAGTTAAATTCATTCACTTATTCATTCCTCAAATATTTACTGAGCATTTACTACATGCCCCAGGCACTGTTCTACAGACTGGGGATATAGCAGGGAGCAAAACAGAGTCCCTATTCTGTTGAATGATTTGTCTAAAATTATATAGCCATTATATAGAATTACTGTGACTAGAACTTATCACTGAACTTACAGTTCTTCTCTAACAAATTCTTCGAAATCAATTATAGTTGTAATAGTAAAACCAGTGGCTAGGGGAACAGAGCCTACCTCCCCACTTTTCTCCAACCACCCTTTCCTGTAAACCAAAACCAGACTTTACAATCATAAATCTCTATACATTTTCTCATGGCCTTTTTAATAAACACACCCCTGAAGCCTTCTCTGTGCGATCAATTAAAATACCCATTTAACTATTGAGAGAGCATGACACTGTGTTTTGTGATTCTGTCGAAAACCTAATATATTGTACTTGTTTCAGGATTTCAGAATTGGTTTCTATGCTAACTCAGATCAATTTTCCCTCACAGTCCCAAAGCTGAGGGATAGCTCCCAACTGATGCTGGCCATTTGTGGTAAAATTGCACAGTGACTCCACTCAGTAGAACATCGCTAAATGAGAAGCTCCGTGTACATAGACCAGGAATCCCAACCCCACCCTTGTTTCCTAGATGTTGTGATCAGAATGCCTTGGAGCCCCACCCACAATGCCACACTCCAGGACACGCCTCTCTCCGCTTTGATAATCTGTGTGTGTTCTTGGATGGGCACCGGGCTTCAGAGATGTCAACTCTTTTGCTTTGTGAGATAAAATTTTTCAGAGGAGACATCCAGAACACGATTGCCCTCCTAAAGAGTGTGGGCAGCTCCTCTTCATCAGAGGACATATACATTCCCCTCTGTGACTCAGCCTCTCTTCCCTTCCCCCCAACTCAGCGACAGAGTGAGGAGTATCACTCCAAGGCTCATCTGTGCTCTCTTAGCTTCTACTTTGTCAAAGTTTTATTTCATGGATCCTCAGTTGTCTGTACTACCAGCTGTCTGACTCCTCCTTATCGGTCTTTCTGACCCCAGAGAGGTGACTTTCGTAATCACTTCCCACCTTCACTAGAGGAACTCATGCGGTTTTAAGACCGGGGGTTTTAAAAGGCAGAGGCCTGCAACGGCCTTCCCTAATGTGTGGCTGGCTCTTTACATTAACGATATACAAAGTTAGCACAGTTACTTGTACCCATGTTTCTGGTGGAAAAGAAAAATGTCTTTTTTTTAATTTTTCAATGACAGTTGACATTCAATATTACATTAGTTTCAGGTGTACTGCATAGTGGTTAGATATTTAAGGAATTATGTTCTTATGATGAGTCTTAGGTAGTTCCTCAAGGCAGCAAATATAAATACGTAGGGTTTAACCACTAATTCTATCACAATAAGGGCTTTTATTTTGATTATAGCAAGTGGGGAACATTAAGACAATATTTCACTTTCTTTTTACCTAGACATATAAGGTATTTACAGACCAAAGGAATATGAGAGTGACTATTCTTTAACTCTCTTGTTAAAAAGGAAATTACTCCTGTTCTCAATTCCACCTTTCTGAGTCAGGGCTGAGACTTTCTAACAGAGATATTATCATAATTAGGATGTAACATTTAAGGCTTTTTAATCGTATACACAATGTTTCCCCCTTTCCCCTCTGAATTTTATTTCAAATTTAATAAGTAATTCCTTTGCTGGAAATAGTTGAGGGTTTTCTGGATAATTTGTTTTATACATAAAGGATAAAATTAAATAATAGTTGGCCCTATATAACTCATCGGGTAGTATAAAGCATGGGTTATGACACACCTAGGATGCAGGCCCATCCCAGGGACAAGCAGAGAGTCCAGTAAGTGAAATCAGATGCTGTGCTTACAAAAAGGGGGATATCACATCGACGAGCCACTGCTCTGCTGCTGCGTGGCAGCCCTTCCCTAACAGTTTGCAAAAATTGCCAGCAAAGCGTACATGCCCACCTAGAACACACATTTGGACATAAAGAGAATTTTAGCAAAATATCCAAAAGTGTTATTATGGTGTATTACCACCTGTTCTTTCCCTTTATGTTGACTCATTGTGCCAACATAATGTAATAGCCCAGTTTCAAACTTAAATTAATTTTATTTTACTCTCATTTAATATTCAAATTGGGGAGCGCACATGCTGCTATGTATTTTCAAAGGAATATTGGTTGGGCAGACAAGAGACAGGCCCTTAAACTAAAATTCAGGACAAAAGTTCATGGTAAGAACAGCCCCATTGCATAGGCAGTTGATCCAAGTAAAAGGCTAGGTTCCATGAGCCAGAATTGCTCAGAAATCCTGTTGTCATGATAGCCCACAATTAGGAACAGCTACAAAGATAAACACAGAATGGGGAAAATGGTCAAAATTATTGATGACTTATTAGGGGCTCAGAAAATTACAATATTTAAGGAAAAACAGCTATTAGTGAGATTACAACTGACTGTTTTCTTCCCGGCCGAAGGGAACACGACTAATAGAGCTGCTGTGTGTTTATATCACATGCTTCCTCATTGTGGAGTATAGGCGGGAATAAGGAGCCACTGCAGAGGGCAGATCTTTATTTTCAGACTCGATGGTGAGTGAGAAACTATATGTTCTTTGGTTTCCGTGGAGAATCTCTCAACGAAGAAAAATCAAAAGAAAGCTGAAGTGATAAAAATCCTCCAGATACACAAAACCTCCCTTCAGACTCCTTCCCACCAAAGCCTCTGAACAAACTTCACGTATCAGAGCTCTCACCATTTTAACACTTTGGAAGATGGTGTGCATGTGGAATGGGAGAGAATTGTGTTTGGGATTCCAGCTGGAGGTTTTAAATGCTAATGAAAAGTAAGACAATGGAGAGCCCATTTCAGAGGCATACCAAGTTGTTTTAAGGCACCAGATGGAGAAAGGGAAATAAAACATAAGTACTGCTGTGATGTCGGTCTTTGCCACTTATCTTTCACTGACTGGAACCTACAGAGGAAGAAAAATAATAATGTAACAATATCACACCCTTCATATTAGCACTCCTTGGAGTTTCAGCAGTCCTCAGCATCTTTTTTATGAGGTTCCAGCTCAATTTCCTGTTTATCTCCATTATTTCTGGAATCTCTGATTCTGGTCATTGAAGTCCAGGATCTGGGTCCACAGTGACAATAGAGAGCAGATCAAGCCCGTCTAAATTAAAGTCTGTCCAGCTTCGAAGCAGAAGGGATCGGTCCAAAAGGCTATAAAGGGTCCTTGGGTCCTTTTTTGCCACAGAAAGTCAACTCTTAAGTGGAAAAGGAAAGTCACCTTAAATCAGAACCAGATGTAAATGACTAAATGAACCTTAAGTTCCTAATTGGAGACACAGTCAGGCTGTACTACGTTTAGCAAATTACAAACAAAATGTTCTTGTTTACATTACATTAAATGGCTTTAAAGCTCCAGCCAAAGAGCTAAATAAACATGCTGTTAAGCTAAAAATGGAGTGGAAGGCCTGTTCAGAGTTTGATGTAGTCAGGAGAAACCACAGCCCACCAGACCCAGAGAGTGTATTTCTGTAAATGCTAGTGGTGTCGTGGATGGAACAGGAGAGTAGATTTACCTCGAGATCCAGAGCCTAATGAGCAGAGAGCACTTGCAGAGAACTGTTTGAATACTGTAACATATGCCTTCTTTCAGGATGCATAATTCATACCCAAGGATATTCGCCATAGCAGTTCAGCTCAATAGCAACACCTCATTATTTTATCCCTCACTATTTATTCCTATGTTTGACGCCTCATGAAATTACTGTTAATGTGTTTATATAAGGGGAGATCTGACACAAGTGGGAAGAATGTAATTTCCTACTCATTCTTTCCTGCTGCTGTGTCCTCTTCCCCTGGTACAAGTGGCAAGTGTAAATAGTTAATTTGCTTCAATTATGAGCCTGTCCTGCTAAATTAGAAGCAGCAGGGATATGAAGAGCCAGAATTATACTTATGAGGCAGCTGACAAATCCTCCGAGCCCATGGAATCAAATCATTTACTCCTCATTGGTGCTCAAACACCCACTCCATAAGTGCCGCCAGGCTTTCCTCATTTCCCCTTTATCTTAGAACAAAACTTGGATTTTATGTCAACAGTACATAAGGTTAACTTAAATCCTGTTGCACTATGTGGCTTTCACACATATTTATCTTGGCCATTTCCTTATGCATTTTCCCAAACTTTTTTTTTTAACTAGGAATAAGGGATGTGTGAGATAATTGCTCATTTTATAAACTGTAGAAGAAAAGTCTAATATTCCTAAAAATTTGACACTAAGAGATTGAAATTACATGAAATGGTGAGCATATTTTACTGCTAAATGTATACTGTATATGTTCCTGTGCATCCAGTGGCTGGAACATAAATGGGATTATTGCATGCAGCATAAACATACATGTACACATATACAAATATCCTATGCTCATATACAGGGAACAAAATTTCATTTGAAAGTTTCCATGACATTGTCAGGGACAGAATTTAACAAAATAATCATTCAAGTTGGTGTTTTTATGTATTATTGCTAAAAATGTTTGGGGGGGGGTGGGTTGTATATCTGTATATCAAAATCTCTGTTTCCATGGATGTGGAAAATGCAGTTTAGTACTTTTTTATATGCACTCATGCTTATACTGACTCACAGAAGGAAAAAGCTGAGACTAAGGACTCTACCCTCAATCACGAATATTTCCTGAGCACCTAGTATGTACCAAGCACTACCCTGTGTCCTGGGGCTTCAACTGTAGGAAGAAAAAAAGAGAGATCAGGCCCCTGAGGTGGTGTGTCTGAGAGAGGCATCAAGGGAGTTGTTGTGCCACTAGGAGGAGCCACTGAGTAAACAAAGGTGGAATTTTTTGATTCACACTCTCAGTCTGCCATACTTGCTGTAAGGTATTGGGTAAAATGACTATCTGTTCTAGTCTGTTTTCTTGTCTGCAAAAACGGAAATGATAAATACCATTGCAACATTCTTGTTGAAAGAATCGAAGACAATATATAAGTATATAAACTGCTTAACACAAAAAATGCACGCAATGTGTGCATATTTCTGATGCCTGTTTTCAACCTGTAGCTCCAGTGCCTCACACCCCAGCAGGCATCTGTTAGACACTCAATATATTGTTACATGTAATTGAACAACATCATACTTGCCGCAGTCATCTGCATTCAATAAATGAACAGATATATTTTGTAGCCTTTTTTTTCTGGAAAAAGGGCTTGCTTCTGATACCTAACATTCCAGAAACAGGCCACACCATTATTAGGTAGGCCTTCTAAATCTGTTCAGGTGTTCCCAACAAGAATCGATAGCAACATTTTTCTCACATTGTATAATATTTTCAGGCCTCTGAATACTACTTTTTAAAGTTTTTTGAGTTCTGGAATGCTTAAAAAATGCTGAGCAAGTTGCACAAGATGGAAAGTTAACTGCATTTGAGGACTGAGTTCTGTATAAAATACAGATGTCCTTTTTTAAACTGTCCTTAATAATAGCATTGAAAGAAGCTGCAAACATTAATTTCTAAAGGATATGGCAGAAAATTGTGGTTAAATTATTATTTCTAATATATAACTGTATTTCTAAGCATTTTCTATAAATATGAACTTGTAGTGGGGAAGAAAACTGCATGTGAAGTCAACCTCAAAAAAATGCCTTTTAATATTTTTTAGGGTTTGAATAGAATACAACGTTGGAAGAATTATATCTTTTTTCTTATTGTTACTGTAAAGGCTTGGTTGAAATAAACTATGACTAGAGATTAACTAGGGGCCTGAGCAGAAAAGAAGGAAGGAAGAAGGAATTAAATGGTATTTATAAGAGTTTGCTTTTTTCTGTATGAGTTGAATGGATTGTTTGGGTAAAGAGCAGAATGTAAAAGAGCAAAATGACAGATCGTATTAGAATTTTTTCTATTTGAGTTTATTGTAGTCACTGATATTGAACTGCTGGTTTCATTTAGGGGTAATTAGCCTGTAAAAACATGTGTACTGCTGGTATTTGGAGCATTTCAAAAATGATTCAGTGAATCACTCTATTACATGAACAGGATATGGATTCTGTAGAATTTCTATTTGATGTCTATCTACGTATGTTTTAGTTTAGCCATTATATATGTTTTAGTTTAACTACTGAGATGCAATCCTTAGATAGGATATGGTAGCTTTCTTAGAATAACAAACCACAGCACATAACTAAGGACAGGATGAATTCAAAAGTGTTTGGATGAGCTAGGGAAAAATGATAAATGATGTATTATGATTTTTAAATCCCCATCTGGCCAACTTTGCACTTTATTTCAAACAGCTGTAGACCATTTGGAAGCCATTTTGTAGCTCAACTGAGTACTAATATTTACTATATGAATCACATAACTTTAAAATATTTGTCTTTCCCTGAGAGAGAGAGAGACCATTTCTTTCCCAAACTTAACTTTGACATAAATCAGACCCATCCTCCTAGGTTAGGAGGTTTGATCACTGCAGAGGGCTGCTCTTTGCCAAAGGCAGTCAGCCTCACCGTTGGGTTCTGCGAGTAGACTTTCCCCGCCCATGAACAGAGGCCTTGAAACAGTTTCGAGGAACGTTTTACTGATGACTTTTACATAGCTGTTCTAAAGTAAGAATTTCCCCCACCTCACCTATATCTTGCATATGTACATATTTTTATCATTCTCTCATATATTTGAGGTCTTTCTTCAAACATTTCCAGCAAAGAAAGAATTGAAAAAGCAGCTTCGTAAAATTTTAGAAGGGCTCATCAGAAAGACATAGCAGTGTCTAACATTGGAACCATTAGGTAGTCCTCAAAGGGGGAGGGTCCACACCACTGTTGAAGAAAGTTGACTCCACTTTTAATCCTGATCTGGGCCACTCCCCTTTAAACACAATGGCTGAAATATACCTCCTGAAATCACCGCCCTTTGAATCTTCCCTGAGAACATCTGCAGCTATTCAGGAAAGAGCGAATCCATCAATCCATATAATGTGACATGATGAGTTTACTCTTTTCTAACGTGGTATTTAGGCACTTGTGCGATGATCCCACATAGCTAATTGTCAATAGCCAATAGGGAGCCATTTGTAGAAAACAGGGTACTGTGAATGCTAGTCAGGCATCCCATCATGACATTGATCCCC
Source organism: Phyllostomus hastatus (assembly GCF_019186645.2). Lineage (NCBI taxonomy): Eukaryota > Metazoa > Chordata > Mammalia > Chiroptera > Phyllostomidae > Phyllostomus > Phyllostomus hastatus. The sequence goes on along the minus strand of NW_025334017.1, from coordinate 4,897,817 downwards.
AACTAAAGCCAGGGGGCACATTCAGCCTGAAATTCATTGTTAGCCACCTTTCTCCTGCGGTGGTTAATCAACAAGTTTTAGGAGAGTTAACACTTTGTGTGATGTTGGCTACTGGGAGCCCAACAAAGGGGTAGGTCCAGTCACACCGTTGCTGTTTCAGTAGATACAAACTGCAAGAAAGGTGATAGATGCTACAATCCAGCCATCTGCAAATACTGTCGCATGCGCTGCTACTAAGAAAATGATGATTGGGCAATGCCATGGACCAAAGCACATTAGATTTGCCTTTGGAAGTTCAGCGAACCCCAGTTAGCTGCCTGGGGGTCGGTTGGAATGGCATATTGATAAAAACATAAGTGCTTTGAGCATATAAATGTGTATTACCATCAAAAATATGCAGTATTTACTAAGTATTTGTTTTAAAGACCTGAATGGGATTTCTATCTGTGTGAGAGAAAAATCCTCTAGAAATATTTTAAGGTATTAAAAGTAAATGTAAATAATGTCAGTTTAAACTCATTAACCATAAGTTATGTCTTGGAGGAGATACTTGAGAAAAAAACTAGAAGCAGCAGTCTGTCTCTCAAGGTTAAAAAAATCAGTAAAAAGCAGGAGAGCTTTGTTTTTCTGATTGTGGCTGAACCAAGGCATGTAATGTACATGGGGCATGGCACACACAGGCATTTGCTGTACCCTACCACTATTTGTTTTTACATCAAAATTTCCAAAAAAGTATCTGCGTTTGACTTCCAATAATTAGCTCAGTAAATTTCAAATACTCTTGTATTTAAACCAAAGGATTTATTGGTCTTTATTTAAAAAATAAAACTTTTAAGTCTCTTGAGTTTGCTATTTAGTAAAGATAGAACAATGATTATATGATAATATTGTATGAATTCTTAGTTGCCTTATTATAATCACCTTTCCTTATATCAAAATGCCAAGTATAAAAGTCTAGGCTGAAGACCTCCCTAAAAGAACTGAATGACTCGCAGGTATATTTTATGGGGTCCTTTGTCATTCTGTTGACAAGGTCAGTCATTTGTTTACCTTAAGTAAAGTGTTCTGCTTTAATTAAAATATTCATGAGTAAATAATATTTCTCTCATCTTGCATTTCACAGTTGGGGACTGGGCTCAGCAGAACCCCCTCGGCATTAAAAGCCATAAATTGACCCCCGTGGCCGACTTTGGCAGGGCTTTAGACATAATTTATGTTTAACTACTCTGATTCCAAAACCACTTTTCGGTACTTAATCTGTGTGTGTTTTAGCTCAGCATTACAAAATACTAGCCAAGCCTCATTCCTGCTGTAAAACTCAAGATGTGGGAAATTTGAAATAGCTGTTGATAAAAATACACTTCTTTTTACACAGTAAATGATGAAAAATATTTTGTTATTTAAGGCTGATTTCAAGAGATTGTGAAAAAGAGAGAGACTGAAGGCTTGAAAGAGTCAGTGTAGTGGCAGCAGACAGCCACGTGTGTTCACTCTGCTAATCCTTCATTTTCGGCTCCGATGACTCCTTTCTGTTTAACTTGGTGATGAGACCTTTAGCATAGCAGCAAGTCATTTTTTCAGTACTTTTGCTCAATTTAGGATGATTTTACTTACATTTTCAGGATAATTCCCACTGAAAAATGAAAACTTCTGGCTACTGAAATTCATTTCTGAACATTTTTACCGTTTCACAAGGCGGAGGAGCCCACAGACCCGGGTCGTCCGCCGTTTATGCGGGACAGGACCTGACCAGCGCAGGCTGTGCGGCACCACGTGCACGCAGCCCTCAGCTGCTGGGGCCCCCTTTCACCCCCAAGAGTGTCCGACTGCCATCGCCAAGTCCTGAGTCTTTGCAATCGAATGTCAAGGCTCAAAATCTTAAAATAGTGATGAACCTACCAACTCCAATACCGTTCCCTTGATTTACTTACTGAACATCATTGGCTATCTTTGAACCCTGTCCTTGTTTTTACATTTATGTGGAATGCATATATCAGGATTTGGATGCACTGTAGAATTATCTGCTCACTGTATGAATGTGAATGGCTTCTTTGCTCACATGTGTTTTCCTGGGAGCCTTTGTCAATAGTGTCTTTCTAAGCCAACTACTTCCACTCTCAGAGTAAACCAGATGAATCTTTTCATATGCTTTACATAAAATAGAAAATTTTATTATTGTTAATCTTCTTATCTGGCCTATTGCCATACTTCTTAAAAATCTGTTTCAGTAAGAGAATGCAATCTTTGGGCAGGTATATATAATTACATAATGTAATTGTGTGTTTCTGTGTGTGCATGTGTGTGCAATTGTCATTCTGCACTGTGCTGAGCTGGAAACAAAAGCAGATGCACTTTCTAATTTAAGTCTTTTTGTCGTTGTTACAGGTCTATAAAAAGAAAACCGAGGCTGCAAAGAAAGAGTACCTGAAGCAACTAGCAGCATACAGAGCCAGCCTTGTATCCAAGGTAACATTCAATCGTATAGTATTGTCAGATTGTGGGCATCTTCTTGCAGATGGTGGTGGTCATTTGAAAGCATGAAAGATCACTTTAGCATTTCTGCACAATCTTCTTTGTTAAAAAAAAAAGTAAATCCTAAACAAAGCTATATAGCTATATATTATGGAAATATTTGTTCATACTTAAAAGACAAGAGCAGCATCCTCTGGGCCTTCTGCGAAATATTTTCCACCTATGGATTAGTCACAACACATTCTTAATCCTCAGCAAACTTTCGATTTCTCTGTATCCCAATCTTAAACTTCCTGCTCCTTCATTGCCCTTCCAATTGACCTTTGCTGTAGAGATGCCAACTGTCAAATCCTAGCCTCACCCTGGCTGGCATAGCTCAGTGGATTGAGAGCGGGCGGTGAACCAAAGCGTCGCAGGTTTGATTCCCAGTCAGGGCACAGGCGTGGGTTGCAGGCCATGACCCCCAGCAACCACACATTGATGTTTCTCTCTCTCTCTATCTCCCTCCCTTCCCTCTCTAAAAATAAATAAGTAAAACCTTAAAAAAATAAAAAATAAATAAATAAAGAGGGACCTCATTGGATGCCCTGAGTACAGAGCCTTGGAATCTCAGTGCTGGGGGCCCGAGGGTCATTCAGTCCAGGCCTCACTTAAAAAAAAAAAATCCTAGCCTCATTACAACACCATTGGGATGTAAGCCTTCTCCCCACACCCTAAAAAAATTGCATTATTTCATTTGAAGGTGAAAATGTCACTTAAAAATATTTTATGCATTAATATATGGTTCAGATCAGTTATTAGGAGTGTCATTCCATGCACCAAATTCTTGCATGTTTGATTCCAGTCAGGGCACATACCTGTGCTGTGGGTTTGATCCCAGTTGGAACACATATGGGAGGCAACCAATTGATGTTTCTTTCCCACATTAATGTTTCTCTGTTTCTCTGTCTCCCTTTCTCTCTCTCTAAAAATCAATATATTTTTAAAAACTAAAGTAAAATATAAAATATCTTAAACACTAGTTCTTTCTGTTAAAAATACTCAAGAGTTGACTGTTTGGTCTCAGGTTATTAAAGATATATTTCCCTTTTTAGATTTCTCAGGGAGGTAACCTCAGGGAGACAGGGCTGTATTGATAGATGGTTGATACTATGTCATCTCAAGTCCAAATTGGGCTGTTACTTGGCTCAGTGTGTCCTGAGGCTCTGGACTTCATTCCATTCACCCATGAAAAATACTTTCTCTGTGATCCACAAATACCCATGCCCCTTCTAACAACTCCAAAGTAATTCTATAATGTAGGTTTTTGAAGGGGAAAATATATGCTGGTTATACTAATGCAGAACAGGAAAGAGCACAAATATACATATGTAAGAAATTTCAGTGTGCCAGTAGCCTAACTCAACTTATACTACACTTTGAAGGCATGACATTGTAGAAAAACTTAATATTTATTACTTAACCTTAAAATTTCTAGTCCCCCATACTCTCTCACTATGGATCTCGCACTTTCTAATTTCTAACTTTTGTGAAGCTATATATATATTCTGCTGATACAATCTCACATTTCTGTGTATTTATAGAATTCACAGAATGTGTGTAAAATTATAGCAAAAATATATTAGATTCATCCAGCCACTGGGTTAAATACTGATACTGATATTATTCAGACTGATATGCTCAAAATATAAGGGGGATTTTTAAAAAGTTAAGTAAGATTTCAACCAAGATAAATTTCTTTTTGAGCATTTCAAATAGTGTTAGTCAAAGCATTTTATCCAAGAAAATCAATACAAAAAGTTTCAATTCTAATACAAAGCACACTGGTTAATTATATGCAGATTGCCAGAATGCTATAATACTGACTAAGCCTTTACTTTCAAAACAAGTGTCCTCAGATATGCTCTTAGCTGCAACTTTTCTTACAATTCACTTTCAGAGTTGCAACCCTCAGTATACGGCAATTTGTATAAATGCTGCGAATTGCCATTTCTATATTTTAAAAACCAAGCACTTTTTTTTTACAGCTTACTCTGACGTTTTTCTTCTCTTTGGCAGTAGGAATTTTGCTGGAACTGTTGAATGTCTATTTATGTACAACTATGTATTGTGTGTATCCATACTGAAGGAAAGTTACAAACCCCCTGTCCAGGTTAGAAAAAAAGGACCCTCTGATGTTCTATGTGAACAGATAATTTTCAGTGTAACCCTGCAGGCACGTCCAGAAAAATTTCCAGCCTACCCTCCCATTGCAGATAAAAACATGTAAAAACCCATCTCTTTTCCATTTTATATTTTCCTCTTGTGGGACTGTTCTGACAAGTACAGTAGTTAGTTAGTTTATTTGTTTATTTATTTGTGTGTGTATGTATGTTCACCCAGGCCCCACACCCCACCCCTCTGGCAACCATCAGCTTGTTCTCTGTATCTCTGTATGGGTCTGTTTCTGTTTTGTTTTATTTATTCACTTGGGGTTTTTTTAGATTCTACATATAAATAAAATCAAAAGAAACCATTTTTTATTTCAAATCATAACAAATAGGTCATTTACATTTATGCATATATTTTTCTATGCTGTAATTTTTTAAGTATGTTATAAATTATTTCCCTATTCTGAAAGAGCTAAAGGGGCAATCATAAAATGCCCCATGGTATTGATCACTACGATTTCAAGTAAGCACAGTGCTCCAGCCAAGCTCCAGTTTTTCCCAGTCATTCGATCATGCATCTGTTTGGGAGGTGCTCCTGGGCATGTGGTCTATGCCAAGCACTGTGCCAGGCTCAGGATACAGCGGAAAACAGGCAGATGCATCCCCTGCGCTAAGGAGTTTTCTCTTTCGTTTGGGAGAGCAATAGTGGAAATGTAAACTAGTAAATGGCCAGGATCTCAGAGAATCTAAACATTCTGAAGGAAATAAAGCAAGTGATCTAAAATAAGGTGGACTGCAAAGTCCTCTTTGAAGAGGTGACATTGTAGTTGAGAGTCCAAGGAAGCCTGGGTGCTACAGGCCCAGAGGTTACTGTGGGAGAGCCCTGCAGCAGGAGCAAAGACCTGGGGGACAAAAGTGTCTCCTGGACTTGAGAGGTCATGTGGCTGGAGCTTAGTGACAGAGGATGTGTGGTTTGAAGTGAAGCTGGGAAGGTGGGCAGAGGCCAGATTGGGAAGGCCTTACAGGACACTGAAAGGAACTGGATTTATTCAGTACATGGGGAAGTCATTGACCTGGTGCCAGTAGGGAATGGCATGATCTGATTTATATTTTTAAAAGATCACTTTACGTGAATAAGCTTCCTCAGTCCCCACACCTTATCCCTCTAAGTTGACTTGATTGTCCACATTTCACTAAAGAGGGAAATCAGCGCATAGGGTACCAGTGCCCAAGGCCAGTGTTGAGCTAGCCCACTCTCAGTCCTCGTGCTGGGCCTTGCTGCTCATGCATCTGGACAGTGTGCTTGACCTGCTTCTTGAACACCCTCTGTCCTACAAGTCACGGCAGAGCATAGACTCTCTCTCATTGGTGAAATACACTATTAGCCAGAGAGCATCATGTTCATTTTCCTAAGTTCTTGCTTTACTCCTCCAGAGCTACAATATTTTGGTACCTACTTTCCATGTAATGCATTCATCTCACCAAACAAGCCTTCACTTTCTTAGGCCAATAGCTCTTACCCTCACTAATCTGCAGCCATGTCAAGGCTGCTACTTCTTGCAGCTTCCAGTCCAGGCCACACTCTGCATCTGCCCAAGGCTGCATGACACCTGCTTCATGTCAGGCGCAGGGCTAGGTGCTGAGAGCACAAAGAGGAATACAGCACATCAAAGGAAAATGCTTCATGACACTTGAAAGGTTTAAAACTACAGTCTAAAATTAGCTGCTTCTTACGGAACATAATCAAAAATAGAAACAGCCAGTGAATGCTGGCTCCACCCATGAAACTGAGTCACAAGATTAACAATGCCTGTCTCCTTTCTGCCTGTGCTCACATTATGTTTTAGTTTAAATCTGCTATATACCACTAATCCAACAAATTAATTAACACGACTCCTGGCCTGAATAAAATAGAAATCAACCAAAACCAAGAAAAGCTCTGTCACAGTAATTGAATATTCTGTCATACTTTAAAATGACAACACTGACATATTCTCAGAAGGACATTGAACTTTTTCCAATAATAACACAAATACAAATAATGTATTGTTATCAAGTAGCTTCTAGGAGTCACACATGGTGCTAGCAATGTGTATATTTCTACTAATCATCATAGTAACTCTACAAAGTAAGATTTAGACCCATTTTCAAGATAGTCCCTAGGCAGGGAGATTAAATGACTTGCCCACAGTAAGGAAAGGTTGATAGTGGCTGACTGAGGACCCAGCCTCCTCACTGTCTTGTTCCAAAGCTTATAGGTTTTCTCTGCCCATAGTGGTTGTCAAATATTTATATCTTTAGACCTATGACTTTTTGTTAGCTCCAGTAAAATTCTGTGCCAGCTCTTACATATTAGATAGCTAAGAGTAAAGCTTCCCTGGCTTAAATGATGGTAGGGATAGAAAGTTGCCCACTTTCACCCTCAACTGCCACTTACGAAGGCTCAGGCTTCCTGGCTAGAGCGGTTTTACATGCTATTTAATGTCATTTTGGGTTGGGCTATGAAGTAAAGCTTAAGGATATATAGTTTTTCCATAGACGTGGGTCTGAATTATTATGTTGAAAACAATGTATAACTTTAAAGCAATTGGAACTAGTTTCATTTTACCACATATACCAGAATTTATATTCCCAAAATGAGTGTTGCCTTCAAAGTGGTCGCCTGGGGAGGCTGCAAACTTATTTCTTTATTGCTCCCCAAGTTCAAAAGATTCTTGAAACTCCTGTTTTAGAACTGCAGTCAGAAAAGTTTATGAGCCACTTTAGAAAGTCAATCTTGTTACCTTGTTTTCACACCTCATTCTTTTCCCCAAACATCACTCAGATATAATCCACAGACTTGGCTTCTAGTGACTATTCACTGCTTCCAAAAATCAAATTCACCATCAAAAGACAAAGCATTGTCTGAGGATATGTGAAACAGTGTTCCATGAGGCTCTGAAGAGAAACCCAGTATGGAAGTTCTCAGATATTCCAAGTAAACACAGTGTTACTGAAAGAAACTTCCACCATCTTAGAAGTGCTGACCTGGAGGAGACAGCATTTTCGTGAACACATTCTGGTTTGTTAAACAAGGGTCATCAGATTCATGACTTTAAGGTCACATACCAGATAGAAAATTTTGCTTCTACCTTGTGCTAAAATTTATAGGGACAATGGAATCAATTTTTTTAATGTACAGTGTAGAACAGCATTGAATTAAGTTACAAAAGTTCTGTTGCCACAACCAGTGGTAAAGAATCCCAGTGCTCAATTCAGTTGAGAGGTAGTGAATTCAAAACAAAAGCAATGATTTCTGTTTACAAGATGAAGTAACTTATAGAATTCATGCCATGGAGACAAACACTGAGTCTACATTTGGAAATGGGATGGACCATTTTATGACTGCTAACATAAAATTTGCAGCTTTGTTAGCCCAGATTGTGATTTAAAGATAATAAAATCTCATGCTTCGGGGTGTAAGTTAATCACCTGCAAGGACCAGGAAGAACTTTTCATCCAGAAGTAACAATGCACAATTGAGTCATTTCATAAATGATGTTTAATTTCCAGTGCATCAAGTATTGGTCATTGCTGAAAGCAAGAATCAAATCAGATGGGCGATTACTCTTATTTGCTTCGGCAACTCCTATATTGTTGCTTCCACTGAATTTTATGTCTTGTGTTTATGCTTTGTTTAATAATAATTGCTTTGTCAATTTTTCTTTTTTTGTAACACTTATCATCCCAGGATGGGGGCATTTATACATTCTGCAGTATTATCTTCATTATACAATGTAAATGGGATCAAAACTATCTTGGATAATCAACAATTTGGTTATTAAGAAGTGTCTTAAGGTTTACAGAGTTGTATCTCTCTCTCATGAAAGGTTCTACTGAGAAGACCCAAAAGTCTCCCTTGCTACAAATGCACACTCCTTTTGCTTGTAGAGAACATCTTTCAGAATCAGGGATCCAGAAGCAAACAGAAAATAGAACTTATTCAGGAACCAATAGCTAGAACACAGTTTTTGCCTAAAAATATCTGATTTGAGGATTGATTTTCAGTTATACATACAGTAGTAAAATCACATTTATCAGGTTACCTATATAAAGCACACACCACTAAAATAAAACTGGTTAATGTGTTCAAAAATAGAAACCAATACAAATCATTACTTCTGTATGAGAAAATAGTTGTACCTCATGAAAGGTAGGTATAGAGATCTTCATACACAATATAATTAATTTGCAAAATTGTAGCCTTGCTTTCCTAGTTTAATTGGAAAAATGATACTATATTAAATTTATGGTTTTTTAATATTCACATCTAATCAGATTATAAATCCATAGCACTTTGCTATGGAAAATGAACATACTCTTCCTATCTTCCAAAATAATAAAATAACTGGATAATTAATAGGTGGCCTGTTATATTAGTCTGATGAAGAATTAATCAGAAATGAAGCTAGAGGTAGGTTTTTTCCTGTCTAAATGGGTAGACCTTCACATAAAGATGCTGATTCTCAAACTAGGAGTGGAACACGGTCAGCTTCTCTGCTGTCTGCATCCACCCAAGATCCAGTAGGGAATAAAGGGCCCGTTAACCATAGGACTAAGCTAAGGGTCGTAATTTCTCATCACTCCTGGGAGGGCATGGCTTATGCTGAGAGCAAAGAAGAAAGTGGAATATCAGTCCGATATTCTGTAGGTTTTCAAAGATTTCTGATCTTTCCTCACTCCTTGGGAGGAGGAAGGGCATGTTTTGCCAGAGCCTCAGCAAGGGCAGCAGTGGTTGTATGCTGCTCAAGGAGAGTTGTTCAGTCGTTCAGGAAACACGTTTGCTGTCTCTGTGTACTTGGCATTGTGCCCGATGCATGGGCAACAGAGAGTCGAGTCGCTCTCATAAAAAAGATCCTTTTTCTAGTGAGGGAGGGCTTCATTTTATAGAGAGCATACAGGGAGAGAGTGCCTTTTGAGGTGCCTGCCATGAACAGTCACATAGCTAGACACATTATTTACCTTGTCACATTAAATATTTGGAAAGTAAAGAGAAATCATGCAACTTCCCAAAATTCTTTTCCCCTCTGTGTCATAAATTTTGTTTCAAATGTTGTCTAAATCATTACTTTGAGAAATCTATTTCATTTGCCCATATTCCTCCTCATGATTAAAAGTTACTGCTTTTCCACCCCCCCCCCCCCCATAGCCTGGAATATCTCCTCTCCCTTTTTATGTGAATTTCTTTTATCTATTTTTTCCTTTTTTAATATTTTATTGTTCAATTACAGTTGTCTGCATTCACCTCCCACCACTCTCCCCCACCCCAGCCAAACCCACCTCCCTCCCTTGCTTCCACCCCCCTTGTCTTTGTCCATGTGTCCTTTATAGTTGTTCCTGAAAACCCTTCCCCCCATTATCCCCTCCCACCTCACCTCTGTTACTGTCAGATTGTTCTTAATTTCAATGTCTCTGGTTATATTTTGCTTGCTTTTTTCTTTTGTTGATTAGGTTCCAGTTAAAGGTTAGATTATATGGTATTTATCCCTCACCGCCTGGCTTATTTCACTTATTATAATGCTCTCTAGTAATTATTGTTACTCTATTACAGTTGTCCCAATTTTTTCCCCTTTGCCCTCCTCTACCCAGCCCATCCGAGCTCCCACAATCCATCCCCAAAATGTTTTAGTTTTACTGAAACTAAACGAAACAGCTGAATAGACAAAATGTTTTGTGTTTACCATGAAAAATGAGAGTCCTTACAAGGTTGGCAATAAAGTATCTCAAATGAGGTTGCAACTTACTTCTATATACCTATAAGTCTGTATTCCTGTCTCTACGTCTATCTATTATCTATCTATATGGTAGACCACATGCTACTAATTAAAAAGTAAAATTTGGGAGAATTTGGCTCATTGTTTATTTTTAATTCAATGTTGAGGAAAACCATTAACATGTTCACACCTTAGCTTTTCTAGGCTGTAATTGGGAAGCTGCTAACTTCCTAAATCCTTCAAGAAACTGTCATCATCCTTAGCCTAGAATACAAAATTTACTATGTAGGTAGAATTCCAGGAAACATGAAACAATGATTATTTTAATATTGTACCTGACTGTATATAATTTAACTATGCATTTCGAGATGATAAAAATCAATTTATTTGAGGCAACATATCTGACTAGTTAAACTGAAATGTATGTTCTATTTGCCATTTTAAATATGTGTGTAATTTATTAATTCTTCTGCACTGGTATTTTTCATGGAAAACTATTGCTGTGAAATGGCCCACTGAGAAGAGATTTTTGTGGTTCTCACCTGTAGAGTTACAGCATACGTTCACATACTGGCTTCCAAGAAGCCCTGCTCTCAAGGCACCCGATCAGTCTTACGTAACCCAGTGCTGTCGCCACACATATTTTATTATGTTTTTTAAAGCTATTTATTTTTCTGTGAACCCCTTCAATACAGTGTGCAAACTGTGTGTGTTGGGAGGCAAAGTGGTCGTTGCACCTAGAACTGCTTTCAAAGACTGGCTATCCACCCATGAGGCCAGACCTGCTGCTTGCTGAGTGTCTGTGTGCGTTAGGATTAGTCATTTTTAGTGTAAGTGTAGTGTAAGTATGTTTCCTTAAGTCTGTTTAATTTACCCAAATGTATTTATTACCCCATTGTAATTCTTGGGATGATTATATGACTACCTCTGAACAACATGTCATATGTACTTCTGTACATTTGGTTTACATATACACAGGTGCATATGCAAGTTCAGGCTACCTATGTAATACACATACAGGGTCCACCAGAAGGAAGGCCTGCTTGAGCGTAGTCAGTAGTGTCATAATATGGGTGTAATAATTTATAGTTTTAATTTGAACATTTCACCTAAAATGTCATATAGTGTGCTTGAGTGTGATATTGATATGTTACAGAATTTCATGCTTATGATTTTGTAATAAAAAGGGGTGTTATTTGTGCCAGACCCTGTATATACCTTATATATGTAATATCAGTAGGTAATGAGGCAATTATTGGCTACAGAAATTTTAAAAAATTTTATAATTACCTATATCTCATAGTTTTGAGAGCATGGCAAATGTGAGTGATTTCCCTTCTGTTTGAATTAAAAACATCTAAAAAGCAAAAACTAAAGATGCACTAACAAGTGTTATGTGTTATAGCTCTCACTCATCATGTAATCCTTTCTTCCCTGAACGACAGTGTCACAGTATATGACTAAATATGAAATTAGCCCTTGTGCTATAGGCTGGGAAGAGGGGCTGCAAACAAAATGAAAGCACTTTCCCTGATGATTTCAACACACACACGATAAACACATAACCATCTTGGCATGTATGGAATGATTTTTGAGGCATGTCACTGCAGTATGTGTTGTGATGATGTAGAACTAGTCACCGTTTACACGGCTTGAATTAGCCTGATTGGCCTTTTCCCTAAATTGCTCACTACTCTGCACATCAACAATATGAACTTTTAAGTGGAAGGAAGAAAATTGATTTAATTTTTTAATTGAAAGCACTTTTTAGGTACTATATTTATTTTTAATTATATTTTATTGATAATGCTATTACAGTTGTCTCAGTTTTTCCCCTTTTTCCCCCTTCCACCCATCACCCCACACTCCCTCAGGTGATCCCCACACCATTGTTCATGTCCATGGCTCATGCATATAAGTTCTTTGGCTACTCCATTTCCTACACGGTACTTTACATCCCCATGGCTATTCTATGACTACCTATCTGTACTTCTTTTTTCTTTTTCATTTTTTAAACCATTTTTAAATTGATGTTTGAATACAGTTGTCTCCATTTTCCCACCCCTCCCACTGCCACCTCCCACCCTCAGTCCTACCTCTTTGGCTTTGCCCATGGGTCCTTCATACATGTTCTTTGATGACCCTTTCCCTTCTAGGTACTATGTACAATAAAGCTTCTTTCTTTGATCTAAAGTCTCTCCTTAAAAATTTCTATGAACAATTTTATTACTACAGAAGACAGGAGTCTGAATGTGCGTTCCTATTTTGGAAGACTGCACTAACATTGACACAGAGAAAAATAATGAGAGTATTCTTTGAGGGGACTTGAACTCTTTGGGCACACGTACTGTAAACTCTGCCTGGAGTATTCAGTCTCATGGTACCTGAGATTCCCACCGTTTGGCATATTTTCACAGATGTTGGTTGTGTCCTTCCCATAGAGACAGCATGTGGGATACTAGTCCATATAACCAGCCTCCCCTCCTCGAGTCAGCACACATGGAGCATCATCCTTACTGTGGTTTTCATTTAATTTTCCTACATTATTGGGGAAAAAAGGAGTTGTGCTGCTAGCAAGGTCGTAGGCGGACATGACGCTCCCATGTTGAGTTTCTTGTCTTCATGTGTGATGAGCCAGCCAGCCTAACATGCCTGTCAGTGGATAGAGCTGCACGGAGCAAGAGGAACTCAGAAAGACCCTGCATTGCTGGGAGGAACGAGAAAATCATTCTGTCTTATAAACTGAGCAGGCATGACACCAGGGTCATAGAATAAAGACATATATACATCCTTAAGACCTTGTTTTGACAAAGTGACTTTTTTCTCCCAAAGGACATTTCAGCATTTTCTTTCTCCAGCTGGTTTCACCTTTCACCATTCGTTCTGTCAGCCTCTTCCTCTCAGCAAAGCAGGAGGTCAGTTCATGCCCAGAAAGAAATGCTTCAGAGTTCATTCTCTATTCTTTTTGGCTTCCACCGAAATGCCTGGTTGTTAAGCCAATTAAAAGAGTATTAGGAAATGGCCATGTGAAGGTATAAAAAACATGAGGGCAAAATTATACTCATTTATGATGGAGTCTAAAATTTCTAAGGGAGATTATTTTTATCTAGTTCATTAAAGGGGACAATTCATCACCAGCTTCTTTAAAAATCAAGATGAGTTCCATGGTTACTTTGAAGATATATTAATGTGGCTTTATGTGACTTCAGAAAGGTACTTTAGAACTCTTAGATTCCATATCCATTTCTACCAACTAGCTTTGATTTCTTTGTACAAATATCTAGGCCAAGGCTCTTGGAGAATACAAAAAGAAAAAAGAAAAAAACTAAACATATAATCAATAGAAGAACTCCAACACTGAAATGCTTTCCAAGTGAGCTACACGTATATTTCCTGTAAGGACAATGATGGTATCCATCCCACCCTGATTGTCTTCTCTTTATTTGGATGATGAGAAAAGCCACCAAGTCAGGGCTTAGCATTTAGAAAAAGCAAAAAAATGTCATCATAGGTTTCTTTAGATTTTTTAACAGGATAGAAGAAGTTCAGTCTTGCATAAGTCACCTTACAAATAATGGTGGTAGAGGTCTTCAATAATAGAGTCAAGAATAGTAATGGGTGTTGATTCCCATGGAAGTTCACGTGAAAACTCACAGAGCAATTTGTTAACAGAAGTCAACACCATGTGTATCTGTCTTAACTTTGCTCTTGTTTGTTTCCTCCACAGAGCTACAGTGAACCTGTTGATGTTAAGACATCTCAACCTCCTCAGCTGATCAATTCAAAGCCGTCAGTGTTCCATGGGCCCACCCAGGCCCACTCAGCTCTGTACCTAAGTTCCCACTATCACCAACAACCAGGAATGAATCCCCACCTAACTGCCATGCACCCAAGTCTCCCCAGGAGCATAGCCCCCAAGCCGAATAACCAAATGCCAGTGACTGTCTCTATAGCAAACATGGCCGTGTCCCCCCCACCTCCCCTCCAGATCAGTCCACCTCTCCACCAGCATCTCAACATGCAGCAGCACCAGCCACTCACCATGCAGCAGCCCCTTGGGAACCAGCTCCCCATGCAGGTCCAGTCTGCCTTACATTCACCCACCATGCAGCAGGTATGTGCTCATGTTCTGTTCATTCGGTAAAAAGGGGGATAGGTGTTTTCTGTTCTCCTATTTAAATGGAGAGAGAACTGAAGATATTCGATAAATATCTGCCTTCTGAAAAACACAGGTGGAGAGTTTGGGCAGCATTATACAATCACAAGAGTTGATAGCCACTTCTTTGCATAATCACTGGTTTCCTTCTCATGGTATCCATTTTGCTTCACCTTTATAATCACCCTAGTTTTCTGCTTGAGTAAAGTGCATTTGTTATTTTGAGATGCCAACTGCTATAAAGATCTCTTTAGGATTTAGAACTCTCTCTATTTTTTTTTAAATATTGTTCAGATATAAGGAAGCCCTGACTGGTATGACTGCTGAGTCCAATCAAAGCTGCAACATGTAATCAGACCCACTCTTTCTGGTCAGAAGTATCAATGAGTACAACTTTAAAAGTCCTAAGAAATGAAAATTTTAACCAGAGTTTTATTTTAGAATGGGTACCTGGCTTCTGCATGCATTAGAAAACATAAGAGGTTTGGAAACCTCCCTGCCCACTCCCCAATGCAGAAAACGTTTGTGTGCAATCTTGGCTTAACTTATCTTTGAAATTAAGTTTTCCTTTTGAATTCTGGTTTTATTTTAAAATTTGAAAATGAGGAGCAAAAGGTGTACATGAAACTGAGCATAAAACTTTTAAAAATCCTAAAAACTTGTTTTAAAAAAATAGACCAGGTAAAACCTACAAATAATATCAAATTTATCTCACTTTTATAATCTAATTACTCCATTTTTTTCCAGATGTATAATTAAATATGCAAACATAGCCTTCATATAGAATTGACGCCTAGGCCTCTGTGGAATTTGAGTCTATAGTTGGAGTAGGGTAGGGTACAGAAGAACCAGAAAGAGGAATTAAATATACATAGTCTCAAATTCATTTTTATTATTATAGTTGTCAACAGGATTTCTGAGAGCTGACAATAGCAAATGTTAATATGTTACCTTACTTTATCCTTACTTTCAGAAAATGTATAATGTAGATACTACTAGCATTATCTTCCTTATGCAGACAAGGGAACTCAGGCTTGGCAGAGTTGAGTAACATGCCCATGAGGTCAGAGCTGGAATTCACACCCCAGTCTACGCAGATATCAGAGCCTAGATTCTTAAATGCTAAACCTACTGCCTCTCACTCTTAATCATCCTTGTAGACTATTACCAATTTTATGTTAGAAAATCTGTGTCTCATAAGAATTTGGAGGGCCTTTAAATTCTAGTTAATTTTAAGATTAACATGGTTGTAGAGAGCCTAGCTGAAGTCTTCCTTGATCCCTAACACAAGGATATTGATGAAGCTCTGGTAACATACTTAGCTGTGTTTAGCAGACTAGTTGTTGGCTCCCTAGAGAGGGAGATGTGGAGAAAGCTGACTTCCGCCATCTTGCCTTGCCCACAGTGGTGTTTGTGAGCAGCAAGTGATACTCACAGGGTCAAATTTCCACTCTTTCCATCAAACATCATTCACAATAAAAGGGACCCTTTTGGGTGTCCCTGCATTTTAACAAACCAATAATGTTTGCATGAAGAATTAATAGTTTGAGGAATATGTCTGGTGATTCCTGCCTAACCAGGCCTGCTGCTGGCTTGGGGCCCATGCATTGCTCACAGTGCTGTAATACGGGGCTGTATCTTCTTGGAGGAAAGAACATGGAAGTCACAATCCACTCAACACGTTGAGGACTAGAGCTCTGCCAGAAAGGACAACTTCTTCCTTATTTATCCAGTCAGAGATGGTTCCTTTTTTTATTTATACAGACACCTTAGATGAGGTGGTCATGACCCTGAATAGTTTCCAACATTTCAGAATTACATAATGTGAAAACTCAAGTCATCTGTCTTTCCATATAGAATCTGGATGGAATAGGAAAAAGATAGAACAGACTACACTGCATACATTATTCATCAATCTCTAAGACAGTTCTATTAGCATACCTCAAAAAGTGTTCTTGCCAAGATGGTAGGACCTGATTTCAATTCACATTAATAATAGAAGACAAAGGGCACGGACCCAAAGTGGAGGCAGAAAGACTACAGTGACTACAGTCACTTCCAACAATGCCTTGATTGTGGTAGGTGGTCAATAAAATAATGCTGAGTGGACAAATACAAGAATTTTTTTAAAGAGTAATAAAAGTGTTTAAATATTAGAAGAAATTATAGGGTAGTTTATAGAATTTCAATTCCCTGGAAGTTTTTATTTTATTTCATTATTTTTCCTTGAAAGTTTTTAAAACTTTTTTATTTATTCCAAAAAGATTGCTAGAACCTCTAACACGTGCTAGACAGGGTCTCAGCTCTGGGAATTGAATGGTAAATGAGAACAAGTAATGAGGCCTCTGCCGCATGGAGGTCACATCAGACTTGGGTCGGTAGCAAATGGGAATAAGATAAACAGATAAATTGTTAAGTTCCCCTGGGAAAAACTAAAACAGGAGGACAAACTGCAGGGTGCCTGCAGGGGCCCGTAGCTGGAGCAAATCAGTAAGGTCCTATCAAAGGCTGTCACAACCACCTAAAGAATGAGAAGAGGAGGCAGCCTTTGATATTGGGAAGTTGGAAGGGTGTGGAGGGAATGCCAGGAGCACAGCAGCAAAGAAAAGAGGCTCCAATCTGGAAGGACCATGCTGGGAGGAGCAGGGCTGGTCCAGGACATGGAAAGGCAGCCAGCGGGGAGCCTGGTGAAGGGAGAGTGATGGGCAATGATCATAGACAGGTAATTGGAATATGATCCCCCAGGTTAAAGGACTGGCAGCCCTTTAGGATAACCAAGCTGATAATCCTAAAATGAGGATCCAAGTGTCCATTACCCCTTCATATCACTCAACTTATTACAACCACAGCAGTGTGTAGGGGGCCAGTGTCCAAGTCATCAAAGTCGGTCCTCAGCCTGTGGTAGCAGAACCAGGTTGTGGGTGAAATTACACCTGTCTGATGCATCATCCCAACCACCTTTATCCTGAAGATGTTTGCTTCCTGGGTATGAGGACCATGTTTACATATTCAAACAGCAAGGGGGAAAAAAAAGAAAGAGAAAATTAATGGCTACTGTATTTTTAAAATACTGTCTCATATTTCAGTATTACTTTAGCTATTTTATTATTCTTTTGAAAATGAATGTATCCTACAAAAATGATTATATGGTCCACCAGGAATAATAGCTTCATTTTTTTCTAGAATAATATTTTATATGCTAAACCCATAGACCAGCTTTTCTGGTCCAGTTTCTTCCTTTTTTTGTGTTCACTATATTGTCGAATGAGGTCAAGAAAAAAAATCATTAATATCTGTCAACTTCCTTTATAACCTTAAGAAAATAATCTTTGTAAGATATCACACAGACAGATTTTCAATTTCCTTGTGTAATAAACAGCTTCTTTAGGATTTGGGTGTAATTTAAAGGTTTAAAAAAATCACATTGAGATTGATGAATAAATCAGTTGTGAAGACAAAAACATTGATGCCTGTTGAAAATACCTCTCCAGACAGGCAGGAAATGAAATTAGTTCCCAGCAAAGTGTGGATATGAGGATCACTGTTTGGTTGTGCTGCGGGCTTTATAGGACTTGCTATGGTGGCACAACAAAACTGCTAGGGCTACAGAAATCTAATTAAAGAGCAAATGTCCCTTCTGACATCAAATTAATCTTTATCATGTTTCCTATTTTTATTTCAATCTGGCACCAGAAAATGAAATTTAAAATTCCAGGCATGCTACAAAACAGTTGGTGATTTTTCTCCTGAGCATTAAAATGCAAAATATTCAGTCTTGTTTAATTAGACTGCTAAGCCAACATTTTTCAAAAATTTATATCATCGTTTCATATTTACATCAATAATAAAAATGTACTTAGCTCTAGGATTGACCTCAGCATCTCTGTATATAACGTTCAGGAGAATGTTTCATTTTCTAAATTGAAAGCAAGTAAAATGATGTTACTTCAGGTTTTGCTTGTGTTCTTCTTAGTCCTTTGTTGTTTTAATTTTTGTGATCTTAAATTTAGGCATTCAAGTTAGATGAATTTTAAATCTTTGACCTTTGTAGATAGCACATAATTTTGGTTTTAGAAACTGAAGTTACCCATTTAATCTTAGATGAATAACTTAAAAATTAATGTTCTCCTGATGTTTTCTGCCCAACCCTGAGAAACTATTTTCACTGGATGCGGGTGGGGGTGGGGGGTGGGCGGTGGGGGGGCAATGGTGGTTCCTGTCATTGATTGTGTAGGGCGGGGTGGAAGTGGTTTAGTTTGTTTTTATTTATTTTTTGCTTTTATATATGTTTCCATACTTTTAACTACCTCGAGACATTTTTCGACTCTTCTGTTTTTGAGACTTGTTTACTTTTAGGTTACATTTTGTCAACTGTGCAAAAATACAATATGGAGAATTTTACATTAAAAAGATAGGAAAGCCCTGAGATTCACATATTTATACTCCCTGTGCCTTTACAACAGTAACTATAAGTAGCCTGTGTTAAACTGTATTTATCAGAAAACGTGATTTAGTGAGCTACAAATATGGGCTAGTCCCTGAGACTATCCAGTAGGCAAGCCCTGTGGCCAGCCCTTGTGACAGGGGCCGAAATGGAAGTCAACAGGAAGCACCTCACAGCAGGAGTTTTTTCCTGATGCATGCCCACCATCACACTAGATGCTAGAGGGAAAAGTCAAGAAAGCTGGACAATAAGCTCCATGAAGTCAATACTATAGGACCATAATGAAAGGAATACACTTCGTAGAAGCCAGTGGTACTTTGCATAACAGGCAGAGGGCGGTCTGGAGAACTAGATGAAATCAGCCTGGAAAGGACTAGAGAACCAAACACCCAGTTCAACCTCTTACTGTTCACCTTGCTATTTTGGAAAACATTTATAGCTTGAGCTGCAAGTGGTGTCTACATAAACAAGCTTATTTCCCATAAACCAATTGTTAATTTAGGAAACATTCTATTCCTTTTAGTCTGTGTGAGGTCAAATAACCAGGCTGGCTGAGTTCTCTACTTTTCGATGATCTGTTTCCAGTTATTCAAAGTTTTGTCATTCATCCACAACTTTGATGGGAGTTAATGTGGACATTGGCTTGAAGTCTTTATCATTTGAATGAAAAATAAATTGGTATCTTAAAGCCAATACTGAGAACTGAGGAAATTTGATAATAGGTGTCTTTGAGTAAAAGGGGACGTTGAATGTCCCAAGAGGAACATTCATACATGACTGAAAGTCTAAGGAAATATCCTTAGTTAAAAATCAATCCTCTGATCATTCTGCTGTTTTAAAATAAGAAAGAAAGGTAAAAACTCGATAATACTATGCTTTTAAAAGCTCCCTGCAAGTAAATGGAGAATGGTTCATTTTTAAATAAGTTGATTTTTTCAGTGGTTAAAAACCAAGTATGAAATTGGCTGCAGAAAGAGACAACCACAAGATTAATTAAGTTGCTTTTTTGGTCATTTCCAGCAAAGCTTGCTTATGCTGCTTTTGAATTCACCAGATAAGCTAAAAATAAATCATCATGTATAAAGCTTTTTTGTTTACCAGATATAAATATATACTTCTGATATTCTGTCCTTGAATTTGTAATGGCTTTGCAAAGATTAAAAGTCAACATTTCACCATATCAATGCATTAAAAGAATCTTCCTGAAGTCTGATTATTATTTGCCACTTAATAGACTTTTCAATTAAAAATTATTTGTTCTATCTTACACTTTTCCTTCTCAGTGTTTTCCAGTGGCAGGTTGTTCTGAATCTTTCCCCTATATTAGTCCAACAACTGTGAGAAAGCTTTGGTTGAAATTTTTTAGCTGAGAAAAAAAGTACAAATAAAAGAAGCAGATGGTCCCTTTGTGACTGAATGAAGAAAAAGGGTTTTGAGAACAATATGTGAATAGGTGTAGTCTAATAAAACACTCAGCCACCTGCTGCCCGAATCCTTCAAAAAAAGATTCTGTTGCATATTCCGGGGAATTAACTATTAATCTATCCTTGTGTTTGATAGAAAACATAAACTTGAAGAGTTTAGATCCTTTCCCTTTGTTTGGAATGAATCAGCTTTTCTATATTTTAAACTGTTTTATTTTTTATTGAATTTATCTGCTCAAGAGTATAATTAAAGGTTTTCTAACAAATGGTTAAATGAAGGAAAGGTAAGGAGAATGGGGTTATAAGCACTTCTTTTCTACTTTTGTTTTAAGTTTTCTTTTCTACCTTTGTTTTAAGTTTTCTGCCCTTCCCATAAGCTTGCCCCCTGAAGAACCACAAGCAAGAAGGCAGTAATGTGTTTGCAAACAATAGATAAATATTTAGGTGCATTTCTTCTTTAAGAGCCACTTTGATCCTTATTTGTGGACTGCTTTCCCTTTCAGGGATTTACTCTCCCACCCGACTATCAGACTATAATCAATCCTACATCTACAGCTGCACAAGTGGTCACCCAGGCAATGGAGTATGTGCGTTCTGGGTGCAGAAATCCTCCCGCCCAGCCCGTGGACTGGAATAACGACTACTGCAGTAGTGGGTAAGCGGCCGGTCATCGCCACCTGGTGGTGCGCAGTATTCAAAGCATGCCTATCGTGCCCTGCTCCCTAAGTCCCTGGAAATGTTGATCTTTTCTTCCGCTTTCTAAAAAGATGATGTGGAATGGTTCCACGTGCGTGAAAGCAGAAGACAGTGCTCCAGAAATTTTTAAGCGGTCTTCTAGCTGTTCCAAGAATAAACGCCTTTAGATCCCGGTTTGCTTTAGATGTAGGTTAACTAATAGTGCATTTTCCCAGGGCACAACTTCATCATCCTTCAAGCTGTAACAAATAGACTTACATCCCCCTGCGGTCACCTGTGGCGCACATCTTGTGTTTAACAAGACATTCTTTCTTTTCTCTTCATACAGGGGCATGCAGAGGGACAAAGCACTCTACCTTACCTGAAATCTGAACACCTCTCCTTTCCACTGAGGAATTCAGGGAAGTCTTTTCACTATGGATTGCTTTGTACAGTCAAGGCAGTTCTCCATTTTATTAGAAAATACGAGTTGCTAAGCACTTAGGACCATTTGAGCTTGTGGGTCACCCACTCTGGAGGAAATAGTCATGCTTCTTTATTATTTTTAATCCTTTATGGACATTGTTTTTCTTCTTTCCTGAAGGAAATTTGGACCATTCAGATTTTATGTTGGTTTTTTGCTGTGAAGTGCTGCGCTATAGTAACTGCCTTAGCAACTGTAGATGTCTCGGATAAAAGTCCTGGATTTTCCATTGGTTTTCATAATGGGTGTTTATATGAAACTACTAAAGACTTTTTAAATGGCTTGATGTAGCAGTCATAGCAAGTTTGTAAATAGCATCTATGTCACACTCTCCTAGAGTATAAAATGTGAATGTTTTTGTAGCTAAATTGTAATTTGAAACTGGCTCATTCCAGTTTATTGATTTCACAATAGGGGTTAAATTGGCAAACATTCATATTTTTACTTCATTTTTAAAACAACTAATAGTTCTATATTTTCAAAATGTTTGAAAAAAAAGTATTCCCAAATGATTTTAATTTAAAAACAAATTGGCTTTGTCTCATTGATCAGACAAAAAAAGAAACTAGTGTTGAGGGAAGCGCAAACACATTTATTTTGTACTGCAGAAAAATTGCTTTTTTGTATCACTTTTTGTGTAATGGTTAGTAATGTCATTTAAGTCCTTTTATGTATAAAACTGCCAAATGCTTACCTGGTATTTTATTAGATGCAGGAACAGATTGGAAAAAGCTAAATTATAACCTTTACATATGGCTCTGTATTATTGTTTCTTCATACTGTGTCTGTATTTAATCTTTTTTATGGAAACTGTTGCGCCTATTTATGAAATAATAAATATAGGTGTTTGTAAGTAAATTTGTTAGTATTTGAAAGAGGTTTCTTTGATGTTTTAACTTTTGCTGGCAAAAAAAAATTCACGCTTGGTGTGAATACTTTATTATTTAGTTTTTACAGTGACATGAATAAAGCCAAACCTACTTTTCATTTAGCAGCAAATTAAAGTAACTAATCCTTATTTTTACATTTTGTTGGTTGATGCAAATGAAAAACTATGGTATTTAAGAACTTTCTTCATACAGTATAACAGAGAAATTGCCCTTAAAGTCACACAAACTCCAAGACTAAACAGACAGGTTCTTGAGCTAAAAGGGTGGCTTCTTGGTTCTCAGCTGGTGTTAGTCAATTCCGTAAACTCCCCTCCTCCAAAAAAACAATAATTAAAGTTGAATCAACCAAAGTTCCTCAAGCTGTAGGCTTTTCACAAAACGCAGAAAACTTTTAGGAATTGAATCAAGGTTGGAGGAAGGGAAGGGGAAGCATACTGCCAAGGGTATATCTAAAGATAAAAGGTGAGTAACCAGACAGCAAAGAAAGGGAAAGCATCCAAATTTGAAAGCTGTTAATAGAAATTGAAATTCTTGCTGTCTTTTGTGCCTCTACAAGCTACTTCTCTTTCCAGAGTTCCTGGGTCTTCCAAGGGAATTCTGAGAGTACTAAAGATTTGCTAGGGAACCAAAAGCATTGAGAATTTGGCTGAAGGTTTGCATAGCATTTATATCAAAAAGAGCTAGTGAATTACTCCCTTACAGAGGATTGTATTTTTAAAAGTTAGTCTGGTTGGAAATCAAGAGAATGGTTGATGTCTCTTTCATGAAATGTGTGAAATAAACTTAGCAATTTAACTAAATACAAATATATTCATTGTGTAATCCAGTCAGATTAAAAAGACAAAAGGTATGCTTGCTTTGGAATGATTTTAGGCATTGTACAACCTTGAATCACTTGAGCATGTAATAACTAATAAATAATGCAGATCCAATGTGATTATTAAAATGACTGTAGCTGAGAGCTCTAATTTTCCTGTCTTGAAACTGTGTAAGAACTCATGTGATTAAGTTCACAGTTTATTGTTTGTCTGTTTAGTATTTCAGAAATATACCAGCACTACTAATTACCCAATGTCTTTTATTTATTATATTATGATCAAGTAGAATTTTCACTTGCATTAAGTAAACTAAGAAGGTAATTACTGGGATGGAAACAGCAAGCTCTGACTTTGACAGGCGGTTTGTACAGGAAAGTACAATGTTGTTTACAGCTTTTCTAGAACAGGTGTGCAACCAGGGTAGAGAGAGTGTTCAAACTCAATACCAAAAACAGTACAAAACAAATGTAAATAAAAGAGAACTCATCATAAATAAAAATTCTTGCCATGTGTGACCGTATTCTATTTGGACATCCCTCAGTCTCTAAAGGACAGACCCAGTCAGATGAGAAATCCCCAGTAAACTTGGTGGCAGAAGTGATCAGGCACAGTGGGGATTAATGGCTCCATGCCTCAGATGTTCTCTCCTGAAACGCTGAGAATGCCCCCTCATCAACCTGATCTCTAGTACGCTGAAGTATTGTTGCCTGAGAGATCCTCCATCTGTGAGAAGGAAGCCAGCTTCCGGCCTGGGCACAGTAGCTTTTAGCTTCAAACTCAAAGGAACAGTGATGTGGTGCCCTGCTCTAGTACTCTGCAGAATTTCTTCACTTCAAATAAGGTCATTCTGGTAAATGAAGCAATAATATTGAATATAAATATCTTTACCAACTCACCAAAATCAAAACTATAACAGATCTGAAAAAAAGAAAGAACAGTATGTATGACCGTGGGCAGGAGAGGTGGAGCTGTGTCTCTACCATAGAAAACGGGTAATCCCCAACCCCAATGCCTGTTTAAATGTGAATGAATCCACAATGGAAAATTAGTCAAACAGTGACTTCCAGTTAAGCAGGTTAGTGAACACAGCTATGGATAAAAGTTTGTTTCTGTGACTGTTTTACCTTGTTGCCTTGCAGGGGTGTCCAACCTTCTGGCATGTCTGGGCCACGCTGGAAGACGAAGAGTGGTTTTGGGCCATAATCAAATACATTGCAACATGTAATCAGAAAAAAATCTCATAATGTTTTAAGTAAATTTATGGTTCTGTGTTGGGCTACATTCACAGCCACCCTGAGCCACACGCGGCCCATGGGCCGCAGGTTGGACACCCTTGGCAGAAAGAGCCCTGCTGAACGGGACACGAGCCATCCATCAAAAGCCATGACCACAAAGAAAAGCATGTCCCAACTGAGACTTATTACTGAGAAATATTTTAAATTATGAATTTAAAATTTAAAGTAAGCATATCAACATCAATTTTTTTCCACGGACCTCTTGCCTTTTGCAAAATAGTTGCCCCACTCATTTGAAAGGTACTTAGATTGAGCCATACGAAATTGCCAATATTTGACTCTTGTACATAAAAATGACTAAATCCTAGGAGAAGATACTGAAAGAAGCAATGTTATGTTTGCTGACAAGGTGCCCCACTTTAAATCAGTCCCAGACATCTACATTAAATCAAATGAGGAATATTTTAAATTACTAGATTTTAGTAAATCCCAATAAACATCCATATTTCTTTGTTATGGCCAAAAAAAATTTATGTTGAAATTTATAACAAATAGGTTATCTGCTAGAACATGCAAGAATTTGTCACACACAGATGTTCTGTTAATGTTCATTGCTGAAAGGGGATTTGATCTGCATTTTCTTATTCCATTCATAATTCTCACTTTAAGGTAATGTTAGAAACAAAGGAATTCATCTCTTTGTTGATGATTGAACATTGAAATTGCAGCAAGGCAAAGTAAAAAATTCACATTGCAAGTTTTAACCCCAAGTACTTATAATACTGAGTCATCTAATGGGTGAATTCATGTAAGTCACCCAATAGTACAAACTCTTTGTTTGCCTAAAATGGAATCATTTATTTACTCCAAAGCAACTTGAAATACCAGAGCACACAGTAGGTGCACAATAAGTGCAATGATATATAAAAAGATCATGGAACATCACAAATTATTCTCAACAGGAGTGGTGTGCTGTTTCTTTGATGATTTAAAAACTCAGTAGAGAAGGGACTAATTATTGCAGACAAGCATTACAAAGTAAAGAAGAATGGAAATTTTTCATTAAGAAATCTGTCTTTTCTACAAAAAGATTGAGAAAAAGAGTTTTAAAATGAGTTGTGCCCTATTTTTTCAGGCTACATAATTGAATAAGAGTTTCAAGTTACAGAAGTAGAAGATAGAATACATGCTAGTCACACCAAGAAAGTAAGAAGCAAAAGCGAAAAAAAGGTGCTAGACAAGTAGGAGTACTGAGCTCAGGAGAGAAATTCCTGGGGACAAGTTTATGGAATGCTAAATTAAATTGATTGGCAGGATGCTGGGGTTTTTTTTCTAATTATCACATATTAGTGTGACTTGGTGAAATGAAGCAAATAGAACATCCCATTTCTGGACGTTGTGTAAATTACACAAGGATAAGAAGACATGGTCCTATTTTGTAAGATTCACAAAGATTTCCCTGGGTTTATTTCAAACCAGGTCCCTGCATGGAAGGACAAAGTTGCCAAATCCTTAGACAAGACTACAGCTAGTGGGAGGCAGGGGTAACTTCTGAACCAACATACACACACTTCGAAATCCATGTGTATACAGACATTAGATTTTTCCTTCTCACTTCTCATTTGGTTGACATCTTGTTATTTGTATCCAGAACCAGATTACATGGTAGTAAGCAAGAAGTGAAGGTGAAGAGCAGCAGGCAACTGAGGACAATGATGTACCACATTTCAGCACTGGTCAGAGTGGTGCCTTACCAAAGGAACACACTGCTGTCATCATTTCCCATTTTATTAGCAGCTTGTGAGCAAAGATGTTTGAAAGTGAAATTTCATCCACACTGACATGAGACCAGAGAGAAAAAAAAAAAAAACAACTGGAAAATAAAATGGAAAGACTTATAATTCTACAGAAAAAAAACCCAAACATTCTAAAGAAAGACTATGAACCAAATTATAGCATTTTTAAGGCCACAGCGTCCCTGTTTGACAATTGTGTGTTTACAATAAGCCTAAACATAATTGCTCTGATGGGCTGTCAGGGAAAAGATTAATTTGGCAAAGATTAGTATTGACTTGCTGTTTATTAAGGCTTTTAAACAGCTGTATCTGGCAGCATTCCTGTAAGTGCCTGTCATATCTGAAAATCAGCCTTACACCCTGGTGCTCGCCAGCTGTTACTAAACAATCTTCTACCACTTTGAATGTCTTTCTCCAGGCCAAACAGCAAGAGCAAACTATTGCCAAATGAGCCTTCTTCTCCTCCTGTCACTTTTTTTTTTGAGGTGGGGGTGGGGAGCTTCTGAATGCTGAAATGTCAGCTCGCGGGCGATGGCTTAGCTGATAAGAGGTGCCGGAAGTCAGTGGGTGGTTTGGGTGCTAGATGAATACATTCCCCACACAGAGAGTGGTAGTGCTGTTAGTCACTTCACACAGACACAAAACCACAGCTTGCAACTGTTGTAAGGCAGAGGTTTTAAAGACAGTTAGAGAGTGGTGATCAAAGGTTTAGAGCCAGCAGATATCCAAAACGAATGTTTTGTTCCCTCAGCCTGGCACATGCCCTACCAGCCATGGTGCTGAGAAAAGACCCCATAGTGGGATACTGAGGAAAAGTTCAGTCATGGCCATTAATCTCGATTGTGTGGACTGAGATTTCTCCGTAGACACTGAAAAAGGACCAGCCACTTTTGGTCAAATGTGCACCTCACATTTTGATTCAGGAGAAACCTGTAGAATAAGGCAGAGTTGGATGTTTTGAAGTCTGAGAGAAAGGGCAGATTGAGTTTTGTACTGGAATGAGAGCCAGTAGTTTTAAACCTAAGTACAGCCATAAAGGCAATGGAAAGAATAACATTCCAGTGCAGTTAAATATTAAGCCATAAAGGGCCCCGTGTTACAGTGAAAGTCACAGGAATCTTTCCAATATGACTGCTTTTTCGAGGATTACTCTCAACCTTTTCCAGTTGCATTGGACTGGAATGAGTTGTCAGAGCAGATATTAAAGGACATTGTCATCTCTTAACTCTTTCACTACCCTTTCCATTACCCTGGGATGGGATGGGGGAGGGGAGGAAATTAACCTGGGAGCTAAGCTTTCTGGGTGGACATTTAAGGAAGCTTTTGTCAATGTGTAACCCCCCAAAATAACTTTTTAAGTCCTTGGTATTGATGCAGTCTGATGCTTGACTTTTGAATGGAGATCAAGTCCTGTCGAATCCTGAGACAGAACAACAAACCATACTGTTCAGTCCTGAAACTATGCCATTTCCTCCTAGACACCCAAGAACTCTATCCCGAATCCTTTCCATATACCATGATGTGGGTGAAAGGAAGATGAGAAACGACACCATTTCAGCACTTACAGAGACATGAAGTGAATTGCTATTGAGAACAGAAGGCAAGATGTGTGTTTCACTGAGCCCCACTGAGCCCCACTGAGCTGAGCTCTCTGCTCTGAGATTTAATTCCTGGTCCTGCTGATGCTAAGGCTGTGGACAAAGAAAAATCTAGAGTGCAGAATTCACATGAAAACTCATCGGTGACCATAAATCATAGTGTTCTATGTCTGTGACTATGTTCTAGGGCAAGAGCTCACTGTTGGGGCCTGCCCACCCTAAAAGGTTAAGGCCAATAAACTAAGTGAGGGATCCCAAGGATTTGTTGAGGACTCCACTGTGGTTACACAAGAACCAAAGTGAACAGTGGATGAAAGGGAGTATCCCCATGGTGTGAGTTTCTGGATAAAGTCCTCCCAGAAATGCAGCCTGTGGGCATGATGTTCAAACACCGAAATGTACTATATGAAAGTAGCTTGCACCAATAATCATTGTTAGACTTATTTTTTATCTAGTTTTAACCAGTTTTTCAAGCCTGAGGAAACCCCTTAGAATTCATCTCTCTGCAAATTATAACCTATTCTGTGGAATATTTTGTTATTGAGTTTTGTTATTGGAGTTTTTTTTATCAAAGTAGACCCACAGAAACCTAAATCTGATCTTGTCAAAAGGTTCATATGAGAAGAGAAAAGATTGGTATAACTAATGAAACTGCAATTTCCGGGGAATATTACAAAATATGCCTATCTACAAAGCCATACTAACTGTTGAGATGGGTCATTTTTTAACACCTGGTTTCAAGATGTGGTTTCAGCAGACCAATATAACAGAAGTGACAGTCCTTTAAGACATTACGTTCCTGAGGGTTGTCTTAGGTTGGGTTTGTCTCTCTCCACCCCTTTCTTTTCTCATGTAGGAAAGAATCTGCTACTCTTAACCTATCAATTTCTTGAAATGATTCTGGTCTTGCATTCCCAGAACATTCACCTTCAACACACAGACAGCTAGCTGGGGGAGTCACATGGCCTGCAGCCGGCACCCATTGGCCTCGATTGTCACTTTGTTGATCACTTTGTTAATTCTCAAATGGAGAGAAATCGCGCCTTCCCCTACCCGCTTCTTCTTTCTAATGTAGAGCAATCAGAAGTCTCTAAGGACTTTCCTATATGACTTCCCATTTCATATCACAGATTGTTTAGATAAAAACTATTAGCTTCATATATTCAAACAGCTTCACTTCACCAAAATGAGCCTATTTTTGGCATTTTGCCTAAAGGTTTGTTTTTCCATTTTTGTAAATACGAAGTTTTACTGATGTTTCGGGCTTAAATCATCGTCATTCCTGCCACCCAAAAACCTTTTGGACTCAAGTGAAGTTGACGAGTTCCCTAAGAGGGAACTCAGTTTTTTAACAAGAGACATTAGAATGGCTCTTCACATTTAATTTATGTATATTTTCTTGCAACCTTTGACTGTTTGCATTTTTCCATGAAGTTAGTTTCAATCATTTCAATTTCAGCATAAGTACTGCCAAACATAATGATGCCAGCTCTTTATCTTGAGGTCATTACTTTGGAGAATACTTTCATTTGGACCACACACCATGCTGAAAAAAAGAACTCTTCAAAATACATATTCAAAGAGAGAAACTGCAAATAAACAAGCTCAAAACTTTACCCACTGTGGCTGTTGTGCAGAGCAGATGTACAATACAGGTTGCTACATATGACCTTATGTTTCATTCCTGGGTTAAGACAAGAATTTTTTAAAATTATCTGCTGTTATTCAAGGGTTAAAACGGCAGATGGAAATATATAATAATTGCCTCAAGTGAATCACAGCAAGATCTACATAGTAGCATGAAAATGGCTGATTTCTCAAAACATAGCTGGTGTAAACTGGTGAGCTTGGCTTCCAACTCCAGTTTTCCTTCCTACAGTCCCCTTTACCTCAGTGGAAAATTTTTTCACTTTGTTTTCCCCAAAAGTATCATATGTGCCTGTGGGCTCAATGGTCAGGGAGATAAGAAGATTCACTCTTCTCATTGTTTCCCCTTCAATTATTCAGTAGCCCTCCAGACCTCCCACTCTTCGGAGATGTTACAGTCACCAAATATTGATGTTTTATAGGATCAAGCTCGAACATGTAAGCCTCCAAGCCTGCCTTTCTTGACCACTAGGTTTTCAATGGGCTCTGTAATTATGTCCTTGATTCATCCAGATACAGGCGTAACCACCTAGCCCCGATGTAACAGACACAAAGCCACTGTCACTGGCTGCCCATAGTTGTAGACTGCATGCCTACATGCATGAATCTCAGAATGGTATAGAGGAATCATAAATTAAAGCTATATTTCTCAAGGCTTAGTATATTAAAAATAGATTCCCTGGCTCTATTTCCAGATAATCTGATTTAGTTGTTCTAAACTCTAGAGTGATGTCCTAGTATCTGCATTTTTGTTGCTACCCTGAGAGATTTTGAGGCAGGTGCCCACAGACTAATCCTGTAAGGGGAGATCAAGTCAGTCTTGCCACCAATTTTGAAGACTCAGATTCTGTGCTGCCCATGCCTAAGGTTAATACCAACTTGATGAATCAGCTTCTGAAAATGAAAACATAGCCAGCTAACATATCTCTAAATTATCTAATTAAAGTTCTTAAACTGTCCTCCACAACAAGGACTTTAGGGGCAGGTCTGTCCAGTGCTCAACAATGCTGTCTTTCCCATCATACCGAACCCGTAGACATTCATCCTCATCCTTGTTGCCTCATTTAGTATTCTAGGAAGGAAGAAGGAGGAAAAATGAAAGGAACAATGCCTGTCAGGAAACCAAAAACCTCCGGATATCCCCAACAGATTCCACTTAAATCTTATTGGCCAGAACGATCTCACATGCTTATCCTTAGACACTCATTGCCCCTTTAATAAAATCAGTGTTCTATTGCTAAGGAAGACAAGCAGAACAGATAACTGCAATAAAATTAGCAGTGTCCACCACACAACTTCCATTCATTCAACTGAAGTGTTTTCTGCTGCACCGCTACTGACTTAACTCTTTAAAAATATCCACAGTGATGCCCCAATTGCCAATTCCATAAGTCTTATATTCTGCGTTCATCTTCTTTGATTTCTCTGTTGCTTTTGCAACATTATTAAAACCCTCTTCCAGATCTCTCCCTTTAGTCTTACCTCTTCTAAATACTAGACTGTAGTTCCACTGACCACAGACAGACAGCTCCTAGCTGGTTTCTTATAACCACTTGACATTAAAAGTTACATATACTAAACTTATGACCTTCCAGTAAAGGTCTTTCTCAAACTCCTGGAGAATGGCATGTGACTTAATTAGCCTCCCAAACTAGGATTCTTGTCATCATTAACTCCCCGTTCCTTTCATCCCTCACAAAGATAAGACCATCTCTGTATCTGACAATGGCAAGTCCTGACTGGCTCTCAAATTTCATGGATTATTTTCTGTTCATTTGTCCATAATTTAGTTCAATGCCTTTATATCCTTCCCCTCACCCCCCTCCCCAGAATACCACCATAGTTACCTAAGTGGTCTCCAGGTTTACAGGCACCTATTAGTTTCTTTTATATAACTCAAATATAATATTATAAAGCCTTCATTTTTAAACTCCCTTGCTCCTCCTCCCATTGAGTATAGATTAAAATTTAAACAACTGAGCCTGATAAACACAACCACACAAAATCTGGCACCAATCTCCCTTACTTGCTACTGCTTCTCAATTTTCCTTCCAAGATTCTAAAATCTGGCCACCAAATTCCTTGCCAATCTCCACTACACTAGACTGCCAGGCTCTGCTCCATGCAATTATTCTTTCTGCTGCTGTCTCCTTTCTAAAAACTTCTCTATAAAATGAACATTACTTTCTCAATATTTCCACAGCATTCTGTTCTACTTTTGGAAGAAAGTTTTTTTTATACTGTAAGTATTTGTTTAAGGGTTTATTTCCATGTTCTTTAAACTCTCAATCTATTCAATAGGCAGTAGGTACTGGCCTATTCAACTAGTAGCTACTACTGTGCCAGGCAAACATATGCAATAAATGATTGTTGAAAGAATGAATAGTGTATTTCTTTGTTCTAGAGAAAATCTCACAAGAACATAATGACACCCTAGACAAGGAGATGTAGTAAATCATCATCTATGGGAGTCTTTTCCTAAAAGCCATAAATAAATCACATTATTTTTATAATTACAATTACCATCTGATGAGGCTGGATCCTATGAAAACCAGGCATGGTGCGGCTGGCCTTGCCCTGCAGAATGCCGTAATGGACTTGTGTAGGCAAAGCCGAACCTGGAATAGGTGCAAGGGCTAGAGAGAGCTAAACTGCTCAACCAGAAACAGGATGCAGATGATTTTGAATGATTTAGGATATTTTACACACACATACATGCACACACAAAGAAAGAGTGAGAAAGAGGAATAAAATAGGAAGAAGCATTGGAATCAGCCAGTAACATGAGTCTTGGGCTGGGAGAGGTAAAATAGCTCGTAGCTTTTAAATATATCCTCTAGGGAAATTCTCACATGTGTGTTCAGGGAAAAATAAAAAGAATGTTCACTACAGCATTGTGTGTGATAGCTAATACTGAAAATAACCTAAATGTTCACTAGCAGAAAAATGGATAAATTGTGGAATTTTCATACAATGGAATACAGCTGCTAAGGAATGAGCCAGGACACATGCATCAATGCTGAATTTAAAAAAAGGCTCAAGAATGTTATATACAGTTTGATATCAATTTATATGAAGTTAAAAACATAAAATACAATAATCTACACTGATTCCGGCTACATGCATAAGCATACTCTATTGCACTTTGTAGATATTGCATTTTTCTTCAAATTGAAGGTTTGTGGCAACCCTAAATTGAGGAAGCCTATTGGTACCATTTTTCCAACTTGCTCATTTCATGTCTCTGTGTCACATTTTGGTAATATTCACAATATTTAGAAACCTTTTTATTGTTATTACATTTCATATAGTGTTCTGTGGTCACTGATCTTTGATATTGATCTAGGAATTTGGAGAGGAGGCATTTTGACCCATGTCCATAAAAGACAATAAACAACCCATAAATGTGTGTGTTCTGATTGCTCCACTGGTCAATATTCCCCCATCTCTTTCCCTCTCCTCAGGCCTCCCTGTTCCCTGAGACACAGCAACATTGAAACTAGGCCAATGATCAACCTTACAATGGCCTCTAAGAGTTCAAGTGAAAGGCAGAGTTGCACATCTTTGACTTTAGATCAAAAGCTAAAAATGATTACACTGAGTGGGGAAGGCACATTGAAAGCCTAGACAGGCTGAAAGCTAGGCCTCTTGTGACAAACAGTTAGCCAAGTTGTGAATGCAAAGGAAAAGTTCTTAAAGGAAATTAAAAGTGCTACTCCAATGAACACATGCATGATAAGAAAGTGAAACAGCCTTACTGCTGATATGGAGAAAGTTTTAGTGGTCTGGATAGAAGATCAAACCAGCCACAACATTTTCTTAAGCCAAAACCTAATCCAGAGAAAGGCCTCAACCCTCTTTAACTCTATGAAGGCTGAGCGAGGTAAGGAAGTTGCAGAAGAAAAGTTTGAAGCTTGCCAAGTTTGCTTTGTGAGGTTGAAGAAAAGAAGCCATCTCCAAAACATAAAAGTGCAAGGTGAAGCAGCAAGTGCTGATATAGCAGCTGCAGCAAGTGCTGATGTAGCAGCTGCAGCAAGTTATTCAGAAGATCTTACTCGAACAATTAATGAAGCTGGCTACACTACAGATTTTTAATCAGAAGAAGATGCCATCTAACACTTTCTTAGCTAGAGAGAAAGCAGTGCCTGGTTTCAAAACTTCAAAGGACAGGATGAATTTCTTGTTAGGAGCTAATGCAACTGGTGACTTTAAGTTGAAACCAATACTAATTTACCATTCCAAAAGCCTAGGGCCCTTAAGAATTATGCTGGATCTACTCTACCTGTGTTCTAAAAATAGAACAACAAAACTTGGATGACTGTACATCTGTTTATGACATGGTTTACTGAATATTTTAAGCCTACTGTGAAACCCACTGCTCAGAAAAAAAATTATCTTTCAAAATACTACTCTTTATTGATAATGCACCTGGTCACCCAAGAGCTCTGATGGGGATGTACAATGACATTAATGTTGTTTTCATGCCTGCTAGCACAACATCCATGTTGCAGTCCATGGATCAGGGAGTAATTTTGACTTTCAAGTTTTATCATTTAAGAAATGCACTGTGTAAGGCTACAGCTGCCATACATAGTGATTCCTCTGATGGGTCTGGGCAAGGGAAATCAAAAAACTCTCTGGAAAGGATTCAGCCTTCTAGATGTCATTAAGAACATTTGAACATTTCTGACTCCTGAGAAGAAGTCAAAATATAAAGATTAACATTTTAGAAGAAATTGATTTAATTTTGAGGGGTTCAAGACTTGAGCAGAGAAAGCGACTGCAGATATGGTAGACATATCAAGAAAACTAGAATTAGAAGTGGAGCCTGAAGCTGTGATTAAGTTGTTGCAATCTAATGAGAAAACAACAAATGAGGAGTGGCTTCTTAGGAATGGTTAAAGAAAGGGGTTTCTTGAGATGGAATCTACTCATAGTGATGTTGTAAAAATAATGAAAATAACAACAAAGAATTTAGAATACTACATAAACTTGGTTAATAAAGCAGCAGCAGGGTTTGAGAGGAAAATTGACTCCAAATTTGAAAGAAGTCCTGCTGTAGGTAAAATGGAATCAAGCAGTATCACGTAGTCCAGATAAATTGTTCATGAAAGAGAGAATCAACTGATATGACAAACTCCACTGTAGTCTTACTATAAGAGATTGCCACAGCCACCCCAGCCTTCAGCCACCACCACCCTGATCAGTCGGCAGCCATCAACATTGAGGCGACAACCTCCACCAGCCAAAAGGTACTGACTTGCTGAAGGTTCAGATGATGGTTAACATTTCTATCAATAAAGTGTTCAATTAAGGTATGTACATTTTTAGACATAATTCTATTTTATACACTAGACTACAGAATAGTGGAAGTGTAACTTTTATAGGCATGGGGAAAGCAAACAATTTGTGTAACTCACTTTATTGTGATACTCTCTTCATTGTGGTGGTCTGGACCTGAATATTTCTGAGGTATGCCTTTATAAATAAAAGAAGCATGGAAACAGGCATGATGATATTAAACCATTTATGAGAGCAGCTATCTACTGGGGGAAGGAAAAAAAAAACAAGACCAGGGAGGGCTGCACAGGAACCTAACTATATCTATAATGTTTTATTTCTTTAAAAAAGATGCACCCAAGAATAAAAGTATGGAATGATGTTATAATTCACTAAGTCAGGGTGGTGGGTACATTGACCTTCATTATATTATCAGCCACTTGTACCAGTATATTTTTAATTTTATTTTATTGATTATGCCATTACAGCTGTCCCAGTTTTTCCCTCTTTACCCCTCTCCACCAGACCCCCCACTGCCTCAGATAATCCCCTCACCATTGTTTACGTACATGGGTCACACATGTATGTTCTTTGGCTACTCCATTACCTCTACTGAACTTTACATCCCCATGGCTATTCTGTAACCACCTATTTGTAATCCCCTCACCTCTTCACCCATTCTCCCACACCACCCCCGCTGTGTGTGCCAGTATATTTTAAATACATTTCAAAATGGGAATTTTCTCAAATTTAATCCCAAATACTAGATAATTTAAAGATATTTAAATCCAAGAACATTGTCTAAAATAGTTTGAATTTTGAGATTAAACACTTTGCTCTCCCTCAGTCTTTAACCCCTACTAATGTTACCCCACAATTTCACAAAAAACTATACACACAAGAATGTACATGCATAGTTTTTGTAAATATCATGGAAAGCAGCTGAGTCCACATCTGGGCCAATGCAGTGGGAAAGAGCAACAGCTGTCATAAAGTGACAGATAATCAAAAACTTTCCCAAATTCAGCAGGTGCAGGAGCCTGCATTCTGAGATGCCCATGAGGTGTGAGAACCATCCTCCCACTCACTGGCCCAAAATCCACAGGAGAATGGAAAGAGCTTGGATTTCTGGAAACGGGATTTCCACAGGACATGGGAAAGGGGCTTTGAGCAGACCTTACGCAGGTGTCTAGAACAACCAAGATTTAGATGATGTATACGTATGCTATCGATGTTACCATAATTAGTAATCAAGAGAAATTCCCCAAATCTTTGGGCAAATGTCTAAAGATGCTTATAATAATCAGAGCTTCCTTTTTTCCATTTGTTTATTTCATTACAATATTACATTTTTCTTCCTTTTACATTGTGGCAAGGCTAAAAAAGAAGATAGGAAAATTTTCAGATTAGTATTT
The DNA here is from genome assembly GCF_019186645.2 of Phyllostomus hastatus. Classification (NCBI taxonomy): domain Eukaryota; kingdom Metazoa; phylum Chordata; class Mammalia; order Chiroptera; family Phyllostomidae; genus Phyllostomus; species Phyllostomus hastatus. Next base: position 4,861,580 of record NW_025334017.1, on the reverse strand, counting down.
TCTACCCCAAGAAAATCTGTGTTCTGAATCCAGCAGCTTTTGCTACGTACCTTGGAGCATTCTGAGTGGCATAAAGGCTTATCTTCAAAATAATTTATAAGAATGATGACATCAGAAAAACCCATTATAAAAAAATGAGGCAGCCTCTAACAATGGGTTCAGAACATTTTGCACCATGATTTCTTGGACATATTTTTCCCCTCTAAGATGACTTGTTCCAATGCCAGACACTTGGGAAAAATAACCTGAAGCAGTTGTATCAAAACAGACCATTGAAAATGTAAAGATAAATATTTGATACCAACTAAGATGTGCTATGGACACACTGACCCCTTACTGAGTCTTTCCCAAAGCCCAAGGTTGGAACCACACAACAGATGGGCACAGAATACAGTGGCATACATGAATTAGGTGATAGTGCCTACTTCACACATATCTAGTAATCTGTTAAGAGCTGAAGGTATTATGGTTTGTTTTTAAGCCATATCTAAATGTGTCTCATCAAAAATGGCTTTATTAAACTGAATACATCCAGAAGGCTGCATCAGAATGGTGAGTGCCCATGTTTTCCAGGTGCCTGGAAAGGAAAATAGTGAAGGGATAAATAAAAGGGGGGAAAAACAGAGAAGTGGTAAAAACTTGGGAGAGGACTGAAACATTTCAGATCATCACAGGCCTGAATAATTGTGACTAGAAATCTTCCAGAGACACTTTTCTGTATCCGTGTGAAGTTTAACCTGCCACCTCTCCAGCCTCTTCCAAAGCTGCCAGGTTAAGTTATCCAAGGGAAGAAGAGCAACAGTTGATTGATTTTCTTCTTTCTTTTTGGCCTTTCCAAAGCTTCTATTTCTTAAGTGAGTCATTTATTTGAGGATTCTATCTTCTGCATCTGTACAGGAAAATGTTACTTGGAAACCAAAGTAATAACATCGAAGAGTGACATTTTCTGTTCATTTCTGAACTTCAGGAATGAGGTTACTAAGTGGCCTTTTGGAAAGGTCCTCCTGCCTTTGGCTTTTACTTTTGGTCTACTAGTTAGTTTTTAAATAGAGAGCTTTCTAATTCTTTTATGTAGATGTGTGTCTTAATAAAAAATGAAAGCTCAAAAGAGACTTGTTTTTACCCACATAAAAAAAGGACTCTTTCCCCATCCCACCCCCCCCCACCAGTAGGTAAAAAAGTCACTTGGAAAAATACATAGTCTTTCTTTTCTCCTCCAAACATGTGAAACTATTGAAAAACATAATTTTAAGAATTTTTCAGAAATTGTCAACTTAAGACTACTCAAGTGATTCCAAACTAAATTCTAACCACAAAGGTTTTTTATTTATACCATTAATGGGAGGTGGGAGGAAATGGCATTCCTCCCACTTTTATTAAAAGTGGGAGGAATGCCATTTTTAATAAAAACAGAAATTGAGGCTCACTACGAAGACAAGCCTGATCTCTTCCAGTTGATGCCTAAGGGAAGGTGTCATAATTCCTACTATGAATAGATTCCCAAATGTTAAGCCAGTCAGTTAGTTGCTTTGAAGTATGACTCAGATTAAAGTAATATTATAAAATATTTTTGCTGAAGTCATATCCCATCCTTGTTCTTACAACTATCAAACCAAAGAAGTTTGATAACACATGGGGTAACCTGAGGGTGGGGGAATTTCTGAGATGTTTATCTACGGCTTCAACTGTGATCATCTCTCTAGCCAAGGGGCAGCCCAGTGTGGACACAGCTGATGATAGTGCAGTTTTCACTATGCAGACACCTTCCAAATACCAGCCCTCATACCTAAAGCCGCCGTTGAGAGAATGCCAACAGCCTCGTACCGGAAGAGCGATATGGATCATTCTCACTAGGAGCTTATTCACAGTGTCATTTCCTGGGAAAATACCATGAATCTCGTTGGGTTGAAGATGACTTTCAGAATCTAAACTACTAACCCACTCACCAGAAAGTATAGCTCAGTTATAAAAATCAGCCCAGGTCTGAACACCCTGAGTCTAAAAAAAAAATGCATGACAGCCTCTTGAACATAATAAAAACTTACATCTCTCTGCCTTACATCAGTGTTTCTTTTGGTTCAGAGTTCTGTAATCCTGTTTGGTGTGGGCGGGGGACCCTTAGTGAAAAATGTGGGTGATGCCGGTTGCCCCTGGTCTGGGTTGTAAAGGAAGATAGAAGACCGTGAGCAGAGGCAGGGACACCACTCAGTGTGGAAGAAACCATTCCAGATTGCACAGGCCATGTGCATTTGTCAAGCTTTAACTTTTAAAGATCATTGGTAAGGCATTAGAGGAAGCTAGTGAGATTTGGTCTCAAGAGGCCTAGGCCCAAAAGTTAGATCACATATCATTTGAATCAAGAAATGTGTGTGAATGAAAAAGGGGTACTACTAATGATTATACCAGAATAACAGCAGACAGGCACAACATTAAAAAATGCAGCACACACGTGCACCTTACTTCCAAGCCATGCAGACCATGGACACTGGTTTACTTCACAGGACCTCTTCTTCCTCATCTGTAAAATCCAAGTGAAAGAATGCCAACATCTCAGGGGTTAATAGCAAGCACTGTATAGATCCAAGGCACTGCATGGGTGAATTTTATTTGGAAATGTGTCCCTCAATAGCAGGACCTAGCCAACCCTGGAATAGTTTGCAGACCTCTAGTTTTTACCTCACAGAACAACATCACAGCCTTCTAGAACTTGGCAGTTCTCGGCAGCCAAGGCCTCAGAGCCAAGACTCCTCACTGAGGTGTGTGTTTCTCTTGTTTAAGAATGCACTTCACTGTCCAAGTTCCACAGAGTGATCACAAACTACTCTTAGAAGGAAAATGCTTTTTTTGTCATCATATGGCTACAGACTCTCAGGCAGCCAGAGGCCGAGAACTCTGTGGTCATTAAGGCCACACCCTGACCAGACAGAAACTTAAATCAGACATATTTTTTTAAAAATTCATTTCAAAAGTATCTCTTCTCTCCAGGCTGTTGTCTGCCTATGCAAACCCATAGAGTCCTGAGCATATCAGCATCGCACACCTGGGTAGATATAGATCATACAGATATCATGATAGACATAGATACATAACACATGTGTGTGTGTGTGTCTATATATATAGACACACAGTACACACAGTACACAGAGGAACTCTAACACCCAAACTAAACTAATATGTTGGTAAGAAACAGAGTCCCATAGGAAAGAGATGTGCTAGGCTTTGTAAAAAATTAAGAGCTAAGCCCCATGAGGAGCATGTATGGAATGTAGGAATGTCATGGTTGGCCACCCTTCACAACTGAGGGCGCTCATTCTTCAGCTGTTAAGAGTGTTGGCTACTGAGCTGTCAGCTGGGTCCCTCTCTAGGAATTGCTCTCAGCCCAAGAAAGCTGCATTGCCCAAGTTCATGCCCTCTCCCCTGTGGCAAACGCAAGCAATGGCTGGTTTACAATAGTTGCCTCAAGCTGGGACAATTTTGAAGGACTATCCCAGCCCTGAAGCTCTGGAAGGATCAGACCAGCTGCAGACTTTTTGGTGACTATGTCTCAGTTGTCCCTCTGTCCACCCATCTTTTCATCAGCCTGCACAGGTGTTGATCCCCGTAGTGCTCCCCAACCATATTCCTGCCCACAAAGCTCCATTCCAGGGTGTTCCCTAGGAAACACAGTCTAAGACAATGCACCATTTCTTTTTTGATTTCTTAAAATAAAGTGGAAGTATTGATAAATAAAATGAAATTATGTTAAAGAGGTACCCTGAGATGAGCAAGGCAGGTCTCTCTCAGAAGTCAGCTGGTGAGAGAGACGCATTGTAGCCAACATTCAGCCATGAGAGACTCAAAGAAAACAAAGGTACAACCAGCCCACAGGATGAGAGTCTGTATCTGCCAGTATTTATTCTGAAAATAAGCACTGAGTCATTTAACTGTTACTTTAATAAAGGCATTTGTAAAACATCTGTTATATGTATAAAGCTGTATTTTAAAATTGCCTATTATTCTAATTATCTAACATTGCATTAATCATACCTGGGAAAACCTGTCCAGTTATGATCATCCATCTGCGCATTTGGGGAAGCCTACCTGAGCCACAGATAGTTCCAAGAAGGAAAGTGCTCACCATGGAGGTCTGGAAGGAAAATAGGAAGATTCCATTGTATTTTGGTGATGCAACAAATGAAGAATAGTTTTGGATTCCTGGAACCTGATTCCTGATGCACCTCTTTACTGAAGAGTCTTCTCCTAGATCATTTCTTTAACTGAGTACTTCTGGGCAGGAAAATAACTCCCATATTTGACCTTTCACCATTCTGCAAAGATCTGTATAAAGATTCTTGCTGTAGGGTTTTCCCTCAGGCTACTTTCTGATTGGACGAAAGTTTTACAATAGGAATTCTCTAAAGCTGGTTAGTTAAAATGGTAGCCTTGAAATCAAAAAGAACCCTTCATGATGTATTGTTTTTTTAATCATCCACAAAGCCCTATGAGTTCAAGGGAAGACAGACATTCTGGAATAATAGATGCTACATTCACCTTTGAAATTGCTGTATGCACATACATAAATTCTTCCTTTTAAATTGTGAACCATAATACATTAGTAGTGAAATTGAAACTAGATGAATTAAATTCAAGAAACCAGAAATTATTAGATAGGGTTGCCACACAGGATCCTCCTTCTCTATCTTGAATTCCCAAAAGGACTGTCAACAAGATCTAAACGGGTAAGGAGTTAGCACTGAGCCGTGGGTCTTGTCACCTGCAGATGTAAAATGTTCCCTCACATTCACAGGCCTGTACCACAGAACTCAACAACTAGATGCAAAACCACATGCATTAAAAAGGTGACCATCATCCCCTAGCTGTTTGGTGTGGCTCAGAATGTGTAGCTATCTTCCAAGAGTAGTTTATGAAATGAAATCATTTGTTCCTATGGAATTTAATATTCTATTTGATTAATGACATAAATACAAACTAATTTCTAAGGGGAGCAATATACAGGCCTCTCACCTGCATGGCATAACAAATCCCCAAATGCATAATTTTTATATACCTTATGGAATTGATGTATTCAGAAACAGCTCTTGGAAATAAAGGACTAGAGCAACCTGAAATTCTAGAAATGGAAAAGTCAAGATGGCCACTAGCGACAAGCCTCCACTTTGTGTCTGGCCTTCTCCTTTCATATACAAATATTGCTTCCTAAATGCCCCTCGCTGCAGATGGAGATCTTGAGTCCCAAACTCTCAGAAAGACTTTTGAAGTGATGAATGTTTTCTGAGAACAGATTCAACAAAATGGTCCAGAAGCTTCTGAATAGTCAGTGCTGGCTAGAGCTGCTGGCTAGAGCTGCTGGAACTTTCCTCCTTTCCTTCCTGAGTCAGTGGGACACAACCTGAAACAGAGTTCTGTCATCAAAAATAAGCTGGATTATTAGAGAAGCCATCAAGAACAAAAGGCTATGATCAGGTTCCACCTGACCTGGCAAGCCAATAGAAACAGGGAGAATTTCTCTATAGGATGGTCAGTGCAACAAACAGAAATTGAGGGTTTCATTTTTATCTTCCCTTGGTTATATTAAAACTTTCTATTTCTGGACTTCCGGCCAAGATGGAAGCATAGGTAGACACACTGTGCCTCCTCGCACAACCAAGAAAGAGACAACAATCTAGAAACAGAATAACAACCAGAACTGAAAGAAAATTAATCTGAATGGAAGTCGGAAAACCAAGAAGTTAAAATAGACACAATCATCCAGACTTGTAGGAGAGGTGGAGTTGGGCAGCCAAGCATGGGTCATGTTGCAGAAAAGAGAGAGCATTAGGACCTGGCATATAAGGCATCCAGGGCACACAAGACCGCAGCCAGCAGACCCTGAGCATGCAAGCGGCAGCTCTCAGACCCTAGCCAAAGGGTGGCAACTGGCAGACCCAGCGAGGCGGCAATTGTGAAGCGAGGCACTTCACGCAACCCAGGATCCCAGCGCTGGGAAGTAGAGCCTTGGGGTACCAATTGAAAACACCTCTGGGGGTTGAGGCACAGGGAGGGACTCCCTGCCTCACAGGAGCAGTCCTTGGAAAGTCCCATGGGGTGCACAAGCCCAACTACATGGGAATTGGCACCAAAGGGGCCCAGTTGTCTCACAGGAAGTGGCAGAAGGAACTGAGATCTGACAGAGAGCAGAGCAAGCGTCATTGTTCCCTCTCGGACCCCGCCCCCACATACAATGTCGCAACCCAGTGACTTGGGTGCCCCACCCTGGTGAACGCCTAAGGATCCACCCCTCATACGTAATAGGTATGACCAGACCCTCCCCAAAAAAGATGGCTCAAACAGAATTGAAACCCCCACAATCTACTTTTAAGCGACTGAGAGATAGGCAACCTATCAGATGCACAGTTCAAATCACTGGTGATCAGGGTGCTCACAGAATTGGTTGATTTTGGTTGCAAACTAGATGAAAAAATGAAGGCTACAATAAGTGAAATGAAGAAAAATGCACAGGGAACCAATAGTGATGGAAAGAAAGGTGGGTCTCACATTAATGGAGTGGACCAGAAGGAAGAAAAAAACATACAACCAGAAAAGAATGAAGAAATAAGAATTCAGAAAAATGAGGAAAGGCTGAGGAACCTCCAGGACATCTTTAAACAATCCAACATCTGAATTATAGGGGTACCAGAAGGAGAAGAGGAAGAGCAACCAGTGGAAAACTTATTTGAACAAATAATAAAGAGTTTCCCCATTCTGGCAAAGGAAATAGACTTCCAGGAAGTCCAGGAAGCTCAGAGAGTCCCAAAGAATTTGGACCCCAGTAGTAACACACCAAGGCACATCATAATTACATTAGCCAAGATTAAAATGAAGGAGAGAATCCCAGAAGCAGCAAGAAATAAGGAGACAGTAACCTACAAAGGAGTTCCCATCAGACTGTCAGCTGATTTCTCAAAAGAGCCCTTACAGGCAAGAAGGGGCTGGAAAGAAGTATTCCAAGTCATGAAAGGCAAGACCTACATCCAAGATTGCTCCATCCAGCAAAGCTTTCATTTAGAATGGAAGGGCAGATAAAGTGCTTTTCAGATAAGGTCAAGTTAAAGGAGTTCATCATCACCAAGCCCTTATTATATGAAATATTAAAGGGACTTATCTAAGAAAAAGAAGATAAAAAATGTATAGTAAAATGAAAGCAAAGCCACAATTATTAACAACCACACCTAAAACAAAAACAAAAAGAAACTAAGCAAACAACTAGAACAGGAACAGAACCACAGAAATGGAGATCACATGGAGGGTTAGAAACAGGGGAGGGGGAGGAGGAGAGAGGGGGAAAAGCTACGGAGAACAAATAGCATAGATTGTAGGTAGAAAATAGACAGGGGAGGACAAGACTAGTATGGGAAACGTAGAAGTGAAAGAACTTATGACACATGGACATGAACTAAAGGGGGGGAATGTGAGTGGGAGAGGGTGTGCAGGGTAGGGGTAATGAAGGGGGGAAATGGGACAATTGTAATAGCATAATCAATAAAATAATTTAAAAAAGAAAAAAACTTTTTATTTTATAACAAGTTGAATTTTAACAGAATATTCACATCTATAATTTCAATTCACTGTGTGACAAATAGCACCAAAAGTGCAACACAACAGTGGGCATAAATCAAAATATCTGTATGTGTGTACTCTGAGAAAGAACCTCTGGTGAGCAGAGGAGGCTCCTAGACACTAACAGCCAGACCCCAATGCCTGAACATGGCACCATCTAACAGACCAAGACCACAACATCTCTCAGCAACACTTAGATACAAGTAGCTCATTTGCAGATGTCCTGTTAGTGTTGCGGGGTCATATTTTTCTTCTGCTTTTGAAGGATTGTCAGGTTCTGGTTTAAAGTCTCCAGAGCAGTATTGGGCATCCCTTTCATTTTACTCTTTGATTTTTACTTGAATCCTAGTCTCAAAGATAAACCAAAAATAGGAAGGGTAGAGGGAGTTATGAAACAAACATTTTTAAAGTATCACATGAATTTTCCCTAGTTTCTCTCATGGCGTTTTTGTGAACTCTAGAAACATTCCATTGCAAACTGAACTGACATTTTTCAGTCACTTAACAAGTAGACACCATTTTAGAAATTGCAGAAAGGAAGTGCCTAAAGATTTGTTCACACTAACTTTGCATTGACTTTGCAAGTCAGAGTTTCAAAGTTCATTGCACCATACAGCCACAATGGTAGCTCCATTAAAGATGGACTATGGCTTTGTAATATAACCAGTGCTTACCTCATTGAAGAGGGAAAGTAAAAACATAAGATGCCAAGAGGAAAACAAAGCTGATGGAGGAGTGATATGAAAGTCGTGGAGGCTCTGCATGGAAGAGTTGTCTTTCACAACACTATTATCATCATCCACAGGGCTTTCAACCACGTGACTTATCTCATTAGAAAGCCTCTATCCCGTATTTCTAAAAAGGACTATTTTTGTTGCAATCTCTGACCAATATATATTATGTGGCTCACAAGTAATTTCTAAAATATATTTTATTTTATCTTACAACTTAGAGTTGAGGTGACATCTTGATACCAATACACTCACAATTTTAACTTTGCAAATTAAAAGAGAGAGGAAAAAAAGAACTGAGAACAAGGGGAGATGGTGTCTTTATGAGCAGTAAATTTACTATAGCAGATGGGAACGTTTCGCCTCAGGACCCTGACTCACGTTACAGACATCATGTTGGGTAATGACAGCACGTGAGAAGAAGCTTCATACTAAGTCACAATCCTGTCATCACAAAGGAGTCAGCAAGGAGAGCGTGAGAGTTTATCTTCCTTGGGGAACCTGAGCATTTCATTTCAGGAACCAGGAAAACCCTCTTTCTTTTTCCTTCATAAGCCAAGGAACATGATAGGTTTCTGAAACTGATGGGGATCACTCTGTACTGATCGAGGTTGAGTGCAAGAAGATTCTGGTTGCTCTGGGGATCACAACTGTCTCAGAGCTGTCTAAAATATTTGATGGGAAATTAGAAGTGAAATACGAAAAATTCTAGCAGGAAGCAGTTTGAGGTTCTAACGGTGAAAGTGCAAATGCCATTCAGTTGTATTTGCTCCCACAAAATTCATGTCTCCTAACATGTCCCAGGGCAATGAAAGGCCAACATATCCTTTGACTGGGCAAGGATCCACCCCGGGATTCACAGGAGAAAAATACTAATGCAGAAAGACTACAGATAGCCAGAAATCTGTTGCTTCAAACATTTTTCAACCATTGTGCCTAAAGGAGGTGAGTGATTTGAACAGCAGTAAAAGTGAAAAGGACTGGAAAGAGTGTCAGGAGGAAGAGGAGTTTGATGGCATCCTTTCTTGAAGACTTATTTATAAGGTGGTTTATTTCAAATTGCTCAATGACAAAAACAAGGACTGCCACCACAGCAGACTGAGCCACCAAAAGAAAGACTAGACGGTGCCAGATGGGATTTCTGTCAGTGTGTTTAGGTCACATGTGGCCATTTATTACAAGGTGCTGCCAAGGTGACAGCAACTGTGCCTGGATATAGTCAAATCCAAGTGTCATTCTGGAAAGAGCAGTTGCCTGAGAGAAACATCTGTTCACCATCACTCATGGGCTTAACTGTAAGGTTCTTATCACCCAGAAGTGTTTGTCTACACACCACATGCCCTTCCTTATGTCCTACTTCAAAGAAACACCCGAACCAGTACAGAAGGCATCCAGGAGTGCTGATTAGTTATTTGACTCCTAAGCTGGTACTTTCTTAAAAAGTATTTTTTTTAAGATTTATTTATTTATTTATTTTTAGAGAGGGAAGGGAGGGAGAGAGAGAAACATCAATGTGCGGTTGCTGGGGGCCGTGGCCTGCAACCCAGGCATGTACCCTGACTGGGAATCGAACCTGCGACACTTTGGTTCGCAGCCCGCGCTCAATCCACTGAGCTACACCAGCCAGGGCTCTAAGCTGGTACTTTCAACCAACTTGATTAACTTACTCGATAGAGAAGCCAAACACAGAAAGATGGACTTTGAAATTTGGAAGAAATATTTTGAAATTTTTTAAAGGCAGTTTGAGTTTGGCAAGAGTTTAAGAAAAGTAAATTAAGCCCCCCCCCAAAAAAAAAGAAAAAGTAGGCCTATTTTCTTGTTTCTGCTCCCTGCTAGGAGTTCCCCCTTGACAAATTTTGAAGTCCCCATTGTAGAATGAATGCATTATAGGTACATCTACTCAGTCCTCCCAGTAATATCAAAGTGCCTTACTAAAACCATGCCAAGGCAGGATAAAGCCATCATTCATTTACTGCCTCCAGAGACTGCCCTTGTTCTTAGTATTCTGCTCCCACTTCTTCGTTATACTGGCCACCGGGAATTCATGTCGAAGGAATAATTCTAGCCCTCACTGGGCTTCTGTTCTAACTAGACAAACACAAAGGTAACAGGCCTTTCTGTAGTTTCTCTTTTATCCCATCAATTCAGTAAGAATCCTTTGCCCAAGAGACACACAGAAAACTACTAGGAACACAGGAGAAAGAAAGGTTCATGATTCCTGCTTCCCATTGTCTCTTGCTATTTGACCTCAGGTCACCTTTGTCCTGTCCTCTGATGCCTGTCCTGACCACCTACAAGCTATGCACACATCTCCAATTTCTGTCTGGAAATTCTTTGCTTAACCCAATATGATAAAAATAATTGCTCAATTTATTTATTTTCTCATGAAAGAATTAAGTAGCTGTGTCTTTCCAGATAATATCTGGTGAACCTAATGGAAGCAAAATAATCCCAGAGAACCTAAAGAAATTTCCATCAAAAGAAAAAAAAAGTCTGTTAACTCCACTAGGGCAGATGAGGTTTTATACGCCTACCTTCTGTAGGGTTTCTATTATGTAAATATAACTCAGTTGATATGGGTACTTCTGGGTTTCGTGGTCTGATTTTTAAATCATTCTGCATTCATACACTCCCTTAGATAAAAACCCTGCTGTAGAGAATAAGAGGTATTTTGTAGGGATACAAAAACCTTTCATTAGAACATCTGTTCCTCATAGAGGGTTTTCTTCAATCCTAGAAATTATTTCAGGAACAAGTATGACTGAGTCTGGAGAATTGAGTTATTTCTACATTAAAAGGAAGGCCAATTTCTAAGCATGTATCAGCTCAAATCAAAATCATTCACAAGTGGCGTGTTGTGGGCTGTCAGACAATGATTCTATCAACCTTGCACTTATCAAACAACAGCAACAAAATTACTCACTGTGTTTTCTTAATATTAGCACTAGGCTAAAATAATGACCAGATGTTCATTCTTTTAAATCTCCAAATTCCATTTCTGTGATCTTATTGCATTAGGGCAACTCTTAAAAGATTATACCATAGTGACACTATGGATATTTTTATAAGCTGTATAAAATTTTTGGCAAGTATTTCTGGTAGGAGTGAGCCCACATCCTAATTAGGTTTGGGGATTTTATTTTATTTACTTTTAGAGTGAGGGGAAGGGAGGGAGAAAGAAGGGGGAGAGAAACATCAATGTGTGATTGCCTCTCACACACCCCCCACTGGGGACCTGGCCCACAACTCAGGCATGTGCTGTGACTGGGAATCCAAGTGGCAACACTTTGATTCACAGGCTAGCACTTAACCCACTGACCCACACCATTCAAGGCCCTAATTAGATTTTTAACTCATCTTCTTCTTCAATTCAAGATTTATTAGATACATAGAATGAGGAAGCTATCATAAGTGCTGGGAATATTTTAAACTGTAGAAAGATAGTTCTTTCACTCCCAAAATGTTCTATTTATTCTCTCTTTTTCCTGTTCTCTAAGTGTCTCTCTGCTTCTCTTAGACACTCACCATCTCTCCATCTTTGTCAATCTCTCTCTCATCACCAATGGATTTCCCAATCAACAAATCCAGTGGTGATATTTTTTTTACATATACAACACTGAACCTCATTAAGTCCACCCTTTCTAAATCTACTTGTTTTCTTATGGCCCTCAACTCAGTTAATAACACTGTCCTCATCCTTCACTCTCTTCTCATTGATCACAGACCAAAATATGGAGGTCATCCTCAATTCCCCTTATCTCTTTCATCTCCTATAATCACTACCATCAGTTGTAACTTTCTAAGATTTTATTGATCTATCCTTTCTCTCCATCCTACTGTCATTGTCTTTGTTCTAGTTCTCATTCTTCTCATTTGGACTTCTGCAGTAGGCAAATGGCCTTCATGCTAGCTATTTCTTCATTCTAATCCATCTTTTTGTGTTGGGTAAAAAATCTTTTTAAAATAGGAAATAAACCATTCAAATTTCTGCTTAAAAACCTTTCAATGGCAATTTTAAAAAGCCTATATATAACAACTCCTTGAAGTGTAAAATCTCACTATTTTTATTTAATGTGCATAAGAATTTTAATTTATTTGTTTAAAGATTTTATTTATTCACCTTTAGAGAGAGGGGAAAGAAAGGAGAAAGAGAGGAAGAAAAACACCAATGTGTGGTTGTCTCTCACCTGCCCCCTGCTGGGGACCTGACCCACAACCCAGGCATTTGCCCTAACTGGGAATTGAACTGGCAACCCTTTGGTTCACAGGCTGCCACTCAGTCCACCAAACCTCACCAGCCAGGGTTAATGTGAATAAGAATTTTCAGATTAAAACAAAAAATTTTTTAGTAAAGTTTATATATGTAATTTTAATAGAAAAATAGAATTTAACTTACTTGACTTTTGATTAAATAAACTATTTACAATAGAAATATTTTTCTAAATCTTTCCATGGCAACCTGCTTCTTGCAGGTGAAATTCAAACTCTTCCATGTAGCATTAATGCATGATCCTCTGTGATCTGTGTTCTGCTGGCTTTTTCAGCTGTATGCACCCGTATTATTGAGCCATACTGAACTGTTCCCCACATTCCACGATCTCATGCCTCCTCTCCTTCACACATGTAATGCCCATGCCTTTCTTTTCCACATGGAGCTTCCCTATCAACACTTAGCTCAATATTACCTTCTCCAAGAAACTGTTCTCCCTGCTTCCTTCTTCTCTTTTACCACATAATTTTAATGGGCGATTTTTTTCATTGCACTTAAACTATTTTCACATCTCTCTCCCACATCATATTGTAATTTATGTGAGGGTAACTTATTTTTTTTCTTTGTATTTCTAGCATCTGGCTCCATGTTCCATAAATAATATGCTCTCATGAAGCAATGACTAAGTGGATGCTGACCTTCATCTTCTTCTGAGTTCTGTAGCATTTGGCACAACTCACCACCAGTCCTAGAATTTGCTAATCATTTGCTTTCCAAAGCACTACTCTCTTTTAATCCCCTTGAGCTTTCTGGACCATCCTTTATCCAGATCCTCCAACAATTCCTATTCTTTCTCTTATCTGGTAATATTTGATATTGTAGTGATTTCTAGCCCATTCTTTCCTTTACTCCCCTGCATCCTTTCCCTGGATGGTATATTGAGACCTTCACCTATAATCATAGGCTGACAGCTAACCAGCATCAGCCAAAGGCTACCATCCCTGAAATGGTCCTTTTCTCATTCTGTTCTCACAGATGTTTCTCCAGCAATGAAGTAGTTTTTAGTCTTTCATGGCACAATAATATCTTTATTTTATATATGTTCAAATGGAATCAAATGATTATGTTTATCAGTTATGAAGAATCAATAAATCAGAGTTTTAAAAAGTTTTCAATACTATAATAAACATGAATATAAATAAGGCCTATGTATATCAGAACCAAACATATCAGTGTGAACCTAAGAGAATTCTGGTAGAAATTAATTATAGCTCACCTTTATTTTTTATTTCATCTTAGGAGGCCATCATGGCAATCCATGGTGACTGCACAACTGTTACAATTATAACTCTTTTCTAAAACAGAAATCCCACCGCGTTGGCCTCATGTAATGGATAAGGTGGGAGAGATTTTACTGGAGTCCAGAGTTCAAGTGTGACAAAGCTGCTTATTCTAGTGATGATAAAATCTCACAGTGCTGCTCTTTGCAGACACCCTACTGGGAAGAAGGAAGAAAGTGGGCATTTTCCTCCTCCTTCTCCTGGAAAACAAGCTTGACTGTCTCAGTGGTTAATTTCATTTTTTTACAGCTAATCTTTCACTAGCTTTCCTATTTGTCTTCATGGGAGTAAGTAAGGCAAGAATCATGTTCACTAATCACTCAAGTCACAGCCTTGTCATTGGCAGTTTATTTAGCTTTTCAAAAAAAAAGATTTTATTTATTCATTTTTAGAGAGAGAGAGGAAGGAAGGGAGGAAAACAACAATGTGTGGTTGCCTCTCATGTGCCCCCTACTAGGGACGTGGCCTGCAACCCAGGCATTGAACTGGCAACCCTTTGGTTCACAGGCCAATGCTCATTCCACAGAGCCAACCAACCAGAGCCAGTTTATTTAGCTTTGATGTTGTGTTCAGGCCTTGACCTTAACAGGAGAAATTTTAGGATCTGAAAGGCTAGGGGTTATCTCACATTTCAGCTCATTTCTACTGATGGAGAGAATACAAATTACTAAAATTTCTAATATTTTAGTGTGTGTGCACGCACACACATGCACACACATGTTATAAAGCAACTGTTTCCTGTAACTACACAGCTTGAAAATGAAAGAAAATCGCTACTCCTCTCTTTGACTCACCAAAATTATACCTGGTCCTGGCCACATAGCTCTCAGCAGGGCTGATTCGGTGCTATGCTGAAGTCCCTTAATGTTTACTTTAAATAACCAGTCCTCTCTTCCTGGATGCCCAGTGCCCTCAGCTTTGTTGCAGAGTACTATACTTAAATTCTGATATTATAAGTCATGCTCTACACAGCTCCAAAAAAAATTAATTCTCTATGATAACTTCCTAGCACTCATACCCTAACTCTGTTTCTTTTACGCTGCCCAACAAAAGGTGGAACAAGCATTGTTGGCTACCTACAGCATATTCATCCTCCGACTTCATCCTTTCCATCAGAACCCCAGTTTGGGAGAAATCCCACCCTTCCTCAGTATGGCTGTGCACCTCCTTCCCCACCGCCACTGGTGACTGGATCTGAAACATATGGTATGATCACAGGCAAAAACAATCTGCTGAGGGCAGCAGTGGCTTCTCGGACAGGTTTCTGACTAATAAAAAGACACATAGGTAGATATCTTATTTCTCTGGGTGCTTCATGTGATGTGATATTTATTTTACAATGTATTAACAAGAGAATAGGCATCAATAGACATGAATGTTACAACCCTTTGGTGATAGTAATTTGAAGAGACAAAAGTTTGTGTGAAATATACAGGGTGGGGCAAAATAGGTTGACAGTTGTTTGTATGGAAAATAATACAATAATTAATAAATAAAATACAAGAATGAACTTATGTTTTATGTACTTTATTTCTATCTTCATCCCATGCCCTGCTGCTTTGTGACCAGCTTTATTCTCTTTGTTCCCCAACCAGCACCTGACCAGGGGAGAGAGACCAGACCTGCACCCAGGCTCAGGACAGGGATGCCTGGGCATTCTCTTTGCCCAAATCCTCAAAGCAATTGATGCCCCCATACAGCAGAGACCTGGGTGCTGAAGTCCCCTGAAGGCCTGAGAGGAGCACCTTTTCTTTGATTTGCTCAGTGACAGTCTTGCTTGAAGGAAAATTACATCCTTTATGACTCTTCATTTCATGTCTCAACTTAGCTAGTCCACAATACCCAGGTTTTGGTCAAACACCAACCTGGATATTGCTATGAAGGTATTTGTGAAATGTGACTAAAATTTCAATCAGTAGATGTTAAGTAAAATAGACTACTCTTATAATGGGGGTGGGCCTCATCCAAACAGTTAACAGCCTTAAGAGGAAACAACTGGGCCCCTTAGCAAGAGGAAATTCTGTCTCCAGATGAACTTCAGACCCACACTGCAGCATCACCTCTCCCCTGAGGTTCCAGCCTGCTGGCTTCCTTGCAGCCTTTGGACTTGCCTGCCTCTACAACTGTGTGAGCCAGTCCCTTAAAATAAAACGTTCTTTGTCTCTGTCTTTCTGTCTGTCTCTTTCTCTGTCTCCATCTTTTTTTCTACATCTGTCTCCCTCCATGTACATCTTCACACACACGCACACAGACACCCCTATTAGTTCTGTTTCTTGGGAGAACCCTAACTAACATACCCCTAAAAGCACAAACCCAAGTTCCCCTGAAACCAAAGAAGAGAATCTGTAGAACCAACAGATTTTCTGGCTCATTAGACACTCACCTGGTTTGTATGCTTCACCCGTTACACTGAACACTTTGTGAGTGATTATCCAGAAGGATTGAAGATCTCCCTGGAGCCACCACATGATTACAACGAGACCAAAGTAGGAAATTTGATTTTATGTCTAAATTAATTTCTCAGATATGTTGGTTTACTATAACTGCTTTCCCTTTCAGGTTTGTTTCTTGGGTGGCTTTGTCTAAAACTTACAATCTGTTTCTCTGTTCTGTTGTAAAGATCTATTCTTCTTTATTTTTTAAAAAATCTTCCTAGTTGGCCTTAGTGTTTGCCTAGTGTCTGGCACTCCTTTTTATTTTTAAACTTGGGATAATGTCTGGCACATAATAGGTTCTCAACATATATATAGAGAGAGAGACTTGAGAACTTTTAACATAGATATATACATCTTTTTACAGATGAAACCTTTAGAATTTTATGAGAGAAAGATGCCTAGGACTTTTTTCTTCCATTTAAAAATTTATTCCAACACTCAAGCCAGTTATTGAAAAGGGGAAAAGTCATCTGTACTTGCTCCATCTTAGTATATTGTTTTAATTCTTCTATGCTGTCTGGGGACTTTTAGGAACTGAAACAGCAACTAAAAGTCAATATTAGCAACTGATTTTATTTCATACTTCATGCTTAATAGGTTTTAGAATATTTTTATTGCTACAAATGCAGACTCACTCACCAGATCACCAGCTAGATAATGTGCAGAGACGCCTGACCACCCCCATGGGAGACTCAGGTAGGTTTCTCCTGTCTGTGTGCATTGGGCCCAGCCTACTCTCTGTTGTGAAAGGCTCTGCTCACTTCCTCCTGCAGCACAGGCTTGCTCTGTCACCTCTGGCCCTGCTTCTGCCCCTCTACAAAGCTCCAGTTGGTTACTTCAGTAAGGAAACCCCTCTGTATGAGTTCATCTCTTCAAAGATTGATTGAAAGTTACACATGGATGGAATTCATGTTTTATATTTCTGTTGTACCTTCTCAGAGGCCATACCCAGGCCACTGAACCAAATTCTGAAGGAAAGCACAGGAAAACAGGAACAAAAGAAAGCCATACTTGATCAACCATGGCCACCAGCCCAGGATTAAGCCTCTGGTGGTGGCCCTGGAGCTTTTGACACTATTGGCTGTCTGTTTTGAAGGTCTCATGGTTAAGACCCTTAAACATCCCTAAATTGCTTAGGAATTTCTGAGTAGCACGAATATACATCTATTCTTCCTAAAATCACTCAAATCTTGCTCGAACCTACTTACATATTTTTCTTTGTCTTTATTGGGGGTATTCCAGTCACATCCTACAACTGATTTTGTAAAGGTAGATATCCTTTCATTGGATCTGAAGTTTCATGTACTAGCAATCTAGGATTTAATTAAATAGTCACTACTTACCAGAACTACCCCCTCAAGATGATGAAGACTGCAATCGTCATCTGAAGGCACTAGAAGACACATAGGATGGTAACAGATTCCCTGCTCCAGGTGAAAGAGACAGATAATAGACAAACAATAAATATACAGTACAGTGTGACCGTGGTGGGCAGAATCACAGTCAGGCAGGGCCAGGAATACAGGCGTGCAACCTGTGAAGTTGCACAGGAGCCCACACGGGTTTTAATGCCCTGTTGTCACTGTATTGAAAATCTTACTAATTTTATGTCAGATTTTGGATTTTATAAGTGCAGTTGGTTGGGACACTGGAGCATGCAGGAGAGGCATGGATCCTAAGCTTGCTCCTGCCTCCTGACTTCTCCCCAAGAGAAGTAAGTTCTCAGTAGTCTCTTCCCACCTGCTGGCTTGCCTGGTCCCACCTGGCCTTCCCATCTATATTCCTACCTCATAACCAGTGCCACCCTGGGGTCCAGTAGGGCCCTTGACATGGGTCTGGGAATGGTCAGGGTGGGCACAAAATGCCTTGTGGCATCTGAGTGTGGAGCAGAGCAATGGTTGTCCCCATCTCAGGGTTTGCAGGACATGGTGCATTGGGTGGGTGATTCAATGGGGGTTAACCTCTCTCACACTCCTGATTCAGATACATGGTGTGTTGTGGAGCTGAGTTGGCAATACCTAGCCCATGACTTGGTGTCTGCATGCAGCTCACTGTCTGTCTGATTCCCCTCCTATTAGCCACCAGCCTGATGTGCTGTGCCCAAATCGGGATGGGGATGTCAAGGCAGATGTTTCCCCTCCCTACATGCCCACGAGCACAGCTGTGGACTGGTGACCCCAGGTGTTTCTGAGGTCTGCTTTCAGTATACAAGTATCCCTGTGTTTTAGGAAACATAATACTAAATGGCAAATACACAACATGATGGATTGAGAGAGAGGCCATGGACAAAAGAAAAAAGCTTTCTTTTGTAGTACCTTTAATATCATTCTCTTTTCCTTGCTTTTTGAGCCAGGGATTCCATATTTTCATTTTGCTCTGGAGCCTGTAAAGTATGTAGCTTGATCTTGGGTCAGGGGAGAGAAAGTGATGGATAAAGGAGCTCTGGTTCACTTAGTGTAAACTGTAAGGGCTTCTTTAACAAGATGGTATTTGAGCAGAGATTAAAAGAGGGTGACAATGAGCAATGTGTGTGACTGAGGTATGCTAATTCCAGGCAGTGAGAAAAGCAGTGCAAAGGCCATGTGACAGATGTATAGTAGGCATGTGCTGGGAGCTGCTAGAAAACCACTGTGGCAAGCAAAGTGAATGTAAGTGGAGTAATAAAAATGAGGTGATAGCAGCAGTGGGGTGGGATCCAATTATGTAGAACATGGTAGACTATTGTAAGGACTCTGGATTTTATTGAATGAAATGGGAAGCCACTGAGGGTATTTTAATATTTTAAGCCACTGAGGGTCATACCATGGAATGACATGATATGATTTATACTTTAGGAAAATTTTATCTACAAGTTCTTACTAACCATTAATATAAAATATCTCTTCCCTCTCTCCTTTCCAACACTATCTCCATCCATTTCCTTCTACCCTCTCCTTCTCCATAGTACCCCTTATATGAGACATGTATTTTTATTTATTTTTATTCCCAGACTAGAATATAGACTCCATGAGAGGAGAGACTGTGACCCTGGAGCCTAGATCGTGTTGGATGCATAGTGGGTTCTCAGTGATTATGTACTGGGTAGAGGAATGAGTGGATCTTTTAAGTCAGGTTATAGACCATCTTGAGAGGCTAGATAACCTAATGCCCTCCTTTTCAATTTCCTCTATAGATTGTCATTCAGATGATTGCGTCTACAGGTCATCGAGACAATCCAATCCATACCCTCATGGAAATGTATCGTTGTTAGATGGTTCTTCCAGACACTAACCTCAATCTGACTGCCTTAAACTCCATCCATTGTCCTCACCCTGTCTCTGCCCTTCTGCTTTTTGGTTTCCTTTATAAAAGATGTTTTCCTTAGATATCTGTGTAATGTTTTATTTACTGGAAAATATTTGGAGAGAATAGATAAGCAATAAGGTATAATAGCCAAGAGTGTGGACTCTAAAATCTCACAGCACAAAACTCATTCTGGCCAGTATGGCTCAGTTCATTGGGTATCATCCTGAAAACCTAAAGGTCACCAGTTTGATTCCTGCTCAGGGCACATGCCTGAGATGTGGGTTTGATCCATGTTTCTCTCCCTCTCTTTCTCCCTCCCTTCCCCTTTCTCTAAAATCAATAAGAGAAAATATTTTAATCTCACACAACTGGGTTCAAATCCTAGTCCCTTCACCTACTAGCTGTGTAGCATTGGAAAAGCTACTTACCCTTCCCAGCTCTCAGTTTTCCCGTCAGTGACATGGGGACAAAACTATTTTTTCACCAGATTTTCTTAAAAAACAGTGACATTTTTGAGGTGCTTGACATAGTACCTGGTAGCATTATAAACACTCTACATAAGGTACCTATTTATAAATTAAATAAAAAGAAGAGAAGGCTATTATATAATCCTACCACCCAGATAAAACCATTTTATAACATTTCATGACTTTTCTTAGAGTTGAAAATAATTTCTTATTCTCCCTCAAGACTTATTATCTCTAAGTTAACCTCCCCAACCCCACACTCCACCCCAGATTCCTGAGCCAACATTGCATGGAACAATAACAATTGAGTTGAAATATGAGCTGAGCCATTCTGGTCATCCCCTGGATCCTTTCTAGTTTGTTAATGATCGTCCTCCTTAAGTATGTCTCAGAGCTGGACACGACATGGTCTGCCTAGCACAAAGTGTGCCAGGACCATCACTTTGACCTGAATACTAGACCTCAAGAAACACAGGCCAGGTCACAATAACTTGTTCTTCCAGGATTCTTTCTCAACTGTCCTTCTTTCTTAACTAATCATTTCTTTATCCGTGGAAAAGTACTATACATTTACCCTGCTAAATGACATCTCAATGGTTGAGCCCATAAATCTAGCACCTGGAGATTATTTTAAATCTTTATTTTTTTCATTAGTTATATGAGCTTCACACACAACCAGCATATTTTTATGCTTATACCTATGTTCTTAGCAAATATGGGAAGCCCCAGAACCCAAGGCATGTCTTTCTGAAGTTTGACTATTATTCATTAATCTAAATCTTTTGATTTCAAATTATCTGCATCCACCTAAATTTACCATTACTTATTAGTCTACAGTGATATCATAAAAACATTTCATCAGATACTTTTCTAAATCAATATTTACCATTGTGATGGACTGAGTTGTGCCATGCCCCAAACTCACATTTTGGAGCCCTGCCTCCCAATATGACTATATTTGGAGCTGGGGATGTTAGGAAGCAATTAAGAGTGAATGAAGTCATATGATGGGGTCCTCGTCAAATAGAGTTTGGTGCTTATAAGAAGAGGAAGAGAAATATACCTCTTTCTGTGTGAATGCACCAAAGAAAGGACATATGAGGACACAATTAGAAGGCAGCCTTCTGTAAGCCAGCAAGAGTCTTCACCAGGACCTGAGTTAACTGGAACCTGGATCTGGTACTGCTAGCCTTCAGAATTATTAGAAAATAAATTTCTGTTGTTTAAGCCATTCCATGTATGGTATTTTGTTATGGCGTCCTGAGCAGACTAAGACAACCACTTTGGTAATATTCTCCATAGTTTCCAGAGTGGTCAACCCTCTACAAAAGGGGGATAAATTACATTCAGCAAAATTTTCTCTTAGAGAACTGATTGTGACTTCAAGGTATAATCCCCTCTTTTTAAGTCATCACACAATTTTTGTTGAATGATTTCTAGACTTTTTTCATGGCATCAACATTAAACATAATGGTTTACAATCTTAAAAAGCCACTTTATTTTCCTTTTGAAAATCCAAACATTTTTCAATGTCTTAATTTTTGGCATAATTTTAGATCACCACAATTTCTCAAAGATGATTTCTGCCTGTTCCATACCCCCATCTCCCACTTCTTTTAGTAGCCTGTGACTTGGCAGATGTATGGTTACATAAGCAAAATTTTCTAAGTTTGAGATTCTTCATGTCTCCTCTTTGTACCTCCTGGGCCTAACACAGTGCCTGACTTGTGGTAGGCACTCAATAACTGTTTACTCCAATGAAACCGATCTTACTAAAGACTGAATGATGCTATCTAGCTTGCCAACAACTCACAGAGTTGTTGAAAGGTTCAAGGAATAATGAATGTGCTCATGCCTAGTAAACCATAAATCAACATATAAAAGTCTAAAGTTGTAATACCTAAGAGAGCCTAGCAGGAAACATAAATGGGTAACACATTAGGGGTGTGAGAGGTAACAGGAAGTAGATCATGCCATCCTAGCAATTTTGTGAGTGTTATTATATATTAGCTGGGGTTAGCTGACTATTGTACCATATGGACCTCAACATACCTAATGACTCAAACATAACAGAAGCTGATTTCTTGCTCTAATAATCTTGTTCCAGTCTGGTGGAGGGTGAAAGGTGGGTAATGAAGCTCTGTACCACACGTCTTCAAGGGAAACCAACTACTAAGATTCTATCATCTTTAACAGGTTGTCCTGGATATTTATTTACATACAGCCAAGGAAAGAAAAAAGAGACAGGAGAGTCACCCATAGTTGGTTTTTACAGGCCAGACCTGGAAGAGGTACCCATAACTTTCAGTCAGATTACATTGGCTAAAGTTTGGACACACAGACATACACTACGTCAGTGGCAGCTGGAAAGTGAATCAAAGTATGTGCCCAGGAAGAAGCAGAAGTAGTTTGGTGAATAGCCAGCTCTTCTGTGATTTTAAATCTGAGTAACCACTAAGAATTTTTACAAAAATTATCTGGCTAATGCTGCCTGAGCCAAACAAAACATATCTGAAGGCTGAATGTAACCCACAGGCTACTCTGCATTATATAAATGTTAACTACCATTATTATTAGTTAGGATGGACTTCTTTGGAATATTGAGATCTGAACTCATTTAAAGTAGCATATGATTACTTTAGAAAGCAATGGGTTTTTTTAAAACTTTTTGTTCTTCTCATATGGAAACTTCTCTAAGACCTCTGTCTGATGTTCTGGACCACTGTCATTTGTTGGGCAGCACATAATACAATACTTATGCCTTCACCTCACTTCTCTCACATAACCCTCCCAACCTTCCAATAGTCATCACCAGCCACTTCTTTCACTTTCCCCAAATGATTTTCTTCTTGAAATGACCCTTGCTGAAGTCGTTTCTAACACTTTGTCTGACACTTTGACGTTTCCATGTCTGGCTGGTGGGATACAGTAAGTTGAAATGGGAAGAGGGATGGTGGCATAGTACACTGGGAGTCACCTCTGTGCTTGCCTGGCAGCCTCTCAGACTTTCCTTCTCATTCCATCTCCATCCTTGTCTTGAGCTGTAGGTGCAATGCCCATCTTCTCTAAATCTATCAGACTCTGGAAATGACAATAGGAAGGAAAGGATTTACAGTTGAAGGGAAAGGAAATGCTAGATGTAAATTTTAATTTCTAATCATTTGAAACAATTTCCCTCCCCAACTGCTTTATTTTTTAAGAGAGGAAAAGAGAAGGAGAGAAGTATTGATTACTTGCCTCTCACACACACCCCAAGCAGAGACCAGATCTACAATCCAGGCATATGCCCTGACCTGGAATTGCACCGACGACACTTCACCCTGCAGTACAATGCTCAACCAACTGAGCTACATCAGTCAGTGCCTCTCCAACCACTCTTAAATAAACTGGCAACTTAATTTAAGCCCCAGATCTGCTTTAAAGGGCATATAATTGCAGAGGAAAGAAAAGCGTTTGCTCTAGATTACAATAAAATGGACCATTGTCTAGTAGACATGACCAAAACTAATGAAGGTGGTTGCCCCCAACAAGTCCATAGTCTAGAGGAAATAAAAGCACATAGTTTTTAAAAGCTTATATTACAGAAAATATATTGATGAGTTAAAAGGGGGTAGGTGAAAAATAATCTCGACAAAGACGTAAAGGCTTGATCAAGTCTACTGTTGGCAAAGATGTCTAAAGAAAGGGTGGTGCTCATTGGCAGCAGTGATGGGTACAACCAGCCAGGAGAGCAATCTGTTTATATGCATAAAATCTGTAAGTATATTTTCTTTATCCAAGCAATTTTAATTCTAATCACTTATCTTAAAGAAATAATAAGGTAGGGTAGAAACGTGTTATGTAATTCATTTGATTATACTGTGGTACATAATAAGAAAAATGGAAAACTGGTTGAATATTCATTTATAAAACACTGATTAAATAAATTATGGTGCACATATATAAAAAGACAAACACTATGTAATCATTTTAAAAGATAAGGCAGAACTATGTGGATTGACATTTAAAGACAACTACTCTTAGTGGTAAATGATAGAAGATTAATTAAACATAGTATAATTCTCATTAGAGAAAATAATGTTTAAAAGGCATCAGAATGTCCATAAGGATACTTACTAAGTTATGCCTCACAGTAAGTAGAGAATGTCTTAGGAATTGTAAGAGTTATAATTGTATCATCATCATTATCATCATCATCATTTGGGAGGCACATTCTGTGTATCAGACACTAAGGCAGACAGTTTACAAACATGACCTCATTAAATCCTTATGACAACGCTATGTGTTAAACACTAGTATTCAGAAGTTAAATATGGAAAAATTACGATACAAAAAGGTAGCTTGCTCAAGGTTTTACAGTTAATGAGATGCAGAGCTGGACACAAATATTTCTTCCTGACTTAAAAGCCCCCATTCTTTCCAATGCACCATAAATATATATATTATGCATTACCCAGCTCTAAAAATGTAAGTTTGTAATCTAGTAAGGGGACAGGAAAGGAGGAAAAACATATACAACTAAAAACAATGAAGATGATAACAATGTTAATAATTACTAAAGTTTATTTAGTGTTCACTGCTAACCAAACTCTATTCTAAGTGTTTTGTATTTCACATGTTTGAACTTAACAGCAATTGTATAATGGGCACTACATTATCCCCACTTCACAGAAAAGGAAACTGAAGCACAAGGAAGGTGAGAAACTTTCTCAGGGTCACACAGTTTCAGGACCTCGATGTTTAGCTGTTCCACTTACAAACCCTCTAAAAGTAGCCCAAGAAAAGAACCAATGAATTTTCATGTGACATCAAGGGATGAGATTACTTCCAAATAGGGATTTGTAAGCTCTCTGGGTATAGAGACCTTGTCTGCCTGTCACCCCTGTGCTTCCATAGCCTAGAACAGGGCCTGAAAAATAAGCCCCGATATAATATTTTGTTGAGTGAACAAACGAGGAAGCCTTTCATTGGATCTTACAGAAATGCTAGATTTGGGCCAGGTAGGGAAAAATGAGGGGTGAGGAGGGCCAATGAGGAGTTACATTTCAGAGAAAAGAAACTCTTGAGAGTTCATGTACTGAGGCTGTGAAGGTGAGTGCTACAGAGGGAAAATTAAAAATTGGGTATTTGGTTGAAAATGAAAGTATGTTGAAAGGGGCCATTGAAGATAACTTTGGAAAGTTAGGTTAGCCTCAGGTGATAAAGAGCTTTGAATGGCAGGAATAAATGTTCAGATTTTAGTTAGTAAACAAAAAGGGATTTTTTAATGATTTTTTTAAAAGAAAACTTGACAGACACAGAATAGGGCATTAGTTAGCAGCCCATAAAATAAACTGAAGGAGAGGAAAACTGGGAACAGATCAATTCGGAGTATTGTCTCAATAGTACAGATGGGAGACTGTGAGAATCCGAGTTAATGAAGTTACACTCAAGACAGAGAGGAAGACAAGGATGTAAAAGATACTGAGAATGTAGAATTAGTCAAAGTCTCTTGGATCTGGTCTATAAGTAGAACATTGAGGTTTTTTAAAAAATGGCTGCACATTTTTTGAAATTCCTCCCACTGGAGATGGAGTGTATATTCCTGTCTCTTGAATGTGAGGAGAGACAGCAGAGACTATGTGACTTTCAAGAGAAGTTCATAAAGATCTATATGGTTTCCACCTGGCCAGCCATCACATGAGAGGTTTGACTACCCTGAGACCACCATCTAAAGAGGCCACATGGAGGTGCTCCAGGCAACGACCCCATTAAACTCCAGTCTCCAGTCTCCAGCTAGCCCCACCAAAGCACCAGAGTCTGAGTAGAGCCATCTGAGCCCTCCAGATCAGCCCACCTGTTTGTTGAATACCAGCAAGTGCTGTATTCAAGGCCAGCAGAGGTGAAAGAATCACCCTCCTCATCACTGTGTAAATTCCTGACCCACAATATCGTGAACCATGTTGAAATTATTGTTTCTGCAAGACACTAAGAAATTTTCTCTTTTTTTACTGTTGTTCAAGTACAGTTGTCTCCATTTCCTCCCCCCAGAACCACCCCCAACCTTAGCCATCTCCACCCCTCACCCTCAATCCTGCCCCCCTTTGGCTTTGTCCATGTGTCCTTTATATACATGTTCCTTGATGTCTAAGTTTTAAGGGTGATTTGTTGAGTAGTGATAACTTGCTGGAACATAGGGCAAAATAATTTATCACCAAAACCAGGACACTTCAGGGAATGCAAATACATGTTAATAATTATGGGAAAATCAGTACTTAACCAGGATATACTTTTCCCCCGCTATAAGCTTTTTAAGGTTGTGTTCATTTATGTATCATTAGCACCTAGCTCTATGTGCATCAGCAAATCTTTGTTGATTAAATAAATCAGTTTCTTTTTCTTTCTAATTAATGTATAACTTCAATAAAGTTTATAAATCTTAAATGTACAGCTCAATGAAGTTTTAAATATATTATAGATAGAACCACATAACCACTACCCAGATCAAGATATAGAATATTTCCTTCTCTCCAGAGGTCTCGCTTATCCCCTTCTGAGCCTATAACCCACCCAAAGGTAGCATTATTTTCATCTCTGTCACCATAAATCCATTTTGTCTGTCCATGAACTTCATTAAAATGGAATCACGGAGTGTGTACTTGCTAAAATTGTGTCTGTGAAAGTCATCCATGTTGTTGTATGTAGTGATAGTTTGTTCTTTTTGACTGCTATGTAGGATTTCATTGTGTGACTCTATCACAATTTATCCATTCTTCTGCTGATAGAGATTTAGGATGATTACTCTTTGGACTATTTTGAATTATGCTGACACAAACACTTTTGTACATCTCTTTTGATCTATCAGCTGACAACTCAATCAGATCCTCTTTTTAAACAAAGTTTTGGAAATTACCATCTTAATTCATTCACTTCATTCATTCACTTATAGTGTTCAATGTCTGAGAACACTATAAAACTTACCAACATTTAACACTTAATTTACCTGCTACCCTTTCATTAAGTGGTACCTTTCTGAAACCAG
This sequence comes from Phyllostomus hastatus, assembly GCF_019186645.2. Taxonomy (NCBI): domain Eukaryota; kingdom Metazoa; phylum Chordata; class Mammalia; order Chiroptera; family Phyllostomidae; genus Phyllostomus; species Phyllostomus hastatus. The sequence continues at coordinate 4,834,495 of NW_025334017.1, read as the reverse complement.
TATACCTAGAAGGGGGAAGGGAATTATAATAGTGTTATCTTCAAAACACCTTTGTCAATATTATATTTTCCTGAGTTAATAATCTATAGAACCTACTTTCACTCTCAGGAATGCTGCTGTTTGGATGGCAGCTTTTATGGTCAGTTGACTTTCTCCACCCCCATACCACACACCACAGTAAGATCTAGACTGAGTGAGAAACATGCCTTTCTTTTGGAAGGTACAAGAAACAGGATCATGACAATGGAAGTGGTTTGTGTGTGTGTTCTCAGGAAATTTAATTTTTAGAAAGTGGTAAATGTAGAAATTGAAGATCTGAAAAATGATTCCCTTAAAGTATTTTTGTCTATGGACCACCTGGAAAATCCTTTCCATCCTGAGATGGACTTGAACCCAAGTTGGAAGACAGCTGGCTCAGTTCATCTAAAATAGAATTTCCCCAGAGATAGCACAACTGAGTTTATTAATTAAAAAAAATTAAACTACATGGTTGTTCACGAACTTAAACTCATTAATTATGAGAAAAGAAGTCTTAATATTGGACAAGATCTTTTGTTCAATTGGTATAATTTTCAAAAAGTGATTCATTTATTTTTTCAACAAATATTCCTTAGGTACCAAGCATGGACCAGGCATGGTACTAAGTGGCATTGGGAAGACTATAATGTCCCCACATGCTAGGAGTTTACAGGCAATGGAAAATACCAGAGACATAAGCAAGGAGAATTGACGGAGCCAAAAAGAGCTACAGAAGGAACTCTAGGAAGAGACTTTTCAGTAAATTTCAAAGGACGTTTTTATTGCTTTAGTTTACAACTTAAAGAAAGGACTTGTCATATTCAAGTGTATATAAGTGTATGTTGAAATGTACTTTGCTATTTAAAGCCATGAACCCTAAACAGATGGAACATAACTGACCGATGTGGATCCCATATCTGGCAATGTTACTGTTTAGAGTCCCGTTTACATTTTTATTGGGGTCTCTCATTGAATAGTGCCTGTCAGTGAACTTGATAGACACATTCAAATTTTACACATTTTGCTTTTCAAATTAAGAAGAAACTAATATTTTACATATTAACATATAAAACCAAAGCCATGGTGTATTATTTAAATTCACACATTATGATCCTTCACAGAGCTATAACCAGAACTCTGGTTCATTAAATTAGTAATGACTCTTCCCTGCTGAGAACATTTATTTCTATTTAGTTGTAAGCCACAGCTCATTCCTACCCATAAGCTAAGGGATCTCACCTGAGTTCTCATGTGAGGTTTGCCAAAAGGCTTGTCTCAAAATAATTGTCCCCTTTAGCTTGTTGAGCAAGCTCTATGAAGTAATCAACACTGCAATCAGTTTCCTAGAGTCACTGATTCTGAAATCACCTGTCTAGCCCATACTCATTTATAAAATCTGAGTGGGGGCAAAGATCCTTTAATATTGTGAATTTATTAGCCAAAAGACCAACGTATTAAGCTCTTATCAATGTCAGTGAGATCATATTATCGTTTTAAGTGTCTAGTTACCTAATAAGAACTCGAGAGGAACGGAGAGAACAACTGTAGTCCTAAAACCTCTCTTCCTTTATGCCATGACTTTAATTAGAAAATTTAAGAGGAAATGGGGACTGTTCAAAGGCTTTGAAAAAAAATCACTGACTACACCTCAAACTCCCTTCCTCCAGCCCCCAAGTGCTAAAGGAGTGAGTGAGAGAGAGAGAGAGAGAGAGAGAGAGAGAGGAGAGAGATTGTGTTTGCTGTTTCTTTCCTGGAATGATGTTTCAGACAATAAGGCTTTGAGTTGGGTGAATTTCAGAGTTCAAGAACAATTATCTCCCTAGTAAATGAGATTAGATTATCAGTCATTTGGTGCCCCACCGTTCTCCCCTTAAGTGACTCTTCCAACAAACTACTTGTTCACTGTAATTGGTCTGAAAAATACCTATTTTAATAGAAAAATGCATAAAAGTTAATTGAAGTGTCTTGTCATTTTCTCACTAAAGTCTGCCAGTGCTAAGTAATACAATTCCATGATTCAGAACATTTAATTAAACCACCAGTTCATGCAACGTAAACCATCAATTAAGCAGTTAGTTGATGAACTGGCTGGTTACATTCACATGTATGAGCTCCAACCTGGAGCCAGCCATCTGGGCCCACCACCCCCATTTCTTTCATTTCCTTCCTTTATAACTTCAAGCAAGTTGTTTAAATCCCCTGAACTGTGTATTTCCTTATTATTGTGAAACAGTATTATAATAATTCTTTCTTTGCAGGTTGTTCGGGGGAAACACTGAGATAACCTTAGTAAAGCCCACATTGTATGTGTTCAATAAATATTAGCTATCATGATTGCAGTTTAGAAATACCTGGGAGGTTTGTTTCTACCTCATTCAATAACCAAATGTGCATTTAATTACTATGGCGTTACAAATGACTTCACATTTCTCTCTCTCTTCTTCCTTCCCTGATTACAAACAATTGATTTCTGACTCAACTGAAGTTTTGAGTTTTTTAAATATATTTATTTTAAGCATGTTCTACACATGGAAGTTTCTTAAAGCCAAAGTGAGGTAGGAATTAAATTATATTGTAATTTCTTTATTCTCTTTTGAGTCTAAACAGAGCTTCAAAACACAGGAACATAAAACACATTACCAGAGACTATAATGTTAGGAAAGTTTCCTCAGATGTGTGAAATTTCTCACAGGAATTCTAAGATTCCTGGGACTTTCACAGAGGCAGGCAGAAGAATCACAGATCCACCTCTAATTACTCAAAAGGGGGTAACTATATTTAAAAGGTTCTCAACTACCTGGGTGCTCTCATTCTGGCCTTTCAGCACATTTTGTCTTATTCTCCCCATCACTGTGAACTGGCCTGATGATGGATTAACCTATCTATTGTCTTAGGGCATTTATGCACAACTCTTCTCTTCTCAGGCCCATCGATCACTGTCTACATTTACAGTGTGGGAAGGTGCTCCCGGGGAAAGCATACCAATATTAATGTCCAATCATGCCTGCTTTATACAAAGTAGGCCTGCCTGAATTATAAACACCACAGTTTTACAGAGACAAAGTTGCTATTCATTCTGTGGAATAAGTTTTAATGTTAGTTTGGTTCGTGTGTGTGTGTATGTGTTTCTTCTTTTATTCTTGAAATGTAATGCCTTTCATCATTTCACTAAACACCTAAAAATTAGTGTATTCTGGTTTAAAAATTAAAGAATCTGGTTATATAATCTTGAGAGTATCTTCATCTGTGTTGCAAATTCAGTGTTCCCAAATCAGATGTTGAGGTGGAGTTTAGGTGCACAGTTTTTCTTAGGAATCCACACCTGTGTAAAGGGAAGTGGAAGTAGGCTTGGGCAGAGAAAAAACTAGAACTGCAATGCAGGCTAGACGAACAAAGCCTCAGCCACCCCTGTGGCAAAATCTGGAACAAGGGCTGACTATCAGAGTGTCCCACAGTCATCCCTCCTCACATTCAGTCACTGACACAGCCTGCCCCCAAAAGGCTGTCACCTCATCAAGATGGCTCTCTGAAACTAGATGGGTTCCAGAGTGGCTGACCACTGTGCCATCTACTGAGCACACTGCCTGCTGCTGGGCTGTACATGCTAGAAAAAAGAGCTGGGGGTATGGACCTGTGTCCATCACCATCTGCCTGTTGACACACTTTAAAACTAGTGGTCTCCAGAATGGGATATGTAAAAATAACCCCCTGGAGGTGAATAAATAAATAAATAAATAAGAACTCACATTTATCTTTTATCTCATTTTTTTAAAAAGTTATGGTAAAATACACGTAACATAAAATTTACCATCTTAACCATTTTCAAGTGTTCAGTAGTGTTACATATGTTCAAATTGTTGTGCAGCCAACCTCCAGAACTTTTTCATCTTAGAAGACTGAAATGCTGTACCTATTAAACAACTCCCAATTCTCCCCTCCTCCCAGCTCCTGGCAACCACCCACAGAATGCCATTGTTCTAGGTACCGCATGTGAATAGAATCTTATGGTTTTTTTGTCTTTTTGTGGCAGAATTATTTCACTTACACTGTCCTCTGGGTTAATTCATGCTGTAGCATGTGTTCAAATTTCCTTCCTTTCAAGGCTAGATAATATTACATGGTACATGTATAACATATTTTATTCATCTGTTCATCCACTAATGGACACTTGGGTTGGTTTCACCACTTTGCTATTGTAAATAATGCTGCTATGAATAAGGGTGTACACACGTCTGAGTCCCTGCTTCCCATTCTTTTGAATGTATGCCCAGAACTGAAATTGCTGGGTCATTTGGTAATGCTATTTTTAATTCTTTGAGGATCCTCCATACAGTTTTCCAAAGAGGCTGAACCATTTTACATTTACACCAAAACTGCACAAAGGTTCTAACTTCTCCACATCCTCTCCAATACTTATTTTCTATTGGGGTTTTTTTTTTGCAAGTAGCTGTCTTAATAGGTGTAAGATGGCATTTCACTGTGTATATTTCATCTTCTTAACTTTTGTCTTTGATTTGTAGTACAAAATCTCTCATGCTGCAGTGGCAGACATATGAATTCACTCACTCAGCAAGGATGTCAGAGAAGAAGCAAGCTTTGAGAAGGGGATTTTAGCCTTTCTAAATGAACTTGGAAACTATTAGATGATAAGTATATAAACAGATATTGGGGGTACAATTAAATACTCATCAATAAATTTATAAGATCAAAAGCTTTCAGACAATTGCTTTAATGGGAGTGTTTTGGGGTTCCACATAATAGTCTAGAATCCTTAAACAATGTGTCTCCTAGTTCTCAGCCAAAACAACACATAAAACTATCATTTGGCTTTATACAATACACACACACACACACACACACACACACACACACACACACACACAAACATTAAGACCTAAGTTAAAATGTGCAAAACTCATTCTTTGGCAGAAAAGTAAAAAAAAAAAAAATGCATAAGTAGCAATAAAAATAAATAGAAGCAAAAACATTTAAATTAACATGCAAGAATAAAACTAAATGAAACCTAAAGACATTTAAATTACTAACTAGAAGGGAGACACATTCTTTAATTTTCTAGTTGTTCCCAAAAGCAAAAAAAAACACAATTTAGCGCATAGAAAATGTCAGTATTTAGATGTTTAAAGAAAACTTGAAATGGTCTGCATGGGATTACCCAGTTTTTTGGAGACTGGCAACTTAAATAACTGCATGCCAAAAATAACCCTGCAAAATAATAACAAAAATAAATAGAATCAGACAGTCCTATTAGACACGGCTCTGTTCCATCTAAGTTCACCTACTGAGTGAGTGTCAGAAGATACAAGTGCACAGATGAACTTTCCATAAGCTCTCAAGTGGCTTTTGTACCAAAAGCCAAGTCATCTTTTCCCATCCAATTCTTTTCAAACAATAGAGTGCCTGGGAAAGACTGAAAGCAAATAGGAGTTTTCTAGGAGATAGTCAGAAAACATAAATATTGGCTATAATTATAAGCTACTTATAAAATATAAAACACTGATTTGGATTAATCAATTTATTCATTAAGTTCCCCAGACAGATTAGATTTATCCCACCAGAAGTCAAGAAAGTGACCAGAGAGCAATGGAAAGTGAGCCAGCGATGCGTTCTTAAGGGCAGCCTGGAAGCGCATGGCAGCCATCACAAGCTCCCAAGATTTGACGTGCCTCTTAAAAGAATAGCAACAGGGAAATAAAGCATTGACAAATTTGGTCTCTAAGACTTTCTTGCATTTGTTTCCTGTATCCTTTCAGAAACTCAGCTAGCTCAAATGATCTCTAACTTCTGACAGTCGTATGAATAAAATGCTATCAGTGAGGTTTGAACCATTTATGAAAATCCAGGTGCCTGAAAAGTGCCCAGAGTTGTTGAAACCATTGCATCAATAAAGTAATCTGGATGTCTCCTAGGGTGCAGAGCTGGAGGTGCTATTCTCCACGCTACCAGACACAAAGCCAAGTGTCCCATGTTCATTAAAAATGCATCTAGAGCTGCCCTGTATTCACAAACAACATTTGCATGCATGAATTTCCTATTTCTTATAATACTAGAGCTATGATAAACTATCTCCTAGACCATGGTTAAAAGAAGATAAACATTTACAATTAGCATCTACCACTTCCCTGAGATAAGGGAGGTTTTGTGTGTTTTTTTTTCATGAAGTCAACTCAGTATAGGAAAAGCAAATGTAAGCCCCAAATTTGAGGTCAGTTCCGTTCCCAAAGGGTGATCATATCATGCATTAAAAACATAGACTATTTAGCACCAATGATTTTCAGATAACCAAATTATTCCAATCTGTTTCAAATGTTTTAAATATATAAAGTTATATAAAGTTAAAGTTTATTTAAATTTATAAAATGGGTAAAGTTACTTAAAAAGAGAAAAATAAAGTCAAAATAAAAGGTTTTAAAACTATCCTAAGAACATTCATATATAAATACCAAAATAGGTGCCCTAGACTTGTCATATAAAATTCAGCAAACCTGTGGGCTTTGAACCTCAGCCAAAGGATGTTAGTTAGCAGAAAAATCACAATGAACATAGCCTCACTATGTTCTCACTCTGTGGGGTGACCACAGAGTCCCCGAGCCTCTACCTCAAAGGCAAAAGAGGCGCCAGGTACAGTTACTATAGATTTACAGACTGGATCTCATTTACTAAAGGGGTCAAGATAGCTCTATTCTTTAATGGCCACAATGTAATATTGTTAATGATGACTTTATCTTTTGTGTATTTTTTTCCTATGTGCTAAGCAATATGCTACGCATGTTTACATTTGATACATTTTCATTTTAATTTAAAAAATACAAGGTATGTACTGTTATTGTTTCCTCCTTATAGGTAAAACTGACACTTTGAAAGGGTGGGTAATTATGAGTTAATATTTATCATTTGTTTGGTCTTTTTAAATTTATATTTTGTAACTGCAAAAGAGACACCAGGATCTAAATTCTGGTTTCAAAGGAAATGCCCTCTAGGGAAGGTGTGTGTACAATAAAATACAGTGTCTGTCCAGAAAAAGTCCAGCCATTGTTACTGTAATAAGAACGGTTGCCGTGATGTCAATGTAACTTGGCAGCCAAGGAGAGGAGCCTGGAAGGCACATACATGAACAATGACCTCCCCTGTACTACTCAGTGGAGGCAGTAGATGCTGTTGAGTGAGCATGTGTGCTGTGTGGTCACCACATTCAATACGACTGAGTAGAGCAACAAATCTGTATCAGATTTTGCCTTAAGCTTGAACATTCCTCCACAGAAACTATTTGGATAATTCAAAAGGGTTTCAGGGATGATGCAATATGCATAGTGCAAATAAAAGTGTGGCACAAATACTTCAAAGATGGTCAGGAATCTGTTGAAAGTGATCCGTGTTCTGGAAGGCCTGCAACAAGCAGAACACCTGAGAATGTTGAATGTGTATGGGCTGCAATCAACAAAAATTGGTGACTGACAGTACAAGAACTAGAAGATGATCTGGGGATTCCAAAAACTACTGTGTCTGAGATTTTGACACAGAATCTTAGAGTGAAATGTGTTGTGGCAAAATTCATTCCACAGCTTCTGCTACCAGAGCAGAAGGAACACTGTGCTGCAGTTGCTGATAACTTAACTCAAACGGCTATTAATGAACCAGATTTCTTCAAGAAGGTCAAAACATGAGATGAGTCATGAATCTATGGCTACGAGTATGATGCAGAAATGAAGGCCCAGTCATTCCAACGGAAGTCACCTGGTTGTCCACACCTAAGGAGGGCACAGCAAAGTCGCAGCAAGATCAAGACCATGTTAACTATGTTTATTGATTGGGAAGGTGTTGTCCATAACAAGTATGCTTCTCTAGGCCAAACAACTAATAAGGAGTACTACCTCAATGTTCTTCATCAGTTGAGAGATGCAGTATGATGAAAACAGCGGCAGCTATGGGCAGCTGGTGATTGGCAGCCTCATCCCAACAACATGCCTGCTCATTCAGCACCTCTCATGCAGAGTTTCTTGGAGAAACATCAAATCACCCAAGTGACTCAGCCTCCCTACAGCCCAGATCTGGAACCTGTGACTTGTGGCTTTTTCCAAAACTAAAATCACCTTTGAAAAGGAAGAGATTTCAGGCCATCACTGAGATTCAGGAAAATATGATGGGGCAGCTGGTGGCAATTCCAACAAAGGGTTTTGCAGATTGTTTTGAACAGTAGAAAAGACACTGGGAGAACTGTGTCAGGTCCCAAGGTGTCTACTTTGAAAAGGACTGAGGTGTCATTGTCTTACATACAATATTTCTTATATCTTCTATCTTCTTCAATAAATGCCTCTATTTTTCATATTACATAGCTGGATTCCTTCCAGACAGACCTCACATATATATATATATAATGAAATGTCTTTTCAGAAGTAGAAGTTCCTTTAGAAAGAACCGTTAGAACATCTCAATTTAGTCTGGGTGATTCTTTCATTTTTGAATTCTTAATAACTATCCCAACTTACTGTTTCCTTTGCTATCAATGTCTCCAATTTCTTATGTCCAAGATATCCTAAGCTTTTTCTACAAGGTGCCAAAATACATTTGACTACAAGGAACACAACAAAATTCCTAGGAGCTCTGAATTCACAGAGCCCTTGTGGAGGGGCATGGGCATAAGGCAGCACCAATAAGAAGGAGTGAACCTTTCACTCATAACCAGTTCTTAATATATACAGGCCCTTTCTATCCTATTAGAGAAATTGGAAGACTTGCAGATCTTTTAGTTTGCTCCGTTTGTCTGCAAGCCACATCTGGAAATGCACTCCTCTGAGATGCAGTGGAGAAGTTCAGTAAATGAGAAGGCAGAGCTCTGGCTAGAGAAAACATCCTGTGTTTTCCTTCTGAAATCTTGAATAGGCTATTAAATATTCTGGTACAATAGCACAAATACAATGGAACACTGAAAATTATAAACAATCTCTCCATTATTTCATCCATACACCACCACAGACTTCACTTACTGCCCCCAAGACACTCATATTCACACAGCAGTAGAAGGTACTAGAGGGAATCTGAACCCACAGGTCTCAGTGCTGGCCTTGAGGGCAGTCATCATGTCATCGTGAGTCACACCAGACTGCATCTGGGGACTAAACCGAATGGGATTAAAAACATGGAGGCTACGAAGCAGAAAGCCTGAATTCGAATCCATGCTCTCATTACCACACACAGCATCTGGGAAGGATGGCCTTTCAAAACCTCTCTTTGCTCATCCATACAATAGGGATATAAGTTTCTTTATCAGAGGATATTTGTAGATATTAAGGAAGAAAGTGCATGAAAAATTCATAGAAATCTTGGCATGCAGGCAGTACTTATAAATGTTATTTTTCTTTTTTTATGTTTAATGCTGTAACATTGGTTTTGGCCTATTTTCCCCTCTGAATCAAATGAACAAATGCTTTGGCATTATCATGACACAGAATTTTATCTTCTTTTCACACAACTGTTAAGTTTAACATAAAGAAGAAATCAGGTTTCAATGTGTTTTTAATAGGTATGGTCCCAGTGGTAGTCATTACTTCGTTCTGACTGTTGAATAATGGTACACACATTAAGGAAGATTAAAAATATATCGAGCATATAATGGACAGCAATTATATTTTTTAAAATCCCAAATGTTTAAAAATTTTAATAGTCCTGCCAGTTTTTGAAAATTCTGCAGAAAAGATTTTCTTTTCTAAAACTGAAAGACACTGTAGGTTACTTTTAGCTTTACAGAAATAGTACTGCATGAATAAAAGATGTTAGTGTGAAAACTTTTTGTCCTCGAGGGCAAAAATGAGAAGCCACATCCTGGCTTTCCCTGTACCCTCCCTCACGATCCAGTGCCCAGCACTGAGTGCCAGCCTGCAGGCAGAGGGCACTGGGCAGTGCTTTCCACACACACCTGACTTCCCGCCATTCCACCAAGAACCCTCTCCTTGCATTTTTATCTCCCCAGATCCTATTAACCTCCAAAACAATAAGCTTTTCCCTACTATTGACCTCACTCCTCTTCAACCTCTGCAGCTATTACAGTCTTCAGCATACCTTAAATGCCCCATCATCCACTGTTATTCTCAGCAATTTAGCTTTATTACCTCAAGCACATTATAAATTCCTCAGTGGTAGAGACTGTATCTTTCTTTTTTCTGCTACTGATAAGACATAGCATAATTGTTAAGTACCTATACTTTGAAATGGGATTGTTTGGGTTCACACCCCAGCATTCTACTTAGTAACTGTGAATTTAAGCAAATTACTTAATCCCTGTAGCTCAAGAATAATAAAAGTACTTACCTCATTTGGTTGTTGTGGTTTAATAACATGAAGTCTTAGGAAGAGATCTAGAATATCATAAGTGCTGTGTAATTGTGAGAATTTATTATAGCAGTGGGACACATCCTTGCCTTTTAAGTCTCTGTATCAGTGAACATGGAACTGGTAGATGAGGCAATGTGAATAAATCAATTGTTTGGTGAACACTGTGTGGGATTTTAGAGGAAAAGACTATCTTTGCTGTCAAGGAACTTATAATCACCCTGCCATGGATGGAGTAAACAGAGGGCACAGCACAGGTGAGAGCTATATAAGACTCCTTATTTCTCTGGGGCATGGTGCAGCCCATGGCACATAGTGGGCATCCAACAGATGTCTGTTGTATTAAACAAATCATTAGACTGCAGAGGGAAGTCTAGTTAGTAAACACCTATACAGACCTACTGCTGCAACATGGTGGTCAAAAAACAAGTATAAAATCAATAACCCCATTTGACTAAAAAACATGTTTGTGTTTAAAGATAACCATGAAAACTCATTGTCTCACCAGCTGTTGCTTGGCTCCATTTGTGTTCTTAGGTTGGTTTCTGTCCAATTGATTGGTATGGGTTTAGTCAAGGCTACAGTATCAGGATGCTCCCTGTGAAGGCAGCAGCAAAGATCAGAGACCACACTACAGGATGTTACCCTTCAGAGACCACACTACCATGTTACCCTTCCAAGCATCCCCACCCGTGAGACTTTCTACTAGGGACACAGCTAGCAGATGTCCTCTCAGTTAAACCAACTACAGCTAGCTATGGATCCAGCTAATGAGATTTCTGAGTTGAGTCTGAGTTGTTACTCACTTCCCCCATCGCCTGTCCTGAGAAGATGGAGTTTATGATTGATTTCCAAAGTCAGTTCCCCATACCTAGAGAGTGTTTCCCACTCCATGTGCCCCATTCTCAGATAGTCTTCCTGTGGCCCATCTTTCTCTAAGCTTCCCCTGCCCCTAACCCTGGTAACTTCTTTGTTTCTGAGCCCCACCCAAAACTTGACCTCTATCATGGATAGACAGTTGTACCTCTTTCCTGAACACCTGACTGGATTGCCCATCACTTGTCTATATCCAGCTGAGAAGACACACCTGGATCCTTTGGTGATGGCTCATAACAGAAACTGTGACTTAATGCTGAACTCTTTAGATACCATGTTATGCCTACCTGAGTCTCCACTTTTACCCAGGCCATTCCCAATGGTAGCCCAATGAGTGAATCTCATGATGAGCCATAGTTCGTTCCCTACATTCCTGTCTCAACATGGAATCCCAAGATGTTTAACAACTAGAGCAGGACCCCACTTTGATGACTCCTTTGCTGTGGTGCCAGGTTTATGTCCAAGATAGTTTCACTACTTTTTGTTTTTTGGCCATTCCATCTAGCAAGTAGGAAATGTTGCTGAGAGTGACATAGAATATCTTCTGTTTTTTCAAGCTTCGAGATACACCATAATGCATTTACATATCAATCATCTATAGATGAACATTTTTGTTGCTTCCAAAATATTTTTATTACACTTAGCTGCAATAAACAGCCTTGTACATACTTGTATATTGCCCATGTATTTTTCTTACGATATATTTATGAAAGTGGACTTACAGAGTCAAAATATATTATCATTTTTTGGGGGGGGTTGCTGTATTTGCTATACATAGTCCTTCAGAAAGATTGTAGCAGATGAAATTCTATCAAATTATATACAAGTCATAAAATTCTAAGGCCAGTAGGAAGCTTGGGACTCACTTGCCTAAACTTTTACTTTGAAGGTGAGGATACTAAGACCAGAGCTGTTAAACCATTTACCTAAAGATAGAAGTCAAAGTGTAATTCGACCTATGCATGTTTATGACACTTTTCCTTATCTTCTTACATACTGCTATTATTATAGATTAAGCAACCTCATTATGAATTTAAAAATTTAAATGTGGCCCTGGCTGGTGTGGCTCAGTGGATTGAGTGCGAACCAACGGGTTGCTGGTTCGATTCCCAGTGAGGGCACACATCTGGGTTGCAGACCAGGTCCCCAGTAGGGTGTGTGCAAAAGGCAACCACACATTGATGTTTCTCTCCCTGTCTTTCTCTCTCCCTTCCCCTCTATAAAAATAAATAAGTAAAATCTTTTTTAAAAAAGTATTTAAATGTGGACAATAACTGCTGTGTTCCTATCATCACTCTTATTTCTATATTTTAATTTTCCATATCACATTATAAACACATGAAATGAAGTTTTGGTATTCAGGGAATATTTCAAGCTTCAAATTGCCAAGAAGGAAATTCTACTTGGAAAAATGCCTGTAGCTTAATCCATGGCCTCTCTTTCAGAACCATCTGTTCTATTGATGGACAGGGCTGGGCTCAGAAACCAGATGTGCTTTCTAAAGAAGTTGCTGTTGTTCTAGAGGACAGAATGTCTGACACATGACAAAAGGCAGGAATTTTCTTGTTTATATTAGTTGTTAAATATGGAACAAATCAACAATATGTCTCTTCTTAAAAAATACTTTGGCAAGCTGTAGTTTTTTTCTATTTACAAATCTCTGCTAACATAATTACAAGATTGCTTTCCTTAAATATCTTACTCTGAAGTTAGCTGGCCTGGAGTTTCCACAGCAGAGCCTGGAACTCTGTGTGCTCTTGTGGAAATTTTCACAAATACTACCCTGATAGCAAACTAATGTGCCTTCACATTTTTGCTCTAATATCATAGGACTCAAGCATAGAAGGTAGGACTCTATGTAGCAAAGTTCTGATGAACACATAAACATTTTGCTGTGTAAGGCAACAGAGGAAAGGTGAGCAGACTGATTGTTCCACACATTAATTCAACAAACATTTACTGGGTCTTAACTATATAGCAAATACTGTGCCATGCAATACAGCTATAGTACAAAGGTGAGCAAAACCGACAGTAACAGAACTAACAGCAGTGGAGTTATCTTCTTTCAGGGTTTTCAATTGCTTATGTCTGATTTATAAAGAACTTTTTCAGCTTAGTTGTTGTTTCCTTGTAATGCCAAATATAATATCATAAACCCTTAATACAACCTCAGTGTGGTCTGTGGTGGAAGTCTTTCTCTTTTGCAGCATAAAAGCTTGAAAGTGTCATGCATGTTCTGCTCTAGCACTCAGACAGCACACAGGGCTTTAGAGAAGTCTCCTCCAGGACAGAGGTGTCAGGTCTATTTTCCTTCCAGGTCTGTTCCAATAAGACCAACTAGATCCCATTCACTGATGCTGGCATTGATTTGCATAAAATGGAGAATCCATTTTAAGCTAAGAAGGAATCTTGATGTAAAGATTGGCTCATTACACACTACCAGGGACCTGTAATTTCAAAATATATTCCGTAGATCTTGGTTGATTCCTGCTTTTTTAAGTCCTGAAATTTCTTGTCAGAGATCTCTGTGCATCACTGTAATAAGCTAGTTTGTTCCACATAGTGTCCCTTAAAGGTCATTTGTGGTCAGAACAATCAGAATATGCCCTATAAGCTAAAGCTAAAGCATAAGCAGTTCAAATCATACCTTGACTTAAATTTTAAAAATTTCATTTTGTTATATCCTTAAAACAAACAAAAAACAAAACTAACAACCCTCCTCCCTCCAACTCCTAAAAAAAAGCCATACAAGAGAAACTCACAAGCAGACAGGATTGTAGGTCTGATGGGTTCCAGGCATCTCCTGACTCTCTTTGAGTCAATAGTGATGACTGGAAATCAACTATTAAAGTCACTCTTCAATGGTTTATTTCTTTTAATTTCTTCTTGTGAACTTCAAATGACAATAGGAAAAGTAAGTGCCTATTAATTCATTTGCCCACTTACTTTCATTGAAGTGTATTCAACAAACATTTGGAGGGAACATTGTTATAGATCCCACACTATATTTCCTGTGTAGCTTTCAGAGTGATTTAAGAGTCAAAGTATCTAAGAAGCCCCCTTGCTCCTTGATAGCACAGATCATCAGTGATGATGCCTGTTGAAGGAGAAACCTCACTGCATCAAGCTTAACTAATAATTTCTAGAATATAGGTCATCATGAGGTACAGAAAAAGCAGAGAGAAGTATGTCACTCTCATGTGATTCTCTGGGGAATTTCCTGCCATGGTGAGCATGCTCTGGCCACATTAGCATGTGAGATCTCTACATGATGTATGCAGCTTGCATCACTAGCAAAAAGAGTTTTCTCAGGTGTGAAGTTTTTTCATCTTATGCTCAGGGAGTTGCAGAGCTTCTGTGAGGTATTCCGGGAGTCATGCTCCATGTATCCATAGATGTCAAATTTATTTACCACAGCGATCCTATACAAATGATATATCCCCAAAATCATTTAGCTTGTTTTCCAGATCTGCCATTAGCATTTTTACACAAAGATTACATAGCAAGAGAATGGACTGTTAACCTTCTGCTTTATCAATTAATATCCCATTACCCATGAAGAGACACACTCATTACCCAAAGTGAAATATGAGGCCACCAGAGAGCTATTAGGGTGGACCTGATGATTTTTGCCCAGCATTGGCCTGGACAAATCAGGTAGAATCAATCCATTGTATATTTGCTGAAAGTTGACAGAGAAAAAACAGTAAACTACTACATTTCATGGATACTTTGCTGAACATTTTCCATAGCCAAACTCTCAAAATGTCAGGCATTCCCTTCCATATCTCAGAATGGACACTGCTACCATAAATACATTTGTGCTACTTGCAGTGTTTGTTGAGCACTTACTATATTTGATAAGCATTGACATAGGAAATCTACTTCTAACAGCCCTGTGAGATGGGTACTATTAATCTTATCCACTTTTGAGGCTCAGAGCAGTTACACCCACCAGTTCCTTGAGAAAGCTAGAACTCCATGCAGCCAAACTGAATCAATTAAAGTCCAGGATCTCAATCATTATCCTGTCCCAGTCATGGTAGAGGACCACTGAATGAGGTGGCTCAAAAGCTCCAGGAGCTCTCTCATCTCCTGAAGACCCAAGAGCTGAGGGAGAGAATCCTCCCCAAGAAACAATTTCCCTTCCTATACTATTCTCTGGGTGGAGCAGTACTCCAAATATTAGTCTATCTTCCTAGGGAGAACTCAGGCTAAGGGTTGTATAGAGTGTGGTGTTAATGCAGGCCCAGATTGGAGATGGTAAATAAAGTCTTAGAGCAACAGGAACTTTTATTAACCCTTGAAGATCCCCAGGAATTGTCCATAACTTCTTCTATTCAGGTGTGTTCTGAACAATAAATTCATGAAGGGACTTTAATGGTTGCGAGAACATCCCAGGGTGGCACCTGGCAGTATCAAGTGTCTCCTGAAAGATGCTTGGGGCAAATTTTGTGCTCTAGTCAACACAAAGTGTTGTCATGTCCTCACTGCACAAAAGAGCAAAAAATGGAAGCCCCTCCTATCTGTTCCCAAAGTCAGTGGTGTTTCAGATCACTTCCTTGAATTCAGAGCTCTAGATATTGAATAACCTCATATTACACTGCAAGAGGCCCTTCTGGGCATTGTTGTCAAGTTTAAAGAATAGTATCAAGACTTATAAGGCTAAAACTCAAAGGATTCTCTGAGGTAAGTTAAAATACTTTCCCAGGGTTAACAGGAAAAAAAGATTTTAATCATTGTGAATTTCATAATTGACTTGGGGTAGTATTTTTGCTCCTGCAGTAACAGAGACAGTTTTTAGAAAGAAAGTGGTTGTGTGCAATCAAGACAAAGACCATTCAGAGGCAACACACATCTGTGGCTACTGAGTGCCTGTTTTGAATTACATTTAAATTGCCTGAAGAGCATTTGGCAAATGGAAAATTTTAAGTTGGTTTAAGCTCTTCCGTGGACAATTTAGGTTTTGTACTGTTATTGTTATACTGTGCTTTTGCATTCAAATCTTTTCAACCAGCATGGAAAAGAGAAAACATTGTGTTAAAGGCTTTTTAATGACATAGTAACTCCTCTTGACAAACAGTGGATCTGTTCCATTATCTTATCTGCCAAAAAAGAAATATCTTCCAGGAGAATAATATGTGCTTAATCATGAAAGACTTCAGCTTTGAAAGCTTCAAATGATAGAATCAGCAACAGAAATAAGTACTCTACATCCCCAAATTAGATGTGTTCTTTTGATTATCTTGCAGTAACATCTGTGGTAACAATACTTTCTGGAAACCACTGCTGATATACTCAAATAGCTGTACTAAGTTGGCCTGGTTTCTCATGTAAAAAATCAATGACTTAACCAAGCATGGGATTGCCCCTCTTCTCATCATTGTCCTTTGGCTTTACTGCCCCACCAGAAGCTCAAGGAGACTGCTATGAGCTATGACTTCCCAACACAGCAGACCTCTCATTTCTGTACCTCTCCATGGAGGTGACCATCGTCCCATGTGCAATGACACTAGTCAACTCTAATTAAGCCATCATTACTTTCCTTGGTTTGAGGGTTACATAATTGTAAGCAAAAGCCAATTTATGAATTTTAAAAATGCACTCATTCTGAATAGCTACACTGTCAGGCTTCCAGATAATTCTCAGTAGTTATCTTTATCACCAAGGCCAGGCTACTTTATGTGTAAGGACTCAGGTTAAAGAGTTCTATAGCCCATCTTACCTGTGTGGGCCCAGGTCAGAGGTAGCATGTATAGATGTCACTCTGGCAAGCTCTAATTATGAAGAGGAAATTCTATGATTTGACCTCTCAAGAAATAGAACCTAAGCTTCTTCCAAATTTGTGGGGTTTTGTGCTGCAGTTTTAACAAATTTATATTATGATGATAGAAAATATCAGATCCATTCAGATCAGCATCAGAGAGGGTGGTGTGCTTATCTCAGAGGGGATGAGTTGAGAATCTGGTGAAAGGCACATTAAAATAGCAAAGGCTTTGGAGAAAAATGTGTCCTAGGTTGTCAAAATACTGACAGATGCTGAATTTCTGAGAGATGTTGAGCTTTTGGGATACTAAAGAAAAGAATGTTAAGAATTTTCCATGTCACTACTTTAAAATCATTCACTCTTCACCCTATTTCACCTCCCCATAAAGGAGGGAACATATGTTGTACAGCAGAACTAGGAAGAAGCACTTATTTTTCCAGAACCACTAAGTATTTTATTATTCATGGTCCAAATCAAACCCAAGAGACAAAAAAAAGCTGTCTTATATCTTGGGTGAAATATTCTCAGTGCTGAAACAGAATCAGGAAATTTGGTTCTCACAATCTTATAGTTATGAAAAGTATAGCAGTAGAAATGGAAAACCCTGAACAAATGATATCATCTAAAAACATAATTTTATAATCCTCCCTCATCCATCAAAAAAATAGTGCAACAAACATGATTAGCTAGGATATGGAGTAAAGGAACTCTAGTGCACTATTGGTGGGAATGCAGACTGGTGTAGCTACTGTGGAAAACAGTATGGAATGTCCTCAAACAATTAAAAATGGAAGTGCTCTATGACCAAGTGATTCCCCTTCTTGGAATACATGCAAAGAAACCCTATACACTTAATCAAAAGAATATATGCACCACTATGTTCATTGCAGCATTATTTACAATCACCAAGTTTTGAAAGCAGCACAAGTGCCCATTAATGGACGAGTGGATAAAAAAGCTGTGGTACATTTACACAATGGAATACTACTTAGCCATAAAAAAGAAGAAAATTTTACCTTTTGCGACAGCATGAATAGAACTGGAGTGAGTATTACAGTCAGAGAAAGAAAAATACCATATGATTTAACTTATATGTAGGGTCTAATGAACAAAATAGGAAGAGACTCGCAAACACAAGGAACAGACTGACAGCTGTCAGAGAGGAAGGGAGCTTGAGGGGCTTCCCCCAAAAAGTAAAGGGACGAAGCCAAAAGAAAAAGAAAAACAATAACTCATAGATGAACAGTATGATCATTACCAGAGGGAAAGGGGTTTGGAGGAGGCAGCAGAGGGTGAAAGGGGGATAAATGGTGACAGAAGAAAACCCAACTTTGGGCACTGAACATACAATACAGTATACAGATGATGTGTTATAGATCTGTACACCCAAAACCTGTATACTTTTAGTAACCAATGTCACCCTAATAAATTCAATATTTTTAAAAAAACACAAAACATAACCAAAAAGTAATGTGCATAAAAAGGATTGCAGTATTCTTATATATGCCTCATTGATATGATTAGCTATAGATAGTTTTTCAGAAAAGAATTTTAATATACAGGACTTCCAGCCAAGATGCAGGCATAGGTGGACACACTGTACCTCCACGCACAACCAAGATTGGAACAACAACAATTTAGAGGTAGAATAACACCCAGAACTGATAGAAAATTTATCTGAATGGAAGTCAGACAGCCAAGAAGTTGAAATAGACCCGTTCATCCAGACTGGTAGGAGGGGCAGAGACCAGCAGGCGGGTGTGGGTCGAGGTGCAGAGAACGGGGAGAGTTGGGTGCATAAGACAACCGGGAGCACATAAGGCATCTGGGGCGCACAAGATCACACCGGGTGGACCCTGAGTATGCAAGCGGCAGCTGGCAGACCCAGTGAGGTGGCAATTGTGGATCAGGGCAGAGCATGCAACCCAGGATCCCAGGGAAAGGACTGAGGTCCCACAGAGAATAGAGCTACCACCATTGTTTCCTCTCGACACCACCCTCACATACAACATCACAATCTAGCGACTGGGGTGCCCAGCCCTGGTGAACACCTAAGGCTCTGCCCCTGACTGTAACAGGAGCGACCAGACCAAAAAAAAACAAACAAACAAACAAAAAAAAGACAGAGAGATGGCTCAAACAGAAGAACAAATCAGTGCCCCAGAACTCATCCTTGAGCAACCAAGAGATAGCCAACCTATCAGATGCACAGTTCAAAACACTGGTGATCAGAAAGCTCACGGAATTGGTTGATTTTGGGCACAAATTACATGAAAAAATGCAGGTTACCATAAAAGAAATGAAGGAAAATACATAGGGAACCAATAGTGATGTGAAGGAAGTTGGGACTCAAAACAAAAGAGTGGACCAGAAGGAAGAAAGAAACAACCAAACAGGAAAGAATGGAGAAATAAGAATTCAAAAAACAAGGAGAAGCTTAGGAGCCTCCAGGACATCTTTAAACGTTCCCAGATTTGAATTATAGGGGTACCAGAAGGGGAAGAGGTAGAGCAACTGATTGAAAACATATTTGAACAAATAATAAAGGAGAAATTCCCCAATCTGGCAAAGGAAATAGACTTCCAGGAAGTCCAGGAAGCTCAGAGAGTCCCAAAGAAGTTGGACTCAAGAAGAAACACACCAAGGCACATCATCATTACATTAGCCAAGGTAAAAATGAAGGAGAGAATTCTAGAAGCAGCAAGAGATAAGAGGACAGTAACCTACAAAGGAGTTCCCATCAGACTGTCAGCTGATTTCTCAAAAGAGACCTTACAGGCAAGAAGGGGCTGGAAAGAAGTACTCCAAGTCATGAAAGGCAAGGACCTACATCCAAGATTGCTCCATCCAGCAAAGCTTTCATTTAGAATGGAAGGGCAGATAAAGTGCTTTTCACATAAGGTCAAGTTAAAGGAGTTCATCATCACCAAGCCCTTGTTTTATGAAATGTTAAAGGGGCTTATCTAAGAAAAGAAGATAAAAAAAAACCATGTATAGTAAAAGGACAGCAAACTCACAATTATTAACAACCACACCTAAAGCAAAACCAAAAGAAACTAAGCAAACAACTAGAACAGGAACAGAACCACAGAAATGGAGATCACACGGAGGGTTAGCAACAGGGGAGTGGGAGGAAGAGAGAAGGGTGAAAAGGTATGGAGAATAAGTAGCATAGATTGTAGGTAGAAAATAGATAGGGGAAGGGTAAGAATAGTATGAGAAATGTAGAAGCTAAAGAACTTATAAGTATGGCACATGGACATGAACTAAAAGGGGGGCAAGTGGGTGGGAGAGGGTATACAAGGTGGAGGGGAGTGAAGGGGGGAAATAGAACAACTGTAATAGCATAATCAATAAAATATATTAAAAATAAAATAAAATAAAAGAATTTTAATATACAATCATTCTGATAGGATATTAGGTTTTTAAATAGCATACAAAATTTAGGTTTTGAGTATGCTTATATGTCTCTAAAATAAGTTCATTTTACTCAGGTATTTTTTTACTCATATGTAATGTATGATAAAGAGTTTGATGATCTTAATGGTAGTAATGATGTTTTGAACAGCTGTGGCAGTATATTCATAACCTGATTTTATTTGGTCTGTGTTAAAATCCAGATGCAGAAAGATTTCACCCAAACTTGGGGGAAAATGTATGGCTGTTCAAAATGAACTGAAATACATTTTTTCAAAAGAATATTAATAATGCAAATGCCTTTTATATCTGAATGTTTAAAAGCAGAATAAAAATGAAACTCATTAAACAGTATCTGTGGTAAATTTAGATGTTAAAAAATCTGACTGAATTGACTGAAAACACAAAGGAAGCCTGCCAAAGTGAACATGACGTGAGTAAGTGTTTATTTTAATTAAGGAAGAGATAGTGGTCTTAATGATTCTGAAGGAATCTGTAAAATTCTCTGCACTTGAGCAGGGCTAACGTGGACAGCTGCCAACATTTGTGCCTTTCTGAAAATGGACATTTTTAGCAGCAATTCACCACAATGCTTATGAGGATCAGCTGAATCTATCACAGGTTGGTTATATTTTTCTTGGTTGCCATAGAAGCTGATCACAGAGTCTGCAATCACTAGTTAAAGGTCAATTTAATATGAATGCTGAATTTATCTGGGGTAACCATATTGTGGCCCAATTAGTTTGATAATTGGAATTGGATGAATTACGTGTTGACACAAACAACTGTGCTCCAGTTTACCCTGAAAATGGTTGCTCTCGAGAGCCATAGGGACACGTACATTTTTATCTTGCAAATCACACAAAAGAATCAGGAGCATTACTGAGTTGTAGCTTGTCAAGTCCAAGTTTCTGAGCAACACTAGTCATCTTTTGCTCTAGATTCTCAACTTTCAGTAATTACACATATTTCTTAGAAAAATATTTCTGATTCAGGATAGTTCTTCTAAACGGACTGGTTCTCTGATGATAGAACTGGCTTAGATATATGCCCTAGGGCTGAAGGGGATGCTGCTCCCTGTTTTTCTATCATTCCCCAATACTGAAAAGTTGGATTGTTTGAAGATATATCAAAATGCCCTGCACGTATCTACCACCACCATTTGGCATGTGGCAGAGGAAGAAAAGAACTCACCCTGAAACAAATTTTTACTGCTACTCACAATGTCCCTGAGGCAAGCTGGACCCACAGAGCAAAATCATCATCATCTGGAGAAGGCCAAGTATAAACAAGAAATAGAAGGTAATAGGCCAGCAACCCTTCTTTCCTGGCTCCAGAAGGACTTTTAGGCAAGCACTCAATGAATTTTCTCTCACTGCTATTTAATGTTGTTGCCCATGATGAATTAAGCCAATTGTGGACACAGGAGGAGATCTGGTTTATCCTCTTGGTTATATTACACTCACACGGAGAAGCCATCAGAGTTAAAAGTGACATTCTACAGTTGCTCCAGAAGGCATAGTAAAAAATGAACCTTGGGATTTGTGATAAAGCTTCGTATCTTTAGAGGAGGAAAATCTAGTACATCTTTCCTCCACAGAACAGGCAGTCAGTCAAACAGAATCTAAACCCAGTATGGAGAGAGAGTGCAGAGGCGCCCTCTAAACCCACTTGGCATGATCGAATTCCATGGCCTATCCTGTTTTCTAGGATAGTCTCTTGAGGCAAGAATGAGTTAAGCCTCTAGACAGGTGCTCCATATAATTATTCTTGTTTGGGTACTACATGCAGTACAAGATGAATATATATATTTAGGATGGAGCAAAACTAGGTTTACATGTGAGTATACAAAATAGTTTATTCTTGTATTATTACTTACTAATTCTTGTATCATTTTTCATATGATCAGCTATAAACTTACTTCTCCCCACCCTGAATGTATATGTGTGTATCTTATATCTTACCATTGTGAATATGTAGTTTAGATAAAAATAAATATATAAATTGAATAAGTCAGCTATCTTTTATTCTTCCTTAATTATGCTATGTGAGATCAATATGAAAGAGGATCAGGAAATTTCTCTTCAGTGCTGAACAACTACAAAATTAAACAGAGTAAGAGATGGCTGTCTAATCTGATGTTATAGTCCTCCTAAGACTGCATTATTACAGAGAGTCCCTGTTACTGTTCTCAGGGGAAAGTCTGAAACAGTGAGAATGAAAAGAAGCACAATAATGAGGGAAGGCTTTCTGCTGAGATTGTCCAGTTGCTGTGTAAGTGAAGGACAGTGACTAACATTTATTTCCCCCAAGATATGGAAAGCCAACTTGAATACTGAAATCAACTCAATAATCAGCCAATAACTGAACATGCTCTGATGTCCTGACTTCAAATTCTTGTTACTTACCAACCATAGAGAAAAAGGATTGGGAAGGATGAAGAGACAGAAAAAGTGCTGGAAAGTGGTTTTTACCCATTCTCAAGTGGATAGATTTTAGTGAACAGAACTTGGTCTAGCCATGTGTGAGGGTAAGCTCTGGCTGTTTGGCCCAAGGTATATATTTAGCAGGGAGAAAAAGAGTGTTTAAAATCAGAATTTACCTCTAGGAGGGAAGGTTGGTTCTACAAAAAAAAAAAATCATCTGGAAGGAAGAAGGTGATACTTATCTCCCAGGTGGTCAAACATCTAAGGGGATGTCCCTATCTTGGCTCACATCTGATGTGGTCAAAGATGTGAGGATGTGAAAGAGACAACTCTACAACCATGCTCCAGTGAGGAGTGTTTCCAGTGATCAGAAGAGAAAGCTCCAAAATAGAAGTATGCATGCAAGTTAATTTTTAAGAAATGTGTAAGACGGAGGTCCAGTTTTATTCTTTTGCATGTGGCTAACCAGTTTTCCCACCACCACTTATTGAAAATAATATTCTTTCCTCATTGTGTGTTGTTGGTGCCCTTCTCAAATATTATCTGACCACATGTGGGTGGGTTTATCTCTGGACTCTCTATTCTGTTCCTCTGCTCTATGTGCCCATTTTTATACCAGTACCATACTGCTGTGATTACTGTAGCTTTGTAATATACTCTGACATCAGAAAATGTGCTGCCTCAAGCTTTGTTCTTCTCAAGATTGCTTTAGCTATTTGGGATCTTTTGTGGTTCCACACAAATGTTAGGATAATTTTTTTTCTATTTCTGTGGGAAATGCTATTGGAATTTTGATAGAAATTGTATTGAATCTGTAGATTTCTTTAAGTAGTATGAATATTTTCTCAATATTAATTCTTCCAATCTAAGATCATGGGAAATCTTTTCATTTATTTGTGTCTTCTTCAATTCTTTCATCAATGTCTTATAGTTTTCAGTATATATGTCTTTACCCCCTTGGTCAAATTTTTTCCTAAGTATTTTATTGGTTTTGATACTATTGTAATTGGGATTGCTTTCTGTATTTCTCTCTCAGACAGGTTCTTATTAGAGTATATAAATGCAACTGATTTGGGGATGTCAATTTTTATCCTGCACCTTTACTGAATTCATTTGGAGCCAATCAGTTAGTAAGACTCTGCACAGTAAGTATGGTTTTGCAGCAAAGAGCACACATGCAGAGACTCCACAGCTCTAATTTTATGATCTCAGTCAAGTTACTAAATCTTTGAATTTGTAGATTCTTTATTTGTAAAATAATAGTGATAATAAGAGTAACTAGCTCAGAAACTATTGTGAAATTTTAGTGAGAAAATGCATACTTAGCACAGTGCCTGAACAGTGGTAAGTCTTTATATATGTTACCTATTTCTACCCTTCCCTTCACAACCCCACCACTTCTCAATTGTTCCCTGTAGCAAAGATCAAAAGACACAGCCATGTGTATGTAATTTATGCACCCCTAAAGATATACTTGTATTCTCATATTTTCATATATATACATATATTGCATACATATGTGTGTGTGTATATATATATATGACTATTAGAGTGTTGGCACCTTACTGGTCCTGAGAAAGAGTCTTACTTTATTTGTTGTGCGTGAACCTCATACACGGAGGGAGGAGGAGGGAAGATGTGGTAGGAAGTGGCAGAAAGTGGAAAAGTGGATAGCATAGAGGGAAAGGGGAAAGCCAGTTGCCAGTTCCTGACAGCTCCTATTGTCAGAACTGGTAAATGTGGTTAGTTGGCAGAGCACCAGATTGGCCCACTAAATTTGGATTGTCCAGGCCTGAATGTTCTCTTTTTATGTAGCTCACATCTTTTTCTTATTATCAACATTTATTATAATTATTTTTAGCACTTCTGGCAATTGCAGGAAAAGCATTTAACATTTCTTTGTTGAAGAAGCAAAACACAGTATGAAAAATTGAGCCATTGTTTCCATCAAAATTTGCATTAGGATAATGTCCACTTAGAAAAGTTATTACCACTGTTTTTGTATATCCTCATTTAACATGCATTAAGAATTTGTTTGAACTTTTAGAGCAACTTTTCATTTTTCTTTGTCAATATAAATGTTTTCCATTATACTTATGGAGCCACAAAATGATCTCTAAGAAGGTAGTGAAGAAAGTGATAGTAACACTTGACATACTTCTCATTTAGCTGATGGGTTACCACTAAACATGCTATTAAAGTGAGGCAGGATGGTTCAAAGCACGAGTAATTGGCCACATGCCTTTTACCTATGTGTTGGTGGGTCCAGCATCTTTGTTAGGAAGTTCTGACCATAGGAAAACTTTTCAGGAATGCAAACATGTAATTCCAGTAGGGTTCTTTGTAGAATAGCCCATTCTCCATTTGACCACTTAGAGAAAAGAGCACAAGATTAGGAGTTCTAAAACCTGAATTCTAATCTCAGTGATCACTTCTTTATTTTTGTCTTTCTTTAAATTATATTTTACTGATTATGCTATCACAATTGTCCCAATTTTTCCCCTTTGCTCCCCTCCAACCAGCACCACCCACTCCCTCAGGCAATCCCCACACTATTGTTCAGGTCCAGGTGTCAAGCATACAACTCCTTTGGCTACTCCATTTCCTTTACAGTACTTTACATCCCCATGGCCATTCTGTAACTACCTATTTGTACATCTTAACCCCCTCACCTCTTCACTCATTTCCTCTACAACCTTCTCCCATCTCGCAACCATCAATGTCCTCTCTCTCTCTATTCATGATTCTGTCTCTGTTCTTCGTGTTTGCTTAGCTTGTTTTTTAGATTCAATTGTTGATAGACACATATTTTTTGCCATTTTATTGTACATAGTTTTGCTATTCTTCTTCTTAAATAAGTCCCTTTAACATTTCATATAATAATGGTTTGGTGATGATAAACTCCTTTAGTTTTTTCTTGTCTGGGAACCTCTTTATCTGCCCTTCAATTCTAAATGTTAGCTTTGCTGGGTAGAGCAATCTTGGCTATAGGTGCCTGCTTTTCATGACTTGAATATTTCTTGCCAATCCCTTCTAGACTGCAAAGAGTTTCTTTTGAAAAATCAGCTGACAGTCTTATGGGAACTTCCTATAGGTAACCAACTTCTTTTCTCTTGCTGCTGTTAAGATTCTCTCTTTATCTTTAACCTTTGGCATTTTAATTATGATGTGTCTTGTAGTGGGCCTCTGCATCCATCTTGTTTAGGATTCTCTGTGCTTCCTGGATTTGCAATGTATTTCCTTCACCAAATAGGGGAAGCTTTCTTTTATTGTTTTTTCAAGTAGATTTCCAATATCTTGCTCTTTCTCTTCTCCTTCTGGCACCCCTATGATGCAAATGTTGGACCTCTTGAAGTTGTTCAAGAGGCTCCTTACACTGTCCTCATATTTTTGGATGCTTTTTTTGTTGGCAGAGGCTGACTGCCAACCTCTGCCCACCATGGAGCATCATCTGTGCAGGGGCAGGGTGGTAGTTCTCAGATGTGGTCTATAGCTTTCCACTGAATGTGCATGCTCTGGGGCTTCCAGGGTGGTTCAGGCCAAGGTAAGCCCCCACCTGTGTTTTGCCCGATGCCACCCTGCCTGAGCTATAAAGCAATCCAAGATGACGGCTACTTGTGCTGGATTTGGAGATTCCCAGGTGAAGCCAAAATATGAATCTAGGGTGGCTGCTGCTAGTGCCCAGCCTGGTGCTCACTGAGGCCAGCTGTTGCTTGTTTGAGAGGATGTAGGAAGTTGTGAAGTATGATCCAAGACCATACATTTATATGGAAAAGCAGCTTGGGTGGGCCCATAACTTGGGAGAAGTGTCTAGGGACTCCAGGTGGGGACAGGGGGTGGCAAACAGTGTTAGCCAGATTTATGGAGTCTCAGATATGGCACCATCCTCCCAGTTCTCTGGTTCTGTTGGAGAGGGTTCAGAAAAGTGACAATTATCTCTGTTCACCTTGATGCCAGACGTGTCAGTTCCCCCCTTTATGCCACTGGTGCCTTTCAAGCTAATACCATGGTGCTAGAGCCTATTGGGAGTGAGTCTGAGTAAGTCCATGTGTGGGTTCTTTAAGAGACACTGCTTGGAATTCCAGAAGTTTCTTCCACAGATTAAATCCCAGCTGTTTTTTGCAGTCAGAAGTTGTGGCATGAGAACCCTGGGCTGGGATGCCTGGTGTGGGGCTGGGATTCCTCACTCCCGACATATCCCTCCTGAATTTTTATCCACCATACGGGGATATGGGACCAGTCTGTTGGTTTTGAGTGATGGTTGTTCTATATTTTAGTTGTAATTTTTACGTGGTTGTGCGAGGAGGTGAGCCATGTCTGCCTACGCTTATTATACAAAGAGAACTGAATAAGGAGTATACATAACCCACAAAATTTGGGGGGAAATGAATAAGCAGACTCCAGGAATAGCTCCTGGGAATAAATGCTGAGATTACCACCAAGGTGACTGATGCCTGTTCAAAATATGTGGGAAGACACCAAAGCAGCAAGATCTGTGCATACATCATCTCTGCCACATTCATACACCATATGGATACCTCACATTCTCCTTGTCTCCTTGCCCTTTGAGGTAGAAGAGCAATCACTACCAAAATTCAAATGTCATTTTGATCACAAAATATAACAACAATCCTAAAATTTGTATGGAACCATAAAAGACCCAAAGTAGACAAAGCAATCTTAAGAAAAAAAACAAAGCTGGAAGCATCACTGTCTTTGATTTCAAATTATATTACAAAGCTATAATAATCAAAACAATATGGTATTTGCATCAAAACAGACACATAGATCAATGAAACAGAATAGCAAGCACAGAAATACACCTAGCATATCTGGTCAATTAATTTAGAACAAAAGAAACAAGACTATATAATGTGGAAAAGATAGTCTATAAATGCAGTTGGGAAACTGGACAGTCACATGCAAGAGAATAAAATTACATCTCCTTTCACAACACACAAAAATTAACTCAAAATTGATTAAAAATTTGAACATAAGACCTAAAACCATAAAACTCCTACAAGAAAACCTAGAGGAAGCTCCTAGACATTGGTAGGGCAATAATTTTTTTTTATGTAACATCAAAACCAAAGGCAACAAAAGTAAAAATAAACAATTGGGACTACATCAAACTAAAAAGTTTGTGAACAGAAAAGGAAACTATCAACAAAATGAAAAAACAATCTATGAAATGAGAGAAAATATTTACAAATCATATATCTAATAAGGGGTTATATCCAAAACATATAAAGAACTCATACAACTCAATAGAAAAACAAGGAACAGCCCAATTAAAAAATGAGCAGAGAAGCTGAGTAGACATGTTTCCAAACAAGACATACAAATGCCTACAAGTACCCAAAAATGTGCTCAACATCACTAATCATCAGAGAAATGCAAATCCAAACCACAATGATACATCACCTCACAGCTGTTATACTTGTTAGGAAGGCTGTTATCAAAAAGACAAGAAATAATGAGTACTGGTGAGGATGTGAAGGAAAGAAGACTCTTGTGTACTCACGGTGGGAATATAAAATGGTACAAGTATGCAAACAGTACAGAGGTTTCTCCAAAAATTCAAGATAACCCAGTAGTTCCACTTCAGACTATTTGTCTGGAGAAAACAAAAACTGTCTGAAAAAGATACCTGCACTCTCATGTTCATTGCAGCATTGTTGACAGTAGCCAAGACATGAAAGCAACCCGAGTGTCTGTTGAAAGATGAATCTCTTTTAATAATTGTTTAAATAAAAATATTAACAATGTAGCAGGGAATTTCTCACATATGGAAAAGGAAAATGTTTCATAAAATAGCATAACAGTTAGGAAGAGAGAAGTGAAAGTACACTATTATAAAATTCTTATACTATATGTAAGGTGACCAACTATCTCAGTTTACAAGGAGCAGAGGAGTTTCCTGTGACACCCGACTTTCAGTGTTGAACTAAGACAGTTCCAGGAAAGCTGAGATCATTCATCACACGAGTACATCAAGTGGTATAGTATCACTTAAATGTAGATTGCAGTAGCCAGACTGACTTTGGCCTATCCCCTTAACCTCTCTGTGCCTTGGTTTACTTATGCCTAAAATCAGGAACAATAATGCCCTCTTATTACTGTCACAGCAAGAATTTAATTATATGATGCATGTAAGTGTTTGGCACATACTAGGGGTTAATAAATGTTATCTGTTGTTACGGTCCAATTTTACTTTGGAAAAACACCAGTTACATTGTAGAGAATGAATAAGAGAAAACATGACAGTAACCAAAGACAGAAAAGGAAACTATCCTTTTAGTTTCCTATTAATTAGACAATTAATAGGCTAGTACAATAGATACACCAGATATGATGAGGGCCAGAACTAAGAATATGACATTGGTATGAAAATAAATTTAAAAACTCAAAAGAAAGAAGAATCTCCAGGGTTCAGTGGCCCCTTCTTTCATTATGTTCATTGAGTACCTACTATGTTCCAGGCATGGAGGATGCATCCAAATCAGGAGACATTTGTTGGCACTAAATCAGGTGCTTAGAAATTATTTTATGTTTTAATTTTCACCCACAAATTCAAATATTTGCTAGTTTATAGATTCATCTAATGAGTAACATTTCTCCTCTGTGTATGAAAACATAAAAAAGAGACAGAGAAAGAAAAAGAGAGAGAGGGAAGCAACCATTAGAGTCAAAATATGAAAACATTTTTAGACCCTGACAGAAAGACCTATAAAGACCATTGTCTTCACCATTTATTTTTTATACAATAATGTTATTTTAGGTTTTAGATATTCACCAAAGCATATGATGGCAATATTAGATATTGCTTGTGAAGATGTTTTTCCATATTAGGAAAGATTATCTTTAAAGATAGGAGATTTTTTATTCATAGCTTTTAAGCTATATTTTGTTAAATTTTTAAAAATATACATTTTGATGCTTTCTTATCACTCAGGTATTTCAGAAAATTTGTGAAGGCTGCATGAAATACAAATTTGGCTCACAGAGCTGTTCCTGGCTGAATTAAGGTTAAAATTAATATCACTTATGTATAATATTGCTTTTGGCATTTTGACAAATGGCTGGTGATTCAAGAAACATAAAGATGAGATGACTTCTACATTATAAAGAAAGATGAGATTTTTGGTGAGGTTTTTTTAGCACAGCTTTTTGTTTTGTTTTGTTTTAAAGTCCAGAAGATTTGTCCACCTATTTATTTATTTCTTATTATTGTAATACATTTATTTTTTGTTTCTGATGGGTAATACTTAAAACTTAATAAACAATTAAAATTGCTTAATATTGTTAATAATCTGAAGGAGTGATCACAAACTTTTAGATTCTTGAGGGAAATAAATGTTATCTGAAGTATTATGGACAAAACGACTGGTCCTTTGCAGCCAAAGAGGAAGGAAGTGGTGAGGAAAG
Organism: Phyllostomus hastatus; assembly: GCF_019186645.2. NCBI lineage: Eukaryota > Metazoa > Chordata > Mammalia > Chiroptera > Phyllostomidae > Phyllostomus > Phyllostomus hastatus. The sequence continues at coordinate 4,804,219 of NW_025334017.1, read as the reverse complement.
CACAGAGTGGTGCTTTATTTCAAAAAGTACAACATTTAGATTTAACACCATGTACACAATGTATTTCATTTTCTATCAAGTTTTCTGCCTTTGAGATGTGATGCCCTTAATTCATACATGGAAAAATTAAACAACCAAATCTTCACAGAAAGGAAGGAAATACCAGATCAGGTCTTAGATTGAACAGAATGACAATTCAGTCATCATACTCTGAGAACTCTGAGTCATTGGGTTCTCTGCTTTAAGGAATAGAGGTAAAAAAAAAAAGACACTCACAAACAGTGCTTGCTCTCAAGAAGCTTCTTGTCTCCCCAGGGAAACAGAGCCTATCACTGGCTGTGGTTATTGACAGAAGGTGTGTGAACTTGGAAGTCCTTACAGGATTCTTTTAAAGAATTTAGATGAAATGCCTTACTTTATTACACATCAGGAAAGGGGCCTGTTAAGGTCAATCCAAGAAGAGAGATCCTGGTAGCTTTCTTTATAATCATTGCTGGTGCTCCACATGGTGCTAAAGGGTTTGTCTATGGTTTCTCAGTACCAATTTTTTATACACATAAAGCAATATTTTTCCACTCTGGAAACATGTAAGACATTTTTATAACCATATGTAATATGAAACTAAAAGTCAAGACTTTATTTTACCAGTTTTCAGTAAATGCACCCAAAAGGAACAATAGCTTCTCTCATTTCTTCTGTCTACCAGTTAATTCCCTTCACGAGCCAAGAATCAATTCTCGGTGCTTACAGATGAGGAATAGTCACAAAGAAGCCTGAGTCTGCTTTAAGATCCAAGAAAAGATGTTCTTTCAAGACTCACCAGCCAAGAATCAATTCTCGGTGCTTACAGGTGAGGAATAGTCACAAAGAAGCCTGAGTCTGCTTTAAGATCCAAGAAAAGATGTTCTTTCAAGAAGGAAAGCAGCATCCTCCTGAAACTGCAGAACCCAGACCTGGTTCACTGCATCCTTGCTGCCAGTGTGAAACTCTGCCCCTTCCTGGCTCTGCACTGTATGCAATGCATGGACCATGGTGTTCTGAACAGAATGTCTGTGCCTCCCAAAATTCCCATGTTGAATCCTCATCTTCCATGTGATGATAGCAAGAGATAAGACCTTTGGGAAGGAATTAGGTAATAAGGATGGAGCCCTCAAGAATGGGATTAGTGCCCTTATAGAGACAAGAGAGCTTGCTTTCTATCTTTGCTCTCTTCCATGTGAAGATACAAGAATATGACATTCATTTGCAAACCAAAAAGTGAGCTCTCATTAGACCCTAGATCTGCCATCATATCGATCTCAAACTTCTCAGCTAATGGAACTGTGAGAAATAAATGTTTGTTTTTTAAGGCACCCAGTTTATGGTAATTAGCCCAAGCTGACTAAGATACATGGAAGAAATCTTCTCCATTTCATTCTCCCACAAAAGAATTCAGTCTAAAATTTTTCAGTGCATATATATTTATCAAGCCTGATCACCTAGAGCCAAAATTATTTATTTTTCTAAGGTTTATAATTTGGAAATGTGGAAGAAGCTAGGGGCAAGAAGACATGAAAAGCTCTGCTTGTCCAAGACAGTTTAAATATACCGTACCTTTCTTTAATTCCCAAAACCAGCTTTAATTCTTTAAGAATTTTTAATCCTTTATTCCTACTGAATATATCCAAAGCTCTAAGCCAAAAAAGACCTTCAGAATTTACAAGGTCTGAGATTATAAAAACACATTAATGCATCAAACGTGTGTAAAGGATTGGCCCGCATTCTATGTTAGTTTAGTGCCATCAAGTGGACTAGTGGGAGAAGTAAATTCTGAGTGTTTTTCTTGCAATCTGACTTGTAGACATTTCTTTCAGCCCCCTCTTATGCCTGGAGGCATTTACCAAAAAGGGAGTAAATTAAGGAAAATCTTGACTTTTAGTTTCACATTACATATGGTTGTAATGAATGAAGTTGGCCCACGTTTTCTGCAAAATTTGATAAAACAGATTGTCATTGTCAACAAATTTTGTTAAGAATCTTTCTGTCTACAACAATTATAATAAAAAAGATATGACTCTATCAAAGTCCAGAAAAGTCTAAGTATTCATGATTGTAAAAATTAAGTGCTTAAGCCCACTGCATCATTTATTGAATATTTTTGTGGCACTAGAGTTTTTTAATTTGCTCCAAAAAGGCCAAAAAAATATTATGTTCTTTTTTCACAGAAATAAATGTATAGTATAAAAAATTATTATGATAAAGTATGTAACCACTACCTGAACTATGAAATAGAACATTCTTAGGACTCCAGAAAGACCCTTGGTTACCCCTTCTCTTTTGTTTATAATTTAGCTTCAAACTAAGTAACCCTATTTTTTTTTAATTTTGCCTAAATAGAATCCCAGAGCACGTGTGTGTATGTGCCTCTGTGTGTGGATGAGAGGCTTTTTTACCTAACTCTAGATGGTTTTTTTATTGACTATAGATTTTTAAGGTTCATTTACAAGTACATTGAAGGCTATACAATGAGCTCATCCAAGGGAAATAGTGAACTCATTTTTGTTACTATATAATATTCCTTTGAAAGATCAGTATATTCTGCTATAGGTGGACATCCAGTGCCTCCAATTTGAGAATATTTTCAATAATGCTGCAATGAATGTGCACAAACATGTGTTTTGGTGCCTCTAATTATACAATTCTGAGGGTGTAACTGAAGGCTATAAATGTAAGAGTAGAGTTCCTATCTTGGGGGATGTATATCTTCAACTTTACCAGCTAATGCCAACAGATTTTCTAGAGCAGGTGTATAAATTTACATTTCCAGCAGCAATATGAGAACTTTTGGTGGTGTATATTGTGACCAAAGTTGTTGTTATTAGATCTTTTTTCATTTATTCTAAAGAATCTGCTGTGTACTAGTGGTATCTTATTTTGGTTTTAGTTGGCATTTCCCTGATTATCAATGTGGCTAAGAATAATTTCACACACTTCATGGATATTGGAATTCATCTTTTGGGGAGAGCCTGTTCAAGTCTTTCACTTGTTTATTAATGGGTTGTTTTTTTTCATATTGGTTTTTGGAGTGCTTTATATAGTCTGAATTTGATCTTTGACATTTATATAAGATGCAAATATTTTCTCCTACTTTGTGTCTTGCTCTTCACTCTCTTTTAAGCTGTCTTCATGAATAAACATTGTTAGTATTAATGTAGGCTTTTTTAATTATTTCAGTTTCATACTTGGTTTTTAAATTCCAAAGAAATATCTTATTGCTGGTTATGTTACCTTGAACATTTGGTTAGGGTGGTGTTTGCTGTATTTTTCCACTGTAGTTGCTGTCTTTCTTGTTGAAATTGGTAAATATCTTTTGGGGAATAACTTGAGATGTGGTGAATTCTGCTTCCTCTCAAACTTTTGCCCACCTACGTTAGCATCCAGGAGTGGATCTTATATGTAACATTTATTAATTACTGTAGTAATTGCATAATGTGATTCTCTGTTTCCTACTTTTATTTTAAACTTATCAGTTGAAATTCTATTGTGAGAAAGAACTGTCTCTTCTCCCTAATTAATTTATTCAATTACCATATTTTGCTGTATGTAATGAACCTGTGTTTTCTGTGCACATTATATATGAGATTATTATGCCCATTATAATACCCATGGTATGTAATCATTATACTCATGTATAATGCACATCCTTATTTTTCCTTCAAAAATTTGGACAAGAAAGTACACATTATACACAGAAATATATGGTATTTATTTATATCAAAAATAAATTTTGCTATATCCTATGTGTTAAAAGTGGATTACTAGAAGCAACTCTCAAAAAGAAATTATACAATGTCATAAAAACCAGAAGATAGGGCCATAGAACCATGTTAAAGCTGCCTACCCTCTCTAACATTCGTAAATTAAGTAGTCACCCTATTTTGCATTTAATTTTATATTTAACACCACATGAAATAATAATTTTTAAAGTATTTACAGTAGTTAATTCTCAGGACAGTCTTAAAATAATGGATCTCTCTTGGAAATAAGGCACCAAATAAATAAATTTTTTCTAAATAACACAACCAAACTATACCCAAATAACTTTGTAATAGCTATTTTTAGTCTAGCAAATGGTTAAGAGTGTGTGCTCTGAAAAGACAACCCACAGAATGGGAAAAAGTATTTGCAAACCATACATCTGATATGGGGTTAATATCCAAAATATATAAAGAACTCATACAATTCAATAGTCAAAAACAAATAACCCAATGAAAAAATGGGCAAAGGTCATTAATAATCATTACTCCAAAGACGATATATTAAAATCCAAAAGATATACATGAAAAGATACTCAACATCACCAGTCATTAGGGAAATACAAATTAAAACCACAATGAGATGTCACCTCACACTTGTTCAAATGGCCATTGTCAAAAAGATATGAGAAGCTTTGGTCAAGATGGTAGATAGGCAAACATGATACTCTCATCCTGCCACAACCACATCAAAATAACAACTAAACTCAGAACATCCATCATTGAGAACCACCTGAAATCTAAGTGAACAGAAACCTATAGCTAAGGGTATAAAGAAGAAGCCATGTCATGATTGGTAGGAGGGGAACAGATGTGAAATGGTATGGTCCCATGCCCACTTTTGGCTGTTAAAAATCAGGAGGGATATCTTAGTTGTAGAGGTTCCTTCTGAGGTGCAAGGAGTCCCAGCCCCACACCAAGGCCCCCAGCTTCAAAACAAACCATCCAACAACCTTTATCAACAACACACTCATGTGGGCTACTCAGGCACCAGAGCCCTGCTGAAGTGCTCTGTGGGACGGACCCCTGCATAACAACTTGTCTACTGTGGTCCCAGCCACCCCTCAAAGTCAATGGGCCTGGGAATGATTCCTTCCCAGTGATGTGCCAATAACAATTAAGGCTCAACTACAACAGGAGGAATTGCCCAGATCAGATAGCTAGGGTGGCTGTGCCACTGGGACCTATGGGACACCTACTACATACAGCCACTCTACCAAGACCAGGAAACAGAGGAGTTCTACCCAATTCATAGAAACAAACACAGGGAGGCAGCCAAAATGAATACACAAAAAATATGTCCCAAATGAAAGAAAAAAAAACACAACTCCAGAAAAAGGACTCAACAAAATGTAGACAAGCAATCTACCAGATTTCATAATCCTGGTCATAAGGATGCTCAATGATCTCAGTGAGAACTTTAACAAAGGAATAGGAAATAGAAAAATAGAGATAGAAAACATAAAAAAAGACCAGTCAGAAATGAAGAATACATGAACTGAAATGAAGAATACATTACAAAGAACCAACAGTAAAGTAAATGAAGTAGCAAATTGGAAGAGAAGAAAGCAGAAAAAAAAAGCAATCAAAACAGCTCAAAGGAAAAAGAATCCAAAAACAATGAGGATAGTATAAGAAGCTTCTGGGACAACTTCAAGCATACCAGCACTCGCATAATGTAGTACCAGAAAAAGAAGAGAAAGAGCAAGGAGTTGAAAACCTATTTTTAAAAATGACAAAAAACTTCCCTCACCGGGTGAAGGAAATATACATGCAAGTCCAGGAAGTGCAGAGAATCCCAAACAAGATATACCCAAAGAGTCCCAAACCAAAAACACATCATAATTAAAATGCCAAAGGTTAAAGACAAAGAGAGAGCCTTAAAGCAAGCAAGAGAAAAGCATCTGGTTACTTGCAAAGGAGCTCCCATAGGCTATCAGCTAATTTCTCAACAGAAACTCTGTAGGCCATAAGAGATAGGCAATAAATATTCAAAGTGATGAAACACAAAGACCTACAACCAAGATTATTCTACCCAGCAAAGCTATCATTTAGGAGTGAAGGTCAGATAAAGGGCTTCCCAGACAGGAAAAAGCTAAAGAGTGTATCACCAACAAACCAGTGTTACAAGAAATGTTAAAGGGTCTTCTTTAAGGAGGAGGAGGAGAAGGAGAAGAAAAAAAATTAAAAGTAAGAATAATAAAATGGCAACAAATACATATCTATCAACAATTACTTTAAATGCAAATGGATTAAAGCTCCAATCAAAAAACATGGTGGCAAAATGAATAACAAAATAACAGCCTTACATACATTGTGTACAAAAGACTCACTTCAGGTCAAAAGACACACACAGACTGTAAGTAAAAGGATGGAAAAAGATATTTCATGAAAATGGAAACAAACAAAAAGTGTTGGTAGCACAGGCTGCAAACCAAAGCATCGCAGGTTCGATTCCCAGTCAGGGCACATGCCTGGGTTGCAGGCCACGTCCCCCAGTAGGAGCCACGTGAGAGGCAACCACACATTGATGTTTCTCTCTCTCTCTTTCTCCCTCCTTTCCCCTCTCTAAAAATAAATAAATAAAATCTTAAAAGAAAAGTGTTGGTAGCAATACTTACAACTAGACAAAACAGACTTTAAAACAAAGACTATACCAAGAGACAAGGAAGGATCCAGCAATTTCACTTTTTGGTATTTGTCTGAAGAAACCCAAAACACTACATTAAAAAAACATATGCACCCATATATTCATTGCAGCATTCTGTACAATATTCAAGATATGGAAGCAACCTAGATGTCCATCAAGTAATGAATGAATAAAGTGGTACATAAATACAATGGAATATGACAGCTATAAAAAAAAAGAATAAAATGTTGCCATCTGTAACAACATGGATGGACCTAGAGGGTATTGTGTTGAGCAAAATATGTCAGACAGAGCAGGAGAAATGCCATATGATTTCACTTATATCTTGGATCTAAAAAACAAAATAACTGAACATGCAGAAGAGAAACAGACTCATAGATACAGAGAACATTTTGACTGTTGCTAGCTGAAAGGTGAGCTGGGGGAATGGGTGTAAAAGGTGAAGAGATTAAGAAGTACAGATTGGTAGTTACAGAATAGTCATGGGAAAGTAAAGTACAGCATAGGGAATATAGTCAGTAATATTGTAAAAACTATGTATGGTGTCAGATGGGTACTAGATTTACTGATATGATCACTTCTTAAGTAATATAAATGTCTAATCACTCTTTTGTATGCCTGAAAATAATATAATATTGTACTTCAACTATAATTAAAAATTTTTAAACTTCTTTAAACCCCAAAAAGGTAAGAGATAACAAATGTTGACATGGATGTGAAGAAAAGGGAACCATTGTGCATTGTCGGGATCGTAAATTGGTTCTGCCACTACGAAAAATGATATGAAGGAGCCTCAGAAAATTAAAGTGGAGCAACCAGCCCTGGCCACATGAGTAAGTTGGTTGGAGAATCATCCCATGCACCAAAAAGTTGGAGGTTCAATTCTTGGTCAAGGCACATACCTAGGTTGTGTGTTTGATCCCCAGTCAGGCCATGTATGGGAGACAACTAATCAATGTCTCTCTCACTTTCTCTCTCTCTTTCTCATCCACTCTAAAATCAATAAGTATGTCCTCAGGTAAGAATTAAGAAAAGAAAAACTAACCAAATAAATAAATACATACACAAAAATGAAACCACCACATGACTCAGCAATTCCACTTCTGGGGATATATCTAAACAGAAGATACCTTCACCTCTATTTTTTATAGTAGCACTACTTACAAGAGCCAACACATGAATATAAAATAACCTAAATATCCATCAGTGGATGAATGAATAAAGAAATTGTGAGGGATACAGAAGTGGGCAAAACAAATAAATAATGTAATAATTAACAAGTAAATAATGCAAGAATAAGCTCTGTTTTTTGTACTTGTAACTATAAACCTATTTTTGCCTACCCCTGTAAATATAATGGAATATTACTGAGCCATAAAAATGAGGAAATTCTACTATTTGTGACATCACAAATGGACTTCGAAGACATTATGGTAGCTGAAATAAGTCACACAGAGAAAGACAAATATTGTATTATCTCACTTATATGTACAATCTAAAAACAAAGCAAAAAAAAATCTCCCAGAAAAATAGACAAGACTTGCATTTCCCAGAAGTGGAGGGAGGGTGGAGATAGGGGAAATTGGAGGCAGATTTTCCAAGAGTACAAACTTTCACTTATAAGATACATCAGTAGTAAGATATAATGCACAACATCATGATTATAGCTAATACTGCTGTATGATATATAGGAAAATTGTTAAGAGAATAAACCCTAAGAGTTGTCATCACAAAGAGAATTTTTTAAAATTTCTTCTCTTTTTATTGTATCTGTATGAGAAGATGGATGTTAGCTGAAACTACTGTGATCTTTTCACAATATATCCAAGTCAAACCACATGCTATATGCCTAAAACTTATACAGTGACATGTGTAAATCACTTCTCACTAAACCTGGGGGAAAGATTGTGCTCTGAAGTCAGACATAAACAGATTGAAATCCATGTTCTGCCACCCACTATTTTTGTGGTCAAGTACAAATTGGGTAATTTTCTATACCTCAGTTTTTTAATAAGTTAAATAGGAATAATATTAGTTTCTTCATCAAGGTTTGTTACAGAGAACACTTGTCTTTTTGGATAGGTTCAATATTTAATCCATTTCTTTTTGAAGCAATACTATTGTTTGTAATCCTGTATTTATCCTAGAAAATTATTTCTACTAGAGTCTCTAAGATTATTTTTCATTGCCCCATTTTAACACTTACACACGTATTGTAATTTATTTAGATATCAGTCTTCTTCATTACATGTCTGGCTTCCATGGAACAGGGATCCACTTTGGGCCCCCAACACCTAGAACAATCCCTGGTTTATAATTGGTGGTCTCTCTATATCTATTACATAAGGAAATGAATGGACAGAATGAAACAGAACTCATAGATTCACTTTAGTGTTATTTGTGTCAGTATCATGAGCAAATGTGGGGTTGAAAACCAACCTAAACGACTGACTACCAGTTTTAATAAAGTACAAATATATGTAAAAGAAATTTTGTATATACATATAATCATTGAAACTATTAAATCACAGCACTTATTCTCACCTTTCACACTCCAGCCAAAGTATGAACACAGACCCTTCCCTTAATTTCCTACAACAAATCAGAAACTATACTGACACATGATGACTTTTTGATAAAGTCCTGAAAATGACAGAAAGAAATTGCAAGTCAAACTGTAACTGATGGCGATGTACTAGATGTGACTGCTATGTGAACCTGCAGACAGAAGACCTTGAGTGCCTGGAGTCTTCCACTATGACTGCCCTCTTGCTGCCATTGGTGTGTCTCCTTGCTTAGAATGCAGCTTGCCCCCATGAGGAAGAAGCCATTGTTTCTACACCGTGTTAGAATGTCTTCAGTGACACAGAGATGCTGCAGAGTCCAAGCCTGAAAGAGATTCACAAAGAAGCCAATGTGACTTACCTCAGTTTAGAGTCAACCTACAAAAACTTGTTTCCTGGCCAAGAGATTAAAATTCCAAAACAGGTTCATAATAGGAATTTTTTTTCTCTTCTAGGGACACCACAGTGTGACCACAGGGGTAGGATCTTACTTTATATATTCAAAAGGACAATTTTCTCATCATCATAATAAGAGCTAACAATTACTTAGCAGTTTCAAGACTTTATGTATAATTATGTTTACTCTTCACAACAACCCTATGAGGTCAATAGTGTTCTGTCCCACTCTGAGACAACTATCTACTTGCCTAAGATTATACAGAATAAGTAGTGTAAACCCAGATCTGACTCTAGAGCCCAAGTTCTTAACTAAATGTCCAACATTAGTGTAAGGATTATGCCCATAAACTAGCCAAGGCTATGAGGTTATCAGAAAGCTATCATTTCATTCTCCTGAGATATCACAGAAAAACTCTAGATCTTCAAGATAGACACTTGGTTCAAGCATAACTGTCACTTTCTTAATATGTGGTTATGTTAAACAAGATGTATAAACTCTCTGAGCCTTAGTTCCCTACCTTTTGAATTTACTGTGTGGATTGAAAGAGTTAGTGCTTGCAAAATACCTAGTACACAGGTATTTTATACTAGGTATTTTGCAAAATGCCTGGTACACAGTAGGTGTTAAATAAATGCTAGCTATAATGTTATAACTGAATTACTTATGAATTCTTATTTTCACCAGACCCATTAGCATGTATGTCTATTTGCGAAGTTCACAGTTATAGATAGATTTGTAAAATAAGTTGAAAATCCATAAAAATATGGGAAAGTGCAGCACTAAATAATATCCTTATAGGTAGGGTGACCATATAAATTATCACATGAACTGAGGCACCTGAGAGTAAAAAGAAGGACTATTACACTGATATGATTTTTTAAAAATAAATAATAAACACTTTCTATTATAGACTCTAAATATTTTCCTGTGCTTGGAATAGGCAACAGAGAGAAAAAAAATGATATGTGGATGGTAATTTTAGGTAACCATAGCCCTTACTCTAGGATAATATACCTGTGTATGGATGAAATAATGTTTCTTTGAAAGATTTATAAATAAGTTTATTATATAAATATCTATATTTTTACCACATACTCTCTCTCCACGGGTACATGTATATTTATAGTATAAAAATGCACAGTATTTCCTTTGCTTGTTTGAATATCCTTTAAAGATTTAATGACATTTTTGGGTGAACTAGATTCATTCTTCCTCTACTCCTGCACCTGACACTCTCACTTTAAAAAAAAAAAAGTAAGTTCCTAAATACTGATAATAAGGCCTTACTGTCCCAATATAAGAGTGCCTTTAAAAATATCTAACTGCTTTTAACAAGAAAGCCTTCAGATAAGCTATTTTAAAGTCAATGTTGTGCTTTTCATAAATAGTATTTAACATTTAATAAAGTTAAAGCTGACTGCCTTATTTAATAAACTGCAGGACATGCATTTTTCTCCTAATTAATTTAGAATTATACATCAGATTATGTCATTCAACATATATATTCTATGAGTTTTCTACTGAAATAGTTTCTTTAAGAAAGGATAGATTCTTTCTTAATTTTTCTTTGAGAATTATTCAAGATAAAGCAGAGCAGCCATATTCTCTGAGATTTTGATTGTGTTATAGCAGACACAAAATTATTTTTAAATGTTTCCAAATACAAAGTTCATTGATAGTAGATAGATAAATAGATATATAGATAGACAGATAGACAGAAACATGTTCTGTCTATGTACATAGTACTGCTATACAGAAAGAGAAAAATAGTTAAAATATCTGACTTCTGGACAAGATGGAGGCATAGGTAGACATACTGTGCCTCCTTGCATATCCAAGATAGAGACAACAACAATTTAGAAACAGAATAACAACCAGAACTTACAGAAAATTGACCTGAATGGAAGTCAGACAACTAAGAAACTAAAATAGACACATTCATTCAGACCAGTAGGAGGGGCAGAGTTGGGCAGCCAGGTGCAGGTAGCAGCTCAGAGAGCAGAGAGCTTTGGGACCTGGCACATAAGGTATCCAGGGCACACAAGACCGCAGCCAGCAGACCCTGAGCGCACAAGCAGCAGCTGGCAGACCTCAGCTGAGGGGTGGCAACCAGCAGACCCAGCGAGGTGGCAATTGTGAAGCAAGGCACTGCGTGCAACCCAGGATCCCAGCGCTGGAAAATAGAGCCTTGGGGCACTGATTGAAAACACCTGTGGGGGGTGAGGTGCAGGGAGAGACTCCCAGCCTCACAGGAGAGGTCCTTGGGAAGTCCCATGGGGTGCACAAGCCCACCCACATGGGAATCAACACCAGAGGGCCCCAGTTTGCTCAGGGGAAGCAGTGGAAGGGACTGAGGTCCCACGGAGAGCAAAGCAAGCACCATTGTTCCCTCTCAGACCCTGCACCTACATACAACGTCACAACCCAGTGACTGGGGTGCCCCGCCCTGGTGAATACGTAATGCTCTGCCTCTCATACATAACAGGCACAATCAGACCAAAGTGAGGCGATAGCTCAAACAGAATTGAAAGCACCGCAATCAGTTTTTTTAAGTGACCGAGAGGTAGCCAACCTATCAAATGCACAGTTCAAAGCACTGGTGATCAGGGTGCTCACAGAATTGGTTGATTTTGGTAGCAAATTAGATGAACAAATGAAGGCTACCATAAGTGAAATGAAGAAAAATGCACAGGGAACCAATAGTGATGGAATGAAAGCTGGGTCTCATATCAATGGAGTGGACCAGAAGGAAGAAAAAAACATACAACCAGAAAAGAATGAAGAAATAAAAATTCAAAAAAAAAATGAAGAGAGGCTTAGGAACCTCCAGGACATCTCTAAACATTCCAACATCTGAATTATACGGGTACCAGAAGGAAAAGAGGAAGAGCAACAAGTGGAAAACTTATTTGCACAAATAATAAAGGAGAACTTCCCCATTCTGGCAAAGGAAATAGACTTTCAGGAAGTCCAGGAAGCCCAGAGAGTCCCAAAGAAGTTGGACCCAAGTACAAACACACCAAAGCACATTATAATTACATTATCCAAGGTAAAAATGGAGAGAATCCTAAATCAGCAAGAGATAAGGAGACAGTAACCTACAAAGAAGTTCCCGTCAGACTGTCAGCTGATGTCTCAAAAGAGACTTTGGAGGCAAGACGGAGGCTGGAAAGAAGTATTCCACGTCATGAAAGGCAAGGACCTACATCCAAGATTGCTCCATCCAGCAAAGCTTTCATTTAGAATGGAAGGGCAGATAAAGTGCTTTTCAGATAAGGTCAAGTTAAAGGAGTTCATCATCACCAAGCCCTTATTTTATGAAATGTTAAAGGGACTTATTTAAGAAAAAGAAGATTAAAAAATGTGTAGTAAAATGACAGCAAACTCACAATTATTAACAACCACACATAAAACAAAAACAAAAAGAAACTAAGCAAACTAGAAGAGGAACAGAATCACCGAAATGGAGATCACATGGAGGGTTAGCAACAAGGGTGTGGGAGGAGGAGAAAGGGGGGGGAAAGGTACGGAGAATAAGTAGCATAGATTGTAGGTATAAAATAGACAGGGGGAGGACAAGAATAGTATGGGAAATGTATAAGCTAAAGAACTTACGACACATGGACATGAACTAAAGGGGGGAATGTGGGTGGGAGAGGGTATACAAGATGGAGGGGAATGAAGGGGGGGGAAATGGGACAACTGTAATAGCATAATCAACAAAATATATTAAAAAATATCCATAACCAACCAAAAAGAATAATCACTTTCAACACTTATCCTTATATGTATTTTTCTATGTATTTAAAAATAATTTTAAATAGGTTCATACACATTGTTTTGTAGACTGCCTTCTTCACTCAACAAGATCACATCATCCTGTGTCAACAAGTATTTGTCCACAAAAACTTTTGTCATGATGGATCACTTTTGGTTTCAGCTTGGAAGTCATCATTCCCATTCTTTTTAAAACATCATTCTTGAGGTACAGTTCATTGACTTCCAGTCCAGATGGCATCATAGACAGACATGGCTTGCCTCTTGGTACAGCTACATCAAAAATATTGAGCCATCACTCATAACTGTCAGAAATCAAGTTAAATAGAAGTCTTAAATCTATGGAATTGAAGAAACCACATCCATCCAGACTGAGCAGGAAAGCTGGTGCCATATCTGAGACTCCATCAACCTAGCTAACAATGTCTGAACCACCTTAGAGATCCCCAGAGACTCCACCCCACCCAACTTATGGGCCCACCCAAGCTGCTTTCTCATATGAATGACTGGTCTTGGCTCATACTTCACAACTTCTTACATCTTCTCAAACAATCAACACTGGCCTCAGTTATCCCCAGACCCAGCATTATCAGCAGCCAAACTAGATTCAGAGCTTTGCTTCAACTGGGAATCTCCAAGCCCAGCACAAGTAGCAGCCATCTTGGATTGCTATATAGCTCAGGCAGGGTGGCCCTGGGAAAAACACAGGTGGGGGATGACCTTGGCCTATGCCACCTGAGAAATCCCAGAGTCTGCACATGCAGTAGGCAGCTACAGACTATGTCAGAGCATCACTACCTTGCCTCTGTACAGCTGATCCTCCATGGGGAGCACAGGTTGGTAGACAGTAGTCACAGCCACTCCTTGTAGCTGACTGGCCTGGGTAGATCCCTTCCATTGACCTGCCAACAACAACCAAGCCTCAACTATAAGAGGAATGTATACTCAGCCCATATGAAGGGTGTACCCTGAGTACACAGTTTTGATGATAGGGGAGGCTGTACCACTGGGCCCTACAGGACACCTACTATATTAGGCCACACTACGAAGACACAGAGTTAAGCAGCTCTACTTAATACATAGAAACAAATACAAGGAGGCTGCCAAAATGAAGAGACAAAGAAACATGGTCCAAATGAAAAAACAGATCAAAACTCCAGGAAAAGAACTAAACAAAATGGAGGTAAGCAATCTATCAGATGCAGAGTGCAAAATACTGGTTATAAGAATGCTTGAAGAACTTAGTGAGGACCTGAACAGCATAAAAAGAAGATCCAGTCAAAAACAAAGGATACACTAACTGAAATAAAAGGAATTTACAAGGAAACAGCAGAGTGGATGAAGCTGAGAAGCAAATCAATGATTTAGAACATAAGGAAGTAAAAAAATAACCAATCAGAACAACAAGAAAAAAAAGAATTTAAATAAAGAGAAGAGTATAAGCAGCCTCTGGAACAACTTCAAGAGGTCCAACATTCACATCATAGGGGTGCCAGAAGGAGAACTGAAAGAGAAAGATATTGAAAATCTATTTGAAAAAAATATTGAAAAAAAAAAACTTCCCTAATTTGGTGAAGGAAATAGACATACAAATCCAGAAAGCATAGAGAGCCCCAAACTAGATGGACATGAAGAGGCCTCCTCCAAGACACTTCATAATTAAAATGCCAAAAATCAAAAGTGAAGAGAGAATCTTAAAAGCATCAAGAGAAGAGAAGTTAATTACCTATAGGAAGTTCCCATAAGACTGTCAGTTGATTTTTCAAAAGAAACTCTTTGCAGTCTAGAAGGGATTGGCAAGAAATATTCAAGTCATGAAAAGCAGGCACCTGTAGCCGAGATTGCTCTACCCAGAAAAGCTAACATTTAGAATTGAAAGGCAGATAAAGAGTTTCCCAGACAAGAAAAAACTAAAGGAGTTCATCATCACCAAACCATTATTATATGAAATGTTAAAGGGACTTACTTAAGAAGAAGAATATTAAAACTATGTACAATAAAATGGCAAAAAAAATATGTCTATCAAAAATTGAATCTAAAAAACAAACTAATCAAACATGAAGAACAGAGTCAGAATCATACATAGGGATAGCATTTTGATGGTTGCCAGATGGGAGAGGGTTGTAGGGGAATGTGTGAAGAGGTGAGGGAATGAAGAAGTACAAATAGGTAATTACAGAATGACCATAGGGGTGTAAAGTACAGTATAGGAATTGGAGTAGCCAAGGAATGCATATGCATGACCCACGGACAGGAGCAATGGTGGGAGATTGCCTTAGGGAGTGAGGGGTGCTGGTTGGAGGGAGGCAAAGGGGGAAAAATCAGGATGACTATAAGAGCATAGTCAATAAAATATAATTTTAAAACAGAAATAATTCATATAATACAAAATCTATTTAAAGTATACAAATCAATGATTTTTTTGTGTATTCACAGATACATGAAACCATCAACACAGTCAATTTTAGTTATTTTCATCACTCAAAAAAGAAACCCTGTAAGCTTTAGTTATCATACTCTCAGCTCCCTAGACCCCCTACCCCTACCCCACCACAACTACAGCAGCCCTAGGCAGCCATTAATTTACTTTGTTTTAAAGATTTTATTTATTTTTAAAGAGGGAAAAGAGGGAGATAGAGAGAGAGAAACATCAATGTGCGGTTGCTGGGGGTCATGGCCCGCAACCCAGGCATGTACCCTGACTGGGAATCGAACCTGCGACGCTTTGATTCACAGCCCGCACTCAAATCCACTGAGCTACACCAGCCAGGGCTTTAATCTACTTTTTATCTCTGCAAATTTCCCTGTTCTGGACATTTCACATAAATGGAATCATATAATACACAATCTTTTGTTAGAAACTCCTTTGAGTTTTCAACATTTATTCATGTGGCAGCATGTCTCAGTATTTCATTCCTTTGTATGGCCTAATAATATTTCATTTAAGAGATATACCAGTTTTGTTTATGTATTCATGACTTGATGGGTGTTTGAATTGTTTCCACTTTAGACTATTATAAATAATGCTGCTATATGCACTCATGTACAAGTTTTAGTGTGGACATGTCATTTCTGCTGAGTCATGTGGTAACTGTTTAATCATTTAAGGAATTTTCAGACCATTTTCCAAAGTGGTTGCAACATTTTACATTCCCAACAGCAGTGTATGAGGGTTCTGTTTTTTGCCAACACTTGTTGTTACCTGACTTTTCTATTCTGTATATTCTAGCGAGTATTAAGTGGTATCTCACTGTGTGTTTGACTTGCAATTGCCTGATGACTAATGATGTCAAGCATCTTCTTATGTACTTATTGGCAATTTGTATATATTCCTTAGAGAAATATCTACTAATATCCACCTTAAAACTTGGATTATTTATCTAGTTATTATTGAGTTACAAGAGTTCTTTATATATTCTGGGCACTAGACCCTAACTAGATATATAATTTACAAATTTGTTCTTCCATCCTGTGGGTTGCCTTCTGATTTACTTAATGTTGTCCTTTGAAGCACAAATGTTTTCAATTTTGATGAAATCCAATTTACCTAGTTTTTCTTTTGTTGTTTGTCCTTTTGATGTCACATCTAAGAATCTTAGCCAAATTTAACACCTTACAAGCTTACCCTATGTTTTGTTCTAAGAGTTATATTTTTAGATATTACATTTTGGTGTTTTATCCATTTTAAGTTAATTTTGTATAGATATGAAGTAGGGGGTTAATTTTAATATTTTTTATTGTTGTTCTATTACAATGGTTCCATTTTCCCCCAGTGCTCTCCCCTGTCCTGACCACCCCCCACTCCCACAGTCAATCCCCACCGAGTTGTCCATGCCCATGGGTCATTTATAGCTTCTTGACTAAACCCTTCCCCTTCTTTCCTCCCATATCCCCTCCCCCTCTCCTATGGTCACTAATTTTATTCTTTTGCATGTTGTGTTGCCCCAGCACCTTTTGTTTAAAAGACTATTCTTTTCCCATTAAATGGTCTAGGGACCTGTATACAAAAGTAGGTTGACCACAGATGGACTTTTCTCAAGCTTGGATTCCATTCCATTCTATTCTATTCTATTCTATTCTATTCTATTCTATTCTATTCTATTCTATACCACACTATCTTGAACACCATTGCTCTGCAGTTAATTTTGAAATTGAGAGTCTTCCCACTTTATTCTTCTTCTTTGGAATTATTTTTTCTGTCCTGATTTTAGTATCAGTTTGTCAATTTCCACAGAGATGTCAACTGGGATTCTGGTAGGGACTGCATTGAATCTGTAGACCAGTTTAAAGAATATTGTCATATTAAAAATGTTTAGTCTTTCAGCCCATGAACGTAGGATGTTTTTCCAACTATTTAGATACACTTTAATTTCTTTCAACAATGTTTTGTGTTTTCATAGTATAAGTTTCACACTTCTTTTGTTAAATTTATTCCTAAGCATGTTAATTTTGATGCTATTTTATTTTTTAATTTTTTTATTGTTGTTCAAATACAGTTGTCTTCATTTTCCCTCCACTACTCCCCCCACCCCAGCTATCCCCACGTCCCACCCTTAATCCTAACCTGCTTTGGTTTTGTCCATGTGTCCTTTATAGATGTTCCTGAAAATCCCTTCCCCACTTTTCCCCCATTATCCCTTCCCACCTCCCCTCTGGTTACTGTCAGTTTGTCCCTAATTTCAATGTCTCTGGTTATATTTTTCTATTGGTTCCACTGAAAAGTGAGATTGTATGATATTTGTCTTTCACTGACTGGCTTATTTCACTTAGCATAATGCTCTCCAGTTTCATCCATGCTGTCACAAATGGTAGGAGCTCCTTCTTTCTTTCTGCTGCGTAGAATTCCGTATAGTATTTTAATTGGAATTGTTTCCTTAACTTCATGTTATTGTCCATTGCAGGTATAGAAATGCAACTGATTTTCACATGTTTATCTCCTAACCTTGAACCTTGCTGAAGTTATTAGTTCAAATAGTTCTTCACCTCTAAAAATTCCTTAGGATTTTCTACATGTAAGATTATGTCATTTGTGAATAGTGATAGTTTTGTTCTTTCTTTCCAATTTGGATATTTTCTATTTTCACTTACCTAATTGCACTATCTAGAATCTCCAGGAAAATGTTGAATAGAAGTGGTGAGAGCAGACACTCGTGCCTGAGTCTGGATTTTAGAGGGAAAATATTCATTAAATATGTTAGCTATGGATTATTTTTAGATGTCCTTTGTTATGTTGAAGAAGAATCCTTCCATTTTTACTTTGTTGAGTTTGTTATCACTCTCAAGTGTTAAATTCTGTTAAACATTTTTCTGCCACTAATGAGATATCATGTAAATCTTGTTTTTCAATCTATTTATATGATGAATTACATTACTTGATTTCAGATGTTAATCCAACCTTGCATTCCTGGGATGAATCTCATTTGTTTATGCTATATAATTCATTTTATATATTGCTAGATTAGATTTGCTGGTATTTTATTGAGGATTTTTGCATCCATATTCATACAAGATAGTAGTCTATAGTTTTCTTTTTTTTAGTATATTTTCTTGATTATGCTATTACAGTTGTCCCAATTTTTCTCCTTTTTATCTCCTTCTGCCCTTAACCCCCCAACCTCCAGCACTCCCCTCCCCCTTAGTTCATGTCCATGGGTTGTACATATAAGTTATTTGGCTTCTCTATTTCCTATACTATTCTTAACCTCCCCCTGTCTATTTAATGCTTACCAATTATGCTTCTTATCCCCTGTACTTCCCCCCCCATTCTCCCCCTCTCCCTCCCCACTGATAACCTTCCATGTGATCTCCATTTCTGTGATTCTGTTCCTGTTCTAGTTTGCTTAGTTTTTGTTTTGTTTTTTAGGTTCAGTTGCTGATAGTTGTGAGTTTGTTGTCATTTTACCGTTTATAGTTGTTGATCTTCTTCTTGTTGATCTTCCTTATTTAAGGAGAGAATCTTAAAAGCAGCATAGAAATGACACAATTACCTACAAAGGAGTTCCCATGAGACTATCAGCTGATTTCTCAAAAGAGACCTTTCAGGCAAGAAGGGGCTGGAAAGGAGTATGCAAAGTCATGAAAGGCAAGGACCTACATCCAAGATTGCTCTATCCAGCAAAGCTATCATTTAGAATGGAAAGGCAGATAATGTGCTTCCCAGATAAGGTAAAGTTAAAAGAGCTCATCATCATCAAGCCTTTATCATATGAAACATTAAAGGGACTTATCTAAGAAAAAGAAGATAAAAAACTATGAAAAATAAAATGACAACAGACTCACAGCTATCAACAACTGAACCTAAAAAAATGCAAACAAAAACAAACTAAGCAAATAACTAGAAGAGAAACAGAATCACAGAAATGGAGATCACATGGAAAGTTATCAGTGGGAAGGGGGAGGGGGAAGAATGTGGGAAAAGGTACAGGGAATAAGAAGCATAAATAGTAGGTACAAAATAGACAGGGGGAGGTTAAGGATAGCATAGGAAATGGAGAAGCCAAAGAACTTATATGTATGACCTATGGACATGAACTAAGAGGGGAAAATGTTAGTGTGGGGGGTGTGCAGGGCTGAGGGAATTAAAGGGAGAAAAAAGGACAACTGTAATAGCATAATCAATGAAATATATTTTTAAAATAGACAGAAAAAATGGATTATGGATAAAAAAGATTCCTTATCTTTAATCTTGGGTCATTTAGTTATGTTGTACCCTCATGTGTTCCCATTTGGGTCCGATTTCTTTGGATACTCTGGGTTTCCTGGACTTCCTAGAAGTCTATTTCTTTCACCAGATTAGGGATATTTTCCTTCATTATTTGTTCAAATAAGTTTTCAATATCTTGCTCTCCCTTTTCTCCTTTTGGCACCCCTATGATTTGGATATTGAAATGTTTAAAGTTGTTCCAGATGTTCCTAAGCCTCTCCTCATTTTTTTGAATTCTTGTTTCTTCATTCTATTCCGGTTGAATGCTTATTTCTTCCTTCTGTTTCACATCATTGATTTGAATCCTAGTTTCCTTCCCTTCACTGTTGGTTTCCTGTATATTTTCCTTTATTTTACTTTGCATAGCTTTCATTTCTTCCTTCATTTTGCAACCAAACTCAATCATTTCTGTGAGCATCCTGATTACCAGTGTTTTGAATTCTACATCTGACAGGTTTTCTATCTCCTTGTCGCTTAGTTCTTTTTCTGGAGTTTTGACTTGTTATGTCATTTGGGGCATATTTCTTTGTCTGGGTGCACCTGTTATGCTGTAAGGGGTGGAGCCTTAGTTATTTACCAGGATGGGGCAACCCATGTCACCATGTTGTGGCACTGTCTGTGGGGGAGGGGTCAGAGAGGGAACAATGCTGTTGCCTCACTTCTCTTTAGACTCACTTTTCATCACTTCCCTCACTCCCATAAGTGGATTGTGCCCTTTCAGATGCTGATTCCCAAGTGGGTGTGTTTGTGAACATTCTAGGATCCCATGGACCTCTCCAATAGACTTTCTTATGGACTGGGAGTTTTGAGGATAGCCAGAGATTTGAGTCTTTACCTTGCCAGTCAGCCAACCTCCCACCTTACTGGCACAGTATGCTGCCTTGCCATGCATTCTGTCTGCCCGGCTGCCCATCTCCACCCCTCCTATTGGTCCAGATGAATGCTTCTTTAACTCCTTGGTTGTCAGATTTCCATGCAGTTTAATTTGATTTTCTGGCAGTTATGTTTTTTTTTAATTGGTTGTTACCCTTCTTTTGGTTGTGCAAGGAAGTGAAGCATTTCTACCTACGCCTCCACCTTGGCCAGAACTTCTCTGTAGTTTTCTTTTGACATCTTTGCCTGGCCTCATAAAATTAATTGGGAAGTGTTTATCTTCTTTTATATTTTTGATGAGTTTAAAGAATTAGCATTAAAATTGTTTAAACTTTTGGTAGAATTCAGCTGTCTAGGTCTTTTGTGGGGGTAGTTTTTAAGTGATTACTAATTAATCTCTGCACTGTGATAGATCTATTCAGATTATTTCTTCTTGACTCCATTTTGGTAGTTTGTGTCTTTCTAGAAATTTGACAATTTTATCTAAGTTATCCCATTTGTTGGCATACAAATATTCAAAGTATTCCTTTTTATTTCTATAAGGTGAGTGGTAAGATTGCCACTCACTAATTCAGAGTATGCCAAAGTTCACAGCTCAGAGTACATAATCCTTTGTAAGCTTCTAGCTTTTATAAGCTGAAGTATATCACCAACAATGGCTGTTTTATACATAAAAAAGCTAGTGGGAGATAATTACGAGACAAGTGGCATTATAATCACCTCTGTTCTAGGTGGTATTATTTGGGATACAAGCATACTACACCAGCTATAATTTTAAAATCTGTTTGTGGACTTTTGTATTTCTTTCATAAGTTATTTATTCTTATTTTCTGGTTAGTTTCCTATTATGCTGTTTACCTTTTTCATTAAATTTTTTTTGTCTAGCAAACAATGAGCTCGTATCTCATAAATGTATTGCCCAGATACCTTCCCCAGATTTTCACCTCTTAAGCTTGCTTAAGGCAGTATTTTCTTCTATATAGAGCTCTTACTTTTTTATGTGATTATGCTGATCATTGTTTCCATTATTGATTTTG
Source organism: Phyllostomus hastatus (assembly GCF_019186645.2). Taxonomy (NCBI): domain Eukaryota; kingdom Metazoa; phylum Chordata; class Mammalia; order Chiroptera; family Phyllostomidae; genus Phyllostomus; species Phyllostomus hastatus. The sequence continues at coordinate 4,782,421 of NW_025334017.1, read as the reverse complement.
CCCTTAGTATAATCTTTAGAAAAGCCTTCCCATTACTAATACATACATGCATACATACACACTCACACATGTATATATGATATATATGAATATATATATTCACCTACAACCCAAACTATTTCACAAGAAATATAAAGGCCTTCTCTTTCATTAGCATCTTTCTTAGATTCCTCACTTTTATGGGAATGTGTCAGCTGAAATGAGAAACCCAGCACTCGCCTTATAATATAGACTATATTACAGGTGATTTTCTCAGAATGTGTTTTAGTCAGCTCAGGCTGCCATAACAAAAATAACATAGACTGGTATTCAAACAGAAATCTATCACTCACATTTCTGAAGGTAGGAAGTCCAAGATCACCCTAATCTTTTCAGGTTTGCTTTTTCTTGAGGCCTCTATCCTTGGCTTACAGATAATTGATCTCATTGTGTCCTCACATGGTCTTCTTCTGTGCCTGTGCATTCTGGTATCTCTCCCTCTTCTTATAAGAACACCAGTCCTGTTGGATTAGGGATCCACACTTATGACTTTATTTAACCTTAATTACTTCCTAAAAGGCCGTATTTCCAAATATATTCACATTCAGAACTAAGGTTTCAACCTATGTGTACCACAACATGAATTTGGGAGGAACTCCACTGAGACCACAACAGAGCATAAAATGAAACTGACTGTCTTTGAGCATGTATGAAGAGAAAATGAGCACATAACCCTCTGTTCCTCTGGGAATCCAATGAAATAAAATTGGAGAAATATAAAACAAAGAGTATTCTATAATATCAATGAACATGAGAAGGCTCAACAGCATATGAGAAGTTTCAACAAATTGGTGGACCATGTAAATGGATGGAATGTACTGTCAGATGAAGCACAGCAGAGGGAGGAACCAATGGGGATATGCTCTGAGCTGCTGCAAGGGAGTTGGTGATGAATCTGCCTTCGAGAACATGAATGATTCTCCAGACTGAGAGTCAGAAGACCAGACAGAGAGCAGGAGAAAGAAGTGGAGCTAAGAAAGAGAATTTATTCAAAGTCTGGGCACACAAATGTTATAAAGTATCCCTTTCAGTGCCCCAGCTTGCCTACCCACTCAAAGTGTTCAGGAAATCTAGCATTTTTAACTCTGGGGAAAAAAAATCCAGAGGATTATTTGCTAAAAACATGAATACTCTCTGGAGAGTTTTAAAGTTTTTAGTGTAGGTTTTAGCTGCCTAGAGTAAATACCTGATCTCATTTTGGCATGTGAGGATCCCTAAACCTTCTCTTAAATAAGAATGTCAGTCATGGATTACTGCGAATAGGAGAAAACCAAGCAGCAGAGAAGCCAAATTTGAAGAGAAAACAGAAAATTCAGAAAATATAAATATTTTTAATGTATTTCTAGTATATTCAGGACAACCACCTGCCCCCCCCCCAAAAAAAACCAGCATGCCATGAAAGAGAATAATCAGAAAGCACAGAAAGAACTCTTAGGAAAGAAAATCTTGAATGATAATAGTAAAAGCAGAGTTTGTAAAACATAATAGATGACTAAAAACATTATCTCAAAAACATAAACTAAAAGAAAAGAGGTACAAAAGAGTAGTCCAATATAGAAGGTTGGGAGATAAAGTTTAGTAAATATCCCAGGAAATAAAACAAAGACGAGAAAATATAAGAAAATTATTTCTTCAAGCTCAACAACTGAATAATAAATTCAGGAGGACAGATATTACCAATTGAAAGCAACCATGGAATGAGTGGGGAAATATCTATACACCTTGCTATAAAATTTAGATCATCAAGTATAAAGAGAAATTCCTAAAAGCTTCCAAGAGAGTGAACAGGTACTTACCAAAAAAAGCTCAAGATTCAGGCTGATGCCAGAACATCATGTAAAACACTGAATGTGAGAGGAAAATACAGCAAGGCCTTCCACATGCTGATGTAAATTGAGGTTTAACCTAAAACTCTGTACCCAGCCAAACTCTGTGGCAATCACATGTGGGAGCAGAATAAAGACATATTGAGATATGTAAGAACTCAGAGAATGTAACCCCTTCACACCTTTTCTTAGGAAGTTCCTTGAAGATCGAAGAAAATACAAGAAAAAGAAAGAAGGAGGGTTTGATTAACCATTGAGAGAGAGGTTGATCAGTGGAGACAAGTCAGAAGTGAGATGGTTCAGCAGCTCCAGAGAACACACAGGCCAGATGGGGGTAGGAGACAATGGCACTGGGAGAACTCCCCCAGAGAAAGGGGACCCTAAGCAAAAGGACCCCAAACAGCAGGTAACACAACTGCAAGGACGTGAAAATGTAAGGATATTCAATACTACTATTTTATGAACAAAAAATAAAAGTGCATTAGAAATTCTAGGCAAAATCAAAGGCTTTAAAAGAAAATCATGGCCCATTTTAGAAAATTCAAGTGTAGTATTATTTTACATACTTGGAAAAATGAAATTTGGTTGACTATAATGTTAAGAACATTTGTTCTCAAGTGGCTCATGGATCATGACCCATTAAGAAGGACATATAACCCTAGCATACCACTTGGTCTAACAGTGAATTACAATTTAATAATCACAAGGTTATTGATTATCAAGTAAAGCAGGTTACTGAATATAATAGAAAGGTAACAATCTTTACCAACATTTACAATGTAAACAAAAAGATATAATTTACAAAAGAAGAAAGGGGAAAAAAATTTTAAGGTGCCAATATTCATCATATATCAAGGGCATTACATTCTGCTGGAATATGAAAGAGTTTTAGTAGTCTAAGTTTCTAGAGAAAAATAGATGTCAATCAGAGAGGAGTATTATAGTCAGCTAAATTTAAAATTAAAGTTTTAATATTATCTAAAATTTATCAATCAAGAAATAACACTTTATTCAGTGTTATAAAAGTAACCACTGGAAGAAGGAAGCATAGTGCAGTAACTGCCTCTGAGGAATGAGCCTGGAGGGTGGAAAGTCCAGGGAAACATTGTTCTTTGTGTAAAGCTGTTTTCTGCTATGTGATACTTTACCATATGCATATATTATTCTGATAGACCTTTTAAAAATATTGACCAAAAGCCATTGAAAAAAGCCATGTTTGTGTAAGATTGCCAAAGGACAGACAATCTGACTCTTGTTTTATACATATCCTTGGACTGAAGCCAGAGTGTCCTCGTGTTGGATACTTGGGCTGTATCGCTTAGATTCTCCACCCAGAAACTTGCTCACTGGTTAAGCATTATCACATGGATCTCTATTGAGATCCTCTTCTCTATAAGAAGCAGCCCTGAGTAACTTGTTGTATTTACTGGGTGGGCATATATTTTTTCCATATGGATATTTTCAAATACCTTGCTCTGTCCATTGCACCTACCCTCCTATCCTCCTAATGAACCACCCCACCCTCCAAAAAAAACATTTTCTTTGGACTTCATGCCAAAAACAAATGTGCCTCTCCTAAGCATTCATTAGTTCTTATGATTACTGATTTGACTAAAACACTGCATTTCCTTCTCTGTGTCGTCTCAAAATCTGGTAAGGGAACCACTTCTAGATCCCTAAAACAGAGATAGTTTAAACTCATTTTCCCTAACTTGGGTCTCTCTTTGTCCAAATTTACCAGTACTCAGTTCATTATCTTTACTTGTTTAACCTCATGCATGTCTGTAAACTGCTGTAAATCCTTTTAGAAACAGATGGAAGTAAGGGAGAAGAAATGGAAAGAAATTTAGTGCCTAGATTGACTAAGGTTCTTAAAAAGCCCTTAACACATTCAGGAAATTATTTACGAAGAGGTAATAAAAATAATCTACTCTTTATGCTAATTCAGAAATATTTCCTTGATTCATATAGAAGCTTTATTAACTCCATCAATTAAGATGGTGTCATGATTCTAATACATTAAAAAATAAACTTTTATAGTGGAAAAAAGTCTCAAGGGGGAAAAAAGACAGGAATAAGTAATTCATGGCCCACGGATGGTTTTTAGACACCCACAAATTCTCTGAAACTATAGGCAAAATTTTGAGATTACATACATTTTCCTAGTGAGAGAGTTCACAATTTTCATTAGAATTTCAAAAGGGTTTTAAAAAAAATAGATTAAAGATTACTTTAAAAGTCCAACCCCACTGTATATGCTCTTATTCAGTAAGGAGTTTAAAATAACTTCTTCCTATATATATTTTCAAGAATGTATTCATAACTAAAAATCCCCTTTGTAGCTCTTCAATCAAAAGCTTAATTCTAATATCCTAGAACTTTCCATAAAAAAATACAAGTTCAGGGAAATGCAAATTAAAACAACAATGAAAGAACACTCTACACCTGTGAAAACAGCCAAATTCAGAACACTGACCATACCAAATGCTAATGAGGATTTGGAAGAACAACTCTCCTTCATTGCTTTTGGGAATACAAAATGGTACAACCACTTTGGAAGACAGGCTGTCCCTTGCAAAACTGAACATACTCTTTTTTTAAATATATTTTATTTGATTATGCTATTACAGTTGTCCCATTTTTTTCTCCCCTTTATTCCCCTCCACCCTGCAACACTCCCCCCCCCCAGTAAAAATATCCTGCATGATTCCATAATGATGGCTATATGTCCTCACACATTTGTCCAAACCAACAGAATGTACAACACCAAAAATGAATCGTAATGCAAACTATGAACTTTGGGTGATTATTATGCATCAATGTAAGATCATCAATTAGAGCAAATACACTACTGTGGTGCAAGATGTTGATAGGGAGGTTATATATGTATGTGCAGTGTCCAGGGGTCTATGAGAAATCTCGGTACTGCCCTCTCAATTTTTCAGTGAACATTAAACTGCTATAAAATAAAATAAAATCTCAATTAAAAGGAAACAAACTATAAATTATGAACTCAGCAATTAGTTTTTTAATTGATTTTACAAATAACACCTTTTTCTGATTATACATGTCCATTGGTTCATGAAGAAAATAAATCATATTACCAATTAACTGTTAATTTCAGAGAAATATCCTTCCAGTCTTTTTTCTCATCTAGCACAGAGTTTTTAAACCTTACAAAATGTATACATTTATGATGAAGAAGTATCTGATTTTCTTTGTAAAACAAAAATACCATAAACTGTAGCTCAGAGAAGGTCTCCTGGAACAGCAAGTCACGAAAGGGCTGTGGCGTTGAAAGACTGCAGGATGTGCTGCTCTCTGCTCAGATCCACCACTTCCATGTCAAACAGCCATGGCAGCTGGAGGAAGAACTTCACCTCCCCTAGTCTTCATTTTCTTACCTGCACGTTAAGGATCATAATAATTACTATTAATATCTCCTTCATCTACTTTTCTAGCTTGTTATGATCTGATGAGAAAATATAAGTTGAAATGCTTTGTAACCTCTAAATAGCTTATGTAGATTTATCTATTCATTCCAAAAATGTTGCTATTTTCCAAGATATTTTCAATTTCCTCTTTTAGAATTGCCCAGAGAAGTTTATTTACAAGTTGTATAGAAAGAGACAACTCGTTAGTTAATGGTTCAGTTTTGCCTTTGACCTGAGTATGACTCAGCTTGATTGTCTGTTTTATCCACCATTTCTCCTCTGCCCGTCTCCAAAAATCTAACCTATTTCTGAAGATGGACTATTTTGCAACCGTAAAAATATAATTAACTGTCTATATTCTCTGAAGTAAAAAAAAAACACAATTTTATTTATTTTTTAAATATTTTTCAAAATCTGCAATTTTAGAAAAACCCTTCTAAGTGTTTAACTTTCCAAAGTTGTACCTTTAAAAAGGAAAACACTCATTTTGATATGCATCTAGATTTGTTTTTGCTTCTTTTTAAAGTTTTTCACTCTGTTTTCTGGTCACATCATGATATAGACTGATTTACCATTATAACCCTCATATGTTTTTTTCTTTTGAATATCAGTACTTAAGTTTTACTTTAAAACTTGCATGAAATTACAAAGAGAAAGGCATGAGAAAACAGGAAAGGCACAGGAACTACACTTAAAATGGTTAAGATAGTAAATTTTATATTACATGTTTCCCCCCCATAAAAGACAAATAAATAAACAAAAAAGAAAAACAAGGAGACTTCGATTATAAGGTAAACGATCAATTGTGAACACAAGTCACTGAGCTCTTTCGACCAATGTTTCATCACCAAATAATAAAAAGTCGTGAGAGGGAAGGGCTAACAATCGGTCATATTGCCCCACTCCAATGTGCCATTTCTCAAAAGCAACAGTAACATGAGCTAAAACATAACAGAAAACCAAAGCCCTTTCTCCACCTTCCCATTATTCCAAACATTTAGCCAAATTTAGCAAACAATAAGAACATAAAATGCATCCTTTAGAACATGTTTTATAGTCACAGGAGGAAGAATGACCACTTGCTAGAATGGTTGTGACCTGCCTCCCGAAACTCTTCTGTCCTTTTCCTGACAGTCACAAGTTGAATAATCATTCCTAATTTGTAAAGCTGGACACCATTCTGTTGCATTCTGTTGCGAACATATAGCTTCCATTATTTTGCTTTGATGGTCAGGTTTTAGCAATCACCGTGAGATGAAATGGATGCAGATGCTACAGATGGATGTGTCATAATAGCTTTAAACCACCAGAAGGAGCTCTAAAACAGATTACTGGGAAATAGTAGGCGTGCTGGCAAAGAGGGGGAAATATAATATTGTCTACAGATGGAGAGTTTAAACCACATTAAAACTTAATAAAGAATCACAAAGTGGCTGAGGGAATTATAACACTAAAAAGACTTCAGAAGACAAAGTACAAGTGCCTAAAGGCATTAGGTTAGTACTGTATTTTTGTGTATTTTTTTAAGAGGAAAAAAATACACAAGAAATATTGATTCAATTAGAGAAGCCAAACAATCCAGGAGATTGTAAATGAGAATAAATTCACAGAGAGTAAATTCAGCCTCTCCATCTGCCAAAATATTCTTTTCAGTGGAGTCAGCCTTATGTGTGAGCTTCAGAGGATAATTTGAAAGATGCTGAAAGTTTCCCTTAATCGGAAATTTCTTCTGATTAACCTCTTTACCTGAAATTCTTAAACGCATATCCCATCTTAAGAACTTTAATTATGGCTTAATATTCTTAACATCTTCAACTGAGTTAAGGCTTTACCTCATTTAGTTGGCTGATGCTGATTATTGGCAGAATTTAGCTTAAAGAGTATAATTCTTTACCATCCATCATCATATGATAGGAAGGCAAGGTTTTGAGGGTCAAGTTAATAGTTTTTCACCTGGGGAGAAGGTCAGATGTACAAAGCCACTGGACTATTTTATTGGGAAATCTGCCAGGACCACGGGCATCTAGGAAAAGAAAACAATTTCAACTACAAAGTAACAGCAAAGAAGAACAGAGTAAAAAACTCCCTGTGTTCATTTACTAGGGTGCTGTAACAAAAGCACCACAAACTGGGTGGCTTAACCAACAGAAATTTATTTTCCCACAATTCAGGAAGCAAAAAGTTCAAGATCAAAATATCAGCAGGGGTGGTTTCTTCTGAGACCTTCTTCTTTCCTCTTATGCTTGTAGATGGCTGCCTTCTCCCTGTTTTCACATTTACATTTCTGGGTCCTAATTGCATCTTCTTACAAGGGCACCTCTTCTCATAAGGCCTACCCTAATGCCCTCATTTTAACTTAATGACCTCTGTAAAGACCCTATCACCAAATACATTCACATTCTAAAGTGTTGAGGGCTAGAATCTCAACATATGAATTTGAGGGGGACACCATTCAGCCTATAACTTCCTTTCTCCCCAACATTGCCCATACTTCTTAAAATTCTGCAGTGCAGCCCTGTCTGGTGTGGCTCAGTGGGTTGGGCATCATCCTGTAAACCAAAAGGTCACCTGTTCTATGCCCAGTCAGGGCACATGCCTGGGTTGCAGGCCAGGTCCCCAGTTGGGGGTGTATGAGAGGCAACTGATGGAAAATGGATGTTTCTCCCCCTCTCTTTCTCCCTCCCTTCCACTCTTTCCAAAAATAAATAAAACCTTAGGAAAAAATCTGCAGTGCAGTGGGGTGGCTGTTAGACAATGGAGAGAGTCTGAGTTCTGGAGTCAGGCCTATATTAAGATGCCAGCTTTAATCATTTCCTAGCAGTGCGACCTAGAGAAATTATTTAGCCTCCTTGCCTTGGTTTCCCCATTTATGAAATAGCAGTAGAAGTACCTTCCTTACTTGGCAAGGTGGAAGTGGAAAAGAGATGATAAATGGGAAGTACAGACACCATGTTTCTCAAGCATAAGCTGAAGCCTTTCCAAGGCCTCCATTGGCCTGGTGAGATGAACCCGGGCCCTCACACAGCCAACAAGGCCCTGTGTGACATGGGTCTCCCATTTTTCACCTGCCGAGCCTTGCCGAGGTGAAGGAGGCCTGAGCCATGTAGAATTTTTGATGCCTCTGACAGAAAAGAAACCCCCAAAAATGATAAAATAAGGAATCAAAAACTACAGGATATTTTTAAATGTTTACTTAATAAACCAATCATTTAAACCTGCACATATACTGTGACTGCAAATACAACCTCGATTAGAGATAAGATAAAGAGTTAAATTTGAGGCGCTCACAAACCCAAGACCAGAGCCGCACTCTGAAGCACATCACAGAGTCTGCGCTCCTGCCACTCTCGTTGGATCTTGCTCTTCCCGGCCGCAGGCTCCCCCCTCACCTTACCAGACAATTATTCACGTCCAGACTCCAATGGTGCTTCCTTAGGGAACGATTCCCCCACCCCAAGCCTCAACAATGTGAGTGTGTCACACAGACAGACAGCAACTTCAGTCAGGCCACACGATCTCAGAGGACTCTGTACTTAATCTTTTTAGCAGTGACCACACTTGTAATGAAATAATCACTACATAATTGGTTGTTTAATCTCTGCCTCTCCAGCTAGAAGCTAGGCAAACAGAAACCTGGTCCATCCTACTCAACCCTCTCTCCCCAGAGTCCAACAAGGGCCTTGCCCACGCGTGAGGTTCACGGCTACATTTGAGTGGATCGGTAAGTGAATTAAAAGGCGAATGTGGTTGTTCAGGATTCGGTCCTCTGTATATAGACTTTTGATGTTTTCATCTAATATCAAGATATAGGTACTTAAAAAAATCCCTGCAAATCTCCAAAGTTTGAAATATCCTTATTATATATACTTACTCCCACCCTTTACTGTAAGAACAGGTTGTTATGATAAATGGAGTGAGAGATATCACCAACAATACAGATGGTGTGGCTTTTTAGTCACTAATGATGAAAGCTTTTGAAAATTATATCATTCAAAGAATGTCATCTTCTACCATCTGTTAGATGATAAAATGTGTTGATGAAAAAAAAAATTTCCTGATACTGTACTCTTTTGTTCGTTTAATTTTCACAGTGGCAAACTTGAGTAGCAGGAAGATAAATATATATATATATATATATATAGATAGATAGATAGATAGATAGATAGATAGATCTATATATATATATATAATTTTTTGTCCATTTTTTATGACAAAAATCTACTTATGAATAAAGAAACAGAGACCAAGCTGCAGGAGATAAAACTGCACAGAACAGTCTTTTACTCTGGTTCTCAGAACCCACCATTCGGTCTGTAGGAGGAATGTCTTTCCCCTTTAATTTTTCTCCCAGGTAAATCACATGGATGACCTGAGAGCCCACCAGAGCCCAAAACTGCCCACCCCTGTTCTGCAGCAATTCTTGTGTTAATGAGTATCAATTAATGATAATAATGGAAGCAAAATGCAAGTAATTACATAGTGCTCAATTGCTCAAATTTAAATCCACTAAAATTAGAAATCAAGAAACTGGGATATTACCGACATTAGGAAGAGTAGAGAGTATGGCATCTGCAGCTAGCCTCGGGAAAGAAGATGAAGGGAAGGATTCAAGACCTAGGTGACCTATTTATTGAACAAATGTCGACTCCATGTCCACTGTACACTGGGCACTGTCCTAGGAGTGGCAGAAAAAGCATGGCCCTACTGCCGCAGACCACACACCACACTGGAGATGCACAGGAGCATCTCTGGAGCAATCTCAGGGCTGTCTCCCAGCTACCACCCAGGACAGTCAGGTCACCCCAACTCGTGCCTTTCCTCTATGTGCCTTCTAGGTAGCTCAGAAGTTTGCCATGGCTAGTGATATTTTCCTAATATTGTCCTAAATAGAATCAATATATCCTTCCTGCAAATTTGCACATCATCCTGTTTTTTTTATCTTGTTTAATGGTATCATCATCTACTCTGGTACATGCTGTAGTGATTTTGACTCCTTTCTTTTCAGCCTCCATTTTTCATGAGTTATCTTTTTAAAGTAAAGAATTGATCATTTACTTGATTCTGCTTTCCAAACCAAAACTGTGTCCAGGCTCTGCACAGCCAATCGCATCCACCCTAAACTCATGCTCATGCCTGCACCAATGCTCACAAGCCCTGCTCTCACCTTGACATCTCCTGTATTCGGCCTCTCACCTCTGTGAACTTCTCCCTGTTTCCCAACAGGCCATGATCTTTCATAGTCTGTCTTTTTAATCTTCCTCTGCGTTCCCTCTGTCTGAGATACCTTTCTTTCCCTCTTTAGTCGGAGAAACCCAATTTATGTAAAGGCCTAACATCTCCTTGAATTACTTGGCAGAAGGAAATTGCTGCTTCCTCTGGGCTCCCACCGCCCTTTGTTCATATCTCTATTGTTGCACTTATCTTGTTGGCTCATTTAATTGTGTGCGTGTCTACATACTCTGCTAGATGATAAGTTATTTGAAGACAAGCAGCCATTTTATTCTTATCTCCACCTTTCCAATGTCTGGCGTAGGGCTCAGCATAATGCATAGCACAGAGTAAGTATTCCACAATGATTCTTGAATTGAGTCCATTGTTTTCATGGATATTTAAGTTGTTTAAATTGATGGAGGTTTGGGATATTTGTGCCAGCTCTCTTACAGATGGCTAAGGTTAATTCTCTCTAGGTAGCAGGAAATTACAAATCCTTTTAACTGGCTGAACAGTAGTAACACCTGTATAAATACTTGTTTATATTGGGGTTCTTTGGTTGCAAGGCAAAAACTGGATGTTTATGTTCTGGTTACCTTACGTAAAAAGAGAGCTTTCTGCAAAGATACCAAGAGTACAGAGAATCAATGGGCAATCTGGAGAAGCAGGGTTTTTTATGGTCTGTAATCAGGTAACTCCAGGGACTGGCAAACAGGAGCAGCAGGAATGAAGTGGCAGCAAGAACAGCTTTCCCTGGTTAGTGACACTAGAATAAATCGATTCTCAGTCTCCAACACTCAAGATTTAAATTTCATGGAAAATCCATCAAGCTTGGATTATATGTCAAGCCATTAGCTTGGCCAGGCAAGAACATTCAACTAAAGAAATGTTCTACCAGATTTTAATGTCAATGAGCAATAAGATAGTTCTCAAAAGAAAACTAGTATGAGAAAGAGGCAAGGGCTACTGGTTACCAAAAGGCCACAAACGTCATCTACACTTGTGTCCTAAAATTGACTCTAACTCAACACTACAACAGTTGTTACAATGAAATCATTATAAAGCAATTTTTTAAAATCTATAGCCTTTCACTCAGAGAGAATAAACTCCTTAACCCAATTTTTTTAAAGAAAGCTTTTATATATTTTTTAAACTAGTAATTTATGAGACACTAGATGGGCTGTGACAGGACTTAAGTGAGTGAGTAGTAAAACAAATGGCCAGTGGTACAGCGACATCAGTAAGTTCTAACCATCATCATCCATCTGGATCACCATCGGGTCATTATCGCCGTGGCAGTGCGGGTGTAGCAATGGAGCACTTCAACAGTCCTTTCAGGCCAGCGCTGTGTTACAGCCCATTTAGCTCCTGTGTGCAGCCAGCGGATCCTGAGTGTTGAGGGAATCATTGGCTCAATTAACTAGCATTAAAATACTGTACCTCTAGCATCATAAACGGGAAAACATGATCATTTACTCTGGAAAATATCTGAGACAATTTCCCTGCTGGGTAGAGAGAGAAAATTAAATTACACAAAATAAATTCTCTGTTCTCCATATGTGAACTATCCACATTACAAATTGTCAGTTCAAGAGCTGCTATTTGTCACCATAGCCATAGCCATGACCCAGCTGCTCTGTGATATGCAACTGAGAAATTACATGGAATATATATATAATGTATATAATATAATATAATATAATGTATATGTATATATATTCCCCCTCTTGTTATTTACATTTACATTGACCATATACTTTATGAAAACTACAGGATTAAAGAATGTTTCTTAAACTGGAGGTTTTATTTTAGCTGACTTATTATTCTTGTTGTTTCAAATATCCTTTTGGCCAAGTTGGAAATTCTAGTCTTTCCATGATCTATAGTCCTGTTCACCACCAAGTTTCTTAGCCACTAGTTTCTCTAGAATAGCTCCAAAATGCTTATCTTCTTGTATCAATTTCCATTCATTTTTCTTCTCCTTGTAATAAAGTACTGTTTTTCTCTTGTAGCAAAAGACCAAAATGTCTTTCATATTTCTGTATTTTTTATTATTTGTAGGGTAAGAAAATCTCATTTATATTAAAGTAGTTCACTTATGATTCTCTTTATTGCAACAACCAAAAATTTTAGCAAGCATGTGGCTAACTGGAACTGTTCTTAGAACTGGGATATTTTTAATCCTCCCTGAAATGACAGGCATGTCAAACAAGACATCTCTGGCTAACAATTTTTACCATCTGTCAGAAGCTGCTAGATTCTACAACTTCCTGATGGTTTGGGTTTTTAGCAGTTCTCAAATTTTTTGATCTTGCAAACTTATCACACTCTTAAAAATAATTGAGGACTTTGTTTATAAGGTTTAATATCTATTGATATTTATAATATCAGAAATCAATTGTAAGACCTTTTTAAAGTATTTTAAAATTACAATAAACCCATGACCTCTTAAATAAATTATTTGCATACAAAATGTGTGTAAAATAAAATTAATTAAATAATACTCTAATAACAATATATGGTGTCAGATGGGTGCTAGATATGGGCAATTACTTTGTAAGTTATATAAATGTCTAATCACTATGTTGTACATCTGAAACCAATATAATATTGACATCAACTGTAATTGAAACTTTTTCTAATTATTAAAAAATAAATTAAATAAATTATAAAAATGTTATTTTATTTGGGGCTATTTCTTTTTTATGTTTTGTTTAGTAGAAGAAAATTGGATTCTTATAATCTGCTTGTGCACTTAATCCATTGTGATATGTTATTTGGTTGAAATACCATATTTTTGCCATGTAGAATGTGCACTTTTGCCCAAATTTTTGAGGAAAAAATAAAGATGCTCAGTATACATGGATGGTACAAAGAAGGTGCATTATACATGGCTAGTGCTAAACCATGGTGCATATTATACATGGGAAAATATGGTATATAAAGAAAATCTGATCTCATGGGAATATGTAGTCAGAGAAGGGAGGAGCATTTAATAGCCTTCTTATATAATTTGAATTTTTTTTGGTACTACACTGTAATTCAACAAATGAACAAAATGGTAACTTCTGAAAGGATGGTTGATATGGGATGGTTTCCCAAACCATATCATATTAGTGAACTCTTCTTCCTCTGCTACATGAAAACTCATCAACCTGTATGCATATATCTTTAACCCTTGTGTGATTTTGTAATGCCCAAATGTTAATAAATTCCATTATTACCACGTCAAGAAAAACCACACTTGCTAACATCCTCACTGATTTCATCAAACACATTTTTTTGAATATTAGGAAACTGTCAGGGTCCTGGTAGTATATAAAGGTTTTTAAAAGTTTAATGTTTGCCTCACAAGAAATGAACAAACAAAAGAAATAAACAAAGTCCTAGATACAGACAATGGAGTGGTGATTGGCAGAGGGGAATTGAGGTGCAAAGAGGACGAAGAAGCTAAAGTGGGTCAAATACATGGTGACAGAAGGAGACTAGACTTTGGGTGGCAACCACACAATGCAACCTGTGAATTATGCATTACAGAATTGTACACTAAATGATCTTATAAACCAATGTCACCTCAATACATTTAATTTAAAAATTTTTAGCTTCATAGATGTGTGTGTGTGTGTGTGTGTGTGTTGCTACCTCAGAGTACTGAGAAAGAGGATTTCTTCGTGATTGGAAAGCTTGCTCCCTATGATTCCTGGTATGAATGGCCTTTGAGAAAGATCATTCTGCAGGCAAACCATTTCTTCCTTTGACCACTTCTATGTTTTGCCAAACATTTTGTTAATAAACAAAGTGATATATAGTCACTATAGGAAAATCAAAAATTAAGCAAATAGATAGATAGGAAAGAAAGAATCCATGATCTCATTAAAAAAGATAACACTGTTAACATTTTGGTGTATACCATGTCTTCTTTTTTTCTATTTTAAGTAGTCATTAGATCTATCTAGAAAAAAATCAGAAATAATTCATGCTATAAAGTTATTTCCCCCATTTTCATTTAAGTTAAAAACTACTGAGCCATGTTTTCTTTCTTTTTTTTCTTTCTGGAAAGTGGTTCCATTACCTTTTCAACACCATCATGTATTAGCTTCCTGTGGCTGCTGTATCAAAGTACCATAAACTAAGTGACTTAAAACAACACAATGATTATCTCACCATTGTGTACGGTCTCTCTAAGCTAAAATCAAGATGTCAGCAGAGCTCTGTTCCTTTCTGAAGGTTCTGTGGGATAATGTGTTTTCTTGCCTTTTTCAGCTTGTAAGGGTCACCTCCATTCCTTGGTCCTGGGCCTCATTCCTCCAGGTTCAAAGCCAGTAAGGATGGCTCGAGCCATCATTCCACCATCTCTCTGCATCTCTCTTCCACTGTCACTCCTCCCTTTGACCATAGCTAGGAAAGGCCCCATGTGATTAGACTGGGCACACAATTAATCAAAAATTAAATCCAGGATAATTTTGCCATCTCAAGGTCCTTAGAGATCTTCCAAATCTCTTTTTTCATGTAAGGTACCTATTCACAAGGTTTGAGAATTAAGGTGTGGACATATTTGGAGAGCTTTATTTTGCCTTTCACAATTATTAGTAGCATTCTAAGAAGGACTCATTAATTTCAGAGGCAATTTATACTATTTTGGAATGCTGGAAATATCGATACCATAATTTTGGTGGTAGTAACATGACTATATATACATTTGTCAAAACTCATCCAATGGAAAACTTAAAATTGATCAATTTCCTTGTATGTAAATTATACCTCAATAAACTTGATTGAAAATGGATTTACAAATTTACAAATATTATAAATGGTTACTAAGAGAAACTAAGGAAAAGAAAACTGTAAGATTAATGGCGGAAACACTGAGCTTGCCTTTTCCACTCCCACACTCCTTTCTTTGAGGCCACTGCTTTCAAGGAAGATTTCAAGAGAAGAATTCTCAAAGAGCTCTTGCATGTGAGTATATTGAGACTAACTTTGGTTATGTGGACAGGAGTGGAATATTTTGCTTTCTTGCCTTGAGATCCCTTAGAGATTTACTACGAGTAGTTGAGGACTTCTGCTTCTTACCAGATTTTCTTTAAAGGCCTCAGAATTGCCACTAGCAATGGATAACTGCAAAGAATGTGGACTCTTGAGTCAAGCAACCATGAAATCAAATTCTATCACTGTCACTTACTAATCGGTGGTATTGGACAGATTATTAAACTGCACTAAGCCTTAGTGGTTCTCTTCCAAAGAATTATAATGATAAAACAATCTTAGAGCTTTGCCAGTAAGTCAAGTAGTTCCTAAGGAGTGGCAGATGACAGCTGCTGGATGTCCCCAGATTTGGCTGGTATGGAGACAGTGAGCCCTCAAGTCCCAAGGGAGCAATGAGGAGGGTCCCAGGTTGATATTGCACATTCTGTGGTTCTTTGTCACAGGGGAAGAATACCAAGTTCAGGAAACCCCCTACCTTACACAGTGGCTGCTGGCAAACCTGTCCACTCTGTTCTCTGGAGAGAAATATTATCTTTCTTATTATGAGACGTTAGCAAATCTTCCCTGGCAGGAAATGGTGAGTCCTCTATCTTTACTATCCTGGAAAGTAAATCTGAGTGCAATTGATTAAAGATGTCTAGGCATGGAGAAATGTGAGAGATTCATGGAGAATTTTCTCCCAAAACGACTGAGGAATAAAATGAATGCTAAGTATTGAGCTTAGAGATTGCTACAAAGTAACTACATAATAAATTCAGATAGCAGTAATGGTGACAATTATGATGATGATATCACAGTGAAACAAACAGCATCTTTTCTTGAAACCTGGCGCCATCGTTCCTTTTAGCAAAAGCACTGTATTTATTGGGGAAATATACTGGTAAGTTCTCCCAATAAAATATGAACCCACAATGGTGTGTGTATTTGAGATACCCAGGCTGAAGGGGATGGAACTGTTCCCTTTGAGACTTGGGATGGAATTTGTTGTTCCTTTATAATTCTGACCCCCAAGCAGATGAGAACCGAAAGCCCACCGCTTCATTTACTGTTTCTAGGAGGCAATAAAATCTACTGACTCCAAGATTGGGCTTTGCATCCAAAATGAGGATTCAGTCCCAGCTCTTCCATTTAGTAGATGTGACCTTGTGCTTCAATTTTCTCACCTAAAAAGTGGGGATAATAGTACTGCCCCATATAGCTGTTATGAAGACAAAATGAACTAATATACACAAAAAATTTAAACTAGCACTTAATAAATGATAGCTGCAGTGGTAGCATTAGCTGAAGTGTCCCAGTACGGGAATTGTAAGAAAACAGCCCTTGAAAGAAAAAAATACAAAAGGACACCAATCAATGTGTTTGGAGAAAATAAGAGAGCTGAAAGCATTGTTTTTTACTGTGGCCAAGGGTAAGGAAAAACAAACCTCAAGGGATTAAATGTGTTGCTGGGAGTCATAAAACAAAGGAAACCAATCTGAATTCCTGGCACCACAGCAAAAGAGACAGTGGAGACCAGGATGCAGGGCCAGGGAAATGACCCTGGGTCAGTAGTGGCACTTTGACAGTGGCTCACCTGGAACAGTAAACAGAAATAAAAAGCTTAAAGAAACACATGCAGTGCTTTCCTAGCCCAGAAATTGACTAGAGAAAAATAAAGAAAGAGAACTTATTCAGATGTGCCCTCAAATGCTGTTTATGTACTCCTTCTGCTTAAAAAAGTGAGTAACAAATGCTACTTACTTTCCATTTACAATAATAATATGTATATCCTTTGGAAAATATATGGAAGTATAAAGAAAACAAAAACCATCCATAATCTCACCCCTCAAACTATCATGAACACTTGCTGTATTTTTTCTAGTACACTTAAAATATATTGGTATTACAGAAAATATATTACTTCCTGATTTTTCACTATTATACTTACTTTACTAGGTAATAAGTCTTCCTCAGAAATGGGGTTTTAGATGGCCACATAATATTCTGTTGAACACATACCCAACAATTTACTTAACCACTGACCTCTTTGTAGACGTTTAGACTATTGATTGTTTTCACCAGTTAAAAATAAAACTGTCATGAATGTTTATACACATAAAAATCTTTGTGCAGCTGAGTATTCCCCTAGGAATAAACTCCCAGATGTGAACTCAGTGGGCCTTTCCATCTATTTAAATTGCCCCCCCCCCAAGAGCTGGCCCCCATGTGCACTTGTCTCCCCAACTCTGCGTTCAGTGACATCGTGTCGGTGCCTTGAAGTTGCCTGTGATGAGAGTGTTTACACCATAGAAATTGGCAAAACTCTCAAATCAGCCTGTTTTCTCCCAGCCTTCTGGTTGCTAAACCTGTGGGAAAACGTACCACATTTTCCTTCTATCAGTAGTGTTTAAGAATGCCTTCTCACCTCAGCCCTGGATGCTGCCGTTAACAGCACTGCTTATTTGCTAGTTTCATATCCGAAATAACATCTCATTTTGTTTTAATTTTATTTATTTACTAATGAAATTGACATTTCTTGTCCTAAAGGCTATAATATATAGTTTAAAATCATTGTTTTATTTATCATTTCCTGCTTACTATCTAATCTAATCTATGCTAATTTCTGATGGGCACCTGTGCCTAGTCAATATTTCCTGGGTTTATTATGAGGGAGAAGACCCTACATGAGGGATGACTCTGGCAATTACAGTCATTTTTCACTCCTGCAGGGAAGACAAACTGTGCAGATGACAGATAACAGGTGCCCTCTGACAATGTATATCACCTGAGGAGAAAACTGATGCACACATGTTATGTAATTCCTGAGGCACATTGTGATTCTGCAACTAGACATAAAAATCAGTATTTCAGAGACAATGTTAATTGTGTGGGAAAAATCATTTAACATTTTTAAATATTTAGTTTATAAAAACTGCCAGGAAAAGAAATGTTAGATATTCTTCCACTAACCTTCACATTAATTCAACAGCCTAGATAGGTATGAAGGAAGAAGAAGAGGCACACACCGACACTGCCAACCAGAGGAAACTCCAGGGGCTGCATGTAGTGTCTACTGCCAGTGGCCTACCTAGCATCTTATTACTCTCCCACGGCCTGGCTGTTCTCACACACATATTTTGAATTGTTTTTCCTCCCTTTCTTCACTTGGCCCATGTGCTCCCTCTCACCTTCAGTTTTAGTGATGGCCCTGGTCTAGATCTCATAGAACAGGGGTGTCAAACTCATTTTCACCAGGGGCCACATCAGCCTCCTGGTTGCCTTCAAAGGGCCAAATGTGATTTTAGGACTGTATAAATGTAACTACTCCTTAACAGTTAAGCGAGGGCTTGGTGCTGCCGCCAGGTAGAAACAAGGTGAAGGGCTGGATCCGGCCCATGGGCCTTGTGTTTGCCACCTGTGCCATGGAACATTCCATTTCCCTCACCAAAGTCTTTGATTCAAGGTGGTTGTGTAATCTAGGAGGTCCCTTGAAGGCAAACCCCCGTATTCTTGCTGGGCATGCTGGGCTAGATGTGGTCTGTCACTCTGAAGGGGAAAGCATGCAGCTAATTTGCTACCACAGCCACCAATGAGCCCTGTGTGGCAGGGACCAGACTCACCACGCAGCTGATGATGCTGAAGACATAACAGAGACTAATGGAAACTGTGTCTCTGATGAAATTGTTGAGCTACTGGCTCAAAGAACCCTGAAGCCCATTATGCCTCTGATTTCCAGGTACCTAAGCTGAAAATTCTCTTTGTAATTAAGCAATAAATGAAAGGGAAAAGAGCTGGTAACAGTTGTTATCTAACTTTCAAAGCTGTCCATATGGGTCATGAGTATCTCTCAGGTTAGTTACCCAGTCCAATTTAACATTTTAAATCAGATGACATCACTCCCTTGTTCCTAATCCTCCATGGCTTCTGTCACACATTGTTAACAATGGCAATGTTGTTGTGATAATAATAAGAATAGTCATCATGAGTAGCCCAGCGCCCTCCATGGATCCTTGTGCTCTGGCCCCTGCTGTCTCCGTGCTACCTCCCTGAGTGCGCTCTTGCTACTCTGTACAGCTCCTGTCTCAGTGCTGTTTCACTCACTACTCCTTCTGTCTGGAACACCGTTTCCCAACTCCAGTTCCATTCATTTATCAGCTCAAATATTAACTACCTTCTAATGTAATCTATACTAATTTCTGATAGCATTACCTACCTCTTTCACACTCTACCCCTTACTCTGCTCCTTTTTTCTTCACAGTACTTATCTCTGCCTGCATTTATATCACTTGCTTTTTAAACCTGTCAGTCTCACCAGATTGTAAGTTCCATAAGGGCAAATCTTTATTTTATTCACGACTTTGTCTCCAGCACCTGGAACATTTCCATCATAGAATAAACACCCAATAATTATTTATGGGAGAAAAATAAAGAAGAAAGTAATAAAATCAAAAAGTGATCTTAAGAAAAACTATCAATGTAGAATCCTTGACCATTTTTTATTTTACTAATGGGTACACACCATTCCCTGTCTCCTTCTGCCTGGCTGCTTTCCACCATCCTGCCCACAAGATTTAAATACTTGTTTTCTCAGCTTCCACTGCTGCTACGGGCTTGCCTATATTAATAGTTCTGGCCAGTGAGACGTAGTGGGAGTCTGGAGTATGTTTCTGGGAGTGCTTTTGGTTGCCTGGTAAAAGGTACAAACAAAGTTGACTCTTTTCTCCTTATTTCTGCACAGAAGCCAGACTTGATCATGGTGGTGAAGAAGTACTCTTGTGACCATTGGCTACAAGCCTAAGAGAAATGTCAGAGCATACTACTGAGCTGTTCAAACACAGCCAGTGAGAAAGGGAACCCAACTGTTGACTGAGTTTGCTGTTACTTACAGTGCAATAAATCATAACAGACACAGTGGTGACAAAAGAAAGTGCAAAATCAAACAGATATTTATTAAGCAACCGCTAAGTGCAAGACACTGTGGTGAGAGGTAGTGTTGATATTAAGACCAGCAAGTTCCTGGTCCAAGGAGTTTCCAACCTAGATGGGGAGACAGGCCCTAATGTCAGGTAGAATGGGATCACTGTTAGAATCATGTGACTGTGAGCTTTGTGGTCTCTACCCACCATGGTGTCTGACATGTTGGTGTAAAATAAACATGTACTGAGTAAATGAATATGAGATGACTTCCATCTGGGTACATGGGGGAGGACTCCAAAGTCTTGAGTGGCAACTTTAAATACGGGTATTATTTCAACAGGGAGAAATGGCTGGAGAAAGGTACAAACGCATTTCAAGCAGAGAGAACAGGAAGGCCTAAAGACATAACAGATGGAAGTTGTAACGTATAAGAGAATGTGATTGTCTTTTTTTTCCAGGTAAAAAAAAAGGTATGTTGCCACTTTAAACATAAAAGGTGATAATTAACTGTTTCTGTCTTTATAAGATTTTAAACATTAGTTTAAACATCATTCAGAAATATGCAACAGTTAAAAATGTTTATTTTACAAACAGAATAAAGTAAAGAGCATTGATACCTAGTGATTGACACCTAGCAAATGGGAGACACATAACTATCCTCATCTGCAGTCAAATGCAATTTTTAAAAACTGACTACAAGGTTCTTTGAAGTTTTTAGGGCTTAGTGTCTGTAAATGAAAATAAAAACATCACTGAGAGCTCAAAGACATGTTTTATGATTACAAAGTAGCTCTGAATGAAAATTGGTTCAAGAGAACAAAGCTCTGACTTTTAAGAATTGGGGGGAGGGAGGGAGATGGGAGGTGGTGAGGTCTCTCCCAGAGATTACCATATCTCCTGGGATGTACAATAACCTTCATCTGAAGTAGGTAATATTACCTCAAACCACAGTGTTCAGGAACTAAAGATCAAGGTGAGATGGGCTTAAGGCTGAGTAAAACCTTATTGGAAGTTCAATGTTCTGTCGAAAACTTCCACTTACTGAGGGACACACAATTCAAAGTAATCTCTCACTCGGCCTCTTGTGAAATCTTTTCCTTTGTTATATATCCTGAGATTTTCCCCTCATGTCTTCATAGTAAATCTTACTATGTAGATTTACAATCTACATAGTAAAACCTTGGACACATGTTACTCAAGTTAATTCACAGGCACCCAAACAGAAGACTTTACTCCGCTTTCTCCTTCCCATCCCAACCCAATCATGGCATTGGGTAGAATGACCTGTTCAGCTAATCAACATTAAGAAGTTAAGCAGAAGAGAAACCAACCAAGGAGACTGAGAAAGAGTGAGAAGCAATGTCATTTGAAAATCAAAGAAAGAGTGGGACCTCAGAAGTAACTGAGGGACAGGGAAAGTGTTCCAACAAGGAGGTACATTGAATGCTATCATCCAGTATTCTGAATTCTGCTGAGTTCAGAAAAATTAAAGCAAGAGAAGTGACCTATGAATGTTGCGATTTGACAAGAACCATTACAGTGGTGTGGTGAAAACCAAAGTCCAATTGGAATGGATTGAAGAGAATGCAATTGAGAAAATAGATACAGCATTTGTAGGTACGTGTTTCAAGAAGTTTTTGCTAAGAATGGAGAGCTGGAGGAAGATGTGGGAATAAAGGGAACATTTCTTGAAAAGTATATATGCCGATGGAAACAACTATAAGGGAGACATAGAGCAAGAGGAAGAAGAGAGAAAGGATAATTACAAAGGCTATATTGCTGAGAAAGAAATTGGCCTTCGATAGAAGTAAGCATACCTCCAAACAGCAGGAGTAAAGACAAGGGAACAGATGCCTCCTGGCTGGCTGATTTGGTGGTGGGAGGATGAGGAAGTTACCACCTCAGTTTTCTCTTAATTCTCCACAAACAAACTCTGTAACAACACAAGTATCTCTCTGCTGAGCTATTCAAGAAAATCCTTTTGGGCCTATTTGTTCCCCTCCTCCTGTCAAAGATAAAGCAGGGAAGTGAAAAATTACAAAGGGTTGATCACAGGCAAATGCTGTATGTGTATCTGCTAGGTGGTAATTATCTGCCCACAGTGACTGGGAAACAGAAGCCATATCCTGACTGAGGATGATTACATTTCAAATGAAGAGCTTTCAAGTCCCGTGGAAAGCATTCCCAAGTTGTAGGAGATACATGTATATCTCAAAGGTACAGAGAAAGAATTCACATTTATAAGCCCTGTTTAGTAAATGCTCTAAGAAACAGAAGTTAAGAGCCTATGTCTGGTGTTAGCTAAAACAAACTACATTTTGGGGGCGGACTTGAGCTTTCTCAGGCAGGGGAGTTTAGGAGGGGCTAGGGTCATCCTAGGGGTGAGGCTGTGAGCTGTTAGAACCTATTTTAGCTAAGTCTTTTAATGTGGGGAAAAGGTAATGGACAAAATTATCTGTGCTGCGAATCTGTAGGTCTTACAAGCCAAGGCTGAGGCCTAGTTGAGAAAAGGGCTCCAAGGGTCCTGGCTAGAAGTTGGTCAAGGAGAGAATCTTTGTCACTCTCCACCTACCAGGATCACACCCTCTTTTAATGTTTAACTAAAAGAAAAACTTGCATGTTCTTCCCCTTTATCCAGCCAAAGTGATGTCTCTCTTCTGAAATAATAGCATCTATTACAGTACTTCTCATATGGAAGGCTATTGTTGTACCTCTTAGCAAATTTTATTGTCTTATTTCAACATGTACATCTCATGCATTTGTCTGGGCTACCTAATGAGGTCACAGTTTCCTATAGGAACGTGGGCTACTGCCTCTGCCATCTTTTTACAATTAAAGGTTCTGTTCAGCACTTGATCACATGGAAAGGACTCAGTGCAAGTCACAGGGTACCCAGGCACCTTCATTCATTCTAAACAATTTTAATGAGTACTTTCTATATGCATATCATTTTTCCAAGTTCAATAAGACCCAGCCCCAACTTTTACTCTTGGCTCCCACATTTTCCCCATCAGAATACACATTTGCCTTGAAACTTTCAAAAATCGAACCCTGTAGAACCCAGTCTGTAAGACAATAATAGATATGTGTGAGGTACTACACCATTTAGATGCTCATTATTAAAGAACCCCTCAAAGGCCAACAATCATAGGCTCACATTCAGGGTATATTAAGTGGTCATGACCACAGTGAAGCACCACTCACAGCCATGAGGATAGCTATAATCAAAAAATCAGACAATAGCAAGTGTTGGCAAGGATGTGAAGAACCTTGAACACTTATACACTGCTAGTGGAAATATAAAATGGTGCAGCCACTTTGGAAAATAGTTGGACAGTTTCTCAAATGTTTCCACTCCTAGGTATGTAGTCAATAGAAATGAAAACATATGTCCACGTAAAAACTAGGACATAGCAGCATTATTCATAGTAGCCAAAAAGTAGAAGAAATCAAAATTTCTATCAACTAAATGAATAAACATTATTGTACTGTATAGATATTCCCATACAGTGGAATAACTCATCAGTAATCAAAAGGAATGAGGTACTGATACATGGCTAAACCTAGAAAATATCATGCTCACTGATAGAAGCCAGACATAAAACGCTACTACACATTGTATGATTACACTTAAATGCAATATCCAGAGTAGGCAAATTCACAGTCAGAAAGCTGATGAGAGTTTGCTGGGGTGTCGGGCTTGGGGTGTGTGTGTGTAATAACTGAAGGATATTTGGGGGGGGGCGTGATAACTAATTAGTATGGATTTTTTGAGGTAATAAAAATGTTCCAAAATTATAGTGATAGTTGTACATATTTGTGAACATAATAAAAACCATTGAACGGTACACTTCAAATGAGTAGTTCCTTGGTGTGTGAGGTATATCTCAATAAAATTAGAGAAAGAGAAAAAAAAGTCATGCAACCAATTATTTCAACTACCAAGAGACTGAGGACCCCATACGTTATTTCCAGCGACCAACAAAGTGGTATCGTTTATGGGCATGCATCCGTTTCCATGTATAAAATGTCAAACATGGAGCAGCGCATTGGTTGGTGAAGCGCGAACATTTAGTGTTTAAGGGCAGATCGGAAGCTGACCTCCCGGCCCTCAGCGAGCACCTGGGCCGCCTCCGGTCACCGGGCGCCCCTCCTCCGGGCCTGAGTCACCGCGCCGGAGTCCCCACGCGAAGATGCGGTGAGTGTGGCCGGGACGCCGCGGGCCCTGGGGCACAGCGTCGGGCTCTCGGTCGCCGAGTGGCACCGCACGGAAATTTGGGCCCGCAGCCTCGCCCGCCTCCCGGCCCGCACACCGCAGACCAGCTCCTTCTCGCGGGCGGCAGCTGGTCGGAGCCGCGCGTCCTCCCCACGCCCGCCCGCCCTCCATGGCGTTTATCCGGAAGAAGCAGCAGGAGCAGCAGCTGCAGCTCTACTCCAAAGAGAGGTGAGCGCCCGGCCCGGGACGGCGCGCAGGGCCGGAGCCGCGGGCTGAGGCCACGGTCGGCGTCGGGTGGCCTGCGGGAGAGCGCGGGGACCGACCGGTGTGGCTCGGGCTCGGAGGCCGCGGTGCGCGAGCCGGGGGACCGCGGCCAGTGCCAGGAGTTGGGGTCAGAGCCCGGGGGCCCGGTCGGGGCCTGAGACCGCCGGGGCCGGAGCCCGGGCCGGCGCAGGAGCCAGAGCCGGGGCCCGACCCCGGGACGGGCCCCGCGGGCTGCTGTGCTCCCGGCGGCCGCGTCCCGGCTCACCCGGAAGAGGCCGCGCGGGGTCGGGGCGGACTCTTCTCGCGGGCGTCCAGCCCGGGAGCGCGGGGACGGCCCCCTGCGCGCGAGCCCTGCGTTCTTTGGGGGCGAATTGCAGGGGGTGTGAAGCGAGGTGGGCGGACACCCCCTCTTTTTCACCTCGGTTGTCCCCCACCGGGCGCTCTCCTACCCCCAGGGAACCGACGCCGATCGCATTTGGCCGGGAGCCGAGGGGCTCCAGGCGGGCCGCTGGCTCGTCAGCGACCCCAGAGCCTGCACCGGGTCGGGGAGATGGATGGGGCGGCGGGGGCGCGGGGGGTTCTCGACGCCGATGCTTCACAACACCGAGCCTTCTTTCTGACAACTTCAACTTCTTCAGACGTAAAGCAGATGCTCTTCTGGGCCTGGAGGAGGGCCACAAACAAGGCCTTATTCTGGGAAAGCCAGGGTCCAATTCCCCAAATGTTTCTGTTAAGCAGTGAACCTTACTATACGTGTCATCGAAGCCTTTGCATTCGACAGCTTGGTGGGGCACTGCAGTCACCATCTGTAACCCTGGAGGAATTTGGGGCCCCAGGAGAAGCTAAAATAGTCCCAGGGCAGTGCCTTCATAGAGTTTCTGATCCTCAGTCTCCAGCGGAAGTGTCTTATAAGAAAGCTCACTTCTGCCCTAGCTATACATCCCAATGCATTTATGGTGACTGAAGCAACTTGCTGATTGATCCTCGAGCCTGGGGTCCCAGGTGACAGAAGGAACTGGGGCTGAATTATTTCACACATATTGTTTTAGCTGTGGGAGCTAGTTATGTCAGAGTGCGGCTAACCTGTCACGTTGTGTGATCGGTGGACACCAACAAAGCAGCTCATATGAGCAAGTACAAGAGTAGACTTCAAGGTCTGTGTGATCTTGCAGCATCCACACTTGTTTTATAGGTGTTGACTGGACCTGTTTTGTCCGAACATTCCTACTCCTTTCTAATCTCTATTGTTGGTCTGGCCATCATGTCCATAGTTTGAAATTTTGTTTCACTAGTGTAGAGAAGGAGATAAGATATTAAAAAAAAAAAGTCTTGAATATGGCTCCCAAGGATGTTTTTAGAAGTGTGATTGGGTTTTAGCCACATAAAATCTTGCTTATTCAGTAATAACTGGTTGTAAAGTGCTCACACTTATAGAGGCTCTTCTGACTTCATTCGTACTGCTTGCTTCAAGTAGAAAGAGCTTGAGTAGAGTTTCTTTTTCTGTACCAGCAACATTAGAACGTAATGGTATTCTGTGTTAAATAGATGAATGTTCAAATTCATCCTACATTGTAAGAACTTTGAAACACTTGAATTGGCATCCTGTTCTATGATCTAAGAGTCACTTATAACAATTCCATTGCCTCACTGATATACAGGAAAACCGGTTTTCTTTAGATCTGCCAGTTATTTTGATGGCAATAATTTGTGTTGAAGTTGGTTAGCTTGCACAGCTCTGCAATGTCACAGGAGTCTGCACTTACATTTCTGTGTACAGTCTGCTTTGTTGGTATTCACTAATCAGACAACATGACAGGCTAGCAGCACTCTCAATATAGGAGCGAGTTCTCACAACCAAAACATTTACATCAGGCAGGAGGCAGCAACTGCTTCTGAAAAAGTTAGTACCACATATTTTATATTTATTTGAAACCTACTTGCTGACTGCCCAAATTCTTTAATGCTCTCTGTCCCTTGACTTTGCACCTTCTAGATGGGCAAACTTGAACCAGGATGGATGGTGTCCATAGAATCAGTTTGAAAGACAGGAATCTGTCTCACAATCAGATGTGGGCTAAAATCAAGCAGTCTCTCTATAGATCTTAGAATTCATTCTGAAAGATAAGAATATTTCAGACAACTTTGTTCAGTCCCAAGTTTACCATTTTCACGCAGATTTTTCCTGGCTAAATCCTTTGGTGTCAATTATCGCTAATTAGCAAAATGATTGATATGGCTCATTGGTTTAGGCATATATCCAAGGGAATTGTTATTTTCCTTGGGACTGTTTTCATGAAAAGGCCTCACCTCTTCAGACTTGTGAGTTCATCGGTACCTGTCATGCTGCTTTAGAGATTTTAGATGTCTACTGCTACCAAATAATGACCCCAGAAAAGGAGACACTTGAAGTTACTGTATACTTCCTTTACTGTTAAGTTGATGGTAGTACATTTCAAGTAAGTGAAATTTCTACAAAGTAAAAGTGGAGAGTCTGGGAGATTCTTGAATTGGTGGCTTCCATCAAGGTGGTGGCAGAAGAAATGGAGAAAAGTGGATGGATTTTAGATGTTTTTAGGAGGTAGCAGTGACAGATCTTGGTGTGATGAATTGGGTGTAGGAGGTAACAGAGGAAGAATCTCAGCTAGAGTTGTCAGAGGGGCAACAAATAATCTTTTAGGATACGTATATCCTGTGCAATATTGTATTGCACAGGGTATAAGTATTCATGTATTTATATTGAAACGTTTTTGTAATTTATCTGAAAGTCACATTTAACTAGTTGTCTTCCATTTTTATTAGCTAAATGTGGCAATCATACTCTCAGGTTTCTGGTGTGAACAACTGTGATGCTACTTATTGGTGATATTTATGAAGAATTGCTTTGGTAATTTTCACTATCAGAAAATGAAGAAATACTTGGCCATTCAAATTAAGTATACTAGCATCCTGGTTAAGATTTAGATTGTAGGAACCATATTGATTTTACTTTAAAAAAAATGTCCCATGCAGGTGTTAATGAAGATAAAGTGGAAAATTTTTAAAAAGACAATTCACATATCTTCCTTTGGAATTTTTGGACATGGCAGATGTTTACAGTGGGTTAGCAGATAAGGATATTCTACAAACTGCTGCTATTTAAGGTATTTCTATTTTAGCCCTGGCTGATGTGGCTCAGTGGATTGAGCACTTGCCTGCTAACCAAGGGGTTGCTGGTTTGATTTTTAGTCAGGGCATATGCCTGGGTTGCAGGCCAGGTCCCCAGTAGGGAGTGCTCTAGAGACAACCACACATTAATATTTCTGTGCCTCTGTCCCACCCCCACCCTTCCCCTCTGTCTGAAAATAAGTATAAATTAAAACATTTTTAAAAGATATTTATACTTTAAGATTTAAAAATAGGATATTGTTAAATGATTTTTATCTTCGCATCTAGAAGTGGTGTGGGGGGACTAAAGCTCTTTTCTTCTTGGGTGATATATAAACTTGGATAGTTGAGGCATGTTCCCACCAGGAGAGAGTCACAGTTTTCTCTCTGTAAAGTCATAGAACAGATTACCTAGTTATGGCTTGTAAACTGCCATTCCAGGATAAAACATTAGTGATCATGAATTCTGTACTGGGCACACATAATACGTGAATAGTTTTACAGGCGTTTCTAAGACTTCAGCTTTTCTTCAAACATTCCATGTGTGTGATTCTCATGGTTATGCTGATATTAAATTTCTTGGCTGATATTAAATAGCTTCTACTTCATATATTTATTTTATCTGTTGATTCTGTATTCATTATATTAAAAATACTTGTCAGAAAGCAAAGTGATTTGTTATATTCCTGTTTAATCTTTCTAAAACTGAACGTCCTATTTTTAATATCTCCATGGGTTATACCAAGTCATGGAAATGGGGGTAAATTGCAGAATCAGTACTTACTTAGTCAGGACTGCTGATAGGTTGAAAGAAATTACATTACATTTATTAATTGTGTTTAGATCTTCTATTTCCTTAATGAATTTTTTTCTGATTGACTTACCAATTACAGAAAGATGCTTCATGATGCAAACTTTGCCTTGTATTTCTATAAAAGTTTGCTGTATGTATTTTCAGTATATGTTATCTGCGTAAGTTTAGAATTGATATCTACTTAGTCAATTGAGGTTTTCATCAATGTATAATGACCTCTTCTAGTACTGATTTTTTTCTATTTTGACTGATGTTAATATAACTATATCAGTTTTCTTTTGATTATTTGCATTATATAGAATCTTTTCATTCTTTTACTTTCAACTCTTGTGTGTTCATAGGTTTTAGGCATGTTTCTCTGAAAGTTTATAGTTGGACTTTTAAATAATTTATTCTGATAATTTTTGTCTTGACAGATCAGTCCATTTACATTTACTATTATTATAGGTAAATATTTGGATTAATTTTTACTTTTTTATTTTGTTCTTTAATTTTGTCTTATTTTTCTTTAGTTTGAATTAAGACCTCCTCTTGTTCCCTTTCATTTTTCCTGAAGTGTATAGAAGACACATATATATATTCTGCTTCTGTTTTTCTAGTGCTTACCCTTGAAACTTTAATGTCTATAGTTAATTTAAGGTCTGAGGCCAATCATTCTCTTTACCCTCCTCCCTAATAATATGAGGACCTTAGAATAGTTAACTCCTGTTGCCCCATCCTAAATTATAACTTGTTATTGTCCAGAATTTTCAATCTATATTTAAACCTACAAATTAGACATTATCTTAGTTCTCCTTTAGTCCCCCCTTAGCCATGGAAGACACATTGTAAGAACTCCAGTGAATGCCTGACACTGCGGATAATACCAAATCCTGTATATACTATGTTTCTTCATATACATACACACATTTCACAGCTTCTCTTTGGCATATTCAAATTGCTAGCATTACTGATCTTGCACTTTGAGACCATTATTAAGCACAGTAAGGGTTATTTGAACACGAACACTACAGTACCACAACAGCTGGTGTGATAACTGTGACAGCCACCAAGTGCCTAGTGGGTGAGAGGACTTGGGCCAAGGGGTGATTCACATCCTGAGTGGAACCTAGTGGGAAGGCGCGAGATTTTATCATGCTACTCAGAACAGTGCCACCATTTAAAACTTATGAATTGTTTATTTCTGGGATTTTTCATTTAATATTTTTGGACTCCCGTTGACCACTGGTAACTGAAAGCACAGAAAGTGAAATTGCCAACAAGGGGTGCGTTTACTGTATAACTGTCCAGTTAGAGCTTACATAGTTTTACATGCATGTGTAGTTCCGCATTCAATCTTGCATATTATATCTTCCCTTTGGAATTACTTTCTTATTCCTGAAGAATATCCTTTACGGGGGTGTCCAACCTGTGGCTTGTGGGCTGTATGCAGCCCAGGATGGCTGTGAATGTGGCCCACCACAAAATTGTAAATTTACTTAAAACATTATGATATTTTTTTGTGATTACGTGTCTCAATGTATTTAATGTGTGGCCCAAGACAACTCTTCTTCCAGTGTGGCTTAGAAATGCCAAAGGTTGGACACCTCTGCTAGAAGTTCCCCTGATTAGGTTCTGATGATAGTATGTTATGTTTGTTTTTGCCTGCCTGAACAGGCCCTCGTGTTATCTTTGTTTTGAAAATCAGTTTTGCTAGATGTATAATCTCTCAGCATGTTGAAAATTGTGTAAACGCAGGATATGTCTAGGGAATATGCTTGTTGGAGCAGCATTTGAAGGAGGGAACTCAACAGGGAAAAGGCTGGGTAACAGGTGTGCCTCATCCCCCTATTCCAGCACTGAGCTGCATTGGTAGGGTCAGGCTTCAGACTCCAGAAGAAACCTGCATCCCATGGAGTGACCTGGGCTAGGACACAGTGGAGCTGAACTGTGATGGAACCTTGTCTCATCATATCTAGCTCAGCTTTTGTGGCTGTGGGTTGGCCTTGCCCCTTTCCTGGCCTTTTTGGGGTCATCCAGGCCTTTCCCTTAGGTCCGTGTGATGTGGCAGGATGGGGCAGTGTTTGTATTGTGTTCATGGCTAGAGGACCACCAGCCCTTTTTCGGATGTGATTAAGACACTGGGATCCTAGCCTTGTGGTGGACCAGAACTGTTTCCTTTAACCCAAGATCATAGCAGGTTTCCGTGTAGTTTTGCAGAAGGCCGCCTTCTGTTCTGGGAGGCCAGCCTGCAATAAACCCATATCATTTAAATCTAATTGTTCCCTGTAATGCCTTCTCTCTGGATGCTTTTAAGATCTCTCTGTAGGGTTTTGAAATAGAGATTTCTTTCTATTCATCTACCTGATTCTGAAACAGTTCTGGAAAAATTTGGAGCCAAGCATTTAGCTCTTGGAATACTGCTTTTCCCTATTTTTTATGTCTTATAACCACTCTTTAATATTTATTTCTCTGTGCTGTGTTGTAGGTTATTTAAATCCACACTACAATTTACTAGTTTTCTCTGTAGTTGCTTTTCTGTCTGTTCCATTAGGTTAAGTTTTAACTTCGGTTACTATATTTTAAAATGTCTAGTTTCATTTGGGTCATTTTTAAGTGCCTGGCCATTTTTTATAAAAGTATGTTTTTGTTATATTCTGATGCCCTTATATTCTTTAAACTTAGTTATTGGAATGATCATATACACAAAACAATCTGTAGCTTTTATAGTTTTGATTATTTTGTTGCTTGTGCTAACTTCAGTAATTTTACTTTCTCACTTGCTTTATGATTTTTGATTGTAGCTTCTTGCTCTTTGGAGTGTATTCTTGGGAATTCTTAGAGGCCTGGGTTTAAAGTGTATATTTCCAGAAAGTGTTTGCATTACTTCTGCCTAGATCTGATGGGGGGGGGGGGTGTCACATGGGTTTTTCTTGAGTTTTATTGAGCTACACAAGTCGTGTGAAATCCAGACCCAAATGTGTGTCAAGGCAGGCTTGTGGTTTCATATTCTCAAGGGAGAATTATTTTGCCCCCAGCCCAGAGCCAAAGTCCTACCCTCTCCCTCTGGGGAAGGTGGGATGACTGGTTCTTAAAGGCTGTTACCTTTAGGGATCCTAGCTTTTCTAAAGGCTTCCCCTTAACCCCCCTCCCCTCACCCAGTGACCATCCCCTCAAGGCACATGGTCCTAATCAATTCAGGCTCTAGACTACACCTCAACCAAGCATTTGAAAAGTTTATCCAGAAGTTTTAGAGGGTCTGTAGTGAGATTGTTTTTCTGGACATCTAATCTGCCAAATGCCTGAAAAAGAAATTCCTGCCAATTCTTGAAGTATAGGTTTATTTAATAAGTCCATAAACCCACTGGCTTAAGGGACTTTTGAGGTAATCTAGTCTATCTCTCCTTCCCTTCAACTTTATAGTTGAGGTCTAAGCAAGTACAGTGATTTGCTTGTAAGTCTCAACAGCCAAGTCATGGCTGAACTAAGACTAAAACAAATGTTTTCTGATCCAAGCCTAGCCTCTCTTCGACGATAACAGAATGCTTCTTTTTTAAATGCTCAGCCACTACTTAATTTTATAGTGATACACTCTGAAATTCAAAATATGCAAGAATGATCAGAAGCCTGATTACTGTAGATATTAGAGTCTTGTTACTCCAGGTGTGGTCAACGGGCCTGCAGCTTCAGCGTGGCCTCCAAGCTCATCTCAGGTTCCACTCGAGATCTACTACATCTGTCTGGATCTGCAACATCCCCAGATAGTTATACACACTCTCAAGTGTGAGAAGCAGTGTTCTAGATAACAGTCATTAAGCATTTACCTTGATTTCTTTTGTTTGCTGTTTTGGTTCCTTCAAACTATACTTCCCTCTTCATTTTGATAGTATAGTGAGAGCTCCTGAAAAGGTTCTCCCCAGGGCTTTTTCCTTGATGAGGACACTGAAAGGCTTTGAGAGCCTGGGTGATATTTTTGCCATTTGTTCTTATAGATAGTGAGACTTGAATATAGAAACATGCCTTTATGGATTGCTTCAGTGAAAGTGGTTTTGATGTCTGCACCATGGAAAATAACTGCATCTCATGTAGTCAGAGAAGAATGTAATTTCTTAGGCTCTGGCCCGGTGATAGAGAGAGCTTTAAACTTACTCCCAAGCAAAGGGACCAAAAGGCCACATGAGCCCTGGCCATTGTGGCTCTGTTGGTAGGGCATCTTTCCGCAAAGCAAAAGGTTGCTAGTTGGATTCTTGGTCAGAGCACATGCCTCGGTTGCAGGTTTGGTCCCTGGTCAGGGCACATGCGATTGGCAATGATTGATGTTTCTCATGTCATTGTTTCTCTTCCTCTTTTTCTCCCTCCCTTGCCCTCTCTCTAAAATAAAATAAATATTGAAAATTAAAAAGGCTAGATGAACTAGTGAAATTGATTACACTGGAGGACAGCAGGCATGTGATGAAATACTAGCTCAGGGAAGGATGAGCTAGTAATTGAGAAAACAATTGGTTCACGGACTAGAAATAACATTTAGTCACTCAGATGGTGCTATGCAAGTGTGTAGAACCTGGATAATAAAATCAGTGAAATTTTATTATAAAAGAGGGTAATGTGTGTTTTAAGTGTCACTGAAGCTTGTTAGGATGGGTCTCAAATTTGGAATCTAGTGCTAAAAAGCTACAGACCTATTCAAAAGGAAAGACCTACTAGGAGGTGAAGCAGTGGGCCCTGAATGTCAAGACGATGTATGTCTTCTGGGGAATGCATGAACCAGAGGTAGAGGGGAAACAGAGAACACACTGGAAAGAGGAACAGAGATAACATAATTATGTTCATTTCTTACAGGCCACGTAAGCGGGTGGGAAAAAAATGGTAGATCTGTACCTGATGTAGATTGAAAATAGGAAGTGGCAATACAAAAAAAAAAAAAAATGACAGGAGACCTTACTTAGTCAATGCCTACTGAGCTGTAAGTACAGTTCTTTGACTTCCCTTGTTGAAGCTTATTTATCTTAAGGTAGAAAATTTGAGAACTTTACAGAATTCTAAATGTTAAAGAGAAATTAATCAACCAAGTAGAAATGACAGAAACCTTCAGAAAAGTCAATCATATCCAGTTGTTTGTTGTTGAAGTCCTGGAGGATAAAGGAAGATTTTGTCATACATAGAACCTAGATTTTTTGGAAGACAGTTACTTAAAGTTTCAAGGGGAAAAGAGGTAAGTGTTACTACAGGGCAGTTCTGGAATGGATATTGAAGCAGGAGGTTTGTGTAACTGTTAAAAATATAATTCAGAACATCCAACGCAATGGTGTTTGGCAAAGAGTTAGAAAAAAATCAGACAAGCAGAGAAACATGGAATGGTTGTGTAAGTACCGTTCCTCCGGGCAGTGCAAAAAAGGACAGCAAACAAGTGTAGATGAAGAGATGTTACAGCCTTGCACAATTAGCATCAAGAAACCTACTGAGAAAACGTAAAATGAAACTTGAAGCCCCAAATAAGTGGTGGTTTTAAGAAATGCTGTAGATTAAAGCGGTTTTTAAAGTCCCCTAAAGTTGTGTCTAAAACTTGGCTGCCTCCTCGAGCCCATCATGGTACTGTAAAGTTGACTGATGACAGGGAAAGTGGTTTTTATTTTATATCCATTAATGATACTGACCACTAGGCTGAAAGTGACACATAAACTTTCAGAA
Source organism: Phyllostomus hastatus (assembly GCF_019186645.2). Lineage (NCBI taxonomy): Eukaryota > Metazoa > Chordata > Mammalia > Chiroptera > Phyllostomidae > Phyllostomus > Phyllostomus hastatus. Next base: position 4,747,924 of record NW_025334017.1, on the reverse strand, counting down.
GATGGGTGAAGATGCAAAGGGCACCCACGTACTTGTACTTGTGTCTCCTGGCATGAACTCCCGGCAGAGTCTGAGTTTAGAACTCCAGAACTGTTTCAGTGATCTAGGAACTTTGAAAGGTGCAGAAAGAACACAAGTAGGTTTAATGCTAGTTCTAGATCACACAGATTGTTTATAGACCACTGGAAGGGGAAGCTGTTGTCGCCAGTCTCCAGCATGAATCTTCACTATGAAGTCTTGTCATGCTACCTTTCTCTCTTTCACAGAGTTCTGGCTGGTAGATCAGGAAATGCACTAGATTTAGTTCATCTAAACTTCGGTAGAAAATAAGATTTGTTTCTGTGCTGTCTTAACAGCAGATCTGAGACAGGAGAAATGACTGTTCGTGTAGTTTGGTGGAATAATATTTGTCTGAATGATTCTATTCAGAGGTTGCTATCACACGTATGATTGGGGTAACGTTTCTAATGATGGATCCTAGGACTGTGTTCTTACCCTATCTGTTCAACATTTTTCCTAATTTTCTCCTTGTTTCAGAGGCAATTGTAGGAAGCTTACAAAAACTGCCCAGTTTAGGTAAACTGACTCTCTAGGTGGTCAGGGCACTACAGTCCAACTTAACCCAAGGGGAGTGTTGGGGTATTCAGAGTAGAAATGGCAGCCACATGACACTCCCACCCTTTCCTGTTCCTGTGTGCACAGCACCAAGGTAGTGGGCACTTTCTCCCACGGAGCCCCTATTACAGTCCTCCTCAACCCCGTGGGGCCTGTTTTACATCTCCAGTCTAGAGAATTGACTGACTAGCAAAATCTTCTGGATCCATAATAAATACTGTTCATTAACAGAGTGTTGAATAATTGCTGAGTGGCCATGAGTACAAAGGTTGCCTGAAATGGACTTATTTTATGTTGTTGGTTAAGTGTTGAACACTGTGCTTTAGAATTCAGGTGACATGAGGATGGGACAGCATCTTTTAGGAAAGTTAAGCTGCTGAATAAGTAAATTTATCTGTGGAGAATGCCACCATGCCTCCACATGGAATAAACTAAGGAATACCCAGGGGCAGTAAACATGGAATAAACTAAGGAATACCCAGGGGCAGAACCAGGAGCCTCCTTAAAGAAATAATTTATAGTCTGATATAATACTACTGAATGAAATCATAAAATTATGAAAGGGATTAAAAAATGTTAAGGCATTGGCAGTACAAAGCGGGCAGGGCGGAATGGAGAGGGAGGGAGGGTGGGCAAGGTGGCACCTGACCAGTGATTTGCTCAGGATTTCTCCAGGGGTGGAGGCACCTGGGCGGGGTGGGGGAGGGGTTCCTCCTCACTGCTACCCTTCCTCCTCTCCAATCCTGGGATCCTGGAGCCCCACCCCTTCCTCCCCTGCTTCTACTTGGGGTGGGGTGGGGAGGCCGACCTGGTTCCCAGATACAGTGTTGGACCCTGAAGAGGAGAGCCAGGTTGTGCAGGGTCGGCACCTCCGGGAAGCCTCCTCCTTAGCTACACATTTTGCTCAAGATACTTTTGGGAAACAGTTCAGTCTGTAGGACTGGATTTCTTTTTCAGAAGGATAGCATTGCCAGGAAACTTATATGTTACTCTTCAAGTTTGGGATATGGGAGGGCAGACAGTAGGAGGCAAGAGGTTGGATAAATACATCTTTGGAGCACAGGGAATCCTCTTGGTATATAATGTTACAAATTATCAGAGCTTAGAATTTTAGAAGACTGGTGTGCTGTGGTGAAGAAAGTGAGTGAGGAGTCAGAAACTCAGCCACTGATTGCCTTGGTGGGCAATAAAAATACAGCTTTCCTGGAGTAAACAAATTGCTTGAGGAGAAAATTCCTAAAGATGTGTACAGTCTTTTCAATAACAGTTTTGATGATTGATATATGTAACTGCTCTGTTGGTTTGGCCAATTCCTGCTAAGAAAGTGATCATGAATTACAGTATGCAGTCACATAGAATGTTACATATGTAAAATGAAAAGATTACAGATGAACATTTTCCTAAATATTATTTACTGCAAAATCTGTCACCGGCCCAATTTCATATGCTCATGTAATGAAAGATGTTATTATTTGTGTTTCTAAGTTGGTGTTACATTAGTATGGTAGTATGCATTCATTTTCTTTTTGGGGGATAAAATTATTGGGTTGGCCAAAAAGTTCACTTGGTTTTTCTCCTAAGATAGCTTTAGTAGTACTTAGTTGTTTTTAACTTCATTCAGAATAATTCTGTTAGATTGTATTGTGACAGCTGTCATAGCAGCATTCATTTAAAAAAAATAGGTCAAAATTGGTGAATTTTTGCCTAGACATTTTAATATTGAAGATGGAAGAAATTAAGCAACATTTTGGCATGTTATGATTTATTCAAGTAAGGTAAAAATGCAACTAAAACACAAAAAAGATTTCTGCAGTGTATAGAGAGATTGATTGACTGTGTCAAAAGTGGTTTCTGACGTTTGTGCTGGAGATTCTCACTGGATGATGCTCCATGGCCGGGCAGACTAGTTGGAAGTTGATAGTGATCAAATCAAGATATTGAGAACAATCAACATTTATACCACATGGGAGATAGCCGACACCCTCACAATATCCAAATCAATAAAGTTATTGGTGAAAATGAAAAATGTCTTTTATTTTACAGTAAAAATCATACAGACTTTTTGGCCAACCCAAAATATTTTTAAAAATTTAAAGCATGGAATCTTTTATACATAGAATATAGTTTGAAAAATCATTGTTCAAAATGCATAAATCTTTATTATGATTTTTACATACAAAAATTTTAAAACAGGTATAACTGAATACTTCAGTAAAAAGAAAAAAACTCAGAAAATTTGCATCATCCTTTAATTTTGAATAATATGATTTTGTTTTATCCCTTTACCATGTTTTATATTCCTTACAAAATATGTATATTGATCAATTAATGAAGACATAATTCATTTACCAAAAGAATGATTCTTGTTCTATAATAGTTCCTATAATAGTTCCTATAATGTAATAATAATTACATTATTATTGTGGTAAGAATCATGTAACAGAAATTTATCATTTTAACCATTTTAAGTGTGCAGCACAGCAGTGTTATGTATGTTCTCATTGTTGTAAGGCAGATCTCTAGAACGTTTTCCTCTTGCAAAACTGAAACTCTGTGCCTGCTGAACAACAGCGCCCCCTTTCCCCCTACTTCCAGCTCCTGGCAACCACCATTCTATCTTCCCTTAGAGTCTGACTACTGTAGATACTTCATACAAGTGGAATCATGTAGTATTTGTCTTTTTGTGACTGTCCTATTTCACCTAGCATGCCTTTACAGTTAGTTCATCTGTGTCATAGCATAGGACAGGATATTCTTCTTTTTAGAAGATGAATAATAGTCCATTTTTTATATATACTACATTTTCTTTATTCATTCGTCTGTGCGTAGATGTTTAGGTTGCTTCCACATCTTGGCTATTATGAGTAATGTTGCAGTGAACATGGATATGCAAATGTCTATTCGAGATCCTGTTTTTATTACTTTTGGTATATACCCAGAATTGGGACTGATGGATCATAAGGTAGGTCTAATTTTAATTTTCTGAGGAACCTCTATACTGTTTAATGAAGCAGCTGTACCATTTCACAGTCTACCAACAGTGTGCAAGAGTTCCAACTTTTCTGCATCCTTGTCAACATTTGTTATTTTCTGTTTTTTTTTTCTTTTAATAGTGTGTGAGGTAATATCTCATTGTAGTTTTGATTTGCATTTTACTGATGATTAGTAATGTTGAGCATCTTTTCATATACTTTTTTGGCCATTTGGATATCTTTGGAGAAATTTCTGCATAAGTCTTTTGCCCATTTTTTAATTGGGTTAAATTTTGTGTTAAGTTCTGTATATAATCTGGGTGTTAAATCCTTATCAGATATATGGTTTACAGATATTTTTTCCATTTTTGTAGGTTGCCTTCTCATTCTGTGGATTGTTTTTTTTGTTTGTTTTGTTTGCTGCACAGAAGTTTTTTGGTTTGATTAGTCACATTTGTCTGTTTTTGCTTTTGTTGCCTGTACTATTGGTTAATATTCAAGAAATCACTGCCAAATTCAGTGTCAGGGAGCTTCCCCCTATGTTTTCTTCTAGGATTTTTGTGCTTTCAGGTCTTCAATTTAGGTCTCTAGTCCATTTTTAACTCTAGTCCATTTGAGTTAATTTTTGTATACAGTGTAAAACAATGGTCCAACTTCATTCTTTTGCATGTGGATATCCAGTTTTCCCAACACCTTTTGTTGAAGTGACTATTCTTTCCCCATTGTGTAGCCTCGGAACCTTTGTTGAAGATCATTTGACCACACATGCGAGGGCTTATTTCTGAGCTATTGATTTCCATTGTTCTGTATGTCTGTCTTTGTGCCAATACCACAATTGTTTTGAAACAATAGCTTTATAATATGTTTTAAAATCAGGAACTGTGATTCTTCCAGCTTGGTTTCTCTTTCTCAATTGTTTTGGCTATTTGATTCTATATGAATTTTAGGTTTTTTAATTCTGTAATAAATGCCATTGAGATTTTGATAAGAGATTGCATTGAATCTATAGATTGCTTTAGGTAGTCTGGATATTTTAACAATATTAAGGGTAGGATTATATTTTAATAATATGTGGAAGAACTGGTTGTCTGTGAAAGCTACCCAAATTTCAAAGCAATAAAATTATGCCATTGTCTTGTTGAAGAATGCTTATGTTATTTTACCCTCTCTCTCTAAGAGAAAGAGTAGGGAGATCAAGAGGGAGGAGGTAGGGTTGCACAGCTCCAGCCCAAGCAAAGGGTTTTGAGTTAGTAAGATACAAACTAAAATAAGGGGTGAGGTAGTTTGTAAATATTATCTCTCTGAATTATACCTTTCTGGGAATTATCTGATATATGAAAGGACTGTTCTAGCAATCCTAACTCTTTTGCTTATATTGAAATTCAGAGTGAGTGTTAATAGTGAGCCTTTTATATGGAGCTCTAGCAGGTTGGCCTATGATTAATTGTTGTTCATGTATTTTAAAATGTAGGACAGGCCAATAAAAGTTGTTTGTTAGGATGGTAAACTGGGTCCTACTCTCATTATTTTTAACTTACGAGTTATTTTTCTTTTGGTTCAGATTTTTTTTAATGAACAGTATCTTGTTTCATGGATGAAATTTCTTCTTTGTAAGGATATTCATTATAGTCTTTTAAATTTTTCTGCATTGTCTTAGTCAAGTTGTTTCTGCTTGTTTTGGTCTAGTTCCCTCATGTTAGAGCTCAGTGATCTTGAGTTGTCCATTCATACTTAAGTGTGAAGTGTGTAAATCTCTGTCACTGTGGGCAGGCCTTATGTGTTGGGCTTCTCTGTGGGATGATGTTGTAGAGACCCGGCTCTTTAAAAAACTCATAGGTCATTTCTCTCCAGCTATTTATTTTTTTCCCAAAACTAATCCAACAGACTATTGTTGGGAGTGGTACATGTCTTCCTGCTTTTTGCTTAATCACCCTCTCTTTGCTCCGTAGCCCTGCTCTCCCCTGTACTTTATGTCTAGTTTGGAGCCTCTTGTTCAGTTTTTATATAGAAAAACCATGTACCAGAGTAAAATGGGGATAACCATCTGGGGAGGAATCTAGGCCACTGACCTCATTCAGGCTTTCAGTCACCCACCTCTACTCCATCCCTGCCTTCTTAGGACCTGCTACCTGCAATTGTGGACTTTCTGGAAGTGCTATGACCTGTGTTGCTTTTCTCCTCATTGGTACTTTCTGTGGAGGCACTGCTGTTCTGGTTTCAGATCACTCCTAACTCTTCCCATCTGCTTTACATTAGTTACAGATTTATTGATATCTCTCTTCTGCTTTTACGTCCCTGCAATTTTCTTTGGTCTGTGGGTTTTACCACTTAAAAAATATTTTTGTTCCCTTTTTAGTGGTGTTTCCAGAGGAAGCAGAAATAAACATATGTTTAATCTGCCATATTTAATCTAAATATCTTCCTCCTTCCATCACACACCAGAACTTCAAGACCCATGTCAAGCCCCACACTTTTCAGGAAAGCTTCTCCCCAAGACTCTAGATGCTGTTGACATTTCTTGCTTCTTACCCTAGAACAAACACACTTGTTTGCGGTTCTCTGTCTTATAGTTGTTTCTGTGTCCATACAACTACATTTATACTTTTTCTGACTACCTTATTTCATTTTTAAAAGTTTAAAGCACTTAAAACTTTATAAAGAACTATATTTCAATCCCATTTAGTTCAACTTATTTATTTACTAAATACCCTTTATGCACAAAATATTGCTTTGGTTATTACAGTGGATATTGTGGGAGTAGCAAGGTTTACTCAGTTAACCACAGGAGCTGCCACTGGAGGGGGTGGGTGGGTGTGGTGGGAACGGGGGGTGGGGGGGGGGGCGGCTGAACATGGTCAGAACTTCGCAGGTGGGAAAGCTCCAAACTTGTTCGGACAAAATAAGTTTTATTTCATGAAGTTTGGGGATTTTGTAAAGAAATAATAAATCTTCCTGGTAACAATTTTATGTATTTATTTATTTTTGGCGAAGCCAGCTGGTCTGTCTGTTGTCTCTTCCTCACTGGATAGAGAGGGGTGCCTGGCATATCATACACTTAATAAGCATATATACTTAATAAGCATTTGTTGATTTATTGTATGGAAAAGCACTTTGGGAATGGATGCTTTGTATATTCTGCTTTCTTATACATTAAAAAAAATAAACATGAGATATTCCCCCCCTTTAGATTTTCCTTGCTCCTGCTGAACTTGGAGGAATACTACTTTGAACAGCACACAGCTCATCACATTCAGCATAAGGGCAGTCAGAATGAAAGGTAAGGAAGATTCATGGGTCTCTGTGGATGTTCTGTAGTCTGATATTTTTAAAACTGAATATATGGTCATAGAGGTTCTTCCTCCTTTCATATTGGTAAAGTAATGAGAAGAGGGGGGTTTTTCAGTTGTTGTCATACTTCAGGTATTTTCCAAAGCTAAGAATCAGCATGTGCTAATTCCTTCAAGGTTGTGAGTGTCTCAAATCAGCTGGCTAGGACTCTGATTCATTCTATCATTTTTTTCTTGCATCCCTTTTGTACTTATACTTTTAGTTATTTGGGTCATGGTGTTATACAGTAATGATCATCAAACACAGAGTGATATAAAAATCAACACTGTCAATTTGAACTGGAAGCAACATTTTCTCTATATTTTAATTACTACTTATTACTATAAAAAAACAGATTGTTTCTTTAGTCATACCTTTGAAAGTTATGTACAAAAGGATACAATGAAATTTTTATTTAAAATGCCAGCTTGGAATTAACTAAGATGAAAGTTGTTCCAGCAAAAATGTTTCTGCTAATGATTTCCTGTTGGGATATCACTTCATTATAGGCCACAACTTGCAACATGCTTTCGTATTAAATACTTGAATGTTTAGTGTTCTTCAGGATTTGTCCTGAAAGGATCAAAGCCATGTAGCATTTGTTTAAATACAAGCCAAAGTAAAAATGACTTAGCTTTTTGTTTATTATCCTAGGACATTTCTTTCCTTAGCATTCAATCAAATTAAACAATTACTACTTCTCGAAAGTAGCATCTTGCTTTCTTACATCTGAAATTTTGCTCATATTCATTTCTCTAATTTCATACCTTTTTTCCTCTCAATATTCCTGTGTCCTATATCATATTAAAACACAACTATAAGCTAGCAAACTGAAACTTAGTTTTATGATTTTAAAGTTATCACTAGGGTAAAATGGAACAACCCCATGGAAGTGAATTTGGTAATATCTAGCACAATTGCATGTGCATTAACCTATTCATCTAGGAATACCAATTGTAGGAAATAATCTCAGATATGGAAAGTTTATAAATGGACATATGTACATATTTATTTATTATAGCATTTCTTGACTGGAAACAATCCAGTAGGGGACTGATTGAAAAAACTTTGCGAAGTGCACACAGTGGAGCACCATGCAGCTGTAACAAAGGAATGAGGGAGTTCTATACTGCAGTGGAGTGATGAGCATATGTTAAATGCAAGAAGCAAAGGGCAGAATACTGTGTATTCTATGCTGTCTTTCACATGAGTAAGAGGAGAATCATTTTTTGTAATATTTTTAGAATTGAAAAAAACTTAAATTATACATTTTAAAAAACATGGGAAAAAATGATGTAAAATCAACAATGTAAAAAATCCTTTGAGAATGAAGAATTGCAAACTAAACCATAAACTTTTAGCACAATGAATCTTCTCATTCATTCAACACATACGTATTGAGCACTGAAGGTAGAAAGCTAAAGAAATACATCCTGCCCACAAAAGAACAGGAAGTAGTATTCTATTCTGGTGATGGCAGAAGGAAGGGGGGACAGGATTCATACTGTAAGACTATATTATTTCTCAGTGTGATTTTTTTTAGATACTCTAAGTTCCCAACCAGTACATTATTTAAACTATATAGAGATGGCAGATATAAATCCAGGAAGTGGAATTAAAAATCTTAAATTCAATATTTGAAGTGATAGTCTTTAAAATTGCTTATTATGGAACAAATTTCTTCCTGAACCATACCCCAAAATCACCAGTAAAAGAGTTGTAGGTACTAAGTTCAAACTCAGTTTATTTTTCCATTATGATAAGTAAGAAAAAACTCTCTTAAATAGTCAATTTTAGTTATTTAGTTTGCCTTCTGAATAGTTTTTTAGATATAGGGAATTAAAAGGACTTAGTGGAGACAGGACAGTGTTTCTGAGCGATTAGTTCTCCGATCCTTCATTTCTCTTTCGGTGTGGTCGTGAGCACCAAATGCAGTGACACCAACACAGTGCGAGGGACAGTGCCACCAACTGACCCACGTTACAGTGTATGCAGATTTCGTCAACCTCTAGGAAAAAAGGAAAATTATTTTGCTGTGTTTTCTAACCCTTCATACTCTTTAATTTTTTGGTTTACCTTTTATTAGCTGATGCTTTCTAGTTAAAATGTAGTATGATTTCTTCTGTGGCTTTTGTTAGTGTTTATTAAAAATAATCCTTTGTACTTTGATCTCTAGGAGAATCAGAGGCTCCTTAAAAATATGTTCAAAATCAGTTATTTTTGAACCAGATGCAATATCCCAGCCCATCATTAAGGTAAATGCATTGTAAAAATAGAGGCATTCCTGTTGTTTGTGTGTATTTTACCTTTGCTTACTTTTATATTTCTCTCTTAATTTTATGCAGATTCCTTTGAGAGATTGTATGAAAATAGGGAAACATGGAGAAAATGGAGCCAATAGACACTTTGCAAAGTATGTCATCATCACTAACTGTTTAATTTTACTTCTACCAAAGATGTGTATATGTTTATTAACTTTTATCTGCATTTTAGGGCAAAATCTGGGGGGATTTCACTCATTTTCAGCCAGGTAAGAGTCACATAGTAAATATTTTGTCCTGACCTGAATGAACGTTTCTTGTGTGTGTATGTGTGTGTGTGTTTAAGCATGATTAAATTGTAGGAATCTCAAATTAAGCCATTGAAATAGATGGATAAATGCTTTTAAACAATTTAATCACTGAGAAATATATTTTTTAGAAAGATATGATCCCTGCTGAGGTCCTCAGTGTTTACTAAGTGTGTGAAGCCTGTGGGCTGTGGCTCCATGTCCAGGAGTCCTGGCCATGTTTGAGCGTTGAGATGACTCGACTGCAGATGCTCCTGTGGCCTCCTGGCCATTTACTGGATGGGAGGCCAGCAGCACGCCACGTAAATGGGTCTCAGCTCAACTCGTGATGATGACCAAGGCAGCGACTCAAGGATGCATAGCTTCGTACAATTGTGATGCTTGGGGTCATGACTTTTTAGTCATTCCTTATTTACTTGGCATACGTTCATTCACCTAGTATTGTTCTTAATACTGGCAATACAGAGATAAATTAAAACATGGGTTTTCTCCTGTCATATACTTAATTTGTCTATAGATTTTTGAAAATTTGTAAAGAAAGGAGTAGAGATTATCTAACACTTTCTTTTGGCTCTGGACTTCACCTCCATCTTTAAAATGAAAGGGTTAGAGGAAATCAGCATTGCCTCGGCTACCAACTAGAGCCCTGGTTCCTTGAAGCGTTCAAAGAAAAATCTTCCCGTGATCAAGTAAGTGTAGGAAACACTGTGGAAAACAAAGACACACAGATTTCTCTATTTCGGGACGTGACTCAAAGCCTGCAGGTACAGCAGTGCATTGAGAGTCTCAGGGAGGCAAATGGTTAGGGGCAGAGTGTGCTCCCAGTGGTGTTCAGATCACTGAACCCTTTGGCCATGAAACACTTTTTAATGTATACTGAAGATCATGTAATGAAAGCTGGGTGATACCAGATGAGGTGATTTTCCAGGGCTGCATCCATGATTCCATTAATTTTAAGGAAGAACACATTTCACAGGCTGTCTTTGACTTTATATTGTTTTAACAGGCATACATAAAATAGTTACAGCTATCTGTTACTTTGGGGAGGGAACACCATTATTAATAATTCTGGTCTGCCCCTATACTCTCCTTATTTCTATAGTATCATTCTACATCATTATCTTATTCTAGAAAGCCTGTGTCTTGAAAGGAAGAAGTACTTTTTCAGTTGGAAGTGTGGTTTTCATTAGAAAAATATGCATTTTGGTAAAACTTTAATAACTTTGACCTTAGAAATAAGGCCCAAAAATCCTTCCCCTCTTTTAATAGTTTATAGAAGAGGTCTTAACAAACAAACAAATTCAAGATCAGCTTAACACCAAGGGGTGAGTAGACACAAGCTACTCTTTTCAAGTTTTACTTTAAGCTTCCTGGGTATTAAGTACACAACCAAGAAATGTAACATATCTTTTTTATTATTTACTAGTTCACAGTGTTTCAGAAACACAGTAGCCTTTTCTTATCTGCAGAGGATAATTCCAAGATGCCTGAAACCACAAATAGTCCTGAACCCCGCGTATGCCATGTTTTTCCTACGTGTCATACGTTTTCACTTAAAGGAGGACTTGACAGCTTCTCTTTGGCCTGTCCGAATTGCCAGCGTCACTACTCTTGTGCTCTGATGCCATTAGCAAGTGCAATAAGGGCGACTTGAGCACGAGCACTGGGATGCTGTGACGGTCTTCTGACAACCGAGGCAGCTCCTGAGTGCCTAATGGGTGGGCGGTGTATGCAGTGTGGACATGCTGGACAAAGGGATTGTTCACACCTGGGCGGCTGGAGAAGGAGGACGTAAGATTTCATACTGCTTCTCAGAACAGAACACAATTTAAACATAGTAATTATTTACTTTCCATTTAATATTTCCACACCAAGGTTGACTGCAGGTAACCGAAACCAGGGGAAGGGAAACCATGGACAAGGGACGACTACTGTGCATTAGGTTCTTTAGGATGTAGAGAGTTTTGCCTCCAAATTTTCTTTTACTGATAGTTTAAAGAGGGTGTGTATGTGTGTGGGCGAATAATAGTTTTTGTGGTTTTTTTAAAGATTTTTTTTAAAGATTTTATTTATTTACTTTTAGAGAGAGAAGGGAGGGAGATAGAGAGAGAGAAAGAGACATCAATGTGCGGTTGCTGGGGGTTATAGCCTGCAACCCAGGCATGTACCCTGGCTGGGAATCGAACCTGCAACACTTTGGTTTGCAGCCCGTGCTCAATCCACTGAGCTACACCAGCCAGGGCGAATAATAGTTTTAATTCATGTATTCAGTAAGTATTGTATTCAAGATTTTAGAGCTATAGGGAAGAACAGCATTATCCAAGGCCCTCTCCCTATGGATTTTACTTTTCATTGGGGGAAACAGACAAGAAGCAAATATCTTCTCTAATGTCAGGTAGTGATGAATTTCATGAATAAACTGGAAACAGGGCAACAGGATGGACTATGATAAGGGACATGTGCTACTCTAGATAGAATGGTCGGGGGTGCCTGGCTGAGAAGATCCCACTTGAAGGCACACCACTCCAAAGGCGTGAGGGAGTGAGCCACGCGATTATCATGAGAAACAGCGTTTGAGGGGCAGAGTGGCAGGGGTGAGGCCCAGAGACACGAATGTCCACGGCAGGTGGGAGATACAATGAGGGCAAGTGTGGGAGTGAGGAGAGTGCTAGGAAGGTAGGCTAAAGCAGTGGCAGAGACCGTGTCATGGAGGGCCTTGTGGGCCACAGGTGGGAGTTAGAGTAAAACCCAGAAGAGAAAAGCCGTTGGAGAGCTGACACAGAAGGTGTGATCTGATTTGTGTGTATCTGTAAGTCTCTCTGGAGGCTGACTAGAGAAAATGTTGTAAGGGGCGAGTATGGAAGCAAGGGTGTTCAGAAACCAGGTGTTTCAGACCAGGGCAACAGCAGTAGGAGGGTGAGGGATGGTCAGTGTCTGGATATATTCTGAATAAAAACCTAACAGATGTGCTGGTGGACTAGCTCCAAGTGTAAAGGAAAGTAGGAACGACTCCAACTCAGCAGTGCCCTTTATTGTGATAAAGAAGCAGGCAGTGTTTAGAATGTGACCTCTCAGAGGAGAAGTCTGGCAGGCCTTCCGAAGCACTCGCCCGGGCTTCAGAGACACTGAGGCTAGAAAGATAAACTGGAAGTCAGCAGTTCCAGTTACACTTTTTAAAGCCCTGGGCCGGGATGAGGTTTCCCTGAGACTGAGTGTGGCCAGAGAGGCCTGAGGAGGCCCTGTGGAGAGCAGAGTGCTCTGTAACATAAGAGATTGGGAAGAGAGCGAGGTTGGAAGGAAGACTGAAGGAGCAGCTGGCGAGGTTGGGGAGAACCAGGAGCAGGTGGCTGGGGAGCCAAGTGGGAAACTGCATCAGGTGGAGCCATCAGCTCTGTCACGTGCTCTGAGAAACAGTCAAGGAAGTCCTGAGAAGGGACTCTTGGATGTGGTGACATGGAGATAGCGTTCATCTTTTATGACCTTCTCAGAAGTGGTCTTGGTAATGTGGTGTGGGTGAACACCTCTTCTGAGCCCAAGAGAGAGTGAAGTTGGTTCTTTTAAAGAGTTTTGTCACGAAGAGGAACACAGGAATGCCCATAGGAGGATGGAGACCGTGGAGAGTTTTTTACAGTGTTTGTGTCCAGTGGGAGAGACTACAGTGTGTAATCATGGGGCAGAGTGTTTGGTGGGGGAGGTCCACATTCTGTACTCTAGGTCAGGGACTGGTTTCTAAGAGACCAAGACAACCCTCCATCATAACAGGAGAGAAGGCAGGGAGAGACATACAGGTGTGAGGAGATGGTTGGCCTGGCAGGTGGTGGCACTTGTTTGACACAGGTACTAACATACAGTGTGAGGACAGGTGGCCCAGTGCACATAAGAACACTGAGTCCAGATCGCCTCTAGGGAAGAGAAGTTTCTTTGTGTGAATGAATGTATTCCATGCCATAGTGATTTGTTTTACTTTTCTAAGTGCCCATTTTTTAGAAAACTGGCTCTTAGATTAGCTTCCTTCACCTGTCTACTTGGTTACTTGGTACAAATAATGACATTCATGAAACATCTTAGCTATTTTATTTATCTAGTAATGGTTGATGCCACGTTGCCTTGATGCATCTCTTTTTAATTTAATATTGGTTATTGCAACATCAGAAACTTGAAGCTCTACTAATATTAACATAAGTGCTTTTGGAAGTTGGAGATTATATAACAATGATTTAAATTCAATTTATAATACCTGAACTTATAGTAATTCATTACTATGAAAATTTTTATTTTACAATTATTGATTTGTCTTTCCCAGGTATATTTCATTAAAGAACACAACATTGTTGCACCATATAAAATAGAAAGAGTAAGTAAAACTTTTCACTTATTCCCACACATTAATACAGTGCTTTTTACAGTAAGACCTTGTGACTGTATTAACATCTTTAATCTCTAATCAAATGTAATAGTAATGGGTATTTAAAAGCTTGTTGCCTAGCAGTTATAGCAGAATTACCCAAGGGAGTCAAATACATTAGTCTAAGAGATTTCAATTACCTCTTGACTTAAAAAGATATGTTTAATAGTCAAAAAACTTGAATTACTAGAATAAAAATTGAAATCAAAACGTACATCATTTATAAGATTATTTATTGGATATTGTTGAGAATGTGGGTTATAAAATACCCTTATTTGAGAACTCAATAATAAGTTATAAATTCTCTTAACTGGATAGGAGTAGACATGAATACCGTATCTGGTTTTCCAGGACTTGTCAAGTAAGCATAGACATTACATTTAATCATTCAGTGTTTTATTTTATTCTTTATGTTTCAGCTTAATGGATAGTAAAGGGATAATTCTACCAAAAGAGAATCTTTACAGGACCTAGAGACAGGGCTAGTGCTCCTTATAACGACACCTCTGTGAATTAGGAGCAGTCACCGTCTCTGGGGAAACAGTCTCATGGGCCGAATCTCAGTCCCAATTCAGGTGTGTGCAGTTGCTCAGCCAGCAGCCTGTGGAATGCACACACTACCTGCCCTGGCCTTTGGGTTTTATGTACAAGAAACTGCTATGTGTACCAGTTAGTCAGAAACTATAAATACTGAAATGTAGTTGCTCTCAGATGGTGCTGTTGGCATTTTGGGCAGGCTGGCTCTTTATTGTATGGGGCTGTCCTTATTCAAGCCTGTTTCCACCCACTAAATGCCCAAATACACTGTCCCCCCATTGTGTGGAGCACCTCCACAGCCCTCCTCCCCCAAATTGAGAACCACTTGTTCTCAACTCTCCCTCCGAAGGCTCTCCTGATAGGCTCCTGAAGTGCAAAGCTGCACTTGGTTCATTGAAAAATTATGTAAAAAGAAGTGAACAAGGTTGCCTGAAGCAAAGAAAAAGTCTATTGTTCCAATGTGAATTGGAAAACCAAAGGATTCTCAGTTTTCAAAAGGCTCAGGGGGTGGGCAGATTGGGACATCAATGATGACGATGAGAGATACCAGGTGAGGAAGCCGCAGACCCTTGTTTTTTCTCATGGAGGCACTTCAACAACCATCCATGGACCAGTTTCCTTTGTGAGAAATTCAAAAACCAATTAAGAGCCTGCTGCAATCCAGGTTATCAGAAAATCAGCCTAATTGAAGCTAGTGGGAAAATTCCTAGCCTCCCCCCAGCACAGTGCCATATGATTGGGAGGAAACTCCCAGCTCTGAACTTCTCCCTGGGGAGGGAAAGAAAACCCTGGACGATATGTCCAATATTCTGACTTTTGGGGGCATCTGACTTTCAGAGCCAGTTGCCTGAGGGACTGGCTCTGTCTCGCCTACCTTGGAGCATTGACAGGACCCCACCCACATGAGATGCCTGAGGACCACCAAAAGCAAGAAAGAGCAGGGCCTCATGCTGCGGCTCCATAGGAGCTGTGGTACAGCAGACAGTGGCCCGGGCAGCTAAGCAGACTCCCTCAGGCAAAAGAGAAGAGCATGTGACAAACAAAATTAACCATCACAGCATATAAGCACCAGCCTCAATATGTGCACCTGAACAGGTGAAGCAAACACTGACAGAATTGGAGGGAGAAATTGGCAGCAACACAGCAACAGTAGGAGACTTCATACCCCACTTTCAATAATGGACAGAGCATCCAGACAGAAGATTAATTAGGAAACAAAGGACTTAACACTATAGACCAAATGAACCTAACAGACACAAAGAACATTCTTCCTAACAGCAGCAGAGCACACCTTCTTCTTAAGTACACATGGAACAGTCTTCAGAGTTGATCATGTGTTAGGTCACAGAACAAATCTTAGTGACTTTAAGAAGACTGAAGTCATACAAATTCTTTTGCAACCACAGTGAAATAAAACTAGAAATCCATCACAGAAGGCAAATTCACGAGGATGTGGAAATTAACACTCTTGAACAACCAGTGAGTCAGAGGAGAAATGTAAAGGGAAATTTTAAAATATCACAAGACAAACACAACACACCAAAACTTGTAGGATGCAGCAAAAGCAGTACTAAGAGGGAAATTTATAGTGATATGTACCTATGATAAAAAAGAAGAATGATCTCAAATTTTAAAACCCAGCTATACACCTCGAGGAACTAAAGAGAACAGCAGATTAAGCCCAAAGTCAGCAGAAGCAAGAACATAATACATAGAGCAGTAAACCCCACAGGCTCTGCTCCCTGGAGCTCCTTCCTGGGTGGCGTGTGGGAGGACACACTGGGCAGACCTACACAGCGTTCAGCTGGGGAGCTGCTGATGCTCTTCAAAGAATGAGTTTTGATGTGCTCCTTTTCTTCTTTTGTTTCCATTTCTTTCTCTTTCTTTTTAGGGCAAAATGGAATATGTCTTTGAATTGGATGTTTCAGGGAAAGTGGAAGACGTTGTGGAGACGTTACTTCAGGTAAGCCAGTGCCTCGCTCGGGGCATATACTGGGCAGAGAATTCAAAACATACTTCGGCAGAAACTTCTTTTTCCAATTGCATATTTATACATCTTACTGAAACCCTAATCTCTTTCATAAATATGAATCAGATTTACTTGATTATGTTGAATTTGAAAACTGTATATTAGGAAGAAGCCATACATATATCAGAAGCAATCTTAACTGTTACTAAGTAACAGAATGATTGCTGCTTTTCATTGCTTCTAAGGAAGTATCTTCATCTCATCTGAGAGAAAAAATAAATTCATGTATATTTATAATGTTGTAGCTTCACAGAGCATCCTGCCTTGACAAACTAGGGGACCAGACTGCTATGGTAAGAGTTTCTAAAGATCTGTATCTTTATTATAAATTAACTTGTATTGATTTTTACTTATAAATACTTATATCCATCCCTTTTAAATGATTCTGTTTTAATAGATAACAGCTATTTTGCAATCACGTTTGGCTAGAACATCATTTGACAAAAACAGGTAAGTTTTTAGTGATTTTGTTTACTGGTTGGGAAGGCAGCAGACATCTTCCTTTTGCCTCACTCGGCGTGTCTAGGACTGAGGTTGCCACCTCCTGCCCCAGACCTGCTTCTCTTAAAGAATGGCCCCGTCTCCGAGCAGGAGCAGTGTCGGGGGCTTCCTCCACTCCTCTCCACCCTGGTGTCAGTCAGGCAGACCTGTAGACCAATGCTCTGTAAGATCTTTCCACACTGCTGGCTTCTGTCTTTTCACATTGTTACTGCCTCAGTCCAGGCCACCATCACCTCCCACTCAGAACACTGTGACAGATTTCGGCTTGTCTACCTGACTCCCATCTTCCCTTTGCTAGTCCTTTCCCCCCTGCCCCCCCGTACCTATTAGAAAGAAATATGTTCTTTCTAAAGAAGTTATTTAATTGTGTCACTGTCTGTTTAAACTCTTCAAGACTTCCCATTGTCTTCAGTGTGAAACCTTAACCCTACTTGGCACACAGTCATTTATGGACCAGTCCTTGTTCACTGCTTTGAGTCACTGATTGCTCTTGGATTCTGTGCTCTTTGCGTTATGTGCGGTTCCTGAGGGTGCCACACGGTCTCTCATCTGTGGGCCTCAGTGCACGCTCCCTCTGCTGAGAGTCCTCAGCCTCCTTCCCGTTTTGCACCTGGCTCACTCTTCCACATTCTCTGATTTCAGCTTAGCTGTCAGCTTTTCTGGGAAGCCTTTCCTGACCCTTCAAATTCTGATAGCAAGTCACCTTCCTGAGGTATCCTACAGGGACCAAGAGACTATATTTTTACTGGTCTAATATGTTTTTTATTTTCTTAGCTTTTCTAAGAATACAGTATATTTTCTGAAAACAGTTTTACTTTATTTTTTAGTGTTTTATTGTTTATGCTATTACAGTTGTCCCATTTTTCACCCTTTACTCCCCTCCACCCAGCTCACCCCCGACTGCCATAGTCAGTCCCCACACTGTGTCTTTGTCTACCTGTCCTTCATATGTGTTCTTTGACGAATCCCTTTGCCTTCTTTCAATCAGTCCCCACTGCTCCCCTCCCCTCTTACAGCTGTCAGTCTATTCTGTGATCCCCTGCCTCTGGTTCTATTTTGGTCATTAGTTTATTTTATTCATTAGATTCCCCTTATAAATGAGGTCATATGGTACTTGTCTTTCACCAGCTGACTTATTTCACTTAGCATAATAGTCTCCAGTTCCATCCATGGTGTTGTAAAAGGCAGGGATTCCTTCTTCTTCTTTTTTTTTTTTTTTGCTGTGTAGTATACCAGTGTGTAAATGCACCACAATTTTTTTTATCCACTCATCTTCTGGGCAAAGGATTTGAATAGGCACTTCTCCAAGGAGGACATACAGATGGCCCATAGACATATGAAAAGATGCTCAACACCACTAGCCATCAGAGAGATGCAAATTAAAACCATAATAAGATACCACTTCACACCTGCCAAAACAGCTATCATTAATAAATCAACAAACAACAAGTGCTGGGAGGATGTGAAGAAAAGGGAACCCTAGTGCACTATTGGTGGGAGTGCAGTTGGTGCAGCCACTACTATGAAATTTCCTCACAAAATTAAAAATGGAACTACCTTTTTGACCCAGTGATTCCACTGCTGAGATTATACCCTAAGAATCCCAAAACATCAATTCAAAAGAATTTATGCACCCCTCTGTTCATAGCAGCGCTATTTACATTAGCCAAGATTTGAAAACAATTATACCTTAATATTAACCTGTTCTCTTATTTGTTTCTTACCTTATGTTAAGTAAACTTCCTTGTATTAAGTGGACTTGGGTTATTTGTCTACACCTTCATCTGCTGTACTACAGTATTAATTACTATAGCTTTATAACTACTGGCCTTGATATGTGGTAGTGAGGGGCCCCACGCCTTACTTCCTTCTTAACTGTGTCCTCACTGCTGTTGGTCTTGTGCACTTCTAGATAAATTTAGAATCTGCTTGTTAAGGTCTGTAACAGAAAGCCTGCTAAGATCTTGATTGTAATTATAATGAATGTCTCCATTTATTTATGTCTTCTGTAATGTCTTATGATTTTTGTCATACAGTTCTTTTCTGTGCTAGATTTATTCCAAGTACTTCACATTTTTGATGGTGTTAAATTCTATCCTAAAAATTTTTATTTTCTGTTTATTGTTTATTTAAAGAATGCAGAAGATGTTTTTGTATTCATTTTGTTTTCAGCAGTCCTGCTAAACTTAGTGATCAATTTCATTAACTTTCTATGTAGCTTCTTTAATATGTACAGAATCTTATGTATGAATTATTGCAGTCTACTTCAGCAGATAACGTTTTTATTTTAGATTTTTGCATTTGTAATCATTTCAGCTTAGGACAAAGTAGAAAGTATTGGTTGAATAGATTCATTTATAGATTATTATGTGCTAGGCTTTTGCTAGAAGCTTATGTTTATAAGTGAGATTAATTTGTAATATTCTATTTTATTGTTGTTTTTATGAGATTTGTGACCCTTAAAACTTGCCTGTAAAGCCATCTGGCCAATGATGTTTTCTGTGTTTATGTTTGCTTCTTTTTCTGTTTTGCCTACATGGCACTCATTTTCATGTTTATACTTGTAGGATATATTAGGCAAGTAGATTGCCCTGGAGAATAGCTTCCATTTTAGAAAGGAAAAGAAATAAGAAGAACTAGCTTCTTTGACCTGCTTAAAATACATGTTTCCTTTCCTCTTTTTTTGCTGTGCCTATCACTCTTTATTTTTATTGTATTTTTTCCATTACCATTTATCCCCGCTATACTCTCTTCCACCTCCACCCACTCCCTGCCATTACCACCCTGTGGTCCATGTCCATGAGTCCTTTTTCCTATTTGCTCCATCCCTCCACCCCCTAGCCACCCCCTACATTTTTTCTAAGTAGCAGTTTAGACTACAGTCCCAAGCTTCAGCATAACATTACTTTAAAAATTATTCACTATGAAAGTTTTAATTTATCCAGTCTTTAAAATGTCAGACTGAAGAATTTGGGGAAGAAGTTTTTACAGTATAAAATGAGATATTACCGTATTGTGTACTTCCTTTGAAAGAAGGTAAAAGTTTTACTAAAAAATGTAAGCTTTTATCATATTTCTGAGGAAATATTTTTTATTGAAGAAATAAAGGATAACTATATTTTTTCCTACTGTCCATTCTGAAAAGTTTAAATCCTTGCAAGTTGAAACAATACTAGCATGATCACAGATACTCTGAATCACCAGGTGTTAATTTGTTAATATTTTGCAAAGTTGTCTTAGTTTTCACATGTTTATATTCTAAGTTGCTTGCTCTGTGTGTGTGTATATATATGCATAATGTATATGTCTGTATATATGTGTATGTGTTGTATGTATGTATATAGGTAATATGTATATGTGTGTGTGTTTGTATTACATATATACAATAACATACATGAGTATAATTTTTTTGGAACCATTTGAAATCACATTGCCAGGCATCATGACTCTACACTCAATAACTTCTTCACCAGGTGTCTATTACAAGGGTACTTCTGACATTCCTCCATATAATTAGAGCACCCAAGTGGTAGTGATTTTATATAATGTCATGTAATTTATAGTTCCATATTCACTGTCCCCATCTGTACCCAAAATGCCCTCTTTAAAATAGTTTACTTTCGATTAACTTCAGATTTAAAGAAAAGATGTAAACCTAGTACCATTCTTTCATTCCTCACTGGGTTCCCCCACTGTTCCATGTTTAGTGAGACAATGCTGCTACCTTTTGTTGGGTGTGTTCCTAGATTTGTGATGTTTTTGACGTTGTTGAAATTTTATTTTTCAACTATTTGTTACTAGAATACAGATACACAGTTGGGTTTGTTTTTACATTGACCTTGTATCTTATGATTTCCAGATTCACTCATTAGTCCTAGTGGGTTTTTTGTAGATTCCGTAGAGTTTTCTGTGTACATAGTCATTTAATCCATGAATAATGATAACTTCACAGAAATCCTTGTGGCTTTTACTCCTACTCCCTGCCTCATTGCGCTGTGTAACGAACAGATGTGGTGAGAGTAGACATTCTCGCACTGTTCTTGCTATGCTAGAAAGGGGTTTAATGTTTCACCATTAAAGAATGATGCTAGCAGTAGCTTTTTTATAGATGCCTTTTTTTCATGATGAGGAAGTTCCTTTTTATTCCTGGTTTACTGAAAGTATTTTTGATAACAGGCTTAGAATTTTGTTAACTAATTTTCCTGCATTTATTCAGATGATCATTCTTTTTCTTTATTCTGTTGCTAATGTGAATTGTATTGATTGAGTTTCCAATATTAAACCACACTTGTATTCATGGGATACATCCAACTTTATCACCATGTGTTTAGTAGCCTTTTCCTGTGTTCTTGGAGTCACTGGGCCAACATTCTGTGAAGATTGTGTGCATCTGAGCTCGTGAGAGAGACTGCTCTGAGAATCTTTGTGTACTTGTCAGCATTTGCTGTTGCCAGGGGGTTGCCGATATTATTACCCTTTCCAAAGAACCAACTTTTTGGCTTCATTGATTTTTCTCTGTTTTTCCCTTTTACATAAAATTGATTTCCACTCATGATTTCCTTCCTTCGGCTTACTCTGGGTTTGACATTTTTGCGTATCTGCTGTCTGGTCCCGATCATGGCTTTCTGCTTTTCTGATCTCTCTCTTCACCCTTCAGCCCTTAGGCCCTGCTGTGGCAGGTTACTCCTCTGCCGGCCACTCAGCTGTTGGCCCCTTCACTTAGGTTTCTTTGCATCTTCAGGTTTCTGATGTTTTTTTTAAAAATAATGAGGATTGTGTAGCTTATCTTCCTGGGATTTGTTGTTAGTGTGAGAGCGGCAGGGTCTCCTTTACCTCCTCGCTGCAAGAGGAAGACGACCCTGGTGTCCTTTTGTCTTGTTACTTATGAGGGAGATTTATTTTTAACCCAATTATTTAACTACTAAGTAATTGCCTATTTTAAAATATTATTTCGTTGTTTCCCCTCTAAATTCTTTTTCATTAGTAAATCAAGAAGACCATGGACTTTTTGACTGTCAGAATAATTTATAAGGAGGTAGTAGAGAAACCATCTTGGATTGGCTTTACTGCAGTAACTCCATGAAGGGATATACTGCTGACACTTGAATAATGCGGGAGCTCAGGGTGACAGTCCCCTGCGCAGCCAAACACCCACATGTAACTTTGACTCCCCCAGAGCTTAACTGCTAATAGCTGCTGGTGACCTTGCTGATAGCAAGGTCAGCTAACACACACTTCATATGTTATACGTATTTTATACTATGTTCTTACAATAAAGTAAGCTAGAGAAAAGAAAATGTTATTAAAAAAATCATAAGAGAAAATACATTTACAGTGTTTACTGAAAAAATCCTCATGTAAGTGGACCCTCACAGTACAAACTGTGTTGCCCGTGGTCATCTGTACTTGGGAACTGACATTCCAGTGACTGTAGTTGTGTATTTATAGCCTTATGAAGTGTGCTGCGAAATAAATGCAACCTGTGCAAGAACAGCCTGTGCGACTGTAAAAGTGGGCCTTGATGACACAAAATGAAAATGTTGTTAACTTAAGAATAGTTTCTTTTTTTAGTGTTGCCCTTTTTTTTTAAGATTTTATTTATTTATTTTTAGAGACGGAAGAGAGGGAGAAAGAGAGAGAGAGAGAAACATCAATGTGCTGTTGCTGGGGGCTGTGGCCTACAACCCAGGCATGTGGCCTGACTGGGAATTGAACCTGTGACACTTTGATTCCCAGCCTGTGCTCAATCCACTGAGCTATGCCAGCCAGGGCAAGAATAGTTTTGATGTCAGTTTATTTTGGAAGAAATAAGAGTTGAGCTAAAGTATTATTTGGCTTCACTTACTTACCTATCTTTCCTTCCGCAATGCATAGCCTCATCTGTTTATAAAAAAATTGTATTTTCATTATACCATTTGAAAGAATATCAGTTTTATTTAATCGACCAGTTTACATTACCATTTATTTTGTGTTAAATCATTGTTTAGACAAATTTTATGTAAAACCGCACTGTAACTCTTTTAAAGTTAAACCAGAAAGTAGATCAATTTCTGATTTTTTTTTTTTTTTGCTTTTGCTGAAAACCATCAGATTCCAAAGTGTTTCTGAAAAGCTGCACATGGAATGCAAGGCAGAAATGGTGACCCCTCTGGTGACAAATCCTGGACACGTCTGCATTACTGACACCAACCTGTACTTTCAGCCCCTCAATGGGTACCCGGTAAGCAAAGACTGCCGGGTCAGATGGAGAGCTCCTTTAGCTCTGGGTGTTCACCTATGCTCTCTGCCCTGCGAACCTGACTGCACCACCAGTGTTCTCATTTTTAGAGAGGATCAAAAATTCCCTCCCCCACCCCTCCATCATCTGTGTCTTTAACAGTCTTCCTGTGTAAGCCTAAGGAATCCAAGGTTGAACTCTCCTGATCAGTCTTCATTTGGGGGCCACTTGTTCTCAGTGTTGTGAAAAGAAACCCTGCGCCTCCCAATGTTATTAGTAAAAGGTCATGACAGTTGTGTACCTTTCTATTTGGAGACACTTCTGAGACAGACAAATGAAATATACTAAGATTAAGAAGAAATGAATGTTTTATGTATATCTGTGTGTACATATGCCTATGCTGGTACTTGCTTTTCCTTTATTACCAGCAAAATCAGATCTTCCCAAAGAAGCAGTTTGAAGGGGTCCTCGCCCAGCTAGTGCAGAGGTGCATGCAGACAGTGATGCTGCAGTTAGGCAGCTGCCGTGCTCCTGCCGTGATGGAGGAGCCAGTCACAGTGAAGATGAACTCAGATAGCTACACTAAATCTTGTGAAGATGTGTTGTTTGTCTAGATCTGGCCCCTTTTGGAAGTGGTTCATTAAAAGGACAGATATCCTGATACAATCTGATGGTGCCATTGGACCATTTGGCAGAGTAGCTTAAAGAACAGGAGTGTTTTTTTTGCCATAGAAGGCTACACCTTGGAAATTCTCCAGGCTGCTCACTCATTATATGCCACTAAAACTTCTAAACTTTTAAGTGAAAGATGATGCTATAATAATTCTGTCCACCAGGTGGTGGGACACACTCACCAAACCCTCCAGCTGAAGCAGTGAACATTGCTGATGAGCATTCTCTAGTGGTGTAGTAAATTGGCTTGACCGCTACTGTTACTATAACTTGGGGCCAGAAACCTTTGGAAAAATGTTTCAGTATGTGCCATAGCTTCAGGATTCATACATAGTATGGGCATTGATCCCTCCCACTCAGAAAGAGGAATGAACTTGTCACCTTTTAACCGATCTCATTGCCTTTTCTAACCTCGTTCCTCCTACTAACATTTTAAGGTTCTAGAGAGGCAAGAAAATTGCCCTCCTCATAAAGAAAAAGATTAGAGGCCCTGCTTTTTACTACACTATAGTTTTTAAGGAGACAAAAGACAGGATTCTAAAGAAAGATGAGTCAGTACTAAGCAAACCATTGCTCATAAAATTAGCAAAATTCCTGAGAGGTTATCTATACTAATTAATATTCCATATCACTTAACAGCCTGTCTTAACCCAAAAGATGAACACATTACCATATTTTTTTTTTGGTACCAATGGAGATAGGGAGACTTGTCCAAGATCATAAAGTGAAAAGGGCCGACTAGAATGTGAAACCCAGATACGCCTTGTTTAAGGTCTTCCTTTCCAGTTGTTCACTTTGTAACACATCACAAATGCAAGATTTGGTCATTTTCTGCTTTCTGATACTAAAGATCAACTTTTAATTGGGTCAGGATATTGACGTGTGAAACTTGCTTTATTTTGCAGAAACCTGTGGTCCAAATAACACTCCATGATGTCCGCCGCATTTACAAACGGAGGCACGGCCTCATGCCTTTGGTGAGTTCAAGTGGAATGCTCGTTCTAGGTGAATGACTGTCCTATTTTCAGTTTACCCAGTGGTTTATTAGCTTGTAAACACCGATGGCCTGTTGGAAAATGTGTATTGTATTGTAAGCAAGTGCACTCTGAGTCCTGCTGCTCTTTCTTTTGAATGAGCTAGAAATTCATAAAGGAATAGCTCCTTTCTCTACACAAGAAGTCAGTTGTGCAAATGTTTGTGGCTCCAAGAGCAAGAGGAGTAGGTTGCATTGAGTTCTCCACACCTGTGTCCTCAGAGTTTCTAGGTTTATGCAGGGATAATGTATGCAGAGTCATCAATCCAGTGTGACTTGGCACCATCTGTTCGCAGCAGCTAGGTCTCAGAGTAAGATTGGGAAGCTAGTTAGTACAAAATTAACTCTTCATTGGAACTGTAGTATCTTCACGGTTAGCTTATCTTAATTTAACCTTCAGTTTGGTAAGTGAGAGAAATTAATAAAATAACCAATTAAAGCATGTGGACAATTCTTCCCACTATTCACCTAAATAAACATGTTAGCCTTACATACTGACCTTGGAAACCAGTCCCTATAAGGTGTGATTCCAAGGTGTTTTAACTTGACATCAGTATAAACCCAGTTCTACTTTGAAGATTAACCAGTAACCTGGTAGTGTTACCAAAGCACTGTGGAATTTTAAGCACCTCATTTTTGTTTCAAATATATGAAATTTACTGGTTTTTCTATCTATTTAACTTAAAAGGCTACTCTTCATTTCTAGTGCTAATAGAGGATTATGGAACCATATTATTAAAAATCTCCTCCATTGGGTGTAGAGATATAGTTAGAAAAAGAAATTGACATTAAGTGTCTTTTACATCCTGACCAATTTGTATACGATATTTTGTTATCATGAAAATCCCTATGAGGTAAATGATGTCCTATTTTATAAAGAAATTGAGATTCTGTCCTGGCTGGTGTGGCTCAGTGAATTGTGTGCCAGCCTGCAAACTAAAAGGTTGCCGGTTTGATTCCCAGTCAGGGCACATGCCTAGGTTGCAGGCCAGGTTCCCCAGTTCAGGGAGTGTGAGAGGAAACTGATTGATGTGATCTCTTGAACACATGTGATCTCTTGAACACATCAATGTTTCTCTCACCCTCTTTCTCTCTCCCTCCCCTTTTCTCTAAAAATAAATAAATAAAATCTTTTTAAAAATTGAGATTCTAAGAGTTCATTTCCTCTGTTCCTTACCTTAACTAGTAAATGGTGAAAGCCTGTATTTGAACCAGGGACAACTCTGCTTTTGTCATTTCTTTGCCTATTCCTGTCCTATCTCGGCCTTACTAACACAGCAATCACCAAGCTCATAGTTTTCTTAAGAATAATTGTAAGTTATTAGTTATCTTGTTATCAGTTTGTTAGATTGACATAATAATTAATTATAAAAGAAAGATAAACATTTGTATTTGAAGAAGATATGTGAGGACATGGATCAGCTGGTTTTGAATTCCAAATTCAAAATTCATGAAAGGTTTTATCAATAAAAATATTTAATACCAAAAGGGATTTTATAAAATTTAGAGATGCAAGTCTTGTTCTCAGGAAATTTATATATATTTATATATATATGCATCACTGAATAAAATTTATAGCTGGAGAATATGAATAGAAGACCTACAAGTAAAAATGTAGATGTTCGATTAGAAGGTTTTTGGAATTGTAGTTTATATTGCAAGTGCAATATTAATAAAATGCTATTTTTTTATTCATTTCTTTCTGAATTTATAGGGCTTAGAAGTGTTTTGCACGGAAGATGATCTGTGTTCGGATATCTACCTAAAGTTTTATGACCCTCAAGATAGAGATGACCTCTATTTTTATATCGCCACATATCTAGGTTTGGTGCTCACCTTTCATTGTATCTATTCATAGGAAGGTAGTCCAACTCCTAAGTAACTAGGATAGGAAATTAAAAAAAAGAAAAATGTTATATCTAGAATCACCTCTCTTCTTCTACTTATTTCTTACTTTGTTATTAGTAACTATAGTTGGCAAGATAGCATTTTAAAAACTAAGGGAATGATAAATGAATTTTGGTAATAGTTCACTTCAATTGTATGTTTTAAAAACTCTTGATAAATATATTTATTTATTTTTTATTTTAACATATAAGTTGGATGGATTATAAAGACTCCACCTAATTATTTTTATGTCCAATCATAATTTGTATTAGATTATGAAAACCAAGATTCAGCTTCTTAATGTGAGATGGTGAGTTAGCCAGTCATTTGTGATCATTAATTGTGGTCTTAATTGTGAAGCTAGAAAAAAATGCAAAAGGAACACATGAACTTCTTGGCTCAAAATAATACCTGTGGGACTGCATTTGTTTTTAATTAATGTTTCCTCAGTCTTTCATGTGAATTTGCCTACTTTTATTAGGGAAAACACCTGTATTTTTCTTTTCAAAGGTAAATATATTAAGTTGTATGGCTGAATGATTTAATTCTTGTTTACGAATTTGCCAGATGACTAGAATAGAATGATTTTTAAAATTAGATTTTGGGATTATATTAATACCATCTTAATTTTAGTTGCTGTTCTGGTGTGCAGTGAAGCCATTTATGAGCTATATAGTGAAATACTCCCTCAGGAATGAAATTTTTTCTCCAGTAAGAATAGTTTACTTTCAATAAGGACTATATCTTACTTTACAGTAGGTTTAGAATTTGTTTTTTTCTTCTCACACTGAGCTATTCAGTTTTACGTAATGTATAAGTAAGCACAGGCCTGGTCCCCCTCAGAGCACCACGTGGCGGAGCGCACAGCCGAGAGCTACATGCTGCAGTGGCAGCGCGGCCACCTCTCCAACTACCAGTACCTGCTGCACCTCAACAACCTGGCCGACCGCAGCTGCAACGACCTGTCCCAGTACCCGGTGTTCCCGTGGGTGCTCCACGACTACTGCAGTTTAGAGCTGGGTAAACGACAAGCTGCATTTCTAACGGGCAGAAAAAACGCTGTTGTAGGGTTATGATGTGGTCTTTGAACAGATTAGAACCCGTTTTGACTTTATTAGTAAAGATTGCCAATTTTCATTTCAAGATACCGGATAAGTGTTACATAAACTATATGTGTTTTGTATGCTTTTCTACACTGCCTCTTAATTTTTTTAATCCAGAAAAAGTTCTCACATACTTCTTAAAGACATGCTGGGATAATATGGGTATAATTTTAAGCCATATTATCATTATTATCCAGAAGTCCCAAGTTTTGAAACACTGTAGTTTTTCACTTTGAAAATTGTCTCAGGTTATCCTGTTTTTAAATTTATGTTAAAAATGTGATTATCAAACTAATAACTATTCACTATAGGACATTGAGAATGAACTGAAATATTTTAAAAAGTAAATAAGGAGATAAAAATCATCAAACATGATGTTACTGAGAGGTAACCATTTTTAATTTTGTGTTATAAATACTTCTCTCAAATTATTTTAACAAAAATAGTGATTGTACTGTGATTTTATTTTATAATTTTAAATTATGTATTGTGAACCATAAATTACTTTTGACAGTTCACTTATTGAACCCTTGTACTTGAAGGAGATAACAGGTTTTCTAGGAATCTAATCATTTATTTTTCTGATAATATTCAGATCCTCAGTTCTCAAATTATGCTGTTATTACAGAATAATATAGTCACTGTAATTCCAACTTAAAACATAAATCTTAATAGAAGAAAAATGACTTTTAAAATATGTGGGTCCCGTTGTTATTTTACTTAGAATATATTTTTTTGTCAGGACTTTTTAAAAAATCAGTATTCATGATGTTTTCAAATTATTCTTCAATGGCTGCTGCTAAATTAAAACTCAGAAGTTCTCACATTTACACTTCTATAAATGTCAGAAATACTATAATTCTAATGTATCTGTCTCAGTTTTTCAAAAGTATTTATTTTGTGGAAATAAATGTGTGCATGTGAATCAGTTCGGGGAGGTAATGTTATTAAGTATAAGCTTGCTTGCTTTATTCTACTTATTTAATTTTTTAATGTATTTATTTACATAGATTTGTCAAATCCAGAAACCTTCCGGGATCTTAGTAAACCAGTAGGAGCCCTAAATAAGGAGCGGCTGGAGAGACTACTGGTACGTGGATATAAGGATTCTTGGTCTATAAGGGAATTCCTCAGCCATGCCTGTGTTTTTATAGTAACTGAAACTCGTTTAAACAAGACTTAAGTGGAAATAGGTCCAGAGTGATCATGTGGGTTTGCTTTTTCTTACTCCTCTCCCCCTCTGCCTGTTGCCTCACCCTGTGAATTTAGCTGCTCACCATTTGCAGTTTTGCCTACAATTCAGGAAGTAGGAAGCTGATCCGATTACAAGTGTGCTAACTTATTTTCATGAAGGCGCTCTCTGGTAAATTGCAACAGAGACTAAAATCCCTATATTCGGTCCAGCCCCAACCTTGTTACCACTGTGCCAAAAAACCCAAAATACTTATCACAGGAATGGCGTGCTTATTCACAGATTCTTTTTCCTTCTTTTTATCTTTTCTTATTTGAGAAAAAAATTAAGGGGTATAATGTATGCATGCCATCATTTCTTTTAGGCCTTTACTACTTAAGTCAGTAGTTCTATCTAAGTCAGGTATTTTCATGCCGACACTTAATGGTGTTTGTTTCCCGCATATTGTAGACGCGCTACCAGGAGATGCCAGAACCAAAATTCATGTACGGCAGTCACTACTCCTCCCCGGGTTATGTGCTGTTTTATCTCGTTAGGATTGGTAAGGTTCTTTATCATTACCCGAGTCAGTATTATTTCACGTGGATTCTTCAGTGAACCTGTATCTCAAAGCTCTGATTTTTCCCCTCTAGCACCAGAGTATATGCTGTGCCTACAGAATGGAAGATTTGATAATGCAGATAGAATGTTCAACAGGTTTGACATAAATGCCTTACCTACCATTTTTTAAACTTTCTAATTATATATGCACAGTATGTTTTTTCAAAAAACTATGTCACCAAAAATGTAAAGATATGCAAAAAAATCACTAATTGTTATATCTATTCCTTTCAGGCTTTTTCTAGTTGTGTCTATGTATAAGTGTGAGAACATATTTTAAATTCAGTTTTTTGTCCTTCCTTTTGTAGCCTCATATTAGAACTTGAGTTTTTCTGTATTATTAGATGTTTTTAAAAATAGTGTCATTTTCAAATTATTGTATCACATCCTAATGTCTGACAAAATATATTTCAATTATTTCTCCATTGTTGAACATTTAGACTGTTTCCAACATTTCATTATTCTAAATAATTCTTTTTTAAAATATATTTTACTGATTATGCTATTATAGTTACTCCATTTTTTCCCTTTATCTACCTCCACCCTGCACCCCACCCTCCCACGAACATTCCCTCCACCTTGGTTCATGTCCATAGGTCATACATATAAGTTCTTTGGCTTCTTCATTTCCTATACTATTCTTAACTTCCCCCTGTCTATTTTGTACCTACCATTTATGCTGCTTATTCCCTGTATCTTTTCCCCCATTCTCACCCCTACCACTTCCCACTGATAACCCTCCATGTGATCTCCATTTCTCTGATTCTGTTCGTGTTCTGGTTGTTTGCTTAGCTTTTGTTTTTGTTTATTTAGGTTCATTTGTTGATAGCTGAGTTTGTTGTCATTTTATTCTTCATATTTCTGATCATCTTTTTCTTAGATAACCTTTAACATTTCATATATAATAAGGGCTTGGTGATGATGAACTCCTTTAACTTGAACTTATTTAGGAAGCACTTTATCTGCCCTTCCATTCTAATGATAGTTTTGCTGGATAGAGTAATCTTGGATGTAGGTCCTTGCCTTTCATGACTCTGAATACTTCTTTCCAGCCCCTTCTTGCCTGCAAGGTTTCTTTTGAGAAATCAGCTGATAGCCTTTTGGGAACTCCTTTGTAGGTAACTGCCTCTTTTTCTCTTTCTGCTTTTAAGATTAGCTACTTATCTTTAATCTTGGGTAATTTAATTGTGATGTGTCTTGGTGTGTTTCTCCTTGTATCCAACTTCTTTGAGACTCTCTGAGCTTCCTGGACTTCCTGAAAGTCTATTTCCTTTGCCAAATTGGGGAAGTTATCCTTCATTATTTTTTCAAATAAGTTTTCAAATTCTTGTTCTTCCTTTTCTCCTCCTGGTACCCCTATGATTCAGATTTTAGAACATTTAAAGTTGTCCCGGAGGTTCCTAAGCCTCTCCTCATTTTTTTGAATTCTTGTTTCTTCGTTCTGTTCTGTTTGAATGTTTATTTCTTCCTTCTGCTCTAAATCGTTGATTTGAGTCCCAGCTTCCTTCCCTTCACTGTTGATTCCCTGTATATTTTCTTTTACTTCACTTTTCATAGCCTTCACGTTTTCCTCCAGTTTGCTACCATACTCAACCTTTTCTGTGAACATCCTGGTTACCAGTGTTTTGAACTCTGCATTTGACAGGTTTGCCATCTCTTCATCACTTAGTTCTATTTTTGGAGCTTTGATCTGTTCTTTCATTTGGATCATATTTTTTTTATCTCCAAAGGCCTGTTACGTAGTAAGGGGTGGAGCCTGAGCTGCTTACCAGGGCAGGACAACCCACGTTGCTGCCATTTGGGTGCTGTATGTGGGGGAGGGGTCCAAGAGGGAACAATGTCACTTGCTGGGCTCTGTGCCATCTTTCAATCACTTCCCCCACTACCCACAAGCGAATTGGGCCCTACTGGTGCTGATTCCTGGGTGGGTGGGCTTGTGTACGTTGCAGGACCCTGTGGGTCTCTCCAATGAACTCTCCCTATGAGGCTGGAAGTTTCTCCTGCCACCTCAACCCCCACAAGTTTTTTCAGTGAGAGGTTTTGAGGCTTTACTTCCCTGTGTTGGAACCTGTGTTGTGCCATCTGTCTCGCTCCCCAGTTGTTCCTCCTGGTTTATCCGCACGCAAATGTGGGACCTCCTGCTCCGCCAGCCGCCACCTTGTTATGTATCCTCTGTGCCCCAGCTGCCTGTCTCCACCTCTCCTACTGGTCTGGATGAATGATTCTTCTTTAACTCCTTGGTTGTTGGACCTCCATACAGTTTGATTTTCTGGCAGTTCTGGTTATCATTTGTTTTTAAATTTGTTGTTGTCCTTCTTTTGCTTGTGTGAGGAGGCAAAGTATATCTACCTATGCTTTCATCTTGGCCAGAAGTCCCTATTCTAAATAATTCTGCCATGAATTGAATATAATTCTCTGTGGGTATGTAAATGTATAACTTTTTTTAATTATAAAAGTAATATTTCTTTACCATAAAAATGTCAGAAAATATAAAGTAGAAAATAAAGTTCACTTGGCATCTGACCACGCTGAGGTGATATTCATTGTTAATCTGTGGTGTCTGTCTTTCCAGTCTTTTTTTTAAGCTCTATACATGGTTATTCATGATTCCTTTTTGAGATGAACTGTTAAAATAGTTCTACTAACTTTTTAGTGTTTGAGCACCTGCCTCCATTTGTCCCTGGATGAGACAGCATGTGTGGGGGTGTTCATGACATGGACTTGGAGGTGGTCCATCTGGCCATGTTCCGACTCTATGTTCAATGCAGCGTGAGCCTAGATGTGCATATGGATGTTGAGAATTTGAGTTAATGAGAGAAATGAGTGAATATGGGTAACATGTAGAATGGTACCCTCGGTGCAGAGAAAGCAGTGTGGTTGCTGTGTCTACATCCTAGAAGTAAAATCAGTTTAACTTTCTTTTATATATTTAGTATTGCAGAAACTTGGAAAAACTGTTTGGATGGTGCCACAGATTTTAAAGAGGTAAGTGGTTTAAAAAGCTAATGATTCACTGGGCTGGTGATTTCTAACCGCTTTAAAAAATGTTTGTTGTTCTTCTTTCTTTTTCCCCTCCTGGAACTTTCAGTTGATTCCAGAATTCTATGGTGATGATGTCAGCTTCTTAGTCAATAATCTGAAACTGGACTTGGGGAAGAGACAAGGAGGGCAGATGGTGGATGATGTGGAACTTCCACCTTGGGCTCAGAGTGAGTACCACCTTGAAGGTGTTGCATTGTAGACATTCTTTTCCTGACTGTGCAGTTTCAGTATTAATTATTTAGTTGTGTAGATTTTTAAAAATGACAGCATAATTCTCTATCTAAATGAGGCAATATCATTCCTATTCCAAATCAAAAATATTCTAAGTGTATCCTGTAAAAATAGTGACATTTTTGAGAGACCTAAAGGTTGTGAAAATGATTCTTGCTCTACAGAATTAGTATTTTATATGAGGAGGCAAAACTTCATTAAGAAATATGTGCCTCTCGCCTGTCCTAGAAGCTTTCATGTGGATAGATGAAAGAAACGAGAGGAAATAGATGGGTGCTGCCATGTTTTGATCAAGTCTAATCCAACAGGTCCCCAGGACTTTCTTCAGAAAAGCAAAGATGCCCTGGAAAGCAATTATGTGTCAGAGCACCTTCATGAGTGGATTGACCTAATATTTGGCTACAAGCAAAAAGGAAGTGAGGCTGTTGGGGCATATAATGGTATGTAATGGTCATTGAAAGTTCATTTAGCATCTTACAAAAACAAAACTAACCAAAAATAGATAGCAGGAGGGTAGAGCAGTCAAGGTTATTTCTTCAGCAGGAGAATTTTGTGTCAGCAAACAGTGCCTCCTGGCTCAAAGACCCTGGATTAGATACTAAGTAACAGAGGAGGAAGTACTTTTGCCTAAAGAAC
Organism: Phyllostomus hastatus; assembly: GCF_019186645.2. Taxonomy (NCBI): domain Eukaryota; kingdom Metazoa; phylum Chordata; class Mammalia; order Chiroptera; family Phyllostomidae; genus Phyllostomus; species Phyllostomus hastatus. The sequence goes on along the minus strand of NW_025334017.1, from coordinate 4,714,356 downwards.
ATCTTTTTCACCATGATCCCAAGAGGTCTTTTTCAGTCTTCTCATTTTAGCTTGTGCTCTCTCTAGCCCATTAAATAATGTCAATTAAAACTCAATCAGAACAGCCCTGGCCAGTTTGGCTCAGTTGGTTGGAATATCGTCTTGTAAACCGAAAGGTAGTGAGTTGGACTCGCAGTCAATGTACATAACTAGACTGCAGGTTCAGTCCTGGTCCCAGTCTGGAGGGCATATGAGAGACAACTGGTCGATGTTTCTCTCTTGCCTAGATGTTTCTCTCCCTTTCTCTCCCTTTCTCTCCCTCCTTTCCCCTGTCTCTGAAGTCAATGGGCATGTCCTCAGGTGAGGATAAAAAATTATTCAATCAGAACATGATAGGTCAGTGACCTCAATGGCTATGAAGGGCCTTGGAGCTTCTTTTTCATTGGGCTGAAAGAAACCAGCAGCAATGCACCTTCTCATCAGTTTCAGCTCTTCCCTACCTCCAGGTTTCTCAGATGACAAGGGAGTGGAGTTGGAAGTTCGGGCTTGATTTCTCACATGCCTGAGCAGAGGGCAGAATGACTGCCCCTCGGGCAGAAATACTGTTGACTGAGAAATGCACTGAGATAATTGGTCCTCTTACCTGTCAATTAGATTTCTGCTAAGCAAAAGATAGTAATTCAAACTGATGTAGGCTGAAATTGGATATTATTAGACCATTTTACAAAGTGAAAATCAATTTCTTTGAATAAAAATTTGAAGTTGTTACTGGGTTTTAAAATTCTGAGCAGAGTGTATATTATGACTGAGCAGTACATCTTTCATGGTGTTTTATGTCTCTCTTTTCAGTATTTCATCCCCTGACCTATGAAGGAGGTGTAGACCTAAACAGGTACTTATGTCTATAAGGAACTTCTTCTTGATTTTCAAATACCTCTTCAACTAAAATTAGTTAAAACTAGTGCACTTATTTAATAATATTGAAGTATGGAAAATTCACAGCTAAGTATATCTTGCTTTTACTGTTTTTGAGTTACTGAGCCTCAGAAAGTTTTCAAAAAATCTGTGATAAGATTTGGACAGTCCTGCTGTTAGTATTTGAAGGTTAATCTCTCTCCTGTTGGTCAGTATTATTTGAAACGTGTACTTTCCCGAAGCTCGAGCCTAGCGGCTCACTGCATTATTTGTGCTCTGTCCTAAAGCATCGAAGACCCCGATGAGAAAGTGGCCATGCTAACCCAAATCTTGGAATTTGGGCAGACACCAAAACAGCTCTTTGTGACACCTCATCCTCGAAGGATCACTCCCAAGCCTAAAAGCTTGTCCCAGACCTCCAGTTACAATGCTTCCACAGCAGATTCTCCAGGTAAATTTGCAAAGAGAAGAAATATGAGCATCTCTTGTTTTTCTCTGACGAAGACGTTTCTAACGATTCTGAAGAGGAGATGAAACGGAAACTGTTATGCTGCTTAGAGAGCAAAGTTTGAGAGCAAAGTTTTCTTGTCTCCAATTCTGCTGTCTGTTCCAGGCACATTCAGACTTCTTATTAGAGTTTATCATCTTATTGGAGTTCTCCTAGAAAAAAAATAGTTTTTGTTCTTATTTTGTTCATTTTTCACTATTAACTTTAAAGGAACTCCAGTTACTGTTATTTCCTGGTAATTTGAAATCTGGCGGTATTTTTATTGTTAACATTAGGGTTCTGTTTCTTTTCTGTGCTTTCTCAGGCTGGTGTTTGATTGTTGGCCAGTCCCTTGTTGCCGGCACATCCTGGCCTGGCTGCCCTCACAGGCACCTCTGCCCTGCTCTTCCCCCAGTTCCTTCCCCCATCTCCGTCCAGCTGTCCTCTCCCATCCCCACAGCCTACAGACCTTCCATCCAGTTCTGTTTTCTGTACTTGACTTTATCTCCTTATTCAACCATTTGACGAACGTTTACCAATTATCCGTTCTGTGCCAGGCATATGTTAGGTGCTGACATGAAATGGACTCTGTTCTCACATCTAGTATTTGGAAAGGGTGGAATGTATTCACACCTTCATCCAGTTATCTGTGTTTTATATTTCACATAGGACAGCCTCCAACCTACAGGCTCTTAGGAGTTTGACACTGCGTGGAACTTTGAGAGCAAAGTTTTCTTGTCTCCAATTCTGCTATCTGTTCCAGGCACATTCAGACTTCTTAGGCACACGTCGTCGCTGAGCAAGCTCTCAAGTGTGGAGGGACAGCTCACCAGAGTCACATGACCCAGGGCTGGCTGGGAGTACTTCTCTAAAAGATAACCCCACTGGGTTAAGTCACAAAGATCATAGGATTATCTCGTGATGCCTCTTAAACCCGTATTTTGCTTACTCACTGGCCCTGTACCACTGTCTTGTGATTATTTTAAAGGGTAATTGTTTCAGCCTTTCTTAGAAATGAAGGGATTATTTAGCTAGTCCTGTCCAAGAGTACTTGGGGTAATTGTCTTCATCTCTGCTTCCTCCCCCACAAAACCAGAGCAAAACTGCAGCATTCTTAGGGAAACAGCATGCGTTTGCATAAACTGCTGACAAGGAAATGGTTCTTCAGGCTTGTATTTCCTGAAGTTCTTAATTTAGGGGCCAAGTAAAGACTTTGCAAACATTGATAAAAGTATAAAAATGTTCTGATATTTAAATATACTTCTTAATCATTCTCCAGATTGTTAGGGTGGTCAGTGGCATGGGCTGTGAAAGAATTCACAGAGAAGGACGTGTAGAGAATGAAGTTTGTGTTCACTGGCAGATAAAGGACGGGGCATGCTGTGCAGAGATGCACCAGCACTGAGGGGTGGGGGCTTTGAGCTTTCACTGGATTAGGAAAGGGTGGGGTTGCTGCTGTGTGGCCCTGGGCAGTTGGGGCTGCAGTTTGTTCCAATGTTATCTCCTGCCAGTGGCTGTGGAGAGCGGTTAGTTCTTACCTCCAGTAATTTCCAGCCCTGGGGACAAGCTCAGAAGAGTGAAATGGCAGTCCTGTTTACCAGGGTCACAGGCCCACTCAGCACATGGTGCCACGAAGCAAATGGCTCCGGCTTTACCCTTTCACAAACGATTTTTATTTTATTTAGATTATATACCTTATTATTTTTGGAGCTCTCTAACAAGTACATTTCAAAGCTATTATATTTTGGTGGGACATTTTGTGGGGTTTTTTGGTTGTTTGATTTTAATAGGAAATATTGTGACTCTGATGCTTGTTGTCTGATGCTTGTTAGTACTTTAGTTGACTCACTTAGCAATAATTTAATGTAGTCTCTCCAGGTGAAGAGTCCTTTGAAGACCTGACTGAGGAAAGCAAAACACTGGCCTGGAATAACATCGCAAAACTGCAGTTGCATGAGCAATATAAAATCCACAAAGAGTAAGGCTGTCTCTGTGCTGTCCTTGTAGAAGCTGGGGTCTTGGCCTGGTGTGAGATTGTTTTAAGCTGAGTCAAGGGGGAAGTTCTCTTTCAATGTCATCTTGATTGTTTTTTATCTCCCCAGAATGTCCATAGTGATATAGTGATCAGCCAGCTGAGGTCAATGTGGCAAAGGAATTTTTGGCACAAAACAGATTTGTGCTGGCCTACCATGTTGTCATTTCTATAGTCAGTCATTTTAGAATTTTAAAAATAATACCTGTACTTCCAAAACATTGAGCTTGCTGTTGGACCTAGAGCGGTTATGTGTTCCCTGTCTTCTGCTACTAAAGATATTTTTATAAAACTTCGGTAGAAAGACTAGAGGAGCACTGGTCACCTGATTGTCCTGTTACAGGTGAGGAAATGCAGCCCAGAGACAAGGCTCCGTGTCCTGTTCCACAGCCATGGGCATCCTATCTGACGTTTTGATGTTGTGCACACCGTGGGCCATGGGTGAAACAGAACATGCCAGTCTGCTTTAGATCAGTGGTTTACAATCAGAGCACAGCCTTGGAAAAGAATACGTAGTTGCTCCTTATTCACTGTAACCGTGCCCTTTCTTCCCTCAAATTCTCTGTTACATAGAAAGGGGCCTTGTAATGCAGGGCAGTGAAGACATGAATGAAACTTCAACAGGACATGCTAGAACCACTCAGTGGTGTCATCGTCGCACAGGGGCTAGGTAAATTTGATTCACTCATGATGCAGGCGAAGTGAATGTAAAGAAGAGTTTCAGTCATTCGGGTGAGAGATAAAGGGGAATTGAGGGAGAAGCATTAGTAGTTTTCCAATTGTCAGCAATGTATTAACTTCAAATGAGGCCACTAGGGAAGCGTGAGTGGGAGTGTTTTCTGGCCACAGGTATCGGCAGCACAGAATTAGAAGTTGCCAGGCTGTGATTTGGTAATGGCAGGTGTCATGTGGGACAGATCCAGCAGATAAGCTGTGAAGAAAACAGTTATAAAAATTTGGTAAAATTAAATCAAGACCTTGAAAGAGACCAGTGTCCTAGTGCAGGATTGATGGTAATTCATAAAACTTTGTTTTTAAACAGGGCAGTTACTGGAATAGCAGTCTCTTGCAATGGATCATCAGTCTTTACCACCTCACAAGGTATGTTTTCCCACCTGAAAAAGGGCTTTCCTAGAGTCATAGTGTCCACATCTCTTCACTCTCAGTCAAGGACTGTACTTGCATGTGCCGCCCCCACATAAAATAAATTTTGAGCAATTATTTTGTGGTTTATCACATACAATGTTATTGTAGTTTGCAAAAAAACAATTATGAAAAATGCCTTTCTGTTGCTAAGAAGGTTTCCCAAAATTTAAAGGGAAGAACCGAAAGAGTTTGTTTCCCATCTTCTTGCTTGGGAGGAGCCTTGCCCACCAGCGCTGGAGGTGCACCTGATTTCTTGTGGGTGGCTGGGGAGAGAACGGGAAGCAGGGCTGGAGCCACTGTCAGACAGACCTGGAGCGTCACAGGGTCTGGGTTGTGCACGTTTTCACGTGGGAATGATGATTTGAAGTGAAGGTTTTCATTTTTGTCACTCAGTATATGTTCAGGGTGCTTGCTGTAGCATTTGGCTTGAAATCTAATTCCTATATCATTAATGTGCTTTTGCATTACCAAAATTATGAAAAACCCTGCAATGGCTTGTTGATATGACTTGGAATAATTATATTTGAATGATACATTAGAATTTAACTATTTTGATCTTTAAAAAGGACTAAGCATAAAGCATCTCTTGCTGTGTACAACATTGCTTTCCCTGGCGTCTGTACAGCATGTACTTAATTCAATCACCTGTTGCCCTGCTGTGTTCAAAGCCTGGTGACAGGCACTCCCGAAGGTGTGGAGATGAAAAGAGTAAGGTGTTAGCCATCCTGCTTAGATTTTAGACAGCTGATCGTGGCAAAGTTAGTAGCTGACTATTTTGACTCTGTTTATTCAGTCTTTATCATATGAAATTATATTTTTCATCCATTAAGTTAAGAAATAATGCTATCCAACTCAACACCTCCAGGGGAAAATCAGTTACTGCTGTCAGACTCTTTAATCATGGTTTATTATCTGTAGCATGTCATTCCTTTCTCTTTCAAATACCGTCTCAGATTTCATAGCACAGAGTTTTCCACAAAGCCTAGAAAATGATTCTCCTGTAGACCAAAGGAAGTGACTGTGCAGGACACACACTGGGCCATGCTGGGGCCACCGACACGATGCTCTGGGAGAAGAAGGCAGTCCCTGTCTTCCCAAGATTTCTGCCTGCCACGTTTGCCGACAGTCACGCAGACAAAAGGCTTTTCCTTAGGCAAAGCCTGTGTTCTTAGCTGGATTGGCCTGATGTGGTTCGTTAAATCCTTCAGCTTGTTGTACTTTTGTGACCTTGTAAATCATGAGCATCAAGGGTTTAAACCTCCAAGGCTTATTAATTATTATATTGCTTCTTTGTGAATTTGCCAAATAAAGGAGAGAGATATTTCATTTTCCATAAGTGACAAGCTTTTATATTTTTGTTTGTTTCTTCTCAATCTTAGTAATTCATATCACTGATTCATATGTATCCTGATAATTACCCTAAAGTTGCATTTCTTCCTCAGATATGCCGTGTATATTTAGTTATGTGGGCATGACGGGAACCCATCACAAATGAGACTAGCTCTTCAGCATCTGTAACATGATCATTTCTGGTATGGGGAGGGAACCTTTGATGTCAAGAAAACATCGTTACATACCAGGCTGGCCTATGGTTTTCTATAGGTTGCCCCAAATTAATAAGCTTAAGCAGGCTTTGTGGTGAATACTCAGAATTGCCAAATAAACAGGTCATTCTTTGGAATCAAAAGCAAGGTTGGGAAGAATGTCAGAGTGACTTATACCCTCAGGGAGATGTTTGGTGATATTGTATTCATTCTTCTGTTTCTGTTTTCAGGCTAATTTGGGAAAATGTTTTATTTAAACTCATGTTTATAAAGACTCAAGACTTCTGTGTGTTAGTGTTGCAATAAATTGAAATATTAAATTTTACTATAAAAAAGAATTATTTAACACTCATTCTGACCTTTATCTATCATGTTGTATGTTTGTAAATGTTACATATTTCAAATGTGGGATGTTTGGAGCACATTGTGATTTGCAAGTCTTGCTTTTTTTAAGGGGTTTGGGTACACTTCTAAAACTTGTTAGGCAGGGAAATTAAAAGCTTGGATATTATAATCCCAACTTTATTATTCTTTAGAAAGTTAGTGATTCTCTTCCATAAATGCTAATTCTGTACAGGTATCACACCAAAATTGGTCTATTGGTTAAAAAGGAACAAACTTATACTGCTGTAATTCTTAAAAAAAAATTAAACTTTCTATTTTTCTCCTTTTTTTAAGGTTTACTTCTTTATTTAGACTTTATTTATTTACCTTTAGAGAGAGGGGGCAGGAGGGCAAAAGAGAAGGAGAGAAACATCGGCATGTAAAAAATACATAGATCAATTGCATCTCACACACCTCCAACTGGGGACCTGGTCCGCAACCCAGGCATGTGCCCTGACTAGGAATCAAACCAGCAACCTTTTGGTTTGCAGGCTGGCACTCAATCCACTGGCCACACCAGCCAGGGCTGTTGTACTCCTCTTTAATTTTAGCTTATAGCAGTTATTACGCTTAACCCTGTGTTCACTCATACTGAAATGTCAACTGTGTCTATACTGGGTTTTAAACTGATTTCCTTGTCAGGGAGTTAACAGATCATAGCATCTTGCTGTTGGAGGAGGAGTTAGGTCACCTAACCCCATTTACCACCCAGTGCGGTCAGGAGCGTGCCCCCTGCAGCCTTCTCTGTCATCTCTGTGGTTCTCACGTGGTTGCCTTCTCACTGTTAAATTAGATTCCACCTTGAAGATGTTTTCTAAAGAAACCAAAATGCTACAGAGAAGTATATCGTTTTCAAATATGGTGAGTTCATTTTAATTTTAAGTCAGTGTCATGATAATATAGGCACACATATCATGACATTTTGTTTCTCTCGAAACAGTTGGGTTTATTCCTGTATGGTATTGACAGAATGCTTTAGTTAGATTATTTCTAAATTCAAGTTAAACTTTTTTCAAGTTGCCTCATTCTCATAATGAAATTTCATTTGTAGCCTAAAAAACTTGAACTGCTGCTACCCAGTAGAGCTCTCCTTAATCTTTCCTCCTTGGAATTTTCAGACTAAATGTATATATGCTACTTAAGTAACTTATGCATATCTGAGTTGCTAGAATACCCAATACTAGAAAACCAATGATTCTGAAAAAGCACATTTTATTGTTAATGTAAGTCACCCAAAAGATTCTGAAACTCCCTAAAGAATTTTGGAAGTTCTTACCCACATTAACCTGTAACCCTGAGATTGTGCTTGCATTCTTGAGGATAATCCCCAGCCCGCCCTCACGCATGACTTCCTCCAGCGTTCCTGGCAGTTCCCCCAGCCCAGGACGTGAGGGAGGCCTTCCACAGCCCCTGAACATGGTCAGGCTAGACCTGGTGCACTGGATACACTTTGACTTTCCTACACTTGGGAGGAACCAAGGCTTCTGGAATTAACCAGTTGGAAAAAAAACTTTGTAAATATCAGAAGGCTAACAAACAGAATATGAGCATTAATTTGGGGGATCTCATAAGATAGTTTTACTATGTTAGGGACTAACTATTATAAATTATTAATGTTGAATCATTTGTGTTTCAGGCCTTATCATCTTGTTTACTTTTACCAGGAGATGCCACTGTCATAAGTTCTTCATGGGATAATAACGTGTATGTACCTGTGCACACTTCTTTGTAATTACACATGCATCTCACCACTGTGTGGACTCAGTGTAGTAAGGACAGAATCTCCCATTGCCAGGACACTGTGTAGTGTTTTTTTTTGGGGGGGCGGGGGGGGCGGGAACAAATATTAGATGAGGATATTTCTGTTGGATTTGAATATGATTATTTGAATCTAATGATTTCTCCAGTTGAACTGTTTCTCTAAATTTTAAATTGAGGTGAAAACAAAGATAAGCCAGACCTGGAAATTTCTAGTTTCAAATTAAAATTTTCAGTTTTTTGGTTTGCTAACATGAGAACAAGTAATTTGTAATTCTAATGGGCCTTAGTAAGTATAACATTAAACAATATGATGTTTCTTGAATATGTGTTTGAGTCTTAAAATTAAGCTGAATGCTGTTTTAATAGTTCTCATTATCTTTTATGTTAGCTATTTTTATTCCATAGCATTTGGAAGATGCCAAGACACATTAATGGGACATGATGATGCTGTTAGTAAGATCTGTTGGCATGACAACAGGCTGTATTCTGCATCGTGGGATTCTACAGTGAAGGTTATATATTTCTATCTTACAATGTCTGTATAATAAAAATATTATAAACCATTTAACTACCTGTTAACATGTTCAATCACTGGTTTTCACAAAGCATGTGATATATAAGAATATTGAATATTATTGCTTTTTAAATGTGTACACTTCTCAGTATAATAGGAAGTTTCCATGATTTTCCTACTGTGTGTTCAACTAGGGGTGGAATGATCTAGTATTCGTTAGACAGCGGAGCTATGGAGAAATGACCCCTTTCATCTAACACAGTTGGAACTAGCAGTTGACCAGTTAATCAGAAAATTTCAAGTTAAAGTGGGAATCATTAAAAGATAATACATTTTATTGAAAGTTTAAACATACAAATGCACATTTCATTCACCATTCTGTGGATCGTAGGGCTGTATATAAACTACACCAGTATTCATCATCTTCATTTCTAATCTTCATTTGTGTAAAAAGAAGTCAAAAACCTAGAACCATTATAATTCCTTCAAAAGTTTTTCAAGATTTGTCCCCCATTTTTGTAGATAAGTTTCTTTCCTGCACCTCATTTCAGCAATTTTTCGGTAGTCTTTTCAGAACATTAGTAGACATGCAACACTCATATTCCTTAGTTCACACAGTACTTAAATCCCATAAGGGATGGAAAGAGACACAGGTCCAGTCGACTCTTGGTAAGCACAGGATGGCAGGAATAAAAGCACGGGCACTGCAGCACTGCAGAACGGGAACCAGAGCGTTAGGCAGCGCATTTGCTTGTGTGTTTCAGTGGAGGTTGTTAGTCAAGAGTTCTTCACTTTATTAGAAATACTTTTATATTATGTTTGTAAATATCTTCTGCATTGTGTTCTAGGTGTGGTCTGGTGTTCCTGCAGAAATGACAGGCACCAGAAGACACCAGTTTGACATGCTGGCCGAGCTGGAACATGATGTCAGTGTGAGTACCAGCAACAAAAGTGCATAAAACCTGAGCTTCAAAGTCCGGGCGTTTGAGGGGGATTCTTGGTCTCACTTGTGTGTATGACCTTTTGCTTTGTGTTAGGTTTGCTTATTGGAGATCATAGGCTGACTCTCAGTTCTTTTCTTTGAGTTGACTTTTTGGGTTTCCAAGTCCACTTTTGTCTTTTTTTCTTCAGTTTACTATTTCCCTGAGCACGGCATTGAATATTTGGGTATCCTCAGACTATCTCAGGCAACAAGATGTGACCCATTGTCTTTCATGTTTTCTGACACAGAAGGTAAAAGGGACCATCTGTCTAGGATGATGCACAGCCACAGCTGAGGACACTGACCTGATATTTGGATGGCCCAAGTGTGTGCAGCCTGGGGCAGACCCAGGGCTGGCACCTGGTACCTTTCACATAGTTTCCACTGGGTCCCACTGCCACATCTTAGGCTGTAGCTCCCAGTTCTCTGAGGTTGGGAACTGATGCCTAGTTTGCATGGTCGACAGACGAACTGAAGTTGAGAAATATTTATTCAGTGTATAATTCAAGATGGATATGCAGGTATAACCTTGAGACCTCCCCCTTCTCCCAAATCCCTCCATTAGACACCAGTCTGCTGTTTGAGGCAGGTTGCCACCTTGCTACAACTTATTATTCATAGAGTTAGATGGACAAGTTTAGGCTATTTTAAAACCAAATTACATTTCCAATAGCAATACTTCATCTTATTCACTAGCATACAAAGAATTTTGTCTTTAAATATCATTCAGCAGGTGATATTGAAATACATCTGCATTAACTACACCAGTACACTGTGCCATAGAGTTTAATCTGCATCATTGCATCCACTTACTTGAATGAGCCTAGGGAAACATAGCTTATGACCATAATTCTAAATGAGGTACTTCTGTTTCCTTCCTTAGGTAGACACGATCAGTTTAAATGCTGCAAGCACACTGTTGGTTTCAGGCACCAGAGAAGGCACGGTGACTATTTGGGACCTCACGACAGCCACGGTACTGCACCAGATTCCATGCCATTCAGGGATTGTATGTGATACTGCTTTTAGCCCAGGTAGTATTATTATCCTTTTTAATACAAATGATACTGGGGGCATTAGAATTATCACTTTGAAATACATGGGAATTTAAAAGAAAAATACCTGGCTGATAAAAGAGGTTTTGCCTATATAGCTAAACCTACTTCATGGCAGAATGTGGTATACTGGTGGCATTTGCACCTAGTAGAAAAATTGCATTGGGTATTATTCTTTATTCCTCAGCTCATCAAGAAATTAATTTGTAAGATATAAATGAACTCACACCAAAGGGTCATTAGCCCAGTGTCTTAGAAACAAAAGCATATCTTTCCCTGCCCCCACTTCCCTCCCCTTAACAGTTGATTTGAGCCAAGCTGATGACATGCAGGGGAGGTAGGTCTCAAATGGTCCAAATCAAGCATTTCAAGGAGAGGGTAGTCACTGGTTAACTAAAACAAGCAGCTCAAAGAAAATGAGTATTAGGTCACTGGATGAGAAATAAATCTCAGAGTAATCTAAAACAGCCTGCAGCAGTGACCCTTGTCTGTGTTTCACCTCACGTTACAGACAGTCGCCATATCCTCAGTGCAGGAGAAGATGGTGGTCTGAATGTAATAGATGTGCAGACAGGAACGCTTATCTCCTCTATGACTTCAGACGAGCCTCAGAGGTACAGTTTGGGGGGTTATTAGTGGTGAAGACATTTACACACAAGTTCATGATCATGCCTTTGGGCTTGCTTTTGGCCAGTGTAATACAGGCCTTCCTTCAGGATGGATGATGAAATGATTATTTCTAAATCACTCTTGCAGGTGCTTTATCTGGGACGGAAATACTGTTTTATCTGGAAGTCAGTCTGGTGAACTTCTTGTTTGGGACCTTCTTGGAGGAAAAATCAGTGAGAAAATACAGGGCCATAAAGGTAAAGTTATTTGGCTGACTTGACCTTTCTTCCTAAAATACCGAACTCAAACCTGCTTTCCCAGAAGTCCTTGACACAGCAATTAGAGACAAGGAGAAACAAAGACATCCTTATTGGAAAGAAATAAAACTAATATTATTTGCAGATGACATACTATATGTAGAGAATCCTCAAGATTTCACCAAAACACTATTAGAACTGATGAATGAATTCAGGGAACATAACTCTTCTCAAGCAGAAAACACCCCATGTACCCTCCATACTGTAAACATTCCCATCTAACATCCTGGTTGGCCAGGTGGTATGCATTTCTTGGGTCCTTCGGGATTTAGGTTTATGTTGACACACATTTGACTCCAAAAAGGAAGTTTTTACATTAAGTTCCATATAGAGCATTAAAAACCATAGTGAAAGCTGTAATAGTTCAATACAGTTTAAAAATATATACCAAAGTAGAGAATCACAATGAAAAAAGCTGTCATCTTTTTGTCACCTAGCACTGTCTCCTGCCTCTCACACTTCTCTTCATCTTGGTTTTCCAGTTTGATCCTGGATGTGGGTCCTTATTGTTGAGAGGGTGTGTTTGCACATGTACACAATTGTTCTGTGGGGTTTTTTCCCCACTTAATAGTATCTCTTGGAGACTCACTGTAGTTTTTTACATTTGCATCATTTCCTCCTGATCATGTGGAGCAGGGGTGTCCAACCTTTTGACGTTTCTGGGCCACACATTAAATACACACACACTAATGAAAACTGATGAGCAAAGAAAGGCTTTTAAGCGAATTTACAATTTTGTGTTGGCCCACATTCATAGCCATCCTGGGCCACATGCGGCTTGCAGGTTGGACACCCCTAATGGACTGTTTATGACTTTTAATTCTTCTGGTATCTAGTTGTAAGTCTCTGCTATCTTCCCACTGTGAATGGAAACTTCCCACCTCCATCCTTTGGCACTGTTTTGTGTGGTTAGTTCTTCTTATCCCCTACCTCCTTCCTCATCTGCTTCCTGACTTTCACTAGTGGTACATATCTGCATTCTCTTCTGTATCCATAATCCCAGTTGTTTTAGCTTTACCTTTAAAAGGTTTCTTATTTTCCCCAAGTTCTTTATATCAAGCAGTTATTTTTAATTTCTGAAGATTTTATTATAGGACAAGACAACACAATGTAGTACTTATTAGTGTTCTTGGGCTCTTGTTCCACTCACTCCCTAACCACAATGCCTCCTTCTCTTAGGTGCTGTGACATGTATATGGATGAATGAACAGTGTAGCAGTATCATCACAGGAGGGAAAGACAGACAAATTATGTTCTGGAAGTTGCAGTATTAAGTGCCTTTTCTTCTCCTGAATATTAAATTGAACTCTATTTAATGTATTTTTAAACCAAACTTTTAAATGAACTGGTGAATTGAATGTGCAATGATAATAATCGGAAGTGTTACCACATAAGGAATTTGTGGCTTTAAACTTTCTAAAGCATGGTAACTTCACTGAAAACTATTAGTTGCCATCTTCTGAGGCAGTTACATTTGCAAGGCCAGTGGTCATCCCAGTGTGGTGATGGTCAGAAGGCAGGTTTGAGTGGCAGAGAGGGAGATACTCAACTGACCTGGGGAAACGTTCAGAAAGCACTTATCAATACAGAATTTTCCAAGAAAATGTGCAGTATATGATACTATTTCTGAGTCACTCAATTTTGTCTTCATGATCTACACAATTGCTGCCCATTGGGTTTTTGGGTGTCTGTTTTCATGGAGTGGTTACTTTCTATAACCTACTGTCCCCAGATTCTAAGAACCTGGGGAAGGATTAGGAGTTCTTATAATAGTTACTGTATATAGGAATGGTTTATTTCATTGCAGCTATTAAATGTTCATCTTTTCTAAACATTAAAAGTATTTTTCTGTAATTAAGCCAGTTTTCATTTTCTCATTTAAATAATATATTATAGAAACTAGTACCTTTTAAGAACTCCAAATATCAATCCTCCTAGAAAACCATAGTGATATGAATGTTGTTCTTACACTTGGAACCATCTTTGGACCCAAGTCCAGACAGCAAAGTAGATAATCAAACCAGGAAACATTATTTGGTTTGCTTTTGTAAATTTCAAGTAAGGTAAGCTGTAAAGCGGTAGCACTGACTCTCTTTTCTGGACCATAGTAATGATGTGACTTAAAATTTTTCTATACTCTAAAGGTCTATCTTGTAAGCAGTAATGGCATAAGGAAAACACTTGAATCAGACCAGGGTGATAGAATTTTCAGTTTTTCTCAGGTATTGCTGGGGAAAATTTACAGCCTCAACGGAGTTTCTGGTCCTCTGCCTGAGGAGTCAGAACCTGAGGAATCAACTTCACAGGTGGAAGCACTTTTCTCAACACTCCTACTCCCCCGCACTGAGGGCTTTTCCCAGGACCCCTTGCCAGCTGCTATGGAGACGACTCTCCCACAGGTCCCAGGTGAATTTCACATACCTACTTTCTAGGTCGTGCACTAGTTTGGAGAAAGCCATAGACAGTTTCCAAATGATGCAATAGTAGACAGTCTGACTAAATTTTAACTTTATTTATACATATTTAATTGGAATAGGTATAAACCAAAAAAGAAGAAAATGAGGATAAAGTGTCAATGCAATTTGTTTGCAGGGAGGAGTCAGGAGATAGAATTACCAGGACAATATTGTAAGACCATCCCAAAGTAGCTAGGTTATATCATGTTTAGAGTGAAATGTCAAAATTTAGGCATCATCCTACTTAATCTACAATAAAAAAGGAAGTCAAAAGTTTATTCTACTTAGTATAAGAATTTTTACATTAAATATACAGTGATTCATTTCTCAGAAAATGATACCAGTAACGTTGAGAAGTTGTTTCCATTACACAATGACTAGAAAATCTCAAATGCAACAAAGCAGCTATGCTATATATAGCTCAGTATACACCACTAATTTGTTTTGGGCTAGTGTACATTTCAGTTTAATGCAGAACTGCATTTTGGGTTTTAGAAAGGCAGCAAGTTATATTTTGGCTTTTATACTAGATGCTTAACATAGTTAAGGCGACAGTTCAAGCATATTAAGTGAAGGTAGTTAAAAATTTAATGATAATGCAATCTCTTGCAACCTACATACACTGTATAATGCTTACATGGAATGAAACCAGTGTTATTTAATTGGTGTTTTACAGACACACACTACACTCACACACACAGAACCAAGAGGGGAAAAAAAAACACTATCAAAAGCAATCATTCTAAATGTACTACGGTAACAGTAAAAATGCAAATACCACAGAACTAAAGTAGTATGACAGCACTACTTGATTTCTAGAATAATGTTGACTGGTTCTAACACAAAGCTAAAGCCTGCATTAGTCATTCTAATCATCATATCATGGCTTATAAAAGCATCAGGTATCTGGTAGAGATACTAATCTATGAAAGTCAGTAAATCTTGTCAAAGTTTCACATCTGTAAAACCAGGATAAGGCTACAACTATTTTGAAGTCTGAACAAGGTATCAGATCAGTTAAGATTCCCAGCCATAATATCAGATAGAAAGGACTTCATGCAGCATATGCTGTCTGGCTCCTAGAAAGCTTCACGTGCATAATACAAAGTTAAGTTGCCAAAGAAGTAAACTGGAGGAGTTCAGCGAAGTTTCCATTGTGTCATGGCTTTTAAACCTCAGGAATGGTGTGGTCCATCAGGCTTTTCATAATGCTTGGTGCCATCCTACAAGAGAGCCACTTTTATTAAATACTGAAGTTTGGGGCTTTTTTCAAAAATGCTAAGTTCTTTTTAATGAGTTCTAATCTAAAGGTATCATGTAATCTACTTGTTTTGTAAATTTCCAGTGTGAAAGGCTATCTGAATCTTGGTTGGAAAAGTTAGATAAGATACAATTAAGTCTTTCTATATTAAGGCTGATGATATTAAAAAGAAAGAAAATGAGAATGCTGTTATGAGCTGGGGGAGAGAGGTTGTGGCTCCTATCACTCATTTAGGAGAGAACTTTAGAATGAGGAGTCCTGACAGTAACTCCTTTTTTAATACCCCAAGAGTAACTAGTTACTTTCTACCCAGAAGCTGAAACCAACAAAAATTTCATTATAGCTGCTGTGTTTTTGTAATTTTTTAAATCTTATTTCCACATGCAAGATAACTTGAGTCTGAAACAGGGATCATAAGTTCGCTTGGCAGAAACAGCTCTGCTGGAGCCAGGATTTTAAAAGCTCCAGAGATGAGAACCCTTGCTGCCCCTTCTCTAGCTTCCCTTAGCTTTCCAGGCCTCATCCCCCCACCACACCACACCCCTGCCCACCTCTACCTTCCTCCTGGGATAATCAAGAGAATAAAAACCATGACTCCTAATATCCAGAAAACAAGAATTTGCCATCATGAACCACCGGGAGATTTCTACTGAGCAAAGGAGCTATAGGCAGCATGTAACCACCATTTCACTGAAAAGTGGTAGGTGAAGTGAAAGCCTGCCCACCTCTGTTCATATACCCTTTTCCTATTAGGAAATGTCCAAGTTTCGAAAGTGTGTGGTGGATTTTATTCCATACTTAGGAAGTTGTGAAAGGTCATCCTTACCAACCATTTCCTCTGATTTAAACAATTTAATCCAAATTTCTGGGTAATAGCAACATCATCTCTTAGGTAAAGAACCAAGAGTTAGGGAATTAAAAGAAAGCCTAGTGCTTATATTAAGTCACATTACCATGAGCATCAAGTTCAAGAATTGTCTACTTACCGTTTAATAATATGTTCAAAGATAAAAGCAGGCATAATTGTAATAGTAACTACAGTCCCAGACGTTGACAATATGTCTGCAATTTGAGAGTCCTGTTAAAAACACATGGGTGAGAATTCCACAGATTTTTTTATTCAATAAACATAAAATTATATTACTGGTAAATAAATATGTATCC
The DNA here is from genome assembly GCF_019186645.2 of Phyllostomus hastatus. NCBI lineage: Eukaryota > Metazoa > Chordata > Mammalia > Chiroptera > Phyllostomidae > Phyllostomus > Phyllostomus hastatus. The sequence goes on along the minus strand of NW_025334017.1, from coordinate 4,697,750 downwards.
TCTTATGTTTTGCTAATATCTCTAAAATCCTGACCTTTGGCATTTATAACTTTTTTCTAGCTTTCTTCCTCTTTTTTTAAGATTTTTACTTATTTTTATAGAGAAAGTGAGGGAGAAGGAGGGAGAGAAACACCACCAGGGACAGGAAACAACGCCTTTCATATGTGCCCCACCAGGGACTGAACCCACAACCGAGTCACATGCTTTGGGAATCAAACTGGCCACCTTTTCCTTCATAGGAAGATGGCCAACCAACTGAGCCCCACTGGTCAGGGCTTTTTTTTTTTTTATAGATTTCCTTACTAAGTTTAATTCTGTAGAATCACAATTTTATAGGTAGTAGCAAAATTGCTAAGTAAACTGATCTGAATATATTAGCCCCCCCCAAAAAAAACCCCACACCTTTTTATTACTTAAGATTAAATATTTTTCCCCATGTATAGTATTACCACATCCCCTCAGTTAACCAAAGTTTATGAAATAAGCAGATCATAATGAAAACCTTAAAACAGCCTTATTTAGGAAACTGCAAGGAAAAAAAACCTACAAAAATGAAGTACTAATATGAACAGCAACTATTACTCATTTCCCACAACCTGGATTGAAAAAAGTTGGGCAATCATTCATTGAAAATGCCATTAAATCTTCAATGCCTATGTCTCCATAGAATTCTAGTTCAAGAAACTACAAAGATCAACTAGTCCAACCACCTTGTTGCGGGAACAGTAATTCCAGATAACAGCCCAGGTATTGGGTTGGCCAAGAAATTCATTCAGTTTTTTTTCCATAAAAGACATTTCCCCCCTGGCTGGCGTAGCTCAGTGGATTGAGCAAGAGCTGTGAACCAAAGCATCGCAGGTTCGATTCCAGTCAGGGCACATGCCTGGGTTGCAGGCCACGGCCCCCAGCAACTGCACATTGATGTTTCTTTCTCTCTCTTTCTCCCTCCCTTCCCTCTCTAAAAATAAATAAATAAAATCTTTTAAAAAAAGACATTTTCATTTCACCAATAACTATTTGCATATTTTGAGTGTATCGGCTATCTCCTCCATGGTAGAGAATTGATAGTTCTCGTTGTCTCAGGCTGATCCCTATTGACTTGAACTCATCTACCTGACAGTGAAGCATTGTCCAGCAAGAAATCTCCAGCATGGAACTTTGCAAAGCACTCTGACACACCCAATCAGTCATAGTACCTTCTCTATATACTGCACAAATCTTTGTTTCAGTTGCATTTCTACCTTTCTTGAAATAATAAAGCATAAATGCTGAAAATTTTGCTTATCTTCTTCCATCTTCAGTATTAAAATGACTACACAAAAATTCACCAAATTTGACTTTTTTCCCAATGCACACTGATATGACAGCTGTCACAATACAATCCAGCAAAATTGTTTCAAATGAAGTTAAAAACAACTAAGCAGTACTGGAGCCACCTTATGGGAAAAACCAAACAAACTGTTTAGTCAACCCACTAATTCCTTTGTCCTCAGAGTACAGCTCACAGAGAGCACAGCAGAGCCCCGGGTCCCACGTTATTCATCTCCACTGTATTTCTACATTTTGAAACTCAGTATGAAAACACCCGAAATAGACAACGACCGAAAGAGATAAATGAAACAGACATTTGCTAAAATAAAACCAGCAGAACAAGATGCAAGTTCCATCCCTTACCTTCAATCCAATGACATTCTGTCCATTAATTTCACAGATGTTATGTTCTGTGAGAAGACCATTTCTGGCTGCAGAACTGTCTTTTACTATGGATGTTATTTTTCCATTTTTAAAGATAAAACCAACATGTCCAGTACTATCCTTATGCATTGTAATGGTGCGTTCAAAGGGCCTGTAAACATAATGGGTTCAATTAAAAATTCCATAGTAAACATTCTCATGGACTTCTGCCATACTGGATGCTGTTAATTCTAGTAAGAGCAACAAAGAACAGCCATGATATTGCACACTGACAGAGTATCTTAACATAAAAGATTATAGCTGACCCTTCAACAATGCAAGGGATAAGGAACACTGACCCCCGTGCAGTCAAAAGTCGGCACAGAACTTTTGTCTCTGCATAACTTCAACAATAACTGGCCCTCCACATTTGTAGATTCCCAACAGCAGCTCAAAACAGCTGACTGTTACACAATGGGTTTGAACTGCTTGGGTCTGCATATTAAATCCATGTGTAAGTGGACCTGTGCAGTTCAAACCCATGTTCAAGGGTCAACTATATCTTTTTTAATTTATACATTACCGTTTGCCTAAATTATTAATCAAGACTGACTTAAATATCAAAGACTTAACTAGTTTCTACAAAGTTCCTTTTAGAAAGGAAGACACATGGCTATGATGACAAGGCAGCCCGCTATCCACTCTGAAAAGCTACCGTGCCGGTTACACCTGCTCTGCTCTCTGTAATTCCAGTCAGGTCATTATGGGTTTTGTGATAAACCTGTTTTTATAAAATTCAGAACAATCTTAAGCTTCCTATCAGTCCACATTACTCTTCCTTACATATGAAGCAAAAATGGCATTTATCTATAAAACATTTACTAAATACCTACCACATGTGAGAAACTAGAAACACCAAAGTAAAAAGTTTAACTGAGAAGAAAAAAAACCCAAAAGCTAACTGTAACAATATGATACAGGTCCACCCTTAATACTTTTGAGAGCCAGGGCAAGAAAATAAATGGAGGCCCGTATTCCAGGTGCTGAATGTTTAAGTAATGAATGCACTAACTGCTAAATAAAGTGTCCCTTATGCCCACCTGGACAAGACTTTCATAAACACCCCCAAAACCCGATCTGTTTTTTGAACTTACATGCCCTTGCAGTTCTATGGGGACCCTGGCACTTCCTCCCTAGACTGTATGTCTGAGCAGTAAATCTAAGTGAGCCAACAGACACCATGTGGCTTACTTTTCCAATGTACATTTTGAATTTTTTAGAGAAACAGATTAAAAAAGGAAAGTAACTTAGGATGAATTTCAATGCAGAACCAGAATGCTATTTCTTAAAAATCAAACTATTTAAGAAAAATCTGCACCACACATTTTAAAGACTCTAAGGCTCATCTATAATATGATTATCTTCTACCACAAATTACGATATTCACAGAATCTAAAAAGCCCCAGGAAATGGGAAATTGGCCTTGAATTTCCATCTGAACTGTTCAGTCACCTTACCTGTCACGAATAGTCATAGTGATCTTCTCTCCGAAAGCCTGTTTGAGCACCTTGTGCGCTTTATCAGAGCTCCAGCCTGCACAGTTTTCCCCGTTGATCTGGAGCACTTGGTCCCCGAATCTCAGACCAACCAATGAGGCTGGAGAATTTGCCTGAACTAGCTGAACAAATATACCCTAGAGAATAAGAAAATAACTTTGGTTAGTTAACTTTGTTATGATACAGTTTTAAAATATCAGAAAATCAGGAACCCACTGTTTAGGTATATAATCTACTCTAGTAATTTTTAAAAATTACATGAGTATGCCTGTCATTGTCCCTAAACAAGAAATTGAAAATTTTACCAAGGCAGGAATCCCAAGAAATAAGGCAAAAAAAAAAAAGCTAAGATCTCAGTAGTAATTTATATCTCAAATCATGAGCCATCTGCTCAACCTCAATCATTCCCTTCATCTTGGAATAAAAAGACTAAGGAAAATAAAGCAGGATTACTATCGTAACTAAGCTTCTAGGAGTCTGACAATACTGAATAGGTATCAGTCACATGACCATTATTTACAGGGAAAGCAAGTCAAGTGTTAGAAGTTTTGTGATTTCTTTTACAGTTTAAAAAGTGATAGTTTAAGGTCATAACTCTACCCTGTGAGCTGAAGGATTCCTTTGCCCATTTGCTAAATTATTCATAACCAAGTAAGAGTAGGGTTCATTTAACAATGTAAAAAAGATGGGCACATTCAGTACCACTCCAGTTATTATAAAGAATCCACTGTGGAATAAATATAGAAAACTCAAGTACATTTAACTAAGTTATTTTCACTTATATAAACTCAATCTCAGATGTTGAACAAGATAGAAATTAAGTACAAAAGAACAAACCTGATAAAATGAAAAAGCATCTACAAGGCTACACCCTTTCTGGTGTATTAACAGGTCAGACATGACTTCTGTCATGTCTCTACTACTTCACTTTAGGGCGGCACAAGAAAGCCTGGCAGCATCCTGTGAAAGTGCTATGATCACTGGGCTTTGGTCAGATGGACAATCCACCCAAGGACAGCTGCAGTGGGGAACAGGGGCCTATGAAGAGCATCTTGTCTCTTTAGTACAGAGGAAGGAGGGGAGAAGAAACCCTGGCACAAGGGGCAGCAAGTACTCTATTCACTGCAGAGGAAGGGAAACAGCAGTTAAAACTTCCCAAAAGAGCACACTGATGTGTCTTGAATAAGCTACAAGTGTGCAAAGACATCGATGCCCTCAGCCCCCTGGATAGGTGGGCAGGGTTGGGGCTTCCTGCCAAGGTCAGCCTCTGCCACTCACTACAGCATGCCACGCTCATTATTTACTACGTGAAAAGGTTGGACGCACTGAGCTGACACCTCAGGACTAAAAAGGAATCCTATAAGGCAATGCCTAAAACCATAAAAAACGTTGTAGACTTGTCAAGTCCTTAATAATCCTGAATGCTTCCTCTGAGAGTAACCCTGTTTGATTTCTTCAGTATGGTTAAGGGGAGACAGGAAGTAATTATAAAGGTAAAGTAATGGCTAATTTACCCTAATTAAAAAGTCACCTTTCCTCAGAAAATTACCTTTTAAGTTCAAATTGAAGGATGGAAATAACAAAACTGCAAAATTACAAGTTAAATGGTCATCTTTTGGTTTAAAAACACTCATCGTAAGACCACTAATTTTCATTGGTCAGTTTTTTCTTAACTTCCACATCTGTTGCCCTATTTCAATCCAGAATTCTATCTGTATAAACTATGTTATAATATATGCAGACCAGTGAACTTTATTCCAGAAAGAGGACTTGAAAAAGAAGAAAAATTCATTCAAGGTAATGCAAGTCCCCACTCTGCCTCTTCAGAATAGGGCATTTCCAAGTGGAGAAAAACTTAAAGTTAACTGATTTAAAGTATTCCCAATTATAGATACACCATTATCGTTTATTAATGTATTTCACTCTAACACTGCTCAGTTAATATCCTAATAAGCTATTTAGACAAATTCAAATAGACATGAAAAATACTTACATTATCCACTGATTTAAGCCTGAGCCCAATTTTTCCATCTTGATCCTTACACAAAATGACTTCACGAATCCCTTGCTTAATTTCTGCTCTACGAATTCCAGCATCATTACCAGTTACAGGAGCCACCATATAGTTCATACTAGAAGGTCTTGCTACCAACTGCTGCCAAAAAGATATACAATACATATTTATAAACATTCTAAGTGATTAAAAAAATTTACACAATTAATAACAAATATACTCATTCAACTTATGCAAAAATGACTCTGCTTTTATTTACCAATTCCTTGGGTAACTTATTCTCACACTTATCTGCAGATAGATAACATTTATCTATCTGCAATAGATTCAATGACTCTCTGCTGGCTGCCTTCTAAATTCAATGCCATTTGTTTCTCATGTGTGCTTTGGCACTTCAACTCAAATGTTGATCCTTGAACTTAACAGCCATATAACACTTTTGAAGCTTATGCAACATTTTCCAGAGGGTTCTTTTATATGGTCTGATCTTTAGCAATCTACTTACTCTTCCAGAGTTTCTATAAAAGGACAAACTTCTTGCCTCATAGTGTCATTGTCAGGATTAAAAGTACATGTTACATGAGTTCTGGAACACCGGACAAATATTATTTCTCAACCCTTTTAGTAAAGAGCTATGGATCAGCCAGCAACAGGCACAAACCAGGCTGCCCTAGAAGAGCAGGGACTCATGTCAGGTATCATATTTCAAGTTTTCTGGAACTAACTGGTTTTTTATCTTAAATGGGCCCTTTCTTCAACGAAAAAGTCAGGGAGGGAAGAACTTAAACAAGGTTTAATTGGTATCTGTCATAAAAAGTTCACACGTACCTAAAAGTTGGGACATTCAGAGCAGCAATCACAGGGAAAGAGGAACCTCAGTTACACATATACCACATGTTGCAAACTTTTCATTCAGAATTCATGGTTATTACTGACAGCTCCAAGCTCACCCTTCTAGACTCTACTGGGTGATGCTGGGATTGAACTGTGCAAATTACATGTTCCTTTGCCAACAGGTTTCTGGTTAGCATGCACCACATGAGGCACTAGAGGGGGACAGGAAGGCTGAAGGGGGACAAGTGCCTTGCTCCTTCTTGTTTGCTTCTGGTTCCTGTAAGCAGTGCCTGGGCATAGCCCTTAACCTGGGTGGCAGCAATTAATTTTACACTCCCAGAACCAGCCTCACTGCAAACCTCAAAGGTACCAGGCACCGTCAGTGGCGTGCCCTTCTCCAAGGTCTGAAGCCCAGCTCCCTGGAGTTCTTCCCCCACGCTTCTAGATTCTGATAACTGCCACTTCTTCCCTATGCTACAACTGTATTCCATTTTTGCTTTTTTCAATTCTTCAGCCTCTTTGTGTAATTTCTTAAATTATCTGTTAAAATATCTACTGTGATTTCTGTTTTCCCAAATGAACCCTGATACAAGCCAAGTTTTCAATAACTGGTAAATAAATACAAGATATCACTTACTTTATTAAGCACTGGGGTTATGGCAACAAGCTATACACGGACCCTGTCTTCATAAAGTAAGTATTTAACTATAAGTGCCATAAAGTGCTATGGTCTCATGGTAATGACCTTAATAAAAGGATATGTGATATAACATATTTAAGATTAGAATTTGGGGTCTAATTAAAAGGAACATTAGATCTCAAAACATTAAAAAATTATGAGCAAAAAAGGTATTATAGACCTGTATTTCATAATGATTACTCAAGCAGCAGCTTAGTGCTGTTTGTTGTAGGAAGTTACTAGAGGGAATGTAAGAGACTACTGTAGTAATCTAGGTTAGAAGTTCAGAAACTGAATAGGGTTTAGTACAACTGGAATAGATAAAATGAAAACAAGAAACACGGTAGAGACAGAATCACTACATCTTAGTAACTGACCAAATGCAAAAGACAAAGGAGAATGGAGGAGTCAAAGGCATTTGAATTTTTAACTCCTAATATATTAGAGAAGTGATAAGAGCACAGAGGAAGTGGACTACTTAGAAATAATGTTCAGAAAGGAGTCAAAAATTTCTGAGAAGAGAGGTGAATGGTAAAGTTATAAATTTTGAGTTAGCCACAAAGAGAACTTGTATTTATGTGTAAAGTATGGTTTTCTATAATCCAAAATGAACTGCACTCTACATACCCCCTGAGTTGGTGCTCCAGGGACCATGCCCATATTTGCATGTATTTCTTCTTCATTTAAACTCAGGCCCATGTACTGAAAAAGCTCTGGATACAATCTAGGATAGAGACCTAATACAAATAAATGAATGAATAAAGAAGAAAAACATAGGTAGAATATTCAAAATGAAAACTGTTGTCATAATGGGCTTCTATATGCATTAATAATCTCAGACCTCTAAAAACTCAAATACAGTATCCCAAATAAAGGATCTTACCTTGACTTTTTCTTAATTAATAAACTGACTTGATTAGCAATTTTGTGAACCACTGATTTTCCAATATAGAACTGACTGAAATATCTACTGTCAAGGCAGCTACTTTATAACTCATTTAGTAAACATGGCTATGAAATGACTCTTCTGACTACAATAAAAAAGAAACCCAAAGACTGTTAATTTATTTAGTGTCATATCATTTTAAGAATGTTAACCATATTTCAATGAAATCTTGGAAACAGTATATTTAAACATTAACAGTATTTAACTCAGTAGTAGAGTTAGGCACTATTTCCAAAAACACTTTACATGATTTATTTGTGACTTAAATTGGATTTTCCAGAAGAACAATGTTATAAATAGGTATGAGAGGCCACAAAAACTTACTTAACACTCCTGTTGTGTCATGTCATATTTAGGGGCTCTCTCCTGAATGAACTGAGAAGGGAACCAAAGGAAAGGATGCGGACACTGGGTGGATTCCAGGATTTGGGAAGGTCCCCAAAGGGAGGCAGCTGGAAACTGCAACTACTCCCCATGCCCCATAGAGAGAACAGTTCGAAAGTTCAACAGTGGCATTATGGGCACAGTTCACATAAATGAATGAATCGTAAGTTAGGAACTTAAGAGGGTAAAATTTAATGTAATTAATTTTCATTAAGCCATAAAACACATCTTCATATTCATAGTTCACTTTCTTGATTAAAGGCTTAGGTTTTGAAATAAACATTTTTTCTTCTTACTACTAGAGATTTAAAACCACCAATTTTATGCTGCACAAAATTTTTAAATTCTTGGATTCCTTATTTCTTCAAAAGAATGCTTAAAGATTTCTGTTCAAGGAGAATGAACCCAAAGTATAAACCTACTTCCATCTTGAGAGATGGGAGCAGATGCTTCAGACAAAATTGCTGGGTTGGCAGGGTTTGCAGAAAAGGCACTTTGAGCCTGAAAAAGAAAAGAAAATTCTAACAATAATGTTACATGTGTACTTAAAATTCTTACATGTTAAATTAAGTACATCCACAAAGAAACTAAAACACTGAAGTTGTACTCAAGAAAGTTTAATGTCAAATATTTCAGCAATATAAGCTTTCAAAAAAATATGCAGATCAAAAATATTTTTCATATTCTAAATATTTAGCACTATCACATGAAACTTGACTAAGCACCATTCTATGTATCTTATAACCAATATTTCATAGTGCTGCTGCAAATTAATAAATATTTGCAAAATGCATTATAAAATACACAGCCACCCATTTTACATTTTCATTATTCTTTCAGTAATCAGTTTAAAAAATATTTTATTTGCATAAGGAAAAAGCTCAACCATATTCATATAAAAGTCACATATCAAAAAAATACCTACAAATTTAAATACTTTGTAAGTTGCTAATACTTACTTTGCTCTTCTAGCATATGCTACTGAAACTTTTATCTTCATTTTAGCAAGTATAAGAAGCAGCTAGACTATACTAAATACAGAAACATTGCAAAGTATGCAAAATGCATACTTTATCACTGACATAAAAAATTAACACTGTATGATTTATCATTGTTAAACTTGCCAAAATAATTCTAATAACATTATATGATATCAGTGTTACTCATGCTCACATACTCCAGGAACTCCTCTCCGGGCTGCCCACACAGCCCACGTTGTATTAAGTATTCCACTGATGGAAATTCTTTCTGCTTTACAGATAAGATCTGATAGTGAAATAGCCATGTCACTTGGACAAGGTTAATAATGAAATGTATGACCCACCTCTAGTAACCACTCTTTACATAATCACAAAGAGGTGCATTGTGTAGAGGGGGAGGTAAAATGGGGACTCTTTGTACTTCCCATTTAATTTTGCTGTGAACCTAAAACTACTCTAAAAGATAGAATTTAATTAATTTTAAAAGTTATTCCTTTTTAGATTGGTTATTATTTCTTATTCTTTCATTCGTTGCTATGATTCTTATCCAAGGAACACTGAAATAAGAGTACATATAGAAAGTTCTCGGCAACTAGATACATCTTTCTTATGTAACTAAATAAGAGTAACAAAAGAAAGATGGTACAATAAGGGCTTAAGGACTATGAGTCATTAAATGCAGCAAATTGTTTCATACTTATTTGACATCCCAACTATAAAAAAAGGGGGAAAGGGAAGTACCCAAGGAGCACACAGTCACTGCTGGGGCATGCTGTTTCTGCCACTACAGAAAACATGTTGAGAGAAGAGACCAAGCTCCTGGAGCCAACACTTCCAACATCTGCTCACTGCATTAGAAAACTGATGAGCACTGGGTCTCTACAGCATTGTTTTTTAGAAGCTTATTTTATATAGGTACAGCCACCAAAGGCTCCTGTTAAGGATTTGTAATGGATATGGTAAAAAAAGTTTACAATATATGAACTGCCAGTTCACACTGCTGCATTTAGCTCAGCTGTTGTGTAAAAAGCCAGAGGATTAGAAAATAAGTATCTTTGCAGGGACATCTCAAGAACAAAAATAAACCTAAGTATCAACTACATCAACTACTGTGTAAAATTAACTACACACACAGGCACACATATAGCCCAAGACTTTAGTAGCTAGGAATACTGTTAAATCCAGTGAGAATTTAAGAAAAGCAAAACGAGCAAAAATATTCTGTATTCCCCCTTTCACTCATTCTTACATCTCTGCACAGCTAGCTTTTTGCTCAAAACAGAAAAGATCTTCTAATGGAAATGTCCATATAATTTCTGTACATTAGGCTTCTCCTTAAGAAGCCTAATTTGTACATAGCAAAATATGGTAGCCATTGTTTCAGATCCACCTGCAAATCCTTATCCCTTAGTGCTCTGATGTCATTAATGGCTTAATTCTTGAGGGCTAAATATTTGAGATAAATTCTTTAAAAAGCAAATGTGTTTGTTCAAATGAACTTTGTGGAAATAAAAACCACACAAGAAAACATTGAAGAAAAAAGCAAAAGAACATTTAAGATGACTGAACAGGTCACTTAAAATTGTGAGGCATCAAAGCTCTGGCAGCTTAATAATACATTTTAGATATTTCACACACCTTATTTTAATATCCACAGTGGATCTATGGTGGAAGCATGTGTTTACTGATCTCCCCCCATATGTAACCAATCATCACTACAAGGTTAATAATAACTCCAGCCATGTATTTGTTACTATTATTTCTGGGGGTTTAAAACGGCACTTAAACTATTAAGTACCGTTTTCACCCTAAAAAGGCCAACATTTTATCTAAAAACATTTGTATTCTTGAAATTGTTTACTTCTCACAAATTTGAAATAAACTTTATGCTTATTAAATAATTATTAAGTAAATATCAGAATAAACTAAGGTCAAGGCCTCAGGTGAAATCATCTTTAGAGTAAGAAGCTTTTAAGTACCACACTCAAGAGAGAATTTCATCATATTAAAAAGATTTTAGAAATAAACAAGTATAAGACAGAGTTTGATTTATGTTGCAAAATTAAAAGAATAAACAACAGCTGAAAAATTCTAAGTTTACTGGACATCAGTATTTTAAGTAAACTGGAATCACGGTGGATTCATTAAATACTACAAGTTATATCTGGTTAAAAGCATAGTAAAAATTTACAAAATGGCAATACCTGATCCCCTGATCCCAACCCCCAACTTTCTTAAGCAGAAACACGTCTCCAGAGCTAATACCTACATGAAGGACTCCAAAAAGTTTTTGACTTACTGAGATGAAAAATACTGTAATCTCTAATAGTTTTTAGAGTATGGACATGTGAAATGTCTGCTGCTTACCTCTAAAAGGAAATAAATCCCTACACTTCATGCTTCTACATGACTACTCTTCTACAAGCAGCATGTACATTTCACTATTTGTATCATTTTTAACTTCAAAGAGAAGGCAAAGACTTTAAAGGCTGGTCAAAGCTGAAGATCCCATAAAACAATATTTTAATTATAAACAAAACTAGGACATCAGAAGGTTAGAGTGCATTTTACCAACTTATATATGTTGTAGTTAAATTTCAGTCATAAAATGTAGCTATCATTGAATACTTTAAGTACGGTTTTAAAGAAATAATATCTCATACTCATGAATTCATTGTAAAATGAAAAGGAAACACTGGCTTTCCTATAACATTTTAGTCTGCAATTAATAAATTTAAAAAAGTGTATGATGTATAAAAGTGAGCATATCTACCTAGTTAAGGTTCTTGCTTCACTTTACCTGTAACTGAAATGTATGGCATAGTGTATTGGGTGGGTGGGGGGTGAGGGGGTAGTATTTAACTTAAACGTACCTGAATTACTTTGTCTACCTTCAAATCTTCAAGAGATGGGTACAGAGACATTTTTGCAGGACTTTCCTAAGGGAAAAAAAAAAAGAATTTCTGTGATTCAGGAGGTTCTGGCCAAGATGGGGACGTAGATAGATATGCTTCGCTTCCTCACACAACCCAAAGCAGGATAACAACCAATTTAAAAACAAAAAACAACCAGAATTACCAGAAAATTGAACTATATGGAAGTCCAACAACCAAGGAGTTAAACATTCATCCAGGTTGGTAGGAGGGGCAAAGAGGACACTTGACAAGGCAGAGGATGGCAGCTCTGAAGGGCAAGGTAGCAATGGTGGACCAGGTGGTCCCACATTTGGTGCAGATAAATAGGGTGGAACAACTAGGGAGCGAGACAGTTTGTGCAACCCAGGGTTCCAGTGTGGGGATGTAAAGCCTCAAAACCTCTGGCTATAATAACCTGTGGGGGTTGCTACCAAGGGTGAAACTGCCAGTCATAGGAGAGTCTGTTGAAGTGACCCATGGGGTCCTAGAACATACACAAGCCCAAGCACCTGGGAATTAGCACCAGGGCAGCACCTGAAAGGGAACAATTCATTTGTGGGTAGAGGGGGAAGTGACTGAAACCTGGGGAGAGCTGGGCAAAAAGCAATATATTGGGTATATATATATTGGCGGGGCAAACCCTCTCTGGCCCCTCCCCCACATATAACACCACAACACAGGGAGGTGGGTTGCCCCACCCTAAAGAATACCTAAGGCTCCGCCCCATACAATGTAACAGGTTTGCCAAGACCAAAAAAAAAAAAAAAAAGGGACCCAAATAAAAGAACAGAACTACGTGACAAGGAAATAACCAATCTATCAGATATAGAGTTCGAAACACTGGTAATCAGGATGCTCACAGAAATGATTGAGTACAGCCACAAAATAAAGAAAGGCTATACAAAGTGAAATAAGGATAGAGGGAACCAACAGTAAAGGGAAGGAAACTGTAACTCAAATCAATGGTTTGGACCAGAAGAAAGACATAACTTTCAACCAGAACAGAATGAAGGAGAATTCAAAAAAATTCAACCCAAGTTATCCCACAGGAGAGGCTTAGGAACCTGTGGGATAACTTTAAATGTTCCAACATCTGAATCACAGGGGTGCCAAAAGGAGAAGAGAAAGACCAAGAAATTGAAAACTTATTTGAAAAAATAATGAAAGAAAACTCCAATGTAGCAAAGCAACTAGATATATAAGTCCAGGAAGCTAAGAGAGTCCCAAAGAACTTGAACCCAAGAAGTACACACAAAGGTACATCATAATTACATTACCCAAGATTAAAGATAAAGAGAGAATCTTAAAAGCAGCAAGAGAAGAGGAGACAGTTACCTACAAAGTAGTGCCCATAAGACTGTCAGCTCATTTCACAAAAGAAACCTTGTAGGTAAGAGAAGGCTAGAAAGAAGTATTCTAAGTCATGAAAGGCAAGGACCTACATCCAAGATTACTCTATCCAGCAAAGCTATCATTTAGAATGGAAGGCAGATAAGGTGCTTCCCAGATAAGTTCAAGTTACAGGAGTTCATCATCACCAAGCCCTTACTATAGGAAATGTTAAAGGGACTTATCTAAGAAAAAGATGATCAAAAATACAAACAGTAAAATGACAACAAACTCACAACTATCAATGGACTGAACCTAAAAAAACACAAAAACTAAACAAATAACTAGAACAGGAACATAGTCACAGAAATGGAGATCACATGGAGGGTTATCAGTGGGGATGGAGAGGGAGGATGGGGGAAAAGATACAGGGAATAAGAAGCATAATTGGTAGGTACAAAATACACAGGGGGAGGTTAAGAACAGTACAGGAAATTGAGAAGCAAAAAAAATGTACATGCCTGGCCCATGGCCCATTGACATGAACTGGGGTGGGGGGGAATGCTAGAATGAATGAGGGTACCAGGCAGAGGGGGGTAAAGGGGAGAAAAAAATGGGACAACTGTAACAGCATAATCAATAAAATATACTTTAAAAATTTTTGATTCATATTTCACTGAAATTTAAATAGTATCCATAACCAGCAACATACACATAAACATGTTTAAATATTTAACACAATACATTTAAATTGCAAAACATGGGAAAATATGAACTAGGTTATATAAAAATTGTTGATTAATGGCTACCAAACTCTTTCTCCCTCCCTTACCAATACTATCAAACTACATCCACTAGAGACTTTAAACGTCTCTTCAAATCAAAGTCCCTTCATTTCAAAAGTTTAGAAAATCAAAAAGAATGGGTATGTTACTTTACTTAGCTTACCTATCTATAAAACCTCCATCACTAGGGAGAAATAAATTTTATGAATGAGTGGGAAAAAGTAGGTTCACTGTTGTGAGTACACAAAACAGTCTATTCTTGTATTATTACTTATTATAGTAAAATACAACTGTAAACCTACTTTTGCCCACCCCAATATACATATATAGGTATAGCTGATCTTTCAAGGGTCAACTTGTATTTCCATCTGCAGTTGGAAACTGAGTATGCAGCAGGCCAACTTAAACTCAGATTTTGACTACAAGAGTGGTTGGCGGCCCTAACTTTCTTGTTGTTCAAGGATCAACTGTATATAGAAAAAACAATATACTGTACTCCAACCATTAATGATAGTTTTATCTTCAGGAGACATGAATGAAACAGACAGTAAGGGCCTGAGGGACAAGATAAAAATTTTTACATTTTAAATATTTCTACATTTTCCATATTTTTTTAGTCACCATGAATTGTTTTTTGTAGTAGTTTAAAACAATTTTCTAAAAGTAATACAAGGATATGTACTTTAAAATTTTGCTTAGCTATTTCAAGATGAATACCTGGTCCTTTCTTTAAACCCAGGATACCAATATATCCTAAACTGTATAGGGTTTAACAATAATTCTTGAACTAGTTATTAGTTTATTATTTCTCATCTCCAAATCTACCCATTATTGGCTGCTCTGTGAAAATTTACATAATTGCTCTTTTGCCAGCTGGCAGGTGTTAGGTGTTGTCAGTAAAGGACGCTGGAGATACACTGGAGAAAGAGATTTTCCTCCATTCAGGCTCCTGCAGCACCTGCGTCTCTATCATCTTCCTGCAGCAGGGAGCAGCTTCTTAAGCACCCAGCTACTGCAATGCACAGTAACCCATACCAACCACATCACTCATTGGTAAGTAGGTTCCCAGCATGGTGCCACCAGCAAAGCACTTCCCCCACTGAGTAGCTTTTCCTAGCATACCCTCAAGTACCTTAAAGCACCTCCCTGTGAATAGCCTCCCCCATTACCTCAAAGGGAGTATTTCCAGTAAGTTAGGAAGGCAATTTTACCATCCTCTAAGTGATGGCTGTACTCTCTCCAAAGCCTGGATCTCAGACATAGGAGGAGGGTAGTGCTGGAACACTCTATCTCAGCCCCGGGTTGACTAGATAGTCACTAAATCTGCTCTTTCTGTATTCATTAAAGTTCTCTTTACTCTTACTAGCCAATCTGTTTCTTCAATCATGTTATAGTTAAAAATTCTGTACATTAAACTTTCACTGTTCCAATTACTATATGGTTTCTGTCTCTTGGTTAGATGCTCAATAATAACATTTCTTTTTTTTAGAGATTTTATTTATTTATTTTTAGAGAGGGAAGGGAGGGAGATAGAGAGAGAGAGAGAGAGAAACATCAATGTGTGGTTGCTGGGGGTCATGGCCTGCAACCCAGGCGTGTACCCTGACTGGGAATCGAACCTGCGACACTTTGGTTCGCAGCCCACGCCCAATCCACTGAGCTACGCCAGCCAGGGCTCAATAATAACATTTCTAAATGGATATACTCCATATACCATAAAATTCATTCTTTTAAAGTATACAATTGAATAGGTCTCAGTACAGTATTTTGACAACCAAATGTATTAAAGAACTAAAAGTAATAACAAGCTAGAAGATATTACAGATGTATTTGAAATTTGGATCAATATTTATATAATGTATATGTTACAAATTATGCATGATCATTAAGCAATTAGTTGTACTCAGAGATGTTGCCCATTTCAGCTATTTATACCTTCAAAATCAGAAAATTTATAATAAACATTTGGGCTTATGTTCAAATTTAACTTATTTTTTAACTACCCTTTCATCTTCACTTCCACAAAATCATTCATGAAATGGCTTAAAATAGAAAAAAACAACAAACGATGTTCACTGGACCCAATGGTAGAGAGTGACGACTGTTTTGAGGACTGAAGATTAATAAGCATTCCAGGTGGTTCGTATATGGTGTCAAGGAACAGGCATACTTTGAGATAAAGCCCTAGGCAGTCTGCCAAGAGCAATGTTTCTCAAACGTGGCTGATCATCAGAGCAGAATCACCTGGGCACTAGTTAAAAATAGTTCCCAAGCTGACACATATTTCTTGAAGAACACAGAAACTCTTTTTAGTCAAAATCCACGGAGATTCTGATAAGCCACTGAGAAATATGGCCATATAAAGTCTACGTTAAGTAGAATAATTTCTTTTTATCTAAAAGAGTCTATTTCACACTTACTGGACTGGCAAAAATCCGAAGTTTGACAACACTTTCAGATCATAACACTTTGAGAAACGCTCATACATTACCAGTGAAAGTGTAAACCAGAACAATTTCCATAGAGTTGCAGTATCTACCTAAATTATAAATGCAGGTACTCTACAACCCAGCCATACCACTTCAACTCTTTATCCTACAAATATATGTGCACATAAAAAGTGACACATGTAAAAGTTTATTCACTGAAGCACTGACTGTAACATTGGAATACATGAAATAGAGGAGGAAGTTCTATACATACTAATATTGAAAGAGGTTCAAAACATTATCAGTAAGTGGAAAAACAAGCATGATTTAGGGCAGTGTACAGTAAAACATACTAATATTTATGTTAAAAGGGGAGGATCTAAGTAACTAGAAAAAGACTACAAACTAAGTCCAAAGCTAGCAGAAATAAGGAAATAAAGGTTAGAACAAAGATAAATGAAATAGAGAATTGGAAAAAAAATAAAGAAAGGTGATGAAACCAAAGCTGGTCAACACAAGTGACAAACCTTTGACTAGATGGACTAAGACACCAAAAGAAAAAACTCGAAATACTAAAATCAGAAATGGAGGTGGTAAATTTACACTGACTCTACAGAAATAAAAGAATTAGTACTATGAGCAACTACATGCCAAAAAAACTGCATAACCTAGATGAAATGGACAAATTCCTAGAAACACCAAACCTACCCAGACTAAATCACAAAGAAACAGAAAATCTGAATACATCTGTGACTCGTAAACAGATGGAATCAGTATCAAAATCTACCAAAGAAAAGCCCTAAACCTGATCACCGGTGAGCTCTACTAAACATTTAAAAAAGAATTAATATCATTCCTCCTCAAAATTTTGCTAACTCATTCTATGAGGACAGCCATTACCCTGATACAAGGCTAGACTAAGATTCTCCAAGAAAAAATACTATAGACCAACATCCCTCACGAACATTGATGAAAAAATCCCAACAAAATACCTCCAAACAGAATTGGACAGCATGTTAAAAGGATTATACAGCTATATATCTTTAGGAAATAGGATTTACTCCTGGAATACCAGGATGGTTCAATAGGAAAATTGATCAAAGTAATGTGTCACCATGAAGAAAAGGAAGGGGAAAAAACCACATGAGCATCTCAATGGAGGCAGAAATAGCACTTGATAAAACTCAACTATCTTTTATGATAAAAAACACTCAACAAAATACAAATAGAGGAAAACTACTTCCACATAATAAAAGCCATGTATGAAAAATACATGGCAAACATCATACAATGGTGAAAGACTGAATACTTCTCTTAGTCTAAGATCAGGGACAAGGCAAGGAGGCCCACTTTCACCACTTCTATGCAACAGAGTTCTAGCCCCAGCAATTAGAGAGGGAGGAAGGGGAAAAATAAGGGCGTCCACATACGAAAAGAAGTAAAATTCTCTGTTTAAACATCATCTTATTATGTTTAGGGTTTGGAAACCCTAGATGCCACAAAAAAAATGTGTTAGAATAAACAAATTCAGCAGCATACAGTCAACATGCAAGATCAGTTGCATTTTTATACATAAACAATGAAGAATCTAAAAAGGAAATTACAAAAAAATTCCATCAAAAAATAAAATACTTAGGAATTTAATCAAAGAGGTAGAAGAACTATATGATGAAATCTATAAAATGATGCTGAAAAATTTTAAAAAGATATAAATAAATGGTAGTACATCCCATGTTCACCAATTAAGGCTTAATACTGCTCAAATGTCAATACCATCCAAAGCAATTTACAGATTCAATGCAATCCCTATCAAAATCTTAATTACTTTTTTTACAGAAATAGAAAAACCCATCCTAAAATTCATATGGAATCTCAAGGCACCCCAAATATCCAAAACAATTTTGAAAAGGAACAAAACTGGAGGACTCACACTTCCTGATTTCAAAACACACTCAAAATAGTACTCGAAATAGTATAGTATTAGCATAAAGACATATAGACCAATGGAACACAACAGAGAGCCTAAAAGTAGATAAGCCCTCCAATATAGGGTATACTGATTTTTGACAAAGGTGCCAAGACCATTTAATGAGGAAAAGACAGTCTTTTCAACAAACAATGCTGGAAAAATTGGACATACACATGCAAAACAATGAAGGTGGACCCTTACCTAACACCATATAAAAAAAAATAACTCAAAATTCATTTAGGAACCTAAATGTAAGAGCTAAAACAATAAAACTCTTAGAAAAAAACATAGTACAAAAGATTCACAACACTGGATTTGCCAATAATTTATTGGATATGACACCAAAAACATAAGTAATAAAAGAGAAAGTAGACATACTGGACTTCATGAAAATTTTTCAATTTTGTGCCGCAAAAGGTACTATCAACAGTGTAAAATGGCAACCCACACAATGGGAGAAAGCATGTGCAATCACATATCTAAGGGATTATTATCCTGAACATTTAGAGAACTAAAACTCAACAATAACAGCAAAAAACTGGCGAAGAACTTGAACAGATATTTCTCCCAAGAAGATACAGACATGGCCAACAAGCACATGAAATGAAGATTCTCAACATCACCCATCATTATGGAAATGCAATCAAAAGTAGGAGATACCACCTCACACCCACAAGCACAGCTACTATCAAAAAAAAAAAAAAAAAAAAAAGTACCCCTGGCAAAGTAGCTCAGAGTGTAGTCCAGATATACGTTGGTTACAGTTTAGTCACAGGTTAGTTACAAGGTTCCTGGTCTGGACACACAACAGAATCAACAAATGAAGTTAAAAAAAAAAAAATTGAACAAATCGATGTTTCTCTCTTTCCTCCCCACCTCCCCTCAAGCCATTAAATTTTTTTTAAAAAGTGTTGGTGAGAACATGGAAGAAACAGAACCTTTGATCTGTTGGTGGGACTGTAAATTGCTATAGCAGCTACAGAAAACAGAATGACAGTTTCTCAAAAAATTAGAATTACCATATATGATCCAGCAATTACACTTCTGGATATATACCCAAAAGAATTGAAATCTGGGTCTGAAAAGATTATTCATACATGTATGTTCATAGCAGCATTATTCACAAGTGTTCACACACAGAAGCAACCCAAAGTGTCCATGGAAGGATGGATGGATAAGCAAACTGTGGCATGCACATACAATAAAGTATTACTCAGCCTTAAAATGTTTGGAAATTCCGCAATATGCTACATGGATGAACCTTGAGGACATTACACTAAGTGAAAGAAGCCAATCACAAAAAGACAAATACTATGATTCCACTTCTATGAGGCACTTAGTCAAAATCATAAAGACACAAAGTAAAACAGTGGTTGCCAGGGGCTGAGGAGGAGAGAAGAGGAAGCTACTATGTTTCATGGGTATCGAGTTTCAATTTTACAAGTTGAAAAGAGTTCTGAGGATGGACGGTGGCAGTGGTGGTGATGGTTGTACAGTATCAACATATTTAATACCACTGAACTGTACACTTCAAAATGGTCACGATGGTAAACTTTATGGCATGTGTATTTTACCACAATTTAAAAAAGTGGTGGGAATATATTTACACATTTGTTTGTATAGGTATACAATATTCCTGGATGGATACCTAAGAAACATAAAACTTGGCTCCTACACAAAGGGAATATGGTTTGATGGCTAGAGAACCTCAAATGGAAACTGTACTATATACTTTTTATATTACTTACATTTTTAGTCATGTTACTGTTCACCTCCTCAAAAGCTAAATACATGTAAAAAAATGTTTGCAGCAATTAGAAATTTAAAAGTGCTAAAATAACCATTACCATATGTATTTTTAAAAGTTGTTTGGGGGAACCTTTCATTTTAGGAACCCATGGCATTTACTTTACTACCTAAAAAAGAGTACTTAAATCTGGTAAAAATAGGAAAAAAAAAGTTGAGTCATGCTCAGTTTAAGGAAGTGGTTTTTGTTTGTTTTTAATTGAACAATATACTCGAATGCTGCTATTAGGAAATTCTCCCCCTTTTGGTCACGATTTTTACATTATTTCTTATAATGCACAAACATGACTAAAAATTAATGTTGCCAAAATTATATTCAGATTAAGGCAATAACTATTTCCTGAACCTTTTAAATGACATTCCACTTCCTTATTTTTCTTCTGTGGCACAAATCACTTGATCTATCCTTTTTACATACCATTTTAAGCACAAAAGTTTATAGAAATAAGTTGGTACCAGACAAAATAAAATTTTTTAAAAAATTACTGTTAACCCACAATCGCAAACAGAAAAACCAAAGACTGGGGACAAATCTGAGTTTAAATTAATCACATGAATTTCAAATAAAGCTAACAGACTGAAGCTGTTTTTCAATGTCATTTTGCCTTTTTAATCAATTGTTTTTTCTTTGAGGCAAGTGCACCATAAGTGTTTGGTAAACTAATGCACTTTCTAAGTAATGGACTTACATAATGGAAGAAATAACAGTAACTATGTATGTAGATTACACAGACTAGAGAAACCTAGAAATTCCTTTCCAAAACTGGCACATTAGAAGGCTTCATGACTAAGTAATTCCACTTAGTGAAGAGGAAAACTTTTTACGTCCATATGCCTTTACTTTCCCATTACCAGGAAATCCTGAAACGAAAGCTCTGAGTCATGAGATCTCAAGGGATACTTCTTTCTGAACACACCCTCCTTGGAAACTGTCTCCCTTTCCTCCAACTTCTCAGGAAACGGGCGCATACAGGACCACCTCTCCCCAACCCCCTTCCAGAAAGTAAGGCTCCCCCACCCCCCCACCCCGCGCCCCTCAACAAACTCCTCCTCCTCCTCCCAAATCCCGGACGTTCGGATTTGCCACGGAAGGTGATTAAGTGCAGCCCCAAGGAATGCGGAGCTCCCCGACGACAAACCGCAGCCCGCGGCTCACTCTCAAGGAAAAGGAACAACCGAGACGAGAAAGAGTCCCAGAGCTGCTGGGGGTGGGGAGGTGGGGGAGTTCAGGAAGGCGCCCTGGGGCCGACCCACCACGCTCGGCCCCCTGCCCAGTCCCCTCACCCAGCCAGGTCAGGACTAGGAACCCGCGGGGTCCCAAGCAGGCTGAGCGCGAAGCTCACGCAAACTTTCACCCGGGCGCACAGAGGGGTGCGGAGCCCACTGGGAGGGCGTCGCCGCCGCCTCCACCTCCCTCCACCTCCCAAAAACCGTTATGACCTAGACACTCCCCGCCAAGTGACGCGGGATCCCCACGCCTCAGCCCCTCGTCCGCCCGCCCGGGGAAGCGACATGAACACCCCACTTACCCCCTCAAGGGCGGTTTACCTAGGCCTCAAAGAACCGGTACTGCCGCCCCTGGCTCCGGTCACTGGCACTGAGCTCTGACTCCAGGGGAAGAAAGCACGCACCGGAGGACCGCCCTTTAGGCGCGCCAGGGTTCCGCCCCCGCCTTCTGCCTGCGCAGGCGCAGGAAGGCTGGTCAGGTGACCCGTCCCCATGGTAACAGGGCAGCTGGATGATGGAGGTGAGTAGGGCCGTGTTTGGGGGCTGCTGCTGCCGCTTCTGCTGCCACCACCGCTGCTACTGCTGCTACTACTCCAGGGATTGGGGGAGATAGAGCCGCCCACACCGCCACCCGCCCACACCGCCACCCGTTACCCTCACCACCTTTTCCGCCCTGCGAGTAGTTTGTGCCTAAGGGCCCGGTGCCCCTTGCTCACTACTTTGTCTAAGCTCATGGTCCCCACACATCAATTACGAAGAGACCTGACAATCTATCTTTTGGAGATTTCCTCCGCTCGCCTTTGGACTTCCACCACTGCAGTTACTACCTTCTCCTCCCACAGGCCCAGAAATATTCTTCCCAGTAACCTTTCTAAACTCTAGCCTTCTTTGCGCTACAACTTTTTTACTTGGCCTTTTATCGCTTTTCCTCCATCTGAGCTGAAGTTTGTTGGCTGTTGAAGGTTTTGGGTAGGTTTGTACAGAACATCTGTATCCTACTATAAAAACTAAAAGACTATTTCTTGAGGGCAATGTTCTAGGCACTTTCCTAAGACCTTGATGTTTTAGAGTCCAATTTGGTCATTAAGATCAATCTATAAGATAGAAATACATCTGCCTTGGCGTACAAATTGAGGCACAATTTACCCAAGCTACCTGGTTTCTCATAGTTACCATGCAGCAACATAGAATATAAAATAGCATTAACTTAGAAGCGTTTTATTTCTAGCTGTTATTTAGTACTATGATAATTTAATCTGTATAACTGATAAAAATGTGAGCAGAAAGGAGATGACTATAAGATGAAAACTTCACCCTCGTAGAGTTTATGGTCTAGCAGCTCGAGCTGATAAAACATACATTAAAAAAATAAGTACACAACAGATTGGGAAGGAAAAAACAAACTTTGTCTTCACAGGTGGCATGATTATGTAGACAGTTGCAAAGAATTGACCAAAAATAAAAAACTAAACTAAAACTAATAAGCAATTATAGCAAGATTGCAGGATACGAATTTAATATACAAAAACCTACTGTCTGTATACCAGCAATGAACCACTGGAATTTGAAATTAAAGGCACAATATCACATTAGCACATGAGAAAGAAGTACTTAGGTATAAATGTAACAGTATATACAAGATTTATATGAGAAAAACATCAAAATTTTGATGAAAGAAATCAAAGAAAATCCAAATAATGGACAGATATTTCATGTTCAAGGATAGGAAGACTCAATATTGAGATGTCAGTACTTCCCAACTTGATAGATTTGACACAATCTCAATAAAAATCCTAGCAAGCAACTTTTTATATCAACAAACTGACGTAAAGTTTTTGAGAAGACAAAAGTCCCAGAAAAGCCAACATGGTATCAAAGAAGAGGAACCAAGTCTCAGGTCTGACAGGACCCAACATCAAAACAATATAAAACTACAGTAATCAAGACAATGTGGTTTTGGGAAGAAGGACTAGGCAAATAGATGAATAAAATGAAATACAGAGAGACCAGAAATAGACTCACACAATTACAGTCAGTAGTTCTTTGACAAAAGAGCAAATTCATTCAATGGACAAAGGATAGCCTTTCCAACAAATGGTGCTGGAACAACTGGACTTAAAAATGAAAAAAAAAAAAAAAGGAATCTAGACACAGACCTTACACCTTTAACTAAATTAACTTGAAATGGATCATAGACTTAAATTCAAAATGCAAAACTATAAAACTTCTTGAAAATAACAAAGGAGAAAATTTAGGTAATCTTTGGTTTGGTCATAAGTTTTAGATATAACACCAAAAACAGAGTGAGAGAAAAAAGTGACAAATTAAGACTTCATTAAAATTTAAAATTTCTGCTCTGGAAAAGACTCTCTTAAGAAGATAAGACAGCTTTGCCTGATGTAGTTCAATTGGTTGGAGCATCATCCCATCTTGGGTTTGATTCTCAGCCAGGGCACATGCCTAAGTTGTGGATGTGTCCCCCAGTTAGGGCATGTGTATACCTTTAAGTTTCTCTCCTCATCTCTCTCTCCACCTACCTCTCTCTCTCCCCCTCCCTCCCTCCCTTACCCTTGCTCTGAAATTAATAAATGTCTTCCATGGAGGATTAAAAAAAGTGAAAAGACAAGCCACAAACTAGGAGAAAGTATTTGCAAAATACGTATCTGATAAAGGACTTGTATCAAAAATATTCAAAGACCAACTAAAGCTCAACAATAAGAAAATGGGTAAAAGATATGAAGACACCTCACCAAAGAAGATATACAGATGGCAGATAAGTGTATAAAAAAAGTCTTTAAAGTAAGTTAAAACAATAATGAGATACCACTACACACATATTGGTGTACAACACCGAGAGTGAACACTGATGTAAACTGTGGATTTCAGTTAATAATAATGAAGGGGATGTGGGAACTGGATGAAAGATGAAGTGATTAACCAAAGAACATTTGTGCATGACCAATGGACACACACAATGATATGGGGTGACTGACAGAGGGAGGGGGCAGTACTGGGTAGAGGTGGGAAAAGGAAGAAAAAGCGGAACAACTATTATAGCATAGACAATAAGTAAATACTAATACAAGGTCTGTTTGAAGGCACTACACATGAATATGAAAAATAGAGACATTTATTGAAGGAGATACAAGATTGATAGAAACATTGTACACAGGACAACGATGCCTTAGTTCCTTTCAAAGTAGGCACCTTGGGACCTCACACAGTTCTCCCAATTGCTATCAACTGCCCTGTTATATTTTCCTGAATTTCATTGACAGTCTGAAATCTGTCCACTTTCAAAGGTGATTTTAGTTTTGGAAAAGCCAATAGTTACAGGGTGCCAAATCTAGGCTGTAGGGTGCTGAGTCACCTCAGTGGTTTGACGGTTCTCCAAAAAACCCTGCATGAGACATAATGCCTTGAGTAGGTGTGTTGTTGTGATGAAACTACCAATCACCAGCTGCCCATAGCTGTGGCCTCTGAATTAACCAATTAGCTTCCACAGAGAAATGTTAAAGCTTAACGCAAAATTTGATGCTGATTTGTTGCTCTACACAGTCATATTGAATGCAATGGGCACACAGCACACAGCTCACTCAACAGTGTCTACCACCCCCACTGACTGTACAGTGAAGTCGTCATTGTTTATGCATGTGCATTCCAGTCCACTCTCTTCAGCTGCCACTTTACATTGATGTCATGATACTATTCTCATTCTATTAACATTGGCTGGACTGTTTTCCAGACAGATCTCGTACTGCTACTAATAATAATGTATCAATATTGATTCATCAAGTATAACAAATATACATCACTGATACAAGATGGTAAGAAAAGGTTAGCCCTGGCCTATGTGTCCCATTTGATTGGAGCATTGCCCCTTAACCAAGAGTTTGTGAATTCCATTCCTACTCGGGGCACATACCTAGGTGGCAGGTTCACCCCCAGTCCAGGCACATAGGATCCCCAGTTTGGGTGCATGTGATCCCTGGTCCTGGTGTGTATGGAAGGCAACCAGTCAATGTTTATCTCTCACATTGATGTTTCTCTCTTTTCCTTCCTCTCTCCTGCCTTTCCCTCTCTAAGAGCAATGAAGAAATGTCCTCTGGTAAGGATAAAAAAGAATATGTTAAATTGTGTTTGGAGAGTTGGAAATACATGAGAATGCTGTACTATTTGCTCAATTTCTCCATAAACTTAAACTGTTCTAAAAAATAAAGTCTATTAATGAAAAATATAATAATTACACAAGTAAAGTTGTAATGGGTATTTGAAGAAAAAATTCAGAACTATGAAAGTTTATTATAAGAGAACCAAAAGTAGTCTAAGAGTCTGAGGAAGGCATCCTTGAAAATAGGGCTTTTAAGCTGAAGAATAAGAATTAGCCAAGTGACAAGTGGAGGAAAAGCATTTCAGTCAAAGAGAACAAGAAATACAAAAGTGTTATGGTTAAATAGAAGCTTGATGCATTTCAGGAGCTGGAAGGCCATTTTGGCCAGAACACAATCATCAGAGAAGGAATAGCTTAAGACAAAGCTAGAGAAGTAGGCAGGGCTCCACAGAATCTACTAAAAAGAGTAACATTGTAACAGAACAGACAAGGGGGGGGGGGCCTGAGACAATATACTATTATTTAAAAGGCCCCCAGGTCCGTCATGTCCGCCGCCCGAGGAAAGACGTCTCTCAATGCCAGAGATTCGTGAAAAGGAAAGGAAATGTTTATTTAATGCTATACAAACTTAAAGTAGTGACCTAATGTCTTTATCAAAAATCCCAAAGTCCCCCAAAACACCCACAAACAGACACAGTCCTTCCTTCCTTCCCCCTTTGCCCAGTCCAGAGTACCGTAACTCAGAAAGGAAAACGAAGTCCATGGCTCAGACAGTCCTCTGGTTCTTCGTTAGTCTTCCTTCTCGACTGGGAGACCTCCCTGGGTTCCCGGCACCCTTGGCTGAGTTGCCAGGATCTCTGCTAAAACCAGGTGGTGGTTCCCCCTTCTAAAGCTGCAGGGATCCCCACTCTGTCCAGGCCTCGTGGTTCTCCCTCTCAGGGCTGCGGGAAGGGGAGAGTCCCCACTCTGCCAAAGCCGCGTGGTTCTCTCTCCTAAAGCACCACGGTTCTCCCTGGGATGCAGGAGTCTCCACTCCGTCAAAGCCGCGTGGTTCTCTCCTTCTCAGGGCTGCGCATGGCTCTCCTTCTCAAAGCAGCATAGTTCTCTCTCAATGGCCGCCAAGTCTGGGTTTTAAATCCCCGCGGCCAATCTTCCTCTGCAGCCTCATTTCCGACTCCTCCCACACTCGGCTTCACATGCCAGAATTCATATCCTTCCAGCTTTACTGGGCTGCCATCATGAGTCTGGGCAAGTGTGGCCCATGTCCTGGAGCCAATCTTCTCCGAGCTCCCATGCAGGCGCTGTAGCTTGGGGGATCTGCCCCCAGTCACGTCTTGGTGGGGAAGTTACTTCCATTCCCCTGGCTCAGAGATGATCACAGCTATTTAACATATCTAAGCGACCAGCCAAAGGCTATAGATATGTTAAATGACCACACCAGAGGGTAGCTGCAAGGCTGTTGCTATGCAAAACAGATCTCAATGGCCTTGCTTCATTTGTCCCTTCCCCCAACCCATACCCTGGGTGGGGGGATGGAGACATCTTAAAATCTCCTGGACACCTTAAGTTCTGGACCCCATTTCAAATGCGCATTTGGGGTCCCCCCTCTTGGCTGCACCCTGTAACATGTGTACTGGTTATTTTGTAACAGAACATCTCTGGGTAGCTGGTTATTTTATAATAGAACACTTCTGTGTAAATAATAATAGTCTATTTCTAAATTACCATTTCCACAGGTATTTACAATGTTTTCAAAGCTATTTTTAAAGTTCTTCCATCACAGATGACTAACCCATAGTCAAGTAATCATTTGTACCAAAATTCCATCACAATCACAAGCCTCACCTTTGAGGTTGTAAAAATATGGTTGGTTGACATACCAGTAAGTTAAACATAGCTTGCAAACATAAGTTAAATTAATTTATAGTATAGCATTTGGATCCCCTTTCAAAGGTGTGTGTTGAATTCTGCTTTCCTAAGAAGTTAAAATAAATTTTACCATAGTTAGAAAATCTTTCTCTCCACAAAACAGAAAAATTTTGTGGGCTTATCCAAAAAAAATTAAAAAATTAAAGCAATGGTAAAGTGACTTATGACTTAAAAAAAAGGAGTTTTGGGTCATTTGTTGTATTTCAAGGTTCTATTTTCTCCCAATGTATGGCCATGATGGATACTACTTATGTGAACCCTGAGAAAGAAGATAGCTTCTTAGGAGGGCTCCTGATGGCTAACAGGGCTGAAAAAAAAAAAAAGCAACAACAGACCCTAGCAGCCATTACTACACAGGGGCCTCTCATGCAAACTGCACTTCAGGGAAAGGCCTGCATTAAACTACCCGCCTTCGCACTGAACTACCTATACTGTGTTTCTGCTATCTGAGCCAGCCCTTATAACCAAATTCCTGGAATTTTATTTCAACCAGTAGGACTGAGGCTTTCCCCATGCAATTAGAGCTGCCAGAGCTATATTCCCCAATCAGCTTCTTAACCAACCAATCAGAGCAGGTCCATTCTGACCAATCAGGACAGTGCCATTTGGCAGTGACCAATCAAACTGCAATGATTTTGGAGTACTTACGAACATGAGGATGGGCCAATCAGGAGGAACCAGGGGCAGGGACTGCTGTTTGTGTAAGTCAGCTCCTCTCTGGCTTTGAGGTCACTTTCCCTTTCCAGGGAAGACTAACAACTACATTTCCCCTCCTGGAACTGAAACACCAGAAGTATCTACCAGGAGCAGAGCAGAGCAGACCAATGCAGGGCAGAGCACATTGGACCAGGCCAGGGCTGACAAGCGCAAGGCTGAGCAGACCAGCAGGGAGCAGAGCAGAACTGTCTAGCCAGAAAGGAGCCTGGGCCAAGGGCCTCCTCAAAGTTGTGCTGTTTTCACAGCTGTGCTGTATTTGAGTCGTTTGCACTAAATAAAGTTTTCTTCTTCACTGTACCCCAAATCAGGGATTCCTGCTGGTGTTAAATTGATGCCACCACCTTCTGCTGACACAAGGAGAGATACTTAAATGTATGTTAGCTCACTTGATGCAGGATTCCTCTAACAGAAAATATAAAAAGAGGTGATTGATAATATATAAGAATTTACTACAGTAGGGTTGAAATAACTAAATTGGTGAAAGGATACAGCTCTTTCTACATCAGGGTTCAAAATGATTGTTAATAGGAACACTAACTACAATTTGCGGCCACTTATATTTAGTTTAATTTGTAATACTTTCTAGCTATTTAAGAGCATCTGGGTTTGGTTAAGGAGGTGAAATCATTGAAACCTCTGAACACACACATTCCACAGGAGATGCGCAGCACTGGCATTTGGGTTACCCTGCATTCCAGGTTTTATTGGCTGATGTTTCTCTACCACACAGGACAGTACTCTTTCAGTATGTTAAAGATATTTGCTTTTAACTCCGGAATTCTATTTGGGATTCTATTTGGGATTCCTTCCTAAGTTGTGAATACACACACCCTTAAAAAGAATGCCAAATGCTCTGTTCCAAATTACACATGGTCAAAAGTGTTCCAGATGTTCAGAACCAACCATATCAAATCTATTTACATCGCCAGGAAAATGTATAACTTCCAAACTGTACTCATGTGAAAAATCACTATAGTTTCTTGCATTCTCTTAGTCTCTTGTGTGTGAATAATGTAGTTTTATTAATTGAACCTTTGGATCCCACTCTCATCCTTCACCTCTTGTTTTCGTCCTTATCAAATAATTTTACGTGTGAGCAGAAATGGTCTTTTCTTGGTTTTTCGTCCCTGTCATTTCTTTTGTACTAATCATTACCTCACCTTGTAGAGACTTCAGGAAGGCTGGGGCTATGCTTTTAAAGGGTGGTCTTTGAAGCCTGGCACAATGCCTGAGGAACAGAAAAGGTTTCTAGAATTCTGGAATTGTCATTATTGTTCTGTTTCTAGGATCCACATTGTTTTTCACACTCCAACTATTCAGAACATAAGGCTTCTGTCATAATCCGTGTTAATGGATTATTTCAGCAGCCAGACCAGAGAGTAAATTGAGACAGTTTTCTTTACCTGCTCACCTATCCTCCTTAGCCATGCTCAAAAGGTACTCCTTGAACAGATTGTCACCTAGTTGCATTATTTGCACTCATTGCACATCCAAATGTTACATTTTTAACTTGTTAGGATTCCTGTTGTCACTGCAAATGCCTTCAAAAAGATTACCCAATGAGTAACTCAAAACCACTAGATACGAAAGCAGATTGCTTGTACAATTAAAGACAACAAAACAAGGTCAGAGAGGAACAGGACTTCCCTATCTTACCCTGCACACGTTTCAGGAGGTTTAGTTTCCTCTCTGAGAATTAGACTCTTCTCCAGTGATTGACTCTGTGAGGGCCCACCCTCTGCAAGGGAGGCCTACACCACAATAAACCTCACATCTGTTAAACACCTGTATAGAAGGTTCAGAGGAAGCTTGCCAGGACATGGGAAAACAGGAGAAATAGGTGTACTGTTGTTACTTGAAGTAAAGGTCTAGTAGATAAGGATACTGAGAAAGAACGGCATGGATTTTATGCCTGTGTGAGGTACCAGATACTACTGGTACAGAGGTAGGGCTTCCTGACCAGGATTTTGGGAGATAAAACAGCCCTCTAAGCTATGCCACTGGCACAAAAGCAGGAAGAAATCCATGTGCTTAGTATAAATGCATTTCTTATTAAAAGTACAGGGTTATTACTGGAACTCTTCAAAAGTAACAGGATGACATCCATTGTTTAATTCTTAAATCCTTAGAGCCAAAGTAGGATGCGTAATCCACTCTCCACAGTGGGAGGTTCAAGCACTGTCATACCTGTTGGTTTTCAAGTCAAGATAGGACTGGCTTTCTATAGTCATGTAGCTTATTCTTTCTGGTGACCCAAAAAGATGCCCGAAAGACCTTTAGATGTTACTTTTCTGTACACTCAAGCATATCTCCTCAGCTTCGTTTCTCTGGGAAACCTCCCTCTGAGAGCTTCATCTGAGTCATTCCTCTTCCAGCAGCCACAGAGCTGTTTTCCAGGACTTTCCTTGTCCTCACCATTGACATTACTCCACTGTTCTAGGAGTCCTTGACTTCTGCATCACCTCATTTACTCTCATTTTGAGAAAGTACACCCTCTAGTAGCTTCCTGAACAAAGGATCATGAAGGGTAAAATATTTAAGGCTTTGTATTTTTCAAGATTGTACTCTAGATGATAAAAGAAAATAAAATTATGAAAGAAAGGAAATTAGGAAGGCAACCTTGATTGAAGAATTAGTATCCTTAAGATGTGAAAGATAAATATGTTATTACAGTTTGCTCTGAAGGTATTGTTTTCTTAATACAGTCAGTTCTTTGTAAAATCGTGCATGCATGTATTTAAAGCTTTGCACTCTACAGAAGCATACACTAAAAATAACAAGGCATATGGGATAGAGTTGAGGCATGCCACACTGCTCAACTTTATATTAAGAGCAGCAACAACAACAAAATAAACATCTTTTTTTTTTTATTGGCTCAGTTAATTTCCACTAGGGATCTAGGGGCATTTACATCCAAAAGACCAGATTTATCAAAATTAAACATCTGATTCAGGAAGTTTCATCATTTTTTTTTAACAAAGAGGGAAATATTTTCACAACTTATCTGTTTTCACAGCTTCACTGACTGGCTTAATGTCGGTAAATGCATGGCACTTCTTGAAACCACCAAACCAGCCTTTGCTTTCTGTAAAGGAAGTAAGCTCTTATGATCTCTTTCTTAAGGTATTTGTATATTGCTAAGGCTTGTTTTTTTAACTGTGGAGAAAGTTGTCTCCTGATTTATTGGAAATCACATGCTGGGAAAAATTGTGCATGAACCAATACAACCTCAGCATTATTACCCTGATGTGATTCCCCATTTACTTGTGTCTGAACTAAATCATGTTGCTGAAACACCTGTGATAGCAGAAGAGCCCTTAGGTTTTGTTCTTTGAAAGACTTCAGGGAATACACTAGCCCTAGAATCCTACCACTATTTTGTTATGCTTTTTTTTTTAATTTCCTCAATCTTCTCTTCCTGTTTCTTTTTTTTTTTCTGTACAATCAAGGAAAACATGCTTGATTCAGTTAAGGTTATGTTCAGTTTCACCCAGAAACCTAAAATAAAGTGGTTTAAGTATAATAAATATTAATTTTTCTCACAAAAAAGAGACCCAGAAGTAAGACCACCTCATGAACTATCTAGGAATGAAGCCACAAATCAGAGAATGAATGGTTGAGTAACACTGAATAGGCAGATGTAAGGATATGTGGTAAATATAATTTGAGATCCAATAATTTTTAAGTTGATACATTAATGTCATTACTGCAGCTGTGTACTGCTCACAGTGCAATGTGCTAGAATATCAGTACTTCACTATTCTTAAGGGTGAAGCTATCCAAAATAATCAGTAGATGTGGACAACCAGTGGAATAATGACATATGTTCAAATAAATTGAAAATTAGTGTTCCCTAGTGAGTCATACTATGCTAAATATATATGTTACATGGGAAGCAGAATTGATCAAAGCAAGGTAATTAATAAAGTGTTCAAAAATATGCATCAATTCCAGAGTAGGCTATCAGGATCCCATAGTGTATAAAAATGTGACATTTTCCCTGGAAGTTTCAACATCCACAGAAGTATCAGTTCTCTACTCTTCTTCTAACCAGATGTCTTCAATTTTTAACTTATCCTGGGGATTCATGTTCTCCCTTTCTACACTGCTAATTCCACAGGAGATTTTACTGGCTCGGTTTGGGAACCCCAGCATCCTATCCCTGTATCTTTGGAAGCATATCTGCCCTACTCTAAGCTTAAGGGACAGTGGGGGCCATATCATACATACCACTACTGCTGGCTAAAATGCTGAACAGGTCTTACATAGATTTGAAAAGCAATGAATGTTGATTTAATGAAAGCAATTAATGTCATTGTCAATATTGCTTTGAAGGCAACAGTTTGACAGACCAGGAAAAGTAACTCCTTGACAACAGAAGGGAAATCAAACACATCAGGCAAAGAATTTGATGTTTGGGTTAAAACTTATGAGAGCCAGAAATAACACCCATGGGTCCAGTAGCTCAAAATTTAGACAATTTTTTTATCAGTTTAAAGAAAAAATAAAACATTATATAATGCTACATAAAAAAAAATCAATACAATATAGACAGGCCATAAACTATTTTTTAAACAAAGTTAACAACAGGGTAGACACATTGCAAAATTAGTAACCTATTTAGAACTCGAAAGGGGTGATCTGTAAGCAGCTGGGTAAAGCTGACCCTGTGTGATAACCCTACCTTTGTATGTCATTATTTCACTAATTTTATGCTGCGACTGAGCTAGACAATGGTTATCTTCTGTCATTTTGTCTTGGGTATTAGTCAAACATAAGGACTCATCACTCCCTAAATACAGACCCATCACTCTTCTACCCATAAAAAGTGCTGTAAGATATAACATGCCAAGGAATCTTTGGAAATTGTGTCTTGCAAGCTAAGGCTTCTTGTCCGTTGCCATACCACAATATTTCATTTGGGAAAAAAATGTAGATGACCTAAATTTTCACTTAGGAGAGCATAGTTCCACCAAATTTGAGGCCATCTTCTCCCCCAAAAGGAAATTTATATAAATCATAGCTCAGGAGACAAAGAAATACATGTATGTGATACATTGCTAAATCATTATAGCTTGTTCTAAGACATGATAATTAACTCAGGCTTGCTCTTATGTACCATATCTTTTAGAAAACCAGTGAAATCTGTTTTTCAGTGCTCCTAGTGAGACAAAGAAGTTATGCAGGTAAACATTATCACTGCCAATTAATCAAGCTACTTCTTTTGTTTGTGCCCCTCCACAAATACAAAAAGGAAGCTTCTTCACTATACAGAGAGCTCTGAAACATTTTAAAGTAGTCTAAATATAAGATCATTGAGAAATCAGAGCAGAGAATATCCATGTACTTAAGTGGATCTTAAGTAAAAAATTAATGGAACTATCTTGAAAAACTATTTCACTTGAGGGCTCTCTTGGCATTTTGAATCTCATTGCTTTATGAAAATAATTTGGGTACAGTAAAACAGTGTTTTCTCAACCTTTTGTCAAAAATAATTTTAAAGCCAGGCTTAAATAGTATTCAAGTTAAAATATAGCCTTAAAAGCAAATATTAGACCACTAGAAAGACTTAAAAACTAGGCATACAAATACAACTAGAAAGATAGGCAGAGTATATAAAATAGCCCCAAAGAAAACAGAAGAAAGGAATCAATAAATATAAAAGCAGAACTTAATGAAATAGAGGACAGAAAACATAGACTTGACTAAATCGAGAGGTTTGTTCATTAAAAACTCACTAAATAGATAAGTAGGATCAAGAAGAAAGAGAAGATAATGCAAACAAAAGCAAAACCAAGTAAGGGATATAATTATAGGTACAGAGATTTTTAATGTTATAAGAAAATACTTTGTACATCTCTATCAACAGATTGGAAAATTTAGATAAAGTAATTACCCAGAAAAATGTATTGAACCAGTATATTGAATAAGCTCTGCTTTTTTAGAGATGACAGACTAAAATAGCTCTTTTTTTTTTTCTGGATAGCCAAGGTTTGCTGGCAGATCCCACAGTTTTTCTTGTCTTAGTTGTAGTCCCATTTATTTTCAAAGTTTAAATTTTGGTGCAATTTAAGTTCCTCACCTCCACCAGATAACATCTGACATAAGCTTGGAGACCTGCAGTAAAAAAGAGGTAGGGAGGCTTCTGGTCAAGTTGGTGACATAGGCAGACATGGCTTTCCTCTTCTCACAGCCACTTAAAATTACAACTAAAATATAGAACAACCATCACTTAGGAACACCAGAAATCAAGCTGAATGGAAGTCTGACAACTATAGAACTGAAGAAACTATATCCATCTAGATTGGTAGGAGGGGTGCAGATGTGGAACATGCTGGTCCCACACCCATGTGGATAAAAATATGAGAGGGATATATCAGGAGCAAGGAGTCCCAGACTCACACCAGGATCCCCAGCCCAGGTTTCCAGTGCCAGGAAGATAAGTCCCCACAATATCTGGCTGTGAAAACCATCAGGGGTTGAGTCAGTTGAGAAGGCCGCTGCAGCCCTAAGCACCTCCTCTTGGGGAACCCACACACAGACTCACCTACTCTGACTCTCCCTCTGAGTTCCAGCACCAGGGTGGCAGCTTAAAGGGTACCAGTGGCATACAGGAAGAAACTGAAGTGTCTGGCATCAAGGCAAACAGAGGCCATTGTCCTGTTGCAGAGCCCTCCCTCCCACAGAGTCAGTAGGCTGGTGTCATATCTGAGACCTCATCAACCTGGCTTACACTGTGTGACCCACCTTGGAGATTCACAGACACTCTACCTAATCCAAGTTATGCATTTCCATATGAATGGAACCATATTAATGGAACCACTCACCCTGCTTTTCCATATGAATGGCTGGTCTTGGCTCCTAAATCCTGTCAAATAAGAAACTGCAGGCTTCAGTGAGCCCTAGCAGCAGCCAAATTAGAGTCACAGCTTGGCTTCACCTGGGAATCTCCAAACCCAGCACAAGTAGCCGCCATCTCAGATTGCTTTACAGCTCAGGCAGGGTGGCCCCAGGCAAAACACAAGTAGAGGTGGGTCTTGGCCTGCACCACCCAGGAAACCCCAGGGCCACCACAGGCAGTGCACAGCTACAAACCACATCTGAGCACCACCACCCTGCCCTTGCACAGCAGATCCTCCACGGAGGGTGGAAGTTGCAATCTCTGCAGCTGACTGGCCTAGGTGAATCCCTCCCATTGATCTGCCAATAGCAACCAAGGCTCAACTACGAGAGGAAGGTGTACTCAGCCCACCCAAAGGGCACACCTCAAGTACCCAGCGTGGGTGATAGAGGAGGCTGTGCCACTGGACCCTACAAGACATCTACTGCATTAGACCACACTACCAAGACATGGAGTCAAAGAAGCTCTACCTAATACACAGAAACAAACACAGGGAGGATGCCAAAACGAGGAGTCAAAGAAGCATGGCCCAAATGAAAGATCAGAGCAAAACTCCAGAAAAAGACCTAAATGAAATGGAGATAAGTAGCCTATCAGACACAGAGTTCAAAACAGTGATTATGAGGATGCTCAAGGAACTTAGTGAGGACCTCAGTAGCAGAAAAAAGACCCAGTCAGAAATAAAGGATACACTAATCCAAATAAAGAACAGTTTAGAAGGAAACAACAGTAGAATGGATGAAGCTGAGAATCAAATCAATGATTTGGAACATAAGGAAGCAAAAACAACCATGCAAACCAACAAGAAGAAAAAATAATTTAAAAAAATAAGGATAGTATAAACAGCCTCTGGGACAACTTCAAGAGGTCCAACATTCACATCATAGGTATGTCAGAAGGAGAAGAGAAAGAGCAAGAAATTGGAAATCTACCTGAAAAAAATAGTGAAAGAAAACTTCCCTATTTTGGTGAAGGAAATAGACATGCAAGTCCAGGGAGCACAGAGATTCCCAATTATGATGGATGCAAAGAGGTTCATTCCAAGACACATTATTATTAAAAGGCCAAAGGTTAAAGATAAAGAGGGACTCTCAAAAGCAAGAGATAAGAAGTTAGTTACTGGTAGGTTTCAGATGGCAGGGGGAGAAAGAGTGAAGAGGTGAGGAGATTAAGTAGTACAAACAGGTATTTACAGAATAGCTGTGGGGATGTAAAGTACAATATAGGAAATGGAAATTCCAAGAACTTATAGGCATGACCCATGGATGTGAACAATGGTAGGGGGATTGCCTGAGGGAGTAGGGGGTGATGGGTGGAGGGGGACAAAGAAGGAAAAATCAGGACAACTGATTTTTAGCATAATCAATAAAATATAATTTTAAAAAATTAAGAAAAAAAGAAAGGTAGGGTGGAATTTATCTCCTCATTCCAACTCCACTCTCACTGGATGGTTGTTATCTGTACTTCCCCTTTACCCATCCTCCTCTCCAAGTCAGGCAGAGAGTTGTGGGTAAAGCCTAATAAGCAAAAGCAGCTGTCATCTGGCTTCAAGTCATGTTTCCATTTTGGTGTTTTCTCTGATGGTATGTTTGGTACAGTCTTACACCCCTGACCCCAGGGCATCTCTGATCAGCAAGCCCCTATTTGTAACCCACCATCAACTCCTGCATTCTGGAGCTTTATTTGACATAGACCCTTCCTATTGGAGCCATAGCCCTCCTACTGGCCATCCTTTTGTGGGCATGGCCTTACCAAGGTGACTCAACACTAGAGACTGGGCCCTGCCCAATTCTAGAAGTGTAGGCTGCTTCTAATGAAGCCCTCTCTCTTCTCTGTCACCCCAGTGGTTCCAGCAGGTCTTAGCTATGTCATCTGAATTCTGCAGGCTCAGGAAAAGCTTCTGGAGTTGTTCTTTGAAAGCTCCTCATTTGGTTTGAGGTAAGGGGAGGAAACCCCTCAGCCTTCCTCCACCTGGGGAACACATAGCTCATTGACAACTGTTACCAGAGAAACCTCCTCCCTGACCTCTCTCGAAAAATGTCCCAACTCCCACTAAAACCCCTAAAATACTTGATAAAATATGATAATTTTCCTTTCAAATGTCCAGCTAAGCAAC
Source organism: Phyllostomus hastatus (assembly GCF_019186645.2). Classification (NCBI taxonomy): domain Eukaryota; kingdom Metazoa; phylum Chordata; class Mammalia; order Chiroptera; family Phyllostomidae; genus Phyllostomus; species Phyllostomus hastatus. Next base: position 4,660,449 of record NW_025334017.1, on the reverse strand, counting down.
TTTTTCTTGTCAACCCTTTTTCTTAGGATGCATGCAGCCTTCTGAGGGCTCTGGCTTTACAGGCCTTGGCTGCAGTGCTCCACCTGTGCAAATCAAGAAATCCCAGCTTCCGCACCTTCCTTATTCTCCATCTTCACTCTGTTTTGCCCCTGAGCATTTCCCCTCCTTTCACTTCTATAGTGCAGCCTAGCACCTAGAACACAGTGTTGGGGGAGTTGGGAGATACTGAGGTGTGTATGGAACTGGAGGGATGATGTTGGAGAAGGGATTGGGAAAACACCTAACTTTCAAGGGTGAATATGAATAAGGGAAACACTGTTTTACTATTGTTACTATTTGTCTACTGAATTCCTGGGCAAGTGTGACCTGGATCAACACAGATCATATGTAGAAATGTAGAAAAGATAAAGAAACACTGCATACCTATTATAACATTACTCAAAGTTAACTACTCTTATTGTGAAATTTAAATGTCATTATTAATTTGCTCAATTTCTTTTTACAAGAACCAAAGTCTAGGGTAAGTAATTATTTATAAATAATCACAAGCAGCTAAGAACTGGAGTTGTTAGAAGACATTTATGTTGCCGAGTGGTAAAGGAAGGGTGGGAAGTGGAGGGCCAGAAGGCAAATGAAAGAAAGGTAATCATGGCTTCACTTGGCAGTCAGCTGCTTAAACTTTTGGGTTTTAGCTGGGTTCTTAAAGGAGAGCATTTCAGTAGTGCATATAAAATATCTTTCCAAGTAAATGCCAATGTTTTATGACATATTACCCCTTTTGCTTATTTGAGGTATAATTATGACAATACCACTTTTATGTTTTCAATTAATTACTCAAGTACCCACTTATCTAAAAGAAAAGAACATCCAGTGCCCCTATTGTAAGTTCTCATCATCAACAAGATATAAGAACCCAAATGAACCACTTAATCCAAAGAAGTTAGTATTCTTCCCAAGCACCATACAGAAAGACAAGCACAAAATCCCATTTGTTCACCAGTGGATTCTGTTTTGTTTTTTTGTTTGTTTGTTTTTGTTTAATGATTGATTTTAGAGAGAGAAAGAGGAAGGGAGAGGGAGAGAGAAAATGGATTTGCTGTTCCACCCACCCATGCACCCACTGGTTGTGTCCTGCATGTGCTCAGAATGGGAATCTAACCGCAACCCTGAACCATTGGGAGGATGCTCCCACCAACGGAGCCACCCGGCCAAGCCTGGGTTCTAGTTTTAAAACATTGTTGCTATAGGCGCTCTTCCTCCCGGGTGCACGTCGGCACATTTCCCCTCCCTCTCCCCCTCTTCTTCCCCAACCCAGGAGTGTTACCTTTACCTTCCTCTCTCCTAAGCTCCAAAAGCCCCTTCCTTTCCCGCTGTCGCTGGTTTCCTGAGCCCGTTTCTTCTACCACTCACTTTTTCTACCCCTGCGACTTTCTAAATAAACTTTCTTTTATATAAAAAAAACTGTTGCTATATATAATGGTGCTGTTAGAAACTGGTTCCAGCTGACATCACCAAAGGCTGACAGAAGTGTGGAAAAATAGGAACTCTAATTCATAGCTGATTAGAATGCAGAATGGTACAGCCACCCTGGAAGACCATTTGTCAATTTATTACAAAGTTAATTACAGTCCACCGTATTATCCAATTATCATGCTCCTATGTACTTTTCCAAATGAGTCTAAAACATGTTCACACAAAAACCTGTACATAAATGTTTATAGAAGTTTTATTCAAAATTGCCTAAAATTGTAAACAACCAAGATGCCATTCAATAATTGAATGAATAAACAAACTGTAGCACATCTGTATTAGACAGGGTTCTTCAAAGATACACAACCAAAAGGACATACATGCAGATATATTTTATTGAGAACCAGGGGAGATGATGGTGTAAGTTCCAATCCGAAACCAGAAATAGTTGATGCCCCAACTTGGAGACCCTCTGGCAGAAATAGTGAATTCTCTTTTGCTCAGTCTTTTGTTTTATCCTGGCATTTATGGATTCAATGAGGCTTGCCTGCAGTAGGGAAGGTTACCTACTTTACTCAGTCTACTGATGCAAATTTTAATCTCATCCATAAACACCCTCATAGACACACCTAGAATTATGTCTAACTAAGTATCTGACAACCTATGGTCCAATCAAGTTGATGCATAAAATGAACCTTCGCAACATCCATACAGTAGAATATCATTCAGCAATAAAAAGGAATGAGCTAGTAAGCCACACAAAGACAGAAAACTTATAGTAAATGCATATTGTAAGTGAAGGAAGCTAATCTGGAAAAGCTATATACTCTATGACTTCAGCTCTATGAGATTCCGGAAAAGGAAAACCTAGAGGCAGAAAAAAGAACAGTAGTTACCAGGGATTTGTGGGGGAGGTGGTAATGAATGGGTGGAGCAGGAGCAGGAGGGATTTTTAGGGCAATCAAAAACTATTCCATCTGATCCTATAATGATGGATATATGGCATTATGTATCATCAAAACTCAGAACTCTACAACACAAAGGGTGAATCCTGATGTAAACTATGAACTTTAGGTAATAATGTTAACCTAAAAATAAAAGGCCAAACGAAGAGGCTACAGGCATTTATTGGAGATCCAAAAGAATTTGGGAAGCTCTCTTGAGGAAGAAGCCTAAATAGTTTTCAGTTAGCTGGTGAAGGTAGAGAGGTATTTAGGAGAAGAGGAAGGGGAATAATTATGTGAACAGAAGAAAGGAATTTCTATGGGTTCAGATAAGCTGACTTAGGGATGCTGGTGCTAAAGAATGTTTTAAATTTTCAGTCCCTTAGTCATATCTGTTTTTCTGTTAGCTTTGCAAATACTTGTTTGGAATACTACCCGTCCTTAAGCCCAGTTCAAAGGTTATTTTGGCCAGTTTTAACATTCCAAGGACTTGAGGAGTAAGACATGCAAGGCCATTCCTCTGGGATGGCAGCTCTGACTCCATTTTAAACTGGCTTGCTTAATATTACTTTTTGCAATAATAATGTGTCAATATGGCTTCATGAATTATAACAAACATACCACATCAATTCAAGATGTTCATAATAGGAGAAACTGAGGGCAGAGAGGATATACATGAACCCTTTGGACTTTCTGCTCAGTTGTTTTGGTAAACCTAAACCTGTCCTAAAAATGAAACCTATTACAGTGATCCCTCACCTATCGCAGGAGTTACATTCCAGAGACCCCCTCGATAGGTGAAAATGCTCAAAGTAGCGGTGTTATGTTTATTTTATTATTTATATATATTTTAAAGCCTTATAAACCCTTCCCACACTCCTATAAACCTTTGTCACACTTATAAATGCTTCATATGCTCTTAAACACTTTCTACACCCTTAAACCTATGTAATTTTAACAACATACAAAATTCTATATGGGTACTCACAAGCGAAGTGTACAGTTGTCCCTCATTATATCACAGTTCACTTATTGCAGCTTCACTGGGTTAACCCACCATACATTGTAGCCACAATAAGTGAACCACGATATAGCGAGGGATGACTGTAGTTGACAAACAAACAAACAAAAATCTTGCTTTATACAACCAGACATATCCTTGTGATATTACCACTGGTCTGATCCTTTTGTAGCCTGCAGGATGTCTTATATTTGATATTTATTTTGAGCTTTCAAAATTTTTATATTCACATAAGTAGTTATTTTTCCAAAGTCTAGCTGTCTTACCTAAGGGCCTTGAATTCAGAGGCTTTTTCTGTCTCAGGTATAAAATGGCCAGACACTGCTCTTGACTATAAACATCCAAGTTTTTCTGTTAAACCACAGTCACCAGTGTGGATTCTCTCTTCCCTCTTGGTGAGTTTTTATTTCCTGCCAGCCAAGTTAGATGAATTTAAATCTCACCATGGATTTATGCGACTTTACAAAAAGTAAGAAAAATCAGTCTAATGTCAAGAAACAAAACATTTAACAAATCCAGGCTCAAGATGTTTGGTACTGACAGAGAGAGAATTTTAAATAACCATAATTAAAATGTTGAAAGATCTGGTGGGGTAAATAGACAATGAGCATTAAGGGAAGGGAATTTCATTAGAAAGACAGATGCAATGAAACAGTCACATGGAAATGCAAGAAATAATAAACCTGAGACGAGATGAAAAATTTCCTCAGTGAGTTCATAGCAGCCTGGAAACAACAGAAGAAAGAATCAGTGGACTTGAAAATAAGCCAATAAGAAACACCAACATAAATCTAACTGGAGGCCCAGAAGAGTAAAAGGATAGTAGCAAAATGTTTGAAGTGATGATGGCCAAACATTTTCTAAAACTAATGACAAAATACAAGGTAGAGATTCAAGAAAAAAAGAAACCCTAAAAACAGCATTGTCTAACTGCTCAGAACCAAAGTTAAAGGAAAAATCTCGAAGGCGATAAGATGGGAAACCACATTACAAGTAGAGCAGCACCATGGCCTGGCGTGAGGCAAGCAGCGGTTGTGACTGGCAGCCTGGCTGATGCTGGGTTTCTCATCTTTGTCCACATGCCACAAGAACAGAAAAACTCATGTGGACTTATTCTGGGATCTTTAAGTTTGGAGCTCCCCCAGGGTTTGCCCCTTAATGGTCTTACTGTGTCGTTTGTGAATACCAGGACCCTGGCTTACAACAACAAAATCAGGGTTTCCCCAAGCCCAGGTTTTGCTGGCTCCAAAATGTGGGATGAGAGACAGAGGTCTGTGTCTTTAAGCTGAATTTCTACATGCTTTCCAGGATTCCAGTTTAAGGTTCTATGAACCCTAAGAAGAAATTGATCTGCTGAGATAGACTCCCTGTGTGATCACCAAGGCTCAGATTTTATGGATAGTAACAGCCTAGCAGTCATCTGCTGACAAGGCTCCTCTCACACCCTGTGCTCAGGGGAAGAACTGAAGTTTCCCCCAACTATGCCTTGTTTGTTTAAGCTGACTGAGTCAAGCACTACAGTGAAACCCTGGCTTTGTCTTTCCACCAATGGACTGAGACCTGCCCTGTCCAAGCAGAACTACACAGATTGCATTCTTGTTTGCATCTATACTGAGCAATCAGAACCGTACAATTTGGAAACCTTATCTACATACAATTGGGAACTTGGGTGGGAACTTTCTCTAAAAGATGGCCTCCCTTTTGTCTCGGTGGAACACAGTTTAGGTTGCTGTCTAAATCTGTTCTCCAAGGTTGTGTTCCTTTTGCTCAAGTAAATGCTGTTTATTTTTTATGTCTAAAATTAATTTTGGTTTAGTTCCCTTGGTGAGGGTTGGTAGTTTCCTCTGACTTAACTAGAGGAAGTATCAATGGACATAGTTGTCCACCAGAGGGTGAAATGAGTCCTGACTTCAAACGAGACCAAACCAGATTCTTGTACAAATATATCAGCATGTTAGGGAAAAAAGTAATGAATAAACTCTAAAACAAGCCAAATTTAATCAATTTTCATATTACCTTTTGGTTTATGCTAGGGTTGGAACATATTTAATATTTTTCTTAAAATGTACATTAATAGGAATGAATTAAGCAAATGTAAGACAAAAATTATTGTTAGATATTTTAGAATGATAAAAGGGTAAATCCATCAAGAAATTATAACAATTATGAATATATAAGCATCTTAAAGAAAGTTCCAAAGTACATGAAGAAAAACTAACAGAACTTAAGGGAGAAACAGTCAATTCAAAAGCAATAGTCAGGAGATTCAATATCTAACTTTCAATAATACACAGAACAACTAGATGCCAACAGGGAACGGGAAGACTTTAACAACATTATAAGCAAACTAAACTCAATAGACATATATAAAACATGCCATACAACAGTAGAATACAAAGCCTCAGTATATGTGGAATATTCTCTAAGAGAGATATATGTTAGACCATATAGAATAAATTTAATTAAAAAATTTTGGAAATTAACAAATATGTGAATTCACAAATTAAATAGCACACTTAGAAATAACCAATTGTTCAAAGAAGAAAACACAAAGGAAAGTAGAAAGCATAACATACCAAAAATTAATGCAGTGAAAACATTGCTTAGAAGGAAACCTACAACTTACCTATATTAAAAAAAGAAAGATCTCAAGTTAAAAACCTAATCTTTCATGATTAGGTTTGTATTTTCACTAGAAAAATATAACAGTGAGATATATCCAAAGCAAGCAGCAGGAAGAAAATAATAAAAACCAGAGGAGAAATAAATGAAATACAGAAAAGAAAAAATAGATACAATCAACAAAATCAAAAGTTGGTTCCTTGAAAAGATCAACAAAGTTGACAAGCCTTCAGCTAGACTAGCCAAAAGAAGAAAGAGAAATACAGAGAAAGAAAACTCAATTACTAAAATGAAGAATAAAAGAGGAAACATTAGTACCACATTAGAAAAATAAAAAGGGAAAAGAAATAAGAAGAATGCTTATAGCAATTGTATGCAAACAAATCAGATAACCTAGATGAAATGGACACATTTCAAAAAGACACAAACTATCAAAACTGACTGAAGAAGAAATAAAATATCTGAGTAGACCTATAACAAGAAAAAATATTGAAGTTGAAATTTTAAAAATTTCTATAAAGAAAAGCTCAGAACCAGATAGCTTCAGTGGTGAATCCTATTGCCAAATATTTGAATAAGAAATAACACCAATCCTTCACAATTTCTCCAAATATTAGAAAAAGAAGGATCACTTCCCAACTCACTCTTTGGACCCAGTATTATCTGATACCAAAATCAGATAAAGACATTATAAGTAAAATAAACTACAGATCAAGATGTAAAAATTCTCAAGAAATACTAGCAAACTGAATATAGCAACATAAAAAGCACTGTACACCATTATCAAGAGTGACTTATCACAAGAATGCAAGGGTGATTTAGTAGACAAAAATCAACCAATGAAATATGCCATATTAATACAATAAGGATAAAAAGCAACATATTTATATCAGTAGATGCAAAAAATCTATTTAGCAAATGCCCAATACCCTTTCATGATAAAAACACATGTACACACACTTTTAAAAACTAGAAATAGAAGGGCACTACCACAACATGATGAAGTACATCTACAAACAACCCACAGCTAACGTGATACTTAATGATGAAAGACGAGAACTTTTCCTCTGAGATCAGGAACAAGACAAAGACATTTGCTCTTGCCACCTCTTTTCAACATTGCACTGGAAGTAATATTCTGGGAAGCTGCGTGAGAAAAAGAAATAAAAGACATATATTTGAAAGGAAAACTATGTCTATATTAGAATATATATTCATTTTGTATATTGAAACTTATCAAGAACCCACAAAAAAATCCTTAGAGATAATCAAACTGTTCAGCAAAGTTACAGAATGAAAAATTAATATCTAAAAATCAGTTTATTTCTTCTATACACCAGCAATGAGAAATCTGTAAATGAAATTAAGAAAACAATTCTCTGTGAATGGCATCAGTAAAATAAAATATATTGGAAATAAATTTAACAAAAGAGTGCAAGATTTGTATACTGAAAACCCCAAAACATCATCAAAAGAAATTAAATCAGACTTAAATAAATGAAAAGACATCCCATGCTCATGGATAAGAAAACTTAATATTACTAAAATCACAATACTCTCCAAATGAATCTATACAGTGGATGCAATCCCTATCAAAATCCCAGCTTCCTGTTTTCTGCAGAAATTTGCAATGCGATTCTAAAATTCATATGGAAATGTAAGAGATCCAGAATATCCAAAACAATCTTTCAAAAGAACAAAGTGGGAGGACACATATTTTCTGATTTCAAAACTTACTACAAGCCTACAGTACTCAAGATTTTGTGGTGCCGTCATGAGACTAGATATGCTGATCAATGGGAACTAGAATTGAGAGTCCAAAAATAACCCCTTAACATGTACAGTTAATTGATTTTTAACAAGGGCGACAAAAATGAAGTGAACATTCTTTTCCTCAAATGCTCCTGGGACAACTGGATATCCACATGAAAAGAGTAAAGCTGAACACTGTACTTCATACCATATACAAAAAGTAACACAAAATTGATGAAAGACCTAAATATAAGAGCAAAACTATAAATCCTTTAGAAGAAAACATAAGTGTGAAGTCTTCATGACATTGGATTAGTCAATGGTTCTTAGATGTGTAACACTAATAGTATAAGTAACCAACAAAAAAATTAGATAAATTGGACTTTTATCAAAGTGAAAAACTTTTGTGTAGCCAAAGACATTATCAAGAAAGTGAAAAGGAAACCCACAGAATGGGAGAAAATATTTGAAAATTATATCTGATAAGGGTATAGTATCCATAATATGGAAAGAACTTCAACTGAACAATAAAAAAACAAATAACCTTGCTAAAAAATGAGCAAAGGATTTAATAGATATTCTCCAAAGAAGATTTACAAAAGGCCAATAATCACATAAAAAGATGTTTAGCATCATTAGTCATTAAAAAAACGCAAATTAAAGCCATAATATGCCATACCCACTAAAATGGCTATAATAGAAAAAAAAAACAGACAATTATAAGCGTAGACAGGGAGGAATTGGAAACCTTATACATTACTGGTGGGAGTGTAAAATGGTGCAGTCACTTTAGAAACCAGTCAGGCAGTTCTTCAAAAAGTTAAACATAGTTACAGTTTGACCTAGCAAATCCACTCTTAGCTATATAATCAGAAAATTTAAAACATATGCTCATATAGAAACTTGAACATGAATATTCATAGCAATACTATGTATAAGTAAAAGTGGGAAGAGGCTCAGCTCTCTTGATCTCCCCTGGCTGCTCTCTCCTTTTTCTAATTCTTGAGCTCTCTTAACCTCTTGGTGAACAATTGCTCTGTCTTCTGTCGAGATTCCTGGCCTAAATTCCAGAAGGTTCAAATTAAGGTGAGATTATAAAAAGCAAAGAAGCACTTAGCCTTCTTTGATTCTAAATCGTCAATCCTGCCTTTAACTTGGGGGAAAGGAATTCTCCAAGAAAGAGCATGGCATAGCAGGGATTAAACTGGGGCTTGGCTTGTAGCCAGAGCTTCTTAGCATTAAGTCATCTAACAATGGGGGCAACAGTGTCCATCTCATAGTGCTACCACGTGGTTTACATAGACAAGCATGTGAAGATCTTAGAACAAAACATTGATGAATAGCCTGACCTTTTCTGTTAACAAAAATGACATTTTATCAGAAATCAAACAGCATATTTGTTCTCCTTTTGTTCTCATATTGACTGGTTGTATCAACCTGACCAGAGAATTTTGCCTGTCTTTTCTACCTTTGTATGTCCAGAACCTAAAAGCTACCTGGCACAAAGTGAGTACTAAGTTTGAATGAATGAATGAATGAATGAATCAATCAATCAATCAATCAATGAAATGCATGAAGAAATGTTTGCTGGATGATCTACTTACCTTTCCCTCATTACCTAACAGCACCTTCCACATACTTGGTGTTCAGAACATGTCTGATGAATCAGTTTTATATCTGAATGTGTAGTTGGTATGTTTACCCTTTCCTAAATCTGTGGCCAGCTCCACTGAACTCTTTAGTTCCACTGAACTTCCTGTGAAGTTCTGGGTTGTACAGGAGGAATGCTGGCTGCAACTCAGAAAAATCTGGAGTTGTGTCCTGGGTTTGCCACTTAATAATTACAACAATTTTTTTTTAGAACAAAGCAAGTTTTACTCAGGTAGAGAAAAAGAAAGACGCCAGGGTACAGGTGCTGCTATGAAAGAAGCAAAAAGTCGCATCTGAGTGGATGTGGGCCAACTCATGAGTGAGTTGCCTTCAACAGGCACTTTTTAGCATAGACTGTGCCAAACCCTAGGCCAATATTTTACACACATTGTCTTGCTTTATCTCAGCCTCTCTATTAAGAGTCATGCACTGTAATTATCCCCATTATACTGGTAAGAAAGTAAAGACTTAGGATAGCATTTTGTTCAAAGGAATACACTTAGTCAGTGGCAGAGCCAACATATAAACCCAGGTTTAGTTTCAGCTTCTATTCCATTTGAACAATTTTACCTTATGTGACATTAGTCACTTAACCTTCATGTCCCTGTTTCCTTACCTTTAAGATAACTAAAATACTTGTCCTGCCTGAGTTGATTATTTCAAGTTGGGAAATATGTGTATGTAAAAAGCTTTTTTAAAAAAAGATTTTATTTATTTACTTATTTATTTTTAGAGAGAGGGGAAGGGAGGGAGAAAGAGAGGGAAACACCAATGTGTCTCAATCACTGACCGACACCCCCTACCCAGGCCTGTGCCCTGATGAAGAATTGAACTGGCCACCTTTCTGTTTGCAGGACAATGCCCAGACCACTGAGCCATACCAGTCAGGGCTCAAAAGCATTTTTTAAAAAGCTTCAAATTCATGTAAATACTACTATGATTCTCTAAAATAGAATTTCTCAACACCTTCCTGTTCTCTAGTCCTATGGTACTGTATTTATTCAACGGACACATTTAGATATACTAGGCATTTATAGCCTCAACACCATGTTTGAGATGTACAACTGTATTGGAGAATCAGATATTCCATATATGTCATAACATAACCTTTTTTTCCTACAAAAAGTTGAAGATGTGGCTCAAATGTAAGATATACACAGTCCAGCACAAATAACACCCCTATTTCATACAAAATCTTTTATTACAAAATCATAAGCATGTAGTTCTGCGACAACAATATCATAGTCAAACACACCACATAGCATTTTAGGTGAAATGCTCAAATTAAAACTATAAATTATTACATTCATATCATTACCCTACCAACCACACTCAAGCAGTTATTACTTCTGCTGGAGCCTGTATTTCCTAAGAACTTATTATGAAAACCCAAATTAATCATAACAAGACCTCACCAGCCCATTCCACTCTGCTGTCCCACTAACTGGACCTGGATTAGGAACCTGATGTGCAGCCTTGATCCCCGGGAACTCTGGGATGCTCTTGGAAAATGCCAAGCATTGCAGTAATGGAGGCAATCTGCTTTCTACTGTGGAGAGTAGGTTTGACTTGTAAATTCAGGAGAGCAACTGGTTTGACTCAATTGTTTAACTATATTCACAGTTCATTTTACTTAAAGCAATCTTACTGATGTGTAAGTTTTATATAGATTGTGTTTACTGCATTTTTTAGTAGAAACCACCAAAATGGGCCATCAGTTTATATAAACGAATAGCTTTAGTCATTCAGTTTGCTTTCTGTTCTTCTAGTTTTAGTTTTCATGTTGTGTATATATCTCTTCATGAGTATTTGGTGTTGGACTTGGCCAACACCAAGATATTCTCTAAGGCCCCCAGTAAATTCTCTCTCAACACATCAGTGAGCGTGTACACTACTCCCTGAAGATAAAGAGGATATTGACAAGCTGTGGAGGGATTAAAGAGTTCAGATAAACCAGTTCCTTAAGGCAGGCCTTCTGGCAACTAAGATGTATTCCTTTCTGCATCGGGGTGCTTAAAACCTTCCCCGCAGCACTGCAACCCCCCAGCTCAGGGCTCAGGGCTTCCTTGTTGAATGCAGTGTTGACACAGTGTCCGACACACATAATAGGTGCTCTGTGTGTGAGTGTGTGTATGTGTGTGTGGAGAGGGAGAGAGAAAGGGGAAGGGAGAAAATAAAGCTTTACAATTTGAAAGAGCAGAATAATAAAATATCAAGCAAACAACTTCAATTCAGCCAGCATTTATTTAATACCTGATACTCTGAGCACTATGATAAACACATTGAGATTTCATAAAATCCTTGTGTGAAACTTTATGCATTTGACTTATCAGGAACCCTTTTAGGTATTTCCTTGCAGCCTATCAAGTTTTGGCAATGGTAGCAAATATCTGAATTCCTACTCACCAGATTAGAAGTAGAATATTAGGGATGTGTTAGTGCCATTTATGGACATGTGACAGTAGCAAGAAGTGACATCTTCAGAAGGAAGACATAAACCATATGTAACAAAAAATTATTATCAATATTTAAGCCGCTGCTTTTCCTCAGCCCACAAAGAAAACTGTGTGTGTGTTTCCTGGGCTTTTGCTGTATAGAAGGTAGGCAGTAAGTGAAGGAGTAAGATAGAGAAGTAAGGAGAAAATAGGCAGTAAGTGAAGTGTGAATAGATCTGGGTAAGAGAAATTGAGAGAAATACCAACCAGGCTATATGTGAAAGGAGTTTATGATGTTCTGAGAGGGGGTGAAGAAGATGAGACTTAAGGAAGTTTTCCTCGGGTTGTGAATGTATTTCCCCTTTACCATTTGGAAAATCTTTTAATTTCATTGTAATGAGAGATTCACAGGAAGTTCCAGAGATAGTACTGAGGGGTCCCTTATACCAACTCCTTTTCGTGTTTGTTTGTTTATTTGTTTTAGAGATGGCTCTAAAGGGTTGTTTGGATGTTAGATTGGTGTTTTCTCCAACTGTGACAGGCCATGCAAAGGTTTACCTTTTAATACAGAAAGCAGATCCAACAATTTAAAAAAGCACATCAGACTAAATGGGGTTAATATGCACAAAGTCTTAAAAAACCTAAATAGATCAGGAGATCTATGTATTGCCATACATTGACTGATATTAATAATTATGATCATGAATAACACAAAAAATTAGTGTTCTTTGTTTAAGGAGGCAACAAAAAAGCATGATATAAACTGATGGGTTTTATAGCCAAAAATTGGAAACAAATTGAATATAGTACAAACCAAAAAAAGTGCTATAGTAAACTATAGTGTATTTAGTCAATGGAAGAATATACACACATTAAAAATGAAAGTATATAAACATACTCATATATAGTACATAGATATATGTTGTTACAGGAAATGTCCACAGTATATATATTCATTGTTTTATGTGCTATAAAAAAGGTCTTTAATATAACCCCATCTTTGTGTGTGTTTATGTGTGACTTACCACCTGTCTCTATGTTGTCAAATCTAGTGGTGATTTCTTTGTCATCTATTTTGACCTCAAAGAAGCATATGATGTATTTAATCACTCATATTTCTTCAAATGCATTCTCCTCTTCTCTCTAAGATACCATATTTTCTTAGTTTTCTTTCTGGTTCTTTCTTATCCATCTCCCCTTCTCCTGCTCTCAGTAAATGGAAAGCTCTGTGGCCTGGTGTCGGGCTCTCATTTTTTCTCAGGATTTATTGTCTCCCTAGGTAATCTCATAAGGTCTCTTGGATTTAAATACCATCCAAATGCTTATGACTTGAGATTTTTATTTCCAATCCTGGCTTTTATCCCTAGCTTCAGACTCTAAAACTCAACTCTCAATCTGATATTGGTCCTTGGATATCTAATAGGTCTCTCAAATTTAAAACATTTAAAATAGTATTTTTAACCTTTCTCCCTGCTCTAATGCATTCCTATGCATGAACTAATCTCTTTACTGCCTTTTGTCTTTATATCTTAACTATGTTTCCCCTCACTCACTCTGCTTCAGTCTAACTTACCCTTTTTCTCATTCTTAGATATACCAAGTTCATTCTTGATCAGGACCTTTGCATCCTGTGTTCTCTCTTCCTGCAGTTCTCTTTCTTCTGATTTGCACTTGGCTAATCCCTTCTTGTCATCCAGCTCTCAGCTGTCCTCTACATGGAGAGCTCTCTCTTGATTGCCTTGTCTAAGTAGCTCTTATCCCCCAATAGCTCTCTATACCTGATTTTATTGTATCCATAACATCTATATTTCATTGTCTGTCTCTTCTAAAATAGAGCCTCTGTCCATCTTGTGAACACTTATAACCAGAGCACCTTTGAAGAGTTCCTAGCAGACACAGAATAGGTGCTTACTTAATGTTTGTGTTTGCACAGAAATAAAGTTGGAAGGGGTATATACCAAACAGTTGACCATGGTTACCTTTGAGTGGGGAGTTGTAGGGAAGGTAAATTATGAATTGACTTTCACTCTCTATTAAGATATGTTTCAGTTAGTTTTAAGTTATTTGAAATGAGATTATGTTACTTTAACAATGAGAAAAATTAATATCATATTTTCAATTAGAAAAATTGGTTGACAAAGTTTTGATGCTTACATAAAACAGTTTAATTGAGAGATGCATTTCTATGAGATACTTTCTTCAGGATGTTAAGTTAGTAACTTCTTATTGTATATAGTAAAATAGCTATGGTTTTGTAAAAGCACTGAACCATGGAGCCCCAGAAACATTTCACCCAGTTCTTGTTCCTTTGAACTTGACCACTGTATCTCTCATAAATCATTCAAATTGATTTCTTCTTCAAAAGGTAACAGATCAGATCATTGGCTTCATAATAACTTAAGCTTTTTTTTCTCAATTGCTATATTTTACATTTCTGTTTAATGTGTTCATCCTGAACAGGTTAATTTGTTTTTTGTTATAAACATACTAACTTTGTAACATTAGCTGTCATTCCCAGGTCTGAATGTTAAGTCAGCATGTGTTTGAAAGACCTTCACCTTACTGAGTATTGCAAGTCTCTGATTGTTTTGGAAAGTCTTCTGATACCTGTGGACTTAGTTCAAGGCCAGCTCTTTTTTTTTTTTTTCTAATAGGATGAACAAATGGTTAATTGTTTGCTTTGGTCACTCAAATGCAAGACCTTACCATGTATAAAAAGTCTAGCTGCAGTATAAAAAGTCTAGCTGCAGTTTCTGCTCAGTGACATCCTTACCCTTCTATTCAGGTTCTCCTCCTCAGGTTTGGCATTAGATTTGCTAAATGATAACCATGTCTTTGATCTGGGGGATTGTGATAGCAATGTGCTGCTGTTTGTGGCTTATCCTTGGAATGAGGAGAAGGTAAAAAAATAGTATCTTTAAATTGAATCTAAATTCATTCAGTTAATATTTTTTTACATTCGTTGTTATAAAATAAATTTGGCTTTCTGTACTTACACTAACATTTTCTTTAATTTTCTTCTCAAATTAAAAGGTTAAAATTTTTAAAGTGGTATCTTTTAAGTTATATTTAACAAAAGATATAATTGGTGATCTTCTTTTTAGCATTGGCATATCCATGGTAATGCAAAAATGTACAGACTTGTTAAACATAACTGACAGAAATTTGTGAGGTCTCTGTGCATGTTTGTGTGGGCATATGAAGAGGAAGTCTGGATTAGTAAAGATACAAGCGATAAGTGGGATCTGCCATGAAAAGAATTTCTATCATGTGGATCAAATAGATGTTCTGACTAAATAAATTTTCTCCTTCAGCTAGTTCTGGTGCATTGTAGAGACTCAGCCTAAGTGTAGACGAGAGCAGAGAGCCTGCACTGATCATTCTATAGTTTTTTTCTTATTAAAGATATTTGACCATGATGAATTGGAAAACTGCTATATGAATGTGACATCACTTTTATTTGTATGTGTCATTTATTTATAGCTGGTTCAAGAAAGCAAGAAATACAAATAGAGTCAGATATATAGGCATAGTTTAACTTTTGATTGGCTCAGAGAGTGTTCATGGGGAGGGGGTGGGTAATATGTTAGTACTTTCTGTGGGGTCAATCTCCAAGGGATAGAACTACCCACAACATATCCTCAACTGTGTAGATGGCTGTGTGTCGTATTCCTTTAACAAGTATGTTCTATCCCTTAAGATGTTTTAATTCAGGTCTGATGGTTTCTAATTTTAATTAAACTACTTATCTTCGAAATAAGAAAATAAAAAATAATTATTTTATGCTGTGTTATTCTACCAAGAAGGATAGTAGTTTATGTTGGGAAATAAATGTTTATATTCTTTAAAAAAACATTTAAAATTGCATGAAAGAGTATTGAATTACAATAGATGATTCTGTCAATACTTATCTTAATTTTATTTTATACACTAATTTCTCAAATGAGATTCTCCTTAACTATCATCACAGAATCATATCTTCAAACTATGAAAATTGTGAAAACTGCAATTCTATAATCCTCTCTGTTATTCAGTATTCTATATCTTTAAAGAAAACAATAAATTACTTAGGCAAATTATGCTTAGGAAAATATTCATGCTAGAATTTATTTTGATCTCTGTATTGAGAGCAAAAATCTTGTTGGTTTTGTTCATCCTTTTATCCTAATCATTGGGAAAAGTAGCTAACATATAGTGGACATTCAGTAAGTGCTGGGGAATGTAACCATGGAAGGGTGGGTGGGTATCATAACCATTTTCACCAACATCTTACTAGGTTAATATAGCCCATTATTTTAGTAAAAGATTAGGGCCCCATCAACACTGAAAAGTATCTGTAAACTGTAGAGTTTTGAAGTTTGAAGTCAATAGTAACAATTTAAAAACCTGGTATAAATATAAAACTGTGTAATTTTCTATATCTATCCTATGTTTGTGTCTTAAGAAAAATGGGTGAACCACCTCTGGAGAATGGGCTGATTCCATACCTAGGATGTGCTCTGCAGTTTGGTGCCAATCCGCTCAAGTTCCTCAGAGCAAATCAAAGGAAATATGGTCCTGTGTTTACCTGCAAACTAATGGGAAACTATGTCCACTTCATCACAAACCCCTTGTCATACCATAAAGTGTTGTGCCATGGAAAATACTTTGACTGGAAAAAATTTCATTTCACTACTTCTGCAAAGGTAACCACTTTTGCATTTATACAGCATTCTGTTTATTTTCTACCTTTTAAATATGTCAGTCTACTTAGTTATTTTGAGGTACTTTGACTTAGAGATGTAAGAGTTACTCTAACATGAACATTCTTGGGAATATAATCAAATTAGATATAACCTTTTGGTACTAGTCATTTAAAAAGTCAGAATAAGTATAGATTTGTCATTTCTTAACCAGCTAATGAAGGTGAAATAAAAATTAAATATTTTACTGAGTCAGATGACACTGTATGAGTAAAATAGATACAAACTCACTCATGTCAGCCATGTCTATACAACACCAGAGTGCATATGGTGAGAACTTAACATTGAACCATTGTTTTCCCACACTCTTGCCACAACTTTGTTTAACTTTATTAAGGAATTGACAAGATATTTTGACATCACTTAGATATAATCTAAGAAGGTCTTTTACAAAGAAAATAGTTACTGTATTTTGCTGTGTATAATGCACACATTTTTGCCCAAATTTTTGAGGGAAAAATAAGGATGCACATCATACATAGGTAGTAATAATTCTGTATCTATATAAATGTTTTTAATTCTTTTATTTATGCTTATGTGTTAACTCTAGAAAGCAATAACGATATCCATATGTTCAAAAATAAATGTTAAAATTCCTTTATAACACAAAAAAACCCCAAGTCTTTTAATATAAATAAATAAATAATTGAATTAAAAAATTAACATGAAAATTTTTTTCCCCAAAAGTTTGGGCCAAAATCCTGGGTGCACATTATACCTGGCAAAATATGGTAACCAACATTGACTGCGTCTCTGCAAGGAAATATTAGACATGGTGTCTACCTCTAAGTAAATTAAAGTCTGGTTAAACTATATCTACAAAAAATATAAAAGAGAACTAATGATTAAAAACCATTTTTGATTGGTACCAAATTAACATGCAAATAAATGCCTTAGCATAATAAAAATAAACAGACAAATAGAATGATTGAGGGAAATCACACTGAGGAGCTGGAGATTAAATGTGCCCATAAACAAAGGGTATAAGTTGGCCATTTATTAGAAAATGCTACAAAAATGTATGTGGAAAGGGCAATTTCTATCCCTCTTTTTAAACAAATAGACTTTTTTTAAAAATGAAACTTTTCCACTTATCAAGGTATCTAATTTGTTTTTCAGCCATTTACTAGCACTGGGTCAGGTTTAATTTCTTTTTTCCCATGTTTTGTTTACTGTCAGGTATTTGGGCACAGCAGCATTGACCCCAGTGACGGAAATACCACTGAGAACATAAGCAAAGCTTTTGTCAAAAATCTGCAGGGCGATGCCTTGAATTCCCTCACAGAAGCGATGATGGAAAACCTGCAACTTGTCCTGAGACCTCCAGTCGCTCCTGGCTTGAAGAGGCCTGCCTGGGTGACAGAAGGGATGTACGCCTTCTGCTACCGAGTGATGTTTGAAGCTGGGTATTTAACTCTCTTTGGCAGGGATCTTACAGAACAAGATGCACTCATTCTAAATAAACTTGACAACTTCAAGCAATTTGACAAAATCTTTCCGGCCCTGGTAGCAGGCCTCCCCATTCATGTGTTCAAGACCGCACACCAAGCCCGGGAAAAACTGGCAGAGGGCTTGAGGAACGAGAACCTGGGAAAGAGAGACCACATGTCAGAGCTGGTCAGGTTCCTGAATGACATGCTCTTCACCTTAGATGACATGGAGAAGGCCAAGACGCAACTTGCTGTTTTGTGGGCATCGCAAGCAAACACCATTCCAGCCACTTTCTGGAGCTTATTTCAAATGATAAGGTAACCAGCAACTTACTCAGTTCTTTTTTTCTTTCAGAGGAAGGCAGAAATTCAACTCTTAAAAAAAACCATAAGCAGCCATGACTGGTAAACGTGTCTTACAGAAGCAGAACTTCCCAGGGAAAGGAATACGCTGGTGGAGGGTCCATTCAGGCCACCTGGGCCCAGAGCCCTGGCTCTTAACCCCAGGCTCTTCATCATGACACCAACTTAAGTCCATGAATTCAGTCTTTGTAATCATTAAAATATATTTAAGTGACTAATGACTCATGGACAACGAAGGGGCAGGGCCTATGCCTTATTCATTTGTGCATTTACAGTGTGTGTTTTCACTCAGTTAGTTATTAGTCTTACTGTTATTTTTTAAAGATGTTTCTTTATTGACCTTTAGAGAGAGAGGGGAAGGAAAGAGAGAGAAAAATGCCAGTTTGTTCTTTCACTTATTTATGCATTCATTGGTTGCTTCTTGTATGTTCCCCGATCAGGGACAGAACCTACAACCTTGGTGTATTGGGACATAGCTCTAACTAACTGAGCCACCTGGCCAGGGGTTTTGTCTTATTGTCTATTTGACCAAATATTATAGCTATGGATCCATTATTCTTGATGGGATTTAGCTAGATTTTGCCTTTCAAAACTGTATGTAGATAAAAACAAACAAACAAAAGAACTGTACGTAACACATTATTTTACATAAATGTGATTTATTTCCAAAGTGTTAGTGTTTTGGAAATTTGACATTCAAATAGTTTATTGAATTATCCCTGGGACTGAAAATACCAAATTTCCATTGATAGCTGATAGTTTTGTGCCTGTAATATAAAAAAATATTGTCAAAACAATTTTAGATAAAAAAACCATTATCAATCTGTCTCAAATGCTCAATGTCTTCCAGAGTTTTTACTTGAGAGAGCTCTGTCCAGAACAAAATCACATACTTACAGTAAGGTCGCAGCATCAATTTAATGTCATGTAGCTAATAGTAGCCTTTTTACGGCGGTAATCACATAAATACTTATCAGTTATCAAACATTTCTGAGAATCAGTGACATAATCACATCATGTAGATTTCTTACAATGGCACTGAGGCTCCAGTGAACTTCAATGCATTAAAGTTGACTTTGATTTGCGAAATGAAGTAGCATTCATTTTACAAGTCAAAGTGCTAGAACAATTATAAATGGAAAAGCTGTTGTTCTACCTGAAATGATGGTATGGATTTTAGGAGTAAATTTAAATTTCCATTTGTAACTTACCCAGTACCATATGATTGTTATTTTAGATGCAATTTTTCTTGTCAGTTACTATGTAAATTACTAACTTGACCTTTTAATCTTTACTAGAAGCATTTATAAAAACCTGGTCAGTTTTACTCTACATAGCAACACCCTTTTAAGGCAGCTATTCTTGCTGATATGCAAGGACTTACACACAATTACAAAATAAAGTTAAAGAAGGAAAGGAAATATCCCCTTTCTACCTTTTTTCTGGTATTTTGATCATGTATTTATAAGATAGGGGAAAAGCTCATGTATTTGCAAATTTTTTGGCACAGAAAAAATTTATTTGCTGTACATCTTTTCTTTTCTCTTAATTTTTAATAGGAGTCCTGAAGCAATGAAAGCAGCTACTGAAGAAGTGAATAAAACACTAGAGAATGCTGGTCAAAAAATCAGCTTTGACGACAAACCTATTAGTTTGAATCAAATGCAACTGAATGACATGCCTGTATTAGGTATGCATAACTTATTACATTCATTTCATTTACTGCTTCCTACTAACAGTAATTGTCAGTCTATGTAATACACTTGCTTGTTTCAGGCATAATGCTAAGTATTTCTAATGTGTTATGTCTTGTGATCTTCACAGCAACCTATGATTAGGGACTATTTCCATTTCTATATAACAAGTAAGGAAACCAACACTTAGATGCTCAGTTGCTGTCCAGCATGGAATGGTGAACCAATTAAACATTACTGTGGGACTCCTGTCCCTGCACTCTCAACCACTTCTCTGCACTTCGTACTCTGTCTCTTTTCTTAGTACTCTTACACTCATTTTACAGTTAATTGGGAGCATACTATTCATTTTCATGAAATCAAGGGGAAAAAAGTACCATCGAGAAACCACAATTAGCCTTGGCTGGTGTGTGACTCAGTGGACTGAGTGCCAGCCAGGCCCCCGGTTATAGGTGTGAGAGGCAATTGGTTGATGTTTCTCTTACACAGAGATGCTTCTCTCTCTTTCTCCTTCCCTTCCCCTCTCTCTAAAAGTAAATAAATAATATTTTTAAAATAATAATTTCCATTTAAAAAAGAAATCACAATTAGATGCATGGGTTGGGTAATGGGATGGAAGGATTTTCTTATTTTTGTTCTTTTTATATTTTATACAAACACACAACATATATGTTTTATAATAAGAAAGAGTTTTCTTTTTGTTAGTTTTTAAAAGATTTTATTTATTTTTTAGAGAGGGGAAGGGAGAGAGAAAGAGAAGGAGAGAAACTTCAATGTGTGGTTGCCTCTGGAGCACCCGCTATTGAGGATTTGGCCCACAACCCAGGCATGTGCCCTGACTGGGAATCAAACCAGCAACCCTTTGGTTTGCATGCCAGCACTCAGTCCACTGAGCCACACCAGCCAGGGCTGTTTTTGTTATTTTTGACTATAGGAAAGAAACTAATATATGCTTTTATGGACAGTGTGTGTTAGTGGAAGGGACTAGGAGGCCAGAAGCATAGGTTCCACGTTGTGCTCTGTCATGGGAGACCTTAGACATGTCTCCAGAAATGTCACCATTTCTGGGGCCCTTACTTTTCTCCTTTGTAAAATAAAGTGCTAACAGGTTATGATTTTACACACAATCAGGTGAGGATCACCCCAAACATGACAATTCAAAGGATAGAGGCTAGAAGGTCAGGCTAGACCTTCTCACTAGGTTGCCATGTTTTAGCCACTCACACGGTGATTCTTTTTGTCCCTTTACATCTTCACCAGGCAGCAGGGTCTTGCCGTGAGGCATTAGGCAGTATAATGATAAAAACTGGGTCTTGTCAGCACTGAATTGAAGTTGCATTAACCATCTGGCCAAATAGTTCTATATTCAAATATTATCAGTACATTAAATCTCAAAAGTGATAAACTTTGAATAATTCACATAAGAGTGATTTACTGCTTTTGCCCATTGTATTAGATGTCTAGTGACATGTATAAATAAGATTATTTTTCCATAAATTTATGAAAGTCTAGCTCCTATTGATGACTGAGATTATAACTTTATCAAAAGATTATTATTAACTCAGATTATCAGATTAAAAAATACATTCAGACACAGCTGAGTCATTGATCATAGCATAGTAGTAACAGAAAAAAGCTGGGAAATTTGTGTCTAGCCAGCTTTTCACAGTCTGTTTAGCTTTGTGTTTTGGACTGCTAGAAGTGTTTCAGATTCTATATTATGTGGCCTTTAAATACTTAATTTGTTCTACCTTTTGCCCTCCCACCCTTCTTCCCTCCCTTCCTCTCTTACCCTGCCCTTCCTCACCTCCTTTCTTCCTGTTCAAATATTTAGATAGTATCATCAAGGAGTCTCTGAGGCTCTCCAGTGCCTCCCTGAACATCCGGACTGCTAAAGAGGATTTCACTTTGCACCTCGAGGATGGTTCCTATAATATCCGCAAAGACGACATCATAGCTCTGTATCCTCAGTTAATGCATTTGGATCCAGAAATCTACCCAGACCCTTTGGTAAGTGCCTGTTCATCAAAGTCAGTATCCAGGTGATATCTATCCAGGTGGTATCTATCCAGGTAATTGAAATAAAGAGGAAATTTACCATTACAGGACTGATTTTATTATAGAAGTCATAGGGATTGTTGTCTCCTTTATTATATCAAATATTCATATATTTTGGACCATCTAGATGATGGTCTGAACTTTTCATTTTTCTCTGATATTTGTCATCACATAATCTCTGTTAGATTATATTTGCAGTGGTGATAATAAAGCTTCTGCCTTTCTTTTTCCTTGAAAAATGCTTGTTCCCAAATTCAGGAAATTAAAGGCTTCTAGTGTGCTACCTGAACCCTTCTTTCTAGTTCTGCCTTACTGAGGAACTCATCACCCAGGCAGAGTAGGCGGCATCTCAAAACTTTCTCGTTCCTATCAGTTCTTGTTAAACTACTATTCTTCATTACTCTTTGATTCATGGAGGGGTATTTGTTCAATTAACAATAAATTAGATTAAGAAAGAAAATTATGCTTTGGAGCTTCCAGGTCAAAGAACAGATACATTTATTTAAAACTAACTTACAGATTTGTTTTCTTTGTATTTTCATTGCAGACGTTTAAATACGATCGTTATCTAGATGAAAACGGGAAGACAAAGACCGCTTTCTACAGCAATGGACTCAAGTTGAAATATTACTACATGCCTTTTGGGTCAGGAGTGACAATATGTCCTGGAAGATTATTTGCTGTCCAGGAAATCAAGCAATTTTTGATTCTAATGCTTTCCCTCTTTGAACTAGAGCTTGTGGAGAGCCATGTTAAATGTCCCCCTTTGGACCAGTCCCGCGCAGGCTTGGGCATTTTACCACCGTTAAATGATATCGAGTTTAAATATAAATTCAAACATTTGTGAATACATGGTTGGGAGAAAGAGGAAATTAGATGATGTGACAAATTGTGGAATGTCACCACTTCTTCGTCCCTTTGGCAGGTGCATGTATTGGTAGTGGGGCTGATCCAGCAGGTTCAGTTCTGTTCACAGGTACGTGCTTGTGCATCTTAACATTTTGGTGATGGTTTCCAGAAGCTATCTCAGACTGCGTTAATGAAGAAAACTAGTTTCTAGAAGCATTATAATGTCTTTTCATTTGAATAAGTCAATGAATGTTCATGTAGCTTGGGACTAAACTTCATTATTTTCAGAGGAAAAAGTCTTTTATTTTCCAGAATGAAGATATTCCAATTGGCAGAATATTTTTTCCTAAGGAAACTGCTTTATTTTTATAAAAACCACTTAACAATTATGAAAGAGTTACAAATTCACGTTTTAGTGAAACTGCATGAGTTTTTGTCTACATGTGGAACTCTTCAGGTGTAGATGTATATTATAAAGGATATTTTAAAAGATTAAATTATGCTTTTTAATGAAAAGAAAACATTGTTCATCTTTCCTTAGATCCAGTTTTCAGGGATTTAAAAATGATGATCTGCTGTTCTGAAAACATTAAAAGGGTTTTAATATTTTCCCTTTATGCTTTAATTTACTCTTTCTAAAAAATCTAATGTCTATGTCAGGTTTCAGCTATCTTATTTATACATTCATTCGATCCTATGTTAATGAGAAGATTTTATTTTTTCAGAGAAGTCAGGTTTTCTGCTATTACTAAACATGCAACAATGAAAAGAATGGACTTCTCACGTGACATGTTTTAATATTAAAACTGGATGAAAATAAACCATTAAACACTTTGGATATGAAACAGAAAGAGTTCATTAGATATAATTTGACATTTTACTCTATTTAAATAAAATATTTTTTATCTTTATATGACTTGTTGAAAGAAACATAATTTAAGCCTATGTGATAGTGTTTACTGTGTACAACAATGCTTTAGTAAAATATTTTAAGTGTTGGGACTATCAACTATAATAGTTGCTTTCAAATTATAAGAGGAAGTTTAGTTAGAAAGTCACAGAGGTAGAAGAAGTAAGCTGTAGAAGAAATAGGCTCAGGAAACCAGTTACGGAGGGAATGGGAGGCCCTTGGAGCTCAGGAGAAAGAAGGAGGAAAGGAAAACACGCTTGGGGGAAGGGGGCAGGGAAAGGGTTGGGCACACTCCAAGAGAGCTGCCTCACCTATAAAATTTTTATTAATATTCCTGTATGTATTTATAAATTATGTTTACCTTTAATCTTATAATACAAATATTAAGAAAACATTGCAACATTTGATAATTTTTAAATGATCTACCTTTCAGATATAAAAGTGTGAATGTGCACATTAAAAAATTTTTTTTGAAGTAGCCAAAAGGTTTGTCACAGTCAGAATTATAGCAATGAGAACAACAGCCTGGTTGCAGGGAGGGATGTTATTCAAAGTATTTATAAGAACTCAAAGGGTTTTGTGGTGTCTTCTCAATGGTTCATGTGGACAAGTGATTCTCCCTGCCTCCAAGTGGCCTTTGGGCATTGGCAAAATGCATAATATTAATCACATTGATGCTGTTACCTGCAAGAAAGGTCAAATCTTGGAATGTCCACTCTGAGTGACAAAAAGCAGATGACACATTTGAGAAAGTTTCCCTCCTCTCAGGGCAGAATTAAGTAATGCAGAATGACTTTTAGAAAATGCTCACTTCACTTGGCCTACTTCTCATGGAGCTAAGAGTTGTCCCTGGGGCCATGCAGAGGAAGCCCAGTTTATTTTGGGTGTGGTGACCCTTTGCGCAGGTGAGGATGGCTTTGGACTTTGGAGCCCTTGGAGCCCACACATCATGGTTCTTCTTGGTCTCGTACTTTCGTCCCCTGTAATGTCCCACCACCACCGCCCCACATGCCTGCCTCAGGTCCCTGGAATCCAGTTTATCTTCTGGAAGTCAGGATACTCATCTCTGAGTTTATGACAATTACTATCTTCCTCTTTTAGAACACTAAAAAATTCAAGTCGTCATGTTAAAATGAATGTCTAAAGTCAGCCCTCAGTTCTCATTCACTCTTGAAGTTCGAGCAATTGATCGTGTAGCAACCAGGGAGGGTTTCCTGTGAGGGATGTGTGGGAGTACCATGGGGTCTTGTCTGTCCTGTGGAACATCCAAGGTCACTGAGACTGCAGTCACAGGGTTCCAGTGATTACCTTTGACACAGTGAGCAGCAGATGTTGAACTTCCCTAGACATGTAAAACATCAGCCTTGTGAATGATCTGGAAAACCTAAGAAGTGCTGAGCTGCAGAATGGGGCGGGGAGGCAGAGTGCGGATTTCAGGCCATGTGACAGGGGCTGCACCAGCTGTCAGAGCAGTGGGGAATCTGGGAAGGTGGGTGAGTTGTCCAAGGTCACACAATGAGTCTGGGAATAACCAGGACCACAACTTACAGGGCCCCATCTCTGAGTCACAAACACACACACTCCCTTTCCTAGGGAAGGGAGGAAAGAGTGGCAGGGAGAGACAAGGGCGGAGCCAGGGGTGCAACTGAGCAGGCTGGCCAACATGGACAGGATGAGGGCCCTCCCCACTCAGAGCCAGCCCTACCCCATCCACCACAGGAAGCTGAAGAAGCTTCAAGCACATGAGAACCTAAACATGGTGATGTAGGCTGTGGAGTCACTGAAGGCTACTCTGGAGAAGGGGGCAAGGCTGCCAGGGACATTCCTTCCCCTCCTCAGTGTTGGGGGTTTCAAAGTCGGGAATCTCCAAGACACTTTCTCTGCCCCATCCCCACCCCTACACACATTTGTCCCCATTCCTTCCCTCTCACAGCACTTGAATGTTCCTTACCTGCCATTGGGTCACCCTACTGAACCTCCTGTTCTCATCCATACCTGCCTCTCCTCCAGTTCCCCTAATAATGGCATTTTCCTCTCTCCTAATAGCACTGTTCTCCTTCTAAGGACTTTTCCACCCAGTTTCTCACCTGTGTCCTGTGAGGTAGACTAAATTGCTATTGCAACCCCCACTTCAGAGTGTTTAGGAAATTTCCTCAGAAAAGGCTGGTGCTCACCAGCTCCTTGGTGGTGAATCTGTGAGCAGAGGCCAGGTTTCTGACCCCCACGGGCCCCCAGCTGGTGCTGTCCCCTTGGCTGCATCTGGCAGAGCTCTCCCAGCCTCTGTCCAGTGCCGTTCTTCATTTCTCTCCCACCTCCCTCCCACCACCATCTGCCTTTCCCCAGGGCTCTCAGTTCTGACACCACCACCAACCTGCCTCCAGAAGTCATCACTGGGGACAACAGCTGGGGTCACAGAGTGTAGGTAAAATGAGGGGGAGAAGGGTGACAGGGCGCCCAGGTCCACCCCCAGACTCACCTCTGGAGCTGAACAGAAATCTTGGAGGAGGGGTCCTTCCATTCCTGATTAGGTTCTGTCCCCAGCTCCTCCTTGACCCCTGCTAACCCCTTCTTGTGGTTTCTCCCATCACTTCTCCCCTCTCTGTGTATATGTGGTGTAGGGAGCCAGCCAGGGAAAGCAAGAAGAGTGGGGGAGTCAGTGACAGCCTGGGCCCCATTTCTGGCATCCTATCATTCAGGGACAAGAAGCTGAGAAATCTTCCCTCTGAAGGCGAGAGAAGCTGAAGGACTCTTCTCCCTTCCCTATGCCATAATGTGGTGGTGGCTGGGGAAGGATGGATGAAGTCAGGAGGCAAGAGGGACACAAAGACCCTCTTCTTCAGCAAAGGCAAGAGATAGGTCAAGTGAGGAACTCAAGCCCAGAGAACCCTCTCCAAACCTAGGGGTGATGGTGGGTGGGATGCAAAGGGCCCCTCAGACTTTGACAAAACTGTAGTGATGACTGGGATCCCGGGTTTCTCAGGATCTTCAAGCACACCTTCGCCCTGCAGCCTCTACCAAGATGTTCTAGGCAGGTCAGGGTGCAGGTCTAGGAGGGCATGTCTTCCCCCACTGTCAGTCCTGTGCTTCTGTCTCTCCACCTCTGCCCATGGCAGTCACCATGGTGATGGGGAGTGTCCCTTTCCCCTCTGCAGGATTCTCAATGCCCATGGGAAAACATTAAGGAGCGAGTTCCTGGGACTCCCCACACCACACCCTACCCTGACTGTTTTTCCCTGGGGAGCATAACTGAGGGAGGGCACAGGGCGCTAAACCCCAGAAGGGGGCCTCTGTGCCTGGGGATTGGGGGCTGGCTGGGTGAAATCATAGGAAGGTGGGCAGAGCTGGGCTGTCCCATACCACAGCTGATGAAGGTTGGGCCACTACAGGCTTTAGGGAAGGGCTGCTGCTGGCTCAAAGGGCTTCCCCTGCAGCAGCAGACTGCTGCTGGGGACAGAACTGGCCCTGGTCTTAAATGTTCAAATATTCAGAGTGTTAAACAGATTCTCCTATGATAAGCTACAATAATTTTGTTCATTATTAATTTCTTAGAAAATCAAAATACATTCACTCAGAAATTACCATCATATCTCATAAAATTCATTAAAGGTTTTTAACCATGCCATTTCATATTGCCATGGAATTATCACTTATGTAGGTTCTCACATCAAAAAAATCAAACTCATTTAGGTGTGGTTTAAGATAAATGAAGTTCTGTTTTATAGCAAATGGTTTGAAACTAAATTTCTGGTGTAGTTCCCTAATCTATTTCATAACATGCTAGAGGCACCCTTACACCTTTGTGTGCCTTTATTACTGCAGAGCACAGGTTGCCCTTTGATGGAACTGTAGGCCAGAGGCGCCCCTCCACCTGCTTTTGTGTAGATGGAAAACCAAGATTGGTTTTTACATTTTTATGTTTACTTTAAAAAATTGTATTTATTGATTTTAGAGAGGAAGGGGCAGGAAGAGAGAGAGGAACATCAGTTTGTTGTCCCACTTATTTATGCATTTATTGGTTGATTCTTGTATGTGCCCTGACCAGGGATTGAACTGCAGCCTTGGTCTATCTTGACAACACCCTCACCAAGTGAGCTGCTTGGCCAGGGCCTGATTTTTATATTTTTAGATGGTTGGGGGAAAAACCTAAAGAAGATGTCTTGACATATGGAATTCTATGAATTCAGATTTCTGCAACCGGAAGTAAAGTTCTGTGGGGACATAAGCCCTTTTATTTGTATTCTTTGCTAGGGCTGTTTTTACAATGCAATTGCAGCGGAGACCATGGTGCTGCAAAGGCATCCACCATTTGCTCACCCCTGTTGTACAGCAATCTCAAAACCTATTTTGTGCTATACTTTCACCAACTTAAAAAAAAGCACTAGTACATGAGGTCTTTTTTCACCTTAAAAAAGCATGTGAGAGGACTAGATTTAAAAAATACAACACATATGATTTTCTTGTAAACAATCTTAACTTAGAACTTTATTGAAGGCTAAATCATTTTATTTAGGTGAGATCTTTATTTGAAACAAGGGCCTATAATTAAGAAAAAATTATAATACCTGCTGTATGATCAAATAGGCCTCAAATATATGTATATATTTGGCTAAATGTGTTCAGGGTTACTGTGAACCAGGTCCACATTTAAATGTTTCCCATGCATCATCTCATTTGACCCTCATAAGGGTCCTCTGAGGTGTCTATCACGATCATCCCTATATTACAGAGGGGAGAGTGGGAACACCAGCAAGGTTGTCAGTCACTGACCTCAGGTTACACTGTTGGCAAGTGGCAGAGCTGGGAATGTTGGAACCAGGTTGTTCTGACTCCAGAGCCAGCATTCTTCACTCTGTAGCGAGTCCAAGTGTTGGACTGTCTTGACATAGGTCATGGAAGATTGCCTATGGTAAACAGAATCCATGATGTCATTTCTGTCCCATAGTTTCCACTGTCCGGGAGTATCATCTGGCCAGAGGACGAGGACACAACAGCTGCCATGTTCAGCTGGTCCAAGGCTGCCAGGAAGCTGAGGACTCCCGCCCAGCAATGGCTCAGTGAGCCTGTGAGGAGCAGCTGTATAATCACATACAATTTGCAGTGTTAAATTATGATCCCCTGCTCCCACCCCCATAGAGAAAGTTCCTCTAACTCACCAATAGCTTAGATTGGTTAATCCTGGAATTAACAAGTGCTGTTCCTCTAAAATCAGTGTTCAACTTCTTTGAGCTGGTTGGGATTATGGCTCACTGGGATTGGTCTCCTAAACAGATAATGGAATACCAACAACACACTCAACCAGCCCGTTCTCCACACCACATTGGCTGATACCAATTTAGACACTGGGACCTCTAGTGACATCAAGTCATCTCATAGCACTGATGCTTCATGGAGCATCAGAGATCATGCACAGTCATCTAGTCTAAGCCCTCATTTGAGTCAGAAACCATCTGGTGAAATGATTTTGCTAAAAAGTTAGCACAGCAAATTACAGGACAGTTCTGACCCTAGAAACTTCCTGTTTGCCCAGCAAATGCAGTAACCACTGAATTAACTGGTATACTTTTAACATTAAGAACTTCACCCTCCAAACCAGAGGCATTAGGTTTCACAGACTCCACAAAGCCCATTTCTTCACCTACCAAGTTACATATGAAAAAAGCTTAGAAATATAAAACATTTTCATAAACTTTAACATTGCTATATATTTACAAATCTTTACCTTTATTGAAAAAAGTGTACACCAACATTGTCTGTTCTCAACTTCACCTGCCAAGTATCATTTCCAAGTGATAGTTACCCAGCAGCCTGTTGCAAAGGTAATTAGAATATAGATGCAACACTTAACCATCTTAGAGCAATTGAGCATGAGTTAAAGGAGGGCAGTTGTAAGAAGTAAAAGAGTTTGTGAGAGAGAGTTTATGAGAGAAGGGCGGGCTGACAGGGGAAAGGCGATCCACATCCCCACTTGCTATTTCGCAAAATTCCCAACCCTGGGCGATGATAGAGCACAACGAAGACTCCACTTTCATCTCAATCCACCGATTGTTCACATGTTCCCACATTTGCTTTTATGACGAAAGATGGTTTGAAAAGCGATTTTAGTTAGAGTTTCTCATTATTATGTATTTTTCTTTTAAGTTTCCCAATTTGGGGTTTTATCCGGATGCTCTAAACCTTTGCAGTGTAGAAAAAGGGCTGAGGCAACTAGGGAGATGCTGATGGGATATAATCTTCCTCACTGTTCCTGACGCTACATCTAAACATATTTTCACTTTTCTGGCAGGAAAAAAAGTGAAATTCACCTCAACTCCCTTGGAAACAGAAATAGTTCTCTTACAACATAAAAATATATGCACATAGGGAGATATGAACAGGAAACCCCTTTCCTTCAGAGGGTGGTTTTTTGTTGTTGTTTTGTTTGTTTTTTGTTTTCGAGCATGTTGGTGAGAATGTGGTTAGGGAGAAGTTCTAAGAAACATGGTGAAAAAAACACACAGAGGTACTCAGTGTTCCAAGTAAGATGGTATGTCTGTCAAGGGCTGGCTATCCCTGAGGAGGGAGCTGCCTGAGCTACTTGAAGTATGAAGGCAGGTGCCCCTGACTGTGCTTTGGCCAGAAAATCATGGCAGTCAAACAGAGTCAGCGGTTTCTCAGAAATGTAGTTGAAAGTGCCTTTACTTCATCAGTTTTTTTGGAGTGATTTCAGGAACAGCAGCTCCCTACAGAAAGTAAGTGCGGTTGAGCTAATGCTATAGCCCACCAGAGCTCCTAATTGGTGTCTTACACATAGTAAGAGCTCAGACATCTGAGGACAGCAATGAAGTAAATAAATGAGTGGTGTGGAGGTGTTTTGCACTCTATGGTCTCTGTGTTTCTCAGCCCAGACTCCAACAGGTTGTCAATGCTTTGTTGGCTATTTGCTGGCAGGCTTTTTAGCTTCTATTGATCTCCCACACTATTTAAAATATTGAGAAAGAGTTACACACAGAATTGAGAACACAGCTGACCTGAACTCAGGCCCACGTTGCCTGATAAGGCCCATTTACTATTTGCTAAAATAAAGTGGAGGTGGGGAGGGTATCAGCTTTGTGCACAGCTGAGCAGGCTGCTGATGGATCTCAGAGAAACCACGGGAGGTGGGCAGTGTCAGACACAGGAAGCAGAGCTGAGGCTAAGCAAGCATAAGACAGAACCCTTTCTCCTGTTCAGTCATTAATGTACTACAGACTCTATATTTATACTCTATTTTGTTACAAAGTTTTAGAAATGTTCAGCCTGCTGAGGGTCTGGACCTAAATTTGGTTATAACCAGGCCTTTGCTTGTGGCTTGATGAAATAGTTCATTCATTGTGCAGTTTTCTAGGGTTGGAGGATGAAACTCAGATGTCAGCAATCTCTTAGATTTCTGGTCTTATTATAATGAGGTCAAGGTACATTCCTCATAATAACTAAAGCTGCTTGACAAAGAAATAGCATCAAGATTTATGACTCAATTCAATTCTACCATGTTTAGAGAGCCCCAATTTCTAGGTAATATATTCCAAATATTCACTTGTAAATAAAATATTTAGGATTCAAAACATATTTTACTGAAGAAACTACATTTTAACTGGAATTTAAATACCCAGAGAAACAAGTAAAAGCTAATTTAATCCATAACATCACGTGGGTCACTCTGTTTTGAATAATTTTGCAATGCGAAAGAAGAGGGAAAATGCTATTGAAATATGAATATTTTAAATGAACTAAGAAATAATTTTAATTTAACTTGAAAACAGATGTCTTAAAAGAGATGGGAGCCTTGGCTGGATGGCTCATTTGGTTAGAGTGTTGTCCTATACACCAAAAGGTTGCAGGTTCAATCCCTGGTCAGGGTGTGTACAGGATGCACCCATTGATCATCCTCTCTCACATCCATGGCCCCCCAATGTATCTCTCTTTCTAAAATCAATAAACATATCCTCAGATGAGGATTAAAAAATAGATGGGAGATGGAACATTAAGATTGTGAAGGAGTGACTTCTGGTCAAGATAGAGGAGTAGGTAAACATGGCTTGTCTCTTCGCACAACCACAGAAAAAATTACAACTAGACTACAAACATTGCCCAGAATCATCAGAAAATCAAGCTGTATGGAAGTCTGATACCAAGGAATTAAAGAGGTCACACTCACCCAGATATATAGGAGCAGCAGAGATGTAGAGACACACAGAGAGGTGGAGAGGTGCAAATATGTGGAATGGGTGGTCCCATACCCACGTGTGATAGATAACTTGGGACACCAGATCACCTAGTCCAGAGTTGCAGTACCAGGAAGATGGGTACTTATAAGTCTGGCTATAAAAACCAGTGGGGGTTGGGGTGGCGGAAGAAACCATGGGATTCTCCAGTCTCTTCTTAAAGGGCCCACAATGGACTTAGGACAGGCAGACTCACTCCCTCTGGGCTCCAGCACCAGTACAGCAGTTTGAAGCACACCAGTGGCATACAGGAATAAATTGAAGAGTCTGGCATCAGGGTGAGTGCCAGGGAACAGCTCCCTCCTGGACAAAATTCCAGAGGCCAGGCAGTGTCATTATTCTCTTTCTGAGCCCTCCCCCAACAGAGCCACAGGGTGACTACACCATATTAGAGACTCCATCAGCCTGGTTCACACTGGTTGCCCTGCCCTGATGATTACCTAAGGCTCTACTCCATCCAATTTACTGGTGCACTTTTCTACAATAGGTCATGCTACTAAGATAGGAAATCAAAGCAGCTCTCTCTAACACAGAAACAAACACAGGGGAGCTGCCAAAATGAGGAGACGAAGAAATATGGCCCAAATGAAAGAACAGAAGAAAACTCCAGAAAAAGAACTAAACAAAATGAAGAAAAGCAATCTACAAGGTGCAGAGTTCCAAACACTCATTATTAGGATGCTCAAGGAACTCATTGGGTACTTCAACAGCATGAAGAAGACCCAGGCAGAAGTTTACACTAAGTAAAATAAAGGGAAATTTACAGGGAAATAACAGTGGAGTAGAAGAAGCTGAGAATCAAATCAATGATTTGGAATACAAGGAAGAAAAAAACATTCAATCAAAATAGCAAGAAGTAAAAAGGACACCACCCTCCCAAGAAAACCAACATGGGTAGGCTAAAGAACCTCTGTGACAACTTCAAACATACCAACATTCAAACATCTGAATCAGAGGGGTGCTGGAAGGAGAAAGAGTAAAAATTGAAAAGTTATTTGGCAAAATAATAAAAGGAAACTTCCCTAATTTGATTAAGGAAATAGACATACAAGCCCATGAAGCACAGAGAGTCCCAAACAAGATAGACACAAAGAAGACCACACCAAGACATGTTATAATTAAAGTGCCAAAGATTAAAATAAAGAGAGAATCTTAAAAGCATCAAGAGAAGCCCTGGCTGGTGTAGCTCAGTGGATTGAGTGTGGGCTGCGAACCAAAGTGTCACAGGTTCGACTCCCAGTCAGGGTACATGCCTGGGTTGCAGGACATGACCCCCAGCAACCGCAAATTGATGTTTCTCTCTCTCTCTCCCCCTTCTTTTCCTCTCTAAAAAATAAATAAATAAAATCTAAAAAAAAAAGCATCAAGAGAAAATAAGAGAGTTACAAAGGTGTTCCCATAAGACTATCAACTGACTTCTCAAAAGAAAGTTTGCAGGCTAGAAGGGACTGGCAAGATGTATTCAAAGTGATGAAAAGCAAGGACCTACAATTTAGGTTACTCTATCCAGCAAAGTTATCATTTAGAATGGAAGAGCAGATAAAATACTTCCCAGACAAGGTAAAGCTAAAGTAATTCATCATCACCAAGCCATTATTATATGAAATGTTAAAGGGACTTATTTAAAAAAAAGAAGAAGATCAAAACTATGACACATTAAAATGGCAATAAACTCACGATGATCAATAACTGACTCTAAAAAACAAACTAAACAAATAAGCATAGATATAAAGATCATCTGGAGGGTTATCAATTGGGAGGAGGAAGGGGGAGAATGGAGGAAAAGGTGCAGGGATTAAGAAGTACAAATCTGTAGGTAAAGAACAGCCAGGAGATGTTAAGAATGGTATAGGAAATGGAGTAGTTAAAGAACTTATATGCATGATCCATGGACCTGAACTAAGGGAGGGATTGCTGGAGGGAATGGGAGGGCAGTTATTGAATGGAGGGAGCAAAGGGGGAAAATTGGGACAACTGTAATAGCATAATCAATACATTTTTTTAAAAAAGATTGTGAAGGAGTTATCTAGATTCTTTCAAAGGAGGTGATTTAGAATTGTGGAGTCTCCAAGTTATGGATACTTACTTATTTTGTAGCAGAGAAAAATAAGAGGCAGGCGGTTATTTCTAATTTTACCTCAAAGCTCCTTTATTTTATTTATTTTTCTTACTAAAGGTGAGATGGTAGAGGGGAGAAGACCAATGGCATGTGAAGAAGAATTTGAGACAGTGGGACAGATCCATATATTAGTTTGCTAGGGCTGCCATGAGAAAATACCATAATCTGAGTAAGTTCAACCAAAGAAATTAACTGTTCAAGTTCAAGATGTTGGCAGACCTGCTTTTTCCTCAGGCCTCTCTCCTTGGCTTGCAGATGGCCATCTAAGCACTGTTCTCACACGGGCCTTCCTCTGTTCATGCATATCACTAGTATCTCTTCCTCTTCTCATAACGAACCAGTCAAATGGGGGTGTGGCCCATTTAAGTGACCTCACTTAACCTTAATTGCCTCTTAAGTCCCTATCTCCAAATATAATCACATTCTGAGGTACTGCGGGTTAGGGTTTTGAAACCCTAAGTGGGGCACAATTTGGTCCATAAAAGGGAGAAAACTGTACTTGAACAAAGATTAAAATTTAAAAAATTTAAAAAAAGTGAAAGAAAACAAGCACATTAAAGAGGCTGTAGTGCTGCCAATGAGCCAGGTGAACAGGGCAAGGCACAGAGCGGTGGTTGGGAAGAAGAGTACTGGGAGCTTTGGCATGGGGTAACTAAGAGGCTAAAGAGTAAAGAGCATCAATTCTCTTCCCCATGAATTTTACTTTTTCCTATGGGACCCTAAATCCCAATGCCATCACACAGGCTCCACAAAGGGCACTTTTATCTTGAGCAGGAAGCTGGCCGAAATGGCTGTGCAGCCCCCAATGAGGGCATGCTGCCCAGTGTGCATTTCAGACAGGGCAAGCCGAGAGCCATGGCCAGGGGATCCTCTCCAAGACAGCATGATCCAGGACCAGTCAAGGAACTCACCCACGCGACAGAAGGCCTTTCCTGTGCCTTGCAGAGGAACTTCAGAATGGCTGCAGAGCAGTGAGCACTGTGTGTCTCCCACTCTTCCATGTTGTAAATGAAAGTATTTTCTTGCCTTATTCTAGTCTGGTTCATCAGCTGAATAGTGTATTTTTTAAGTTATTTTAAAATTTATTGATTTTTTTGAAAGAGACAGACAGACATTGATTTTTTTTTGTTCCACTTATTTATGCATTCATTGGCTGATTCTTTTATGTGCCCTGACCAGGAATCAAACCGACAACCCTGGCGCACAGTAACAATGCTCCAACCAAATGAGCCACGTGGCCAGGGCAAGTGTATATATTTTCAGCTCATAGATCTCCAGATCAGAGCAGGCTGATTTGATGGAGTCTATGCCAGGGAGTCCCTAGACTTTCAACTGGATATAGGTCTTATGGCTCTCTAGGGGTCTCCCTTGGGAAAGGGTGAGTGAATTCTCTCAATGTGAATGGACTTTTTACAAGGTGATCAAAGTGGGATTATTGCAGAGATAATGCTATGTGTTCAGCTAATTGCATTTCTTCATCCTCATCCTGGAAACATGGGAATGCTACATGTCCTGGCCCTTTTTGCAGTTAGGTTGGGGTCAAATGACTGGGTTCTACCTAATAGGATGAAGTTATAACTGGAAGCCACTCCCAGCTAGCCTTTAAAAACCTTCAAGACATGCTGTTTGTCTTTTTCTTTGCCATGGTGATCCCATATCATATATTGGAGATAAGTGTGCAATGGAGAAGGGCTGCCTGACTTGCACTGGATATTGTAATCAATGAGAAATAAATGTGTATTATGTTAAGTCACTGAAATGTTGGCCTAACCCAGCCCTTTCTAATACTGAAATTGCCTGCCTTTTAAAAGGATTCTTCCCTTATTTATTTTCTTTCTGATCATCTTGGATAGTTACTTTCATAAAGAGTTTTTCTTTTACATTCCACCCAGTCCCATGTGCTAACTCACTTCTACTAGTCTACTACATAGCTTGTTCTCAAAAACTCTGGAACAACTTCACAAGCAGCTGATCTGAGTTTTTACTTCCCAGAGCTCAGCCTGTTTCTCCATGTTGCACTCCACTGCATCTGAACCAAAATCAAAGTCCAACTGGTAGCCATTTCACGAGGGTCACCAAAAACACTGAAATGCAAGAACATGAAAAAAAGTTAATTTACCAAAATTCATCTCAGGAATTCTTTGATCGGTTGTTTGTAATGGAGGTAGGAGTGAGACCCTCAAGGGTACATTCCAGAAATGCCTCTTTGTCTGCTCAATTGCTTATTTCTAGGGAAATAAATGGGCAAAGCTAAGACCTGGCTAATCTGCTCAGCACTAGGAAAGAGAGGCTAAGAAACTCCAGCAACAGCTCTTTCTCCCACTCAGTGCTTAGCTCTCCTATGAGAATAGAGAACTTGATTTCGTCTGATCCTGACTGTTGTTGCTTTGTGGTCAACTTATTCATTTGTTCACTCTAACCTAAGAATAAAAAAGATAGCATAATTATCTATACATATCTAGACCCCTCCACACTCCTGGGTAAGCAGGTGATTACAAGACTATAGGACCCCAGAGCAAATGCCAGCCTCACTTGGTTCTTTGTATTTACACCTAGGTAGTAGGTCCCTTATAAGCTAACAAGTAAATGTGGAAACTATGCAGATCCTATAGCATTCATGTATCCAGAATGACCCCCATCGAGCTGCTGGACTAACCTAACATTATTATTTTAGTCTGACACCCCAGAACAAGGCAAGGCAAAATTATGAAGTGAAGTTTGTCTTTGGTTGCCGCTTCCTCATCGCACAGTGTCCGCCTCTTGTTTGTAAAAGAGTGATGGGCTGCTGAGTGCTCAGGCTGCCCCAGCTATGGTACATAGTGACTTATGGAGATGAAAAGACCCAGTCTCTGCCCACAAGGAGTTCAGATTCTAGTTCAACAACTTTAGAAACCCAGGAAGATCTAATTCTAACACCATGTATACCCAAGAGTGAATTAAAACAGCATGATACCATTTGGTGGTATTTAAAATGTAACCTCTAATTTCAGAATAAACAGACTCCATTCTATATTAAAGGAATTTAAATGGCAGATGGTGGTACATTTATAAAGGGTAAGGATGTCTTTCTAAGGTGCCACGGTCAGGTCCAGAGACAAATGTACTTTAGAGACTAGCCCTGATTCAGGGGTGCAATGGTTGCCTTTTCTACCTGATGGCACACTTATAAAACAACAGAGTTGTTTTTTTTGAAGCCGTTTGCCTTATTTTCAAAACTCTTGTGCTTACCAACCCTCGTGTGCCATACGATTCCTGCAAAACAACCCTGGTGCTCGAAACTATAAACTCTCATTGGATGTCTTCCAATGCTGATTCATGGTGTTTGAAACTGTGGCAGGAGATCTAGAGTCAATAGTTGTTTGCAAAGTATTCACCTTGGCACCTTGACTGCCTCTGGTGAAATGTACTCGTTGGTGTGTCTCTGGTAAATCAGGCAGCCCTTGCATCTAAAGTCATTTAAGGGCAGTAGTGAAGCTGATTGGTAAGAACGTAAAAAACTGAAATCTTGCCCCAATATGGCATGTTTAACACCCTCTCCCCACACAGAATCTAAGTAATACTTTGCATTTATACAAAAGAAGAGCAGAGGAAAAGTGGTTTTTTTATTATGAAAAATCTTTAGACTACATGGCAAACTAAAACTGATGTAAGCCCAAGGACTTTGACAAGAAGAAACAAGAGGGCAGTAACAATGAAAGATTAAGTAGCCCTTGGGCACTTAGAGATTTTTTTAAACCACCTGACCATATACATGCAATGTAACATATAATTCCTCCATAAAATATGCCTGCCACAATGAAGTAAGTCAGGATGTTGACCTTGGGCTGATGGCCAGGTGTTGACTCACTGGGTAAATTCCATGCTCTTGTACACAAGTGTCAGGTGACCAGACCTCATAGTACTAAGTGTTATGGATGGTGGGAGACCTTTCTGAATATCCAAAACTGTGCTGGCAAATCCTTAAAGAGGTTTCTCAGTGTCCCTCTCATAATGATGGAGCAACCTCTTAAGGAGGAAAAAGTGATGATGATTCATAGAATAAATACATCCTTGATCTCTGTTTTTATTGAAGAAGATTTAGAGGTTCTTTAAAAAATGTTTTTAAAGATTTTATTTATTTATTTAGAAAGAGGGAAGGGAGCAAGAAAGAGAGGGAGAGAAACATCAATGTGTGGTTGTCTCTCACATGCTCCCTCCTGGGATTTGGCCCACAACCCAGGCATGTGCCCTGACTGAGAATCAAACCAGTGACTTTTCAGTTCACAGGCTGGTGCTCAATCCACTGAGCCACAACCAGCCAGGGCATTAAAGAAGTTCCTATGCTCAAATTTATTCATAAAATGTACAAGCTGGATGGACAAGATCATGTGATAGCTCTTCCATATTTCTAAATGAAACTAATAATTATTTTAAAAAATGATTTACCCCAGATAAAAACAATTTGATATTTTTGTAGGAATCTAAGAAAATATTTCTGGTCAGAATATGTTTATTTGTGTCAGGTGAGAAGACTACAAAAGAATTTCCTATACACAGACACACACAAATGTGCTCACACATTTATGCTCTCACACACACTTGAAGAAGAAAGAAATTAAAGTAAAAAGAGAGTGAAAGAAAGACACTGAAAGGGCCAGCGAGGGAAGGTAGGTGGGGGCAATTGTGGATGACACTTCCATGCTGCCCCCACTCACAGAGCCTGTGCTGCAGGGCACGGCCGCTTCTCATTAAACAAAAGTTGTCCACAGAATTCCAGTAAGGTATGCATGACAGATGAATTTCTTTCAGAGAGGAAATGGATAACCAAATCAGGGAATATATTTAGAATTTCACAAAGGCTTTGATAAGTTTCAAAAAACTAATCGTCATGAAATTGTTATGGAAATAATTCTGCTTGAACATGAAGAAGGCACTTGCTTGAAATAATCAACACAGGGACCACAAATAGTGAAGTGCTCTCACACACTGTAGACTTTTTTAAGAAATGCAACTTCTCATTGTAATATATTGTTTAAAACAAATAAACAAAATATCTAGCCATATAGTTTAGCAGTTGTATTGTTGTGATATAACAAATTACCCCAAAACTTGTTAAAAGAACAAACATTGACTCATGGAGTCTGTGGGCCAGGAGTCCAGGCTACTTTGCTGGGTGCCTGAGGCCCAAGGTCTTGCCTGAGGCTGTAGTTTCAAGGCTGGATTGGGGCTGAGGAAACTGCCTCCAGGCTCACTCAGGTAGTTGTTGGCAGACCTTAGAAATCTGCACCCAAGTCCACTTGTGTGGGCATCTCCCCTGGGCTGCTTATCACCATAGCAATTGGCCACCCTTGGGGTGAGTGAGTCATCTAGCACAGAAAGAGGGAGTTGCCAAAATGGGTCCTACAGTCTTCTTATAACCTAACCTCAGAAGTAACATCCCATTACTTCTGCTGCATTTTGTGAGTTAGAAGCAAGTCAAAAATTTTATCTCCTGCAAAAAGACGTGAGTACCAGAAGGCAGAGATCATTGGGGGTCATCTTAGAAGCTGCCTGACGCAGTGGCTAGGAGCCTGGATTCGGAACTGTAAATCCTGCATTCACTTCTCTGCTCTTCGACTTACAGGTCTCATGATCTTCATCTCTCTGTGCCTTGATTACCCTACCTCATAGAGCTCTTAGGAGCAAATGAGGGCTGAAACACTGCATAGTATTAAGTAGGTCTTACAGAAGTTTTAATTATAAGTGTTCACTTCATGCTTTAGATTTCAGAATGTTATGGGGACAAAAAAGAGAACTTTCTGTATTCTGTACTAGTTTATACAGTGGAACTATGTGTGTTCAAGGCATTATCCACAGACAGGTGGGGCTAAAGGAAGAGGAAATGGTTCAACATCAGGAACTGCAGCCTCTACATCGCTCTGCAGCAGAGAACAGCCAGGATTCCCCTCATGGTGAGGCCTCCGAAGAAAGGGAACGCTGGACTGGACGAACTGAAAATGTCACTGTGCAAAGTCCTACAAGTCTCAATTCTCAGAATCTGAAAAGCAGAAGCTTTGTCCTGTTTCTGATGGTTCTCTCACTCTATAGGGGAAAATAAGGGGTGGTGAACCTCTTGACTTTGCCCTTCAGAAAGAATATGTTTGAGAACTGTTCATTTTAGCCCAAGGTTACAGAATTGTGATAGAACAAAAGCCAAAGTAAATATATCTTTGCAAGTCATTATTGACTTTAGGGTACAGCTATGCCTCCCTGCCAGGCCAGAAAACCATGCAATTGCCAGCAAGGAGAACATGGAGAACAATCTGTCAGGCTTGAAAGTGTAGTAACAGGGGAAGTCAGAGAGCCAGCTTCAGCTTCTTAAAGAGGATTGGCCCAGAAGGCACAGAGTGATATCTTCCAAAATATGTCTTCTCAAATCATAGCAGTACGAGAACTTTAAAAATTTTACGACTCTTCACTCCATCCATCAATCCACATGTTCAGGAGAATGTTTATACAAATCACCTACAAGTCACTGTTATTAATGAGGTTTAGTGATGGAAATCTCAACATAGGAATTCTGTTGAGATTTTCACAGATTAGACCTCTTGATTTATTAAATCAGATAAAAGCCTCGGATGTATAATTTCATCTGGTATTTTGAACTGAAACTAATAACAACAGTAAAGTTGTTGCATGATTCTTATGTGTTAGGTAGGCACTGTGCTGAAGGCTGTCATGCATTGTCCCATTTGAGCCTCACAACCATCTTCTCATGGGTGCATTATGTCTTTTTAGAGATGAGGAAACTGAGACTTGGAGAAGTTAAATAACTCAACTCATGGCTAGGTAATGATCTGAACCCTGTAGGCCCCAATACTGAGCCCCAATCCCCTTCTGATGTTGTTAGTATGAAAGGAAAAGCAGAAGCTGTTTAGGGACAGTTGGCTGTGGGGTGTGAACACTTTTCTCTCAGAGGCAGGGCCTGAGCTGAGGATGTACTATTGTTTTTGGAATGTCCTGAGAACCAGCAGGACCAGATCCCTAAAGACCAGGACTGACATGCAAAGATACTGGAAAACCAAAAGCTACATCTCAAGTCACTAGCCACTGATAAGATGGTGAAGGAATTCCTCCTGAGAAAAAACAGATATACAACAGCATTTGAAAAAAATACTTATGGGAAGAAAGGGGGAGTGCTGTCTTTTGTTCCTGTCTCAGGCCCTCCATGCACAGAACTGGGGAAGAATACAGGAACAGAGACTGGGACAAAGGAGTCAGAAACAGTTCCGGACTAACAGTGGTTCACTTTATGATTTGACTTTACAATGTTGTGAAAATGATACACGGTCAATGTAAACCCTACTTTAAATTTAAAATTTTGATCCACTCATTTACTGGTGGACACTTAGGCCATTGCCAGCACTTGGTTATTATAAGTTGTGTTGTTATGAACATTGGGGTGCATAGGTTCTTTTGAATTGGTGTTTTAGGATTCTTAGGGTATAAACTGAGGAGTGGATTTGCTGGGCCAAAAGGCAGTTCTATTTTTAGTGTTTTGAGGAAATTCCATACTGTTTTCCACAGTGGCTGCACTAGTCTGCATTCCCACCAATAGTGCACTAGGGTTTCCTTTTCTTCACATCTTCACCAGTACTTGTTTGTTGATTTATTAATGATGGCCATTCTGGCAGGTGTGAGATGGTATCTCATTGTGGTTTTAATTTGCATCTCTGATGGCTAATGATGTTGCGTATCCTTTCATGTGTCTATGGGCCATCTGTATGACCCTGGGGAAGTGTCTATTCAAGTCCTATGCCCATTTTTTTAATTGGATGTTTGTCTTCCTGGTATGGAGTTATGTCAGTTCTTTATATATTTTAGAGATCAAAACCTTGTCTGAAGTATGTATCATTGGCAAATATGTTTTCCCATATGGTTATTTCCCTTTTAATTTTGATGATGGTTTCTTTAGCCATGCAGAAATTTTTAATTTGATGCAGTCCCATTTGTTTATTATTTTTCTTTACGTAACTTGCCCTATGAGACTCATTGGCAAAAATATTGCTGCCTGGGATATCTGAAGTTTTACTGCCTATGTTTTCCTCTAGGACTTTTATGTGTCACAACTTATATTTAAGTCTTTTATCCACCTTGAATTTATTTTTGTGTATGGTGTAAGTTGGTGGTCTAGTTTCATTTTTCTTTTTTTTTGCATGTACCTGTCTAGATCTCCCAACATCATTTATTGAAGAGGCTATTTTTACTCCACTATATGTTCCTGTCCCTTTTGTCAAATGAGTGGGTCAAAAAACTGTGGTACATTTACACAGTGGAATACTATGCAGCAGAAAGAAAGAAGGAACTTCTGCCCTTTGTGACAGCATGGATGGATCTGGAGAATATTATGCTAAGTGAAATAATCCAGGCAGTGAAAGAAACACACCATATGATCTCACCTGTAAGAGGAAGCTAATGAACAAAATGAACAAATGAGCAAAATAGAACCAGAGGGATAGAAACAAGGAACAGACTGACAGCCACCAGTGGGAAGCGGGAAGGGAAGATGAGGGTGGAAAGAAAGGGAAGGGAGTAGTTAAGGAATATGTATGAATGACCCATGGACATGGCCAATGGGGTGGGGCTTGACAGGTGGGGGAGTGGGAGCAAATATATAACTAATTAGCCTAGCAATTAGTTAGGCTGGGTGGAGGAGAGCAAAGGGGGAAAAATTGGGACAACCATCATGTTGGGAACCGCCCTGACTGGTATCAGAGGCTGAAACCCCCGCCTAGCTAAGGCTAAGGGAACGCCCTTGGAACTGTAAGCCAGCAAGGAGACAAAAGCTTATCTCCCTGGCAGGAATGCTGCTTCTGCTGCTTTATTCATGACTGAACCCCCAAAAAGCTTGGTCGGTTAGCCAAAGACGGGTAAGATTCCCCACGGGGGGAACGACCTAAGCCAGGCACGATCACTTTGGGAGGCCCCCCCAAAAGAAGGACTTGGGGGCTGCAGCAAAAGGGGGTGATGGACCCTCGCTCCTCGGCTTTGACAAAGCCTGAGTTCTCAGCGTCTGGAAGAAAATCTCCTTATCTCTCAGTTGCCTTAGTTCCCTTGCTCCACCTAAGCCTGAAACAATGACAGGGTGGTACAGCTCGGTACTGAGAAGTGCGGATTTCCCGGGGTGATCAGGCCTAAGAAAGAATATGTAAATTACTGTGAAACCTTCTTTGTTTAGAATGCTCTCAGTTGAATGAGAAGGGTCTTAGGAGGAAGTTAGTTTGTTCCTCAGTCT
This sequence comes from Phyllostomus hastatus, assembly GCF_019186645.2. Classification (NCBI taxonomy): domain Eukaryota; kingdom Metazoa; phylum Chordata; class Mammalia; order Chiroptera; family Phyllostomidae; genus Phyllostomus; species Phyllostomus hastatus. Next base: position 4,616,897 of record NW_025334017.1, on the reverse strand, counting down.
TACAGCTCTTTGACCCCCCACTCAATAGACCGGCAGAGTTCTTTGTTTTCTATGGTTCCTTACTTCCCCTAATGAGTACTGTACTTTACCTGAATTATTATGCAAAATGAGCCCAATAAAAGCAGGTATGGACTGTAAATCAGCGTGCTCCCCACTAGGGGGGTGGCCATTTCGTCCCTACTTCCCCACAGAAACTAGTTTGTCTCTGTGCATGTGTTGTTTTTTCTCGCGTGTTTATCGTCGAGCCATCCACAGCGTTCCGTGGTCACTGCTGGCCGGTGACCCACGCGCAACACCATCACAGAAAAATAAAACAATGAAAAGATAAAATATAACTAATTAATGCTTTAAAAAGTTCACAGAAGGTCAGAAAAACATAAAATTTTTACCTTTCCTGAGCTAGCGATATTTGATATTTGGTAAGATATAAGACACACTCTAGTGATGTTGGACATTGGCTATGCCAGCAGCTCCTGGTCAGCCACCTGATTGTGCAGGTAAACAACACACACTCTACAGTGGATTCACTGTGTTGGATGATTTTGCCCAACTGTAGGCAATGTGTGTTTTGAGTATATTTAAGGTTGCCTACGGTGTTTGGGAAGTTCATTAAATGCATTTTCAACTTATATTTTCAACTCACAAGGCATTTATTGGGCTATAACCCCCTTGGAAGTCAAGGAGCATCTGTCTACAGAGCTACATGGTTAAAAAACACTGTAAGAAGATGAGACTATGAAGCAATTCTACTTACGTTGTATTCCCACCGAGGACATGGTGAAACAAGGCTTGGTGATTGCAATAAAAACTCCCATTCAGAAAAAGAGTCCACACAGCAGTCACTGCTCCATAGCAAAGATGGAATCTCACAGGGCAAGTATTAGCAGACTTTCTGCCCTGGCGGTGTGTGTGAGTGTGTAGTCCTTCAAGTAGACCTTGAGCTGGCTCCCTGTGGCAAACCCTTTCTCCACATTTTCTGAGGTCCTTGGATCCACTCTCTGACTGAGTGTTCACTGTCCTCGTGGTCACATCTCAAGAGGACTCCAGGGAGTCTGTGTCCCTGGAAGGCTGTTGCTGTTAAGGCCAGTCAGATCCTAAAGGTCGTTCAGGTTCAGTTAGGCCCTGAAGTTGTTCTATTTTTTTTCTATATTGAGAAGGCCGATATGCATAGAGAGAGAAGGCTGAGGCTAACAGAGAAGAAGAGATAAGGAGATATAAAAGAAAAGGTCCTGCCCTGGCTGGTGTGGCTCAGTGGATTGAGTGCCAGCCTGTGAACCAAGGGGTCGCCAGCTCTATTCCCAGTCAGTTCTATACCTGGGCTGTGGGCCGGGTGTCTACAGTGGGGGGTGCCTGCGAGGCAAACATACATTCATATTTCTTTCCCTCTCTTTCTCCTTCCCTTCCCCTCTCTCTAAAAATAAATTAAAAAAATCTTTTTTAAAAAGCTGACAAAGCAAGTTTGTGTAACCTGTGGCTCTAAGAAGATGGAGCAGTTTTTCTCAGGTTGTTTGTAAGTTGTCTATTTTATCTGCAAAGCCTAAACATCATGGGTTGTATGAATTTAATAGCAGCTGGTTAGCTGCTCTTAGCTGGTCCTCTGGTGTTAGCTAAGAAACTAGGTTGAAAATAAGAATAAGCATTAATTGTTTGTTAATGTAGATAAAGCACAACTATCAGACCCTGAGAGATTATTTATGGCATTAGTATCACTTTTGGATACAAATATAACAATTAATTGCTCTTGGTATGATTAATTTTTCTTCCTATTCAACCACCCATGATTTCTAATGACATAACTTATTCTAACCTGGAGCAGATATTTTCTGAAGCCATATAACTAGGAAAATGGATCCTCCATATAGGGCATTAGCATGTGCTAGGTCATTACCCATTACATTATATCTGGGTATAATTAATTCTAAAAAAAAGGAATCTTTCGTGTGTCTTAGATCAAACACTGTCTATGTCATTATCAGACTCCATGTTAACTTTTTGAAATGTCATTTTTGGTAAAAATATTTGAGAGTGATGTTTCTGGAAAAAGAAATTATGGCAGACTGAAAGTGATAGATATTCTTCTCTTTGGGGGTGCACAGTGATTTCCCCTCCCCTTGAGTCTGGGTGCGCTCTGTGACTTGTTTCACTGTGAGTGATGCTGCATCATAAAAGACTAGGTCAGCAAAGCTTTGCCCTCATAGAAATTCTGCTCCCTGAGTCTAGTGGCGTAAGTCCACCTTTGAGCTTGCATATGCCCAAATAGTACTGACTTCTGGAAACTAAAAATTTTGTCTAGAGTTCAAAACTGAAAGAGAAAAAGAATATTTCAGACATTTCTCACAAAGCCAGGAAAATGGGAAGAAAAGCATAGGTGGAGTTAACCTAAGCCAAATATAAGACAGATAATTCATCCAAAGAAAAGTTCAAATAATACTTAACTAAGAACATAAATGAATAATATGCTACATGTACATTTGTTTTAATGCTTGCCATTCTGGTCACAATCCTCAAAGCATTCCAAAATTGAAAGAATCTTCATAAGGTCTGATCAACATTAATTTCCTATTAGGGGAAAAATATGTAGGCTTCTACATGAGCATGTTACTATAATGAGTAAATGCTGAGAGGAGCTCAGGGAGATGACTCTAAGGTCATGGTAGTTACCAGTAGAGTAACTACCTTACTTTTAAAGTAGATTTAAAGGCCATCATGTAAAGATGGCCTTAAATCAAGAGATGACAGGTGCATAATCACTTATTGTACTGTAGAACATTCTACAGAGGTAGAGCAATTTGTCTAGGACCTCACTCATGGTAAGTGGTGACATAAGGAGTAGGATCCAAGGTGTAGTCATTGTCTTTCCCCTAAGCCTGGCAGCATGTATGCAGGTGGACAAAAGTAGGTTTACTTGCCTCCATTTTTCCACCACCACTTGCCCCTGCCCCACCCACCCCACCTCCCACCCTCAGTCTTACCCTCCCCTTTGGCTTTGTCCATGGGTCCTTTATACATGTTCGTTTAAGACCCTTTCCCTTCTTTCCCACCTTATGTCCCTCCCCACTCCACTCTGGTTGCTGTCAGTTTGTTCTTAATTTCAATGTCTCCGATTATATTTTGCTTAACCTATTAAAACAATTGAAAAGTTGGTTCAAGCATGTAAAGTCATTGGCTATGCTGTTTTTGTCAGTAGCTTAACTGAAGCTCAAAAACAGAAAACAGTCCTGGTTGGTGTGGCTCAGTGGATTGAGCACTGGCCTGCAAACCAAAGGGTCGCTGTTTTGATTCCCAGCTGGGGCACATGGCTTTGCTGTGGGCCAGGTCCCGAGTAGGGGGCACTCAAGAAGCAACCGTATATTGATGTTTCCCTCTCTCCCTCCCCTCCTCCCCTCTGTCTAAAAATAAATAAATAATACCTAAAACAAACCCCCAAAACTTTCTCTGCACTCCAGCCTTCAGTTCACCTTGGGTTCATCTTACATTGGTCACACATTAGGTTTTATAACTGTTCTTTTTTTAAGATTTATTTATTTATTTATTTATTTATTTATTTATTTTTTATTTTTAGAGAGGGAAGGGAGGGGGAAAGAGAGAGAGAGACAAACATCGATGTGCGGTTGCTGGGGGCCATGGCCTACAACCCAGGCATATGCCCTGACTGGGAATCGAACCTGCGACACTTTGGTTTGCAGCCTGAGCTCAATCCACTGAGCTACACCAGCCAGGAGGTTTTATAACTGTTTAAAAAATATATCTCCAATAAAGCAGGAGGATCTAAAGTTGGTTCTATTGAAATGAGTTCATTGATTTGATTTTATTCCCCACCCTTTGTTCTGTTCACCTTAAAATGGTATATTTTTCAAAGGCTATAAATAATAGATTCACACAAAAAGGTAGTCAAAGTCATAAATATATAAATGAGGACAAAGAAATATCAGTAGAAGTGAAGCATGCACTTATTTGTGTACATACTAGAAAGCTTAGAAATGGCAAGCATTTTTGTCACTGAAAAGCTGTAAGCCTTCCAAAATCAACAGAAGCCAGTAGGTTATATACAGAGCTTGTTCAACTCTGGACCGAATAGTCAAGATCAAGGCTATTTACTGAGAAGAGCAGACCTTGAACCGTATTTATCAAGGTCTTTTTATTTTTTAAAGCACTACAGCTGTTTGGAACATTGAAACCAAACTACTCGCATGTAGCCTTGATCCTTTGTGTGTTCTACTAATGGTTTTTAAGGCTGAGGCAGTTCTCCTGCCTTAGGTCCACAAACTCTAGATAAATAGCATTAAGAAAACAAACTACAATACTGTCACCACACTTTCACTAAAAATCCAAACAATTATGTACTCAGTAGGGAAAATGCTATTTACAACTTTAAAGGAAGGCAAATATCATTGAATGAACTGCCCACCTTTCTCTCGAGGAGCTCAATTGGTTTCACCAAGGGCCTAAGTTTATGATTAGAGACAGAAAAGAGGCTCTAAACTTAATAGGAAGAGTTTGGAACTCCAGGGAGCACTAACCTTCAAACAGGGAGCATATGCCTGTGGGTGCAGCAGAACAGGAGGCCAAGGAAAATTCTCTAGGGGTGAACAGTAAGACTTTTGAAAATAAAAATGTTCAGTGTTTCATTCAATTTGTTTCTTTGGCTGAAATACTTTTTTCTCTTCCCATGCAATCTCCTTTTAGTAAACTTGGCTGCTGAAAGAAAGAAGGTTTTGCGTGTGAAGTTTTGTTTTTGCTGGGCTTTGCTTTTCTAGGAGGGCAGGGTGGGAGAGGAAACCATAAAAAGTGTTTTAGTTTCACATCTGTCAATGTCGTATATAGGACAGGAGACACAGGAGGGGCAGTGGGCAACTGACCATGGATCAAACTAATCAAATAGAAGCAAGGAGCTTGCAGCAAGGATGCTTGTGAAGATGAAGTGAATGGGGAGCGGTGTTGGGAAGGGCTTTGATCTCTTTAGGACATGGAAAAAAGTCAGAGCCAGTCTCATCTAGAGATTAGAAGGAAGGAAAACCATAGCTACTGCTGGTAGAAACTCTCTCTCTCTCCCCCACCCCCCCCCCACCATCTCTCTCTCTGGAAGGTGGGTAGTTAACAAATAGGTAAGTATCTTTACATAACTTAATTTCCTCACCCTTGGGAGATGTTACTTTACTTTATTGCACTTCACAGGTGTGTTTTTTACAAATCCAAGGCAAAACCCTCCAGCAGCAGCAATTCGGCTCACTTTATTGTGGTGGTCTGGAGCAGGCTTCAATATCTCACAGGTGTGCCTGCATTAGCTTCTATTTAACTTTATAGATGAAGACATTGGAGCTTTGAATGGCTTTCTCAGGTCACTCAGGAACTAGTGGCAGCGGTAGGAATTAAACTGGGGTTTGACTCCAGTGTAATGTTATTCTGTTTATTCTTCTAGGCTCCCCCGGAAGTGCCTTGGACCTCTCCTTGAAAAACACACTTGTTTACTACCCTGGGGCCCGGGGTGGCTTCTGTGACTTACCATCTACCAAGCTCAGTCTGTGAAACATTAGTGACTCTAATTGCTTATTGATCTATGATCTAATCCCTAAAGTAATAAGTAGGTGATTTAAAAGAGATGAATGACCTTTGCCTTATCATAGTTCTCTTTTTATTTTTCAGCATTTGCTCTTCATCAGATTCACTTTTCTTGGGTGAATGTTCTCGAGAAAATAGAACATTGCCATTCCTTTTATGGAAATTGCAGGAATTAGAAAATAAGTGTGATGAAAATATGGGAAAGTGTTCCTTATGTGAAATTTAGGGACAAGTGGGAGAGAATGACAAGTAGACTGCAATTTAAATGTAATGAGATTCAAATAAAATACTGGAAAAGTAAGAAAGGCAGTCAACTGTACATTAACATAGATGGGATCAGATGTTAATCACAAACGTGAATAACTGGAAAATTTGAAGATGAGCGATCACATTCAGGAAAGACTGTGGAGGTCATTAAGGCTGAAGAAAAGTTCATTGTGGCATTTTCTGACAGTGGAGGGTGGCAAAGTCAGAGCCCAAAGCGAGGAGAGAATTGGAGAGTGGACAGCTCAGGCAATGCAGGTGTTTAAACAAAGCACTTCAGAGGCAAACTTTGACTCCGACTCCACTAAGGAGCAAGATTGAGGAAAATATGAAGACATCAGAAGTGTAGAAACATTCAAGGAGAAAAACTATTCTCTCCTATGTCTCTGTGAGGAGAGGGACAGAATTAATGAGAATAAAGCAGACAAGACTATTTCAGGAAATAAAGAGCTGAAGGAAATTATGAAGAGTCAATAAGAAAAAAGATTGTTGGGGTTTGAGGGACTATGTGAAAAAGTTGAAGGGATTAAGTAGTGCAAATTGGCTGTACAGAATGGTCACAGGGATGTAAATTACAGCATAGAGAATATAGTCAATAATATTGTAATTTCAATGTATGATTCCAGGTGGTACTAGACTTACTGCGGGAAAATTACTTCTCAAGTTAACTAAGTATCTAACCACTATGCTGTATACCTGAATCTAATATAATATTGAATGTCAACTGTAATTGAAAAATTTTAAAGACGGAAAAATATTGTTTTAAATAAAGAGTCACAAAGTGACAGAGTGGCAGGGATGGTTGAGTTTTTCAGTGATAAAAAGACCTAAGAGAAATGAATAATTACTCAATCAGAGTTCTCAATGGCACACAGATAATGAAGGAAATTTCACAGTGACTCCTCATAGTACACAGAGAGAGAATCAAAGAATCAGGAGTGGGAATAAGAATGAAATAAAATGAAAGCCTAAAACAGTGAGGAACAAAGAAAATATATATTTTTTAAATTTAGAATAGAAGAAAAATAGGTCAACCATCTGGAGGTTAATCAGAAAAGTAGAGTAGTTAGTTGCTACACTATGCATTATTTTCTATAATTCCCATTACCTTTGTATCAAAGTTTGGTCAATATAATCAGGTAACTAAGGTAGAAAGTTTTAATGCCTTGACTAGCTGGTGAATGGTGAAGTCAGGGTCAAACCCAGGCCTGTCTCCAAAGCTTATACTCTGCTACCCTTAACATGTTGTGTTAATGAGCACTAACAGTTTTTGAAGACTTGACTTTAGTATACATTAAAAAAGAATATTTTTCTACATACCTAAAACGTGATCACACTTCACAAAATCAATCATTATTTTCAATATATCCAGTCTGTATTTTACAAGTTGCCCTCAAAATATCATTTATAGCTGGTCTTTCCAAATCAGGGTCTAGTCCAAGTCACACTAGTCTAGCTGTAGTCTACCTCTCCTGTAATCTAGAAGAGTCTCTTCTTTTCATGGCACTGAGCTGTCATGTAAAATGTTTTTCTTCTGGCTTTGTCAGATTACTTTTTGGGGGCAACATCAACTTGTTCTCCCACTTATTCCCTGTGAGCTGAAAGTTACAACTAAAGGCCCAATAGACTCACATGAAATGCTGTAATTGAGTACATTGCAGGTGACATGTATGTGCCACAGGCCGCCCAATAGACAATGCACTATATCTGGTTGTTCCACCGCCAGGGGTGCTAGGTCTGGCCAGTGAGTTAGGAGGATGACACCGTTCCCTGTCTCATTGCTCCTCTTCACAGTAGTTACGATGTCCCCTTGTGATGAGAGTGCAATCCACTAATAATTTTAACACCAACTGGTAATCCTTGCCAGTCAGTAATTTCATGAGGGACTGCAAAATGCTGATTTTGTATTTCTATCATCATCTGTGTTCATTAGCTGGCATTTTTCTAGTAAAGTACAGCTTTCGCTCTATCAATGAGGGGCTACTGGTACTCAGGAGTAAGGGGCTTACTGGAAAGGCAGGATGAATCCACACTTCCCTCTACTTACAAGTCTCCAAAGTAAGGAGTGGTTTAATGGCTACCTCAAATGGTGACAAAGAGATTTTAATGACTCCTTTGAGAATCAAGAAGGACTTAGGAGTTTTTATAGACTTGATTTGAGAAGACTTAATTTTCATCTCAATGCTGAAATGGTGCCAAAGTAGGCCAGCGGGAACCACTTCAACCTGGCTTTTGTGCCCTTTTGCCCTGACTCCACTGGTCTTTGAAACAACCTTCACTTCTGATCACAGCATGGCCTGTGCTCATCTTGTGTTTCCCTTTCCCTGGAATCTGCCATTTCTTCAAGGAGCCCTGGTTACTTTTTATATTTTTAAAGATTTTATTTATTTATTTTGAGAGAGAGGGGAAGGAAGGAGAGAAGCATCAGTGGGTGAGAGAAATATCAATTGGTTGGCTCTCACATGTCTCCAACTTGGGGACCTGGCCTGCAAGCTAGGCATGTGCCCTGACTGGGAATTGAACCAGCAACCTTTTAGTTTGCAGGCCAGCGCTCAATCCACTGAGCCACACCAGCCAGGGCTTTTAAAAAATATTTTGTTTATTTACTTTTAGAGAGATGGTAAGGGAGGAAGAAAGAGAGGGAATAAAATATCAGTGTGTGGTTGCCTCTTTGTGTGCCCCCTACTGGGGACCTGGCCTGCAGTCCAGGCATGTGCCCTGACTGGGAATTGAACTGGTGACGATTTGGTTTGCGGGCCAACTTCCTGGTTAATTTTAGTGAGGAATTAATTATAAAAGACCAAAATTTGGGTTGGAAATGGTAAGCAGGTTTTAAAAAACAACAACAACATCTAGACTCCATCAATTTGTTGTTCCACTTTATTTATGCACTCATTGGTTGATTTGTGTATGTTCCCTGACTGGGGATCAAACCCACAACCTTGGTGTATTGGGACAAGGCTCTAACCAACTGAGCTATCTGGCCAGGGCAACTTTGTTCTTATCATGATTTTTTTTCACATCACTAAATTCTATGAAACATTTAAAAAAAAACAAAAGTATTAAATGAAGGCACCAACCTATTTTGTTGAATAGATCTGTGCTTAAGAAAATTGTATCGCCTGCAAAATTTTCATTGACTAACCTATTTGTTAATGTTATCCTTTACCAGCTATTCCACAGACATTACTACATTGAATACATTTTTAATAAGAATTCTCAAATTTCCTTATCAGTAAATAGCTACAGAAAACCAACCCACAAGGAAGACAATAAACAACAAAAGTTGTATCTTCTCTGGATTTATTCAGTGGTTTCCAATGAGTTGTATCATTTGTCTATCTTTAAGTCAATCATAACATCTTCAGGCATGTTATGTTGGTTAGTGCTTAATTTTGTGAAAAAAGACATCAGAATTAAGAACTAAAGGATTGTGTTGTGATCTCCTTATTCTAGAGATGAGAACACTGGGACCTGCAGAGTTGGTGTTAGGCACATGATAAGGAATTCAGGGCATCCCACCTTTATGCCAATTGCTCCATTTTCATTTCACAGTCCTGCCACTCATGTTTCTATCAGTGGACCTGGTGATTGTAAAGTTGCACACACACTTTTGGAAGAGAGAAAGGTGAAGATTAAAGTAGAATTCATTATTGTGAGAAGTGGTGACTGCGAAGATATAAAGAACCCAAGAATTGAAATCTGAGTAATCACAATTTAGCATAAAAAAAGGAAAAACAGCAAAGGAGTAATTTGGTGGCAGTGCATCAAAATGGAGTAAGCATAATTGAGAGAGTTGAGAGTTAAATTCCTTCCAGGGAGAACATTCAGTGGCCCATACACTAACGCAATAAACAACTGAGCAATGTTTAATGGGCGACATCGCACTGAAAAAACCCTAGTGCCCAGAGTACACTGACATTATCAATATTTTTAGAATTTAACATTATTACATCTCGGAAAAATGCTAATTATTTTTAGCCAGGTGTTCCTTATCTATACTGTAGGAGAAGAGAAAAAGCAGTACTAAATAATATTGATGTCTGGGTTATTCCTTGTTCTTCTTTGAATGAGTAAGTTTTATTCTGTCCCTTTGTTTTACTAAACCAGCTAAGGGAAAGATAATGATGTGAATTCTTTGCCAGGGCCCATACACCCTCTGATGGAGATGATAAGTAATCAAATTCCCACACACATAACTTGTCAAAGGTAACTAGAGATTTTGTTTTACTATCAACAGCTCCTTGATCTTTGTAAAAATTAACAGGGCTTGTGACCTTAAGCATTTATTGCCAGATGATAACATATGAAAAAAAATTACTTCATTAACTGTTACCTCACATGACTCCCCCTTCATACATATGTATCGGCAGGTGAAAATGCACATCTTCTCATGTTACATCCTGGACTGTTGTATAAGATTTGAGGGACCACAATAACTGATATTGAACTATTCTACAAGGCCATTATAACCCAAACAGCCTGGTACTTGCATAAAAACAGGCATATAGACCAATGGAACGGTAAAGAGAGCCTAGAAATAAACCCATGCTTTATGCGCAATTAATATTTGACAAAGAAGGCAAGAGACTACAATGGGGTAAAGATCATTTCTTCAATAAATGGTGTTATAAAAACAGGACAGGTACATGCAAAAAATGAAACTAGACCACTAACTTACACCATGCAAAAGAATAAATTCAAAATGAATGAAGCCATAAAAGTCCTAGAAGAAAATATAGGTGGTAAAATCTCAGACCTCTCATATCAATGTTTTTGCTGATATATTTCCTAGGGCAAGGGAAACAAAGGAAAAGAAACATAAAACTATATCAGACTAAAAACCTTTTGCACAGAAGAAGAAACAACCAACAAAATGAAACAGCAATCCACAGTATGGGAGAATATATTTGCCAATGATATGTCCATCTAATCAGTGGTCAACTTTCAAAATACATAAAGAACTTATACAACTCAACCCCAGGAAGACAAACAATTCAATTAAAAAGTGAGGCTCTCATTTTACACTTCTCCAAAGAGGACATATAGATGGCCAATTGACCTATGAAAAAATGCTCATCACTAAACATCACTAAACATAGGAGAAATGCAAATTAAAACCACAATGAGATGTCACTCACACCTGTCAGAAGACTATCATCAGTAAATCAACAAACAAGTGCTACCGAAGATGTGGAGAAGAGTGAACCCTAGTGTACTGTTGGAGGAAGGCAGATTGGTGCAGCCACTGTGGAAAACAGTGTGCAGTTTTTAATTAAAAAAATTAAAAATGGAACTGCCTTATGACCCAGCAATTCCACTTCTGGGTTATCCTAAGAAACCTGAAACACCAATTTGAAAGACTATATGCACCCCCATGTTCACAGCAGCATTATTTATAGTAGCCAAGATCTGGAAACAGTCCAAGTGCCCCTTAGTAGATGAGTGGATAAAAAAACTGTGGTTCACTTACACAATGGAATACTATATGGCCATGAAAAGAAGGAAAATATTACCTTTTGCAACATGTGGATGGATCTTGAGATTATTATGCTGAGTGAAATAAACCAGTCAGAGAAAGAGAAATACCATATTACGTGTCTTATATGTGGAATCTAATGCACAAAATAAACTAGTGAACAAAATAGAAATAGGGGCATGGATACATGGAACAGATGGACAGCTGTCAGAAGGAGGAATAGAGGGAGTACTGGATGAAAGAAGGTGAAGGGATTAGTCAAAGAACACATGTGCATAACCCATGGGCACAGACACTAGTGTGGTGATGGCCTGAGGGAAGGAGGGTCAGGGACTGGGTGGAGGTGGGCAGGCAACGGGGGCTAGGGGGCATTTGGGGACATCTGTAATAGTGCCAACAATAAAAATAAGGTTAAAAACTAACCTTTAAAAAAAGGAAGGCAAACACCTTTCATAATTTTATTTTCACTATTAGATTCAATTTTAAATATCTTATTTAAAAATAATTTAGAAAAAGAAAAAATACAGTTTGTGAATCATCAGTGGTTCTGTGCACTCGAGGAGATTAGATCAAATGAACAGATGCCATGGCATTCTTGGAACTAAAGCTAGCCCCTTTGCTATTTTCATTATACCTGAAGCAAATGGCCTGCAATGCCTGTGAATAAAGTGCTGCATTAAAAGTAATTTCTTATTTCAAGACTGCACATAGAGAACCCCTGCTCACTTATAATTATAAGCTTTGGTGCCATTTTTAATGGCAAGTATACTTAAGGTTTGTACTTATAATGGGCTTTTAAAAAGAAACCTATGCACATTAAGCAAGTACTAGTTGAATATTTTAACATATATACAAGGTTGCTATTAAGAAATATGAAAATTAGGAGAATTCTGTAACATCACTGCCTTTCTGAAAAATAAGAACATTGAAACTCATAGATGTTTGCAGATATCCTTGGCTGTGTAAAAGGTTATTAGGAAATCAGTAACTCCAGGTCATTCCTGACTTCTTTGCTTGCGTGGAAGATTGGGTAATGGGGTTAATTTAGAGAACAAGAACAATATCTAATGACTAGTGAGTATTTTCTTTATAAGTTCAGCCAACTTGAGAGGGTTGCCAAAGTTAACATCTCACAGTAGTGTGATTTTAAAGTGACATGTGATGAAAGCATCTAGTATCATCCTTCTGTACCTTTCCAGTTTATAAAAGTGTTTACATATATTTTAGCACACTCCCAATTTATTAAATTTCATAAAATAAACTTTCACTTTTTGGAGCTTATCAGCATTAAAGTAAATAAATGACAATGTAGTATTACATTCTAAAATAAAATATCAATGGCTAATAGTTTTAAATTATGTGTAATTAACAAAATGCATCAAGTAATAGCTATTATAAGGCTAGTAGTATTTTAACTTGATATACAGATAAAATCTATGAGGACATTTTATTATAAGCAACCAGAGTACATGACAAGTGACCAGCACACTTTTGTGGGTAATCAAAGAGAACTTAACAGGTTGAGACATTTTCATCATGTCTCCATAGAACAGTGTTCTCCTTTATCTCTAAATTTCTAAAATCACAGCACCTACCTACTACTGGATTCAGACACACCCAGGCACTTCACGTACTGTTATTTTCTCAGGAGGGCATTCCTTAGCCCTCTTTGCCCCTATTCCACCTGGGAAACTGCCAGGACCATTCACTTGCAGGAACAGGTGCCCCGCGCCTGGAAATGAGCCATGCTGCCACCTGTACAACACATCTCTACCCCTTCCTTTAAAACCCAATCAAAATGTACAAGCGTTTTCTATCACCATTATTAATTCTGTCGATACTATTCTGAATCTCCCATTTTTAAACCATCGAAGCATATATTCCAATGTTCAGAGGATCCCATTCTTAATTCATGGATTTATTACTTGTTAGCCATTTACTGAGTGACTCCTCCATTTAAGATACTGCTCTGGGCTGTAAGGATACAGCAGTGCAAAAGAAAACCCCTGCCCTCACAAAGTCATTCTGAGAATCTGGGGTGATAAAGTTAATTCATATACCAGGACTCACAAATGGAGGCTGTCCCACATCACAAATCTAAACCTAAGTCAGCTGCACTTACGGGAAATAGGACCTGCTATCTTTACAAGGAAATCCTTGCCCTTCTAGCCAATCATGGCCTGTTTCAGGTGGCTATTCTAAAACTCACTCTTGCCCAAATCCCTTGCTCCACTGCTTGTGAAGCACTGTATCTTCCCACTTACTCATCAATCAATGGATTTCCCCACCTCAAATAAAGAACATTAATGGCATCACTAAATTGTTTTGGCATGTGACAGGAAGTAAGAGTGGGAAAGATTGCCTCTGTGGTAGGAGATGGGGTAAATGTCAAGCAGATCTCCAAGTCAAGATGGCGGTGTTGCAGACATGGCTCACCACTTCACACAACCACATTAAAATCATAACTAAAATGTAGAACCATCACTTAGAACCATCAGATATCAAGTTGAATGGAAGTCTGACAACTATAGAATTAAAGAAACCACATCCATCCAGACAGGTAGGAGGGGTAGAGACACAAAACAGGCTGGTCCCACACCCATGCATGGTGGATAAAAATGTGGGAGGAATATCTTGGGAGCAAGAAGTCCCTGTCCTACACCACACCCACCATGCCCCCCAGCCCAGGGTTCCAGTGCCAGGAAGATAAGTCCCCACAACTTCTGGCTGCAAAAATGTTTGGGAATTGAGTCAGTGGAAGAAACTCCTGTAGCCCCAAGCAGTTTTTCTTAAAGAACCCATACGTGGACTCACCTACTCAGATTCACTCTCTCTGAGCTCCAGCACCAGGGTAGCAGCTTGAAAGGCACCAGTGGCATAAAGGGAAGAACTAAAGTATCTGGCATCAAGGAAAGAGCTATGGACAGCTTCTTCCCAGATAGAAACAGGCAGAGGCCATTTTCCTTTTCTTAAACCCTTCCCCCACAGAGCCACTGAGATGGCAAGCAGGTGCCATATCTGAGATTCCATCAACCTGGCTAACACTGACCCACCAGGGAGATCCATAGAGACTCCAACCCACCCAACTTATGGGCCAACACAAGCTGCTTTTCCATATGAATGGCTGGTCTTGGCTCTTGAAGCACAAATTCCTAAATCCTCTTAAACAAGCAACAGCTGGCCTCAGTGAGCCCCAGGCCTGGCACGAGCAGCAGCCAGCCTAGATTCACAGCTTGGCTTCGCCTGAGAATTTCCTAGCCCAGAACAAGTAGCAGCCATCTCAGATTGCTTTATAGCTCAGGCAGGGTGGTTCCAGGCAAAACACAGGTGGGGGCTGACCTTGGCCTATACCACCCTGGAAACCACAGGGCCAGCACAGCCAGTGCACAGCTACATACCACATCTGAGCACCACCACCCTGCCCTTGCACAGCTGATCTACCAAGGAGGGCAGAGGTTAGTGGTCAGTGGTCACAGCCAATCCTTGCAGCTGACTGGCCTGAGTAAATCCCTCCCATTGACCTGCTAATAGGAACCAAGTCTCAACTACAAGAGGAAGGTATACTCAGCCCACCCAAAGGGCACACCTTGAATACGCAGCTTGGGTGATAGGGGTTGCTGTGGCACCAGACCCGAGAGAACACCTACTATATTAGGCCATACTACCAAGATACGGAGTCAAAGCAGCTCTACCTAATAAATAGAAACAAATGCAGGGAGGCTGCCAAAATAAGGAGACAAAGAAACATGGCCCAATTAAAGAACAGATCAAAACTCCAGAAAAAGAGCCAAACAAAATGGAGATAAGCAATCTATCAGATGCAGAGTTCAAAGCATTGGTTATAAGGATGCTCAAGGAACTTAGTGAGGACCTCAGCAGGATAAAAAAGATCTGGTCAGAAACAAAGGATACACTAATTGAAATAAAGAACAATCTACAGGGAAACAACAGTAAAGTGGGTGAGGCCAAAAATCAAATCAATGATTTGCAACATAAAAAAGCAAAAAACAGACAATTAGAACAAGAAAAAAGAATCCAAATAATGAGGAGAATATAAGCAGCCTCTGGGACAACTTAAAGAGGTCCAGCATTGACATCAGAGGGATGCCAGAAGGAGAAGAGAAAGAACAAGATATTGGAAATCTATTGGAAAAAATAATGAAAGAAAACTTCCCTCATTTAGTGAAGGAAATAGACATGCAAGTCCAAGAAGCACAGGGCCCCAAACAAAATGGTTGCAAAGAGATCCACTCTAGGACACATCATAATTGAAATGCTAAAGGTTAAAGATAATTTTAAAGAGAAAATTTTAAAAGCAGCAAGAGAAAAGCAATTAGCTACCTACAGGAGAGCTCCCATAAGACTGTCAGCTGATTTCCCAAAGGAAACTTTGCAGGCTAGAAAGGATGGGCAAGAAATATTCAAAGTCATGAAAAGCAGGGACCTATAGCCAAGGTTGCTCTGCCCAACAAAGCTATCATTTAGAATTGAAGGGTAGATAAAGAGCTACCCAGATAAGAAAAAACTAAAGGAGTTCATCATCACCAAACCATTATTATATGAAATGTTAAAGGGATTATTTAAGAAAAATAAAGATCAAAACAATGAACAATAAAATGGCAAAAATACATATTTATCAACAATTGAATAAAAACAACTAAGCAAACAAGAACAGAGACAAAATCATGGATATGGAGAGTGTTTTGATGGTTGCCAAATGGGAGGGGGTGTAGGGAAATGGGTGCGGAGGTGAGGGGATTAAGAAGTACAAATATATAGTTACGGAATAATCATGGGGATATAAAGTATGGTATAGAAAATGGAGTAGCTAAAGAACTTATACACGTGACCCATGGACATGAACAATGGTGGGGGATTGCCTGAGGGAGTTGAGGGTACTGGGTGGAGGAGGACAAAAGGGAAATCAGGAGAACTGTAATAGCATAATCAATAAAATATAATATAAAAATGTAAAAAAGAAAAAATTCAAGCAGATCAACAACAAAATATCAGGTATTGCTAATGCTATACAGTAAACAGAGTGGTGTACTGAGAGAGACAAGGGGATGATTTTAGGTTGGGGCATCAGGAAAGGCTTCTCTGAAGAAATCATATGTAAGTTGAGGTCAGAGGACAACTGTGACACTGACCATATGCAACAGGCTGCTGCCAAATATAGGATCTGCTCTTTGTAAGCCTTCAATAAATATCCAACACAAATAGTTATCTCTAAGGTATGTACCCCTTATTGGAAATAAATCACACAATGCTTAATATTAAAGATATAAAGTTAGAACAGTTTGAGTTGCCCTAGAACACCTATGTATACAATATTTCAAAGTTACATTTACTCACACTATAAACATTTAAAATAGGTTTTCAAGGGGAAAAAGACCTCCTAGCCTTGATGTTATCACCACATATTTTATATAATGCATGTATGAAAGATGTTTACATATAGTTTTACCACATTAATAAAAATGACCACCTGACCTTGGAAAATGTCAAATCTGACATCGATTTGTAGAAAGAATGAACATTTCTTTCTATTAGATGTTACTTCATCCTACCACCTAGTATGCTCAAAAGCCCAGGCCCAATTTAAAATTCCATGTTGGTGAAAGCAGGACTCCACTTGAACTCAACCATGTTCATGCTTCCATTGTTAAGCCTACTGATGTTGTGAATATTTGTATTATTGTTACTTTTTAATCAACATAAATTCTTATAGAAAACCAAAAATTATACTTTTCACCATTCCTGATTCTAGGAAAAATAAAATCTGTTAATAGAAGAAGAAACAAGGCCATACCACTGTTAAAAAGAAATGGCAAGCTCCAAACGGAGTCACTTGTGCTAAGCAAAGGAAGACGTAATACCTAAACTACCTGCTGTTACACTTTGCCCGGGGAATGCAAGAGCAACTGGTCAGGGTGAAAGTTTTTGGTCATCATCTATAAAGTAACCTGCCACACAGGCCTTTCCCTTCCTCAAAGGAATATAGATAACAGAACATCCAAACCTATAGAAGAAATTTAGAAAAAATTTATTTGAGCCAAAATTTGAGGATATGCCTGGAAGCAAGATCTCAACATATTGAGAATATGGTTCAGAGAATTATAGCTCTACAGTCTCTTTTACACATTTAAAATAAAAAAAGAAAACATTAAAGAAGGCACGTGAAATCCACTGATGGTACATTTATGTCATGAGAAAGCAAAGCAGGGAAATCTCTAGGACTGGAGAAAAAGCAAAATGGAGAAACACACACTACTTCTACATTGGTGGTACAGGGCAGTTAATAACTAACATTTACAGCACACAGAGATGGAATTTGGGGGAACAAGACAACAATGAGGGGTTCTGTGGTCTCAGGCTCTGGTGGGAGGTTGTGCCCTGAGGAGTCTGTAAAAGGAAATGACTTTGACATATCTAAGGTATATTATCTTCAATTCACAAGAACAATGGAAAGGGCTCACTTAACAAAGGGTTGATCTTTGTAAGAAAGTGATAGGCCTGGGCAGTTAACTACCAGCTATGACCTGACCAGCTTGGAATTTGGGATCAGAGCACCCTGCGTGGTTACTTTTGGTTACTCAGTTGTCAGGCCTGCCTGCCATGTGACCTCCTGAGCCTGCCAGGTTCATTACACAGCCCTTCCTTCTGCCCACAGGAGGATGAAGTAATCTGCCACATAGACTCCTTCCACCGCCACAGGCAGGGTACCTTGACCTGAAATAAACTTCCTTGTCTTACCTTTAAAAACTTTTCCCTTTCTGTACCCTTTGGCACTCCTCTCTACTTGCTAGGTGAGATGCTGCCCAATTCATGAATTGCTCAATAAAGCCAATCAGATCTTCAAATTTACTCCACTGAATTTTTTGCATCACGGAGCAGGGACAAAAACTCAAGGGGAAAACAGGCTGCACTTTATTAACAATATATGTTGTGACAAGGTTTTCAGAAATCCACTGTGGCGAAAAGTTGAGAAAAATTTGCACCTTTATTTTGATGGAATAAAAACAGAAACAGTAATGGGAAATTGAGATTACATTGCTTCAGCTTAGTTTTTTCTCTGCCCATTAAAAAGATGCACTGCTTAAAATACTTTATTAAGCAACTCGAATAAAACTGCAAATCAAAGAAAATTTTGAAAAGGATTTTCAGTGAGTTTCCGTGAAAACATTCTTTATTGGTAAGCAGACACTCGAAGTTTGTCATTACATATGTCATGCAAAACATCCGACTCCACACACGGTCGCCTCACCGCTCACTGTGACAGACTCTTTTCTGAGAGGATTACAGATTTTCAAAGTTACCATGACTGCGGAAGTAAAAAGAAACCAGGAAAATGACTCTGAAGCAAAGTACTATATAGTTCATGTAAAAGTCTTGTTCATCCCTCCTGGATGTTTAATTCTCCTAATGTAAATCTCTGTGTCTTGGAAGACTACTGTATACAAAAATGGCAGTTGTTCTGTATGTGCACATAATTGACTGATAAAAGTAAACTACAAGAATAAAATTTCCAGTAATTTTACAGGGTTTGGCTATTCCCCACCCCCACCCCCATTTTGTTAATTCAAAGCAGAACAATGCCCTTTTGTTTCAAAATGCTGATTTGTTTCAATAGCATATTTCCTTAGGAAGATGATTTTGCTCCTGAGAAAATGTAGTGTATCTCTTGTCAACTTTCTGAACTGAGACTGATTCCTTAAACGATTGTTTATATATTCTCCAAGTTGTTTGCAATGAGTGGGAAGAAACAGGGTGTCCTATCCTGAGAAGACTTAGGGATAATCTTCTTACTCTATCATGACACTCAGAAAAAGCTTTCTTTGTAGTGGTGTGATCAACACTTCTCTCAGTGGAATTTCTGGTAGCACTCGCAGCACTAAAACCCCCCACACAGGTAAATCTGCTGCCTTAAAACCACCAGAACTCCTGAGAAAGGTGAAGAATTTTAAATCTCTTATTGGCACATTCACATCAACTGGCAGCAAGTAGGCAAGAGTTTCCTAGATACCTGGAAGTGGGGTGCTGCCACGACAGCCCCCTGAAATTACAGAAGTGGCTTTGAAACCGGTCAGTGAGTAGAGGATGGAAGACACTTTAGGAGCATGGCAGAGAATCACCACAGAAAACATCTAAGTTGCTGAGAATAGACTGTGAGGAGAAATAAGGACATGAAAGGTGCTGCCTGTGAGAGCTCCAAGGAGAGTGAGGAGCAAGCTGTTGGAAACTACAGGAAAAGAGTTAGTGGCAAAAAGCTTAGCTGAATTGTGTGTCCTGCAGTTATGTGGAAAACAAACATTTTAAGTGATGAATTTAGTATGTTTAGATAAAGAGATTTCTAAGCAAAGTGCAGAAGGTGAGGACTGCTTCCTTCTTGCAGATTACAGTAAAATGTGAGGGGAGATACACTGAGGGAACAACTGTTATATATAAGGAAAATAGGACTTGATGACTTGAAAATTCTTAGCTTACCCTAAGGGCAAGAGACATGAAAATTACGAGATTCAGGAAAGCCTGCTCTAGGGAAAGAGGCAAGAGGGCAGCTGTACAACTTTTGTTAATACCCCTTTAGAAAGATAAAAGGCCTGAGTGTGCAGTCACACAAAAGGCTCTTTGAAGAGATTAGGAGTGTGACTTACAGATCCTCTCAGCCATCTCGGAACCAAATCAGAGATGGAGTTCCTTATTTTAGAAAAGTATATGGAGGAGCCGCCAGTCTACAGTGAATCCTGTAACACACACAGAAGACCCCCCAGTGTTTTGATAATGTTGTACCAGCAGACAGTGCCCTCCTACACTAAAAGGTACAGGGTATATGAAATGGAAGGGGACTGGACCTCCCAGATTTCCAGACAAGAAACAAGTTGATGAAACTATTTGGCTAGAAACATGTGCTACCTTTCACGAAAAACTCCAGGACTCTGAGGAGAAGCCTTAAGCCCAGAGGATGGTGCTGGTTGCCACAGAACCCCAGTTCCAGGCTGAGGCCCAACAGAGTGTGCCTAACTAGATTGCTGTGTTGCTTGGCACTGGTGCATCCTTTTTTCATTCCGTTTTCTGACTTTTTGAACAGGAATATCTGTAACTGTTATCCTGTGCCTGCCCTATCTTCATATTTGGGAGAAAATCGCTGGTTCTAGGTTCTCAGGTGGAGGGGAACTGTGTTTCAGGAGTCATACACAGGTCCTCACTCATACCCGATTTAGATGATTTAAATGAGATTTGGGATTTTTCAGTGAGATTCAGATAAGATATTGCATTTGAAACTAATGCTGTAATGGTCTGAGATTTTTGAGCACCTCTGCTTGGGATGAATTTTTGGGATGGATGTGAATTTTTGAGGCAGGAGTAAACTGTGGTGAATAGCGTGCCCCCAGCCCTGGCCTCTAAAATACTCATGTTCTAATCTCCAAACCTGTGAGTTTTGCAGATGTCATTATCTTAAGCATTTTGAAATGAGATTATCCTGGATTATCCATGTAAACTAAATGTAATCACAAAGATCCTTAAAAGAGAAAAGCAGAACTAAAGTCCTGGTAAAAGAGGAAGAACAGAAGCACACGGGAGGGGCAGGGATACACACCTCGGTGAGGGACGCCAGCAGCCTCTACAAGCTGGAAGAGGCAAAGTGCAGCTTCACTCCTGCAGCCTTCAGAAGGAAGCTGTGCTATGTTAGTTTTCATGGTAAAAGAGAATTTAAAGATGTGGTTAAGGTTCCTACAGACTTTGTGATGGGAAAATAAGCCTGGATGACCTAATGGACCCAATCTAATCACATGAGTCCTTGAAAGCAGAGAACCTTTCATGGCTATTGTCAGAGAAATATAATGACAGAGAAGTCAGAAAGATACATTGTTGCTGGCTCTGAAGACGGGAACAGACGGCCACAGGTCAAGGAACACAAGTGGCCTCTAGAAGCTGAAAAGGCCAGGAAATGCATCTCCCAGAGTCTCCAGAAAGAAACGCAGTCCTGTCAGCACCTTAATATTAGCCCAGTGAGGCTGGTTTAACCTGAAGAATTGGAAGACAATGAGCCTTTGCTGTTATGGGCCACCAAGTTTGTAGTCACCTGTTAAGAGCAGCAATAGAAAACTAATCAGGAGTGGTGACCTAAGATGAACTGGTGTCTAGGAAGAAAACAAAGCTTTTCTATCATTCCTGACATAGCCTGCCTTACTCAGGAAGTGCCTGGCTTCAACAGAAATGCAAACATTCCTGCTGGCTGTTCTTCAGATCTAGAATTGGATCTAAGCCTGACAGAATTGACATTCCTATATTTCTACACTTGTTTTGTTCTGGAGTAGAATACATTCTGGTTTTGACACTTCGAATAATGTTTGATATCTACAGTGGGTCCCCTAGAACAGCGGACTCCAACCGTTTTGGCACCAGGAACTAGGCTTGTGGAAGATGGGGTGGGGGGTGGGGGTGGGCTGGGACAGGAGGTGAAAAGCTCAGGTGGTAACACGACAAAGCTTCACTCATTTGCCTGCCGCTCACCTCCCACTGTGGGGCCTGGTTCCTAGCAGACCATGGTCTGGGCCCGGTCTGCAGCATGGGGGTTGGGGACCCCTGACCCAGAAACACATGTTGAACAAGTAAATGCATGTGATCAGGCAGGCTCTGAGAGGGACTGTAATTTCTCTGTGTTAAAGTGCTATTGACCACATCTCAAGACTGCTCACTGTTATGTCTGTTTCTAGGTTAGGATGTTCATAGTTCTGTAAAATACAAGGCCAAACTGTATTTTCTTGATACAGTAATATAGTTAAATCAATCAGTAAAAAGGATGCATAATATCTTAATAGGAGAAATAATCATCATATCATCAAAGCATTTCAAAAATCAGAATACAGATACTCTTTAGTATATATTACAGAAAAGTTTTCAAAATACTTGATCAGAAGATTCCTTAATGGCTCTTGATCAATGCAGCATGAAGAAACTTTAGTGCAAATTTCACTAAATTTATCAAAATGGAGTTTTGTTCATTTTCGCTGCCAAGAAATGTTGTTACATCAACACTGAGCATGTAACAAATTGGTTTGACTGGATATTTAAAATCTATGAATATAAGCTGGCAAAAACTCAAACACATTTATCTTGAGATCTTTTCCCAGTCCAAATTCCTCTATGCTAAGGTTGGAGGACAGAATAAGAGTAAAACCAAAAAGTATCTGTATAAATAATAAAAACAATTTGGTATTTTTATAAGAAAGTTTTCCTTATTAAATATGGCACATTATCTCTCTTCTATGTTACTGCACAAATAGGAGCAGCAGTATTATTTTAGTTGCTGGAGTAGCACAGTGTTAAGAATATCTGCATCTTGTAGCGTCAGGCTTTCATCTGTTAGCTCTTTGTTTGGAAATGAAGTCACAAGAATAAAGTCAAGAGTTGCAAATTCAGGGCGGGACTGTACAATGAAGTCCCGAACATCCAGGATCCTGAAAAACAAGATAAAAATAATTTGTGATACAGAAGTTGTATGGCCATGAAAGCCTTTAGCTAAAATTAGATAATAAAAATTACACAGTTCTAACCCTTTTTAAAATGTATTGTAACTTTCTTTAATTAATACTATTTCAGTGGATAGACTTAGCTTTTTTTTTTTTTTAATCTTTGTTCAAGTAGTTTTCTCCCTTTTATTCCCATTACCACCCTCCCCCTAGTTTTTGTCCATGTGTTCTTTAAATTTGTTCCTGTAAACCCTACCCATTCTCCCCTGAAATTCCCTCTCCTCTCCCCTCTGGTCACTATCAGCCTGTCCTGTATTTCAGTGACTTTGGTTATATTTTGCTTGTTTCTTTGTTTTATTGTTTAGGTTCCTGTTAAAGGTGAGATTATATGGTATATGTCTTTCACTGCCTGGCTTATTTCGCTTAGCATAATGCTTTCCAGCTCAGATGGACTTAGCTTTAAGATAAAATGTGAGGAATAACTTTGGAGTATACGTAGTCTACTTTTACTGTAAAACAGAGACAATCTTCATGTGAGTTATGCACACAATGTCAACCATGGTTTTTTTTTTTTTAAGATTTTATTAATTTATTTTTAGAGAGGGGAAGGTAGGGAGAAAGAGAGGGAAACATCAATGTGCAGCTGTTTCTTGAGCGCCCCCTACTGGAGACCTGGCTTGC
This sequence comes from Phyllostomus hastatus, assembly GCF_019186645.2. Taxonomy (NCBI): domain Eukaryota; kingdom Metazoa; phylum Chordata; class Mammalia; order Chiroptera; family Phyllostomidae; genus Phyllostomus; species Phyllostomus hastatus. The sequence continues at coordinate 4,593,440 of NW_025334017.1, read as the reverse complement.
AACCCAGGCATGTGCTCTGAATAATGGGAAACAAACCGGCAACCCTGTGGTTGGCAGGCTGGCACTCAATCCACTGAGCCACACCAGCTAGGGTTCAACCATGTTGTTAACCATGAAAGTGCAGGTCCTAGTTTTTACAGAGTATAAAATATGTTAGCAGCATATGACCTAGAAAAAGCTACCTCAATTTGGCCTGTGTCAGAGTGAGTCTGAGACTATAAAAAGTGTAAGTCATAAGAATAATTTTCAAAAATTATTTTGACACAGGGCTGCCAGTCACGATGGTGGCATAGGTAAATGAAGTACTCAACTCCACCCACAACCACATCAAAATTACAACTAAACTAGCGAATAACCATCATTCAGAACTCTCTGAAATCTAGCTGAAGTTCTACAACTAAGGATATAAATAAGCCACACTGAGACTGGTAGGAGGAACCAACATGAAGATGCAGAGTTGGTTGGTCCCATACCCATGTGTGGCAGATAAAAATTGGGAGGAACATCTAGGCTGCAGAAGTCCCCCTGAGAATAATGGGTCCCAGCCCCACACAAGGCCCTGCAGCCCAGGGTTCCAGCGCCAGGAAGAGAGGTCCCCATAACTTCTGGCTATGCAAACCAGCAGGGATTGTGGCTAAGTGAGACAGAGGGTTCTGTAGTCCTAGGCATTCCTTCTAAAGGGCCCATGCATGGACTTACTTGGACTCAATTACTTGAGCTCCAGCACTGGGGCAACAGCTCAAAAGGTACCAGGGACACACAGGAAGGAACTGAATATCTAGCATCTGGGGGTGGGGCAGGAGGGGCAGCTTTTGCCCAGGCAGAAATGCTGGTAGAGGTCATTGTTCCTTTTCTGAATCCTCCTACACAGAGCTGGCAGGTGGGCACCATATCTGAGTCTCCATCAACCTGGCTAACACTGTTCCACTTGCCAGGGGGACTCCCTGAGACCCTGCCCCACCCAACTTATGGGCCCACCAAGCTGTTTCCAGTGCCTTTTCCATACAAATGGCCTGTCTTGGCTTATGATTCAGATGTTCCCCAAATCTCTAAAACAAGCAGCATCTGGTCTTGGCGTGCCCCATATCTCTTGCTAAGTGGCCCTAGGCCCAGCATGAGTGGCAGCCTGCCTTGGTTCACAGCACGGCCTTTCCCTGGTACCACCAAGCCCAGCACAAGTAGCAGACAACTGCAGATCACTTTGTGGCTCATGCCGGGTGTCCCAGGCAGAACACATGTGGTGGCTGACCTTGGCCTGCATACCCTTGGAGGACCCAGAGCCAGCGCACCCAGTGGACGGCTTCAAACCATATCAAAGCACTACCCAACTACCTCCACAAGTGATACACTCAAGAGGCAGACTCGGCAGACACCAGAGCCCTGCTGAAGTAAGTCTTGCTCTGTGGGATGATCCCCTGCACAGCTGATTCTGCATGGTGGTAGCTGCAGTCAGTCCTTGCAGCTGACTGGCCTGGGGGTAAATCCCTCCCACTGACATGCCAATGGCAATCAAGGCTCAATGACTAGAGCAGTAGGGTGTACACAGCTCACACGGGGGGTGGGGCCCACCTCAAGTAACTAACTTGGGTCATGGGGAGACTGTGCCACTGGACTCTATAGGACACCTACTATATAAGGCCACTCTTCGAAGACTGGGACATGTAAAAGTTCTACCTAATACACAGAAACAAACACAGAGAGGCTGCCAAAATGACGAGACAAAGAAACATGTACCAACTGAAAAAACAGATCAGAACTCCAGAAAAAGAACTGAACAAAATGGACACAAGCAATCTACTAGATACAGAGTTTAAAACACTGGTTATAAGGACGCTCAATGAACTTATGGGAAGAGTAGATGAACTTAGAGAGAACTTCATCAGCATAAAAATGACACGGAAACCATAAAAAAGAACCAGTCAGAAATGAAGGATACACTAACTGAAAAATAATAACGTACAGGGAATCAACAGTAGAATGGATGAAGGTGAAAATCAAATCAGTGATTTGGAATGTAAGGAAGCAAAAAATACCTGATCAGAACAGAAAAAAAAAAAAGAATCCAAAAACATGAGGATTGTGTAAGGAGCCTCTGGGACAACTTCAAGCGTACCAACAGTTGCACTATAGGGATGCTAGAAGGAGAAGAGAGAGAAAGAACTTGAAAACATATTTGAAAGAAAATGACAGAAAACTACTCTAACCTGGTGAAGGAAATAGACATACAAATCCAGGAAACACAGAGAGTCCCAAAAAGATGAACTCAAAGAGGCCCACACCAAGACACACTATAACTAAAATGCCAAAGGGTAAAGACAAAGAAAGAATCTTAAAAGCAGCAAGAGAAAATCAGTTACCTACAGGGGAGCTCCCATAAGTTTCTCAATAGGAACTTTGCAGGCCAGAAGGTACTGGCAAGAAATATCCAAAGTGATGAAAAGCAAGAAATGCAACAAAGATTACTCAGAAAAGCTATTATTTAGAAATGAAGGACTATAAAGAGCTTCCCAGACAACAAAAAGCTAAAAGAGTTCATACCAGTATTACATGAAATGTTAAAAGGAGGAAGAAGAAGGAGGAGGAGGAGAAGAGGGAGGAGGAGGAAGAGGATGAGGAGGAAGAGAAAGAGGAAGGGGAGGAGGAGGAGGAGGAGAAGGGAAGATGAAATATGAACAATAAAATGGCAATCTATCAACAATTGAATCTAAGAAACAAACAAACAGAACAGAAACAAACTCAGATACAGAGAACATTTTGACAGTTGCCACATGCAGGCGGGGATGGGTGAAAAAGGTGGAGGAGTTAAGAAATACAAATTGGTAGTTACAGAATAGTCAGGGACATCTAAAATACACCATAGGGAATACAGTCAACACTATGCTAATAAGTATGCATGGTGTCAGCTGGGTAAGAGATTTACCAAGATGAGCACTTATTAAGTTATATAATGTCTTATCACTGGGTTATACACCTGAAGCTAATACAATATTGTACATCAACTGCAACTGAAAAATTAAAATGATTTAAAGTAAAAAAGATTACTTTCACATATAGATAGCAACTTAACTAAGAACATAAATGTATCCCCCAGAGGGATGCAATGAACAAAAATATTAACACAAATATTGATATCCAAATAAATGTTAAAATGGCATTTATAACAGTTTATATGAAGTATTTGATAATAGCACAATTAAACTTTACACTACAAATTTATTATGAAGAATTTGCCATGTAAAAATTAATCCCGATTAGAATTACCATAAATTTTTATATGAGTAAAGTTCAAATAAGGTTTTATTATATTAAATTAAATCTGATTCCACTTCACGTGGTTTCGGCAACAGTGCAAAACTGTAGCTTTTAACTTTTTTCTTTATTTCTTTGGAGTGATACCTGGATTTGCATTAATATTTGGATGGTTTACAAAAGATATTTAATTACTAAGTATTTCACTTCTTACACAAAGCTATTACCCTTTTCAAGTTTTTCTTTCTTTTGTTAAAAACTTACTGCAAATCTAAAGAATTTAATATTCTGCATTACTTGTCATATACAATTTACATAAATAACCATGTGCCTGTCAGCTAACTAGAAGCTTACCTGTGTGTACTATTGAATCTTTGTATCAAACGACTCCCATCTACCAGCCTGATTTGAATCTTTGTTGTTGGCACTGAATCGTCAATAAGAACAACTGCATTAAGTATTGACTTCTCCTCCTCTTCTGGTGATGAAGGTGTACTGACAATTTCAGGTGTAAGACTATGAAAGAAGAATGCAAGAATTAGAACATAAATCCAAACAGAAGAAGTGGAATAACCACTTAGTCCTATACCTGACTCTCAAGCTATCCCCTTCCTCCATGGCTTCTGGACTAGCAAGAACATGGCTTCCTTTGTGTCTCCTACACTTCTTCCAACTTCTTTCATAATATTATACATTATTTTGGATCCTATGATTTTGATTTAGTTTTCCAATCTCTTTCAAAAGCCTATCTGTGTATTCATTCCTCCTTTTATCCCTTTGAAATTTCATGAAACTGTTTAACGAGCACCAACCTTTAGTCAGAAATCTGAGCAACTTAGAGTTAACATCAAATAATGGCTAAGAGCACAGACAGGCATTGCGTAAACTTAATCTCTTTGAATCACAGTTCTATCATTTATAAAATGGGGGAATGTTATGGTATGAAGGTATGTTACACAGGCATAACCCAAAGATATTGAGGCTTGGTTCCAGAACACCACAATGAGTGAATATCACAATAAAGCAAGTGGTAATCTTTTTGCTGGTAAAGGGGTTTGCCTTCAATTTGTCAAAAATGCAGCATCTCTGAAGCACAACGAGATGAGGTGCAATAAAACAAGTTATGCCTGTACCAGTAATCTTAGGACAGTGTATCAACAGGTGCCAGCTACTTTTGCACATATCATAAATTAACTTAATATGAAATAAAATGTTTTTAAAAGTTATGTTAACTTAATGTTTAGCCTTCAAAGTCTCATCTATTTGCCAATTAAAACTTTCTCTTTATCAAATAGTATAGGAAATGGAGAAGCCAGAGAACTTATATGTACGACCATGGACTTGAACTAAGGGGGGGGCGATGCTAGAAGGAGGAAGGGTGCAGGGTGGAGAGGAACAAAGGGCAGAAAAAAATGGGACGACTGTAATAGCATAATCAATAAAATATATTTAAAAAAACTTTCTTATCTTCCAATTAATCAAATGATAGTGACATTATTAATATATTGTTTGTATGTTTCAAGTATTACATTAAAAAGAAAAATTTTAAAAAGGGGAATAGTGAAGTTAATTGATAAAACAGGTTTCCAGGCAAATTGGAGGAAAGGATGTAGGTTGTAAGCATACTTATTCCCTTGAACAGGAGAAACGTCTTCCAGCTGAAAAGAAGATAAATTTAATAAAGTCAGAGGTTAAGGGGAATATATGAACAAAGTTAATTCTTATTGGGCTCTATTTTCTCAATAAAGCTGGAAGCGAAGACATGTGCTGTGGTGGAAGGGAGAGAACGGGAGGTTAGGGAAAGCAGGGACTATGTGGGAAGTTCTTTGACAATGGGAGAGGTGCCTGCCCAGCACCGGTGTGCAGTTGCCCCCAGCAGCACTGAACAGCACAGGGCCACACAAATCCCATGGCTGCACAGTATGGCAAGGGGGCTGCAGAACTGCTGGGTTAAGGAAATGTGGAAAAGGGAGGAAAGAAGAGGCTGGCTGTTAGATTTTAGAGAAAACAGCCCTCAGGGTCCAGAGAACAAGGTGAAGTCAAACTTCAGGTAGTGGCTGGAATGAGTGAGGGTAGCAAATGTAATATTTTGGATTGAACAGTGTGACAAACACGCAGTGATTATTAAGTAGAAAGAGAGATCTGCTTCACATCATGGTCTTCCACTTGTCCTGATCTGGCTCACTAAACTTATTTTTATTAAATAATACCATCTGTTCTACCACTGTAACTGTGCAGTTCTATATCTATGATTTATGCTCCTATTATATTACCTAAAGGTATTGGTTAATGTTTTCCTTTATGTTTAGGTTTAGCCCACAATTATCTGTATGTCACAATAAAAAATTAGGTTAGTTTTCATCGATGTAGTCTTCTGTTTGCAATTAGACTGCCAGCTGTAGAGGACAATAGAATTATTTCCATTTCTGGGCGTTTCTTTTTCCTGCTTCTTTTAAATTATTTTTCTTTTCAATAAATAGCTGCCTGGAACTATGGGGAAAAGAGCTACTTTAAAAAGTTACTATTGTAACTGTCAGAACTTTTATATTTCAACATACAATTATACGTTGGTACTCATTTATTGGGAACTGCCTTGCCTGGTTTCAGAGACCGTAACCCCTGTGACTAAGGCTGAGTAAAGGAAGTTGGGACCCAAAGCCATTAAGCAGACAAAGCTTATCTTCCTGGTAGGGGCATTGCCTCTGCCCGCTTTCACTTCACCCTGCTTGGCCCTGGGCAGATAGCTAGTTAGCCAATGATGGGTAAGACTCCTCAAAGGAGGGATGACCTAAGACATACATGGTCATGAAGGGGCCCTCAGGTAAGGACTTGGGGGGCTATAGAAAAAGGGGGTGATGGACCCTCACCCCTTGGCTTTCACACAGCCTGAATCCACACTCTGTCTGCAGTAAGTCTCCTAACCTCTTGGCTGCATTACTTTCACTGCCTGACTTAAGCCTGAAACAATGCTGGAGGTGTTATGCGGCCCTGTGCTGGAGAGAGCGGGTTCACTGGGGGATCAGGACTAAGAAAGAATGCATAAAATCCTGTGAAACCTGATTTGCTAATACCCTCAATTTAAATGATAAGGGTCCAAGCATGAAATGAGTTTGTTTCACCAAAGTTTTATGGCTCTTTAGCTAACTGACTCTCACTCAGAATAAGCCCTCGTAGTTCTTTGAATGTTATTTATTATTTGATCATTACTGACTGACAATGATTGATGAGATTTACCTGTATTCCTGTGCAATTTAAATCCAATAAAAGCCCATTGAGGAACAGGCTCCTGGCCCTTCTTTGAGAGATTGGTCACCTTTCCCCCATAAGCAGATCACGTCTTTTTTTTTATATATTTTATTGATTATGCTATTACAGTTGTCCCATTTTCTCCCCTTCACCCTCCTCCACCCTGTACGCCCTCTCCCACCCATATCCCCCCTTTAGTTCATGTCCATGTGTCATACTTATGAGTTCTTTAGCTTCTACATTTCCTATACTATTCTTACCCTCCCCCTATCTATTTTCAACCTACATTCTATGCTACTTATTCTCTGTACCTTTTCCCCCTCTCCTCCTCCCACTCCCCTGTTGCTAACCCTCCATGTGATCTCCATTTCTGTGGTTTTGTTCCTGTTCTAGTTGTTTGCTTAGTTTCTTTTGGTTTTGCTTTAGGTGTGGTTGTTCATAATTGTGAGTTTGCTGTCCTTTTACTATACATGTTTTTTCTTTATCTTCTTTTCTTAGATACGTCCCTTTAACATTTCATAAAATAAAGGCTTGGTGGTGATGAACTCCTTTAACTTGACCTTATCTGAGAAGCACTTTATCTGCCCTTCCATTCTAAATGACAGCTTTGCTGGATAGAGCATTCTGGGATGTAGGTCCTTGTCTTTCGTGACTTGGAATATTTCTTTCCAGCCCCTTCTTGCCTGTAAGGTCTCTTTTGAGAAATCAGCTGACAGTCTGATGGGAACTCCTTTGTAGGTGACTGTCCCCTTATCTCTTGCTGCTTCTAGGATTCTCTCCTTCATTTTTACCTTGGCTAATGTAATTATGATGTGCCTTAGTGTGTTTCTTCTTGGGTCCAACTTCTTTGGGGCTCTCTGTGCTTCCTGGATTTCTTTGAAGTCTATTCCCTTTGCAAGATTGGGGAAGTTCTCCTTTATTATTTGTACAAATAACTTTTCCACTTGTTGTTCTTTCTCTTCTCCTTCTGGCACCCCTATAATTTGGATGTTGGAACGTTTAAAGATGTCCTGGAGGCTCCTAAGCTTCTCCTCGTTATTTTGAATTCTTATTTCTTCATGTTTTCCTGCTTTGTTGTTTTTTGCTCCCTTCTGGTCCACTCTATTGTTTTGAGTCCCAGTTTCCTTCCCATCACTATTGGCTCTCCGTGCATCTTCCTTCATCTCTTTTATGGTAATCTGCATTTTTTCATCTAATTTGTGCCCCAAATCAACCAATTCTGTGAGCTTCCTGATCACCAGTGTTTTGAACTGTGCATCTGATAGATTGGCTATTTCTTGGTCGCTCAAAAGGATGAGTTCTGGGGGACTGATCTGTTCTTCTGTTGGAGACATGTCTCTCTCTGTCTCTCCTTTTTTTCCCGTCTGGTCGCTCTTGTTACGGTGAGGGGTGGAGCCTTAGGAGTTTACCTGGGCTGGGCACCCCAGTCGCTAGATTGTGACGTTGTATGTGGGGACGGGTGCGGGGCTGGGAGGGAACAATGGCAGTAGTTCCGTTCTCCTGGGATCACAGTCCCTTCTCTGGGATCCTGGGTTGCACGCTCTGCCCTGGTCCACAATCGCTGCTTCACCGGGTCCGCCAGCTGCTGCTTGCGTACTCAGGGTCCACCGCTGCGATCTTGCATGTCCCGGATGGCTTACGCGCCGAGTTCGAGCCGAGTTCTCCCTGATCACCACGCACTGCTGCCGACCTGCGCCGCCCCGCTCCGCCCCTCCTACTGGTCTGGATGAACAGGTCTACTTCAACTTCTTGGCTGTCCGACTTCCATTCAGATAAATTCTCTATCAGTTCTGGGTGTTATTCTGGCTGTAAATTGTTGTTGTTCTAATCTTGGTTGTGCGTGGAGGTACGGTGTGTCCACCTATGCCTCCATCTTGTCGGAAGTCCGCAGATCAAGTCTTGGTAGACTTATTCTTATCTGTGGCGGCCTTCAACTTCCACAATAGAGTGGACCAGAAGGGAGCAAAATACAACAAACAACAACCCCTGGAACCCCACTCACTCATCAAGCCCTATACTCACCACATTTTGACAACAACAAAAAAAATGTGTTGGCACCTGGTACTTGCTTGGGACTTGTTGCACTTGCTAGAACTTGTATGAGTTACACTGTCGCCCGACAAGAGAAAATGCTTTATCACTTGTCACTTGTTCAGTACTCGTCGGTTTTGGCCCTTGTTACAACTTCCAGAATGAATTAACAATAAATACTGAGGTACCAATGAATTTCTTAATGTACAGTCTTCAACACTTTCTATGCAATTCTTTGCTTTCTTGCAATATACACATATATTCAATTATTCAGTATTTGGATTCATGTGCATCATACAGGCTCACAATACTACGCTAAATTTCCTACACATGAAAAGCTGAAAATTCTAAAGGCTACATTTCTCAGATTCCTCTGCAGCTAGGATGTTATACAATTCCACCTTTACTGAGCAAACCAATGGTGAAAGTAAGCACTTGAAGTGGAGGCTATGCGACACTTCTTGTTACCAAGGTGCTGCAGGCATTTCATTCTTCTAGAGCAACCATGATGGAATGTTTTAGTGTCTGGTCCCTAGATTCATGAGCACTGAGCAAACTGATGGGGAGGTGTTTTCTGTACAAAGTTCCCTGTTGGCTTATTTCTGACTAACGAATGCTTGGTTTGCTATTTCTTTCAGAAATTCTACAAACTCTCCGAGGCTCTGTAAGAAGCACTTCACTATTTAATATAGCAACTAGATTTTGTTTTCTGCAATCAAAAATCCTGACCAGTATGGTTAATGGTTATTGCAGCATTACCATCTCTAATCTTTGTCATTCTCCCCCATCATTTTCTCCTTTTTTGGTCATTTTTTTCTAGCTATCTACATAATAAGAAAAAGGCTGGCCTTTGTAAGATACTATAACCACATAATATCCTAATTTTCATTAGTGAAAATTACTGGTTATAATCAGCTAACTTTCCTTCAGCTAACTTCTTCAAATCTAGGTTTATTGTACTTCTACTAACAAAAGACATGCATTCTAACTTTAATTCTTGGTCATGAATTTATATAATAGAAAAAGAATATGTACAAAGCAAAGAGATGACTGGGCATTTACCTATATTCTAATTAAAATAATAATCTCAATAAATATTAAGTAAAAATGAGAAGTGCTAGAAAGTACTTTAAAAATATATCTGTGGGTCAGAGTTATAAAAACAAAAGGAGAGAAGAAAGAAAACAATTCAGGAGAAGTCTGACCTGTGTTGGTAGTAAAGATAGATGAGGAAGACCTGGGACCAGGCACTGAAGGACTTGGGTGCCAAAAAAAGCCAGGTTAATACATGTTCCTGAATTTCCTAAATGTCTCAGAAATCAGCCTCTAAAAGCAGAAAAGGATACAGAAATGGGGGCCTGAGATATGAAAGACAGGAATTAAGAACCAATATTGTGTGGGGAATAGAGAACCAGGATGCATAAGGCAACTGAAAAGACCTTGGAAGGGAAGGACTCAGATGAGGAGAAATGAAACATGTACAAAAGGGTACACTGGACACATGGCCAATGCCACAATTCCAGGGTCACCTGTAGTGATATATGGATAAATAGAGGGCAACTTTTACCAACTTATTTTACAAAGTTTATGCAGAGTCTTTTAGGCCAGGTGTCATAAAGGATTCCACTTGTATATTATACTATGCACACTGATTTTTAACCTGTGATTGTCAAAGCCCTAGGGATTCTTTGGAAATGTCTCAAAAGATAATTCCTTCTTCTCCTGCAACCAGAGAAGCTCAGGTTTTATATGTGTTTTATATCTTGGGCTCCCACAACTTGAGTAAAAGTTTGGCCACTTAAAATATATTGAAAACAACCAACTTAAATACATTGCTCTAGCTACAAGAGCTTAATGGGAGACAGGCATGCTTAAAGCTATCATCTAAGTTATCTATTGTTTTATCTAATCAATAACCCTTACAATATCCCTCTTTGAACCCAGGTAATCAGAAAGAGGCAGGGTGGCATAATGGTAAAAGCAGACTCTAGAGCCAGAGTGCCTGGTTTGAATCCCACATACTAATCACTTCACAGCTCAATCAATGTGGGCAAAATACTGCATTTGCAAATGAAATAATAGGATCAGCATGTGAAGAGCTGTTATGAAGACTTAGTTAATGTATGTAAAGTGCTTAGAGGGCCAGGCCCATGATAATTGCTATCTATTAGCAACTAATCACCAAATCTGCATATCTGATTCTATCAGCAAAGTCTTAGTTTTCACTTTCTAGGTTATTTTGATTTTTTTTTAATCCTCAAAAGAAATTCATGTTGAACAAAGACAAGTCTTTTTCTCATTTTAGAATTGTACCTTCCAAGTTTTTGTCCTTCTCCACTAAAAGCCTTGAACCTCCATCTGGGTTTGATATATTCTTGATCCTGATGGTCCTCCATGTCCAAGTTCACTTGGCCACCATGAACCAGTCGCTGAAGCTCTGGAGGAATTTCTCTTAAAAAGGAGAAAGAGGGTTTTAGTTAACTTTTGAAAAAAATGAATCAAATTGTGAGCTATACTGGAAAACCACACTTTTTTATAACACAAAAATCTCTGTGATGATTGGTTAGATATTTACCTACAAATATTTCATAGATTTTTCCTTAGTGATTCTCAACAAGGGTTTTTTTTTTGTCGTCATAGTCATCTTGGAGTGGTTCTGACAAATTGTGAGACAGCAGTTCTTACCTAAATTAACACTAGAAAACTCCTGTGAGGACATACAGTTAATGTAGATATTTCTTTCTAAACTCCCTGAAGGAAGTTTGCAAAATGATAGGGATATTTTTTATTATTGTATGATTCCTGAGAGCTGCTGTTCAGTCAGGGCGGGGACGAAAGATGTTCTGGCATGGGGGAATTGTCTTGCACAATTAAGACTTGTCTCAAGTTCCACTGACCCGCTGAATGCTCTGTCAGAGAGTCATACGATGCCAACACTATGTGTGAGCCTAAAACCTAAGGCTTAGGCTCTGTCTTACCTATAAGCAAAAACTCAAAAACTGGGTTTTTGGGGGTACTGTATTAATATGCTTTGAAATTTCTATCTTCCATATAAACTGAGGGAAGATTACAACTTGTTTTATTTAGAACTGGACCAAGTCCATGACTGCGATGCCACTTATAGTAATGAACTTGCCAACTTCACATACCTTATTATTCTGTTTTTAGGTCTTTCACAGTTATATGAGAGTGCTAGACTGTACACAGGTGCAAACTATCTGACTGCTTTGTTGTATCTTCTGGTGTGGTCATGTCCAGGCATTTAGAAATTGAAATAGTTATACTTTTATGGTAAATTACTTTCTTTTATTCCCTGAATATTTTAAAGATATAATTTACATTATTTTTTGAAATGATATATATAGATAGATGATTTTTTTAAAAAGATTTTATTTAAGGAAGGGAGGAAGAGAAACATCAATGTGTGGTTGCTTCTCGCATGCCCCCTACCAGGGACCTGGCCTGCAACCCAGGGATGTGCCCTGGCTGGGAACTGAACCAGCAACCCTTTGGTTCATAGGCCTGTGCTCAATCCACTGAGCTATACTAGCTGGGCAGATGATATTATTTTTGAGTGCTCCTTTGATGATGATAGAGATGGTGTTACAAAATATTTGTTATTAAAAGGGAATAATGACTACCCAGTAGATAATCATTATCTGACATCATTCATTGTTTTCAAGGAGTCTCTTTCAAAACTGTTCTTAATCATAATTTGCACTTGAGGACATGATGTGGTTTAAATTATAAAAAAAATTAGTATACCATGATTGTGTGAACAGTAGCCTACAAAGTTCAGGGATTATTTTCATTTAATACATTAGTTTTGATCTACAGTATAGTACATTCACCATCAATGTTTTCTTCCACCATCTTGAAATAAGCATCAATTTTAACAGTATTATTGTTCTTCACTTAGCAGATGAACACTTTGCCTACTCAGTCACTCCCAGTCTTCCCAGCGATTCTGCAGGGTTCCATGTCCATAGCATTGACTTAAACTATTATATCCTTGTATTTATCACTCACCATATACTTCCCTGCACCCAGGACAGCATCCCTTCTCAATGACTTCAGCATATCGTTAATAGCATCTCCTGTGTTATTTTTTGTTTTGTCTTTGTATCCTGATATTATCTTTGTAGAATTCAAGTTGACAATTCATGCTAATTTGTGTTCTAAAATACCTTTCCTTCGAAGTTCCTTCACTATTTCAACTCCAGTAAGTTTTATCTTCATTCCACTGAAGCCACTCTCCTCGGACCTATTTCATTACTTGGATGGGTGGAGAAGCCCCTCCTTCAGTTCCTGGGTGGAGTAGAACCTCCGACGCCAGGCCCTTCACTGCTACTTAAATCTCCCAGTTCCTCACCAATATCTCAGCAAAATATCTTATCCTTCAGAAACAAGAGCTAGTGAGTTATGATGATCTTTAGATGGGTCAGAGTACTGTATATCCAGTTTACTTTCATAAATTTTAACTTCAAACTAACCTTTTGAAATCTTCTGCGAGGAGTAATGCCACTTTAAAAGATTTCTAATATAAGCTGCTGAGTTTCAGGCATACATGCAATGAGAGTCACCCTGTCAACAGTAAGCAGGACAGTGGCTTAGTGGATGGGCAGCTACATGCTAATCAATCACTGACTTATCATATTGAGATGCTTCTTCTTAGAGTTGGGAGCATAGCTTCATCAGACTTTTAAAGGGACCAAAGTCTTACTGCCTCCCCACCCCTCAGAGTTAAAAGCCAGCAATATATCCTTTATCTACTTAAAAAGACCCTTCCCCAGGAACTACTCACATAATATAACTCTTAACCAGTAGTGCCCTAGTGAACAGCATTTTGCTAAAAAAAAAAAAAAAATTCTACTCTAAGTAACAAATAGAACACAAACAATAAGGCTTACCCTCTTTTAACAGACTCCAGAAATTGAGCATTTGTTGGGTCATTGTAAGGTCTCAATTCTCCATCATCTAAACTGAACCCATTGCTCCACAATTTAAGCAAAACCTGAACCTTTTGAGCAAAGGAAAAAAAATATAAAGTAATTAAAAAATCCATCGGCATCAAACAATTTTAACTTTCAAATGTGGTATTTCTCAAAATATTAAATCACTTACTTAATTTAAAATATGGAGTTATTTACACTATTCTTTATCCACAGTAAAAGTAAAGACATAAATGAAACGATGTGTGTTTGCTAAACCGATTTGTATTTAGCTTAACAAACAGACAATGGCTGAAATAATGAAGATCCCACAGGTCCTATACCTGGACTCTGGCCTTGAAGTAAAATTATTTCTAGTTCATTGAGAAAAGGAAAGCAATAAGAGCATCTAGTTGCTACTCCACACCCATCCTTCTCTTTCTGTGCCCAATTTTCTGGTACAGAGCTTACATATTCATTCCAAGAGGCAAGAGAGAATTTCTAGTGACCCTCCAAGGCTAACCTACACATTTGAAATGAAGTTATAACTACAAAATTTCACAAGGTAATAGAAATAATGACTTAAGGTGTTGTTATCTTTATAACTTAGCTCACTCTATATTATGACAGTATGCCATTTATAGTAATTATCATATATACATAAGCTCATTTTACTGAATCATATATTCTTTCAACAAATAGTTATATGTCTAATTTTGTATGGCACATTTGGGATACAAAAGAAAATTTGAGACTGAGCACATACACATTAACATTTTAATCCATGTTTCACAAATTAAGAAAACAAAAAGATATTTCTATAAACAATTTTTTATTTTAAAACAAACAGTAGTAACTAGAGGCCAGTATCTGTAATTTCTCATTTGGATTACTGTACCTACATCTTGCAGCTGGCTTTCTCCATAGATGTACTCAGACTGCTCACAAAAGGAATTACCCAACCTGTACCCTCCACCTGTAAAAGACTAAAATACACAGTGAGTAAGCCAAAAATTCACTAAGGCTTATTAAGCAAAATCTTACAATAATGTGTGATATATATTTTAAAACTAGATAAAACTGTAATTAGTCAAACTGGTTTGTAATTTCGAGGAAAATGTTATAATAAAATTAAAGTCTTATGTTACAGAGAATGTATTAAAATAAGAAATTATGTTTCTTTCCATAAAAACATTAGTAATTTAGGAGCAGAAATAACTTAAGCCAGTCTTAAACTAAAAAACACATATATACACTGAAATATAAAATTTGAAGTATAAACAGATTTTTAAAAGCCATCCTAGTATTTTATGACAAGTCCTTTAATAAAAACTATAATGTTTAAATCATATTTCACAAAGTAAGAGAATCATAAAGAAAAAATTTTATAAGCGGGTATAAATTACCCTGAAGAAAAGCTCTATACTTATTTTACATGTTGCTTTTTATTCAACTTTAACAAGTCAACTATGACTGTGCTTTTTATTTTGCTACACTGACCACAAGGTCTTCTGTTTTTCAAGAAGGATAGCTTATGAGGTTAAAATCTCCATTCCTTTTAACCACCATTTATATCATAAATGAGCTTTTAATTATCAGATTGGTTTCTTTTCTATACACTAAATTATACCAATTTCACATTTTTATTACAGAATTAGAGAATTTTCAAGAACCAAAATTACCTTAGATTTCACTAAAAAAGAAAATTCAAGCTATTGGTAAATAACAAAAACTAAAAATTTATTTTTCATTTAAAATAGTGTCTCTCAACAGCGATGTTTGCCAACGACACACGTCCATCCAAGCACAGGGGAAGCTACTGATCTGTAGTATCTGAGACGATGCGGTAGTTTAGAAAATACCCCAAACGATTTGACAGGGAAAATCAGGTGGAGAAATGTTAACTATGAAGACATATGATAATTAACACATAGAAATATACTACAAGTTGTCTTTAATATACCAATACTGTGTCTATAGTTTTGCAGAAATTGAAGAAGGTACAAAAATAATCCAATGAAGGAAAAAGAGTCTTTTCAATAATGGTAGAGCAACTGGTCCTTCACTATGTCAAAATATAAACCTTGACTTAAACTTTATGTAAAATTAACTCAAAATAGGTCACACGTTTAAATGGAAAATGTAAAGCTATGGAATTTCTCTAGATAACACAGAGAAAATTTTCTGGCCTAATATTAAGTTAGGAGTTCTTAGACAAGACACTAAAAGCATAACCTATTAAAAAAAAGATAAATTGGACTTTACCAAAACCTTTGCTCTATGAAAAATCCTGGTAAGAGAATGAAAAGACAAGCTATAGTCTAGGAGGAAATATATGCAAAAAATACATCTTATAAAGAATCCACATCTATTAAAATAAATAACTCATTTTGTTTGTAACAAAACAATCCAATTTGAAAATGGGCCACAGTCATGAAGAGACACTTTACTAACGAGGATAATAAAGCTAGTGGCAAATAAGCACATGAAGCGATATTCAACATACAACTGTTAGGAAAATGCAAGTAACATTAGCCATTAGGGTAAAGGGGGAAATGTGTAAAAGGCACACAGGACCTTTTGTGTACATTTTGTAAATTCCCATGAGTCTGTAATTATTTCAAAATAAAAACACAAGTAGAGATTTACATAAAAATGTAAGAAACTGCCTCAACTTTCAATCATTAATAGAAAGATTATAATCACATGAAAAGGAATCAAATATTTAAGAGAGAACTATATAGTTAGAAAAAAAGAATGTTCCATAATATAAAAAACTATACAGGACATCAAAAATATAAATAGCATACTTAGTTTTAAAATTGAGCATTACCTTAGATTTGTCATCACCTGAAGCTCTTGTGGCTTCATTCAGAGGGACAGCCCCATGTTCCCTTGCCTCTTTGAAAAGTTCATTCACAATTTTCCCAGTTGAAGGTCGAGCTATATGTAACCCACTGTATTCATGCTCACTTGAATAGAACCTTTAAATATCACAGTTCATGAATAAAAACTTAGAATACAAACAAACTATTTTAAAGTAAAAAGCTACACAGTCTTAGAACAAAATTTTTATTTAAAAGGAAAAATGTATATGCCGTCTGTGGAAATACTTAATTTTAAAATGTAGGATTAAAGAATTAAATAGTGAACAGTTCATATAGTTTCTCATGGAGTGTGTGGAGATTTTTGTAGCAAGCTCAGCATGTGGTGTGAGAACCTGCTTGTTTTTCCTCCCTCATGCTGGGCAATGGTTATCAAATGCATGTTTGGTGTGCGGGGAAGAAGTGCTGACCATCAGAAGCTAAATCTTTTCCCTGAGGAATCCACACTCAGTACAGACTTAGTTAGTGAAGGGACCTCTAGATTCAAACAGTGTGAACACTTAAATCTAGACCACAGGGCTACACATAGACGGTGTACTTAATTTTTTGGATTGAAAAATTATAACCTCCTGTGTTAAAGGTAAATAATTTAGACCATAAACAAGTTTTTTTTCGGTGTATAAACTAGTATGTTGAAACTGATTTATACTCTCACTCCAACTTCAGAACATAAGAATTTCCTTTACATTATTGTCCTATTTTATCTTTCAAGATTTTTTCAATCAAGGATAACAGAAAATGAACTAATGAAATATTAATACAACCAATGAGACACTTCTAGTGTAAGATGACACTCATGTTTTCACCACCTACCCAATCCCTCCAAACCAGTTTCAAATTTGCACTGAACCAACTCACAAAACGAAAGGAGGGGGGCAAATTAAATCAGCACTGGAGACTAAGAATAGAGGTTGCCTTCAATACTTTCCCCAAAATTAGTATGTGCAAAACTGAACAGAAAGAGGGAAGGGCAAACCAGCTCTCAGTTCACTACAAGAAAAAAGTCTACCTGGAGAACAAGTAGACACCAGCAAGCACAATCCACTACAGAAGCTAACATAAGGCTGGATCACACCAGCTGAGGGTGGGACTGCGAGTGGAGGTGGGTTTGCCTGTCCGGCTAGAGCTCTGGGGAATACACTGGGGCCCCTGGTTACCCAGAGCCAATGGAAGCCTTCCTGCCAAGCCTATACTCAAGAGAGTCCATATGCTGCCGTAGCTGGCTCTTTTTTCTCTTCTCTTAATTTTTAAATTACTATTTATATTCAATATTATTTTGTATTAGTTTCAGGTGTACAGCACAGTGGTTAGACAGTCCATATACTGTACAAAGTGATCTTCCATATTTCAAGTACCCACCTGGCACCATACATAGCTGGCTCTTAAGATAAGTGTTAGTATTAGGAGCTGGACAGCAGACGATTTTAGGTAGCTAAGGGGAAGGAAGAGAAAGGGAAAGAAAATGATAAAGGAAGGAAGGGGACGGAGAAAAAAGAAAGAGAAGAGGAAAGAAAAAAGAAAAGAAAGGAAAAGCAAGGCTTCCGGATATAGCTATCTCCTGCTGCAGGTCCTTCGCTCCCTACCACACCTCTCATCTGGGAAGTACAAGTACTGTATGTAGCTCCTTTTTATCACTGTCTTGGAGAAAGACTTTACTGGAGAATCAGACGTTGGAAAAAGACTTACTAGCTCCTTTATGGTTAATTCTTTTTATTACCTGTTTAAGAAATCTTTGCCTACCTCAAAGTCATGAAGACATTAAGTTTTGTTTTCCTTTTATATTTAGATCCACAATCTATCCATCTTTCCTCTTTCAAAATTAAGTATGACTATATCCTTGACCCTTGTTCTGTTTAAACTCATCTGATCATCAAAATATTTGTCCACTCCCATAAATAACAACATCTTCTATAAAGATGACTCTCAAATGTTTTCAGTACCCTCTTACTTACGGTACAGTGATAAATTTAAAAGCTCCCTACTTGAATCAAGTTCATTTCTCCCAAACTAAACTTATGTTGCATATTTTCTTCCATTTTCAATATTAAAATGGCCACACATAAATCTTCCCATTAATAATCACATTTTTCCTGTATCTCAGAAATACTCTCAGAATATAGGAAAAAAAGACTCTCAGAAATCTTTAAAGACTTTTGTCTTTACCATTCACTTATTCCCTATATCCCATGTCATCCAGTTTCAACATGGTTCTTTTGAAGGTATCCTATATGGATTTCAGCCTTTCTCCTTCATTCTACTGACTCCACCCAAATCCAAAATTTTTACATTCCTTAGATTACCACAGTTGCTTTCCTTGTGATTTGTCTCCTTATCCTGTTCTCCCATTACTATTAATGTTATATTGTATTTCTTTAAAAGTATATAATAATAGCTAACATTTGTCAAGGTAATTTGTGCTCTTTTATTCCTCAACAATGATACTCTCCCCATTTTATGAATAGGGAAACTGAAGCTTATGGAAGCTATGGAATTTAAAATACTTTTTCACTGGCAAAACATAGAAAAAAATTATAACTGACGGTAACAGCAAAACATGAACCCAGCCTGGTCCATTCTCAGCATGAGCTGTGTGTCAGCGCATATCACACGTCTACGAGGCGTGCGGTGGAAGCATGCCCCCTGTCCCACCTTATTTGCCACTAGTCTATTAAAGTCCTGCTGGGTCCTTTTCAAGGCCCTTCCTGTCACTGTCATTAATTTTTTCCTTTGTGCCTATGTGTTGCTGGAATTTTGTCTCGTCTTCTGTGCTAATCAATATCCTAATAATTTTTAAGACCCAACTAAGTACCAACACTCTGCTAAACAACTTAAACACTTTATCTAATTTAATTCTCATGCCAATACTCTAATCTAATTACTTGTAGAGGACATTTTTTTAAGTTCTCACATTTTTGAAGAAAGATATTCAAATTATCTTTAAAGTTCTACATGTGATATATACTCTTTTGTGGATAAATGTGTTACAACAGGTGTCAGGATATATTCTGAAAGTGTTTCTGTAAATTCTGTTCTTCCTCTTGCAAACACAGACCACATTATGTCAAGTAATTACTGTTCAGACAGTAAAAATATATTAGCTTAAATGACAATAAACAGATACATGTCTTGATATCTAATAATGTCTAAAAATGTAGAATATGGAAATGAGCACTATTTTCTGTACTAAACGAAGCGGTAGGCATATAGTTAAACTGAGGAAATGTCAATATTGAATATGAACTCAAAAGAACTGTATACTTAGTATTAAAAATATACTTAGCAAAAAAGAAAATATTGCTAATAATGTGTTTCACATTGTATTTTAAGCAGATTAAACATAGCTTAAGCCTCAACCAATATTTAAGGCAGCTCCTCCTTTTGGATATGTAAATAATCCTAGACATCAAATCTGAGGCATGCTGTCCTTAAAAACTGCATTATCAAATTACTATGACTAATAACAACATTCTTTCAGATAGCCTATCCAAACATGTGTAGCACACAAGAGAAAAGAACATTCATTAAAATGTCTTAATGATTATACATGAACGGTAAAGAAAATATTTATATACTAATCTTATAAGTCAAGTATTTTGATTTATTACATAGTGAATGAGTTAAGTCACTCAAAATATACCCACATTGGGAAAACAATGGGCAAAGAGTTAAAGAATAAAACTTTTGTACATAAATATTTTAAGTATTTTCAAAACTTTGGAGAATGTATAAACTAAGGAAGCAATTAAAATATATAATATACAAATATATGTATACATCTTGTATGTATATAGACACATACATGTCAAATAAGAATTAAATGAAAGGTAGGATATTCAAATAGTGCCAAGATACCAACCTACATATTACAAAGGAAAAGCTGTACCTTACAATGAAGTGATGTGGTGGTCAGCACCTTAACCAAGTGAACTGAAATTATCTGGCTCTTTATGTGATATAATAAATACCAGACAATATGACTTACTAGTATTCTGGACAAACATGTTAAACAAGAATCTAATCATGAGAAAACAGTAACTTTGAATGCGGGACATTATATAATACATCTGGCCTAGACTCTTCAAAAAAGTCAATGTATTGGGTTGTCCAAAAGGTCCATATAGTTTTTTCCATAAAATAAAAGACACATCTTTCATTTTTACCAACAATTTTATTGATTTGGACATTTTGAGTATGTCTGCTGTCTCCTGCTATTGGCTTCCAGTGGGTAGAGGCCAGGGGTGCTGCTAAACATCTTCTAGTATGTAAGACAGCCTAACAGCAACGAACTATTTGGCCAAAATGTCAGTAGTACCAAGAATCTTCGCAAACCACTTTTGACACATTTGATCAGTCACAGAACCTACTACATATCCTGCACAAATCTTTTTTTTTGCATTTCAGTTGTGTTTTTACCTTTCTTAAAATAATAAAGCATAATATGCCGGAAATGTTGCATATTTTCTTCCATCTTCAATATTAAAATAGCCATACAAAAATTCACCAATTTTAGTATTTTTTAAAAAATGCTGTCACAATACAATCTAAGAAAATTGTTTTGAATGCAGTTAAAGACAACTAACTGTTACTAGAGCCATTGGACACAAAGTATATAGACACATACATGTCAAATAAGAATTAAATGAAAGGTAGGATATTCAAATAGTGCCAAGATAATATGCCGATAATATGTACAGAAAAGACTATATGAACTTTCTGGCCAACCCTATAAATTTTAGATTATACAGATAAGCTTAAAAAAAAACAACAAGCCCTGGCTGGCGTGGCTCAGTGGATTGAGTGCGGGCTGCGAACCAAAGCATCGCAGATTCGATTCCCAGTCAGGGCACGTGCCTGGGTTGCAGGCCACAGACCCCAGCAACCGCACATTGATGCACATTGATGTTTCTCTCTCTCCCTATCTCCCTCCCTTCCCTCTCTAAAAATAAATAAATAAAATCTAAAAAAAAAGAGAAAACAACAAAACGGTGGGGAGGATGACTCATTCAGATTCAAAACAAGCATAATCAAATGGAATGCACAGCTCTTGGCTCTAAGAGGTGTCTGACAGCGGGTTGTTCAGTGATTTAGTGAAATTACTGTTCGCTGCCTAAGGTATGATATGTGATCAAGGTTATGAAGGAGTGTGTGCTTCTCATAAGAGGATGCACACTGAGGTGTGTAGGGGCGAGTGTAACACCGGCTGCAATTTACTCTCAAACAGCTGAGTAAGATAGCGCTTGTGTGAGTGTAGTGCCAAGACATGTTAACCACCGATGAAGCACACAGAGCATATGCTCACGGTACAATGTTTTAATTATCTTATGGGTTTGAAAATTTGTAAAATAAAAAGTTGGGGGAAAATTTTAAATATTATCCTTTCTTCTCATTCAGGTCCGGAAAGAGATGTCATTTTTAGCTTCCCCACAGAAAGAACGATGCAGAGTAGCAACAACAACAAACAAACAAAAGGAAAAGATGAAACAGTTTCAGTGAATATTTTAGCTACTGGTAAAATTACAGACTTTCTGACACTGAGATATAATGAGAAAATTCAAGTGTCTCCCCAGTAATGATATCTGCAGTACTAAAAAAATGATAATAAAGATTCCTAGAAAGACGAAAACTTGTGGCAATATAATGTACCTGACTTTCATCTCTTAAATCTTCACGGTTGGTTCTTTTTATAGTTCAGGGATTTTAGCAATAGTAAATACTATCTAGAAGTTCACTTATAGATGGATATTCATCCAAGAGAAGCGAAGACAGATTCCTGAAGTTATAGATTTTTAAATGGAGAACAATAAACACATAAGGGACTCAATGGATGGGCTTTAAAATTTTTTTTATTTACTGATTTTAAGGAGAGAGAACAGGGAAAGAGATAGGTAGAAAGAAAGAAACATTAATTTGTTCCAGTTATTTATGCATTCATTGGTTGATTCTTGTACGTGCCCTGACTGGGGATCAAACCTGTGACCTTGGTATCTAGGGATGATGCTCTAACCAACTGAGCTACCCAGCCAGGGCTGGATAGTCTTTAAGAAACACAGAAACACTTAAAAATAATTGACAAAATTGTCCATAAATATTTTGAGAGGAGAGGAGCTATAGCTTTCATTAGATCCTCAATGAGTCCTATGTCTCCACACAGAATCACAATTCTATGTTGTATGTATTTAAGATTATGTTTCCATAAGTTTCTTCCAGCTTTCTGAATATTACAGTTTTAGAAACAGTACCTAAATAATATTTATTTTCACAAATTACAGATTGAAAAAAATGTCCAAGGCCATTTAAAGTAATTTGGGATTAGAAAACTAAAAAGGGATACAATTATTTTCCTTTTAATTTTTATTGTATTTTTTCCATTACCATTTAATCCCCTTATATACCCTACCACCCCTGAGATCACCACACTATCCATGTCCATGAGTTTTTTTTCCTTTTTGCTCGATCCAGAAAAAACTTACCGTTGAGGTGGTGTTCGTGGGCTTTTAAAGACTGAAGCTTTAGGTCTATCAGATTTGGAAGATTTGCATTTCACTTCATCCTCACACAATTCTGCCAAGGCCAACTATAAAATGACAGACCCATTATTCAGTGTAACACCAGAAATAAACTCTTCTATATGAGAAATTGTGAGTAGAACATTAACTTGTAATTGCATAATAAAGGTTTCTAATGAAACATGAAGGCTGCTGCATCAGATGATGAATCCCTTTCAAAACAAAACCATCACATCCCTCATTTTATAAAACAAAATGCCACATATATTAGGATAAATTAAAGTTACAATAATTATTTAGTTATTTTCAAATAATTATTTCAACAGTCCAAAAACTGTGTTCAGTAACAGATCATTTTTAAAGTTGAACCTACAATTCTGCAATTCTTTCAAAACCACTTGAGGATGTTTCAAAACTTGCTTTCATCAGATCTCAAAAATTATTTTATTTAGCTGTTCAACTTTTCAAAATCCAAACACATAAAATAATTTAAAAATTTTTCTATTTAGAAGTCTACCAGACATACGCAAGGGGGACCCAAAAATAACTGGAATTATCTTCTGGAGAGTGGGTCCATTGTAGGACAGGCTTCCCCCACTAGGAGAGTGTTCTAGAAACCCATCTGTATCAGTGTATCAACTGGCAATTCTGGGAGGCTGAGTTCAGCTTCGGTAAATTGTTTCGGAATTCTCATTGTGTCTGCCAATTTTACAATGGGTGATTTACCATTGCACCTGCCCACGCCTAGCAGTTTTGACCCAAAAATGGCATAACCCCCATACCCCACCCTCCCTATTCACCTGATCTTGCCCCAGGGATTCTTTTTTTGTTTCCCCAGATGAAAAAAGTCCTTAAAGGGAGTGAGTTTTGTTGATGTGGTAGAGATGAAAGAAAAAATGGCAGGAGCACTAAAAGGCATTTTCTCAAGAGGTGTATTACATCAAATGGAGTGTACTTTTGCAGGTTTGATGTTTAAACATGTAAGAATATATACACAATTTTTATAAATAAATTCCATTTTGGGGGGGCTCCTCCCTTGTAACTTTCGTAAAGTTTAGGAAAACGAGCCTCTGAAAACTGAAAGACAATGAATTACATATACAGATTGTACAACTTTTAGAAAGTAATACTACCAAATTATGCATTATAGATATGTGAATGGTTATCTTCAAAACTAAATAAACAAACATAATTCTTAAAATTGGAATCTAAAAAGTTATCCAAATATTTTAATATTAAGTTACTTTGTTCCCACTTTTGATATCTTTGGACAACAGCTCATAAACTTTCCTTAATGCTCCTGGCTATTCAATTGTAATTGGGATGACCTTGGGAAAATGAAAACAAAAAACAAAAAAAAACAAGATAAAGTGATCCTTCTAGAAACACAAGAGATAAGAAAATTACCTCAAGAGCTTCTTTCCGCAGTAGGAAAAGAGAAACAAGGAATTGGGGCAAAATTAATTCTTCCGAAGAAATTTCTATTAATCAACTTTTAAAATATGCACGCAACAAAACCAAAATAAAAGGCTTTATTTTTTCCTCCCTAAATTTTTACCTTCACCTACCCACATACACATCAACTTTCATATTTCTAACATAGCAATTTGCTACACATCCTAATCATAGAAATGCTTTGCAACTGAGAAGAACTAATTAGGTTCTAACTTAGGCTCTTACTGTGACATTGGGCAATTTTCTTAGCTTCTCTCTGAGTACTAGTTCCCTCACCTTTAAATGTCTATTAAAAAATTGCCTTAGAGGGTTCTTTTATGAAGTACATAGTGGATGTGAAACACAAGTGTTCCTTTACTAAAAGATATTATTTAAATGTTTAATAATGATTACATCATTATTTTCCTTATATAAAAATATTTTATGCTCCCCAAGATCTCTTTTCTTTCTGCAGAGTTGTCTGTATATCTGCTATGGCCATTTCCTACCTTAACCCTTAAAAACAACAACAAGAACGTGAGAGAGTGTGCGAGACAGGGACAGAACCAGGGGCAGACACTCTGACTGACAAGTTGGGCCCAAACTTTTTGGAAATTTTACCTCCCTGAAATCTCTTTAAACACAATATTTCTTTACGAATTTCCTCCTGAGCTGATTACATTATTCTGGCCCTGTGAATTACTTTACAGCATCCCCTTTCCCATCAGTGGAAATGTTATCTGTATTTCATAAGCTCATTTCATCCACCCTTCAAAAAGCCTTTCCTAATTTTTCTCAACTAAAGATATTTCTTTTCTAAATCCTCATGGTATATGCTATCTTATTATTGACATTTATATTAAACATTATATTGCCATCACTTGTATAATTTTCTTACTATTTTATTTTCCCAGCTACATTTTAGGCTTCCTAAATTGTTTCTAATTTAGTACTTAATAGGCACCCAACAAATTCATGCTGAATTATGTAGAGTATGAACACAACATAAATCATAAGAGAGAGAAATAAAGTTATAGATTTTAAAATTTAAATATTTGCTACAGTCTTGTATCTTGTTAGGTTTTTGCTGTAAAAGGATCTGAATAATCCTGTCAATCAAATAATTTCTTCTATGAAGTAAATAAAATAAGCAATGCCTTTTGACACCATGGAATATGGAATATATATTAACAAAATAGGAATACAGAGAAAATTATATAAGACCAGAGAGTCCACCTTGCTGAAAGGTCCTAGTTATTAATGGTACCTCATTAACTTAGAAGAAATGATATTCAGAGGGAATTAATGCCATGATTCATGATGTCCTTGTAGCATAATAGGGCATAAATTCATGAGTAAATATTCAAAGAAATTTAATTTATATTATTTGACATAACAAATGACATCACATCAGCAGAGGAAATAATTATTTAAACTGATCAAAATAAAGTGAAGTTCTGGTCAAAACTAACAGAACAACAACAACAAAATCTCAGCCAAATAAAGAGATAAAACATAATAATGGATTGTGAATTATCAGGATGGACTGCTCCACAAGTGAAACAATTTGATTATGAAGGTATTTCAAATACACAGAGATAATAAAGTATGTAACCATTGATAATCTTTTTTTTTATAATTTGCAATGTGAAGAACATAAAAAGAAACCTGAAAGCAAAGTTACTGAAAATGACAAAAGATTAAAAGTACTAGAATTGTCAGTCTTAGAGTAACAAAGACCAGAAGATATAATACAGACATTTTTTATATAGAATAACAATATCAGCATCACCTAGCAACCTTGAAAATGCAGATGCCCAAGCCCACCCTAGATCTAAAGAAACTCTGGGGTGGGGCCCAGCAATCTGCGTTTTAACAACCCTTCTTTCCAGGTGGTTCTGATGCGCACTAAAATTAAGGTTTAATGATACAGAATACTGAGATCAAACAGGAATAGGATACTTGTGGCAGTTATAACAAAGTATCAATCTTATTCTTCTCTTACTTACAGAACTTCCCCTTTGTCCCATCCAAAGCTGAATCTTAACCCTAAAGTTATCCCAAATTCCTTTCAACTCCAATGTATATGGAAATACAGAATTAAGAACAGAAAGCATTTTCTTTTTATATTAATTCTGCAAAAACTGGGACAGAAGCATGCATAAAGTAATCTGATACTTTCAGCTACAGTGAAATCCACACATGTGGCTTGACTGAGGGGCACCTGAAGTTACAAAGGTCTCTGAAAATATTAAAAAATAAAGAATGCTGAGGTGAGGTTTTTAGGGTTAGTACTATTACTAACAAACCTGCCCCAAACTTTTCCCCAGAATGTTTCCAAATTTGGGAGAAGAAAGCTAACAGATAAGCACTCTTGGTTTGATATCTACGGGAGATTTCTGTGGTTTGTAAGTCAGAGGCCATAGTGCTGGGAGGTTATCTGGGAAACAACTATTCATCTTTCTCCTTGTGAGAAACCTCTCCCAATTTTGGTGCTGACAAACCCTGCACTATGTGGCAGCTAAGATATATGTACTGAGGGGTACATTTGCTTGTTCCATTAGTAATATATCACTCTTTTCCTCTATAATACTGTGACAGACTCTTAAAGCAAGCTGTAGGGAAAGCAAAAAAGTGTCTACAGAAAACTGCTAATTAGGTAGCTCTTAAAATAAGCATGGCTAGATTAAAATATAAAATAATCCAAACATAATTAATATTCAAGAAACCAGTCAGGGAAAAGAACATTATCCAATTCTTTTAAACCTTTGATACATACTCTATTTCTTCACATGTCATCACTTGTTGTTTTCAGGTTTCTTTGCAATTTCTTCACATTCTTACTAAATTCTAAAAGGAAAGATTACCAATACTTAGTGTATTTGATATACCAACTTGTGTTCATTAAAGAGAAAAAAAAAACCTCCCCCCAAAACCTCCTCTTCTAACTGGTGGTGGAAACGAAGGCATTCTCACAATTAGTGGCATCACCAGTATACCTCTGATCATTAATCACATATTAATCCACTGGATTGTTGGTAAATTTGCCAAGAATCAGGTGATCAACAACCAAGCTGTTCTCACTGATCACATAAAAAGAAATGGACTTAAACTAGAGAAAGGATATTAAGTTACATAGTTTTAACTTGAATGACACTAGAATGGACTAACCAGTGAAAAGTTGTAATTTTTCTCCTTTAAGGGAAAAGGAATCAAATATTTATCAAGCAAGTACTGGGCCAGGATAATATGGGAGTTCTGCACAGGCATTTTACAGATGTCATTTCACCCATGACACCACCACTGTCACCTCTAGTTTATAAAGAAAGACACTGAGGATGACAGAGGTTAAGACATTTCTCCTATGTTCACACAACTATGAAGTGGCAGGGCTAAGGTGCTAACTGAAGTTGGTCACCCAGAAACTTCATTTTCCCCCCAGCATCCCAGGTTGCCTCTCAGTGACGGTGGTCTACAATACAAAAGTGAAAAGTGATGGCGTCCTGTTCCGTGATTGTCTTTACTACTACTGGGTTGACTTGATGGGCACTGGACCTGTTCTACACGGATCTTCCCATTCTCCAAATCCCTCATTTTATGCACTGTTTATTATATTTTATTTTATTTTTTAAAATTTTACTTTAATCATTGTTCAAGTACAGTATTCTCCCTTTTATTCCCATTCCAGCCCACCCACTATGCACTGTTTATTTTGGCACTCAATCATATGCTATCTTAAATGTTAAATACATTCATATCTTATATCTGCAGCAACAAAAAATAGGTATCCAGCAGTGTCCAGACCCAACTGTGGGTTTGACGCCCTATGTATCTCAGCATCCCCCGGAGCTCAGCAGTGTGCTACACGGCAGGTGATCGGGATGTCGGTTCAGAGACGTATAGAAAGAAGGTGTGGCTATAACGTTAACAGAACTTTTCTACCAAGGAAAATGTGGAATTAGAGTCACTTATGTTTAACCATATCGCTACTATACATAGTCACTTATTGAATTTTATTAATGACCTTATAAGGAGACAGAAAGAAAACCTAAAATGAGCCAAGTAGTGTTAAAAATCTGCTAAAGCCAAAGTTGGTGCATTCATATTTAGTAGCTACCTAATGTCAGTGTCCTATAACATCATAAAGTTTTATTTCCTGGATTTTTAGTTGCAATGTTTCATAGACCGTAGCCTTTACATCTAGGCTGTGCAGCTGTAAGATGAAATACTTAAGTTCTCTCTTTTAAAAGGGAAAAGCTACTTGACTTTAAAAAAAACACATTTTTATATACAAGAAGTCAAGACAGAAATACCATCCAAGACAAAGATCAAACCGGCACACCTGTTACTACTTTTTAAAGTGATCGCTAATTTCCCCACGGCCACAGTAAAGCTTTCCTCCGCAGCTAGTCTCCCGAAGCAGCGACCTGTGAGCCGCGCAACCGACCCCACAAAATGACATTCAAAATGAACAAATGGTTTTTAAAGTGACAGTGGGGTGGAGGGGAAACGGACACTAGTTTCCAGGAACACGACGTTACGCTCCGCCGCCCTGGGTCGTAATTCCGTCCCCAGATCGGATCTGGGGAAGGCTCAGCCGAGGCCAGAGACAGCCTCGCACACGCCCCCGCCCGCATCTGCCTCCAAGCCCTCGTCCCCCGGGGCTCACCGCACCTGCAAGTCCCTCGCGCTCGGAGGCCGGGACCCAGAGGACCTGTCGCGCTCGCCCGGCTCTGCGTGGCCGCCTTCCGCCATATTTGACCCGCTCTTCTGCGTCCACAGCCGCAACTTCCGGGGACGGTTGCTTGGCAACTGGGGGAGGCGGTCCCCGAGCTCCTTCAGCTTCCTCCCGAGCTCGCGCTCGCCCTTCTTTTTCCGCGCCAGCCCACCTGTCCTAAACCCTTTTTTCCCTTCTTAACGGGAAATAATTGGCTCAGAGAATCTCTCCACAGAGAAGTCTCTACTTGAGTCTCTTGATTCCTCTGCGGAGCGTCTGAAAGTGATGTAGGCCGCCCTAGGGGGCACCGTAGACTGGCTGGTTCTTTTAACAGTGGGAACGTCCTTTGCATGTTTATCTCAGTAAGATTGCTGCTTTACTTTTCTAGTTCAAATTCTCTCATGTTTCCTACCAAGGACTGGGTGGCCACAAAGCGTGATTGATGTTGAGAATAAAGAACCTCGTAAAAAGCTCTTTGCAATCAGAACTAGAGACTACTAAATTCTCCTCATTGATCTGAGGTTTATGCAATCAGAACTAAAGAATGCTAAAATCTTCAGTGATCTGAGGTTTATTTAAACTCGTGTCTTATCCCAGGCACTTTATGCCCCCTGGATGCAAAGGTAGAGTAGTCCCGCTAGCCCTGGCTACTGTGGCTCGGTGGATTGAGTGCTGGCCTGCGGGCCAGGGAAATGACGGTTCGAAGCCCAATCAGTAGGGTACATGCCCGGGTTGCAGGCCAGGTCCCCAACAAAGGGCACACGAAAGGCGACCCCACATTGATGTTTCTCTCCCTCTCTTTCTCCCTCCCTTCCCCTCCTCTCTAGGATAAGTAGTCTCGCTCAATAGAAATACAAAAACTCAAAAACTCATCTTGACAACCTTACCATCTCGTGGGGAGGGACGTGAACAGATAATAAAATGCAATTTGCAAGAGCTTTGCGGGAAATGTGGGTGTAAAGAGAAGTATTCTGTTGGTGCCTACTATGTGCACCAGGCTGGCTAGGTGCATTCTGTGTGTAATCTCATTCATAGGGGCTCATTCATCGGCCCAGGTAAGTATTAGTATTGTTATTATTGTGTTGTACCTGAGGAAACCAGATGATGACTAAATTTCAACCTGCTGTAAATGGCGGTACCAGATAGTAAAACTTGCATTTCTTGTCCCAACATTCTTTTTAATACGTTTAATACAACATTCTGCCCTACCTGGAGCTTTTTTATGTCCCATAGAGCCAATGATATTTTTGCTTTATCTTAAAGGATAAATACTTCCAGTAGACTGTGGACCAAAATGCACCATAGGAAAAAGCATAGATTTGAAATATAATGTGTGTTAATAAACAACTGTGTGGTTGAAGCTTAGGAGAAATCATAAAAGATGGTTTGGGGATGGGGTGTGTGGATCCAGACTGCAGAGTAGGCTAGACAGATTCAGAGGGATGTTGCCTTAGTGAAGAAATTAAACATTACCTTCGGGCCAGTGATTCTCAAAGGTTGTTGCTGTACATTAGAACACACTTCCCTCTTCCTTTACCCCATGTACTCAGATTTAATTAGCATGTGGTGAAACACAAGCATTATATTATTTAAAATCCTCTCCAAGTGGACTTCAGTTCTGGCAAAGGCAGTGCAAATGGAACTGAACTTGCCATCCCACTCTCCCAAAATAATAAAATATGAAACATCTATGTTCAGACATTTGAGTAATAGGCAGTACAGGTCTGTGATTTTCCAGGGAAGGGACACAAGCAGGATGAGCTGTGTTTGCTGTGGTTTTCTGCCTGGAACTCTCCCACGATGCAGTGGGAATGAAGAATGGTGTAGCTACATTGGAAAATAGTTAGTGTATTCTAAAGTTAAATATTCAGAGTTAAAGTTAAATATGGCATAAGATCCAGTATTTCCACTCTTAAGTACAAGCCCAAGAAAAATCAAAATATATATTTACAAAAATATTTGCACCCAAATGTTCATAGAAGCTTTACTCATAATAGCCCCAAAATAGAAATAACCAATCAACAAACAATAGATAACATTTTGATAAATTCACACAATGGAATACTATTCAACAGTAAAAAGGAAGAAATCTTACACCATGGATGAATCTTAAAGACATTATGCTGAGTAAAAGAAGCCACATGCAAAAAGGTAAATATTTTCTGATTTGATTTATATGAAATGCTAGAATAGACAAGACTAAACTTTACTGCCAGAAAGCTGGTAGTTGTGTTAAACAAAAAACTTCTTGGCCAAGAGCTTTTCTGGAAAAAAAAAAGGTTTTATTGTGCCACA
Source organism: Phyllostomus hastatus (assembly GCF_019186645.2). Taxonomy (NCBI): domain Eukaryota; kingdom Metazoa; phylum Chordata; class Mammalia; order Chiroptera; family Phyllostomidae; genus Phyllostomus; species Phyllostomus hastatus. Next base: position 4,562,146 of record NW_025334017.1, on the reverse strand, counting down.
TGCTATCCAGGAAAAGGACCAGGCACTGGGGCATGCAGTCTGAGCCACCAGCAAAGGCTAGCTGGGAAAGCCAAACCTGTCTGCTGTACTGCAGCTATCAGTGTTTTCTTGTCAAGGGAGTTTGGGGAAGAAAGATGTAAGTCCTTTTGAAAGAATTTACATTGGCTGTAGATAATGTGGTTGGGAAAAGGTGGAATGGAGACAGTTCTGGGATAGGTGCATCGCCCTTAAGGAAGAAATATTTGCTACTTTTGGATTGCCTGTGGGCAACAGTCTGGGAAGTTCATGCACAAGCAAGATGTGGTGGCCTCTGATGTTTAACTATTTCCTCTAGATAATAGCTGAAATAGCCAGCTGAAAGTTGCCTCAAAGTTTCAGCTTACATTAGGAATGTAAACAGTCTTTTGTTTCTGCCCTCAGAGGTTAACTGGTTAACCCCCCTGTCTCTCTTCCCCTGACAAGCCTGCTGTCATTAAATTAAGAACACCTTAGAATTTTTCTCTTATCAGTTGCTTGACATTGTTTCTTTGGAGAAGAATAAGCTTGGGAAGTTTGACCTAAAAAGGGACATAGGGAGCCTCTTGAGGTAATGAAAATCTTTTATATCTTGATTGTGGTAGCAATCACACAGGTATATACATTGTTAAAACCACAGTGAGCTATTTACTTAAAATTAATGCATTTTATTATATGTAAACCATACATTTATAAAGTTGGTTGAAAAAACCTCCCCAGATAATTCTGTTGTCCTGCCATGGTTAAGAACCACCAATCTAAGGCAATTGAGAGCTATTAATGGATTTTTAATTTAGAAAGATCATGGATGATGCATCACTGTTAATTGAGTCAGCTTTAGTAAATTCAAAGGTTATTGCAACAGTGAGGCATGATTTGGACCTAAATTTTATCAGTGGCAGTGAATATAGAGAGAAGTAATATTTGGTAGAGATGTTAGGGTCAGACCTAAAGGTGCTAGTGTCTGACATGTGGGAAATATATGAAAGAAAGAAGAATAAAGAATGACATCAGGGGTTTTGGTTAGATAATTTTTTTAATGGAACAACCTGTAAATTACTGAGTTGAAAGAGAAAAATAAACTTCAAAAGAAAAAACCATATGCTATGGCCATTTTGAATTTGAAATTTATGTGGGATCTAGGGTAAAAATAACTTCATGGTGCAATTGTAAATTTGGGTGTAGCTATGAGGAAGCTAGGAGAGAATTTTGGATTGGGGATACAGATTTGATGTTGACTGCATAGAAGTGATAGCAGAGTAGATGAGGCTTCCAAGGGCGATGAGGTGTATGAGAAGATGCAAGGACTGAGAATGCTCAGAAATGTCAACAATGAAGGGCTCAATGGAGAAAGGACATATGAAATAGACTAAGGAATACTCAGAGGTAAGATGAAGGGAACAAACTGAAAAACATTAATGACAGGGAGGTCTCAAGGAAGAGACTGGCAGTGTCATTTCTTACAGATAATTAAGTAAAGTTAGGACTGAAAAGTATCCACTAGACTAAGGAAAGAGGAGATTGCTGTTGCAAAGGCCCCTCCTAATTTCACAGGGATGAAAATCTACATTTTAGTGATTTCAGAGTGACAGCTCGGACAGTAAAGACTACATTTTCAATGTACTTAAAGTCAGCGGTGTACAGGAGGTGGCTTATACTGGCTCATGAGAGCCTATTGTTAAATTTTCAGGAATTTTATAGACAGTTGTTAAACACAGCTATTATTAAACATTAAATTATATAAACTTACAATGAAATCACACTAAAAACTAATGTAATACATACTCAAAAATCATTTCCTGATTATTTAAATACTTGTTATTATTATCTATGCTCTTGAGGCTATATGGAGGTGCCATATGAGGGCATGCTACTGCACACCTGCTTCTTACTCCACATTCAGTGACAATCTGGTGGCAGCTTGAAACTCACTATGATGGGAATATTGACACCTCCACAACTGGCTAAGAACCACAACTAGCAATTTGATATAGTGTTTTGTTGATTGTCTACTTTGGATTTAAGAATGTGGTGGGAAAAATGTTTATAATGCAGTTAAAACTTAAGAGTGTGCTGTGTCTATAGCTATTATATTGTGAATAGCAAAACAAAACAAAACAAAACAAAAAAGAGAAAAAAAGAAATTTTCTTCCAGAATTTGAAAATTATTAGCCAACTGAAGAAAGAAGCTGCTTATGTCACATGATTGAGTTACTGTATATGTTTGCATTGCTTCACTCACATCTTGTTAATGTGAATAAAAATGTCAACCAACACTCGCATGGCCCCTTTGAACTCCTCTTTCTCTTAGCTTGTGATGAAAGCTATGGTACCTTTTTCCATTCTTCTCCAAAGAAGTATGATCACAAGTACCTCATTCCCTTTTTATTCTCTATTTTATATTCTCAAGGCAGTTGAGGGGTTCAAAATCATGGAATTTATTCTGTAGGGATTACCTTCCAGGAGCTTCTGTCTCGTATTTGCTTTGACATATAATGTGTATTATTCTTTGGGATGCTTAAACGAGACACTTAATTTTAATGCCTTGTTACACTTACTTATTTTCCTTCATTAGACTGTAAGATCATAGAGGCCCTGGGCCATGTCTTTATCTCTTGTGCCTTAATATATATCCTGGAACATAATATGTCCTTTTAATAATGAATGAATGAAGGAAGAAGGGGTCCATAACTCAAATCCAGGTTTGACTTTCTTAAAGTCCATTTTCCATTCATTGAAAGTCAAGCTATAACAAAATATATCAACAGAGATCTTCACCATATATGGGTAGGAGAGATAATAAAAAACAGGCCTATTCATCTTGGACTAATAAACTGTATTCAATTTCAACTTCCCAATATAAATGAAACTCACATAATTTTACTTAATGGAAGGCATGATCAGAGGTCACTATGGTATACAGTGGCTTTATTTCATCCTTTAAAATATTTTAATCTTGATTTTTTATTTCTGTTTTAGATTTTAGGCAGAGGGGAAGGGAGAGAGATAGAGAGAGAGAGAGAAACATCAATGTGAGAGAGGAACGCTGATTGGCTGCCTTTCATACGCACCTCAACTGGGGACCAAACCTGCAATCCAGACGTGTGCCCTGACTGGGAATCCAACTGGTGACCTTTTGGTTTGCGGGGCGATGTCCAAACAACTGAGCCACAGTGCCTGGGGAAAGCTTGGCTTTTTAATGTTTATGGAATATAGAATATTCATAGTTGCTTATTTTCATGGTATGTTATTTCATGGAATCTACATTCTGGGTTAGGATTATCTTCATTCTACAGAAGTAACTGCGGACCAGAGAAATAAGATGAATTTCCTTATATTATCCAGCTATGAAGTGGCAGAAATAAGTTTTAAATTCAGGCCCAATTACACTTAAAGTATATGCTTTTTCTCTGTACGATCTATGTGTCATCTGGGAGCTTTTTTGAATCTCCTTACATTGGTGACTGTTCCCATCCTGAAATTTCCTCAGGATAATCCTCATCATTCTCTCCTTACCTACCTGACCATCCCTTTTGAGCTTCCCCTAACATTTCATCTCCTGTCCACCTTCTAAATTATGTTCCCTAGAGTTCTGCCTTCAGCCTCCTATGTTCTCACTGTATATGCTGTCACTACACAGTATCCTTCACTCTCATACCTACCATTTATGCACAAATGGGAACATGCTCATTGGGCAGCTCAGTTATTTTGCTTTTGTGTGCAAGTCTGTGAATGACCACACGAACCCATGAGTATTGATTTGGGGTTACAAATACATTTTATTGAGTAGGTGAACTTGCAAACATGGAATCTATGGATGAAATGGGGTATAGGACAAGGGGTGCCTGGGGAAAATAGGAGCAAACCCACACAGCCCATGGTTTGGAGGATAGGGGAAGTGGACAATATGACTTAAGATACTTTTCATAACAGAAAAGTATCAGCTGGTGTAACAGCTGAGCTACTGCCTTGGAGCAGGATGGGTGTTAGTTTCAGGATATATCTTGACTTGTGAAATAGCAAAGGAGGTGGGTCTCCCCGCATTATTGAGTGGCTCTTACCCTGACTGGGGATGGCAGTTGAATAAAGGTAAACAATACAGGAGAACTGACAAATGTAGCTCACTGTGGGAGGAGTCAGAGATGAGGTCACACAGGAGGCTCCAGATCAGGAGTCAAACTAAGGGCAGGCAGCCATGAGGGGATTTGGTCATGCGACTTGGAAGGGAGTGGAACAGCCTTGAGGGAGGAATGATGTAGCAGCCGTGTGAAGGGAGAAGTAACCAAGCAACTATGTAGTTTGTAGTCGGGGACTGGGTCATGCAGCCTGGTGTGGTAATGGACAAGACATACTGCTGCTCTGATCATGCCTGCTCTAGCTGACTCCGAAGACTCTCCCCTGCAAGACATTGACCTTGCAAACCCGGACTCTCTCTAGACTCTTGGTACTTATGTCTTTCCCGAACTTCACCATGATCCAGTGCACCATGGCACCTGCTTTCCTGGATCGTAATATGGAGGCTAATGACACCATACCCCAGATACTGGAGGAGAGAGCTGCTGTGAGACTTTGTGCAGCTGACTTAAGATAAGGAGATGGGAAACTTTTGGGGCTTTTGTCTTATAGCCTTTTAGGGACCAAGGGAAGTGCTGGGTCTTCTGGGAAAGGAGGGTTCAGAGCATCAGTGCTCTGAGTCCCCCCAGCATCGGAATATTGTAAATTAAAACTTGTTCCTTCCAATACTGATCATTGGGTCATCCACTGAGGCAACATGGATGTGCCCACTGCCTCAGTTACACGAATAGAGGATTTCTGCTTTTAGGACTTCCAAATCTATTTTCCAATACTTACTTTTTACCATTACATTTCATAGTGTTCTTTTAACTGTTATTTTTATTTGGATATCTTAAACCAAGCTTTTTCCCCTCCTCCAGTCCATTTCCCTGAATGTTCCAAAGGTGAGGGAAAGAGAAAAATGGACTTTCTCGGCTTATATATAGGACAAAGAGGCAACTGCCTGAAAGGAGGGAGACAACCTTTGTTCCTGGAGATGGGATAGAAAGGTGCTGGGTTTTCACTCAAATCCTGTGGAATGTAACTATATGTCCAAGGCCACAGGTTCTCCGGTGTCTCTTTTACAACCTGGAGGTGTCTCCACAGTCCTGGGCCTCTTTTTCCCTCACCATGTAGACACATACCATGAGAACTTCTGGGTTTCTCTCTCTGGATCTCTTCTTATATATAAAGTTGTAAATTAATTTCCCAAGACTTCCTCTTAGGTCAGGATCGAAACTTGTTTTTTAGCAGAATGTATTCAGAAAGCTCCAACTCTGTATAATACAAAAGAGATCTTCTCTAAGCTCCCCAGGTCGATGACTGACTATGCCAAAAGCGATGTCATCCTCTCTGACTTACACCTTACCATCCTCACTCCTCAAAAATGTCAGAGGCTGATGTCCAAGCTTGAGGTTTATGTCTGCTGTATTTTATTAGGTTCATTACAAAGGCCTCTATTTTTCTGTATTATCTGCTAAGGGTTTTTAGAGTCCAGGGAGGTTTTGGCATCTGAGGTTACTCAGAGAGGTTCACTGGGACACTAGTTAGCCTGTGTCTTCTGTGGCTCCCGCTCCGCTGTGCAGCACTGCCCCCAGGGTAAAGGTGGGATTTCTCCCTCTCCAATCCCCAAATCCAAATTCCCCCTCCTTTATTAACCAGAACAGTTGTTTCAAAATAATTATACCTGAGAAGTCCCTTGTGGTTTTCAGGTCTATTATCAAGCCATTACTTTTTAACAAATTCCCTTAGAAGAATCCTGGCGAATCCAATCAGTTCAATCTTATCAGATTCATGCATTTTTTTTATCATGTAGTGACCTTTGAGTTTACTTCCTGATTGTTCTTGGCTTTGTGAAATGTTTCTTGGCCTATAAATGAGGTGTTCTTGTATTTAAAAAAAAAAAAAAGGAAGAAGAGAAAAGGGAAAAAGAAAGGCATGTGCAATGCAAAGAAAGTTCACCAGAGGGAGCACTAGCTCACAGATTTCAGTTGTAATTTGAGAATCCCCTCCTGCTTCACATTCTTTCCAAGACAGGATAAATATATTACTGTGATTGTTATTATATAGAAATCAAATTAAAATCAAATTTGGTACAAGTGAGAAAATGAGATAGAAAGAGAGCATGAATTACTGATGTGAAGTTCTTAGTTGTTGTTTCCATTCATTTCATAATAGCTCGAGAAAGAAAGTTGAAAAAATAATTTAAAGCACCTAGTGTAACTAAATTTTATTAATTGATGTGATTGCAAATTTTAGCTAAACTATTCCTGAAACTTTCGTCTTTTTGGGAAAAGCACACTCTCTCTCTGGAGCTTTAACAAACAACCCAAGCTTTGTTTCTCCATTACCCCAGGCACCTCCTCCCCAATCCGCCCCCGCCCACCAACTCCCATCCTTCATCCCTGTCTCTTAACCTCAAGATAGACACTCCCATTCCCCACTGTCAGAGCAAGGACCAGAATTAGGGCAGCACACGTGAATAACATAACGCAATATATGACATTTCACCCTACATTCCTCCTCTGACAGCGGGATCCTCCGTGCCCAGAAAGTGAGCCTGGGAGTTGAATTTACATTTCGTAGAACCAACAGGTTATTCCTCATTGTCATAATGCAGCATAAATCTGAAAAAAGGAAAGTCTTGAGATTTTTGAGCTATGAGACTAAAACAAAAATTGTGTTTGGAATAAAAAGAACTGTCTGGCTTTTGAAACTGGGTGAGACTTGCTTGGGCCTGTTGCTGTTCGGCTCTGACTACAGCCAGGAAAGGACGAGGTCAAAGTTAAACAGCTTAGATATTATTCCTGTTTACGTTTCTTTGCGCTTTACAGTAGAAAAGATAGGGGGAATCTCTTGCTGGTTCCCTCTTTCAACTTTTTATTTGTCTTCAACTTCTTGCCAAGTAACATGAATAAATCTGATCAAAAGGCTTGACTTCAGGCTCTCATTGTTCTCCAGCCATCAACAAAAGCATCAGCGAGTTTCTTCAGACTAAGCACAGCTATATAAACAGTGTCTGCTCCTGGGAGTAACAGCTTAGACAGAGGGATTAAAGGAACATGTCTATTAAATAAGTAAGTATAGCCAAAGTAAGTGGATGCATTTAAGGCTGCATGAAGCAGCAGCAATGGGTATTTCCATTGTTGTTGCCCAGGCACAAGTCAGAGATGTTCAAAGAGCATCACTGACTACAATGACATATCACCTAGGGAGCCCAGGGGTAAATAATTCATTAAGGCCATTAAGGTAAATGAAATATGCCAGGGAAATTTAAAAGACAAATACTGCTTGGTATCATTTATACGTAGAAATTTTTAAAAAAGAAGAAGTGGAATTCATAGAAACAGAATTGATGGCAGTGGCCAGATGCTGGGGGTGAGGGAAATGGAGAGAGGCTAACAAAGGGGCACCAACTTTCAGCTGTAAGATGAATAAGGACTGAGTATCTAATGAACAACATGGTGAATATAGTTGATAATACTATATTGTATAATTGAAATTTTCTAAGAGAATAGATCTGAAGTGTTCTCTCCAAGAAAAAAAAAGAAAATATGTAAGATCATGGATGTGTTAACTTCATTGTGGGAATTTTTGCACTATATATATATATATACATATATATGCATACCATATATATACATACATACATATATATGCACACACACACAGAGAGTCTGTCCAGCAGGTATCCAGCTATGTAATATAAAAAATAGAGCCCTGGCTGGTGTTGCTCAGTGGATTCAGCGCCAGCCTGCAAACAAAAGAGTCACCAGTTTGATTCCCAGTCAGGGCACATGCCTGAGTTGTGGGCCAGGTACCCAGTGGGAAGTGCACAAGAGGCAACCACAGATTAATGTTTCTGTCTCTTTCTCCCTTCCTTCCCCTCCCTAAAAATAAATAAATAAAATCTTTTTAAAAAATAGAGACATTTTTGGAGGAGCTACAAGATACAAGAAACATTGTACATAGGACAACAACACCTCAGTCCCCTTCAAAGTAGGCACCTTCACACAGTTCTCCCAATTGCCATCAGCTGCCCTATCATATTTTCCTGAATCTCACTGACAGTCTGAAATCTCTTCTTTTTCAATGGTGATTTTAGTTTTGGGAAAAGCCAAGAGTCTCAGGGCACCAAATCTGGGCTGCAGTGGGGGGAGCTGAGTGACCTGGGTGATTTGATGTTTTGCCAAAAAACTCTGCATAAGACGTGACATGTGAGTGGGTGCATTATTGTGATGAAGCTGCTAATTGCCCACAGCTGCAGCCTTCTGCATCATCCAAATAGCTTCCACAGAGGAATGTTCAAGCTTAATGCAAAATTTGATGCAGTTTCATTGCTCTACTTGCTCAGTCATTTTGAATGTGATGGCCACATGGTACACATGCTCATTCAACAGTTCTACTGCCCCCACTGACTAGTACAGTGAGGTCATCATTGTTCATGCACATGCATTCCAGTCCACTCTCCTTGCTTCTAGGTTACAGCCATTAACAATGGCTGAACTTTTTGTAGGCAGACTATGTAAAATATATACCCAAGCATCAGATACACTTTAAATATCTTAAAATTTTGTTTGTCAATTACCCCTTAATAAAGCTCTGAAAACAAACAGATAAAAATTTATGCCAGAAAACACATTCAAAGGATTCCTTTACTTTAAGGATGTTTAAGTACCAAAGTCCATATAAACAGGAGACATAAATAAGGAATAATTATTTTTATTTCAGGACTTTTTGTTTACTTTCCAAAAGGTTGTAGTTTTTTTGGTAGCTTTTATAAATAAAACAATTCTATTGAATGTTTATTTATATTATAATTATAAAACTTTGTGTACATTTTAGGGATATAAGTATTGTTAAAGAAGTGACACTGTGTAAATATTTTTATATTCTGAACATTATATTTTTTTGAACCTCTATATCAAGCCCCATTCTAAGTGCATCATGGATATTAGGTTGATTGACACTGGACTGCAGCCATTAAAGCACCAAAGGCCTTAAAAATACGATGAGTCCTCACTTCACATTGTGGCTAGGTTCTATCAATTTATGTGAAATGATGTATAGCAAAATCAATTGTACCATAAGCCAATGGAAATAAACACAAGTTAAGTTCCTATTACATCTCATCCACATTATAAGACAACATTCAATGAAATGATGTTATTTGAGGACCTGCTACATATATCTATCTATGTCCTAAGACAGCTTGGACCCTTAACAAATGTGCTTCAGTATATCTTAAAGGGAGACTGACTTTACTCACAGATGGAACAGAGTGGCTAGATTATCATCCAAGGAAGGCTGGGGATTGACAGTCTCTATTCTCCCCACTCCCAACCTCTACTAATCAGTCATGCTTCCTAAAATTCCTTTCATTTGAATCACTAGACCATTGAGTTTTAGAACTCAAAGGAACTTCAGCAATTGTAGCTCCTTTCTTTCATTTAACAGTTGAGGAAAATGAAGATGTAAGAAGACTCAAACAGCACAGATGGTGAGTGACAGAGCTAAGGTTTTGGGTGTCCCCTAGTTATGATCGCACTTCATCAACAGAGATGAGGCCTGGCAGCCACTTGTGTGACCCTGACCCTTGAACATGGATAAATGGGTTCACGTTAGTCACTCTGGCTTGGCCAATCTTGTTTCCTCCTGGAACGTGGAGATGGGACTCAGACTTGCTTAGGCTGCTCGAGAAGCTGGAATGGAAACATGCAAACCATAGGCAGCCATAGAGGCAAGAATCACAAAGAACTCTTAGGCAGAGAGAAATAACAGAAGGAAGCAGACTTCCAGATAAAAGCAGAGGTGATGTGTGAGTACCTTCTGGGTTTCTGACATCTGTCACTGCCTGCTCCATTAACTTTGTGTCAGGTCTCTCTGCATGGAATTCTTCCTTGAGAGATGGGCATTATTGTCCCCACGAACACACGCACACACGAACACACATGCTCAGAGCAGGTGAATATGTGGCCATGTTACCTCGCTGGTTATGTGGAAGAGGCAAGTTTGATAAGAAGTCACTGGCTACAGATGCTGGTACTTGTTTTCAGATATTGCGTCAACATAGCACACCCTGCCCTTCCAATCTCCTGCAGCACAGCTGGTTCCTGAGCAGATCTCAGAGGGGGCAGAGAGCAGGAAGCTCTGAGGGCACTGTGCATGCTTTAGGACATCCAGAAGTCAAGGGGACATGAGAACACAGTGGAAGGGGAGAGTGTTTTCCCCTGTGAAAATATTCTCTTATTTGTTGTATGTATCTATTTTTTAGTATTCTGTGTAAACTAGTTTAAAAACAACTATGAAATACATGGAGATGGATAAAAATCATTCAACCAGGGTATAAAGCAAACATGAAACTCTTTTCCCATGCGGGGCACACCAAATGCACACTCCTGAGCTTCACTGCTGAGCTTCCCAGAGAGCTTGCAGATATGCCTCAGGCCATTGCTCCCTCAGCTCAGGGGGCAGCCAGGACCCCCAAATTGTCACTTTTTTCAGGACACCTGACTAGGGTGAGGCCTGAAGCAGGACACAGGAAGCAGCTTTGGAGGCTGGAAAGGAGCAAAGGCTTGTGGCTTGTGCAGTGGCCCCCCATTTTTATCTCCATGTATATTATTATTTAAAAATTTTGGACACATGAGTGTAATTACCTGCTAGATCATCCACATGGAGATATGTGGTAGATACATGGAAACAAGGGTCACAAACTTAAAAGAGATGCAGGCATTTTCAGACCCATTTAGGTTTTGGCATTTACTAGGCTGGGGTATTTTGTAAGATTTGACATTACTTTTTACTTACCACAGTGAACAAAACAACACATTAAAACTCACTTCCAGAATTACCCAAAATATTTTTAACATGAGTTATTTTTGTCATGTTTCTTTCACTGTCAAATTTTCGACAAATTTACCCAAAATACCAAATTCTCACTATAGAACTTAGTTTATATTTATATAACAGAGTGCTCTAAATTTGATGTTCACAAGGATACCTTCCTCTAAGCCCTAATGGTTTGTATCTTCTTTTAAACTTACTTGTCATATATTCTGGAGAAAAAAATATTGATGAAGTACTTATAAATTCTTCCTCATTTCTGTTATCGTGGAGCAAATCCATCTTGTAACCAGCAGTGGCAAATCTACTGAGTAAGGGTTTCTTGTTCTCTTCAGACATGACCAACGGCACCTTTCAAAGTGACAGCTGGCTGTGGTTGCTTCACGGCTTTATAACGAGTGTAGCTGCTGCAAGCTGTTCTTTGAGCTCAACATTTTGACTAGTGTCTGAAGGTCTTTTTTCTCCTGTACCTACTTCACCATTTTGCTTTTGCTTTTAATCTTCATTTGGGAAGGTTCTCATTCACAAAACCATTTTGGAGACCACCTTCAGGACCCAATATCAAGTGATTGAGATTCATATGCAATCATATTTTATTTTAAAGAAAGTTATTGTTATTATATTATGGTTGTCCCAATTTTACCCATTTTACCCCTATGTCCTCCTTTCCCTAGTCCACCCTCCACTCCTATAGTCAACCCCCACACTGTTGTCCATGTCCATGGGTCATTCACACATGTTCTTTGTCTAGTCCCTTCTCCTTCTTTCCACCATTATCCCCCTCCCCACTCCCCTCTTGTCGCCATCATTCTGTTCCATGTTTCCATGCCTCTGGTTCTATTTTGCTTGTTAGCTTATTTTGTTCATTAGATTCCTCTTATAGGTGAGACCATATGGTATTTGCTTTTCACCAACTGGCCTATTTCACTTAGCATAATTTTCTCCAGTTCCATCCATGCCGCAACCTTGAAGGTAATTTTCCAAATATGTCCTTTTGTCAAGTTCACTATCTATGTGTTTAAACTTTTGTGAAATTCCAGTTTTCTTTTGTTGACGATGCTGGTTTTTCTGAAAGGTTCTGATTGTTTCCTTCATTTTCCATTTTAACACGTTTTATCACACTGTAACAGGATTGAATAAAGGTCTTGTTTTCCTTAATTGTGCTCTAAGTGTTGCACTCATAGGTTGTTTTCTTGATTATTTGTATCGGAAGATGATGGACTGGAACAGACCTGTGGAGTGTGGGGTAAAGTCACAGCCCAGTCCAATGGACTTTTCATCTTGAAAATAAAATCTTGGTTTACCTCAAGGAAAGGGAACTCTGTACTCTGGAGCCACAGCTGACCCTGGGGAAGTCCGGCTGCCTGACATCCATTTCCCTCCAGTATCCCCTGACTACAGAAAGTGTGGGCAGCGGCCAGGTCCTGAGAAGTCATATCCCAGATGCAAGTGACATCCATGTACCTCAGTGTTCCAGGGCTGCCATGACAAATCATTGCAAACTAGGTGGCTTAAAATAGTGATTTATTCTCTCACATTTCTGGAGGCCAGAAGTCTGAAGTCAATGTATTGCCTGGGTGGTTCTTTCTGGTGGCTCTGAGGGAGAATACATTCCCTGCCTTCCTCTGAGCTACAGGTGGTGGCCCTCAATCCTTGGCATCTCTTGGTTTATAGGTACCTCACTCCAACCACTGCCTCTACATTCACATCACATTCTTCTTTGTGTCCCTATGTCTTCTCCTTTTCTGTCTCTTTGAAGGAAACTCAATTGGATTTTGGTCCCATCTTAATCTAGGATGATCTGATCTTGAACTTTATATCTCCATAGAACATTACTTCAAGTAAAATCACCTTCTCATGTTCTAGGTGGACATGAATTTTAAGAGGACACTATTCAACCTAATACACCAAATACATAGTTCTGTCTACTTGGGGCTGATGCATCGTTTTTGAGGCATCCAGACAACTTGGAGGGTGACTGCTTTAACAAGGCACATGTACTTTTACAAATTAGAGGTTATTTAGCCTGTGAAATAAATGGTATGGAAATGTTAAGTTGGCAATCCATTCACATTGTCAAGACAATTTTAACATTACAGTTATCAATGAAAGAAAAGGAAAAGCTATTCCATTAAAAATAGGCTCTCACCTATGTGACAATCTTTCCATGGTTGTAAAATTCTTTTTTTTGTGTATTAGTGCAATAAAGTTGTTCATCAATGGTGGCCATCAAAAATTATATTAAATCATTTTTAAAATGTCTTGGTTAGGAATTACATACAGCCATTTCAAGTGTAAAATCACATATGTATTAAAATTATATTAGTTGCAGCAAACTTACAAATACATTAAATATTTGAAAGCAAATTTTGAAGCTTAAGTTCAATATTTAATATCTTTCCAAATACTGTATAGATTTTAGTTAATTTTGAAACATAGAAGAAATCATGGTTTTTTGGTACCAGTTTGCGCATAGATGCTCCTGAATCCCTTCCAGTTCACCACAGAGTGCAGGGCCATGTTTTTGCTGTGAACCATAACTTGAAAAGCTGTAACATGCCTGAAAGACCTCTCCATGCACAAACAAATGCATTTTTGTTTATGTGTATACATGTATGTAATCACACATTTATACTGTAGGTAACTGTGTAACTGTAAAAATGTGTGAGAAATACGTAAAACCACATTTTAAAATATATTTATTGTAAAATTTAAAAAATTATATAATTTTACATAAGTGGAGTAGTAGTACACATATAGTACAAAAACTGGCTTTTTTCTTTAAAGACACAGTTTACTCTTCTTACAAGTATTCATAGTGCTACGTCATTTTGAAAAATTGCTGCAGAGTATTCCACTTAGTATGGCTATGTTGATGACCTGTAATTTATTTTATCAGTTTCCTAGTAATAACAGCTGGATTGTCAGACTTGTTTTATTTTTCCTATCACCAATAATGTTATAATTCATATTAGCAGAATAAATTTCTAAAAGTGGAATTGTGGTGTCCAAGGCCATGTGATTTAAATTTTTGATACATATTCTGAAATTATTATCATACTTTAGCACCCATTTATTCTCTAACTTGCAGTTTAAGAGGTAGCCTGTTTTCCTACACAATTTGCAATAGCCTTTTGAATTGTCAGTCAGAGAGCTGGAAAGTGCAATCCTCTTTATGGGTGAGAAAATAAATGGGAGATAGGAGAAACTAGATTGTTCATACTAAATAATTTTATCATGGTCATTTGTAAGATAAAACATAAAAACTGAAAAGCAATTTAGCTCTTAACTATTCCATGAGGCAGTAAAAAATGGGAAATTATGATCAATAATTTTGGTAGGTAAACCAACTTTGCCTTCACTTTGAGAGTGTTTTATCTAATACCATAGCGAACACTGACAATGAACTGGTGTCTGTCACCCTCAAAGGGAAAACTGCAGCCCACAGATCCTGGGAGTGAGAACTAGCAGGCCAGGAGTACAGGCTTCTATATCATGGGTCTTTATGAACAGGGGTATCCAATCTGCAGCCCACGGGCCGCATGCGACTCAGGATGGCTATGAATGCGACCTGACACAAAATTGTAAATGAACTTAAAATATTATGAGATGTTTTTGTGATTGTGTGTCACAATGTATTTAATGTAGGGCCCAAGACAACTCTCTTTCCAATTTGTCCTGGAGAGGCCAAAAATTCGGACACCCCTGATGGTGTGATTTGGGGCAAATCATTGAACCATCTAGTCTTTCTGTATATATTTTCTCATGTTTATAAAGAAAAAAGTTAGGACCTCAACACTTTAAAAATATTATGAACCTAGAAATGTCTAAATGCAATCAATATTGCCATTGATGAGGATTTCCAAAATAAACCCTTCTGATTTTAATTCTCCAGTAGGTGGCGATATTAAAACATTCAAAACAGTTGCTGATCTAGTAACTGACAGCAACTCTCCAGAATTTTTTAGAAATAGTCTTTGACATTATAGTAACATTTAATGTTATACAAAGAGTACATTTATAAAATGTATTATGTTATATTCAACATATTCACTTAGGATATTGATTGTTAATTTTTGTGTGTATAAAAATCACATTTCAAATCCAATTACTTCAGATGACATGATTTTCAATCTCATAGTTTCTTTGATTCAGTTAATTTCATAAACAGTTTTGTTTTTAACTAGAGACTAAGAGTAGATATAAATTAAACTTTGTTTAATTAAAACATTAAAAACACTGCAATAAGATAGTTGAAGGGGAGCCTCAAATAAAGTCTCTGGATATCTTGTTAGAAAGTCAACTTTTACTACATGTGTAATTATACAGAAAACTCAGGACACCAACCAAAAAATTGGAAGTTCACAAAGTTGCAAGAGTTAATGTGATCTTCCAAAAATCAATTGCATGCTAACATTAATGACATGGAATTAGAAAATGGAGAGATAAATACAATAATTTAGTAATAAAAGTCTTGCATACATAAGTAGTGATTTATCTTGGAGCATAAAATATATATTAACAAAATATAAAAACAGCAGGAAAAATTAGGGAAGACACAATTACAGAGATTAAATATAGTAAACATAAAAATACTGTCTATGTCATGCATAGATGACATGTACACACACATTAAAAGATTATATGAAACATTTTATACAAATTGACAAGAGTAAAAATCTGGAAGAAACAGGAAGCTAGTACATAAAACAATTTTTTTAGGATAGTAATAATGGGAAGAAGGCCCGGGCAGAAGGTGAGGCTGAGGCGGTGGAGATAGGGAAAGGAGCGGGCTGTGAGTGACAGCGAGGCACGGTGACACATCAGGCGGTGCTGTTCCTCATACACCTCGCTGTGGTGAATGACCACAGGGTGGTGGTGCAGCAGGGGAGCGCAGCAGCGGCAGGGTTGGGAAGGGAGTTGGGGGGGTGGGCGGTAGAGATCCTGGGTCATATTCTCAGCCTGAAGCTCAAGCCGCAAACGGGCAATGGAACCCTGCGATCCGACTCCACTTCCCTCTGCTCCTTCCGAGAGATGTGGTATGGTGTGTTTCCGTGGGTGCTGGTGTCCTCTCTCCTTGTTCATGTCCACGCTGAACTTCTGACCTGTTTACCCTCAGACGTCACAAATACGGTGCAGCGGTTGCTGGAGTGTGCTGAGCAGCAGCAGGAAAAGAAATGATACCGTTTGAAGCCCTCTCCTTGGGCCTGGGACAGATGTTTTGTGTGATGGTGGTCTCGTTTTTACAGGCTTTATTTACTCTATAGCGTACACCCTTATGCTATGATGTGGAACCTAAGGTTTATAGAATCATCGAAAATAATACAATATGAAATGTAGTGTTTTCTCAGTTCTTCAAATGGAAGCAACTTGGGTGAAAAAGTACGTGAAGAAAGCCTCTCAGCCTTTCCGAAGCTCCAGGAATTGAAAATCGTTTTTTGGACTCCTGTTGTTCGCAACCAAAATAGATCAGGTTTTGTTTTGCTCTGTTTTGGTACTTAATTTAAGCAGTTTTACAGGCGCACATTTACCCCAAGCCAGGTCGCCGACACTTCTGGGTTAGCAGTCTCTGCCCTGAAATTTACAGACGTCTGTGAGATAGTGCTGTGTTGCACATTTCAGAAAAACTATGGAAAATATTGGTTTATTTCAAAATACTGGTTTATTTCTGAGGAGAGTATACTGAACAAAAAAAGTTATTTAATTTAATCTTGATTAAAACTTGATAGACTCTTCTTTGGCTACATCTTCCTGATAGTAAGTGCTAAATAGGTAATGTTCGAGCATGGATTTGTGAACAAATTTGGTGAAATAAAACAGGAAAAAAAATCTATAAAAAAGATAATGATAATTAACTTACTCTATGCTTTACAATTCCCAAATGCTTTACAAAACTTTGTAGAAATGACATAACTGGAGAACAATGTTCAGAAGATCATTAAAATAGAAAAAAAATCATTTTAGAATGGATTATTATGATAAAGATGTTTTACTGTCAAAATGTAGCATGTTTACAGATTCTTATATGAAATATCTGTGTTAATGTAGAAACACTTCTATAAGAATTGACACTAATGAATGCTACAAAATGCATAAACAAATGTTATTAATGTACAGGTTAGAAGATTTAAGTAGGGCTATTTGGTGTTACTTAGAAAAATCTTGACATTTTGCTTTATCTTAAAAAACCAAAAAGATTCAGGTTAGGAAGGAGGCATCACTTACAGAAAGGATTGTCACACATTGTTTCTTTGGCAAGATATGTAACTTGCTGTAAAAATTTTAAATAGGACAGACAATACTCTGAGTTGATTTAGGAGGTGTTTGAATGAAGGATAGGGTATGAGCTCAGAGAGACTGCAAATTCCAATTTTCTTTTTTTTAAAGAAAGAATAAATTCTAGCTATCAAAAATCTTCCTATCTGAATACAGAAACCTAATAGACTAGGATATGTGATAGCTAAACTCTCATACTCAGGTCCCAGGAAAAAAAGTAGAGTGAGATAAGAGGGGACACTTATTTGTTATTACAGCTTAAGCAAAATTGAAAGGAGAAAGGAGCCTAAGAAAACCAGTCTCATTTTGTCAAGTGCAGAGAGTGCCACGTGGGCACAAAAGCATTCCTCTGTCTCCTAGGCACTCAGCTAGACCATTTACCTCAGCCTGCCTTAAAGGTAGGTGTGGCCACTTAGATGTGAGTTCAGACTTCCAAACCTGACCCATAAAAATTCCCTCAGACTCTTGTCCTTCTCCCAGCCAAGTGTGGCGGAAGGAATTGGCCAAGGACTCCATGGCCAAGCAGACGGTAGAGCCACACGTGGAGAGAGCTTGTCCCTTGGCTGATTCTTAACTGAAACATTTGTATTCAACTTTGCATGAATGAAAAAATAAACTTTTACCGTGAGATTGTGGGATTTGTTTTACAGCAACTAGTGCTACTTATTCTAATAGTTTGTGTTATGAATTTTAAATTTTTTTATCAAATTACACTTTTTTAGTTGAAATTAATTCATAATGATATTTTACTATCATTATGCTACTTTCTTTGCTTAACATTTCTGTGAACTTATTTTTATATGTAAAGGATGTTGACATGTTAGCAATCTTTAGCAGACTATTCCCATATATTTCATGTTATTGATATCCTCTTGTGTTACTTATCCACTCTCAACTGCTTGACATTAGGTTTCCAATTTTTCACCATAAGTTATGCTACTGAGTATCTCTACCAATTATTTTGGGGACTTGACTGAAAATGAAAATATCTGGTCAAGTAAATGAATGGTTGAAAAGGATAAATGCGGTCAGTGGCTATTACACACTCTATGAATTCCTAAAAATCACTGAGTTCTGCAAAATTGTGCATGATCCACAGAAGGAAAAAAATGGTAAGTTGGATATATTTGAAACCAAAAACTTCTGCTCTATGAAAGACACTATTTAGAGAATTAAAATCTATTTACATAGATTTTTCTTAAAAAACATATATTTGGTAGAGAACTAGTCTCTAAAATATACAAAGATTTCTTAAAATGCATCAGTAAAATAAGAAACAACCCAATTAAAAAGTGTGCAGCCCTGGCTGGTGTGGCTCAGTGGATTGAGAGCTGCCCTGCAAACCAAAGGGTTGCAGGTTCCATTCCCAGTCTGGGTTTCAGGCCAGGTCCCCATTGGGGGGCATGTGAGAGGCAACAACACATTGAAGTTTCTCTCTTTTTCTCTCTTCCTTTCCCTCTCTATAAATAAGTAAATAAAATCTTTTAAAAAAGTGTGCAAAAGATCTGAACAGGCACCTCACCAAAGAAGATATACACATGACAAAGAAGCATACGAAAAGTGCTCAACATGATGTCATTAGGGAACTGCAATGGAAAAAATTACAATACCGCACAACTATTAGAATGCCTAAAATCCAAAATGCTGACAACATCCAGTGCTGGCATGGATGTGGAGCAACAGGAACCCTCACTCACTGCTCATGGGAATGCAAAATGGTAAAGCACTTTGGAAGATACTTTGGCAGTTTCCCCCAAAACCAAGCATACTGTTACCATGTGATCCAGCAATCATGCTCCTTGAGTTGAAAAGTTAGTTGCACTCAAATGAGTTGACAATCTATGTTCACACAAAAATCTGCACACAATTGTTTATAGCAGTTTCATTCATAATTGCCAAAACTTGAGATTCACCAAGATGTCCTTCAGTAGGTGATGGATAAGCAAACTATACATCCATGCAATGGGAAATTTATTCATCAATGAAATAAAATGAGCTATCAAGTCACAAAAATGCGTAGAACTTTAAATGCGTATTACTAAGTGGCATAAGTTGATTTGGAAAAGCTACATACTATATGATTCCACCTACGTGACAATCTATAAAAGGAAAAACTATGGAGACAGTGGAAAGATTAGTAGTTTCCAGGTGTTGGGGAGAGGGAAGGAAGAATAGACAGAATACATTTGGTCAGAATCCATAGAGTGTACAACACAGAGTGAACAATGGACTTCAGTTAATCATGTATCAATATCAGATAGTCAAATGTAACAAATGTATTACACTTTTGCAGGATATTAATAACGGGAAACTGTTTGGGAACTCTCTGCTACATTTTTCTTTAAGACTAAAACTGCTCTAAAAAGGTATTAATTGAAAAAACAAACTAAATTATAAATGAACAAATACCACAAGACAAAAATGGGGTCAGGGATACCACACTCACAACATACAATGATTTGACACACAATGACCAGAAAAAATTCTATTTTAAGAATACTTTAGTTAAGATCAAAATTTATAAAAACTAAAATTGTCAATGTTGGTGTGACAAAGAAGAAACTGTTCTACTTAATTACTGCTGCTCATCATTATGAATAATGTGTCTACATGGTAAGGGATGTGGGTGTGCGTGGCTCACACCCATGGTGCACTGAGGGAGCCAGTAGATATCTGGGGGTGTGAGGGTGTTGTGCATTCCTTCCTGCCTCAGCTGGGTGCAGTGTTCCTAGCTTTTGTTGCAAACAAAATCAAGAATAAGGAAATGGGAATTTTTTAAAAAAGATTTTATTTATTTATTTTTAGAGAGGGAAGGGAGGGAGATAGAGAGAGAGAGAAACATCAATGTGCAGTTGCTGGGGGTCATGGCCTGCAACCCAAGGATGTACCTTGACTGGGAATCAAACCTGTGACACTTTGGTTCGCAGCCTGTGCTCAATCCACTGAGCTACGCCAGCCAGGGCATAGGAAATGGGAAATTTATGGTATGCTCAAGTTGTTCTCAAATTAATTAATTGCACTAGAAAACAATTTATTCTCAAAGGGAGAGTTATCACAAAGCTGACTAGAAATAAAACTTTTATTTAAAAACAAAACAGCAGTCTTCTGCTCCACATTTCTCCCCCACAAGTCCCGTCTCCAGTCAGGACTTCCAACTCTTTTTGTCCATCTCCTCAGGTAGTTAGGTCCATACATATTTTTGAGTGCTTCAATCGCTATTTCTATTTCTTAATTGTTGTTTAAGTACAATTGTTTCCATTTTTACCCCACCATTCCCCCCTCAGCCTATCCACCCTTACTTCCCACCCTCAAACCTCCCCCTTCGGCTCTGTCCATGTGACCTTTATACATGTTCCTTGATGGCCTTTCCCCTGTTATCCCTCCCTCCTCCTCTCCGATACCTATCAGTTTGTTTTTTATTTCAATGTTTCTGGTTGTATTTTGCTTGCCAATCAACAAAACAAACAAGCAAGCAAAATACAACCAGAGAAATTGCTATTTCTTTAGTTACAATGTTACAAAGTAACTACTGCATCCACTTAACTTTCATAACTCTTATGCTGTCTCTCACACTCTGCTCATTACCTGGTGGACACTACCTTACTATGGCTTTGTAAGTATTGTTTCACATTAAGTCAAGTAGTTTACAGCGAATGTCTTTCCTTCCCTGCAGGTTTTTTTTTCCTTTAACATTTGACTCTTATTAACAGTATTTATTATGGCTGCTTTCACAGCTGTATAGTGGTAACTGAATTTTGATTTATATTTCTTTTCTAATTCCAGTGAAATGTGAGCATTGACATTATTTATATCTGTTCTTTATATATTCAGAATTTGAAACTTTCATTAGTTATGTTGTCAGTTTGGAATTTCATTGCTTTTTTTTAAAAACATTTATCCATGTCATTTTACAAATGTGTTTTCTATTTTTTCTGACATATATAGTTTTGAGTATGTGTTTTACGCTTTCATTTATTATGGTGTATGATGTGACATTTGGATCTAATTTATTTCTTCTTCATAACAATATCCAATACTCCAGACATTTCATTGCCAGTAATTTTTCTCTCATTGGCCTTGCTATATTTGTTAGTGCAGCTAATGGTTCATGTCATCTATTCTCTCAAGGCCTGCCTTATTCTCATAGAAACTGGTGCTTCTTCTCGAATGTCTACACTGGGATTCTCTTTGTGTCCTGTTGAACTTCATTCCTTGAGTATTGTTTTAGTATTGCTGGCTCTAGTTCCTCTAATATCTCTATTACTTGATGGTTGGATTGCTCCATCTCTCTCTCTCTCTCTCTCTCTCTCACACACACACACACACACACACACACACACACACACACACACACACAGAGTCATATCTGCTTTTGTCATTCAGCTGAAAGTTCACTTGGTTGTGCTAGTATACCTTAAACACTATTCTAAATACTACCAATCAGAGGATCTTCACTCATTTCCTAATCTTTTACTCTTTTTTGATCTTTTTATGACAGGAAGGCAAAGATTTTAATGTAATCTTGGTTTGCTTTTTAAGTAGTCATGGTTTGATAAAACATTTAGATTTTATTCCTTTTAATTGTATTTAGCTCAGAATAAGCACTATGAGTATTAATTCAAAATCTGTTCAGAAGTATGGCTACTGTGTGTTATTGAATTAGGTTTTCATTTGGTCCTTGCAAAATAAATGGGAGATGTTGAAGTCATGTGAGTAGAGTGGTTTGTTAATTGATTTTTAATGAATCATATTTATAGATTGTGGGTATTAACCTCTTATCAGATGTATTGGTGAATATTTTTTCCCATTTAGTGAGTTGTCTGTTTATTTTGTTGATGGTTTCCTTTGCTATACAAAAACTTTTTAGTTTGATGTAGTCCAATTAATTTATTTTTTATTTTATTTCCTTTGCATGAGGAGATATATCAGAAAAAATATTGCAATGAGCAGTGTCCAAGAGTTTACTGCCTATGTTTTCTTCTAGGATTTTTATGATTTCAAATATAAAATTTAAGTCTTTAATCCCTTTTGAGTTTATTCTTGTGTGTGGTGTTAAAAGGTGGTGTTCTATGATTCGATTCCCAGTCAGCACACAAGCCTGGGCTGTGGTCCAGGTCACCAGTAAGGGCACACTTGAGAGGCAACCACACATTGATGTTTCTCTCCTTCTCTTTCTCCCTTCCCTTTCCCTCTCTCTAAAAATAATGAATAAAAAATGTTTAAAAAGAAAGGTGGCCTAGTTTTATGTTTCTGCATGTATCTATCTAATTTCCCCAACACCATTTATTGAATGAGCTAGCTTTAGTCCATTGTATGTGCTTGTTTCCTCTGTCAAATATTAATGGACTATAAAGGCATGGGTTTATTTCTGGACTCTATTCTGTTCCATTGATCTGTGTGTCTGTTGTTATGCCAGTGCTATACTGTTTTGATTTCTATGGCCTTACAGTATAGTTTTATATTAGGTAGAATGATTCCTCCAACGTGTTCTTTCCTCAAGATCTCTGTTGCTATTTGGGATCTTTTGAGGTTTCATATAAATTTTTGAAATATATGTTCTAGTTCTGTGAAATAAGTCATTGGGATCTTGATAGGAATTGCATTGGATGTATAGATTGCTTTGGGTAACATGGGTATTTTAATATTGTTATTCTTTCTGTCCATGACTGCAGTATGTGCTTTCACTTATTTCTCTCTTCTTCACTTTTTTTCTTCAGTGTCTTATATAATTTTTCAAGTAAAGGTCTTTTACATCCTTGGTTAAATTTATTCTTAGGTATTTTATTCTTCCTGAGCCAATTGTGAATGGGATTGTTTTCTTAATTTCCCTTTCTGTTCATTATTGGCATATAAAAATGCAACTGATTTCTGGACATTAATTTTGTCTCCTACTTTACTGATTTCATTTATTAGTTCTATTAGTTTCTTGGTGGAATATTTAGGGTTTTCTATATACAGTATCATGTCATCTGCAAATAATGGCAGTTTTACTTCTTCCTTTCCAATTTGGATGCTTTTTGTTTCTTCTTGTCTGATTTCTATGGCTAGGACTTCTAGCACTATGTTGAATAAAAGTGGTGAAAGCAGATATCCCTGTTTTGTTCCTGATCTTAAGGGGAATGTTTGTAGTTTTTGACTACTGAGTATGGTGTTAGCTGTGGGTTTGTCATATATGGCTTTTTTTAATGTTTGGATATGTTCTCTCTATTTCCACTTAGCTGAGATTTTTTATCATAAATGGGTGCTGGATTTTATCAGATACTTTTTCTGCATCTATTGATATGATCATGTGTTTTTTTTCCCTTCATTTTTTAATGTGGTGTATTACATACATTGATTTGATTTGTGAATGTTGTACCAACCTTGCATCCCAAGAATAAATACCACTTGATCATGGTGTATGACCTTTATGATGTATTGCTGTACTTGGCTTGCTAATATTTTGTGGAGGATTTTAGCATCTCTGTTCATCAAGGATATTGGACTGTAATTTTCTTTTTTTGTGGTGTCTTTATCTGGTTTTGAAATTAGGATAATGCTGGCCTGGATAATGAACTTGGGAGGTTTCCCTTGTCTTAAATTTTTTTGTAATAGTTTGAGAAGGAAAGTTGTTAGTTCTCAGAATGTTTGGTTAAATTCACCTGTGAAGCCATCTGGTCCAGGGCTTTAGTTTGGGGGGAATTTTGATTAATGCTTCAATTCACTAGGTGTAATATGTCTATTCAGATCCTCTGATTCTTCTTGATTTAGTTTGGAAGATATTATATTTCTAGGAATTTATCCATTTTGTCCAGGTTATCCAATTTGTTGGCATATAGTGGTTTGTAATATTTTCTAACAATCCTTTGTATTTCTTTGGTGTCAGTTGTTAGTTCTCTTCTTTCATTTCTGATTTTATTTAGGTGATTCCTCTCTCTTTTTTCTTGATGAGTCTTGTTAAAGGTTTGTCAATCTTGTTTATGTTTTCAAAGATCCAAATTTTACTCTTTGTGACAGTATGGATGGACCTGGAGAACATTGTGCTAAGTAAAATAAGCCATTCAGAGAAAGACAAATACCATATGATCTCACTCATTTGTGGAATTTAATGAACAAACTGAACTAACAAGCAAAATGGAGACAGAGTCATAGTTGGAGAGCAGACTGACAGTTCTGGGGGCTTGTTGAGGAGGGGAGGGACGGAGGGAAAAAGAAAAAGGACTCATGGGCACAGACAACAGTGTGGTAATTGAGGGGGCAAGGAGAGTATCAGGGGAATAAATGTTAATGGAAAAAAATACAATATAAATAAACTGTTAAAAAATAAAGAGACATATTTTTGATCAAGGAATTTACCCAAGGGCAAACACTAGAATGTAAAGGATTGCTTTTGACTAACAATTCTGAGGGTCACTTATGTCTCCCCCTTCTTGGAAATATTTACTGACCTCCTTGGCTCAAAGTAATCTTTCTGAGGCACTTCAGAAAGTTTATTATTTCTGTCACTTCATGGTCATTTATATTCTGCCTCTGAAGTTGTCATTTTTCTATGTGTTAGTCTTTTTGGTCTAATTAAGCAATAAGCTCCTTGAAGTTGGGTCCCTAATAAGTTCCTTCTCTTGCATGTTTTATGGTGTCTATATCAATTCTTCACCAAAAGTAGTAGCTCAAAAATATTGGCTGTAACTTAGTCAATAACTTTTGATCATAGAATCCCACAGTGTAAAATTTTTAACAATAAACTGTACTTTTTTGAGTCCTCAGATACACACACATGCATCTAGACACACATCTTTTTTTTTGTTTTCATGTCAGATTTCTTTGCTGACACATTAGATTTTGTGACTCCCTGTTTTGCCAGCTCATATGTGACACAATATTGCTAACTACAGTCTAAATGGAAGTCTCAGAGGGTCACGAATGGCATGCATTAGCCTCACAGCTCTCTTACCTTTTTGTTTTGCAGGATTGCACTTGTAGGGATGTTTCTTCTCATAGCAAGACACACAGGAAGTTCAAAAATACATCTGTAAATGCACTTCTCAGAAAATGTTTTGGCATATAGGATTACTGATTGGAAGCAGACGGCTCTACTGACTTCAAGAATATCCTGATTAGATGTTGTTATTTCCTTTGTGGCTTAAATAACCATATATTAATCTGAATTTGAAACCATTGGTTCCAACCTCTTTTTAAATTTCTAGAAATTGCTAACCACTAGCTTAGTAACAAGGATAAAGCTAAATTCATCATTCTGTTTTTCAAGATTGCAGAATAAATGAAACTTCAGAAACAGAAGATAAATTTAGCTCACATTACACCGACTGACAATGTTCAACTCAGTGGTATCAGCAAAAAATACACAGGTAGTAAAGATGACAAAGCAAAGTTCTGATTGAATGCATGACTTACCAACAGAGAAAAACTGCGGGGTCAGACAACAGCCTCATAAGAATTCGGAGTAGGATTACTTTTATAGGGAGTCTCTATTCATTCTTGTTTAAAAAATGAAGATCTGTTAGCTTTAAAAACCTAATTGTTAAGCAAGGTCTTTGATATTCTGAAAGATCTTATCATGATGTCTCAAAAAATAGATTCTTCTAAGACCATTTTGTAAGGCAATTTTATAACTTCATTGAAATTGACAGCCTGCACTTACTGTGAAGTGTGTGTTTTAATGAATTAAATCATTCTAAGTTGGATTCATAATCTTTAAAGTCTAATACTATGCCTTTAAAACAGCTGTTCCATTTGACCGAAAAAGGCAGCAATACTATTGTTAAGTGTTTCATATGTTTTAAATAAAGCAGGATTGTCTATTGTTTAGTAATTTATTCTTTTGATGGTGACGAGAAAAGAGAGCTGCCTGCTTCATTGCTAGAGAAATCTCAGGAAGCACTGAGTGGCTAATCGATTTTTAGGTCTGGGATATTGCCAACTTACAGGGTAGACTGTGTTGAATTTGAAATGCAAACACTGAAAATATTTTAATGGGAAGCATTATAATGACCCCATTCTCATAAAATGCTGCTTTCTCTCCATTCTCCAATAGCAGACCAATCCCTTCAGGCTTTATTTAGCCAAGTTCTCACTGGCAGCTGTGAAATGCTTCACAAAAGGGCAGAAGGACTGTAATTCATTTAAACAGAGTCATTTTGCACATATGTAAATGTGGCATGCATTTATTTTTGTCATGAGATGGCTGGTTAAGGAAATAGTGGAGAGATAAGAAGTAGGAATGGTGTAAAGCTGCATTTTGGCACTTCTATATGAGTCAGCATCTGTTTAGACCATATGAGAGGCTTAATCTTGGTGATGGTCATACATGGAGTGTAGAGGGGAATGCTTTCTTGTGGGTGAACAGAAACCAAGGGAAACTCGAACCACTAAGTACTTTAAATTTTTATAGAATGAGAGCAGTCTCGGATATCTGGAGTAAATGCACACAATTTACTGGAGAGGCTTGCACACAATTAAATGAAAGGGTTCAACATACATGTCTCTTGAGTGCCATTGAGAGCCACCATTCTTTTGTCCTTATCTGTGAGTTTGTTTTGCTTATTGCTTTTTGTTCTATATCCCATGTGTGAATGGAATCATATGGTTCTTGTCCCTTCTTGTCTGGTTTATTTTACTTAACATGATCCTTACTTAGCACCCATGTTGTCACAGATTGTAATATTTCATCTCTTTTATGGCTGAGTAGTATTCCATTATATAGGATAATGGAATGTAATGGATGATATACAAAATCACCTGTCAGAGGACACTTAGGTTGTTTCCATGTCTTGGCCATTATGATGTTGCCTCAAAAGGAAGGTGGGAAAATGATGGAGAGGGTGAAGAGGGTCAAATACATGGTGATGGAAGGAGACTAAACTTTGGGTGGGGAGCATCCAAAGGAGCAAGGATACAGATGTTGTATTATAAAATTGTGCTATTGTACCAGAATGTGTCATAGTGGTGCACTGGACCCTGCTCCTCTGTAGCTGAAATTTATACAATGTTATTAACCAATGTTACCAAATAAATTCAATTTTTTAAAAAATAGTATAGCACTGTGTTTGGTGCTGGGCATAAAGCTCCATCAAACAGAGCTTCCCTCATAAGGACCACAGGACAGATGCAGCCAGAACGCCATCCTCCAATTGCATATAAAATACTTTCTTCAAATTCATTACATATCACCTTTGAATAGTTTAATTTTAGCATGATAGTCCCTTCACTCTTGTTACAATTACCATTTTCTTAGTATCATTACTCTTTTTAAAAAGACTTTAATTTTTAATTTTTTTGTTTTTTCTTTATTGTTGTTCAAGTATAGTTGACTTTAGTACCATTAGTCTTATTTCTCCATTCCCACCTATTTTTATTAACTCCTTAGCTATATTCTAGTAACTGCATCACAGACTGCTGAGTCATG
The DNA here is from genome assembly GCF_019186645.2 of Phyllostomus hastatus. Lineage (NCBI taxonomy): Eukaryota > Metazoa > Chordata > Mammalia > Chiroptera > Phyllostomidae > Phyllostomus > Phyllostomus hastatus. The sequence continues at coordinate 4,534,557 of NW_025334017.1, read as the reverse complement.
AAGCTGGTAATTGTACAAAAGTGGGAGTGTTGTCCAAGAGATTATACACGGCACTGTGAAGTGAATGGTGCATTTGAGCAGATACATTTAAACCCAGATTGGTGCAAAAAAAGTGCTTTAGGCACAATGATTAATTACAAAAATTCTGGTTGTAAGAAAGGCTTACAATGTGGAGTTGAGGACCACCTATAAACTAGATCATTTTAATTTGTCCAATGTGGTAAGGTAGACATTAGAAATGTGTGTTGCATAGCTCATGGAATTGGGAAAGTTATTAAAAACAATAAAATCCATAATCTCATAGAATTTAACAACTGAATAATTTAATTGGTTGATGATTTAATAAAAAGGTGTGCAAATAGAACACACTAATAAAGTAAAATCACCTGATAATGAATTTTGAGGCTTTTCCACTTGGCATGAATTAAAAATTCTCAGCTCCACATAAGCATTTGGAAGTCAATATTTCTTATTGCAGAGGTGTCAAACTCATTTTCACTGGAGGCCACATCAGTCTTACAGTTGCCTTCAAAGGGCCGAATGTAATTTTAGGACTGTGTAAATGTAACTACTCCTTAACTAGGGGCAAGGAGATTGGCGCTACCGCTGGGTAGAAACAAGGTGCTAGGCTGGATTCCGTCCACAGGCCTTGTGTTTGCCACCTGTGTCCTATTGCCTGTCATTTAGTTTGGTGGTCCCCAAACTTCTGAGTATGGGATTTCTCATTTGCTAGTGGTGGTACCCTTGGCTCTTCAGTCTGTAGACACTACCTGGTATAGATATACTGGATCCGAGTGTTTTGTGTGCTAATTCCATGACCTGTGCACAATGAGAAGAGCAGTGGCCTGAGAGCCAGTGTGTCCTCCTCTTACTTTTTGACTGCAAAGTGAAACTGGATCTCCTCCATACATGTAGAGAAAATGCATGATTCAAGGAGAGACAATTTAGTGTCTAAGAATTACCTAGGTATTATCTGGAAAAGAAATAAGGGGAGAGTTCATTATTGTGTATAAGATAAAACATCTCAAGGCCTGAGTACTGAGTGCCCTTGCTTGTCTTGGAAGCTATCAATTTTTAAAGCTTCCATAAGATTTGACATAAATATGACAAGGGATTAAGAGATTTCCATTCTAAAAGGTTGTAAGTATAGTTAATAGTAATTTGTCCTACCCGCTCTCCTTTCATCTCTCTCCCCTTTGAATTTCTTAGCAGGGTCAGTTAAAAAATTAATGTGAATTTCCGTCTCCCTCCTTCCCTTTCTTCTTTCTGTAAACATGTATTAAGCACCCACTGGCTCCAGGGATTCTGGCTAGGGGCTTAGAGTAAAGGGGAGAAAAAGCAGAGTCAAGTGTATAAATAACCTAAACCTAAAAAAATTAGAGCAGTCTCTTTTCCTACCTCTTGGATTTAGAAAAAAACTTCTTCAATAAGTAACCATAAAGAAAAAAAAACTATCAAAACTAAGAACTTTCACAGAGCAATGTAATGATAACAACAATAAGAAGAATTGCTAGGCACTGATAAGCATGTATCAACCCAATCAGTAAGGTGGGTTCAATGATTGTTCCAGTCTCACAGATGGGAAATATGACATATACAGATGTTAAGTAACTTCCTTGAGGTTATGTGGTTAGTCCATGGCAGACACCATAAGCAAGGTTGAAAGACAAGAAACAGATGGACAAAGGGTATTTGTAGATTGTGCAGACAAGAATTAATTTTGCAGTCTGTATAAAAAAAACTCCTATAGTTCAATAAGAAAAGTACTGGCTGATTCAAAAAGGAGCAAAGCAATTTAAAGTCAAGGAAACACAAATGTCTACTATGCATATGAAAATATGCTCAACATCACTGACTAGGAGAAAAATGCAAATGAGACAAATTAAGATGGCAGTTTTTATCTGTCAAGTAGGCATAAAGGAACAGATGTGACAGTCTCAAGCTTTTTTAAAGATATTTTAAGGCCATATATTAATATGCCGTCAGGTGGGAGTAGATTTTGGTTGCATCCAGACAAAAATGAAAAGAAGCATACCCTAATATTTCATAATTTTACTTCAGGAAGTGTATATCCAGTGCTGTGCCGGTAAAGGTTTAATAAGTGGCTTTCCGGTTGGGGCACAGGGAGTTTGATTTGTAGGTTTGCCATTTTCCATGGTGTAAATGCTTCTGCTGTGGTCATGACAGAAGGCAGAGTAGGAAAGATGTGCATCATTGGCTCTCAGGAATCACTGGCGCTGGGCCCAGTGCACCGTGAGGACACATTCTGGAGCAAGAGCACAAGATACATGAGTAAGCATATTCACTGAAGATCATCGGTAGCAGAAAAAAATCTAAAGCAAACTCAATACCCAACAGTAGATGAATAATTATATGAATTGTGAGCATTTGTGATAAAATCGTATTACAGTCAAAAGCTGAGTTGCAATATTTCTACATATATTACTATAGAATTGTGTCTACTCATATTGGGATAGTTCTCAAAACATAATGTGGAGTGATACAAATAAATCACCTGATAATATTGTCACATCATTCTATAGTATAAAAACATACAATATAATAACAGATATTTTGAATTATTTCTGTATATTGAAGTGGAAAATGGACTAGATGGATATACATCAGAGTTATACTTGCCTTTGGAGTGTGGTAGGAGATAATCATATGGGGGGAAGGTGTGATACTGATTAAAGGCTGTATTAGTAGTATCCGTAGTGTTACTTCTTTTCTGACAGCGTGCACCATTAGCTTCTTTGCATAGTGTATGGAAAAACTCTAAAAAAGATTCCTATATCTCTAATTTATGAATTTGTCAGTTGACAATGCATTGTTCTTAATAGCAACTTTTCTGGAACCAAAAGAACATTATCACATTAAAAACACGTATCAATGGTAAGACTTATCTCAACGTCAGAAACATTAAAATGCTTACTTAAGTGTGCTCCAAATGAAGGAGTATGGTAATTCAGCTGGCTGAGAGGGTGTAGCAGCTGCCAGGCATAGCATTTCATTCCTTTCTGGTAATAGATATATGGTTTAATAACACAAAATTACTAATATATCTAGAGGTATATTAACCATTCAATATTTCAATAGAATAGAATAGAATAGAATAGAATAGAATAGAATAGAATAGAATTAATATAAATATCAAGGATTGTGTGTACTCAGGACCTGTGCTTGACATGAACCTTTCTGTTAGAGTTTTCCAGAAACTGCCAATCTCAACCACTTGGAAACTTGGCAGCGACACAGAGGTAAGCAAAAATGCCTCTTAGTGGCAAATTCCGAAGGCTTTGTCATAGGAGATGTGCCTTTCCCAATACAATTTCATTGAAAGTGAGGGAGAAGATGGGAAACAGCCCCGAGGAGAAATGATTGCCTGTGACGGAGATGAGGAACAACTGCCGCCTGAGACCGTGAAAGCCAGCAGCCAGGCCATTTAGCGTAAATGCAAACTGTGCTCCACGTTGCAACGACTCTGGAAGTCCTTGAAGTATAAACTCTTTTTATGCATTTGTTTCCTGTTCTCTTGTTTCACCAAACACAGACAACACAATAACCAAGGTTTTTAATCTTGCCTCAGGCTCATCAAGAAAATGCAAATTTTTCTTCAGAATGCTTAGAGATGCAAGATTTAGAAATATTTTTCTAAAGTCTTGCCTTATTGTGGAACGCTCTCTGAAAATGCCAGGGAAATGAGACATTACTTTATTCAAAAAAAGAGTTCATATTTATACATAGTCTATGCTGTCCTGCATCATTCTGAGAAGTAAGCATTTTTTTAAGCAAGTGATGTATCGTTTTTCCATAAGATATCAGTTTGTTCAAAGAGTTTTAATTTTAGTCTTGTCATATTGTTTTCAGTTAGGGGATGATGGAATTGTCAGCCCCTAACTGGTGAAATGCCAGGGCCACAAAAGTCTTGAAAAGACTTGCTTTCTTGTCTGTGCAGAGTCCACTTCTGGCAATGAAGTCCAGGTTTCCCCAAGCTCCCTGTTGCCACATTCTCATGTCAAATGACATGAGGCCATGCAGACTTTTTTCAGAGTAGGAAGTCTATTTGTTGTTGTCTGAGAAATGGTGTCAACAGGGGTTCCCATTTATGCCGATATCCAGGAAATTGAATCTTTTGTCAAGAGTTCACGGTGCTGGTTCCTGAGTGGACCTTTCCCTCTTTGGAAAAGCTGGGAAGTGACCATAACAAAATCAAATGCAAAATCCTGAAATTAAAACAATCCCCTATGTTGTCATTGACTCAGCATGGAGAGAGGCATGATGGGACAGGTACAGCATAAAAAAAAAAAATGGAACTCCAGGAAGCCTGCAATCGATTTGAAATTTCCTTCTTGGGAAATTACCCTGCAACCAGGGTAGAAATGCCAAAGAAAACACAGGACTCCCAAATATAACAGTTGGAACATAGATTTAAAAATGTTGTCTTTTATCTAAAATTCTAATTTATCTAGACACTTCTACTGTTCTTTGCTAAATCTGGCAACACCGTGGTAGGGACCTACCTCCCCTTTCCAATCCACAACAAAGAGGCTCGAGAGAGGCAGCCCCTTCCTCCCCTGAGACAAAATGGCAGGAAGATGTCTCGCCCCTCCTGCTTTGTACTTTAACGTAGAAAGGTCTTATGCCAACCAAGTCCTAGAAAACAGCTATTTTGCTTGCTTTGTGCTCCTTCCCTGCCATAGTGCATTGGAATTCCTTTCTTCAACAAAATAAACCGTATTTTTTTGATGCCTGCAAAACATGCACAGCCATGTCAAACAGTGAAATGTTTCAAATATATGTGAGATTCCTGTTTGTTTTTTCAGCAGAATAACACCCATTCTGTCTTCTATTATATATGTACACATATATATGTGTATATATGTACACATTTGCACCTAGATATTAAGTTGTATGTGTGCTTATATTTATGTATTCATAAGTCTTTTACTAGAAATTATGCTTTCAACCCAAGTCAGTAAAACGCTAATTTGTGTGTGCACATTTACTCGGCATCCACTAACTGCCCCACATTGGTGGTTTTGGGACATGGAGGCAGGACAGGCACATTCTGTATTATTATAGACCTTAACTGTGTCACAGAAGTGGTCAATTTACAAAGTTTACTATAATGTGTGATTAATAATAGGATGGGGAGGTACAAGACAGTTCTGGTTAGAAAATAATTTGGAGGAGAGAGGGGGAAAAGGTATGGAAAATAAGTAGCATAGATGGTTCGTAGAAAATAGACAGGGGGAGGATAAGAATAGTATGGGAAATGTAGAAGCCGAAGAACTTATAAATATGACACATGGACATGAACTAAAGGGGAGGAATGTGGGTGGGAGAGGGTGTGTAGGATGAAGGGGAATGAAGGTGGAAAATGGGACAACTGTAATAGTATAATTAATAAAATATATTTTAAAAAGAAAATAATTTGGACCTTTTTGTGTGATTAAAATACGTTTTTGTCTTGTACTTCAAGACTAGCATTGAGTGAGTTTTTAAGCATTTATCCTTTGTGCCCCTAGGAAGAATTCTCTAATATGAGACAGTGGGAATTTGGAATGTAAGCCAATATCTCATGGTCGTCTGGGGGTCCTATCTGAGTGCTTGTGTTTGAACTGTAACACACCCATTAGATTACTAATGAAATTATTTTAGAAATTAAGACAAATATAGTAACAAATTACTTTCTTCTTTGTAATCTAGCAAAAGGAAAACAGATCTAGGAATGAAAACCCAGCCAGGATTTTGAAGAGAGCAGTTTAATTAAAAAGCCCAAGCTAAGCTGTGGGGCTTCTGATGAAGTGTGTGTGTGCATGTGTGTGGCTGTGAGATAAAAGCTGCCTGAGGATTACAGGATGCTAATATTATTGACTTTGCTTTGGAGACTTAATCTTGCATGGGGACTGGCTTCTATTACAACACAATGATCCCTTACAGTGGAGAAAAAACTAAGATTAATGAAATGCTATCTTGGCACTAGAGTTACGTAAAACATATCTGCAACTAGAGTTCTGAATAGTGTTTGGTATGTGCATGGGGAATTCATTGGAGTTTGTTTTACATTAGCATGTAACTTTGAATCACTCTCTCTGAGATTCCTTTTTTTTAATCAATAAAAAATTTTGACTGATTGGTGAAAGACTGAGTCAGATTATTAAGTACAACTGCAATTACCTCTTCCCAATTGATTCATGTTGGAGAGAAACCCAAGGTTTACACAAATAAACCTCAGCCAGAAACATGAAATTAGGGCTGAGACTTAGTTTCCATCCAGTCTTGTTAGGCTGTAACTTTTTTACATCATTTTCAATTATTTTGAAGAGTTACCTTGCAAAAAGTGAATATATCATTTTTACAAATTGAGTTTATTTCTTTATTACTTTCCTTAAACATACCACTCCTACACTAGAGCAATATTATCTAGGTGTATAGATTTTCAAATCAAAAGTTTAGGAAGATCTAATAAACTTGATAGAATTTTTAAAATACCTATTAACTGAAAACTACTAAAATTCTTTTACACACACATTGTATAATTAAAATTAAAGCCTATTACATGGAAACCATCTTCTCCCAGAAAGAAAAAGAGCTTTTTCCTGAGTGTGCATTCTTAGAAACTATTCCATTAAGAGCAGATTTTTTTTTCATCTATTTTGATCACTGCTTTATCCACAGCAAGTACAGTAGTGACTAGCTCATAAAAGGCACTCAATAAACACTTGTTGAATGACTTCTTAAGTAAAAAATGAAAAGATGTACTTGGAAAGAGGAGAGAGGAGGTAAGTGGCCTTGTCACAGAACAGACCTAGGGGGAGGGGCAAATAATATACTATTACCAAATGGACCCACCCTTATGCTCCAGGAAGTCCCCCACCTTGTACTAGATTCGCCTTGCCCTCTGCCAGGGGAAGATGTCTCTCAATGCCAGAGATTGGTAAAAAAGAAAGGGATTATTTATTTAAAGGTTATACAGCCTTAGAGTAATGACTTAATGTCTTCATTAAAAATACTCAAGTCCTTTGGAATACTTACAAATGCACAGTCCTTCCTTCTTTCCTTTGCCCAGTCCGGGGTACCGTATTTCAGGAAAAGAAGTCCGTGGTTCAGGCAGCCCCTCGGTTCTGGCACCATCAGCTGTGTCACCGCTGCGATCTCCAGTTAATCCAAAACCATGTGGCACCTTCTCATGGCCCACCAGCAAGAATCCTTTCACCCCTTTTCTTCCAGGCAAAGTTTCTCCTGCTTTCTAAGCCATGTGGCAAAAAGGGCACACCCTGAAGCTGCACAGTCCCAACTTTCACCAAAGCTTTCAGGGTCCAAACCAGGCAGAGATGCTGCACCTGGGTTTAAATCCCAGCACCAAACTTCCTCTGCAGCCCCATTTCCGACTCCTCCCACAATCAGTCACACCTGCCAGCATTCCCCTTTTCTTTCAGCTTTAAGAGACTGTCAAGGTAAGTCTGGGCAGGTGTGGCCCCATGGTGTGGAGCCAATCATCTCCAAGCTGTCATGCAGGTGCTATACCCAGAGGGAGTTGCCTCCCAGTTATGTCTTGGGTTGAAGTCACTCCCAGCCAGCTGGCTCAAAGCAAGGTCACAGCTGTTTAACATATCTATGAAACCAGTTAAAGGTTAAATGACCATTCTAGAGGTTATCTGCAAAACTGTTGCTATTCAAAACAGCTCTGAAGGACCCTGCTCCATGTGTCCCATCCCCCAGGTCACACTAGTGGGGGTGAGGACATCTTATATATATTTTTTCTAATATTTCCTAGACACCTTGAGTTCTGGACTCCATTACAAATCCCCATTTAGGGGTCCCCCCTTGGCTGCACCCTGTTACAGCTTCTCCTTTTTCCCCTCCCTTGCTCTCTTTTTCATCTCTGTATTCAATAAACATTAAGTGAGTGACAGCTATACATCAGTGTATGTCCTACACTCTAGGCAGATGGTAGTGAAGTAGACAAACAGCATATCTAGCCTCTAAAACATCAAGTAGTTTAAATCACTTTGTGTGCTAGATGATTATGTGTCTCTGAGATTTAGGTATCTGGCAATCTGGAGCTAAGATGGTCGATGGCACATAAATACACCCTAACCCCTGACCTGAGCTTCCACAATGTTAGCACCATCTAATGGGCACCGCTGGTGACAGCTGTGTGAACAAGAACTGGAGGGGTATATAAGATTACGCAGCAATAGTCATTAAGTATATTTGTGGCAGTCAGTGAACAAAAGAGCATTTTCATGTTTGCAAAGTTATAAAAATGACTTTATTACATGCAATGTATTATTTTTCCCAATGGTAAAAATTGTCCTTAAAGGTTCATTGTTTCCATGTTGTACTGAAGTCAGTTCTCATTTTGACCTCAATCCTTCTGCCAAATCTCCCTATCCCCTCAATCTAAAGGCACTATATTCCCAGAAGACTCTACTAATTTTTCCCTGCCTGTAAGCCTTGCTAAATCTTCTCAAGTTTTATTGTGTAACATTTGCATACATAAAATATATATATAATATGTATGTGTTTTGAAGCATAACAATAAAATGAACAGTGATTCTCCTCCTTTCCCTCACAACATTACCATTGCCCCTACCTGTTTGTTGCTTTTCCATTCTTGTTTCTCAGCTTTTGTTTGTTGTTCTCTCTCTCCCTGCCTGGAATGCCTCCTGCTCCTCTGTTCTCAAGACTTCACCCTTCAAAGCTCTGGTCATGTAACAGGGTGCAGTCAAGAGGGGAGCCCCAAATAGGGATTTGAAATGGGGTCCAGAACTCAAGGTGTTCAGGAAATGTTAGGATGTCCTCACCCCCCCACCCCACAGGTGTGGGTTGGGGGAAGGGACAAATGGAGCAGGGCCATTGAGAGCTGTTTTGCACAGCAACAGCCTTGCAGCTAACCTCTGGCATGGTCATTTAACATATCTATAACCTTTAACTGGTTGCATAGATATGTTAAATAGCTTTAGCCATGCTCTGAGCCAGGGGAATGGAAGTAACTTCCCCACCAAGCTGTAACTGGGGGGCAGGTTCTCCGAGTTACAGCGCCTGTGTGGGAGCTTGGAGAAGATAGGCTCAATGATATGGGGCCACACCTGCCCAGACTCAGGATGGCAGCCCAGTAAAGGTGGAGGGATATGAGAGGGCTAGCAAGTGTAGCTGATGGTGAGAGTGTTACAGAACAATACAAGGGGGGCCTGGGACGATATACTATTACTGAAAAGAACCCCCAGGTCCGTTATGTCCGCCGCCTATAGGAAATATGTCTCTCAATGCCAGAGATTCATGAAAAGGAAAGGAAATGTTTATTTAATGCTGTACAGACTTAAAGTAGTGACCTAATGTCTTCATCAAAATCCCAAAGTCCCTTAAAACACCCAAAAACACAGTCCTTCCTTCACCTTTTGCCCAGTCTGCGGTACGTTATCTCAGGAAAGGAAATAGAAGTCCACGGCTCAGGCAGCCCCCAGTTCTTCCCAGCAATCCATCTCGGCTGGTAGACCTCCCTCGGTTCCCGGCACCCTCAGCTGTGTCACCAGGATCTCTGATCCAGCCACATGGTCCTCTCTCTCAGGGCCACAGGAGCCCCACTCAGCCAAAACCACGTGCTTCTCCCCTCAATGACTGCAGAAAGAAGGGTCGCCACACTGCCAAAGCTGAGTGGTGGTTCTCTGCTAAAGCCGCATGGTGATTCTCTCTTGCAGGGCTTCGGGAGTCTCTACTCTGCCAAAGCCATGTGGTTCTCCCTCCAATGGCTGCCATGTCTGGGTTTAAATCCCTGTGCCAATCTTCCTCTGCAGCCCCATTTCCGACTCCTCCCACACTCAGCTTCACATGACAGAACTCATATCCTTCCAGCTTTACTGGGCTGCCATCATGAGTCTGGGCAGGTGTGGCCCATGTCATGGAACCAATCATCTCCAAGCTCCCATGCAGGCACTGTAACTCAGGGGACCTGCCCCCCTAGTCACATCTTGGGTGGGACAGTCCCTTTCTATCCCCCTGGCCCAGAGCACGGCCATAGTTATTTAGCATATCTAAGTGACTAGCTGAAGGCTATGGGTATGTTAAATGACTATGCCATGGATTAGCTGCAAAGCTGCCCTGCATGTTCTTGCTCTGTGTGCCCCTTCCCCCAACTCACACCTGTGGGGGAAGGGGTGAAGACATCTTAAAATCTCCTGGATACCTTGAGTTCTGGACCCCATTTCAAATTCCCATTTGGGGTCCCCCTCTTGGCTGCACCCTGTAACAAGAGGAGTTGGAATGGGGTTGCAGAGGAAGATTGGCGCAGGGATTTAAACCCAGACGTGGAATCCACTGTGGGGAGAACCACACGACTTTGGCAGAGTGGGGACTCCTGCAGCCATTGTGCAGAGAGGACCACACAGCTGGGGCAGTGGAGAGAGAACCTCATAGCTTTGCCAGAGGGGGGACTCCCGCAGCTTTAGAAGGGGGAACCACCACCCGGCTTTAGCAGAGATGCCGGGGACACAGCTGATGGTGCCGGGAACTGAGGGAGGCCTACCAGCCAAGCACAGATTTCTGGGAAGAACTGGGGGCTGCCTGAGCCGTAGACCTCTATTTCTTTTCCTGAGATATGGTACCCCAGACTGGGCAAAGGGTGAAGGAAGGACTGTGTGTGTTTGTGGGTGTTTTAAGGGACTTTGGGATTTTGATGAAGACATTAGGTCACTACTTTAAGTCTGTACAGCATTAAATAAACATTTCCTTTCCTTTTCATGAATCTCTGGCATTGAGAGACATATTTCCTATAGGCGGCGGACATAACAAACCTGGGGGGTTCCTTTTGGGTAATAGTATACCTCTTTCACCACCCTCCCTTGACCCCTTGTTGTTCTGCAACAGTCAGGCACTATTTTCTTCATGCATCCCATAGCTTCCCCTTCCCTGAGTCTTCATAGCACCTGTGGGTTGTTCTGCTCATTGGGCTTTTCAGTATATGCCACCTTTGCCATGTGGTGCTCCCATGTCTGTTCACCAGCTTGACAGGGCCCTGCAGGTAAGGACTTGCCTTCTCCCACAATGCACTTGCATTACACTTTATAATGCCTGACCATTGCCACTACCCTAGATGGAACATTCTATTGCCCAGGTGAACAGCATAGTGGATAGAACAACAAGGGAGATTTCAAAACCTGTGTTTAATTCTAGATCTGTAATCCTTAGTAGGCGTGACCTTAGGTAGTGTAGTTAACTTCCTGGGCTGTGAAAACCAAAGGACAATAAACCTAAAAATCCTGCATATGTTGGTTTGTAATGTTTGCTTCTCTGGCTTATGTAGGGTATGTCCATGCTTAGCAGCAGATTCACGACTTTCTAGGTGTCACCAAGAAACACTGGCTGTGACATATGGGGCAGCCTTGAGCTCCTGGGCAGGAGTCTTTCACCTAATCATATCTCTATAATTTTTGAATTATGGAACTCATATTCTCTAATCACCTTGGGGTGCTAGGGATTGATGTTTCAGTTTAATTGAACCACATAATTTGCATAATTAATAAGTTGAGAACATTGAATAGCAGGTCTGGTTCAGATTTTAGAGTTTCCAGGCAGGCAACCAAAAACAACTGGGATGGAATTTCGAGGAAAGGATGGAGACTAAGTATTTGTTATGGGAAACACAGTCTAAAGATAGATGACTCCCACACATTATGTTTATTATATAAAATGTCACCGCATTAAGAAATAAATTCCTTTAAAACACTGGAAGCAAAGACTGTGTTTACATATCCACAAGTGATTATTGATATCATTCAAAAAAATTCATTTGTATTTCAGAAACTTTGAGTTGAAATGGACAATAGATTCTCACCCATTGCATCAGTTTTCAGGGCGGAAGTCGAGGCCCATTAGGTCTCTGTGGTTTGTCCAGGTTTACAGGTCTAGTGAATGCTGAGCCTGGGCTGGATTCTGGTTGTTCTGAACCTGAGCCCTGGGTCCTTTCCATGCTGCCCTTGGATTTCTATGTTTTTAAATATAGTTTTTTTCCAAACTTTATCATGTTCATTAATCTCTCATGTCCCTTATGCAGATTACAAAACCAGGGAAAGCTGGACTTGCCATATCAGGAGAGGTTTGAGGAGCTAGAATCTTAATTATCTTTTCTGTCCCAAGTAGGAGCAGCCAAGACACTTCTTGTAACCCAGAGTTCTGCAGAAATGGGGAAAAGTCTGGGGTGTGTGTGTGTGTGTGTGTGTGTGTGTGTGTGTTTTAGATTACACATATAAGTGAGGTCATACAGTATTTGTCTTTCTCTGTCTGACTTATTTCACTGAGCACGATGCCTTCCAGTTCCATCCATGTTGTTGCAAATGCATATTCTTATAAACACATTTGCATGTGGTTTGATGATAAAAAAGTTTTTTCCAATATCTAAGCAAATTTGGTCACTTAGGAAAATAAAACAAGAAAATTATTGACATGGTATGGTATGTGCTTTCTCCATATTTTTATGCCAGTGCATTTCATTTGTTTTTTAAACACTTCTAATACATGATTCTTACTATGAATGGCAAATTGTATGCACACCAGCAATATTTTCCAGTAGCAATTAAAACTCTGAAGGAGTTTCTACAGTAACCAACAGGCTGAAAGTTCTATTTAGTCTTCATTATATGTTGCTACCAGGCTTTCTCCACAAAATAAGTTGCAGGATTTTTATGAATTTCAAAGTGCAGCATTCCCTTGCAGCACTTGACAGAATGTGACAGAAATGGCTTGACAGAAGCCATTTCTAGATATGCTGCTACTATGTGTTATCATGCCAACTCCATCTTTCCAGATAGATGCTGTTTGTACTGGAAGCCACTGGGAGTTGGAAGTCAGCAAAGTAAGTGACACATTCTCCTGGTGGACCAGCTGTGCATAAATATCTAATCATTACAATTCTCTGAGTTGAAGGCGCATACCCATGTGCCCCTTCAGATGACAGAAGGAAGCAGACAGCATTATGAAAAGACAATGTTGCTATGCCAGTCTGTCATGCTCTTTTTACATCTCTTTCAAATGTTTCTTTTGTTAAATAATCTAATCCTTACTTGAGATTAGTATGTCATGTTAACTGACAGGTTTATATTATAATGCATGAAAAAAACAAAACAAAAAAATAATAGGCCATTTTAGAGGACAGATAATGAAAATTAGTCACACAATATACTATTTTCAATTTTGGAAAGAATTTATATTTTTATTCCTTTATTCAAAGAACATTTACTGAATGCTAAGTATGTAGCATTTACTGAATTAAGCCCTGGAGCTAATATATCTTCAGAGGCCTGAAGATATATTTAGAAGGAGTCTAGGCTGGAGAAGACATACACATAACTAAAACTCTCACGGCTGATCACAGCTGGGGCTACTGCAGTGCTCACAGGCGTTATGAACAGCAGCAGAGCCCTGGGAAGAGAGAGAGAGAGTTTCAGAGAGAATCTAATATTTAAGTGTGAGAAATGTATTGCCATAACCAAGGCCATAGTCAAAATTCAGAGTTGAGAAGGAACATAGATGTGCTGAGGGCCTTCAAAGTCCTTCAGGAGCAGCCCGGTGACTAAGAGGGGTGAAGACACACCCCAGGGGAACGGGAGCTGTGGGCATACCGCATGTTTGAGGTTATGGGGTCAGGATGGAGATGTACTTCTAAGGAGTAAAATAAATGGCCTGAAATAGTAAAAGTTGCTGGAAACACTCCAATTCTTGATCGATGGATGAATGGATAAACAAAATGCTGTATATATACACAATGGATTATTATGCAGCCTTAAAAAGAAATTCTAATTAAAATGTGTTTTTTTGATCAACTCCAATGTGGGCAGGGGTGTCCCAAACAATTCTCTGTCACCAGCTGGGTGTCCTACAATTCAGCTCAATTCTGACACTATCTACCAAGACATAGCAGCAGATCCCACAGCTGAAGGGCTCAGTATCATCTCCACTTCAGATGCCAAGCACAAGTTCAGGTTTTTGCTTGTGCTTCTGACCCACTGACTACAGATTAGAGGTTCCCCCAATCCCCTCTTAGAGTTTGATGAATTTGTTACAGTGGCTCACAGAACTTAGGAAATCTGTTTCCTCACTAGATTACTGGTTTTTAACAAAGGATATTAAAGCACATGAATCCGGAGCCAGATGAAGAGATACACAGGGCAAGGTATGGAGACAGTGTTTGACCTTTCCATGCCTTCTCTCAGAGCATAGCACCTCTGCTGACCTGGAGCTCTCCGAACCTTGTCCTTTCAGGTTTTTACGGAGGTTTCCTCAGAAAAGCACTGTTGATGAAGTCACTGGCCATTGGTGATTGAGCTTACTCTCCAACCTTTCCACTCCACAGAGGTCGGGTGGGGCGAGACACAAAGTTCCAGCCCTGTGATCCTCTGGTGGTCAGCTCCACCCTTAGGTGACCCGGGGCCAGTGTAAAAGTCACTTCATTAACACAACAAAATGCACCTTTGTCCCTTTCACCACTGAGGAAACTCCAAGGGTTTTAGGAGCCCTGTTTCAGGAACAGTGTGCTCTGTGCAGTGCTCAAGTTGCGTGTCCTCCACTAGCCTTGCCCAGCACTCCCCTCATGGTTTAAGACGTTGGGATATTTTCCTTGTGGTATAAAATTTTGAAATTTAGCCCATTTTCTATCAATATTCAAGAAAGCCTTTTGTTCTCTCATATCGGTTCAAACATCCCTTCCGACCCTGGGCTTGTCTGTTTCCGGGCCTCTTGTTCCAGTCTAAAGTCAGAAGTGTAATATGTCCTGTTAAAATAAACGACTGCTGATCGTTTCCTATTATGTCATCCACTGACTTGGCTAGAATAGAGTGCTTTATTCTCATTCTATTTTTTTTCTTTTATTTGAAAAAAAAGAACAGAACAAACAAATAGTCTATTGAACTTCTGAAAGAAGGCATAGAAAACAAAGCCTTTTATGAGAAACCCACTCAAATGTTGATAGAATTTGTTCATTTGTCAGACATTTGTGGAGCATGAAGTAAACACTAGGCTGGGGGGTCCCAGTGGTGAGCAAGTCCTAGGTACCCTCACAGGGCTTCCTATGTGGGTGTGGGGCTCCCCAGAAACAGCCTGTAGTGAGGACTATGTGAAAGTGGTGAATGGGGGAAACAGTTGAGACATTGCAAGCCAAATAGATGTCACCTCAGGAACATGAGAAAGAAACTTACAAAACAAATCCACATTTTTAGATTGTAATACAGGCTGTAAAGATAATTAAGAGGAACAAGATAGTGAGTAGAGTGGGGACAACTTGAGTTTGGTTGGTCAGGACAGGCTTCAAAGTCCAAATATTTTTTGTCATGGATTTTCCTTAAGTAGGAAGAGGCTATGGCCATTTGCTCTGGTGGGTGGGTTGGTCGTGGGTGGGTCCTGAATCATAACACCAACACTGCACCAGGCTTCCTGGAAGGATCCTCTTTCTTCCTGAGGCTGTTTGCAGACTCATCAGCTTGGGGGGAACTCTGGCAGCTCCCAGCCTTGCTCCCACACTGTTTCTCAACTGTCAGCACCCCAATGCCTACACCCTATAACTTCTTTCTTGTTTAGGCTCTTTTCTGATGGTTGGTCAGGAATGCCTTGTGATTGCTGAGCCCATGTTTTCATTTTTAAAATGCTCTATCTAGTTAGAAAGTTAGCTTTTATCTCCCATGTATTCCAAGAATTTTATATGGCCACAATGTTTGTTAATGATAAAGTCAATCTAAGTATCATCTGGATATAATCATAGAGTTTCTATCAAACATTTTAGGGATACGTTAAACTTCTGGCTTTCATGTTTCAGTATGCCAGATTCTGATGGTGTTTGGTAGGAGAACCTATCAAAGTTATCTATAACAACTGTTTTCACCCTCCAGGAATACGTCAAAATGTCAAAATGTTCAAACTTTGTTCCATCTCTGAGCTTTATAAGCCACTCAGTTCCTGTGGTCTAATGTTGGTACATAAATATATACTATCTTCTTCCCTATGGCCATGACACACAATGTGTGCACACACACAGAGACCTTCATGTGGATTATACTCCACATGTGGAATTGTTTGCTTGACCTGCCTGTGTTTCTGTTCCCAAATATCTCAGGGCTCCTTCCATCTTGACCATTTGCTTTTTCTCCTTATTGTAGCTTGTGCTTGTTCCTTAGACCTGAAGCTTGAGGCCTCTTCCTCCCATTTAACTATCTCTCACACCTACCCTCACCTTTCAGTGCTTTCTGGCTGCCAAGGAAAGCCAGCCTCCACTGGCAGAGTCTGTGGGGGACTAGTGGCCCACACTTGATAAAGCTCCAGGGAATAACATTTGGCAAAAACGTATGTTTCCCTGATTTAAATACACTGTCTACAAGACTTTCATGTTTATAAAAGACTGATTAGGGAACAAATATTTTTCTTCAAAAGCAGTTTTTCACTTCTAAAAAAGTTCATCATAGACATTTCCTCATCATTTTAAGCATAATTTGATTAACAAAAATTTAATTAATATAAAAATTTTCAGAAATACACTGTGTGAAATCACATTTCTATGATCACATGCTTCAAAAATTATTATTATTTAGGTTGAATGATGAATGATACCTGCTTTGGCATATGTAGAACAGTTATATCTATATTACACTAAATAAAATACTTATTTTTTTAAAGTAGAATAAATGACTTATCTCCTCTCTCATCTAAAATGGAAAATTCTGACATGAAGTGGAGGATTATATCTAGTGGTTTAGTGTGCTGAGGATAATTAACTAGAACAATCTCTATTTTCATGTGAAAAGATGATCTACAAACAAAATGGCATATTTTTTGAGTTTTAAAGAGCAGTGGTGGGGATGTCTCTCTTTCTTTTCTCTCTCTCTCTCTCTCCCTCCCTCCCTTCCTCCCTTCCTTCTTCCCTTCTGCCTAACATGCTTACATTTATTATACTTTCTAAATTTTTAAATATTAAAGTATAGTTGGCATACAATATTATATTAGTTTCAAGTGTACAACACAATGATTCGACATTTACATACTTTACAATGTTATCATCACGGTAAGTCTACTGACCATCTGTTATATGCAAAGTTATTACAATATTAATTGACATATTTGCTATGCTGTACGTTATACTTTTGTGAGATGGGTGACAATTGTTTGGGGGTGTCTGATCCACCACAATAACCTTAATTACCATATAAATAAAATGTAATATTTTCTGCCATTAGCTGAAATTGCTTAGGAGCCACACACTTAGAAGACACCCTACTGTTTTTCTTTTGAGTTGTTTCAGCTTTCAGGAACCCCTGCTGTTCTTGTTTCCTCAGAAGATAAATCAATGGTGACATGCTTCTCTTTTCAGGAGGGGGTTGTGGTGCTATAATGGGAAAATATAAGTATATGAGCTAACATAAAATGCTGTGCTTATTGATAACCCATTTAAACTGGTAACAAATATGTAACATAGGTACCCAGAGCATTGCCTCAAATTGCAGCCTATCTCCCTCAAGGCCCAACTGCAGCTATATCCCAATGTGTTATGATTTTCCCCATCCGTTTTCTCCTGGGCCAAATCCCCTTTAGGATGTATTCCAGCTGGGCTAGGACTCTAGAGTCTGAGCTGCTGGCCGCTTCCGGTGTGCGCTGAGGAGCCACAGCTGCCTCCGCTGCTCCCTCTGCAGCTTTGACAGTAGGTATCCGCCAGCTGTTCTCACTCGGCGTCCTGGGAACCCTGGCTGCTCAGCACCGCTGTCCATCCTGGCTTGTTCCATCGCGCCTAAAATGCCGGAGTGCTCCTTTCTTCTCTCTCTGGGCATCGCATCCTGAATGAAATGCCAGCTCCAGCCAACCCTTAATTCATATTGCCTTCTGTTCTCCCTACCACTGGCAAAGAACCAGAACTTCCCTCAGGTTTTCTTTCTAGTCAGAAAAGGAAGTTGGGAAGCCTGATCCAACTCCATGATATTTATCTCCTAATCATTGCCAGAATTTACTTCTCTTTCCACAGACTCAGCTGATGCTTGCTTTCAGCCAAGGTACTATTATTCCTCCCCTCTCTCAAGGGAGTCATGGTTTAGAATGTTCCAGTATTTGATTTGTGGCTCTGAAATCCTTTACTGATTGGGCAAAGATTTTGTTTGTAAAAAAAAATTACCACTTCGACCATTTAAAAATATAAACAGTGTATGAGAGAGAGCAGCCAGCCACATGTAAAAGGAATACAAATGTACATGTTTGTCTACAGTTGTATCATCACGTTTTCCCTACATGTCTCTCTCAGCGCATGGCCCTCCTTTTCAATTACTGAAAAAAATCTTGTCCATTAAATATCAGCTTCATTTTGTTCCTGTCCTTTAAACTATTTACATATATCCTCTCCTCTTTTCCTGTAGCAGGAGAGTAAGAAACTGCCATCTTCCATTCTAAGGTTAACCCTTAGAAAAGGGTTAAACTGGGTCCCATGCCTGAATCACTTATTTATCAATGATTTGTAAGGAGCCTAGGATGTGCTAGGGATTTGCTGGAAAGCAAAGGGCAAATGTGAGTAATTTGGGGTGGTCCCACACCCCGTGGAGCTACTGGTCTTGCCTGGCACATTATTCTTCCAATCATCACCCATACCAGTGTTTCCATTTTTACTTCCTTTTTAACCCCTTCTCCCCTCCCTGCCTTAACATTTTTCCTATTAAATTTTTTTTTTTGCTTATCCCTGATGCCCCATTTAGCAATTCCAGTTTCTGTTCTTTTTCTTCCTATCCGCTCACTCATTTCTCCTTCAGCAGTTTCCAGAAACACTTAATCCACTGTTAGATATTTTTGATGAAACTCACCTGTTCACAAGAATAAAAAAGAGAGAAAGAGAGAAAGAGAGGAAGGAAGGAAGGAAGGAAGGAAGGAAAGGAACCTGTTACAATGTCAATTCCTGAGTCCATCTTTGGAAGTTTCCGGTATATTATGTTTGGGCTGGAACCAAGGAATAATTTTAACAAGGCACTTAATGTCAGTCATGTTGCTTAACACGGGGCTACAGAACTTGCAGCTCTATTTTCCCATCTGTCTCTTTTACATAATGTTGACCCTCCTTGTGCTACACTCTCCCAGCCCTCGAACTTCTCTCCCTCCCTGCTCTCTTCTAGAGCCCACCCAGCAACCACCTAAATATTAAGGCCCCTGCTTCATGACCCAATTATTGGCTCATATCCAGAACCTGATCTTTGTTATCATCTTACTTCCTGGACTTCACTTCTGCTTTTTCCTGTATGTTTTACCATCACTCAAGTTCAACCTGTTCAAATGAACTCACCGGTTACTGTATCCCCAGACTGGCTCCCCTCCTCGGCTCTGTGGCTTCTACTTATGACTATAATTTTCTTATTCATCTGGGTTAAAAATCTCAGTGTCACCCTTGATTCCCACCTCTTTTCTGTCTTATGTCCAACAAGATACTGTCCTGCTAATTCTCTCTGCATAGCATCTCTTGTATCTCTTATTCTTACTATCTCACTGCCATTGCACCGGTAAGGTCCTTTTTACTTATCATAACAGCTGCCATAGCTGTCTGCCTTCTCTCCCTGAATTCAGACTCTCCACTCAAATTTATCCCACACTCTCCTACTGCTTCATTTTTACCAGGGTGCTAACATTCTAATTTCAAAGGAGAAAGCTCTCTATCAAGGGGGCACTCACATACTGTGGCCAGCTAATAGACTTCTTTAAGACAAGCTACTTGGCAAGCTCTTAGGCAAAATAGTTTCTAGTGCTGGCTGTGACCAACACCATCTTTAGACGTAAGTTGCTCTCAGTGACCACCAGTTCACCTCTGGATGGGTGGGCCCGTGTTACCCCAGAGGAATGTTTTTACAGAGAGATAAGTGGGCCTGTTTGGTTGTTTAGTATGTTGGGATATACAGTTCTTAACAAGGAGGTGCCACACAGCTCTGAAGCCACCTGTGTTCCTACAGGCTGCAGGTAGAAAGCCCTGGCCCATTTCAGGTGTAGAGATCTAAAAGTTCCACTGTCTGCTGTTGCTGCAGCTCCGCTTCTGTCTATAAATTTCCTTAATAAACTCTTTGTTTAATTTTGGAGTTGTCAGCCTCTTTCTTTGGTATCTCTGCCCTGTCTTTTTTTGGAGATCAGTTCTAGTCTAACTTGGGAAATATTTCAGCAGGAGTGAAATTGTAATCCGAAGGATGACTGGTGTGTGTGGCAGCAGGGCAGAGACCTTCATCACAGAATTGGGCTGTCCTGTAGTATGAAGGGATGTTAGCTGGATACAGCTGTCTCCGCAAAGAAAATAGATGTACTACTCGGATGTACTCCTTGTCCCAGGAATCCCTCTTTCTGGACTGTGCTTGGATGGACACTGCTAACACTGCCTCTGTGGTCCTCATACTTCTATGCCTCCCTGGTTCCCAGCTCTCATCAGTTGCCCCTTGGAGACAGTGGCACATCCATTCAGTTACCATCAAACTAGCTGGTCTGGGAACTGACCTCTCATTTATATTAACTTTACATATCTTGGTTTTGACCCACTACACATTGATTGTACATTTAATTTTTGAGTGGTGGCCTGATTCTTTGTATTTCCAAGTTCTAGTGGAAGATAATATCCCAATAGCAGCCATTTATCAAGAAGAATAATGTGATAATATTAATAAAATTAGGAAGAAATTATCTGTAATCCCATGACTAATATGAATATTACCTGTGTGCATTCTCTTACTACGCATTTTATGTCATCATAATTGTAGTATAACATCCATGGATGGCGCTCTTCCCTTCATTTCAG
Organism: Phyllostomus hastatus; assembly: GCF_019186645.2. Classification (NCBI taxonomy): domain Eukaryota; kingdom Metazoa; phylum Chordata; class Mammalia; order Chiroptera; family Phyllostomidae; genus Phyllostomus; species Phyllostomus hastatus. The sequence continues at coordinate 4,513,775 of NW_025334017.1, read as the reverse complement.
CTTTTCCAAAGACATGCAGTAAATAGCTGAAAATATAACTAAGAGGTTAGAAAACATTAACAAAACAAAAGCTGAGAAGTAGGAAGTTGATAAGGGAAGGGATGAAGAGGAGATAATAGTGAATTGAAATAAATTGACATGAGTGGTCCACTGAAGTGGCTGGCAAATCCTTTCCACAAAAGCAATTACAAAACTGGACTGAATTGTCAAAACCACTTTTGGCTTAGGAAATTGACCAAGAGCAAATAATACATTGAAATGCATTTTATGATTAAAAAATAAACAACTTGTGAATATTATGCATGAAGAGTAAAAGTCTGCAGCATTCTTGTCTAGGGAGGGTGCCTTCTTCCCCCATTCCTCCAGCTCTGTTGGGGTAGCAGTTCTACCAGGATGGGGCTGACCATGAACACCAGCAGCTCCACTGGTGGGGGCTGATTTGATTTTGAATGGAAGGAGAAAAATCCACACTCAGTGGCATTGTCAGTAAAAGTAGTAAACTTAGTAAGAAATAAACAAGGCATATTTAAGGTTGCAGTCCCAGTTGCAGGAGCTGCAGACTGATAGATTCTCCAGAAACTTAACAGGAAGATCTTAAAACTCAAAGAGCCATAAAGGTGGTAGATAAGCTCTCCTTACTACCTGGCTGCATTCATGTGCAAGAGTGACTCCAGACAGTGCATACCCTCCATACACACCTCACTCACTGGAAGGCTGCATGCATGCTCTGGGAAGACGTGAGAAGCCCAGCAGAAAGTAGAGGTCAACAGACTTCATAGTCTTGCCTGAGCTTTGAATGTTTTCAAACCACACATGGATCCACTGGCCCAAGGGAGAAACCTAATGGGCGTAAGAAGTTTGAGCACAGCCTTTAATCATTGGCTGTCTACTAAGTCACGCAAACACTGCAGAGTCAAGCTAAAAGTAAAAACAAGAGCATAAACAATAATCAGAGACATCAGCAGATGCACATCATGGGAGTACAGATCTGGCAGATTTAGTCCGGAGAAAATTACTAAAAACAAACCAAGCCAACCAAACCAGAAAATAAAATTCCAGCAACACCCATCTCTACACAGTCCCCCACCCCCACAAATCAGAATTCATACCTACTACAATATATTATCTAAAATGCTCAGTATTCAAGAAAGTATTATGCAGAGTCACACAGAGAAACAGGAAAGTGTAACCCACACTCATGGAAGAAAGCTGCATAAATTACCTTTGAGTAGACGCACACGTTGTATTTAGAAGACCAAGATGTCAAAGCAGCTATCATATAGATGTTCAAAACCCTAAAAAAAGCCATGCTTAAGGAATTTAAAAATATGAGGCAATGTCTCAACAAATAACAAAGATCAATAAAAATGGAAACTTTTAAAAAAGAAGCAAGTGAAAATTCCAAAGCTAAAATGTATTAATCGAAATTTTAAAAAGCCACTAAATACTGTCAACAGCAAAATTAAGATGGCGAAAGGAGGGATCACTGACGTTGCAGATACAGCAATTAAATTTATCCAGTTTATTATTTATTTTTTCTTTATTTTTATTATTGACACTACTGCAGATGTCTTCATTTTCCTTCCTTTTGACCCCTTCCTACCAACTCCCAACCCCCCCCTTTCCTCTGGCCTTCACCACACTGTTCATGGGTTTCTGTGTCCATGGGTTATACACATCTGTTCTCTGGCCAGTCTGTTCACCTTCTTTCACCCAGTCCCCCCTCTCCCCTTCCCTCTGACAGCTGTCAGTCTGTTCCATGTGTCCACGCTCTGTCTCTATTTTGTTCATCAAAGTTTATTTTACTCATTAGATTCCACATATAAGTGAGATCATACGGTATTTGTCTTTCTCTAACTAGCTTATTTCACTTAGCATAATAGTCTCTGACCCATCCATACTGTTCTGAAAGGTGAGATTTCCTTCATTTATTATGGCTGTGTAGTATTCCATTGTGTAATGTACCTCATAATTTTTTACCCACTCATCTACTGATGGGCACTTGGGCTGTTTCCAGATCTCGGCTATTGTAAATAATGCTGCTATAAACATAGGGGTGCATATAGTCTTTTTAATTTGTGTTTCGGGATTCTTAGCAAACCTGAAGTGGGATCACTGGGTCAAAAGGCAGTTCCATTTTTAATTTTTTGAGGAAGCTCCTACTATTTTCCACAGTAGCTGCAACAGTCTGAGTTCCTACCAACAGTGTACTAGAGTTCCCTTTTCTCCACACCCTCCCCAGCACTTGTTTGTTGATTTACTGATGGTAGCCATTCTGGCATGTGTGATGTGGTATCTCATTGTGGTTTTAATTTGCATGTCTCTTATGTTTAGTGACGTTGAGTATTTTTTTCATATGTCTATTGGCCATCTGTGGAGGGGTGTCTATTCAGGTCCTTTACCCATTTTTAAATTGGATTGTTTGAATATACAATCAACCTGGGGTTGAGTTGTATATGTTCTTTATAAGAGGTGTATACTGAAAATTAACCACTTATCAGATGTATCATTGGCAAATATTTTCTCTCATGCAGTGGATTGCCATTTCATTTTGTTGATGGTTTCTTTTGCTGTGCAAAAGCTTTTCAGTTTGATACAGTTTTACTTGCTTATTTTTCCCTTTGTTTTTCTTGCCTTAGAAAACATATCAGCAAAAATATTGCTATGAAAGATTTCTGAGATTTTACTGCCTATGTTTTCTTCTAGGATTTTTGTGGTTCATGGTTTACAGTTAAATTTTTTATCCATTTTGAATTTATTCTTGTATATGGTGTAAGTTGGTGGTCTAGTTTCATTAAAAAAAAAAAGGACCATATACCAGTTCAGTTCAGTTCTCCCAACACCATTTATTGAAGAGACTGTTTTTACTCCATGGTATATTTTTGCTTTTTTTGTCAAATATTAATTGACCATAAAAATGTGGGTTGATTTCTGTGTTCTCTATTGTGATCCTGATCAATATGCCTGATCTTATGCTAGAACCAGGCTGTTTTGATTACAGTGGCCTTGTAATATAGTTTGATACCAGGTATTGTGATCCCTTCCACTGTTCTTTCTCAAGATTGCTGAGGCTATTCAGTGTCATTTTTGGTTCCATATAAATTTTTGGAGTACTTTATCTAGATCTGTGAAATATGTCATTGATATTTTAAATATGAATTGCATTGAATATATAGATTGCTTTGGGTAGTATAGACATTTTAATAATGTTAATTCTTCCAATCCATGAACATGTATACACTTCCACTTATTTGTATCTTCCTCAGTTTCTTTCTTCAGTGTCCTATAGTTTTCTGAGTATAGATCTTTTGTCTCTTTGGTTAAAGTTATTCCTAGTTACCTTATTTTTTTGTTGTTGCAGTTGTGAATGGGATTTTTTCTTAATTTTCTTTTCTGATAGTTCATTATTGTTGTATAGAAATGCCACCTATTTCCTTTTCTACTGTTATAGTATTTTATTTTTAAGTATATTTTATTGATTATGCTATTATAGTTGTCTCACCCCCCCCCTTCATTCCCCTCCACCCTGCACAACTCCTCCCACCAGCACCCCCCCGCGCCCGCCTTAGTTCATGTCCATGGGTCATACATGTAAGTCCTTTGGCTTCTCCATTTCCTGTACTATTCTTAACCTCCCCCTGTCTATTTTGTGCCTACCATTTATGCTTCTTATTCTCTGTATATTTTCCCCTCATTCTTCTCCTACCCTTCTCCACTGATAACCCTCTATGTGATTTCCATTTCTGTGATTCTCTTTCTGTTCTAGTTGTTTGTACTTTTTGTTTTTGTTTTTGGATCCAATTGTTGATAGTTGTGAGTTTGTTGTCATTTTACTCTTCACAGTTTTGATCTTCTTCTTTTTCTTCTTCTTTGTTGTTGATAAGTCCCTTCAACATTTCCTATAATAAGGGCTTGGTGATGATGAACTCTTTTAACTTGATCTTATCTGGGGAACACTTTATCTGCACCTCCATTCTAAATGATAGCTTTGCTGGATAAAGCAATCTTGGATGTAGGTCCTTGCCTTTCATGACTTTGAACACTTCTTTCCAGCCCCTTCTTTTGTGCAAGGTTTCTTTTGAGAAATCAGCTGACAGTCTTATGGGAACTCCTTTGTGAGTAATTGTCTCCGTTTCTTTTCCTGCTTTTAAGTTTCTCTCATTATCTTTAATCTTGTGTAACTTAATTATGATGCGTCTTGCTGTGCTTCTCCTTGTATTCAACTTCTTTGGGACTCTCTGAGCTTCCTGGACTTGAATGTCTAGTTCCTTCACCAGATTGGGGAAGTTTTCCTTCATTATTTTTTCAAATAAGTTTTCAATTTCTTGCCTTTTCTCTTTTCCTTCTGTCACCCTATGAGTCATATATTGGAATGTTTCAAGTTGTCCCAGAGATTCCTCAGTCTATCCTCATTTTTTTGAATTCTTGTTTCTTCATTCTGTTCCAGTTGGATGTTTATTTCTTCCTTTTGATCAAAATCATTGATTTGAAGTTTGACTTCCTTCCCTTCACTGTTGGTTCCCTGTATATTTTCTTTCATTTCACTTTGTATAGCTTCTCCCTTTATTTTGGGAATGTACTCAATCATATCTGTGAGCATCGTGATCACCAGTGTTTTGAACTCTGCATCTGATTGGCTGGCTATCTCTTCATTGCTTAGTTCTTTTTCTAGAGTTTTGCTCTGTTCTTTCATTTGGGTCATATTTCTTTGTCTTGGTGCACTTGTTATGTTGTAAGGGGTAGAGCCTTATGTAAATGCCAGGGTGGAGCAATCCACTTTACTGCATTGTTGTGCTGCATGTGGGGGAGGGGACAGAGAGGGAATGATGCTGCTTGCTCGGCTCTTTGTTGGCTTTTGGTCATTTCCTCCGCTATCCACAAGCAAATTGGGCCCTTCTGCTGCTGATTCCCAGGTGGGTAGTTTTGTGTATGTTGTACAACCCTGTGGACCTCTCCAATGGTCTCTCCTGTGAGACTGGGAATTCCTCCTGCTGTTGCAACCCACACAGGTCTTCACAGCCAGAGTTTTTGAGGCTTTATTTCCCTGCATTGGATGGAACTGTGGATTGTGTAGTTTGTTTCACTCCCCAGTTGTTCTTCCCAGCTTATCCGCAAATGTATATGGGACTGCCTGATCCAGCTGCTACTGCTTTGTTGCATATCCTCTCTTCTCTGGCTGCCCATCTCTGCCCCTCTTACCAGTCTGGATGAATATTTCTTTTTTAACTCCTTGGATATTGGACTTCCATACAATTAGATTTTATGGCATTTCTGGTTGTTTTCTGTTTTTAAATTTGTTGTTATCCTTCTTTTGGTTGTGTGATGAAGTGATGTCTACTAATTCTCCATCTTGGCCAGACATGCCACCTATTTCTGAATGTTAATTTTGTATACTGCTACTCTGCCAGATTCATTTATTTGAAGTAGTAGCTTTTTGGTGAAGTTTTTAGGATTTTCTATGTCCAATATTATATAACTTTGTCCAAATAATAACAGCTTTACTTCTTCTTTTCCAATTTGGATGCCTTTATTTCTTCTTGTCTGATTGCTGTGGCTAGGACTTCCAGTACTATGTTCAACGGGAGTGGTAAAAGTGGACAGCCTGTCTTGTTCCTGATCTTAAGGGGAATGCTTTTAGGCTTTGCCATTGGGTATGATGTTGGCTGTGTGCTTGTTACACATATGGCCTTTATTGCATTGAGGTATGTTTCCTCTATTTCTACTTTGCTGAGTGTTTTTGTCATAAATGTGTACTGGGTTTTATCAAATGCTTTTTCTGCATCCATTGATGTAGTCATGTACTTTTTATCCTTCATTTCATTTCTTTGTTGTATATATTTATTGATTTGCACATATTGTACCAACCTTGCATCCTTGTTATAATTCCCAGTTGATCATGCTGTATGATCTTTTAGATGTATTGTTGGATCCAGTTTGCTAATATTTTGTTGTTGATTGTAGCATCTATGATCTTCAAACAAAGGATAGGTGTTATTGCTTCTTTAATGTTTGGTAAAATTCACCTGTGAAGGTATCTGGTCCAGGACTGTTTTTTAAAAGATTTTGTTTGTTTATTTTTAGAGAGAGTGGAAAGGAGAAAGTAAAAGAGGTAGAGAAGCATCAATGTATGAGGTAAACATCGATGGGTTGTGAGTAGGCCTGCAACCCAGGCATGTGCCCTAACTGGGAATCAAACCAGTGACCTTTTGGTTTGCAGGCCAGTGCTCAATTCACTGACCCATACCAGCCAGCACTGGTCCAAGGCTTTTATATGTTGGGACTTTTTTGGCTACTGCTTCAATTGTACTAGTTTTAATCCATCTATTCAGATTCTCTGATTCTTCTTGATTCAGTTTTGGAAGACTGTATTTTTCTAGGAATTTACCCATTTGTTTCAGATTGTTCAATTTGTTCATAATATTTTTTTTACAATCCTTTGTATTTCTTTGGTGTCAGTTGTTACTTCTGTTTCTGATTTTATTTATTTTGGTCCTCTCTCTTTTTTTCTTAATGAGTCTGGTTAAAGGTTTGTCAGTCCTGTTTATATTTTCAAAGAGCCATTGATCTTTTGTATTAATTTTTTTAGATTCTATTTTATTTATTTCTGCTGTAGCTGTTATTTCTTCTTTCCTTCTACTTGCTTTTGACTTTGTTTGTTGTTTTTTTCCAGTTCCTTTAAGTGTAAATTTACATTGTTTGAATTTTTTCTTGTTTCCTGAGGTAGGCCTGTAATATGATAAATTTCCCTGTTTCATTTGTTTCATTTGTTTTACAGTACCTTTTTATTTTTTTCCTTGATTCCATTATCCCATTGTTAGTCCATCCATTGTTTAGTAACATGTTATTTAGCCTCCATGACTCTGCATGTTTTTCAGTTTGTTTCTTGTAGTTGATTTCTAGTTTTATACCATTGTGGTTAGAGAAGATGCTTGATATGATTTCAACATTTTCAAATTTGTTGAGACTTCCTGTTTTGTGTCCTAACATGTTGTCTATCCTAAAAATTGTCCCATATATGCTCCCTTGAGGTGAAATGCTGTGAAGATATCAATTAAATCTATCTGATCTAGTATGTCATTTAAGGCTACCATTTTCTTGTTGATGTTCTGCCTAGAAGATCTATCCAATGATGTCAATTGGGTATTAAAATCCCCTACTATGACTATTACTATCAATCTTTCCCTTTATGTGGGTCATGATATGCTTTATGTATTTAGGTCATCCAATGTTCTGAGCATAAATGTTTACCAGAGTTACATTTTCTTGTTGGATTGCTCCTTTTGTCATTATGTAGTGTCCTTTTTGTCTCTTACTGAAGCCTTTGCTTAAAAGTCTATATTGTCAGATTTAAATATTGCTACCCCAGTTTTTTTTTCATTGCCATTTGCAAAAAAATATCTTTTTGCATATTTTTAATTTTAGTCTGTGTGTATCCTTTATTCTGAGATGGGTTTCCTGAAGACAGCATGTATATGGGTCTTACTTTCTATATTTTCAGGTACCCTGTGTCTTTTGATTGGAGCATTTTAAGGCATTTACATTAAAATGATTATTGAGATGTACCAATTTTATTGCCATTTTATTCTTTTAACTCTTTTTTTGTTTGGTTGGTCTTGTTCTTGTTCTTGTTCTTGTTCTCGTTCTCCTCCTCCCCCTTCTTCTTCTTCATCTGGGAAGCTCTTTATTTCTCCTTCAAGTATAAGTATAACATAGCAAGGTGAAATAGTCTTGACTGTAGGTCCTTGCTTTTCATCACTTTGAATATTTCATGCTAATTCCTTCTGGCCTGAAATGTTTCAGTTGAGAAATCAGTTTACAGTCTTATGGGAGCTCTCTTGTAGATAATTAACTACTTTTCTCTTGCTGCTTTTAAGATCCTCTCTTTGTCTTTAACCTTTTCCATTTTTATTATGATGTGTTTTGGTATGGGTCATTTTGGGATCATCTTGTTTGGGACTCTCTGTGCTTTCTGGACTTGTATGTCTTTTTCCTTTCCCAAGTTAGGGAAGTTTTTGGCCATTGTTTCTTCAAATAGGTTCTCAATCCATTGCTGTGTGTCTTCTCCTTCTGGTACCTTTATGATGGAGATGTTTTTACATTTTGTATTGTCCCAAAGTTTCCATAACCTATCCTCCTTTATTCTAATTATTATTTTTTCTGCCCTGATTTGGTGTTTTATTCTACTTTTCCTTCCAAATCACTGATTTGATCCTCTGCTTCACTCAACCCACTTTTTATTCCTTCCAGTTTATTCTTAATGTCATATGTGGTATCCTTCATTTCCACAGTTGATTGAACAATTTTCCAGTCCCGCCAGCAGCGTATGAATGATCCAACTTCTCTACATGCTTGTCAATATTTAATGTCCCACAATTTTTTATTTTAGCCATTCTGAAAGGTATGTAGTGATATCTCAATGTGGTGTTAATTTGCACTTCCTTGCTGGCTATACTAATATGTAGGAAACTGTTTTGTTTCAGTCTGGCAAATGTGACTCAGTCCTGTCTGGAAAACCTACGGGGGCAAAGTGGTAGGCAGGAGCCAGACCCTCAAACAGTTTTCCTGTGGGGATCAAGCCTAGAAAATGCATTCAGACCATTATGGCTTGCTCTTGCTAAAACTCCCTCACTCTGGTCTGAAACAGTAGATGTTTATTGCCTGTCTTCAAGGTAATTTCCAAAGCCTGTGTGAATTTTCCCAAGGATGGAGTTAATCAGGTCACCACCTTTCCCTTCTGCATTTGTTATTTTCATTTTCTTTATGGTACCTAAAATGTAGACAACAATATTCTATGTAATTGATAATAAATCCTTCTTTGATGTAGGACCCGACAAAAACAATACAAACTTGTCCAGGCGAGTGTTGGTGCACTCTCCCCTTGAAAGAAGTGGCTGCAGGTCTCTCATCTTGAGAGAGTACCGTCCTGTCCCATTTTTTCCACAGGACTGCTGTAGTCGGGGTGCATTTGTTCTCATCTTCAGCCATAACGTGCAGACTGCTGGCTGGAGTCTGGCACACTAATATACCCTATCTTAATTATTATAACCATGTACTAAGCGTTAATGATGGATATTTTCATCTCTCCCAATTCATTCTGGTTTTTTTTCAATATTTGTTTTAGCTACTTTGGTGCTGGTCAGTTACTGTTTGTGAAATGGAAAGGTGCTTTAATGAGGAAAAATGGCATTTTCAACAAATGGGTCTGTGACAATTGGATATATGTATGCAAAAAAATGAACTTAGACTTTTATCTCATATCATACATGAAGTTTAACTTAAAATGGACCCTAGACCTAAATGAAATATCTAAAACAAAAGGTTCCAGAAGAAAATATCAGAGAAAATTTTTGTGGTTTCAGACTAGGCAAAGATATCTTAGTTATAATATCAAAAGCTAAATCCATAAACAAGGAAATGGATATGTTGGACTTCATTACAGTAAAACCTTTTGCTCTTTAAAAGTTCCCATGAAGAAAGTGAAAAGACAAGCCACAGACTGAGAGAAAATATTTGTATATCATATATCAAACAAATGGTTTATACCCAGAATATATAAAGATAAGTACATTCACTTTCACCATCTCAGTAATAGAATCCAATTTTTTCAAAAAGGCAAAAGATGCCAACAGATACTTTACAATAGAAGATATATGAATGGTGGAAAAGCATATGAAAAAATGCTCAGTGTCATTTGTCATTAGGGAATTGCACTTTTAAACAACACTGTGATATCACCATACACCCCCACAAATGGCTATAGTAAGAAAGACTAACAATAACAACACTTGCTGAAAATGTGGAAATATAGAACCTTCATATATTTCTAATGGGCATGGAAAACTGTATAACCAAACTAGAAAACATTTTGACATATTTCCCAAAAATGAACCATAAATTTACCATACAACCCAGCAACTCCACACCTGCGTGTCTACCCAACAGACCTGAAAACTAACGTCCACAGAAAGTCTTGTGTCGGTGTTCATAGCAGCATTATCCACAAAAGCCTCAAAGTGGAGAAAATCCAAATGTCTGTCAACTGGTGACTAGAAGAACAAAATGTGGTATGTTTATACAGTGGAATACTATTTACCAATAAAAGGAACAAACGACTTATACATGCTGCAATAGGGATGGACCCAAAAACATCATACAAAGTAAAGAAATCTAGACTCAAGAGACTGCACACTTTGGATTCCATTTTTATAAATTCCCCAAAAACAATTCTGCATAGAGAAAGTAGATCACCTGTTTTTAGGAAAGTGCCACCCTTTTAGGAAAGCCAAACTTGAAAAATAATGGGGAGAAAAAAAACAATGTTACTTTAGTCCTCAACTCCTTTTACACCTCTCCAAGTAAGAGTAGACACTGAATTCTCTTGAGTACTAGAGATTAGTGAGTTGGAAGAACGGAGTCCCATAGATACCAAAAGAACATTTTCATTCCTTGAAGTGAAGTTTCAAAGCTGGCATTTCTTATGCAGCAAGCATTTCCTAAGAGTGGTTCACAGTCAGCTCTGCTGAAAAACTGAGGAATCACAGTTTCTTTGTTCCTTTCCCACTTGTTATATGTGAAATGATGTAATGCAAGTGATTATTTTTGTTTGGATACCTCAAACTCTCACAAATAATATTTTTAGACTCAAATAACAATTGTTTGCCAGTTAATTATATTGTGTATCCATGCTTCACTTACTTGCACAGTGATCAAGTAACTCTAAAGGAAATGTGATTATATTCTACCTGTATTAATTCAGAGAACAGCTGTATGATCATTAGTTTGAGTCCCTAATATGGAATCATCAAAGTGTAGTTAGAAGCAAGAAATTATAATGTAATTCTTGTCTTCTCCAAGAATATTTTTATTGGGCTGGTGATAAATGTATTCTGTTGGCAACAAAATGATTGCTCAATAGGACAAATGTGGTATTATTTTCTATTTGTAAGCATCCAGTCTCTAAGACTGTTTATTGTGCACCAGCCTCCAGCATTTGCACAGGCAGCCAGGAGGACTTATATACTAATCACCTGTGCCCAATCACTTAAGGGACACTTTGCTGATGATCTTGTGAGAGGCATTCTGTTCAACAAGCAAGGTTGGTGGACGCTTGGACAGACACAAATGACAGAAAATACTTATGTAACAGTGAATGCACTTCTTTGATACACAGCTCATTTAGACAAGAAGTTGCCAAAACTGATATTCTGCACAACAGCAAATTATATTCTGCGTCCTGATTCATTTCTTCCCAAGGTGCTTTGGGTGGTCACCTGTGGCCTAAGTTTGGCAAAAGAGGCGTCATTAGAATAACATGTGGTGCTTCCATTGTCAAATTTTTAGCCTAATTTCAATCTTTGGGTGACAGACTTCCCTTTTTGCTGAAACCTAACCTGTTAGTTTCACAATCCATATATTTCGGAGGGCCATATTCATAGAAACCCTTCCTAAAGAATGAAGCAGCATGAGAGAAGTAAGAATGAAGATAAAGCTATAAATGGTACAGGCTCTGATGTTGGATATTCTGTTTTTAGAGCTACTCAGGTTCCACTTATGGCGATCACCTCAGGTTATCATGGGAAAGGCAATAAATCTCTCTAAGGCTCAGTTTTGAAATGGGCATGGATTGCTTTTTTTTTTAGTACAGATAAGGTATTATATGTAGAGTACTTAGCATAAGGGGCTAGCATATAGTAAACATGCAATGACAATAATGTATTTCATTTGTTTTATTAGAATATTAACTAAGTCTCACTGTTTTTTTCTCCCAGTGGTTGCTCTAGGCTTACAATATGCATCATTAACATTACCATCCAACTTTGTATATCACGTCACATATATTGTGTCACATACATGTATAATGTAGTGGGTGTATTACAGTACGCTATACTTCGATTTTTCCAACTGTATTGTTTTTGCCATTTTTGTCACACATTATATTTCTACATGGTATATATCCATGTTTATTATTATTTTTATTTTCCTCAATTATCTTTGAAAAAGTTGAAAGAAAAGAACATGAGTTTATGTTTACCCACGTATGCATGTTTACCATTTCCAGTGTTCTTCATTCTTGGTGAAGATCATAATTCCCTTTGGTAGCAATTTCATTGTTGCAGCACAGGTCTGCTGCTAATTAGTTCTTTCAGCTATTTTCTTTCTGAAAATATTTCTATGTAGTCTTCACTTTTGAGGGATATTTTCACTGAATGTTGATTTCTAGATCAGCAGTTTTTTAAGCACTATGAATACATAAAATTCTTCTGACATTCATCATTTCTGTTGACAAGTCTGTGTAGATTCTTATTTTTATTTCTCTTAAGAAAACTGCCTTTTTTCACTCTAAATACTTTCAGATTTGTTGTTGTTGTTGTTGTTGCTGTGTTCAGTAATTTGAATACAATGTGCCCAAGTGTGTTCTTTATCTTCATTCTGTGTAGGATTCCCTCGCTTCTTCAACCTGGAAGCTTATGTTCTGCACCAAATACATGTGACTCTGATTTCTTCAAATATATTTCTGCCCCATTTTCCCTCTCTCTCTTTTTTTGAAACTCTGATTACATTTAGACTGCTTGCTGTTGCAGGTCACTGACTCTAAATTTACTTTTTCCAATTTTCTTTGTCTTCATATTGTAAAAGTTCTATTGATCGGTCATAAATTTAAGTACTTATTTTTGCCATTTACAATCTGCTGTTAAGCTCATACAGTGAGTTTAAAGGGTATTGAATTTTATTTTGTTAGCCAGTTAAATTAATGGTCAGTCCTTTTTGTGCTGTTAGTCTTCTTTATATTCTTTACTAGGAGAATCTATTTTGGTGTAGTCTTGGGGGCTGACTCTTATTCAAGGGTGTAGCTGCTTAATGAGCAAAATCTATCTGGGCTAGAGCTCCAGTGTAGTCAGGACTCTGTAACCTCTGCTCTCACGGTGCAGGTTTGGCCCTGAGGCCTGTGATCTTCACTAGGCTTTCTCACAGATACACCTTGCAGATGCATCATGTAATAACCCCTCGCCAAGGAATCAGGGTTTATGCAGATTTATGGGGTGACCCTCTGTGTGTCTCTAAGCCCGCTTCTCTAATAGCCTGCGCTGCAAATTCCTGTTGCCTCATCAGTCTAGAACTCTGTTCTGTTCTTTTCAGTTCATTGAAACTGCTTTTTCCTTGGGCTCTACCTCCCTGCCTCTGAAGGAATATGCCCCTAGGCAGATAATTGGGATTACTGTGGGACTTATTTTGTGTGTTTTCCTCCTCTCAAGATCATAGTTCTGTGTTGACTATATATTTTTTCATTTCCTGAAAGCAATTGCCTCATATATTTTGTCTAGCTTTATAGTTGTTTTTGGTGGGAGGGCCAGTCTCCTAGTTACCCTATCAAAGATGAAAGTGGAAGTTCTATATTTAACTTTCATATTCTGATTCCAGACTATCAAGGGTAAGCTTTAAATCTCAAAATGATTTATCCTGACACCTTCTTCTGTGGGCCAAGCCCAGCCCCGTTCATTGTGAATGTGCTCAGAATACTAAAGTAAAAAATATCTTAGATGCAGTAGTTTTCCAAGAAAAACAGTTGATAAAACAAATCTATGAAATATTATAAATATTGAAGTCAGGTATTAACTATCTTGGTCTGTTTTATTTCCTGGCTCTTGAGATAATTAAGAATTGACTATTTCAATACTAAATATAATTTTCAATGTCAGGCCTTTTATCCAATGACAATCTCTGTCTCTTTTTATGTTTGATGATAGCATTTTAGTCAGAAGGCAGTTTTAAATGTCTGCTCCTGTAAGAAGCATCAAATGAATGCCCTAACACTAACTGTGTGGGTCCTTTAAGAAGACTAGACTTTGTCTTGATCAGAATTAATAAGAATCTTGGATTACAAATTCAATATTTATTGTAGATTTCATCTTCTAGGCTTAGTAGTGAAATGCACTGGTTTCCTAGAGATTTCAATAAAGCTTTGTAACCAGCTGTTCTGGTTAATTGTGTCTTTTTGTGTGTTTAAGAGAGACAGGATGTTAAAGTTTTAATCTCAAGTTTATTTTTGTACCTTGCCAAATGTATTAGAATGAAAGGTTGAATTTCATACAAATTCAGTGCATCAGAGTATATTGAATCAAACATGTTTTTTTATACCACTTGAATTGCAGATTTGCTCAACTTTTACCTTACTGTACTCTTTCCGTTATGAGGCTTTTAAAGCCAAACTCCCCTTGATTCATTTCTTATAGATGCTTTTGGGTCAATTACAAGTCTGCCTCACTGCCTGCCTTGTTCTCTGCCAGCAAGATAAACAGTGAACAGAGCCTTTTATCTTAGCAGGGCCTCTCCAGATACTGCATTAGAACAACTTCAATGTATTATTTATGGGATTTTAAGTTATTCTTTCACTTTGGGTGTGAAACCAAAACTTTCTTATGCAATGTAGCAGATGTGGCAATAAGTTCAAGTGATTACCTGTCTTCCTGTGACTTCATCTGTGGCACTTTCTTCAATTAATCACTTTCAGCTGAGTTCTTTTCTAGCACTAACATTATGAACTTGCATTTACAGGCCTTTGTGAATGACGAATATTTTAAACTTGGGTGTGTTGAAAGGCAACACACAACTGTATTGGGCAGAGGCAATTTATGGTGACAAACCACCACAGATTCACTCACAATTGCATAGCATTGCTCACTGCCCAAGATAACCAGTTGTCCACGGCTAGAGTGCAAATTGCCCTTTGCTTCTGGGGAGTGTTCCCTCAGACAGCTGATAACCTTTCTGAAAGGTTGTTTATCAACCACCTCCATCAGAGTTCTCCTAGGGTTTGGGCCACACTCTGCTGGACCTGTAGCAAGTCTTTGTGGTTGAGGCCTGGAACCTGCATTTTATTTTATTTTATTTTATTTTTTGAGAATTTTTGTAACAGTTTATTTGAGTCAAACTAATAACATATGCCAGGGAGTATAATCTCAAGTGTTCCCATAAAATAACAGTTTTGCAGCTTCTTTTATGCATTGGAAATTAAGGAGTGAAAAGAAGGAAGATTATAATGGAGGTGGGAGAAAGCAAGGCAGGGACTGGATCACAGGATGGTTAACAAGATTATATGCTCTGTTGAGGGTGGTTACAGCTGATTTCAATGTGTGTTTATTTAGATGCACTGAAACAATGGGCAGGATTTGCTTAAAGATAAACCACTTAGTAACCCAGTTATATTCCTGGGCATGACTATCCACCATGACCTGCCCAGTTAGCAATTTATGATCAGATCACCCTGTGAGGTTACTTTCCATAGAACTCCTTTTTTCATCCACATTCATCTTTCCCAGAGTTTCTTATGATGATTAGACTGCTACTTCTGAAACTTCTGCTTCAGACTCATTTATTTGGCATTTAAATGGAACTTAAAATTTGAAGGTTCACAGTCTCTCACTCTACCTTTCTCCTAGAAGTCCACAAACTACATTTGTTGAGCATATCCTTTTTAAAAAAATATATTTTATTGATTATGCTATTACAGTTATCCCATTACCCTCCTCTATCCCCCTCCACCCTGCACTACCTCTCCTACCCACATTCCCCACCTTTAGTTCATGTCCATGTGTCATAAGTTCTTTAGCTTCTACCTTTCCCATACTATTCTTACCCTCCCCCTGCCTATTTTCTACCTACCATCTATGCTACTTATTCTCCACAACATTTTCCCCTCTTCCCCGCCCCACTCCCCTGTTGCTAACCCTCCATGTGATCTCCATTTCTGTGGTTCTGTTCCTGTTCTAGTTGTTTGCTTAGTTTGTTTTTGCTTTAGATGTGGTTGTTAATAATTATGACTTTGCTGTCATTTTACTATACCTGTTTTTTTTCTTCTTTTTCTTAGATGAGTCCCTTTAACATTTCATATAATAAGGGCTTGGTGATGATGAACTCCTTTAACTTGACTTTATTTGAGAAGCGCTTTATCTGCCCTTCCATTCTAAATGAAAGCTTTGCTGGATAGAGCAATCTGAGATGTAGGTCCTTGCCTTTCATGACTTGGAATACTTCTTTCCAACCCCTTCTTGCCTGTAAGGTCTCTTTTGAGAAATCAGCTGACAGTCTGATGGGAACTCCTTTGTAGGTTACTGTCTCCTCATCTCTTGCTGCTTCTAGGATTCTCTCCTTCATTTTTACCTTGGCTAATGTAATTATGATGTACCTTGATGTGTTCCTCCTTGGGTCCAACTTCTTTGGGACTCTGAGCTTCCTGGACTTCCTGGAAGTCTATTTCCTTTGCCAGATTGGGGAAGTTCTCCTTTATTATTTGTTCAAATAAGTTTTCCACTGGTTGCTCTTCCTCTTCTCCTTCTGGTACCCCTATAATTCGGATGTTGGAACATTTCAAGATGTCCTGGAGGTTTCTAAGCCTCTCTTCATTTTTTTGAATTCTTATTTCTTCATTCTTTTCTGATTGTATGTTTCTTTCTTCCTTCTGGTCCACTCCATTGATGTAAGACCCAGCTTTCTTTCCATCACTATTTGTTCCATGTGCATTTTCTTCATTTCACTTATTTTAGCCTTCATTTTTTCATCTAATTTGCGAGAAAAATCAGCCAGTTCTGTGACCTTCCTGATCACCAGTGTTTTGAACTGTGCATCTGATAGGTTGGCTATCTCTCAGTCACTTTAAAGGATTAGTTCTGGGGCTTTCATTTGTTCTTCTGTTTGAGCCATCTTTTTTTTCTTTTTCTTTTTCTTTTTTTTTTCTTTTTTTGGTCTGATCGTGCCTGTTGCATATGTATGAGGGGCAGAGACTTAGGTGTTCACCAGGGCGGGGCACCCCAGTTGCTGGGTTGTGATGCTGTATGTGGGGGCATGGTCTGAGAGGAAACAATGGCACTTGCTCTGCTCTCTGTCAGATTTCAGTCCCTTCTGCCACTTCCCCCAAGCAAACTGGGCCCCTCTGGTGCCAATTCCTGTGTGGGTGGGCTTGTGCTCCCCGTGGGACTTTCCAACAACCTCTCCTGTGAGGCTGGGAGTCTCTCCCTGTGCCTCAACCCCCACAGGTGTTTTCAATCAGTGCCCCAAGGCTCTATTTCCCAGCGCTGGGATCTGGGGTTGAGAGTAGTGCTTTGTTTCACACTCGCTGCCTCGCTAGGTCTGTCAGTTGCCACTCCTTGGTCGGGGTCTGCCAGCCACCCACTTGCATGCCCAGGGTCTGCCCGCAGCCATCTTATGCGCCTGGTCCCAATGCTCTTTGTTCCACAACCTTCCTCTGCCCAGCTGCCAGACTCCGCCCCTCCTACTGGTCTGGATGAACACGTCTATTTTAACTCCTTGGTTGTCTGACTTCCATACAGTTCAATTTTCTGTCAGTTCTGGTTGTTATTCTGTTTCTAACTTGTTGTCCCTATCTTGATTGTGCAAGGAGGCACAGTGTGTCTACCTATGCCTCCATCTTGGCTGGAAGTTCAGTGTATCCTGGAACCTGCATTTTAAATAAGCATTCAAGGTGAATCCCACAGAAAAGTTTCAGAACCACTTTCTTGAAGGGAGATATTTTAAGATTTGAACTGGCAAACTATTTACTAGTTAAATCCATGAGCTCACGAGTTCATGTGCCAGATGCTTTAGGGTTAATTTTTGGTATAGAATTTTGACTGTATACCTATTGCTGTGCTTCTTGCATTAAAGTTTTCTGTAGCCTGGGTCAAAGATGGCTCCTCACAGGGTGGGAAAATTGGCATTTCTTGTTTTATTTGTATTGTCCATTTCCATTAATAGACCCACTGTTTCCCACCTTTCTTAGTGGGAGATGATAGCAGAGTTGCCTCTATGGTTCAGGTCTTTCTAGTTTGTTTGTTTTTTTTTTAAGATTTTATTTATTTATTTTTAGAGAGAGGGAGAGGGAAGGAAAGGAGGAGAGAAATTTCAATGGGTGGTTGCCTCTTGTGCACCCCTAACTGGGGACCTGGCCTGTAACCCAGACATGTGCCCTGGATGGGAATGGAACCAGTGACACTTTGGTTTGTAGGATGATACTTAATCCACTGACCCACATCAGCCAGGATAGGTCCTTCTTTTTAAGATCATGAGTTTATTAGACCAATTTATTTTTGTAATTGTAGAAAGTGATCATGACGTCTCTTCTGAATTGGGACTGGTGATGCCTTCTGGGACCTATGTAACCTTCTGCAGACATTCATGCTCATGTTAAAAGAATAAATTAAATTCTCTGCAGACTATCTGATTTTCTGATATGACTAACAAGAAACTGCTCTGGATACCTACCATGCTCCATGGTGCTCCCTGACTTATTTTCTAAACAGTGCAAGGCCAGATGCCCACAGTGGCCCTTCACCTTCAAACTGGTCTGCTTTTGCTGTTGTTCCCACAGCAATTTCTCAACACAGCAGCCAGTGTGATATCAAATACATGATTTCCGTCATGTCACTTCCTTGCTCAACACCCTCTAACAGCTTCCTGTAAGGAATGCTCTGGTGCACTGCCCAGGTACCCCTCCCTGGGACTGAAGCACAAATTTCCCCAGATGCTGAGAGGGTTACCAGCCCTCAGATGAGTCTCTCTTTAGAAATCCTGCTTAATAGAGTTGTCTAAATGAAGGCCATTCTCCTGGCAGCCTGCATCCATGGATGGGTCATGCAGCAGTATGGAGTTTGCATTGTCTTGGCCATTCTAGTGTTGGAGCTCCCAGATGCATATGCTACATCACAGTTCAGCTCCTCCCTCTGCCTACTCCTGCTTTTTTCATTCTTTAGTAGATGCTGAAGACCCTTCCCAGGGACTTCTTGCCCACAAATTTCCACCTCAGAGTCTGTCCCAGGGAAGTCAACCTGTGGACTGGGCCTGCTTGTTTCCAACCTGGTCACCCCACTCTCTCCCCTCCATGCATTCCTTCACAGATATCCTGCTTTTCTGCTGGTTCCACAAACACTCCAAGCTTGCACCTACCTCATGGCTTAAGCACTTGGCTCTGCCAGGGACAGAATCCTTCCCCAGAACTCAGCATGATCTGCTTCCTGTCTCTGTCCAAACATCACCACCTTACAAAGGCCTTTTCTGATGATCTTTCAGAGGTGTATTTCCCCCTCAGCCCTTCATCAATTTCTAGTCCCTTACAAGGCTTTACTACATAGCTTCTCAAGCCAACATTTTGTTACATATTTACTTGTGTTTAATGTTTCTCTGACTTAAACAGAAGGCTTCTGGGGTCGATCTTCTTTACTTCTTAACAGCAGTGTCTGCCATGTAGGAAGCACTCTAAATGTTTTTGATTGGATGAGCAAATTAGTGAATGACTGCATGAATGACTCCCGATGGAGCTGACCCGCTCATGCAAAATAAGAGATAAGAATGTGTATCTATTTTGCACTCTCCTTTTAATCTTCAGATCTAGTAGTCATTTTTACATGTCATTGTATTTGCATTTCTGAGCTTTGCCATTTATTGGCTGTGTGACATTTGGTAAGTTATTTAACCTCTAGGCCTCAGTTTTCTTAGCCATAAAATGCAGCAAATGGGGTTATTGTGAAGATAAAAGTGGTTAAAATATTGCTTGGAATGTGATAACTAGTTCACAAGTGTTAACTAGATGTTTTAAAAATTATGATTATATCCCTTGATTTAAAATAAAAATTTATTTTGAATGTTTAAAAATATTCTATCATAAATGTATTTACTTACCTAACTACCTTTTGTTTGATCTTTAGATTGTTTCCAGGTTGCTTCACTATCATCAATAATGCTGTAATAACTTTCCTAGACATAACCTTTTTTGTTACCTGTAATTATTTCTTTGAACCAATGCCTGTAAATAGAATTATGGTTAAAATTCTACACATTTCTATTATTAGGGTGGGCAAACTACTGTAACCAAATAGACTTAAAATGTATAATGGCTCAAATACAGCAAGGATTAATTTCTTCAGTTGCAAGGCAGGCACTGCTAACCTCCTCTTCTCTGGCAGTCCTGAGCTCTGCCACCACCAAGATTCGGTCTCCGGGCTTATCCTACCAGTCTGCTTCAGGCTTATCCTGCCAGTGGAAGGAGAAACAAAGGGTGAGGAAAGCATATCCCTTAAACTCTGTGGCACAGAAATGATGCCCCTCCAGCTGCTCCTATTTCACTGGTGAGGATGAGTCACATGGCCTCACTTTGATGGTGGGTGAGCTGGGAAGTGACCCCAGCCAGCTTAGTCACTGTCCTCTACTAGAGAGGAAGCATAGACAGTTGGAGCACCTATAGCTGTCTCAGCTAAAGCCCAGTTTAAATACTGTTGATAGATTATGCCAAACAATCCTCCAGAAAGGCTCTACTTAATAAATCCAAATTCACATTTCTCAAAGCAGAGTTGTTGTAATTAAATAAACATGTACTGGGCCTTGTGATGGTATCTCCTTGTGGTGTTGCTGTCTCATTTAGGTATAAAGGTGCCAAACAGCTATGTCCTTCTTTCTCTGAAGGTTCTGAAGCAAACTGAGAGATACACTCAGAAGTCAGGTAAGAATCATGATACAGTAAGTCTGGTGATTTGAACAGAGACTATATTGGGCCTGATGTAAAAAAAGAGATTTTAACTATCTCCCCCTCTCCCAATCTGGACTGGGACCTGCTGCTATAAAGGCAGATTTTGCAAGGGCACTTACAGAATCCAGATCTGCCCCCAAAAGGTCAACCTGACCTCTGATTCCAGGTAAATTTATAGCAAGGGGCAGAAGTGATGAGAAAGGAGATGTACATCTTAAACGCAAGATGGTAGTTAGATGAGGGCCACCAGAACAGGCCCGATGTGAAGAGTGAATCTTGTGCTTAATTTCAACAATCAAAATCACCTTCCTTCCATTTGGAATAATTTCTGAGACAAAGTGGAGACAGAGTGGATGCTTCCTTTTTAACAGCTCACGAAGGAGAAGTCCCAAGTCTATGGGCTGAGGTGGGGGTTGATTTCTTCTTCCACTCACAGTAATCCTTTCTGTAGGTTTCAGTTTTCAAGAAAGAAAATAAGGGAGTGCTGGAAGCCAGGGCCCTGTCTGAAGGAGACTTGAGCTCTGTAGAAATGCAGATCTCACTTTCTCCAGCTGAACTGTTGAGAACTTTGTCAGAGGTGTCACATGTCACGTGAAACTGAGAGGGAGACTCAATAATATAGTCTGGCCAAGTGCTTACAGTGAGAACAGGTTTGGGGGAGCTCAGCTGTCTCCATCTCTTTAATGTGGATTCCATCCTTCCTTTCAAAGCATTGATTTACATTCCTGAATTTCCCTTCAGTAAGTACTCCCTGCTCAAGAGTGGGGATTCAGGGAGAAGAAACAAAACAGTTCATGTCCAAGGATGTCCTTACAGCATTATTTATGACAGTGAAGCGACCTGGAAACAGCCTAAAAAGATCAAACAAAAGGTAGTCATGTAAGTAGATATATTTAGGAGAGAATATGTTTCAGCTTTTTCATCCTCAGGGTCTCAGATAGAGTCCGTGCTGCTTCTAGGCTGGGGATGAGGTAACCCGGAGCATGCTGTTGCTGCATCATGGCCCTGTTTTACTGTCTAGAGCTAGAAGGTGAAAGGTTTTATTTGACTGGCCTGCAAGCCCTTTCTTGTTTTTCTACCCCTTGACCCACAACCTGTGCTCTAGAAGTGTTCAGAGATTTGCATCTGCCCCCTAGCAGTTAGTCTGTGACATATTTGTTTGGTATGAAAATTCCTGGAGGTCCTGAGAATTGTGCATTGGCTTACTGAGGCATGCTAACACGTGTGCTGATAGATAATTTAGGTGAAACCTTTGGTAGTTAAGAATTTTTTTTCTGATTGCATCTAGTTTTTATTATTTTTTAAAATTTATTTTTTTTATTTTAATTGTTGTTCAAGTACTGTTTTCTGCCTTTTACTCCCATCCCAGCCCACCCCCCAGCCCTCCCCATGGCCCTCCCATTTCCAACCCCCCAATGTTTTTGTCCATGTGTCCTTTATACCTGTTCCTGTAAACCTTCCCTTTTCCCCTGAAATTCCCTCCCCTCTCCCCTCTGTCACTGTCAGCCTGTCCTCTATTTCAGTGTCTTTGACCATATTTTGCTTGTTTGTTTGTTTTGTTGATTATGTTCCTGTTAAAGGTGAGATCATATGGTATTTGTCTTTCACCGTCTGGCTTATTTCACTTAGCATAATGCTTTCCAGTTCCAACCATGCTGTTGCAAAGGGTAAGAGCTCCTTCTTTCTTTCTGCTGCATAGAATTCCATTGTGTGAATGTACCATAGTTTTTTGATCCATTCATTTACTGTTGGGCACCTAGGTTGCTTTCAACACTTGGCTATTGTAAATTGTGCTGCTATTAACATTGGGGTGCATAGGTTCTTTTGGATTGGTGTTTCAGGGTTCTTAGGATATAATCCTAGCAGTGGAATTGCTGGGTCAAAAGGCAGATGCATTTTTAGTTTTCTGAGAAAATTCCATACTGTTTTCCACAGTGGTTGTACCAGTCTGCAATCCCACCAACAGTGTACTAGGATAGTTAAGAATTTTTAAGAGCTGTGCTGGACAGTCAATTCCCACCAGGATTCTTGGAATAACCATGTGATTGTTATAAACCTTTTAAACAAAATCCCGATCCTTTTCTCAAGTAGCTTAAAGTCTAAGCTACAATAAGTTACCTATGGAAAATGTAAAAAAAAACAACCTGTTTAAAAAATTATACATTCTATAATTTGATCCTGCTTGATGATCTTAATCAAGGCTATTTTGCTCCTACTTTCCTTTTCAAACTGGGAACAATAGTGCTGAATAATTGTATGTCCTTCAGCATTTCAGCCACTTACACAGATGTCTCAAAAGATAAGATTTCATTTCAGGCAGATCACATGACAGCTGAATGACTTGTAATCCTCAGGCTCAAGTTTCAGAGGATAGGCTAAAAATGTTGACAATATTTTTTTACTGGGCAATAAACTTTTATCATTTCATTTGGAATGGTCCCCTAAGCTTATTCCAAGCATCTCTGTTATGAAAATAAAAAATTTTTATCTAGGTGTAAAATTACTTCCCAAGTATAATTGCTTTAAAAATCATAAATCTAACACTCAGCAAAACTTTTCAAAGCTATTTAAAACTGCAAATCCTCTTGACATTAAAAAAATGCCCACAGGCATGTTATCACTGAAAGTCTCAACTAAAACCTTATGCTTCATCAGTAAAGGGCCAAATCCATCCAATTTCTGCTGGAGAACAGGTTGCGGCAAACTCATTCATAGATGCTGCTGGTGCGATGCTGGGTATCTCAGCCAGCTCAGGTGGCCATAACGAAATACCATAGACTGGTGGGCTTAAGTGGCAAACATTTATTTTTCACAGCTTTGGAGGCTGGGAAATCCAAGATCAAGGTGGCAGCAGATTTTTGATGAGGGCTCTCTGCTGTGCTTGCTTCCTTTTTGTTGTATCCTAACATGGACATGGTTGGCAGGAGAGAGGGAGTGAGAGAGAGAAGAGAGAGGTTTTCTGGCATCTCTTTGTAAGAGCACTAATCCCATTATGAGGACCCCACCCTTGTGACGTTATCTAAACTCAACTAACTCCCCCAATTCCTATCTTGAAATGACATTACATTGACATTTCATAATGTCAAATGTAAATGACATTACAATGACATTACATTTGAGGTAGAGCACCAACATATAAATTCTGGGGTCCACAAACATTCAATTTATAACAGTGGGTTGACCACATCTTGTGTTGAGTATAGGCATCACTACCCATGAGTGTTTGGGACTCTGATGCCAATCTAAAGGCGTGACTCAGACTGGAGGAAGAGTCAGGGACACAAGAGAGAAGTGCAGGCTGATGACTCCTGCTTCCCTCTAATGCTCAGAGCTAGCTGCTTGGTTTTAACATTCAAGGCTAGAAAATACTTCCATCTATATGTGGTTATGCCTGACATTGAGACAATGTTAGAACATCAAGGAAAAGTACCCAATTTGGAAGAAGTAAACTTTTGCAGTATGTCAAAGGAGAGACTTCAAAGTTACAACTTAGGAAAACTTGGCAAATATTGGGACTACAGTTTTCTAAATATTTCATGCTATTAGTGTTTTTGAGATTACTTGTATATACAAGAACACTATTCAGTGTTTTTCTTCAATAATTATAATTGGGTTATATTTATATAACTAACAATATGTTGAATCTTTTGTTTCATTACCCAGTATTACTTACTGAATTTTAGAAAATGGATTACTATTGGGCTATTAAAAATTTAAGTAACATTATAGTCCTCTTCAACTAACTTTGGTAGTTTTTAAACATTAATGCCATCTGTGCTATGTATTTACTCAATTTTGAATTATTCATGAGTCACTATTAATACACCAGAAATATAAGGACTTATGTAAGTTAAAGGACATGGCATTATGAAGGGTGACCATATAATTTATTATCAAAACCCAGATGCATTTGGGAATGAAACGGGGCATATTAATAATTATACCAAGACAACAGGACTCTGTCTGGGTCAGTATGTGCACGGGTCACGCTGTTTACTCTTTGTGTCAAGTTACTTGGTTGTTTACATTTATGAATGACTGAGTGGGAATTAGGTCAAGGGTCTGCAATTGATAGCCTATAGGCCATATTCAGCCTGATGCATATTTTTGTAAATAAAGTTTTATTTGAATAAAGCCACACTCATTTTTTAACATCTGTTCTGTGGCTCTTTTTTCTCTACACCAGCAGTGCTGAGATAGTACAGTAGACACTGTGTGGCCCAAAAGCCTAAAGTAGTTTCTATCTGGCCCTTTACAGAAAACCTTGTGCTAGAGAGTATCTAAGACCTTGTCTCAAAGTTCTAACAGTTTGCAATTCTTTATCATTCTTGTTTTTTTAACTGACATTGTTAAATAAATAGAAAGCTTTGCTTGGCAAATTTTATTTCAAGATTTCTAGATTAAGTCTTGGGGCAAAGGAGCTATTAAACATGAAACCCTGGAAGTTAACCTGGTGAGGATTTGCTCATGTCTCTGGGAAGCTGTGGCAGAGGCTTGGTGAATAGGATGACCCCTGAGAAGTCCATAGGTGAGACTGGTGGGATCTTTGTTCTGATTGGAAGCTTCCTGGAAGCAGGAATGATAACTGGCTGTCTTAATAAATCTTACTGACAGGGCAGGAAGTGAGGTGAATGCTGTAATTAGTCATGAAGTCACAGTTGCTTATTTTAGTCAGGAGAGGGTGTGTTTGATAGTTCCGTGGTTGGAACAAGTGACCTTGTTTCTGTCTGTCCTTAGACAAAATTGGGAAGTCTTGTTTTCTGACTACTTTGTCATGGTCATCAAGTGACCTTGTCTGATGTTGATGTTCTGTGAAACTGTTTATGGTTGAAGAAAGAACCCCATGGTCTGGCTGTGAGTGGTGTGCTGTTAGCAGAATACCTCTGTGGGAGGGCTCAGCAAGCAGGAGACTTTGGCCAGGGCTGAGTTTTGTAACTGAATGTTATTTGGGATTTATCACTTGTTTATGAAATAAAAAGATTAATGTGTTGGGGTTTTTAATTTATTTTTTCTTCCTGTGTAACTTTTTTCAACCCTGAGGCTTCATGTCTGGAGGATGAGCATTTACCTAGCATAGGGCGTTTGCAGGTTTCATAAACTTGGCAGAAGATGGTGTCACATGAAGTTTTAGTGAAAGCCTGTGTATTGTAATGGCACAATCTCATTAGCTTTACTGGGCCATAGAAACAGATTATCCACTCCAAACTGATCGATAAGACACACCGGAGAGTATTTACTTGAATATATGGAGGCCCAAAGTCTTTGGTTGTGTGGTCTGTCCAGGACCGTATTCTCCACTCTCTCTGTAACGGGAAAAGACACTGGTGTTCGGGCTGCCTGTCACTACCAAATCCAATAAGCAATGACAGTGATTGACTCTTTTATGGGCACTTTATTCAGATGGCCGGTGATCCGAGAAGATGGCCGGTTCATACCCTACCAAGCCATCTTGCCTTCTCTTTCCTGGCCAGATCTTTTATAAGTGGGTGGGGTGAAGATAAGCAAGGTGTGGTGAGGGCTTTGAAATTCAGGATTAGGTGAGGAAGCTGCAGCCTTCCTGTTCTCTGCAGTTAGCTGTTCCCAAGGAGGCGGGGGTGGTCACACAAAAGGCCCAGATGCCTACAACATGTCCCCAGGCGGTAATCTCTAGCCAGTGCCCCAGGAGGTCGGCTGCTTTTCTCAGGAGTCAGGATGGGCCTTATCTTTAGTTTCTGAAACAAAAGCTTAACATACACATTACTTGCTAGACTTACAGCTTTTTACCTTAAATTAAAATTTCCCAAGTTTTGAGTCCCCTATCATCTCCATGATTCATTTTCTTACAGAAGTGTGCTCCATTTTCTGTGTAATCGAAAAGCAAAGGCCCTTAAGCAGTGGGTCAGTATCTGTTTGCTGTACTTAATTTTATTTCATATTAAATACTTTTATTTAATACTTTTATTAATACTTTTATAAAAATCTTTTATTATTAAACTAAATGTTTGCTAATACCATTGCATTAATCATAATTTTGGATAACAGAGAGATTTTTGTTCTCTTAATATATTTTTGTTTGGTACCTTTGGTGAGAGAATCCAAAAACTATATTCAAAAAGTAAAAATTTGCATCCATGGAAAATATAATCCTATTTCTCACAGTTCAGTGATATTTTTTTCTAGCTCTTTTCCAGTTGGATGAACCAAGAGCATTTACTGTAACAACTTGTGGTGATTATCACTGAGATATGTGGTCCTTTCTTACACCAACATGATTATCAACATATCTGTGTTATGAATGGTGAAAATTTACAAGGTAAAAAGAACGTCTCCCTCATACCCCCAGCTCACAGGATCCTTCTCTAGATCCATTTATGGCTGTCAATTTTTATATTGTTCTAAGATAGTCAATGCTTATACAAGCCTTTACAAATGTATTCTGTTCACTTTACACAAATAACTAGCATTTGGTTTTTAACTTAACAATATATCCTGGGGACTGTTCCATTACAAAATATATAGAGCTATTTCATTCTTTTAAGTGGTTGAAATAGTCTATTTTATAACTTTGCAAGGTTATTTCAATAATCCCCTATTATTGGATACTTAAGTTACTTTCAAAGTTTTACCATCACAAATAATTCATCAATGAACAACCTTCTACATGTCCTGGATATTTGAGGGACAAATTTCCAGAAGCAAAAGTTCTGGGTCAAAGGTCATCGACATTTAAACTTTAGTAACTGTTACCGAATTCTTATGTGCAGAAATTGTACCAGTTTCCACTCCCACCAGCACAGTGTGGGAGTGCCCATTCCCCATAACCTTACCAATGTGCTAGCTGGTCCAGCGTGTTGATTACTGCTGGTCTGTTCAGAGAAAAATGTTAGTTAGTCTAATTTTACTTTTCCTCTGGATTTTTAGGCTTTTTCTTATTGATATAATACAATTGAATTGTTATATTAGATATAATGTTATCCTCAGTTTGTTATCTTTTAACTTTGCATATTTTTTTGTTTGAAGACATCTTTTTATTTTTATGGAGTTTAACTTTGATTTTTGATTAATTTTTGATTAATCTTAATTTTGATTTTATGGTTTCTGGCTTTTGTGTCAGACTTTTCTAATTTCAAAGTCATTGCAAACAAAACAGACACAGAAACAAGAAAAATGAACAAAAAAATCTTTCATCATCCTTTTCTAGTATTTGTTGTATTTTAAAATATTTAACAATGAGGTGTTATTTATCTGGACTTTGTGGGGGGAGGTAAAGTGTGAGATATTGACTCAACATAAAGTTTTTCAGGTGCCTAATTGTCCATTGTCCTTTATTGACTAATTTATCTTTTTTACCAGCAATGTAAAATGCAACCTTTATCATATGCTCAATTTCTACATGACTTTGGTTGTATTACTGGTCTTGTTATTGTGTTACCTCAATCTGTTTACTCATGTGTAATATGTTTTATTATTCAATAGGGCTGGTTTCCCCTAGATGCTTCTCTTGTTCATGATTTACCTAGTTATCGATAGTTTCACTCATTAATATCTCCATGACATATTTGAATGAATCATTGTACGGGTTTTTGAATGAGTTTATGTACATAAAAAAAGAAACAATTACTAATTTGTGGAGATCACATTAAAATTTCACATAACTTTAGAGAGAATTTAGGTCTAGTTGAGTTTCTCCTATTCAAAATCATGGTAGACCTTTCTATTCATTCATTTTCTTTTTTTTTTTGTCTTTTAGTTGTGTTTTAGAATGTTTTTATACAGTTCTTGTATAATTCTTATTAAACCTATCCCTAGAGTTTTGTAAATTAGATCCTTTCTTCTGTTAGATCCTCTAATTTTTGTTTTTACATGTGACAGTTCTTGATTTTCACGTACTATGTACCCTGATGCCATACTTTTTTATTACTTGTAATAGTTTTAAAGTTATTCTCTAGTATTTTCCATTAATACAACCACATCATGTATAACTAATGATACTTTTATTTACTTTTTTGCAGTTTTTATACATCTTATATGTTTTCTTTTTTATTGCTTTAGCTAGTATCTACTAGCAATATTAACTAATGAGGTAGTAGACACCTCAGTCTTGTTTCTGATGTAATAAAAATGTATCTGCTATTCTCCAGTAAGCATTTTGTAGATTTGTGTGTATGTTCATATACATATATTTATTCATTTTACTTTTTTAAACTTTATTTTTATTATTGACACTACTACAGATATCCTCTGTCTCCTTCCCCCCAACTTTGCCCACTTCCACCCAGCCCCCATCACTCTGCTATCCCCACACTGTTGTCTGTGTCTATGAGTTATATATATATATATATATATATATATATACATATATATATATATATATATATATGTGTGTGTGTGTGTGTGTGTGTGTGTGTGTGTGTGTGTGTGTGTGTGTTTTGGCTAATCCCTTCACTTTCTTTCATCCATTCCCCCCACCCCCTCCCCTCTGACAGTCTGTTCCATGTATCCATACCTCTCCTTCTCTGTTTCTATTTTGTTTATCAGGTTATCTTGATTAAATTCTACATATAAGTGAGATGATATGGTATTTGTCTTTCTCTGACTGGTTTATTTCACTTAGCTTAAAAATCTCCAAGTCCATCCATGCTGTCATGAAAGGTAAGATCTCCTTTTTTATGGTCACATAATATTCCATTCTGTAGATATACCACAGCTTTTTTATTCACTCATCTACTGATGGGCCCTTGGGCTGTTTCCAGATCTTGGTTATTGTAAATAGCATTGCAATGAACAGAGGGGTGCATATATTCTTTCAAATCAGTGTTTCAGGATTTTTAGGGTAGTGCTAGGGGGCCCCCTACTTGGAGATCACAAAGTCAGGCACTTGATAGGGGGAAATGGCCGCTGCTCTAGAGCTAACCCACCCAGTCACTACCAAAGTCTCCAAGTCTAGTTCCCCCTGGAGGGATTTGCTGCAGGTTCAGTTTCCTCTGCAGGAGCCAGCAGTCAGTTTCCTCTGCAGGAGCAAGCTCAGCCACCCCAGGCTCTGGGGGGCAAATCTAAAGACTCTCCCTTTGGGGGAGTTGCCAGCCCAGCCCATAGGAGGGGGCTAAGTACCTGGTCCCAGACAATAGCTCTCAAGGGCCTCACTTTGAATGTCCCAGCTCTGAGCCTCTCTCCCTTCCCCCACAGAACTAAGGGGAGGGTTTGGTATCCAGGACTTGACTTGGTAGATCTAAACAGTCTACTGTTGGGGGTGGTACCTCCAAGCCTGTAGGAGGGGGTATTGGACATTTCTTCCTCTTCCTAGTGTGTGGAACTCTGAGCTCACTAGGAAAATAGGAAAATTTGCACGTGAGGTAGTCACACCCCATAGTGCCTGCCCATTTGGTTCTCAGACAAAAGCTTCCTTGGGAGACATTGTCCCCAAGTCCCACTGCAGGGCACTCTGGTTTCCAGTGCTGCTGAACCCAGTAGGCAGGGTCAGGGCCTGCCCAGTGATTCAACAAGTCGGGGATGGGCACCAGCTGGGTGCTCGTGGTGGGGGAGTTTGTCCCTTTTTCCCAAGCCAGACAGTTTAGTTATTGTCTGAGCCTCCATGGAAAGCCTCTCCAGAAAAAGAGGGCCCCTTAAAGTCACTTTTGGGAGCATCCAGCAGACATCCCTGCAGGTCCAGTGTGGTGGTGAGGCCTCACCAGCAGTGGGAAACCTGGCAGGGCACTCACCAAGCTGGTGCTGTAATCTTGGAAGTGCTTGTCCCTGGGAAAGTGGCATCTGGGTCTCCCATGCAGACTGAATCCTCACTGATTTTCCACACCAGATGCTATACCAGCTCCTCACCCCATCTCTGTCGCTCTGGGTTGGGGATTCCTATGTGGAGTTGAGAAGCCAGGCTCCTGGGGGAGGGGGTTTTGCAGCGATGATATCACTCCAGCTTCTCAGCTGTTGTACCTGGGTGTGTGGAGGGGGGGGGGGTAGGAGTGGGGGCAGCCCTTTCAGTTTCTCCACCCTCCTGACCAGTTTCTGTGACTTCTTCTGTAAATCCTTGGTTATTATATTTCAGTTCAGCTAGCCTTCAGTCGGTTGTTCTGGTTGATTGCTCTATAATTTAGCTGTAAATCCAGTTTGGGGCCTGGAGCAGGTGAGTGTAGCTTCCACCTACTCTGCAGCCATTTTGGAAACAGTTATTTATTTTAAATAAATATTCATTGATATTAAGACTTTTTAAAAAATTAAAAATGGATATTAAATTTAAAAATGATTTCACGGCCAAGATCTATCGAGGTGATTTCTACTGTTAACCTACCCTTCCATTACTAGCATAAACTCTACCTAATCAGATGTGATATTCTCTTATTGTATGCATGGATTCTGTTGGAGAAATAGATTTTATCGATATTTCTTTCATAAATCTTTGTAGGAGAATTTGATTTCTAGATTTCTTATCCAGTGTTGTTTTTTTTGAATTTAGGTATCAAGATTTGAGAAAAATATTTTCCTTAAAACAGCTGAAATAGTATTTTTTACATTATATGAAGAAGCAGTTTAAAATCACATTACAATTACCTATGGGGTTTGAAAAATTGCCTTGTGAACACATCCAAACCTGGCATTTTCTGGTGGGAGGAACCCTTTGAAAATTTCCTTTATTCTTCTATAAAAAATAGTGGTTTATATTTTGCCATATATCATGAGATTAGTTTTAGTAAATTATCTTATTCCTGGAAATTATCCATTTTGGATTGTTAGTTCTCTAGTTTTGTAATTGCTTTTGGTTTTATTGTATTATCAGGTGTAAGAATTGTCTTTTCAGTACATAATGTACATATTTTACAACACATGTATTCAATATATAAGTATTTCAATATATAATATATAGAAAAATATATCTATAGAAAGATAAAACATATTATAAAAAGAATTCCCTTTTGTTATATATATGTGTATACCTGTATATACATTTATATACACAAGTACATTAGAGCTACATATTTTTACCTTATATGCCTTTGGTTGTGCCCATCTAACAAAAATAAATTTAGTTAAGCTGAATCCTGTCTCTCACTACTGTGTTTCCTGCCTGTTTCCCTGCCTTGCCTTTGTTTTATTAATGTTAAAACTGTGTGATCTGGCAAGCAGGAACTCAACATCATCAGGAGTTTAGTGTGGACTCCATATCTGTCAGTTTAAATAACACTTAAATTTTGTTACTGCGTGTCATTTAGGGAAATTTCTATCCTATTTGCTTGTGTTTTTTTATCCTACTACAAATATTATGATCTCTTAATTACTATAGCTTTATAATAATTGTTTAAATATGGTAGGACAGTCGCCATCTTACTCCACACTGCCAGTCATTCTTCAAAACTTTCTTATCTATTTTTGAATTTTTGTTCTTCAATTTAACTTTTAGATGTAAACTGTCATGTTTCGAGATGGGCATGTTGGAATTTTGATTAGAATTGCATTATATCTATGTATAATTTTGGGAGCAGTGACATTTTTACAATATTAAGTAGTCCTATCTATGGACAAGGACCTCTTAACAAGATTCTGGCTATAATTCGATATACAAAAATTAATGGCATTTCTGAATAATGGCAGCAAACAGTGAAAAATAAAATAGAAAAAGCTGCAATTTACAATAATATAAAATACCAAGTACTTGGGTGTAAAACTAACAAAATACATATAACATCTTATGCAGAAATTATATTATTGAGAGAAAGGAAAGAATACTTGGGTTTTAAAGTGTTCCACCAATGTGAAAGACTCAGTGTTTAAAGATGTCAATTACTACCAAATCAGTCTATGAGTCAAAGCATTCCCAATCACAATAACACTGTGTGTATGGGTATATGTGTGTGTGTGTACATCGCAACTTCATAAGCATGTTCAAAACTTTGCCCTGGCTGGTGTGGCTCAGTGGATTGAGCACTGGCCTGTGAACCCAAGGGTCACTGGTTGTATTCCCAGTTAGGAGATTAGAAGTTTGCAACTTTCTTTCTTTATACTAGTAGAAAATTTTGAACTTCGACTTCATTGTTTCAACGCAACTCAGAACTTTCTCCTACCTAAAATCATTTCCATTGAAAGAAAGACTTAAACTTGTGTTTGTAATAACAATTCCAGGATTACTGTCAAATTTGCTTTTAGTCAGATTAGTATAATTGTGCCAAATAAATATTGGTAACCAAGCTAATTTACATTACATTTACCACCTCATCACATCAGATATCCGTGGAGCTTTACAAATCTTCCCTGTTCACTCAATAAAAAGATTATGCATGTAATAAGAGCAGAGTTTTTCTTATCCCCAAAGGGCTCTGGCTGGTCTCCAGAGGCGGAGGATATCTCATTGCTCATCTCTGTGACAAGGTAAATAGTCTAATCAAATACCCTCTGGGTCATCACAGACTGCATGTTCTCAGATGGCTTTAGAAGCAATGTGTCAGAAAATTTACTTACAACACAAGAACATTAAACCCTGGCTTATTATATGGATTTGGGAAGCTGGAGCTAAAATAATTAATTGTTCTTTAAGACAGCACTCAGTGTTTCATATTTTTATAATAAATTACTACTTTCATTTTGTGATTAATAAATAATAGTTTCTGGATCTTGGCTATTGTAAATAGCACTGCTATGAACATAGGGGTGCATACATTCTTATGAATTGGTGTTTCAGGATTCTTAGGGTATAATCCCAGCAGTGGAATTGCTGGGTCAAAAGGCAGTTCCATTTTTAGTTTTCTGAGGAAATTCCATACTGTTTTCCACAGTGGCTGCACTAGTCTGCATTCCCACCAACAGTGAACGAGGCTTCTCTTTTCTTCATATTCTGGCCTGCACTGGTTGTTTGTTGATTCATTAATGACAGACATTTTTGGCAGGTGTGAGGTGATGAACAAAAGAAACTAATGAGAAAAATAGAATCAGAGGCATAGACCATGGAACAGACTGACAGCTGTAAGAGAGGAGGAGGGAGGTGGAGACTGGGTGAGATGAGGTGAAGGGATGAACCAAAGAACATACCACATGACCTATGGACACAGACAACAGCTCAGAGATTTCCTGAGCGGGGCGGGTTGGTTGGAGGGGGACAGAAGGGGAAAATTGGGGCAACCATAATAGTATGAACAATAAAATAGTTGTAAAAAATAAACACTGACAAAGAAATTTGAGAAGAAATAAAATTAAATAAATAAATACATAAGTAAATGTTTCTCATAGTTAATACTTACATCAAGAACCTTTCTTGGTCCAGACCAGGGGTGTCAAACTCATTTTCACCGGGGGCCACATCAGCCTTGGGGTTGCCTTCAAAGGGTTGAAATAATTTTAGGACGGTATAAATGCATCTACTCCTTAACTGTTAAGGAGTTGAAATTACATTCGGCCCTTTGAAGGCAACTGTGAGGCTGATGTGGCCCCCCGTGAAAATGAGAGTGACACCCTGGTGTGGACCTGTGCTGTCCAATACGGAACCCACTAGTCACAGGTGGCTGTTGAGCACTTAAAATGTAACTCGTCCAGATTGAATCGTACCATATGTATAAAATATGAACTAGATTTCAGTGACAAAGCATTTAAAAAGTAAAACATTTTGTTAATGGTTTTTATTTTAATTACATGCAAATGATAGTATTTTTGGTATACGAAGTACATGCTCCCATAATCACCATTAATTTAGTGTAATGTACAAAATATCTGCACATGTTGAGTTTTTAATTGTGCTATTGTTGTTTATTTCATCACACTGTCTACTACTATTAAGTATTAAACTCAAATTTTTGTACTGGTTGTATCTTTACTCCTTGACCCACATGCTAGGCCCCCCGCAGCATTAGGTAGGATGCATGGGAAGGGCCGTAGGGCAGCCCATAAATGGAACAACAAAAGTGACAACAAAAAAAGCCAAGTGTGTAGTTCCAACTCAACTATGGTGATGACGCAGAAACAAAGATTCCACTCGGACAGACACCCGTTCCAGAAACCGGGACTCTCTTCTACTCTTTCTCTCCTCCAGTCTCCACAGCCAGTATTTCTAATATTTTGACTCTTAAATAACTCTTGAATCTGTGTCCTCATCCTCATGTTCATTGGTTTTATCTTGGCAAAACCACTTACTACTTTTCCTGGGATTATCTCAGTGTCCATGGCGTGGGTCCCAAATTTCAGTTCTCTTTGTCTCACTATTTATGCTTCAAATGTGGACCAAGTGTTTTTATTTTCATAAAATGCAAGTGTGTTTATTCCTTTATTAATAGTCCTGCAAAAATCCTGGCTTCTCACATGATAGTACACACTGCTTAGAAAACATTCGAGACTTTTCCTTCAGCCCATCTCTCACCATACCCTCCACTGGGTCAGCCTGCTGGCCTCATCTCCATTTGCTTAACGTGCTCTGTGCTCACAGGCATACTTCTCTGGGGTGCCCTTCCTGCCTTGACTGCCACCCACCTGGCCTAACCCTCTCATTCTGAAGGTTCTATGAATTGAATAGTTACCTCCCTTCCCAAATTCATATGTGAAGCTTACCCTCTGTGTGGCTGCATGGAGACAAGGGTGGGAGCATCACCCCATAGGATTAATATCCTTATAAGAAGAGACACCTAGAGCTCTCTCTCTCTCTTTCTGTGTGTTTCTTGAGGACTCAGCAAGAAGGTGGCCATCTGAAAGCCAGGAAGAGAGCTCTCACCAGGAACCAGCCCTATTGGCACCCTGATTGTAGACGCTCTGCTTCCAGAACTATGAGACAGTAAATGCCTGCTGTGTAAGCCATGCAGTCCAGGGCATTTTGTTATGGCGTCTTGAGCTGACTGGGAGCAAAGGCTCTGCTCAAACCTCAGTCCCTGGAGAGTGTGCCCCTGTATCATATCTGAGGCTAAGTGCCTTTCCTCTGCTTACATGGAATCTCGGCATTCTTTCATCTGAGCCCCACATCATATTGTGGCTTTTGTTATTTGATCTTCTATACTATGCTGTGAACTCCTTGAAGGCAAGGAAAGTCTTTTATTCATCTTTGTATCAAAATCCACAGCACATAATTTGTTTATTTTGATGTTGAAAGAAATATAAGCAGAGATGATGATTTGTTGGTTGAACATTTAGGAGTGTTTTATAGAAACCTTTCAAGTTCATAAAGAATGTTTTGGGGTATAAATTTCATGTAGAGTTCTCACGAGTAACTTCCAGCTTGAAGCCATCTGGACAGAGCAAGAGACAGGGATCCTGAGCTGGCCAGGTGGGGCTGGTGGGGGTGGGAGTCTTGGTAAGCCCTCTTTCTTGGGAAATTTGTTAAAAGGATTAGTTCTCTCCTTCTGTGACTCCAAATGCAAATGATTAATGACAAGAGAGTAAGAAAGAATTTTTAGTTATCAAAACACAGCAACCCAATCCCTCAAAGAAAAAAATGGGATGTGTATTTCAGATGGCTTGGTTTCACAAGCTGGGGGGAGCGGGGGGGGGGGGCGGGAAACAATGCATTGCCACAGCCATTCGGTTTTCACACTTCCCCAATGTGAAAATAACCAGCAGCTTGCCCACGCTTGACTCCGGCTCTGTCATTTATTTCTCCCTTCAGATGAGTTTTGCGAACCAAGTCAGTTCTTTGCTATTTCATGAGAGCCTGGATGATAGAGATATGATATAGTGCCTGTTCTTTAAACTTTCACTTCTATTTTCTTTATGCATCTTCATCAGCTATCTTTCATTTGTGGCCTATTATTTGCAAATTATCTAGGCATGCAGCATTTAATTGGTTGTGTGCATTAGACTTGGCAGATTTTGACAGTGTCCTGGAGAGTTTCCAGTGGTGAAAAGTAAGCCTCCAAGAGTTACTGCTAAGCAGCTAGCTGAAAGACAATGGCATTGTTTATCTATGAGGTCATACAGACTGTATACATAGATAGTCCTGGGTTAGAGTTTTGACTACTATTTATCTGCTGTGTGACCTCTGATAAATTACTTGACTTCTCTGAGTCTCAGAATCTGTAAACTAAAAATAAAAATGCTTACCTTGTGGTATTGCAAATATGAAAGCTATAATGCTCTTGGCAAATGTAAGCACTCAGAAATTGTGAGCTCTTATCAATAATGACCCTTGTTGGCCCATTGTTCTTGGAAAGCATTCACTTCTGGTGGCAAGGATGGATTAAAGATGATGTAGGCATATAGAAAACCTGGGACACAGAGGGACTTTGAGAGGCTGTTATTTTCTTCTAGAGGAATGTCTAAATCACTTAAGATAGATCGTTTTGATTTTCCCTTTTAATATCTCTGGGAACGGAGACTTTAATACTTCACAAGGAACTTTATTTTGGTGTTTCATCATAATAATGATTAAGAAGCTCTTCTTTACATTCAGTGGAAATCTGTCTGCTTTTAATGCAAGCTCATTTCCTCAGATTCAGACTCAGGGGAAAGAAGAAAAGCTGTGGAGTCTCTCAGGTGAGAGAACCTCCTCTGTCCAGTCATCACTCCTCTGCCACTTCCCTGAGTCCTAAGGGTTGTGCCGGTGAACAGTTCCTCACGGACATGGGCCCCTGTTCCTTTGTCATCTTTGACCCTTTTGTATGAGGTGTGGTTTTTTTTTTCACATCTGCTTTAACATTTGTCTCCATCCTTTTGGCAGAATCAAACTACTGCAGAATAGAAGGGTCAGGTATCTTCTGAAAGCTGCCAAAAAATTATTTTGATGGTATGCTAACAAATCCCAGAGATTAGAAGTGTCTCCTGTCACAAGCGGAGGTTTTAAAAAGGATTTTAGTATCCTTTATGGTGAGTCTTAATAGTACAGCATGATTGTTAAGAACTTGATTTTGGAATCATGCAAACAGGCTGGAACTCCTGCCCCTCCTTTTGCTACACAGGTGGTCTTTAGCAAGTAATTCCAGCTTAGTTTTCTCCTCTCTACAAAGGGACAGCACACATACTCACCTCCTGGGTTCCCAAAGAGGCCACGTGTTCTGGTTATTAATGTATTCCCTCTCTGCTCCAGCTCACCTTCCAAATATGCTCTGCTATAAACAACAGCATCCCACTAAGCCTCCCTCCTTCACAGTGAGCATAATGTCACCTTTCTCAGGATGGTGCACTGGAGGACACTGCAGGAGGAAGGGACCCATGAGGAATCTAGCGGAGCCCTGCTCCTGCCCTGTCCCCAGAACCTCCTCCTGACCTGGTGATCACATTCCCATGGCTTTCTCACCTACCAGTGGAGACCAGCACCCTCAGGGTCCTCGACTCCCTCTAGGTGTGGCTTCCTCTGAGCCATCGCTCTCTCCGTACGCCCATGCTACTGGTTGCTGGTCACTTGCGCTCTGCGTGTTCTGCAGAGCGCTGCTTCCTGCTTGCTCAGTGACGGCAAGCCAGCTCTGGCCCAGACAAACCAGCAAACATCCCTGCTGTCTGAGAGGCTGGCTATACTTTCTTCAAAGAACTCTGAACTCCAGCCTTGGCAGAGGATCCTTTCAAGCCAGTTCTTCCTTTGATTCTCTCTGTAAGCCCTAAGGCACAATGGAGAGAGTCTTTCTATTATACAGTCATGGCTTTATCAGAGTTTAGTGTTCTTTTTATGTTATTTTATTTTTATTGTTATTGAATTAATGGGGTGACATTGGTTAATAAGATCATATAGGTTTCAAATGTACATTGCACTCTGTGCCCACCACCCAAAGTCAAACCATCTCCTGTCACCATATGTTAGGCCCCATTCTTTATAGAAGAAACTCACTGTGTGGTTTCTGTCTCCTAATTGGACCCAGACTGATTGAACACAAAACTGTCCCTCTGGGATCTATGACTATAGGAGGTGTCATGGACAGAGGGCCCAGCTGCTGTGTTCTGACACCTGGCAGTGTTCTCACAAGTCAGTGACAATGACAGGAATGGTTGCTATGGGCTCCTTTGATGGGCAACCTTGGCTCAGGGACTCCCTATAGAGTTTCTTTTTTTTTAAAAATTGTGTACATTTATTGATTGGAGAGAGAGAGAGAGAGAGAGAGAGAGAGAGAGAGAGAGAGAGAGAGAGAGAGAGAGAGAGAGAGAGAGAGAGGGAGAGAGAGAGAGAGAGAGAAACATCGATGTGAGAAATACCGATCAGTTGCCTCCCATTTG
Organism: Phyllostomus hastatus; assembly: GCF_019186645.2. Taxonomy (NCBI): domain Eukaryota; kingdom Metazoa; phylum Chordata; class Mammalia; order Chiroptera; family Phyllostomidae; genus Phyllostomus; species Phyllostomus hastatus. The sequence goes on along the minus strand of NW_025334017.1, from coordinate 4,475,170 downwards.
GACACTGACCAGGGATGGAACCTGCAACCTAGCTATGTGCTCTGTCTGGGAATCAAATCCATCACCTTTTGGTGCTTGGGGCGATGCTCCAAGTAACTGAGCCACACCAGCCAGGGCTCCCTATAGACTTTCTTAAAAGTGGGCTATAGTCTAAGATTTTTCCTATCTGATCTTCCTGCTCTCCGTCTCTGTCTTACAGCAGTTAGACGGGCACTATGACCTCTCCCAGTTCCTTCCCCTTCCCCTCAAATCTGTCTTCCCCATAAATCTCTTCCAGATCTCCCATCTTGATGTCTGCCTCCTGGAGTTGCTGTGGGGATTAAATTAATTAATATAGGTAAAGCATGTGGCAGGTGCTTGATAAATGCTGGCTATAAGGATGCTGAGGATGACAACGATTACCAAAGAGTCAAAGTTCCTGCCTGTCAAGGTATCAGTGCCAAGTAACACCTTGGTTTTCCTTTCTGGTGAAGAATTAATAACTATTGTGCTTCTGACTATTCACTGAGAGAAACAGAGGGGCTGCGTGGTGACCTCCTTGATGAGCAGTATTTCTAAAACTTTTAATTCATCATCTTTCTTTACATCTGACTAATAAACACAGCGCCAGCAAGAGCCCCAGTCAACAATTTGGGACACCGTGTTTGGGTTTTCGTGCTTACCAACACATTATTCTGATGAATTGAAGATACATGGGGTAGTGCGGGGGCACCTCAGCTTTACATGTCACAGGTCACCCTTTTCATCTCAGAAGCTGTTTCTGATTTTTGTTCCTTGGAACAAAACCTAGCAGAAGCAGCCAGAACTGACACTGACGTCCTAATGCACTCTTATCTTAGGCCCTGTGGTCCAGATCTGGTACCTTGGATGCTTGGGTGTTGATTGGTGACTCAATTTTTTTTTTTTGACTGGTAGAAAAAAATGTGAGTTGTTCGTAGCACTTCTAGCAATTTACCAAAAAAATCACTTGTTTTCACAATTGTAATACAGACTTAACAACAGTGGAAGCTTTCTTTATCTCTGAAAATGGTATACTGATCTGAGCGCCCTTTTGCATGGAAAGAGTTTGTCTTCCCTCATGGAAGGAAAAATAGGCAAGAAATCTGAGATAGCTCATCTCATCCCATGTAATGTGAGCCTGATATGTGACACTGACTGGTTTATCATTCCCAAGACTTCCCCTCCTCCGGTTTTAAAATATTCATCAAGGACCCAGGCCACTGAATAATGTGCAGTAGCTCTCCCTGTCTGATGCTGACATGATTTCTTATATTTGCGACAGCACAGTATTCCATATCCAGTGTTTTGGTGGCCTGTGTGTGTGATGCATGGCATGGTGCCAATTTTCAATAAGGAACTGATTGCAAGAGTTTTTACTGTAAGTGAATAAGGAACAATTTTATACGGTTTCATTCTCCGGGGAGCCCACCTAGGTACATTTGGGACTTTGCAAATTAATCCAGGGCCAGAGCCAGAGAATGTGGCCAAATATTTTGGCTGATTCAATCATGGCTCAAATGTTGTGACTAGCAGTATGTATTCTGTAACCTCAATTCAAAGACCAATGATTTAACCTCAGAAAGGTAACCTGGATGGGGTATGCTGTTATAGTAATTTATTCTTTCAGTTAAACTCTTGTTGCAGCAGAAGAGATAATTTTGGTAATTGAAAATATTTCCAGACTTGTATGCTCAGCCACATACACATTAGCATAAATATGCCTTTTCACTGAGGCCTTGGGAATAGTAGCTTTGATTAATATGCCCATCCATATGCTTTTTACACCTTTTAAAAGCGAAAGATGATTTTTAAAGAGTTAAACGTGGATTGGAATTCATTCTGTAATCACATTAACAAATGGCATTTTAAAAACTATAGCAGAAAAACATTGTGCTAAGCAGAAATGGCAGCTGAGAAATTGATTTCTTATGACATAGAGAAACTCTTCCTCCTTATTTCAATGGAATAGAAAAAGAATTCTAAAATGTGCAATATAATCAGGCTTTTCTTGTCTTTGGCCAAAAGCCAAAACTATAGTTTTACACTGACATACTAGATTCTCTTTGTAGCCTCTGCTCCCTCTCAATCACCCTTAGAACCCTCCTGCCCCAACCCTCTCAACCCTGACCCCCAGTGGTTCCCCTGACAGGTGCATGGTGGTATTTGCAGGCTGCCCCTCACTGTGACTTTCCATGACCAGCACAGGTCTCTGGGTGGTTCCAAGTCACTCATCTGCTAGGGCACCCTGAAAATTTAAACTCTCACTCAGCCCAGCCTTCAGAGAACTCAGTGGGTAGAGGGCCCACAAATGGACTCATGATGAAATATAGTTCAGATGGGCAAACATTATAAAAATTGAATTAACAGTCCATCAATAATACACTCCTTAATATACAGGGTCCAGCAGAAGTAATACCTGCTAGTTGGGTAATAATATGGGTATAATAATTCATAGTTTTAATATGAACATTTCACCTAAAATGTCGTATGAGGTGCTTCAGTGTGATATTTTTATGTTACAGAATTACTTGCTTATAATTTTGTAATAAAAAGGGGCATCATTTGTGCTGGATGCTGGCATTGTTTTAGGCTCAGGTAAGCCTTGTGCCCCAATTTGCTGCCAGGGTGACTCATTTATACAATGCCTGTTTCTAGCAGATTGTCTTTTACAAAGGGCATGTGTTCTCAGAAAGGTGTAAATTAAAGGAAAAAAACCCCCAAAATATATTTCAACTTAAATGAATTATACACTAAAAATAGGGAATATGCTTATAAGAGACATTATTTTTGTTGTATCTTGATATGAGAGTGGTCTGTGACTTATTACTACATGCAGTGGAGAGGGCCAGGCCAGAACTTCACATGAGACCATAGGAGGGATAGAAGTTGGAAAAGCTAATCCAGCTGTAGGCATGCAAGTGAAATGCTAATTTGGTGCAAATGACAGTGTCATCCTAAAGTGTGTCAGGAGGCTTTACCTGACCTAGATCAGTTCTCTTAGTGCTCTGTGGTCCTCATTTTATGGCAATCATCAAATTTGTCCTCCCTGTCCAACATCAGTGCTGTCCAAAAGACTGTAAGCCTCAGAGAGGCAGGGCTCTTATTTGCTTGTTGCTAAATCCTCACAGCTAACCTCTGCCTGCACCTACCTGGTGTTTAGTCCTTGCTGAATAAATGACATTACGACCAGGTGCAAGGACCTAATATGTATCAACCAGTAGGAATGACAGTGGGAGGTCAGAGTACAGGCAGGTCATGAGTCCAGGCTAGGGACATAGGGAGGCAGGAGCAAGACACTGGGGTCCATTGGGAGGGAGCTACCCAAAGCACAGCCAGGGGGACCCAGTCTGGGTATAAGTGGGATTCCAGAACTAGACAGGAACCAGCACCATGCTGGTGGTAATGTGATGATCCAAGGCAAGGCCAAGTTTACAGGTGGAATTTAAGGGAACCCAGCTGTGGAAAAACAAGAATGTAGAAGCTGAGATCTGAGCTCAGCTTGATTCTTTGTCTATAATAGGAAAGTGTGTCCACATAGAGGTTGCCAATGCTAATTATCAACTGGCACCAAGGCTGCTGACCTTGTCATCTGAATCTCCGACTCCCTTGTCTTAGCTCTGCCACTTACTAACCACAGGTGGATCAGTTAGCCTCTCCTAGTCTCAAGTTGCTTCTCAGAAAAATGGTTACAGTAAGGCCCTTCTTTCCAAATAAAATAATTGTCTATCATCAAGACTTAAAAATTAAAATGGAAAATTGCATAATAGAAACATACTTTAAAATATTAACCATGATTGACTCAATCATTATCCGGCAGCTTCAATGGGTTAGGGATCAGTTCTTGTTGATCCCTCTTGCAAAAGCTGCCTTGACCTTTCTGTGCCTCTACCTTACCTTCAAGTGCAAGGATAAACCTCGGCAAGTAGCCTCAGAGCCTGGAGGAGTACAGAATCAATACTGAGGGAGGGCGCACAGTCCAAGCCTGGGCCATACTACCAAGGCTGATGGGGAGCCAGGGTGCCCCAGGGAGGAGGACCACCTCCCCGCCCTGCCCTGTCCAGCCAACCTGTACACAAAGACACACATGTGTGTAAAGACGGTATGACTCCCCCAGGGGTCAGGATCCATTTGTTCACTCAGTTTACCCCACAAATACTTATGAACCCTTGCTGCATGCCAAGCCGCATGGTAAGGCCTGCTGATATAGTGTGAAAACCACCAGCCAGGTCCTAGTTTCATGAAACACCAACAAATATCTTGTCTTTGTCTTGTGTTCCTTCACCATTGGGCAGACCACAGACAGTACCTCACCCCAGAGATCTTCTCTTAAGGGGCTCATGGTCGTTCATACTCCCACTTTTGGTTCTTTTTTTCTCCAACCCAAGTTATTTCACTGAAGATTTTACTTCTCTTACATACTGTTTAGTTCCTCTCTACCTTTCCAATTGGTTTCCAGTTACCTGAGGAAAGATCTCTTTTCTACTACCTTAACTGTGGCTAATAAACATGAGGATGTCAATAATGATTCACCTGTGTCAAGGGACAACAAAGCTCACCTAAAATTAGAGAGAGAAAAAAATTTGAAGTTCCTGTAATCGACTAAATAGATCTTTATGATTTTCTTACTAATCTGTTTTAGTATGAAATTAATTTCTATCTCAAAACCAGCCTTTAAGTTAAATATTAACGTATTTAAAATATAAATTAATTTTTTTCTGTTTTGCCCTATTTTTGTTTTGTTTAAAATGTACAGAATTTTGGCAACTCTATGACTTGTCAAGAGTTTTAGGGCTCCCCTGAGGTCCCAGAGATCATTTATTACATTACTGAAATGGGAAAATATGTTTTAAATTTGAAATGCATGCCAGTAGCAAGTAAGATTTTAACTCGTTACAGAATAAATGGTGAAATGTATTTGAAAGTTCATGGTTATAAATCTATAAAATACTGGCACTTGCATGCCATTTCAAAACAGATCTCTCTTTTCTATGCTAATTCTCCCGTTCTCACATTCCTTGGACCCCATTGACTCCTTATCCTAACAGCTGGGGCAACTGTGGGCCCTGGGACTACTTGATACTCTGGAGCAGAAATTTTTACTGCAATCTGCCGAAGAATGTCCCTAATGTCCTTCAGAAAGAAACAGCTGGTCTTGAGCTGGAATTTTCTGAATTGATCCTCACTTGTATCCAACAAGCTCACAGTCCACAGTTTTCTTGTTTTTCTTTTCTTTTTTTGTGTGTGTATGTTCTTCTTCCCTAAATAAATGTTAAAGTACTTTGTAGATTTTTGTTCATTCAAAACTGGAAGTGTAAGTGAAAGTCTCATAATGCCCACCATATGTATTTTTAATTTAACAGTTTAAAACAGGAGAGACATTCAAACAACAAAATTGTCTGGCATTTTCACTATTCCCTCTTTCCAGATGGATCCCAAAATATTTGCTAGGAACACTGCCTTATTCATAACTTAGAAAAGAAACACATAGAAAACCATAACAATTGGCCCCACTAAAACTATTTTCTGCAATTACCCACGGAAATAACAGAAAGCTAAGAAAACACATATTCATTAGAACAGCAGATTTTTTTCTTTGTAAGCTGTAATTAGTTTCTGTGCCAATTTCCATTCTCTGAATTGCATACTCGATGATAGGCATTTTTATTTTTTCTTTTTTTGGTGAGAAATATGAACGTATTAGCTCATAAGCACATCCTGAAAAGATTACAAATTAGTTTCTCTGGAATGCATTAGCAAATTAAAAAAAAACTCTCTCTGAAAGAGAACCTATTTTTCCAGAAATGTTTTTTTTAAATATTAATTTCTACTCTTCAAGTACCTTTATACTTTTGGTGTATGTCGGCCCCTGCAAAGTCATGGAGAGCGATGGGACCTTTCTCCACATACAATGCACATGCACTGCATGTTGGCAGCAGTCTTTTCAGGATAAAATAAGAATTGTTTTATTACAGTAATCCTTTCCTACTCTACTAAAGTCTGTAATTACTATGGGAATTTGGTTATATTTGAAAACAAAAATTATTGAGTACTTACTATGTGCTAGACACTATTGTAGGGATTTAAAAAATACAACATAAAATTCCTTCCTCAAGTGTCCCTAGTTTAGATGGCTCCTGTGACTGATGGGAGCCTCCTGCCCTGATGGAAGGGGATGGTGTGTCCACCACCAGCAGCTCATGATGCTAAGCTTTCTAATTTTAAAAAATAATTAAAAAGTGGTATTTCATGTATAGGTATTGATTTTCAAATGTTGATAGTGAATTAAAAAATTTTAAAACCCAGTGTGGAACAATCTATATTTGTCTGAGAGACTAGGCCTAGATCCCTCTCTTTTTAAAAAATTAATTTTAGAAAATAGCTAATGCATGAATATAGCTGAAAATCCAAAAGGAACAAACAATTCTTCAGTGAAAAGAAGAGTCTCTACCCTCCCTTCTCTTGTCCCTCCCACAGCTGTCCGCTCAGAGGCAGTCCCTATCCTGTTTCTTCCTAACCTTCCAGACCTCTACATGCACATACTCTGTATGTGTGCACAGATGGTGACGATACCGCCACACTTCCTATGCCTTGCTTATTTTCACTAAAATACTGTGCATTTAGGTGACTGCCCCAAGTCAATGTACGTAGAATTGCCCTCTGCATAGTTTTCCAGTATACGAGGCACCTGGGATCATCTAAAATGGGTCCTCATTGGTAAATGTTCACTATGTTATGTTGCCTGATCCTGCTACTGAAAACCACCCTTCAAAAACTGTTCTTTTGGTATATCATTTAATATGTGTTTGCATATCTGTTGAGCCCAGTCTCTGATGGAGACTACCATGTGCTTGAAGGAGGAGAGACATGGATCTCTACAAGAAGTTTCCATCTTCATCTGGAGCTAAGTGTGGTCTACATGGCTCCTGGAACAGTGGGAGGGGAACATATGAAAGGTTTTTTTTTTGGCCCGAGAAGCCAAAATGATGCCAGGAACTGAATGCTGGAGAGAGTGGTATTATTGAGGAAGGGAAAGAGGCAAGAAGGAGATCAATCTCTAATCTCTGTCCGCAATATCTCTGACTGACCCCAAATACGTGCATGCATGAAATAGACTCAAAGCAGCTCAGCTGAAGACAAAACATCTAAACTGAAACTGAACTGCTGTCCAAAAAACAATTTGCAATTCAAGACCAGCCAAGAAAATTACCTGCTAAAATAAAGAAAACAACACAATTGGAGAAAAATAACAGCATTTAGGATCTGTTAGCATTCATAACATCTAAGACACAATCCAAAATTACTCAACATACCAAGATCAAAGAAAAGGGAACACATTCTTAAGACAAAAGAAAATGAATTGTGTCCAATCTGGAGATGAACCAGATACTGCAACTAACAGATAAAGATATTAAAGCAACTATCATAACAACAATCAGTAAAGTAAAAGAGAACATATTTCCAGTGAATGAGAATTTCAGCAGTAAAATAGGAAATTTGGCAGAGAAATAAAAACAATAAAATTAGAAACAAATTGAAGTTACAGAACTGATCATTAGAATTGTGTTTTTAAAAATCACTAGAAAAAATAGTCAAATGGGCACAACTGAAGAAAGAGTAAGTGAACTCAGAGTATTAGAAATGATCAAATGTGAAGAACAGGAAAAAGAGATTTGAAAAGCAAACAATGTCTTGTTAGATTGCGTAAAATGGTCAAACATAGCAGGAATATCAGAAGAAGAAGAGACAGAAAATGGGGCAGAAAAATATTTCAAGAAATAATAGCTGAAGGTTTTCTAAATTTTATGAAAGAAATATTTAGATATAAGATGCTATACAAACAACAACTATAACAAACAAGAGAATCCAAGGCCAAAGCACATTAAGGTAAATTTTTAAAAGCCAAAGATGAATAAATCTTGAAAACTGATATATTGCATGTAGAGGAACAATGCTGATTCACAGCTACCTTCTCATCAGAAGCCACAAAAGACAGAAAAGAATGGAATAAACTTTTGAAAATATGGAAAGAAAAACCACTGTCAAACCAGAATTCTTTATCCATTAGAAATACCATTTATGAATGAAGGCAACAGCCCAGAGCCATGGTGTATTCTCCCAGACTTATTGTTTCTGCCTTGCGCCTATGGCTAGAGCTAGGCGTTGTTTTGGGGCTAATGGAGAAGGGTTCTAGAACTCCCTTGATGACTTTTCAATTCCATTGGACATTCTGTTTATTGGGATTTTCATTGTAAATACACTATTTAGTACTAACTATTTCAAAGAATTACAGAGGTAGAGCCTATATATAAATATAAGAAAGGTAAAAATACAACATACCTGCAATAGAAGACCTCATAGTAACAACAATGGGAAATCACATGAAAAATTCATTTGTGAAGGCAGTCACATAATTGGATCAATGAACAGAAGATAAACATAGTTGCATGCTGAAATTCTAAGTGGAAGATAAATGGAGTTGAAAGTAAAAAGAAATGTTCATGAAGATGGGAGGTGGGGGAGGGTGGTGGTCGGAAAATGGAGACAACTATGCTTCAACAACAATATATAAAGGAAATATTCAGATAAGATTTGCTCTCACATAGGGCATCCTCACCCTCTGTGTTTATGACCTGCACTTTTCCTATTTAAGATTTAATATGCAGAGTGCAGGACAAATAATGCCCCTTTTTTATTATAAAATCTTTTACTACAAAATCATAAGCATGTAATTCTGTAACAACAATGTCACACTCAAGCACACTGTATGACATTTTAGGTGAAATGTTCAAATTGCTGTTCATCTCGGGTGAGACATTCATGTACCCTACCAACCACATTCAAGCAAGTTGTAACTTCTCTTGGACCCTGTATATTATAAATATGAGTGCTAAGAAAATGGCACTTCTCTGGCTAGCACAGTGGCAGAATAGCAAATTCTTCTTAAGGTAATAAAGGAAGACTTCATAGAAGATATGATATTTAAATTATTAAAGACTTAGGCCCTGGCTGGTGTGGCTCAGTGGATTGAGCATGGGCTGTGAACCAAAGGATCACCAGTTCAGTTCCCAGCCAGGGCACATGCCTGGGTTGTGGGCTAGGTCCCCAGTATGGGGCACTTGAGAGACAACCACACAGTGATATTTTTCTTCATTTCTTTCTCCTTCTCTTCCCTTCTGTGTAAAAATGAATAAATGATATCTTAAAAAAAAGACATAGGATAAAATTTCCACTTAAAGGATGGATGGGTAGAAGAGAAAGGACTTATATAGAAAAAACATATGCAAAACACAATGTGATTTTATTTAAGCACTCTCTATCTCATTAAGAAGTTTAGAAAGCCTTTGAAGGCAAGGCCTAAAGTGCCTACTTACTCTGTATTCCTCGCACATAGTATTTTTAAAAAATGAGATCCCGAAAGCCATTTTTCAAGAAGGGAAAATTAAAATAATTTGTCATCAGAAGACCTGCTTTATAATAAATGCTAAAGGGAATTCTTCAGGCTGAAGGAAAATGAGGGCAGATGGAAATTTGGATGCTCAGGACAAAAAAAAAAAGAGCACTGAAAATGACAAATATCTGAGTGGTGAGAAAAAATACCCTTTGACCCCTTTCCTCCCAATTTTTCAGTAAACACTTGAACTGTTTAAAGAAAGATATAATCTTGTATTGTAGGGTTCATAATGTATGTAGCTGTAACACATAACAACTATTACCTGACGTAGGGCATTTCTACTGTTAGTAGACAATGAAAATTGAAGGGAGTATATTATAAATCTCAGGGAAAACACTGAAAAAATGAAAAGTGCTTAAGAAAAGAGTAAGCTATGAAATATTGTGAGATTTAAAAAATATTCAAATAATTTAAAAAAGCAGGAAAGGGGAAATAAGAGAACAAAAAACAGAAGCGACAAATAGAATGTTTTAAAAAATAGACATAACCAAACTATGTTAGTAATGATATTAAATAATAATAGAGTAACATGCAAAAAGATTGTTAGAGATTATAATAATGGGTTATAAAACAAACAAACAAAACCAACCAAGGGACCTATATGTTTTCTACCAAGGCTACATTTAAATATAAAGATATAGATTGGTCGATAGTAAATGGGTGGAAAAAGTTGTGCAATGCAAATTATCAGCACAAGAAAGCTTAAGTGTCTGTTAATATAAAATAAAATGAATTTCAAAGATATTGTATTACTGGAGATAGAGACAATAAAGATAAAGGGTTCAATTCATAAGAAATATATAACAATTATAAATATTTGTTCATTGAATAATAGAGTATCAAAATGTGTGAAGCAAATTTGACAAAATTAAAGGAAGAAACAGTTAATTCCACCTCACAGAGAATTTAATACCATCCATTAACAACTGATAGACTAAAAAAAATTGTCAGAAAGGTGGAATATTTGAACAACGTTATCAATCACCTTGATTTAATTGATACTCATGGAACACTCCACCACAACCAGCAGAATAAATACTTCACATTCTTTTTTATTGTTCAAGTACAGTTATCCGCCTGCCCTCCCCACCCTTCCCCACCACCCCACACATTCTTTTTAAACAAAGATGGAGATGGACACCACCCAGATAGACTATATTCTGGTTCATAAAACAAGCCTCAATTAATTAATTTATTTTTTTCTATTAATTATATTTTATTTACTATGCCATTACAGTTGTCCCAAACTTTCCCTCCTTTGTCACCATCCACTCAGCACCCCCCACTCTCTCGGGAAATCTCTACTCCAGTGTTCATGTCCATGGGTCATGCGTATAAGTTCTTTGGCTACTCAATTTCTTATACTGTACTTTACATCCCCATGGCTATTTTGTAACCACCTATTTGTACTTCTTAGTCCCCTTACCTTACCACCTTTTCCCACCCTCATCTGGCAAGCATCAATATGCTCTCCATATCTATAATTTTGTCTCTGTTCTTGTGTGCTTAGTTTGTTTTTTAGATTCAATTGTTGATAGATATGTATTTATTGCCATTTTATTGGTCATAGTTTTGATCTTTTAAAAAAATAAGTTTTTTTAACATTTCATATAATAATGGTGTGGTGATGATGAATTAATTTAGAACTTTCTTGTCTGGGACGATCTTTGTTTTTCATGATTTTGAATATTTCTTGCCAATCCCTTCTAGCCTGCAAAGTTTCATCTGAGAAATTAGCTGACAGTCTTATGGGAACTCCCCTGTAGATAACCAACTTCTTTTCTTTTACTGCTTTTAAGATTTTCTCTTTATCTTTAATTGCTGCCATTTTAATTCTGTTGTGTCTTGGAGTGGGCCTCTTTGTATCCATCTTGTTTGGGACTCTCTGTGCTTCCTAGATTTGCATGTCTATTTCCTTCACCAAATGAAGAAAGTTTTCTTTCACTATTTTTTCAAATATATGTCCAATATCTTGCTCTTTCTCTTCTCCCTCTGGCACCCCTATAATGCATATGTTGGAAAACTTATCCCAACAAAAGTTGTCCCAGACACTGCTTATGCTATTCTTATTTTTTTTGGATTCTTTTTTTCTTCTTGTTGTTCTGATTGGTTGATTTTGCTTCCTTAAGTTCCAAATCATTGATTTAATTCTTGGCTTGCTTCACTGCACTGTTATTTCCCATGAATTGTTCTTTATTTCAATTAGTGTATCTTTCATTTCTGACTGGATCTTTTTTATGCTGTTGAGATCCTCACTGAGTTCCCCGAGCATCCTTATAACAAGTGTTTTGAACTCTGAATGTGACAGATTGCTTATCTTCATTTTGCTTAGTTCTTTTCTGGGATTTTTGATCTGTTCTTTCATTTGGGCCATGTTTCATTGTCTCCTTGTTTTGGCAGCCTCCCTGTGTTTGTTTCTACATATTAGGTAAAGCTGCTTTGACTCAATGTCTTGGTAGTTGGACTAATGTAGTAGGTGTCCTATAGGGTCCAAGCTGGGTCTTCAAGGTGTGCCCTTCATTTGGGCTGAATATACCCTCCTCACATAGTTGAGCCTTGATTACTGTTGGCAAGTCAGGAGGAGGAATTTAACCAGGGCTAGTAAGCTGCAAGGACTGGCTATGCCCACTGACCACCCACCTCCATGGAGGAGCAGCTGTGCAGGAGCAAGGTGGTGGTGCTCCGGTGTGATCTATAGCTGTACACTGGGTGCATAGGCTCTGGGGTTTCCCAGGTGGTTTAGGCCAAGGTCAGTCCCTACTGGTGTTTTGCCCAGGGAAAAAATAAAAATAAAAAAGGTCTTAAATGATCTATGCTTCCACCATGAGAAGAGTAAATTAAATCCAGCACAAGTAAAAAGAAGAAAATGATAAAGATAAGAGCTGAAATCAATAAAATAGAAATTAGAAAAGCAACAGATAATGTTTAGACAAATAACTAATATTTGAAAAGACTAATGTAATAGATAAACCTCTTGCCAGACTGCTTAGGAAGAAATAAAGCAGACAAATTACCAACATTAGGGATGAAATAAAGGTAATCACTAGAGAATATCCAGCCATTAAAAAAAAATAAGGGAATTTTATGGACAATTGCTAATGAATTTGACAACCTAGATGAATAGACAAATTCCTTGAAAGACACAAATGACCAAGACTGACACAAAAGTAAATAGCAATATCAATATAAGAATATCTCAATATAAGAATTGACTTTATAATTAAGAACTATTTCACAAATAAAGCACAGGTAACTTTGTAGTTGAATCCTATCAAACATTTAAGGAAGAAATTATACAATTCCATACAACTTTTTCAGTGAAAAGAGAAGGAAACACTTCCCAATTCATTTTATGAAGCCAATTTTATTCTGATTTCAAAACCAAGTAAATATATCATCAGAAAAGGGAACTACAGACTAATATTCTTCATAAACACAAATATAAAAATGTTCAATAAAATATTAGCCTGGAAAACCAAATTCAATAGTACATATATATACACATATACATATGTATATGTGTGTGTGTGTGTGTGTGTGTGTGTATATATATATATATATATATATAATCCATCATGATCAAGTACAGTTTATCCTGGAAATGCAAGGTTTGTTTAGCATGTAAACATTAAACAATATAACTCTACTATATTAATGGAATAACTGACAAAAATATTATTTCAATAGACATAGAAAAAAGCATCTGATAAAATTTAACAGTCTTTAATAGGAAAAACACTCAGCAAATTAGAAATAGAGGTGAATTCCCTTGATGTAAGAGCATCTGCAAAAAGTTTACAACTTATGTACTCAGTGGTGAAAGCTTAACAAATAGCTATTTAGTTGTTTAGAATAACATGAAAATAATTGCATGTTTAAAAATTTAAGTTTGGTATTGGCAGGCTTTTCTGCGAATGGGTCTTAGCCTGCAGGGAAGAAATACCGAGGGGCCAATGGACAGAGGCTCCACCTGACTGAGTGATGGAGTGAGGAGCAGGGTGATGTTGGGGGCTGCAGGGTGTCCTTAGGCAGTCCCCAGGCCTTGATCTGTGTACCTTTGTATTTATAGTTATGAGTAAAAGGAAGTCCTTGTTTAGTTGCCACTATATTCAGGTTTTTGCATATATTAAAACTGTATTTTAGAAATCCTTTTATATATATTATTCTGTTTACTCTTTAGACAAGATCAGGTGCATTCAGGGTGGTATGGCTGTAGTCTGTTTATTCTTTAAAGCAATTCTGTACCTCCAGGAGAAGACACCAAAGTGCAAAGACCTAAAGAAACTGTCAACATTTACACAGGTAAATGAGCCTTTGGAGTCAGTGTTTAGTTTACTGAAAACATATAGATGAAAAGATATAGGTGAAACAATGTTGAATAAGAATATGTGGAAGCAAAAAGAAATCCAGACTCTGGGACATGCAATGCCCCACAGATGCAATTTCTTCAAAAAGCCAATAGCACAGTGAAAAAGGGAGGGGGACTTTCTAGATTAAAAGACATTCAAGGTGATTACCAATGTTGCACAAGATGCATTAAATAGACTACACTCAATATTTATCTTGATTACAACTAAAACTCTGGACAGAATACAAAACCAATAACATCAGAATCCTGAAAATGGGTGGACTGGAGACAAAAGTCAAAATTTGAATAATGATGCATGATGAGCTCGTTTTTGGCATGTGGAGCTGCACATCAGTGTAAGATGCTAAACCCTGAGAATTCCACCCTCTGAACAGTGGAATAGGAAACAGACAGAAAGGCCAGAGACTTTAGGACAAATTCTACACTCCAGAGAGAAGGGGCCTTCTAGCTCTGTGTTTGAAGTCCCAGGGTCATCTCTGAGCTCTGTAGATGGCAACTTTTCAAGAACTGTACTCCACATAAATGATCCACTGGTTGAATACCAGAACAACCTACGTGTTGTGTGTACGCTGAGGAAACTCAAACAGCATAGTAAAGGCTTGGAAAACTAAATTGACATTGCATCCACCACCAAAAGAAGGTAAGACAGAACCTGCCATTTAACCTAAGTGGGAAGATTGTCTGCTAAAACAGAAAAGCAGCATTCTCCAGGGGAAAGTCGTGAATGGCTGAGCGGTCTTCCTTTAAGGCCAGGAACAGGCAAGGATGCTCTCCTGAAAGTCCAGGCCTGTGCAGTAAAGCAAGAAAATACATAAAAAGAAAGCAGATTAAAAAAGGGAGACAAAAACTGTATCTATTCCCAAATGACTTGATTATCTACATAAAACATTCCATGGAATCTGTAAAAAACTTTTAGAACTAATAATTGAGTCTACCAGGTCACAGCATACAAGGTTAGGATACAGTAACAAATGCTTTTCTATATACTGGTTGGAATAACTAAAAATCAAAATGAAAAAAAAATAGTGTTATTTATAATAACAGCAAAACAAAATATTTATTTAGATATAAATATTAAAATATTTGTACCATATCTATATGTTAAAAACTACAAGGCTGAAAGAAATAAAACTGCTGAAAGAAATAGAAGAACATCTAAATAAATGAAAGGTATAATATATTTATACATCAGGAAAAAAATATTGTTAGCATGCCAATTCTCCCCAGAATGATCTATAGATTCAATATGATCCCAGTCAAAATCACAAAAGGATTTCTTGTACATAATTACAAGTTGATTCTCAAATTTATATACAGAGCCAGAAGTATTAGAAAAGCCAAAACAATTTTGAAAACAGAACAATCAAATTAGAGAACTCACTCTATCTTATACCAAAACTTACTCTAAAGCTACAGTAATCAAAACAATGTGGTTTTGTTAAAGTCTAGACACATAGATCAAAAGAACAGAATGGTCTACCCACACAAATATATCCACATAAATATGATTAAGTGATTTTTGCAAGGGTAAAAGGCATTTCACTAGAGAAACAATAGTATTTCTAACCAATTGTGCTAACACAATTGGATATTTGTATATATAAAAGTAAACCGGGAATTATGCTTTGGAACCTATGTAAAAATTAACTTGAAATGGGTCATAAACTTAAATGTGAAATATAAAACTATAAAACTCTTAGAAGACAGTAGAGGGGAAAGTTTTTGTAACCTTGAGTTAGGCAAAGTGTTCTTGGACATGATGCCAAAAGCAAGATCCATAGAAGAGAAACTTGACAAACTGGACATCATCCAAGTGAAAATATTTTACTCTGTTAAAAGAATGAGAGGACAAGTCTTCCAAGACTGGGAGAAAATGTATGTAAATTACAAATCTGACAAAGTATGTGTATCCAGAATATATAAGGCACTTTTAAAATGCACCAAAGAGAGAGAGAGAAAAACCCAACCCAGCCCATTTAAAAAATGAGCAATTGATTTGAAAAGACATTTTACTCAATAAAATATATGGTAGGTAAGTAAGCACGTAAAATATTCTCAACATTACTCAGTTCTCAGGAACATGAAAATTGCAACCCAAAGAAGTGGCACTTCTCACACCCCCAGAATGACTGCAGTAATAAAGAGTGATAACACAGTGCTGGCCCGCCTGCAGAGCACCGGGAACACTTTCCTTGCCCGCTGGAGATGCGGGATGATGTAGCTACTTTGGAAAATAGGTTGGTTGTTTCTTACAAAGTTAAACATGCACTTACCATATGATTCAGCAATCCTGCTCTTAGGTATTTACCTAAGAGAAATGAAAATAGTCACATAAAAACCTATATGTGAAAGTTTATAACAGTTTTCTTTATACTCTCCTAAACTGGAAGCAACCCAAATGTCCTTTGGCTGGTTAACAGATAAACAAGTTGTGGTGTACTTAAGCAGTGGAATACTATTCAGGATTATATGACATGCAGGAAAATGTAAACATATGGGAATGGAAAATAATTTAGCAGCTACTGGAGAGAGACAACTACCATAATGAAGTGGCAAGTGGGATTTATTTTTCAGAGATGAACCTGTATCTGATGGTGGTGGTTACACAAATTCACCCATTTATTTAAACTCATTGAATTGTATACCAGAAAGGTTAATTTTACTATAGATCATAAAAATTCTATAATTTTTAAAAAAGACATTCAATAGATGTAACAACCAAATGTAACACATAGTCCCTGTTTTGACTGTGATTTGAACAAACCAACTAGAAAAAGACATTTTTGAGATTTCTGGGGAAACTTAAGTATGGAGTCTATATTAAAAGATAGTGAGGAATTACTTTTATTAGAGGTAATATCGGCATTGTGATTAAGCAGAAAAAAATGTCCTTATGTTTACTGTAGTATGGCATATAGCCATTAATTGTATCATTATATTTCAGGTATGTAAAAAATTTTTCAAAAACTAAAAAAAAGATCAAATAGTAAAAGACTCTGTGTCAAAAATAAGCAAAGATAGTTTTTAAAGTAATGGATCTGAAATTTATACTCATTTCTGAATTTTGCTGAAGTCTGTGATATTCATCACTATGAATACAGCTACCCTGTGTATTTTGTCTCATTTGTTGCAGTTTTTCAAATGTCCATATTTGAAATATCAAGTATGTAAATAATCGAAGACTAACTACTGACATTGTCCAGGTAATGTGAAGATACTTGGCTTCATTAATTGCTTTAATATGCAGTTTTATACATTGAAAATCCACCCCCCAAGGGAATGCCATTGAAATGATATTTTTATTTTTCTAAATAGTAAAAATTTGTCAGAAATTTAAAACACTGACTTCTTATAAAAACATCAGAAATTTATTTGGCTAAGTTGGAGAGTGGTTTTTTTTAGAAGTTTGACTTTAATTATTGTTCAAGTACAATTGTCTGTCTTTTACTCCCATCCCAGCCCACCCACCCAGCCCTCCCCACCTCCCTCCCATTTCCACCCACCCCTAGTTTTTGTCCATGTGTCCTTTATACTTGTTCCTGTAAACCCTTCCCCTTTTCCCCTGAAATTCCTCTGAAATTCCCTCCCCTCTCCCCTCTGAATCAGCAAAACAAAGAAACAAGCAAATTATAACCAAAGACACTGAAATAGAGAGAGTGGTTTTTCAGACTCTCCTAGTCCTGTCAGGCAGTTGTACTGCCAAGAGAACCATGTTGCTGTACACACTTCAAGGTGAACCCAGAAGTCCCCTGGCAGGACTGTAGAGAAGCCATCTGTACCCCAGATACAATAGCCATCTGTATGAACCTTCCAGGCCCTGTCTGCTGCTTAGCCATTAAGGAGAAATGTGACCTGGGAAATACTGCATTAATGCAAGTTCAAAATCATCTTATAATGGTCTTTCCTCTTTGAGAGAGAACAATTTTTTACCCATATACATGTATGTATATATTAGGTATACAAGTACATGTATCTATGTGTATGTTTATATATATGTCATGCTTGTAGGTATATTTCATATATAGTTATACAAACACACTTCAACTATACATCAGTTTAGACCAGTTAAAAATAGTTAACATTTACTGAGCACTTGCTGTGTACCAAGCACTGTTCTAATACTCTGTAATGTGTTTACTCATTTCACTTTCACAAAATCATAGGATACAGTACTACATTTATGTGTTTTACAGATGAGGATGTAGATTGACAGGAGAGTAAACAACTTGGACCACTCCACACAGATGATGACTGGTTGTACCTGAACTTGAAACCAGGTAGTCTTGTTCCAACCCTTTACTCTTCACCACTTAGGTTTGATGTGTATTTCAGCTTAGAAACTTTCTCCTTCTCTCTTTCCTTACCTTCCTCCAAGCATGAATATAGGATTGAAAGGAGACTGAGAAACGTAGGAAGCACCAGACCACCCGAAAGGTGCTGGAGACCGAGACAAGAGCCTGGAACAATTGGATTTCCAAAGCAAGGGTCACAGCCAAGTAACAGAACAGAATCGGCTGAAAGCTCAGACCTGAATCCTGAACGGGTTTGTTGCAGAAGCAAGGCCCTGTTTAGGCTTCCCCTGAGGCTTCCTTTTGGAATGAGGCCAGGTAAAAAAATCTAGACAAACAAAAAGGAAGACTGACAGAAAAATATTTATTGTCCTGGGCTGAAAAGTGCAATTGGGAATGAAATACAAGATGTAGCATGGAGGGTGGGGGATTTTCAGGCAAACGGAGAAGAGAATGAGTCTGTAAAGATAGTTGATGCATTTAAGCAACTAACTCATGGTAACCTAGCAAGTCAGCAACAAGAGAGCTTCTCCCCCAGATCTCCCTCCTTGCTGCCCATTGAGTATCCTTTCCATGAAACAGGCTGCTTCTCAGCTAAGTACATGGGCCTCAAAAGGCCATTCAGAATTGTATGTGGAGTTCACCCTTGTATCACTGAATGTTGCCCTATAGAATTATTGTGCTACACGAAAAAAAATGCATTTAAATTTATAAGCCAAAATAAGACCTGTTCTAGAAATAATTTCTAACCCTTGAATATATACAGATACTACATCTCCCATATGGTGAACACTTGTCCTGACATAGTACCAGCCTTGTCCGTCATGGGCTCCTGTGGAAAATGACCCCAGCTTAGACTAGTTGATGGGACATGTGATTCTGGTTGTTCCACACAGGCATCTGATTGAGTCAAGATATTTCTCTAGGACTTTATAACCAGAAGTGATAAGGAGAGGGAGTTACCCTCTGTGAGAAAAACACAGCATGTGTGACTCAGGAGCCAGAAGCACTATGTTTTCTGCTGTGTGATTGATTCAGTCTTTGGTGGGGGTGGGGAATGAAGGCAACACCTATAGGTATGAAAGAGATGTAGAGTTGTAGTCCTGCCAACGCTCTTCTCACTGTTTGCAGAGACCAACTATACTCTGTCCATGATTTATTTGTTCCTCCTTTTCTTTGATTGCATTGGGTGCCCCAACATGTTCTCTTAGCAAATTCCTCCCCCCGCTTTTTTTAGATTTTTTTATTGTTGTTCATGTACAGTTGTCTCCATTTTCCCACCACCACTTCCCCCTCCCACCCTCAATCCTTCCCCCCTTTGGCTTTGTCCATGGGTCCTTTATACATGTTCCTTGATGACCCTTTCTGTTCTTTCCCCCATTACCCCATTCTCCCTCCCCTCAGTACTGTCAGATTATTCTTTATTTCCATGTCTCTGGTTATATTTTGCTCGCTTGTTTGTTTGGTTGATAAGGTTCCACTTATAGGTGAGATCATATGGTATTTGTCCCTCACTGCCTGTCTTACTTCACTTAGCATAATGCTCTCCAGTTCCATTCATGCTGTTGCAAAGGGTAGGAACTCCTTCTTTCTTTCTGCTGCATAGTATTACATGTGGTGCATTGTGTAAATGTACCACAGTTTTTGATCCACTCATTTACTAATGGGCATTTAGGTTGCTTAAAGCACTTGCCTATTGTAAATTGTGCTGCTATGAACATTGGGGTGCATAGGTTCTTCTGAATTGAAGTTTCAGAATTCTTATGGTATAATCCCAGCAGTGGACTTGCTAGATCAAAAGGCAGTTCCATTTTTAGTTTTTTGAGTAAATTCCATATTGTCTTCCACAGTGGCTATACCAGTCTGCATTCCCACCAACAGTGCACTAGGGTTCTCTTTTCTCCACTACCCTAACATCACTTGTTTGTTGAATTGTTTATGATGGCTATTCTGACCAGTGTGAGGTGGTAACTCTTCTCCTTTGTAACCAAACTACATTAAGCTGTTTTTGGCATTTGCATCTATAGTAAATTATACTGTTGTCACAAATCTTCACCTTTCCCCTTGAATAAAATATTTACCCATAGATACCCTTTGCTATTGGACTTTCTTTCCTCTTGGTGGAGGTCTCTATCCTTGCCCCATTGACTTTGGGGCTTGGCCATGTGACCCACTTGGGTCAGATGAAATTTGAGAAGCAAGAGTGTGGCTGTTTGAGCACTTAAGAGGAGTGTGTATTCCCACCACTACCATTGAGTTTCTGTCCTCCACCATGTGAACAATGTTATTAAATAGGGGCCACGTCTTTAGCCTGACTCCCAGAGGAAGCAGACATGTGCAGCCTGGACCAGAGCCACAGACTCACAGAGTTGCAGTCCATCAGCTCCTGATATGGAAAGGAGTAACAAACACACCTGAGTTTGAAGCTGTTACACAGCATTATCTTAGCAAGAACTGGCTGATATGGTACCATTCCAGGGTTGATCAATTTGACCTGTGTAAAGTATCTTATATGCCATAAGTCTTTCAGGATGGGACTATTACTATCCCCCTTTTATGGCTGAGGAAACTGAGTCTTAAAATTTATAGGCAACTTTTCCAAGGCTACTCAAAGAGGTAGGAATCAAATATAGCTGACTCCAGGACCTGTGTTCTTAAAGACTTTTTATACTGCTTCAAGCTGTAGTGCACTTTCACAATCCATAGACATAACATATTTAATTGCTATGTGGGGGGAAATATGAGCAAAATTGAAATATATCTAAATTGGTATACTTTTTTATGAATTCTAAGTAACTTATATGCATATGCTATATATATATATATATATCTCCTTATCAGGTTATGATGTTCTATACAATGGAATGAGCTTTAAGAAATCCTAAAGAGTAAGATAAAAATACTGAGAAGATCAAGTGGAAAAGTTTTTTATCTATTTTTTTTATTTATTTATTTTTTTTAAGATTTTATTTATTTATTTTTAGAGAGGGAAGGGAGAAAGAGAGAGAGAGAGAGAGAGAGAGAGAGAGAGATCAATGTGCGGTTGCTGGGGGTTCTGGCCTGCAACCCAGGAATGTACCCTGGCTGGGAATCGAACCTGGGACACTTTGGTTCCCAGCCCGTGCTCAATCCACTGAGCTATGCCAGCCAGGGCCAGATCAAGTGGAAAAGTTTTTTTAAAAATATTTTATTTATTTATGTTTTAGTGACATGGGAGGGGAGGCAGAAAGAGAGGAAAGAAACATTGATATGCGAGAGAAACATCAATTAGTTGCATCTTATACATGCCCCATCCAGGGACCAAACCCACAACCCAGACATGTGCCGTGACTGGGAATCGAACCGTCAACCTTTCGCTTTGCAGGATGATACCCAACCAAGTCACAATGGCCTGGGTGCAAGTTTTATTTGTAATATTACATTCTTGCTCCCTCTTTCAAATGGACTCAGTATGGGCTTTTTTTCCCCTTCAGATAGAAAAGTCTCCAAGCATGTTCAAATGTTATGCAATTTACAAAATTGGATTTCTATGCCTCCCCCCCAAATTATGTAAAAATTGTTTCACCTGTAACAGACTGAATAACTGCAACAAATTATGTCAACAGAGAAAGTTTTATGGCAATTAACAGGTGACTTCAAAAAATTGATAATTAAATAGCATTCTTGTTATTTCTGAAAGAGTTTTAGACATTTTAATAAGCACCATTGGAGTAATTGTTACTGTTATTTTTAGAAACATGGTAGATCTAAAAGCCACTTCGTTCTGCTACCTACATAGCTGGCTAATTTCTACAAGTGATGAAATTTACCTGTCCTCACAGAGGTTGTCCTTCACCAGCATGTTGGGATTTAGGGCAAGAGGAAGAGAGAAGGGGGCCAATTTATATAAGCCAGAATCAGGTTTTTCCCATACCCCTTCATCTGCTTGCTTTTTGGAGTGAAAATGCATCTATCAAACAGTTTTATATTGTACTGATTGGAAGGCAGAATCCTAAAACCATATTTAGAATCCTCTGCTCTTAAAATCTTGCACTCAAAGCATCAATTCTTTTCAGATCATAACCTGTAAGTCTGCCAAGGGCTCCCCATTCAAACATTTCTTCCTCCAGAGAGGTAAGAGGTTGACCCAAGAACACCGAAACAGTACTTTTTATGTGCATGTTTTACTTCTTATGGGTTGGGTTGATAAATTTTTGTTTTTGTAACTTTAGACTTAATTATTTTTCCTTTTTTTAATGTGAATTTATTGGGGTGACATTTATTGGTTAACAAAATGATATCAATTTCAGGTGGGTTGATAACTTTTTCTTCTTTTTCTTTTTTTTAAAAGATTGCTTTTTTAATGATTTTTAAAAGATTTTATTTATTTTATTTATTTTTAGAGAGAGAAGGGAGGGAGAAAGAGAGAGAGAGAGAAACATCAATGTTCGGTTGCTGGGGGCCATGGCCTGCAACCCGGGCATGTGCCCTGACTGGGAATCGAACCTGTGATGCTTTGGTTTGCAGCCTGCTCTCAATCCACTGAGCTACACCAGCCAGGGGGTTGATAACTTTTTGTTACCTAAGATAGTCAGAGCCAGCTGCAGCCTGTGGCATGGTGAGCACGGCCTGGCCGGCCACTTCGGAGGGGTGGGCCCCATAGGAGCTCTGCAGAAAATTTTGGTGCACTGGGATCCAGGGTTGAACCCCCAGTACTCCAACTAGCTCCCTCACATGTGCAGAACTCCTGTCCAGCAGCAGGAATGGGCTAAGGGCTGTGGCATCTCCAGGCTTCCTGATGACAGGTCCTGCCACCTCAACTAACCCTGATACTATGGACAGTCAGGATGGTCTCCTTCATTCACCAAAATGGTGCAGGGAGGAGTTCTTACACTGAGCACACAAAAGCCTCGAAAGATGAATGGTAAGACCCAAGCAGCCAAAATCTAGAAAGATAATTGGACTGAAAAAAAAAAAAAGCTCTCCCCACCCTATCCCTTTAAAACCCTTAGAGTTGGAGCAGGAAGGGGTGATGGTCTTTTAGATGGAAATCCACCATTCGCCTAGGTAGCAGCACCTGAATAAACCTCTTTCCTTTTGCACCAGCACCTGTCTCATGAGTGTGGCATTCTTTGTGGGAGGCAGATGAACCTGCATTTTTTATTACATTTTGACTGGCCTTTCAAGTTCTTTGTTCCACTAGGGATAACATCTTTCTATATGTAAGAAAAGGGTTAGGGCTTGATGATAAAAATGTGACAAACAAGTGAAGGTCTTGATGCAAGATCTAGAAGGGCCTTTAACATGGGTAGGAGGCTGGCAATGTTGGACTTGAGAGCTATCTATCTATCTATCTATCTATCCATCTATCTATCTGTCTATAGTCTACCCTACCTTCCTGCCTATGTATCAATCCATCTATCTTAGTAGATGGTGGACCTGATGGATCTGAGAGAGACATTTTTCTCAGATGGACCTCTGCACAATCCCTATAAATTGCTGTGGTCTGTGATTATACTTTACAAGTGGTATCCAACCTTTTGGCATCTCTGGACCACACTGGAAGAAGAGTTGTCTTGGGCTACACATTAAATACACAAACACTAACAAAAACAAACAAATCTCATAATGTTTTAAGTAAATTTATGATTTTGTGTTGGTCCACATTCATAGCCATACAGGACCACATGTGGCCTGGGGGCCCCAGGTTGGACCCCCTGCCAGGCAAACATTAGACAATGGAAATGAGTGCAGACGTAATTGTGCAGTCTCTGTGTGTTACAGAAACAGAATAAGGCTGCTGTTTGATTAAGGGTAGGAGAAATATAACAGTTGCAACCACAAATGCAATGCAGTTGCAGGTGGAAGATATTAGCAAAACATGCATGAATTTGAATAAGATATAGTCAGGAGATAGAACTTAACTTAAGAATTAACACAAAGCCTTCCTTATTCTTCCTGGCATCTCTATTTGGGTCACTTTAACACTGTGCCAACTTTTCTCAATGAAGCTTTTTAGGATCACAAAATTTTTTTGTTCAAACAACAGAAAAAAACACTTGTAATTTTCCATTTTCAAGGTCACCTATAGAATGTATTTGGATTCTTCCTTTAGTGAAAGTGAGCCCTGTATCTCTGTTATCTATCTCATAAGATTTGACATATTTAATTAGTATTTAGAATTCAGTTTTAGAAAAACAATAACAAAATTTCAAAAATATTTCTTTCATTATTAGTCATATATTAGAAATATATTAAATGTATATTGAAAAATATATTGAACATACATATGTTAAAAGCTATTTTTTATAGATTGTCATAAGCTTGTTTTCCCAAAACAAGGGAAAATGTTGTTATCATACCTAAGCCCTGGCATTTTATTTTAAAAGAAACCCAAACAACTTTTTGTCTGTTCCTCTAGTCTGTAACCCATTACTTCAATTTTAATGTTTTCTATAAGGCTTTTCTTAAACCCATGCTTGCTTGTATCTGACTCAGCTGTGTGGTCTCACATATCATTAGTCTTTTACTGGCAGTATCAGGCTCCAGGACAAGTGATCACTCATCGAATGCACGGTACAGCAGGTTAACTGAAGCTGACATAGGAAATACGCAAGGAAACTGGTTCGAGTACAGACAAGCTCCTGCCTGTTCTATTAATGGGTGGTGTTTTAAACAATAGAGCTGTCAGACTCTACTGCAAATAAGGGGCCTCAGTCATGGCAGGAATTAGTTCACATGACAGGTGATTACGTGCTGGGAACATGCCAGGGCAGCTGTGATGCTTTCCATTATTTGTAATCTAAGTAATTGCAGCTTTGGCAAAAAAAATTATTTGAGATAGGAGAGCCCAGGGGTGGGGGGAGAAGTAAACAAAAACCACATACAACCCATTATTTCCACAATAGAGGCCTCTACAAATGAGAAAAATTCAACCCACATCATAAGTGTGAGTGTATCCACTTCTCTGCAATTCAACAACAGAGCAATATAATCATGTGATTGTTTTTCTTTCTCAAAGTTCAGTTATAGTGTCTCCTTGCAAATAAACGAAGCCTGCTATCATCTACTTACTAATTTAAGAAGAAACTTTCTTCTAAAATTATTTAGGCCACAGTCTCAGGAAAACATGGGACCCAGTTGAAAAGGCACTTTCCCATGTTCTGCTATTTAGCTATGGTAGCTATTTGATTGCCTTCTGTTGGGGTTTAAAAGAATAAATAATTCTTTAACTCAGAAATAATTTGTGAAGAACAACCCAGTTGGAAACAGTGATTTGGTGAATTCTAGATGTGAGAACCTAGAAAGCAAAGAAAAAACTGAAAAGACAAGTAACAAAGTTTTACAGTCTGTAAACAAAATTCTGGTCTCCCATTCTGAACCTGTAGGAACGAGGCAGAATGTAAAAACCAGCTTTGTTTCAGCTTTTGATCTTTAGTCTTGCTTATTGATTGCCTTTAATGAAAATAAAACTAAGGAACTCCCTATACCTTTATCCAAATCCACCAATTGTTTATATTTTGTCCCATTTGACTTACTGTCTCATTGTATGTTTATTTATATCTGCATATTTTCTGAATCCTTGAAGAGTAAAATGGAGACACTTAGCCCTTTTGCTCTTTTTTTTTAAGAAGATTTTATTTATTTATTTTTAGGGAGAGGAAGGGAGGAAGAAAGAAAGGGAGAGAAACATCAGTGTGTGGTTTCCTCTCACATACCCCCTACTTGGGACCTGGCCCGCAACCCAGGCATGTACCCTGACTGGGAATCTAACCAGCGATTCTTTGGTTCGCAGGGTGGCACTCAGTCCACTGAGCCACACCAGCCAGGGTACCCTTTTGCTCTTAAATACTTCAGAATATATTTCCCAAGAACAAGGATACTATCCTATATAATCACAGTACAATGATCAAAATAGGGGATTTTAACACATACACTACTATTAACTGATCCACAGACAACATTGCAAATTATCTCAGTAATGTTCCTTATAGCTAATCTTATTCACAGATAAAATTGCAAATTACCCCAATAATGTTCTTGATAGCTAACTTTATTTTCTTGTGCATGATTTAATCCAGGATTACAAATTATCCTTTGTTTTCATGCTGATATAGTCTCTTTTGTCCCCAAATCTCAGCCTTGAAATAATGTTTATGAACATTGCCATTTTAAAGAAGAACACATGCTTGTTTTCCTCACTTTGGATTGGGTCATTTCCTTATGAGTAGACTTTAGTCATGTATATTGTCAGGCCTACCGCAGAAGTGATATTGTGGCTCTCTGCCTCACATACCAGGAGGCTCAACAGTTGGGTTTGTCCCAGTGTTTATGCTGTTAACTATGATCTTTTCATTAAGATGATGTGATTCATGACCTTCCACTGTAAAATTATTATTTTTCTCTATAATTAATAGTCTGTGAAAAAATACTTGGAGATTATGTAAATATCCTCTTCCTCACCAAACTTTACAGAACTTTAGCATCCATTGATGATTTTCTAGCTCTACTAGTCCTTTTACATTTATAAATAGGCATTCTACTATAAGGAAGAACTTTTCCATTTTCTCACTTTATTTATTTATTTATTTATTTATTTTACGTCAATATAGAAACATAGATTCTTACTTTCTTCAGTGAGTTACAACCTCTTATTTATTTTGATGCCCCAAATTCCCATATTGGGTAAGTTAGAAACCTCTTCAAGCTAGGTGCTATATCTTTTTGATATGTTGTCATCATTTTGTACTCCCTTGCTGTGTCAGTTAGGGTTACATTGAAGAAACAGAATCAGTAGGAGATCGATGATAGATCGATGATAGGTAGATAGATAGATAGAGATAGATAGATAGATAGATAGATAGATGACAGACAACTTATTGCAGAGAATTTACTTACATAATTGTGGAGCTGCCGAAGCAAGTCTGAAATGTGAAGGGCACTCTGGGAGACTGGAAACATGGAAGAGCTGCAGCTGAAATCTACTGGTGAATTTCTTCCTGTTCTGGGAAACCCCATTTTGGCCCCTTAAGTCCTTTTAACTGATTAGATCAAGTCCGTGCAGATTATCCTGGATAAACTCCATTAGTCAAAGTCAACTGATTGTAGATGTTAATCACATCCACAAAATATCTTCACCACACTTAGCCTAGTGTTTGATTGAGTGAGACTAGGGAGAGTCTAGCAAAGTTGGTACATAAAGCTGACCATTACACTTATTTTCTGACTCGAGATCTTCTGGTTTCATTTTGTTTTCCTGTCAGTACTGGAATCAATCTTTCCTAACATCTTTAAGTGGGCAATGGTATTTAAAAACCAAGATATAGGTTCCAGATGTGCTCATGGCTTTTGTGTTGCAAGTGCTTATAGACCTTCTGAGTAGATAGAGCTAGGAAATGTGCAGTGTGTGCACAGTGTGGGTGGGGGAGGGGAGAGGGAGGGGGAGAGAGAGATTGAGGGAGGGGAAGGGGGAGGAGAAGGAAATGGAAATAGCCATATAGAAGAAAAGAGAAAGTTTTACACAGAAGTACAAGTTTATACTGTTATATCCAATTACATTACATCAGAGGATAAATTCTAGTCTTTGCCTTTCTGTATTGGCAATGTTCTTCTTCAGGAAAGAACTGTCTTTTACTTGACTCCTATTATTATATGTATTCACTGATTTGTTTATTTTATTATATACAATGGAGATTCCAGTAGCATTACACTGCATGATACACCACAAATTATTACCCATGTTCCTGTTGGCAAGCATTTGGAATGTTTTCAGTTTGGGGCTGTTATAAATAAAGGTCTATGAGCATTCTGAAATATATAATATTTTCATTATTTTGAGTAATATCCAAGAGTGAAATTTTTAGTCGAAAGGTAGGCAAACATTTAACTTTTTAAATTTAATTTATTTTTATTTAACTGCCAAGCCTTCTCCAAAATGATTATACCATTTTACCACATCACCAGCTATGTATTTGATTTCCAGTCACTCTACATCCTTACCAACATTTGGACTTGAATTCAAGGTTGTTGTTTTTTTCCCCAAATTTAGCCATTTTAGTAGGTGTCAGTGGTATTAATTTGCATTTCTTAGATGGCTGACTATGCTGAAGACTTGTTTATGTGCTTATTGGTCTTTTGTATACATTCCATTTTAAAGTGTCTTTTCAAGTTTTTTCCCCCTTATTTTTTGGAGTTGTTTGTATTTCTGTTATAGACTAGTAAGGGCTCTTCACATATTCTGAACATATATATTATATGTAATAGTAGCATATATTATAAATATTATATATGCATGTAATATTTTTCTGGTGTGATCTGTATATTCATTTTGCTCACAGTGCTTTTTCATGATCAGAAATTTTAATTTTGATGAAATAAAGTTATCAATATTCTCTTTCATGGAGAATGCTTTCTGGATATTGAGAAATTTTCTCCTATACAAAGTTTGTGATTATAGTTCCTTACATTTTCTTCTAGGAACTTCAAATTTTTAGGTTTCCTTTTAGCTTCACAATGCATCTTGAGTTAATTTTGGCTGGTCGGTTTATCACAATTTGTTGATGACTTTTTGTTTCCCATATATTAATTAAGCCCCTTGATTAAAAATAAATTGACTAAGAATGGATCTATTAGTCTATGTGTCAATCATATATTACTACAACAGTATCTTGATTAACATAGCTTTATAATAACTCTTGAAATCTGGATATAACCATCTTTAAAATATTTTCTTTCTTTTTTCAAGATTATTTGCCTACTTTAATTCTGAGTGTTTCCAAATTAATTTTGAAGTCAACTTGTAATTATCTACCAAAAATATCCTGCTGGGACTTTAATTGAGATTGCGTTGATTCTATAGATCAGTTTTGGGAGAAGTGGTATTTTAATAATATTGAGTCATCCAATTTGTGAGTATGGATTTGTTTATTTCTTCATCAAATTTTGTTAATATTTGCCTTGTGTACTTTTAAGCTCTTCAACTATTGCACAGACTTTATAATCATTCTGTCTTTCTGGTGAATTAAGCTTTTATCATTACGAACTCTTCCTGTTAATCTCTGGTAATAATTCTTGTATTGACAATACTTTACTTCTGATTTAATATAACCCATCAGGCTTCTTGTGCTTACTGTTACTTTACATGGTATGTCACTTTCTACCTTTTCACTTCTAATCTAATCATGCCTTTATACTTAAGGTGTAGCTCTCATAGATGGCTTTCAAAACCTATTAATATTATAATGACTATGTATGATGGGTACTGGATTTAGCAATGTGATCACTTTATAAGGTATATAAACATCTGATCACTATGTTGTACACCTGAAACTAATATAAGTATGTCCATTGTAACATATCATAAAATAAAATATATAAGTATCCAGTTTGATAATTTCTGCTTTGGAAATATTTAATTAATTGATATTTAATGTAATTATTGGTGTGTTCACCTTCAGGTCCATAAACTTTGCTATTCACTTCTCTTTGTCCTATCAGCTTTATGTTTACCTGTCCCCCCTTTTCTGCCTCCTTTTGCTTTATTGGATACCTTTTAGTGTTTCATGATACAGTAATTCCTGTATTTGCTTTGCTGCTTTGCCTCTTTGCCGTGTGTGTGTGTCTGTATTTGCCCTAAGGATTACAACATAGATACTATGGCAGTGTGCTTTATGTTAATATTGTACCCCTTCATGTCAACATAAAAACTATGCATTGAATTTGTTGCCCCAGCCCTTGTGTTATCGCTGTTGTATATCTTACATCAGCTACATTATAAATTTCACAATACTCTATTCTTTTTGCTTTAAAGTTTATATGGCTTTGGAATGTATGAAGAGAAGCAAATAAACAGAGAGATATGCACATATTACCATATTTTTTGGACCATGAGATGCACCTAGGTTTTAGAGGAGGAAAATGTGAAAAAAATTTTGAAGCAAAAAATATGGTAAAATATTTAATAACATAAATAACATAATATTTCACCAATGTAAATGTAAACAGAATTCAACAGCAGCATTAACAACCATTATTCCTCCCAAATTTTTTTTGGGGGGGCATGTGTCTTATAGTCCAAAAATATGGTATATATGCATACATACATACACAAAAAGGGGAAAGAGCCTTCCATATGAACCCATACATTAGCATGTCATGCACTCTTTTTATTTATTTATATAACACTAATTTTATCTATTGTCACTTCCCTTTCAAGTGAAGAATTTCTATTAATATTTCTTATAGTGCAGGCTTGCTGGTAAAATTTTCTTTCTTTTTTCTGAAAATGGTTTGATTCCAGTGTAACTTTTTATATTTTTGCCAGTTATAATATTCTCACCACCATTGTTTATGATGAAAAACTAGTCATTAATATTATTGTTCCCTTATATATAACATTTTTCTTTGTTTTCTAGATTTTCCATTTATGTTTTAGTGTTCCGAGGAGTTACCATGATGTGTTGCGTATTTCCTTCTTCCCTTCCCCCTTCCTTCCTTACTTCCTCTCTTTTTTCTTCCTTCCCTCCTTTTTTTCATGCTTGATGTTTTAGAGCCTCTTGGGATCTTTATTTTGTAGTTTTCATTTCAGTTGAAAAACCATTCATCATTTTTTCTTCACATTTTGGTCTGCCCCGTTTTCTTCCTCCTCTGTTTCTGGGACTCCAGTTGCACATATATTGATCCATTTTCTGTTGTATCACTCCCTAGCCTCAACTCACATCTTCTGTTTTTCTTCCTTTTTCACGTTTGATTAAGTTTACTGACATTTTCTTCTGCTGGCAATATTTTTAATTCTATACATCTGACTTTTTATCTTCTGGAGTCTCCATTTGGTTCTTCTTTTTGTAGTTTCCATTACTCTGCAGAGTTTTACCTTCTGTGCATTTATAATGCCCATGTTTTCTTAAATTATCGGTATATTTATTATACCAACTCTAAAGTTTTTACCTTCTCATTCCAACATTTGTGTTATGGAGTCTGTTACTATATACTACTTTTAGCTCTTGTTCTCATTTTTTTATTCCTTCTCATGTCTGGCAGTGTTTTACTGTGTATTGGACATTTTAAATGATACATCTATTTGTAGAGATAGAGGTTTTGGACCCTTTCATCCTTCTCTTGTAACTATAGATTTTTGTTCTAGCAAAAGTTAACTCTATCTTCCCTAGAATGGAGAGCTGCTGAAAACGTTCAGCTCTTTCAGCTTTCCAACTATTGTTTTCACTGAAAATCTTGGTATTTTTTCAGTGCAGCAAAGTCCAGGGCTCAGCAGGTGTGGACAGAGGTTGCATGCAGTTTTGAGGATTCCCCTTCTATGGTTCCCTGGTTTCTGAAATTTCCTATTTACTCCCTCTTTTTTATAACATCTACAAGCTTAATATTCTGACTCTTTTAGACAGTAGGACAACTTTCCTGCTTCAGTTTTCTTTACCCTCATGACACACAGTCTGGGGTGCTCCCTTAAACAAAAAGTCACATAAGCATAAATTTTTATTCAGCAAAGTTCTTTTCTTTTAGGATAAATTTCTTTCCAATTTCTGTGTACTTTTGGTCACTCTTTACTGCCTACATATAGTTGTTTGTTTTTACTTTTAAAAAATATTTTTCTAGAGTTTACCATTGTTGCCTGCAGGAAGGTCAGCCCAATAAAAAGTACTTTGACAATACCATAAGTGGGTCTTCCAGTATATAACTCTTCAAGATGATACTTTTGGAGATTAAATAATGTATTCAACCAAATATATAGATAAAAATGCTCTTTTAATGAATATGTGTCATCTACCCAATTATATTATAAGCTCAGTGAAGGTTGATTTTCAGTGTTCTCACCCTTTATAGCTTTATTGCATGACATTTGTTCTTGACGAAGATTTCATGATAATGAAGAATGGGTATATTCTTAATTATATGGTTGAAAAGGCCAAGTGCAAACTTTTAGTTTTATTATTTTCTATATCTATAAAAAGATCTCAGACCTGAGATGTGTGTCAAATTTTACTAATGGGATTAGAAATTTCATAGCTCTAGTTTATAAATCATCATATCTTGATTAACATAACTTTACAGTAACTCTTGAAATCTGGGAGGCTGAATCTGGCCCACTGCCTGTTTTTGTATAGGAAATTTATTGGAACACAGCCAAGCTCATTCATTTATGTAATGTCAATGGT
This sequence comes from Phyllostomus hastatus, assembly GCF_019186645.2. NCBI lineage: Eukaryota > Metazoa > Chordata > Mammalia > Chiroptera > Phyllostomidae > Phyllostomus > Phyllostomus hastatus. Next base: position 4,442,914 of record NW_025334017.1, on the reverse strand, counting down.
TGCTTTGACACTACAATGGCACAATTGAATAGTGGTAACAGAGGCTGTATGGTTGGCCAAGCCAAATATATATATAGGGTCTGGCCCTTTACAGAAAAGTTTGCTGATCTCTGCTCTAGATCAATGTGTAACTCATTAGTACTTAAAAGAAACAGCTCAAAGTGCATGCTATATTTCACATCAATATTCTGAGAAGCATCTTCTTATTTTGTTAATATGCCAGACAATAGACTCAGTGTAGTAGGCAGAGTAAGGGCCCTTTAAAGATGCCCATGGCCTATTTCCTGGAACAGGTAAATGTGTTACCTTACATGGCCAAAAGAACTTTGCGGATGTGATGAAGGGCATAACCTTGAGATGAAGAGATTATTCTGGATTATCCAGATGAGCCTGAGATAATTAAAATAGTCTTTAAAGAAAAAATCTTCACTAGCTGTAAGATGATAATGGAAGAAAGACTAGAGAGACATGATGTTTCCAGCTTTAAAAAGGAAGGGGCCCAGAGCAGGTGGCTCAGTTGGTTGAAGCATCATCCCATACACCAAAAGGTTGTGGGTTTGACTCCTAGTCAGGACACATATGTAGGTTGTGGATTCAACCCTCAGTTGGTATGAATATGGGAGACAACCAACTGATGTTTCTCTCTTTGTATGTCTCTCTCTCCAAAAGTCAATAAACATATCCTCAGGGGAGGATTAAAAAATAAGAAATAAAAATAACTTAAAAAGAAGGGGGCCATGAAACAAGGAATGAAGCTGTGTTTTAGAAAATGAAAAAAGCAAGGAAACAGATTCTCCCTTAGGGCTCCAGAGAAGAACACAACCCTGCTGACATCTTGATTTTAGTCCGGTGAGACCTGTCAGACTTCTAACCTACAGAACTGCAAGATAATACATTTTTGTTATTTTAAGCCATTAAATTTGTGGTGATTTATTACAGCAGTAATAGAAAACTAATACATTCACATACTATAATGCACAAAGGAATGAGTTCATTTTAAAATTATTGAAAAATTATACTACAAATTGGAAATATATTAGTTAACCACAGAAAAGAACAGAGTAACTCTCACTGAGTCAGCTTTGTTTCTGCAGCAGTACATTTGGAGCAGGTACTTTTGTACATAGTTCTTCTATCTGTGATGTCTAAAATCATTAGAAAAAATTCATGTGGGAAAGAATGGAAGTTCTTAGGGCTTTCATTGGGTAATGGTTGCCAGGGAAACCATTTTACTTGGAGATCATGTTCATTATGTTTCTCTTGCTTTGTGCTTAACTTCCAAACATACCATTGCAGAGCAGATCTGTGGAAAATGCTGTAAAGGAAAAACCTAAAACATTAACATCAATAAAAAATTCTGGACAAAAACTTAAACTTATTCCTATTCCTATAAAGCTAAAATTTAAGAAAATGACTAGATTTTTAAAATTTTGGTGCAAAATGAATGGATTGAGATTTATTTTTCAATAGTAAATAGGCAGAGCTAAATAAGTCCCTGGAATTCTCTTGTGATGACATAAAACCAAAGGTACAACTCAACCAGTAGCAGGCTCAAGTTTTCTCTTTTCCTTCTTTCTCCAAAATTTTTTCTCTTAGTTGTCTTTCAATTAAGAAATAAAAAGACTTTTCATGATGGCAGCAGAATAGGTAGATCTTGCACTCACTTCCTCCCAGTGCCAAACTGGAAATACAATTAAATTGGGATACAATCACCCTGAATAACCAACTAAAGCCTAGCTGAAGAGGAGTCTGATAACCAAGGATTCACAGAAGAAGTCATGTCAAAACTACTTACACAGTAGCTCGCACATCAAAGTCGGGGTTGAGCCTCATAGTCAGCCAGCCTGAGGGTCGATCCTAGCCATGAACAGGCCAACAGCAATCAAGACTCATTTACAACAGGAAGGCCCAAGGCCCGAATAACTCACACAAGGGACATTTCTGGCACCTAGCTCAGGATATCAAGGAACTGCACCACTGGGTCCCATGGGACTCTTATGACATAAGGCCACCCCATGAAGACTGGGAGTCATAGCAGAACTATTTAAAACATAGAGACAACTATAAAGAGACACTGAAAATGGGGAGACAAAGAAACAGACCCCAAATAAAAGAACAGGAAAAATCACCAGAAAATGGAAGCAAGCAATCTATCAGATATAGAGATTAAAGTAATAATCATAAGGTTGCTCAAAGAACTTAGTGAAAACTACAACAGCATGAAAAAGAAGCAGTTGAAAGTGAAGAATACTGTATTTGACATTAATAATACATTGGAAAGAATAAAAAGTACATTGAATGAAGCACAGGGTTACTCAGGAATTTGAAAAACAAGGTAGAAGAAAACACTCAATCAGAGAACCAAATAATAATAACAACAACAACAAAGAATGAGGGTAGTTTAAGGTAACTTTGAGACAACATGAAGTGTAACAACATCTGCATCACAGGGTACCAGGAGAAAAAGAGAGAGCGCAAAGGATCAGGAACCTGTCTGAAGAAATAATGACCGAAAACTTTCTTAACCTGGCGAAGGAAAAAGACACACAAGTCCAGCAAGTACAAAGAGTCCCAAAGAAGAGGAAAACCAAAGAGGCCCACATCAAAACACATCATAATAAAAATGGCAAACATTAAAGACAGACAGTCTTAAAAGTAGCAAGTAAAAGTAATTAATTACCCACAACAGAGCTCTCATGACTGTAAGCTGATTTCTCAACAAAAATGTTTCAGACCAGAAGGGACTGATGTGAAATACTCAAAGTGATTGAAAGCAGAGATCTACAACCAAGACTACTTTACCCAGAAAAACTATTATTTAAAATTGAGGAAGATTGCTCTGGACAGCATAGCTCAGTTGGGTGGAGCATTATCCCGTAAACCAAAGGTTGCCAGTTCAATCCCTGGTCAGGGCACACACCTAAGTTGTGGGTTCCATTCCTGTTTTGATCGATCCCTACTCAGGGTGTGTATGGGAGGCAACCAGTCAATGTTTCTCTGTCACATCAGTGTCTCTCTTACTCTCTTTTTCTCTCCCTCTACCCCTGCCTCTTTCTCTAAAATCAATGGAAAAAAATGTCCTCAGGTGAAGATAAAAAATATTTTTTAAGTAAAATTGAAGGAGAAATAGAGCTTCCCAGATGAGAAATAGCTAAAAATTTGTTACCACCAAACCAATATTACAAGTTAAAAGATCTGCTTTAAGAAGTAGAAGAAGAAGAAAAGAAAAACAAAAAAAGGAAAAGAGTTAAAAGAGTAAGAAGGCAATAAATATGAACCTATCAATAATCACTTTCAATGTAAATGGCTTAAATACTCCAATTGAAAGACAGAGAGTAACTGAATGGATAAAAAAGCAAGGCCCAAGTTTTTTGTCTTAAATTTGGACGGAAAAATTTGAATAAGGATCTGGTTAAAGACAATGAGTGCAGTTTTGAGAGCAAAGGCCTCTATCTTCATTCTCATAATGGAATTTTCTTTGTGAGATGAAATTTCCACTTTTTCACAAATGCCCCGCTTTTTCATGCAAAAAAAAAAGTCTAAAGAAATAGCTCAGCTAAGTAAAAGGCCTCGGTCTGACACACTTTCCTTTATGTGATATGTGCTTCAGTCCATTTCACATCTCATGTAAACAATATCCAGTTTTTCAATGTTCTCTCTCTTTGTTCAGCCTGGACTGCCCTCTGATACCACATAAGCGAATCTGGCTTATCTTGTACAAAATGAGTTAAACGAAAATTCGTGTGGTGAAATTTGCCTTAGCTTTGGCAGAAATGTGGAATGGGACAGGCTGAAATAAAGTTAATTTTTAATACATATTGCTAAGAAAGTTGATGCTGAAGTATTTATTATTATTAGAATTTTTTTTAAAAATCACATACCTAAGAGGGAAAGGATTTTCCTTTAAACAGCATTAAATATCACTCAATTCCCACTAACTTTCTGAAGCTGCCCCAAATATTAAGAAACAAATGTTCCTGGAGTGCACCTCAACTCGATATTTTCAGATTCCCACCTCTGCACAGAGACTTGAGAGTATAGTCAGGTGAGAGGAACTGTTTATGAAAAGGATAAATAGATTAAAAATTTCAAAGATGATAAAAAGAGAAAAGGATAAATAACACATGACTAACAATCTGTTGGGATTATTTATAAAGAAATTTTCAAAGATGATTAGCTTGTCTAGGGGAAAAGAATGTAAAACTTAAAAGTGGTGATATTAAGTAAAAGTTACGGGGCTCATGATTTGCAAAGGACCTTTCTTTCTCCCAACTCTGATCTAGGGCTTCACAGTCACTGCCAGGAGCATCTTCCCAGTGCCTCAGCGAGTAGGATGGGAGGTTCTACCCCCTGCTTACAGCCGGAGAAGTGAAATTCTCCCTGCAAGTTTGCTTATCAATCCATGCTTGGCTCTTATAATTAAATCTGTTATGGCCCCATTTTTCCTAATTGCTGCTTTGCAGCAGCACTGGCCTAAGATAAGATTTCCACAAGTCCTTGAAAAAAATAATAAATGAGTTTTCATAAAGCCAAATCATTCAGTTTGAAAGACTGACCTCTAAATTCCAACCATGCCCTTCCTACTTTTTTGGTTCTAAGGGGCTTGGTGATTTTTCTTATTTAGAAAAAAATGGGGTCTGTAACTTTTTTATTGGTCCTTAATTCCCAAATTGGAATATAAGTACTGACTTGCCTCACAATTAGAAGTAACTAATAAAACACATAGAAGAAATGTCCACATATATTAATATAGGTAACACTTTCCCTGTTTCTAAGGGCCTGGCTATTATTTATTGGGCTATTCTGCTGCCTCTGGCTACTGTAAACTGAATACCTACCCTCTGCTAGGCACTGGGACAATTTCTGGACCTGGATTATCCCATCCAACCTGAACCTAGGAGGGAAATACAATTACTGTATTTTGCAGTTTATAATATGCTCTCGTGTACGAAGTACAGTCACAGTTTTAGGACTACCCATGTATAATGCACATCCTTATTTTTCCTCTCAAAAAGTTAGGCAAAAAAGTGTACATTATACATGGCAAAACACAGTATCTTCAATTTATAGATAAGAGAACTAAGCCACATGGAATGATGCTTCCTAAGTCATACAGCTTTAAGGGAGACAGAATTCAAAGGCAGGCAAAATTCAGAGCATTCCATCTTACTGACAATGTCGTTCTATTATTTGGCATTTTTATGTGGGGGATATTCAGAGGGTAATATAACCATTAAACAGATTAAATTGAAAAATCAATTGGGTACATAACCTATTATACATATTTTCTTGTTTTTATGGGTCTGTCACATTCTGGTCATAGACTGAGTCAGGATAATAATAATAAACATAAGTCAATATTTATTTGTTCTTCTGCCAGGCACTGTGGTAATCATCACAAACAGATTATCTGACTTAATTCTTACAACAAGATCATGGGTGAGAAGGCTTTATTATCCCCATCTTCAGGTAAAGAAACTGAGGGTTCCAGGGAATAATTTGACCAAGATCCCAGTTAATAAAATGAGGCCATAACAAATTCCTTTTGTTTGAAGCCATCCAGTTTGTGGTGACTCATTACAGCAGTCACAGGAGACTGAATTAGCTTGCAGACTGTTGTTTCTGTTATGGTAAAAACAAACAAACAAACAAACAAAAAGCAAAGGCAAAATCAGCTAGTTTTGTTTTCTGCCTGTGTGGAGTGCCAATATTTTCAGTGTCTTAACTGAAAATGTAAATTTTACATATAAAGTTCTATTATTGAAAAGGAAAATATAGATCTATCAGGAAAAAAAAACCAACAACAACAGAAAAACTCTCTTGACTTTGCTGCCCCCTCCATTTGCCGCATTCTTCTTTATAGCAATATTCTTCAAGACAGATATCTGTACTTCAGGTTCCAATCTGTCTCCTCTCATTTTCTCTTGTGTCTGTCCCAAACCGGTTTTCCCTCTCTCATGGTACTGAAATCGCTCCTTAATGTTGCCAGTGACTTCTACTTGTCTAGAGGTAATGGTCAATCATCCTGACCTCCCAGTAACAGTGGACACAGTGGATCATCTCTTCCCTGAAATACATTCTTCGTTTGGCTCCCAGGACCTGGTGTGGACCTGGCTCTCCAGTCCACCCTTTCTTGTTCTTCTGTCCTGGTTCCACTTCTTCCTAAGGACAGCGTCCTCCACGGCCCTTCTCTCTTCTCACTTATTCCCTCTGAGCTCTCTTCTGGTCTAATGGCTCAAATGCTACCTCTTCCCAATAACTCCCAAATGTATATTGGTAGTCAAGATCTCTCCCTTGCATTCCATATTTATGGAATTCAACTGCTTGTTCAACCTGTCCCCTCAGATGGCTCACTGGCATCTCAAAGTACCATGTCTATAGCTGATCTCCTGAATTCCACCCCAAACTTGTTTCTTATTTAACTCTAAACCAACTGAAAAGGGAGAAACCCCAATCTTCCTCCTGTCTTTATCCTTTGCTCTCACACAACTTTAATGCTCACTTCTGACACCATATGTTTTCTCCCCCACCAAGCCATTCTCTGTGATACTGGCTGGGTGTCTTACCATTTCACTCAATTCTGACACTGCCTCTAGATAGCATCAGATCATGCAAGTTAAGGGCTCAGTCCCAAAAGACCACCCTAAGCCCCACTTCAGGTGCCAATCACAAGTCCAGGTTGTTGCTTGTGCTTCTGCTCTGCTGGGCTACAAATTGGAAGTTTTCACAACCCCTTCCTCCAGTTTGAATTTGCTAGAGCAACTCATAGAACTGAGGGAAACAAATATGCTTACCAGTTCATTAAAGACTATGAACTGGGTATGGCAAAGAATTGAGATGAACATCCGGACGGAAGAGATGTAGAAGACAAGGTATGTGGAGAGAGGTGTGGGGCTCTCAGCCCTGTCTGGCCTCACCGCCCTTTCAGCATCTCCACACGTTTCCCACCAACTTTATTGCTAACTCGTGGGGCTGTGCCACCTTCATTTCTCCCCCAGGAGCTCTCCAAACCCCATACTTTTGGAATTTTTATGGAGGCTTCCTCATGTAGACAGGATTGATCATTAACTCCCTTTTCAGTCCTTCCTTTTCAAGTGAGTGGGAGGCAGGGCTGAAACTTCCAAGCTTCTCATTATGGTGTGGGCTTTCTGGTGACTAGCCCCCATCCAGGAGCCCACCCAGAGTCAGCTCATTAGAACGAAAGGTGCTGCTGTAACCCAGGATATTTCAAGGGACTTAGGAGGTGGGGTCAGAAACCAAATAGAACAAAAGTGGCCCTAGTTCTATTATCAGTTAGAGAATTACAAGGGTTTTAGGAGCCAGAAAATGGTGGGCAGGCACCAGTATATATAATTTCTCTTCTCTCACACCAACCTTGCAGTTGCTCCTGTCAAAATCCTTGGGGTGTTCTTTGCTTCCTTCCCTTCACATTTGACATCCAACCCACCTCCAATCCTGTAAGCTCTCCTGTCAAAATCACTACGAATCCAGTAAGTTCCTGCCTCCATTGTCCACCTGCAGTAATGTCCTCAACGGCCTCCCTGCCCTTTCCACATTCTTTACAACTTACAGCCAGAGTGGTGCTGCTGTAGCCTAAGTCAGGCTGTGCCACCTGGTCCAGCGCCCCAGGTGGAGCTTCAGCTGTCTACCCTAGTCTCCTGTCACTCTACCGGTAGCTCTGCTCGTCGACTCTCACCGAAGTCCCTCCTGGGGACCTTGTCTGGTCCTCCCTCACTTTCTGATCCTTCCTCCTGGAAGCCTGTGCCCTATCAGCTTCACAGCTCACTCCTTCACTCCTACCGGTCTTGACTCAGAACTCACATTCCTGGTGATCCCTCTCCTGACTGTCCTGTCTAAAGTCCTTACTCCCCTTCCAACACCTCCAGGGTACCTTCCTTGCTCTATTTTTCTTCTTGGCATTTATCACTCTCTGATATGCTTACATTTTACTTATTTCTTGTTTGATACTCCACTAGAATGTAAGCTCCCCGATGGAAGGGAATTAGGTTTTACTAGTGCAATATCTGGGGCCTAATGCGCCTTCCACATTTCTGTCACATAAATAAGTATATGAACATGCTGTAGGGAAATTAGCTCAAAAACATGGGCAAAGTAAATGGACTGTGAATCGGCAGTAAGAACAGTCATTACAAAGGCCAGCATAGTTAAGATATAATTATCATGTAAACAGTGGGATGATTATAAATAACGACAAATTGGGCTTACTCTTTATATAGAGATAAAGACCAACCTCCTGTGTGATGTAAGCCTTCATGGTTATTATCTCAGGTGTCTTCAGAATGTCTCTGGGAGGTGGGGCAGGGGCTTTACTTTTATTTCCTTTGTCAGAGTTTCTTAAAACGTTATCTGTATCATTCAGAGTGTGGCCTTGATTTTCCCCTTTGTTTTGTTGTGGAGACAAGGCCAGCTGGCTCTTTATTGAAAAAATAGCCTCACTGGGGACCCAGGTGATCTTTAATAACCTCTTGAACAGACACATGGATTCCTGTCTCGTTGTTTGTTCAGAGATGGTTTTCCCCTGCTGGGGTCGGGGCGGGGGTCTTCACCATCCCAACACCACATCCCCAGAAATCAGGCTGCTCCTCTCCTTTGGATATAACGTTAGCAGAAATATCTTTGTTGACAGAACCAACTTCAGTTTCAGTTTAACTAAAGCCAAAGTCAGAGGGAAACAGTTTAATCAATAGTATCTGAATGAATATATTTAGAGAGATACAGTATTGCCTGATTCTCCTGAAGGCAGAAGGATAAAAATAATACTAGCACAAGGTGTAGGCAGAGCCTTTCCAGGACATGTCCACATACTAATTGCTCTACATGCACGTAGTTGGAGGTGAGTACACAGGGCGAGAACACTGGGCACAGGACAAGGCCAGGGGAGGTCCAAACTACAGAAGCCTAGTTTCAGGTGTCAGACTGTCACCCAGCTTTGCTTACCCTAGCACCTTTTCTGAGTGCTATACTCTAAGATATCTAAATGAGAGTAAAGTGAAATACAATTTATTTTATGTCAACTACATTTTATCAGAAGACAAAATATTTTTCCAGCCCAGCACACATTTTATTTTGTTTGTTGTTTGTTACATTTGGGTTCTGGGGACTAGTGGGCTCATAGCATGCTACAAGCACAAAAAAAAAGAATGCAGATTAAACTATTTTACATTTTGACCCATTTGCTCACATTGTCAGGGCATACAAACAACTTAAAAATATTTTCTGACACACTTTTGGTTATCTAGTATTAGAATGAATAGCCAGGATTAAATGTAAGTGGTTTGAGGCTTTGAGACAAAGGTGAGAAACGTATTCAATGCAGGTTTGTTACCCTCACTGAGCATGAAACAAACACTAAAAGTACATTTTTGGTGAGGAATGAGTGTGGCTCCCGGTGAGAACAGGGACAGTGACGATCACCTGGCAGGAGGAGGGGGTGGAAGGAACAAACTAAAGAAGAGACAAGACGTCGGTGCACACCAGCTGGCCTGCGGTATACCAGCTGGACAGGCCTGGCAAAACTCGACCTGATGAAGTTCCATTGCCCTTCATGAGTGAAGAAGACACCAGTTCCTGAGAAACTGATCAGCAACTCGCCAGTGGGCACCATCCTAGGCCTGCTGGAGGAGGCAGTGGAGGAGGCAGTGGAGGAAACCGGAAGCTCCAGTTTCCTTGTCATCAGGGATATTTCTCGCATTTCGTGCAACCCGGAACTCCCCGATCTCCAGGATAAGCTTTATTCCAAGAATCATGGATTTGTGTATTCAAGATTCCCAAAGGCACATGTTTTCTCCTCCGGTAGGAATGGTGCACAGCCCTAGTCAGAGAGGCCTGAGAAGTGAGGTGAGGCCCCTGGCACTTCCAGCTCTGCCTGTGGAAAAGGAGGTGAGGGGAACACACCACACCGAACACGACCAACAACTAGTGTTAAAAATACTGGGAGACATGCATTCCAAAGTTACAAAAAACACTACAGAGACCTTTTTGCGATGCTTACTTGTCATTTGTAAATGTAAAATCGATTAGTTCAAGGCTGAAGATGACATTGTGTTTCCAATTACATTTTCACTTTGGTTCTGATTAAGAGTGCCTACAGTTTATTGAGCACTAACTCTGGGCCAAGTCCTTTAGTTAGTATATCCTCACGGTGACAATCATTGGAGGGAAGTGTGTTACCCCCATCCTCAAGAGGAGGGAAATGAGGAGGCAAGACCAAGTGGCTTGGCTCAGTGTGCCACAGAGCTGGGGTTAGGAAACAGGCAGGTCTTTGGCTTGGAAACAGTCCTAAGAGCTCACAGAGAGTTATTCAGGCTTTGGACTTGTCTTTCTGAGTCTTATGTTTTCTCATGTATGTATTTATCATTGTGTTCTCATCAGTATTTAAAAAACCTATAAATGTTGCTACTCCTGTGCCATCGTTTATAGTCTTTATCAGCCTTCCTCTCTTATTCAGGCATTATACTGTATTAATAAATTTCGGGGATGCAAGTAATAATCTTACTTAAAGCATTATTCCAAATGTAAATCTGAGAACTCTTTATAAAATCAGAATTGATTGTCTCATTAAAATTGAAACTAATTGTTTTAAAAGTTTAGCAGGAAAAATATTTAAAACAGGAAAGTAGAGCCCATTGCTTTGCTTTTTCAAACAAAAGTTAGTTTGTTTTTCTCAGTAGTGGTTGATTAAGTCTGATAACATTTTCAGGGGAATAATGCTTCTAAAGAAAATGGTAGCTTTGACCTTTAAATTTATGATTCTTTTGGGATATTCCTCATGTACATTTAAAATTGTTCTGTAGGAAAACTGAGAGAGTAGTTAAATATTTTCAAGAAGTACAAAAATGTTAGATGGCCTTTTTGAGGAGTGTGGTGGGTTTTGCATAACCAACTAAATAGCCTTTATTTGCATACTTGGATAATAATATATTGGTATTTTGAACACTGTTAAAGCACAATAGCCAATATATTAATTCTGTCTAAAGAAGACACTAACTCATACTTTATGACATTTAAGTGGTAAATTTATAGCTAATCTTCTATGTAAAGAATTGCTTTGGCCTATTTAAGTATTTATGCACAAAAGACATTTATTTTCCTCTCTTTAGCAATACCCCAGGTAAACACTTTATAAATATGGAGTTATCCAACTCTGTATTATCCCTTTTTGTGAATGCACTTGAAATGTAAGTGTCACCTATGAGAAGACATGTAGCTGACCTGTATATATCATGTGAAGCTCATTTTATACAACTTGCAGAGGTTGCATATATAATCAGCATTCTGCTATAACATTTTCTATGGAGATTTGTAATCATCAGTACCATGAAATGCATTATATATTTCTTGAAACTAGGCAGAGTAAGAAAAGCTTAAATTGGAACTGTCAAGTCCTTAGTAGAAATATAGTTTCAGAGTCTAATTAGTATCATTAACACACACATACGGGGCTCCGATGAGCTCTGCAGCCACTGTCTGTTGTTGACACCCGATTGTTTCCCAGGTGATATACTCCTTTGATTCAATTTCTTTCTTGCCTGAAGAGTGAGCCAGCCAAGGGGCTGTTTTTACTATCTTTTTTTCAATTATTACAATCACACAACCACAAAAACTAGCATTTCAATGATAACAATGTCTCCAAAATGAGTTACTAAATTGCCATGTTTCATTATTACCTGGTGTAAGACATTCAAATTACTTCACTCTCCCTTAAAATTAGTAAGGATGGTGTAGAAAGAACAAAAACCAGTATTATAGATTTTGTTTACCCCTTTGTTAAAAGAGTAATTATCAGGAAGTTGTGTCCATTGGCAAAGAGATGATTACATGTGTGTGGGGACACATTTAATATATCCAGAGGACCCTGCAGCCAAAATTGCAGACCACTGGCTGCCTCCTCACATTTGTGAACTGCCACCTTCACAGGCTTTCAGTCCTCACTTGACTGCTTTTTGATGTCAGCCTGGGTTCAAGTTGTAGTCTGATGGGTACTTATAAAAGCAGATTTAAACTAATGAATGAAGTTTGGGGTCTGATACAAGGCACTACAAAACCTGCTAACATGTATAAGAAGAAATCTGAAAGACTTTTAGGCTAGAAAAAAATGTCTTCCTCCAAATCATTAGGGAGAGCCTACATTTTTCATTAGAAAAAAATCAACACTTTTCTTCAACAATATTTCTTGGTAAGAATCTTTATAAATAGAGCATTTTTCTTCAGAACAGCTCAGAGGACTGATTTTTACATCTTCTTAAGAGAATTTAATAGAAAAGGAAGAGCTAATCAAGGGTACAGTTTTTTGTTTATTCTTGTTCTTCGTGGGGTTTTGGTTTAGAAGAATTAAGACTTTTGGGAGTTGGAGACTTTCAAGTGAATTGGGATGGTCCATTCATATACATCAAATGTGCTAGTGGGTACAGGTGGGAATATAAGGACAATAGTTACAGAGTGTCCAAAGCACAGGTTTGCAGATGATATCCCATTAGAACAAAGAAATCACTGCACTCACCCACTGACTGCCCCGATGGCACAGCTGAAGTGCCAGCTCAGTGGTGACAATTTATAAGAGAGGGGTACGGTATGCACTATGCATCAAAGACCTTCATGTGGTCTGTGTCACCAACAGGAAGACCACATGGGTCCAGAACCATGGATGCAGTTCCACTTGGCCCTGTTTACCATCACTTCCAGTGATCCACTGAGGGAACTGTGCTCCCAGTTCCCACAGCTCTAGGTTATGGATGTTCAGGGTGCTGATTCTTAAAGACAGAATATTTCCACTGGAAGATGCAGCAAGTTTCCCATTGAATTATAAGCTTCTACTGCCTCCTTGTGCCAGGTGGCCAGCAAGCAAGAAGGTGAGTCACCTTCCTAGAAGGAGGTAATTGGCCTTGGTCACCAAGAGGAGGAAGGACTGCTGTTACCCAACAGAAGAGAGAGGACATGTGCAGTGACCAGGAGGGCCACTTGGGTGCCCTTTCGTAATCCCTTGCTCAGCGTTGATGGTTAATAATAGATAAGTGCAGCAGCAGCCATGGCCTGAGAAGTGCATGGTCACCCCGGGGCTTAGATTCTTGGTGGTGAAAGTCTTGGCCATGCCGTCAGGTGAGCCACCGAGGCCAACTAAAGTGTTACCTGAAAGTAAGAGGAGTCTAGAATGGAGAGTGAAGAGAGGAGGTGAGTATTGATTGTAGCCCTGAGACCAGCAGTAGTGAAAGTGTTATACATTATGTAACTGACCTTCTTCCTCTCTTTCATCTTCTCAAAGAAGAGATGCCCTCCAAAATCCTGAAGGAACTGCTTCCCAAGCTGATAGGAAGCAGCAGATATAAGCGGTACAAGGCATGGACTGCAGTGAACATGAGGAGGCACCACCTAGGTTACTCTCAGAGAGAGGACTGGTGCTTCAGTTATGGCAGACGGCCTCCAGCAGTCAGCTTCTAAAGAATTTACCTCAGCTGCAGAGTTACCTTTCCCAAAGACATGCCCAGCCAAGTGTCCAGCCTGGCCCTGAGCATGTCTGCCTAGGGCTGGCAGGTAGTGTGTGAGTTCTTGATTTCATGTAGGAAAAATTCACAACATGAGTCCATAAAGATGAGGGTAATAAACCATAAAGTTTTATGCTTATTAAAACTGGGGACAGTAAATCAAAGAAGGGCTTAGTGCAGAAGAAGCAATGGGAGAGCCTAGGTTGGGCTGCCTTAGCTCACTCATAAGTCAGAGAAAAGGGGGCCTTGGGGACAGGTTCAGGGGATCAACCTGGGACAAGCGGCCACTGCCCATTGCTCCCCTGGTAGCAAGTCTCCAGGGACTCTTACAGTTTACGAGTGCATGCCTGTGGGGGGAAGAAGAAATGGAAGGAGAGGGAAAGGAATGCCATGGGCTGCTCCCCAGAGAGAGAGCAGTCTGGGTCCTTTGTCTTGAGGTTTTTATTTCTTCCTTGTCAGCCCTCAGAATCTTAGGGGATGCATCAGGGGAGGGTTTCAGCAGAATGTTCATCATTTCTCCCAGTGTGCCCTTTCAGGGTCATGGTCTCCACTGACTGGTCAGTGCCAGGAGGGGGGTCCTTAGTCATTGCAGTTGGTCCTGGCCTTGTCCAGCTGGTTTTGCTATTTTTCTGGCCTGAAACTGAAATACAGCTGAGGCCTGGATGTTATCTCTAGGGAGGTGGCCTTCTGTATCTAGCTGTAAATTGTTTGGCCAGTTTGTTCAGCTATGTGTCTCAGTTCCCCTGTTCCACTTGTCCTGGCTTACAGACCTGTCTCCCAAGGACTGGTTAAAGCAAGGGGATAAAGGTCCAGCCATTTCCTCCTGAAACCAGACAGGCCTTCTGGGCTGTACATGCTGCAGTGCTTCTTGCTGGGTTAGCTGAGGCTTCCTGTGCCTTCATCGAAACCTGACTTCTCCACCTGCCGATTCTGCTTCCTGTCCCTCCTGTCCCCAGGTGCTGATTCCCAATAAGGATCCTGCATGCCAAACTCCATCTCAACATCTGCCTCTGGATAACTTAATCTACAACAACTGATGTCACCAGTGGCATTAACACATCAAAAATGGTTTTTAAAATCTCTAGTGAGGATCTTGATTTCAAAAGGCACATGATTATCATGCTTTCAATACAGGCTCTCCAAACTTCCCTTAAAATAACCATGCAGTTATAGCAAAGAATAAAAATGCACAGCATTGATGATCACACTCTTGTCACGATTTTACTGACTGAGAGGCCATTGAAATTGGATTAAAATATTAGGTTGGTATAATTCAAAACCCAGCACCATTTTCTCAGAATAGGCATGGCAGATTGTTCATGCAACTGATGTAACTAGTACAGTCCTGGTGCAGCTCACACATTTCAGCCAATTTTTCATGCTTACCAGGTTAGGCAAATTACTATAACAAGTATCTTTCTAAGCTGTACCTTGCTGAACAGGATGGCTAGGACCTGCTGCAGAACTTAGCAGAGGTACGTGGCATGGGTCATTGGGTCCTGGTAGAGGTTTATTGTGGAGGGTGAGGGATACTGTCTCCATTCCCTTTGAAGATGCAATAAATGTACTTGACCTCAGCCATGGACAAATGCACAGACTCATATTTATGTGGCTTTGAAGCTCGTCTATGACTTTGCCAGGCATCCCCAGATCCTGGTTTAAAAGAATGCTCGAAATAGGGATTTAATCATTTTAAGTGTGATTTCGCATTAACAGATATTTATAAAAACTGACAGTGAAACAAGCTATTATCTATTAGATGTTATTTGCCATTTGACTGTTTCTACTCATTTTTCCTGGATTCAGATCCTGACTCTGCTTTTTACTTTTGGCATGTCCTTGGGCAGGTCACCTAACCTGCCTCAGTTTCCACAGCTGTAAAATGGGGTGAATATAATTCTAACTTCAAGGGAGGTTGTAAGAATAAATAAGCAATTCATTTAAAGACCTTAAAACACCTTGGGCTCACAAGCTCCCAAGTGTGTTAGGAGCTGTGTGGCTTCTGGTGGGGTTAAGAAGCCTGCTGTTACTCCTTCTTTCTCTCTGTGAAGAGTAAAATACTTTTTATTTCTTGCGTATGACCATTTGTAGAGAAAAGGCAATTTTATTTTTTATTTTTATTTTTAAAATATATTGTACTGATTATGTTATTACTATTGTTCCATTCTCCCCCTCACCCCCACACCTGCCTTAGCTCCCTCCACTTAGTTCATGCCCATGGGTCATACATATAAGTTTTTTGGCTTCTTTATTTCCTATACTATTCTTAAGCTCACCCTGTCTATTATGTATTGACCATTTATACTTCATCCAGACCAGTAGGAGGGGCGGAGTCAGGAAGCTGGGCGGAGAGGGGTCTCTCGGCACAAAGAGTGTTGTGACTGAGCATGTAAGATCTCAGCAGGCAGACCCTAGGCTTGCAAGCAGCGGCTGGCAAACCCTGGCAGAGGGGTGGCAACCAGCAGACCCAGTGAGGCGGCGATTGTGAAGCAAGGCACTGTGCACAACCCAGAATCACAACACCAGAAAATAGAGCTTTGGGGCACTGATTGAAAACACCTGTGGGGGCTGAGGTGCCAGGGAGAGACTCCCAGCTTCACAGGAGAGGTCTCTGGAAAGACCTATGGGGTGCACAAGCCAAACCACATGAAAATCAGCACCAGAGGGGCCTAGTTAGCTTGGGGGAAGTGGAAAAAGGCACTGAAATTGGCAGAGAGTGGAGCAAGCACCATTGTTCTCTCTTGGACCCCATCCCCATGTACAGCATCACAACCCAGCAACTGGGGTGCTCCACCCTGGTGAACACCTAAGGCTCTGCCCCTCATATGTAACAGATACAACCAAACCAAAAAAAAAAGATGGCTCAAACAGAAGAACAAATAAAAGCCCCAGAACCCATCCTTTTAAGCCACCAAGAGATAGCCTACCTATTAGATGCGCAGTTCAAAACACTGGTGATCAGGATGCTCACAGAACTGGTTGATTTTTGGTCACAAATTAGATGAAAAATGAAGGCTACACTAAGTAAAATAAAGAAAAATACACAGGGAACCAACAGTGATGGAATGAAAGCTGGGTTTCACATCAATGGAGTGGACCAGAAGGAAGAAAAATACATACAATCAGAAAAGAATGAAGAAATAAGAATTTTAAATAAATGAGGAGAGGCTTAGGAACCTCCAGGACATCTTTAAACGTTCCAACATCCAAATTATAGGGGCACAAGAAGGAGAAGAGGAAGAGCAACAAGTGGAAAACTTACTTGAACAAATAATAAAGGAGAACTTCCCCAATTTGGCAAAGGAAATAGACTTCCAGGAAGTCCAGGAAGCTCAGTATCCCAAAGAAGTTGGACTCAAGGAGGAACACACCAAGGCCCATCATAATTACATTAGCCAAGGTAAAAATGAAGGAGAGAGTCCTAGAAGCAGCAAGAGATAAGGAGACAGTCACCTAGAAAGAGTTCCCATCAGACTATCAGCTGATTTCTCAAAAGAAATCTTGCATGGAAGAAGAGGCTGGAAAGAAGTATTCCAAGTTATGAAACGCAAAGACCTACATTCAAGATTGCTCTATCCAGCAAAGCTTTCATTTAAAATGGAAGGGCAGATAAAGTGCTTCCCAGATAAGGTCAAGTTAAAGGAGTTCATCATCACCAAGCCCTTATTATTATATGAAATGTTAAAGGGACTTACCTAAAAAAAGAGATAAAAACATGTATAGTAAAATGACAGCAAACTCACAATTATTAACAACCTCACCTAAAACAAAAACAAACTAAGCAAACAACTAGAACAGGAACAGAACCACAGAAATGGAGATCACATGAAGGGTTATCAGCAGGGGAGGGGGAGGAGGAGAGAGGGGGAAAAGGTACAGAGAATAAGTAGCATAGATGGTAGGTAGAAAATAGACAGGGGGAGGACAAGAATAGTTTGGGAAATGTAGAAGCTAAAGAACTTATGACACATGGACATGAACTAGAGGGGGGAATGTGGGTGGAAGAGGGTGTGCACGGTGGAGGAGGATGGAGGGGGGTAATGGGACAGCTGTAATAGCATAATCAATAAAATATTTGAAAAAAGAAATATCAACAAAAAATATATTGTACTCCCTGGCTGGCGTAGCTCAGTGGATTGAGCGCGGGCTGGGAACCAAAGTGTTCCAGGTTCGATTCCCAGCCAGGGTACATTCCTGGGTTGCAGGCCATAACCCCCAGCAACCGCACATTGATGTCTCTCTCTCTCTCTCTCTCTCTCTCTCTCTTTCTTTCTCCCTCTCTCTCTCTCCCTCCCTTCCCTCTCTAAAAATAAATAAATAAAATCTTTAAAAAAAAGTAGCTGAAGACTTACACGGGTCATTTACCATCTTTAAAAAAAATATATTGTACTGATTATGTTATTACTGTTGTCCCATTCCCCACCCCCCCCCCTGCACTCCTGCACGTGCCTTACCGCCCACCCTTTAGTTCATGTACATGGGTCATACGTATAAGTTCTTTGGCTTCTCTATTTTCTATACTATTCTTAACCTCACCCTGTCTATTTTGTATTGACTGTTTATGCTTCTGGTTCCCTGTACATTTTCCACCATTCTCCTCCCTCCCCCTCCCCGCTGATAACCCTCCATATGATCTCCATTTCTGTGATTCTACTCCTGTTCTAGTTGTTTGCTTAGTTTATTTTTGTTTTTATTTTACTTTGCTTTAGGTTCAGTTGTTGACAGTTGTGAGTTTGTTGTCATTTTACAATTCATATTTTTGATCATCTCCTTTTTCTTAGATAAGTCCCTTTGACATTTCATGTAATGACTTAAGGATGATGAACTCTTTTAACTTGACCTTATCTGGGAAGCACTTTATCTGCCCTTCCATTCTAAATGATAGCTTTACTGGACAGAGTAATCTTGGATGTAGGTCCTTGCTTTGCATGACTTCAAATACTTCTTTACAGCCCCTTCTTGTCTACAAGGTTTCTTTTGAGAAATCAGCTGACAGTCTTATGGGAACTCCTTTGTAGGTGACTCTCCTTTTCTCTTGCTACTTTTAAGATTCTCTCTTTATCTTTAATCTTGGGTAATGTAATTATGATGTGACTTGGTGAGTGCTTCCTTGAGTCCAACTTCTTTGGGGCTCTCTGAGCTTCCTGGACTTCCTAGAAGTCTATTTCTTTTGACAGAGTGGGGAAGCTTTCCTTCATTATTTTTTCAAATAACTTTTCAACTTCTTGTTCTTTCCCCTCTCCTTCTGGCACCCCTATGATTCAGATGTTGGAATGTTTAAAGTTGTCCTGGAGGTTCCTAAGCCTCTCCTAATTTTTATTGAACTCTTGTTTCTTCATTTTGTTCTGATTGAATGTTTATTTCTTCCTTCTTCTCCAAATCATTGATTTGAGTCCTAGTTTCTGTCTCATCCTCACTGGTTTCATGTATATTTCTCTTCATTTCACTTTGTGTAGTCTTCACTTTTTCCTCAATTTTTGACCATACTCAACCATTTCTGTGAGCATCCTGAATACCAGTATTCTGAACTCTGCATCTGATATTGGCTACCTCTTCATCACTTAGTTTAATTTTGAAGACTTGATCTGTTCTTTCATTAGGGCCAAAATATATATATATATATATATTTTGTCTCCGGGAAGCCACTAGGTTGTAAGGGGTAGAGCCTTAGGTGTTCACCAGGGTGGGGCAACCCACTTCTCTGCATTGTGGCACTGTATGTGCAGGAGGGGTCAGAGAGGGAACAATGCTGCTTGCTGAGCTCCTGGCCCAAATTTAGTTACTTCCTCCACTACCCATAAGTAAATTGGGCCTTTCTGGTGCTGATTCCCAGGTGGGTGGTTTGTGTACATTCTAGGACCCTGTGGGTCTCTCAGTGAACTCTCCTGTGAGGCTGGGAGTTTCCCTCTCTGCCACAATCCCCAAAGGCTTTTTCAGTCAGAGGTTTGAGGCTCTATTTCCCTGTGCCAGGGAAAAGGCTATTTTAAATTCCATACTTCACTGCAATGTTCTTTTATTCAGGACAGTATAGTAAATAAGACTTACCTTCCCACAGACACTGTCAAGCAGATTCTGAGAGATTGCACGTGCAATGTGGTGAATACCAGAAAGTCCAGATTTATTGGACTCCACTTTCTGTGATGCAAGTTCAATAATTTTTTATAGTGACCTTGCAGGTCTCTTGAAATCAAACTGAAGTTAGGAATTAACTGTTTACTAAGTCCTCAGAGATAACATGAAACTGTATAGTGGCTTGTATATTTAATACAACCTCTAAGAAAAAGAATTCCTTGTTTAAACTTGCCTTTGAGATAATGCAGAATATAGTTATTAATATATAGAAGATGTTTTATTGAAGAAAATCAGATAGAATTCATTTGGTAAATAGAAAGAAATGGAAATTAGTTATATTATAAAGTAATATAATATGTTACAAAGTTAATTATTTATTTGGCTATCTTCCCCCCTGAAGTGGTCTGTATGGGCCAATTTATAAACAAATAAAGGTTTTCAAAGTCTTCAAAATTACCCATGAGAAACAAATGGCCAGGAATACTACATTCACATTTACCTCCAGAGAAAAATGGAGGAGATAAAATTGCTATAATTGGATTTTCTCCAAATTGTGTCAGTGTACCTGCTTTTGCAAACCTGTTCACGGGTAATTAATCATAACCTAAGAACTGCATTTCATTTGAAAACCAGAAGATCCTCCTTGGGACACAGCCCAAATGAATTCCAACTGGTGTAGAATGTTTAGTTTTCAGTTCTCCACGTGCTTATTATTGACCATCTCTGAACATGTCCAAAAATAAACTCCATTTCCCTAAACCGTGAAAATTATTTCACCCTGGAACATTTTTCCTCTCAGCCATACTAGCACAAGCACGCTCTCTTTAAGTGTTCTCAGTGGATCCCCTAGGACATGAAGCATCAGAAGCAGGACAAACCTCCTGTAGTGTCCTGACATTAATAGTCTGCCTGCCAAGAGCCGTGGTGGGATCATAGCTAGAGGACACCCATTCCTGCCTTCCAAGATCCCAAGAGAGGCCCCAGTGCTTTCTGCAGAGTTGAGCCTGCTCATTAGTTTCTGGAAGGACCTAATTTTTATCTAATCTAGAGACAAAAACAATATCCAGGTTCTGAGGGATTTGGTTACTACCTTCATTTCATACCTCTCATGGGGGAAAGGACTGGGTAGACGCAGATATTTTAACTTTCTATTACAAGCTGTATGTCCCGTAAAGCAGTGGCTTCCCCCGACCCCAAGTATATTTTGTACATTTTTAAAAGTCACATATTTTAAGCGTGCCTCCAATTACTTGTCTGAGAAGGTGCCTATACTCTTAAGAATGAATATAAAATAAATGACATGGAACATTAAAGTTTATATTTTGGAGAGACCTATATTTTATAGTAGGAACATAGTTTAGTATTATTATCTTAGAACTTCTAGAACATTCTCTAGCTAATTTCATAAACACAAAATATTTTACAATCCTCTCAATAATTTGACAAACCACTTATCCTATGCATTTTGTACTTGTGCAGACAGCATGTGGAACTGTAACAGGGTGCAGCCAAGGGGGGCCCCAAATAGGGATTTGTAATGGGGTCCAGAACTTGGTGTCCAGGAAATATTAGAAAAAAAATATATAGGATGTTCTCACCCCCACAAGTCTGAGCTGTGGGATGGGACTAGTGGAGCAGGGCCATTGAGAGTTGTTTTGAATAGCAACACTTTTGCAGATAACCTCTAGAATGGTTGTTTAACATATCTATACCTTTAACTGGTTTCACGGATATGTTAAATAGCTGTGGTCGATGCTTTGAGCCAGAGCAATGGGAGGGACTTCCACCCAAGATGTAACTGGGAGGCAACTCCTCCTGGTTACAGAGCCTGCGTAATGGCTTGGAAATGATTGGCTCCATGCCATAGGGCCACACCTACCCAGATTTACTATGGCAGCCCAGTAAAGTTGGAAGAATTCGGGAATGCTGGCAACTGTGGCCAATTGTGGAAGAGTTGGAAATCGCACAGGAGAGGGAGATTGGCGCTGGGATTTAAACTCAGGTGTGGCAGCCAGTTGGGATCTTTTGGGACCACATGGCTTGGGCAGAGAAGAACCATGGCCTTCTATTTCTTTTTCTGAGATATGGTACCCCAGACTGGGCAGAGGGGGAAGGAAGGATTGCGCATTTGTGGGCATTCTAAAGGACTTGGAGATCTCAATGAAGACATTAAGTCATTACTCTTAAGTTTGTATAACTCTTTAAATAAATAATCCTTTTCCTTTTCTTCAATCTCTGGCATTGAGAGACATCTTTCCCTGGCAGCAGACAAGGTAAACCTAGTACAGGGTGGGGGACCCCTGGAGCACAAGGGTGGGTCCATTCAGTAATAGTATATCATTCGCACCGCCTCCCCCCAGGTCTCCTCTGTAACAGAACCAAAAACAGAAGTGTGCCTTTGAGCTTTCTCCTTGAGGTTTATTCCACAATGCAGGGACATCTCAGAGTGTCGCATTTCCCTACAGATCATCACAAACTCCCCCTACAGATCCATCAGGGAGGCAAAGATGAGAGAAAATGCCAATATTGCACATATGTGATTAAATATTATCTTCACCAGAGCCTGTAAGCTAAACATCCTGAGGTTTCTGGCTTTTCTGAGTGTATTGTTGGCAGTTGAAATTTGCATGATGATTTGGTTCAGGTCTCTCAATAAAAAAGAACTAGGTATGTGGGGCAGCTTTGCCACTCTGACTCATATGGAGGCCGTCAGAACAGACAACACCGAGCCCTGCAGTTTGAGAAGTGATGAAATGCTCTTACTGCAGACAAGACTGCAGATTTATGGAATATGCTTTCTGTGCTCAGCATATTGCCCCAGAATATGTGAAACAGTGAAGGAGATTTCTTCGACCCAGTCCAGAGGAACAGAAGTGACTTCTCCTTTCTGGTTTGTAGCCTAACTTTTATGTCAGACCAGATTTTAGCCTGGGGTGTTTTACAACAAATGTCCCTTTGGTGTGAGAATGACAAATAGTACTTTTTTCATGCCCCCAGTCAATGTTGTTCACCCCCATGCTCATCCAGTGAGGCATTGCACTGTTGTGCTCAGGCTTACTGAAATGAGCCTTAAAATCCTCAGCTGTGTTGCTAATATGGCTCGAGATATTGATTCCCTAGGTTTGGACTCTGAGTGGCTTTTTATGAAAAGCATCAACTCAGCTATTCAACTCAGCTGAACTACTTTACATGCTCAGAATGCATTGCTTTTGCTGCTGAGTAGTGAAAAATCAAAGAGGATCCTTTAGTCATTGGAAGTCTATTCAGACTACTGTTGAGGTTTTAGTTCTTTTTGGTGGAGCTGGGAAAATAAAAAGAAAAATGATTGCTTTCATCATTATAAGGTCCTGCCCCATGCTTCCCTCCACACACAAGAGCATGAGATATCTTGTGAAGAGACTTCCCGGTATGATTTTATTACAAGCTTTCAGAGATAGTGTTCCCAAACCTTTTCCCGAGTCTCTGACCATATCACTCACCACCACTCTCTCCCGTTGATAGCCAGCTCAGCCCTGAATATAAACTGTTGTGACTTTCTTATATATATATATATATATATATATATATATATATATTTATTTATTTATTTATTTATTTTATCCCCAGCCGAGGACACGCTCATTGATTTTAGAGAAGGTGAGGGAGGAGTGAGTGAGGGCAACATTGAAGTGAGAGAGAAACATTGATCAGTTGCTTCTTGCACATGGCCAGACCAGGGACCGAACGTGCACCCTAGGCATGTGCCCTGACCAGGAATTGAACCTGTGGCCTTTCAGTTTATGGGATGATGCCCCAACCAACTGAGCCACACTGGCCAATGCATGACTTTCTTTGACTGTGTCTTTTTTTAAAAAAAAAAGTTCTTTCTTTCTTTTTTTTTAAGATTTTATTTATTTATTTTTAGGGAGGAAAGGGAGGGAGAGAGAGAGAGAGAGAGAGAGAGAGAGAACATCAATGTGTGGTTGCTGGGGGTTATGGCCTGCAACCCAGGAATGTACCCTAGCTGGGAATCGAACCTGGGACACTTTGGTTCCCAGCCCACGCTCAATCCACTGAGCTACGCCAGCCAGGGCTGACTGTGTCTTTTTGATAATTCAAAAACTGCTGATTAATCAAGGTGCAGAGATCTTGATAACTGACTTCAAAATATAAATTAAAAAACCCAAACCATTTATTCTGGAATAAATTCCTTGGGGCCAGAGATGGATGAGGTTAACAAGAGTCAGTAATAATTCCTTGTGTATCAGGGGCTCAATAAGCATCTTTATCATCTACATCATTATCAAACTCTTAAGTCCTAGTCTTGAGGCCCATGGTATCCTCTGAGGAGCCAGTACCATTGCCGTTCTTTGGGATCCAAAGTGAGGGCAATAAATCCCTCCAAATCGTTAAGTGAGTGAGTGCATTGTGGCCCAAACAGTGTAACTGACTAGATTGACATCAGGGGCTCTGGGAATTCACTTACTCCACTTGGCTGAGCACTGGCTTTAGATCCTTGGTGACTTACCAATAATGTAAATAGTCCTAAATAAAGTGTTGGAGAGGATCATTTGCTATTTTTTAAAAACTATTCAGGAATAGAGTTTTTTAAAAAAAGATTGTATTTATTTTTAGAGAGAGGGGAAGGGAAAGACAAAGAGAGGGAAAGAAACATCGACAACATGTGAGATCATGTGCCCTGACTGGGAATCAAACCTGTAACCTTTCAGTTTGCAAGATGGCACTTGATCCACTGAACCACACCAGCCACAGCCCTTGTCTGCTATTTCTTATTCTGGGAATTGTGTGCTTCAACGCCAAAAGTTCTCCCACTCACAGTTCTCTACAGGAAGTTCAGAAAAGTGTGACCTCTATAACACATGTACATTGCAAAACCTAAATGAAGAAAGTGCTGCGCCTCCATGTTCCAACTTGGCCGCCGGGCTGGATGGCACAGCCTGGCACAGTTCTGTGCACACCTTCACGTTATCTGGAACAAAGCAGATTCTTCAACATTAGAATAATTGTTTTTAGCTGACTTAAATATTATATGACATCTGTGCTATAGTAATCTACTTTGTTGCACTTCAAATATTGGCAGCAGAGTATGAGGTACAGTCAGAAACGCTAGCAGTTAGATGCTATTCTCTCCATTTTATAGAGAGACAGGACTCTTAAACTTTATGCTAAATCTGTACTGTCTGATGTAGGAGCTACCAAACACTTGAAATGATAAATATGGCTAGTCCAAGTTCAAATGTGCTATACACACTGGATTCAAAGACTTAGTATAAAATACATAAAAATTATATGAATAATTTTACATATGGATTAGATGTTGAAGCAATAATATCTTTCTGCAGTGGATTAAATAAAACATATTATTAAATTAATTTTACTTTTTTTTTTACAGCATGACTACCTGAAAAATTTAAAGTATGCATGTGCCTCCCATTATATTTCCAAAGGACAGAGCTGTGCTGATCTGTATTCCTTTTTAAAACATCTTCAACTTTTATAAATAAACATTGTTTTAGACCTGAGAAATTCTTTTCTTCCCTTTAAAATGAAATAAAACACCCTGTGATTTAAAATAAGGGAAAGAGTGTTAGCCTAGTTTTATAAATTCCTAGTATATATTTACTAGGAAGTATAAATACATTTATAAGGCAAGAATGAAAAATAACTTTATAGTTTAGTTTTCCTCTTTTAAGATGTTAGTATAATTACTTTCTGTTGCTTTAATTTTCTTCAAGTGTCCTCAGTTTGTTTATTTTCGTAGACCAAATACAGGGGTAGGGAAAGAGGTCTATGACCTCAGTACAATGTTTTTTTCTCTTTCAAGGTGTCTTTTGCAATCCACTCACTCATTTAAAAAACATGCACGATCATATGCAGCCTCTCTGAATTGGTGGCAAAACAAGAGGGGAGACACAGCAGACAGCTACAGCATTACAGCAAGTAAAGTCTGCATGTCTCAGCTTTTAAAAGCATGAAATTCAGAATATTACATGTTTCTTAACACATTGCTCAGTAGCATCTCTGGTGAATATCATCGTGTGTGTGTGTAATAGCTGAAAACAGAGTTCTGATATTAAATCACATGACAACCTCAGGTGTTCTACACCCTTCAGTCCTCTCCCTGGTGGTCCTTTCTTGCAGTCAACAGCGGTTTTGCACCTCAGGATTGAATTGAAACCACCATTTCCAGGTGCCTGAGGAAGGCAACTTCAAAAACTGCTGCAAATATTTCAGAGCAGAAGTCCTGCTAGGTTAAAAAAAATAACCATAATCCTAACCCCTTGCTGATACCACTGAGAGGTGATAAAAATCAGTGGGACACATTAATTCATTTCTGAGTTGGACTCTCTGTCTTTAGAAATAGTGTTAATCTGATTCTTAGAGAAAAAGACACCCCCAGGGGAAGGCCCATCAGAAAAGCATTGCTCTCCAGATTCTAGGCCAGGCATGCAGGTCTCCTCCAGTCATTGCTTTTGATGTGTGAAGAATTTGGATTGCTTTATTCCCATGGTGCATTTTTTTTGTATATTGTTTTTTGTTGTTGATTGAGTGATTTAATCCTGTTCCAAATTCAGCTACAGGACCTGAATCCAATACCTCAATGACAAGTTCCACAATAGCTTACAGGCTCCTTACCAACAAGTGATGGGGTGAGGCAACTAGACCAGTCTTAAGACAAACCAACAGAAGCAGGGACCCACCATCATGGGTTGGTACAAAGGCCTAGATTGCTAGGTGACTTTGTAAGTCTATTCCTAATAATTATCTCCTTACTAGGTAGGAAAAACCATGTAGAGTAAGTCATTAAGTTAAATTTCCTCATTGAAGATACTCTGTGGATGTAATGTCCATCTCCTTTTATCACAGGGGAGGCTGGGATGATGGCTCTGCTGTTGCAGAAATGATTTTTCCTAAACAACCTAGAGTTTGCATTGACTGTTTTCTTCTTTAATGATGTCTTAGGGAATGATGAAGGCATAATGTTTTCCTATGGCTAGTATATTATAATCACCAGCTTTGCTTTCCATTTGTGTACCAGAAGCACTGCTATCTGTTTTCCTTCTCAAATGCCATCTCAAAATACCATCAGATCCTTATCTTGGAATTTGGTAGGACACATCTGAGTCCTATTGAAGAAAGAGTGTCTTTCACTGAAGGAGCTATTTCCACACATTTGAGTTCTTTAAAGTGGCTTCCTCCTTTACTTGGTGTATATGTCTGTGTGTGTGTTTAATCAAGCAGTGAAGCAAACTTCATCACTGAAATTTACTAGGGCACACATCCCAGGGATGAATTTACAACAATTTGATGAGTAGAATGCTGATATAAGAAACATGAAAACACAGTGTTATAATGAGTGATATTCACAGCATAGGTGTGAAGTACCCATCTGGGAGACACATATAGTTTAAAAGACACCATGATCTATGAAAATCAGGAGCAACTCTAAGCTTCTGTTGCTCACATGAACCAGAGAAAGCTGGTAAACGTGACTGCTGAGTTTCCTACCTCACACATGTAAGGGCCAACATGTTCAGGCCCATGCAGATCTGCTACTCTTGCTTACCCCACTCTAGGGGATCCCACCAGAAAGCACCAATTTTAAATATTCGCCAGAATAGCTCTAACTATGCCCTCAACCTAGGGAATCAGCGAGTTCTCTTGCCACCAAGGTCCTGGACATTTTTTCTTCTTCTCTGGGTACTTGTTTCTCTTCTCTCCTCATCTGGTACTAAAACAATTTGTGATGAGAATGGAGTTAGACAAAGGGATTTTTTTCAGTATGTGCTTTTAGCATTATGATGGAAAGAACATTTACAACTTTTGCAACAAGAGAATATATTGCAATAAACAAATTAGGACAATTAAATTATAAGCCCTTACGTCACAGTGAGTACATATTAAAGTGATTCCATACAGGTGTACTAGTTATAACACTTTTTTCATTCCTTTCCAAATATATTTTTTGAATTTTAAAGCAAAATGAAGGAAAAATATTTTCGAGACTATCCAAACTATCACTATTAGTTCATAATTGTATATCTTTTTTTTAAAGATTTTATTTATTTATTTTCAGGGAAGGGAGGGAGAGAGAGAGAGAGAAACATCAATGTGTGGTTGCTGGGGGGCATAGCCTGCAACCCAGGCATGTACCCTGACTGGGAATCGAACCGGCGACACTTTGGTTTGCAGCCCGCGCTCAATCCACTGAGCTATGCCAGCCAGGGCCATAATTGTATATCTTAATAATTTTATTTAAAGACGAGATTATCTTTTCTCATTGAGGTAATGAGTATTAGGCTATCAAAAAGGTGAATTAAATAAAAAGGTGGATGATCATCTCAAAATGACCTTCATCATACTTCCAAAGAGTGTTTCCTAATAGTAAAGCACTGATACATTTAGAGGGAATGTAGTTAAAAGTGTGGGGGATGGATCCTGGTTACTGAGGTTCAAATCCTCACTATGGCACTTCCTTGCAGGGTGTGCAATCTCTCCGTGCTGATCCATACAGTTGTTGTGAAGACTGAGTGTGTTAATACATTTTCTAAGCTTAGAATAGTGTGTGGTAAATGTAAAAACCCTCAGAATATATTAGCTGTGGCTATTTGTAAACCAACAGTAAAGTGAAAACAGTTGGAAAGTTCTTAAAACTTAATGTCAGCCCATCTGTTAAAATCAGACACTAACGTATCTGCAGTGTCACGGGCTCCTTTGTTTCTACTCGAAAGTGCTAATCAAATACCTGTCTGCACATATGCAAAGCAGAGGATTCAGATAAATATTTGGAAAAATTGGAAAGAATTGGGAGGTTATATTACCCTGTAATATAGTATTCATCATTTAAATATGGAACATATTGATTATTAAATCGGGGATGTAATGAACATCAATGTTCTAGAACATGTAGAAAATATCATTGTAATATTTTATTTCTGAAAATTCTTTTTTCTTGCTCTGTCTCTGATCAAACACTAAGAAAGTAATTTGCTTGAGATATAATAATAACAATGGAAGACAAAATCTTTCATTGATTAATTTAAACAACAAAGAAAAATATGAAGGTAATTAAAGTGAAATGGTAAAAGCTCTCCACTCTCCAATATAAGAGTCTCCAAATCCCACTTTAATTTTTCCTGTCATGTAAAATATTCTGCAGGAATAAAAAGAGGAAATTCTAGTCTCTGTTTTTGTTTACAAATTTTATATTGCACTAAAATGTCATCCATTAAATCACTGGTCAACTAAATCACTATCTCCAAAGCAAATATATATGCTATTTGCTTTAAATTCAAAAAAGCTTAAGGCTTAAAATGATGAACTGCATATGCAATTCATAAATATAAAATAGTAATTTATCACACTTTATAAATAAGATGGCTAGGAAATGACTTTTTATGAAAGAAATTTTTCCATTAAAGGCAAAACATATTTTGTAAGTAATATAGAAAATGCCCTGTTTACTGAGAAAATTTGTAATAGTAAGTCGTTAAGCATTTCATAGTTTAGTATTGTTTATGAAAAACAATACTTTAGATTTTTCAAGATTTGGAATGATGTAAAGTATATATATGATTGTCTAAACACTATACTGTACACCTGAAACTAAGACAAAATGATATTGAATGTAAACTGTAATTGAAAAAAATTAAGTTTAAAAATAAATAAATAGAATTGTCTCATGTGTCCAAACAGGAAGAGGGGATGAACCTAAGAGCACAAATGCAGGGTTATTTTTGATGCTACTTAAATCGTCAGGGCTGTTCTATGACAAATTGTAACCAGCCCTCTATCTCCAGCCCCTGGCCCCACGCAGCTTTATGATTTTGTGGAGGAAAAGGAAGAACCATTTTACTGTCAGCTTTCCTCTTACACCCCAGCTACTCCCACCTCCAGCCCACCCTCCATATTGCCTCATCGTCAATAGTACATCTTGCTTTGCAAGACTCCAGTCCTACTGACTAAACCTACTTTTTGTGAGTGTTAAATATGTCTTAAACAATAACACAAACAAACAATAAATGTTCATCCGAGTTCTATTTGGGAAACCTCTTTCTTCTGTATTTTGCTTCTTCACAGCCCAGTTCTAACGTTGGGAGCATTTTGTCTGTTCTCCTGTGTGTGATGAACAAGGTTTTCCGGAATGATCTCTCCAAGTTCCCCCACCTGGGTTTATGCTTTTTCCTTGGTTTCCAGCCTTCAAGTTGCTCTTTATCTTTTAGAATGTTTGGATTGAATCTCCAGTTTTCTGGCAACAACCTGAATTTTACCATCTTCACTATTTTTTCAGTTTATCTCACTTATTTTTGTTGCGTCCTGGTCTGCTTAACCCATCATCAATAGAGAGTTTTATCTTTTACTTTAATTTTACTTTAATTACTTTATAAAACTCTCATGTCAACATCATCCTTTGACTCAGACTAGAACGTTCCTGCCCTGGGCTCCAGGACTCAGAGGGCCTCTCTTTGATCCTCTTCTGGAGGTGACCCTCCCCATCAGGAGAGGCTTCTGTGGGAGAAAGGGATTGTGCCAACTCAAATCCTGTGCCCCCTTCTAGAACTTCTAAAATCACTTCCAGGTACCTAGAACCCTGGAATTTCCTGATGAAGCCCACTTCCCAGGTCCCCACAGATCGTTTCACTGAGACCATGATCCCAAGGTGGATATAACCTACTGAGTGTGGCCACAGTTTGCAGGATGTGTGGAAAGTTGGATGAGATATCCACAGGCAACCACAGGCAGCCCCTTGTGTGTGGATGGAGTCAGAGTGGGTGGAGGAGAGGTGCAGGGCTTCAGGCTGTCTGGGTTTTCCCACAGGTGCACAGCTCACTGCACTAATCCAGGGGGCCCCAAATTGCAAGTCTGCCCTGGCCTTCTAAACTGTGATGGAATACTTGTCAAAATAGAAAGCTAGAATAAATTTCATTTAACAATTTATAACATTGATTTAGATCTTTTAAATATTTAATCATATGGTATCTGGTCCTCCTTTGTCTTCCAAAGTCTGTTTTATATTCCTACTTTCTCTATTATTTTATAGACCCCCCTTAAAAAAACCTAACTTTTTCCTTTCTCTGCTCTTCTCTGGGCTCTATCACAGTAATCCCGAATGCCACTCCCCCCCACCACTTCTCTTAGGTCTTATTGCAATGCTCATTCCATCTTCCTTGTTCTAGAAGCAGTTTCTGATAGATGACATACACTCGGCCAGGCCTGCAGCCTTGTCAGTCAGCTATTTCATATAAATGGAGAAACTCCAGGTTGGATGACAAACATTACCCTTTCCACCAATTTTTCCAGGTTTTTTATGATAACTCAGGCACGCCTCCTCCTTTCGGTTCCTGAAGAAATTATACGAAATTGTTGGTATTCAGAATGTGAAACGAAACAGTGATATCATTATATTTTCTGACCTTGGCAATGCCAACCTTTCTGCTGTGGATAACAACCATTATTTATAACTTAAGACGTATCAAGTACAAAAGCCCCATGAGCTGCATAAATAATTTGCTTTTGCTTTAAAAAATTTGCCCTTCTTTTCTTTCTTTCACAATTTAATTGTTCAATTCACACTTCAACCAGTTTTCCCTCGGACTATTAGTATCCAATGCATAGTGTTTTAAAAGCATATATTACAACACAACCCTTTAATTTTTAAAGCAAATAAAATTCGTCTTGGTGTAATTGTCATAAAATCACCAATAGACAGCCAATTTTCCCTCATATTTTTTCCCAGAATATCATAGATATCTGTATCTCTAAACCTGTCATATAATTGGTTGGAAACAGGGATTTACTTTTCTATGAGGCCATTGTTTGTGGTTTTTCTAGTTCTAGGCCCACAACTCCAGTAGTTTTGGATCCAAGGTGCTAGGATATCACAGGACTGACAGACAGTACCTTAGGAGAATTTATTGATGTTATGGCTTCCCCAGCACCATGGCAACCAGAAATAGTGACAGTTTGTACAAATGGGGAGGTGAAGACCTAGGCTTATTCAAGCCTAAACTCTTTTCCCTTATTCAGCACTTCCAGTCCACTTCCAGGCCTTTCGTCTTCACCCCTGTCACGTCTACTTCACCCCAGATTGGGTATGTTTGTCCCTTCCTATCTTCTCCTTTTGAACTATTAACAGCTGATGACATTTAGTTCAATGTCTTAACACTAATGGTGTCTCATGGGGTCTCCCTTATGTCTCACAGCCTTTGATCAGTAGAGTAAGTGAGAAACCTCCACAGGCACCAGAAAAAAGGCAAAGTATTCTAAAATGGGGGGCAGCTACAGATGAGCTATGTTAACATTATGTTAACATTAATGTTAACGTTAAGAGGATGAATTATTCTGAACAACAATAAGAAGGGAAATTAACTGAGAAGATGATTTAAACACTTGCCTCAGGCCATTTAAGTTAGGAGTCCCATGTTTTTAAAATTTAACTACAATTCACACACCATAACATTCACCTCACAAAGTATATACTTCTGTGATTTTTTAGTATATTCACAAATTTGTGCAATAACCACCACTATCTAATTCTAGGACATTTTCATGATTCCCAAAATAAACTCATTAGTAGTAGTCATTCCCTCATTCTCTTCTTTCCTCAGCCCTTGGCAACCATAAAATCTCCATTCTGTCTCTGTGGATTTGCTTATTCCATACATTTTATATGAATGGAATCATCCAATATGTATCTGGCTTCTTTCACTTAGTATAATGTTTTCAAAGTTTGTTCATGCTGTAGCATGAATCAGTACTTCATTCTTTTTATGGCCAAGTAATATTCCATTATATTTTTATTTGTTTATCCACATTTATCAATTTATTATATGAGACACATTTTGAGTTGCATGGTTATTTCCACTTTTTGGATATTATAAATGATACTTCTTGAAGATTCAGGTGTAGGTGTTTGTGCAAATATACATTTTCAGTTCTCTTAGGTATTTACATAGGAATGAAATTATTGGATAAAATGGGAACATCTACATTTGACCAATTCCTCATATGGTCATATTTTACAAACTATTTTCCAAGGCAGTTGCACCATTTTACATTTTTACATATTGGCCAACATTTGTTATTTTCTACTTTTTAATTACAGTCATTGCAGTAGATGTGACATGTCATCTCATTATTGTTTTGAAGTGCATTTTTCTAATGATTAATGATGTTGGTTATCTTTTCATGTACTTATTGGCCACCTGTAAATCTTTGGAGAAATGTCTATTCAGGTCCTTTGTTCATTTTTAAATTGAGTGGTCTGTTTACTATTGGATTGTAAAAGTTCTTTATACATTCCAGATATAAGTCCTTGTTAGAAATATGATTTGCAAACCTTTTCTCCCACTCTGTGGATTTTCTTTTTACTTTCTTTACTGTGTCCTTAGAAGCACACACTTTCAAAATTTTATGAAATCCAATTTATCTACTTCTTTCCTTGGTTTTCTGTGGTTTTGATGTTATATATATGACAGTAATTTAAGGTCACAAGGATTTACACTGGTTTTCTTCCAAGAGTTTATAGTTTTGGCTTACACACTTAGGTCTTTGATTTGTGTTGAATTAATTTTTGTATTCGTATAGGGTAGCATTCCAACTTCATGGTTTTGTATGTGGATATCTAATTATACCAGCAAAAATTCCCACATTCAGTTGTTTTGGTGCCCTTGTTCAGAATAAGTCCATCACAGGTATGTGGGTTTAATTCTGCACTGACGATGTTATTCCACTGACCTAGGTCAGCACCTTATCCCAGAACCATGCTATCTTGATTAGTGCAGCTTTGCAGTAAGTTCTGAATATGAGAAGTTTGAGCTCTTCAATTTTGTTCTTTTTCAAGATTGTTTTTGCTATTCTGGACAATTTACATTTTCTATTATGAATTTGAGGAGCAACTTGCCAACTTCTGCAAACCATCCAGCTGAAATTTTGATAGGAATTACGTTGACTCTGTAGATGAATTTGGGGAGCATTGTCATTTTAACAATATTAACTCTTCCAAGTGAATGTAAGATGCCATTCCATTTACTAAGAACTGCTTCTACTTCTTTCAATGATATTTTGTAGTTTTCAGTATAAAAATGTTTCACTTTTTAAAAATTAATGTCTAAATATTTTATTCTTTTTGTTTCCTGAATTTTATTTTTGGATTGCTCACTGCTAGTATATAGAAATATTGATTTTTGTATATTAATCTTATACCCTCCATACCTGATAAACTCATTTAGCCATTTTAACATATTTTTTGTGGGTCCATGAGAATTTTTAAAATACAAAATCAAGTCATCTGGAAATAGAGATAGTTTTGCTTCTTCCTTTACAAACTGGATACCTTTTATTTCTTTTTCTTGACTAACTCCTCTGGCTAGAATGTCCAGTACAGTGTTGAAATAAATAATGAGAGTAGGCATCCTTGCCTCATTTTTGAATTTAGGAAAAACCATTCAGTCATTCACCAATAAGTATGTTAGCTGGATTTCAAAAAATAGATGTTCATTAATAGGCTGAGGAAGTTTTCTTCTGTTCTAGTTAAGTATTTTTCTCATGAAGGATTTTGGATTTTTGTCAAATGCTTTTATTGCATCCATTGAGATGATCCTGTGGTTTTTGACCTTCACTCTAAAGTATGATATATTACATGGATTAACTCAATCTTGTATTCCTGGGATAAATTTCAATTGGTTATGGTGTATAATTTTTTATATATTACTATTTAATTTGTTAGCTTTTTGTTGAGGATTTTTGTGTTTCTGTTCATATGAGGTATAGGCCTGTGGCTTTCTTTTCTAGAGACATCTTTGCTTTTGTTACCAGCATAACACTGTCTTTGTAAAGTGAGTTCCCTCTGCAGTGATCCATGCTTTACTTTTTAGAATAAGTTTGTGAAGAGTTGATTTTAATTCTTCCTTAAATATTTTGTAGACTTTGCTAGTGATGCCACCTGGTCTCAGGCTTTACCTCTATGTATGTGGATTTTGATTACTAATTCAATCTCTTTACTTGCTATAGATCTGTTCATATTTTTTATTTTGTTGAGTGAGTCTGTATCTTTCTAGAAATGTGTCTATTTCATGTGGGGTATCTCATTTGTTGGCATAGTATTCCCTTAGAATCCAGTTGTTTCTGTAAGGTCAGTAGTGATGTTTCCCTCTTTCATCCCTGTTTTTATAATTTGAGCTTTCTCTCATTTTATTTGATTAGTCTGGCTAAAGGTTTGTCAATTTTGTTAATTTTTTCAAAGAACTAACTCTTGGTTTCATTGATTCTGTTTTTTTCCATTTTGTATTCTATTTATCTTCACACTAACCTTTATTATTTCTTTTTATCTGAAAGCTTTAAGTTTACTTTTCTAATCTCTTACTATTTCCTTCAAATGTCAAGTTAGATTATGGATCTGAGGTCTTTCTTCTTTTTCAATGTGTGTGTTTACTGCTATAAATTTCTCTCTGAGCCTTGCTACTTCTGCATCCCATATGGTTTAGTATGTTGTGTTTTTGTTTTCATTGGCCTCTATTTTCTATTCTTTTAAATGATTTTTTTGATTCTTCAGTTGTTTAAGAGGGAGTTGGTTAAAATTCAAATATCTGTGAATTCTAGTTTCATCATGCTATTGATTTCTGACTTCATTCCACTGTGGTGTGAGAAAATACTTTGCATGATTTGTCTTTTAAAATTGATTGAGAATTGTTTTGAGGACTATTACACAGACTGTTCTGGAGAAAGTTTCATGTGCATTTGAGAAGAATGTATATTCTGCTGTTGGGTGGAGTGTTCTATAGACGCCTGCAAGTTCTAGGGGGTTTACAGTTCAAGTCATTGTTCAAGTCATTGGTTCTTTTATTGCTCTCCTGTGTGGTTGTTCTGTGCATTGAAAATGGGATATTGAGTCTATACATGATTCTAATGTGCCTTAGTAAGGATCTCTTCACATTTATCATTCTTGGAAGTTAAGAGCTTTTTGGATGTGTATATTAATGTTTTTTAATCAAATTTGGGAAGTTTCTTTGCCATTACATCTTCCAATGTTTTTAGCTGCCCCTTTACCTTTTCCCTTTTCTTCCGTGTCCCACATTATGCGTGTGTATGCTGGCATGCTTGATGGTGTCCCACAGATCTCTGAGGCTTTGTTTAATATTCTTCAATCTTTTTTCTTTCTGGTCCTCATACTGGGTCATTTCAATTGACTTATCTTCAAGTTTGCTGATGTTTCCTTCTGCCTGGTAAACTCTGATATTGAATCCCACTGGTGAATTTGTCATTTCAGTTGTACTTTTCAAGTACAGAATTTCTAGTTGATTTTTTGTATAATTTCTGTCTTTTGATATTATCTATTTGGTGAGACTTTGTTCTCATACTTTCTTTTATTTATTTAGACATGGTTTCCTTCAGTCCTTTAAACGTATTTTAAATAGCTGATTTAAAGTCTTTATCTATGTTCAATGTCTGTATTTCCTTATGGACAAGTTCTTATGATTGATTTTTTTTTCCTGTGTATGGTCCATACTTTCCTGTTCCTTTGCCGGTCTCACAATTTTTTTTTTGTTCAAACTGGACATTTTAAATAATATAATATAGTAACCCTGGAAACTAGATTTTTCCCCCATTCCCAAATTTTGTTCCTTGTTGTTATTTGTTTAGTAACTTCTGAACTAATTCTGTATGGTCTGTATTCTTTGGGTGATCATCGATGTCTCTGATTGGTTAGCATACTGGTCAGTTAATATTTAGACAGAGACTTTCTTTTCCATCTGGAATCAGTAATTCTCCCAGACTTTGCTGAGGGGTCAGTGTGTGTGTGGCGCATACCTCCAACACGCAGCCAGGCAGTCTGTGACTCTGCCTTGGCTTTTACTTCTTGTTTGTGCAGAACCTGAGGGTTAACCCAAAATGATAGCTGAGGAGCTTTTCTGGTCTTTTCTGAGGGTGCACACACCCTGTTCATGCATGTAGCCCTGTGCAAACATGTGGCCTTCTGGATTCCAGAGAATATTTTGTGGCCTTTTGAAGTTCCTTATGGGCATCTCATACCTCAGCTTTTCTTATTGATCCTTTGTTTGGGGTTTTTTTAGCCTCCAGCGTTGTCTTCTGCTTCACACAGCCACAGTGTTCAATTGCCTCTGATTGTTTTGAATAAGTGTCCCTGGGGCAAAGGCTTTTGGACAGGTGAACTCAAAGTCATATTGAATAAAGGGAACCTTGCAAGTGGGATAATTGCCAGGAAATGCCACACCATTCAAATAATGACAGTTCTCTGAGGACAGATCTTGAAGGAGCTTCACCAGCCTCATTCCACCTCCAGAAGCTTGCATGTTGCTGTTTTTCACCATGGTTTCTTGATGTTAGTTTTTAAGGCTCCCACAGAGCTCAAGAGGAGAGAGGATTGGGTAAGTGAGAATGCTGCAAAACTCACTG
Source organism: Phyllostomus hastatus (assembly GCF_019186645.2). Taxonomy (NCBI): domain Eukaryota; kingdom Metazoa; phylum Chordata; class Mammalia; order Chiroptera; family Phyllostomidae; genus Phyllostomus; species Phyllostomus hastatus. The sequence goes on along the minus strand of NW_025334017.1, from coordinate 4,405,928 downwards.
TTCTTACTTATACTTAGCTGTTACTTGAATATGTGCTCTTCAGATTGTTTCAAGCTTTGTTTAATTTCCAGAGTGCATAAAAAGTTTATTTTGACAATTTTTGTCCATGTTTTCATCACTTTTTTTTGGAGGAGAGATGTTTTGCAGGTGTTTACCCCACTATTTTGGTTGGTGTCCTTTGCTTCTTTGATCTGATTGAAACAACACTGAATCTGGTCTTTCCTATCGAATATATCAGAAAAAACCCTCCTAAATCTTCCTTACTTTCTCTTTTTAGTTAAATTATAGTACCCTTTCAGTAAGGTTCTTTCTTTTAAATTTCAACCATATTTGGAAAGTACTTGTATTCTCCTTCCTTCACTATTTTCTCATGTGTCATTTGGATCCTCGGACACAGTAACACCATAGTGTACACCTTTGCTCCCTTCTATTATTTGTTTTCTCATAACACCCACTTATTTCTGGCCCCAACTTGGTAGCCATCTCTCCTCAACCCTGGCCTGTCAGGTTCCTGCGGTGCTGTTTGCAGAATTTGTCCTGCCAAGGCAGGAAATACTTCCAGATTGTGTATCTCTAAAATCCTGCTGGTCTCCAGCTGCTCCTGCAGTTTATAACTTTATTTTTATTCTCCTACTTTCTAAATCATCTCTTTCTTTTTTCTCAAGGGCAAAGGCTTTCAAACTGGAGTCTGCTGAACTTGGGATATGAGGATGGAGAAGTCTGGGAAAGGCCACGGGGGCAAAGCTTCGAGCTCCCGCCACTCTGATCAGATCCGCTCAGCTTTTATCTGTTTTATTTGCTTAAACCTCCCTGTAAGGCTTTTTCTTAACAAAGTGCTCCCTGGCAAAAGAAAAAAAATGTTTGAAAATTACTTCTCTCAGGAAAACAACCCCATTGTTGCCACAGATGGGACTGATAGGCAGCCTAATAAGATTAAAGGAGAGCCCTCCATTAAACAATCTTTATTTCAAAGACAAACTTAAAACTGCTGGATTCCCTAGAACTCTACACAGTAAAGCCTTTTATTTTACACATGAGAAAACTAAGTCCAGAAAAGGTAAGTCAAAGTGAATTTTGACTTATCTAAAGTCAAATAATGGTGTAGTTGAAGCCAGAAGTTTAATTAACAGTATATAGTAGAAGTGGGAGAGGGTTTAAGGGGGATAAATGGTAATGGGAAAGTAAAAAAACCATTAAAAATAAATAACTAAATCAGCAATGTACTGGCAGGTGTAGATCTTTCTCAGGGTCCTTAGTGCATAGTGTGTTTCTTAGGCTTCCCGGTTCAGCCCTCGAGTGCATGGTTCTCCTCCCAGTCAAAGCCCTTCTCACTGTAGCTCACTGTAGGAATGCTCTGCTCTCCTTCATGCCTCACTCTCCTCTCCCCATGCCTCCTTTGGTTAGCCTCTTGAGGGTTTAAAAGATTGCAGCAAATTTTCTATTTGTTTTAATTAGCAGTGCCTACCCTGACTGTTTGTGTCTGTGAGTTCAAATCCTTAAGATCTTAGATTCAAATCCTGAAGTGCATATTTGGTTCAATTTAGCCAATGGATTAGCAATCCTCCAGACCCCTAATCAATCATCTGTCTCTGGTCTAGAAAGTTACAGGCATGGGAACTGGGTTACCTAGTATAATCTTAGCCATCCAGACCTGCTTCTTCACTGGCTTATGAAGAAATTCTAAGTAGGGCATGTAAGCCATATAGTGATGATGAGGCATACCTTCTAGAGCAGTCATCTTCAGAGTGGTCTTGGAGACCAATAAATATAAAAGGCCCCTCAGTGTCTTAATGAACAACTGGTACAATTGAATCAGTCTCTTGATGAATGTCTCCCTGTCTTAGTCCTGGTTCTCTCTCTCTGGCACATAAAGTTAACCATCACACGTGAAACTAATACCCATACAAAACAACATTGAATGTAAACTGTAATAGAAAACTGAAACTTAAAAATACATATATTTTCAGCCACTGGGGGAAACATTAACTACCACATTTAATTTCTAGGATTAAATCCAAAACAGCTCAAGTTCCACAGAATTAAAGTGACTTGACGGTCTTCCTCAGTAACTCACATTGATTCACTTTCTTTAGACCAAACCATTCTTGCTTTTCCTCGCCCACATTTTGTGAAACTTCACATGTACAGAACTGTGTAGAAGAGCAAAGGGGCTGACATGAAAAACTAAATGAGACTTAAGGTGGTCCCTTATGCAAAGTGAAGTGATTGTGTCATCTTTATAGAATCTTCTTGAGGAAAGGCCAGCCAAATTTTCTGGCAGGTAATCAGGCTCAAATTTTGCCTGGTGCATAAGTGCTTGTTTCAGAGTGATTCAGTACATTCTGGAGAGTTGGAAATTCCTTGATTATTCACTAACTTTTACATGAAGTTCAATAATAAACAGACCTCCATCTAACATGACCATGTGGTGAGATTCCTTACTAAAGAATGCCTTGTTCTACACTCTCTCCTCTCTCTCTTGGAACATTAGAGCAACCTGTTTATCATCAGTGATATATGAGCTATTATATAAAAATTAAATAAAGCCATAGCCCTCACTAAGTGGTTCAGTTAGAGTGTTGTCCTATATACCAAAATGTTGCAGGTTCAGTCCCCAGTCAAGGCACATACCTAAGTTGTGGGTTCAATCTCTGGCCAGGGCATGTATGGGAGGCAACTGATTAATGATTCCTTTCACATAGATGTTTCTCTCTCTTTCTCTCTCTCTCTCTCTCTCTCTCTCTCTCTCTCTCTCTCTCTCTCTCCCCGCCCTCTACCTCCCCTTCCTTTCTCTAAAAATCAGTAAGAAAATTAAATAAGGCCATAAGACCTAATTCATAGAAATCTGGTAGAGATTAGTTGAGTCATCATCAATAAATCTTTTTAGAGCATGTGAGTCTATTATGAAGTACAAAGTGTTACAATTATCACTGTGAAGATACTATGAGTTATGTGGTTGGGGTTGTCAGAGGAAGAAAACCAAATCCTCTGAGAGAACACACTTTTGTGTATAAATGGGCCGTAAAGGTAGGAGTTCTAATGTCAAGTCATAAATGTCATGTACTGTAAACTTAGAAAGGATGTAACCATTCTTGGTATCATAACCAGAGATATAAAACCAGTAATGTTTAAGCATATTACCCCTTTCATTCCTGCAGGAAACTGAGGATCATTTTCTTTTTTGACATGTAAACAAATAATTTGTCTGCGCTCTTTAAAAATAACACAACTTTCAAGATACCACCTGCATCTTAGAACTTTAGACAGAACTGTGTTTTATCTAATTTATAGTGCTGAAGGGCATTATAATGTTTTAAATTATACTAAAAAAGAATACAACATGAAATTCATTTCTGTATGTCTTATTCAATGGCTAATAAGCTACTGAAATAGTGCCACTACTATCAAGTTGTATTTGGCAATGTATGGGGGGAAACAAAACATTAAAGTCTGCTAAAACAACTGTTCTGTTTGTGCAACAGAGCAGTGTGGCTTCAATGTAAGCAGGTGCATGTGATCGAGCTACAGAGGTGGCAATGCCTGAAGTGCCACACACCAGTACAGACACACACAGCTGATTATCTGTGTACATCGTCATTTTCTAGCTGCGCTGTTGACACAGCTAGACCCAGTTTTAGTGATTTCTAATATTGCCTCAAAAATTGCTTTTATGTCATGTTCATATATTATATCATGAGTCAGCATCTTAGGAAATAAATTATAAGCAGGTTAAAATTTTTTACTTTGAAGATGTTCAAATTGCAGTTAAGTCCAATAGAACTCACACTCTTTGCTCTTGTAGGTTATTCAGTTCTGCAATATCAGCTGAACAATATTTTAGAGGTTGGAGCAAGTGGCCTCGTTCCATTGTTAGATATGGCTTCAAGTTACCAGGAATATTCCTAGTTGACATTATGTTGCCACTAACTCTGAGTATACAACTATTGAACATAAAGCAATAGTTGTTGAGATTGTACAATGAGACATTAGCCAGGTGTATATTAAGTAAACAAGCTGTGCTCCTCATCTTCAGGGAATTCCCCAGTCTGTTGTGAGAGAAAGACCTATATATGAATATTTACCGCATAACCTGGCACATGAACCGATGGGTACGTGCAATGGTGGATTTAAACACAGATAACTGAGTGCAGAGGAGGGGACCTAAACCAGCGTAGATTAGAATTATAAAAGACCTTATGAACCATCCAATTCTGAATGTCTGTGTTTCAAAAGTCAGCCCATTAGTAGTCATGATATCAACTTAATTGATCATGACCCCTATTTTTTAAATTAAAGAAAAATAAACTAGTAAATTTTTGTTTTGAGTCTTACCTTTCTCCAATCCATTCTTTACCATCTCTCTGAGATAAAATTTGGTGTTTATTTGTCTGATTAAAGCCCTTCTGAGTCTCTTATTTCATGACTAATAAGGTCTAAATTCCTCTTTGTGGTCTCCTTCCCCTCTCTTGTTCTCCTGACTCCCCAAACTCATGTCCTGTTACTCACCTTTCTTGTCCCAATTCTTTAGCCATACTGTCTACATGTTTTGTTTTGCCAGTTCCCTCCTCTTAGAATGTCCCTTTGTGCTGGATGATATCAGAATCACTGTAGCCAATTTGTACCACTTTATTATAACAATAAGTGTAATGTCTTCCTTCCTATTAATTTTTTTATATATCCACGTCCACATATAGCCTCTAAGCATCTTGAGAGCAAAGAAAATATATGGTTTGTCTTTGTCTACCTAACATACAGAAAGTACTAAAGAAGAAACTTGTGATGAATAACAAATTTCTTTCTTTGCTTTCTCAGAGCAATTCAGTGTCTTGCAATTATTTATTCAGGTAACCCACTCCACCTCTAATCTAAGTATCTTGAGGACAGAGACTAGGCTTTACATATTTTTATCTGTCAAGCATATGGGTAAACAAACACATGAATTAATTTGGGAAACTAACTATAAATGATACTTTAGATCTACAATTATCATTAAATTTTCCCAATATAAATACTGCATTACTTGGGAAAGATATATCAAGAATGTCCCTCAGTGCCCATTATCCACTAAGGTGATTTTGAAAGGATCATAATAACTCTGTCTTTTTTCCCTCTCTAGAATATTAACAAATGATGATCTGGAAGAAATGTGGTACTAGATACACTGCAACTAATCAATAAGTCAATTAAAGTGAGACTTTAGTGACTTCTATTTGGCCATGCCAGCACTTTTAGTGTTTGGTAGAGATCTGAGTCCTGGAAAGTCAACCCATCTTGACGCTGTGGCACTATATAAAAGAAACTTATAAAACCCCAGATGTCCCTGATTTAAGAGAAAATTCAAGAAGAGAACTTGGTAAGACCTTCCTTCTCCTCACCAAGATTCAGCCCCAAAACATTTTTAATCCATGTAGCTCCAGAGTTCCCAAGTTCCTGTCCTCATACAGATCTTATCCAAAGAGGGCATCGCCTGCAACCACTAGAAACCCAGCAGCAAACACTCTAAGTATTAACTTCTCTCTCTTTCAGTTCATTTTCATTAGTATTCCTATTCTAATAGTTTACTATTGGACCTCATCAAGACCTAGAGGCCATTGGCAATCCATCACATCTTCATGTTTACTTCATACATTACTCAGCTTTGAATTCACAGCTTCCCACTATAATAAGTCTCTTGGATGCACTCTCAGTTCCCTAGACAATGGGTCAGTAAAATAAGGCCCTCTGGAAAAGTCAATGCATGCTGACTGTTTTTAAAAATAATGTTTAATGGGAACACAGCCAACACCCCCTGAATTTACATACAGTTTATGACTATTTTTGTTCTATAGTGGCAAACTGAGTAGTTGTGACAGAAACTGTATGGTCCACAAAACAAGCCCAAAATATTTATTGTCCAAGACTTTCTCTCCATCACATTCACTTGGAAGACATCCAGTTTTCCATTTGCTTCTAATCTGCTCATGAACAGCAGAATAAGCTGAACAAAAACCCACACCTAAGCTGAATGTGCTCAATTTAAATTTATGACCACAATTTTCAAGTCAGCCTTCAACATTGTCCAAAAATTCACCTTTCATTCTCTTGTCAGTTAATTTTTCCATTCCCTGAAATTACTATTTCACATCTTCTCTTTCCTCAAATCTCTAAATACCCTATTTCTCTTCTTTTAGGATGATAATTTGACTTCTCATTTCACTGAAACAAATAATAACTATTAGGAAAAGAATTAACCTGTCTACCCACCACCAAATCTACCAGCCTGTTGACACTTCTGCCCACTTTTTGTGTATACCCCTTTCTTAGAATGCTTAAACTATGTCTACCCCTGAGAGCAACATGACATCTGTGTTGAATCTTGTCTACTCAAGGACTTAGATCCTGTAATTAATCTTTCTCTTTCCTGCTTTATCAATTTATCTTTCTCTACTACATCATGATCATTGGCAAACATACTATAATAATTCCCCTAAAAATGCTCTTTTAAGAATCCTCATTTTCTTCAGCCTCATCCCCAGGTCCCTGTTGCTTTGTAAGCATCCATCTAGAAAGCATTGTCTCTATAGACTCATCTTGTATTCTCTCTTCAGCCTTCTCCACTCCAGCTGTACTCCTGCCTCCAGGCTGAAAACATAATTGTCAAGGTGACAAGCTCATTGTGCTCAACCTCTCAGGAGCATATGATATGAGGCTTACATTTTTCCTCCTGAGACACTTTCTACATTTGGTTTTTAGAGAACTGTAACGTTCTGGTGCTCTTCCTCCCTCCCTGTGCCTTCTCTGTCTTCACGGCTGGCTTCTGTACTCCCCAGTTGCTAGACTGTAGGAGGTCCAGAGTTCTGTGCTCCACCCTCAGACCTCCTCTTTATTTACACTCATTTTCTAGAGGGTCTTGACCCATCGCATGGATTTAAATACCATCTACATTCTGATGCTCAGTAAATTTTTAACTGCAGCCCAGACCACTTTTCTGAACTCTATGTTGGCTTCTCTAATAGATATCTCAAACTTAACAGGCCATGCACACTCCTCCCATGTTCCCTCCCCAGTCTTCTCTGTTTCCATAAATAATTTCATTCTTTCAGTTATAATCCTACAAATATCCTAAACCCACTATCTCTCCCTTATCACCTGGTTCATCAGCATATCTTGTCAGCTCCTCCTTTGAAATATGAGTCTGACGTCCTGCCACTTCTGCCTCTTTCTTGGTCTAAGTCTCCACCATCATCTCCTGTCTGCTCTTCTCTGCTTCTGCTCTTGTTCCTCGTCTCCCCCTTTTTCCTTCCTTTCCCCCTATATCCAATTCTGTTCATAGCAGAGGGATTTTATTTTAAATATAAATCTGCTCATGCCATTTCTGAGCTGTAAACTTTCCTGTGGCTTTCTACAATGCAAAGAAAATGCAAACCCCTTCACATGATCCAGAATGCCCTCTATGAGTGGACTTTGGTCAGTGTCTCTGACCTTTTTTAATGGGGACCTCATTTGCTCCACCTTAGGTTCATCAGCGTTTTTATCATTCCTGCGATGTCAGTGTTCTTTTCATCAAAGCTGTTACATGTGCTCTTCCCTTGGTTTAGTATACTCCTCCTGAGACCTTCTTCATGTGGCTTAGTACCTTACCATTGACCGTGTATACTCTGTTCCAATGTCACTTCCTCAGAGAAATCTTCTCTGACCACCAATCTCTCTTCTGCCAGGTCACCTTCCCCCCACTGTCTTAAAAAAATGATTTTATGTATTTATTTTTAGAGAGAGGGAAAGGGAGGGAAGAAGAGCAGGAGAGAAACATGGATTGGTTGCCTCTTGTATGCACCCTGTCCAGACACCAAACCTGCAACCCAGGCCTGTCCCTGACTGGGAATCGAACCAGTGACCTCTTGCTTTGTGGGGTGATGCTCAACCAACTGAGCCACACTGGTCAGGGCTCCACTACCTACCTTGTTCTGTTATAGAGCATTTATCACCACAACCATAGCATTCCATATTTATTTTTGTTTTTGTTTTTAAAAATGTTTTTAATGTGAAATCTAACACATGGAAAAGTATAACTTTTATGTAATTACCACTAGATAACATAGAGAATATTGCCCAGAAAACACCTGCATTCACCTTCTAGACAACTACTCCCTAGCTATTGCATTAGTTTCTTTGCTTTTACTTATAGCTTGATCAACTAAGTATGAATTTCTAAACACGTTTGGATCTTCCTGTAAGAGTGTGAGTCTTATGAAGACAGTGACTGTCTAATCCCCACTGCATCTTGGGGCCTAGGCTAGAGCCTAACACTTGGTAAGCTTACAGTACTATTTTTTGAATAAATAAACTAGTTTATATCTGATTCTCTGTCCTTGTCATCATCATAAGAAGAATGAACCTCTACAGACTTAAAATAAAAATCAACAGGGGAAGAGATTATTTCTCTCTGTAAAGCATTGAAATATAGGTTTAGAATGCTTTGCTGTTCTATAGAAGGCCCATTAAATTTCTACATTCATTTTTGTGGAGGCCCTCATGAAGTGTCAGAGATCGCTTTTTGGGTTAAGTTTGTATGTATCATAGGGCTTGACCGGGGCTTATATTAGGAAGAAAAAAAGAAAAGTGGCTAAATATTCAATGAACTGACTTTCACAACATCAAGGAGTGAGGGGAATGCTGGCCATTCTGGATCTGTTTGGCTGACATAAGAGAGACTTAATTTTGTTGATTTCCCTAGGTCTACATGGTCATCACACTTGCCAAAAGTTTGTTACTTATGCAAGAATGCATTTTTCTCTGCAATATCCATTGAGGGAGTGAAAGGTTCTTTGCAAAGACTAGCTTCCACCCACTTCTGGTTCATGGAGGTAGATTTACCTACAGAAGAGGCCTCATAGGTCATACTTTGCCATGTATATAGCAGACATTCTAAATACTCTTCATCTTTTATTTCTGATAAACATGTAATTGCATTTAACAAAAAATGTAAACTCAGAGTTTCAGTAAAATTAGCCCTTAATAAATACTTACTGGGCTACAAGAAAAAAACAGTGTATTAGGAAGAGGAATAAAAACTACCCATCAGAAGAAAAGCACATGCTAATTATTCACACTCAAGAATTTAGTCTCAAAATACAGTTGAAGAACCAACATATGCATTTGATTATCTCATGCTGCTATACTTAGGCTGTCCTTTGTATTCTTTTCCTGCATCGATATCCTTCATGATCATAATTCTGATATGCAAAAAATCTCACTGCTTCTACATTAACAGTGTCACAGAAGCAACCGGTATAAGGCCAATAGGAAATGAACTACAGTTCTGATTTTATCCTAACAGGAAAGATATATGTTTATAATTTCCCAGTAGGAAACCAGATCTATTTCTCTGAGTAGCTTGCCAAGATGATGGTAAGTCTTTTCTTTCTCTATTAACTTAATATAAAAATAATGGTAACTCAGAGTTAAATATACAGGAATAGACTTCTAATGTCAATCAACATATATACCCAAATTACTTCTATTGTCAGTTGCATGAAAATCAGGTTCATTACTGAAACTGTTTATAATTTTCTTTCCTCATTTTCTGAATCATAGAGAATAACACCAGGCTACAACTTCTACCATTTCATTGCATTTGAGAAATTATCTTGCTATAATTTTCTCCCAACTGTCCTCATCCAACTGACCCTCTTGCCTCATTTTTAGCTGAAAGGTGACGTATGAAATGGGTGATATCCTGCTTATATTTACTTGAAAGAGTGAGCATGTATCAATTTATGTAAGAATGAGTCCTTAAATCAAATTTCCAGATTCAGAAGCCTCTTGTTTAATTTGCAGAGGTAGTCTCAGGTTTTTTTCCTCAGAGATGCATTCTGTCACTTTCCAGGCTGAAAAATGTATTGTAGATGACAATGGACTTTACATTAGGAGGAGCCTGATTTACTGACACAGCTCTCTCTCAGTGGGGGGCATTGCCAAGTGCCTCCATATGTGCCGTCTTTAAGATGCTCCTTTTAGGAGGCTTTTATCAAAGCAATGTGTAAACCAGTTACACTCTTGAGGGGGTGGTTACTGGATAAAGAGAGAAAGCATGACTAGATGCCCAAGGCTGGCCTGAGCTCCTATTAGAACATCCATGAATTCTTCAGCTTAAAGCTTTCCTCACCCTGGAGAGATGATCATATGGTTTGTGGTAAGTATGAAGCTGAAATTTTAACAATGGAGAAGAGAAAAACTCAGCTTAGATACTTGTATTACACACTGGACACTTATTCAGTGGACACAAAAAGAAGAAATTGACCAACCCTGTGCTCCTGAATTCCATACGGAATAGGCAAGGGTGAAAGAAGAGAAATGGGGATGGTTATATATCTTCATATAAATGTGTCTACACCTGTTTTCTTTCTTTCTTTCTATACATCTATTTATCTATCTATCTACCTACCATCATCATCATCATCATCATCATCTATTTATCTATCTATTAAAGAGAATGTGCACCAATAAGATTTAATTATTACAGGAACACCTTTGGAGAATACATACCTAGGAAAAAATTTCTCCACTCAGTTCTTGCATTCTTAAATATATAACTATGCAATTAGTTAGATAATGATTTTGTTGTTGGAAGTATAGCCAAACACTCTTCAGCTCTACTGCTAAAAGTATTTTTGGAAGAAAAGAATGAAATTCAATTGTTTTCTATGTCCAAATTGTTCTCCTGTTTTTACTATGTTCTTGCATAAGACTCTTGCTATGTCCTTTAACTTTACACCTTATGTAAGGTAAGGGGCTCCCCAAAGTTTGCCTAGGTCACCGTGAATGCTGCAGCCTTTAGCTGGAGAGAAGGCTTAAATTAAAAGCTACAGTAAGATCTGCTAGAAACTCATGTGTATTCTCTTCATATGGGCAGCCCCTTGAAAGTGCCTGCACAACTTATATAATGTTTCAGCAGAGTCACTAGAATCACATCTTCCTATTTGGTTCCAACAGTCCAGGGAAGCATGGAGCCCACCTGTAACAAATAATAGCTGTATTTAATGCATTATATTAAATTGCATCTTTTCCTTAAAAAATACCACTTCATAGATGCTTCATGTAAAGCACTTTTCCTCTTGATATTCTGAATGTGATATATTAAGATCTATTTTATGGTTTATTAATTAAAATATGTCTTTTATTTTGAAGTTCCCTATAAGCCTCTCACAACAGGTAGAAGGATGAGAAAATTAAATCAAACTATTCATTTGTTGTTTGGTTACACAGTCTGATCAAGGGGTCTCAGTGAAATCTACACCACAAAAAAGTAACAAACAAAAGAACTGCCTGTTAATTATAATCAACATCAGCTGGTTAGCAATGCCTTGACATTCCACTTTGGGGAATTCAGGTGGTCTTGGCTGTGCTCTCCTGGGGCAATGTTGCTGGGGCTGCGGCTTGTTAAATCCACTCTACATCTACTGGCTAGAAAATTTAATGATAAGTTTCCTTCACCCTGGCACATAAATATGTCATTGCAAAACTGTGGTTAGAAAACCAATTAATTTGGGTTTTATAAGTCAGCCTTCCTTGTTAGTATGTTTTTATCATGAAAAAACCACCGAAGTAATAAAGCAGCAATACAAGTGTAAAAATAATACACAGAATGTTAAATGATCCATGTCAGTCTGTGAGTGTACATTAATTTAGAAAGAATCCAATTCACAGAAAATTGAGATTAATTGTCTGTAATCCAGGAGTACAGAGTAAAATATATATTTTCTAATACACAGCAGTGTCCAAACTAAAATTCTGGAGTGGAGTGTTTTCTGTGTGCGTGTGTGTGTGAATGTATGATTACTAGGGTAAAATTTTTCCCAGAGAAATACTGATTTATAAAGAGTTTTCAGTTAAAGGAAGTGGTCAGGCAGTTCCTAAATAGTTGCTTTTTTGCAATGATTGCTATTGTGGGGCTGTCACCCTTATGAGTTTACTTTTGAAAAGGAGTCCTGCCCTGGCTGGTGTGGTTCAGTGGACTGAGTGCTGGCCTGCAAACCAAAGGGTCAGGGGTTTTATTCCCAGTCAGGGCATTTGCCTGGGTTGCAAGCCAGGTGTTCCCAGCAGGGGGTGTGCAAGAGGCAACCACACATGGATGTTTCCCTCTCTTTATCTCTCCCTTCCCTCTCTCTAAAAATAAATAAATAAAATCTTTTAAAAATAGGAGTCCTGTGGAAGCATTTAAGAATCTGTTCACTGTAATATGCAATCAACAGTTCACATGACAACTGGTTTGTATTGTAGTTAATAATAGTAAGTGAAATCCACTTAATTACTTTTTACCGGATCGTACCTATATAAATATTTAACAACTGGTTATTGGGGTTGAGGGTTGGAATGTTGCCCTGATTTGTAGTGTGTACTTATATTTTAGGTGTAAGTATATCCATATGGCTGATTTGAAGTTACCAACCTGACATCACAGATGGTGGAGTTGGGGAGAGATGTACAGTAGCTTCCATCATATAGTATTTCTATCTATGGGCACAAAAAGAAGTGAAGATACTCAAGAGCATAGTAAAATGAAATACAGCAATTAGAAAGTGTTGAGTTTTAAGTGTTTATGCCTTTTATATAACATAATAATATTGTAATAATAATGTAATATTGTATAATTATTTTGTAATTTTTAATAATGGCTATGCTTAACAACCAGCTGGAACAATTCCTGAAAATTTAACAAGCAATTGTTGTGAACTAGTATGAACTAGCTCCAGCATATCATAGTTAAGACTTTCAAAACTCAGTAATATTTTTCCTGAGGGAAAAAAATGTTTCATTTTCAAAGAATGAAAATTTACAGAGCCTTCAGTTAGCATCTAGATTAGCGTTTTCAGACATGCCACGTCACTCAGTAGCCCCCTTCACAGTTCTTTATGTACCTTCTAACGTGCATCTGTAGCAAATGGGGTCCACTGAGCAAATACACGGTTCCTGTGAACAAACATGTCACCACCGACCCCTGATATTTCATGACCGTGTTCCCTCCTCTGCAGGGCGTACCCATCTTATGAACGAAAAGCCTACTCAGCCTGTGCTTTTCCATTCGTCCGGTCGTGGCCTTGCCACCGCCCACAGTGCGGCCCTCGTTGCTTGGAGCAGCCCTGGACGTGGTGCTAAAAACAGATTTAAAGAGGTGCTATGACTTACTTATCTACGCCTTTTCATCCTCCATTTGATTTTTTGTGGCAAAATGGTAACTGTAAATAGATTTATAAAGATTAATTGGACCCTTTAACTCTAGGCTTGCCAAAACCTCTTCCACAGTTTTGGAAGACTTTCTAGGACGTAAACTGAGACAATGTCTCCTGAATCGCAACTTACCAAAATATTTCATGGAGAGGTATGGCCATCTGTCTGCTCTTCCTCTTTTTCCACATTCTCCCCTCCCCATTTCATACTGTCTTACAAAGCCAGCGATTGAGATGGAGTGGATGACTGCAGCTAAGGGTCACCGCCCATCCTGGTTTGCCTGAGAAAGCTCCAGTTTATGTTTATTGTCCTGGTGTAGGTATTAATAGTGTCCGGCGCACTCTCGGAGGAGTCCTGGCATGGATAGTAAATCATGTAGTCGCTCTTCCTCTAACCCGACCGTGATTTCTTGCTCTAACTACTGGCCCGCTTGAATAGCTCAAAGGGCCTCGCAAGTCAGCGCTTCTCTATCTTAACACAAGCTGTTCTTCAAAACCTATACTTGCAGGATGCTGTCTATGCTAATAGTATCTCTAGTTTACCAGATCCAATGACTGAGGAATTTTTTTAAAGTTTCTCATTTTCTCCACATAAAATAATTGATCAATGTTTATCAGCTTTCCATAGATGTATATCCACACCAACCCAACTCTATCCGCATTCCTGCTGAGCCAACTTCTGCTGTTGCAAATGTTCCCTAACTGCCCTCATTATCTTACTTCTCCCCTTCATTTTATATAGTCTCACTAGACTAAGAAAATCTCTGAGAGAAAGAACGTACAAAAGTGTCTTTGTGTTGCCAGCTTTTAGGATACACCTGGTACATTATAGGAACTCAGCAGTATTTGTCGAATAAAAGAACTAATAAGCATATGTTAGAATAAACTTCCTATACCAGTCACTGCTTATGTCTAAAACTGATTTAAAAATACTCTTGCAAACTGGGCAGTTCCCTTAGATGGTTGTAGTGTCATCCTGTACCCCAAAAGGTTGTGGGTTCAGTCCCCTGTCAGGGAGTGTATGGGAGGCAGCTGATTGATCTTTGTCATTCTGTCTCTCTCTCTCACACACACACTGTCTCTCTCCCTTTGTTCTGTTTCTAAAATCAATAAATACATCCCCTTGAGTGAGGATTAAAAATAGTCTTACAATTGACCCTTCCAGTGTCTACTAAGCATAGTGCTTCTTTCTCTGCATCCATGCCGAGAGCATCCATCCTTTGGCACATCCGATACCCCTTGGTCTGACCACCTGGGCTCCTGTGCCAGGGGTCCTGCCACGAAAATGTGTGCCCTACCCAGGTGTGCCCCTCACCCTTCTGCTTTCCTACTCCTGGTCCTGCCTTACCTTGGGGCCAATCATCCCATAAATCACTAAATATAAGAAGTGATTATTGTGGCAAGCATTTAATGTCGATACAAATCCCAGTGTTCACTGCTAAGATTTGCTGAAGACTGTGCTGTTTCCATAGGTAACCAACTGTGCCTTCAGGGGGTGGGAACCCAGTATTTTAAAATAATGCACTTCATGTTTCTAAAATAAAACTAGATAAAAAATATGGTACCCAAAGAGATGACTTATTAGCTCAGGAAATCCCACTTTGCAGTTGCTTTTAGTCTTAAGAATAATATAAAAATTCCACATTATGTATTTTATGCATTTTTATGGTTCCGTTGCTATATTTCTGTCTCTAGTAGCTTTACAATGACACTATAAGAAAGTCATCACTAAGATATAAAGTTAATATTCATAGATAAGTCTCCTAATATTTCAAGAAGCCTTCTATTTGACTTTTTTTGAATCAGGAAGATAGATAATAATGAAGCATGAACAAATGTCAATAATATTTTAAATGAATGCAATACTAGCAGATGTAAAATTACTTGTGTACTTAATTTATATCTTTTAGAGTTATTTAAGGGGAGTTAAATTAACAATTTTCATTCTACTTATAATTACTTAGGCTTTGAGAGACAGATTTTATTCCCAATAATTTTTTCTGTGATTTCTTTTATAAAAACAAAAATTTTAATAATTCCAAGAGTAAGTATAAATCTGAACTTTGACGGGGTCAATTGCAGTTCAGGATCTGGAAGATGAAATGTTTAAATGAGCCTTGAGCTTTGTATATAACACATGTGCTGCTTCTGTCCTCTTTGCAATAATACTCAGAGCAAATAAAGCCAGCTGTGTAAATGAAAAATTCAAATTTGAAATGTTTTGAACAGCCACAAGCACCGAGGAGCCAGCTGCAAATCTCTATTCCTTCTGTCACTGAATACAAGCGAACTGCCACTAAAACTGCATGAGTGCCTGACTCAGGACATCCAAGATTTATGACAAAATTAACCTGACAAAATTAACCTATGACAAAAAGTGACCTGAAGGTTATTCCTCAGCAAAACTAAAAGGTATCAGAGAACAATATGATAGATAGATAGATATAAATAATGGGTTATGTGTCTAACATTATCCTGAGAAATTCAGTAACTATCAAGAACAAAACATTATGTATTTATTTATTATCCATGGACACCTATATATGTATATAAAGTATTTCGACTGTGTTATGTAAAATTGGCCTAAGTCTAATAATCATATACTTGCTAAATTCCAAGTTTCATTCATTAATTCTAGCTAAAAATCTGATTATAACTAGTAAAGATACAGTTAACTTAAGATTAGTACTGTCATTACAGAATGATGTAATTTTCTGATCAAATGTAGAGATTTTGAGAGATTAGTCTATACTCCTATCTTTGAGAAAATCTGTATACAAATCACTCCTTAAAAGTGGGTGACCTATCTAGATAGGAAGAATGTACCTTTTCCTTTCTAGCGCTCATTAAATCCCAAGCTAATCTATAAATGTAATGGAATTGAATCAGAATCCCTTAGGGAGATTTTTAGAAACTGGAACAGAATTCTAAAATTCAACCAAAATAATACATACTCAATAAGTGAAGAATGTTTTTGTTTTTAAAATGTAAGATAGGTCCTGGCCAGGTGGCTCAGTTTGTTGGAACGTACACCAAAACCTTGTGGGTTCGATGTTTGATCAGGGCACATACTTGGATTGCATGTTCAATCCCCGGTCGGGGCACGTATGGGAGGCAGCTGATTGATGTTTCTCTCTTACATTGCTATCTATCTATCTATCTATCTATCTATCTATCTATCTATCTATCATCTATCACCTCTAAAAGCAATAAACATGTCCTCTGGTGAAGATTAAAAAAATGTAAGATAGGAATTCGTCTATCAGATGCTGAAACATGAACTTGTAATTACCAGCCAGCATTTATGGAACATTTACTATGGTCACCTGGCTACTGACCTGCAGCAACACTGACCAGTGTGAGTGCCAGGAGAGGAGCACATACATGCCGGATGGACCAGCCAGTCACCTGGCAGCAGGTTACTGTGCCTCTTGTGGAGAGGCAGCAAGTGGTCCCCAGCAGAATATACATAGGTGTTCTGTACTTGTCATTACTTTTATGCCTTGATTCTATTGGTATCACTATAGTTAATTTGCTTAAGACTTTATTCTCTATCATGGTATCCCACACATTATTTTGACCAAGGAACTAATGCTACTTCTTAGCTGTAAGATGATAGTAGATGTTCATGTGACACATGATTGATGGGGTGACCATAGTCCTGGTTTATCTAAGATGACTCATCCATGCCTGTTGTTCCAGAATAATCACTCAAATTTGTCCCTTTTGCTCTTAGAATGTTCTGCTTTGGATGATAAATTATCATACAAATGATAGTCTTTCTAGCTGTTGGCATTTAAGTTAAAGCTTTAACTGGGAAACCACACTTGCAAGTTTGTGGTGCTGTCCTATAGGATTCAGTATTATGTCTGAATGCAGTTCCTGTATGCTGCTGCTCTTCCTGAAACTCCAATATGATAGCGTAGGAACCACAGGATGTAAGGGGGAGTGGCATCTCTCACAATTATACTTAAAAACCTTCTTGCATAATTTTTTTTCTTTCCATTCCCACGACTTGGACTCTGCTGGTTGGAGATCTTTCCACTCTAACACGTAATGACCTAAATCAGTAATCATTATCTATTATCTATTATGATTTCTTTGGGTAAAAAAATGGGGTATATATTTTTTAAATGTTATGAGGTAACATAGTTGGGTTTTTTTTTTAAGATTTTATTTATTTATTTTTAGAGAGGGAAGGGAGGGAGATAGAGAGAGAAACATCAATGTGTGGTTGCTGGGGGTCATGGCCTGCAACCCAGCAGGCATGTACCCTGACTGGGAATCGAACCTGCGACACTTTGGTTCATAGCCCGAGCTCAATCCACTGAGCTATGCCAGCCAGGGGAAAAATGGGGTATATTTGACTGAATGCTTCTGACTCGGCGTTTCTCATGAGTTTGCAGTCCGATAGTAGCTGGGGCTGGGATCACCTCCCAGGCTTCTTCATTTAACAAGTCTAGTGCCCAGACTGGGAAGACTAGAACTGCTGGGGGCCCAGGGTAACTGAGGAACCTCAGACATCTCTTTACGGGGTCTTTTTGCAGCATGACAGCTTCAGGGTAGCTCAGCATTCCCAGAGTGTAGAGAGTGAAGGGAAAGAGAGGAGGCAGGAGGGAGGGAAAGAGAAAGAGAGAAAATGAAAACATCATGCTGGTAAAGGCAGTTATAAGGATTTTCCCAGGTTCAAGGGGAAGGGACATAGATCTCACCTCTCAATGGGGTGAGACATTGATGACACATTGGAAGATAAGTATGTGGCATGGAATACACTGATGCAGCAACAAAATATAATCTGCTATAATGCACATACTTGCTCCATTGAATTCAAAACTGAGACTCAGGGCTGGCTCATGGGCATGCGGTCAGTGCACTCACACAGGGCCCCACCTTAGAACAGCCCAGGTTTGGTTTAATGCTCTGCTGTTGCCTTTTTAACAAGGATACCACATTTCGTTTTGCACTGGGCTCTGCAAATTATGTAGCTGGTTGTGCTGAAGTTGCTACCTAGTTATTTCAGACTCTTCATTCACTGGACAAACAGATAAAAATTAGGGTTATGGCATTTACTGGGGTGATAAATTGTAGGGACATTGAGGTTACTAACTAACTATAGAAGTGGATAGGAGACATCTACTAGTACATGACAAACTAAAGGACGCCTATAAAAGAAGTACTACCAAGGGAACACAGCCCTTAGCAATGAATTTTTCATCATCCCTCAAAATGCTGGCTGAGTAAAGGACTGGGTAGTGGAGCAGGCAAAACATATTATTAAATAAAACCTCAGGACAAGTTGCAGAAACAAGAACTATAGCATGTAATTACATTTTATTCCTTGTATTTTCATGCACATATTTATTAACTACTACTGTTATTTCTTTTGCCTTCATCCATTTGTGTGTATGTATATTTTTGTTATTGGTTGTTGACTGTACCATTTAGTCTGTAAGCTACAGAATAAAAAGACAGGCTTATGACAGAGCTAAAAGAAAGAATGGACATAATTTTGTCATTTTGGATGGCTGCAGTAATTAATGAGAATTAGGATGAATCATTTTGGGGGAAGTAGTGAGCATATTTTCAGTTGTGAGAGGATTAGTTGCATTAAATATTGAACAATAATTGTTATGTGTGCATGTGTGTATATGCGTGCGTGTGTGTCTGCCTGTCTGTCTGAAGAGATGAGCTGTAGTGGAAATTAGTCTTTTATTGGAGGTCAAGTAGTATATATGAGGAATTATATTTGGGGAATTCCTTTTCTTATGGGCCCCTATTTAGCTTCAACTACAGAAGCTAAACATGCCAGATAGTTTTTTTTCTGGATCTCTTGCAGCTAAGGAGTATGTGCATTATGCAGACCTTTTCTAGTCATGTATTGAATTGAAAGTTAATGACTCAATAAAAATTCATTCTGGTGATGGACTGTATGAGTGACAATAGTTATATCCATAGTTTTCCAATCCTGTGGTATCATTTTTGGTGCTATTTTTGTCCAAGGAGTCTTAGCACTGATTCTTCCAAACTGCAGGTAAGTCTGTGAAATACTCTTTATCTTTCTAATAAATTCTTTTTTTTCCTATTTTCAGCTAGTCAACTTCTGTTCCCTATAAATGAGAACCCTGGCTAATACATATGGAAAGATGATTATAAATATTAAGTGAAATTGGGAATTTTCAAAAAGGCACAATACAATCCCATTTTTTAATAATAAAGGAAAGGAAATACCCCTAGCACAATGATTGGTTAGAATATATGAAAATTCCAACACATGGTTTATTGGACCATAGGTGGTTCTTCTTTCTTTTCTTCCTCTTCTTCTTCCTCCTGTTCCTTTTCTTCTTTCCATCTCTCTCTTCCTTATTACCTCTTTTCTCATTGTTTTTTCTTATAACATCTTTTCTGGGCCCAGGCTGCTGTAGCTCAGTGGACTGAGTGCTGGCCTGTGAACCAAAGGGTAGCAGTTCAATTCCCAGTCAGAGCACATGCCTGGGTTGCAGGCCAGGTTCTCAGCAGGGGTTGCTCAAGAGGCAACCACACATTGATGTTTTTCTCCTTCTCTTTCTCCTTCCCTTTCCACCTCTCTAAAAATAAATAAATAAAATGCTTATAAGACATATTTTCTGGTATTCTTTTACTATATATAGAATAGTTATTTGAAACATCTTTAATGATTATCAAAGCATGAGGTAGAAAGAGGGCTTACATTTATATATTTTATCAAATTGCGGAGATGGGTAGGAACTCAGAAATTAAGATTAAGTACTACAACTTCCTTATTTATACAGGGCAAGATATTCAGTACCAGAAAGGTTATTAACTTAAGTTCAAGGTGAAGTTAGCACAGAACACGGATGTTCATTTACTCAACAAATATGTATGTGTCAGGTACCATTTTAGGCATTGGTGGTACAGTAATAAATGAAACAGGTGAGGTAACTGTTTTTCTGAAGCTTAAGTCCTATTGAGACAGAAACACAAAAACAATAAATAATATAATTTTATGTCATGATATTGTAAATGTTATAAATACAAGGATTATGCAATAGAAAGTGATTTGGTAAACAGATATGAATTTAATAGAGATTCTTTGTAGAGTTAACATTTAAGATGAAAGGTGAAGTACAAGGAAGAGGTAGAAGGCAGGAGTTTAGGAAGAGAATTGCAGTAATAATGAATGGTCAGTGTGAGGCACTTAAGTAGATATGAGTTTGGCATACTCAAAGATTGAACAATGATAATGGAGCATTGGGTGGGATGGAGGATGTGTTATGAGGTGTGATTAAAGATGGAGAAAGTGCCCTGGCTGGTGTGGCTCAGGGGATTGAGCACCAGCCTCTGGGCCAAAGGATCATCTGCTCCATTCCCAGTCAAGGGCACATGCCTGGGCTGTGGGCCAGGTTTCCAGTAGGGGACGCTTGAGGGTCAACCACATATGGGTGTTTCCCTTTTTTCTCCCACCCTTCCCCTTTCTCTAAAACTAAATAAATAAAACCTTTAACAAAAGATGGAGAGGGAAGATGGCGGCTTTACTCTAGGCAGCGTTTTTCTCGGCTTCTGTGAAGAGGGGGGAAACTCGAGGATGGGTGGAGAGACAGAGCAAGTGGGCTGGGTTGCCAAATCACTTTTGAAAGCAGGACATCAGAAATTATTGCACTCACTGGAAAACCAGATGGTAAGCAGTCTGATACAGGACAAAAGGGGCCCAGGGATCAGCTCGGGGTCTGGGGGTGCGCAGACCCCAGGCCCGCCAGTGCTCCAGGCTCTGCCCCAGGGCTCCCGGGAGAGGGAAGCCTCTGCTCCCTCCCTCCCCCAAACACGGGGGTGAGAAACTCCAGGAGAGAACGGGTTGCTAGAAGGAACAGATTGGCCAGTTGGACTGAGAAAAAAATCGCCCAGGGAATATGAACAGCTGCCCAGAGAGCGAGGAGCAGTGAGAGCCTCTAGCCAACAGGACCAGGGGCATCTCTAGCCCGGCGGAAGTGCAGATCAGTGGAGAGCACAAGCTGGCTGCGCTAGGCTCGCGCCCCATAGGGAGGCCGGAATCGCGTGCTGCGATACCGGGAGGGACTTGGTGTTGGGTGTGTAACTGCAGTGGTGGCTCTGAGATTTCCAGCCAGCCCCACCACGGGAGCTGGGAAAGGCGCCAACATCCAGTCGGAGTGCGGTACAGCGGGAACACGGAGCTGGAAATGGCTGGGCTCGCGCACCATTGTTGGGAAGACTGACTGTCGCATGCCAGTGTGTGCGGGGGTGCCCAGTGTATCTGACAGACTTGCTGAGATCTGGTTGTGTGAGAGAGAAGCATTTCAAAGGCCCCTCAGCCAGCTGAAGCCAGCAAGAGCAGAAAAACTGGTCTGGCCAGTTAGAAACCAACAAGAGGTTTTTTTGTTTGTTTGTTTGTTTGGTTCTTTTTTTTTTTTGGTTTTGTTTGGTTTTGCTTGGTTTCTCTGGCTGTTGTTGGTTCATTGATTTTATCTTGTGTTTTATGTGACTTTTTTTCAATTCTTATTATTTTTATCTCACAATCCCTTATGTTTCTCTTCCTTTCAACCTAATATTATTCTTTCCACTCCAAATTTATCTCTCCTGCACTACATCTTCTGCTTTTCTTTCCTTTTTTTTTCAATCTTGCAAGTTACTGTAAATTTGTACTATCTTTTTCTCACTTTTCCGACATTTTTTATTTTAATAATATTTTGGTATTCTTTTTCTTTCTGTATAATCTTCTTTGCTTGGCTGGTTATACTGTCATTTGATAGGTTCCCCCTGGTATCTCGGTCACAAGGTGTTGATAAGTTACTATCCTTCATCTGTGTTTCATAAACACACCTCTCAAGGTTCTATACTCTTTATTCTTGTTATCTAGACCTCATCGATTCTGCCACAAGACTGTCACTTTACTATTACTGCTAGTAAGACCTAGTCTATACGATTGTAAATGCTTCTCAATGCCCCTACCTGATCTCAGCCCACTTTGCAATTTTCTGAACTATACTATTGTGGGGGTTGTCTCTATTCTTGAACTCACTACTCCTATATACTAATCTTTAGTCCAACCCTACCTTAGAAGCTGACCTCCCACAGCCACACAGCTTTCTAGATCCAACTAACAATCCTCTCGGCCCCAATAAGAGTCTTACCTTCTTTCCATCCTTTCTAAAACATGGATAGTGGGGTGGAGGATCACGGTTAACACTATAAGGAGCCAATGGATAACCCATCTCTTCTCTACTGGCTGCTAAAGTAAATATCATAGTATACTGTCTTGCTGTTTTAAACCATTTTGCCTTACTCCTCCAACTGATCCCAAAAAAGAGTAGGGGGAAGCTGTGAACACCAGGATACACGAAGGAGATTGCACCACTGAAACACACAAATATTCTACCACAGAAGTTCACACCATAATTACAGGGAATCAGAACAGTTCAAATTAACAAACAAGAAGAAAAAAAGAAGAAACCCACGAACAATGAGAAAACAAAGAAACAACCCCCAACTGAAGGGAAACGAGGAAGCCTCAGGAAAAATGCTAAATGAAATAGAGGCAACTCAACTATCAGATAGTGAGTTCAAAACAACGATTACCAGGAAGTTCAATGAACTCACAATGATCTTTCAGAAATTAGAGGGAAACTACATCAATCTCACTGCAAGCTATATAAACATGAAAAAAGAAATAGAAACTCTCAACAAAGGTCAAGAGGAAATGAAGAATACAATTTCTGAACTGAAGAACACAGTAGAAGGAATGAAAAGCAGGATCGATGAAGCAGAAGATCGGATTAGCGAGCTGGAAGACAAAGTAGAAAACAGCATCCAGAAAGAGCAAGAAAAGGAAAAGAGGCTCAGAAAGAATGAAGAGGGATTAAGAGAAATGCAAGACAATATGAAACGTAATAATATCCGTATAATAGGGATACCAGAAGGAGAAGAAGAAGAGCAAAGGATTGAAAACCTAGTTGAACAAGTAATGAAGGAGAACTTCCCTAATTTGACGAGAGAAAAAGTCACACAAATCCAGGAAACACAGAGAGTCCCAATCAAGAGGAACCCAAAGAGACCCACCCCAAGGCACATCATAATTAAAATGACAAAATTTCAAGACAAAGAGAGAATCTTAAAGGCAGCAAGTGAGAAGGAGGAAGTCACATACAAGGGAGCCCCAATAAGGCTAACAGCTGACTTCTCAATGGAAACACTTCAAGCCAGAAAAGAATGGCAAGAAATACTCCAGGTAATGAGAACCAGAGGTCTGCAACCAAGGCTACTATTTCCAGCAAGGCTCTCAATCAAGATAGAAGGCCAAATAAGAAGCTTCCCAGACAAAAGAAGTCTAAAAGCATACACCTCCACCAAACCAGCTCTGCAAGAGATTCTAAAAGGACTGTTTTAAGGAGGAGAGAAGAAAGAGAGGGAGAGAGAGAGAGAGAGAGAGGAACACACGTACATAAAAGACAATGAATAAGTACCTATCAGTAATAACCTTAAGCGTAAATGGATTAAATGCTCCAATCAAAAGACATAGAATAGCTGATTGGATAAGAAAAAATGACCCACATATCTGCTGTCTACACGAGACCCACCTCAGGATAAAAGACCTACACAGGTTGAAAGTGAAGGGCTGGAAACAAATCTTCCAAGCAAATGGACAGGAAAAAAAAGCTGGGGTAGCAATACTCATATCAGACAAAATAGACTTCCAAAAAAGGTCCATAAAGAGAGACCCAGAAGGTCACTTCATAATCCTCAAAGGAAGAATCCATCAAGAAGACATAAATATTGTAAATATATATGCAACCAACATAGGAGCACCCAAATACATAAAGAAAATCTTAGAGGACTTCAAGAAAGATATGGACAGCAACACAATTATAGTAGGAGATTTTAACACCCCACTATCAAAAATGGACAGATCTTCTAAACAAAATATCAACAAAGATATTGTAGCATTGAATAATACCCTTGATGAAATGGACTTTACTGATATATACCGAGCCCTCCATCCAAAAGAAGCTAAATATACATTCTTTTCAAATGTACACGGAACATTCTCAAAGATAGACCACATGATAGGACACAAAACAAGCCTCAACAATTTCAAGAAAATTGAAATCATACCAAGCATTTTCTCAGACCACAAAGGACTGAAGCTAGAAACCAACCCAAAGGAAAAAAACCAAAAACACTTAAAATCATGGAGATTAAATAGCATGCTATTAAACAATGAATGGGTCAAGAATGATATTAGGGAAGAAATCAAAAGGTTTCTGGAAACAAATGAAAACGAACTCACAACAACCCAAAACTTATGGGACACAGCCAAGGCAGTCCTGAGAGGGAAGTTCATAGCAATACAGGCCCACCTAAAAAGGTTAGAAACATTCCAAACAAACAACCTAACCCTACATCTACAAGAACTCGAGGAACAACAACAAAGGCAGCCCAGAGCAAGCAGAAGGAAGGAAATAACCAAGATCAGAGCAGAATTAAATGATATAGAGACTAAAAGCACAATTCTAAGGATCAATGAATCCAAGAGCTGGTTCTTTGAAAAGATAAACAAAATTGACAAGCCTTTAAGCAGACTCATCAAGAAAAAAAGAGAGAAGACCCAAATAAACACAATCAGAAATGAAAGAGGAGAGATTACAACAGATACCACAGGAATACAAAGGATTGTAAGAAATTTCTACAAAGAACTGTATGCCAAGAAATTTGAAAACCTAGATGAAATGGACAAATTTCTAGAAAAATATAATCTTCCAAAACTCAATGAAAAAGAAGCAGAAAGTTTGAACAGACCAATAATAACAAAAGAAATTGAAGCAGTAATCAAAAAACTCCCAACACACAAATGCCCGGGACCAGATGGTTTCACAGGAGAATTCTACAGAGCATGTAAGGAAGAGCTAACCCCTATCCTTCACAGACTATTCCAAAAAATCCAAAAAGATGGGAGTCTCCCAAACTCTTTTTATGAGGCCAACATCATCCTATTTCCAAAACCAAATAAAGACACAACAAAGAAAGAAAACTTCAAGCCAATATCACTGATGAACACTGACGCTAAAATCCTTAACAAAATACTGGCAAACCACATCCAACAATACATTAAAAACATTATACACCATGACCAAGTGGGATTCATTCCAGGGATGCAAGGATGGTTCAATATTCTCAAGTCAGTAAATGTAATACATCACATAAACAAAAGCAAAGACAAAAACCACATGATCATATCAATGGATGCAGAAAAAGCATTTGATAAGGTACAGCACCCATTCATGATAAAAACACTCGGCAAAGTGGGAATAGAGGGAGCATTCCTCAACATAATAAAGGCCATATATGAGAGACCTTCAGCCAACATCATTCTCAATGGACAAAAATTAAAACCTTTTCCATTAAGATCAGGAACAAGACAAGGCTGTCCACTTTCACCACTTCTATTCAATATAGTACTGGAAGTTTTAGCCACAGCAATTAGACAAGAAAAAGAAATAAAAGGCATTCAGATCGGAAAGGAGGAAACAAAACTGTCATTGTTTGCAGATGATATGATAGTATACATAGAAAATCCTATAGACTCTACCAAAAAACTGCTTGACCTAATAAATGAATTTGGCAAAACAGCAGGATACAAAGTCAATATCCAGAAATCAAAGGCATTTCTATATACCAACAATGAAACAGCAGAAGCAGAGATCAAGGGAAAAATCCCATTTGAAACAGCAAAAAGAAAAATAAAATATCTAGGAATAAACCTAACCAAAGAGGTAAAAGACCTGTATTTAGAAAACTACACAACACTGAAGAAATCAAGGAAGACACAAACAAATGGAAACATATACCGTGTTCATGGATTGGAAGAATTAATATCATCAAAATGTCCATACTACCCAAAGCAATTTACACATTCAATGCAATTCCTATTAAAGTACCAATGGCATATTTCACAGACATAGAACAAACACTTCAAAAATTTATATGAAATTATAAATGACCCCGAATAGCTGCTGCAATTTTGAGAAAGAAGAGTAAAGTAGGAGGGATCACAATACCCGACACTAAAATATATTACAAGGCTACTGTAATCAAAACAGCCTGGTACTGGCATAAAAACAGGCACATAGACCAATGGAACAGAACAGAGAGCCCAGAAATAAGCCCAAGTCTCTATGGTCAATTAATATTTGACAAAGGAGGCAGCAACATAAAATAGAATAAAAATAGCCTCTTCAACAAATGGTGTTGGGAGAACTGGACAGCCACGTGCAAAAAAATGAAACTTGAGCACCAACTTACACCACATACAAAAATAAATTCAAGGTGGATAAAAGACTTAAATATAAAACATGACACCATTAAAGTCCTAGAAGAGAACGTAGGTAGGAAAATCTCAGATATTTCACGAAGAAACTTGTTTACTGACGTGTCCCCTAGAGCAAGGGACATAAGGGAAAGAATAAACAAATGGGACCTCATCAAAATTAAAAGCTTCTGCACAGTTAAAGAAAACAGTATCAAAATTAAAAGAGAACCAACTGTATGGGAAAACATATTTGCCAATGATACCTCAGACAAGGGTTTAATCTCCAAAATATATAGAGAACTTACACGACTGCACTCTAAGAAGACAAGGAATCCAATTAAAAAGTGGGCAAAGGACTTGAACAGACACTTCTCCAAGGAGGACATACAGAAAATCCAAAGACACATGAAACGATGTTCAATATTGCTAGCTATCAGAGAGATGCAAATGAAAACCACAATGAGATACCACTTCACACCAGACAGAATGGCCATCATAAACAAAGCAACAAACAACAAGTGTTGGAGAGGTTGTGGAGAAAAGGGGACCCTAGTGCACTGCTGGTGGGACTGCAGACTGGTACCACCACTATGGAAAGCAGTATGGAACTTCCTCAGAAAACTAAAAATGGATCTGCCTTTTGACCCTGCAATTCCACTGCTGGGACTCTATCCTAAGAATACTAAAACACCAATTCAAAAGAACCTATGCATCCCAATGTTCATAGCAGCACAATTTACAATAGCTAGATGCTGGAAGCAACCAAGATGCCCATCAGTAAATGAATGGATCAAAAAGTATGGAACATTTACACAATGGAATTCTATGCAGCAGAAAGAAAGAAGGAGCTCCTACCCTTTGCAACAACGTGGATGGAGCTGGAAAACATTATGCTAAGCAAAACAAGCCAGGCAGTGAAAGACAAATACCATATGATCTCACCTTTAACAGGAACCTAAATAACAAAACAAAGAAACAAGCAAAATATAACCAAAAACACTGAAATAGAGGACAGGCTGATGGTGACTGGAGGGGAGAGAAGAGGGAATTTAAGGGGGACAGTGGGGAAGGGTTCACAGGAACAAACTTAAAGGACACATGGTCATAGACTAAGGGGAGGGTGGTAATGGGAGGGAAAGTGGGGAGGGTGGGAGGGGGGACTGGATTGGGAGTAAAAAAAAAGGAGAAAACTGTATTTGAACAATGATTAAAAAATAATAATAAAAAAATAAAAATTAAAAAATTAAAAAATTAAAAAAGATGGAGAAAGAGACTAGAACCTGCAGAACTTTGTGTGCTATGGTTAAAAATTAAAAAAAATATAAGTTGTTGTCATTGAAAGTTTTATTACAAGCTAGTATGATCTAAGAAAAAAATTAAGCAAAAAGACAAGTTAGTCATCTGGATTGTATCAGAATCACCAGGAGAGCTTATTAAAACAGAGTTTCTGATTCAATATTCCAGAATTTATATTTCTCTAGCAATTTCATAGAAGCTGCTGATGCTGCTGGTCTGGGGACCGCACTGTGAGAACCACTGGTCTCATGCAGTGTGTTTGGTGACAGATGAGGGTAGGAGGGTGGTGGCTGTGAAGGTGAAAGGACTTGAACAGGTTGGGGGTATATTTTGATTTTGAAAAAAGCCAAATAGAACTGAGTTAGTAATTTGAAGTGGGCAGTAAAATGATTTGATTGCAAGGACAATAAGTGATGCCAATTACTTTGCGGGGTGGGGAAACAAGTTGGGAAATTAAATCAATAATTAGATGATTTTTTTTGCATATTTCACTTCTGGTTTTAAGTTCTATAGGTAGAAATAACAAGCAGAGAGTGGGTTTTATGAATCTGTAACTCAGGTGAGATGCTGAAGATAGAAATCTGAAAGTTATTAGCATGTTGATAAGACTGAATGAGATTATAGAAAAAATGAAGCAGAGTGGATATTGGGCTCCAAAGCAAGCTCTGAAACACTCCACCATTTAAAAAGTTTTGATAAAAGGGAGCAAAGGAAACTGGGAAAGAGTGGCCAGCAAAATAGGAGCAAAAGCAGGAGAGTATGGGGCCATGAAATGCAATAGAGGGAAAGTGATTCTAGAAGGTGCTGTTTGCTGCTGCAAATTGAGTAAGAAGAGGGCCCGGCTGAGAAATGCCCATTTCATCAGCAACTAGGGGCCATGAGGCACCCTAACAGGGTAGTTTCAGCGACCTGAAAATATTGGAAGTTGTTTGCAGTGGCCAAAGAGTGACAAGGTATGAAAAAGCAGAAGCAGAGAATGTGGGCAAATCTAAGGAGTTTGGCTTTGGACAGACAGAAACGAGACAGAGTAGCTGGAGGGCGATATGGATCATTCCAGGAGAGTGGGCTTGTTTGGCTGTGATTCTAACTTCAGGGGTTCCGCACAAGGATGACATGCTGAGAGTATGGCCATAAAGAGCGGAAGAGTTGAAGTTGCACGGGACAGGGCATCACTGCAGGAACAAGGTCCTTGGACAGCTGCAGAAGTTGCCCCGGATAGGAGCTGGCAGGGCTCTCAGTGCAGCGGCTTACAACTTCCCTGGTTTGATTCCCCTGCCAGTAAGAGATAGCGGCATCGTCCTCTCCAACTTTAATCCTTTAGATTAGAAAGTATTTTCTAGCTCATGTACACCACTTTATATTAATCTGTTTTCTGTATTCATTCATCTAGTTGATGTTAATCCCCTACATGGAAAATCACTGAATATAACATCTTTGCCATATAACTATATCTTTGGCAAATAATTTAGGAAGCTACAGGAAGAAATGGATTGCCGAGGAGATGGAAAAGAGGAAGGAACAGAGTACTGCTGATGAAAGGAGGCAAAGCCAATGAAACATGGACATGGCCAGTGATTTTTCGAACCAGTAGGCAAACTTATTTTAATAGATAAAATAAGAATACTTTGAGTGACAGAATAAATAAGATTCCTTTAAAATATGTGTTATATAATGAGGGTGAACAGGATAGGCATAAAATGTTTTACTTCCTCCATCTTGGGGAATAAATTACTTTTTAAAAAAGGCCCTATCATGCTTTATTTCTTAACTCTTTCACAATCTGTGATTTCATTAGTTAATCTGAGTACAGAATTTAAACATCTAATCAAGGTGGTAAGAATTGTGCATTTTAATTTAAAACATTCAGATAACTCAATTTGGTATTCAAAGTAAACCAAATGGCCTGGGGTTTGGATGTTTGAACAAGTTCCAAGTTTTTATACTATTAGCCATCTGCTTAGGCAGTAGACAAACTGAAAACCCAGGATTATGTGTACATTAAATATTCATAGAAATGAAATAGAAAACATTCTTTAGGAAAAAATCATTTATACTTCCAGATAATGCTACAGCACGTGACTCCACTACATTTTGTTGTCAGTTTCGCATCTGTTAACAGTAATCACATGCTATTTACTTTGTTTTAGATGTAACCTTTAGAGATGATGGCTTTGACTGACTTGTTCAAAATATTGTCTAACCTTCTGTGGAGAGCCACAAGGAGCAAGGGAGCATTTACAGTTAAATATAATTTTTATTCATGAGCTCTCTCAGAAGTTCAGTCTTTATAAGCATGTAAAGGTTTGGATATTTATTTATTTAGTTTTAAAACGAATGTAAAATAAAACAATTTATTTTTCTTATTCTTAATTGACCTAACAGATAACAATCTGTTCAGAAAAATAATAGCAACAGTATATTTGATTGCATTTGCTTATATGTGTGAGTGTATATATACATACATACAGGGTTTGTCCAGATACTATCCAGCCATGTACTATGAAAAATAGAGACATTTATTGAAGAAGATACAAGATACAAGAAACATTGTATATAGGATGCCCCAGTCCCCTTCAAAGTAGCCATCTTGGGACCTCACACAGTTCTCCCAGCATGTCTTCCACTGTTTGAAACACTCTGCAAAATCCTTTGTTGGAATAGCCATCAGCTGTGCCATTGTATTTTCCTGAATCTCATTGGTGACCTGAAATCTCTTCCCTTTCAAAGGTGATTTTCATTTTGGGAAAAGCCAGAAGTCTCAGGGTGCCAAATCTGGATTGTAGAGGGGCTAAGTCACCTAGGTGATTTGATGTTTTGCTAAAAGACTCTGCATAAGACATGATGAGCAGGCATGTTATTGTGATGAAGCTGCCAATCACCAATTACCCATTGCTGTGGCCTTCTGAATCATCTGAATAGGTTCTGTAGAAGAATGTTCAAGTTTAACGCAAAATTTGTTGCAGATGTGTTGCTGTACTTAGTCATTTTGAATGTGACTGCCACACAGTACACAAGTTCACTCAATGGTGTCTACCACTCCCACAGACTAGTAAAGTCATCGTTGTTCATGCATGCACATTAGAGCCCACTCTACTTGGCTGCCAGATAACATCAATGTTGCCCAAACCATTCTCATTATATTAACAATGGCTGGACTCTTTTGGATAGACCTTGTCATATATGTGTGTATATATAGAGATATATACACATACACACATATATAAATATATACACATATATATGCTTGTGTATGGTTATATATAAGTGAAATGAATGACAGCAAAATACAAGGGATGAAAGGGAGAGATTAGAATTATTTTCTTAATATAGGAAAGACACTGCATGTGAAGTAGTACAGGGTTATTTGAAAATGAGTTTGGATTATTTGTAAATGTTAATTGCAAACTCTAGGGAAACCACTAAAGCAGCCTCTGTGAAAAACGGTATGGAATTTCCTCAAAAAATTAAAAATGGAAATGCCTTATGACCCAAACCACTAATTCAAAAGAATATATGCACCCTTATGTTCATTGCAACATTATTTATCATAGCTAAGATTTGGAAGCAGACCAAGTGCCCATCAGTAGATGAGTAGATAAGGAAAGCTGTGGTACATTTACATAATGGAATACTACTTGGCCATAAAAAAGAAGAAAATATTAACCTTTGTGACAGCATGGACGGACCTGGAGAACATTATGCTAAGTGAAATAAGCTAGTCAGAGAAAAACAAGTACCATATATTTTCACTCATATGTGGAATCTAATGAACAAAATAAACTAACAGGCAAAATGGAAACAGGCTCATACATACTGAGAACAGATGAATAGATAGGAGGAGTTTGGGGGGCTGGGTGAAAAAGGTGAAGGGATTAAGCAAAAAAAAACCCCCAAAACCTCAGTTTATAGATAACAGCATGATGATTACCAGAGAGAAGGGGGTGTAGGGGGAGGTAGAAAAGGATAAAGGGGAGACTTGACTTGGAGTGGCTAACACAATATAATATGCAGATGATGTATTATAGAACTGTATACCTGAAACCTATATAATTTTAGTAACAAATGTCACCCCCCATAAATGCAATTTTAAAAAAGTTTGGCTATTTATTTAAATCTGTTCCATCTGCAAAATCTGGTCAGAATCTTTTGAGAGAAGCTGGTACCTCTGGCTTTCTTTCATATTGTCCGTCTTAGGCAAACTGTTTATCTCTTGGCATTTTATCATTTCAGCCTTGAGCCCTGACAGCAAAGGAGGCATGCAGGTACTGAGTAAACATCAACTTTCAGAGAGGTGCATTTTTAGCATTGGCTTTTTGTAGCATCAGTGGGTATACAGAGACAGAGGGGTGTCTATGGCCATTTCAGACTTGAAACATTGAATTGTTAAAAATTTCAGGGATACTATGTTCTTAAGTTATAAATTTTAGTATTAGTAACTTTAATTCTTTAGATTAAAAGTCTTTCCTACCTCATATACATTGTATACATTACTTTATATTAATCTAATATCTGGTACTCACTCATCTGGTTGGTGTTAATTGCTTGCTCTGTGCAGGCACCGGGAGAAGTATGGAGCTCCATTCATTTGGAGAAATGTGCATAAATAGCTAACTCAAAAAGGCATTCTTCTAGGACTCTTTTCCCTTCCAGTGAGTTGGTACCCTTTTCTATGACCCACAGGACACCAAATTCATTATTTAACCAATATTTCTTGGACATTTTATTAGTCAGGTATTGCTACAAAATGAACCATCACAATTTCAAACCTTCAGTGACACACACCAGTAAGCATTTATTTATCATTTACTCATCTGGCTGTTATATGGGTGTAGGCTGATCGAGGCTGGCTTTGCTGAGATTGGCTTCCAACTGTGAAATGGGCTTCAACCTGCTTATTTATTTTCATCTTCCTTAGACCATTGGGTATCTAAGGATCGTCTCATGGCAAAGGCAGAAACAGAGAGGGGCAGGTGGAAATGCAATGTTATTGCCGTCAGAGCCTGCTCCACTGACATACTTTATTAGTCAAACAAGCCACATGGCCACGTTCACCATCAATGGCAAGGGGGTACATACTCCTGCCTCGGAGTCTGGCTGGGGAGGGAAGGGATGACTACCTGCTGAACAATCTTCTATTCTGTCACAAGAGTCTACTATGTGCCAACCATTTGTAAGCTGCTAAAGATGCAATGTCTTCCAGAAATGCAGAGTCTGTCTTTATTCCCCGCCAAACGAACAAGTTCAACATGGTCTATTAAAGGCAATGAAGGTAGGGCTCAAGAATCTGGGCTCTGAAATCAGGCAATGTATGCATTCTGGTTTTTCCACTTATGAAATCTATGATCTTAGATGAGATTTTTTATCTTCCCTGAGCCCCAATTTCACATTTATAAATTAAAAATAGCAATAAGGTACTTATTCCAGAGGGTGTTTTTGTGGAGATTAAATAGATAGTATATGTAAAGTTTTAAATTAGAGTCTGAGACAAAGGGAATGCTCAATACATGGACACCATGTACATCATTGCCAGGTATCTCAAGTGGCCAAGAAGACCAGCCTTGCTTTGGAGGGACTGGGGAGTAAATCTGAAGGTCGATCCTTAGGTCTATCCAACTGGGGACTGGGTCCCATGAGTGGGCTGGCCGTCTCCTTTCCAACTGAACTATGAGCTCCTCAAGGACAATATGCCTCCCTCCCAGCTGCTGGTACCAGGCTGGTACTCCATGCATGTTGATGATAAACCACTGAAATCCACTCCCTCTTCACTGTGCTTTCCACAGAGCTGCCATGAAAACTAGCTGCAGTGAGGGATCGCTGTGCAGTTTTGTTTTTGTTTGTTGCTGTTGTTTTCATTTCCAATGTGTTGCAGACCAGTGTTTTTTGTCTTTGCTCTGTTCAATGAGACATACCCCCGAATCAATGCTTGAATGTCACAGCCATGTCAAATTGCCATAAACATTTCTAAACATCACTCATTATTTCCATACTTAACTGTTTGTGAACTAGTAACGATCATTCTCTAGACCAACATCAGTTCCCAGACCCCCCCTTTAAATAGTACTGCTGTACCTTTGGCGAGTCTCCTCAGTGCAGTCTGACAGAAAACCCTCACCAAGTAACTTATGCAGATAAGCAGGCCTGCCTTTCTGAGAGCCTTCCAGACACTTAGAGCCCAAGGGTGCAACCATCGGTTTTCTTGTCAGTGATTTCCTCTCAGATCATTTTGTCCCTGCTTTTTCTCCACAGCCTTGTTTTCTTGTCAAAACACAATAGAAGCTGCTACACGTGCAGGTATGTGACTTGAGTGTTGGGCCAACTCCAGTAAATTCTCCAGTGTGCAGTTCAGGAGCTTCTGAGAATGCTTCAAGCCCTGACATGTTTCCAGCAAGGGACTAACACCACTCGAAAAAGAGCTCGGCCTGTGCCAGAAATGTGTGAGTCCTTTCGCAGAGGCTCTCCGGACTGTCAATAAAATTCGCTGAGAAGCCAGATGAGCACTCCTGCCTCAGCACAAATTATTTATAGGTTGTTTCATTGCTGTCCGCTTTTGAATGCTCAGCAAGCTCACTGCATAACTCAAGTGGATCTTCCCAGCTGTGACTTTAGCATCAGCTCTTTCTAATTAAACTAGGCCTGGGTGTGATCCAAGCCTCCCAAGAAATGGGGAGCTCCAGGCCTGGAACAGGTGTCCAAGACTCTGCAGAGGGTTTGATAAAACCTCCAGCCTACATCCCTCCCTTCTCCATCTCACTTGTGCTCCAACACCATGGCCCTCACAGGCCCGCCCCACGTGTACAGGAGATGCTCTTATATGGGGAGAGGAGGGAGGCACAGCAGTTTGTCCACCCCCAAGACCTCCAGGAGTCAGTGAAGGGGTGTGCAACGGGGTCATACCCCCTCCCTCTTGTCCCCTTAGCCCCAGGGAGAGGGGAGCTTCTCTCCTTCCCTATCAGACTGGATGTTCCTTCACCCTCTAATGCCCCTAGTCTCTCTCTGAGCACCCACCTTCTCCACCTGTCAGTGCAGAGTTTTCCTTGACCCACCAGATTTGACTGTTCCAGTGGGCTTCTCTGCCATCCCTCCTACCCATTATGGGGGCCTGACCATTTCCTGGGCCTCATCCCTGTGGAAGATGGGGATAGTGAGGGTGTCAGTGGATGGGAGGAGTGGGGAAGGTTTGGAGTAGAACCAGGTGTGTTTATGAAGGTGGTGACAATATGCGAGGGAGGAATGACCAAGCTCGTGTGCTGGGTGAGAAGGTGTGTTCATCTTTCACCCTACAGTACAATCATGTGCCACGTAACGTTTCCATCAATGGTGGATTACACATATGGCAGTGGCCCCATGAGATTATAATGGAGCTGAATTTCCTGTAAGAAATAGAAGGATATATTGTTCAGGATGATTTTTTCCTCTGATGGGAGCAGTATCTGTGGGCTTTAGCAGTAGTTACCCTCTCACAGCACCTCATCCTAGTCAGTCAGCCACTGACCTGTCTGGGTACAGAGAAGCCTGTCCCACAGCGCGGTGTATCCAGATGCTGGCCCTCCCAGATCCAGCCCGGTGGTCCTCAGAGAACATTGTGTGAATTCTGTGTGAGGGCCTGAGACACTGGACCAGGACACAGGTCCACAGGAGCTGCCTTAGCCGGTATTAAGTACCATTGCCACATTAGTAAAAGCTTCCTGCAGTAGTGTGGAGCCAGCCTGTAATGATCTTTGGAAATATTTCCAAGTTGTAATGATGTAAAAGCATAGATAAGTTTTATTTCTTTCATCAAGTTAATGCCAGAGAGTCGTTTGTGCCAGGTTGGGTTAACGGGACCAAGAGAAAATTTCCAAAGTCAAACTATTTGGTCCTCAGCCATGCAGAGGAATAAATCATAATCATCTTTCTCAAGGTTGCTGTGAGGATTAAGTGTGATAATGCTGAAGAGCCCTTAGCTCAATGCCTGCACCTAGATAGTAAGACATGTGTACTGAAGGCTGGTTCCTATTATTATCATTCCCATTTGGATACAAGGTATATTTTGGTGATTGGCATTAATATTGCATAGCATACCAAAAATTTATACAATTTATATAATAGTATGACCTATATTTTATTCATAAATTGCATCGCATAATATATTTTATTTCAATGTATTTATTAAAATAGATTTTTGATATAATTTATATTATATAAAAGTAAAATTGAAATGCTTTTTGAATTCTGCTTTATTTCTAAAAATAAATTTTAAGAGTAAGAACTTGAATTTAGGTCCAGATAATGATTGTTAAAGGCTGACAGATAAAAAAAT
Organism: Phyllostomus hastatus; assembly: GCF_019186645.2. Classification (NCBI taxonomy): domain Eukaryota; kingdom Metazoa; phylum Chordata; class Mammalia; order Chiroptera; family Phyllostomidae; genus Phyllostomus; species Phyllostomus hastatus. The sequence continues at coordinate 4,369,813 of NW_025334017.1, read as the reverse complement.
TAAAGAATACAATTTTCCATGATTGCTAATGATTCTAGCTAGGCTTTTCCTAAAAGCAGATATATAAAAATTGTTCCTTGTAGTCTCTTCAACACGTGGGACTGAGTGAGGCTAAGCAGGGTCACTAGGCTCTGCTTGGGGCAAGGGCAAGGCAAAGCACCTACTTATTGGCTTTGTACCACCAATGCTCTTTCAGACGATCAACTGATGTGACAATGAAAGGGATGTGACCCAACACAAACAGTGCTGCACCTGCCCCAAAGCTAACATGAAGGGGTATTTCTGAAGTGGTAGGAGTTGGGTGGTATTATTATAAGGACATATGCTTCTCGATAAGCTGACTGGAATCAGACATCTAAATGAGGCTTACCCTCCAGAGCGTTTACTGTGGGAGATGAGATGCACATTCTCACAGGGGTGTCATTTCCTAAAATAGTCTGGTTTTGGAATGGTTTTCAAGATACTTTTTGAAAAACTGCGTAAGAATTATCAATGTATCCTTTATTCTATAGTTGTAGCATTCTAAAATAAAAATAAAATTTGCTGACTCATATTATTCTCATTTGGTTGTTTCCCCCAAATCCTTTTTCTAAATAGGAACATGATCCATCCAAAGTGAAATGTATTCTACTTCAGGTCTGTGGTTCAAGTTCACACAACAAGGAGGACAGTCCCTGTCCCAGGACAAGGGCTAAGGGAAGCCCCTGAGCAGTAGAACTTGATCCTTAGGGCAGAAATAAGGTCAAATTAAAGGAGTTCATCATCACAAACCCTTATTATATGAAATGTTAAAGGAACTTACCTAAGAAAAAGAAGATCAAAGATATGAACAATAAAATGACCACAAACTCACAACTATCAACAAATGAACCTAAAATAAAAGAAAAACAACAAAAACAAAAAGTAAGCAAATAACTAGAATAGGAACAGAATCAGAGAAATGGAGATCATGTGGAGGGTTATTGGTGGGGACGGGGAGGGGAGAAATAGGGGGGAAAGGTACAGGGAAGATGAAGTATAAATGGTAGGCATAAAAATAGATGGGAAAAGGTCAAAAGTGGTATAGGAAATAGGGAACTCAAAGCACTTATATGTACAACCCATGAACATGAACTAAGGGGGGATATTGGGGGGTTGGGGGTGTGCAAGGCAGAGGGGGAATAAAGGGAGAAAATTGGGAAAACTGTAATAGCATAATCAATAAAATATACTTAAAAAAGAAAAGAAAAATATATTTGTGCTAAAAAAAAGTAGATAAGAATCACGGTTGGGCCTCCTGAGGGAAGAGAACCTAGTATATGAGGTCACTGCATCTAACCCTGAGTAAAACTCAAAACCCTAGTAAGTCTCTGAGTCACAACCAAATCAGGGGCCTCGCCAGCTAGCTCAGTTGGTTAGATCACCGTCCCAATATGCCAAGGTTGTGGGTTCGACCCCTGATCAGGACACATACCAAGAAACAACCAATCAATGCATAAATAAGTGGAAAAACAAATCAATGCTTCCCTCTCCCCCTCCCCCCTTTTCTCTCTTTCTCTAAAATCATCAAGTTAAAAACAAAACAAAACAAGTCTGATTCAAAACCAACTGCTGTTCAGAAGGACACCTGAGCTTCCCTAGATTCTATGCTGATGACAGCTAAGCAGGAATTGGGCAGCCAGGGATCCTTTGTATTTGTCTCTGGCTGCAAAGAGCCTCCTTTATCCCTGAGTGTCTTGCAAAGATGATTTTTCTGGGGGCTTACAGGATTTGGAATCACCACATTGTGCTGCACACCTTTTCATTCATTCATTTGCTAACTACTTTAATTGACTGTTGTGCTCACCAGGAGGCTGGCACAGTGCTAGACCCCAGAGCTGTCTGTGTGCTCAAAGTACAGTGGAGGGATGGGCAAGAATCAGCTGCATCTTTGCCTGCCTTGATCATGAGTATTATGGAGACATGACCATTTCTTTCTTTTTAGCTTATTAATTTTTTCCAGTTTTTCTAGAATTATTATGTATTGCTTGCATAATGAGAACAAATGAGTTTGTTTTAAAGTGCCTACAGTTTCAGAGGGGGCCCTGACTTGCGGTGGCTGAGTGGGCCACTCTTAACAGTCCGTGGATTGTTCCTGCAGGTGCTGCCCTGTGCGCTCTAACGAAGGCCTCATTTGGACCCATTTCCAAGGAGAGCAAGAGTCTAAGAAGTTGGCTCAAGCTCTATGCAATTCTCCACAGTCTTTAAATTAACAGACTTGCAAAGACACCATACATAGGGCATTCATCCAATTCTTTGTTTAAAGACAGAAAATACAACTCAAATGAATGCACAAAGGTTGGGGGGCGATGCCTTTTTTTCTGCTAATAGAACTGGAAGTCAGATGGGCATGGCTGAAGGGCCACCTCTTTTCCCCTCCTGTCTTTGTTGGACCTATACCAGCTAATGGCCATCAGAAGCTCCAGGATTGCCCCTACTGGCTTGTTCTGGGGAAACCTCTCCCCACTTCTCTAAGGGAGGACCTCTGGGCCCTGTAGTCAGGAGATGGGGCAGTCTGGAATTGGCCCTGCCTGGGTCATGGGCAAACCTGCAGCTGACAGATAGCTGGATGGGGTGAGGGGAAGTTGTGGGGTGGGTGAGAAGGTAACCTCCCACCCCCATAACATAGGGGAAATTAGGGGTAGTGTTTGGGGAAGGTGGGCACTGCACAGACAGAACCAGGGATGTCCACAGCATGATACCGAGGACCTCGGCACACAAAGGAATAGTTAAAATTAATTTGGTTTATAATAGGCCATTTATAATTCCCTCACAGTAAGTGAAACAGAAGCAGCGACTGAGAAAAGGGTGTCAGTGTGCAGACCTGTGTGTGCACCTCCCTAACACTGGCTGCGTGGCCAGAGCTGTAGGGTTAGGTCTGGGGAACCTGGGTGTCTGCAGCCTGGCTCTACCCATTCTGTGGAGAGTCTACTCAGTGTTGTCACATGGGAGCAACCACACCTAATCAGTGATGTTGTTACTTAACAAAATATTTAGGTATTCATTTTGAAGGGGAAGAATAGTTGTTAGAGGCTAACATACTCCGAGCACTTACAAATGAAAACAACAACAACAAAATCTAGGCTAGGATAAATCCTTGAACTGGTTAGAGTATTAGCTCTGGAAGTGTCCTTGGTTGTCTCCCTCACCCTTTCCCGCCCCTAAATTTCTTGGGTGGATGCCCCTGAAACTTTCCTTTGTTCTGTGCAGAGCCTTGGTGTCCCATCATTAGCCATGCATCACTCAGAGACACACTACTGTCTTTTACAAGAAATGCCCCCTTATGCAGAAGTCAGTGTCAGAATATTAAGGAGCTGTGCTGTTTGAAAAGATAGGGCCGTTGTTTTTGCCAGTCTGGAACTGACTGATGCAGAGGGACCAGTCCTAGGGAGTATGTCTTTGCATCTGCCCCAGGCAACTCAGCGGTTTGCATTCCAGCCTTGTGTACTACCAGCAGAAGCATTCATTTTATTTGCAAGGTCTCAGGTTGGAAATATCAGTGTACTTAAAATATTGGCTCTGGTGAAGTGAGAACCACCAAAGAAAAACCACCTGGCAGCCCTGGCTGGGTGGCTCAGTTGGTTGGAATATCCTCTCATATGCCAAAAGGCTGTGGGTTCAGTCCTCAGTTGAGCCACGTAAGGCAAACAACCAATTGCTCTCTCTCTCTCTCTCCCTTTCTTTTTTCTAAAATCAATATCAATAAACATATCCTCCGTGAAGATTAAAAAACATCCCACATGGTAGAGTCCTATCCCCTCTTCAACCTTTCAATTCCCCAAATCATAGAGCACAACTTCTCTGATAAAAGTATGAATACATACTCATACACAGAAAATTCAGTGGGTTCACCACTTCTAAGTCTTCTAAAATGTTCACTTTCTAATGGCTCCCAGAGCAACATTTAATCCTGTTGGATGGCCCTGTAGCTCCCCAGCCCTTCGCTGCTGGCAATGGGAGATGCATGTGAATGATCTCAGACAAACTCTGTAAATATGCTTGTTTCCACTGAGTGGCTGCTCTTGGTCTGTTTTCCAGCAAACTGTCTCTTTCTGTTTCAAGTTCAGTGCGGAAATCCAGCTGAGCCCTGCACAACTGAGCCCTGAATTACTGAGTCACTATAAATACTGTGTAGCCTAATTTTTAGCCCATGGAAAGTTGTAATAAATAATGAGTTCTACAAAAATCTCTATTTTAATAAGTCAAGTTCACAACAGCATACAGCACTTAGAGAAACTTCTCTCCTTCTTCTCACCCCACCCCAAGGTCACTAAAGTTCCTGTTACTGTAACAGTGCAGCCCAATGCAAAAACCTAATTGCTTTAAATGATGTTCAGCAGCAGGCTGTCACGATGAAAGGAATAGCAATGTTCAGTTCAGAGCACGGCTTGTCGACTGAGGTTTTTAATTAACTGCACATGTCTACATATCTCTACACCCCATTGGCACCCCAAATGACTTTCAGAACTACAGTTAATTTTGCAGAGAGACAAAACCCAGAAAGTCTTCTGAAGTGAATTAGAATTAGGGTTAATGCCCTAGCACCCCAGCGGCATGCACGCAGAGTGGGTTTTCCCAGATGAAGCCACAGTGGGAGCCCTTAGAGGGGTGATGTTCCCATTGCCTTCTCAGCGGGGAAAGTAAAATAGACTAATGTAAGGTTTAAGGGACAATTTTAACAACAACTAAAAAAATAGAACTGACAGGATTTATTGCCAAATGTTTTCTGTAAAACTTAATTGTTGTAAACATATGCAGAGAGAGGTTGTTTAGTGCTGGGAGGAACCTGGGCAGGAGGCCTGGGGTCTGGGGGCAGCAGGAACAAAGATGTGGAAAGGAGATAGTTTGATTTGGATTTTAGAGGATTTGAGCTGGCACTGGAGGAGAGCAAGGACAGATTGCTCCAGGTGACTGGATGCCCCAGAAGGACTTATGTCCTCTCTCCCACTAACCTGTTTGATTTCTCTTTGTGCTTCCAAAACACCCAGGACATGCCAGGTCTGCTGTGGTAATTCTTACTTAAATGACTGGAAGAAGTTTTCCTGTGGCAAAGCATTTCCTAAAGCTCAGGGCCGCATTCTAGTGACAATACTTTCTGTTTTTCTTGAAAGAATACAGCAAAGAGGAGGGGAGATGCCACACCTCACTGTGAGCTACTACATGCACAGATTTAACCCTCACAAAGGGTCCACTGTGTATACACATTTAACCTTCACAAAAGGATTACTCATACCTGCTGTGGACCTGCCAACAGTGTGTCCATTTTCCAGATGATGAAACTGAGGCTCAGCAAATGAGTAAGTTGCTGGAAGAGCAGGATTCCCCAGTGGCTCTCACCCTCTCTGCTGCCTCTGGCAGGAGTGGGGAGACAGGAGGGGCCTGGCACTTTCAGGGAGCTGATAGCAGAGTGTCAGCTGTTGCCACTGGCTGCACTGCCAGAGACTGGAGCTTCAAGTCCTGAGAGTTGCCTCAGCCTCTGTGGTTGTCTTCAGTCTAGGTTCCAGACTTTTGTGGTACTCTAGGAGACTCCCCGTTGCAGGTCTTAGGTGGTCTTCACTGTTTTGTTGGTTTCTGTTGTCTCTTCTCCAAGTGGGGCTGGTGGCTAATGCTTTCTCCACCTTACCACTGGGAAAAGAACCCTGAGCTCAAGTAAGGTGGCCAGCTTTTCATATACACACACACACATATATAAATATAGCATATGTATGTATGTTATATATATACATGATATGTAGCTATGGTGTGTATTTATAGTTACATATGTTATATATGCAAATAAGCACTAGATGTATTATGTAGGTGTACATTGTATATAAATATATGATATGTATATAAAGTAAATGTATAATCACTATATAGATATGTATATACGTAAGTATATGCATAAGTATATACATATGTTATTACTTTATTATAAAGATATGAAAATAGGTATTTATTTGAAATCATTTATTATTCTGTACTATTTACTTTTCTGCTACATAAATACTATTACTTAAACAAACAAACTAGGACTGGCTGACAGTGACAACTGTAACAGTGTAGTATAATAGCTAACAGCAGTAATTAATAGTAGGACTACGTAAACACATATACGTAAAACATAACATTTTTAACAGTGTTCCTTTTGTCAATGACACAGCAGTTCACTGTGGCGTGGGCTTCTCCTCAGATAGCTGATGTCCTACGCTAGGTTAGGAGGCACTGGGGACAGAGCAAGTGACGAGGGTGGGCCATGTGCCAGCTTCTCCTGCCACTCCCAGACTCTCAGTTTACCTCTGTCATCTTTGGAGAACGGAGTTCTCCCCAAAGTGCTTCCTCACGTGAATACACTGAGGACACAGTTTGCACTGAAGCTGCCTCTCAGGCTTAGAGGCTTAGAGGAAGAGTAGAGAAGCAGCTTGTTCGTTTAACCTAGAGTTTCCCTAAGATGGCGTGTGATAAATAGAACCTTTTCTGTTCCTTCGGCACTTACTACTAAACAGCTAGCAGGTGCCACCAGATTTGTTCCTCTTTAGGCCTCTGGAAGATTATCTGATGTGTCTGTAGCCTGGGTTGCTTTTCCCAGATATCTGTAAGGATCTACCTTCATTTCCTTCTGTTCACACTCAAATGACACCCTGAGTAAGCCCACATTCTATCACTCATCCCTGTTTTTTATTCCTGAGCCTGTATCATCCCCTAACATACTCTGTGCTGTACTATACCTGACTTACTGAGCTATTTCCTGTCCATCTCACGAGGAGACCAGAGCTCCTGTGGGTGGGCATTCTGACTGGCGGGCTCAGGGATGCATCCCCAGGCCTAGCGCGGGGCCTGGCCCAGAGTGGCAACTCACGGAAGGGAGTCAGCTGGAGAAGGTCAAGTCTCTGAGGAGCCTTGGGAAGGGACAGGGCACAGGTGATGGGAAGACTCTCACTAAGCCTTTCAGGTTTTCCCCTCGGGCTAGGACTCCTAACGTGACTTTGGGTTCTCTCTACCCCACGTTCATTTAGCAAACATTAAGCACCTACACCCAATGCACACCTGACGATTAACTAGGCAGCGGCGACACACTAGTGGGAAAAAGTGTCTGTCCTCAGGGAGGGTGCCTCTTGAGGGGCACAGGTGAAGGACAGCGAGGGGACAGAGGAGCTGCAGGACAGCGCAGAGGAGCTGCAGCTTTGTCACTGGGCAAATGTCTGCTTGTCATGTTTTCTCTTTCCCCTAAACAAAAATGTGAGAAAAAGCAACCCAGTTCCTGGGAGAAGAAAGTGAAAAGGAAATAAATGCTAAAGAAAAGAAGATGCTTTACATTTCTGTTTTGTTGGAAACCTGCCTTCTTATCTGCTGCTGTGTATAGAATTTCAAATCCCCCTGAACAGACCCCTCCAAATCACTAGAATTTTAATTTAAAAATAACCATAGTATAATTTGAACCCTTAGAACAGTTGCCTGGAATAAGTTTTTTAAGAAATCCAACATGTGCATGCATATGAACACATAATCATGTAAGTGTAGAAAGCACAAAAAAAACATTTCAACTATTAGACTGGATTTAAAAGGCATCAGGTGGTGAATTAAATGCTGAAAATAAAACTTTAGGAAGTCAACATGCAGTTCAGATTTCAATTCACTGATTCCTTAAGCTGAAGAACTCTCAGCAGATGGAAGCAAACCCATCAATTCAGAGCCAGGGGCCTGTAGGGGCGCGGGTTAGGTCTATGTCAGATGCGGTACCCTGAGACGCTCTGAGAAACCTGAAATATGGACAAAACACATCAAGCCTTTGTCCAGACCAGGTGGAGTCATGTTCCTGCCGCCACAGACAGACAGGAGCCCTTATTCCTCAGCCACGTGCAACTGTCAGTCCCCTAGGAGAAAACGGGAAAAGCCTTCAGTGAAATACCCACAGGCTCCTGAGGTTCATGAAATATTTCACCATTTACCATAAGAAATGCTCAGTAGTTCAAGTCCTTAAAATGGTCTGGAACTCAACAGAGGAAAGTGACGTGGCTGAAACCTGTCGAGCGCCTGCCTGCCAGAAGCTGAGCTTGCGATGCACAAAAATAACTCACCTGGCTGCTGTTCTCCATCTTCATAAAAAAAACGGGAAACCACCAGAAAAGATTAAGTATGCCTGGAAATCCTCGAAAGCTCCAAACATATTAATACTCATGAAAGCAAAACATGCTAACCTAAGCACTTCGGGAGGTGGCTTGATGAGAGTTCTCCCTCCTGCGTCCCCTCCTCCCAGAGGAACTTCCATATGCTATCAATGAGGAACCACCGCAGTTTAATTCTGTTGAGGGGGAGCATGCATTCACGCATGGCTTGCCTTTTCTTTCCTCCCCTGCTCAGCAGCATTCTCGGAGACTGGGATGGCGGACCCACAGCTGGGAGGTCAGAGTGCACACACGGGAATGCCCACGGGGAGGTGGTGCTGCGCCAGAGCTTCTGTGGAGACAGTCGGCCAGGAGGGCACCTCATATCCTGTCCTGTCACCGTGAACATGTGTTTTCACAGAAAGGGTAAACGTTTGTATTTTGGCAAGGAAAGGAGGTATGTCACTCGTTGGTCTTTGGGACACATATGAGGCAGTCGAGATGAATGAAAATCAGGTCTGCCATCTTGAATTGTCCCCACGCCAACACACACACACGGGGCTGAGCATCTCACTGCCTTGGGCTATAGGACCCAGTGCACAGATGTCTTTTTCTTCCCAGGTAGGTGCACAGTGAGTGAAAAACATTGCTTATAACATCCCTTTATTCAGAAAGGTCTATGCCATGGGCTCCCCTTGCCTCGAACATGCTGTCTCTTCATTCTCCAGGAACAGGTACTAGGGAAAGAAGCGAGATGCCAATCCCAGTTCCCATTTGTAGAATGGTGGGGTCATCAATGGAGACAGGATGGGGGCAAGGTGAAGGTGATGGGAGATTCTGTTGCCATGAGGTGGGATTAGATGAAAAGTTTGGTTTGGATTCATCCATGCATTCCAAAGATGCATTTTATTCACCAAGCCTTTGCCAGGCATTGCATTAGGTAAAGGGGGTAAAGGAGTGCCCAGGATAGACAACAACTTCTTTAATAAGAGAATTTCAGATTGTGGCAAGTGCCAGGTAGGGAATAAGCAGGGGGACAGACTAACACAAAAGGTCTAGTTTACACAGAGTGGTAGGAAGGGTCCTTTGAGGAATTCTCAACGAAAGTGAAACTAAGAATCTAAGATGAGAAGTGAGCAACATGAAGACACAATATCAAGGGGGAAATGGTCTACTAAGGAAGAGCAGCAAGATCCCAGACCCTGGGAGCTGGGTGAGAAGCGCTTGTGTGTTCTACAACACAGAGTGGGAGCGGGGAGAATGGGGGCCCCAGGAGTCAAGGGGCATGGTAGGGAGGAGACAAGTCTATAGACTCAAACACAGCATTTTTTATTTTGTCATAAAAATATAATGGAAAACCATTGAAAGATTTTGAGCAGTGGAATGACACTGGGCATATCCATTTTTCCAAGATCATTTTTGGCTGCTTTATGGGAATGACACACGGGGAGTGAGCACAGTGGGCAGCCACTCGGAAACTGCGGTACAGGTCCAGATGCAAGATTTGGGGGGTGGGGCAGTCTGGCACCCTGGGAACGGACAGAGACTGCACCGTGATTCCGAACTGCCCTGTGTGTTTATCACAGCAAGTAGTCCTGAATGTTTTTCACTTCTGAGAATAAAAACCCCCAAAGGCTAGTGCTAGTAATTATGATTCTAAAATGTACCCAAAGCATTTCCAAATATCTGGCAATGGTAGCATTTCTTATCTGTTACCTAGTTAGTATCACTGAAAGTTCTCCATGAAAGTAGAGACTGGAATTTTAACACATCTAAGAATGTTCTGGAGGGCATCTGTTCAAAAGGCAGATCCCTGGGTCCACTCCCTATGCTTTGGTCTCGGGAGGTCAGCAGCGGAGCTCAGGAATCTGCTTTGTCCTGAGAACCTCCAGAGATGCAAATGTAGTGTTTTGGGGCACTCTTTGAGAAACAGTGGGTTCAAACTGGCCATCTGATCCTGCCTCTTGCCTCCTGCTGGACTAACATGGCATTATGTTTTTCATGTATCTGCTTCTACACCTGTACAGATTGCTATGCAACACAGGCAATAGTCAGGATGGTTTAGGTTGTGCTGCAGTAAAAAGCAAGCCCCACATTTTAGGTGGCTTACAAGGACAGAATTCATGCCCTGGGTTGTCCTATTCATTCCAGGTTGGGGATGGAGGGCTCTGTTCCACATTGTCCTCAGTCGGGATCCTCCTGCTGGTGCCACGCTCTGGAACTCTGCTGGCTGACAGGTTAGGGAGGGAGAAACAGAAGCTGGGCCTGGCTCAACGCCTCCTCCCAGCTGTTATGGGTGTCACTTGCATTCACGGTTCCTTGTCCAACCTAATGCTATGGGGTGTGGAAATGCAATCCTCTTGTGGGTCAGGAAGGAGAGGGAAATGGATATTGGAACCTGTGGAAATGTCTGTCCCAGGGGACACAGAGGCAGAAAAATCAGGCCTAGAAAAATGGTTCTTAAGCCCTTGAGGAATACTGGGCATTTGTGAACTGTGAAAGTCCTAAAATAATAACATTAAAATAGTAGTAATCGATTTCCAAAAATTCCAAAAACTTTCTTAGAGAAATTTCTCAATCTTTGTTAAGTACTTTGCTTACTTAAGTGCTTAACAAAGTACTGCTAGGTTGAAAAACAATGAATGTATAGTAATAGAAAATCTCCCAGTTGAAGTTTATTTAGGTATCTGATAGTTTTGAGACAGGGAACTGCTCAGGAAAAGAGAGCATATGTTTTCAAGTCGCTCCCACTTCACGTGAAGGCACAGTTCCCCAGCTCCCTGACCAGGCACTCAGGGAGGGCTGCGGAGGGCCAGTCTTCTCTGCTCTGGCCCCGTCTGCCAGTCAGCCTGCTCTACCGTGCTGACTGACTCCCGTCACCTCATTTCTTTGCATGTTTTGTCCCCTGTAAAATTTGATGGAGAGGGACAGTTGATCACTAATATCCCTCTCAGAACAACCTGGAAGCTTCAGTCCTGATGTGATCAAGTAGGATGAACAGTTTTGAGTCACTCACTGGAGAGAAGAATTATAAACCAGTACACACACTAGTGTTTTCAGTTTCTGAAAAACATTCTGCAATACACCCTACTGCAGAGGAGCCAACATGGCCCCCATCGTACTGGGTGCTGACATTTCAGAAAGAATGAGTCTGAAGAGGTGCCTTATTACTTTTTTCCACTTATTGGACATGTGCCTTTGGGAAGTTGCTTACTCCTAAGATCCCTCATGGGCAAATGGATTCTAATTTATTTTGAAGGTTCTCATGGCAATAAAATGAGATGATGTGACAACTTAGCATCACATCTAATATGTACTGGTAGTTGTTTCATGAATGTGGAATGAATGAAATGCTCCATGATGAAAACTGTATCATTATTATTATTCTCATAACTTTTTACATTGGTGTGCACCTGGGTACTTTCAATTCTGTTAGCTTCTGACAACCTAAAAAGTTTTTGGAGATTCCTTCCATTGAGGGAAGAATCTTTTTATAGACTTCATTTCTTTCCTCAACTAAACCTCTCTCAAGCAGCTGATGGGCAAAGTATAATTCAGCAAACTGTTTGGGCCCCATCAGGCCTTGCCTGCCATCCCACTTGCCATGACAATATGAACGCAGTCTTCTCTAAATTTTTATATGCTCACACTTCAACCTAATGTTCAAAAACAGCTCTCAGTGCTGTCAGAAAGCCCCAAGGCCAAGGGCACACACAGAGCAAACAGCTTTGCTCCCATTTTTACAGAGGAGACAATGGAAGCAAACTCTGAGGAAGGTGGGGCTCAGTTGTTGGAGGCAGGGGTTCCAAAGGGCTGCAGAGGCCCATGTCCGGCTGGCTTTTCCTTCTGCTGGGTCTCTGCCAAAGCAAGGGTGCATGAGCTGAACATGTGAGAGAAACCCTTCATGAAGGTAACTTGTTCAGAGTCAAACATGCAGCCTCCAAGCCTGTGGTCCTTTTAGCATAGCTCTTGGATGGCACTACAATAGCCAATAGAACTCACAGTCATCATACAGGGTGAGGGGGACGAGGCAGGTTTGACATTTTGAAAGTGGTGCTATCTTTCCTGAGTTAAGAATCTATTCAGTTCTTCTGGAGCACCGTTAACTTTTGCATTCTTTCTCCAGTGCATGTTCTGGTCTGAACACACCATGAAGGTCTTCAAGGCTGGGGGAACGGAGTGATGCTGACTCACCGAATTGTCAAAATGTGTTTTCTAACTACTGAACTGTGGCCAGACATTTTTCTCTACTGTTTGCCTTTCTAAAAGTCCTTGATCAAAATAGGCAGGATGTGGCTTTGAAACACAGCACTTTCAAAACTGAAAGAATGCAATTCTAACAGCCTTGTCTCTTTGAACCCAACTAAACCTCTCTAATGGGCTGTGTGTTACTCCTAATAGACAGCTGAAATCTTTCTCTAAATTGTATTGGTTACCATTTAGGTAAGAGTGAAACTGCTGAAATTCTGACCGTTTGAGACATGTTTATATTTATGCAGGCAGCAAACAAAAGATGAATTCAGGGGCATGTCTGTTTTCGAGTACAATGCTCAGTCTGCCTCTCCTTGTCTTGCGCTGGATTGCAGGGAGGGCAGAGCTGGACTCAGACTTCGGTCAAGTACATTCCGTCACTTGCTTTCTCTGGGATCTCAGTTAAGGGGCTTCATCTCCTTGGAATCGAGGTTCTTAACCTCCAACATGGGACTATAGCCACCACCTTGGGTTCATTGTGATAATATGTATAGTGTAATAGCATAGGACTTAAATATGATAGGTTAAAAAAATCCATGCCACACTTACTAAGTGTTGACTATATACTGTTGGCTGCATGATATGCACTGCCCAACTCTGAGACCATAGTTTATATCACAATTGTCTGATATCTGTATATTTACTAGGACAGTTTTTTTTTTCTCCTGGCAGAAAATAAAATGTTTTGAGGAAGGTACACTTTTTAAAAATTCTCACAAAGGCACCAGTTAGGCTAGGTAGCTTAAAGGGAAAGGGCAACATAGAAACTCAAACTAATCTCACTAGTTGGTAGTTGTGTTGAATCTTGAAAGAGCAAGAGCCTGCAAGGTCAAGGAGTGAGAAGAAAGCAATTCTCACAGAATGAAAAGCTATTGAACCTCAGCAGTAGTGGTGATTTCAAAACATATCTATAAAACCTTTGATATTCTTTCCTTTAAAGGATGATGTCTAACCCTCCTCTGCATGAGTTGGGGCTCATTTAATGAATGACTCAGGGCTGTCCAACTTGTGGTCCGCTGACAGCATGCTCAGCACAGTCCAGGATGGCTGTGAATGTGTCCCAAAAGAAAACTGTAAATTTACTTAAAACATGATGAGATTTTTTTGTGTGTGTGATTTTGTGTCACGATATATTTAATGTGTGGCCCAAGACAACTCTTCTTCCAGTGTGGCTCAGAGGCCCCCAAAAGGTTGGTCACCCCTGTATGAACTGAATGTGATGGGTGGGTTGCTTTAGAACACTGGACCACAAAAGGCAGTGCGACTTGCGCCTTGCTTTCTCTTGGGTCACTCTCTCCAGGGGAAGCCAGATGCCATGTTGTAAGGACTCTTGCCAATACCAAGCGAGCGCTTTGGGAATTAGATTCTCCAGCCCTGGCCAAGCCTTTGGATGACCAGCCCTGGCTGATGTTTCGTCTGCAGCTGAATGAAAACACCCTGAGCCAGAATTATTTGGCTAAGCCACTCCAGGATTCCTGAACCACAGAAACTGAGATAATAAATATTTATTGTCTTAAGTTGTTGAATTTTAAGGTAATGTGTTGCCCAGCAATAAATCATCAGTGCAGTGATAAGAAGCTCCCAATGGAAACTTCCTCAGTTGGAGCCTGGCATGTAGGATGGGCAGCTGAAGGGGACAGAGAAGATGAAATCTGTAAGGTAGAGGCCCAACATTCTTCGTTAAGAAGTTAGGATTTATACTATCAGCAAAATATTCAAGCTGGAGGTTGTCTTTTACATAGAGGACACTTTTACAGAGTTTTTACACAATCAGTGGTGATTGTGGTATCTTTGTCATGACAGGGGATGGGAAGAGCCTGGTGGAGGGAGGGGGGACTTCCGGCCAGGAAGTTGTAGGAGCAGTAGGTCAGGTGAGAGAAGACGAGAGTTAGAACTAAGACAACAGCAGAAGAGGTGGATATGGGAGGGCTCTCCTATAATTTGGTGGTTTTCAGAAAGTAACGACCAGTTTTCAGGTCTATCTAGTGCAATCATGCTTCACTCTGCACTGTGTAGGGAAAAAGTGTATTCTTACCAACATCACACACACACACACACACACACACACACACACACGAGATACTTCCATGCACTAACAGAGTGAGAATTTTGCTAAAAAGAACTCACAATTAGGAAACATCTCCCTCTGAGGATTTACTAAGCATTTGAATTAGTCCTTTATAGAAACTCTAATTTCAAGAACAAAAAGAAAATGAGTTCCCACTTTCTTCAAAGTGAAGCAAAAAAGCCTCATTTGTCCATTGTACAAATAAGGCCACAGAATATTAGACTCAATTATAGTGGGATGATTTATAGACCCATTGAAATCTAATTTAATGTGATTTTGAAATGTTGGAACATTCAGTAGAATCTATGAGTAAAACAACATAGGGCAGTGGTATTAAATTAGCAAAGAAGTGCTCATCCATCTCCCAAACTGGTTTCCTTAGAAAAAGAATATCTATTTTTGGATTTCAATAGCCCCAGAAAGAGATGGATTATATAAGTACTAAGACTTGAATACAGGGTCCAGCACAAATAATGCCCTTTTTAAATTACAAAATCATCAGCATGTAATTCTGTAACATGACAATATCACACTCAAGCACACCATATGACATTTTAGGTGACATGTTCAAATTGAAACTATACATTATTACACCCATTTTATGACCCTACCAACCACACTTAAGCAGGCCTTACTCCTGCCAGACCCTGTATTTTGAATGGCCACATTTCCATCCCAGTGCTGAGGGAAGAAAATGCGTGTTGGTGTGTTTTTTCATCCCATTATCTTCAATGCACTGTCCAATCACCACTCAACCACATTTCAAAATGTTTCTTCTGGGAAGTAGAGTTCTAGCTGAACTGAAGATTAATCAGAGAACCAGGAAGAATTCAGAACCAGTAGAGTCAAGGCACCAAATTTCATTTTCAGAAGAAAAATGTTTATGAACAGTAAGTAATAGCTGGGAGTCGCATTGCTTGTTTCTGAAAACGTCTTTTTAAATAATGCTTTATTTTACATTTACATATTACTGAATATAAGGAATTTTGAAGAAATATTAACCTTCAAATAACTTGATTCAATAAATACTTGTTGAATACTAATTGTCCTAGTAGGAGATATTTCTCTTAAAATAAATGTGACAATCCAAGTCCCCTGAGGCAGAGACTATGTTGCTGACCACGAGCATCCCCCATCTGTTGTGAGGCCTGGGAAAGGAGTGACTCCACAAATGACACGTTGAAAGGAGAATAAATGGCGGAGTGACAGATGCATGAATACGTGTCATGTTAATGATGTTGAGTGGGTGTAAGAACAAGGCTGTAAATTTCCAAGGTATGTCTCCATTGTAAGAACCCAAACATATTTACAACTGAAGAGTCTAGTGGAAGATGTGAAAGACTTTGATGTTTAGGATAAAAATAACCAAGGTGTGAATTAAGAAGAGAAAGCCTATTTAAGGAACCTTGAGGCAACTATTTTAGCAAAAGCACATTGCTGTAGCTACAATTAAGAGCACTGCGGTTCAAAATAGTTGTGATATAGTGAAAATAACAATGAAACAATGTTTCCTCAAGACTATTAAAAATTTGCTTCTGGCTCATATTCCAAAGTTAAACTTTTGTGGAGGGAGCAAAGGAAAAGTAGAAAGAGAAACCACCACCATTAGTGCCTGCACCAGGGCTATTTATTAGCATAACTTTTTCTTTTTTTTCTTCAAGATTCCATAACAACTGAAGTATGTACAAAGTCTTACAGCATTTACACAATAAAAAGTTTCTTATGAGCTGACAAAGTCTGTGGTAGTGCTCCCGAACTTCAGAGCATAACTACAAGAGCAGTGAAGTAGGCCGCTGCACATGTCCCTCTCTGCTACCACACCACAGCTGTCAGCTGGTTGACAGCCAACTGGAAGACAGGTTATTGGGGAAAAAAGGGAACAAGTCGATATGCAGCACTAGACACCATGGAGTGGGGGGAGCTACATAGCATTGTGTTTCTACAGTTTCATAGGGCTGTAACCAAAGTCCACAGCTTGAGAGAATAACATATGCAAGACAACACAATCACACTGCTCAGTTATGGTTCAGCTACCAAAGGTGTGCACTGTTGAAGAGGAGGCTCTATACACTGATATGGCTGGTATTTCCATTTGTGTTCATGTCTTCAGAAAGTGCAAACCTGCACAAACCCCACTTCCCTCTTCCAGATAAAACAACAATGGAAGGGAAGTAGGGAATCAGCATGGAATTAGTTATTGAGCAAAAAAAAAACCAAAAAAAACCCAAACCTCCCCAAAATTTAAGACATCAAGTAACAGGTTTAGAGAGGTCATTCCTGTCAAAAGATTAATAGTAGAAATTTCTGAATGAACCCAAATCAGAAAAACATCAACAATACCCCGGATATTCAACCTCCCAGATCTAATCACCTTCACTGTATCTGACTGTCTTTTCTTGGGGTCAGTATTACACAGAACCACTGATATTTATTTACACACTGAATAGGAGACAGAATGTAGCATTGTTGCCCAATCATTACTTTAAGCAAGTGGCAAGAGAATTGCAACATGTACGTGATTAACATCAGGCTTACCACTTTCTTCCTCAGAAAACCCAGCCTGGTTCTATCTTAGGTCAGTCACTCTCTCTGCTTGATAGCAGATCCCGTTTATTTCCCCATTGTTTTGGTCTCACATGTAGGCAAATTGGCTTTTTATTTCAAAAAGATTCTACTCTCAATTTAAAAGCCAGTTGATAAAACTTTTAATTAAGACACAATAGCGTGGGATAGAAAACACAAGAACCACATAAATATTGAAGAAGTTGTATACCGTTTTCGTGTAAACAGTTTAGCTTGAGATCAAAGCCCTAATCAGATTCTGGCTGGAAACGTTTGGCAGAGGACCGTGTGTTCAGCCAGGCTCTGCAGCCACGGTTGACGTGGACGCCAGGTCAGTCCCCATGTTGACAGGCATGCAACTTGAAAACATTGCACAACAAGCAACACAAAGAGAGTGGAGAAGCTCACAACACTTCAAGGAGACCTCACAACCTTCACAACTGCGGATGCACAGACAGAGACCCACCCCTCCCTCCTTCGCACGCACTTGCTCTTACACGTGGGAGACCTTCTGTGACTCTCTAGCTTGTTTGATGCTATATAACCACTTGATGATCCTAGCATTTCTTTCGATGGCAGAAATGCCATATGGCACCCGGTCATTGGCACTGTCATCATTTCTAAGGTCACTGTTACTGTCCTGAGACTGTTCACAGTCTGAGCTGATCATGCTTGCACTGCGGAAGTTGAGGGATATGATGTCGGAATTAGCCCTTGCAAAGTTTTCCATGCCAAGGTTTTCCAGCTCTTCTGGGTCCAGTCCGCAGTAGTTGAAGAACCTCTCCACGTCTGCGTCCACCCGGAAATACCTGTCACTCAAGTCCGACTTCGACCGCTGCAGGGAGGGCCTTCGGCTGACTCCACAAGCAGGTTCCACCGGGTCAGCTTCGGGGGACTTCATGGTGGCGAGGGCGGCCACCTTGGGTTTGGGAGGCAGCGGAGGGGCGGAGCTACTGCAGGGGATCGCTTTTAGGGGCTTCACACTGGTCACTTTGCGGATGTCGGAGGAGCTGTGGGAGACGTGGAGGAAGGACTCTGCCGTCTGCTCCAGCAGCCTCCTGCCCACGTGGGAACTGCTCTCCTGCGGGCTCCCGCGGCCCTGCGTCGGGTAGACTTTCAGGGACTCAGCGAAGGAGTGCCGGTGCAGGTCTGTGGTGTCTGGCCTGTGAGGGGGCCAGTTTCGCGAGCTGTGCTTGTGGCCCGAGCCCGAGCTGGAGCCTTCCGAGCTGTTGATGATGTTCTTCAGGATCTCGAGCTTCAGGGTCTCCCTCTGCACTCCGCTCTCGGTCTTGGCGTTGGGCCCGAACACTTTGAGCGTGGGGCTGCCCAGTGCGCGCTTGGCACCCGGGCACACTGGGGGCTTGGCCAGCACCGCAGGCTTCACTGGCTCCTGCTTTGCGTTGATGACCTCCTGGCTCTTGACATACTTGGCCTTGTCCGCTTCCAGTCTCTCCACAGCGCTGAGTCTTTTGGGGTTGGGCTCAGCCTGCCTGCGAAAGTAGTCGGGCCCTTTGTTGAGGATGCGCAGGGGCACTGCGGAGGTGAAGGTGCCCGCGGGGCTGACCGGTTTCACCATGCTACCTGTCTGTAGGGTCTCCGTGGGCATGGTGGGTGGTCTCTCCCCGGCGGCCGTGTTGGATTTTCTTCTGGGCGCCTCCGGATGCGCTGAATAGACACATGTACACGGAGCACAAAGGGCAGCAGACGGACCCTGGAACCTCAGTGTCAGCAGCGGCAGTAGGAGCAGCGCCTCATCTCACAGCCCATTAACCGCCGCCTTGTCTTTAAGTCACGTTCCCCCTTTCAGGCAGCCCCCGTACAAAAAGGCCACAAGCCACAAGTTCCTCGAATCTGCTCCGCCTCCTCCTTTCTTCTCCCCGAGGATGTGGGAGTCTCCTCTAGGTCTTTGTGTTCAACTGCAGGCAGAGCTGAAACACAAAAAAGCCAACCACGGGTTAGGATGGGCGAGTGACATCACGGCTGTAGCAACCTAGAAACCCGTGGCGCCACCACCGCCTCCACCTCGGCCGGACCACAGCGCTCCCCCCAGGCGCCCGGGCCTTTCAGGGAGGGATCCCAGTTCCCAGAACGCGAGGCTGGGCTGGGAGTCCGAGCCTGCGCCTCGCGAGCCGCTGGCAGAGGCTGGAGTCTGGGAGAAAGGGGCTGACATTACCCACGCGTGAACTCTTCCAGCTGCCTCCCCATTGGTGGGAACCGCCTCTGATCACACCCAGTCGGCCTCACTATTGTCAAAACCCAGGAAATGCTAGATGAATGTAGAAATGCGGGTTTAGCAAAGCGCAGTTCCCAGTTCATTAAATGCTGCTGGGTTCCTAAGAATCCCTACCTGCTTTAGGCTGCAACATCGCTTAAGTTTTGTCTGTTTTGAAATGAAGCAAAACTTTTGATTTCTTACTACCCATCTCTCAATTAACACTTGAAACAAGCACTTAACTCTTCAACAACTAAAGCAATGGACAGAAATGGGATCAACAGTGAAGAGGACAAATTTTTAGTAATCAATATGTTTGAGTTATCTTATTTTTGCCAGTCAATAATTTAAAAACACTTCCTCCTGGAAACAAAGAATGCTTATGAAGTTCATCCTACTGCAAGCTTATTTTTTAATTAAAAAAGCTAGAAATATTTCTAGATTAAGTGTAGAAGTAGACAATTTGATTTGAAATGCTCCATCGTTTTTCACATTTAATGAGCAGAAATCAAAAGTTAGTTTTGTGGTATTTTCCCAACCCTGCTAGAAAACAAAGAACAAAATCTTAAGATATCAATCATACCTAAAATATTACTGTATAGAGAACTTGCATAATAGTTAAGCATTCATGGGACTAAGTCATGGCTTTCTGAGCTTGCCTACTCCCACCCCCAACCTAAACCAATATAATGAAACACTTATCAATCTTCCAATGTGGATCTGTAGGGAGTTTTTCTACTGCAAAACAATAAAGCATTTATCTCTGCAGCCCTGGACCAGCTCCTCCGCTCGTCTGTTACCGCTGGCAGAAAACACCTATGAGGCCATCAGCTTCTGAAAGTAACTGGTAAAGACCTTTCTAGCATTTTTGGTTATAATTAGGAATACTGAATAATGTAGTCAACTAATATGTCAAATAACTAATTTATAAAACAAGTAGTAATATTACTATAAAATCATCTGCTCTCATGGTAAAAAATGAAGTGTCTATTAATAACAACTGGGGGGTGATATTTCTCCTTAATAGCTTTTGAAATTCTTAATCTCTATATACACCCAATTGCCATGTTTCGTCAGAGACAATTTTGGTACTCTGCAAAAGGATTTGTTCTAATAAAAATACTTTCCTGTGCAAGATCTGAGAAACCTCAAGGCAATTTCTACATAATGATTTCCTTAATTGTGTGGTTCTATTATAATACTTCAATTTAGTTTAAAAAACCACCTCCTTTTATGAAGATTAAGTGAGATTGTTTCTTTGAACACATTTTGAAAGAAACGCCAGAAAAGAAGTGACAGTTACTCTGCAGGGCCTCTGGATCTGTCCATCCACCACCCTGGGTCCACCTCACTGGGAAGATGAGCCGGGCCCCCCTCCACTAAGGGAGCTCACAGATAGAACAGCAGAATCTGGGCTCAGAGACAAACCCTTTGCATCACACCAAGGGTGCTTGAGAGAAGTTTGCTCCCAGGACAGGCCGTGTTTCCTACAGCAGAGCAGCTGTGGCCTCTTCACTGATGACCTCTGCAACTTCCAAAATTCATCAAGGGAGAGGACGGTTTCAGAATGTTCAGGGACAGAGTGAGAGATAGGACTGACATCCGCACCCATCAGCTTTCTGCCTAAGGACCACAGCAAACTGGGAGGTGGCCTAACAGGCAACAGGAGACAGAGCTTATACCTCTTCTTCTGGGGCCTTTTCCCTTCCTCTATGAGTGACATGAGATGCCTGGATGAGATTCCTACCCCTTCTCCATCTAAAATCACATGGTTCTGAGGAGCTAACACCAAGTGAGTTACTTCTAATTTCTCCTGGGAATATTGGCCCGTGACTGAACTTTTGTACAGTTACTGCAATTGCTGTTCTTAGGAAAATGTTCTTTGAGTGATGAGCTATAGTTAACATATAACGTCCACTGGCATCAAAGCTCATAATGGCCTGTCTTCTAATTCTATCATATAACCAGAAGCCTGAAATGTCCACTACTGACCTGACCGTTAAGGCAAGCGTTGGTACCATTTAGAACACTGTATAAAAATCATTACTCTCACCCCGGCCAGGTTGCTCAGTTGGTTGGTTCACTGCCCCACGCACCAATGGTTGTGGGTTCAATGCCCGGCTGGGGCACGTACAGGATGTAACTGATCAATATCTTTCTCTCTCTCTTAAAATCAGTAAATATATCCTTGGGTGACGATTTTTAAAAAATCATTACTCTGAACTTACGAGACTGGGAAATATCTATTTTATAGGAAGTGTCTTTTAGAATGCCCATTGGCTTCCTTTCATTCTCTCTTCATGGAAAAGAAGGCACGGACATGGGCAAACAGAGGCAGACACCTTCAGGTTGACCCCTCTAGGCACTCCACACCACCCAACCTCAGGAAGCAGTTGTGATACATAAAGCCGGTGTGAAAGAATAGGATTATGTGAGAAAAACTAATTATCTGTACATACACTTCAGTTTTGTTTCTCTCCCTCCCCCTACCCTCTGCCATTCTCAATTTCCCTAATAATTTCAACACACTGATGATGTTTAGAAATAACCAGATCAGAGTTTAAAAGTTTTAGTTAGAATTCTTTGAAGAGAAAAAAATAAAGCATCTTATTGGAAGAATCAAAAGCCATAGAACAAGCTGCAAGAATGGACTGCATGATACAGGATAATAAGGCACAATCTAAGTTTACACCTGTTTTAGCCAACAAACTAAAGCTACTTCAAACACACCGAAGGCGGCCTTGGCTGCTTCTCCTCTTAATTCTTACATAATCCTTGGCTCCTGTTCTTTGACTCTGTGATGTTTAAGCAGTGTTGGCTGGGACAGAGCTGTGTAGTCCTAGAGTTTTGTATGAGGTAGACCAGGTACATTTGAGAAGGCCATTCAAGTAGTTGATGACACACCTGGAAACTGGACCTATGTTTCGATGTCGTCAATGTGATAACAATGAACAGTGTTCACAGAACGCTGTGGCACAGGACGCCGTGCTGACGCAGCCCTGCCGCAGGGCCCCTCTGGGGCGGCCAGGACCTGCCAGGAACACACCAGGGGTCGGGTCTTCTATTTCCTCCCCATCTTGTTTCAGGGAAGGAAAGTGAGTGTCAGCCACGTAGGGTTTTGTAAACAAAAGTTTTACACAGCCCAGCTTGACCCCTGACTTGTGGCTAAGGAAAGAGAACACAGCCTGAGGGAGAGAGAAACTTCTGTTCATGAACCATTTTGGCAACATTCTACCTCATTTAGTATCAATTTGAAAATTTCATGGAAGGATAAAAAGGATTGGAGAATAAAACTTGGCTGAGCTGAGGTACAAAATGACCCACCAAATCAGGGCAGACATGAACTTGACAGCAACCTGGCCTGGGGGGTGACTGCAGGGCAGAGTCCTGCCTGCTCTCTCCCTGCCTGAACCCTGGCCATAGGGGTCACATTATCTGTGTGGGAGTCCTGGTCTGTGTGAGGAGGGCTGCCATGGCACAGAGCCAGCTAGGCACAGAGGACACAGCCATGAAGAAATGGTGATGCCCATTCACCCTGGTGGCACTTGTATACCCTCAGGGAACTCCTTCAGACATAGAAACTGTTTCAGCAGCTTTGGGGTGGGGCCCTAGATTCTGCCTTTCTCAGATGCCTAGGAAGCTGGCCCAGCCTCTAAGGGGCAAACGGAAAGGGAAGGAGACTCAGTCCTGAGCATCTAATACTAATGAGAGTTAGACTCGAAATGCCTCTGGCACAGAGGAAAGAGCCAAACTTTGTTGTCTCTTAAATGAATAAGAGTCTGGGGCTTTGGGGGCACAAAAATAGCAATCCCAGAGAATTTGAAACTTTTTAAACCAAAGTAGCCTAAATCTTTCTAACCTCAAACCAGCCAGCTGCTCAGAGGGACAGTTAGGTCTAAGACCAGGAGCCTCGGCAGATGTGTGATGTGGGGGAGACCCAGCAGGCTGGCTCCGGGAACCTTTGCAACCTTGGAGGCAGTTGGAAATAGAAAATGAGCCTCAATATACACGGTTTATACTCAGGGTGGTCACTCATAAATTATATTAATGTCTAATCATTGTTTTACTCCTGAAATGAATATAATATTGTATGTTGACAGTGACTGAAAAATAAAAAATCCTGATTTTATTGAAAAATGCATTCAGAGGTCCAAATATTTTTCATAAATATCTATAGCTTGCATTCTGGTGTTCATATACTAGCACTTTTTAATAATGTAATTATTCTTAATTAACAATTTATCATTTTAATGTTTCCTGTTGTTTTAAAACTAGAGTTTAATATGAGATATTTGTCTTGATAACTTTATACATCAAGTTTCAATTAAACTTTAATGTCTACTGTATATGTATATATATGAAGAAACAATGCCCTTTGATTTATTCTCCTGTGTCCCAAATTCAATTCTTTTTCCTCGACAACTGGATAAAGTGGCCAAATATTATCCATCTAAAAAAACCGCTTAAAGACGGCGTTCTTCCAACCCAGGCGGTACACACTTGAGTGCCTGTGAGGTCCGCAGACAGCGGGTAACTGCGGCCTCCAGCTAGGGGCTGCCGGGGCAACGGGCGTCGCCATTGAAACAGCAAATTCAGACCTCTGCTCAGCCTCTCCTGATTTTAAAATTCACTATCATAAACCACTGCAGGCGAATTGCTCCCAGTAAGTAAAAAAGAAAAACACACTTAACGCCTAATTCGTATTTAAATGTTAGGTGGGAAGAAAGCGCAGGAACTAGAGCGAGGACCCCGAGGACCCTGTGACTGAACACACCCCAGCTTCCTCCGCAGGAGTTTGTTCAGTGAGTGAAAACTGGTCATTGGTCGGGTGTGTCATGGCAGGGAACTCACTCAACTCCAGGTCAACTAACGCCTCAGTGTCTGGGCCTTACCTATGAAAATGAATGTGTTGAATTTGGTGAACTTGAAAATATCTTAAGCTCCAACATTCTTGGAGGTAAAGAGCAAAAGAAGCAATTTACCTTTGAGGTTATAAGAAATCTCAAAAAAGTGATGTTCCAATTTCTTCCATGTCCAATCACAAAACTGCAATAGGAGTAAAACTGTCCCAGTTGCTTTTTGTTTTTTTGCTAAAGTGTTTGTACTTACTGACTTCATTCGAAGGTTCCAGCTTGCCTGGGGGCCACTGTCTTAACTCTATGCTTGGTTTTTCCCATTTAAGAACAGAGAAGCATCCTGGTCATTGAAGTAAAAATGCACAGTTTCCTAGGACAACATTAACTTTTCAATTCTTTACAAATGTAGGAGAAATGCACTCAAAATATAAGAGTGCTTATTGAATTATGTACTGTGTTCAATTGATTAGTACAGATTGAGCAGTTACGTGTAAGGGACTCATGGCAATTTTTAAAAAAGGGTTCAAAATATGTCTGATGAATATTAATTGAGGAACGGTGGTGAAAACTGCAGTAGGGCCATCACAAAGGATGTCCCGAACACCACTTCTCAGTAGGTCCATGATCACAGCAGGTCTCGACAGGGTCATGGTACATTCAAGACAATCAAAAGATGCCGACTGCTGGCACGGAGTGTTAGGGGGAGAGCAGGGAGAACCCTATGGGGGGTGAGAAAAGGGGTAGATGGACTTTGGTTTCTATACAGAGTAATGGGGAAACATTACAGGGTAATGAAGCATCAGTGACATGGCCAGATTTGCCTTTTTAAGAAATCCTCCTGGCTACAGAGAGAGGGGAATATGAGCAGCAGGTGACCAGTAGCTGCCGAGAGGCCGGAGGTGTCAGCCAGGCTCTGAGTGGCTGCCCATTCTGACACTGCCTTTGGGTTTCAGTCCTAACTCTGCATCTTAACTGCTAAGTAGCCTTGTGCAGGTTACTCCACCTTCCTGTGCCTCAGGTTTCCCATCTCTAAAATGGTGCTAGTAATCATACCTATCTCTTTAGGGAATTTAAGAAAGTAAAGTAAAGGCATAAAGACACTTTTCACTCATGTCGCCCTTATCAGAAGGGTGTCTTTGGCGATGGAGACCAGTGTAGATAATTTCAAGAGGTCCTGTGAGCCCAACTTGGAGACAGACTGAATGTGACGGTGAGGAGGCCAAGTCTGGCTGCTGAGAAGTGGCTTGTGGGGAAGCGCACACTCTCATCCAATCCTCTGTCCCATCCTCCTCTGCACCCCGGGCTCACGCCAAACTGTGCATGGCCGCCCCTCCCAGCCAGCTGTGCGCATCCACACTTCTACCCTTCCCCCCCGTGAGGCTTGTCATTTCTTCAATGTGTATCACAAAGAGTTAACAGTATTGCGGTTACCACAAAAATTCTATTTAGAAGCAAAATGTATTAATAAATAATGCTTAGTTCTATGGGTTAAAGCAGAGATGCCTTTCCATTTAGAAGACATTAACTTGTCCATTTTAATTAATATGCCATGTTGTTCAACACTTTCCCCTTTCCCTCCTTCCTTCCCAATGCAGTCACTGTTATGAATGCCTTTTATATTGTGAAAATGCTTGTAAAGAATGAAAAACTAAAGGGGAGTAACAGAAATGAAAAATTAAAGGGGGATGCAACAAAAGCATTTATCAAAGAAATACTGAATTTGAGCAGAAACTAAGAAATCAGAGAACAAATCATCTGGAAGCATTAAGTCAAAACCACCACCCTTGCATGGCCTGAACTGTCTCAGTTACTGAATGATGTGCCTCCTTCTTCGTCACTTGGTGACACCCCTGACCATCTATAATTCTGACAGCTGAACCTTCTCTATTCAGCCATCAGCTCCGAGCTGTAAATGAAATCATCTTTTTGCCAACCTAGGATCACTTTATATATTCATTGAAACCATGGGCTTTTCCTAATAACATTCAAACTTTAATTCTAGTGTTTTAGACATTTTTTTGCTTGTGCTTTCAGTTGGCTGGAGTAGGTTTTTAAATAACATTTAATAAAAAAAATCCTTTTCCTACGTTTCCATTCCTTTGCCTTAATTTTCCACATGTTAGCTAAACCATTTCCCCCTTTTTAGCAACTTCTTTTGCTCTGTTTCTTTTGACACATAAATTCTATTGGACCAGAGGATAGGAAACAAATGTTGGAATGAGTGTAGACATGCGAGAGGCCAACCCTTACCTGCTAATGACTTTATGGATATGGACCAAGGAATAATGTCTCCCCCAGGGGCTCTCATGTGCTGTGCTGAGGCACATTGGTGGAGCAGCACAAAATGTGCACAGGCATTATTGATAAATGTCTTCCATCAACTGAATATGTACTAGCAATATCCTCCAGGTGGCACTGTGAACTGAACAAGTCTGGAGGGAAGAGTGGAAGGGGATAATTTCTTACCCACAGAGTTTTCGCTGATTTCAGGTGGGTCAAGAAAGAGAGCAATGCGAATTCGAGACAACTTCGCTTAAGTTGAGTGGGAGCGGGGCCATCTCAAACTCTTTGCTTAGAACTGTGTATTGGACAGTGGCTAAGTGTGCCTACTCATCTCAAACAGGCTGAGGTTGGAGTCAGGGCCCTCTGAAAGCGCAACACTGGAAGGTGTCTTGGAGCTGAGGAACATGGAGACTGGCTTGTAGCTCAGGCCTGAGAGGTTCAAAAGCAGAGTCTGCTCTGGACTCTCCAAATACAGGATACACACGAGGGGAAGTTGGGTTTCCATGAGATGAAGAGTGAGGGTTTTCTGAGACCACGCATGTACTTGGGGGAAAGGTACTCAGGGGTTATCTTAACACAAACTCCACTCAAAGATCCCCCTGCCAAAGGAAGCCAACAGCCCTGCCCCGAGGAAAAGGTTGAGCGCTCCCCCTAGTGGTAGGAGTGATGGCTGCCCCCAGGGAACGCAAAGGTTGCCAAAGAGAGAGAACTTTCGAAATCCCTGGTACACAGGGGACACCCGATTACAGGAGTCAGACGTAAGGAGGGGAACCTTGTAGTTTTTCCTTTCACAAGCTACCCACCTTGCACACTCATACACCCACGTGGGGCCCCGAGAGGTTAGACGTGAGGCCTCATGAGTGGGAGAGGAGCTAGAGCAGGAAAAGAGGAAAAAAATTACCCAAGATTGAGTAAATTCCCTGTCCCCTCCTCCAGAGATTTCCAAGCCAACAGGGGCCTCAGCTGGGAGAGGCAGGAGCTAATTTGAACTGGAGGAGAGGTTGGAGTTTTGATCACGATGTTGGACCGAGCTCTTTCATTCCTGAAACTGATCTGAGGACTTTGAATAATTTAAGATGAACTGAAGAGGCTATAAACTGATGAAACTGAGATTTCATCCCAGGGGCATAGAGAAGTCAGCAGAGTGAATTCTTAGGGCATGGGAAAAAGAGCATACTCTCCTCCTCTTTTTCCCCTAATGATCCAGGCCAGAAAGTAAAATGGGTCCACGCAGTTTCCTCCAGGTTTTCTGTCTGTCTGCCTGTGGGCACAGTGCCCTGGCTTGGTGCAAGAGTGAGGTCCAGGTTTCAAAGGGGGTTCTCTGTGCTGGGCCAGTTACAGCTCCGAGACCCTCAGCAAGCAACTCAGGCTCCAGGTACCTGTTTCCTGATGTACAGATTGTTGACAGTAATGACTTCTACATTTCATGGGCTGACGTGAGAATCCCGTGAGGTAACACACGGAAAGTGTTCGGCGTGGAGCTCGGCACCAAGTGTGCTCAGTAAGTGGTGAGCTGTTACTCAATTTCGTCCCCGGTGTCTGCAACTTGGCACGATAGTCACCATCATTAGATTTCAAGCTTTAGGGCGACTGAATGATCTTTTGTCTTAAAATGACTCCATTACTCTCCAGTGATAGTGCACATGCTATTTCTGTCAAAGTGGACCGACGGTGCAGTTTCTGTCTAAAAGGCCACTCGAGTGACCCCATTTTATTTGGGTTACAAAGAAAATATGTGGTTGCAAATTTCAAAGCTAACACTTATGTGAGTGAAACAGGCCAGAGTAAATAATAAAGCCATTATGGAAAATGAAATCAAATCTATAAAGTTGGTTGGAGAAAAATAATCTCAGGTCAAATCTCAATACAGGATAGACTCTTGAGTATCACTCTCTAAAGCTGTTTAGAAAACTCATTTCACATGCTTCTTCATCAGTAAATCCACTGCTAAAAAAGGTTATGGGTTTCTCCTAAAATGTCTTCCTCCTATTCAAAACAATTAAAATGAAGTAGGGAATCAAACAAACACAAACATCACACACTCTGGCTCAACATTCGCCCTTAGCGGAAGGTAAACACAGTGTTGCAATAGGAGGGCCGCCCACTTGAATGAATGTGGGGAGGCCTACCTTTTACCTGAGATTACAAAAATGCATGCTGTGCATAGCCAGTGCCAAAATCATCTGGAAATCGAAGGATTTACTTGATAAAAATTACTACAAGTAATTAAAAAGCAGGACCACTAGAATTCCTAATGAAAATCCAATAGGACTGCTGGCCTTATCCAAACAAACCTAAAACGATCCCACTTTTGGCTACTTCTGCCCTCTCCTGGAGAGAGCTGTCCGTGGCTTTCTGTCACGCCAGGAGAATGTGTGAGGACATAGCTACACTCTAAATGAACATGGAATTCCAGTGACCATAGTCCTTTTCTATAAACCACTACACTTAATCACAGGTTTAGAAGACTCACGGGTTATGCGAGTCTAAGTGTTAGCTGGCTCCCCACCATGTGGTGGGCCAGGAGCACCTTCCAGCAGCAGGGACAACATCTCAGAGAACTCAAGGATCGTGAACTCCAGGGGCACTTCATGGAGTTTCTGGAGACATGGTGCTGAGAGCTCACACTCATCAACCCATCGTCCTCACAGGGACCCCTTTGAGAGGCAGTCTGGTCTACACAGCAGGAGCAAGACGATGAGTACAACACCTGTGAGTGATAACCAGACAGCCCAGCCTGGGGACCCTGCATTCAGGCCTCCCACCAACACTGATTTTAAGCATCTGCACTTTATATGTTGCTTCTTCCCGTAACTGTGTAGAGTTATACTTGGTGGCACGTGCACAGCACATACAAAAAGATGAGGGTGGCCACAGAGATAGAACATTCAGTTCTGAATATATTTTTAACTTCTAGTGGACAGCCTTGGGGCAAAGAATAAAACATACTTAAAAATAAATACTGAAGTATGTTAAAGTAAAATTGTAAAACACTTAAACTTGACAAGAAGAAAAAGTAAAGAGCATATTTTGGAGGGTGAACTATGTTTGCTGTGAATATATTAGGTAAATTGCTCTATAAATGGTTTACAAATTACCTGTTAATATAAGTATTTCTTACTAAGCATACACATGATGCTCCCAGAACCATACTAATACATTTCATAGGTTTTTAAATACAATCCCACCAATATCTCTAAAGCAAGTGTTATCCAGTCTTCACAGTTGAGGAAACTGATGTGCAAAGACACTAACTAAGAAAGTTGTCTAAGATAACCATCTGAATGGCTGTGGGCTCCACACTCCTGTCTGTATACGTGCACCTTGACCTGCCTTACGAGGTCCCACTATTCCCTCAGCTCTTAACAAGACATGTTTGATGTATTTTAAAATGTTTTCTATTTGAATATTATGGCTCAGGAACCCACACTAATTATATTTCAGTTCCTAAAATCTCCTCTTTTAGCCATTTTCTACTCAGTACCAGCCTCCCCCAGAAGGGAGAAGAGGAAAAGTAATCATTTAACTTGCTATTAAAACAAATAACCATGCAACTTGCTAACAGCTGAAATGCATAAACATTCAAGGTAGATGTTTACAAACTGGGTTCCATTAATTTAACTTTCTTGACACCGCTGACTGCAGAGGTACCAAAGTAAGCTCAACTTTGATGAAAATAACAATTATTAAAAAGAGCAATCAGGCAACATAAGACTGTGTTTTCAATCTGTCTTACTACACAGGGCAATTGGAGAGCAGAGATCACATGCTTTTTATTGCTGTTTCTACCAAAGCCCCTAGCTGTGCACATTGAGACTCTCTACTAAAATGTGCACTGAATTACTGAAAATGCTAAGCACTCAGGAGAATACCTAGCATATAGTTTTATACTGTAAAGGCTCAATGAAGAGGTCAGATGACAAACTTGGGGAGTGAAACTTGGGAACACAGCGTTCACGAATTTGCAGCAGCCCTCCAAGTGCCTCCTGTGGACAGGAGAGCATGGCGCATGTGCACACACAGAACCTGTTTATTCACAACATAAGGAATGCATTGGTGCTGAACTGTGCAAAGAACACAAATAGGGTGCAAAGAGAAATCAATACCAGGCAGAACTTTAAAGCAGAATCAGTAGGTTCACTAAAAAAAAAAAAAGTACCGCTGATCTCATTTGCCATGAACACCTGGAATTATTTTTCACCTCTTGAATAGCTCTTAGTACAGCAATTGTTAGAACAGTTTGTTCTTTGCCTCAAGTGTACTCAGAAAAGAAAAACAGTATTTTTTCATTTTCTAAGGACTCAGATGGAATTGTGAGACAAATAATAATTTTCAAAGTAAGACATGGAAGTTGACAGACACCTGTGTCTGCAGCACACATTTTAATCTTCAGCACTTAACACCTCTTACATCATTTGCAAGCTTAGAATGATACCAGGTAAGGCTTCACCACCATTTGCACTTTAAATATTATTTTTTGGGCCCATGTGGCAAGGAGCTAGGAATGACTGACAAGCTCTGCCTTGCCTGGGTCATTCCGTGCTGCCTGTGAGCTCACTGATGCTGAAAGTAGCAGGCCACCCATGTGTCCAGCTGTGTCTGGAGGCAGGCACAGTGCTAGGATGGAGAGGGAGACACCAGTCATCAGGTGAGACATCTGGGGCTGAGGTCACAGGTCCCCTCCCACCTGTTGGTCCTTGCCTGTCACCAGGACTGCTCCTCCCAGTTACATTCTCTGATATCTGCCTCCACATCCTGCTTCCCTGACCTGGAACACTCCTGGCCCTGCCCCCCTAGGCCTGGACCAGAGTCTTTCCAGCTGGAGACACTGCCCAAACACACTGGGAAGCCTTTTCTGATTTCTCATTTTACATCCAACCCTTCCTTCTCGGCACTTCCTTTATGGTCTTTATTATCAGAGAGGTGGAGACACCCCACTTGCCTCCTGGCTCCCTGCCGCTCCAGCCCTGCACCTTCTGCTGGGGGGATAAAGAGTTCGAACCCTCTCACAGGACCCATGTCTACTGTGTCCAGTTCAGGATGTGTCTTTGCCTCAGTATAAAAGAATGAACAGCTGAAACTACTGAAAAGGCTCTTTTTACTTCCCCACCTTCCTACTCTGGCTGCTCAAACAAACAAAGCTAGCTCACCTAATAGGCTTTCGAAGGATTCAGACCATTGAAGGCACAGTAAAAAGAAAAAGTAATCTGGTAAATACTTAAAATAAAAAACTACAGACATTGCTGGATGGACAAAACAAAGCTTTCATGAGATCTGAAAACTCTGTTCTCAATGTCCATTCTAGTACAATGTGCTTTTTCTACCCTATCTCTTTATGCTTTCACTTAAAAATGATACTATCTGCCTCATCTGGATTCATTTGCAAGCTTCTTATCCCTGTTTACTGAACAAAAATGACTCATCCAAAGTGAAAAAGGGAGTTAGTTTTTAGAAAGTTTTTTCTCAGTCTCTAGCATTTCTTTTGTTTAATGAGAAATGGTATTTTCTATTATTTTTAACATGAAAGAGAATAATTTTGCTTTTGGCAAAAGATGGTTGCTGATATTTTGTGCTTCATGATCTCTCAAAATTCTGGGCCCAATCACTTCAGTCTGAGAAACATAGTAGCTCCCATTTACTGGGAGCCTCCTTCTGTCAGACCTCATGCCAAATGAGGCAGACACCTTGTACTTATTCTATCAGCCTCACCCAAAAGGCATCATTTGTCGGACTTAGCAGATGGGAAAGCTAAAGCTTGAACGGTTTAAGAGATGTTCCTGAAACTAGTGAGTTGAAGGAGCTTGTTGTCAACCTCAGGTCTGTCTGTATTCTAAACCTGTGCCCTTGGACCACTCCCAACAGTCATGGATGCATCCATGGGGGCCAGGAGTGAAGACGGGCCCATTTGGAAGTAAGCCAGAAAGGAAGGGAGGAAAGAACGAGAACTCGTGCCCTCCTCACCACTGCTGGCCCACACGATGCTGGGTCCGAGGCTGCTTTCATAACAAAACCTCCTTTCTGCTGTGAGAGCAAAATCTGTGTGCCCACTGTTGGGAGATACTGGAGTTAGCAGAACTTGCTGCTCCAGAGGATAAAGCAGTGAGGGGGAATAAGATGCAGGGAGATGTTCTGAAAATTTTGTGAGAAAACACTCATAAAACATATAATAATAGGCACAATAAATCCAATCCATGGCAGTGGCAATAAAAGCTCTTTGGTAAGATTCTCTAAGGTGCTCTCAAAATTTGACTATACCCTCCTTAGTGGAAAATAATTATGCTAATATCTTGCTAAAGAAATGAGAATATCTTCTAAACAACAGAAAAATAACAATGTAGTCATCACCTGATTATATAAAAACCAGACTCTGTCTGGAAGAAGCCTGAGCCCACCGCCGGGCTTGCCTACAGAAGGGCATGGATCCTTCAGACCTCGAAGTCCCACTGAATGTGACAAAGACAACTTCCTATAATCCCTGCCCTCGAGAGAATGGACTCCAATGGGGACATCTTTAAGCACGTTTATACAGACGCAGAATCTAGACTGCAGGAAGCACCACTAGTGTTTACTGAGCATCTACTATGTACTAGGCAGTGACCAAAATGATGAATAAGATAAATAAAATATGAGTATTATAAGCATAAATGCTAAAAAGAAAAGGGGAGCAAGGATTTAGAATGGTGGAAATTATGGCCGACTTCAAAAAAAGGAGTTTTGGTAAAGTGGTGGAGTTTAGGGACGAATGAAAACAAAAAAACTGGATACAGCATTGTCATATTTTAGGAGTTTTAACATGCCATGATAGCTTGAGGAGTGAGTAGGATCAAGAGAGGGCTTTTTTGTTTTTGTTTTTTTTTAGACACACCACATTTGTATGTTGGTAAGAATACAGTGGAAAGAGAAAAATGTACATTGATGCAGGAGAGACTTCACATTAATGTGCTGGGTACAGGGGAATAAAAACAAGAACCACAGACTTAAACACAGGTGGTAAATAATGGCTTTTTTTTACAGGTGTCAGAGTGTTATGTGGAACTTTTCATAACTGCCTGTGACACTGGGGGAGACCATTTTTTAAAAGGTATATTTTAGTGATTATGCTATTACAGTTGTCCCATTTTTTTCCTCTCCTTCATTTCCCTCCTCCTTGCACCCCACCTCCCATTAGCATTCTCCCCCTTAGTTCATCTCCATGGGTTGTATATATAAGTTCTTTCGCTTCCCCATTTCCTATACCATTCTTAATCGCCCCCTGTGTATTTTGCACCCACCAGTTACGCTTCTTATTCCCTGTACTTTTCCTCCTATCTTCCTTCTACCCCTCCCTGCTGATAGCCCTCCATATGGTCTCTAGTTCTGTGATTCTGTTCCTGTTCTAGTTGTTTGCTTAGTTTCTTTTTGTTTTTGTTTTTTTTTAGATTCAGTTGTTGATAGTTGTGAGTCTGTTGTCATTTTACTGTTCATATCTTTGATCATTTTCTTTTTCTTATATAAGTCCCTTTAACATTGCATATAATAAGGGCTTGGTGATGATGAACTCCTTTAACTTGACCTTATCTGGGAAGCACTTTATTTGCCTTTCCATTCTGAATGCTAGCTTTGCTGGATAGAGTAATCTTGGATGTAGGCCCTTGCCTTTCATGACTTTTAATACTTCTTTCCAGGCCCTTCTTGCCTGCAAAGTTTCTTTTGAGAAATCAGCTGATAGTCTTATAGGAACTCCTTTGTAGGTAACTGTCTCCTTTTCTCTTGCTGCTTTTAAGAGCCTCTCCTTATCTTTAATCTTGGGTATATTAATAATGATGTGCCTTGGTGTATGCTTCCTTGGGTCTAACTTTTTTGGGACTCTCTGAGCTTCCTGGACTTCCTGGGACTCTATTTCCTTTGCCAGTTTGGGGAAGTTCTCCATTACTTTTTCAAATAAGTTTTCAATTTCTTGCTCTTTCTCTTTTCCTCCTGGCACCCCTATGATTCAGATGTTGGCATGTTTGAGGTTGTTCCAGAAGTTCTTAGCCTCTCCTCATTTTTTTGAATTCTTGTTTCTTCATTCTGTTCTGGTTGAATGCTTATTTCTTCCTTCTGCTCCAAATTGTTGATTTGAGTCCTGGTTTCCTTCCCTTCACTGTTGGTTCCCAATATATTTTCCTTTATTTCACTTTGCATAGCCTTCACTTCTTCCTCTATTTTGCATCCATACTCAACCATTTCTGTGAGCATCTTGGTTACCAGTGTTTTGAACTCTGCATCTATCTGATATTGGCTATCCCTTCATCACATAGTTCTATTTATGAAGTTTTGATCTGTTCTTTCATTTGGGCCATATTTCTTTGTCTCCACATAGCTGTTATAAGGGGCAGAGCCTTAGGTGTCCACCAGGGTGGGGCAACCCACCTGGCTGTGTTGTGGCATTGTACATGGGGGAGGGGTCCAAGAGGTGACAATGCTGCTTGCTTGGCTCTCTGACAGCTTTCAGTCACTTCCCTGATACCCACAAGTAAATTGGGCCCTTCTGGTAATGATTCCATGGTGGGTAGGTTTGTGTATGTTCTAGGACCTTTTGGGTCTCTCCAACGAACTCTTCTGAGAGGCTGAGAGTTTCTCCCACCACCAGAACCCCCATAGGTTTTTACAGCTGGAGGTTGATGCTTTATTTCCCTGCACTGTAACCCTGGGTTTCTCAGTTTGTCTTGCTTCTCAGTTGTTGCTCCTGATTTATCCGCATGCAAATGTGGGACTGCCCAGTCCTTCAGCCACTGCCCTGCCGTGAGTCCTCTCTGCCCCAGCTGCCTGTCTCCGCCCCTCCTGTCGATCTGAATGAATGTTTCTTCTTTAACTCTGTGGTTGTCAAATTTCCATACAGTTCGATTTTCTGGCAGTTCTGGTTATCTCTTGTTTTAAATTTTCTTGTTGTCCTTGTTTTGGTTGTATAAGGAGGCAAAGTATATCTCCCTATGCCTCCATCTTGGCTGGAAGTCTGGGAGGAAACGTTTTTAAATGATACCAGCTCTATAGCATTGGCACTGCTGTGATTCAAGGCAGTAACTATACAGACCCCTCAGAGCCTGAGGGTGGGCACAGGGCAGACAGCATCAAGCAGATGTTGAAAGATGTAAAGAAAAACAGTGATGTTGTTGTGGGAATGTATACTAGACCCAGTGAATCAGTATTTACCTTCTCATAGATTCTCAACTGCCACAGAGCAAAACCTAACAGTGACAGGAAGCAGCAACTCTCCATTTCCTCTCCATCTGCCAAAAGCAAATTATCTGAAAAATTATAATTTTATCTCCTATAAGACAGAAGAAGAGTGTATTGCTTCTACGAATTTAAAATTTACCAACAGGGAAAAACAGCCAAGAATTTGTAGAACATGTAATAGCTAAGAAAGGGAATTGAGCAAATGCCAGTCAAGTGCCTGCCATATTCCAGGCACTGGAGATACAGACGTGAGTGGAACAGACACAACATGGCATTCACAGCAGCCCCGCCAGCAGACAGTGCAAGTCAGAGTGATGGTGGTGAGATGCTGTGGTTGGAATCCAGGGAACAAGGGCAGGGGAGCACCCAAGGAGAAAGTGAGAGAATACTCATCCTTCTCATAACCATGTTGGTGGTGAGACAGAGGGGGAGGTGTCTGAGAGAAACAGATTACAGAGGACCTGATGGGATTAGTTAAAAATGAGGAAAGGAGAGACCTAGGGAGCATGTGTGACCCTGGAGGACAGTCCCATAAGGCTGGTGTGACCACATTCTTCAGGTTGGGGGGGTCAGGCAATTGGATTCCCCACCCTGGCTTGTTCCACCCTTTACCACCACATGACCTAGAGTGTCTCTAACCTTCAGATTCCTTAGCTGTGCCATGGAGATGACACTGGGACCTATCTTAGCACAGGGGACAATACGTGTTAACCACTGTCCCTATTACTGAGCTGGAGAAAGTCTGTCAGATGAACATCACAGACTGTGGATATTAGCAGACTGATTAAAGGAAGATTTTTTGTACAATTAAAAGAGTCCCTAATTGGAATTAACTCATTTGTAAAGAGTGAGCTTTTTATCTCACTAAGGGTTTGCATAGATACCAGCTTACCATCTGTCCAAGAAACTTTAGAGGGGATTCCTATAATGGGTGGGAAGGTGTGGCAGATAAATGTCAAGTTGTTTTCCGAAAAGCTCTGTGTACGTTTGAAACTCTTCTCACTGCCCAGATTTAATTTACTCTGTTTAGAGCAAGCAGAAAGGAACATGAGGACAGAGAATTCATGAAGACAGAATGTGAAGACAAAAGAAAAGTTGAGGATAAATTGTAATAAGTTACTATGTATGGAAAGCATAATTACACACGCTATTTTTAGCAAATGGCAAGAATGTTTGTGATAAGCAGATTAAGTCTCCCAAGAAACAGACAGCAAAGGAGAAGCAGCTATTGTAAAAGCAAAGTGGACTAGATGAGTGTAAAAGGGAAAAGCAGAGGGGGGCATCTTGTCAGTTACAATCACCGACCCCTCGCTGTACCCAGGTAGGCTGCCTGCCTTCCTTTCCACACTGTCCCAGCAGTCCGGGGTCTGTGCCACGGTGCATGTCTTACACTCTTTTTGTTCTGAAATTCTTGTGCTTCTTTTATAGAATGTTTCTATGTAGAGACTGTGTTGAGTCCTTCGAGCAGTGCACAAACTCTTCAACTTCCCAATGAGTTTAAGGGCTGACCCAGGAAATGGTCATGCAGAAGCCATTTATCAGGTTAAGGGATGACCTATGGGCAGCAGAGGTATGGTTGATACCTGGAGGTCAGAGGCAGCCTTTACTGTTATCAAGAGCTGGATGGTTACTAGAGTAAATGTGCTACAGAAGTGTTGTATCTGCCTATAGTGTGTCAGCTTATTTTTGAGATCATGTCATCCCAAATTCTTTAGAGAACACTTGGCCAGCAACTGCAGTGTAGTAACAGTTATTAAACCCCACAGTCAGGACCAGTCAGGACCGGGTATGTCTGCGACAGGAGGCCACTGACTCCAAACCGAGAGATGCTGCCTGAAGCCACTTTGGATGCAATGCTTGCATCTCCAAATGAATGTTTTGATTCATGTAATTTCTTCCTCCATTAGCTTAGAGGAACGCTAACTCTTCTGTGACATTCTTTTTTCTTTATTGATTTCTAGAGAAAGGGGATTGGATTTTTCTCTTTTGTTTAATAGCTTTAAAGATAGAGGCTTTTAAACTTTCATCTATTTTACTTACTAAGGCACCCCAGGATTGCTCCAATCATTTCTAAAATTCAAGGAGGTTAGTTAGAGCCTTCCCGTGTTTACAAGGATATCTAGAAAAATATTTCAATAAATAAAGCCAATAAATATATGAAGACTAAAGCATTCCTTTTAGCAAGCTATAATTAACCATTAAAATGAAAATTATCTTGAGACACTGGAAAAAGGAAACTGTATTTAAAAAACTATTGCCCCATCTTAGAATATATTTAAGTAATCTAGCCCTGGCTGGTGTAGCTCAGTGGATTGAGTGTGGGCTGCGAACCAAAATGTTGCAGGTTCAATTCCCAGCCAGGGTACATGCCTGGGTTGCAGGCTATGACCCCCAGCAACCACACATTGATGTTTCTCTCTCTCTCTCTCCCTCCCTTCCCTCTCTAAAAATAATAATAATAAAAAAGAATATATTTAAGTAATCCATTGCTAGTTTTTGGACAAAGAACTTCTCAATATTCAACTTCTCATTTTTCAATGCCAGCTTTTTCAAACGTTATGATAAACACAATAAAGTGACCTACTTCTCCTGACACCTAAGAAAAGTGATGTGTCATCCCAAAGTCCATTTCTCCCACAGACAGGGAAAAAGAGAATACTTCTAGAGTTATCCTTCTCTGACAGATGGGAAAGACTCTTGAGTGAAGACCCCCCCCCCCAAAATTCCAAAAAATATCAAAGGTTCCCTTAGAGCAGGACAATTTAATGTAATCTTTGGGTTCAGCTCTCTAGTCAGAATTGGAATGTTTTGATAGACTTAGAATACTCAAAACAGAGCCTTGCAAGGAACTGTGTAGTGCAGTGATATAAGGATTACAGCGATTTTCAAAAAGCAGGGTTATCTGAGAGAGCAGGAGGTACGAGTCTCTGCTGAAGCCAGTGAATTCGCCAAGACCTCCGGAGGGGCGGGAACACTGAATGCGGGCAGGGCAGACTTTGGACCCAAGTTGGTCTACGTTTGAATCCTGCTTCCGTATCTTCTAGCTCTGTGATGTTGAGCAGGTAAATTCCCTCATTGTGCTTCCATTTTCCCATCTGTTATATGGGAATAATAACAGCACTTTCCTTGGAGGGTGGTTATGAAGCCTCCATATCACAGAGTAGAAGGTACTTAGCATAGGGCCTGGCATACAGACCCAAGACACTAAATTTTTACAGTAAAGATGTTATCTCATCAAAAGTACTTAAACTACTTGGTATTCTTGGAAAACCATTTCCTTGGTCAATTCATCATTTTGAAACACATGAAAATCCTATATGTTCTTGTGAAAAAGAAGTTCATTAAAACAGAATTGTATCTACCAAAAAAAAATCTTTCTTGAGTTTTGAGAGGCATTGCATTAAACCTGTTCAGCAATTTGAGACAAGCTGACAACTTTACCAGACTGAGTTTTCTAGAGCATCAACCCAGTGCGTCTCTTTATTTAAAGTTTTTGATTTTTTTTATCAGAGCTTCACAGTTTTCAGCATTCAAGTCCTATATGTTTTGTTAGATTTACCGTTGGTTATTTCATTTTTTGAGCCATTGTAAGTAGCATTATACTTTTAATTTTGGTTTCCATGTGCTCATTGCTGGTACATAGAAATACAACGGACTTTTTTGTGTTGATCTGGTATCCTATGAGCTTGTTGAGTCAACTTTTTTAGTTCTAGAGTCAAATTTTTCTTTTTTTTTGTAGATCCTTTGATATTTTCCAAGTAGACAATCATGTCAGACAACGTAGACAGCAAAGAAGAAGTAGGTATGAGCCAAGTGGACAAAGTGAAAATAAGCGAGACAGGGAGGAAGAGTGGCTACCACATAAAACTTCCCATCAGTTATATGCAAACACAGGATCATTTTTAAAATACGGAAAGTGAAAGGGACCATAACAGCTAAAACAATTTTGAAAAAGAAGAATTAAGTGTGAGAAATCACTCTGCTCAATTTCGTGACTATTTAGATAGCTGTAATAATCAACTCTGTGGTAGAGTGGAAGGATAGACATATAGATCAATGGGACAGAACAGAGAACCCCAAAATAGACCCAGCAAAGTAGGGTTAATTTATTTTGACAAAGGTGCAAAAAGCAATCCAGTGGAGAAAGAATAGTTTTTTTTTTAACAAATAGTGCTGGAGCAATTGGAAATCAATAGGTAAAAATGAGAAGCTCATACCTTATGCAAAA
Organism: Phyllostomus hastatus; assembly: GCF_019186645.2. NCBI lineage: Eukaryota > Metazoa > Chordata > Mammalia > Chiroptera > Phyllostomidae > Phyllostomus > Phyllostomus hastatus. The sequence goes on along the minus strand of NW_025334017.1, from coordinate 4,330,053 downwards.
ATTAACCCAGGATCATAGATTGATTTATAAAATGCTTTGGTACTACAGAATTTTTAGGAGACAATTCAGAAGAAAATCTTTGGGATCTGGGGCTTGATGAAGGCTATCAAAAGCCTTCAAAAGCATGATCCAGAAAAGAAAAATATTGACAAATTTGATTTATCAAAATGTAAAAACTTTTGCTCTGTAAAAGACCCCATTGCAAGGATGAAAATACAGCTACAGACTGGGAGAAAATATTCGCGCAACATGTAACCGACAAAGGACTCATATCTACAATTCCAAGGCCTGTCCAGAAAAAATCCAACCATTGTTAGTATAATGAGAACAGTTTGTGAGACATTGATGTAACTTGGCAGCTACAGAGAGTAGGCTGGAATGTGCATGCATAAACAATGATGACTTCACTGTACTAGTCAGCAGAGGTGGTACATGCCAATGGGTGAGCATGTGTACTGTGTGGCCGTGACATTCAAAGTGACTGAGCAAGTAGAGCAACGAATCTGCATCAAATTTTGCATTAACCTTGAACATTCCTCCCTGGAAATTATTTGGATGATTCAGAAGGCCACAGCTATGGGCAACTGGTGATTGGCAGCTGCATCATGACAACACGCCTGCTCATGCATGACATCTCATGCAGAGTTTTTTGGTGAAACATCAAATCACCTAGCTGACTCAGCCCCACTATAGTCCAGATTTGGTGCCCTGTGACTTCTGGTTTTTCCCCAAAGTAAAATTACCTTTGCCAGGGAAGTGATTTCAGACTGTTAATGAGATTCAGGAAAATATGAGGTGACAGCTGATGGCTATTGAGAGAACTGTGTGAGGTCCCAAGGTGTCTATTTTGAAGAGGACTGAGGTATCATTGTCCTATGTACAATGTTTCTTGTATCTTGTATCTTCTTCAATAAATGTTTCTATTTTTATATTACATGGCGGGATACCTTTTGGACAGAACTTGTATATAAATAATATCAAAATACAACTTTATTTTTATTTTTAAAAAAGATTTTATGTATTTATTTTTAGACAGAGGAGGAGGGAGAAAGAAAGGGAGAGAAACATTGATGTGTGGTTGCCTTTCATGTACCTCCTACTGGGGACCTGGACCACAACCCAGACATGTGCCCTGACTGGGAATCAAACCAGTGACCCTTTGGTTTGCAGGCCAGCACTCAATCCACTGAGCCACACCAGCCAGGGCCTCAGAGTACAACTTTATAAGAGCAAATGATCAAATCAGTAAATGGGCAAAAGACAAAGAGACATTTCAACAAAGGGGCATAAAAAGGTCAAACACATACACACAAAGATACTCAACAACACTAGCACTGCACATTTGGGAGAGCAACTAAGATACAAAAAAGTCATGTCGACAAATAAATGCTGGTGAGGGTATAAAGAAATGGGATCACTGTGTGCATTAATCTGAATATAATATGGTGGAGCCACTCTGAAAAATAGTATGGAAGTTTCTTTAGAAAGCTAAAGGTAGATTGATATAGAACCCAGCATTTATCCAGAGAAATGACAACTATATCTACATGAAAACTTACACACACTTGTTCATAGCAGCTTTATTTGTAATCAAAAACTAGAAACAGCCAAAATGCCCCTTAATAGGTACATGGTTAAATAGACTGTGGTATATCCATACTATGGAATGCTACTTAGCATTCAAAAGAAACTACTGAAACATGCATCAAGTTGGATGTATGAGATACATGCTATATGATTCCAGGTATGTTTAACATTCAAATTACATAACTATAGAGATGGGGAACGGATAAATAGTTGTCAGGGGTTAGAGACGGGTGTGTGTCTGTGTATGTGTATACAGGGGTGGAGAAAGGGAGACCTTTGTATTTTGGAATACAAAGTGGTTAGCTACATGAACGTCTACATGTGATAAAATGATAGAAGTACACACACACATTGCACCAGTGTCAACTTCCTGACTTTGACCCTGCATTTTATTACATGAGACATAACCAGTGGGGTCGGGGAGGTACTAGGTGGCAGTGCATGGGACCTCTCTATTATTTAACTTCCTATAAATTTATAATTTCAAAATAAGAAACAAACAACACCTGGCTGCGGTAATACATTCTACCACCCCAATAAATGAACACATTTGATGTAAAAAATAACATAGGAGGTTAAATTGTAATAGAAATCAACATGTTTGTCAGATTATAAGATATATTATAGAGAGAAATAGGCTTTAACATTTCTCCTATCTTACTATTGAGAAAACAACCTAAGGCTCAAACTTTGGCCTCAAGGTTAGAAAAAATGGAACTATGTTTTTTAAAGAGCTCCAAAATTCTGAAATGAAATTTTGTTTTGGAAAAAGGTGCTTTCCCTCATTATGGTATGGATTGAAATATGTTATTTAAATAGTACTGAAGACAATAAAGCACTATCATAGAAACTTCCTTCTTGATGCCTATGAAGACACCAAGTTGAAAGCGTATGAGATAAGATTAGAAACACAAGAAATTTATGCATTCACAGTATTATTGAAATTGGTTCCCCCAAATATTTTCTTGTATAAATTCCATATAATTCAAACTGAGCAATTCGAAACTTCAATGATTCCCTACTCCAAAATGTGCTTTAAACTTATTTTGACCAGATATTAAAAAGAAAAAATCAGCATTAAAGAAAAAGAATTTGGAGCAGAACTGATTTCTTGGTCTACCAGTTTTTAAAAATGAAACGATTTTTCTTTTTAAATTCCCCTATTTCTCTGTACTCTACTTAGAAGAACAAGATCAGAAGTAGAATACTTGACATTTCCTAAGCCTTCCTTATTAATTTATATTTTAAATGATCATTCCAATAGAGATGTGCAAAAAGTATGGGGCAAGTCTTAAAAACAATACATGCTTTGCAAATTTAAGTTCTATTTAAATATGGAATCTGTTCTAGAATTAGTAATTTCTTTTTAAATAAAGGTTGTGTTCTTATCCTCTTGCAGTTCTCAGAACTGCCCCAGCCAGTTCAGGATGCACCTTCTCCTTTATAGTCACCAGGGTGCAGACTGGCATGGCACTTCTGTGTGAGCAAAATAGAATAAAAAGGTCTAATGAAAAAGGTTATGTGTGCAGTGTGATATGAAATCCCAACCTCTATTTCACTAGCTCATAAGCTCTGTTGGGTTTTGAGGGTGAAATTTTCCTGGTGGACAGTGCTATCCTAAGATGACTCTATCAGAACTCCTGGTAGCAACGGTTCACTATGTTTTGCTATCAGGGAAACTGAGGACCTCACAGTCAGATATAACAGTTGGAAGGGACTTAAAAGACCTTCTAGTCTAATTCATTTTACTATGGGGTGGCTGAGTATCCTAACTAATTCAATAGTAAAGGTTCTGCTAGTATATATGGTCTCTGATATGTACATGGAATAGAGATGGATCCTAATTATTAGACCTACTGGCCAAGAAGATGTCACTTGGGGCTGGGTCTTCCCCTTTAAGGCTCAATGATTCCTACTTCCATTATCACTTTCACTAGTTGACACTCTTACTAGGGACACCCCCTCCACACATACACCTGCATAACAACTTAAAAAAGATAAGAGATAAGGTAAACCAACCTACCAGAGATGTAAAAGAGGGTATAATATTAAAAAGACCTTTTCCTGTATGGATATCATAGCTTCTTAATTTTTAAAGAATCAGAAAAACACATTTTCTACATAAATAGAACAAAATTGAATCCTTGTCACAAACACTATTAATTAACTTAGAAATCTGCTTTTATTTTATTTTCCAAAGGAAGTCTGTATAGGAAGAAACTGTATCTCAGAATCAACAATCAAAATGAAAACAAAAGAATCAACCATCAGGACAGCTGCAAAAACGTCTGGCAACTGACAAAATTCTTTTCCAATTAATCTTTATAAAGCACAAGTCATGTTAATTAAGCAACTTCTAAATCCTAACTGTATAAAATCTTTACCATATCACGTTCACATGTTACAGAATGTGGCATTTTCCTGCACAGTGGTTTCCAAAGTGGAAGAATCATATGGAGAATATTAGTTAATGACACAGACTGTTATAATTTGAATAATGTGAAATACATAAAGTAAAAAAGAGAGAAAATCCCAAATGCTATTTTTGGTACAGAACAGTAGCGTGGCTCCTTTTGTTATCTCCTTTCATTCCCAAAACCTTGTTAAAAAGAGAATAAAATGATAAAAAGGGCAAGAAAAGCATAAGAGAGGCACAAAGCAAATGGATGAGTAGTAACTAACCTAAGGGACTGTCACTGGAAGTTACACTCTAAGAGTCTGCTGGACGATCCCGGTAGAAAGCAAATGGATTTTCCTGGGGGAGCAGCACAGACCCACGGAAAGGGGATGTTAGAAATCAAGCTGAAAATTCAAGCCTGTGAAACTCCAAAACATTGGTCGGCCCAAGACCCCCACCTGTGCCAGCACCCACAGGACTCCCGCGTGGGCGGGGGTGGCTGGAAGCAGGGCTGAGTTAAAACCAAGCTGCTAAGCAGTAGGGTCTTCCGCTCTTTCCTCTGTGGAGGAACTCTCGCCACACCAGGAGTGGGAGGTAGGCACACTTTCCAGAAGGAATTGTTTTTTTAATCTCTGAAGAAACTGATCAGCCCTGGGTAGGTGTGGGGGTGGATGGAGGTGGGAGGTAGATGCAGAAGTTTAGGGGGTTCCAGTTGGGAGAAAGCTGGCTCAGCCTGTGCAGGATGCCCGCTATCCACAGCTCTCACTTTCACATGCTGAGATCCCCACCTGAGTCTCAGGATCTCTTTTAAGTGTTAATAGGCAGCCTGGCCTCTGACATGAAAGCCAGACACCCAAATAATCAAACAGGAAAAAAGAAACCTGGAGGAACACAAAATATTCAAAGGACATTTGAAGAAAACTTCAAAAGACCTAGGAAATTATCTTAAAAAAAAAGTAAGTGAAGTTATTGCAGCCCTCAAGTAAAAACCAAATGATCTTAAAAACAAAAGCAAAAATAAGCATTGGAAATTAAATATTTAATTGAAATAAAGATTCTACCAAAGGGTTTGAAGGAAAATGAAGGAAATCTCCTAGAAAGTAGAGCCAAAATCAAAACTAAGAAAAATGGAAGAGAAAAAGGGGTAAAAATGAGAGGGTCCACCCAGACATTTCAATATCCAAGGGATACAAATTCTAAGCAAAGAGAACAGAGAATACGAAGGGGAGGGATTATTTAAGAAATAATATGAGAAATTTAGTCAGGTGGAGGGGTGCAGGCATTGAGAGGCAGGAACAGCAGTCTCAAGAATAAAGAAACAAATGAGAAAATCCACACTAAGTCACCTCCCTGTTAAATTTCAGAACATCAGGATAAAGAGAGGATCTTTAAAACCTTCGAGAGGAAAACAGGACACATTCAGGAATCAGAATGGCATCGTACTTTTTAAAAGCAGCACTAGATTCCAGAAAATAATGGTGAAATGTCTTCAAAACTAAAGGAAAATAGCTTTTTAACCTACAGTTTTATGCCTGGGCAATCCTTCTTCAAGCACAAGGATGGAATAAAGATATCTTTCAGACACGCGGGGATTAAAAAATAGGCGTCCCAGGCACTTCGGAGGCTTACAGAGGACATGTTTCTTAAGATAAAGAATACACCTAGAAAGAAAAGATACAGAAATCCAAGGAAAGAGGGTCGTCCCTTGTTCCCCCCCACCCATGGGTGCAGTCAAGGGCGGTCGTGTGTTCTGGTGAGCAGTCCCAGCCCGGCAGCAGCTTAGCAGCTGAGACAGCAGCTTGCCCAGAAGTGACCCTGGGGACACAGAGCTCCAGGAAGCAGACATGTATGAGTATTTGTGAAATATTATCCAGAGGCATATGGCAGAAATGTTGAAACATTTGGGGAAAAAATGGCTCTCGGGTATATTAGAAAATAAGGCCGAAAACAAAAGGAGGCCTTCAGTAACTCTATGACAACGGGACAATTTTCTGCGAGAAAGCAGCTGTGTTTGTAGAATGCGGAGTGTGTAGCTATATTACATTGTTCATAATAAAATCAACTTAAAATAAATGAATTATAGTGATTCTAAACTTTTTATAATTTTTGTTGTCTGGCACATTCCCTGGGCAATTCAAGGGAAAAAAATATAAAAGGAGTTTAACACATCATTATATTACATTTACATGTAGGACAAATGAAACTTTTTAATTCAAAATGTTACATATACATTCTCAGATGGTTGGTTGGAATTTGGGAACCTAATATTGACTAAAATTCAAATAACTGTTCCTGAGTTTGATGAACTCTACCAGGTTCTCAGTCCTGCGCCAGAATAAACCAAAGGCTCCATTACGCCGTTCTGTCAGTGAGATGATTTAAGCTGCATCCACTGTGTGTGCATGCGGACAACATGCAAACGGGGATGTTTGCGTGTTCCAAGTGACTCTCTGGCTTACCTCGCTGGGCCTCTGCTCAGATGTCACTTCCTCAGACCAGCAGCCACAGAGCTCTGTACTCCCATCATGCCCCAACCTATTACAATGCTTATTTTTCTGCATAAATCTGCCATTAACTGAAACCCTTTTTTCATTCATTATCTGTCTCATGCACTAGAACATAAGCTCCATGAAGACATCATAGTGTCTGTTATTCACTCCTGTATCTCCAGGGAGCATCATTAATATTCAAACGATTGAGTTAATGAAGGGTAAGTAGAAGGGAGAGATATGTGTCTGATAGGCCTCCAGAGAAGCATCCACTGGACATCCCACACTTCTCATGGAGGGCACCCTGCGTCACTAGCCCTCGAACTCCACCTCCTGTGGATGTTGTCTGGATGGGCAAGGCATGGGTCTGTTAACAGTTGCCTCAGCTGATTCTGAGTCTAGCCACCCCTCCAGGACTTTAAATAACTATCACCTGTTTTGGAGCCTCACACATCCATCTTTGCTTGCTCACCTTGGTGATTTCATGGATCCCAGAGGCATGCACTTGCAGTTGTATTTTGCCATGTATAGTGCACACTCATGTTTTTGTGTGCATTATATACAGGGTTATAATACCCATGGTATGTAATCATCATACCCACGTATAGTGCGCATCCTTATTTTTCCCTCAAAAATTTGGGTAAAAAAAGTGCTCATTATATACCCAGCAAAATACAGTATATTGCTAAGTTCCTTATAACTCAGCTCCTGGGTAGATAAGTCAAAACCTCAATAATGGGGGCTGGTATTCCCCTCCTTTTGAATAGTGTTTATCCTTACCTACAGCGAAGGGGCAGCCACTTCCGGGCTGGGACTCAGCAGTATGTAAGTGCATATCTGACACAAAAATAAATTAGAGAGAATGTTCACCTGGTGAAATACCAGAGGTCTCCTTGAGGTGTCCTTTCTGGATGTCTTTTGGTAGACAGTGGGTATCAACGGTTATTCTCTTATTCCTATATCCTCCATCATTTTTCACTATTAAACAATTTACAGGATAATTCAGATAAGAAAAGCTAGATGAGGAAGATGAGTAGGGAGGCATCCAAAGGTACAAACTTTGGCTAGAGAATGAATAAATCATGAGGATGTAATGTACAGCATGTTGACCATAGTTAATACTGTATTACATATTTAAAAGTTGCTAAGAGAGTAGATCTTAAAAGCTTTCATCACAAGAAAACATTTTTTAAGTATGAGTGATGATGTTAACTAGACTTATAATAGTGATTATTTTGCAATATATGTAAATATCAAATGATTATGTAGAACACCTAAAACTAATATCATGTTATTTTTCAATTATAACTCAGTGAAAAAAGAAAAAGGGGAACATCCAGAAAAGTGATACATAAAGATTTTCTAAAGCAATCTCAATAAGAAAGCAGCATATGATGCATAAGATATCTTAAATAATGATAAAATATTTATGTGCAAATGCAGTTTGGTTATCTTCTGTAAATATGCTCAGGCCGCATGCCTTTCCTCAGTTCTCATTCTATCAGAAACCACATGCCTTCACGGAAGGCGTCCTTGGAGTCACTGAGTCAGGGACACAAATCTGAGAGGCAGGATGTTTTGCCCACTTGTTCAGTGACAGTACAAATGTTGACTGAAAGTATAAATTTGGAAGCCAGAAAGACCTTGTGTTAACCTTGGGTTCCATTGCTTATTGCCTGCATGTCACAGAGCAGGTTATTTACCTGCAGCTGAGCCTTGGCTTTCTTGACAGTAGAAGGATGCATACCCTACCTTACCAGATAGCTGTGGACTTAAAATGAGATAATATACCAAAAGCTCTGAGTTTGATGCCAGGTGCAGGGAGCACCGAAGGGCTGCACAATCATAGCCATCACCTACTCTCGTGTGATACAGGTCAGAGTGAGAAGCAGTACGGTCCTGAAAAATGTCTGCAGACAGGCCATCAGGGGAACCACAACAAGAAGACTGCAAGGACCCATGAAAAAAAAGGAATATATTTCTGACAACTTCTCAAAACCTTGCAAGGAGAAGTGAATTATTTAGATCTATCACAATGAGAAATTTCTGTACCCCTATTTTCCCAGAACTCAAATGAAGAGAAAACAAATTAAGAGAAGGCAGAGCACACACACTAACTGCTTTCAGTGATGCTGCCTGATTTTTGTTCGCTCCATCGTGGAAGATGAAAAAGGAGGATGAAAAGTTTCCGAGCAGCCTTCCTGAGATAGAGGGATGGGCATGTATCAGAGTGTGTTTGTTTTCTGCCTACGAAAAGAAATGCTATGATCCTACTCGTTCAGATAAATCACAAATAATATTAACTCTGAATGTTCAAAGTAAGAGATAAGAATAATGTCTGTAGGCAATGTTAAAATGAGAATCAAAAATGAGACTGGAAGGCCAGAAGCACAAAAACGGTTGAGAGGTTTTAAAAATTTATCATTGTTATCACTGTTACTTGTTTTAGGGCAGCAAAGGGAAACAGTTATCCCCAGGCTGCACGAAACTAACATCCAAAGTTATAGACATTAAAAAAAGAAGTACTTTTCCACCCACCTTTTTAAAATGTTCAAAAAGGAACTTTTGGAGTTTTTCACCTGTAAGTGGTCTGGGAGATGTTTACAACTGAAGCTTCTGCAGAGCCTGCTGATTTGCAGTTGAAACTACGGGTGTATTCAGTAAAAATATCCTCCTTAGTGCAGCCTGTGCACATGCATCTTGGTTCCTTACACCACGGCTGTGCTATCCCAATCCGCCGTCATGAGGAGTCTCTGCTCTGAAGTAACTACCTGTTTGATAAAGCTTCCCACCTAAGCTAGCCAGTGGCTAAACTTCCCACACCTAATCTGCTGACCTAAGCACCTTCACCTGATATTTGGTTCCCCCACACTGCACAAAAAGGCTCTGTTTTGTGGGACAAGATGGGAAGAATTAAAAGCTGAAAGCCCTGGACTGTGTGGCTAGTTTCCCTTCTTCGAGTCAGTAAATCTCCAGAGTTTTTTGGCTCTTGAGACTCAACTGATAGCTATTGGCTATATCTGCCTGACTTGAGGGACCAGCATGTGTAGGACAGAATGCTCCCATTCATCAAATGTGCAGAAAATGTCACAGGACAAGGTCAGTGGAGGAAAGAGAAAAAGAATACATGAGTATTGTATCAAGTCTCTGGGTACAAGGGAAATAGCATTATTATCAATAAACAGATTGATGATAACTGCATAAACATTTAAAAAACTTAAACTTAATGACAGTTATATACATTAGATATATCTTCTTCATATCTAAGAATTGCACTTGAGAATCCTTCTGAGACTCACATTTTGGAGGCCAAGATATTTCATGGTACTATTTAAGTGTTTATAAAGAGAGATATTTTGATTTGTTTTAAAAATGTTTTTCTGTATTTAATCTCTGTTTTCTAATGAAACAAGGAACCTAAGTCTATTAGTCTTAATGTAGATTAAATAAGGAAACTGCAAAAATACTTTGGGTTATGAAGACAAAGTTTATTAATAATATATTCATTAGGTACATACTACCTAGTAATAATGATTATTACAAATACTACCAGATAGTCCTTACTATATGACAGATCTATTCTAAGTTTCTTTACAAATATTAACACATTAACTACTGTAATAATTCTGTTAGGTAGGGACTACTACTCTCCCATATTTACAAATGAAGAAACTAAGGACCCGAAATGTGAAGACATTCAATAACTTGCTATAAAACACTCTAGCTTTACTTCAGCTAGGAAGAGGTGGAGCTGGAACTCGAACAAGGCAAAGCCACTCCACACTAGACCCCTCTCCCGATCACTGTGTGGCCAGGGAAGAAACTGAGCTGCTGCAATAGGGGCTTCTGGGGACGGCTCTGTGGCTGTGTGCTCAGACACAAACACCGAGGCCCCTGCAGCTGTCCCCTTCCTCAGTTTTCTCTGGCTGTCTTCCTGCATGTTGGTTCATGGATCGTCAAACTGGGGAGCAAACTTGAACAAACTACTCTTTGTTTCTCTATTTGCATCCAGCTGCCACCAAGAAAGCATTGCAAAGAAGTATGTCAGCTCTTCTCGTGGAGCTCAGCGTGGCTCAGAGACATTGCTTCACTTAGATGCCCTAATTGGTTTATGTACTATTGATTTTTCTTTTTCCTGCTTAAGGTATTCTAGAAAGAACTGCATAGAAATGCTATGCAAGAAACCTGCCACAAAAGAGGCTTTTTGCTTTAAGCCATCCCATGGGGTCTTGAGACATGTACTTTCTGTCCTTCTCGTTGCTTTTATTTAGGTCTTGATGGAGCTGCTAGGCTTGGAGTCCTAGAGGCAGCTCCCAGATGCTGTGTGCATCACATTAAGGAGAAGCGCAAAATGGTTTGGGGTTAACAAACCATTCCTGATTCTCTACGTTCTGTTATAGCCTCCCATTTCTGGAATCTAGAATTACCAGCCTGAAATGGAATACATTCTGGACAAGTGTCACAAATAAGGCAATCTACTTGTCTTTCCCTTATCTTTTCCTAAGAAGCTAAGTGTTCATTCATTCATGCTCTCTGGGCTATCACAACACATCCAAATGTCAGTGTCTGGAAGGAAGAGGACTCTCCAGATCTTGGAAACTGGCTAATTCACTCCACTCATGGGTTACAGAACAATTATGGCATTAAGGACCACATCTAATCTGGATTTTAGGGTTGGCATATGTGTACATTCAACAGATATGTGAGTTCTTCCTATGTGCAAGACTGTCCTGACTGTCGAACATGAGGGGCCTCCCTGGAAAGGCAACATCTGAACACAGTTTTGGAAGAGGTGAGAGAGCGATCACAAAGATGCTGGAAAAAGACACGTGCAGGGGGCTGGAGGCACACACGTGCCCAGCATGAAAGGAGGCAGGCAGGCTAACAGGCATACTGTGTGCATGCTGTGGGCCGCTATGAGGACCATGACTAATTCTACAGAGAATGACACCACTGTGGCACTTTGAGCCCAGGAGTGAAGGCTTGGACTCATGAGTTAGAGGGGCCTCTCTGGACGCTCTGCTGGGAAGTGGTAGTAGGAGGCCAGAATGGGGATCAGTTAACTGGCTATTGCGGTGATACCAGGGGTGTGGATCTTGATTATGGAAATGGGGTGGTGAGACCTGGTCACTTCCGGGATGTACATTAAAGATGGAGCCAGCAAGATAACATGTATTTACTGTTTCCCAGATCAGTATTAAATTTCACCAGAACAACCTTGGTCTGTTCTGTTCTCTGCATCTCCAGAACCTAGAGCAGTACCGGGCACATATCAGTCTACAAACAGCTGTTGAATAAGTAAACGAACTCGCTAGAGTCCAAAGTGTGACCAAGTGGCTGATCTGGGATTCCAATCCAGGGCTTTCTCACCTCCAAATCCCAGTTCATAATCACTGTAATTCCGCCTCTGCTAACATTTTTATCAAGAATAAAAATTTTCCTCCTGCTCTAAGTTATTCACAGTGTAATGCATTTCTCAACATCTGAATAGGCACCTGCATCTTTATCAATCTGCAAACAGCCTTGACATTGGGAAAATAAGGGTCCAAGATGTGAAAAAATCCAAAGAAACTCCTACACACTCAAGCCTGAGTCTGGCTCAGCTCTGGTTTGAGTCTCTATGCGTACAGGATTTACTGCCTGGTAGAGATACCATATTATTGCCATTGTATAGTTACACAAAGTATATGCAAAAGGAATTCCTTTTTGTAGTTCTAAAGAAAATTGAAAATGAGCCAGGAAAATGTTTAAGAAACTGGATGGGGGTGGGCACAAGGAGGTGAACAACAGAATATTTTGGAAAACAGTGTTAGTCAAGATGAGTCACAGATTCTGAGGAAGGTGGATTTTACCAGAATTTACAGTGATCCAACTACTAATTAGAACAACGACAAACTTTCCAACAGAGAAGAACAGGTAACCCCAGAACACTTGGCTCCTGCAGGGGTCTGGTGACCATTAAAACCTCTGCTCATGCTGCCTTTAATCAGAGGACCACACAGCATGAAGTCTGGAGAGGAAGGACCTGCTGAGTTTAGATATTGCCTCTACCTGGCCAGCGAAATGCCCATCAGCAAGATACTTAAATTCTCTGTGCCTCAATCTCCTCACCGGTAAAGTATTACCCATCTTCATAGGTTATTACATTAGGATTAAGTAAATTAACACAACCCAAACATTTAGAATAGTGTCTGGCTCATACTGCTCCATGAGCCTTACTGAACACTGTTCACTGCCCCCAGTGCTGGCAAATGTGTCTAAAGGCCCCCAGCTCATCCATGTGACTGAGAAAGGAAATCTCTTTCTTGTGCCTTGCGTCCTATGCCTGGGGTTCAAGAGAGAGATGGCTGTGGAGTCTTATATCAAGAATGTAAAGTCACGAAGGCCAACAAGAGGCTGGCTGTGATGGCAGAGGCCATGGGATGAGCTCACCCGCAGAGAATGCCAGTACCACTTTTTGATTATTACACATAATTAGAGCTTTCAAAGAAAGTTTTGGGAATTCATGGAAATATGTATTCTTGTATCACTATTGGGATAAATAATCACTCAATATAAATTTATGTGACTCTTAAGGAAGAGCAACTACGGCTTTAGGAGTAATTCTCTCAGACTAATATGATCCCTTCTCATGCAAACGGGACAAGTCACAGGCAGAACCTACCAGTACTTCTGATTCTGTCTCGTATCACAGCAATGATCTGGGAGTAGTGTCTCCCTGTACAAATATTAGCATTGAGTTATTAGTGAGTATTTCTCTTCTTAAGGGACAGGGCATGCTCATTTAATACCCAGAGGGCAGGCTAGAGCAAACTTACTAAGTGTGCAGATGACATTAATGGCAGGGCAGGATGTGAGTTAGTTTAAAACATGAAATTCGAAAATAAAGGGACAAGAGGCTATGAGGCAGCATGAGCCATTTAAATACAATGGAGCAGTCACTCACACTCCCTGGTGACAGTTATCTTCTTTCCTTGCTTACTAGTGGTAGCCAAGGCATGAACCCAAGCAATTTGCAGATACGGACACCAATGAAACACCGTGAAGACCCATGCCCAGGAGGCCCTTCTTTATTAATGAATTGCTCCTGGTCAGAGATTTGTTTCCTTCTTTTGCAGGAAACTTTAAAAGATCCCTTAGAACCATAAAGCCAGATGATATTTCCTCTGGGTATGTTCTTGGGAACACATTGCTAGGAACTGCTCCCAGGTTTAATGGGAACCAGAACTCACCTGGCAGGAGGCCGGATCAGGCTGGGGCCTTAACCATGAGGTGGAGCCGCACGCCCACCAGGGGGCTCTGGGACCTGGCCCTGTGGGCTCTCAGCACCACAGTGCATGGTGCAAAAGTGAAATCACAGCCATTTGAAGTCCAGGTGCAGGCTGGGTGGGTCATTATTAAAGCCACAAGCAAATGCTCAAGGTACAGATTCTGATACTCAGACTTTAGAAGTTGAGCTTTAGACAAGGTGATGTTCATAAGTTAGAGTTTACTCGTAAAAATTACTAAGTAAGCTATGCATGGGAAGATAATAATCTTAAACTCTAATATTATTTTATTTTTAAATTGGCCTAAAACAACCCAAAATAAAATTATATTGTGTTACCAATAGTCTTTTGCTCTAAGTGTAACTAATTCAAACTGAATATCCACAGGTGACTTTGTTTCACTTATCTCAGCTAAATAAGACACAGAAAATGCCAGCCACGATGCCAGGCACAAACTTGACATTCACTAAAGGTTGAGAGAATATGGCCTTAATCCCTCAGTTACTTCCTGCTTCAGGGACCAAGGGGCTGGTGCATGCCTGGGGGGACCAGGGAAAAGGAAGCTTCTGTCCTTCACTCACTCACCACATGTTTAAGGATCTAACCCGTTTGCTTAAAAAGGCATTTGTGATGGAGTCTTTTAAAGGCAGTTTGCATGCTTGCATGTCTTTTATTGGTGATTCATGGCTATTGTATTACTACACTGCACATAAACACTGTCTAAGAAGTTTACTTTTGCAGATTTCTGGTGTTCCACATGAAACCAGGTTGTTAGTTATTGGCTTGTTATTCATACATCCAAATGTCTCTCAATCCCTTCCTAATTCTTGCTTCTAACCTACTGAGTTAAAAAACAGATAATGAAATTTTTAATATTCACATTAAATACAAACCAAAGGCATTGAATGGACAATTTAGGAGTGAAGATTATTCTTATGTCATTTATAATGTGAAAGATATTTTTTAAGCACAGGATTATTTTTTAAACTTACAGGTAAATGAGGGTTGGATCTGGTACAAAATAAACACGTGTATTTAAAATGTTGCTTTATGTTTGCAAAAAAGAGATACACAGAAATGTAAATAAATACAAAATATACAATTATTTTTATAAGGTTAATTTGCATTATTTGAACATACAATATGTTTCCTAACTTAAAATTTATGAATTGCTATAACCAAGTAATAATATCCAATTGAATCAGTTTTATAGTTTTAGAAACAATGCTATCTTCAGAAAAGTGAAGTTCCAAAATGACATTTAGGAGATTTTA
This sequence comes from Phyllostomus hastatus, assembly GCF_019186645.2. Lineage (NCBI taxonomy): Eukaryota > Metazoa > Chordata > Mammalia > Chiroptera > Phyllostomidae > Phyllostomus > Phyllostomus hastatus. The sequence goes on along the minus strand of NW_025334017.1, from coordinate 4,315,037 downwards.
TATTTGGCCTACTAAAATTTGAAATCTATTTTCCTATAAGTATCTTTTATAGCTATTTAAAGACTCAACCTTTTATCTGAGGAATAATTGCCACCAGTGTTTCCCTTGTGTGTCACTCCTGAAAGTGTTTGGCACAACTTTATGGCATTGTTTGAGTGACATATTCAAACAGCTAGTATATAATTGACTTTCTGTGGAAATTTTCCCAATCTCTGAAAAAGGAACTGTGGCTATTTTAATCTGATTTTCTACCCAGTTTATCTGCACTTGAAAGATAAAAGGAAGTGTAATATTTAGGTAGTAACATAATCCAAGTCAACTTTTGAGGTAATTTTTCTAGAATACAAAGAACCCTTGGTCAGGGGCTCTGGTTTATCATAAAGAAGAATATGAAAAATAAAAATAACATTATCAGGAAAATACATTTAAAACACTGTCCCCTTTTCATAAAACTGAATTAAATTTTCATTATGCATGAATCACTGTAACAGTTCCAACTATGCTCACCTTCAGAGCTGTTGTGAGTCATTCATTCTCGGAGGAAATTTAAATTTTACTTATCTTAACCACTTCCTCTCCTTTTCCTCCTCTAAAAATTAAAATGCATAATAATGACATAAATTTCATAAACAAACAGATTTTTTTCTCTTTTTTTCCCTAATCATAGCATTTAGTAGCACTTTTTGGTTTGGGGCAAATTAAACTTGTAAGTACAATACATTTACCCTTCCAAACCAATGAGTATGTTGATGCAATCATTTGCCTTGAAGAATTTCTTGGATAAATAATTCTAAGCAGCCCAAATGTAAAAAAGTGGGTATTAAGTAGGTAGCAGGTTTAATTCCTGCTAGCCCCAAATGACAGGTTACTTAGTCCTTTTGGATGGAATCTTCAGACCTTCACGGTGGGCCCTATCTCAGTTTCTCGGGGAATTCTGTGCCCCTGAGCTATTTAGCAGATAGTAGTGGAGGAGTCATCAGAGTAAACAGGGAAGGCATGATGTTCGAATGTTCAGTTTGGCCATGTCTCTCACTACAGCCTTTGAATCAGTAAACTGAGTAAGTTACAACAGACAGTTGTCGCCAGGCCTGCCCCACGCTCCTAGTAAATTAGCTGCATGGGAGGGCAGATTAATCACCGGAGGGCGGTGGGGTGTTATTCAGCCTAAGGGCCAGTAATCACTGCAGGCTGGGATGTCGCTGGCTCAAGTGACCACCCTGACAATGCCCTGCCTAACCTTCTGTTTTTCTGATGTCAGTGGGAATTCCTGGTGGCCCTTTTGGAACTCTAACGGTATCCCAGGCACCTTGTCATTGTCAGGATTATAGACACTAGTCCCCTGTGTGTCCTTTAATGGTAGCATTGGAGCACAGCTAGGGAGGAGTATGAGCCTCCCCAAACTACCCTCATGTACTCCCTGACCAGTAACCAAAAGGGGTGCTTACACAGAATCTGTCCTGTAGGAAATTAAACCATAATTTTTCAGTGTCCTTACTAGAAACAGCTTCTGTGCTTTTCTTTGAGGCCAATAAGTAAATTAAGCCCTGGAGTCTTTAAGAATTCTATTTAGAGACTCTCACAATAGCCAAATTTGTATAGCAAAAAGAAATGTTAATTTTGTAAAATTGGATTTTAGTCTTTTACCCTGTAGCTACTTGGGAATTAATTCAAACTTCCATTCAATCCCTCATCTGGCCCTCTGATATTATTTATGGAACAAGGGCTGTGGGCCAAGCATGGGGCTGGATGTTCAGGGTGGAGGTGGAAGTGATAAACAGATAAGACAGAGGCCTGTATAGCTTAGTGGGGAGGATGAAAATGAAGCAGGCAGACAAAATTCAAGGGATGTGTGATGTGTTTTGATCCAAATTCCTCTACATACTAGTGACATTCTGGGCAAGGTAGCTGGTTCCTCCTCATCTACTAGCACCTGTAATAGGGTTGAATAGGGTCATTGGGTGAATTGAGTTTATGTGTGCCAAGGACCTCAGCACATAACAGGCACCCCAAACACAGGAGGGGATGGATGGTGGTTAAGAGTCAATTACTTCCGGGACTCAGGGGAATTTGTAATGAAGTTTCCAGGAAACGTAAGCAAAAATCTGTCAGCATTTTAACTGTGGTGCAAAAGTGACCAAGTGGAGAAGGGGGCAGCGGGGACACCATTAGCAGAAGGGCAGTCTGAGCTAAGTCATGACCCACAGAAAGCCAGACCCAGGGGGATGGAGATGAACTGCCGTTGGGGGAGGGGGAGGTGCCAAAGCTGGAGCCCTAGGCTCAGGAGGCTGCACTCCGGGAACCAGCAGGAGCTTTGGGCTGCAGCCGGGTGGCTGGGCTGCGCGGTTTGGCACCCCTGAGCAGCAAACACCGCTGGCAGGAGGAGGTCAATGAGGAACAGCAGCAAAGTCCAAGACACCATTTTCCCGAATGTGCCAGAAAGCCTCCTATGGGATTCAGGCCAAAAGATTGGCTTTGTATTTTTTAGATCAAGTCTGAAGTTGAGGCCTGTCTAGCAGTGACGTGAGGGCGGCCTCTGTGGTCCCATGGCATCCTGAAGGTCTCACCAATCAGTGCTGGTTCAGGTGCATACATTGCCTGTATGTTTATCTTTGAAACTGCCCTCATTGATGGGTGTTGTTAAAAAATAATAATAACCAGAATCTGAGAATTAGTGAAGGATCCTCCAAGCCCCCCTTTCTTTACTGGCCCTGTGTCCTCTTGCTTCTCACAGTAATCTTCACCTCAGGTTCAGGCCAAAATGTTTTGGAATCAAAGTTTATTTTTTCTTTATAAAGTTGATGAGTATGATGAAATAAATCACATGAAAAACTACATATAAATCCATGTATATAAAGAGAGCAGATCCCGAAAAGAACAAAATCACTTGGATTTCTTGTTACATGACTGCTAAGGAGTTGAAAAAGACAGGGAGGAATATCAGTCTTTCCTGTCTCAGAGTTCCTTTGAGCTATGTTTAAACCAGCTTCATTCCGTGAACATTATTAAACCAACCTCGGAAAGCACAAACAGTCCCCATGCACGGCTTTTCATTGCCGTATGTGACCAAGTGTGCTATCAGTGTGAGGCTATGCAGGTGACAGCTCAACCATGGGGCCATGCTGGTGCCACCAGGGACATTCCCTAACATTGTAATCAGCTTCCTTTCTCTTACAAAGGCCACAGCACAGGATATGATGCATTAACCATAACCCAGAGGCTCCTATTATTATTCATTATACTAACACCTTTCAAAACCAACCAATTTGGAGGTTTCAAATTATCGGTATTTGTTATAAGGTTGAAAGACACTAGACAGTTTTAGTTATTTTAGACGTTTTGAAATCAAAACATTCTGCATGCATATTACAAAATACACAAGGAGCCCTGCAGCTTGTTGCCTGAAACTAGCAAGCAAGACCACACGCTCACCCCACTGCAGATTGCACGGCAAAGCTAGCGATCGCCATGGAACTGTCACTAAGACTCATCATGTTTCATTAATGAAGTGATTTGGCTGTTTGCCTATGCAGCATACCTGCAGTGCCTTCTTTTACAATGAAAACAGACAAAAACGTTTATACTGCAAAAATATTTTACAAAAAGCACCCTAATAATATGAGTCTCCAAATATTTAATGGCTCAACTCTTTGAAAATTAAAAGTAAATATTAGAAAATCAGAGAAGTTTCATAACCAGCAAGGCATCTATTACTATATAAACTGCCTTTAAAAGGCTAGGAAAGTAGCTGAAAATACAACAGTAAAGAGAATGGGTGAACTACTTTTTCAGAATAGGAAATCCAAACAACAAGAGAATTTGACTATTGTTCACTACAGATGGTCCTCACTTTTCAAGATTATTACTTTAAAAAGAAGCACAGAAGCTGAACCCATGCAAAACATATTCAATAATCAATGGTAAGAATTATAAAGGTCCTGTGACATTTCCAAATTTTTAGTTGAAAATCTCTATTGTTAAAAAAAAAAAATCTCTATTGTTGATAATAAATATATAGGGAAGTGAACACTATAATTTAAAACACTATAGTTGACAACATAAACACACTGAATTCATTTCTTTGTAAAAACTCATCACGACTAGTGGGAATGATCGATGCTTGCCTTCTCCGTCTCATCCTACAGCACAGAAACAAGGCAAGCATTTTTGCTATGCCTTGGTGAACTGTTACAATCCTCTCCAGACCAGCTTCCAGCATTTATTTTATTTTTTTTAGCTTCTACCATTTAATCATTTGTGCTCGAAATGTCATAACTATCTCCAAGAATTCCTTTCCTGTGGAGGTTTTGATGGCATCACTTCCTCTGGGACAACTATTCTTTTTGTCACAACCACTCTCTTCATTGATGCTGGTTAGTTCCCTTCACTCAGGTCCTGTCTGTGTATTTGAGTCTCTTGAACGATGGCAGTGCCAACAACATTCCCATGGTGAGCTATGCGTTCTATCTACCTTTGGTTCAGATTTCATTTCCTGTATCGCTACTTCGTACTGCTCTGCCACACTTCCTTCATGGTTGGCCAATTCCCTTTTCAAGTATCCATTTTTATAAAATGTCCTAAGTTATTGCCTTGAAACAAGGAAGTAGCATCACTGCATGCTTTCCCATCCATGGGTAAACTGAATAACATGTTCAGTGACCCATCACTGACGGACTTTGAATGAAGTCACATGACTGGTCATCAGTCAGGACAGGCACCTACTGTTTATGCAGTGATCTATAGATTGAAGAGCTAGCAACAAAGTGTGTACTTTATGCAACTGCAGTTAATATATTATGGTAACTGAAATGTAAATGGTGGAGATGGACAACTGGTTTTACTTAGCCAAAAACATGTGATCCAAATTCATGCAGACTGGAACCATGTAAAAGCAAAGAGAAGTGATTGGGCAGAATTCAAATCCACTAGAAACCTTTGTTCTAGCTCCACAGCTGCAACAGAGTATGTCATATTTTTTCATACTGGGCCAACAACCAAATCCTCAAGCTTTACCCAAACATTCAGAGTTGAAAAAACATCTGAATATAGAAAAAATGAAATCTCTGGAAAAGAACTCAACCTTCTTTGGACCATCAAAACCACAAGATAAGACTGCATGAGAAATGCTTTACATCCATCTTCTCAGTTAGTGCACACAAACCCGAGGAAACTGAGCTGATAGGAGTTAAGTAGCTCACCAAAGTCACCACACCATTAGGTAGTAGAGCTGTGATGAGACCCAGGGGTAATCAGCTTCAGAACTTGTCCTTCAACCTTAGGTAACATGGAGACAATAGCAATTTTAAGAAAATGGCAAAAATCTTTGAAAGTGCCCCCTCCCTGCCTACAAAAGGCAATGCTGTCCAGAGCACCTGGTTCTACTGCTGGTGAGAGCTCTCACCTGCACACTTGATAGTTACCCATCTGAGGACCCTCTCATCTCTCAGGAAAGGCAAAAAAAGGCATCTTTCTCCATGCAGACTGCTGGTGTAGAAATCCACCGCCTGAAATGTGCCAATTCCAGTGGGTGCTGATGCAAGGTACTCAGTTAAAACTCAACTTGTATTCCCAGGAGAAGACAAACTCTGGTTTTCTCCATTGATAAATTGTTTTTCTTTCCTTTAAGATATCACTGAGCCATGCCATTTGAGAACCTTTTTGGAATATTATTTCATACAATGTAGTTTTATATTGATTGATTGTATTTCCATATAAAAACAGATTTCAAATATTTAAGAACTGAAAAAAGTAATCAATTACGATGAATTTTGGGGAATATATAACTATAATATAAAATAAGGATTATCAGTATAAAAACTGTGGGGAGTAATTGTTTCAAAAGCAGTTAAATATTGTCTTACAACACAGAAGGCGGCAAGTGAGTTATTGCAGTTCAATTTTTAACATTTATGGTCAGTTTGATATATTATAAGAAAGTCTGTAATCATTCTTTAATCTAGTCTCTTTCTATCTCCTGGTGTTCTCCTTCATGGGTGCAAAGAAAATGGTCCTCATATGAAAAGACATATTTACATTTCATTTTTATTTGTAGTTTCAGTAGGTGATTTTCTCCTTTATCTAGGACCCAGCCCAAACTCAGGTGTTCTGTCATCTTTCCTATTAGACTTCCTTAAAGCCCATTGCACAGACTTCACAGTGCAAAGGCTTCGCTACAATTCTTGGAGATAGAATGGGTAGAACTACAGTGTCCCTTTCTGACCATGTAATTTCATATTACACTTCAAGAAACATGTCTCATCTAATTAATGTGTTTCTTAAGTTGAAAGGTAAGCCTTGAAACTGACAGCAAGAATTAGCAACCTAAGTGTCCATCAGTAAGTAAGTGGATCAAAAAACTATGGTACATTTACACAAGGGAAGCAAAGGCTAAGAAGCTGGAAGTAGAGTCAAGATATCTCTGTCCTAGACTTTCATTCATTTATTTTGCAAATGCATACTGAGTGGGTTGAGTAATAACCACAGTGCAAAGTACTAAGAAGTGAGACAAAGAAGGACACACTTTCAGTTTCTAGCAAACTGCTGTACTCAGCAGACAACCAGACAATTATATGGGGGTGTGATATAGTTTGTTAGAATTATGAACAGAGCACTGGGCAACTTCAAGGAAAGGCACTAAATGAGCAGTGTGGGGCTGCAGGAGGTGGGAAGAGAGGGACTTTCTAGAGGCAGTGATGCTAGAAATGGATTTCAAAGCATAAGAAATTTGTTTGAATCCTTATTCACATTCACATACATGCTATGGAGTGCCAGGTAAGGAAAAAAGGATATGATGGAAAAATAAAACTATTATGGCACAGTTTTGTGCCTTTGTATTTACTGGAAGGGGTCAGCGTAGTGAAAATGATGGGATACTGGAGTACTGCATTGGTACAATTTACAACCAAGGTTGACTGATGTCTGGGGAGTGACATGGGTATTTGCTTATAGAAATACATGGCATAGAGGCACAATTTACAATGGCCACCTGCTGGGAGCAACCTAAGTGTCCATCAGTAAATAAGTGGATCAAAAAACTATGGTACATTTACACAATGGAATACTACGCAGCAGAAAGAAAGAAGGAGCTCCTACCTTTCACAACAGCATGGATGGAACTGGAGAGTATTATGCTAAGTGAAATAAATCAGGAGGTGAAAGACAAATACCATGCAATCTCACCTTTAACAGGAACCTAATCAACAAAGCAAACAAATAAGCAAAATAGAACCAAAGACACTGAAATAGAGAACAGGCTGACAGTGACCAGAGGGGAGGGAGGAGAGGGATAACAGGGGAAAGGAAAATGTTGTCAAAGAACATGTGTTAAGGACACATGGACAAAGCCAAAGTGGGGAAGGATTGAGGGTGGGAGTTGGGGGTGGGTGGGGTGAGGGAAAGTGGTAGAGGGAAAATGGAGACAACTGTACTCGAACAACAATTAAAAAAAAGTAATATATGCCATAATCTGTATATTGCATTAATTGAATCAACTATATAAACCTCTCTCCATAGTCCCCTTACAAAGTTTCACATCTCTGAGGACTGAAACTTGCCTTAAATGAAACAAGAAATTTTTTAAATTCAGGTTCCAGATCCTTAAAATTCAGGTTCCAGATTCCATCCTTTTTTTGGTTTTGCCTTGTGGAGTTGCTTAATTCAATAGGCCTATTTATAATAAGTATTTCATTATGTAATATTGCACAGATAAGGATTATGACTGACATTTCCAAAGCACAGGCCTGGTCGTGTTATTCTCATCTTGGACCTCTATAAAGGTTTTGAGGTTTCTCGCCTGATCAATGCCCATCTTGGCCGATGGCATGGCAAATACCTGAGGAGTGAAGGAGTGATATGTGCAAGAAGGGGGTGGACTTGTGTGGAGGGAGGTACAGATGTGCAGGTTTCCCTGGGAAAGAGGGGGCGGTGGGGACTCAGGGAAATACAGATGCCCCAACTGAAAACATACATGAAGTGAGAAAAGACAAAAGCAGAAGAGTCAACTGGGGGTACCAACGTGGGGATGGGGGATGGGAGTTGGCACCAGGAAGGCAAACAGGGCGGGGCGGGGCAGAGAAGAAAACAAACAACCCCAGCGCGGTTGCTGCGAGTGAGATATATTGTTATAACCTTGGTGAAAATCAACCCGTTTATGCAACACATGTAATTATTTTTATACAAGTACTTCCCCAAATAAATTCCTTTCCATAATTAGATATCATGTATTCTGATTTGAAGTAGTTTGCTACATTTAAAAATATTTTTAACCAGTTAATTTAGATATAATCTGAACCAAAAGATGTAAGAAATAGGCAAGTTTATTAAAGATCAAGTAAAAACTATAAACAGTGAAACCTCTAGCCTTAAAATCAAATTACGTAATGAAAAGTTGGTACACTATAAACAGTAATTCCCATTTTTTGCCCTAAAATAGAAGAACATCGATTTGTGGGAATATCCATTTGCTGCACTGTCTCCTCTGTTCGACGTTCTGTAAACCAGAGCTCCTCTTTCCATAGCTGAGGTGAGGGGACTCGCGCCCAGTTCCACTGAAGCAGTGGCAACACTGTTTGCAATCTGGGTCTCTTAACATCCTCACTCTGCTTTCATGCACACCCATTCGTGAGAAGTTTTAGTAAGTTAGCATTGTTCAGTGAAAGGAAGAGTAAGATATAATGGTCTAGATAACTAAAAATGATATTAACACTGAAATTTCCTTTCCTTTCAAGTTTTAGATGTAGGGCCTGTGCATCATATAATAAAGTACGAATTGCCAAATGCTATAGCTCCAGCTTACTGCTTTCTCTCTCCTTGTGGACAAATGAAGCAGGTGTCTAGGGGCTCCAACTAAGAGAGTTACTACTGCCTCCTGGCTGGTGGGCACAGACCTGTCTGTGGCTTTGAGGAAATGGCTACAAAGAGGTACAATGGTGAGCTGCTAGATGCCATTTGCCATTGAGAACCAATGCTGTCTTAATGGTTGCTGACTTAAGTATACTATGATTAAATTACAGTGCAGTAAACCCTAAGGACTCCACCAAAAAACTGTGAGAACTAATGAAGGAATTCAGTCAAGTTGTGGGATACAAAATCGATAAGCAGAAATTTGTGCATTTCTACATACCAATGATGAGGGATCAGAAGAAGAAGCAGGAAAACAATTCCATTTACAACTGCACAAAGGCATAAAATACCTGGGAGTAAGTTTATTCAAAGAGGTGAGAGACACATAATCTGAAAATTATCAGACAGGCAAGAAAGAAATTGAAGAGGATACAAAAAATGGAAGGACATAACCATTCTCAGGAATTGGAACAATTTCTATTGTTAAAATGTCCCTAGTACCCAAAGCAATACACATATTCAATACAATCTATTAAAACACTAATGACATTCTTATCAGAACTAGAACAATTAATCCTAAAATTTACTAGGAACCTCAAAAGACCCAGCATAGTCAAAGTAACCTCAAGAAAAAAACAAAGGGAAAAGTATATCACTTTCCCTGACTTCAAACTATACTAAAAAGCTTCAATAATCAAAATGGTATGGCACTGGCATAAAAAGAGATATGTAGATCAGGGAACAGAATAGAAATAACAGAAATAAATCCTCAATTATATGGGCAACTAATCTATGACAGAAGAGATAAGGATATACAGTGGGGAAAGGACAGTCTCTTCAATAAGTAGAGTTGAGGAAATTGAGACATGCATGTAGAAAATGAAATTGGAGCATTCTTTTATATCCATAAAAATAAACTAAAAATGAATTAATAGGTTTAAATGTAAGGCCTGAAACCATAAAATTTCTAGAAGAAAATATAGGCAGTAAGCTCTTTGACATTAGTCTTAGCAACATTTTTAGTTAATATTTACTTGGGCAAGAGCAACAAATAAACAAATGTGGCTACATCAAACTAGTTTCTGCACAGTGAAGGAAACCATCAACCAAACAAAAAGACAACCCACTGTATGGGAGAAGATATTCCTAAATAATATAGCTGATAGGCATTTAATACCCAAAATATGTAAGAAATTCATACAACTTAATACCAAAAAAAAAAAAGCAAAGAACCCAGTTAAAAAATGGGCAGAGGACCTGCATGAATATTTCTTCAAAGAGACACACAGATGGCCAACAGACACATGCAGGGATGCTCACCATCACTAATCATCAGAGAAATGCAAATTCAAAACCACAGTGAGGCATCACCTCACATGTGCCTGAATGGCTATCATCAAAAAAAAAAAAATCAACAACCCTGATTGGTATGGCTCAGTTGTTTGGGTATCACACTGCAAAGTGAAAAATCACCAGTTCAATTCCTGGTCAGGACACATGCCTGGGGTGTGGGTTCAGTCTCCAGTTGGGGTGTGTATTGTGTATGAGAGGCAACCAATCAATGTCTCTCTCTCTCTCTCTCTCTCTCTCTCTCTCTCTCTCTCTCTCTCTCTCTCTCTCTCTATCTCTCTAAAACACAGGTGGCAAACACAAGGCCCGAGGGCTGAATCTGGCCCTCCACCTTGTTTTATCTGGTCCAGCACCTGTTTCTACCTGGCGGCAGCACTGAGCTCCTTGTCCCTAGTTAAGGAGTAGTTACATTTATACAGTCCTAAAATTACATTCGGCCCTTTGAAGGCAACCACAAGGCTGGTGTGGCCCCTGGTGAAAATGAGTTTGACATCCCTGCTCTAAAATCAATCAATATAAAGTAAAATAAAATTCTAAAAAAATTAAATGTAGAGCTGCCATTCAACCTACTATATCAGTTCTGGGTATTTATCTGAAGAAAACAAAAACACTATTTCAAAAAGATATGTGCACCCTTATGTTCACTGCAGCATTATTTACAACAGCCCAGATATACAGGCAACCTACATGTCCACAAACAGATGAATGGGGTTAGGGAGATGTGGTCCATATATACGCTAGAATAGTACTCACAGTAAAAAAGAACAAAACCTTGTCATTTGTAACAACATAGAAACGCCTACAGGCCATGATGCTTTGTGAAATAACTCCAAGAATGACAAAATACCATATGATTTCACTTATATGTGGCATCTAAACACAAAACAGATGAACAAACAAAATGGAAACAGACTTACAGATACAGAGCTACACTGATGGCTGCCAAAGGGGAGGGGGTTGGAGGAAAGAGTGAAAAGGAAAAAAAAATTACAATGTAGGTGAGCAGTGATTTCCATCCTTTGTCATCTCATGGCATACATAAACTAGTTACCAAAATTCTGTGGCACACCAAAAATAATATTTTTTGATTTTCTGACCAAAAAATGGTATACTTTTGATTCATGCACACCAGACAGGTATTGCTGTGTTGGCTGGTGTCATTTTCTAATTTGACAATCTCAGGGAAGGGATACCAGTGCCCCTGACTAAACGGTCAGGTATCGCATGTATTAAACATTCTTGCAGCGTACCAGTGGCCACAGCACAGTAGTTGAAAATCACGTAGTAGAGCATCAATAAGAAATTAATTCTTAAAACATGGAAAATAATAGATTTTGGAGGAAGTCAGTTTATTTAGATTGGAAATCAATACAACTCTAATTAATAATATACTCTATTTTACTCTGACTAAATACTCATTACAGTCATGCCCATTTTTGAAATCAAATGAAATTATCATTTGATGAAAAGGTTAAAAAGATGTTTAGAGATTTCACTGCCTTCTGGGAGTAACAACTGCTGGCACAAGATTAGACACAATTTATTCTTTAAATAAGGTTAAGCTAGTCTGATGAGGAATAAATGATCCTCCAAGTATGTGTACAACCATAGTGCTTAGTGGAGCTGGCTAAGCATAAACTTCAAGACTTCATGTATTAAATACACCCACACCAATTATATTTGATTTGTATTATGATCCAAACACAAATCTACTTGTTGTAAGATAACTGAGTAGAGCTAGGATACAAAACAAGTTTTACCATAATGACATGGGTTGGATTAAATCCCTCTAAAATGCTTCTGAGGATGTTCTGAACCCCAGGACCTCAGAATGGGGCCCGATTTGGGAATAGGGTTGTTGCACATTTAATTAGTTAAGTTGAAATGAGGTCATACTGGAGCAGGGTGGACCCTAATCCAATATGGTTGGTATATATATGGTCTCTATGACACCCTTACAAGGAGAAAAAACTGTGTGAAGAAGAAACCAGACATTGGACTGATGCTTCCACGGGAAAGGAATTCCAGGAAAAGGAATGCCAAAGATTGCCAGCAAACACCAGAAGCAAGTGAAAAGCATAGAAGAAGGCATGAGCTATGGATGCCCTGATCTAGACTGTTGGCCTACAAAACTGAGAGACAATACATTTCTGTTCTTTAAGTCACTCTCTGTGCTATTTCATCTGAGCAGCCCTAGGAAACTAATACAATATGTGGAATGTATTCAACTGAGATCAGAAGCCCACCCACCTTTGGAACTTACCTTATGGAAATAACCACCAATACCTAAAATGAAATAAATGATTGTCCTTTCAAAGTCTAAGAGGAGGCACCAAATCCAGTTTAAGAAGTGTCATGTCAGTGTATGTGGTTCGTGAATGTGCTTGTGCTGGGTATCACACAGAAGCAGGAGAACAGGATTGATAATCCCCGGGATCCAGAAGATTTTCCTGGAATCTAAGTTACAACAGAAAAGAAAGGGGCCAGGGCCAGGGACTGGGGCAGGTAGAAGTTCAGCTGGACAGTATTGACAGAGAACTCAGAGAAGCAGAAAGAGTGGACAAATTCACACAATGTGACTAGGGTACTAGAAAAAACAGTGATATTTTTGAATGCTTGTGAATTGGGAAGTAGGAAAAGAGAATGAAGAGACTCACAGAAATGTCCCCAAAAAACCCCCTTTAAATGAAAACAAAGCATGTAAAACACATACCCTGCATTAGGCTTGCCCACCTGATAGAAAAGACTTATTAAGAAATATTATATTAAGAAAATAAAAGATAGATGAGACCTACTCTGAAAAGAAATGAAAATATGGCTCAAAATATATGTATGCAATATTATTGTCTATATACATTTAAGTATCTTAATGATATATATATGAAATAACAATAAATGTCTGCAAATTAATAAGTATATGAGAGCTGAATTACTCAGAGGGACCTGAGAGGAGGATCAGAAATGAATTATGAATTAAGTAAGAACCAACAAACTGAATGAATAAACAGTAACTTGCCACAAATTTTCAAAAATGTCTTTAAATATTGAAAATTTGTTAAGTGTTTAATTTTTAAGCTTATTAGGTATTCATTTTTAAAAACTACATTTAAATATTTCAGCATATCACCATTCCTATATCACCTTGACTATTTCTATATACCCCTTCACGTGTTGTTGCCAGTTTCAAAACAAGAAATCAGCAGGAATATTGCCACTGCACAGAAAAATCCACCATTAAGTGAGAGGAGTGAACAGGTATTCATCCTGTCTGTGTGGGGTTGATACACACACCATATCTCCCTAAGGGAGTTCAGACTTAAAGGCAAAATCAGTACATAAGTGGTGAAGTTTGCTTAAAGAACATCGTGTTCTCCCAGACGAACCTAATGCCATCCCCCAAACTTCAATAGGGAAAAACAAGGGCCAGTTAGTGTCGAGAGGATGTGTGTGTACTAGCAGCGGTTACTCTGCTTTATATGAAGTATTATTATTATTAATATCAAATGTGACACTTTTCAGATGAGAAAAGTCCATTTGCAATTTAAATGAATGCTTTTGTTTCAATAATTTTAACTATTCAAAAGCTAAATATTAATCTTAGATTTATTTTTTTAATACTAGCCTAGTGTAAATGTTCCTGGAACTAGCCGGAGGGATTAGAAACTGAGTAAGTACGTTTCCATGGTAACAGGCTGCTTTGCCATGGAGAGATCATTTCATACATTTCCTATAACCCAGCAACCACATGGGGGAGAAAGGAGATCTGCATTTTGGGTTTTTACGGTCACCATCATGATGATGTTTGGTAGGATTTTTATCTTTATGAGCATGTATATGGCATTAATGTTTGGAAGTTACCTAAGCTTAATCTTTATTAAATTTGTATTGAATTTATTGGGATGACATTGGTTAATAAAATTACATAGGTTTCCGGTGGACAATTCTATCATACATCATCTGTACATTGTACTGTGAGTGCACCACCCCAAGTCAAGCCTCCTGCCATCACCATTCATGCCCCCTTTATCCTCTGCTACCAACCCCACCCTTCTCGCCCTCTGCTAATTGCCATACTGTTGACTGTGTCTATGGGTTTTCACCTTTTACACCCAGCCCCCTTAAAATTTTCTCTCCTCTTTAGTTGGTCTACGACCATCAGGCATGAGCTCTGATGGGAACACAGTGGTGATAAAGTCATCCACGGCTTTCACTTTAACTCACGCTGTGAGTTACTGCACACAGGATTACAAAATCGCTGGATCCTGAGAGAGGAGGGGCTAAGCCAAAAAGCTGGACATTGGCAACACCAGTGTAGATGAAATACGACCAGTGGCTGCTGTCCAGCAGGGGCTTCATGAACACCAGCTGGACAACTGAGTAGTGATAAATGACCAAGTGACCCCAAGGAGGGCCAAGCAGAAAGTGTGGCCTAGAGAGAGGCTCATACTCCAACTGGAAACAAGGGTAGCAGAGGCCCCAAACCTGTAGCTGAGTGGTCACAAATCCCTGAATTAGGGTGCCTCCACTGGGGCTGGTTTTTTTTTTTTTTAATGTTTTCATTCTGCTTTGTTTCAATTCTAATTATGGCTGGAGAAATGAGTACAATCACCTTTTGGAGTCACATTAACTTTAGACACTCTCTGGCCCACTACAGAGCTGAGTGGTCAACCAAAGGGCATGATTTGCCAGAAGGGCCCTGTGTAGGAGGAGGGCAAAGGCCAAACCGAACCTGCAGTGCACCTGACCCCAAGTACCAAGCAGCCCAATGAGGCTGGGACTCAGGTGCTGTGGTTTCCTCATCTGTACCAAGGGCCAGCGGTGAGAATGAAGTGAGAAAAGCCAGGTTAATGCTCTAAATGGGGCAAAGTGCATAGCAAGCATCCAATGAATGTCAGCAGCTATAGTTATTCTTGTTAATGTTATTAGCATTGTTAACACTAAAAATTAGGCAGTGTCCCCTGGTAGGTGTTGTGGGGTAAAACTCAAGTCAGTCTTTATAGAAAATGAGACAAAGACAATGAGATTCTGAAAGAAACTCTCTGAAGAGTGTACAGAAAACATCAGCTTGATTTTGAATAAAACTAGTGAATTGGAGATCTGCTACTGAATTTTTGTCACGTAGGACACTTCTGGGGAAAAGGGCACAAATTGCCATTCAGATGTGTACAGAATACCATTTTCTAAAAGATGCCAGAAAATCAAAAATATGTTTTCAAGGTAAAAATTGGTTTTAGTGGTATTTTACCTGTGTGAAATGTTTTCTTCTAAAAGATGATCTGACTGAAAATAAATGGAGGCTATGTGAACTTTCACAGTGAATAACTTTAACCTGGAAGTAAAACTTATCATTAATGTCCCTATATTACATCTATCCCTCAAATTCTCTGTATCGTATCATTATAATGTTAGGATGTTCACAGTTTTTCTCTCAGTGATTTTCTTTTCAAAATGTCTTAATTAGTTTGGTCATAATCCACTTATCACACCAAGCAGAATCACCTCAGAGGAAAACTATGGGTTCCAACCAGAAAAACTGACCAGGGAAAGACGTGAACTTTGTGTCCACGTAATGGCTTTAGGCTCAGATTCGGTATTAGTGTATTTGTGTGTGTGTGTGTGTGTGTGTGTAGCAAAAAACAAACAAAAAGCCACCAACAAGTAAATTAAACCACAAAACTAATTTACTATGAATCTAAGGCACCACATTTTAAGCGCTACGACAGAGGAAAGCAACAGTCAAGTATGAGCACTTAACACTGAAATAAATCCCCATGCAAATGATAAGTTTGATACAGCTCTCTAATTTTCTCAGAACTGTGGAAATTATAGCTTAGCCACATATGACCTTCAAGTGATGAAACAGCTTAAGATCTTTGTATACTAAAGGTCACTGACTGATGCAAATAATACGCAAAAGCAGAATCTGATGGGCAGTATTAAGACCACATAGCTGATGTGAAATAAAACCACTCATCTGTGAAGGTTTTTATTTAGCTTCTCCCTGCCCTTTGTTGGACGATTTGATCATTAGCCTAAACTTCAAAGCTTCATTGCAGAGTTTTCACCATGACTAAAGGGATATTCATGACACTGGGCTGTGCTCCTGTCAAAGCTAATATTCATGTACAAGAGAATACAGCACTGTTGTAACAAGGAAAATGTCATGGATTGAAAGAGATGACACTTGCAAGGCAGAGAGCTGATGTGCATGGGTTTCACCTTGGAAGCCCTCTAAGCCAAAAGATAGTATGAAAAGCAGGAAAATCTGTCCTTAAAGGTTTTTGGACAAACCATCACTTCCTTCACCTTCCTCCTCTTACTCTAGGGCTGGGCTGCACCGAGGATGAGCGCATTACATAACCCGGATGTGATGTTCAGTGTTCTTGGAATTTCCAGAGATTCCAGTGCACACATTCAAGTTGGAATCGTAAACCTTTCTAAAGTTTGGGAGATGAGACAAATGTTACATTGTTTATTAAACTAAATGTTCATATTCATAGCATCCCATGAAAGGCAGGACACGCGACCCTCTATTCTAGTTTCTTTTGAGAAGAAGGAGAGCATACGTGCTGTATTACAGCAAGAAGTATTTGGTTGAATTCAGAATTTAACTGTGAAAATGGGACATTCTGTTATAAATGTCATTCTTTGTAAGGGTTCTAAACTAGATATATGTCTTGAAAATATTATTTGTACCCTGAAGGTACTAGGAATTCAAGTCAGTAAAATAATGACATCTATGGAGTGACTGGGAAAGTGGGGAAATTCATTAATATTATACAGACTCACTGAATATATGTATGCACATAATAAAATAAAATTTAGTGGAAAAACTAAAAGTTGTGATTAGGCTTTAAAATTGTGAAATTATTTATATGGCCAGCATACTAAAACAGGTGTAAAATAAAGACATTTTCGATATTTTGTACATTGATTAACATATATACCATAATGAAATTTACTTTTTCATTTTATTTCATTTAGCCAACATTTATTGGGACCCTGCTATGAGCCAGGTGACGTTCTAACCACGAGGGGTACACAATGACTGACATCGATGCTCTGTCACTAGGGAGAGCAGACTAGAGAGGAAGAGATACCATCTGAATTGAAAGGGTCTGTTTAAGTGCAGAGATGAAGGTACATGAGGGATTATGAAACCACCACTGAGGGGCACATGGGGCTATGTCACAGAGCCCAAGGGTGAAATGAAACCATCCTGGCAGAAATGACGCCTGGGAGGACCCCAGAAGCTGAGTGGCAGGCCCAGGAACAGTATAAACCTGTGCCCAATGGCACAGAGAGCCTGGCGTTCACAGAGACTGTGGGACCTTCCACCATCTCTGTGAGGGGGGAGACAGAACAGGAGAGGTGATAGATTATCGTGGTGAATCTTTTATTTAAATGAAGGGACCTAAACTTGACCTCATAAGTGATGGGAGCCACTAAATGGTGGGGAACAGGGAGCTCCTGATGTTTTCCATTACTGGTGGTCTTTGGAGTGGGCAGAGCAGATATGAGGGGCAAGGAGAGCAGCCAAGTCCCAGAGAAGGCAGGACTAGAGTTTCAGCTAGGTATCTGGTTCTGAGCTAGGTGTTTGGGACTTTTACTTCTGGGGAAGTCTCTTGGCCTTACACCCAACAAATACATTTTTGGAAAGCTGCAAATTAATTTGTAACTTAAATCATATTTTCCCATTGACAATGGACTCAGGTTGATATTAATTTCATTGATGTTTTTTAATTGGCACTGGCCCCTAAGGCTAGGCTAGAGCTTAGAATGCAACAAGAACCTTGACATTCAGCAGTCTTCAAGGTATTTGTAGCTGCAGAAGCTTCCCCTGAGTAAAGACTTTGTGGAATATCATTACATAAAATAGACAGACGTAGAGTGGTTTTGGTTGACGCAACAAGCCTCAAATCTCAATGCTCCATATGCCTTGAAACCCCTAGTGCTCCAGGAACAGAGTTTGAAAGCTATTTGTGACATTTAACTCATTCCTTCTAGTAATGAGCAAATGAGGTGCTGGTTCCCAGCAGAGGACTCATTCTGGAGCTGTGATGTAGAGGGATAAAGAAAGGATCGTGTTCTGGTTTTTCTGGTTGGGAGCTCTGCAGTTCTGAGAAGGTGTTCTTCTCCTGTGTTTCTGTTGCCTCATCTATAAACCCAAGATAATAGTTCCTCTCACCATCCAAGCCGTTGAAGTGCAAGTTCTTTGTAAAATGTGTTAAGTCTATTTAAAAAAAATCAAATCAGTGACTCAAATCAGAAAGCTGGGAACAAACCAGAGACCTAGTCCCGGACAGCCAGGTGACCTATCCAAGGGCCCGGGTGAGGACTGAGGCGATGCAGAGCACTGGGCTCTTCGGAGCCACCACGACAAACATGCCTAAAGGGAATGCTTGGTTGCCACCTGAAGGAAGTTCTTCTGTTCAGAAAAACCTTTAAAAGATGTGGCCGGGACTAGTTAAAGAACACATATGGATGGCCCACAGAAGTGGGCAACAGTGTGGGGACTGACTGTGGGAGTGTTGGGCAGAGGAGGGCAAAGGGGGCAAACTGGGACAACAGTAATAGAATAACAATGGAAATATTCTTTTAAAAAAGAGAAACCTTTAGTAAATCTCATATGCCAAAAGAATATGGTTTCTAAATAAAGAGAAAACAATTATTTCCAATGTCTGAGAAACAACTGGCGCATAAAACAATCAAACCCAACAGACTTGAGCAAGGTGTGTAAGGAGGCTGATCTGTAGCCAAACAGGAACTTGAATCTCACCCCATGATTACCTGCTTTGTTCCAACAGCTACCTGTTCTGAGAAGTTCTTGAGATGACCCAAATAAAGGATTGAGCACCATAACTGGCCCCCAGGCCATGCCCAGTAAATGCTAAGCAAACACCAGCCACACAGTCTTCTGACTGAGCAGTATTCATGTAAGTCATCACACCCGGGAGCTACTGGCCCATTGGTGTCCCATTGTCTTCACTGAGAACCACGCCAGACAAAAGGTGCTCTTCAGAGTATCACTACCCACCACTAACCAGTGAGAAGACTGGGAACTAAAGAAGGCAGTTTGTAAAATACTGTATATGTATATCACAGCAGTAATGCCCAAGTTTAAAACAGAAGTAGCACTCTATGAAATACCCTAAGAAGAATATGGTGGTCCTACTTCTGAAGGAAGAAAAGTGCTGGTAAAGTAGCCAATAAAGTAATAAAAACTGCTTATTAGTTTAAAGTATAAGAACAACTTCAAAACCAGGTTTCAATAGTCTTAAAAATAGGAGATCGACTGAATGCAAATGTCTAATATTCATAAGGTGCTTTGAAACAGCTGTACTAGAGGTTAATAAGGTACGCTGTGCAAACAGGCAGGCTGCAAGGCTGGCAGTGAGGAATAAACAGTTATAGAAAACACGATGCAGCACATTACATAACAGGGACAAGTCCTGTGTCAGGTTCAAGGCAGAAAAATACATATCTGGTGTATAATTCCAGGAAGAAAGTGAACGTAAGTCTTAAAATGCTTTCTAAATTCATGTGGCAGGTACATATCAGGAAAATTCATTATACTCTGTAAAAACTCCTAAGTGGAACTTTTTCAGGCCTAGGTTAACAAATGCATGCATTTTTCTAGATCACAAGAAGCCAGCTGTCAAATTTTAAAATTAAATCTATAAGGGAATCAGTTTTCCAACATTTTATTGTATTAAATGGAGGGGTACGACCAAAAAATAAAAGAGGGGCTGAATCTCTCTTGCAAACACAAGATGAAATTCTGAACCACAAATAAAACTAGGAGAGTAAAGGAAAACGAAGCTCTGCATTTTTCCCTATTTCACCATCTGCTGCCTGGCTTAGAGCAAGAACGCAGAGCTGAAGAGAGAGGCAAAGACAGCAGTGGGCTAGGGATGAGAGTCATGCATCAATGCCAACTCTGCCTGCCCTGGCCCCTGCCTGCCTCGTGTGACCAGGGGTGGCCTGCCAGCCGACATACCTAATAATGCAGTGTCCTTACGCTGGGGGGGGGGGGTCCTGGGAGAATGGAGGGTGGGTGCTGCTCCATGTGCTGTGCTTACAACCTAATGCTGCTGGGTGGGAATATTTACTGTATTTCTCCTAGCAATGACGTTATAAAAACTCCACTGGCACCAGAGAAACCTCTTGGGAAGTAACCCACAAGAACAGATAAAGAGTGAAGCTTAGCACCCCCTCTTCACCTGGGAGACGGGAAGTGGTAGGTATACTGGGCATTAAGCTTTCCAGCAAAAAGTCATATTTGAAAAAATTGAGATTCAAGTCTGTTGCCGCATGGATGGAAAGTTGCTGCATGGATGGAGGATTTATATATTCACTTAAAATGATAAACTCTGACACTTTTTGTAGGCCAACTGCCATTAAGTAATGCTTCAAAATAGTAGGCTCATCTTTTTTTAAAAAAATGTTTTTATTTATTTATTTTTAGAGAGAGGGGAAGAGAAGGAGAAAGAGGGGGAGAGAAACATCAATGTGTTGTTGCCTCTCACGTGCCCCCACACTGGGGACCTGGCCCACAACCTAGGTGTGTGCCCTGACTGGGACTCAAACCAGCGACCCTTTGGTTTGCAAGCCAGCACTCAGTCTACTGAGCCACACCAGCCAGGGTGTATGTTCATCTCTTAAGTGAGGTATACACAAGCAATACATTCTTTTACCTTCTTTTATCCTCCTCTATATGAGAGTCAAATGTCAGTCAGCAAGGTCTTGGCCACCCGAGAAACCTTGACCCTCAGGAAAAACAGGTTGCAGACTTCAGAGTTCAGTAATGGAATATTTCATATGTTGTAGAATGAATTATTAATGAATTAGCCACAATATTCTTTTACGTCATCAGGGCATTAGTTCTGTCTAAATCCTTCACTTCCTTGGACCTCCTCACATTTTCTTCACTTCTACCTGCAGCACAAGGAGTTCTCACTCTTCTCAAAATGATTTTTCAAATATAAAGTTTTTATATTCCAATTCCCAGTCAGGGTACATGCCTGGGTTGCAGGCCATGACCCCCAGCAACTGTACATTGATGTTTCTCTCTCTCTTTCTCCCTCCCTTCCCTCTCTAAAAATAAATAAATAAAATCTTTAAAAAAACATGGGAATATGGAAGAAAATTGTTTAAAAAGTTTTTATATTCATGTCTCAAATATAAAGGATGTGTTTCGAGAGCATGAAAAGTCACTTACCCATTGAACTGCAGAGGCACAAGGCACCTAATCCATATTTTGGATGGAAATGGTGAATGGATTAGCACACAGGCCGTTAAGTCGGGTGAGTGTGAACAGTGGATGGCCACATTCTTTCCCTACTCCGCATCAGCTCCAACATGTGCACTTTTAAGGTGGTACCTCCCCTAAACTGCAGAACTATGGCAATTACTGAACTTGGACCAATCACAAATAATTGAATTTTTGAATGTTGGATATATGAATCTCTAGGGAACACTCAGTTTGAACTAAAAAAAAAAAGAAAAAAGAAATTGTATCTAAGCCAAATTTTGTAAACAAATTATATTTTAAATGCAGTTGAGAAGTCCAGATTTAAAGATTACTCCCTCCTTTGACTAAAGTTAAGCTCAAGTTCTTATACCATAAAATAAATTTCTCCTGTTTTTCTTTTCCTTTTTTTGTTTCTGACTCTGTTTTCTCCTTGCTTTCTCCACAAACAGACCAGACTGTCTCTCTTTCAGTGTAATAACCCTGCCGGCCCCGTTAAACCCCATGTTGCCATCCATGTCTTAGATCTGCTACAGGCCTTATCAAAAGGCAGATGAAAAACCCATGCTTTCCTTTATATGCATAACAAGTCCTTCAGTCCCATTAAAATCCACAAATGGTTGTTAATCCTTATAGTTTGC
This sequence comes from Phyllostomus hastatus, assembly GCF_019186645.2. NCBI lineage: Eukaryota > Metazoa > Chordata > Mammalia > Chiroptera > Phyllostomidae > Phyllostomus > Phyllostomus hastatus. The sequence goes on along the minus strand of NW_025334017.1, from coordinate 4,292,957 downwards.
CAGAGTCCATGCTGGACTCTAAAAATTCAGAGTTAAAACATAAATCACTCCTACCCTGAAATTGCTTATAATCTACTAGGAAGACTCAGAAGCAACTTACTGTGATATAAATCAGACTCTGACAAGTGCCCTTCATGTCCTCAGAGGATGGAAAAATCCATTGACTGTGAACTTATGGCCAGAAGGGACCATGAGTACACAGACAGTAAATTCTGAATCAATGGAGATTTAGGATAAGAATCACCTGCACACAGGAGAGGAAATCTGACCTGGGCCTCATGCATGAGTGGGAGTTTGACAGAGTTTCTACTTGGGCTTTCTGTTGCCAGTGGGTCTGTTTTTCCTTCCAAAGGAGATGCCAATATTCTCCTGGTTGTGTTTTCTGTGTCTATTTAGATGTCACTCTATTACAGACATTTCCACTCTGTGTTGGTCAACAAAATTGTTATTTTGTTGATAAAGGGCTTCACAGGGTTGGAATATAACTTCACTCATCTTCAGGCCACTAATCAGTCGCAGAACAGTGGTAACGGTGCAAAATGACCTACAATCTCCCCTCGGGTTTCACCAGGCCCAAGTTCTCATGGTGCACCTCACACACCGGCCAGCTTGGGAGAGCACCGCCTGTTTCCTCAGCCTCCCAGGCAAATGGGAGCCTGTGCAGTCGTTGCATTAAAGGAACAGTTTTAAATGAACTTATGATAGAATTAGAGAATCATATAAATGTTTAAGGCAAAGAATAATTTCAAAACTACTTATAAATGTATATGTTATATACTGAACCATGGCTAACTTTGTTGCATGAATTTGTTGAATACATAATAGTAAACATTTTTGGATTTTGCTCAGTTTGTTTTCTTTCTAAAAGAAAAAAGTAGCTTTTGAAATAGACCTCAAAGGAACTCCTGGACTTTGGGAACTAGGAATTGATAAGGATTTCTGGACAAGAAGAAGCACAAAAACTCTGAGGAGCCAGCTGTGTAGAGAACTCGGGAAGAATAATGGATACTGACTTTGGGTAAGTATGGAGAGACCAGCTGAGAGGTAGTTTTAACTGCCAGTCTCTGGAATTTACATTTGATTGATAGGCAACTGGGAGAAAACAGGGTTTTGCAGAGAGAAGTAACATAATGAAAAGAGCATTTGTAAAAGAGTTCTCTACTTTCTAATCTGACTGGTCTGAGAGCAGAGACTAGAGACAGGCTGACTAGCCCAAGGCTCAGTCATCAGGGGTTGATGACGAGATGGTAATGCCAATGGATGATGCTCGAGGGGAAGCCAGCAGGGCCTGATGCCTGAATGCGTATGCGTGGCCAAGAACCCGGAGTTACTCACAGGGGCTTCCTTCCAGAAGAAGAGACTTCCGACTACCTGCCGTAGTGAAAACTCTCTCTATGACCAAGGACAATGCTGAGAAGCTCTGTTTTAAATGTGTCCTATAGAGAAGCAGACCCATGGCACTCAAGTGAAAGTGAGATAAAAATTTCAGGACAAGGACAAACCAAGAAAGATATGTGAAGCTATGAGAGGAGCTATGTCCAAATGCTACCCAAAGTCAGAGTCCACTTCCACCCTAGGTGCCTGTAGTCTGTTCGGGTGGCTATAACAGCATACCACCAACTGGGCACCTTATAAACAATAAACATGTATTTCTCAGTTCTGGAGGCTGGAAGTCCAAGTTCAAGGTCCCAGTATGATGGCTATGTGTTGGTGGTAGCCCTCTTCTGGGCTGTTGACTTCTTTCTGTGTCCTCATATAGCAGGGAGGGCTAGGGAGCTCTCTGAACCTCTTTTATAAGAACGGGGTTACACCCTCATGACTTAATTGCTTACCAAGGGCCAACCTCCAAATGCCATCACATTGTGTATTAGATTTCAACATCTGAATTTTGCAGGGCACACAAACCTTCAGACCATAGTGCCATGGAAAAGTGCCATTATAACATAGGCTACTCAAGAGAGAGACCAGTATGGAGAGGATAGGGTACACTAATGCTCACTGATCACATGGTCTTGAGGAACTTCGCATCTCTCTGAACTTCTCTAAGTAGTCAGAACTCACGAAGAGTTTGTCAGTCCGCATAACAATAGCAGACACTTTAACAGGTTGGAGGAGAAAATGTAGAAGTCTTGACATTCTAACTTTTCTCCAGGCACAACTGCAATGGCTCAGTACCTCTATTGGGCGTCCTCTTAGGTTTCCGTCTTTCATTACTTGACATTCTGGTCTTTTCCCTTCTTAATTAATTGAAGACTTTCAGTGGTTTCTAGGGAGTCATTCTAATACTCTATCAGATATCCATGTTGTCTTGTCATTTTCCCATTGTACTTTCCCTACAGCCCAGTTTCCCCCAAACAACTTTCCCATTCTATTTATGGCCCCATCATGAGACAGAAGTAAACTGGTGTGAACAGGCTGGTAAGAGTTTGATTGAGGAGCCTGGCTAGACTTGGGTTTTATGCCCAGCATGTGTTATCATATGGTTCCCCTTTGGTATGAGGTTTAGTTCTTTCATTCTTGCATCCTCATCTATGCAATGAAGACCCTAGTGACTTCTCTGCAGGACAAGTGAAGGCTGCTGTTGAGGCACAGGATGCCTCCAGCACAGTTCTCCTAGAGCTGGCTTTCCACAGATGATGGGCTTAACCCTTCTGATGCTCTTTGTAGGCAATCAGTGATGACACTGACAATGAACTGGTTTATAATGTATTAGCCATTAATAGTTAAAAACAAACAAAAAAGCTACATACAGATAGTAACCTACAGAATTCGTCTTACTTGATTAAAAAATTTAATAACCTATATATGCCAAATAACTTAATTGGCAATTTAGCAATTTAAAATGTAGTCAATAGTGGCCTCTTGAACTTCATAATAAATTTTTCTTAAATCTTCAAGAAAAGGAATTATACTTTGTGTGTGAGTATAAGAGTATTTTTTTACTTTAGAGAGCGGAATATCTCTATGTCTATTCTTCTAGAAGTCTCTTTTATTTTTGTGAATAAGCAGAATAAATCAACTAAAACCCCAGCTACTTTTTCAAGAGCATGTCTGCTTCTCTTCCTTTAAAAAAAAAAGCAGCAAGCATGGTCAAGAGCTTGGCTCTGTTCAACTGCAGGTGGGTCTCATTACTGAGGCCAGCTCTCCCTGGCTCCCGAGGACACCTCACTCAAGGTCACTGAGAGGGCTTTGGAGGAGCCACACCTGACTGTACTGGTAGAACTTGAGCTCTGAGTCATTCACTTGGCAAAGAGCTGATCTAGGGAAAGGCAAAAGTCAGAGAGATGCTGGCAAGAAAGACAGATGAGTCATGGACAGGGAACAAATCACTCGCTTTGGAGGACCAACTTTAGGAAACACTGAAATGGGAAAAATGGTGTTTGGGGAAAACTAACACTTATTTTTGGTCAGGACCATTTAACACACACACAAAAATCTGCAGATGTGGATTTTGCTCGCAGCAATTTCTCACACTATAAAAGAATAGAAGTCCCTTGCAGAGAAGTTGTGAAAAAGGAAACTTTCCAAGAGAAACTGACTATCAATTACTTAAATTTGATTAAGATAAGAAAAAACTAAAAACAAAGGGAACATTGTAACCTACTTCCTGAAATTACAATCACATGAATAATGCATAGAAATCGGTGTTTGTATATTCCTTTCAAGATGATGTACATACACATTACACAGGAGGTTTTATATTCTAGATTGGAAAAACTCAAAAGTTTGACCAAAAGAATATTACAAGGTTATTTTATGCCTTCATTTCTTTTTCAGTTTCCCTAAACATGGGACCACTTTAAACAGGATCCACCTTGTATTCTAAAAACCAAACTTAAGTGCACGTATTTAGGAGTAGTGAAAAACGTTAATGAGAGTATAACATGTCTTCATGATGCTACTGATCTGCATTTTAAGAGCTCAGAATAGAATCAAATTTTAATGAACTTTAAATTCAAAAATGGCCCAGAGCAGTTGAAAACATTTGAATAAAACAAAAATGATGCTTTTCATAATAACCTTTAAAGCATTACATGTTTCTTTCTTACCTACGGGAAACCTGATATAAAAACAACTTCAAGTAACTTGTACACAACTAGGTATTTGAGAATTAGATGAGGGGCCAGGATTTAGTGTCTATAACCCAGGTGACATTGTGTTAATGAATCACATGGTTAAATCCTTTCTCATCTTCCCCACACAGGATGTAGCTAAATAATGATAGTGACAAAGCTCAAGATGGCTCCACCTGCGAAGGTAACTGTCTTCTGCAGATAGTTCATCTGGAAGGGAGAAAGGAGGGGCCTCCACTTCTCAAATGTCCATGCTGTACCAGGTACTTCCCAGAGCTTATGCCATGTAACCTTCCCCAAATCTCTGCTAACTTGCTGTTATTCTTATCTGGCATATGGTAAACTGAGGCTTAGAGATGTCCATTAGCAGGGTCAGTAAGCAGGGAAGCTGAGGTTCACCTGCTGTCAGGAGACAGCTTGGTGAGCATTAACACCATCTGGCTGTGTATGAGAGTAGGGGTGCTGAGAATCAAGAGGGAGACCAACAGGACCCTGTTTGCTGGGGACATTTCCTGCTTTTGCACTTGAAAGCCCCATGTGGCAGAAAACCCCTTGTCTGTGGGCAAACCAGGACACATGGGCTCCGAGAACAATGTTGTGCAGAGAGTACAGCTCTGTCAGAGGCATTCCCCACTAAATCTACCTGTGCTCAGGTACAATGCTACCTCCTGGGTTCTACAAGGCCTGGGGATGAGAGCCAACAGGGGCCCAAGGCTTTCGTATCAGAATTTCTTATATCTGGGATAAGAAAATAAGGTAATGTAGTGAGAAGAGTGATGGGTTTCAGGGTGTATCACTAAGAGATCTTGTTGGCTTTTTCCAAAGATTGTTGTCTCTTTCTAAAGATCGTAGAATTTCAGCTGTCACAGGCTGATTTGTGGTTGTCAGCCTTAGTTAAGAGTCTGAGGTTCCTGAAGAGCACTAATATCTACCTAACAACGTCCTGCATAATGCCATAATAACAAACTACAAGATGCACAGTGCACTATAGAAGTAATGGCATGCTGCATATGGAGGCTGGAGAGGAGACTCCAGGAAGGGTGTCAGTCAAATCACAGCACATGCTCCTGGGGAATAAGACACAGAGGTTAGGACTTTGTGTTCTTTTTACTACCCTTCAGGTGTTTGCTGACATGAATTAGCTAGAGAGCCATCTCTCAATTGTCTAAACACTCCTAATTTCCTCATTTGGCAATTTTGAACTCTCAAGCCCTCTGTAAAGAGGAGAAACATCTGTATCTTGAAGTTCATTCACTCCCTCAGCTCCTTCATGGTCTGGTAATGGGATGTTTCCAGGCTCTCCATCAGCTTTGGAGACCAGGCAGCGATGCTGGGAGTGGCATGCACATGGGGCAGAGTACCCAGCAGTGTCTTCCACGTGTACACACATTCCCAGGCTGCTGGCTTGGCTGTCCTCAACACCTGCTCCGCCCTCTTGGGCTGTCCCTCGGCTGGCACACTAGTTCTACACTCTCCACATGGCCTCCTTTGAGAGGCCATCCTGCAAATATCTCCTCGCCACACTCCCAGGGCATCTGCTGCTGGCCCCACACCATTTGCCCTTTCAGAAAGCACCACCACATTCCCCAACCACAGACAGTATACCTCTCGCTGGAGTGTACAGATACTCATCTTTTAATGTTGTCTTCAAATCCATGCACTGCTCAATACCTGATTACTGGTAAATGGGACCCAGCTTTAAAAAAACTGTAACTACTAGCAATATGTAGAGGACACATCGTGGAGACCCTTGGGGAAGTGAACCATCATTTGTGTTATTTGGTCTTGGCAGGGACCTCAAAGGAAGGGACTTTTATTTATTTATTTTTTAGCCAGATAGCAAACTATCTGAAACCTCGGCCTCTTTGTCTTAATGTAATAATGACACAGGTTTTCAGAGAGAATCAATACCTTCTGCTGAGAATAGATCATAGCAACACAATAGACTTACTTGAAAGGAATGAGTATTTTATGGATGGCAGGCAGAAGTCACAGGGAAGACTTCCTTTCTGAAAGTACTCTGCAGCAAGAGGTATCTAAAAATAGAGAAAGAACAGACGGCTATTGCTGTTTTATTTGACAAAACAGGCAGGCTATCAAACATATATAGCAACAGAAAATGACAATGCTTTTAAAAATTGTCATTAAGTTTTAAAAATAAATAACAAACATGTGCATAAACCAAAATGTGTTAGTTTTTACAAACTTCATTTAGAAGTCAAGTGTCTTGCTCACTTCAATTTCATTATTAGGAGACATCTAACCGTAGACAGCAATTATACAGAAGGAAGAATGTAAGTATCAACTTGTGAGAAGTCACTTAAATAAAGGTTGATGGGACGTCATCTCATTGCTGGACCTGAGTCTGAGTCCACCCAGAGCATGAGAGATAGGGTGTTCGAGTTTCCAGGGCCTCAGAGCCTATTTGGTGCACAATCCCCAGGGGGCCACTCAGGGACCAAGTTTGGTTTTAGGCTCTGGTGGTTAAGACCCAAATCTCGGACCTCTGATATTCTGCATTTCAGCAAGAGAAGACTAAATAGAAGAGATAGTATCTCAGAATGTCCCTCTGGGATGGCAGTTGGAGACATTTGAGCAAAATCCTGAAGGCAGTGAGGAAGTGAGCCAGGGTCTACTGAGGGGAGCAATTTCCAGGCAGAGGGGGCAGCCAAGGCCTTGGAGGAGGTCGGGGGAGCTGACAGAGAAGTGACAGCTAAGTCCATGGTGATGGAAATCAGATGGGAGGGAAGTTGATATAGGATAGAACCTTGGGAGAATATAGACCTGAAAGGTGGGAAGGAAAGGAGACGGGGCAGGAGCGGCCAGACAGGAGGGAAACAGAAGGGAGGCCACAGAGTGGGAGAGCTTCCGGCTCTGACAATCAGCTCCAAGAACTCTTCCAACTCTGAGAGGGGGCCTGGGGAAGGATGGCCAAGGAAGTGTGGAAGCCGACTAGAGCAAAACACCACAGAATCAGGAGGGGTCTGTGCGTGTTCTGCAGGATCCAAAATGCAGTGTCTGTTTTCATGGGAACATTTTCCTGGTGGCAAGATCTGATGCAACTATGTGACCCTGACAGTGGACTTTCCCTCCCAATTTGGGAAGATTTAAAATCTGTCTAAATTCAATTAAATGTATAAGAAAAGCAAAAGACCTTAATCATAATAAGATGAAATGCAAGTGTTACTGTCAAAGCCCAGACTTTTGAACAAGCTTGTCTTTAATAAGCATGTACACAACAAATGACTTTAATGAACAAAAGAGTCAGTTAAAGAGAAGTCAACAGGCATCTAATAGCAAGTACTAATTCCTGGCAATGCCAACAGTGCCAAAAGTCATCACTGAATTCCTTCAGAGTAAAACAGAAATAAATGTATTTTGTAATTCCTTTAGATGCATTTTAAAATTTCTACATGGCTGCAGTGGGGGGAGTAGTGGGGGGAAAATGGAGACAGCTGTACTTGAACAATAAAATAAGTTAAAAAATAAAATAAAATAGAAAAAATAAATTTCTACATATAAATTTTTTCAATCTCATGTGATAAAAATCTATTACAATAAATAAAAATATTTCCATGCAACAACTGAATGTGTATTCTAAGAAGAGACAGTAGAAGAAGAAAGAAAAAAAGGTAGTTTACACACTTGACCATGGGTTGCAGTTTTGAACTGTGCAGGTCCAGTTATATACACATACATTTTTTTTTCAATGAATACCTGTTCTGTTTGCTGTCCTCACTTGGGAGTCCACAGAGGCAAAGGGCTGCCTATGTCCATTGACATAGGCCACTTTACATGGTGACTTAAGCATCCGCGGGTTGGTAACTGCGGGGGAATCCCAGAGGCAATCCCCCATAGGTACTAAGGGTAGTTAAGTTTTGGCGGAGTCAAAAGTTATATGTGAATTTTCTACTGCACAGGGTTCAGGGCTCCTAACCCCCACCTTGAACATTTAATACAGATAAAAAATCAGACAACAGGGTGAAACTGAAAGTCAACATATAGTATGAAACAGATCTGTGGCTCACACCGAATCCCATTTAACACGAACACGGTGGATATGGTACAAGGTAGGTGGGAAAGAGTTCTTTCTGGATCAGGCACTGCTATCTCTCTTCCCCTGAAGCCTTCTTGCTCCCCGCAGCTGTCCAGAGAACTGGTCAACCCTTCTTGGTGCTCTGTCCCGTTTCTTACATTCCCTATTATTATTGTTTGCTATGCTTCTTTGGTAGGCTGCTTCTTGCAGGGTGGCTGTGTCTTCCATCTTTCTCTCACTAAGGCTTAGCACAGAACCTAGCACATAGTAGGTGCCCCTAGTTGTAGAATTGAATAATAAAATAAAATAATAAATACACTTAGATAACAGGCCTGATGTCTCTTCAAATATTTTTCCAATCCAGGATACTTTGGGAGTGTCAATCCAAAAATATTTATTGATTGCTAAAGACAGATCTCCTTTGGTTCTTTTGATATCACAGCCACCTATACTCTTATAGCCAATAGCAGGTATTGCCCATTGCTCCCTCCTTTTTACAACATTTTAGGCTTTGTTCAGCCTAGTTGCATTCTGGCACATCACACATCATATTCTACATGAAGTGACTTTTCCTTTTTAAGTCACTTATGACATTTTTCCTGCTGTGATTTTAAGCCCCTAAGAGAAAAAGTTGGACAGTATCACTTATAATAGATACTGTTTTAATTTTTAAATATTATATATTTTATAGTCCAGTTCATGTTAACAGACCTATTTGATGGGTGGGAGATGTCATTCTCTCACCAATAAAAAGCTACGGGATTACAATGAGGGAGAGAACAAAATTGCAAAGTGCTTAAAAATTCATACTTATTTTCTTACCTTAGAAATATTAACAGCTCTTTTTAATGTAGTTTAAAAAAGTTAAGATGTGATTCAGCTAAAGTTAAAAGTGCAGATTTTATTACAAAAATATAAAAACATTTTATTTGGTGCTATTAGAAAAATGCCCCTTTAGTATATGTTGGAAGGCCCTCAGTGCATATCACAGTGCATTACATAGTACACACTGATGTTACATTTTGAAAAAGTTCCTCCCAGACACCAAGAGTTTTAAGACACAGCCCTTGAGAGTCAACATCACTGAGAATACTCCCGATGGCTCCTGGTGACACACAGCTTAATAGGGCAATGCTCACAGAAAGTTTACAAAGTTTGCCTTTGACAATAATTTATTTTAAGGTAACCCACTTCTTAGAAATTCTCTAAGATCATGGTAATGTAGTTAGTGTTTCAGGAGATGAAGAGAAGAAGAGGGAGAGACAATTATGGAATGGCATCAACTTATTCTTCACCAAACAAGTGTTCGAGCCTAACAGTGGACACAGAGAAGGCTGCGGTGCACGTCCGCAGCAGGCAGAGGGGGAGAAGTGAACTGGGAGGGCAGGGTCTACGTGTGTGAAGAAGAGCAGCACCAGTACAGTCGAAACTGTGCTTTCCGCCACTGCTCTTCGACCTCCTGGTCTGTTACAAGGGATTCCAGAGAGGAAGTAAGTGTTTGGTTGAGCGCCCCTCCTCATGATCGTTTCAGCACACATGGAATCTTAAAACTGAACGCTGCAGGCTGCTTCAAGCCATAGAGACCCTGTATTGCAATAAATGACTATCAAACTTTCTTATTGTACACACAATACTGCATTACAGTAAGTGAAAAATGTTCATAATATTCCTTCTTTTTTTCCCTTAAAACTGATAGGTGAGTGAAATGTTACATTGGATGATTTATTACGCTTCAGGACAGACTCGGGAGGAGATCTGGGAGGGGGCAGTGAAGCATAGTTAGGAATCTGAAGTTTTCCTCTACCAAAGAATACACTGAACCCCTTAAACCAGTATATGGTTTTAAATCAAAGCAGTAACATTAACAAAGTACTTAAATGGCCACGTTTGGCTTTCCAGGAGCAGGGAAATAATTCCTGACAGCTTTTAGATATCAGCAGGGCTCTCCACGAAGAACAGACGCATGGTGGCAGCCAGCCAGCCGTGTCACTGGTGACTCAGTACACAAGTTTCTGTGGTCTCCACAGTCTGAAATGGCAAGCACATCAGTTCTTAACTTTGAGGACTAAATGGTAGCAGGGGCACTTCTGAAATAAAATGGAACTCAAAGAAACCCCAACAAATGCAATGTGAGTTTTTGCTTCTTAGTGTGCTCTTTCCATAAAGCTCAGTCTTGGCCACTTAAATGTTTTTCCCTTAGAAGGTACCGTATTTATTACAGCACTTAAAATTACTTATTGTTTGATTTGGAAAATAATCCAGGCAACCATTAACAGAAATTTTAAACTGTTGTCAAACATTAGTCTAAGTGGTAAGAACCCCACCTTCCTGTGATTAATTTCAACTCCAAAAGCAACATCCCTGTTAAACAAAGCCCAGACTAAAAAAATTCTCTCCTTGGCACAGCTGAATACACACCTAGAAATATTTTTGGCAGCATGAAATATGCTATCATTCTCTTTGTTAAAAAAGGCTTACTGAAAACTACAAAAGGTGAGACAAAGAAAACCATCCAAAATGAAGGCTGCACTCATCTTTGAAGAAACAATAGCACATTGCTTCTCCCGCGACCCTGTACTGACAGCAGGAGAGTTGCTGGCCCGTCCTAATTAAAGTATGTTTCACTGAACTCTCCTTGATTGCTCATTGTTCAGGAGAGGCTGGACTCAATGCATACAAAGTCAATCGGATACCGAAACGCCCCTCCAAAGGCACTGAAATTGATGCAACATCGGGCTTTCCAAAACAGAAGAGAACCAATAAGAATCACTCCCCAGCACATGCACTCTTGAATCCAGGTAAAGACAATATTCCTTCATGAATAGAGTAGCTGTTTACCAGCCAAGCCTTCTCCAGGAGAACATATTTTGGTATGGAACACTGGACCACACATGCTATTAACAAAAATGCAAGATCAAATTCAATAGATGACATGATGAACACGCTTCATTTCATGCATGGCCGTGTTTTTCCTGTGAGATAAAGACTCAGAGTAATTACCATGAACTGAAACTTCCTCACTGATCCCCTGTGGCAGCTGGCAGTCGGTGACTGCCGATGCTCTACAACAAAGAAGAACGCCTTCTCTTCGGTGCCTTCTTCTTTAACGTTGCCAGCTAAGCACCTCCACTGTTGCCAGAACACAGTAGAGTATCTCTGTATCTATGTCTCCAATGCATAAAGAGTACGGTGGAAACCTATCAAACTGGTGAGCAGCGATGCTAGCAACCAATGAGGGGAGGCTCAGGCAGAATCCAGCACATGCTCTCTGAGGCGCAGGCTGTCACCAGCATTTAGCAGGCTGCTAATCTAATTATAGCTAGTTTGCTAGCACAGAGCTATTGGAGCAAAGCACATGAGCAAATTAAATTTTAATAAATTAAACCCCACAGACAAAATCATCTTGATTTCCTGTCATTTTGAGGATTAATGTGTCACCTTATAAACTGTAAGTGATTTTTAAAGTGCATTCTTGTTTTTCCTCCAATATAGAGAAACAAAGAGTGGTTAAATTGAGCATACAGTGCTGCCAGCTGACTTAAACGACAGGTTCCAGCACTAAGAGTAAATAATCAAATCAATACCAGGAAGATATTAGTGCTAGTGCTATAAAGTCTGAGTCTTACTTAATTTACCCTGATCAGCCATTTGCCACTTATTGGTCCTCCAGTGCTAATTAGTCTCCAATATACTTTGAAATACCATGTCAATGGCCATGCATAGTGGAAAAGTGCTAATCAAAGCCTCAAAAATCAACATCTTGACAGTGATAATCATTCAGAGCTACAAGAGATGAAAAAGGAATACCAGAAATCATTGTAAAAGCAAAAATTAAAAAATCTGCCTACTCTTAAATCCAGGTAAAATTATTATAGGGTTAAAATCATTGTGGAGCTTTTGTATGATCTTCAATAAAGTATTAAATAAACATTAAATTTGTTTAGATTAAGCTTAAAATGATAACCAGCTATCAAATAAAATATCCTATTTCGAATCTATCCTATTTTGAATCAATCTAGAGTTGAGTAAAACTCATAGCTAAGAAAAACTGGAAATCTACCATCTATACAAACAACAGCTTTTTAAGTAACTTCTGTTAACTTTTATGATTTATGACAATCACACCGAACTTGATAATACAGTTAGTCTAATAGTATATTAGACCAACTTGAGATTTGGTCAGATTGAGATGCTTTCATGGCTACAATTTTGGGGGAAGGTGAAAAATAAAAACTTTAAGATTTTATTGTGTATATTAAAATTTATCTCTTAAGGAAATTATCTGTGTACTTCTTGCTTGTATGTCCCTTGACCTTCTTGACTTGTCATAAGTCTTTAATTTTTATGCTCTCAACACCATATTTACATCATATATTTTCAATAACATAAAAGTTTGTCCCCTGCACAATTAATGGTAAAATTAGTTCTAGAGGCCAAATCCTATGAGAGGCAGTTTGAGGCACAGATGAAAAACATACATTCTAACAGCCTGGGTTTAAATTCTGCATTAGCTATGTTCTACCTGTGTGATCTGGGACTAGTGATTGGATTTGTCTGTGTCCCAGAGGCAATAATGAGCGACATCTCGCAGGATTATTGACAAGGAGCTGTAAACACTTAGGACAGGGCCTGGCACAGAGCGAGTTCTAAATAAGCTGTTATTAATAGCAGCAATCTTCTCACCATACCATATTGTCTACCACCGTCTCCAATAACACACTCCTCAAAAAAGAAATGCTAAATACTGGTCCATTGTACAGTTTTATCAGAAACACCATAAAGAAGTAATTAATAGTGACAAGCTGGTGACAGACTTGATTAATCATATAGAACTGTCATGGGTATCCACTGTGGTAACAAAAATGATCTCACCAACTTCTTTTTGGCTATGTAATGGTCACTAAGTTCACCTAATTCTATGTGAACCAATGTTAAAAGCACTTCAGGAAATTATGGGCTTATAACTGTATTTCACTAATGACTTGAAATATAAATCAAATGATATACATTTGAAAAGTGTTTTCCATGGAATATACGGTAAATTAGGGGAAGTGTGTAATAAGATGTTACATTAAATTTAAAATAACAAATTTATGTGAAAAGGAGAGAGGAGAGAGTTTAGCCAGAAAAATGCAATTTCTGTCTCTGCAGCCTCTATTTATTGATTTTCCCTTTCTTCTAAATATGTTCTGCAAAGTTACCAGTCCTGGGATGGTATTAGTCAAATCTGTTAATCTGTTAAATTTATTTTCCGTAATTCCCAGAAACTGATATGTTCTACCAGTCAAGCTTCAATCCAGTGATAATATGCATGCTTCTCACTTTTTGTAGTCTTATTTTGTTTGATTTTTATTTGTAAACCTTTACAAAATGCTAACACCCCCAACAATCATTACAATCTGCTCTAAGGAACCAACTACTCCCAGGGATTAATTAGTAGCCATGGAAAAGGAATATTGACTAAGGGGCATTTTTCCTTCTTCAATCTTTGGATACCATGCACTGGGAAATAAACTGGAGGAAAGAATGGTGTGGTTCATGAACTTCAAGGGAAAGCAAATAAACTCATGGTCCATAAATTCAAGAGTGAAAAGCTGTGAACAAATGTAGACACAAACACAAACTTGCAAAACACAATGGAGACACACCTGCCAAAAAAACACCTGAGTGTGCTACCTGGAAGCATTGTCCATGTGAACTATCAAAGCTCAGTCGCCACTATCAGGAACAAAAACTCCAAAAGGAATTGGCTTCTGTGATTTGGCCTAAGGCACAGCTCCCTGGAGGCTCCCAGGGTGCAGACTAGTAACACTTCTAGGCATTTATTTAGGAAACAGCTGACAGCTCTGCCTTCCTCTTCATTTAACAGACTGCAGGCTCAAAATAAAAGCACTTTTAAAAAGCTGTTTGATTAATTTGTCTCATGCCTGTTTTGTATCTAATTATACAAAGACAAGGCAGACTCATTCTAAGAGAAGAAGGCAACTGTCCTTTCTTAAGTCTTATCTTTCAGCATGTTTAGAACCAATATTTGTCTGGAACTGAGTAACAGTTAATTGGTAATCTTTCTTACTGCCAGTCTACTAGGAGAGCCTATATATTTTTTAACCTCAGGAATAAGCACTTTCAGCTTTGAACACCAATCAACTCCTCCTCAAATCTGAAAAAGCATTCTTTTACTCAGGAAATAGTTTTAGGCACCTACTATGTGCAAGGACTGGGCTGGACTTTGAGAATACTCAAGGTAGCGAGACAGTGGTCTGATTGGAGGCCAATGGGGCCTCCATTCAAATTAGGGAGATAAACAGTAAGTGACTCATTAACAACTGAGTGATTTTGATGAGTAACTGCTGGGAAGTGCAGGCTGCTGTGAAAGCAAGTGGGGGTGGAGAGTTGGGTCTGTGGCTGAAGGAGGCTCTGGCTGGAGAGTGGGTGAGGGCCAAGCGTGCTGCCGAGGTCCCGGAGAGCCCAGGGAGCCAGAAGCCACAGCATGCTGCACAGACAGCTTCAGACAGCTCTCAGGAGGAAAAGGATTAGGTCAAAGCCCTCTGGAAATCTGGCTGACCATTTATGCCTCCCAGTTCTTTCTAGTAATAGGTTCCATTATCTTCCAAATCAAAACCCTCACTTACCCTTCATTGCACAAAGAATAAAAACCATGTACATTTCACATTTGCTACCCTGGACAAGCAGGGCCAGACAGTCGCCGCAGATATGGTTTATGTCACTGAAGGGGCTTCTTCAAGTTCTGTTTTTGTTTTCTAACCTTGGAGAAGGAAGAGAGGAAAGTTCATGTATGGAGAATCTCCATATAGAACTCTGTTACAACTTTCTCCCCTTAGAAAGGAAATTGGGTTCACACACTGAAAAATGATCCATGGCTCCCACATAATTTTGGACTTGTCAGAAAATTCTGACCAGAAGTGTCTCAGTTTCAACTGTTTGTGAAACTCCACCTCACTGGAAGGGACCTCAGGGCAGGTGCTTCTGCCCTGAGGAACAGGGACATGGGCATGGGGAGGCCTGATCACAAGCTGGGCCACCAGGCTGACATTTGTACTCTTGGGCTGTGAGACACTCAGCCCAACTCCACAACCAGGCTCTGCCAGGAGAGGGGAGGGGCCGGCAGTTCTGGATGGTCCACATAGAGAGGTGGGCCAGTGAGTGATGAAACAGGCAGCTCCCACTGTGGTATTTTAGGCCACAGCACAAACTCACTGCATGTGGAACTGGGCAGAGTTGTTCACAAGCAGCTCCCCAGAGTCCATGTGAGGGGCTTGAGCACAGGGCCCACCCCAACTCCAAGGGAAGGAATGAAAGCCTAAGCCGTCCAAGTCTCTGGCTGCCAGGAGTAGGACTACTGCTGGGCAAGCATATGGGTAACTGGGTGCCCCCTTCCTTCTCTTTTCGGAACACCCACACATTGGCTTTTTTTTTTTTAAGGAATGTGGCATATGGTGCTCAATGCAGTTGTAACGTGGTTGGGCTGGGAAACACTGTAGCAGGCTGCTGGAAATTACTCCAGCAGCTCCAAAGGCCACGGAGAAGCCCTCAGCTCCCTCTTCTTTCAGATTCTTAGCATCCCACCCTGTTTACCATGAAGAGACTCCCTGCCTGAATAGGGCCTCAGAGGTTCCTTTGCACAGCAGTGTGAGAGGCCTCCTGGGGAGCCTCCTGCTGAGACACATGAGTGTTTGGACAACGGCGTGCCAGGCTACATAAGCACACCACAGGAGTCTTCTCAGTGGGGTCCGGTTTACAGTCCAGCCGGGCATCTTGTAGTGTCTCCTCAAAGCCTTGCCGACACCATCACCTTTTTTCCTCTTTTATTTTTTTCCGGAGATTCATATTTTATAGTTCTGGTAAAGAAATATGGAAGGATAGGAAACAATGAGACAATGAGGGAGTTTTGAATTTGAGGGGAGGCTACCTTGGGAGACTCTTGGTCATGGAGGCTTGCTTCAAATGGCTGGCTGCTGCTACCAAATTAAGGTACAGGAGCCTTGGTCACCTTGGCCATCAGACAGCCTCAAACACCTGTATTTGTCTGTGGGCTGAAGATCCAGTGCAGCCCACACGTGCTTGTGGAGGGGCCCCCCAGGACCCCACATACCCATATATGGCTGGACAACTTATGAATGGTAGCTAAGCACAGCACTTGGACAGGTCATCTCGCAGAGGCCCCCTCTCTCCATCTTTTTGGCCACTTTCCCGCTGTAACCCCCAATAGTAAGTCCATGAGGCCGGATGTGAGCTTAGCCTCTCTCATCATTTGTCAGTGAAGCTCGCCCAATGGATGGACCACTGAGGTCAGTACTTCAGACTTTGAAACGGCTTTATCATAGGTCATTGCTGCATGGGGATGAGCCCAGGCCTCCATATTTAACCAAGAATGTAACTGCTTTTGTCAGATCTCAAAGCAAGAAGTCACAGGGTACAAGAAGACAAAAAAAAGAATTTCCTAGGTATGGCACTAACCTTCAAAAAGATTTATCCAGACAAAGTTTACATCTGCTATGTTTCATGCCTTTCACATACCCTAACATGCAGCAGCCCGGCCCCAGAGGGTGAGAGTACTCTGTGCCTACAAAGGCAGCAGAACACCTAAGTCTGCCTGGCCCCAAACCTTCTCATGTCCCCAAACCACCCAGCCAGCCCCTGTCCTCCTGCTCAAAAGCATGACCCCTACTTATCCGAAGCTAGTTTTTTGTAAGTACGTGAGTCTCCCGAGCTGGGGGTGAGCTCTCCAGCCTGCTAAGGAATGGTAACCAGCACGTCCAATGGAAAGTGGCCCAAATCAAGAAGAACCCATGGAGGTGCTTCTGTGCAGGTGGGCGGGATTAAGAAAAGAGCTGGAATATGGTAGTTCTACAAAAAGGCATTTTCCCCACAAAGCTAAGAAAACTAAATGGTTAGGGTAACATAAGAAAGTCTTGAAACTTTGATGCAGAAAGCACACATGTACCTAATGAATCCCATTTAGAAAGACCTTCAGTACAATGGTTACATTCTGCATTTCAGGGTTGTACCTCGGAATCACATTATTCTTAGGAAAGCATCTTTTTGACTCCCCTGCCTTCTAGAGCAGCACATTTTTACCCACGTGCCTGTTTCTTAATTACAGTGTCAAATAGTCAATTACAGAGAATTTTTACAAATTTCTCACTCCGCACAAATTTAAGCATTACATGATGAAATGACTTCTAATCTCTAGAAATAAAAACTCCCACCTTCCTTAAGTCATACATGGGTTCATTCATGAGCTGCTGAGGTAGGATGCACATGGACATTTCATCAGGTGTAAGTACCTATTGGTATCAGAACATACATGTCTAAATGGCATGTGGACAGCTGAGCACCCTGCATGAACGGGCATTGTGGCAATTAAAAACTAATGTTGCTAAGAAACCATCTTTAACAACAACAATGGAGCCACTGTGGTGGTTTAAGACATACCTTAATGGGAATGATTTTAAATAACTAAGATTAATCCTTCACATTTGGAATTGAGAAATGGAAGTGTAAGGCAAAGGAGAGAGGGTTGAGAACCTAAAATACTAAGGTGATGCTGTTTTGTTAATTCAAGAAATATATGTGAAGCTCCTATGGAGTGATCATGTGTTCAGTTATAGCCCCTGCCGTGACGAGCAAGCAGGGCAGGAGGCAGGAGCACCAGGGAGCCTGCTGTGCGGGGAGGGGCTACGGAACAGGGAGCCACCAAACTAGAGTGATACTGAGACTCTGTCCCAGCACTGGTGGCAGACGTTTTCTTCAAACACTGAATTCTGTCTTCACTGTTCTGGTGTGTTCACCACTCTTGGCCATTGACAAAGACATTAGGGACTCAGATCCTGGGACACATGGCAAGATATGAGGTTGGAAGGTGGCAGAGCCCCAACAGGGGCAGCTTTGGCCCCTCATCGTGGGAAGAAGCAGAGGAACGAAGACCACAATTTGTTTTAGAAAGACCTGCTGATGTCTTCTCTATGTGGACATGTGCATTTTTCTTCATTAACTGTATCTTCACCTCAGACTTTTCACATCAAATGGGGCAGTCTTGACAGGTATGTCCTTCAGGGTGGTGTGTAAAGGCTCTTGGCCACAATAAAAAGAGAAGTTACATAAAACAGAAAGGATTTCATGTGCTTATTCAGAAAACATTAGTGCTTTTCTATGTGCCGGGCACTGAGAACACAAAGAGAAGTGAAACCACCTTGACCCTTGAGGTGCTGAGATGGAGCCTCCAGAGGTGGACAACCCAGCAGTTCAGTATGTTCTGGAATCATACTGTGGGGAATCCATTTTGACACCATGGGTATTGTGAATATGGGCAAGTTATTTCACCTCAGGGGTGTCTCACTGTCCCCCTCAGGCAAGAAAGCCATACCAGCAGAGCTCTGCCCCTGAGCTTCTCAGAAGATTAGTAAGAACTGGCACATGGAAGCACGGAGAATGCTGCCGGATGGATGATGACACCCGGTACTTGACAGGTTACTGCTACTTGTATGCTGGGACCTGAACTTCCTTGATTCTCCAGTGGGGTTCCTCCCCAACAAGGCACTTCAGTCCTCACAATGACATATAACTAGTATTATCTGGCTCCTATTATTTGTCAAATATTGTGCTAGGATGAGGACATGGACCCTCCAAACCAGAAAAAGAGGTAGGTAAGACAAAGCCAATGATTAAACCTGAACAGAACTTCTAAGTTGACAGAGAGATTTCACATACACTTTGTGTTGTGAGTCTCTGCTAAGTGCTATCAAAGTAGTGTTTTTATTGCCATTCTCACTTCCGAGTTGAGGAAGCAGGCCCAGGGTGGTCATAGGGCTTGCTCAGCAACCGCAGACTTAATTAGCTCCTACATCACTCCTCTTCTCAATAAAGCCATGTTTGTCTGTTCTGCCAAACAAAAAATTAATTACCCTATGGGCAAAATAATTAGATATTATTAGTCTTATCTATAATAATGTAAGCATCAAATAGTAATTAGGTACAATAGCAGATATAATTATCTAATAAGACCTATGGATTAGATTGCAGAAGTAGTCCTGAGCTTCTTACTTACCTTCTATTCTCAAATAATACCATGCTTTTTAAACACTGATGGGTATCTTCTAGGATGTGAATCTCTGTACTGTCACCAATAATCTCTGTACTATCATCAAGAATCTCTGTACTGTCATCAATAATCTCTGTATATCATCAATAGTCTCTGTATTATCAAAAGGACCCAAGACTGGACTCTCTGACCACAGGATTATTCCTACAAAAGTTTAAATTACAATAACAGACTAATCCCTAAATTTCAGCTCTGTCTCCCAAAGTGGGAGGCCTCCACATTTCAGCTGCAGTGTGCTGTGATCGGAATAGTTCCAGCATCAGCACCAGTTCTTGGGTGCACCTCTGCACTATTGCCCAACATCGAGGCAGGGATACTCTTGCATAAGTAACACATGCTCTTTTAAGCAAAAACTCTGTGCGAGAATTTCAAGGCAGGCATGGTATGAATGTTGATCATTATGTGTTAGTGTTACAAACTTTAAAAGATTAGACTTTTATCTAAACAAATAAGTAACCACAAGGATGTATTTTGTTATGAAATTCATCTGGGGCCTTTCTGACACTTTTAAAGTCAGTAGAGATGAAAGGCCAACTATGCTGAAAATGGATCACATCAAAACTTCTGAGGTTATTTCTCTTTGGGAGAAATTATGTTGCTAGAACAATATACTTCTCATCTTCTACCCATTATATTTTATCCCAATCTAGCTACTTTCCAGCGGGTAACCTTGGGTACGCTGTTTAACTTCTCTATGCTTGAACTTTCTCATCTGTAACATGAGGATGAAGACAGGAGTTACTATATAAAGAAAGCATTTAGGGAGTGCCCAGCACTTTGCAGACATTAACTAAGTTCTTCCTGCTTGGCTGGTGAAAAAATTAAAACATCCAGGCCAAATTATAGTAATGTGGTTAGAAAAACTGTCCCCTCTTCTGACTGTTTTCTGACCCAGAAAATGAAATCTGTGATAAAAACACACAGCCATCCTGTCCTGAGCGCAGCCCAGATGGGACATGTTGTCACCACGTTAAGAGTTTGTTAAGAGCACCTAGAAATCCTGGGACTTACATAAGCACAACTTTTTTCCTCAGGGAAAAAGTTCTTGATAATTTTACAGATGTGTATACCTTTACCCCTGGCCATTCACTTTGGGAAAACTTCCTCAGGAAATAGTTGGCAACACATACAAAATTAATTAGAAATAATAGAGGATATAGGCCAAAAAAGAGAAGTATTTCTCACAGCATACTTTCTAGAGCAAAAAACAGAAACTGAAAATCTTTTTTCAACAATAGCCAACTGATGACATAAAATGATGCTGAATAAATAAAAATGAATGAAATCTTATGCATCTCTTCAAAAGTGATATTATGTATTATGAAAGTATATTTATTAAATGGAAATCTAGCTGAATATTAAGTGAAAGTCATACATCAATGTAAATCATGATTCCTTCTTGTTAAAATTATTTCTGTGTTTATATACACCTGTATCTCTCTGCACAGAGGAAAAAACTGGGGGCAGGGCCACAATGTGAATAGTTCTTGTCTCTGTACGATTGGCTTGTCTGAATTATCTAATTTTCTACTGTGCTGTTACTAACGTTGAACATAAATTGTTTATTAAAACTCTGTGTTTTTTTCCCACCCATGGAGAAAACTGTGGGGCCTGAGTTTTAAGGAGTAGCCTCTCTGAAACCATGGGCTTGGAGATTCCTGCTGCCTCACAAGTCCTGGTCACCGGATCTGACAGACAGCCAGTCTACGTGGCACAGCGCGGCTTCGTGAACCAGCTAGTAAGCGGCACCGTCAGCAAATGTGATTTTGCTGTGCGAATCGTTCCCAGCCATAAATCAAACTGTTACGGTGGGAACCAAAAGTTCATGCTGGATTATCAGTCAATTTGCCAATTATTATTACACACTAGGGCAAACCCCGTTGGCACTGATGCTAAGTACAGCTTACATATTCCTTCCCACAGCTATTTGGATAATTTTCTCCTTTTTATCTAAAGACATTCTTATGCATTTGGAAGATATGGCCAGATTCAAATGTCTGGAAAGAAGCCAGTAACTTTAAGTGATGGAGAAAATAAAAAATAATTTCTTTGGATGTGAAGTTAGAAACATTAGCATGATTCAAAATTAACTGGAACCTTGGCAAGTTTCTGAAGCTTTATGGATTATTAGTACTATGGTGGGAATCGAGTTTAAAATAAAGTATAGCAAGCCTCTTTCAGCGTGTCTGCCTATGAGAACTTTATTTTCCTTTTCAATGTTTAAAAAACCTGTCAACCACAACTCTGAATCCCTAATAGACAATGGTTTGATGGTTTCATCAGAAAGATACTTCCATTTGTATGTGTACATTTTAAAGGTAATTTTATTATATCTAGGGACCAATTTTTTAAATTCCACGGTAGAAATCAATATGCAAATGGCACTTGTTTAACAGAAATTTGCCTTTTAGCAAATTGAGCTATTCGCCATCTACACAGCTGAGTGTGGAACAACTGAGGCAGGAGGTAGTCAGGAAGGAAGCTCCCGAGGCCCCGCAGGGCTGAGGTAGAAAACACCTATACATGACAAAGACCCCCTAAGACGGGTTGTTCCTGTTTTCTGGGACAACTCTGAATCATAGAATGCGCCTGCGCACTACCCCTGATTCATTATAATATCATTATAATGAAATAACATTGTGGGACTCCCTGTCTCCAGTAGCCAATCAAGAAAGTCATGGGAAACCACGCATGCGCAGTAGCTTTGAAATCCAACTCCTTGTACCTGCGCAGGAAGAGCCCGCCAAAGACTACCAGGGGGCTTCTGCCTCTATAAGAATGGAATCCCCCAGCCCACGTGCCCTTTTTTTTTTCCTCTGCTCAGAGCTGGCTCACTCCCGTGTCCTGTGGTATATGTACTATCACTTAATAAACCTCCCCTCTTTCTTTATGCTATAAACTTTGTGTGTTCGGTTCAATTCTTTGTCCTCGATCACTAAGAACCTGGTTACCTGTGCACACTTGTGCACACCTGTGACACAACTACCTGTGAAGATTTTTTTCCTACTAAAAATAGTCACCGCCCCCTACCCTGTTTCTTTTTGAATGTTGTTTCTCATAAATGGTAACTGGTGTTCTGTATCTGGGCTTTGTGCTTCCATTTTCGTAGGTAGAGATCCTTTTCTTTGTTCTCTTTTACAACCAAAAAGTAGTTTTTCATTGTGTAATCCCATTAAGGGCAGGGACAATGATTATGGGGCCTTTTTACATTTAACAAGTGTTAGTGCCCTGGAAACATTCACCACTCACTCACTTTAACAGAAGACAACACTGTGTCCTTCAAGGAGAAGGAGGAAGCTGTTTGAACAGAAAGAATCCTTTGAAAATATGAACATCTGAATGGTTTCTAAATAAAGAAGAAAATCTGTGTCACGTATTTAAGGTTGCTGCTTGGGTTAACAATTTATGCTTTATGGACACAATAAAGAAAAAGTTATTCCTTCAAACATTACTGGACCAGCTTGCAGGTCTGGTGACATTTGAAAGTCATTTTTGCACACGTGGGTTCTCTCTATGTAGGGCACCTTTCTAAGTAGTATCAGAGTATCCAGGAGAACAAGCACATGCAAAAGATAAGCTTCATTACATATGGCTTTTATCACGTGTATGTGATTAGCTTTGAAGCTGGAAGTGATCTGAAGGACAGGAATCACCTTAAGGAAACTTCCTTGGGTTTTTCTTTTACTTTATTTTCAAAGTCAGATTACAAGCTAATTTAAATCTCAAGTATTCGATTACATTCCTCTTGAATGACTCCTCATATCTTTGCCAAGTCAATGCTCCCATTCAGGGGGAAGCTATTTTAATTCCACTGCAGTCAGGTCCTCTAATGGAGAGGAGGGTCTAAATTCCTCTTACATGAAACAGCACATGACAAATGCTTTTTATCATAAAGTTTGAGTCAAGCCTACACGAGTGGTTTGCATACTGGATTATACAGATAGCTTTTAAATTAATATTGCAGAAACGTTCTCTAATGGGAAGAAATGGCATAATGAACCTAGCAGGTTAGTACCAAAGCAGTATCGGAGTCCAGAGGGCAGCAAGAGAAGCTGCCTGCCTGATTTCTTGATTGCATTTGCACATTTTATAGACTAAAGCTTTCACAGTTTTAATTATCTTCCCACCAAAGGTAATTTTCACATTTGTTTTTATTTTTGTTTAAGGACAAAGCCAATTTGAATATATGATATGAGTCAGTGCCAGGCTTTAAAAAGATAGAACCTGGTGTTCTCTGCAGGTGGGGTAGGTGGTCTTAGTTAATTTTATTTTGTCTAGACTGGCACAGCTCATTCACACAAATGAGTGGATCCTGGCTTCTGTGGGTGAAGGAAGCAGAGTCTCACAGGCCTTGCTCTCCATTGGCAGTGACGAGTGGCCCAGCTGATGAGAATTAACACTACAGATCCTGAGAGGCTCCAGGTGAGAAAGCCAGGGCCTTGCAGAAACTGGCATGGGACTGTGCCCCAAAGCCTCAGCCTCGGACAAGCCAAGAGAGGAAAGACAGGGAAGGAAATTTTTTCTTAATTTGTAATTACTAATTTTCTAAATATTTCCTTATTTTCAGCAGTGGAACAGAATTTTCTGGGTTTTTTTTCTCTTTTTACAAAATAACTTAATTTCTGTCCTCCTAAAATGTGTACTGTGAATAGTTTGGAAGAATGTATTTTGCAGGTAAAAAAAAATCCACTGGCAACCAAGAAAAAGCTATACTAAAGCACTGTTATTTTAAACACTGGTTGGTCTCAGTTGTGTAAAATTAACTGGAATTTCAGTTAACTTATCCTTTTTGCTTTACTAGTTTTGGGCTGTTCTATTGTTTGTGCTCAGTCCTGCCTTCATACATACTTCTTTTCAGCATTATCCCTGGACTTAAGTTGCTGTGAAATGAAATGTATTACACCAAATTTTAAATATCTGAATAAACTAAAGTTGTCTAAATGCATAACACATTCTGCTTGTGAAATTCCACGCCAGGGTCATGTATTACTGATGTTTCACATTTTGTGGGCATGTGAACAACGGTGAGGGACCGAGATGGAGGTTCACCTGTGCACCCAGTGAGACGAAAGTGTCCTGCACCCAGACAAGGACGGGATGTGCTTTTGTAAAGACTGTGGAATCCAAGAGAGTGGTGTCAATAAGAATAAACAAATCATTGAAGCAGAAGAGAGAGTGCAGAAATACATCCACAGATATACAACTAATTTTTTCACAAAGGAACTCAGACAATTCAATGGAGAATGAAACGTGTTTTTAACAAATAATGATGAAACAATTGGATATACATTTGAAAAGACAGTACGCCTTGCCTATTATTTCACACACCCAAAATATCAATCTGAGGTAGGTCATAGACCTAAATGTTAAAAACACAACCTATAAAGCTTCTAGAAAAAAAAACAGAGGAGAATATATATATTTTGCAATCTTGTAGCAGATAGAAATTTCCTAGAGTCACAAAAAACAAAAACTAAAAACAATGGCATACTGGTCTCTAAAAATATTTAAAACTTCTGCTTAGCAAATGACACTGTTAAGAAAAGGAAAAGGGAAAACACTAAATGGGAGAAATCATACCCAATGCATACATCTGGAAAAAGGACATTTAGCCCAGAAAAAAAAAGAACTATGAATTCATTCAAAAATACAAGCAATCCATCATTAAAAAAAGGCAAAACCTTGAACAGAAACTTCAGAAAAGAAGATATACAAAAGACCTATTAAAACATGAAAAGGTACTTAATGTCATTAGTCATGTGGAAAGTACTAACTAAAACCACAAAGGAGAAACACACCAAGGCACATAAAAATTACATTACCCAAGATTAAAGATAAGGAGAGAATCTTAAAAGCAGCAAGACAAAAGGAGACAGTTACCTACAAAGGAGTTCCCATAAGACTGTCAGCTGATTTCTCAAAAGAAGCCTTACAGGCAAGAAGCGGCTGGAAAGAAGTATTCAAAATCGTGAAAGGCAAGGACCTACATCCAAGATTACTCTATCCAGCAAAGCTCTCATTTAGAATGGAAGGGCAGGTAAAGTGCTTCCCAGATAAGGTCAAGTTAAAGGAATTCATCATCACCAAGCCCTTATTATATGAAATGTTAAAAGGATTTATCTAAGAAAAAGAAGATTGAAACTATGAACAGTAAAATGGTAACAAACGTACAACTCTCAACAACTGAACCTAAAAACAAAAACAAACTAAGCAAACAAGTAGAACAGGAACAGAATCACAGAAATGGAGTTCACATGGAGGTTTATTAGATGGGAGGGAGAGAAGGGAGAATGGGGGAAAAGTCACAGGGAAAAAGAAGCATAATTGGTAGGTACAAAATAGACAGGAGGAGGTTAAGAATAGCGTAGGAAATGGAGAAGCCAAAGAACTTATATGTATGACCCAGGGACATAAACTATGTGGCGGGGCTGGGCGGGAGGGAATCCTGGAAGGAAGGGGTTGCAGGGCTGAGGGGTATAAAGAAGAGAAAAAAAATGAGACAACTCTAATAGCATAACCTGTAAAATATACTTAAAAATAAAAAAAGACACTATTTCATAGCCACTCAAATCACTAAAAATAAAGACAGCACCAAATGTTGTCAAGGATGTGGAACAACTGGAATTCTCATACATCATTTAATGGGAAAGTCGGAAGTCAATGAAACATTTACCTATGACCCAGCAATTCCATCCAAGATGAAGGAAAACTACCTCCATAGAAAGACTTGTTCAACAGTGTTTACAGCAACTTTTATTGGAAATGCCCACCTGGAAACAATTCAAATGTCCACTAACAAAAGAATAGACAAACAAATTGAGGTGTGAGCACACAGCGGGATTCTACTCAGCAATGGGGCAGGAGCTCCTGAGATGACAAGGACAAATCTCAAAGACATGATACTACACGAAGAGACCAGTGTAAACAGTGTTTACTACTACAGAATCCACTGATGTAAAGTTAAAAGCAGGCAAAACTAGTTTATGGTGATAAAAACCAAAACAATAATTTCTTCTGGGGTAGAAAAGGGGGAAATAAGTAGAAAGTGGCAAAAGAGAATTTGCTGAAGTGATGGAAATGTTCTGTATACTTTATGGAGGTTACACAAGTATACATATTAGATAGAACTTATCAAACTATGCTTAAGAATTTCTAATTTTACCTCAAAAACCTTTATTATATAAAAACAATATAATAAAAACAGTCTTACTACAAAGGTTCACCAAGATTTTATTACTAATTTCATAACCTAGTAAAATTATTTTTATTTTAAATTCTTCTGAACCTGTCAAGGTCTTATATGTAGTATCCTATGTTATATAAAGAAAAAAATGACTCAATTCTACATGAATTTGTAACACAGTTTATTTATGTGAGCATTGGATTGTGCTTTTATACTCAGATTACTTTATTAGGATCTGAGAATATTTTTCTATTTGTGAGCCTTTGGAAAGCGTATTTTACATAGTTAACCACTGGTAACACCCATTTAAGGAATACCTTTTCTTCAGTTATTTTTGCCTCTTTGGCATTTACCTAATCAATTTTTCTTTTATTTGTCTCATGTTTGTAATAAAGCAGTGTTTTGGAAGAAATGAACACATTTTATACAAATATACAACACCACTGGCCTTTGTTTTCTGAGTGACTTTTATATCACTCTTAAAAACAAACACAAAAATACCATATGATTTCACTTACATGTGGAATCTAAAGAACAAAATATATGAACAAAGGGAAACAGACTCATGGATACAGAGAACAAAAGGATGGTGGCCAGGAGAGGGGGCTGGGGGCCTTGGTGAAAAAGGTGAAGAGATCAAGAAGTACAAATTGGTAGTTACAGGGGTTAATTACAGCAAAGGGGATATAGTCAATAATATTGCGATGACTCTGTGTGTGCCAGGTGGGTACTAGACATACTGGGAGATCATTTAGTAAATTATGTAAATCTCCAACCACTATGCTGTACACCTGAAACAAATATAATGCTGAAAGTCAACTGTAATTAAAAACATTTTTTTTCAAAAGAAAATTAAAAACTAAACACAAAGCTAATAAGCAATTTGTGTTAAACAAGGTGTTTAGATAGTCTGGGATTTGAATATCTGTTTTATTCCTTATAGATAAATTTAGGTTAAATTACTTAATTTCATTACGACTCAGTTTCTTAAATAAGTAGTTGTATCAACAGCTATTTCATATCTTCAAACAGGGAAGCAGGTGGGAGCTGACCCCCTGCAGCTACTAAGGAGGGTGTATTGACTATACAAAGTTAATTCTAAAACATATCAGTGATTGAATACCTGTTCCCCTGGGGCAAACTGTTCCCACTGACCCCACATAAGACAAATCAAAGCAATGGTGTCTGCCGGCCACCTCTGAGGGAGTGAAGGGAGGAAGAAGTAACACGAGAATGAGGTCGGTCTTTCACTTGGTTATGGTCTGGAACAGCTAATCTTTATGGAATACTTTCCGTGTGCCTGGTCCCATACTAAAACACATTCATCATTTAATCCTCGCAACATTCCATAAAGCAGATACTATTATCACCCCTTTACAGTGGAAGAAATGGAATGAGAGGTCATGACCGTCTCGAGGCACCAGCCAGTGAGTGCTGGGATCAGGGGCACACTGGCAGTCAGCCCCAGCACATCCCTTTGAACCGTGAAGCCGCACTGTTGTTTATGAGCTCTGAGCCTTCCCAGGGTATTTCAGGGGTGACTGAGAAGGGAGTAGGAAGGTCAGAAATGGGGTACTCTCCATTTAAAACCACCTTTTTTGCTGAATTTTGATCCTCAAGATTGATTCAGAGTAGTACAAAAAATAAGGACAATTAAAAGGGCAGAGCCTCCAGCTTTATTGCTTAAGAAAATAAACGACAGTGTCATTTCCCAATCTACAGGAAATAGAGAAGAGCAGACTTGCTGAAACTGTGTGTTTAGCTACCTAAGTGTGTGTGTATGTGTGTGTGTCCAGTTCCTCTCAGGCACTCCACAATCAAGCCCAGCATTTCCTCAGCCATGCCCATATCCTGTGCTCTGGGGCCTTCACCCTGCTGTGGGTGTGAGGTGCCCAGGGCTCTCACCAAGGAGAGCAACACCAACTGCAGGGGCCAGCAGAGGGGAGCAGAGTCCTCCAGGCAACCCAGGGCAGGCTGAGAGTGTTTGCATGGCAGTGAACTCAGTACTCAGCCACCGTGTGCATATGGCTATAAATCAAGCAGTGATTAGATCTTATAGCACTTAACACAACTCCTCTGTTTCCCTCATTTACCAGCTCTGGACAGCAAAGACAGGCAGCTCACTCCCACTAAGAACACAGGCTTCTTCACTTGGAGCCCCATGTTCTACCCTAGCCCCCAAAGCACAAGACAGCCAAGGAGAGAACAGTCTCTCGGGGTCCAGGTGGCATGATGATAACTGGCATTTACCCCAGGAATGGGACAGAGGGAGAGCGCAGGGACAGAGGGGATTCGTCCTTGTCTCACTGGGTGACACATTAACAAGGAAAGCCTATGGAAAACAAAACAGCAGTTCAAATAAACTATGCACCAGCATGGAAATGTAGCCAATCAGAAAAGCATCAGAATCATCACAGACACACATACACACAGGAATCGATACAAACTCAGCTCTCATTTGAGGTTAGTTAAAGCAAATTCAGTCTTCACTGTAGCCTATAAACATGTCATCTTGGATGATTTATAAGGGAAACCTCAGGAGACATGTGAATTATGCCTTCATGAAGATTTCAGTTTTAAATGTTATCGAGCCCTATGAAAACACAACCTAATACTTAGGTTCACATAGAAATGTCAGTGATCTCTTTTAGTGTGACTTGATGCTTTTTATTTTACATGTCCACATATCATGCTTCTTTAATTAAATAGATTTTGATAACCAGCAGAAATTAAAATGGTACTACAACACTTAAATTTTATTTATTAAAATAACCATTGGTTATTTTCTTGATGGATGTGTCCTGACAACTTAAAAAAGCTAGTGATATCAATTATTCTAAAAATTATTTTATGACTGAAATTCTTTTAGTTTAAAAAATGATATATATTTTAGGCCACAGTTTGGCAAATTTTGTTGTGAAGTGCCACGGTGAGTGTTTTAAGCTTTGCAAGCCACAGAGTCTCCGTCATAGCTTCTCAAGTCGGCCACTGTAGGGTGAAACCATCCAGGCAAAAAACACAAGTATGAATGAGCACAGCTGCCTTCCAACAGAACCTGATTCACGAAAACCAACAGTGGGCTGGATTGGGCCTAGGGACCATGGTTTCCCATCTTCTCATGTAGACTAGAGGAAAACAGAATCTTTAATAACAGATTGGAAACTGATTATGTACATATATATTTAATATATAATCTTTTTAATATATAGTGGATAATGATACTTCAGAGCAAAAAAAAAAAAACTACAAAAAGCAACCCCCTGTATCCAATTGTATAATGTTAGATATGGCAAATGTTTTCTGAGTTCCTTGAAGTTGCTAATTTGAAGGTGTTTATCCTTTGTTGCACATAGCACATTACCAGGTGCTAATGCTGATCACAGCTGGAAACAGAGCATGTCCTACCTGTGACTCCAGATGGCAAAAGAGTGTTCTACTTATCAGGGGAAGCTTCATTTGACCAGAATTGGATCTCAACAGGCCTAAGGCACCTCAAAAAGAAAAAAGTCACTTCTGTCACTTAAGAGCACAATCACTTCACTCAACTTCAAAAGGGCACTGAAAATGGCGTGCTTTGAAAAACACACAGAACACTGAGGGAGTAGAGAATAACCTGATGTATCCTTCTCAAATGACACAAAAGAATTTGTGTCCACAAGTTTAAGGAAAATGAATTAAAATGTAATCTTTAGATCAGGAATGGTAACTCATTAAATGCCAAAAAGAAACAGAACCCCAAATGAAAAGGGAAAAAAAAGACAAAGAAGGCCCTGTAGTAGAACGAGAGAAGAATGAACATATTCAAGCACAGCCAGCTAACACAGGAGGCTCAGCAGCGCATGCCCGCCTCGGGCCTGCACAGGTGCTCTCGGCAGGCAAGGTGGACAGTTCTGAGGAACTTCTAACAGTGCACGTCAGAGTTCCCACAGGAAAATGTGTTTGTTCTTTGATGCCCCTGCTCCCGGTCCCGGTGACAGGCAGTACAGCTGCCTTGGGCCCCCATCTTCACTACAGAAGGCAAACCACTCAAAACCCACACCCCGAAGGTCACCACTATGCCACTCACGTCCTTCCTAGAACAAGAGAGGTTGTAAATAACTGCCTCAGTTTCCCAAAATTTTATATCAACCATCTGTGTGATTTTTTTGAAGAAAAAAAAAAAAGGTACTACTTTGAGACTGCAGCAATTCAGTATCGGATTAAAGAGACTATCTCATCCTATGGTATCGGAAAATGGAGAGCAAAAAACCAAAACCGAGAAGAACTGAGAAACTGCTATGAAATAATTGTGAATTTTTAAGATACATGAATAAATATGTAACTGGTCTGAGAAGGAAGTTTACAAACTAAGGTGAGTATTTATATAAAAGCAGATGCACCCACAGTAGCACACACAGTCTTTAGCTTCTGAGGGACATGATGCTCTTCACTCTTACAAGCCTCTAGTTTCAAATGTACTCGTCCCAGGGCTTTAGGTACGTGTGGATTTCATAAGGGCCCACACGAGGCTTTCACCAGCTCTCACCTGCTCTGTTTCTGCCGTCTCCATCTTCTCCTACCCACCAAATCCTTGTGCATCTGTGCACTTGTGTCTAAATGAAGAACTACAGCAAACTGTACCCAGCTACCAGTGGGTCTACAATAAACTCCACTTTGAAAAACCACAGTGATAAATTACTAAGTCTGTAGTAATGAAGGTGAGGACTAGGCTGAGGTATTTAAATACTTTTCTTGCTCTTGTTCAGCTGGGGATGGAAAGAGACTTTAGACATCTGCATCTATTTTCCTTCAAGAAGTAAGGTTATGGCCCTCCAGTGCAGGCAGCTCCTAGCTGGTGCTGGAATCTTCTGATCAGGAGGTGGCAACAGAGGGTTCATATCTAGACTCACTCCCCCACCTGCCAGGGTCCAATATATAATTCAGTATATTGAAAAAAAATTTTAAGTGTGCTGAAGTTTGGAAGAGTATAAAAAAATTAAGTCAGGCCAAACAGTGAACAAAAGCTTACAATAACACATAAAAATAACTCTGGATGGTGACTAAGTAGACCAGAGAGCTGTCCATTGCACCAAAAGGCTGCGGATTCAATCCCTGGTTGATGCCCGAAATCGAGGCAAGCGATCAAAGTTTCTCTCCCTCTCCCTCCTCTTTTTCTTCTTCTCTCCTTCCCTCCCTCTCTCCCTGCCCCTTCTTCTGTCTCTAAAATCAATAATAAAAAACATCCTTGGCTGAGGATTAAAAAAACATAAAAATAATTTATTTATTTTTAAAAACATACTTTATTGATTATGCTATTACAGTTGTCCCATTATTTTTCTCCCCTTTATGCCCTTCCACCCTGCAGCCCCCCTTCCAACAGCATCCCCCCAACCCCAGTTCATATGCATGGGCTGTACATATAAGTTCTCTGGCTTCTCCATTTCCTATACTGTACTTAACCTCCCCCTGTCTACTTTGTACCTACCATTTATGCTTCTTATTCCCTGTACCTTTTCCCCCCATTCCTCACCCTTCTGCTGATAACCCTCCATGTGATCTCCATTTCTGTGAGTCTGTTCCTATTTCTATTTGTTTGCTTAGTTTTTGTTTTTGTTTTTAGGTTCAGTTGTTGGTAGTTCTGAGTTTATTATCATTTTACTGTTCATAGTTTTGATCTTCTTTTTCTTAAATAAGTCCTTTTAACATTGCATATAATAAGGGCTTGGTGATGATGAACTCCTTTAACTTGACCCTATTTGGGAAGCACTTTATCTACCCTTCCATTCTAAAGGAAAGCTTTGCTGCATAGAGTAACCTTGGATGTAGGTCTTTGCCTGTCATGACTTGGAATACTTCTTTCCAGCCCCTTCTTGCCTGTAAGATTTCTTTTAAGAAATCAATTAATAGTCTTATAGGAACTCCTTTATAGATAACTGTCTCCTTTTATCTTGCTGCTTTTAAGATTCTCTCCTTATCTTTAATCTTGGGTATCTTAATAATGATGTGCCTTGGTGTACGCTTCCTTGGGTCCAACTTTTTTGGGACTCTCTGAGCTTCCTGGAAGTCTATTTCTTTTGCCAGAGTGGGGAAGTTTTCCTTCATTATATTTTCAAATAAGTTTTCAATTTCTTGCTCTTATTCTTCTCCTTCTGGAAGCCCCATGATTCAGATGTTGGAATATTTAAAATTCCCAGAGGTTCCTAAGCTTTTCCTCATTTTTCTGAATTCTTGTTTCTTCATTCTGTTCTGGAAGAATGTTTATTTCTTACTTCTCCTACAAATCATTGATTTGAGTCCTGGTTTCTTTCCCTTCACTGTTGGTACCCTGTATATTTTCCTGTATTCCATTTTGCATAGCCTTCATTTTTTCCTCTATTTTGTGACCATACTCAACCATTTCTGTGAGCATCCTGATCACCAGTGTTTTGAACTGTGCATCTGATAGGTTGGCTATCTCTTCATTGCTTACTTCTTTTCCTGGAGTTTTGATCTGTTCTTTCATTTGGCCCATATTTCTTTGTTTCAGCATGTCTGCTATGTGTTAAGGGGTGGAGCCTTAGATATTCTCGAAGGCAGGGCAATCCATATTGCTGTGTTATGGAGCTGTATGTAAGGGAGTGGTCTGAGAAGGAATAGTGCTGCTTGCTTGGCTCTTGGGCTGGCTTTTAGTCACTTCCCTGGCTACCCGCAAGCAAATTGGGCCCATCTGGTGCTGATTCCCTGGTGGGTGGCTTTATGTACATTCTAGGACTCTGTGAGTCTCTCCAGTAAACTCTCCTATGAAGCTGGGAGTTGCTCCTGCTGCCACAACCCCCATTGAGGGTTTTGTGGCTTTATTTCCCCACACTGGAACCCTGAGTTGTATGGTCTGTCTTACTTCTCAGTTGTTCCTAGTGATTTATCCACACGTTAATGTGAGACTGCCTGGTCCTCCAGCCACTGCCTTGCTGCATGTCCTCTCTGCTCCAGCTGCCCGTCTCTGCCCCTCCTACCAGTCTTGATGAATGTTTCTTTTTTAACTTCTTGGTTGTTGGACTTCCATACAGTTTGATTTTCTGGCAGTTCTGGTTGCTTTTTGTTTTTAAATTGGTTGTTGTCCTTCTTTTGGTTGTGTGAGGAGGCAAAGTATATCTATCTGCACCTCCATCTTGGCCAGAAGTAAAAAATCATTTGAATAAAATACTGAAAATATTTTCTGGGAGCACTAAGGCTTGAGTCCTAAACCTTTTTCTTGACTATTTGTAGTGACTCTTTTAGGAACCTTATGGTTCTAGGTTCCATAATACGCTAATGACTCCCGCATGTATGTCTGCAGCCCCCCTTCTCCCCTGACATACAGACTTGCATGGAACCAGCATTCAAACTTAAGGGGTCCCAAACCAAGCCGCTGAACCCCCTTCCAAACCTGTCCCCACCACACCCTTCTCTGCCAGTGGCAGTGTCTTCCTTCCAGGTGTTTTGGCCAGAAACCCTGGAGTCATTTGTTATGTTTCCTTTACTATCCCACCATACATCCTACTTGTCACTAAATCCTATACACTCAACTTTCACAGTATTTCCAGAGCCTGACCATCCCTTACCACCTGTACAGCTGGACCCTGGCCCAGGCCACTACCACCTGTGCTCTGAATTACTGCACCTATCTTACTAGTCTTGTCCAGTCTTAGCTCAGCAGACACAGAGACCCGGTGGAAATAAAAGTCAGACCAAGTCACTCCTCAATCCAAAACCTTTCTGCCTTCCATTGCCTTCCAGGCACTTTCCATTGCCGTCAGGGCAAAAGCCAAAACCTAAACAACAATCTTCCTCCCCAGTCTGGTGCCAAGCAAGCTCTCCTACCTCACTCACCTGTGCCTGTCATGCACTGCCAGGTCCCCTGTGCCTCAGGGGCTGTTCCCACAGAAAGCTGCTTGGTTCACACTCTCCCTTGTGCTCCTGACTCAAATATTCCCTTCTAATGCCACCTTCCCTGGCCCCCAAACTGCATCAGTTTTCTGTAGCTGTGTAACAAATCGCCACAAACTCCAAAGCTTCAAGTCACACCTATTTACTACGTCACATCTCCTGTGAAGGATGTGGCATGGCTTAGCTGGGCCCTTGGCTGGCTCAAGATCTCTCAAAGCTGCAGTCAAGGTGTCATCTGCACGGCCTTCCTTTAAGAAGCTCAGGGTTCTCCTTTGAGTTCCCAAAGCTATTGGCAGAATTTGGTCCCTTGAGGTTGGAGGACTAAGTTCCCAGTTTTCCTGCTGGCTGTGAGGGGCCACTCTCATCTCCCAGAGGCAGCTCGCAGTCCTGCTATGGCCCTCTCATGGCTCACTTTTTCGTCGCCGGCAGGAGGGTCTGCTGACATGGACTCTCCTATGATGTCGCCTAATAATCACAGCAGTGACATCATCACTTGCACATACTCTGAGAGTCCCCCCACCCAGTGCAGGGACATCAGAGAACTCTGCCTGCCATGGCTCTAAAATGCCACCATTCCACTCCTGCCACACATATGTGGAGAGCAGGACCAATAAAATGGCATTGGTTCAGTCAAGATAGTATAAAGTATATAAAAGTAAGTGGAGTCACTCATGTCAAGCAAGATGGCTGCCAGTCAGCCATGACACTTTGGTTCAAGAAGGAAACTACATAAATCAGAGCGGACACTTCTGGCAAGGAGACACACTTAAGATACCTGCACATGTGGTCAGAGCAGCTGTGTCTGCAGAGGGGGACCACCCACAGATAGACTCCTGGGGAAATTCCACACTTGCCAGCAGGGGTGTCAAGCAGAATAGCCATGCACCACCCATAGGCTCCTGGGGAAATTCCATACTGACATCAGGGGTGCCAAGACACTTATCAAAAGACCCAGAAGGGTGGAGTGCACCACTTTCATGGTATAATTGAGGCCAGCTCCAGACCACTGCTGAGATAGCCCCGAGCTCCACACACCAGAGTGCTGCTCCATTCCACACTGATCTCCCTTGGCATCAGCTGCCAGAGGCTCTGCAGTGCTGGACTGAGGACTTTGTCTGCCCTGCTGCCTACATGGCTCCAGAGATCCTTCCTAGCAAGTCACTGACAACTCCCTTGCCCACCATGCTGTCTTGAGGACATGCAGATTGAGACTGAGACTCAAGTTTATTATCCTCCAGTGATTGTTGTGTGTGTGTTATATTTCTCTTAGATTTTTAGAGTGTGAGTAGGATATTGATGTCTGTTGATGTTCCACTTGGAGTGAACCTGCATTCAACAAAAGCTGAGTGAATGGCATAGTTACTGCTGTCACTCTTGTCTATTCCTTGGTGTCGGGGAGCTCAGTGGGCAGCTCAGCAGGCAGCTGGCCAAGCAGTTGCCTGGCTGATATAGGAAAGACTCTATCACAAACATGCTAGATGCATGTCAGATGCTCGTGACAACATCTGTCCCCATCTCTGCTTAATTTTCCTCCATAGTAGTTTTTATCACTTGAAATACCAAATATTTTTATCATTTATACTTCTGCTTCATCTCACTGAAATATAAGCCCCACCACAGCCAAACTTTGCCATCTGTTTTTTTTAATCCTCACCCAAGGATGTGTTTATTGATTTGAGAGAGAGAGGAAGGGAGAAAAAAAGAGAGAGAAACATCAATATGAGAGAGAATCATCAATTGTTTGCCTTCCATCCAGGCCCCGCCTAGGAGATCCACCCCGCAACCTTTCAGTGCACAGGATGACACTCCAACCCACTGAGCCCCTCGGCCAGGGCTTGTCAGATTTTGTTTACTGCTCTACTCCCGCCTGCAGAAAAGCAGTACCTGGCTCAGAGTAGGTTACTAATAAATATTTATTGGATGAATATATGATTTACAACATAGGTTTGCTTTCAACACGTCAGCCTCTCAACATCCCCCATCTATGGTGCTAAGTACAGATTTCTGTGGCCCCTTTCCTTGCTGCTGCATTGCGTCAGGACTGTTTAGTCACAAAAGATGAAGCTAAATGTTCTCCTTCCCATGGTAACAGAGCTATATAGTTTTAGTTTATTTATAGTGGTGAAAACTACACACAGAGTATTTGTAAAACCAGCATTTGATACTTATGCGACAACAGAAATATGGTCACTGTCCAGTTCCCAAGCTCATAGATGATTTCTATAGCTGTTTGTTTGATTTTAAAAATTCTTCAAACAGTGAAGGAAATAGAAAATAAAAGTCAAACTCCATTCATTTACTGATGGGCACCTAGGTTGCTTCCAGCACTTGGCTATTATAAATTGTGCTGCTATGAACATTGGGGTGCATGGGTTCTTTTGGATTGGTGTTTCAGGATTCTTAGGATATAATCCTAGCAGTGGAATTGCTGGGTCAAAAGGTAATTCCATTTTTAGTTTTCTGAGAAAATTCCATACTGTTTTCCACAATGGTTGTACCAATCTGCAATCCCACCAACAGTGCACTAGGGTTCCCTTTTCTCCACAGCCTCTCTAACACTTGTTGTTTGTTGCTTTGTTTATGATGGTGATTCTGACCCATGTGAGGTGGTATCTCATTGTAGTTTTAATTTGCATCTCTCTGATGGCTAGCAATACTGAGCATCTTTTCATATGTCTCTGGACCCTCTGTATGTCCTCCTTGGAGAAATAAGCCTGGTGGTGAGGGACAAATACCATATGATCTCACCTTTAACTGGAACATAATCAGCAAAAGAAAAAAGTAAACAAAATATAACCAGAGACATAGAAATTAAGAACAATCTAACAATGGCCAGAGGGAATCGCGGAGGGGACAGTGGGGAGAAGGGTTTTCAGGACCTACTATAAAGGACTCATGGATGAAACCAAGGTGGAGGGTGGAAGCAAGGGAGGGAGGTGGGTTTGGCTGGGGTGGGGGGCAGTAGTGGGAAGAAAATGCAGACAACTGTGATTGAACAATAGTAAAAAAATTTAAAAAAGTCAAACTTTCTTTGAATACTGACTCCAAGGAAATAACAAATATGTGATTACGTTGGTGAGTTAAGCAAAGAGAGAAGTATGGTATTCTGAAACAATGAACATCCTATCACTAAAGTAATAATTGTGACTCATCTATTATCTACCTCATTTAAAGGAATATTGCTTTTTGCAAGACGTAGGAGAACAGGCAAAGCCAAATACTATAAATGTGAAGTACAACTCCGTGGAAAACACACATTGGATATGCATTTTACCCCACATACCTCTGGTGAGTAATTTCCTTTTCTAGTTGACACAATGTATGGTACATGCACTTTAAACAACATTCAAAAACACAACTGCAAACTCAAGTGCTATAAACAAATTGATGGTCTGCCTGACACACAGCCTAAAGCCACTCGGACACAGGCCCCCCAACAGTAACCAAATGCTGCTCAGGGCATCACAGGTCAGGAAAGGCAGTCTGCCTTTCTCTTTTATCCAGTTTAAACTCCCTCTCTCTTATTTATTTTGCTAGCACCACCAGAACTCATATCATTGGAGGAACACAATCAATTTCTAAATCTCCCTTGCCACTGATAAAGAAGCATTCACCTCTGAATTCCTGACCGGTCTCTGCTTCTGGCTTCTCCTCTAACCATACATATAGTTTCCAGGTTAATCTGCCAAAAACAGTGATTTTGGCAAGTCACTCCTCCGGTCATGAACTCAGGGCGGCTCTCCATGGCCCAGTTTGTCAAGTTCACAGTTCTCCTTATGGCCTTGCCTGTTAAGTTCCTAACCTTTTACATAGATCAGTTTGGTTTTCACATTAATTGCAAGAATGCACACTTGACTCCAGTCCTCATCTGGCCAGGCCCCAGGGTGATTGGCTGAAAAGAATACAGATCAATGAATGAAAACCCAAATATCAAACCCTCAGCCCTACTGACTGTAAAAGCATCTCTTTATAGGAAGAACAGATTGCTTCTCTTTCCCTTAGAAATACAGTATGGTTAAGAAAGTCCATAAAACATGGTCTTCGGCTTCTGCAAGTAAAAGCACTATAAGCATGGAAGTAAATGTGACATTTCCCGAGCAGCTCAACTGAGCTTGCTGTGGAAGTGGAATTCTAACAGGGCCCCAGGAATTCCCAGCCCCTTGGTGTGCACACCCTGCCTAATCCCAGCACAGTAAATATAATTGACTTTACTCCAGTGACTTTAAGGCACATTAACCTTAAAATAAGGAGATTATCCTGATGGGCCTAGCTTAATCTCCCGAAGCCTTTAAAAGCAGACAGTTTTCTCAGGCTGGTCACAGAAGAAAAACCAAAGAGATGAGAAGTGAGGGGAATCTGATGAGGGATCCTGCTGTGATATTGTGAGAAAGCCAGTGAAGGCTGGGAGGGAGGGGGGGACCAGGGCAAGGAGTTGATGACTTCTAGAAGCATCTAGAAACTGCCAGGAAACAGGGACCTCAGTCCTGCCGGTAAACCTCAATGAGCTGAGAAACAAATTTTTCCCCAGCTCAACTGAGATCCACAGTCTGGCCAACATGCTGAGACCCTGAGCAGAGAGCCCAGCTGAACCACCACAGACTTGTGACCTCCAAAACTATGAGCTAAGAAGTGGCTGTGGAATTTTTGTAGAAATTTGTTATACATTGATAGTAAACTAATATGCTTTCGTCTAAGTCTAGCCTCAGTCTATTCACAGTAAATTAACATTATCCTAAAAGGACCTGGCGGCATTATCAACTGTCCTGAGGGGCATGAAAGGGCAACTGAAGAGTAAAAAAGAACACCACTACCCTTCCTACAAAATCAGGAAACCTGGGAACAGGCAGAATGTGAAAACCTTTAATGACAGGGACTCTTCTAAAGATCATCACATGTAAGCAATATTTCTCAGAAATGTGAAAAATAGGAATCAGCCTTTCCATGATATTGATGTTAACATTAGCTAACATCAACACTATAATTTATTCAGGTTTCTATGACATGTATTAGGAAAAGTGTTCATCTGTTATTCATCAAAATAGTAATTGATTATCTCCTGCACACAGTATCCTGTGTATGTGCTTGTTTGTTGGGTGGTTTCAGGGAATGCTAAGGAAAACATGCCATCCACATATTATTACAAAAAAGTAAATATTAGAGGATGTTTGCCCACTGCTTTTCTTGAGAGCAAAACATTAATTGTTAAAATATAAATACTCTGCATTTCATTTTGCTTTTACAAGCAATCCTGCTGTTATTTCAGTTTACAGACATTTGTTTCATGTCTACCCCATGCTAGGCTCTCTGCTAGGCACTAAAAACATAGAAACATAAGTCAGTCCTTGATTACCAGCCACCCACAGCCTATTGAGAGAAACAAGCCAATTAAGAGTTGAAACAAGCAATTTCAATCAGTACAGTATTAGTGATATGTGTATTGAATAAGATGCAGTGTAGGCTAGGAATTATATAATGTTTGGTATGATGATGGTGAACAGTTAAGAAAGTATTACTCTCCATCCATCCATCCATCCAAGACTATTATGAATTACACAGAAACATCTGACCTAATTAAGGGTAGTCCTGACATTTATTGTGTCCCTAAGGACTATGACCAACACATTCTTTCATTAAAGAAAACTAGTTTCCCATGATATGCTCCTGTCCTTAGTCTGTTTAAATATGAAAGGCAGTTGACAGTCTTAATCTATCACAATTAAGTTTGAACGTCTCTAATATAATAGTCTGAGTACAATAAAGTTTTGAGCATTATTTTGTTCACTAACTTCTAAAACTCTCCAAATAGAAAGTTATATTGGAACTAGATTGACTCCCAGAAACAGAATAGAGTATATGAGAGCTTGGGACCTAAATCAAACACTGAACCTTTCATGCCTGACCCAGCACTGTAAAATGGCAATAACTGCATTCTTGGGGTATCACCCCAACAATGATTAACATGGAAAATACTCCAGGTCATAGTTTCACTTCTCTCTCTCTCATCGCCCCCGCCCCCCCCCCACACACACACAGTATTTATCATACCAGTCCTGCTGGGAGGGAATGAAATTCTT
This sequence comes from Phyllostomus hastatus, assembly GCF_019186645.2. Taxonomy (NCBI): domain Eukaryota; kingdom Metazoa; phylum Chordata; class Mammalia; order Chiroptera; family Phyllostomidae; genus Phyllostomus; species Phyllostomus hastatus. The sequence goes on along the minus strand of NW_025334017.1, from coordinate 4,252,585 downwards.
AATCCCCATCACTCTACAATGGTTTTTCTTAAGTGAGAAAATTCCCCTAATAAATCTTATCTTCTTTGGCATTTATTTAAAAAAGAAAACAAAACAAAATTGTGACTCATCACACAAGCTGTGTACAAATTCCACCACTAAAAATTATTCCTAATAAAAATTTCCTCAACTCTGACATCAGCTGTTTAACATTTGCTCTGTGCTAGATGAAGTCAGAGATACAAACCACAGTATTCAGGAACAATGATCACATAACGAATGCAGTGATTGACTGAATGCAATGACCAATGCAGTGACTGAAACAGACAAGACATGACCCCAGCCCCTAAGTAGTTTACTTACCAGCTGTAGAGATGTGGCTAAGAAACACACAAAAAATTAAAAAGCAATAATATGAAACAATAACAAAAAAGTTTGCCACTGAGAACTTTACACTTAGAAATTATTAAGACAGTAAATTTTACGTTATAGGGTTTTTTTTTTTACCAGCATTAAGAATAAAACAATAAAAATGACCCTCATTGATAATTCAAAAGTAACTGTGAGATCTTAAAACAATACTGTATATCTAAGCTAGTGCTCTGCCTTTAAAGGAAACATGAGATGAGTCTTCTTTTTTTCTGACTACAGTCCATTTTACAAAGAGAACTGGAGAGCTGCAGAATGTGTGCACACCCTGTACAGCAACAACCATTCTGCAAATACATGGTGGAACACCAGGCGGGCAGCAGCGGAATTCCGCCAACAGATGATGCCCGCTGACACGCTCGGTCCCAAAAGCAGGCATCCCACCTGGCGACAGGGTCTCCCAGCTGCGGGGCTGCTTGGCAGTACACATGGGACTCAGGAAAGCCAAATGGAACACTCACTTTACTCAGTAATGAGGCCTTTCCATTTCATGAATACAAAATTTTACTTTAACTCATTAACTAACAAGTAACCATTTATTCCTACTAAAATCAAAAAGTTTAAAGACTGGGTGGACAATCTGCTAGTGCGGCTCTACATGCTTGTTAGGAATTGGCTCATTTAATTTCTCATAGGACCTCATGAAGCAGGTACCAGGAGAACATCAATATGAGAATAATCATAGCACAGTGCCAACATTCCAGGGTTGTGGAGAGGATTAAGTGGCATACATATACTATACCTGTTAGCCTTTTGCCAGGCACAGTGCACGTGGTCAGTAAATGGCATGTCTTACCATTACTTGGTTAAGTGAAGAGAAGGGGGTTGGAGATTTTAAGAAACTCTGAGCAACAGAAAAAAACAGGGTTTTCAGAAAGCATCCGAGATCTCAAGTAGACCAACCTAGCTGAGGAGCAGGGTTACAAGGAGAACAGCAGTGGCTGGAAAGGTAATTCAAATTCCACTGTGGAGGAAGCATACTCAGCCTACAGCACCTTTTACCCCCACACCTCCTCTGTACCTTTTACCCCCACACCCTGGGAGATAGTAAGAGGATTTTAAGAATAAAGGTGGCATGAAGATAGCATTTTATCAAGATTTACCTACAGACAATATTCAGGGTGATCTGAAAAGGGAATACTTAAGGGACAGAGTAACCAATCAGAGGTGGCTTCAGCAATACTCTCTGAGAAAAGAAGATGAGGACTTAACTTGGAACACAGGAAGGAAAGGAAAGGACAAATATGAAAGAGTCAAAGAACAAAAACAATGCATGAGTGAATGCCCAGGACTTAAGGTGATTCTCCAAGGCTTTCCAAAGATGGTTCCTTAGCAATGGATGCTCAGTGGTATTCTAGGAGAAAGGCCAGGAGAGGGGCTGGTATAGCAGCAATATTAGGAGGTCTGTTTGTGACACTGTGAATTGAGCTCGAAGTGGAAAATAAGTTAAGTGGACCTGGCAAGTGGCATAAATGTTGAGATAATCAATGGTGAAGCACAGCTGGCACGAGGTGTGAGGGTGAGGGGGATATTCGTAGGTGAAGGATGACCAAATGGCCGAGCCAGAGATCTGGTGGATGCAGAGACTTAGGTCATAGGAAGTGGATCAACCAGGAGGATGGGAAGGGGAGATGAGAGACTCTGACCTAGAAGGATGACAGAAAATGGAGCAGCAAGTCACAAGGTCCTGAGGTCAAGGAAAAAGGAATGAAAGTGTCCCTGATTCATAAATCAGGATCAAGATCCTAGAGAAAATACAGAAAAGAGAGCGAGCTGAGGGAGGGCAGAGGGGAATGGAAGGACAAGGATGACCACAGACAGGACAGCAGAACACAAGGACGTGAGGTGGGAGGCGAGGAAGGAAAAAGTCTACTGTGGGGGTGAGGGGGTCAAGGCTCAGCAAGATAAGAACAGTGAGATCAATGTTAATATTCCTTTTAAATTAAAAATATTCACCAGCACCAAAACATTTCCCACCAAAACTTTGGATAATTTTCCTGGAAAGAACTTGCAGGTGCCCCTGAAAGGGACTAAGTTAGAGAAAAAGCACTGCAAAATACTGTTTGCTAAATACTTCACTGCTGCCTGACTTTATAATAACAAACTACGCTTAAGCACTCCAGATTTCAGGCTGGGTTTAAAGATTATTAAGCAAGTATTTAAAATGAACACTAAATTTCAACAGCACATACATACACTAGAGAATGTGAATCAATCAAGCTTTTAGGCTAATAAACACTCTCGAGAAGGTGCAAGAAGAGTTGAAAGAAAGAAGCTAAAGTTTAAAATAAGTCCTATTTTGACATTAAAATTTTTTTTCCCAAAATCTCAAATTGGTTTCCAGGCACACTAACTGTCTACATGAAGAAGCCATTTTTAAAAATACTAAAATCTCAATAATCATTATACGCATTTAACAGCCTCTCAAGTTTTACAAGAGAGCGATCATTTACCCAAACAAGTATGAATTGTACCAAGACAGAATCCCTCTATTACTGTTTGGTAGGAAATTAGTTCTTCAAACATTTACTAAGTATCATTGCTTGATTGATATCAGTTTACAAAAAAAGAGAGAGAAAGGAAAAGAAGCCACCTCTAGGGATGAGGACACTAAAGGAACAAAAGCAGCAGCTTCCTCTGGGGAGGAAGGAACAAAAGCAGCAGCTTCCAGGGACACCCCAGATATAGCTACAGTTTATGAACACACTCCTAGTCCTCAAACCTCACTGCAGATACCCTACCCAAACACAGCTGTGATACCCAGGCTCAACTATTTAACCTGTCTTCCCTACACATAGGCTAGGACTCTTGGATTAAGGCATATGAATTATTTCATCACTAAAAATCCTGCAGATGGCTCATGTCACTGCTTCCAAGAGTATCTCACTGTTTTGTATAGTCTTCACTGTTTTCATAAGAAAGAAATCTACTGAGTTTCCTTTTTCCACTTAATTAGGTTCACTCCTAGAATACCATTTCAGTATGAATTGAAAATGCTCCCTATCATCACCAACATTTTCCCTTCATAACTCTTCCATCCCACTTTTCTTCTTTGCAAGTGTGTTAATATTATGGTTGTCAATATCAGCTGTAGAAATAATATAATGAGAATGGTTTGCACAACACTGATGTAACCTGGGAGCCAAGGAGAGGGGACTGGAATGCACATGTGTGAACAATGACAACTTCACTGTGGTAGGTGGCATTGAGTGAGCACGTGTACTATGTGGCCACCACATTAAAAATGAATGAGCAAGTAGAACAATAAATTTGCATCAAATTTTGTGTTAAGCTTGAACATTCCTCCACAGAAGCTATTCAGATGATTCATAAGTCCACAGCTACTACGCACCCACTCATGCATCATGTTTCGTGCGGAGCTTTTTGGTGAAACATCACATCACCCAGGTGACTCAGCCTCTCTACAGCTCAGATTTGGTACCCTGTGACTTCTGGCTTTTTCCAAAACTAAAATCACCTTTGAAAGGGAAGGGATTTCAGACTATCCATGAGATTCAGGAAAATACAACGGGGCAGCTGATGGCGATTGGGAGAACTGTGTTAGGTCCCAAGATGCCTACTTTGAAGGGGACTAAAGTATCAATGTCCTATGTACAATGTTTCTTGTATCTTGTATCTTCTTCAATAAATATCTCTATTTTTCATATTGCATGCCTGGATACTTTCTGGACAGAAGCATGTGTATCTATCGTGTGTGTGTGTGTGTGTGTAACACAATGTATTTTAAGGCACATTCTCTCTAGCATTTGTAAAACCACCAAGCATTGCATATTCAGCTGGACCATGATCAATACAATGAATCAGGAACCCCCCTGACCCCAACCATCACTTGGCAGAATGGTGCAGTCTAGAGTAAGACTGCAGATGAAGTTGTTTGGTTTCATTTTTTTTTGGATGAAGTATTTTAAACTGCACAATGAATGGATGCCTAACTTGGCATCGATCACTCTTCTTACAAAAGTGAATGTGAGCAGGTGATACATGCTGAAGGTTAAGAAATGTTGTGCACACAGGTCTGTACATGTACATTCATTTAGGGTAAGATGTACACATGGATTTCCTTCTCGGTAAAACTGCTCTAAGGGGATTCTCAAAGATGAACCAGTAAGAAAGAAATTATATATGTTAGTTGTACTGAGACATTCTGGTTATCTTGGATTTGTTAATGGGGACTATGTGCTTAATTCGGAATCTCGGCATACATACAGGGTCTGGCACAAATAACACCCCTTTTTATTACAGAATCATAAGCATGTTATTCTGCAACATAACAATATGAACTCAAATACATCACATAATATTTTATGTGGAATGTTCAAGTTAAAACTATAAATTATTACACCCATATTATTACCCTACCAACCACACTCAAACAGGCCTTACTTCCGCCAGACCCTGTGTTATAACAGAAAGAACACAATACATGGAATTACAAGGCTTCTGTTTATACCTGACAGTTAATGCCTGGGCTCCTATAACCTCTCTGTGTCCCAGTTTCCTCATAGAATTTACTCTTTAGAATTGCCATAAAATATACAAATGATTTCTGAGAATCTAGAAGTCTTAGAAAACAAAGTTATGATTTTATTTGAAAGTCTATAGTTATGTATTAATATATAGTAAGGATTTCCTCTGACAATTAATTGCATAAAATATGAAAATTCAATTACAGCTAACCTGACAATGCTAACTTGGTCAACATGCTCAATGAGTATCACATTTTATTTTTCTCATGTTAATAAAGTGCTCTTAGCTGAAAGGAAAAAATTCTCCTTAAAGAAATGCCTCCTTTTTGGTATTACCAACTACTTTCCTTTAGTTTCATGTGATGAAAATACTTCTTGGTTTATGCCCCATACTGCAGCGGTTTGCACAGTTGGCCACTGAATTTTACGCAATAGATAAAACTTGAATTGTTTTAATCGACTAATAGACATGCCCATCAGCTGGAACTTGGGCTGAGGGGCAGAGTAGCACAGTGTAAAATGGGCCTGATGCATTAAAGGTGCCACATAAAGTAAAGCCATTCATGGAAACACGTAAGACCTATGCCTCTCGAGTGCAAAGGATACACAGTCAGATCAAGAAGTAGTTCAGTCATTTCTTTTAGTGACCATGGAGCACTCACTCCCTAGGACTCACACCCTGCTCCAGGCCTTGGGGTGGAGCAGTCACCAGACAGACCCAACTCCCTGTCCTTGTGGAGCTCACCGCAAGCTCACTGGTCAACCTTGGGGCTGAAGAGCAACATAGAAGCCAGGGAGGGTGTGACTATGCTGCCAGGGACAGGGGGCGCTGCTGTGTAGCTGTGAGGACTGCTGCTCTGAGCAGTTACGAGAAGGCAATTCTAGTGTGCTCTGAGCCGTGCAGCATGCAGAACAAGGGCTCCACCTCCTCCCGTCACACAGGTGGTGACACCATCCCCAATGGCACAGACCTGCATCACTCTGACCTACTGTCAGATCCCAATTAATTTCACTTCATAAGTTTTTAAAAATAACTCTTCAATAGCCTAGTAAGCTTCACTTCTAAATAATTAAAGTTGCTTTAAAAAGAGCCTTTTATTTCAGCCAATTAACTTATTTCTTAAAACTAAGTAGTATAAATGCTATATAACCTATTTAAATACTGAACATATTTAAATCGTAAAGTAGTTTGAGGGATTTGTTTCAATTCATCCATGAAGTATTTTGTCCTTTGTCTCATGAGAACTTTCAAACGCTGCCTGATTTTAACTACAACTGGTATTTAACTAAAGAGTATCCAGGAATCCCTCAGATCCACTGTATGAGTGAGTTTTGGTGGCTTGGAGCTCAATGATAGCTGAAATATTTAAAACTGTCTTTTATTTTATTGGGTCATGTCCGTAATTTGCAAAATTGTCAAGCTGATTATTTTGTAATTGAAATATCCACAGTCTGGCCAACTAATGTCCATCCAAATTAGGAATTGGTTCAGGTACGTACTTATTTTCATTTCTCTGTTACAACCCTAATAGCTTCTTTGTTTACCTGGCATCTCTGCTTTCAAATGGACATTTCTGACATATGAAGTTGATGAAAGGTAGCTCTGATGCAGTAAGGTGAATTTATAAAGAAAGCATGAAATATTATCAGAGATACAATATATTCATTTTCTATGCGTTCACAAACGTTTTCTAAATAAGAGTGTTCACCAGCTTATGAAGGGCTGGGCACATGCAGCATGCATGTGCAACATGCATGTGCAGTCTATGTGCCACAACCCTGGAGACGTCATTGTCCCACAATGGTTTATGTGAGTAGTGCCTGGGGACTCTGAGCATTTGGAATTGTGGGTATGAGCCCATACTGCTATAGAAAGTTAAGGCTCAAATCGCACAGACAAGGTGTTTCATGCAGGCCACCCAAGATGTTCCAGAGAAACAGTAGTGATATTCACTGATTCACATGTCTTCCTTAAAAGGGTAAGTGTATATTCACACAATCAAACCAAATACAAAGGAATTAGGTAACCTGATAGAAGCTTTTTGGAGTTAAGAGAATGGCAGTCTAGAACCAGTGTCATTGGGTTCAAATCCCATATACTACTTATTAGTGGAACCCTACACAGGTGTTTTCGCCTATGCCTCAGTTTCTTCATCTACAAACTGAGGATAACAGCAGGCCCTGCCCCAGAGCTGTTGTGAGGATTACAGGAAGTAATGCATGTCAAGTAGCCAGAGGAGTGCCTGCAGTAGTAAACACCAGGGAAGTCTTCAGATTTGGGATCAGTGTGATTGGGTAAGAAAATCAAGGCAGAAAGAGACTCAGTTTCTCATGGTTTTAAGAACTAGTGATTCATTTCAGAATGAAAATGAAAGTTCTTGACTTACAAGAAACTTTTCATTAGGTCATACTCCTTTACACTGCAACTTTCTGACAAAGGTAAAAACCCATGACTTGAAATAACATGTCTGAAAACAAAACTCTCCTGCGTCTGAGTACTTTGACTATTGACACAGGTTGTCCGTAAGAATCCACCTGGGCTGATGCACATGGCACTTGGAACCACGAGCACGGCTGACATTTACTAGCAGCCGCCCCTCATGGGGGAGGGACATACCCCATGGACAAACAACTCTTGTTGTTTGACATAAAATAGCTATTGATAGGACTTCAAATTCCAGGAGAGAATCACTGTCAAAAAGCTCTTGGGTCATGCTCTGGTGAGGGATCTATTGCTTTCATTCATGTTCTTTAAATATCAGCCAACCCCTGGTGCATTCCACTTACACCTTGGAAAATCATCTCATCCATTTCAGTGCACACAGTGTTGGCTCCCGGTGCCCTGAGGGAGCAGCATGTGTTATGAAGACGAATGTGTCATGCAAAGTCTCGGGCTGACAGCAACAAGGCCTATTTCCAAACTGTGAGATGGGACAGCTAGAAGTCAGAAAAAGGCCTGGCATGTTAATGAGCAGATGCTTTTTGTCTATTTCAAATCTTATACAAGAATCCGGCAAGGGGAGATTTGATGACTGGTTTTGACAAAGACTATATAGCTTTTAGATAACGAAAAACAAAACACACAGGAAACACACTCTTCACTTGCACCTATATCTTGTGTATATACGATTAAACCCTGGTGCACGGTGTGCCTGCATTAGCCAGCTGAACAAAAATAGTCCAAGGAGCCCTTACATGGCCCTCCAGGGGCTGTGTTAGCATCGCCTAACTGGTTCCCTGCCTCAAGAAATGAGATGGGGAGATCCTATGGGGTAAAATTAAAATTTATATTGCAAAATATCCAGGTAAACCAGAAATCTGAATAAACCAGGAATAGATATACTGTGTAAAACAATCTGTGTAAAAAGTAGCCAAAAACCAAAAGGGTCACACAACATCATCTCTGAATGACATTAATATTTCACACAGAGTTTTCACTGTTGTTGAAGTCAGCCAGAAAAATCAGGAGAAAGCACCCAAACCTTGTTTCTCAACAGCTTAATGAAGATGTTCTACTTTTAAATCAATTAACATCTGTGATTGTAAAATGTCTTCATCATAAATGCAATTAGTGTAATATACTGGATCGACTATAGACTACAGTTTCTAAAAGGAAAGAATAACAGTATTTTTGGTCCAATGTTACTTGTTCTAACTTACTGCTTGATTATACCAGCCAAACAAAAATTATATGGTTTATGGAAGCAGAAAAATCAGAATCTATTTCTCTTCATGGCAAATAAGAGGAAGCTAAAGCTTGGAAAGTTTATACAGCTTATCTGAAGCCAAATCGTACTTGGAACTAAAGCTAGACTCCTATTTATTTCATATGAAAAGACCTGGGTGCTAGGAAGTAAGTGCAATTCTTGGTGCTGCTTCCTAATGCAAAGCAGAAATTCCCTCCAGGGTTACCGAGACCTGTGGCTGAAACTGAGGGAGAGGTGATGCACACACTTGTTCAGGGGAAGTCCTCACATACCAGATGGTTCACATCAGGAGGCATCGTTGACCTGAAGCTGTTCCTCGCCAATTACTATAGCACAAAACCTTCATGCCACATGTCTGTGACAGTTGGCGATCACTATGGTAAGTGAATTGCACCATCCAAGGTAGTGCACTAACCTTCCCTACCTGGCATCAAGACTCCCCAGGTTACAGTACACCTGCTGTGATTCCCTCTGGCTGTATCTTCCTCCAAATAGGCAAAAACAAATCAAAATGAAAGAACATTTGCTAACATGTTGGCTGAAATATTACCACCAGTTACATGATGGGGACCACCAAAAATGTATTTAAGTGATGTACATAATCACAATATATTTAATACATAAAATATGTGTATGAAAATACATAATCATGATAGGACATTTTAAGTTTGGATAAAAGTGTAGAATGGAAGAAGAGTGGCAAACATCATCCTGTTTTAGATTAAAAGGGTGGTCCTAATTCTTGCCAGGTGAACACTTCCACTTAGTACTTATTCATGTGTTTACGTTACTGTGATGTGCCCTAGCAATCAAGATTTTCCCATTTCTAAACTCTTGCTTAAAACACACACACACAAACTTGTCACTAAAATTCATTTTACCAATGACCTTCACATGCCAACCAGGTTGCTGAAATAAGGATAGTGGAGACAGAAAAATATAAATGGAAATTGTAGGGTTCACTAAAACTGAACATAAAAAAACAATGGTCCTGACCTAGGAGGAGACCATCCAGGAACTCCTGGGTCTTCATGTGTTTGTACCTCAGTTTCTCTTCATGAGCACTATTTCAGATGGGACAAAATGAAATGCTTAGAGAAAAGCAAACCGCTTTTGCTTTGCTTTGTTCTGCTCAGTAAATAAATTGCTTTGCTTTTGTTCAATAAATGAATTGTCACACAACATAGACGGGATGCTTTTGGGTCAAAATAATTCATGCCCCAATTGAAAGGTAAATGTTTTTCAGGAAAAAAAAAAAGTAAGGGGCTCAGCCAAGGAGTGCTAAGGCAGGTACAGTCAGTCAAAGAAGAAGTGACCTTCAGACAGGAGGCTGACTTCTCTCACGGGGACTCAATCCATTGTCAGAGGGAGGCCAGGAGTTCATCTCTGAATTTCCATCACCTGTCCCACTGTTCAATGGACTCACCTGACTCCAAACACAGCCTAGCAGACAGCAGTGACTTAATAAATTACTATTTTAAAAACTGTGTGATGAGGGGACTAAGGAATAACATTTTGAGATTGTGTAAATGCAGTGTCATCCCATGCTAATAAGATTCTGCACGGATGGTTAGAAGTTTGAAAGGGGACAGAAGGAAAATGGAGCTGGCGAACACGGCCCCCTTGCTCACTGGCACATTGCCTGTGGTACTTCAGGGTTGCCCCTCCCCCTCTGTCAACCAGCCAAGAACACAGTACATTCCCTCTAAGGGAAACACATTCATTCTTCAAGTTAAATTAAGGCTGACCTAATCTCTTCGCAATTTTAACATGACCCACACTGGAGGGTCTCACAGAGACCCAGTGCCCCCACATTGTCAGAGTGAGGATGACTCAGGGATCATCCTGTGCCCAAAGCAGGGCCAGTGTGGTAGGGCCCTGGCAGGTTCAGAGTCAGGTTGTCTGTAACTTAATCCCAAGCACCGAGGGTGACAGGGCAGAATTACCTCAGAAGGACCAGGGGGAGGGGGCTACCTTTTCATAAACTCTAACAGTGTGGTTCTCCAAGGCAGGAGCCTCATCTTTTCAGAAGGTACTGAGAATGCCCAGGGAACATCCGTCAAGTGAACTATTAAATGAGCAAATGCAATCACATGGCCACCTAGGAAACTCCTGAATGCCAGCTGTGCTCCTACAGGTCTCAGATGAAGCAAATCTGTGCCTTACTCTGGTGGGTATTGAAGACTTATCACTTTTAATGTGATTTAATGCACTAGTTACTTTCCATAAACATTTTGATTACATGAAGAAAGCCTATATTAAGAATAGTAATAGAAAAAGATATCTCTGCTACATTCTCATAAATGTATTAAATGAAGGCAACTGTAAAATAGTCTCACTTTTCTCCTCTGTAAAATCAAGAAGTTAAAATTAAATCGGCTAAATCTCTATCTTAGACACTCCACGATTTCATACACAAAAGATGGCACAGTTCTGAGCAGAGAGAACAGTCATTTACAATGTTCCCAGGGGTGACAAGGAGTCATGGCTGCTCTGCCACCTGATCCAGAGTGACTAACACCTGAGATTCCAAATGTAAGTGAAAAGAGGCCCCAGTACATTTATATGTCATTAGAAATCATTCGAACAGACAAAGATGACACGCTTTTCAATAGGCACAGTTGTCCTCCTTTTGAAGATTAAGAAACAGAAATTGGGAGAGTTACTAGGTCAGAACAATTTAGAATTCATTTGGTCCCATTCACCCTGCATTTCAAAGCCAGACAGCCCCTGCCTGTGTCACACTGGAAGATGCCTATCTGTGCAGGTGGCAGAGAGCAAAGACAGAATGGCCTCTGAGATGAAATGAAATGCTAACCACAGTGGGTGGAGAGAGAAAAGGAAAACAAGAGGAGGAGGCTTGGGCGTCCTGAGCAACAAGGAGAAAGAGAGGAAAGAAATCACTGTTTTCCAATTCTAATTAACTTAGAAGTCAGAACATATAGTCAAGAACTGTAGTCACTGAAAAGAGAAGCTACTAAAAAAATTTTAAAGATTATAAACAATATTCCTTGTTAAAACACAAATTCATCCTCATAACTGAAGTATGTGACAAATTATTAACATTTTAAGTCAATGAAATAAACAAATTTCCTTTTAGAGAAGACAAGCCAAATGATACATTTGTGTACAAAAACCTGAAATGGGGTCAATTTTCTTAAAATCAGATGTAATAATTAGAATTAATTCACTGTAGTACAGGCTTGTTGAAGGTTAAGCAGAGCCTGGGATTATTAGACTAAGTTGAAAACAGTTTCTAATATTTACTTGTACCTTAATGTCATTAACACATGAAAGGTCTATCGATAACTTAGTGGTCTCAAAAACACCTGAAAAACCAAAATATACCATCAGATGCTTTTCTCCTTTAACAATAAAACATGGTAAAAATAAATAAATAGATAATAAATAAATAAATAACGGACTGGACATCAATTAGGAAAGTCAGTTTAGAAAAAGCTAAGTTTATATTACATAAATTAAAAAAAAAAAGACAGTCACGAGTTGGAAGAGATAAATTCTAATTCTTAGGACTGAAATATATACCTGGCTTAAACAGTTTGCTCTTGGATGGCACTCAGGTCAGATCAATACCAAAATCAAGTAAGGAGGCAAACTCAATGAGAGGTTAAATCAAAGGTCACTTCTCGGTGGGGTGGTAGGAGGAGAAGGGGGATCACTAATTCATCCCATTCAGAGCAGCAACTAAACTACATGGTTTTCAGAAGCTTTCACTTGGTACTTCTACCAATTTTAAGAAGTAGCTGCATTCTTTTTTTACTTGTCTGATCTCAAGACAAACTATAACCTATTACAATCACGTGGCAAAGTCCAATTTTTAAAGTTATGCGAATTTCAAAAAAAAATCAATCAATTTAAAGAGGGTAATGTCTATCTACCATGGAGAAGAACATCTAAGCAAGTGAGGCGTCACAGTGCTAGATTTTCACCACGACGGATGAGCACTGGCTGATAAGAGAACGTCAAAACCACCCAAGCCTGGGTCTTCCTGTGAGATTCAACCAGAATGCTGCTCTCTGCCAGAACATGGTGATGGTAATAGAGGCAGAATGCTTTTACCTCAAATGAGCTGAGAAAAGATGTAGCAAAGGACATTGACGAAACCATTTAAACAGTAGATTTAAGTCAATAGCAGAGATGTACCACTGCAAATTCCAACAGAGGGGCTGGCAGCTCCCTCCTTTAGGTGTGTAATACACGGAGAGGGGTCTACCACAATGCAAGTCGCAATGGCAGAAAGGGCGGGAGAAGTGGCATTGTTGTTCAACGCTAGTTACTGCTGTTATCTGAATTCCCATCAGGACCTCCAAAGTAGTTCAGGCCACTGCACAGGAACACTGTGAGAGCAGGGGCAGACAGCGTGTTGCTCAAAGTCCATCTCAAAAGGAGGCAGGAGGCAGCAGGGAGGAGGGAAGGGCAGAGGCAGGAAGAGACAGACTCCATGCCATCAGCATCCTAAACTGAGGAAAGAACAAGAACTGCATTCAAATACACACAAAATATCACTCCCACTGAAATGTCTTTATTTATAGTTTAAACTGTGTTACAGTAATACTAAAGGCACATTTGAAAAGTCATCATATTCTCAGTGTTCTAACAAAGGCATGTTCAGTTCTCCAGTTCTCTCACTGCATTTTCAATTTAGTTTCCACCTTCACTGAGCGTTCCCAAGGCTGGGAATGGGTGCAAGGATAACAAGACAGGGCTCCATTGCCAGAAGGGCTCAAAAACATTCACTTTCTAAGGTAACTCACAGTCCCTTCAATTATACACTCTTTTCTTTAAAAGGCATCCTTAAGCCAAGTAACGTCATTTGTCTCAAGTGTACAGAAAACAAATGTGTAAAACAAATGATAAGAAATTCTCCAAAGCATCAATGATTCAGATGTGCTTTTGGTCTAGAGTATAGAGAAAAGAACATCAAAGTTTCTGTATAAGCCTCATTGCATTTAGAAATAGTAGAACCAAATGTTAATAAATTTCAGTTTACGTGCCCTTTTATAGTTTTGGAACAACCAGATAGCATGGGTGATAACACTTCAGTATACCTCACAGTTCAGAATGATGACAGAAAAGCTAATGAGAGAGACCAAAATAATAACACATATCTGTGTACATGTTGTGATTATACAGGCTAATGGTTCATGTAGGCTAATGGGTTCAAGTGTTATTCAAGATCTAATTATCCTTATTCTTAAGTTAGCTTAAAAATTTCATAACAAGCCAAGAAAACACTGCACTTTATATTTAAGAAGTGGGCACTAGTAAGCATAAAAGAACTATAGGACTACACAACTTTCTACGCAATCTAACAGTCAATCGTAACCAATGCTTTTAGTCATTTTTGTGACCAAAGTGTAGAAATGATTTAATAAACTAATGATGAACTTTCAAATAACATAAGTTGTCAAATAGTACTGTTTGGTTGACAAACCAAACTTGCTGCCACTCTTGGCTAGTCCTGTTTGACATTAGCTAATATTCAGGGTCATGATCAGAGCACCCTTGCTGATAATGAATGATGTTGTCGTTTTACCATTATCGCGGAGGGCTGCCGCCTTTGGAGGACACTGCATGCCTGGCACGAGGTGTTTTATATACACCACCTCATTTAATGTTTATATAACCATGAGAAGTAAATGCTATTATCTCCATTCTGTAGGTGATGACAGTGACAACAGCTACTCACATGTATCAAGCATTTCCATTGTGCCAGTGCACGCAGTGACATACTCATTTAATGTGCACAGTAGTCCTATGATATGGTTGCTATTATTACCCTGCTTTGACAGATGAGGAAATTGAGAAATACAGAGTAAGCAGCTATCCCAAGGTCACACATATTATATGTGGCAGAGTCCTGATGCTGACCCAAGTCCCCCTAATGTCAAAGCCACATTCTTTCCCACCGACCCCAAGGAGGCTGGCTCTCTAGCCCTGCCCTCTGCCTCACCTATGAGAACAGCTACAGCAGCATACAGGAAGGGGGCCAGGGCTGATATGGCCAGAACTACACCCCTCAGTCCATAAGCTAACTCATAAATCTGGACCCTAGTGTTTCTGAAGAAATTCACAATAAGGGAACTGAAGTCCTGCCTCAGAGCTGGCACAGCTCAATGGTCCAAGGAGCATGTGACCCAAAGGCCAGGGTTTCTAGCTGACCAGAGCACAAGACATCCCAGGATAAAGAGTCTTGATCTGGACAGATGCCCCATGTCCCTTCAGTGTTGATCCGCTGCTTAGTTCCAATGTATGGCCCACTATGCACCTGGTCACACGAAGCTCTCTGTTCCTAAGCCAAACAAGCCAGGCACCCACCTCAGCAGCTGCCAGTGTGAGGAAAAAGACAAACAACTGTGGCAGGTGGTGGCATAAAGGTTATAGGAACCACAGCAAATTGTATTTGGATATAGTGGGGAGCACCAAGTGGGGTGGGGGTCAACTCTGAGGCCAAAGGAAAAGGCAGTAGGGAGCCGAGGCAGGAGCCATGGTTAGGAGGAAGACGACTGTGCTAGCTATCAACCGACTAACAACTGTCAACTTCAGAACAGACAGAGAAACTGTGAAGAAATGAAACTAATGTCTTGAGAGCCATGCTGGAGTGTGTATTGCAGAAGTGGCAGCTTAGGGAGAGGGTCTCCACTCCCACACAGCACCCAGGGCAAAGGTGCTCGCCTTGACTGGGCAACACCCGAGTCCAGGTGCTCCACAGAATACTCGATGACGGATGCATTCTTAGTGCAGTAGCAGGTAAGCAGCCGCTCTTCCACCATGTGACTACGAAACACCTGCAAACTGAACCGAGCACACGAGAATGCTAATGGTTCCCACCGCACAGAAACTGCCCTTTCAGTTAGCAAAGGCCAAGAATGAGAAAGAAATAAGGTACAATATTTAGCAGAAATTGCAAAGCCACCTTTATGCCACTTATTTTCCCCCATTCAGTTAAGGCACTTGTTAGAGATTGAATGTCTTCATTAACAACATTCGTATATGCACAGACAGGAAAACAGTTAATATGTGTCACCTCCAGGGAGTGACTTTAATGTCAACAGGCAGAGTCTATGCTACATATCTGTAACATTTAATTGTTTTGCAACATATGTATTATGTTAATGATTGCAAAAAATATACCGGGTCTCATACCACAGTGAGAATATTGAATATATTCACAGGTCAGGAGCCAGTATACTGGTCCTGCTTCACTTATTATCCCCATGAGGGAATCTGATTCTAATGGTCCAAACTGGGGAGGTTGCATGTCCACAGAATTCACAGAAAAAGCTACTACCTGCAAACACCCAGGCAACTTTGAAGAGGGCCAGGAGCAAGGAGAGAGTGGAATGGTGAGGGAGGGGAAGGAGCTGAGATCAGCTTCCGCCAGACCAGCAAGCACAGTGGATGGGTCGGCGGGCAGCCAGTTCCAGAGCTGGTTTCTGCCAATCCCCTCCTTTCTGCCAGGGTGTGAGAGAATGTGATAAAGTGTGTGTGCCCAGAACAGTGACCAGCACTGGGGCAAAATGCCACAAGTGGATGTGAATGAATATATGGAACGAAGGAGGGGAGGGAAAGGAGAAAAGAGGGGAAGAGGAGAGAAGAAAAAGCTGACAGAGAAAAGCAGGCAGAATGAAGGCAGGAGAAGAAGGGACAGGAGGGGACACCTAAATTCTGCTCAGCAATTAAAAGGTTGTGTTTATTATCATCAGAGTTATACATGAATTTAATAGTATATTTTTAACATGTAATTACCTTTTATTTCCCTTTCAGGCCTTAGAAAGTGTTGCTAACTTCCAATCCAAGGCTCAGAACAACAAAGGCAAGTGCTCTAGATATCCAATTGGGGATTTCTAAAAAAAAGGAGACACAACACAAATTATTCTGGAGAATAAAAGTGATTAATGTTTAAAGTATCATTAAAAAGAAACTGATTTTTACCAAAAGAACAAACACAGTACATTTCCTCATATACGTGGAAAAAGATTGTGTCCAAATTGTCTTTCTAACTTTAGAGTTTGCTAGAGCTAGAGCTACTCTAGCAAACTCTAAATTGATTCTAGAAAAAAAAAAAAAGGAACTAAAGAATAGGCTGTGTTTGGGCCTTCACTGGGAAACAGACCAAGGGAGCCTGTGTAGGGCCACTAGCCCTGAGGCCCCGCGTGGCTTTGCACCATGCCCACCACAAGATCCCCCACACGACTTGTTCACAAAATCCTGCAGCAAATGATGTAGCCTTCTCACAAGCTCCTGCAAACTGGGGAGGAAAACATATCTTATATTTCAGAAACTTTGTTCATGTTTGCAAGGGAGTCAAATATTACAGAGCAGCATTTTATCTTGTCCTCCAAATGCGTTCCAGTTCCGACATGAGCTCACAAACACATGCCCATTTGTGTGGGGGCTTCTTTCGCCTGGAGGAAGGACAGACCTTGGAGGCAATGCTGCCCCAAATTTTGACTACACAGTATTTCATTTCAAACAATCAGCGTGAACGGGGCACATACTCACACCCAGAAATTATAGGACTGTATTTTCCAAAAGAGGAAAGAAACTGAGGCTTTTTGAAGAAAGTCATGTCCCTAGGGCCGTCTGACACCTAAACATTTTTTTATCCAAGTATCTTCCAGTACATATGTATTGGGACATATGTGAATGAATCATAAAATGATTGTTATCCATACACCGACAACTCAAACAAAATAACAGTAGAAAACTTGACTGTCTTCTCCACTAGCATCTGCTTTCGGCATCCACGATCGTTTATGCAAAAGTGGGGGCTCACAGACAGGGAACAAAAATGCTCTCACTATAGTAGATGTCTTTTTAATTGAGATTTACTCTCTATTTCGCGAGGATATATAAGTAATCAACAGTAAAAATATTTTAAGGAGGCACTTGGGACTTCAACAGTTGCTGGTGAAGAGCACTTCATTAAGGCCGATGCCAGCTTCCCAACCACGATCTTCTTTCTAGAGTGATGTGTAATGAATGACTTGGCAGAAGTTTATTAATAAGCCTGCAAATCTTGGCCTAGATTTTGTTTAGCTTAAAAAAATAGAAGAAAGCCCCAAAATGTCAATTTAAATAACAAGTAGAATGATACTTCCCATTTTCACATTTAAAATGTTCAAAACAATCTACCTACTTCCCCTGACCCATTACCCAGCAATGTTCAACAAGAGCAAAAGTAAAATTAGTACTGGAATAAAACAGAAATATAAACTCCAAGTTTATGGCACTTTTTGTCAAGTTTGTGGCAATTTAAGATTTTATTTTATTTTTTGAAATGTATGGGATCTAGGACTTCAATTGAATAAAGTCATATACATATTTAATAGGATGTTAGAGAAATTTTAATAAAAATATATTTGGGCCCAACTTAAATTGATCACGACCCATAATAAAAATTGAAAATGTTTTATGCTTTACTTCTTTGCAACTGGTATTTTTTGTTTTGTCCTAAAATTGTATCAAAAATCCCTTTTCGTATTTATCATTATTTTTGCCTTTTCCTTCTCACAGTTTGAAGAGAGAAAATAATGGAGCTGAACTCCCACTCTAATGCTGCAGAAATAGCAGAGTCACATAATTACAAGGATGGGGAATGATACCACATATGAAAGACTTTAGGACTAGACTTGTCTTCAAAGTTGCCATAGGACAGCAAAATCATCCTAATAAAAATAACTCATAGCACCTATTCTTTTTTTTTTAATTTTTAAGATTTTATTTATTTATTTTTAGAGGGAAGGGAGGGAGATAGAGATAGAGAAACATCAATGTGTGGTTGCTGGGGGTCATGGCCTGCAACCCAGGCATGTACCCTGGTTGGGAAGCACCTATTCTTGAAGATAAGGGATTGAATGGTCATCTGCTCCAATCGACTCATTTCATAGCACAGAAAATGAAAGCCCAGAGTGGCCAAGTGACTTCTCCAAAGTCACACAGCAAAATTAGTGTTAAATCTCTGGTTTCCTAGGGGCCAATCCAATGCTCCATTAAATTATAATCAATTTATAATTTCCATAAATAATCCATTAAGAGCTATAATTTCATCTATTTTGCTACACACCTATTATTCTTCATAGCATGAACATCACTTAGTGGGTCAACTCAATTTTACGTTAATACAAAACACTACTAATGTCCAAGAACATACCCTGCCTTTTACTCCCCTGACAAAGCCAGATTAAACAATGAATGTCCATGAAATGAAATTTGAGATACTTTTAGGCTGTCTAATCTAGATACATTTATCCTCAAAATAGAATTTCCCTTTCTTATTCACAGTCAAATCATAATCATAGCTTTGCTACAATGCAGTTTCAAGTAGATTTTATAGATAGCTATCAAGCAAAATATAGGTATTCTATGGTCAAAGCTTAGATAAGCAGTTTTAAAAGTAAGAATTTCAAGATAATATCCTATTAGATCCATCAATTCAGACAGAACTCTTACTCTCTAAAGCTCTGGAGTCATTCAAGAGCACTCAGCAGTTAAGTTACCTAGGTCAGCAGCTCACTATCACAAACAGGCATCTGTTGACTCCCAGTTACTTACACTGCACAGTGCTAGGTGCAAGGGAACCAACAAATGTGCAGTGATGTCCCTGCCTACTGTACTGTGATGACTGAGATAATTAAGGAGGCTTTCATTTAACTGAATCAAAGTTTGCAAGTGACCAATGTGTGTGTGCCAATGTGTGTTTAGGCAGATAGCAAGTAAATTCATATGGGGTTTTCCCAGAGAATAGGCTGACAGATTTAGTAAAGAGTGTATGTTCGGGAAGCAAGGTAAGATAAATTAAAACAGACCAACAGATGACAGAAGAACAACTTTATGCATACCCAAAGGAGCAAAAGAATGGCATAGGAAACAAAAATATCATTGAAAGAAATTCTATTCTTGAAAGTGTGTGAGCAACAAAAATGCCTTCCTTATATTTCCTTACAGAAACTGATTAATGGTATTAAAATCCAGTGCCAAACAACCCCATTAAAAAAGAGACAAGCTTTAAACATACTTTCAACAAAGAAAATGAACAAGTGCCAAGTAAGCACAAGAAAAGATCCTCAATATAATTTAGACAGTAGGGAAATGCAAAATAATACCTTAATATGATGCCACTATATACTCATTAGAATGACTAAATTTAAAAGGGCAAAAATATCTAGTTAAGGGGGGGTTAGGAGGTGGAGGGATTGAGCAAAAAGGAAAAAGGACTCATGGACATGGACAACAGTGTGGTGATTGCTGGGGGGAGAGGGGTATAAGTGGACTAAACGGTAATGGGAAATTATAATAAAGATTATATGTTTTTAAGAAAGGACAAAAATATCAAGTGTTTACAAGGTAATGGAACAATTGGGATTCTCATACAATGCTGGGGGAAAATTCAAAATGTTAGAGGCACTTTGACAAATAATTTGGCAGTTTTCATACACACACTCAGCATATTGCCCCGCAATTCCACTCCTATGTATTTACCCAAGAGAAACTGAAAGATAAATTCCTCACAAAGACTTGTACAGAAATGTTCACAGTAGCCTTATTCATAAGAGCCCATAACTTGAAAGAACGCAAATGCCCACCAACTTGCTGAATGGATAAACAAATCGTACTGTATCACACAAGGGAACTCTACTTTGTAATGAAAAGAAAAAAATTACTGATGCATACAACATAAGTAAATCTCAAAAACATTATACTATGGGAAAGAAGGAAACACAAAAGACTGTACCTGTAATTCCATTTATGTGAAATTTTTGAGAAGGCAAAACTATCAACAGAAAGCAGATCAATTGTTGCCAAGGGTGAGGATGTGGGGGAAGAGATTCACTGTAAAGAGGCATATTGGAGGGATGGAAATGATCTACATCATAATGGCAGTTGTGGGCACATTATCGTATATACTTATGAAATTCACTGAGTAATACACTTACAATCAGTGAATTTAAAATCAATTCTAAAACTACTTGTAAAAATATTTGATGTATTAATTGGGAAGCACCTCTTAAGCATCAGTAGGCTTTGTCCTAGTCTAACGAATATACTTATCATATAAATAAAGATATGACAGGCTTATCAAAGTTATAGCTGATTCAAGTTTTAAAATGGCTAAAATGTTATATAATAGAATCATGGTTCTAAAGGTAAAAAAAACAAACAATTTTATAAGTATTGCTATAAAATATAGGTAAAAAAATTCATTCATTCAACAAATATTTCCTGAGGGACTACCATGTGTTGGTCCCTACACTAGATGGAAAAAGTGACCAAGATTAAATAAGAAAGAGCCCTTGTCCTTACAAAGTTCATCATCCAAGAAATGTAAGGAATGCACTCCCGTGGTAGAAAGTATAAACTAATTACCCAGTCTGAAAAAGACCTGTGAGTTTGAGTTTGTTAGTCACTCCTAAACTATGGCATAAACATCTGTGAAATTACAGGCTGAACCAAGAGAAGAATCAAATTCAATAAGGATACACACAAGCACTACTCTGTTCTGAACTGGTTAACCTGGGTAGGGGTATAGGTCATGTTCGAGTGTGCTGTGGAGGTACTCATTTTAAACTCCCTTCGAAAGCCCAGCTCAGGGGCCCAAATCCTCTATGGTGCTGCCATTCCTTGCACAACTAAATCCCTAAAATAATGCATGAGCTGGGAATTACACTGTTATCTACTATAATATGCAGGATGATAAGTGTTAAGTATTCCCAGAACCTGACAAACTGAGGCAAAAGCAGGTAAAAAGAGAACCTGGAAATATTTAAATCAACTAGGGAAGCACCTGGGAGTGGGGGTGGACTCATTTGGAGAAAGAGACATCATTCTGAGTGTGCAGTTACAGGGAGGTGAATACGGCTCATGATAGGAGCATTCCAGCACCGAACAATCTCACATTTGAATAGACTGCCTCATAAGGCGGGGGACCCAGTGTTGGCAAGTTTACTGAACTAAGAATTCAGCCATACTCTATTCCTAATATTTCATCTTAATGTGCTACACGAATCATTACCATCACCTCACAATTTGTCTTCTAATGCCCAGACTTTCACTAATGTACCCTCCTACTGCCCCCGCCCCATGCCTACAATCTTTACATTCCTTTGGTGGCTCTCCACCCACTGTGGGACCAAACACCACTCCGCCGGTTCCTGGTCAATACAGCTCTTCTACCATTCATGCTGTGTGCAGCAATTTTGAATGATTGCAGAACATGCTCATGGGGCCTTGTTTTTCTTGCCTTCACATTATGCACATGAGGTCCCCTTGTCTGAAATACCCCACATCTCCTGATGTGTCTGGAGACTTCAGCCCCTTTATCTGTGGCATTGCTCCGACAATCCCTACTTTTAGATGCATTCCCTTGACTCCTTCATGTGTTCACCAGTTCCTCCCCTTCATGCTGTGGTGCCTCACTCATCACCATGAACACATCAGCCCAGATATAAGGACCAATTATGGCTCTGTCTCCCTGATAAACCATTAACCCCTGTCTGGTTATCTTAATCCCTACGATTTAGCCCAGGAGGTGACACTTCATGGAGTTTTCTCAACAAACCAGGGATTCCAAGATATTCCAGTTCTGTATGTCTTGTCTGATCTGACACCCATCAGCAGTGTTGACTTGGGATGTGTAGGAGGGACAGAGTAAGCCCAGGGAAAAGCTGTTATTCTGAGGCTACAGAAAACAGAGGTGAGCAACTCTCTGAAAAATCCAGGCAGGCTGAAGCTGGGATACAATATTGAGACCAAAATGATTTCCTCATGGATACTCTTAGGCATTCTGAAGTGTGCTGGATTCAAATCCTGCTTCCATGCCTTCACTATGTGACCTTGAGTAACTTAACCTTTCAAAGCCCAGGTCTCCTGGTCTGTAAAATGGAGGAAATTAGAACCCTTACTTCAGAGGGTCATTCTGAAGATCAAATGCCAACTTACTAGAAAGAAGGCAGCAAAGGACTCGGTGTAGGGAAAACACTCCATGTTGGCTGATCCTCAGCAACCTCTTCCTACTCACTTTTTCATCAATGAATGGAAATAACACCTACTTTGGAATAAAGTGTTTCAACAAAAATGTGTAAAAATGCAAGGTATAGAAAAGTCACTTGGGTATAAATCACTGATTCAAAACTTCCCAGAAAATTATCTTTCCTTTCCAAAAAGACAAGATTTTACAACCAGAGACATCCTCTTGAGGTTCAAAGCAGAAAGATCACAACCACCTCCCTGTGACGCTCCTTATATGCTGGGAAGACGACCGCACAGAGGTCTTTCATGTATTCTACTAACTCATTTATTAGGACTGAGTTGACTAAGATCCTTGCATATCTCTAGGCTTTACAAAAAAAGAAAAAAGCACACCACAAAGTTTCACTCGGATGTATACAATTCGTGAACAATTAAGTTCACTCAGATGCATCCCATCAGTTTTGTTCATTGATTTTTCCATAAACAATAACACTTAGCAAAACCACATATAGTCAAAGAGATGTTATGTCCAAGATAGAAGTTTCTGAAAAAGGTCATAATGGAAAAGCTGTAAACTGCTAACTATCGTGTCAGGGTCTCAAAGTTCTTTTAAAGGTAAATGTGCCTGGCTCCAAAACAATATATTTAAAAACATGTTGCACATCTCAAATACTCATTTTTAACAATCTACAAATACATGTTTTTAAACCTAGCATGTTATTAGTCATGATCCAATGATTAATATTGTCACTTTCTATGGTTTTAATACTTGTGAGTCAGTAGCTGAACATAATTGTCATTTATAAAAGACTAATAAAATTAAAAAGCAAACAGAGTTTATAGTGGTTCCCAGCCAAAATTCCAGCAGGAAGAACATATAAAGAAGAGTGATTCTGATATATTCTGTAGGACTAATATGATACTTTGGTTAGAAAGAATAGAGGAAGGAATCTCCTTCATTAAAAATGTTTGACTTTGAGTTTATTTTTGTGTATGCTGTAACTTGGTGGTTGACTTTCACTTTTTTGCACATAGCTGTCCAATCTCCTAATACCATCTATTGAATAGGCTATTTTTGCTTCATTTTATAGACTTGGGTTTATTTCTGGGCTCTCTATTCTGTTCCATTGATCTATGTGTCTACTCATAGTAGACACATAGTGTGATCTATGTGCCAGTACCAGGCTGTTTTATTACAGTGGCCTTATAATATACTTTGATATCAAGTATTGTGATCCCTCTTACTTTGTTCTTCTTTCTCAAAATTGCTGCAGCTATTCAGGGTCATTTATGGTTCCATATAAATTTTTGAAAGGTTTGTTCTATATCTGTGAAATATGTCATTGGTATTTTAACAGGGATTGCATTGACTCTATAAATTGCTTTGGGTAGTATAGACATTTTGGTGATGTTAATTTTTACAATCCATGAACATGGTATCTGCTTCCATTTATTTGTGTCTTCCTTAATTTCTTTGTTCAGTGTTGTGTAGTTTTCTGAGCACAGGTCTTTTACCTCCTTGGTTAGGTTTCTTCCTAGGTGCTTTACTTTTCTTGTTGCTATAGCAAGTGGGATTTTTTTCCTGATTCCTGATTTCTGTTCCTGATATTTTGCTATTGGTGTAAAAACTTGCCTTCTTATATAACTCCAGAGATTGCCTGTATTCAGAGTATATTAAGAGTTATTTTCTCTTTGGTCAGCATGTTCTTCCAAAGTCACTGTACTTCTCTGTCAGGAAAAAATTGTAGAAAATATGTATTTTGTTGTTACTCAAATTCATATGTGCAAAATCCCTTATTAACTTACATTGTGAAGAATACTTCTTTCAACAACAAACACAGGAGTCAGGAACTCACTACAACCTAAGGCAGAAACTATGTATCTTATTTGGAGGCTGACCTTTACATTATTTTTTTCCAATTTTTTCATTGTGGTAGAATACACATAAAATTTACCATCTTAACTGTTTTGAAGTGTACACATCATGGTATTAAATACATTCAATAATGTTGGGATTGCCAACATCCGTCCCCACAGCTCTTACTTTGTAGAACTGAAACTCTGTATGCATTAAACACTAACTCCCCATCCCCACCCCCAACCTCTCCCGATCACCACTCTACTTTCTGTCTCTATGAATTTGACTACTCTAGGTATTCCACATAAATGGAATCACACAATATATGTCTTTCGTGGTTGGCTTATTTTACTTAATATAATGCCCTCAAGGTCCATCCATGTTGCAGCATGTATGAAAACTTCCCTTGTTTTTAGGCTAACACTACATTGTATGTATACACTGCATTTTGCTGATTCATACAGCCATTGATGGACCCTTGTGTTACTTTCACATTTTAGCCATTGTGAGTAATACTGCGCGAACATGGGTGCACATGTATCTCTTCAAGACTCTGCTTTCAAATCTTTCGGGTATATACCCAGAAGTGGAGTTCCTGGGTCATATGATAATTCTACTTTTATAAATTATAGAAACAAAATTTTTTATTTATAATTATTCTTTTTAAATTGTTATTTATTTATTTTCACATTTTTTAAATTGTTGTTCAAGTACAATTGTCTCCATATCCCGCCCCCTTCACTCCCTCTCACCCCAGCCATACCCATTTCCCATTACCCCCTTTGGCTTTGTCCATTATGCTAAGTGAAATAAGCCAGATAGTAAAAGACAAATACCATATGATCTTATCCGTAAGTGGAACCTAATCAAGAAAGCAAACAAGCAAGCAAAATATAACCAGAGACATTGAAATTAAGAACAAACTGACAGTAACCAGAGGGGAGGTGGGAGAGGATAACGGGGAAGCATTGTCAGGAACACGTATAAATTATAAATTTTAAATGACTGTCTATTAAATTAGGCACTATGTTCCTCGAAAAACAAAAACTGAAACTGTAATATAGTAATTTAAATATTTAAACCCTAGAATATCACACCAAGAAATTATGTCAACAAAATTCTGTTTTCTGGTATGATTATAAACTGGACATTTTCCTTCCTTCCAGGAATCTCCAAATATCAAATGAGAGAGAGTATTAATGAAACTCAGGTCTCCATTTTTGCCTTACAATTTAGCCTCCACAATACAGATAATGTTGGACTACAGGACTCTGTGTCACTTGGGCAGTTTGAAGATACACACACTCCTCACGCTCATCAAGCCCACGGGCACCACTTTCTCACACTGTGTTTTCGGCCTCCAAGAGAAGAACCTCTGTTTAACAACACTGAGGCTTGGGGTTGTCCTGGCTAGCTGAGGAGTATAATTTAATTGGAATCTCCTTCATGGGCTTTCCAGAACAGGTGGCAACAATTTCAAGCCAAAAAATCTCTACTTTTGTCTTTCTCTTAAAAAAGCTAGTTGTTTTGTTAATAAGCAAGTATAGAACAGTGTCAGCATCAACACTGATATTTTCTGCTTCCTACAAAAACTAGGCATAATGTTAAATGCAATACGGCAGGTGCCGTATCTGGCTGCAAAGGTGGCAAGAAGGAGCCCCTGAAGCAGCCCAAGAAGCAGACCAAGGAGGTGGAAGAGATAAGGGACTCCAGCAGAAGCAAAAAGAGGAGCAGAAGAACCCTGAAGAGCTAAAAGGCCCCCTGGCCATGGGTGGAAGGAAGAAATCTGGCAAAAAGTGAGCTCATGCCTGGGGCAATGGTGATCCTTCGTTCCATTCCCATTTTAACATCTGGATTCCCTGCCATAACATCTCTTGCCACCTACAGCTAGAATGAAGTGTTGTCATGGAGCTTGTTGTACATTTAAGAATAAACTTTTGTAAAAATTAACAAAATAAAAAATAAAATAAAATGTAATACAATCTACGGGGCACCTTTTTTAACAGTCAAATGCAGATTTTATTAAGGTATCCTGTTTTATATTATTGCATTTTTTACTGAGGTAAAATACATATAACATAAAATTTACCATTTAGCCATTTTTAAGTGTACAGTTCAGTGGCAGTAAGTACTTTGACACTATTGTCCAATCTCCACCACCAGCCACCTCCAGAACTCTTTTCATCTTGCAAAACTGAAATTCTGGACCCATTACACATTAACTCCCCATTCTCCTCTCCTCTCAGCCCCTGGCAACCTCCATTCTACTTCCTGTCTCTATGAATTTGATTGCTCTAAGCCATCATTTAAATGGATTATACAATGTTTGTCCTTTTGTGACGGGCTCATTTTACTCCCCAGAATGCCCTCTGGGACCATCCACATTGTAGCCTGTGTCTACTGGGCATTTCTTACTTCTCATGCCACAGGAAAGCCTTAGCATTCAAATGAAATGTAGAGCCAGGGGCATCTTCCGGGTGAGGCCTTGCTACATATAAATCACTGTGTTTGTGAAAGCAAGATCCAAAAGGACCAGCATCAGCAGCACCAGAGAGCCCTGCTCTGGTTTCCTTTCTGCTAGGGCAAGTCTGAAACCTTCAATGCTGGCCCCCAGCAAGTAAGCAAGTGGGGTCTGTGAGCCACCCCACCTGGCATGTCTGCAAGATAAGAGAGGGTAAGGTTTCACTGAGAACAGAACTTTTCATTAATGTCTGCTCTATGCTATCTTTAGGGCTTTGGGGAAATTAATATCAATATAAATGACTGGCCAGGGATGATTTACAGTATGAATAAATATCAAATAATAGTTGCATTACATTTAAGGCAATTTTGCTATCTTAATGGTGATACGGACTTGCCTTATGAAAACTACAACTTACTCCATAAAATACAGCCTTTATTATGTAATTTTTTGCAACAATTTTTGACCGCTTAGCTGTTTTATGTGAGCCATACATCCCCAGCTAAATTATATGTTTAAAAACAGTCTTTGAATTCTTTTACATCCATCTCAAATTGATGTACACAAAAAAGTAGGTATTGGATAAAATATTGCTTGTTGGTCTAACATATTAAAAATAAATTGATTAATCATCAAAAATTGGTTAAACAAGGCAGTATTTATAGCTTAGTGGTTATAGATGTATATTTTGCAGTCAAATATGTTATCCCAAATTTGAATCTCAGTTCTACTCAGGGTTTAACACTATTGGCGTAGGACCTGAAACAGAGTAAATAAGCAATACTTGTCAACCGTTAGTAGTAATAATGCTGTTGCAGTGGACTCAATGTTTGTGTTCCCCCTCAGATTATTCTAATATGTGAAAACTCTAACCTCCGATGTGATGGTATTCGAAGTTGCTGGATATGTGGAGTTGGGTAAAGTCTCAGACGTTATTCCCTGACCAAGAATTCGACCTATGACCAAACGGTTCAAAAACCACCAGGAAAGGGCCCAGGCACGATGAACTGAGCTCCTCCCACCCACCCACAGCCAGCATCAACTTACCTGCCACCTGGCTGCATCACCTCCATGCAATCAATGCAGCCCCCCAGCTCCCATTGAGCCTCCAGGTGATTGATTGCAGCCCCAGCCACACTGACACTGTGGCTCCTGAGACTCCTGGCATTCTCACAGAAATGTGAATGATGGGAAAGCTTTATTGTTTGAGCCACTAAGTTTGAGGGTTGTTTGCTATGCAAAGAGAGATAATACAGATTGTACTTCAGCTTCCACTTTTCCTTCTGCCCAGTATAGTCATTTATCTAAAAGTACTTATTCTGCAGATTTAAAAAATCATCAAAGAGGCATAGAGTATACATGTTCTAGTTCCTTCTGGCCACACCAAAAAGACATCAGGATTATCATATATAAAAACCATTTTGAAAGATACCCTAGTTTCTATGGTGTGAGGTATTCAGAGTAAATGGGTCAACTATATAATTAAACCATAAAACAGAATAAATTAAATGATGTAATAAGAAATAGTTTAATATTCCATTAGTTAAATTTGTTTCCAAACAGGACTTCATTATAGAATACACATTTCACTAAGTTTCACTTTACATACTTATAACTTTTAAAAAATATGTTTCAATTCATGGACAGCATCTTTTAAAAAATTAAATTTATTGGGGTAACAGTAGTTAATAACATTTTATAAGTTACAGGTATATGATTCTGTAATATATTATTTGTATATTGCATTGTATGCTCACCAGAGGGCATTTTTGCTTAAGAACCTAAGACTAAATTTAGAAATTATCTTCACTGTATTGCCCCAGGTTTAATCAATTAATAATATCTATATTTTTGTTGAAATAAAAGTATTCCAAGAATGTAAATTGTATGTACTCTAACAAAAAATAGTCAAGCTATCTGAAAATTAAAAAGGAACATCAACTCATAAAATTAAAAAAAATAAAATTCCCAAGGAAAGAATATTATTTTTTAAAAACATTATTTTAAATCAAAGAAAATAAGTATATTTTCATGGCCCAAATTATTGATTTAACAAAAATATAATCAAATACACTTAATTTTTTATTAAAGCTATAAGTATGCTCCATAACAGATTCCATTAAAATATTTTATTTTAAAATAAGATATAGAGATCATATAGTTTGGCTTCCAAGTGGCAAAAATGTTTAATTAAGTGGTACCTCAAAAAATCAGAACTGAACTAATATTTTACACATGAAAATCCACACAGACTAAAGACATACCAAATGGTTAGGGAACAATAGCATACATGTGGCTTATTACGCAGAAGTGTTATATTAAACATTATGTACTCACTTATGATTCATGATGAAAAAGTTAAAGCCTGTGACACCACAGGTCATCTTCCCTGGGAGAAACTTTATAACCCCTTCTGGCTTTGGCAGCATTTTCCCTACCAGACATCCACCCTCCCTCTTACCCAGGATCCTGCCAAGTTTACTGGGTCTGGTAACTCTCAAATTTAGTACCATGCACCTCGAAAATGAAGACTTCACCCAGATGAGCAGTATAACCTCGCCAAGGAGCAAGTTCAACTGCAAACCCTAATGCCCCCCACAACAGGCCATGGGTGTGTTAACAGCCCTTCAGGTGACTCCGGTGTGCTCCTTGGGAACCACTGACCCAGGTCAGGGCTCCTGAAGCCACCTGTGCATCACTGGCACCTCCAGATACTCTCAGCAGTTCTCCCAATTCACATTTGAGGGAGGGCAGCCCAGGAAGCTCCAGAATCTCAGGTGTTCTTACTGGGTTGGTTGTGCCCGTGAAGTGGTGATCCTGAAGGGCCTTGCAGGAGGAACTGATCACCATCCCTGCACGTTATCCCTAATAGTGCCCATTTTGCTTGGGCCTGTGCCAAGCCAGAGAGAATGGAAGGAAGAAGCACAACTCTTCACGCATAGATGCCAAGATCTTAATGTCCAAACAATCCTGTTCCTAGGAAGCCCACGTTCCCATCACATTCCCAGCAGAGAAACAAACGTTTCAAAACTAAAGGCCAGCTACTCCACTCCTTCCCCACTGTACTTACAAGTGTTTATCAGTTTATTTCCATGTTAAAAAGGAGTGACCTTATTTTCCAACACTGTGCCAGAGAGGGTGCCCTGAGTAGACTCCATTAAGTCTGCTGTGGGGCAGACTCAGAGCTTCTAAGGCATGATGAAACAAACCCAAAACAAGAAAAAGGTGGTACTGGACATGGCAAGAGCAATGGTAGTTATGGGCTGGCCTCAGTACACAGGACACAGAGTCAACTGTCCAGCGCCCCCACGACCTCCCTCCCCACCCCCACAATAGAGTCCATCCTGGTCTGGGTCACCTCTGACCTTCATGAAGCAGAACCCTGCTTTCCCTCATGGGTCTTTGCTCAGCAATCTGTAGAGCACCCCACAAAGGCCTTTCCAATATGGTCAACTTCTATTTCCTGAGCCCAGGTGTGGCCAGAGGGAGGCAGCTGCCTCGGAGGGGACAGCACCACCCTCCCCACCTCCCATGTGCTTCTAGCATGGATCTGAGACCCACCACTGGGCACATCACACACCCTTGCCCTTCATAATTTTATGCTGACCTTAGCACTTCTTGCTGTTACATTCCATCTTTGATGCATTTAGAAAAATATTCTGTAACACTAGGTATTTGCCTTCTCTTGCAGTGCTGAGAGAAATCTTTGTTGGTAATACCCAGCTAGTGCCAGTTCCAGAGAGAGCACATCATCTAATTACAGATACAGCCTTCAGGAGGGGAGCCCCTCCAGGAAAACCTATCCTGGGATTACCAACAACCACTCGCAGGCCTGGGTAGAGTGAAACTTGGGACATCTGGGAACAGCCCAGCCACGAGGGCACCAGTCAGGGAGGCAAAAGTGGCAATGCCACTGCACTCTGCCACGACCTCAAGACAGGGAAGCCCCAGTTGAGTGGGGCAGTGCGATCCATTCAGCGCACAGCCAAAGCTGTGTGCAGCCCAAGTACAATGAGTGTGTGATCTTCTACTCCCTGAATGGCTTAAAGACCCCACCTCACCTGTTGGCACCAATGTTGTCATTAGTAAAGCAGGACCACAGTAATATCAACCCTGCAGGGTTTTTCTGAGAAAGACATGGAATGACCCTATGTGACCTCTAGCAGCCTCACATAGTCACGGGAACTGAAGGACTGCTTGTCCCACACACACTCGACCAACCAAATTCCCAGAGTGCCCTGGTGGTGACCTAGAAACACAGCCAACCCCTCTTTGAGATTGTCTACACAAGAAATAAATTGTTTATTTATTTTTTCCACAGGACTCGTTAAACTTACAATTTTTAATGGAAAACATGGCTTCTAAATATTCTTTCATCTACATCAAATCCTAAGTAAAATTAAAAAGTTGCTCACCATTGATTTAATATTTAACATTTCATGTGAAAATTTCAGCAAGGTCAAATATGTAACTCCTACCTGCCCAGAGTAAAGAGTTTAAACAACCAGCTTACAGACTGAAAATGACATTAAAAAGCCTCTAGTTTAATGTTACATTCTACCTTCTTTCACAAAAAGATGTGAGACACCTACCAAAGAAACAAAATAAAATCAGAGGAAAACAGAAAATAAAATTTCTGGATGTAGAGGAAATTTAAGCATAAAAAGAGAAGTTATGATACAGAAGAAACTAGTCATAATTTCCTACTAATTTACAGTACCTGAGCTTCAATTTTACCTACTATTTACTGTTTATTTTTCAAATAATCAAATTAATTGCCTTGCATGTTTCTGGCCAACTTTTTAAAATGTGCAATGTGTAGATCACACCAGGAAATAACAATGCAAGAGTTACAACATCTCCACCAAAACACAGGAAGAAATGTTGTGGAGCCGCCTCTGGAATGCCCTTCAACCAAAGTGGAGCACAGGATGGCTGAGAGGGGCTCAGCCAGGGTGGAGAGGTTCTTGGAGGGTCTCCCATACCACTGTGCCCATTGGATGTTGCCTACAGCCACTCACTACATACTCAGAAGACCCAAGTTGAAGGAACCAAAGAAGTCGATGGGCAACATAAACTCTTGAAAAAGACCTTCTATAACAACAAGCCTCTTAGATTGTTAAGAGCTCAGTCCATAACTTCAAACTCAGGTTCAAAAAGCCTGATCACAGTACATAATTACCTGCTTCTGGATGAATGCAGCCAGATAGGTACCTAGTGGGCAAAGGCAGGCGGATTTAAGTAACAGTGTGAAGGCCACTCTATTATATGAATCCAGTAAATCTCCGAAAGTACAGTCAGGATGTTTTGTCCTGGACATTTCTGAAAGCAATTCAAGATATCACCAAACTTTCTACTAGACCTGCAGAAAAATCTCACATATTCATATGTGGAATCTAAGAACATAAAGTTCACATAAGCAGAGAGTAAAATGGTGGTTGTCGTGAGCTGGGAAGTGGCAGAAATGGAGAGATATCAGTCTAAGGGTACAAACTTTTAGTTATAAACTGAGTAAGTTCTAGAAACCTAATGCTTGGCATAGAGACAATAGTTAATAATACCTTATTGTCTACAAACAATTTGCTGAGAATACATCTTAAGTGTTTTCACCACAGTAAATAAATAAATACATACATACATAAAGTAACTACGTGAGGTAACAGATGTGTTCATTAGCTTAACCGTGGTCATCATTTCCCAAGTGTATATTCATACCGAAACATCACATCATACACCTTGAATATGTATAATTTTTATTTGTTAACTATACCTCAATGAAGCTGGGGAAAAAAATAAAACCAAGATTTAAGGATTTTCTAAATCTCACAAGTTAATTTGCTATATACTAAGCCGCTGGGTATGAACCGTTAAAGGTAATGATTTTAGTTTTAGACCAATTAATTCTAAGCCATTCTTTGTGGCAAGAGTTAGCTATCAGGACCAAGACAGATCTTCTGAACAAACCAGCAGAGGTGGGGCGATATCCCCCACATTGCCTAGCACCCTCCTCATACATGCCTCTGTCGATGTGCTACCACAAAGTCTCCCATTTTATTCAAGTTGTGTTCTTTCCAACTAGTCAAAATTTTAAGATCAGA
Organism: Phyllostomus hastatus; assembly: GCF_019186645.2. NCBI lineage: Eukaryota > Metazoa > Chordata > Mammalia > Chiroptera > Phyllostomidae > Phyllostomus > Phyllostomus hastatus. The sequence continues at coordinate 4,219,574 of NW_025334017.1, read as the reverse complement.
GATAATATATTAATAGTACTATTACTTTCTCTTCTCAGTAACTAGCATAGTGCCTGGACACATGTGCACTCAATAAATGTCTCCAGACCACTCAGCAGAACGTGGTGGTATGGCACAACCTTCATTTAGACCACTAAATCTTGAACAAACTTGACCTCATCACAATGATTTAGCTTCACTGACATGAAACAAGCTCTATGTCTATGGGAAGCTGAGAGCATCCCCCAGCCTGTTTCTGACACAACAATCAATGCAAGATATCCTGAGAACGGAGTTCAACCTGACCCAGCTACAGACCCAGCTACATCATCAACCACAACTCTCTATTCTCTAAATCGTCTGCAAGCTTTATCAGAGGAGATGCTCCAAATGTATTACAGAAATCCAAATAGAAATCTGGAGGACTATTCTGATCTTCTAGCCTAGTAGCTTCATATAAAAAATGAACTATGCATAATTTGTTCTTAGTGAAACTATTCTTGCTTTTAGTTACTACTTCTTCCTTTTCTACAAGTACACAACCATCTGCTTACTACTATGATTTAGAATGCTGCCAAGGATGTGGAGTAATATCAATGAATTGTAGAGAGTCTAGAACATCTCCCCAAAGAAATATAATGCAACTCAAAACCAGGAACCATATACGTTATCTTAAATTTTCTTGGAGCTGTATTAAAAATTTAAAAGAATTTGGTAAAATTAATTTCGATAATATATTTTATTCAGCCCCCAAAATCCAAAACATTATTTCAACATGTAATGCAAAAAATTATTAATGAGTTACTTTATATCCTTTTTCAAAGCTAAATCTTCAAAGTCAGGTGTATATGTACTAACAGGACATCTCGATGTGGGTCAGCTAGGAATGCAGTGCTCGGTAACCACATATGGCCAATGCTGCCATACTGAACAACATAGGCCTAGGATCTTTTGGTGCCTTCTGCAAAATCAGGGTATTTATCTTAATTCTGATACCTCTTGCCTTTGACACAAACTTTCAGGATATTATCAATAGTGGTACCTTGATTCCATCTGCAAATTCCCTCAGCACCTGAGAGATCATTCACCTCGATCTCAAGGTACAAACTACTCTCAGAGTAGCAGAGTGGTTTCAGATGAAGCTGTTGCTGTGAATATGATTTACTCCCCTCTATCAAGTCTTACAGAAATGATAAGGCAGAGATATACTTTTATGACTTTACATTTAAGTTACTTGAGCATCATGAAAGATGTGATTGCTTCTTCTGTTCTTTTTATTCAGACCATAGGAGGAAAATAATTAGAGAGGAAACATAATAGAGGCCTTTTAGAATAACCAAGAGTGCATGAAACACAGAAGAGATTAATGAGCACTTCTGGCAGAAGCAGCAGCATGTGCAAAGGCAGGGATACATCCAGGAAAGGGGTCAGAGGGGCATGGAGGCCAAGTAAGGGGAGACACAGAAAAGCATGCTAACTAGACTTTGTACTGGACACACGGTCAGGGCTTGGAGCAGCTGAGCAATGGGATGGGATGATATCAGCTAATTCTGGAGGCAAAACAGTAGAGACAGGAAAGAGAAGAAGGCTGAGGCAGGAGATCAGACAGAAAGGAAAAGATGACAAAATCCTGCACTAAGGTGGCAGGTGTACCAGGAATACAAAGCACGGCCAGGCAGGAAAGACATTTCAGGGTTAGACAGTGGGGGAAAACCAGGATGTGAGGATACCAAAGGGAATTAGGGGCCTAATTACAGTATTACTGTGCAGTGCAAGTGAGCTGCTGAGCATCCGTTGGTAAGAGCACTGGCCAATGAATATGGGCTTGTCTTTGGCTGTCAGTCAGGAGGCCTCTCCAGCTCACAGGGAGCATGTCTGGTGTCAGCTTCACCTCAGAGGCAGGGAGAAGAATTCACCCTCCGCATTCCCAAGTGCAAACTTCTCTTGATTTCTATACTGTCACTTCATTGACCACAAGCATCAACTAACCTCTTAAAAATCTATGAACACAGACTAAAGTTGTTACTATGTTTGTTATTTTAAGTTTGAGGAATTTACCTTTTTTTGGTAGAAGGAAGTTTCTTATAGTTCCGCTACCTTACATACTAAAAGGCAAGAAAAAAATACCTTCTAACATAATATTCCTTTTGTATTACTTTTTGTTTAAAGTGGGGTAGAAGGGCCAAAAAAGTGACAGTAAAAAATGACAAGTCTTATTTTCACCCTATAATAAAAAGATAAATCTTTGTTCTATTGACACTGCATCTCCCAAGTCACATAGGCAACAGGTGACACACGTGACACCAATACACAGGACACTCTAACAATTTCAACTAGGGCAACAGCACATTTCTGAGGATAGACAAGGTCAGAAGCACCACGGAGGGCACTTCAGTTCTCTTACACCAGGCAGTAACTTGGGGTTAGGACTAGGGAAGTGAAGCTCTAAGTAAGAGATGGCTGAAGATAAAGGTGAAGTTCTAAGAGAGGTGTCCTGTAGGTCTTAAAGCCCCAGAGTTTCAGCATGAGTGAAGACTCAGCTTCTCCCCAACGAGGTGGCAGCATGGTCCTTAGCACACAGCAGGTACTAGAACATGTATTGACTGAGAAATGACAGCATTGCCAATGACTAGGGTCACCACTATTACTATATCAGCTGACCAAAATCTGAGCACTGGTTTCGGAGAACAATTCAATCATGCTTCCTAAGGGTGCAACAGGTTAGGCAAGAAGTTTTAGCTTTACATTCTCTGCCCTGGCCAGCTTCTTGTCATGTTTTTAGAGAAAATTCTCCCCTGGGGTTTAGTAAGACTTTTAAGTCAGCCTATTGGAATATTCCAAGGCCACATTGTATGGTCAGAAGCTACCCACCACTGTCATGGTCACCTGAGCCTCGTAGCAAGCTGCTACCTGTGGTTGATCTTAGTCTCAAACCAACTCTTGACCACAACAGAAACAAAAGAGGGGACTTAGGAAGGGCCAGAGAATTCTAAACAAGTAAATATAAATGTGAACTGTTGGAGAAATTAATGATTTTAAGTACATGCAACTAATTAGTTCTTGACCTCTTGAAGCCAAATGTCTCAGAAAACAAAGATGAAATCATGTATAAACAAAAATATATCAACTATTTCAACTGGAAGATGAGGGCACCATCAGGCAAATACAAAGAGCATCAGTGAAGTGCTAAGAACAGTGCCAGCAAAACAGTAGGCACCATGTAAGAGTCTGACTCAATAAAATCATTATCACTAGTATTATGATTGATTGCATGTGCTAATGAAGGAAAAGTCAGAGGTGTGAATAATCTAAGTGTTTTTCAAAAATTATATAGCATTCAATTTCTTCCTATATTCACTATTATGGGCAATAAGTGGTATCTACCATCAAGTCTGATGGTGAAACCAGAAAATGTATGTTTTTAAGATTCAAACCATTTCCCTACCTGGTTGGAATGTGACGATCAAGTAAGAGTAAAAACTGTAAATTGGATATAATTATATGAAGTAACTACTGTCACTTTAAACTTGAACATAAGTTGTACTGGGAGACATCATAGAGACTTAACCCATCATGGTCATGGCCAAGAACACCATCTCCATGTGCACTATGCAAAGACCACACAGAGAAGGGAGGAGACAATGCTGTTTCCCTGGCACAGAGAGTATTCTGTGGAGGAACAGAGACACCGTCTCCACCCCTGATGAACACACCATCTCACTAAAGAGACAGTCACAAACTAAGCACGCATCATAAAATACAGCAGTCAGCTGACTCAATGAAGGCAGTGTTGAGCAGGAAGGTACAGGTGTAACATTGCTAGCACTTCTTAGAAAGCCTTCGTGGCAGGGCAGGACTTAGAGAGATGGGCACCTGGTCGCACCATTCTAGGAACATCATTTAAACAGGTTTGGAAGAGTACTTTCACAAAATGTTTTCAAAACTTTTTGAAATTAGCTTACCTAAGTCCTGAAACATTCTGGTTATACTATCATACAAGTATATGGTGGTTAATTTTATGCATAAATTTGTCTGGGCCATAGGGGTGTGCAGATATTTGGTTAAACATTATTCTGGATGAGGAAGTTTCTGGATGAGATTAACATTTGAATTGGTAGACTAAATCAAAGCAGACTGCCCTCCCTAATGTGTGTGGGCCTCATCCAGTCTGCTGAGGTCCTCTGCATGTAATAAAATGGTGCATGAAGGAAGAATTCGATCTCTGCCTGATCAGTCTTTTCCTGCCCTCAGACTGGAACTTACACCATCAGTTTTCCTGGGTCCCCAACTAGCAGATAACAGACTGTGGGACTTCTCAGCCTCCATAATTGCATAAGCCAATTCCTTAAAATAAATTTCTTTGAGCTAGAGATAGGGATAGATAGAAACAATGAGGAGGATGGAGTGGGGAGAAGGGAGAGAGTTAGAGAGAGATGTTAAGATTGAGATCCAATTGGTTCTATTTCTCTGGTATATGTGATTAATAAATACCATCTTGCTAAATAAAAAATCCCAATTAAAATGAAGACATTTAAGTATTTCTGACACAAAATGAATAAAGACATGTAATAATGTCTTGGATGCTGTGTTAAAGGCCTTGTGATGTCATCTCTTTATCACTAACTTGCACTGCCTAAATGCCTTTTGGGAAAGGTCCAAGGGACGGCAGAGCTTTTCAACAGCTGAACGGTTCACACTGAAATTACCTCTGGAAGAGGCATGTGCAGTAGCAATGGGGAATTAACAACCAAAGCAGTTCAGTCCTGTGCTGGTGAATTCCAAAAGAAAAATACCTGTAGGAGAAATCAGATAAGCGAATCAGGCCACAGAAGCTGGAACAGGCTGCCCTGGGTGAGAGCAGAGCGGCTTCTGACTGGGAAACACCGCCACTGAGAAGCCCATACTGAACACTGGCCTTCCCACACATACACTCCTACCCACTCACACACACACACACACACTTGCATACAGAAACACACTCACATACACAAACTCCCATACATGCACACACTCACATGCACAAGTATATATTCAAACACACTTGCACACACAAACTCGCATATATGCTCATACACACACACTTAAAACACATATTCATATCTACCACATTCACACACACACAAACTAATTATATATGAGATATGTGGGACTCCCATCACTGCTAAGGAAAATTCACTTAAAACCAATTTCCAAATAATATAGACCAGCGACTTTCAACCAGTGTGCCACAGCATACCAGTGTGCCATAAGGATTATGGCATACCTGCCCCCCAACAATCACCACCCTGTGGTCCATGTCCATGAGTCCTTTTCCTTTTATGCTCCATCCCTCCACCCCCTGACCACCCACTAGAGCTGTCAGACAGCTCTCTATCTATGAGTCTGTCTCTATTTTGCTTGTTAGTTCAGTTTGTTCATTAGATTTTTAAAACATATAATACCTGACTAATAATACCTGACTATTTAGTCAGGGGCATTGATCTCTTTTTCCTTAGTTTGCCAAATAAAAAAATGACAACAGCGAACGCAACAATAGCTGTCTGATGTGAATGCTTGCTGTGGAACCATACATATATAGGTCATGTAATAGAGTTGCATCTTATTGGTCACATTGCATAATAAGGTTGTGTCTGATTGGTTAATTCTTGGTACCAGAAATATCCTTATATACAAGTATAGGTGACTAATTTTTTAAAAAGTCATTTTGGAACAAAAGGGATAGGTAATTACTATTATTAGTTTTTGTAAATCAATCAAAATTACACCTATGCTTTTGTCAGATCAGCAAAAAATGTATTTTTTGGTGTGCCATAGAATTTTAGAACTTAAGTTTATGTGTGCCATGAGATGAAAAAGGTTGAAAACTGCTGATGAAGATAGACCACAAGTTTCTGGCACTACTTATAATAATATTTCAACTCCCCACAAAATATACATTTATATGACAGTAGTATTCTCTCCCCCTACAAGAACTATAAATACAAATTCACTAACAAGAATTAGAAAAAATACGATTTTCATTAAATTAATGAACTAAGTTACTGGACAGCCAGTCTATCCCTTCAAAGATGGTGATCACTCTGGCCAAAACATTATAAAAAAGTTCAGTCACATTATCCAATCCAAACTGCAGGTTAGAACAAAGCCCACAGCAGCAATGAAAAGTTCCATGGCTAGTCACATTCAAAACCAACACAATGATATCTCTTCTTCCCTGATGGTCAGTACACAAGAACAAAATTCATTGGGAAGAAAAACATCTGATCCTTAAAAATCACAACATTCCAATGAATGATCATTCAAGTGAGCGCAGGCCAGGATAGATCAAAAGATTTTAAAAAATCCCAATTCGCAGTCAAGCGTACAATGAGCCTCCCAATTCACCTGGTTCGATTATGGAGTCAAAACACAAATGTGCTATCAGAATCCATTGGTATTTCCCAGCACTGCTGAGCTCCCAGTTTCCAAACATCTCTTTTTGCCCAAGGGTGGAAATGGTAGCCGGGGAAAGGAAGATGACGAACAATTTACAGGTGTGTGTGAATAAACGTGTCCATACACTTATGATTGTGGAATATCACATAAGGATTTGAAAAATAAGTCTTTACAGTTTACTCACTAACCTTCACCCAAAGACTATAGTCAACAAGCAAGTGAAGTGAAATATTGAAAGCTGGGGGAGAATCTATATTCTTATTTCTAAAATGGGAATGATTTCCTTTCGAAAAATAAAAATAGCATCAAAATCAATGCACCGACAAAAGTCATTATAACGAGATGTGGTATCATAAATAACATAACTTAGAAACCAGATGAATAACCCGAAGTCCAGAGTGTTGAGTGGGCAGGTCCATCAGGCTTCCAGCTAAACCCCAATTTCAGTGCCGGCTTCTGCGGTGGCCACAGCAGTCCAACAAGCATCGGCTACTTTCACAGTGGGCACAGTTCCCTACCATGGCTACTCTTGTGGCCTTCATAAGAATTAGGTGCCTATAGCTGGAATCTCAGGCATTGGGTAGGCCTCAGGTGACATTCAGCTTGAAGATGAAGCAAGTGACCCCATCTGAAATGCCAGGCCAAACAATAAGTATGTCCAACTACCCCAAGAAACCTATGTTTCCAAATATAAACTCTCCCAACCCTCTGATCGCCTTCCGCCACCACAGACTGCTTGGAACCTGTCCAACGGAGATGTGGATCATCTCAGAGCATGGAAAACAAAGTGGGGAGGAGATCCCTGCTTGCTTTTGTGGTTCCTTCAAAGTCCTCATGATCAGCAGTGTCACCCTCACCCCTCATTTAGTAAATATGAATTAAGCCCTGAGATGTGGCCTGACACTGTTCTAGGCACTGAGGATAGAGCAGTTTACATCCTAGAGTCCCTTTCAAATGGAGAAATGTACTTCCAACACATAAAAAAATTACACAATTTCAGTTAGGAATGAGGGTTATGAACAAAATAAAATAGGATAAAGGAAAAGAGAGTGGCTGAGGAAGCAGCTACATTAGCTTCAGTGGTCAGTGTGGGTCTCTGAAGAAGTGGCTTTCATCCTGTGACCAGTATGATGAGAATATACAAGACAGAGGGAGCAATATAGGAAATCCATGAGATGCATTTTACAAGCGTCATCTTACTTACCGCTCATAACAGTCCTGTAAAGTAGGTACTGTGGTCATCCCCATTTTACAGATCAGGAAACTGAGGTTCCATAAGCCTCTGTAACTTTCTCAGCTTCACACAGAGCCAATCTTTACACTGAGACAGACTCGCCTAGAAAACTCAGTAACTGACTTACCTATTTGCTGGCCTACAACTAAGTGTTAGGCCTGGAATCCCCATAGCTGTGAGCACACCTTCACCAGCCCTGGTGTAACAGAGGAAAACAAAGCCTTTGACCACCAAGTGATCTGCCATGCATACCGAACAGGCACTCGTGTCTCTGACTCATTACTGAGCTGTAACACTATCGAACTGTCGCACAGCCATGTTGTTCTGCAGCTGTGCTATATCACAACTGAGCTGTTTGCACTTGAGTAAAGTTTCCTTCTTCACCACACCCCAAACTGGGGACTCCTGTTAGTGTTGAACTGGCACCCGTGACCATCAGTTGACATTTCTTTCTTAGTGGTATATGTAATAATGATGCACTTTAAGATCAAGGCTGTGAGGGATTAGGACAGATTCAGAATCCTGCAAACATCAGGTTCTCTCCATCTCCTCTGCTTTCCTTGCAGTCCAGCTGGCAATGGTCACCACAACAGCTTCCTAACCAGCTACCCAGTAATCCATTCTCTGCAAAGCAGACAGAGTGAGCTGCCAGTTCTGAAAATTAGAGCCTGGCCCTCTTTACATCATACCCTCCGGGGGCTCCTACTACATTCAAAATAAACAGAAACTCCTCCCATGGCTTCCAAGGCCCTGCTGACCTGGATTCCCTGCTGCTGTCTCCTGCATTTGGCCTCCTCACAAAGGAATGTTCTACCTGCCTCAGGGCCTTGACACAGGCTGCCCTCTCTGCCCAAGGAAGTTGCGCTGGCTGCCTCCTTCTTTTCACTTAAGTTTTATCTTAAACATTCTCCATGAGGCCCTCCCTAACCACGCAGTCCAGATTAGAATGCCACCCTCATGCTTGACCACACTTATGGCTGCTTTAAACTAGCTTGCCATTTATTTATTTATTTTATTATCATTTTTATTTCTCCCACTTTACATAGTAAATCCTCAATGAGGCAGGGACCTTGTCATTCCTAGACGCTGCTTATCCCTAGTACCTGGCACATAATGAATCCTCTATAAATATATTTAATATAATAGCCATAATAGAAGAAACTACTAAACATTCTTTCACATAAAGTTCCATTAAGTTCTGGCCAATGGGACCAAAAAAAAAAAAAAGAAAGAAAAAATGCTGGCAAGAATGATTATTCTGAAGCCTATCTGTGATTCCTACTAAAAACAAACTTCTAATGGGGGTGTGAGGGTAAAAATGCTTTGCATTACAACATAACTACTCAAAAATTTTCCATATGGTTCTGAATTATATTTTTAAATGCTCTATCTGGAGCTGGACAATTTCAAAACACAGTGATCTTGCTCTGATTCAAAAAACACACCACAGTATCCTTATAATTCTGGAAACCTGTCAGCCAAATGACACATTGCTTCCTTTTGCTTAGGGTTCATTTTTGAACTTCTCCCTAAGTGTTTACAATTTGAAAATCCCAGCTTTAATATCAGTTTAAAATTGTTGAATCATCCACACATTCACTATTTTTATCACCAAACATACTGAAAAAAGGAAGGAATTTGTTTCATCTACTCGAGTTTCCTAAAAACAAAACAACCCCCAAAACAAGGCTCGTGTTCTTGAATGCTGTGTGTATGTGAATCTTCCTATGAGACTCAAACTGTAAAATGTTAAAAATGTAAAAAAAACACACACAGTCCCTTCTCACAAGTAGGGAAAAAACCAAAACCATCAAAATAGGAATATGCATGACTTAAGTTTTTTAATTTTTATCACAAAAGATCAACCAGAAAAAAACTCAGGTTTAAAAACAAGATGAAAATGTATTCCACAACAATGTTGAAACCTTACTGATAACTCAGTCATCATTATTCAATGCTTGGCTGATGACATCCAAGAACAATCAACTACTAAATTTCTTAATACTATTTTCTGCAATTTTCCATGCAAATTATCCCATACCTTCTCCTATCAAAGTTCAGAATCAATGCTCCCTTTAGCTTCTTTGATAAACATTTTGAACATAGTTTGTGCTGTCTTCTGAACAATTCTCTAGTTTTAATTTATTTATTTATTTTTATTTCTATAATGTTTTGAACACCAAAAAGTTTGCCATTTAAAAATAATGAATTAGGTTCTGGATAAAGTGTAAAATTTTAAAAAACAACAAATATATAGAATGGGGTTTTGAGCCAATGTTTCATTAATCAAGATCTTCTCTGATGTATGTAAGTGATCAAAATGAATAAATGTCGTTTCGCCCAAAGGAAAAAAGACATGGACATACAGGAGTGGTAGGATTTTTGCCAGATCACCTGAGCAACAAGGCCAAAACAGACCCAATGTTATCACTTCAGAATCTAAGCCATTTGCACTGGCCTTTATACATGGTTCAAAGAACTTCACCCACTATCCTTTTCCTCAACACTCCTAAAATAAGCAATCTTTAACACAGTGTTGGGAAATCTTATGGTTTCCTCTGAAAGTCAAAAACAGCTCCATTTCTCCTGTTTTGGACTCTTTTAAGACCAAATGCTACCCAGGAATTTCAAAGCTTGTCACTGAGTTATGAGGAAGAGATTTGTTTTTTATCAAACCCAGAAAGAATATAGTGAACGCTTCCTGGATGCACAAACCATAGATTATTCCACATGGCACGGTGGAAAGAGCCACAGGTGCCAGAGGAGCACACACACTTGGTGAAACCTACAGCTTTGCTACTTACTAGCTGCATGATTCCGCCAAGTCGTTTCACCTCAGCTGCAGAAAGGAGACGACAGCAACCATTCTGTGTTAGAGGAGTAGAGAGAATATTGTGTCAACTGCCCAGGGCTAGGCCAGTCCCAGTGCTGCTTTAGAGATAACTCTGATTGTAATCCGGAAAACCCTTGTTCTGAGTGTATTTACTTTCTACCCTCAGTGCTGAACTAAATAGAATGAATATACTTTGCTTGGATGAGTCATTGCTTTACAGAGGTTCGACCTGAATATCAATCCTCATTGCATCATACGGGGAGTCAGAAAAGTGATAAAAATCAGAATAAATGATTTAATTTAGTCATGACGCCAGTAGGTTTCTTATCACTTGTTTCTCCCACTTAAGAGTAGTGGGAAAAAAAAAAGAAACACCAAGTCTAGGTTAGCTGGGGATCCTTTTAGGCTCAGAATGATTACTCTTACTCTGTTGTAGGGAAATAAGAATAAGGGCACAGTTGACTAAATAGTTTCACAAGCAATGTTTTGTCTTAACACCTGGAATACTATGGTTTTCAGAGGGAAAAAATTGGCCAAGTAAATAGTATTAACAAGTTGAAAACACAGAAAAACAAACTTTTTGAAAGTTTATTCCTAAAAAGAGTTTAGATGTTGTCTTTGGGATGAGAGTATATTTGGGGAGAGGGCAAGTGATTGGGTTGCTAAACTCATCCCTCCAATTCTCCAGCACACACACGTACCTCTGCTACCAGCACTACCCACAGCACCACCTACTGCCGCCCAGGGCTTACAGCAGCTTCGCTTCTGCAGGGACCCAAGAGTTAAGACCATGCCTTTGCTTAGCTAACTAAACTGTTTAGGAATAAAAAAGATGTCACTTCACAGTTAAATAGAGAGGGAAAAAAATCTCAAAATGAAAGCATACTGCTGACAATCTTTTAAAATATCTAGGCAACAAACATAATCTTTTGGTTCCTGACTCATGGCAAGTAGGTAGTTTTAATTTTTCTTTTCTTAGCTAGTTAGGCTATAAATAGTGCTCTGAAGATTTTAAAGCACGAATAAGAATTACGTGCTCTGGTTGATGAATATACAGTGTACATGTTTACCTTTTATTACCTTTTAACACCATGGGAATTACCTAACTGCTGAGTCAACAGGGCTCTTTAAACTAAGAATTGGAAGTATTATTCTGAACCTAGAGAAGAGGGTTGGGGGAGGTCAATAGTCCAAGTTTCTCCTAAAGTCTAGGCTTCTCCTTACAAAATTAGGCCCCTAAGGGTAATTAGTCTCCTTGAAGGACTCGGTTCAGGGCTGTGGTCTGACCCTTGCAGTTCTACTGCACAAGATTTGCTAAATCAACTCACCTTGCATAACAATACACAAAACAGCTTGTCAGTCATAAGCAAAACAACAACTCAACCTCAGTTCTCGTCTAAAATTAAACCACAGGCTTCAAATAGACCACAATGTAAAAAGATCTGGAATTTCAAACACAAAAACAAAAACATCCATTTTCCAAACAGACAAAAACACATGAATTGATGATGAAAATTTAAAAATTAAAAATAAAACTAGCTAACACTTACACAGCACGATGTTCCGGGCACTAGTCTAAACCCTTTACAGAATATCAGGTTGATAAAGCATCACCACTTCCCTGTTCAAATAGTGACTCTACTATTGTATGACCTATAATGACACCATAGGTTAAATACCATAGGGTAAATCAATGGGACATTTCCTGCTGGCAAAGAATGTTGGCTGACTCACCCTTATGTTAAAATAACTATGCTTAATAAATAGTTCATCTGAAAATCAGGTGTTGTGGGATCACAAATGAAGTACAAATGAATGCAGGTATTTCTTTTGGAATGACTCTGAGTGTAAATTGAGGGGGGTGTGCTAAATAAATATCTTCCATGTTAAGAAGGGAACTGAAAAAAAAGGAAGTCATACTAATTTATACTGCAAAGATGCTTATTCTACTATCACATTCCCCTTCTCAGAAACAGTGTTTGTAGTGCTGACAATGCCAGCCATGTAATGTTGTCACAGATGTGTGCCAGAGTTTGCACAGGACATGGCTGGGAGGAAAAGCCCAGAGTCAGCCTCATCTTAGGCAGAAAAGAAAGCCTGCTCATTTTGGTGTCACCCAGCCTGAGTAATACCTGGAAAGGGTTAAAGAGCCGGGCACCAGGTGTTTTCTTTCCACTTTCCAGAGTAATTTAAGCATGCAGCAAAGTTCTCTCCGCCTCCCTCCCTCCCCACAAGCCCACAGAGAGGGAGAACTGTCACTGCCACTCACACTGTGCAGTTCCTGTTCTAACGACAATCCGAGGGCACTCGGCTGGGCATCGAGCAGCAGGGCTTCCTTACAGCCTGCACACGCTTTGTTGCCAAGTTATGAGCTCCTCTGGATGATGGGGGCACGCGCGAGCCAAGGATAATTAAATTCTAGTTCAAATCTGTATGCTTTCAAAGAAAGTAGAGACAATTGATACCAAGGCTAGAGATGGTGGGCATAACCAAACACAAACTTTCAGAGCCTTTGAATCTACATTATTGCAAGGACTCCCAGCCAGCCATCAGGAAACACTAATACCCTCAAAGTACTTAGCACCCAAGGTTAGAGACCTTCCCAGGAGACAAGGCTGCGCAGTGTCCCAATCCCTGGTCAACCCGACAGACAGGCAGTAACCAGCAGGCTCGTTTTCATTTTTGGAGCCCACCGTTCCTGCGCCTCAAGCCCGACCCCCACTCTCCAGCTAGTCCCGGCACTGTTCCCGGGCCCCTGCCCAGTCGAGACCAGAGGACAGACAGGGGATGTGAAGCTTCGCATGCAGGGGGCTCAGGGAGCGCAGGGAGGGCAGCGGCACCGCGCCTACCCTCACAGCCCAGAAAGCCTTCCCGTGTCCATCTGGGCCAACGCGGCCCTGAGGCTGGGTTGGACGGAGACCCAGGCTGGGTAGTGTGCTGCAGGGGCGGACCCGGCTACTCTCCAGCTGCGTGCGGCTTCGGCATTGTCCGCAGTCAGTCGGGGCGCTGCGCTGTCCCCCACCCAGCTACCCGCCCAGCCTTACCTCTGTTACTCTCCCGGGCAGTGTAGGCTGAGCCTAGCGCCAGGTTCCCGGGGATGGCGGAGAGGGAGTCGGGCAGGGAGAGACAGGATCTGGGCTGCCGGTGCCTCTGGAGGGCCGAGAGGGAGCTGCAGGAGTCGCAGGGGCTGCCTAGTCCTCGTCACCGCCTCAGCGGGGCCACGAGCAGAGAGTGGACCTGCCGGAGCAGCGACCAGCGGGCCCAGGACGCAAGGCCGTGGAGAGCCCTGGCTAGCAGGCGGCCTTCGAGGGTTCAGTCTGCACCGAATGGGAGGACTCAGGCAGGCTTCCCCAGAGAGCGAGGGAGGGAACTTGAAGCGAGTTGCTGTGGCCCAAAGTGTGTGTCCCTGGCAGAGTGCACGCCCCTGGAGCGCCCCGCCCCGCCTCCATCCCGCCCCTACCTCCTCCCACTTCCCATTTCCCCTCCCCCCGCCGGTATACCCACTTCTAGCCCGGCCCCCTTCCCCATCTACATCCCTTCCCCTCACTCCCACCCCAAAATCCCTCCATTACATTTCCACCTCCAAATCCCTCCCCCACACCCATCTAGCTCACTTTCAAACCCCCTCCAGCATCCTCACCCTCACTCCTGGCCAGTGAGGAATCTCAACTGGATTTCAGCTGTCGGGAGGCCTGAGATTAGAACACATGGCACCAAGACCCAAAGCCTGTTTTGTGACTGCAATAACCCCACCAGGTAGTCAAGCCACCCAGATGATCTTTGGCGCCTGACAACATTTTCTGCTGACTTTCATATGCTTAAATGGGCCGTCTTAATATTTGTAGATTTAATTTCTGAAGACATTTTTAAACTCTAGTAAAGAATATAGAAAAAAGTCTCAGACAGGATGGATATGCTGCCCCTAGAGTATAAGCTAGCCGATGTTTCAAAATTAATGTTTTAGAGTGCGTCATTATCCGTCTCATAATGTATGGTTTGCTAATAATTTTCCTTTAGAATTGCTTAATGAGTTGGTTGGTTTTTAGATGGTTTTGTTATTTTAGAAGGAGTAAATACATTCTAGTATAGTTTTTTTTTTAATTGGGAACTCTAAAAGATGAAATCCATTTTTGTCAAAATGGTTGAATGAAAGGAACTCACAGCACAATTGCTTCTCTAAAATATTTAGCAAAAATTTCTTTTATACCTTTAGTACATTCAAAATGCAATTGCATTCATCCTATTTTCTCAGAAAGATCATCTATATCCAAATTGTATGGCTGTTGTTTCATTCTGGATCAGAAATTATCAAAGAACTAAAATCAGACTTCCGTAATAGATTTGTGTCTATCTACAAGACAACCATTGTGAGAAAGTGATGTTGATACTGGGTTTCAAATGGAACCTCCCTGTGGCATACTAACGCATTCCATGTGATCACAAATTATGTTGTGGTCTCCACTAACTCCAACAAGTCATGTTAACAGCAGAATGAAGTTGTTTCTTATCATTTCATAGCAAATGCAACCAACTTCTCTTACTCTAAAGTAGACTTTTTTTTTCAAAATTCTTTGCCCCAACCTCTTCCTTTGGAAATTGCTCCCTCCTATTGCATGTGACAAACCTCTGCCTTGCAGTGACATGTGACTCAGGCTTGCCAATTAGAGAGCATCTCAGGTCCTGGGCACAAAGGAAGTGAGGGAAAATGGGGGTTCTCTTTCTGAACTGATATGGTGGCTTCTGAGACCTTGCCCTGTAAGCTTGCAGCAGCTGGAGGTAGCCTCCTAGAGAGGAAAGCCAAGTGAGCAATAGAGACAGATGGAGCCCTGATGACATTAATGAGCCCCTCCAGGCAGCTGTCTCTGAAACCAGTCAGAACCCCTGGACTTCTGAGGAAATGCACCAGTAAATTGTCTTTCTAGCTTATGCTATTCTGAGTTACGTTTCTTTCCAAAATACTCACTTATAAAGCCAGGAAAGATTCCCATAAGAGCTATGCTCTGAAAATCAGAAATGACTTCTACCTTCTTTATCATTTAAATTACCTCTTCATGATAAAGTATATGCCAAGGAGGTCACTTAGTAGGAAGCCCTAACTTTTAATAGGATTAAGGTTCTCATTTAGAGTATTACTACTGCCCAGTGTAGAGTTAACATTTTCATATTGCCTTCGCCAAAACCCAAAATTAATAAAAGATGTGGTTAGAGAACTGAAGAGAGCAATAAAATGTCTAAACCAGAACATCTCAGTAAATTTTTAATCTTATCAAATACTCCAAACGTGCCTTCAGAATCTCCAATATTTGCTGATACAGGACAATTCCTCTTCTTTGAGCTGAAAATTATATGACCTGCTACAGACTCTCAGGAATTGTTGAAATTGGTTTGTTGTGCTGGAATTTTGTTGTGTTGAGTATTATTCAGAAGCAAGCCATTGGCCTATGCCTGAAATTCTTTTGTTTCACAGACAGTTTTGTCTCTAAAAGTGTGTAACACTGACCAGTTCTCTAACAAGCATCCATACACTACTGAGTATGTTGCTTAACCACACTCACCATCACTGTGAACATTGGGAGTGTCAGTGTCATGGGGGTGGGCCTGACAGACGGACATAAGGGCATTGCTCTGAGCATCAGACTGTAGGCGTGGTTTCTTATGGGAAATTAGGATACCAGTTCAGAGTTTTCACTAGTCTTTTTTCAGACAAGTATGCACCTAGCTGTGTCAAATTTCCTGTACAAAAAAAGCCCATGAGCTGAATAATAATACAGGACCCAACACAAATAATGCCCCTGTTTTATTATAAAATTGTAAGCATGTAATTCTGTAACATAATATCACACTCAGGCACACCACATGACATTTTAGGTGAAATGTTCAAATTAAAACTAAATTATTACACACACTCAAGCAGGCGTTACTTCTGCTGGAGCCTGAATATTATAAACAAGTTTGAGCCTCACAAAGAACAGCATAAGGAGGTGAACCATCTCCAGAAACATGACATGGTGGCTTAGGAGGACAAGTAAAGAAAAATTAGTTCTGGAATCTAAGCCCAGCTCTGAGTGACACTTGTTCAAGTGACTGACAATGATTCCCCAGGGAAAATTTTAGTCAAATATCCAGAGTTCCCCAATGTCCACATGCTGGATCTGTGTAATGTCTATGCCATTTCCTCACCTAACAGTCTCTCAGTTAATCTGGGTTCAAACAACCACACCTATCTGGAGCTCACTTTGGAAACATGGCATTCACCAGTGGTATTCGCCAGTGTTTTTCAAGCCATGAAATGGAATTGCTTGGAGTGCTTCTTCTTCTTTTTTTCTTTTTCTCATTAAACTTTGTTTTAATGGGTCTCAAAATTCTGTGACAGATTTTGGTAGCATTGGAGTGCTTCTAACAATGCCAGGTCTGTGGGGTAAGGAGAGGAGGGATAGAGTTGCATTTGTTTTCAAGTTTCCTCCAGATATTGTGATGCTTAGCCAGGTAAAGGTCAATAAGGTCTGTGAATGTGTGCTCTTAATTCCACAGAAAAAGACTTGATAAACCTTCTGACCAGACACCACTGACTTAAAATTGTATTTGAAATTAAAGCTAGTGATTGAATCAGCTCAGTGTGTCATTTCCCTGAACAGCCTTCTCTTCTTCCCAAGGTTATAGAAAGAGCATTGAGTAATGCTCCATAGAAGGGGGAGCCTTTGCCAGAAACAATTACACTGAGAAAGGACAGCACAGAGCAAGGCTGAGATAAGAGCATCACTAACTAGAAAAACATTGTAAGTTACTATGGTAAGCCATCCAGAGGCTACTCCACTAGAGATTACAGCCCCAAAGGTTATCTCTTATTGCATATTTCATAGCTTATTACATGTTAATGGATGGTGATGATTAGAAGAATCAAAACAATTGAATTATGTTCATGAATACTGACCTATTTAATATTGAGTAATAGTTATCATTTATTAGTCTGCGTTGGCAATTTACATGCCTAATTTTTAGTCATCACAATGGCCCTAAATATAAATATGACCCCCATTTTATGAACAAGAAGCTCAGGCCCAGGGAAGATGAATGACAATCTAAGGTCATAGACTTAGTAATTAAAAGATTAAAGGCTGAACCATGTGACCCCAAAGTTTATATGTCTTTTTACTCTAAACCACACTTGCCTATGTGTGAGTCATATGAATCATCTATCTAATCAGATAGTCCCTAGCCACATGTGGCTATTTTTAAATATAAATTAAAATTAAATTAGAGGAAGACTTCAGTTTTTCAGTCACACTAGCCACTTTTCATGTACTCAATAGTTACATGTGGGTGGCTAAATCCTAGTAGATGGCACAAGTTAAAAAAATTTTTTTCCATCACTGTAGAGAGTTCTTTATGTCAGTGATGCTTCACACAGTTGTCTGTGTCATTGAGTAAGGCAGTGTATTTAGTGACTGGATTTCTCAAGTAAATTACTCCAACTCCTTTACATTAACTGTTTTGATGTAATTGTAAAACATGTAACACATTTATATGCTCGTGTTTTAGTTTGAGCTGTCGTCATAAACATACCATAGTCTGGGTGACTCATGAATAACAGATATTTGTTGGCTTGAAAGTCCAAGATCAAGGTGATGGCAGATTCCATGTCTGGTGAGAGTCAGCTTCTTGGTTTACCATAGACGGCCATGTCCTCGCTGTCTTCACGTGGCAGAAAGGGGAGGGGATCAAGATGCTCTGTGAGGGTCTCTTTATGAGGGCACTAATCTCATTCATGAGGGCTCCACTCCCATGACCTAATCACCTCCAAAGGCCTTACCTACTCAGAACATCATTTTGGGGATAGGATTTCAATGTGTAAATTTAGGGGTACACAAGCATTTAGTCCATAGCAGCCTGCCTTAATCAGCAGAGTACACTGAGCTAAGTGCCTCCTTTTGGCATTCAGGGCAAGGTACTCAACTCAATTCACTTAAATGGTGGGCTGCACAGAACCTATGCTTCTCTGTCATCTAGCTTCTCTCTTCCTACCTTCGCTTCCTATTTCCCTCAACTGTCTGCTCGCTGTTGGCCTCATTACAGTGCTCACTGACATTCCACCCTCAGCCTGCTTCTGTTTCTGCCCATGTACTCTCTGTGAGTTTTTTCCTAATTCCATGTCTCCATCTGCCACAGGTTGCAAGGGGCTCCAGAATTTTGATCTTTACACCCACCTCATTTTCTGATTTCAGAGAAGTTTCTTTTTTCTAGCCCTTGATTAGACTGGTGCTACTCAAAGCGCTGTCTGTGGACCAGCTGTGGTCTTTGAATTGCTTGTTACTGCTCTAGGACAAGACAAATCCAGAAAACGGAAACGTGTGTTTAGAAATTTTTATAGCAATTTGACATTGCTGGGACATCATGTTGTATTTTATACAATGTATGTACCTAACAGACTATAAGGGATTGGGAAGTAATAATAAAAAATATAGAGAGTAGTTGACTATTCCCTAGGCCCCTAATTCTCATTACCACCACCTGTCCTTAACTGACACATCAGTCAGGATGCAGGCAGGAAATAGGGAATGGGGCGAGAACATGGGGAATTATGTACAAAAGTGCTAGGGAAGCTGAAAGGACAAACTGGAAGGTGAATCAACCCCAGCTTTAGTAGGAACAGAAAACTCTACCATAAAGAGCACAGATAAAGAAGTTGGAGCCAGTGAGGGGAACTGATTAATTATAAGGAATAACAAGGACTGCTCCCCAGGCACTGAGACCATGGGGGGCACATAGGTGATGTTTGTTTAATCGAACTAAACTGAACCAAATTGATTTTCCTGTTCTGTTATTGACACTGAACACAATGAAAAGTTTCCTGAGGAACGCTAGATCACCATATATTGCATCTAACAAGATAATTATGCAAAAGAATGTGAAACTATTCATGGCCTTGCCAGCTACAAAACTGATCTACACTTCAGAACTGAGATGCTGCATCTGCTTTTATGAAATAAATACATGAGCTCTTATTTTTAGTTGGCACAGAATTTTCATTTACTTCCAGATTTTCAACTATTTCAAAAGGATTAAGTTGTCAGAATTTGCCTGCATAGTATGTGGAATATTTGGTTAATATATATGCCTTCTGAATTCTCATAGACAGTGAAATAAGGTATGAACTATGCAGAGCATTGTTAAACTATTTATGACAAGGTGAACTTAAGCTACTTACTTAATTAGTGAGCAGAGCTCACTAATTCTCATTTTTCCTAAAATCAAAAATCAGAGGTGGCATGAATAACTGAAATCTCTAATTTCATTCAAACCTCTTCCCAATCAAATATTAAACCAGATCATTTGTAGCCAGGAAAATGAACTAATTTTAACTTTTGTCCTCCTTTCTACCATTACATAGTAGAGATGCTAATGAACAAAATAGATAAGTCGGAGAGAACATGAGAAAGGAACATGTAAGGGAATATTGGGTCTCTGAGTCAAAGATTGTATTGATACACAGTAACCATTTTCCTCTATTTAAAGCACATTTAAAGTAGGTACACAAACTTATGAGCTTTAGGGTTCAAGGTGTTTTTTTCATGCTTTATTTTCTGAACTTTTTTCAAGTCTATGTTATGGCTTCTAAATGTTTGGTAAAGACCTATTCAGAGTTGCATGTAGACATTCTATTTTTTTTTAGTCACCCAGTATTACTCTGAAGGATTAGCAATGGTTATTTCTAACATTTATAGATAACTGAGATCCAAGATGGTGGAGGAGTGGAAGTTACACTGACCTCTGCCCAGGCCAATCTGGAATTATACCTAAACTGTGGAGAAATCACCTGGAACAAAAAACTGAACAATAGTGAAAAAGAGGCCTATAACAATGGACAGACAGAAGAATCAGCTTTAGCACAATGTGACTGGTAGGAAGTGTGGTGAAGATGCGAGAGGGCTGGCTGGGGAGCCATAGGTTGCAGCTGCAGCTGAACTGCTGGAGGGATATTTAAGTGGCTGGTCAGATCCCCCAAAGAAGAATAGGAACCCCAGCCTAGAGCACCAGAGCCCAAAAGCACACAGATAACAACCAGCTGCAAAAAGCAGCAGGGTTGCTCTCTGCCAGAGATGGATGGCTGGAGACACAAATTGCTGTTTAAAGGGCCAACACACTCACTTTCATTTGCATCCACTTACCTTGGGCTCTGGCAAAGGCAGGGACACAGTGTGCTAGAGACACCTGAGGAGAGACTGGGGACTGAAGCTTTGGGGAGAGATCCGAGAGCAGCAGTGGGGATCCTGGTGCTGAGTCATACCCCATATAGCAGCAGCCATCTTGCTTTGGCAGACCACTCCCCTCCAAGAAGCAGAAATTTGAGGGGAAGCAATAGCCCCTCCCCCAGTAGGGACCCTATCCTACCCTGTGGTGCTTAAACCTGACTGCTGAGTGCAGAGTGACTAGATTAACTACTGAAGGAGTCAGACACACACAGTAGATCCCCAGAAGTCTCGAACAGGCTGTCTAAGATCAGACAGGGTCACCTTCTGACATCACCAGAGGCAGATCCAGAAAGAAAAACACAATGATAAAGACTAGATGCTACCGAGATGAAATTCACCATGGTCTTCTCCATGATTTGCGGTATTTTCTTGTCAATGGTCATCTCACATTCTTTTTCCCAATCTTTAAGTGGCCGTGTTCTCTCTCCATCTTTAGCAATCTTTACTTGTTGGTTGTGGATAGGGGAGCCGTTGTTGCATTTTTAAAAATTTTGTCCCTAAATCTCCACTAATTTTGTATTTCATATCTTAAATTTTAGCATTCCCCTCTTTGACTCTTTTTTACACGTCAGATTTTAATTTTGCCTATCTTAGCATGTTTTTCTCTATTTTTCTCTTTCATGATGCCCATTTTTTTCTTTTTTCCCTTTTTGTCTCAAATATTAATTTTTCCCTTTCTTATCCTGATTTTTATTCCTCAATCTTAATATTCCCTCTTCTTCTATCATCTCAAATTTACTTCACTTTCTTCTAGACATCTTTTAAGCTTTTCTTCCTTTTTTTTCTTTCCTTCTTATTCCCATTCCACTTATATTAATTTTAGCTCATTTGTTGTTGATAGTGCTGTGGTAGACCTTTCTCTCCAATTTGGTTCCTATTTTTCTATTATTTATTTTTTTCATTTTTATTTCTTTCTCTCACTTTATTTTACATTGTTTATTTTAATTTCTGTTTAAGCTTAATACTGTAGGTTTCCCTTCTCTTACTCCATTCTGCTTTCTTCATTCCCTTTTTTAAAAAAAGATTTTATTTATTCATTTTAGAGAGGGAAGGGAGGGAGAAAGAGGGAGAGAGAAAAACATCAATGTGCAGTTGCTGGGGGCCATGGCCTGCAACCCAGGCATGTGCCCTGACTGGGAATCGAACCTGAGATACTTTGGTTCGCAGCCCGTGCTCAATCCACTGAGCTACGCCAGCCAGGGCTTCATTCCCTTTTTTATTCATGATATAAATTTACTTTATTTCTTTGCATTGCCCTGATTCCCTGCTCTTATTAGCATGCCTCCCTCTCCTTCTGCTCTCTCAAAATCATTTTTCTTTCAGTAGGTCATCTTATATTCACTCTCCTTTCGTATAATAGTCAATCCCTTTACACTCTTATTATACTGGCTCTTTTGCTTTTGATAGTGGGATTGCAGGTGGGAGTTATTTTTGCAGGTGTGGATTTGTTTCCTGGGCTTTGTGGTTTTGTTCTGACATACATGCTCAATTGCATACAAGACTTGGTGGGTGGAGTGACCCTTAGTCAACCAGTTGGAAGGTAGGATGTACCAAAGAACAGCCAACCAATAATCAAAGCCCAATTACATGCAGAGAGCCAATGTAAGTGGCATAAAGGGCATCCCAATAGCATCAAGTTCAGAAGATCAAGGAAACTGCACCACTAAATCACATAGGTCTCCTACCATTGTTCAGACCACAAACAGAGGGAGTCAAAACAGATCAATTTAAGAAGCAGAAGCAAACTAGAAACATATCCTCAAAATGAGAAGACAAAGAAACAGCCCCAATCGAAAGGAAAGGAGAAATCCCTAGAAAGAGTGCTCAGTGAAATAGAGTCAAGTAATTATCAGATATTGAGTTCAAAACAATGGCTATAAGGAAGCTCAAAGAGCTCAAATAGAATTACCAAAACCAATAGGGAAGCTACCAGGAACTTACTGCAAATGATACCAGCATGAAAAAGGACAGAAACTACCATAAAGATCCAGGAGGAACTATAGAATACAACTTATGAATTGAAGAACACAGTAGAAAGAATCAAAAGCAGGCTAGATGAAGCAAAGGGTTGAATCAGTGAGCAGTACAAGGTAGAAAAAAATTCCAGAAAGAGCAAGAAAAGAAAAAAAAAGACTCAAAAAGAATGAAGAAGGGTTAAAGGAACTGCAGGACAAGATGAAATGTAATAATATCTGTATAATAGGGATACCAGAAGGAGAAGAAGTGGAACAAGGGATAGAAAACCTATTTGAATAAGTAATGATGGAAAACATCCCTAATTTAATGAGAGAAAAAGTCACACAAGTCCAAGAAGCACAGTGGGTCCCAAAAAAGATGAACCCAGAGGCCCACTCCAAGGCACATCATAATTAAAATGGAAAGATTCAAAGACAAAGAGAAAACCTTAAAGGCAGCAAGGGAGAAATAGGAAGTAACATACAAGGGAGCTCTGATAAAGCTAACAGCCGACCTCTCAACAGAAACACTATAATCCAGAAGGGGATGGCAAAAAATATTCCAAGTAATGAAAAGCAAAGGCTGTAACCAAGACTACTAACCCAGCAAGGCTCTCATTTAAAATGGAAGGTGAAATAAGGAATTCCTCAGTCAAAAGAAGGGTAAAAGAATACACATCCACCAAACCAGCACTGCAAAATATGCTAAAGGGACTGCTTTAAGAAGATGAAGAAAAAGAGTGAGAGAGAGAGGAACACAGGCACAAAGGGGAATAATGGTAAAGAATAAGTACCTATCAACAAGAACCTTAAATGTAAGTGGATTAAATGCTCCAGTCAAAAGACATAGGGTGTTGAATGAAAAAGAAAACATGACCCACATATGCTGCCACAAGAGACCCACCTCAGAACAGAAGACATACACAGTCTGAAAATGGAGGGTTGGGAAAAAAATATTCCAAGCAAAAAGACAGGAAAAATAAGCCAGTAGGAATACTTATATCAGACAAAATAGATTTCAAACAAAGGCCATAAAAAGAGAGAGAGAAAGACAGTTTATAATACTCAAAGAAAGAATCCATCAAGAAGACATAAATATTATAAACATATGTGCACCCAACATGGGAGTATGGAACTATATTTGGAAAATCTTGGAGGACTTCAAGAAAGATATAGACAGCACACACTGATACTAAGGGATTTTAACACCCCACTGCTAAAAATGTGTAGATCTTCCAAACAAAGGATATGGTGGCACTGAATGTCAAATTAGATCAAATGGACTTAACTGATGTTATATATATAAAACTTTTTAAACCAAAGAAGCAAAATATACATTCTTTTCAAATGTACATGGAATATTTTCCAAGATAGACCACCTGATAGGACATAAAACAAGCCTCAACAAATTGAAGAAAACTAAATCATATCAAGCATTTTCTCCAAACACAGTGACTTAAAACTAGAAACCAACCTAAAGGAAAAAACTCAAAAACATTCAAATTCATGGAGACTGAATAGCATGCTATTAAACAATGAATGGGTTAAGAATGAAATCAAGAAGTTTCTGGAAACAAATGAAAATAACACACAACAGTCCAAAACGCATGGGACACAGTGAAGGCAGTTCTAAGAGGGAAATTCATAGCAATACAGGCCTACCTAAAAAAGATAGAAATATTTCAAATAAACCACCTAACCCTACATCTACAAGAAATGGAGGAACAACAGCAAACAAAGCCCAGAGCAAGTAGAATGAAGGAAATACTCAAGGTAAAAGCAGTATTAAGTGACATAGACACAAGAAGAACAATTCAAAGGATCAGTAAATACAGGAGCTGGTTCTTTCAAAAGATAAACTAAATTGACAAGCCTTTAACCAGATTCACCAAGAAAAAAGAGAAAGTATCTAAATAAATAAAATCAGAAACAAAAGAGGACAAATTACAACTCTCCTGATACCACAGGGATACAAATGATTGTAAGAAATTAGTACAAACAACTATATGCCAAGAAATTTGAAAACCTGGGTGAAATAGACAAATTTTTTGAAACCCATAATCTTTCAAAACTGAATCAAAGAGAAGTAGAAATCCTGAACAGATTGATAACAGCTAGTGAAAGTGAAGCAGTAATTAAAAAACTTCCTGCACACAAAAGCCCTGGACCAGACATTTTCACGAGAGATTTTTACAAAAATATTTAAGGAAGAGCTAACCCCTGTCCTTCTCTAGCTATTCCAAAGAACCTGAGAAGAGGGAAGACTCCCAAACTCTTTTTATGACACCAGCATCATCCTAATTTTAAAATCAGATGAAGACACCACAAAGAAAACTACAGGCCAATAATGCTGATGAATTTAGATGCTAAAATCCTCAACAAAATATTGGCAAACCAGTCCACCAATACATTAAAAAGATCATACACCATGATCAAGTAGGATTCATCCCAGGAATGCAAGGATGGTGCCATATTTGGAAATCAATAAACATAATACATCACATAAACAAAATGAAGGACAAAAATCGCATGATCATATCAATAGTTGCAGAAAAAGCATTTGATATGGCACACAAGTCATTCATGATAAAAACACTCAGCAAAGTGGGAATAGAGGGAGCATACCTCAACATAATAAGGGCTGTGTACAAGAAACCTACACCAACATCATACTCAATAAGCAAAAACTAAAAGCTTTCCCCCTAAGATCAGCAACAAGACAAGATTTGTCTGCTTTCACCACTTCTATTCAACATAGTATTGGAAGTCCTAGCCACAGAGATCAGACAAGGAAAAGAAATAAAAGGCATCCAAATTGGAAAGGAGGAAGTAAAACTGTCATTGTTTTCAGATGACATTATATACATAGAAAACCCTATAAAGCCTACCAAAAAATTACTCAACTAATAACTGAATTTGGCAAAACAGTGAGATACAAAGTTAATATTCAGAAAATGAAGGCAGTTTGGTACACTACTAACAAAATATCAGAAACAAAAATTAGGGGAAAAAAACATATACTATAGCAACAAGAAAGATAAAGTACCTAGGAATAAACCTAACTAAAGAGGTTAAAGACCTGTACTCAGAAAGCTATACAACACTGAAGAAAGAAATTAAGGAAGACACAAATAAATGGAAGCAGATAACATGCTCATGGATTGGAAGAATTAACATTAAAATGTCCATACTACCCAAAGCACTTTATAGATTCAACACAATCCCTAGTAAAATACCAATGACATATTTCAAAGATAGAGAACAAACCTTTCAAAAATTTATATGGAACCATAAACAACCTGAATAGCCTCAGCAGTCTTGAGAAAGAAGAACAAAGCAAGAGGGGTCACAATACCTGATATCAAACTACATTAAAAGTCCACTGTAATAAAAAGTGTGTGGTACTTGCTTAAGAACACAGATCAATGGAACAGAATAGAGAGCTCCAAAAATAAACCCAAGTCTTTTGTGCCATTTATGGCATAAAATGGAGTAAAAATCACCTCTTCAACAAATGGTGTTGGGAGATTAGAACAGCTACATGCAAAAAAATGAAACTCAACCATCAACTTATACCATACATAAAAATACATTCAAGATGGATGAAAGACTTAAATATAAGTCATGACACCAAAAAAGTCCTAGAGGAGAACATAGGCTGGAAAATCTCAGATATCCCATGCAGCAATATTTTCACTAATACCTTTCTTAGGGCAAGGGATATTAAAGGAAAGAGTAAACAAATGAGACTACATCAAATTAAAAAGCTTCTGCATGGCTAAAGAAAACATCAGCAAAATGAAAAGGGAACTAACCATATGGGAAAATATATTTGCCAATGATACCCTGGACAAAAGTTTGATCTCCAAAATAGATAAAGAATTCACATGAATCCATACCAGGAAGACAAGCAATCCAATTAAAAAATGAGCAAAAGACCTAAACAGACGACACTTCTCCAAGTAGAACAGAGCCCATAGACATATGAAAGGATGCTCAACATCACTAGCCATCAGAGAGATGCACATTAAAGCCACAATGAGATACCACCTCACACCAATAAGAATGGCCATCATTAACAAATTAGCAAACAACAAGTGCTGATGAGGTTGTGGAGGAAAGGGAACCCTAGAACATTGTTGGTGGGAATGTAGACTGGTGCAGCCATTGTGGAAAACAGTATGCAACTTCCTCAAAACCTAGAAATGGAACTGTCTTTCGACCTGGGTATTCCATTGATGGAATCCCTGGTGGATCCTAAGAATCCTGAAACACCAACTTGAAAGAACCTATGCACACCAATGTTCATAGCAGCATTATCTACAATAGCCAAAGTACTGGAAACAGTCTAAGTGCCCATTGATAAATGAGTGGATAAAAATGCTTTGGTACATTTACACAATGGAATTCTATGCAGCAGAAAGAAAGAAGGAACTCTTACCCTTTGCGACAGCATGGATGGAACTGGAGAGCATTATGATAAGTGAAGTAAGTCAGGCAGTGAAAGACAAATACCATATGATCTCACCTAGAAGTGGAACCTAATCAACCAAAGAAATAAGTGAGCAAAATAGAACCAGAGACATGGGAATAAAGAACAAACTGACAATAACCAGAGAGCCAGGGGAAGGGGATAATGGGGGGAAGGGGATAACAGGGGAAAGAAGGGGAAGGGTTGTCAAGGAACATGTACAAAGGACCCATGGACAAACACAACCTGGGGGGAAGGGTTGAATGTGGGAGGGTGGGGTGTGGGTAAGGCAGGGGAGAGTAATGGGGGAAAAATGGGGACAAGTATAATTGAACAACAGTAAAAAAGTGAAATTACCTGCAAATTATTGGAAATTTTAACAATGTCAGAATGCTTTTAGTATAGTTATGAATTTTAGCTCCTCCAACCACTTATTCTTCTCTCACTCATTCTGTCACCATATCTCTCATGTTCAATGTTTTCACTCATTCATCTAGTCATTCACATCTTACCTGCACTTAGTACCATAACTTTCCTAGTTCATTGACACAGCCAGTCAAATGTATTCTTTATTACCTCTCCTTTGATTATTCTTTCATTTACAAAATTGGTAAAAGATCAACCTTTTGAACAGTAGTTTAATGACTGTCACTTGTTTTATGTACTCACAGATTATACATAGCCTTACTTTTCTGCTATTTAGTTTGACCACTAACTGCTAGGACTTTTAAGTAGATATCCTTTTATGGTATTTTTATTTTTTACATCTGCATTTGAGGATATGTTTATTGATTTTTTTTTAGAGCAAGAGGAAGAGAGCAGAGAGAGAGAAGGAGAGAGAGAGAAACATCTATGTGAGTGAGAAACATTCATCAGTTGCCTCCCATATGTGCCCTGACTGGGAATCGAACTTGCAACCTAAGTATGTTTCCTGACTAGGGATCTATCCACAACCTTTTAGTGCAACAAGTGACATACACTCCAACCAACTGAGCCACCTGGGCCTAGACATCCTTTTTGAACATGGGCAGTTGCAAAGTCCCAGCCAGTTTTTTATAGAAAACAGATGAGTTAGCAGAACTGAGGGAGGGAGGTTAGGAAAAGACTGAATGAGGTGAGGAAGAGAGTATCTCTACTCCACACCATTCTACCCAGTTCAAAAAGCTTCATCCAAGTTTTGCTGGAGAATGTACAGGAAGACTAAATCACAGTATGTTGAAATCTTCTGGGGGAGAAAATCAGCATATGTTGTCATTTTGGTGTTTCTGATGAAACAGAGTATGGATGTACACACAGTCAGCATGGGCTACAGAAATGTCAGTGTATAATTATGGCATTTTTGCAAATGCACATCTTCCTCTGACAGCCTCGACTTCCTATTTAATTGTTAGTTGGGAGTTTTATGCAAAGTAGGGAATAGAAAATTTAAATACTAGCACAATTTTCTCATAATCATAAAGCATAATAATCTCTTATGAATTTAGGATTGGCTGGATTCCCAAACACTTAGAAAACATCTTAATTATGCTGTTCTTAGAAGGTCTTTCTATGTTACTTTTGATTAGATC
Organism: Phyllostomus hastatus; assembly: GCF_019186645.2. NCBI lineage: Eukaryota > Metazoa > Chordata > Mammalia > Chiroptera > Phyllostomidae > Phyllostomus > Phyllostomus hastatus. The sequence goes on along the minus strand of NW_025334017.1, from coordinate 4,190,849 downwards.
ACATAATTCTCAGAACACAAACCTCTCTGTGCACTAATAAATTTTCCTGCTCAATTAATGGTACTTGGGTGGCTCCTCATTAATGTCCCTTGACACTACTAGGCTATGAGAAAAAGGGAGGTAGCTAACCCCTTTTCAAATTTCTCACACTACTTAGGAAAATCAGAGCAGCTGACAAAATTTCATCAGATACTCACTGAGATAACGAGCTCTGCTAGTGGCATACTTATGATGTCACTTTATATTCATTGACTTCCCTCCCCTAGGAACTGCTATAATGCCTCCACACTGCCGCATTTCCTGGACAACCCAGACCTGAGTGCCAAGAAGTGCTGTCATCCTGGGGAAGCTCCTATCTCAGTGCAGTTACCAATACTCACCAAATCACCTCTTCCACCTGGTAAAACACAGCAGAATGCAGGAAATGATGAAAATGGGGATTACAAGATCTAACTTTTCCTTGGATTAGAAATAATTCATAAAGTTACATATTTAAGAATATAAACAACAAGAATATTTTTGTTAACCTCCTATGAATAAAGTGTTGTTTTTCTCTAAATGCAAATATTTCCCCCAACCGGTGTGGCTCACTTGGTTAGAGTGTAGTTCCATGAACCAAAAGGTCATAGGTTCCATTCCCACTCAAGGCACCTGCCTAGGTTACAGGTTCTGTCCCTGGTCAGGGCACCTGTGAGAGGCAACCAGTAGATGTTTCTCTCCCTCTCTCTTGTCTTCCCTTCTTCTGTCTCTAAAATCAATAAGCATGTCCTGGGGTGAGGGAAGAAAAATAAGTAAGTAAGTAAGTAAGTAAGTAAATAAATAAATAAATGCAAATATCATATTTGAGAAAATAGAGTTATGATGACAATTCATGTACTTACCAATGAGTTGGGAATCATTCAGGCAGGGCTGTATAGGGGTGAGGGGAGGAGGAAAACTGATGTTTCAGAATACTGGGAACATACAAGCAAAGATGTTCTTTGGGCAAGCCTGACAGTTTTTTCTGCTTTCTCTCCTGGGAAAACATGGCTATGCTCATATTTTATTTTCCCCCCAATTTTACTGGAATATGGTTGATATATAGCACTATGTAAATTTAAGGGGTACAGCATAATTTGATACGTGTATCTATTGTAAAATGATTACCTTATTAAGTTTTTTGTTAACATGCATCATTTCACATACTTAACAATTTTTTCTTGTGATGAGAACTCTTAAGGTCTTCTCTTAGCATCTTTTAAATATACAATATTTTTAACTACCATTACCATACTGTATATTATATCCTCAGAATTTATTTATCTTGTAAATGGGATTTTGACATTTGATCTATGACCTCCTTCACCTACCCTCCATCAATCTTTTCTCTGTTGCTATGAGTTGTTTGGGGTTTTTTTTAGATTCCACATATAAGTGAGACCATGCAGCATTTGTCTTTCTCTTTTGGACTTATTTCAGTCAGTATATGCCCTCAAGGTTAATCTATGTTGTCACAAATGGCAGGATTTTTTTCATTCATAGCTGAGTAATACTCCATTTTGTGTGTGTGTGTACATCTCACATTTTCTTCGTCCAGTCATCAGTTGATGGACTCTTAGGTTGTTTCCATGTCTTGCCTATAGTAAATAGTGCTGGAATGAGCAAGGGGTACAGATACCTTTTTGAGTTAGTGTTTTCTCTTTCTTTGAATAAATACCCAGAAGTGGAATTGCTGGATCATATGATAATTCTATTTTTAATTTCTTTAGGAACCACCATACTGCTTTTCATAGTGGCTGCACAAACTTGTATTCTCCCCAGCAGTGCACACGGGTTCCCTTTTTTCCACAGCATCTCCAACACTCATTTCTCACCCATTTGATGACAGTCATTCTAATAGAAGTAACGTGATAACTCATTGTGGTTTTGATTTGCAGTTCCCTGATGGTTAGTGATGTTGAGCAAGTTTTCATGTACTTGTCTATTTGAATATCTTCTTTGGAAAAATATCTATTCAGATCCTTTGTCCATGTTTTAACTGAATTATTTGTGGGGGTTTTTTCATTGTTGTTGAGTTCTATGCTTTCTTATATATTCTGGACATTAATCCCTTATCAGATATGTGGTTTGAAAATATTTTGTCCCATTCCATAGGTTGCATTTTCATTTTGTTAATAATTTCTTTTACTGTGAAGAAGATTTTAGTTTGATGTAGTCCAACTTGTTTACTTTGATTTTATTTCTTGTGTTTTAGGTGACATATCCAAAAATTATTGCCAAGACCAATGTCAAGGAGCTTTTCCTTATGTTTTCCTCTGGGAGTTTGTGGTTTCAGGTCCTACATTTAAGTTTTTAATTTATTTTGAGTTTTTTTTTGTGAATGAGTATCACGCATGTGTGTGTGTGTGTCTGAATATATAATATTCCAAGCACCATTTATTGAAGAGACTGTGTTTTCATTAGTGAGTAACTTAAAATTAATTTGGAACTACAAAAACCCTTGAGTAGCCAAAGCAATCCTGAAAAAGAAGAACAAAGTTGGAGACATCATGCTTCCTGATTTCAAATTATATGATAAAGCTATAGTAATCCTAATAGTATGGTATTGGCATGAAAGCAGGCACATAGACCATGAAGCAGAATCAAAATCCCAGAAATACACACATGAGTATATGGTCAGCTAATGTTCAAGAAGGGACCCAAGAATACTCACTTAATTAAAAAAACTTCTTCAAAACAAGAATTCAGAAAAAATGAGGAAAGGCTTAGGAGCCTCTTGGACAACTTTAAATGTTCCAGCATCCGAATCATAGGGGTGCCAGAAGGAGAAGTGGAAGAGCAAGATATTGAAAACTTATTTGAAAAAATAATGAAGGAAAAATTCCCCAATCTGGCAAAGGAAATACACTTGCAAGTCCAGGAAGCTCAACAACTATACCTAAACAAAAACTAGAACAAACGTAGCAAACAGCTAGAACAGGAACAGAACCACAGAAATGGAGATCACATGGAGGGTTATCAGCGGAAAGGGGTGGGGAGAATGGAGGAACAGATACAGGGAATAAGAAACATAAATGGTAGGTACAAAATAGACAGCGGGAGGTTAAAAATAGTATGGGAAATGTAGAAGCCAAAGAACTTATATGTACAACCCATGGACATGAACTAAAAGGGGTGATGCTTGTGGGAGGGGATGCAGGGCAGAGGAGGATAAAAGAGAGAAAAGAATAGGACAACTGAAATAGCATAATCAATAAAATATACCAAAAAGTTTTCTCAATAATAATATCTTAAATCATAATTTTATTTCTTTCAGAATGAAGATATGATCTCCATATATAACAAAGCTGAGGCATAAGAACTACTGTCCTTTTACAATCCTAATAGATGCTTTCCTATATGGCTTGGGTTATCTGTGGCTTCATCTAGGTAGTTATACATACTGGATATATTCATATTTCATATTTTAGTTAGTTAAATTAAGGTAATTAAAGTACATATGCACTCAATCGCATTTTTTTTCCCATTGGTCTATAGTCCATCTGATGTGTTGCATTTTCCATGCACGTTTATAAATATAAAAAGGTCATTTTATATATCTACAATATACTTCTTAACCTGCATTTAACTAAGTGATATATTGATGAAACAGATACTATGTTTGTTTTTCTGTACCTCAAATTCTAAAAAAGCAATTTAAGTTAGGAAGTGTATGTACTTTAGTTGTTCATATGGCAAATAATACAATAATTAATAAATGATAATACAAAAATAAATATAAGAATAAACTGTTTTGCACAGTCACAAATGCAAAATTGCTTTTGCCTTGCTGAATGATTGCTTCTAAACAGCGTTTCAAAAGATTCTTGATAGTCGTAAGAGAATCTCTGGTCACTTATCTCTAATTTTAATATATAACATTATTGTTGAATATTGTTGACAGGCATGATTAAATGGTAAAATAAGACTTTTTCTTGTTTTGATGCTTGTTCTTATTTATTTGTTACTCTTACAAAATCTAATTTTTTAAAACGATTTTATTTACATATTTTTAGAGAGAGGGAAAGGGAGGGAGAAAGTGAAGGAGAGAAACATCAATATAATATCAGCTGCAAACCCCCAACTGCGGACCTGGCACTGAAATCCAGGCATGTGTCCTGACCGGGAATTGAACCAGTGACCTTTCTGCAGAACAACATCCAACCCACTGAGGCACACCCGTTAGGGCAGAAGATCTCATTTTTGACTGGACTCAGACTCAGAGGTTGAAATTCTCAGAGAGGATAGCCTACTACTCTTGGCAACCTGTTCCTGGTGTTTGTCTTTGGCCTCCTTCATTCTCTTAACCACAAGTTTATCATATTCTGCAGCCTCTTCCCTATTTCTCTTGGTACATTGTTTCTTCAGAGAAATGCACCGATGTTTGTGTTTCAGGACACATGGAGTAACAAGACACTGAATGTTGGGTGCTTTGGTCCTAAGTTTCTCATCTTTTTTGTTTAGAGGCTTTCTCACAACATGTTGGTGGATGTGATTTTTAGAGAGATTGATTGAAGAGTCTGCCAATTCTGCTAAGCCTTTTGGGTTCCAAGTGATGAGGCACAATAGTATCAATGAGACCAGGAATATTTTTCTCCCTTTGTTCTTTTTTTTTTTTACAATGACCAAGTTAAAAACACTGAGATCAGCATCCACAATACAGATTTGCATTTTCTCTCTCTAGTCCTTCTTAGTCTATAATAGGAATGCCCCTTACTCAGTAGCAGGCAGACATGGCCACAGGTCAAGAAACCCTGCTTTATGGGGAAACCTTGTTTGTTGTTCCTACCACAGATTTGAACCACATAACCCTTCAATTCTTCACCCAGAGCGTCAGCAGCAACTTCTGTGGCCATATGCTTCTCATAAAAGGTATGAAGTTTGTATTTACCACCCACTTCAATGCATTTCTGCCAGCCAGTGGCTGGGAAAGAGATATTCAGCTTCATCCTGATGCAGCCAATCCCTTTCGAGGTGCCTCAAGAAAGAGATAAAATAAGACTTTTTAATGTATTAAGAAAGATAGGGTTAATTGAAGTACATAGTAATAAAAAACATAATTACATGACAATATTCAACAAATTTTTATATAAAACATGTTTTGAAGCTGCATATAAATTTTAGTCTATATTTTTGAAATCATCTTAATCTCATGCTCAGATTAGTATTCTAAATTAGAATTTTACAGATACAGCAAAATAATAAGTCCTTAAGAATTTTCAAGATTCCAAAGAAGAATAAAGCAGTAGACTTTTACAACTTTGTTAATCCTTAAAATCAAACACACAAGAAGTGTTTCTTTTTCTTATTAATGAAATCAATGACTCCATGGAAAACATCAGAATCTGAAACAAATAGTTTAATGATTTCTGGGGATTATTTATTAAAAAGATATTTTACTTTGAAAAATGTACTTTGTGGGGCATAAACTCTTTATGTGTTGTACACATTAATTTAACCCACCCTTAATAAGAGTAAAAGAATTATTTATGGAGTAGAAAAGTTGTGAATTTTTTGTCATAAGCAAATCTGATACATTAATAACTCAAAATTCCTTCTTTTTTTCTCTCCTGATGGGTAGGCCTGATTTTTTCCATATACTCCCATGAATAAATGACTTCAATAAACTTAAAGATATTTTCCATATTTGTGGGATTGGAACTTCTTTTTAAATTTTATTTTAATTGTTGTTCAAGTACAATTCTCTACCTTTTACTCCCATCCCAGCCCACCCACCAGCCCTCCCCACCTCCCTCCCATTTCCACCCACCCCTAGTTTTTGTCTATGTGTCTTTTATACTTGTTCCTGTAAATCCTTCCCCCTTTCCCCTGAAATTCCCTCCCCTGTCCCCTCTGGACTCTGTCAGCCTGTTCTCTCTTTCAGTGTCTTCCTTTATATTTTGCTTATTTCTTTGTTTTGTTGTTTAGGTTCCTGTTAAAGGTGAGATCATATGGTATTTGTCTTTCACTGCCTGGCTTATTTCACTTAGTGTAATGCTTTCCAGTTCAATCCATGTTGTTGCAAAGGGTATGAGCTCCTTTCTTTCTGCTGCATAGAATTCCATTGTGTAAATGTACCATAGTTTTTTGATCCATTCATTTACTGATGGGCACCTAGGTTGCTTCCAACACTTGGCTATTGTAAATTGTGCTGCTATGAACATTGAGATGTATAGGTTCTTTTGGATTGGTGTTTCAGGGTTCTTAGGATATAATCCTAGCAGTGGAATTTCTGGGCCAAAAGACAGATCCATTTTTAGTTTTCTGAGGAAGTTCCATACTGTTTTCCATAGTGATTATACCAGTCTGAAATCCCACCAACAGTGCAGTAGGGTCCCCTTTTCTCCACAACCTCTCCAACACTTGTTTGTTGCTTTGTTTATGATGGCCATTCTAATCAGTGTGAAGTGGTATCTCATTGTGGTTTTAATTTATATCTCTCTGATAGCTAGTGATATTGACCATCTTTTCATTTGTCTCTGAATCCTCTGTGGGTTGGAACTTTTAAAAAATTATTTTATTATTGTTCAAGTACAGATGTTTGCATTTATACCCCACCACTTTCCTCCCCAACACAGCCATCCCATCTCCTTCTCTGCTTCCAACCCCACTTGGTTTTGTCCATGTGTCCTTTATAGTTGTTCCTGAAAACCCTACCTCCCTTCCCCTCCTTTATACCATCCCACCTTCCCTCTGGTTACTGTCAGATTGTTCTTATAACCAGAAATTGTCTTTTTTAATAGAAGTAAGGAGAGGTAGAAATACAAGTTCTTAAAAAGAGCTTTTATAAATAAAAATCTGTTTACACCAAAAGACATCAATTATTCAGAAAAGATCTCAGTATATTGTATATTTATCATAAAATATTTGCAATAAAAATAAACCATCTAAGTTATATGATACTGTAACTACACCCTGTATGATGAAGGACTTACTGTATTTTTCCACACGTTGAGGTCAACCGCATAATGTACAAGTAGTGAAATCACTTCCAGCCACAAATATGCCTGAAAGTTTCCAGCCTCTGTTCCTTTTCATTTACTTGAATTGCTTTCCTCTGCAGTGATAAGAAAAACTTCAAAACTCTTAAAAGGGAATCTAAGGGAAATATTTTCTGTAAGAGACTTTTCAGGTATTTATAAGTTTCCTTGGATGGCAGGAATAGTAAGAAGTATCTTTGATGCTTCACCAAATGACAGGCAAAGCTTTCCAATAATTTATGAACAAAGTAATTGATCAAAGAATCTAAAATATTTATATGCTGAAGATAATGTTTGTGCATTGTACATAAATAGACTCACAGAATTCACAAAGCAAAATAAGAACTTAGCAGTTATTTACTCAACCAGCTATAGGCAAGAGTTATAAGTAATGTTTTTATGAAAGAAAGTCAAAATTTGGAGGAAGACATTTTCAATATAGCTAAGATAATTTTTAAGGGAGTTGGAAACAACAGGTCATGGGAGAACTGAGAAGGGATAAGACTCTGAAACTACATGAAAGTTTGGGTGATGGGGCAGACAGCAAACTGACCAGTTGTTCTTCATTTTTATAAAAGACTAGGTATAAAAGAATGTCATCGATTACAAATAGAAAATATTCTATTTTGCTGTGAGGAAGAACTAATGGATTTAAGAAGCATAACACTTCAAAATTCATTTGAGTCTTATAGCCCTATAACACTAAATTAGAAAGCAATTAGTTCTGGGCAGTTAAGACCATCTATTAAAAGCAGAGGGCCATATGATTCTCTGACGTTAAAACAGTGTTATATGTCTACTAAGTGAATTAAAATTCTCTCAAATGCCTCGTGCAATTGATTATAGGCCAAAGTATAACAGAAATGCTGTCAATCACATTTTGGGGTCAGCAAAGATGTTGATCTAGTTAACAGAAGAGAACAGATAAAGAGTATTTTTCAAAAAAGAAGTAAAAATTTCAAAATTTGTTTATCATTTTCTTATTAAAGAGTGTTGATTCTTCTTTTAGTACTGTGAAAATTAATAGGAACAAACCTTATTTAAAAAGAAGTCTGGGAGGCCAGAGGAGAAAATGGACATGCTCATATCACTCACGTTTCTCTTTTGTTTCCTTTGTTTCTTTGGACACCACACGTGGGTTGCCACTAGATTGCATGTCTCAAATTGAAATTCTTTCTTGTTCCTGAGTAGGCCCATCTTGCAGTAGAAATATCCGGCTGTTTATTTGTTTAAGGTCAACAGTGACTTATAAAGTACTGGATAAAAAGTGCATAATCAAAACAGATAACGTTTCAACAATTTTATTCAACTACCTTGAAAAATAAGAGTGAAGTTGGAGGAATCTTACTACTGTGTTATACCAAGACTTGTTAAAATGTGACAGTAATTAAACCATGAAGTAAAAGATTAACAAAATGGACTACATTAAATTAGGGAATTCTGCTCATTAAAAGGAAAACCACAAAGGGGAAGAATTTGCAATACCTATGACTGAAAAAAAAGCTCCTTAGTAAAATATGCAAAGAGTTCACAGACACCAAAGAAAAGGGGACAAAAAACTTGAACAGGATTCACAAAAGAGGATATTGAAATGGGAAGTATGCATTAAGCATATAAAAATGTGTTCATACTCATTAATAATCAGGAAAATGCAAATTAAAACCATAATAAGTTACCATTACAGAACTATCAGAATACGTAAAATTAAAAAAAAACTTACAGGTTTTGTAATAACTAGAACTCTAATACATAGCTGGTAGGGGTGAAAGTATATACAGCACTTTGCCATTGTCTACCAAAGCTGACCACACCCATACTCTAAGACCCAGCAATTCTACTTCTAGATATATGCCCAAAGGAATGCAATCATACATGAACCAAGGGACATGGACAAGAATGCTCATAGCAGCACAATTTACAAGAGCCAAAAACTCCAAAAACCAATGTTTCTCAAAAGTAGAATAGATAAATCAATTGTAGTATATTCATACCATGGAATACTATAAAGCATGAAAATAAATTAGCTGCTAATGTATGCAATCACAAGAGTGAAACTGATAAGCACTTAATTAAATAAAAGAAGCTAGATACAAAAAATGTGTACTATAAGATTCTATTTATATACAACATTTAATAAAAGGCAAAACTAATCTATGGTTTTAGGAGTTAGGATAGGTAAGGTTACTTTGGGGGAATAGGGTGCTGTTAGTAATTGGGAAGCAATGGATAGGCTAGGAGGGGCTTAAGAGTTGGTAGTAATTTGATGTTTCTATAATGCATGGTGGTTATGTGGGGTACACTTTGTGCTAATTCAGCAAACTTACATTCAAGATTTTTACAGTTAGTTACACTTTAATGAAATATATAAGCATGTAAATTTTTGTAACACTTTAAATATATGTTAATATATGTCTGCAAGGCAATTATATTTCAGTTAAAATTTATTTATTTATTTTATTTATTTTTTTTAGAATTTTTTTTATTTTATTTACTTATTTTTTAGAGAGGGAAGGGAGAGAGAGATAGAGAGAGAGAGAGAAACATCAATGTGTGGTTGCTGGGGGTTATGGCCTGCAACCCACGCATGTACCCTGGCTGGGAATCGAACCTGGGACACTTTGGTTCCCAGCCCGCACTCAATCCACTGAGCTACGCCAGCCAGGGCTCAGTTAAAATTTATATTTAAAGTATACAAAGAAGAAGTTAAGTAACACTACTAAATTTCTAACCATGAGCATAACCTATTATAGCTCAAGAAATACAAAGTTACATATAACTAAGGGGGGGGAAGTGACAGAAACAGATTTTAAAGAGATTTCACCAATTTGGACCAATAAACCAACGCTACAAGGTAAAGCTTAATAGGTATAAGAACAAAGTCATACTCATGTGTTTACAAAAACAACCTACCCTTAAAAAGTCAACAGCACATGAAAAGAAGCCTCCGTGCTATGAGAGACTGAAGTGATTAAATGTTTAGATAGGAGCCCTTAATTGACTTCTGTTAACCTTTCTCTAAAGTAGCACTAAAGATGCTGGTAATAGAATGAAAATACCAAAAGTGCCCATCTATTGCCAAATTAGACGATTTTCTGAGACAATTTGCCATAAAGTATTTTCTAAAAAGCAGTGGAGCTGAATTAAGAATTGCAATTGCTACTGTGAGGCTATGTGGTCAGATGAAATGGAGCAAAGCTACTAGCAAAAATTAAGGCTGAAATCCAGCAATTTCTCCCTCACTTCCTGCCAAACAAAACAGAAAACAAAAGCATGCCCCATTCAGAGAACAGACAATGGCCTCCCTATTTGTTTCCCCTACTTTTACCAATAGCCCCTTTTCTAGCTTGGGGATGGCAACTCTCTGAAAAGAAAAAAGGCAGTTGCATATGGAATAGGTAGAGCATACTTTGAGTCTGGCAGAGTCTAGATGTGAAGAGTCCAGATAATAGTATATGTTAGGTCTTGGATTTGTGAGTGCTGTCAAAGAATCTTTTCAGAGAAATAGACATTAGGCAAAGGGAAGTACCTGACACATTCCAAAGGAGATTCGTGAAATGAAAATTGTTAGATTTTGATAAATGCGGTAAAGGTAATGGTATAAAGTAGCATGGTAACCAGGCACTGGTTAGGAGGATGGTGCTAAGATGGGGTGCTCAAGGAAGCTGTGAGAGAAAGGTGATTCTTGGGCTGAGGTCTGGAGGACACAATGGATCCAGCAAAAGGAGTGGAACATTCCTGGCAAGAAGAAACTAGTGCAAAGGCCATAATGCAAGAATTTCCTAACTCAGCATGTTTGAAGAACAGAAAGAAAGTTAATGTAAGTTAATTCATTGTTTCTTTTTTTCCTTTTAAATTTGCCAATTGTGCCTAATGGTCTCATCTGCTACCACTTTGTTTTCCTTTTGAATTTTCGTTTGCTATCAGACATACTTTTGCTCCCAACTTGATGTCATTGTAAATTTAATTAAAATGTATTCTATTTTACATAGAAGCTATTGCTAATATTTTAAATAAGGCCAAAGGAGAGTAAGCTCAAAATAGAATCTATTCAAAGTCCTACTTTAGGGTAATATTCATTAATTACCAGTTTTGGGGGAGTCACAAATTTACATAAGTACACAATTCTTCAAGTTGCCATTATTAATAATGATAATAATAACTGTGTCTGCGAACTACTAATGCATGAGGGCATGGGATCAGATTTTACACTGTCCTCTAAACAACCTTTGAAGTATTGTGCATAAGAGGAACTTGGGCCTGAGAGAGTTAAATGAATTAATTGCCTGAGGACAATAACTAGGAACTGTGGAATAGTTAGTGCCCAGATACAGGTTTCTCTTGTTATCCGAAAGTGGAGCTTTCCTTTGAAACCTTTCAGATCTTTCCTAAGCTGAAATGGGGTAAAGCAAAGAAGCAATTACCTTACCACACATCTTGCTAACAGATGCATTGACTAAATCAAGATAAAGCACAGATGCTCACAGAGACAGTTCAAAGCTTTGGCAGCTTGAGGCTGAGAGGCCGAGTGTGATTCCCAGGGAAGGAGCTTGGCAGGCCGGCTCTAGCTGTTGCAGGTGAGTGCTGCCTCTTTTGCTCCCCACAAAAGAAGTGCTACACTATCTGCCCATTTTGTCTTTACTTTGAAAAAGCAAACATCATCTTCAGATTTCTTCTTTCAGTTAGTGAACACAGGTAGCAACTAATATAGGTCTTTCATAAAAGCAAACTTTCAAAAAGCAGAGGATGCCTGTTTGTATGTGAGCCCAACTGCATGCAGTAGAATTTCCCAGAGTTTGATGGAAAGAGTTATTTCCTCCCTAAGGGTTGAGATTTCTTCAGATTATCTTGTTCTGGGCCCTATTAACTACCTGATGTTTTCAGCCATTGTCCATGCTCGGATAATTCTTAAACTAGATGTCTATCATCCTGTTCACTCTTTAGCTAAAATATACCTTCCCCCTTTTCTCATCTCTTACTTATCTACATATTTTTCTAAGACTCTTTACCATCTCATCTTTGAAACCTCTCCTTTGGTCCCACTCCAATAATACCCCTTTCCCAACTGCTAGCTAGCCGAGCTTAAGCAGAACTGACCACTTAGTCCTTTCTTACAAGCTTTATAGATGTATAATGATTACCACTTTGTTTATGCTCATTTAGGAAGAATATGTGTCCTCTTGTTTCCAGTCCCTTCTCTCTTTGTTCCATGGTTCATCCTGTAGTGAGAACCCACACATACTGTAAATATAATGTCATCATTCTTTTTCCATAAGTTTTAATCATGTCTCAGCATGAAATCCAAACTGCCCAGCCTGACCCACAACAGACATTAAGTGAGATGATTTGTAAACAAGTGGGCTTCTGGTGAGAACTGGTCAGTAGTTACTCCTCTTCAGTCTCTGGACATGTTTAACTTCCTCCTCAGTTTCTAAAAAGTCAGATGGTAGAAGTTCGAAAATAGAATTAGCTTCATCTTTTAGTAATGTGGTCTTGGAGATATGAAGCTGCCCAGGACTAGGGTGAGATAAGCGAGGTGCCCAGGGCACAAAATGTCAGGAGGCTCCTGCTCTCAAGGAAATGCACGTGCCAGCCGCTGGGGGGAAGGAGGAAGTGCACAGACCTGACAGAATGGGCAAAGAATGTGAATCTGTGTTTCGAGTGAATGTTTGCAAAACGGCGATCTCAGCAGAGCAGGATTTTAATGATCAAGTAGAGAGGATGACTCATTCATTCTGTGGATACCAGTCTGTTTTATTCCTTAGCCACTCTCATCATCACCTAATGGGTTCATGAATGGAATGGCCATGGTGGCAGGGATGGAAGTTATGCTTGGGATCAGCAACATGGACTTCCACCCACCAAAGCTGACCTGACTACTGCCACTACTCAGTGCCCAACCTGCAGCAGAGGCTAACACTGAGTACCAGCAATGGCACCATTCTCCAAAGTGATCAGCCAGTTGCCTGGTAGGCAGGTTGATCACTTTGGACTACTAACATGGGAGGGGTAGGGTTTTGTTTTCACATCACAGATTATTACTCTGGATATGGATTTGCCTTCCCTACTTGCGATGCTACTGTCAAAACCACCATCCACGGACTTATAGAATGTCTTATCCACCATCATGATAGTCCGTACATCATTATTTCTGATCAAGGAGCTCACTTCACAGTAAATGGAGTGTGACAATTGTTACCAGACTGAATTCATCTTTTACTCAGTAGTGCAGGTCCAATTACTCAGTAGTTGCCAGCCAAAAGACAGCTCTAAGAAGATATTATAAGAAGGAACTTTATTGCAAGCCTATAAGCAGGAACACGCTGGGGATCACTCTCAGAGCAGTGCATCCCTGAACAAAGGATTAAATTCATCTCTGTTTAGGGAAATCACGTGGAAACATCAAGGTGAGCTTCATCATCACATGTATAGGTGGGGATATCCCTGTGCCTGCACAGTTAGCAAACATGCCTATACATATATTACATGTTCAAAAATAGTGGAAGAATTCCCCATCCCACCCGCCGGGGGAATTTTAGGACTATATTGAGGGTGTAATGAGAAAGTTCATGAGGAGGTCGGTAGAGGGTCCTCCAGGCCACTTTGTCCAGCCCTAGCTGGTTTGAGCTGGATTAACCCTATGGTTCTAAATCATTCCAGGAGTCTCCTCAAAAAAACAGGTCTGGCGATTGTTAAAGTCAAGGATGGCATAAGCATGGAAGAAAGTTTAACTAATTAAGTGTCAGCCTTTCTGTTAAACTGTTGGTAAACCTTTCAACATTTAGGGTGATCTAAATGAGTCCACAGGCTCATCTAAGCAATATTAACTCTTTCCTGACTTTTCTCCCAATATCTCAACCTCTGTCTGACCAAAACTTGCTTCCCCAACTAACATCTGTCATGGCAGGTTGCTAACCAGGTAGTATAATTGAAGTACACTAAACCACACATATTAAAATGCACGATTATATATACTGAAGTTATACTGACAAATCTATACCTGAAAAGAAAGATGCCAATTTAGTAAAAGTTTGTATGCTTGGCCAGCATTTGTAGAAAATACATGTTATTTTTCCACCCTTTCTTCAAAGGCATTTCCACCTTCCTTTTACCCCAACCATGGCCATGGCGACAGGGATATATGATACAGGCCTTGCTGGTCATGTTACTCTCTCCCCTGCCATAGAGATGGGCATGTAACGCAAGACAAGCCTCTCGCTGTCAAGGTTAAAATGGAGCTGGCTTCTCTGCCACCTTTTATTTCTACATTTAGAGCCTTTGAGATGTGAGTACAGGAATGCTGGAAGCTTTGTTCCTCTACTGCACTTAGCATAAAGCTGACATGGAGAAAGGAAAGATGAAGGGAGAGAGAGAAGGAAGAAAGTCCAGAGAAAAGGAGACAGGAAGGAAAAGAGGATGATTGAGAGAGAGAGAGAGAGAGAGAGAGAGTGAGAGGAAAGGTGGGAGAATGAAGAAGAGAAAGAGAAAGGGAGGGGGGAGGGAAAGAGGGAGGAAAGAGACATACTTTGAACACATTGCCCTGGAATCCAGCTTCACCTCTGCCCTAACTGCAGTGCTAATAAATTTCCTTCTTTGGCTTAAGATGATTTAGGTTTCTGTCATTTCCCATGGACAGCATCTGAATGATACAGTATTTATGTAGTGCCACTCTTTTAGACTAAGAAGAGAGGTGAGATTTGTATTATTGTCTTTTACTGGCTGCAATCTATTTGCTTAGAAAGGAGTTCTTTTGATCCAGATTGGGTATTAAAAGATCCTTTATTATGCATTTCTTTGAGGACTTTTCTCTCTCTTCTTGCATGTACTGTTTTGTTTTGTTTTGTTTTGCTTTGTAAAGTTTCTTTGCCTTTTAGAATGTGGGCTATGTTATTTACTGGCTGTTTCAGTCCCTGATGGGTGGTAGGAATGAAAATTTAAAATGAGTAAGTTACAGAAATCATAATGTTTTCCTATTTTTATTTTCCCAGCCATACTATACTGGTTTGAGTATGGGGTGACCCGTGATTTTTTTTCTCAGTTGAGCCCTAATAATGCAGAAATCAGTAAAAATTTGCCCTAGACTCTTGGCACATCATGTTCTGTCCTTCCTCATTTATAATGCAGATATAAATGCGTTTTGTATGTATTTTATGAGTACTATCTCAAGATATTAATGGGAATTTCACAAAAGGTGAACCAAGTGGTGCTTGTACTCTTCCTTGCCACAATGGGAAGCCTGGAAACTTGGTCTTCTGCAATACAAATTATGCCCTGTGTCCACCAGACTTGTAAGTCTGGAAACAATTATACTTCCATTGGTATTTCTCCCTTATGGAAACCCGAAGTTGTGAAGACTTCCCTGATGGTGAAATATCAGTTGTCTTAAGAGGATAAATGAGAGACATTTCTGGGCAGATAGTCAGCCCACTGATGGGCCTGCTAACAAGGTCTACCAACTCTGAAAAGTCAGTCCTGCTTCCAAAAAGAGCAGACGAAGGAGGACAAATAACATTTGGGGAGGGTCTGAAATGAAGAAAAACATATCTGAACAATAAAAAGCCTACAGAAAGCACCCCCAAACTAGACTCAGAGGGTTCTTCCATGTTGGCTTTCAGATATTTTTTCCTAGTTACTGACCTCCCATGACAGGTGCTAACTGGGAAGAGAAGTTACGGTCAGACAGAGGGTAAGAGGTTGGGAGAAAAGTCATGGAAGAAATACTTTGCTCTTGGGATATTTCTATTTGGAGCCTTAACATTTTTCTTTCTGGAAGTTCCAGGCTTTATAATTTGACCCTTTTTGTAAGAAAATAGTGTTATTTGAATTTACCATTGTTGGAGGAACCTTGCCTAAGAGTTATACCATACTTCTGGAAATGTCTCATCACTCACCTAAAAGGAGCAGAAGGACCTATTTACAGGCCAAAGTGCCTGTAGAAGGTGTTTACAGGGTTCAGCTGGGAAGAATGCACAGGGAAGCCTGGCTCAGAAAGACTGGCTTCTGGACCCACATTACCTACAGGGCTCTGGGAATTGCACCAGAATTCCAGCCATATTCTTAACACTCATGTGGAAGGGAATGATACCATAAAATTTGAAGTCAGAATATTTGTTACAAATCCCAAAATACTCTTCCATTTTGTTTTGTCAGAAACTCTGCTTTCTATAATGGACTAGTTAAATATCTCACTAGCTTATCTATATAACATTATGAATCTTTTTTATGTATGCTCAGAGAAATTATTCTTGATGAATGGAATTGTAAGTGAACAAATATTTATACTCTGTTAAATTCAAGATGTGAAAGATTGCACAACAAACTTGTACTCTGTTATTTGTCCTCATTTTCATATACCTTTCAACTAGACTAGGAGAATATGACATATTGATTATAATCATCTATGTAAAACTTTAAAAAAATTTGAACATATGTGCATAAAGCACATTAAGTAATAATTAACTTCAGGTCAGCAAGATGGAAAACTTCACAGACCTCTGAAATAATTATAAGTAAATTTACTAGAGAATTTTGAATCTAAATTTTAATTGATTTAGGAATAGTGCTAATCATTATTTATTAGGTAACTTAAAAATTATACTGCGCCTTGCTGATGTTTCATAAATCTATTATTGATATAATGTACTTATTAAAGAAAATGAAAAAACTACTGCCAATCCTCATGACTCAGTCATAAATCTTTATTGTCTGCAGTAAAACACATTTCCAATAATGCTGAATATACTTTCCGGTGAATTTGATTCTCTCGGGCTTTAGCCACTCCACATTCTTAAGATGATGATATATGTTCCCAAATGAACCAGATGTTCTTTTACACTCTGAAACAGATCTTATTAGAATGTGAGCAGTTGTTTTTGCTTTTCAGTATCTCTTGAGAGATTTATTTTTTCAAATAGTATAAATGCCAAGGATTTTCAACTACAGATTTACTTATGTGTTGAATCAGAGCAGAGCTCTATGAAGAGTTAGTCCTGAACAAAACGACTGAGGAAGTCAGAGCTATAGGGCCTGGGGACTCTGGCAGCAGTGCCCACATGCGGCCTTCCTCTGCCTTGTCCTGATGGACTTCCAAACATTCAGCAACTTATTTACAGCTTTTTAAAAATCTCCTTGGTAAAACTTGGGAGAATGATACAAAGAAAGTAAAGGTAAATTATTCTCTGTACTCAGAATTGATAATTGGACATTACAAAAAGTATAAGAGGACAAAATATATTTAAAGAAAGCATATATACACATGCAAAATAATTCAAGGGACTTCATTAAGATTATTTTTAACGAAAATTGTTTTTATACAGAAAAATACATAGAATTTTCAGCATTACTCACTGAGTTAGACTTTCATGGATATTTGATACATATACAGATGTTAATAGCAATAAACCATAGGCTGGACTAAAAATGTGTTTTGTATATACTTATTTCCTCTATAGGGTACATATTATTTAATTACTTAAGACTCCTACTAGATCCGCAGGACTTCAAAGAGGTGCAGTCCTAATAAGGAATATATTACACTTCTTAATATAGGTTGACGAGGAAAATCTTTTTCAGTTATCTAGAGTATTGACCTCTACAGTAATAATTGGATAAATATGTATTGTGCAAACCTAAAGTAATAGATTCTTTCCTTCATTCACAAATGCTTATTGGCCATTTATTATGTGCCAGGCACACTTCTGGGTGCTGGTGACTCATGCGTGAACAAAATAAACATCCTCTGTGGCACCAACATTTAAGTGTGAGGGAGAAACAAGAAACCAAATAGAAAGTGACATGGCATTTGAAGGGACAGGTGCTCTGGGAAGATGTACAGGGGTGGAGGGGGACCTGGAGATGAAGGGGTGAGGCCATCAAGACTAGAAGGAGGTGAGGGAGTTACCACATGGGGTGTGCAGCCTAGGAATTTCCTGACCACAGGGCAGAGCAGAAGCCATTATCTTGTCAGAAGTGGCAAGTTTAAGGTTCTTCGAGAGCCAGCATCTCGGGAGCACGTGACATGGGGACAGAGAGCAGGAAAACATGTCAAGCAGGTAAGGAAGGGACAGCCCAGCGGCATGGAGCCTTATAGGCC
The DNA here is from genome assembly GCF_019186645.2 of Phyllostomus hastatus. NCBI lineage: Eukaryota > Metazoa > Chordata > Mammalia > Chiroptera > Phyllostomidae > Phyllostomus > Phyllostomus hastatus. The sequence continues at coordinate 4,172,762 of NW_025334017.1, read as the reverse complement.
GTGGAAGGACCTGCTTTTTGTTCTGCAGGAGGCAGGAAGCTTGGGAGGGTTTTGAGGAGAAAGCAGCATCATAAGGCTCTGACCTGTATTTTAACAGGATTACTCTAAATTGGCCTTTTTCACTTAATTTTTTTAAAAGAGTATAGTGCATTTTTGGTATTAATACCATTTTTAATAGAAAACTTACTCTTATCATTTTCTAGCATGATTTTGAAATCACATATCGGTCCTTCACATAACAGGAAATGTACCGATACTTTGTTACTGGTATAAAAACATTCAGGATTATGATGAATCTATGCAATATAAAATTTTTTTTCAACAAATTTTTTAGTATTTATATATGGTTATAGTATATCAGATTAAAAGCTTTGCTCTTAAGTTTCCCTGATATCATTGTTCAAAAATCATTTACAAAAATTAGCCAAATAAAGCATTTCACTTTTTATTATAGTACAATAAATTCATGTGACACTTGCATATGCTCAATGAAATAAAAATGTTGATTTCTCTCCAGTCACAAGTTTTTTAATGAGAAATGTGAAATGTGAATTTACTACTGAATCAGTCAGTGGAATTTAGGTTCCATTAAGGGTGAGTTGCAGGCCCTTTTGATGGGGATTAAAAAGCAGAAATTTGACATAGAATAATGAATAATAGAATTCAAAAAATGGTGGGAACCTGAAGAATATTTACCTTTTCCTCCTTGAATTCTCCTGTTACCTTTGCTCTATCATTTTTGTGGATTCCTCCTCCCTGGTATGACTTTTTTAAAAAACAGGTTTATTGGAATATAATTCATGTAGCATATAATTCATCCACTTAAATTCTGTAATTCAATGGTTTTTGGTATAGTCACATTGTTGTCTTGCCTGATTATAATGCTACCCAAGTTCCCCATTAGTACTTTTCACTCCCTGCAGCTCACCCAGCCCCTTTCCTCAATCCAAACTCCAAACCTGTTCCAACTGTGTTCCTTCTCCTGTGAGAAGTTCAATTAATAGCATCACCCACACATTTCAGTCAAGCTAGGAAACCCAGGTTGAATAGATGTCATGTTTCTCCTCTCACAGTGTTAAAATACAGTTGATTCTACCTTTGAAATGTGTTTCAAAGCTCTCCGCTCCAAACCTTGTTTTGGGCCTCTGTGGTTCTCACTTGGATTGTTACAAAGGCCTCCCAAATGACTCCTGACCAGCCCGTCTTTCCCTACAACTATCTGCGGGTACTCTTGTCCTCACCTTCTGAACCCAAGTCCGATCACCTTTCTCTTCTATCTCAAAACGTGTTTTTGTTTGTTTGTTTTTATTTTTAAAAAGATTTTATTTATTTATTTTTAGAGAAAGGGGATTGGGGAGAGAGGGAGAGAACCATCAATGTGTGGTTGCCTTTCACACACCCCTCTGGGAACCTGGCCTGCAACTCAGGCACGTGCCCTGACTGGGAATTGAGTGGGCAACCCTTTGGTTAGCAGGCCAGCACTCAATCCACTGAGCCACACCAGCCAGGGCTATCTTAAACCTTTTTGTATTTTCCAGTGACTGGAAAATTCTTACTGACTTTCCAGGTCATTCACTGCTGGCCTCAGTCTATACTTTTTGTCTCATTGCTACCCCTTCTCTTGTCACACATCCTAAAAACCCTAGCCACTATGTTCCACACCACCAGACACAGTGTATTTATGCACATGGACACTTTTGTACATATTTTTATCATAATTGCTCCCTTTCTTTTCTCTGGCTAGAGAATGTTTTCCATATCCTTCACATACCAAACATGATTTCAGCATGATGAAACATTTTCTGAATACCCAAATTTGTGTTTCCAGAACCTTTAAGCAGCCATTGCACTGTGTACAAACTTCTTTTTCTGCATGGATATTATGTCACAAAATGTCTGTTTCAATTGTTAGGGAACACATTTCAACACCAGGGACCGTCCTGTCTAAGTCAGTTCCTGGCTCACTTCACAGCGCACAGTGGGATTCAATATGAAATGTTCAGTGAAGAAAAGCTAGTATCCATTCCAAGTATGTCTTCATTATAAATGATGTCACATTTTTCAGGAACTACCTCTTTGGTACTGGTCAGGTTTGGGATTTTTAACTCTTTGCAGATTTTGCTCCTTTGTCATTTCTTCAGTATTTAAGAATAGTCTTCCCACTAAGCAGAAAGCAAGGCTTCTGGTCTGCTTTTGAGACTAAGATAGTTCAGAAATAAGCAGGAGAAGGAATATGCCCCTTCTTTGGGCACTAAGGCCCCTAGTATCCTGTTATCCTTCCAGCCCAGGAGGTCAGTGAGGAGGAGGATGGGGGGAAAAAGTTGCAAGGTAAGACTAAACGTGAGAGTAATTTATTGAAATTTGGAAAAGAGTAAAGATGAAGAGAATAGTGATATACTATGAATGTGACATTAGATTTTAAGCATAATTATATTTAAAAAATCCATTCCTCAGTAAGTACTTATACTGTAACAACCAGATGGTATATTCTGTTTTTTAAAACTTACAGTCTTTACATTTAAGCTGGCTTTATGAGGAGTTATTTGGGTTTTTATTTTTACCCTCACCCAAGAACATTTTTTCATTGCTTTTTAGAGAGAAAGGGAGAGTGGGGAACAATAGATGAGAGAGAGAGAAGCACCAGTTGGTTGCCTCCTGTACCAGCCTGGACTGGAGATTGAACCCACAACCCAGGCATGTGCCCCAATGGAAACCGAATCCAAAACCCCTCAGTTATGGGATGATGCTCCAACCAACTAAGCCACACTCAGGGCAACATTATTTGAATTTTAATGACCCAGATTTCCAATAGATTGTGGTTGGTGTAGATTAGGATGCCTGCTTACCCTTGTACACTTCTGGGGGGACATCCACTTACACAACACCTCAGACCCCAGGTGGTATGTTCTTTTTATCACATGACCCTGCCTTAATTCTTTTCTCACTCTGCCTTTGAATTGACAAACACCCTGTGATCAACCAATCTACAACCCCTGGGTAGAGAAAGATTAAGTTGCAACCATTACACATTATATCTTATGAAGTAAGCCATTCTGAAGAAAATTGACAAAAGTTACTCGGACACTAATTGAATGGGGTAGTCATCATGGGTCCCCCACTCAAACTGAAGTAATGAGAAGTGGGTGTATTTGGGGGAAAGCCCAGTGAGCCTAAAAGGAGCAGAGGCAAATACATGAGGATTGAAAAGTGATGAAGAGGAATTGCTTTAGGACCAACTGCTGTACACTGTGTATGATCTTACCATAATTCACCCCAGTCCTCTTTTTTTAAGTAGGCCTGTCCTTTTTAATAAAAAAAAAACTTACTGATATATTACTATTCTGGTAAGGTTTCTACAATTTTTACTGTAATAAAGTAAACTAGGGACATTTCCTTCAAATACAGTCTCCTTTGAAAAAAATATCTTTATATATTCATTGGCTCAACCCAATACCTACTTAGTGGCCTCCTATTAGACAGTAAATTCTGTGCTAGTCAGGGGGCACATGCTTCTTAATTTTGAGCATGCCAATGTGCTAGTAAATTAAAATAAGTTATCTTTTACATATTGTGGTCACAATTGCAAACCTATCGCTGCCTTTTCCTATGATGGTAGTCATAGGCTTCTTTACTTCTTGGCCTGAGAAGGCAGAACCTAGTATTACCATGTGTTTGAGGGCAGTCATCCTAGATAAAGCTCAGCAGAGCCATGCTGGGGTGCATCCAGACTGCTCCTGGTCAGGGTCCCCAGCTGCTCTTCATGATGTTGGGTCACCCTGAATGGTGGGCTAGGTAATGGCCACCCAGAGATATCAGGTCCTAACCCTGGAACCTGTATATATTATTACCTTATAAGGAAAGAGGGTCTTTGCAGATGTGATTAACTTAAGGAAACTGACATGGGGAGATCATCATAAATTATCCAAGTAGACCCTAAATCCAATCACAAATGTCTTTCTAAGAGGGAGGCAAAGGGACATGACACACTCAGAAGAGGAGGAGGCAATGTGACCATGGAGGCCAAGATCAGAGTGATGCAACAAAAGCTGAGTAACAATGGCAGTGACCAGAAGCTGGAAGAAGCAAGCAAGGATTTTCAACTGGAGCCTCTGAAGGGAACAAGCCCCTGCTGACATCCTGATTTTGGCCTAAAGACACTGATTTTGGACATTTGGACTCCAAAACTGTGAGAGAATTCACTCCTGTTGTAATCCACCAAAATTATGGTAACTTGTTACAGAGCAACGGGATTACCCTTCTTCAGAAAACAGAAATGGGAGATTTCAGTTAATGTGGAGAGACTGAGAGAGGCTGTTAACAGAAAATTTCTTAGATAAGCACAGAGAATAAAGAATTTCCTCAGTTGGGGTCCTCTGAACATCACAGATTGTCCCAACATGGGGATTTTATGAACTCCTACCACTCTTGGTGACTGCAGGCAGCCTCCTAAATTCCATTGAGGAATGACAACATGTTTCGGGCATTCTTGATTCTGTAAGGACTTAGTTTCTGCAAAGTTTAGATCCACAGAGATCCTTTTGGACTGACGCTATCTGTTAAATGCTTACAAACTGGAATTATGATCTGGGAGGCCGTGCTGTGAATAATCTCTTTAAGAAAAGGCAAGTGTGTGTGAGGTGACATCTCTGCATGAGGTGACACCAGCTGGCTGACACCGTGGCTTTAAAATGGTGATATTTTTGGAAGTCTCTTGCACAATTGCAAATTTGAACTTAGGGTCTCTAGAGCAATATTTATTAGAAATGATGATATCATGCATTACTTTCTTGTTCCAGAATGATAACACTTGACCATTAAGTATAATATTTGTTGTCAGTTGTTAGTATATATTCTCTTCTATTTTTAACTTGGTAACAGTTTAACTTTTTAAAAAATCATAAATAAGTTTTCAATTTTATCAAATATTTTTTTTCTGAATCTGTTGAGATTATTTTTACTGTCTTAATCTATTAATATACTGAATTATTTAAAAAGATTTTCTAATGTTAAACCAACTTTGAATTCCTGACATTTAGCACTTCAATATGATCAATTATATTTTCACATGTGTATCATTTGGATTAATGTAGCCAATGGATATTTTTGCATCTATGTATGTGAGCAAGTTGGTTTATAATTTCATTTCTATTTGCTGTTATTGCATAATTTTAGCACTAAGGTGATTTCAGTATTATGAAATGAGCTCAGCATGCTCCTTTTTTTCTCTTCTCTGGACATTTTGGTATAAAACTGAAATAGTCCACAAAACAACCAAATTTGATATTTCTTTTGTGGAAAGACTGTTAAATACTGATTCAATTTCTTTAAATATAACAGGGCTGTTTATCTTGTGTATTTCTCTTTTAAACAGTTTTGTTTAATAATGTTTTCCACAATGTATTTATTTTATCTAAGTTTTAAATTTACTGGGTTTAAAGCCATCTATATTATTATCTTATCTTTTTGATATCTGATGCATCTGTGCTAGATCTCCTTTTTTCTCGTTAACATATTTGTGTATATGCACCATCTCTTTTTCTCTTGGTCAGTTTCAGCAGAGTTTTTTTTCTACTTTATTATAAGTGTTTCAGAAACCTGTTTTTGGCAATGATTTTCTTCATTATAATAATAAATTACTGCTTTTATTTTTTTCATTGTTGTTCAATTACACTTGTCCCAATTTTTCCCCCTGTTATTCTCCCCTACCCCCACCGCACTCCCACCATCAATTCCCGCATAGTTGGCCATGTCCATGTGTCCTTTACACATGTTCCTTGATGATTCCTCCCTTTCTTTCTCCCATTATCCCCCCTCGCCCCTCCCTTCTGGTTATTGTCTGTTCTTTATTTCCATGCCTCTGGTTCTATTTTGCTCACTTGTTAGTCCACTTTTAGATGAAATCATATGGTATTTGTCTTTCACTGCCTGGCTTATTTCACTTAGCATAATGCTCTTCAGATCTATCCATGCTGTCACAAAGGGTAGCAGTTCCTTCTTTCTTTCTGCTGCATAGTATTCCACTGTGTAAATGTACCACAGTTTTTAGATGCACTCATTTACTCATAGGCACTTAGGTTGTTTCTAGTACTTGGCTATGGTAGATAACACTGCTATAAACATTGGGGTGCATAGTTTTGAATTGGTGTTTCAGGATTCTTAGGTTATATTACCAGCAGTGGAATTGCTGTGCCAAAAAGCAGTTCAATTTTTAGTTTTTTGAGGAAATTCCTTACTGTTTTCCACAGTAGCTGCACCAGTCTACATTCCAACCGACAGTGCACTAGCATTTCTTTTCTCCGCAAGCTCATCAGCACTTGTTTGCTAAATTGTCAATGATGGCTATTTTGACCCATGTGAAGCAGTATCTCCTTGTGGTTTTAATTTGTATTTCTCTGATGGCCAGTGATGCTGAGCATCCTTTCATATCTATGGGGCCTCTGTATGTCCTCCTTGGAGGAGTGTCTGTTCAAGTCTTTTGCCCATTTTTTAGTTGGATTGTTTGTCTTCTTGGTGTGGAGTCATGTGAGTTCTTTATGTATTTTGGAGATCAAACCCTTGTCTGAGGCATCATTTGCAAATATATATTTTCCTATATGGTTGGTCCCTTTTCATTTTGCTGATGTTTTCTTTAGCTCTGCAGAAGCTTTTTAATTTGGCATAGTCCAATTTGTTTATTTTTTTCCTTTATATTCCTTTCCCTAGGGGCCATATAGGTGAAAATATTGCTGCGTGGGATATCTGAAATGTCCCTGCCTATGTTCTCCTCTAGGACTTTTATTGTGTCATAGCTTATACCTAAGTCTTTTATCCATTTTGAGTTTATTTTGCTGTATGGTGTAAACTGGTCATCGAGTTTCATTTTTTTGCATGTACCTGTCTAGATCTCTCAATACCATTTATTGAAGAGGCTATTTTTACTCCATTTTATGCCAATGGCTCCCTTTGTTGAATATTATTTGATCATAGAGACATGGGTATATTTCTGGGCTCTCTATTCTGTTCCATTGATCTATGTGTCTGCTCTTATGCAAGTACCAGGCTGTTTTGATTACAGTGGCCTTTTTATATAGTTTGATATCAGATATTGTGATGCCTCTTACTTTGTTCCTTCTCAAAATTGCTGTGGCTATTCAGAGTCATTTATGGTTCCATATACATTTTTGAAAGGTTTGTTCTATATCTGTGAAATATGTCACTGGAATTTCAATAAGGATTTCATTGAATCTATAAATTGCTTTGGGTAGTATGGGTATTTTAATGATGTTAATTTTTCCAATCCATGAACATATTATATACTTCCATTTATTTGTGTCTTCCTTATTTTCTTTTTTCAGTGTTTTGTAGTGTTCTGAGTATAGGTATTTTACCTCTTTGGTTAAGTTGATTCCTAGATACTTTATTTTTCTTGTTTCTATAGTGAATGTTTTTTTCCCCTAGTTTCTGCTTCTGATATTTTATTATTGGTGTACAAAAATGCCTTCAATTTCTGAATGTTGTCTTGTAGCTCATTTTTTTTCCAAATTCACTTATTAGATCAAATAATTTTTTGGTGGACTCTGTAGGGTTCTCTATGTATATTATCATGTCATCTGCAAACAATGACAGTTTTGCTTCCTCCTTTCCAATTTGGATGCCTTTTATTTCTTTTTCTTGTCTGATCTCTGTAGCTAGAACATCCAATACTATGTTGAATAAAACAGTGAAAGCAGGAACCCTTGTCTTACTCCTGATCATAGTGGGAAAGCTTTTAGTTTTTGCCCATTGGTTAGGATGTTGGCTGTAGGTTTCTCATATGTTGCCTATATTATGTTGAGGTATGCTCCCTCTACTCCCACTTTGCTGAGTGTTTTTATCATAAATTGGTGCTGTACTTTATCAAATGCTTTTTCAGCATCTATTGATATGATATGATTTTTGTCTTTCCTTTTGTTTATGTGATGTATCATGTGTATTGATTTATGAATATCATACCATCCTTGTATCCCTGGGATGAATCCCAGTAAGTCATGGTGTATGATCCTGCTCATGTATTGCTGCATCTGGTTTGCCAATATTTTGTTGAGGATTTTAGCATCTATATTCATCAGCAGTATTGGCCTGCAGTTTTCTTTTTCTTTCTTTCTTTTTTTTTTTTTTTGGTGCACGCCTTTCTCTGGTTTTGGAATTAGTATGCTGCTGGTCTCATAAAAAGAGTTTGGGAGTCTTCCCTCTTCTTGGATTTTTTGGACTAGTTTGAGATGGATAGGGGTCAGCACTTCTCTAAATGTTTGGTTAAATTTGCCTGCGAAGCTATCCAGTCCAGGGCTTTTGTGTTCTGGGAGTTTTTTGATTACTGCTTCAATTTCACTAGCTCTTACCAGTTAATTTATGCTTTCTGCTTCTCTTTGATTCAGTTTTGGAGGATTACATGTTTCTAGAAATCTGTCCATTTCACCCAGGTTTTCAAATTTCTTGGCATATAATTGTTCATAGTAATTTCTTACAATCCTTTGTATATTTGTGGTATTGATGGAAATTTCTCCTCTTTTGTTTCTGATTTTATTTATTTAGGTCCTCTTTCTTTCTTGGTGAGTCTGGTTAACGGTTTGTCATTTTTTTTTTATCTTTGAAAGAATCAGCTCCTAGATTTACTGATCCTCTAAATTGTTCTTTTAGTCTCTATGTCATTTAATTCTGCTCTTACCCTGAGTATTTCCTTCATTCTACTTGCTCTGGGCTTTGTTTGTTGTTCCTCCAGTTCTTGTAGTTGTAGGGTTAGGCTGGTTATTTGAAATGTTTCTATCTTTTTAGGTAGGCTTGTATTGCTATGAATTTCTCTCTCAGGACTGCCTTCACTGTGTCCTATAAGTTTTGGTCAGTTATGTGTTCATTTTCATTTGTTTCCAGATAATTTTTGATTTCTTTGTTGATCTCATTGCTTACCCATTTATTGCTTAATACCATGTTATTTAGTCTCCATGAATTTGAATGTTTTTGAGTGTTTTTCTTTAGGTTGGTATCTAGTTTTAAGCCATTGTGATTTCAATTTTATTGAATTTGTTGAGGCTTGTTTTGTGTCCAATCATGTGGTCTATCTTTGAAAATGTTCCATGTGCATTTGAAAAGAATGTATATTTTGCTTCTTTGCAGTCAAAGGTTCTATGTCTATCAGTTAAGTCCATTTGACATCATTCAGTGCCACAATATCTGTGTTGATGCTTTGTTTGGAAGATCTATCCATTGTTGATAGTGGGGTGTTAAAATCCCCTACTATAAAGTATGCTGTTGTCTATATCTTTGTTGAAGTCCTCCAAAATTTTTCTTATGTACTTGGGTGCTCCTATGTTGGGTGCATATGTGTTTACAATGTTTATATCTTCTTAATGGATTCTACCCATGAGTATTATAAAGTGTCCTTCTCTGTCTCTTTTAATGGCTTTTTTTTTTCTCTCTCTCCCTCATCTTTCCTACCTTTCTGTGTCATGGTTCCAAACTTATCAGCTATTTGACTTTGACCTTAGAATCTCAATGCCTCAGTTTTCTTTTCTTTTTCTTTTTTATCTTTCTTTTCTTTTTTTTTACATATAGTTTGTTGATTACACCATTACAGTTGTCCCATTTCCCCCTTCACTCCCCTCCACCCTGCACACCCTCTCCCACCCACATTCCCCCCTTTAGTTCATGTCCATGTCATGCTTATAAGTTCTTTAGCTTCTACATTTCCCATACTATTCTTACTCTCCCTCTGTCTATTTTCTACCTACCATCTATGCTACTTATTCTTTGTACCTTTTCCCCCTCTCTCCTCCTCCTAGTTCCCTGTTGCTCCCCTCCATGTAATCTCCATTTCTGTGGTTCTGTTCCTGTTCTAGTTGTTTGCTTAGTTTCTTTTTCTTTTTGTTTTAGGTGTGGTTATTCATAATTGTGAGTTTGCTGTCATTTTACTGTACATGTTTTCTATCTTCTTTTTCTTAGATAAGTCTCTAACATTTCATATAATAAGGGCTTGGTGATGATGAACTCCTTCAACTTGACCTTATCTGAAAAGCATTTTACCTGCCCTTCCATTCTAAATGAAAGCTTTGCTGGATAGAACAATCTTGGATGGAGGTCCTTGCCTTTCATGACTTGGAATACTTCTTGCCAGGTTCTTCTTGCCTGTAAGGTCTTTTTTGAGAAATCAGCTGACAGTCTGATGGGAATTCCTTTGTAGGTAACTGTCTCCTTATCTCTTGCTGCTTCTAGGACTCTCTCCTTCATTTTTACCTTGGCTAATGTAATTATGATGGGCCTTGGTGTGTTCCTCCTTGGGTCCAAGTTCTTTGGGACTCTCTGAGCTTCCTGGACTTCCTGGAAGTCTGTTTCCTTTGCCAGATTGGGGAAGTTCTCCTTTATTATTTGTTCAAATAAGTTTTCCACTTGTTGCTCTTCCTCTTCCCCTTCTGGTACTCCTATAATTTGGATGTTGGAACATTTAAAGATGTCCTGGAGGTTCTTAAGCCTCTCCTCATTTTTTAAAAAATTCTTGTTTCCTCCTTCTTTTCTGTTTGGTTGTTTCTTTCTTCCTTCTGGTCTACTCCATTGATTTGAGTCCCAGTTTTCTTCCCATCCCTATTGGTTCCCTGTATATTTTCCTTTATTTCACTTAGCGTAGCCTTCATTTTTTCATCTAATTTGTGACCAAATTCAACCAATTCTGTGAGCATCCTGATCACCAGTGCTTTGAACTGTGCATCTGATAGGTTGGCTATCTCTTCATTGCTTAGTTGTATTATTTCTGGAGCTTTGATCTGCCCTTTCATTTGGGCCATTTTTTTGTCACACCTGTTACATATGAGGGGCGGAGCCTTAGGTGTTCACCAGGGAGGGGTAACACACATCACTACATTGTGACGCAGTATGTGGGGGCAGGGTCCGAGAGGGAATAATGGCACTTGCTCCACTCTCTGCTGGATTTCAGCCACTTCTACCACTTTCCCCAAGCAAACTGGGCCCTTCTGGTGCTGATTCCCGGGTGGGTGGGTTTGTGTACATCCTAGGACCCCATGGGTCTCTCCAACGAACTCTCCTGTGAGGCTGGGAGTCTCTCCTAGCACCTCAACCCCCACAGATGTTTTCAATTGGTGTTTTGAGGCTTTAATTCCCTGCACTGGCACCCTGGGTTGCGTGGTCTGTCTTGCTCCCCAGTTTTGCCTGGTTTATCTGCACATGAATATGGGACTGCCCAGTCAGCCAGTCGCCTTGTGTGCCAGGCCCTTCCACAATTCACGTACTCAGTGGGTCTGCCCACTGATGCCTGTGTGCAAGGGGTCCACCAGCCGCCACTTTGCCACGAGTTCTCTCCACCTGGCCGCCTGACTCCACCTCTTCTACTGGTCTGGATGAATGTTTCTTCTTTAACTCCTTGGTTGTCGGACTTCCATACAGTTCAATTTTCTGTCAGTACTGGTTATTTTTTTGTCTCTAAATTGTTGTTGTCCTTCTTTTGGTTGTGTGAGGAGGCACAATGTGTCTACCTACACGTCTATCTTGGCCAGAAGTCTCTTTTCATGGCTTTTTTAAAAACTGTTTTTGTCAGATATAAGTATTGCCACCCTGGCTTTTTTCCTGTCCATTTGCTTGGAACATTTTTTCCAGCCCTGGACTTTCAGGCTGTGTAGGTCTTGTTCTGAGGTGGGTCTCTTCTAGGCAGCATGTATGAAGGTCATGTTTTCTAATCCATTCAGCTTCCCTATGTCTTTTGATTGGAGCATTTAATTCATTTACATTTAAGATTATTAGATAGGTACTTATTCAGTGCCATTTTTCCCCTTTTGTACCTGTGTTCCTCTCTCTCACTCTTTTTCTTCATCTTAAAGCTGTCCCTTTATCATGTCTTGCAGTGCTGGTTTAGTGTAGGTGTATTCTTTTAGCCTTCTTTTGTCTGGAAAACTGCTTATTTGACCTTCCATTTTAATTGAGAGCCTTGTTGTATAGAGTAGTCTCGGTTGCAGGCCCTTAGTTTTCATTACTTAGAATATTTCTTGTCATTCTCTTCTGACTTATAATGTTTCTGTTGCGAAGTCAGCTGCTAGCCTTATCAGGACTCCCTTGTATGTTACCTCCTGTTGCTCCCTTGTTGCCTTTAAGGTTCTCTCTTTGTCTTTGAATTTTGCCATTTTAATTATGATGTGTCTTGAGGTGGGTCTCTTGGGTTCACTTGATTGGGACCCTCTGTGCTTCTTAGATTTGTGTGACTTTTTCTCTCATCAATGTTTGGGATGTTTTCTGTCATTAGTTTTTCATACAATTTTTCCACCCCTTGCTCGTCTTCTTCTCCTTCTGGTCTCCCTATTATACATATATTATTATATTTCATGTTGTACTCCAGCTCAAATATATGGAACACTTCAAGAATTTGCATGTCATCCTTGCACAGGGACCATGCTTATCTTCTCTCTATTATTTCAATTTTAGTATATGTGCTGCCAAAGCAAGCACCCATTATTGTTTTTGTTTTATCATTTCATTACTTTTATTTTCTTTAGAATAATTCCTTTTGTTTTTTCTTTAATGTTCAAATTTAACAATTAGTTTATTAAATTTTAATGTTTCTTCTTGTCTAAGGTAAGAATTTAAGGCTATAAATTTTTCCTTACGTATTATTTAAGCTATATCCCAGAAATTTTAATACAGATGTTTTCTTTCATTTCTAGATATATTCTAATTCCCCTTATCATATTATTTAAACTAATTAGTTAAGAATGTAATTTAAATTTTCTAAGAATGCTTCTAAAGTTTTTAAAGTTTTATTTTCCTTTCATTAGAGATATATATTAAAAGTCAGGTGATGCTGAAGGTCAACATTTATAAATTCTCCAGGTATATTTAAGAAATATATGTATGTACAAAGCTTTCCAATTATATTAATTAAATAAAACGTATTTTCTTCTAACTTGTAACCTAAGAATATTTATTGCTTTAAGTGATTAGAGGCCATGGCATCTATAATTTCTTTTCATAGATGATTTTTAAGCTTTGAAAAACTTAAATGCTATTGAAACTAATCCACTAGATGATAGTTATACCATACTGTTAACCTCTAGTGTTTTTTCTTATTGAATCAGACTTCTATTCATCAAATCAGTAAGATTTTCTCCCGAAAGATAAATTAGATATAGTAAAGATTTTTAGAGACAAAATAATTATAAAACAAACTATGAAAGTGTAATTTCCTATAGCTTATAAATGGATTTTAGAATCATTTTTGCTTTAACACCTTCAGTCTGATTTAAAACTTATTTCTTTTAATCTGGTGGATTTCTTTCTTAGTGCAATTCCTCTGCTTTAAAAGGAATTCTTGTTGCCAAGGAATGCTAATATTTCATTTAGAATGTTTATTTGACTCACATTGCATTTTAGTCTGAATCACTCAGAATTACATTATTCTTTAATTATTTGGTATTCATTGGTCTTATCAGCTTAAATAAATGTAAGTTATTTGAGATTTGGTGATGTCTTTTATGCATATTTTTATAACTGCTCCAACATTCAGTATGGTGTGGACAGGTAATGCAGACAGTGAAAAAAATTTTTTAACTGATAGTTTGCAAAGGTTATGCTTTTTTGCTATGTCTTTTTTTTTTCAATTTCATGAATTTCAGGGTCTCAAAAAATACCATCTACTTCAAAAGTGACAAGGAAGAATTTTTAAATTCATAAGTGTTTCTCAATGTCTATTGCTGAGACATTACATTTCTTTTGCTCTATGGTGGAATTTAAGAAAAAGATAGTATATCTTTTGATATACTAAAATAATAGTTAACATTTTTAAGCATTTTTAATTTACAAAAGATTTCTTCCTTTTTTATTTATGTAGTTGTGGCAAAATTCCATGACTATTAACCTTTGTGATATTTGAGCAATAATTTGGAGAGGATTAGGAGACTAGCTTAAGAGTAACATATATCACTAAGATTTCTTTGTGCTCCAAGTTGTTTGTTATGTGATGAATACAAGCACATAAAAGTCTGCCCAAACAAATGCATTTCATGGAACAAGTGTTAATAAAAATACAAAAACAAATAAAGGACAAAACTGAATTGATTATACTTGCTAGCTAAGAAAAAGCTGCATTTGGAAACATGATCTCACCCTTATATGAGTAGATCATTTACTTGTATATCATGTTGGGTAAATGAACAGGGTTTTGACTAGTTATAATAGAAGTGGGAAGGTTATGACTGGGTCTATCAGAAAAAAAAGAATTTCATTGCTCCCAGGCTAAAATAAGACGTTTTCATGTTCAGCATTCTGATTTATCCCAGAGCACAGCTTGTTTATTCTGCTCTTATATTCACTGATATGATTTTGACCACAAAGTTCTCAGGGTCTATGATTTTAAAGTATGAGTCCTTTCAATACCACATCTTTGATGCTGATATAATTAAACAGTGCAAACTTTATTATTGTGCTACCCTTAAAACTCATTAACCAGAGAAGCTTTGACAGGTTTACATGGTGTACATAAGTGCCTACATGATCTTGCCATTAGGCACAGTAACTTTATCAAATATTAAGGGACCCCTGAGTATGCCATTAAAGAACAGATATTAAGCAACGATGACCCACAAAATCAGATGCTTTTTGTTTCTTCATTTGTAAATGAGAAGAATTGATATATACAAATGATGTTTTTATCTGTTATTATTCTTTGATTTAACATAGCAATTTTAGATCTTCATGATGGTGGAGTTATAATAGTAAGTTGTTTGGAAAACTTTCTACAACTATGTCTGAATTCTGAATATGGTGTGCCCCATATTGGAGGTAACTTAAAGATCATTCATCGTTCCCCTGTTTCCTAGAGACAATCTGGAAATGGAGTGTTTCTAAAGGATCCATTCCAGGCTGAGCTTGAGCTGTAGTTCAGGGAGCCACAGAAGCTCCAGAATCACACTGAGAGACCCAATGTTTCCTGGGAAGGGTTTGTCAGTTCAAGCTGACACCTTGAGAGCATGTTTATAATATCCCTGTAATAGATCAGATTTAGGACATATATTTCAATTTCAAAATTTTATCAGACTTTATAAATGACTCTAGGTTGGAAATGTTATTTGGCTAGACATTGGTCAAGCTGTGTCAGTGGCATCCATTTTTAAAATCGCATCACCTTGAAATGCATCAAATTCAAGACTTGTGAGAAATAACTCTGGAGAGGAATTTAAAATTGAATCTCACTATGACATACACAGTTTGTAAAAGGAAGTCTCATGACTAACTTACTTTGTAATTATCTACTTTAAGTGGGTTTGGAAATGGCATTCAGATATGAAGACAGGGATTAAATCTTAAGAATGTATTATATAACTCAGAGGCTTTTTTCTTCTTTAAGTAAAAATATTGATTTGAATATCAGCACAAAGCAATCATATAAATGAAATTAAATGCTGTAATATAATATTTTGATTTCACACAAGAGGATTCTTCTAAATTTAATGATGTTTCACAGACCACTAAAAATATTTTCATAAGTGGATTCTTTTTAGTTAAGTGCAGTGTATCAACATTTGTACTAAGAAATATTTGGAAATTTTTCTGTGTATTATTTGAATGTAACTCTAGATTTCTCCACTGATTTTTTTAACTAAACCTTTTAAATGAAAACAAGAGAGGAACAGTACTTTAACCTACTGATATTTCTAGTGAATAGCAATTATTAGCATAATGAAGTATAATTTTTGTAGGAAATTAAATTATTATCTATTCTATCCAATTAAGAAATCCAAATTGTTTTTTTCAAATGGCATGATTTGAGACAAGAGAATTTGTCATTTTTGTAAGTGAAAATTTATGAGTTCGATTCAATAAGAATTTGGAAACTTCAGCTTAGAGTAAGAGATTTCTGATTTGAAAACATTCCAAGTTCAACTGTGCCTGACTTGCTTCCTTGGGGTGAGAAAGTTGTTGCTAGATGCATTCCTGAGGATGTAGGGTAGATGATATTCCCTCAGGACCTTCAAATCTTAAATTGAGAGTCCAAGTTGGGATGGGGGTGTGGCCAGGACTGTGTGTGTGGAGGGGGATGATTCTGAGTGCAGAAAAACTTCCACAGTGGCTACCAGTTCTGCTTAGTGACAAGATTTAGTTGTATCTCCCACCTTTAACTCAAAGTTCCTTGCCTCTCTATCATTGTGGGCTTAAGAATCAGGCTTGTTTTCTGGAGAGTGGATGGGAGAAATTCTCTCTTGTTCATGCAGTGGATGAGAGAGGAATAGGGAAAAATCCAGTGTCTTCTCCTGACCTAGTCTGGAGGAAGCTTCATTACCACCTCTAGAATATTTATAAGAGACTCCTAGGCACTGAGGAAAATTTATAATAACTAAATAATTTGGCAACTAAATAATTTAGCCTAGAGGTAAAGTTCTTCAGAGAAGGAACCAAAGGACATAGAGGGAAAAGATAGCATATGCCTCTTATAAACTAAGATCTGACTCTAAATTATAATTTAACTTTATGTAAGGAAGTAAGAGGAAAGAGAGATTTCAGAGAATCTGGGAGAACAATATGATTGTTTTAACTTTATGTGCCCTCCTCATTTTTGCTAACATTTCTCTTAAATTAAATGGAATAAAACATCTTTAAGTACTTTTTTAAATGATAGATCAAAAAGGGTTGCTAAGGTCTGGGCTTCATCAACTGGAGATCTAGGAAAGTCGGGTTTTTCTTTGTTTTTAAGTTTATATAAACAACTCTCCTTCATTTTTTGAGTTTGTACTATGCAAAGAAGTGCAAAACAAGAAAGTAGGAGTTCTTCCAGTAATTCTTCTATCTCAGTGGAAAATCGGAAGTTAGAAATTTATGAGGAGAAAAGGACAGGTTAAAGCTTTCTCCAATAATTTAGTTACTGCTTCTACAGACAGAGTTTTGAGAAGATATTTGGAAAAGGGAGTCTAGTAAAGGGCCAGTCTGAGAATTTTTCATAGTTCCAAAATAGGTAAAGCAGTTAATTGTCTTACCTATGTTAAAAACTGCATCTGTGAATAGTAGCAAACACGTGCAGAGCAGGCATTTCTGACTCAGTAGAAGGTATGCACTTGAGGTGGACCCCAGCTCAGCCAAAGTTCCTCTCTGTGTCTGCTCCCTATCCAGCGCTTACAGTTCCAGGGGAAATTCAACACCGCTAGAATTAATCCAGTTTCCTGTTGGGAAAAGTGATAAACTAGGTTGACTGGTAAAAATCAGAGTTCAGAAATTCTCAGGGAGCAGGGTTACTAGATATTTCCAAAAGCTAGGCTGTGGGATTGATTGTTTTGTAGAAATCTGAGCAGGTCAGGTCTGTTGCTGTAGCAGTGAAGCCAGGATTGCAGCCTAGCATGGTGAAGGGACACCTCTGAGCTACCAGAACACACAAACTGTCTTTCTGCCGCTCCTGACACATGACATCTTGGACTTGTTTCTAGATGGGAAAGTGGTCCAGGCTGAAGTATTTATGACAAAGAAGGTATCTCAGGAGAGTCTGCTGTGTTGGGACTATGATCTGTCCATCATCTGTGCCAGGGCATATGATGAGCAGACAGTTTACCTCTTGGGGCCAGATCTTCTGAAGGGTCTAAGGAAAGCCATGAACCCTTTCCCAAGAAAAGTGTACTTTTATTCAACCACTTAATAGGATTCACAGTTTCTTAGTCCATTTGGGGTGCTATAACAAAAATACCATAGACTAGAAGATTTATAACAACAGAAATTTATTTTTCACATTTCCGGGAGCTGAAAGTCTTGATATCAAGTTTCCAGCATGATAGCATTCTGCTGAGTCCTTTTCCTGTTCCCATCTGGTGCCTTTTTGCTGTGTCCTCACATGATGGAAGTGACAAGGGATCTCTGTGGAGTCTTTCCATTGACAACATTAATCCCATTCATGAGGGCTCAACCCTCATAATCCAATCATGTCCAAAGGTCCCACCTTCTAAGTCATTCTGAGGGGACATGAACATTCAGATGATAGCACACAAATTGCTTGATTCCTAACCATACTCTACCTTGTAATAACTGGAAGGTTCTGCAGAGATTGGTTACTGTATTTTGTGGTGTATAATGCATACTCTTTTTTGCCCACATTTTTGAGGGAAAAATGAGGATGTGTATTATATGTGGGTTGTACCTGAAATACTTTGTATCTATTCTTGTGTTTTATAATTATTTGTTACATAAAATTTCTTGTACCATAATATGTTCAAAAATAAATGCTAAAATTCCTTTATAATATAAAAAACAAGTATCTACCATAAATATAAATAACTAAATAACTGAATTAAGAAATTAAAGTGAGAAGTTTTTTTTTTCCTGCAAGTTTGGGCCAAAAACATGGGTGCGCATTATACATGGCAAAATATGGTAATCTGTTTCTATGGGAGAGGAGACAAAGAGTCCATGTGGACTGGCATGGAACAGTCCTGCAAAGAATATGAAAGGAAGTACAGAGGTAGAAGCAGAGGCAACAGACGCCCTTGTGTTTTTGAGTTGTAGACCAATAGAATAAAAACACTTTTGGGGAGCAGATACAAGACCAGGACTTGGAACCCAGATTACGCATTTTCCCCTCATCTCCTTGGATGGTTCCTGATTTCACAGAGCCCCATTCATAGGGCCCAAGGGTTATGATGAAAAATTGGCGGTACATACTCAGTCACCTTCCCATCAGTCATACCTGCCTAATCCACCAGGATACCCTTTACCACAGAGGACACGTAACTCTTCACCATCTTGACCAACTGGTGCACCAGGAAAACTGTCACAGAACTAAGATGTATAATACAGGACAAAACCTGATGGCTTTTTTTGGATTACACAGTAAAAATTATACAGTCTCAGACCCCCAACACTTGGTATAGGACACACCTGACTACAGTTTTTCTAAGGACATTATGAAAAGATGACTCTATCCTGAAGTTTCCTTCAATCTGGAAAAAAATTCAATCTGATTCTGTGTCTCCTATCATTCTGCCCTTAGAGAGAATCTGGTGATTTTAGAAGGAGAATCTGAGCATTGTCAGCCCAACCATGTTCACTGAGGACTGTTGTCTACAAGGAATAAACATTCTCCTTGACTGTCCCTCCAGAGGCAGGCTCTGTGGGGAGAGAAAAACAGGGGAGAAGTGAAGGGACAGGCTCACCCTGATGCCAACTGTTCTCAGTCCCAAACTTCCCTGGATGAACTCTTAGGTTCAGAAATAAGAACTCCATTTACCTGAGGATATGAGCCATTCTCCAGTTATGTCCTCACCTTCACCTGCCTATTCCATTGTCTTATTTCTCAATTGTGTAGAATTTTGGTAAACATCAGAGTGATGCCGATTATTTTACTGTCTCAAAAACCCCAACAGGCAGACTATGGAACTATAGAGAACAACACAGTTCATTCAGGGCTCAATCTCACCAATAGGTGAACTATAATTGAATTGTAGAATTACAGATCTTAGAGCTGGACAGGTCCTTCTAATAATATCTGTACAGAGTATTGTTATTTAAGGCTTAGGCCAACAATGGCACCTTTTTTTCTGAGCATAATAGATTGTTACCATACTCCTAAGACTCTAGCCACATTTTACCTTCCCCTTCCCAACAATGAGTACCAATCAGTTCTAGTGATACCAAACTGCAATTGGGGTCCTGCTGCCCTCCGCCACCCTCTAGGCAAAATTCTAGAGACAAAGGTTTGGTGATAAAGGAAAGGAGACTTCATTCAAAAGCTTCACAATTTTGGAATAACAGCTTTGCATGTGAATTAGTCACTTAGGTCTATTAATTAAAGCTAAACTCTTTAACACCTGAGTTCTATCATTCCCACTGTTAGTTTTTAGTTATTTCTATAGGGTTAGTTTACAAACTAAAACAACTTAAGATGTAAAAGCTACACAATTTTGGAAGAATGGCAGGCTTGTGCCTCACAGTTCATCCCCTCTAGAACACCCAAAGAAGAATAACCCTGCCTCTCTCTGCCAGGTCAGCCTGACCCTAGGCTGCCCCCCGGAGATCCTTCCCATCCAAAATACTGTCCTTTGGGAAACACAGGCAGCTGCAGCACAATCATCCAGGCATCCCCGGGAGAGAAGATGGGCCAAGAGCCAGAGAGAGGCCACCCTTGCCCTTCTAAGAGCCCTTGTTTTCTTTCTACTCTTCTTGCCCATAATTCCATGAGCTCTGGAAGCATTCAGCTTCTCAGTCAATCCCATCCTAGACTGTTTACCACTGCCTCAGCAAACTCTTCCTTCGGCCCCTCCTTACTTCTCTCCAATGATCTGATCAGAGCTCTCAGTAACACTGCACTAGTTACTTATTTTGAACTCAGAATGAAGACTCATAAATTTGATGAAAATTCAAATTACACATTTAAGTTGTCGACATATCAAACCTATTTATCTCATTAGTTTAGTGAACAAATTAGAATATTCTTGAGTAATTTCAGAGGTATCTGAAATACAATATTTCAAAAGAACAAATTTATTATTATTTCTTAGAGAAGCCTGCTGAAGGACACCTAACAGTGTTTTTTACTCTCTCCCCCCCCAAAATAATAGGTTCAGAGCAAAATAGAAAAGTTAGTAAATTATGCATGTATTTTTATCTTTATTTATTTTTATGCAATGTCATTCCAATCTCCCTAGAGTGCCAATGTTATTGTGGACCTGATTGCGGAAATACTAAGAAATTATTTTTTGGAATGCAAAACACATTAAAATTTTTTTTGAATTTTAAAGTTTATATAATTCTATATTTCTCTTCTTTTTTAAAAAATAAGTGGATTTCCTATTGTCATGGCTCAAAAATATTTTAATTACAAAAGCCATACATTGGGGGGAAAATGGCAGCTTTCATAAGAATTAATATATCCTTGAATCGTATACCTAATTAGGAACTTACAAAGGGTAATCTCACAGATCATCCTTAATTAGAGCACCAGTAGTTTTCTTGTCTGAAGACAAAAGATCACTGAGCTGAAAGAGGACAAGCTCTCACAATGAAGTCTCAAAGAGGTCTAGTTAGCAAATGTTTGAGATGAATGCTCCTATGTATTGTATGCTACACTGGTAATAGACATGGCATGTTAAAAAAACCTTCCTTTTAAGTGAAATGGGAAATACAAAATCTGTATTTTTCCAAACCTTTGGATTAGAATTTGACATAGCATGTTGCTTGTGCTATATAATGCTCTCATTGATCCTCTGTTCAGCTCTGCACACCCACTCTGGAGAATATGCGGGACAGAACTCAAGGGTTTGTCTCCCCACCATTCAAGACCCATTTCATCACTTACAGATGTTTTTCTCAAACACTGAGCATGACAGTGACCTTGTTAGGCTTCCAGCATTTCAAACACCACAGATTTTTCATTAGAATAAAATTCAGTTGTATTTTTTCCATAAGAACTAAAATAATTGAAAAGTATTGAGCAACTTATCTATATGCAACTGTATGGGTCCTACAGAGATTACTGTGTATCCTTGTCTTCCTTCTACACACAAGCACATATTGAGAGTCAAGAAAAGAGTGATTATGCTGGAGGAGATACGGAGTCAATCCAGTTACACATGGGCAGCTACATTGTGTTTGGGAAACTTCTCAGGCACTGGACTAGAGTTTTTATAGTCTCGAACTTGTCAGAGCTCTCAGTACTGTCTGCCCCATCAGCTCCCTGCCACCAGGACTTTGTCCCCTCTTGGGTGCCCCTCTATCAGCTCCTGGGAGCAGCTAGGCAGGGGAGTGTCTCCCAGTGACATTCTCTACAAGCAGTACTTTTTAAACAATTCTTTAGGGTGATTTGTTGAACATGATGGTTAAAAGACTATGACAAAGAAATAACTTCTGAGGAAGCACTGTGAAGTGAGATGGTAAGAAACACGGGGAAACTTTGCCAGCTTTCTGCCTTATGTCTGGCTGGCAGATGCGTTATGTCTTGTGTGTTAAAAGTTTACTTCCTCTGCCTGGGAATCTGGTAATATAGCCATTTTCCCTATATAATTTTCTTTTTTTACAAGATTTTTAAAAATTTTAATTGAATTTATTGAGGCATGTGTTTCATGTGTACAACTCAGTAAAACATCATCTACACACTACATCATGAATCTATCATCCCAAACAAAGTGTCTTTCCAGCCCCATTTTCTCCCTATTTGCCTACCTCTACCTGCTCCCCATGCCCTTTCCCTTTATCACTACACTGTTATCTGTGTGTATGTGATACACACATGCACATACACATGGGGTTTGTCTGGAAAATGTACAGCCTTGTTAGCATAACAAGAATGGTTTACGTGACATCTATGTAACCTGGCAGCCAAGGAGAGCAGACTGGAATGAGCACGAATGAACAATGACGACCTCAATGTACTAGTCAGTGGGGGTGGTAGACACTGGTGAGAGAGCACGTATACTGTGCAGCCATCACATTCAAAATGACTGAGTGAGTAGAACAACAAATCTTCATAAAATCTTGCATTAAGCTTGAACATTTCTCCATGGGAACTATTTGGAGGATTCAGAAGGCTTTTGGGTATGATGCAATGACTGCAGAGCATATAAAAATGTGGCACAAATGCTCCAACTATGATAAAGAATCTGTTAAAAGTGATTCACATTCTGGAAGACCTGCAACAAGCAGAACACCTGAGAATGTTGAATGTGTGTGGGCTGCAATCAACAAAAATTGGTGACTGACAGTGTGAGACCTTGAAGCTAATGGAGATTTCAAAAACTACTGTGTCTGAGAATTCAATGCAGGATCTTGGTATGAAACATGTGGCAGAATTCTGCTCTGGTAGCAGAAGCCATGGAATGTAGTTGCTAATGATTTGATTCAAACCTCTATCAATGATCCAGATTTCCTCAAGTTCATAACCAGAGATGAACATGAGTCTCATGTTCATGTAATCTTATATAATCATGAGTCTCATATAATCATGAATATGATTATAATCCAGAAATGAAGGCCCCATCATCCCAATGGAAATCACCTGGTTCTCCATGCCTGAAGGAGCTGCAAAATTGGAGCAAAATCAAGACCATGTTAACTGTGTTTTTCAATTGGGAAAACGTCCATCACAGGATGCCCCTCCAGACCAAGCAACTAATAAGGAGTATTACCTCAACATTCTTCATCAATTGAGAGATGCAATATGACCAAAACAGCAGTAGCTATGGGCAACTGCTGGTTGGCAGCTTCATCATGAAAATGCGCCTGCTCATGCATCATGTCTGTGTGGAGTTTTTTGGTGAAACATCAAATCACCCAGGTGACTCAGCCCCCCTACAGCCCAGATTTGGTGCCCTGTGTTTTCTGGCTTTTCACAAAACAAAATCGCCTTTGAAAGGGATGAGATTTCAGACCCTTGAGGAGATTCAGTAAAATAGTAGGGGGCAGCTAATGGCTATTCCAGCAAAGGATTTTTCAGTGTTTTGAACAGTGGAAGAGATGCTGGGAGAACTGTGTGAAGTCCTAAGGTACCTACTTTAAAAAAAACTGAGGTGTCATTATCCTAGTTACAATGTTTCTTGTATCTTGTATCTTTTTCAATAAATATCTCTATTTTTCATATTACATGGCTGGATACTTTCCAGACAGGCCATAATTTGTTTATCCACCCAACTGTTTTTGAACAGTTCTGGGCTGTTATGAATAAGCTGCTGAACATTCAAGAACAAATCTTTGTTGGAATATACATTTTCATTTCTTTGGGTAAATATTTAGGAATCAAATTACTGAGTCATGATAAATGTATATTAACCTTTCTAAGAAACTGCCAAGCTGTTTTCAAAAGCATTGGTACTGACACCTGCAAAGGGGTTCTTGCCCCTTCCCTATAGAAATCAAGAGAGGAGGCAAAACATGCAAAAGAGAGGTTCATTGTGAATGAAATGGAGGGAAAGGATAAAGGGAGGGAGCTTGACACACTAATGAAGAATCAGACCTCCTGAACTGCTGCAGGGTCTGGCTTATATAGGGCTTGGTTCTTCATGCAGGCACAGAATAAATTTCTTTGCTTTCCAGATTCCCAGAGGAATTCCTCTTTAAAGAGGCTCAGCCTGTTTCAGTACCATTCTGTTGTCCTAAAAGATATGTATAAAGAGTTCTAGTGGCTCCACATCCTTGTCAACACTTATTGGAGGGTCAATATTTTTCATTTTAGCCATTTTAGTGGGTGGGTATCTATTTGTGACTTTAATTTTTTAAAATTTGTTACAGGTTCTGTATTGTAATTTATTTTTTTCTCCCTTTTTTAAATTTTTTAATTGTTTTTCAATTACAGTTGTCCCCATTTTCCCCCATTGCTCTCCCCTGCTTTACCCACTCCCACCTTCCATATTCAATCCTCCCCCATTGTCTTTGTCCATGGGTCCTTTACACATGTTCCTTGATGCCTCTTCCCCCATTTCCTCCCATTATCCCCTCCCACCTCCCCTCTGGTTACTGTCACTTTGTTCTTTATTTCAATGTTTCTGGTTATATTTTTCTTGCTTGTTTGTTTGGTTGATTAAGTTCCACTTATAGGTGAGATCATATGGTATTTCTCTTTCACTTCCTGGTTTACTTCACTTAGTATAATGCTCTCCAGTTCCATCCATGCTGTTGCAAAGGGTAGGAGCTCCTTCTTTCTTTCTGCTGTGTAGTATTCCATTGTATAAATGTACCACAGTTTTTTGATCTGCTCATTTACTGATGGGTACTTAGGCTTGATTATCCTGATAACTAATGAATGACATTGAGCAATCTTTAAATTAGCTTACTGGCACACCATTATATTTTCTTTTTTTAAAAAAATTGTACTTATTGATTTGAGAGAGAGAGAGATCTATTTGTTGTTCCACTTATTTATGCATTCATTGGTTGATTCTTGTTTGTGCCCTGGCTGGGAATTGAACCCACAACCTTAGCATATCGGAAGACTCTGGCTGTCTGGCCAGAGCCCATTATATATTTTTTTTGTGATGAAACTAGTTAAATGTTTGCCCATTTTAATTAGTTTTTTTTGTTTTGTTTTCTTTTTTTAATTATCAGAATTTTTAATATATTCTGGATACAGATTTTTTTGTGAGATTAATGTGCTATGGCTATGGTCTTGCGTTTGTGGCTTCCCTTTTCATTTTTTAACAATATGTTTTAAAAAGCAGACTTTTTTATTTAGACAAAGTCCAGTGTATCAGTTTTTTATTTCATGATTTATGCTTTTTGTATTTTATCTACAGTCTTTCCCTACCCTCACTTCACAAGCATATCTTATGATGTTTTTCTTCTGAAAGTTTAATAATTTCAATTTTAGTCTATAGTTAATTCAAATTAATGTTTATATTTGGTATAAGATAAAGGTCAAGATTCATTTTAATTTAATTTATTTTTTGTGTAGATATACAATTGACCCATCTTCATTTATTGAAAATACTTTTCTTTCACCATAGAATTATCTTGGTACTTGTTGAAGATCTATTGCCCACAGAAGTGTAGATCTACTTCCATTCTCTATTTTTTCCATTAATCTTCACATCTATCCTAATACTGCAGTGTCTTGATTATTGTAGCTTTATAGTAACTCTTGAAAATAGGGAGTGTATGTCTTAAAACTTTGTTCTTTTCACATTTGTTTTGCTCTTTCCAGGCCTTTTGCACTTCTATATACAGTTTAGAGTTAGCTTTTCAATTTCTATGATAAATAAAGCCTGCTGAGATTTTGATGGAGATTTCATTGGATCCATAAGTCAGTGCTATCCACCAAAATATAATGTGAGCCATAGGTAATTTTACTTGTAGGGTTTTTTTTAATAGATTTACTAGCTGATAAAATTGTAGAATGAGAAAAATGAAGAGTATTTGGACAGGCAACATGGCTTGTTAAAATGAGTCTGGATTTGCTGATAAAATGTCTAAGTATTGAATCCTGGCTCAATTCTGAGACATTTGGCAAGTTATTTAATCAGTCTGGTTTTTGGTATATTTATCTGCAAAATGGGAGTGATAATGCAGCTTGTTTTTTGAGTGAGATAATGTATCATGAAGTAAATCATTAAAATTAATGGCAGGGGAGAAGATCCTAATTAACTGGAATCTTTCCCATTTCATTCTTTGTGTGAAAATAAATAACTTGTGAGGATGGCTCTCACTTAGTGTGTATCCAGTGTGCAGTGAGCAGAAGTGTTAGGTTTATAGTATTTTATTATTAGTATATAAACTGATGACTAAGTGCTCAAATAAATTATTTTTTTTCTAATAGCTTAAACCACCTCTGACAGGTAGCAAAAGGGTGATCAAAATGCTGGCCTAGTAGAGAGGACTTCATGAGAGAGATGATGGGACAGTCACCTGTGAGTGGGCCTCCATGGATCTCTACCAAATGCAGCATGAAAGCCTTGGCCAACACAGTTCAAGACTGTATTGTACATATCAAGACAAGCTCCACCATAAGCCTGCTGAGGGGCTGTCCTGCCATCTGCTTCTGGCTTGCTGAGTGCAGAGCATTCCAGTTGCTTCCAGCAGTTTCAAGTGATGCCATTATCCTCAGCTAAACTGTTATTGCTTTTATCTTCTCATTCCTTTCTGTTGGGCTCAGAATAAGGGAGAGTGAGAGAGTGGATGATAAACACCATTTATCTTAGTGCTCTGCCTCTGTCTGGTCAACTGTCAGCTTCTTTTGGGCTAGCTTCCAGGTAAAACAATGCTCTAATAGAGAACCATAAAGTTGATAAGAGTTTCTGAAAACCATGAAAAATATCATCAATCATTTGGTTAGTACCAATGATGTCAGCAAAGCATTTGACAGTGTTTCCTGTAATGTAAATGCAGATAAAATAGAATCACAGAGTAATGAAATTGAAAGAAATAATTCCCAGTGGGTAATATTTGCATAAACAGAGTTGATATTTTCTTTTTGGCAGGAACTCTCAAAATCTCTCATATACTAACATATTGTAAACATCCAAGAACAGCATTTCACAAACTTATAGCATTAATATATTTTTTTCTCCTTCCACTGGTTTAATGTTTTCTAGAATCCATTTTGGGAATTCTTAGAATCCATTAGGATTCCATGTTCCATAGAATTCCATGTATAGGATTCTAGACTCCTATATAAAAATATCTTTTGTGTTTGATTCTTTTGTGTTTGAATGTTATCACTGTTTAAACAGAAAGTGATAAGAGATTTCTTATCTTTTAAGACAACTCATTTAATTCAAGGTCAGCATTCATTTTTATAAGTTTTTAACTTACATACTTGATACATACGACCTAAAAATCATGTAGTCTGATAGATTTATTCCAGCTGTCTAATTGTATTGGTTAATGAGTCAACATCAGCCTCAGCCTTCAGGGGGATGTGACACCTCACCAGTGGGATTAGATTTAGTCTTGTCATATTTAGTATGTTTTATCAATAACTTAGAGCTGAGGTTGGCAAATTTTGTCTTTACAGGGCCAAAGAGTAAATATTTTAAGCTTTGGATCATATGGTCTCTGTTGCAACCACTCAACTCTGCCACTGCTTTGCTAACGCAGCCATAGACAATATGCAGACAAACGAGCATGGCCGTGCTCCAGTGAAACTATTTACAAATCGGGCAGCAGGCCAGCCTTGGCCCTGGCTGGAGTTTGCCAACTCATGACTTCAATGAAGACAACATGGTTATCAGATGTGCAGATAACAGAATACTGTGGGGGATACATACTACTTTGATCTAGCATAGTGCCGGATCTAGCACAGTGTCATTCCAACCACATGTTGAGTTTCCAAATTACCTTCAAAGGGTGAAAAATGGGCAAGCTGCCTCCCCAAGATTTAAATTTTAAAAGATATATGCCTACTGCCCTCACCCCCAGCAAATAGATTGGAACATATAAAATGTGAAAAAAATTGTTATGAGAAAGGAATAACCAGGACAATAAAAGAGGTCCTGAGTGAGCAACTAGGTCTGTTCAGAGTCAGTCAGAAACTCTGGACAGAGTTTCTAAAAAACTCTGGCCAGTGTCTCTAAAAAAATTGTTAACCTGATAAATGTAGAATGTATTGGACAAACCGAGAGGAGGTTTACCACTGGGGTAAAGTTTGAGGTCTATACAATGGGAGCGAGAAGAATATTGAAAACCCAAGAAAACCAAAACAAGTTTTCAGGGGCCATGGATAGGACACTACATGACTCAGCTGTGATTTTTGCATGCCCTGTCATGGTGATGTACACGCTAAATATTTGTAACCAAAATTGTGATTTGGTAATTTGTGAGGACAGGCTGTGTAGTGTGGGCAAGGATGATTTAGTGAAAACGATAAAGATCTTTACCTTTTGTAGTGACAAGTCAATAGATAATACTTAAAACTACAAAGTGAAATGGTATAAATGTGTTTAGCAGAGGAAGGCATACACTAAAAGAGTCAGTTGAAACTGTCACCCCAGGGAGGCAGGAAATGGAGAAAAGGGGGCATGATATTGCTGCTTGTTTCTAAAAAGGCTTTCACAAAACAACATGCCTCTTTATGCTGTTGTGTAACTTTTTAAAAAAAGATTTTATTTATTTATTTTTAGAGAAAGGGGAAGGGAAGGAGAAACAGAAGGAGAGAAACATCGATGTGTGGTTGCTTCTTGTGTGCCCCCCACCAGGGAGCTGGCTTGCAACCTAGGCATGTGCCCTGACTGGGAATTGAACTGGCAACCTTTTGCTTCACAGTCCAGCACTCAATCCACTGAGCCATACCAGCCAGGCTGTAACTTTGATTTAAAAAACTAAATTAGAAAAGATATGGCTTGAATCAGTTGATCTCATATTTAACTTCACTATCCTCATTTTTTTTTTCTCAGTGTTGCTCCTACAAGGTATGGTCAAGATTTAGGCAGCACTGAAGAGATGACTCAGTAGGATACAAGTGTTCATGATCCCTGACACATTTAGACTATTATGCCCACTAGGTTCATTTATTTTTGATGATACTGCTATTACAAAAATAGTACAATGCACATATCATTATAGAACAATCTAAAAGCAGAGATAAGAAAGAGGAAGAAAAACAAACCATTATAAGCCTCTGAGAAATGCTTTTAATATTTCAGTGAAATCCCTTCCAGATATTTTTCAAAAATGGAATCATACAAGTTGTATCTTACTTCATTCTTTTATATTCAGCAAAAAGTCTTGAATAAATTTTATATCAATATATATGTCATAAATAATTCAACCTAACTTTAAATATTTAATTTACTCTAGGTGGGGTTTTTTTTTGTTTGTTATAATCATTATTGCATTAATCATATAGTGAGCTAAATTTTTGTATATCCTTAATTATTTGCTTGGGACAGTTTTCTAGAAAGTAAATTGTTCACTCAGAATGGACATGTTTAGGCTAAAATGCTAAATGGGCATAATCATGAAATAATATTCAGAAAAATGGATACAACTTACATGTCCCATTAATGAAACTATAAAATTAATACCATGAAAATGTTACTAAGTTCAAAAATAGAACATTGCAGACACTCCAAAGCATGCCCCAAACTAGCCTCCTAGCCTTCCCTAAACACACCTCTTCTCTTTCTCAAGAGGTAAACACCATCATGAATTTTCAAATAATGACTAACTGGAATACCCATTTGAAGGGACAGGAGCTCTCTTCATACAGGTAAACTACTTCTACAAAGAAAGTGTATGAATTCCTTCTATCTGGTTCTAGATAACAGAGTAAGTTACTATGGAAACTACACTCAGGTTCCAATTAAATATGAAAATATTTGTAACAATTCAAGTGATCTAAACAAGAACTGTACTTCATTGGGGGCCAGTAGTCCCCAGGTCTGGAAGTATTTGTGCAGAGGGCAGTGGATGACTGGAGGGTAGAAACTCCAGACCACGCTCCTCCTTTGGAGAAAGTTGGATTGGATGATTATTAAGGCCCCTTTCAACTTCAAAATTCTCCTCTGTGACCTGCTCAGGTACTGAAGGTGACCTGAATGACCTGATAACAAGATGTGCACAGAACACCTATTATCCAAAGGACTGGTGAGCAGCTGTTCTCAATTTCCACTGTTGACAGACCGAAAGGAAATGGCCTTTGGTCATTCCAGCAGTGGAAATGTCAGAGGAGAGGAAATGTGAATCCAGAGTCTGACGCAGTAGAAAAATTGCTGGAGATTTTTAAACGATCGATGCTTGCCTTTCTTTTTTGACCTAGGTGCACAATGCCATTCAACATGGAGAAGCTAGGTACCACTGACTTGAGGCTGCCATTTGTGACAACACAGGTGGAATTTGAGTACATCATGCTAAGCGAGGTAAGTCCGGAAGAGGAAGACAAGTATTGCACTGCATCACTTATATGGGGAATCTAAACAAGTGATGGTATTTAATGATACAAATTTGGAACATGTAGTAAATAAGCTATAGAGATCTAATGTACAGTATAACAAATATAATGAATATTGTACTATAATGATGTAATGTGATACCTATTGCTTCAATGGCAATCATATCACAATATATAACTGAATCAAAATAATATGCTGTACACTTTATATTTATAAAATGTAACATGTCACATTTATCAATAAAATAAATAAAATAATAAATACTAACAATTATTTATATTATTAATACAAAATAAATAAAATAATAAAAATAATAAAATAAAAAATGAATTAAAAGAAAAAGAGTGATGCTTGTCTTCCCCTAATGACGTATGCATACCTTTCCACTCAACATGTGGAGGCTGGGCACCATCAACTTCCACAATAAGTTTTTGTAATATTAAGAGCTAATGCCCATGTCAACTTCTAACAACTTGGTGTGGACCAAGACTCCTGCCATTGAAAATGGCCTTGTACCCTCATTGAATAAGATTGATTATTTAGATGAAATGTCCCTTCATTTAGAGACCTTTGTGTCTTTTACAAATTAAGAGAGTCCAGAAAAGTTAAATGCTTTGCCTAAAGTCCCACGTTCAGTAAATTACTAGTAATGCCATACCCTTATTAGCCTGTCATACAGCTTCTGACTCCCCATTTAGGGCTATTGACTAATCTGCTGAGAATTCACAGATTTTGGACAGGTAATTGTTACTGAAAGCAAATTGCAAGTCCTATGCTTTTAATAAAATCTTAAGACAATCATTTTAATTGCTTTTAAAATTTTCTTATGGAGCCTTCTATTTACATTTTTACTATGTTGGAACATTTGTGAATACCTTGTTTTTAAGTAAATTATTTAAAAATTAATTTTTAATTAATTAAAAAGTAATTTTTTTAAAGACTTTATTTACTTATTTTTAGAGGGAAGGGAAGTGGGAGAGAAAGAGAGGGAGAGAAACATCAATGTGTGGTTGACTCCCATGTACCCCCGACCAGGGACCTGGCCTGTAACCCAGGCATGTGCCCTGACTGGGAATTGAACCAGTTACCCTTTGGTTTGCAGGCTGGTGCTCAATCCACTGAGTCACACCAGCCCGGGCACATTTGTGAATATCTTGAATGGGCTAAAAGTGAGAACTCAGAATGAAAATTTTTGTAAATCAGGATTATAGAATGTGAAGCTAGGAGAGATCTTAGACGTCTAATTATAACCTTCTTCCATGGATGAAAAAACAAAGATTAATTATTGATTTATTTCTTTGAGCAAGTTAGTGAACTTCCTACTACCAGCACCAAATTTCATGCCTTCATTCATTCAACACCATAAACTGAGCACAACCATGTGACCCAAACTGGCAAAAGTGATTTTGAGGACACTCGAGTTTTCCTTGATTTCTGCTTTTCAAAACCAGGAGCAGAGAAACCAGGTGAGACCACTGGGACTCCTGACCTACAAACTATGAGATAACATATATGTGTTATGTAAGTTTGTGGCCATTTGTGATAATACTAATAGAAGACTCATACAAAATGCACACAAATATAACTCTTTTTTCTACCATGTAAATATACTAAAAGAAAACTGGTGAGGAAAGAGAAGCTAAGAATATTACTGTTTTTCTCAGAGCACATATACATAGGCAAACTGAGTAGCAACTTTTCTGGTGGGACTAGAGAAATCAAGAACTTTCTGTCAATCACAGCACTGGATTGTACTGCTAGGCATTAGGCAGTTTGTCCCAAGCTGTTATCCCAGGCTGTGGGAAACTGTTTCAGGACTTAATTAGCATGGTGTCATCTTAACGCTCTGAAAACTAATTTGTATTTTATGAGGCTAAACAGGTTTAGATTTCCTATACACACACATGCCCACAAACACTTCCAAGAAGAATAAATAGTTAACGGTGTCAGGATTTTGGTAAACTCTTCATGTCTAATGTTGGTTGGTGGGTCAAATATAAAATCTAGGTACATTCACAAACTGGGTTGTCTAGTGTGTGACAGAGAGGAGGTGGTGTAGTATGTACCAACTCTGTGACCCAGAACAACTTACCTAAGTTTACTGTGTTTCAGTTTCCTCCCTTGAAAAATGGGAATCAAAGTACTCCCTACCTAAGGGGCATTATGGAAAACAGATGTGTTAATATACACACAGTTCTTAGAAGAGTGCCTGGCACATGGTAAATGTGGTAAATGCTGTGTACCAAGTAGCTACTGTTTAATTTAATTTCTTAAAGGTATGGGAGTGCAAATATAAAGAGTTGGTCTTTGCTCTGGCCAGGTGGCTCAGTTGATTGGAGCATTGCCCATGCACCAAAAGGTTGAAGGCTCAATTCTCAGTTAGGGCCTAGGTCAAGTTCCCATTCTGGATGCATGGGAGAGGCTACTAATCAGTGCTTCTCTCTTACATCGATGTTTTTCTCTCTGTTTCTCCCTCTCTCTCTCTCTCTCTCTCTGTCTCCCTTCTCTCTCCAATCAATGAAAACATATCTTCAGGTGAAGATTTTAAAAAAAGAGAAAGAGAGTTGGTCTCTGTGCTGGGATATGGGCCAGAAGCTCAGGGAAGTTTTCTCAGAGGAAGTGGCATTTTAGCTGAATGTTCACGAAGGTAGGATTCTCTGAGAGAGAGATCTGGTCAGGTGAGAAGGGCAGTCACTCAGCATAGCAGACAGATCCCTTATCTTCTTAGAATCTGGCAGAGAGTCCCCAAATTCTGATTTCCCTTCACTTTGAGCAAGGATTTAACAATAAAGCATGCTTTCTCAATAACCTACATTGGGCAACCAATTCTAATTTTGACTCATTATGGCATATTAATATTCATTTACAATCTTAGAGCATTAGGAGATGATTTAGCACTTTCAGCAGCTTTTTTAGCAAATTTTATTAGTCTAGGTAATTGCTGGCACCTGCTTCAACAGTCAAATTTATATTTTCTTTATAGATTCTGAGCAAAATCTTAACAGTACATATATTTTAAGAAGCAAACAGCAGAATTTGGTTATATGTCTTCTGTGCTATAGAAGGCATCTTGGGCATGTGTGTGGGAATGTGGTTATTAATGCCCAAAATGTGTTATTTCCTCTCCCACCTCATCCTGCTCAGTATCATGGATCTGGGTGGCTGGCCAATGTTTGATTTCTCTTGTTCTTCTCTACACTGTGTCAGACTGTGTCATTATTTAATTCCTAATTAATCAAAGCTTTTTGTTTTGTTTGTTTGGAGCATTTTCCCTCATGCATAGCATCTTATATGTCTTAATGACTAATTTATTTTTCATAGTCCATGTTCTCTTTAGAAACTTAAAATCATATTTAACAGCTTTAGCTGAGAATCTGTTGACACAGATGGTCTGAAAGTGAATTATACTTCAACTTCTTAATCCTCAATAATCATATATTAATAATAAAGATAAATGAAATTATGGTGGTGAACTTTGAGAGGCTAGTGGATGTTAATATTTTTAAACAAATACATGTTATAAACATATATATATCAACACAAGTGCCCTTACTCCAGAACTTGCACTGGAGATGTTTGAATGCCTTTGTTTTTTTGTAATGCTAAGGTATTCTAAAAAAGAATGACCTTTTTTTACTGACTGAAACTAATGCTGTCAAATTATTATACTGATGACCTTAATTCAAAGCTTTAAAATGATTTCTAAATCAAGTGTTAGCCCCAAAATACTAAGCACACACTAAGGAGCTGTGTTAAAAATACTGTGAGCAGCTCAGAAAGCAGTGTTTTTCATTTTCCCTTCATTGAAATGTGCTAAAGTGGATGGCATGGAACTGGACTCAGTCACAGATTTTGGAAACACAGGGAAAAACAGCACTACCATTAAAACCATGTGTGGGAAGCTGCAATTCATTGTTGCATCTTTAAAAGACATTTCAGCTCTGCTGAGTGGAGCATGGTCCTGTAAACCAAAAAGAAAGAAAGAAAGAAAAAATCACTGCAGCTTCAATTCAATTCCTGGCCAGTGCACAGTCTAGGTGGCAGGTTTGATCTGCTATTGGGACATGTACTGGAGGCAAATGATCGATGTTTCTCTCACATAGATGTTTTTCTCTTTCTCTCTCTCCACCCCCCACACACTCTTCTCCTCCCTCTAAAAATCAATAAACATATCCCAGTGTGAGGATTAAAAAAAATTTCAATCAGTTACCGGTTTGGTTGATTTTGGATTTTTCTTTTTTAGTTTCTAAAGCTGCTCGAAATATACTTTACCACCGAAAGATCTGGGATTTCTAATTCTCATTTTATTTCTGTACCAAAATTCTTATTACACTTTCTCTCTTAATGTGGTTGCTGTGGACATAATGAGCATGTTTCAATCCATATGGCTTCTCATTTTATACTTTTAATGTACAGTCATAATGTTGGAAAGAGCAAAACTGTCAGGTAAACCTGAAAAAGTACAAAAGCTATTTCTTCCTTCCTTCCACCCTTTCTTCCATCTTTCCTTTCCAAATTCTTTAACTGCATTTCATGAA
Organism: Phyllostomus hastatus; assembly: GCF_019186645.2. NCBI lineage: Eukaryota > Metazoa > Chordata > Mammalia > Chiroptera > Phyllostomidae > Phyllostomus > Phyllostomus hastatus. The sequence continues at coordinate 4,137,934 of NW_025334017.1, read as the reverse complement.
CATCAGTATTTTGATATTGAAGTTAAAGGGAAAGTGGTTATATATTTATGATTGCTCCTGAAATCATTTTTATACTTAAAATATCTTTACCTTAATCATTTTTCCCCCAAAGAGTACCTTTTTTTCTTGCCACTCATGCAAATGAGAATGAATCACTCTGATTGGAAAAATATAAACTGTCTTCTATCAGACCTGACATTCAAAGATATACCATTCATCTCTGATTTTTTTTTAAGTTGCACTTGCTTTTCCAAACATCTTGTCATCAGGTCATGGCTTCAGTGTGGTCACTCATTGTCAGTTATTCACAATCAACCTTTAGCAGTGGGGCCACATGTCCTGACCGAGAGGCAGGCTCATTCCAGTCCAGTTCATCATCAAAACCCAGCTCAAATGCAGCTGTCAGGGCTGCTTATCTCATTCCCCAAATGCTTGTAAACTAGAAATGTCAGGTTCAGCGCTCTTTGAAGATCACATACTAACTGCATGCTGCTCACAGCCAAACACATAGGGAAGTTGTCAGAGCTGCTTTGCTTGTTCCAGAGGTAAGGCAAATAAAGTAGTTGCCAAACTAGCAGTAATTCCACTGTGGCTTCAATGAAGCCAAATTCTAAATGCTTTAAAGTTGAAGGTTTGACTTTGCCAAGGAGAAGGAAGTGATGCGTGTGGGCAGATACACAGTGCAGGAATCTGAGTCCCCTGACTACTCTGGCTTGCATTTCCCTGTGGAGAGAATTCAGCCTCTTCCCTGAAGTTCACAATCTAGTGTGCAGAGGACCAGGAAAGAAATGATTGGGTTGGGAAAACCTTTCTTCTTACCTAGAAAGAGTTGCCTGGGGCCTCAAACAAAGCTTTCTCCTTCTCCCCCAGGGCTGACCTTAAATGTACATATGATTTGATACTAAAAACTAGAAAAAGCAGATGGAGGTAGAAATTCAAATTATACCTGAACCATTATGCCCACCATTCAACTGCATTAAAAAGTGAACACCCTTGCAAAAGTTAAGATGTGTATGTGTGTGTATTAATGTTACTTAATTTACTCTTGCCTTCCTGATACCATGCATAGAGGGATTTCTTATTTACATATTTTTTTATGGCAGCAGAAGAAAGGAAGAAGGAAAAATTGTTTGGAGGCACTTTACAGAGAGAGTATTTTCTAAGGCCCAATATTCTATGCAGCAGATGGGCTAATGTAGTGCTGAGTTCTGAGCAAATCTCCCCTCTATTACCCCTTTTGGCAACTGAATGAATTAGACTCACAGCTTGACAGTGGCAGGACTCACAGTGTGGAAGTTAAAGTCAAGTTAACTAGAAGTGTCCAGGTGAGCTGTCATGCCCATCTATGATGTATAGAGTATATTTTAAATACAATGTATATCATTATTATAAATGTTTCTGCCAATTCATGAATAGGTTAAAGATTGGCCTCCTCCAGGGAGCCATAATCATTGCTGCTTCCTTCCCAGCAAGCCCCAGTGTATTTGATCCCTCCTTCCAATATTTTGCATTTCCCTTTCTGTACTTGTTGTCTGGGCTTGAGATTTTCGTGTGCTTCCTTAAGACTCTAGTATTTGACTAGATCAGAACTTCTTGAAAAACAGGTCAGTTTCCACTTTCTTTGGTTTATATGAAGTGTTGTGTGCTAATTCTCCTTTTTAAGAATCTTAAGTTTTTAAAAAGAGCCCCAATTTTTGCCTTTTTCCTGAAAAAGATTGCTTATTTTCTTGATGAGGATAAGTTGATTTTTCTCTTACTCCCAAGTAAAAGATAACAGCACTGTTCTAAATAATGCAATATTTTATTCTCTTGGACCCAAGACCAAAGCTTTGGGAAAAAACCCCACTGTAATCGCCAACTTGATGTGGACAGCATAGAGATGATTGCAGTGCATTTAATTTATAGTAAGGAGGAGAAGTTGGCTTGGTGATTCAGTAAAATGAGAATCTAAAAAAGTTAAGCATTTCAGAGATTAACATCCCTAAACCCTGGATTTGACAAAACTAGTTGGCAAAAATTGAAATGAGTTAGTTATAGAGTTCCTATCAGGAAAAAAAAAAGCATTATGTCTTATAGGTTGTCTTTTTTTATTTTTTAAGATTTAGTTTCCTTTATAGCAGTTTTAGGATCCCAGCAAAAGTGAGAGGGAGATACAGAGATTTCCATATGCTGTCTGCCCTTCCCCCACCACATGCATTCATTACCTTGGAGCATTTTTTTGTCTTTCATATTTTGGGTGCTGTCTGAAACAAGCTAGACTCCACTTTGTAAAAGTGGGGAAAAGAACCTAACAACCCTACAAATGTCAATACCTTCAAATATTCAAGATCGTATTGAGTGTGGTTAAGGAGAGAGGGTACTGTAGTATACATTGAAATCAGGCCAATGTCTTTATTTATAATCTGTTTGCTAAAATAACATTCTTTACTAGTGCTAGAATTTCACTGAGTGTTTTATGTGGGAAAGTGATATTTGTAGTTATCTTTTGATTTAATTGCTTCTTCATGCTTTTTTTCCATGGGGGTGGTTTATATTTCTTATATTTTAAGAAATTAGGAGGCTTCATTGAAAATTGCATTTCTAGAGAAAGCAACTTATTAACCCATTAAACTTAAATCTTTGAAAATAAACTGTTAGATTTCTTTATAATAAAATATAGAAGCAGCTTTCCAAATACCTACAAAATGTAAATTAGGATCAAAGGTGGCTTTTAGTTAAGTGTGAGACAAACATACCGATGGAAAGTGGCCCAGTGTATATAGAACAATAGAACTGTGAGCCACACCTCTGCAGCAATTGGCCCTGTGAAGTCAAGACTTGGTCAGTGACTGTCAGCTTATCTATTTTTTTTTTTTTTTGCTGCTCCATGCCTGTTTTCAATTCAGGGCTAACCAGAGAAAGACAGATAAGTTCCCCAAACCAATCACATAAGATATCTTGCTCTAGTTACCCCCCTCCAGCTCCTCTAGGCATTCCTAGAGCCTCTCCTTTTTCCACCATAAAGCTTTCCCACTCTCCTGCCTGCCTTGAGTTTCTGCCAAATGCAAGTAATGGTGGTGGCTGACTCCCTCCTTATAGTAGACTCTGAATAAATAGCCTTCGTTTGCTCTCATTTGGGTAGTCTTTGTTTATTTCCCAAGTGGAAAGTATGTAGTACTACTCCAAGTTCTTGAAAGTAAACTGAAAACATTCGCAGTGATCTTGGAAAACGTAGTCACGTGCTCTATTATCCATTAAAACACTAAAAGCTTATCAGGCTAATTACATGACATTTGCCTATAGTCGATCAACTAACAAGTATTTATTGAGACTTGAGACTCTGTTCTGCGTTCAGTGGTATGGAAATTATTGAAGTTGTGTTTGAGCGAGTTGGAATTAAAACCCTATTGACAATCAGTGCTGGGTGGAATACCTGCTGTAGTCAAGACTCAGGGGTCAGACATTCCCAGAATCAACTTATTTTGTTATTTACTAGCTCTTTGATCTTGGGCAAGTAACTTTGTTTTCCAATCTCAGAATATTCGTCTTCATAGTGGGGAATAAAGAGATCTACCTTATAGGACTGTTGTGTATATTAAATTAAATAATTCAACTAAAATGCCTGGCAGTTTGCCTGATGGTAATCATTGTAATCTATGTGATAACTTATTTTTATTACATGCCTATAGCTGCTTTATTTATTTATTTAAAGATTTTATCTATTTTTAGAGATAGGGGAAGGGAAGGAGAAAGAAAGGGAGAGAAACATCAATGTATGGTTGCCTCTAGTGCCCACCCCCCCAAACTGGGGACATGGCCCACAACCCCTGTATGTGCCCGGACTGGGAATTGACCCTTTGGTACACAGGCTGGCACTTAATCCACTTAGCCACATCAGCCATGGCCCTACCACTATTTTAAATTGCAGGAGATGAATAAAATATTATTTCTCTTCTTGGTAAAATTATCTATTGGAGAGGAAAAAGTAATATGTATGAAATGATTAAAGAATTTTGTGAGACAATGAATAATTAAGTGTTGAACTGAGTGGCACAGTATTTAAATGCTCTGAGGTTTGGTAGAGGGAAATTAATGTAGTCGAGAGTGGTTTGGAGAGACTGAAAGAAGAGGATGTTAATGTGGATCTGGATGACTGGCAAGATTGGGATTTCCACCTATTATTAAGGCTCCTTCTACTCCCTACTCAAAACCCACTCCTGAATTCCCAGTAGCCTTTGTGAATCTGTGAAGAGCTTGGCTTGGTGGGCTTGGAGAATTTCAGCAAATGGCTAACTGGGAATTAAGAAAGGCTAGATAGGAAGGACTGATTGTGGAGAGTGGTCTTAAGGATCAGATACCTAAAAGTGTTTAGATTTACATATTGTAAGAAGTGGGAGGTAATGAATACTTTTATCAAGTGGTATTTATCGAACATTGATTTAGCTGTAGGGTCGACCAGCAGGAAGGTCAGGGAGATTAAAGTTGCAGGAAAGTACTGACCTATCTGGCTGTAAGATACCAGCTTGGGTTAAGGTAGGTGTGGTAGAAACAGAGAGAGGGAAACTTTTTGGAAGAAGAATATCTTAGACTTGGCAAGTGAATGGTTATGGGTATTAAATAACAGTAGTAATTACTGCTATGTGGGAGGTAGTATATAAAAAAATATTCTTTACATAAGTATCTGACAAAAAATGAAAACTGCTCCCAATTCAAAGGAACTTTCTTGAAAATTGTAGGCATGTTAATTACATGAATATGTACAATAGGAAATTTACAGTTTATTATGTTTGGGTAGTACATTTCAATAGAACACTGAACCAGTTATTATTAAACAAATAAATGTACTCATTTATGAATATCAAATAATGTTAAACTTAAAAACTTGTATAGTTGGTTACTAATACATAGCCTTTAGTCAAGTGTGAAATTAAAAATATTAGGGAAGTGGACACTGCATTCCCCGGAGAGCCAGGGAAAGACTGCATTTCTAGAGCCTTTCTCAGCCCACCAGTTAGCCCTGCAGAACTGGTCAGTTACCCCTACACATTGTACCTTGAGAAGTCTGCTTTGGACAATGTTATTTCTTCTCACAGCTTGGTTGACTTTAACATAGCAGCTATAAACCAAGGTGTTTTCTTCTTAGTGACCATTTCTGTTGACTACTTTCTTTGAAATAGGTTGCATTGTTTTGTGGTAGCTCGTTGGTGCAGTGTCAAATTGACTTATTAACTCCATGGCTTGGGTTAAAAAAACAGCAGACAAATTTTTCAAGAGCTCTTCTCTATTTTTAACAATAAGAACTTAAATATTTTGAACTCTTAATATGTATCAGGCCCTCTGTTTGATGTTTTGTATTATTTATCTCATTTAACCTTCACAATAATGCTGCAAGGATGACTTTATGATCCCTATATTACAGATGAGTAAACTGAGACTCAAAATTGGTTAAAATACCATGGTCAATGGTACATAACCAAGAATAGGTGGAGTCAGGATTTGAACAGTGTTTATCTGACTCCATAGTCCATTCTCTCAGCACTACACTTCCTCTTACAGAAGGTACAGAATTAGAGATGACTCCAAGTTCAATATGGGAATGAGGGGACCATTGCCAGGAAGAAGGCAAAGAAGAGGAGTGGCCTGAGGCAAAGCAGGAAGAAGGGAGCTGGTAAATTTAGATTAGAATAAGATGATTTTGGGCTAATGAGTAAACATCCAGATGGAAAGCTACTCTGGAATACTACTACCTCTGTACTCCATTTTCAAATCATATCTATAAAGTGAATGGCAATATTTGTTGCCACTTACTGTCATATTTTATAACCTTGTGTTAAAATCCTAACAGAGAAAGTATGTATCAGGAAAAGTACTTGTCAGACAGACTTAATTTGCAATGAACCACAAAGAATATCTGCCAACTTACCCCTTCTTTTCTTCTAGTGCTGGCAGCTCTTTCAACCTTATTTTTCTTAACCTACATTTGAGGTATTTACTACTTTGGAAAGTCACACAGATTTTGGAGGGTTTATTCAAATCCAAGAATGATGTAGAACTGATTATGTGAGCTATTCTCACCTGAAAAGAACAAAAAAAGTGAGAAGAGGAATTCAGTTCAATACTTGCTATAAAAAATAAGCCCACTGGAGAAGGTCTCAGATTAAATCTAATTCAACATGATTTAAACAAAAATGCCATTGGGGATGTAACTCATCAATGAGGCTCAGACTCGAATGTCTTGCCATGCCAAATGAATTCAAGATACACTAACTACCACTTTGAAATCAAGAGCTGCTTGCAAGACTGATGCATAGGAACACTGAGCAGGGCTAGCTTCATACAGATGTGGAAAGACCCTCGTTATGCTCGACACCCTTACAATGAATCAATCAAGACAATATTTGGGAAAATTCCCCTTGTGAAAAGAGAGTTTTATGGGAGGATGGGGCTCGTTATTTAATTTTAAAGATAAAGACTCATCATGAAGAAATAAAATATATGAAGCAAGTTTTGGAGCTAGAAAAACAAGTAAAAATCATCTCCCTGCCCTGCCCCTGACTGCAAACTGTAAAATGAAGTATTGTATTAGCTGATAGTTACAATTAGGATCATCATGGGCTTATATGTTAGAAAAATCTTGCTTCAACCCTATTTTTTCCACTTAGCTTCTTGACTTGGAGAAGAAGCTCACCGAAACTCACTGAGTGGAAGTATTCTAATCTGGAAAGGGGGATAAATTCACTTTCTATTGGGATTATTATGAGGAGAACAGCATCTGAGTATAGTAGGGTTTCTGGATCATGTATGGTCCATTTAACCCTAGGATTGAGAATCTAATCTTCACAAAGTCTGATTAAGGTTTAGACACCTTTTGCCTTCTGATTTCATAAATTTTTCTAGTACCAAAATGGGATGCTGCTACCATGGACATTTAGCGTGATCCTATGGGCTCAGAATTAGGCAACCTTACTAGCTGGCCCAAAGACCTTGGTGGTGGTTTCTCACATTACCGCATGCTTAATGTATTGTTTGGAGGACAATAGCCTAGAAGTCAAAGATAGTCTGAGTTCAGTGTGGCTGCTCATCTCACCAGAACTTTGATGGGAGGGGCCAAAGAGAAGTAAGGAAAGAGGTAACCTTAAATATTAATTGAAGATACTGAGATAAAGTATAACAGAGGGCTCAAAATAAGACTTAGTGGCTCCCAGAGACACTTGTGGATTTTTTAACATCTACTGGTGTCTGAGTTATGGGTACATTACAACCTTCTGAACCATAATTGGAGTCTGAGGAGGATGTAGGGATGGGAAACTATTTTTTTAAATGTATTGTCTGTGTTTACCTTACAGCAAGTTATGTTTGTTTCACTACTCTTTTCCAACAACTACTTTTAGCTTTGTTGAATCTTCATATGGTGTTTTGATTTTTTAAACATGCAGAGATAAATTTAGACTTATGGCAGAGTTGTAAAAACAGAACTTGAGCCACAATAATACTTCTAGATTATATACCAAATATTTACTTATATCAACACAAATTCATGAATATATATTTATTCTTTGGTCTATAATCCAAAAGTTTTGTCTCATATTTGTTTCTCAAGTTTTTCTAATGGCTATTGGAAATGTTTTTAGGTTGGCTCCTGTGCTTTTTGCTCTGCCTCTATCCTTTTTGTCTTTTCCCTCCCTCCTTCCTTGCCACCCTTTTTCCCTTCCACCCGTCCTCACTCTGCCCTTTCCTCGTTCTTTATTTTCTGGCTCTTTCTTACTTTTTGTAACCACAAGATCCTCCAGGCTCACCTTGTATTTTCCTAGCCCCATTCTTGGAACCAACCAGTTCTCAAGAATTCCTGGCTTCTTTAATTAGAGAACGGTGTTAGAAGTCAAGATCTGGGCAAGTGTGCTCATGGCCACCTGGTTGCCTTTGCTTCAGCCTTCTCAATGGATCGAGCTCAACAATATATGCATGTAAACTAACTTACACAGACACAACACACTGACATTTATTTCTGAGTCATTCTTCCTCTCTCTTTCTGTTTTTCTCTTGCTCTGTGGAGATAAATTATGAGTCCATGTTGATATGTCAGATTCCAAGCTGGTCCCACCAGGTTCAGTCCAGCCTTTCCCTTTCATTATTTATGTCTTCTTTCCCTAACAATGAGAAATATAATTCTTCTTATCTACAGTGTATTTACTTACTTGTTCTACTTTAGTATACAAATAAAAAGCTTCAGAATTCCTGACCCACAATCTATAAAAACAAAATGTACCAATCAGACTACAGTGTTTGCACATGATTCTGTTTATGTGTGTTATCCAACACCCTTTTCAAAGTGACTTAGTTTGGCTCCTTCCTTCCCCATCCCCTTTAGTGTGATTGTGTGATTTATGTGTAACACTGCTAGAGATACTTGTTAGAGTCTGCATTCCATCTTTACTCATATCCTTGTTAAATTATCTCTTGACACATATTTTTGACATGTACGTGTATAGGTCTGGCAAATGTACAGTCATGTATCCACCACCACAGTTCCACAGAGAAGAGTTCTACCCCCTGTGCTGCTCCTTTACAGACAACACTGCTGCCCACCCTATGCCTCCTGGCATCTTTTACTTGTTTTCCTCCCTATAGTTGTTCCTTTTGCAGAATATCATATAAATGGAATCATATAACATATAGCCTTTAGCATCTGAGTTCTTTCACTTAGCAAAATGCATTTCAGATTCATCCACATTAATGCAAGGCCATTCCTTTTTTATCACTGCATAGTGTTCCATTACATGGATGTACAATACTTCAGTTTGTTTTTCTAGTCACCAGTTGAATTATATCTAGCTGTTTCCAGTTTTTACTCTGAATAAGGGTGCTATATTCATGTGTAAGTTTTTGTGTGGGGTCATATGGTAGGTACATGTTTAATGTTACAGGGAACTGCCATACTGCTTTCTAAAATGGTTGTACTGTCTTACATTACCACCAGCAGTGTATGAGAGTGAGGCAGGATAAGAAGAAGCAAGAAAAATTCCTTGGCAGGTGGAATGAGAAAAATTGAGACAAAAATAATTAAGCAAGGGCAAACAGTTTGAGAAATGGACAGCTAGCTAGTGAGTCACAAGGTCTTACCTTCCCTGACCAAGGACACTTAGAAGTAAATGATTTATGCATTCCAGCCTGTGCCAGGGCAGACCTGCTGTGGCCCTGGTCTCTCTTCAATGACAATCTTTAAAGATGAAACTGACCAGAGAATGACCTTGACCTATCTATATACTCATTTTCATGAATCAACATATTGAAGGATACACCTAGAAAACTAACATTAAGATCCTCTCCTGAGACCTCCCCCAGGATTCCTGCCTGCAGAAGAGGGATAAAAGCCTCAAGACAAAGAACGCAGCATGGGCTCTCTCTGGAGCATGCCCACGCCTTTTTTTAGGCATGAACTTTTTACTTCCTTTCTCCTAAACTTTTAGGGCCCCCTCAAGACTTGCAACCAGGGTAGCAGCAGGAAGTAACAGCTTGTTCCAGGCTTATCCCCTGAACCTGTCTCTAACGCCTCATTTTCCTCTGACCTTCCAGTGAGCTAAAAGTATCCCTACCTTGGCTCACTATGTCACTGTGACTTACTTCTCAATAAATTCATGCCACCCAGTGTGGTTTATTTCTTTCCTATAACATTTCTAGACAGCCAAAGCAGCCCTGCCTAGGATATTTCCTCTTGCTTCTCCTACCCTAGGCCCTTCCTTTGCTGCACTGCCTTCACCTCTAATAAATGTACCCTCAGAATCATTTGGACCTATGCTGTGAACTCTCACCTGCATGACGTCAAGAACCCACACACCATAGGCCAGCCCAAGGCAGACCTCCTTTGGGCCAGTCACTGTCCAGTAACAAGAGTTCCAGTTGCTCCACATATGAACACATGGTATTCCCAGTTTTTAAAATTTTAGATCTTCTTTAGGCATGGAGCAGTAACTTATTTTTGTTTTGATTAACATTTTTCTAATAATTAATGATACTTAGCATCTTTTTACATGCTTATTTTCTCTCCATATGTCTTTTTTGATAAGGAATCTGCTCAGGTCTTCCCCTTCCACTTTTTTGGGTTATTTGTTTTGTTATTGTTAAGTTTTAAGAATTATTTATATATTTCAGATATAAAAACCCTTTGTCACATATGTGTTTGCAAATATTTTCTCATAGACTGTGGTTTGTGTTTTCATTTTTTTAAATAGTGTTTGTTGCAGAACAAAAGTTGTAATTTTAATAAAGTCTAAATTATCAACCTTTTACTTTTATTGTGTATTTCAGCATCAATCTTAAAACCTTTGATATCACCCCAAATCATACAGGTTTTCTCCTATAACTTCTGAAAATTTGTAATTTTTTAATTTTACATATAGGTCTATAATCCTTTTTGAATTTTTTAAATAAAGTATGAGACACAGTTTGAGGTGTTTGGGGCATATAGGTACTCAAATATCCTATGTAATTTGTTGAAAAGATAATTCTTTACCAAATTGCCTTTGAATATTTGTAAAAAAAATGATTTGACTGTATTTGTGAAAGTTTATTTCTGGGCTCTTACTCTTTTTCATTGGTATATATGTCTATTATTTCTTCAGGACCATACTTTCTTAATTATTGTATCTTGAATATGCATATTGGAACTCTTCCATTCTTTTTTTTTCAAATCTGTTTTATGTATTCTATTTCATTTGCCTTTCCATATACATTTTAGAATCAGTTTTTTAATCTCTACAGAAGAGTATGCTGGGATTTTGATTGAAATTACATTAAATTTATAGATCACATAAAAATGATTAATATATGTTAGGCTTTTTCATGTATCAACCTGCCTAGGCTACAATCATAAGTTGTTTAACCAAACACTGATCTCAGTGTTGTGGTGAAGGTGTTTTGCAGGTGTAATTAAATCCTCTCCCTATTTAGTAACTTTAAGTAAGGGATAATTTCATGAATAGCCTGGGTAGATCTGATTTAATAAACTGAAATGCCTTAATGCTAGGGCAGAGGCCTCCTCCAAGGAAAGGAGGAATTCTGCTTGGGGGCACAGCTCTGGTAGGGTATCTGCAGAGTTCCATCTTGTCATGCTCTTCCTTTCCTGATGCCTGTTGGTAAGAGCACTGGCCCAAACCTGTGAGATCCAGCATTGCCAGTGATCTGCCTGTATTGATTACTAGATCTATGGATTTCAGACTTGCTAACCAGCCTCACAATTGCATAACCAATTCTTCATAATAAATAACTCTCTTCTATCTCCCTCTCCCCCTTCCTTACTTCTCCCTTCACCTTATCTATCTTGTACTAATTTTACCTTTCTTTTTCAATGCCAAGAATATCACATATTAATTAATACTTATATGTAGACTTACCCTAAACTCACTTATAACTCCTGGGGACTTTTTTGTAGGTTTTTTAATATGGACATTAATGTTGTATATGAATAGAGATATTTTATTATTTTCTGATCTGTACAACTTTTTGTTTTCTTGTAATATTGCAATGGTTAGTTCCTCAGTAGGATACTGAATGAGAATTTATCTTTGCATTGTTTTAGAACTTATGGGAAAGCATTCAATTTTTCTCCATCTAGTATGATGGTGCTTTTTATCAGTAGATGCCCTTTATCAAATTCAGAAATTTCCCTTCAATTCCTAATTTTCTGAGAGTTTTTATTAGAATTTTGTCAATGTTTTTTTCATTACCATTAATGGCTTTTTTGTTTATTTTTATCTTATTTGTAAATTTACCTTAACTCTGCCTTTTGAAATAATTATAGATTCAAGGAAATATATTGATAGATTTTTGAATGCTAATCTATCTTTGCATTCCTAGGATAAACTCCATTTGGTCATGATGTATTTTCCTATTTTTATATTGATGAGTATGATTGGCTATATTTTGTCAAGGATATTTTGTGCATCTATATTCATTAGGAATATTGGTTTGTATTTTTCTTTTCTCAGTTTTCTTTTTCTAGTTTTGGCCAATGCTGGCCTTATAAAATAGGTTGGGAATAAGAAATGCTAGATGATGTTTGTATGTAGACAAATATCAGTTATTCTCTTCTGTTTTCTGGAAGAGGTTGCACAGATTGTATCTTTCTTTATTAAATGTTTGTTGTAATTCAGCAATGAAATCATCTGGGAGTGGAATTTTCTTTATGGAAGTTATTAAATCAGGAATTTAATTACTTAAATAAATACAGGGCTATTGAATTTACCTACTTTTTTTTTGGTAATTTGTGTTTTTCAAGGATCGATCCACTTCATCTAAGATGTCAATTTTATGTACATAGTGTTTTGCAATAGTTCTAAATTCTTTCTTTAATATCTCTGGGGCTTGTGCTGATAACCTCTCTTCCTGATATTGGTTATTTGTATCATCTATGTCTTTTTTTCTTGATCAGAATGGCTAGAGATTTATCAATTTTCTTAATGTTTTTAAAGTATTAATTTTGATTGCATAGATTTTCGCTACTGATTTTTGTTTTTTATATCATTAGTTTGTGTATTTATTTTTATTTACCACCCTCTACTTGCCTTGGGTTTAGTTTCTTCTTTTTCTAATTTCTCAAAGTGAAAGTAGATTATTGATTATTGAAAGCATAGGTTATTGATTTGTGATCTTTTTCATTCTTTTCCAATATAAGTATTTAAATGCTTATAAGTATCCTTTTAAATATTGCTTTACCGGCATTTCACAAATTTTGATGTTTTATTTAACTTAATTTTTTGAGACTTTGTTTTTCACCCTTCAACTATTGAAAACTAAGTTTTCATATTCAAACATTTGGGGATTTTTCCATATATCCTGTTACTGATTTTCAATTCAATTCCATTACATATAAGAACATAATTTTGTGTGATTTATATTTTTAAAAAATGTATTCATGTTTGTTTTATGGCCCAGTATGAGATTGCCTGTGTTGGAACTTTGTTGTTGCCACAAAGTGTGTATCTATGCTCTAAGAGATACTTTTTTTGGGGGACGGGGCATCTGTCTGTTGAATTCTGAGTTTTATATCTTGCCTTTGCACTGTGCTCAAAGAAGATTGCTTTCAATGTTCTTATTCTTTTCTTGATCCTTCCCATCAGTATTTTGCAGATACTTATTATTTAAATTTATTACCTTGGAGCTACAGTGTTGATCTTTGTTTGTTTGTTTTTGGATGTGTTTGTTTGTTTGTTTTGGCTATTGAATTTTCTGAAATGTTGACCAATTCTTTCTCTCTTTCTATCTCTCTTTTTTATTGTTGTTCAAGTACAATTGTCTCCATTGTCCCCCCACCCCAGCACCATCCCCATCTCCCACCCTTGGTCCTATGCCCCTTTGGCTTTGTCCATGTGCCCTTTATACATGCTCCTCGATGACACTTGCCCTGTTCCCCACTTTATTCCCTCCTACCTCCCCTCTGGTTATGGTCAATTTGTCCTTCATTCCATGTCTCTGGTTATATTGTGCTTGCTTGTTTGTTTTGTTGATTAGGTTCCACTTATAAGTGAGATCATATGGTATTTCTCTTTCACCACCTGGCTTGTTTCACTTAGCATAATGCTCTCCAGTTCCATCCATGCTGTCATGAGGGGTAGGAGCTCCTTCTTTCTTTCTTCTGCATAGTATTCCATTGTATAAATGTACCACAGTTTTTTGATCCATTCATTTACTGATGGGCACTTAGGCTGTTTTCAGCACTTGGCTATTGTAAGTTGTGCTTCTATGAACGTTGCAGTAAAAAGGTTCCTTTGAATTGGTGTTTCAAGTTCCTAAGGATCAAAAGGCAGTTCCATTTTTAGTTTTCCGAGGAAAACAGTTTCCTTATTGTTTTCCACAGTGGCTGCACCAGTCTGCATTCCCACCAACAGTGCACTAGGGTTCCCTTTTCTCCACTACCCCGCCAACACTTGTTGTTTGTTGATTTGGTTATGATAGCCATTCTGACCGGTATGAAGTGGTATCTCACTGTTGTTTTAATTTGTATCTCTCTGATGGCTAGTGATGCTGAGCATCCTTTTATATGTCTCTGGGACCTCTGTATGTCCTCCTTGGAGAATTGTCTTTTCAGGTCCTTTGCCCATTTTTTAATTGGATTATTTGTCTTTCTGGAGTGGAGTCATGTGAGTTTTATGTAATTTGGAGATCAAACCCTTGTCCAAGGTATCATTTGCTAATTTATTTTCCCACACAGTTGGTTCCCTATTTATTTTGCTGATATTTTATTTAGCCATGCAGAAGCTTTTTATTTTGATGAAGTCCCATTTGTTTATTTTTTCCTTTATGTACCTTGCTCTAGTGGACATATCAGTGAAAATATTGCTGCACAGAACATCTGAGATTTCTCTCCTTATGTTTTTCTGTAGGACTTTTATGGTGTTGCCACTTATATTTAAGTCTTTTATACATCTTGAGTTTTTTTGTATGTGATGTAAATTTGTGGTTGTTTTATTTTTTATTTTGTTGCATGTAGCTGTCCAGATCTCTCAACACCATTTGTTGAAGAGGCTAGTTTTACTCTGTTTCATACTTCTGCCCCCTTTGTCAAATATTAATTGACCATAGAGACTTGGATTTATTTCTGGGCTCTCTATTCTGTTCCACTGATTGATGTGTCTGTTTTTTATGCCAGTATCGGACTGTTTTGATCGCTGTGGCCTGCTAATATAGTTTGATGTCAAGTATTGTGATGCCCCCTACTTTGTTCTTCTTTCTCAAATTGCTGCAGCTATCCAGCATCATTTATGGTTCCACATAAATTTTTGAAATGTTCGTTCTATATCTGTGAAATATGTCATTGGTATTTTAATAAGGATTGCATTGACTCTATAAATTTCTTTGGCTATTGTGGACATTTTGATGATGTTAATTATTCTAATCCATGGACATGGTATATGCTTCCATTTATTTGTGTCTTCCTTAATTTTTTGTTCAGTGATGTGTAGTTTCTGGATAACGGGTCTTATACTCCAAAAGGAAAGAAAAAAATCACATGATCATATCAATAAATGCAGAAAAAGCATTTGACAAGGTACAGCATCCATTTATGATAAAAAAAAAACTCAGCAAAGTGGGAAAAGAGGGAATATACCTCAACATAATAGAGGCCATATATGAGAAACCTACAGCCAACATTATACTCAACATGCAAAAACTAAAAGCTTTCCTTCTAAGATAAGGAACTAGACAAGGATGTTTGCTTTCACCACTTCTATTCAACATAGTATTGGAATTCCTAGCCACAGCAATCAGACAAGAAAAGAAAATAAAAAGCATCCAAATTTGAAAGGAGGAAGCAAAACTGTCATTATTTGCAGAGGACATGAAAGTGTATGTAGAAAATACTATAGACTCTGTGAAAAAACTACTCAATCTAATAAGTGAATGTGGCAAAACTGCAGGGTACAAAATCAATATTCACAAATCAAAGGCAATTTTGTATACCAACAATGAAATATCAGAAACAGAAATCAGGAAAAAAAATCCCATTTGATAGAGCAACAAGAAAAATATACTACCTAGGAATAAACCTAACCAAGGAGGTTTTTGTTGTTTTTATTACTTCTTTATTTAGGCATGCATTATTTATCTGGGTCTTGGAGGTGGGAAGTTCTTCTTCCCCTCCCCTGACTGTAGTTGTGAGGTCAGTGTAATCTTGCTACTTCACTAGTGTCAAACTAACTAAAAAAGAGTCTGGAAATAAAGGTCTTAGAGTTTGCAACTTTGAAAGTTGCAAAACCCCAAAAGTGTTCTAAAGAAGAAAGAAAAGTCAACAGTTTCTATAATAAAAAGTGCATTCTTGGGAATACTCTTAGAGTAAAAACTACATTCTTAGTTCTAGGATTGATCCAGGATGGCTATCAGTCAGATGTCAGGCAGTCTGGATGATGGATGCCAGGTGGTCTAGAGGATCAATGTCACAAGGTTTGGTCTTGTCCAGTGGTCTGGATAATGGATATCAGGTGGCCTGGATATATGAGTTCTTCAGGGGGTAATGACAGGGTTATCTGGAACTTTGATGTATATCCAGACATGGACACACAACTGAAACTTTCAAAAAGTTTAAGTTTCCAGGCTAACTAGAGCAAGAATAGAATTACTTTCTCATGCTTACTTGATTTCAGTAATGTAGCAGCTTAACTAGAGTGACTACATATTATTTCTTTACTCTGTTCCTCACTAGGCTTTGATTTCCTTCTGTTCCCTTCCTCTAGCTGCTTTGAGTTTTAAAAGGTACCCTAAGAGCAGTAGTAGTTTCTTGTCTCTCCTGCATTTCTGCTCTTCTCCTGCATGTCTGGACCACAGTGGATGAATGCTTCTAAGGGCTCTTTGTAATCTTTTCTGTGAACAGCCAATGGGATTTGTAGAGGAAGAGTCTGGAAGTGGGTATAAACTCAATTTCTGCAGCCCCAGGCATTTTACACTGTCTGGCTAGTACACACTTGGCTGTTGCCAGTTTATCAACTTTGCTAGCTTAAGATTTTAACTGGTATCTGGTTATATTTGCCCCACCCAGCTATGTGTTCCCATCTTCCCCCACCTTCCATGTGCCATTTCTCCTTCAATTTTGGACCAATGATTGCTCTGCAACCTCACTTCTCCAATGGGTTCAAAAAGTCATGAATTTGAAGTGAGTATGGTTGTTTTGTTGTGAGGGTGGAGCAAGGGCCTTCCAGCTCTGCTGGAGCAGGTACCAGAAGTCTTTGCTTTTTAATTCATGACTTTTTACACTTATCTTTATGCATTGTACCTTTTATTTTGGGGGTTTCTTTCACTGAGTTTTATTCCCTCCCATATTTCATGTTATGTTCACACTTAGTTCATGGCCACAAAACAAACTCAAACTTGTCTATATGGTAAAGTAACACTTGCTGTGCCCTATGAATAATCAAGTGTAAGCTGATGATGGCAGCTTTGCTTTGGGATTATGAAAAATCTTTCTGTGGTTGTATTTTTTATTATAAGAGGTACTACTGTTAAGAAAATATTTGTCCTGGCTGGCATAGCTCAGTGGATTGAGCGCAGGCTGCAAACCAAAGCATCTCAGGTTCGATTCCCAGTCAGGGCACATGCCTGGGTTGCAGGCCACGGCCCCCAGCAACCACACATTGATGTTTCTCTCTCTCTCTCTTTCTTCTTCTCTTCCCTCTCTAAAAATAAATAAATAAATCTTAAAAAAAAGAAAATATTTGTGCTTCCATGGAAAACTATGCATTGTCTACATATAACATACCCTTCTGAGTTATCTCATCCTACTGTTGTCATTGTTTCTGAGATATTTTATAACACTTCAAGTAACTGAGAACCTCACAAAATAATTCTTGTCTATACACAGGCAGATTCTGTCTTGCCTGTTAGGGATCCAACTGATTTTCCTCTTCCCCTGTGGAAAAACCAGTTTTCTTTCTATTTGCACATTCTTTTCTATATTCTTGATCTACTAATCTGTCTGTTCTTTGGAGTCTCTTAAATAGTTATAACATCTGCTTGATTTCCTTGTTGACTATTGAATAGAATAAAATCTTTAACACATGTTTAGTTTTATATCTCTATAGGAATCATGATTTTACCTTTCAACAAAACAATCTTTCAACATGGTTATGCATTTGTCACTAAGCAATACTTTTGCTCCATTCCACAAATTTTGTTGCATTGTATTTTATTTACTGCCTATTTACAGGTATTTTATAATTTTCATTATTCTTTTTTTCTTTGATCTCTGAATTATTTAGAATTTTATATTTGTGAATGATTTTTCTCTTGCTTTATTTTTTGTTGACTTCTAACTTACTCACTTTGTAGTTGAAAAACACATGTCATTGATTTTTTAAATTGTTGTACTTGTGCTTGAAAAGAATAAAAGTTGTTGAATTGTTGAATGTAATATTCTCCATATACCCACTAGGTAAAATGTATTAGTTTTTTATTTTTAAATCTTTTATTGCTTAAATTTTTTTATGTTTTACTTACTGAATACTGAGAGAGAAGTGCTAAATATTTCACTGGAATGATGGATTTGTTAATTTCTTGTAGTTCTGTGAAGATACATAAGTATGGACTTGAGGTCTAAACAAGGTTAGAATTATTATTCTTTCCATAAAACAAGCCATTTTTCATTATGATCCTTCTGACCCCTCCTTGCTTGAAAGTCTATTTTGTCTAATATCATTGTAGTTACATTGTTTTACTTGAGTTGGCATTTGTTTGATATATTAGTTGGGATACAGACTGAATTTCAGTAACAAAGATCTCCATTGAACAATGGCTTCAGTAAAAAACAAGTCTTTTTCTACCTAATCTTTAAGGATTTGGAGATGGGTGGTACAGGGAGTATCAGACACCTGTTTTTCCATAAGTTTTCTAAGGACTTAGGCTTCAATCTCATTGTTTTTCTAGCCTTCAGGTGAAGACCTGCTTCACATAGTCAAAGATGTTTCACTCCATCTCTGGCTTCCTTTTCCCTTTTTCTATACAAAGGAGAGAAAGTAGAGTGGAAGGCATAAGTATATTTAAATTGTTCTTAGTCCTCACTGAGGACATATTTTTATTGAAGAGAGAGAGAGAGGGAGGGAGAGAGAGAGAGAGAGAGAGAGAGAGAGAGAGAGAGAGAGAGAGAGAGAGAGAAATAGGTTGCTTCTTGAATGCACCCCAATTGGTATGTGCTCTGACCAAGAACCAAAACTGCAACATACTGGTGCAATGGGCAGTGCTGCAACTGAGCCACTCATCCAGGGTGAATGTGTATTCTTTAAAAAGACTTGACCTGGAAGTCGCATAAGTTGCTGCAGTTCACTTCCTATTGGCTATACCTAACCACAAGGAGGTCAATAAATCTGACAAGGCATGCACACATCCAAAAAACCTGGATAGTGGGGGAAAACCAGACTCTGTTCTAAAGCTGTCTCCAGTAAATCTGTCTCCATCTTATCTCTAGTTTGGATCTTATGACTTCATATTTGAAGGCAGGGGTTAGCAAACTATTTCTGTAAATAGACAGATTAAATATCTTAGCCTTTGCAGGTCAAATGTGTTCTCTGTCACAGCATATCATCTAAAACTGTGAGAACCATTCTTAGTCCAAGGCCATATATAATTGGGCCTGGGCTGGTCAGGGCCTGTGGGCTGTGGTTTGACAACTCTGTTTTGGTCTTACTTATAAACAATATGAAGTTATGCAAAAATACTTTGATTAATGTTTTATTTTAACTCAGTGGTTTAATCCATTTACTTTTTAAAAAACTAAAGCTTTGTTTATTCTGAAATAAAATGGTCATTTATGTAAAAATCCTTGAAAACATACAGAAAAATTCTACTAGAAGTAATGAGTTTAGCAAGGTTATAGGACACAAAGTCAATGTAAAAATAATCAACTGTATTTCTTTATAATATCAGTGAATGATTAGAAATTAGAATTTTAAACAACATTTATAATAGTAACACAAATATGGAACATGTAGGGTAAGATCTGCACAGTGAAAACTACAGACATTGATAATGAAGATTAAACAAAATCTAAACAAATACACTGTTCATGAATCGAAAAGCTGAAAATAGTTAAATGTCAACTTTTCCCACATTTAATCTATAGATTCAATGCAATCCAGCAGGCTCTATTACTGTTGTTATTATTTTGTAGAAACTAACAGCCTTATCCTAACATTTAAATGAAATTGCAAAGAATCTAGAATGCCCATATCGTCTTTTTTTTAAAAATATTTTTCTGTTTCTTCTTTTTCCTGCTGCCCACCCTCCTTTATTTGCCTTTTTCAGATTGAGATTTTATTTTTAACTTTTATTTGTTAAATCAACACTTGTTTGGGAGATTATATGTTTTATATCTACATAGTTATTGATCTAGCTATTTTTAAGATACATTCAATCTGTTGTTATATCACACATTTTGTAGCTTCTGGAAAACTCCACTGCACACTTCAGGGAAAATAAGGGAAAAAAGCAAATAATATCTTAATATTATTATGAAAACAGTTATGTTCTGGTAGCCCTTTGATAATGTGTCAGTGATCCCCAGGGATATAAAAAACAGACTTTGGGAACCTGAAGTTTCAGGAACTAGTATTTATTTTTTAAGCAGGTTATTCTGGGAATATTTGGCTGAGACCCACTGTTGGATCCTCAGAAGCTTCAAAGCATTAAGTGTTTCAAAAGGGAGGGGGACCCAGAGTAGAAAACAGCTCAGTTTTGCCTCCTTCACTGTTTTCCTTGGGGTTGATGACCAAGGTTGATCTGCTTCTCTCTTCAATTTCACCCTCTTTTTCCTGCTAGACTCTCCAAACTGCTTTGCTAAGCCCTTTATAACTTTCCAATTTAGGAACCTGGAGAGTCTGCATTAAAAAAATTGGGTAGAAATTCTGGTTATTTAAGAGAAATAACAGGCTCACACCAAGTCATGTTAGTAAGATGAGTATGCCTGTGTTTCAGTTTCCAAATTCTGATTTGTTTACATAAAAATTCAGCTTTGCCCTACACATAAGTTATGAGTCAATTTTTACTTTCATCAGTGAGAACCAATTTCTTTGATTTAAAAAATGATTCTATATAATTACTAAAGTTAAGTTTAAGTCATGAAATGTCTCTGAAGTCATTTTATCTTTTAAAAATATGGGAAATTGGTATCTGAAAACATCCGTGTATTGGATATTTAAGTAAAAGGCAAGCTCTTGGCTGAAATATTTATATTTAGTGGCCTTTTTAAACTAACATATATCCTATCTAATGCACTTGATTTTCTCACAATATGTCTTAGTATTCAAAATTACAGTGTTATTATCTCTAAAAAACAATAAAGCCTTGATTTTTATGGTTGATTAACTAGGTTATTGCAAATCACGTCAACTTGAGTTTGGCATGTCTCCCAGAAAGCAAACTTCCCAGGCTAAACTCAAAGTTCCTTTTTCCATAACAAAGATCTGAATCCATAAAATCCCTTGAGATTTTTTGCATCCAAAACAGACATTTCCCAGGGTTTCATATGGTTTTCTGGAAAGCTCTTGACCCAACAAATAGTTCCATATGGAGGCAGCTGAGCTAATGAAACTTCATTTCCTGTGAATTCATCTTATTTTAGATATTCTATTCAAGTCATCCTTTCAGCAGTCACTGGTCCCTTCTTCTATCCCGGCCTGTGTTTTGTTGAGGGAAGCTACAGTCATCATCAGTGATCTGACAAAGTCTCTTACTTTAGCAATCAAGTTAGCAGGGTATATAATTTGAGGATTTATTAGGTGACATTTGTACCTTTATAATAATAGAATCTGCACAAAGTAAGTGGCAATTAAGTCTTAGATATATACCATAGTAAGGATATCAGGAATGTTCTAGAAAAGTATGGTTTCTAGTTTCTAGACAATAGAAAACTCAATGACATTGTGATATTTTACATTTGAAGATGTATTCATTTCAGATTTACCTGGAAAAATCACTTAGTCTCTTTGTAGCAAATATTGTCTGTCAATATTCTACCCAATGCCTTGGAATCCCTTTGATCTTATTTTTGCATCCATCCGTTAGCTTTTGGTCCCAATGATTGGTGCTTGTGGCTGTCTTTGTAGAACTGTTCCTGGTTCCTGGATGAAGTCTGTCCCATGCCAGAGAGCCCAAAGTGCCTGGGTGTCTATATTCCCCACTCCCATTACCCAGAGGCAGCTCACTGTACAAGACCAATGACGGGGACACAGGGTACAGGTGGGGGAGGGGTGTAAAGGCCCACTCCTTTCAGAGCTCATCTGCTGAATCCAGCAGAAGCTGCGACTTTGCCTGAAATCACATCTAGATTCTACCCGTTCTTAACTGGGGTACTAATTCTTACTAAACAGGACTACTGTAAAAATAAGATGACATAGTATTTGTGGAAGGATTGATAAATAATTAAATAGCTTGACCAAAATGACTTGTTCTAACCTCAAAGCCAGATGTCACATAAATATGGGTACCTGAAGCAGTAAGTTGAGACTTTAAACCCTACTCTGGGCCTAGTGGATTTAAATAAAAAGCATAGTCAATTAGCATGCAAATCACATAGTCATTCTTTCCTTAAATCTAAAAGAAATGAAAAGAAATGATGCTTGTTTTAAAAACTGGGTGGAGAAAGATGTGGGGGAGTCTAAAGTAACTACCCCAAAACCTGTTAAAATGAACAAATCTCACCTCAAACCTTTTTGACTCTCTAGATCCTGTTTTGTGTCTAGTAACAGCTCTGGGCCTCTTTAGAAAAATGCATATATCATAAATTTTGCACTCTATTTCAGGGGACCCTGAAATACAACCCTTTATTACAGAAATTTTGCAGGGGTTAGCAGGGTTTTCATGTAAAGGACCTTTTCTCAAGATATTTTTAAGTTGTAAAATAACATTCATAGACTTACAAAGGAAATCAATGATATGAAATAGAGTTCTATCCAGAGATCACATGAGCACCTATAATAGCAAGTCAAGAACCCCCACAGTGAGGAAAGGTAGAGGTGAAAGCCCAAGGCCTTGGCCTCCCTGAGACACCTACCTTACATCTGGTTAAGCCTAGGCCAGCTGGTGAGGCCATTCCTTGCTTCTCTGCATCTGTACCTACATCGTCGGCTCTGGGCTGCTACACTGGTAGTCACTGGCACTGAGGACAAGCATTAGGAATACATAGAAAAGTCCAAGCCAGAAGCATTCAGGTCTATGTATTGTTTTTAATAAGTAAATATTTGCATAATGCAGATGCATAAGGCACAAAAAGTTATGTAGAGTGAAATGAAAGCCTCCTTCCATCTATGTCCTACAGTTCACTCCTTTTCCTCAGGGGTGTCCAACCCATGGCCCACAGGCCATGTGAGACCTAGAATGTCTATGAATGACGCCCAACACAAAATCATAAATTTACTTAAAACCTTTTGTTTTTGCCTATCAGTTTTTGTTAGTGTTTGTGTATTTACTGTATGGCCCAAGACAACTCTTCTTCCAGTGTGGCCCAGAGACACCAAAAGTTTGGGCACACCTGAAGCCGCTGCTGTTCATTTTCTGTGTGTCCCTCCCCGATGTTAAGCATGCAAACACAGATATACACATGTGCAGCAAAATGTTCTTTCTTTCTTCCCTTTGCTACACAAACTACTGAACTTTCTTTTTCTTCTTAATGTCTTAGACATCACTTTATCTCAATAACAAGTTGCTGGGGAATTCTGGCCAAGATGGAGGCATAGGTAGACACTCTGTGCCTCCTCGCACAACCAAGATAGAGACAACAACAATTTAGAAACAGAATAACAATAAGAACTGATAGAAAATTGAACTGTATGGAAGTCAGACAACCAAGGAGTTAAAATAGACACGTTCATCTAGACCAGTAGGAGGGACAGAGTCAGGCAGCCTGGCAGTGGGTCACAGCGTGGAGAGCAGAGAGTGTTGGGACCAGGTGCATAAGGCATCTGGGGCACACAAGACTGCAGTGGGCAGATCCTGGGTGCGTAAGTGGCAGTTGGCAGACCCCACCTGAGGGGTGGTAACCAGCAAACCCAGTGAGGTAGTGATTGTGAAGCAAGGCACTGTGCACAACCCAGGATCCCAGCGCCAGTAAATAGAGCCTTGGGGCACTGATTGAAAACACCTGTGGGGGTTGAGGCATAGGGAGAGACTCCCAGCTTCACAGGAAAGGTTGTTGGAAAGTCCCATGGGGTGCACAAGCCCACCCACATGGGAATTGGCACCAGAGGGGCCCAGTTCGCTCAGGGGAAGCGGCGGAAGGGACTGAGGTCCGATGGAGGGTGGAGCAAGCAGCATTGTTCCCTCTCAGACCCCACGCCCACATACAGCATCACAACCCAGTGACGGTGGGGCGGGGGCGGGAGTAAGGGCCCACCCTGGTGAACACCTAAGGCCCCACCCCTCATACGTAACAGGTGTGACCAAACCAAAGAAAAAAAAGATGGCTCAAACAGAAGAACAAATAAAAGCCCAGAACCAGTACTTTTAAGTGACTAAGAGATAGCCAACCTATCAGATGCACATTTCAAAGCACTGATGATCAGGATGCTCACAGAATTGGTTTACTTTGGTCACAAATTAGATGAACAAATGAAGGCTACAATAAGTGAAATGAAGAAAAATGCACAGGGAACCAATAGTGATGGAATGAAAACTGGATCTCACATCAGTGGAGTGTACCAGAAGGAAGAAAGAAACAACCAAACAGAAAAGGAGGAGGAAACAAGAATTAAAAAAAATGAGGAGAGACTTAGGAACCTCCAGGACATCTTGAAATGTTCCAACATCCAAATTATAGGGGTATCAGAAAGGGAAAAGGAAGAGCAACAAGTGGAAAAGTTATTTGAACAAATAATAAAGGAGAACTTCCCCAATCTGGCAAAGGAAATAGACTTCCAGGAAGTCCAGGAAGCTCAGAGTCCCAAAGAACTAGGACCCAAGGAGGAACACACCAAGGCCCATCATAATTACATTAGCCAAGGTAAAAATGAAGGAGAGAGTCCTAGAAGCAGCAAGAGATAAGGAGACAGTTACCTACAAAGGAGTTCCCATCAGACTGTCAGCGGATTTCTCAAAAGAGACCTTACAGGCAAGAAGGGGCTGGAAAGAAATATTCCAAGTCATGAAAGACAAGGACTTACATCCCAGATTACTCTATTCAGCAAAGCTTTCATTTAACATGGAAGGGCAAATAAAGTGCTTCTCATATAAGGCCAAGTTAAAAGAGTTCATCATCACCAAGCCCTTATTTTATGAAATGTTAAAGGGACTTATCTAAGAAAAAGAAGATAAAAAACATGTATAGTAAAAATGACAGTAAAGTCACAATTATTAACAACCACACCTAAAACAAAAACAAAAAGAAACTAAGCAAACAACTAGAACAGGAACAGAACCACAGAAATGGAGATCACATGGAGGGTTAGCAACAGAGGAGTGGGAGGAGGAGAGAAGGGGAAAAGATACAGAGAATAAATAGCATGGATGGTAGGTAGAAAATAAACAGGGGGAGGACACGAATAGTATGGGAAATGTAGAAGCTAAAGAACTTATGACACATGGACATGAACTAAAGGGGGAAAATGTGGGTGGGAGTGGGTGTGCAGGGTGGAGGGGAATGAAGGGGGGTAATGGAACAACTGTAAAGCATAATCAATAAAATATATTAAAAAATAACAAGTTGCTAATTCAGTAGTTTTGATAATATTGTCTTCTATTTATCAGAATTGATTTTAGTCCCCACTGATAGACATTTAGATAGTTTTCAGTCTTTTGCTTTTATAAAATAATGCTGTAGCTAATATAATTTTATTATATTATTTCTTTTTATGTTTTTAAAAATTTCTTTTTATTTTAGTTTTGTTTATTATTATATTTGGAAAGTCTGATTTCACATTTTTTACCAGCACCATCTCAAATAGCTTATATAATATACTTAATCCTCTTTTTTTTGGACAGCATTTACTTATAGCCCACTGTAAGAAATGACAATATTTGTGCATTTTCACTTTTTACCACTTTGCTTCCCCTTGCCCAATTTTGATTTCATTATCATTGGCTTTTCAAGGGTTTACTTTTATATTTTTAAGTGCTTACACCTCTATTAATTATCAGTTTTACACTTTTGAAACCTTACTTTAATATTATAAATATGTCATGTATTTCCATTGCTTCTCATTTCTGACAACTATCTCCACATTTTAATCATTATACTTATATTTATATTTGTACATCATTGCAGTTTGCAACTGAAAAAGATCTCATTTTGCTGTATAGTGGTAGGCTGGTTTCATCCTAACCCTGTATTTAAGGGACCCAGCACTCAGGTGCTAACTCTCCTTTGTCACGATTGCCCCTCATTTACTCACTGGCTTAAATCTGTCTTCCGACGTTTTTTCAAGAAGAGTTCATGAGAAGTATATTCTTTAAGTTTTTGCATGTTTGAACTTATTCTCTGCTGCCTTTAACATTTTTTAATTTTGAACTTATTTTTGACTTACAGAAAAAATACAAAAGCAATATTATATTTTTCAATGTAAATATTTTACATAACTATAGCACAATTACTAAAAAAAAAAGAAAATTAGCTTTGGTATAGTCTGTTAACTATAGACCTTATTTGAATTTCCCCAATTTTTAAATTAATAATCCATTTTTGTGGTTTTTTTCTGTTCTAAGATCCTCTTAAGATCTCATGTTGCAATTCTTGTTTTCCATAGTCTCCTCCAATCTGTGAGTTTCCTATCTATTATTTTGTAGAATTCTTTCCATTTGGGTTTGTCCAATGCTGTCCATGACTGGGCATGCACTTTCTGGGCCCTGCTCTCTCTCCCTGATCAAGTGTGATGCCACTGTTTCCCAGTGCTGCTCTAGCTTCCATGGGGAAGTCTGAGGTCAGCATGCTCTTTCATTATCATCTCTGAAGGGAAGCGTTCTTCCTACACCAGCTAGCAGGAAACCTTCCTGGCATCTGTGAGGCCCTGTACGACTGATATGCAAGGGACTTCAGTGTTTCCTTCTTCCTGTGTGACCATGAGTGGCAGGTACAGGTTGTGCCAGGTATGAAGATACTGATCTTCCCTCCTCAGTCCTGACTCCTTAGCTGCTCCATAATGTCACATGAGGCTAAGGTAGATTTCTACAGCAATTTCTTTATTTTACCAATGCTGACATTTACTACTTCATTTCTCTTCCTCTCATTGCTTTCTGGTATTTTAAGACAGAAGAGGGCAGGGGTGCAGAAGTTGCCATTGCACTTCTGGATGCTCTGGATGTATAGGTGGCCAAGGTGGGCTGTTATGCCAGGGAAGGAAGCAGGCTGATGCAAAAGTACTTTCAGAAAGCTGGAATATTCTGGGCCCCTGAGAGGATACTACTTGTCTTGACAAGCAGAGACTACCAGCAAGGCCTGCCTCATTTACAACACATTTCAACCTGTCTGCAATATACAATCCGGTGACCTAACAAAGAACCCCAAATCAAAAGTCTGGCAGGTGAATCCCAGCATTGATCTGTTTACCCATCAGGAATAACCACTGTTGGTGTCTTGAACCATGTGGAGTCTGATTGCCTTCGTTGCCTTCTATGAAACTGTACAGAGATTGGTAAGTCACTTTAGTCTGAAATATTTGTCCTGCATCCCCTATGATTTCTTGTCACCTTCTCAGAAAACACATATTCCTGAGGGATCCCATTTGGATTTCTGAGTACATTTTTCTAGAGATACAAAATTGAAAATAAACTCTCGCATCATTGAAACTATGCATTAGTGGATTCACTTTGGTTCATTATGGATTAAGTAGTCTTTACAGTCTTGTCTTAAACCTAACTATCATATGTGACACTGATTCCATGGCGAAATATATTCCAGATCCAAATTACTGCCTTACCACATGAACTTTCCAGCTCCACCTTAGCTAGCAAAGTGGCAGGCGCAGGGAATCTCCTCAATGGATGAAGCTCCATGCAGAGTCAAGGAGTAGAGTGAAGATGACAGAAGCTGATTAGCCGGCCCCTGGTGGATTTTCAATGGCTCCTCAATAGGTGATTGTCCACGTGGAAGATTAAAAGTCATTTTCTTATTAGCAAAGGACTGGGCTTAAGCAACATGATGAAAAGATTTCCCTATTCCTATGTCATGAGTGGGAGGTGAGCGCTTTGGAGGGAGAACTACAGACCAAACACTTAAGTTCTTGCCCTTCATTATTTCCATCTGAAAGCTGGAAATTAAAATGAACTATTATTATTAAATTAGCTACAAAGCCTGGATGATAGGTGTGTGATGTTATATCAAGTAAAAAATTTTAAGGTAGAAAAGACACTACTTTCCTCTTGTGCTTACTTATACCCCTTCCATCCAACATACTCCATGTATTTATCTTGTTTATACTGGTTTTAACTTCTGAAACCACTATAATTGTAGCCCATTTAGATCTGTACAATCTCTGCTGCTGAATGTTTATTGTCACAGTGGTTTTCTTGAGCTCTCAATTAAATATGCACACTCTGACTTTGCAGACTCCTTGTCTGAGGTACTCTGAGAAGGTAGAAATGGATTATTAATGGTTTATTTTCAGCTGAAAAAGTAGCAAATAGTATGGCAATATTTCATGAATTTTTAAACATTACTGCTATAAGTGCTCTCTATCAACTGTATCCTGAGGCCTTATTAAATATAAAGAATTCCAATCTCAAGTACAAGTAAATATAGAACATATATAAGTCTTAGTAAAAATAATTATTCTTATTAAGAGGCACACATGCTCTAGTATTGTAACTGAATGCAGGCCCAGCTGCCTGCTGTTACGAAAGCCAGTACTTGAGAGGCAGGTGCTGATGGAAAGGAGAGTGGTTTATTCAGATGCAGGCCATTTGGAGGAGAGGATACTCATGTCTCAAAGCCCATCTCCACCTCTCAGCAGAGGCAGAAGTTTTTATGAGGAGGGAGAGGGGAACAGAACAAAGAGATCAAGGGAGGGGGTTGCAAAGTTCTGTATGTGCAGATGAGCACAGTCCATTCCGACAAGGCCAGTGATGGCCCAGTATGTGTCATCCTGGTTTAGTCATCCTAGCTTCGTGTCATTCTGGCTCCATGGTTAAAAGGTCAACAAATCTCCCAGAGCCAGGATGCCTGAAGGTTGGGATCTCTACCTTCTGAAGTTACTTCCTAGGATTCTTATATAAACATACTGTTCATCTACAAGCTACATATTAGTCAGAGTCAGCACATACATAAGCAATGCCAAAGGAATGGTGGGTAGGTTACAATTTACAATTTCCATCCATTACAATTTTATACTGCTACAGTATGTTCACTTGAGGAAGGGTAAATTTCAACATTCTTCACCTGAGGTGCTTCATGTATAATAGTAAACTGCTTTCTGCAACTTCCCTGTAAAATCCAAGAGTATTCTTCAGATCAGCACTCCATGGTTCGAGGCTCAAGAATAACAGATTGTAAACAACCTGAGTTGTTGTGGATAAGAGCAAGTAGTTTCCAGAACATGATGTACAGATGCCCAGGCTCAGCAGGCAGCAGCTGGGAGAGGCTGGTGAGCATCCTGAGAGCCTGAAGGTCATGGAGAATTTCCTTACAGCTCACCTTTAGGGAGGAAGAGCAGCATTTTTGTCTCCCCCACCTCTCGACTGGGCTGATGCGACTTTTTAACCTGTTTTTTTTTTGTATCTTAAATATACCAATAAATATATGTGTGTGCATATGTGTGTATGAAAGAAAAAAGTTTCAAAGGAACCACTAAAACTAGCTTTACAATGGTGGGGATTTAGCTCTTTCCCTCAATAGCTTTCCTCCTGTGGTTTAAGCAGGGATTATAATCTAAGGTTTGAGCTCTAGGAGAAGGTTTTTCTAATGTTTTAGTCATAAATTGATCCATTTCTTGAGATCTACAATGTGTCATTTAGTGTTCTAGGTGCTAGGACTGTAACAGTGAACAGAAAAATAATGCATTTCTTGTTCAGTGGAGTTAAACTTCCAGTGATAGAAAGGTAAAATGTACATAAGTATGAGGTATCTTTTGAGATAGCGATAAGTGATGGAGGAAATAAAGCAGAAGGGGATGGAGAGGCATGGGGCCGCTGTTTGAGGATGTTTTTCTCCATGAGGAGATGACTTCTGAGCAGATTTAACTGTAGTAAGTGTGAGAGTGCACCATGTGGGGTTCTAGGGGTGAGGAGGTGCAGTCAGGAGAATTAGTAAATCCACAGGCCCACAGGAAGAATTGGATTTGATCTCAAGAAACCCTGCATGGAGGTCAGAATGGCTTCAGCTAGCCATTCCATGTGCCATTTAGGTGGCACTCCAGGTGGGACTCCAGCATTTCACATGCACTCCCACCTGGAAGTGAGGGAGAGGGAGAGGGGAGAAAGGCAGAGAAGTGACCAGGAGCCAGATCATGTGGGGACTGAGAAGTCATGATCAGAACCTCCTTACAAGTGAGATGGAAAGTCTCAGGTTTAAAGTGGATTTACCACTTTAAACTCTGAATTATGGCATTAGAGAAAGTTAAGATATTACAAATCAAAATTAATTTCCTACTGTTATAATAAAAGCATTTATTTGAGCAAAAAGAGCTGCCTCCCAGGAGACACAGGTTCAAGTAGCAACCTAAATGATGCTCTGCCAACGCAGAGCAGAGGTTCACCTTTTATGGAGAATTTCCTGCCCACAGTTCCTATTTGGTGTTTTCACATGCAATTCTACCTGGTTGATATGGATGCAAATGAATAGACAGTTTGTGTAGTTCAGATTGGACATGGCAGGTCTCAGTCCATTGGTGGAAAGACAAAACCAGGGTTTCCCTGCAGTGTTTGACTCAGATGTGTAAACAAGCAGGGTATAGTGCGGAATGTCCCTCCGAAGTTCTTCTTTACATGCAGAGTATGTGAGGTGCCCTGTCAGCAAATTTATAAAATTTGGGATCTCGACTGGCCATGCAGAGTCCATTTCAGCATATAAATTTTCTCAGGCTTCACATTGAGTGAATCTTTCTTCCCAGGGTCCATAAAATGAATAGGCATTATTTCTGCCCTCATGTATTATAATTCAGTGGTATGGATGTAGAAAGAATTACTTAGAAAAAGTTATATCTTATGTTCTTTATGTAATATATTTTACATAAAGTCTTTGGTTCTTAGGAAGAGGAAAAATTAATATGGCTAGAACACAAACATGGAGTCAGTTTTATGTAAAGCAAAAATTTATAAATTCTCATTTGACAAAGTAACATAGATTTTGAATCCAAAACATGAGTTAACTCCACCACAAAGTCAATATTATACACTAGAAAAGGTAAAAACGCAGTAATTTGCTATTCTTTCTTATTTCCTCACTGGTGACAGGCATTGCCGGTGAACTAGATCACCCTTCTCTGATTATGCTGTGTTTTGGAATTGTTTTCAATGCAGGAATCTAAGCTGCACCAAGCCATCAGCTAGAGTTGAGCATATGAGACATATTTATAAATTTATTCACTATATGACAGAGTAACTGTATGAAAAGATTACATGGGTAATTTTTCAAGAAGCTGTTATGCCACCATAGGACAAAGTTACCTTTGTTATTTCAACAGAAATCAATCAATCCAGTGAAATAGTTTAGCTAATTGTTTGGTATTAGAAAAGTGGTTAATTTTCTCTTGTTCCTTCTATACACAGAAAGAAAAGTAGTTGACATTTAAAAGTGAGAGAAAGAAAAAGGTTTTTTTTTAGTGTCAATTCTAGCATCACCAAACTTATTTCCAAATAAAGAAAACAGCTTTATAATCTTACTTAGATTCCAAAAAAAAAATACCCCAAAATGGTTACCAAATTTTATCTAGATCACATAACCTTTTGTGAGGAAAGCATGGTCTCTTTTAGAAAATAGATTTTGTTGTTGCTATTGGTCAGTATTCTATCCTGAGCTAGGACAATATATATACTATATAATTTAATGTATTTAATATAGTCAGTCCTTCATAATCATGGTAAATACATTCAGCTACATAAATGACTGATTTATTCATATTCATTTAAAACAGGCTCTCAGGTCATTAGATGTCATAGAACTAAGAAGAACGAAAAATTAATTTGGAGAAAGCACTATTTGAAGTAAATCCTACAGAGCCTGGGGCAGGTGCCCAGTAATTAAGGAAATAGAATTAGTCTACCATTACCTATCTTTAGTTTTCAGTAAAAAGTACCTTCATTTTCAATTAACACTGTGCTCCAACATTTAGGTTAGCTTGAGGATTGAATTTACAGAGAAATTGTTTTAAAAGTTTGATTTCTTAAAGTTTGATAACTTAAAGTGGTTTAAATTATTTCACAATCCTATTGCAAAAGTAAAAGCATGTTAAAAGAATATATTTGAATATGAGACCGTATTAAATTTAAAAGGTAAATTACACAAGCTGTGCTCTATATTCTGAGGAGTCTAAAGGAATTTTGCCAAACACTTCTTCCTTAGGGACACTTTGTTTTTCTTTTCCTGTGCTCTGCTTTTGTTTATAAAGCCAGCCTGTGGACACAGTGACACCTGGGTAGTAAACTTTTGTAAAATCAACATCCTGAACTGCTATGTGCTAAATTTCTCTTTGAAAAATAAGAAAATGTTTCCTTCCAGAGCCTACTTCTCTCTTCCTTGTTCTAAAGGATTTTTTATTTTTACATAAAGTATTAAAATAGTGATCAGCATGATGAGTTCTTCATTGCTGCTTCAACTAATTTGTAAATGGAAACACCAATGTGTCAAAGCTTACCAGCTAATCATTTCCTGCTTCCTTTCTCTTTAAAAAAAATACAGCCAATTAGAGGTTGAGGGGAGGCAGGTGCTGACCTAAGTAACTTCAGAAATGAGTGGGATTTGTAAGACTCAAGTAAAGGACACTGTACGTAAGCACTGCACTCTAGTCGGTAAAGGTGTTTCCCACAGGGTTATGGGGTTAACAGTTGTGATTTTGCTATACATGTGTACTAGAATTGAGTAATTGAATTGGTGGGTGATGAATGGTTCTCTGACTGTTCAAGTGGGAGGTTACTGTATGTAAGAAGAGGAGGCTAGAATGATCCATGATGTCATGGAGAAGAGTTAGAGACATCAGTGTGAACTCATGGTTTGCTTAATATAGATATAAGCGGTTGTATAGATGTAGATGGTTGTACCTAAGACATAGAGATACATGTATAGATACATGTATGTGCACAGATTAATGCACATAATTTAATACAAAAGTATTTATATATTTCCTTGTTCTGTTAGCTGAGGGACCGTTAAAGAAAGGATACCCACATAGTGATGGGCAGACCTAGTGCACGGGTCTTGGTTTCTAACATGATTCTCCAGTAAAATGAATTAGGGCTGTGTGGAGAAATGGCTGGTTGTAGGACTGAGGCAGGACATAAACAGGATGATCCCAGAGCCTCTTAGAGTGCCAGCCAGTAAGACAGTGCTAAAAACCAGAACCAGGCCAGAAACCCCTGCACACACAATGATTAGGGTGTGCTAAAGGGATGTGAGTCAAATGAAAGAGCTCCAACTGTTCAAAACAGAAATGATTTGAACAAAATAAATAATATTGGATTATAACTCAAAGTTTTAAATAAATATCCATGAGCCCATATTCATATAAATAAATAGATAAGGAAGAAAAAACAAACTGCCTATGTAGAAGAATTCACAATAATTTATATAGATGCTTTGCCCTCAAGGAAGTAAAGTGTAAATGCTTACTCCTGAAATGTGAGTGACAGATAGTGTAACTTCTTCCTGAAGAGTACAGTATGGAAAGGGGAAAAACTAGAGTAACCTCTCAGTGATAAACCTGACAACCTCCACCTCAGCCACGTGGTCAAGTTCAGCATCACATGATAAATCATGTCTGTGGTATGTACCCTAGATATGATATAATAAAAATGGCACCTTATTTTTGTGATTATCTCCCCAAAATATATAACCCAAGTGTAATTGTGAGAAACACATCAGATAAATCCAAATTGGGGAACGTTCTACAAAATGCCTATCCAGACACCTCAGCACCATCAAAATCATCAAAAGCAAGGTAAGTCTGAGAAACCACCACAGCTGAGAGGAGCCTAAGGAGACAGGATGATTGAATGTAATGGGGTGTTCTGGACTGAATGATAGATAAGAAAAAGAACATTAGATAAACACGAAGGAGGTCTGAGTAAAGTGTGAGTTTTAGTTAGTAATAGTTTACTGATATTGGTTTGTGAGTTGTAACAAATATCCCATATTAACATAAGACATTAATAATCAGGAAAATGGGGTGTAAGTATATGCACTCCTGTAATATCACTGCAGTGTTTTTGTAAATCTAAAACTAACCTAAAGTAAAAATATTTTTTAAAATGAACCTAATTAAAGCTTGCAAAAGTAACTGAAATGCTTTATTAAATTAAGATGGTTATGATTCTTCCTAACTCCTTCAGCATGCTTTGTTTTCATGTAATTAGGAAAGTACAAGAAACTGAAAGAGAACAGAACCCTTATTAACTGTTGAAGCTATGTCTGGCTGCCTTTTCTGTGTCCTCAGTAAGTAATAACATTTTAAGCTAAAGGTTACCTCCAGAAGGAACATTGTACATGAAAAAAAAAGACAAAATGCTTTCTCCAGTATTTTCATATCACTACTGTAAAGAACATTGTCCCTGCACATAAAACATTTTATCTACTGTAATCTCCAAAAGAGTGTTCTTTATATACTCAGTAAATAAATGCATGTTCGGTTTGAGTTATTCTTCTATTGCTGTGGGGCTGAAACTGGCAAATGCTACAAGTAAAATGTTTAAATGCTTAAAAATGGTTTGTGAAACTGTTGGAACAAATGCTCTTTTGGAAATTCAATGGAAAGAAAAATAAATATTTAATACATATGCAAAGACAATTAGAAGGTTTATTGCCTTTCTCTAGGTTTTGTTTTGTAACAAACACATTTCTTTAAATACAATGTTAATGGTTTTATTATCAAATACATAAACCAAAATTCAATATTTTCTTCTCACACTTATTATTCTGGAATATTTTGAAAGATGATGTTCTTTGTGTGTGTGTCTGGAACCAGAAAGTGTCATAATTTAAGGAGCACTATGCAGTTTGCCAAATAGATTTTGACAGTGGTACTCCATCAATATTTTACTCAGAATGAAAAATGAACATCAGACCATTTTATTTATTCTGTCTAGAGTCTAGTAACCTATTGCTTTGCTTCAAGGGAACAACTAGTTCTAAAGAATATGGTCTTTTGAAACCTCTCAGGAAAACTTCACTGCCATCTGTCTACTTTTTATTTAGGCTTTAATATATAATAGACTTTTAGTTAATCTGAGATTGGTGATACTTTGTTAGGGCAAAGCTTGGTAAATAAAGGTTTCTTTCAATATACTCTAGTTTCATTTCAACTGAAGACATTATAATGTTTGATCTCCAACTGTCAGGAGGAATGGAGGTTACATCTGAACAGCAGCCCATCTGGGACCTTCCCATCCAGGCATGGTTCGACTCTCCCTCACGGCAGGGCCCTGGACTGGGAGTCTCGGCTCTGACAAGAACCCTAGATCTGCTCCTACCCTCTGTTAATGCACTTGGGTAAGTCCCTCAATCCCTGTAAAGCTGAGTTGGCTCATATGAAAATATGAGAGGTTGTTTTCCCCACTATGCCTATTAGTTTTCTTCTGTCAGTTTCTACTAACCTCATAAAACAAATTCAGGTGAAAGAATCAAAAACCATTCTTCCTTGTGAGGTGTATGGGAAAGAAGTGAGAGGGAAACTGACATGGGCACAAGTGATACAGCCAACAGACAGGTAAGTATGTCTCGTTGCTGTTATATAGTAGGCAAAATCAAATTTCTTCTTCCTGACTTGTCAAAATAGCGAATACAAAATTTTAAACCCAAATTTTGAGAAGTGTTGAATGCAGTCCTAGGAAGACCTTGCTTCCTAGGACAAGAACTGGACACTTAGTTGGCATTTCTTAGGATACCACCTGATTTTTTTCAAATGTAACCTAAGATTTCTATAACCATATAAATAGTTTTCTAGGCAATAAAGTTGGTAAATAAGTTGATGTGATTTATTACAATCTTAGATTCTTTATCTTTGGGAAGGATACAAGATAAATCTGTAAAGATGCCCTGGCCAGGTGGCTCAGTTGGTTGGAGCATTATCCCATACACCAAAAGGTTGGAGGTTTGTTCCTGGTCAGGGCATATGCCCAGGTAAAGGGTTTGATCCCTGTTTGGGGCGTGTACAGGAGGCAACTAACTGATGTTTCTCTCTCACATTGATGTCTCTCTCAAATCAGTAATACCACATCCTCAGGTGAGGATTAAAAAATATATAGATACATCCCATCAATTTTTAATGTTTCTTTTAGAGACTGATTTTATCTGTTTAATGTAGAGAGATATAGATGTCTATATACACATATTATATATCTTTATAGATCTCAAAATATAACTATAAAATTTATCATTATTTGAAATGAAAATGAGATATAGGTATGGCTGCTATAGAGATTATTACCAAATCTCACTAATTTATTAGTGTAATTTACTATATAGTAAGTGATTAAAGGAGAAAAATTATATCATCAACTCTGCAGGTCCAGAAAAAGCATTAATCCTATTCAGCAATGATTCTGATTACAAACTTTTTGCAAAGTAGATGTGAAAGAGAACTTTTAAAACCTGATAGAGAATGTCTTCAAAAACCTAAAGTGACATTATACTCAGTAGTGAGATTTTAAAATCAGCAAAAAGCTTAGGAATGCTACCATCACCATGTAAATTAGACATGACTCTGAAACTTTTATTCATTGTAATAAGACAAGAAAAAATAATGAAGCTATTAAGGTAAGAAAAAGTAACAAATTGTCATTGTTTACAGATGACATGATTATTTACATAAAATAATCAAATAATTTATAGAAAAATTATAAGTATATGAGAGTTTAACAATGTCTCCAGCTGGAAGAACAAGATACAAAAGTCAGTTGCATTCTTACAAACTGGCAACAAAAACAATTTTAAAAAGGTACCATTTATAATAGCAAAAGAAAACAAAAACAAAGGTACATAAAAACAAGTCTAACAAAAGGTGTGCAAGTGTTTAGTTGGGGACATTATAAAAAATAAACAGAAGATATCAGAGAATAGCCCTTTTATATTTTAAAATACATCATATAAACAAAAGAAGTATATAACAATTGTATATATAAAGAATAATTAAATAAAATGGAATACCTGCTTTCCAGCTTAAGAAGTACAACACTAGCAGTCTGTCTCTTGAGAAGTTCCTCCTTTCCCTGCCAGCTCTAGATCCACTGACCTGAAGTAATATTACCCATTTCCTTGCTTCATTTAGTTTTTTTAGACACATATTCATTCCTAATTACTTATTTAGCTTAGTCTACTCTAAGCTTTATCTAAGTGGAATTTCATGTGTCCTTCGACAGTCAGCTATTTTGAACATGCAACAAGAATGAGTCACATAACTCTAGTGCATATGCTTTCTCTGCTGTATGGTTTAGCACTCTACGAATCTATAGCACTATCTCTTGAATTGACTCTCAGTGGGTATTGGATATTTTCTGTAATTCATTATTACAATCAGTGCTGCTCTAAAGTTTATTTCACAGGCATTCCTGGTGTACCCGTGCAAGATTTTCTCTAGAACACATGTGTAGAAAGGTAAGTGTTGGATTGGAGGGTATACATAGAATTTCCCTCTACTAGCTGAATGGCAAATTGTTTCCCAAAGTGGTTGCACCCTTTGCACTTCTGTCATTAGTGTATGAAAAACCTGTTGCCTCCACACTCTTGGCCACAAAAGCACTCTCAGCCTATTTAATTTTTGCCAATCTGGCTGGTATGTGATGACCTTTCACTGAGATTGTATCAGTTTTGTATTGCTGTTTTAACAAATTATCACAAATGTTGTGGCTTAAAGCATCACAAAGTTATTACCTTATGGTCCTGGAGGAGTCCAAAATCATTCTCCCTGGGCTGAAACAAAATGTTGGCAGAGCTGGTACCTTCTGGAGTCTCTGAGAGCAGAATCTGTTCTTGCCTTTTTCAGCTTGTAGATGCCATCTACATTCCTAAGTTTGTGACTCCTTTATCCCCCCAACCTCTTGTTTCTGTGTCACATCTTCTCTTCTTGATTTTGATCTACTTGTCTACCTACCTATTACAAGGATTCTTATGATTACATTGTGCCCATGTGGATAAGGCATGATAACCTTATCTCAGGATCCTAACTTAATCACATTAAAAAGTTCCTTTTGCCATGTAAAGCAACATACTCAAAGTTCTGAGAATTAGGACGTAGATATTGTTGTGAAGCCATTATTCTGTCTATGGAGTAGTTTTATTTTATTTTCTTTATTATATTTTATTTTTCTATTGAGATATACATGACATATAACATTATATTAGTTTTAGGTGTACAATATACTGTATATATTGTGAAATGATCACCATGATAAATTTAATTAACATCCATCACCATACCTAATCACGGCTTTTTTTCTTGTGATGAGACCTTTTAATCTACTCTCTTAGCAACTTTTAATTATATAATACATTATTGTTATTAAGCATAGTCACCATGTTGTACACTATATTTCCAGGACTTAATTATTTTATCACTGGAAATTTACACCTTTTGATCCCCTTCACCCATTTTTCCCACCCCCAGGCCCTCATCTCTGGCAAACAAACACCAGTTTGTTCTCTGTATCTGCAAGTTTCTGTCAGACTTAGTTCAATTAATACAATGTCCTCAGGTCTATCCATGTTGTTGTAAAAGGCAGAATTTCCTTCTTTTTATGGCTGAATAATATTCCACTGTGTATGTACACCACAGTTTCTTTATCTGTTCATCCATCCATGGACACAAGTTATTTCCATATCTTGGCCACTGTAAATAATGCTGCAGTGGATATGGGGGGTGCAGATTTCTTTGAATTAGCGTCCTCATTTCCTTTGGCTAAATACCCAGGAGTGGAATTGCTGGATCATATGGTAGTTCTGTTTGTAATTTTTGAGGAAACTCCATACTGTTTAACATAGTGACTGCACTAATTTGCACTTCTACCAACAGTGCACAAAGGTTTCCTTTTCTCTACATCTTCATCAACACTTATTTCTTGTCTTTTTGATAACCATTCTAATAGGTGTGAGGTGATACCTCATTGTGGTTTTGACTTGCATTACCCTGAGGATTGGTGACCTTGAGTACCTTTTTATCTGTTGGCCATCTGTAAATCTTATTTATAAAAACTCTATTCAGATATTTTGCCCATTTAAATTGGATTGTTTGAGGTTTTTAGCTGTTGTGTTGTGTGAGTTCTTTATATATTTTGCATACCAACCTTTATCAGTATATAATTACAAATATTTATTCCCATTATTTTGGTTCACTTTTCATTTTGATGATGGTTTCCTTTGATGTGCAGAAACTTTTTAGTTTATTAAACTTGTTTACTTTTACTTTTGTTGCCATTGCTTTTGGTGTTAAATTAAAAAAATCATTGCCAAGGTCAATGTCAAGGAGTTTACTGCCTTTTTTCCAGGGGTTTTATGGTTTTAGGTCTTACATTAATATGTTTAATTTATTTTGAGATGTTTTTGTATATGGTGAAAGAGTGGTCCAGTTTCATTTTTTGTGTGTTTGTGTATGTGGCTGTCTAGTTTTTCCAACACTGTTTAGTGATGAGAATGTCTCTTCCCCATTTTATATTCACGGCTTCTCTCATCATATTTTAAGTGACTATATATGCAGGGTTTATTTTTGGGCTCTCCTGTTTCATTGATCTATGTATAAGAGTAGTTTTAATATGCATTTCACTAAAATATCTTCTTATTACTTCTCCCTTTAAATTTCTACCTTACTCAGCAAAACACATTTTCCCAATTCAAGGATGTTTTTTTGCTAGGAGGGCATATTCTATTTTGAGTAGTGGCTTATTTCTATTGATTCATTAAATAAACACTTTTAGCACTTTTTGAAAAAACAGGCATTGCTAGGAGTTCAAGATGAATAAGTAAACAAGACTGACACAGTTCTTACTTACCTGCTTCACCCCTGCTAGGCTACCAGTCAGGCACTGCTTGTGGGGACTACCACCCATCTCTAAGAGGGGTCAAACCCTGTTCCTAAAACTATTTCTGTACTAAGATTTCCTCAGATATAATGGGATTTTCTACTATGCTCACTTCATCTTCCCTTGGACATTCACGTTTGAACTGAAAAGTAATTGGCCCTCTCTTTTTTAAAAACTGTGTTAACTCCTTATTTTGAGGAACTGAGTGTGGAAATCATACTTTAGATGACTTATCTAGAAGGCAAAAGGCATTAGTTTTCATTTTTTCTAAACTTCATATTTTTCATGTATTCAGTCATAAGGTTATAAGAATATAGGCTCTAAAATCTGAAAAATAGGATTCATTCAAATCATGAACTTATGTTCATCAAAAGACACTGCTGGAAGAGAGTGAAATTCAAGTTAAAGGCTTGGAAAAGATGCTTACAATACATGTACCACATACTCATACTTCACATACAAAAAGAAGGCTTATAAATTAATATGAGGGAGGCATGATGATGAAAAAAGGAGCAAATGACACAAACAGATACTTCATAAAAGAAGATCTCCAGATGGCCTTTACACATATGAAAAGGTAGTCCATGTGTTTTATAATGAGGCAACTGCCAATTTAAATGTGCTTATTCACCAGAAAGGTTAAAATCTTAGGAAGAGACAACACCAAATGTTAACCAGGATATAAACAATTATAATTTCTGTTCACTGCTTGTGGGAGTGAAAATTAGTATAGCTGTTTTGGAAACCTTTCATTATTCACTAAAGCTGGATGTAAACCTG
Organism: Phyllostomus hastatus; assembly: GCF_019186645.2. Lineage (NCBI taxonomy): Eukaryota > Metazoa > Chordata > Mammalia > Chiroptera > Phyllostomidae > Phyllostomus > Phyllostomus hastatus. Next base: position 4,097,560 of record NW_025334017.1, on the reverse strand, counting down.
TGTTATGTCTCAGCAGTTCTAACCTTAGTTAAATACCAAACAGAAATGAGTGTATTTGTCCATCAAATGACACGAAAAAGAATGTTCATAATGCAGAATTGATAAAGAACCCAAATATCCATCAAAAGTGGAATGGATATAGAAAATTGTTGCACATTTAAAAAATGGAATCCTGTCCAACAATGAAAAAGAATAGACTTCAACCACAAAAACAATATGGATCAATTTCATAGACAATTTTCAGTGAAAGAAGGCTGGCACCAAAAAAGTACATGCTTATGTTTTCATTTATGTGAATTTGAGAGTTCAGCAAAACGAATTTATGATGATAGATGTCAGACAACAGTAATTAAAAATAGTAGTCATTAAAAGGTAAAATAGTTAAAAATAATAGTGTTTTTTTAGAGTCTTCTATGCAGCAAATCTTCCTCAGTTTGATCTGTATGGTATGTATGTCTGTATTAATTCATTGAGATGTTTTGTTAAAATATGTGCTTCCTCTTTTTTTCTATGTTTCTTACTTATTTATTTTTTAAATATATTTTATTGATTATGCTATTACAGTTGTCCCACTTTCCCCCTTCACTCCCCTCCACCCTGCCCACCCCCTCCCACCCACATTCCCCACCTTTAGTTCATGTCCATGTGTCATAAGTACTTTAGCTTCTACATTTCCCATACTATTCTTGTCCTCCCCCTGTCTATTTTCTACCTACCATCTATGCTACTTATTCTTTGTACCTTCCCCCCCTCTCTCCTCCTCCTATTCCCCTGTTGCTAACCCTCCATGTGATCTCCATTTCTGTGGTTCTGTTCCTGTTCTAGTTGTTTGCTTAGTTTCTTTTTGTTTTTGTTTTAGGTGTGGTTGTTAATAATTGTGACTTTACTGTCACTTTACATGTTTTCTATCTTCTTTTTCTTAGATAGGTCCCTTTAACATTTCATATAATAAGGGCTTGGTGATGATGAACTCCTTTAACTTGGCCTTATATGAGAAGCACTTTATCTGCCCTTCCATTCGAAATTGAAAGCTTTGCTGGATAGAGCAATCTTGGGTGTAGGTGCTTGCCTTTCATGACTTGGAATACTTCTTTCCAGCCCCTTCTTGCCTGTAAAATCTCTTTTGAGAAATCAGCTGACATTCTGATGAGAACACCTTTGTAGGTAACTGTCCCTTTATCTCTTACTGCTTCCAGAATTCTCTCCTTCATTTTTACCTTGGCTAATGTAATTATGATGTGCCTGGGTGTGCTCCTCCTTGGGTCCAACCTCTTTGGGACTGTCTGAGCTTCCTGGACTTCCTGGAAGTCTATTTCCCTTGCCAGATTGGGGAAGTTCTCCTTTATTATTTGTTCAAATAAGTTTTCCACTTGTTGCTCTTCCTTTTCCCCTTCTGGTACCCCTATAATTTGGATGTTGGAACATTTAAAGATGTCCTACAGGTTCCTAATCCTCTCTATTTTTTTTTTTTTGAATTCTTGTTTCTTTATTCTTTTCTGTTTGGTTGTTCCTTTCTTCCTTCTGGTCCATTCCATTGATTTGAAACCCAGTTTTCTTTCCATCACTATTGGTTCCCTGTACATTTTTCTTCATTTCATTTATTGTAGCCTTCATTTGTTCATCTAATTTGTGACCAAATTCAACCAATTCTCTGAGCATCCTGATCACCAGTGCTTTGAACTGTGCATGTGATAGGTTGACCATCTCTTGTTTGCTTAAAAGTACTGGCTGAGAGGCTCTCAATTCTGTTTGAGCCATCTTCCCTGCCTCCTTTGGTCTGGTCCTGCCTGTTATGTATGAAGGGCGGCACCTTAGGCATTCACCAGGGTGGGGCACCCCAGTCGGTGGGTTATGAGGTTGTTTGTGGGGGTGGGGTCCGAGAGGGAACAATGGTGTCTGCTTCACTCTCTTTAGGACTTTAGTCCCCTCTGCCCCTTCCCACAAGCAGATTGGGCCCTTCTGGGGTGGGTTTGTGTACTTTCTAGGACTCTGTGGGTCTCTCTAAGGAGCTCACCCTTGAGGCTGAGAGATTCTCCAGGCCTCAACCCCCACAGGTGTTTTCAATCGGTGCTTTTAGGTTTTGTTTCTCGGGGCTGGGTCCCTGGGTTGCGTGGTCTGTGTAGCTGCCCGTTTTCACCTAGTTTATCTGTGAGAGAATGTGTGACTGCGGACAGCCAGCTGCCTTGCGTGCCTCACTGGGTCTGCTCGTTGCCCCCTATGCCCAGGGTCTGCCAGTTGCCATGTGCTCCTCACTGGGTCTGCTTGTTGCTTCCCATGCCCAGGGTCTGCCACCGGGTCCGTCAGCTGCCCCTGAGCTTCTAGGGTCCTCCAACTGCCTCCTGCACCCTGCACTGCCTGTGTCTGCCAGCCACCACTTTTTCCTGCCAAGACCCCTCGACCCCTCTCTGTAGGCCTCTGACTCCATCCCTCCTTACCAGTCTGGATAAATGGTTGTCAGGCTTCCGTTCAGTTCATTTCTCTCTGTTCTGGTTGTTTTGGTTGTGTGAGGAGGCACAGTGCGTCTACCTACACCTCCATCTTGGCTGGAAGCGAAGATATGTGCTTTTTATTAAATGATGCATACCTCAGAATAGCAATAATAAGTTATGACAAATTTTCTGGGTAGTGTTCTTAAATATGTCCACAGATTTTTTAACAGGTACCAACCTTTCAAAAGGTGGATCCTATTTCCTCACCCCCTAAGTACTTTGAGACTTACTTCCAGGGGATAGAATGTGGCAGAGGTGCAGGTGTCCTCTCTGAGATGAGGCTATGAGGAGCACTGGGGCTCTATGCTTGTTCTCTCTGATGAGTCACTTATTCAGGTGGGCAGGGGGACTGGATGCTGATTGTGAGGACACAATCAGCCACTGCCAATCAGTATGATACTCATATTCTTGACCCACAGAAATTGTGAGATAATAAACTTTTGTTGCTTTAAACTAAATTTTAAGGTAATTTTTTATGGAGCAATAGATAACTAATATACCCCTTCACTAATGAATCAGAAGATTTAAACAGGAAACTGCTTAAATTTTTCATCTGTACAAAGGGAGTGAGAAAAGAACTTATATCATGTACACCATGTACATATGAGCCTCCTGAAGAATACAGACAGCAATAGCCAAAAGTCCTTCAAACAAGTTGTATGTGGAAGAAAAGAGAAGATTGTTTGCTCAATTTTAAATCTCTCCATAGTTTTCTAAAAACTATCGTGAGTTGCCATGACCCATGTGGCTCAGTGTGTTGGGCATTGACCCATAAACCAAAAGTTTGCTGGTTCCATTCCCAGTCAAGGCACATGCCTAGATGTTGAGCCAATTCCCCAGATGGGAGTGTGCAAGAGGTAACTGATGGATGCTTCTCTCACACATTAATTTTTTTTCCTTTCCTTTTTCCCTTTCTTACTCTCACTCTGAAAGTAAATAAATAAAGTCTTTAAAAATAAATTAAAACTATTTTGACTTAATTACATCTTGATTTTAGATTCTCCAGTGATAACATTTATTTTGAAAACAAATAACCCAATGATATAGCATTAAAACCCAGACAATAGTAATCTTGGAGGCATGGTGAGTGGGTAGGTGAGTGGATGGGAGACAAATTCTATTCAGACCAGATCTTGCCTATAAAACATTAACAAATCTTTGTCTAGAGATAAAATCTTTATTAATGTAATTGAAAGATACCGTTATCCCAAATGTTTCATTCCAGCTGCCTTCTCAAGCCCATTCATTAAGTAACATAGGCTTTTCTTTTATACCTCTTTTCCTAGAGCTGAATGTTATACTTGCATGGCAAATAGTAAATGGGAGGGTACTTTAATAAAGATCTCAGTCACAATTCTTAATGACAGGAAAGTGAGACACAGCTCTCTTATATTAGGTGAAATTAGATAAATCTAAAAGGTAAAAGCAAAATACTGATTGATAAAATTAATACATGATTCCTATTATTCTCTTAAACTGAACAAATCTTCTTAAGTAAAGAACACATGAAAATAATTCTAGGTAAAAACACAATCTTCCCCAAATATTTTACTATGAATAGTGTATTTAAATTATGCTTCAATTTTTTCCAAATAGAATATTTTATTACCACTTCTTAAGTTGTGGAGAGATTTGAAGTTCTTACATCCACTTAAAGCTGGATATTACTTTTTAAATTTTTGACTTAAAACTTTTTTCATATACTTTTCAATGTAGGTAAAACACAGAGTATCCTTGTGGAATATAAAATTGTTAAAACTAGGTAGTCAGAGAATTGTTCTGGCCAGTGCAGATGTGTTCACATTCCATTTTGTCTGCTTTCTTTCTTTCTTTTCTTTTTTTTGATCTGAGCTCAAGTTTGAAATACACGCCATTAAAAAGGAGGTCAGCATCATTGAGATATGAGAACAGCTCTGATTACAGTTATTTCTGTGAAAGATAAAGATGATTTATCTTGTGCTGATTATGGGTTTACTTTCAGGGCAAGTTTGAAATCTTTCCAACTTTATCAGTATTGTTAAATGAAATCACATTTGCAGTTATTCTTTCTGATAAAAATTTACTGAAATAGAATTATTTAAAAAAATAAATATATGCTATAAGGGAAAGAGAATGTAGTTTGGAGTTCAGCTTCCAGGTAAAGTCTTCTTTGGCCATTTACTGCATTTCTTTAGAGTAAGTATTAATATCTTTGTGACCTTCCATTTCCCCATCTGTTAAATGGGGCTCATTAAAATCACTTCACCAAGTCTGGGGAATGAAAACTAAAACAATTCTTGCAAAACTTATAGGACAGTGTTTGACCAATATACATGTTTAGTAATGAGGTTCTATTATTATTAATATTTTAACTATTATTTCTACTATTATTTTGTATTATAGCTACTATTAGTTTCATATCAGTTTCCCTAAAAGGCATATGGTAGTGATCATTTACTCATAGAAAATGATATTTAAGTAGATTGACTTTTCCTCAATAAATATTTTTTGATGTACATGTGTGGATGAAAGAAAGTAAGTACATAAATTGTCCTCTGGGGTAGCACCATGTCCTGGTTCACCCAACCTCTACACATATACATGTTTCCTACCATCTGCTTCTGCATTGACTTGCTAGTGCTACAGTAACAAAGCACCAAAGGCTGGGTGACTAAAACTGGGTGTGAGAAACTTACTGTCTCACAGTTCCAGAAGCTAGAATTCTGAGATCAAGGTGTCAGCAGGGTGGATTTCTTCTAGGACTGCTCTCCTTGGCTTGGAGATGGACCACCTTCTGCCAGTGTCTCTATGTGGGCTACCCTCTTGTGTGTGTTGGCATCTTCCTCTCCTCCTCATATCAGGAGGATAACTACTAGTTGTTTTGGATTCCCTCCACCCTATGGACCTCATTTAACCTCATTTCCTCTTTAAAGACCCTATTTCCAAATAAAGTCACATTCTGAATTACTGGGGGTTAGCATCTCAGCATTTTTGGGCAACACAATTATGTCTGTAAAAATTTACAAGGACTCATTGCATATGAACTTCAGGAACATTTATGATTGTGCCTCAGAGAGATTTGGGACATCAAAAAGGAAGCTTAGGGAAAACAGTATGGAATTTTCTCAGGAAACTAAAAATGGATCTGCCTTTTGACCCAGCAATTACACTGCTGGTATTATATCTGAAGAACCCTGAAATACCAATCCAAAAGAACCTATGCACCCCAATGTTCATAGCAGCACAATTTACAATAGCCAAGTGCTGGAATCAACCTAGGTGCCCATCAGTAAATGAATCTATCAAAAAACTATGGTACATTTACACAATGGAATTCTATGCAGCAGAAAGAAAGAAGGAGCTCCTACCCTTTGCAACAGCATGAGTGGAATTGGAAAGCATTATGCTAAGTGAAATAAACCAGGCGGTGAAAGACAAATACCATATGATTTCACCTTTAACAGGAACCTAAATAACAAAACAAAGAAACAAGCAAAATATAGTCAAAGACACTGAAATAGAGAATAGGCTGACAGTGTTCAGAGGGGAGAGGGGAGGGAATTTCAGGGGAAAAGGAGAAGGGTTTACAGGAACAAGTATAAAGGACACATGGACAAAAACTAGGGAGTGTGGAAATGGGGAGGTGGGGAGGGCAGGGTGGGTGGGCTGGGATGGGAGTAAAGGACAGAAAACTGTACTTGAACAATGATTAAAATAAAATAAAAAAATAAAAACAGGAAGCTTGTTTTCCTCTGTTCATTGGCTAGGTGAAGTGAGGAACAGTGAGGGTTAACAGCACCTGGAGAAGCCATTGCCAGGCTGGGTTTGACTGCAGAGGATGACAAAGGAGGGCTGCTGGGCCATCCGGGCAGCCTTGTGGAAGAGCACAGACATAGGCTAGGTCATCAGTGGTAGTAGAAAGATTCCAACTATCTTAAGTGAAATAGTAGGAAACCAATAGTTTGAGGATTCAACAGCAAAAAGAGTATCAGTACAACTTCTACATTAGTGAATTGAAGGAGAAAATGCATAAGATTATTTCAAATGATGCAGAAGAAATATTTGATAAAATGTAATACCTGTTTATTATTTCAAAAACACCTTCTGAACAGTAGCCATAGAAGAAGATTTATCAACCCTATAAAAGTTCTAACTTTTATCCAACTTTCTGAGGGACTAATCAGAAAAACAGAAAAGGAAATTTACTGCAGGTAATTTGTTGTGCAGATAATGGATGGAATGGCAAGTATGAGATAATGAACAGGATTTGTAAGGAGAAAGTCACTAGTACCCCAACATCGGGAGTCATGGGGAGGGGATGGCACAGCTACCCCAACCCTGGGGGTCACAGGTAGGACATAGTATTTCTAGAGCCCAGGGGCTGAAGCCCCCTGGCAGTTTGGGAATCACAGCAGTGCTGCTGGGTGGGAACCAAAGGAGACAAGTGATCTTTTGAAGTCATGAGAAAAATGAAGAAATACTCTGGTCTCCTCTTTTCCTTGTGTCCTTGTGTTCTATTACCTGCCAGTGTCCTTGCCTAACCCAGCTGGGAACAGTCTGATGTGGGCATGAGACTATGCAACCATAGGGGTTCTTTCACCTGTAATAAAGGGCTTCCTCAGCAGGGAAAGAGCACAGAGTGGATTCGAGGGCAAACAAATTCCTTCCTGGCACAGGACTGTACACCCCAAACAAAGCAACATCAAATTTTGTGCAGAAGATAGAGAGATGGTTCTATTAAGATTATGATATGACAATGGTGTTAAATGTTACCATGATGGATAAATTGGTTGAGATAACACTGATTCTGTATGACAGAAAAACCACCCCTGAAAGTGTAAGATTTGGAAATGTCATAATGTGATAAATTTGAAAAATGTGAAAAATGCAATAATTAGCAGATGCTATGATTATCTACACTAAAAAGCCATGAAATTAACAGAAAAAATGAAACTAATCAAATCCAATAAGTTGCACTATTCAAGAAAGATGTGTCAAATCAATAGTACTCTTTTGTACTACAAAAACTGCTTAGATAATATACTAGAGAATAAGATATTATTTATAAAACCAACTGATATGTATTAAAGACTTTAGCTAATAAGTGATAAATAAGCACTTTACAGAAAAAAATGTAAACTTTATTAAAGGATGTGAACATTTGGTTATATTAAAATGTACTCTGTTCATGGGTAGGACAACTCAGCAGTATTTGTGTAAATTTTCACAAAGTTCATATACAAATTTAATGCAATTTCAGTAAAACTTCTGACAGGATTTGTTACAGAACTTGACAGACATATCCTAAAATGTATATGGGATATTAAATATGCATGAACAGCTCAGATAACTATAAAAAAGAAGAGCAAGAGGTGAAATGCACCAGATCAACCAGCAATATGTACTATAAAACTTGATAATAAAATCCTCAAGGGCAGGCTCAAGAACATACAACTGGACCCAGGGAATATGATGGAAAGCTTAGAAATGAATCTGTGAGGAATTTGATATGTGATAAAAGTGGATACTCAAAACAGTGGGGAAGTGGTGGGTTTTGCAGTAGGTGGTACTGGGAATAGTCACTAGGAGAAATAAAGCTAAACCTCTTTATAACTCTATTTATAAAGGAGAAATCTAGAGGGATTAAAGATCTTAATAAGAAGGACAAAATTAAAAAGTCAATAGTTTGTCTCTACTAATTGCTGGTCATAATTTAACTGTTCACTTCCTGAAGGACATCTGGGTTGTTTCTAGTTTCTGACTATTATGTAAAGCTGCTGAGAACATTTGTGTACAGGTTTCTTTGTGAACATAAGTATTCATTTCTCTGGGATAAATGCCCACAAGTGAAATTGCTGGGTCGCACTCTAATTATGTGTTTAGTTTTATAAGAAACTGTCAAACTGTTTTCAAGAGCAGTTGTACTGTTTTACATTCCCACTGAAAATATGTGAATGAGTCGGTTTCTCTGCCTCTGTGCCAGCCCTGGGTCTTGTCATGATTCTTCACTTCAGCCATAATGACGAGTGTGTAGTAATTTCTCCTGTGGTTTAATTGGCATTTCTCTGAATGCTGATGATGTTGAACAATCTTTTTTATGTGCTTATATGCCATAACATATACTTTTGAGGTTAGGAAAATAGTTCATTTGAAGAATCTTGAAGCAATAAATCCTGGAATGGGAAGAGCACAATACATTTACTTGATTGGGGACCTGGAAGTATTTAGAGAGGAGCCAGAGAGGAAAACCTTTCTATAAAAGCCAGAGAAAGAGGCTAGAGTAATAAGAGATTTTTGAAGTCAAAGACATACTGCATTTTTTTTCTTTATGGTTCTATGTGCAATGTCCGCTTTCAACCTCCAATGACACCCAAACACTAGCAGATATTAGGCCCCATGACCAGGGCATGGTTCCTGTCTGTCCATCGGCTTCTTTAAGCCCAGCCTCTCTGCTGTCTGTACCCTGGTGGAACAGAACTTTTTCTTACTGAAAACATCACTTCTTAGAGTCTGCTCCATTTATTTATTTGTTTGTTTATTATTTTTATTTTAATTGTTGTTCAAGTACAGTTTTCTGCCTTTTACTCCCATCCCAGCCCACCCTCCCAGCCCTTCACACTTCCCTCCCACTTCCACCCCGCCCCTAGTTTTTGTCCATGTGTCCTTTATACTTGTTCCTACAAACCCTTCCCTTTTCCCTGAAATTCCCTCCCCTCTCCCCTCTGAACACTGTCAGCCTATTGTATATTTCAGTGTTTTTGGTTATATTTTGCTTGTTTGTTTGTTTTGTTGTGTAGGTTCCTGTTAAAGGTGAGATCATATGGTATTTGTCTTTTACTGCCTGGTTTATTTCACTTAGCATAATGCTTTCCAGTTCCATCCATGCTGTCACAAACAGTAGGAGCTCCTTCTTTCTTTCTGCTGCATAGAATTCCAATGGTGTTGGGAAAACTGGACAGCTACATGCAAAAAAAATGAAACTCGAGCACCAACTCACACCATACACAAAAATAAATTCAAGGTGGATAAAAGATTTAAATATAAGCTGTGACACCATTAGAGTCCTAGAGGAGAACATAGGCAGGAAAATCTCAGATATTTCACACAACAACATTTTCACTGATATGTCACTGAGCAAGGGACATAAAGGAAAGAATAAAATGGGATCTCATCAAAATAAAAAGCTTCTGTAGAGCTAAAGATTCTGCTCCTTTCTGTCCCATTCAACAGAAAAAAAATGTTTTTTAATCCTCACCCAAGGCTATTTTTATTGATTTTAGAGAGAAAGGAAGGGAGAGAGAGAGAAACATTGACCTGCTACCTCCAGTATGTGCCCTGACTGGGGATTGAACCTGCAGCCTTTAGGTGTATGGGATGATGCTCCAACCCACTTAACAACCTGACCAGGGCTCAACTGAAATTTTTACAAATCACAAGTCTTAGCTGAGGACTATTTGAAGATCTATTTCAGTATACAGATGTGTTATCTGTTCATTTATTTTTTTAAGACTTTATTTATTTTTTTTAGAAAGGAAGGGAGGGAGAAAGAGAGGGATAGAAACATCAGTGTGTGGTTGCTTCTCATCATCCCCTACTGGGGACCCGACCCATAATGCAGGCATGTGCCCTGACTGGGAATTGAACCGACGACCCTTTGGTTTGCAGGCCGGTGCTCAATCCACTGAGCCACACCAGCCAGGGCTGTTCATTTATATTTTTTTGCAGGAGGCACAAAACAATAAAAATTTTTAAAAGTTAGAACATTTTTATAAAAATTATAATATTTCTTTTAATTATCTCCTGACTTCTCTTGAAAAATCAAAAGCAGTAGAATATCTGAGATTTCTTGCCTATGTTCTCTAGAGACACCAATGCAAAAGAACCTATGCACCCAAATGTTCATAGCAGCATTAGTTACATTAGCCAAGTGCTGGAAACAACCTAAGTAACAACCTAAGTGCCCATCAGTAAATGAGGGGATATAAAAAACTATGGTACATTTACATGATAAGATACTGCACAGTAGAAAGAAAGAAGGAGCTCCTACCCTTCAGGACAGCATGGATGGAACTGGAAAGCATTATGCTAAGTGAAACAACCCAGGTAGTGAAAGGCAAATACCATATGATCTCACCTATAAGTGGAACCTAATCAATAAAATGAAGCAAGAAAAATATAACCAGAGACACTGAAATAAAGAACAAACTGACAGTAACCAGAGAGAAGAGAGGAGGAGATAATGGGGGGAAAATAGGGGAAGGGCCATCAAGAAACATAGATAAAGGACCCATGGTCAAAACCAAAGAGGGGTAGGATTGAGGGTGGGAGGTGGGGATGGGTGGGGTGGGGGAGGCGTGGTGGGGGAAAATGGAGACAACTGAATTTGAACAGCAATAAAAAATGATTAAAAATAAAAAATAAAAATGAAATATATTCAGAGTTTTAAAAAGCTGTGTTGGTTCTGAACCTGTATTCTGCACTTAAAAAGTGGTTGGAGTCTTGGCAGCTGCCCTCAGGCCTGAGTATTCCAGCTGGCTACAGGCTCTCACACTCTCCATTACCCCCAAAGACATAGCTGAGACCCAGAACATCAAAACTAGTTCAATTACAGTAGAATGTCCCAACTTTTAAAATCTCTCCTCCTTTACATTTTTTACCTTAGTTACCCAACTCCTACACTTTTGACAGTTGGTATTTCCACCCTGCAGAGTGTCTATTTTCAAACTGTAGCCTAATTTGTGAGCCCCACTGTGTCCCTGAGTCAACTGTGTCAGATCAGACTGTAAGCTGGGAATGCTCCGTTCATGGGGCTGGGCTGGGCTGGGCTGATGTTGCTGGACAGAGTTCACTGTGCTCCCCCCACCCCACCAGGGCGCTGCTCTTCTGACACTGCCAGGTATAGCCAGACCTTCAGAAGCCCAACAAAATGACTTTCTTGGAAGTTGAAGCCTGGCCTCTCTGTCCTTAACTGAGTTTACCCCTTTCTTCCCCACTAGACACTGGCATTTTGGCTTTATAGTCCATCCGCAGATGCTGCTGCAACTTTTCCTTTCTTCCCTTCCTCATGAGTTACACATGCCGAGATTGCACATTTCAGAACAAGGCCTAGGCCATGACCTTTGTTTATTTTCTACTTTTTAAAAAGTTCCTCTCTCCTCCCTTTTCTATTCTTATTCAATATTCACATTTCAAGTGAATAACTAAAGTTATAAAAGTGTGAGATAATTTCAGCACCTAAGCCATGGTATACACAAAGTTCTAATTTCATTTAATTAGTAGTAGTATTTTTCATTTGTATTTTGTTGTCTTACTAGATGGAGGCCATTTATCATCCTTCTTTGTATTTCTAGCTCCTATGTGCTGAATGACTAGCTCCAGGTATTATGCCTGGTACATAGTAGAAACTAAATAATAATAAACAGCTAAAATAAATGAAGGAAGGTGTAGGTTAAAGTAACTAGCAATTTATTTCAGAAGTCTCCCTGTTGCCTTTTGTTGAAAAAACAAAAACAAAACAGCTGAAAATCATATCATGTCCCAGATGACCCTTTTAAATGGCTGCCTATCACATTTACAATCCCAACCGTGGGTGTCGTTTGACACTTCCCTGCGTAGTCTGACAGTTGCACCCTAGGCATTTATTATTTTCTTCCTTCTTTACTTTAAGTCCCATCCCACCTTCACTGCATTAAAAAAGTTAGCTCTTTCCTTCCTTCAGGTATCAATTTAAGCATTGCCTTTTCGATTACTATTTAAATAGCTCACCCAGCAGAACTCTGTAATTCTGTTTGGTGTTGAGTTCTGTATCTCATATTGACAGCTTAACAATCACCTCCCTCACTGCTCTCCCTGTGGCTTGGTTAGATGGCCTTCTGGTTTAGGCTGGCGTGGCCAATCTTTGTCAGGCTTTCTGATCTGCTGGAGCCTGGACCATCGAAGATGAACTAATGCACATGTCTGACTGTTGGTAGGCTGATGGCTGCAGCATCTCAGTTCTTTTTCATGTGGCCTTTCATCCTCTGGCTCAGGCTTATTATGGGGTGGTCATAATGCTTCAACTGTAGAAAAGAGGGAGCCTCCGTGCACAGCTGTTCTGCAGGCCTCAGCTGGCATCGTGTTTATAAGATTCCACTGGTCAAAACACACTTCACAGTAGATGAAATAACTGGATGGTAAGTAAATTAAATTGACAATTATTTTTAAAGAAAAATACAACTTAACAAAATTGCTTTCAGTAGACACAGATCACGTACACAGATCACGTACACAGACTAATTACAATAGAACAAACAAGTTAAAGAACTCCACTAACTCAAGTGGCCCATGTGGCTTCACAGTGTATATCTACCACACTGTGGAAGATAAAATAATCTCAATTCTCCTTAAACCAGAGTATATAGAAAATGGGGAATTTCAAAATTTTTTCTGTACATTATATAGCATTGCTTCCCAAACTTGGCAGATTGCAACAACAACAAAATTATAGACCCATTTCACTTATTTGTATTGATGTAAAAATCTTTAATAAATTATCAGCAAATATAATTTCATAGTGCATTAAAATTAAGAAACCATGACCCGGTAAGTTTTATTCCAGAAATATAAGGGTAGGTCAATGTTAGGTAATCCATTTGTATAATCCATTATAGTACTGGAGTTTGGGGAAAAAAATAACATGACTGTCGCCTTAGACACAGAAATATATTTGACAAAATTCAACACTTAATCACACGAAAAAGGCAAATTGAAGGAGGAATTGGTGGATACTTCCTTAACCTATAACATGCTGGTGTGTGTGTTTCACTCCCAGAGCCTTTGTTGTACTTAATGCAGAAGTGCTAATGTCTTTCTTGTTAAAGTTGGGGAAAAGAGACTGATATTTAACATTATGTTAGAATAATTACTCAATGCAACTAGATAAAAATAGATCAATTAGAGTCATGAAAATGAGAAAATAAAAGGTAAAACTGTCTGTATTTGGAAAAAATGTGATTTTATATTAGAAAAACCTCTAATAGTAAAAGGAAAGTTAATTAATAAGACTGTTTAGTAAAAAAATTTGAAAAGTAGCATGTTACAAAAAGCTTTGTATGTTCATATATTCAAATACAAACAAGTTAGAAAATATAAAAGAGTGGAAGACTATGTCTCTGGCAACAAAACAGAAAAATACATCATGACATTAACTTGAGAAGTACTTTCAAAATTTTCTGTGAGAAAAACTATATAACATCCTGAAAGTCACAAAATTCAAATAGAATAAATAGAAGACCATACTATTTCTATGAATATAAAGATTTAATACCATAAAAATATCAGTTATTCTTAAAAATGATTTATATATTTAATATACTCTGTTTAAAAATGTCATCAGATATTCTGGGGGTAAGGCTCATTTGTAAGAAAATAAACATGAATTAATGGGGAACCTTGTACAGCAAGAACAAGATATTGAACTGTTCCCTACTAAATGTTGAAAGATGATATAAAGCCTCTACAATTAAATTTTTATTTTGGTGTATGTAGACTGAGCAATGAAACAAGATAGAAAAATCTAATAACAGCTTCAAGTGCATTATGTTATTTAGCAATGTAACAAAGGCAGCACCTTAGACATATGGGTGATGGGTGGACTTTCACTAAGTAGAACTGTAATTACTGAAAATTATTCCTCATTTGAATTCCAGATAAATTGCAAATTTATTTGTATATATGAAATTCCTATGTATATCAGAGATTGACATAGAAAATGTGACATCAAGCAGTTATTAGTCAAAAATGTAGGTGGGTTTCTCTATAACTTGATAGTAAGGAAAACTTGAAGTATGTCCAAAAACTCAGAAGCAGTGAGGGAGAAGATGGGCACATTTGATTATATTAAATCAGCCTCATGTGGCAATTGCCTCCTTGTCAAAACAAAACAACAACAATAAAAACAGAAGCAAAGTAAAAGAGAAATCACACACAGCTGGAGAAATATTTGGCAACCTAATCACAAAATGTTAATATCCCTAACATAATAAAGGTTTCTAAAACTACAGGAAAAATAGGCCAACAACTATAACGGAAAAAAAGAAAAACAGGCTACAGATAGGAATGCTCCATTCAGAGAAAATAAGATTCAAATGACCTTCAGCCATATGCAAAACATCTAATAGGAAAAATGCATATTGAAACTTATGAAATACATTTACTCACTTAGCAGGTTGCAAAACTCCAAAAGAATAAAATAATTTGGTAGACAGTGCAGAGACAGGCAATTTCATATGGTAGTGGTAGGATTACAAAATTGTACAAATCTGTGGAAGAGAAGTTGGTAATATCTAGCAAAGTTATATAAGTATTGGCCTTCTGATCTAGAGGGGTCTCACTGAGTAAAATATAACCTAGTCACATGACGGAGTACTATGTATCTTTTAAATGAAATTAGGAAGATCTCTATATATTACATTGGATCAACCTCTAAAATATGTTTTTATGAGAAAATGCAAGATAAAGAAATTTGTTTATAATATATTTCCATCCATCTAAGAAAGATGGAATCAACACAAGTTCACTGATATATTCACATATACATATCTTCTTATATTAAAAATGCAGGAATAATTATAAATTGAAAATTTTTAAAGTTACCCAGAATAAGAGAGAGAAAACAGGATGCATTTCTTTCAATATGTCCTATTTTACAGATTTGATATTACAATTTTAAAACAATGCAAATATTTTGTGATATTAGAAAAGAAAATTAAATTTTATAAGGTAATTGTTAAAAGTCAGAAATAAAATGAAACAAATGAACTTGACTGTATGTTCAGTTGAAAACATAGCTGCTCAGAGAGCAACTATTCCAAGTGAGTTTACAACACTATACTATAAGGACAAAAAGATTGCTCCCTCCAAAAATCCGAAACTTTTGATGGTGATGTTAGTTTGTTATTCTAAGACTGTGCATAGTATATAATGGAGCTAATAAGCTAATTAGCTTTTTGACAGTAACAACTGGGATTTTCAGAGTGTGAGGATGTAGATAATAGATGAGATTACATAAAAATCTTGTTGAGCTGTTTTTTAATTTAAAATCAGAGTATAAACTCATGTATTTTATCTTAAAAATACATTTTCTAGTTATTTTCATTAAAAAATTGGGTAAAAATGACCAATTAGTATCCCCAGGATGCAGACATCAGCTAAAGAAACTAAGGCTTCTTGGAGAATGGCAGAACCCAGTTCGGGGCAGGAAATGAGAATAATAATCCTTGAACATCTTGCCACACCAAAAACAATGAAAGCATCCAAGGTTACTAGGGTCATGCCACAAAGATTCAGGACCTATCCTGGAACAGTCTCTGTGGGACAAAGATGGGACAATTTGGGAATCAATAAGCTTAACAGTTTATGAGATGAAACACACCAACTCTACAACTCAATGAAATAGTATTTTCCATAAAATAAACTTGAATGTGACCATGCCTAGTCTCACTACTGATGTAAATACCAGTTTATGATAAGTAAGGGGTCAGAGAAACACATTTACCCGCAGAGCAAAAGAGATTTATTAGAGATATATTAACATATCATTAATTGTACACAGTGCATGAACCTTTGTTTGAATACCAATGCAAACTAACAACAAACTAATAAAAGTAAGAAGGAAAATTAAGGAAATTAAAATACTGGCTAGATTTTTAATAATATTAAGGAACTGCCACTGTCTATTTTTGCCTGTGTTTGAAGGATGAATTTTTGACATTTATGGGCATATACAAAAACAAGTACATCTGATATAGAATTGTATATATATATATATATATATAACGTCTGGGATTTGCTGAAAATAACTTGCATTGGGTTGAAATAAATATGAAATAAGAGAAAAGATTGGGCACAAGTTGAGAGTGTTGAACTGCATGGTGGTATATTTGGGCATGTGCTGTCTGCTTTTATATATGTTTACAAACTTTCATGATAAAAAAGAACCTTAATAAAAATTACGGCAAAGAAAGATATCCTTTACATGGTATTTGTTCCCTTAACACAGAATTTCTTTGAGAGTTACTTTGCATCAAATAATGCATATTATTCATTAACAGTTTTGACTTTCACAGTAGGTTTTTAAACCTGATTTATGTGATCTTTGCATGAACATGTCTTTATTTTTTATTTTTAGAGAAAGGGGAAAGGAGGGAGAAAGAGAGGGAGAGAAACATCACTGTGTGAAAGAAATACCCCAACCAGACACTGGGCCACAACAGCCCAGGCATGTGGTCCAACAGGAAATCAAACCAGTGACCTTTCACTTGTGGGATGATACCCAACCAACTGAGCCACATTGGACGGCGCAGTGTGAGCATGTCTTGACCAAATTTTAAAATAATTTGAATGAAACAGAAACCTTTTAAATCCACCCTGTAAAATTTCTTTAAATTCACTGTTTATATCCTGATATGTGTGTGCTGATATGGGTTAACTTATGTTGCAATAACCAACAGCCTAAAAATTCAGTGGCTTAGATTTCTTTTTTGTTCATGCTACATGTGTCTTTTTGGTCAGCTTGGGACTCTGCCCGTTGTAGTCACTTAAAAGCCCAGGCTGATGGGGGCTTGATCCTGACATGTGTTTCCACAGTGTCAACTTAATGGAAAAACAAATCACAGTGAACCATGAGCTGACTTTTAAAGATCTGTGTGGAAGGGAGAGATGCCACTTCTCCTTGCTTTTTATTGGCCAAAGTAAATCATGTGGCTCATAGTGCAATGTAGTGATATATTGACCTCTTACAGAAAAGGTACCCCAAACTTGTGGATATTAATACAATCTACCATGCCATTTGGAAAGATTTTTTAAATGCAGGAAATTGCATTTAATGCTCCATACTGTGTGGGTGTGAGAGAATGATTATGAAAACCAATTTTTCTCTACATTGCTTTTATAACAGTAATTTTTCAACTTTGAGTCAAAAGTATTTTCTTTTAAATCTACTTCCAGTTCGCTTCTTTTCAGTTTGTGTAGTGTATTAAAAATTCTAACTAACATAGCAGCTTGAATTTGTAAAGATGTAATTTACTTTGTTTATTGTGATCTTGTTCCCTTTATGAGTTCTCACCAATGAGGAAGACAAAGAACTAACATTTCAGTCCCTGTCAGTGAATAACATAGTAATTTAAAAAATCACTTCTGTTAATGTGCTCTGTCTCTGATTTTCAAGCAGTCCACCCCTCTCCTGGTTCCTCCATTTCAAGATGGCGTGTGAAGCTTAATTGACATAAGGCAGAGAGAAGACAGTGGGATCCCTTGGGCCCAGTGTCCTCTGGCTTCTCTGATATGTGAGTCTGGGTGCTGGGTCCCTGCTGGCCGGGAGTCCTGAAGTCTGTCTAGTGAACGCAGGGCTGTTTGCCAGTGGTACCTCCAGTTCTTCCTCATTTCTGCTCTCCTGGAACCATAGATTCCTTTACGGCTGGGGTGCTTTATCCATTTGGCTACTGGACAGGCGGTCCTCTTGTGGTCCTCACCACGAAACAACTGCCCTACTGGGAACAAACTCCCCAGTCAGTTGCCACAGTTTTCTGTGTATCCCCTAGTGAAACCAAGCATAGTTTGGGAGAGTAAAATCTCAAGACCTCCTGTGCAGTGTAGGCTACTGTCGGGAAGGGTCTTCCCAGAAACCCTTGGGGAGAATGGGAGCCAGGGGGTGTGCCCTCGCTACTGTTTCCATCCCTTAATACCGCTCTCGGGAGAGGTTTGGCATATGCATCTCATTGGCTCATGTGTCTCTCTCATTGCCCTTCTTCCCATCTCTTGAGACCAGAAGGCAGTGGGTTTTGCTTTCATTCTTCCTAAATCGTATCTTCCTTTTACCTTAGAGCATCAAGTTAATGGCTGCTATCCCTTGGTCACAAAGAAAAATTTTGAACTATGGAAGAACACACAGAGCATGGGTTTTCCAGCTTTGTGGTAGATATGCTAAAGAAGGAAAAGGGATTAGAAAAGCCTTTCCCTCCTAATAATGCTTGGCCCTCCTAGTGTAAAATTTTGTGAATGTTAGATTCTGAATATTGCCTCATTCTTTTGCATTAACTCTTGCTAAAACAAACAATAGTTTCCTAGACATATGGGTGCTTTGGGCTGGCCAATGTAAGGTCATGAACGGCAAAACAGAAAACTCGTACATAATTTTCAAAATGTTACTGAATTTACATTTATTTTCCTTCTTGGGTGTACATTTTTATAAATATAAGTTAGTATCAGAAAGTAAATAAATATATATTTATACATACTATAAACTCCAAAGGGGTAATATATTTTTATTACTCATTTTCATTCTAACACACATGGTATATACATGGCATGACTCAGGTAGCTCAAGTAAGGGTTAGTAATTAGCATTTATGACAAAATCAATTATACAAATTGGCATTATTATCCACTATTCAAAAGTAAAGGCATTCATTTTCCCAAACATAAGTCTAAGCAATAAGAATGAATGGACAAACATGACTTGATTATGTTGGTGCCCAGTCATGGGATAAAGTACACATTTGTCCAGAAGAGAGAATTTGAAAATGATTCAAGTAAAATGTTAGTGACAAGCAGGAAATGGACCGGGCAAAGCTGGAGATGTTAATTGATGCAGTTGAGGCTTAGCACTACAGCCAAGGCAAATGTTAGAGGGAAAACCTGAGCAAGTGCCAGGACTTCAACTCCAAAACCAGAGACGAAAACTTAATTCGTAGCAAAACAAAGAGCCTTTGCTCTTCCACACCCCTTGCAGAAACAATTGTGTATGATCTCTTGCCGTAACACCATTTTTCTAAAGCCCTCAGAAAGCTCCATTGCAAAAGAATCAAAAACCAGAACTGGACCACATGGATTGAAAAGGATCACTTACCTATCACATGGTGAATTGCCCAATAGCTTTGGTTCAATTTGCTTTGATGATAACTTAGTTTCATTATTTTTCATTTCTGTTTCTTTTTATAGTACCTTCTCTTTTATTATTCTTACTATAATCATTATCACTATTAGTTTACTTACCAGTAATGCACTTAAGTATGGATTCTTCTGGGTTAAATTTTTTCTGTGCTTTAGCGGTGGAAGTGTTTATTGCATGGTTAAAACACACATACACACAACTTGCTTCATACGGCAAAAGTCTGCTCCCATACAAATACAGGATTTATAACTGACGTAACAGCACAGGAGATTTTGACTTTGACATAATCCTATGCTTATCAATAGGTTGGTTGTGTTCCAAATAATTATCATTCAGTATTTTTTTAAAAAAAAACTTTTTAAAGAAAGCAAAGTCCCACATAAAGAAAAGTATAGATAGTGGGTAGGTTCCTCAAGCAACCAGAAGCTCATTATAGAACGCTGAAAGCCCTTTAAGGCCAATATAGTCCTCTCTCCTCCTTTATTAAAAGAAGAAAATGATGTTTATACAACCTAATGAGTTAACCAAGGCCACACAACAAGTTAGTTGTCTGGGTGTGGCTGGAATCTGGGGGGCTGGGACCCTGGACTGTGGCTGAATGTTTCTTAGTGTGTTCTTAACTCATGCAATAGTTAAAAATGATTTAAAAAACCAACAAAAGTGGACTTTTATCATGAGCCTGAGTTTCTTATGATCACCTGGATTATACTAAGATTGCAAATCAATCCTTAAATTCCAGTGGCTAAACATAGCACAGGTTTGTTTCTCACTCTTGCTACATATGCAGTGAGGGGCGGCCAGGACTGTGTTCTCCATAGTCATTTGGGAGCCTGGGTGGCTGCAGGGTCCATTGTCTTGTAGTCACATTATCAGGCATATGTGGTCTTTTTAGTATTGTGGTACTAAACATTTTATAGTGAAAAATAGTAGATACTTGAGATAAAACAATAAAACACATTAAAAATTCTTTTTGAATGCTAGTGCTTCAATAAAAGCAGAGTATTTGTATATGAGGAAGTGCTCATATATTCTGATCATGCAGCAGCCTCTGAAGGGGATATCAGTACTTTCCAGGAAGGATTTGAGAAGCTGGACCCTGGTTCTCTTTCTGAATGAGGAGTGACAGGAGCATGATCCTGTGTCTATCAGATTTCCTTAGGGTTATGTTCTGACACAGAAGGAGAAGGGAGACATTTCATGAACGTGTTCACATATATCTGATTTTATAGCTCCGTTTGGCAGGTAAGATAGCTGTTATCATTTCAAGTTTATGGATTGGGGTAGAGGCAGCTCAAATTCCTTTGAGCTAAAAGTATTAATTGAACAGTTGTTAGGCTGTGTGGAGAGAGCTCTGATAGGACAAAGTAGTTTGCCTCGTGCGTGTCCACAGGCTAGAAAGGGACAGAACTAGGATGGGAATCCAAATGTCCTAATCTCTGGCCAACTGCTTTGAACTCTACAATATATTTTTTTGGCTAGAGGGCAAATGTCACATGTGATGAATGATTCTAACAATGGGATCTTTCATCTCTGAGTGTGGGTGAAAACTAATATTCTTTAACTTTACATCTGGTACTTTTAGTCTGGCTGAGCTGAGACAAAGACATTATCCAGAAAAATGTCCTCATTCTCCTCCCATCCCTTCCCCAACCCAATATCTACTTGAATTTATTGATACACACATAGAAACTTGTGCAGTTGGTGAAGGAAGAAGTTTTAGTTGAGAGTGGTAGAATATGGAGGGAATATAGTGGCAACTACTCTGCAGATTTTGTTCAAGATATCATGGCTATGGATGTTTGAAAGTAACTTTTATGGGAAACATGGTATTAGTCTGGGTAAGAAGTAAAAAAACTTAACAGAACTATTCAAGGTCCACTTCGGGGGTCTCAGGAGCACTGTTATGGAATAGGAGAAAGTACTTCCCTTGGCTTTGTAGGTGGCTCTGTGCACAGAAGGTCTGCATGTGTTAGGGACTCTCAGAGCCTGCCTTTTTGGCATGGACAGTGACATTTCATTATGTGCTATGATGGCGACAATTTCCAAGCAGTTTTATGCAGACAAGTGGGGTCAGAAGTAAGAGAAGACAGTAAGAAAAATAATACTGTCTGGTTGTTTTGTGGGCCCATGAGAAGACCCTGTCTGAGTTCTTGAAGAAATAAATGGGGGGGGGGTTTCAATAGGGAGAGGGTGGTCAGGAGGACTTGGGATTGTGTCTGGCAGCTATGAAACCAGTAGACATTAGAATTATGCTTTTGAAAGTATGTATACTTTCTTCAGGAAAACAAAATCATCCAAATAAAAGACATTTTTTAATCCAATTTGAGAATATGTTTATAGATTTAGAGGAAGGGAGAGAGAGAGAGAGAGCAAGAGACAGAGACAGACAGAGGGAGAAAGACAAAGAGAGAGACAGGGAAACATCAATGTGAGAGAGAAACATCAATGTGAGAGAGAAGCATTGATTGGTTGCCTCCCATAGGTGGCCCGACCAGGAACCAAACCTGCAAACTTTTGGTGTATGGGATGATATTCCAAGTAACTTAGCCCCCCAGCCAGGGCCAAACCCATTTTAATTGCTAAATCATATAACCATCTAAGGAAGCAGTTGTTATTTTTAAGATAAAAATATTTCTTGTGCTGTAGAATGAAATGCTTGGGATAGTTTTAAACAATACTTCTCTTTAAAAAATATAGGAAACTACTTCAGAGTAATTTCTGAAAAAATTCTGCATAAAGCTGTACTTGGAAGCTGGAGAGGGCTCATGTGAACTAATGCTGGCTTGTCTGAGAGCCCAGAAGTGTGTTAAAAGCACATTCCACGTGGTCTGGTCCCAGCTTCATTCTTCAGTGCTTGATAGTTTTAAGAGCATGACAGCTTTCCTTGTGTACTGTGTCTAGGCCATTAAATGTGGCTGCGGCATAGCACAGCGTTTCGTAGCATGGAAATGAAATATTCGGTCAGATTGATGTGTCCTCTTTTGCTGGTTGCAGATGAATGGCTGGCACATTCTCTCACCACCACAGGCATCCAGAGATCCTGCTTGTTTTTGCCTAGAAAAACAGACATTGAGGAGGCTGCATTTCCCATTTACACAAACTGTTATTTCATTAATTTACACGTAGAAGTCAAATATTTTATAGTAAACACCTACAGCACAAACCTCAAAAATTGTTGTACAAGGTGATCATCCCATAACCCAGTAAGTATTTTTTATTTTCTTATTCAGGAAATACAACTTAAAACTTTTACTACCAGCAATGACAGAACTTTTCCAAACAGACTTGCCATTTTCCCTTCAAATGACTTAACAATATTTTAGGTTCCCTGCCTAGCTTTCCCCTTACTCTCGTGTAGACTATAGTGTCTTTAAAACAGCCATCTGCTTTCTGGTGATGAAGATCTTCAAACCTGCATGAACCTGCCCAGGGGATTGCAGAGTCAGGTTAGCTGACTGATTTGATTGAAACCTAAGCCAGTAACATTGTAGAAAGGATAATGAGAAATTACATTATTCCCTGTGTGTTGTAGTATATGCTGTCAATTCAATTTTAGAAAATATCTATATTTTCTTTTAATTTATTTATCATATGATAAAAATAATGTATGTTCTTTGATAACATTTTTGAAAATTAAGACAGGTTCTCTCTCTCTATTTCTCTCATTTAAAAAAAATTCCCTCAGTTACTCATGAGATTAAATTTTACAGATTCAAATACTGTTTTTCCTCCTTCCCCTGCAAAGCAGTGCTGATGTATAAAGAAGAGAAAACGAGTGTGATTCAGCGGGCCTGTGTGTTCATTCTCTCTTTCTTGCTGTTGCTGTCCATTGCAGTGAAATTATCCAAGGTCCCTCTGCTCTTGATAACTATTAGCCTAGGGCAGGATTTGGTGCCTGGCATAATGCAGGATGCTGTGCAAATGCAGGATTGCCTTTCCCTGAACATGATTCACTAGGAAAGGCACTGTTTTCCATTTAATTGTGTTAATATTCCTCTAAGGTAGGGAATATGATTATATCATTTATAGCTATGGAGATGCAGAGGCAGAATTTTAATCATTTGTTTTTCTGTGGGCGGAACAAGGATTCACGCACATGTGTGCAGGATACCAGTCTTCTTTCCTAACGTGACAACACTAGGCTCTCTCTCCCACTACAATGTCTGTCCCTTATGGAGTGCCTACTATGTGCCACCACTGTGTGAGGCACTTTGCACATTGTGTCTGACTTTATCTTCACAAACTGCTATGGAATCATTGTCATTGTCTCTGTGTCATGGATGAGAACACTGAGGCTTAGAGAAAGTAGTTCATCAACTCAGGATTCCTTGATCAGGACTGAGTTGAATGGGTTGGTCTCTTTACCCATGCTTTTCCCAATCAGATTCACATCGTACAGTTACCAATCTGGAGTGTAGTTTGATTGACTACAAATGAATAAAACATTGCTTCTTGCACCTAATATGATCATGCTATCTGAGTAGTGCCTCGTACAGTGATGGAACAAAACATGGTTTCAGTAATTGTTAAGTGAGTGAGTGAATGGGTAGCACATGTGAATTTGCTTTGCGCCCTGTGAAGGAGTCCACGTGTGCTATTACCAAATACATTATGACAAAGGGAAAACGAGTTGAAATGTAGGACTTCATTAGTCACACCTGTACCCTTTCTGCACAGGCCCTGTGGACTAGGGGTGGAGGAGCAGAAAAGGAGCGAGTAATGTTTGCTAAGGGCACTGTCAGGTATAGTAGGAGTTAACATTGTTATAGAAGAGTTATAAAAATAAAAGAAAAGAGAGTCCAATAAATATGGCCATATCATCAGAAAAAAAAGCATTCAGGGAAAATGGCTTGACTTTAAAAAAAAATCAATAAACAGAAAATAGACCGATCTTTCTAACATATGTATTTACTTTTCATCCCATTGCATTATTCTAGAATATCAAAACACTGCTTTAGCTTTCCTCACTTTCCCCAAATTTATCCCGGTAAGACACTTCCCTAATCCAGTGTTTGCTGTTCTCAATCCGTATCCCAGAGATGTCATTCGATTGTATTTGAGCCTTTGCATCTTTCTTCACCCAGTGCTTTATTTCTCCATCCCCAGGACTTCCAAACAATTCTCATAAAATACAAGTCTTTCTGTTGTGTATTTGCATCCAGATATGAGATAACTTCAAGGATGTAATTTAATTTAACTTAACTGTTGCCTTTTTGTTTAATTACCTAGTTAGCTCTCTGTATGCATGTGGCTTGCCATGTCTGCACATATGGAATTTTGATCCTTTCTTTTTTCCTGAATAAGTCCTTTGTGGTGTTAAAAAATTACCTGTGTAAGTTTCAGTGGTGGATTTGGGCCACACTGAGTCCTGTCATCTCTCCTATGCAACTAGCAGTGTAGATGAAAGGTCACAGCATTGCCTCAAGGCAACCTTGGAGACAGGGGCAAGAAAGCACCAGAACTAGCTTATTGCAGGCCCCTCCTTCTGTGATATCCTTGAATTGAAGATGAGGGAAGGTGAGGATGCTCCAGATGTGATGGTGGCTGCAGAGAAGAGGATGCCTACAAAAATCATAGACCTGTGGCCAACACGGGCCAATCCCTAGATCTAGAATACCCACTGAAGAACAATGAGGGGAAGCCTAGCCACTGGTTTATTTTTTTTCACCTCTAAGTATTTTAGGCTTGTAATCTTTCACACAAATTCTCTCTTTTCTTTCTATGTAGGAATAAATAATGTAATTTCTGGATAACCAAGAACAGATTTTTTCTTTTGCTGTATCTATGGAATGAAGATATGAATTCTATTAAAAACCCTGTAAAGTGTCTGAGTTTTATTTTTAGCTTGAACTTTAACTTGCAAGTGTCACAGTCAGGCTCATTATATAGTTTAATACATTTTTGTTGGATAATGATATATGTTTCATTTTATAAGGCTATAAAATGACTGCTAGCTTAAGCTTATAGTTCTGTATCCTAAATATATTAAATACTTAATATAAATCATAAAAATTTCACATGTAAACATTCTTTCCCTGCTAAGGGGGAGAAAATACCAGACCCATTTTATCTGTAGACATACAACCATATTTTTGGCTGTTTTTAGATGTATACTTTTGATTTCCCATATGTATGGATTCATACAAAATTTTAAAAATGAATTTGTTCTTCATCCTTTAAAATCAAAGAGACAATTCATTATTGTTGTTGCTAATTTTATGATAGGTTTTATAACCCTAGATAAAATTTTTGCAAATTACTGACTTTTTTCATTTTTTGTTAATACATTTGCTACCACTTACTAAGTTTCCAGAAATTTCTCTTATTATTAAATATGAACTGACATGGTCACTACTATAGAGGGACCAATCATCAGGAATGTTAACTTACCTAGTATCTGAAGCAGCCCAGAAATGGACTGAACAATTAGAGGCAACTGGTGGTTGAAATCATGAGTAAATGGTCACTCAGTATAGAAAACTTTGTTTATTGTCATTATTTTCTCACAGTTTAGTAATTTTTGTTACTTCATGAAGAAAATCACCTACATTTTCTTGCTCTTTACCACCATTTTCAATTCTATATTTAAGAAAAGAATTCCTAGCTGTGAGAGATACATTAAGAGCTATTAATGCCACATACTATTGAATTGTGGTCATAACAATAGCTTGCTGATTTTTTCTGATTTGTAAGGTATAAACAAGTCCTACACCACTGCTGACAGAAAGCTTTAAATATCCTGAGAAATATGGCTTAGGGAAGGAATTGCTTATAGTATATTAGTTTGAATTGTGATGCTATCCCTAAATCTGTGAATTTGGACAAATGATTTAATATATATAACTAGGATAATAATATCTGTTTCATGAGGTAGTAAAGTCCCTAACAGTATATTTATGTAACCATTCAACACATATGAATTCCCTTTCTTCTTCTAAAACATGTATCTGTAAATTTGTGACAGATGCCCCATCTTTCAAGTGGTCTAACAAATAGCATTTGACAGGAAACTTCATATTCCTTTTAATGTACTCATCACAGAATTGGGAGGCCCCTCTATCAATCAAGCTCAAAGTCATGGACATCACACAATTCCTTTAAGAGGGTAAACTCTGCAGCCAACTGCTTGAGTTAGCAGTCTTACTCTCACTAGCTATGTGACCTGCACTGAGATACTAAACCTTTGTGCCTCTATTTCCTCATCTGGAAATGAGTTTATTAACAGAAACTACCTTGTGGGTTGTTGAGGGACTTCCATGAGTTAAGACCTGTAAAATATTTAAAACAGTGCCTCATCTACATAGTTTAATAAGTGTTAGTTGTTATTACCAATCTAATCAATTTAAGTGTTTAAAATGTCTAATCATTTGAAGTAATAACATGGGCAGTTTTTATTGTATGTATGTGTTTTAGATTATACAAACATTTTCAGGTAAATGATCTCACTTAAGCCTCCTCCAGACTCTGTGAAATAATCGTTACCATCCCCCTTTCACAGAGAAGGACACTGAAGTGTAGAAAACTGGAGTCGTGTAGTTCCCCCACTGGCTAATAAAAAGCAAATGATGACAATTCAGGTTGGTACAAATTTTTCTCCTTCCGAATCTCATGTACTCTTTTTTGTATCACAAATGTAATTTGATTGGTTTTAGTATAGTTGATTGTGTATCAAAATCTCAAAACTCATTACTAAGGAAGAACATTAAAATAAAAAAAAATCATGAAGAACTTGCCTGTTGGCAGTTTCTGTCATTGTAGGAACAATTGCTTCTTTCTTAGGAAAAAGTACCAATAGACACATGCTCCAAAGCAATGGGTCCAGAGTGGCAGTTCTCTCTTCCTCTGGTACAACTGATCTGAAATATCATATTTGTAAAAGGTTCTAGAGAGAACTTTCAGTATTATGATGGGAGATTTTTATGTGCCTTACAAAATAAGGTAGTCAGATTGTGGAATTGAATACCATTGGCTGTGCTGTTATGTATTTTAGGGGAAGGAAAGAGGACAAATTGAGTTCAGAAGGAGCACCGAAGAAAGCAACAGCTTCCAAATGAGGTACTTAGCCACGGTGCCCAATTCTGGACAGGAGGTCAATAGCAGATTGGATTTTTAGAGAAGGCAAAAAAATTTAATAAACTGGACACATAATAGGGTAACTATAAAGAAAAAAACTGCTAAGTTCGTTTACACTCAAATTAAGAACTTCTGTTTATTAAAATATAAAACGATGAGTATGAGAAGATAAGCCATGAGATGTGAGAAGATATTTGCAATACATCTTATCTGACAGGGCATCCATTCATATCCTTTGTTTCTTACTATAAAAACCAAAAAGAAAAAAAGAAACAGAGAACCTAATAGAAAAATGAGCAAAAGACTTGAACAGGTATTTAAGGAGGATTTTCAAAATTTCAATAAGCACATGAGAAGTCCCTCAACTATATTAGTTATCAGGAAAATTCAAGCTACAGTGTAATTCAATGCCACTGGGTATTAGCCACATGACTACACTGAGAGTGTAAATTGACACAACCACTTCAGTAAACTATTTGGTAGTGTTTATAAAAGATGAACATACCATATCCTATGAGCTATCAATTTTACTCCCAGATAGATGCCTACTATTCAGATGAATATGTATATTTGTGAACCATTTGTAATGACTCCAGACTGAAACATTCTAAATGCTCATCAATAGTAGAATAGATCACTTTATTGTGCTATATTCCTACAGTGGAATACTCTACAGCAAGAAGAATAAATGAACATATACAGTATAGTGAATTTTATGTGCATAATGTTATGCTTAAAGAATCAAATATACTAGAGTACACACAACAAAACACCGTGTTCAATGCAGGCAAAATTTTCCTTTAGTGGTAGAAGCGAGGACAGTGGTTACCCTGGCTGGGAAACAGTGACGAGAAGGGGACTTGAGAGATCTACTAGAATGGTAGTACTATATTCTCTTTCTTGATCTGGTGTTGATTACAAGGCTAGGTTCTCTCTGTGAAAATTCATCAGGCTATTCACTTAGAATTTATGTACTTTTTTTCTTGTTTGTTATACTGCAGTATAAAATTAAGCAGTGAATTGGGTTCAGGAGAATCTTATATGACTAAAAGGTATCCAGTTTTGGTTTTGTTTTTAAATAATGCATGGATTTTACCTCCCTCACCTGAGTTCTAAGAGAAACCAAAAGCACATTTTCTTTTGGAAGGAAAGGGTAATTCAGACCCTTGGCAGAAAGGGTTTCTGTGGAACAGAAAGGGGAAGTGACTAGTTTGGAAACGTGCCTATGACCGCTCTGGATTTAAGGAAACACTGATTTTTTATTCCCCAAAGCCAAGCGAAAGGGTGGGGAAAGTTGATGCTGGCAACCTGAGCTCCACATTTAACAACTGCCATATAGCTGCCACCAGGAAGTTCCAGCCACGTTCACGTTGCTCTCCAAAGAGGCTGTCTTGACAGCCTCCTCTTTGGGTCTGGTGGGCCTGAGAGACACTGCGCGTGCCAGGTCCTGCTAATCTTTCCAGACTAAGCACCTCAGCACTGAACACAGTCTGTGTAGCTTAACCCATGGTTCAGGTGAGAAACTCTCCTCACAAAGGACATTCAATGGGAGCCATTTATGGAACACACCACTGTGGCACAGAGAGCATTTGTGTTGAAGCTGCTTCCACTTCCTCTTCTGCCTCATTCCCTTGTCTTTGAACTAATTTAAAACGTCCCTCTGCCCAACTAATGATTTTAACCATGACAAAGTTAATTTACTGGGGGATTTTTGAACATTTTTGCCTCCACTACACTCTTCTTTTCTGTGACAAGGATAGCCCTGCCCAGGGCGCATCACAGTCACCACTGCCTGTGAGTCACACAGTAAGGGCAGGGTGATGGCTATGGAAGGGGGTCACCCAGCTAGTGTGGGGGCACTTGTGACATCTTGAGATGATAAACTTATTTTTAGAAATGATCTTCAAATAACATAAATAATAATGGCCAGAAAAAAATACAGACAATAAACATTATATTTTATTGAATATCCTTAATTATGCCAATAAAAAGAATATGAAATAAAATTTCATTTAATAGGTAACCATCAAAAATATTATACTTTGTTTTCTCAATTATTTTTCTTAAGTTTTAAAGATATATTTATTTTTAAGACTTTATTTATTTAGTTTTAGAGACAGGGAAGAGAAGGAGAAAGAGAGGAATATCAATATGTGGTTGCCTTTCATGTGCCCCCCACAGGGGACCTGGTCTGAAACCCGGGCATGTGCTCTGACTGAGAATTGAACTAGTGACCCTTTTGTTCACAGCCCATGTTCAACCCCCTGAGCTACACCAGCCAGGGCTCTCGATTAATTCTTTAACAATTAAAAACAAATTTTAAAACAACTATGGGACATTCATGGCTACTCAGCCATGAAAGAAAAAGAACATTTTACCTTTTGCGACAGCATGGATGGACCTAGAGAACATTATGCTAAGTGAAATAAGCCAGTCAGAGAAAGGCAAATACCATATAATTTCACTTACATGTGGAATCTAATGAACAAACTGAGCTAAAAATAGAGACAGACTCATAGAGAGCAGGATTATGGCTATTGGTGGGGGAGTAAGTAGGAAGCAGAGGGATAGAGGGGAAAGGAAAAAGGACTCACAGATGCGGTCAACAGGGTGGCAATTGTGAAGAGGTGGAGGGGTGTATGGGGGATAAATGGTAATGGAAATAATATGATTCAAGTTTAAAGATATTATTCAAATTCAGTAAGCTTTTTCTTGCATAAACAGAATTTGCATTTGCAAGAAAAATGCTGTTTCAATCCCTGTTTTAAATTTTAGAGGTCAATAAAAACTCCAAATTGTCACACAGGGTAGCAGAATTGAGGTAACTCAAATTCTGCTCCTTAGTTTTTACAATCATTGTTCCACCACTGTTTATTTAAAATATATTATTTAAGTGCAGGAACATGTTATTCTTTAAGGGTTGGAGAACTAAACTGCACCTGAAGTAATCTGTATATTTCTTAACTGTTATAAACATATTGTCCAAAAGAACTTGAGTAAGTTGAGTCTACATGTGTTGAGGATTAACAAGTAGCTAGGAGTTGTCTGAATTAGCATCTTTGTATAATGCAATGTTTAATAAAGGATAAGTAATAAAAACATGTTGACTTCAAATATGTATATTTAAACTATTAAAATTCAACAACTCAACACCCCAAACCAAATAAATCAATTAAAAACTGGGTAAAAGTTTCTGGCTAGGTAGCTCAGTTGGTTAGAGCATTGTCCCACTATGCCAAATTTGTGGGTTTGATCCCCAGTCAGGGCACATATAAGAATCAACCAATGAATGCATAAATAAATGGAACACAAATTTATGTTTCTCTTTCTCTCTCTAAAAATCAATAAATAAGAATTTTTAAGAAATGGGTAAAGGGTTTGAATAAATATTTCTCCAAAAGAAGATATAAAATGACCAATTAACACATGAAAAAATGCTCAATATTGCTAGTCATTAGGAAAATGCAAATCAAAACCAAAAGAAGATATTGCCTTATATCCATTGGGATAACTATTATAAAAAAACAACAACCAGAGAATACAGTGTTGGTAAGAATGTGGAGAAACTGAAACCCTAATATACTGTCAGTGGGAATGGAAAATTGTGTGGCTGCTATGAAAAATAGTATGGTACTTACTCAAAAGATTGAAAATAAAAGTACCATATTATCCACTAATTTCACTTCTGAGCATATACCCCAAAGAATTAAAAGCTGAGACTTGAATAAATAAGTGTACACCTATATTCCTAACAGGATTATTTGTAATAGTTAAAAGTAGAAGCAACCCAAATTTCCATTGATGGATAAATAAACAAAATTCAGTAGACACATACAATAAAATAATATTCAGCCTTAAAAAGGAAGGAAATTCAGGCACATTCTATAACATAGATAAACCTTGAGTACATTATGTTAAATAAGCCAGTCACAAAAGGACAAATATTGTATAATTCCACTTACATGAGTACTTAGAATAGTCAAACTCAGAGAAACAGAAAGTGGAATGGTGGTTGCTAGGAGCTGTAGGGAGAAGGAAATGGGGAGTTAAGTGTTTAATGGGAGTACAGTTTCATGTTTGCAAGAGTGTTCTAGAGATGAATGGCAGTGATGGTTGTACAACAATCTGAATGTACTTAATGCCCAACTGAACCGTCCACTTAAAAGTGGTTAAGATGGCCTTGGCTGGTTGGAGCATCGTCCTGTTCTCTGAAAGGCTGCAGGTTTGGTCCCCAGTTAGGACACCTATGGGAAAGAACTAATCTCTCTCTCTCTCATCTCCCTTTCACTCCCTCTCAAACCAGTAAATGCATCTTCAGGTGAGGATTTTTAAAAAATGGTTAAGACGGGCCCTGGCTGGCGTAGCTCAGTGGATTGAGCGTGGGCCGCGAACCAAAGTGTCCCAGGTTCGATTCCCAGCCAGGGTACATGCCTGGGTTGCAGGCCATACCCGCAGCAACCACACATTGATGTTTCTCTCTCTCTCTCTCTATCTCCCTCCCTTCTCTCTCTAAAAATAAATAAATAAAATCTTTAAAAAAATGATTAAGACAGGAACTTTTGTGTATATATTATCACAATTTAAAAAACAATAGCAAGTGTAACAGTGATTTAGAATTTAGATTAAAAAAAGATGTTTTGTAGAGAAGTATTTTGTCGCCAGCATTATTGAGAATTGTGGGTGCACTGTGAAAATGCACTGCCATATGATTCCCAATCAGTCTCTTTACTTCATGGAGTCATTTTGCATGAATGTCCTAAAGTCCCAGTTCTCAAGTCTTCTTTTCTTTCTCCATTACCAACACTACGTAGTTTCTGTCCCTGTCATCTCCCCCGGAGTGGTAAAGGGAAGCTGCATCTATTGTGATCCCTGGAGAGAATTTGACCCTTTGTGTCCTTCTGAGCTGAGCAGCTAAAAACCAAGTGACCTTTCTCTGGCTTATGTTGCTCCTCCCTCATAGCATAGTCTCTCTGTACTTTTATGCTAACCAGAACATTGATGTCTGGCTCTAGCTTAACAAACTGTCCATCCACTGGGACAGGGGCAGGGGCACGGTAGGTGTGGGCAGGAAATGAGGAGCCTGGAAAAGAGGAAGTCTTGCTGTAATTGAATTTGAATTCACAGTTAGGGCAGGTGGGGAACTCATTTCAGCTTCTTTCACTATGGAAATATCATCAGTATGAAAAATCCTTCCACAGTCCAGCATGTGCGATGATGTACTGAATGTAGGGGGAACTATGCTGCCCTCCATACAGAGAAGGCTGCTCATGCTTTGACAAATCCTTCATACTCTTTAGGCATAAAAAGGCAGCAAAATATGCCACCCCAAAATATGCCACTTTGACATAAGAACTATTTTGAGCTGAAAGCACCTGAGAAGAAGCAAATACAAGAATAGCTCTTTGTCTTCCTCAATGTCCTGAAAAGTAGGACATAGCTCTGCAAAGGTGTCCCACTTTCCCTCTCTACCAGGAAGGACAGAAGTTAATCGCTGGATAAAACTTTAGACCTTTATCAATACAGAGATGGGACCAGAGAAAACTACATGACAATTTTTGCTTAAACTAGCCCTTATCTACCAATAGTTTCCCTATATTTGCCTGCCTATTGTTTGCAGCCCCTAGAAGCTCAAAGTCCTGTCCTTCTGTCTTGTTACCTCTCTGAAAATATATCGTTCTTTTGTTACTGTGTTATCTAAGCCCAAGTTCTAACCACCCCTTTGAGTTGTTATCACTGAGTGTTCCCATGTGTATGCACTATGCATGGTAATAAACTTCAGTATATTGTTCTCTCATTGATTTGCCTTTTCTTAGTCTGATTTTAAGGGTCCTAGATGAAGAATGCAAGGTGGGTAGAGGAACATTATTTCTCTCCCTCACCACTAAGACATGACCACAAATAAGTGTTGCTTTGATGTGAAACTATAGGTAAAGGAGAAAATTGTTCTTTTAAACTATGCTGATTACACATCACAGCTCCACACACTGCCCTACCTGCCCTCCACAGAATACTCCAGATATCATGAAATTGGGAGCTCCAGCATGTACTCACTTAAATAAACTTCATACTGAACTGTTTCTGTAGGCCTCTTGGTATACCTAATTTCTTTTTATAAATATTTTATTTATTTATTTTTAGAGATAAGGGAGGGGAAAGAGAGAGGGAGAGAAACATCACTGTGTGGTTGCCTCTCATGTGCCCTCTACTGGGGACCTGGCCTGCAACCCAGGTAGGTGCCCTGAGTGGAAATTAATCCAGTGACCCTTTGCTTTGCAGGCCAGTGCTCAATCCACTAAACTACACCAGCCAGGGCAGTATACCTAATTTCATCCTAATTCCACTATATGATCTGAATATATCCTTTCTCATGTTCATCCTTACCTTGGCCTTTGGACCTTAAGTTCCATTATAATGTCTTGGTTTGCCAAGACAATCATTTTGATTTGTTATCAACATTTTGCCATCACAAGGTAAACACCACCAGTTTGACCTAGGCTGGGATCTAGCTACTGTCACAAGGCTAGAGTGGGATGTATGAAAGGAAACTGGATACCTCCCTCCTCTACTCTCTCCAGGATTAAATCCACATTGGCAGACAAGTCTGCACATTCACTACAAAGAATATCCAATGTGGTCTTATAGAACTTGCCAGCTCTTTCTTAAAGATATCTAGACTTGTTGAGCTGGTCTTACAATTTGGTTTGAGTAACCTCCTCTTTCTCATTCTTTTCACTACTTCTACACCCCTTTTCTTTCTTCATCTTCCAGTTTCTAGGTTCCTCTTCTATGTCTAATGTCCTTTATCTAGTGGGATGACCTTTTCAGGTTTCAGGGCCCTATTAATTGCAGAGAACTCTTGGTCTTTGGCTATATATTTGCTTGAAGTGTTGTTTTAAAAATTGATTTTTTACAATGACATTTCTATAGAAGGCATGTGTCCCTTTCAGAGACTCTGCAAAATGATGGCTTTCCTACTAGTTTATGAAAATTTCTTCAAAGTCCTAGTGCTGACTGCCTCTTGCACCATTCAGAATTCCCTCTTATTTGGCACACTAAAATGCCTTTGCACAATCAGCTTTCTCTGTCAGCTTTAGCTATGAGTACTTTTTAAGGCCATCTTAGTGGGAAAAGTGACTTGTTGCTTAGAGCATGGGCTGAAAACTCATGGACAGGCCCATGGCTCCTTCTGCATATTGGTCTCCAGACAATAGCAGCTTATGAGCACAGCTGCATAGCCTCTTTGAGGCTAATGTTGTACAAGCTCTTCTTTCATACCCATTATCTCACTGTGTTCCAAATTACTTTATGTAAAATCTTGGTCCTAAGAGATGTTCTGAAGTAGAAGTAGTCTTAAGACAAAAGAAAGTCTAGGAGATGTGCAA
Organism: Phyllostomus hastatus; assembly: GCF_019186645.2. Lineage (NCBI taxonomy): Eukaryota > Metazoa > Chordata > Mammalia > Chiroptera > Phyllostomidae > Phyllostomus > Phyllostomus hastatus. The sequence continues at coordinate 4,062,707 of NW_025334017.1, read as the reverse complement.
ACCAGACTCTTGTTTTCAAGAATTGCAGTTTACATTAATATATTAAAAGCTCTGAGAAACCTTATAGTAATAAACTTTCTTGATTTTCTTTAGTCCAGTATCTTCCAAACTTAGTTGATCATAGATCATCTTTTTTTTTTAGTAACATTAATTTCCTGAAGAAATTAGGTTACACAGAACATCCTTTGAGGAATGTCATGTTATCTTCTTATTGCAATTATTTTACTGGCAAATCACCAGGTAGCTGGTGATAAGTGGTACATGAGAGGTCAGCCCAGGGCTGTGTGACCCTATGTCCCGTGATTGCTTCTTTGGGACTAAGACATAAGGACTTGGATTTAAAAGAAAAGCTAATAAAAAGGAGAATGAAAATTTGAAAACATATACATCTATTTAGCTTTAGTGTGGACAGACTAAACCAAAATAACCCCACTGATTTCAATAACATTTATTTCTCATTCACATTACCCATTGTAGGTCAGTGGTTGTGACTTTGCTCTAATTTCTTCTCATTCTGTGACCCAGATAAGCTATTCTCATGGCAAGGGAAAATACCAAAAGCTGGTATAAATTCTCTAAAAGTTTGTCTGCTTGCTTACTTACATTGCTTTAGGTCATAATCCATTGGACAAAGGATAGCACATGGCTACACCCATTTCTGGTATTTGTCTGCTTTGTAAAAAATTGTGGTAACAAGTAATCCCTAGAGCTCACTCATCTTGCACATGAGTTACCACAAGTTGGCTGCTGCGTCTCTTCTCCATGTGTCTTCTCAGTTTGTAGACACATTGAAGGATAAGCCATTTTCATGGCATTCTCATTGCAGAGGGAAAGAACGGTTTGGTTGGGAGAAACTGTTGATGCCTCTTGACCAAAGTGCATAATATGGCTGAGCCATTGGGAAGCCGTATTATGGGAATCCAGCTGTGGAAACAGAATTTTTTTTTTTTTGCTTTCCACATTGAGGAGGCATTTCCAGGCACATGATAACAGGCAAAGATACACAATCCCAATATAGGCAATAGGGTGAGTCAGTAACTGGGGACAATAATTAGGAATGACTGAAGTTGAATGAAGCAGAATGTTCAACAAACAATGCCTTAAACTGATTAGGGTTTAGTTTTCTCATATAAAAGAAAGACTGGAGGCTAACAGTTGTTAGTGTTAGATTTAGTTTCTCAACAATACATCAAGATTTAATATTCTTTTTTCCCTGTTTTTTTATTAGATTATCATTAACGTGTTAGTAATTCATATGTATGCAATGTACCTCTTAATCACAAGAAGGCTGCACAGTTTCAAGCATCACATGCATATTGAAGAGAGGAGGAAGAAAAAGGGTTAATGCAATTCCATCAATTTCTTTTATCAAGGATCCAGACACTTTTTTAGAAGCCACTCCACTCCCCACACCAGAGACTTTTGCTTTCATTTCATTGTATAGCCCTTGCCTCCTCTGAATTGCAAAAGAGATTAGAAAGTATTTGATATTTATGACTCTAGTGAAGACAGAAGAAGGATGGAGCTGGAATATCAGTTGAGTTAGCTACTCAGTACTGCCTTCCACAGAAAATGATTAGAAAGGATGGATGTTTGAGTGTGAGCTTTTGTCATTGTTTACAATTGGAAGCAAAAGGCAAATCTAAATCCTTTATTGGTCTGTTTGATTAGCTTTTCATTTGTTATGCACATAACTTCTTCAATAATGTTATTAAATCTCTCAAACAGTCTAGTCTCATAGAATTTATGTAGGTATATTTTGCTATTAAGGAGGTAATTGTTGTTTTCCTAGTACTATATATATGTAACATCTTCTCTAAGAGAGAAAAATGAAGCACAGTAATGAAATCACATAAAAGGATATACAGTTGGAGAAAAAAACCTTTGTTATTTTCATTTGAGTTGCTTATGTTTGTAAATGTTTCACAATTCTTCAAGAGGGCTCTTTTTTGTCACTGAACCAGAAATAATTGTGTTGCCTGTATTACACAGGAGCCAGGCCTTACTTCCAATGTCAGAAACACATTCTTATTTCTTGAGAAAAATGTATTTTTAATGGCTTTCCTCTGTTAAAATCATGACCAGCTCAAAGTGTCTGATGGACTTGTGACAGTGGAACAATTCAAGAAAGGCTAATTTAGAGAAGCTATTTCTATAACAACTGGGTTTCTGTTCTCTGTGAATCCAGAGTAAGTATGGGTTATGGCAGGTGTGGAAGCAAGGATAATCTCCTCCACCTGGCCCTGGTACTGCCTTCCTGCTCTAGAAGTCACCCAGGCCACTGCCTGTGATTGTTAAGCCTAGAAGGTTCTTTACTGTATTCGTAGGAAAAAGTTACTGGGAAGACGCATCTAGAAGGGAAATTAGTCAAGGAGATTATATTTGTTTGCTAGAGCTGCTATAACAAAGCACCACAGACTGGGTGGCTTAAATAACAGATACTGATGTCCTCAGAGTTCTGGATACTAGAATTCTGAAATTTAGATGTTGGCAGGGTTGGTTTCTTCTGAGACCTTTCTCCTTGGCTTCATACAGTCTTGCCCTCTGTGTGCATGGCTACATCCTAATCTCCTCTTCTTATAGGTCACCAGTCATATTGGATTAGGGCTCACACATATGACCTTATTTTACCTTAGTTACTTCATTAAAGGCTCTATCTCCAAATATAGGCACATTCTCAGGTAGCACTGGGGTTAGGTCTCCAATGTATGAATTTTGGGAGATATAATTCAGCCCATAACAGAGAGATACACATCAGTATAATTTTAGGAGGTGTTCATTTCTCTATAGGCTGTTATCCCATGTCCAAAACTGTATTAATTTCTTCTGTTGTTACTGTCCAATGTGCTTGTTTTTTCTGCTGTTGCTTTGGGCCTGTTTCTGCATCTTGGCTGACTGACATGCATCACTGGTAGTAACAGTGGTGTCTACCAGATCAACAACACTTCACACACACACACACACACACACACACACACACACACAAACCCCATTTGCTGACTTGTTCTGATGCTTGGCATCAGGTACACAAAGACCCTGGCCAAGAGAACCTCCTGCCACCGTGGTTGTGAACTGGACAATCGACAGTGCGCTCTAATTACTCAGTCAGGCCAATGTTAATTATCGGAATCAAGAGAAGGAGATCTATATGATTTCACAAGAAACTTATCTTTTGAGGTTTTGTTTATTTATTTTTGTTCTGATTCCATACCTAAAAGTAACCAAACCACATCTAGTTTTATTTTCTTAGCATCATAACATTTTTGGAATTTGAACCAAAAGTTCCTACTTCACTGTTGTATTTGATCAACAAAGAAGGCTAGCATGAAACCAAGCACAAAGGCTTTATGACTTTTAAATATGATAAAATTCATGTCTGTTTCAATAAAACAGAGGAAATCCATGTGCTCAAAGTAGCCACTGGAACAAGTAACAACTCACAGATCCTGGTATTCTTTCTCTGTGCTTTGTCACCATTACACTGGTTTGTGCAGCATCTTCACTGGATTGGAAATTATGTTACCAGAAAGCTCTAAGGAGAAGTTCAAATTCTGTCTTGTTTAACAAGGATGCCCCTGAGAGGCATGGTTTATTTATATGGAGTGATAGGTCTAGAAAGTAGCCATTTCAAATCTGAAGGGACAAGGAGTCTGTTTCACTCTGCTGACATGAAGTGTCGCTTCCTTCCTGGGGTGGGTCACCCACAGGGCTGTGTGATTGTAGTCTCTTCTCACACATCAAATGAAAGCCTGGTGTACCCCAGAAAACCCTACCACTTGACCATTCTGGCTCCAAGCCAGTTTTCCCTACTGCCTATTTTCTGTACTGTGGCAGCAGGGGGCTGCGGCCTTGACCTTGGTTGCTTCTTACTTGACCACAGCATCACATAGGCATGAAATGCAGACATTAGAGCAACCAGAACAGAGCTGGATTTTTAGCTTGTTTCTCTACTAGTCTTTCACTTGTCTGCTTTAGTCATCACTGTTGCTGTAATCCAAATAGGGCCTTGTGTTAGCTGTGCACTCGACCAGTGACCGAAAAAAGTTGATGGATTTATGTGAACCTGAAATGCTACTTTCACAATCAAACATACCAGGCTTTGGAGGACAGACACATCAAGCTGTGGTGAGCTGTAACAACCCAGGGATCTTACTAACCACTGGAGCAAAACAGTCAGAGGCAGCCCTTTATTTATCTATTTTGGGTTTACCTCTAATGTTCTGAGAGACAAGCAAGGGTTGAACATAATTTCATGCCCAGGCCTCACTTGTGTAGAGTGTTATTTAATGGGATGGGAGAGATCTAGAATGGATGGGTGTGGAGTGTGGAGGCTTGCACCACTGTGGGCTGGAGCACTTGTTGTGGGTGAGAAGGCCTGGGTTTATGACTTGACCCTGCAAGTAATTAGGCAATCACACCCTTACCTGAGAGGGCTGGTCACCTATTTATTTTTAAAAATATATTAAAATATGTTAAGGTTTGAAACCCACAAATTTCTAAAAAGATTATATAATAAAGCATAGGTTTATATTTGGACACTACAATTAGTTCTATGATTTTTGGCAAATAAGGCAAAAGACAAAACATATTAGGTAAATTGACTTTTATTTTTTACTTTAGAAGCACATATATATTTATTTTTTGTGTACGTGTATATATGTGTGTACATATATGTGTGTGTGTGTCTATACACACACACAGATTATGTTCCTGGAAGAAAAATTCAAAACATTTGTACCTACTTTCTATAGGAAGAAAACATACTATTATATTAAACCATAATGAAGAGAATCCTGGAGGAGTGTGTTAGCATAGAGCATATATTTTGTTTTCTCATAATTTAGTTTAAATGCAGGGCAAAAACTTAGAAAATTCTAATAATAATATGACTTCTGAATTTTAGTGTTTTCACAATTGCCTTCTAATGTTAACAGTGAAAAACTTGTACCCCACATGATCGGTTGCAGTAAAAGCAAACAGTGTCGTTACTAGTTATAAGGAGAGTTGCTTCTGACCATGGAGTTCGTGGGTGGATTTGTGCATTCCTGGGACAGCAGATAGACCTCTGCAGAACAGAGCGGCCAAGGCACCTAAAAATAGAGCATGCATTTTTTTTCAAAAGTTTTGCAAAGTCAAGCTGTCATTCTATTGGTTGGTTTAGCCATCAAAGTGTCACTAATCTATGTTCTATGACATGAAAGCATGAGATCAGTCTAAACATTTTAAAAATAAGTTAAATGGCTTTATATCTTTTTCTTTAAAATACATCAATGAAATTCTTGTGTTTGGATGTTTTAAAATGTCCTTCTTGGATAAGCTTTTGAGTATACATATAGAAAGTCAAAGTTGACAATCTAAATGTTTACAAATGCCTGCCAAATAATATAGCTTTAGTGTCAGGGTAATATATATAGTTTGTGGGTTACTTCTTTCAAAACAAACTTTTAAAGAATTCAATTACTTGTTATTATCACTAGCAGACTAACTAGCTAAATACATAAATAAATGCACAAATAAAAATGATCACCAGCAAGGAAGCTTAATGATAATAATACTCCTACTTACTAAAGCAAGAAACCATTAATTTATTTTAGTCATTATAACTTTTATTTTTAAAATTAAAGAGAAATATAACATTAGAGGTTGTTTACAATTGGATTTGTATACCTCACTCAAATTGGGCAGTCAAAATACAAGGAAAACTGATGTCCTCTCCAAAGAAGGGTGGCTGATGGCTAGAAGCACACTTATTTTGCAGGAGTTGGTGTCACTTGAACGAAACTGAAGTCATCCATTGAATGAAGAGATGAATCAGAAACGTTTCCAATTTCTGACTCTCACAGTTTGACTTACCTGTGTCTGCAGCTCTCTTTCCTCCTTGTCTCATATGTGGACACAACATCTTCTTTAATGCTCTACATCTCTTCCTCCATCACTTCCTCTTCTTTACTTGTAACACCTCCTCTCTCCTGGCTCTTTCTTCACAGTCTCATCATAATACATAGATTTCTCACACCATAAAAATTGTTTCTCCAATTCTGTGCCTGCTTATTTCACTCCTTGCAGTGGTAGCTAAACTCTAAGAAAGCATCACCTAATCATCAGCCTTTTCTTTTCTCCTTACTCCCTCAGTAACCCTCTGCTGCTCAGCCTTCCTCTCCCTTTCTCCACTGAGGCACTCTGGAAAAATGTCCCTGGGAATTTCCTAACACCAAGCCCAAATGCCACTTTAGAGCCTCTGTCTTACTCCTTTTTGCAGCATTTTGTAGAAAACCAGCTTTATCTTAGTCAATATTTCCTGCCTCCATGCCCTCCTTTGCCTTCTCCAATAGCTGCTTTTCCTTAAGGAGTGATTCACAACACCTATGGTTCCTTCCCTAGCCCCTTTGACTACTCACCTATAATCTCTTCCTGGTGGACCTCACCATAGCCTTTATGCTGAAAACTTTTGTAACCTTGTGAGTTTTTGCCAGGCATGCCCATCTGTTAGCTGATAGTTCCAGTTGGATGTTCCATGGACATGTCTAACTCCATTTGTCCAGACCGAGCTCTCTCTTTGCCTTTCTGGCTGCACCTGTGCCTCGTCTTCCTGCTTTGCTTTGTGATGTCATCGTCTGACCCAGTCCACTCAATGAGAAACCCAATGGAATCCCTCATCCTTACTCACAATGCCTATAAAATGAGTGAGACTGAGAGATATAGATTAGTAACATGTTGAGTAGATGTGCTCTTGTCAGTTTTTCACAGAGAAGGCAGTTAGAGAGCTAGAGAGTGTAAGAGAGCTACATTGAACAAGCCTTCAGACCATTACAACTGATTTCAGTTTTTGAGCTCCCATATCTTGGCCAGAAGATTTGCTAATTCACATTAGAATTAAGGATGCACAGTCTGGAAGCAGGACCATTTCTTGGAGCTCTGCTTTGTGAGCATACCAGGCTGTGTACGTGAGCTAATAGACATGGAAGACTTGTCAGTCTGGACCAAGGTTTTTCTTTCATTTTCTTTTCTCTCTTTTCTTCTCTTCCCTTTTCTTTTCTTTTTTCTTCTCTTCTCTTTTCTTTTTTCTTTTCTTTTCTTTCCCTCTTTTTTCCTTTCCCTTTTCCTTTCTTCCCCCTTTCCTTTCTTTTCTCTTGCACTTCACCTGATATTTGTTGATATTCTAGATTGTGTTTAATTGAAAGAGGATTTTTTTTCAAAACTGTAGGCATGATAAACATAATTGTGTCTGGTTATGCATAATATTTGCAAACTACCAAGTTTTTTACTCCAAGACAGAAGCAATGGGGGAAAAATGGAATGCATTGTTAGAAGTACAAAAAAAGCTTGCCTTGCTAGAATACTGTTCCCAAATCACATAACAAATTTTTTAAAATGTATAATTGCAAATGAATAACTTTAATAAAACACAGTCTCTAACCTTTAGAATCAGACTTCATCAAAACATGGTCAGCTTTGTCCTCGCTGTATCTTCCATGCCTGGAACAGTGCTTGGAACATCTGGATGCTGTTTAAACAGTTGTGGAGTGGGGTCTCCAATTATGAGTTCATCTTCATATGATTTGATGCTTAACTGTCTGTCTGCATGCTTGTTATATTGCCTCTGATATCTCTTACAGGAAACTGAAGAATCTCAAGCAAAAGAAGCTAAAAGTTATTTCTAAATTTGAGGCAGTTCAATTATTTCTATGCCCTGGTTTTATGGTGGTCATTCAAACAATATATAAATAAAATATCCAAATATTACATAATTTTAATATTTTAAATTTATATAAACATAATTGGTCTTAATTCTTATTTAACAAAATGTAAACCATTCAGCAATATATACTTTCTTATACTGAAAAACACGCATTTTGCTTCCAAAGTTGCTGATGATTCCTCAAATTTAGGAATATAAGATTGATAAATGCAAGATTATACTTTTCCATAATAGCACAGTTATACTAGAATTGTTAAGATTTAAAAAATAAATAGCAAATAATATATATATATCATATATATATATATACACACACACACACACACACACATATATATATATATATATATATATACACACACATATTTATTCAAACCCATCTCGAATAATTTTATATTTTTCCTTCAGGGAGTGGGACAGGCTTAAAACAAGAAGGGCCCTAAAAATGATACAGACTCAGAATATAAATTATATGGGTAACTGTTAAGGATTATTCAGATTCACACATATCTGGCTGTGATAGAAAACTTTCAGATTAACCTGATCTACATTTGCCTTTGGAAGAATGTGTTTGGAATGGCCATCTTCAACATTGCTTGTATCAGCATTTACTAACTGCCGTCACTGTGGTTGATAAGTCTTTAATTCACAGCTTGCCAACATCTACATGAGGGGATAATTAGAGGATCATCAGGCTCCTGGTGGGCACAGGCTTTTGATTTCACTTGAAACATTGTTGCCTGGTTACAACGCCAAGGTTGGGTGCACTGTAGTCTTTCAAAACAGCACTTTCATTTTTTTCACAAGGAGAGAAGGCTAGAAGCGGAATAGGAAGGAGCTAGGCTGAATTAAAGTCTTTTAGAAACTACATGTTCCTTCAAAACTTTTGGTTTTTCCTTTTATTTTCAAATATGATGTCATATATATGGATGTTCTTTCTATTCTAAACTCTCAGTGGGAAGAAACTTTCTATTAATAAAATATTTCAATAAGATAGATTTTGAAGCAAAATTATTGGCTTTATGAAATAGATTAAATAGTTTATTTTTCAAGTTTATATCCAACTAGAATAAGACCAAATAGGTAACTAATATTCATTGTTAGAATTTCACAAGTAATAAACATTGGGCTAGATGTTGATATTACAAACATTCCTTAGAGATGGTCTGTCCTCAGGAGGTTTACGATATAGGGGGCAAATAGAGACACACGCTAGAAGAAGCAGGACCCAGCCCAGTGTGATGTCTTCTAGAAAGCTTCCCCTCTCTCATGTTTGCCCTAGACCCTCTACCACACGTGCGCCCAGAGTCCACTGCTGTCATTGTATCATAACATTGATCAAATTCACTCAGTCATTCAACACATATTCTTTGAGTGCCTCCTACAAATACAGCTATGAACATGCTTCCCATCATTATGGACTTAACATGCTCACAGGAAACAGTAACATACAGCTCCATAGTATATCAGATGGTGAGAAATGAAATAAAGGAAAATCAAGCCAGTTAAGCATGATAGGGAGGGTTAGGGCTTTAGATGTTTCAGACAGTGTATCAGGGAAGATCTGAGCAAGCTGACATTTGTACAGAGACTTGAAGTGTAATGACTGGGGTTCCCAAACCCACTATGTACATGGAAGGAAGGAGAGGGTCCTACCTATCTCTGCCTCCCCAGTATCCAGCAGGACCTGAGACAGAAAATGGTCTTTGAATGTATATTGAATAAAGGGATTTCTCAGTGAACAAATTCACTCTCATAACTTGAATGTGAGCTGTGGCAAGGAAGTGGGCCGGCAGAGCCAGGGTCTGCACAGGTGAAAGAGACCCACTGGCTCCGGGGCTGAGGCCAGCACTCAAGGGCAGCCTGAGGCTCAGTTCAGGAGTGGTCAGCCCCGGTTTCCAGTTTCCATCAGAAAGCAAGGAGGCAGGGGCTGCCCCAGTAGGTCAAGACCTGTTATCAGCCAGGGTTTCCTCAAAAGGCTGAGCAGGTTGTACGCTGGAAATCTGGGATATCATCAACTAAGTGAATCTGTAAATTTGCTACAAAAGTCTCTGGCCGATGGCAGTCAACTGTCTCATGTCAGTGGGTAAAGCTACCTCACAGACTCAGTGTCAATCAGACTCCCAGAGTGCCTTCGGGTTTAGTTTCACAACTCAAAATTTTACGATTTGTCATGATTTCTGCTTCCAGCTTTGTTAATTTATGAAATTGAAATCGTTACAGGATGCCTGGCCCCCTGTGAGTACCAGCTCTGGCCTGATTGCCCCCAAGTACACCTAGCACAGCCACACACAGCTGGGTCCCTGTGTGGACCATGCCCTTCCTTCCCATTCCTTAGCTCAATCTGCTTCCGGCACCAAGAGCATCAGCAGCCTCCAGCCTCCCTCCCTCCTTGTTCCTGTCCTGTTTTTCAGACAGAACTGAATGGAGTCACCTAAGCCCAGTTTCTGGGCCCTTCAATTTGCCCCCTGAGTTTCTTTGCTCACATTAGATTTGGGAGCCCACTCCTCCACAAATGTCACATGGGCATCTGTGGCCTGCCTTCCCTTCTCCATTTCCCACGTACTGACTTACAACAGAAAGAAGACAGAATTTTTTCTAGTTCTGCTAATTATCCAGCTTATGTAACATTCTTTTCTAGAATGATGGCTCCTGCTAGCCTGGGTCTGACCCATTTCTCAGCCCAGTGTTTTGGGCCCTGTGGCCCAGGGACAGTCTCCTAGTCATAGTTTGCTGGCTTAGTGCTAGGGCCACTGCAGGCTCAGAGGTGCCTTTGTGTGAGTTAGAAAACAGCACTGTGCATAAACAAAATATATATATTTAGATGTGTATCTATATAGGTTTATATATAATATTATATATAAGAGATACATAATATATATTCTATATTGACTTTTAGTTTCTCCTATGGGTGTGTAAATAATAAAAATGTATAATAAATAAATGTTTGCAAGAATAAGGTCATGTCAAATGTGTTCTTTTTGTACTTTGATGGCACATGGCTCAGTATTTTTCTTTATGTTCAATATTCATTGACAGTGTTTTTAATATGAATGCACCAGATCCCATCATATGAAGAATATATCTTAATTTATGTAGTCAGTTCTCATATTGGTCATTTGGGTTTTAATTTTTTGTTTGATTGCATTTCTATTATGAGATTATTATTAGTAATTGACCTTTAACACTAATCAGCCCTTGGAAGCAGATTATGTTCTTGGGTCCTTTAGTTAGAAGTTTTCCTAATTGTACTGTGTGATGTAATTTCACTTTCATGTTTGGCTAAGTTTAGATTTCTATTTCTTTATCAGCATAATGGAATAAATCAGTCAAGAAGAACCAAGCATGTGCTCCAGCCCACCTTGCAAATACTTCCTTACCAATTTAAACACACATATATAAAAAGCCCTTTCAGGAGCAGGCTTGGAAAGTAAGGGGGGGCCATCCTTAACGAAGCAGGAGACTGGGAAGTCTGAGGTCGCCACTGTGGCCCCAGTGATGGAGTGACTGGTAATCCTCCCAAGAACTGGAGTCATCATTGTTCCCAGTCTTCCAGATGGAAGTCTAAAATGCCTTCTCCCCAGGCAACTGCGCTGGAATACCACCAGAATGGGAGGTCCTGGTTGTGGACTGAATTATGAATTTTTTAAAAAGAAGTGTTGACGCTCATACCCCCTAGCAATTCCAAATGTGACTTCATCTAGAAATAGGGTCTTTACAGAGGTAGTGAAGTTAAAATTAGGTCATTAAGGTAGGCTTTATTGTAATATGACTAGCGACCTTAAAAAAGGGGACATTTGGACACAGAGACACACAGTGTATGAGGACTGTGTGAAAAGACACAAGGAGAAAGCAGCCATGTGAAGACTGGAGCCATGCTGCCATGGTGAAGGAACACCTAGGGTAGCAGAAGCTGGAAGAAGCAAGGAAGTATTCTCCCTCTATAGCAGAAGAAGCATGGTTCTGTCAACATCTGGATTCTGAACACCTAGCTTCCAGAACGGTGAAACAATACATTTCTGTTGTTTCAACCTGCCTGGTCTGTGGTCCTTTGTTATGGTAACCCTAAGAAAGTGATACAATATATATATATGCTATTACTAATGACACCAACCAATATTTGACCAAGGAGTTTTACACTGTAGTACGAAGAGGAATCCCCCCAAATTGGAATTTATTCATAAAAAATGTGTATTTATTCTTACATGTTTAAACTTTAGGCACCTTCAAAGTACTATTTGATTCAATACACCTATCAAGACATTTTTCCACTGGTCAATGAGTTTTTGAACTCATTGATTTTGATGCCTTTTAGTGTTTCTGCCATCTTTTGTTTCACTTCTACCACATTGGCAAGGTGTTTCCCTTTGAAGATATTTTTCATCCAAGGAAACAAAAAAAAAGTTGCTCGTGGTGAGATAAGTGAATGGGGAGGGTGGGGTATGGGGGTCATATCGTTTTTTTGGTCAAAAGCTGCAGAACACTCAGTGCAGTATGGGCAGGTACTCTCCTAAATCACCCATCATGAAGTGGGCAAATGCACTGAAAAAGTCTCCAAAAAAAATTTCACTGAAGTTGAACGCAGCCTCTCCCAACACCACCAGCCAGCACACTGATACAGATGGGTTCCTAGAACACTCACCTAGCTGGGAAGCCTGTACCACAAGGGGCCCAATTTCCAAAAGATAATTCTTGTTTTAGGGGATGCCACCTTGTATTTATTATAGTTCAGCTGCCATTCCCCTCATACACATTCAGCTGCCAGTTTAATCAGATTTATCCATTCATTTTTTCATTTGATAAATGTTTATTCAAGATCAACTAGCTCCTTCATATCTTAATTTCTAATAAGCCAATGCCATTGATACCTTAAAATTTTTTCTCAGTAATAGTAGAACTATATTTCAGAGATAATCCTTTTCCCCCAACTTTGCCTACTCTATAGTTCAGCAGCCAGATAAGATGTTCCTAGAGTAAAGCTAAACCTGACTAGGCTACTTCTCTCTTCCACTACTTGGCCTTTTCACAGCACTGGAGAATGTGTGATTCTGTCTTACGTGGTGATTCTATCTTATGTGGTGATTCCATCTGTTTCTCTCATCTCCTTAACTCAACAATCTTTGATTAATTTTCATTTTCAGCAATATTTTCTGTCAGTGTTATTAGTGATTTGTATATACATAGACATAACCTTCATTGGAATGAAGCATTTTCAATAACTATCCTTAAACAATTTTAGTTCTAGAAAAAAAGCAAGAATGATGATGTTTTAGTTTTCCTCATCTTTTCTGAATTACTTATGTGAGGTATTTCTTTAACCCTTCCCAGAGGGCTACCTGGAGATTCTCAGAGGTAAATTTTATGAGTACAAGAAAAACAGTCCTAAAGCAGGAAAGCATTATGTAACTTTTGTAAATACCAAAATAGCACATAGGTTACTGAGCAGAAAGGCACTATACTGTAGAGTTGTTTGTTATGTCAGACAGCATGAGATTTTTAGTGGCTTTATAGAAAAGGAAATTAAACTAAAGGGTTTCCATTAAATTATAAATATGAAATTTACCTCAATTGTGCTAATAGAACACCATAATGTTGATCCTGGCATAACTTCTAAACTTTAAACCTTAATGCTTTTCATTACTCATAATCACCATTAAAACTTGAGTACTATCCATAAAACTAGACTTTATTTTCAGATGCCAAAACATAAAGCTAGAACACTTAGAGTTTCTAAATGTAGTAAAATGTCAAGCAGACATATGAGGCTATAGAAATGTTTATTTTCATCGACATTCAGCCTCTAGGAGCTGCTGGTAATTTATCCTGTCTACCATATAGCTTCATTTATAAGTATAATCTAGTATTATTTATGGAATTTCTGTAAATAATTTTATTATTTTACCTTATAATACTAGAGCATTTTTGTAGATATTCTATGATCCCACAAATGGTTTTAAACCTGCTATCATATTCTAAGATTCTGATCTCTTTTCCCCTCAACAAATCTTTTAAAACTTTCAATACATGTGGCTTCAGACCTTGGGAGTTGGGAAACGTTTCTCCAATGTACCTCAGACTGACCTGGATGAAAGCATTCTGCATTTTAGCTGCTGACATCTCTTCAGCTCAGCAGCAGGTGGAGATGAGCTGGTTGAAGTGTTCATAAAGTGAGTAATCCCACCTGCAATGGCTAGAGGTAGACTCAAAAACTCAATTTCTTGACTTGGGCCAAGGTTTTATTCCAGGGGTGAAAGGCTGTATGGTTGTCTAGTGGGTGTTCGATTCCTGAATGTCATTTCCCTTACTGCTATGCCGTGATGTCCTTTGCCTTAGAGAACAGTTTCCAATATTTGTCTTTCTGTATTGTGTAGAAGAATCCCCAGATTATCTTGGATTGTTAAGGTATATCTCAGACAAATGCTTTTAATGGACATTTGGCTTGCCCTTTCCAAGTTCTCAGTAAAATACTTAGAAAGTAACATCATACATGAAAACAGAATTCCATGGAGAATTAAGAAAGGCAGATAAGTATTAGCAGAATTTGGGCAAACTTATTCAACAAGGGTAATAGAGATACATAATTAAAAAATTAAAGCAGGCTGTGGTATACACTTAGCCTCATGAAATCAGGGAGCATCACCTTTCTCAAAATAACTAGAAATATGGTTTCTCTCTCTTCCCTTGACTGTCTCTGTCTCAGAGACCTTGGAGTATGTGAGGTAACAACAAACAAACAAATGAAAATAAAACAGACAAGTCACGCATCAGCCACTGAGTGAGGACAGAATATTGTCCATCTCCTCACCAGACCTGCAATGTAGAATAGCTTGGGGGAAAATATGGGCAGTGGTCCCCTGGGCTTGAGAGCTAGGGTTCCCACCTGAGGACTTGTAGTGAGGCCTTTGGCAGTAGAAGGCATAAACCCAGGGAAATGATTTTTGTTTCATATATTTCATTAGGGTACAGGTAAACCTATGTAAAAACTATGTTCTTTAAAGGAGGTTTCAGTTACCTGTATGAATGGATGTCAAAGCAATTTCCTGTGAGAAATAATGGAGAAGAAGGGAATTAGGGAATTGTATTTAGAGCTGGGAGACAATGAGAATGTCTTGGTCTCGACTCCTAGTGCAGTCTCCACAGGTGGAGGGCGTGATGGGCAATGAGAGGAGGGGAGCAGTGGGATGAGCTTTGAAAGCAGAGAGACTTTTCCCCAAAGGTGGCTGGGGTGTTCCTGAGAATGCATCAGGTTTCTGAACAATACCAGAGGCTATAAAATATCCTCAAGGACTTTTTATTCCTTACATGTGAAAAATACAAAACAAAACAAAAAAAACTTGAAAGCTTCAGGTGTGCTCAGTACATTGTGACATAACAGCTAAATTAAAAAGAAACCACCTCTCCTTCTGTCCTGCCAGTTCACACTGATGTATTGGGTGGGTCTGGAGGGGTCATTTTTGATCTTCCTCTACAGCTACATAATTCTAATCAGAGGGCACAGAGGTTATTACAAGTTCAAGCTAGAAAGCAGCAGCTACTCCAAGACTGTACAAAGCAAATGGTCCACATGGAGAGAGTGGAGGCCCATTTTCAGATCAGCACTGGCTAAGTGCTGCTGAGCCCCAAGAAGTTAGCTGCGAATTGCACTGATTAACCCTGACAGTGAGGCCAAGGGAAATCCATACACTGGACAGTCTCACCACAAAGAAAAAAAAAATCCTTCACTTTTCCTTGAACCCAGGAACTGAAAACATTATCCTAAAGGCTCAGTGAAATAGCAAACCTCCTAAAATGTTTTATTGTGGGAACCATAAAAATATTTAGAATATTGCCTAACTAAATATCCATCAATAGGATTAAGAAAGACTTTGACGAAGCAGGGCCAAAGAGCAATAAGAGCATGGGTTCCACTAATTATGATTCCCTCTGTTGCAATGGACAGAAAGCACAATACAGACTAGCAGTAGCAAAAAAAAAAACAGTTAACTAACTCCCATAAGTAAAACATCGAGGGGCATGCTAGCTGTAGACAGTACTGCATGGATGGGCATAAGTAGTGTTCTCACACGATGATTTCTTGCTGCCCATACTTTAAGAGGAGAGCCATTTTTCTCTCTGTGGGTTCTACCCTCAGAAAACCTCTTTCTTTCAGGTAGAAGGATGGCTGCCAAAACTCCAGTCACACTTTTCAGGTTCGATGTCCATGAAAAGAGAGCAGCACCTCTAACCCAGCACATTCCGTTGCAGCTTCATTGGCTGGTCTTCATGGAATCAGTTGCTGGTCTGAGGATGATTTCATTGATCGGCATCAGCCCATGACTTCTGCCTCACCTTGAGATTTGCCAGGTCACAAAGACTAGAGTGCAACCCCAGGTAAACCAGGAGCCTTAGCTTAAAGTAGTGGAAAGGGAAACTGGAGAGGCAAACAGCAAAGGCAACTAAAAGTGAGATTAAAATAAAACAGAGCAGAATAAGATTCATAATAAATTGAACTAGAATTGAGTATAATACAGAAGGACTGTGAAAAATTAATAGAATAACAGAATCAAAATCTTTATTAGAACTAGTTAGAGATGAAAACATGAAGAGGTAAAAATATTAAATTATAATTTAGAGAAAAAAGTTTAAAAAAACTTTCAGAAGGTAGAAGAAAAGAGGAAACTAAAAGTTATAAAATGCAGAGAAAATAAGTTTAACTTAAAAATTACATATTAGAATAGAGAACCCATAAAAAGAACCACACGGAAATAGTGGACTGATGTTTGACAAAGGAGGAAAGGCAATACAATGGATGGAATAAAGTAATCTTTTCAATAAATAGTGTTGGAACAACTGGACGGCCATATGCAAAATAGAATCTGGATACAGTCCTTATACTTGTAACAAAAATTTCTCAAAATAAATTGATCATAAATCTAAATCTAAAACACAACACTATAAAATTCCTAGATGATAACATATGGGGAAACCTAGATGATTCTGGGTATGGTGCTGACTTTTTAGAGACAAAGCCAAAGAAACAATTTACAAAAAATAATTAACAAGCCACCTTCATTAGAATTAAAAACTTCTGCTCTGTAAAAGACAATGGCAAGAGGATGAGTAGACAAGCCTCAGACTGGGAAAGGACACACGGACAAAACGAAAGGGGGGTAAGAGGGTGGGAGATGGGGATGGCTGGTTAGAAGGGGGAGCCATGGGGGTAAAATGGAGACAACTGTACTTGAACAATAATAAAAAATGTGGAAAAAAAGAAATCTCTGATAAAGTATTGTTTTGCAAAGTATACAAAGAACTCTTAAAACTCAACAAGAAGAAAACACACAACATACTAAAATATAGGCCAAGGATCTCAACAGACATCTCACCAAAGAAGATATCAGATGAAACATAAACATTTGTAAAGATGCTTCACATATGTATGTCATCAGGGAAATGCTAGTTAAAGCAACCATGAGATACTGCACACACCTATTAAAATGGCCAAAATATGCAACACTAATTACAACAAAATCTGGTGAAGATCTGGAGCAAAAATAACTCTCATTCATGGCTGGTCAGGATCCAAATATTACAGGCACTTTGGAAGACAGCCTGGTGGCTGCTGACAAAAGTCATTGTTCTCTTACCATCCAAAATTTCTGCTTCTTGGTCTTTTCCCAAGAAGCTGTGAACTTACAGTCAAACGAAAACTTGCACATAGATGTTTATAGCATCTTTATTCACAATTGCTAATACTTGGAAGCAAGCAAGATGTCTTTCAGAAGGTGAATGGATAAATGTGCTGTGATATATCCTGTCAATGGAATATTAATACATGTTAAAAGGAGCTATAAAAATACATGAAGATATCTTAAATTAATATTAAGTGGAAGAAGACAATCTGAAAAGACTACATACTATATGATTCAAGCTATAATGACATTCTGGAAAAGGCAAATTGAGGAGACAGTAAAATGATCAGTGATTTCAGGCACTGGGGTGGGGAGATAAATGAACAGGTGGAGCACAGGGCTCTGAAAAAACTCTCCATGATATTATAATAATGGGTACATGTCATTAAGCCTGTGTCCAAACCCTTAGAATGTACACCACCAATAAACAGTAAACTCTAAAGCACACTCTGGACTATGGGTGATGATGATGTGTTAATGAAGGGTTATCAGTTGTAACAAATGTGACAAATGGCAGGGGGGTGCTGATATGATAATGACAGAGGCTTCACAGGTGCCAGGGCGGGGAGCACATGGCATATCTCTGTACCTTTCCTCTCAGTTTTGTTGTGAACCTAAAACTCTTCTAAAAAATAAAGACTTAAAAAGTTATAGGTATTCAGAACAATGGAAATGGAAGTTATAATTGTACATAATTGAAAAAGAACATTAAAAAGAAATGTGTATTTAGGTGAAAGTACTTTTTTTGGTCCAGGAACTACTAATAAAAAACAACCTATACATACATATTCTCTAGCTAAAATTGTCAATTACCAGTGTAAAAGTAAATTCCAAAATTGTTCAAAAGTAAAAGTGGACTATCCACAGAGAAATGAAAACAATTCTGGCCAGATTACCAAGTTCCAGAAATAATAGAATCTATATTATTTACAGAATTCTGAAGGAATTCTGTTGTGACCTAGACATTTTAAAAATCTGCTAAGTTATTATTTATGTATGACAAGGACATATACAACTATAAGGAAAAGATACATTTATCTGCAGGTATTACAACAAATATGTGCTATAGACTGAATGTTTGTGTCCCCCTCAAAATTCATGTTATGTAATCCCCGACATGATGGTATTTGGAGGTGAGGCCCTTGGGAATTAATTGAGTTGGATGACATCATGTAGGTGAAGCTGCCTTGATGAGACTGGTGCCTTGACTCGGCAGTGAGGAGACCAGAGCTCTCTCTTGGCACCACATGAGATTACTGCAAAAGACTGTATTCTGTACGCAAGGAAGATAGCTTTCATCAAGGACCTACTGTGTTGGCTCCCTGACGTCAGAAGTCCAGCCTCTGGAACTGTGAGAAAAAAAAAAGTTTGTTGTTCTATCCACAGTATTCTGTTCTATCAGCATGAACTGACTACGATATGTCAAGATGGATGGTAAGAATTAGAAATTTAGCAGTCTGGAGTCAAACCTAAATAGTAGTCAATATGGTTACAAATGTAAATGTATCTATACAAATATTATTTGAAATATTATGCACATACTTTACAATAGTAACTGAATAACATTGACCTGGGTTTTTCACCCCATTATACTAACAAGTGCTAGCTATTGGGAAAACAAGGAGACAATAAAAATATACTTGTCCCATATCAGGAAAATCCAAAAATATTATTCCATTTTACCTTCATAAGCAGAAAAAAAGAAATTAAGAAATATTTTTCAAAATTCAAAAATAATAAATAGTAGTGTTAAATAGTGTATGGTTTCTATAGTTTTAATGACAGCCTATACTCATACAGCAAAAGGTTTAAAACAAAAATAAAACAATAAGCATTAAAATTCGAATTAAGATTTAAAATAGCACATTATTTCTGTCAATATATTAAATGTGTTAATTTCTTCTAATAAAAGTAGAGATCTTCATGTTGCATTACAAGCAAAACTCAAGTAAATTCTGGTTATAAAAACATACAGCAGTGAGGTTAACACATAAATTTTAGGGGCACAATTTGGCCATAACACATGCCAATGCTCTACCCAACATTCCGACTTCACGGCATATTGATCAGAATTCCTGTCATTTATTGTTTATCATATAACTTATCAATTAATTAGATTCCATCTCTTGTTAGCTTCTAATCCTTCCAAGCATTATATTCCAATAAGAGTACAAATTCTCAATATCTGTCACCATGCTTAGCACAACACTAATCCTTAGAAGGGTGCTGAAATTGAGTGATTTCAAGATAAAATATTTTGGTAAAGCATTGTATTTATAATTTTATTTCCCAACTTCCCTGATATCAGATTAGGATATTTTGAATCACATAGATTTTCCATATTTATATATCCATTAAATTCATTCAGTAAAAATGAGTGAATCTTAGGCAATGTTGTAGGCTCTCAGGATAAGGCAAAATCTGTGTCTTGCTGAAATTTGAGACACATAATAATCAAGTAAACATAGAATTGTGCCAGCTAGTTTCAGCCACAGGAAAATACAAACACTGTATACACACACAGATACACACACACTGACTAAAAATTAATGAATTGGATAGGATTAACAAATAAGGAATATTTAAATAAATATTTGAGATTCAAAATGAATTGTGATGTGATTTGTTATGAGTTGATGGGTTTTCCTTTCTACTTTAAAGAATAAAAAGTGGTTGGGTTGAAAGAAGGAATGCTTCTGGAAACAGAAGGACAAACCAGGTAGTACTTCTTTTCCCCAGCCATCTCCTGCGTCACAGCTTCACAATGCTCTTCCAAATACTGCGCATAACTTTTCACAAGGTAAACATTTTAAATAAAGCGCAGTTCTTCTTTTAAACTTCCATACCCGTTTAAAGGTAATAGTTTCTTTTCAAGAAACCTGATTTTATCCTGAAGAAACTTGCTTACCAAATCCATAAAAATTAAATTCTTTATTGTTTTTCCAAAACTAAATGAATTAAACTTCTTCCCCATTTGAAGATAATAGCTTCTTATTGTAAACTGGGATTAGGCTGTTGACTTATCCCCAAGTCTTTCTGGCTCTCCCCAGTAAACCCAGCAGTCACCAGCAAAAGGTGTTCAAGGTAAACCACACGCGTCAATGAACTCATTCTAGAGAAGGTAGTCCAGACTTTTCAAGAGAACTTGGAAAGTGCATTTCATCCTCGAGGGCATCACTAATCTACTGGTAAGTTATCCAAGTCATTGGGTAGCCTGTGGGGAGGCCAAGAACACTTTATGGTCGCAGACCCTGGACTCTCAGGATGTTAAATATGTTATCCATAAAAAAAAAAAGAAAAGAAATCAAACTTGATCACTTCATTTCTTTAAATTCAAAGAATAACAAAATTAATTAGAAAAATGTAAGTAAATGTTAAACTTCTTATTATGTATGTAGTTCAGTACCTGAATTAAAGGAAAAAAATTCCAAACAATATGCAAAGATTCTCATTTGTCTTTTTTTGTTTTACTTCAGTATTAATACACAGATCATCTAGCTCATTGGGTCTTTTTTCTTAGTCTCCATTTACAATTAGGTAATTAAACTGCTTTGGCTGCACTCAGAAACTGCCAATTTCAAGGCATAGAAAAAAATGAGAATGTCAACATTGAGTTTCTCACGTGAGAAGGGACAAAGTCAGGGAGACTCTGAGGCTGTGCTCACCACAGGCTTTGCCCCAGGGTGGGGCTGGGAAAGAAACCCATTTCACTGGCAATGTCAATTTACAGGGAATGCTATTCTGCAGAGAAAGCTATTCTGCAGAGAAACTAATTGAATGAGACTCTCCAGACTTCACTTCCCTTTTCCATAACCTATATAATTTTTATTGCATTGTGCACTGGCTGACATAAGCAGAACATAAATTAGCTCGGCAAGGGAGCATTGTGCACCTGTCAATAAGCTATTCAGTTGAATGCAAGTTATATTACCATTGTATCATTAAGTGCTGAGTTGGGGAGGGCTATGCAAGGGTGAAGAGACACCTTCTCTATGTGGCCACTTATCTCAGTCCTCCTTTGTTTCTACCTTGCTTTTCCTCCCTTCCTTCCCAGTGTGAAGCCTTTGAAAGGACTGTTATCGGCTATCATTAAACCAGCCACCTGTCTCCCTGGCAACCCTTATCAAGCTGTCCCAGGCTGCTTGGGCTGCTAGCGAGCACCTTCAACCCTGCATTGAATAAGCAGCTTCAAATTGTTACCATCTGGTATACTGAGCTCATAAAATATCAGGAGAGGAGATGTAGCTTAGACAGCCGGCAGTCTGTGGTATATGAAGATGTATTGGAATTCACCAGCAGTGAAACAAAAAAGGCAGAAGAAAGATTGAAATTCATTTCATAGCTGCAGGAAAAAAAAGTGTTGATTCCTTTTCAACATGAAAGATAATTTTATGAACAAATGTTTGTCTCCAACTTTGATCAATGATGTATTGTTAATATTCCAATTATCTTCTCCATACCTACATCTCAACTTACAATGTACTCGGTCTAGCCACTGAAAGGAAAAGGGAAGAACCTCCTTAGGTTCTCTGACATTCATTGTTTAGGACAGAAGGAAACACGATTGGCTGCCTGCTGCCCCTAAACTCTTCTTTCTCCCTTCTTTCTTGCCATAGAGTTTCAATTTTGTTAAAAATTTCACCCCCCAACTCCACACATATACACGTCTCAGAAGTAAATGCTGACCAATTCACGGCAATCATAGTGATCTGACTTCCTTTGCCAGAGACTGGCTTAGGAGAAGATCTGTGACTCAATGCTGGTTGAAGAGAAAAGAGGGGAATTCAACTGAGAGACTACAAAGGGTTTCTAAATCAGAAAGAGACCAGAGGGGAAAGCAGCATGATGCTTCTATTACGGGAACTGAGGCAGCCATGTTGTGGTAGTGAAGGTGCTGGCCTGAGGTTCGCAAGGAGATTACAGAACTATGAGCTCCTTGATAGCACAGAGCTATTGAGTTATCTCTTTGAAGCAGCCTAGCTTTGGGACTTCTAATAAAATAAGAAAGTAGCATTTCCTTACTGTTCATGCCACTTTATTTGTTTTTACTTTCAGCATTCTAGATACATCTCAAATTCTTCATTCCTTTTGTTTTCAGTTCCCAGTTTCTCTGAGTACTTCTCTTAGAAACCTTGCTTGGAATCTAAAGTCATCAACTCCATCTTCACTCATGCAGGTGCACCTTGTGTTGAACCAGGGATCTGAGTTGGGTAAATGCAAACATTTCCTAGGGAAGCTGACTCAGAAGCACCTTTTAGCATCAAATGATTTGTCCTATTACCTTCAATCCAGCTAGTTTCTTAAGACAATTTGATCCAGGAAAAGAAAGATTTTCTTATAAAGGAAGTGATACTAAACAGCAAACATACTTGAACTCCATCAGGGGATCTGAGTGATGAGAGAATAGCATGAGCTTATTGGGATGTGGGAAAGCAGAAGACAAGAGAGGCAAGTTTGGGGACCAGCAATAGAGAGAGAACTTTTTATTAAGTTCACAAATTCTAACAGATAAATAGTGAAAAGGAGTCAAAAGTCTCACCTCTCTTTCAGGGAAGGTGAAAGACAGTTTTCTAAAGTTGATAAATCAGGAAATAAATATGTAAGCTTATTATTTCCAGAATAAAATTATTTGCTCTGACATTTGAGAGATTATAGGCCTAATTATAGGCCACCCCCTACTCCAGCACATATGCTTTAAAATACAGCATAGAAGGAGATACTAGGTATTACTAAGTACCTAGGTATTTAGAAATACTTCACTATAAGACATAAAACTAATGAGGAGACCGGCCTTCCGAGAACACAGAAAAGAAAACCTACAGCAGCTAACCTGTACTTATTCTGAAATGTGAACCTGCTCCAAGGATCACCATGCAACGAGGAATAGAGGTTCATGCACGATAACTGTAGAAGAATGCAAAATAGTATTAATGATATGCAAAAGCTGATTGTGGAGATGTTTAAGGTTAAAAGCCTGAAGCTACTATATAAATATGTTCTGGAGATCTAATGCACAGCATAGTGATTGTAATCAACATATTGTCTTATAAAATTCAAAGTTGCCAAGAAACTAGATCTTAATTGTTCTCATCACAAATAAAGAAATGATAATTATGTGACATGAGAGAGGTGTTTAGCTCATGCTACTGTAGTAGTGGTATTGTAATATATCAATATAAGTGTATCAAACCAACACATTGTGTACCTTAGGTTTACACAATGTGATGTGCTAATTATATCTCAGTTGTTAAAAAGCTACTGGTAAAGGAAACATGTTTTGAAAAGCAGAGAGAACTTTGAAAATTCTCTAATTAGAATACTCAGAAAAACTTAATGTTATTTCTTATAAAATGAAATGAGGCAGAAAAAATACTCAAAGAATTTGAAAAACCTTTCAGAGATTAAAATATAAATGCAAAAAGGAAACTTTAAATAGAAGCTTAAAAAACAAAGTGACAAAATTTTCCAGAATGTAGAATAAAACATACTTTAAAAGACAAAGAAAGGTAATGAGAGAGTGAGTGGAGAAACCTGTAAGATCAAACCAGGGAGTGTAATATCCGAAAACTGACAGTTTTAGGAAAAAACATAAGAAATGAGGAGAGGAAATTATCAAGAAAATAATAGAAAACATTTTTCTAGAATTTAAAAAGGACAATGATTTTCATATTCAAAGAATCACGACACTTAAAAACCTGATGCTCAGAAAAAGGCTGCTAGGGATTGGACTGGGAGGATGTGGGACTCTGAAAGACAGGTGTCTGAGGAAAGAGAAGTTTCCAAACCACTGTTAGGATAACTAATATGACAGAAAGTCCTGAGGATATGGTAAGGGACATTATTCTTCTATCATGAAGAAAATAAGTTAATGAGAGACTAAACATGCTCTATATGCACAACATAGGAAAGGTAAATGGAAGATTAACATAGCTTACATAGTGATCATCAAGATCATAACTGAAAAAATAAGATATAGTTTAACATAGAAAAGTAGCAAATAGTATAACTAACAATGATATCATTACGAAACATTCTTAAGAAGAGAATTGTGAAGCAGAGAAAAACCTCGTCTTTCATTGTAGAAAGGCAGGAGGCAGCTAAAGTTGATAAATTGGTCTGTAATAGACTCCCAGTTAAACATGGTAAATTAATCACATGCAAGTTATTTTCTTTCTTTCAGAGATCCCATTAAAATTATAACAAAAGAATAAAAAATAATCTAAGATGACAGAGTATGACAGTAAAATGACAGAGCAGGATTATCTGGAGTCTACAGATAAACACCAGACTCACTAACTGTTCCAGTGTTCCCTAACAGAACATAAAGAGCTAAGGGCCTACTCCTCACCATCTGGCAGGAATTTAGAGGAATTCTTCAGAAAGCTCTAATAGCATCAAAGAAAAGACCTCCAAATCCTGGCAGCCCTGGGTTACCCAGTATGTGGACTGGACCATTCCCAGTCACCTGAGGTGGAGCCGGCTCGCACACACACAGACTTCCTAATCAGTGTGTTAGTGACCAACTCTTTTTGTTTGTTTGTTTCTTTCTTATGTGATACTTGACACACAAAAGAATATGTGATGTATGTGTAAATCATGAAGTGTAATAATAAAACAAACACTAGTGAAACAACGTAGAAGCTAAAATAAGAGTTGTTAAGATGTAAACACTGTGACATTCTTTTCTATATCTTTCTACCCTCCTTAGGAATAGTTTATCACCATCCTGGATTTTACATCACCAGTCTCATGCTTTTCAAAAAATATAGCTTTATCACAGGCATTTTTTTTTTTTTTGCTGAATAATATATTGTTTAGTATTTCCTGGTTTTGGACTTTTTAATTTTTATAATGAAATTCTGAGTTCTAAATTATGTTTTTAAATTATTCAATCTTAGATTTAGAAGATTTTTCTAGAAAAGACCAGATAGCAAATATTTTAGCCTTTGTGATGTATATAATCTCTGTTGAAGCTACTCAGTTCTGCTGTTTTAGCAGGAAAACAGCCATACTCAATATGTAAACAAATGGGTGTGTTTATGTTTGCTAATTACAAAAAATAGGAAGCAGGCAGGATGTTTTGTTAAACATAGTTACCAGACACAATGAAGTAGGAGCTCAATAAATATTTTTGAACAAATGAATACTTATATGTGTACATTCACACCTCTCAGTGGCAAAATTCTCTGAAAATTTCCTTGGGATAAATTATTAGAAGTGGATTTGTAGGCGCAAAGAGTACGCAGTCATGATATATATTTTCAAGGTTCTACCTAACTTTTTTTTTAAATCCTCACCCTATGATGTTCCTGTGTTTATTTGTTTGTTTGTTTGTTTGGAGAGAGGAAGGGGAGAGAGACAGACAGACGGAAGAGGAGAAAGACAGATAGAAAGGGAGAGAGAAAGAAAGAGACAGAAAGGGAGAAAAACACAAAGAGAGAGAGAGAGAGAGACCAAAGGGTTGCCTCCTGTATGTGCCCTAACTGGGGACAGAAGCTGCAATGTTTTGGTGTGACTCCAACCAACTGCACCATCTGGCTGGGACTCTACCTACCTCTTAAAAGTGAACCTTGTTTTTTTCACAGCAGCAATGTATAAATAATGCCCATTTTTTCATGCTAATTTTAAGATTAGTTATTATAATCCTGCCATATCTGCCTCCTAAGTGAAAAAAAATATTATTTTAATTTAAATATTTTTATCACCAATAACGTTAATATGCTCAAAAATATTTCTCTGCTTTTAGTTTCTTCTTCTGTAAAATATATCTTCATATCCTTTGTCTGTTTTCCTATTTAATCTGTTTTTTTAATGATTGGTACAAATCTTTTGCATGTAGTAGAAATTAACACCAAGCATATGTTAAGTGATGATAAGGCATCATTCAATCCCCAATTAAAGAGCTCAAGCTATTTCTCCCTGTAGCAGAGCACAGCCATGCTGGTGAGGAGTCTCCCAGTAGGGCAGAGTGCTGATCTTATATAGGATCTTTGGAAAGCACTGAGGTCAGGGATTTATACACTTCCAAAGGTGAAAGTCTGTTGACATCCTCTAACATAAGTGTGCTTATTTGCGTGAGACTGTTTTGATTGGTTTGCATTCTGTAGTGTGTTATTGGAAAGTCAGTCCCTGCTGGGTGGACTCTCACAAGCCCTGGGCCTCACTCATTGTTTGGTTTGCAAAAGCTTATTCATTGAGGCAACTTGTCTTTGATGAGCTGAACAATATAAAAGATTTTTTTCTGGCTACTTGCTACTCTGGTGAAAGAAAAATCAGGTTTTTAACTTAAATTTGTGGGACCCCTTTTATATTTTCACAAGTTATTTAAATATTGCAAATAGTTTACCTAATTTTGACATATTTAAATTTAATCAAGGTTTTTTTTCTGTCACAAGAAAGTTTTAAGCAGATAGGTTTATTAGTTTTCCTTTTCAATTCTTGGCTTGGTCATTGAAAATATCTGGTTTCTTCTAACACTTTTACGGCACTTGAAAATTTTAATCATTATAACATTTAATTAATCATCTAGAATTAAATTTAGGGATTAAGTAATGGTTTCACCTTCTATTTCAAAATGAGGTGACATTTTCCAATTGTCTTTCATTAAAACATTTAGAATTTCTCCATTTATTTGAAGGACATAATTGTTAGGCTGTAAAATGTACTCACATATGTGCACTTGTGCAATTGTGTCGCATCATGAGAGTGTGTTTGGTTTCATTTCATTTTAGAATCTTTATTCTCCTATAAAAGTGTCACCTAATTTCAGTTAAATAGCTTTATGTTTGATTAACTAGAAGGGCAACCTCTGTCTCATTTTTCACATCTGTCTAACCCACTAATGGCATTTATTCCTCTATATGAGATATTAAATCTTCTTGGCAACTTCCTCCCTTCACTCCAGAAAGTGACCTGTATTAAATTCTTGTTTCTTTGGGGAAGGAAGGTGTGCTATCTTTACCATATTATCCTTCTCTCTGGAAATATATGTTTATTGAATTAATCAAATCTTTTATTTTTTGAATTAAAGCTAAGCTCTGGAAGCCATAGAACTTTTCTGATTCTTTTTTTGAAAGCATAAAACCCTCACTGCTCAGAAAAAATTAAATATGCAAAAATTCATAATATTTTGCATACTATTCCTGGAAAATAAATTATCGAAATTCTCTCCATTAAAAAATCCATTCATTAAAAACTGACACTTTTAAGAATAGTTTTATAATTTTTTATGGCTTTGCTTATTTTATATTTAATATTTTCTATATGTTAAGCATTTAGATAGTAAGTTATTATTTCAAACATGTCATCATGATGTGGGTGGTGCAGAGTGTGGTCTCTGGAACCAGTCTATCCAAATTCAGTTTCTGACTCTTCCACTGACTAGTTGGATTTTAAAAAAAAGTCACTTAACTCTATTGTATCTCTGTTCCCTTATCCTTAATGTGGTGTTGAAAGGTAATCTACCTTAGTACAGGATGGCAAATCCTTAAGTGCTATATTAGTGTTAATTATCATTATTAAAAATAGATTTTCCACAAATTCATTATTCTTATCTGTCCACTTTTCTAACTCTCTTAAGTTTAATCACTCTTAAACTTTCTAAGTAGTGTATACCACCTGTCAATAATAATAATAATTTTGGTTCTCCCTCTTCAATATTTATACTTTTTGTTTATTCTTCTTGCTTTGTAGAACAAAGCAAATTGGCTAAAATTTGCAGAGAAAAAATCAGTAATGGTAGATGTCTTATTATTATCACAATGAGTATGTCCCTAGTATTATACCATTAAATATGTTTGTAGCTGATGTTTTTGATCATTATGAAAAAGATATTCTGCTATTCCTAGAACAAAAATAAAAGATTTTATTTTTAATAATTAATAAAAGGTAACTTTTATCAATGGCTTTTTGGGCATTTCTTGGATAATTATAATATTATCCCTCTTCAAATACTATTATGAAGAGTTATGTTAGTTCATCTCTAAATGCTTGTCTTACAATAAAAATTAGAATAGTAGGGTATATTACACTTCTAATAATAGCTAGACTTTTTCCACTAATGCATAGGTTTAATCTGAGTTGATAAACTCAAATGTCATTTTGTTTATTTTCTATAAATGTTTTCATTCTGACTTCAAATGGCATCATCCTGCCATTGGAAGGCTCCTCATAGCTCCTCCAGGCACTTGTCAAGCTGCCAGAGTCTAAGGAGTCACCACAGGATGGAGTGTCTATCTGCACAGGTTATAGTCAGGGACTTAGTAACCCATGATCCCTTCTGATCCAGTGTCTCTCTACTGTTTCCATGTCTCTTGGGACTTCAGACAGTTGCAAGCTGGAAACATCAGGTCAATGGTCATGTCTCTATAGACACATTTTGAATTTATTTCTCTCTGGGACATTGCCAGTCAGCAGGAATTTATGATCCATTAATCCCACTGCCTGAGTTTTGAGCAACCTAAAAATGACTTCCCTTTCTGTAAAAGCAGCAAGAGCTTTGCTTCAGTTCCTTCCAATCAGTGCTAAGACATGTTTATAATCCATCACTTCAGAAGGGAAAAGAAAGGGTAAAAATGAAAAGCTGTGTTTTCATATTTAATCAGAATGTGTAGATCTTAACCCACCAATATTTTATTTAGAATTTTTGCATCTGTATTGATAAGCAAAATTTGGTTATATTTTTCTTTTTTTTAAGATTTTATTTATTTATTTTTAGGGAGGGATGGGAGGGAGAAAGAGAGAAAGAGAGAAACATCAACGTGCGGATGCTGGGGGTCATGGCCTGCAACCCAGGCATGTACCTTGACTGGGAATCGAACCTGCGACACTTTGGTTTGCAGCCCATGCTCAGTCCACCGAGCTACACCAGCCAGGGCTTGGTTATAATTTTCTTGTTCTATATTTGTTAGGTTTTAATATCAAGATACTAAATAAATTTGGAGGCTTTAAATCATTTTTTAATATTCTGGAACATATTAGCTAAAATTAGAATGATCAAATTAACTAAAAACAGAAATATCTATTCTTTGAGGTTTGATAAGACTTACCATCTGTACACAGACACTATTTTAGATATTTGACAGGTTTTAATGTGTTTCATAATTATTAGTCTCTAGATTTTGGTTTTGCTTATTTCTATTTCTTGCAGCAATTTAATAAAATATGTAAGCCTATTGGTATGTGGAAGCTAGTGGTTACTTGTGAACAACCGGCAGATCTTTTTCTGCGAGTTTTTTATGGCTTCTCTGCCACATTGTTTCACTTCCCTCTGATCTACGGGCATATGTAATCATCTACAGCTAATTAAATTGTTTTATGATTCCCAAGTATTCAGCCAAATTGCCTTATTATTTCTTTTAATTATCCCTACCACCACTTCAAATGCAATTTGCTGATATTTATCATTAAAAGAGAAGGCAGTACGGCATATTTAGAGCTGAAGAACTGTAGTTACAGCCCACATCAGAGATCTGGAGTTGGCAGTTCTACAGGAATTCTCTCTAAAACAATGCTGTGATTTAAATAAAAATAGTGACATTAGTCAGCTGTAGATTATTGCTAAATTTTTAGATAATGAAATACAGAATAATAACACTCAAAAATGAAACTAGGTATGAAGCTTAGAAACTGACTTCACTACTCTGAATTCTAAAAATCCTGTTAACTTATTCCATTCTCTCATTTAATGAGATACTTATGAATAGAATTAAAGAAACAAAAATGAAGAATTTTGCATTTATCCAGAAAACAAATTGTAAAGTTAAATCATCTGCGCATCCTTAGTATTCTTTATTTTCACTAGCTGCCAAATTTCTCCTTAAGTTTAGAAATATAGTCTTATGTTGCTTAAATTCCTGGAGTAGAAATCAATTACATTTCTTTGGGAGAAAATTATTAAATGTAAAAAAAGTTATCTAAAATAGCAGTGTGATATGAGTGGCAGATATATCTTTAAATTAGACCATCTGCACCTGCACAAAAGAACTGATGAAAATTTCTTTAAGATTTCTCTCCTTACAACAAAATCAAGGTGTGTGTTGAGAAATGTGAGTAAGATAAGAAGAAACTGTCCATATTACCATGACTGTTTCATTCAACCACCTGGGACCATGTTGCTATTAGTAAATGCACTTTTACGAAGGTGAGAGAGCAATTCACACCAAAGCAGGGAGAATCAGACAAGATTATAACAAATCCAAACAAATTAAAGTGCCGTAATTACTTAGTTCTCAGCTAACATAAACAGGACATTCACAGTCTCTAATTTTTCAAAGTGACTTCTAAAGAGACACTTCATCTAAAAATAAAGATGGGGAAAAAATATCCCTATATAAATGTGGGTCTGTGACAAGTATGTCTATTGCAGCATTTTCCATATTTAGAAGCAATCAATACCTGCTCAATGCATAAATTTTAGCAAACATAAAAAAATTACAAGAAAAACAAAAATTAAAAATCAGTAAAAATGATCCAGTTGCTTTTTCTGTGGACATGCTGTGGGACAAATTTCTCCAAGTGTGGTCCTTTAGGCCACTGGCACAAAGTTCCCTGGGGTTGTTTGCTGGTGCTGCTTACTCTGGGGCAGTGTCTGAAGTAGATACCTATGGCCACTGAAGGATGGAGGCAACTCTCCAGAGAAATTCTTCAGATTGACAGTAAGGGTGGCTTTTTTGTTATTCTAAGTTTTACTTTTATAAATAGTAACACAATGAACATCTTTTATATGATTCTTTATCATTGTATTTTATTTTTTTCCTTAAAAGCTCTAAAGCTAGAATCATTGAATCAAAGTATGTAAACTTTTGAAAGGGTTTATGTTGACAGGGTTATTCCAATGTATTCTTATCTACTTTTGATGTTATCACCTCATTGTTTTGTTCACTGCTGAGCAATATCTTACACTGCTTACTCCCCAATCATGAAATCTATCTTGAAATTCCATAAGGTTTAAATTCCATTATAGTGATGCACTGCTTCAAATTATTTCAATAAAATACATGAATAGAATATTTCTTACACATATTATAAACACACGCAGAGAGAGAGAGAGAGAACAGATGAGCAGATTATAGAGTGTAGAATTGAATTTAAAGTGTCTCCTACCACATCCTCCTATTCCTCCCAATTCCAGGTGTACCAGTCTTTCATACTTGATATATTTTATAACATATAGTGTAATACTATGTTATAGTATTAGATATTATGTAATTTTATCATATACTATGTTAAATATATTGTACTAATATGATTTTATTATCTAGAACACACATATATATATATTATATAACAAATGAGAGAGAAAGAAAGAAAAGCTTAGAAATATAGGGGCAGAAATATATCTAGTAGTAACCTTCAACCAAAGTGTTGCAGCAGATGGTGAACAAATGACCTTTGAGGAACGATTCTGGGATGTAATTCTGTCTGCTTCTCAGAGGAAGCAGAAGAGGTGAGCAATGACTTGAACAGTGTATTCTACATTGACCTTTCTACTTTCTGTTTGTATAACAGTCAACAGACATTTGCATCAAAGAAGTCTCTCTTTTTTTGTTCTTTCACTCATTTCCTGGGATTTTGTCCTAAATATAATGCCTTCATTCAAATTTCACTAGGCTCTCTTTGGAGGGAAATCCAAGTTAAGATTTTGGGCTTAATTTTAAAATAATAGAATAAATTTCAAATAATGTAATTAATTGGTGTGTTGAAATACTTTATCTTGTAATAGACAGCAAGGCCAAAGTGCCAACCTGAGTACCCTGACCTGTAGGAATCTGACGTAACAGCTAATAGACCACTATATTCTAGGAACAAGATAAATAGCCAATTAGGATAGTTCTTGATTTGTATAACTAGGAAAAAAATCAATATTAAGGAAGAGAAGTTTGTATCAATGATTGTACTGAAAAATAGTCATTTCTTACTCAGTTTCTAGATCTGAGCTGTTTTCAAACTCAGGTCCCATAGATCAAAGGGGAGACTAGCTCTCTTTGAGGAAGGATCTGTGATGCCATCACTGGCATTTAACATGAGTATTTTCACACTCCTCCAAGGGAGTCATTTACCAGAGTAAAAATACCCCAGGAACAAGGAGACCACCTAGACCTTTTGGATACATATGGAGTTGAAACTCATACTCAGGGGCCTCAAACGTCAATGTGACCCAAAAGGTAGGGTAGGCTCCATGAGGACCATGTGACTCCTGACCCAACTCCATCTCACAGAAGATCAAATGGGTACATAGATCCATCCTGCAGTCATTTCTCAATTACTTCCCACTGTGCATAATTAGGATAAATATACTTAGCGTTTGTCCTATATTTTATGGAGTAAGAGTTTATGGTAGAGATAGAGTGATTTCTGATATTGCCTCTGCCAGCCAAGGTAGTAGTAAGTCAGAAGCAATAGTATATCCTGAATTCAATGACAAAAATTAGGTCTCTTGCAGAAACTAAAAGATGCCAAGGTCAGAGTTCCCATCCTATTCTTATTCAATTCACTTCTTTTTCCCTGAAAAAAAAATCATATGGATGATGGTGGAGCACAAAAACTTAACCAAATGTCAGATCCAATTAGATCTGATGTACAGGTAGTATCTTTACTGAAAGAAATAAACAGAACCTCTGGCACTTGGTATAAGACCACACTTCTGGCAAGTCCTTTCTTATAAATATCTAAGAATAAAGATTACCAAAAGCAGCCTGCTTTTCCGTGAGAAGTACAGCAGTGCATATTCACTCCCATTCCAGGGCTATGTTAGTTCTTCTGCCTTCTGTAATAATATTGGTTGCAAGGTGTCTTGTGAGAACAGCTAAAGCCTTGTGGATGTTCTATAGAACTGCATAAGTAAATAAGTGCTTAAAGAATGCCTCATTTGCTGACATGGGATCCCATTTTACGGTAGTGAAGATGTGACAGGGACCCATGGTTACATTATAAGGAGTGACTCATTGAAGGCTCAGTTTTTAAAAAACGACCTCAGAATGACATACTTAGGGAACATTCTCTGTCCTACAGAATGGTATATATACACTAAATATTTGGTAGTGTTTTGAGGTCCTCTATAGCTTTGTCCCCAATAACTAAAAATACATGGGACCAGAAACAAAGAGAAGAAATATAATTGGCTTCCTCTACCATCACTTTGAGTAGTCTACTTACGGAATTTGTCAGTTCCATCTCCATAATTATAAGTTTTATTAGACTATCAGTCTTCATTTCCAAGGGATAGGGTAAGAGATCTACTAAGCTGCAGCTCAAATTGCAACTTGAGTCACTTCGGAAGAAAGGGGTTCCTGGTAGGACGAATGATTAACCATGATTATCATGAGTAGTTGCTGCTGCTGTTCCACAATGGGTAGGAACATATATGTAGATTTCATTGGTTCAGTGGGATCATTTCCTGGGGCTCTTGTGCTCTGCGACAACAGCTAACAGGCAACAGCAGCAACTAAAGCAGCCAAAGTGCCCAGATCCTCAGAGGTAGAAGTCAGGGTCATCATTCAGACATGAGTAGAGCAGTTAGAGAAGCTTAAGTGTTGTTTGGGATGAGAGAAATCTAGAGATGGCAAAGTGGACCCAAGAGATGATAAACCCTTCACTGGTTGGCCTTAGTTCTAGCTGCATCAGTGGGGACTGTAGCTTGACTTACTCCTTATTGTGTGTGAAAGGGTCAGACCAGTTTCCCAACCTGCCAGACTGTTCATGACCCAGTCAGGCCAGTTTTCCAACCTGTTGGACTGCTCATGACTCAGTTATCCAAACTCAATCAATAGCCCTAGGCTTAACTGAAACTCTCTCCCACCTAGCACAATAGACATCTGGTGCCAGACACTGATGGCCTGAGGTCAGACTGACCTTCCTGTACCTGGGAACAGCCCCGGCCCTTTATCTAATCCATTGTCCTGACTCACGTCCTGAAACCCTGAGGCACCAGCCTGGAAGAACAGGAAAGTAACCCCTCCACTATCCCCGCACAAACCCCACACATTTTCTTTTAAAAACCTTATTCTTGCCTCCCTGCTCCACCCCCACTTCTGGGGCTGCAATTGGTCGAGACTCAGCCTGCCGGTAAATGCATCATCAAAGTCTAGGATATTGGATCAGATCATCCAGCTCCTCCCACCTGTGTATCTTGAGCATTTCTAACAGTGTTTTTGTTAGAGCTTGAGCTGGCCACCACCTTGGAGAGTCTGTGACAAAGTTTACTGGAGAGCCTGAGCAAATCTGATCCCTATGAGGGTAAACTAAAGCATTTTGATTTTATCTGTAGCTACAGTAAACAGTCTGCATGCACACACAGCGTGAATCATACTTCAATCACTGTCTATCTTTGCTTTTCTGCTTCAGGCCCTTTTGCTTGTTTGTTTTAAAGAAACAGGAGCCCTTGTCAACCCATGCAGGGACAGAGCTGAGAAACTGCAGGGGTGTTAATATCTTAGGGACAGGCCTCAGACCATGGGGGATTGCAGCTGTTGGTTAAGTGACCTGTCCTCCCAGCCTACCTGCTGAATTCTAGGAGGCATCTCACAGTGGCAGCCTGAATCGTGTGCACTTGACTGGCTTTGTGTCCTCTTCATCTAGCTACACCTCCTCCTTCACTTCTTTTTCTTACCAACTACTTGCATCTAAGCCTTTTGTTTTAGAAAACCCAAACTAAGATATTGGTTTAAATTTTCTCTACAAAATTATCAATATTTGTCCTTTGGGGGTTAAATTATTTACCCCTCAGCCATTTATTCATAAAAAGAATGAGAATCTCAAACTGTATTTCTAATAAGTAGAATTTAGGTATTTATTCAAAGAAGTTTTTTTGTGTTTTTTTTTGTTTGTTTTTTACTTTGCAAATCTATAAGAAGAAAAGGTTGTATGGGATGAAGAAACCCTGAATCTCTGAATGACAGATCAATACAAGATAATGACTTATAAAATGAGAAATATGTCCATGAATCACACTCCTTCACACTAAATCATTGCGATGTAACAGCTACAAAACACCAAGTGATGCTGATTCATTCCTTTCTCAAGGCTGCTTTCCCTTGTTTGGGTTGCTCTGGTTTCTCCACTTTTCCAGGGGATACATGCCAAGTCTCCTGGTGGGTGCCTGAAACTGTGGATAGTACCAAACCTAATTTATGACATGTTTTTTCATATATATATATATGGTATAGTGTAGTTTATAAATTAGTCACAGTAAGAGATTAACAATAATCACTTGTAGTAAAATAGAACAGTTATAACAATATATCATAAAATTATATAAATATGGTCTTTCTCTTTTTCAAATTATCTTATTGTACCATACTTATATTTTCATTAAAAGGAAGCACTTTATAGCTTTTCTTTGACATATCTAAATTGCCAGCATCAGTGCCCTTGAGTCTGAGACTATTAATAAGTAGAACAAGGGTGACTTGAGCACAAGCACTGGGATACTGTGACAGTTGATCTGATAACCTAAGTGGCTACGGGGTAGGGAATGTATACAAAACGGAGATGCTGGACAAAAAGATGATTCACATCCTGGCTGGGATGGAGTAAGACCCTGTGAGATATTACCATGCTATGCAGAATGGTGTACAATTTAAAATTTATAGATTGTTTACTTCTGGATTTTTCCATTTAGTGTTTTTGGACCTCACTTGGCAGCCGGTAAGTAAAACTGTGGGAGGCAAAACTGCAGATGGAGAGGGACTACTGTAGTTTTCACTCTGCCCCCCTCTTTTTTCCAGTCCAGGCTGTGCATTTCCACATATCCTCCTTTCTCATTCTCCCTTTTTCTTTCTCCTTTAAAACTCTCTTAAAAACATTTCTCTTGATGTTTTGCCCCTTCTCATTCAGCCTGTAAATAATTGTGTCCTTCGAGTCTTTTTGTAATTCATATTCCCTTTCTCTAGTAGTTTCTTGGAAGTACTGATGCTTTTTTTTCAGGTTAATACAATAATTTTAGAGAGCGTTTCTGAAACATCAGAGTCTCTATGTATTCCCCAGCCAACTGTTGGTTTCTCAATATCTTGAGTTAATGGAGATAACTTTTTACGAATTGGAATCTCAAAAAATATATAATGAATGTTTTTTGGAACCCCATTACCTCAAGGTAATAAATTTCAAGCACAGAACTGTGCAATGTACAAATCCAAAGGCCTTTATGTCAATTATATCTCAATAAACCTGGGGGGGAGGTGAGAACAAACACAATAAAGATACTATAATTGTTATTTTATGTAATTTCAAGAACATAACTGTGCTGAATAATCACTGATATGTTCTTGCCTCAAGGCTTAACAAATAATCAAGACAGTGTCAGTGGATAGCCACAATCTTAAATCCTATAAATGAATATATAGATTAAATTATTTTTATTTTTATTTTTAAATATTTTATTTATTCATTTTTAGACAGAGGGGAAAATAGGAAGAAAGAGAGGAAGAAAAACATCAATGTGTGGTTGCCTCTTGCATGCCCCACACTGGGGGACCTGGCCGGCAACGCAGGCATGTGCCTCAAACCTGCGACCCTTTGGATCGCAGGCCAGCACTCAACCCACTGAACAACACCAGCCAGGCCTAGACTGTTTTTTTAAAGTAACATTTTTATTATAAACCTTTAGAGGGGCACCCTTTTTAAAAAAGAATATTTTGTGGCAGAAGGATTTCAGAAGTGAATATGGAAGAGGACAGCGTGTTAAATACATGTCAGAAGCTTTCCAGAAAGAAAATAAGAAAAAATATCTAGAAGTGGAAATGTGATGAGAAAGCAGAATAGACATCACCAGGAGTTATTTTTACTTTTCACACTCCTTTTTTTCAAAGTCTGCCTCCTGCAAGCCATTTTCCTTGTTGAATAGCCAATGTAGCAGCTCACTCGTTCACACTCTATACAGGACCCCTTTGTTGGTTTTTGAAACATTTTCTTGCCCTTCCCTTGAATTTATGAATCTGTGAATCTATTTCCCATATTTACTTTTTAAAAAAGATTTTATTTATTTATTTATTTTTATACAGAGGGGAAGGGAGGGAGAAAGAGAGGGAGAGAGACATCATTGCGTGGTTGCTTCATGCTTGCCCCTACTGGGGACCTGGCCTGCAACCCAGGCATGTGCCCTGACTGGGAATCAAACCAGCAGTCCTTTGGTTCACAGGCCAGCACTCAATCCACTGAGCCACACCAGCCATGGCCCAATCCTCACATTTTTTTCTTGAACACCAAGCCACCTGAGAGATAGCACACTCCCATCAGGAAAAGTATGCAAAACAGAATTTCTAGTGTCAACTGAAAATTAATTATCAACTAGGTATTTCTTCACCAAAAAAGGATTTATTCGGGAAAAATAAGGTTTGCAACCCAACACATGTAGACATGTTAAGCCATGTGCATACTTACCTGGGGAGCCAAGATGAAGAGATATTTAAAGAAGAGAAGAGGAAGTTAAGGAAAGTTAGAATCATAGAGCTTTATTATGAACATAGTTTCCCGGTAATGTTCTAGCATATTCTCACAATTTTGTAGGGGACTTCCACAGGCCCAATCTCCTTTCATAGACCTTTCGGACTGATTGTGTTTTCTTAAAGTTCTAGTTGGTCCTTATTACTAGAAAGCAATGATAATAGAACATATCTCCTTAACTCCAGCCAGTGATTGGGATATGCCATCATAGCAGCAAATGCCCAACATCTTCCTACTAAGGACTGTTGCCTCAGGCCTATGGTGGGTGATGAGAGGTAGGTTGAATGAAAAGACAATGAGAATGCTGACATCCCTTTTTAAATGTCTCTAACGCAGATGCTTTTGCAGAGTACCCCTATATGTCTAGTCACTTTCTAAAGGTTTTTTCTCATTAAACACTGATGCATCTCCCAAACTCCACAAACCATAAAAAAAACCTTGGTGTGAGTTTAAAGTGTTTGAGTATAAAAGGGTTTAGTGTTAAACTATAGTAACAAAACTTAATTTGCTAGGTAGGTTTGCAGTATCCCACAGAAGACAGAAAATAAATTGGAGCTGATTTTGTAGGAAATATCTCATTTTCCAAAACTTGTTGTATTTAATGGAGATGCCAACATTTCTTACCATCTTCACCATGACTACTTCCTCCTAATCATGAAATATTGATATTTTAACTCAGTAGCTTGGGAATGGAGGGGTATTCATAGACCCTGTGGCCATTTCCTGGGAGCTTCTGAGTTCACAGTTGAACAGTAAAATTGGATATTTTCAATTTCCAGATTCATTTAATATTTTTATGTCAAGTAAGGAAAATATTTATATGGTAAAAAATAAGCTTTAAAGAACAAAATATATAAAAATACCACACATTTGTTTTCAGTTATTTGTCTCCTACTCCATGTTGACTGCTAAGCCAGATCTGCATTCTGTAGTATTTATGACTTAATTAAGTGCACCCTTCTGTTAACTACAGAACCGTTAAGCCATTATTTACTATCAGCCTCTCCCTGCCATGCAGGCTGTGTTCTGTATCACACAGCAGGGCCCAGTGAACTGGCAAGGCTCTGTGTTCACAGGCGTCCCTCCATCCAAACCAGATGCTGGACTGGCTGTTCCACCACACATGTTCTTCTGAGCCCTCTCCACTGCTATGTCTCAGTCTATTGACTTAAAGATCACTTTGTTTAACTATATATATTTATTTAAAATAAACTTTGGACTCAAATAATGTCCCTGTTGTCAGTGTGAGTGCTATTGCCTTTCAAAATGTAAAGAGAGTTGGTTTCTCTGTTTCTGTGGCAAAAAAGAAGCCAGACTCTCTGTGCAGGAAAGCACCAGAGGTTTGGCTTTCTCTACAGAGCGCTGCCAACTGGGGAATGAGATTTCTCTGTGTGCACCTTTGGCTACACTTTTTTTGATGTCATCTACGGCCAAGTTGTCATCCCCTTTCTTGCAGCAGTACGTTTTCTCAGACTACAGAGCTCTCATTAATGTCAGGGAATTAACACCTACCCCTGCGCTTGCTTTTTCATTTTTTTTTTCGTAAAAGAATTCCATGTTTAGAGCAAGTTTGTGTTAAGAAGATATGAACAATGTTAACAAGTAAATATAGTTGATGTCAACTCAAAACACTCATTTTTTAAAGTACATTTTTGAATATTCTATTTATTTCTGTGATATCTATTATCAATATTATTTTTATTGCTACATGTTAGGAGCACAAGCATATTTGAAAATGTGCCGAGAAACACTGTCAATCAGCTAGTGCTTATAGATAGACATACAGGCAGGTGGCTATTTCCTAGTAGCACTTTATCCCAGGAATTTTAACATGATTCTAAAAATGGCCTGGAAAGTAATATATAGAATAATGTATATATTATAATTATATTGTAATAGCAATAAAAATTATAGCATGCTCTTTACTTTTCTTTATTCAATTATTTAACAGTAGATGGGATTTTGCTTTAAGGTAAGATATATATTGAAAACTAAATAGATATATTGAAATTTTAGTAGTGATTTAAAAATAAATGATTTGTGGAGGTTTTTTAAAGGATCAAAAGCATAAGAAGGAAATCTCTTATATAGCTCAAGGCTTCAGTGTTTATGAACTGTAACAGATATTTAGACAAAATTAACTTTGAACACATTAATAAATATAATAAACTGCAAATAAAAACATTTTTCTTGAAATATGTCATGTAGTTCTTTGCTATAAAATTCTGCAAACTGTGTTTTCTCAGACAGCACGAATGCTTCACAGTTGTGGCAGGACTTTAATCTGCACCAGTGGTTTAAACGGCATTACCAAGATGTGTGTGAGATCATATTTTCAGAGCAGAGGAACTGTATCTTGGTAACAAGAAGGTTTTGCTTTAGGAATGTGCTAATTTAATGGAAAATTCTTCCAAGGAAACTTGAAATAATTCCTGTCCTAGAAGATACTGAATTTCTTTTTACTTCCTTAACAAGTGATTTTATTGCTGCTCCATAAACATACAAAAATATATTATAGCTATAAGGAAAATAAGGAAAAACTTGACAGTTAATCTCACTATTTTAACCAACAAATATTAGGCTTGTAGGAAATATATCTATAGTGTATACTTTTCATTGTGTCTCTGAACTTGGCTTATCTCACAAGGTTCCCCTTTTTTGGGATGCATTGAAAATACACCAGTTTTTTTCATTATGGTGCAGCTTTATGAGGAAGACTCTTGTCTGGCTTGTGGGACTATGATTTGGTTCCCAGCTCCCCTCACTTTCTAGAAAGTGACCCTGATAAGGGTCTTTGATAATGCTGCTCCAGTGTCTGGTAGATGCACCTTGCATTTTTCTTTGATTATTGTGAGGAAGCTGGGGAATGCCAGATTCTTCTCAGGGACATCATTATAAACACAGATCACAAAGTACAGAGCACCAAGGAACAACAAATTCAATCTCATATCTAAGGCAAAAGGAGGAGAATCAACTTTAAATGTATGGATCAGTTTAATGAAGGTCTGGGGTGACTTAGGCAGAAGGACCACCAGTAGATTTTTAGCAGGGCTCATTTATTCCAAGGGCCCATGAAAATTAGGTGATCAGAGGCATTGCTCATACCCACTGAATAGGCAAACATACAGTATTTAAAGACCACCTTGTATCATTAGTAAGTAGAAAAGATTGCTTTGCGGTAAAATTTCATTTTGTAAGTTGACTCCAAATTTTCAGGGCATTGATGTATGAAATGTCTTAAATATTTGAACATATTTATATGGAGAAAATTATTTCATATTAGTAAATACATACCTTCCCTGCTTCACTGCTGGATAGCCAGGCTGATCCATAACCAAGGTGGATCTAACTATCTTACAAAGGAAGTGCAGTAGGTTACTACACTTACGAAATCTACACTGTGCATATTAGACTCTCAATCTCATTAAATAATGTTTTATGCTTTTATTGTCAAAGGCCACATTGAAGTAAACCAGAAGACATGGGGATTAATATAGTATGTAGAAGGCTCTATGACTAATTTGTTACTCTGCAGGTACTTTTTATAGTCTCTGACAGGCTTTTAGTTAAAGGATTCGCTCAGAAGCTCCTGTCAAATTACAATAGTTGATAGATCTTTGATATTTTCAGCAGAATGTCTGAAGAAATCTTTAGTAGTATCACTTATTATACAGTATACTCAAATGACTTTCAAATTATATTTCTTATATAAGCTATCTTGGTCAACATTTTTTGATGTGATCTAACAATATTTAGGAGTATTTTTGCTTCATCTAGTGGGGTTTGTCCATATTCTTAGAGCAATTGGAGAGTTCTCTGATCTTTGGTAGTTTTAAGTAGAATTGTTTATAGTCTATAATTTTTGGTTATCCAACCGAAAGAGTACTTAGAGAGATTCAGGTTTTCAAAGATGGAGCATGGTTGTTGAACTGCTGGGATTTTGTAATCTAATCAATTTTGAACAGTAAAAATACCATCAGAATAATGGTATTTTATATAAAATACCAAATACCAATACCTAAAAAATACCATCAAAATAGGAACTACAAAATAAAGTGGCAACAAAATTATTATTTTGTCAAAGATTATTAAAAAATTAAGAATAAAAACTTTTTGAAAAGTCTCTAAAGTTATTATATGCTGAAACAAATGCAACTTTTTCTGGGAGTACTTTTTCATTTTTTAATTTTTATATCTTTATCTAGAACAGAATATTCTTCTGAATTAAAATATAATTTTAAACATTGAAGGATTACTATAGATGCCATTTAACAATGATTAGGAGTTAAAGTAGCTGAAAAATGATATTGATAAATTCATCGGTGATTTTTTTTAAATGTCAGGTTATAATAAAAATATACCATCTGCTGAAAATTGTCAATTTTTATTAGGAAGATATTGTCTTTATTGCTTTTCATTTTTCTCTAGATAATAAACCTCAGTAATGTATTTACTTAGTACTTTTGTTTATATTATAAAGAAGTTTTAAATGACCTGCCTGTGTTTATGTACAGGTTCTACAACAGGATAGCTGCGTGACCTTGAACAAAGTGTGCAGGCTCTCATCCTCTGTGTGGCTCAGTTTGCTCCTCAGTAAAATGATGATACTAACAGTGCCTACCTTGTATGGTTCTTAGGAGCATTCTGTGAGTTAACACTTTTTTTTGGTGTTTCTTTTTTAAAATATATTTTATTGATTATGCTATTACAGTTGTCCCATTTTCCCCCCTTCACTCCCCTCCACCCTGTACACCCTCTCCCATCCACTTTCCCCCCTTTAGTTCATGTCCATGTGTCATACTTATAAGTTCTTCAGCTTCTACATTTCTCATACTATTCTTACCCTCCCCCTGTCTATTTCTTACCTACAATCTATGCTACTTATTCTCTGTACCTTTTCCCCTCTCTCCTCCTCCCACTCCCCTGT
This sequence comes from Phyllostomus hastatus, assembly GCF_019186645.2. Lineage (NCBI taxonomy): Eukaryota > Metazoa > Chordata > Mammalia > Chiroptera > Phyllostomidae > Phyllostomus > Phyllostomus hastatus. The sequence goes on along the minus strand of NW_025334017.1, from coordinate 4,019,971 downwards.
TGCTAACCCTCCATGTGATCTCCATTTCTGTGGTTCTGTTCCTGTTCTAGTTGTTTGCTTAGTTTCTTTTGGTTTTGCTTTAGGTGTGGTTGTTAATAATTGTGAGTTTGATGTCCTTTTACTATACATTTTTTTAAATCTTCTTTTCTTAGAAAAGTCCCTTTAACATTTCATAGAACAAGGGCTTGGTGATGATGAACTCCTTTAACTTGACCTTATCTGAGAAGCACTTTATCTGCCATTCCATTCTAAATGAAAGTTTTCTGGATAGAGTAATCTGGGATATAGGTCCTTGTCTTTCATGACTTGGAATACTTTCCAGCCCCTTCTTGCCTGTAAGGTCTCTTTTGAGATATCAGCTGACATCAGCTGACAGTCTGATGGGAACTCCTTTGTAGGTGACTGTCCCCTTATCTCTTGCTGCTTCTAGGATTCTCTCCTTCATTTTTACCTTGACTAATGTAATTATGATGTGCCTTGGTGTGTTCCTCCTTGGGTCCAAGTTCTTTGGGACTCTCTGAGCTTCCTGGATTTCCTGGAAGTCTATTTCCTTTGCCAGAATGGGGAAGTTCTCCTTTATTATTTGTTCAAATACTTTCAATCTGTTGCTCTACCTCTTCCCCTTCTGGTACCCCTATAATTCAGATGTTGGAATGTTTAAAGATGTCCTGGAGGTTCCTTAGCTTCTCCTTGTTTTTTTTGAATTCTTATTTCTCCATTCTTTCCTGTTCGGTTGTTTTTTTCTTCCTTCTGGTCCACTCTGTTGTTTTGAGTCCCAGTTTCCTTCCCATCACTGTTGGTTCTCTGTGCATTTTCCTTCATTTCTTTTATGGTAACCTTCACTTGTTCATCTAATTTGCGACCGAAGTCGACCAATTCTGTGAACATCCCGATCACCAGTGTTTTGAACTGTGCATCTGATAAGTTAGCTATCTCTTGGTTGCTTAAAAGGATGAGTGCTGGGGCACTGATTTGTTCTTCTATTTGAGCCATCTCTCTCTCTCTCTCTGTTTTTTTTTTTTGGTCTGGTCACTCTTGTTACGGTGAAGGGCAGAGCCTTAAGTGTTCACCAGGGCTGGGCAACCCAGTTGCTAGATTGTGACATTGTATGTGAGGGCGGGGTCAAGAGGGGACAATGGCGGTAGCTCTGTTCTCCGTGGGACCTCAGTCCCTTCCCTGGGATTCTTGGTTGTGTGATCTGCCCTGCTCCACAATCGCCACCTCACTGGGTCTGCCAGCTGCTGCTTGCATACTCAGGGTCCACCCACTGTGATCTTGCATGCTCCAGATGCCTTACACGCTCCCGGTTGCCTTAGGTGCTCAATTCTCCCTGTTCTCCACACCGCGACCTCACACCAGGCTGCTTGTCTCCGCCCCTCCTACCGGTCTGGATGAACGGGTCTATTTCAACTTCTTGGCTGTTCAACTTCCATTCAGATAAATTTTCTGTCAGTTCGGGGTGTTATTCTGCTTCTAAATTGTTGTTGTTCTAATCTTGGTTGTGCGTGGAGGTACGGTGCGTCCACCTATGCCTCCATCTTGCCGGAAATCCCCGAGTTAGTACTTTTAAAGTACACAAAATAAGTCCCTTTGTGTTTGCTAAAGTAAAAAATAACACAGGATAACTTGTTTTATTGTGCTTTCCTTTAGTGCATTTTCAGATATTACGTTTTTTAACAAATTGAAGTTGTATGACAAGGCTATGTTAAGCAATCTGAGTGCCCTTTTTCCAGCCATTTGCTAACTTTGTGTCTCTGTCACATTTTAGTAAACTCGCAATATTTCAGACTTTTTCATTGTCATTGTATTTGTTATGGTCATCTGTGATCAGTGGTCTTTGATGTTACTATTGTAATTGTTTTTGGATCACCACAAACTGAGCTTATATAAGATGGTGAACTTAATAAATGCATGTGTTCTGCCTGCTCCATTGATGGGCTGTTTCCCCGTCACACCCCTTCTCCTCCGGCCTCCCTGTTTCCTGAGACAGTGGTATTGAAACTAGGTCAGTTAGAAACCCTATAAGGGCCTATAAGCGTTCAAGCAAAAGGAAGAGTCCCAAGTTTCTCACCTTAAATCAAAAGCTAGAAACAATTGAGTTTAGTGAGGAAGACATGTCGAAAGCCAAGACAGGCTAAAACTTCTTGAGCCAAAAAGTTCACCAGATTGTGAATGCAAAGAAAAAGTTTCTGAAGGAAATTAAAAGTGCTACTCCAGTGAACACAAAGTGATAAGAAAGTGAAACAGCCTTATTGTTAATATTGAAAAAGTGTTAGCAGTCTGGATAGAAGATCAAACCAGCCACTACATTCCCTTCAACTAAATCCTAATCCAGAGCAAGAATTTAATGCTTTTCAATCTCCTCCACCTGCAAAAAGTATACAACTTGCGAAGGCACAGCTGATGGTGGTTAGCACTCTTTTTTAGTGATAAAGTGTTTAAAATTAAGGTACATACATTGATTTTTAGACGGATTGTTATTGTACCCTTAATAGACTAGAGTACAGTGTAAGCATAACTTTTATTTGCTCCAGAAAACCAAAATAATTGTGTGATTTGCTTTGTTGCAATATTCACTTTATTATGGTGATCTGGAACCAAACCTGCATTATCTGCTAGGTACACCTGTATACATGTTTGTCTCACAAAATAACGTTTTCCTTGCCATTATTTCTCCCTGTCTGCCCCCTCCCTCCCTCTCTGTCTCTTTTCCTTCCTGACTTCTTTCCCTTTCTTTTCTTCCTTCCTCCTTTAAACACATCGGAAGGCCACAGTAAAATTTGCACTGAGATTATTTTTTTACTAGTTCATTGGCTAACAGAGATTTTTATGGTTTTACTCCCCACACATATTTTATCTTTTCTCTCTATTTTTGTACTATATATCTTTTTTTTTTTTTGGTATCACATGGAAACACTGCTACCTGTGGAAAATAAACATATAAGAATCTGTACTGAAAATCCCAAGATGTGTTTCCTGATAAAATCATCCTCGTGTAGGTAAGCTTAGGGGAAAGGGAACACTTTGACATTTACTGGCATTAAGAGTAAGAGCCCATGTTTCAGAGCTTGTTTAAAGGTAACAATGCCAAGAACTTCTTAATACAGGTAAGGGGCTGGCATGGTTATGAAACTGTCTTCTAGGGACCTGACTGATAATCATGATCACAGTTCTGATGCCTCATGATCACAGTTCTGATGCCACAGTTCTGATGCCTCAGATATCACTTAATTTCAATGCTGAATGTGTGCGACTTGGGATCATATTAACATCAGTGTGAGTTAGATAGCCAGGCTGAAGTATCAAGGTGAAATAAAGAGAAGGTAAAAGGAAAATGTATTATTCCAGAAATCAGCAGTCTATGTAGAAAAGTTGCATTTTAAAGATGGCCATGAAAGATGTGCATTAGGTGGAATTGAAGCAAGGTAACTTTGGATGGGGGTGGGGTTGGAGGGTGCACAATCTGAGAGGTTGGGGGCTGGGAGGTGCAAAGAGCCCCTGGGTGGGGATGACAGTGGGTACTTAAGGGGTTGGAAGTGGAGGAGCCAAAGGCAAACTTGGCAATTTCTCAAGACTGCTCTGGCTCTGAGACTACTTTCTGGGCAACTTACATTTTAAGAAGTGCTTGACAGCAGCTTTATAAATTAGGATGTATGGTACGGTGTTCTAAACTGAGCTTCAAGGAATAGGCTCTTGGCTAAATTCTGTTCAAATTGAAGAGAGAACAGACTGAATTATATTGCCTCGGGGACAGTGCATTCCATTCACTGGGCAGAACTAAACCACCCCTGACAGAAGCTCAGCTCTAATCTCTGGTTCAGTGAAAGAGCAATTTTGCTTTGCCTTGAGAAGGCACTAGTTCTACAAAATTGAAATTTCAAAAAGACTTTACCATTAAAGTCATCCTCGATATTACGTTATTTTCCCTCTTTAGGTTTTCATTTAGACATGGAAGCATTATCAGTTACTGTTACTGTTATTGTTATGCAGGATGCTACAATAAATAGGTCTCATTAAGATCTCATCTGATTTTTATCCATATCACTAAATTTTCTCTGTCATTATCTAGTCTGTCATTAAACATATTGGTGAATATATATATATATATGTGTGTATATATATATATATACACACATATATACACATATATACACACATACATATTCAGAACTTGAAATTAAAAATATTTTTATGGTATATTTGTAATTCTTATATAATGCTTATTTTCTTTTATATAAATCAAATTTGATTTTCTTTTTAAAACATTTCTCTTTTTATCTGTAAATAAATGTAGGCATTCATTAATTATTTTCATTTAGTCATCTGTTTTTCAAATATTTATTATTATCTAAAATATGTCAAATACTGCACTCGGAGATGGACCAAGGATAATTTGTGTTTCTAGTTCAAAGTATGAGTGTCTATTTAGAGAGTGAAAAATCTGTGATGAGGTGCAAAAACTTTTTAATCCTTTTTTGACATATAGCAAAAGGAAGGTATATGTGAATAAAATTAGTTTAAAAGGATAAAGACTATATTTATTTATCTTAAAGAAGAGAATATAAACAGGATAGGCTCTTGATTTCAAATCTTTTTATTCAAAGAAGAATTCCTATTAATTTGCATTCTTAAAATGGAAGTTAAATACTTTTTATAGATCTTTTCTTCATTCTTTTTTACACTATGTAGTATTTCTATATTGTCTTTATCATAAGATTTGAATATATAAAAATAGAGTTAATAGTATAATCAATCTAATATCCAACTTTAACAATGATCAATATATAGCTATTCTTTCTTCCATGTTCCTTCCTTCAACACTTTTCCCTACATCCACCAACCTTATTTTTAAAGAAAATTCTGGAATTATAGTTTCCTTTATAAGTACTTAAGTTTGTATCTCTAGGAAATAAAGAGATTTTTTACATTATCAGAATACCATTATTATACCTAAACAAATACTAATTTAAAGCAAATATAAAAATCATATATTTCCACTTGTAAATACTGTATGTATCACTAGGAGATAGGATTTTAAAAAATATAACAATATCATTATCATATCTGAAAAATAACAGTAATTTTAAAACTATCTTTTAAGTTCAGGTCAGTATTAAAATTTTCTTTTCTTTTTTAAAGGTTTTTATTTATTTTTAGACAGAGGATAAACAAGTGAGAAGGAGGAGAAAAACATCAATGTGTGGTTGTCTCTCATGCACCAACTACTGGGGATCTGGCCCACAACCCAGGCAGGTGTTCTAACAGGAAATTGAACTGGCAACCCTTTGGTTCTCAGGCCAGTGCTCAATCCACTGAGCCATACCAGCCAGGGCAGAGTTTTCTTGATTGTCGCATAAAAAACCTTTCTGTAGTTACTTTGTTCTAATTAAAATCTGAAGATCCACATTGTATTTGGTTGATAGATTTTGTAGGTCTACACCAGTTCTTTCCCTGAATTTCCTTGTTGAAGAATACAGGTCGCTTGTATTTTCTTTTAATATGTTCATTTGCCCTCTGCATTTCATGTATCATTGGATTTAGAAGCTTGACCAAGTTTAACTTTTTGGCAATGACCACCAGGCCATTCAATCTGCTCCTTCTTGGCCTGATCCTGCCCATTGTGAGCCTGGTGGGCATGAGACTCCAGCCAGGTTCCAGAAGTTTTGCTCTATGGGTTCCACACTGAATCAGGTTCAGTTCTGACAGTGGCCCCAGCAGTCACATTCTACACACTGGCACACAGCCCAGGGGGAGGGAAGCCAAACAGGCCCCTACTTCTGCAGTGTGTCCCTGGAATCATCTGGTGGCCTTTCAGAGCCCCTCAAAGAGGTGCCTCTTAGCAGCCGGTCTTCTCAGTCCAGTGCTCGTGGCCTCAGCCCCCTGTGACCTCTGGCCCTTGCAGCCCCATTTCCTGGAGTATCTCAAACAAGGATAATGTTTTTGAAGCCAAGTCAAAAGGAGGCTCTGCAAAATTGATTCAACAGAACTTGTACTCTGGTATAATGTCAGAGAACAACTGACCCAGGAAACTGACATACTGGAATCCAGAATCCACATTTGCTCTCAAAACCCAATGAACAAAAGATCTGAGGCAGAGTGGATTGGGGTCCATGGATTCCATAGAAGAAGGGCAGCTCCATTGACAGAAACAGCCTGTAGCTTGCCCTCAAGAATGCTTCCCATAAAAGGCCAGGAGAAAGTGGACTTCAGTATCTCCATCATGATATACTATGCTCATGGAAGCTTTTGAAAGGTACAGATTCCTGGGCATGGCTATCAGTGAAGAATTGGCTAGACAAACTGGTATTCCAGACTGCAGGATTCAAATCTGGTTTTAGAACCCAAGGCAGAGCAGACGCAGACACCTGAATGATGCCTTGGCCAAAGGCCCTGATCCCAAGCCTCACCTGTCTCAGGTACTGGACTAAAGCAACATGTAGACTGTCCTCAGTGGCTCTCATCCCCTTCTTCCTTTTTAATTTCTTGACAACATACAATTATTTCCTACAGCAGCAACTCCTCCACTTCTCTTGTTATTTAGGGTTTTTTAAAAAAAAATTTCTAGTGGCTATTTGGGCCAATCAGAGGGGGACACAGCAGTCCAACAACCTCAGGCCTATGCAGCTAGGAGGTAACTCTCACAGTTTTTGGACACTTGTGAATCTCTTGTCAACAGGAACTTTAGACAGTGGTCTCTAGTGTAGTTGCATTCCCCACAGGGACCCAAAGTAAAACTGGCAGGTGCACAGAGAGCCAGCACACTGGCAGAGCAGCACCGCCTTCCAGAGGCTGCTGTAGGCTGTGGTGCAATGAGGGCCTGAAGCTTCTCATGGCCAAAGTGAAGGCAGAGGAAGGGATGCTCTGCAGAAACCTTGTGGCTTTGAGATGACTCCACTCAACCCCAGAGCTGCAGGACCAAGGACAGACATTTGTAAATAGGGAACCTCAGGTTGAGGAGCCTCCATGGTTACAGGAATCACCTCTCAGAAAGAATTTCACCCTCCGCTCACATGCTTTAAAAATGACAGGACCTCAGCTTTAGGAGGAGGGGGGAATCCTTCTTTCCATCCAAATACAGGCCCCTGTCCCTGGGATGCAGATGCAGAGTGACAGCAAGAAGGAACAGTCACATGGTCCTGGAGAAAGTCCAAGGCAGGAAGAAGTAGTCATCCCATGGAAACACAAAAAAGGGCTTTTTTTTTTCATTTCTTTCCTGTGGGCAGCACTTTATTGCCTCACTGATTATTGCTTAGCCCCACAGGGCCCCTGGAGACACCATGAATGCCAAACAGCAGATGATCTCCCTGAATGCTGAATGAAAACAAAACTTTTCATGATAAACATGACCCTCTCCCTGCCATTATCACCACCCATGCTCTCTGGGCAATCCCAGAAATGGATCGAAAACTAGGCAAGAATAGCTGGAGGAAGAGCTACTGCACATGAGATTTTGTTCTGCAGTTCAGAAGACAAACCTGAGGTTACGTTGGTGTGTCTGAAAGGGGGTTGGGGGGATGCTATGGGTCTTCAACAGATGAGACCAGGACCATGAGTTGTTACCCTGTCAGTGTTGTGACAAGAAATCGCATATAACTTTCTACTGCCTGCGAATGATATAAAGGTAAAGGCCTTAATACATGGAATCTGTGCATTTGATTTTTCCTTGGAGCATTTAAAACATAAAAAATGACAGGTAAAGGTATAATAGACACTCTAAAAAACAGTCAAACAATTGTCTGGATTTCACTCCTCCCATCATTCTAGCAATTTTGTATGTGTAGACATGCACATCTGTCCACAATTTTTAAATAGTGTTTTAAAAGCCTATTGGTGGTCTTCCTTCTCCTGTGTCTCCTCTCTACTTTTCAGGTGTATCATTAAAAAATATCTCTTGGATTTGAAGCCAAATGTGATTCTCCACTGGTACAATAAAAAAATATTTGAAAATTCAAAAATAAATAAGTGGGTAAAACTGGTTTAATAAGGGAAAGAAAATGTTAGTTACTCTTTTGTGATTGTTTTTTCACATACGTATTTGGAGGAATTGACAGGTTTATTACAAGATGCACAAACGTGAAGGTTGCTGTCATCATTCTAGGTAGAAACACTTCAGTTAGAAGCTCCCTGGAGTTACTCAGCTCAGGACCCACAAAATTCTGTTAGAATGCTGAAGTTTTTATCTCTTCCAAAAGAAGATGTGTGTATGCCTGTGTGTATGAACAGAGCTATTGGCGCTTTGACCAACTCCCTTGTTCCTTATCATTGAAGTGTCCCAGATTGGCTAGACCAATCAGGGTCCATCTATGGAGCTAAGGTTGGGTGGGAATCAGTTAGAAAGAAGGAGGTGGACAGGGAAACCAATAATGCTCACTGCAAACATATTACTGTTCCCCATGGTATGCTAAATTCAGGTATATTGAATCATTTATGATCCATATTTTCTCCTCTTCACATCTGCTTATTCTAATGTCATAAACATTAGGTCCTTTTAAATTTAGTTGGAAACACCAATCAATATTTTAGAAGGAGGTAGTTAATATGAATGTGCAAAGTCAATTCCTCTCTTTGAACTACAAATCCTTAGTTGGACCTTCTGATTTATTTTTTTTACTTATATTTACAAAGAAAAATTATAATGGCTCAGTATTAATTCTCAGCCAATTTTCTGACAAAAATCTAGTGCTTTGTTTCCCATTTCTAGGAGAAATTCAAAGAAGCTAGAGCTAGAGGTAAATAGAATGTGCACATTATGGTTAGAGAAACCCTAATTTCAATCCTTGCAAAAAGTTTTTTTTTTACTAGGTGTGATTATTTTTACCAGAAATGATTTGGGGGCCCTTTCCATGTATATCACCAGTAGGTAATATCTATTGGCGTGGTCAGCCTATTAGGGAAACCAAATGTGTATTGAATACAGTGGTAGCACTTTTATGCTACCAGTTCTCAGAGGCAAGAAGGTTCAAATTGTGTCTTTGTGACAGCCCTTGGATCACCTTCACCTTAGCTTTTGTAGGTTGTATTGGGGTAAGTGACAATGTCTCCTTCTGTCAATGTCTGAGACAGAATACACTCTCTCAGAAAGGGCTTTTGTCTGTCACTACTCTATTGCTTTTTCAGTCTGGTCCCTAAGGTTCTTGTCATGTGGGTAATTCTCATTCCTACTTTTTGGAGTTGATGTATTATGGTTTATTAGTTTTGGCCATTTGAGAAGAGACAGGAGAAGAATTAAATGTCTGGGCTACTGCCTAACTCTGAGAGGTGATTTGACAAAAGAATTTAAAAGGTGGAGGATAGAGGTTAGTGAATAAAAGAGTATAATATATTTATTCTATGTATGAAGGATAGCTTAGGGAAAAGATCTGAAAAAACAGGCTCAGAAAATTGGTTTTATGCAAGTTGGAAATGACTAGATTCAGTGTGATTTCATTATCAACATCAATCATCATCACTATCACCATCATTGGTCTCATCCCAGGCAACAATTAATAACTAAACTTCTATTTATTTAGGGTTCTGTGCTATTTGATAGAAATTTATACCATAATGAGTCATCTTTGAAAAGGGCAACTTAGTAGCTGCGGGTGTAATGATGATACTCACAATGGTTAAGGTTACAGTCTGCTAATTACTGACTTTATGGAAATAGATTCATCCATGAAGGAAAATAATGGAATACTGGGTGGTAAAGAAAGTAAGTTTGCAAAAGTGATTGGGAGAAGAGGTTTGTATTTCTGTGAACTCTTACTAAAAATCTAGCAGAAAGAAACCCTATTCTCCAATACAACTAGAACTAGGTATTTGTAAATGATTCTGAAAAAGTTGGTTAAAATCAGGATCTCATTGCATAAACCAATCATGACTTATTGTAAGATATGTAAGTTATTGTAGACAACAGATTGAAATTCCTTCTTATCTACTTTATGTAAATCATGTTGATACATGGTATTTGAGTATACAAGATAATGTACGTAATGAAATGAGCAAGAAACTGGGGACAATGTAAAGAGCTATGTGATAGGAATCCTTGGCCATTCTGACTTCATATCTAGTTGGATATATAATGCATATATAACAGGATGCTATGTGGAACTGACTTTTTTTCTTCAGGAAAACTGGAGGCAAAGTATATTAAATGACCACATGTTATAAAGAGAAGGGACAGACCCCTATGCAGAAAACACTAATGATGACCACTCCTCACCCCCATATGCTCACACTGTGATCTGGAGTCCTTAACCATCACCCATTTGAGTAAAGAAAAGGAGTTAAAGAAATTAACTGGAAGGTGATGAGAGATTTCCTTGAAAAGACTTGATGAATGGCTCTTTACCCTGGGTCCCAGGCTGATGATGGGAGAAAACACTCCCAGACAGTGAGAGAGCTCTGGAGAGGAAGCTGGACCTCTGACTCCAAACAATAAGTTCTGAGCTACTAAAATTAGCTGAGCTGTCTCTGAGAGCCAGAAAGAGAGGTGGAAGAGCTCCTATCTGTTCAAAGAGTTTGCTAGACATGGGGAGTGGGGCATGCCTTTTGCCTAGAGAAGTCTGCTAGTGAGAAGCTTCTGGAATCATCCTGATGACAGAGCAATGGACCAAATCATAAAAGGACAAGGATGCCTGAGTGCTTTTGTGAGTCAAAGGTATCCTGTAAATATAGGAACGCATGAATCACCCTGATGACTTCCTGCACAGGCAAGATGATGTAAGCAGCGAAAGGGTGGGATGTACTGTCAGAGACAGACCCTCAGAGAAGGTGGTGGGTAGAGTTCATGTCAGCAATGGTTCATTCTCAGGTCCACACAGAGGAGATTTCTGAAGAACTTACAACAGGGCCATACAATTAAAACTGCAAACACTGCTGGAGATAGCTGTTAAACTTGAAAGTACTACAGCTTTGCTAAAGCAAATCCTTCTCTCACCTCTTCTTTCTCCTGCCACTTCAATCTTGAAGGAGCCAGAGGCAGAAGAGAGATGATGAAAGGAGAGATGGAAAATTAAGATGAAAAAAAATGAAGATATTGACACATTTCCCCTTCTTTACTCCAGACCTGAGCTGTGGAAGGAAGAAAATATATTGGAATAACTTAAAGTGATTTTTCTAGATGGAACTGAACTACCTAATACTGTTAGTATCTAAAAGTGACCAGAAAGGCTAAAATATCTACTTGAGACTTTTTTCCGCATGAGTAGAAAATATCCCAACAGTTCTCCAGCCTCTGTTTCCTGCCCACTTTCTTATTGTACACTTGGGTGGAATATTAGCTCATGCTTCTCACTGTTCCTTTCCTTTGCCTGTTCTACCCCCCACCCCTCCCTGCTCATCCTTCCAGCAAACAGAGCACTCTCCATCAGAGATGATGGCTTTTGTTTGTAGAAAGGGAAGAAATGGAATATAAAGAACCAAGAAGAAGGAAGTCTACAAAGGATTTCAATAAGAGACAGACATGCTTTCTGTTAAAATTTTAAACATGTTGGTGCTGAGATGCTAGAGCTTCATTCATGGAGCCTCTGAAGTCAGGAGCTGCCAAAGTGTGGGTTTGGAGGCAGCAGTGAGGCACTCGCTTTTGCTGGTGGCATGGCGAGGACTGGGTCTGTGGCCCTCTCTGGTCAGCAGACTCTGGGAGGACACAAGCTCACTCAATTGTCTACTTGCTTTAAACCCTGAAGTTTTTAAATTGAGATAGGAAGTCCAAGAAGATTGACCTATCTGGAGGCCACAGAAGGAGTTCTTTTATTGGAAAGAATAAACCAAAGTGAAACAAATTTCCCTCTAAGCACATACTCAGGCCAGTGTATCCATGAACAAAGAAGTCTCTGTGAAAGGAACTGTGCATTTGGTTCTATAAAGTATTTTGGCTTTTCCTGGTTGAGTTGCTGTGGAGTTAATCCCAAGATAAGGAGAAAGGATGCTGACCTAGTTTTGTGAGGATTAAATCCTCAGACAGCTATTATGGATGAACAAATGTCTGTTCTATTTCTGTGTGTGAAAGCCAGTCTGGGTACCGATGGTGGCAGAAGGCCTCTGCTGAGTCACAGCCAAAGAACTGAGATGGTGGCAGTCTTTCCATGATGGGTGGCCCCACTGTATGCACCCATCACCAGGCCCAAGTCCTAGGAGTCAGTTACAAAACCATGTTGAAAATCTGTTCAAGGTTCAGTTTCGCCATCAAAGCTTGACAGCACCTTCCTAGCCACCATAGTCTTTGGTTCATATCTGGAAGCAAGTGTTCTGGTGGAGTTGTGATTTTCGTTGCTGTGCTGCTACCATGTGTACATTTCCTACAGAAAACTCTGTTCAGTGCTGCTGCCTGCCTTTCCTCTCACGGGTCTGGAGTGCCATGACTTTGAATTTGGCAAGATGTGATGCATCTTCACAGATCTGTGAGCGTATTGCCCAAAAATGGCTAACTCACTGTCTTCAAGATGTTTGAGTGCAACCTGTGTGTGGTGTATATGGTGGGCTCTGGATCTGATTTCCTGGATTTGATTCCAAGTTTTTCCACTTTCTTGCCATCTACATTTGGCAAGACATTTCACGTTCCCCACCTATAAAAAGTGAAAATAATGATAGTACCTAACTCATAAGGTTGACAAAATAGCAAATGAAATAGCATATGTAAAGTATTTAGCATAATGGCTAATTATTAACAAGTAGTAATATCTAATAACAAATATAATAAACATCAAATAGATAAATACATATATAATAATAAAACCTAATAAAATGATCTGTTCCCAATCAGATCTTGTCACCATAAGGATGCCTCTCAAGTTGTTCAAATATTCAAGTAGTGTGAGCGGTGAAATCAAAATATCCTGGGGCACCAAAATTTTACATATTTTCAGGGGACAGGTAAGAACTGACACTAATCCAAAACACTCAGCTTTTCTCTCTCTCCCACCAAGCTTTTAGAGCTGCCAAGTTGGCTTCTCCCTGAGAGACAACGTTTAGCCCCTTGCATAATCCCCGAGAAAGGAAATCTTTGCTAGTTTCTATTTGGGACAAGGAGGGTGTATCTGAGCTCTTAGGGCTGCACTAGACAGCATGATGTCCTTTTTTTTTTCATGAATCACACAAATAAACTCCATCAGCAGGGTGTGGCTGCGGAGCACACCTGTTGGACAGCTCAGAGTGTAATGCAGTAAGTAACTCAGCGTATCTGGGGACTCCACAGGAGCTTTCCAATGGATCAATAATGCAGTTATTATCTTCATTACAGAATTTAAGAATAGGAAAGAAAGTAATTTTTATTAAGTTGTATAACTATCATATTATACTTCATGATTGTATTGTCAGGTATCTAATTATTTACCTGCAGATGGACATTGAATTGTTTCTAATCTTTGTTTTTACAAATGATGCTTTGGTAAATAACCTTGTTCTGACACTATTTTCATTTGTTGATAGAACTCTAGAATGTACTCCAAGGAAAGAACTTGTAAGAACTTGTAAGACTTGTAAGAATTATATGCTTTGGTAATTTGATAGGTATGTCAATTTGCCTTCCACAGAACTTAAATCATAAAACTCCCATTCAAGTATAAGGGGACACCTGTTCCTCTCACTTCTTTAATTTTATTGTTTTCACATGTGATATTTTGTTGTCTGATAGGTGAAAATTGACAACAAAATTTTAATGTGCCTTTTTTGTTTTGTATGAGTGAGGTTATGCCTCTTTTTAGTTTTTTAAATATTTTATTTATTTATTTTTAGAGAGAGGAGAAGGGAGGAAGACACATCAATGTGTGGTTGCCTCTCACTCACCCCTGGGGGCCTAGCCTGCAACCCAGGCATGTGCCCTGACTGGGAATCAAACCAGTGACCCTTTGGTTTGCAGGACAGTCCTCAATCCACTGAGCCAATGCCAGCCAGGGTTGAGTTTCTTTGTATTTATTGAGGGGAATCATTATTTCCTTTTCTCTGAATTATCTATTCATGGCTGCTGTCCATTTTTCTTTTTGATTATTAAGGGTTCTTTATATACTGCAGTGAAAGAGTAGGCTCTATGAATGTGTTATATGTTTCACACAAATTTTCTCATTTTGGTGTTTGTCTTTTAAATATTCTTATGGTGTTTTTGCTCCAAAAAAGCATTCCATATTTTATGTCATTAACTTCATTATCTTTTCTAGTATTACTTCAGGGTTTTGGATTATAGTCCCAACTATGTCTCCTCACCTTGGGGAGATTATACCTCAGCTTGGACGCTCACTCCAGGCAGTACACTGGAGCAACCATAGCATATGCCTGAGAGTTGAATTGTTGGGTAAACTTTAGGCTGTCAGAAGGTTTTCCCAAGTCACTGTACCAACTTATAGTCCATTGTCCATGTATGAGAGTTCTAGCTATTCCATAGCCTTGCCAATACTGGTTATGCTAGTCTCTAATTTTATTCATTTTCCTGGGAATGGTTTTAAATTGGCATTTCCCTGATGACTAATGCTGTTCAAGAGAGGATAAGAATGAGTGTTCTTTGGTTTTTACAGTCCCAAACTGCATATACATAATCATAGACCTGGTTTTCAACCAGCACCAATTAATCAATCCCCAAACACCCAGGGATCGAATGACCCTCTTCCGGAGTCTTGTGCTGAGAGTCAGCTGTCAGCCACAACCCTCTCTGTGTGGCATGGAGCTGGATTTTCTGAATGGTACCTTTCGATAAACAGAAGTTCCTAGTTTTAATTCACTCACAACTGTTACTTTTAATTATGGGAAATGTTTCTGTGTACTATGCAAGAAATCTGTGTGGTTATGAAACATTTTCCCATGTTTTATTTTAGAAACTTTATGTTTTACCATTCACATTTAGATCTGTAATCATCCTGGAACTAAGATTTTTGTTTGGAGACAGATAGAGGTTAGCACACTCTCTTGTGCTGCATGCCTCCAGTTTACATAGAACAGCTCATTATTTTTTTTTCCCTTTATCAACTGCTCTGCAATTCCCTTTTTTGTAAGAAATCAAATGTTCACATAAGCATGAGTCTGTTTCTGGACTCTTAATCAAGATGGACTTTTCTTTGCAGGAAGAACTTTAAATATAAATTCAATTTTTTTCTGAATGGGAATTTACACAGATTTTCCATTTCTTATGTTTGTTGTGGTAAGTTGAATTTAATAGATGTTTACCCTTTTTATCTAAAGTTTTAAATGATTAGAATATAGTTGACTATATTCTTTTTTCCCAGTATTTATTATGAACATTTCAAACACTTAGAAAAGTGGAAAGAATTTTATAGGAACATCCACATACATAACAAGATTCTAGAATTTATATTTACTATATTTCATTATTTATCTTGCCACCAATCTATTTTTCCATCCTTTAATTTATTATATTTTAAAATGAGTTTCCAAGTTGCAAACCTCAGTACAATTTCTGAAAACTACCTCAGAATATATATTATTAATCTGTGTACAATTTTCTTACTAAATTTTTTTTAGATTTTATTTATTTATTTTTAGAAAGGGAAGGGAGGGAGAAAGAGAGAGAGAATCATCAATGTGCGGTTGCTGGGGGCCGTGGCCTGCAACCCAGGCATGTGCCCTGACTGGGAATTGAACCTGCAATGCTTTGGTTCACAGCCCACGCTCAATCCACTGAGCTACGCCAGCCAGGACTAATCTGTGTACAATTTTTAAAAATTTCTTTCTTTTGAGGTAAATTTACTTTAATGTAGCCTAAGTGAGCCATCTAGTTAGTTTTGACTTTACAATCCAAACTTCTACCAAAGTGCAGAATATGGTCATCCCTCAGGTGGTGTCTTCACGCATTTTCTCGGTAGATCACTCTTCCAATCCCTCAGAACCAGCCAGCATTTTCATTTTTGCCATAAACTCATTTTTCCTGTTTTAGCATTTTATTTTATTTATTTTTTTTGCAAGAACACTGAGATTTTTTTTTTAAAGATTTTATTTATTTATTTTTAGAGAGGGAAGGGAGGGAGAAAGAGAGAGAGAGAGACATCGATGTGTGGTTGCTGGGGGTTATGGCCTGCAACCCGGGCATGTGACCTGACTGGGAATCGAACCTGCGACACTTTGGTTCGCAGCCCGCGCCCAATCCACTGAGCTACGCCAGCCAGGGCACCATTTTATTTTTACAGAATTATTATAAGGTATGTAATTTAAAATGTTTTAATGTTTTTAATATCCATAGCAATGGGTCCCTGTGTCATTCCAGTTACCTTTATTCTTTATCTTTCTTTTTCTTGGTGAGTGGGGAGAATTAGTCTTGACAGGATTATATCAATTTCATTAGTCTTTTCAAATAAATAATATTTAGCTTTTGGATATATGTAGTTTGTATTTTTCTATTTTATTAACTTCTATGCTTATTTCTTTCCTTCTACTTTCTTTACATTGAACTAGGTGTTCTTTCACCAATATCTTTATATACTTAGATATTTGATTTTCATGCTTATTTTTTCTAATCTATGTATTTATGCCTATTAATTTTCCTACAAAAAGGATTTATTTGCACCTCACAAATTTTGATGCTTTATTTTCATTGTTGTTTCATTGACTATTTTTTTATTCCATTATGATTCCTATGTGGATTTGAACCTATGGGTCATGTAAAAGGGTGTCCCCTTTTAGATGGGGGAAGGTGGATTCTCATCTTTAAAAAATTGATTTCTAGCTTAATTCCACTATAGCCAGAGAAGAGTCCACACACGATTTCAGTTCTTCAACATTTGTTGTCTTTGTTTTATGAGCCAGCATATAGTCAATTTTGGTAACTATATCTTGTACACTTAAAAATTATTTACTCTGTAGTTGTTGGTCTCAATGTTTTCTAAGTAGACTAGAATTTCATTTGTTAAGTGTATTTTTAAAAAATCTTCCTTTTATTTACTAACTGTTTTTTGAGGTATTGTTAAAATTTTTCATGGTTTAAATATTCTCACTTTTATAGTTCTTTTATTTTAGTTTCATATATTTTAAAGTTTTGTTATTTGATGCACACGGATTTAGGATGATTAAATTTTCCTACTCAATTGACAGTGTTATTGTTTCATTTTTTTCTTTTGAATTTTGTTGTATTTAATTTTTTACATTACCTTTTAGTTCTCTTATACCTCCATCCCCAGAAATCCCCACATGGTTGTCCATGTCCATGAGTCCTTTTTCATTTTTGCTCAATTCCTCCACCCCCAAACCTTCCCCACAACTAGCCATCATCCTGCTCTCCATCTATGAGTCTGTTCCCATTTTCCTTTTTACCTCTTGAAATTCTTCTTGCCTATTTGATATTGCTCCAGTTACACCAGTTTTGTTTTGATTAGAATTTTCATGGTACATCTTTTAATACCTTCGGACTTTAAAAGTTTGTCTTCTTAAATTTAAAATGCATTTCTTGTATGAGAAACATAATTTAATTTTGTTTTTCTGGGTCTAAAATTTGATCTTTTACTTTTAGTCAAATTACTGATATA
The DNA here is from genome assembly GCF_019186645.2 of Phyllostomus hastatus. Classification (NCBI taxonomy): domain Eukaryota; kingdom Metazoa; phylum Chordata; class Mammalia; order Chiroptera; family Phyllostomidae; genus Phyllostomus; species Phyllostomus hastatus. The sequence goes on along the minus strand of NW_025334017.1, from coordinate 4,002,530 downwards.
TTTGAGCTTACATCTACCATTGTAATAGTTTATATGTTGTTGAATTTTTGTTCTTTTCCATGTTTCTGCTTCTCATCTTTTAAATCTCTTTGAATTAACTAGATTGCTTTTATTATCCCATTTTACTTCCTTTATGAGCCTTTGGATATTGACTTTTTTGTTTTTACCATTTCTTTAGTGGATGCCTTTAGAGATTTCAACAAGCATCCTTCACTCATGAAATCTAATATTTTTCAGCAATTTTACTATTTTCAGTACTGCAAGAAATTTAGGATATTTAAAATTAATTTGCCCCATTCATGTTTTATGCTCTTTCTTCTCATTGCACAAACACATATACATATGCATTTCTACAGAAGACATTATTGTTGCTTTATACACCAATCATTTAGGTTTATTTATATCATTACACTTTTTGCTTCTCTCCATTTGTTTTTCCTATTCTATACTTCCATATGAGATTACTTTCCATTTGCCTAAAAAACTCATTATTTTCTTCAGTGCAAGGCTGCTGGTGATGATTTCTATATTTTGAAAAGTTCTTTAATTTGTATTCTTCTGTGAAAAAGAGTTTTACCAGGCAAAGAATTTCATTATCTTCTGGCTTTTACTTCTTTTTTGTAAAGTAATTTTTTTACAATAGTTCTATTGCACCTATTTTTAAGGAGTTGTGTTTAAATTATTTTTTGCTCTTTATCTTTTGTTTTCAACAATTTTACTATTTTATACCCTGGAATGGATTAATTGTATTTTCTCCACTTGAGATGCATAGAATTTCTTGACTCTGTGGTCTGATGCTTCTTATCTACTTGAATAATTATTGTATAAGCCATTTTGATTTTAAATACTTTTTCTGAGCGATTTCCTATTTTCCTTCTGCAATTCCAGTTACATATATGCTATACTTTGAAATGACATCTCATATATTTTTTACTCTTTCCTGTAACTTTCATCCTTTTTTTTCTCTATAATGTACTCTGGATATATTCTTCTTATCTAAACTTCAGTTCAAGAATTTACTCTGTAGCTGTGGCAAACTGGCAGAAAAAAACATTCTTAATTCAGTCATTTCATTTTTCAGTTTAATAATTTCCATTGAGTCATTTTCAGTTTCAAGTATATTGCTAAACTTCTCCATCTTGTCATCTAACTTCTTGAATGTATTAATCAAAGTTATTTTTAAGACCCTGTCTCATAACTTCATCATCTAGATCTCTGTTAGGTCTGTGCTATTGTTTGTGATTTCCCTGGGTGTTTATAGCCTTATTTCTTGGTCTGCTTAATAATTTCTATTTGAATACTTCCTGTTATGTTTGATGAATTATAGAGAATATGAGACTCTAGATGTTGTTAATTTCCCATAGAAAGGATTTATTTTTGCAAGTGGCAGGCAGTTAGATCAAAGGCAGTTAGAGTAGAGGCAGATCATCTTAATCCAATCAGGGCTTCAGTGTTTTTGGAAACGGTTTATGTCTTCTTCACTCCTGTTCCTAATATGTAATCCTTGGGGGTTTAAACTGAACACTTGGTTTGTTCACACACACATATTCCTCTGGACAAGCCTTAAACTTTCAAGTCCAATTTTTATACACAGAATCTGTAGCTCTGCTTAGCTTCTCATCTTCTCAATTGCCATTTTCTTCCCTTATCTGCTTCTTTGCTGCCACTTTTGAGTCAGCACATTCTGTAAGAAAAAAAGTAATGCACAACCACCTCTCTGTGCTGCTTTTATTTGAATCTTGGCTGCTCATGTCTTTGTTGCCTTCAAACAAAATTTTTTGGTTTTGTTTGTTTTTTTTAACTGCCTTTGCCAGCTTCTCTAGTTCTCACAGTAGACCTGTTCTGCCACCACCTGTCATCTAGTCCACAGGGTAATAGTTCTTAGTGTTTTCCTTGAACTCCTAATCCTCTTACTTAATGTAAGGTTTTGAACCCAAGCTTTAGAGATGGGACTATAAACAGACATATTTTCTTCCCCATTGCCAATCCTGTCTCCTACATTTTATTATTTTTATTACTTTTATAGTGCTACAGCAAAAAACATTTTTATTATATTCTGCCATCCAAATAGTCAGGCTCATTTTAGTGACAGGGTTTCTATCAAGTGTAGTTAATGTTTACCTCAAGTCCTTCTGACAGAGCTCCCTTAATCATCACTTGGCTGGAGTCATCCTTCAGTAGTTTTTTAAAGGGTTCTTGGGGACAGTATTTCCTGAGTTCTTGAATGCTCGGAACTGTTTGTTATAGCCTTTCCACCTTTATGCTGTGAGAGAGGGTTTGCTGGTTACAAAATCCTTAGCTCCCTCTTTCATAGTATCCTGCAAATGTCTTTTATGTTCTGGGTAACTATATGTTACATGTTATGCCACTTCAATTTGTAGATTAAAGTTTTCCCTTACCTCAGGAAAAATTTTATTGTTATATCTTATATGTTTTGCTCTGTTCTATTTTGTGTGTGTGTTTCTGGGAGTATAATTGCATGTATGTGTATATCATTTGCTTTTCTTTGTCATATGCACACATAATTTACATATTTTTGTTTTATTTTTTCTCCTCATTTCTACTCTTCATGTATATTGTATATTCTGCAGTACTTTTTCCTTCCTATGCTAATCTTAATCAATTTAATGATGGATTTTTTTTCTTATTTATTAAGCACTGCAAGGTCACATTTCATCTGTTCCTGCTTTCTCACCATTTTCCCCCTTGAAGTTTTCCATTTCTGTTTAGCAGTCTGTTGTCATCCAGATTATTCTTTTATTTTATATTCCTGAGAAAATAGTTGTCAACAATTTTTATGTGCCTCATGGACAATTTTTCTTTATGAGCATTCATCTCTTAAAGAATTTTTACATACCAGACACGTAGCTCCTTTTATCACTTATTTTTAAATGAGTTTGGTTTCTTGGACTAGCCATTTGCAAAGCTGTCCCATGTGTGTGGAGGGTCCATATATAGACATCTACTTAGATGCTAAAGCTTGGCCACCTATTGGAAGTATGGCTTGCTTTTGGAATTAATTAGAAAGTTGTCCTCCCTGTTTCTCTGAACCACATCAGATTCAGAAATGCCTCCTGCAGTCATCCCATTAATCATTTCTACAGTGCTGCTGTACACCAGGCGTTTCCCTTCAGATAGCTCCTCTCACCTGCAGCTGGTGTGCACTTGGTGGGACCTGCTGTAGCATTTCTAGACTCACTGTGAGATCTCTCCTTGGATTCTCTTAACTTTTTCCTCTGTGGGCCATGCATATATTTTGCTATTTTGCCAGTATGTTACACATAATTTTTAGTTTTTTTCGTGCTTCACTGAAAATAAAACTTTTTTTTAAATTTTTCTTCTTGCTTTCGAGTAGTTCCAGAAGGGAAAGTGAAAATGTTTTAAGAACCCAAGGCATATCTTGTCTTGCACATTTACCCTTTTGAAGATGGTGGCTGCATATGTGCGTGCAGAGTGGAGAAGAAGGGAGATTTACATTTGCTGTTTGAGGTCTGCACAATAAACAGACAGAGCCCACTGGGAGGCTTGATGAAAAAAGTCTGGGGAGGGTGGGGAACACTCAACTAACTGAAAACAAAGAAGCAAGACCAACATGGGAAGATCTCTAATAAATGCATGTATTGTTCCAAGTGGAATGAATTATATTTCAGGGATTGAAGCAAAAAAGAATGAGATCCTGCTCCACTGTTGATATCTGGTGAAAACAGACTGAGGCAGTCAGTTATAGCTGGTTTACAACATGGTCCAAATGTTAGGAACTATGATCTACTGAGGATCAGAAGTAAAGCCTTGGGGATCAATATTAAAAGAACAATATTTTAGATGTTTAAGAAGTAAAAGAAACAGAAGAGATGTGTTAATTGTTCGAACTATTTGTCAAATCTGTCCCTATATGGCATGGACTCAGCAATGTGATGCCAGGATAACAACTTGAAACAAAACCTGACTTATAGATACTTGGACAGTGGGGAAGGGAGAAAGACTGAGAGAGGGAGAGGCTAAATCAGAGATGAGTTCATGTTCATTTCCACAAATCTGTTTGCACTGTATGCAAGAGAACCCTGGGGATCACTCAGGCCAGGGAAGACGTGCCCACGTAGATCTGGGATGGATGGTGGATGAGAGTTCCATGCATGAACTACCTCCCAGGTTAAGTGGGAAGATGAAAAGCCCTTGTGAAGACTCATGTGCCAATTCAGCCACAGAATAATATTGACAGTTGTAATCTACATAAGATTTTTGCTATTTTAAGTATTTCATTTACTTACATTTTTAATTGTAGCTTTTTGACATTTCAAGTATTCATAGGAATGATGATATATACAAATTCTGTAAATTCAAACACCAGAGAATTTGAATTTTAGAATTCAAGAACTGATCTGCAACAATAAAGATCTTTGCAGATGCTTCACAGAAAGCAGAGAGGAATATTCTGAACCCTGCTGTCAGAATCACAGGTGTAATTACAGAGTCACAACTGTCCGTTTTGTCTCTTTGGGGTGATAATAACTTTCTGTACATTATGTAATCCACTAAGGTTACATAAGAATACCACTGCAATGTGGGAATCAGATAATAGGTTATCACAGATTAACTGCAAAATGACAGCTCTGTGTATATGTGTTTTCAATGTCAGATCCTATGGGAACTGTTGCTACCAGAGGTGATAGATTAATTTCCACCTTATAAGGAAATTAATCCACTTGAATTTTTAAATGAAAGAGAGAACCTGATGGAGGCATTCTTATGTATTTTAAGATAATCCCTTTTTTTCTGGTGCAGAGGATCAGGATGAACAGTTCCAATTTAAGGCAATCATGTAAACATTTAAAATAAAAACTGTTAAGCCCACATGATATTAAGAAGAAAATGCCTGTGGTCACCCCTGGCAACCGCATGCTAGTCTGACTGCCTATGAGCCTGCAGTTACAGTGTGAAACCAGCAAGAGAAAAATGTCTTTCCTTCAATAATAAATAGAGACTGGCTTAATATTTGTCATAAAACAGTGATTTACATTATCTGGAAAGCTTCTCCAGTGCAATATATGCAAAATTCAGTCATACATAAAGTCATTTGGATTTTAACCTGAAATCCCCAATTTTAAAAAAATTAAGTCAGTTAAATGGAACTTTCTCAGAAATCATTCTATCTGTGGCCCCCTAGTTTAGGTTACTATTTATTACCTTAGTAGTTTTGTTCATCTGTAATTGGAACATAATAATACTTGGTACTACTCCTTTGAAAAACCTTTTCTGATTATTGAATTAGAAATATTCTAATATAGTTGCAGTACTCACTCTAGAGCCCACGGGGGATTCACATTAAGATTTAGTCATATTATATGATGCATATGGTAGGATGGATAGACTCTGCCAAGGGTCTGCAATTTTATAAGTTTCGAAAACTCTTGAGGAAAAAAGGTGGTACTAATAGAAGATGTATATATGTATATATACACACACATTTATAACACACACAGATATAATCATATACATGCATATATTGTTAATATATGTATACATATATTATATGCCTATTATATTGTGCCTATATAGGTTTTATATATTATACATAGAGATGTTATATATAATATGTGTATGCACATGTATATGTACTTATATATATGTATTATAGTTGCTATAAGAATTGTTAAATTTTGAGGAGCATCATTGACCAGTACCAAATTATTTTCAGCATTATTTCTTTGTAATTGTAGTCAGGTAATTCCTAGCCTGGGGTAGAGCAGTGTTAGAATTACAGAATCACAATGCACTTTCCTTGACTGCGTTCTGACACACAAAGATTGTTTGTGCCCCCAGAGTTTATCCTATCCTATGATCTATGCCAGAACTTAGGGTCTTGGAGTGAATGCTGGTCCCTCTCAGCATCCTCCACCTTACACAGGAAGTATTCAGAAGTTGCTCATGCGTGCTTACAATGCAGTCCTGAGCTGAGGTCTGCCTTTGCTTCTGCAAATACACTGTCTTTCCCCTCTTTGGCCCAGTTCTGCTTCCATGACCTGCCACACACACTTCAATGCAGTCAACCTCTGTTGCTTTTACATGGTCCAGACTCAGCCAAGGTTGGGATGTCTCATTATTTGTGATCTCTGCCCTTTATCCTCCACTCTCCACCTCCAGTGCTCCTCAAATCCCCCATGTGGGAGGCTATTTTACTCTTTTCTTTCATTTCCTGGTCTTTATTCATATCTCCCAAGATGTTCTTTAATTTACGTTTCAAAGTAAATGAATCAGACTATAATTCCCTTAAAATGCAAGGGAGCCAGATAAGCATAGGGATAAAATGCTCTGAGAGGTAGTGTGGATGGGAATGGTGAGGCAAAAAGAACTCACGCGCAAACACATTTTATCTCTAACACACCAATGTTCTCTATGAATATGAAATCATTTCTCTTTATCATGTAAACATATTCTAGGTTCTTACATGCCTACATTTTAAGTTAATGTTTAAATTGAAATCTTTCTGAAGAAGAAATAAAGGAACAGAGCAGAACCACTCAAATTTTAATATTCACATGAATCACCTGGAGATCTTGTTGCAGAAATAAAGGATCTGATTCCTTCGGTCAGTTGAGCAGCCTGGGATTCTGCCTTTCCCCATTGCTCCCTGGGGTTGCTTATGAGGCTCAAGTTCACACTTAGCAAGAGTAGCAAGGCTACAAAGTAAAGAGATCCCAAATATTTCATACTTTCTAATTTAAGAAATATTTTAAATGGAGGTTTCCAGCTTATGTTTATGAATTAGTACAATGATACTACACTTTCTTAGCTTGAAGCCTTTGAAAATACATTGAGTTTCCTCTGTTAGAGTGACCAGGTTACATGATCTGCCATATGCCCTGCTCCAGCCCATCCCAGTGGTGAGCATCAGGAGTCTCAGGGAATAGAGAGGTGAGACTTGCTCTCTGACTTCTTCCCTACCTTCATTTAGCATGAATGCTGCCCACAGCTACCATACCATCAGCTCTCTCTCAAGAATGGTGGGAGTACAGGAGGTGAGAGTTCTTGAGTAGAATATGTAAACAAGATTATGAACTCTAATTTTTTGAAAGCTAGAGAGAACTTGTTTACCTGTTTGGTTCTCTCATTAAAAGGTCCTTTATTAGTAGCAAATCAAGTCAAATGCAAGGCAGAAGAGATAATATCATAGGTGATGATAGAGATAATACCCAGGTGATGAGTACCAAGCATGACTGCTCACAGGATAAGGATATCAGTGGGAGCCACGTAGGACCTTAGGAGAAGCTGAGGTTAGAGCCAGATTCAACATGACCTTTGAAAGTATTATGATCGAAGCAGTGTCCTTGTGGTGTCTAAAGGAAAGGAATTTCCTGAGACCTGCATGGGAGGATGTGACTCTGTGATATGATTTATTTATGATGTATAATTAAGGGGATTCCCCTCCTGAATTCCCAATGTCCCATCTCCATTCATCTTGCCATTGAAAAATTCTAATCTTATTGTCAGTAGGAGGAAGGACCCTGCCTAGAGTTTATGCTCCATATTAAAGTCCAGTCCAGTCCAGCATATGGTAGCTCAGCATGTGTTTTTAGCTGCTGTCCACTTCAGCTTCCCTCCTGGAGCATGCATGTGGAGTTGCATGGCCATGGGCCAGGTAGCTGCTAGGGTCACATAGCCAATAGGTGAGTGCCTCACTAGGTAGATGAGAGAGCTCTTTCTTCCCCTGGAGTTATAACTAAGAGCTTGGGTTTGGGATGGATGGACTAGGTGCTTTCTCAAAATGACCAATCAATTTCCCAAGTTTCAGCAGGCTTTGGATAGGGTCCATCCCTCTGTGCCCCCCAACAATTCGGTACCTGAGGGGTAAAGGAGGAGTGTTAATCCCATTGGTGAAGCAATGCTATGATCCCCTGGAATGTGAAAAGCTGTAGCTTCCTAGTGAAGCAAACAGGCTCCTGCTCGCCAGTTTATTAAGCTCAATGTCTAGTCTCTTTTGCTCCCTTAATATCTAGCTAAACACTGATGGTACCAAAAGAAAGAGAAAAAACATGGAGTAGTGTCAGTAACTCCAGTAAGACAAAGGAGATGAGCAGAGAAAATAAGAGATGTGTGGGATGGGCTTGGCTCTAGAGGTACTTGCATATAAGCACACACAAGAGAGTATAGTTCCATCTCAACATTCAGAAGTCTTTCCCAGATGAGATTATGGCTATAGTATAAGAGCTAAAATTGGAAAAAACAAGACAAAAAGATTGTGATAACTAGGAGACTGGGCATAGAGAACTGAGGTCTTAAATAGGTTAAACTACCTATAAAAGAAAATGAGAAAATGTGATACCAAATAGAATATCTTGCTGTCTTCTGCTCTGAGAGTCAAAAGATGTGTCCATGGAGACTGACTTTCAGAAGGTGCTGGCCCCTCTGTGAGTATACTGGAGACTGGCAGCCCTCTCATGTTTCCATCCAACACGCAGATAGAGGCAAGGTGATGGGTACTGCTCTGTTCACTTGGAGTCACAGACTTTTTCAGGCTGTGTGGCTTTGGGTAAGTGGCTTAACCTTTCTGACACTCAGTTTCATCTCCATGTAGGATAATACTAATACCTCCTCCCTTGCATTCTTGTTATATGAGTCAATAATAATGACTTAACATCTTTTACCCTGTGCCTAGCTCAGAGATAAAACTTGGTAAGTGGTTATTGTCACTGTTAAAAAGTTACTTGATGTAAAATTATAGCATGAAATGATAAGATGAACAATAACTTAAATACATTTCATGCATGATGTTAGTAATAATGAAGGTGGAAGGTAAAAACACACAGTTTTGTAGTCCAGAGGTTTTCACGAGTCTATCAAACCACGGCACAAGTTTATGGTGCCAGCACCATGGTGCTGGCTTTTGCACTATGAAACAAACTCAGCCATTCCAAATCTGCCAAATACTTTCAAGAACTGGAAATTGGTTTTATCCTGGTTACCATTTTGGAAGGAAATAGTTAAATCCCTTCTGAAATTCGTCTATCAGCTGGGAAGCAAACGGGTGAAGACAGTACATGTTGTTCAGATTTATTAGAAATGTAAGAAGACAGTTAATTATCCAGTAAGAAGTAAATGTGTAACCAGCTAGGCAAATATATAAAGAAAGACATGAAGTAAGTGGTCTTGAAATAAAAAATAAAAAATTGGTAGTTGAGGGCCATGGTTAGTAAATCTAGAATTTAGTAAGAAGTTGATAGATCAGACTTGCTCTTTCAGAAATAGATATTATAAATTATAAACACCTCAGTTGCTGATTCATTTAAGTAATAGTTTTGACATATTTTCTTTAGAGTCTGTAAAAAAAAGAACAAAAGCATTTAGCATGATGATTCACTGAAACACATTGTCAATTCTCTTCTCAAACTGAATTCCATTATCCTGAAGGTTCAGAAGGGTATCATGTACATCGTTGTTTCAGTATGTGTGCTTTTTGTGCTTCTGCAATGTAGTTAGTTTTCAGTAAGCTCTTTGCATATCTGCTTTAAAAAACTAGAAGCACTCAAAGCAGTTCTATCAAGAAAGTCTATAAAAGTTACTAGCATTTTTAAATCAAATGCTTGCTTTATTTCAGTAGCCTTTTTACAAATATGAACTCACTTTGTCTTCACAACAGTCCTTTCGTGAAGGTACGGTTACCACACAGTACATCTTTCACAGATGAGGTGACGGAGGCCTGAAGCTGGAAGTAACTCTCTCTTGCAGAGCTGAGCTTTAACTCGAGTCCTGGTCCAGACTCCCTGTCTTGAGCTTCCATTCAGTGCTGCCTTGGCTCCATCTTTTTCTTTTAACTGAAATTTATTTTATTTTATTTTACTTTATTTTTATTTTCAATTTCAATGTTATTTCAAGTTTAATTTCAATGTTATTTTGTATTGGTTTCAGGTGTACAACATACAGTTTAGACAAGCATATATTTTACAAAGTGGTCCCTTCAAAATGATCCTCACTGAGAGGGTCAGGCCAGTTTCCCAGCTGGTCAGACTGCTCATGATCTAGTCAGGCCAGTTTTCCAATTCACTGGACTACACATGACTCAGTTATCCCAACTCAACTGATAGCCAGAGGCTTGATGGAAACTCCTTCCCACTGAGCACAAGACATCTGGCGGCAGCCCTGATGGTGGGTGGTCAGACTGACCTTCCTGCACCTGGGAACAGCCTGGCCCTTTACTTAACCCACTGTCTTGACTCAAGCTCTGAAACCCTGAGGCAACAGCCCAGAAGAGCAAGAGACTAACCTCACCCTCTTTCCCTCACAAACCCGTGCTTTTTCTTTTAAAATCCCCGTCTTGCCTTTCCCCTGGGGCTGCAGCCTGTCTAGACTCAGGCTTCCTGTAAGTGCAGCTCAAATAAAGGCACTTGGATCAGATAATTTGGCTCCTCCCCTCTCAATCTATGCATTTCTAACACCCACCTGGCACCTTACACACTTATCACAATATTATTGACTATATTCACTCTGCGGTACTTTACGTCGCCATGACCATTTTGTAACTCGGCTCCATCTTAAAGACGTATGCTTCTCAGCATTTGAGCCCCACCCCCGACCTGATTTTATTTATTTATTTTTGAACCTCAGGGGCACAGAACTCAGTTAACCACATGGTAGATTTCTATCATGTGTTTCTGCAAGTACTTCTTTTGTTTGATCATATTTTGTTTTTCTCCTTCCCATCTCCACCCTAATGTGCTTAACATGCCGCTCTCCAAGCTCTCCAAGTCCTCTTTCCTGTGTTTATGTAAATGCATGTAACTGTCTGAAAACTTTCAGAATATTTGATCGTGTGTTTGAAAAATTACATAAGTTGTACTGTGCCATGAGTCTCCTTCTGCTTCATTTCCTTTTCTTTTCCATTTCAAATCCTTCTGATGTAGCTATGTTCTCAAAGTAAAATGTGCTCACATTTCTGACTGTTGCAGGGTATGCTACTGAATGCACGTATTACTAATTTCCTTTCATCCCCTGAGCTGCATCTATATCCCTTCCAACTCCTCCTGACCACAACCAACAGTGTGATGAATAGTCTTCTACATGTGTCATGATGGATTGGACAAGTATCTCTCCAGGATAAACCTAGAGACTCAATTACTAAATTCCATTCATATTTAAGTATTTTTAGATCTCTCTTTATCTGAGCTATACCAGTTTTTACTTCCATCCTTCTCCACGTTCAGACCAACACTTCTGTTATTCAAATGCCTAACTTTTCCCAGTGTGATAGATACAATGGCTAATATGTTTATAATAAGATGTTCAATTCTCTAAGAATCAAAGCCAGAACTCTCACTCCCTTCATTTCCATCATTATTTCTCAAGATCAAGCCAGTGGTGTGGTAGCATAGGCAGCATTGGACTGCATTGAAGGCAGAGAAGTTGGAGAGCCCTGGCTCACCCTCTGTTCCACTGAGACTCCTGTTGACATGAGGAGCGCACAGGGAGAGTGTGGCACAAAGTGTGAAGGCAAACGCTCTAAGAGAAGAAACTCAGTGTATTATTTAGAAGTCTGAAACTAAGGAAGTGTCACATCAATATACTACTCATTAAAGTATTTTATCACTTGTTTAAAATATTTCTTAGAGTTTATGAAATATTTTTTATATTTTTAAATAATTTAAATATTTTTCTTATTCTTTTATTGTCTTTAGAAATTTTACCTTTCACATTTACGTATTTAATGAATTTGAAATTTGTTTTGAGATGATTTTTGACATGGAAATTTTGCTTTATTTTATTACTGTATATCAGCTAATATTGCCAACACCATCTAGTTAAAAATCCATATTATCCCTAATCATTTTTGATGATACATCTGTCACATATATATCCAAGTCTGTTTCTGGGATCTCTATCCTGTTCCCTCATTCTACATGTTCTTATGCTAGACTAGCCTTATTATTCTTATTATTGAAGATATGTTTAATTATTTGTGGAAATTTATTATTTTATATAATTTTTATAATCAATAGAAAAGTTCTTTGCAAAATTCTGCTGAGATATTTATTATAATTGGTTTAACCTAATTGAAAAATTTATGGAGATTGACAACTTTATAATTTCAGATATCCATCTACAAAGCAAGTATATATATTTCATTTGTTTAGCTTTTTAAATATTCTTTATATAGAATTTGCATACTTTTCTTCATAAAGATTGTGGAAATCATTTATTAAGGTATTTTCCCTTTCCTTCCTTTGGTTTGGTCTTCAAACCAAATAAATGGCACTTTATTTTTTTTTATTTTATTTTAATCATTGTTCAAGTATATTTTTCTGTCTTTTACTCCCATTCCAGCCCACCCACCCATCCCTCCCCACCTCCCTCCCATTTCCACCCCCCTCTCCCAGTTTTTGTCCATGTGTTCTTTATATTTGTTCCTGTAAACCCTTCCCATTCTTCCCTGAAATTCCCTCCTCTCTCCCCTCTGGTCACTGTCAGCCTGTTCTCTATTTCAGTGTCTTTGATGATATTTTGCTTGTTTGTTTGTTTTGTTGTTTAGGTTCCTGTTAAAGGTGAGATCATATGGTATTTGTCTTTCACTGCCTAGCTTATTTTGCTTAGCATAATGCTTTCCAGCTCAATCCACACTGTTGCAAAGGGTAGGAGCTCCTTCTTTCTTTCTGCTGCATAGAATTCCATTGTGTAAATGTACCACAGTTTGTTTGTTTTTTTTTTAAAGATTTTATTTATTTATTTTTAGAGAGGGAAGGGAGGGAGAAAGAGAGAGAGAGAAACATCAATGTGTGGTTGCTGGGGGCCATGGCCTGCAACCCAAGCATGTGCCCTGACTGGGAATCGAACCTGCGATGCTTTGGTTCCCAGCCTGTGCTCAATCCACTGAGCTACGCTAGCCAGGGCACCACAGTTTTTTGATTCATTCATTTACTCATGGGCAGCTAGGTTGCGTCCAGCACTTGGCTATTATAAATTGTGGTGCTATGAACATTGGGGTGCATAGGTTCTTTTGGATTGGTGTTTCAGGGTTCTTAGGATATAGCCCCAGCAGTGGAATTACTGGGTCAAAAGGCAGATCCATTTTTAGTTTTCTGAGGAAGTTCCATACTGTTTTCCATAGTGGTTGTATCAGTCTGCAGTCCCACCAACAGTGCACTAGGGTTCCCTTTTCTCCACAAGCTGTCCAACACTTGTTTGTTGCTTTGTTTATGGTAGCCATTCTGACTGGTGTGAAGTGGCATCTCATTGTGGTTTTAATTTGCATCTCTCTGATAGCTAGCAATATTGAACATCATTTCATGTGTCTTTGGATTTTCTGTATGTCCTCCTTGGAGAAGTGTCTGTTCAAGTCCTTTGGCCATTTTTTAATTGGGTTGTTTGTCTTAGAGTAGAGTCATGTAAGTTCTTTATATATTTTGGAGATTAAACCCTTGTCTGAGGTGTCATTGGCAAATATGTTTTCCCATACAGTTGTTTCTCTTTTTATTTTAATACCGTTTTCTTTGGCCATGCATAAGCTTTTTATTTTGATGGGATCCCATTTGTTTATTCTTTCCTTTATGTCCCTTGCTCTAGGGGACATGTCAGTAAAAATTTTTCTCCATGAAATATCTGAGATTTTCCTGCTTATGTTCTCCTCTAGGACTCTACTGGTGTCACAGTGTATATTTAAGTCTTTTATCCACACTGATTTTATTTTCGTGTATGGTGTAAGTTGGTGCTTGAGTTTCATTTTTTTGCACGTATGTGTCCAGTTCTCCCAACACCATTTGTTGAAAAGGCTATTTTTACTCCATTTTATGTTGCTGCCCCCTTTGTCAAATATTAAGTGACCATAGAGACTTGGGTTTATTTCTGGGCTTTCTGTTCTGTTCCATTGGTCCATGTGCCTGTTTTTATGCCAGTACCGGGCTATTTTGATTACAGTGGCCTTGTAATATAGGTTAGTATCAGGTATTGTGATCCCTCCTACTTTACTATTCTTTCTCAAAATTGTAGCAGCTATTCAGGGTTGTTTATGGTTCCATATAAATTTTTGAATATAGGTTAGTATCAGGTATTGTGATCCCTCCTACTTTACTATTCTTTCTCAAAATTGTAGCAGCTATTCAGGGTTGTTTGTTCTATGGGAAATATGCCATTGGTACTTTAATAGGAATTGCATTGAATGTGTAAATTGCTTTGGGTAGTAGGGACATTTTGATGATATTAATTCTTCCAATGCCTGAGCACGGTATATGTTTCCATTTGTTTGTGTCTTCCTTGGTTTCTTTCTTCAGTGTTGTGTAGTTTTCTGAATACAGGTCTTTTACCTCTTTGGTTAGGTTTATTCCTAGATATTTTATTTTTCTTTTTGCTATATCAAATGGGATTTTTTTCTTGATTTCTACTTCTGCTGTTTCATTGTTGGTGTACAGAAATGCCTTTGATTTCTGGATATTGACTTTGTATCCCGCTGTTTTGCCAAATTCATTTATTAGGTCAAGCTGTTTTTTGGCTGAGCCTATAGGATTTTCTATGTATACTATCATGTCATCTGCAAACAGTGACAGTTTTGTTTCCTCCTTTTTGATTTGGATGCCTTTTATTTCTTTTTCTTGTCTGATCTCTGTGGCTAAAACTTCCAGTACTATATTGAATAGAAGTGGTGAAAGTGGACAGCCTTGTCTTGTTCCTGATCTTAGTGGAAAAGATTTTAGTTTTTGTCCATTGAGTATGATGTTGGCTGTAGGTCTCTCATATATGGCCTTTATTATGTTGAGAAATGCTCCCTCTATTCCCACTTTGTGGAGTGTTTTTATCATGAATGGGTGCTGTACCTTATCAAATGCTTTTTCTGCATCTATTGTTATGATCATGTGATTTTTGTCTTTGTTTTTGTTTATGTGATATATTACATTTACTGATTTGCTAATATTGTACCATCCTTGCATCCCTGGGGTGAATCCCACTTGGTCATGGTGTATGATCTTTTTAATGTATTGTTGAATGCAGTTTGCCAGTATTTTGTTGAGGATTTTAGCATCTATGTTCATCAGTGATATTGGCCTGAAGTTTTCTTTCTTTGTTGTGTCTTTATCTGGTTTTGGAATTAGGATGATGTTGGCCTCATAAAAAGAGTTTGGGAGTCTTCCATCTTTTTGGATCTGTTGGAATACTCTGTGAAAGATAGGGGTTAGCTCTTCCTTAAATGCCTTGTAGAATTTTCCTGTGAAACCATCTGGTCCAGGGCTTTTGTGTGTTGGGAGTTTTTTGATTACTGTTTCAATTTCATTTGGTGTTATTGGTCTGTTCAGGCTTTCTGCTTCTTTTTCATTGAGTTTTGGAAGATTATATTTTTCTAGAAATTTGTCCATTTCACCTAGGTTTTCAAATTTCTTGGCATACAATTCTTCATAGTAATTTCTTACAATTCTTTGTATTTCTGTGGTATCAATTGTAATCTCTCCTCTTTAATTTCTGATTGTGTTTATTTGGGTCCTCTCTCTTTTTTCCTTGATGAGTCTGCTTAAAGGTTTGTCGATGTTGTTTATCTTTTCAAAGAACCAGCTCCTGGATTCATTGATTCTTAGAATTGTGCTTTTAGTCTCTATGTCATTTAATTCTGCTCTGATCTTGGTTATTTCCTTCCTTCTAGTTGCTCTGGGCTGTCTTTGCTGTTCCTTGAGTTCTTGTAGACGTAGGTTTAGGTTGTTTGTTTGAAACGTTTTTATCTTTTTTATGTGGGCCTGTGTCAGTATGAACTTCCCTCTGAGGGCTGCCTTAGCTGTGTCCCATAAGTTTTGGATTATTGTGAGTTCATTTTCTTTTGTTTCCAGAAACTTTTTGATTTCTTCCTTAATTTCATTCTTGACTCATTCATTGTTTAATAGCATGCTATTTAATCTCCATGACTTTGAGTGTTTTGGGTTTTTTTCCTTGGGGCTGGTTTCTAGTTTCAGTCCCTTGTGATCTGAGAAAATGCTTGGTATGATTTCAATTTTCTTGACTTTGTTGAGGCTTGCTTTGTGTTCTGTCATGTGGTCTATCTTTGAAAATGTTCCATGTACATTTGAAGAGAATGTGTATTTAGCTTCTTTGGGATGGAGGGCTCTCTATATGTTAGTTAAGTCCATTTCCTCTAGGGCATTGTTCAATGCCACAATATCTTTGTTGATATTTTGTTTGGAAGATCTGTCCATTTTTGAGTGGGGTGTTAAAGTCCCCCACTATAATTATGTTGCTGTCAATATCTTTCTTGAAGTCCTCTAAGATTTTCTTTATGTATTTGGGTGTTCCTATGTTGAGTGCATATACGTTTACAATGTTTATGTCTTTTTCATGGATTCTTCCCTTGCGTATTATGAATTGGCTTTCTGGGTCTCTCTTTAAGGCCCTTTTTTTTGAAGTCTATTTTGTCTGATATGAGTATTGCTACCCTGGCTTTTTTTTCCTGTTTTCTTAGAAAATTTGTTTCCAGACCTTCACTTTCAGCCTGTGTAGGTCTTTTATCCGAGGTAGTTCTCTTGTAGGCAGCATATGTGTGGGTCATGCTTCCTTATACATTCAACTATTCTATGTCTTTTGATTGGAGCATTTAATCCATTTACATTTAAGGTTATTACTGATAGGTACTTATTCATTGCCATTTTCATACCTGTGTTCCCCTCTCCCCATCTCTCTTCCTTCTTTTCCTTAAAGCAGTCCCTTTAGTATCTCTTGTGGAGCTGGTTTGGTGGAGGTGTATTCTTTTAGACTTTTTTTGTCTGGGAAGCTTCTTATTTGGCCTTCTGTCTTGATTGAGAGCCTTGCTAGGTAAAGTAGCCTTGGTTGAAGATCCCTGGTTCTCATTACTTGGAATATTTCTTGCCATCCTCTTCTGGCTTGGAGCATTTCCATTGAGAAATCAGCTGTTAACCTTATGGGGCTCCCTTGTATGTTACTTCCTGTTTCTCCCTTGCTGCCTTTAAGATTCTGTCTTTGTCTTGAAATTTTGCCATTTTAATTATGTGTCTTGAGGTGGACCTCTTTGGGTTCCTCTTGACTGGGAGTCTCTGTGTTTCCTGGATTTGTGTGACTTTTTCTCTCATCATATTAGGGAAGTTTTCCATCATTACTTTTTCAAATAGGTTTTCTATCCCTTGCTCTTCTTCTTCTCCTTCTGGTATCCCTATTATATCGATATTATTACATTTCATATTGTCTTGAATTTCTCTTAATCCCTCTTCATTCTTTCTGAACCTCTTTTCCTTTTCTTGCTCTTTCTGGGTGTTTTCTTCTACTTTGTCCTCCAGCTCGCTGATCCAATCTTCTGCTTCATCGATCCTGCTTTTCATTCCTTCTACTGTGTTCTTCAGTTCAGAAATTGTATTCTTCATTTCCTCTTGGCCCTTGTTGATAGTTTCTATTTCCTTTTTCATGTTGATATAGTTTGCAGTGAGTTGGTTGTAGTTTCCCTGTAATTTCTCGTAGTTCATTGTGAGCTTGTTGAGCTTCCTGATAATCATTTCTTTAAACTCAATATCTGATAGTTGAGTTGCCTCTATTTCATTTAGTATTCTTTCTGAGGCTTCCTCCTTTCCTTTCATTTGGGGATTTTTTTTTTTTGTCTTCTCATTGTTCGTGAGACTCTTCTTGTTAGCCTCTGTTTCTTAAATTGATCTGGTCTGGTCCCTGAGTTTATGGTGTGAACTTCTGTGGTAGAATACCTGTGAGATTCAGTGGTGCAGTCTCTTTCAGGTATCCCGGTGTTCACAGCTTCCCCCTACTCTTTTTTGTGATCAGTTGGAGGGGTAAGAGAAAATGGTTTAGGACAGCAAGAGAGTATTCTATGATATTTATAGTAGCAGCCAGTAGAGAAGAGATCAGAGATCCTTTGGATATGGATTGTGTTAACCGTGATCTTCCACCCTACTAGCCACTTTTTAGAAAGGATGGAAAGAAGATAAGACTCTTATTGGGGAGGAAAGGATTGTGAGTTGGATCTAGAAAGCAGTGAGGCTGTGGGAGGTCAGATTCTGAGGTAGGGTGAGAGTAAAGAATAGTAAATGGGTGTAGTGTGTGAGAGAGAATAGAGTTAACTGCTGCAGTAATAGAGTTCGGGAAACTGCTAAGTGGGCTGAGATCTGGGAGGGGTGTTGTGTAGTACTTACAATTATATGGAATAGGTCTTATTTACAGTAATATTAGAGCAACACTCATATGACAAAATCTATGTGATCTAGATAACAAGAATAGGGAGTATAGGACCTTGAGTAGTGTGCTAATGGGACACAAGTAAAGTGAAGGACAGTAAGTTAGCAATACACCATGAAAGAGATATCAGGGAAAACCTGTCAAATTATGCAATATAACCAGCCTCACAAAGCAGGCTACACAGAAAGAAGAGGAATGCCAAAATACTATTAAAATAAAAAATGTAAGAATAATGAAAAAAAGGTAATACAAATATGCAATAATTTGCAGGTTCAAAAAAAAGGGAAAAAAGCAGAAGATGGAATGAAGAAGAGATAAATTTGGAAAGGAAGGAATAACACTAGAGTGAAAGAAAGAGAAGCATAAGGAATTGAGAGATATGAAAATAATAAGAATTAAAAAATTAAAAGTTACTTAAAAAAGAAAAGATAAAATCAAACAATCAAACAAACAACAAAAAAACCTCTTGTTGGTTTTTAACCGGTCAAACCAGTTTTTCTGGTCTTGCTGGCTTCAGCAGGCTGAGGGGTGATTGGAATTCTTTTCTCCCTTCCCAGTCAGAACTCAGCCTCTGACTTACAGTCCTTAGGGCTAGCCACATGCTCTCTCCAAAGCAGGTCTGGTGCCTCTCCACAGGGCCCTGTGTGTGGGTCTGGGTGCTCCCGAGCATGTTCTCTGGAGCTCACGGCCGTAGGGTCTGGGATCCTGCAGAGAGCTGGAGCCTTTTCCAAGTTCATGGAGTGAGCTCCAGAGATCCCGAGGGGGCGCACACTTCTCCAGAGTTCACTGCCGTGGGCTCCAGGATCCTATGAGTGCCGGCGCCTTTTCCATGATCACAGCTGTGGGCTTCGGGTCTTCCACAAAACCACACTCTCTCCAGGTTAGGGGGGCGGGTGCAGGGCCAGGCCACCCTTCCTCGCACTGGCTGGGGTGCACCCTCTTTCCAGGGCTCTGCATGGGTGCTCGCAGCCCCTGTGTGATTGTCTCTCAGTCCTCACTCCCCTCTCTGTGCCTTCAAGCAATAGGCCTCCTCGGTGCTGCTCAATCCTTGTTTGTCCAGGGAGGGAACAGTTGACCCAGCTCTCTCCCCAGTGCCCTGAGGCAGACCCGAGAGCACTGGGCTGCAGCCTCCCTGGTCCCCAAGATGATCCCTGGGCCCTTATTATCCTGATGCAGTGTCCTTACTGTCTTGTTTTTCAGTGTCAGCTATAATTTTTTATCTCCAATTTTCATAAATGTTGTGATATTGTTGGCTTTTTGTTCTGTTCCTCTATAGATCGGTTAATTTTTCTCTTGTGTGTAGGAGGAAGTGGAATCTGCTCCCTCCTACCACACCACCATCTTCCAAGTCTCTTTTTTATTTTATCTTTGATTTTTAATTTTTTTAATTACAGTTTACATTCAATATTATTTTGTAACACTATTTTCTTTTATATTCTCCAGTGGACTGTTACTGATTATACAAAATTGTATATAGTCTTATGATAATCTTTAATTATTCTACTATTTAATTATTCTCTTCCAATCCTTATTTCCACTGATTATATTTACAATGTTTTTTCTTTGGCCACCAGTACTATATTAAAACTTACAAGAAATGCTTCTAAAGTTTCTTTACTAAAAATGAGGTTTGTTATGCCTTTTAGTTGTTAGGTTTTTAGTTTAAAAGTTTTTAACCTAAATAAATGTTAATTTTGTAAGTGCTTTGGCTACCTCTACTGGGATCACCATGTGGCTTTTCTCATTTATGCTTTTTTAAAAAATGTCAAACCATTCTTGAATTAGTATGATATATTAATTTTTCATAAACCATTGGATTGGATTGTATAAATGTTTGCTCCTACATGAAATTGTCTTACAACATAATCATTTTCTTAAACTGTTCTTATAGTAGCATCATAAAATAAGTTTGATAGCTTTCTCTTTTTATTTTATTTTATGGAGCTAGTATAAAATAATCTGTTTCTGGAAAGGTTGTTACAACTCAGCTGAAAGACCGCTTTGCACTGCCAGTTTTTTTGAGAGTAGAGAAGGGAGTGGGAGGGTGGTGCATAGGTTTTTGAACATCATTTCAAAATTTTTAATGGTTATTGGTCCATTCAAGTTTCTTTATAATTTTACCATCTCTTAACAAATCTAGTGAAACACCTCTTATCATGATTATTTTACTTATACATATCTTCTCTTTTTTTGATAATGTACAGAATTGTATCTAAATTATTAGTCTTTTAAAAGAATATATTTTTTGCTAATTATTTCTATTGTATTTTTGTTCCTATTTCAATTTTCACTTTTATTTTTATTATCTTTCTTCTTTTATTTAGTTGGCCTTTTCTGCCTTTCTTTCCACCATTTTTTCTTGTGTTTCAGTTTACAGTATAAGTTTCCTCTTAAATAATTTTTAAACCATTTTTTTACAAATAAGCATATAGTATTTTTATTCAATGATTAATATTTTTACAAATTTTCCTGAGATGTCTCATTTACTCAGTAGTTATTTTAATTATATATTTTGTTTATTTTGAATTTAAGATAAATATGAAATTATTTAACTAAACATTGTTAGTGATTTCTATCACACTGACCTGACTACCAAAAAAACATAGTCTATAATCAGGGGTGTCAAACTCATTTTCACTGGGGGCCACATCAGCCTCTTGGTTGCCTTCAAAGGGCTGAAATAATTTTAGGACTGTATAAATGTAATTACTCCTTAACTGTTAAGGAGTTGAAATTACATTTGGCCCTTTGAAGGCAACTACAAGGCTGATGTGGCCCCCAGTGAAAATGAGTTTGACATTCCTGGTCTATATTGTATTGATTCTTTTTCATTTATTGAAGTTTTTCTCTGCAGCTTAGTGCACAGTCAATTTTTGTGATTGCTTTCTTTATAACCAAGAAGAATATGTAGTGTCCATTTATAAGATGTAAAATATTCTGTTTATCTCTAGCCTGAGCACATCAACTTGTTTCCTTCTATGTCTTTTTCAATTATTTTTATTTCTGGTCAATTAGTTTTCAGGAGGAATTTATTGAAACTCCCATCAGCTGTAAATCCAACTATTCTATTCTCTATAATTCTGTGAATTGTTGAAAGTATATTTCAAGGTGTATCTAGGCTCATGGTCAGTAAGCCTTCTAAAGTATGGTTTCTTTTATTAATATTTAACAGTCTTTTTTGTCTTTTCTGATTTTTAATTTTAAATTTTATTCTATCTTATGTTAAAGTTATTTTCCTGTACCTATATTTGGTTCATATTTCATGGGTATCATCTTTTCCTCCATTTTTATTTTGACTTTCTCTGGTCTTTTGTTTAAATAGGTTTCTTTTAAATATTTTCTTCATTTTTAGTCCTCATGCATCTTTCTTTTGGTTAATTTAAACTTTTTTTGTTAATTGTCATTTAAAAACTACTTCTATTTTATTTCATATTTTAATTACCTCATATATTTTTTTATAATTCCCAAATTTAAATTATACCTATGAAGTTTCCTCCCTATTTTTAACAACTTGTAACATTTTATTGTTATAATTTTGGCAATTCTCCATTGCTAAACTTTTTCTTATTTTTCAAAAGTTTATCAATAGCTATGACTTTCTCTTAACTAAGACAACCTCTTGGTTAGTATCTTTTTCCTAGTGTCTCCACACTTGTCATGTTAAAATATTTTTAGAGGTTTATTTACACATAAAGGCTAGCCACTGCTTACTGAATTTCTAGTGACTTATGCTATATTGCACATTGTGTCCTCTTCTTTCTGAAGACGTTTTCCAGGGGTGCCGTCAGTCTTCGTGTGATAAACTGTGTAAGGCTTGGTCTGTTCCTATCTTTATTTTATCCTCGCATTTAGATAATAGTTCAGTTATTTGTCTTTTGTGCTTTGAAACTATTATTACTCCATTGCTTTTTTCCATCTAGTGTTACTATTGTGGTATCTGATATTTCTTTGAAATTATCTCTTATTCCTTTTCAGATTATAATAGTCTCCATCACTGATTTTCTTAAATGTTACTCTAATGTGTCTAGCAGTTGGGGTTTTTCTTATCTATCTTGTTCAGCACTCTATGTTTGAATATGGGAAATTTTAAGGAAATATTTTCCTATATTATCTCCCCCCATATACTTGCTAATTCTTTTCTTCTGGAGTGCTTTCTGACACTTCTAATTCTACGCTTATCTCTTGAAGTTCCCCTCATTCTTCCTGTCACTCTTTTTCAGATGCTTGTCCTGATAGTTTCTCAATGGTATCTCCCAGCATGGTAATAACAATTCTCTCTGTATATTCTATTATTCAACTCATCAATTGTATTCATTATTTCAACAGTAACATTTTATTTTATGCTCAATAACCCAGTTGAACATTCTGTCACTCCCATGCACTTACCTCTTGTTTCTAGTTTCCTTCCTCGTATCCCTGAAGCTATTTTTGCTTACTTTAGATTACTGTTCTAGCTGGTCCATTAATACTGTGACCCCCTGCTATGCTGTTTGGTTTCTTTCTCTTTAAAGTGCTAATAATTCTCAAATGTCTTTTTTTCCCCCTTTGCGTTCTTATTCCCCTTGGGATTCTCTGTTACCCAGCACTGATATGGGTCTGGGAAATGAGAAACAATCTGAAACTTCAGCCCATTCTCCCCTTTAGGGGTCTGGGTTTGGGGTGCGTGTGGGAGGGTGGGGGAGGTGCAGTCTCAGGACAGAGGAGCCTCTGGTCTTGCAATCTAGACTCTAAGAATCCCCTGCCCATTTCCTCTGCTCTGACTCTGATGACCCTCTCTCTCCCTGGAGAAACCCCAGTAGCTCTCCCACAGTCTACTTTTCTCCCTGATGCCATACTCTGATCATTTTTAATCCATATGGTGCAGTTATGGGGATGGAGAGAGGAGAAGATTACCAGAGGTGCTGGTGCTGGTGAATCTCTTGCTAGTGCAGCTTACCCTGGGCGGTCCCCCGTGCCCTCCCATAGGACCTTGTCTCCCACTGGTGCAGGACAATATATGACTCTCCTTTTCCACAGAAGGCATGGGGAAGACCATGACCACCCATGTACAGAGTAAAGGTGTCAAAGAGGAAAGGGCACCACTAGAACATTCTCTTTTCAGCCCGTCTCTTGTCTTTGGCAACTGACTTTCTGCCTAAGTTACTGTTTGTCTTCTAAACAGAAATAGAATTCTCTGTCTCCAAGCATTCCTCATGGATTTTATGTTACATTCAGAGATTCATTAACTATCATGGAGAAAGCCAATTTAGGGAGAGTTTACCATCTTTACAATTAGAAATCCTGGTGACTTTAGGCAAAAAACTATTGTATACAATCATTTGTTTATTTTTTAGAATAATGACAGCAAGGTGGCAGCACTACTGATACCAGGAGATTTAAGTTTAATTTCAACACTATCAGTTAACATCTATATGTCTCTGGGCCTTTAACTTCTCTGAGCTTCAGTTTGCTCATATGCAAGTTGGAAAAAAATAACATTAATGCACTTTTATTCAGAAGTCACTGTGTTTCAGGCACTGATATGAGACTCAAATTACTTCATAAGAATGCAGGAAGAATCAAAGGTGATGCCATATAAACTAGTTAGGTAGGCCACCAAATACCTTATTGAAGTGGAAAAATTACATTGTGCTTAAGAACTTGGTTTCTGGAGTGAGAAAGATATGTGTTCAAATCTTGTTTCTGCCATTTAGCTCTGTTATTTTGAGCATGTTAAATAATTTCTCTGTGCATTAATTTCTCAAGTTGTAAAGGATATTATAACTACATCAAAACATTGTTGTGGATTTAATTGAGATAATCTGTTGAAGCACTCAGAAGTTACCCTAAGCCTAATGTCAATCATATGTTCAATAACTATTGCCTATTATTAACATACACATTTGCTCCTTCCTGGAGTGGCAATGCTCCAATAGCTTTAATCACTTCTTACAAGAACTTAAAGGAACATTGACCTTTGAGGATTTGATGTTGCAGAATGTAAATGTAGTTGGCCCTTTATTTAAACACTGAGTGACTGTGTGTCAGGAGCCGACAAACAGCTGATCTTTGACATAGTCGGGTCCAGTGAGACGCATCTGCACAGCAGAAGTGGCTGTGGTCGGATCTCCTGTCTATCTCTTCCCATTCACCTGTCCCTATTAGCATCAGGTGGTGAGTTTTTTGGACACCTGTGCTTTATAACAAAAAACTCTGCACAATGCCTCTGATTCTGCATGAAATGACTTGTTGACCACAGAATAGAGACCCCTAGCAACCCTAACGTTGCCTGTTTCCCTCACCTGGGAAGTTAAGGATAGAATTAAACTATGGGCAGACTAGCTGCCAGAACACTGGAGAAAGCTGTTGCTAGGAATGTCTAGGGAGTCACCATTCAAAAGCTCAAGATTTATTAGAACCACTGCCTTTCCCATGCCCTGGGCAGGAGTGGTTATTGATGGGACCAGGTGAACAGAGGAGGAAGGGGTTTTAATTTGAATATAATAATCTCAATACATGGAAATATAATACCCCCCCCCAGATATTTAGTTAATAGATCTAGGTAAAAAAATCATTTATTTAATTAAGATAATCTAATTTCTATAAATAATAACTAATTTTAAATCACTCCTTGTACCCCTTTGATTTAGACCAATCTATAGAAACTTAGTAGATATTTAAGTATAATCAACATTTGAAAGTTTGTGCTCATATGGCTTCATTGGCTATCTGCTTCATGACCTTCTTGGTCAAAGTAAACTTTGTTTAATATGGTTGATCTGTGGGACTTGTACTTTTCAGTTATTTCTTTGTTTAACATGATTGATCTGTAAAATCTTCTGTACTCTTCGAAGTTATTTCTATGGTAACCATTTCTGTTTTAATAATCAAATTATGTATTGAATATTTTATAACCTCCCCTATAAAAATAAAGATTGATTTTTCTTGGAGAATCAGTCAGGTCTAGAGAGCCTGGCTATCCTCCAACACCCCACCAGGTGTCTACTTCATTCGTTTCACCTGAGCCGTTCCTCCTTCAGGGACCCAGGGACCCACCGAGGCTGGACCCTGGCAACTATGATCAACTCTTTCTTGCCATAAAAGCATCTCTTGAATTCTTGAGTTGTCTGGCTCAAGATCATACAAAGCCTTTAAAGTAGTAGCTGAGATTTTTTTTTTATTTATTTATTGCTCAGGAACTTGGTCTTGGGTGGTACTGCATTGTGTTGAAAGGGAAAGCTTTGTATAGTAACAGTTCAGAACTTGAGGAAAACACATGTGGCCTGAATTAGTCAATGGAGGGTGTGGAGGAGTGTGTGGGTGTTAGTGAAGAATGACAGAGGTTATAGACTGAAGTGCAGGAATGCCATTATAAGATTCTAAGCCCTGATGATTTCAGTGGGAATTACAACTGAAGTTGTGGGAATGGACATTCATTTTCTAGAAGAGTATTAATTTCCCCTGTCCCATATAGTACTAATGACCACATATGGTTATTAAACACTAGAAATATGGTTACTGTGATTGAGCTGAAGTTAAATTTTATTTGATTTTAATTGATTTAAATTGAAATTGAAAGAGCCACATGTAGCTAGTGGCTACTATGTTGAACAATGCAATGCCAGAAAAAGAATTGGCAGAAAAGGATGTCAGATTAAAAGTGGGTAATTAAGGAGTAAGAAAAGAAGGTATTCACAATGACTCTTGGAGGAAGGTTTAGGGAACCAGGGAGGTATGGATATTCTTTCTTTCCTTCAGGGTCCTCTAGACAACCATCTGTCAGAACCACATAGAAAAAGAATGCTATGCCTCTGTAACCTTGCTGCTACCCTGCAATGCCTGTTAACATTTCCCCAGTCATAACCATAACCCCACGCTCAGAACCCAGGGGAGCAGCAGACCATATGGCATGGAGTTTTTCCAAGGCCAGAGGAACCACAGTAATGCCAGAGCATGGAGATTAATATTCTTGGCATCGAAGGAGTGCCTTCTGTACACATAGCCCATATCAACCCATATGCGACATGCCAAGGGCAAAAAGCTGTCTCGTGTGATGGGAATATGATCTTCCCAGTCTTAGTCATAGAAAGCCAGAAACTGTAATTTGCTAAAAAGAAATTTTAGCTCAATTTCTTGTGTCTTTGGGCAACATGTATATTTGGATATGAGAAATATTGTATGTGTATATGGTTAAAAACAACTAGTACAGCACTATTGGTAATAGCATTTTGTGCATATTAAGTGTAAAGAAAAGAATAGGACTACAGCCTCTTTTAGAAGTAAAATATTTGATGATGACCTTATGCTTATTTTGTGTTGTGTCTCAGGCTTTTCCTGGTTATCTGGGGCTGTGCTAAAACTGAGAGCTTCCCTGTTTAAATAGCTCATCAACTACTCTCCCAGGATCCTTGCTAACTCACCTGAGTACGAGATCAGTGCCTGGGGCCCCCTTATGGCCTCTCTTTCTGAATCGATGTAGTGGGGAAATCTGCTGCAAGCAGCAGATGTATAGTTTGTCAGAGCTGTTCCAGGACAATTCTGGCTGCAGCAGAGAAACCAGGGGTGAAGGTGAGAGAGAGATTGACATGTGAAGGGAACATCTTCATTCCAGGTCACCAAGAGATCTCCCCAAACAAAAGGTCCGTAGGTCCACCTCACCCATGGGAGGGTGCAGTGCACATGCTTTGATTGCCAAGATTCATTGCCACATGGAAACAGCTTTTAGTAGCTAGAAATTTTTTTGTGGTTTCAGAGAGTCATAACATGTCTTCTGCTGTTGTGGTAGAAGGCATTTCCCCCATCTACTCAGTGATGCTCAGGTATTTACAATATGTGACAGAGACGACTGCCGCAGGCTATAGGAGCATAAAAGCTGCTATTGACTGTATTGTGCTATACCCTAAGTTAAAGTTCACAAAGAAAAAAATCTTAAGTTGAAAAAGTTCTTTAATCTTCCATTACTGAATGAAGGTTCTATATTTAGACCTGTGACCTTTATAACTATTTATTTAGACTCTAGGGCAGGACCCAGACTTCTTTGCTATAAAAAACTATTTGGAAAAAAATGAAGAATGGGTAACAGTTTCAAATGAGATCTATTTTCCATCACCCATCATTTTTACAGTTGACTATACTGGCACCCCTAATTATCTAACGTGCACAAGGACCGACAATATGTGTGATGGAAGAATGGTGCACAGCATTGGAGCTTTCCCTGCATTGTAGGTATATTGGAATTTTCTCCAGTTAAACCTTGGTTGACCCAAGTTTTGGTGAGTGTTTGAATTTATTTATTTGTTTGTTTGTTTGTTTATTTATTTATTTTTGTTGTTACTGCTATAAAGCTTCTACAAATCATGTGTGGATCTGCTAAGCCACCCACTAGACACTTGTTAATACGAACTACAGATGATCCTTGAACAACATAGGTCCACTTATTGGTTTCTGAAGTGCACAGGTCCACTTATTGTTTTTTTTCAATAGAAATTTTTAAAAACTTGCAGACAAAGTGCATAGCCTAAAATAGATGACCTAAACTTACAGTATGAATAAATACAGTATAATACTATAAATGTATTTTCTTGTTCTTAAGATCTTCTTAAAAACCTTGTTTCTAGCTTACATCATTGTCAGATACAATATATAAAACATATAACACAAAACATGTGTTAATTGACTGTTGATGGTATCAGTAAGGCTTCTGGTCAATACTAATAGGGTATTAGTAGTAGTTATGGTTTTGTGGAGTCAAAAATTACATGTGGATTTTCAACTGTATGAGGGCTGAGAAGGGGGGCCATCACCTCTAATCCACATATTGTTCAACGGTCAGCTATATGACTAAACTTCAGTTTCTTTCATTTCACTTCATTACCAGGTGGTAATTCAGGCAGTTTTTCCCCTCATACACATAATTTCTATTAATAAACTATTCAACTCTAAATGTAATTCCCCCAATGGAACCTCAGAGTGGGAAATAATCTAATTAGGATCTTTCCCTGTAGATTGTTTTGGTTTTATTGTCAGCATTGGGCCTTTCATTACCATTCACATGGAGGGACTGCAAAGCAGCCCAACTTGCAAGTAAGGACTTTAAAAAAATTTGTTTTTTGAATCTACATTAGAGAACAGATTCAAGATAAGAAATATTTTCTTCCTTAACAAATAAATCTTACTGGTATAAAATATACAAATACCTTAGATCCTAAATGTATTTGAAATTAATAGAGTTGAAATCATTTTGTATTTAAAAGACTGACTTAAGAAACCTGTATTTTGGAAAATGTATTATTAAGTGGGTGATACCTCACCTGTCACAGAATTTGGTAAATTATTTTTGAAGTTGAATTTATAATTCTGAGGGTAACAGCAAACTACAACAAGTTTCTTAATAACATTTTATTTATTTATTTATTTGTTTATTGGTTACTTTCTTTTTCAAAATTGACTAAATAAAAGCAAACAATGACAATAATTGCAAAAATTTACATAATGCTCATTATGGACTAGGTGCTTATTCTAGGTGGTTTATAGAAATTAAATTATTTAATTCCCACAACTTAATTATCTCATCACCTTTAGTAACCCCAGTTTAGGGATCAAGAAACTGAAATACACTTTTTTAGGCAGTCTAGAGCTAAAGTTTTTAAAAATATTTTTAAAAGATTTTTTATTCTATTTCTATTTATTTTTAGAGAGAGTGGAACAGATGAAAAAAGAAAGGGAAAGAAACATCAATATGTGATTGCCTCTCTCATGCCCCCTACTGGGGACCTGGCCCAAGACTCAGGCATGTGCCCTAACTGGGAATCAAACTGGTGACCCTTTGGTTTGCAGGCCGTCGCTCAAATCCACTAAGCCACACCAGCCAGGGCTAGAGCTAAAATTTTTGCTTTTAACTATTGCTCTAAGTTCATCTCAGTAGTGCTATATCAGTAATCATTTTTAAGTGATTATCTAGTTACTGTTTTAATGTTTAGTTTTAATTTGGCTTCTAAGTGTAGACCTATTTGAATCCAAGAGAATGTTACCTGCCCACCAATAAGCCATGTAAGGTGCTGCCTGCTGGGAGAACCTGTCCTGCTCCATGGTTTTGTTCTCAGTTTTACTGAGTGATCTTATTGACATTGAAAGTGGTGCATTTCTTCAGACAGATTCACATCAACCAAGCCCATGAGATGGTGAAGTCCATTACCAAAGGGATTGGCTATTGAAGTTCACTGTCTTGTACCTTCTTCAGCTAACTATATATGAACTCCAGGGGACACATAGCAAAGTCTAACCCAAAGTGTGCTTAGTGGGCTTTGATCAATACCCAGGGAAGAATCATAAGATTTGAGTATTAGCTGGCATCAGGTCATTACAAAGTAATTGCTACACTATAGATAAACCTGCTCCTTACAGTAGACAGATCAAATCCTTAAGTTAAAACCCCTTTGACCCTGAGCTCCAACAAGGTTTGTTCACATGACTCTTCCTTCTCAGAATTTCATTTCTAGCTAACCCCTCCCAACCACCCAAATGATGGCATCTAATCTAAGACCGTTCATACTATCAGTTAGGCAAGTGGATTTCAACCCTTTTTGACTTACATACAATAAGATATATATTTGAAATTCATAATATATAAGGGCTAGTCTTCCTCTTGAAGTCACTCATGGTGGCATTTTTTCCTCCACTATCTTGCATGGTTTGTAAGTGAATCTCAGAAGACAACCTTGCAGGCATGTAGGAGACACCTAACTGGTGCTACTTTCTCCCACAGGACACAAAAACAGAACATTTTTTACTGACAGAGAAATTATTACTTTCCAGAGAAAAATTCCTTCTTGTTTGTAGTAAAGTACAATAGCTGCTATAACATAAGTGCATTCAAATTACTCATTTATTCAATAACCCTTTGTTAAGGGCCTATTATTTCCACATAGCTCAGCTGGGCAGATAACTAATTGATATATTAATTTTGCCTACAGTGCAAAGTTCTGCTCCTGACATGCTGTTGGAAGAATCCTTGGGCACTGTACATCTCAAATCAGAAATACCTTATTTAAATAATAAATAATTGAACAATAATAAATTCAAAGATAATTTACCACTGTCCTTTTGTGGTGACACAAGTAATATCTTAGAGGGCAAGCAAAAACACAATGCAAAACTAAGCAACGGAGCCACCAGATTTAGTCTCCTCCTCCATAAAGCACACTTTATAAAGTCCAGACTTTAGATCTGTGGAGCTAAAGAGATGCATACAAGATTCATTTTTTCAGTATTTTTTTTTCTTAGCTTGAGAAACCTCCCCCTCTCCCAAGAAATCCTTCTTCACTACATTATCTACTATGAGCTTATTCATGTGATTCTTTCCACACTCACTTTGCATATATGAATTTGTAGCATTGTTAACATGAATGAACCCTATCATTGATGGCTTCACTTTCCCGTGTGTGAGTGCTCACTGCTGACTTAGTTCAATGCTCTTTTAGGACACATGCTGCTGACCTCAGCTGTCATCACCCAACACTAGGAAAGCAGCATTAGGGCAGGTACCCACTGAGTCTGCTGAATGAATGTGCCCCTTACCCCAGGAGGGCTGAGGGGAGGGGGTGTGACCATCACTGATGGTCTACTTGCAACCTTTAACAATCTGATTCAGGAAAAGATTTGATTTGAACAATCTGTTCATTCTTTTCAAAGGGTGGTTTTCAGCACACCATTTGGTCTACTTTTGGATTGCCATGAAAATACAATGAGGAAGTAATTTCTTTGAAGGAATTCCCCTATTTCTAGTCAAAAGCTACTTTTGGCTACCAGACCTGCCTGTCCTGTTAAGTCTAAAAGCCCTCATTCTCAGCTTGCTTCTCCTGTGACTTGCTGGGCACTTCCACTTGACTCTGCCTCCCAAAAGAAACAAAACAAACAAATAAAACTGTTGTGATTGCCCCCAGCTGTAGAAAAATGGAAGACTGTAATATTTTTGTGATTTAGGTTGGTTTTCTTTTCCTTCCTTCTTTCCTTCCTGCCTTCCTTCCTTCCTTCCTTCCTGCCTTCCTTCCTTCTCTTTCTTCTCTCTCTGCCTCTCTTATCTCTCTCTCTCCTTTGTTTCTCTAGAAATGGAAACTAAAATAGCAGTTAGATCAATGTTTTCTTGACAATTAAGAAATAAAAAGGACCACCACAGAAATGATGAGGTAAACAAGCTTCACAGTCCCAGAGCCAGCAGCATTCAGATGCTTGTTCAAAATTTCCCTTCTGAAGAGAAACCCAAAGGAGAGTGATACAAAAAAGAGGGTTTTACAAAATGCTTGACTTTGAAAATAAGAGTTGAAAGCAGAAGAGCACACAATGGGAGAGTGTGTGTGTGTGTGTGTGCGTGCGTGTGTATTGGGGGGTTGGGAGAATGAAGCTGAGAGCCAGGAAAATGCAGTGACATAAATCAGGCTTATGCTTAGTTTCCTGGGGTTTTTTATTAGTTTGTTCCCTGTGGTGCTTTCACTAAAACTGTTTCCTCTTTTTCTACATTCATTTTGGTCTCAATCCAGAAGGTCTTGGATGACGTTGGCAAAATGCCAAACATCTGGGTTTTGAGAAGGGGCGGGGAGAGAGAGAGAAAGAGAGAGAGGGAGAAAGAAATCTCCATGGTTAAGTAATTTAATTTTTACATGTTCTTTGGGATGCTCTACATCGTGTGGTCTCAGAGGTTGGATGACTCTCTGCTTGCCAAACATCTGTTGAACACTATAGGAATCATGCATGATATCCCACTTGTTTAAATAAGAGATGAATAAGAGGAAGTCAAATTTATGACAGTTTTATAAAAGCTGAAGTTATAAATATTCTATAATAGCTATGTAGGATGATATTTAATATTTTCTATATAATTTCTACCTGTATCATTATTAGATGTCCTGCTTTTAGAATATTATTCTGCTTCTGAGCCTGAGATCAGTACTTTATGTATATTAGTTTGTTTAATTCTCACATAACCTCAATATACAATTAATGATATCATTTCTATTGCAGTACTCAAGAAAACTGAGGAACATAGAAGCTACATGACTTGCTTAGTATTGCCTAGCTAGAAAATGGTATAGCTGATATTTTAATCTTAGTCTTTCTAACTTAAGGATCCTGAACAATAATTTTTTTTTATATTTCAGCTGATTATTACAAATTTTAATACAAATAATGAAACTAATAAAGGGAACAGTGAGATTCCTACTTTGTTCATTTGCAGCTGTTTAATTAAAATATTGGCTTTAAATTTTTGCACTGTATTTCTCTACCTATGTGTGTTCTTCAGTTGTTAACAAAGAGTGTTTGTGAGCTGTATCTTACAAGGAGAAAATTTTTAAACATTCAATACATGTAAGGCTCTATGCTTGCTATAAAACCTAATTTAGAGAAAAGGAAGACATTATTTTAAAATGCATTGACCATAATAGGAAAATTATACTTGGACTGGGCCCATTTCTTCCTTCTAAACTATAAAAAATGGAGC
Source organism: Phyllostomus hastatus (assembly GCF_019186645.2). NCBI lineage: Eukaryota > Metazoa > Chordata > Mammalia > Chiroptera > Phyllostomidae > Phyllostomus > Phyllostomus hastatus. Next base: position 3,969,910 of record NW_025334017.1, on the reverse strand, counting down.
ATAATTGATATCAATTATTTAATATTTTATGGATAACTTCTTCAGTTATCTATTGCTACATAACAAACTTCACCAAAATATAGTAGCTTAATACAACAACTACTTAATTATATCTCACAGATTTTGTGGGTTAAGAATTCAGGAATCGCTTAGCTGAGTGGTTCTTTTGCTTCATGAGATTTCAACTGGGGTCGCTGAGTGGTTGACAGTTGATGGCTGGGATGACATAGACAGTGCTGTCCAATTATATATAGCATGTAGTTTTCAAATTTCTAATACCCAAATATAAAAAAGTTTAAATAAGCAGAATGAACTTTAATAGCAATTTTAATCCAATATATCTAATATGCATGTTATATGCTGTCGAGTTGGCTTGGGTTGATGACTGAGAGATGTCTACAATGTCCTGTCCTCAACAGCCTTGCTCAGCTGTTGTAGACTCATGCCTCTGGCTTGTTTTTTGGAGTAAATACATCTCATATTTGGTCTTCTTTTTATCATTTAAACATATAATCAATATAAAATTTTTAAGGAGTTTGTTTTTGAAATCCTTTATGTATTTTACTCTTACAACACATCTTTAGACTACTGACATTTCGTTTTAATACTCACCCACAGACATTTTTTTTGCATTAATTTGTTGCCTCCCATTCATGCCCAACTGGGGATCAAACCTGCAAAACTGAAGCATATGCCCTGACTGAGAATCAAATCTGCAACCTATCGGTTACTGGACGACACTCCAACCAAATGAGCTACACTGGCCAGATCTGGACTATTGACATTTTGAGTGCTCAGTAGCCACCTGTGGCTCCTTTTATTCTACACTGAACAGCACAGTTTACTAGAGATTTGAAGATTTCCACCCACAGGCTTCCCCCCTGGTGGAGCTGGATGAAAGACTAGGCTCAGCTGAGCCTCTCTGTTTTTCCAAGGATTCTCAGGATTTTTCCCACATGGTTTTTCTTGCAGGTTGTCAGTATTCTTACCAAGTTTGGCTCAATTTCCCAAGATTGAGGTAGAAGCTGCCAGTCCTTTGAAAGGACAAGTCCTGAACTGGCATACCATTGTCTCCTCAGCACTGGGCACCACCAAATAATCACAGGCCAGCCCAGGTTCAAGGGGAAGGAAAACTCTCATGCCCCTCAATAGAAGGATCATCAAAAAATTTACAACTGCCTTTACTGTGGCATAAAAACATATTAGTTTATCTCAAAGTATAATAGACTAAAGCTGCATGTTTAGAAAAAAATTTACATATGTTTATAGAATATTGAGATACAGTGTATAATGAAAATAAAGCAATAGTTACACATATTTTATAGGTCCTGAAATTATATTAATATATGAATTGATTATAGATGTTTAGAGTCATTTATATATGTTTTTAGAAACAAGAATTTATCATATGTGATTTATTTCATATTGGATTCTTAATTAAAAACATACCTAATACCAACATTGTTCCTACAGAGAAAGAAAAAACATTTTTCTTGTTTCACCAATGCTACCACTATTCCATGGCAAAAAGCAAGCAGTTATTTTATTTTTACAGTTTTAACAAAAGCATTCTTTATCTCATATTTGGACTTCTAGTTTGGTAATTGATTTGCCATGGAGGTTCTGTCAATAAGAATCAAAACTTTTTTATATGAATATTTAGCAAACTGGAGATCATTATTTGTTTTCAAATAACCTGCTTCAAATATAAAAGGGGTGAATATAGCAATTACAAAGCAAAGAGAAACTTAGAGAATTTTTTTTTAATTTATAGATAACTGGCTAGGTCAGATGAAATCTCATTTATATTGAAATCAATAACTTATGGGTGCTGACTATGGAAAATAAAATTAAAACACTGGGAATAAGGAATTCAAGAAATTTCTGTGTTAGGGTAGTAACATATGAGCTATTGTGATTCTGAAATATATTAGTTGTGTCACTAAAATAGAGAATAGCAATTGAGTTAGACTAACATTGCTGTCAAAAGCCTTGAACTCTCTTCTACAACAGGAGTGTCAAACTCATTTGCACCAGGGGCCACATCAGCCTCGTGGTTGGTTGCCTTCGAAGAGCCAAAATAATTTTAGGACTGTATAAATATAACTACTCATTAATTGTTAAGGAGTTGAAATTACATTCGGCCCTTTGAAGGCAACCATGAGGCTGATGTGTCCCCCAATGCAAACAAGTTTGACAACCCTATTCTAGAAGGAGGCAGCTTTTGTGACTAGTTATAGGTTTCACCAAACTCATTGTTTTTGACAATGACAAGTCTGCTTTTGGGCTTGTCTACATTCTGTGGAGAGGAACTGAGATTAGAGAGTTTATTGGTTGCAGTAGATTTCCAGAAGGTTTCAACCAAGAAACAGACCAGCATGTGAATTGGAATTGACTGCCTTGCCACAGCATCCAGGATGACCTTACCGGGTCTAATTTGATCATGTGCCAAAAAATATATGGTAATTGAAAATATAATCACTGTGGCTAGAAAGAAGAAATTGTTTTCAGTTAAAATCTGACCTGGATCATACAAAAGATGCTAATATACAAGTTTGTATAAAAAACAGATAATTTATTCAGTTTTATTGGGTGATTTGGTCATTTCACTTCTACATGGAACTCCAGAAGCTTATAGAAACCAGAATCTGATGTGGGAGTTTGGAGAGAAGAATGATCAATAAATTTGCTATTGACTTGTAGGTTACTTTACACATTTACTATCTTCAAAGTTCTGTTGGATCCCTGGTCAGTGTGGCTGAGTTGTTGGAGTGCCATCTGGTAAAATGAAAGGTTGCTGAGTCAATTCCTGGTCAGGGAACATGTCTGAGTTGCAGGTTCAGTCCCAGCTGGGGGTAGGACATGAGGCAACAGATTGATGCTTCTCACATTGGTTATTCTCTCCCTTTCCCTCCCTTCCCCTCTCTCTGGAATCAATAAGCATGTCCTTGGGTGAGGCTAAAAAAAGTTTTGATTGAAATAAAACTCTTATCCATGGTGTACACTAGATAAGTGAGGCACTAGATTAAAATTTATCTTGTAAATACAGACACCCCCCAAAAATAAGATGGATTAATCATGTTAAAATGTACTTAACTTTCATTCATTCAATTTACTTATTTACTGTCTCACTATACTCTTTGCTTCAATTGTACAATTATTGCCAAAGAACATTTAGTAGAAAGAAAGTGACCTAATATTTATTACAAAAGTAAAAATTTTAAAGGCTGTTCATAAAGTCCATTACTATTTTCCAGGTACCATGTAAGGCAAATCACATTTATGTTACTATTTACTGCTCACAGCAAATCTAGAAAGTGAATACTATTATTGCTTCCATTTCACAGATGATAAAACAGAGGCTTAAAGTGATGAAGTCACTTCATCAGTGTCCTGCAGCTGAGTGGCAATAAGGGATATGAACACAGGTTAGCCAGTCTCTCCAGTTATAATTCATAACCACTCTATAACAGTAGAGTGGCAGAAGTACCAGCAGCAGTAACAGTAGAAGTCGTCAATAACTAGTATTTACAGAGTATAACTGTATCTCAATGTCTAACCTTCATTCTAGGCAACTGGCCCAGCCACCTAAACAGGGACACTAGACTCCTATAGCAGCACCCCGGGGCCAGGAGCTTCCTGGCCCATTAACTTCTAAGGCTCCGTAACTCCCTGTGGAAAGTCTCCCCAGAGGGGAGACTGCCAGCAAGTCCTAACAGTATGACACATGAGCCCCTTCTTTGTCATCAGTGGGTCACAACTGTGACTTCTACACCAGATCTGGGTCCCAGTGGTCCCAGTGGAGTGCTCTATCCCAGTCCTCAGAGTCCTGGTTGTCCTCATAGCTGCCATTCCCAAGTTCCTTAATATTCTCTTTAACACTTACAGCCAACCACCCCTCAACTCCAACCCTCTGTCAATCATTCTTTATAGTAAACTTCCTGTTTGTAAACACTATGTTGTCAGGAGCCGACAAACAGCTGACCTTTGACACAGTCAGGTCGGGTGAGACACATCTGCACAGCAGAAGTGGCTGTGGTCGGATCTCCTGTCTATCTCTTCCCATTCACCTGTCCCTATTAGTATCAGGTGGTGAGATTTTTGGACACCTGTGCTTTATAACAAAAAACTGCACGATGCTTCTGATTCTGCACGAAATGACTTGTTGACCACAGAATAGAGACCCCTAGCAACCCTAACGTTACCTGTTTCCCTCACCTGGGAAGTTAAGGATAGAATTAAACTATGGGAAGACCAACTGCCAGAATGCTGAAGGAGGCCATTGCTAGGAATGTCTAGGGAGTCACCATTCAAAAGCTCAAGATTTATTAGAACCACTGCCTTTCCCATGCCCTGGACAGGAGCGGTTATTGATGGGACCAGGTGAACAGAGGAGGAAGGGGTTTTAATTTGAATATAATAATCTCAATACATGGAAATATAATATCCCCCCCCCCAGATATTTAGTTAATAGATCTAGGTAAAAAATCATTATTTAATTTAGACAATCTAATTTCTATAAACAATAACTAATTTTTAAATCACTCCTTGTACCCCTTTGATTTAGACCAATCTATAGAAATTTAGTAGATATTTAATTATAATCAGCATTTGAAAGTTTGTGCTCATATGGCTTCATTGGCTATCTGCTTCATGACCTTCTTGGTCAAAATAACCTTTGTTTAATATTGTTGATCTGTGGGACTTGCTGTACTTTTCAGTTATTTCTTTGTTTAACATGATTGATCTGTAAAATCTTCTGTGTTTTTTGAAATTATTTCTATGGTAACCATTTTTGTTTTAATAATCACATTATGCATTGAATGTTGTAAACCTTCCCTATAAAAATAAAGATTGATTTTTCTTGGAGAATCAGTCAGGTCTAGATAGCCTGGCTGTCCTCCGGCACCTCACCCGGTGTCTCGTTTCACCTGAGCCGTTCCTCCTTTTGGGGACCCTAAGACCCGCCAAGGCTGGACCCCGGCATTATGTGGTTTCTGTCTGGATCCTGACAAAACATGTTATTTTCATCAAGTCTCCATAACCAAGGTAATCATTGGTTCTTTTTGAGGTGTAGCAACAGAGGCACAGAGCAATGATATACTTGCTCAAATCTTCTAGTCCTGAGAGTCGACAGGACTGGCTCTCCTTTACACCCCTTGTCTTCACAGGTCCAAGTCTGGGCACCTTCACAATTCTTTAAACTGCAACCAGCATGCTCTGTGGATTGAATTGTGTTCCCCCAAAGTTCATAGATCAAAGCCCCAATTCTCAATGTGCCTATATTTGGAGAAGCCTTTAGGGAGGTAATTAAGCATAAATGAGATTATAAGAATGGGGCCCTAACCTAATATGACTACTGTCCTTGGAGGAAGGGAAGAGACAGACAGGAAAGCTACATGAGTACACGATGAGAAGGCTGTCCTTGACAAGCCTTGGAGAGAGGTCTAATGGGAAACCAGCACTGCCAACACCATGATTTTGGATTTTCAGCCTCTATACCTGTAAAAAAAATAAATTTCTGTGTTTAAACCATTGTCTGTGGTACTTTGTTAAGGTGACCTGAGCAGCCTAATATAGACCCCTTCAGCTTCCGTTGTCTACCACCCGTTTCAATATTACTTTCAAGTATTCACTTCACCTCCCAAAGTTCTCTTTATAAATTTTCTGTTGGGATCCATGGCCTCATAAGTTATGGGTTCACCTGAGCCACAGAGCTCAGAATCGCTCATTTCTTCAGTGTCTCACAGGTCTTTTAGTTATGACAAATATAACTATAAGATGATCACATTCATTTTTGTATTTTTCTTGTACCTTTGCAGGAGGCATGGTGATCTATCTCAATGTCTCCAATTTCCCCATTTCTGGTCCATCTCTTTTCACTTCACACCTTTAATCCTATTCCAGTGATGCCACTTTGAAAGCCTGTACCTTCCCTGGCTGGTGGCTCAGTTGATTGGGACGTCATCCTATACACGAAAAGGTTGGGGTTCCATCCCTGGTTGGGATACGTAAACGAAGCAAGTGATCAATGTTTCTCTCTCACAGCAAGGTGTCTCTCTCTCTTTCAGTCTCTCTCAAATCAATAAATGTCCTTGGGTTAAGATTTTTAAAAATTTAAAAATGAAAAATAAATAAAAGCCTGTAACAGTCTCTTACTCACAGTAGACTTTCCCAAACTATACTTCATGGAATTTATCCCAAGAGATATTCCTATAAAAATGGTTTTATAGTTTGTGTCACAATGCCCCTATGTGTAGTAAAGGCTCATACAATACCTAAAGAAAAGTTTTCTATTTAATTTTATTTAGTATAGCATTTTTCAAATTCAGGAACTGTCTCCTTCCACCTGTTGCATCCCATCTTCCCCTTTTTGTACTTTTTTGGAAATGTTGATATATATAATAAAATAACTTTTTTGGTCTACTGGAAGACTGTGTTCTTCCCTGTTTCAGATAGTGCTGGTGCCTCAGCTATGTCTCCTCCAATCCCTGTTGTTTTTCTGAAGGACTGGGGACCCTAGATTGCCTCCTTTTCCCAGATTGCCTTCAGCCTGGGCCTGAAGGATACCAGAGAAGCAGGAAAATCCAGCTCTCTTGCCTGGGGTCTAGATGCCCTAAGGGTATCATTTACAGAGCTCCCCTACCAGTCATGGGCAGTGTAGAAGACAAAGCCCATTTTAAGTGTAGGTAGGAGAGATAAGGGCTTGAATGGGATCACAGAGGAGAAACGAGAGGTAAAGTGTTAACACATGTAACAAACTTCTCAAACTGCAACCAAGGGAATTTTGTCTGAAATCATACTCTTTTTTCCATCTTCTATTCCTGCTTCTTCAAACTGGTACAAGTTTCTCCTGGAAGCTTTCATAAACCACTTGCATGCGAACCCTTGCCCCTGTTGTCTCCTGGCATTCATCTGTGGAACCTGATATAAGATGCCCCACCCCCCCACCCCTAGCAATTCTTTTGAAGTCTCTCTTATTGGAAAACAGCTGTGTCATTGGAAAAGAGCAGTGATTCCATCCCTTCTGTCACTGAGAGGGGCTCCAGAGAAAGAAAGCCTAAATTCATCACTGAACTGCATTGCCCCGGCATAATCAAAACTGGAATTAGTCTAGAATGGGCATGTGATCTAACAGGACCAATGCACACAGGACAGGATTGCTGTCCAAGAATACAGTTACACGGAGAATAGAGTCAAAGGCATTTATTGGGACATAATCACTCCTCTTTTTCTGCATATCATCCCATAGAGAACTTAAACAGTTAATGATGAGTTCACTATATTTCCAAGTGACAAGAGTTCTTTAGAGACACTTATTTGAAAGAGTAAGCATAAATAACAATATGAATCAGATCACTGTTTAAAAAGAAACAATGTCAATATAATTCCAGTATATTGGGGAGTTATATTTTTTCATGTGAAATTAGCTTTGCAGAAATATTTCTAACATGTCTACATCAGTAGTTCTCAAAATGTGGTCCCTAGACCAATGGTATCAGCATCATCCAGGGACTTCTTAGAAGTAAAAATTCTTGAGTTCCATCAAAAAAAAAACAATGGAAGTAAACTCCTTGGGGGTGTTGATAAACATGAATATTGCTCTTTAAAATCTTTGTCCTAAACTGAAAGATTTTCTTTTACTTGAATCTCTGCTTCTCTTTGGGGAGAAAAAAGAACTTTGGAGAATATGAGGGAAGATAGGTAGGTAAGGAGAGGTGTGCCTCTGTGGGAGGAAGGTGGGAGGTGGGAAGAGGTCCCAAGGGTGGAGGGTGGGGAATTGGGTTTAAGGGGGAGGGTGGAGGGTGGGGTTACTGGGTAAAGAGCATAAGGAAATGTGTTGGCTTGTTTGCTCTTGGAAAAGGGTATACATGAATATACATGTATATAAAACCCATGAATTTATTATAGAAGAAACTGTGAAATTTATATAATTTTGATTTCATTCTGAACTAAAAAATAAAAGGAAATAAAAATCTCAATGCCAAAGAAGAAAATTTGGGGGTTGGCTAAGCTGGGGGTTAGAGAACTATCTGGCTGGACCCCTCTGAATTTTTCTGGCTTTTCTAGCTGACTTCTTTCCTCTGTTCTCCCAAAGCTCCAAAGTACTTAAAGAAGGGCTCCTAAATAAGTGTCAGCTTTGCTCTGTTTTGGCTTTGGTTTTGTTTTTCTTGGAGGGATAAATGAAGAGGTGAGGATTGCAGGATTGAGGGTATAAAACACCGGCAGCATTTATTGACATGTTTGAGTATCATGTAACGACAGTCTAAAATGAGAAGGAACACGTTATCAATGAGAATCTTCCTGAGCCTGCATTTTTAAACCACTAAAATGGAGTAACAAAATTCTCACAGCTGTTTGCTTAGAAGATATAAATAAGCTGAATTTGTAAAAAATCTTCCTTCTTAGATCTCAGTTATGCTCTGCCTATTCTACGCACCCTTAAACTCCATGGAGTGAGCAAAGAACTCAGGGAATTTGGCATAGCATCTTAGATTGCCACATTAGATTACCTTAGATTACCTGACACAAGGAGGTAAGGTTCACCTCCTTGTAAAACTGGGGTGTGTATGTGTGTATAATTTATGCCCAAACACTCATGGAGCTAATTAATCTGAAGGCTACTATTTGCACTGGGCTAATCTCATTTCAGCTCCTTGGGGCTAGCAGCTGCCAGCAAAGCTGATTTTTGAATATTTCATTATAAAATTGTATTAATTAAAAAATTAAGTTTTATCCCCTCCCCCAGAAAAGTGTTCTCCATTTGCATACATGTCCAGGTATTGAGACCCTGGGCCTGACCCCCCGAAATGTTTTCTGTTTGTGGATACTTCCTCTGCTAATTTATTTTATGGCTACTCACTGTTCACTGATGATTATTTTTCACAGCTACTTCACTGGGGTGTGGATGTCTACATATTCCTGGAACAGTGATTCCTCCAGAAAAGCTTATATAATAAATATTCGACAGGGCAGCTCTTACTTTAAAGCAGGTTCTAGGCTTAAACTGTTGCCATAAAGGCATATGGTGTTTTAAGGATGCAGGTCAGAAGAAGCCACTGGAAGACTTTGTTAAAATAGCTCAGTATTTCTCCAAACCCCAGAATTGATAACAAATTCTTACCTCACAATTTAAAGCTCTAACTGCTTTTTACTCAATAGATATAGAATCAATATGTCTAATCCATCATAATCAAAACCAAGCAAAAGACAAAGCAGGGATGTGGCAAATTAGAGCAATGCCACTCATGTTTCTTCCTCATGGTCAATGTTTCTCACAGCCTTGGTCAATCACCCAAATGGGTTAAGAGCACAGGATCTGCAGGAGGACCTTCTGGGTGAGACTCGCAGCTCTGTGAGCTTGGGCCAGTTACTCCCCCACTCTGAGCCCCAATTACCCAATCCACAACAGTGGGATGATGCTGACAATAGCAGTAACATCCAAGGTTGTTAAAGGATGAAACACATAGAAAACACTTGGATGTGTGCCCCACTGAGTATGTTCTCAATAATCGTTAGCTATTATTGATAGATGCATATTTTAAAGATGTTATTTTCCATGATTTAACCTTAAGGTAATTCAAGTTGTGAAAATATACTACTGAATGTATAGTGATATAATTCCAAAAAGTTGAATTTTGTTTTTAACTATAATATACATTCATTTCATTGATTTCCAGTTAAATGATGACTTTTCAAGATCATTACTTTCATTATAGTAAATGTCCTTTGTAATTAAGTTCATATGCAATTAAATAAGATTTGACCACTTTCTTTTAGAAGTCCATTGCAGAAGATAATTCCAATAAGCAAATATACAAGATTTGGGATCATATAATAAGAGGTTAACTTGTTATTTTATTTTAGAAGCTAGAAAAATTATATGGCAAAGTAGTTGAAGTTTGTAAATGAGTAATGAAAATAATCAAAATTATATACATTTTAAAAGTGAAAGCATATATTTACAATAGTTGTAATTCAATGAGTACTTACTGAACTTCAGCCATGACCTAGGTAAAATGAATCTGATACATTTGTTATCCTGGACCTTCTCAGGAATCAGTGAGAGAGTCAGACAGATGAACAGGTGCAGAGTGGCAGGTGTTATAACAAAGACACATGTCAATTACCATGAGAACCAAGTGAAGATGGAGCAGCAGTGGAGAAGAAAGAATTTTTTTTAAAGAAATGAATACATTTTAAGGTTAAGTAACAGTGAAGGGTGGGTTATTATTCAGGAAAATGCAATTTAAAATATCACTTCACACACATGAGATTAACACAAATTAAAAGGGTGGCAATATCAAGTGAGTGGAAATATGTCTGGAAATAGATTTTTCATATGATGCTGGAGGAAGTATAAACTGGTACAAACACATATACCATCTCTTTGTAAAAATCAGTGGGGATTGTGACTGAGTGAGTCCAAGGGCTTCTGGAGTCCCAGGCAATTCCTCTTAAAGGGCCCATACATGGACTTACACAGATACACTCACTCTGAGTTCCAGTGGTGGGGCAGCAATTCAAAAGGCACCAGGGGCACAAAGGGAGGAACTGAAGTATCTGGCATCGAGACAGTACCTGGAGGGGCTACTTTCTCCCAGAGAGATATGCTGACAGAAGCCATTGTTCCTTCTCTGAAGCCCATCCTCAACAGATCCTACAGGCAAGCACTATATCTGAGACTACATCAACCTGGCTTACACTTTTTTCCCTACCCTGGTAATTCTCAGAGACCCCAAACCACCCAACTTGTGGGTTCACACAAACTGTTTCCAGTGTCTTTCCCATACTAATTGTCTGTCTTGGCTCATGTTCCAAACATTTCTAAAATCTCTCAAACAAGCAGCATCTAGCCTCAGCATATCCCATACTTCTCACTAAGTTGCCCCAGGCCTAGAACTAGCAACAGCCAGCCTTGGTTAGCAGCCTGGCCTCTCCTGGGCACCTCAAAGCCCAACACAAGTAACAGCCATCTGAAGATCTCTTTGTATCTCATGCTAGGTGACCACAGGCAGAACACACACAGGGTGGTTGACCTTGGTCTGCACCTCCTGGGAGGCCCCAGAACCAGCATACCCAGTGGGCAGCTTCAGACCATGTTGAAGTACCTACCACTCAACCACTTCCACAAATGACATACTCAAGGGGCAGATTCAGCCGGCACCAGAGCCTCACTGAAGTCAGTCCTACTCCAGAGGCATAACATTTGGCATTTTAATTTGATGTATCTTGGTGTGGTCCTCTACAGAGCTGATCATCTGTGGTAGCGGTAGCCAGTCCTTGCAGCCAATTGGCCTTGGGGTAAATTCCTCTCATTGATATTCCAACAGCAATCAAAGCTCAACTACAACAACAGGGTGTACATAGCCCACATAAGGGGCACACCTGGAGTGCCTAGCTCAGGTAAACTGGCTGCTGTGCCAGGGAAACGTATAGAACAACTACCATGTTGGGTCACTCTACCAAGCCTGAGAGACATAACAGGTCTACCTAATACATACAAACAAATACAGGGAAGCTGCCAAAATGAGAAAACAAAGAAACATGTCCAAAATAAAAGAACAGAACAAAACTTCAGAAACAGAACTAAACAAAATGAAGATAAAAAATCTTTAGATGCAGAGTTCAAAACACTTCAAGAGCAAATGAACTTAGAACTTTAACAGCAGAAAAAAAAGGACATGGAAAACATAAAAAACAGCTGGTCAGAAATGAAGTGTATACTAAATGACATGAAGAATAATTTATAAGGAATCAGTGGTAGCATAGATGAAGATAAAACCACCCAATCAGCACAGCAAAAAGAAAAAAGAAAAGTGAATCTAAAAAGTGAAAATAATGTATGGAGCCTCTGGGGCAACTTTAAGCATAACAACATTCCATTATGGGGGCACCAGAAGGAGAAGAGAAAAAGCAAGGAATTGAAAACATCTGTGAAAAAATAATGACCAAAAACTTCACTAACATAGAGAAAGAAATAGACATACAAATTCAGGAAGCACAGAGAGTCTCGAGTAAGTGAAACCCAAAGAGGCCCACACCAAGACATATAATAATTAAAATGCCAAATGTTAATGATACAGAAAGAATCTTAAAAGTGACAAGAGAAAAGCAGCTAGTTACCTATAAGACAATTCCCATAAGGCTGTCTGCTGATTTCTCAACAGGAACTTTGCAGGCCAGAAGGGATTGGCAAGAAATATTTAACATGATGAAAGCAAAGACCTACAACCAAGATTATCCTGTCCAGCAAAGCTATCATTTAGAAACAAAGGACAGATGAAGAACTTCCCAGACAAGAAAAACCTAAAGGAGTTCATCACTGCCAAACCAGTCAGTATTACAAGAAATATTAAAGAGTCTTCTTTAAGAAAAAGAAGGAAAAAATGATAAAAAAAATATGAACAATAAAATGGCAGTAAATGCATATCTATCAACAATTGAATCTAGAAAACAAAGTAAACAAATAAGCAGAACAGAAGAAGACTTATGGACACCAAGAATATTTTGATGGTTGCCAGATGGGAGGGGAATTGTAGGGTTGGGTGTAAAAGATGAACTACAAATTGGTAGTAACAGAATAATCATGGTGATATGAAGTACAGCATAGAGAATGTAGTCAACATTCTAGTATCTATGTATAGGATAGATGGGTATGAGATTTATTGGATTGATCACGTAGGAAGTTATATAATGTCTAATAACTGGGGCATACACTGAAAGCAATATAATATTATCTGCTAACTGGAATTGAAAAATAAAAAAATGGCTTAAAAAAAGAAAAAAGAGAAACAAGATAGCTCTTTTCTGAAAGCCCTGGAATGGATGGATTCATTGGTAACTTTTGAAAATGATTCACAAATGTGATGCTTTTCCAGCATTTTCAGGACAAATCATGTACTAGCCATGTGGCCCCCTCTAACATCTGTAGCTAGAGGCCCCTTCATACCTTAGGTGCTCTGTCAAACCACATTTCATCATGTTTCATCCACTGTCAGGTGATCCCAAAAGATAACCGTAATGAATGCTTCCCAGTGTGACAGTGAAACAACCCCCATTGTTTCTGTGCTAAATGAGAGGGGGTAGAAAAGCAAGCTGTAAGCAATTTCAGCCAGTATAAAGGGAAGCACTGCTAAGGGTTTTTCCCTTGCCGTTAGTGCACTGACACACGTGTTTCTGGGTTGGAAATTATGGAACGTGGAAATAATGCTCATGATGAGAAAACTCCAGTATATATAAGGGAACAATGGGTTAACTGATTATTGTGGTTATATATTTGATTTCCTTTGAAAAATTTATTTTTGTCTTCCTGGAGATGACTTGAAATAACTTTTCATGTTACTAATGATAATTATTTTCTAGAGTTGTCAAAGGAGCTACTCATGTTATCAAAGAAGACTGAAGCTTGGTGTTCTTCAGTTTTTTCTCCCTGATTTTCTCTCTGTCACCTTGTTTCCATCATGGGTCATGGGGATAACTTCTTATAAGTATTCTCTGCTTTTGGAAATTTACTTTACTACAGTCTTTTCCTTCAGCAGTTTCTAGTGTTCACTTTGTTTTCCTCCTGGTGTCTTCTCACTGAGTCTGAACATCTTGATTGAAAGAGGGAAAACAATAGTAGCTGCTGTACCAAGGTACACTGAATTATACTCTCCACCAGCAGCAGTTTTGTTTCTTCCCTCTTCTCCAAGCACATTGCCTTGAACCTCCATCCTCTTCATTCAAACGTGCTAGCCCATCTAGGACCAAGAACACATCGACGACAGGACAGAAACAAATCCTCATGTCTGAACTTCTGTTCCTCTCGTTGTCCTGGGGTCTCGTGACAACTGCTAAATGGTCCTTCCTGCCTAGGCCCTCTTGCCACCTTTGAGTTTTAGTTTTCCTGGAAATTGCCTGCTTTGTGCCTGCTGAACTGGTTCATAAACAGAGCATGTTGAACTGAGACCACAGACAGGACCAATGAGGCACAAGGATCCTCCCCCTGTGAAAATAGATGAATCTCTGATGACAGGGATTGGAAGCATGAAGGGCAGGAGACTCAGCATAACTTTCATTTTACCTGGAAGCCAGCTAGCCCTGTAAGCAGAGGACATGTATTTTTATTTTTTTTTGAAGACAGCAATAATTCATAGCTAAAAACTAAATGATTTGGTGAATAGATATATGCTGTGCTTTACATTGCCCTGACTATTTTGTAACTACCAATTATTTATTTATTTTTAGAGAGAAGGGGAGAGAGGGAGAAAGAGAGGGAGAGAAACATCAGTATGTGGTTGCTTCTCTCATGCCCCCTACTGGGAACCTGGCCTGCAACCCAGGCATGTGCCTTGACTGGGAACTGAACTGCAACCCTCTGGTTCGCAGGCCGGCACTCAAATCCACTGAGCCACACCAGCCAGGGCCAATTTGTACTTCTTTGTATATGAGGGGAGACTCTCAAAAACTGGAATTTATTTATAAAAATTGTGTATTCATTCTTACATGTTTATACTTCAGTCACTTACAAAGTGCTCTACATTTGATACAATACACATATTGAGATGTTTTTTGCACTGCTCAAAACAGTTTTTGAACTTGCAGATTTTTATACCTTTTAGTGCTTCTGCTGTTTTTGGTTTCAACTCTTCCACACCAGCAAAGCATTTTGAAGACTTTTTTTTCATCCAGAGAAGCAAACAAACAAACAAATCAAAAAGTCACTATGGGTGAGATAAGGTGAACAGGGAAAGGAGGACATGGGGGTCATGCTGCTTCGGTCAAAAACTGCTGAACACTCATGGCAAGTGTGCTTGTCAATCACCCATTGTGAAACAGGAAAATGCACTGACAGAGTCTTAAAAACACAATTCACTAAAGCCAAACTCAGCCTCTCACCACAATGCCATCTGGTACACTGATACAGATGGGTTCTAGAACATTCACCTAGCAAGGGACGCCTGTACTACAAGGAGCCCAACCCCAGAAGATAATTCCAGCTTTATATCCTCCATTTCCCACTCTACACTCACTTTTCTGAAATAGTCATCTTAGGTAAATATTTGTTGTAGGCATGTATGCATATACTTTCAGGCTTTGTATTGATATCTTATATAATGAGAAATAACTTTACTATTTTATTATTTATTGGGGTGACACTGGTTCACAAAACCATGCAGGTAAATAACTTTAAAACAAAATTATGCTTCATATACTGAGTTTATTATGTAAATAGCTATATGGAATTTCACTACATATGTTATTTCCTTTTCTGAATTTTATTTTCTCTCTTGATGAAGGAGTAATAACATAAACCATTTGTTGTTTTGGACCGAATTGCTGCTCGGTCCAAACAATGCAAACAACTGTCATTGCAGTCAAACAATGCATGTGCCTAATCTCTCTTTTTTATTAGTTGCATGGATGGTTGGACTATCCAAAGAGGTTCAGAATTAGGTTTTAATTTAACTGTGAGGCAGTCATAACATCTTAAACTAATTTTTATAAGGAAGTCAATATTTTCCTAACATTGTAGAGTCTAGGGTTGGACCTCATTTGAAAGGTCACCCAGGGAGCCACCTGTTCATGTGAAAATCTCTACATCTTTCAAGCCACCAGGTCATTAAGGGACTGGATGGCCAGTGACAGGGACATCACTACTTCCAGAAGCAGTAATTTTTTTGACACAACATACTATAGTGGGAGAAAGTACACTTTGAGGAGCTATCTGCACCTGGGTTGATCTCTTTTATTTAAATCACTAGATTTAGACATTAGACAAGTTCACTGTGACCCGTGAAAACTGTAAGCACAGATTTAAAGCTCTACTCTGCTTTTTTTTTTGTTTTGATGATCCTTTTAGTCTTACAGATTTAGAACACTTGGATGTTTGCTTCTTTTTTTAAACTTTATTTTAGATTAAAATTTACATTCAATATTATTTTGTATTCATTTCAGGTGGATAGCATAGTGTTGGGATAATTGTGTACTTCACAAACTGCTTCCCTTGATATTTCCAGTACCCACCTGGTACTGCACATAGTTATTACAGTATTATTGCCTATGTTCCCTGTGCTGTACTTCACATCCCCATGACCAGTTTGTGCTTCCTGATCCCTTCACCCTTCTCCATGCAATCTCCCAACCCTGCTCTCCCCGGCAGCCCTCACACTGTTTTCTGTATCTGTCAGTCTGCTTCTGTTTTGTTTGCTCATTTATATTGTTCTTTAGATTAAAGCACTACTCTTGACATGGAAAACTTTTGGAATTGAGAAAATCCCTGTTTCTATTTAGTAACCAGGATCTCAAATTGTTGCCTCACTTTGGATTTAGAAAACTAGATGAGCTCAGAACCAAGTAAGGGCACTTTATTCTAGGTTGATTGTCTCTGTCTTGAAGAAATGATTGACACTTATTTAATGGCAAGGGAAACTTAAAGCAATAGAATTTGCAGTGACTGAAATAATACTTTGGGAAATATTTTTTAAAAATATTATTATCCCCATCCTCTGTACTTGGGTGAGCTGTGCTACCCACATACTGCCAGAGACATCTGTTGAAGGACCCTCTTTTCAGCTGTCATCTCTCTTCTGCGGTTCAGTTTTACAAAGTAAGCTGTAAGTTAGTTACCTTAACCTGGCTTCATCAGTTCTGATTGCCTTTTCTTTGTTGGATTAATACTGGAGGTGAAAAGATGAATAAAACATTGTTCTTTGACATAAGAGAAACTAAGGCATATTGAGAATTTTAAGGCTTTAATTGAACAAGTCTATTCCAGTCAGGCAGTGCCAAACGAGAAGTGGTTAGATGTGTTCCATCCATAGGAACCTGAAGAGAAACTTTTATAGAAAAATAATGCAGAACAATGTAAGAAATTCTCAATTGGCTATAACTTAAAATTAGTTGGCTTTTTGTGATTATTCGTTCTTAAGTTTTGATTGTGTAAACTCGAGGCATTTACAGGCTTAGATTTTGGTTTGCTCACAAAAGCCATCCGCACTAGGGCCACTTCAGTCTAATGGTCTTCTTGTTTAATTTAACACCTTGCTCTCAAGACCTCCTGGGAGAGACAGAGCAGTTAACAGGGAACCATGCGAAGGCCTGAGTAGGCTGGAGAAGATGATGCTTAGGCCGAGTTTTGATGGAGGCAGCAGTCAGGCCTTGGTGAATGGGTGGGGAAGAGGTGATATTAAAGGTTTTATCTTAGAAAGAAGAGGAATAAAGGAAAGAGCATTCCAAGCATAGCAATCCAACCCAAGACACTTGAGAGAACATCTGTTTCTAGGAAGTTACAAGCAGGGCAGTGTGAATACAGCAGGAATGGATAAGAGAGAAAGGCAAAGTAGATTTTTTATTGCTGCCATAACAAATGACCACAAATGTAGAATTTTCAAATAACACAAATTTCTTATCTACCAGTTATGTGGGTCAGATGTCCAACCCAGAGCATCTGAGCTACATCCTCTGCTTAGTTTCCAGACTGATTTATTTATGAGCTGGCAGGGCCGAGTTCCTGTCTAAAGGCTCTGGGGAAGAATTCACTTCCAAGCTTATTCAGATTGTTAGCAGAATCCAGTTTCCTCTGTGGGACTGAGGTCCCCATTTCCTTGCTGGGTATCAGGTGTGGGCTACCTTTAGCTTCTAAAGGATTTTGTCTGTTTTTTCCACAAGACCCCCTACATCTCAGAACCAGCAATAGAGCATCAAATCCTCATGTTTGGATTCCCTCCTGCCCTCTTCTGCTCCCAGGCTGAGACAGCTTTCTGCTTCAGTGCTCATGTAATTAGATTGGGCCCACTCAGACAATCAAAAATGATCTCCACCATCTTCAAGGTCATTAACTTACACATGTGCAAAGTCCATTTTTCCATGGGGGAAGAGGACTTGGGCATCTCTGGGGGACATTAACTTACCACAATTGTAACTCCAGTGCCAAGACAGAGTCCCAAGGGACAAGTGTGTATACATGTGTGAGCGTGCACATGTGCACAAGTCAGGATTCCCAAATTTGAGAAACACTAACTAATGTATTCCTTTTTTTGGAGATCCAAAAAACATATATGTTTTTTCTTTTTAATGAATTTATCAGAGTGACATTGGTTAATAAAATTATATAGGTTTCAGGTGTACAGTTCTATGATACATCACCTGTACATTGTATTGTGTGTTCACCATCCCAAGTCTCCTTCCAGCACTATTTATTCTCCTTTTTACTCTCTCCTGCCTTCCCCTATCCTCCTTCCCTGGTCTGGTGATAACAGTATGGTGATAACAGTGTGGTTATCACCATACTGTTGTCTTTGTCTATGAGGTTTTGTTTTGTTTTGTTTTGTTTTTCTTAATCCTTTTACCTTTCAAACAACATATTTTTATGTTAAAAATCACAGTAAAGAAACCTGTGTTACTTTTTCCTGGGTTCCTTAAATTTGTTTTACCTTTAAATTTTTCTCCTTGAAGATTACTTATTGAATTCCTAGTAACTGCTATTACACAGAGCAGGCTTTGGGAAGCTGAGTTAGGTCTCTAGAGGCCTACTCAGGAGCCATGTGTAGATGTTTAGATATTGTCTTGAAGATTATCAGATCCAATGTTGGACTTTTAGCAGTGAAACGTACCATCGAGTGGATTTTTACTAAGAATCGTGTAGCTGTGGAGGAGAATGGAGTGTAGGGACTGAAGAGGGGTGGTAGGAGGGAGAGAGGTTGGAAGGTGGGAGCAGGATTCCAAGCAAGAAATGGTATTAGCCTGAACTCAGGTAGTGGTGGTAGAGATGGGAACAAGTTAAAGCACTTAAGGATACTAATGAAATTGAGGAAATAGATGTGAAATCAATTTATGAAATGAAAAGGCTAAGGGAACTTCGGGATGACCCATCCCAGAAATCTAAATGAATGTGCCTTTGACACATTCCTTTAAATATGCTCATTGGAAATGAGCCTTTGGGTTTTGGAGAGTGGATTTGATTGTTGGAAACACTGGTCCTCACTTTCCCCCATGTACCTTGTGTTCCAGGGACTTCTTAAACTCCTTAACAGGCTGAACCCCCACACTTCTGATCTCTGCCCCTGCTAATTCCTCTGTTTGAGGCACTCCCTCTTCACCCCTCCACCCCATGTCGTCCTGGCTAGCTGATACTTCATTTCTACATTTCATTATTTATTTTATTTTTTATTCAATATTTTAAGTGAAATGTATTGGGGTGTCAGTGGTTAATAGGATCATATAGGTTGCAAGTGTACGTGTCTATCATACCTGATCTGTATATTGCATTGTGTTCCCACCACCCAAAGTCAAATCGTCTCCATCACTATATATTTGGCCCCCTTTACCCTGTGCTCCCCACTTCCCCCTTCCCTCTGGTAATCATCATGCTGTTGTTTGTCTATGTCTAAGAGTTTCAGTTTTATACTTCACATATGAGTGAAATCATATGGTTCTTGGCTTTTTCTGACTGATTTATTTTACCTAGCATAATATTCTCAAGGTTCATCCATGTCATTTGCAAATGGCAGTATTTCATATTTTCTTATGGCTGAGTAGTATTCTGTAGTATATATGTGTCCTTCAGTAGAGGACTGGGTAAAGATGTAGCACATGTCTGCATTTTAAACTATATGTTACTATGCAAATCCATTAGGGATTCTCACCCAACTGCATTTGTTGCTTCCATCTATTACGACTCTCACTAAACTTTTATAATGAAATTTCTTGTTTGTCCTCTTCTATAGCATAAGTTCTACAAGTGAAGAACTATAAATTAATCATTAATTTCCATTCTTAGCACATTTTCTGGTACAACAAATAGGCTTAATAAACCTTTGCTTAATGATGCGTGAGTAAACAAATGAATAAAATACTTGAACTGGGTAAGATTTGGGATAAAAAATAAGATGTGGCTATAAACTTTCCCAATATTTTGAAATATGAGAGCCACTCATCTTCATAAAGACCTGATAGACAATATTGAGATAAGTTGAAAGGAAGGATAACCTGGAATTTTCCCCCTTAAACACAGATCCAGACAGTTGGCAAGTGATAAAGTGGAAGTGTTCATCATTTAGTTCCATTAGGCCCAGAAGCACTGGCCCCCTGTCTAATGCCTCCTGTGTCCCTCTGTGGCTCAGTATCCATCTGGCCTCTCAGTCCCACTGGGTTGAGATCATTTCTTGAGTGAGATTTCAATATGCAACAAAGTGAGACAGGGTTGATAGAAAAAAATGGAGAAATCCTATTTTATGCCTTGTTAGCCATACAAGGTTTAACGAGTTTTTCATTGTTTCCCATTTTCTGGTTGTGACCAATTAAATGAGACTCCTTTTCCAGCATTATGGAAGGGCAGCATTTGGACTAAGAAGAGTGATGGTAGCTACTTTGAAAGAGGTGAACGTCATTTGGGTGTTTAAGATTTGCTAGATTAGGTTTTAAAAGTCAGTTAATTTATAATCATATCTTACACATGATGTAAATCTGATATTTGACTGAGTGATTTCTGGGAAGTGAGAAAACATGCCAACCTGAAGCAGGGATTTGATTTGGAGTCAAAAGGGACAGGATCTGAGGGGCTCGCTGAGAAATTTTTCACAGAGATATACCTGTTTCTGTAGCCATACCACCTGTCTCAATAAAATGCCACACTCAGTTTTTTCTGTTTGAACCGTGATATGAAATTGACCTAAAAAGTGATGTTCACATCTGACTGAGGCACAGCTGCTGTCGGTCCTGTCGATGTGTTGAGTGCAGGCTGCTTCAGTCACGGGGTCATAAGCTCTGTTCGAGTCCTGATAGGTTGGCAGACACAGGGCACCTCACTCTGCCAGGCCTGATGTGGTGCCACACATTTGTCTGAGGATGCTGAACTTGGCCATTGGTCATCCATGAAACTGGTAGAGGGACACAAGCTAGATTTGGATATTTATTTTAATGAAGGAGAGGGACATATGGAATTCTTTATAAAAATGATTCCTGGACAAAAATAGCACTGCTTTTCAATTTGCTTTGACTTTTAACTACCTCTGTGGACCTTACCACTGACCTTCTTTTGTCTTTAGCACAACAAAGGTGAGTTTATTTTTCATTCACATTAAGTTTTATCTTCCTATCCACTGGTTTAGAATGGCATAAATTTCAATTTTGCACACCAAATAATCAGAAACCCACCAAAATGCCATTTTAAGGGAACATTTTAGATTTTAAAAGGAATGGATAACCATTTTTCAGTGGCAGCAAGTAACCTTAAGAGAGAGGGATAGCCTTGAGAATGACAAGATTTTAAATTAGAGCAAATTGGAAGGCAGTGTTAGCTAACACTAGGGCTGCGTGTCACATTGCTGTCAATTACAACATAGTTGTAAAGAGCAGCCATTGCCAGGAGGTCTCCCAGTGTGGAGACAGTGACACAGAGTGTAATGTGGCTGCTTTGTCTCTCTGGTTGTGAGGTAATCCTGAATGTCCTCAATTCATCTATATTCCACTATTTCATCGTCATACTTTAAGATATGTTAAAATGATGGCTACACAATAAAAGTAACATACTCTGCACAGTGTTCTCCAAACACTTTTTCAGGGCTTCTTTCATTCCCATAGAATGTGGAGCTGAAAGGAAGTTGAGAGGTCATTGATCTCAAGCTTTGGGTGATAAAATGATGCTGTAGGAATATCCCTATAAGATCAGAACACTCTCCAGGTGGTATCAGATGCCCCTGCATCCCTTCTATATTCTAAGTCATCTTCAGTTTCTAACCCAATTAGTTTCCAGTGAATTTGGTGGCAGAGTATCCATCTAGATTTCTAGGTTTGCAAGGGCCAGCTTGACATGGCTCGATTCACTGCCCCTCCCTGTGGAAAGGTTACACGTCCTTATCTCCTTGACATTGGATTTGGTTGGATGGTTGTGGTACTCCTGTCTGTGGAGTGATTATACTGACATAATCTTTAAATTGAAGTTTGGCCACATGATTTCCTTTGGGTGGTCAAATATGAATAGAAGTGACAGATGTTCTTTGCAAATAAAACCTGTAAGAGCTATCGTGTGACTTTGTCAACTCCCTTTGCCATTTAACTGAAAATAGCACATCTCAGGCGTGCTGCCTTGGGAGTAAAGCTGAAGCTGATAAACAGTCATACAGATGAAAAATAAACTTACCTTTGATGTTGTAGCACTGAGATAGTGGGGTCAGCTGTTATCACAGCATCCCTTAGCCTAAGCTAACAGGTATAATCGCTTAATACTGGATGGCACTTTCTAGTAGGAACCAAAGCATAGAAATTAGTTCAGCTGGACAGAGATGAGGGTGGAAGTGAGGAGAGCTGCAGCAATGCTGGCCCAGGGAGAAAAACTTATTTACCAAAATTTGGAACCTAAAGGCATGAGCAACATAGGTAAGAATGGGAGGAAGCTAAGTCAAGGGACCAAGGCAAAAATCCACTTTTTCATATACTTATTCCTTATTCAACAAATACTATTTTCTAGTGGGTTAGGTGTTGGAGTGAAAGCAGTGAACAGTGGAATGTGCTTGTTTTGTTCACAACTGTACAGCCAATGTCAGAAATTATCATGGGCCTATTTTAAGGGACTTAAATGCTTAATAGTTTCTTATTGAATGATTCTTATTGAATAAGGCCCGGTACATGCCGGGCCTTACTATGAAGGTAAAACCTGGCATCTTAATCAGGAGTTAAAATATAGCATGGTTTGGTGCCAAATGTCAAACAGTTGAGCTAGATGAGCTCCTTGTATTTCCTCATCTGGAGTCAGGACTGAGCCTCAGATCTGGTCTACTGTAGACTGCAGGTACTATGCAGGTGGTGACAGAAGTCAGCAGAGATGGGGGCATAAGCAATGTGCAGCCAACACTCCTGATGAGACCATACATACATCATATGCAAACATTCTCAAAAGAATTGTGTGCTCAATCTGGTTGAATGGTTCTACCCCAGGGGAAAGGTCATGAGAATGGTCTTTACAATTAGACACAGCTACATGCATTCATTAGTTTCATGACTGTGAGTAAGTTGTTTACTTTCCAGAGTTTCCTCCTCTTTAAGATGAAGTTAATAGTACTTACGGCATAAGGTTGTTGTGAGGATTGAAGTGAAAAAAAATGAATGTAATTCAGTATATTACCTAGCAAGTAATGAATACTTCCTAAGTTATGGTATGCAGCTGATAATATCAACTATCATTAAGAGTTCACCATTATCATTATTTTTATCTGAGTGCCATTGTCTCCCAGGCAATTTGACTGAGTGGCTTGGTATTATAAAACTTTTCTTGGTTTACTTGGCTAGAATAATCTAACTATAATTATGGTATAATTATAATCCAACTCTGGTTTTCTTCAGTTATATACCTGGAACCTTTTTTTCTCAATGAAAGTAAACTGATGACATGATGGCCATAGGAGAAAGGATTAAAGGCGACCACTTATTACAATATGCAGAGATAGTGGGCTTTGTATTTAGTCTTTTCTCACTTTTGCCAACAATAATCATTGTACTGGGGGCTTTGGAAATACAAGAATGAAGCAGACAGACACTGATCTCAAAGAATATTCATTGTGATAAAAGGAGAGGTAGATGTTTATTAAAGTAGAAGTGATAAATATAAAAAGAACAGTGACACAATTGGCAGTTCAGAGGAAGCTGGCTTTCCTCCCCTCGGGAGAGCCCCACGGAAGGAGTGGTGTGTGAGGTGGGCCTTAATTTCAAACAAGTGGAAATGGACCAGCATTTTGGGAAGAAGGAACAGTTTTGGTCAAATTGTGGACAGATTTTTTTTTAATTGGCTGGACTCCTCAGGAAATAGACCCCAGGATAGAAACTTTTGTGCCTTATTTTACATTCATTTTGCCCCTGAGGAAGGAGAAAGCTCCCTTCAGCCTGGGAAGGTTCCTGGAGGGGCTCAGCTCCCGGGCCACTGACATGCTGCAGCAGCCTCTGCAGTCCTAGGTGTTGACTTGGGGACATTGGGCCTTGTGTTGTCTTCCTAGGGCTGCTATAACAAAGACCACAGACTGGGTGGTTTAAACAAGACAAATGTGCTTCCTCATGGTTCTGAAGGAGGGAAGTCCAAGATCAAGGTGTCAATAAAGTTGTTTCAAGCCTTTTTCCCTGACTTGTAGATGGTCACCTTTTCTTGTGTCTTCCCATAATCTTCCTTTCACTTGACTCTGTGTCCTAATTTCCTCTTCTTAAGAGATCACAATTGCTTTAGGAACCACCTTCATGACTTCATCTCAGCTTAATCACCTCTTTAAAGACTGTCTCCCAAAAAGTCACTTTCTGATGTATGAGAGGTTAAGATTTCAACATATGAGTTTTGGGTGGACATAATTCAGCCCATAGAAAACATCATTTGTTTGGAGAAAGAGGAATATTAGAGATTTTTTCTCAGGGGAAATAGTCATGAAGGGATGTGCTTCAGAAAGATTACACTGTGGGTAGTGGGAAAATGGATGGATGGATGGGAAGGAGAGAAAAAGATGGAGTCCATTTGGGTGGCCACCTCTTCAATCCTGAAATGAAATAATTATATCTGAATTAGAATAGTGACAGCAATGATGACAAATAGGAAGTAAATGTAAAATATTTCTCCAACTAAGAATTATTGTGGCTCTCTGGTGGGTGGGATGTGGGAGGCAAGGAAGGGGCAGAGGTTGAAAACTGGCATCTTGGATAAATGCCTTCAACAGAAAGAGGGGGCATGAGAGGAGGAAATACCTGCAAGTTTTAAAAAGTGATTATTTGTAACACATCAGGATTGAGTTACCAAGAACTCCAGGTAGAAATGTCTACTGTAGATTGGAAGTGAGGGGCTAGAGATACCCACCTAGGCATATTCCAGGAGCCATTCATGGGTCAGTATCATCCTTAATTTGGATGAGATTCCCAATGAAGCCTGTCAAGAGAGGTAAATGTCAACATTTAAGGGACAAACAAGGAAAACAAACAAAAGAGGAAATAAAAGAAGGGCTAGGTAAGAGGAACAGGAGAAGAGAATTTAAACCAGTGGAAGTTTCCAGATGCACATGTGGCTGTTTCACAGATATTTATTTAATAACCCGATTAGTAAAACAAATGACTAAACAAAATACTTTCAGTCATAAGCTTCTTTTGTTCTCTGATGGCTAACAGATCTGAGCTTGTTTACCTCTTACAGTTTACTGAGAACAAAGCAGTAGAGGTTTCCTTAGTGTCAGATTCTAAAGAATGGAAGGTTCCTAACATCCCTGGATCCTCCTCAGATAAATGTTAAAATGGGAATTCTATCTAGCAGTCTTTGGGAATTTACAAAATATCAGGAACTTACTGGAAGCTAGAATAAATAGTCTGGTTCTACCTTCTGGTTATGAGTGGTGGGAAGGGTGGGCTTCTACTGGATGGTCCTAGCCCAGCTGATGTTTGGGATGTTTGTTGGGAAGTGGGTGTCCAAGGGTCTCTTTGCCTTGTCTTCTAGCCTGTGGTGGTGTGCTAATAATCCCTGGGTTTCCTGAGGAGAAGAGACTACACTTTATTTGTCTCATGTCCCAAGATCCTAGAGCTGCACCTGGAGCATAATAAACAATGAATCTCTGCCCACCTGAACCTGGCCACCTGTAGTGCAATGTGGCTCAGCAGCACCTGTATGAGTTGCTTCAGAGTACCAGCTGCACACGTTAGGTCCAGAAGTTCCAGCACATTACGATCTAGACATGAAATCTCAGTGAATCTGAAAAATCAGTGAATCTGTGAAATCTAGACATGTATATATAAATGTATATTTACAATTTTTTTATGATTTTAAACAATTAGATAAGGAAGGTCACTTAAGACTGGGATGGTCCATTTGGTAGACCAGCCAAAGAGGTAAGTGACTCCATTCTGTTAGAGTCTCTGAGTTGTTCCCCTTCAGGAATCTGAAACACTAGGAAATAGAGCAGTTTGTACTCCAAAAATACTTGTTGAGTTTATGAATTAACACATCTCCTGGGAACTTAGCTGGGGAGACTGTGGTTTAACTTTCTTTTTTTTTCTGTCCCTCTCAATAAATCAATATGTCAAACACAGTCTCCACGAAAATATTTGAAAATCATTCCAACCATGTATGCACAATTTGTTCACTATTTTAATTTCATCCTCTGGGGCCTGAGAAGAAACCAACTGGGAAGCAATCTTCATTTGCCTAATCTTAGATAGAATTATAAATATCCTAGAATAACTGTCTAAAGATAAGGGGAGGTAAGGTTTAATAGGGGATAATGGCTTTAAGATAATATTATTAGCGTGTCTTTTTGTAATTTGTATAGAATAGATCTAACCAAACTGACTGATTCTCTCATTTTAAGGTGGATATTGGGAGAGACCTCATCCTTTTACATTTGCAGACTGTTTCTGTTATAGCCAAAGGAGCTGTAAGTAAATGATCCTGCTATTTCTCACAGAGATTGCGAACTGCTGTATGTGTGGCTTGACTGAGCCTGTAGACATTAGTATAAAAAGTAGAAGAGCCCTGGCCAGGTTACTCACTTGGTTGGAGGGTTGTCTTGGAGGGTTGTCCCATATACCAAAATGTTTTGGGTTTGATGGGTCAGGGCATATATCTAGGCTACAGGTTCAATCCCAGGGCAGGGTGTACATGAGTGGCAACCAATTGATGCTTCTCTCTCATACTATGTTTCTCTCTCTCTCTTCCTCTCATTTATCTCCGCCCCCTCTCCCTCTCTCTCTCTGTTTCATGCTTTCTCTCTCTCAATGTAATAAAATATCCTTGGGTAAGGATTTTTTAAAAAGCAGGATAATCCACATAATAATCTCTGTTTTAGATTTTCTCAAAAGACCAGATATGGACACTTGGCTGTATTCCCAAGTGGTCCTATCTGTTGCAGCAAGTAGATGGCTTTTCCTTTAGCTGGTTTGTTAGTCCCCACAGCTGTGTTTTCTCATTCCAGGTCTCCAGGCTGTGTGGTGACTGCCCAGGCCCTGTAGACATCTGAGCTTTACAATCTCTACTTCACTGGGGATACAGGAGGGAAGTTGTTGTCTTCTCTGTTGTGTTATCCCACTCTCTCTGTGTGACTCTTCACTCTGAACATTATCTGTGATAAGTGTATGGACACCACAGTATATTATAGTGTTTCTTAGTAATAGCAGTTTTTGTTTTTCATTTTAGGGGTATTCACACTTTTTCTCAATAACAAAGCCTTCTCCTTAGGTATGAGTATGTTTGTAAACATTCCAAAGAGCTCATCCCCAAAAGCATCTCAACGATGTTCATTTTAGGGTTACGTGAACCTTTGAGCTATAAAGCAGGAACATTCAATCACAGAGAGTGCTGAAGTCTAAGCACAGGATGAGAAAGTGTGATCCTTTTGTGCACAACTGCCAAAAGTATGCTCCATATCACAACTGGCTCTTCAATCTGCATGGAGATACAAGCTTAGAGACTAACTTCCAGGAACAATATTTCTATGCTAGATCCAAATTTTACTTTTGTCTCCTCAAGTAGAAATTTGCTATTCTTGGACCAAGTCTTGCTCCTCCTTGAGTGGAGACTGGATGACTTGACATTTTAGAACAAGAGACATTTCCCATATGTGCTTGGTAATCCACCAGAGGTGAGTGCATGCTGATGAAACAATTTCTGCACTTTTCCCTTCTCTCTACCTTTTTCCTTCTCTTGTCCCTCAAGACTTCCTCCTGCAAAAACATTCTATCCTCTGGGAAACCTTGGTAGACCCACTGAGATTAAGGATAAGTGTCCTTTCTATCTGCATTCATAGAACTCTCTGCAAGCATTAAAATAACATTTTCACACTATTTATTAAGTGCTTACTTTCCCATCTGTCTTCCTCCACACTCAAATTTTTTTAAGGGCAGAGACTTTGACCTTCATTGTTGTGTCCTAGTATTATTTGTGTCTTGATTTAATGACTAAGACACAAATTATTCCCTAGACATGAGAGTCAATAACCTTTGCCATATTATTATATCAAAATACAGTTATCTGAACTTCATCACTTTTAAATCAGGTCAATTTATCTAATATTTCATCAAATAAATCCCCAATATGGGAATAGATAAGACAATTTTCATTTTTTCTTTTACTTACAATATTAATTGTGGCTCCCAATACATCCTCTTGTTATAGTTCCTTGGGGAAACTACTGAAAAATTTAGTATGTGTTCTGTATCATTTAAGATTGGATTTGGTTCTGTGGGACAACTATCATAAATAACCATAGCATCTACAAACTTTCCAAATTACACTGCCTTAAGAGAAATAGAATAAGTATTTCTCTTTGACATAAAATTTGAATCTGGAGGAGGTAGTGATTGAGGGCTGGAAAGGTAATCACTGAGGGCTTCACAGTTTTCAGGGACTTGTGACACTTTATGCATCTCTCATTCCAGCCATGGCCTGTTCAATTCAGCCAAGAGGAAGAAGAGGGGTAGAGGAGAGCCCAACGCTTCCATTTCAAGCAGCTCTCTTAGTACCTTACAACACTGCTGCTTACACCTCACTGGCCAGAACTTGGCCAATGGCTGTAAATGACAACCAGGAAGAGAGAGAAATGTGCATTTAGCTGGGTGGCAATGTACTTTGAAAAACAAATTCTGCATTCTTTCTACTGTTTTTGTTTAATTTTGTTTCTAAGGAAGGGCAAAAGGGAGAATGGGTGTTGCAATATTCTCATATTTTCCTCAATTATTTATATTAAGATATTAATATTTATATTAGGATTTTATGTTACTATATTAAATATTAAATGCCTGTTTTAAATGTTACTCTAGAAGTATATTTATTTTTACACATTAGGTCATATGATACACATTGTTCTGATTTTATTGTTCTCTCTTTAAAATACCCGTGACTGAATAACTTTGCATAGTATGTGGGTACCGTTACTGTTAGCCATTTATATCTTTTCTGTTCATTATCTGTTTGCCCCTCTTTAGTTAATAGCTCCAGATTTTCTTTGGGGATCCACTAGTGGTTCTAGTAGAGTAAACTCACCTCTCCATCTCCTGTCCAAGGTCCAGAAGCTGTAAGGGACTGAGTCCTGTCCAGTCAGCTCTGTGGCTTCCTCTGGCACCTGTGGTGGGTTGCAGAAGGGGTGTGTCACCATCAAAGTCAATGGACGATGGTGAAATATTTCCTGAGGCTTCTGGAGCTGACAAAGGGCAATCTTTTCCCTTTTCAGTGTACCTGGAAACATGTCACTGGAACTCCCATCTCCATCTGGCCACTGTATGAGCACATGAGAATGAGACCTTGTACAGAAGGCAGCAGGAATAAAAGACAGAAGGAACCAGGCCCTAGCAATTTTGTTCACATTCTGACCTAACCTTTCCTGAATTCATACCTCTCTCTGGACTTTTCAGGTATGTGGGATAATTCATTTCATTTTTATTAAGCAAATTTGGTTGGGTATTCTGTCACAACATTTAATTGGAGGAGATGAATTCAAAATTATTAGAAAAGATGGTGTTTCTGAGTTGATAGGAGAATGGCATCTCTTTTATTAGAAAACCTATACATTTCCATAAAGGTTTTCTATGAGTCAGAAAAGCAAAACTTTTCCCCTAGCTGCAAGATTTGTATATTCTTTAAATATTATAAAGAGTAGTAATATAGTTAGAACTGTTTGCATAACTGAAATGGTTCCATTTTACGCTCCTGATATTTTTGCAGTCTAAAGGGCATTTTGAAGGTCAGACACAAGAAGACTACATAACTAGAAATTTAAAATGACCTTCTATCTTTTAAAAATAAAAAGGGGGCTTTCATCCCTCCACCCTCTGCTTCTCCCTCCCCCTCAGCAATGTCTCCCTCAGCTTAGGCTGACTGTGGGCTTGGCTTTCTTTACACACTGACAGGTTTTCATTTATCTTAAGTGAGAAATGGACAAAAGGAAACACAAAACAGATGAATGGGCAAAAGTATGAATAAACAACTCCTGCAGCTGAATAACAGATGGCTGCAGGGACCTGATGACTAAACAAATTGATGTGCAAGATTTCTGGAAGGAGATACTTGTTAATGTTTTTCTCAAGCAAAAATTATAGTGATAGAATAAAAATGATCTCATCACTGACCATTGCTTTCTGTAGAAAAACAAAGAACAATTCATCTTGGAGAAGCAAATGAAGGCTTCATTCTCTCATTTCTATTATACCTCCAACAAGCCTTCCCTAGGTTTTTTTTGTTTCAAAGAGTGGGGTACTGGAGATGCCAAGAACAAAATGAACCCCTACCCAAGAAGTTCTTAGGTTAAGTGAGGAAGATGTCTTGCAAAGACATCAATGAAAATGCACCTTGGAAAAAAACTCAGTAGTGAAGATATGGAACAAATGCTGAGTGTGAGAAGGGCACAGATCAGGGGCTTTAGAGGCAGACAAGACTAGATTTTGACTCTTGAGTGGCTCTATGCTGACTTAGTTTTTCAAAGCTTTAATTTTTTTCTTATAAACAAAATAAGGATACTTATACCTTTATTTACTCAGCCAACATTTATTAAAAGCAGTTTCTTGTCCTCAAGCTTATGGAACAGAATGAGAGGGCAAAGTGCCACATCCTTCAGGTCAGAAGGTCTTAAGGTCATCCCCTTTCTCAGAGGCTGTGGTGAGGATCCTGTGGGGTTTGTTAGGAAGGCAGCTTAGTTGGAGCCAGAATCATGTGTGAAAATTGCAGCTCTGAGCCTACTGCTGAACTTGGGCAAGTTACTTAACTTCTGTGTGCCTCAAGTTCCTTCTTTGAAAAATGAATATAATAATAGTAATAGACTTCCTGGGTTATCCTGAGAATTAAATGAATTAATAACATAGACAAAGACATTTAATGCAGGGCTGAACACCCAGCAAACAATAAAGAATAGTGAATAGTATGATAATAAAATAAGATAACATGTTAAGTACAGAATAAGACTTCTGATTAATAAAAAAAGTCTAGTAAATATTTTGTTTTCTGAGGAACAAATCAACAGAGCACACAATTTAAAATGGCTTATAACATATTTTTGATGAGATGATAAGCTAAGTATCACAAGTTAAAAATGATAAAATGCCTCTTCTTGAATTCAATAATTTTAACATAGAATGCAATAAATGGACTGGAAAACCTAACAGATTTTTATATTTTTATATAATTTGGCTTCCATTTACTTTTTTTATTCATCATTTTAATTAATTATGAATTTTCTTATTGGACCACGCCTATGAATTTTGCCAACCCCAGCTTCTAGTATATTCTTTCTTTATTTTTCACAGGACGGGTTTTGCCAACCCAAGTCCCTCTGCTGCAGATCTAAGACAATAGTTGACTACGGGGTGTGCATGGAGGGCTGTGTGCCGTGGCTCACAGAACAGGAAGTCAACCAACAATCTACACTTCTAAGACATCCCCTGTGGTGGCTTTTGAGATCTTGGATATAAGTACATGCCATCTTTAGGATACCCATTTTGCTGGAGCCACTGCAAGTGGCGTGTCTTGGGTGCTCTCTTTTCATGTTGACTGTGGAAGTCTGCCTTCCTGGGCACAGGTGCAGATTTTTCTTAATAACCTTGTCACTTAGGTGAAGATAATGTTCCTGCAGCTGCTGTATTGTTAGCAGCAATGCCAGGGGACATATTCACCTCCAGAATGAAGGGCTTGACCAATGTACAAGGTGTTAGGGAAGAGAGGCTTTGCGTGGCACTGCTTGTGTCCTTTCTTTAGCACTGCACACTGGAAGCATGGCTGTGTCTAGAAGCCCATAGCCAGTTCCCATAGCCCCTATGCATTCTGTGATGACCTGATCCTCCCTCCTTCAGCTTTTACAGCCCTGGATAGACCAGCGCACTAGCAGTCACCCAGACTCATGGTGTTTAGAACTCTTTCTTTTGATGTTGCTGTTCTCTGTGCCCTTTGCCAAGGGCTTGGCACCCTAGAACTATGTAACAGATAGGCCTGCCTTATAAGTGCTACTCAGAGAATGAAATAGCCCCTTCATGAGTACCACTTGACCTGAAGAAATCTAACATACAACCAGGATGAAGTTTGGGAGTATGAGTCCTTTTGTTAAGACTCCAGAGAAATAGCACTGAGCCAAAAGGCCTGAATCTCCCATCCTGCTCTGCTTCCTGAGTAGCTCCGAGTAGCACTCTCTCCCCCATGTTCCCCCAGGCAGGAAGTGTCACTAACTGCAAGAGTACCCACTGTTCTGACAGCTTCCAAGGCTTCCCGTGCAATGGTCACAGGAATTGTCAGCCAATCTTTTTTCCCATATTCTCTTCCCAACAAAACACTAATGCCTTCTTTACTGTCTTTTTTTTTTTAGATAAGAAAAATGAGAGTCAGAAATGACAAGATATGGTCTGGAGCCATGTAGCTCATAAGGGGTAAGTCAAGGTTCTGACTCAAACCCCATGCTGTCTTCACACTCCTGCTCAGCCTTCGTGCCACCCTGAATTACTCACAGTGAGAAAAGCCAGATAAGGCACATATGAACAAAGATGTTTTAAAGTATGATTTTTCCAAAAACAATTTTATTATTTTCACTTATTTTTATAGTTGTCATTATAATTATGTTGTTTTTATTGAATAACTGATTTAACAGAACTATCAAAGGAAAGGGCCCAAAAAGTCCCCAGAGTGAGCAGCAGTCCTGTGTGGAGTGGCTGCATTTAACACCCAGTAACTGAGGTCCTCACAGGCTGTCAGGTAGAGCAGGACCCTGCTACACACCCCCGCCCAGGTACCTTACTAAACTGGTGGCCCTGCTTCCTTCAGAAATGCAAGAAGAAGACCACAGGAAAGGAAACCAGAAAGTGCAGCTCTTCTGTTTAAAGAGGTCATACAGATGAGTGATGATGAGACATAGATTCAGATGCCTCTGGTGTTGGGCAGCTTCTGGTCTCATGTGTGTTTAAACTGACCACAAAGGCAGGTCTGATAAGAACAGTGCCTTGAAATGACCCATGACAGTAGGTAGAGAAGAGCAATGCCAGTTTGTGTGCCAAGGACCTCTGCACAGAAGATAAATGTTGCTTTCCTGCCTGGTAGTGAGGAGCAATTAGTGAGGGACAAGTTGATTCTGGAAAACAAAATTTAAAATGATTTAGTGTTATTATTAAGAATTGCCTTGAACCATGGACACAGAATATGATGTAAAGACTGTATTGTATTTTCGGTTTGCATTTTACAGACACCCTATGGAAAAGCCTACTTTATTCTCCTTTGGGACTTTCCTTTTATTCATTCACTTATAAACATATAATGAAGGCCTAGCCTGTGCCAAGCTCTGTGCTGTGTATTAAGGATGAAAGAGTGAAATGGTTTTTCATTTCAGTGAGACAAGTAAATTCAATTTGTAAGAAATTTACTCCAATGAACTACATTCTTTGGACAGGCTATCTGAGGTTAACAAATGACCTCAGTATTTCAGTCACTTATCATGTCACCATCCTATCAACCCAAGTTCTTTTTATCTGAAGACTTCACCTTCCTCTGTGCTCTCCCTTCTGTTAGCAGAGAGGGAGAGAAAGGTGGAGAGAGAAAGGGAGGATTGCCCTTAGGAGTGGCACATGTTGCATCTGCTCACCTTTCTTTAGCCAGAATACAGTTATATGGCCACACCTAAATGCAAGAGAGGGTAGAAGACATAAAGTGGATGTATAACCAGAAATAAAAGGAGAATTTGAATATCACTGTACACTAGAAACTCTGACATAGGTTTATGTAAAAAAAACAAAGTCTAAACAGTTCCTCTACTTTAGAAGTCTGCAAGTTAACATTGACTGAGACCTTCACAGTTAGTTACAGACCAGAAAACCCTCCTTATTCCTTGTTAATAGATCCCCAGTTTTGTCTGGTAGACCCTTGTGGGGGAGATTTGCCTGCAGATCCCACCATCTACCATGGATGAGAATAAATCTACTAAGACATGATCTGCTTGGGGAGGAAAAGTGGCCAATTTTTTAAAGGAGAAGGGCCAGGAGCCTGTTCCTTGATGGGCTTTTATTGGGTTCAATTGGTACAGGAATACAGATAAAGCTCATCAATCATTGTCAGGCAGTAATGATCAAACAATAGATAACAAACAACTATGAGGGCTTATTCTGAATCAAGGTCAGTTAGCTAAAGGGCTATAAAATTTTGGGGGACAAACTCATTTTATACTTGGACCCTTATCAGAAAACTGAGGACATTCTTATAAAAGCAGGTTTCACAGGATTTTATGCATTCTTTCTTAGGCCTGATTGCCAGGGGAACCTGCCCTTTCCAGCAGAGGGCTGCACCCACCTCTGGCATTGTTTCAGGCTTAAGTCAGGCAGGGGAAGTAAGGCAGCAAAGAGATTAGGAGACTTCTCACAGACAGAATGAGGACTCAGGCTATGTCAAAGCCGAGGGGCGAGGGTCCATAGCCCCCTTTTGCTATAGCCCCCGAGTCCTTTCCTGAGGGCCCCCTTTGTGACTGTCTTAGGTTGTCCCTCCTTTGAAGAATCTTACCCACCTTTGGCTAACCAGTCATCTGCCCTGGGCCAAGCAGGGTGAAGTAAAAGTGGGCAGAGGCAGTGTCCCTGCCAGGAAGATAAGCTTTGTCTCTTTAGTGGCTTATGGTCCCAAGGTCCTTTACACAGCCTTAGCCACAGGGGATTGCAGCTTCTGAAACTAAGCAGGGCGGTACCCAACAGACCCTATCATAGGTAATAAACTATTAGTGTTCTAAATTTATCATAAAATTTTGGTTCTATTTAGGTCACACACATTCTCAGCTTTTCTTGCAGGTGGCAATAAGGTATAAATAGGTGCCTAGTGTGGCCTTCTGAGAAAGCAGCTTCTTTTTGACAAAAGTGCAGGATTAGGAAGCAAGCTTCTTATCATATCCTCTTCCCCTTGCTTTTTTCATTTGATTATCCCTATGTTGACAGGACCAACACTTGGAACATTGCAGCCATTTTGAGACAATGAGGCAGTAATATGCAAAAAAAATATGTAACCATATGTACTGGTTTGCCTAAAACAGTCTCCAGTGCATCCTGCTGTCCCAATGTAATGATTGATAATGCCCTCTTCCATACTCATAAATTTCCTAGATTAGACCACAAATTTATGGTCAGACCAGAGAAGCTTCAGGTACTGAAGCTGATCAAAAGTAAAAGAGCAATGAAATCAACACTGTGGAGTGCCTGCCCATTTCTGCACCACTTACCTCCTGATTTTGATTTTAAGTAAATAACAAATGTCTCATGTTTAAGCCCATGTTAATCCAGTTTTCTGTTACTTTTCAGCTAAAATATTTTGTTCCTGATACATTTATCTTCCACTCAGGGATTTTGGAGTACAATTAGAACTTGACCATTCCTTCAAACTAAAGCTTTTTAAAGTTCTGGAATTTTTGGATAAGTTTTCTTTTCTGTAATTCCTGAATTGGCATGACAATTACTGAGATGTTGCACAGAAGGCTTGTTTTGTGGTATTTCCAATAGGAAGCAGAAGTGGAAGTGTCAGAACTCTCACCAGAAAGCTTGTTATGAGATGTTCTGCCCAAGCTGGCAACTCCAGGTGTTTTAGAAAGTAGACACAACAGGATAAAAACACTTTCCTTTATGCATCTCATTTCCCAACTTTTTGAGTTTCAACTTTTCTCAGAGACGGTATGATTCTCATAAATTTTTAAAGGTTCAATCATCATCTTTTCCTTTATTTTGTTTTAAAGTCAAACCAAATTGTTAAGGATATGGGGACTAGAATCCTGGAGTAAAATGTAGCATATTTCTGTCCATTAAATTGGAAAAGATCTATTGGTCAGATCTGTATATATGAAAAAGAAATGCCAACTATTTGGGAGAAATTGAATTTCAGGAGAGGTAAAAATAAGTTACTAAAACCATTTAAAAGTTAAGTAACAAATTTGTAGAATTAATTCCACTATGAATGTTGTATATGTAAGCTGGTATAATGCCACACAACAGAAGCTTTCCCCATCCTCCCTCTGCCCTAAGACAACTAAACCACAGGGTGATCCCGCCATGACCTCAGCTCATTGGCACTGATTGCTGACTTATAGAAGACTTGCATATATTTGTAATAATTTGGTTAAATTTGTGGTAAGTTTCTAATAAGACCAACAGGTACTTTTGAATATTTGCCTCATAAATTTTATTTTTCAAGTAGTCTTTTCCCTCACTTAATCCCATGTTTTGCTTCTCTCAATAATCTACATCTCTTAGATTTAAACACATAAACATTCAGCCCTCTTCCCCAACACTCCTTCTCATTAGAGTTAACTTGACACAAGGTTGCTAAATTGTCATGCTAATTAATGGATGATCTTTTACTCTTATCCACTTAGATCATTAATAAGATGTTCCACCTCACCCCTACTCAGTTACCAGGATGGCTTTTCTCACATGCCAGCCCAGTCCCTACCTGCCCCTGGTTGAACCTGCCAGTGGCACTTGGTTCCTAGCTGGGCAGGCAGGGCCTGACATTACTGCCCATTTAGCAAGGCCAACACATCTCTTCCTGATCTGGCTCTTGTTTGCTTTTCTGGACTCACATGTCCCCACCCCATACCTAGTCCTGCCCCACCAGTCAGGAACTTCCTTTAGTCCACGACCTGGTGAATCCCCTCTGCTCCCTTTCTACTTTCTGGGTGTCTGTGCTTAGAATTCCTTCTGTGTGGAATATTATTCTCACCCTCTCACCTCAATAATCATGGCTTCCATTGGCCATGCTTACTTATCCTCTGGATCTCAGCTTTAGCGTCACTTTCTCTGGAAAGCCTTCTCTAAACTGGAAGTCCCTGCTAGGTGAGCCTTCTAGGCACTCCCAGACTTTCTCTAGTAGCACTTTGCTCACTCTATGGTGACTACCCCCTTACTTGTTTATATCTCCTACTAAACTGTGAGGCCTACAAGGCTATATAGTGGGCAGAGTAATACCCCCCAAGGATGTCCATAACTCTGAGTATGGGATATTACATGGCAAAGAGAAATTAAGGTTGCAGATGGAATTAAGCCTAATAACCTGTTAATTTTAAGAAAGGGAGATTCTGGATTACCTAGGTGGTATCTACATAATCACAGGAGTCCTTAAAAAAAGACAGAGGTAGAAGAAGATAGTTGGAGAGATGTGATTGTGGGAAAATGACCAGAGAGATGCAATGTTGCCAGCTTTGAAGATGAAAAAAAGGAGCCATGAGCCAAGGAATGTGGGCAGCCACTCGAAGCTGGAAAAGTCAAGGAACTGGATTCTTCCCTAAAGCCTCCAGAAGGAAATGCAGCCCAGCAAACACCATGTTTTTAGCCCAGTGAGGTCCATTTTGGACTTCTAGCCTATAGCATTGGAAGAGGGTAAATTTGTGTTCTTTTAAGCCTCTATGTATATGGTAATCTGTTATAGGAATAATAGAAAAAATAATACAGGAAAATAGTGCTGTCTCTTTGCTCATAGTTGTAGCCCAAGGTCTATAATAACCCCAGAATGTGGTGTAAGTGGCTTGATTCATTGATTGGGAAAACAGAATATCAGGCCCATGGGGGGCTCTTGAGGAGTACTCTGTCCGAGTGCATCTTACTAATTGTGATGGGCAGGCAGAACTTCCTCCATACACCCTGCCCAGCAAAGATGGTTCTCTACTGTGTACTTATTTCCCTACTCTTTCTTGCTAAAGAAGAAGAATATCTTTTTATTTGGAAGAAGTTAAGATGATCCACATACTACAACTAGTTAGAGAGAAGAAAGGTGAAAAACTGGCCCGAGAGAAAGTTTTAGCACGCTAAGGAGTACAGAGCTATGGAAATGCAAGAGAATACTGACGCACAGCACAGGGACTTTTGATAGGTGTTTTGACAGTTCGTGAACTAGATCTACTCTAATGTTCTTTGTAAGACAAACACCTAAAATGGGATTGTTTTAAAGTCACTTATGACTATTAAATTGTATTTCTTTAAAAATTCTTTCTGCCAAGGTTGAGTTATTTGGGCATTCTTCATTTGTCAGGAGTACACTTCTTTTGCCACAATAGCACAATGATATGAACAGACTTAAGTCCTTTTTGGGTATAAGTTAAGCAAACTAGGTAGATATCTTTGTCAGCTGAATAATATTTCCTTCTCCAGTTAATTGAGCTACTGGGAAGAAAACACATGAGTTCTTGGTTTCTCACATTCAACATAATGTTCAGTGACATGTCAGGATTTCTCTGGGTCCCTTCGGCATCCTCCACAAGGAGAAGACTTCAGGACGGAGCAACAGAGGATCAAAAGCCCTGGGAAGAATTTGGTTCCAATGCTGTTACATTTACACCTGTCTTACATGTTTGCTATTTTTCTCCTTTTGTGAAGTTTTAATGAAAAGAAGCTTTCCTCCCTTAACTTT
Organism: Phyllostomus hastatus; assembly: GCF_019186645.2. Lineage (NCBI taxonomy): Eukaryota > Metazoa > Chordata > Mammalia > Chiroptera > Phyllostomidae > Phyllostomus > Phyllostomus hastatus. The sequence continues at coordinate 3,931,590 of NW_025334017.1, read as the reverse complement.
TAATAAGGAGGTATTTTTATACATTCAATCTATGTATAAGCAATTTTCTTTAAAATCCAACTACAAGAAAGCCAAAAACAAACCAAGAAATCTTAAGAAAAAAAAAGTTTTCCAATATTTTAAAAGTTAAGAATGAGGAAAATAAAGCAGCCATGAATACTAAAGAGGATTCTATAGAATTTTTCCCCCTAGATTTTTAGCTTATAAGAAAAGAAAAACTAAAAACTTTGAATTGTAAGCTTGGAGAAAATTTATGTCATCCATTTCTATACATTCTCTAAATAGGACAAGAACACTGGAATAAAACAGAAGACAAAGGTTGATTTTTTGAAGACAAAATTGAGTGTCATCACTGTCACAGTGCTGACAGAACAATTATGTTTCATGTGGAAAAGACAACAGGCCCCTGGAACTACTGGCACACCCACAGTACTTCTCACCAATGACATGTAAAGATATGAATATTTAAATGGGATTTCTGAAGTTTCTTTTTCCAGAAATGTTGGGCTGGATTAATCCAATAACCCCTGAAAGCAGAGAGTTTATAATACAAATTTAAAAATTCACAGACCTTAGCTTAGTAGCTAAATCCATTTTATTTTCTCTTCCTAAGAGTTTAAACTTTCTGCGCTAAGAAGTCAGGAACAACCTAGGCTTGTGTTGTCTAATTTGCAAAGGCCTATTTTCAAAATTGCATTTACTTGTGAAAATAAAGTATCCACATGCTAAAAATAAATTAAAGCAGCAAAGAAAGGTTTCCAACAAAAAGACTCTCGAAATTATAAATACAGCTTTTGTTGTGATTCTTTAGTGCCTGACGCTATGACCAGACTGTTCTATCCCAGAGGGGGTTGAATTATTGTTTTCAATCAGCAATTGTGGCAGCAGTTTTCTTAATGTTGAGCATAGACCCTGGCATGTAATAGGCTCTCAATAAATAATTCTTGGTTGAAAACCTAAACAGGCTGGTATAAGCTTGAGTCCATGAATTTGACCTGAAGTGTATGGCATGCCTAAGGAACTGCACTAGAACCCAGAATGGACCCCAGGCTGTGTGGATCCCAGTTCAATGCTATTATTACCAAAGTCCAATTATAAATTGAATTTTTTCTTAATAATCCCACCGGAACAAAATTTTCTCATGGCAACCAGATTAAAGAACTCTCATCTCCCACTCCAAATTAAATGTTTCTGAAGGTACCTATGACTTGCCCACAAGAACCAGGTATAGAAGGTAAAGAATTAAGGATAGCTGCTTCATTAGAAGATGGGGGATGAATACTATGTGTGGTCTTGGTACCATGAATAAGCAAAGAAACAAGGAAACAAACAAATAAACACGGGACAACATTTGTCAAGACATACCAATCGCTTTAGTCACTTTTCGTCCCTTATAAAGGAGTGAATGGGAAATGGAGAGAGAAAACAAAATTGCTAAACCTTAAAATTTCCCTCACCATCCACTTCTATTCAATAGTGGGAAGTTGATGACAATTCTTGTAAAATTGTGGAGATTAGGAAGTAAAGGGCATCACAAACACTCCAAATGTTTGTTTTCATTACCCACAGGATCCGTTGGTACCTCCAATATTAAATTTCCAGGGAGAAATTCAAGTCCAAGAAATGAAGTAAATTCTCTCAAATTAGAGTGAAAACAAAATGAAGTCCATAAGTCATCTCTCCTTAATGTCTTCTCCTGCTCTGTCCCTGTCGGAGGAAAGTCACAAAGGTGCCACCTGTGAGCCGGGTATCCCCGCTGCAGCAGCTTCATCCTCAGCTTTTTTCCCTGGAAGTGGGGGCTGGGAGGCTCCTTCAGCACCTACAAAGTCGAATTTGTATTAACATGGGCTCTCCACGAATCTCAGATTCCAATGAACCAACAAATCAATGGATTATACAGAGTACCTTGGCTCTAACACCACATGCATAAAATTTGAAGCCGGCATGCCATTCTCCAATTACCTCAACAGATATATCAGATATATATCCTTGGGAGCAAATAAACATTTCAATGCAGATCCACACTGTCGTGGAGTGCAATGAGCAACAATTATGGCAGTGAAATTTTAAAGGAGAAAGGGGACAATAGCCCTGATTTTATACTTACAAGATGCCAGCTAATTTCTAAACTTGATCTCTATTGCTGTGAGAAATTTTATTTCATACCCTTTTCATTCCAAATTCTCCCAAAACATTATTCTTGCAAACTGACTCTGTTTTCAAGAAGGGATATTTTCAATACTCAGTCTTCACACAAAATTTAGGAATTGCTGTGGTGTGCTCCCAGGCACTCTGGCCAACACATCAATAGTGTGGCTAACCATAGGCTTCCTCTAGAAACTCAACTGGTACTTTCTCTTATGAGTGTTTATAACAGAATTAACAAAATTGTCCCTGCAAACTTACTGCCCACCTTTCTCCAGAGAACCATTATCTTGTCATCCTCTTTCTACCTTATCTCCAGAAAAATCACAAAATATTTAAACTACTAGTTACTCTTTCTATATTGGAATTCCATAGATCTGTCACTAAGTCAGTTTTCCCTAATTCCTGAGGAATTATTCAGTAAGTTCCTGAATCAAAGCTTATTTTGGTGTTTCTAAAACCTGTGCTACCGGAGGGTCAGGCAAAATACAATTGGTTCTCTTCAAGATGCTTCTCAAAACATTGTCTTACTCTGCTTTTTAATTATCTAGGCCTGAACAGACTCATTTTATGAAAATGGCAGTGAAATAGTTCTATTTTGCCACTATTTTCTTATAACAGAGGATGTGACTCTAATTTTTTCCAACTTCTTTCAGGTAAGCTTCACTGAATTTGTCAAAACTTACCGGCTTTCAAGTTACAGTAGTCTTCCCTTATTTGCTGTTTCACTTTCCATGGTTTTAGTTACCAGCAGTCAACCAAGATCCAAAAAATATTAACTAAAATATGTAAATAAGCAATTTATAACTTTGGAATTGCACACTTTTCTGAGTAGCATGATGAAATCTCACACCATCCCGTTCCATCTCATGCAGAATATGAATCACCCTTTGGCTCAGCATCTCCACGCTGTACCTGCCTTCTATCTGTTAACCATGTTAATAACTGTCTAGGTTATCACATCAGCTGCCACAGTACTGCATGCTTGTCTTCAAGTCACCCTTATTTTACTTACCAATGGCCCCAGAGTGAGAGAGTAGTGATACTGGCAATTTGGATATGCCACAGAAGCCATATAGTGCTTCTTTTAAGTGAAAGGGTGAGTACAGTACAATACAGTAAGATATTTTGAGAGAGGAAGACTACATTTACATAACTTTTATTACAGCATATTGTTATAACTGTTTTATTTTATTATAGTCAAGTGCTGCTCAGTGAGGGAAATATGTTCTGAGAAATTCCATCACTAGGTGATTCCACCATTGTGTGAACACCATAAAGTGCACTTGCACAAACCTAGATGGTGCAGCCTTCCACACATCTAGGCTGTGGGGCATAGCCTATTGCTCCTAGGCTACTAACCTGTACAGCATGTCAACTGCATGAAACAACACGAGATTACATCAAGCACAAGGGAAAATGATGCAATCAAAAGACTTGGTAAACAGATGTATGTTCCGAACATGGCATACTGTTTTGAGCAAACTTTTTAATATTTTTTAAGAAATAAAAAGAGCACACCAAAACAATGTTAAAAGTATAGTAAATGCACAAACCAATACCATAGTTATTTATTATCATGAACAAATATTACTGTACAAAATTGTATGTGCTATACTTTTATATGACTGGCTACACAGTGGGCTTGTTTACCCCAGCATCACCACAAACACATGAGTAATGCATTGTGCTATGAGGTTAAGAGAGCCATGAGATCACTGCACAACAAGAATGTTTAAACTCTGTTATAATCTTATGGGACCACTGTCATATATGTGAGTCATCATTATGTACTGCACAACTATATTGGCTATTACTGTTAATATCTTCCTGAACCTCATGTAAAAATTAAACTTTATCATAGGTATGTATATATAGGAAAAAGCAGTATGTTTAGTGTTCAGTGCTCCCTGGGTTATAGGCACCTACTGGTGGCATTGGAATGTATCCCCTGTGGATGAGGGGGAGCTTCAGTTCTAAACCTACTTTTGTATGTGTAAATTAGGAACCAACCAATCGACCTGCCTTTTTGCCTCCTGCCTTCCTACTTCCCTTCCTTTCCTTTTTCTTTGGAGCCAGTGATTCATATTCTTACATATGCTTGCAAATTCTGCCTTGTAGGGACCCCCATACTGAGCTTTATGACAGAAATGCATTTGGGCTTATCAAAAGTAAGCCTTTGTGAAGTAGATCTTGTGTACCTTGCAGTTGCTGAGAGGAGTAATTTCCCCAGTCATTATTCCACTTTCATTCTAACAATTGATTCAGGACTACACTTTAACTGGCCTATTCCTCCTGCCTGGCTGCCTCTTAGGGCATGCACCATTTTTTTCCTGAGGCTTTTCTTAAAGTCCTCATTCCATAACTCACCTTGATATGCTCTATCCTTACCTTTGGTGATATGTCTTGCTCCCCATGAAAAACTACTATAAGATAAATTTCTGTTAGACTCTATGAGCACAGAACATACTTGCCTCCTTCACTGCTTTATACACAGTTCTATTAGAGTACATGGCACATTGTAAGTGCCTAGTAAATATTATCTGAAAGAGTAAATGAGTAATAAAGGCATTTTGAACTTGACCTAAGGACTGAAATATTCTGTACTTATCCTCACATTCAGTCTTTTAATTCTATTCAGATTTGACATAACCTTCAAGTGTAACTGTCCTTATTTTCAAGTTTCTATCCCAGTATTGTCTTTATTTTTAAGTTTTTTACCCCAGTATTGACTTCCCATATCTGGTTTTAAGAAGGTATCTTATATCTCTCAAATAATTTCTGTCTCTAAGTTCCCACTGGTGACATTACTCTTCTGCCTGAGACTCTTCCTCTCATTGACAATTCAATACCTTTGCTCCACAGTCATCTGCCCTGATCTAGTACCCACTGAAATATTACCCACTTTCCATCTTTCTACTTGTTTAACTTGACCTTCAGTGCTACACTCTTTCCTCTAACAATTTGACTAGGGTGATCAAGACCTATTCATTGAAGAAGTAGCCATTTAAGACAGACCTAGAAGAATAAATATTTTCACACATATAGGAATTTTAACAATGTCTTATAAATCTTGCTATTATATATTTTAGCATAGCACTTCATAATAAAAAAGTGAAAGAATAAATCAGGGGGATAGTGAGTGAGTGGAGACAGAGGAAACTGTATGAAGTAAGGCAAGCAGAGTTATAATTTGGTGGTAATGCTAGGGAATTATTAGTAGTCTAGTTCACAGATGGTCTTGAATACTAGTAAAATGGGCCCAGGCTCTATTTGGTGGACAAGGGTTTTCTTTTTTTAATTGGTGTGTGATATGAGTTCTGCTTTAGAAGTTATTTATAATATGCTAGTATGTAGGAAAGGTTAGAGAGAGAAGATGGAGGTAAGAAGACCAGTTCATAAGCTACTGCAATAGTGCTAAAGAGAGGCATTGAATACATGTATTACACTGGTAGTAGTAGGGAATGGGAGAAATCTATGGTAAATGCATTTAAACAAAATAATGGTGCTTATAAATAATCTGATATACAGAACAGTATATTTGGAATAGTCAAAGATTTAGTCTATATGTTAAGTCCCAAATTAAGGAAAGAAGATTTTAATAACAGACATATAGAGGAACAAGTAATTCAAGGGACAAGTTCAGACTGCCTGTGTGTATAACACAGCTCTACCAATTATCTAACTATGTGACCTTTGGGAAAACAACGTATTTGCTCTCTGCCTTTGTTTTCTCATTGGTAAAATTAGAATAATGGTATACAGCTATGCTGTGCACATAGAACACCAACTGACACCAGCTGGCACAATAACTATCAGCCGTTTATAACTATTATTAATATTAAATTTAATGTCCTGGTGTCATATCCAAGCAGAAGTGTTTAGGAGAAGTTAAACTATGACCAGGGTTCAAAAATAGTTGTGACTAGTGGTGCGTTAAAGTTGGTATTAGGGTTGGATGTTGGCATTGACTCTGAGAGTGAGTGAGTGAGCTCAGGGAGCAGTAGGAGTACGTGGAGCAGAAGAGTCCTGGGCAGAACAGCACAGTGCACAGAAAAAGGGACAATAGTTGCACAGGTGGTGAATGTTTAGAGAGATTAATACAATGGTGATAATTACTATTAAAGATTGTAGGAAAGTGGGTAGAAATGAAGGATGGGAAAGCTGGTTTGACAGTTAGGAGTAATGTGAGGGATGTTTCAGGTGCAGGGTCGGGGACGAAATCAGCTTTCAAAGATTTGGGGACCACCTGAGTGGTGAAGATGTTGAGACAGTGAATGCAGGTCTTCCTTCAATGACTGGGGTGAGGGAGGGAGCAGGGGTAGAGAGTCTGGTGTTGATAGAGGACTTCAAGATGTTTTGGAAGGAAACTGAATCTGAAACAAGAGGAAGAGTGGTTTCTTTCTCTTCACAGCTTCTTTTTCTACTATTTCTTTAATTCATTTCAACATTTAGTATCTGCTCCAGACCAGGCACTGTTCTTAGGACTGAGTAAAACAACTATCACCTTGACCCTTTCCTGGAGATTGCCTTCACATCAGTTCAACACGACACACAGAAGTAAACCAACTGAATGTGATAAGTAACTGCTGCCTTGGTGTCAGGAACACAGGGCTTTGAGAACACAGAGCAAATTGATTCTTTGCTCTAGGTGGAACAAAGAAGAGTTAGGGTTTTCTACATAGACTCATGAGTTACTATTTCTTCTGTTGGTGTTTTTAATGCTAAGAACAATAAATCTTTTTTTCATACATGAAGGATTAGTATTTATTTGCAATCTTAATTTTACCTTTTCTTTCTTAAACTCTTCATGCCTCTAGTTATAATACATTCCAAGCTCAAATGTTGTCAGGTGGCCTTTCCACAGCCTTATCCTTGGCTGGTGAATTTGCATTAGATTTCTTATAAGTCTCTGCTATGCCCTGTCTCTGTTCCTTAAATTAGGAGTCCCTTAAAATATTTTACATTACCATTGTCTTATGTAGCTTTGTTTTTCTTAGGAGTCAGTTCCTTCCCTGAAACATTTTTATTTAGAATTCTTGTTCCCGTTAAATTTTTATGCTTTGCTCTCTTTTCTTTTTATTTTTAAATGCCCTTTCTATTTGTCTTTTTAAAATCATTGTCACATACTAAGACAAAAATTAAGATTAATTTGAAGGTTTTCTTTTTCTGCAAATAATTTTTCCTCTCACTTTCCTGTCACTGAGGATGGGTCTTTGTTAAAGAAAGAATAAAATGAATGATTTCTGGTCATTGGAAATAGCTCCATACAAAATCATAAATCATTGAGATTTTATTTATTCATTTTTCATTCATTGAGCAAATATTATGGAGATCCTTCTATGTCTAAGAATGAAGTATTTCCAGTCCCATTTTTGGAGTCAGATCCACTTCCCATGACTTCATTCTCTCCCTCCTTCATTTGGACAAAAATGATTTTGAAGAAAAACAAATATATTTATGTGACAGATGAGAAAATATGTTTATGAACTGAGAAAGTAAGCTTGGCTAAATATTAAAGAAAACAGTATTTGATGGGAAAATATATTTAAAATTAAACCTGAAGACTGGTGAATATTGATTACTTTAAAAAATCTCTATGTTGGAAAATTCTTACTCTGTTTTTGTTATGGTTATTTCTTTGTCTAGAAGTATGCAACATAATGCTTCATGCAAATTCCAATGCTGGAAGAGTAGCGCTGTAAACATAGTGGTGCTTTAGTTAGAGCCGTATCTGGAGACCCTACTCTGAGTTACTGCAAAGAAAATAGATGACACAGGAACTATATTTTCTCCTAGTGCTAATTTTTGTGTTGTTTTTCCACTCTTTTGTTTGTGTCCTATAGTAAAAAGGAAACAATAATTTGAGGAAGAAACTATCAGGTTATAAAGCTTAAATTATAAAAATACAGTGACTTTTACTATAGAAAGTAGAACACAGGCATAAGATTTCAGAGATGTAAATGGCCTACATAAATATTGGGGCTGTGAGTGGCTAACTAACATTGTTGACTCTTGACCAACACAGTTTTAAACTGCACAGGTCCAATTATATGTAGATTTTTTTCAGTATATATACAGTTGGCCTTCTGCATCTGCAGGTTCCACATCCATAGATTCAAACAACTATGGATGGAAAAGAGTTGGGAATCTATACACATGAAGGGACTGACTGTATGTATTGCTCTACACCCTTTTATGTACTGGACATGAGCATTCTTTTTTTATTATTATTAAAGAATTTATTTATTTATTTTTAGAGAGGGAATGGAGGGAGAGAGAGAGAGAGAGAAATATCAATGTGCGGTTGCTGGGGGTCATGGCCTGCAACCTAGACATGTGCCCTGACTGGGAATCGAACCTGCGAAGCCTGGTTCGCAGCTCGTGCTCAATCCACCGAACTATGCCAGCCAGGGCAGGACATGAGCATTCTTGATTTTGGTATCCATTGAGGTTCCTGTAGTGATTCCCTTGTTGATATAGAGGGACAATTGCAAGTGAGTTTTGGGGGAGTCAAAAGTTATACATAGATTTTGAAATGTGAGGGGACTCAATGCCCCAACTCCTATATTGTTCAAGGATCAACTGTATTATGCTGTTTCATCTGGATTAAAACACTGAAGAGAAACTATTCTTTAATTTTATTTTTAAGTATATTTTATTGATTTAGGCTATTACAGTTTTCCCAATTTTAGTTCCCCCCAACCCTCCAGTATTCCCCCCTTAGTTCATGTCTATGGGTTGTACATATAAATTCTTTGACTTCTCTGTTTCCCATTCCATTCTTAACCTCTCTCTGTCTATTTTATGCCTACCAGTTATGCTTTAACTTTATTTTTTTGTTTATACTATTACAGATGTCCCCATTTTTCTCTCCTTGAAGAGCAAAGCAACTACTGAGATAGACAGAATAGTATTCAAAGCCAGGTTTTGATAGGTAATAGCTGTGAAATCTTAGAAAGGTCATTTGAGCTCAGAGCCTCATTTTCTCCATCTATAAAATTAGGATGATGATGCATAGCTTTCTTTCATAAATGTATCAAATGTAAACATGGCACCCAATGTGTCACCTATAGGATTCAAGGCTGCATTTATCTCTTTTGTGTGGAGATTAACTCTATCCAATAGTAATGCATTTAATATTCCCTCTATTTTGGAAATAGGTATAGAACACCTACAATGTGCTTCTGGAATATGCTCTGGTGGACATGTTTTAATGATATAAATGTGTCACTACTTTGTGTGTGTTATTAGAAACTTAATGAACAGACAGAAGTCAGATTAATTGTTTCTATACTGCGGTGCCAGCAAACGGGGAAAAAGAAGAATGGACTTTCTTCCCTGAAATTCTTTTCAAAACAGGATACTGATTTGTTTTACTGAGATAATTTTACTCAGTCCACTCAATCTTAACTAGATAAATCAGACCCACTCTTGCTTCAGTTACCTAGATAATTGCAATTAAGCCTCAATTTTATAACCTACCCTTTCTGCAAGGACTATTGCTGCTATCTGATTTCATTTTCTCAATGAAAACAAGAAACTATGTGTAATCTAACCTAGAAACAAAGAGTAATGTTCACACATGGCTCACGAGGCTCCCCTGTGAGAGGTCTGGCACACTTCTGGTAGTGCTGTCCCACTACAGTTTGAGTGCAGCCGAGGGCCACTCTTTAACAATGTTCATTTTAATTGGGCACAATTTAAATCCTGCAGTAATTAGATCAAGGCAACTCCAGACTTGACTTGCTGTGGGCTCCATAAGTTAGTAGGAAACCTGCCAAAATTTCTGGCTGGCAAAGTGTAAAGGGTCTAAAGCTTCCCAGACCAATGTTTTTCAAAGTAGGGATTTTTTTCTTTATAATTTTATTGGTCTTTGGGCACCTTTTAAGGTATCATTTTCTGGTCACTTATAATAAAAATACTTCATGTTGGATAAAGAAAATAAATTTAATTGGGAAAGAAAAGATTGCACAAGTGCTTCCCTGCATAAGCCCCCAAAGATCGTAATGAGTGGATTTAACACTTACTACCTCAGTGGTACTTTGATAGAACAATAAGGTAGACATTATTCAAAAACTGAAATAGCCCATAAATTAAGCTTTATCCATGTGAAATAGTAATAAGGCAGGTGTGTTTGTGTAATGGAGGTGACAAGTGCTTTGGGAACAACCTGGGAAAGAATGAGGAGGGAGAAAGTTTGGAAGAGACTTTCTGTAGGTACAGGCTTCAGAAGCTAGTTTAGAATTAGGAACAGAGGGAGAAAAATAGGGGGTGGGTCAAGATAGAGATACAGGAGGCTCATACTTCCTGAACTTCCTTCCTCATATAGATACGTTGAATTAAGCTACATGCAAAGCAATTCCCTCTGAAAGAAGTCCAGAAACCAGCTGAATGACTTCTACTCTTCACACCAGTGAGAAAATACCCACAATGAAATGGGTAGGAAAGGCTGAGGCACACTCCTGCCATGACTCCCACCCCCAGCACACTGACATGCAATTGTCAGGAAATCCCCAACTCCCAGCTCCAGAGAACCACTGGACTCTAGCAAACAAAGGAGCAGTTCTTAATAGGTGCACATGTGAGCACTCATCACAGCTATCTCCCTTCCCAGGGCCATGCAGAGGGAGCTGCAAAAATGCACATCTCCCACTCTTTCTCTGGAAAGAGTTTGACTGTATACTTTACAAGCTGTTGCCCAAGGGTCCAGTTTCTAATTGGCATGCTCAAGGGCTAGCTGCAGTTCTCCCTAGGCCCAAAAGGGCCAGTGAGCACTTTTCTCACCTGTCCCTCTGCTTGCTTAAACAATAAAAACAAGTTGCCAGTATGTCCCTGGAAGGAGTTTATCACACATCTAGTACCCCAACTTTTACAGCTGCCACCCAAGAAGGGGTGAGACCCCAAATCACTTAGATCTGGTAGCCATTGAGGCTTGCATTCACCAGTCTAATGGGACAAGAGCAAACAAAGAAGCAATTTTTTAACAGGCACAGGAACACTTCTCCATGGCTCTACACCTGGGCTCAGTGCATAGGGAATGAACAAAAATGTCCACCTCCCAGTCTTTCCCGAAGAACTTAACGATATACTTTCCCAGATGTTGCCTAAGGGTCTGGCTTTTAATCAGTCTGCTTCCAGGTGATAATTGCAATCTTCCCTTTGGGATATAGATGGCTTTTTGTACTAAGAACAAAGATGGTGGTGTAGACAATCATAAATGTCTTGAGATACAGCTAGGAGTTTGGGCTACACTGATTGTGAGTTTCATAAGACCAATAAACACTGGGAGGGGTGGCTATTTATTTTTATCTAATGTGCAGAAATCAATAGCGAGAGTCAAAGAAGAAGAAGAAGGAAGAGGAGAAGGAGGAGGAGGAGAAATAAGGGAAAATGTCCCAATCAAAATAAAAAAGTTAAATCTCTAGAAACTGACCTTAATGAAATGGAGATGATTTACCCAAACAGAGGTCGAAATAGCAGTCATATAAATGCTCACCATGGTCAGAAAAATGATGTAACAAATTATGTATTTCAGCAAGGTATTAAAAAGCACCAAATAGAAATCACAGAGCTGAAGAATACAACAATTGAACTAAAAAATTCAATTGAGGTATTCAAAAGCAGAGTAGATCAGATCAAACAAGGATCAGAAAACTCAAAGACAGGGCATTGAAATTCTTCTAGTTGGAGGAGCAAAAAGAAAAAATAATAAAAAATAGTACATATAGCATAAAAGACTTATAGAATAGCATTAAGTGAACCAATATATGCACTATAGAAAGCCCAGAACCAGAATAGAGAGAGAGAAAAAAAAGAAAGCTCATTCAAATAAATAATGGCTGAAAAATTTCTTAAAAAGCAAAAAGAAGCAGATATCTGATCCAGGAAGCACAGAGGGTACCAAATAAGATGACTCTAAAGAAACCCACATAGAGACATATTATAATTAAATTGTTCAAAGTTAAAGAAAAAGAGAGAATCTTAAGAGCAGAAGAGAAAAACAACTTGTTATATTCAAGGAAATCCCCATAAAACTACCAGCAGAGTTTTGAGTAAAATCTTTCCAGGCTGAAAGGAAGTACATGATACATTGAAAGTCCTGAAAAAAAATCTCCCTGCCAATCATTAATATTCTATCCAGCAATGTTGTCCTTCAGAATTGAAAGAGACATCAAGAATTTTCCAAATAAACAAAAACTAAAGGCATCATTACTCCTTGACAGGGCATAATATTTTAAATTCAGAATACTCTAATATTGTAATGGTGGCAGGTAAGTCACTTATAATTCTAGTATAATGGTTAAATAAATGTATCAGAAATAACTATAGCTAAATAATTTGTTAATGGATACAGAAAAAGAGGTTATTGTAAATATGGTGGTATAATAGTATAGAACTTTTTATTCACTTGAAGTGAAGTTGTTATTTGCTTAAAATAGACTCTTATAAGATTTTTATGAGAACCTCATGAAAAGCACAAAGCATAAACAAACCTATTGTCCTTATAACAGAGACACAAATGATAAAACAAGAGGAATCAAAGCATATCACTACAGAAAATCATCAAGTCATCAAGAAAGAGAGAAGGAGGGAAAGAAAGGAAAAAAGAAACTACAAACCATCAGAAGACAATTAACAAAATGACAATGTTAGATCTATACACATCAATAATTACTTTATATATAAAGGGGCTTAATTTTCTAATCATACATAGTGTGGCTGAATGGATCAAAATACAAGACCAAATTGTATGCTGCCTGAAAGAGTCTCACTTCAACTTTAAGGACCTACACAGGCTGAAAGTGAAGGGACAGAAAAAGATATCCCATGCAAATGGAAACTAACGGAAAGCAATTATAGCTCTACCTATATCAGAGAAAGTAGACTTTAAGCCAAAAACTGTAATGGACACTAAGAAGGGCATAAGAAAATGACAAAAGGGTCTCTGAATCAAGAGACTATAAGTATGGTAACTATTTAGGCACCCAACATTAGAACATTAAATATATAAATTAAATATTAACAGACCTGAAGAAAAAATAGATACTAATGAAATAGTAGTAGGGACTTCAATATTCCACTTTCTACAATGAATAGATCATCCAGACAGAAAAATCAATAAGGGAAGTTTGAGCTTAAACCACACATTGGGCCAGATGGGCTTAACAGACATAACAGAACATTTCATCCAACAGCCCCAGAATATATAATCTTAAACATGCATAGAACTTTCTCCAGTATAGACCATCTGTTAGGCCACAGACAACTCTCAAAAAATTTAAGAAATCTGAAATTATATCAATCATCTTTTCTGACCACAATGGTATCAATTCAGAAGATGGTTACAAGAAGAAAACTAAAAAATCACAAATATGTGGAATTTAAACAACTCCTGAACAACTGGTGGGTCCAAAAAGAAATCAAAAGGAAAATTTAAATATATCATGAGACAAATGAAACTGGTAATACAACATATCAAACCTTGGAACAGAAGTAGTTATTTTTTGTTTTGTTTTCTTTTTGTTTCTGTTTTGTTTTTTATTTTTTTGACTATGTTATTATAGTTGTCCCATTTCCCCTGCCCCATCCACGTTATTCCCCTCTGCCCTACACCCCACCTCTCACCAGCATTCGCCCACCTTAGTTCATGTCCATGGGTTGTACATATAAGTTCTTTGGCTTCTCCATTTCCTATACTATTCTTAAACTCAACCTGTCTATTTTGTGCCTACCGTTTATGCTTCTCATTCCCTGTAACTTTTCCCCGTTCTCCCTCTGCCCCCTCCCCACTGATAACTGTCCATGTGATCTCCATTTCTGTGATTCTGTTCCTGTTCTAGTTGTTTGCTTAGTTCATTTTTGTTTTTGTTTTTTTTTTATGTTCAGTTGTTGATAATTGTGAGTTTGTTGTCATTTTACTGTTCATATTTTTTATCTTCTTTTTCTTTGATAAGTCTCTTTAACATTTCATTTAATAAGGGCTTGGTGATGGTGAACTCCTTTAACTTGACCTTATCTGAGAAGCACTTTATCTGCCCTTCCATTCTAAATGAAAGCTTTGCTGGATAGGGTAATCTTGGATGTAGGTCTTTGCCTTTCATGACTTTGAATACTTCCTTCCAGCCCCTTCTTGTCTGTAAAGTTTCTCTTGAGAAATCAGCTGATAGTCTAATAAGAACTCTTTTATATGTAACTGTCTCCTTTTCTCTTTCTGCTTTTAAGATTCTCTCCTTATCTTTAAACTTGGGTAATGTAATTATGGTGTGCCTTTTTGTTTGCTTCCTTGGGTCCAGGTTCTTCGGGGCTCTTTGAGCTTCCTAGACTTCCTGGAAGTCTATTCCCTTTGCTAGATTGGGGAAAATTCTCCTTCATTAATTTTTTAAATAAGTTTTCAATTTCTTGCTCTTCCTCTTCTCCTTCTGGCACTCCTATGATTCAGATACTGAACATTTAAAGTTGTCCCAGAGGTTTCTAAGACTTTCCTTGCTTTTTTGAATTCTCGTTTCTTCATTCTGTTCTGGTTGCATGTTGATTTCTTCCTTCTGCTCCAAATCATTGATTCGAGTCCCAGTTTCCTTTCTTTCACTGCTGGTTCCCTATATATTTTTCTTCATTTCACTTTGCATAGCCTTCACTTTTTTCTCTATTTTGAGACTATACTCAACCATTTCTGTGAGTACCCTGATTGCCAGTGTTTTTGAAATCTGAAGCTGGTAGGTTGGCTATCTCTTCATTGCTTAACTCTGTGTTTGGAAGTTTCATCTGTTCTTTCATTTTGCCTATATTTTTTTTGTCTTGGTGTACCTGTTATATTGTAAGGGTCAGAGCCTTAGGTATTTGCCAGGGCAGGGAAACCTACACCATGCTGTATATTGGGGAGGGGTCCAAGAGGGAACAATACCACTTGCTTAGCTCTCAGCCAGCTTTCATTCACTTCCCCCATTACCCACAAGCAAATTGGGCCCTTCTGGTGCTGATTCCCAAGTGGATGGGTTTGTGTACCTTCTAGGACCCTGTGGGTCTCTCCAACAAACTCTTCTGTGAGACCAGGAGTTTCTCCTGCAGCTACAACTTTGACAGGTTTTTACAGCCAGAGGATTTGAAGCTTTATTTCCCAGCCATGGATCTCTGGGTTAGGCTCTCTGTCTCACTTCCTGATTGTTCCTCCTAGTTTATCCACAGTGCAAATGCAGTACCGTGCTGTCCACCAGCTACCACCTTGCCATGATACCTCTCTGCCCTGGCTGCCCATCTCCACCCCTCCTACCAGTCTGGATGAATGTTTCTTCTTTAACTTCTTGGCTGTCAGACTTCCATACAGTTAGATTTTCTGGCATTTCTGCTTATTTTTTTGTTTTTAAATTTGTTGTTGTTCTTCTTTTGATTGTGAGAGGAGGCAAAGTGTATCTACCTATGCTTCCGTCTTGGTTGGAAGTTAGGATAGAAGGGTTAATTGACTCAATGGTGGGAATTCTTTCACATTGCATATGTATATGTAATCAACACATTTATACACTTTAAATATATTAAATTTATGTCTTTCAATTAATCTCAATAAAGCTGAAAAAAGCAAAGTACTGATTAAGGGTTAGAAGATGGGAGAAAAAGAAAAAAGTGATAACAAAGGTAATATTCCCATTTGCATAGTGTGCTATTAAAACGTACCATTTATAGTTGTTGAAACAATCAATAAAAATATATTCTTTGAAGCTACAAAGATCATCTCAAAGATTTAAAAGTAGTGCACAAAAATATATATTGGTAAGGAAGCTAAATCTAAAGTGATTTTTTATTTTAATCCCCACCTGAGGATAAGTTTATTAACTTTATTTTCTTAATATATTTTATTGATTATGCTATTACAGTTGTCCCATTTTCCCCCCTTCACTCCCCTCCACCCTGTACACCCTCTCCCACCCATATCCCTCCCTTTAGTCATGTCCATGTGTCATACTTATAAGTTCTTTAGCTTCTACATTTCCCATACTATTTTTACTCTCCCCCTATCTATTTTCAACCTACAATCTATGCTACTTATTCTCTGTACCTTTTCCCCCTCTCTCCTTCTCCCACTCCCCTGTTGCTAATCCTCCATGTGATCTCCATTTCTGTAGTTCTGGTCCTGTTCTAGTTGTTTGCTTAGTTTCTTTTGGTTTTGCTTTAGGTGTAGTTGTTAATAATTGTGACTTTGCTGTCCTTCTGTTATACATGTTTTTTCTTTATCTTCTTTTCTTAGATAAGTCCCTTTAATATTTCATAAAATAAGGGCTTGGTGATGGTGAACTCCTTTAACTTGACCTTATCTGAGAAGCACTTTATCTGCCCTTCCATTCTAAATGAAAGCTTTGCTGGATAGAGTAATTTGGGATATAGGTCCTTGTCTTTCATGACTTGGAATATTTCTTTCCAGCCCCTTTCTTGCCTGCAGGGTCTCTTTTGAGAAATCAGCTGACAGTCTGATGGGAACTCCTTTGTAGGTGACTGTCCCCTTATCTCTTGCTGCTTCTAGGATTCTCTCCTTCATTTTTACCTTGACTAATGTAATTATGATGTGCCTTGGTGTGTTTCTTCTTGGGTCCAACTTCTTTGGGGCTCTCTGTGCTTCCTGGATTTCCTGGAAGTCTATTTCCTTTGCCAGAATGGGGAAGTTCTCCTTTATTATTTGTTCAAATACTTTCAATCTGTTGCTCTACCTCTTCCCCTTCTGGTACCCCTATAATTCGGATGTTGGAACGTTTAAAGATGTCCTGGAGGTTCCTAAGCTTCTCCTAGTTTTTTTGAATTCTTATTTCTTCTTTCTTTCCTGTTTGGTTGTTTTTTTCTTCCTTCTGGTCCACTCCATTGTTTTGAGTCCCAGTTTCCTTCCCTTCACTATTGGTTCTCCATGCATCTTCCTTCATCTCTTTTATGGTAACCTGAATTTTTTCATCTAATTTGCGCCCAAAATCAACCAATTCCGTGAGCTTCCTGATCACCAGTGTTTTGAACTGTGCATCTGATAGATTGGCTATCTCTTGGTTGCTCAAAAGGATGAGTCCTGGGGGATTGATCTGTTCTTCTGTTGGAGACATGTCTCTCTCTCTCTCTCTCTCTCTCTCTCTCTCTTTTTTGGTCTGGTTGTTTCTGTTATGGTGAGGGGCAGAACCTTAGGTGTTCACCGGGGCTGGGCACCCCAGTTGCTAGATTGTGATGTTGTATGTGGGGGCGGGGGTGGGGGTGGGAGAGAACAATGGCAGTAGCTCCATTCTCCTGGGCCCTCAGTCCCTTCCCTGGGATCCTGGGTTGTGCGCTCTGCCCTGGTTCACAATCGCTGCCTCACTGGGTCTGCCAGCTGCCGCTTGTGTACTCAGGGTCCACCCGCTGCGATCTTGTGCACCCCAGATGCCTTATGCGCTCTCAGTTGCCTTATGTGTCCAGTTCTCCCTGTTCTCCGGGCGCTGCGACCCGAGCCTGGCTGCTCCTCTCCTCCCCTCCTTCCAGTCTGGATGAACGGGTCTACTTCAACTTCTTATCTGTCTGATTTCCATTCAGATAAATTCTCTATCAGTTCTAGGTGTTATTTTGCCTCTAAATTGTTGTTGTTCTAATCTTGGTTGTGTGTGGAGGTACGGTGTGTCCACCTATGCCTCCATCTTGCTGGAAGTATAAGTTTATTAACTTTAGAGAGAGAGGAAGAGGGAGAGAAAGAGAGAGAGAGACATCAATGTGAGAAAGAAACAGTCTGTTGGTCATCTTCCTTAAGCACCCTGACTGTGGATCACATTCTCAACTCATGTATGTATGATCAGGAATGAAGTCCATAATCTTTGAGTATACAGGGAAATATTCCAATCAACTGAGCCACATGGCCAGGGTTCCAAAAAAATGTGACTTTAAAAAAAATTTTATTTATTTATTTTTAGAGAGGGGGAAGGGAAGGAGAAAGAGAGAAAAATGTCAAAGTGTGATTGCCTCTTACACACCTCCTACTAGGGTCCTGGCCAGCAACCCAGGCATGTGCCCTGACTGGGAATCAAACTGGTAACCCTGTGGTTCACAGGCCCATACTCAATCCAGTGAGCTACACCAGCCAGGGCCTTACAATGTGATTTTTAAATCATATTTCTTTTCTATTCTATTCTATTCTATTCTATTCTATTCTATTCTACTCTTTTCCATTCTATTCTATTCATTATTATATTATATTATATTATGTTATATATTATGCTTACATATCCTTTTGGAAATAAATTTTACTAATCTTTTTAAAAAATAATAAAGGAATAGAAGGGAGAGCATGAAAGGATAGGACAGGGTAAGATCAAATATTTCACAGCCCTCAGAAAATCCTTGTAGATGGGAAGGAGATGCTATGCTCAGTTTACTTTTTAAAATCCTTGACTTTTAGTCATTCACTTATACTGACCATATACTTAAAAGTTTTGTTAAATTGGGTTTTAAGTAATGACATATATAATGTCTAAGTTTAGAAAGACTATGTCACTTAGATGAGGCTGGTAATGGTGAAAGCATTCTTACAGGCACTCTGTTGGCTGAAAGAGGTGAGGCTTCCAGCATATGGCAGGGAAAGCTAAGGGAAACTGAGCCCAAGGAAGCCTGTCAGCCCTGCTGGCTGACTACTGCCACCTCCACGGTGTGTGATGAGGTCAACACAAAATGGGAACAATAAACTAATTGGTATGATGAAGTGACTGGGAACATTTCCTCTTGAGTCTAATTATTCTTGCCACATTGTCTTGACATTTCTATCTTCATTTATGTCAGGGACACCTTAATTCATATTCTAACAAGGTTATCCCATAATTTTCAGATGTGTGTCAGTCACCAGGAAGAGAAATCTTGCTGCCACTCGTCTCCTCTGGGTATCTGCTACCTGCCTATATCTTTAAAAGACCTGCTACTATTTCCCTGGTTTAGAGTGTATATCTTTCTGGTGACCATTCATAAACTGAAACTGATCCTGAACTATTCTAATTTGAGTCAAACTTCTAGTTTAGAAACTGATTAACTACTTACATTGCTCTTAGTGAAGAGTAATGTAACAGATGTCTTTGTCAGAATAGGCACAGGTAAGAATATAGGTACTTTCTTGGGAGCTATATTAGGTAATTTGGGTGTCTGACTTCTCAGCGAACCAGTCATCAAGCTTTCCTTTTTGGTGGTGTGTTGCTTTAATGTATTTGCCAAAGTTGTGAGATTCTTCGTGGGTGTTAATTAATTCTTCAGTTCTTCCCTAAATTACTCACACAAAGTGATATTGGTTAATAGTTTTTTTCTGCTAATTTTTGTTGTTTAATGAACCATCACTTTGAATCAAAGGCTATCTGAGGTGTGTAAGTATTATTAACAAGTATGGGCAAAGTGTTAGCTCTCTGAGTTAAAGATCTGTATAGAGTAACATGTGTTATCCTGTGTGTATCTGCATTGACCCTTAATTCTTTCTTTTAAAATTTTTAATCCACTGTGAAAACAGTGATCCAAGTGGTCACTATCAAAATGTTAAAAGTTTTTTTTATGAGGAAAAACAATTCGATTAAAAAAATCATCTCAGGATAAAGTTAATCAAAACCTTACATATGCAAAGCAAAACTATCTGTTTCATCACCAGGAAATGATAATATTGAACTCCTTCAAAAACTAATTGCTTTGATTTATTCTTTTGTGTTTTTATAGGCATTACTAACAATGACTTATGTTTATAGTTGATTTTAAATATCACTGTTTTATGAAAATTATAAAACAGTATGCAAAAAGTATGTTCAAGGATATTAATAGCAGTATTTTATAATAATAAAAGAATAGAAATATCCTCAAGTTCCAACAACAAGAGACTAATTAAATTTTAAAAGCATCTTTATGACAGAATACCTGATAGTTGTAAAGAGGGGGGTGTGGTTGGATATTTATTGACAACATATATAAATATACTATTGAGTGGATATGTGCTCATATGTCAAAAATAAGATATAAAGCCTGATGTAGATAAATTGAACTTATGGTGGCATGTATATATGGGTGTGTGTTTTTATAAAGACTGGGCCTTTGGCCCTGACCCATGTGGCTCAGTTGGTTGGGCATCTTCCTGCAAAGTGAAAGGTTGCCAGCTCCATTCCTGGTCAGGGCAGACACCTGGATTGCAAGTTCGGCACCTGGTCAGGCACAAGTGAGTGTGAGAGGCAACCAACCTGTTGATGTTTTTCTCATCGATGTGTCTTTCTCTTTCTCCCACCCTGCCCTTCTCTCTAAAAATAAACAAATAAAATCTTCAAACAAACAAACAAACAAAAAACTGGGCTGGTGAGTAGAGGACAGAACAGTGTTGGTGGGGAAGCAGAGGTGAAACATTCCATCCAGAATGCTCCAAAAACAATTCCATCACCCAGGACAGCAGAATGTTAAGCCGCAAAACAGCAAGGCTTGTTCCAACTCATTTTGTTTCTTTGGCTTCGGAATTAAGCCGTGTGAGTGGGCTCCTTTTGAGATGTGTCATGGAATAGTACCTGCTGGGCTTTCTCCAGTACCAGTTACAGGATAAAAATGACAAGTCTGTCTTCATAAGAAGTATTTTCTCAAAAAAATGTAAAACTTTCTTTTCACTTAGGTACTCTCACCAACACAATTATATCTCTTAACTCACAGTTACTGACTCTAATTAAGAAAGTTACTTTCGAACTTTAAATATGTTCACATGTATCTGTTGGGAGATAATTCTCAATGGGTCTTTTTTGTTTCTTCATATCTTCTAAGGAGAAATACTGTATTTGTGCAAACTATCTTCAATTGTTTATACAGAGAACAGCCTTGGAATGTACAGATTGAGTCTCCTTCTAGGCAGAGGGTAGGTTTCTATACCATCTATTATAAGAAAGATAAAGTTTTCCCCCAGGACAAAGTTGACATAGGCTTATTGCCCATTATAAAAGATTTGGGTTTTCTAAGCTTAAAATTCTTCTTCCATAATGTACCCCACTGCATGTGCTAGCCTTTTTCATGTATGGGAAATTGCTGATACTTTGTCTACTGCTATTACTGGGAGTAAAATTTTTTTTGGTCTCTGAGGAGGGGCTTTCATGTCATCTGCAAACATTCATGAAACTGGCAGGCTAAATTGTTAGCTGGAAAATAGGGTAAAACTTCCAACTTTTCACAAGTATTGACTAAACTTTGTCATAACTCAAAGTTATCTAAGTTACAAGTGCCTTCATTAAACATTTAATCACATACTTTTATAGAAATAAGAAGAGACTATTTAATGTCAAACTCCAAACTTGGGTTTATTGATTTCTAACATTTCTTCTTAAAATAAGTAATTTTGATTATATAAATCATAAACTGATTTAAGAAACTTATTGTAGCATAAAATAACTTTAAAAACATATTACAAAGTAATTGTCTTTTAAAAGTTATTTCAATTGCAATGACTGATAATTACCAGAACATTCTCTGACAAATCAATAGAAACAGAGACTCTGTATTGATTGATTTACTAAAGTTCATATTACCAGTAAATGGAAAGTAATTTAAACAGAACAGAGAAGAGAAATGGGTCAATATCAGTGGTCAAGTTAGAGTGCATTCTATAAGCAATGAAAATAACTTTGGTTTCTTTTCAGTAAATAATCAATTGTCAGAAACAGTATTCCTAAAGGAATATTTCAGTCATGAATGGGCTTTGGTTAATAATTTCATTTTCTTTCTAACTGTGATATTACTTTGAGAAATCATTTTCCTTATGATCTTACCTAATCCAGAGTAACACCTCAGTCAACCAATTGCTTATGGTTGTACCACATGCCTGGTTTGTGTAGAAGCTTGCTCCATCTCCATTCAGTTGCTCTACACCGCAGTTTTATTACAAAAGAAAAATGCTTTAAAAGCAGTACAGGGGACTCAGGTGTGGGAAAAAGGAATTGTGGAAGCAGAAACATTTGAGAAGTCTTTCTGAAAAAAGGTAAGACTTTTTCTTAGGCAGGGGTCTAGGTAAGATTTCAACATGCAGGCTGTGGAAAAAAACCTATCAGAGAGAATGAAGGCACAGACAAAGATGTGAATGCTGAGACAGTGCAAAACTTATCAGACATAATGAGAAACATGTGATAGATGGAGTGTGTAGGGCATTAGTGGTTTTTCAGCTTGAATGATGATTAGTAAAGTTCAGGGATAGAAATGAGTCCTTGGTGGAATGTTTGCATTGAGAAGATATTTGAAGCTAAAAGAGTGAAAAAGATCACCAAGGGAGAGTATGTAGAGAGATAAATGCGCTCATAGTTTAACTTGGAAGATAGACCAAAAAGGAACCCATGCAGAAGACTGGGAAAACCCATCCGCACAAGCAGGTAACTTACCCACTTGCACAAAGTAGTCCCGGGAGGGTGTAATTCAGCCTGTCTCAAAAACACTGTGTGAGCTCAGCCAAAACACATATTGAACCTCAGTTTTATCATCTGCCCATTGAAGACTGGATCCCTGAGCCCCGGCCAGTGTGGCTCAGTTGGTTGGAGTGTTGTCCTGTAGCCAAAGGGTTGTAGGTTCTATTCCCAGGGCACATACCTAGGTTGCAAGTTTGATCCTTGTTCTGGATGTGGGCACATGTGACCTACAGTCTGGGAGTGTATGAGAGGCAACCAATCAATACTTCTCTCTCACAGTGACATTTCTCTCTCTCTTCCTTCCTCTCTCCCTTCTTCTATCTCCAAAAGCAATGAAAAAAAAATCCTCATATGAAGACATTAAAAAAAAATAAAACAGAATGAATCCCTGAGAACACCATGGTCCCTCCCATCTCTGAATCTCTAATTTTGTCTTCCCATTAGTATGAGTAGATCACTGAATGGACATTTACCAGGGAGTTGCTGGAGTGGAGATGGTCAGCATCACAAACCATGTGCTCTTGTGATCTCATGTTGACATGGAGGCACAGTCTCAGGTACACCCAACAATTAAGTGTTGGTAGTATTAAAAATCTGTGACCTTAGTGATAGAGTGAAAATATCAAGAAACAATCCATAGTCATAGACTCTTTTTATTTTGCAAGATGTTTAAAGTTCATTTACATTTCAGTGTCAGATCATCTCCTAGAAGGTGTATTAAGAGCACTAGCTCCATTGACATTTGCACTAATAAAGTCAACAGGAAAAATGAAGGTTGGGTACATGTCATCACTTAGTGTAATATGAAAAATCTTTGCATCCCTCCAAATCTATTAGTTCATATGTTCTAGAGTTAAGGAAATAATAGGGCAAAGAATTTCAATTTTGCTTCAATAGATGAAACATTTGCTGGGATGAGTTTAAAAGTTCAGAGCCTGCATCTGTGTGCCAGGCAGGATCTCTCACATTATAAAACAATTTATGCTAAACTCTACTATTTCTGAAAGTAAAGCAAACTTAAAATCCAACAATGGAGATATCTTAATTAAGGAGGAAGTATAGAACAGTTAAAGTTGTTTTCCAAGATGATCTGATATTTTTAACCAAATAATTTTTTAAAACTTACTCTCCTTGTTAAGGCCTAGGTTTATATACTTATTAATCATCTATGTGATATTTTATATCTTAAAAACTGTCATAACTGATAGGAAGGATTTGCCCTCTAAGCAAATTTATTTGGGGGAGGAAATACCTGCATTGAGTATTGGCTATGAGCCAGGCACTGCGGTAGAGGCTTCATCAGTTTTATCTGATTTAGTCCTCACAACAGCCTTGTAAAGAAACCATTGCTTTTCCCAATAAGGAAATTCAATATAAAATTTTTATTATACTTATATTAGCATGTTACTCAGCAGTAAAATTTGAATATCTTCCTCTTTGACTCACAGGGAATCATTTTTTTTCAGGGAGCAGAATCTGAGCACTGAGTAAGTAAGGCGCACATGACTTCTTGGTCAAGAAGAAGAGCTCCTGTCTTTGCAATAGTCAGGAACAGGATAGTAGATGGGGCACTGGGCATGGGGGTTAGGGAACTTGGTTCCTACTTTCATTTCTGTCAGGTCAGCCTCACTGGGGATCCTCATGCTCCTCCTAAATGAGGGGCCACAGCCCTTCCTAAGACTGCATTCTGTGAGTTTTATTTTTTCCCTTCGTATCTAAATTTACTTGGCAACCTCAAATGGCATTTTCCCCCACAGTGATGATAATTATTAGATGACAACAGATTTTTTCTTTCTTTTTCTTGTTAACTAAGGATGTTTAAGCTTGAACTAGTGGACTGAATGCATAGATAATAAGTTCAAGATCTGGGCTCATTTTTAGTTCATTAACCTGATTACATCAAAATTGTTAATCAGATACCACAGTTCTAAAGTTAGACATATATGAGAGTCAAGTTCAACTTTCTCAATATCTTCTGTGCTGGTTACTTGCTTAAAAAACAGAAGTATGCATCTCATTACTTGAGTCTGCAAGGCTCCATCACACTTTATTTTTTTTAATCCATAACAACTACTGAATTTGCATGCCTTCAGATTTCTTGGATGCCACAGTTGAGTCTCTTTCCAATTTCTGTGGAGATTAGTGAAATAAGAATTGCAAATGTGTAAAATCCAACCAGTTTAAATTAGGAATAATGAAGCCTGCCTTCTCTAGGGTAGAATTAAGAAACTTTGGTAGCCAATCTTGAACAAAGTTTTTTAAGAGGTAGTTCTAGACCGGACATAACTAATCAAAGGCAGGAATTATTACTTTTCCAAACTTATTTGGAATAGCACCACTACTGATGGCTCAAATAGTTTCATGATTAGAATTCAAAGCAACTGAGTTCTGAAGAGAATAGCCATATAGTGAACCAGAGTGGAGACACCAGAATCTGGTCTCTGACTGAGATGCCTCAACAATCATGCCAACAGGGGTGAATTTCTTGCCTAATAAATCTTGTCAAGGAGTTTCTTATATCAGCTTATGAATTTATGTTGACTCACCCAGTATCTTTGAGAAATCTCCCTTCAAATTCTTTGCAATAGTTAGTAATCTACTCATATATTTCTTCTGCTCATAAATCCCTCTCATTCTTTCCCTACCTCTCTAGTAACTGACATCTTTTCCAATGCCGAGTTGGCTTGCATTCATCCATCTCCCATTTGTCTGAAAAGGAAAACTCTGGACTGTAGAGCATATATTTTTGTTCAGTGCATTGTCCTCTTCATTGAATGGGCCCTTGCCCATTGTCGCAGGTTGATTCTGGCCAGACTGAGAAGTCTGAGAATCTATTTAGTGCTCTGTTTTTTTCAACAATGGCCTCTGCCATGAGGCAGAGGATTTGGTAACTGCAATGGTAGTCTGTTGTCACACGTAACCAAGGTCTGGTAACAGCCCAAGTGTCCATTGGTAGATGAGTGGGTTAAAAAGCTGTGATACATTTACATAATAGAATACTGAGTAGCCATAAGAAGGACCTATTATCTTTTCTGACAACATAGATGGGCCTGGAGTTTATGCTAAGTGAAATAAGCCAGTCAGAGAAAGAGAAGTACCTTATGATCTCACTTATATGTGGAATCTAATGAACAAAATAAACTGATAAATAAAATAGAAACAGAGGCACAGATACACAGAACAGGCTGAGAGCTGTCATAGGAGAGGAAGTAGGGGGCACTGGATGAAAAAAGTAAAAGGATTAGACTAAGAATACATATGCATACTCCATGGACACAGAAGACAGTCTGGTGATTGTCAGAGGGAAGGGGGTTGGGGGTTGGGTGGAGACCAGCAAAGGGATGGATGGGTACATCTGTAATAGTGTCAAAAATAAAAATAAAGGGGAAAAAAACTATTCATGCTTGAGGAATGTACCACCCATGTATTTTTGTGACAAGTATGCACTACTATTAATTACTCAAGTAATGAAAGAAACTAAACCAGCAGCAACTTTATTCAAGTTACTAAATGGATCAGTTAGCACAGCAGCTGTTTTTATTGTTTTTTTTTATTTGCTTTAATTCAAATAATTGTGTCAACCAACTACTACTTTGACCATTTAAGTCTGAGAGGTGCCCTGTCTAAGCATTGCTTGAATTCTGCACAACCAAATTAGTGAGAAATAAGGCTTATTTCTGAAGTTTACATCATCCAATAGTTTTAGTTTAGCAGAATTCACATGAACTTCCATCATTTAAAGCCTGTGTTGCTGTTGCTGAAATCATGTCTCTGATGGAACTGAAAGTTTCACATGAGACCCATCCACCCTAAGGACAGGTCCATGATGACACAGCCTTTGTAAACCCTAAGCTATCTCTGTCCCCCTGCAGGATGTTTTAAAGTAGGCTCAGACACACAAGACTGGTTTGACAAAGTCAGTGTCTGGAATGGATGCTTATTTTCTAAGTGGTATAAGATGAAAATATCTTTGGTAAACTATCTTACTCAATCAAAGTTGTTCAGAGAGGGGTCAGTAAAAGGCATTTCTGGCAAAGGGAGAGCATGTGTGGAGGTGAGAGGTACGGGCTGGGTTGGTGATCAGACACACAGGGCAGAGTGTTAGTCTGGAAGGAGACCATGGTGGGTACAACTAGAGGTAGAGAAAACCATGAGAAAGTAGCCCTAGAAACATCTCCATGAGCAAACATAGATTTCAATAGAATTATATGCTTCAACCATAGTATTTTGATCAATATTTTTTGAGTAAAGAGGCCATTGAAATTTTAAGCTACTGAAGAAAATTTCAAAAAAAGAACAGGCAGAATGCTTCAATTTCAGATACCCACACAAAGAAAACTGCCTGAATTCTAAGGTGTGTAGGAGGCTTATAGGCATATGTATTACTAAGGCAAATACTTCATCTCGAGATGTCTATTTAAACTCATTAAAAAAGGAATCAGTAATATTGTCAGAGCACCTATAAATAAGGGCCATCATGAGGAGGCTGGATGGAATCATTCCCATGGGAGTAGGAAGAATTCAGAGTTTGAGAAATGAATCAGCCTGATGGAACACAGTGTTTGCTAGTTGTTGCAGTATCTTCACTGCTAAAATGCCTGACATTAAACCAGGAGGCTGCAGAAAATGAGGCTTCCCTTCTTCCTCCTCTGGGGTGCCAGACTTTGGACTTGCTTGATGTATAATGTGGACTTATTCCACATCTTCATGAGGCACAGGAGAGGTAAATGCTCTCAGATTCATAGGTAACAGATTGAGTGTCAAGTAGAACAAAGTAAAACAGGTATCTGAACCATGTCTTGATTTGGATACTAAGTGGTTTTTAGAGGGGGTATTGATTGTGTCCTTGCTTCTGAGTGATGGCCAGCCTCTAAAGGCTGTGCTTTGTTGCTGATGGGCAGCACTGACATTAGTAGATTAGCCCTGCCAAGACATTTGGGACAGAGTCCCCATGGAGAGAGCTCCTAAGGTGACTACATTTGCTGAATATTCTCTATATAAACTTGCATGGAGATTGTGAATACAAAACACTCAAAAAACTTTCTTTATTGTGTGATGTGGAACCTAAAAAAGGTTAATTAATCAAATAAATTTGAGAAACAAGGCATGAAAGCATCCTTTTAACATTCATAGACTTTCACATTAAACATAAGTAAAGTTCAGCAAGATGTTGCAGCAAAAATCTCCCTGCTTAACCTGGAATGCCCCATCAATTTTTATTAGTGAAGTATTTATGATTAATTCTTCTTGCTGTATCTACTGAACTCTGTTTCATTCAGAATCAACCTCTCCCCCCACCTATCACACACAAACATGCCCTTCTTCACAAGTGAACTCCCAAAAGCCATGTTTATAAAATGGAACTAAAGAATATTGGAACTGGCACATCAGGCAAGAAGGCAATGCTCACATTACGTAAATATGTGCTTCAAGCCCACACCTCATGTGCTTTCAACATCATCATCTCAGAAGAAATGGAGAGAGGAAGTCAAAATGAACTGCTTGATAGCCACTTTTCATTAGCCATATGGAACAATGAGTTATGTGTGTCTACAGAATGGAGCTGGGTATACAGGCAAGCTCAGCTTTTGGATCTGGGCTTGCCAGAAGTCTAGATTCTTGGTTTTCCCAGTTTCTCCTAATGCCAATAGCTGCTATCATATAGGAACAACATGAGCGTGAACTTTCCCAAGTATAGAGCCTCTCTGCCTTCTCTGGTTTTCAATAGTTTTGAGGTTTTCTATCCTCATTTTTTATTCCCATTCTACCTCTTTCAAAGCAGTCCAGGGACAGTTGGTGAAGACTGAAGCCATAGCTGCCACTATAGAAATGAACCAGGCTCATGCAGCCTTGAAGAGCACTCCTAATAGGATAGCAGAGAAACTCTGGAGCTGGGTTGTCAAGTTCTTATGACATAACTGGAAAAAGAAGGAGCTGGCACAAAGACACAGGAGGGAGAGTAGATACCCAGAGAGGAGCAGAGACAGGGTTAGAGAGAGGATCCCAGAGAAAGGTTCCAGACTCTTCCCAAAGCCACTCTCAGAGGCTCTGTTCCTGGGCACCCCACTATCTTTTTTGTAAGTCCATACAAACTCAAGCTGGTGTTTGCTCATTGGGACAAAGCTCTTAACCAGTGTGCACCATTCAACATCATGGGTATTCAGCACTCATTTTGTAGACTGGAAGCCCTGGGAGCTTTCTAGGAATGTAAGGGACACAATACAGAGAAGATACCACCTACATGTTGTATTACTGCACACTTTACTGTTATTCAAAATCCAGCTCCAAACTATGTCATTAAGTCAATGGTGACCTACTAAGCCCATAAAAAATTAGGTGTGACAATATAAAGAAAGATATGTTTTCAAAGGCCCAAGATTCCCAGCATTGATATGAAGATGGATACTAGATAAGTAAAGAATGAAATCAGCAGGGAGAGTATGAGGGAAAGTCAACATATCAAGTCAAAATAATAATCCAGTGCCTAACTTAAAAATCTTTTGCACAATGAACTGGCAAGTGTGGCTCGGTTGGTTGGAGCATGGTCCACAATGGAAAGAGTGCAGGTTTGATTCCTGGCCAGGGCACGTACCTAGGTTGCGGGTTCAATTCCTGGTCTGGGCAGGTACTGGAGGCAACCAATAGATATTTCTCTCTCACATGACGTTTCTCTTTCTCCCTTCCTCTCTCTAAAAGCAATGAAAAAAATGTCCTTGGATGAAATTAAAAAATATGTTTTGGCACATTATTTTGCCTAGATCTCAGCTGGACAAATGATCTTTTAAAACTAGACAAACATAAAAAAGTTAGGTTTATATAAAAAATGACTGTGCATAGAACAGTGAGAGAAGTACTCACTGTTCTATGCAGTCACACTCATACACCAGTTGGAGTTCTTTTACAAGAAATAAACAGCTTTTAATGCCACAGTGCTCTTCCTGGACAATGTTAGTCTTCACCTCTGGCAACAGTCCTAGATGAGAGCCTAGCAATCAAGCAATTCAAACTGAGAAGTCACAGAATTAAACCAACCATTGCTGAGGAGATTACCTTCAGGCATAACTTGTAGAACATGCAAAGAATCAAAATTCAAAAGATTTCTGTACTAAATAATCAATATGTGAACATATTGGGTTTTTAAAAACAATATTAAGCCCTGGCTGGCATAGCTCAGTGGATTGAGTGCAGGCTGCAAACCAAAGTGTCGCAGGTTTGATTCCCAGTCAGGACACATGCCTGGGTTGCAGGCCATGGCCCCCAGCAACCGCACATTGATGTTTCTCTCTCTCTCTCTTTCTCCCTCCCTTCCCTTCCCTCTCGAAAAAAAAAATTAAGTTATTGTTATTTTGTCTCTAGCAAGGTCTTGTGAAGATAAAATAAAATCTAAGGAGATAAGTAGCATTAAGTACCACTGAACTCAGCACCAGTCCTATCTCTGTGCAATATTAAACTTGCCATAGTTGTTCATTTTTCAGTTTTAGACTGCTGCAGAACAAACCACCCCAAATAGTGGATTCAACAGGTAACAATATATTATTGTTATTGTTGTTATTGTTATTGTTATTATTACTTTCAGGGCCTCACACAATTGGGTTTGAGGCTGGTTGAGGTAGTAGTCATCCCCAAAGCTCCCTTACTTGCATGTCTGATACTACATCTAGGGGTCAGAGAAAGCTAGGGTTCTTCTAAGATAAACTTCTAGAAGCTATATGGCCTTTCATAGTCCAGCCTTAGAAGTCATGCAGTGTCCCTTCCACCATATTGTATTCATGGAGCCACAAGCCCCTTTCAGGTTTCAGGGGAAGGGACAGATACTCTACCATATTCCTACTATATGAAAAATACTTAGCTCTTGGAAAATTCTTACTTAGAAGTATTTTCTAACCATTACATGCTTTGGAGTCATTTCAATTTTACTTAAAACTGCTGTTTCACATCTATCTAGCTGTACAAACAGGATAGAGTGACATAACTTTTCTGAAGCTCTGTTTTCTTGGTACCAAGATAGGCATGATTTTTAGGAATGTTTGAAGAGTCAAACAAAGTAATCTAAACAAAAGGCTTAGTATATATGTCATACAGTGTTTAATTAAGTACTAATTGATACCAAGTTTCAGTTTCATACATTCTACTTTCAAATCATCACTTCCTAGCTTTCCTGTTACTTTAGGGTAACCTGACTCTGTCACTTGACACATCATCTATGACTCTGCTACCTCTTCACCTGTGCACTTAGATGTACACAAAGTGGCACCGCACTGATTGAAACAGGGAGACACACTTATCACCCTGTACCTTTATGGTATTTGAATATTTAACATATGTATGAATTATTTCTTTTGAAAAGCAAATAAAAATATATTTATAAATTTTTTTTGTTTGGTCTCTTTTGTTAAGGTTAATTGTTTTTTTTTATTATTATTTTTTTAATCATTGTTCAAATACAGTTTTCTCCTTTTTACTCCCAATCCAGTCCCCCCCCCCTCCCACCCTCCCCACTTCCCTCCCATTACCACCCTCCCCTTAGTTTATGACCATGTGTCCTTTAAGTTTGTTCCCGTGAACCCTTCCCACTGTCCCCCTGAAATTCCCTCTTCTCTCCTCTCTGGGTCACCATCAGCCTGTCCTCTATTTCAGTGTCTTTGGTTATATTTTGCTTGTTTCTTTGTTTTGTTATTTAGGTTCCTGTTAAAGGTGAGATCATATGGTATTTGTCTCTCACTGCCTGGCTTGTTTTCGCTTAGCATAATGTTTTCCAGCTCCATCCACGTTGTTGCAAAGGGTAGGAGCTCCTTCTTTCTTTCTGCTGCATAGAATTCCATTGTGTAAATGTACCATAGTTTTTTGATCCATTCATTTACTGATGGGCATCTTGGTTGCTTCCAGCATCTAGCTATTGTAAATTGTGCTGCTATGAACATTGGGATGCATAGGTTCTTTTGAATTGGTGTTTTAGTATTCTTAGGATAGAGTCCCAGCAGTGGAATTGCAGGGTCAAAAGGCAGATCCATTTTTAGTTTTCTGAGGAAGTTCCATACTGCTTCCCATAGTGGTTGTACGAGTCTGCAGTCCCACCAGCAGTGCACTAAGGTCCCCTTTCCTCCACAACCTCTCCAACACTTGTTGTTTGTTGCTTTGTTTATGATGGCCATTCTGTCTGGTGTGAAGTGGTATCTCATTGTGGTTTTAATTTGCATCTCTCTGATAGCTAGCAATATTGAACATCGTTTCATGTGTCTTTGGATTTTCTGTATGTCCTCCTTGGAGAAGTGTCTGTTCAAGTCCTTTGCCCACTTTTTTAATTGGATTCCTTGTCTTCTTAGAGTGCAGTCGTGTAAGTTCTTTATATATTTTGGAGATTAAACCCTTGTCTGAGGTGTCATTGGCAAATATGTTTTCCCATACAGTTGGTTCTCTTTTAATTTTGATACTGTTTTCTTTAGCTGTGCAGAAGCTTTTAATTTTGATGAGGTCCCACTTGTTTATTCTTTCCATTATGTCCCTTGCTCTAGGGGACACGTCAGTAAAAAAGTTTCCTCATGAAATATCCGAGATTTTCCTACCTACGTTCTCTTCTAGGACTTTAATGGTGTCACGTTTTATATTTAAGTCTTTTATCCACCTTGAATTTATTTTTGTGTATGGTGTAAGTTGGTGCTCAAGTTTCATTTTTTTGCACGTGGCTGTCCAGTTCTCCCAACACCATTTGTTGAAGAGGCTATTTTTATTCCATTTTATGTTGCTGCCTCCTTTGTCAAATATTAATTGACCATAGAGACTTGGGTCTATTTTTGGGCTCTCTGTTCTGTTCCATTGGTCTATGTGCCTGTTTTTATGCCAGTACCAGGCTGTTTTGATTACAGTAGCCTTGTAGTATAGTTTAGTGTCGGGTATTGTGATCCTTCCTACTTTACTCTTCTTTCTCAAAATTGCAGCAGCTATTCGGGGTGGTTTATAATTCCATATAAATTTTTGAAGTGTTTGTTCTATGTCTGTGAAATATGCTATTGGTACTTTAATAGGAATTGCACTGAATGTGTAAATTGCTTTGGGTAGTATGGGCATTTTGATGATATTAATTCTTCCAATCCATGAACACGGTATATGTTTCCATTTGTTTGTGTCTTCCTTGATTTCTTCAGTGTTGTGTAGTTTTCTGAATACAGGTCTTTTACCTCTTTGTTTAGGTTTATTCCTAGATATTCTATTTTTCTTTTTGCTATTTCAAATGGGATTTTTTTCCTTGATCTCTGCTTCTGCTGTTTCATTGTTGGTGTACAGAAATGCCTTTGATTTCTGGATATTGACTTTGTATCCCGCTGTTTTGCCAAATTCATTTATTAGGTCAAGCAGTTTTTTGGTAGAGTCTATAGGATTTTCTATGTATACTATCATGTCATCTGCAAACAGTGACAGTTTTGTTTCCTCCTTTCCAATTTGAATGCCTTTTATTTCTTTTTCTTGTCTGATTGCTGTGGCTAAAACTTCCAGTACTATATTGAATAGAAGCGGTGAAAGTGGACAGCCTTGTCTTGTTCCTGATCTTAATGGAAAAGGTTTTAATTATTGCCTATTGAGAATGATGTTGGCTGAAGGTCTCTCATATATGGCTTTTATTATGTTGAGGAATGCTCCCTCTATTCCCACTTTGCCGAGTGTTTTTATCATGAATGGGTGCTGTACCTTATCAAATGCTTTTTCTGCATCAATTGATATGATCATGTGGTTTTTGTCTTTGCTTTTGTTTATGTGATGTATTACATTTACTGACTTGCAAATATTGAACCATCCTTGCATCCCTGGAATGAATCCCACTTGGTCATGGTGTATAATGTTTTTAATGTATTGTTGGATGCGGTTTGCCAGTATTTTGTTGAGGATTTTAGCGTCAATGTTCATCAGTGATACTGGCCTGAAGTTTTCTTTCTTTGTTGTGTCTTTATTTGGTTTTGGAATTAGGATGATGTTGGCCTCATAAAAAGAGTTTGCGAGACTCCCATCTTTTTGGATTTTTTGCAATAGTCTGTGAAAGATAGGGGTTAGCTCTTCCTTAAATGCCTTGTAGAATTCTCCTGTGAAACCATCTGGACCAGGGCTTTTGTGTGTTGGGAGTTTTTTGATTACTGCTTCAATTTCATTTGGTGTTATTGGTCTGTTTAGACTTTCTGCTTCTTTTTCATTGAGTTTTGAAAGATTATATTTTTCTAGAAAGTTGTCCATTTCATCTAGGTTTTCAAATTTCTTGGCATACAGCTCTTTGTAGTAACTTCTCACAATCCTTTGTATTCCTGTGGTATCTGTTGTAATCTCTCCTCTTTCATTTCTGATTGTGTTTATTTGGGTCTTCTCTCTTTTTTCTTGATGCATCTGCTTAAAGGCTTGTCAATTTTGTTTATCTTTTCAAAGAACCAGCTCTTGGATTCATTGATCCTTAGAATTGTGCTTTTAGTCTCTATGTCATTTAATTCTGCTCTGATCTTGGTTATTTCCTTCCTTCTGCTTGCTCTGGGCTGCCTTTGTTGTTGTTCCTCGAGTTCTTGTAGATGTAGGGTTAGGTTGTTTGTTTGGAATGTTTCTAACCTTTTTAGGTGCGCCTGTATCGCTATGAACTTCCCTCTCAGGACTGCCTTGGCTGTGTCCCATAAGTTTTGGGTTGTTGTGAGTTCGTTTTCATTTGTTTCCAGAAACCTTTTGATTTCTTCCCTAATATCATTCTTGACCCATTCATTGTTTAATAGCATTCTATTTAATCTCCATGATTTTGAGTGGTTTTGGTTTTTTTCCTTCGGGTTGGTTTCTAGCTTCAGTCCCTTGTGGTCTGAGAAAATGCTTGGTATGATTTCAATTTTCTTGAAATTCTTGAGGCTTGGTTTGTGTCCTATCATGTGGTCTATCTGTGAGAATGTTCCATGTACATTTGAAAAGAATGTATATTTAGCTTCTTTTGGATGGAGGGCTCTGTATATATCAGTAAAGTCCATTTCATCAAGGGTATTGTTCAATGCCACAATATCTTTGTTGATATTTTGTTTAGAAGATCTGTCCATTTGTGATAGTGGGTTGTTAAAATCTCCCACTATAATTGTGTTGCTGTCCATATTTTTCTTGAAGTCCTTTAAGATTATCTTTATGTATTTGGGTGCTCCTATGTTGGGTGCATATATATTTACAATATTTATGTCTTCTTGATGGATTTTTCCCTTAAGTATTATGAAGTGACCTTCTGGGTCTCTCTTTATGGACCTTTTTTGGAAGTCTATTTTGTCTGATATGAGTATTGCTACCCCTGGCTTTTTTTTTCCTGTCCATTTGCTTGGAAGATTTGTTTCCAGCCCTTCAATTTCAGCCTGTGTAGGTCTTTTATCCTGAGGTGGGTCTCTTGTAGACAGCAGATATGTGGGTCATTTTTTTCTTATCCAATCAGCTATTCTATGTCTTTTGATTGGAGCATTTAATCCATTTACGTTTAAGGTTATTATTGATAGGTACTTATTCATTGTCTTTTATGTACGTGTGTTCCTCTCTCTCTCTCTCTTTCTTCTCTCCTCCTTAAAGCAGTCCTTTTAGAATCTCTTGCAGAGCTGGTTTGGTCGAGGTGTATTCTTTTAGACTTCTTTTGTCTGGGAAGCTTCTTATTTGGCCTTCTATCTTGATCGAGAGCCTTGCTGGATATAGTAGCCTTGGTTGCAGACCTCTGGTTCTCATTACCTGGAGTGTTTCTTGCCATTCTCTTCTGGCTTGAAGTGTTTCCATTGAGAAGTCAGCTGTTAGCCTTATTGGGGCTTCCTTGTATGTTACTTTCTGTTTCTCCCTTGCTGCCTTTAAGATTCTCTCTTTGTCTTGAAATTTTGCCATTTTAATTATGATGTGTCTTGAGGTGGGTCTCTTTGAGTTCCTCTTGATTGGGACTCTCTGTGTTTCCTGGATTTGTGTGACTTTTTCTCTCATCAAATTAGGGAAGTTCTCCTTCATTACTTGTTCAACTAGGTTTTCGATCCCTTGCTCTTCTTCTTCTCCTTCTGGTATCCCTATTATACGGATATTATTACGTTTCATATTGTCTTGCATTTCTCTTAATCCCTCTTCATTCTTTCTGAGCCTCTTTTCCTTTTCTTGCTCTTTCTGGATGCTGTTTTCTACTTTGTCCTCCAGCTCACTAATCCAATCTTCTGCTTCATCAATCCTGCTTTTCATTCCTTCTACTGTATTCTTCAGTTCAGAAATTGTATTCTTCATTTCCTCTTGACCTTTGTTGAGAGTTTCTATTTCCTTTTTCATGTTTATATAGTTTGCTGTGAGATTGATGTAGTTTCCCTCTAATTTCTGAAAGCTCATTGTGAGTTCATTGAACTTCCTGGTAATCATTGTTTTGAACTCACTATCTGATAGTTGAGTTGCCTCTATTTCATTTAGCATTTTTCCTGAGGCTTCCTCGTTTCCCTTCAGTTGGGGGGTTGTTTCTTTGTTTTCTCACTGTTCGTGGGTTTCTTCTTTTTTTCTTCTTGTTTGTTAATTTGAACTGTTCTGATTCCCTGTAATTATGGTGTGAACTTCTGTGGTAGAATATTTGTGTGTTTCAGTGGTGCAATCTCCTTCGTGTATCCTGGTGTTCACAGCTTCCCCCTACTCTTTTTTGGGATCAGTTGGAGGAGTAAGGCAAAATGGTTTAAAACAGCAAGACAGTATACTATGATATTTACTTTAGCAGCCAGTAGAGAAGAGATGGGTTATCCTTTGGCTCCTTATAGGGTTAACTGTGATCCTCCACCCCACTGTCCACGTTTTAGAAAGGATGGAAAGAAGGTAAGACTCTTATTGGGGCTGAGAGGATTGTTAGTTGGATCTAGAAAGCTGTGAGGCTGTGGGAGGTCAGCTTCTAAGGTAGGGTTGGACTAAAGATTAGTATATAGGAGTAGTGAGTAAAAGAATAGAGACAACCCTCACAATAGTATAGTTCAGAAAATTGCAAAGTGGGCTGAGATCAGGTAGCAGTATTGAGAAGCATTTACAATCGTATAGACTAGGTCTTACTAGCAGTAATAGTAAAGTGACAGTCTTGTGGCAGAATCAATGAGGTCTAGATAACAAGAATAAAGAGTATAGAACCTTGAGAGGTGTATTAATGGAACACAGATGAAGGATAGTAACTTATCAACACCTTGTGACTGAGATACCAGGGGGAACCTATCAAATGACAGTATAACCAGCCAAGCAAAGAAGATTATACAGAAAGAAAAAAGAATACCAAAATATTATTAAAATAAAAAAATGTCAGAAAAGTGAGAAAAAGATAATACAAATTTACAGTAACTTGCAAGATTAAAAAAAAGGAAAGAAAAGCAGAAGATGGAGTGCAGGAGAGATAAATTTGGAGTGGAAAGAATAATATTAGGATGAATGGAAGAGAAACATAAGGGATTGTGAGATAAAAATAATAAGAATTGAAAAAAAAGTCACATAAAACACAAGATAAAATCAATCAACCAACAACAGCCAGAGAAACCAAACAAAACCAAACAAAACCAAAAAAGAAACAAACAACAAAAAACAACAAAACAAACAAACAAAAACAAACAGACAATCAAACAAAAACCTCTTGTTGGTTTCTAACTGGCCAGACCAGTTTTTCTGATCTTGCTGGCTTCAGCTGGCTGAGGGGCCTTTGAAATGCTTCTCTCTCTCCCAGCCAGATCTCAGCAAGTGTGTCAGGTACCCTGGGTGCTCCTGAACACACTGGCGCATGAGAGTCAGTCTTCCCGAGGACGGTGCGCGAGCCCAGCCGTTTCCAGCTCCTGTTCCCCATGGAACCGCACTCCGACCAGGTGTTGGCGCCTTTCCTAGCTCCCCCGGTCAGGCTGGCTGGAAATCTCTGAGCCACCACTGCAGGAACGCACCGAGCACCATGTCCCTCCTGGGATCGCAGTGCGAGATTCTGGGATCACAGTGCGGGATTCCAGCCTCCCTATGGGGCGCAAGCCAAGCACGGCCAGCTTGTACTCTGCACCGATCTGCACTTCCACCGGGCTAGAGATGCCCCTGGTCCTGTCAGCTAGAGGCTCTCACTTCTCCCTGGTCTCTGGGCAGATGTTCATATTCCCTGGGCGATTTTTTCTCAGTCCAACTGGCCAATCTGTTCCTTCTAGCAACCCGTTCTCCCCTGGAGTTGCTCACCCCCGTATTTGGGGGAGGAAGGGAGCAGCGGCTTCCCTCTCCCAGGAGCCCTGGGGCAGAGCCCAGAGCACCGGGCGGGCCTGGGGTCTGCGCACCCCCAGACCCCGCGCTGATCCCTGGGCCCCTTTTGTCCTGTATCAGACTCCTTACCGTCTGGTTTTCCAGTGAGTGCAATAATTTCTGATGTCCTGCTTTCAAAAGTGATTCGGCAACCCAGCCCACTTGCTCTGCCTCTCCACCGATCCACGAATTTCCCCCCTCTTTACAGAAGCCGAGAAAAACGCTGCCTAGAGTAAAGCCGCCATCTTCTGAACCCCTAAAATTTTAAATTACAAAGGAAACAGTCTAATTAATAAAACAGAAATCCCCCGTATCCAATCAATAAATATTTTCATTTCACGACAATAATTGATATCATGCTGATTTTACATATACTGTTAGCTATTTGAACTACAATTTTATAAAGTTGTTTTTCCCTTTATAATTAATTCAGATTTATAACTCGGTCTCTGCCCCTGGTTCCTAACACAGGGCTTCTGAAAACTCTGTAATGTCCTGGGTGACAGGGCTGTCTTTTGTTCTAATGAGGTGACTCTGGGTGGGCTCCTGGATGGGTGCTGGCCACCAGAAACACCAAGCCGTGGTTAGAAGCTTGGAATTTTCAGCCCCGTCTCCCATTTGCTTGAAAACGGAGAAGAGCTGAAAAGGGAGTTAATGAACAATCCTGTCTATGTGAAGAAGCCTCCATGAAAATCCCAGAAGTGTGGGTTTTGGCAGTTTCCGAGTAGGCTAACACATCCACAGGGTGACTCACTCTAACTCCCCGGGGCCAGAAGCTCCTAGGATTGCGATACTCCAGGACTTGGCCTTGCATAAATCTTCATCTCGCTGTTATCTGTATCCTTCATCATGACCTTTAGTAAAGTGGGAAATGTGTCTCCCCCTCAGTTCTGTGAGCCACTTTAGCAAATTAATTGAACCTGAGGAAGGAGTTGTGGGGACTTTCAGTTTGTAGCCAAACCAGACAGAAGTTGTGGGTGACCTAGAGACATACTACTTTCCTTTGGCATCTGCAGTGGGATGGGAGCAGTCTTGTGGGACTGAGTCCTTAATCTGTAGGATCTGATACTATCTCCAGGCAGATAGTCTCAGAACTGAGCTAAGTAGCAGGACATCCAGATAGTAACTTGGAGAATTGCTTGAGGTGGGGAAAAACCTCCACCTACTTAGTCCAGGATTAAAGTGTTTAGTGGGAGTAGTAAAAAGAGATTCAAAGAAGAATCACACAGTATAAAACACCTGGCTTTTTTCTACAACAGGAGGGAAAAAACTAGCTTTTCCTTTACAATAACTAGCAATGATTTCTTTTAAATTATGTACCTTTGGCCTCAATTATTCTAGCCAGCTCATTAAACTTTTTCCAAATAAATGCAGTTGTACAAATTAAGGCTTTTAAGAATTCCTAGGCTTCCCTAATAGGTCATCAATCCCTTGTTAATCTTCACAGATAAGTTGTATGGATTTCCTATTAGAAACTTTTTTAGTAAGATGAAGGAAATAGAGGCCAATCAATAAAATAATTTAAATTTTGCACCAATGTTTTATTTTGATTATTTTTGTCTTAGTTCTTTGAATTTTGACAAACCCTTTGCTTTAGATTTGATTAGCTTACACATCAGGTGACTGCGCATCTAGGAGTAGCTTTGGAATATGATGAGAGCCCTTTCAGCAGCCCTGCTGAGACAGTGTCAGGGATGCTGTCCTCTCTGGGTGCACCCAGGTGAATGGGGGGAGGGGGCGGTTTCATCCAATTCAATTAGCACCGGAAGAGAACACAAAGGTGGAGGAAAAAAAGGAAGGGAGGGTTCCCCCTCTCTCTGCTGACTGCAGAGCTGGGATATTGATCTCTTCCTGCCCTTAGACTGGGACTCACAGCAGCAGCTCTCCAGGGTGTCAGGCCTCAGCACTCAGACTGTAGCTGTGCTACACCTCTGGCCTGGTCCACAGCTTGTAGGCAGCAGATGGAACTTCTTGGCCTCCATTATAATGTGAACCAACTCCTCACAGTAAAACTCTGTGGAGTACTGACTAAGCACGTTTATGCTACTTGACTTGCTAAGTTCCCCCATCCCCCCTCCAGAATACAGATCATGTTTTGAAGTCTGGCTCCTAAGATCTCTAACCTTCCTGATCTGCATTTAGTTAGCATTTTGGAGCTAGCCCTTCTTTTCCAAGAAACTTCCTGGGATTCTCAAGTTTCTATTAATGAGAGGTTTCTTTCCACACTTTGGCAGCATATCTTGTCTTTGTGTAAAAATTTGTGCTTTCTTTCCCCCAAAAAATTTCCCTAAAGAATGTTCAAAATCTATCCCTTTGAAAATGTCCTATTTTCCAAATCAATGAATATTTTGTATTCCTGTTTCCTGTGAAAGTCCTTCTACTGCTTTACTCCAGGGTAAATGAGTTTTGGCATGAACTTCAGTCTTTGATGGACTATACTTACAGACTAAAATTTCCAAAAAAATTTAATCCTAAGAGATTTTTCAGTCACAAATGTTTTATCCATTGTGTCTAGATTAATCCAAACAACTCACAAAATTTAAATAAATCTCACTCCTTCCGGAACTTTCATCTTGATTTTAATATTATCAACCTTGTTTCATTTTATGGTTACAATGAATATTTTTACCAAAAGTCTCAAAATGATCTGTAATTTTCCGGGGTACTATAAAATTAAACATATGACACTAATGTTGGTTACCCTTTGCTGATACAATATTGGAAACAAATAAAACTCTAACACTAATCATCCCATTAATCAATAGTTCTTATGAATGTAGCCACACATCATGTCACATATGAGGCAGCTTAAGCTAATGTGAAAATTAATTGCACAAGGTCAAAGTCAACAACTACCATCACCAACAATGCCAGGATGAAAAATAATTTTATCCCATTTGCAAGATGCTTTAGCTAATTTAAATCTGATACTGTACAAATATTCTATGCTTGCCCACCTTGAGTTATGAGAAAGTAACTTAAAGAAGTGTCTTTTGTGTTATTCAGTTTTTCAGAGATACTTTTTTCCCTCAAATTACAATGAAAACTAAACATTTAAAAGCAATGATTATAAAGTTAAATAAAAAAGAAATGATTTCATAGATAACTAGTGGGGGAGTTTTATAAGGAAAACCAACACAATGATATCCCTTAAATAGGAGCAGCTAGTTTTGGGCAAATAATTACTATTAACAGTCACCCTTGAAGGAAGTACCCTTCCTTTCATACCTCCTCCATTTCCCCTTTCTTTATCAATGTT
Source organism: Phyllostomus hastatus (assembly GCF_019186645.2). Lineage (NCBI taxonomy): Eukaryota > Metazoa > Chordata > Mammalia > Chiroptera > Phyllostomidae > Phyllostomus > Phyllostomus hastatus. Next base: position 3,890,583 of record NW_025334017.1, on the reverse strand, counting down.
GTCAGAGGAACAGTCTCCTGCTGGTTATGGGAGAATTTTCCCTCACCCTTATATTCTTCTTTCCCTAGTTTCTATAGCCAAGAACTCCCAACAATTTCAGGAAGTATTAGCTTCACCACTCTGTTTAGCTACCTAATCTCTAGGGATTTTACCAGAGACTCAAATTCTTCCTCAATCTCTCTTTCCTTCTCTTCATTCCTCTCAATGGGAGGACCACTTCCTTGGTTTTCCTGAGGGTGGGTGTGGGGTACATAAGAGCACCATCCCCAGAGGAGTAGCACTTGGCTTCACTTCTGGCCAGTGGTGATTTCTGGCCTCAAGGCTCTCATTACAACCTCTTTGGGACAATAAAGCAATAAGTGTTGCTTAAAATGAGTAAGAAGCAACATAATAGAGGTGTAAGTTCCAGGCCCAGCCAGCTACACAAATAACTGTATATTTTTAAAAAACTGGATGGAGAAGAAACACTTCCAAAATAGTAAAGTGGGAGTCTTTGAATATCTGCTTCTTTATAAAAACAATGAAAGCACTGGTTAAAAACCCATCAAAATAAACTTATTCCAAATTCTGTAAATTAATGAAATTCTTGGAAAAAATCTAAGGATCATTTATTCAAGAAAAATGGCTGAACCATGATTAAAATGGGAATTTTGTGATGTTTTCACTTGACCTAATCCCATCTTTCTCTTCTGGCTTTGCAATAGTCTTGAAACAAACAGCCTCACAACTACGGCAGCTATAAAAACCATCAGGCTAGCAGCCACTGAAAAGGTAAAGATGGTTTAGGGGTTCCCCAAAAGCCCCATCTCCAGAGATTTGCCAATCTTTGTCACTACAAAGCAACAACAATTAAGGCACTGTGATACTGGCACATGTCACATATGGGGCGATAGACATATAGAGCAATAGGATAGAATCCAGAGTCCTTAAATAAACCCATACCTCCACAACCACAGCTTTTCAACAAATGTGCCAAGATTACTCAGTGGAGGAAAGAAAAGTCTGTTTAACAAAGGGGACAATGGAATGTCCACATGCAAAAGAATTAATTTGGATTTCTACCTCACATTCTACAAAACATAACTAAAAATGGATCAGTGATTTAAAAATAAGTGCTAAAATTATAAAACTCATTGGCAAAACTATAGGTGTAAACCTTTGCAATCTAGCATTAGGTAATGGTTTATTAGATAGAACATCAAAAACACAAGTGATAAAATAAAAAAACAGATACATTGGACTTATTAAAATTAAAATCTTCTGTGCTTCATAGGGCACCACCATGAATGAAAAACCAACCCACAAAAAGGGTAAAAATATTCACAAATCATATATCTAATTCATAAATCATAATATCTAAACCATATATGGGCTTGTTTTTATAATATAAAACTACTTTTAAATTAATAGTAAAAAGACAGCCCTGACTGGTATAGCTCAGTACACTGGGCATCATCCCATAAACCAAAAAGTCTCTGGTTCAATTCCCAGTGCCAGCGTTGCAGGCCAGGTCCCCAGATAGGGTCATATGAGAGGCAACTGATCGATGTTTCTCTTGGTTTCTTTTCCTCTCTTTGTCCCTCCTTTCCCCTGTCTCTAAAAATAAATAAATAAAATATTTAAATAACAGTAATAATAATAAGAAGGAGAAGACAAATGATCCAACTGAAAAAAATGGACAAGATATTTGAATAGACATTTCTTCAAAGAAGATATACAAATTACCCATAAGTATATGAAAAGATATTCAACATCATTAATTATTTGAAAATGCAAATCCAAACCACAACAAGGTACCACTTTATACCCACTAGAATGGCTAGGATCAAAAAGACAGAAAATAATTTGTTCGTAAGGATGTGGAGAAATTGCAACGCTCATATGTTGCTGTGGGAATGTAATATGGTACAGCTGCTGTCAAAGATTTGAAAGTGAAAATCTGCAGTGAAAGTGAGATTTGCAGTGAAAGCAAAAATTTCATTCCAGGTTATGTACCCAAGAGAACTAAAAACATTTGTATACATTGATGTTCATAGCAGTGTTATGCATAATAGCCAAAAAGCGGAAGCAATGTAAATGTCTACCAACTGATAAATTGATAAAGAGTATTCATCAATAAAAAATAGATGAACCTTGAAAACTTCATGCTTAGTGAAAGAAGCCAGTCATATTTATATATAATGTCCAGAACCCATAAGGACAGGGAGTAAATGAGTGATTGCTAGAAGGGAATGAGGAGAAACTTCTAATGGGTATAGGGTTTCCTTTTGGGGTGAGAAAAATGTTCTAAGATTTGATCGAGGTCATGAATGTACAACTATGATTATAATACTAAAATGATTGAGTTTTACCTTCTTAAGGAAATGATGTAATGTGTAATTATTTCTCAATAAAGCTGTGATTTCAAAAGAAGCTTATTTATGGATAAGGTTTAAGAAAGGTAGATTGATAGATTATCTATTTGTAGAAAGGTTTGCTTGCTACTTTCTCAGAGTTGCAAATGTGTCAGGTCTATTTGTGGGGCAAACTGGCTTTCATGGGCAGTATACAAGCTTACCTGCCATCCAGTGTCTTCCAAGCACCATAAAAATTCTATTCTGTTTTGCAAAACTGCCGGCATTGTTCACTTTCTGAGAGGTCAAAGTGTGCAGATTATGATGATGAATGCGAGTCCTCTTGAGAACAATGCTTTTATCATGGAACCTAGAAAACAAATTGACTTAAAAAAATAGATTTATTGACAGAGGGTTATAGTCAACCAATTTTTCATTCTTTCAATCCACAAATATTTACAGAGCAATTATGTGTATATGGCAGTGTGTTTTTTTTCCTTTTGGAGTTGGGAATAAATATGTTGAACAAGACAAAACTCTTGCCCTTTAGTGGAAAGAACAAACACTAAACAAATAAGTAGGTACTTAATAAAAATACTAGGTCTGGTGATGATAACTGTTATAAAAACAAATAAAGCAGGGTATGAAGCAGGTAGAAAGTTCTGGAGTAGAAAGTCCTGCTAGAGTAAAAGAAGGACCTTTTGATGAGTTACCTAATTGAAGTGAGGTAGATAATCATATGTGAACATATCTCTCTAAAAAAAAAGAGCAAATGCAGAGGCCCTGAGGCAGGAGTGTACTTGACTTGCTTGTGGCACATTAAGGATAGCATTGCAGTGGGAGCCCAGAGATGAAACAGGAGCATGGACAGAGATGCAGTCAGAGAGGAACCAGGAACAAGATCATGTAGGGCCCTGGCAAGATTTTAATTTTATTCTAATACCAATTGAAAATGGAACAATTAGGACTTTTTCTTTATTTTTTTCTGCAGCTCTGATTCTCAGGACATAAATCAAAAATTTAGTTTTAGAAGATGCAGTCTACCATATTTTCCAAATTTCTGATAAATCTGATTTCCCATTTCTTTAACACTTGTATATACTTGAAATGTCAAATGTTTTCTTTCCAAATTTTCTTCCTGCTTAAATCTCCTACCAGCCATCTTATTAAAAATTCATGTATTGTGTGAGAACACTTGCAGGAATGGAGCATATCCAGGAGGAAATTTCACTTGCTGACTGGATTTGCAGCCACTGTTGCTGGTCTAGTCCTTTGGGCATACCAAAGGCACCTGGAACAATTCAATTGTGTCTTCTTGACACCAAAACAATTTTTCCATTAAGCAGCTAGTAAATCAACAAGTTTATTTTTCAGTGCTTTCACTTTTTAGTTGGTTGTTTCTACTGTTTTTGCTATAAGCTTAGAGTCCTGGAAATCAGGAATTCAATTAGTAATTCACAGGCTAAAAACACTCCTTTCCCCATGGAACCAGATACAGAATTGAAAACACATTGGATGATAAGCTGTTTTGTCTCTGCTTAATTTGGAGAGAAATTAGTAACCCATATGGAGGGGACCACTCATAGTAAATAATACTATTTGGGGTACTCATTTGATTTCACCCCACACCACCTCAATGCAGGAGGCTCGAGGCACACCGCAGACAGCTCCACCTCTCAGTGCGGAATGGGTATTATAGGAAAGCCTTTGTGAGACAAGGGAGGAAGGAGTGAGAGGAAGAAATTAACTTTATGCATAAATTTCATTCAAAAATTCATTCTAGAACTTCTCTGAAGTGTATAAAATATTTTTCCACTTTTCTGGATCAGCTTCCATAATTCAGCTGGAGGGTGTGGGGAACTGAGTTTAGTGGACAAGACCTTATTGTTCCTCAAGCACGCCCAGCTGAGAGGAGAGGCAGGATCTAAGTTTCATTTTGAGACAAGAAGTTTAAAGTAAAATGCCTTAAAAGGAAAAATGCAACTTGAAAGACAGTAGAGGGTAACCTCAGTGGAAATGGGCAGGCTACGTGAAGATGGACACAGGGGACCGAATGAGTTAGTGGGGCTAAGACCAAATGGACAGAACACGGTGTCCAGAGAGTTTCCAACAGCCAGAAGGTGGTCATTTCAGGCAAAGACTCAGCACCAGAGAGCTTCCTTTGAATTTCTAGAAGTGGGGATGGGAGGAAAATGGAGCAGCATAATGAGGTGCCTCATATCAACCAGTGATTAGAGATCCATCCTGGCAGTCAGCTGGCAAAAGTAAAACCAGCAGATCTAGAACTTCAGTTGCTAGATTCATCAGAGGGAAAGAGTACTAGAAGTAATGGGCACAATGGCTAGAATGCAGCATTTTTCTTTAGTCTATAAGAGTCTGAAAAGGCCAGATAGGAAACAAAGTGAGGGACAACACAGGAATCAAGAAGGAACTGATTTACTAGAACAGAATAGGGGTTTGGCCTGGGATTCAAGGAAGAAATTCAGTTCTTTTTATTGAGGAGGTAAAGGTATGGTTTTTTCCTTGCGAATCTCACCAGAAAGCAGGAGAGGGAGATCCATCAGCATGTATCAGGACCCTCAGCAGCGGCTGAGAAGGTTATTTTGATTGCTTAATACTCACTGTTGTAGGTTAGGCTTGGTTCTGGGAATGAGACAGGGCAGAACATGTTGGTAAGAAGAATGGTGCCCCAGTTACTGGGAAGAGAATGAATGCTGACCACTCAGGATCTGGCATGAAACAGATGGCACTTTGAAGTGGGGTAAATGAGGACAGTTAAATGAAGACATAACTTACCACAGCACAGGTAAAAGAATTTGACTGGGATAGTGATCACCCCAGAGCTAAACAAAACAAAACAACAATGCAGGGAGCTGCTAACTATTTACTACTGTTAGATCTGAAAAGGCCCAAGAGGAAGCAACTTTATGAAAGGGCCATTCAACATGAGCTACAACCTTTGGTCATGAACAGAGCCATTGCTAATTTTTGGTTTAGAAACTCAGGGAATACATACTCTGATTTCTCTCTCTTCCCAAGCTGTGATTTCCTGCAGGTGCCCACCCTTGGCTAATTTGAAGCCAGAGGATAATAAGTAAGTCCAGATGAAGCCCTTCATGGTCACTGGACAGATCTGGAGGGGTAGACATCTCATAGCCAAGGCAGACCAGTGGGGGTTTAATATTTTACAAGTAGTTTATTTATATATGTATATTTGCATATGGTCATATTCATATGAATAGGTTCATACTTATATATGAATTGAATATATAATATATATGTATTTTCTTCTTGAGGTTGCTTGCCTTTGCATGACTAAATTTTATTTTTATAATGTTCTAGGAACATTGAGAAAGAACACTTTTGTATTCCAGATACTTCTTCCTGTATTCCATGGAGAATGAAGTTCTAAGCCTGTGGGGAATGTAGAGAGATCTTTTTTACAATAAATCAAGCTTTTCTTCCAGAAAACCAATTACTAATGATGATTTCTTTACTCAGAGTTGCCAAAATTGGTCTCTATTGCATTCTTTGAGTGTTTTCACTTCTTCCTCTATTAATAAGTCAAAGTCCAGTAGATAAACTCTATTTTAAGATTATGAAGCCAGATGAAACTTACTTTTTGATATTCAAGCCTAGAGACTTCAGCAGTTGTTTTACTGACCTGAACTCTACCTGAGACACATTGACTTGCTGTTCATACTTGGTCTATCGGGAGGGCAATAAAGATCTGATGTAAGCCAGACTGTACAGAAATGCCTACTGACCTTCCTCTGCAAAAGAATGTCACCTCAAGGGCAGATGATAAGGGAAAGAAAATTAAATCTTCTGGCTAAAGTATGGATTTGCAGTGAGGCAATTTGACCACTTAATTTTCCCCCTAAGAAGGAATTTCATGTGCCACCGAATCCAGAAACATACCATGTATTGGGTAAGCCAGTTAAATGACCTAAATGTGAAAGTGGAAGCTACAAGAGAAGTAGATACCATAATAGAAAACAATTTATAGAAAATAAACACAGTGTTTTTTTCTTTTTATAACTTTAAATATATTTTTTTAAAATTTTCAATTACAGTTGACATACAGCATTATATTAGTTTCAGGTGTACATCCCAGTGATGAGACATTGTATGACTGATTAAGTGATCCTCCTAATAAATCTAGTACCCATCTGACACCATACATAATTATTATTATATTATTGACTATATTCCCTGTGCTGTCTTTTACATCCTTGTGACTATTCTGTAACAACCAATCTGTATTTCCTAATCCCATCACCTTTTTCATACATCCTCCCAACCTCCGTCATGTCTGGCAACTGTCAAAATGTTCTCTGAACCTATGAATCTGTTTCTGTGCTGCCTGTTTATTTTGTTTTTTAGATCTATTTTCTCTGGTATAAAGTATTGCTTGCTACCCCAGCTTCTGTTCGTTTGTTCTCATTTTCATGAAATATCTTTTTCTATCTCCTTACTTTCAGTCTGGTAGACAGCATATGTTAGGGTCTTGTTTAGTTATTCATTCAGCCTCCATATGTCTTTTGACTGGGAAATTTAATCCATTTTCATTGAAAATAATTGTTGATAGATACATATTTATTGCCATTTTATTATTCATACTTTTGATGACTTCTTCTTCTTCTTCTTCTTCTTCTTCTTCTTCTCCTTCTCCTTCTCCTTCTTCTTCCTTTTGTCCAAGAAGATCCTTTAACATTTTTTGTAATACTGGTTTGGTGGTGATAAACTCCTTTAGCTTTTTCTTGCCTGGGTAGAGTAATCTTGGCTGTCATCACTTCGAATATTTCTTGACATTCCCTTCTGGCTCCAGTCAGAACAGCAAAAAGAAAAAAGAATTAAAAAAAAGTGGATAGTATAAGGAGCCTCTGAAACAACTTCAAGCCTACCAACATTCACATCCTGGGGGTGCCAGAAGGAGAAGAGCGAGAGCAAGGAATTGAAAACCTATGTAAAAAAAATAATGACAGAATCTTTCCTAACCTGGTGAAGGCAATAGACATACAAGTCCAGGAATTGCAGAGGGTCCCAAACAAGACCCACACCAAGACACATCATATTTAAAATGTCAAAGAGAATCTTAAAGCAGCAAGAGAAAAGCAGTTAGTGATCTGCAAGGGAGCTCTCATAAGACTGTCAGCTGCTTTCAGTTGAAGTACTCCACATCTTTTGCTTGCCCAAACCAGAATTAAATCATGTGTGAGACACTGAGAAGTGAGTACAGGGTTAAAGTAAGGGTGGAGAATAGTGATTTCAGAATCTGAGGTCTCATTAAAGTAGGAGATGACTAAATTTAGCAGAGTGAAATAGAAACAGGCAAAATGAAATAGAAACAGGCACATCACATCTGTGTGGCATTGAGAAGGTTACGTTCTTCCCTGTTCTCTTTAAAATAGGGATGATGTGATAACACATGCTTTGTTCACCTCAAAAAAAGGAATGCAAACACAGAGAACATTTTGATGGTTGCCAGATGGGAGGGAGGTTGGGGATGTGGTGAAGCCATTAAGAAGTACAAAGTGATAGTAACAGAATAGTCATGGGGATGTAAACTATAGCATAAGGAATATAGTCAATAACTACAGTAATAACTATGAGTATGTATGGTGCCAGATGGATACTACATTACTTCAAAATTACATATGTATAATTACTGGGAAGTACACATAAAACTAGTATAATATTGTACATCAACTGTAATAAAAATAAAAATTATTTTTAAAACTTGAAGAAAGCAAATATGTAAGCATTTAAGCATTTTATCTGCAAAATAGCATAACTTGGTCTGTTACTTTTTAATGGTTGTATAAAGAGAAAAGATAGAAAATGGCTTTTTGTGAATTTCTTACATAAATTTCTAGTAGTGGTATAAATATTGTCTCATTTATAGGAGTTGACCTGGGCCTAACTGGTTAGGTAAAATGGTATTTATTATTAATAATGACACTACAGAAATGAGCGGTGAGTAAAGTAATGAACAATTTGAATAATGATTTTGGCAGATGGTAAAGATAGGGCAATACCGTGTCACTGAGAGAAATGTGCTCTTCTATATTTTGAGAGAATATCAGAAAAGAGTCCAATTAGATAATTGTATGATGATTCATTAAAACTGCAGTATAGACAGAGTGTGTATAAATATTACAGACGCTTCAACAAACTGAAAGGCATGAAGAGAGACATAGGTGACTTTAGTGCACTAAAGTAACTTTCTAATTAACTCCATTTTTCTGACCCTAAGCAAGATTTTTATCCTCACGTCTTTTCTTGGTTATTTAATGTAAATTTTGCTGACCCAATTAGTCTATTAATTAAGAATTAGTTAGAGAACATATGAAGAGTAATTACATTAAAGACATTCCATTCATGTTTTTTAAATTAATATTTTGGGGTTCTTTTTGGTGATATGATGTGTCATGCTAGACTCCGGAGAGTCAATACAAAAATACCTGACTTTGCCTTGGCAGGGTCAGTTGGGCTACCATCTGTGGCTCCCAAAAGTACTCATAACTTGGGCTCTAGGTCCAACATAGGTCAGCATAGCCATGAGAGGGTGCTTATAAGCTTCTATGTGACCTCTATATGCTAAAACTGCTAATTTATTGTGAGGGATTAGAACAGCTTTTCTTTTGGAGGGCATTTAGATATGACAGCAACTGTTATCTACATTTGACATTTATCCTTGAGATTCCAAGGACACAATTGGGATATGTTGGCTAAGAACACTGAAGAACATTGAAGGTATCAAAAGAAACCACAATGAGAATCTTCAGATGGCTCTTGGAACAGTCATTCCTGGGTCTCATAGGTTCAGGGACCACACTGTCCTTTCATTTTTCTCTCAAAATCCCACCATTCTTTAAACCTCCCTTTTCAATGAAACCCTTCTTTACTATTGCACAGAAAAGGAACATCTCTTTTTTAAAATATATTTTATTGATTATGAATGCTATTACAGTTGTCCCATTCCCCCCTTCAGTCCCCTCCACCCTGCACACCCTCTCCCACCCACATTCCCCCCTTTAGTTCATGTCCATGTGTCATAAGTTCTTTAACTTCTACATTTCCCATACCATTCTTACCCTCCTCCTGTCTATTTTCTACCTACCATCTATGCTACTTATTCTCTGTATCTTTTCCCCCTCTCTCTTCTTCCCTCTCCCCTGTTGCTAACCCTCCATGTGATCTCCATTTCTGTGGTTCTGTTCCTGTTCTAGTTGTTTGCTTAGTTTGTTTTTGTTTTTGTTTTAGGTGTGGTTGTTAATAATTGTGAGTTTGCTGTCATTTTACTATACATGTTTTTTTATCTTCTTTTTTCTTAGATAAGTCCCTTTAACATTTCATATAATAAGGGCTTGGTGACGATGAACTCCTTCAACTTGACCTTATCTGAAAAGCATTTTATCTGCCCTTCCATTCTAAATGAAAGCTTTGCTGGATAGAGTAATCTTGGATGTAGGTCCTTGCCTTTCATGACTTGGAATACTTCTTGCCAGCTCTTTCTTGCCTGCAGGGTCTCTTTTGAGAAATCAGCTGACAGTCTGATGGGAACTCCTTTGTAGGTGACTGTCTCCTTATCTCTTGCTGCTTCTAGGATTCTCTCCTTCATTTTTACCTTGGCTAATGTAATTATGATGTGCCTTGGTGTGTTGCTCCTTGGGTCCAACCTCTTTGGGACTCTCTGAGCTTCCTGGACTTCCTGGAAGTCTATTTCCTTCGCCAGAATGGGGAAGTTCTCCTTTATTATTTGTTCAAATAAGTTTTCCACTTGCTGCTCTTCCTCTTCCCCTTCTGGTACCCCTATAATTCGGATGTTGGAACATATAAAGATGTCCTGGAGGTTCCTAAGCCTCTCATTTTTTTGAATTCTTGTTTCTTCATTTTTTTCTGTATGATTGTTTCTTCCTTCCTCCTGGTCCACTCCACTGATTTGAGTCCAAGTTTTCTTTCCATCACTATTGGTTCCCTGTGCATTTTCCTTCATTTCACTTAGCGTAGCCTTCATCTAATTTGCGACCAAATTCAACCAATTCTGTGAGCATCCTGATCAACAGTACTTTGAACTGTGCATCTGATAGGTTGGCTATCTCTTGGTTGATTAGTTGTATTTGCTGTGAAGCCTTGATCTCTTATTTGGACTATTTTTTTTTTGTTTTTGTTTTGTCACACCTGTTATGTATGAGGGGTGGAGCCTTAGGTGTTCACCAGGGTAGGGCAACCCACATGTCTGGGTTGTGGAGGTGGGGTCTGAGAGGAAACAATGGTGCTTGCTCTGCTCTCTGTCAAATTTCAGTTCCTTCTGCTGCTCCCCCCAAGCAAACTGGGCCTTTCTGGTGCTGATTCCCATGTGGGTGGGTTTGTGTACATTCTAGGACCCTGTGGGTCTCTCCAATGAACTCTCCTGTGAGGCTAGGAGTCTCTCCCTGCATCTCCACCCCCACAGGTGTTTTCAATAAGTGTCCCAAGGCTCAATTTATGGGCACCAGGATCCTGGGTTGCACTGTCTGTCTCACTCTCCAATTTCTCCTGGTTATTCTGCACATGAATGTGGGACTGTCTGGTCAGCCAGCTGCCTTGTGAGCAGTGCCTAGCTTCACAATCGCCGCCTCACTGTGTCTGCTTATTGCCACCCCATGCCTAGGGTCTGCCAGCCACTGCCTGTATGCTCAGGGTCCGCCTGCTGCAGTCTTGTGTGCCCGGGATGCCTTATGTGCCTAGTGTCACCATTTTTTGTGCTGCAACACCTCTTCGCCCAGCCTACCGGTCTGAATGAAAGTGTCTATTTTAATTCCTTGGTCATCCAACTTCCACACAGTTCAATTTTCCATCAGTTCTGATTGTTATTTTGTTTCTAAATTGCCGTTGTCCTTATTTTGGTTGTGCAAGGAGGCACAGTGTGTCTACCTACACCTCCATCTTGGCCGGAAGTCCTCAGGAACATCTCTTATCTTTTCTGTAAACATGAAAGACTCCATCCCTTTGCCAATTGCTAGATATTTATCCTAAATATCTAGTGTTTTGATTTATTTGATTATCTATTTCCTTTTTTAAACTGAAAGCACCTAGAAATAAAATGATGCCATGTGTCTTTGTATTCATCCATTATTATGTATAGTAAGTTTTCAATAAGCATATCTTGAAAGAAATAATTTACTAAAAGTACACATCTCACAGAAGTCTAAGAGGACATGATGGCTAAGTGTATTGTGGTATAATGGATGGGATACCGGACAGAAAAAAAGGACATTAAGTAAAAACTAAGGAAATATGACTAAAGTATGGACTTTATTTAATAATAATGTATCAATATCACTTCATCAATTATTACAAATGTATCATAGTTATGTAAAGTGTTAATAACAGGAGAACCTGGGTATGGGGTATATGGGAACTCTTCATACTATCTTTGGAAATTTTCTGTAAATCTGAAACTATTCTGGAAACACATATGATTGAAATGGACATGTAAATATAGATATATCATACATACATCCAAGTTCCAAGAGAGCAGGATCTTTGTTCTGTTTACTACTCTATACTCCATTGTCAGAACACCTCCTGCCACTCAGTAAACATTTCTGAAATGAATAAATGAAAAAACATGTACACATTGGACTTTTTATTTATTTGGTGGGAAAAAAACTTAGTGACTCTGTTATTAAGAAAGTACTAAAATGAAGGGAATGGTAATGTCCAGGTGTATTAACAGATAACAACCGAGAATGCCCACCTTCAATATTTACGGTAAAACAGAGGAGAAATGGTAGCTTAAATTTTTGATAGAGTTAACTTTTAATCAAAACATAACCAGTCAGACTCCCCTGTGGACTGGCTAGTTTTCTCCTTGACTGACTTTGCTTGTTATACTCAGGTAGTGACCCTTGATACCAAAGCAATTTGTCATACAAGGGAATTTTATTGCTTCTCACCTGGGCATAGTCAAAATTCCTTTCCAAATGTCAAAGCTGTATATACTAATAGATTGTGTAGATATTCTTCTGGAATTCAAGATTGAACTATACACTAGATTTATAGGGAAATATGTAGAATGCAATGTTCTGGGTCTTCTGCTTTTCAGGTATGAAGTGGGGAGGACCATTCAGAGGGGAAGGCAATGGCCCACAGGGACAAAGTTAAGGGAATGTGAGGGTCCTTTAATCAACCTCCAGGGTATATTTGACCAACCAATGATTTTATAAACCTTCAAATATTACCTCTTTTTCACCTTCTCTGTCTGGTTGGTGAATAAACTTCTAACCAGTGGATCATATTAGCCAGTGAATTAAATGTTTGTTCCCAAAGTGCCTGTGTGAAAGTACACATGTTGAGGAGGAAAGATCTGTCCTGAGGGGATGAGCTGTAGAATAGAAAATGACCAGAGTCTGAGCAGTGCTGAGTAATGGAGGCTTAAGCAGAATATCACAGCATTTGGTCCAGGAAGCTGAGGATGTTGGGACAGCCTAAGGGTTTTGCCTGCTGTGGTCACAGACCCAAACACAATTCTCAATTGGACATTCTGAGACCAGGAGCAAGATGCAAATCTTATTAATGCTTCTCAGGTTTTGAAAATATTCTAAATAGGCTGGTGTGGCTCAGTTGGCTGGAACATTGTCCCATGCACCAAAAGGTTGTGGGTTCAATCCTGGTCAGGGCACATACTTAGGTTGTGTGTTTGATCCCCAGTCGGGACGAAAATGGGAGGCTTCCAGTAGGTGTTTCTCTCTCACATTGATGTCTCTCTCTCTCTCTTTCTCCTTTTCCTTCTTTTCTTTCTAAAATCAGTAAGCACATTAAAAATGTTTTAAAGAAAAGAAAGTATTCTAGGTAGTTAATGGCATGATATTTGAGTGGCAAGCACAAAGGCTTTGAAATGGGAAATTCTACATTTCGGTTGGTAACTCTTTCTTTAACTAGTTATTAATTCATTTTTTATTGTTCTCTAGCCACCATTATTATATCTATTTTAAAAAACTACATTCATGAGATTGTTGAGAGTGCCATAGGATGACAATTTGGTCAATTTGCCTGTAGTTCCTCTTCAGTGTTTCCTGATATCTCACCTTCTTCACAATCAGATGACAGTGAGTTTCTATATTCATTTCCCCTATCTTTTGACTTTAAAATTAAACTTTAGTAACCTACAACTGAGAAAATAGTTTGAGAAAAGAGGTTTGTGGCTCTAAAAAGCCTGCATTTGATGATCAAAATTTAGATCTGTAAGGAAGCCGAGTATGACATCTAATGGGGATACATTGCTCCCACTGCAGAGCCAGTGGAGGGGAGGGGTGTTAGAACACCGAGGTAAGTGTGGGTATTAAACAGGTGATTTGTGTGCCCCCTTTCTTCTGGACATGTGAAAGGTGGAAGCCAAGAGTTCCTTGCACCATCATATAAAGTGAGGAGTAGGGTATCTAGAACACTGTGCATTTGTTTAGACAAGTGCCTGAGACAGCAACCTCTGCCCCCCACCATTTTCACCAGAAGATCTTGAGAGGTAGGAGGACTATGTCAAATGCTCTTTGGATGAATGCAAAAGTAACTGATAATTAGGTAGGCCAAAAAAAAAAAGCTCATAGTTGGCAAAAGGGAATGCTGTGGTACATGGTTGCATGAATAAACAAATGTTTAAGCATTTGCCAAGAGCAGGAGATAACAACAACCCAGAACCAGAAATGATGATAGATATCAGTGAATACTGTTTGGTACCAACACATAAATGACCAATAAGCCAATGCTTCATTTCACTTCCTCACTTGCCTTGCTAGTACCTAACTTTCTTATCTCTTCCATCAAAAATCTGGATAAGGGGAAGAGGAATATTCTCCCATGACTAATAAAACTCTCAGCTAACCAAGTCTAACAGCAATATGTAAAGATTATTTTTTCTGCCACCCATTAAAATAGTGTGTTAGGGTAAAATTTAATTTCAGTTATATCAATGTTAGATTTTCACATACCTGAGTTTGTGGTTTATGAAATTCATGCAAAATAATGAATCCATGATAATTAACTGAGATAATGTGTAACACAGCATTTGAAAATTTAAAGTATTATTGAAAGACTTAAAAATGGACAAATAGAAGCCATAAATGGTTAATCTTTCTAAATAACTGACTTTTTTTTAATCATATAGCTATATTGGTATTTACCAGACAGGATTTGTTACTTACACATCAGTGGTCACTTCTCTTCTTCCTTCCTTTCTAACAGACCCCTACTGTTGTTCAGGTATCTATTCTACTCCTCTGGCCACATCTTTACAGAAAGTGGGGCCTTAGATGGTGAATCATGACAAGTCGAAGCCAACCATGGTGGATCTTTCCTCTTGCAACGAGGGTTGATTTCTCCGTGGGCCAATTACAGACAAAGAGATGTGACTATAAGCTAGCTGAGGGGCTTTTGGAAAAGGTTTCTCTTGCCAGTAATGGTACATATGGAATAATACATCAATATTTTTGCCTTACAATATTGCCATGCAAGCACATTACCTCTGAAATGAATTAATTTGATGATAGGAGAATGGAAAGACTGAAATCTTGATATTCTGCCCTATTACTGGAGATAAATGACTTCAGAAGTCTTCATGTTTGTTATTTTAAAGACATGTTTAGTCAGGATTTTCTGTCACTTGAAGCTGAAATCATTTTAAATTTTAGTTTCAATAACATTTTTGGAGTTCAAAATAATCTCCTTGTAGACTTTTTTCTGACCTTAAAATTCTAGTTGAAGATAGCCATCTCATAGTGTGGACAGAGGTCCGTGGACTGAGCTAGTCAGAAGCAAAAGAAAATTCTGTCATGTAATTGTATATGACCAGATCCCTGCAAAGATGATTAATGATTATATATTAAATAAGGATATTCAAAATAAATTAACACACCAAACCTTATCTAGTTTTCTGAAAATTACACTCACTCAGCCTTAATCTTAGAAGACTGGGGAAAATTTCCCAATATGCTCAAAGAAGATAGTCTCATTCTTGGGTGTATTATACAGGGTCTGGCAGAACTAAGGCCATTGAGTGTGGTTGGTGTTGTATGTGAATGTCTTGTATGAGCTGAACAGCAACTTGAACATTTTAGCTAAGATGCACATGGTGTGCTTGAGTGTGATATTGTTATGTTATAGAATTACATGCTTCTGATTTTGTAATAAAAAATGTTATGTAATAAAAAAGGTCATTATTTGTGCTGGACCCTATAGATAGATACTTTTAAAGTTATTAAACCTAGTTAGTACCTTATTTATTTATGCCTAAGGGAAATTAGTCAATGGAGAGAAACTTTTAAGAAAGTATAGAGTTTTAAATCAAAATCTCATTGTTCATTATTTTCTATCATTATTGTAACCTGTCCTTCTACAGTAATTGCCATTCTCTGAACGCCTGGTCAAACACTATTTTCAGTTAAGAAAAATTATGCTTCTCATATTAATAAAGCAGGAACTGCATTTTTTAATTCACTACTAACAATTAAAGATCTGTATCAAGTAACCAACCAGAAGAACAAACTGCTATCAAAATCAACCATGTATATAAAGTCATATACATATACATTGCTCTATACTCAGTACTGTTATATAGGAAAAATGAGAAAGGAAGTGACAAGAATGCCAAATGTGTAACACAACTGAGCTTGTCCCTAACACCTGACCAAGTGATAAAACAAGACCTGACACTTCAAAGTAATCAGACAGGTGGAGGATCTATTGCTAATCCACAGTTACCGGCTAAAAGCCAAATGAAAATGACACTGGCTAAATGACAGACAATAAATGAAAAGAGCTCCTCTTGTATCAGACCTGTGGGAGGCTAACTCTTCTTGACAGTACCAGTGAAATTCTCATGGCCAGGAGATATTCATTTGAAACTTTTCAACTCTTGTTCACTCCAGGATATTTCATAATTTGGGGCTTTATCATCCTGAACGAGCTACTTAAGCTAACTGTAGCCCCTATAAGGGGTTAAAGCCCCTATAAGGAATTAAATTCAGAACCTTTCCTGTTATGTCTGCATTGGGGAAATCTTGAAAATATTCTGAAAACAGGAAGTCCTGTGAAAGATTAAAAATGGAAAGTTATGGCATCTAAATCAATGACCACAAAATCCAATTCAATAAGCTATGATCGGTAAAAATGGGAAGACAATTGGAGTAGATGATTTTCCTGAGTCATTGATGTTATGCATTCCTTCTATTGATGCTTTATGTCTGCAGCTAATCTGTTTAGCCAAAAATATCATGTGAATAATTCTGAAATTGTGCATGAGAAAATGTTTAATTACTTGTTGAATGATTTCTAATCTTTGCTATAATGCTTTATTCCAGCTTCTCTACCCATCTCTACTGTCATTTGTAGGTAATTGATCAGGAGACTTTTATATTATAAAATATTCCTCTTAAAACCAAGAATTTGCTTGGGTAGACAGGTAAGTCAAAATGCTTAAGGAGCATTTATGAGCAACAAGTTCTTTGGAAAACATAAGCATGAGAAGCCCTCCACACCAGTTTAAGTGTGCTCTTAGGAGCTTAAATGGCTTCTCATGTACAACTGTTAATCTCTTTCTGGGTCTCAAACTCATGATATGAAAATGACTGATGGTAATATCTACTCATAGGACTGCCATCTTGAATTGTGAATTTATTCTTTAAACAGGAAAATGTTGTATGTGCTTATTTATCAGAGCAGCTATGTTTGGTGATCAAATAATTATCAGGCTTGGGCTAACTGTATATCAATATACTAATGCCCTTGCCTATATAACAGCTACCTGAACATCTCAAGAACAATGCTTCATTCTTAACAATAGCATAACTTTGCTGATTTGTGAACATCCTTCCATGACTCTACTGCCCCTAGAAATTCATAAAAATCTTAACAGTGGACTTACCTACTCTTCATATTGCCCTTTTGTTTTAAGGATGACTTTACATATGTTAAATATACATATCTACTTTGTGGTTCTTAATATGTAAACACCCAGATGGGCATCTTGATAACTTATCCAGACATGCATCACTCACAGACATGAAAAAAGGTGTGGGGATTGACTGAGCAAGGGGGTGGGGCTGGGAAGAAGGACGCAAAAGGGAAAGATTGGAGCAACTGTAATAGCATAAATAACAAAAAAAAACTAAAAACATTACTTCATTCTGAAACAAATATTGAAGATATGTCATACATACATAAGTGTATGTAAAAAATATGTACTTACGGACAGACAGAAATAGATTTTTATTAGAGTAATAAATACTAAAATTATTCAATGTGTCATACAAATTGGAAAAACATTCCTGCTCCACATAAAGCCCTTTGAATGAACAAAATGTTTCTGAGTATTAAGAATGCTGACTTCGACTTCCGGCAAGATGGAGGCATAGGTGGATGCACCATACCTCCACGCACAACCAAGATTAGAACAACAACAGTTTAGAGGCAGAATAACACCCAGAATTGATAGAGAATTTATCTGAATGGAAGTCAGACAGCCAAGAAGTTGAAGTAGACCCGTTCATCCAGAACAGAAGGAGGGGCAGAAAGGAGGAGCGGGCGCAGAGATTGGGGAGAACTGGGCACATAAGGCAACCGGGAATGCGTAAGCCTTCCAGGACACACACAAGATTGCATAGGTAGACCCTGAGTACACAAGCAGTGGCTGGCAGACCCAGTGAGGTGGCATTGTGGACCAGGGCAGAGCGCACAACCCAGGATCCCGGGGGGGGTGGCGGTGCTGGGGCCCCAGGAGAACGGAGCTACCGCCATTGTTCCCTCCCACCCCTGCCCCCACATACAACATCACAATCTAGCAACTGGGGTGCCCAGCCCCGGTGAACACCTAAGGCTCTGCCCCTCACCATAACAGGAGCGACCAGACCAAAAAAAAAAAAAGAGAGAGAGAGAGACATGTCTCCAACAGAAGAACAGATCAATCCCCCAAGACTCATCCTTTTGAGCGACCAAGAGATAGCTAATCTATCGGATGCACAGTTCAAAACACTGGTGATCAGGAAGCTCACGGAATTGGTTGATTTTGGGCACAAATTACATGAAAAAATTCAGGTTACCATAAAAGAGATGAAGGAAGATGCATGGAGAACCAATAGTGAAGGGAAGGAAACTGGGACTCAAAACAATAGAGTGGACCAGAAGGAAGAAAAAAACAACCAAGCAGGAAAGAAAGAAGAAATAAGAATTCAAAAAAATTAGGAGAAGCTTAGGAACCTCCAGGACATCTTTAAACGTTCCAACATCCGAATTATAGGGGTACCAGAAGGGGAAGAGGAAAAGCAACAGATTGAGCATGTATTTGAACAAATAATAAAGGAGAACTTCCCCATTCTGACAAAGGAAATAGACTTCCAGGAAATCCAGGAAGCACAGAGAGCCCCAAAGAAATTGGACCCAAGAAGAAACACACCAAGGCACATCATAATTACATTAGTCAAGGTAAAAATGAAGGAGAGAATCCTAGAAGCAGCAAGAGATAAGGGGACAGTCACCTACAAAGGAGTTCCCATCAGACTGTCAGCTGATTTCTGAAAAGAGACCTTACAGGCAAGAAGGGGCTGGAAAGAAATATTCCAAGTCATGAAAGACAAGGACCTACATCCAAGATTGCTCTATCCAGCAAAGCTCTCATTTAGAATGGAAGGGCAGATAAAGTGCTTCTCAGATAAGGTCAAGTTGAAGGAGTTCATCATCACCAAGCCCTTATTCTATGAAATGTTAAAGGGACTTATCTAAGAAAAGAAGATAAAGAAAAAACATGTATAGTAAAAGGACAGCAAACTCACAATTATTAACAACCACTCCTAAAGCAAAACCAAAAGAAACTAAGCAAACAACTAGAACAGGAACAGAACCACAGAAATGGAGATCACATGGAGGGTTAGCAACAGGGGAGTGGGAGGAAGAGAGAGGGGGAAAAGGTACAGAGAATAAGTAGCATAGAATGTAGGTTTAAAATAGATAGGGGGAGAGTAAGAATAGTATGGGAAATGTAGAAGCTGAAGAACTTGTAAGTATGACACATGGACATGACTAAAGGGGGGATATGGGTGGGAGAGGGTGTACAGCGTGTAGGGGAGTAAAGGGGAGGAAATGGGACAACTGTAATAGCATAATCAATAAAATATATTTTAAAAAAAGAATGCTGACTTCTTACATTGGTATATATTTAATGGATTAAAAACCAATAACTAGAGCTCTATAAAATGCAAAATCTTTCAGGGAAAGCAATGTTCTTACTCATTACTCTTTCTAGCAGAAAGACGATTACTTTTGTTTAAATTAAGTATAATTTTTACTTAGTTTATTACATTGTAGTCTACTTTGAGATACACTAAGCATGAAATCATTGTTATTGATGCAGTAGAGTAGAATAATGCTGTTTCTTCTGAAGAGTTTAAAAGATGGAAAATAGACTAAAAATTGACCATGTGTTTTACACTCTAAATGGCAGGCTTACCTATTTCCATAGTTTACAGGCATAAGAAGTGCTAAAACTGAGCTAAACTTTAAATCCTGCTTTATATTTTCATCAACATGCTTAATAGGTTTCAAGAAATAAGAGTTTCATTTTCATTTATAACACTTGATATTTTGTAATAATTCATAATTATTTATTTTTTCAATATTCATACACAAACATTATTTGATCTTCCTTTAGGAGTCAAAATGACCTAATTGTGAGACCTTGAGCATGAAATACCAGGATAATTGAGGTGGGCTCTTTTGATTAAATTGCTCCACAGTGATCTAATGCTAGCTAAGCTGTTTCTCCTCCTTGTGCCACAATAGTGTCATCAATAGGACAATGTTAAACCATATCTGCTCCCTGTCTGTTCCTTGGAAATGTTGGGAAGAAATATATGAATTCTTTTTAAAATGTCTTATTATCATTTAGTTATAGCTGCAGACCCTGGTAACCATAAAAGAGGAATCTGGGTATAAATAAAATGATAATTATGTGGTTTTAGAATTATAGAGAAACTAGGAAAGGAATGCAGAATTCAGTCAGGCAGTTCAAAGTTTAGTTGAATACATTCAAGTGATGAAAGAATCCAAATAGAGGTTGCTGAAATCTGTTAAAATAAACCAGGTGATATAATATGACAAAGGTGAGAAAACAGGTAAAAGTACAGTTTCAACCAAGGGGAATGTGGGTTACTGAAGCAACCCATGTGAAGGGTGTGAATGTGGAGTTATATGTCCAGCTGTTGAACCAGATAGAAACACCCTGTGGGACATGTAGTTCCTGAGTTCTGTGGCTTGGGATCTCTGACAAATATAAAACCATATGCCTTGGCTATGAAACTATGCTGTATACATGCAAGTAACCTCAGCTCCCCTGAGGTGATAAAGTAGATCTCCCTCTCTAATCTCAGATTATTAAGCAACTCTAGGTTAGATGTAAAACTCAATTTACTTCTTACTGAAAATCTGATTTTATTAATTTGTTAAATGCTTTTCAGCTGTGCAAAGGCTTGAAGAAACACTGAAATGGCGAAAGTAAGGAAAATACTGAGTTTGAATGCTTTTGCACTGGGTTCAATATAATTGCTATGTTTGTCATGTTTTTTGAGAATTTAGCACTTTAAAGAACTTGATTTAATTTAATTTTAAACTTGTGGTTTTAAATTAAAAAGTGTAAGAGCTTTGAATATGTTGAAAATGTACCTTGATAGCCACTGTATGCATATGATTACTTCACTGGTTTACAGAAATAATTTAAGTATGTACTTGGAAAATTTTTATTTGTTAGGGCCATAGGTTTGCATTGTCAAACACTTGAAATGCTTCAAAAGGAAATCAAATCTATCTATTAAACTGACATATGCATTTAATATATTTAATAAATCTTAATTATATTAAGAGTGTTGAAGTAATTTACAATACGACTGAATGAAACATTAATCAAAGAAAGGGCAACTATACTTATTTTAGCAGATTATAGATAAATGATAACTTTTGTATAATTAACTTAAAGAATTGAGGAAACATGTTTGAGATTTTTTTAAAAGATTTTATTTATTTATTTTTAGAGAAGGAAGGGAGGGAGATAGAGAAAGAGAGAGAAACATCAATGTGTGGTTGCTGGGGGCCATGGCCTGCAACCCAGGTATGTACCCCGACTGGGAATCGAACCTGCGACACTTTGGTTTGCAGCCCGCGCTGAATCCACTGAGCTATGCCAGCTAGGGCTATGTTTGAGATTTTTAATGAACTAAGTAATACTTTAAAACATTGTAGCTGTGAAAATTCTTTCTGTGCCTTTCTATACCAAAAGACCCTCTCTTGGGGGAAAAAATAACTTGAGAATTTAACAAGTGTTTGTTCACTTTAAAAAAAAATAGATGATGTGACAGAGTGGAAAATGCTGTTTCTCCTGAAGGGTTTCATTTAAGATTCTATTTAGAACTGCTACATTGTTGAAATTCTGAACATCCTGTAATCATTTTTATTATTTATATAATCTTTAACTCTTGAACTGTGCTTGTTAATTCAAATGCAGTGATATTTTTCTGCAGCAAATAATAAAATGCATTATATTTTAAATAATTTTTCCTTATTTTCTTTATTTATTTTTTAGAGAGGGGAAGGGAGGAAGAGAGGGAGAGAAACATCAATGTGTGGTTGGTTTGTTGTGCTCCCTACTGGAAACCTGGCTCACAACCCAGACATGAGCCCTGACCGTGAATCAAACGGGTGACCCATTGGTTCACAGGCCAGTGCTCAACCACTGAGCCACACCAGTCACGGCTGAAATAATTTTTCTTATAACTTTATATTTGTTTCCTAGGTGATATGACTCAATGTATTAGATATAAATGCAATCTATATGCTGATATCTTTTAAATTTATTTCTTCATCTAGAAATTCTTTCTCAATACCAGATCCATATGTCTCATTACCTACTTGATTTCCACACTGGTAGATTTCTCATACTTTGCGAGTCCAAAAGTGAAGCCCTGATTTGCCTCTGCAAAACTGTTTCCTTCCAGAATCTCTCCGATTTAGGAAGTTCAACACCATTCTCCCTTGTTGGCCTTTGTAACTAGAATGAGCTATTGCAACTGGAATTAGCTGTTGGCTAAACCTTCCAAATATGTTCAGAATTTGACCACTTGTCTCCAAAGCTGCTGCACCACTCTGTTCCAAACACTCACAATCTTTGGCCTATATTATTGCAACAGGCTTTTTACAGGTCTCCCCAGTTCTGTCCTCACTTTTTAGAGTATGTTTTCCACCCAGAGACCAGAGGAATCCTTTTAAAAACGTATAGGTGTGACCATGTAATTTCTCTATTTAAAACCTAACAGTGTCCAGTCTCTTTCAATGCAAAAAGTAAAAGCCTCATAATAATGTATAAGGCCCTACCTCATCTACTCCTGATCTCTGCCAATTAGAGTTAGCTTCAGTCAATTCCCTTGAGTGTACCAGCCACTGTTCTGCTCCCATATCTTTATACTGGCTGTCCCTTCTACCAGGATGGATTTTTTTCCCCAGGTAGCCCCATGGCTAGCTTCCTCATTTCCCTCAGAAACTCTCTCTGGAGTCACCTTCTTTGGAAGGTCTTCCATGCCTCTTATCTAACACAACCCAACATTTATACACACCTCCCCTTTGATATTTCATATGCCCCTCCCAGCTCCCACCTCTGCTCTTTCACCTCTCCCTGACCACAGGTTCAGTCTGCCTAGAATGACTGCCACATATCAAGATTAATATGTTTTTTCTTTCATTTCCCTGATTTGCAATTATAATATCCCTTAGAATTATTATTTGTTCTTTCTCTGTGTTCCTTTTGCCTCATATCTTTTTTCATATGGATATCCTCTATCCCTAACATGTTATTTGTCACTTATCAGGTCTTCAATCAATATTGTGCAAATGAATTTTTGAAATGCTTTAAGCTAGTTGAAAGCTAAGACACTCTCCAGTCACAGAGGAACATGAGATTAATTCACACTGAGAGTGTCTGACAAGAATTTCACCAGTTTGTTTTTATAGTCTTTGCATTGTTAGGCAACAGATAAGTCTCCATCTGCAATTAGCAAACACCCTTTCCTTACATAATGGCCATGGATGCGGATATTCTGTCTTCAGACTTCAGAAAAGAGAAAGTCACCCTGGACATAATGGTCTCCATATTTTCTCTTTTTAATATGCCATATCTTAATGTACAATGTCAGCATTACTTTGATCAAAGTTGTATGCACTTTAAGAATTTGTTAAAGATTATATTTAGTAAATCTGCATTGAGCTGGGCATTGAAGAAGGAGAAAAGATTCAACAGAGAGAAACAATGATTGTGCAGCCTATATATATAGAGAGAGAGAGAGGGAAAAAAGGGGGAAAACAATGAGTGAGTTAATGCCGTACTTAAAGGAACAGCCTAGATAGCACCTGGTTGAAGAAGAACTATACTTATTCTTTCAAGTATTTGGTTTCTTTATGTTTTGCCTGTGGGAAAAAACTGTTTTACCCCCAAGGTGACATGTAACTCCCACCTCTTTGGGAGTCAAAATGACCAGATATATAGTTGGCAAAATGGTCATCCCTTCTGGACCAATCAGGCTTACGTTCTGGAGGATGGAGTTGGGATTGAATTGGAAGAAGGAAAGAATAACAGCAAGAGTGCCTCCTTTCTGTCAGCCCAGGGAACTAAATGACTTTGGGTATCAAAAAAGAAAGGAAGTCACATTTTATTTTGATCACATTCACAAATGAAAGAGATTTTCACAATCTCTTTGAAATGATCTCCAGAAATGCCATTTGCAATCTATGAATTTATTTTAAGCTGCAGTTTTTTAAGTTGTGTGGTTTTTAAAGTTTAAAGTCCTTTATTTGTCAAGCCAGATTAAGCTTGAAATTCACTCTTTGTAAACTTTGGGGAAGGGAGGATATGCTTTTAATCTCTTCTAATGTCCAAATTGCCATGGTTTCTACGACCATAATATCTATATAGCTGAAAACATTTTTATTTAATATGTATGATAGTTTTAATTAGTTAACTTATTTGGGCTTATTTTGCTTTTTTTTCAATTTAAAAAATGTTCAACTACAGTTGACATGCAGTTATTATTATTTAGCATTTATCATGTCCTCAATGTTTGTTATTATTAGCACTTCTCAGGTCTTCAAATCATTATGCCATACACCTGAAACTAATAGTATTTAGTTTTAGGTGTATGGCATAATGATTAGACACTTCTGTAACTTACAAAGTGATCACCATGATATGTATTGTGTTTTTAAATGTGGGAAGGAACAAAGACTATGTTTTTTAACAAAAAGATAAGCAATTTCAGGGGAAAAGGGGAAGGGTTTACAGGAACAAGTATAAAGGACAAAATGGACAAAAAGGACACATGGACAAAAACTGGGGGAGGTGGAAATGGGAAGGAGATGGGGAGGACTGGGGCTGGGCTGGGATGGGAGTAAAAGACAGAAAACTGTACTTGAACAACAATTAAAATTAAAAGAAAGAGAGAGTGAATGCTAATTTGCATCATTACATTTGGAATCAACATATGTTATAGAGAATAGAAAGAATTATATGATTATGTTAAATAAGCATTATGACATTTGTTAAGGAATGTTAAGGCAGACTTTATTGGAAGGAGCCAGTGAGATAAGTGTTAAGAAGACTGCACTGTGATATTGCAGGAAGGGCAAGAGATTGGACTCAATCCAATTACAAGGAAAAGTGGGAATTTATAGCCAAGGAGAGCAAAAGGAGGTCAGTCGATAGAAAATTACTGAGGAAACATCGGGAGTAAGGGGGCATTCCAGCTAAATCAGCCTTATAGGAATCTTGCCTCAGGCAGTCCAGCATGATCAGACATCACCTGGGAGATCATGGAGGATGAAGAACATGACTGAACATGGAGTCATCAGATATTGAAGATGTAAGATCCTAGTTAAACTGACTTAGCAGGATTCTTGCTAAAATTGGATAATGCAGAAATGAGCACAGAAATTCAAAAGTCCTAGTTGAGAAGAGAGTTCCCAAGAGCCTTACTAGAGTTTGGTCAAAGACTGAACATCAGTTAATAAAATATAATAATTGTTGAACATTTCTAAAGGATTTTTCCTAGCTTCCCACATAATCTTTCAATTCTTTTCTATCTCAAGCTCTAAGTTTTGCTTGTAAAGGAAAAACAATACTTTTATACAATATTTGTATAAAAGTATTGTTTCATCAGTAGTACCCAATCAACATGCTGATAGTCAATGTTTTAAAACTGTTAGAGACTTCTTATGAATAGTTTTTATTTTCAAGCTACTCTATTTTATTGTTCTTTCCTAAAACTTTCTTTAGAAAATTATTTTGTTGCTTTCTGCCTATTTTTGTTTAAAAAATAATTCATTATTTGAGTTAACAATTAATATTGCAATGTCCAAAAATATTAAAAGAAACAAAATTTTCACATTCAAGTTATGGATTAGATAAGAATAATTTACAGATTTTATTCTTTCACTGACTAATGAATTTATTCAACACATATACTGTCGAGCACTTGTTTTTGTGTCAGGCACTATGCTAGGTCCTCACATCACAAGACGAATGAGATCCAGTGACTCATAACACTATGTTTGCAGTCTGCTCAGAAAACGTGGTGTGTTTCATCCAAGGTCATCATGATACAACATGATCTACATAATGAGGAATGTGTACGAAGCACGATTTCCCAAGTGGTGGTTCACAGTTTCCTAGAGCTTCATGAAGTATTCATGGCTGGGGGGCGGGGGGCGGGTATTTGGGTTATCATAACAATTCTGTTTTTTTTAAAGCCGTCAATACATAAACTGAATATTTTTCCCTTTAAAGAATGCAGTCTGATAGTGTTTGAGAAGATATGGGGAGACTGTGCAGCAATTCATAGGAAGTACATATGTGCTCATTATTCACTTATTTATTTAACTGTTCAAGCCAGGATAGGTTTTTACTATTATATAGTCTTGAATTATGATTATTCATTGTTGTATATACTTTGAATAAATATTGAGATATATCATATATAATAAATAGAACCAATTTATTTCTATGCTTCAATACATTTTATCTAAGAGATGCACTTTTTAACATGTCCACAATCGAGCAATAGAACACTTTTGTCACCTCAAAGACTTCTTCTATGCCTCTTCGCAGCCCATGAGCCCCAACCCTACCCTAGGTGACCTGTGATCTGGCTTCTATCGCTGTAGATTAGTGTTCTAAAAGTTCATGTAAATAGAATCATCTAGGGTCAGCTCTTTTGTATCTGGCTTCTTTTATTCAATGTAGTGATTTTGAGATTCTTCTGTTTTTGTATATACAATTACTTTTAATTGCTGCATAGAATTTTAATGTTTGGATATACACACTTGATTTATTGTGCTGGAAAAGAATAGGTTTTATGCAGTTATGAGATGTGTTTTATAAATATCAATCAGGTCCATTTGTTTCATAGTGCAATTCAAATTCCCTATATCTTTACTCTTGTCTAAATGTTCTGTAAATTACTGAGAGTGGGCTTTTGAAATGTTTAACTCTGATTACAGATTTGACCATTTCTTCCATTACTTCTGTCAGTTTTGCTTTATGAATTTTAAATATTTTTTATTATTTTGCACATACATTTATGATTATTATATCTTCCTGGTTAATTAACCTTTTTATTGTGAGATATCTTTCTTATTCCTGATAATACTCTTTTTTTCTCAAAGTCCACCATTCTGCCCTGGCTAGCATAGCTCAGTGGATTGAGCACGGGCTGCGAACCAAAGTGTCGCAGGTTCGATTCCCAGTCAGGGTACATGCCTGGGTTGCAGGCCATGACCCCCAGCAACCATACATTGATGTTTCTCTCTCTCTATCTCTATCTTCCTCCTGTTCCTCTCTAAAAATAAATAAATAAAATCTTTAAAAAAAAGGACAAAATAAAATTCTAAAAAAAAAGTCCACCATTCTTATCTGAAAATATAAACCTCAGTGTGCATTTTTTCTTACCTTTTAATGTTTAACATGTTTTTGTCTTTATATTTAATGTTTTGCATAGAAAACATGAGGTTGAGTTTTGCTTTTTAAAAAGAAACTTTAGCAATTTCTACTATTTAATTATAGGGCTTAGTTAATTGACATTGAAGGTGACCATTGATGTGGTTGGTTTAAATATGTCATCGTCTCTTTGATTTCCATTTGCCCTCTGGTTTTACTCTGATTGTTATGCTGCTGTTTTACTGCATTCTGGCCTTAAATATTTTTTAGTGCTTCATTTATTTCCTCTGTTGCCTTCTTAGCTATATCTTGCTTGCTTATTTTTGGTAGTTGCTATAAAGAAGAAAAACAGTAATATTTACCTCGCATCTTATTGAAAATTAATATTGTGTCATAACACTTCATTGCCAATAATTTATACTTCTTATTTCCCTCTTTATACTTTCCACTTTCACATCAAAATCCTAACCTTATAACAGGAATGTCTTTGTACAAATTTCTCCATACTTTTTGCTATTGTTATAATTTTATTTAACTTTTGTATGTAGTATAAACACTCTCTAAATATTATTTTATTTTAAATGGGCAATTGTATTATGAAGAAATTACAAGAGAAAAATAATGTTTTTAAACATATATCCATTTATCCATTTTCAATGCTCTTTGTGAGTTTTGTACATCCAAGTTTTCACCTGATTTAACTTCCTTTAAGCTTAACAAACATTTTTGCAGGTTGTATGGTATGGATCACTGGTCAAAAATTCTCTCAGCTTTCGTTTATCTAAAAGTTTTTTAAATTATTCATTCACATTTTTGTAGGGTATTTTTATTGGGTACAGAATTCTGGGCTGAGTTTTTTCCTTTCAATACTTTATAGGTGTTACTCATTTTTTCCCTGCTTCCACATTATATTATTAGAAATTAGCCATAATTTTATTTTAGTTTTTCTGTATGTAATGTGTTACCATGGTCTGTGACCTAGCTGCTTTCAAGATACCCTTATTTTTTTTTCAGCTGTTTGACTATTATTACCTAGGCATGGAATTCTTTAGCTATAGTTTATTGATTATGCTATTATAGTTGTCCCAGTTTTTTTCCCTTTGTTCTCCTCCACCCAGCACCACTCCCACTCCCTCAGGAAATCCTCACATCATTGTTCATGTCAATGGGCCATACATATAAATTCTTTGGCTACTCCATTTCCTATACTGTACTTTATATCCCCATGGTTTTACTGTAATTACCTATTGGTACTTCTTAATCCCCTCACCTCCTCACCCATTTCCCCATAATCCCCTACCATCTGGCAACCATCAAAACACTCTATGATTCTGTCTCTGTTCTTGTTTGCCTAGTTTGTTTTTTATATTAAATTGTTTATAGATGCATATGCTTTGCCATTTTATTGTTCATATTTTTTATTCTCTTCTTCTTCTTAAATAAGTCCTTTTAATATTTCATATAATAAGGGCTTGATGATGATGAACTTCTTTAGTTCTTTTCTTGTCTAGGAAGTTCTTTATCTGCCCTTTGATTCGAAATGATATCTTAGCTGTATAGAGCAATCTTGGCTGTAGGTCCCTGCTTTTCCTCACTGAATATTTCATGATTTTTTGAGACAGCTAACAATTTTATGGGAACACTCTTGTAGGTAACTAACTGCTTTTCTCTTGCTGTTTTTAAGATTCTCTCTACCTTTAACATTTGTACCTAGACATAAAATTCTTGTTCATCTTTTGGGCTAGCTGAACTACTTGGATTTATAAGCTGAAAATTTTCATCAATTAATGTTAAGTATTGTGAGGTCTGGGGAGGGAAAGATGGAAGGAATTTATAAATCTAATTCAAGACTATCTTTACCAGATTTTTAAGTCTACATTTTCTCAAAAATTTTCTATAGCACATCAAGATGTTTTAATAAATTTTTTAGAAACTTAAAAATGCAAAACTACACAGACTGTATTTTGCATCTACTTAAAAAAAGGATTATTCACACCTTCCATGTCATATTACAAAAGAACTGACTGCAAGCAGTATCCTATGAAGGTCCGTTTTTGCTTATTATTTAGTAACAAACTACAGAGATTATTTTTAAAACAAAATAAAAATTTCTAAGCTTGAGGGTTTAAATGTATTTAAAATTTAAGCCCACAGTGTAATACATATTTTGTTCTCAAACCAAACACAATATTATATTTTTAGATTAGTTAATGACTAACCATGCTTTTTAGTCATCAGTTTGCAATAAATTTAAAAAGAACTGGTAAATTATTAAAAGGAAAGAGTCAACATTTGCCTCAATACAGCATAAGTATTAACAATTTTAGTAATAAACTCTTTAATATCTTACTGATCTAAAATAAAACCTTTAAACCTAAAACTCCTTCTACTATACACTATAAATTCTCTCAGAGGGAATATAAAAGATTATATTATTGTAAAGTAGTTCACAAGTTAAACAATACTGGGAATTCTAACATGTGACACCAAGGGAGCTTGGAAGTGACTCTGTAGTTCAGTCAGGGGAGGGGGTTAAGAAAAACTTCCTGGAGGAGGTAAGCACTGTGTTAGTTGGAGTTAGCCAGCACAAGAGGAGAAGAGAAGAGAGAGGGAATGTCATTTCAAGCAGAGATGATAACATGAAAGAAATTGATAGTGAGGTAATATTTCTAGACCATAAAGAAAACTGATATAATGTATTTTAAAAAATGGGACAAGAGAGGTTACTGGGAAAATATCATGGCTAGCCTTAAATGCCACACTTGACCTTCACAACATCATGGTAGGAGACTGAAGGACACACATCAGGAAAAGGGTAAAAAAATTCTGAGGTTTTTATGCATAACTCTGGAAATTTTGCAAAAGATGCATTGTGAAGAATGGATCTAAGGACATTATTTCTGGAGGTGGGAAGCTAAGGAGATGAGAGGTGCAGAGGTAGAGCTCATGAAATTCTGAGGTGATACTGTAATGGGGTAGGTCAGAGCATGGGTCCTTGGAAAGCAGGGAAACCCTACCATCCCCCCAAATCCTGCAAAAAAGGCAAGAGGGCCACGGAGGAGTGGTTATAAAGCAGAAAGCACAGTGTTTGAGGCACACTGAATAACTAAGGCCGATAAACAGCCTGTGCTTTCCTGAAGGGAGGAGGTACAGAAGAAGCCTGCTGCCCAGAGTGAATTGTGAATATGACTATTAGAATGTGTGCTTGGCAGAGTGACTCATGATATAACTTGGGGTAGGGGGAGCTCATATAGCACCTGTATGAGCTGCAAGGCCAGATGCCCCACTCAGGATGGGCAGATGCATGTATGCCTGCAGATGACTGGGAAACTGTTGCCCTGAGTAAAGATGGCAGACAAAAGAGGGTCAAAGACCCTGGGGACCTGACAAAAATGGCAGACATTAATGCACCATAGGAAGAGCTGGATGTTTGGCCATGCAGGAAGTTCTAGACCAAGCCTTTAAAATTGGAGCACCCTGAGAAATATGAGATCTGCCTGTAGGGCTGTGTGTAGGTTGGCCTGCCTGTCTATCTGGAGGGTTAGAGGTCAGGAGGTCTGTTAGAAACATTCTCAGTGCCCCTCCCACACAGAAGATGGCAGCAGAGCTGGTGGTGCAGAGGGGCACCTGCCTGGCCAAGCGCACAGACACAATCGTGAGCTGGTGGCTGAAGTAAAATCAGCTCTGCAGGAGAGAAACAGTTGCTGCAAGAAGGACTCAAGTTGCTGCACAGAGACTCGTGAAAGATGTTTAGAGCTGAACTGTGGCTGGGAATGCTGAGCTACAGACTTCTGTATTTCTGAAGGAAAATACTTTTGAATGGCATGTTCTGAAACTGGTCTGGCTTAGCAGAGGGAGGCTGAGCACCCATTTTGGGGTGTTTTTAAAGGGAGAGGGACTTAATGGTAGAAGGATGCTCTCTCTCTCTCATGCACTTGGTACGGAGAAATTGTTCTCTTGATATGGGACTTTGGAGCTTGGTGCAAACTCTGTCTCTCTGGTCTTTTGGCATTTGGACGTTCTAGACCTCCTCCCCTTATGGATGGATGGGAGTGCTCGTGGGGCCAGGAGATGCCTGGCCCACCAGGAGCTT
This sequence comes from Phyllostomus hastatus, assembly GCF_019186645.2. Classification (NCBI taxonomy): domain Eukaryota; kingdom Metazoa; phylum Chordata; class Mammalia; order Chiroptera; family Phyllostomidae; genus Phyllostomus; species Phyllostomus hastatus. The sequence continues at coordinate 3,859,157 of NW_025334017.1, read as the reverse complement.
AGATGCTGCAGAGGATGGAAGCCCACTCCTGGAGACAGGGTCTCACACAGGGACACATGCCTCCCTGGGCTCCAGCAACTGGGACACCATGATCCAGTGTAGCACAGCTCATGGTTTCTGGACTGCTACATGGAGACTGAGGACAGGGTGCCCCAGACCCTGAAGGAGAGAGAGACCTGCTATGAGGAAATGGTGACTCGGAAATCCACAAGTGCACATTCCACAGAGGATGGAGATTGTTTGTGTGACCAGCTTAAGATGGATAAGAAAATGGGGAAATTCTGGACATGGTTTTGACTTGTAGCCTTTTGGGGAACAAGGGAAGTTCTTGGTCTCATGGGAGAGAAGGGCTCTGAGCAGGAATGCTCTCATTCCCCCCAAGGTTGGAAACTTGTTAATAAAAACCTATTTCCTTCAACACAAATCTTGGAGTCATGTATAAGGGTGCCAAGAGGCCATTTTGCACATTAGAATACTATCTGCAAGAGTAAATTTTAGGTTAGAGGTGGAGTGATGTGAAAAAGAATTAATGGAAGACCCCCTGGTTTCTCACAACTGAGAAACACTTTTACAATAACTTATTTCTATGTATGTTTAGACCTAGGTCCTGTGGATAGTTAGATGTCACAAAGTGATGGCTAAAAACAGGAGAGTAGATGAGATGAACAGAGAGAGCACTTGGGGAGAAGAGGAGAGGCAAATTTTAGGGGGACAGATGGTGGGTGCAGAGCACTGGAAGGAGGCAAAATGGGACTGGTCATGAATGTGAGGAGAACTGGTATGCTGGTGGCACAGAGAAAGGAGAATAACCACCACAATTGCTAATTTATATGGCCAGTGTTCTTGGAAGACATTACACATATTAACTCATTTAATTTTCATAAGAAATCTAGTCATGCTCCACAGCTGAGAATACTAAGGCCGAGTGTATAAGTAAATTTCCCAGTGTCACACAGCTGCTAAGTAGGCGAGCTAGGATTCAAACTAAAGCAGTCTGGTCCTGGAGTGCTTGTTCTGAGGAAGAAGGGAGGGGTCCACACTAAAAGACAGCAGAGAAGTACGGTAACAGATGCACTGAAACAGGGCTATTGGATTTTGCAATGAGGAGAAAATCATCAGTAGAGTAATTGTAGGATGAACAGATTAGAAGGGAGGGAGGAGAAAGAGGATATGACAAAATATGGATGAGGTGATGGCAGAGTTCTAAGTGTTTATTTCATACAGTTGCAATCACAGCGTACACTTGCATTTGCATTCCACAAATGTTTGAGTGCTTACTATGATATAATGCTAAAGTAGATGATTGTGGCCCCTGACTTCTTCAAGCTTATGTGTTAGCACTCGTAACCTCACAATTTGTATTTCATTTGTTTATTGCCTACTGCTCAAGAGAGAGCAAATCATTGGATGTTACAGACATTGTCAAAGAAGGTGACATCTATTTTGAGGTCTGAGGGAGTGAAAGGAGCTTGCTATTTGAAAAGTTAAAAAAAAAACAACTTCCAAAATAAGTAAAGGGAAAGTCCCTAAATCCACCCCAAATGAGTTTAGCACTTTAAAAAAATAGAGAAGGAGGGGGAGGAAACCAATACCACTGCAGCAGAGTGATTTAGCGGAAAAGAAAAATTGGAGGAGCCTGGGGAGTCAGAAGAGGAGACAGATTGCATGTGAATCTGCACCATATTCCAACTGCAACCCATGGTGATTAAAATGCGTTAGCACGGGAGTGATTTGATGGGGTTTAAATGTTTAAGGTATTCTTTAGGCTGCTGTATAAAAATTGAATTAAAAGAGAGTGAAAATGAGAGGAAGAGATAGCTGAGACTTGAGAGAATTTGGATCTAGTGTGGCAACAAAGATGGGAGGATATTTGAAAAAATGATAGTTATAAAACTAGCAACATAATATAATAGAAATAAAAGCACATGTATAAATTATTATACTAAATGTGTTTGGCTAGATTTTCCTTTCAAAGTTAAATAATCTGATGTTTGGGTCAGAAGCCAAATATGTCTCTTGTTCCAAAGACACATGTAATGTAAAGTGACAAAGAGGAACCGAAAACAGAGAGATGGTCAAAGTCACCATGGTGTAAGAGATCAGAAAGGGGATGGAAATATCAGAGAAGTGGAATTTGAGCACAATGGTGTTTGTGGTGATATAAGTTATAAGCTGACAGAAATTGTCATCAACAAGGAAAAAACAGTTATCATAACCTTCTGTGGGGTTCAGACATGCTACCCCAAAGTATGGCACCTTGGCATATTGAATATCTTCAGCAAAGGAGTTTGAGGAAACGGCAGAAGGAGACAGTCACTCTGGTGTCCCCACAACTACCTTCCCTGAAAGCAGGAGATAAAGGCCCCAAGTGAAATATTCTCCCTATACCGGGAGGAAGGGAGGCATCCAACTACCAGGCACAAGGAATGTAGGGACAAGAAGGCTGTATAAACACACCTTGCTACTTCTTCATCATTTATTTACTATCCACAGACAAATTTGTCAATTTTTCACAAGTGTATTGTTTCTGTGTCTAAAAGGTATAAAAGCTTCCTCCTCTGGTCACCTCTTCAGGTTTTTGTGTCTTTGTGAAGGCTCTATGTTTGTGTGAAAATTTAATACATTTTGTATGCTTTTCTTCTGTTAACTTTTGCTGGTTTAATTTTGAAACCCAAGGGTCGTAAGAGGGTCAAGGAAAACATTTTCCTCCCTTACAGCACCACACAGCATAACAATTTCACTGAGGAAAAACTTTGAAAATACAATAAGACCAGAAAAAAGAGCAATAGTCATGCAGCATTTTAGTGTATATTTTCAGAAATTGACAGATTTTTACAGATAAAAATATTTAAAATTAAAACAAACAGTTCTGTGTTATAGTTTCAAACTCTGGATCTCTACACAGTTCTGAAGAACACAGAGATATAAACCCATGCCTGCTGTGTAACAAAGACACAGGGACTGTTGCATATGTCATTTTACATGTAAGTGGGATGTGAATGTTCAAGCTCAGGAGAGCCAGCCTCGGAGGCCCTGGAAGAGCAGGAAGTCCGGTGGAGACCACACAGAGCAGTGGCCATGGGCCTCACCCACGGAGGTAGGTCCCACCCTGAGAAGGGGAATGCAGACAATAGGTGAGGCCCAGACAGAACTGCCACCTGGGCATAGAAAAGAAGAGGTTTGAAAATGTGCAAACCCAAGCAGCAGTTACGGGAACAAGTCTCAGAAGAGTGAAATGAATCACAGGACCATCCATGCAGAGAGAAAGCAATGGGAATACAGAGGTCCACATAAATTAAAATATGCCATAAAAAGCAGGAACAATAACAAAATAATCCACCCCCCAATCCACATGTTGAAGAAACTAAACTTCTGTGCACCAATAGAAGACAGTACTTTTCAACTAAGAAACTTTATAAGCCACCCAAAGTCACTCCCATAAAGGGAAAGAATGATTTGATTAAAAACCCGAAACCTTTACAAAGAACCAAAAATCAAGTAAAGAACGAAAGAAAGCTTTACCACAATGCTCTGACATGAGTTAAATATTATACCAAATAATATCAGATACAAAAGGCTACCATGAATCAAAACTCAAAAACTCAGCACAAAAATGAACAGCAACAGAAAAAAAGAAAGATGAGAGGACAGACTGGACTAATTACAAGAAAAAAATGGGGAAAAATACATTATCTTATCAGAAAAGAACACATATGACAAATAGCCAAAAGAGAATATACTCAACTAAAAATATAATAAAGGACATGGAGAAAACTCATAAAAATAGAAACATGAAAAAGAAAAGAAATGAAGAAACAGGTAATCAATATTCAAAGTAAAATGACAGGTATAGCTATAGAAAAAAAGACAATCTACCACAGAATCCCTGAAGAAGAAAAACCAAACAAGGAACTAAACTAATATTTGAAATTATAATAAAACAATTCTGAGAATAAGAGACCTGAATGAAAATGCTAAAAGGGGCCACAGTGAACATGGGAGAACAAACATAAAACAATTGATTCGGAGACACAGCCTAAAAAACGACTCAACTTGGAAGATAAAAATATTCTCTAGATCTTTGGGTAAAAAGATAAACTCACTTTTTGGTAAGTTTGAAAAAACTATAAAAACAATAAATACACTTCAAAAGGTTTTAGAATTTCTCCCATCCCAAATAGAAGAAGTGGGATAACAATTTCCAAGAACTCAATGTAGAACCCAGTCAAAAACCGAACCGGTCCTGGAACCTGAAACAAAACACTCACTCTGAGGCTGAGTTGATGATGTAATTAAACTAGAAGCAGTCTTGGAGATTCTAGATCTTTACTGAAATCTTGCTGCAGGCAAGGTACATAACTCCTCTGAGCCTCAGTTTTCATATTCTTTGAAATGGAAGTAATGACAAGGATGAAAATATGGATAAGAAGACATGTAATTTATACATTGAAATGTCTGGCACATCATACCTGGTCACAAAGATGAAATTCTGCAGCATTAACCAATTTCTATAAAGAGTTATTTTCTTAGCATTCATATTCAAAACAGTATAGCCCATTTAAACAAAGTAGAAAGCATCTTTTGTGCCTTAATGGGTTTGATGTAGCTCGTAATATTAAAAACAACAACAGTGCCCTGGCCGGGTTTTTTAGTGGTTGGAGCGTCATCCTACACACCAAAATGTTACAGATTTGATTCTTAGTCAAGGCACACACCTAGGTTCAATTCCTGGTCGGGACCAGTATGGGAGGCAATCGATCCATGTTTCTCTCTCACATCAATGTTTTTCTTTCTCTCTTCCTTCCTCTCTCTCTAAAATCAACAAATATATCCTCCAGTGAGGATTAAAATTTAAAGAATTTAAAAAATAAAAAATAAACATAAATCAACAAAATTGAGTTTTATTGATTATCATAAAGAATTCTGCAGTAAAAAATCATGACATGAAGATACATTTTATTTTCCATTTATAATATTTTTATCACTAAGCTATTTCCCTGCTTTTATTAATCTCTCCTGTAGCCTTGTTGCAAGTTTAAAATGTGATTTCTTTGAACTACATTTTGTAAAGAATTTTAATGGATTCCCAAAATACCACAATACCTAACATGAATTTGACATCTTACAAATCAAATGTTCAGAAAGATTGAATATTCTGGACTAGCCTTATAATGCCACTTGAAATTTATAATATTTTTCAAGAATGTTACCTTTTGATCCTGTGGCTTTACATGCAGATTTTCAACTGCTTTCTCTCAAAGTGGAGTCATGCCTTTTATCTCAGAAAAGATATAAAATAAGTTTTCTTTTATAAACTAGTTTGTTTCCTCAGAAGCACTTTATATCTGTATCTTTTCATACATAATTTATAATGTGGGATTTTCTTTGTAACAGGCTTTCAAAGCACCTGGAAAATTATTTCAACCTTTTTGACATTTCTGTCTCCTGCAAATAGGAAATGGAATATGATTTCAGGCGTTTCTCTGTTGGCAAGTAAACACAGTATGACTATTTGTTTTGGAAAGATAAGTTAAACAAGCCCCAGGAGAACTAGAAATGTAGTTTAGTTTCTTCCACCAACCATCTGTTGTATTTACTTCCAGAAAAATGCGGAGAGACAGCATATTTTGGCTATTAAAGGGCTGTGGGCCACCTGGTAGACCATCACTATAAAATCTCAGACCCTCTACTCTATATTCACTGTCTTCATGAGTGTGGTGAGAGGTAAATGACAGAATAAAAGCCATCTGTACTTTTGTGGTCCACACACTTTTTGCAGACCATTCCCTGAAAGGGGACAGAAAGAAAAATTAGTGCATAGGTTGTATCCTAGGATACACACACTTGTAAGAGAAGGAGGTAGGATTGAGAGAGGGCAGAGTCAAGTCTGTGATGCAGTTACCACAACAGTGAAAGACTTCTGCAGACCTGAGGGGCAGATGATTCAACTGAGCTACCCCTGTGGGGTGGAGTGCCAGGCCTTTCTTCCCCTTCAGATCTCAGTCACAGGAAGCCAGCTGCCCTGGTCTGGGTGTGACCTTAGGAAAAGAAACTATCAGCAGTTGAAGGTGAGTGAGGACAGCAGAGGTGGACTCCCAGCAGCTGGGGCAAGAAGTCCTCTATTTCTAAAGGGGATCTGGGTATAGTACCACAGATTCCACCAAAATGCTACAAAGAAGGGTACTACATGCTGAGAAACACATACTTAGGAGAGATTAGCAAAAAGGCTTTCAATTAAGTCAACACAATTTAATGCACTGTAGTCTGTGCATTATACTGGGGACTCGGGTTATTCAAAAATAATTAAATCTTTTCCTTGTCCTTAGCTAACCACCAACTTGGGGAAGGTGGAGACAGGAATCGATGACTGCACTGCAAAGCTGACTTGCTAAGTGGCATTAAAGAACTAAAGTGATCTCAGAATGTTTTAGAGAGAAAGTAGTTAAAAGAGCAGGAACAATCAAGGAAGGATGTGGGTGGCATTTGACACAGAATTCACTGGAACAAAGGATGAAAGACTTCCAGGCAGAGGGGTTAAAGCTGGGTTACCAGTGGGCTCTTAGTAACTGCTTATAGATGAGAACCTAAGAAATCCTTTGAAAGATGAACAATGCATGTTTTTATTGTAGAACTAATGTCATAGCCATTGAGGTGGAGGGGAATTTTTCTGCTCTTAAAAATCTATCACTAGTGAAACGTAAGAAGCATCTGCCCGCACACCAGAAATCATATATCACAGTGCCTTTCCATCTTTCATGAAAATAAAACACTAACCTAAGTCTTCAATACAGTAGAAGCTTCTGTGGAATTTAGATTTACTAGAATATGAGTAAATAAATGTACAATGTATATTTAGGGATAGCAATGTACTATTCCCACAATGTATATGCGGGGATAGTAACATATCCCCACATTGGCACCCCCACCTGCATCAGAACCACAAAAAAAAAAAGGACCTATTTCCCCTGTGTTTCTCCACTTCCTAGGGGAGCCTCGGGCAATAGTCAGAGGGCAGATTCTTCTGGTAACCTACTTCCCACTTGCAGTGCTCAGAGGCACCAATTCACAGTTGCCTCTGGCTCACCTCCCAACTGCCTGGTCTTGCCTCTATTGTGCAAGCTAATCACACCTTAGGATCTACAGTGGGCAGGACATTTATTCTCAGGCTATAGGTTTTACCCTGTGGGCAATGGCACTCCATTGTTATGTTTATTGTGCTGTTCTCCAATAGTTTCTTTTGCACCTTGTTGTGTTACTGAACAAATAGTAAGTTTCTTTATGGCCAAAACACCTCTACAATTCTCCCATAGCATTATCTCAGTGCCATGCCTTAGTAGGTTTGGAAGAAAAATCTGTTGATTTTCACTGGGCACCTCCTGCAAATAGAACATTACCAGACATCTCCACAGATAGGTATTATAATACAATATACCATGTTTAAAATACCAGGATGCAATGTTACTATTCCCTACACACTGGTGGCCACTACCATTTGTTAGATGCCACACTGTCCTCAGAGCTTGAGCCCACCTGGAAAATGAAGATATTTAGGCTGCTTGCAGGGTAGTGAGGGTGAGCTGTGGTGGCTGGTACATGAGAAGGTTTTGTGGGAGCAAATATATGTTCTTTTTAAATTGTTTTTCCTTTCAACCTTATTTTCACTCTGTTAAGAGTTTGTGGAAGAACAGCTTAAAATCACTCAGCGGTTGTTCCTACCCACTCAGTGGCCTGCTTAGTGGGGGCTGAAGACCCATCTTCATCTGCACGCTCCCGGCTTCAGTGGGAAATTGCTAGACAGACTCGGAGAGCACCTGCGCCTTCTGACTAGTCTGCGACCGCAGGTTGCGCAGCAGTGAACTCTGGAGCTGCAGCTGTCCATTCCCTCGGAAATGTCTCCTTCGTCGCAGCCTTTTTGGCAGCTGCCTGCTCTTCCTTCTCAACCTCTTCAGGATCTCTGCAGAAGTAGAGATAAGGCAGGACCTCCCAGGGGTGTTCGCTGGAGATGGTGCCACGCATGTGCAGAACTTCCCTGGCGAGCATCCACCCCATCAGACCCACTGAGTGAGCCCCCTTGTTGCAAGGAATACCAATGTCTCCATAGCACACAGGACAGTCTGTGTGATACAGTTCAGTGGTAGGCAGGTTGCCATAAGATGGCTCTGCAACAGGCCGGTGGTCAGCCCCGGGATCGGTAATCACTAGAAGCCTCAGCTCCAGGAAGCCTGTCTGGACCTGGGCATTGAACATTCCAGGAGTGAAGCGCTTTGCGGTAGAATGGCTGCAGGGGCAGCAGCAAGCTTCAGCACAGCTGGCTGGCCAGTGTTCTTGGATGATGTGACACTGACAGCAGCTGGGTTTTCCATGGTGACAATGGCATGAACTGCCAGCAGAGGCTTCTCCCAGGTTCTCTTCAGGTTTGTGATGCGAATGCTATCACTTTCCCTCTTGTACTGTGCCATGTGGAAGTCAAGCTTGGTGCGTCCTGAGTGGGTTCCTGCTGGAAGGAATTAGAGGACATTCTCCTCTTTCATTTGCAGGACATCAAGGACTTTAGACATTGTGAGAGTTTCCCTGTAAGTTATGTGGGAACGCAGAACACCACCATACTGGCCCCTTTGTAGCTAATGCAGAAAAACAAATGTACGTTTTAAGGAAGACTTTTCTTAAATTGTGCTTATGATTGCAATGTAACTTTTCTCAGTCGCCCCACAAAACCTTTAGTAAAATATAAAACATTGAGCTGTTAACGGTGGAGTTTGATTTCCTTTTGGGAGAAGTGAGGAAGAGCTAGGTGCTTTATTGCGGGCATAGGAGAGGTCCTCAGGGAACTAGTCATATTTAAGTTATGTTTTCCAGAATAGTTGCTGCAGGCCTACACCTGGTAATGTGCTGTACATTTACTTCAGTCCATGCTCTTTGGGCTGTTTCCCCATGAAAGCAGGAGTTTGGGGGTGCGGGCATTGTGATCTACCTTGAGGATGAGAACTAGGCTTCTCTGTACATATATTCTGGGTGCCAGCCTCACATCAGGCTTTTTTGTTATTATTGTTTTCTTCATCTCTGTTTCTATATTTACAATTTCCTCATCAACTTATAATCAGTTGCCTTAAAATCATTTCTGATGGAGTTAGTTAGAAGAAGAGAAAAAAAGGAAGAGGAAAAAGAATAAAAGATACTTCTCAACACAGTGAGCCAGGGTAAAGCTAACGAGTTTTTCCTTGGATTTAACCCATGACCTTAGATTTTTTACATCACTCTCTTTCCAAAATAAACATCACTTCCAAAATATCAAATGTTTAAACTATGGGGACACAGAAGAACTTTTCCACCACTGTTGCCACTGCTGTCATTTTGGTCATATTTAATAAGAAACAAATGTACTAAATGTCTGTTTCATAGCTGCGTATGTACATTTTAAAAAGAAAGAAAGATGAAGAGACGAGAGATAAAAGAAGAAAGAAAATAAAAAATGGAATCTGTGAGCCCAGTCGATTTCTCCCAATTTAACTTCCACAAACTCCTCTTGAATATTAAATATTTAATCAGTGATTCATGAAGAGGGGGTCAATCAGAATTAACCTTTGTGTCTGTGTGTCTCTGAGTGCATGTTCCAAGCTTGAGACTCTCTTCCTTCCGCCGTTCATCCAGAACACGGTACTTCGTTTGGTACTTCACCTTGACTGAGCTTCACTGCCTTGGCAGCCCTTGCAGAAGGAAGCCTGTTGCTTCCTACAGGAATGTTAGCACTTAATTAAAGTTGAGAACCATTTGTGTCCATCAAGTCAAATAATTCAGCAATAAAGTAGACATAGTTAATTTTTCTGGGTGGGGATCATATACCGAATGGGTTCAAATTACGTGCCTCTAAAAATGCTTTGAGTTGCACATGATAGGTCTCCATTAAATATTACCAGCCTGGAGGAATTTGTGTTCTCCCTTTGTGGATGCTTGGGCCAGAAAAATAAAGTGAAACTCCAGTCAAAATGAAGCATGTTGATACGAATTCTCTTCTAAGTTTTCTTTTTCTCCACCTTAACCCTGGGCAAAGATGTAATAAATCTTTTCTTCTCCCTGTGTCTATAGACTGAATTTTTCCTGTTGTGTTCTTGTACACCATATGGAGCCCTTAATAGGGGCCAGTGAAGGAACAGTCCCAACTCCCCCATCTTTGAGGCGCAGGCCTTGCAGTTAGTCCTTGTGTGACCAGTAAACCCGAACTTTGTCAGGTCTGGGAGGTTGCAAGGACTCACTTCCTGTCTATTGTTTTGATTTTCACCTTTTGGCATATTCCCCTTTTCTCAGTGATGACCAAGGATTTTGAAGGATCTTTAATCCAACAACATTTCTAAGCACTGGAGATTTTAAGTAACCAAGTTTGCCATTTTCCTGGAAATCTGCTAGTGGTGCTGTTAAAATAGCTTTTTGCTGTATCAGTGGATGGATGAGTAAGATGTGACTGTAGAGCTGGCACTGCCTCCATTCACATAGTCATTTTGGAGGAGCTTTTGCTTCTGAATCAGGAACAAAGCTTTCTAGGGACTATGACTCTCTTCGCTTCTAAAGAAGACTCTGTCCATATATTGGCCGAGGGAAATGTGTGGGAGGTGCCCAGGCTTCTCTTCATTATATCTAAGGAATACCATCATACAGACATCAGTGATCATCTTACCACACCACTATCAATTAGATTTCCTCTAACTTTTGCATGTGTTATTCAAATGTTTTAAAAATATAAGAAAAGTTGCTTGATTTGAATCATCTAGTTACTATTTAGCAAAATTCATATCTAATATGACAAAAAAGTATAATGCTGAAAAATGCAGCATCATGCAATGAAATTTGAGAAGAAAGGTGACTTCGTTTGGTGACAGATAGAATGAGACTCCCAGATGCTCCCAGGCTGCTGACGGTCTGGGTGCTGATGGAAGCGCTGATCTTCATACCATGTGGGTGGGGCAGCAGCCTATTCCACACCCCTTGCTTCCATCAGACATTATCTTGACCTCAGATTTTAAGCTTGATCTATAGCATAAATAAATAAATAAATCCCAAAACTGTTACTGTTTTGGGGAACTTTGAATCAAGCAATGGCTTTCGTTATTTGTACTCCTTTGTCTGATTTCTTATTGATGAAACAATGATGTAGTTCAAATTCAGAAAATCCTTCTGGGAAGAAAATGGTCAGATCAATAATCAGTTGTAGTAGCCTTAGAATTCATTGCTTACTTACATTTAAAAAAATTAGTTTTTTGAACTACACAGATAAGTGGTATTTCTCTCAATATAAAGTACATTTCAATTAATCTTTTTGGCTCACTCTTATTTGACCACAGGTGAAAGCCAAACTTAATGAAAAACTATCTATCCCTTTTCATTTGAAAATTGAAATATTTGAGATTTAACACCTAAAATAAAATGCCATGAAAAGCAATGTTAAAGACTGAATTCCTAGATGGTCAGAAGAGTTGTCTACCCATGCCTTGGCTGGCAAAAGGCTAACTTCCCTCAACATCTTCATGGGGAGCCAGGAAGAGGCCCATTGCTTAGAACGGCCCTCACCACTTACTTTTATTTTCTGATTTTTTAAAAATCAGAAAGTAATATTCTTTCTTCAGACTTCAAGTGCCACATCCTGTCTTTTAGAAACCAATTAAATTTCTTACACCGAGCTGTGCATCCTGGCCTATCCCTAGTGGTATTCCTGCAGAAATGAACATTTTGTAATAGATCATAAAGCAACATTATTAAAATGTATCACATTGATTTTTTTGTCAGCAGGCTTTATCAAGTTGTACCTGAATGAACCTATCTTCTATATTATTTTTAATGAAGTGAGCACATAACTTATACTTTTTGATAACTTCAAACTTCTTTTATATATGGAAATTAATATGATTTAATTATTATTGAAGTTATGATTAAAGTTAGTGACCCACCCTGTCACTAATGGGCTTTGGGTCCCATGCACTGCCCTTGGTGAGGTGGCCGCGGGGTAAGTGCTCCTTCTTATGTTGCACAAATATCTCCCATTCTTGCTTTATTCACCAGAATGTGTTTCTCTTCTGAGAGTCAAGGCTGCCCTTTGCTGCAGGAAGCAGAGGGCTTGTTCCTTGCTCTTAAGGGTCTCAGTCATCTAAGTTACTTCAGTTCCCACTTCACCTAGGTTCATGGCTTGAATGGGATCCATTTTAATAAACTGCATATTTGTTACTGAAAGGGGCAAAGTGAGGTAACTTTTTTTAATGTTCCTATTTCAGGCTATAGGGAAGCAACTTATAATACCTTGCCAAGTTTCCTTCCCTTCTTTTGGTAACCCTCTCTATGCTAAAAACAAAAATAATTTCTGTGCATTATCCCTTTTTAGCACTTTTGTTTTGGAGATGACTGTGCACACACACACAAAAAGGAATTAGAATGAGAAACTTTATCTTGCATTCCAAAAAAAGTGAAAATTAAAACGATAAAAATCTGTTAACACTTAAAACTCAAATTTAATGACCTCTGAGCCAATCCATTTAATGGATCTTGTTCATGTCCACACTATGCGACAGGCACTTGCATATCTTGGACACTTGGCATATGTAATCGAATACAGTCTTCTCCTGTCCCTGCTGGCATCAGCAGACTACAAGGAACAGGGTAAGAGGTTAGCTAACTTACCCCTCAGCTCGCAGCTTATAAGTGACATTATAAGCTGTAATGTGAACCCTGGGCTCTGATGTCAGAATGCCTCCTCATGACATAATGACACATTCTCTCTCCCAATGGCGGACACTAACATTTCTACTGCCCACACCCCCTTTGAAGCATTTGGAACCCAAGGGATCATGTGCCTGTATTTTAAGTTAGTGATTCAAATTGTTTATGATGAGCTCCCTAAAAGAAATTTGAAAAATATATACATTGCATATTTTAGGTTGGCATTTAAAATTCTTCATCATAAATTAACTATGGAGGTACAATTTCTTGAATATTATAAATATTGATAATTTTAGTGAAATTTTCACATTATCACTGAAATGCATGCATTGGGTTTAATTAACATAGTAATTTATATCAATCGTCACCCATTTAAAACATACATGAATAAGTTCTTCAACTCTTGAAAATTTTACATTGTTACCTTTGTTCTTTTTTAGGTTAACTATAACTCTGCATATCTCACAGAAACTCTATTCTCATCTAATATATTTCTGTGCTGGAAAGTCCTTTCTTGGTCTTCCTGTAATTCATCTATGTTAAAAATTACATACATAAGTTAATTTTCTTATTTCCTTTGACCATAGGTCACAAAGCATTAGATTTGTTCTATGTTGGCTTCTTATTACCATTATTTTATTACTGTAAGTGGTAGTAGTGTGGGGGGATAGTCATAATTACTAGTAGTAGCTGTTGCTTTAAAAAATTAGTTCACATATTTATAGATAAAAATTATGTATTGGTACACCAAGACAGGCTTCAGAGTAAATTCTAGTACCTTTAAAAAAGTATACATTGGTCCCAGGATATCTTATTCACATATATACATAAATGGAGAAATGCATGGAATTATTATAGAAATATCACACCGGTTTCAGATTCCTTCTGGGTTCTATGATTATGTTCAGCAACTATTTTAAAGATTCTATGAGCTGGCAAGGCAATATCCACCTACTTATTTCTGTAGTAAAGTAAATATATAGAAGATGGACTCATGGCGAGCAGGCTGACAGCTCTGGGGAGGGTTGTGGGGGTGGAGTGATGGAGCAAAATTAGGAAGAAAAGAAAATAAACAAATAAAGCAAATATATAGAAACCACATCACACAAAAAGAATGTGGCACCAGTCATTAGCCATCCACTCCCTTGGCCTCTAGGGTCTCTAATAAAAAGCTTCTAGAAGTGCTATTAAAAAGCCCTTACCCATTCCACCTTTCTTTGACTTACACTCTCCTTTTTAAACTGATATTTTCCAGAAATAGCTGGAAAATAATTATATTAATCCCAATACACATTTGTCAATGTTCAAATATATTTATTTGATTTAAAGGTAGTTCCATTGAAACTTGGTGCTGCATCATTTATTTAGTTTTTTAAAATACACCATTGAACCAAACCAGAAAAATCCGAATTATGAAGAAAGTCAGATGAATCCTACTCGCTTTCTCTCAGAAAGCCTAATTCATTTTAATTCTAATAAATGTGTTAATGTGCCTCTTTGTGACAACGAAGTCACTTCCAAATCAGAATGTAAAGATAAACATACGTAATTGGGTAGAGAAAGATAGTTGGAGCACAGATCTTGGCCAGGTGCTTGGTGTAAGGCTAGATGTGAAAGCCTCTGGCGCCTTCGCAGGCACCGCCCTTCAGTACTTCCCCTCATACTGCTCCCAACACTGCTCTTCGTTTAGTCCATCAGCACTACTCCTGGGTACTGCCAAGCATACTTCCTGCCAGTGTTGCCCCCTAGTAGTAGCCCTCAGTATTGCTCCTCAGTGCTATTCTTCAGTAATGTGCTTCAGTATGGCTTACCAACTTTCTCTTTCCTTGGTCTTCATGGCTTCTGTCCGGGAGGGATGCAGTCCTTGTCAGAGATGATGTTGTTGAACCAGGGTGTTGTCACTCTCACCCCTCATTTTTTAGTATAGCATATCTGAAACTGAAACATTCCAAGACGGGTTAAAATAGTTCCTTTTTAAAGTTAAGGTTTCATTTGGTCAGAAATATGTGTAAGTTAGGAAGAAAAGACATTGTTAGAATTGTCAGTTATTTAGAGATTTGATGGTTCGAATGTTTTGAACTGTTCCTTTGTGCCCCAGAGAATTTTATACCCCAGGGGCAGTGAACCATCTTAATCCAGGGTGGGAGTATGCCTTTCTTTTGTAAGTGGGCAGCCAAAAACTGCAAGAGGGAGAGGAACAGAAAATGGCCTGCTAGCTCGACTGCAGGCAGACACATTTTAGGAAGGAGTACCCTGATAGGTGGTGCTACCAAAATTGATGCCCTGACCACAAAACCCTTGAGAAGTATCTGTGTACCCCCAAGGGTGAATTTATCCCAGTTTGAAGATTGTTTCTCTAGGGTCCATGGTGAAGAAATATATGAATGTAATTCATCAGACAAGAACATATGTGGAATTTATGAGCTTTTAAAATTCATGGGAGGCATCATAACTTCAGGAAATCTGAAATAGCTCACATTAGAATGGAAAAAACCTTCCATAACAGACCTGCATGTATGAGAGCCTGTGCTTACTAAGAAGTATGGTGCAAATATCACAGGCTTTCATGCTCTGAGAAAAGCCCTTTCTTAACCTTGCTTTTATTTTATTGAAACATCATGAAAGCAAATAACAGAAACATGTTCAATTCAAATATATACCATGAAGCTTTCCTTTTGAGGATGCTGTTGTGAGGAAAAAAATGTTGTTGATCTTTAAGTGATTCAAACTATCACTGCTCCTCTGTGAAAATTTATTTATCAAATTTCTTTTTGGTAATGCAGCTGGAGGTGGCCTGGACATCCTTACCGGCACCAGGTAATGAGAGAAAAAAATCAAGTTGTTAAACCTTCCTCCAACCCCTAACTTCTCCTGTCTAACCTGTGAAGCTGGATATGAAGACATGCTTTGTGGAGATTTATAAGAATAAAATCACATTTGCATGGTATTACTAGCCTTTCTGCCTTCCATATGATAAAGAATGCTTTAAAAATTTATTTTTTAATTCATACCAGTAGATGCTAAGGAATGCAGTTTACTAAATTGACCTAAAAAGAGCTACACATGAAATAATAATTCTGCTCACTAGATGGACATTGCATTAAAATTAAACACAAAGCTATCATGTAGAATGTAGAAAGCACCATATCTCTTTCAAGGGCAAGGTATTTTGATAGCTCAAATGATTCAGCAAATATTTATTGTGTACTTATCTAACACTCTGTTTTATATGTGTCATATATTTTAGAATTCAGAAGGACTTTTGAGACAATAATCTTCTGTCAGACAAGATCCCTGCAAATATCCCTGAGAGATGAATATCCAAGTTCCATTTAGATATTTCTAGGGGTGGAGTGTACACTGACTCACCAGAAGTCTATTCCTGTGGCATCTCTCAATGATTTGTAACCTGTAATTTCCCCCAGAATAAGGTGTCTGTCTAAAACAGGGGTGTCAAACTCATTTTCATCAGGGGCCACATCAGCCTTGTGGTTGCCTTCAAAGGGCTGAAAGTAATTTTAGGACTGTATAAATGTAACTACTCCTTAACAGTTAAGCAAGAGCTTAGCACGCTGCCTGGTAGAAACAAGGTCCCAGGCTAGACAAAACAAGGTGGAGGGCCAGATTTGGCCCCTGGCCTTATGTTTGCCACCTGTGGTCTAGAATCAATACTTCCTTCCAAACGTGATTTCCATCCATGAAAAATGTGGTGAGGTAATTAGTACTTAAAAAATAACATATTCTTGGCAGGGTGGCTCAGTTTTGTGTGGCATCATCCCATGAGGGAAAAGGTTGTGGGTTGAATCCCTGGTCAAGACATATATGCAGGTTGCAGGTTTGATCCCCAGGGTCAGGGTGTGTACAAGAGGCAACCTATTGATGTTTCTCTCTCATATCAACATCTCTCCCTCCCTCTTTCTCTCTCTCTCCCTCTCTCTCTCTCACACACACACACATCAGTAAGTATATCCTTGGGTGAGGATTTTAAAAAATATAAATACACTTGCTTTTTCTCTCTTACCATCTCTTATTTATTTTCCAACTCATGCAATTTGATTTTTGTCCCCACAATTTACCTAGAAATTGTAAGATGGGCCACAGTGATCTGATTACCACATGTCTGCGTCACAGATCTGACAACTCTGTACAAATACCTTTCCTTAAACTTAAAACTTCCCTTAGCCAGCTGTCTCCCATCTCTTCTCTACTTTCTATAGCCAGGCTTCTTAAAATTTCTTCTCATCCATACAAATCATTCAATAAACTTACTTGTTTAAACAACAATGGACACTAATTATCTTAGCATGCTTGTTGGTCAGGAATTAGGAGCAGTAGAGTTGGGTGGTTCTGGCTGAGGATCCCTCCAAAGTGTGTAGTCAAGCTCTCAGCAGGGCCGTCATCATCTAATGGCTTGACAGGGGCTGGAAGATTTAATTCCAAGATGGTGCCTGCTCTTGCTGGCAAGTTGGTGGTGATTCTGTGTGAGGACAGGCCTTGGTTTCCAGCAAATAAAAACCCTATGGGTTCTCCATAGAGCTGTTTGAGTGTCTTTATGCCATGGTGGTTAGCTGCCCCCAGAATATGTGATTCAAGAGACTGGAGTGTTTTTTGAGTTTAAGGCCCCCTTTTATAAAATTATTTTATTTATTTATTTATTTACTTATTTATTTATATTGTATTTTTCCATTCCAATTTATCCCCCTTGTGCCCTCTTCTACCTCCACTCACCCCCTTCCCTATCCCCCCCACAATCACCAGCCTGTTGTGCACATCCATAAATCTTTTTTCTTTTTTGCTCCATCCCTCCACCTCCCTCACCAACCCCTCAGAGATGTCAGTGTGCATTCCATCTATGAGTCTGTCTCTACTTTGCTTGTTAGTTCAGTTTGTTCATTAGATTCCACATATGAGTGAAATCATATGGTATTTCTATGACCTTTTTCATTTAGCATAATGTTCTCCAGATCTATCCATGCTATTGCAATGAGTAATATTCTCTTTTGTTACAGCTGAATAGTATTCTATTGTATAAATGTACCATAGTTGTTTTATCCACTCATCTATTGATGGGCACTTGGGCTGGTTCCAAATCTTGGTGATTGTAAATAATGTTTCAATGAACATAGGGGTGCTTATGTTCTTTCAAGTTAGTGTTTCAGGTTTCTTTAGATAAATTCCCAGAAGTAGAATCTCTGGGTAGGCAGTTTCATTTTTAATTTGTTGAGGTAATTCTATGCTCTTTTCCACAGTGGCTGCATCAATCTGCATTCTTGCCAACAGTGCAGAAAGGTTCCCCTTTTTCCACATCCTCACCAGCACTTGTTGTTTATTGATTTATTGATGATGGCCATTCTGACCTGTGTGAAGTGATATCTCATTGTGGTTTTAATTTGCATCTCTCTGATGATTGGTGACATTGTGCATCTTTTCATATGTCTATTGACCATCTGTGTGTCCTCTTTGGAGAAGTGTCTATTGAGGTCCTTTGCCCATTTTTTAATAGGATTGTTTGGGGGGTTTTTTGGTATTGAGTTTCAAGGCCCTTTTTAATGTCTCCACAAGTCTTCATATCTCACTGTCTGTTCACTACCCCAGGCAAATTAAAATTTAAAAAATAGGATAACTTTAATTTGAAACAAAGGAAAATCTTTATTTAAAATTTATTAACACACTTAGCACAACAAAGGTAAAAATCCCATGTGTACAATGGGACTTTCTTAATTTTCTTTTGGTCAAATAAAGTTTTCACACCTTCCCTCCCCACCCTTGCCAATGATATTGTTAAACTTGTTCTAGTTCATCCTATTTGGTGTTATTTGTTTCTTGGAAACTAATTCTTACAACTAATTCTGAAAACTAACCTGCTTAAATTCAGATTATTGAGTTAAGTGAGCTTACCCCTGGGATTTGTAAAATAATTTTGTTGAATCTGAATGTTGCCTATAGTGATGGAAATGTGCTATCTATTAGGGACATTATGCCTAGGTAGGACAAGTACCTGCCTACATGAAGTTATTTCAAATGGGTCCAGTCTGAAGAAAATTCCTGAAAATTCTTAAAATGGAATTCCTTTACCAGCTCTGTGCTGAAAATCCCTGTTCTACTCTTTAGATGTGAAACTTCTCTGTTAATAGTGTTGCCTGAAACATAACACACCAGGTTCTTCATGTCACCTCTGGCTGATTTGTTGGGTTAGTAATTACAACTCAAAGTGTGTGAAGCTGTTGATCTTCTGCACAATGAATAAATGAGTAGGTTTCGATTAGAGGTGGGGGCATTTGAAATGGCTTAGCACTTAAAATGATGCTGAAGCCAAGGCAAACCACTAAAAATGAAGTGCTAAAATCAGAGGATACAAGAGCATTTGGGCAGTAAGAATAAAATAGGACCAAGGGAGGACTGTTGGGGTAGAGAGAATCCTGGGAGTTGTGTGTTACCTATTGATGGGTCCGTAAGCAGATGACTTTCTCTTTTGTTTTGGACACTCCTGACTCTCCTGGTTTTATGTCATAGGGGATAGTTTTGCCCTGACCTCTCTACACCCTTGTCTACTTCCCACAAGACCAAGGTTAGTGAGCAGTCCTGCTTATGAGTCTGGTTAGTATATGGAGAGGATATATTTGTTCCAGGATATATTTGTTCCAGGTAGTTGATTATCATTTTGTTTACTGTAATTTAGAAACAGAAGGAGTTACCATTTTTTAGGAAGAAAGAAATTAAGTGTCAGAAGTTGGCTGTTTTCTCCATATGCAATAGTGCTTTCTCTTTCCCATCTTTGCTCAAGAAATATAACCTGAGATGATGATTTGAGCACAACATAATTCATACCAATTTCCAATCTCACAACTGACTTCAAGAAAATATCTTCAATTATTTCTGGAAAACATTTAGCCCTGAAAGAAGATGATGATAATCTATTGTTCTTTCAGCAGCTAGTGGCTTTTGAATGGCCTCCATCACCAGCAGATATGGCAGGTTTAAATCAGCAATATAAGCCTGTCTCATGTGATATACTGTCTAATATAAAAGCCAACACAGAAAAGCACCATGACCGCCACAAAAGGATGTTTATTCCAGGGCCGTACGCTCATGATAACTGAACTGACAAAATGTCTCTTCACTTTACATCAACAGACACTCGCTCGTAACTGAATCTCCTCAGATCTACCTGGGAGAATTCTTTTTACAGATTCCAGGGCTCCATGTTAGAAGATTTTTAAAAGTAAAATTATTAAAAATTAAATTAAATTTTTTTAAAGTAAAAATTATTAAAAATAAAAATTATTAAAAATAATTAATAGGCATTCTTCAGTGTCATAGCTTGGTCTCTGAGTCTTTGGAGTGACAGAAGGGTGCTTATGAACGTGATGGAATTTGAGCTAATCTAAAAGGCAAAACAAACAAAGCAGAAACAGACTCATAGACACAGAGAACAAGCTGATGGTGGCCAGATGGAAGAGGGTAGGAAACCAGATGAAATTGATGAAGGTATTAAGACATATAAATTGGTAGTTAAAAAATAGTGATGGCGATATAAAGTGCAGCATAGGGAATGTAGTCAGTAATATTATAATAACTATGTATGGTGTCAGATGGGTACAAGACTCACCAGGAGGATCACTTTGTAAGTTATATAGATATCTAACCACTGTGCTGTAGCCCTGAAACTAATATAATATTAAATGTCAATTGGAATTAAAAAGTGATTTTTTTAAAAGATTTTATTTACTTATTTTTAGAGAGGGAAGGGAGGGAGATAGAGAGAGAGAGAAACATCAATGTGCGGTTGCTGGGGGTTATGGCCTGCAACCCAGGCATGTACCCTGGCTGGGAATCAAATCTGGGACACTTTGGTTCCCAGCCCACGCTCAATCCACTGAGCTATGCCAGCCAGGGCTAAAAAGTGATTTTTAAAAAATTAAGCTAAATTTTAAGCAGTAGGAACAATTATGATATAGAAATGAGAGACCAAAGTACTCTGGGTGGGAGGATGACAAGACCAGAACCACAGAAGTGGATGCATGGGGCATGTAGGGAGAGACCCGTGTCAAGGCCTGTTAGAAGGAACAGGAAGTCCAGTCCATAGCAATGTTGATGTTGGAAGACTCTTTGAGGAAAATCTTGAATGGAAGAATTAAGCTTCTGGGTTAAACTACTGTAATCTGTTACATGTGTTTGAGCAGTTATATGCTCCAAGACTTTACTCTGGCATCCAATGATGACTGTACCAGTGGGAGAGCTCTTATATGAGACCAATGATGACTGGCATCCAATGATGACTGTACCAGTGGGAGAGCTCTTATATGAGACCAAAAGCTTGGACTGAAACTCAAAGATAATGCACTAGGGCCATGGCCATGGGGAAGGAGGGTAGGGACTTACCACTAATAAATATATTCTCATTTCCCATTACAAAGTTCAAGACATTAATTTATATAGGAAAAAGTTAGTTGGGGGTAACTGCAGAGATGCATGCAAAGAACTGGAGACACCAGCTCAGGCCAGTGTTACCCCTGAGAGCCAACCTCCTGGCCTCTCTTTTGCTGTTTGAAGTTGCCAAGGTTTTATCTGCCTGTGGCTCTCCTAGATGTTCTGTGCATCTTTGCTTGGATGGCTTGTTTTAATCATAGACCTCAACTCAAATGTCACTTTGTCAGGGAAGAACAGTTCCCCAATCCAAAGATCATGGATTTCCTTCTCCCTCCATTCTATATCCCTGTGGTTTTCAGCTAGGACTAATCTCCATGGTAATGCTTTCATGTTATAGAGCTTATTTGCTTATTTCCTCCTCTCCCTAATAGAACATGAGATCTAAAAGAATTAGTCATCTTTATTGTCTGTCCAGGACTTCATTTCTAGTACCTACATCAGAGCCTGGTATAAAATAAAAATTCAATGAATCTTCATTACTGTTATTTTGTTCCTTTCTTATCATTGCCCATCCAGTGCTAAAGACCAAATAAAGGATATGTGAGTGGAGGATTATATGTTAGAGATGATTGTTCTTGAACTTCTCTAATACTGAATACAATGCCCTGTGCTTTTTAAACTAATGCACAGCGATATTGCCCAGTGGTTAAAAATCTTGTCTCAGATCCCACAAGGAAATTAAAATTACTACCCTCAAGTATACTCATTAGAAATTCTTCTACTCACTAAGTATTCAAACAACTGGTCATGCCATCTTGGATAAGTCTTTGCTTCTCCTCAAGCCTTTGTCCTGCATCTTTACTTTTCTTCTGGCTTTAGTCTCCCCCATCCTCCCAGGAGTCCCAGGCAGTTTGCTGACGTATGGGCTCTGCTGTCTGCAGTGCTGGAGAGGGCAGAGCTCCGAAGTGCATGCAACAAGAGGCTAGGAGGCCAATGTGTGTCCTAGCACAGGTGTTCCCTATCATAGCCACATGCTGAATATTCAGAAAGGTTTATATTATGAATAAAGCCTGCTCATTCCTAGGATAAGATTTTAGCCTATTTTGTTTGATCAGTCCTTTTTTTATTTGCTCATTGCTCATCTCCATAGTCCTAAATATTTCAGGGATTTCTTACCACTCTAAAATTGTGATAATATTGTCCCTTCCTAATGGACTTTCAGTCTTCCAAAAGAAAAACACTAGGGGAGTAGGATTTGTTTAAAGCGAGGTTAAGGAATTGACTTTCATGAGCTGGCTTCCTCCAAAGTTCCTCAAAGGCCAGTGATAAATATTGTTTCAATTAGCAGAAAGAGTTCTCAGAACATCCAGTGAGTTTTTAAAAACTAGAAAATCTGTTCAAAAGGCCATATCAGACACTGTTGAACATGATTCTTTCTTATTAATGTGCTTCTTAGTGAATAGAGAGCTCAGCAACAGAGATAAAATTGTCGAAAACCAGATCATCTTACAGAGAATGCAAAGTTTGGAAGGAATTACAGAAAGATTCTAGAGTTTCTCCTGAAAGTGTGACATATTCTTTTCTCACACATTTTTTTTAGAAAAAAAATTCTCTAACCTCTATATTATTTCAAATTCTAAAGGTCAGGGTCTGCATATTTAAGGAAATGGAGAAGGAAATGGGTATAGTGGTGTTTATGTTCAATTACTATGCAAAACATGAGCTTTGATTTATTTTTACTTTGTGATGGCTTGCAGATATTCATATATCCTCTTTCATAGGATAAAAATTGTTTTTTCAAGGTCATTTCTTACGCAACATATGAAGAGGATGTTTGAAGAAGAAAGAATAGGAAGAAATGTTGGAACATTCCTGGGGATGTTGCTAAACTGAATTCCTCACCAAAAATTTATGTCCTTTTTTAGTGGACTATGAACTCTGCAGAAGCGATGGAAAGCAATTTCAGAACACAACAGGAAATCTAAATAAATTAGTTTTTATTACAGATAGTAGGAGCTGTCTCTCCGCTGGGGGCAGATGGTGACTGACAGCTGGGCTTATTAAGCTCTATCAGAGCTTTTCAGTGGGATGTGAAGTCAGGGTTCAGAAAATATTTTCTCTGACAGCAAAGCTCATTTCCAGACCTTTCGAATTTTCTCTCAAATTAATAAAAAAAGAAAAAGTTTTGCTTCTGAGTTGTTTTTACTCTTTTAAATACTTCATTCAGGGCAGTATACCATGCCAGTAGGAACTAAATGAGGTTTAAGTGATGCTTCAGAGTGCACCTCAGAAATTGTGTTTATATTTTCCGAGAAGCCACTCTAAGGAGGTGA
Source organism: Phyllostomus hastatus (assembly GCF_019186645.2). Classification (NCBI taxonomy): domain Eukaryota; kingdom Metazoa; phylum Chordata; class Mammalia; order Chiroptera; family Phyllostomidae; genus Phyllostomus; species Phyllostomus hastatus. The sequence continues at coordinate 3,835,755 of NW_025334017.1, read as the reverse complement.
AACGCATATCCAGAGCATTCTAATATTTAGGCATAAAAAGGTACCAAAGGCTTAATGTTACTCTAAAAAGCATTTACAAACCAGATAATGGCAAATGACAGCCACTCCAACTAGAGCACGTGGTTAATAATTCTGCTACAGCAAATATGTAATAGGTCATTTCTCTAGAAATCAGCCAGAGAAAAATTGATATTTAAGATTCCTGCTAGAACCCTCTAAGGCTGCAGAGACACTGAGAAGCAGCTTCCCCCTAGATTTTATCCTACATAATCCTTCTATAGTTAAAGGAAAAGTAATCATTTATACATACCCCATAATGATAGCTTGCTGAAAAACTAATTGTGCTCATTTAGGAGTGTATCGATGGATAATGATGAAATTGCTTTCAATTAAATGAATGTTGATATAGCAATGTTCCAATATGCACAAACCAATTTAGTAATATAATGGTGTTTCTTGACATTTAACATTCTTAAAGGCAATAATTGTCTGCTCATGGTATCTCTCAATGTAAGCAGCTCAATGCTAATTGCCTTTTTGTCCTAATTGATTTTTTCATCTAATAAAATGACAGCTATTACATTTAGAAGTGCGGTTACCTACACCTTATATTATTGACAGGTGTCCTTACCTCTACTATTTCCTATAAATGGCTTTTGCACTTCATACAGCTTTCCACATGCTTTAAGTGAGACTCATTTGCCCAGCAAGTATGCAATTGCTAACTTCCCTTGGAGTTGATGTCTTGATGATAAAATTATACAGATGTGATGTTACTTTTGGAAAGTGTGCCTCTCAAGATGGGCAGCTTTAAACACATTTTTAATGGTTTCAACCCCCAAAACAGCAATATAGAGACAAGAATGAAAATGGTTTTATAGGGAAAAAAATTGGCAAACAAACAGAATGTGAAATCCTAGACCCATAGACAAACCTCTGTAAGAAACTTGGGTCTCTTACACTTGACTTTCTACCTTTCTTGGAAATAACTGTGGAGAATTGTCAGAGGAACATCAATGTGGTAAGAGAGAATGTAATTTCAAAGTAAGGGCAATGAATATTAAGAGAGCATGGAACCAACTTGTGCAGATGTTGTAACTCTAATGTAATAACAGAATTGAGTACACAAGCCGCAAAGGAAAAGACCCTTCACCATAGTTCAGGTTCTTCACACAAATAAGTAATGTACTGTTATGCAGCCCTTCCACAATTGTCAGTTTATTTTTTATTATTTTTATTAATTCTCATTTGAGGATGTACTTATTCAGTTTAGAGAGAGAGGAATGTGGGAGAGATGAAGAGAGAGAGACAGAAATAGAGAAACATTAGTGTGAGAGAAACCTTGATTGATTGCTTCCCTACATGTCCCAACTAGGGATCGAACCCACAACCCAGGTATATGCCCTGAATGGAAATTAGACCCATAACCTTTTGGTGTACAGAAAATGCTCTAACCAACTGAGCACTACAGCCAGGGCATCAGTTTAGTTTTGTTGGGGAGGGGGATTGTGTGTGTAGTGTGTCTTCTACCACACTCTCAGATGGAAGGATTAAATGAAGCAGATTTAACAGTGTAAGGGAACAAGGATGAAATTGACCCTGCAGTATCAAGGGCTTGATGACCAGTGAGATGCCTCTGGGTATTTACTGCGGTGATCCTGGACTCGACTTTCCAGATCCTTTAAAAAAAGCTGAGTGATGTTACTGATGCATAGACATGAGGTGTCAGCCAGCTAACTGTTAAGACCCTCACCTTTGGCGTTTGACGTGAGAAGGAGTAAAGGGAAGTGGTTGTATTGGGGAGGGGGTGTTGAGGCACATGTGGTGGGATGATGAGGAGAAAGCACTGTAGGAGGCTACTAAGTGGAGCCATAATGACTCCAACCTCAACACGATATGGCCCCGTCCCTGAGTTCAAATTACTCAGTGGGCTCTTCCTTTGCTTTAACTTGGATAATTTCAAGAGGCGAATGATGCAGGTGTCTCAGTTTACACATATGTTTTTGGAAAATGGGAAAGAGATATCACCTCTAAATTACCAAACAGGATTTTCACTAAATTCTCACAATGCAATGGCAGAACAAAATATTATGTTCAAGCTCAGTCAACATTGTCATGATTAGAGGAGAAACATAATCACCCCTGTGGGAAATCCATGTGTTTGTGATTTGGTGGATTTCTTCTAGAATGGAAAATTAGACAGCAATTAAGATTTCCTTGGTGATATTTGGAGGCTGTTTTGGAGGAGAATCTGAAGGCAGGGTGGTGCCATACGGTGGGATGATAAGGTCCAAAGTAGAGTCACATAGAGAGATATGGGAGTTAGGGGAGATGATCTGGAGACAGGGAAGGATGTCAGTATCTAGTCACTGAGTGTGGCAGATCAGAGGGTGCAGACATCCAGGGAAAGGGGGAAAGGAAAAGACTTTAATACATAGAAGGCCCCAAAGGAAAGCTATCATGGTGCATGATATCCCAGTCAAGATAATGTCTGAAGTTCAGCAGCACTTGGAATAGCAACATAGCCTTAGTGTGATTGAAAAACAACAGATTGTATGAAAATAGGGAGATGCTAGCTCTCTTTTCTATGATCTGCTCAAAAACTCCATGAGATGGTTTAACTCTATGGGACTCTTCTTTACAATCCTGTATCATGTCAAAGGCATGCTTTGACAAAAGTCAGCTTTAGCATATTTTTGAGGCTGAAAGCATGATGAAGAGGCTGGTGATGGACTTCTGGATCACCACCACTGAGGAAGGAGAAGAGGAAATAGAATGAGCTTAACAGAAGCTGAGAAAAGAGCCACAGGAGATGGACAAAATCAGACTAGAGGGATGTCTGGAAGGAAAAGTGCTCACCTGGGCAAGTGCTGTGAGTGATCTGTTAAACTGTGAATTATAAAGAAACTATGAGTTTAGGTATTTAAAACATCACTAGGGGGAGCAAATAGGTAGCATGTGAGATTATCCCAAGATCCATGTTGAAGTAGAGGAGAAAGCTAGAGTGAAAACCTATTATTGGTAAAGTTCAGTTGCAGGGACTTGGGGGCAGAAGAGTGGTTGATCATGCGGGTATGCTCTAGTGAAACTACCAAAGAGAAGAGACGGAGACTGGTGACCCCAGCAATGACAGCTACAGCTAGTTCCTGAGGAAGTTTTTGCTTCTAAAATGAGCATATTTGTTCCCACAGGTTACAAAACAATAAACACACTTTACAGAAATAAGGAAAATAGTACCAATCTATGCATAACACCCTGAAATGTGATTTTACATAACTATTTCATAATAAATGATATTGTTTTGCTTAAACAAACTGTGACACATAAATACAGTGGAATATTATTCAGTGATAAGACCAAATGAGCCATTGAGCCACAGATAGACACAAAAATTTAGGGAATCTTAAGTGCATATCCTTAAGTGGGAAAAAAAAAACAATCTGAAAAGGCTACATACTGCATGATTCCAGCTACATGATATTCTAAAAAAGGCAAAACTACAGCAACACTGAGATGACCAGTGGTTGCCAGGAGTTTATAGCAGCAGTGAGCTTGAGGGGAGGGATGAATAGATGGAGCCCAGGGAAACTATTTTTAGGGAAACCATTCAGTATGATACTGTAATGGTAGTAACTGTAATATACTGTAATAAAACTGTAATACATGTTTGTCAAAACCCAAAGAATGTACAACACAGAGAATGATCCCTGGTTCATGAGTTGTAACAAATGTACACAGTAATATAAGAGTTAATAATAGGAAAACTGTTGGGGAAGAGCATTTATGAGAACTCTTTCTACTTTCTGTGCAATTTTATTATAAATCTAAAATTGATCTAAAGTGTAAAGTCTATTAAAATATGTTTTCAAAGTTGTTCTGAATAAATTAAAAATGACATAGTAAAAATTGAGTACCACCTAGGGTCATATAAACCAATTTTTTAAATTGTTGTGTGTATGCTAATTTATTAATAAAGGAAAAATAAGAAACACATTTTTAATTTCCTTGAAATTTTAATATTATAGAATTTACTTCAATAAAAACTTTATTCTGATGAAAATCTTTATTTTTTGTTTGTCATGTCACTTTTTATGTTTGTTTGTTATTAAGGTTTTAATTATTATCTTCTGAAGAGAAACAATGAGAGAAAATCAGTCTTGCTTGCCTGTGAGAAAACATACTAGTTCACCTGTTAAAGAACTAACATTAGGTGTTTCTCAATTGGCTTATGAGAAGAGAGATGTCATGTTAATTCCCTGAAGTAAATGAGCCCTGACAGATAGAGATGTCTTGTAATATGAATACAGAATATCTGAATCAAATGATCGCTCTACATGCACATTCAAAAAGGGTTACAACTGGAACTGGTATTTCATCGAAATCCAAGTTGCAATCAAAGCAGCTGCCAACCTATAAACAAAGGTGTCTGTGAAGGATATGTGAATGGCCAACTTTGTCTCTAGTAAAGGGGAGAGACACAATCAGTGCCCTCCCCGCCAAAAGATCCTGGTGTGTCTTCTGTCAAGAGGCAGTAACAACCAGTCCAAGGAAATAACACAAAATGTATATCATGTTCCAGTGGAGCGATGTTTGTTCTAAAATTTGTGGTGTCCAATAACTGTATTTTATGAATGGTGAGAAAGTGCAGCACAGTTATCTAATGTGGAACAGTAATGAAAACTGCAGCTTGTTAACCAACACTTCAGTCCCTGTCCTGAATGGCATTATGACAGGAGAAAAAAGTTAGATTCTGTCAGGTTCTCACAGCACTGCCAGCATGTAGGTCTCAATTATTAGCTCCTTCTGGAGTTCACCATCTTGCCTTGCGAAGGGATACCCTCTCCCAGGACCGAGCCAGTGGAGGGCGCCTTTCTCATCAGCTGCTCTTCATTCAGCAGCCGATGGCTGTCTTCTGAGGAGCCATCGTGAGCCCTCTGATTTATAAGGCATGTTTATATTTGGTTCTGGAGTATGCTGTTGGCCAGACTGAGATAGTTTCCTCTAGTTTGTTCTTGTGGCACAGATGGAAATTAAAAAAGATATCATTATATTCATTTAATAAATTTCCTCTTTATTAAAATGCAAGCTCAGCTTCAGTGGATACATCTCATAGAAATAGAGTAATATAAATATAAATAATATATATTGTGTAAATCACACAAGTTTTCATGAAAACACATGCAATGGAGCTGCTATGCCATCAATGTGTGGTTTGTGCTGAAAAAGCAGAGACCTCCCAGGTTCTTGGATACCTCCAGCATTCCCACATGGTTCTTATAAAGCATCCTTTGAATGGAACTTTCCTCTGAGGTCCTTAGTTTAGCACATGAAATGCCAGACTGTTCTCTTTAAATCTTCAAAACTGAACAGTGAGTGATTTAGGGTAGGAATAGAGCTAAAGACAGATATGCTTTTGAGGAGGACTTTGTCAAGATCTGAAGGCCAGTGGAATTCACAAACTCACACACCCCTTTCACATTAAGAAAATGAAGCTGGCATCCTGCAAAAACAAGAAAACAGAATTGGCATTTTTTAATGAATCACAGTCTATGACTCAGCAGTCGACTGTGGCTCTGTCAGCTTCAAATAGCAGGATTCTAATTTTGCAGCACCTGGGGATGGAATTTAAAAATTCTCTTCTAATTACAGAGTTCCCAGAGCTCTGAGGATAGAATCACCTTTGCTGTGGCACAGTTATAACATCTGTGGTTAAAGTTCAAACAGGGCCATTGGGCTGAGGCCCTTCAGTACCTTCTAAGCAGAGCAAAGGATGTGTAGTTCATTGAAATGCATGAAGGCTGATGCACTGAATAAACCATAGCAAATGCCAGATTACTATGCAAAGACATCTAGATGTATACTAGCCTTGATCAAAGCTATCACTGATTAATCGGATAAGTGGTTGTAAAAATCCACACCAGTTTTCCAGCCTAATCACAAAACAAATAGTGATTTTGTTTTTCCTGGTGGAGACAGAAGAAAGCAAACATTGTCACAGCAGAAAGTCTACCCGCTTGACTTAAGCACCCTGTACCTGCGCCTATGTGCTCCATAGTACGTACAGTGTTATAATTATTCTCTGTCTTTGATTTTGCCACACTTTGAGCTCCTCAAAAGGAGTTACTGATCCAATGTCTATTATAATAATATCATTAATTGAGGACAGACATTTAGCAAATGCATCTCATTTAACCCTGAGTATTACCCACATTTTGCAGCTGGAGACATAGAGACTCAAAGAAGTAAAGTGACTTAAAGTAACATGTCAGGTTTTTAAGCATTAGCATGCCTCCCACTCCCCTGAAGGGTCTGTTAAGATTCTGATTGCTGGGCTCCACTCCCAGACTTTCAATTGGGCAGATCTGAGGTAGCACTAGAAAAATTTGCATTTTTAATAAGTTCCCAAGTAAGCCTGGTCCAGGATCACACTTTGAGGGCCCCTGGCCTAGAAAACATGTGGTGGATGTGATATTCTATGCTGAGTCTGGGTGACTTTCCATGACCCTGTGCTCACCCTCTGTGTGAAAGCAGGCCAATGCCTCAACATTCCTAAATTCTGACCCCCTCATTTGTACCATATCAATAATGATTTTGAAAAGGTTGTGTTGAGGACTTTTTAAAACAGACCACATATATGAGAATGACACTTTACAAACGCACTGTCAGCTCCCAAGCCAAGTGGAGCTCACAGTAGATGCTCAATAATTGATGGTTGAGTTGAAACAGATTTGGCTTGTTTTAATAGAGTAAATTTTATACTTTCTGTGGAACTATTTTTCATAGTTATTCATTTTGGAACATCAAATATCTCTGTTGTTATTTTGCATGTACGTATTGAAGGGCTTGAAAGAACACAACGAGTGCTTCTGCAGTCACTAATACTTTCTCCTGAATCAACTTTTAAGTGGGGCAGAGTCACATGCTATCTGCCTTTAAAAATGATGTGATAGGACTTGATTTTCCAACTGTAGTTCTCACAAAGCTCTGAAGTGGATTGAATTGTGACATTAGAGTCTTCTTCCAATGGCTTTCCAGACCTATTAGCTGGAAGTGTGAACAAACAGGTAGCCCATTCATAAACCTCATCTTCTTCATACAAATATGGCAGAAGCAGTCAGAAAACAGATTAATTAAACCATAGTAGAGCCCTCCCTTTATCATACACTGAACCATTTATTATTTAGAGTTTACAAACACCCACTCTTAATAGCTAGCATATATCAAATTAGTTACATATTAATGGTACACAGTTATCACCAATTCATTTTATGTCTTTTCCATATTTATGACCTATGCCATCGCCTATGTCATGTTTCATTTATAAGGGAGGACCCATCTGAAAGGAGAGTGATCCATGGCTCCCCCTCTGCAGAGTTTAAACAGCTTCCTGCTAATATCCTCCACTAAGCAATTTGCTCAAAGGGTGGAAACGTCATTTCCATAAACATTTCTCCCAATGGAGCCGTGGTGTATATGAAGCCCAGGACAGAATCTTTCAGTCTTACCTTTTCAGAGCTCACCATTTATAAAATAGCAGAGACACCCTTAAGAAGAAGCAGATTGATCCTGGATAGCATACTTCTTGAGACTGCCAAAAGGGAAAGAACATTCCATTTCCCACTCGAATATGTGGACTTGGAAATAATGCTGATGAGTGAGTCCACTTAACTTTTTTTTTTGTCTAAGAAGCCTAACCTCATATTTCTGATGCCAGTTGCAAGGAAACCATTGGCTCAGACTAATGGGAATGTTAGGCACTTGTTCAAACATTTGGGCCTGAAGAAATAGAAATACTGAAAGATATATTCATGGGACATACATTGTATATTCTTCTCTTGTGTACAGTTTACAAAGTTAACTGTCAGGTGACTGAGCAAGGAATGCTATATTGTAGGCTGTGATAACATATCTTTGAATTAGAACATGGCTTAACTCCTGAGCTACAAATTGTTGCTGGTTTTTAATCCAAGAATGAATAGAACAAATGTGAGTGAAGAAAGACTGCCTTACAAGAAGAGTAAGAGCAATGTTCAAGAATCCGCTCTAACATATAGGTACAAATCATTGCATTTCTGAATCAACCCAGGATGAGTAGCTTAGCTGACTTAGAGGATGTCTTGGAAGAGCTCTTGAAGATCTTGGAAGTGAACTGTCTCTTCCATTCTAAAGAGGCAAAAACAGGAACCCAAGCAGCCTAGTACCTTCCCTGAGGTCCCAGAGGAGGTCAGTGCCTGAGCCATGAGTAAAACCTTGGCTTTCTAATTTAGGGACATTTCTCACAAAACCTTGCCATTCTGATGAGTGAGGACAGGAGAACTTTAGAAACAGAGGTGCCCCCCAAGGCAACAAAGCAAACCTAGAAAAAATCCCAGCCCCTGCAGTGAAGAAGGAAGCTGAGTTCAGCTTTTCACTGTTGCTGACGCAGGAAAAGAGCTGAAATGCAAACAGTGCCTTGCAGACCCTTTCCTGCTGAGTCAGGAAGTTCTTAGCTCAGCTGCCTCCAATTGCCTTCCCTCAGGTTCTCTGTGTGTTGCAACAAGACTCTCAAGTAGCACCACTGACTCTCTTTCCACTTCCATCCGGGAGGTCTTTAAGAATTGTCAGATAGAATCTGAAGAATGAGAGGCTGGGCATTAACAAGTGTCCTTTAGCACCCATGTTAGTAGCTTCCACTGCAGGAGGCTGCAAACCCCCTTGGAAGGAGGCCGTGGAATATATTGGTACGAACATTTTGCTCATTAAATGCCAGTGCACAAAGCCACATTCTAAGCTAAAGTGGGCCCAGGTGCTGGAGTGAGGACCAGGTGCTGGAGTGGGGACCAGGTGCTGGAGTGGAGAGCACTTGCTGGAATGAGGAGTTATACCGTGGAGAGTCAGACATCATGCTCCTTCCCAGGGGCAAGTACATGCAGGCCAGTATTTTATCTCCTTGGTCCTAGCTCTGTGCACTCTCCTTGTTTTGTCCCTAGCTGACCTTTCATTTCCTCTTCCCTAGACCCCCCCCCTCCTCTCTTTTCACTTCCCCCTGCCCTGTGTTTAGGGCCATATCTCCAGGATGTTCCTTTACCCCTTTCCATAAACCCATCCTGCTTGTCCCTCGTGAGCTCCCACTGGGTACTCCCAGAGCTCCACTTACTAAATTGGCTGTAGGGTTTGAAACAAATATGAACACATGTGATATGGACAGAAAAGTGCATTGAATGTAATATATAACCATGTGTTATCAGTGGTCATCTCTGGATTATTTGTTTTCTCTTTTCTGGTTTTCAACAATATTCAGTTAAAAATTAAAAGAGCAATATTCTCAGCTACTCCTCTGAAACATTTCAGAAGATAAACACATAATTCTTCTTGAAATTATTTTATCAGAATTTTATTGTTTTTCAGAAAAGAATATGACATTTTATCTGAAAGCTACTGTCCAATTGGCAATATATTAGGAAAACTCAGTTTTTCCCTCCTGTTTAGGGAAAAACTCAGTCCTTCCTCCTTGTTTCTCCTGCTGTCTCCTTTTCCCTCACTCAGAACACTTCCCTTTCAGACACTTCTGGTCACTGAATGTGTGGAGGTTTCTCCCCCTCAATAAGCAATTCTCTGAGACACCAGCTGGCTGTCCCACAACTGTAACTCACTTCTGACACTATCTACTCAACATTGCTCCCACCCCATTTCAGATGCTAATCTCAAGTGCTCAGTCCCGAGGTCACCCACAACTTGTTTGATTTGGTTACAAATCCAAAGTTTCCTTGAGTTGCTTCTCGGGGCTCCATTAATTCGCTACAGCAGCTCAGAGAAGTCAGGGAGATGTTTACTTGCTTCTACCAGTTTATTAAAGACATGATAAAAGTTGCAGATGAATAGCCAGAAAAGAGCTCCACAGGGCAAGTTTGGGGAGGGTCCCCAGCAAGTGCAGGAGCTCTGTCCCAGTGGAGTTGGTTGGGCTAAGTCACCCAGCTCAGTCACGCTCCAAGTGTGGATGTGCTCACCAACCTGGGAGTTCTCTGAACCCCAACTTTTGGGATTTTTATAGGAGCTTCTCCATGTAGAGATGATCAATCATTAACTCCATTTTCAACCCTTCTGCCTTCTCAAGTGAGTGGGAAGCAAGGCTGAAAATCTCAGGTTTCTAGTCATGGCTGTGACCAGCCTTCACCCACAAGTCATCCAGAAGATCACCCAGAGTCACCTCATTAGAACAAAAGGCACTCTTATCGCCCAGGAGATTACAAAGGTTTCAGAAACTCTGTGCCAGGAAACAGGGGCAGAGACAAATACATATTTTCTATTTTCTCATAGGTAAATATACTAAAAAATATTTAGCATATTGGGCAGATTTCAATTAAACTCAGTGTTTACACTAAATGTGCCTGAGACACAACACACTTTGCATTGAGTTTGACAGCTTCTGCTACATTTTCTAGAGTGTGATAATTATTCAGCATATGATTTCCCCAATATTTTATTATGAAAAACTACAGAAAAATGAAAGAATTGTGTGAGAAACAACCATATAGCTAAAGCCTAGAAAATTCTATATTTGCTTTATAAAATACCTTTGTACCTATATATATCTATTTATCCATATTCCACTTTTTAAAAAATACAATGTTTTTAAACTCCTTTATAACTTACAGTGATAAGTGTAAATCATAAGCCACAAGGCAAATGATTTGATAAATATGGATGATCAGACAGGATAAGTTGGCTAGTAACATGCCTGAAAATATTAATCATTTCCTTTGTCTCATTGATGTTAACTGCTCAGTTTTTAATGTCTTCCCTTAACTTTCTCCTGATGTGTTTGATTTTTCCAAATCATCTTGAAATAAACACCTCTTCTTGCTTTGTCTGATCACAAGTAATGATTTATAAAAATAGCAGGTTTATGAAAACATGATTTATACATTAAAATATGGAAAGATTTGCTTTCTGATTAAAAAGGAAAGGTTTATAAAATATAGAAAATTAATATTAATAGGTAATAGTTTACATGTAATTTAAGAAAAAAGTTTTTATTAAAACATAGCCATTGTTTTTGGTATCAGAACTTTTCTTTAAATAATATACTTGAAAACTACACATGAACATATGAATTCGAGCCCTGATCCCTTTCTTGCCTCTAAACCATTCTCCGTTCATTCTTCTTAAATATAGGTCGTTTTGTGTCATTTCCAGCTTGAAACTCATGCAGGACTTTCCCTTGCAATTACAATAAAATCCCAACCTGTTACCATGGCTGGGAATGTCCTCAGCAATCAGACACACATCCACCTCTGGTACTTTCTGGCCTCTTGTTTCTGTGCTCTGCCTCACACTCTCACTTGGTTTCTTCAAATGCTCCCTTCTTGTCCACCTGCAGGACGTGTGCACGTACTGTTTGCACTGCCTGGACACTTAGGTGTTGACTCTTTCCTGCCATCTATTTAAATATTGAACCTTTTCTGATAACATTATCCAAAGCATTGTCCCATGCCTTTTGTTCCCTTTATAATACATCTTTCATGTGAACTTGCAGTTATTTTGTTTTATGTCTGTTTCCCTCTGTAAAGGGGCAGAGGTGATGTTTGCCTTGTTAATTCAAGTAATATCCACACTTGGAAGAGTGTTTGGCACATAACTGACATAGCACTTGTTGAGTAAACAAATAAGGTGCAATAGTCATTACCTTTTGAATATGAGTTGTGTGGCCATTATTAAAATAAACAACAACTTGGTGTATGTGTCCTTTCCAGAGATTTCCAAATGCTAATCTGGATTCACGTGAACAACTTTATAAAAATCACCTAGGTTGTTCTTGAAAATGCAGATTCCCAGGAATTTGGAAAGAAAGAGGAAGGGGGAGAGAGATTGAGAGAAAGAGGGAGGAAGGGGGAGAGTGAAAATGAGAGAGGAAGGGGGAGAGGGAGTGAGAGAGAGGGGGAGAGAGAGAAACAGCGATGTGAGACACAAACATCATTTGGTTATCTCCCATGCATGTCCCTAATGAGGACCGAACCTGCAGCCTAGATATGTGCCCTGACTGGGAATCAAAACCACAACCTTTTGGTGTAGGGGACAACACTCCAACCAAGTTAGCCACCCAACCAGTGCTGAATCTAAATTTTTAACCAGCTCCCCAAGCAATTTTGATATGCAGCTAAGTTGGTGACTAAGCCATCTTAACAACTCCTGACTGTGCAATTTTGGAAAATAGAACTCATGAAATAATCAATCCCTCCACCATTTTTTTAAAAAGTCAACACTCTGGATAACTGGTACCCCTATCTTAATTTTTGCCCTGAATGCAGAAAATAGAAGAAACAACACAAAGATTACATTTGTACATATCTACTTTGTCAATGATTATTTACTCTATGTCCTCACTGAAGCAAGATGATTTGAAATCTTTATATTTTATCCTTTCCAGTCAGAAATAATCCTGGTGGTAAAGAGATAAAAACTATTTCTCCTGAGTAGGAACTAGCATTATTTTAAGTATAAATGTAGTCTGAAGTATTGGGCCAAACATAATTTTGTATTATCCACACAATTAAAAGAAAGTTGTGGTGCCCATTATTCAAACCATTCATAAGCATTAAAAATACTTTAGACATTATAGTATTTGCATTCTAATACATTTTGCTTGGTTTGAGTTAATATACAAAGCAGTTATTGTCTGAATAAGTAATAAATATATGTTGGGTTCACAGTAGATCATTCAGTACCAAAAGGAAGTTATTCTGGATCAAGAATTAAATATTAGACAGACACTTAGGACTAATTCTTGTCTAGTCTAATTTCTCCATTTCAAAAATAAGGAAGCTGAGGCTTGGTATCAGCAATGCCTTGATACATGGGGTCAGTCACAGGCTTGCAGCAGAATGCAGCACCTACTTCAGTCCCCAAGCCATGTACAGGCAGTACACACTAATGCTGCACTGGCTCCTGAGATAGAAGAGGGGACTACAGATTTTTAATTTGTCTGGGTGTGCATTGGCATTTCAACTTTCCCCGGGCATTCTTATTTTTCAATTCTTAATATTGCTTGATATTTTTTAATGCTCTGTAAATTGTTTTCTTTGGTTCTATCTTAAATTCCATAGTTGGAAGAAAATATTCCCCCACTCATTTCATTGGAAAGGTCCACAACATGTACGAAAAGAGATCGAATTTTGTCCTTAGTTACAATCTCACTGTCTGCTGCTTGCCTTTTTAAACACTTGAGTAACTTAACCTCTCTACAAAACATAAATGACTACATCAAGTCCATCTTTTTTCTCTGCTCTGTCATCCCACTCTACAAGTCCAATCTACCATGATTTAACCTGTAATATCCAAGGAAGATCTGTATTTAACCTAAAGCCACAGAACTGCAACATAGTCAGAGACTGTATACTAATCACATGATAATCATCATTATGATTTACTAAGTATCTAAGTATTTATGGTGTACTGGGGGCACACACCATGTCCCCCACATATGACCAATGGGATGCTGAGACCTCATTGATGACATTTTGAGTTAGGAAATGAGTTTAATTTTCCACACTGTGTCTAAGATGCCAAAATATAATTCCAACACAAACGTTCTGAACTTGTGTAGCCATTTGCTTTAGGAAATAGCATGGCAGACTGCAACTCAAGGTGAACTGCAACAAATAAATGACAAATTATTGTAAAATGGAAGATATACCAAGAACAAGGATGATGAGGCTTCATGTGTCTCTTTTTTCTTAAGGTTTTATTTATTTATTTTTATAGAGGGAAGGGAGGGAGAAGGAGCGAGAGAGAGAAACATCAATGTGCGGTTGCTGGGGGCAGTGGCCTGCAACCTAGGCATGTGCCCTGACTGGGAATCGAACCTGCGATGCTTTGGTTTGCAGCCCGCGCTCAATCCACTGAGCTACACCAACCAGGGCTATGTGTCTTGTTACACTTTAAATACCCTCCTGTTATGTCTTTGCCCTCTAATTATTCTTTCACATATCACCAGATGCCACTCTTAGCACTTTTGTTGAGTTATAAGAAGACAAAGTATTGGGTTGGCCAAAAAGTCCATTTAGTTTTTTCTGCAAAATAAAAGACACATTTTTCATTTTCATCAATAACTTTATTGATTTGGGCATTTTGAGTATGTCAGCTTTCTCCCACGTGGTATAACATTGATTGTTCTCAATTAATATCTCTATTTGATTGCTATCAACTTCGACTGGTCCACTTGACCATGGATCATTGTCCAACCAGAAATCTCCACCATGAAACTTCACAAACCACTTTTGACACATTTGGTCAGTCACAGCACCTTCTTCATACACTGCACAAATCCATTTTTTGTATTTCAGTTTTGTCTTTGCCTTTCTTGAAATAATAAAGCATAATATGCTGAAAATGTTGTGTATTTTCTTCCATCTTCAATATTAAAATGGTTACACAATTTTGATAAGTTTTTTATAAAAATGCAAGCTGATATGACAGCCATCACAATGCAATTTAACAAAATCGTTTCAAATGAAGTTAAAGACAAGTAACTACTACTAGAGCCATTTTATAGGGAAAAAAAAAGAATTTTTTTTATGGAAAAACTCCCTAAGGCAGCAATTCCTTTTGTTACTAACAATAGATAATGTTAAAGAACAGGTAGGTTTGTAATTATATTAGTTCTCTCTGGTCAACCAAAGGCCTGTGTCATCAAAGCACTTATATTTTCAATAGGTGAAATCCATCAGGAAATAGCGTTAAGAGTCAGATTACCCCCATGTATAGAGGTTTGTAAAATAATAAGCAAAATTTTCTTGTGGCCTCTAGAAAGTTCTTTTTTAATTATTTTTCTTTTTTTTATTGTATTATAAACACTGGATTTTTTTAATCATTGTTCAAATACAGTTTTCTCCTTTTTACTCCCAACCCATTCCCCCCTCCCACCCCTCCCCACTTCCCTCCCATTACCACCCTCCCCTTAGTTTATGACCATGTGTCCTTTAAGTTTGTTCCTGTGAACCCTTCCCACTGTCCCCCTTAAATTCCCTCTACTCTCCCCTGTGGTCACTGTCAGCCTGTCCTCTATTTCAGTGTCTTTGGTTACATTTTGTTTGTTTCTTTGTTTTGTTATTTAGGTTCCTAGAAAGTTCTTTTATCAATAGTTAAGTTTTATCCTTTTACTGAAAAAAAAAGGCTCACTGGGCATTTAAGTGTTAGAGGAGGTTACATAGTTTCAAAATGGGCAGCATGTTTAGGATTTTGCTAAGACATTAGTGGTTTGATTGTCCATAATCTTCTGAAGACCATAGTCTAACATTGGCTCACACTGATGCACTTCTCCAGACATCTTGGCATACCTGAACTTTCTCTAGAGATTTTGGTTGAAGGAAAATATGAAAATGGCATCACTTAAATTGTAAAGAGTAAATTGCTCTCTAGGCTTTTTGAAATGTAAATAAAATCAATATGAATATGGAAAAATTGATTAGGCAAAGTTGGTTGTTAATTTCCAATGGTATTCTAGAATAACAGTCTTGTTTGAATATATTATTTGCCAATGTAGAGGGAAAACACATTGTTAAGGAAAGAATATGGAAGCTTTCTGATCCAGAAATCAAAACTTCAGCA
This sequence comes from Phyllostomus hastatus, assembly GCF_019186645.2. NCBI lineage: Eukaryota > Metazoa > Chordata > Mammalia > Chiroptera > Phyllostomidae > Phyllostomus > Phyllostomus hastatus. The sequence goes on along the minus strand of NW_025334017.1, from coordinate 3,820,170 downwards.
ATGCAGTATGTGGGTGGAATGGCTTAGGAACGTATGTAAACCAACCCAAGGAGGGCTCCAGAGTACCTTTCTCAGCCCATGTACCTGTCCCTGTCCCACTCACTCTTCAGTGAGCTCAGGTGTCATCTTTCTGAAGCTTTTTTAGAATATTCACCTCACTGTCCACAGAAAAGGTAGTTAGTTGCTCACATAACTCATTACTGGAGCACTTAATTACAGTTGATTGTAATGATGTTTTTGCCAGTTAATCTCTGCCTAGATTATAAGGCAATGAAGGGCAGGAACCAATACTCAATACATTTATGTTCAAAGTAGAAAGGATAGAGCTGAGGGCAAACATAGGAAATAGAGAAGGAAAGGAGGAAAAATTATAAAAAGATGAATGGTGGCTGGTTTCCATGAAAGGCCAAGGCTACTGGTTGCCATTACTAAGGTTTTGATGTGAACAAGACAGATAAAGATGTAGAAAGGGAAATGTCACATTTTCAGTGACCTAGTAATGTTGATGAAGGAATTATGGCCCATCGCCAAGGTGAAAACAAGATCAGCTGTTTGGATGACTTTGGTTCCAGGAAAGAATTTTATATAATCATAATCTTTCAAAATAAACCAATTTTGCAAGTCTATTCTTGGACTTGGTGATTATAGAATTTCCAATGATGATTATAGAATTTCCATCTTAAATCAGAATATTTTTCTATTCACCTATCATTATGTTAAATATACATTAACATTCTATCATATGCATGAATTCAGCAATCTGAAGATATTTTTTAAAAAGCAGTGCAGCTCAAATCATAAGAGAATAAAATATAAGTGTAGTTATAACTAAAAATCTAATTTTTCTTTAAAAATCACATCTGTAAATAGCATATTTTTCTTCCATTTTTCACAACCTTCTTTTCTTAAAATTCCAACATTTTAATGTGTGTCTGATCATCAATTCAATCACAATGCTCACCTGTGAGAGAGACCACATGATGTCCAATGGATCTTTGTTTGCTCCTTGGTTCCATTCTGGCCTTACTCACAACCAGCTTACTCACCTCTAAATTAATTCAGAGATTATTTTCTCTAGAATTAAGTTTTTTATCAAAATGATTATTTTCAAAGAAATCTTAAGTAATTTTACATTTTAAGAACAGATTGCTATATTTGATACTAAAATATCCACTTTTGTCTTTAGTTAATGAGTCTCCTAGTTCTCTCTGATGTCCCTTTTAATGTTCACCTGTCATATTTCACTTTTCACCTATTATGATCTTATAAGAAGAATAAAATACTTATGCATAAATACTGACTGGGTATAAATATTCTGTAGCTCTTGTGCTTGACTTGTAATTCTGAAAGATGTTTGGAAATGGGAGGTATGGAAGGTCATATCAACAGGTGTGAGCTACCAGAAGGGATGTCTCTTCTGGATAGACAGCTGGAGGTCTAGTTACTGGAACAGAAGCCACAGAGAGGTCCTGGAGGTAAGGAGGTTTGTCTAGAATATGCAACAAGTTTCATCACTTTTTATTGTAGTTGACAAATGGACCCCTTTTCCCTACTCCAGATCACATTCTTTGAACAGTCCCCCTGCTCCCCACCTACTAACCTTATCTGTCCACATATCACCTTAGACACCTAAGCAAACCACATGCCTTTCTGCCTCTAAGCATGTGGGAGTCACTGCACTATTTAGGTGGACTGTGCTTTCCTCTTTGGACTTCCAATGACTATTAACATTTGGCTCCTTTAAGGTATAGATCAAATGCCCTCTTTAAGGGAGTCTTCTCCACATACAAGTCTGGTTGCTGGCCCTATTTTCTGCTCAATGGCTATGTCAGCCTGGCAGATTAGGCCAGGATTCTCATGGGAGAATATACATACCATGAGAGGGGTTTACCCAATTTCTGGCTGTGTTTAGGTAGCTTGAAAAGTCCACAATTTATTTGGGTTTTCTCATCATAACTACTCAGCTTAAATAAAAATAATAAATTCTCTCTTTGCTCCAATAAAACTTGTATCTTCAAGGGAAATAATTTTTTTCATTGCTTAATATTTATTGAAAAAGTACACTTGCATAATATTACAGAAAATTTAGCAAACAGGAATAGAAAGATTACCCATAATACCATCAACCAAGTATAGTTATCACTGTATTTTCCTTCAGTGATTCTTGGAAATTCCTTTTTTATGTAGTTGCAAACATATTGCACACACAACAACTTGCCCTGCTTTTGTTCTGTTAACACTCTATAGCACAGTAATTACCTTTTGTTAAAAATAATGAAACATTTTTAAAATAAGACTTTCTACATAATATCTTTATCAGTTCCTTAGGATTGGGTAGAGAAGTATAAAACTAGGTTTCTCCCCTTGTATCCCACACCATGTTTATGCATCTGTTGTGTCACAGCAATGCAAAACCCAGAAGGAGTCCGTGAAAGCTGGGCTGTCCGCTGGCCCAGGGTCTGCCTGGCTACCCTCCTTCTGCTCCGATACACACTCTGTCTCTCCAGGTCTTCACTCCGGCTCCCTTCAGGAGTCATCTCTGTTTCTCTTGTTCAATATCAAGACAAAGTTGAATGATTTTATACTGAGTGCCAATGTATCCATCACCTAGATTCCCATGTTAACATCGCACTGCACATGCTTTGCCTGGACTCTTTCCATGGCTGTGAGGACATTGATGCCTGTCTTGAAAAGGAATTTCCCTGTGGCCTCTGGCTCTGTGTCCTGCCTGGCTCTTTCTAGGACCCATTCCAGCTGGACTTTGCCCCACAGGCTTGACCCACAGAAGAGTGTTGGACAGTAAAACACTTCTCCTGCCCATGATATTGCCAAACAAATTCTTCCAAAATGTGTGCATCATTTGTAATGGCATCAATAATCTATGAGAATGCTATATTAATTCTGAGTATCATTTGAGTTTGGAGAGATAATTTAGGTTAATAACATTCTTAACTATAATAAGGTTGAAAGCCCTTATTGCACTCTAAGTTGTTATGTAGTTATTTCTGCACATACTTCATTTTTCTTTACACTCTTAACTTTAAGGCAAAAGCTTGTTCAACCCTTCAGTGTTAGTTGTTATTTTTCCCCATAGTATCTAGCACAGAGACTCACATAAGATGAGGTTTGTCCAGAAAGTACTCAGTTATGTGATATGAAAAATAGAGACATTTATTGAAGATACATGATATAAGAAACATTGTACATAGGACAATGACACCTCCATTCCCTTCATAGTAGGCACCTTGGGACCTCACATAGTTCTCCCAATACCTCTTCCACTATTCAAAACACTCTGCAAAATCCCTTGTTGGAATTTTAGTCAGCTGCCCTGTCGTATTTTCCTGAATCTCATCAATAGTCTCAAATCTCCTCCTTTTCAAAAGTGATTTTAATTTTGGGAAAAGCCAGAAGTTGCAGGGTGACAAATTTAGGCTATAGGGGGAATAAATCAGCTGGGTGATTTGATGTTTTGCCAAAAACTCTGTATGAGATATGATGCATGAGCAGGTGCTTTGTCATGTTGAAGCTATCAATCACCAGTTGCCCATAGCTGCAGCCTTTTGATTGTATTGCATCTCTCAACCAATGGAGAACACTGAGGTAGTACTCCTTATTGCTTGGCCTGGAGGAACATACTCATGATGGACAATATCTTCCCAATCAAAAAAACACAGTTAACATGGTCTTAATCTTGCTGCAACTTTGAAGTATCATCCTTGGGTATGGGAAACTAGGCAACTTCCATTGGGAAGAATGTTCAAGTTTATCCCAAAATTTGATGCAGGTTTGTTGTTCTACTCACGCAGTCATTTTGAATGCAATGGCCACACATTACAAATGCTCACTCAGTGGTGTCTACTGACTTCACTGACTAGTACAGTGAAGTCATCATTGCTCATGTATGCACATTCCAATCCACTCTCCTTGGCTGCCACATTACATTGATGTTATTCAAACCATTCTCATTATCTTAACAATGGCTGGAATTTTCTAGATATAAATGTTGAGGGAGAAAAAAAGAACCTGCATATGTCACTTTTGATAGATCAGCTAATTAGTAAAGAAAACAACTTTCAAGATGTTTAAAAAAACTCAAGTAGGGGTTAGAGCCTTATGATGTACATTAGGGTGCATTGTATTGTCTATGGTTTTGATTTCTTTTAAGTTAAATGGCCTGCTAGCTTCTGCTCAAGATGGAGGCATAAGCAAACATGCTTTGCCTCCATGCACAACTAAAGCAAAAATTATGACTAGACTACAAACAAATATCACCCAGATGCATCAAAAAATCGAGCTGTATGGAATTCTGACAATCAAGGATTTAAAGAAGCTACATTCATCTACATGGGTAGGAAAGGCAGAGACATGGAGAGGCATGGAAATGTGGAGTGGTATGAAGAGGCAGTGGAATGGGTGGTCCCACATTCATGTATGGTGGATAAAAATTCAGAAGGATACAGTTGGGAGTGAGCGATTCTTGACCAGATTACCCAGGCCAGGGTTCTAGTGTCAGGAAAATAAGTCCTCATAAATTTTGGGTGTAAAAATCAGTTGGGGGTTGTGGCGGTGGAAGAAACTACAGGATTCTTAAGGAACTCCTCTTAAAGGGCCTGCAATGGACTTAGGACTCATGTAGACCCACCCTCTCTGGGAATCAGCACCAGAGCAACAGCTGAAGGGTACAAGTGGCATATGGGGAAAAGGGGAGAAAGTGAAGTGACTGGCAACAGGGTGAGTCCCAGGAGACAGATTCCTGCCAGGCAATTGCCAGAGACCAGCCAGTGGCCTTGTCCCCTCTCTGAGCCCACACAGAGCCATAAAGCAGTGAAACAAATTGTCTTACAAAGGGGATTACCTAAGGCTCTATCCCACACAATTTATAGGTGCCTTTTGTATAATAGGCCATGCTACTAAGATAGGGAGTCAAAGCAGCCCTGCCTAATACACAGAAACAAACCTGGGGAGGCTGCCACATTGTTGAGACAAAGAAATATGGCCCAAATGAAAGGACAGAACAAAACTCTAGGAAAAGAACAAAATGAAATGGAGACAAGCAACCTATCAGATGCACAGTTCAAAACACATGTTATCAGGATGCCCAAAGAAATCATTGGATATTGCAACAGTATAAAAAAGACACAGGCAGAAATGAAGATTGCATTAAGAGAAATAAGGAAAAATCTGCAGGGAAACAACAGTGGAGGGGATAAAGCCAAGGATAAAATCAATGATTTGGAACATAAGGAAGAAAAAAGCATTTAATCAGAACAGTAAGAAGAAAAAAGAATTCAAAATAATGGGGATACTCTAAGGAGCCTCTAGGACATCTCCAAATGTACGAACATCTGAATCATAGGAGTGCTAGAAGGAGAAGAAAAAGAGCAAGAAACAGAAAACTTATTTGAAAAAAATAATGAAGTAAATCTTCCCTAATTTGGTGAAGAAAATAGACATACAAGTCCAGGAAGCACAGAATCCCAAACAAGTTGGACTCAAAGAGAACCACACCAAAACACGTCATAATTAAAATGCCAAAGGTTAAAAATAAAGAGAGAATCTTAAAAACAGCAAGAGAAAAGCAAAGAACTACATACAAGGGAGTTCCCATAAATCTGTGAACTGATTTCTCAAAAGACACTTTGCAGACTAAAAGGGACTGGCAAGAAGTATTCGAAGTGACCAAGAACAGGGACCTACAACTTAGATTATTCTGTCCAGCAAAGCTATCATTTAGAATTGAAGGGCAGGCAAAGTGCTTCCCAGACAAGGTAAAACTAAAGGAGTTCATAATCACCAAGCCATTATTATATAAAATGTTAAAGAAAACTGTATAAAAAAGAGAAAATCAAAACTATGAACACTAAAATGGCAACAAACTCACAACTATAAACTACTGGATGTAAAAAACAAACTAAGCAAACAACCAGAACAGGAACAGAATCATAGACATGGAGATCATTTGGAAGGCTATCAGCTGAGAGAGGGAAGGGAGAGAATGAGGGAAAAGGTAAGGGATTAAGAAATACAAATTGGTAGGTACAAAATAGATAGGGGGATGTTAAGAACTGTGTAGGAAATAGAGAAACCAAAAAAATTATATGCATGACCCATGGACATGAACTAAAGGAGTGCATTGCTGTAGGGAATGGGGTACGAGGCAGAGGGGAGCAAAGGGGGAAAATTTGGACAACTATAATAGCACAATCAGTAAAATATATTTTTAAATAAATAAAAAGGTATAAACTTAAAAATAAAAATAAAAGGTCTGCTGACTGTTCCAGATTGCTCTATGTCCATTACAAGACTCAACAGGGCATATTAGCCAAGTATTTAACAAGATGAGTCTGGGATTCTGTACACTTGAGTCTGTCTTGGATGTACTAAGAAGATCCTGTATCTACCACAGTGAGTAGAACATCATTATATGCATACACACCTATGATCCTCACCTTAAAAAAAGGGCATTTTAACAAAACTCTAGAATGATCACAAAAACTACAGTTGTCCCTACAAAAACATCAGCTAAGTGTTCTGGGTAGCCACTGGGTAACTTGAGTAGACTCCACCTGGGCAGTGTGGAAGAATCCTATATGCTCTGTATGATATTCTTCACAGTGATCTGTTTCACCATTTTTCAGATAAATAATAGTTCATTACCAAGAAGACCTATCCAAAGCTGCTTCATGTCTATAACTCAAGGCATTACTATCTCACACTACACTTCACTTATTCTGTGTCATGGTCACTGTCTGCATCTTATTCCTCCAAATTGCTCACCTCTGTTATTTTACACAGACATACACCAATCTCTGAGCAGCACATCTATAATTTTTTAGGTCTCTGGTTTTCTTTATCCATGGCAGGGGATGCTAGACTAGGCTTTGTGGACACAACAGCAGGGACCCTGGCCTCACAGCACTCACCAGCCAGTGAAAGCCAGCCACATTGGGCCAATGGTGCCACCCAATGGCTGATGTTGGCCAGACTTTGTGCTTCTCCTTACTGCTCATACCTTTCCTTCCAACCTGATCTCATTCTACCTGCTTTTCCTTTCTTTTTATTTTCTCAACATGTTCCACCTTTATCATTTTACTTCCTTTTCTACCCAGCCTCTACCCCAAACACCATGTTCCTTTTGCTCTCAATATCTATACTCATTTCTTTGTAGCATGGTTTCCCTGAAATCTCCCAAACTTGAATCTCTCCCATCATTTCCTTGCTCCACTATTACCCCATGAACTTCTGAATGCTGCCGGAGGAACATTCATGACCCCACAAGCCATTCCCCTCACCATCATGCCCATTACAATCAGCCCTGCCTCACCTCTCTTGGAAGAAGAACTTGCTCCCACCTCACAGAGTGATTTGAAACTACCTGCAAATAACCTTCATCCCTCAACCTCCTGTTCTTCACAAGGATAAACTCAGTTATATCTGCATCTGTCCTTATCTCCTTTGATCCATGTGACCCTTCTTCTGTTCCTGGTCTTTGATTCACTATATTCTAGCACCTTATATTTTCTGTGTCTTTTCTTGATTTTTTCCCATGTTCCCTATAGTAATATGGTCAAGTTTCTTCCATTATAGAGAACATTCCTTCCCTCAACCCTGACATCTCCAATTAGCTCTTTCTTTCTCACCTCTCCCTCTTTAAATTAATTTTACACATAGTAATAGGTTTAATGTAACATGGATTTCTGGTCAAGAGGGCAGAGTAGGTACACTTTGTGCTCACTTCCTCCCACATCAAAATTACAACTAAATTATAGTACAACCATCATTGAGAACCACCTGAAGACTAGCTGAACAGAATTCCCATTACTAAGGATATAAAGAAGCCATGCTGAGTCTAGTAGGAAAAGTAATAATCATACTCTCAGAACTAGACTAAAGGATTAGAAGACCCTAGTACATCTGCAGCCAGAGATGCAATCCTTCCCTACCATATCTTCTGTTTACCTGAGAGTCAACACAATCCTGAGTGTTGTGCACAAATTTTCCCTTTAATAAAGAAAGATTATACACATGGCCCAGGGCTATGTTTAACTCTCCAAGCCTCTGTTTTATTATAGGCCAGAGTTTTAGACCATCTGGACATACTAAAGAAGATTATATTTGTCCATTATGTCAATGATTTTCTGTTTATTGGACTGGAGAAATAGAGACAGCACATTTTAGGAGGCCTTGGAAAAATACCTAGGGAAGATAAAACCTACAATGATTTAGGGTCTACCAAGTCATAATATTTTAGAAATTTGGTGTTCCATGTTTGCCAGAACACCCCCTCTCAAGTAAAAGAAAACATAATGTACTTAATATTTAAAACTTCAAAGAAGGAAACACACTCCTAATAGAGTTCTTTGGTGTATGTACCACACCTGGGATTATTTCTCTGGATCATGCACCAAGTTCTATGAAAGGCTGCCAGCTTTCCAATGCAGGGAAGCCCTTTGCAATACATCCAGACTATACTACAAGGGCTCCTGCTGTTTGAGCCATTTGTCCTGGCAGCCATCATATGTTAGAGATATATATGATGAGAAAAGATGCCTGTAGGGTTAATGGCAAGCCACAAGAGGAAAATCACAATGAAGAGTTCCTAGAGTTCTGAAGCAAGGCCATGTTATCCGCAGCAAAGAATTGGACAACTGCAAGAGTGCCACTTGGCCCTGAATAAAATGGAGTTTTTCATCATGGGTCACCAAGTGACCCTGCAACCAGAAACGTCCATTATGTACTGAGTCTGACAGCCAGCCAGAAGGTTGGCTGGTACCAGTAGCAGTTTGTCATAAGGTTGGTACAAGACCCTAGTATGTTGGCCTTTTTAAAGGAGACAAAAAGACAGTTGGTGGCAAGTTTGCTATACTAGAACTTATCCACTTTTGAAAGGACAATTTATTTTTTTGAGAATAGACACATACTCTAAGGATTCATACCTTTCCTGCCCACAGAACCTTAGTCAGTTCCACTGAGTTGTAAATGGATGTCTCATTTGAATATCAAACTAGAGTTAGAATCTAAATAAATAGTTTTAAGTAGGTTTACATGCAACTGAGAGATCTAGATATGAATATGAATTTATAAACTATCATCTGATAGATGACCACTGAAGCCATAGGAATGGGTGTAATTGCCCAGAGATGGAGCATAGACTAAAAAAAAAAAAAGTAGACATAAACCTGAATCAAGGAACCTCCAATAAATACCAAATAGACAGAAAATAATGAACTAACTTCTTTGTCATTTTACTTGCTTTTAAACCTCTCTTTAAGTAATACCTTCTTCTTAAAAGAACTCCTCTCTATAAAAATACCCCTCTTTCAAACCAAGTCTTACCTTTGTGTGCCTATGTTATCATATTTGGATTCCAGGAGCAACATTAATTTGTATAGGTAACAGCTTTAGAACTCAATCATTCATTCATTTATTCATGCATGTATCAGTTTATTCTATAATTACAACCTATACTAAGTGCAAACACTATGATAGATGATGGGAAAACAAAAACTAACAGAATAGATTTCACCCTTGGATGATGTGGGAAAGACTGATACACTTACCAATTTCATTTTCTCTTTCTGGACAAAAAGGGAGACCACCTTTCTCAGCTCTCTGTGGAATCATTTTAAAGCCTATTATACGTTTTGGCCAATGAAATGTGAACAGAAGAATATCAAATCTTGATTATAATACTACACATCCTCTTTCTTCCTCTCCGTGGAATCTGTGGAGGCCATATGTCTAAGGTGACAGCATTGCCAAGTAGAAGAAAACTTGAGTTTCTGAATCACCACTTGGGCATGAGCTGCCTAAGAGAACCACAGACCTTCACTGTGTTAAGTTATTAAAATCTGGGAGTTGTTTGTACCAGTTAACATCAACTACTTTGAATTCCACAATGTACAGTCTAAGAGCAGTAATACAATGTCACTCTGGCAGAGGAAACAGTGTGTGTGAATTATGGAGGCCTCACTACTCACATGTGCACCAAACCGTGAGCAGTCTGGAAAGCTGGAGCTTAGTGCCAGTGAGAATGGGCAGAAAATAAAGGAGAAAATGGCCTGACTGTGAGACCAATTATACCTAAAAATTTGGTAATAATCAGTGGGAAAACGTTCAAGAGTTTGAGGAGAATTATATTTACATGCTAGAAAAATCACTCATCATCAAAGTGAAGGTCAGAGTGAAATTATTTTGGAGCCAGGGAGACTAGTGTGGAAAAACGTGTATTGTCCAGCCAAGAGATGTTCAGAGCCTGTACGAAGCCAGAGGGAGTGGAGGTGGAGAGGAGAGAACAGAACAGGGCCTCAGAACACAGGGACTGGTTGGATTGGATTGAAGGAGATTCAAATTACTCTTGGACTCCAGGCTTGGAAAAATAGGTACGTAGAGATTACAATTTGAAATGTGTAATGAAAACAGTCCAATGTATAATAGTGACAAGAAATGAAAATATGCTTAGGAATAAACATGCTGAAGCCAAATAAAAAAAGAAATAAATTACGGAGAGATGTAAAAGAAGATTTGAACAAATAGAGAGGCAGATAATAATGTTGGCTGGATAAAACTTCATCATTGAGATGGCAATACTGCCTCAATTAATTTCTATAATGCAGTTCTAATAGAAATAAGAATGGACAAAAACTTATGATTTTATCCCTGGCTAGGTGGCTCAGTTGATTGGAAAGTTGTCCCATATACCAAAAGGTTGCTGGTTAAATTTCCAGTCCGGGCACATACCTAGGTTGAGGGTTGTTTCCCAGGTCAGGGTGTGTATGGGAGGTAACAGATCAATGTGTGTCTCTGTCTCTCTGGTCAATAAAACATATCCTCAAGTGAGGAAAAAATGGTTCTAAAGTTCATCTGTACAGCAAATTAAGAACACTTAAAAATAAAAATAAAATGAGGAAACTTGCACTGCTGTGCATTATAAGTTATTTAAATGAAATCCTGTGATGTTGGTGAAGTGGTCTACAGTGAGACTGCTGCAACAGAATGAAAATATAGATATAGGCCCTAGTAAATAGAAGAATTGGGCATATAATTAAAGTAGTATTTCACATAAAAGAGTATTTTAACTATTGATTATTTGAAAAACTAAGTATATATAATTATGTCTCTATTAGAAATTTCAAATCAGTTAGAATCAAATTTTCTTTTAAAAATTAACATTGCCTTGAAGATATAGCTAATGAGGCAGTTCTTTTGATAAAGAAAATACAAAATTACAACAGAAATATTATATATGAGGTTAAGTTACAATAAATATTCTGAATTAAGACAAAATCCCATCATATAAAAGTGAAGAAAACAACAAACCAAGGAAAATATATAACATGCATGACAAAGGATTTATCTTTTTTTTGCTTATTCTTTGTTTTTTAAAAATTTTATTTATTTATTTTTTAGATAGAAGGGAAGGAAGAAAGAGAGGGAGAGAAATGTCACTGTGTGTTTGCACTCATGTACCCCCACTGGGGATCTGGCCTGCAACCCAGGCATGTGCCCTGATTGGGAATGGAACCAGTGACCCTTTGGTTCACAGGCTGGTGCTCAGTCCACTGAGCCACACCAGCCAGGGCAGGTTTTATAAACTTTATGTTACAAGAATTCTTGCCAATCAATAAGAAAAAATTAACACTACCAGTAAGAGCTGTGGTAAAGAAATGAAAGAGAAAATTCACAAAGGAAGAAATGTAATAGCCTGTAAACATGTGAAAAATGAATACTATTGGTGGAAAAACACTAAACAAAGAATTAAATGATGTTAGAGTCAGGAGATGTTAACTGTGTAGAGAAATAGTCACTCTAATATACTTTTCCTAGGATATAAATCAATACCAACTTTCTATGGGGCAATTTGGCAATAGGTATCAATAATCTAAGGAACATTTATTCTATTTGGTTCAATAACTTGATTTCCATAAATTTATTCTACATAAAAAGATTCAAAACATGAACACAGGATTATGCATAAATTATTTTCATCAAAGTTATAGTGTTATAAATTTAAAACATATAGTCCAATAAGGTAGAATATAAATCACAATATACATATACAAAAATAATACAGTGAAGACATTTACATGCATGTTTTAGAAATATATTTTCTCACCTGAAATAGTCACATAAAACCTGAGGGGAAATCTGGTTATATACAACATAATCCATAAATATACATCTATGCCAAAGGTGTGCCAGCTGCAACCCAAAGGCCAAATGGCCCATGCCTATTTTTGTACATAAAGTTATGCTGGCACAGTCACACGCATTGGTTTATGTATTGTCTATGGCTGTTTTCCAGCTACAGTGGCAGAGTTGATTAGTTGTGACCAAAACCATCTGCCTGGAAAGCATAGAATATTTATTATCTGGCCCTTGACAAAAAAAGTGTGCCAATTTCTAACCTATCCATATAAAAATACTGGAAAGAAATAAATAATACCTGAAAGTAATTATTTCTAGTAAATAATTGTTAGAAATTTTAAATATTTTTCTTCCTTATATATTTGATACAAAAATTTTTATGATACATCCTGTTGCAAAAATCTGGCCACACAATAGTAGATCAGCATCATGGTGAACATATTTCAAATATAAAAATCATTTTCTCTGGATGGAATTATGGGTGATATACATGTCTTTATGACTTTTTCCTTGCATATTTAATTTACTACAATGTCCATATGTTGCTTGTATATTCAGAAAATATTTAAACATACAGTCAAAGGAAGATCCAGAAATTCCTAATTTTTGTTTTCTCCCTGATTTCTAAGGCATTTTGGTATTATGTTATTATGTTTAACATCTTTTCACTTTTTACAATATGAGAGAAAACTTTCTAGAAGACTTTGATGATAGGGATTTTCAATGTTACTAACTTTCATTCAAGTCATTAATTAATGTAAACATCTGGCCTCAGTTATCTGCAGTTTAAATCATACTTCAAAAGATAAATCCAAGCATGAAAATATATTTTAAAAAGACCAGTGGTTATTTATCTTGTGTGCTGTGTTCTGTTTTTCGGAGCCAAATGAATTTACCCATGAGCACTTTATACCCTCTTATAATTGCCTATTCCAACATCACATACTCTGATTCAGATCATACAGTTTTAGAATCAGATGAAAAACACCCTTTGTGATCTCACAAGACTTGCCAGGCATAATTTCATAATTCAATAAAAATAGCTCAAAACAAAAATACCCACCCACGTTGCACATATATATGAAAGAAAGCCTTGAATAAATGACTAGCTATGGATATCAGCAATATATTATAAGTTAGAAAGTTGAAGAGGGAGAACAAAATGAGAACACCAGACCCACAGGGAAATGGGATGTTACAGCAAGGACCTGTGTCTCATCACCTGCTCCAGCCCAAAGCCCAGAATGTAGCCTCTGCCTCAACCCTCACTGTCTGTGTTTGAGAAAGAATGCCTGTGGTAGCTGGGTTCATCCCCACCCCATGGTGACCCCATTTACAAGTTCAATACACTGCTGTGCCAAGGCCTGGACACCTTTCCCTGAGACCTTCCCCAAACTGTGGAATTTGCATGGATTTCAAAGATGGCATGGAATTTTAAGAGAAACCTGAATCTATCAGTGACCAGATTATAGTCTGAGATTCTCTGGGATGAGCTTCTGCTGTCTGGAAAGTCAAGTGCTCCTTCTTTAGCTCATGGCACTCCCAAAGTCCAGTGTGGATGCTGACTCAGAGCTGGCTCATCTTCACCACTGGACAATCATGTTGGGTATATTTTATCCCTATTCTCCTTGTCCCCTGGTAGTTCTTTGGTGGGATATACCTTATGTTCTTAATTTCTAAGACATTGATTTAATGATAACTCTGCAGAAAAAAGTGAAACTAAGAAAGAAACATAACCACATTTAATGTTCTCATCAACTGAAATGTATTTCTTGAGATCAAGGAAATAAGATGAAGGTGGCTCATAGTGTCAATTTCTTCTTAGTTTAAATTAGAGACTGGGACTGTTAGACAATCTCTGGCATTGGTTCCTGACAGCTTAGAGCAGTTTCATCAGCTTATCTGGACTGGGATTTCTAATGTCACTGGTATTCCTATCTGATCATTATTATTCTCTTCTATGACACAGTCACAGTCAAAGACCAATACTCTTTGGGACCTAAGTGGCCTTGAAAATTACTCACAATTCTCTCTGGAACAGCAGGAAAAGTCTGTGAGGAAGTCTGGGAACTGGCTGAAGAAGATTCTCCATTGTCCTTGACAGCCATCCAGTATTTTGCAGGCATCTTCCTGCTTCAGAGTCCTAGCATGCCCCTGTAGGCACTAAGAATGTGACCATGCAAATGGGCTTGGCCATTTGGCACCTTTGATTCACATGACTCAACAGTTTGTGTTGAGGGAAATGGGTTTTTATCAACAGGGTTCCTAGCACTGAGGTGGGCACTGAGAGCACTCCTGCTCAGAGCCCTCTCTCCTACTAGACCCAGAACTTTCCTTGCTTCCCAAAAGGCTACAAGCCAAAACCATGTCCAGAAGTTCCCCATATCCTTATAGGCCCATCAGACAGTCATGCAAACAGATCTCCATCCTTTATATAATGTGCGCTTGTGGGTTTCAGAGCCACCATCCTCTTGCAGCAGCTCTCTCCTTCAAGGTCTAGGGTGTGTTGTTCTCAGTCTCCATGTAGCAGTCCAGGAAACTGTGTGCCATGTTACATTATCCTAGGGGTTGGGGCCCAGGGATGCAAGTGTCTCTGCAGGGAACCCTGCCTCTAGGAGTGGGCTCTCATCCATGCAGGGAGCAGGGCCAGAAGCCCAAAATGTCCAAGTGCCAAAAGCCCAGAGGAAGAGAGCTTGCACCAAGCTCCAAAGTCCCGTACCAAGAGTCCCCATACCAAGAGAGTGACTTATCTGTATGTCCTACAGGAAAGCATAATTCTGCAGCTCAACATTCCTGGTCAAAGTTCAGTTCTAAGCACCTCTCATGAGTCTGGGTGGCCAGGCAAGTCCCTGCAGTTCCATCAGCTCTGTATCCATCTTCTTGAGGCAGACTTCCAGGCAGACCTCCTGACCTTGTGGCAGCCTAACCTTCAGACCTTCCACTCCAGTTTTAAATGCTCAGCTCAGAGCTTCCTGCATGATCTAACATTAGGCTCTTCCTATAGTGCACTAGTATCTGCCACCCCCTCAGCTATGTCTCGAATCACTGCAGGTTCTCACAGTCATGTACACAATTCTGCAGCTTCATATATATATTTTCCTTCAGGAAAGCATGGGCTGCTAACCTGTCTTTGTTATGTAATAAGGTACCTCTAAGCTGTACTCTTCACTCTGTGGGCATTCCCTACCATGCCCCACTCCTGTCTCCCTGCAGGGTTTGGGGCAATGGCAGGCTCCCCCCACTCAGGGGACCCATGTTTTGCACCTAAACAAGAAGACCTTTCCTGCTGCCTCCCGACAAGCTCTGGAGCCACTTTATCCACAGACAAGGCCAGAGAGAGTGAGGTAAGAAAAAAGAAGCTAGAGCACACTGTCTCATCAGCCCACACCTGAAAGTAGAGAGTGCAGCACAAAAATATGTGCATCCCAAGCCTTTTGGCCAGGCAGAGTGGGAACAGTCCTGGCCATGCTTGGTGTCCAGTCACTGCTTAGCCTCTGAAATCCAGAAGGAGCAGGGCCACTCACCACAGCTCCCCACTCTCTATGCAAGCCTGGAGCTCAATTTTTTGCCTGTGAGACAGGAGTGCTCTTTCACAACAATTTTAAAGGAGGCTATTTCAAAGACAATGAAATGCAAACTGCAAAGGGCTAATTCCTTGCATGAACACATTCCCAAGTTTATAGATCATCCTATGAATACACTGAAAGCATGAGTCATAAATGAAGAAATGCATAATAAAAGAGTTAGTCCCTGCATTTAAAAATGAGGTCACCTTGAATTCTCTGTCAAGGTAAACAGGAGGACTTTCAATCTCAATTAGTAAGTATTCAGGTTCTAGTCATTAATCCAGTACCTCCAGTCTGACTGGATATGGATAAACTAAAGAGCAAAAGCATGCCAGACCAAAAGCATGTCAGCAGGTCTATTAATACTTTTCATTATACAAGTTATTCATTCAGTGAAACTATTTTCAATTTCTTAAACTAAAATATACACAATGCAACCTGATTATTACCTTTTTTCTTTATTTTCTGATATAGGATAGGTTTGAAAAGCAAAACAGAGTAATTTGTTTTATAAAATCAGAGATTGAACAATTTCTCTAACATTGTAGGGTGATACAGGAATTTATAAGTAATTCTATTTCAATAACTCTTTCCTGATTGTATTGATATCTTTTTTGTAATCAACCTGTCTTAATTCCTCACATCTGCCTGAAATATTTGATTTTCACATGCCATTGCAATAAACTTGACTGGAGGAAAGGGGGAGAGAGAGGAGAAGAAAGAGAAGGAGGAGACCAAGAAAGGAATGCACGCTGTCTTTTCAAAGAGAATAACTTTTTCCCATCCTGTTTCATCCAGGTTAAGTAAAGGGTAATGTCCAAAAATAATACGAATAGAACAGATATTCTGCATCCAAATCTGTAAACAGATCTAATATAGTTCCAGCCAACTCTAGATCATAGATGATCTAAAAACAATATTTTAAATTGGCACTTAAAAATACTGTTAGAAAGAAAAATGTCTTGGCTCCTTCATCCTTCCTTCTTTCCTTCCTTCCTGCCTGCCCTTCTTCTTTGATTTCTTCCTCTCAAGATTTTTTTTCTTATAAAAATGCAGTGCAGAAGTGGTAAATCTTCACTTTTCTCCACAGTGAAGTAGACTGAATCCTGACTCCTGGACATGAACCCAGGGTGGACACAGACATGATAATAGAACCCTGATGGTAGTTTTCCACTGTAATAGCTAAAATTTTCTCATGACCCTTACTCTCACTGAGAATCAATAGTTTAATGGATATAAACCATCCATTGCATTGAGTCTTTATAGAAATAAGTATATTAGGAATTATTTGTTCCTAAAATCTAACAGTCAGTATTCAAATATATCTGCTGAAAATAAATTAGCCATAGATTCAAACAAGAAATAAGCATTTATTCCTAATCATCATTTCTTCCTTTTTATTATTATTTTTATAAATTTGTAATATCCTAAAGAACCATAAATATTTATAACTATGTCATTATTATCAGGTCCAGTGGAATTAACAACAATCTTATTATATTATCTGCCTATGATTTTGTCTGGGATATATAAAGAACATCAAAGAAAAATGATCAATAGCCAATGTTTCACAGCCTAAATATCTTAGAAGTCTAGAAACATTCTATTATGAGATATTATCTTTTTAAAAATTACTTCTCTAGACTCTTATCAAAGTAAAATGTCTTATAAACTCAGTATAAATTTCCTGAGAATCGATATATTTTAGCTGTTTTAAAATGTTCATTTTGCTGTTTAAGGCATTTAAGTTCTTTCAAAGTAGCTATGAAATAAAGGAAATATTTACCAAACCTTCTAATTAAATAAAAGTTGCCATGCATTGGAAAACATTTCTTGCCAAGTTACATATTCTTGCAACTAAGAAATTCTTAGATCAAAATTTTTAAAGAATAGCTGTGTCCCTCTTGATGAATTAAATACATAAAAAGAAAAGCCTTTGTTATGATTTGAAAAAATTTCTAAGATGTTGAGATAGTATGGGTTTTTTAAAAAGTCTACAAAAATGTTGTGGATCATTTGCAATATTTGAATTCTAAAAGACAGTGCTAAGGATGGACTGCCATTTGCTTAGGCTTTTAATTTAAAGAAGAATTATTGGATTGGTTTTGTTTTTTAAACCAACCTCCTTGTGAGTCAGCATAACAATGTTTTCCTCCTGTTTACATTTAATCACAGATGCTGCACAAATTTAATTTTCCCAAGAAGTACTAAATTGGCAGAATTCCGTCCCAGTTACAGGTTTGTAGTAATTCTTGTAGATCATAGTCTATGTTAACTCAAAATGCCACTTGCATCCTCAAACAAAAAATAAGGTGCTTTTAACTGAATTGCTTCCCAAACTGGCATTCCTGCTGCTCTTGGCCCCAGTTATTCACCTCCTGTGGGAATCAATCGAAGTGTCACACAGCACAGAGAATGATGTGGCTATTCTGGTCAGAGCCCTGCCTATAATCTGAAATGAGACATGGAGAAAACAGCTTTTAATTGTCTAGAAGTATATAGTTAGAAGGACTTCAGGGCATAGAAACTGGCAACACTTAGGTGGGAAATGTGAAAATTTCGGAAGCCCAGTTCCAATTCAACATGTCTAAAAATAACCTCAGCCCCTATTGTGTTCTGTGGCTAGGGGATAATCCTGCCCAAAGAACTTAAATTCTGATGATAAAATCTGACAATTGTGAGGTTAAACTGGAGAAATTTCAGACCAAGCTTTAACAAAGCAATAATGTGATATAGGGGGACCACGAATGGGAATATAGAAAGCCATCCTGACTAGAGGCAGTGGTGGGGGAGGAGAAGAGGAGAGTGTAGTGTTGGCCCTGGGTTTGGAGTGGGATCTGACCTACAGGAAGTAGTGGAGCCCCACCGAGGCCCAGTGTGGGGCTGTTCAGACATGGATGTTTACCGAGTGGATCAGAGTAAAACAGAGATAAGAGAGGAAAATAGATTGGCACCAGATTAAAGAAGACCTGTCATTTTAAGAAGTATGAATTTGGTAAAAGATGAGAAAACATCTAGTATTTTTTTCTGCAGAGAAGAGATAGTTGCTTCAATGCCCCAGACACTGTATCAAGTATCTTATATACAATATTAATTTGAACCTTATGAAAATCCAATCAGGCAGACACATATTTTATTGACAAGAAATCTGAGTCTCAAATTCAATAGCATAGCTGGGACAGACACAGGTGGTTGCCTGTTTTCATGTGGATTTCCAAATCTTCTCCTTGCTCATCTCCATTACAGGAGCTTCCAAAACTAGAAATTCTTTTGCCCACCTGCCTTGAAGGCTAGAGGTGCCCATGGGACAGTGTTCTAGCCAGTGAAACATAAGGAGAAGTCTGCTAGGAAGCTTTCACTAAAGCTTAGAATTGCTTATTTTAAAAAAAAAACAATCCAGGCCCTACTGGCACTGCTTCTACCTCTTTGTTCTCACCTGCCATGTGGGGATCATGCTTCCAGGTGAGAAAACACTGTGATCCCACATGACCTCTAAGTGCACTACCAGTGAGGCAGGAGACAGGTCTCAGCCAGCATCCAGTGTCCTGGTTACCAAGAAATGCCTTGTAGCACCTAGCAAGGGGCCACATGAGCACACCCTAGCTGCAGTTGACCAGTGTTTCACCTTTGCTTTATTATCATGCTATTATAATAAATTAGCATTGCATGTTGACCCTTGGGTGGGCAGTCAAGGAGGATTGTGGAAAATCACATGAACAGAAGTTTAAAAGTTATATAGTCACTTACGTATGCTCCATAAAAAGCCTGCTGAATGAAATAAAGGAATTCAGCAAAAACCAACCCCCTATAAAGCCTGCACCATTTTGGCAAGAAGGGGCCATTCTCTGGTCAGAAGTAGCCCACTCCTATATCTTAAGAAGTGTGATTTTCTTAATAAATCCCGCTTTGCTTCACTTACTCTGTGTAGTCTATTCAATTCTTTGTCCATGACCACCAAGAACCTGGACCACATCTCCATCTGTAGTACCAGGAAGGATATCCCTAAGGTCATGGGGCAGGAGGATTTACAGACCAAACTAACATGTTTGAAATGCATAAGAGTTAAATAAGCCTAAAACCAACAGGGAATAGCAAGAGGAAAGTGAAAAGGTAGAGGGGTTTCCTAGGTTCTGTGTTAGGGTGCTATACTCACCTAGCCCCTCTCTCTGCTATATCAGCCTTCCTGCTGAACTGGTGTGTTATAGAACCTGAGTTTAAGGTAAGCAAGGGTTATCTACAGACAGGGTGTCTGGAGCTAACGCATGTTGCTCAATTACAGTGATGCAGTGGCACCCCTAACTACAGCATCACTCATGGGCATCAATCCATGGACAAAGGGGATCTGGGATCAGGATGAATCACCAGTGGCATAGCTTTCAAACCAGAGGTGATGTTATCCATACCTTGCATATTTAAGATTTACGTGGTTGGTCTCTCTCTCTCTTTCTATGGGTGACATTGTTCTATGTTTTGCACCAATACATTAAGGTTCCACTTATTCTATATCAAATGGATCTTAGGGATTAGTAATTTAAAATCTATACAGCTTATGATTTCTTCCTGACTCAAAAGTTACTTGCTTGAAATCTATACTTGAGATTTCTTACAAGTAACGTCTAACCATTTGCTTTTTTGTCCTTTGTAGAATTAAATATACTATATTAACTCAGTACATATTCTTCACTGGCACTAAGTAACAAGGCAGTTTTCCAGCAACCATGAAGGTACAGGTATTACAAGTAGAGAGAAACCTCTTAGGATATAGTGGTTAGATAGAGACTGTGTGTGTCCTTCACACTCTGCAATTGAACCAAAGCCAGGAATTATGTACCTCCAGATTTTTAACAAGGTGCAAAACAAAGGCTCCTATTCAGTTAAGCCACTAGTCATATGGAATTTTATGTGCATTTAAATACTTTCTGATTAGACTCTTTCTCATCACTCATTCAACAAATATTTGAGGGCCTGTTGTACATCTGACACTACCTAAGAAACTTGGGATGGAACAATAGAAGTAGTCTCTGTTGCCATGAATCTTATTTTCCAGTAAAAGGAGAAATACAATTTAAAGGAAGTTTAATTTTAGATTTCTGATTTTGGCCATGATGAAATAACTGCTTCTCAGTCTGCTGCCTTCCTGTAGTGATCTAGAAAACTCAAAAAAAACATATAAAATTTAGGGTTCCACCATGAGAAAAAAGTCTGTGCAAGACTGTCATCCCTAAGGGAAGGAATATAAATGACAGAGGCTGACAATCAATGCTGCTTTCTAGCTGGAAACACCTTTCATACCGTAGCGCAAGAGAAGGAAGTCAAGATCAGCCCAGTTGAATGGCTAAGCTCAGAAAATAGGCATAAAAATTTGGAGAGGCTGGGTCAGGTTAAACTTGCTTGGCAGTGTACCAGAAATGAGAGATCTATACAAGCAAAAAATAAAAAGAGGTCTAGAATTCTTTAAATGGCTCTCTGAGGTGAATGCAGTGATATTCAACAAAGCCAGGGGAAGAATAACCACCAAGGAAGAATAACTGCAGGATAACTTTAAATTGAACCACCGCTAGATCTTGCACAGGGTGGGGAATTAATTGTTGGTGTTCCAGTCAATAAGCAAGAAGAGACCTCTTTGATTCACCAGGGCATTCATTACAGACCTAAAAATGGTTATATCTTTGTAGCAAAGATAAACTAGTACAAGTTTAAAATTTGTTCTAAACCCACCTAGACAAAACTTAAAACTGGCTTTGAAAATACTTTTTTTGGCATGTAAATTAACTGCTTGCTGAAAGAAAGCCCAACAGTGTTTAAAAGAAAACATAATCTTGATACTCAACAATGTAACAACATTCACAAAGTTCAGCAACCAATCAAATACTAGCAGTCATGAAAAGATGCAGAAAAATGTGACTCATCATCCAAAGAAAAAAACTGTCAATAGAAACACACCTACAATTGACAGAAATAATCAATTTTATAAATAAGAAATTTAAAAGGCATTATAAATATATTTGAAGATTTAAATGAGATTATAAAGTCAAAAATTTTTTAAAAAATAAAAAGAATCAAATGAAATATCTAAGGCTAAAAATTATAATATCTGAAATTAAAATTCACTGAATGAGTTTAACAAGAGGTGAAGCACAAAGTCAGTAACATTAGAAACTTTCTAAATAGAACAGAGAAAAATAGCTAAAAAAATGAACACAGTCTCAATGATAGACGGCATAGTACCAAGCCTTCTAATATGAATATAAGAAGAGTTAGAGAAATGGAAGGAGCAGATAAAAGTATTTAAATAAACATTCACTGATTATTTTCCATATTTGGTTAAAAATACCCATCTACAAATTCAAGAAACTTAACAAACACTAACTAGAATAAAAAAATTAAATCACACCAAGACACATTTTAATCAATTTACTAAAAATGGTAAAAATAAAATCTTAAGCATTTCATATCGATGTTTAAAAATAAAAATCATTCCTGATTTTTTATCAAAAACATTGCAATCTGGAATATATTGGAACAACTTTAAAACAAGTTCTTCATGATGAAAGAAAATAACAGATGGAAACTCAGATGTCTGCAAGGGAATAAATAGCCACAGAGGTGGTAACATTTTTCAGTTGTGAAAATCTATTGCCACAAGGACTTTTCATAAGGAGCCAATACAGATGGTAATCCTGACACTGTTAGAACCAATGGGGAAATTCTGTTCATTAGTCACAACATGACTACACATGCCATTATTTACTACTACATTTAGGAGGTGAGAATACACCTTATCATCATTCATAAAAACCAACACACTATTTCTAATATCCACAGAAATTCATGATGTGGCATTTGTCTAGTAATCAAGCTGACTGGATGGTCACTATTTTTTTAATTTATTTTATTGATTATGCTATTACAGTTGTCCTATCTTTCCTCTCCTTTATTCCCTCCACCCAGCACTCCTCTTCCCACCAGGATCCCCCCACTTAGTTCATGACTATGGGTCATACATATAAGTTCTTTGGCTTCTCAATTTCCTATACTATTCTTAATCTCCCCCTGTCTATTTCATATCACCATTTATGCTTCTTATTCCCTGTAACTTTTCCCCCATTCTACCCTTTTCCCCTCCCTGCCGATAACCTTTCATGTGATCTCCATTTCTGTGGTTCTGTTCCTGTTCTAGTTGTTTGCTTAGTTCATTTTTGTTTAGGTTTAGTTGTTGATAGTTGTGAGTTTGTTGTCATTTTTGTTCATATTTCTGATCACCTTTTTCCTAGATAAGTCCCTGTAACATTGCATATAATAAGGGCTTAGTGATGATGAACTCTTTTCACTTGACCTTATCTGGGAAGCACTTTATCTGTCCTTCCATTCAAAATGAAAGCTTTGCTAAATAGAGTAATCTTGGATGGAGATCCTTGCCTTTCATGATTTGGAATACTTCTTTTCAGCCCTTCTGGCCTGTAAGATCTCTTTTGAGAAATCAGCTGATAGTTTAATGGGAATCCCCTTGTAGGTAACTGTCTCCTTTTCTGTTGCTGCTTTTAAGATGTTCTCCTTATCTTTAATCTTGGATAATGCAATTATGATGTGCCTTGGTGTGTGCTTTCTTCCGTCCAACTTCTCTGGGACTCTCAGAGCTTCCTGGACTTCCTGGAAGTCTATTTCCTTGGCCAGATTGGGGAAGTTCTCCTTCATTATTTTTTTGGATAAGTTTTCACTTTCTTGCTCTACCTCTTCTCCTTCTGGCACCCCTATGATTCAGATGTTGGAATGTTTAAAGTTGTCCCAGAGGTTCCCAAGCCCCTCCTCAATTTTTTGAATTACTGTTTTGTTTTGTTTTGTTTTTTCATTCTGTTCTGGTTCTATGTTTATTTCTTCCTTCTGCTCCAAACCTTTGATTCAAGTCCTGGTTTCCTTCTCTTCACTGTTAGTTCCTTGTATATTTCCCTTTATTTCACTTTGCATAGCCTTCATTTTTTCCTCTATTTTGTAACTGTACTCAACCATTTCTGTGAGCATCCTGATTACCAGTGTTTTCAACCCTGCATCTAATAGGTTGGCTATCTCATTGCTTAGTTTTATTTTTGGAGCTTTGATCTGTTCTTTCATTTGGGCCATATTTTTTTTTTTGTCTAGGCATGCCTGTTATATTCTAAGAGGTGGAGCCTTAGGATTCACCAGGGCAGAGCAATCCACGTCACTGTGTTGTGGCACTGTATGTGGGGGAGGGGGCCAAAAGAGAATAATACGGCTTGTTCAGCTGTTGGTCGGCTTTCAGTCACTTCTCTACTTCCTACAAGCAAATTGGGCCATTCTAGTGCTGATTACCAGGTGGGTGGGTTTGTGTACATTCTAGGACCCTGTGGGTCTCTCCAAAAAATACTCCAGTGAGTCTGGGAGTTTCTCCCACTGCCTCAATTCCCATAGCCAGAGGTATTGAGGTTTTATTTCCCCATGCTGGAACCCTAGGTTATATAGCCTGTCTTGCTACCAAGTTTTTCCTCTCAGTTTATCCACACAAAAATGTGGGACCATCCAGTCCACTAGCAGCTGCCTTGCTGTGAGTCCTCTCCACCCTGGCTGCCGGCCTCCATCCTTCCTACCAGTCTGGATGAATGTTTCTTCTCTAACTCCTTGGTTATTGGACTTCCATACAGTTCGATTTTCTAGCAGTTCTGGTTGTTTTTTGTTGTTAACTTTGTTGTTGTCCTTCTTTTGGTTGTGCAAGGAGGCATACTTTATCTACCTACACCTTCCTATTGGTCAGAAGTCTGGACGGTCAATATTTTAAGAGTGTAATAATCTGAGAGGATGTGGCAACAAGGAGAAACATGAGCTAAAGTTACTTGGTTCATGTGCTCAATTGTTTTAATCTGTTTTCCCTTGTGTTAAGCAGTATTTTCCATTCTTACCAAGCTTAACTCAAAGGATACTTTGCAGTCCCCCACACTGCATTGTTTACTCCTCCTCACCTCAAATAACTGTTAATTCAGAGAAAATTACTTGGGCACACAATTCTTGTCTTAAATAAGGTGAAATCATATTTCCTCATTACAGTAATTTAAGTTAGAAATCCATTAAATCTCAATTTACTGTGCAAAAAGCATTTAAGTTTCACTGATGCAAATCAACTATCAGAGCAACTTTTTTTTACCTGTGTACTGGATTAAGAATAAAATATCAAATATTGACATAATACATTAAACCAACTCTGGTATGTTTGCTTCTGAATGAAAGAAACCCACGACTTTGCAATGGATTTTACTCAACCAGAAACAGTGATAGAAACTTCTAGAAAAAAATTGTAGTCTCCAGTGAATAGATACAATCTCAGAAAAATGAATTTCTATGGTTTTCATTAATGAAAATCTTCTGAGGAAAGACTTTCCTATCAGAAAAGTCTGTGAAATTTAAGATTAATATGATGTGTTCACCAACGTTTAAACATTTAAAAGAAAAATAGAAGACTATTTTTCTATTAAGGGTAAGGTCTAAGCTTAAACATTTTGTTTTTGAAAAAGATATTATCTCACCAGAAAAAAATTCTATTCAGGTAATAAAAAAATAAACTTCACCACGGAAGTTTTCAGTATATCTTTCAGGGCATAACAATTTGGATGAATTAAGTATTCTCTTCATCTCACTATATTGCAAGTGTTCCATTATTCTGTTGTTTATTCCAGAGAAAATGTGTGCCATGCCTCTACTGTGAAAAACATATCTCCATGGTGTATGTAAAAGTCTTAGCAACATAGCTTTCTTTCTTGGAGCACGATTAAGCTGGTAACAGTTCACAGGAATTACTGAATTTAATTTAAAAACACTCTGTTTTGTTTTAAGAGTATGTTCTTGCCTTGCAGAGAAAACACATCAGGAAAACATAGGATCTGGGAAGCTTCCCCTGTTTTCTTCACCTTGTCCTCTCTCATTTGAAGCAAGCAGCAGGAAAGTGTTAGAAGACAGGGCCCACAGAGGTTGATGCTTAAAAATAGCTCTGACATGTTTTTTTTTTTAAACAGAGCACTTATTTTACCTAGAAGACCTCTGACTGTGCTATAAAAATTTCTGTTCCAGAAAAATCTCTGAACCTCAGCCACGTATTTTTCTGAACTTCAGAGCCACTCTTCTAACCCTTTTTTTCCTTTGGCATTTACCTACCCTCATCATTTACAAAAAAAGTGAGTCAACAGAAAGAAGTACTATTTCAGAATGTAATTGGGGTAGGGGAATCAACACCTGTAGTAGTTGAGTACTCAGGGATTACTTTTAGAAAAAAACTTTATTCTAAGTATTTCTAGTTGCATAGAAGAAAGGCAGAGGGAGGCAACTATAAGAGAAGTGAGTTTCAGGAAGGTTAAAACTGTTTTTTTCTAACAGTGAAGTACCCAACTCAGAAAGAAAATCCTGTGGGAGGAAAGTTTCATTCTTTAAACCATTTGCTTCTATAGCTATGAATTGTAGCAGTATTGAGCAGAAACAACCTAAGAGTTTTAAAAACCTAGTTAAATACACTGAAAATTAAATATTAAGTAATGGGATTTTTTTCCCTTGGTATAATCCTTAACCACTAAAATAAAAAAACAAAAACAGAAACAAAAAAAAACATCTTTTTTCTTAACTTTCTTTTCTTTGTTTTTTCCAAACATGCAGTTTAAAAATTTATAAATTTTTAAAAATTTAACCCAATATTTATAAAAGTGTTCTGAATATTTTGTGTGCAAAGATCTAATCTTTCATATAAGTAGAAATAATTTATTAACTTATTCTTCTTTACACTGGATTTGAAAAAAAACATACTCAGGGTAGCCCAGAAGTATTAAGGGAAAGATATTTTCACTTATCAAAGGTAGTAGGAGGCATTTTTTGGAGTTCTACCTTTTTATATGTGGCTCTAAAACAAGAGAGATGAAAGGTCTAGCTAATTACCAAAATTTCTTCCGGTGCTCTGGTTTTATGGTTAATGGCATTTAATTCATTCATTATTAATTGGCACAGATGAACTATTCTGTTATTGTCCTGGGTACTGTATGGGTGCTTGCTTAAATTGTAGCTACACCATTTCCTTAATAGGTAACCATGGGGAATTCCAGTAACTTCTTCAAGCCCTGGTGTCATCTATAAATTGGAATGGATATGTTAACAACAATGCCTCCCTTATAGGGTTGGTGTAATGATGATGTAATGGTGTAATGAAATAATGCACATTCTTGGGCATGTAAAGTATTTGCTCCATTACTTACTAGTGAGAGAAGATCTCCTAGTTGAGTGTTTTTTTAAAGAGTATGAAGAATTTTTTAATAGTGATACTCAAAATGAGTGAGGTTTTGGTGACTATGAAAATGATATAGTGGGTTAATAAGTAAAGTAGAATAATGGGAAAGAGGAGAAAGATGAAAAAAAGCAAATTAGCCAACCTTATGTGAGTCCCTAAAGCTTTCCTCCATAAGTTGACCAGTTTATTGCAAGGCACAAACATGGGAGTCAGAGTTGTTTGATACTATTTGATACTGGTTATAGAGGAAAGTACTGGTGTTTAAATGTTCTTTGTAATCATGGAAATTATCAACAGCCTTTCTAGTTCTTGTAAATCTCCTCTGCAGCTACAGCTTTCTCTAAAGTCACAGAAAGCATATATTGCTTTTGTTTATGTAAAAGGACTCAATTCATTAAGCAGAAATACCTGCATGTACACTTGAGTATATACTCGTGAATCTATACACGTCCTCAGAATATGATACCCAAGTGGTAATAACAGCTGCATACACAGAGCTGAGAGCCCTGGTTCAGTCATGAGGGTGTAGCTCAAGGTTAAAGCAATATATGACCCTTCTAGACATTTAGTCATTCGTAGTCAAAGAAAATGCCAAAGAATAACAAAGAATAGAATAATAGTTTGAAGGATTTTGTTCAAATAGATGCTGATTTATATTCATTTAAATGGACAATTAGTAGTACCCAGGAAATGACCATGCCAAAGCATCTACCTGTAATTTTTAACCTGAGAACAAAGACAATTTTCAAAAATGTCATACTGTACCTCCATAAAATGGACCACATCTCTTGGTAATTGGATAGCACATGATATCTTTGAAGACTCTCCTCAAAAGCATGTCACAGCACACTTCAACTAGCCCTTGTAATCTGCTGCTGGTTAGTTTCTAAAATGGGTGCATCCAAGTGAGAGTGAGTCTGCAATAGGAAGAAAGCTAATTAAACACTTTCAAGTCACATTATTGAAAATGAAGCCATCTGGTTGATTGTCACAGTGGGCATTACAGAGTACTCAGCGTCTCTGAAAATGTAGTAAGGAAAACATAGGATAGAAAAATGGCAGAATTAACATCCAAATACCTTTCTGTCCATTTAACATGTAAGGAGGAAGTTTATTACCTGAACTGAACATCATTTTTAAAAAAGTAATCCATAGCTTTGAATAAATCTGTGGTTTGTATATAATTAAGGTCAACTTTGTAACAGATGGGAAGCTCTTTTTTATGAAGAATACTGTTCTTTGAAAGAGGCTTGATTTAGAGCACTCAATACACAAAATGCTCCTTTTGTGTGTGGATCTTACAGTTAAAATGTTCAGCTGAGATATCTTATCAACTCAAATTTTCAAATTTTCTTATATCTTAGTCAAACTCCTTAGTTTCTTAGCTAATAAAGCATAAAAGAGGTTATTAAAAGATATTAAATAGAACATAGAGTTATGAAGGAGGCAGGGGAAAATTTTTGAGGCTAAGCTACCAAGACTGTGCCTAAATTTTGCAGTACCAGCCCAATGAGGACACTCCCACAGCTGTGCTCTGCTGCTTCCTAAGCTGCTGCAGTTACCAGCATCCCACAATGTAACTTTGCACTCCTGGCCCCCCAAAACTGGTGCTCCAGCTGCAAAAGGATTCCTCAGAAGACCTTTTCATCAGATTGTTCATTTCAAAATGGAAATCTCAGGAAGGAACTCTGATTGGCCAAGCTCAGGTTATGCACCAGCACTGGAAGTGGTAGCTATACACATGGGTGCCTACATTGGGGGACCGAGTCATCTAAGTCTGGAAATTTCCCAGAGACAGTCTAAAAGATGCTGCAGACAGAAAAATATGAACCTATAGTTAAAGAAATCACATGATTTATCATGCAAATTGGAACACTTCTGAGAATAAAAGAGAAGGTGTTATTGAATACCATATTTTGCTGTGTATAATGCACTCTCACATTTTTGTGCACATTATACATGGAATATTATACCCATGGTATGTAATAATTATATCCATGTATAATGTTCATCTTACTTTTTCCTCAAAAATTTGGGCAAGAAAGTGTATTATACACAGCAAAATATGGGTAATTGCTCTAGGAAAAGAGGTGTAAACAGAGATATAAACTGCATCACTCTAAATAGATGTTGTCATCTTGTTATGGTGACAAAGTTTTCAGGCCTGAACTATGTTCTCCTGCCATGAGATTTTACTATCTGTCATCTTGGCTAAGCTGCTCCTGGGTAAGAGGCAACGTCTCTGTAGGCTGCTGTGAGAAGCCAGTAGAACTTCTGGCTACCACCAGGTATGGTGCCAAAAAGCCTCACACAATGATCCAGGCTGTCACTGGGATAGTAGACCTGGCTCTGTCATATCTGCTGAACTTATTTGCCAAGCTCTCCAAAATAGTGAAAAGTATATTAATTAAATACCCTTCCACAGATGCAAGGTAAAGCTATTTTTCTGTCTAAATTAAATTATAGAGCTAATCCACCATATAGCTCATCCAAAAGTAGAAGTATTTATATTTCTATATTACTTGATTATCTTCTAACTGGATAAGTAAGTCAGTTATAAATGGAACAGATTTGGGAGTAACCATGACTAGTGGTCAACAGATGAAGCCTTCTTGTAACCACAAACAACACCACAGCATCAGCACAAGCTGGTGTGAGAAGCAGATTTCTGCAGTGTTAGAAAGTTCTTCAGTTAACTTGGATGTTTTAAACACAATACAGAATCTCTTTTTAAAATTTTATTTTATGAATTTTATGTAAATTTGTCTTACTTTCTAACTTATTCTGCTTCAAAAATTATTGTGTAGGTGTCCATGAAGTCCCTAATTTTGCCATCCAATTTTATTATTTTCTTTTCATTTTAAGAAACATCTACTTGGTGCCTACTCTGTCAAATAGTTTAGTTTCAGGGGATAAAGTGATGAATATCACACAGTCCTTGACCTCGAGACACTTCTAGTCTATTGGGGAGATGGACACATCAAGTGTGCATCATAACTTCATAGGTAACTTGACTTTAAACTGATTATTCAACCACACTCTTAAAATTAAACTTTTGGGGAGAAATCACATATATCTTAAACTATATGGACAAAAGATGGAAAACACTGCTACATTATATCTTTATTCCTATTGCCTGCATATAATAATTATAAATACAGAAATATATAAAAATAGTTATAATTCTTTGTTATGTTTTTAAATAAACTACTTAAACCCTCCCTGCATTTTGAAACCACAGATGTGGCCACTGCTGTGAAGGATTTATGGTCTTTTGTAACCTGTTAAAGTCACTGCCCCTGACTATTCACAGGCCTAGACGCCCACTGCCTTAGTCAGCCAGGACTGAGATTTGTCTTTGCCAGGGCCAATTACTCTCTCTGCCCAGCTGAAATGCTGTAGAAACAAATTGAAATGCTAAGAATTTTTCTTCTAATTCTAAAAAAGTTTGAGTGCAAAAAGAAAAAGAAAGATAATGAATGGTGGACCTTGAAGGTTTGACTGATAAAAAGCAGTTTTCTTTAAGAATCTTGAAATTTAACATGACTGTAGTTTTTCTTAAACTGTGGACTAGCTGAAGCTTCCCCAGAGGCCCATTCCAGTAAAGAAGAACTTGTTTCATTGAGAGACAAGAAAACTAAGATTCACAAGCTTTCAATGATTTGTCCAACATCACAAAATTTAGTAAAATAGCTGGATGACATAGTCAAGACAACCAATACTTACACAATTAAGGGCAGTTTTGCAGAACTATACAAAAATTATAGCATACTTTAAAAATTTAAATAATCACAATAAATGAAAAATGGCCTCTAATTTGCATTTATGGTATAGAAGTCTTCATCCTGGTGTGTTTATGGTTCCTTTAGATGGTCTCAAAAAGGATGCCTTTATTTTCACTGCCTCACAATTAGTCTTCAGAAAAGATCCTCTGTAAAAAATAGTCATTTTCCCCAGAATATTTAGATCCTATGTAAGGTCACACAAAGAGATAAGCATAGCCTAGTCATTTCATCTACTCATCCATTCAATAGACATTCACCTTGAATTTAAATGCAGGCACTATTGCTGATAGAGAGAAGGTAAAATTATGCCAGTGATTTATAAATATAGTTATGTAAAGATGAACAGGTAGAAAATAATGTCTAAGGAAATCATGAAATTAAACTCCGATCCTCTCCCCTAGTATTATAAAGATATTTAGAAAGCCATGGGAATATGCTTTCCCCATATTTTAGCCATTGATTCACTTATTCATTTAACACAAATTTGCTGAACATCTGAGTTGGACCATACATTGGCTGATTCAAGAGTACAGAGAAGTTATAGAGCTGGAGAAATAAATGAAAAGTTTACTTCTTACTCTTTATTTTAAAGAGCAAACCCGAATCTTTCTGCCTCATAGGCTCTAATGAGCTAAATGCAAAGTTAACTCTAAGATTAACTCAAGGGTTACTTTTATAAGAATAAGAAGCAACAAAACAGGACTCCTACTGGAGGGGCTGGGGATGGAATGGTAGTGTCAGTCGCTGGGGTAAGATCGAGGAAAGAACTAAATGTGGATACCATGGGGTTTTGTTTTTTGTTTTAGTTTTTTGCTTTGTTTGTGAAGAGAGTGATGGAAAGTATCTTGGAATCACCTAGTAATCTTCAACATGAAAAATCACCATGATATAGGTATGGAAATGAGTTCAGCAGTGCACTACCAAATGTATGAAAGAGCCCTGGGTGTCATATTTTGTGTTCAGAAGCCTAAATAGTTGCTTACCTCTGCTGTTGCATGTCAAAACAAACACGGTTATGAAAGCCCAGCTCTGAAAGTTTTCAAGAAAAGTGTGCATATGATATTTATTCAAGTTGTAAAACAAAGGAAAATAAAATTCTCCCAAGCTGACATATAACTTGTCAAGGCTGCAGGATTCTTTTGGTTTTCTGGCTGGTTGACACAGCCTCTCCTCTCGGTTCAGCGCCACGCTCAGGTCCATCTTGGCCACAACAAGTGGAGCACACAGCACAGGACAGCATAGTCTTCTGCTGTGTAGTGTCAGTGAGCCCCCTCCTGTAGACTTTCTCACAAAATTGAGGTGCCAGACTGCGTTCATGGAGCAAGAGGGTTCATAAAAGTTTATTTTGGCACCAGCATTTAAGAGTCTTAACATCCTCTTGGCAGCATTGTTTCGTACGTCTAGAGAGCCTCAAGGAGTATGTGGACTGATGAAAATTCCTCATGAAATGTTTATATAAGCAGCAGGGTTGGTGAGAAGGCAAGGGCTCCAATCTGAATGACCACCCTGCCTGTGAAACTTTCTACACCAAGTTCCTCTCAAGGGACAAGGGTATAAAAGCCGATCGTAAAATGCATAGCTAACTAAAGAAATATGCCTTTTAATAGGCCCAGTAGGTTCAGTAAAACATACGGGGTTGGTTCATAGTCTTCCATGCCCATTATGTCTCACATTCATTTCCTCCCAAGCTCTCATCTCTGTGTGTCCCAGTTCTTTGCCACTCAGCTCAAATACCACCTTGAAGGGCCTTCCCCACAGACCTCCCCTCACTGTGGGCTCCTGGGGGAGTGTATGTGACCCACTCTGTGGCACCATGAACAAATCTTTTCATTATGGTTTTCTTAGAGTAGTAGCCTTCATGCTCCTTAAAAATAGAAATTGTGGCCTAGAAAACTGAATTCTCCACAAGAACTCTTTTTTTTTAATTTTAAAAGATCGTATTTATTTATTCTTAGACAGAGAGGAAGGGAGAGAGAAAGAGAGAAGGAGAAACATCAGTGTGTGGTTGCTTCTCACATGCCACTATTGGGGACCTGGCCCATCACTCAGACATGGGCCCTGACCAGGAATCAAACCAGCAGCTCTCTGGTTCACAGGCCAGCACTCAATCCACTGAGCCACACCAGCCAGGGCTCCATAAGGACTCTTATAATAGAGGTGCTTAATACATCATCATTGACTAAATAAAAAGAGGAAATAATGCTGAAAAAGGTTAACTGTGGTACTTTAAGGTTTATATTTAACACAATAAGTCAATGTGAAAATTAATTATTTTATCTGATACTTTCTGTGTTCAAAAATTTTACAGGCTAAGCAGATGCCTTCTTCATCAATCAGTCATAAAATATTTACTGATACTATTTTGTCTCTGCTTTACCATTTCACTTTGAAGTTCTATTGCTAATCTGTCTACTTCCCTCCATCTCACTGCTGCCACCTCTCATTTAGTCACTGTGGTGGCTTTGAACTAGTCTGTGCCTCCTCTTAGGCCCCTTGAATCTATTCTCCACACAGCATTTAGGGTGACTCTTTTAAACATCAGATCATGTCACTCCTTGCTAACCCATTTAATGAATGTTCATTGTGTTTTAAAGACAATTCAAGCTCCATAGTATGGTGTGCCAAGTCGTATTAGTCAACAAATGTAAATATTTTTACTAGTGAAGAATTGCAGTTGTGGTGGCAGTGGGGATGCTGAGTTGAAGAAGGATGGGCTTAAGGACAGGTTTTGGCAATAAATTGAAGCTGCGGTGAGATAATTGTGAAATAATGGATCACATCAGGAATGACGATTTGTAGGCCAAAGAGACAATGGAAATGATAAAATGGGAAAATTGGAGAGTAATTCTTAGGGTTCCAATTTGAAAGGGTGCCATTATAATAGGAAATAGAAGAAGCATCAAAGAATGACATAAGGCACATGCTACTTGACGGTATTTCTTTGTATTCAATTAGCATTGCTATTTTCCTAGGACATTGCCCTGGGTACTAAAATGTTTGGCTTCACTACCAGTTTATTCCTCAGGAGAGGCTCTAATAAACTGGAAATATCTTCCTCTTTTCCTTCTAACTGGGTGTCTTTTGCCCAATTTTCCTGGGATGACCACGTGGTTCCAGCAGACTCCTGGGCTCTGTGACAAGCCTAGGCAGGCCCCTGGGTATAGTGACACAAGAGCCTCAACACCAAAGACTCCATTTCAACCTCAGCACCAGAGACCCCATTTCACTGAGCCCCTAGCTTGAGAGTGAAGTCCTGAACTGGGCTAGTTGTCCTGAAACTCGTGCAGCCCGAGCCACAAGCTCCCTGACAGGAACAGACACTGAACAAATGGTTCAGCTCCTACCAGATTCTGTCCCTACTCTGGAATTTATCATTTGTGAAAGTAGTGTCATCATAAATCGTTCATTGATAAAGAGTTACAGTCCTCCACACTCTCAGGTTCACACGCTATAGTAAATTAGAAGCTGAGATAGGCACATTCATTTTTTTCAGTTTCCTAATTTAATGCTGAAGTTATCATTACTTCACCTTTCTAAACACACCATCTATCATTCAGAAGAAATGTAGATCCCATGAAATATTTAGCCCAAATACATTATAAAACAATTTTTTTCTAAATTTTTAGCTTTCAGTAGAAATTTTTAAGTACAATATTGATGAAAAAATAGCAGAGGGAACATTTTCCAATGTTATTATATTTCCTATCAATCCCACGCCAGCAACAATTGGTACCTTATTGTCAGTTTGATTTATTACATAAGTAATATTCTTCCCAGCACTTGGTGCCAGAAATCTAGAGTCTTTGAGTTACTCTAACGCAGTTCAAAGAGAAAGTTGCTCAAAAGAACTGTTATAGGACCTAAAAAAGACTTACTGCAAGGCAGTTCAGGAGATGGCTGGCTGTCTTCTCCTATGAAGAAAATAAGTAAATGTGGCTTGGCAGAAAATGCCTGGAAAATGTGAATCAAGGAAGGAGTGAGGAGGCGATGTCAAAGTAAAGGCTCTGCTTGTGAAAAGAAGAGAAAATTATGGCATTGCCAACCTACTGCCAAACCAAGTGGACAAAGAACAGAGAAGAAAACTGGCTCCTGAAGGCTTTAAATAAATCTGCTGTTTTCCTAACAACCACCTCTTCCAAACCATCGACTATCTTTAGCTGTAGATCACCTGCAGTTTTATTTACACATCTGTATTATAATTTAGGTTTATGGTTTATATTCACAGATTCACTGCAACTTTCTATATTTGCTGTAAAATGAAATAAACTGAGTGTATATTTAAATATAAGGGAAAGAAACTATGAGGACATAAATAACAATAACGAGCATCTGACGGTGTCTATGTTTACACCAAACACTTTATTTTGGATGGGGCAGGAAGAGGAGAGCAGGGTAGTTTAGAAATATCAATAAATTCCTTTCCTGTAATGGCTTTTTGAAATTCTCCAAATCCTTATTTATGTGATCCTGAATGTGTTATATAATTTTAAGCTTTTATAACATTTTTTACCAGAGAAAATGTTATATGGTTTTGGGTGGGAGAAAGGTAGCTCCACCCATCTCTGAAGTAGAATTCTTCCAGTATTACATTTAGTCACCTTTCTTCATAAAGAGTTTTCCCTTCAGGCTTCCTGCTGGCTACAAAATCAAGCCCAGCAGCTCAGTTGGCCTCACTCAGCCCTTTGTTTACTAAGCTTAGCTCTGAGTTCCCCTCTCAGCCTCCAGTGTCTTCAGCACATCCTGTCTGATCACACAAAATCTTCTCTATTATCTGAATGTACTACATGCTATGTTCTTCCTGTTCCCACTTGGTGAATGCTCAAATGCAACTTCTTCTTTAACTTTCCCTGTGAGAAGTCAATCCACCCTCTTACTTGCCCACTTGGGCCTCCGTTGATCACTCTATTTCAGTCCCCTAATATTGTAATAATCCTTTTCATTTTTCTGCCAACCCTACCAGACTTGTCATGGACAAGTGCTATATCTTATTTTGAAGAGAATTCAAAATACCAGAGGGACCAAGGTGAGCTTGGTTTGCTTGATTCATAGCCATAATCTAATGATAGTGCTTTCTAGTAGAGTGGTATTATCTCCATTCAATAAAAATGCCCTTGATTTGAGAACTTCATTCAGTCCTCAGAGCAGATCAGACTGAAGTACATTTTGAATTTGTACTGCCAGAGTAATTTTCTTAAATTATAAATATTGTACCATGTCATTGGCTGCTTAAAATCCTCCCTTCACCTTGCTTAACCATCCCAGGAATCCTGAACTTTTCCTTGTACCTGAGGACACTGCATCTCAGGGCAGTTAAATGAGCTGCCCCTAGGGTAGAAAGCAAGGCCCGGGGATGGGTGCTCAGTTGTGTCTGACAGAACAGACAGCTCTCGCCAATGTTCTCAGGGACCAGCACAGATTCCTTCACTTGGTTTATCAGGAACTTTCATGAATGGGCCCTGTTTATTTCTCAGGCACAAATTTTGTCACCAACCCCTTGAACACCAGGTCTACTTGGTCACCCTGAGCCATTTTCCATTCCTGTACACGAGGCCCCCTCTCCTGCCCCGGGCTTAGGTGCAGATTTCTCCTGGGCTGAAACTCCCCACACACCCCCCTCCTCCATTTCCCCTGCTCTATGCTCCCCTGTTCTCTCCCAGTGCATACCACCACTATTTGCCTGTCTGCTTAAGGACAGTGGGCTTCCTGAAACCCTAGAAATTGACCTAGAACCTCCTACATGAAACAAATTCAATAAAACTATTATGTGCTTGACATCTCTAGTGAGTAGAAAATGTTAATGAACCTTCCCACTTCATTTATAATGAGGAAGTGATTTATGTGTTGAGACAAGGGATTTCCAGGGACAATAATGATAAATTCAGGGATAAATCAGGACAGTGTGTCTTAACGGGAGAGATGATGAAAACCCACAACCTGGAGAAAACCTATCAAACATATATGCATTAATGTTGATGATTTTTACCACCAGAAATGTATGGTTATCAAAAAGTTCAATATTTTTGTGAACCTAGTTCATTTAATTGCATTATATATTAACAAAAGTGTTGAAAACATAAGTCCTTAACTTTTTTTTTAGATTTTATTTATTTTTTAGAGAGGGAAGGGAGGGAGAAAGAGAGAGAGAGAGAGAGAGAAACTTCAATGTGCGGTTGCTGGGGGCTGTGGCCTGAAACCCAGGCATGTGCCCTGACTGGGAATCGAACCTGCAATGCTTTGGTTCGCAGCCCTCGCTCAATCCACTGAGCTATGCTAGCCAGGACAAGTCCTTAACTTTAAAAAAAATTATTTATTTTTTATTTTTCAATTATAATTGACATTCAATATTAT
The DNA here is from genome assembly GCF_019186645.2 of Phyllostomus hastatus. Classification (NCBI taxonomy): domain Eukaryota; kingdom Metazoa; phylum Chordata; class Mammalia; order Chiroptera; family Phyllostomidae; genus Phyllostomus; species Phyllostomus hastatus. The sequence goes on along the minus strand of NW_025334017.1, from coordinate 3,783,049 downwards.
ATCAGTTTCAGGTGTATAGCATAGTGGTTAGACATTTGTATAACTTACAAAGTTACCTCCCCATAAGATTGGTTTCCCCCGACACTATAAACAATTTTACAATATTATTGACTATAATTCCTATGCTGTACTTTACAACTCTGAGTGGGTCTTGGACTTTCAAATAAGAATATTAAGTAGGTTTTATTGGCATAGCAGAAAAGAGCATCCCTTCATTTAATTTACTGCAAAAAATTCAGTGTTTACCTAGATATTTAACCAGTAACATAGCAAATATCACAAATACATCAAATACTAAATACAGTGATTGGATTATGTATTTGTTTTCTTATTTATTTATTTATTAAATCTATCTTAAAGGTAGAAGTTTATCCGGGAAAAAGACAAAGGGACTTGCTATATATAGGTCATTATTATGATGGTGGTATAGGTACCATAAGATTTTTCTACATGCTTTGGTCGATATATCTCTCCAAGCATGTAATTTTATGCAAGGTTAATTTAAGTAGTGAGAAGAACCTGACTTGTTGGTAAGTGTACTTTAAAACTTCCTATCAAAAAGCAGACAATGTTGAATTTTAGGTCATTTTTACTTGATATCTTTAATTCTTCAACCAACCTCTCCTCATTTGCTGTCACCTTCAGATTACTTAATGTTTCCCTCAGATAAAGACAGAAAACTGTCCAACACAGTGCCTGAATCAGCCACCCTTATTTCTCTTGGATAAGACCAGTGTTCTTTTATTCCACAGTTATTGTGTATATTTTATCCACTATAAGACATAGTTTTATCCCAAGTGAATATCACCCTGTCACTATACTACCAGAAAATTCATGGAAAGGAAAAATTCTTCCCTATGATCTTTGAAAATTGTTCCACACTTATAATTGTTTAGCTGGTTAGGTGGATCAACACATGATCCTGGGAGGTGGGATTGACAGAATTTATACTTATAAAACACATTTATAAAAGTTACATCTTCTCCAATACTTCAGTCCTGGTCTTATCCTCTGACCAAACTTTAATCTCTCAATAAAATTTATATCTTGCTTTCTAATGTGTTGGGAAAGAGCAAATAAATGTGCTCTTGAGTCCAGAGAAAATGTAATATTTCTTATAGGAGTCTTGCCAGAAGGACTTTAAAAAAAAATACATGAGCCTTAGCTGGGGTGGCTCAGTTGGTTGGAGGATTGCCTGTAAACTGAAAAGTTGGGGGTTTGATCCTAGTCAGGGCACATGCTTAAGTTGTGGGTTCGGTCCCCAATCAGGGCACATAGGAAAGGGAACTGGTGAATGTTTCTCTCTCACAGCAATGTTTCTCTCCCTCTCTTTCTTCCTCTTTCCCTCTTCTCCCCTGTCTCTAAAATCAATAAGCATGCTCTTGGATGAGGATTAAAAATGTACTTTTTTTCTTTATTATTTTTATTGGTGTATTATTTATATATAATATTAGTTTCAAGTTTACAACATGATGATTTGATGTTGGTATACATTGCAAAATGATCACAGCAAGTCTAATTAACCTCCATCACCATTTATAGTTACAAAATATTTTTTTCTTGTGATGAGGACTTTTAAGATTTACTCTCTTGGCAATTTTAAAGTATAAAATACAGCAACAGTCACATGCTGTACATTATATCCTCATGACTTATTTATTTTATAACTAGAAGCTTGTACCTTTGACCCCCTTCACCATTTTGTCTGCTCCTTGGCCCCTGCTCTTGTCAACCACCTATCTGTTCTCTGTATCTGTGATACTGGTCTTTTTTGTAGTTTTGCTTGTTTGTTTGTTTCTGTTTTATTGTTTTTAGGTTTTACATACAACTGAGATCATATGGTATTTGTCTTTGTCTGACTTACTTCACTTGGCATAATGCCCTCAAAGTCCATTCATGTTGTTGCAAGTTGCAAGATTTTTTTCTTTTTTATGGCTAAATTTTATATGTATATATACACACACATATATACATATTATAAATTATATGTAATATATATACCACATTACCAGAAAAATTTTTTAAAACTGTCTCATCTGGTGGTAAATCTAAACTTTTAATATAGAGACAGGCTGAGTGTCTCCTTGATAAGACTGGATTTTTGTTGACCCTATTGAATGCAGTTAAGCCCCAGGCAGACCACTCCATGATCTTACCCTCATTATAATGGTAAAAACACACTATTGGGTGAAAATTCAACATGCTAAGGAAGCATGCAACAAATGAAGAAGCATGTAGTTCCACTGTGCCAGTGCTGAAGAGTTCCCTCCTCTACATGCTTAGATGTCACACTTAGACGTCACTCTTAAACATCACCTTCTCATTCCCAAATTCTTTGAAACTGTTTCCTAGCTTTTGCATGGAGCACAGCAGCAACTTCTTTCTCCCTTGGGCTGCTGTTTCCCTCCTGCACTTGAGCTGTACGATAAACCTCTCCTCTGAGCACTAATTTTTTTGTGGAGAATTCACAATTTCCATCTTGAGAGTTCCCAAGAACCCTGGATGCTGGTAACAATATTACTTTTCTAAAATGGCTTACAGTTTTATTCAGAATTTTTCACTTTTTCTTACCCAACCCTGTGAAAGAGCCAGCTGAAACAATGATCGCCATTTTACAGATTGTTAAATAAGCTCTGTGAGGCTGAGTCACTAGTCCCAGCTGGTGAGTGGAGGCACAGGGAGGGTCACGTATGTTCTGCACCTTAGTCCTTAAGCTTTTGCCTGGATTAGTAGGTGAGCTCCTGACATCTTAAGCCACTTGGCAAACCTTTCATTTCTTCTCCTAAGATTTTTTTGAGTCACTTGACAAGGAGAAAAAAAGCTTTTTCTTCTACCCAAAGCTGGCCCAGTGGTGGATCTCTAAACTGAAGTGACAAAAGACAGGTTAACAGGAGCAAAGGTTTATGGGGGTCTCAAAGAAATAAACAAAAAGCCCATAGAAGCAGTCAGACCTAGAGACTTATAAATTTGTGAAGTGAAAAGGTAAAGTAAAAGATTTTGAACTTTAAGGGGCAGTAAATTATGGAAAGGTATAGGGAAACTAATGAGAGACAAGGGTTATTTTCAGAAGGTTTGCTATGCAGGTTCCTCTTAGTGCCTTTTCTGGGCCCCTGAGAATCATCTGTCATGATTCAGAGTTATTCCGCTCTTCCCGATAAGAAAGAGTGTGCTGGGGACACCTTAGAAAAGGGAATGTATGCACTGCTTGGAGGTAAATGGTGGGGCGGGGGGGGGGGGGGCGGTAGAGAGGTTTTTCTGCAGTTGGCTCTCAGTTATTTTCAACTTGAAATAATTTTTATGCCAAAGTGACATATTTAGGGGCAACATATTCTGATTTCCTTTATACCCAAGTGTCAGATTACACAATCCGCCTAAACATTGACTCTTAAATCAGCTGTCCCAATCTGCTGTGCCTCAGATGGTTCTGAAAGGGCCCTGGCTCTCGGGACTGGCCAGTTTGGAAAGGAGGATATGAAACAAAGAAGTAAAGAACAGGGGGGAAAGCATGAAAGAGAAACTCCATCAGTGTTAGTGTTGCCACAGCTGGCTCTAGTTCAACCAAATCATCATTGTCCATCCACTTCTAGGCAGCCAGATAGCAAATATTTATAGGAATCCACAAATTTTGTCCATATATGAATGCACTGTGACCAGTTTGTTTAGTATTAAAAGACTGACAAAATGCACTGGGGAGAATTTTGCCAACCTGACTACATCTATCACCAACAAAAAGGTAATAAAAATTAACAAGGAAAGTCACATGCGTTTAATACAATGTAAACTAATTGAGGCAAAAAACTGAACCAATTACCCAGAGGGTTGAAACCAAACCACCTCCTTCTACTCCAGCCCCACCTCCCACATTCATCAAACAATACCACTATCACTCTTTCTTCCTCTCCACTCCCACCACTAGAGAAAAGCAATTCATTATTTTGACACAATTATCTTGGCACATAAAGCGTAAGACATTTGAAGGTCTGAATTATTTGTCAGGTCTAACCTTTAATCCTATAGTACTCTGATCCTGCTAGTTTCTCTAACATTGGTTAGAACTTTAGAGTTAAATTGAGTTATAATAAAAACATTGCATACAAAGTAAACGCAACAAATAAACATCACAGAATTACCTCACTGAATTTATTTGCTTTTCTGCCTTATTGTTCCAACACAGCTGATGATGATGATAGACAGCTCTCTCCGTGCACGGCAGAGATGAATATGCAAACGAGAGGGAACATTTACATATAGACTCATTTATGACTCATATTACCATATATATGCTGCCAGTTAATGTCTGTGAAACAGGAATAAAAGAACATTGAGCTTTTTTACTGCTTCAAAATCCCATTACTTAGCTGGCTGTTACTTTAACCCTTGTAGGGCTTGTCTGCTTCATGCAGGCCCTGAGGACCTGGCCATGGCTGCTGCCAGGTTCTGAACCTGACCCCACTTCACATGCTGTGCTCCTGCTCTGGCCCTTGCTTCCTACACTCATTCAGAGAGTTTAGTTGGACCCAGCAACAGCTGGTACTCATTCCCTGGATCCTTAAATCCAGACACCTGGATAGCACTTATTTTTTCTGGGCCAGTGAGTGGGGTTGAGATAGAATATCCCGAGTTTCTTGTGAAATTAACCACGTTGTAGCATGAGGCATTTTGGCAGACATGCTAAGGCAATACTAGGAAGGGTACTACCCAGATTGGTAGTAATAATTGGAAATTCCACCAATTGGAAATGCAAACTGTAATTGTGCTATAAGCTAGCACAATACTGGGCATGTAGAAAATACTCAAAACTATGCAGTAAATATGGGATAAAAAGCAAGATTTAGAGGTTAACAGATTCAGCCTCATACAGTGGTCAAGATCAATAATGAAATTAACCAGCTGATTTCCAGATTCTCCCTTAGTGCCACAGGGTCAATAATATAAGACAAAAGTTCAAACTAATTACCTGAGCAATTCAGGCCAAAAAATCTCCTGCTGTAAACTTTCTGAGTTTCGGTGCACAATTTTCAACTTTACATTAAAGATGGACATGTTAAAATTTTTAAGTGTTTCCAACCTGTGTCTTTTAAAATAGACAACACATGAGTCAGCAGCTGAATAATAACTCAGGTTATATTGTATTCCATCTGATAGAAACACATTTATCTAAAATGGCAAAATAGGATAGCAATTACCCTCACCTGACATTTCTTATTAACTGCACATGGAGTTATCATCTGTTCTTGGCTTCCAGAAATGTAAAAGGCCAAAGTGAACAAGGGCTGAAGTGAACAGATGTGTCTTCCTCTGTATCCAGAGCCCCACCAGGGCAGGAGACCACACCAGAAAGTAGAGCCTGCTCTGCAGAGATGCACTGGCTTCCCAGAGGCAGGGGAGGCACTTTCATAAAGGCAAGCAGAGGAGGGGCTGGGTTGTCACCTAAGTTATTGAAGTTAAAATGCTACTTCTGCCTAAAAGAGCTAAAAACTGAGCTATGGTGTGGTGGTAGTTGTGTAGGTAATTCTCTCAATAACCAAAGTTTGGGTATACTATGTACGTGTAGGTTCCTTGTTCCTATATAATAAATAAGCCTGCTAAAGCTGCCATAGCAAAATACCATGAACTGAATGGCTTAAACAACAGAAATGTATTTTCTCGTATTTCTGGAGGCTGGAACTCTGAGATGTGTTGGCAAGTTTGGCTTCTCCCGAGGCTTCTCCTTTTCTTGCAGATGGCCATCTTTTTATTACGTCCTCATGTGGCCTTTCTTGTGTGCATGTCCATCCCTGATGTCTCTTCTTCCAAGGCTCCCAGTCTTATTAGATTGGAGGTCTACCCTAATGACCTTAATTACCTCCTTAAAGGCCTTACCGCCGAATACAGTCATATTGGGGGTTAGTACTTCAATATATGGATTTGTTGAGGGGTGGGAACAATGCAGTTCATAACACCTGCCCTAGGACAGAGCTGAACAGATCTGATGTAAGTACCATAGTTCTCTATTTCATACATAAGATGTGTTGGGTTCCCTTTGAATCTCAACCTTTCTGTGTTTGGAGGCAACTACAATATTATTGATACCTGGTATTTGGGAAATGTTTTATGTTCTCAAAGGCACCTTTACACATATAGAGTAGGTTTGGCAATTAGAATTACTTTTGCATAATAAATAAAAACACAGCTTTAGACAGATTAAACTGCTTAATTCAGTTCTCATATTGATATAGTCCAGGCCCGCTGACTGTTTACTTAGTGCCACTTGCATGATAAGTTTCTGGTCAATGTGCTGACTTTTCATCCTACAATCTGGAACATCGGACATTTTTTTCCTCAGCTAACTCAACAGGTCTGAAACACCTTACAATGCTGCTGCAATGTAGGCAAGATATTAATCCTGCAATGTGAGGCGTGAACAATTAGGTCTGAAAAGGCAGACTGACTCCTGATGTACTGCTGGAAACATGAATCAGGTGTGGGGACTGAGAATAAACTCCAGATGAGAAAAGCAAAGGCAAAGCAGCATTTCATGGACCCACATTTACAATGATCACAAACCAATGAGCCACATGGCATGCCTAAGAGTCTTAATTTGATACTAGCACGGAAACAAGAGGTATGGCTGCACTTCATTCTTAGTATAAAATCACACAGAACAGCACAATCTTGAGCAAGTCATCCATCTACTTGAGCCTCAGCCTCAGCCTCTGTGAAACAGATTATTCTGCATTGCCCAGGGCCACGTGGAGGACCTGGCCATGCAGAAAGTCTGATACCCATACAGGGTCTTGATTGCCACCAGCCATTTCTGTCCTTTCTACTCCCAAGATAAACTTTTCAGACATGTGTCTGAGGAAAATAAAATTATATTAAATGAATTCTGCACCTTTCCAACCAAAACAAGTATAAATATTTTCTATTTTCCTATGAGCTCCAAGAACTTCCACTATACTATCATAACTACATGGCTTGCTGGTCCACAGGCACAAATACACAGAGAGTAACATTCCCACTTTATTTATGAAGACAGAGACAAGGAGATAGAAATATTAAACAACTTCAGGGAGGACTGTAAACCAAGGCCAAGATCATGAGCCCTGGAATCAAACTATCTGGGTTCTATCCCCTGCTAGCTATGTGACCATGGGCTACCTGTGTAATCATATGTGCTTAAGTTTCCTCACCTTTAAAATAAAGATACAAACAGAAACAATTAAAAGAATTGCTAAAAAAGATTAAAGAAGAACATATATGGATGGTGCTGAACACATTCAGTTGTCATTCCTTTCAAATGCCTAGGCAATAGCAGAGCAGGCACCAGACTCTGAGTTTTCTGGGGTGAACCACTAGTTGCTTGCCTACAGAAGGGAAAGTCCAGAAGTTGCAACTAGGGAGTTTGGTCTTTACACATGACCATTCAAGGGCAGCTCTTCATTTTGTTTGAAACACCAGAGCAGACGGTAGGTGAGGGAGTGGTCAGATTTTCATGGAAGGTCATGCCTATGACTCCAACCAACATTGTCTCAGGTCTAGTCCACAGGGCAAACTCCCTGCTCTCCCTATATGGTTGCTGCCAAACAACTCGCTTGTTCCAAAGCTGCTCCTAACAACCACCACACTGAGCAAAAATCCCTTCATTAGAAATGCATTAAACAGAAGAATAATGTCAGACCGACCGAGCAGTTTAGTGCTATGAAGTTCTTCCAAGATTTTACATCCTCAGTTCTTGTTTTATAGCATCCTCTTAGCACTTATTATTTCAATATGGGAAATATTTAAAACATCTCATACCATTTGGCTATTTTTAAAATTAAATTTATATGGGTGACATTTTCCTGAAACCCCTTTTCAAAGTCAAAAGTGCTTCTGAATAGTTATAATTATAAAACCTTTTATGAGGATCTTAAAGATCAACGTTCTACCTCACAACTTTGACACGGCAAAATCTGTTTAATAATTTACCATCACTCACATTTACCAGGTGGTAATTTCTGGTGCAGTATTTGAACATGCCGTGTCTCACTCCACGTTCTTCTCCTGAATCAGTGTCACTCTGAAGCTCATTTCTTTCATAATTATTTCTAGTTGACCTGCTTCAGAGAGACTTTTGCTGCCCCTGAATTCCTGGGCACTTGCATTATCCACCATTAATTACTCTGTTTCCTTGAAATGTGCAGTTTGTCTTTGTGTGTGGATGTGCGTGTGTGGAAGTGAGTGTGTTATCAGTCTTCCTTGCTAGAAGATGTATTTCTCCAGGATAGAAACAATTGCTTTTTAGCTCCATGGGTAATGCCTAATAAGCTGTACATGGTAGGAAACCTGCATAAATGTTGTATGCGAATGGCAGCAAAAATCTTTTAATAGGAAAATGCATATCTTTTTTAATATGTACTCTTTTAAAAAATAAAATATTATGCAGGTGGCCTACACAAAAAGGGAAAGTGTTTAGGCACTATAGTTTATGCAAATACATGTTTTAGCTGTTAGATTCTATCTGTGTTATTTATTTAAAAAATTCTCCCTGACCCTTGAATAATTTTTTCAGAAAAAAAATGTCTTTGTCATTTAGAGGTCCACCTGAGGACTTTCAGGTGAAATGTCCAGGATCTGCTTGAAAATATGCCAGGAAAAATATTGAGAGGGAACCACTGAAACTGGGTGTTGAATACAAAGAGATGCATTGTACTTTTATGTATGTTTAAAAATTTCAAAATAAAAGAAAAAGAAAGATAATCTCTGAAACAATAGTGAAGTATGATTTTAACTACTTAGAATTAAAATGATGGAGAAGAGGGTAAAGCACATGTTTATTAACATTCCCAAAGCAGGAGTCCAAAGCAGGCTAGTTCAGTAACAGAATTGCAAAACTGGCTCAGCTACTGTAAATAATCCTGCATGAACATAGAGGTACATATACAGGGCCTGGCACAAATAGCACTCCCTTTTTATTACAAAATACTTTTTAAAGAATCATAAGCATGTAGTTATGTAGCATAGCAATATCACACTCAAGTGTACCATATGACATTTTAGGTGAAATGTTCAAATTGCTGTCCATCTTGTGTGAGACATTCATGTACCCTGCCAACCACAATCAAGCAGGCATTACTTCTACCAGACCCTGTATTCTTTCCAGAAGCCTAATTGTCTATTGGTACATGAGTGGATAAAACAGCTATGACACATTTACACAATGGAATACTGCTTGACTTTAAAAAAGAAGAAAATTTTACCCTTTGCAACAAACAGCATGGATATACCCGGAAAACATTGTGCTAAGTGAAATAAGCAAGCCAGAGACAGAGAAGTATCATATGATTTCACTCACCTGTGGTATCTAATGAAAAACTGAACAGGCAAAATAGAAACACAGTCATACATAGAGAGCAGGCTGACAACCCTGGGTGGGGGCATTGAGCAAAAAAGGGAAAGAACCCATGGACATGAGCAACAATGTGGTGATTGTGGGGTGGTCTGGAGTGTGGGTGGAAGAGGGTATAAGGGGGATAAAAGGTGATTTTATAAAAAGCTAACTTAGGAGCCACATCAAAGGCACTGAGTTCTTTTTAGTGATTCTTTGAAGGATTGCTTTATCATCTATGGTTTGATAACCCAGAAGATGACATAGGAATCCCCGACTTTTTAAAACTTTGTGTTGCCACTTTGATTTTACAAATGATCTACATTAGTTTTCTGTTTTCACTAACAGAAAGAAATCCAAAGAGGATTTTCACTTTTATGAAAACAGGCAAAAAGTGAAAATAGCATTTGCTGGGTTTTGCAGTTAGCCATGACAGAGGCAGCAGGCACCAGAGGAAGGAGAGGGGCCCTGCCAAGCACCTTCCCTGGGACATGCGCTCAGCATCTCAGCCTCAAGTCACTAGAGCTATAAACTGGCTCTGTGAGTATCTGTGCTTCATCCCAGTTTATTCTGTGCATCTGCCAGCAAGATGTATCCTGAAGTAATTGCTTCTTCACTTTACACCATTTTGGCTTAGGAAATGTTCCATAGGGAAGCTCTACTGTCAGATAGAGGGGGAAGCCTGTATGGTGTAGAAAAAGTCATCACTGACTTTGAATTGAAAGTCAGAAGAGTCAAACTGAGTGGGAAAATCAATTTATTTTGCTTATATTTTTATTTTCATTTTTGTAAAAGACTGATCCATTTCTTAAAAGACTGTGTAATTAATCCATTTCTTTCTATAAGCATAAAATAACTTCTCTTCTAAGTAACTAAAAATAATAATAATGAATAAAATGGCAACTACACAAATATTTGTTGAGTACTACTGTGTATTCATTGTTTTAGGTTTGGGGGACATGTCAAAGTAAGATCCTGTGCTTGTAATTCTATGGTCTAGTAGGTTGGAGACAGATTTTTAAAATAATGATGAAATGGTACATGCATGAGAAATATGTTAAGGTTATGGAGACAAATAATGCAGGTAAGGGAAATTACATTTGTGAGTGCAAGAGGCCAAAAAAGGAGGCCTTCTGGTTTGTGTGTAGGGATCAGAGCAAAGGCTAATAGGAGGTGGGGATGGGCCTGGAGCATCCTGGTGATAACTTGTCAAGGGTCAGCCAGGTGCATACCTGGAGGTTTGCTTGAGCAGCTGCCACACCCTGTGAAGACAGTGCCTCCTACCTCTGAGGGCAGCACAGAGACAGGTGTAGCTAGAATTGAGTGAGGATGGAGAGAAAAGTTCTTTTCATTTGGTTGGATAAGCAGAACCTTAAAGTAACAAAAATATTTTTAAAAAATATATTTATACTCAATTTTAGCAAGTGTAGAATATTTGAATGCTACTTAAAATTTCCCTTAATCCCCTTAGCAAGTTACTGGTATGCTCCCACTCATAGATTTGTCTTCTCTGAATCTTCCTTTGATGACTGAAGGTGTCATCAAATATACACTCTCCCCTTGGCATGAGACTCACCCAGGGTTCATCTTCAAAATGATGACTTAACAGTAACAGGGGTATGGGTTTGTTACTGTGTATGGCATTGCTGTGAGTTGAATTATATCTCCCCCCATATTCAGGTGTTGAAGTCCTAACCCCTAATACTGTAGAATGTGGATATATTTGGAGATGGGTCTTCACAGAGATAATCAAATTGAAACATGGTCATTAGAGTGGGTCCTAAACCAATACAATTTGTCTTTATAAAAAGAGGAAATTTGGCGATAGTTATGCATACAGGGAGAAAGTGATGTGAACATTGAGAAGCTATCCACAAGCCAAGGAGAAAGGCTTAGAACAAATACTTCCCTCACAGCCTCAGAAGAACCAACCCTGCCAACTCCTGATTTTGGGCGTCTGGTCTTTAGAACAGTGACCCGATGCCTTTCTGTTGTTCCATCCACCGGTTTGTGGTGCTTTGTTATGGTAGTCCCAGCAAACTAATAAAAATCATGAAATAAAAGGCCTACTATGCCAAATCTAAGCTGAACTCTGGGGACAGAGCAATGAATGTAGTTTTTCATAAAGCTCACAACTTAGTGGAGAAGACACTAAGCAAACAATCTCATAACTTTCTTTTTCTGGCTACAAAGGGGAAATGTAAGATATTGTGACAGTGTGAAGGGATTTTTTTTTCTTTTCTTTTTAAACAACACACATTTTGGAACTAAATGCCAGCTCAGTGGTAGATTTACATTTGCTGCTGCCTTTTCCCCTGTTGGGTGTGGATCTATGACCATGCCGAGATCCTCAGGGCTCTGGGGGCAGGAGATGCCCTGTTAGCTGAGGCCTGGAGGACAAGAAGGGATATCTAGATGAGGAGAGTGGGGAGAGTATTCTAGAGAAAGGGAAAAGCTTCTGAAACTCCTGCACTTCTCCCAGGTGTGCCCAGCAAGTCCAGCCCAAGTTCATATGGCCAGGAGAGTGTCAGGGCCAAGGTGCAAGACTAGGCCTGTTCTTTCTGCCCTCATAGTACTCTGTATGGCAAGTTTATTGTGTTATTCTCAGAAGGGAGATCTGAATGACATGAACTACCTCCTACAGTTGTGGCATTATGAAGCAGCGCATGGTGAATGCAGCACCAGGGACAGGTAAGCCAATCACTTCATGCCAGTTATGCATATCACATTGTGCTGAATGACATGAGGAACACAAAGATGAGTTAGCGATGTTTTTCATCCTTATTCACAATTTACTCAATTCCAACTAAGATAAGGACACTTACTGGTTATTTGGTAACAGTTCCTCACACTCCCAATATGATATTTTTAAGTGCAAGCATTACTTCTGGATATGTGCAACATATATGTATCTAGTATAATTTTGAATAATGAGATGCTACCATGAAAAATCTTACCATAGTTCATGGGCCCCACTCCTGGTCCAATCTACTTGAATTACTAAGGCAACTTATGTGACCAGATGGAATTCTCTGTGTGTCCTTTATTTTAGGTGTAGCTGAACATCAGTAATAGTTCCAGACTTGGAATTTATTGAGACTCCGAGGATCATAGATAGTAATATCTGATCTCATAACCAAAGACAGTATTACACTGTTTAATTAGATACCACTTGAATTGGTGCTAAGATACCAATGGATAGGAAATACATTAAATGTTTTGCAAAATAATTTGTGTCTCTAGGATACATTCACCAAAGATGATATTACAAACAATTCAAAAATAAGCCCTGCAGAAAAAAATATTGCTCAGACTTCATTTAAATTAACATTTGTTTATAGTCAAAAGAGAGCTTTCTACATTTCCCCAGCTCAAAGTGAGCCCTCAAGACTTCTGAATGTCCCCCAGTGATTTAATTAAAAAGTAAATGAAAGCTAGGAGATAAAAGGAAAACATTTGATGGAAAGGGGATGCAGAAATGAGAAGGGTGGGGAAAGAGCAGAGGACAGAAAGAGAGACAGCTACAGTAGAGACAACTAACAGGAAGTGATGCGAGTACATGAAAGGAGCAAACATCACGTAAGACCTATAATGGCAATCAATGCGCCTTGAAACTACTTAAAAAAATTAGAAAAGCCTGTTGCTTTGAAAAAAAATCAAAGTTCTGTTGATCTTTCATCTAATGTGCTTATTTAGTTTCTCTTATTTTAATTTTTATTGTTTCCTTGCTGTCTTTGCAAATAAAAGCCAACAGATGTGTTACCTGTAAGAGATGATTCTGTGGCCTTGTTTGCACCTGTATGGTGGGGCCGAGATGGGAGTGATGCCCCCATATACATGCTCCATGGGGTGGAGGAGAGGGAGGGCAGGAGCAAGGCCCAGCAGGATAGTCTGTCTGCAGGGCTGAGTTCCCTCCTTTTTAGGACATTCTCAAAGCTAAATGCCCCTCATACCCTGGAGATGCATTAATTCCCACCATGCTCTCACGCCTTAGCAAAGGTCATAGGGCAGTTGTTAGGTGTGATGAACCACCTGAGGCAGAGCTGGACACCCACTCAGACTTTCACAGGCCATTGTCCAGCCATGTGCAAAGCAAACAAGACAACTCAACCATACTTTTCTCCATACAAAATTAAATTGATTTCACATGTGAGTGGGTAAAAAGATAAATGACTCCATGCATTTTTCATTTGTGTTCAGTTTATCATAACTGACATCTGAGGTAGTTTATATATATTGAACATCAGACTTTGAGGACATAATTACGCCCTTGAATTATGCTTAAGTAACTAAGGGCAATGTTTAGATGATATTTATATCTAAGTGGCTCACATTAAAAGCCTACCAAGACCATATCATAAATGTAAATTATAGGGGAGAATGCCTATTTGTGGAAATGAACTCTATGCAGCTTACTAATTTTTCTGACATTATTCAACATTCCATTACTGATACATTTATGATTATAATAATTATCTAAGTAACATTGATTCTAATCCTATAATACTTCAGCTAGATTTCACCAACTAACCAAGTCCTCTGGGAATATTCAATGTTATAATAATATTGAAAGTTAAAAACTCTACATTTTGGATACACATTTAAGAGACGTATGTAGAGTACAGGAGAATATAATGCAGGATTATACACAAGTGTATAAATTAAAAACACACACCTCTACAATGTACCACAATACAAGTTGTTGCCATACTCTCTATTCACAATTTCTAAATTAGAATTTATGTTAGAAAATGGTAAACCAATGAAAATTTTCAGAATTATCTACATGATTTTTTCAAAGTGTCTAGTTCTGGGGATTCTGGCCTTCTTGGCCTTCTTGACTATCAGATCCAACCCCCTAACTCAGGGAATCTGCCTGGGTCTCCACAGGTTCCCCTTTCTTACACAGGGGCCTGGACATTTCCTCTAGGCAGTAAGCTGGGGAGTCATGGAGCTTACCTTGTCTGCTTCCTGTCTCTCAGAGATCACTGTCCTTCTTTGCCTGATGCCAAGTGCCTTGACAACTATCATTTCATGTGCATTTGTCTGGTATTCTGGTTATTTCAGGAAAAGGGTAAATCCACCCTCTATTACTCCATCTTGCCCAGAAGTGAAATTCAGAAAAAAGATGCAAGTATTTATGGGGTAAATATTTATGAGTATATATAATACATGCAATACCACTTTGAAAACTTTGAAATACTGTTTTACTGACAAAACAGGTTTTGTATTTTTAATCATTGCAATATTTCTAAGGCCAGATACATCTTTTTCATGATTTCTCCTTGTTTTCAGGAATGCAAGGGCAAAGCAGATGCCCTGTGGAAAGTCAGAATGTGGCTTAAGTGAGAACCCTAGTGAAGGGGACAAGGGCACTCAACAAATGCCTGTAATTTTATTGACACGTAGAAGATGCTGATCAATGGAAAAAATACAATAAAAAATGAACTATTAAAATATAAATAATAAAAGATGCTGACCAAGAAAAAATTTCATTCAATATACCCTCTTCTTTTGCATTTGACCTTAGATGAAAAGTATAGCTCTGTGAGTTGCTCCCAACATAGGAAGATTTGGAAAAAATGAGATGAAGGCTATGAAACAAAGTCAACAACAAAACGTGGATTAGAATAATGGAGCCTCAAATAGGGTGAGGCTGGGAAAAAAATAAGGAGAAAAAAATGTTCTCAATGCTTCTGTCTCCACCTCTCTGTTTGGAGCACAATGTGTAAGAAAGATCTTGGCTCGCCAATTTGGATAGAGACAGAATAAAATTCCACTAGGAAAGCCTCTTGCCTTGCGCAACACTGGGGTGGGGGGAGTTTCACATTGTGGTCTGTGTTGCTGTGGCACCTTGTGAACTTGCACAACGATGCTTGGCATTTGTGAAAGTCTGTCCAATGTGCAGACACTGGGGTGCAGAAGTGAATGACTTGTTAGTGAACATGCTTAGTCATTCATTTATCTATTCATTCAGTAATTATTTACAGAGTGCCTACTCAGTGCAGTTCTGTGGTCCTCTACTCCTTATAGCAAACACAGTTTCTCAAAGAAATTTAAAAACCTATGTTTTTGTAAAAAATAAAAATTGTCCGTGGAAACAAGGCCAACTACTGGTGCTTATAAATTAAGAAAAAGTGAAAAGATCTAAAAAACGTTATGGTGCTAAGCCATAAATTAAAATTTTATATATTTTGAGAAAAAATTTCAAATATAATATTTTTATTTCATTGATTTTAATAAATTACTTTCATATAGCTTTGTGAATCTGTTGAATAAGTAGTTCTATGAGTACAAAATTATTCCTCTGCTGAGTCAGGGCCTGCAGTAAAGATGCACCCAGGGGAGAAATTTTATTCACCAGATTTCCATGTAGGAGGAATCCAGTGTCTGCCTAGAAGGAAGTCTGGGCTCATCCTGATGTAGAATGATTAAAGTGGACCCATTTAGGAAGTGAGCAGAATTTCTCTTCAGGTGGTCGGGGAGATAAGTAAGCAGGAGACTGACATGAATTGAGAGAGGCCTGCAAATCTCATCATATTTTCATATTAATGCCTATGATGTTGATAAATTCTGTTTCTATGATTTTAGTCTAAATCTTTCTTTACTTGCCATAGGACATCTTCAGGAAAGGCTACACAACTGGCAAATGGTTTATGTGAATTCTTTCAGTCAAAGTCTCAAGTTTAGGTGCAAATAGTATAGCCTAGAGACAGCACCCAGAGAATAAAGAGTTAGAAGGCCAGACAGGCTGTGAGAAGTAAGCTTTTCTTATCTACAAAAAACCTAAAGGGAAGATTTTGTATTTCCATATACTATGAAATTGCCATAATTCTGAGTAAACTATTGAAGATCTCTGAGAGTTAAGAAAATTCTAATTGGCATCACAGTCACTCAGGAAACATACGTGATTCTAAAAAACACTAGAAACACAGTTTCATCATTTTTACTCATATATTCAAGAAGCTTTTATGTTTATCTCTCATAAATGACAAGAATGTCTTACAATTAAATTTTTTGATTTTATTTTCTTAATATAGAATTACTTTCTTAATATATCTCTATTTTCTTTTTTTAAAGATTTTATTTATTTATTTTTTTAGAGAGGGAAGGGAGGGAGAAAGAGAGAGAGAGAGAAACATCAATGTGCAGTTGCTGGGGGCTGTGGCCTGCAACCCAGGCATGTGCCCTGACTGGGAATTGAACCTGCGACACTTTGGTTCGCAGCCTGCGCTCAATCCACTGAGCTATGCCACTAGCCAGCCAGGGCTATTTCTATTTTCTTAATAAGAAAAACAGAAGCAGACACAGTTAAGGAGTGAATGAAATTCCGAATAGCATAGGATATAGTACAAAGTCACTACGTTGGTCAAATCATCAAGACCTAACCAACCATATTTCTCAAATTTAACAACTAAGCAAGTGGATTCATGAAAAATAAAATTGTAACTTTTGTATGATTATGAAAAATAGGAAGAATCTTACAAAAAGTTGAAACTGGGAAACACAGATCATAGCTTGAAGTCTGTCATCGTCCAGAAAACTTTTAGAGTGCATTATCAGACCAGTGACTTGAGAGGACATGAAGCTAGAAACAGTGCTTTCCAGGCATCTCTAAAAATTGATGCTTTGGAAAAGGAAAGAGAATCAATATTCTAGGATTCTTCTCATATTAGTGTTGAAACAGAAATATTAAAAGCAATCAACAAAGATATACTTACTCATTTTATGTATTCAAAATTCTACAAAGGGCATGATTTTCCATTGGGGAACAAAGTGGGAGAACAAGCTGAAAGGTATTGTGGTGGATCACCTCTGGCCTCTCTTCTTTCTCATAATTGCTCATCAGTGTCTTCTGTATCTCCCTTAAAATCCAAAGACTTGGATTTCATGGTGCCTCTGCTTCTTTAAATAAATGGCTATGATTCTTTTAGGAAAAGCCTCTTGAATTTGGAAACATTAGTCTTTGAAGAGAAGCCATTTATGGTTTCAGTCCCAGTATTTATCAGAAACATCTGACTATAGACCAAGGAAATGTGTGTAGATCCTTTAAGATTCTTTGTCTCTCCCAAAGAAGTCCAATTGGTCCTCACTTGCCTGACTCAGGTGCTCTCCCACTATTATGGCCCTTTCTTATGAACTGGTTAATTCAAATCCATCTTCCTTCAGTCTAATAGGCAACCAGGGAATTCTTTTCAATAAAAATGTTTAGAAAATGCAAATCAGTGAAAAAACAGCCATGACTCCAAGTTCCTCTATTTTCCTGTATGAAACAAACTGTGTTACAATTGTTAACTAAAAACATATCCCTTACTTTTGAGGTTGAAAACTACTTGGCAAAATGTTCATCTATTATCTATGTCTGTTAGGAAAAAAAACCAGAAAATGCCATGTTCATCTTTGGGATGCTAGAGCTTGCTGTTGGGCTCCAGTGATCTTAGCAGGAACATGCATTACAACATAGCCACCAAGTGCATGTTCACATTTAGTTCCTTAGAAAGAGAAAAAAGTAGAAATAAAGCATTTAAAATATTCATTCAGTTGACCAATTCAAACATCACCTTTACATGATTATATTCAAATCAGTACATTTGTTCAGTATAGTAAGTTTAGATGTAGGTTTCCAAAAAATAAAAATAAAATAAGAATGACATTTTCATGGCTTAATGTAAGGGCATAGAACTACCTGTATATATTCTTTAAAAAATAGCATTATATAAGCCCTGGCTGGTGTAGCTCAGTAGATTGAGCTTGGACTGTGAACCAAAGTGTCGCAGGTTCAATTCCCAGTCAGGGTACATGCCTGGGTTGAAGGCCACGGCCCCCAGCAACCGCACATTGATGTTTCTCTCTCTCTTTCTCCCTCCCTTCCCTCTCTAAAAATAAATAAATAAAATCTTTTAAAAAATGTTTTTTTTAAAAAAATAGCATTATATAATACTGGAGATAAGTATATGATATATTCTCTAGCTCTGAACAAAAAAATGCATGGATGAAACAGAATCAGAAAGGGTTTCTATACACATAAAATGCCTATTGTTTAAAACAGAAACCAAGCTATAATTTCAAACACAAGAATAAATGTATATTTCATATACATACACATATATGTACATATATGTTCATACATATTAAATGTTCTAATTTGCTAGACTTTTTGTATTGTTGTTCAAGTACAGTTTTCTGCCTTTCTGCCTACACCCTCTCCATAATTTGCTAGACTTTTAAACATGATCAATAATATAGTGCCAGGATTCTCCAAGGACCACATATTTTTTACAAACATGGGAACATCATATCTGGAAATGAAAGGAAAAGGAGGAACTCCAACCACAGGTAACATGACTGAGGAGCAAAATGTTCTTCTATCACAGCCCATAACTTTAGTCTAGTTACCAGGTCTCAATATTTGTCTCTCCATGTTTATGTGAATATAAAATGGTAAGCAAAACTGTTTTAAAGCTTCAGGATTAGGTGTTGCCTCTAGCAGGTATCTCAACCCTGGCTGCCCTTTAGAAACAAGTGAAGCTTCTAAAATAATATCTGTTCCAGAATCCATTTCTTTGTCTTATTTCTAAAAAAACATAAATCAGAAAATGTTAAGGTCAGTCCAGGGACCGATATTTTTAAGGTTCCAGGTGATTCCATTATGCACCAGTGGTTGAAAACTACTCTACACATTGTCAAGTTCATTTAGTTAGCACAGCAATAACCAGGCTGTGCCTTTTTTATATCCTTCCATTCAATTAAAAAATGTCAGAAAATTAAGTTATTTTTATAAACAATAATAGAACAGATAAGTAAAATTGTACCCCAAAAAGAATTCAGCCATGTGTACCTGTATAATACTTCAGATTTTGAAAGGAATTTGAAGCCTGTGTGCCCAGCCTTTCAGCGTATAGGTAAGAAAGAGGTTTGAGCTGGAACACCTCTGGTTCAAGTCCCACAATGAATAAATGGCCAAAGTAGTGCTAGAAAACAATTCTCAGGCCCCAGTAAAATGCCCCTAATATTGTGTGGCATTTTCCATTCTGAAGACATTTATTGTCTGTCTATATCTCACTCCAGACACTACCTTAGACACTAAGGAGAGGAAGTGAACAAGATACAGGAGCTTCTTTAAAGGATTTTATAGTTACTGGGAGAAAACAAGTTGGGAAGAGATCACACACATACAATGAAACAACAGAAAAGGTTTTAAGTACAAACAAGCTAACTTTTATTTTGAGCAGCTTAGATTGTTCCTCTTACTGAATCTTCACAATGATTTAGAGCAATATTTTTCAAACTTTAACATCATAAAAATCACTCAGGGACCTTGATAAATTTCAGGTTCCATTTCAGTAGTTCTGGGTTGGAGCCTAAGAGTCAACATTTCTAACCAGCTCCCTGATGATGCTGATGTCTCTCATCCTTGGACAACTCCTTGCGTAGTAGTAGTTGGACCGTGGTTCTCAAAATTAGCTGTACATTACATTCCCCGAGGCCAGGAAAACAAGCATGCTGGTACCTGATTCTCACTCAAAACAAAGAAATTCAAAGGGAGTCTGGGCCTCTTTATTCTTTAAAGTTCCCTATGTGATTTGCATGTGCAGCCACCACTAAGAGTGAGAACCACTGTCTCTCACATAGGGAATTTTCCATTTCACAAGTAAGAAAGCTGAAACTTCTAGAAGGTCAATGGATTGCCTAAGGTCACAGGGCTAGGAAGTGTTAGGCTTGGAATTCAAATGTGGACAATTCAACTGTTGAGTCCATTTTCATAACCACTCACCAATTAGCTTGCTGTATTTTTATATTTGGGTGACAAAAGCAGACAGGACTATAATACAATCAGGGTTATAAAAATGTGTCATCTCCCTCAACTCTTAAAAAATAAGGAAATGTTCCCAACAAGGGCACAGGGGCATATAGGGTTCTAGCCTTCCCTGTGTGTGATACAGGAGGGACACCCAAGGATGATGATGTGCTGAGGAATAGAGGATGAATTCCAAAAAACCTTTTTTATTAAGCAACATCCTGTTTGGCCTTAATCATTTTACATAAAACTACAGGTTATCATATTGGCTAATAATTCAGAAAACCAATTTTCTCATAAATCCTTTTATAGACAAATCCTTGTACACAACCACTAAAGACAATTAAGCTGACCCAGCTGTGCAAAGCCCTTGTGCTCAGCATGAAAGACCTTTAACCTCAGCTGCCTTAAAGCATTTCTGTTCCAGTACTACAAAGAAACAAATACCAAAAACATGATCCCCCTACAAGTCCCCGAAATTTTAAATGAAACTCTAATGCAGCTAACATCTCCAGCTGGTACAGACAAGCTGTTCTGAAACCCAAGGTGGCATCACCAAAATTTAACTTAGTTCTGTGATTGTGGTCTGAATGATGACATTCTATTTCAGCTGCCAAGATATCACTTTGAAATACATATGCATATTTATATACTGACTTCTAGTTAGCCAGACATGGGTTACCCAGAAATATTATCCTTACAAATATGCAATCTTCTATCTTCCCTCTTAATTATTATTTTGATGAAAACATTATTAGAGAGCAATGAGATAAGAAAAATAGTAAGTTCTAGTTGCAACTTGACTATTGACTTCTTTTTGTATTCTACCTTCTAACTAGTTAAAATAAATTGAAGGAAATAAGTTGAGTTGTACACAGAAATTCTGTCTTTCAGCAACAACACTGAAGAGGTAATGATCAAATATAATCACTTTGGAATGTCAGCAAATAAATTAGAGGAGAAATGAAAGACACACTCAGAAAGGCACACATGCATGATGAGAATTCCTCTATATCTGTCATCATTTTCTACAATCCTTAGTACATTTGTGGCCTTTCAAAGACACAGAAACTTCCTGTTCTAGTCAAGGTGGAGACACCCCATTGCTCTCAGGTGCTCCCTTAAACATCTAAAACCCCTGAGCAGAACAGAACAGGAAATCTCTGAAAGGTAGAAAGATGCAAGTGAGCTGATTAGGGACTTTGGGACTTGAGGATCAACATAGCTTTGTGTCTCCTTATTTCCTTATTGCCTTCCATACATCTTGATAGGCACTGCAGAATCTCCAATGCAGAAACAGCACAGACAAAAAAAAATAGCCCAAAGGAAGGTCCTGGCCAAAGGACTGGGACATAGGTGGTCTAACTATCAATAAACCTTTTCTTTTGGCAATATGCACTGTCAGGAACCATATACAATGTCTGGGTGATGCCAGCCTCTCCTTCTAAAATCATAGTGTTGGTGGCCCCACTCGTTGAAACTGTTGTGGTAGGAATGGAAGCTTTGATGATCTCTGAACTGGTTTGAGGTCATTTTTCTATTTTCTTCAAAAATAGTGCACAGTCACAGCTAAATAGCCATAAGATCACATTCTGTAGAATGCAAGAAGCCCGACAACCTTCCTTCATTTAATCCCATGTTTATCCCTTCAGTTCAAACTGGCAAGGTTTCTGCTTATATAATCCTATAATCTTTTTACTGAGTGATAATCTAGCTATGCCATTGGTGTTCTCCTCAGAATATACTTTCTTATTTTTTGCAATATAGACAGACTAGAATTTTAAAATCTTAAAGTTCTGGTTTATTTTTGCTTAATAATGCTTCCCCCCCTAAATTTATCTCTATTGTGTTTTATGTGAGTATTCAGGAAGACCCAAGATTCACCCTCAATACTCTGCTTAGAAATTTCTGCTAAATATCCAGTTTTGTTGCTTGCAAGTTCGAACTTCCACAAAGCAACGGAACACAAGTCAACAAAGTTATTTGCCACTCTATAACAAGGATCACTTTTTCCTCCAGTTTTCAATAACTTGTTTTTCATTTCCACCTGAAATCTCACCAGAATCACCTTTAACCTCCATGGATCTACCAATAATCTGTACATAACTATTTACATATTTTCTAAGAAGATGAAGGCTTTTCTCTCCAGCAATCCTCTTTTCTTTTTGAGCATTCACCAAAATCATATTTAACATCCATATTTCTACCAATATTCCCTTCATGGCAATCTAAGCTTTTTCTAGCACATACCTCAAAAGTCATTCTGCCCCTACCTGTTACTCAGTTCCAAAGTCACTTCCATATTTTTAGGTATTCGTTACAATAGCATCCTACTACATGGCACCAAAATTTGTATTAGTCAGCTTGGGCTAACATAAAAAAAAAATACCACAGACAGTGGCTTAAACACTAGAAATTTCTTGTCTCAGTTTTGGAATCTGGAAAGTTCAAGATTAAGGTTATAGCAGGGTTCAGTTTCTGGTGAGAACTCTCTTCTTGGCTTGCAGATGGTTGCCTTCCTGCTGCGTCCTCACAGGGCCTTTCTTCTGTTTGTGAGTGGAGAGAGACAGGACAAGTGAGGACAGGGCAAGAGGGTAGCTGCTCACAGGCCAGGAAGAGAGCTCTCACCAGAAATAGAATCCTTCTGGAAAATTAATCTTGGATGTTCCCATTTCCAAAACTGTAAGAAAATAAATTTCTGATTTTTAATCCTGACAATTTTTTTTGTTAGGCTGCCCAAGCTCATCTCACCTGTTAACAATTAGGTGATGTGAGTCTGTGCCTCACTTCTGCTGGGACGATGTCAGCAGGCCCAGCAGGTAGCTGAGCATCACACCTATTTAACTCTTGGGCTACACCTCCAAGTAGTACTGCTTTCTAAAAAAAGATTAAATGAGATCCAGACTGTCATACTATAATGTCCAGAATGTCCAGGATACAACAGAAAAGCATACATGACACCAATAACCATTAAGATCAGAGCAAGAACAAGAAAAGACCATCAATAGACACTAACACCAAGATGGTCAGATGTTGGAATTATACTACGTGGCTTTTTATGTAGCTGTTGTAAGTATGTTTCAACAAACAATTATAAATTCTCTAGAAGTGAACACAAAAATGGAAAATCTCAACAAAAAATTGAAGTTAAAACAAAGAACCAAATGGACATTATATAACTAAAAATATAATAAATAAAATATTTGTGGGATGAGTTCAATAGTGGAATGAATATGAGAGAGAATAGAATCAGGGAACTTGAAGAGAGATCATTAGACTTCATATAATCTGAACAACAAAGAGACTAGACTGAATAAACTGAACAGTCTCAGAGGCCAGTTGGAGGTAATAACAAAATAGCTAACATCAGAGTCCCAGAAAGAGATTGAGAAAAATTTTTTTTTCCAAAAAAAGAATGGCTGAAAGTTTCCCAAATATGTGGAAAAATATAAATAGATACATTCAAGATATTTAGGAAAATCCTCAGTAGGATAAACCTAAGGAACATTGTGATTAAATTTCTGAACACTTAAGACAAAGGGAAAAAATCTTGAAAGCAGCCAGGGAGAAATGATGTGTTACTTTTAGAACATCAATTCAAATGGCAGTAAATTTCTCATTGGAAACTGTGGGGGCCAAAGGCAGTGCACAGCAGTTTTCAAGTATTGAAAGAAATGAAATGTTAGCAGCAAACACTGCATCCAGAGAAAACATCCACCAGGAACAAAGGAGAAATAAAAACGTTCTCAGATGAGAAAAATTTAAGAGAATTTGTTGCTAGCAAAAGACTATAGATGTAGTTTTCCCTACATTTTTACTACTTTTTATGATTAGCTTTTATGTTTGCTATTGCTTTCTCTTTGGAATTATCACATTTCTTAAGAGGCAAACAGTTGCAAAGGAGTCACTTGGACCATCCTATATTTGTACAATCATCATCAGCTTAGTTTCCAGAACCACCGCACAGCAAAACTGGTGCATGAGCAAATTGCTTCTTGGCTTTTTACACTTTCCCTCTAGGAGCACATTGTAGCCATTGAAATCAAACCTTTGGTACGTAGATTGTAAATGTCATAGTCTAAAACTTAATCTTTAAAGAATGTTTAGGATTCTGAAATACAATGCAGATTTTGAAAAAAAATTTGTTCTAATACTGCTTCAGTGTGTTATTCAAGAGCTAAAGCTTATGCTTAGCAAGAGAAAGTTATAATACATAGTAACTACTTAGAGAGAGGGAAAAGTTCCCGCACCCTGGGTTAGTGGGAATGATGGATAAATAATCAGCTGAACATGACCTAAGTCACAGCAAAGTGCCTTTATATAGGTAAACTTAAACCTGAATGAAATAGAGGCTCAGAAGGAAAGATGTAGCTAAAGGCTGTTAGGGTCTGGCATGCTGGCAAGAGTGGAATCCTCCACCATTCTCACCCATGACAGCAGACATGACACACTCCTTACTTGTCCACACACAGACATGCACTCACTCACTCACTTACTCACTCACTGGGACTGCCAACTTCTCTCAAGGAGATACATTCAAGGAGAAATAGCCATTTTTAATCCCCCCATACCTCTTCTCTGAAAAACCTATTCTGATCAAGAAGTATAGTCTTCACATTTTTCTCAGCCCCATTCTGAAAGAAAACATAAGGAATAGCTGATGTCACCAGCCTAAGCTTCTCTAGACTTTGGATTAAGCATTTACAAGACTGGCGTGTCCTTTGGGAACTGTTGTCTCTCTGCTACTCTGCTTACCTCTGAACATGATAAGTGACTAGCTTGTGCCCCTAATTCATTCGTTATTTTTATTGTATTCTTGGGTCCCGGCAAGAGCTAGCACTTTTCCTGGGGCGACTTTATACCATGGGCATCATGGTCACAGGCATCAGGATGGGATCTACTCTGTAAACAGCATCATCTCTTTTTATTGATGGTTATGACGTGTTTGGGATAGAGGGTGGTGCGGGGCCAAGGAGGAATCACATGCCTTTCGAGTGTGGGGCCACCTGAGCCTCACAGGTTGTAACTGCAGATACCACAATAGGCCTCAAAACCAGAAGGAAAGAGAATAAGATAAAAAAACCTTATCTTCCATTCTTGCATCAATTCACACCAAAATGACTCTGCAACCAAAATGATGGTTCAGTGTCTCTTTCCCAAAATCCTATCTCAGTCTCAAAGAAAATTTAATAGATGTCTCCACAGCAAAAAGTTCTCTCTTTCTTTGATACACTATTGTGGACAAAAAAGGGGCTACATACTAACCTGACAAGCTCAGGGGAGGCCTGCATGGTAGGTCTTACAAACTCAGACCAAAGTAACCACATAGGATAGTCTGACATTAAAACTTCCTAATTTAAAGCAACTCAAGGTGAGCAGTCATGTCCTAAGGCCAATATCTTTTCTGACAGAGGTCAATCTTCACCTTGAGCCTGTCTATTATCTGTTTGCCTCTAAGATATCACACCTTTGGGGATAACACACCTTCAGAATATCAGAGTAATCCCCTTTTTCCAGACCCTACAGGGCCCAACCTCCCACCAAAAGAACCCGTCAACGTTATCTTATTCCCAGAATAGCATTTCTATGTGCTGTAAATATTAATTGTTAACTCTCCTATACCCAGCAATGTCAAAGAAGTATGCATTTCTCCATTTTACTTTATATCAATATCAGAGATTTCTCTGCTTTGCTTTCTCCTGCCTCCCTAATCTATCACCAGTGGATTTCATGAAACTCCCTTAGGTCTTCTCCTTTGATTCTGATGTATAAAATGAGTAGTTAAACTGACATTTTCCAGGGCATTTTCTCAATCCATTGAGATTTTGCTTCACAGCATTTGTCATCAATTTGGCTTAAATAAACTCGTAAAAATTCTCTGCAGGTTTGAATGTTTCTTACATGGACACTATCTAAAGATCCATAGTCAAACTGCATCTCTATTTTTATCAATAAGTGCAAGTTCAGAGAAAAGGTAATGGTCAGTATAGTATGCTAATGAACACAAGTTAGAAAACTAGTTATCTTAAAGTGAACTAGTTTAAATATTTTTGAGAAGAAAACATTAAAACCTATATAAATATTGGTTAAATATATCCATCGACTCTGTGAGTTTACCTGGACATCAGCACATCACTTGGTCAAGAATGCCCACCATCACAGTCCTAATGTGACTCTGCAGAGATAGGATCTATTTCTCTATATATTGATTGTAGTGCATGAGTCTCAAGCATGCAGTCACCAGACAGAAGCTTCTGATGAAGTGTGCAGTGTTTTGAGTTAAAAGGTAAGCATTCTTGTGCAAATAAGGGTAATCCTTGGTAATTCTCTCTCAAGTTCCTGTGTCTGTCAGGCAAGAAAGTGGCATGCAGAGAGAAAGAAAGGCTACTGTGAGATGCCTAAACACCAGAAACTCATGCAGATACAATAACCTGTGACAATTTCCATTATCTGCAGTCACAGGGGATGGGTTGTTCCTCACTCGAGTCAACTTGTTACAGAACAGACCTGGGGTGGGGGTGAATGATATACTATTGTCTAATGGACCCAACCTTGTGCTCCGGTGGTCCCCCACCCCATACTAGGTTTGCCTTGCCTACCACCAGGAAAAGATGTCTCTCAATGCCAGAGATTGGTGAAAAGAAAAGGGATTATTTATTTAAAAGTTATACAAACTTAAGAGTAATGACTTAATGTCTTTATTGAGATCCCAAAGTCCTTTAGAATACCCACAAACACACAATCCTTCCTTTCCCCTCTGCCCAGGCTGGGGTACCATATCTCAGAAAAAGGAATAGAAGTCCATGGATCTTCTCTGCCCAAGCCGCGTTGTCCCCAAAAGATGCAGCATGGATGCCAGCCCTGGGTTTAAATCCCAGCATCAATCTTCCTCTGTTGCATCATTTCCAACTTCACCCACAACTGGCCACAGCTGCCAGCATTCTTGTATTTTTCCAGCTTTACTAGGCTGCCATAGTAAGTCGGGGCAGGTGTGACCCTACAGTGTGGAGCCAATCATCTTCCAGCTCTTAGCAGGCTCTGTAACCAGGGGGAGTTGCCTCCCAGTTACATCACGGGTTGAAGTCACTCCCATCCCCCTGGCTCAAAGCCTGGCCATGGCTGTTTAACATATCTATGAAACCAGTTAAAGGTTATAGATATGTTAAATGACCATTCTAGAGGTTATCTGCAAAATTGTTGCTATTCAAAACAACTCTCAATGGTCCTGCTCCATGAGTCCCAGCCCCCAGCTCAGACTTGTGAGGGTGAGGACATCCTATATATATATTTTTTCTAATATTTCCTGGACACTGAGTTTTGGACCCCATTACAAATCCCTATCCAGGACCCCCCACCCCCCGCCCTTGGCTGCACTCTGTTACAAATCCCTTCTTTCAGATTTCTGGGCCCTTTCTGTCCAAGCTTTTAGGACAGAAAAGGGAAAATCAGTTCTAAAGTGAAGCCTACGGACCACCCCAACCCAAGTGGGTTTGAACCCACTTAGTTCAGTCAAACCGTTGAGTCTCAGGGGGCAATGGTGAAGATAGGCTCCTTAAGTCAGGCCTATATTGCAACCAATCACTCAGGTAATGAGGTCCTAGGCATACACCTTCTGAAAACAGAAGGAAGAATATATGTTAATTTACACAACAATCCCCAAGCCAGTCTCTGTGCCCATGAGACTGTCTTTTGGGAGGACATTCTGTTGCAAGGCCCTTGTTGCAATGACATTTAGCAATGGCAATTTGACAGGTCCTTTGTTCCTGTAAATTGAACATCTTTGGTGATATTTCAAACCCATTTTCAACTTTCAAATGAAAACAAACTTTCAAGACAGCTAGCTGTGCCATTCCGATGGCCAATACTGAGCATCATGATTTTCCTTGAACCACAATTTTTCTCCCTAAGATCCCCCTCAGTGTTGTTAAGGGGACTACATTGAGTCCAGCTTTTAATTTTGCCTGTTCATTTGCATAAGCCCACCAAGAGCAGCCTGGATCACCTACGACCTTTAAGTCCACTTTGCTGGAACTCACATAGAGAACATTTAGGTTGACTTTTCAGTCCGCCCCTTGGGACACAGAAGCAGAACCACACATCTGCCATCTGGCTTCACCTGTTCCAATTGTTTCACTCTAATCCTTGAGACTTACATTGTACCTACATGTTCCTTTTTTTTTGGGGGGGGCCATCTTTCAGGAAAGCAACTTTCATTCCTTCCCTGGAAAGACTGTCACAAACCACACAGCCAACAAAAGTACCAGGCTTTTTCTTGTGGGCTTTCACTAGCTTTGCAAGTCAATCCCAGTTCCTCAGAGATTTCTGGTAATGACTGGTACCCAGACACGCCTCCTTCAGGCGTGACATTCCAGTCAAAATCTTGGTTAACAAACCACCATTAATGACGGGTCTTAATGGATTTATGCAAAGGAAACCTATGTCATCACTCACACCTTCAGAATGCCAAATTCTGGAGGGACCAGGTAGGGAGAAAAATACAAAGTATGAAGGAAAATCCTTTTCCTTCTGATATCCTTTTATATACCTTCTTCATTTATACACCTTATACTTTCCCTTGTTTACTTTCCTACAGAATCTGAAGTTTTAACTTTCTCTGGAATCCTCAATTTCCTTTTCAGAGCAGATACAGAGCAAAATCCAAAACACAGACAGAGTTTTAGAGGAACAGTACACAGGCAGAGGCATTCTCTTGTACCAATGTGTCCACTGGTGCCTCCGCAGAGATATGCTCTTTCAAACCAGGTGTCTTGGCAGAGACATGCTCCTTTGCCTCAGGCTGAAACACTTATCAGCCCTGAACGACCCTCCCTGGGTCCCAAGTGGCAAATGCATCCTCCCCAACCAGTTACAGGCGACCTTCCATAGGTCTTACAGATGACCTTAACTAGGTTTTCAGGTACAGAGGATTTCTGATCAGAAACAACCAATGGCAGAGACATGCTTCTTTGACTCAGGCTGAAACACTCATCAGCCCCAAATGACACTTCCTGGGTCCCAAGAAGCAAAGGCATTCTCCCCAACCAGTTATAGGTGACCTTTCCTAGGTCTTACATGAGACTTTAACTAGGCCTTACAGGCGCCCTTAACTAGGTCTTTAGGTACAGAGGATTTCTGATCAGAAACAAATGGCAGAGACTTGCTCCTTTCCCACAAAACCAAAAAACAAGTAGTTGAGGTTTCCTTTCCTCCAGGTTTAAAACTTTTACAACCTTTATACATATTTTTACCTATCCAGATTTAACCATTATTCACTTTTAATCCCTGTTCCTTTCCCACACTGGGGAAGACTATATTTAAACTCAGTACTTAAACTCAGTATCTGGCAGCTAAAAGTCCCTAACACTACAGGTACCTTCCACTAAAAGTCCCTGGATTCACAGGGACATCCTGCAGCTTTCTGAAGCTTAGACTTTGCAACCCCCCTATAAATCAGATGGTCACCCTTGGACCTCAGTTCATGACCTTCAGAACCAGAGCCCTCCCTATCAGAACCATTTGCACAGAGAACCTGACTGGTGCAGTGCCCACACAGCAGCAACACACAGCTCACAATCTTAAGAGAACCCTTAGCCCACCACCTTGCCTAGTCCCAAGATGGCAGAAGTCTCAAGTGACCCACCATCCAAGATGGTGACACCCATTCATGACCCATCCTCCATGGTGGGGCACTCATGTGGCTCACCCTCCATTTTACCAGAATGGCAGCGAACCCACATGGCTTGGTATTCAATCCCCAACATACACACAGGCTTGACTTACAGAGCCTAGGGTTTTGCTTCCTCCCCAAACCTGAGTACAGGTTCCCTTAGTGCCACCTGGGCTCACCGAAACTATAAGTGAGCAGACAGAGGCAACCTGGGAACAGCATACTAACCAAACCATTATCTACAACTCCATTATTCCAAAACAGTGTTCAGAAACAAGTTTTCAACCAAAACACTTGCACTTCTCTGCTCTGTTCCCTATTTCATTTCCTTTTCACCTTTCCGGGCATGATTAGGCAGCCGATGCCCTTAGGAGGAGTGCAGAGAAATTCTCAGAGACTGGGAAAATTCCAAAGTCTTACTCTCCCACACCTGAGGGAGTCAGTCTGCCACAGGCAATTACTGTCCCTTCGTAGTCGCCAAAAACTGTAACATAACAGACAGGTGCCA
This sequence comes from Phyllostomus hastatus, assembly GCF_019186645.2. Taxonomy (NCBI): domain Eukaryota; kingdom Metazoa; phylum Chordata; class Mammalia; order Chiroptera; family Phyllostomidae; genus Phyllostomus; species Phyllostomus hastatus. The sequence goes on along the minus strand of NW_025334017.1, from coordinate 3,752,727 downwards.
GTGGGGGGGCGGGGAGGGGCAGTGTGAACATAATACAGGGTGGGGGACCCCTGGAGCACAAGGGTGGGTTCATTCAGTAATAGTATATCATTCCACCCCTGCCCCCAGGTCTGTTCTGTAACAAACTGATATCCTATGACAATAGGCTGCCCATCCACAACTTCTTTCCTTCTGGATGCTGACTTTGTTATTGATTTTAGGCATACTTGAACCACTGTGAAAGGCTTAGTGAGGTTTCACAGACAGGATCAGCTACATAGTTTGCAGTGCCCAGTATAAAAATGTGAGGAGCCTTGTTTAAAAATTAAGAATTTCAAGATGTGGCAGAGGAGGCTTCGAGCAATCACAGGGCCCCATGTGCCTGCCCAGGCTGCATGCGCATGAATGGGTCCTGACTGCTGTGTGTGTTACTCAAACAGTATTTTTGGTGGGTGATTTTGTTGTAAAGATAGACTGCCGTCATTTTGTAAGCCTTTGAACAAAACTGCACGAAACTGACTTGATAAGACTGAGGAAAGTAGTATGTATCACTTTCTACCTAACACTGACAATAATAAGAAAGGATCAGGGAAAGACACTGGAGACTACACCTGTCAGCCTAGATGATGGCTGGTTGCCTGAGATGGAGGGCTTGAAGGAATGTGGATGATCAGAGAAAAACAATGCAAAAATCAAATCTTGAAAATGGTGTTTGAATCACAAAATAGCTGGCCATTCAGGAAATCATTTCATTCTCTCTAATTCTTTGTTTATATGTGTTCAATTTTACCAGATGATTGTGAAAATGTGACCCAAGATCCTGTTTTGTAGTGCTTACAACTTACTAGAAAAATAGGAATTATGTAAAAAGCAAAGAAACTTTACAAAATACAAATGGGAGACAAGCTCATTACTCTCATTTCTACTAAGTACTATATCTGCCACTGGTACCATTACATGCATATTTTAATTATAAATATTTCTATTAAAATTTCTTCTTTCATGGTTCCAAAATACTGCATGCAAAAGGGGAAAATATTTACCCACACATCAATTGAAGTTGTAGCTTTCATGCTAGTTTTCAAAGAACATTCTCAATATTAATTTTATAGAATTGCCTATTTATAGAAACAGTTCAAATGTTTTATTTTACTCAGAATAGAAGTGTTTTTGAAAAGATACCTTGCCTCTCTAGTAAGTGATGAGGGCACTCAAGCATACTGTGCCAAATATATGCCCCTAGAGGTCCTTCTAATTCAAAAGTTGCCCACACCTCATGTTAGCAGGTGGCTGTTTGTAATGTCCAGCTGTTAGAACAGCTTCTCATTGGCACAGCAGCTATTATTGATTTTTTAGCTGCTGGAAATAGTGTCCAGGGTGATTCTCAAGTGTCATGAAAATTGGTTGCACCACCTGGGTTGTGTTTTCAGATGCTCCACTTGGGGAATGAACAAGACCAAACATGAGGAAGGGAAGACACTCTGGCCCCTGCAGGAAACTGTGTGGAAGTCTCATGGCCCTGTGGCCTTCCTCTGTCCCTGAAAAAACAAATCTGATTAGACCTTTTCTGAATAAGGCTTCAGTGTAAAAATCTTCATTGACCACGTTCTTTGATTCATTGATTCTTCAAATACTGAACATACAGAGCTCTCAAGGCATTCTGAGCTCTGCCTAGAGAAATGAAAAGCAAACACCCTGTCCTCAAATAAATTCCAGGCTACTGCAAGATAAACTAATAAAACAATATAAATGAAAGAAAAATGATGAGCAACCAAACTCACTGTGTTGTGAGAAGTGGAGGCATTGAGGAAAATTTTCAGGCACATGTGGAAGGACAAGGTGGAAGTAAAACCAGATGAAGAGGACTCTTCCAGTCACAGGGGCAGGAATGTACCTGAAAGCATCCAGCAGAACAGGGGTATGAGATGGGCCTTTGAGGGTAAACAAAGTCTGAACTGTGAACAGTTTAAATGCCCCTATGATACTTTAAATTTTTTTTTACCCTGCTGGTGTAGCTCAGTGGATTGAGCTCGGGCTATGAACCAAAGTGTCGCAGGTTCGATTCCCAGCCAGGGTACATGCCTGGGTGGCAGGCCATAACCCCTAGCAACCGCACATTGATGTTTCTCTCTCTATCTATCTCCCTCTCTTCCCTCTCTAAAAATAAATAAATAAAATCTTTAAAAAAATTTTTATCCTGAAATAAAGAAATACTATTGAAGAATTTCAAGAAGAGGTTAATGAGTATATGTCACAGGCATGATTCATCCTGGAAAAGGTGCAGGTCTAGCATATTGAGTATCCGTTAACCTGGAGTTAATTGAAAGAAGAGGGACTCTCTACAGCAGTGGTTTCCCAAAGTTGTCTGCACACGGGGCTCTCCTGGGAGAATTTCAAAATATAGTGATATATCTCACCCCCAGAGATGGGGCTGCACAGTGGCCTGAGTTTTGGAATTTTTATAAGCTCCTCAAGTGATGCCACTGTGCAAGCATTTGTAGGGACCGTTACCTAGAAGGATAAGTGGAATTCAAAGGGAAAAGGACTAAGGATAGAAACAATAAGAACAATAGAGGAAACGCCTGTAAAGGAGAAAGGGAAAACTTTAAGGTGGAGGGGAACTGAGTAAAAGTAACTTCGTGGGGAAGGGAGAAGAGAGAAGCAGGGTAGGAGAATCATCAGGAATATATGGGTAGACAAGTAAACACTAGTTTGGCCTCTACAAGGACTTGGGTGGCCCTGCAAGGGCAGTTCGAAGACAGTGGGTTCTAGGTTGTGATGGGTTCTAGCATGAACGGAAAAATGAGAAGACAAGGATGATTTTCAACAAAGGGGCCTACAAAGAAAGTCCTGGAAATTTCAGTAGTGGAGGAAAAATGGGCCTTCTCTCCTCTAACATTAGTGTCCTTAAAGTTTAACCATAATGTATGTCTTCTCTATATTTCACCCCCTACCCAAAAGATCACCATCCACCTCTCCATACAAGTCTGTTAAAATTTTTCTTCTTCATAGCACCTAACTAGGCTGGCACATTAATTTCTTCTGCTATTAGTACTTCATTCTCAGCTCTGCTTTCCTGATGGGAAATACAAGTACTATGGCTGGAGAGAGTGGTTAGGGCTTGGCATGCACAAATGCAAATCAACTTGTGTGCGCTTTCATTGTTAGAGGAGGTCTCTGTTGCCTTGGAAACCAGTCAGTGTGGAAAAAACAGCGCATTTTGTGGGCAGATGATAAAGCTATCAGATATGCTATGTGTAAACATTGTGCATCTGTGTGAAGAAGCATTGGACAAGCTTATTGGCAGAAGGACCAGAATTTGGTTTTGGTATAAGTTACATGTTTGCTAAAGTATGTTTGCAAAATGTTTCTTGGGCAGAGCAAATATTACAAGGAAAATAACTTGATGAGATTTTCTTTGCATCCATACCTCACAGAATGCACAGCCAAAAGTAGAAAAGTGACTTCAAACCTAAGCCACATAGCAAGTCTTCCATTTATCATTTCTGAGTATTCTAAGAGGTGTGAGATTACATTTTTAAGTCTTAGTTAAGACTTAAATCTATGTTAAGTTTGCAGATTGATTTCATAAGTCACAGCTACCAGCTAATAGGAATCTGAGTTTTCTAATGCTAAGGGAAAAAAAAGCATTCAGGCTCCTTGAGGAAGGATGAAAAATTATAAACTACAGCAGCTATTATGCACTTAAAAATACAAAAAAATTGTTCTTATAAATTACTTTGAGGAATTTTGGAAAGAAATTATTCAAAAATAGCAATCCTACAAGGCTCCTACCTGCACAGGATCATATCAGCCATAACCTTTCATTTATAACTTTCCCTTATGAAAAAAAAGGAGAATTCTTGTAAGTAAATTTAATATACTTGTCCAGGTAATTTCTATCTCACTTGCATATTATATATTTTATTAAATGATCATTTTGTTTTAGTTCTATGAATACATGGATTATAAGACATCATCCTTTCCTTCAATGGGCTTACAATGTATTAGGGGAGAGAGATTCATCAGTTGGTAAGTCTAACAAAGTATGGACAGTGGCACATAGGCAGATGTGGTCAGCTCAATATGGAGAAATATAAAATAACAACAATAGTAATAACACAGTGGTAATAAACTTTGCCCTTTCAGGCATCTGGTATAATTAAGCTAAGAGACAATATCATCTCTTGTTCTGAGCCTCTTTCTTGGTATTAATGTAATGTCAAATTTCCTCATTGTATAATTCATGTATTTATTCCTTTAGCCTCATCTACTCATTTATTTTCCCTTCTTTCCATTTATGCCCACACTCTTCAACATTTGGAAGGGGCATTAGGTTTTGCCACTATGGTGGTCTGGATTTCAGGCAGTACTGGTCTACCAAGTGCTCCCCTCTCAGTTCACTTCTATTCAGATAAGGTCAGAATATACAGGTGCAGAACTGGAAACTATTTTTACTATCAGGCAATATGGTTACATTCACTGTTTGCCCCAATTTGCCAGGTAAGGTAAAGGCACATCCTGTTCTATCTTGCCATTAGAAATTTTCACATAAAGGTTAGAAACATAGCACCTTTGGTGTTTAGAAATCATTTCTGCCTTCAGCCCTTAGTTACAGCTCTGTGCCTATGACCATTGTATCAAGTAGTGTAAAAAAGTTGAAGCAATGTAGGGGAGAAGGAACATCAGCACCTTCCCCAGCCTCTCTTCTCCACATCCACTAGAAAACCAGATATCCATCTGGTGGTGACATTCCTTTAGCCTCATTCATGTTGGTGTTGGGTGTAAGCACACCCAAAGATATGGGTGTGTTCATAAAGATATGTAAGCCAGCCCTTCAGGATTGACACTCCCCACCCCCATTTTAGATAAACAATGCTTTGATTGGCCATTCCAGTTCTCTATCAAGCAAGTAGTTTGAGGAAAAGAGTTTTCCTGCCTCTCCAGTATACCCCTTCTTGCATTCCCTAGGCAGCATGGTCCCCAATAAAACATTTCTACTTCTGTATATACATGGAACTCTTCTGGGCACCGCTATCCCCATTAGAGTTTTTCTCTGACACCATCCTAGACATTATAGCTGTTTCAGATTTTAACACCATTTTGTGGCCTTCAATTATTAGGGTACCTTCAATTAATGTCAAGTAGTAAACACCTCACAAATGGAAATTCTCTGGACCAAAGTCTCTGTAGTCATCACTGGGAGATGCTCACTGGCTTTTGCCCTAAGTCCTAGTCTAAGTTCCACATAGGGCTATCACACAGAGAATTTGCCCCCCTCCACCCAGCACTTCAGCTTCTATTCTACACAGTATGAGCTCAGGCAATCTTACTGGGTCCCATTTAGTACGTCTAATTAATACTCCTTGAAGGGCAGAGTTACTTGCCTTCTGTTTTGCAGTACGAGGTAGCAGAAACATTCCCCAGTCAGACACAATATATTCATCCTCAAACTATAATCTGGGAAAAGAGACATGACCACTTCACATAAAGCCTATTCAAACATCCCACTCCCCTACAGACTTCTACCTTAATTCTATCAACCCTTATGTTCCTAACTTTAGCTTCTACTAGGACTTAACCCACAATTTTTCATTTTTTAATACCAGGTAGAGGAAGCATTCCACAGACATAAATAAGATCCATTTTCATAAAACATTCAGATAAAGTTGACACAACTTCTCTATATAATACCTGCTTAGTAGACATTTCAACATTCAGAATTCTATTAACCATCATATTTTTAAGTTTTCTCAATCTCATTGTAGCCTGAGTCAGGGTTTCACCAATAGATTTTTGTACCACAGTGTGTGAAACACATATAAAGGAGTCCTGGAAACTTCTCTTCTCCACCTCCTGACCACTTTACCCACTCTCATGAAAAAGGCTTTGGGTCTCCAGAAAGGGTTTGAGTCAATAGACCTAGGCCCTTTTTGTCAATATGTATCTTGATTAATTTGCTTAACCACTACCCCAAGTGATTGCTGCTCAGGTTTTTCATTGCAATTTTTTTGCCATTCAGTTTTTAAAATTTCCCCAAGCTGGAGTAAATAGAGCAGAGTTGTTTGGGGTTCTTTAATATTGAGGTACTCCTGGCAGGGTGTCTGTTTGACCAATCCAACCATAGGTAGTGCTCTGTTAAAACCTTGGTTTCAATCCCATCAATGCCTATTTTATTCATCTCATTTTTGATAACCATCTAAAGATTTCTGCCTTTCTATAACCTTGAATCTCCCCTTTCTGTTCCTTCTTTGGTTCACTCCTATGGATAATTTACTTTATTCACCTTATTTCTTAATAACCTTTTGAAAATGTTCACCTTATTGAAAAGAATCCAATCACTCTCCCCTCAGCCTTTTCCCATTCTCTTTTTAGTTAACCTAATGTTTTTGTTAGCATCTGTAAGACCTATGAGGGGAAGCTGAGACAGCAAATTCAAACACGGCTGTCCCTTGGTTTTGCAAAAATAAGGTTATATGAGGTGCCCCTGTGAAAGAGCCCGTTTCAACAACAACATTTCCTGTGACCTGGGCCATGGACATATTCAGCAGGTGAATATCCCAGTCATCATAAAGGCAGTCCCATATGGTTTGTATACAAAACCTATCAGCTGTTTCACCCAGGTGTTTCACTTGGCACCTATAAGGGCAACAAACAGTCCCCCTTCTTAGGTCAAACAGATCTTACTGTGGCTTTTATCCAGCCCACCAGGCTTGCTGTTTCCTTAGAAATAATTTCTGTGTATTTAGATTACATGCAGCCATCTGTGATTGTTCAGTAGCAAGCTGTGTGTCCTATACCAACCCAAACATGTTGTCTCTTTCTGCAGCATTCAAAACCACAGACATATCTCCCCAGTTGGTTACCCTGACAACAACCCTCTTTAGTAATGGTTCTCCAGGAAGCTAATGATACCAATCTACAAAATGGAGCAACTCTTTCACACTATACCTTCTGGTTTCAATACTTTCTTGGCTTTATCTTTCCTCTACCTTGACTACTATCTTGTTGACCAGAGGTCTTAGATGTACTTTCTGTTGTCCCTAAACAATTTCCCCCTTTTTAGGAAGATTGAAGGCCAGTGGCCGAAGTTCAGACTGATCCAAATATGATGTTTGTTTAGCACCGAAGCCCAACCCAGCATCTATTTCACTTCTGTTTTAGCTATTACAGATCATAATAATCAAGAGATTGAATGTTTTGCCTTTTTCTTATTAGTCAACATTTTTTATGCATCAAATGAACCAACCCCCTTGAGTTGGATTCATCTCTAAATTCCACCAGTAACTTTTACGTTCAGTAACTTACTGTAACGCAGTTACTACTACATCCTGTGGGTGACTACATGGCCACCCAAAAATCAAAGGTTCTTCATTCTCACCCTTTCATTCTTTCTCTCCCCAAACCACAGGTTTCTGTGAACAACCAGGGCCAGTTAGCAAATCTCATTTCACTGACACCAAACCAATAGGTCCTGGTAAGTTTCCAAAATGGGGAGAGGATATTCCCATACCAACAAGTAATTTTCAGGAAAGCTCTGAACGTGCTATAATTCTGAAATTACCTGTCCAGAGACAGCACCAAATTTTACAGTTTAAGGGTTCAGTACTACAAGCCTTCCCCTTGCCACTTCAGATGCCGATTGCAAGCCCAGTTTTTCACCTGCACGTCTGATCAACTGGATATAGAGCAGAGATTCCTATGACTTCCTGTGGTTTGATTAACTTACTAGAATGGCTCACAGAACTGGTAAAAACATTTTACTTACTAGATTACCAGCTTAATATACAACTATATAACTTAGGAAAAAATAAAAGCACTGTATATAACTTAGGAACAGCAGGATGGAAGCAGGATGGAAGTAGATTCATCAGGCAAGGTGTGAAATAGGGGCACGAAGCTCCCACAACCCCCTGGAATGTGCCACTCTCCCAGCATCTCTACGTGCACCACTCCAGAAGCTCTCTGAACTCTGTCCTTTTGTGTTGTTATGGCTTCATTACACAGACATGATTGATAAGTTATCGGCCATTTGTGGCTGATGCAATCTCTAGCCCCTCTTCCCTCTCCTGAGGTCAGGTGGTTGGACTGAAAGTTTCAACCCTCTAATCACAGGGTTGGCTCCATCAGAAACCAGTTCCCATGCTTAGATGATTTCCAAAAGTCACCTAATTAACATGACAAAAGACACCTTTATCACCCTCAACACTTGGGATCTTCCAAAGATATGGGGGGCTGTGAGTTAGAATCAAGGAGGAAGATCAAATATACATGAGAAATGTATTTTGGTCATTTGAATAAGCAAAAACGTATTTCTTTTAAATCATAACATTGCAACCACTTAGACCAAGACAGAAATATTTCTTTATTAGATCACTGTTTTATCAGTAAGCTTCCAAGCCAAAGTACCTCCTAAATGCTTTATGCAAAAAAGAAGCTTATTCTACTGATGGCATCTAATCAGTTAAAAACATTTGGGGCAATTTGTACATTCTGCTTAGCTCTGTAAACTCACAGTGACCTCCTTTTTCCCAGAAGTGCATTTATTAAAAATTTTTTGCTTTGAGTTACTATATTCATTCTTACACCTTTCTAAAGAAGACTATGTAGAGGGATTTTAGCAAAATTTTTCAGATAAGGAAAAAGAAGATATATAGGAAGAAATCAGGTTACTACAAATAAATACAAAGATGTTTTAAAAATCATTTTCCTGTTATTATACTAACATAACTCACTTTTGAATAATTGCACTCCACAGGCTCTGTATTCAAACAAGTTTGGCTGGTTCTTGTTTATTTGTTTGGGTTTGGTTTGGTTTGTCTCCAATATCCAGAAGTTTAAAAATTAATAAAATCATACAAGACAAAATCAGAATGATATGAAATGTTTTAGCATGTTATTAACATAAAAGTATACATGTACATGTGTAGACATTTATATATGTAAAGATAAGTGTCATATAGAATATAAAAGCATTGAGACATTGTGAGTTATTTAAGAAAGCTCCTTGGAGGACATGTATATTGATTTGAATTCAAGTAAAATAGCGAAAAAGGGACTTCTGCTTTGAAGATAATAAAAAGAAAATTTTTGTTAGATGTATCTCAACACAGTAAGGTGAACACAAAGCAGCATGTCCAACTTCAATAAAACCAGAGCCACCTGTTACCTCAAACTACAGTATGTAAAGCAAGTAAAGAAGTAGAAGTTGATTTAGAAACTTCTACAGAAATATGAAATTACCACACTATCTCAGATCCTGACCATTTTCTTAAAATTTACAAAAGTATTGGTTCATGATGGGTTGGGGGAAAAAACCAAACTGGTCTTTCTTCAAAGGAAGTTTGAGAAGAACTGCTCTTTGGGGAAGGACTGTATTTTTCCCCCCAACCCATCATGAACCAATACTTTTATAAATTTTAAGAAAATGATTAGGATCTGGTATAATGTGGCAATTTCATATTCCTATAGAAGTTCCTAGAAGTTGCTATCAATTTCTGTACTTATTTTGTTATGGGTAGGAAGCAAACAATCCTCTCATTGGCATCCATATAAATATATTATTGAAATAAGAAAGTAAATGCCAGGGAACAAATATAGAAGTTGTCTAGGAGCAAGATGAAGAACAGCTAGCAGGAATGAGGCAGGGACCACTGTTTTTGATGTATGACATTTTGTCCAACAAAATATAAACTATGAACATGTATTTTATAAAAATTAAAAAAGAAAAGAGATTGTGAAATGAAGGGAAATACACTGGGCTAGTGAGAAATAGGTTAAGCTACTTGAATCGTAAGGTATCTTTGGGGAAAAGTTGGAGCTAGATGCTGACAGAAGGCATATGAAGTGGGGGATTATGTTTAACTAGGGCTGAAAATCCATATACTTCCACTCATTCTCTCAACCAAGATTTATGGGGTGCTTGCTTCTCTATACTAAATATACAGAAGAAAAAAATCCCCTGCCGCTGTGCACATTATGTTCTAATGGTGGGGAGAGGGATCATGAGAGAAGTAAGTAAACCATGCAATCTGTCCAGTAGGTTAAGTGCTGTGGAGAAAAAGTAGTGAAGGAGGATAGGGCAGAGCAGGGTAACAATTTTAGTTCACCATGATTCTGCATGCAAGTGAGTCTGTGCCTTTGAACCCAAGGTCAGAAAGTTTTACCTCTTTTTTATGAAATCTAAGAAGGAGAGAGGCCTAGGAAGTATAGGGGACAAGTTTTTATGGAATGGGCAAGCTTAGTGTATTTTGACTGAAACCCACATCATAAATTGAAAACAAAATAGTCTTAAAAGTTGAGCTTGTTATAATCCAGGAAGAGAGTTCTCTTCACATACAAAAATATAAATATTTCCAATTTAAAATCTAAGGAGAATATTATTACAGAGGTTAGATGAGAAAGGAACTGAAAATGCCTTAAGGTGGCACATGTGTCCTTTAGCCTAAGGAAGCAGTGTAGACATCAGATATAGAGAAACCCACAGTACTTTTGTCCCGCTTTCCTTTCTAGCAGTTTTAGGAAGGAAGAGATGGTACAGGAGAGGTGTTCAGAGAGCCTTTCTGAGCTTCCAATTTTTGCCAGGCACTGTCATGTACTTTGTATAGATTTTCTCATTTAATTTGGTAGATGTTGAGACTGTTATTATTTTCTCTAGTTCAGAGGTGAGTAAATTAACACCTAAAATGGTAAGTAACTAGCTGGGAAAAAAATGGCAATCACTGAAAAAACCAGATCTCCAACCAAGCCCATGTCAATGGAGCGCAAACACAGATGAAGTGGCCACATCTCGCGTGGAGTTGCCATCTTTGCTCCAGCTGGTGAAAGACTTAGTACACCCCTTCTCCCACGTCCTTCCACCTGCTCAGGATCATCCCATGGAGGAATTCCTGCAGGTTCCTCTTTTCTGCTGCCTAAACACTGTGGGAATGGCTTAGAAGTGAAGTCAGGCAGGTAAACACACACAGAAAGACGGAAATCCCTTCACACTCTTGCAATAGTTGAGCAAAAAAAATTAAATACTAAAAAAATACAAGTTTGAGACATTACTTCTATTATCTCAAACTTCTGATACATATAATTTCCTTGTGTTCTCTCTCTCTCTCTTGACTTAGCTTTATCCAAAGTGGCTGACACCACAATTCCTTTTCATAATCCCTGCTAGTTGACAACAAAGGCTTTACACAAGGGTTTGGCTAGTCTTCTGCTTAGAGTCGAATCCCCAGGACCCATTGTTCTGAAATTATGGTTCTTATTTTTAATGTGAGTGAACACTGAGGATAAAGTAGATTGGTGCTATCCCTTGGAGACCACACGTAATTATCAGGAGAGAAAATGCAACTAAAAGTACAGAGACTGGGTGAACCACAAAAGCTCACACAAGGAAAATGACTTAATATTCTTTGGGAAAAAAACACCATTGTTTTTATTATTGAAAATAACAATGTTAGGTGTTAGGGGACTCTCCAGAAACAACATTCTGGTACAAAGTCCTTGATATGTTGTCCATCTCATATATTATAAATCTTGTGACTTCATCCTGGGAAAGTGTTGGTAAATGCAGCTGAAACAAATTTAGATAAGTGTCTTATGAAAATGAACTGAGCTGTCTGCCTCTTTTTGCTCTCCAGATGTCTGTGTGATGGTGGATAATCTATAATTCTTTATTTTTAATGTTTTCCCTCTATTATGGGCTGAATTGTTTCCACTCAAAATTTATGTGTTGAAGTCCTAATGTCCAGTACCCAGAATGTGGCTGCATTGGAGAAGTAAGAGTTAACTAAGATAAAATAAGTTTATTAGGGTGCACCTAATCCAATATGACTGGTATTCAAAAAAATAGGACATAGGCATGCATTATTAAAAATTAGGACAAAGCCCATATCAAAGACACATCAAGGAGATAGCCATCTGAGAGCCAGAGGGAACTCAGAAGAAATCAGTCCTATGGACAACTCATATTTCCAGCTTCTAGAACTATGACAAAATAGGTTTCTGTTTAAGCCACTCAGTCTGTGGCTCTCTGCTGTGGAAGCCCAACACCATTATATAACCTTTCAGTGCTAATGTTATAAGGCATTAATGGAGGAAAAGGTAAGGGTTGGATTCAAATCTTATAGTGCCCTTCAGAGTTTCATGGCCTTTCACAATTCAAGATCCTACCTTTCTTTATCTATTTTCTGATGATGGTTTGTTTATTTGTTTTTGGTAAGATTAAGCTATAGGAAAAAGGAAGAGCTTTTCCACAAATTTATTTTTGAGCAGAGAGGTGCCTTGGGAAGAAAAATAATGGACCTGCTGTTCAGAGAAGACAGCGAGTGTGGCCATTGAAGGCAGCTCTTCTTAAACTGACACTGAAATGATAAGCAGCATAAATCTCAGTACGGTGAATGACATCCCCAGCTCAGCAGTTCTCTCTCTTGAAAATCAGCTTCAGTCCTAGGTCTGGGTCACCAGTTCACAAGAAATCCTGGCTGCCCATCAACAGCAATAAATGCAGGAAGGAAATGGCACCTGGGTTCAGCTGGACCTCTCTGCCATCTTTTCACAGTTGATGATGGCAGTGTTGAGATTGTAAGATGAGTGTCTATGCCTTACTTTTTTTTTTTGGCATAGGATCCCATTCACAACCTGTGTGTATGCAAACACACACACACATACACTAACTTCACTATGGAGAAGAATGTGGATCTTATTAAGAATCTTATCATCTAATGTAAAAACCTTCATGACAAGAACAATTAAGCTTTAATAGCTGTGTAGTCCTCGGTGCCTGATCATTTAATGGACTTAAGCATTATACTCAAGTTGCAAAGCATATGCTGATGAGCCCAACAAAGTATTTATCTCTAAGAAATAGTATATTCAGGATAAAGATGTCAGAAACTACACAAATTGCTTAGAGTGAAATCCTGTCCTTTTACTGGTATTAAAGGAAAAAAAGGAATTAGTAAAATAATTATTATGAAACAGTCTCATCCATTCACTAAAGGGTAAGGAAGGAAAGTTTTTGTTAGTCTTTGCTTTGCTTTGTGAGGCATCCAATTAAGCGATATTTTATGAACTTTTTGTATGTGGCCTCAATTTGATATTCCAGCACTGCCCTGACCAGCCTTTGTACTTCTCTATATGCTGTTCAGCCATTTGAAAAACAAAGACACAAACCAAAAAACAAAACCAAAACCAAACAAGCATCAGCAACAACAAAACCCCTATAACTGGTAGGTTCACTTTACTTCTAGCCCAAACAGACATTGTCATCCAGGTTCCCTCATGACCAAAGAATTGGAAGAAACTGCAATGGGTTATCTGCTGAATCTGAAAGAACACAATTTAAGTTACCCACAAAAATCATAGTTTTCAATTTTTTTCTCTTTTTTAAAAAAGTTTTCAACATATTCCACAATGGCAGGAAGGAATTTCCCTTTAGAAATTCACCTTGTTCTGGCCAATCTATTGCAATAATAAGAATTGCTATAAGCTCAGCATTCAGAGTTCTGAGAGCTGTGTCAGGATGGTTCTTACTAAGAACTCACCCTGTTAACTTCAATAAATACTTTCTGCCCTCACTTTCTAGTGTGAAAAATGCCAGAACATCATTATGAATAATAAACCACATTTGACATTTGTTTGGTGCTTTATAATTGTATAGACTCACATATGTGATCTCACTTGATTCCAAAAATGACTTGAGGTGTTTTTTTAAGAAAAATGTCAGTCCCCCATTATCTAAGGATAGGCTGTTCAGAGACATCCTTGACCCAAAGTCAATATGCAAGTGATTTACTAAGGAAGTACTTCCAGGAGAAGCTGGTAAGAGAATGGTGAATTAAGATGGGGGAAGCTAAGCAAGGGTATCATGTCAGGCAACGTCCCAGACTCAGCTGGATCCCACAGAACATCTCTGGCTATAAGTAATGCTGTAAAGTCTGTACTGATTGAGTCAAAGGCTTCTGTGTTCTGGCCTCAGTCAGGCGTCAGCTAACGACTGCCCAGAGCATGTAAACTCTCAGGAACCTGCCTCCATCCTTCCTACGTCCTGGAAAGGATTGTGAGTACTGCACTCTCAGGAAAATGACCCAGAAGTCAGCAATGGTCAGGAATGGTCAAAGAGGCCCAAGGAATCTGGGTGAAGCACCAACAGAATCTCCCCATCTGTGAGTAGAGGGACTTAAAATTCTCCAGGTGTCCCTTATTTGCTAAAAAATCCATGCTGCTGCTCCATTAAAATGCTTCCTCTCACTACGCCCTGTTGTCAACTTGACCAGCTCCTGTGTGTGCACATTCAGCACAAAACTTACCTTTTCTTCAAAGCGTTATCCACCACCATCCCACATAGAAGTTCTTTTTATCTTTTTTCCTCTTCCTGGTACATTGATATTATGGTTCTTATTACATACTATCTTAAATATGTATAATCTTTATTGGTTGGTGCTGTTTATTAAGCTCTGAGTTCATGAAAGGCAAGGCTGGTAGCTTATTCACTTCTGAACCTCAGTACCATTCAGAGTCTGACTGATCCTCAATGCCCAGTTAATACGTAGACTCAGTAAATGGACTTAAATCAACCAAGTGAAATCCAGTGATTTCTCCATTGTAAGCAAGTGGAAAAACTTTATGCCACTTTTTTAAAAAGTGTACTTGAACTCTCCCTTTTTCATTATTTCTCCATAACACTTTTTTTATTGTAATAAGATCACTTACCATGAGATCTACCCTCTTAAAGGATTTAACTCTACAATACAGTAGTGTTAATTATAGACTCAGTATTGTACATCAGATCACTGTAACTCAATCATCATGCATACCTGAAACGTGATGCCCATTGAATAGCAACTCCTCATCCCTGCCCCACACAGTCTTAACAACCTATTCTACTCTCTCCTTCTGTGAACCGAGTATTTTACTTACCTCATGTAAATGGAATCGTGCCATCCTTGTCCTGTGCCTGGCTTACCTTGCTTAGCGTGATGTCCTCTCGAGTCATCCTTGTGGTTGCATATGGCAAGATTTCACTATTTTTTAAGGCTGAATAATATTCCACTGCATGTGCATACTTCATTTTCTTTATCCTGATCACCAGAGAATTTAATAACATTTAGTGGGTGGGGGCCATGTATGACAAATGAAGAAATGTTCCTTATCACCAACATACCCCTTGAGACTTACATATCATAACTTCATTTAACTTCATATCATAACTTCTTATAAACAGAGATCTCCAAGCTGCAAACCAATTAGCATGAATAAGAGTAATGAGCACAGATAAGATACAACATGAACAGCACAGGTGTTAATGTCAGGAACCTGAATAGAGTTCTGGTTTTTCCACTGACTATAGTATGTAACTTGGGTAGAGTCTCTTATCTTCCCTGAATTCATCAAGTATAATGCAGATGACAACACATAGTTAACAAAATGCAGCTGAAGAATAAATAATGTTGTTCATTTAAAAGGCATATGGTAGGCATTTGAAAAGGTACATGCTTTTCTCCCAACCCCACCCCTTTTTCTTTTTTTGGCAGATCAGCCTTAAGTCATTTTTCCATAAGCCTGGGATCTTGTCCACTTTTCTCAGAACAGGAGAATAGCCCCATTCAAAGGTACTTAGTATCTGCCCGAACACAAAATGAATTTAGTCTACATATTTCTGTCCTTTCTGTGAGAAAACTATTATTAGTAATTTATTATTGAGAAAAGTAGAAAGCTTTTAGGTCAAATAAACAAACAGTATGGCAAAAAAAAAGTCATAGCTATAATTTGGGGAGCTAAAAGGCAAGGGAAAAAGTTCAATAGTTGAGTGTCTATGTTACCAAACTGAACTTGAGTTTGCTCCTCGGCAAGCAAGGAACCAGACATGACACCAACAGTGGCTGCCAAGAAAAGTGAAATTTGTTTGCAGTTAATAAGGAGCCCATGGGGAATAATTTCTGAAGCTATTGTTCCCTGACCTGGGGAGCTCTATGTTTATATTCTAGTAACATAATACATATTTATGAAAAATTTACCATAGCATATAGGAGCAGCATCACAGTGATACATGTGCAAGAGCAGGTCATGCCTCTTCATGCTTCCCATGTTCGGGAAACAGCATCCAAACTCCTCCCAGAGGTGGGAGTCTCACTACTTTGATGACCTCTTGGTCTTTCCACTTTCTTCAGGGATTTCAGTAGGTGGCCATCTGTAGGCCCAGACATTTCCTAGAAACTATGCTAGCCTCACAGTTACTGGAAATTTTAGTAACTTCTCCATTTAGTAACTTCTCCAACTGAGTGGGATGACCTACTTAGCTTGGGGGTGACACCTGGAATCTAGCGGTGACAATAGATGAGGCTCATAATGGTGCTCCTAAGTCTTCAGGAAGAATTTCAAGTTATAACCTGTATGTAACATTTAACAAAAGCAAAGAACTGTACAGAAAAAATGTTTAAAGTATTAGTATGATTTTAATGAATGTTTATTATTTAAAGTGCTAACCATCAATAATCTGGAGATTCACCTATGTGAATTAATGCTTCTCTCAATAGAAACAAATCAAATCAAAGCCAGTGTTTTACATACCATTTATTTATTATCATTAAAACAGAAGAAAAGCCAGTAATATTAGGGGACTTGAGAACTGTTTTTATTGTCAATAGTTTTATACCACGATGTGTCTACATGGTGAAGCCTAGTAACATTGAATAACAAAAGTCCAAAGCATTACAGTTTTAAATCCAATTAAACCCAATACAAAGATAAAAGAGATGACTGCAAATCCTGAGGATAAAGATTTACAAATGTAAATAAAAGAATTTGGACCATGACCCCCTCTTCCCCGTAAAAGCAAAGGTAAAATGCAAAGAAAAACCCACAAGATTTGAATCTGTAGTTCAAAAGAGCTGGCGAACTATCAAACTTAGCCAAAAATAATATAGATTAAGGAAATACAGTAAGAAAGTTTCCCTAAATTCAGTAGGTTTGAGTGTAGAACTGTAGACCTAAAATCTCAGTTCTGGCTAGAACTTCAATAAGTGGGTATCAGCCCTCTCCCTGGCACTCTGATTCGTGGCTGAAGTCTTCCACTCAGGCCACTCAGCCTTGCTCTTAGACTCCAGCGGAGACTTACCCCTGGAGGCAAGCCATTCTGTTTTGAATAGTGCTATTAGGAAGTTCCTTCATGTAATCAGCCGAAATAAGCCCCCTTGTGTGACAACTATGTAATAGAAAATAATGAACTTCATTTCATGATAGATGTAAGGTCAGCCTTGCAAAAGATGGTCAGTGGTGGGATGGAATCAGTGATACATTTTTCAAATATTTACTCAAAAGCAAGTTCACATTCAAAAATAATCACTCTGATTTCCCTTTGTTTTTCAGAGTTCAAACAGATTGCAAACATTCACATCAACCCACCCAATGTTGCCTTATTTGATATTAAACTTCTTTTTAAGTTCGAATTCTAAATAGTTGCTCTGAAGATTCTGACTTGGAAGCCCTCTCCAGCCATCACCTCTGATCATGGATGAGACTGAAACAATGAAGCTCAGAATTAAACTGTAATGTGAACTAGGAAGTTAAGTGGGCTATTACACCAGCTAAAAGAGTAACCATTAAATTATCCACAAAATCTATGTGGACACCTACATTTCCACTCATGCAAACATTCAACAAATAAATTCACTCTGTTAGATGCTTTACATATGTTCTTTCATTTAATCCTCTCAACCACCCCATGAAGTAGGTACTAGAGTACTCTCATTTTACAGATAGGGTAATTGAGGTAAAGATAGGTTTAAATATTTACCCAAGGTCACTCACCTAGTAAATAGTGATCTGTGATGCAAGCTTAGAATGGAGGATCTTTACTGCCATGGTATTCTGCTTGGCAGTGAAAAAGACATCAATGAGGAGCCAGGGCCTGACCCTCAATTCTAGTCTGGGCACTGCTATTTACTCCCTGTCTGCCTTGGGCAAAATCACTTGAATTCTCTTTGTGCCTCTCTCCTTTTCCTCCTTTCTCTCTTCCCCTCTGCTTGTGATCCTCTCCCCACTCTCCCTCCTCTTCATTTTCTACTTCATCCTCCTTCCCTTCCTCCTTCTCTCTTTTTTTGTCTAAAATAATAGAATTTCAGTAGATTATATCTTTGGTACAGTTTTAGCTTACATGTCCTGTGAGTCTATGCCATGAATAGTTAAATATGACAAGTCATAGGTATGGAGCAGGCAGTCCTGAGCATATTCTTGGAAATATTTTTTCTCATGGTGAAAACCATGTATTTATACTGAGCTCAAAATCGGTTACTGTTCATATGGAAACAGGAATGTAAAACCGCAAGAACGGTGCCATCTCTGACTTTCACTGAAATGTGATTCAATTACTTTCCAGTATGAGGGTAAAAGAAGTAGGTAAATTGACTGGAAACAATATGCCTAAGTTATTTTGGAAAGTATGTGCTTCAAATTAATCTTAAATAAGTTCTGCTATTGACAGTGTTGCTTTTCAGTTCCCGTTGCAGAGTCCCTTCTTCTCAGTGGCTGTTACTGAATATTTTTGCCTCTTTTGCACAAGAAACAATTGTCCATCAGGCAAAATGAGCACCATCTGATTTGAGCTGTTAAGGAGGGGTTCAGTTTTCCATTTTTCTTCCATATTTAATAACCACCATTATCATTTAATACCTATAGAGATGAGCCTTAAAATAAGCATTCTCCTAGATTTCTCCATGAACTATAATTATATTTCAAAATGGAAAATGTGATTTTTCATTTTGAAATGTAATTGCCTTTGCTAAGATGTGAATAAATGATCAAAATACAGCTGTTTTTAAAAGCTATAAATGTCTGTTCATACTTTTCCATAGCTGCATTTTTCCCATCGAACACATTTTCAGTTACACATCTGCAGTATCCACAATCACCTGTCGTTGACACAGACAGAAATTCATCTGATTTATCTGCAAGTAAAAAAAAGATAAACCCCTTTCATAAAGTTTGTTTGCAGTAAATACTTCTGCTAGCAGGGCATCAAGAAACTGCTTGCACAATTAAAGATATAAAATCAATTTCTAATCATAATTAAAAGCAAAAGCACTAAAAGAATTGTTTGTGGGTGTGGAGTGGGGATGGCTCTAGGGGAGGAATTGTTAGTGTCAAGCACATGCAGGGGACCAAAAAAAGTAAATCCAGATTTTTTAAAACACTGCCTTTAAATTATTATTGAAGTATTTCCAAAGCACTTAATTTTGTACAGTACTGTAGAAAGAATCAATCTGAAGTATGTACAGCTGTTAGAACATGATAGGTGTGAGTAGCTGAGTAAAGATCTGATCACAGAAGCACTAAGAAGACATTTTTGCCTCTTCAAAGTAGTACTTGCATAAAAACATCGATAGAGCTTTTGATTCTGCAGTGCAATAAAAAAGCTATTTTGATATTTATTGAATGAGTAATTGGCAAAATGTCAAAAACTCAGTTTCCTCATTATCAAATGGAGTAAAAATTCAAAACTTATGAGTGTTTTGAAATTCAAATGAACAATAGATGCTTTTAAAATATTTTGTAAATTATAACATGCCACAAGTGTAGAGTAATGGAATTGTTAAGATATTAGATTACACAAAACTTCTAACTCATATTACATTGGGTATGAAGTGATTGATCAAAGTTGCAAGGTAGTCTTAGTAATACCTACATTCAAAGCCAACCTGGTGAACAAACTGAAGATCCATTTTCAGCTCCTACCCCAAGCAGAAAGTAATTATTCCTGGCCAATGGGCTTTTCACCTCCTCCCTTGTCATCTTCTGTTCAATCAGGATGCTGATACTGAGAGCTGGCAAAGACAGGTATGGATTCCTGTTAGATCATTTGGACTAAAATTCTACTTCTTATGCTTAGACACTCATCAGCCATATTTGCTCTCACATCAACCTGTGAGAGGTGGAAGCAAGGTTATTATCCACTATATACTCAGGAGTAAACTGACACTGAGAACATTTGGGAAACATGCCCAAGACCACAGCAGGCAGTGTGAAGTTGTAAAAATCCAGGTACTCTACAAACCTTTACTCAGACACCTTCCAGTCTTCCTGGTCCTGAAATACCTGGAAGCCCTGACTTAGAACTTTATTTCATTGCTATGAAGCTTTGGATGCCATGCAATCAAATTGGAAGGGGTATTGCTGATGGTTATCAGTAGTTTCACCTTCATCTAAATAACGTTTAATTATTTTCTTGTGGTTATTTTGAGAGACAAGAAAAATAATTAGAGATGTGGATTAGAGGAGAAATTTAAATTTACCCAGGTTCTAAATAAAGATATGGTGAAGTAGATGCAAAGGGAATACAAATTCAAACCAAGATATAATAAATAATGTGAATCGCACATCAGATATGTGTTCATATAAATGGAGCTGGGGGTGAAATTCATACATAATATGACTGTATGGGTTGTAAGAAAGGCATGCCCCTAATAAGCAAAGTGAATGGAGTTAATAGATCTGTTGATTGGGACAATCTTGGATAGTTCCATGAAACTGTAAAAGTTGTTTTATGTTCAGAAATGGATCACTATCATTTTGCAATTATTCAGGGACATTAATGATTTGGGTGTTCAAAAAAATATTTCAAATAAAAAATATGTACCAGTAAGAATACAAACATAACAGGTTGGAAAATTGAGACTGGAAAAATCTGAGACATCACTAATAATATTTATATCAATTTTTATCAGGTTAAGAGAAAGAAATGAAAAAGAATGTTAAATGTATCAACACAAGTCAGTAGAATTTATAAACTATGCCACATAAATGGACAAATGACATCCAATATATTATAGATTTTAGAGCTTATTTGGTAGAGCAAAGAGCCTACACAAATTAATGCATATGGCATCTAAAAATTCCCAAATATATTTATATTAATTTGTTTAGATTATAACAAATATTTTAAATATATTTTATTGATTATGCTATTACAGTTGTCCCATTACCACTCCTTCATTCCCCTCAACCATGCACACCCTCTACCACCCACATTCCCCCACTTTAGTTCATGTCCATGTGTTGTAAGTTCTTTAGCTTCTACATTTCCCATACTATTCTTGTCCTCCCCCCTGTCTATTTTCTACCTACCATCTATGCTACTTATTCTCCATATTTTTTCCCCCTCTCTCCTCCTCCCACAACCCTGTTGCTAACCCTCCATATGATTTCCATTTCTGTGGTTCTGTTCCTGTTCTAGTTGTTTGCTTAGTTTCTTTTTGTTTTTGTTTTAGGTGTACTTGTTAATAATTGTGACTTTGCTGTCATTTTACTATACATGTTTTTTTATCTTCTTTTTCTTAGATAAGTCCTTTAACACTTCATAAAATAAGGGTTTGGTGATGATGAACTCCTTTAACTTGACCTTATCTGGGAAGCACTTTATATGCCCTTCCATTCTAAATGAAAGCTTTGCTGGATAGAGCAATCTTGGATGTAGGTCCTTGCCTTTCATGACTTGGAATACTTCTTTCCAGCCCCTTCTTGTCTGCAAGGTCTCTTTGGAGAAATCAGCTGACAGTCTGATGGGAACTCCTTTGTATGTGACTGTCCCCTTATCTCTTGCTGCTTCTAGAATTCTCTCCTTCATTTTGATCTTGGCTAATGTAATTATGATGTGCTTGGTGTGTTCCTCCTTGGGTCCAACTTCTTTGGGACTCTGCAAGCTTCCTGGACTTCCTGGAAGTCTATTTCCTTTGCCAGAATTGGGAAGTTCTCCTTTATTATTTGTTCAAATAAGTTTTCCACTTGTTGCTCTCCCTCTTCCCCTTCTGATACACCTATAATTCAGATGTTGGAACATTTAAAGATGTCCTGGAGGTTCCTAAGCCTCTCCTCATTTTTTTGAATTTGTAGTTCTTCATTCTTTTCTGATTGTATGCTTTTTTCTTCCTTCTGATCCACTCCATTGATGTGAGATCCAGCTTTCATTCCATCACTATTGGTTCCCTGTGCATTTTCCTTCATTTCACTTATTGTAGCCTTCATTTTTTCATCCAATTTGCAACCAAAATCAACCAATTCTGTGAGCATCCTGATCACCAGTGCTTTAAATTGTGCATCTGATAGGTCACTTAAGAGTACTGGTTCTGAGGTTTTCACTTCTGTTTGAGCAATCTTTCTTTTTTTCTTTGGTCTGGCCACATCTGTTACATATGAGGGGCGGAGCCTTAGGTGTTCACCAGGGCAGGGCAGCCCAGTCACTGGGTTGTGAAACAGAGGGGGAGGGGTATGTAAGGGAGGGGTCAGAGAAGGAACAAAGGCACTTGCTCCACCCTCCGTCAGACCTCTGTCCCTTCGACAGCTTCCCCGGAGCAAACTGGGCCCCTCTGGTGCCAATTCCCATGTGGGTGGGCTTGTGCACCCCATGGGACTTTCCAACGACCTCTTCTGTGAGGCTGGGAGTCTCTCCCTGCACCTGAACCCCCACAGGTGTCTTCAATCAGTGCCCCAAGGCTCTAATGCCCTGTGCTAGGATCCTGGGTTGCATGCAGTGCCTTGCTTCACAATCACCGCCTTGCTGAGTCTTCCAGTTGCCACCCCTCTGCTGGTGTCTGCCAGCTGCCACTTGTGCACTCAGAGTCCACCCACTGTGTTCTTGTGCACCCCGAATGCCTTACGCTCCCAGTCCCAATGCTCTCTCTTCTCTGTGCCAGCTTCTGACTCTGCCCCTCCTACCGGTCTGAATGAATGGGTCTATTTTAACTTCTTGGTTGTCCAACTTCCATTCAGATCAACTTTCTGTCAGTTCTGATTGTTATTCTGTTTCTAAATTATTGTTGTCCCTCTCTTGGTTGTGTGAGGAGGCACAGTGTGTCTACCTATGCTTCCATCTTGGCCGGAAGTCAGATTATAACAAATATTAACATTCCAAGTTATAGAAAATTCAATAACAACTCAAAGAGCTAGTATAAGAACTATTGTCTTAATATGCATGCAAAATCCGGAATGATCTGGCCCAAGCCAGATTCATTTGTCCACATATCCACTCCTCATATACTCCATGCTCCTAAAAACAACAGACTATTTTCATGGACATCCTGACCCCTTGTCTATAATGTCCTTTTCCACCTCCATTGAATGTCTAGCAAGCTGATACTTATCCTTTCAGTTTCCCTATTCTTCATCTAAAAAGATTTAGGTGGTGTTTGTTCTGCAAAATGATTTCTGTCGGCCAGCAACAGTAATTCTTAGCACTTTCAATCTTATTCTTAACACATATGCCTGTTTTAATGGAAAATAATGCCTTTTTGACATTAGGTGGTTAAAAAAATCTCATGTGTTTGATATCAGGTCAAAAATAAAGAAAAGATTTAACTAGTGACCATCCCGCATAATGTCTTAGGAGAAAGACTTCAGCAGGTCTGTGTTGCTCCTCCTCCTAATATATGTGGCCATGCATAGACATAGTAATTTTTTTTTCCTCCTGGATCAAGGTCAACTGCATGGTGTTCTTTCTCTTTTTCTGAACCTATAACTTAATTGTTCTTTTGTCCTCTTTATTTCCTGTAATTTGAGATTGGTAAGACAATCTTGGTGAGACTGTGTCATAAATGGTGTTGGGTACTCCATCTTGACTCTTTATTAGATATATAACTTCACATAGACCCACTACTCTTAAAGCTAAATTGAATCACTGTACTGAAGTAGTGACCACCAGAGAGATTCACTAAAAAGGTATTTTAAAATTCCTACATTTATTAGCTCACATTCTTGCATTCAGAAGAGCTTTCCTTCATCATCTAGGGATGAAATATTTCAAATGCATCTTAACAATCAATTGCATGGTGGCTACCAGCTAAGTAGCTATTGTAATGCACTTCTGTGAAAATTTTCTGTTAACCATTTCTCATAATAAAGGAAATCTCAGCATCACAATATTTCAAATTCTAAGAAACACAGCTATGGAGTTAAGGTGGAAAAAACCCTGACCAGCTGTAGAAGAATATCATAGTTTATTTTTTTCAAAGCAACAGAATGTCAAAGTACTTAGAAAAAGTATTGTATATATTAGTTTTAGTGACACTAATGTGAAATCCATCAGATCTTAATAATTGCAATAAGTATAATAGTGAAACCTAATCTCATAGCTGTTAGAATGGCTATATCAAAAGGATAAGACATAGCAAAAGCTGGTGAAGACATGGAGTAAAGGGGACCCTTGTGCACAACTGATGAGGATGTAAATTGGTGCAGCCACTATGGAAAGCAGTATGGAGATTTCTAAAAAATAAAAATAAAAATAAAACAGCACTGCCACATTTTTCAGCAATTCTACTCTGAGGTGTACCCAAGGGAAATGAACTCATTATCTTGAAAAGAAATATGCTCCTCATGTTCATTGCAGAATTTCTTATAATAGACAAGACATGGAAACAACGTAAGTGTTCAGTGATGGATGAATGGATAAAGAAGGTGATATATTACAATAGAATAATATTCAGCCATTAGAACAAAGGAAATCCTGCTATTTGCAACAACATGGATGGAGCTTGATGGCATTATGTTAAGTCCGATAAAAATAAATACTGCAAAAGCTCATTAGTGGGATTTTTAAAAACTCATAGATACAGTAAATAGATTGACAGTTGCCAGAGGCAGGGGATAGGGGGTGGGGGGAATGGGTGAAGGTGATCAAAAATAAGAACTTCTAGTTATAAGAGAAATGTGTTCTGGGGATGTAATGTAGAGCATGGTGACTACAGGTAATGACACTGTATTGTACATTTGAAAGTTGCAAAAAGAACAGATCTTAAAAGTTCACAAGAAAAAAATCTTTGTAGCTATGTGAGATGATGGGTGTAACTAACTTATTGAAGTGATCATTTCATAATATATACAAATATACACATGTATCAAATCATCATGTTGTGCACCTTGGACTAACCCGATGTTATATGTCAGCTATATCTTAATAAAGCCGGGAGAAAAGGAAAAATCTTTATTAGAAAATATGAAACATCAGGCTTTCAGAACTTTAATTTAATGGAAATAGACTGTTGAGAAAAATAGTGTACTCCATTTCTACTTCAACAAAGTTTATTTGTCTTGCTTGAATAAATGATCCTAAAGACAAAATCCATCCACACATGTTCACCTATTCTCCTACTCTCCCCTGACCATCTTCACATATAAATATGCCTATGTCAAAAGTTTATAAAAAGTAATATAACCTAATATATTCTCTTCAGGGGTTTCCTTTCAGTAAGCTACTTTGTCATGCTCTTCTTATATTCCTTTCTGGTAGAAATCCAGAAGTATTTGATTGAGTGGAAAAGCATTGGACATTTCTGGGCTGGAGATCACAAATTGAAATGCCTCCTGTACCACATATGATGGAGGTCTTGTGTATACAGAGAGTTTCCATCTTCACCCTTCATTTGCTGCTGTTTCCCTTGACAACTCCTCCTTCCCAATAAAAATTCACTGATACCACCAGAAAAAAAGAGGTAATATAACCTGAATATGTGGTCAATCTTATTAAGCCCAAAGAGTAAAGTTCTTAATAATTTGTATGAAGATGTTAATGAAATTTTCAAGCATGCACTTGGCAGCAGCATTTTTTCTGTGAATTGTGTGTGGTTCTTGCCCAGCCATCCCTGGGACAGGCAGGCCTGGGGGCACAGGAGCGGTGGTGACGGACACTCAAACACAGCCTCACTGGGAAGAGGCTCCTCCTCATGGGCTGGCATTCTGCCTCTGTCTGAACACTCCCAGGGACTGGGTGCTCACTGACTCATCAGCCAACCCACTTGGTTTATGAAATGATCAACATATAAGGACACACCTTTTATATTGAGTAAAAATTTATCTTTTGGTAGTTTTTGCTGACTTACTCAGGTTTACTCTCTAGAGCAATACAATTCTAATACTTTTTCTACAGAGCAAAGATTCTTTTATTTTAAAAGGAACTCAGGCCCTAGCACAGCCCCATGTCCTCAATGTTAAGCTGTGTATATAAACTTCCTCCCACCATTCAAGTTGGAGCATCATTTCCAAATCTCTGTGGCCCTGATGGTCTCCTCAGGCTGCATTACAGTTGGCCATGGTTCTACCATCAAAGTAATACCAGAACTGTCCCCACGTGACAGGGTACCAGGTGTAGACCAATGGTCATCACTCCTGTGCACTGGGTATGGTTTCTCTAGGATGTGTTGGGCTGTGTTGTATTTTGTCAAATATGATAATAGAAACAGCTAAGCGCTTATTATGACCAAACTCTGAGTTTTGCTAACATTTCCTCCTTTAACTCTTAAAACAGCAGTAGAAAGTAGTGTATTAGGTTTTCATTGCTGTTGTTACAAAGTACCACCATTTTATGCTCTTAAAACAATACTATATTACTATTGTGCAGATCAGAAGTCCCGGATGGCTCCTACCGGGCTGTACTTCTTTCTGGAAGCTCTTGGGGGGAATTTGTTCCCTTGCTCATTCAGGTTGTTGGGAAAATTAAGTTCCTTGCTGTGATAAGACTGAAGTCCCATTTCCCAGCTTCTCTCGGTAGCCTGCAGTCCCTGACAGTGACTTCATTCCTCTACCTGCCAAGCCAGCTGCAGTGGGCCAAGTCCCTCTCATAATTCAAATCTCTTGCCTAGTTTTCCATCCTTGCATCTCTCTTCTGCTTTCCTCTTCCAAATATAAGGGTCCATGTTATTACATTGGAACCATCAAGATAACCCAGCATAATTTTCCTATTTTACAATAAGCTGATTGGTAAACTTAATTCCATCTGCAACCTTAATTCTTGTGGAACTGACACCAAGGAGTGAAGACCATGGAAGACAAAATTCTGCCTGTGGCAAGTAGTAATTTGTTGGGAACCACCCTGCCTGGTTTCAGAAGCTGTAACCCCTGCCAAGGCTAAGGCTGAGGGAGCGACCTTGGACCATAAGCCACCAAGGAGACAAAAGCTTATTTCCCTGGCAGGAGCACTACTTCTGCTCCTTTTACTTCATCCATAACTGGCCCCCAATGCTTGGTCAGTTAGCCAATGATGGGGTAAGATTCCTCAAGGGGGTAATGATCTAAGGCATGATCACGTGAGAGGTTCCCCAAGGAAGGACTTTGGGGGCTACAGCAAAAGGGGGTGATGGACCCCTCACCCCTCGGCTTTGACAAAGCCTGAGTCCTCATTCCATCTGCGAGAAATCTCCTAATCTCTTGGTTGCCTTACTCCCCTTGTTCCACCTAAGCCTGAAACAATGACAGAGGGTGGTGCAGTCCTGTGCTGGAAAGGGAGGGTTCTGAGGTAATCAGGCCTAAGAAAGAATATATAAAATCCTGTGAAACCTGCTTTGTTTACAATGCTCTTAATTAAATGATAAGGGTCCAAACAAGAAGTAAGTTTGTTCCTCAAAGTTTTACAGCTCTTTAGCTATCTGACCCTGACTCAAAATTGGCCCTCAGAGTTCTTTGTTATCTATTAAACAATAGATCAAACGATCCTTACTGCCTGGCAATGATTAATGAGCTTTACCTGAATTCTTGTGTAAACGAACCCAATAAAAGGCCATTGAGGAACAGGCTCTTGGCCCTTCTCCTTTGAAAGATCAGCCACCTTTCCTCCCCAAGCAGATCATGTCTTGGTAGACTTATTCTCATCTGTGGTGGCCAGGCGGGGGGTGGGGGGGGGGAGGTGCCTGTGGGCGGAGCCCCCACAGTAATTTTATTTCCTTTTTTAAAAAAAATTCTCAGCTGAGGATATATTTGTTGAGTTTTTAGAGAGGGGGGAAGAGAGAGAAAGAGACATAGAGATTGAGAGAGAGATCTGTTGACTCCTATGTACCCCACTAAGGATCCATCCTGAAACCTAGGTATGTGCCCTGACCGGGGATCAAATCTGCAACCTTTTGGTGTTTGGCATGATGCTCCAACCAACTGAGCCACCCAACCAGTATGACAAGTAGTTATTAATGTTTCCAAGCCACAACAGGGAGAATTAATGCAGTAAGAGTAGGAGCTAGAAGAAATCTATGAATATCCTTCTTGGACTTGAACTTCTCTAGATCAATGTACCATATAATGAAACTCTAGTTAGAGGGAAAAATTAATGAAATTTTATAGAACAAAAATTTCAAATAATCTTATTTTAACAAGGTAAACCTTGGTTTTCCTTTATTAATACATTTGTCTGATTATGGCAGAGTAGAGGGTGACTCAGCTAGGCACATGAGGAGGCACCTCATAAAACTATATTAGCCACAGAATATGTGATTCTTGTGCAAACCCTCTGTGACAGAACACACACCAGAGTCCTCTTTCATTGCCTGAGCCAACATTTCTGTATCTGTCAGGACCTGCAAATGAGAAAAAGGCTCTTTCCTGACCAGAAAAAGCATAATTCAGTTACAAGGGGACTTAGTAGATACCATTATAATCCCATTTATCTTCTCTTCAAGAGCATGCTCCAATGCCATCCATGCTGGTGGGATAACAGGGTGCACTCCAGTGTGGTGGAGGTAGTGACAAAGGCAACCTGTGTGTGAACCTGGAACGAGTCATGTGTGTGTGTTGCTAGTCTTGGGGCTCAAGTCACAGGTCTTAAGAAATGCATTAGCAATTGGAAATAAATGTATCCTTGTAAACTGCTGATGGGAATGTAAGACTGTGTATCTGTTATGAAAAATAGTATGGAGATTTCTCAAAAAATAAAAATAGAATTTCCATATGACCCAGAAATACCACTTCTGTTTATTTATCCAAGGGAAGTAAAAGAACAATCTCAAAGAGATATTTGCACACCAGTGTTCACTGAAGCACTATTTATAATAACCAAAAAGTAGAAGAAAACTAATGTATATTAATGGCACAAGTAATCTTTTAGCCCTGGCTGGTGTAGCTCAGTGGATTGAGCACAAGCCTGCAAACCAAAAGGTCACTGGTTTGATTCTCAGTCATAGCACACGCCTAGGTTGTGGGCCAGGCTCCCAGTACAGGGTGCGCAAGAAGCAAATACACATTGATGTTTCTTTCCCTTCCTTCCCCTCTGTCTATAAAAAAAATAAATAAACAAAATATTTTTTAAAAAGTAGTTTTACAGTTGTTCATATAGAAAATAATACAATAATTAATGAATAATACAAGAATAACTCTGTTTCACATGCTCACAACTATAAACTTAATTTCACCCTATTCTGTATATATGCATATATATATGTATGCATATATATGTGTATACACACACACACACACACACACACACACACATCTATATATAAACAGTTGAATAGTATTTAGCCTTTTAAGAGAGGGAAAATTCAGATATATCCAACAATGAATCTTGAGGACATTATTCTTAACCCAATCACAAAAAGATAAACACTATACTTTTTCATTTGTATAAGGTGTTTAAGGCAGTCAAACTTGTAAAAATAGAAAGTAGAATGGTGGTCTCCAGAGACTAGAGGATGATAAAAATGGGGATTTGTTGTCAAATTAAACAACAATTGAACAGCCTTAGCACATGTGTGAAAAACTCTTTCCCTCCATCACTGCCAAATAAAATAAATTTCCTGGGAAATGAATGAGCCATTAACCAGGCTAAAGGGAATTGAGGGAAGGAGAGTCTTTAAATGAAAGAAAGATGGAGAGGGGAGGCAGAAAATGAGAGGAAGAGTGAGAGTGAGAGAAAAGGAAAGTTTGTATGAGTTATGTACTACTATGCACACAGTTATGTATTCTCTATGTACTATATTATAGTAGACCAGGGTTTTTTCCCATGTTGGAGCAGATATTTGTCCAGAATCATCAGAGATCTAAGCAAGCACAAGGATATTTGCCTGCTTTTAGGTTAGTTAAACATGCCAAAGGGGGCAATGCCTTGAACACCCTAGTGATTGAAATTGTTCTTTATTCATGTGTTTGTTCTGATTCCCCACCAGAGAGTGAACACTATGTGAGTGCAAGAACTCTGTGTTGCTCACTGGTACATTCCCAGTTCCTAGGACAGTGTCTGCTGGGTTACAGGTGCTTGGCAATATATATTGAATCAACAAAGAGTAAGGCAATAGCGACACATCAGGGCAGGTCCTAATTTACACAAACAAAAAGTTCATCCTGAGTCATCAATAAATCTTTGAAGCAAAAATCCTTATTTCTATCAATCATTTAGTCAATTAGTCAATATTTTTATTAGCCAAAGTTCACTGGTACCACCCTTGAATTCTGATGCTACCTGGTGTCTGGAAAATATAAAACACAGACTTTTATTTCCTCTGTATTCTCTAACATTTCATGGAGAGGCTTGGGGTGGGGGAAACAATGTCCATGGGTCTTTACTCTGCAATGCACTCTTCTCTCTAAGTCTGCATAAGGGTCATACTATCCTTTCCAAAACATTAGCCATCCTGCCCTTTGAATCAGAACCCCGACTACTGGGTCACAGCCAGTTTCCATGCGGTAGACATTCATTTTATTCTGTGCTAATAATGGAGACATTCAACACAGTTCCCAATTCACAATATTTAAATTAATCTGTTAGGTCACCTTTAAAACTAAATATTTCTAATATATCTTCTTATACTTCTTTCCCTAATAAAATATGGTAAAATAAAGATAGAAGGTTAAAAAGCAATAAAAATTACAAAAGCAAAAAGAAGAGTCAGTATTTTCTAAAACACTGCAATGTTAAATAATTTATTATAAAGTGTAGCATCCAGCAAACGCAAGAACAAATATCGGAGACTTTCAGGGTATCAAAGATGTTACTTTATTGGCCAAGTTTAACCTGCACAGGGGCGAACTCTCAAAGTGTCCAGTGACACAGTGCCCACAAGGAGCTGCAAACGAGAGCTGCGCTGAGCGCTTACAACTACGTCCTTATATAGGGGCGGGCAAGCAAGCGTTATACAGAAGCAGACGTGGCAGTTAGCAATTTGCTTGCAAAGACTGCGCGCGGGAATTTCAAACCAAGCATTCTTGCATAAGGCGGGAAGGCAGGATGTTTGTTCATTAACCTAGTAATCTCCTGGCTCTAGCTAGCTAGGTTCCTATTTTCTCATTAAAAACTACAAAGCATTGCTTATCTAGCCTACCCAAGGGAGAGCATTTGCTCGACACAGGATGTTTGTTTAGCTGCACTATGTCTCCCTTATCATTTCCTTTTAGCTACAATGTGGTTCTTGTTTACTAAGGTGAAATTTAGTTCTTAATTGCCTTATTCCCAACATAAAGCAATGCTGATATTTGAAAAATAGGTAAAATTTAGTAATTTAGTTTGCTGTATTATATCTAAGATCTCTTGAGTTATATAAATTTCAAATATCAGACACATTAGACAGATTCCTCCAAAGCAGGAGAAAAATATTCATTTAACCTAGGAGCAAAACATTCATTCATTAATGTTTTGCTCCAAAGCAGGAGCAAAACATTCAAAGCAGGAGCACTGTGATTACACATTTTTTAAAATTCTGAGCAAATATAAACGCTGCATATTATTCTTTCAGTTTGACTCAAATTTATGACCAACTCAATAGTCTATTATACTCTCAGCATCTTTGCACACAGGACTATTATGTATAATCTGCAGACACAGTAAGGAGAGTAAGAATGATAAGTGCAGAAGGAGGAATATCTATGGCTTCTTCAGTCTTGTATCATTAAGAAAACACAATTACTATTTTTTTCTAAGTAAATAATTCTTAATCTTTATTATATAGCTAAAAACCTAGAAGAAAAATAGGAGACGAGCAAATATGTTTTCCCTTCTTTTTACACTTCCATTATTCTCTTCCACAGTGGACCTCTTGGAACTCTGACTGGTCTCTGGAAACACTGGTCATGGCCTCTGTTTTCCAATAGCTTGCTCTTCCTACTCTGTAAGAACTAACCTAAGAACCCTTGCCACTCTCTCTAGAGAATGTACTCAAATTACCCCAGCTCACACAATGAGGATATGAGCCTTCAGTCTCCTTAGTTCGCAGGGCCATTTTCATCATGGTTCTACTGCTGTCTCTTAAAAAATCTTTTCTCCACTTACACTGTGCTTTCTTTATTTTCTTCAGTGGCATCTTTTGATCTCTAGGACATTCTGCTGACTTTCCTACTGACTTTAGCACCTGATTCATTTTCTTCTTTGCCACTGTTTTCCTTTCCATCATTCTTGAAAAGTCAACCTGGACCTAAATGATTCTTCTATCAAATGAATACTTTGATAGTAATACAACCTCTGGAATGCCAAGTACTTTTACTGCACTCTAACTATCCATTAACACTGAGACATCTGTGACTTCAGGATCACTTAAACAATTGGAACCATACCTGCCTACTCACCTCTTCTACTTTATGAACTTGATTTTATATTCACACATTTATATCAAATGTCTTGATGTCTCCTTTCAAATAAGCCATCAGCTCTCTTCTGGCATCTCTGCCTCACTTCCCAACCTAGACCTCCACGTTGTTTTTACCGGGGCTTTAGACTACCTCTTTCTTTGTTCTTCTACAAGGTGTATCTTAGTCATCCCCTATTCTAAACAAATACCCTTTGCCTTTTCATTCTGCACCGCTGAGCATAGCTGGTAAATGGTAAATGTATGTTGATCTGTTTCATATAAATTCACATTCTCCAACTTGAGGTGTATGAAGCATTCTACCTAGCCCCTGAAACTCAGCCATAATTGCCTTGTCACCCTTTCTTTCTAGCGTCATTCATGTGTTAATCACTTTCAAACTGTTGACTGGCTTGTGTACTGGTTAATACTTACCTCACCTAAGAGCTTGCCTCGTATTAGGGTCAGTTTCATAGGAAAAAGTCCCACCCCTCCTCACAGAGATGGGTGGGCAGTTACCAGCAAGTACCAATACTTTCTGTTCCACATTTACCAAAGGACACCATAATTCCTTGAAAGGAAACAACTGAGGAAAGACCCTAACTGGGGTCTAACTGGGGTTTCCAACCCCAGTTTAACAACTGAGTTCAGACCCTAGACCATTACAATGGCATTCGAACTGTCCTCAGCACCTCGGACTTCTCCATTCTCCAGGCTGTCCCACACACTGCCAAGAAGATAAACTTCTTAAAGAATACTTTCAGCAGGTCTGTTTTTGCTTGGGAGGTTTTGTGATTCCCTGTTGTCAATGAGTCTTGAATTAAAGGCATTTTCTGGGTTTGTCTTTGTAAGCCCTGCAGGGTTCTGCACAGGTACCTATAGGGCATGAGCACTAAGCATAGGTTAACTTATTATAGGGGTGAATGAATTCCTGTGTTTTATTTTGAAGTTTGGTAGTTTATTAAATGGACCGAATTTTTGTCCCAGTTACTACATTTTCAGTTCAGATGATGAAGCATTTGCTGAGAATGACTCTACTTGAGTTATTATTAAGGGAATGGGGCCACTGTTTGTTACCATGTGCCAAATGGTTTACTATATACTTTATGTGCATTAACATTCACTCCCAAAACAATCCTCATATTTGGATAGTATTCCTATTTTAGAAGCCCAAATGTGCTATCCATTGCACCATAGAGCCATATTATTCCTACTTTAAACTTCAGGAAGCTTTCGGTGTGGCTAAAAATCTTACAGAAGGTAATATATACGTGTGGAGCCAGAGTCTACATTTAGAGATGTCTGACACCAAGCTATTCTAACTACTATATTTCTATCACCCAATTGTGGAAATCCCCATGTGTCTATAAAGGGAAAATATCACACACACACACACACACACACACACTTTTGAAATGTCCCTGGTCTTAGAATTGATACATATATTCTTGTGCCAAGAAAAGAAAATGTAATCAAGAGCAGAGGGTAGAGTTTCTAACGTTCCCCACTTTATGGTGTCCTCAAGACCAAATGGTCTCTCTTGATAGCTTGCTAATTTCTTCCTATGGAAGTGGAGTTAAGGGAAAAGGGAAGAAACAAAAGGCTTCAGTTGCACTTTCTCATACTCTGCAGCGTGACAGCATAAGCAACCCCATCACAAACTCTCGGCACAATCGAGGCCATGTAG
This sequence comes from Phyllostomus hastatus, assembly GCF_019186645.2. NCBI lineage: Eukaryota > Metazoa > Chordata > Mammalia > Chiroptera > Phyllostomidae > Phyllostomus > Phyllostomus hastatus. Next base: position 3,718,773 of record NW_025334017.1, on the reverse strand, counting down.
AGAGGGCCATTTCATCTGCATGTTAGTGTGCTTTGTGCAATTTTGGATACACACCACATCAGCTGACTACAACTGAGAGCTCCTTCTCTTCTTCATCTGCTTCAAATTTGCCAGATAAGACATGCAGAGGCATCCCCCGTCATCCTGAAAGATGTGTTGTCAACACTCCTTATCCTGAAGAATACAAAGGCTATTAAATACCAGGTTGCTATTATAGAAATATGGAACAGCTCCTTTTCTGTTTATCTGCCTGAGGACTGCACTCTCAGAGAAGATAAAGGCCAACCCAAGAAGTGATGACTGATTCAGAAAGATAAATATTCCTTGAGGGGACCACCTGGATGAACATGGGAATGAGCTGGAGGAGCACATGCAAATATTTTCTTTTCACCTCAGAATTGAAATTTAGAGTGTAAATAAATTTGGTCTAGCCACTGACTTTTAACACACAACACAGAAATTTAGTGCCCATAAATATATAGTTACATAAAATTTTACTACATCTTCTACAACCACCTTTATTTACGTAACAGTGATTTAAAAGTTAGAAATAGTAACTAGATTTGTTATCACTTACATGTTTATTCTGAAATAACACTTTCTCGAAACATCATATACTGAGAAAGAAAAATCTCTCTCTGGGAGAGAGAAATTCCCCCTTTGAAAGTGTATTACTAACAATTCACAATCTTTAAATGGGCACATTTTTTAAAAACATAAAATCTTTCTTTCTTGACAATAGTTGAGTTTGATCACCCTTGAATTTTTTAATGATTGTAATGCCAGGGAGATGAATCATAAGTTAAATTAACAGATTGATTTAAATGTATTCATAATCTGCTAAACATTTTTATTATATTTTCTCCTGAATTCTTCTTGTATCTTTCAAAAATTGAAAATATAAGCAATACTATGTGTCAAAGGATTTCATTGCCCATCTCAAATAGTTATATTACCATTTGGCTAATGGTGTTAAAAAACAACATCTGTTTAAATGAACATTATGCCCAAAATAACTTAGTATATGTACACACTACAAGTAATAAGAAAATCTGAGCATTCACTACCTGTAAAGAGTGCTTTAATTTGGTTTAACTTCAGATAACCATTTACATGTGTCTAAAACAAGTAATAATGTATTTAATAATGTAATTTTTAGTGATTTGCATTATCAATCTTTTAAAATACTAATCAAATGATTGATTTTCAGTGATGACATCTTACTTTAAATCATTTTTTTTATTTTTATTTTAATTGTTCAAGTACAGTTTTCTGCCTTTTACTCCCATCCCAGCCCTCCCCACCTCCCTCCTGCTTCCATTCTCCCTTGTGTCCCCCATACTTATTCCTGCAAACCCTTCCCCTTTTCCCCTGAAATTCCCTCCCTTCTACCCTCTGGTCACTGTCAGCCCGCTCTCTATTTCAGTGTCTTTGGTTATATTTTGCTTGTCCATTTGTTCTGTTAATTAGGTTCCTGTTAAAGGTAAGATCATACGGTATTTGTCTTTCACAGCCTGGCGTATTTCACTTAGCATAATGCTCTCCAGTTCTATCCATGCTGAGCAAAGGGTAGGAGCTCCTTCTTTCTTTTAAATCTCACCTCCAGAAATAACTCATTTATGGCAGCTGTTTGCAAATCATATTCCCCCCCCCCTCATTCTGATGCCCATTCTCTACATTTTTAATAGGTGTCTTTTGTCCTTTGAAAGGAAAAAGATTATAATGATTGAAGGGTTTGCACCCATTAAGAACACTGCCGGGACGGGAGTTATGGAACAGTGCAGCCACTACCACCATGATGGTGAGCTTCTCAACAAGCACAAGAGTGAGATGACCCCAAGGGGGCAGCAGAAGTGGCGGAGGAGTTACCACGGGCCCACTCTCCATGGAACAACACCCAGGTAGTGCTCACCAACTGTCCTAACAAGAAGTCCTGGGTCATGTGAAGGTCTTTAACAGGCACTGCAACTTGGTGCTAGAGAGTGAGGGAGATGTGGACAGAGGTCCCCAAAAAGCAGCAAGGGCAAGAAGTCCCAGCCAGTCAACAAGGATACTAATTGCCAAGATGTTCCTGCGTGAGATTGAGCCTCTGAGGTGCTGCAAGTCCTGCTCTTCCCTGACAGGTAAGGGCTTCCTCCCCGCTGTCAGAACTTGCTTCCCTGTCAAAGACCTGAGCCCTGAAATAGCAGTAGTAAAGTCCTATGCTTTTTTCTAGATAATAATAATTAATAATAATAAAGAATATTGATATACCCTTATGCTCCTCCTAGCAGATTTGTATCAAAAGACATTGGTATTTCCTCCCAAATCTATCTGTACCAGTTATATTTGCTATAATAATTATGTAAATTAATAAAATATCACATTGGCCTTGAATTGTGAGGGTAAAAGAATGTTATTTTTAATGACACTATATTGAATGCATTGAAAAGAATGCATAAAGGCAAACACTAAAAAATGCTTAGTTTGGCATGGGAAAGACTATTTCAAAGTTTGGACCAAAAAAATCATAATAAAAAGCATTTTCTTTTAAATTCAACTTGTTTACAAAAATACATAAATGGTTATTCATCTTTAAAAAATTGAAACTGAAATTCATGAATTTTTATTGTGTAGTGGAGAAACATAAGCCTCCACGAAAAAGACACTGAGGAATGAAAACCCACAAGGCCATACTGTAGTAATGGCCTTGGCCATACATTCAAGGTTTATAAATAAATGTCCTTTCTATGTATAAAAACAAAATAAAATGTGTAAGCTATATGTGTGTATTTATTTTAGCTCTCTTTCTCATCCTACTTTTTCTCTTAATTAATCAAATATTCGCCCTTATTATACATTTCTACTGCAGCATAAACATCTGAAAGCTTGTTTTCTCCATGAAGGAAAGGGCAACGTTGGCACCAGAGAGCAGTGAGGGAGGGCTAGAGGTTTGGAGAAAGTAGGAGGGAGCTGCATATTTACACATCCAGGATGGCAGGAGTGAGACAGCAGTTGAGGCTGATGAATATTAACTTACAGTAATACCAGCCTGACTGGGGGATTTTTCTCCAGAAACCCTCTGCTGCTTGGAGACAGGCAATAGGAAAGTGGGTGACTGAGTTCATTCAAGGTTAAGACTTCACCAGGTGGGAGGGATGAAAGCAACAGAAGGCAACAGAGGTAACAATGTCTGTAAGAAGGTGATTATAATAATGAATCATAGAATGTACACTAGACAAAGAAGAACGATAACAATAGGAGAGCCAGTGAACAGCAACGGTGTGGGATAAATGGATAAGAATTTGCAATGAGATTGAAGAATTGATGCCACCGAAGTACTTGAGCATGTGAGCGGAAATGATACAAAGCTATGAGTGGGAGGTTTCAGTTTCAGATTTCAGAGGTGGTGTAGTTCTTAGTGATGATATAGTACAAGAGATGACAATGGATGGGCATAATGCAGTTGTCAAAATGTCACTGGAAAGAGGTGAACTAGGAACAAAGAAGGTAAAATGTGAAGGCATCTTCATGGCTGTTAAAGGTGTGTAACATGACAGCAAAAGTTTGGGCTGGAAAAAGAAAGCTGCTATCTAGGGACTAAGGTATTTAATGAATAATGAATCATGTGAAGGGAGTGTTTATTGTTATGAGAGAGAAAGATTGCACAAGAGAATGATATGAGCATCAAAGAAGCAGCACTACTCTTATTATTTTATTTTACTTTATTTTGTTTTATGTCATTGTTTTCAAAATAAAAGGAGACCTAATTTAGACGAAGTGACATGGGGTATGTGGGAAGGGCTGGCAACATGTAAGGCAACTGGGAAGCCAGAAAAGAAAATCAGTTTTTTTTTTTTAGAGTGTCTCAAGGGAAATATTATCAAAAAAGAAAAAATAAAAAAAAAGCTGGTCTGCAGGCAAATAGGTTATAGGAAGTTTCCCAGAAGATGAAGATGTTGAAACTGTTAAAGGTAGAGAGATATCTACTGATTCAAGAGTGAGAGCTACTGCCCTAGCAGGATGGCTCAGTTGGTTGAAGTGTTGTCCCAAACATCAAAAGTTTGAGGGTTTGATGACCGGTCAGGCACACACTTAGGTTGCAGGTTTGATCCCCATTCGGGGAGCACACGATAGGCAACCAACTGATGTTTTTCTTTTACCTCCTTGTTTCTTTTTTTTTTTTTACTCTCTCTCTCCCCTTCACTCCTTTACTTTCTCTCTAAAAGCAAAGAAAAGCCCTGACTGCTGTGGCTCAGTTGATTGGGCATGTCTTGCAAAGTAAAATATCGCTGGTTCAATTCCCAGTCAAGGCGCATGCATGGATGGTGAATTCAGTCCCTAGTCTGGGGTGCATGTGAGAAGCAACCAATTGATTTTTCTCTTTCACATTGATGCTTCTCTCCCTCTCTTTTTCTCTGCCTTCCCCGCTCTCTAAAAAATAAATAAACAAAATCTTTAAAATAATAAAATCAATAAACTTATCTTCAGGTGAGGATTAAAGAAAACAAAAGAGTAAGAGTTACTTTTTCGAAACCAGAATGCTAATAAGTGCTCTGCCAGAACTCAAACCCAAGTGTCTAAGCATGTCTGACTCCTAGGCTGGGCCATGCTCTTTATCAGAGAGAGAAAATTCACCCAAATTAGCAAACTGGATGTTGGAGGTGGGAAAATACATTTTCAAAAATTCTTTCATTCATCTCTTTTATTCTTGACAATTTCAAAGACATTAGGATGGTTACAGTGGTATTATATTGAAAAATGTAACAGAAGAAAAGAGGAGAGTTAGGTAGCTCCAGAAAACACAGATTTTCAAAGCTCCACTTAGCCTCAGAAACTGGATGTGAACTGAACAACTCAGGTGAGTCTTTTGGAGCTGGCAGAGATATTACATCAATTAAACAGTGATGCTACTTTAGAGCTTATGAAACACTTTTTATGAACTGCTGTTGCTGTATAATGCTTCTCACAAGACCCTATAAGAATGAAAATGACAAAGGGAAAATCAAATTCTCATCAAGAGAGTTTGCAGAAAGGGTGTGCAAAATATCTTGAAGGCATGTGTGCTCTGCTTAATGCATATCATTTAGTATTTATTGTCTTAAATATTGCATATAATTATGAAACATCTTTCTGCATTAGAATCTTCTATTCCTAAACACCATTAAACAAAATGATATCTAATATTCTGACTGGATTCATATATCTTAATTGTGAAGACTAATAGAGTACAAGATCAAGGAAAATAAAAACTGGACATCAGCTATATTTATTTAACTGTCTAAAATCTGGACCATAAAAACAACATAAAACTGTGAGGAATCAGTCTTGCAACTAGTGTAGCTCCATCATTCCAGACTGGAAAATTCCTGTGATATGAAATGGTTAGACAGTTTCCAACAGCCAAGGGCCACTGCAGCTCTTCTTTCCTCCAGTCTCTTGAGGGGACAAAAATGCAGTGATGAATCTCTGTTGGCAAGTAGAAATCCAGTGATTCACATTGTCTTTATTCTCTTAAGGTAACATCCAAGGAAAGTATTTTTCCCAGCTTTCTAGATTTTGTGGCCACCACTGTTTAATCTGCTTAGTACCTTCATGCCTTTTTCTTGAAATTCCACTGTTCCCTTGCACCTAACCATCCAATGTGTGAAATGGAAAAGGCCACTTTTCAAGGTGACTTTGGCCACTCTTGATTGGCCCAGGGATGGAGACCTGACTCAAGTTAAACCAATCAGAGTCTTCTAGGGATTTCGGACCAGTTTGGATATGTAAAGCTCAGGTGCTCTCACTACCATGTTTATTGCCCTGGGAGATCAAAGAAGTGAAGGAAGGTGATCCCCAGGACAAAGAAGGAGAATAAAGCATATTTAGATGTGTTTTCAATGCTGCTGCTGCTTCTGGGAAAAGCAGAGCTGAAGCTATAAAGCAAGTCCTCATGTCATCCTGTGCCAGCTGTTCCTAATTTTCCTGTTTCCAGATTCAGTGTATCTTTACCTGATATTGCTGTCTAGATTTCATTGAAGTACTACACCTTGGGATTTTGCTCTCAAAGCAAACAAAATACTAGGTATTCAAGGCATTTTTGCATCTTTAACTTCTCCGAGACATGCCTAGAAATAAATATGTTGTAAAGCAGAAAGCATTAAAGGAATGCCCATTTTCTGTATGAACAAGCACTCTAAAAGTAGCAGTCTCAACCATGCCCTGTGAGTAACAGCAAGAGTTCACATTCATTGTGAGGTAATGTCATTCTGCGCACTGAGTTGTTTTGATGACAGTCATAACTTCATTCAGTCTTCATACTTTTAAGGAAACTGAGGCTCATAGAGGTCAACTGAGATGGACAGAGGTTCCTCATGCAGGTCTATCTTTAAGGAAGGAGTTGCCCCAACTGTTGGGAGTGCTATTGGCAGGTGGTCTTCAGCTGTGGGCCCCTATAGGGCTAGCTCAATGGCAAAAAGCTGTGTCCCCTAAGGTCACAACCCTCCCAGTTTGTAGCTACCATCCTGTGACTGAGAGAAGGGTATCGAGGCCCAGCATTGATCTGTGAGGACATTCCAACTCCAGAGATTCTGAGCGGGGTGGCTGAGGCTGTCAGGGGTACCTTGCTGCTCTATTTCTCCTCTGTCTATCCTGCTTCCTTCCCTTCCCCTCCACAGTTGTTCATTCCATGATGCTCCCTACAGACATCTAAACACTCCCATCTGTCTCACAGGCTGCTTTCTGGAACAGTCAACCTGTGGTGACTGAATTGTCAAAGTTCCTCCAACCTGCAAAGGCGAAGCTGGGATTTATATTAGTCTTTGTGACCCAAGTATCTACATTCCCCTCTGTGCTGGCCACGGTGTATATAATTCACCTTTGCAAAAGTGATTGACATACCAGAGTCATAGCTACTTTGTTCACAATGCTTGCTTTGTTAGCACAAATGCAGTCTTTTCCCCAATTTTGCCCCCAAAAGGACTTTTTGAAATTAAAAAAAAAAAAACACCTGTTCATTCCTTACTAAAAATACATTGGTAAATATTTAAAATAAAATCCAAACTTAAAATGTGAAAGGTTTGTTTAGTAATATTTCTCATTGATTGAAAAAGTAGTTGATCTGTGAAAAGAAATGATATTCCACATTTTTATTATTGCTGAAAAATATATCTATGTGTGATATAACACATAATACATTTTAATATCAATTCCAAATAAAATTTGTTAGAGTAGTTCTCATAAACTATTGTTTTATTAACACTTTAAAAAAAATCAGACCCTAAAACCAATGGGAAAAAAGCAGAAAAACAGGTGAAAATGTCCAAATTTTTCACTTGTGACCTTGATTCATTTACTATTAATGAGGAATTCATATTCAACTTTTTGAAGTAACTAAATGCACAAACCACCCACCTATCCCATGTTCAACCCTTAAAGGTTAGTTAGAGATGCCTTTCTCTATATACAAAGATTACAGAAAGCCCTTCCCCAAAATTTGGTCCATTGGAAAATAAAAGAAAATAAATTAATTTCACATACTCTTCTGGGTTTATCCCAAGAAAGTGATGGACACTAAGAAGTTAATGGGGAGGCAGTCTTTAGTGAATCCCATTTCTTATTTCCCAATAGACCTGGAGGGACTGAGAGCTGGTGGAGGAACAAAGGTGAACCAACACTGCCCTGGGTCGCGGAGCCCTCCCCAACTCCACCCTGGAGAGGCCAGCTGCAAAGATTTTATCCCAATTAAGAAAACGTTTTTCTCCTTTAATGTGGATTAGACCACACTGCCCCTGAAAAGTACGGATGTCCTTAGATGTCTCTGTGTTGTTTGATTTGATACTTACCTCCTGGTAACCCTGAAGGACAAAGAGGTACATCTTCTTCAAAGAAGCCTGAACTGCTGTGCAAACATCTAACTTGGAGCCTTGTTAGGCACCCTGCCTAACTCTCAGGCACCCTGCCCACTCACCACCCAGAACCACCGTGACCACTGGGTGGTATGTAGGCAGAGTGACGTGGACATTGGGAAATCGACACTTGGGTCATGACCCATCTGACCCTGCTGCAGGGTGGAAGAAGAAGGGGAGATGGAGCCTCTGCAAGAAAACACAGGGTTTCCCTGAATGGAGTCAAGTGTCGAGTTCTTGACCAAGAAATTTGCTGAAAAAAGAACAGATGGGACAGCAAGACCATTCCAGGGAGTGTTTCACTTTCTTATGGTGTTTATTTTTTCAACTATGAAACCATCTATATGAATATGTATAGTTTATAAAAAGAATAAAATCTTTCTAAACTGTAAATCCCTTTACTTAGTTCCCCTTCTGCAGTACAATGTAGCTTCGAGTGGCAACAATTCGGAGGGTCCAGTGAGAACAGAGGCATGGGTTGCCCCGCACTTGCAGTTGCCACCCATCTCACACCAGCCCTGTCCTCTCCTTTCTCAAGGTGGCTAATAACCAGGAGCTTCAGGGGAGAGTTCCTGGTGGACAAGCAAGGAGAGGGGGAGAGGAGAAGTAGCCAGGAAACATCCAGAAAGCAAGTACAGCACACTACTTCTTCAGAGCTGCCTCTGGGGAGGGCTGACTGTTCCACCCCTGGGCCCACATGTCCCATGTTGAATACCTGTTTCCTCTTCGCCAGTGACTGGACACTGTGTTTTGTGACCAGTTTGTGTATTTCAATTTTTAAATTAATTTGCTGACATTTGAAAATTGGGCATTTTCAATGAAAATTTAGACTTCTAGCTTGTTAAATCTAGCATCACCAAGCCCACATTCTAGAATGACAACACCCAGCCAGAAATGAGTCACTGCCACTGCCTTCTGAGGGGAGATCATGTTGTCCTACCTGGCAGTTCTGCTCACACTCAGGTGGGCCTGGCCCATCTGGCCTTCATGAGCTCCCCCATCCAGGTGAAGTGGGACTGTTACACTGCACCAATCACCTGAAGAAGTGTGTAGACTATGCAAACCATTTTACTTTTACAGTTTGCTTATTCGCTGCTATGATCTAAGGAAAAGAACTTTGCAAAATAACTAAATAGAAATGACATCTGGCTTCCAACTAGGACCATAGATTTCAAACACTCGAAAAAAAGAAAAGGAAGGAAGGAAGGAAGGAAGGAAGGAAGGAAGGAAGGAAGGAAGGAAGGAAGGAAGGAAGGAAGGAAAGAAAGAAAGAAAGAAAGAAAGAAAGAAAGAAAGAAAGAAAGAAAGAAAGAAAGAAAGAAAGAAAGAAAGAAAGAATTTTTTCCAGTATAGACTATTACAACTGTAAGTGGAATAAGAGAAGTTGGTGAAGCCATTTCCAACCTGACACTTTGAGACAGTATCAGAGTCCAAGGACTTTGAGGTGAATATCTTGGAGCATCATTACTCAAGTCAGAAATGTCCCTCCTTATATATATGGGGAGAGAAAATAATTTCGTGGGGGCATTATTCTGCTACATAATTCTTTTCTGGTTGGGGCATATCAGCAAGTTAAGTTACACAAGCCAGAGCAGACCCATTTCATCTTACCAATGTTTTTTCTCAGTACTTTTGACTGTAAATGGTCAAATTGAAATACAATTGTATTGCACATGCCCCCACTAACTGCATACTTTAAAATACCCACACTCAAAGCTAATATATATATATATATATATTATGCTGCTGCTGTGTCTATAAACAGATTTGGGGAAAGTATCTTTTGTATTTCCTGAGCATTTTTTTTCAAACACCTTCAAAGGGGAATCTCTTCTCTCTCTGGTTTATTTGATTAATATATGAATATATGAAATTCATTGTCTTTGAGTTATGTTGACCTTCCCAAGAAATTATCTAGAATTATTCCCTAAATGTGTCCCCAGTTTTGGCCCTCCCAGCAGTCAGTAACACAGAAAGTAGGTTTTTAGAGATTAACTTGCCCTAAATGAGTCATCTGTATTTGTGAAATTCTGTACAACAAAACTGAGCACAAATATGCTGACCTCATTTAATTCCCAGACTCTTCAGCACTTTAACTATTTCACTTTCAGAATCTAGAAGCTCAGAAAACAAATTCAGATAAAGGAAGCTGGTGGAGGACAAAACTCTAGACTAATGGGATAACCTTACTCCATTTTTCAATAAGGGTCTGCATATGAATTCTGCTGGCATAAAACATAACCAGAAGCCAAGAGAGACAGGCCAAGCTCTAAAAGAAGTGACTTGCGGCATGCTGAAGAGAAACTGGGCAAAACTGTCTGCCTACATTGTCATCCTTTATCTCCCCCTCCCTCCAGTGGGAGCATCCTATCCTTGGCCTCACCTTCTACTTTTTTGGAAGAAGCAATGGGTATGGAGTCAAAATATCTCAGTTTTAATCCAGATCTGCCAACTTTATTCCAACAGATTAGTTAATTTTCCTGGTGTCCAGTTTTGTTCTTTGTTCAATGAGGATACAAATAATAATCCTGCAAGAGCACTGTGAAAATTCATTTATTCATTGAAATATATCTATTAAGCTCTTACTAAGTGTCAGGTATTGTTCTATGGGCTGGAAATACATCAATGGAAAAAATCAAACTTTCTGTGCTTATGTTACTTATATTTTAGGAAAGAGACCATAAGTAATATAATGTAATTTTGTAATATACTAAATAAACGCAAGGTAGAGATAACATATTTTTTAAAAAAGAGGAAAATGGATAGACAATGACAGGGGTAGCAGGGGTGGTGCTCTTTAGAGAAGGTGATCATGAGTTCTCTTGTAAGGAAGAGGTGGCACTGTAGCAAAGATCTGAGTGAGTCAGCAAATGAGTGAACCACAAAGAGAACCAGCAAGTGGAACAGGAGTTACAGAGTAGCTACCATATTAGCTGACTAATGACAGGAATTCAAAACCAAAATGGTATCATTGATTGCACTAAAAATGTTAAGTGACCCTGAGATTTGCCAGTTTGGGTGTCCTGCTCCAGAGCTTTGCCTCAGCAGGGATCCTCACTCCCTTCCTCTCCCCTCCCCTCCCTCCCTCCCTAAGGAAAGTGAAGAAACCAAAAAAAACATTAAGGCCATCTTACAGTGTGCCTTGGGATGGCCATGAGGGTTGTGAAAAACCTTTAAGACTTACTGACATACCAATAAAACTTTTATTTTTTAATATTTTATAATATAAAATAATTGAAGCATTTAAAAGTTATTGCACACCCATATCTTGATACTGGCAGAGTAGCTTTTATCAAACTGTTACAGGGTGCAGCCAAGAGGGGGGACCCCAAATAGGCATTTGAAATGGGGTCCAGAACTTAAGGTGTCCAGGAGATTTTAAGATGTCTCCATCCCCCCCACCCAGGGTGTGGGTTGAGGGAAGGGACAAATTGAGCAGGGCCATTGAGAGCTGTTTTGCATAGCAACAGCCTTGCAGCTACCCTCTGGCATGGTCATTTAACATATCTATAGCCTTTGGCTGGTTGCATGGATATGTTAAATAGCTGTGATCATCTCTGAGCCAGGGGAATGGAAGTAACTTCCCCACCAAGACGTGACTGGGGGCAGATCCCCCATGCTACAGCGCCTGCGTGGGAGCTCGGAGAAGATTGGCTCCAGGACATGGGGCCACGCTTGCCCAGACTCAAGATGGCAGCCCAGTAAAGCTGGAAGGATATGAGTTCTGGCATGTGAAGCCGAGTGTGGGAGGAGTCAGAAATGAGGCTGCAGAGGAAGATTGGCCGCGGGAATTTAAAACCCAGACGTGGCGGCCACTGAAGAGAGAACCATGTGGCTTTAGCAGAGTGGGGAGGACCTCAGCCATTGAGGAGGAACCATGTGTAGCCCTGAGAAGGAGAGCCATGCACAGCCCTGAGGAAGAGAACCGTGCTGCTTTAAGGAGGGAGAGCCATGCGCAGCCCTGAGAGACAGAACCACGCGGCTTTGGCAAAGTGGGGACTCTCCCCTTCCCGCAGCCCTGAGAGGGAGAACCACGAGGCCTAGACAGAGTGGGGAGCCCCACAGCTTTAGAAGGGGAACCACCACCTGGTTTTAGCAGAGATCCCGGCGACTCAGCCGAGGCTGCCGGGAACCCAGGGAGGTCTCTCAGTCAAGATGGAGGACTAACTGGGAAGAACCAGAGGACTGCCTGAGCCATGGACTTCTATTTCCTTTCCTGAGATACGGTACTCTGGACTGGGAAAAGTGGGAAGGAAGGACTGTGTCTGTTTGTGGGTGTTTTAAGGGACTTTAGGATTTTTGATGAAGACATTAGGTCACTACTTGAAGTCTGTATAGCATTAAATAAACATTTCCTTTCCTTTTCACGAATCTCTGGCATTGAGAGATGTCTTTCCTCTGGCGGCGGACATAACGGACCCGGGGCCTTCTTTCAATAATAGTATATTGTCCCAGGCCCCCCTTGTTCTGTTCTGTAACAAAACTACCTCTCTTTTCAATGACAATTTTAAGCTCTGGAGAAAGTACAAAAATACAACAGCTTTAAGACATTGGAGGGCAACCAAACCTAGGCAGAAACTGGAGGAGATGCGCATATAACTAGCTTCCCACCGAGCCAGTTTCTGAGGCACACAGGAGAATTCTCAAGCAGAAAGCAGCCATCCTAACAAACAGAACAGTTGGGTTAGAATTCCGGGTGAGAAATCAAGGCACTAAATCCCAGAAAAAAAGGAAGCCACAAGGGGAGCCCCAATATCTGCACCTAAATTCCTCTTCAATTCTTTCCTGTTTCCTGTCTTTGAACTGCATGTATTATATGAGGACAGTATTTGAGGAGTCCAGCTGTGAGCAGCAGCTGCCTAATGCTGCAGAGACCAGAGCTGGGAGTTGAAGTCTCACCAAGATTGAAGGGCTTGGTAAATACTCAGCCTTCCACTGAAACTCTGAGAAGGCTCCATGCTAGTAATGACAATGTGTACTGTGCAGTTACAATTTAAAGACATACTGAAAAACACTTGTGCTAACTAGTTCCAAAACTAAGGACCAAATTGTTAAAACTAAGGGCAAAACTGGACTAGATCCACCCAAACAAAACTTAAAATAAGACTCCACATAAAGGAATATACCAGTATGTTTAATGTTTTATTTAGAAATCATTTTAGATTTATGGAAAATTTGCAAACATAGTACTGAGTCCCCATATACACTTCACCCACTTTCCCCTAATGCTGAAATCTTACACAATCATAGTCCAATGATCCAAACCAGATACTTAACATTGCTGCAATACTAGTAACTAAAGTTTAAATAGATATTGTTCAAATCTTATAAAATTTTCCACTAATGTCTTATTCTGTTCCAGAATCCCGTGACACACTTTTTTGTTTGTTTGTTTGTTTGTTTGTTTTTAATTTCCTCCCAGTTATGACAATCTCCTCCACTCCCCAATCTTTCCTGTCTTTTATGACCTTGATACTTTTGGTAAAAAGGCTGGTCTATTATTTTGTAGGATGTTTCTCAGTTTAGATTTGGCTGATATTTTCTCTTGATTAGCTTTGTTGTGGAAAATCCACCCACACGCGGGGAGATAATGAAGCACAAACTTTATTACCCGGGGGCCCAGAGGGGGTGGCTAACATCCAAATCCTCTGAGCCCCGATCCTCACTCTCCCGGGGTTTAAATAGTCCCGGGCTTCCTACCTACGTGGTGAAGCAAGGTTACAGAAGCCGAATGCGGAAGTTAGGTTCCAGCTACCTTATATGGGAGACAAAGAGAAAACTCAGGAGGAATTTGCAGAAGCTACAGAGCACAGGAGCTTATCATGGGAGTCTGTGTATGACCTTGAGTAACTGGCCGTTGCTTTGGTTACGACTTGTCAGCTTCTATAGTCCTGTGTGAAACTTTGCAAGTGTTACAGTTACAGAGCATAAGAAACTTTTGGAGTTTTCTTTTCCTGCCACATTCCCCGCTTTGATGCTATAAGGTGTTTTATCCCTTTTAGCATCACTAATACCTGGCTATAAGGCTGAGGTCTTTGGGAGGGTTACAACTGCTGATACTGGTGTTGGTACCACCGGAGGGCTAGCACTGTGGCAGCTGCCCTATGAGTCACTGTAGCCCTAGGTGTGGGACTAAGGTCCGGAGGATGCAGGGTCCTATATGCCTGACACCTCCGGGTCTGGTACTTTATGGTCCTGGGTGTTACTCCAGTCCGGTATATCTTCCCTCCCCAAGTGCAGAGGGATTGCTGTGACTGAATGCAACCCAATGGCATGTCAGTGGAGAAGCTGAAAGCTGACCCTGGGAGATAGTAAGAGACCACTTTACCGCTGAGCATAATCTTATGCCTGGGGGTACTACATTTACAGGCTGGGGCTGAGACAGGGGCCGCATCTGTTAAGCAAAGCATACAATAAATCCAAAAACAGAGATCAAACAGAGACAAACTATTTCTAGGGTGACCCAGTTTGCAAGGATTCCATTCCTCAGGGGCCACAGTCACTAGTCCAATTGTCAATGCTCTTGTGAAGGTGTCAATTAAAGTCAGGTACCCTGCGGAACAACGGTTTATTCCTTGGCATCTTTTTTTACTGGTTGGCGTCCTCCACTGTCTTAGAGTGGGTTTTGGCACAGGCCTAGTCCTCGGGTCTTTGGGATCTGTTGCTGTCTTGGCCCGGCTGTAGTAGATCCAAGGGGTGACTCCTGCAGCAGTAAGTTTGTCCAGGGCAGTCCAGTTTTCTGGTCTGCATACTCGGCAACTTTCTTGTCTTCAACTATATAGCTGCTTCCATCCATGTAGTGGGTGACATCAACATCAGGTTGGACCAGGGGCTGGTCCTGGAAGTCTGGCCGGCTGGCGTGGACCTCTCTGGTTACTTTAAGACAGTCATGGTCCAGCTTTCTAAGTTCCGCCGGTAAGTAGGTGTTGGGAACCTCCCTGACTGGTATCAGAAACTGAGACCCCCGCCTAGGCTAAGGCTAAGGGAACGCCCTTGGAACTGTAAGCCAGCAAGGAGACAAAAGCTTATCTTCCTGGCAGGAATGCTGCTTCTGCTGCTTTGTTCATAACTGAACCCCCAAAAGCTTGGTCGGTTAGCCAAAGACGGGTAAGATTCCCCACGGGGGAACAACCCAAGCCAGGCACGATCACTTTGGGAGGCCCCCCAAAAGAAGGACTTGGGGGCCTGCAGCAAAAGGGGGTGATGGACCCTCACTCCTCGGCTTTGACAAAGTCTGAGTTCTCAGCGTCCGGAAGAAAATCTCCTTATCTCTTGGTGGCCTTAGTTCCTGCGCTCCACCTAAGCCTGAAACAATGACGGGGAAGTACAGCTCGGTACTGGGAAGTGCGGATTCCCCGGGGTGATCAGGCCTAAGAAAGAACATGTAAATTACTGTGAAACCTTCTTTGTTCAAGAATGCTCTCAGTTGAATGAGGAGGGTCTTAGGAGGAAGCTAGTTTGTTCCTCAGCCTTACAGCTCTTTGACCCCCCAACTCAATAGACCGGCAGAGCTCTTTGTTTTCTATATTCCTTACTTCCCCTAATGAGTATTGTACGTTACCTGAGTTATTATGCAAAATGAGCCTAATAAAAGCAGGTATGGACGGTAAATCAGCGCGCTCCCCCACTGGGGGGGTGGCCATTCCGTCCCTACTTCCCCACAGAAACTAGTTTGTCTCTGTGCATGTTGTTTTTTCTCGCGTGTTTATCGTCGAGCCATCCCCAGCGTTCCGTGGTCACTGCTAGCCGGTGACCCACGCGCAACAAGTAGGTGGCTGGATTGACTTGTTTCATGGTCTTAACATGAACCCTCGGGTTTCCTTGGAGGATGCCCTGGTATTGAGTCAGTCTGGGGTTCGACAGCCACTTATGCCTCTTGCAAGAGCGTTATGGCAGCAGCGACTGCCCTCAGATGAGGTGGCCAGCTGGTGATGCCAGCAGATGTCCAACTGCTTAGACAGGTGAGCCACCGGGTGTTGCCATGGTCCGACAGGCTGGGTCAGGATTCAAGGGTTACCTTGTCTTTCTTGTGGGTGTACAGATTAAAAGGCCGCCTCGGCTTTGACAGTCCAAGGGCAGGAACATTACTGAGGCACCTCTTAATATTTTGGAAGGCTTTTTCTTAATGTCCGACCCTTCAAAGCCTGGTAGTAGGGCCGAGTTCCACAGCCGCAGGGTGCAGGCTGGTTTTCCCTCAGGAGAATGAGCATTTTCCTCAGAAATCAGACAAAGTTCTGGAGGGCGTTGGCAACTCTGCCATTTTCTGTCCTTGCCCCTGATCACACCGTGAGTACTTCCGGCAAGCCTGGTTGCTGAGCTCCACACCTGGCGACATTGCCGGAGCCCCAAGGAAGCTTGCAGGCCACTGGGGCAGGCGAACCCAATAGAGCACCATGAAGGGCCATGACAAAGGACTGTGCAGACGGCTGTAGGGGGGCACTTCAGCAGCGTGTGCGTTCTCTCCTGGCACCGATCCTGGGATGGGCTGCCAGGAGGAGGTCGTCCATGTACTGCAGAATTGTCAGGTCCATCCCCCCTTAGCGAGGGGTCTCCTGCTAGGGCTTCCCAAACAGGGCTGGGGAGTTTTTAAACACCTGGGGCAGTCTAGTCCAGGTCAAGTGAGTCTTGACCGCTGTATGCGGAAAATGGGTTGGCTGGAAGGTGCCACAGGAATGCAAGAGAAGGCATCCTTCAGATTAAGGCAGGTAAACCACGTTGCTGTTGGGGGAAGCTGGCTCGGGAGGGTGCACAGGTTTGGGACCACTGGGCGGCAGCTATTGGCTGCTTTGTAGACAGCCCACAGATTCTGGACAGGCTGGCACCTGCTCCCATCTGGCTGCTATCATGGGTCTGGGCAGGTGTGGCCCCATGTTATGGAGCCAATTTTTCTCCAAGCTCCCACTTGGGGGACTTACCTCCCTGTCACATCCTGGGCAGGGGAGTCTTTCTTTATCTCCCTGGCCCAGAGCATGGCCACAGCCATTTAGCATATTCAAGTGACCAGCTGAAGGCTATAGGCACGTTAAATGACCATGCTATGGGTCAACTGCAAAACCGGTGCTGTATAAAACAGTCCCACATATTTTGCTCTGTGTGTCTCTTCCTCCAACTTACACCTGTGGGGAAGGGGTGAAGACATCCTAAAATTTCCTGGACACCTTGAATTCTGGACTCCGTCCCAAATGCCCATTTGGGGTCCCCCCCCTTGGCTGCAACTTGTAACAATTTTTAATTTTAGATATATATCCACTTTAAATTCTTTTAAAGGACAATGGACGAAGGTCTCATCTTCTTGTAACTGCTTCTGGCTAGAAACGGACATTGTTTTACCTACCCGTGGGTCTGGGGTGCCCTGAAAATGGGTGCAGCATGGAGGGAGTCCTGCCTGTAAAGGGAAGGACCTTACAGAATCCTGGTCAGTTGGCTATTACCAGGAAATTGCAGGCTCGGTGTCCAAAGGCTGGCATTACTGGACCGTTGGCCTCCTGGTTATATTCTGGGGGTGACAGATTTGGAAAGAGTTGGAAGGCACAATTAAATCATAACCATTAAATGACAAAGGCAGCGGCTTAGGTATGGCTTATCAGGAGGAAGGTGTACAAGGCATGCTACACCTATCCAAAGCTTTTGTGGTCCATTATACTTTACTCAGACTGAGGGATATATTATGATTTCCCTCCTTTCAGATATCTAAACTTTTCCTGTTCAAGCCACTAAGACAGAAAAGGGAAAATCAGTTTTAAAGTGAAGCCCACAGATCGCCCAAACTGCTTATTAACCCAACTACTTAGTTTAGCCAAACCATTGAGCTCCAGGGGGCGACGATGAAAATGGGCTCCTTAAGCGAGGCCTACATTGCAACCAATCACTCAGGTAATGAAGTCATAGGCATACGTCCTATGAAAACAGAAGAACACACAGGTTAATTTACACAATAGTCCCCAAACCAGTCTCCGTGCCTGTGAGACTGTCTTTGGGAAGGCATTCAGTTGCAAGTTTTTTTCCTGCAATGACATTCAGCAATGGCAATTTGACAGGTCCTTCATACCTGTAAATTATACATTTTGATGATATTACAAAACCAGTTTTATCCTTCAAATGAAAACAAACTTTTAAGAAAGTTAGCTGCATTATTCTGATGTTTAATACTGAGCACAGTGATTTTTCTTGAACCATAATTTTTCTCCTTAAGATCACCCTCACTGTTATTAAAGGGACTACTTTGAGTTCTGTTTTTTACTTTGACTGTTCGTTTGCATAAACACACCAAGAGCAGCCTGAATTACTTATGATTCTTGATTCTGCTTTGCTGGAACTTACACAGGGAACCTTTAGATTGACTTCTCAGTCCGCCCCTCAGAGCACAGAAGCAGGGCCATACATCCGCCATCTGGCTTCGCCTGTACCAGTTGTTTCACTCAGATCCTTGAGTTTTTCATTGTGCTTACAGGTTCCTTTTTGGCCATCTTTCATGAACGCAACCTTCGTTCCTTCCCTGGAAAGACTGCCATGAACCACACAACCAACCAAAGTACCAGGCTTTTCTTGTGGACTTACGCTAGCTTCACAAGTCAATCCCAGTTCCTCAGGGCTTTCTGGTGACGACCAGAACCCATACATGCCTCTTTCAGATGTGACGCTCCAGTCAAAGTCTTGGTTAACAAAACCACTATTAACTACCGGTCTTATTGGTTTTATGCAAAGAAACCTTATGTTTTCACTTACTCCTTCAGAATGCCAAATTCTGGAGGGATCAGGTAGGGAGAAAAATACAAAGCCTGAAGGAAAAACTTTTCCCTTCTGATATTTACCAGGCTTCTTAAAACCTTTACTGCTACAGACTTATCTAGCATTTACAACCCTTTTATCTTTCATATATTTTCTGATATCCACCAAGAGTGTATTTCCATGCCTTATACCTTTTATTATTAACTAACATCACATAATTCCAAAACTCTTATTTTTCCATTTATCTTTACAGTTTCCCACAGACTTTCTTCAGCTTGAGATTATGCATTTTATGCAAGAATGGCACAGAAGTGAGATATTGTACCATTCTTATTGTATCATATCAGGTGGTGTGTGATGTCCGTATGGCTTATTTCCAGTGCTATCAATCTCGATCACCTGGTTAGAGTGGCTCTGCAGGGTTCACCATTTTTTTCTTTTTAAAATTAATTAATATTTTGTAATAAATACTTTGAGACAACACATCATATTTTGCTAAAACACTAATTTTGGTGTCAATTGGTGGACCTTGCTTGTAGTGATGATTATTTTGGCATTTGACTACTGTTAATTTTATATTTCCTTCATACCCACACATACACTAATTAGAATTTGTCTGTGAGAAAGATCTTTCTCTTTCCCCCATGTATCTATTTATTCAATTACTTGTTTATATCAGCATGACTCGTGGACAGCAATTTTACTTTATAAGTTATATTCCAATGACATCATCACTTTGTTGCCCACTGGAAACTCTTTTATATTGGAACTTGGGTCCTTTCAGCAAGCTCCCTATCCCCTCTTTTTTAAATTGAGCGTATTTTTATTTTCACTATTCCAAAGGACTATGGTTCCTTTTATTGGATAATTTACGTCATTAATTTAATCACCTGCCTACAACAAAACTCAGCACTCTTCAGCAAAAGTAACAAAACCCACAGTTTCTACCACGTACCGTCAGTAATGCACAGCATGCATTTTAAAAAATCACCAGACTTACAAACAAGGGGGCCCATAACCAGGAGGGGAAAGAGACAGTGGAGACAGTTTGACAATCTATTGAAACTAGTTGGCAAAGATTTTAAAAAATAACTAGGATACATTTGGAACAGGAACTATAGGAGAGTTACATGGGTAATAAGGTGGAAAATCTCAGGGGAGATATGGAAACTGAAAAACAATAAAAAAGGAATCCTAGCAGTGAAAAACATGATGTGTAAAATCTAAAACAGATGTGTACCATCAGCTTGATCATTTCTTAATATATTTTGACAAATATTTTGCCATATTTGCACAGGTTTATTTTTCAAAGAGATAAAACTTCAATGATATGTGTTAGTGCTCCTTTGTATTTTTCTCTGATGCCATTCGCTTTCTTCACCTCCAGAGCTTACCATTCTAAATTTGGAATTCATCCTTAAAATAAATGATGTTGCAGTTATTCTACAAAAGTATGCATCTATAAACAACATATAGTATTTTTACACTTTTTAAAAATGCATTCTTTTAAGATTTGTTTTTTCACTCAATGCCATGTTTTCTAGAATTTTCCATGTTGATAATTATAGCTCATTAACTCTGAGTATTTCATTTCTTGAATGCATCACAATTAAATCACCTATTCTGTATACACAGATTGTTTCCAAGTGTTCAGTGTTAAAAATAGTGCTGTCATAAACATTTTTTGTAAATGTCTCCTTGAGCACATGGAAGAGATTTTCCCTATTATATATTTTTATGAGTGGAAGGAATTTCTGGTCTTAATATTTGGGCTTTTAACCTAATCCTGTATTGTCAAATTTTGCTCCTGTGCATTTACATCCTCACATTGCTGAAAGCACTGTGTGATGCAAGTGTTCTTTCCCCATAGAGTTGCCAAACATTGGCATTACTTGCTGTTGGAATTTTGTCAGTCTAATGGGTGTCTAATTATACCTGATTGTCTTTTCATGTACTTGATGGGTGGTGGGATTATCACACATTTACAAAATATTTAGGTTTCTCTGCTGTGAATGCCCAGTTTATCTCCTCTTGTCCATTTTCCATTAGGTGATTGGTCTGTGCCTGATGGCCATGTTAAAGTCCTTTATAAATTTTGAATAATAATTTCTGCCAGTTATATAATTTTTAAATATTTTCCCAGTTTGTAGCTTGCATGAATGCTTTTTATGCTATATTGTTGAACAGAATTTTTAAATTTCAAGTAGCTTTTTTAAGTATGTGTCTTATTTAAGAAATTCCTTTAACATTATATTTTCTTTATTTTTTTCTAGAATATTTAGGTTTTTAATGCATGTTAAATTTACTTTTGTGTCTTTTTATATCCTGTATGGATAAGCAATGATTCCAAAACCATTTACAAGTGTCTCCTCTTTCCCACACTGATTCACAATGCTACTTCTGTTTCCATTTACACATGAGTCTAGCATCTTGTTCTGCTTCTCTGTCTATTCCACACCTGATGGCTACAACTCTACAATTTGTCCTATCTGTTATGGAAAACTCTCAATTTCTTCATTTTTAAAATAGCTTAACTAGTCTTAGCTCAGTATTCTCCTGTGTGAATTTTAGGATAAATTTGTCAATTTCCACAAACAAAATTCTATTGGGACTTTTAGAATGGATATGCATTACATTTATAGATTAATTTGGAGAAAATGAATATCTTTGTAATACAGTCTTTTTAACTGTGTACATGTTCTACTTCACCATTTATTCAGATCTTCTTTCACATTTTCAATAATGCTTTAAACTTAAAGTTTTTGTTCAAAGGATTTATTCCTAGATACCATATTTTTGGTTGCTATTAGGGGTACAGTATTTGTTTTTATTATATTTTCTAATTAGTACTGGTGTAAAGCTGTTGTTTTTTATGTGTGGCTGTGAAAATCTTCTAGTTTTGGGGATCTGAAATATGATAAATAGGCGGATGGTCAAGTATTAGCCAGTCAGACTCAAGCTCAGCAGCCACACAAAATAGACCCAGCGCTCCTCCCCCAGACATGCGCTGCGAGGAGTTTGAAGGTCTCTGGTTCACATCTTACCATTTTAGAGCAGTCTACGTAGAAGCAATCTATGAACCATAAACTTAGGCTGGATCAGAGAAATCGGTTTGATCACTACACCCTTTATTCTGATGCTTACATTTAACTTTAAACATCATTTAGAATATATTTGTCATCTGGCCTTTGTTATAGGCCACTTCTTGGCTTCTGAATTATGGTGAAAGCAATCTCAGTGATAGTGATACTGTTGGTGAGCCTCAAATTCAGTCTAGGGTGAGCTGGTTGCAGGACGGTTTCTGTGAAGAGACCTCATGGTGACAGATGAACCAGTTAACAGGGAAATAAGCTCACTGGCTTTTTCCTTCAGTAGTTAGTTTAGTATGAAGGAAACCAAAAGACACTTTACAATCACTGAGGCAACTAATTTCCATATTTTGATAAGGTATCATTGTCCCATTTTACAGATAATAAAGCAAAATTTAGGAAATTAAATCACCCACCAAAGAAAGCATGACATGAACTTTGTTCTACTTAATTCTAATATGTTTTTCCCACTATCCCATTTATGGATGTTTGTTGTTATTAATATTTACTCATATCAATATTGTAATTTCTTATATGCAAAGGTTAATTTTGTTATAGACATTTTAGAGGCCCAGTTAATAAGTTACTCATGGTCAGTGCAGAGTGTGTGGACAATGAACCCAACAGACCCTGGAATGACAGCAATAGCGTGGTTCCGACGCTCAGCAACAGCCTTTGCTACACACATACCTCCTTAAATGCTCTCTCAGCACGAATGTCTAGTTGGGGAAACAGAATGGAAATACTCTTGGCTCTTAGATAATATCTCTTGTTAAGTAAATGACCTGGAATAAAAACAACCATATCTAATCACTAATATAAGAAAAATCAATGGGCCTTATGCAGAAGCATGGACAAATTCCTGGGGATCTTTTCTGAAAATAGATAAAAAGGAAATAGAGTTTATGTTTCTACATTAAAAGATAGCATAAGGAAGACAAGAAATTTATATTCAAGGGATTTTTTTAACTTACAAACAACAAAATAGCAACAGCAGCCACAATAGAACAACACAGAACACAGGTTATTGCACTGGTATGAATTAATTACATCATTTCACTCCTCAATTAACCCTCTTCCCCTCCAAATCTGCTTTTACCTCCATTATCTGTAAAATATAGAAGACTAGTATAAAAATACATTGCCCCCCAAATTTGGTGAAATGTTCCTTTGTTTGCCTGGTCAAAAATATGTCTTGTGAAACTTGGACACCCATGGTTTAGTGACAGTGTTGAATTTCATTTTTGGTCATTTGAAATAGTGAATATTTATATTGCAAGACTTCTACAGTAAAGAGAGAATAAACTAGATGCTCTCTCTTGGAAATCCCATTAGACTGTAATTTGGTGTAGCTGTAAAAAGAAGAAAATCGTATTAGAGAATCACACACATTTTCTTTCTCTCCAATTCCTCTTCAGAATCTTACAGAAAAGAGGCATGCTGCTTTCCTTAGTAACCCTTTTAGGAAACCTTCAGGGGACTGCCTACATAATCAAAGTTCGACAGCCATTCATGCCTTCTCTCCAACCTGAGCAAAGAATTTAGAGGCCAGCATTTCTAGAGTAATTTTTTAAAAGCCCCTTGAACTTCATCTTTGCAACCGAAGAAAGAGCTGACCCTGCCACTCAGGTGGTTCATCACCATGGCAGCACATCTTACATTCCCAAAAGATCTCAGTCACACATGAAGGTCACAAACAAATTTTGGAATGTCATTGCCTGCTGTGTTAAAATATGGGCCCACAGAAGGAAAAACTCCAACCCTGGGTACCATTGTACTTTGTTTTAATAGTCATTTATACTGTATTTCATGGTAATGGCAGTTATAATTCTAAATTATAACAATAAAATAATAACCATTACCATTTTGGAGAGTTTTCTATGTGCCAGTACGGCTCTAATGTTTAAAATTAGCCCATCTTACTTAACCCTTACAAAAAAATTTTAACCCTTACAAAAAAAATAATAATGATTGCTAATACTTTATATAGTCATTTATATGCCACACTCAGTTCTTTGTTAACCCATTTAACTTCCACAAGAACCCTCAGTGGAGGCAGTGTATGTATTCCCATTTTAAAGATGAGAAAAGTATGTAATTGCCAGTGGTTGAATGATCAGTAAGCGGAGGAGCAGGCTTTGGAGCTACTCTGGCGCTGGTATGGAGCCCACTCCCTCTTGCAAGATGCTACCCTGCCTCTACATGCAACTCCACAAACAATTGGCTTACAGGGGAGAGGACCAAAGCCAAGAAAGAAAAACCTTCTCAGTAGCCCATGGTGGAGGCACTGCAATTTGTGCCTGGTGTTGCCAGAGCCAAAGCCTACGCTCTTCATCACTGCTGGTGACACATCCAGAGGACACTCAGTGTTCTATCTGGAGGTGGCCCTACAGGGCTATCCAGAAACCACGGCTTGTCATGCAAATAAAAAGATCTGTTCTCTAATAATGTGTGGCATATGGTTAAAGACCACTGTGATCTGGCAGGATTAGAAGCCTGGTGCAAAATATGACTACCCTCCTTCCCTCTGTTCAGAACAGATGGAATGGCGAAAGTGGTGGTCATTCATATGACAGGTTAGCATTCTCATGTCGGGTAGCAGGCATTCACAGGGTCTGAAGGTAGGGGATGCTGGCTGATGGCTTTTTCTGTTTCCTCTACTTGAACTTACTGTGTGCAAATGTGAGAGATGCATTGATTTGTTGAAGGATAATTCAGCTGCTGTAGCAAAATGCAGGAAAATATCATTGTGGGCATTTA
Source organism: Phyllostomus hastatus (assembly GCF_019186645.2). Lineage (NCBI taxonomy): Eukaryota > Metazoa > Chordata > Mammalia > Chiroptera > Phyllostomidae > Phyllostomus > Phyllostomus hastatus. The sequence goes on along the minus strand of NW_025334017.1, from coordinate 3,694,328 downwards.
CAAGTTGCACTCATTATACCAGGTGCTCAAAGCCAAAATCCAAGCTGTTCTGAGTTTATTGCCTTATTACAGTCCAAGTAATATAATTAAAAGCTGTGGTTGGCACATAATTACTAATTATACAGTAACCACCATGCTTCTTCTGTGTTTTAATATTTATTCATAATTTCCCTCACTAAATCAAATGAAAGATTTTGGATAGCCACAGGCCAATATGTTTGCTGTTGTTTTTGTCCTATAAGTAGACTTATTACATTTCAGCTGGCCATCTGATCTTTAAAGAAGAAACTGATTCAGTCATGCTCATTTTACACTTAATTAAATATGAGACATTTGACTTCTGGGAAAATAGTGAGTAACTAGATTTATCGAGGTTTTTAAAGCCAACCCAGCATTTTACATTCAATAAATAGTAGATGGATTAATGAAGGTTCATATATTCTTCATTGGGTCCAAACCAGTGAGTGGGTTAGATGAAATTTTTCTAGAATCATTTGGATAAAATAGTGATAAGGATGAGGATTGCTTAGAGGCTTATGTATTTTAATGCCATTCTCTCTTCACAAGGTGCTGAATTTCTTGAAAGCAAGAAAGGACAAAATGAGTACTTCATAAATGTTTATTAACAAGTAAATGAATGAATGAGTTAAGCATGATACATGAGTTTGAAATATGGGTCACTCATTAGATGTAAGGGGTATCTGTCACAGGAGATAGACAAGGACAACAAAAAGTCTTTTTGAGGTATACTCTGAAAAGTACAAAATAGAAAGTAGATGAGGTTTATAGTATTTATATATAAATACATATGAAATATATGTGAAATATATATTTCCACATACACATTTACATGCAATATAACAAATCATAGATGGTATTCCATGAGGTTTCAGTGTTAACTTGCAGCACCTCCTCACTGAAGAGGTGGGAATAACTTTGTGCCAATTGTCCTCCTGTCTATGTCCTGATTTCATCTGGATTCCCATCATTCAGTCCTCGTTTAAAAGGATACTCCCTTTCTGACCCTATACAGGGTCTGGCACAAATAATGCCCCTTTTTATTACAAAATCTTTTTTTACAAAATCATAAGCATGTAATTCTGTAATATAACAATATCACACTCAAGCATACTGTATGACATTTTAGGTGAAATGTTCAAATTAAAACTATAAATTATTACACCCATATTATTACCCTACCAACCACACTCAAGCAGGTATTACTTCTGCTGGACCCTATATATAAACACCAAATCTTTACACTGTGCACCTGAAACTAATACATGTCATTCATGTCTCAATAAAAATAAAAACAAAATCGAAGAACTTTCATTTAAAAATGTGTGTATATTAATGCATAAACATTCCAAAAGTCACTGAAAATTGAGCCAGGTTTAGCCCTAACCTGACTACATTTCTCTAGTTCTAGTTAATTTGCTACTTCACAGAAGTGTATTTACTCTTTTACAATATGCTCTGCAAAATAACTACCACCTGCTTTCTTCCTTTCTCTGTCTCTCTTAATGAAAACCTCTGCTTTGATGGTGAGAAAGTACTAAATAGACTTTCTGGATTTTAGCAGGAACATAATAACCACCCCCCCCCCAAAAAGTGTCTACCACTGCATAGAAGCACTGAGTTTATGAAACTTACTATATTTTGTTTTTTAAAAATCAAACAGTGAGTTTATGGAACTTTTTTTTTTATTCAAATTTCCCACCCAGTGTAGCCACCTATGCTTTTATTGTTAAGCCTTTCCCTTTGCCTGATGATAAGCCACATACCTATTCAACCAAACCAAAGAGCTAAAATGCCAATCATTTGTAGAGCCCTTGACAGTTGGAATTATTTCTGATTAACTAGCTAATTTATTGCCTGCAAGGTCCAGCTTAGAAACCAAGGCCAGGTCTGTTTATGTGACCTGCCTTGGATGATATCAGCAGGAAGTGGCAGGGCTTATTGGCTCCCAAATCAAGATTATGTTTTATTCTTCTAAAGTCTTTGCAAAATATTTTAAAATATTTCTTCCAGCTTAACACCAACACCTACTGATAGTACGATTTTGAAGTGACTTGGTCCAAAATCTTGTCATGGGGACCCAGATTTCTCACTCCTATCCACAGACAGTGTGACCTTCTGCAGCCAGCCCTTTCATCGTGGGGAGTGTTGGGGGCTGCAGCCACTGGGTTTGCAGAGTGGTACAGAGGAGGTTCAGGTATCGTTATTCCAGAAGCCCACGCACAGAGTCATTTCTGTTGCTCCCCACTGCACCCTCTCAATCTTTGAAAATGTCTCTCTGCAAGAAAGTAATGAGCCTATCACCACACAGGTTCAAAATGGCTCTGACAACTAATAGTTTGTGTATGCAGAGTGATTATTTGCTCTTTTCCTTTCCATTTCAGTCAGCTCTTTGTTATCCCAGGGCTGCTCACTGAGTCTGTGGATTATCCGGGTCATTTGCTCTGTCCCTTTCCTCTGCTGCAGGAAGTATTTTGCCATTTCAAGTATGACTTTGTTTGCCAACATGCCACAGCAAATAGCAGACAAGAAAATAAAATGAGCTCAGTTTGCTAATGTTCACAATTTTAGCATCTGTTTTCTTTGTTTAATTCCTTGTTTGTTTGGGGGGTTTTGTTGTTGAAACTTTAAGGATGAAGAAGCAGGTTGAGAAGGATGTGAAAATAATGATTACAATGGTCTTGCTATTATGTTTTAAATTATTTACCTTCCTTGTAACTAGATACAAGGAAAACCAAATCTCTTAGGGAAATCCTTTCAGGTCTTCTCTATTCTCTATTATGGGTTATGGGGTCTTTTAAGGTAAATTTAAATATTGTTATTATTAACCATCTGAAAATAATAAATTTTCTATGTTAAAACCATCATCTACTTGTTGGGAACATGCAATGAGCTGAACTAGCAATGTTACATTTTATATAAACCTGAGGGTTAAAGCAAAGCTCAAAGACACCCTGGACAGGCTCACAGCTCCATGGTAAGTCCAGACTGTGTGCTGGATTCAGTCCTCATTTCCAGCCTGGACCCCAGTGTTTAGTGGCATCAGTGTCCTAGCTGCAAGGCCTGAAGCAGAGCAAGAGGAAAGGTGTCGTGGCAGTATCTCATGGCCTGGAAGATGGACATTTGCTCCCTGCATGCCTTTCCCTGGAGACTACCACGCTGTGACTACCATATCAAAGTGACACTCTTCTTTAACTTAACAGATTAGAAAAGTATTTCTTTTTGGTTATAGTATTTTAATGATTCCACATACTGCAATTACAAATAAGAAATTTTACAAAGTTGAAAAAATTATGTGCTGCATTGAACATTTGCAGATATACTCTTCTGTCTCTATCTTTTAGAGATCTGGTTCCGGGGTGGAGTGGGGTGATGTGGCTTTGCTGACAAGTTGTTGTGTGACTTCAAATAGACATGACCTGCACCGGCAGCTGTACATGGATAGTAAATTGTTGTAACAATAGGAAATACTACATTTCAAATGGGTGAATTAATTTAATCAAATAAACAACAACAGTATATTTTAAGTCTCAAATTTTCAGTAATGTCAGCATTAGATTTTATATACATTCATGATTTTCTAGGTGAACTCTCATCACTACTCAGTGATGTATTAGGTAAAATTTACTTCAGCACATTAACTTTTAAAAAAATAAAGAATAAATTAACTTTAGCGTAAAACATTTCCTTCGGTGCCACCAATCCATGTTATTTCTGATTTAAAAAACAAACTTGAATAGGCACTGCGTGCACTTGGGTACTATAAATACAGAGTGCTAGGCAACAAGAGCTTTTTAATTTCATTTTTCTAAGCCAAATGTTATATAGACTCTCATATATTATCATTGTTTCTGGTTGGATGGCAAAGAGAAAATGATTTTAAAACAACAAAGCTATTAGAGATGATATAAACAAAAATTCACATAATACTAGTAGAAGTATAAATTGGTAAAACTCTTTGCCTGTCAAACAGAGGCAGAATCTTACAAATGTTCCTAACCTCTGATCTACTATTATGCTTCTAAAAATATATTGGGAAATTATAGGTGTAACATAGGTAAAGATGACCCAAGAGCATTATTTATCATAGCAGAAAACAACATTAAAATATCTAAATATTAAATTGGAAAAAAGGAAAATCTTCTGTGATTAAAGAAATTACATGGTGGTATATTATGCAATGATCTTAACTGAATGTTTTTGAAGAATTACTAGTTACATATGAATTCACAAGACATAATTAAATAAAAAGGAAGAAAAATTTGTGTGGAAAATGTTATTACAATCATGTCTAATTCATACTAAATATGTGCATATGGATAATAGTTAGAAAAAGTACTAAAGGAAAATACACCAACACATTGAAAAGTGGTTGTGGATATTTTTATTTTCTTCTGCAAACTCAACTATAATCTAAAAAAATGCTTAAATGTACAGGTATTTGTAACAGTCAATTTTATGCATCAACTTTACTGGGCTAAGGGCTGCCCAGACAGCTGTTAAAACATTACTTCTGGGAGTGTCTGTGAGAGTGTTTCCAGATTAGCATTTGATCAACAGACTGAGTAAAGAAGATCACTTTCACCAATGTTGGTGGGCATCATCCAATTTGTTGAGGGCTAGAATAGAACAAAAAATCACAGGAATTCCCTGGCCTCTGTGGCTCAGTTTGTTGGGCATCGTCCAGTAAACCAAAATGTTGCTGGTTCAATTCCTGGTCAGGACACATGTGTAGGTTGCAGGTTCAGTCCCCATTTGGGGCACATATGAAAGGCAACCAATTGGTGTTTCTCTCTCTCAACAATATTTCTTTCCATTTCCCTCTCTCTCTCCCCCCCTCACCCCTCAAAGGAAATAAAAAGGCAAAGAAAGGGCAAATTTGCTGTCTTTATTTGAGCTGAGACATTCATCTTTTCTTCACCTTGGACAGCAGTGCTTTGTTCTTGAGCTTTGGGACTTGAACCAGGAATTATAACATCACCCCTCACTCTGGATTCTTAGGTCTTTGGACTTAGGCTGAATTTTACCACTAGCTTTCCTCGTTCTCCAGCTCAAGATGGATCATGGGACATCTCAGCCTCCATAATCATGTGAGTTAATTCCCATAATAAGTCATATCTGTATCTCCTACTGGTTCAGTTTTTGTGGTGAATCATAACTAATACTGTACTATCTTCATAGTGACACTATTAAATATAAATAAAGATATGTATTTTAGTGGGTTAAAACACAGATTTTGGTGTCAAAATTACTTGAATTTGTGTCCTACTACCACTAACAAAATGCAAAAATTACTCAACCTCTTTAAGACTCTGTCAAGAGATTGATTTATTAAACAAAAACTTCCCAGAAAGAAAAAACAAGGACCAGAGCACATTGGTGAATTGTACCAAATATTTAAAGAAGAGTTAACACCAATTCTTCACAAATTCTTCCAAAATATAAAAGTTAACACTTCTTAACACATCCTCTGAGGCCATTGTTACCATGACACTAAAACCAAAGGCATTACAAGAAAATGACACACCAATATCCTTTATAATCACAGATATAAAAATCTTCAACAAAATACTAACAAACCAAGTAGTCTAAGAGCATACAAAAAGGATTTTACACTATAAGCAAGTGGGCCCCAGGTTCCTGGGTTATCCCAGGAATATAAGGTTGGTTTAACCATGAAAATCAATTAATGGAATATATCACATTAATAAAACACAAAGGAAGGATCCCACACAATCATTCCAATGGATGCAGAACAATCATAGGATTTGAAAAAAAATCCAACACCTTTTCATGATGAAAACAATCATAAAACAAGGACCAGAAGGGATGTTTCTCAGTACAGCAAAGAACATTTATAAAAAAACCATCTAACATCTTATTTAATGATGAAAGCAAAGTTTCTTAGCTCCTAAGATCAGGAACAGACAAGTATGTCCACTCTTGCCAATTCCATCTGATGCTGTAGTGGAGGTTCTAGCCAGAGCAATTAAGCTAGAAAAAGAAATAAAAACCATTACTGTTAGAAGGAAGAATAAAACCATGTCTCTGTGTAGAGGGTATGATATTTTATATGGAACAGTCTTAAGAATCCACACATGGACACACACATGAAAAACACACACATATGTGCATGTACACAAAAATTAAAACTAATAAACAAGTTTAGCAAAGTTATAAGATATAAGTTAATAAAATCTGTTGTATTACTGTCCACTAGCCATGACCATCTGAAAATGAAATTAAGAAAATTCTTTAGTTTACAATAGCATCGAAAAAGTAAAATACTGAAGAATAAATTTAATCCAAGAAGTGCAAATGTCTACATTGAAACTAAAACACATTGGTAAAAGAAATGAAAGAAAACCTGAATAAATGGAAAGACAGCCCTGTTCACAGATCGAAAGACAATACTGTTAAGATGGCAATACTCCCAAAACAACCTCGCATCATATAATTAAATGAACTCAAAATACATCAAAGATCAAAAATGCTACAGCTAAAACTATACAATTCTTAGAAGATATGAGTAAATCTTCATGACATTCTATTAAGCAACAGTTTCTTAAATATGACCCTCAAGGCATAAGAAACTAAAGAAAAAACAGATTAATCATACTTTATAAAAATTAAAAGTTTGTTCATCAAAAGACACTGTCAGGAAGATAAAGAAACAACCCACAGAATGGAAGATAATATCACTAATTATATATCTGTTAAGGATCTAATGTCCATATACAAAAAGAATACTTATACATCAGTGATAAAAAGACAAGTACCTATTTTTTAAATGATAAACACATACAAATGAAAGCATCTGTAAATTGCCAACAAACACATGGAAAGATGCTCAACATCCTTAGTCATTAGGGAAATTCAAATCGAAAGTACAATGAAATACCACTACTGTCCACTAGATAGTTATAATAAATAAAAACTCAGAAACTAGAAAATAACAAATATTGATGAAGATATACAGATATTGGAACCCTCATATACTGCTGGGAGGAGTGAAAAATAAATTAGACACTGAAAATCAGCTTGGCAATTCCCCAAAATATTAAATATAGAAGTTACTATATTGCCCGCAATTCTACCCTTGGTATATATTAGAGAGAATTAAAATCATGTGTTTACTTAAAAAGGTTCGTGCATGAATGTCATAGCAATGTTATTCATAATAGTCAAAAAACAGAAGCAACCACATGTCCAAAAACTGATGAATGAATAAATAAAAAGTGATATATCCGATATAATGCAATTGTATTCCTCCATAAAAGGAATGGAATGCCAACACATGCTACAATGTGGATGAACTTTGAAAATATTATGCTAAGTGGGAGAAGGCAGTCAGCAAAGGCCTCAGATTGTGTAATCCTATATATATATGAAATGATCAGAATAAGCAAATCCATAGACTCAAGACATAAATTATTGGTTGCTAAGGACTGAGGTGAGAGGGGAATGAGAAATGACCACTTTTAGGTACAGGTTTTCTTTTGGGGGTGATAAAAATGTTCTAGAATCAGGCAGGGTATATGGTTGCACAACCTTGGGAATATGCTAAAACCCACTAAGTTTAACACATTAAAATTGTATATTTTATGATATGTGAATTATAATGCGATATTACATGGACATAAAAAAGAAATCTCACCTTTTGCAACAGTATGGATGGACTCAGAGAGTAATATGGTAAGCAAAATAAGCCAGTAAGAGAAAGACAAATACCATGTGATTTCACTTATATGTGGAATCTAATGAACAAAATGAACTGAAAAACAAAATAGAAACAGAGGTATGGATATATGGAACAGACTGACAGCTGTCACAGGGGAGGGGGGAACCTGCATGAAAGAAGGTGAAGGGATTAAACAGAGAACATGTATGTATAACCCATGGACAAGGACAACAGCGTGTTGATGGCAGAGGGAAGGGGGAGCAGGGCTGGGAGGAGAGGGGAGATGGGGACATCTGCAATAGTGTCAATGATAAAAATAAAGGAAAAAGTGTTAAAATATAAATCTCTCCAGTCCAGAGGGTTCAGCTGCTAGATGAGCACAACAGAGTTGGTTAAGCTCTGATAACCTCACCACTCCTCACTCTGCCTTGCTCTACACCTGGAGAGGCCAGAAATCACTTTGAGTTAGATGAGGGGAGAGGGGTGGAATCACAATGTGGGAAGTGAGAAAAGAAACTGACCCCATTGCCCCTTTTCCAAGTGCAGGCTTCCAGATTGCAACAGAACCAAACTGCCAACTCCCTATTAAATTAAAATTAAAACTGACTCTTCCATGGGCTGCACATGTAATTACCTTATTAAAACTGTATTTTATGACTTGAAAATGAGATTTTTATTACTTAAAGATACAGAAAAGTTATGAGATCTGCTGGTAGTCAGAGAAAGAGTCACAGCATCTGAAAGAGCAGCGGGTGGGGCTGGGGCGGGAGGAGGCAGAACTGAAGCCCTGCACCAATGCATGAGTTCCCCCTAGTTTCAGTGTGCAAGTGATAGCTGGATAACGCAGGTGCTGGGGGTTGTGGGATGATAGAGGAGCCCTCGGGAACATTGGAGAGCAACACGACAGTATCTGATAAAACAAAATCAAGCACCAGGATCCAGCTGGGATCCAACAACTTCACTTCTGAGTATGTACCACAGGAACTTGCCTGTAAGAGTCTCGAACTCCACACCTAAAGTCCCCTGGAGAGGCTTACAGCAATTTTATTTCTACATTCAGCAAGTAATGGGAAGTGTCTTTTTAACACATTGTCATGTTAACTGCTGGTGAAAGGCTGAGAACAGGGTTGGAAAGCAAACACTGAAACAGATGCCATCTCTTTCCCTGACATGACCATGAAGGTCATCAGTGATGGCTGTACACCCTGAGCTTGGATTCAGAATCAGAGTCTTTCTCAACAGCTGTCCTCTAGGCAGCCATTAGCAAGCATTGTAGTGCAAGGCAAGTTCTTTTTTTTTTTTTAATTCCTGGCTTATAGTTTAGTTAGAAAAAAACAGAATATACGTACTTAAAAATGCAAAGCATAATAATTATATATACAATTTGGTAATACAGGCTAACATTTCTTTTGAGAGAAAGACAAGCTTAGCCAAAGCCACAACAGGAGAGAAAATTATATAGGGAAAGATAACATTGTTCCTCATGAAATTTTAGGAGACGAAGGCACTAGAGGGAAGAGCTTTCAGCATAAATAATTGGAACTGCAATTAAATTGCATTTGAGGATCAGCAAGAATGCTTTCTATCAAAAGTGGGAATGAAGTGAGGTCCTTTGTCCCCTCACCTTAGTCAGTGACACATGGCAAACACAGACACATGCTTCCATATTTCCCTTCGAGGAAGGACTTGCTACTGTAGTTCCTACATAGTGGGTCTTGGGTCCAGAGAGCCCCATGCTCCTGGGGAGCAGCCAGTGTCCAGTGGTGAACCAGGAAGGTACAGAGACCCAGGCATTTGGGCCCAACACAGATACGGGCTGGGCCAGCCTCTTGGCAGAACTACACTGGGTTAGCTGAGGCTTTCCTGACCCTGCATCTACTGTTCATCTTCTGCCTCAGCCCAGTCCTGCTTCTTCTTCCTCTCTGCCTTCATAGACTTGGCCTCCAGATATCTTGTGCTCCAATTCAGTCTCAGCATCTCCATCTGGAGAACCTGACCTGCAGCAGCCAGTAATGCCCACCATCCTGGGGACCCTTCCATACCGAATGCAAAGCACACTAAGAAGATGATAAGGAGGGGACCAAGAAGGAACAATGCTGCTTGCTCAGCTCTTGGTGGGCTTTCAGTCACTCCCCCACTTCCCTCAAGCAAACTGGGCCCTTCTGGTGCTGATCCCTGGGTGGGTGGGTTTGTGTACATTCTAGGACCCTGTGGGTCTCTCCAACAATCTTTCCGGTGAGGCTGAGAGCTTCTCCTACCACCTCAACTTCCACAGGTTTTTTCAGTCAGAGGTTTTGAGGCTTTATTTCCCCCAGGCTGGAGCCCTGTGTTGTGCAGTCTGTCTCACTCCCCAGTTGTTCCTCCCAATTTATCCGCACGCAAATGTGGGACCACCAGGTCCACCAGCCATCATCTGGCTGCAAGTCCTCTCTGCCCAGGCTGCCCATCTCTGCCCCCCTACAGGCCTGGATAAATATTTCTTCTTTAACTCCTTGGCTGTTGGACTTTCATACAGTTCAATTTTTCTGTCAGTTCTGGTTGTATTTTGTTTTTATTTTATTTTTTTAAAGATTTTATTTATTTATTTTTAGATAGAGGGGGAAAGGAAGGAGAAAGAGAGGGAAAGAAACATCAATGTGTGTTTGCCTCTTCTGTGCCCCCCACTAAGGACCTGGCCTGCAACCCAGGCATGTGCCCTGACTGGGAATTGAACCAACAACCTTACAGTTCTCAGGCCCAAGCTCAATCCACTGAGCCACACCAGCTGGGGCATGTATTTTGTTTTTAAATGTGTTGTTGTCCTTCTTTTGTTCATGCAAGGAAGCAAAATATATCTACATATGTCTCCATTTTGGCCAGAAGTAAAAAGAAGTATTTGAAGTCATGGAAGGCAACTTCCTACATCCAAGACTACTCCATCCAACAAAGCTATCATTTAGAATGGAAGGGCAGATAAAGTGCTTCCCAGACAAGGTCAAGTGAAAGGAGTTCATCATCACCAAGCCCTTATTATAGAAAATGTTAAAGGGATTTATCTAAGAAAAAGATAAAAAAATATGAACAGTAAAATGACAACATACTCACAACTATCAATAACCAAACCTAAAAACAAAACCAAAAATGAACTAAGCAAACAACTAGAACAGGAAGAGAACCACAGAAATGGAGATCACATGGATGGTTATCAGCAGGGAAGGGGTGGAGAAAGAGGGAGGAAAGGTACAGAGAATAAGAAGCATAAATGGTAGGTAGAGACTAGACAGGGAGATTAAGTACAGTATAGGAAATGTAGAAGTGAAAGAATTTATATGTACAACCCATGGACATGAACTAAGGGGGGTGGGTGGAATGCGGGTGGGAAGAGATGTGCAGGGTGGAGGGGAATAATGGGGGGGGAATGGGATAACTATAATAGCAAAATCAATAAAATATATTTAAAAAATGAAAAAAGAAGGTGATAAGGAAATCTCTGTCACATCACTGAATTAAATAATGTCTTCCCTTCACTTTGATATGTGCTATATACATTTTTGCAACATACAGGGAATATTTGTAGTATAACTCTGCTATGAGATAAAAAAATGTAAGAATTATGAGGCAGACTTTTCCACGGGGCTATTGTAACCAGAATAATAAAACATTAAAATTATATTTTCCTTAAAGCTTCAGAAAGAAAAGGTGGGAGAGAGCTAACTTGACCGAAAACTTAGCATGTAATAGCTGTGCTCTTACATTATTCATAGACCACTTTTAAAATATACAGTCAGGCTTAAGCTGCTATGCCTGAGAAACAGCAGTGACCCTCTGGAATCAGATTTTGTAATACAGTCAAAGTACAGAAATGTAGCACGTGTGCAGCTCCCATCACCACCTTGCTTGCCTTGTCTGCAGTAAATGTTTAAAGCTGGAGTCCCAGCAAAAGGTTCAGCCTGTAGTCATAACTCCTTCCACAAGGGGTCAGCCTTTGCACCTATTGTAATAAAGTTTAAGCAGAAAGCTTGTGGTGGGGAATAAACCTTTCATTTCATGCTTAAAATAATGAGTTTACTGCAATATGCTTGTCAAATAAAGATCCATGAAACTGCAATATAAAATACTTCATTCCCACATTCCCTACCATTTTTTTTACACTTAATGAGACCAAATTGTGGATTCTGACAGTGTAAGAACTACAAGGGACCTTAGAGATATGAAAAGCATCAGCTATCTGTGATTGCCCCTTACTCTGTGCTAAACACAATACTAACCAAATCACATAGGATATCTCAATGATCTCCCACAAGTATTTGGGTCAGGTCTGCCACCACCACATTTCAGACCAGGTAACTGAGATTAGGTAACTCCCTCAATAAATATTTATAGAGCACAGAAGACCTGGCAGCAAGTCAGTGGATGAACCAGCCTGTGTATACAGATTTGTCTGATGCCAAACCTGGCTTTTGTCTTCTCTAGTACATTCAACGTGTTCTTTACAAAGGAGAAAAGTGCTCCTTAGTATAGCACTTCTTCTAACGTGCTGCCATCTCCTCCAAACTGCTGCTCGGTGAGGTGACCGCTGGCCTTAGTGACAGAGGGTAGAGTCGATTGCAAAGCCATTGTTTTTTCCCAGTGATGGAGGGAAAAGAAGTACATGTGTTGTAAAACATCTAAGTTTCATGAAGTCGCTAAGAAAGCTGAAAGTCCTGAATAAATTATTTTAGTTCAATCTTATTAAAATTTGTGTTTCACTTTACTTTTCTCTCAGAAATGTTATTCCATCATCTTCTCACCTTTATTATTTCTCCTTCATTCTATTTTACTTTTCTAACATTTCTTTGCATATTGGTTTTCTCATTCTATTCTCCATTTCTCTCAAATCTTACAGCTTTCATTAACTACTTCTTTCCTAAATGCTATATAATTTCCTCATATCTATCTTTAAGCTTATCATACTTGTCTTTAACTTGCTATTTAATCGACCTTTTGTTTTTTTTTAATTTTAAAGATTATATTTTAATTTCTGTAAATTCTTTCTCAGTTTCTGTCTATTTGATTTTCAAATATTTAATCTTTTCTTGAGGTGTCAATGCCTTCATTTATGACTTTAAGAATTTTTAATATGCTTATATTATGCTCTACTTTAGCCTGTCATAATTTTTAACTTCTTAAAGTTATAACCATTTTCTAATTCATAGTAGAATATGGCCTCCTTTGCTATACATTTTATGAACAGAGATATGAAAATTGGCGAGACTGTATTTTTCTGTGAGAAGCCACTGAGGTGGTGGGGTCACTCCCCTGTGTTTACTAAGCTGACAGAACAAAGCACCACATACTGGGAGCTTAGCCAATAGAAAGTTGTTTTCTCGCAGTTCTAGAGGCTAGAAGGTTAGCAGGTGGGTTTTTCCTGAGGCCTCTCCACTTAGCTAGTAGATGGCCTTCTACCTCCATCTTCACACGGTCTTCCTTCTGAACATGTCTGTCTCCAAATTTCCTCTTCCTATAAGGTCACCAGTCACATTATATCAGAACCCAATGACCTCATTTTACTTCCATGACCTCTTAAAAACCCAATCTCCAAATACAATTACATTCTGAGGTACTAGGGATTAGGATTTCAACATACGAATTAGAGGGGAGCATAATTCACCCCATAACAACCCTGGCTTAGGATAAATTTGTATGTTATTTTATGGGCCTGAGTGTTTCTGGAGTACAGGCAGTGTAAATTCAATCCTTAGCCCACTGCTGAAGCAAGCCAACAGCTTCAAATTCTAAAGAAAGGGCCTCCATTCTCTCCACCTCCTCCGAACACTCCAGAGTCTTAGAAAAGACAGTGATACACTCTTCCCACCTCCCTGTGTCACAGAATGGACATTTTTCTGCTTTACCTGAGGGCACATCAGGGGTCTCTTACTTTGTACAAATAATTTCCCCCAAAAATCCTACTGTTTTTTTATATTCAGTTATTTTTTTACTAAGATTAAATTATATTTCATATCTTCATTCCTAAAAAACTTATTTAGATCATTATAATGTCTGTAAATTTTGAAACCTAAAATTGTGAGAAAACCCTAGCTAAGCTATTTTCTACTGAAAAATAATATGAAAGTAAAGCATAAATAATATTGAAGTAAAATATAATATGGAGTAATATGTATTGAGGATATACAAAAGAGCCCATTTTAATCACCTGGAAAAGAACAGTCCTGTGTAAATCCCAGTTGAAGGATTCCCAGTAACTGTGATAAATTCTGTAAATGTTTAAAAAGAGCAAACAAATGTTTAATCAGTGACATTTATAGCTAACTCATATATTCTATCAATCTTAATTCTGAATAAGGCAATCTAGTGTCACCCTCTATAACAAAATCTTTTTCCTGATATGTTTTAATAATCAAAAAAGACCATGCCTGTGTCCTGCCAAGGTACGGAATTTCATCATGACTATGTTTTCATTCTTGCATGCACATGATAAAGCTCAAAGAATAACCAATGGCCATATCACAGAGCCTTCCATATAGGATGACCCTACTTTTAATAGAAAAAGTAGAATGTTATATTGAAAAAAAACTGAGCTAAGTAAGATAGACACAGGTTCAAATCCCAGCTCTCACTAGACTATGTGTCCTTGGGTGAGTCATTTATTCTGAGATGCAATTTCTTCACCTTACATAAAACAAAAGTCTCAGAACTTTTAAGAAGCTTAAAATAAAAGAAGCTAGAGTGAGTACTTTAAAGAGTATACCTGGTATAAATGTTTTCCACCTCTAGCTTACCTCCTTAAACTATGCTCAAATGAATATTTTGTTTTTGATGCCTCTATATCAAATTGGTCAGCGTGGTGTTCACAGCATCTATTGCTACCAGTCTACTAATGCTGAGAATGCCATTGTCATTTCAGATTAAATGTAAATTACCAGCAATAAACATAGATCTGGTGTGAAAAACAGAGCCAAGTATTAATTTGAGATGCCTTCTTCTGAAGATGTTCCATTGGCTCTAGACCACATGACTGTTGCAGGCAGGATCCCCAGGTACATACTCCCTGTGGTGTACGCCCTGCAGAATCTGCTCACCTTGAGCATGGACAGAATCTGTGAATGTCATGGTATATATCAGCATCATGATTTCATTACTGGTTAGTTGACTTTGAGTTTATCAACACTGATATTCTGGGTGGACTTGATATAATAGAAGGAGCCTTCAAAAGAAAGTGAAACAGCAAGACATGCTCTCCTGCTGGCCTCAGGAAAGAAAGCAAACAGACGTGTAGCAAATTGCTTGTGAATAGGGGCTGCCTCTAGGCTGAGAGCCTCAACTGTACCACCACGAGAAGCTGAATCCTTCCAACACCTGAATGGTCTTGGAGCACCCTGAGCCCCAGATGAGAACCACAGTGTAGCCACCACCTTGACTGCCATCTTCAGATGTTCGGAGTGGAGGACCAAGTCAAGCCAAGCCTGGGCTCCTGATCCAAGAAAATGGAGATAATAAATGGGCATTATTTTTAACTGCTAATCTTGTGGTGATTTGCTATTCACAAAAGAAAACTACAGTGCCTTATCTGTGGATTCAACTCTCTGCCCTCAGGGAAAACAAAGAATCACAATGTGTGCTTCCTGTTGGTTTCCGATGTGTGTGTGGTAGCACCACAGGACCACTGGGCAGCGTGAAAATGGGAGAACTGTGATCCCTCTGAACTCCATATCATCAAAGAATGACTATTTGCTTGCAGCAAGTGTTGATATGGTGCTATGGTCAAATCTGCATAAATAGCATTATATAGGAGGAGGAAATGGATTTTTTCTACACAGATTTAACCAGTTCTGTACATATGCAAATTGCTTAATTTTCACAAAATCCTCTAAGATTGCATTTGCTGTTCCCATGGCTCAGATGAGATCATTAAACCTCAGAAAATCTAAATAACTTACCTAGTCATACAAGTAGAAGGTAATAGAGTCAGTATTCAATTACTAGATGCATGGGACAAGGTAATCTATGTTATTTAGTTTAGAAAGAAGATATTGTGGGTTTAGTTCCAGATCACCACAATAAAGTGAATATCATAATAAAGTTATTCACACAATAATTTTGGTTTTCCAGTGCATATAAAAGTTATGTTTACATAATGCTATGGTCTATTACGTATGCAATAGCATTGTATCTAAAAAAAAGTACATGCTTTGCTTAAAGTACGTTATTACTAAAAATGTTAACCATGATTGAGTCCTGACAAAGATTACTGATCACAGATTACCATAAAAATATAATAAAAAATTTGAAAAAAATCAAAATGTTGCAAGAATTACCAAACTGTAATTGGTAATTTTATGCAGACGTAAAATGAGCAAATGTCGTTGAAAACAATGGTGCTGATAGATTTGCTCAATGCTGGGTTGCCACAAACCTTCAATTTGTAAAAAAAAAATGCAGTATCTGTGAAACACAGCAAAGCTAAGCACAATAAAATGAAGTATGTGTGTATTTTATGAAGGGTATACTACAAGAATGGAGCTGCCAACCAAAAGTCCTTAGAGAACTCTCAGTCCAGTTGAAAGCACTCAAGAGTTCTGGAAGTGGGGCTGTGTGACCATTAAAGCTTCCCTACCTCGTTGGATGCTTCCTGGCTAATGCGAGGACCAGACTGCATCAGGACCTGACAGGGTGAAGTGTCAGCTTAGAGACATTTCCTGTTGGCATGTTAATGATAAGCTTCTTTCTTTCTTAGCAGATTTTTCAGAAGCCAAAACAGGTGAGTTATTTTTAAAGAGAACAGTCAAAGCATGCAATGACTTTGATTCCTGTGGGGAATTTTGTTTGCCTCTTTATTCCCCCAAATGTCACATAACAGTATGGGTTTCACACAGGAATACTTACAGTGAGATGCAGCAGTACAAGACCAATCTTAAAACTGCCTTTGAGTTTCACTTTACAGCATTATGCTTATTATCTCCTAACTAGCAGCTTCTGGTCTTACACAACAGGCAGTGCACATAAGAATATATTAAACTCATCAATCAAGGGACAAGAAGGAAAATATACTTCGAGGATGTATTCACGCCCAGCAGGGCTGACACTCTCATTCTGTCCTAGTCCTTTGTAGTTGATCCTGAATACTTACGGAAAGTGTAAGACATGTCCCACTTTTACCTTTAGGGTTTCAAGCAGTACCGTACCATTAATTTAAATGGTAATCTAGTAGATCAGTGAAAGAACTGTACATATAAAAATGGTTGGATGGAAGAAGATGAATGTATCAGCCAAAGAACATATATGCATAGTCCATAGACACAAACAGCAGTGTGGTGGCGTCCCGAGGGAAGGGATTGGGGCTTGGGTAGAGGCAGGCAAAGAAGGGGAAATGGGACATCTGTAATAGTGTTAACAATAAAAATATAGGGAAAAATAAGTGAAAAATCATTAAAACAAAATACTAAATAATAAAAATGATGGTATCAAAAATGGCAGTATCATGTTGTTGTAAAATTTATCCATAATTCTTTTCAAACATTGCCCATTGTCTCCTCTTATGCATCCTAATGTGGTGTCCATACACCTTTATCATAAGAAGAATCACAAGAAATTTTGGTTAAAAGAAATTAAAGATTTATTTGTGCCTTATGGGTTCTTTTAGTTGTCTGTTTGTATCTATTTTTCCCTGAAGTAAAATTTAACTGAAATATTTGATCGCTCTGGTTGTTTATTTTTATTCCTTTAGTTCTAGAAATAACATTGACTCATTCAACAGTTTTCTCAAGTCTCTCTCCACTTCCTCACCCAGATCTCCAATGCCCAAAACATTACTTGATCCCTATCAGAGTGAATCCTGATGGTCTGGTGTTAGAAATGTGGACAATCTTCTTTTACTTTCTAAAATTTTTGGTCATAATGATCATTTGGTCAATATTAAATATTTATTTACTTTATTCAGACATGTGTTATCAGTAAAAAGATACAAGAAAAAATAAAAAAGAAGATCCGTGAGAAAGAACATCTTTTCCTGTGTGAGATCAAGAGCAAATTTGAGTGTGAATGAGTTTCCCAGTTTTTTGTTTTGTTTTGTTTTTGTTTGTTTGTTTAGAGCAGGCCTTCATAAATAGGAGAGATAAAAACCCTGGAAACCTGGATGGGGTGAAGGGGAAAGGAGAAAATAAAACAGGTGAGGTAAAACACAAAGACCTGGATTTGGGAATGAACATAATGTGTTCAACTAGAAAGAAGGGTACCATGACAAAGATCAAAGTAAAATGATGGGAAGTGGGAGAAAATGCATCACAAATAGACAAGGAAAGAGCTTCACATGGAAGTCAAGAGATTTACATTTTATCTCATGAGTAACAGGAATATGCAAAATATTTATGTGAGGAGATTTATCTGGAGAGGTATATAAAATTGCCTGGATAGTCCGGAAGAGGAAGTTTAGTGAGAACACTCTTATGTGTTCAGCAAACACTATATTGAAACCATGTTTTTTGTATTTACCTTTATAATCTGTGTACTGGACGAAAATAGAAATAGAATAAATATTTGTTGAGTATGGAAACTGAAGTGAAGAGAGATGGATTTGAATGATAGGCATTGGAAAGCAGCAACTTCATAGTGGGAAATCAATTATATTTGGTGAAAGCCTGGACAAGGATTATGAATTTTGAAGAAGTCACATAATGCTACATGTTTTGAGCTTTGGAAATGGAAATTAGGAAAAACATGATCTATTGAGTAAATGAATCAAATATGAATGCATGAAGGTAATGCTAGTTGCTATAGCTGAAAAACCTCCAAACTTCAAAGGTATACCAATAAAAGTTTAAGCATGACCCCTGACCACTAAATAAAAGTTTAAGCATTAGCCATGACTGGTTTAGCTCAGTTTGTTGCACATCTTCTCATAAAGCAAAAGGCTGCTCGTTTGATTCCCATTCAGGGCAGATGTTTAGGTTGCAGGTCCCCTGTAGGGATGTGCGTGAGAGGCAACCGATTAATGCTTCTCTCACGTATTGAACTGACATTTCTCTCTCTATCTTTCTCCTTCCCTTCCCCTCTTTCTAAGAATAAATAAATAAAATCTTCAACATTAAGCATTAATAAATATATGAAACTAAGTCCAACATGGATTGTGTGGGAATGGATGGGAAGGTCCCATGCAGCCATTCTGGGACACAGACTGACAGAACCTGCTATCTTCGGTGTGTGGCTACCAAGGTCACAATCAGTCTCCAGCCAACAGAAGAAGAAAGATGAAGAGTAGCAGATCATGGGTGAAGTCTTAAGGGCTAGTGCTGTGTCACCTTTACATTCCATTATCATATCTAGAACTCAGTCATATGTCACACTTAACTCCTGCAAAGGATGCTGGTAACTGTAGTACAACTGAGTAGCCAAAAGAATATGAAATGCTTTGGTGATCAGCTCAGCCCACTGTTTGTCTCAGTAGCTAAAGAAGCCAGTACATTTTCAGTACAAGAAATGCTGAAGGGAGTTTTTCAGGTGGAAATGAAAGAAAACTAGCAGGAACTCAAAGACAAAAACAAAAAGAAACTAAGCAAACAACTAGAACAGGAGCAGAACCACAGAAATGGAGATCACATGGAGGGTTATCAACAGGGGAGTGGGAGGTGGAGAGAGGGAGGAAGAGGTATGGAGAATAAGAAGCATAGATGGTAGGTATAAAATAGACAGGGGGAGGGCAAGAATAGTATGGGAAATGTAGAAGCTAAAGAACTTATGACACATGGACATGAACCAAAGGGGGGAATGTGGGTGGGAGAGGGTATACAAGGTGGAGGGGAATGAAGGGGAGTAATGGGACAATTGTAATAGCATAATCAATAAAATATATTTTAAACAAACATAAATGTCTTAAAACTTATGTCTGGAGTCAAGACTTGAATTGATTATACTGATATTTAAGGGTTAACAAAAATGTAAGTCAAAGTTAAACCACATCTCTATTGCCATTTGAATTTTTTCACTATAATATACTGTGATACAAATGGGGGGAAAAGCCATAAGAAAACAAATTAATGAATAATCAGATCAAATAATATAATAAATTAAAAAATACCTTGAGATAAATGAAAACAAAACTACAATCTACTAAAACTTGCTAAAAAAGAAATAGAAAATCTGAGTAGATCTAAAACAAGTGAAGAGATTTAATTAGTGATCAAAAATCTCCTAACATTGAAAAGTCCAGATACCTCCACTAGTTAAATTTACCAAATGCTTAAGGAAAAATTAATACCAACCTACCAATCCTACTCAAACTGTTTCAAAAAAATAAGTAGAAGTACATCTCAACTCATTTTATGAGGTCACTACTAGCCTGGTACTGCCACCAGACAAAGAACTACAAGAAAACCACAGACCTTTATCCCTTATGTATATAGATGCAAAAATCTTCAACATAATACTAACAAACTGAAATCAGTAGAATATTTAAAGGCTTATACACCATTACCAAGTGGGATTTATCTCAATAATGTGAAGGTAGTTCAATATACACAATGAGTCAATTTAATACACATTATTAATAAAATTAGGGAAAACTGCACATGATCATTTCGACTGATACAGAAAAAGCATTTGACAAAATTCAACATTCTGTCTTAATAGAGAAAATAAGTGAACTGGGAATACATCTTAACATGATAAAAATCATATGAACAACCCAGAGCTAATGTCATACTCGATGGTGAAAGACTGAAAGCTTTTCTCCTAAGATCAAAAGCAAGACAAGGATGCCTGCATGCATCCATTCTATCTGACATAGTACTGGAAGTTCTAGCTATAATAATTATGCAGAACAGAGAAATAAAATATATTTGAATTGGAAGAGAAGTCCATTTTATATGTAGAAAACTCTAAAAATTCATTCCCCTGAAAGTGTTAAAATTAATAAATGAATTCACCAAAATTATAGGATATTAAATCAACACACAATTGCTTTAGTCCTATTTCTATATACAACAATCTCAAGAAAATATTAAGAAAGCAATTGTATTTACAATAACATGAGAAAGACTAAAATACTTAGAAATAAATTTATCCAAGGAGGCACAAAATTTATACATTGAAAACCACAAATCATTGTTAAAAAAAATTTAAAATGATCTAAATAAATGGAAAGACATGCAGTGTTCATGGAATTGTAAAGATGACAATATTAGCCAAAAAATCTGCAAATTGTATGCAATCTCTATCAAAATTCCAACAGTTTTCTTGCAGATGTTTAAACTGATCCTACAATACATATGAAATTTCAAAAGACTTTGAAGAGCCAAAATAATAATGTAAAAGAAGAACATAGTGGGAGAACATACACTTCCTGATTTTAAAACTTATTACAAAGATATATTAATCAAAACAGTGTGGTACTGAAATAGGGATAGACCTATAGATTAATAGAATAGAGCTGAGAGCCCAGAAAATAAACCCAGATGTAGAGTTCTCTACATATAAAATGTAGAAAACATTTCTACATCTATGGTCAATTGATTTTTTATGATACCAAAATCTTAAGGAAAAATAATCTTCAACAAATGGTGTTGAGACAATTGGATTTCCACATGCCAAACAATAAAGTTGGGCCCTTAATTTACACCATATACAAAAATTAACTCCATATGAATTAAGGACCTAGAATTAAAAGCAAAAACTAGCAAACGCATAGAGGAAAACAGAAGCAAAGCTTTATGAGCTTGGATATAATAACGGTTTCTTAATTATGATATGAAAACCCAAAGCAATGACAACAAGAAGCATACATTAGACTTAATCAAAATTAAAAACTTTTATACATTAAAGGACATCATTGAGAGAGTTAAAAGACAACTCACAGAACAGGAGAAAATATTTGTAAATCTGGTAAGAGGTTAGTATTTAGAATATATTTTTTAAAAAAGCTCCTACAATTCAACTACAACAAAAATACAACCAATTTTTTAAAACGAGCAAAGGACTTGAATAGGTATTCCTCCAAACAAGATAAACAAATGGCCAATAAGCACATTAAATGATACTCAAAATCTTTAGTTACTAGGTAAATGCACACCAAAATCAAAGTGAATGTTATTTCACAATTACTAGGATGGTTATAATACCCAAAATGGAAAAAATATGTTGTAGAGGATGTGGAAATAATTGAACCCTTGATGCTGTGAGAAACAGTTTGGTGGCTCCTAAAACAGTAAAACATGAAAATATTATAGGACCCAGAAGTATATTCTTAGGAATATACACAAAAGAACTGCAACCAGTGAGTTAGATACTTGTAGGCCAATGTTCATAGCAGCATTATTCCCAATAGATAAAAGGTAGAAATAACACGTGTCCATCAGCAAAATGTATAAACAAAATATAGTATATACACAAAATTAAATATTATTCAGCTATATAAAAGAATGAAGTTCTGGTACACATAATATGGATAAACCTTAAAAACATTATGTTAAGTGAAATAAGCCACACACACACACACAAATAATGCATGAAATATCTAGAATAGGAAAATTCACAAGAAAGAAAGTAGATCAGAGGTTACCAGGGTCTGAAAACAAGAGGACAATGGGGATAAATGGGTACAGAGTTTTCAGTTTGGGACTCTCAAAATGCACTATCAACAGGTAGTAGTGATAGGTGAATAACACTGTAAATGCACTTAATGTCACTGAATTGTACATTTAAAAATGATTTAAATAGTAAACATCTATGTACATTTTGCCACAACTTTAAAAATAAAGATATACAAAACTCAAACCTGTATTTTCTATCATTTACTGCAACCGTCATAAAATTACTCTGTACAATTGTTGTAAAGTCTCCAACACTTAACTCACTGTAGATTAATGACACACAGTTCATGGACCAGAACAATTTTGTGGATCACTTTGAGTAGCTCTGATCTTCATTTTACCTTAATATGTTTGTTTCCTCATGAAAAGGGGAGAGGGGAATAATTACATTGCCCACCTCCTCTGAGTTCATGTAAGTAGAATTAGATAATATATGGAAATTACTCAGCACAGAGCCTGATATAATTATCTTTGATTCTTATTTGTTTGATGATGATCATTTCATTTACATGTTACATTACAAAAATGATTGATATGGATTCTTATTAATTTTTAACAAGATTTTTTAAGCTCAAAAACTTTCTCAGCTTTTATTTTTGAGGTATTACTGTTCCACATTCCATTTCTGGTTAGCAATATACTATGCTGCGTGACATTTTTTTTTTGTATATCTGGTATCTGCACAGACTACATACTTATTGAGAAAAGGATCATGCTCTCTCATGACTAAATCACCAGTGCTCAGCAAAATTTCTGCTTTGGAGTAGCCCTTAATAAATGCTTATGTCACAGGTGTGCACAGAGTGCACAGGTAACCAGGTTCTTAGTGATCGAGGACAAAGAATTGAACCGAACACACAAAGTTTATAGCATAAAGAAAGAGGGGAGGTTTATTAAGTGATAGTACATACCACAGGACACGGGAGTGAGCCAGCTCTGAGCAGAGGAAAAAAAGGGCACGTCGGCTGGGGGATTCTATTCTTACAGGGCAGAAGCCCCGCTGCTAGTCTTTGGCAGGCTTTTCCTGCGCAGGTACAAGGAGTTGGATTTCAAAGCTACTGCGCATGTGTGGTTTCCCATGACTTTCTTGACTGGCTACTGGAGAAGGGAGTCCCACAATGTTATTTCATTATAATGATATTATAATGAATCGGGGTAGTGCGCAGGCGCATTCTATGATTCAGAGTTATCCCAGAAAACAGGAACAACCCGTCTTAGGGGGTCTTTGTCATGTATAGGTGTTTTCTACCTCAGCCCTGCGGGGCCTCTGGAGCTTCCTTCCTGACTACCTCCTGCCTCATTTATGGGACAGTTGATAGCCCCACCTCCCCCACTGTACCCTTATAGTGCTAAAGAGGCCCAAGGTAAACACATATGATCTAACTATAACCTCAAATTGTGCTGGTTGTTATGTTCCTACAATATTTTGATATTATTCAACTGTGACATTAAAAAGCAATCATTTAGAATGAGAGTCATCCATGAAAAAATGCCTGTAGCATAACTATATTCAAGATCTCTTTGTTCCCATTACTAAACAGCAGAGAACATTAACCACCTTCATTCAGCTTCCCACCACAGCAATAAAAAAATGTCACAGCCTTCAATATGACTTCTAAAGAACCCTGCAGGCCACAGCCAAGGCCAAACCAAGAAACGACACTATGTGATTTGGAATCTCCCTGTTCGTAGAGCCTGAAGCATAAGATCAAATTCTTTAAAAAGAAACAAAAATGAAAACAGGAAAACCTCTTTTGAGCTCATCTGTTCCCACTCACATTCCAATCTTGTGCCTAAATAAATTATATAAATATAACAATACTAATTACTTATTCATGGACCCTGAAAATGTCTGTTTCGAGGAATATTGGTGATACATACATGGAATATAGACTATACATAAAATATAAACTGAATGATTCATGAAATTGATTAGGCAAATTATTTAAGTTAATTAAGACCTAAACTAACTGTCCTTAAAATAAATCAATAAAATGATTCCTTTAATCCTTAGGTAGAAGATAGATAAGGCAAAGTGTCACCTTTTAAAATTGTAAATATTTGGGAATCAGAGAGAAAGAGCAAATTTCCTTTTTGAGTTTTATAAAAATAAGTATCGCTTAAATATAAATGGAAAAATGGTTCAGTGGGTTTCCAATAGTATCTTTATTAAGGTGAGACTACATATATACTATATACAAGGAAAGTTTTAGGTCAAAGTTATAATCTTAAAAAGCTCAGCAGAGAAGCATGTATGTGTTCTACACAGAGGTGACATGCACACACTGGGTCCAGTGGCTGAAGGTGCGGGGCTGGAGGTTGTGGGGAGGGGATAAGAGAGGTAGGAGAGGAACCACACATGTTAAATAGCTTTACCTTAACTGTTAACAATTCTTGCCTACACCGCCTCCTACTAGTGGACTCCTCAGTTGTTCATGAGTATCTGAGTCCCATAAATAAAACATTGTAAGAGAACAACATAATTCCACAGTGCTCTTTAACTTATATTGAAGGTGTATTCACCTGGAGTGCAAGTTTCCTTTGCAAAGGAGTGCTTATTTGGTGTCAATACATATTTTTATTCAAACTAATGTTATAGCTACTTTGTGTGCCAACCCCTAAAACAAAGACATAGAAAAAAACTATTCTCATATTTTTTACTAGTTCTCCAAAATTTTTAGTATTAAATCAAAACTGAATTTCCTTAAAAATGTGCTTTTTTCTAGATACCAGACCCAGAGACAATTAAATATTAAATGAAAATACCCTGTAAAATAACCAATGAAATTATTGCCCCAAAATTCTAAGTCTACAAGTATTCTGGGCACAGCTGAATGTAGAATCTAAAGAACACATTTTTAATTCAAAAGATCTAATAGGTCAACTAAACATATTAAAGCTATATATAATATATAGAACATTGAAGACTTTAGCTTTTTAGGCTTTTCTGCTATAGGAAGAGGGAAACGTTTTTCTATTCTTTGCTAAATTGTTAAATTTCAGATAAATATATTGATGAAGCTTTAGAAATACAGGAAAAATTGCATGAACAAGACTGATGAATAAAGAACACCCTCCTGCTTTGTAGAATGCATAGCAACGAGATTTTAAGACTTCATGATTTCAACTTCTCACTTACCCGAATATTGAAAGAGAACTGTCTGGAGTATTCCTGCTCACCAATGGCCACGTGCTGACCCTTGTCATTGACTAGCTGAGTGAAGAACTTGAAGAAGAGTTTAGCCCCAACACAACCACGTGAAACCCCAGCAACTTCCATCCAACAGTTTTCAGATGGAAGTATCATATTATTACATTTTCTGTATTGTGATACTGGGGAGAGACTGTCCTCCCAGAGTCAGCCAGTTCTTAGAGACAGCAAAGGGTGAGGCCAAGAGCTCATCTTTCATATGCAAACTAACTTCCAAACATTTCCTTTATCTAACCCTCACACACCAAACCAATAAACGTCCTGCCCTAATTCATTCCAGGGCCAGATACCAGAGACCAGCGATCCTCTAGCCTACCAGAATTATTCAAAAGAGCTGATCTGAAATGTTTACTCTGCTCTGGCCCAGGCTTTCCCCTTACTGCTGCTTCTGCTCCTGAGCAGACTGGGGCTGCGCCTGTGGCCCTGCGTGGCACAGCAGGGCATGTCTCCTTCTCTCAGGAAATGCAAGTGATAAATTGTTCTTTCAGTGGCATTGACCTTCTGTGTCATCACTCAGTCACCTCCATACATTAAAATTCTTCAGGAAGAATGAGACAAGTATCAAAAGTGATACATATGCAAATATCTTATTCTTCTGGACTCTTTTGTTTTCACATTTTGTTGGGAAACAAGCCACACAAACTTAATCAGAAAAGGACAAACATATGCACAGATTTCTAAAGAAAAATTTACAGCCTGTCAGCTTTGCTTAGCTTTTGGCTTTAAGAAAGCACTTAATTAGCCATCAGTTTTATTTCAAGAGCCTTCACTAAAACTTGTCTGAATTGCTAGATAAGATAGCTTTCAAAGTGAAAGTCTGCAGCTGCTGGGTGAGATCACTCTAATAGCCAGCTGTGGGGACTGAGGAGCCGCCTCTGCACACTTTCTGACTGAAGTGTGGTGCAGTGTTGTTGCAGTCCTCTAACCCCAGATCTCAGAACAGGGTTTAAAGGAGACCTGAGCTTTAAATCATCCACATTCTTTAAGCTTTTGTGTAAGACATAGCAGGCCCTCTGCTGGTAGCAATACTCGATTGTACTTCACCAAACAGATAGTGCCTATGGTTCTTAACCTTCCCTCTACAACCGAGTCTCCTAGGGAACTTTCTAGAAATACTGATGAACATGTTCCCCTCCAGGGTGTTTGGTTTCAGTTCGCTGAAGTTTAAACATTGAAATATTTAAAAATTCCAAGAGTTGAAAATAATCACCTGTACAAAAAAGCAATGTGGTCTAGTGAACAAATTCAGAATGTAGATTTGTAGAAGGGTGCAGCCAAAGGGACCCCAAAAGAAGGATTTGTAATGGGGTCCAGAACTCAAGGTGTCCAGGAAATATTAGAAAAATATATAGAATGTCCTCACCCCCACCCCCCAGGTATGGGTTGGGGGAAGGGACAAATGGAGCATGGCCATTGAGAGCTGTTTCACAAAGCAACAGCCTTGCAGCTACCCTCTGGCATGGTCATTTAGCATATCTATAACCTTTAACTGGTTGCATAGATATGTTAAATAGCTGTGACTAGCTCTGAGCCAAGAGAATGGAAGTAACTTCCCCACCAAGATGTAACTGGGAGGCAACTCCCCCTGGTTATATCGCCTGCGTGGGAGCTCAGAGACAATTGGCTCCATGACATGGGGCCACACCCGCCCAGACTCATGATGGCAGCCCAGTAAAGCTGGAAGGATATGAGTCCTGGCATGTGAGGCCGATTGTGGGAGGAGTCAGAAATGGGGCTGCAGAGGAAGATTGGCTCGGGGATTTAAACTCAGGCGCAACAGCCATTGGAGAAAAAACCATGCAGCTGTGGCAGTGCAGGGAGGACCGCAGTCACTGAGGAGAGAACCATGCTGCTTTAGCAGAGTGGGGACTCCCACAGCCGTGCAGACACCGTCCGGGATGCAGCTGCCTGCGGCTCCTCTACCGCCTGGCTCTGAGCCCCAGCCAGCTCTGCAGCCGCGGAGAGAGGAGGCCACCAGTAAGTGACTCCGGAGCACCCGGTCACTGCCCAGTTGCCGCAGCCAGCGCCAGGCCCCCACATGCTGCTCCCGCGCTCTCACCACTCAGGCTCAGACAACCTTGCAGCCACCTGCTCTGGCCAGGACACAATGAGCTCCGCGCTAACCCCCTCGGTGCTGCTGCTGCTGCCATCGCTCTCCCAGAAAGGGGGATCATCCCCCCCCACCCCTGTAGCCATGAGAAGAATCACCACCAGGCTTTAGCTGGAGATCCTGGCAACACAACCAATGGTGCTGGGAACTAAGGAAGGCCTGCCAGCTGAGCACAGATTACTAGGAAAAACCGGGAGCTGCCTAAGCCACGGACTTCTATTTCTTTTCCTGAGATACAGTACCCCAGACTGGGCAAAGGGGGGAAGGAAGGATTGTGTGTTTGTGGGTGTTTCAGGGGACTTTGGGATTTTGACAAAGACATTAAGTCATTACTTTTAGCCTGTATAACTTGAATAAATAACTCTTTTCTTTTTCACCAATCTCTAGCATGGAGAGCTATAATTCTCTGGCTTAGGGAAAGGTGAACCTAGTACAGAGGGACCCCAGGAGTAACGGGGATCAATTCGGTAGCATTGTGGGACCCTCTTCCCTGGTGGCCAATCGGGGAGAATCATGGGAAACCACATGCGCAGTAGCTTTAAAGTAATGCAACTACTTGTATATACTCAGTAAAAGCCCACCAAAACTAGCCAGAAAGGATCCTCCCTATAAGAATAGAGTCCCTCCAGCCCATGAGGTCAATCTCTGCTTGGAGTTGGCCTGCTCCCATGTTCTCTTCTATAAACTCTGGGTGTTCGGTTCAATTCTTTGTCCCAATCATTAAGAACCTGGTTACCTGTGCCCACCTGTGACAGATTCACATAGAGCATCTGCCTGCTAAGAGGTTCTGGACAAGTCACTGCAATCCTTTATCTGCATAAGACTTTCTTGATAGGGTATATTTTGTGAAAACTTCAATGATCCAGTTTCAAAGAACATGGGATTAAGAGTAAAAAAGAAAAGCATAGATGGGATTGTATTAATCATGGGAGAGTAAATCATTGTTACTAGCCAAGTAAAGTTTCCTGCTCTGTTGGAATAGTTTGCCTAGAATTAGGAAAAACAACCTGGACAAATCCATTAGCATTTGTGAGTAAAAGAAACAGGCTCATGATGCATGACTCCACCTTCATTTATTTTAATTCTTCAAATCTTTGTGTAGATTCCTTGATCCCATACAAGGTCTGTCCAGAAGGTACCTAGCCATGTAATATGAAAAGTAGAGACATTTATTGAAGAAGATACAAGACATATTGTACACAGGACAATATGTCCCCTTCAAAATAGATACCTTGGGACCTCACACAGTTCTCCTAATCACCATCAGCAGCCCCATGATATTTTCCTAAATCTCACCAATGGTCTGAAATCTCTTCCCTTTCAAAGGTGATTTTAGTTTGGAGAAAAGCCAAAAGTCACAGGATGCCAAAGCTGGGCTGCAGGGGGGCTGAGCCACCTGGGTGATTTGATGTTTTGCCAAAAATCTCTTCACAAAACGTGATGCATGCGCAGGTAGGCACATTGTTGTGATGAAGCTGCCAATCACCAGTTGCCCATAGCTGCAGTGTTCTGAATCATCCAAATAGTTTCTGTGGAGGAATGTTCAAGCTTAATGCAAAATTCAATGCAGAGTCATTGCTCTACTCACTCAGTCACTTTGAATGTGACAGTCACACAGTACATGTTGCGCGTGGGTCACCGGCCAGCAGTGACCACGGAACGCTGTGGATGGCTCGACAATACGCAAGAAAAAACAACACATGCACAGAGACAGACTAGTTTCTGTGGGGAAGTAGGGACGGAATGGCCACCCCCCCTAGTGGGGAGCGCACTGATTTACCGTCCGTACCTGCTTTTATTAGGCTCATTTTGCATAATAATTCAGGTAAAGTACAGTACTCATTCGGGGGAAGTAAGGAACTATAGAAAACAAAGAATTCTGCCGGTCTATTGAGTTGGGGTAAAAGAGCTGTAAGACTGAGGAACAAACTAACTTCCTCCTAAGACCCTTCTCATTCAACTGAGAGCATTCTAAACAAAGAAGGTTTCACAGTAATTTACATATTCTTTCTTAGGCCTGATCACCCCGGGAAATCCGCACATCTCAGTACCGAGCTGTACTACCCTGTCATTGTTTCAGGCTTAGGTGGAGCAAGGGAACTAAGGCAACTGAGAGATAAGGAGATTTTCTTCCAGACGCTGAGAACTCAGGCTATGTCAAAGCCGAGGAGCGAGGGTCCATCACCCCCCTTTTGCTGCAGCCCCCCAAGTCCTTCTTTTGGGGGGCCTCCCAAAGTGATCGTGCCTGGCTTAGGTCGTCTCCCCCGTGGGGAATCTTACCCGCCTTTGGCTAACCGACCAAGCTTTTTGGGGTTCAGTTATGAATAAAGCAGCAGAAGCAGCATTCCTGCCAGGGAGATAAGCTTTTGTCTCCTTGCTGGCTCACGGTTCCAAGGGCGTTCCCTTAGCTTTAGCCTAGGCGGGGGTTTCAGCCTCTGATACCAGTCAGGGCGGTTCCCAACAAGTACACATGCTTACTCAACAGTGTCTACTGCCCCCATTGACCAGTGAGGTCATCATTGTTCACACATGCACATTCCAGTCCACTCTCCTTGGCTGCCAGTTTATATCGATGTCACACAAACTGTTCTCATTATATGAGAACAATGGCTGGACATTTTCTGGACAGACCTCATATATGGCAGTCAAATGAAGCTCTTTGAATTGAACCATGAATATTCACAAAGAAAAATGTCCTTATTACTGTCTTTTGTTTTAAATAAAATATAGTTAAAATGCTTTGGAATTCTTTTTTTTTTAATAAGAAAAAGGATGGACCAGAGAGAACCAAGATGGTGAAGTAGGTGGAAGTTGCACTCACTTCCTCCTATAATCACATCAAGATTACAGCTAAATTATAGACCAATCAACCTGGATGACCATCTGAAGACTAGATGAACAGAAATCCTATAACAAAGGACATATAGAAGAAGCCACATCAAGAATGACAGGAGGGGCAGAGATGTAAAACAAGCTGGCCCTACAACCAAGTGTGGCGGTTGAGAATCTGGAAGAATCACATAGTGGCAGAGGTCCCCCCACCCTGAGAACTGAGCAGTTAGCCACATGCTGGGCTCCCCAGCCTGAAGCACCAGTGCCAGGAACAGGAGCCCACTTGACATCTGGTTCTGAAAATCAGTGGGGATTCCATCTACCTGGGTGAGATGGAAGGCTGCTAGACCTAAGCAACCCAAATAAAGGGTCAGGGCAGAAAATCTCACTTGCAAGCACTCACCTTGGGCTCTGGTGGAGGGATTGGGCGCTTAGAAAGTGCCAAAATTATACAAGAAGAGACTGGGTTGTGTGGCTTTGGGGAGGGACATTGGTCACTGGAGGGATTGTCCCTATGTTAAGTCCCTCTCCTGCACTCCCATGGATGCCACCTTTCCTGGGTGGTTCACTCCACCCACATAGAATTAGCCTGGACAACTGCACTAGCTCCACCTTGGCAACTCCCTGAAGCCATGCCCTATGTAGCTAGTGGATGACTATGAGCTCTGCCAGCAGGGGCCAGCCTGAACCTGTGTTGTAGTCTTTCTTGAAAAACTTTCCAGGAATCTGAGGCAAACTGGGGGATGCCAGAGGCACACAGTAAGAGGCTGAGTTTTGTGGTTTTAGGGCAAGGACCATTTTACCCATGTACCCAACTGCCACCACCTTTCCTGGTGGGACTTTGCCACCCATGGGACATTATCCTGGGGAGCTGTACTAGCTCCTCCCAGATGACAACCTGAGACCCCACCCTACCCAACTCAGCCCTGACTGAAGGCTCTGCCAGTGGCAACCTGCCTGGGCCTGAGTTGTCCCCAGCAGACTCAGAGTTTGCTGGAGAAGCACAGGGAGAGGCTGAGTTGTGTGGCTTTAGAGCAAGAACTGTCTTCCCTTGTGCCCAATGGTGCCACAGTTCCTGTTCAAAGCCCTCCCTTCAAATAGCCAGATCTTAATCTGCTCTAGCCTGATGAACTCTACTGGCTCCACCTTTACAATTCCCTGAGTCTGTGCCCCACTGAAAAAGTCCACAGGCACCAGAGGAGTTGCAATTGGCCTCAATGTGCCCTGAGACTTTTGCTGAGTGTGCTTGGACCCAGCACTGGCATTAAGTTTGAATCTGTATTAACCTGGTAAGCACCATTCACCCTTACCTGGTGACTGCCTGAGCCCCTACCTCTTGCAACTGTCAAACTGCCTGAGGCTTTTTCAGTGGCTGAGCCTAACAAGCAGCTAGCAGGCAGCAGTGACTCTCAGGGTCCCTTGGGCCTTGTGCTGAACCCTGCTTAGGCCTGTTCTGGTAGCAACTGGCCTCAATATGCAACTTGGCCCCTCCCACATACACCCATGCTCAGCAAATTCAGCTACCCACCACAGTTTGCCCTGAGGCTCCTCACAGATACCCCAGAGCCAATCACAAGCAGCGTCCGACATTGACTTGAACCAGAGTCATTCCTAAGAGGCCCCAGAACCAACATACTGGTAGCTGACTGCAGAGCACAGCAGAGCAAGACCCAGTTAGCTCCACAAGCAGCATAACCAAAGGGAGGCCTTGGCAGGCACCAGACCCTGCTGGGGCAAATTCTGCTATGCGGGGCCAGCACCCACACAGAAGCTTGCATACTGTGCTCGTGGTATTTGTTACTA
The DNA here is from genome assembly GCF_019186645.2 of Phyllostomus hastatus. Classification (NCBI taxonomy): domain Eukaryota; kingdom Metazoa; phylum Chordata; class Mammalia; order Chiroptera; family Phyllostomidae; genus Phyllostomus; species Phyllostomus hastatus. The sequence continues at coordinate 3,662,115 of NW_025334017.1, read as the reverse complement.
GGCCATCAGGTAATTAATGGGATCTTTTATTTTTAAAGCCAGGTAAAAAGGTTCATGTATGGAAATCTAAGAATCATGGGAATTATGTAGTCTCACTCCGTTGATGCTTCTGAAATATGTATAATTTTATGATTAATTTCTACATAAAATATATTCTTGATTGTCAAACACTACACAAAGGAAAACAAAGAAGTCATTTAACTCATCATAAAAAAATAGCTCATACTTATTGAGCACTTTTCCTTATACTTAGACCTGAGTTGGAAACTTTAGAAAAATTACCTAGTTTTATGAAAGCTACAAAGAGTAATTTGTAAGATCTCTTTTTGAGTATTTAATCTTGCTTTTGTTCTGCATTGACCTATTATATAGCACAAAGAGTGGGATAAAAATCAAAATTATCTGTTTAAATTCATACTTATCTGTGAGCTGCTCTAAACTAGAGTCACTAGTGTTTCTCTCTGATTTCCTACTGTAATCTGCATTGCTCTGAAAGCTTCCCTAGGGGAGCTGTACCCTGCTCAGTTCCATTTGCACTTGCTAGAGTAACTTTTTACCTTCACTTTTTAGTCCTCCTTTGCTTTCTCTCTCTATGGACATGTCACAGTGACAAAGAATAGTTGAACACTAGAAATGTGAATGGAAACAAATTTAGGACTCTTTTGAAGACCTAATCATCCTTTGGGATATTTACTGCTGCCTAATTTGATTAGTTACTTCTTAGCTTACTTCTGAGAGCATATTAATGTACAACTATTAACTTTCAACATAATGGAATACACAGACTAAGTGATAAGTAAAAACTATGAGTCATACACAAAATTTGTTAGTAAATGTCCCTGCTAAATAGTTGGTTTGAACTGAAAGAAAATAATAGGTAATGTGTAGGGAAGAGAAACCTAAAGGCAAGGAGAACTTATATGTTCTTATTTCATACAGTAATATAGTCTTAAGTGTATAACAAGTCAAACAGGAATTAAATAGACTTACTTCTTTCCCAGAAAGTTCTAGAGGGAGAAGGATGAGCAACAGTTTAGAATGGGCTGTTGAGAAAAGACAGAACCATTGAAACATAGAGTAATTTTTACAAAATGATTTTTTTCTTTCCAGTGTCTTGGCAAACACCTGACATTCTTCTGATTTAATTTTGCTGTTGAAATGGCTCTTGTTCCAGCGTGAACCTACACTATAATTAGGAAAACACAATGTACTCTGAGGTGAAAACTATTATTTGCTCTTTGTTAGCCAACAGTATAATTTTCAGAAAATGCTAACTTGGTCAAATGACATAGCCTGTTCATTCAACTGGATAGAGTAAGGTTAATGGACATAATCTTATGAAACAAACAGAACAGGACTGTCAGTGAAGCAACATCTCAAGCTTGGACTGGAATACCACAATAGCTAAGCAATACATCATGGCTTGAAAAAATAAAAGTACCTCCTAGACCTTCTCATTCAAAGCGGGGACCAGCACCAGCAGCACCAGCTCAGCATCACCTGAGCTTGATAGAAACGCAGACCTCCTGAATTTGAATTTGCACTTCAACAAGATGCCCAGGTGTTTCTTAGTGTGCCACAGTTTGAGGCATGCTGTTTACAATACTTTGTCTACTTCAAGAGAGTGAAAAGTGAAAGGCATGGAGGAGAAAAGAACCCCTTTTTAACCACCTTCTTCTCTTTTTAAATTGGTAATCTCTTCAAAATAAGAACCTGTCTTATTTATCTTTGTATCACTTATACCTAAGAGTACCTGGTTTACAATAAGTAATCAAATGTTTGCTCAATAAATAAATGTATTAATGATACTTTTTTGAACAACTCTCAGGTATAGACAAGCTTAGAGAGATGCTGACAGGGACATTGTTTAAGCCACCTTATCTGGCATTTTGTTACAGCAACCCTAGCAAACTAATACTGCTGAAGAATTCCTCCTATATTTTCCCTCAGCAGTTTGAAGAACCTCCCCCTATCCCTAAAGCTGTGAAGTCGGTTCTAAGCAGTTGTTCCCTCTGGCTTCTAAAATATATTGTTTTTATCATCCAGTAATTTCACCATATTCTAAGCATGGATATTTTAAAATCTTGTTTAAGACTGCTTATGTTTCTTGAATCTAAGGGTTTTCTTCCAGTGATATTTAAGTTATTTATCTTTCATTCGATATTCAAATGTATATTTTCCTTCAATCATTTCCAATCACACAGAGTAGATCTTCTCATCCTCTCCTCCATGTCTCCAAATTCCTGTCACATGTTCACCCCAATGAATCCCTGAGCTACATTTTGGATAATTTCATCAATTGTATGACCTGGTCTGCTATTAATCAGTCTATTTAATTTTTAATTTTGCTGGCTACATGTTTTATTACTAGTATTCTATTTTTTGAAAGTTTCCTTTTAAAACACTTTTATCCTTTCTGTTAGGTCTCAAATCTTCAGTTGTGGTAAATTATTTGAACATGGTTTTTAAAATCAACCTTTCAGTTTATTTCTATAATAAGTGTTGGCATGATAAATCTGCTGACTCTTGCTCACAGCAACTGTTTCCTCAAGTGCTTTTTCACATTTCATTGTTAAGTGTTCTTCAGAAGAGGCTTGTCTATTAAACTCTCATTCCGTCTGGACAATAGGAGCAGTTCTGCATTTTCTTCTTTCTGGCACTCCAGGAGTGTCCCCAATAAAGGAATATTTTAATGTTGATTTCTCAGCTCGATGTTTCTCATCCCATGCAGAGAGTATAGATATCCATTGTTGGAAATTTTTTAGGGTAATTTTTTCACCCTTTCTCCAAAGAAAAGAACATTTTCCTTGAGTTGGTGAACATTTTTTTTTCTAACCACTGATGCACAGCCTTCAGCAAAAGTACAGTACTTCAGGTCTCTCATATACATGGAAGTATTGATGGCCAGCCATTTTCTAGTCTAATAATCCTCCATCAATCTCCGTGACTTTAGGTTGAGTACTAAGTGCTCATGTTCTTGATTCATCTTGCTAATTTCCTTAAGCATATTGATAATTATCTATGATAATTTATCAAAATTCTGCTTTATGTATTAGATGTAGTTCACTTCATTGTTTCTCTTTTATAGTGTCTGTATTTATCTGGTGTTTAGATAGTTGAGCTCATGAACTCAGGTCATGTGTTAGCTATGCTGACAGGCAAAGTTTCTTGGGCAAGAACAGGAAGCCAGACCAAATCTGGATGTCCCCTAGTGAGTTTAACTGGAGAAGAGGGGATGAGTAAGTGCTCAAGGGACCCATGCATCAGAGAAGCACTACTTGGACATTCCTATGTGTGGCCACTCCACAGACAATGGATTAGAAGGAAAGATTTCGAGGAGATAGTCTCCTAGGTTTTAATCCCTTCTCCCTGTCCCAGATGGTTTGTAGAGACAGGTTGAAGGAGTAAATACTTGATGTGGCTGGCTTCCCATTCTGGAGCTTTCCACTGCCCTGCTTTTATTACAAATATAGCAGTAGCCTGCCATTTTGATACAGGATGTAGACTGGGGTTCAGAAAAAAACCCTCCACAGCCTTGGCATGGGGGATTGAGAAGCAGAGGACAGCCATTGAGAATTATTTTGCATATCTTTGGCAACTTGCCTAGTTTAACAGTTATGTTAAATGGCTGAGCCTCAGTGGTTTGAGTGCCAGCCTACAAACCAAAAGGTCACCGGTTCAATTCCCAGTCAGGACACAGGACACTAAGTTGCAGGCCAGGTCCCCAGTTAGGGGCGCATGAGAGGCAACCACTCATTGATGTTTCTCTCCCTCTCTTTCTCCCTCCCTTCCTGTCTCTCTAAAAGTAAATAAATAAAATCTTTAAAAAATAACTAAATAGCGGAGGACAAGGGAGATGGGCGTGATATTAACCTGTGACATAGCCAGGGCTTGCAGTACCGGCACAAGAGCTTGGAGGCAGTTTGCTCTGAGTCACGGGTCCATGCTGCCGGGACTAACAATGGCAGCCAGAGAATGGTAGAAGGTACAGAGAACAGGCAGATGTAACCCATTGTGGGAGGAGTCGGGAATAGGGTTATGGAAGAGGTGCAGGGTGAGGATTTAAACTCAAGAGCAGCAGCCATTCTCTCCCTTGGCCATGTGGGAAATAGTAGTGAGGAAGGAGGCATGTTGTCTGTAGTAAGGGTTCTTGGCCACGCAGGGAGTAGTAGTGAGGTGGGAGACATGCTACCTGTAGTAAGGGATTTTTCCCATGTGTTTTGAAAGACAGCAGTGAGAAGGGAGAAGTAAGCAAGCAGCTATGTAGTTTATAGTGAGGAAGGAGGCCATGCAGCCTGGACTAATAAGGAAGGAGATGCTGCCACTGTGATCATGCCTGCTCTAGCTGACTCTGGAGCCATCAAGGACTTTCTTGCAAGATGCTGCCTTGTTACACCTTGATTTTACCTGGACTCTTTGGATCTGTGCCTTTTCTGGTCTATTACCCAGAGGCTGCTGGCCACGTACCCCAAAAGGAAAGAGCTCTGTGAGGATGGTGACTTTGGTACCTCCAAGACGGAATGGGGAACTGTTTGTGCAGCTGGATTAAGATTAGATAAGAACATGGGAAACTTTGGGGGATGTTTGTGGCTTATTGCCTGGTGGGAAACATGGGAAATGCTGGGTCTTGGGGGAAAGGAGGGCTCTAAGCTGAGGTATTCTAAGTACTCCCATGGTTGGAATGTTGAAAATAAAAGACCCACTCCTTCCAGCATTAATTGTTGGGTTTTACACCAAGGCAACATGCAAATGGGACCCAGTCTGCTCAGTAACACTTTTGTGCATAATTTCTTTTCTGAATCAGGGAAGAAATAATTGCTCCAAGACAATTCAGGAAGAGGCCAGAGTATTTCATAACGCTTCCTCCTAAACTTGCCTTCCATTGCTGCCTCTGGCAGACTGCCTTGGTGCAGCTGCCCATCCACACCCAAGTCCAGACTGGCCTTTTTCTTTCTTTCTTTTTTTTCTTATTCCTCAAATTGTCTTTTCTTTCTTTCCTATTGTTTCTTCTGGTGTGACTTTGGGAGAACCAGCAGTCCAGGCTGATTTGATCTCTAACAGAAATCTGTAATCTAGTTCATTGTTCTTTACTTCTGACACCTGGGTGACTCCTACTCCTTCAGCTGTATCTTAGAAGTCATTATTACATTAGGCAACATTTTAGGGGCTTTAGGACACAAGAGCTTGGGGATTGGCATAGTTGTGAAAATTACCAGAACCAAAAGTCACTCTAATCTTTCAAATCTGTGATTCACCTCTTTTTATGTATTTGATTTGGCTGTTCCTATTCCACTCTTTGCCAAGTTTTACATGAGATAGTTTGAAAATCAACTTAATATGGCTTGGGTAACATTATATGTTTTATGATGAAGCCTATGATAATTGAAATAAGCAAGAATGTGGTAAAAAAAATTAAGAACCTTTGTCTCAACATGATGAAGGCATAAACATGGTGTCTTTTGTGAGGGAGCGATATAATTATGGTTAAGAGCGTGGGCTTTAACGTCAAAATTTCAAGTTAGATCACGTGCAAGCTCTGTCACCCATTAACTACATAAATTTGAGGTAGGTTCTTAATCTCTCTATACTTTAGTTTCTGCATTAAAAGTGATTAATAATGGCACCTTCCACATTCACTGATATTAGGATTACATTGCATATTAGACACTTAGCACAAATTGATCATACAGTAAGAATCTAATTAAAGGCTATCATTTTTAATTAGCCTGTCTCTCTGGCTTACAAATATTAGAAAAGGTGGATCAAGGTGGTGGGCAACTACTCCTTTGCTTTACCCTATAAAAACCTTTTCTACTTCCATGCCCCACATTTGTCTTTATATTTGAAGAGTGACAAACAAACCCCATAGATAAATAGATACCCAAGTATTATTGTTTAAGAGCAAACTCTCAGTTTCCTCCTTCAGTCTAACTGGTCTTCACTATTATTCACAGCTTCTATAATATGTAGTAACTTATACGAGCTGGATAGACTTTAGAGCTTTCTAAATATATTGCACTTGTTTTGTATGATAATAATTTAGAGTTAAGACACATATCTTTTAGGTCTAGTGACACCTCATATATCTCACAGTTTTCACTTTAGAATCACAAGAAATGATGTGTGAATATTGATTGAAATTGTAAGAGAATGTATAAATATTAGTTATTGTGACATCTAGTTAAACAACATGAAAAACAGAATTCTGTTTTTGCTATTTCATATATAATTATGCATATATGTGTATTTTATGTTCAAAACAACACATATTTATTCTCTTATAGTTCTGAAGGACAGAAGTCTGAATTCAATTTCAATGGGCTAAAATCTAAATGAATTTTTGTATGTATTTAAAGTATATTTAATATACTTGATCTAATAAAAATGTATTAATATATCAAATATATTTAATATATTTGAATAAAGTGAATATATTTAATATGTTTAAATAAAATATATTAAATATATTAGTGACTATATTAAGGTAAAGATCCATATATTACTGAATGGGGATGAATTTGAGTAACTTATCTAGTTTAATAATTGCTAAATGGTTTTTGTACTTTGATTTTTATACTTTTATTTTATAGACTTTTAAACATTATTTGACAAGTCTAAGTCATTCATTTAGATTTTTAGGAGGGTTAAGGAGATTGTCATTCTAGACAAGATAGAAGAACCGGGACTGAGTTTCCACTCCTGTGTTAAGCAACTAAAAATCTGGATATAATGTATGAAATCACTACTTTTTTAGAAATTAAAAAACAACTCAGGACAATAACCCTCAAAAAGGGAAATGAACAAAGTAAATCTTGCAGCCATTTGTGTTTTCTGCCTGTGAGCATTTAGTGAATCATGGCACCATGAGCAGTAAGCAGGAGCAGGCTAGGACTTGGGTGAGGTGAGTGAGTTGCAAAGAGTGTAAATTTAAGGAGATGCTCATAGGGTCTTGCAAGTACAGGGCTGACCCTGAGCAAGAAAAGGCCAGAGGTCTTCCTGAGATGGAGAGAGAGTAATTAGGGAAGCTCAAGTGACAGGAATTTGCAGAGACCTCCAAAGTAAAGGAAAATATGCAAAAACAGTTCCAAATATATTTATTATTCCTAGAGTTTCTAACTAATTTCCACATTTTACTTGTATGTGGTGAGACTCCAAGATAGTGAAAGGAAACAGTACCATAGACTATAGACTTATAGGATGTTTTGAGTTCTAACCAACTGATATAAAGCAACCTCACTGAACAACTAGAACTTTTGAGCAGACCCAAGACAGGCCATTACTTTTGAGGAGAACCAAACTACATAGTTTTAAAGTAACAGCTGGTTCAGACTCACCCTAACAAGTTTAAAAGTGAGCTTCAAAGGAAGCAAGTTTATCTGCAACTAAGCTATCTGCCAGAACCAAACTTAATAATCTTTAAAGGAAGTTAACAAAGCTAAATACACAACAATATAATATTAACAATAATCAGCATCCCATTAAAATTACTGAATTTGTGAAGAAGCAGTGAAATTTGACATATAAGGAAGAGAAAATTCAGTCAACGAAATCAGACCAGAGATAATAGAATTAGCAAAGTTTTTTAAAGAGTTATTATAAATATACTTAGATACTTAAAGAAAAACATTAAAACAATACAGAAAAAATAAATTTTCACTTAATATAAGATAACTAAAATCAAACAGGCAATGTTTTATGACTGTACCAAATTCAAATAAAAATCAATAACTAAAAAACATATAGGATTCCCCCAATACCAGGAAGTTTAAAAAAAAATTTCAACAACACTTGAGTCAAACCATTAGTCACATAACACATTAAAAAATATTTCAAACTGAATGATGAAGAAAACACAATATATTAAAATTTGTGAGATGCAGGTAAAGCAGAATATAAACAAAAATTTATAGGTTTGAATTATTATATTAGAGAAAAAGATTACCATTAATAACCTAAGTTTCCACCTTCAAAAACTGGAAGAAAATATACCAAATTAAATTTTAAAAATAAGTAGAAGACAAATCAGTGAAATGGAAACATATAGAATTTTTTAAACTCCTTCAGAAAATAGAAGTATACATTTTAAAACTCATTTTATGAGCCTACCTATCATGACTTTGATACCAATATCACACAAAGTCATTTGAGAAAAAGAAAACTATACACTAAAATCCCTGATAAGCATAAATGCAAGATTCCTTACCAAATGTTGGCACATAGACTCCAGCGTTGTATAAGAGTGAGCTATTATAACCAAATGGGGTTTGTCAAAGAAATCCAAGGTTGGTATAATATTTGAATGATCAGTGTAATGCCTATATTAATAGAGTATACAAGAAAATCATATGATCATCTCGAGATAAAGAAAATGCATTTGACAAAATTTGATACGTACTTGTGTTAAAAACTTTCTTTTTATTATTGTTTATTCTATTCTATTATTGTTTATTCTATTTTTCCCCCATTGCCCTTCTCTGCCCAGCCTACCCCCAATTCCACAGTTAATCCACACAAAACTTCCAAATACTAGACATAGAAGCAAACTTTTTCAAATTGATTAAGGGCATATGTGAAAAATCTAGAGCTACTAAGATACTTAATGGTAAGATAAAGAATGCTTTTCCCTTAAGATTGGAAGCTAAACAACAATGTTTACTAAATATTTCTAATGGGTATTGTTATGGAGGTCCTAGTCAGTTAAATATGGCAAAGAGAATAAATAAAAAACTGATGAATATTTTTTAGAAAAAATATTTTTATTTTTTAGAAAAAATAGAAACTGTTAGGATAAATGTAATTGTGTCTGCAAAAGAATTCTAAAGAACTGAAAACAACTACTATACTTAATAAATGAATTTAGCAACTTTGTAGAATTACTACACAGAGAAAAAAGTCAAATGTATATACTGGAAACCACAGGGAAAAGAATTTAAGATATAATTCATAATAACATCAAAAACATAAAATACACATACATAACAAAACATGGTCAAAAACCTGTATGTAAAACCCACAAAAATTTCCAAGAGAAATTAGGCAAAGTAGATGGAGAGATGTATCATATTCATTGATTGAATGTCTCAGCATTGCTAAGATGTTAATTTTCCACTTACAGATTTCAGTGTAATTCCAAACTCTCAACAGACTATTCTTCTACAAATTGATAAGCTGGTTTTAAAACTGATTATGCAAAGGATTAAAAAGAGTAAAATAATTTTTAAGAAAGCAAAATAAATAAATAAATAAATAAATAAAATGCCAAAGTTATAAGATTCTTATTACTTGATTTCAAGTCTTTCTGTATAGCCACAGTAATCCAGACTGTGTGGTGTAGGCACAGTGATGAACACAGAGATCAACAAACCAGAAGAGAGATATAAAAAATTGATGTATACATATATAGTGAATACATTTTTTATAAAGTTGCCAAGATAATTTCATGGAGGGAAACATCTTACAATTTTTTTATATTGAGCAACATAGTTTGAACATGTGTTTAAGTTCATACCAAGAAATTCAATTTACGCATTTTAAGACCTTTATAGTTTTCTAGAGACTCTATGTACCCTAATTCCCATGTTGATAGACATTCAGATTTTTCTTATTTTTTCTATTACTAAGGGTGCTTAAACAGTGTTAAGTCTGATGTACATGTTCAACAAATATTTGTAAATCAAGGAATGGATGCTTAAGTAAACATCCTTGTATTTAACCCATAGGAAATAAGCACTTCAGAAAACATTCTTTATCTTCTCCATTTCATTCTGTTCATGTTTTTACTTAACTAAGTCATAGTTATATATCAGTAAAAACAGTGGCTTTAATTTTTTTTAATTCTGCACCAAATCATAAATGGAATGTCAATGTTTAAAACTGAAATAAAGAACAAACTGATAGTAACAAAGGAGAGTGTGGAGGGGCAAGGGCATAACAGGGGAAAGAAGGGGAAGGGTCATCAAGGAACATGTGTAAAGGACCCATGGACAAAGCCAAGAGGGGAAGGATGGAGGGTGGGAGGTGGGGGTGAGTGGGGCAGGAGAAAGTGGTGGTAGTAAAATGGAGACAAGACAATAATTTAAAAAAGGGAAAAAAGAAGAAAGCAGAGTTACTGTGGCTGAATTAGAGATTACCAGCCTCTGTAGTAACTCCAGGGACACGTATATAAACTTCTGCAGAAGAGAATTTGAAGCACATTGATCTATAGCTCAGATTCTTCAGCCCACACTCCTATTACTACTTATAGCAGCACCTCCTGCACTAATCCCAACAAAACACTATGCTTAGCATCTTTCCAAATTACTTATATGGAGCAGCAAGGTAAAGTATCATATATATTTTTTTTGAATTCTCACTCAACTGTAGATGTTACACGGTACTTCTGGTCTTCATCCATTACATAACTCATGTTAGAAACTAGTAGCAACTCTCCATAAGAACAAGAACCAAAGCTCTAATAAATCAGTGAATTTACTAGGAGCATTTCGGTAAAAAAAAAATTCTATAGCCAATTCAAGACGTGAAAACTATTAAAATTATTTCAAGTTCAGACATTAGCCTCAGAAATACTGTGTTTTATATAGAGTAAAATTAACAGTTTAAAAGTATACAAAATCTAAAAAAAATATTTGTGTCTGTACTTGCATTATATAAATATATAATATTTAAAGTGGTTTTCCAAAGAAACTCAAAACACTATTTTTTGTTTGTTTTTTAAATAGAGGGGGAATGGAGAGAAATATAGAGACAGAAACATAGATCAGTTGCCTCCCATAAGTGCTCAATGGGGCACTGAACCCTCAACCCAGGCAACACCCTAACTGGGAATCGAACCAGCAACCTTTTGCTTTGCAGGACCACATCCAACTGAGCCACACCAATCAAGGCCAACATACTAACTTGAAAAGACATACGTGTCCCCATGTTCATTGCAGCATTATTTACAATAGCCAAGACAGGGAAACAATCTGAGTATCCATCAATAGATGAATGGACAAAGAAGTGGTGCATATATACAATACAGTATGACTCAGCCATAAAAAAGAATGTAATCTTACCATTTGTGACAACATGGATGGACCTAGTAGGTATTATGCCAAGTGAAATAAGACAAAGACAAATACCATGTGATTTCAGTTATATGCGGACTTTAAAAAACAAACTAAATAAACAAAAGAGAAATAAATGCATATAAAATTGATACAGAGAATAAATTTATGGCTGTCAGATGGAAGGGATTTGGGGGCAATGGGTGACAAAAGGGGAATGGATTAAGATAATATTTTAATAACCGTGTATGGTGGCAGATGGGTACTAGACATATTGGGGTGATCATTTGATAAGTTACATAAATCCTAATCACTATTTGTACACCTGAAACTAAGATAATATTCTGTGTCAACTGACTGTTATTGAAAAATAAAAAAGAAAAAATAATTAAAATTGTTTTTTAGAAAGATGTTTTTTTAATCCATTTGTTACAAATGGATCCCATTTTCTTGCCCTATTGCAACTATCTGGCACATTCTATAAAATTAGATAGAACCAGTATATTTTGCACCTCTAAACTATTCTCATCATCAGTTAGCATGACAACACTCTTATTAGCAAATCTGCTATGGGTTCAGAAAGTAAATAAATAAATAAATAAATAACACCTTGTTTAACTGGCCATGTTTCTCACCTAGCAGGACACATAATATAAGAACCTCCATGAAAAATTCATGTAGGAAATCACTTGTTAAAATTTATATTTAGATAAGTGTATACTCAGGAAAAAATAGAAAGTTTCTTTCCATTTGTAGTGCAAAATCTGAACTTTGGGAGTAAGAATATTTAAAGATTATATTAATTTATACTTTACATGGAAACTTAGATTCTAACAATGTGGAAATTAGATTACAATTGCATTTTAAAGATCTGAAATTGAAATGGTGCTATATGCAGCCATTTTTGCTATATTTCATTGTTTATAGAATTAAATTTTATAAATTATTCCCTTTCTAATTCCCTAGCAGTCTCAGGATGACAGATAATTGATATTTCTTTGATGAAAGTCATGCCAAGTATCTCATGGAGCACAAAACATTTTATGTAAATTGTTACATTTTCTATAAAAGTGAGATTATTTTTCTCTTTATTCAGAAAGTACGGTGTCTGCCTGGCCAAGACCCTTTCTCCAGCCCTTGTTCCTTATTCATCCTGATCTAGCCTCTCACTGCCGGGGCTGAAATTCTAGAAACTAGCTTTCCTATCCTCTTTTCAGAAGAAGCTGCTACCACTCAGTTTTGGGCCAAGAAAATCTAAAAAAAGAAATTCAATTTGGCGGGTGTGGAGGTAAGATTGTTCTTGGAAATATTTTCTTCCTTGATAAGAAGGACATGCCCAGGAAGAAGCCCTTGCTCCTGTCTTGCAGCTTTCGAATTCCTAGCAGAGGCATGGAGGGTGGTGGTGTAAAGGGCATCTCACAACGGACCAGAGTTGCAGAGCAGTGTGCTCAGACTGACCAAGAGTTCTGCATTGCTGACTTGCTAAAATTCCCAGCCCTGGAATTTTTCCTGCTTTAGTTTTATTAATGAACTTCTATTGTTATGGTTACTTTTAATTCAGTATTCTTTGCCTTGAAACCAAAGCATCTCAAGTGATACAAATTTGGCATTGGGTAGATAAAATTAGAAATTATGCCACAACCAATGATACTCAGAATATTCAATAGACCAATATCATAATTAAATTTTTTAAATAAGAGGTTACATTAAAAAGGTTACATCAGATGGATTGAATACTGTAAATTCTTCTTTATTATGGGAATATAAGGTATAATTCACCTTACTAGTAGAATTACTAGGATTTAATCCTTAAATTTCATAGTATATCATACAAGATCTAACATAAACATAGCCCCAATTCATTCAGCCCATAAATTCATACAACCTATAGCTGAAAGTGATGGTTTACACAGAGCAGAGATATATGTCTAATAGAAATCAGTGTAAAATACTTTTAATTACACAGTTTTAATGAAGAAGTTGTTGAAATGATTACTACCAGCAATTACTAAGCTTAAGAAAATCTTAAAGAAATATAGCCAACCACAATGAGCTGCTATTTTTATTTAAAAATCTTATTTTTTCATAAATCTTTCCTGTTTCTCTGCTGTGAGTACATTGTCATTATTGAAATGCAAGGATCCTTGCAAACTTATAGGTCAATATTTCTCTATGCCTAAGTGCCTTTCATTTTAGATTCCTTAAATGGTATGTATTAAGGGATAGGGATAAAGAAATTTATTACAAAGAAAAAGCTGAATGAAAGAAGAGCTGTTCTGAGATGCATTTCTAGCACCCTTGAATATTGTCACTTAACTTTACAGAATTTCTGATGATTAATATAGAGCATGATAATTCTGAACAGGCTGTGATTTTCAGATTTCTTTTACAATCTGAAGAAATGTCTTCTTCACTGACCTTTAAAGATAAACACCTTTTAAAAGAAAGCACTTCTTTTCTTAAAAGTGTTATAGGACCCCTTTCAATCTCAAAAGAAATTATCTGAAGAAGTGAAGAAAAAACAATGCCTTTTGTGGTAATCTGCTTTTCTTCAATAAGTTAGATTGCTCCAGCATTGAGTGCTTTATAGCTATATTTGAGGGAAACAAGATGGAAGAAATTCATGTAAATCCTATTTGTGTAAATTGCTGTTTCTATTGTTATCAACTTATTAGCTGATATGTTGTATACTTAATCTTTATTTGTGTACCATCAATGTCAAAAAGAATTATACAGATGGAGTGAGAAAGGAGCACTGCCATATGTTTTCTAAGACAAATTTAGCTGAAAAAAATAATGGCCAGGAACAATCAACTAATTCTGGACAATCAATATTAGTATTAAAAGTCATAGCTAGTCTAGCCTCTTATTTCTCTGCATGTGTACTTCCCAGATTAAATTATGGAGATATCGATCACTTGAAACAACTACGGAACTCACGTCAAAATGATCTTTTTGTAATACTCTCTGGGATATACATTTATTTATGAGGGCTAATTAGCAGAAATGTGAGAGTTTTAAAGGTTAAATTGTGAACATTCAGAACTAAAACAACCTGAAAGTCTGTACCTCATTTCCTGAGACAGGGACATTTTTAGGGATAAAATTTAGGGTAAGGCAAAGTTTGAATGAATACAATTAAATGTTTTCTACCCAAAATGTTTTCTTGCGGAATTTACACAAGTCAGATACAACCTGGCCACATAGACATCTAAATGGATAAAACTTCTAGCATAAAATTACAACTGTATCAATCAATGCACATCAAATTACTTTAGAATCTATATCTTTTAATTAACTTTATTATTTATATTTATCATCTTTGGGAAATACTTAAGATAAGCATGATTTTGCTACACTAATATTGTTGTCAATAACAGCATACATAAGAGGGAGAGGAGAATTATCTAAATAGCCAATAAAAGAAAATTTGTCTTAATAAAGAAAAACAGTGGTAGAACCACACAATGGGATACTATGAAGATATTAAAAGTTATGAAACATATAAATAGTATGCAAATATATTTGTAATATATTGTTAATTATTCAAGCAGGTCACAAAACACTATAAAATACTATGCTCTTTTATTGGACCAATGGCTGTCTCTCCCACCTGGGGAAATTTTTTTTTTCTTTTTTAAATATATTTATTTATTTTTTTTTAGAGAGGGAAGGGAGGGAGAAAGAGAGAGAGAGAAACATCAATGTGCAGTTGCTGGGAGCTGTGGCCTGCAACCCAGGCATGTGCCTTGACTGGGAATCGAACCTGCGATGTTTTGGTTTGCAGCCCACACTCAACCCACTGAGCTATGCCAGCCAGGGGGAAATTCTTTATTTTGTAAATTATGTCTAGCACAATATGTGATATATATAGTCACTTAATAAGTATTGGTTTATATGTATATATATTTATATGACATATATGTACCATATATATGATTTTTAAGACTTATGATTACAAGTGAGATTGAGATTTATTTTATTTTTATTTGTACATTTTCTAATATCTTTTTCCAATAAATATATTACTTTCATAAACACAAAGCAATATGTATATGAATATAGGTTTGCCATCTGAATATGTTGCTTGTTTTTCTCCTGTCATTTGGAATAACATATGTCACTTACTCAAGGAAGATTTAACACCTAATGTTTCCAGCAAAAAAAGAATTTAACAGAGTAAAAATAAGGTAGAAGGAGAATTAGAGAACAGACTTGCCAATCATCTTGTGATATTTGTATTTGTTAAGCTTTTAGGTCAACTCTGGAAGTTTCTGCTTTTATGTTTATGTCAGCAGAGGTGAGCCACAAAAGTTAAGTGAGCTCTTATTTCCTCAGAAAGTTCCTAAACAAGGCTCCCTTATTTGTGTTGCCAACTATTGTCTTCTCTCTGCTTTGCTTTAAATTTTTAAATCAATTGTTGATTTATTACATTTATTTTAAACATTCAATAATCATTTAATATATGCTCATGTAACCACAGTCAAATCAATATTTAAGACATATCATTCCCCAAATTTTTCCATGCCCCTGATGAGCTTTCTATACTTATGGATTCATTTCACCAGTTCTAAAATATTATGTAAATAAACTCCTAGAATATGTACTTTTTTGGGTATGATTTTTTTGTTCAACTAATTTTGTGAAATTTGCATTGTTGCATACACTGATACTTCATTACATTTTATTGCTGAGTAGTATTCTGTAGTGTGGATTTCCAGCATTTTCTGTAAATTCACATTTAATGGGCCTTTTAGGTGTTTCTAGGTGGAAACTATTACAAGTAGTATTTCTATACAGATTTTGTGCAGGCATGTTTTCTTTTCACTTGTGTAAATTTAGAAGAATATCTAAATGACCACTTGTTCAGTTGTATGGTAAGATATGTTTAATTTTATAAGAAATGACCATTTTTCTAAAGTGATTTTAACACATACATTCCCTCCAAAAAGAGGAATGTCCCATGCTCCAGATTTTTACGAACACTTAACACTTTCTTGGTGTTACACACAGTATGTATAGTTGGTGTATACTGGCATCTCAATACACTTTCCCTTTGCATCTGTTGAGATACATTTATAGTCCCTCTTGATTTTATTAATATGGTAAATTGTATTGATTGATTTTCAAATGTTAAGGCAACTTTATATTCTTGAGATAAGAGTATTGATCATTTATTATCATTTTTATATATTATTGGATTCAATTTGTTAGCACCTTGTTAAAAAAATTTACATCATCAGACTGTAGTGTCCTTATCTAGTTTTGCTATTAGGATAAATTTGGCCTCAATAAATGAGTAAAGAGATGTCAGAACTCTTAAGTGAAACAGTTTCTGCAGGATTAGTAGAATTCACAAATGAAACACCCTAGTCCTGGATTGTTCTTTGTTCTTCAACTAATAAATCAATTTTTAATACATATAGGACTACTTGGATTTCCTATTTCTTCTTTTCAGAGTTTTTGTAATATATGTTTTTTAGGGAAATTCTTAATTTCATCAAGCTGCATAGAATTGCTCATAAATCGGTATTTGGAGGATCTGTAGTATTATCTCCATTAGATTCCTGATATTGTTAATTTGAGTCTCTTATTTTGCTTGCTTTATTAGTTTAATCAGAAATTTATTAATTTTATTGATCTTTAAAAATAACCATTTATTTGTTTCATTAGGTTTTTCTATTGTTTTTCCACTTTCTACCACACTGATTTTAGTCATCTTTATTATTTCTTGTCCTCTCTTTTTGTCTAAGTTGCTTTTCTTTTTTTACCCATCTTAGGTCATTGATTTTAGATCTTCCGCCTTTTCTAATATAATTATTTAAAACTGCCAATTTTTGCCTTAGCTTTATCACATTAATTTTTGACATTAGTTTTTCATTATCATTCAATTCAAAATATTTTCTAGTGTCTTATGCTTGCCCTTTGACTCATGGATTATTTAGGGAAGCATTGTTTAATTTTCACATATTTGAGGATTCCAGATTATTTTTTGTTATTTATCTCAAATTCTGTTGTGGTCTGAGGACATGCTCTGTAAGGCGTCAACCTTTTGAAATCTGTTGAGATTATATATGTACACACAAATGATCTACCTTCATTAATGGTCTAAGTACGCTTTAAAAGAAAGTGTTATCTATTTTATTTGGTAAATTCTCTATCTATAAATTGTCAATTACATTCAGTTAGTTAATAGTATTGTTTAAATCTTTTATGTACTTGCTGACTTTGTGTCTATTTACTCTAACAATGACAGAGAAAGAAGTGTTGAAATCTTTACATGATGGATATGTCTAGCTCCTTTAGTTTTCTTAGTTTTTGTTCCATGTATATTGATGTTATGTAATTCGGTACACACACATTTAAGTTAGTATGTCTTCTTGTGGAATTGAGTTTGAGCCTTCTAACATTGTGGAGTGTTATTTTTATCCTGGGTAGAATTTCTTGTCCTGAGTTCCACTTTGTACAATATTAATATAGTCCCTCCATATTTTTATGATGAATAGTTGCATGGGATATCTTCAATCTTTATTTGTAGCTGAACTCTTTCTTTATATTTAAAGTGTATTTCTTATAGTTAGTATATGATTAAGTTTTGCTTTTGCATTCAGTTATGAATCTATGCCTGTTAGGGTGTTTAGATCACTTTCATGCAGTGGAATATCTGTATGATTTATTTAAGACTAGTGTACTCTAGTTGTTCCCTGTTGATTCTATTGGAGAATGTAATCGAGAGGTCAAGACTGCCAGCTGCCCCAAGAACTGGACCTGGACAGTCAGAGGCTACTCATCTCCTTCTTGTGCTTGGAATGCAGACTTGCTGGCAGAGATCCTTGACAAAATTTGCCAGGGGAAGACCACACTGATTCACTTTGCTGAGGGAAGGGGAAAAAGAAGAAGGAGAAGCCAGCTAAAGGTCTGAGTGAGGACAGAGCAGCAAACAGTGAAAATGAAATGTGTAAGAGGAATTCTAAAAGTTAGGATCAGATAGGCATTGAGATGTCAGGTAGTCCAAAGCTCTCATTTATAAAAAAAAAAAAAAAAAGAAAGAAAGAAAAGAAAACTTCAGCTCCATAAAGTTACGTGATTTGTGCTAAAGAGATATTCTGAGTGTCTGTCTAAAGCTCCATCTATAGTAGAAACTGCCAAGATCTTCAATAACCTGTAATTTTCAAAAAGAAATCAAATATATTCCATCTTAGTAAGTATCTGGGGCAAGTGGTACATGAAGACTTCTTTCTCCTTGAGTTTTATGTCAATCCATATTCATGCTTTTAAACCTGATTGCTAAGAATGGCTTGGTAGCTTCCTCTGGAGTCTAATTTGGAAAGATATTATTTCTAAGTTTAGTAAAGGAATCTGATCTAGGCTCCAGTTGATCAATAAATAACAAAAAATGGCCTTTTTTCTAACTCTCAAATGTATCATACCTTTTAGAAGGTCCCTGTAGTTTCCCCATTTGCCTAGAGATCCAAAGGCAATGGACAGTCATTCACAATCAGGAATGGGCTGACTCTCTGGGTCTCACCTCCAAAGCTGCATGTTGAGTTATGTTGGAACAAAATCTAAAAGGTTAGTATGTATTTATATTATAGAAAGTCTCTTTCAACATAAATTCTCATACCTGTATAGCTAGGTCATGAATAAGCTTTTCCTTTCTTGATGCTTCAAATTTAACTCATTCATACACAGTGTGATATTAGTGAGAAAATGTAAATCCCACTGAATTATTTGACTGCTAACAATCATTTCTCTTCTTGTTACTGAGCCCTTGCAATGTGGTTAGTAGAACTGAGGAAATAGATTTTGAATTTTATTTAATTATTAGTTAATTTAAATTTTTATTTTAAACTAAAGCTGTGTAAAATAGTTTTCCATTAAGCACAATCTTATTATTTTGGTAAAATTATGGTTTGCAACCATTGTAACATGTGAAGCATCATTACCATAGTGTAGAGTGTATATTGGGCATATTCATCATTTCCACTCATTGTCAAAGGATTATTTCAGTTTGAATGATTTTTCCACACATCGATGTAAAATTGTAATGTGTTTATTTGAGTGTTGTATATATGGAGCACAAGTTACAGTATGTCTATGAAAATCAAAATTTGTAATTAAATTAAAATATTTGTTATTTTATCACATAAATTATTTTTCTAGTTTATTTATTTCTTAACCCACTTGAGCTTTTTGGGATGAAAATGACTATGCTTTCTTATGCTCTTTACTTCTAGTGCCCAGTAGTATACACAGCACAGAATAGGTGATCAATTAGCCTTTGTTGATTGAGTAGATAAGGACCCATCATGCACATTTTTCTTTGTATACCCTCCTCTAGCTTGTCATGCCAGCATTGCAGTACCACTCTACATGTCTACATGTGTTCTTTATGCAATGTATGGCACATCCAGTAAAAAAAAAGTGGGAGGAGAAAAGCCTTTAATAAGACAATGCTTGACAGGAATTCTTCATACATTCTCAGTATGTGTCTCAAAACAGAAGTTCAAATATTCCAAATGTGATCTATAAAAGATTAGAAAAGAGTTTGTTTTAATTGGAGCCTTTATACATTTCATTGATCATATCTGTACTCCTATCATAGAATGAAAACAATATACGGTTTACTTGTCAAATATATGATCAAATATGTGATTACAGGCAGATTGAGAAATCAGACTGACCCAGGGTTCAAATCCTGTCTCCTTTACCTAATGGTGCTATAATCTCAGGTGAACTAACCTCAGCAAGCCTCAATTTTCTCAACAGTAAAATGTCAAGGGTGCTACGAATCAACTCCTGAGGTCATTGTGGAAATCAGGAAGCATGAAAAACACAGCATAATGCTGTTAAGATAAGGCCTCAACATACCTTACCAATTTTTATTATGCATAGTATGAGTAATAAGCAAAGTATATCAGCTAGAGAATTGGTTATGAACATTAAAAATAGATTTTGATTAACTTCAGACCAAAAATTGATGGAATAATTGGAAGGTTATAAAACAACAGAGAAGAAGGAGAGTTCTGGAACCTACATTTCATGAATTTAGAACAATCTCTTCAAGGTGCCATTTTTGGAATAATTCAGCTCTTAATAATGATTTTTCCACCCTGTGCTATTAGATTAGATATTGAACATTTAAATTCCTGGAAAAGAGAGTCTGATTGACCTAGTCTGGGTTTCATGCCAACCTGTTGGCATGGGGGATAGAGGTGTCAGGACTGGAGCACCTTGGTTGACAGTTCCTCCAAGATTATTGCCAGAGGGTGTGGGTTATCCCTCAAGTTAAAATTGGAGTGCTGCTATCAAAAGAAGTAAGGAATGTCTTGCAAATAAAAGCAGCAGATGTTCTCTACACAAAATTTTATGATGTCATAAATTACACAGACTCTGCAATATTTGCATAAGACTTAGATAAGTTCCTGTTATTACTTCACCTGTAGTAAAATTCAGTAGAAAAGTTGCCTGTGGAAGGTGTGGCACTGAGATAAGTATTCCTAGAATGGTTGAACTGGGAGGGATGGTTTAATTTGAATTATGGTGGAAGGAGGGCCAAGGTCTTACATGGTAAGACCTGGATATTGAATTCAAAAGAATGTAAATGAAAAAAAAAAAAGGAGTTCTGAGAAATGTAGCCTCACAGGGTGATTTGATCATAAATTCCTAATTGTGCAGGATGTGACAGGTAGTCACACCCCAGGCATGTAATTTCTTTAGTCAAAGGCTTATCTTTGTCTTTTAAACAAACCCCTGTGTATGGTTTCTGTACATCTAGGTTAATACATCCTTGAAATACCTCTTTTTGAGGATTCTTAAGATGGTGGCTTTACTCTAGGCAGCGTGTTTCTTGGCTTCTGTGAAGAGGAGGGAAACTCGCAAATCGGTGGAGAAACAGAGCAAGTGGACTAGGTTACCGAATCACTTTTGAAAGCAGGACATCAAAAATTATTGCGATCATTGATAAACCAGATGGTAAGGAGACTGCTTCAGGACAAAAGGGACCCAGGGATCAGCGCGGGGACTAGGGGTGTGAAGTCCCCAGGCCCAGTGCTCTGGGGTCTGCCTCAGGGCTTCCAGGAGAGGGAAGTCACTGCTCCCTCCCCCAAATACGGGGGTTGAGCAACTCTAGGGGAGAATGTGTTGCTTGAAGGAACAGATTGGCCAGTTGGACTGGGAAAAAATCACCCAGGGACTATGAACACCCACCCAGAGACCTGGGAGAAGTGAGGGCCTCCAGCAGGCACGACCAGGGGTGGCCTGGAGGAGCGCCTGCACCCCTAGCCCAGCGGGAGTACGGATGGGTGGAAAACCCAGAGCCAGCAAGGGCTCAGGTGTTCTCAGGTCTCGGGAGCCTGCAGTTCTGATCTGTGGAAGCGCACGCCCCTTCGGGAATCCTGACTCGCGCGCTGTGATCCGGTAGGGACACGGCACTCAGTGCCTTCCTATAGCTGGAAACTCAAAAATTTCCAGCCAGCCCAACTAGGGGAGGCCGGGAAATGTGCCTACACCCCTAGCCCGGTGGGAGTGTGGATCAATGGAAAACCCAGAGCCCAGACGGGCTCAGGTGTTCTTAGGTCTCTGGAGCCTGCAGTTCTGATCTGTGGAAGGGCACGCCCCATCGGGAATCCTGACTTGTGCACTGTGAACCCAGAAGGGTCGCAGTGCTTAGGGTGTTCCTAGAGCCCAAATCTCAAAAGTTTGGTGGAGGGGCGCGCCCTTTTATGATTCCCAGGGAGGGCGCAGTGAATCCCAAAACATCACAGGTGCCTCTTGAGATCATAGAGCTGGAACCCTGCAGGTACCCCAGAGTCTGGAAGAACGTGGCAGTGAGCTCCGGAGAGCAAGTGTGCTCGGGAGCATCCAGGGTACCTGAGAGACTTGCTGAGATCTGGCTGGGAAGAGAGAGAAGCATTTCAAAGGTCCCTCAGCCAGCTGAAGCCAGCAAGATCAGAAAAACTGGTCTGGCCAGTTAGAAACCAATAAGAGTTTTTTTTTTTTTATTTTGTTTGGTTTGGTTTGGTTTGGTTTGGTTTGTTTTTTGTGGCTGTTGTTGGTTGATTGATTTTATCTTGTGTTTTAAGTGACATTTTATTTTTCAATTATTATTATTTTTATACCTCGCAATCCCTTATGTTTCTCTTCCATTCATCCTAATATTATTCTTTCCACTCCAAATTTATCTCTCCTGCACTCCATCTTCTTCTTTTCTTTCCTTTTTTTTAAGCTTGCAAGTTACTGTAAATTTGTATTATCTTTTTCTCACTTTTCCGACATTTTTTATTTTAATAATATTTTGGTATTCTTTTTCTTTCTGTATAATCTTCTTTGCTTGGCTGGTTATACTGTCATTTGATAGGTTCCCCCTGGTATCTCAGTCACAATGTGTTGATAAGTTACTATCCTTCACCTGTGTTTCATTAATACACCTCTTAAGGTTCTATACTCTTTATTCTTGTTATCTAGATCTCATCGATTCTGCAACAAGACTGTCACTTTATTATTACTGTTAATAAGACCTAGTCCATACAATTGTAAATACTACACAATACACCTACCTGATTTCAGCCCACTTTGCAATTTCCTGAACTATACTATTGTGGGGGGTTGTCTCTATTCTTTTACACACTACTCCTATATACTAATCTTTAATCCAACCCTACCTTAGAATCTGACCTCCCACAGCCTCACAGCTTTCTAGATCCAACTAACAATCCTCTCGGCCCCAGTAAGAGTCTTACCCTCTTTCCATCCTTTCTAAAATGTGGATAGTGGGGTGGAGGATCACGGTTAACACTATAAGGAGCCAAAGGATAACCCATCTCTTCTCTACTGGCTGCTAAAGTAAATATCATACTACACTGTCTTGCTGTCTTAAAACATTTTGCCTTACTCCTCTAACTGATCACAAAAAAGGAGTAGGGGGAAGCTGTTCATGAACACCAGGATACACGAAGGAGATTGCACAACTGAATCTCACAAGTATTCTACCACAGAAGTTCATACCATAATTACAGGGAACCAGAACAGATCAATTTAAGAAACAGAGGCTAACAAGAAGAAACCCACGAACAATGAGAAAACAAAGAAACAACCCCCAATTGAAGGGAAACGAGGAAGCCTCAGGAAAAATGCTAAATGAAATAGAGGCAACTCATCTATCAGATAGTGAGTTCAAAACAATGATTATCAGGAAGTTCAATGAACTCACAATGAGCTATCAGAAATTAGAGGGAAACTACAACAATCTCACTGCAAACTATATAAACATGAAAAAGGAAATAGAAACTCTCAACAAAGGCCAAGAGGAAATGAAGAATACAATTTCTGAACTGAAGAACACAATAGAAGGAATGAAAAGCAGGATTGATGAAGCAGAAGATCGGATTAGTGAGCTAGAGGACAAAGTAGAAAACAACATCCAGAAAGAGCAAGAAAAGGAAAAGAGGCTCAGAAAGAATGAAGAGGGATTAAGAGAAATGCAAGACAAATCTTAGAGAAATAAAGAAAATCTTAGAGGACTTCAAGAAAGATATGGACAGCAACACAATTATAGTGGGAGATTTTAATACCCCACTATCAAAAATGGACAGATCTTCCAAACAAAATATCAACAAAGATATTGTGGCATTGAACAATACCCTTCATGAAATGGACTTTACTGATATATACAGAGCCCTCCATCTCAAAGAAGCTAAATATACATTCTTTTCAAATGTACACGGAAAATTTTCAAAGATAGACCACATGATAGGACACAAAACAAGCCTCAACAATTTCAAGAAAATTGAAATCATACCAAGCATTTTCTGGGACCACAAGGGACTGAAGCTAGAAACCAACCCCAAGGAAAAAAATCCAAAACACTCAAAATCATGGAGATTACATAGCATGCTATTAAACAATGAATGGGTCAAGAATGATATTAGGGAAGAAATCAAAAGATTTCTGGAAACAAATGAAAATGAACTCACAACAACCCAAAACTTATGGGACACAGCCAAGGCAGTCCTGAGAGGGAAGTTCATAGCGATACAGGCCCACCTAAAAAGGTTAGAAACATTCCAAACAAACAACCTAACCCTACATCTACAAGAACTCGAGGAACAACAACAAAGGCAGCCCAGAGCAAGCAGAAGGAAGGAAATAACCAAGATCAGAGCAGAATTAAATGACATAGAGACTAAAAGCACAATTCTAAGGATCAATGAATCCAAGAGCTGGTTCTTTGAAAAGATAAACAAAATTGACAAGCCTTTAAGCAGACTCATCAAGAAAAAAAGAGAAGACCCAAATAAACACAATCAGAAGTGAAAGAGGAGAGATTACAACAGATACCATAGAAATACAAAGGATTGTAAGAAGTTACTACAAAGAACTGTATGCCAAGAAATTTGAAAACCTAGGGGAAATGGACAAATTTCTAGAAAAATATAATCTTCCAAAACTCAATGAAAAAGAAGCAGAAAGCCTGAACAGACCAATAACAACAAAAGAAATTGAAGCAGTAATCAAAAAACTCCCAACACACAAAAGCCCTGGACCAGATGGTTTCACAGGATAATTCTACAAAGCATTTAAGGAAGAGCTAACCCCTATCCTTCACAGACTATTCCAAAAAATCCACAAAGATGGGAGTCTCCCAAACTCTTTTTATGAAGCCAAGATCATCCTAATTCCAAAACCAGATAAAGACACAACAAAGAAAGAAAACTTCAGGCCAATATCACTGATGAACATTGACATTAAAATCCTCAACAAAATACTGGCAAACCGCATCCAACAATACATTAAAAAGATCATACTCCATGACCAAGTGGGATTCATTCCAGGGATGCAAGGATGGTACAATATTCGCAAATCAGTAAATGTAATACATCACATAAAAAAAAGCAAAGACAAAAACCACATGATCATATCAATTGATGCAGAAAAAGCATTTGATAAGGTACAGCACCCATTCATGATAAAAACACTCAGCAAAGTGGGAATAGAGGGAGCATTCCTCAACGTAATAAAGGCCATATATGAGAGACCTACAGCCAACATCATATTCAATGGGCAAAAATTAAAATCTTTTCCACTAAGATCAGGAACAAGACAAGGCTGTCCACTTTCACCACTTCTATTCAATATAGTACTGGAAGTTTTAGCCACAGCAATTAGACAAGAAAAAGAAATAAAAGACATCCAAATTGAAAAGAAGGAAACAAAACTGTCACTGTTTGCAGATGACATGATAGTATACAAAGAAAATCCCATAGACTCCACCAAAAAACTGCTTGACCTAATAAATGAATTTGGCAAAACAGCGGGATACAAAGTCAATATCCAGAAATCAAAGGCATTTCTGTACACCAACAATAAAACAGCAGAAGCAGAGATCAAGGAAAAAATCCCATTTGAAATAGCAAAAAGAAAAATAAAATATCTAGGAATAAACCTAACCAAAGAGGTAAAAGACCTGTATTCAGAAAACTACATAACACTCAAGAAAGAAATCAAGGAAGACACAAACAAATAGAAACATATACCGTGTTCATGGATTGGAAGAATTAATATCATCAAAATGCCCATACTACCCAAAGCAATTTACATATTCAATGCAATTCCTATTAAAGTACCAATGGCATATTTCACAGACATAGAACAAACACTTCAAAAATTTATATGGAATTATAAACGGCCCCGAATAGCTGCTGCAATTTTGAGAAAGAAGAGTAAAGTAGGAAGGATCACAATACCCGACACTAAACTATACTACAAGGCCACTGTAATCAAAACAGCCTGGTACTGGCATAAAAACAGGCTCATAGACCAATGGAACAGAACAGAGAGCCCAAAAATAGACCCAAGTTTCTATGGTCAATTAATATTTGACAAAGGAGGCAGCAACATAAAATGGAGTAAAAATAGCCTCTTCAACAAATGGTGTTGGGAGAACTGGACAGCTACGTGCAAAAAAATGAAACTTGAGCACCAACTTACACCATACACAAAAATAAATTCAAGGTGGATAAAAGACTTAAATATAAAACGTGACACCATTAAAGTCCTAGAGGAGAATGTAGGTAGGAAAATCTCAGATATTTCACAAAGAAACTTTTTTACTGACTTGTCCCCTAGAGCAAGGGACATAAAGGAAACAATAACCAAATGGGATCTCATCAAAATTAAAAGCTTCTGCACAGCTAAAGAAAACAGTAACAAAATTAAAAGAGAACCAACTGTATGGGAAAACGTACTTGCCAATGACACCTCAGACAAGGGTTTAATCTCCAAAATATATAAAAAACTTACACGACTGCACTCTAAGAAGACAAGGAATCCAATTAAAAAGTGGGCAAAGGACTTGAACAGACACTTCTCCAAGGAGGACATACAGAAAATCCAAAGACACATGAAACGATGTTCAATATCGCTAGCTATCAGAGAGATGCAAATTAAAACCAGTCAGAATGGCCATCATAAACAAAGCAACAAACAACAAGTGTTGGAGAGGTTGTGGGGAAAAGGGGTGCCTAGTGCACTGCTGGTGGGACTGCAGACTGGTACAACCACTATGGAAAGCAGTATGGAACTTCCTCAGAAAACTAAAAATGGATCTGCCTTTTGACCCTGCAATTCCACTGCTGGGACTCTATTCTAAGAATACTAAAACACCAATCCAAAAGAACCTATGCATCCCAATGTTCATAGCAGCACAATTTACAATCGCTAGATGCTGGAAGCAACCAAGATGCCCATCAGTAAATGAATGGATCAAAAAACTATGGAACATTTACACAATGGAATTCTATGCAGCAGAAAGAAAGAAGGAGCTCCTAGCCTTTGCAATAGCTTGGATGGAGCTGGAAAACATTATGCTAAGTGAAGCAAGCCAGGCAGTGAAAGACAAATACCATATGATCTCACCTTTAACAGGAACCTAAACAACAAAACAAAGAAACAAGCAAAATACAACCAAAGACAATGAAATAGAGGACAGGCTGACAGTGACCACAGGGGAGAGTAGAGGGAATTTCAGGGGACATTGGGAAAGGTTCACAGGAACAAACTTAAAGGACACATGGTCAAAAACTAGGGGGAGGGTGGTAATGGGAGGGAAGTGGGGAGGTGTGGGAGGGGGGCTGGATTGGGAGTAAAAAGGAGAAAACTGTATTTGAACAATGATTAAAATAAAATTAAAAAAAAAATTAATGCCTCTTTTCAGACCCCTCTTTCTAAAGCATGACCTTCCCTCAAGAGAGCACACAATTTTAACTATACGGTAATCCGGTGGTTTTCAACCGATGTGCTCCAGCTCACCAGTGTACCACAAGAATTTTTAAAACATGTCATACCTAACTGTTTAGTCAGGGACATGGACATCTTTTCCCTTAGCTTGTCAAATTTAAAAATGACAACAGCCAAGCCAATATAACAATAGCTGTCTGGTGTGAATGAATCGAAATTATACCTATTTTTTGTCCGGTTGGCAAAAAATATGTTTTTGGTGTGTTGCAGAACTTTAGTAATTATTTTGTGTGTGCCAGTAGATGAAAAAGGTTGAAAATTGTTTCTGTAATCCAATCTCCCCACCTTGCTTTCTCCGACCTTCATATAATCTTCCTTATACTTCATCCTTAATTGTGAGTGCATAAAAGAAACTGCAAACTTCTCCTCCAAAACATGTTTTTTCAGTATGTTGAGATCTTGTTTCCAGGCATATCCTCTGTTTGACTCGAATAAATTTTCATAGAAATTCTCTACAGGTTTAGTTGTTCTTATATTGACAAGAACAATATGAAATAAGACAATAAGGGAAAATTAGAGACTTTAAAAATAGGGAACAAGATAAACAGCTCTTGAAAGATTTAGAGCATCCAATTTAGAATTAAATCCATGAATAGGAGGAATAAGGTGGTATTTTTTTAATTATATTTTATTGGTTATGCTATTACAGTTATCCCATTTTTTTCCACTTTGCCCCCCTCTGCCCAGCACCGCCCACTCCCTCAGGCAATCCCCACACCATTGTTCATGTCCATGGATCATGCATATAAGTTCTTTGACTACTCCATTTCTGATACTGTACTTTACATCCCCATGGCTATTCTGTAACTACGTATATGTACTTCTTAACCCTCTCACCTCTTCTCCCATTCCCCCACAACCCCTTCCCATATTGCAACCATCCAAACACTATCCATGTCCATTATTCTGTCTCTGTTTTTCTGGCTTGCTTAGTTTGTTTTTTAAAGTTAATTGTTGATAGATATGTATTTATTGCCATTATATTAATATTTTTATCTTTTTTAAAAATAAGTCCCTTTAACATTTTTTCATATAATAATGATTTGGTGATGATGAACTCCTTTAGTTTTTACTTGTCTTGGAAGCTCTTTATCTGTCCTTTGATTCTAAATGATAGCTTTGCTGGGCAGAACAATCTTAGCCATAGGTCCCTGCTTTTCATGTATTTGAATATTCCTTGCCAATCCCTTTTGTCTACAAAGTTTCTTTTGATAAATCAGCTGACAGTCTTATGAGAATTCTCCTGTAGGTAACTAACTGCTTTTCTCTTTCTGCTTTTAAGATCCTCTATTTATCTTTAAGCTTCAGCATTTTAATGATGATGTGTCTTGGAGCAGGCCTCTTTGCATCCATCTTATTTGGGACTCTGTTCTTCCTGGAAATTCATGTCTATTTCCTTCACCAAATTATGGAAGTTTTCTTTCATTATTTTTTCAAATAGACTTTTAATTTCTTGCTATTTCTCTTTTCCTTCTGGCATCCCTATGATGCAAATGTTGGAACACTTTAAGTTGTTCCAGAGGCTGCTTACTCTGTCCTCATTTGGGGGGAATGTTTTTCTTTTTGTTGTTCTTTTTTTAAGATTTTATTTATTTATTTTTAGAGAGCGAGGAAGTGAGGGAGAAAGAAAGGGAGAGAAACATCAGTGTGTGGTTGCCTCTCATGTGCCCCCAAATGGGGACCTGGTCTGCAACCCAGGCATGTGCCCTGACTGGGAATTGAACCAGCAACCCTTTGGTTTGCAGTCCAGGACTCAATCCACTGAGCCACACAAGCCAGGGCTCTTCTTGTTTTGATTGGTTGTTTTTGCTTCCCTATGTTCTAAATCATTAATTTGATTCTTGACTTCAGTCTTGTTTTTTGGATTCCCAGAGCATTTTCAGTAGCCAGAGACTGAATGTTTTAAGGGATTACATAAAGTGGTTATACAGGGCTGGAGAGATGATTTCTATGACTCCAAACAGAACTGGCCAAACACTCAACTAGATGAAGCTGCTCTTTCTTTTCCAGATTCTTTAAAACTTTCATAGGAAACTTTGTTATCCTTGAGCAAGTGTTTTCCAAATGCCAGTCTGTATATCACTGCTGATCTGTGACATTGACTCTGATCAATAATCGAATTTAAAAAAGTAGAGAGAGGAAGAGATGTTAAGATTACTACAGTAAGGTTTTCTTAAAAACTAAATTTATTCAATTTAAAGGACTTTCTTTTATTCTAAAATTATATTCTCATGCATTCTGATGTTAAAATATTCTTTATTTTATGAAATAATATTGGAAATGGATGGTAGTTTTTCAAAATATTTTTTATTTGGCACAATAAATACTAGCAACACTGTATTGTATTAGTTCCCTCTTCTTTTACTTTTTTCTCTTTTGCCTTCTTTAAATAATATTGGTATATGAAATACAAAATATGGCAACTATAATTCTAAATGCTTCTATGTCTCTCACCATTTGCTTCCAACATGGTTGTGAATGGGAAGGGTTGCTTCCTAATGTACTCATCAATGGTGAGGAGCATGAGCAGACCTAAGTTCAAATCCTGTTTCTCCATTAACTAGGCCTCTGGACAGGCAAGTAGTTCAGTTTTATCTGTAAAAGAGTAACTATAGATGTACCTACATCATAATATTTTTTGTGTAGTTCTCAATAATTGTTAGCCCTTAATCATGATCATTCCTGTTACCAATTTTAGGTAACATTTTGTATTCCAATTTGCAGTTACTCAGAGTTCAGACATTGAGGACTGGGTCTTTTCAACTAAATTTCTATGTCTCAAAATACTGTTCAAATTATGAAAAGCTAGAATTTCAAACAATATGCTTCTTCAATATTGTATGAAATAACCAAGCATCCTAAAGAAGAGTGTATCTGTATTTAACAAAGGTATGGCTTTTCTCATGCTGTGCTGGCATTTGGCAAGAGATATCCATTGGCAGAGAGTAAGACATGAAAAAAGTTTCCCTCCTCACTGAGCATCAACGAAAAGTTGTTTGAACACATATCCCCTACAGCTATAGCAGCTCTCTCCATTGAGAGTCAGCTGGTAAGGTTTTATCATTTAACCTTATTATGCTTCCTATGGCTTAAGTACAGCTTGTTGGAAGAAGTCAAACAGAATTTGAGAGTTCAGAAAGAAGTCTGAGGGAGCATTTTGTTGGTTAAGACAATGATCCTATAAGTGTCCCCAGCATGGCCACAGTTATTTCTATTGATCATAGAAAGAATCTATGATCAATTTTGAGTTAAATTTTTATAGTATACAAAGTTTAAGTTATTATTATTTTTTGCCTATGAATGTACAACTATCTTGTCCCACCTATTGAAAAGACTACTCTTTTTCAGTTGAATTGCTTTTGCACTACCACACTGTAAAAATAAATAAATAAACAAACAAACAAACAAACAAACAGTTGGCCATACTGGATTCTCTATTCTGTTCCTTGGGTCTGTCTATATACACATCACCTTCCACAGATACCACATAGTTCTGATTACTGTATGTCTTAAAATTAAATACTTTCTTTTCTCAAATTTCCTTCATCTATTCTAGTTTCTTCACCTTTCTATATGTATTTTGGAACCATTTTATCTATATCAACAACAAAAAAAGTTTTTATCAAAAAATATAAACCCTTGCTGATATTTTTACAGGAATGAAAAATCTGTACAGCACTTTGAGGAGACTTGAACTTTTACTATGTCAAGTCTACTAAATCATGGACACAGAATATCTTTCCATTTATTTAGATCTTTGATTTATTTCACCATTTTGTATCTATTAGCATACAGGTCCCATATATGTTTTGCTAGATTTACAACCAAGTTTTTAATTTTTCTGCTATTATAAATGATATTGTACTATTTATTTCCATTTCCACATGTTTATTGCTAGTATATAGAAATATGGTGAATTTTCGTATGTTGATCTTATATCTTGTGACCTTATTCACTTATTAGTTCTAGCTTTGTTGTAGATTCCTTGAGATTTCCTACACAGGCTATCATCTCATCCACAAATAGCTATGGTTTTATTTTTTTTCCTTTCTGATCTAAATTCCTTCTACTGTATTTTTCTTATCTTATGGAGCTTGCTTGTAATTCCATTACAATGTTGAATAGCAACAGTGAGAGCTCATACCCTTGTCTTGCATCCTATTTTAGTGAAAAAGCATTCACTTTTTCTCCATTAAGTATGATATCAGCTATACGTTTTTGGGGTTTTTATAAATTTCTTTATTAAGTTGAGAAAGTTCTCCTCTATTCTTATTTTTCTAAGAGTTTTAATGAATAATTGATGTTGAATTTTGTAAAAAAAAATTTCTGCTTTAATTGATATGGTCATATAATATTTTCCTTTATAGGCTGATAATAAGGTGAGTTACATTGATTGATTTTCAAATATTGAACTAGTCTTGCATCCATATAGTAAATTCCACTTGGACATGGTGTATAATTCCTTCTACATATTGCTGTAAGGATCTGAAATGTCTGATAGAATCCTTTAATAGATGTAAAGAAAAATGACCAAGATGACTGGGGCCTTTTCCTCTTTTTTTTTAAACAAGCAATACTTATTTGCCAAGATACCATGGAGCTAATCCTATCTGGATATAGAAATAAGAGCTTAGACTCAATGACTTGTAAAAGTTCTCCTTATCACAGCAATTTTATGATTTAAGTTTTATAAGCAAACAATAATGTACATTTTAATTACTTTATTAAAGGCTTAAGCATGTTAAGCTATTACCACTTCAAAATTTAAAAGACTAGGTCTATCCAAAGCTTCTGCATGGCAAAAGAAAGTAGCATTAACATGAAAAAAGAACCAACTATATGGGAAAACATACTTGCCAATGTTACCTCGGACAAGGGTTTGATCTCCAAAATATATAAAGAATTCACACAACTCTACTCCAGGAAGACAAATAACCCTAGGGATATTGCACTAGGATCTCACATTTAACTGGAATATAATCAACAGAAGAAAAAAGCAAACAAAATATAACCAGAGACATTGAAATTAAGAACAATCTAGCAATAGCCAGAGGGGAGGGGGAGGGGACAGTGGGGAGAAGGGTTTTCAGGAACTACTATAAAGGACACATGGATAAAACCAAGGGGAAGGGTGGGAGGTGGGTTTGGCTGGGGTGGGGGCAAGTGGTGGGGAGAAAATGCAGACAACTATAACTGAACAACAATAAAATAATTAAAAAAAATAAAAGACCAGGTCTATCTAATGAACTGAAATCCATGATACCAAATGAACTGTCTCTTTTACAATAATTCCACCTAGTCATTTGCTGAGTCCTTTGTCTACTATATGGTGGACAAAGCTCCCATGTTTATATGTTCAAGGCAGAGCACTGGCAAATGGTCCTATAATAAGCATAGCTACATTGTATAAAGCATAGCTACATTTTCTTCATAATCAAGATCTGAAACATTTTATCTAGTAGAAGTTGCGCCATGAGGCCTGGCAAGCCTTGGACAGACCTCTGGAGACCTCTGGTTCATTTTCTGAACTTTCTTTTCTTGTGTAATGAAAAGAGCACTGTTCATGTTGCCATCATAATTTTTTTCATAATTTTACTTATACAGGGTCTAGCAAAAGTGATGCCTGCTTGAGTGTGGTTGGTAGGGTAATGACTTGGGTGTAATAATTTGTAATTTTAATTTGAACATTTTACCTAAAATGCAACATGGTGTGCTTGAGTGTGATATTGTTATATTGCAGAATTACCTGTTTATGACTTTGTAATAAAAAGGGGCATTATTTGTTCCAGACCCTGTATTTCTCGTCATAATTCTCTAAGGTTGTCTGAGATACACAGATAATACTGTAACTGCCCGATCCATCATAATATTTAAATTTTAGCACTGTAACCTGAGAAAGAAGTCCCAGGTTACTGGAAGCTCTCCATGGAAAATTACAGTGTAGGAAACCTGGGCTTGGAAAGCTCACAATTCTTGATTTCAAGGCAATGAGTCTAGAAGGCTGAAGCAGAATAAGTGTGAAGGGTGAGGCTGATGTTCAGATCCAGATATTTCCATCTAAATATCCCTCAGGTAGTTTTAACAATGAAACTTGAAAATCTACATAGGAAAGTCTCTATAGGCCTAGAGAGCACAGGCTCACTTCCAAACAGCAAAAGGAAATTTGACAGAATGTGATAGGTGATAAAACCATACTTTTACGTGCTGTACTTCCACTGCTCTGATACTGGGTTTTCTGGCTTAGGGCGCTAACTAATTTTCAATGAAGTCTCTCTGAGAATTTTTCTCTGGGAAGTAGCTGTATCAACATGGGTGGGTAAGAGACTGTGAAGGGGTATGTTTGGAGAGCGAAGCTGGACTGAGCATTTAAACAAAAGCTAAGGACTTAGGATGACTGTGAGTCCAGTGCATAGTCTAGAGTGGAGACTTTTCTTGTCCTAAACGTCACATCCAGTTCCAAGATCAGTCAGGTGTGAAGCATCTGAATGAGCAGCAAGGGACTTATAACCTAGAAAAACAGAAAAGGTGGGAAGAACCAGAATGAAACAAGAGGCCATGAGCCCAGAGAGATGGTGCAGAAAGCATACATGAGGCACTAACAGAATGGAAACCTGGGCAATGAACCGTATGTAGCTCAGAGGTCTGCACAGATTTCCCATAAAGACAATAACCAAATCCCAAACACAAGAAGCCTGGAAGAGATGATATAAACACCTGGCTGAAACAAAAAGACAAGTTACAACTTGTGGGCCAGAAACTTACTCATTTTTTCATTTCTTTTTTAAAAGTTTTGTTGACTTTAGAGAGAGAGAAACATTGATACGAGACAGAAACATTGGTCAGTTGCCCCCCTTGTGTATCCTGCACACACCCCAACGGGGAACCAATAACACAATCTATGTATGTGCCCTGACCAGGAATCACTAACCCACAGCCCTTTGGAGCATGGGAGGATGTTCCAACCAACTTAGCCACCCAGCCAGGGCCTTTTTTTTTTCATTTAATAAGTAAAATATAGAGCTTACTAGGTGTCAGAAAATAGATTCTATGTGCTGAGGATACAGCTGTGAACAAAACAGATAGCTCCCCTGCCCATGAGGAATTTATGTTTTATTCAGAAAGTCAGATAATAAATAAATAACTTCTTATTATATTATGCTTTTGTATTATTATGCTTTTATAACAAATAATTATAAAAAATATTTGTTATAAAAGCATAATTTCAAGTAGTGATAAGTGCTAAAAAAGAAAACTGAATAACAAGCAGGGGATGAAGATAATGGGAAAGAAGCATCCACTTTAAATATGCACATTATATTTGAGGGCTAGCCTGTATGGAAAGAAGTGATTTGAGGAGCGGCCTGATCAAGGGTAGGAGAGTTGCTATATGGAGGTCCATGGAAGAGTGCTGCTGAGAGAACAGAATGTGCAGAGGTCCTGTGGTGGAACTGAGCTTGGCACACTCAAGAAACAGCAAGAAGGTCAGTGTGCTGAAAACAGACTGAGCTGGTGCTGAGTTTAGAGAGATACAGTGGGCAGATTTTGTAGGACCTTACAAGCCCTGAGTAGTTTTGATTTTATTGCTATTTTTCTTCTTCCATCTTTCTTAAAATTAAAGCCCACCATTTCTTGGTCATAGCAGATTTTCATTACCAGCCTAATGCGTATTCATTGTCTCATGCAGCAGAGCTGCAACACACAAATTATCAAACTCAGCATCACTCACCCTGTGGGGCTCTCAGAAACAAGTACATTTAGCTCTCTGCACCTCACAGGGGTCCCAAAATGGTAGTGCAGATGCACAGCAGGGAGGCAGCTAATGCTGTGTTGGATGCGATTTCAAAACCCAAATCCAGTCTACATTGATCAAGTGGGCCAGAGAGGAGCATTCCTCAAATGTCCACAAGTACACAATTCCCATAGCCCATTTTATATTCTTAAGTGCATTCCTCTGAATTTAAAAAGAAAAAAAAAAGTGGAAATGCTTAGAGGTCCAGGAATATTTGTTTAGATTTATGAAAAATATTGATTTATATGTTCTCCTGGATATAACCAAAAAAAGTAAAGTGAAAACAAAATCATTTCCAGGCCAGGGTAGGAATTCAGAATTTACATATCAGATGAGGAAAGCTGGACCAGAGTTAATTAACAAACATTGTTAGCTTTGAGTGAGCGAGTACCTTCCGCTTTCATTGTGGAATATTTTGCAGTTGAGAAATCTGGATCAGACATTGGACACACATTTTTGTATGTGTCGGTATCATCCAGGGCTCATACCTGGCATAAAGGTATTTCAATGTACGTATCTTTCTTTTGCTTTCTTATACGAATAATGACCATTTATCAGGTGATACTAAAGTGATAGGCTGTTGTTTAGAAAATAGAGGGTAGATAGCTGGTGTGGCTCACTGGATTGAGTGCTGGCCTGTGAACCAAAGGGTTGCTTGTTTGATTCCCAGTTGGGACACATGTCTGGCTTGTGGGACAGGTTCCTGGTAGGGAGAGTGCAAGAGTCAACCACACATTGATGTTTCTCTCCTTCTTTCTCTCCCTCCCTTTCCCTCTCTGTAAAAACAAATAAATAAAATCTTAAACAAAAAGAAAATAGAAGGTAAGTTTATAGATGAGAAGAATAAGATTTGTGGAATCAGATTAACTTGAATCCTAGTTCCATCACTTTCTATGTTATTCTACCTTTCAAATTCTTAGTTTTCTCATCTGTAAAATAAGGACAAGAATACCTACCTTATAATATAGTTGTGAGGATTAAATAAGATAACACAGGAAAAGCACATGGAACCTAACATAGAATAAGGATTTTATCATGGTGGTTGTTTTGTAACAATTATAGATTCACAGGAAGTTACCCAGTTTCCCTTAATGACTTTTCTTACATGGTTTGGTAGGAAATTGACATACCTACAATGTATGGATATAGTTCTGTGACATCTTATCGTATCATATTCACACAATCACCACTACAATCAAAATGCAGAACTCTTTCATTGCTACAAAGGTCTCCCTCACACAACCCAGAAGTTGCACCCACCCAGCTTTGCCCCCTCCATGTTTACACACTGGCAACTACTAGCAATCAGTTTGGTACTATTTATAACTTTTCATTGTAGGAAAGTTTTATAAGTGGAATAATACAGTATTTTATCTTCTGAGATTGGACTTTTTTATGCCCTTGAGATCTATTCAAGTCATTGCATGCATCAATAGTTTATTTCCTTTCATTCCTGAGCAGTGTTCTATGGTACAGATGCAAAAGTTTGTTTAACCACTTATCTCTCAAGGGACATTTTGATTGTTTCCAGTTTGGGGCTATTACAAATAAAGCTATGTATGAACAATCTTATATAAATTTTATCTGGATAGAAACTTTCATTTCTCTGAAATAAATATTCAGAATTGTGATTTTTGGTTTTATAAGCTTTTATAACAATTTCCCCTTACTGGGATAATTATGATCCAGAAATTTGCAACTGTTGCAATATACAAGAGATTGTCAGTAAACTCCAATAAAGACAAGTAAATAATGGAAGTTGAGTAAAATCCCTGAGTCGGACTTCAGTATTATATTAGTCAGGATAGTTAATGCTAGCTGCTCTAACAAAAAAAAAGCCTTAAAATTTCTGTAGCTCAGTCAAGATCCAGTGTAGGTCAGGCAGTGCTTCTAGGGGTCTCTCTTTCTGTTATAGGAATCCTTCTATGGTAGAGTTCCAGCATCTCTTCTATCTTTGCTTTTAGCTGGTCAGATAAGAGAGGGGAGGTATGAATATGAAAGATAACTCTTGATGTTTTAGAGTCAGGCCTGCATATGGCTTATATTATTTTTGTCTGTATTCCATTGAGCAAAACCAGTCCCATAGTTTCTACTTCCCCGTGAAGGAGGTTAAGAAATGTGGTCTTCCAAGAAGAGGTAATGGAACATCTATCTGGCTAGGTTTTGCATTTTGCTAGTGAGCAGTGTGTCTGAACAGATGAAAAGATAGAGCATTCTGGTTTTGTGAGCCAAGCGAAGTTTGAAGTAACTCTGGCTTGAAGACCAGTCAGAAGCAATCCCTGAATTATGCCCTAAGAAGATAACACACAAAGCTAAAGGAAGGATGACAACACTGTAGCAGTGCACCCGTACTTGGTAATTATGTTGTTAAAGCAGTTGATCATGCTGTGTGTAATGAACTCTCCTGACTGGAAGGTAGTAATTTGTGGGCAGACTCCAGAGGGGATGCAGAGAGAAGAGGTGGAGATATGCCAGGACCAGTCTCACAGACCTCACCTGCCGGCGCTGAAGGGCTATGCTCATTGTACACACTATGGTCGGGCTGAGGTTAGGTTAAGCCAGGATCAGTAAACCACAGTCTGCAGGTCATGCTGAGCCCTCTGCCTATTTTTGTATGGCCTGTGCAGTAAGGATGAGTTTTACATGTTTATATGGTTGAAAAAAATCAAAGGAAAGAATCGCATTGTGACAAGGGAAACTGTATGAAAATCAAACTTATTGTCCATAAATAAAGTTGTTTCAGAACACAGCCACATACATTGGTTTATATATTGTCTATGGTTGCTTTCACACCACAAGGACAAAGTTAAATGGTCACAACAAAGACTATCTGTGCCCTACAAAGCCTAAAATACTTGCCATCTGGCCCCAGTTTGCACATCTCAACTATAAACCATCTAGGTGGGCCTAATAGTTTTTCATTGGGTTTGAAATTATCATTAAGTTCATGGAAAGCTGTGCCCCTTTTAAAGCCAACATTATTTAATGACCTTTTGACATTAGAAAAGTAGCACTGCTATTTTTTAATCCACTTTTAACAGATCTTCATCATTTATTTGTCACAAAAACAGTCATCCGAGAATTAACTACCTTATTGCCAAGCCTGAAGGCAATATCTCTGAAATCCAGCAGCATTGACCCCGGAGTCTTCAGTCTGGAGAAAGAACTGCCACATGTCCAACTTTGAAGAGGACTAAAATATTACATAACCGTAGCATAGTTATATCATGTTACTAAACCTTAACCTGAGCAAAATAGAGAGGCATGGATACATGGAACAGACCAACAGCTGACAGAGTAGAGAGGGCAGGGGGAGCTGGATGAAAGAAGGTGAAGGGATTAGCCAAAGAATGTGTATGAATAACTCATAAACAGAGGCAGCAATGTGGTGATAGCCAGAAGGAAAGGGAAGGGGAGGGGAAGGAATGGGGGCATCTGTAATAGTGTCAACAATAAAAATAAAGTTTAAAAAAGTGTTTATGTTTTGATCTCCAGTTATAAATCTCTAGCTTTCTAAATCTGCTTGTTTTCCCAAAGAGCAGCAAGTTCAAAAGAGTGTCAGCAAAAAAACAAAGTTTCCTTTACAAGGGAAAAATATTTCCATTGTGTTAGTGTTGTGAAATACTTCATTTTAAAAAAT
The DNA here is from genome assembly GCF_019186645.2 of Phyllostomus hastatus. NCBI lineage: Eukaryota > Metazoa > Chordata > Mammalia > Chiroptera > Phyllostomidae > Phyllostomus > Phyllostomus hastatus. Next base: position 3,623,345 of record NW_025334017.1, on the reverse strand, counting down.
AACCTGCAGAGTCTCAGTTTTAACATCACAATTTATAAAAATGAACAAAGAGCAGTTGGGTTATTTTGATATCATGGGGGAAACATGTGACTGTTTTCCTCTAACACCTTAGAAAAATCACCACATTTCGTTCCTCCTTAACAACTTGCTAGATTTCTTTTCTGTCCACATCTGATTCTGCATTTTAAATATGTAGTTGTTAAGAGCACTGGCATAGAACTCAGACTGCCCAAATTCTCCTCCAGTACTTACTCTGTGTGACTAGGTAACAACATGATATTCTGGATATTCTGTATTTCAGTTTTTTCATCTGTAAAATGGGGTCCTGTAGTGCCAGCTTTGGAGGTTTGTTCAGAGAATTCAATGGGGTATGTCATGAAAAGGGCTTAGCAGAGTGTCTGGCCTGCATAAAATTGTTAATAATATTGTCTAGAATTAAGGATTGTTATTGCCTCACTGGAGACTGGATAGACCAATGAGAGCCTTTTGTTTTGATGCTGTAGCAAACACCTTGGCCTCATGGTTATAAAACGTAGACATAGTGTCAGAGACAGATTGCGCCTTTGTCAACAAAACCATCTGGCAGTAGATTAAGCAAATTCAAACAGAAAGAACCTCTTCTGTTTATCAAGGCACAAGGAAAAACATATTAATTATATGGACAGCAACATTACAGGTATTAACGTAAGTCAACATAAACAGTCATTTTTCATTAAGCCCTCTTAAACTCCTAGGAAATCTTAGAATTTATCCAGTTCAACTGCCTGCCTGATTAAGTCATTCTGCCACATTTAACTCCTTCCCACAGCGTGAGAAACACTGTTCCTTGAAGCCATTCACTCCATTTTGAGACTCTTCCTTAGATCCTTCCTTTAATATTCACCGCACTACATGATTGGTGAGACCTGCACCATCCTGGACACCTATCCTATTGTGCTTCAAGTATAACACAACTCCTTTCTTCTTAAAGCATCTCGCCTTCCCTGGGCTCCCCCTCTGGTAAATGTACAACCATGTACATTCACCGGGCTGTGTAACTAGATAAGTATTCTGAATGTGTCCTCAGGCTCAGTCCTCATGTTTAAGAGCAAAATTCAAAGGAAAATTATTTGATCTCTTCACTGTGCTCTATTCTCCAGGTCAGAATCATATAATAATAAAGTACTGAAAGGCAACATAAGGAACTAGAACTCTAACATGCAGTGCCTAGAGAATTAAAAATGGAATGTATTGCTTATTTAGTCCCCCATGCCTCTAAATGGAGTTGGAAAAATATAGAGCTGGGCAATTAAATCAATGTGCTTGTCTTTCCAACATCACGTCAGGAATGGTGAAGGGTCTCAGGTTTCACTGTACTTGCAAGTTACCAAGTGAGCCTGCCACAGTGCCATGGATTCCGCCAGGAGACTGAGACTCCTGGAGCAGAGACCAAGGAGCTTGTCACCCAAGGCCCAGCAAGCAGCCTGCACTCCATGTTCTTGTTGTTTCCACCTGCCCCTCGTGTCTCATGAGAACAAGGTGGAATGGCACATGTGGATGCGGAGAACTCAGTGGTTTGCATCAGAGGTGAGAAACCTTGGGCTTAAACATCCTGCATCTTTTGTAATGGGTCTCAAGCAAAGCTAATCAATTTTTACCCTGTAGGGTGTTACTCTCTTTACTATCTAGACAGCGAACACACCTGCCCTCTGCTCCGGTGGAGTCACTATTGCTATTTCCCAGGCTGAACAACTATACAAACTTCATTGAAAAAGAAATGGAAAACAAAAGCTGTCAGTGCCTATGTTCCAAAGACGTACAAAGTACAAGAGACCCATAGAGAATGGTCTCCCAGCAAACCGCAGGGTTTTATTAGGGGGGGTACTTAATACCTCTAGAACATTAAACTAATCAGTAAGTATTTATGGAATGAACACTGTGTGCTCAGCACTTCTGTAGGTATTATGGAGGATAAAAAGCCCACGGTTTCCAGATTCAAGAAACTTAGAATTCACAGGGACTACTTGATCCAAAATAATAGGGCACCATACAAGACAACCTAAAGTTAAATTAGGAATGATTTACTCATTCACACACAGAAATATTAAGTTCTTAGTATAAACACTAAAATTTACTTAGTGCTGATTGTAAATAGGCACTAATCGAAGCCCTTTATACCTATTTTTTTCACTGTCCACAAAACTTCATTGAAGTGATCAGTACATGTATCTGTCTAAAAAAATTTTAAGTCATCCACTTGATGGTTACAAACACATCTAGATCTGTTTTATTGGTATATTTTTTGGTTTTCTTGGCAAGGGAATATCAAGAATCAAATTCCAAAGTTCTGATTTTTAAAAATCTATAAAAAGGGAGAATAAACACTGTACAATTCAAGTCAAGAAGACAATTCCACGTAAGACCAGCCAGACAAGATGACAAGTAGAAGTGAAATAATCTCTTATACAAAATGCAAAAAGAGTCAAAAGTAAGTTACAAAAGGTAAAATTTTTGTCAGAAAATTGTTACTATGTAGAGCTACATAAGGATGCCTATTAGTTGTTTTCTTTAAGAGGAAAGGAAATCAAACTAGCAGCTTTCTATTCATTTTAGAAAGAAAAATAAGGAAATGTTCAGAAAATACTTCTGACGTTAAATGAATTCTTTCTCATCTGCTCTCTAGAAGTCACAAACATCTGACATATTATTGCCAATCTGTGGAAATGAAAAAATAACATAAATGTTTGGCTTTCAGTGGGCCACTTGAATCAATCATTTGAATGATTTCCAGAGCAATCCTAGATCTGGGCTCAAGGAGTGGGGGGGTCGATGTTGAGTACTTGAAATTCCACTCTTTCTCCAGGGCCCCAGTCCAGACTCCTTCTCTTCTTCATGTTAGAAAGTTTTGCCTCTGTTATATTTCCTATGGGAACCAGCCCCACTTTCCCCACTCCTATATCCACAAAAATTCCAAAGTGGCATTCTCAACTTTGCCTGTAAGAATTGCCCCCACCTGGCTGGTGTAGCTCAGTGGGTTGAGTGAGGGCTGGGAACCAAAGGATCACCAGTTTGATTCCCAGTCAGGGCATGTGCCTGGGTCACAGGCCAGGTTCCCAGTTGGGGCCAAGTGAGAAGCAACCACACATTGATGTTTCTCTCCCTCTCTTTCTCCCTCCCTTCCCCTCTCTCTAAAAAATTAAATAAATATTTTTTTAAAAAGCCCTTTGGTCTTTTAAAAAAAAAAGAATTGCCCAACCTTCAAATCTGACAAGCCGACTATGCTTCTCTCAAAATTGAGTTTATCAAAATCCGTTTGAAAGTCAAAGCTTTCAGGCTGGTTGGAATCACCTAAGATGATCTGTGAGGTAAGTGCAATTGTTTGTAATCTTTCTGCCATTTTCTCTATTCCTTCCTTTTCAAGGAATGGACTTTACTTTTGCTTGCATTTCAGGCTTTCCACTCTCACACAGTGTTTCTTCAATGTATGATAAAAAACCTTGTCGCTACATCACATGATTTCAGGTGGATACAAGTTGGGTCCAAAGGATCTGGATTCAGTTCAGCATTTGCTAGGGTTTTGCTCTTCTTGCCCTGCTTCTCATTTGTGACCTCACACCTGCAGGAGAGGTCACAGCAACTCCCTGACTTGGGTCTGCAGATTCAGTTGCTGACTACTGCCAGATTTTTTAATATGATGCTGGATAATTCTGATGAAGCCAGCACACTTTTGGAAAGAGTTTGGGTCCAGTCCTTTCACTTTCTTCAGATGTTCTCAGTTGCTGAAGGGCCCATTTTTCTCTTGCCGTTCAATACTATGAGTATTTTTGGCTCAGTTAGCACCAAGTCTTACAATATGCCTTAACAAGACTTCTGAACAAATGTTAACATCTACTCCCACAAAGCTGACACACTCTTCTCCAGCACTGTCCGGTGTTGTCCTGAGGAATGCCTGGGAGGCATCGTGCTGACACATTCCAACTCTAACATGTCTCACTCAGTTTTCACCAGCTCAACTAATGGATCTTCTATACATCTTGCTACGGAAACTGCACTCCTCAAATTAGAGTCCAGTCCCGGCATCTATTTGTTAGCTACAGGGCTGACACTGTAAGCTAATGCTCCTGCTTCACTGACCATACGCTGGACAACATCCAATAGTGCAAAGTAATTTTTCATGACCATGTCAGCAGAGTAAGCTTCTGTTTCCCTGTTTCCCAGCAAGCAGTTCCATTTCCAATCACCACCATGCTGCTGTTGAAATCCAGCAAAAGCGTTTTCATTTTCTCTGCCTCTTTGAAGCCTTGTCCACAATGCAAGCAAACCACATAGTATAATGCATCTGGCTGGTAAGAGAAATTATAGCTAATTTGCAACCATGTTTGTAACCAAGATCCATAAGCCCTGGAACAAGGTTTAAGAGGAGCTGACAAAGTTTCCATCCAAACATCATTACTGACTCCTTCTCTGCATCTAATGTTAGTTTGGCTCTGAATTCTCTACAGTAGAGAGGATAAACAAGTCATTTAAAAGAATCATCCATTGACTTGCGTAAGATCTTCATTGACTCCCGTCTTGCAAAGTGACATGGTCTTCACTTGTTTTGGATGCAGCACCTACAGAATTCAGTCTTTTTTTTAAAAAAAGATTTCATTTATTTATTTTTAGAGAGAAGAGAAGGGAGGAAAAAAAGAGAGGGAGAGAAACATGGATCATTTTCCTGTTGTTTGCCCCCCAACAGGGGACTAAACCCACAACCCACCATGTGCCCTGATGGAAATCGAACCAGCAAGCATTTGGTTTGTGGGACAATACCCAACCAACTAAGCCACACTGGCTGGGCAGAATTCATTCTTAACTCCATCAAGAGTGTTGACCTTGACTGTAGTATATTCAAGTTTTCTCCACAGTTAATTGACAAAATCTGATGATGTTGAATAGTTTTCATGTTGCATGAAAAAATTCTGGTAGAGGTGAAACTTATCATTATCTTTCTCATTTACTTTTTTAAAGGACACTTTGCTGGAGATGATGGAATAGAAATATATGTATTGGGGCACAATTTCCTTTTGAAGTCATGTGTATATCTGTCTTTAGCAATCATGCCTGCTAAAATATGCTGCACTCCTATTTCAATGTCCTAGAGTGTCAAAAGCCTTTATACCTTCAGTTGAATGTTAGACAGCAGATTGAACTTCTGTGGATTCTCAAGCAGTGTCCTGGCTGCTTCCTCCAATCTAAACTGCCTTTCTCATTGGGCTTTGATAACTTTGCTCCAAGTTTTACAAGGAGAGGGGACCTAAAAAAACAGAATTTATTTACTAAAAATTGTGTACTTAGTCTTACACATTTAAACTTTAGTCACCTTCAAAGTACTCTCCATTTGATGCAATACACCTATCAAGACATTTTTTTCCACTGCTCAAAAAACTTTTTGAGCTTGTCACTTTTGATGCCTTTTAGTGCTTCTGCCATATTTTGTCTTGCCTCTTCCACATCAGCAAACTGTTTCCCTTTGAGGGCTTTTTTTACCCAAGGAAACAAAAAGAAGTCATTTGGGATGAGATTGGGTGAATAGGAAGGGTAGGGCATGGGGGTCATGCCAGTTTTGGTCAAAAACTTCTGGACACTCAGCACAGTGTGGGCAGGTGTACTCATAAATCACCCATTATGAAATGGGAAAACACATTGAAAGAGTCTTCAAAAAAAAATTCACTGAAGACAGATGCAGCCTCTCACAACAACGCCAGCTGGTACACTGATGCAGATGGGTTCCCAAAACACTCACCTAGTGGTGGAAGCCTGTACTACAAGGGTCCTGTCTTCCAGAAGATAATTGCAGTTTTGGGGGGATACCCCCTTGTATATGGAGGTGACACTTTCTAGTTCTTCAAAAGTTTTGCAGTTCAGCAAGGGTCTTAACAAGCATTCACACATCTTCCCCTCCTTCTTAATTTTCTGGATTGTACTACAAATCTTTGCAACAGCCCATAGCTTCCCTAGGTTTGTTAAACTTCTCTCAAGTAATCAGTGCCACGATTATTAATGAGCTCTTTTCAATAATGTACAATGAAGGGAATTGTGTTATCACCATTAAAGAGATGAATGATGTTGGCACAAACTCCAAGATTCGATATCAGTTCTCTCAGATAAAACCTGTACTATGTCCTAGTTCATTCCCACCTCCTCATTGTATTATTGGCATTCACCACAAAACCAACAGGTTTCCGAGGACACGTTTCAGTCTTCACTTTCTTTGAAGGGGACTGACTGCCCAGCTGTACAGTCATCCTCATTCTCTTCCTTCTGGCTCACCCCTTCCTGCAGGTGCCTGTGAGTGGCGTCTCTGCGTGTGGCTCTCACACTTGACGCAGCTGTCTTTGTTGGTTTCTTCACCAACTTTTCACTCTTTGGTCCTCTGAGCTGAAGGTGAGGGAGAAGAAAAATGGTCTATTAGAAATGCTCTTTGACTCACTTGCTGCTGAAGATTTAGAAAGCTTCCAAGTTTTCCATACTGTAAATGGCATTGGGATATATATTTGCGTGCAGAAGTTTTTTTTTTTCAATTCATTGAATCAAAGCACTATCTACAGGCATAGTCTCCTCATACATATGCTAAATCGTTTCTTAATATTGTTCTGCCCCTGGGAAATGCCTAAGAATCCATGTTTTATCAAACCTTTAGCATTTAGTATCTTGTTTTGTCTAAACTGCGTATCTGATTATTAGTGAGGTTGACCATTTTTCCAAGTTTATTTATTAACCACTTATATTTCCACATTTGTGAATTATTTTTTACATAAGTTGGCCAATTTGTCTTAGTGTTTCCCTATTGATTTGTATGACATAATTATGCCAAATATTTCTTTGACTTTGTTATTATTTATTATTCTGTTAATAGAAACTTTAAATTGTAGTGTATTTAAAAATTTTAAACTCTTCCATTTTTTTCCAATGTGTTTTAATCTAAGAAAATTATTTCTAATTTAAAAGATCAATCAGTATACATTGATATCTTCTTCTATTTTGGGGGGTTGGGGGGTTTTGTACATTTAATTTCTTAATTGAGCTATAATAGTATTTTTAAAATCTTATGTTGATTTCAAGTTTAGCAGTGCTTCACCAAATAGCCATCTTCAATATTTAAGTGGATGCTGTGTGCCTAATGTGTGCTGGAGAATTAAATTGCCTTTGCACAGTTCAAAGAGAGAAGCTTAGAACCAATGCGTTAAGTCATAAATTTTGGTTTCATAAAAGACAGATCATTCTAAATGGTGACGATGTTTAAAATTTTTAACAACTGACATGCCATGTGCTCTAAACATCCAAGTGGACACTGGCCGTGAAGAACTGACAACAGCATTTCAGTGTGACAGGATGGCCATCAAGCCTGGCTAAAATTACTTGAGTATGCAATGGACCACCTTGGGGTTAAAAGTACAATCGCCACATGCCTCAGCTCAGGAGTTTTGGTTTATGGCTGTTTATGCTTGTATGACTTTTTCATTTTTAACACTATCCTAGTTTAAACAGTCCTGTTACATACGGTTAATGCAACTGGGCATTGCCCCTCTCTGTTTTCCCAGGCATAAAGCATCATGTAATCAGTCATCTGGCCAGGTCTGTGCCAGGTGCTGAGGAAGTTATAAAGAAAAACTAGATTACAAGCTTGAGAACTAACTAATCATTCCAATAAATAAAACAGATAACTTTAATATAAAACACATTTAGTGAAAAGCAAACCTGTGCCAGCTGGCACTGCCTAGTTAGGTTGGTCAGGACAGGCAATGTAAACAGGGTGGGGAGATGGCTTTGAGGCCAGGGCTCCTGGAGGGAAGTGGTAGAAGGTGATGTCATCCTTGGTCAAGGGGAATTCCCCAGCAACCACAGGACAGAGGCCCAGAGGCCAAAAACAAAAGCCTCACAAAGGGAGCAAGCATGAGGAAAGGAAGCAGGGGGCAGCCTGCCCCTCCCTGCAGGGTAACTTGGTGTGCAAATCCAAGAAGCCCCCCAGTCTCAGCCAGTCCAAGGTCAATGGATCATGGCAACCTGACCCGGAGTCCTTTGTCCTTGAGAAAGGACCTTCCTCAAACAAACTAGCACAGGGAACACAATATGGACCAAGTGTCTGAGGAAAGTACATAGAAAAGTGTGGCCTTCACAGTGTGAGAAATGCTAGTAAAGAATAAGCATTTGAGGAAAACAACCTTTTGGCTGCTAGACTGTGTTTCTTTGATTGCATGAGACTAGGTCATGTCGGTGGATTGGAGTGAATATTGTGCATAAATAATTAGGAAGACAGAGCAGTGCTAAACTGAACAGTAAAGGTTTGGAGTACAATAGACATTCAGAGGATGGGCTGATGAGAGTAGGCTGGCATGGGAAGAGGGCCAACTTCATGGGCTCGGAGGACTGCTTAGACTTGGCTAGGCAGAGAAGGGCAGGAGGGTGCACAGCAGAAGGGAAAACAGCTTCGGTGGCAAACAAAAGATGCACCCAATCTTACAATCTCAAACTGTTAAGGGAAAACAAACTTGATTTTTCTTTCAAATATTTGTTCTTTCTTCAGCCACAGTCACAGGACCCCTTTCCTGGACATCTCAGCTTTGACTGAAGCCTGCCTTAAGTGCTCTAGTCTAGGAAGTGTGCATTTACCCCTCTTTCTATTGCAGTCTTGCTATGATTGACATCCACATGTGATTTCACTTTTAAATGTCACTCTGTTTCCCCTTATCCAGGTCATTCTTTGAAGGACCTTAGGTCACAAATCCAGCCAGACTGCAAACTTGGTCCTGATCATTTATGCCTATTTGCCACGTACTCCTTCAAGAAGTACATCAATTTGCCATTCCCTAGTCATCTGCATTCTAGTTGGATTAGCGGAAAGGATGTCTTTTCTCCTTTATTTGATATTTTACCTTTACAAGTCAGTGGGGAGAATGGGCCTGCAGACTGTGCTACATAGGAATAGAAGGCATTTCTTATCTTCTTAAAACATTACACTAGGATCATCTTGCTGGGACATGCAGTTACAGCATATCATGATCTTGGCAGAAATGTGGATGTGAGCTCCGCCCCTCTACCCTATTTTGTCTCCAGAGAGTTTCATTAACATTGTATGTGGAATCTATTTCTTAACTTGGTTTCTTCCCCTTCCCTCCTTCCTTCTAAAAAATCAGCCTGAGGTATAATCTATATATAATAAAATTCACAAATTCTAACTGTTCTATTTGCTGAATTTTGTCTGCTGTATAGAGTCAGGTGAGCAGTCCCACAATCATGCTATGGAAGGGCTCCCTGCTGCCAGCTCCCTCCTCCCAGCCCTGCCTTCTGCACAGTTGGCCCCTTCCTTCATTATGAAGAGGGATGTGAGCATAGACATGTGAATGTCCCCAAGGGCTTCTTGTTCTCAATCTACACAGTAATTGCACTTTTCTGATCATTTCCTACTAGGTATCCTGAAGAATCAGGAATCATTAAAATCCATCTCCCTTTTGCCCACTTACTAGGAGCCATCAGCTGGACTCACTATCTTTGTTGACTTGATCTATGTACATCAAATACATATTTATTCCATGTTTCCAAAGATATGTCACTATCACTGATGTCTTTTCAGAGGCTGAGTCACAGAACTCCAAACTTAAAGGGGAAGAAAGGCACAGTTGAAACTAGATGTGCAATTTTTCTTCCTATTACCTTCAGCTAGCTAGATTTTGATAAGATTTTGTGTCTGAAAGATTGTTACACTTATTCTATTAATCTATGGAGTAAGAAGAAATAAAAAGTAATGAATGAGGTTCAGAAAAGAGTATGGGGGATAGGCAATGGCATTGTAGATATGGTGGGGTCAAAATGCATTATAAACCACTTTTTGAACATGGGTCAAGGCAAGAATAATGCCAGGTTCTGGGATGCCACACCAGAATAAGATGTGGGTCTTGCCTACAAGGAGCCCACAAGTCCAATACAGAAGGTAGCCAGGTATTCAGGTAGTGACAATAGCATGAGATACATACAAGGGCTATCTGCTATGCAAGCATACACAAAAACCAGGGAGCTTATTCTTTGGTCAGGAAGCCACCTGGAGACAGTGATCTGAGACCAGGATTGAAAAATGTTCAGCGTATAAAACCTGGGAATTTGTTTCTCAGAGTTGTTCGTGGTAATAAGTCATTCATGAAGTAGAAATGAGAGAATATTTAAAATTAAATGGTATTATTTGAAGCATTCAAAAAGTGAGGAAAGTTGCAATGTGAATCAGATCATATGCAAATCTAAAGTGATTCAATTGAGTGGAGGAGAGAGAAAGAGAGAAAATGTGCCACACCATGGAACAGACACTTGGCAGGAGCTGAAAGCCCAAGTCAGCACTCCTACTGCCTTCCCAAGGAGGGTGATGTTGCCCATATCCAAGCATGAGGTAGGAATTATGTTGAGCAGAAAATGGGAGACCATGGTTCCTGATCCAGCTTTGGAGAACTCAGTTTACTCACCAATAAAGTCAAGAGATGGAGCTGAATTATCTCTCTAGTGCTTTAACTTCTAGAATTTGCTGATTGTTGTTCACCTGGCAGGTGTTTGTAGCTTTATCATTTATCAAGGATGTTAAGATGTTACTTGAGGAACTCAAATAAGTGGGACAATGATGGCTGTATCTGCCCTGGAGCTCTTCAAAGGAAAACAACATCAGGCTATTCTTCCTCAGTAGCTATGGCTTTTACCACGTGTAGAGAATTCAAATGAAAGTAACCCTGCTAACCTGGCTGAATGATTCGACCAGAGCCAAAGATACCCACAGAGATGTATCTAAGAACTATAGCATGACACAAATAACTTGGGGTGAAACACTGTCAGTATGTGTTACACAATCAGAGATCCTAGTGGTGGTGTGAGCATGAGACATGAAAGAAAAAATGGGTCACTGGAGTTGCTTTGTACTCTATATGACTATGAGTCATCTTGAAGCACATTACAATCTGCTGAACATTACAGTTTTAGAAGCACTGAGACACAGAATGTCTCTAAGTTGCTGAGTATGTTCCTAGGGTTCCTCATTACTGCCTGAATTCTTAAATAAATACTCGTCACCTAGAGTAATCTGAGTGTCTTTTGTCTTTTCTAACTATGAATACCTCAAGGACAGGCAGGAGGCTCTCGGACTGAATCATGCTCATGCATAAAGACAGATGAGGAAGAGACTTCATTCTGCTAAAAGAATATGTGCTTCTAGAAGACCTGGTTGCATAATAAGGTATTAGTAAGTTGAAGCTGCAAAAATATATATTTTTTCTATTTGGTTTGCAATTAAGATGAAGAAATAAATTGGGAAAGTTGGCTTTATGACTTAATTGATGATATGGGAATTGTAATTGACAGGAGCTCTGAAGGGTCTGAGATTTTACCCTACTTGCAGCTAACATGTTAGCCTGTCAGTTGTGTGGATGCTGGCAGAAGCCACAAGTATCCTGGCTCAGAGACAAAGCAACTGTGGTATTCACGGTGTCAGCATTTGTATCTGGTTTTCAAGCCCCAATTCTCACAGGGTATAAAAGGGTTGAGACTCATGCATGGGGGGGCTTGCATTCCAGGAGAACTTTCAGCATAGGAAACTTAAATCATTTATAATTGTGGTAAGTTTGCCTGATATACATAAGACATGTGTCCCTTCCTCTGGAGGGAGATACCATCTGTGTCATTCAAGGATGTTTGTAGAGCAAACATTCCTGCAAATACAACATCCTTGAAAAGGGAGCGTCTATGCTGAAAAAACAAGCAGAAACAGTCACAGAGAATTCTCTCCCGAATTTGGGGAGTATAAAATATAAAAGTATATTTCATGCTGTAAGGGTAAACAGTGTTTAGTGAAGTTTTTCTCTGTTATGCCTACATGTAAAAAATTTTTGTTATCTTTTACATTGGAAAAAAGTTGAGAACCATTGGCATATTACTAAATACATTTAGTTCTTACATTCTGAGCACATGACATGGTTTACATAATACCCAAATCTGTGCACTAGCAGTATGTATTATGTTAGAGTCCTTCTATAATATACAGTTGACCCTTGAACAATCCCCTTGCAGTCGAAAATCCACTTTTGATTCTGCAAAAACTTTTCTTTTTTAAAAGATTTTATTTATTTATTTTTAGAGAGGGGGAAAGGGAGGGAGAAATAGAGGGAGAGAAACATCAATGTGTGGCTGGCTCTCACATGCCTCCTACTGGGGACCTGGCCCAAAACCCAGGCATGTGCCCTGACTGGGAATTGAACTAACAACCCTTTGTTTTGCAGGCCAGTGCTCAATCCACTGAGCCACACCAGCCAGGGCCCAAAAACCTTTCTAATAGCCTACTGTTGACTGAAATCCTTACTGATAGCATGAGACAGTAGATTAACATATATTTTGTATGTTATATATATTATATGCTTTATTTTTATAATAAACTAGAAAAAAGAAAATGTTATTAAGAAAACAGTAAGATTCATCTGCCAGTTTTTAATTGTCACAAGTCCCCCTCATGAAAATTTCTAATATATGTACTGAAAAAAGCCACATATACATGAACACGTACAGTTCAAACCCATGCTGTTTAAGGGTCAACTGTAAATTATGAACATAATTCCACAGACTACATACTCTACTCATGGTTGGTGAATCCATTCAAGTATTACTTTTTGAAGACTAGAACATTTTAGATACTTTGCTGTATTTTTTAACCTAATGGAGTTTTAAGAACATAATTTTAACTTGGGTTTAAGGTAGATAGTGTTCAAAATGTGTAATATGAATTCATATGACAGAATAAAATGTGGCAAATTTTATATCACTGACTGAATTAATTGATGCTTTGTCAAGCACTGAGTTAAATAAAAAGCACACACAAAAATTAACAAATATTTGACATCTTGATGGCTACAATGCAAATATTTATTTCAGCTGACTTACATGTTTGTGAAACAAATGTTTTGAACACTCAAAATAAATGTTGGGTCTTTAATGTATTTGTTAAGTTCAATATTTTTAAAAACCCTTTACATGATAGGCAAAATTTTGTTAAAACTAGTTTTAAAAGTCCAGTTCAATAAGTATTTACTGAGTTTGCATACGAAACAGGATCTGAGTCATGTCAGAGATATAATGATATGTAAAATACCTCTCTGAGTTCATGTTGGTCACATAGCTTAGAGTGATTATAATTTTTTAGGCTAAAAGTTATATGTAGTTTTCTATTGTAGGTACCTACAACATTGCCTTTATTTAATAAGTATTCACTATTATTGTTGCTAAGGCCAGGACCACAATAAAACTTCATAATGCTAAAATAATTATTTTATATTAATTGAAAAAAATTACCCATTTAGTTGAATATTTCTAAATCTAGGGGGAAAACAATTTTAAGAATGAATGTAGATCATATATTAGAAATAGAACATCCACAATCCTAACATATGAAAACCATTGTCCCCAAAATTTTATGTGCTGCCAAAGATACAACTGTAATGACAGAACCAAATACCATATCACTGGTCTGTTAAAACATGGAATTATTGTGTTTATAGGATTGAATCATTTAAGGGAAGGCAACAAATAATACTCTTTTTGGAAGTTTATTATTTAAACATGAAGAAATGCCATAAGTTCATTGAACCTTTGATTAATTATATTGTCCCCCTAAAGCACCTGGGGAGAAAAATACAGGAAAACTAACTGGCAGATCTCTCTCTCTCTCTCTCTCTCTCTCTCTCTCTCTCTCTCTCTCACACACACACACACACACACACACACACACACACACACACACATATACAGAGTTTCTCCAAGGTAAATTTGGGGGTCAGGGGTCATTCAGACAAACCAAAATATCTTCATCATTTAAGATGTTAATAATTTCATTAATGGGTACTATTTATTTCGCATAATATGGAGAGTATAAAGAAAGATGGTATTTGTAGAAAGGTAGCAAAACCCATTTAGGAGAGGTCCTTTGTTGGGTGCAATCCGGACTAGAGTGGGTCAGTTAATTGAGAAAACACAGTTAATGTGGGAAATTATGGAAAACCTACACATCTTAAACACGTAAAGGATGTCCATATATTATCGTTTGCCTATCTTGTAGCATAAGGCAAGGACTTTTCTCTGAGTATATTCACTACTTGCAGTTCCTTTTTTTCATAAACATTTTCTATATTCAGAACTTTTCATCACCTCACAAAGAAGCTCTGGGTGCATTTGCAGTCACTCTGTATTCCCTACCCAACCACCCACCCACCAGTTTCTTGCAGTCACTAATCTACTTTTTTTCTCTGTGGATTTACCTATTCTGGATGTTAATATAAATGGAACTATTCAATATGTGACTTAAAAAAGTTTTATTTCCATTCTACACACTCCTACTTGACAATCATCAGCTATTTTGCTATATCTGTAGGTCTGTATCTGTATTTTTATTTGTATTTTGTTTTTTTAGTTTCCATTTAATAAGTGAGATCATATGGTATTTGTCCTTCTCTGTCTCTTTTTTTTTTCACTTAGCATAATGACCTCAAGGTCCATCCATGTTGTCACAAGTAACAAGATTTCATTCTCTTTTTTTTGGGCTGAATAATATTCCATTGTATATATACCCCACCTTCTTCATCTTTTTATTCATTCATCTACTTCAATCATATAAGTAATACATCATTTAGGATGACCAGCTTCAGTTGTTTTAAGTCAAGCAATTTGCTTTCATCATTGGTTTGAACTTTTGATTCATTTTCTTCACAATCAGCAAAAATGTTTTCTCCAAACCTAATTTGATGGCAATTTTTGTTTTTACCAACTTGCCTTTATCAAGTAATCTAAAGCTGTCAGCTTTATATTTACACTCACACTTAGTTATTTTACATAATATTTAACTTATATATATTTATAATAATAACCACAATGGCAAAATGAGGTTGAAATAAAACTAACTCAAAAAGTATATAAAGTTTGACTAGTGACAGTGAAAAGAGTCAGGTGTTCGAAAAGCACCTGACCTTACTAGGTGTGAGCACCCAAATGGTGGGAGCAGTGTCTGGCAAGCCAGATCAGTGGAAGGTGGTTAAAAAAGTTGTTACTATATGTCAATTTTTATTGCTATCAGTATTTACACAGAAGAAATATTAGGTTGTCCTCATCTCCTTCAACAACTAGAGAAAAGGTTATTTTTGAAAGACCAGGTTGCTTCAATTCACGAACCACACATTCATAAATTATTTTACTTTTACTTTCATATAATTTTCATCAGTATAAATACATTTTTGAAGGTTCTAACAACTTGTTATTAAAAAAGCAAATTTCTTCCAAATTCCTATGGAGGTTTTAAGATGATATCACTGTCCCACATGTAATTAATTAAACTTTTTCTTCTTGTCATGAAATTGTTAATAATCCTCACCTGAGGACATGCTTATTGATCCTAGAGAGAGGGGAAAGGAGGAAGAGAGAGGAGGAGAAACGTCAATATGAGAAAGAAACATCTATCTGTTGCCTGTCATATGCTCCTAACCACGGACCAAATCTGCAATACAGGCATGCACCCTGACCAGCAGTTGAACCTGAGACCTTCAGTTTACAGGATGACGCTCCAACCAATTGAGCCACACCAACCAGGGCTACATGTTATCTTTTATCAATTATTACCTAGTACTAGAGCACCTCTTAAAACTATGATCTTTAAACTCACTCTCATTCTTCTCACATGCCTTGGCATTTTCTCCCTCAATTCTTAAATCCCGTTATCGTAGTGTTAATGCTCCAGAGCTTTTAGCATCTATCTTGTTGTCCCACTGATGTTTTGTATAGTGTCACAGCGACCAAGGCTTAAGATTTCTTTCCAATATCCTTGGAAAACAATATTTGGTTTATTTTTACTGAATGGTTTTCTAATGATGCTTTTAATATTTTTGTAACTACTACCCAACTCATCCATTTTGCGGGTCTCATAGTGCAGTTTCAGGTGGTTCTTTTGAACTCAGGCCTTTATACTTCAACCCTTAGTCCTTATATTTATTCTTGGATTTGGTGACTTTCACTTTCAGACTCCTACTTAAAGGAGATTTGTTTAATTTTGAAGATGCTCCCAAAGCTGACAAAGACAGTACCAGTTTCCTAAGATCTGGTGCTGCCAACATTCCAGGAACTGTTCACTGATTTGTATTTGTACTGGATTTTGTGCTGTGATTATTTTTAAACTGGTTACAGATTGCTGGCAGGGAAACCAAGCAATCAATAGTTTTTGTTTATTGTATCTGTATAACCACGTGTTTATTTATCTGTATAACCATATGCAAATTCTACAGGTGCCCTGAATTCTAAGGAAGTGGTAAAAATCTGGCTGTCTCTAATGACTTGCTTAGCAATAGAAGTTCAGGATGCATTCTGTATACTTACAGTTTTTAAGGTTGTTAATATTAAAGCCCACTTAAAACCAATGACTTTTGGCTATTAACAGTAAAATAGGCTGCATTTTAAGTCCATTTTATATAAATATTCTAACATTTTAGAATGATACTACACCTCATGATATTTGCTTTTAAGATGGAGGATAAACTTATCAATACTAATTATGCTACTTAAAATTTAAGTATTCACTATTCTTGCTAAGATCAGTGGCATAGTAGAAGGGAGTTGTTCCTATTAAATGCTTCTGTAAGTACATTTGGAAGGCCTACATTGACTCCCAAGATTATGTATTCTAGTTTGAAAGAATGTCCTGGGACAACCTTGATAGCAAATGTCCTTGCTCAGGCAATTCCTCTCCTTCCTCAACCTGTGGGAGGAAGGTGTATTTAACCTTGGAAGTGAAAAGAGGCTGGAGTGTTTTTTCATTATGAAAGCCCAGCATCAGGGCATGTTTTTCAGCCATATAAAGCAGTGCTTTTCACCTGGTGTTTCCCAGAACACTGGTGGGGTGAAAATACTTTTTAAAACATGCAGTATTTGAGTAGTCAGGGGCACTGACCTCTTTTCCCTTCGACTGTCAAATAAAAAAAAGACAACAGCCAACACAACGATAGCCGTTCTATGTGAATGAATCAAAATTATACTTTTGAGGGGGTCAGATCGGCAAAATACATATTTTTTGGTGTGCCATACAATGAAAAAGGTTAAAAATCACTGACATAGAGGATGGTTTATACTGTCAAGTGGAAGTAATGCGTGATATCGATGCATACCGATATAAATGCATAAGCATTTAGATTACGACAAGAGATGCCAACAGAATAAAGAAGCAAGTAAAATTCCTCCGGTCACCTCTCACCTCCTGTTCTGCCTGCAAGAGCGCAGAAGCAATTTAAAAAGGCAAGCGCTGAAGAAAAAAAGCTTGCAGACCTCTCTCAAAATGACTTATTTTCCTTCGTTCTTCAACAGTCAAGACTGTCAATATAGCTTTTTTTCAGGCATACATTAGCTTTCAAAGATAGATTACATTTTCACAAGACACTCATTATCCTTTCCTGTGTGGAGAGCAGCTTCGCCACATCCAGAAGTGATTCGAAAACTGAAATAACGCGGGACCCCAACAAAAACAGGCAGCCAGTCCAACGCGTGTAAAGGCACATAGCCGTCCGCCCCGCCCCAAGGGAGGAGTCCCTCTTGCCCCGCCCCTTACTCTCACCCCGCCCCCTTCCGTAACCCGGATACACACCCACGCTACCCTTTCACCTCCCGGCAGTTGGCTAACGTGGACTGGAGACCCGCTGGCCCGCAGTGGAGTCGGGGTGTGCCGCCCAGGGGAGTTGGGCGCGCGGGACTGCGAAGGTGTGCTTCGCAGCGCAGCTCATCTTTCCCAGAAGGAGCTATGGGGCGGGCGGGCGCCGGGGAGCGGGCGCCTGTGTAGTACGCACGGTTCCTGGCCCGGGAGCTCGGCGGTGGCGTGCGCTGGGAGGCCTTTGAAGGCCGCGGTCCGGAGTGCTCACCTTCTGGCGCTATGGCCCCCATGGGCATCCGCCTGTCCCCCCTGGGGGTGGCCGTGTTCTGCCTGCTGGGGCTCGGCGTCCTTTACCACCTCTATTCGGGCTTCCTGGCCGGTCGCTTCAGTCTTTTCGGCCTGGGCAGCGAGCCTGGCGGTGCGGCGGCGGGACCCATGGCCGTGGCCGACGGCGGCACCGTGGACCTGCGCGAGATGCTGGCCGTGTCCGTGCTGGCTGCCGTCCGTGGTGGCGACGAAGTGAGGCGCGTCCGCGAAAGCAACGTCCTCGAGGAGAAGTCCAAGGGGAAGACGCGCGAGGGAGCCGACGACAAGATGACCAGCGGGGACGTACTGTCCAACCGCAAGATGTACTACTTACTTAAGACCGCCTTCCCTAATGTGCAGGTGGGTGCTGCGAGCGCCGGGCACAGTAGGGCTGCGAGCGGAGCGCTCAGGCCTGGGATCACGGGAGCTTTGGAACATGGCTCATCACGGAGACTCTTCCCAACTGCCCTAGATCTCGGGGTTCTGGCTCCTATTTTGCAGATGTGGATGGAGATTGAGACGCTGAACTTTAGGTGTTCAAGGTCACACAAACAGTTAGTTGGAAGAGCTAGGTGAGATTGCAGGCAGTCTGACCCATGCCCCATGCCCCCTGGTCCCTGCTGGAGGGTGTGTGTGGCATATGCACCTGAGATCTGGAGCTTTGGGTTTGGGAGAGCTGTCACATCAAAATGCTAAGGTTAAGCACTTCTGTAAAATGAAAGGTGTTGAACTAGAACCCCCAAGGTCCTCTAGCCTTCATCGATTTAATTACTGGAACGTTTGTGACTGTACAATACACATTTTCTGGCCCATGTACCTACCAGGAGCCAAATGAAGGCCAGCAACTGTGAACGTGTTGCTGCCTGGCCTCTGTGGGGTGGATGCTTATGAATTAACTGTAGTTGTCATTATCACGACCCTCTTAATGCCACATATTTTGGGGACCCTTCAAGGAAGTGTTTGGAAGTATATTTCTCAGTAACTTCAACTGTCTATCCGTTATTTCCTCATAAAATAGAAATTGAAGAGTACTTGCCTTGGGTACATTTCTGGTAAGGAATTGATATTTTCTTAGGGAAATTCAGACATTTTAACTACTAGGAAGAAAAATTGTTTCCAGTGGAATTTAATTAGTTAGATAAACAGTGAAATCTAACTCCGAGCTTCTTTGGAAGGTATTTGACCTTAATACTGTTGTTCTTGAGTGAGTTAGGAGAGTATTGTCATTGTAGAATTACTTATCATAAGTAACCCTTCTGGCCTATCTTATTATTCCTGTGTGTTTTTTTTTTCTTCCTCTACCTTTTCTCCTTTTTTTTTTTTTTTGCAGTATCAAGGAGTATTGAATTTCATATTATTAGCTGCTGAATACAGATGTAATTGATACAAGAATTCTCAAACAAAACACACATCTTCACTTTTTCTTTTGCCCCACCCTGCTTTATCACAGTGAGCTTCTCTTCTCCAAAAAATAGCATTTTTCCCTAGATTTTTAGGAATAAACGAGTTTCAGAGAGGTTGGTGTATAATAGTTGTAACAGTAGCAATAGTAACAATTTATTGAGTGCATTCTAGGTGCGCAAATACTGGCCACATAGGACTTTATTTGACCCTCACAGAAACTTTATAAGTAAATTTTATTTATGCCCACTCTACAGATGGGAAATCCGATGCTCATGACATGACACTTTACTATATAGTTTATGTCAACTATCTACTTTTCATTCCAGCTCAATCTTTATGGGGTGCTATTTAAAGATTTTTATTTATTTATTTTTAGACAGAGGGGAAGGGAGGAAGAAAGGGAGAGAAACATCAGTGGTTGTTGCCTCTCATGTGGCCCCCTACTGGGGACCTGTCCCACAACCTAGGCATGTGCCTTGACCGGAAATCGAACCAGTGACCCTTTGATTCTCAGCCCACGCTCAACCTACTGAGCTACACAGCCAGGGCATATAGGAGGCTATTTAACACACAACTTATAGTATGGTTTCCTAGGGAAAAAGTGAAATCAACAATAGTGAAATATAGCAAGCAGAGTTGAAGTTAAGGTAAAGATAAAAATATTCTTATATTGAAAATGTAAATCTGGTTGTTGATGTGTGTTCACATGCAAACACCACCCCACTCTTCCTCTGCCAAAGCTTTTGTCTTGGGTAATTACCACAGGATTCTGAGTTTGTTTGCTTTCTCACTTATTAGCAAACACTAAGGAATAGCTGCTAAGGGTAGTGAGCTGCGTTTTATGAAACATTAAAGGTAAGCTTTTGGCATTGTAGATGTTGAAGTCAATGCCTTTTATAACTTTTTGTTTTCCCGGATTGTTTGAACATTTGCATGTACATCTTTAGTGTGCATGTTTGATGGTGATTGAGGGAATAGCGGAGGTTATGTTCGTTTATACAATAGCAATGGCAATATAGAAGAGTGTCATTTGAACTATCCCCCTTTTGTCACTAGGTTGTTAGACTAGAGGCCAAAAGTCATTGCCATGTAAGTAGAAACTCAGTTACAGATTCTGTTTTTAAAGGTTTTATGTATTTATTTTTAGAGAGAGAGGAAGGGAAGGAGAAAGGGAGGGAGAGAAACATCAGTGTGTGGTTGCCTCTCACGCATCTCCCACTGGGGACCAGGCCAGCAACCCAGGCGAGTGTCCTAACCGGAAATCAAACCAGCGACCCATTGGTTTGCAGGCGGGCGCTCAATCCACTGAGCCACACCAGCCAGGGCAGTCATAGATTCTTCACTGCCTTCTCTCCACACCCAGAAGTACAGTCTAAAATGTCTGGTGGTTTTTGAAGCCTCACCTGAAATTTTTGGTAGGGAACTTAAATTGAATCCTACTTAGTTTATTTCCTTATGGAAAATTATCATCGAGAAGCCACAGCTACTCTTTTCTTTTGTAATGGTGCCCTGTGCAAATGGAGAAAGGTCTCTTTTCTTTTCTCCTACAACTTCCTTGAATAAGGTGCTTGAAGCTTTCCAATTTAATGTTCCCCTCTCAGAAAAATGATATACCAGGTGTCACTCTAGAGCACTAAACTGGGGATGGTTTTGCCCCCAGAGGACATTTGGCAGTGTATGGAGATTTTTGGTTGTCACAATTGGGAGTTAGAATGCTGTTGACATCGAGTAGGGAAAGGGTAAACATATCCACGATGCATATAAAGACCCACATAACAAGAAATTATCTGCCCTAATTTTTCAACTTGTGCCCCTATTGAGAAGCCCTACTCTAGAGAAGTGAATGTTGTCTTAAGAAAAATCAAGTTTGGGCTAGGATCCCTGGATTCCTTTTTGTTTTCAACCTGTCATGTTAGGGAGCTTGGGGGAGTCCTCAGTGCAACAGTCCTCTTTTTAAACATACTAGCTATGCTTGACTTCACTGTATGACAATAATAGTAACTGTGGCATTGGTACGACCTCTATCTCATATCCTTGTGGATAATGATGAAAATGAAGGCTGAAGGTAGTTTCTTAGAGTGGATTTGCAGGCAAATACAGAACAAACAGTTACAGTTTTGATTTAAAGAAAAGGGAATTCTCTGTTTGAGGTGCTCTTGTCCTTGACTGGGATTAGAATTCTGACAGGGATTTAAAGATAAAGCATAGTATTCCAAGCTGGTAAGAGCAGCTTGTGTCTGTGCCTTCCTTGACCTTTAGGATGGGAGTACTCACTTAGAAGAGCTTAACTGCTAATACAGTGCAAAGAACACTTGCTTTGACACCTTGTCCAGTCTCCAGTCTAGGTGATTCTGAGCAGTCATTTAACTTCTTTGAGTTATAGTTTCCTTTTCTTTAAAAATGAGATAACTAGTAATGTGATAATCAGTGCAGAAATAAGCATTGCATCCCAAATTATATGGGGCAGGCCTATTTGAGGTGGTACTGTAGTATGAATTTACTACAATTGTAGTAAAGTTGCTGCAGTAGTAGTCTGATGAGTCTGAATCAGAAGCACATGAAGAAATTAGAAAGGTAGACAAGAGCTATAGCATATGCCAAGCTTAAAGAAGTTTGGGCCTGATCTTTAGTTTAATCCTAGAGTACTAAAAGATTTACCTTTTATTTCAGTAATTTTATTATTGAAATAAAAGTCAGGTAAAGTGTGCCTACAAGTATCCCATACTTTGTTTTGGCTGTGGGCATTTGAAGATGGATGAGACTGGTTAGGAGAGTTTTAAAATAGGTGGGGTGAGACCTAAGCACCAGAACTTTGGCAATGGGAAAGTTATACTCAGCTTGTTTCAGTAGCTAACATTTATTTAGTCCTCAGTAAGTGGCAAGCACTTAATTAAGTTTCTTATTTCCACTGTTAATTTATTCTTGAAAAAACAGGAGGTGAGTATTGTTGCCTCCATTTTGCAGATAAATTGAGGCTTGGAGGGGCTAAATAATTTGTGAAAGGTTATACAGCTAGAAAATAATCTTAGATTCATAGAGATTTACTTGATAATCTGAGAATCATCTCAGGTCTTTCTAATTCTATATGTAAGGTACTATAAAAGGTATAACTGAAGTATACTCTTAAATGACAGTTTTTTGAAGGATTGGAAGGACTCAGGGTAGATGCTTGGAGAATAGTTTAGAGCGGGTAGATCAGTTAGGAGGCTTTTTCAAGTGAGAGATGATACACTGAATTGGAGTTATCATTGTAGAGAAGTTAGATGTGGAAGGATATGAGAAAATGTCCAGGGATGTGTCAAAAATGACTCCTCTATTTCTGACTTTCACAACTGGTGTTTTGCTGATGTTGAAAGAGAGTGAGGGATGACATGACAAGTACCAGGGGGCAGGTTAAGAGTGCTGGGTTAAGTTAGAGATGCCTTTGGTATGTTCAAGGGGACATGTTAAGGAGGTAGTTGAATATATGTGGGTCTGAAGCTCCTGAGATTTCTGAATTAGAACTACAAATTTGTAGGTCATCGGTGTTGTGATAATAATTGAAACCAGTTGTGGACAGGATTATTTACTGAAAGGATGTTGTGTGAAAGTAGAAGATGAGGACCTATGACCAAAGATAAAAAAGACTTGAGAGGAATCACTTAAGAGTAGTAATAGCAGGCAACCTTTATTAAATACTTTGTGTTAAGCAGTGTACCGTTTCACTTTTCTATTTCAGTGAGTCATCCAAAGAACCCTGTAGGGAGATATATTTGTCACCCAGTTTTAGCAATGGGTTACTACAACTCAGAAAGATTAGGTGACTATCCTAGATAAGTCACATACCCAGTAAATCGAGGAGCTGGAGTTCTGATGATAGTACACATACTCATAATAATGGTTCTATATGTGGGTGGGTCATTGGTGAACTTTGTGAGAGCTTGCTTGATGGCTTGATGGAAAGGAAGCAAAATTGAAAAAGATGCCAGGAAGGAAAAGGAGGCAGTAAGTCTTTCAAAAATTGTGCTCCTGAGGAACTTGGCTAGCGTGTTATGTGGGGTTAAAATAAGGTTCAATGACTTTTTTTGGTATGTTTGTTTTTAACATGTGAGACACTAGAGCCTGTTTAATTATTTATATGGCTATACTTGAAAGGTAGTAGTTGATAGTAAAGGCTTTTGAAAAGGTAAAAGAATAACACAAGTAGAGCAACGTTACCTGTTTTGGAAATAGTTATTGAATGCCAACGGTGTGATAAGTATATTATATCCAAAATTTATTAGGATCTAGTGATCTATGGAGAAATTCAGTAAATGGTACCTTCTTAAGGTATTAACCAAAACTCTCTTTAACCCCAAAGTAACTGACCTGTCATATAAATAGCATTAATTGTGTTTTGGAATATTGATTTCTTATTCTTTAATTCCCTGTTGAGGGCTGGTACGGATAGGCAGTAGTGATGAGGGAGGGAGAGTACATTGAATGGAAAAGGTTACAAAGAAGAAATAACACTGTATTAGTGAAGAATAATGTTGTCAATCAAGAAGTATTTACTTAGCACCTATTGTTAAGGCACTGTTTTTAGACAGTAGAGATGGGGCTACCACAGTAATGAAGGAGAAACTGTGTCTTTGAACTCACAGATCTTATGTTCTAGTTGGTCAAGATAGATAACATGTAAACAAATGAGTTGACTTCATACTCATAAGGACTTTGAAGAAATAAAAATAAGAACATATGGGAAGATCCTGCTTTGGCCATGGGTAATCAAGGTAGGCCACTCTGAGGCACTGTCTGTCATTTCAGCTGAGAACTGAATGATAAGAAGCAGATCATCACGCAGAGATTTGGTAAAAAAGTATTACCGCATTTTACCCTGTACCATTTGTTCCTGTGTATAATGCACTTCCTGTTTTTAACCCAAACAGTTAGGGGAAAAATCTTTCATTTTAATTTTTTAATTCATTTATGTATTTATATTTAAATACTTTTTTGTATTATAAAGGAATTTTAGCATTTATTTTTGGACAGATATGGTACAAGAAATATTATGTAATAAATCATTACAAAATACAAGAACAGATACAAGATATGTCAAGTACTACCCATGTATAATGCACATCCTTATATTTCCCTGCAAAAATTTGGGCAAAAAGTACACATTATACATGGTGAAGTATGGTATATGACCAAAAGAGTACAAGTATGAAG
This sequence comes from Phyllostomus hastatus, assembly GCF_019186645.2. Taxonomy (NCBI): domain Eukaryota; kingdom Metazoa; phylum Chordata; class Mammalia; order Chiroptera; family Phyllostomidae; genus Phyllostomus; species Phyllostomus hastatus. Next base: position 3,598,792 of record NW_025334017.1, on the reverse strand, counting down.
GCCTTGAGGTCAAGGGACCAGAAAACAAGTACATCTGGAGTGTAGAAAATAAGGGTGCAAATAGAGAAAGGTTGCTGGGGCCAAATCATCCAGGACTTGCCTTGTTGACCGGATTTTTTCCTGTGTAAGGAGAAATCATTGGGAGGTCTTAAGTAGGGAGTTATATAATCTCATTTAGGGAGATGGTGGGTTGCCTGGTTGAGAGGGGAAGCTCCATAAAAGCAGTTATTTTTGTCTGTTTTGTTCATTATTATGTCCTAGTAACCAAAGCAGTTCAGAGTATGTTGTCATGAAATAGTTGTTGTTGAATGAATGAATGAGTGAATCAGAGAATGCACTAAGAGGCAAGAGCAATCAAGGGCTATTATAGGCATCCAAGTAAGGGATAGATGGCAGTTTAAACCATAATTTTCTTAGTATAATGGCACATAGTTTATTTTATGGTTTTTGCACAGTGATACTCTTACATTCATTCATCTGACTAGCCTAACATTGTCATTAAAAGTGTGTGCTCTAAAACCAAAATACTTTATAGAGTGATGTCTGCAAGACAGCAGAAGAGGAGTTCTCTACTGTTAAGCCCTCACAGAAAATAGATTTTGGCTGTTACTGCTGGGCAAGAGTACCTTTCTTGGAGTCTGAGGGTCAAGTTACAGCACATCACTGGAGAAAAAAAAAGATGCATTAATATTTTTAATATATTTGTTTGATCATGCTTTTGAACATCTTGGGTACACTTACTGCCAGGTCATTTATTTCTGTTGTCAGTGTAAGTGGTTTTCTTTTTTTATGTTAAATGTTTTAAATATTTGTTGCTGATATATAAAAATGCAGTTCATTGATAATTTTTTACCTAGTATCTAGTAACTTGGCTACATTTTGTTCTATAATTTATCCACAAGTTCTTCTGAACTTTTCCAATGATCAGATATCAGTTGCTTATTTTGCTTCTTCCTTTCAAATCTTCATACCTCTCCCATGCCCTTCTTTAGCTTTCCACAATGGCTAAGACCCTGTCTATTGTTAATAGTGATTATGATGGAGGACAACTGACTCTGTGCAGTGCTCTGTGTACTGTAGGGCCCTTCATTGTCTGGTTTCCATTACTGTCTGACCTCAGACCTCATCTCTGGCTCCTTTCTTAGCTCACTTGTTCTAGCCATGCTTGCCTCCTTTATTTTTTATTTCATGGGCTGGAGTATGCATCCTTTAGATGCCTGCTAGGTTCATTCCTTTAAATCTTCACTTTAATACCACCTTTTCAGTGTTGCCTTTCTTAGCTACACTGTCTTTTAAAAACAAACAGCATTATTGCAGCATATTTTACATATCATATAATTTGCCCATTTCAGATGTCCCGTTAGTTTTTTGTGAATTTGCATAGTTGTGCAACCATTGTCATTAACAATTTCAGAAAATTTTTATCACCCTAATATTATTTCTGTGCCTGTTTGTGCTGATGGCTGTTCTACGCCCTGTACCAGGTAACCACAAATCTACTGTCTCCATAGATCTCCCTGTTCTAGACTTTTTGCATAAATGGAATCATCCAGTATATAGTCTCTTGTGTCTGTTTTTTTCACTTAGTATAATGTTTTGGGGTTCATCCACACTATAGTGTGAATCACTACTTCATTTCTTTTTATGGCTAATTAATATTCCATTGTTGATCCATCTATCAGTTAATGGACATTTGGTACTTTCCAATTTGGAGCCATTATGAATAATTCTAACAACCCTATCTTAAAGTAAAATCCTATACTCTCCTAAAACACAATTCCTGTTCTGCCCTACTTTCTTTTCTCCAGCTTACAACACGGTTTGCTTACTTATCTTGTATATTGTTTGTCTTCACTAGAATCTAAGCTTTGCAGATAGAAATTTTTTCTCACATTGATCACCATTGTACATAATGACTTAGCACTGTGTCTAGCATATAGTAAGCAATCAGCAAACATTTGCTAAATTAATAAAGGAACACGTGAATGGGTGAATAGGATATTCACTAGACACTCTACTAAAAATATTTTGTGAAAGACATGGAAGCTAAGTAACATGGTATTAAACAATGAATGAGTCAATAGCAAGATGAAGAAAGAAATTGAAAGGTACCTTGAAACAAGTGAAAATGAGAACACAACAATCCAAAATCAGTGGGACACAGGAAAGCAATCATAAGAGGGAAGTTTATAGCATTACAGACCTATCTCCAAAAAAAAACAAGAAAAGGGTCAAATAAGCAATCTAACTTTACACTTAAAGGTACTTGAAAAAGAACAAGAAACAAAGCCCAAAATGAGTAGAAGGAAGGAAATAATAAGGATTAAAGTAGAAATAAACAAGAGCCTAAAAAACCATATAAAATATCATTGAATCCAAGACTGGTTCTTTGAAAAGATAAACAAGATTGATGCACCTTTAACCAGACTCATCAAGAAAAGAAAGAGAGAGGACCCAAATAAATTAAGTCAGAAGTGAAAGAAGAGAAATAACTAACACCAAAGAACTATAAACAATTGTAAGAAAATATTATGAACTATATGCCAACAAACTGGACAGCCTGGATGAAGTGGAAAAAATTCCTAGAAACATACAAGCTTCCAAAACTAAATCAGGAAGAATCAGAGAATCTGAATAGACAGTTTACACCTAGTGAAACTGATGTGGCAATCAAAAAACTTGCAACAAACAAAAGCCCTGGATGGGTGGCTACATAAGTGAACTTTACCAAACATTCCAGAAAGAACTAACACCTCTCCTCAAACTACTTCAAAAATTCAAGAGGAAGGAAGGCTCCCAAGTTCATTTTACAAGGCTAGCATTATCCTAACTCCAAAACCAGATAAAGGCATTACAAAAAAAAGAAAATTATAGGCCAATATCCCTGATAAACATAGATGCTAAAATCTTCAACAAAATATTAGCAAACTGAGTACAGCAGTGCATCAAGATCATACACCACAATCATCTGGGATTTATTCTGGGAATGCAGGGTTGGTACAACATTAACAAATCAATAAATGTAATTCACCATATAAACTAAATGAAGGATAAAAACCACATAATCAGCCCTGACTGGTGTGGCTCAGTGGATTGGGCACTGACCTTTGAACCAAAAGGTCAATGGTTTGATTCACAGTCAGGGTACATTCCTGGGTTATGGGCCAGGTCCCCAGTAGGTGGCATGTGGGACGCAGGCACCCATTGGTGTTTCTATCTCTTTCTCCCTCCTTTCCCATCTCTAAAATAAATACATAAAAGCTTTAAAAAAATTATCACATCAATAGATGTAGAAAAAGCATTTGATAAAATCCAGCACCTATTTATGATAAAAACTCCCAGCAAAGTGGGATTATCTATGTTCCCCAAAGAGGGAACGTATCTAAACATAATAAAGGCTGTATATGACAAACCACTGCCAGTATCATACTCAGTGGGCAAAAGCTACAAGTGTTCCCCTTTAGATTGGGAACAAGACAAGGATGTCCACTTTCACTCCTGTTATTCACCGCAGTACTAGAAGTCCTAGCTGTAGCAATCAGACAAGAAGAAATTAAAGGCATTCAGATTGGAAAGAAAGAAGTAAAACTGTCTTATTTGCAGATGACATGATACTGTATATAGGGAGCCTCAAAAGATTCCACCAAGAAACTACTAGAACTGGTAAATGAATTCAGCAAAGTAGCAGGATAAAACCATTAATATCCAGAAATCAGTTGCATTCGTACATGCCAATAAAAGAAAACAATCCCATTCACAGTTGCTTCAGAAAGTATAAAATACCTAGGAATAACTTAACCAAGGATGTGAAAGACCTATACTTGGAAAGTTACAAGATACTGAAGAAAGAAATTGAGGAAGGTACAAATAAGTGGAAGCATAAACTGTATTCATGGATAGGAAGAATTAATATCATTAAAATGTCCATACTACCCAAGGCAATCTATAGATTCAATGCAATTTCTATCAAGATTCCAATGATGTATTTCACAGAACTAGAACAAATATTTCAAAAATTTATAGGGAACCAAAAAGCCCCCATAGCAACAGAGATCCTGAGAAAGAAGAACAAAGTTGGAGAAATCACACTACCTAATATCAAACTATACTATAAGGCCAAAGTAATCAAAATAGCATGGTACTCGCATAAAACAGACACCTAGTTCAATGGAACAGAGTAGAGAACCCAGAAATATGACCAATGGGACAGAATAGAGAGCCCAAAAATAAACCTACGCCTTAATAATTAATATTCAACACAGAAAGCAAGCACATACAATGGGCTAAAGATAGTTTATTCAATAAATGGTGTTGGGAAAATTGGACAGCTGCATGGAGAAAAATGAAACTAGACCACCTTCTTACACCACACATAAGAATAAATTCAAAATGGATCAAAGACTAAATGATAGACCTGATATCATAAAAATCGTACAAGAAAATATTGGCAGCAAAATGTTGGGCATTGCTCATAGCACTGTTTTATTGGATATATCTCCCCAGGCAGGGGAAACAGAAGAAAAAATAAATGGGACTACATTAAACCAAAAAGATTTTGCATAGCAAAGGAAATTGTCAAAATAAAAAGACAACCCACAAAATGGAAGAACATAGTTGCCAAAACATCTGATAAAGGGTTAATATCCAAAATTTATAAAGAACTCAACAAAACTCAACACCAAAAAAAACACAGACAACCCAATTAAAAATAGGCAAAGGACTTGAATAGACACTACTCCAAAGAGGACATACAGATGGTCCGTAGACATATGAAAAAATGCTCAATGTCACTAATCATCAGAGAAATGCAAAATCAGACCACAATGAGATATATCATCTCACACCTGTCAGAATGGCTGTCATCAATAAATCAACAAATAACAAGTGCTGGCAAGGATGTGGAGAAAGGGGAAACTTTTTACACTATTGGTGGGAATACAGATTGATGCAGCTGTGGAAAGCAGTATGGAGATACCTCAAAAAATTAAAAATGGATTTGCCTTTCAACCCAGCAGTCCCACTTCTGGAGTATATATCTGAAGGAACCCAAAACACTAATTTGAAGTAACATAAGCACCCCTATGTTCATTGCGGTATTATTTACAATTACCAAGACATGGAAACAACCTTCATGTCTATCAATAGATGAGTAGATGAAACAACTATGGGACATTCACACAATGGAAAACTACTCAGCTGTAAAAAGAAAATTTCACTCTTTCTGACAGTATGGATGGACCTTGAGAACGTTATGCTAGGTGAAATAAACTAGTCAAGAAAGACAAATACTGTATGGTTCCATTCATGTGTGGAATCTAATGAACACACTGAACAAACAAGCAAAATAGAGACAGACTCATGGATGGAGAGCAGGATGACAGCTCTGGGGGGAGGTTAGGTGGAGGGATTGGGCAAGAAAGAAAAGGACTCATGGACATGGACAACAGGGTGGTGATTGCTGGAGGGGTGGACGGTATAAGGGAACTAAATGGTAATGGAAAAAATACAATAAAAATTTTTAAAATACAATAAAAATATTTTGATTTAAGTGGCTTGGTGTTTCAGGAATTACTATTCTTAACTTCTTTGATGGCAATTTGAGATATTTCAGGGTGCTTTCCAGAGATTGCTGATAGTTGTGGGTTTTCACCCTGTATGCCTTTTTGTTTACATACTGCCACATGTATCACTTTGACCCTGTACTATGAGGTCTAGGCGTGGCATCACATTTAGTATATATACACTGATCTGCTCTGAAAAGGGGGCTTGTCAGAAAGCACAGTACCCTGCTTGTTTCTTTGAGGCTTGCTTTATATTTCTTTATATTTGGGTTCTTTGTCTTGCTTAGACAACCTAAGCTTGAATATTTAACTGAGAAGTCCTTAAATACAAGATGTTGATGGAATTCCTTTTACAATATAGTTTTATTTTGTTTTTAAAATATTTTATTTATTTATTTTTAGGGAGGGAAGGGAGGGAGTGGGAGAGAGAAAGAGAGAGAGAGAGAGAGAGATCAATGTGCGGTTGCTGGGGGTTATGGCCTGCAACCCAGGAATGTACCCTGGCTGGGAATCGAACCTGGGACACTTTGGTTCCCAGCCCGCGCTCAATCCACTGAGCTACGCCAGCCAGGGCTATATAGTTTTATTTTGTAATGAAATGCCTTAAACAAAAATACTGTTTTGCCTACTTTTCATTTATGTGATTTTTGTCTGAAATGTTTTTCTCTTTTGTGGTTTCTCAGGTAGTGATTTTTTCCTTTAAAAATGTTTTAACTATCATGTATTTTTTGATACAGATAAATACGGAGGAACATGTGGATGCAACTGATCAGGAAGTTATTTTATGGGATCATAAAATTCCTGAGGACATCCTGAAGGAAATAGCCACCCCTAAAGAGGTACCAGCAGAAAGTGTTACTGTCTGGATTGACCCACTTGATGCTACACAGGAGTATACAGGTAATTTTAAAATTAAAATTGATCTCACGCTTTAGATTACCATTACATAGCAGAGAACTAGAATGAGGGCAGGTGGTTTATAATGGTTGTACATATTTTACCAATCTCAGACAACTTTTCCATTAGGTTTTAAGACAGAGAACTGTATTAATGCAGTGTTGTATGAACCATTTGCACTGTATTCTTAGTGTACCCCCCCAATGTATTCATGCCATACTCGTAATGGTGATAGTGGCTCATTATGTCACTGATTCTTCAGTGAAAGGAAGTTTTAGCAGTTACAGCAAAATGGTCCCTATTTGACACCTATTTATTGAGGTGTTTATATATCGAGATATGTTTTATTGAGGTATTTATTTGTATAGTCAGAATATAATATTTATCTGTGATAGTGGGAATTTTGATTTTAGTGCATATACATCTATCATTGTAATTCAAAATAGTAAACCCTAGTTGCCCAGAGAACACGTAATTAGCAAAACAGAATCACCACCCCACCCTTTATTATCATTCTTTTTACCTAGTCTCAGTTCAGATTTCAATTCTGTTGATCCTCTCCCATGCCTTGTGTCTTACCCAGACAAACCTAATTTTTGCCTTTTCTCTGTTATCTTGATATATATATTGAAAGCGGTTGCTTGTATATTTGTCTCCCTTCTAGATGGTAAGTTGTCTGAATGTGGGGACTTCTGCTTTGTCATCTTGGTATTCTAGTGCTTAAGCCCTGAACTTGACTCTTAATAGACACTCAAGGAAACTAATTGGAGAACAGGGAGAAGACACTAGGTTGTCTATCTAGTAGTAACTGTAATTATAAAACAATATTTTGTTGGAGTAGATAATAGAAATAGAAAATATTGAGGGGTTTGTTTATAAAAAGTTTTTCTTAAACTGAGATTGGCCTGATCATATAATAGTGATAATATTTAGTGAGTTAATCCTTTGTGCAGAGACTATTCTAAATTTTTTTAATTTTTTAAAATTTAAATAGTAAAATGAAAAATTATTTTAATATTTAAAGGTAGGTACCTAATTAGTGTCTGTATTTTACAAATGAGGAAACTGAATATAAATAATTTGCCCAAAGGAATGCAGCTCATAAAAGGGTAGACTAGGATAATAACCCAGGTACTTTGTTTATAAAACCAAAACTCACTTAAACTGATTCTCATTGCTAGACTTTGTTGACTTGAGGAGGTTGTTGGCTATGAAAAACATTTTATAAAATGTACATACATTTTTAATGAAATAAAGTACAACATTGTATCCTGAATTTATATATGTTACTTTACCGTTGTATTTGTTGTTTATTTCTCATAGAGGATCTCCGAAAGTATGTCACTACTATGGTTTGTGTGGCTGTAAATGGTAAACCTGTCCTAGGAGTAATACATAAGCCATTTTCTGAATATACAGGTAAGAAATATGTTAAAGCAAGAGTTACTATTATTAAATCTTTTGTCTATAAAACTGTCCTGTCAGAATAATTACTGTAGGTCAGTAATTATCAGAGTGACTCCCTTACGCTGCCTCACCTCTTCACTGAATGTGGTGAGGATTTTACTATTGGCACTCAGACTACATGACAGCAGGGCTCTCCAAACTACCTTTAGAGGATTGCAACTGTTTAATGAAGATGAGAAAGTCTTAGTGTATCGGGGAACACCACTGGTATGTACTCTCCAGCAGCTCTGTGTTTCTGTCACATTGTTGCTGGGGATAAGGTCCAGGGCTCTTTAACATTGGATTCTATGTGGATTTTGGGGTCCACTATGAACTAGGCTTAACAAAATCTGTTGTTTTATCAGGAAACGAGCTTGATCTTGTGGTGGTTAAGGGCATGTTAAGGTCATTAAGAGTGATGACAACCTCAGATCAAAAGTGGGTGGTGCCACTGTGAAAGTATCAAAAATCAGGCTAACCCCTCTGTACCCCTGGATGCTCCTCAGTACTCCTGCAGACCCTTGTTTCCTCACATTCCAACAAATGCTTCCAACAAATGCAGTCCTATTTGTTAGCCTCCCGTACATGGCAGCTCAGATCCTTGATGATCGTGTAAGAGCAAGAGTATGGTCGAGCATGCCAAAGAGCTTCCCATGTAGTTTAGGATTGATCTGGCCTAAAGCCTTACCCCAATGCATTTTGGTGTCACTGCAGCTGTTATGCTGTAGTTTGCCTGTGTAGAGAGGTTAGTCATGATCATGTGGGTAGCAGTAATAGCATGGACTATGGTCAAAAGTCCACAGTGATACTGGGAGTTGTCATAGTGAAGAAGTTGAGGGAAATAATTACTGATGTAAGCAATACTGCTAGTCTGAAGGGAATTATTATACTTTTTGTTGGTAACTCCCTAACTCCCTTGAAATCCATGGGGCAAGGATCATGCTCTTTTGGTTCCACTATTCTCTAAGATGATAAGGTTCTTGATGGTGACACTATCCTCTTTGCCAGCATTCTAAGTAGCCCCAATAATCAGGTGTAGTAGGTTAAATAATGTCCCCATCAAATTCATGTCTTACTAGTTCCCTGGGACTGCCACAAAAAAACAAAAACAAAAAAAAATCCACACAAATTGTGTGTCTTTAAACAAATTTGTCTTTCCCAGTGTTGGAGGCTAGAAGTTCAAAATCAAGAAGTTGGTAGAGCCATGCTCTCTAAAACCTGTAGAGGAAAATCCTTCCATGTTTTTCTCTTAGGTTCTTATAGTTTGCTGACAGTCAATTCATGGTGTTCCTTGGCTTGTAAGCACATCATCTCTGCCTCCCTCATGGCATTCTCCTGGTGTCTCTGTGACTCTGTCTCTTCTCTCCTTGTAAAGACACCAGGCATGTTGGATTAAGAACCTTGCCTACTCCAGCCTGACCTCATCTTAACTAATCTTAACTAATTACATTTACAAGGACCTTGTTTCCAAATAAGGTCAGTTTATGACGTGCTGGAGGTTAAGACTTCAACATATCTTTTGGGGGAGCAAAATTCAGCCCATAACAATGTGGACTTCAGAATGTGACCTTATTTGGAAATAAGATCTTTGTGGATGTAATTAAGGTAAATATCAAGATGAGATCATCTTGGATTAAGGTCAGCCTTTAAACCAATGAAAGTATCCTTGTAAGAAAGAGGCTACACAGACACACGGGATAAGTGATGTGAAGGTAGAGAAAGAGATTGGAGTGACGCGGATAAGCCAATGAACACCAGGAGTGCCAGCAGCCACCAGAAGCTAGGAGAGAAGCTATAAATGGATTCTCCCTTAGACCAGTCAAGGAACAAACCCTGCCAACATCTTGATTTGTGTTCTCTATCCTCAATCAAAACTCTAAGAAAGTAAATTTTTCCAATTGTAAGCACCAAGTTTGTGGTAATTTGTTACAGCAGCTCTAGGAAGCCAATACACAGGCATCCCTACGATTGATGCTGTCATTTACTCTAGCATCTTTTTTGTGCCTCAGTGGTGTGGCTGACATGGCATAAAAAGACTGTGAAGTGGAGAGAAACAGAGACAAGGTTAAGTTTTGATTACTCTAAATTTATTTGCTGTGCAGAATTACCTTCTATCCCTAATTCTGTTTGTTCTGAGGCTAAATATGTGACCATTGGCTCTGAATTTCAAAACCACATCTTTGTGGTATCTGACATTTTATCTCATTTTTATAATTCAAATAGTTTTTAATGTTGACAGTTTGATGAGCACAAAAGTTTTATGTTATTGATGTGATAATGTTCCTCAATATTAATTATATAATTGCTCTAACAGCCTGTATATAAGCAGATCAGGGCAGCCATGACAGCTTCCTGGTACTGGGCACACTGTCCATTTTCTCTCTCTCTTTTGCTGTGCTAACAGTTGTTGCCCTCCTCTGCATGGCTAAGGGTGGCTCACTGCTTCACATTCCACCACTGGAAACGGTAAAAAGAGAGACTTACAGGACATTTTGCACTGAGGGTTTGATCTGTAAATTTCACACATCAGTTCACATCCCATTGATCAAAACATAGCCTCAGGGAAGGCTGAAAAATGTATTTGTTATTTCATAGGCCATGCAAGCTAAAAATTCAGGGATTCTGTCACTCAGAGAAAATAGTAAAAGTGGGTATTTGGAGTACAATTGAGCACTACTACTACACCCAGTATAGCTCATTTGTGAGGGACACAATTACAATTACTATTCCCACTTAGAAATAAGAAAATGAGACTCAGAAAATTGTTACATTTCTTAAGAGCATCCATCTAAATTGGAACAGAAATCAACCCAAGACTATTAGACAAATCAGTATAGCACATCACTTTTATAATAATAATTCCACGATTCCTAACTTTTGTTAGTATTGGTTTGGCCAAAAAGTTTGTTTAGTTTTTTCTGTAAAATAAAAGACACATTTCTAATTTTCACCAGCAACTTTATTGTTTGGATATTTTGAGTATGTTGGCTCCCTCCTGCATGGTACAATGTTGATTGTTCTCAATTAATGTCTCGATTTGATCGCTACCAACTTCAACTTGTCTACCCAACCATGAAGTATCATCCAGCGAGAAATCTCCAGTGTGATACTTCATAAACCACTTTTGACACATTCAGTCAATCCGTACAGCACCTTCTCCATATACTGCAGAAATTTTTTTTTGCCTTCCAGTTACATTTTTATTTTCCTTGAAATAATAAAGCATAATGTGCCAAAAATGTTGTGTATCTTATTTCATCTTCAATATTAAAATGGCTACACAAAAATTCACCAATTTTGATAAGTTCTTTTAAAATGCATGCTGATATGACAGTTATATCAATTCAATCTAATAAAATTTGTTTTGAGTGAAGTTAAAGACAACGAAGTGCTACTGGAGCCATCTTATGGAAAAAAATGAACTTTTTGGCTAACCTAATATTTAGAATTTGCTATACACTTAATGTTATCTCATTTGAATCTTTTTTTCTTTTCTAATTTTTCATGGTTTTATTTATTAGTTTTGCTTTTATATTTTATTTATTTTTTTTATTACAGTTGTCATACAACATTATTAGTTTCATGTGTACCCCAGTGAAAAGGCATTATATAACTTTTAAATGATCACCCTGATAAAACTTGTACCCATCTGACACTATACATAGTTGTTACAATATTATGACTATTCCCTATGCTGTATTTTATGTCCTAATGCCTATTCTGTAACAGCCAATTTGTACTTCTTAATCCTGTCACCTTTTTCACCCATCCCCCACCCTCCCTGCTGTCTGGCAACTATCAAAATGTTCTCTGTATTTATGAGTCTATTTCTGTTCTGCTTAGTTGTTTATTTTGTTTATTAGATTCAGTTGTTGATAGATATATATTTATTGCCATTTTATGGATATTTTTTACCTTTTTCTTCTTAAAGAAAACCCTTTAACATTTCAAGTAATACCAGTTTGGTGAAAATGAGCTCATGTACCTTTTCTTTTCTGGGAAGCTCTTTACATGTCCTTCAATTTTAAATGATAGCTTTGCTGAGTAGAGTGAACTTGGTTGTAGATTGTTGCTTTTCATGACCTTGAATATTTCTTGCCAGTCCCTTCTGGCCTACAAAAGTTTCTGTTGAGTAATCAGCTAACAGTCTTATGGGAACTCCCTTGTAAGCAACTAGCTGCTTTTCTCTCGCTGCTTTTAGATTCTTAGTATTTCACCTTTTGCATTTTAATTATGATTTGTATTGGTAGGGTCTTCTTTGGATTCAACTTATTCAAGATTTAAGACTCTCTCTGTTTCTTAGACTTGTATGTATTTTCTTCACCAGGTTAGGGAAGTTTTCTGCCATTTTTTCAAATAGGTTTTTAATTTTTTGTCTTATTTTATTGGTACCCCCCATTATGTGAATATGGTATGCTTGAAGTTGTCCCAGAGGCTCCTTACACTATGCTCAAGTTTTTGGATTTTTCTTCTTTTTGCTCTTCTGATTGGGTGTTTTATCTTCCTTATATACTCCAAATCACTATTTTGATTCTTGGCCTATATACTGTACTGCTGATTCCCTGTAAATTATTTTTCATTTCTGTTAGTGTATCCTTCATTTCTGACTGGTTCTTTTTTATGGTTTCCATGTCCATTTTCATGCTAATGAAGTTCTAAGTTCACTGAGCATCCTTATAACCAGTTTTTTGAACTCTATATCTATAGTAAATTGCTTGTCTCCATTTTAGTTCCTTTTCTGGAGATTTTTTCTGTTCTTTCATTTGGGACATGTTTGTCTCCTTATTTTGACAGCGTCCCTGTTTATTTCTCTGTATTAGGTAGAGCTACCATGTCTCCTGGGCTTGGTAGAGTGTCCTAATGTAGTAGGTGTCCTGTAGGGTCCAGTGTCACAGCCTCCAGATCACCCAAGCTGGGTACTCTAGGTGCACCCCCAACCCCCTGTATGGACTGTGTACACTTTCCTGTTGTATGTAGTTGAGACATTGATTACTGTTGGCTCGTCAATGGGAGGGTTTTACCCCCAAGTCAGTTGGTGCAAGGACTGGCTACAACCACCATGGAGGATCAGCTGTGCACAGGTAAACCCCACAGAGCAGGACTTACTTAAGCGGGTCTCTGTTGCTCACTGAGTGCGTCCCTTGAGTGTGTTGCTTGTGGAGGTGGTTGGGTGGTGGTGCTTCAATGTGGTCTGAAGCTGACCGTGGAGTGCACTGACTCTGGGTCCTCCTAGGAGGTGCACGCTAAGGTCAGCACCACCTGTGTCCTGCCAAGGGCCATCCAGCATAAACTACAGAGTGATCAGCAGATGAGAATTTAGGGGTGCCCATGAGAGGCCAAGCTATAAACCAAGGCCAACTGGGGTTGCTGTTGCTAGGCCTGGGGTCACTCAGCAAGAGGTATAGGGCATGCTGAGTCCAGATGCTGCTTGTTTGAGAGATTTTAGGTAAGACAGGCTGTCTGTATGGAAAAGTCACTGGAAACAGCATGGATGGTTCTGCAAGTTGGGTGGGCCAGGGTCTACAGGAATCCCCAAGGTAGTGTGAACAATCATAGCCAGGTTAATAGATACAGACCTTGCCTGCCAGCTCTGTGGAGGATGGGCTCAGAAGAGGAGCAGTGGCTTCTGCCAATACTTCTGTCTGGGATAAAACTGCCCCTCCAGCCCTCACTTCTTTGTCAGAAAATTCAGTCCTTCCCTATATATTCCTGGTGCCTCTTGAGTTGCTGCCCCAGTGTTGGGACTCCAGAAGCCTTGATCTCACTCAGCCACAATCCCTGCTGGTTTTACAGCCAGAAATTATGGAGACTTCTCTTCCTGGCACCAGAATCCTGGACTGGTAGGTCTCGTGTGGGGCTAAGACCCCTTGATGCTCAGGGGGAACCTCTGAAGCTAGGATATCCTGCCTAATTTTTATCTGCCACATGTGAGTGTGGGATCAGCTTGTTCTGTGTCTCTGCCCTTCCTGCCAGTCTCAGTGTGGCTTCTTTATATCCTTAGTTGTAGGACTTTCCATTCAGCTCAGTCAGCTAGATTTCAGGTGGTTCTGAATGATGATTATCCAGTAGTTAAGTTTCAATTTTGATGTCTCATTTGAACTTTTCAATAATTATGTGTGACAAGGAAAAATGTTACTGTCTTTTATAGATGATAAAAGGGGCTTACCAGCTCTTACCATGGAAATCATATATTTAAAAATGTTACTATAAGAGCTAACATTTTTAATATATTTTTAATATCTCACATTTGTTTAGTATTTTCACAGTTAATGAAGTGTATTAACATAAATTCACTTCAGGCTTAGAATAATTCTGGAAAGAATATAAAACAGGAATTATAGTGATTTTTTTAATAAAAAATAAAACATATAACAGTTAAGTACAGGACTTAAGTCTTTGAAGCCCTCTCTTTCTTTTGACAGTGTCTCTCATTGCCTCTTCTATATCAGGATTGCATTTAGCTACATTGAAAGTAAATCTGATTATAGTGGTCAAACAAGCTAGCTGTTTATTTTCTCACCTAATAAGATGGCCAGAGAGTAGGCATTGTTTAGTGGCTTTGTGATACTGTTAAGCTGACTTTTCTGTTTTAGCTTTTTCTTAGAAGATGGCTTTTTAATTGTATATTCAAAGATGAGTGCTTCCGGTTACCATAGGTATGTTCTAGGCAAGATAAGGAAAGGGGAAAGACAAAAGATCTAGATCTACATCAGCTATTCTTTGTATTAACTTCAACCCTCTGCTTCCTCTCATTGGCCAGATGTCACATATCACCCTTAGCTACAAACAGAGACTGCTACTTCAAAGAGAATTAGAACCATAATAAAGGGAATGCAGAGGAAATTGGTATCAGATAGGCAAATACATTCACATTTGGGTCCTATTTTTCACATCTGTTCATTTTAGGGGGTGAAACTGGCATAATAAAATGCCCATTGTTTAAAATCTGTATTTTATAAGAATATGTATTTCTCCCCGTAGGCTTAATCCCTTAAAATAAAAAAGCCAAAAGTGTCTAACTTGTATGAATAAGCCATGTTTCAAAAATGTCTTTGTAAGTTACCAGTAAAATGCCCTGTCCTTCTGTGATGTGGCTTTCTGGCCCAGTGTACTGGAACATAAGGTGCTTGCTGGTCAGCGAATATTCGTTAGAATCACTAAGTTCTTAACCAGGTGTAGGTTGACCTTCTATTCCTGGATCAAAGGTTTGTTTGGCATGTCCTTTTTGGGGACTATTAATATTTTCAGATCTAGACTGTATATTGATGTCGGCAGAGCACCAACCATCAAATATTGTATGTTTACCAGAATTTAGCAACACTTGACTATAAAAATGGGAAGTAGATACTGTTGGCAGCAGTTAGAGCAAAGTTAACCAAAATTCTTGTCAGATTTAATTAGAATGAATTCATTGGGTTTGAAAATCTTAGAGAAATACTTCAGTAATATTTTAATGAAGTAGTATAATAAGTGTATAGGTAGTATATCCACTCAATAATTTGTAGCTATTAAAATAAGTTATAATGTCTGAAGTTTGTAGAGCAAAGTACCAACTTCTTTTTACTTTGTGCTGAACCTTTTTTTTAGCATATCTTATAGAGAGAATAAACACATTCTAATAGTTGTTTTACCTTATCACTATTACCTTATCATCTATCATTAATATTTATTTAAGTACCTCCTGTATTTTTTAAGCTGATTGAAAAAATTTTGTAGTAAGTGTTATGACTGAATGTATTGACTTTATGTAACATGAACTATATTTTTTTAAATATTAAACTACAATTATCTAAAATTATTCTGGTATTGTCTATACACTGAGATAATGTTCTCTTTATTCTCTTACACAATACTGACCTCTAGAGGTACAGCAGTGTAAATTCACTTCTTAGTAAGAAATTTTGGGATCATTTCTAAAATGAATTTAGAGGTTTTGTCTTTTTCTCTGTTTCATTTCTCTCTTTTAAACTTCTACTATAAATAACTTCAAACACAAAATTATAATAAATTTTATATATGGTAGTCTCTCCTCATCTCAGTTTCATTTTCTGTGGTTCAGTTACCTGAGATTACTCACAGGCCAAAAATATTAAATGCAAAATTCTAAAACTAAACAATTTGTAAGTTTTAAATTGTTCTCCCTTTTGAGTAGTGTGATGAAATCTCTTGTGGTTCTGCTTTGTCGCAGCCAGGATGTGAGTCATCCTTTTTTTCCACACTGTATATCTCAACCTGTTTAGTCACTTAGTAGCCTTCTCGGTTGCCAGAGAGAACTATTTTCACATAACTTTTACTATTGTGTATTGTTTTAAGTGTTCTATTTTATTGTTAGTTACTATTGTAAATCTCTTATTGCTCTTAATTTATAAACTTAACTTAGTTATGTGTGTCTAGGAAAAAAGCATAGTATAAAAAGGGTTCTGTACTACCTGCAGTTTCAAGCTTCCAGTGGGGGTCTTGGGATGTGTCCTGGGCAATAAGAGCAGACTGCTGTACTCCTTCTTCTAGATGTAACAGTTGGTAATATTTTTATATATTTGCTTTTTATTTTAGTCTTCACTCAAGAATATGAGTTTTTGTTGTTGTTGTTTTACTGGTTTCTTTAGAGAGAAGTGGGGAGAGAGCATGAGAAAGAAACATTGATGTGAAAGAGAAACATTGATCAGTTGCCTCCCTTATTTGCCCTGACTAGGGATTGAACCCATAGCCTTAGAATGGGCCCTGGCTGGAATTAAATCCACAGCCTTTTGGTGTATCGGACAATGCTCCAACTGACTGAGCCATCCAGCCAGGGCTTATATATTTACTTTTTTTTTTTGACCTTTGTACTTTAAAGAAAATTACAGGGATCATGACATTTTACCCTGATACACTTCAGTATGCATCTCTAAAAAATATGTTTCTGTGCAAGAACAGAGCTATTTATATAATAATAAAATTAAAAATCATTCCTAAGTTGATCCAATATTCACATTTTTCCCAATTGTTCGAAAGATAATTTTACAACTGATTGCTTCAAACCAAGATCCAGTCAAGTGACAAGCATTTCCTTTGGTTGTTAGGTTTCTGCATTACATTCTCTTATCTGGACAAACAACCTCCAGCTCCCTTCCCCCATCACACTGATTCCCTGAGAAGACCAGGTCAATTTTTATAAAATGCCCTACCTTTTGGATTGTTCTCTTTCCTCAGGGTGTCATTTAACTTATTACATCTTCTTTTTCTTATAAAGTGCAAATTAGTTCTGGGGCCTTAATTGAATTAAGGTTAAGCATTTTTGTTAAGACATTGTAGATATTCTTTGTGTACTTCCTGCTGCATAATATTACATGACATATAATATCATCATTGATAATGCTAAAAATAGTTAAGGGGGTCATGATGAAATTTCTGTTATAAAATTATTTTAATTCTCTTGCTACCAAACTGGGTAATCTGGAGAGATTTTAGCATCAATGAATAATCAAGATTTCTATTAAACTTTTTACATAGTAGTTTTATGATCCATTAAAGATGTAAAATGGGACTTTATAATTGCCTTTTTTCCCCTACGTATACTAGCTAGAATTCTTCTATAAGGGAAATTTCTCCATCAATAAAAGTAATTTTGTTTATCTTGAAATGTTGTTCTTAACAAGATAAACGTTTAACTCTTTTCCTGCACTAGTTTTCAATTAAGGAATTAGGGTAGAAACTATCTCCAATGAGAACAAATATTATTGTGAGGTTAGGGGAAAGAGCAGGCTGTCTCCTTTTTTATATAGCTTTATGATCTCATGGACATTTATATTCAGTGCAATTCAAACTAGAGTTATTATTTATTAAGTTAAATTTCTGTTGTTCTTCACTTTTACTAACACCTTAATACACGAGGTCTGTCTGGAAAAAGTCCAGCCATTGTTAATATAAGAACAGTTTGTGCAATTTCAGTGTAACCTGTCAGCCAAGGAGAGTGGACTGAAATGCACTAGTATAAATAATGATGACTTCACTGTGCTAATCAGTGGCGGCAGTAGACACTGTTGACTGAGCATGTGTACTGTGTAGCCATCGCATTCAAAATGAATGAGCTAGTAGAGCAAATCTGCATCAGATTTTGTGTTAAGCTTGAACATTCGTCTGTGGAAACTTCAGATGATTCAGAAGGCTTTTGGGGACGATGCAGTGAGTGTAGAGATGCCATACAACAAAAATGGCCGCAGCTGTGGGCAACTGGTGATTGGCAGCTTCATCATGACAACACGCTGGCTCATGCATCATGTATCGTGCAGAGTTTTTGATGAAACTTTAAATCACTCAGGCGACTCAGTCCCACAACATCTCAGATTTGGTGCCCTTCAACTTCTGGCTTTTCCCAAAACTAAAATCACCTTTGAAAGGGAAGAGGTTTCAGACCGCCGATGAGATTCAGAAAAATACAACAGGGCAGCTCATGGCGATTCCAACAAAGGATTTTGCAGAGTGTTTTGAAGAGTGGAAGAGATGCTGGGAGAATCGTGTGAGGTCTCAAGGTGCCTACTTTGGGGGGCACTGAGATGTCATTGTGCTGTGTACAATATTTCTTATATCTTCAATAAATGTCTCTATTTTTCATAGTACGTGGCTGGATACCTTCTGGACAGACTTTGTTCACCATTATGTGTTCCTTTTCTTTAGGTAGCATCTGTTGGTTTTCTCCAAAAATCAAGTCAGCTTATTTTAGCCTCCTTCTCAACCGCCATTCTGTTTTAATCAGTCATGGGTTTTTTTGATGTTTATCTGCCTGTTATGTTACTTTTCAGATTTAAGGTGGTATCTTTTGACTCTCACCATTCAATTGTGATATAACATTTACACATCTATATTTTCCCACCTTTTTCCTATCTTTGGTTTCCTATAAAATTCACAGTTAAATTTATTCAGTGCACCCATCATATACCCCTTTTTTTTTTGGTTAACATAGAGACTGTCGAACTGCTGTGATCAGTGTGGGCACGTGTTAATTCTACTTGGTAAAAAGGCTGGTAATTGATTTTGTAAGGGGCTTGATCTTTTTGCCTGGAGTGATGAAGAACTTTATAATAATAGAGCTATGATATATTTCAGGTTCAGAGTTTGCATCTGGACAGGTGTCCACATAGCATGTCTCTCAGTATGAACATTTAGGTCTTTTATTTCAGGGACTCCTACTGTGTGTTTATTGACTTTTTCACTGACTTTTGTATCTATCACTTTCTCTCTAGTTCCTTTTGTCTATTTACTTGTTTCACTTTTTGCTTGTCTCATTGCTTGCTGTGCTTTTCGACAAGTCTGTTGTCCTTTGTATATTCTGTAATTGAGTGCTAAGTCTTCATTGATTTTGTCTTTATTTTCTGTCTTGTGTTACAAGTTCCCATTTCACGTCTTTGTATTGTTTGTTCATTTTTTTCTTGAGTTTATTGCTTGTATCATAGCATTCTTTTTTATTTTTGTTGCTTATTTTTATAATCATGTTGGAATGTTATCGTTTTCCTAGAAATTTTCAAGTAGCCTGAAATGTTTTAACCTTTATTTTCTTTCTTTTTAAATCTTTATTATATTTTTTCCATTACCATTTAGTCCCCTGATCTTTATTTTGTGTGTTTTCTTCTTATATTTTTCAATGGACATTGTGGTTTTACTTTTGGTTTTCTTCTTCATATTTGGACCAGCTTCTGGAATCAGTTGGAGGCTAATGATTCTCAATTTAAGAGCCATCTTTTGTTAGCATGAAGAAGGCATTATCTTTATTATTAGGTGTCTTTTTTTTTTCACATTTCCTCTTGTTTAATCCAATCTTTTTCAACTCCTTTCTTCTCTTTAGTTCTATTTACTGGCTTCCAAATTGTCTCTGTTTTGGAGAGACATCCTAAAATATATTGTACATCATCCAGTATGTTATTATTGAGACATCACTTTTGGTTCCATGTCTTCTCCAAGCCTCTTCTTCTCATTGCTCTGTTGCCAAGTTTTGGGCCTGCTTTTAGCAGTTCTGATTTTAGATGGGGTCTTTTCCTCCTGCGAAGAAATCCTGTGTGATGTCCTGTCACCACTGAGATCCTCCGACCTCTTGGCTCCTCTGTGAAGCTCCTGCTGTATTCTCCACACTGGGGTCACCTACAGCACTTACTCAGCTGAACCCCTTCTTCCTCAGAAATTTTGGTTGAGAGCTATCTTCTCTCTTCTACCTGTAGATATTGATTAAGGCTGTGTGTATTTCCCTCCTTGATGCTATGTGGGGTTTTCATAAAGAAAGGTGAGAAGAGTCTGGGAGACTGTCGTTGTCCTTAAGGAACTCAGAAGTGCAGACGTTACTAATTTTTTTGATCTTTCTTTTTCTGCATCCAGGAATATGTAGTAATGCAGCTGCTGTCACTGCTAGCCATGGTTGACTATATTTTAGCCCACAGTGAGTAACTGCTAGAACAACAATCTAATTGGGATCATTCTGAGCAAGTTTGTTTTCTTGTGTAGTTGGATAGACAATGAAGAAAACTTCTAAACCAAGAAAAACATTTCACGTCATCTCTGGGGTCTACCCATCTTCTTAAAAACTTCTGTTTTACTTTGAAACCTAGAACTTTTTCTTTTTATACTGTCTGACAAAGCAGATATGTAAACCTAACTTCTTTAACAATTTTAAAATTTAAATTATTCAAGGTAATTAGTTGTGCTTGTGTCATAGGTTGTCACAGGTTGGGTTCTCCAGGAATCAGACTTTGAGATAGAGATTAGCATGCAGAATGTTTTCTAGGGGTGCTCTTGAGCTTCACCCTGGGAAGGGTGGTAAGGAGGTTGGTGTAGGTACGTGTTGCGTTGCTGTGCAGTTCCAGTGAAGACTCAGCCTCCACCCCACAGGGAGCTCTGGAGACTAAGACTTCTTAAGCCAAGTGTTTAGTAGTTATTAATCTCTGGCCGGGCAGGGTTTTATGAACTTTTTAAGCTTTGTCTTAATATAATAAACAATATAATATTTCTCTTTACTGAGAAAACAAAACTTCTGTTTTGGAATAAAGGTACAAGGAAAAACTCAAGTACTATTAATGGGTTTTGTTTGCTTTTCAGCTTGGGCAATGGTAGATGGTGGGTCAAATGTGAAAGCCCGCACTGCCTACAATGAGAAGACCCCACGGATCGTTGTGTCTCGCTCCCATTCAGGAATGGTCAAACAGGTTGCTCTTCAGACTTTTGGAAACCAGACAACAATTATCCCGGCTGGTGGTGCTGGTATGTTTGTCCTCCCCTGTGATGCCTATAAAGTATTCCCAGCCTTGGCAGGGACCTTGACAGGTCAAGGCTCCTGTCAGGAGAAAGGTTTGGTTGCCATGCATTTGGGAAGAAACTTCAAGAGAAACATGGTCTCCTGCTTGGCTGTGTCTAGAGTGGGATTTCAGTCATACCTGCCTTCTTGTTAAGAAACACTCTTCCAGTAGAAACAATCGATTTCACAGTAGTGATTTCTGTTCCTGTCAGTGATGTACTGTCAGTTTTTTTTTAAATATATGATCTGATTCAAAAATAACTCTCCTACTAGTTTAACTGTAGGAATATTAGAGAGAGAAAGAAAGCTCCAAGTACTTCATGATGCTTCATATGGCAGAAGGATGCCAGGAATCATCATAAGTGTTGTTACATGGCTCATCTATGGAGGACTTTCGACACCTGTGAACTTCTTGGCTTGCATGTCTGGGATGAGCCAGAGAGTCAGGTGCCCACCCAGCTAGCTTAATGTATATTCTGTATTGTTATATTGCCCGAATTATACATCAGGGGCTAGCTGGGCTTAGTCTTTCAGAAAAGTCCAGATGGTATATATTTTAGGCCTTGTAAGTCATATAAGGTCTTTGTTTTCTTTTGTTTTTTAAACTACTTTTCCAAAATACAAAAATCATTCATAGCTTGAGATCTATATAAATGTGAATTTGGCTCATGGGCTGTTTGCCCACCCTTATTTTGAATACAATTTAATATTATAAAAGTGATTTAATGAAAATAATGGTCAAGAACATTTGTGTTTGAAAGCCTTTTAAGCACAGTAATAAGGGGAAAATAATGCTTACTAACTTTTAGCCTAATAGTTTTACTTTACTGATCACATATAATTGCCTTTCTTAATACAATTTTATCATTTTGTAATAGTCTGTCTGTTAGGTTGATTAAGAACAATAGTGGCCAAAATGCTCAGTAGGAATAGGATAAACTAGGTTGTAGATGATCTAGTTTCTTCTATGGTCTTTTTATTATTTTATTTTTAAATTCTACTTCTTACAAAGAGGACATAAGATAGTAGTGTTATTTTGTATTTTCTTCTTTCAAATCCAGCCTTACCACATTTTCAAGTGAAACCTGTGTGTGTTTAATTTCAGTATAATATTCAATAGGAAATGATATGTACTGAATGTATTATTTCATAGAAAACAGCCACAACATGGATGTAAATTTTAAAAATTGTAGACATATATTTGGTTGTACTTGAGAATAACTAAATAAGTTATTTACTTTACACTATACATTTTTTTCATTTGGGTTTAATTTCTGGGCTGTTACTTTAAAAAATACCTATTTAAAATAATTTTAGACTTAGCATTTGCAAAGATAGTACAAAGAGTTCCTGCACACCCTGTGCTGCTATTTTTAACAATGCACTAAGAAAATGAAGCTACTTTCTTTAAATCTTTCCCACAATCACCTAATTCTTGTGTTTATCTTTTAGGTTATAAAGTTTTAGCGCTCTTGGATGTGCCTGATAAGAGTCAAGAAAAAGCCGATCTATATATTCATGTGACATACATCAAAAAGTGGGATATATGTGCTGGCAATGCCATCTTAAAAGCCCTTGGGGGGCATATGACTACCCTGAGTGGTGAAGAAATCAGTTATACTGGTTCTGACGGCATCGAAGGAGGGCTCCTGGCTAGCATCAGAATGAACCACCAAGCTCTAGTCAGAAAACTCCCAGATCTAGAGAAGACAGGACATTAATAAGCAACGTTGATTATAGATCACAGCTCTTCCAGAGCTGACATGGTCAGCCTAACACGGTGGAGGCTTCAAACGATCAGTGGAAACTATGCATGGTTAAGGCCATCCCAAACTTTTTAAAGTATTTATGAAGCATTGGAGACTTCTTTTCCCTGTAATAGGATGCAAGATCAGGGAAGATGGATTGCTTCGTGTCTCAAGTATTGTCTTTATTTTTGAGACTATTTTCGTACAGTTGTCACACACAAGACATATATATATTTGTGAATTAATCTATAACTGAGTCTACATTGTGATGAGTCACCATTTTCACACAACATCATGAATCTTCACTGTTAGTACTTTCATGTAGAATTGGGCTGAAGAAAGGATTGATTTCATATAGATGTTTAATATTACTTTATACTTATATCTCATTGAAAATAAAGTAATTTGGGGTTTTTAACCCCTAATTCAGATGGAAAGCACAAGAAGCCACATGTTCGTTAGTATGCAACAAATGCTCTATTTATCTGTTCCTGAATATTTCTTATGGATTAAAATAGAAAAAGCTTAAATTGTTTTTTTTCTTTGAAATTTCAATAGCAGGTTCACCAGCTGGTAGAGAATATAGATGTATGGTAGTTGTGTTGTAATTTCTGTGTGTGTGTGTTTTGTTTCTATAATGAACAATAGGTTTGTACCCATAGGTTCAACTTTTCTGACATCTTGCTGTTGATTTTCATTTGCCCTATAGACAGAGCATGATTCCATCCTTTCCCTCTTGACCAACATTTTAGCCTTTTACTCGTAAGGTTTGGATTAAGACTTCAGGGTTAGCATTCCTTTTTGGTACACTTTCTCATTAGGGACAAAATATGCTATAAGGCACTACAAAAATATAAGGAATTCTATTACTAATTGAAAGTTGACACTATATAAATTGGGCTAGATTTCATTATTTTCAAAAGCTTTAAGTACTTTTTA
This sequence comes from Phyllostomus hastatus, assembly GCF_019186645.2. NCBI lineage: Eukaryota > Metazoa > Chordata > Mammalia > Chiroptera > Phyllostomidae > Phyllostomus > Phyllostomus hastatus. The sequence continues at coordinate 3,574,943 of NW_025334017.1, read as the reverse complement.
AAAATTTTGCCAGGTCTGTATATATTCTCTCATCATCAAGAATGAGTTATGGTTGCTGTTATCATTAATAAATGGATCTAACCTAACCAAACTCAAAGTAGTAAATTTTGAGCTATTTTATAATTGCCCTTCAGATTAAAATAATGCAGGTTAAAATGAATTTTTGAAGCATTATTTTTCTAGTCAGTATGCAGGATGTGGTTGGAAGAACAGTTATGGCATGTTCACAGTGTCACTGTAATTAGAACCTTGCTTTGTGAATTACCGTTGGGACGTCTGAGTTCTCTCATTGTGATATCTGAAAACTTCATGTATGCAAGCAGTACCATGATTTCATGTGACTTTGATATCCTTGTATTTTGTAACACTGATAAGGAGAGGAATTTCTCACAGTTTCTTTCCTCCCCGCACCCTTCCTTCCCCTAAAGCAATTTTCCATTTGTTTCCTATCTTGGAGGTAAACTTGACCAAAGAAGGAACAGCCTCACCTGGTGGAATGTGCATACGGTTTTAGGTTTGCATATAACACTGTCATCCAAAGCCCTTTAATTCCTCATTAGGAAATTGAATATAGCATGATGCACATGTTTCCACCCAGTCTCTAGTGACTGGCCAAGAATCTGATAGGCCTCACTACATAGGCTTTTATTTAATGAAAATTTATCTAAGAATTTGGGTAGTTGGAATACTTGATATTTAAACAGGACTTAGGAATTTTGAACAGATCATTGAAAACTTACTTCATCTTTTTACTTTGCAACGAAATGAGAAAATCCTTTTTTTCTCAGGAGACATAGAGAAAATGCATATAGTGTTTCCAGAGTTCTGTAGTATAGAAGTATTTTTGTCAGTGTAATATTAAACTTAGGGAAATAAGACTAGTGTAGTAGGAAATGGAATTTCTTTAATTGGATTTGGGGTTTTCTACCCAATATTATATGGAAACTTTAGTAAGTATAATTGTTTTGGTTTTATTTTTAATTTTATTAATTGCATGTAGATAATGACTTTGTGAAGGAATTGTGTGCAAAAATTAAGATATTGGCTGTCAGTTAAATGCATTATTTTTATAATTTGTTTGGTATAGTCTAGTTACTAATGATTTGCAAGTGCTTTTATAGAAAGTCTTTAAATTTTTTGTTTCTGAAAGTCAGTATACATCACAGAACTAATATAACTACAAAGAACAGTATTTATATTTATTTATGTAAGACATTATTTGCCAGCACATAGCCAAACACCTTCATGAATAAGTGAGGCATGTACTGCCACCTAGGATTACATAAATTATTTCTAAAATGTAGCAAAATAACTAGAGTTTACTTTTAGTGACTCTCACCTCCCCAACTCCTGGTCTTCCCTTTCCTTCATCTTTGTCCTTATTTAGAGGGTCATTTTCCCTTAAAATTGAGTTTTACACATCACATTAGTAAAAGCTGCAGCATGAATAACCTCAGTAGCCATCAGCTATCCCCTTTTTCTTCCTCTCTTCATTTCTACCTCGCTCCCTTTCTCCCTAGCCCCTAATGTTATCATTTTATTTCTGCTCTTCTTTCTTAACCAATATACTCTTCCCCAAACCTTATCCAGGAATTCTTTCACAGACATATTTTTCTTAAAATTGGCTGCTGGAATCTTACAGTAGAACTGAGACTCTGGTAGTTCCCAGTGATAGATCAATCCTGATGGAATCCTAGCTGACCATTTTCAGACTCCCTGAAAAAAGTGAAGTAAAATCACTTCAAAACCACAGAGCTTTGGGCTGTTAAATCTAATCCAGTGCCTCTGTCTTTATAAAGCAATTCTTCCAACCTATCCTTCAAAGAATGGAAATGCAGAAAATACAAGAGTTGGGTATATAAGCCTGTTTGAGAAAACTTGCTTTTTCTTTTAGTTTTCATGCTTGACTCCTTATTTCAGTTGAGATGACAAGGACCTACAAGGTAGGTCCTGTCTGTCCTTGGTATTCAATTGTCCCCTTTTCCTCAATTGTAGGGTTTTTTAAAAAATTTAAATTAATATTCAAGTGAATTGTTTATAGCTGTATAATGAAATAAGCATTTTGGTGTGTTTTAGGTAACAATTGTGCAAACTCTGCTGGGTGCTCCCTTTCAATATTGTGCAAACTGGGGCAGAGAAGTGGGGGAGGGTCAGTGGCTAAGAAAAGGGTGGGAAAGAGGAAAGACAGCTCAGGGGAAGGGTAGCAGAGGGAGGAGGCAAAGCACACATCTGCCCTGACCCTTGTGATCAGGAACTCTGCCTTTGTCTCAAGCCCTTGTCTCAGATATTTAATTGAAATATTGGATTTCACTCAGGCATTGAAGGTGACAACTATCCCTGATAGCCCAAGCATAAAGGAAAGCAGGAGTGCACTCCCATTCCTCAGAAAAGAGAATACCCAGCTTGTCTCTCCTAGATTACACCTTGAAAATGGCCTTATGGATACCATTTTTGGCAAGTTAAAAATGGAAACTATTTGGGTTATTCTAACTGCAATTACTTAGTTATGTGCTGATTGCTCCCGGATAGAAACAATTTTTCATTTTGATTATTTTCTGTATATGCCTACAAAAGTCTATTTTGTAACTGTTGCATAAAATAAACCTAATCTATGGTTTTATTTTTATCCTAAAAAAATGTGCCTTAACAATAGGGCATTGTATGTTAAGGGAAAACAAAACCTTTTTTTTAACGGATAGGGAAAATAGGAACTTTTTGCCATTAAAATTTAAGTTCTTTTAAAATGTTTTTAACATTAGAGTTGGGAAAATTCATTAAAGTTAAATAAAACTGATATAAAATTATTTTTGCATAATCTAGCATTTACAACAAAAGTACGTTTTTTATAACTGGCATCTATCTTGATATATAGGTTTGAAATAACACTTTATCCTTTGGTTTTTAATTTTAATTAATATAAGATCAAAATATATTACATTTTTAAAGTTTTTACTTTTAAATCACTTTTAGTATGCTATTATATGTTCTCCTAGTATTGAGTCACTTCGGTATTAAAAAAATAGCTCTTTATTCATTGTGCCATATCAGTAATTTATTAATGTTCAAAAATACTATATGTCGTATTACATAACAAACCAGAGCAGTTTCTAGGTGGGGGAGGGTTCTGATTACCAGTTACTGTGTGGGCAAGAAGAATTAAACTTCATACTTCAAAAGGAGGTTTTGCTTTTGTGATTTGAGGTGCTGGTTATGTAAGTTGTTGATTTTTATTTCCTCAAAGCCTGGCAGATGTTCTTATTGCAAGTTTTCATTGGTAAAGGCTTCAGGGAAGCTTTTTCTTTTGTTTAATTTTAAGGTTTGGTAGTGAATTAATTTTGTGGGAAAGTGAAATACAGTTTTCCTTTGAGATAAAATAATATAATCCAAACTTTCAGGAGTTAAGGATGATGAATGGTATTAAAACATCTTGTTATATATTGTGTTTGTAATGGTTCCCAAACTATTATAATTAAGGTAGTTTGTGTAATTGCAAAAGCAGAAACTGATCTTTGACTGTTATAATGTTCCATTAAAATTCTCTTTGAGGTGTATGTTATACACATAGTAAATTATTATTCAAGGAAGAGTCTGTATTTTTTTAAATAGAAAATATAGATTACCAAATCACCATTAGATCTATTAGCCTACGAAGACTTCATCTTTCTCCTAAAGGCGAAGCCCTCTTCTTCATTTATGTTAAGTTAAAGAGAGAATGTTTATGGGATTTGATTTATGTGTAAAATGTGGACTTCAAATTCATCTGCCCTTACATCCACCATTGGCAGTAGCTAAAGGTAGCTTCATAGCCCAACAGGAGAGACCACGTTCTGCCACGATGAACTGTGGTGCTGCCAGTGACTTTCCCCCATTTGATGGTGTTACTTGCACTACTAGATGCATGTATGCAAGGGGTTGAATTTACACTAAAACTATGAAGTGGTGTTTCCAGCCTATGCTCCTGCCACTTCAGACTTTGCTTTTAATCACCCTCACTTTCTGTCAGTCTCTTTCATATAATGGGCTATTGATGACAGGGTTAAAGTAAAAATATCTTTGAACACCCCTACCCCTTCATACATTTAAAGCTGTAGAGGAACCAGGCCACATCCTATTGCCAAGACATGCTTAGACACCAGAGTTTACTTGGCATGCTGTACCCTGCCTCGCCCGCACCACCAATTTGAAGGAAGGGAGGGGGAGTCCCAACCTCAGACTTCAGTGTCTACTGGGAAGTAGAACTCTCCCCTTTCCCTGTTTTCAGAGCATTTGTTTTTTGCTTTTGTTTTATTGTTCCTCACCTATCACACTCATTTGTAGACGTGCTGTTGTAAACTGTCAAGGATAGGGATTATGTACCTTGGTGAATTTTATGTTTCTGCTTCAACCCTGGTAGCCCAGTGTTTTGAACAAATTAGGTGCTTAATGTATGTTGAACTAAATTGCATAAAGGGTTCCTACTAGCATTAGCATCTCTTGGTTCAGTTGTGTAAGCTGGTTGCTTGTTTTATTTTCTCTGCAAATATTTATGATTATCAACCCCACACACTAAATTACTTTTTAAAGTTTTGCTTTGGATACTACCTCTCGGCCAATTAGCTCTAGAAAATGTGATTGCCTCCAATGAAACGGTTATCCCAAACTCTGCCCTTGGATATACTTTGCCAAACAAATTTGAATTTTCTGAATAAATTGGTCATGTCTGAAATGCTGTGTCACATCTGCTTTTTTCCTTTTATTTCTTAGCTATGTATACAGTTCAAGGGGCATCAGATACAGTCACCATGTGCAACTGTCACACTATCCATTTGAAGAACCTGCTCATCCCGAACTCTGTACCCATTAAACAGTCACTCCTAATAAACCCTTTCCCAGCCCCCACAACACCTGCTTTCTGCCTCCATGAATGCATCTACTTTTAAACTCAATTATGTGGGATTCTCTGTCTTCTCTCACCATTTTCACAAAATTCGTGTTTGAGACTGTGTATGTGACAAAAATAGCTATAACAAAATTATAACTTGAATCCTTTATTAGATTTTTTAAAAAAATAACAAATGGAAGATAGAAAAAGCAAAAGAAGAAAACAAAATTATAGGAAGGTGGTAAGGAAAAAACGTATAATGAAAAAGATATCCAAGGCCTTCCTTTTCCTCAATCTTGGAGATGATAAGAGGTCATCCAGATCCCTTAAGATGTCTTAGTTTTTAGTTTCTTCTGAGGACAAAATAAAGCAAACTTCAGAACAATAGGACCTTTCATTCTATCACTGGCAAACCACACATCACCCTCTACTGGGCTGCTTTTAGCTACAATGTTTAAGTTCCTTAGCTACACTTACATATTGATATTCTTTCAGATGCTACATAATTTTTATAAAATTTTGCTTGTAATGTTTTCTGAGTATTGAATATTGTCAGTTTTGCAGATTAGCATTTTCCTCTTGACAAAGTGGATTATAAAAATGACAGGGTGACATACAAAATATTAGTTTCAAGTGTACAACATAATTTGACATCTAAATACCCTATGAAGTGATCATGATAGGTTTAGTAATCATCTGTCATCATACGTTATTACGATATTCTGAGTATATGTGTGTAATATGTCAACTATAGTATTTTTTAAATGGCAGAGCAGGGGAGGTATATGGGCTTGCAGGCTTGCTCTTTTTTAATCCTCATCTGAGGATATGTTTATTGCTTTTAGAGAAGGAGGAAGGTGAGGGAGAGAGAAACAATGTGAGAGAGAGACATCAATTAGTTGTGTCCCATACATAGCCTGACTAGGGATTGAACCTGCAACCTAGGTATATGCCCTGACCAGGAATCAAACTTGGGACCTTTTGGTGTACGAGAAGATGCTCCATCCAGCTGAACCACCCAGCCAGGGCTATATGGGCTTGCTCTTAAAGGTAGTGATCCTTGTTGTGGCTGGGAATTTGTAAGTGGTTGATATTCTGGAATGTTCTACCACTCTTTCCAGGTTCAGCAGGTCTCTCTAGGCTACATTTATATATGAGGTCTGTCCAGAACATATCCACCTATGTGCTATGAAGAAGAGACATTTATTGAAGAAGATACAAGAAACATTGTTCACAGGACAATGACACCTCAGTTCCCTTCAAAGTAGGCATCATGGGACCTCACAGAGTTCTCCCAACCACCATCAGCTGCCCCTGTCATATTTTTATTAATCTCATTGACCATCTGAAATCTCTTCTCTTTCCAAGGTGAGTTTAGTTGGGGGAAAAGCCAGAAATCACTGTGCCAAATCGGGGCTGTAAGGGGTTGAGTCACCTGGGTGATTTGAAGTTTTGCCAAAAAACTGCACAAGATGATGCATGAGTGGGCGTATTGTCATGATGAAGCTGCCAATCACCAGTTGCCCATAGCTGTGGCCATTTTAGTCATATTACATCTCTCAATGGACAAAGAACATGGAAGTAGTACTCATTAATTGTTTGACCTGGAGGGGTGTATTTGTGATAGACAACACCTTCCCAATCAAAAAACACAATTAAAAGGGCCTTGATCTTGCTGGGACTTTGCCGTACTTTCTTCAGATGTGGAGAACCAGGTAAATTCCATTGGGGTGACTAGGCCTTCACTTTCAGATCACAGTCGTAGATCCATGATTCATTTCCAGTTATGACCTTGAGGAAATCTGGTTCATTGGTGGTGGTTTGCATCACGCATTAGCAACTGTAGCACCATGTTTCTCCTGCTCTGGAAGCAGAAGCTGTGGAATGAATTTTGCCACAGCAGGTTTCATGCTAAGACCCTGCATCAAAATCTCATCAAAAGTAGTTTTTGTAATCCCAGATCAGGTTCCAGTTTTTTCACTGTCTGTCGCTGATCCTTGTTGATTGCAGCCCATACACGTTCACCATTCTCAGGTGGTCTGCTTGTGCATGCCTTCCAGCATGTGAATACCTTTCAGCAGATTCTCAACGATCTTTGAAGCATTTGTGCCACACTTTTATTGGTGCTGCACTCACTGCATCGTGCCTAAAAGCCTTCTGAATCATCTGAATAGTTTCTGCGGAGGAATGTTCAAGCTTAACACAAAATTTGATGCAGATTCATTGCTCTGCTTGCTCAGTCATTTTGAATGTGATGGCCACACAGTACACGTGTTCACTCAATGGCATCTACTGCTCCCACTGACTAATACGGTGAAATTGTCATTGTTCATGTGCATTCCAGTCCACTCTCCTTGGCTGCCAGGTTACATCGATGTCACGCAAACTATTTTTATATTAACAAAGGCTGGACTTTTTCTGGACAGACCTCATCTAGGAGACAGAAAGTAGCTATTTGATTACATAAAGGAGCAGATTTCTTTGTGATGCTTTTTAGAACTCTGACATATCTGATTTTACATTGTTTGAGTCCTTCCCAGTATTGGGTTTGTATTAGATACTCTATAAATATACCTTAATAGTTGTACTTAGTGTAAGTGCTCAGTTCAGGAAAAGGCAGGTGTGAGTGTTATATTTTGTGTATCTAGCTGTCCTCCCCTCTTTATTTATTTCTCTGTGAGACAGAAAAAATTTAAAACCCTGGCAAGCACTTCAAATTCATGCCGTCTATCCAGAAAATATCAAGAGTTTACATGAATGCAAGAGAGCTTTCTTCATAGTACATTTTCATTTCATGGAATATTGGAGCAGCTCTGTGGCTCTCCTAGGTATTTCTGTTGCTATGCTATGTTCATATCCTGACATGAAAAAGAAGACTTCCTGTTCCTTGAAAACAGCATAAGCTAGTGGCTTCATTTCCTATAGCCCTCATCTCCTCCAGAGTTGGAGAGACTACTTACAGTCAAGCATCTTGCACTGAAACTGGCTTTGTCATGAATTGTGCCTGGAAAGTTGTACCTGGAAAAGTCAAGATCAAGGAAAGTAATGTGGTATTTTTACATTTCTAAATTTCAATCTCCTTGAAAATCCCTGAAGGGAAAGACAAATTCCTGTTTTAGAGATGGTCTCCTACCTCCCAAACTGCCAAATGCCAGTGCCTGTCTGGCTTGGATTTTGCTGTGGTTGGTTAGTCCTTCCTGGAAACTGTCTTTACCCCTTTAATATCAGTAACCTCATTTTCTTCTGATTTTCCTCTTACCTCTTTAATTCTTTGCAGTTTCTTTCCTGGGTCCTCTGTATTGTCCATCCCTTCAATGTTACGACCTATTGCTTCCCAGTGCCCATTTAAAATATCTCCTACGCTCTAGACCAGTGTTTCAAAATGCTTATCTTTGTTTTTTAGATTTCATCTATTTATTTTTAGAAAGAGGGCAAAGGACAGAGAAAAAGAGGGAGCATCAAAGTGTGGTTGCCTCTCACACACCCCCAACGGGGGATCTGGCCCAACACAGAAACGCGCCCTGACTGGAAATTGAACCAGTGATCCCTCCGGCTTCCAGGCTGGCATTCAGTCCACTGAGCCACACCAACCAGGGCTCTAAATGCTTATATTTAATTGAGTATCCTGTAGGCTCCTCAATTTAAGCACATTCAATTCTGAACTAAATATATGGGGTTGGCCAAAAAGTCCATTTGTTTTTTTTTTCTTGTAGGATGGCTCCAATAGTGCTTAGTTGTCCTTAACTTCATTTGAAACAATTTTGTTAGATTGTATTGTGACAGCTGTCATATCAACATGCATTAAAAAAACATCAAAATTGGTGAAATTTTGTATAGTCATTTTAATATTGAAGATGGAAGAAAATATGCATCATTTTTGGTATATTTTGCTTTATTATTTCCAGAAAGGTAAAAAAAAAACAACTGAAATGCAAAAAAAAACCAAAAAACAAAAAAAAATTGTGCAATGTATGGAGAAAATGCTGTGACTAATCAAATTTGTTCAAAGTAATTTTTGACATTTTGTTCTGAAGAGTTCTCACTGGATGATGCTGCATGGTTGAGTAGACCAGGTGAAGTTGATAGCAATGAAATTGAGACATTAATTGAGAACAATCAATGTTATACCATGTGGGAGATAGCCAACATACTCAAAATGCCCAAATCAATGAAATTATTTATGAAAATTAGAAATGTGTCTTTTATGGGAAAAAACACATGGACTTTTTGGCCAATGTAATTATCCTGTACCTAACCTCTGGTTTAGGATAACTTCTGGCAGCCTCCTTAGCTGAGGACATCAGTGTCACAAAATCCCCACAAACTAAAACACAGAAATATTTTCATCATCTTTTTCAAGTTACCTGACCATTTTCACCCAATCTCAAGTGTGTACCAATATGCATATCAAATGTTTCAAGAATCTGTCTCATTTTTCCAATTCCATTGAGCAAGTTTAGACTCTATCATCAAATTAGTTTAAGTGATTTTAAAATTTATTGTAGGGATGGGGCTAGAAATAATATTTTTAAAATTATAACACATGCTTACAAAGAATATGAGTGAAACATAAATTTGCACAAAGTGAAAACACTAAAGCCACCTAATTCCACCACTCACAAGGATGCATGATTTACACTTTTATGTACAACTTTTTCCCCTATGGAAATATGGACTATATGTACATCCTTTAACAGAAATATACTTACATATGTTTACTCTGCTTTGCCAGTTTAGCTTTTTTTCAAACTAGTATGCTTTTACAGCATAAGTTTTAATAATGATCATGTTCAACTGGGCAAATATGCATCATTTACTCATTGTAAGCTCCATTGTATATTTAGATTATTTTCCACTTTAGTTATTATGAATAACACTACAATAATTACCCATATGTTATTACTTCCTTAAACTTCTATATCAAATGATATACATATTCAAAGGATATAAATGATAAGTGTACTTTTACTAAATCAGCAATATATTTTTATTTATAGGGTCTGACAGAAGTAACTCCTACTTGAGTGTGGTTGGTAAGGTAATAATATGGGTGTAATAATTTATAGTTTAAATTTGAACATTTCACCTAAACTTCATATGATGTGCTTAAGTGTGATACTGTTATGTTATAGAATTACATGCTTATGATTTTGTAACAAAATATTTTGTAATTAAAAAGGGACATTATTTGTGTCAGACCCTATAGAAAATTATTGGTCAGCCAACATGGTAGAATCCCACACACATAATCAAACACAATTAACATAATTGTTGCAAGTTTGGGAGGTTCCAAGACGATTCCCACATTCAGTAATTCACTAGGAGGACTCAGAACTTGGTAGAGCTGTTGCACTCATGGCTACTGTTTATTACAACCAAAGGATACAGATTAAGATCAATAACAGGAAAAAGCACAGAGAGCAAGGGCCAGAAGGGTTCTGGGTATAAGCTTCCAATTGTCCTTTCCCAATGGAGTCATGTAGGCAGTGCTTATTTCCCTCAAGTATGTGTAGCAATATGCTCAGAGTATGTTGCCAACCTGGGAAGCTCACCAGGCTTTGGTGTCCAGGGGTTAGTCATGTAAGTGTTACTGACCACCTCATGGCTGGCCTTAGTCTCCAACCCCTCCAGTGGTCAGGTTGACAGCATGTGGCCCAAAGGCTCACCATAAATCACATTGTTAACAAAGACTCTCCAGTATGGTCCAAGATCCCTTCATTCTTCATGTCTAGCACTTGTTGATTTCAAGAGATAAGCATCTTAAACAATGAAAAATGTTTTCAAAAAAATTTAAAATTAGGGTAAGGGGGCACACAACCTCTGAAAGACAATATTTACTATTATTTTAATTATCTTTTTAAATACCAATATTTTATCACTTGGTTGTTAAGAAACATCAGAAAATTATGAGAATTAAAGCTTGGTCTAAAAATATAGTAGTCTCTTTACTAATTTTTTTCTTTAAGACATTAAACAGTCAGGAGATTTATAAATAATCAAGTTTTATGATTATTGTTTTGAGGATTAATATTATTTTTGAGAATAAATATATATAGCCTAATCAAAATATCAGGATGACTATGAGGCACATAATTAAACTATGTAGTCCTTGGAATACAAGATATTTTATACTCTAGATTTTTGTTTCCTGAGGATGAATCTCCTCTATTTTTATAATTTGCATGAATTTGGGTAGTAATTGAATTTAAAAGCTATTTATATGATAATAAGGAAAATAACAGTGAAGTTAGTACTTTCGTTCTATTATTTGTGAAGGCAATAAAAAGTGCTTCCAGCCAGAAAAAATAAATATATTTTTGCCCAAAAAGAGTGCCATTTTTTTTCTTCATTTTGCTCAGAGATAATAATGACTCTAGCAGTTTAAGTATTGAGTCCTGAAAAAAGACCATCTCTGAGTAAGTCACGAAGATCCCAAGGCTACTTTTGGACAAAAACTTCCTGGCCTAAATAGGGAAAAAGATTAATACAGCCTGAGTGCACTGGTCACAAGGAAAGATGTTTGGGATAGCAAATATTAAAGTAAAAGTAAAAAACAGTCAAGACAGTGAATTTTGGGCAGCAGGACAAAGAATAGCACATGCCAACCACCTGTGACACCAACCAGCTGTTCCATGGCCTTTGTCTTCCACTCCCTGTCCCTCCCACTCAGAGCACTGGATCTGTTCCACAATGTCCACAGGACAAGCACCTCCTAGATATTTATATGCAACAATAACTAGAAATGGTTCTGTGGGTACTTTATGCAAACAGCAATAGCTTTCCAAGGACTACTTCCCTACCCTGTAATTCAAGAACTTCCAAGTTGCAGGTAATGTATGTTAATCATGTACAACACCCATGCAGGCTATTTGGTGGGGTTCTAAATGTAATTTATTAATCTACCTCTCACAGAAGTATTCAAACAACAACAAACCTTTGTGTCAGGTAAAGCAGTTCAGAGAGATTTTTCTTTTTTGATGAAGAAGTGTAGTGTAGTGGTGAACACAGACCTTAGAATCAGATGGGGTAAACTCAGATCTGGTTGAGGGACTTGGACAAGTAAGTTATTCTCTATATGCCTTATGTATGCAAAAAGTGGATAATGATTTCATGATTGGCCTTATAGGCTAATCATGAAAATAAAGTCTCTTATAAAAGTTAGCTACTATTAATATGTCATTTTCTTAGCCTGCAGTCTTCCGTTTCTCTTTGAGAATTGTCTTTCTGAACCTCCATTCTTTTTTTTTGTATTTTATTTATTTTTTAAATTTTTTTATTGTTCAATTACAGTTGAACCTCTGTTCTTTAGGATCCATTTTTCAGCATTATATTATCACAGAAGAGAAGGTTTTATTTCTTTGCTATAGGAGAGTGAAAATTCTCCACATTGGCTATCAACATTCTTCCTGTCTACTGCAGCTCAGCTCAAGGTCTGTCATTTTATCATTTAAATAACAATGATTGTTCACAGCCTCATAGAAGCCTCACAGGTGGCTTTTCAGGTCCCTTATGTTCACCTTGAGTTGGGAATTTAAAGCCCTGAACTTTTTTCTTCCCCAAAAATCCTATAGCACATGGGAAGCAACCAACCTGCCCCATTTTACTCTCTCCCTAAACTAAAGTGCTCTAGATAAGTATTTAAACTTCCAATGACTTCTCTTCTATAGGTATTTGGTTATAGTGACATACAAGTAGTAACCTGTGTAACTGTTTTTGAAATGCTTGCCATTTTTCACGTGTACCTTTTACCACTGGAAACAGGGACATTAATACCTTTAAATCTAATCAAATTGAAAAACCAGCTCTATATAGTCCAAAATCAATTCTAAGAACTTATCCTTAAGAGTCTGTTCCTCTGGAACCATTCTTTATATCAATCCTGCATCATTCTGAGCTCAGCCACAGAAGCAGAGCCACTGGGAATGCATTTATGTATATGGATTTGCAAATGTATATGAATGTGTAAGTATATGTAAAATAAGAAACCTGTTTATAGGGATTTGACCATATGTAACTGTGAGAGTTGGTTAAATGGTCTCTCCAAAGCTGCTGTCACTGCTGTCTTTGTGCTAATGCTGCAGGGCAGGGTAGTCATATAGAAGTCATAGCACCAAATACTGAAAATCAACGAACACCGCCAACATAAGCATTTGTTTTAAGGAGCCAGGGACAGGAAGGACCTCAGGAAGTGTTTGACTTGGGGATAAGGTAGAACAGTTTCCAAGCTATAGCAGGGGGTGGGTGGGGGGCGGTGGCAGCAGAAGTTTCACTAGCTTGGGGAGTAGTTGGTCGAGGTGGTCATGAGAAGGAAGGGATTGTTGTCGTGGATGGGCAGCCACTGTTCCAGAAAGTTGGATTTTGTCTGGTGAGGGCCAGCTGTGGGGTCAAGGACAGGCATCGACCTCGGTGAAAAACTCTCTGAATTGTCTCTCTCAGCATGTTTGAAGCCACGGGGACATCCTTTTCTTCTCCCCTGAAAGGACTCCTGACCACCGAGGGCCAGGGATCGGCTCAGCACCAGACTTAGAGGAGAGGCATTGGGACGTGTTTGTTGATCTAAAATGACACAAAGAATGAAAAGAGGAAACAACTAAAGAGCCAGACCACAGAGGGGCAGAACAGGTTGTCTGGAGCACAGATGAGGTGGGCTTGACTTAAGAAAGGAGTGGAAATCTCTCTTTTCTTTAAGACAGAAGAGGACAATTCAGATGAGAATCAAAGTATTGGAAGTATAAAGGAAACTAAAAGGGGATTATTTAACAGCCCTGCCATTTTTTATTTGGGGGGAAGTGGGAGTAGGATGAAAGACTTTAGGGACCATGATAACAATGTTATTTTCGAAACTGGTGTGCTGGAGTGTCTTTGATGAAGGGGTGGCCTTGTGGAGGAGAAAGCTCTGGTTACCTGCAGGAAACACTGCTCTTATTAGGGAATGTCATTCCGAGGGGCTCTTCCCTATGCAGATTCCTACCCTTCGAGGAGGCGCCAGGACCTGGAGGAGTCAAGTCAAGAAACTCTGTGCAAGACCATCTTCACCAAGGCCAGAGAATACCAACAATATGGACAAGAAGGCTTAGAATTTGCAATCATAAATCTGATATGCAAAAACGTAAACTCATTTGTAACTGAGTGCAACTTAGGACATATTCTTCTGAATATAGAAACTGAATATACAAATGGTTAATAGTTAGACCAAATAAAAACAGAACTTTGGCCCACAATCTTCAGCAACCTGGGCAGAAAACCAGCCCCTTATCTACAGTACACACCCCTGGAAGCCAGTGTGCATCAGTCAGACTTGGAGGAAGCCAGTTCGGTCTCTCTAGTGACAATCCAGGAAGCATAACAATAACTTCTGTAATAATCAGCCCCACAGGGCCAGGAGTTCATTAATAACTTCCAGCTTTCCCCAATTTTTGTTCCTGTTTCTACCTTAGGATCCACCAGAGAAAGCCCACTGTGCTTCTCTAACCAGTCACATAGGATGCTCCACTCCTCGTCAGCCTGCCCACAGCTTCCCCAGGCCAACAGCCTCCAGTAAGGGCACATCTGAAGCTCCCCTTTTTCTTACTATGAAGCCTTCCCCTTCCTCTGTCTGCCTTTGCGTCTCTGACAAAATGCAAGTGATGGTAGCCAGAACAAATAGCCTTTACTTTGCTTTTTTCATTTGGTTTGCCTTATTTATTTCCACACTTGTCAAACAAGACAATACTGTCATTTCTGATGTAGGACTGGGCTTGTTAGGGTCTATAGGCTGTCACATTTGATAGTTCTCCCTTTCTTCTGCCTTTAGCTTCCTGTGGTGGACCAAGTTCCTAGAGGCTTCTAATACCACCTTGGCAGCGGGGAGGAGCATTTGGTCTGAGTACCGTCCTCTGCCACAGTCTGGTCTCTGCTGAGACCACCATGTCCGTTGTCTTTGGGTGTTGACACTTGTTCTTGATGCCTGATGAGTCCTGATATCCCACTGTGGACTCTGGCTGTCAGTTTGTGTGTCTGCACTCCCCCATTCTGACCAGGGCCCACCAGCCTGCTAAGTACTGCTATGCCCACTTGGAGGTGTGTGGAACTCTCTGCATCTTTTTCCTCACCTTACTGATGTGCAAGTGACTCTGAAAGGTGGTCCTCAGGCTCATTCATGCATAGGGTTATTTGTTTTGATTCCCTGCTGCCCAGAGCTTTGGGTCACATTTCCTCTGTCTGTGACTTCACCTTCACATGGGAGAAGCAGAAACTCTTCCTCCCAGTCTCCTTTGCCACCAGGACCCTGGTATGTGATTTCACATGTGGTTCTGACTTGAAGAACAGTGACATGAAGGAGGCAGTATGATGTGAGATAATTAAATTGAAGGTGATGATGAAATATTCTGTGTGTACAATCAGCCCAGGCAAAGCTCTGAACAGTAGCATCTGGCATACTGTGTGCAGTGAGCTAAGGTTCCTGTGTCCAGTAGCAGTGGCTCTAAGGTCTTTACTGAAGGGTCTGCAGTATGTTTTGGGTATTGCTTCTGACTGTATGGCCTTCAACCCTGATTCTCTGCCCTTCCTGAGATCCTGGAAGCTCCCTATTATTCCTTAATAATTTCTTCTTAGGTTGAAACAATTAAGGAGTGTGTGGTTATTTTCAGCTAAGAATCCCATCAAACACTTTCTCAGCCATTAATAATCTGTTATTCAGGGACTCTGCAGATCCAACAAACAGGCGAGCTCAGATAGTAATTGCTAAGGTGCTTCCTGTCTTTCAGTTTATGCCCT
This sequence comes from Phyllostomus hastatus, assembly GCF_019186645.2. Classification (NCBI taxonomy): domain Eukaryota; kingdom Metazoa; phylum Chordata; class Mammalia; order Chiroptera; family Phyllostomidae; genus Phyllostomus; species Phyllostomus hastatus. The sequence continues at coordinate 3,559,327 of NW_025334017.1, read as the reverse complement.
GAGAAGGAAGGCACCTTGGGCAAAGCAGTTAAGTTCAAAGAGAAATCGCTGCATTATAGTAAGAGCTGACCCAAACACAAGCCTGTTGGGTTGGAGCAAGAGGTAACAAGTGACAATCAGACTGACTCAGAGAGCATGTATACTTCCCTTAGATTGTCAGGACTACCTGCTGGTGTTTTTTACAGACACATAAATTGAGGGGTGCAGCTATGGTAATTGAGTGTTAAAGTACAGGGCAGAAGCTCTCTAATCTGGAGAACTTGAGGAAATTTAGGTTCCAGATATTACTATATAGAGTATTGCTATGAGCCAGGCACTCTTGCAAGCACTGTCCATTCTCATCTCATCTAATTTTCTTTACAGTCCTCAGAAGTAGTAGCATAATCCCACTATATAGATAAGAAAACTGAGGCATCGAGATTCTAAGGTCAAAGTCAAAGAGCTGGTAAGTTTGGAACCATGACACAGAAAGGTAGGAAAGATGAGGGAGAGAGATATAGTTGAAGTACCTGCTGTTATTCTAAACCATGATGTATTTTCAAATCTAAAACTAGATATATACTTAATTAAAGTTTCAAATAAGGCTGCAAGGCAGATATGCCTTCACCCCTTACTGGAAAGAAAAGTGATGTACGAGGGAGGTGGGGCTTCGCTCACAAGCTAGTGAGGAGAGCAAGTTCCCTGAAAAGCTTAGTTTGTTCTTCCAGTTACGGGGACTAGTAATTACACAGCTTTGCCCACAGCTGATCATAAACACCTCCCAAAGCAGAACTTTCTTCTTAATGTGTGGCAATGTTTCAATGCGAGGCTGGGTTTTATTCCCTCCTATGAAATTGTTTGATTCGGCTGGTGTCTGATACCCTGCAAATTCTTTATATCTTCTCAGGCACCAACCTGTGGACATCCGTGGGTTGTGTGATAGGCAGGAGGCAGAGCTTTGCTTGTGGCAAGTGCTTTTTTTTTGCTTCAAAAGTTGGTTGTTTTTGAATAGTGGTTTCAAAGTGTAGCCCCAGACCAGAGCTTCAGGCTCACCCCAGAATGTAGGTATGCAAACTCCCAGAACTATTGACTCAGAAACAGTAAATGTGTCCAGCCATCTGTGTCTGGACACATTTTCCAGGTGATGCTGATGTTTGTTCATGTTTGAGAACATTGGAGTCGAGGTTAAATATAAATCCCTAAGTCATCTTTTTTATTTTTGCTGTAACAGCTTCATTGAGATATAATACATATGCCATACCAAATCACCAATTTAAAGTATATAATATAGGGGATTTTAATATATCTACAGAGTCATGCAGCCATCACTGCAATAGCTTTTAAAGTACTACCATCACCCGAAAAGAAACCTGTGCCCCTTAGCAGTCCTCCCCACTTTCCCATTCAACTCTCATCCCTCTACCAGGGTATCAAACTCATGTTCACTGGGGACCATATCAGCCTTGCTGTTGCCTTCAAAGGGCTGAATATAATTTTAGGACTGTATAAATGTAACTACTCCTTAACAGTTAAGCGAGAGCTCCTCACTGTCACCGGGTAGAAACAAGGTGCTGGGCCAGATAAAACAAGGTGGAAGGCCAGATTCAGCCCGAGGGCCTTGTGTTTGCCACTTGTGCTCTAAAAGCAATGGAAAAAATGTCCTTGGGTAAGGAAAAAATTTTTTTAATCATAATTGAATTTTTAAAAATGCTTCCATTTATTCCTATTTAAAAATAATAAAGCATTCTATTCTATACCCTAATAAAAGATGAGGAGCTAGATCATCCTCTTAAAAATTGCTTCTAAAATTTGAGTATTTTGAAATCACAGGAAAGGTTTTAAATGATTCAGCTCTTTAATAACTTCAAGGACTATTTTCTTCCCTCCTTTTTAACCCTTTTGAGTGAATCTTATCAAAAATATTATTACAGAATTTCTAAAACACTTTAACATGAATTCAAGTTTTCCTAAAAAAAGGGATGACCTGACACTGTAAATGCCAACAACCTCCTGATATCTCAGAGACTGTATTCGATTTTTCATTTTTTTTGGTATTTCAAAAAATTTTAATGTCTTGCTGAACAGTTGGAAGCTTGGAGAAAATAGAGAGCAACACGATTCACAGTGGGTTCATCAATGGAGTCCAGCACTTCCAGAGTCTCCATTTACTTCTCTAGAACTCCTTCCTTCCTCCTAGCCATCGCTGTTTGCCAGCCAGTGGTGCTTTGGGGATTCACAGGAGAACATCGGAAAAGAAGGAGTCCATCTTGATGGACAGAAAGCAGAGTGGTTTCCCTCCCAAACCAGATTTCCGATCACGAAACAAAATTTCCACAGCTCTAGTGGGAGTTCTTCCCAGATTTGTTTGGGCGTCAGATCTTATTTCACAGTAGGAATGCAAACAGCATATTTGCAAAAGTTTCTCTTTCTGTTGTCAGTGAATTTAGCTCTCTCACTGGATTAAGATCTTTGGTTACATCAAATCTCCAACTGGCAGAGGACCAGATCTAATTTTTCAAAGAGAACATTGTCATGAGAAATATTTTTAAAGAGGCTGTAATTTTGCCTAAAGCAGCTGTCGGTAGGTAAGCAGTGGAGTGGCATGAGGCCGGAGTGAAATGTTCTCTCTCAAAAACACTTTATTCTCTGGAGAAGCGATAAAACATTCTTCAGTGTGTCAAACAGTTGTTTTGGCCTGCAAGCCAAATGCATCTTGGAAACTTCAACAGATTAAATATCTCAACAAAAGGAAACATGTAAAATTCTAAGGTCTGTCAGACAACAAAATGATCCCTCAGCCAGCAGTAAGAGCTGAATCACCAATGTGACAAATCACCCTCAGCCCTGGACCCCTGGAGAGTGACGGGGGGAATCACTAAACAAGTGGCTGTGTTAAATTCAACAGTTTGAGAACAGGGGTTAATTACTGAGCCCTGTCAGGGACAGGAATTAGGAACCTCCAGAGACTAGGATATTGAGTATGGAAGTTCACTGCCAGGACTCCTGGGAACGGTGTCTGCATTTGAATAGCACTCTACCTCTTTTTAGCTTCATGGTCTTGGGTAAGGTAACCATCTAGAAAGAGACATAAACACAGTACCGACCATAGTATTTTTTTTAGGAAAAAAATGAGATAAAATAAGGGAAACCACACAGTGCTGAAAATGAAAGATGCACGTTCTCTCTTCTGAGTCCTTGTCTGATCCAAGGCCTTTGCCTCACGGTGTGTTTATTAGGCAGACCTCTCTTGCTTTCCAGTGACAGGAATGAACTCAAATTAACCTAAGCAGAAAACGATTCATTGGTTCAAGTGTCTGAAAAACGTGAGGTTCAGGATGAGATGTTTACATGATGTACCCTGTTTACAAACAGTACCCTGTTTACATGATGTGGTCATCTCTCTCCCCCCGCCACTGGTGTGTTCCCTTCATTGTCCCCTTCTATAACTGTCTTTCTCCATGAGATGGGTTTATCGCTCTCAGGGATCCTAGATCCAGTTTTCTTGCAGACCACACCTGCATGGAAAAGTTCTCCATATTAACTCCATAAGAAAAGTCCTGGAAAGGATTGTGGTTGGTTTGGTTGCAACTCTCCTGTCCAAGAGTCAAGGCAGGGTCTGTTAAACAAATAAGGAAGGTCAGACAGAGGAAACAAAAACTACTAAAGCCCAGTCAGCAAGGATTTATCTGTGGTGATGAGGTGGGTGAACCTCACCCCTTCCCAGTCAGTTGCAGCTGACAGCCATCATCTCCTTAGGCTCCTCACTTGCTCTTTCCTGATTGAAGGCCCAGGTCTCAACAACATCTCAGCTCTATAGCCACAGATTCCCTTCCCTGTTGCCTAAGACCATACAGAACCCTTTTTTGGCACCTTACTCTCCTGTGAGGTGTCGAGCTGTAGATGAACAGGAAATCTACAGATTAGACTGCACCTCTGTTTTTGTGGTCTGAATGTATATCCCTGTCAATTCCCCTGATTCTTCTCCTGTAGGTTTCCAGGAGTCAAAGCAAAGCCATTATTACTCTGTTAGTCTGAATAGTAGATGGCCATGCCCCCTATTGGCCTGGGGAAACCTGTGTGGAGGGAGGTGGACAAGGCAGGTTGCAGGTGCGAGACAGTGAATATTATAGGCTTGAGTGTGATGGGTACTGGTGCCCAGGGGCCCAGGTCCCAGACTTGCTTACTTATCCCTAGGAGTTGGCTCCATTCTGGCAAGAGGAGATGTACTTTAGTGAGTTGTCAATATGACAGAAATGATATTCGGGTGAGACACTCTGAGAAACTGCTGGGAAAGGGTGAGGTGGTAAAAAAACAAAATGCTCCTGAATTGTCACATCTAATAATTTGGGCAGTTCTTAATCTAATAAAGTGTAAGCACAAACGAGCCCTGTGACAATGGGTAAGAGACTAGGGCAGAAAAGCCCTGGAGTCAACACCAACTATCCTTTGGGAGGACTGGAGTCCATGGTGAAGATCTGTGGGAACAGAGATGATATTTTTGTTAAGAGCCACTCACAGAGTTAACTCTTTAGGTAGTTAAGACACTCAAAGAATTTTCTATACTTTCAAAGTATTAACATCTAGAAGTGATTTTAAAAAATAGCCCTGGCTGGTGTGGCCCAATGGGCTGAGTGCTGGCCTGTGAACCACAGGGTCACCAGTTCTTTTCCCAGTCAGGGCACATACCTGAGTTGCAGGCCACGTCCCCAGCCAGTGAGGGGTGTGCAAGAGGCAACCACGCACTGATATTTTTCTCCCTCTCTTTCTCCCTCCCTTCCCCTCTGTCTAAAAATAAATAAATAAATCTTAAAAAAAATAATGTTCTATATCCTAAAAATTTTCTATTATAATGAGCAAATAAAAAGTCATGTTTAAAAACCTGGTTGGGAATGTGTTTATTTAAATCCTCGACTTCTGCATTAGCAATTTCTAAGATCATAAAGTTGAGTTTCACATCTATGACCAAAAATTCCAGGGAGGTACCCCTTATCAGTTGTTGCTTAGAAATAAATATTTTGTTTAGTTCCATGTACTCAGTGACCTATTAGCAACCTTTACCCACAGCCCTGGTTGGTGTGAGTTTTGCTCTGACTCCTCTGATTAAAGTGAGTGAAATTATGCCTGCATTAGTTTGCTTAAGCTGGCATAACAAAGTACCAGAGGTAGGGTGTCTTCAATGATAGAAGTGGCTGGTTTCACAGTTCTGGAGACCAGAAGTCCGAAATCAAAGTCTATGTGGGGTTGGCTCCTTCTGAGAGCTGTGAGGGAGAATCTGTCCCACACATCTCCCACAGTTTCTCGATTTGCTGGCAATCTTTGTCACACCTTTGCTTGTAGAAGCATCACTCTGATCTCTGCCTTCATCTTCACATGGTGTTCTCCTTGTGTGCCCAAATTTCCTCCATTTGTAAGGACATAAATTATACTGGGGATCACTTTATTTCAAAATAAGTCACATTATGAGATACCGTCAATTAGGGCTTCAACCCAGAAATTTAGGGGGGAAGACAATGCAACTCACAGTAATACCCCCTAGGAAGAAATAGGATAAGGATAAGAATGCAATAGAGAAGGGAAGAAGCACTTTTAAATCAATGCTTAGGACAATTTCAGTCAACTAACTAATTGCTTTAGTTACTGTAATACCTTATTAGTGTTTTGTTTGCTTAAGGACTTACAAGTATTTCAGAGCATTTGACATATTTGATTTTTGGACAAGTTTTGGTTTTCAATTAGTGTTTAAATACTTTGAGATACTTAATTTGTTAAAGTCATACTTTGGTGTATTTTTAATGTAAATAATATGAGCACATTTAGATGAATTAGTTTAAAAATGAGAAGTGAACATTAGAAAAATAATATTGAGTGTTCCATAGAAGAAGGCCCTGCAGATATCAATGAACCTGTTAATAGAAAGCTGCAGTAAAATCCTGATATGGTGTATCATTACATCTTCAGATGCACCCCGCCCCCGGCCCCATTCCCCAGGTCTCTCAGTACAAACATGAGCTGCCCTGTGGAATTCAGTGTCCCAGGCCGAGCATGGCAGGAGGCGGGTCTGGGAGGTGGGGTATAGAAGACTTTGAAAGCTAAGGTAAGATTGATTTTCAGAATCTTTTGTGTGGATAATACCTCACATGTAAAATGAATCCAAAAAAACAGATTAAAGCAAATGTTCTCTATTGTCATTGGGATAGTATTTCTTCAAGAGTCATCTTTGCACCTCTTGCGTCAGAAGCACCTGAAAATAACAGTTAAGAAGCAGATTCGTGGGCCTAGAGTAGACTCCCTGATTCACAAGTTTAGCGCTGGGGATCCACATTCTGCATTTTAACAAACATCTAAGAAATATTTCATACACACAATGTTTGAGAATAGACATACACAAAAGTTTGAGAATTGCTTCGAATTGCTTCTTTAGCCTAATATATGTTCTGGCACAAATTTGCCTTAGTGCATGCTAGACTATGAATCTGGGCTCAAATCCTGCTTTTTCCACTCTGTAGTTCCTTGATTTGGGCACAGTGCTCATCCCGTTACACCCCAGTTACACTACTTTCAATGTTGTTGCAAGTGTCCAATTAAACAGTGCACGTAGAGCACTCAGCACAGGCCCAGCCATGCTATGTGCTCGCTCGGTGTCCATCACCGTTACTCTTACCAGTGCCCTTGTACTCTCACTGCCGCTCTTCAGATGACCTCTCAATGGGATAGCTCAGGGGAATTTATAATCACCACTAGCTAAGTGAATGCCTGCTTCTTCTGCCCCTGGAGGTGACCACACTCTTCCTGGGAATGCGATTGTAAACCTCCACCTGCCGTTGGACGCACCCTTTGTCAATTTTGGTTTGCGGCTTTTCATCATGGTTATTTTCATCATGGTAATTTTCTCTGACCACCACACCTCCTTCCCAGTGGGTAGATCTTGGTTCTTTCATTTATTCTATCTAGTCCATGGTTCTCAAACATTAAAGTGCACGTAAATCACCTGCGGGCGTTGTTGCTGTTGCTGTTGTTGTTTTTAACACAGCCTCTGTGTCTGTAGAGTCTGGCATAAGGCTGAGATGATCCATTTCCAACAAGCTCCCAGGGTTGCCCACGTCGCTGGCCCAGGAAGAACACTCAGAGCAGGGAGGTTCCAAAAAACGGTGTGTCTCAGTGTGGGTCTCCTTGGATCCCACACTTGCAGTGTTGTTCCTGCCACATCTCCTGTGTCTTAGGTGAGACCACCCAAGAGACCTGGCTGCCTGCCCTCGGTTTGGGGATCAGGAGAAAGAGTTCCTAGGTAAGCGGTACTGTCCCTGGTGCCAGGACTTCTAAACTTCCATTTTCCACGTGACATACACACCATTTTCTGTAAAGAAAAGGAACTTTTCTTTATTTATATGGATATTATTTTAATTATCATTGTTGTCATGTTATTAAAAAACACCTGAAGAGATGGATGAACTTACAGTTGACTTCCCCTTGAGTATTGCATGAACTAAAAAGAAACCTTAATGTTCTCTATTTTTTATAGTTGTAGAAGGCTACTCACTGACTTTTGAAGTTTAGAAGAAAAATAAGGAAATTTCTCTAAGGATATTATAAATTAGCTATTGGGTTTTTTACTGTATCCTTTTCATTCAAACATGATGGGTAGTTTCAAATAAAGATAAATAAATAAATCTCTCAATTGTCTTACTTCCTCCTTTTGTTTTGGGTGTAAATCTGATTTCTATAGAGTGGAATATCAAACTCTGCCACACGGGGGAAGCAAAGCATCGCTCTTTCTACCTTAACTAGAAAGTCACATTTTTCTTTTTTGAGTTTAGGGTTGAATTTCAAAGCCATGAAGAACTGAAAATAACAGAAATTATCCTACCAGTAATAAATAAGTCCTGTTGGTTGAAATTCCACAGGTATAATTTTCTAGCTTAGAAGTTCATTTGAAGAATTACGTTTTAACTAAACTCTATTATTAAGGGAAACAGCTCATTTGTTCTTGTAATTGTGTCTAAACATCAAGCCCTGCAGGTGGACATGTAAGAGGATGGAAGCCATATTGATTTAATTCCAGTCCAGGATATCACTTTGACCACTGGATCCAGCAAAACACAGGCAGACGCCAGGGTGGGGAATGGGAGGGGGGAGATAAGAAACTTTTGAGGAAATAAAACTGACCTGGATGAATGCTGTGAGCTAAAACACAGGCAAACCAGAATAACTTTAAAAACCCACCAATGACTTTACTTTGAGAACTATTTCAGAAACCATTTAAGTATTATTTGAGCTGCTATCTAGAATAGTGGCTGTTCTGGGAGATGATAGGATTCATTTTTATTTTTTTTTATGTGATACTGTGAGCTTAGTCTTTGCAGGCATGCTGTTTGGATATGCTTCTATTTCAGCTCTATGCAAACTAACAAAATCTTGTTGATCTGTGTTCTCAGGGGAAAAATTAGGCAAGAGTGTGATGATTCCAGATTTCATACAACATGCATGCATGCACGCAGGTTCAGTATTCTGCTAGTCAGCTGTGGCCTCATGGCACACAGAAATGGCTAAATTCTAAAGGAAGACACAAGTTCTTGCATCCCATTCCTCTCCTACTTTCAAAATGAAAGGTGAACACAAAGGAGAGTTTCCAAAGCCAGTCTTGGTCACTGAATCACTGTAAAGATGCCCTCTAGATGGGCTCATGTATTAACTCATGAGACAGTCACCAATGCTGGCTGACCAGGCCTCGGGATGTGGGGTTGGGCGAGGCCCGCTTTCAGTGTCAGCTCTGTACAGAGTGGAAGTGTTGCTATAAGAACAATCACAAAGACAAACTTCTGAGGAGACATGCAGCCAGAGGGTGCTGCAGTGTCAGCTGTGACTGCCAGCAGCTAAACCCATTCAATTCCTCAATTCCATTACTTCATCATTAGTTCAGCCCTGACTAGGCTTCTGTGCTCCAGATGTATATGCAAACTGCCCACTCGAGACCTCCAGGAAGATGCTGTGGCTTCCCGACTGCTGCCCACTCCAGTGAAAGGCAGTACCATAGTCATCCTGGATTCTTCCTTTTCCTTCTTTTTACCTCTAAGTTTGTTTCAACATCTTTTGTTTCATTTTTCTTTTTGATCCTCACCTGAGGATACGTTTATTGATTTGAGAGAAAGAGAAAAGGGTGGAGAGAGAGACACACACACAGAGAAACATTTATCAGTTGCCTCCTGTACATACCTGACTGGGGATAGAACCCACAACCTTTTGTTATATGGGATGATGCACCAACCAATTCAGCCACCCAGCCAGGGCTCTTTCTACTTTTAAAACATACTTTTAAACCTATTCACCTCTTTCCATCTCTGTTATCACTACCTGATCCAACAACATCTGTCTTCACCTGCAGCACGGCAAACCCACTGACTACCATTCTCCCAATGAATTTCCACCTAGAATCCTGAGTGATCCTTAGAAATATAAATTGTATCATACTTTAGACTTACTTAAAACCCTTCAATTGAAGCTTGTTGCTCTTCTAACCCGAATACCTTCTCTTGGTCTCTGGTGACCATCCATAGGCCATGTTCCTATTTACCCAGGACTTGTGTGGTTTTACTACACAGACTCCTGTGTCCCAGGATGTCCTTCATCCCCACATGCTAGGACAGCCAGTCACCCAAAGCCCTGATGAATTCATCTGCTACCTACTTCTCCAACCACATCCCATTCCGCTTTTCTCCATACTCACTAAGGCGGAGCCAACCTAACTTCATGTTGTCCAGGAAGCAGTGAACTGAGCTCTTCTTGCCCTCAGCTTCTGCCCTGCCCTTTCCTGTGTGACTGTCGTTTCCTGACCTGCACATGTTGGCTTTGTCACAGCCCTCAGGGCACACCCCCAGGGTCCTTCTGCATGGATCTCCTGCCTTACCTTCTACCAAACAAGCTGATCTTATTATCTAGGTAATTGTTTCATGCAATTTCTCCCTTAGTACGTAGGTTTCTTGGGATGAGAAGTGTAATTTAATGGTTTTTGTTCACCACTGTGCCTAGAACTGGACCCATGACATAACTATTATCAGTTAATAGTTGTTGAATGAATTTTACAAATGTGAGTACCTCAGGTATCTTTTTGTTAGTTCTAATTAAACTTTCTGCTTACCTTACTCTATATTTTCAACATACTCTTCTCAGTTTAGGTCAGTGTTTCTAAAACGGTGAGCTGACACAAATTACACAACTGCATCTGTGAGCCTCACCTGCAGAGGTCCAGGTCTGTAGGTGAGCCAGACAGCCCAGGACTCTGAACCTTAGCCCCCACCCCCACCACGCACACCAGGGGGTGGCCTGCAGGCCACCTTCAAAAGGTAGTGCTGAGTCCCACCTTTAGAAAAACCCCCTTAGGCCCCTGCTCTCTCGTTCCAATTTCATTTTCCACTTAATTACAACCCCCTGCATATCATCCAATTCCCCAAATTCTCCTCATTCAACATTTAATTGAACAAATGTCCTCTCCTTATTGGGAATACAAGTACAAAAGACATATCTTTTTACCTCAATTATGTCTAGCATTTCTATATATTTTACAGGAACCAAATTAAATATAATGACTTTATGAAGCCTTCCTTAAGTTTCTTCACAGAATTTGATCTGCTAAATCAAATTTATGTTCATTATTTTTACTGCTAACAATATATTTTTTTATATTTTAAAAGAAGAACCATGAATTTTGTCTGATTCCAGGTCTATCTCTTCCAAGAGACCATGTTTTCCTTGAAGGCAAGGATCCCATTTTATTCATTTTTAATGTTCCTAACTTTAGCAATCAGTAAGTAGAAGCTGCACAACAAACCCGTGTAGAAGGAATGGGTAAATGGGTGAACAATGCATTCACTGATTAGCTTAGAGCAGGAAACAGATAAGCAGTCACTAAACTATGGGATCAGTGATAACAGAGAAACAGTTAGTTGTGCCGAGTTGTGGGGAGGTTATGAAACATTCCAAAAGAAAAAGCAGTAGTTTATGTGAATTTTCAGGTGGAGGTGCCTGAGAACCATATAGGGAAAGAAGAATTGGTATTCTAGGGAGGGGAATGACAAGAGGAGAAGTTCAGAGGACATGCCATACTTGAGAAACAGCAGATCCACCTGTGCGATGTGAGGTACCTTAGGAGCAGGGCCTGCAGAAGGGAGTTGGGAAGGCTGGGCAGGGAGACACAACTAGGTACAAGGTGGTAGAGATGAAGGACAGTGGCATAACTGAAACACAGGTTTCATAAGGACAGCTAGTGGCGATGTAGAGGACTGAGTATAAAGGAGAGACTAGAGGCAGGAAGGTCACTTAAAAAGCTTTTGTAGTAGAAGACAGTAAATTAGGGCTGAAACTAGGTCAGGAGCAGTGATCATGGAGATGAGAGGTGTGGTAGTCAGAATCATGACTCCAAAAGAGGCCATGTTCCAAGAGTCAGAACCTGTGAGTGTGTCACTTTATGTGCCAAAGGGTAATACAGGTAGCTCCTCAGCTGGTGTTCAGTTGGAGACATTATCATGGATTATCAGGGTGGACCCAAGGCAATTCTAAGCATCCTTAAAAATAATAAGAGAGGGCAAAAGAGAGAGGGAGAGCCCGATGTATGACAGAGTAAGGACTCGACCTAATGTCTTGACTCACTTTGAAGATGAAGGAAGGGACCTTGAGCCTATGAAAGCAGATGACCTCAGGAAGCTGGACCAGTTAAGGAAACCGATTCTCACCTAGAACTTTCAGAAAGGAACACAACCCTGACACCCTGCTCCTAATCCAGGGAGACTTGTCAGACTTCTGAACTATGACACTAAGATAATGAATGTGATGGTTAAGCCATCCAAGTTTGTGGTAATTTGTTACAGCAGTGATTTAAAACAAGGGGTTTACTTGAGAGACGTGCAGAGGTGGAACTTATAAAAGACAAGTTGAACATTACTCTCTATTGTTCTCTAGTCTTCAGTTCTATAGATAGAAGTTAATGAGATAATTTACTAAAGCAGTGGTTAGTGGAAAGAGATGCAAATACATTCGTAGATGCTGAGGGACAGAGAGGCCTGTGAGATAATTGTACGGTTCTCAGGTTGGGTACAGTCAACTGAAGCCGGGAAGGGAGGAGGAAGAGCAGGTTTGTGGGGAAAGAATGGGAGTTCCGTTTCTGATATGTTGCACTTGAGATGCCATGGGACATCTGAGGAGAACTAGCTGTCCAGCAACTAGTTGCAAACATTGGTTAAGATTTCAGAGAAGTCAATGATATAACAATACAACTGAGAGTTACAGGAGGTTCTTGCAAATAAGGATTGAATGAGGTCCCTCAGGGAAATGCTAAGAATGGAAAAAGGAAGCTGAGAGCCCAATCTTGGGGGTAAACCATGTAGGGTGGATACAGAAAAAAGAGACAAAAGCAGAAAGAAACAAACACATAAACACAAAAGGAGACCAGGGCAAGAGGGGAAATCTGAAGAGGCTGATGTCATGGAACCCAAGGAAGGAGGACAAGATCAACTGTGTCAGATGTGGTGGAAGGGTCAGGTAGGATGGGTGCAAGGGGACATTGGCATGGCTTCAGTGCTGACTAAGAGGGTCAGCTAGAGGTAGCCTGGTTTGCAACACTGACTCTGTCACTAGTATGACTTGAGGCAGTGACTTCGCTGGATTTGTTCATCTGTAAAATGAGACACTGCATTAGTTTCCTAGTGCTTTTATAAAAAAGCACCACAAACTATGTAGCTTAAAACAACACGGGTTTATTCTCTCCCAATTCTGGTGGCCAGAAGACCAAAATTAACAAATTGATAGGGCTGTACTGTCCTTTCCAGTTTCCGGTGGCTGCTGGCATTTCTTGTCTCCTATCTGCATCACTCCAGTCTCTGCACTGTGCTTACATGGATCACTTTATCCTCTTCTGTCTGCATAACCTTCCTCTGCCCCTCTCTTGTAAGGACACCTGCCACTGGATCAGGGCCCCCCAGGATAAGCCAGTATAGAAACCTCCTCTCAAAATCCTTAACTTACTTTTCTTGTCTATATACGATAAAATTCACTCTTTTACCATATTCAGTAAATATTCAGTTTCTGAAGACTGGGACATGGACAGATCTTTTCAGGGGGCTACCACTGGACCTGCTACCAATGGATTGGTAGACACTCAGACCAAATCATCTCCACAGTTCCTTGTGGCACTGACATTTAGTGATTCACTAGTAGACCAACAACATGGGAGACTCTGTTATTATTTACCACAAGTTCAACATAACTGACAGAATAAATGAGCATTTATTTATTTATTATTATTTGTCAATGAACAAACTGAATTCTTTTAATGAACATTTTGTGATGCAGATGAACAAATAAAATTTTGCATGGCAAGCATGTTTTATATAAGCAATTAAATTATAGCAAGCCATGTGATGAAAGGTTATGTTGACAAGTCTCAGGGTCAAAGTGGTATTTTTTGGAAGACTGTTTCTCTTCATCGACTCTTAGTAAAAGCAGGTGGAGCAGCTGGGATGTTCTGGGCTACAGGTAACAAAAAAAAAAAAACCAACAACCCTCACTTGAACTGGTTGAACCGATAAGAAAATTTACTAGTTCACAGATCAAAAATAGCTTATATCTGGTTTGCCCTGAGTTTTTAAAGACTGTCACATGCCTTGCTGGGGTTGGTGCATCCCTGCCTACACATACAGTGGAGTTCTGTGGTGAGCTGTATGCTTTTTCATTTACTTACCTGACTTCATTTATCTTTGTATGGCTTAGTCTGCAAATTCTCTGCCAAGTAAAGTTTGGTGACTATTAATGTAACAAGGGAAAACATTTGATTTTAGAACAGTAAGAAAGTTTACTTAATTTCTTTGAAATACATTAAGTACACTCCGTGAAGATGCTGGTGAGTAGGAAGGGGAACCCCTATGTCAAGTAAATACTTTAATAAATAGATAATTTATGATTATACTCATATTCAGAACAAAATTTACATATAAAGTGGTTTTCTAAATTGCCTTAAAATAGTTTTGAGCCTTAAACCTTTTCCTTGCTTACATTTTTAGATTGCTTTGTAAGCTCTTATTGAACAGAAAGTACAAAGGTACACTTTAGCCCTGTTTACCTGGAGGTATTTCCAATTTTGATTTAAAGGAATCTCAAAAACAAATAGGTTTTCTGCCATATTTAAAAGAAACCAGGTTGCACTCGTATTTGGATTTTGTGCCAAACCAGACAGGACCATTCCTTCCCCACTTTCAACCACTCCTTCCCTAATTCTGTGCATTGAGAAAAATTGTTTTTCTATTTCACTCTCATATATTCTGATCTGCCTTGCCTTTTACTAAGATTAAATATTTATCAAGAAAAAAAAGATGAGAAGAAAAATGTCCAAATCATTTAAGAGTCTGTGAGCACCTCGTAATACACACACCACAGTTAGTATTTGCTCAGGAGATGCGAGAACAAGACCAACTTTGCATTGGCATTGTGGATCATTTTCCAACTGGTCTTTAGTTTAGAAACTAGACATTTCTATCCACTGTGTTCCCAATATTTCCACTCTTTTCCCTACTCTGTAGGAAATGAAGAAGATAGAACTTTAGAGTCTCTAAGCCTCTCAAAGGTTGAGAAACAAGTAGAAATCTCTTAAAGCTAAATGCCAGAGAAAGGAAAACACACAAACAACACCCCCTGCACAGTTGTACAGTTGTTTCAGTACAAATTGCAATTAACTTAATGTTTCTTTAAAAGGTCATTTTCAAAAACGAAAAAAATAAACAAAAAAGCAAAGTCTTTCTGCAAAGGATTTAATGCTAGAGTAAATGAAGAGGCAAATGACTGGGGAGAGCACGTTGAAAGTGGCCTGCCTACACTGGTTGCAAAGGTGAGGCTCCCTGCCCCAGTAGCAGGAATGCCACCACATGGAGCATCAGTGTACCTGCCACGCTGTATTGCCTGATGGTTAGTCACAGCACTTCCCTATTAAAAGTCCCAGTCTCCTAAGTCTGGCTTATCATGATGATTTGGGCTTTGCTTACCTAACTAGCTTCTTGCCCCTAGACTCCTGGACATAGAATATGGGTTCTCTATACACACTGATTGTGTTACTTGGATGGTTTTGTCCCATGTCTCTGCCATTTACCTCCTGGACCCCCACCCCTGCATCTGACTCTCCTTTACCTGGTTCTCAATGTTATTTATTCTTTCTAGAATGAGTCCCTCACCACTCTTCAATTGGCTGGCTAACTTACTGGTGTTATTATTAAAACTCAGCTTAAGTGTGGAGAAAAGGACCAATAAAATGGCTTTGGTTTGGTCAAGATAGCATAAAATATTCTAAATAAAATGGAGTCACTCATGTCCACCAAAATAGCTGTCAGTCAGCTATGGTACTCTAGTTCAAGAGAGAAACTACATAGGTCAGAGCAGACACATCTGGCAAGGAGACACACATAAGATACCTGCACATGTGATCAGAACAGTCGTGTCTTCAGAGTGGGACCACCCATAGATAGGCTTTTGGGTAAATTCTCCACTTAATATCAGGGGTTCCAAGACACTTATCAAAAGACCCAGAAAAGTGGAGCACACCACTTTCAAGGTATAACCAAGGCAGGCTCCAGACCTCTGCTGAGACAGCCAAGCTCCACATACCAGAGTGCTGCTTGGTGGTGATGTCCATCATCATCCATCATCCACCAAAGACTGCCCTGCTGGACTGAGGACTTCGCATGCCCAGCTGGCCATCCGGATCCAGAGATCTTTCCTTGTAAGATGCTGAAAACTCCCTTGCCCACCATGCTCTCTCACAGTCTTTAGACTGAAACTCTGGGACTCGGGTTCATTATCCCCCACTGATTGCTCTGTGTGTGTGTTGTATTTCTCGTAGATTGTTAGTGTGTGAGTAGGATATTAACATAGGTTGATTTTCTACTTTGAGTGAACCTGCATTCAATTAAAGGTGAATAAACAGCATAGTTACTGTGTGTGACTCTTGTCTATTCCTTGGTGCTGGGCTGTGCCATAGACAGCTAACCAAGCAGTTGCCCAGCTTACTTACAGGAAAGACTATATTGAGAACCTACGCTCATGACATTAAGTGATATTGAACCCTTTCAGATACCCTCTTTAAATAACACCTCTTCTTTCAGGATTTAGTATCCTTTCTTTTGTGTCCAATAGCTCCCTCTTCTGTAGGACCCATCACCTCCCATTATTTATTCTTCCTCCAATCTTCTTGAGGACACAAGCTATAATAGTTATTAGCTGCTCAATAAATATTTTTAAATAAGGAAATAAAGAAAATGTTTGAGAATTGGCATGTGGTTTTGATGAGCTAGAAGACCACAAAGCTTGTGTCTACTAAGGAAGGAGCTTTCTTATCTGGTTTAGTCAGTATGATTCCATGGACTAAATTTTGTCAGGTCTAGCATATAACTTTTGATATTTTTTTGTCACTGAACTTAATTTAGCTCAGAAGCTCCCATTTTTCTTGGATGGCAAAACTTTTAATCTTGCCACTTCAAGATAATTCAATGACTTCTGGTTTAAATTTACTCCCTCTTGGGTAAATACTTAGTTAAATCCAAAGTTTTTCCACTGCCTTCCCTCCCCAGAGCCTTTGTGTAAGATTCCAGTGTTATGGAGGAATTTCTGGCCTCTGGGCTCATCTATTGTAGCTCAATGGACTTAACCTGCTGCCTATTCTCTCTACTCAGGCTACTGTAGGGCCCTCTCCAGGGAGCTTGCTCTGAACTTGGCCTCATCACAGCCTGCATTGTGTTCTGATTTTCTAAGTCTCAGCTGTGTCCTCTGTTTGGGTCTCATTTGGGACTTCCAACTGCAGTTTATGCTTCAGGGACTTTTGGCTAGTAAACCAACTATGACTTCGGGAAGTTCTCTAGCTGTCAGCTCTCAACCACCTTCTCTGTGAACACTTCCTTATCCTGTGGGAGCTCAGGGAAACCCAGGGAGCTGTGGGTGGCTCTCTCAGGCTCTGTGACCTCTCCCTACACTTCTCTGTGTCCTTAGTTCCTTCTAACAAAGCTCCTTCCAAAAAATCTTCTTCCTGGCTGTAGAGGCCATGGAAGGGGAGCAGGAGAATGACTTGCTGGGAGTAGCCCAGACCTTCTGAATCTCTGGCCTTGAGTGAGCTTGTGAGTCCCCACACCTCAGCTTTGAGTTTTCCATGGACTGCCTATATGAGCTGGTCCTGTCCCTGGCTCAAATTTTAGGGTTTCTCATCCAAGGAATGGTTTCCCTGTATCATTCCAACATATCAGTGGTTTGAACAAGCAATCTACACTGTTCCATGGGGGTCTGGAAAAGGGGCGTAACTCCTGGACATAGAATGTGGTTTCTCTACATACTGCTTTATCTTCTGTTATGTTTTAGATTGACTGGTTGTCAAGGCCAGGAAGGGATCATATTCATCTCTTCTCTTCCCCTTCTAACAGCAGGGTATGTGAGGCTTAAGTCCTGAAGATTTAGGGAGGAAATAGATGTTGAAAGTGTTGGTATACAAAGGTGCTCAGTTATGTTAATTTGCTTCTTCATAGTGACAGAAATGACAGTTATTAACAGTTGGGTAGATAGATTATCTTTTTAAAAGCTAGAGATCTGTCTCTAACTGATAGGCGACTCAAGACTTGGAAAATTTTAGCTGAAGGTAAAAAGTTATGAGTCTAGCAAATAATGTGTATGTTAAGCTTTTGTTTCAGAAACTATAGATAAGGCCCATCCTGGCTCCTTGGAAAAGCAGCTGACCCCCTGGGGCACTGATAAGAGGATTACCACTTGGGGACATCCGAACCTTTGTTCCAGGGAGAGCAGATGACCACCCCTCCCCCTTGGGATCAGCTAACTGCCCAGGACAGGAATGTTGCAGTTTCTGAATCTCAAAGCCCTCACCACATCTTGTTTGTCCTCCCCCACCCCCTTATAAAGATTTGGCCAGGAAAGAGAAGGGAAGATGGTCTGTTAGGGTATGAACCCACCATCTTCTCAGACTGCAGGCCCTCTGAATAAAGCACCCATAAAAGATTCAATAGCTGTCATTGCTTATTGGATTTGGTAGTGACAGGCAGCCCAAATGCCATGTCTTTTCTGGTTACATAATGCCTGAAAATAAATTGTATAGGCTGACCATATTCTTTTATGTTTTTCAAGTTTTTTAAAAGTTTTAAAATTTTACTAGTAGTATCCTTATTTTTTCTAAATAATATAACACAATTCTACCTAACATTTTCTAAACTGTGAAGACTAAACTATTTTTAAATGAAAGAATGTTATTTATTTTTGTAATGTTACTAGACTGTGACCTGAATTTAGAAAACAAGTTTATTTTTTATTTTTAAATTTTTTTGTTTTCTCCCATTACCATTTAGTCTCCTTAGACTCTCCTCCTTAGCAATCACCACACTGTTGTCCATGACCATGAGTCCTTTTTCCTTTTTGCTCAATCCCTCTATGCTTCCTACCTTCCACTACCACTTAGCTGTCATCCTGCTCTCTATTTATGAGTCTGTCTCTATTTTGCTTGTTAATTCAGTTTGTTCATTAGACTCCACATATTAGTGAAATCATACAGTATTTACCTTTCTCTGACTGGTTTATTTCACTTTGCATGATGTTCTTCCAGTCCATCCATACTGTTGCAAAGGGTAAAACTTTCTTCTTTTTTATAGCCATTAGAGTAGTATTCCGCTGTGTAAATGCCCCGTAGTTGTTTTATTCACTCATATACTGATGGAAACTTGAGCTCCATCTGTATCTTGGAGATTGTATTTAATACTGCAACGAACAAAGGGGTGCTAATGTTGTCCTTAATTACTGTTTTGGGTTCCTTTAGTTTTATATTCCAGAAGTGAGATTGCTGTTTTTAAAGGCAGATCCATTTTTAATTTTTTAAAGTATCTCCACACTGCTTTCCCCACTGGCTACATCAATCTGCATTCCCACCAACAGAGCAAAAGGGCTTCCCTTTCTCCAGATTCTCGCCAACACTTGTTTTAAAATTTTATTAGTAATATCTTTAGATGTGAATAAATATCTCTAAAACAAAACAAAGCACAATAAACTCCTCCTTAACTCAGTTTCTTTTGTTATATGTTCATGGATTTATGTCAGTTTAGCTTTTCTATTTCTAAACTAATGACTAGCTCTTCCAGCCTTTACAGGTCAAGTATGGGTGCTCTGGCTGGCTATTCACATGGTTAGAGTGTCATGCCAACACGACAAGATTGCAGGTTCAATCCACTGTAAGGGCACATACAAGAATCAACAAATATTTATTCATATAAATAAGTGGAACAACAAGTCAATGTTTCTTTCCCTCTCAAATAGTTTTTTTAAAAAGGTCAAGTGCTGGTGATTCTCATTAAAATATGATACATGTAAAGCAATGTTTTTAAAACTGGATTCTAAGCACATCCACAGCTATTAGCTTTGAAGAAAAAAAAGAATGTACAAGTACAATTTGCAACTTATGAATATAAGAATAATTCTTATTGAAGACCATTTACTTCATAGGCAAATAATACAACTGAGGACAGAATGCCAGTTGTTCAGAATTGACTAAGGGACCTCCTCATAATGAGCTGGGGCTGCATGTTATTGTTCAGTGTCAATACTGACACTGCATTTTTTCTTTGAGCATGCTAAATTTATGTTCTCTAATTTCCAAGTTTCTTATGGTAGTAAATTAGCTGCATACAGCTAGGCTTAACCCTAAGAAAGAACTCAAGGTAGATTGCATGCTTTCTGCCAATTCTCTGAAGCAACAGGTAAAATTACCAAATTATTTCATGTTGCAAGAAAAGTGATCTGACTGGAATGCACCTCCTGAACCACAGAGTGCCCTCCTCAGGGTGATAACAATGTTTGCCTCTCACTGGACTCTTGTTAAAATGAGATGACATAAGGCAAGTGGAGCCATTTAGTATAGTTCTGGGAATATAGTAGAATGGAATATGGAGCTAAATTTGAACTGAATGGCTGGGAAATATTGGAACTCCTCCCGGACACCACCAAGGGCCAAGCTCACCAGGCTCCCCAAGACCTAGCTGGCCCTGTAAAATCACAAAATCACCTGAAAATGAGCAAGTTCTCAAGGTTGAATTTTGGTCTTGTGTAAGATTATGAGAATGTAGACATACCCATGAATGCCAATTTCAATGTAATTTGATATGCAATCTTGTAAAGAATTTGAACATATTATTGAAAGACTTAATATTTTGTATATGTAGTCTTGCAATTCCACACATAAGAATTTACCTTAAGAAAATTTTAAAAATAGTGTGTATATATAAAATAAAGTATAAGACTCTTTTCTAAGCACTACTTATAATATTAAAAGACTGAAAATATTTTGGATATATCACAATAATGAAATAGATTACTATTTAGGTGTTAAGAATAATATTATAGAATATTTAATGTCATGGGAAGATGTGTGTGGCATATTGTCATAAACAAGGATGTTAACTATATTATATATATTATGACTCAAATTCTATACACAGAATAGATGATCTTACAAATGCAAATGTACATGATGCACATACACTCCACACACACGATGCCACACACATGTTCAAAGACACATGCACAGAAAGGCCAAAATCAAAGAATGACTGGATGACTCTACAGCAAAATTTAAACTGATTTTATTTGGGCAGTGGCATTATTATTATTATTCTCATTGTCTTAGTTTTACTTGCTAAAGTTATCCAAAATTCCCACAAAAATTGTGCTTTTCTAGTAAAATAAGAAAAATTCAAGTGTACCTTTTATTTTGTTTCTCTTTTTAATTAGAAAAGTCATCTACAAATCCTCAGATGGCTGAATTATCATTCTATGTTTCCTTACATGAAAGCACATTATTTCCCCTGTACCTAACCTTTCCTTGTCTTATATTAGAAAGATAATATAATTAGTTGCTTGTTTCATTAAAGCTGGTTTAGTGATCAAGGCATTTCTTGAGACAAAGCAGATGTTTCTGATTAATTTACTCTAGTTGATTAAATTAAAACTCTGCAATGGAAATATTCAGGTTGAAATTAGCTTTGCCTGAGTTTGTCATACTAAATGGTTGTAAAGTCTAGATTGATACTGATATAAGTAGATTTACCTGGATCAACTATGGTGGTTTGGTTATTGTTTTTACTTTTTAAAAAAATTAAAATGGTCATCTTTCTACCTAAAATATGATGCCATGTTAGAAGCCAGTGCTCTTTAGGTTTACTTCCTTTCCTTTTGTTCATGTTCTGTATTAGGACCAGGCATTGGCATGAAGTTAAGATCTTATTGCTACCTGCTAGAATCTCTGCTCCAGTGGAGCATTCAGACACACATGTATTGGGAGTGGGAGGGTAGATTTCTAGGTAGAAAGAGTAATTTGAAAAGAGAATGAAGAAAATTTTAGTGTCTGTATGTTCAGGAATTATCAAATACAGTGATGTGGCAGGAACATAGGGTCAGTTTGAGTGGTGGAAATAAGCTAGACATTTAAGTTGAAATTAAGACACTGACTATCAAATAAAGGAGTTTGGAATTTATTTTACATGAAATGAGCATCAACCAAATATTTTAACCAAGGGATTTTTTTTTTTTTTGCAAAGAAATGTGATGACTGGAAACTTCTGTCCAACATGGGAGCATAGGTAAATACACTTTGCCTCCTTGCAAAACCAAAAGAAGGATGACAACAAATTTAAAAACAAAAATTAACTAGAACTGCCAGAAAATAGAACTGTATGGAAGTCCCATAACCAAGGAGTTAAAGAAGAAACATTCATCTAAACCATCTAGGAGAGGCAGAGATGGGCAGCCAGGGTGGAGAGGATGTACCCCAAAGCAGTGGCTGGAGGACTGGGTGGCTGAGGTGGCAGCTTGAAGCAGCTGGCACACTGGGGATGGCAAGGTGGTGGCTGGTAGACCTGGCAGTCCCACATTTGCTGCAGATAAACCAGGAGGAAGAATTGGGGAGTGAGCAGACCACACAGCCCAGGGTTCCAGTGAGGGGAAACAAACCTCAAGACCTCTGACTGGAAAAACCTGTATGAGTTGTGGCAGGGGGAGAAACTCCCAGCCTCACAGGAGAGATAGTTGGAAAGATACACAGGGTCTTAGAATGTATACAAACCCATTCACCTGGAAATCAGTACCAGAAGGGCCCAATAAGCAAATTGGGTAGCAGGGGAAGTGACTGAAAGCTGGCAGAGAGCCCAGCAAGCAGCATTGTTCCCTCTCTGATCCCTACTCCATACACCATGCCAAATGCAGGGTTAATACCCTGCCCCCAGCAAATACCTAAGGCTCAACCCTTCCAAACATAATGGGCATGCAGAGACAAAAAATATGGTCCAAATGAAAGAACAGATAAAAGCTCCAAAAATAGAACTAAGCAATGAGATAGCCAACCTATCAGATGCACAGTTCAAAATACTGGTAATCAGGATGCTCACAGAAATTGCTGAGTATGGTCACAAAATGGAGGAAAAAGTAAAGGCTATGAAAAGTGAAATAAAGAAAATATACAGAAAATCAAGGGTGAAGGAAGGAAATTGAGACTCAAATCAATGATTTGAACCAGAAGGAAGAAATAAACATTCAACCAGGACAGAATGAATAAACAAGAATTAAAAAAAAAAGTTGGGGTTGAGGAACCTCTGGGACAGCTTTAAATGTTCCAACATCTGAATCATAGGGGTGCCAGAAGGAGAAGAGGAAGAGCAAGAAATTGAAAACTTATTTGAAAATATAATGAAGGAGAGCTTCCCCAATCTGGCAAAGGAAATAGACTTCTAGAAAGTTCAGGAAGCTCAGAAAATCCCAGAGAAGTTGGACCCAAGGAAACATACACCAAGACACATCATAATTACATTACCCAAGATTAAAGATAAGGCGATTATCTTAAAAGCAGTAAGAGGAAAGAAAAGAGTTACCTACAAAGGAGTGCCCACAAAGCTATCAGCTGATTTCTCAAAAGAAGTCTTGTAGGCCAGAAGGGGCTGGAAAAAATATTCCAAGTCATGAAAGGCAAGGACCTACATTCAAGATTGCTCTATCCAGCAAAGCTTTCATTTAGAATGGAAGGACAGATAAAGTGCTTTTCAGATCAGGTCAAGTTATAGGAGTTCATCATCACCAAGCCTTTATTATATAAAATGTTAAAGGTACTTACCTAAGAAAAAGAAGAAGATTAAGCCCTGGCTGGTGTAGTTCAGTGGACTGAGCACAGCCTGTGAAACAGAGGGTTGCCGGTTCAATTCCCAGTCAGGGCACCTGCCTGGGTTGTGGGCCAGGTCTCCAGTAAGGGGCACATGAGAAGCAACCACACATTGATGTTTCTCTCCCTCTCTTTCTCCTTTCCTTCCCTTCTCCCTAAAAATAAATAAATAAAAATCTTTAAAATAAATAAAAAGAAGATAAAAATACAAACAGTAAAGTGACAACAAACTCACCACTATCAACAACTGACCTGAAAAAACAAAAACAAAAATAAACTAAACAAACAACTAGAATAGGAAGAGATTCACAGAAATAGAGATCACATTGAGGGCTATCAGTGGGAGTCAGGAAAGGGGAGATTGGGGGAAAAGTTACAAGGAATAAGAAGCATAAATGGTAGGTATAAAATAGACATGGGGAGGTTAAGAATAGTATGGGAAATGGAGAAGCCAAACAACTTAAATGTATGACCCCTGGATATGAAATAAGGGGGAGGGATGTTAGTGGAAGGGGCATGCAAGGCAGAGAGGAATAAAAGGGAGAAAACGTGGGATATCTGTAATAGCATAATCAATAAAATATGTTTTAAAAAAGAGAAATGAAATGACCGGACTAGGTAAGAGAAATTCAAGAATCCCAAATGCCGATTGTGAGACCAGTACACTCGTGTGTCTAGCAGGACTTCCTGAATGTCTAGGCAAGAGTAGTAGCACCATGAAGACAAAGCAGAGGGGCCTGGAATGGTAAGGACAGGATTAGTCAAGTTTGGGCACAAACTGGATCTGGTATAAAGTGGAGGGGGAACCTGAAGAAAACTTCTATCTTCCAAACATGAGAAACTTGAAAGATAATATTAATAATATTAATAAAGGGAGCAGGAGAAGCTGGTGAGTTTGTTTCATGCATGCTGAGAGAACCATGTAAAAATATCCAACAACTGCAAGTGTGAGCCTGGAACTCTGGAGAGAAATCAAGACTATATATAAGAGGAAAATGGAAGAAAAAGGGGCAAAAATGAAGAAAAAAGGAAATACTGAAAAACAGTTGTTACCAAAGCGAAGGAAAGGGACTCAAAAAGAAAAAGTCATTCGTTCATTGATTCATCCAATAAATATTGAAGACTTTACATACCAGGCATTCTTCTAAGTACTGGGAATAGAGCAGTACCTAAGGAAATAGCTTCTCTGATATCATGGAAGTGACCACCCAGTGCTTTAATTTATTTTAAAATCAGAAGAAACACATACACTTTTAGATAATATTTAATATTTATTTGTCTTTATAGCAATGCAGTTGTAAAATAGTTTTTACCTATGCTTTCATGAAAGAATGGACCACAAAGACAAAAGTGCCCAGGGCCCAGGAAAGCCAGGTCACAGCCCTGGAGACAGGTCCTAGTGGCTGCTTTAGAATGAGGGCCAGGGCTATTCTCCTGAGAGGACCTGAGTTTAAGGAGACAGGTAGCTAGCAAATATTGTATGGAAGTCAAACCAAATAATGAATCCTCTCTAAGAGAAGCCGTTCTCCCTGGTGTCCAAGAACAGACAACAATAGAATGTTAAGAACTAGATTGCCATGGATTTAAAGGGGACAGGAGGAAAGAGTAGGAACGTCTTCCTTAAGACTATAATATCAGGAAAGGGTTGCTGGGATAGTCAGTGGAGGGGGAAGCCAGGTCAATTACTAAGTCTTTCGGTTAGTAGTCCTTCAAATTTACTTCTTTTGTCCACCTTGACTTCATATCACTAAATGCTAGTGACATTATCAGGGGAGTAATTTTTGGAATTTAATAAATAATTAAATCCTGTCCAGGCAGTACTACAACGTTCACTGGGCTCTATAGAGGCAACACTAATGCCTGCTAATGTTCAGAAGATAGTAAACTAATACTGTCCAATGAAATGAATTTGCAAACTGTTTACCACTCTTGACTTTTGCAGTCCTTTGAATGGTAAATTAATAAGATCTAAAGTGACAGCTGCTATGTCATTTTTCATATTTACCTAAGTAATTTCCCTCTTCTAATTTTTTCTTGATGTTATTTAAACTTTAGTAAAGAGATTATTTAGACATCTAGCTCCACGTTCATTATTACTATAGACAGCCTCGTTAATCTTCAAGAACTTTTTCATTTACCAGAAACTCTGACTCATTCAAACACACATAGCTACAGAGGTAAATTGGATTGGGGGTCTCTGACTCCTACCACTTTGCCTTTGATTTGTTCCAGTTGTATTGCCAAAAATGTCACTTAGACCAATAGTTTTGGGAACTAAAATGGTGAGTTTTATAAACTAATTTTTTAAATGATTATGATATATTAGCCTAGTATGACTCTTTTAGGATCATTTTAAAAATCAAATGAGTTGTTGTATACAAAGCTCTTAGAACTTATTAAGTGTTTAAAAACGTGAGTGGTTGTTTTTAACATTATGTCATATTTCCTTCCTAGATTGTAAGGCACTAACTTCCTGTGCCTACTTGGTTCATTACATGCAACCCTGGGCATGACTTATAGAAATAAAAGGAAATGATGAAAGAGTGATTTCCAAAGGAACTCCTCTGTCTCATTCAGCTGCGTCTTCCATATCCATCAATATCCAGCCCGCATACTTCATCTCCTAAGTATCTTTGACTCTCTCCATTCTCTGTAACAGCCCACATCATTTCTTACTTAGATAATTGCACTGACCTTCTGACTGGTTTTCATCTTCCCCTGAAGAGTACCTGTGTACTCTATTTTTTGCATGCGGCCAGAGGGAGGTTTCAGAAATCTAAATCAGAACATACTAGCCTAGGCTTAAAACCACTTAGTGGCTTTTAAAGGGCAAAGATTCTAAACCTTCTCATGACATACCTGATACACCCCACACGGGTCAGACCCAACCTAGGCCCCTCTGGTCCTCACTCTCTGCTTTCTGATAACTATCCTGGCCTTTGTTTCCTGTGCTCCTCTCCACCCATAAGCCTGACATGCAGTGTAAAGAAGGCAAGGCAGCCTTCCTCTGCCTGTCTGTCCCAGTTACATCCAGGTGCTGAAGAATGAGTATATCTGATGCCTTGAACACAACAGATGCCCAATGAATGTTAGTTGAATGAAAGTGATTGAAAATGCATTTGGCTTTTAGAAATGACTAGTTTTTAAAACTATAAGTTTGGATCATAAGCATTTTTGATAAGGGAAAGTAGTGTGGTATACCTACTCCATGGCAATCAAATATTCTGTTATTATGAACCTGCTAATCCCAAGGTCTGACACATGGCAGGTATAGAATGAATTTCCACTCCTTTGGTCCCTTTCCTCTTGTTGTCCAATTCACTACTCTTTTCATCCACTAGAATTGGAGCAAACATTGCTGTCATTACTCTTCTTGGTCAGGAATATCCAGGGTTGATTACTACACATAGATCACCACACGGCCCTGCAGCCCGGGGCAGAAAGTGTCAAGGGAAGGACAGAGGGGTTAATTCTGAAAACATTCATCTATTTCCCTTCACATCCCCCAGTTTTTTCTATTTTCACTTGTCCTTTTCTCCCAACCATGAAGTTAGAACATTCATTCTGAACTTATCATCTTAGGAGATAAATGTGACACCAAAGAGGAAAGAAAAAGGTGTTTTCTTGAATTTTGAGTTTAAAAAATCTAAACACTTAGGATAAGTAAGAAGACAGACAAAGATTTAGAACAGAGAATCATATATATGAGCAAATTTCCACTCTACCCACCTAAAGATCAAAACAGTATTTCTTAGGCTGGTGAGAAAAGCTGGAAGGAGTCAGGCAGACTCAGGCCCTGGGGGGTCCATTCCTGAGGCAGCATCTCTCCAAGCTGAGACCTCCAGAAACACTCACTCCAATATATTTTTACCTCAGAGCAGAGAGGTTATATGCCAGTGTCCTAAGTATGGCCCAGAAATAGTTAGATCCCAGAGAAGAAATGGTTGCATAATATTTCTTTTAAGCCTCACAGAGTTTCCTGAAGCATGGTATGTGGGCAGCACAATGAATCACAAGTGCTCAAGACTAGCAAAAAGTTATTACTGAGACATCTGCACCTAAAGGGTTCTATGGGGACTCTGTGTTGTCACTGGTGTAGATTGCTGACAGAGGACCAGGTGGGCGATGCACCTGTAACCAGGGGCTGACATGGCCAAAAGACTGGTAAGAAGAGGTAGACACTAATGCTGTTCAACCCCAGCATTATGTCCCAGAAACTTAGACACAACCTAAAGAGAAGTGTGGAAAGTGAGATCAGAATTCTTAAAGTAACTATGATTCAGCTTTTGTCACTTCAGCAGGTTAGGAAGAGGTCAAATAATAATTAGGTTGAATTGTGTCAAAATAAAAAATATATATATATTTACATGCATGAGCAGTAGGTGGAGGCTATTGCTGGTGCCAATAGTCCTGTAACTATAGTCCAGGGAAGGTCAGAATAGTAAAGACAAGAATAAATCATTCTTTCTGACCTCCTTGCTGGGGCATGGATAAAGATGGAGGGAGCTGCTTTCTGCTTCTTTATTTTAGTCCTCTATCTTTAATGGCAAAAGTCAAGTGTGTAGCTGTGCATTATGTCCTTAAAGCCACCATGGTGCCATTGCTGGCTGCCAGAGTTTTTCCAAAAATAGTGTAGCATTTTAGGAGTCACCACAGCTTTAGTCACAATGAGAATATCTCCTTGGAAAACCAAGAGCTGACGTTCATTCCAGTTTTGTTCACCTGTGTTGTCAAACTGAGTTATGACAGCTGACTCTGTCCTCATATAAAGCCAAGCAATTCCTTGACCAATAAGCTAGCTGGTTGTGAAGACGTAAAAGAAAAATTACATGAGCTTTGGAACCAGTCAGATCTAATTTTCATGAATTCTTTTCCTTCAGAACTATGTTGGCTGGAGCATATAATTTACTCTGAGTATTTCAATATCCACATATATAATTAATTTACTAACCCAATAATTTGATATTCTCTATATATGAATATATATGAATAAATATACCCTGAATTCCAATATTCATATACCTTGAGTTCCAATTCATTTACTAATATCTGTTTGGTAAGGTTGTGATAAAGAATAAAAATAATATATGTAAAATACTTAATGTACTTCCAGGCTCACTGGTGTTTCTCAATAATAAGCTCCTTTTAATGGCTGATCACAAGCTCTTCAAATTAAAATATGAAAGTAGAGAGAAAAATGTCAACAAAATTCATGCAAAACAACACATAGAATGTGTGAAAGAAATACTAGGTCATTTTCAGGAAAAATCCGGAGACATGGAATTCACTTAAGGCCTCAAATGTTTATGTATCTATGCACAGGGCATAGGGGAGAGTCCATTAAACCTGTAATTTTAAAATAAGCATCAGTTCAGTTTAATGAATTCCTGTTGGGTATGTTTTAGGACTGTTCTAGCCTCAGCAAAATACAAATGAGTATCACATGGCTTCTGACCTCAAGTAGTCTGAAATCCAGAAATTGAATATTTTTAACTATTGATGGCATGAAATTCATGACTGAAATAAGACAACTAAAAGGTAAATTTTGCTCAAAAGGAACAACTGCAATAGAATTGAGCAATCATGTTTCTCAAAACATACATACAATTTATAAAATGTTGTAAACAAAAGGAATGGTAGAAGATATTCAAGTAAGGACAAAAGGGAAAGAAACAAGTGGTAATATTGTGATTGTGTAAAAAGGACTTTCTGGTCAGGTAGAAAGTATAAAAAATGGATCTTATTTTAGAATAAAACTGGCTCAGGAGCAAGAAGTAACAGCAAGTAAGGCATTCAACTCTCAGGACATTCTGTGGAAAGCAGAACATGCGACTTTAATGACAATTTCGTCTCATTGCAGGTAGAGGAAGTAACAAGAAAAATTTCTAATCTGTATTTAATGCTAACTGACAAGAAAGAGCTTACTGTTGGGGTAAAAGTTACACAAACCTTGGGAGAAATCAAGTCATTTTGGAATTCGTAACAGGGAAGAAAGGAAACAGTGGGCACAGTCAGACGTGCACTCCAGACTTTAGGAAAACAGACTTCAAAAGTTCATAAAAAGGTTGGCACGATTCCATGGCTAGAGAGTCTGACAGGAAATACAAGAGTGAAAAAGAGTTAAGAAAATATTACTTAAAGGAACATAGAAATGAAAGTATGGCTATTAGAGAGTCGGGAGAGAAAGGGACAGAAACAGACATGAATGGAGAGAGGAAGGCTGGGATAGAAGAGGAGAGACAGGCAGAGACCCACACGGAGATGGAGGGAGAGAGATCTGACAGCAGAGACTGACAGGAAGGGCAAGAGGAAGATTCAGGAATGTGGGAGGATGGGATAGAAAAAAGACAGAGGCTTAGGTCCATCACAAGGTTCTTCGATGGTGGTTCAGCTTCCCTTAGTGTGGAAC
Source organism: Phyllostomus hastatus (assembly GCF_019186645.2). Lineage (NCBI taxonomy): Eukaryota > Metazoa > Chordata > Mammalia > Chiroptera > Phyllostomidae > Phyllostomus > Phyllostomus hastatus. The sequence continues at coordinate 3,529,727 of NW_025334017.1, read as the reverse complement.
ATTCTCTCTGGCAGCAAGCCAAGGGAACCCAAAGAGAGGGATACACACCCTCACAGACCACCCTGCATTCTTGGCCTGCTGTCCCCAGGAAGACCTCTCCGCCCAGGGGAATGTAACGGAGCAGCGTGACACCTAACAGGTTTCTCTCAGAGAGCACAAATAATAGCCCATCCCAAATATTTCCAGGCATAGTTTCAACAGAAAATATCATCTAAGAAGAATGGAAAGCTCTAAAAATGAAACTATACAATCACAAATGTTCCCAATTGGGAAGAAAAGGCATAGGCAGCCAAAAAGTTCATATTTAGCTGCACAAGAAGTTCTCAGATGACCTTAGACTTAAATACATATACAAAAGAAGGAAGAGAAACCACATAACCAAAGGTGAAAAAATAAAATAAAAAATACGGCATAAAATATGTTTTAAAATAGACTCAAGCAGAAAACTAGAATGAGTCAAAATTTTGGAAAAATGCTAAGAAGGACAAGAAATCACCATTTCCTGGTCAGTTATTTTGATATAGATAATCCAACAAAATTCTAGAATATGCATCCACTTACTTCTTCAGTTTGCTAAATTTATTCAGGACACTATGATAAAATGATACAGTATCTATTTCCATAGTCCCGTGGTCTAATTTGGAGTTTGTGAAGGGACACTCACCCAGATAAGTCTAATGAATGACAGTGATAGGTGTTGTAAGATGTGGAGATGCCATGAAATGCCCTAGAAGCACAGACTAAATGGAATTGGGTAATGTGTCATCAGGAAAGATCATGAGTTGTGCTTCAACATGGGTAAATTTATAACAAGAAGACAACATAGATGGGGAAGAGATTATTAACCTGGTTCATTGTATTAGTTGAAGGTATGCTAGGCTGCAGTAATGAATGCACCCAAATGTGGAAATGGCTCATGACTATTTAGAAAAGAATATAAACACTAGGAGCCAACATTCATGCCAAATTAACTATAGATATGCAGTGTGGTATGAACAAAGGATATTTTAATATTGAAAGGTACTTATGAGTAATGCTAATACATATTGAATATTTAGTAAGTCCCATGTTGACACTATTGGTAGGCCTTTCTTACACATGAGAAACCTGACACTTGGACCATATAATTACTTTGTCCAACATCTCACAACTGGGATTTGAACCTGCTGTGTCTGACTCAAGAGCTTAAACTCTTAAACATTATTTATTTATTGTGTTATCTATATGGGTAAGGTGGAAGATAATAAAGTCAGATTAGAATAGCAGTAATTGAACAACCATGCTTAAAATGTTGATTGAATATTCAAAGTTAACCTGCAAGAGAGTTCCATGTGACATTGCATTTGGTCTGTCATTCAGTAGGTAATATAAATAAAAACATAGATAACATAGTAAAAAATCTACAGTTTTCAAAAAAGCTGGAGTATACACTTAATGAATCTATACATTACTCATTTTATGGTAATATTTCATAATTTTTATATTTTAAAAAACAGATAAAGAAACAGGCTCAGAAACAAAACTTGACTGAAGTCATTTAACTATTAAGCAGTGGGGACAGGATTAGAACCCAAATCCCGTTTGATTGCAAAGCCTGTGCTGTTCCATATAGTGAAGAAACCACCCCTAGCTGGTGTAGCTCAGTGGATTGAGTGGGGGCTGCGAACCAAAGCACCGCAGGTTCGATTTCCAATCAGGGCACATGCCTGGGCACACGCCAGGACCCAGCAACTGCACATTGATGTTTGTCTCTCTCTCTATTTCTCCCTCCTTTCCCTCTCTAAAAATAAATAAATAAAGTCTTTTAAAAAAAAGAAACCATATTTGTGGTATAGTTCTGGCCACTGTATTTCAAGATGGTCATTAGTAAATCATTGTGCACAGAAGGAGAACAAGAAGGGCTCATAAAATAAAACAAATTAGAATTCCATCATCACCCCTCAGGTTCCCGACTTTGACAATCTACCCTTAAGTACCAATGCTATTTGGCTCTCGATTTAAATGATTATGAAACATTTTAAAGCAACTGAACATTCAGAATATATCATTTTACTCATTCTTTAAAGATTTTATTTATTTTAGAGAGGAGGGGAAGATAGGGAGAAAGAAAGGGAAAGAAACATCGATATGAGAGAGAACCATCCATCTGTAGCCTTCTGTGTACCCCAACCAGGGAAAGGCCTGAAAACCAGGCTTGTGTCCTGACCAGAAATCGAATCAGCAGCCTTTGGCTTTATGGGGAGACACTCAACCAACTGAACCTCTCCAGCCAGGGCTCATTGTACTTATTTTAATGACTCTGCATTTCACACTTGGCTATGCTGGCTCTACAGTGGTGCAGGCCCAGGAGCATAGCTCTAGAATAAAGTAAGGGACCAGAGACAATGATCCTTCGCACACATTTCTCCATTCTGTGAACAATCAGAGCTAAGTCCCCAGGATCATTAATAATGGGGAACATCTTATCTCCTCTGGGAAAGGAAAGGGGAATTCTGAGGAGTGTCAACAGAATGCATAAACCTGACAATGACAAAGCATAAAGTATTCACCTGTTACCTCTTCATTCCCACCCACCGAACTGTTTGCTGAATACTGAAGTGTCTATCTGTGGTTTTTAGAAAAATAATCAATTTCTGAATTAGTCAAACTCAGAAATTCAAATTCTGAATTAGTTCCTACTTGCTGCTCTTTGACTCTAGTATTACTATCTCCTGATGTTTTATTTAAACTTACTAGTAAAATCCTATTTTGATGATAGCCTGAAGAAGCAAATACTAACCAATATTTGCTGCAGCTTTAGCATTAAATAGCATTTGCTTTTCTTACTGTGATTTTCTGTAATTATACATCAGTTGGTAAAATCTTATTTGCCACACTTGTAATCCTATAAAACAGGGTGGCAGAAACTCTACATACATGCCAATAGATTTAAGATAAAGTTTATCATTTACATGTTTGTACTTAAACTATGATAACGATGGCAACTATGATAATGACTTTGGGTACAGCAATCTGAAGGGCAGGTAGCTCTTGGTTGAACCTTGAACCAGCCGTAGAGCCCACACAGAGCCTGACACATGGTAGGTGTGTACTGAGTAACAAATTAATAATATTGAATCACTGGATGAGAAATGATGCCTCTCGTGGAGGCCTGTGGGAAGTAAGGGGAGCTAGTCTCGAGTGCTAAAAAGAAAAGCTGTTCAGGGGCAGAAGGGTTCTAAGCCACAAAGGACACGCTTTGTTTTTGAAACTGAAGTTGGCGGTGATGATGGTTGGAATTAATTATGAGGGTAAATTTATGTACCTTGTGGTGATAATAAAAGCTAACTTTAATTGAGGGACTAACTGGTGTCAGATATCATGCTTCATAATTTACATGTAAAATTCTACTTACTTCTTAAATCAGTTGTGAGCTAGATATTAAACCTTGGGTCTTGGTAAGTAAATTACAGCACAAAGAAGTAAATGTCTGTATAAACCACTGACTCCTGAATGAAATCTAACACTTGTCCACTGATGTGTGCTCTACTATGGTACTTTCCAAAGAACTTTTTAAAAACTTCCTAAGCAACTGTCTGACTGATATATTAACTGTTTATGAACTCATTTTTGTTTCTATGTGCCTTTTTATGAAGGGCCCTCATTATACCTTTTCCACAGACCCAGCAGAATAGTGGGTGGCAAATTCTCTTTGTCAGCCAAGGCCACAGGAAGAGGTGGTGCAAATACAGGAAATATTTGGGAATTAGTTTGCCTTTTAATGTGGAAGTGATATTCATCACCCACTTCCTTCAGGTTCCAGTTCAAGCTACAGTTAAGAAAGAAAAAAATGGCAGGCATTGGTCCAAAAAGGAACTCAACAAAGGAGAGGCATTCAAATATTTCCATCTTTCTTTGACTCTTTATTAACCTGTCTCCACTTTGACCTTGATTTCATCATTCACAGTCTCTGAGATCTGCTGAACACAGCTTTGACTCTAGTACCTTAATTACCTAGGTTTTCATCGTCATAGGCTATATGATAAAGCCCTGAGCACAACGTTAGCAAGAAACATTGCTAACCTATTTATTTGGGACATATTAGAAGGCATAAGAACCTTTCGTCTGTGCTTTAAAGGTATAAATATCAAAGTTGGAGCCAAGATCAAACCAAAACACAGCTTTATTAATATTAATTCATCACATAGAGAAGACATTTTTATAGGTAGGCAGCCTATTGTTCTAGGAGTAAGATCTATAGTGTGGATGCTTTTCATCCACTATAGTGTGGATGCTTTTCATTCACTATGTAAAAAGTATTAAAGAGACTTTTAGATAAAGGGAAAAAAGTTTTATGCCAAAATAAATTCATCTATGATAATTTGTAGGTTACAACAATGAAAAGTATAAATACAAGATTTGGAAGGCAAAGATAAAAACAACAAATTAATGCAATATATTCTAACAAAAATGTGTTTTAACAACTACATGACATTTCAAAATAACATGTATAAGCCCAAATAAATTCTTTTTAAAATAACTGATAACTAATAATTGTATAGCAAATACCTTTGAAAGTGATAATTTTTTCATTTAGATTTTGAAATGTTGAGCCAAAGCCTAGCTCAGTGTTAAAATGACTACTTATGTAAAAAACTTGAAAACTTTGAAAATCTAACATTCCCTAACCAGTGCAAACATTTCCTCTCTTTTCTTCACCCCAAAACTCTCCATCTAACTTTAGAGCAAATGCAGCTTTAATGTGACACAACCTAGTGACACTTGAGTGGGGCAGGGGACACCCAGAGAGTTTCTCCTTCCCTCAAGACCACTAAACCACTGAAGATAGATTTTAACTCAGTAAGCTGAACCCTGCTCCAACTGTGGCCCTTAGCATTGTGGGCTGAAAAAACTTGATATTGGCTATCTTCCAGCAAAGCCCTGATTTAGGGGTGTTAGTTCACACTAACAAAACTCTCCAGAATGTATCAGTTTCCAAGGAGGAATATTGTGATCAAGAGAAATGGGTATTTGCTCTGACCTGACTAGTATGTGAGAAGGCAAATCTCCTTGGGGTTGCCTGGTTCAAAGGTGAAGCATCAGGTTCTGCAGCCTGTCCTGAGTGCCCACATTGGTAATCGATTGAGGATATTCATGTCGAACTGAGAGGATGTCTTCTCCCCTGTCTTGTGCTTGAATGGAACTTTTGGTTTACCATTTCTATCCAATTAGTTTTCTTCCATTCATATAGTCTTTATCCAAAAAGGTATAATATAATTAAGTTCCTTTTCAATAATTGCATCTCAGTTCTCTCTCCCAGATCTTAAATCCAGATTACACTGAGGTTTGAGATACTCCTAAACTTCTTAGACATACACTTACAAACACAAGTCACTAGGGACATCTGTTTCGTATGGAGATTTATAATTTCAAGTTCAAAGGGCAACCTACTTCCCAAGTTCTTAGAGCTTTTTACACAGACAGACACTGAAAGGAAAACTGGAAGAGCATCTTTAGCTCCCAAGGTCCTTTTCTTTCAATGATGTTTGGTTACTTTTCTATCAGCAGTGTACTGTAAAGCATTCGTTACCTGCAGAGTTGAGTGGACACCCAGTTGATCAAAGAACAAGTTGGGAGAGTTTCTTGTAGACACTCTCTGAGATCCAAACCTGGACACTTTATGACTTGCTTTGTTGCTCTGAAGTGCACATTCAATTAGTACTAACAAAAAATCACCTCAATTTTATTTAAATTTGTTTGCTCTGTCTTATGGAAATTTTGCTATGCCACACTTTTTCACCCTTGCAATTGTCTGTATATTTATCTTCTCTAATTATCTTTTCTGTGCACTGTTGTGACTAAAAGCATGAGCTTATCTCCTTAAGTCACCAAAATCAAACAGAAAAGTATCAAAACATAGCTGTCAGCCTCAGTGTTATCCCGTGGAAAAGATAAAAGCTATTCTATTTTAATAATTTTCATTTGTTTCTGCAAAAAAGATCCATTTGTGATAATGATCTTTTAAATTTAAAAGAGATTTTATTTGATGTCATTAATATTTCTCTTTGGACTGATTCTGTTATCTGCTCTCACATAGATCATGTCTCCTAGGAAACCTGAAGCCAATATAAAGTGTCTGAATTCTCTTCTTTATTCTGCCTCTGACTTATTTTTTGAAAACTGGTAAGTCACTTAACCACTTTCTGCCTACACATGCAAAAACTACGATAACAATTGTCAACAAACAGTGCATGCTCTTTATCTGCTGTGCATCCATTCTGTCACTGACACAGCTCAGAGTGCTGTATGCTCAGCAGGGTAGGCACAAATCAAAAGACAGACAACTCAGCAGATGACAATATTCTTGATGTAAGTATATCTTCTCAAGTCGTGTCTTTAGAACAATGGATAGAAATGCCAAAGGTTTTTTAAATGCCATTAAAAATCTGGATCAACTGTATTGTTTTTCAGACAGATGTTAGTGAAGCTGCTTTCTTTTCCAAGTTTATATTAGTCCCTACAGCTAGGCTTCCACCCACCCCAGTGCAGAATTTCAAGGCCACCTGCCTTCCCAGAGCAGTGTTGCATCTTAGAGCCACCCCAGGGTGTGAACTGACAGGAAGTGTAATATGTTCCCTGGTTAGGAAACAGTCTGACCTCAGTTCAGATATTAACTCTGCTTCTTATTAACTAATCCCAAGGCCTTGAGCAAGTTTGGTAATCTTTTTAAGGCTCAGTTTCTTCATCCACAAAATAGGAGCCATTAACAGTACCGACCTCATGGAGTTGATGTTAGATAAGAATTAAACAACATAGTGTGAAAAACCACCTAATACAGTGTATGGTATATGGTTGATATTAAAAAACTAAGAAGTGTGTGACTGTGAAAAGATCCAAGCCCCTTTCCATTATTTTTACCACTGCCTTAAACAACAGACCTCTTGAGAGTTAATGGATCTGACTGTAAGTGAGCACTTGCCATACTATGTAGGCTATCAAGTCCCCGGAGACTGAAGTCAGCATCTTCACCTCCACTTTACTTATTTCTGCATCCTTTGGCTGAGCTCCAGCAGAGATGATCACCTATGAAGGCTGTTGTGGAGGAGGTGATACGGAGGACAAAGGGTGCCACACGATTATACCCTATAGAAACCTGCAAGTTAAGACAAATCTTGACATTCCCAATAAGAAATGAATAGGATATTGAGAGAAAAGTGGCAATTAGGTGATGATGTGTAATGAATTACCAAATGATCAATGGCAAAAGAGAAAACTGTGAAAACATATCTAATAAGAATCAAAGGAAAAAAGTGAGGTAGTCAGGAAGGAGAGTTACAGAGAAAATTGAGAGAAAAGGTTGTAGAAAAAGAGAGGAAGAACGAATGAATATGAATATGTTGTGTGGAAAAGAGAAGAAGACACACATGGAATCAGGCATAAGAAAAGTCAGTGGCCACCAGGTGTCTGTCCCTGCCAGCTCTGAGTGCTTGGTCACCTCACACACAAAAGACAGTGGAAGTCCAAGTAAGTGAGGAAATGATTGCACACCCCCAATTTGTTGGTACAGACTTTCCTGTTGGTTCCATTTATGTGGATTTTGTGGGGAGCCGGGGATGCAGTCCAAGAACTAGAGACAATCATCATGGGGAAATTACAAGCTACAGATTTAATTTCTCAATTGAATTACTGCCATTCTGTAAACAAACTCACTTAAGAGGTTTTATTTCATCTGCTCTTTTTAAAAATTCTCTCTTACATTCCTCAATTACTCATTATTCTCCATGATTAGTTGACAGCAGAAGTGCACATTTTAGGGATCTTGTTTCAGGATGCAATCTGAACAGGGCAGTGCAGTCCAGCCTAAGCAAAATGTAAGGCACAGGAAGTCTTCATATTTATTGTGTATTGAGTGGGGCACTGTGCCAGACATTTTATAAACAAACATTGGTTCATTTAACTCTCTTAAAACTCCCTTAGAGAGTATTATTATCCCACTTGTTTAAGTGGAGAAAATAAAGTTCAGTGTACTAGTAACACAAATTTAACTTAGTTATTAATGGGAAAAATCATGATTTAATATTAGACTTACATGACTCCAAATTCATAGTAGAGACTACATCAAGCAAGCAATAAACCACAAATTATATATATTTATATACACCTTAACTAATACTTAGAAATGAAGTATGATGAGTTAATGAAGTCCAGAATGTAAATTTCCTTTTAGTATTTCACTGATGAGATGAAAATTATTTTTAATCAAAACTTGGTCATGTGTTTTAATACTGATGACAGCTGGTAAACCTTTACATGTGGCATTTCATGGATTTTTTATAGCAATGTATAGAAGGTTTTTGAGAATCTAATATGGCAAATATTTTATTAATACGTTATCTACATTTGTTTTCTAGTTTACAGGTTAATCATGAAAGGATGAAAGGAATCTTTCCTGCTGCTGACACCCATCTCCTGGTGGAGAGGATATTTCCTTATTGCCAAGGGGAACTGACATCTTTCAGAATGTTTCAAGATGAAAAAAAAATTACTAGGAGGAATGGACTATCTAGAAAGTGGAAAATAAGAGCCTTTGCTGTAGAAAACAGAGGTCCGGGAGGAAAAATAAGGTGGATCATCCTAGAATGTGCTTCAAATTTAACAAGAGAAATGGCTCCCCGCCCGCCCCTGCCCCCGTGTGGTAGCTATTAGTGTTACTCATGAAATATTTCTGATTTTCTTCCCAGGAACAGAGTAAGGTTGCCCTTCCTGTCCCTATGGAGTTAAGTGTGGTCATGTGACTTGTTTGACCAATGAAATGTGAATGGAAGTGTATGCTGTAAGTGCCATTGTGAGATCTGCATTGCTCTCTTCCTTCTTGATTCTGACCAATACATTTCAAGACAGTGGCTGCTGACTTAGATAAATTCCTACAATGAGGACCAAAGAGCAGAACCCTCAATAGGTCTGTAGGGGACATAAAGCATGAGTAAGAAATAATCATAGCTTGTTTCAACCTACTGAGATTTGGAGGTGGACTGCTACTCCAGCATAACCTAATACACCATGATTTTTCAAAAGATTTTATTTATTTATTTTTAGAGAGAGGGGAAGGGAGGGAGGCAGAAAGAGAGGGAGAGAAACATCAATGTGTGAGAGAAACATTGATTGGTTGCCTCTTGCAAGTACCCCAACAGAGGATGGACCTGCAACTCAGGACATGCACTGTGACTGGGAATCAAATCAGCAATCTTTCATTTTGCAGGATGACACTCAACCAACTGAGCCATACTGGTCAGAACCAAATCATGATTGATATACTCTGAAAGGTTGGGGACCCGGGTCAAGGAGATGAACAGCTACACTTGTTAGTGTGTATGTATTTATGGTTATGAGTGTTCACACATGTCTACGTCTTCTCAATCAAGCCACAACCTAATGATGATGAATGCTTACTAGGTTAGGCTGTAGGAAACAAGAAGATTCATAAACATAGCCTATACAATGATATATAGTAAGAGGAAGAAGATATAAAATCTAAATCACAACATTGAAGTAAAATAAATATTATTAGCAAAAACATTCTGTAGTTGTTTGTCAAATAAGTTGTGATGTTAGCAGCTCATCCTGTTGTTCTATAAATGGAAGAACTAATAAGGTTCAGAGACAGTAAAAGAAGCTGCCTGAAAACACGCTGACCTCCTGATTCCTCATGTGATCTCTCCCTTCCTCCCTTCCTTCTTTTCAATTTTATTTCTTGCTTTTCTTTTGGTTTACTTTGTGTTCTTACAGAACAAAGCTACAACCATTAGTAGCTTTCTCAGCAATATCTATAGGCAGAAAACTTTTAAGGTCCTTTTATTTTAAAAATTATATTTACTTTGACCTCACAACTTAAGTAATATTTATCTAGGATTATAATACATTTTCTTTAGCAGTTCAAAAATATTATCTATCACTGTGGATGAGAATTATGCTGTTAATTTGAATTATTCAAAACTTTGAATTAAAAATGATTTCTAAGCCCTGGCTGGTGTGGTTCAGTGGACTGAGTGCCAGCCTGGGAACCAAAGGGTTTTGGGTTAGATTCCAGTCAGGGCACATGCCTGGGTTGCAGGCCAGGTCCCCAGTGTGGGGCACATGAGAGGCAAACACACAATGATGTTTCTCTCTCCCTCCCTTCCCCTTCCCCTTTTTCTAAAAATAAATAAATGTAAATCTTAAAAAATATATAAAAATGATTTCTAATTTGATTTTTCTCTGTGGAGAATTTCCATATTTTCTCTTTGTCCTTGATGACATAAAATTTTAGCTATGCTAAATGTAGATTTTTGAGATATCTCATTAGGTCTTCACCATCTAAAGTCTATGTCTTTCCCCATTTCTGAGAAATTAAATGATTAACTAAAGAGTCAATGAAAGTATTAATTAATTAAAAAGTTTATTAACTAAAAGATTAAACTCTCAACCTTAATCTCTTTGGATATTACCTTCCTACCTATTTTTTCCTTTGAGCACTGCTATTTGATATGTTAATATTTCTCATTCCATCACATCTCTTCTTTTTTATCTTCTGTCTATTTTATTTCCATTTATCTTCCCACTTACATATTGGATTATGCTCTAGGAAATTCTTCTAGTATATGATGCAGTTAACTGATTCTCTTTTCACGGCTGTTACCTTTATTAATTAACCTGTGTTTTTATTAACTTTCCATTTTGATTGCCATATGTCTTTCTGCATTCCTTACTTAATCCTTTTCATTTTTAGTTTATAACCTATTTTTCTTTTTATGTAAGTCATTTTTTCTCTTTGGATATTTTGCACATACTTTCTTTAAAATCCCTTCTGTTTTCCCAATTATTTCAGGTCCTATGAGTGCCAAATTTCTGGATTTTCGTTTCATGTGTGCTATAATTCGTAGGTGTGAGTTTATCTTCAGCACAGGTTATGTTCCATGGCAGTGTTGCCAGTGTTTTGTGTTCTGGAGATTGCACTATAATTATGCCCTACAATGATCGTACAATTATGGATTGATAATTATTTTTTCTAAGATCTCATGGAGCTCATGAGTTCAAATGAATTTTTCTATTATTTTTCCTTGACAGTGTTTTTACTCCTGTGTAGGGTCAGAAGCTGCTCACATGGGTGCATTTTCAAGGTGCCTAGGTCTACACATGCCTAATATCTGCTTGTGCAGAAACTGCTAAGACTCTATTCATTTCTGACTGCTCTGAGGACCACTGACATTCTACTCCAACCTGCCATATCCTGACGAATAGGGTCTTCAGGCAGTAGAAACTTAGAAAAGCTTCCATCTTATTTTAAAGCCAATAATTTGTAAAAATGAATGATCTTATTCAAGTATTAATTACCATAATTTAAAATTTTATAGATATGTTCCACAGTAAGGAACTAATATCATGGGACTGAGGCACCAGGGAAATGCCTGACTAGAGCTAATTTGTCAGGCAACAGGATTTGTGCTTTGAAAGCAAAGTATACCTTTCTGAACCCAAAGTGGTAAAAACTATAGATACCAGTTACAGTATCAATGTCAACTACAGTTATTACACAATATTCTGACATTACAGTAAGAAGGAGAGAACAATGATGGTGGTAGATATTTGTTTACTAACTTTGTCTTATGCCTATTTCCCAGCTCTACCCCACACTCGTTACACTCTCCTTAGAGTGTTGTTATAACCACTAGGTGTAATGAAATAAATTAATGCATGCACACTATTGGAATGCATTAGAGGGCACTCTCCATAGCAAAAGTCAGAAACCCAATTCAAGCTAGGGATATATTGGTTTATTTAACTGAAAAATATGAGGTGGGATGACTTCAGTATGATCCAGATATCAGCAGAGGTTTGTCTTTCTTTCTCTGAGTTAGTTCTGTTTTGGTCTGTGTGTCTTAACTCAAAAAGATTGTTCAAGGGTTAGTGAAGTATGATTCCAACTTGGATATTTTCTCTGGCCAGCATGGGATTTTTAGTGGATAACACCTGGAGGAATACTCGGGATGACTCTCAATTGACCTGAACTGGGTCACTTGGTACCCACCCCCACCCCACCAAATCTACCATCAGTTGTGTGTCTAGGACCAAGTCATGAACTTAATCCTGGAGTTTTGGACAGGAGTCCAAGTAGACACTCGGAGGAAATAGAATGAGGAGAGGTGAGGGATTCTGAGTTTTTCCCAGAAAAAAAAAAGAACAGATGGCATTCAGGTGAAAACACTAAAGGTTTGCTAACTACTATGACTGGTACTTAGTACTCGTCCATCAAATTAGAATTGTCATCATTATTGTGTTTGTTATCAACAATACTAGTAGTTGAATCAGAGACACTTGACACATGTGTGTCTACATTTTCATCACTTCCCCTAAATTCTCCAGGATTTACTTGCAGCAAACCTAATATGATAGACATGTACTTAGTACCAGTCATAGCTATTAGCAAACATTTAGTGTCTTCACCTTACTGACATCTACTCCCTCTCTCTCTTCCTCTCTCTCTCTCTTTCTGGGAAACCTCAGAACCCCTCACCTGCCCTCATTCAATTTCCTCCAGTGGGACACATATGTCCACTTGGACTCCTGTCCAAAACTCCAGGTTTGAGTCTATGACTTGGTCCTAGACACACAACTGATGATAGATGTGGTGGGGTGGGGGTTGGTACCATGTGACCCAGTTCAGGCCAATTGAGAGTCATTTTTGGTACTCTTCCATGGGCATTTTGTTATCCACAAAGACACCCATGCCAGCCAGAGAGAATATTCAACTTGGAATTATACTTCACTAATGCTTGAGAAGAGACTTTATAACCCCAGTTATGCTTGAGATAGGAGTATTTGATGCATAATTTAGTGTAATAAGGGGGTTTAGCACTAATTTAGTTATAGGCCCAGAGGTGCATCTTGGACTTTTCATATACAAGCTTGAGCAAGTTTTTAAACCTCACTTATCCTTTGTTTTCCCTTCCAGAAAATGGGGCCAATAATAACAATCTCACAGGGTTGTTCTAAGTTTTAGAAGTAATACAAGATAAATTCCTACCACAGTATCTGGCTATGAAGTAAAATAATGTTTTTAGGACATTTAGCCTAATTCCTGATACAAAACTAGTGCTTTATAAATAGCACTAGTGTTTTATAAATAGCAGTTATGATAGTTGACATTCCATGATTAGCAGGTATTACTATTAAAACTTTTGACCATGACCTTGTAAGGCTCAGAGTTAAGAGTTAAGACCACTAGACACTATGTTGCACCCAATGGTCTAGTTATTAATGGTCTCAGTGCCAATCAGACAGGAGCATGAATAGTACTAGGTCTTCTCATGGTGGCTTTTCATGGACACTTGCCTGATGTGTGCTCACCTAGGCTTCTGAGAAGATTTCTATCATAGTCTCCATGATGTATTTCAAACCAATTTCTTCACCATAATGCTTACTGCTCTATTTTATAATAGCTGTTCTCTCTCCCACTAGACTTCAATCTTCGTAAGGTGGGACAGTTGTATCCTCCAGGATGTATTTCCCCTGCACCAAGCACAATGTCTGGCAAATAGTAGGCTTCCAAAAGATCTTAGTTTAATGAATGCTTAAATGGCTCAACCAATGAATTCCTAAGTGACTTGGGGATGCTAACACAAGCAGGATTTTCTGCGGCTGATGAGACACAATTATTGATCTCCCTAGGGCCAACAATTATGTACATCACACATGATTTCACAGCATTCCCTGGGCACTGAGTGTCTTGTGGCTGCATCCTTTGGCTCTTCAGTGATGTACATGACCCAAGGAGCTGATCTTGGGCAAGGCTCATTATCTTCCTCCCAGATGGAGAGGTCTCATGCTCCATATCACATTACAACAGCAGTACGTGCGTGTCTTTGTGTATAGGCTTTATTTGTTATAGAAACCATTCTGGAAAAAGCTTTCTCACCATAATTTCAATACCACAGGAATTTGACACTGCGCCAAAAATATTAAACATAATTAGAGTAGCTCTTACGTGTTTAGTATTGTGCCAAGAACATTTTTTCCTCAAAGGTATTTTGACTAGAATGCCCTTCTACACAAAAATAATCAACATCCAAGTTATGTCTGATGTACTCACAACCATTTAATGATTGATTCCTCATTAAGACCTCCTGCTAGGGTGGGCATGGGATCCATGATCCTGAATATAGCTTATGAATAATTCATATTTAAATTAAGGACATCTTCCACAAGTTAAAAAATAAGATCAAATGATATTTTAGAAAGGATGATTGTTACCTTGGAATCTGTAAATTTGAAATATATTCTTTTAACTGTCATTAATTATATCTATATGTGTTATTTACAGTTGAATTTAAATCATGAATATCCCATGACATTTAAGTTTGTTTTGAAGGTTTTATGAAATCATCATAGATTAGTTCCATGTTTTTATGTACTTATGTGGCATGAATTTGGATTTATTTTTTACATGTTAATTTTATTGTTATTCCATTTTATATTGCTGTTGTAAGTTTCCCCTTGACTTTTATAGAAAATTCTAATTTCCATAAATGCAGCTAAGGAAATATAGACCTAGAAATATAATCAAGGTCCAGGGAAACACTTCTCTGCCAAGTCAGTAATATCTGTAAAACAATATTACTTGTTATTTAGTTATACTTTGTTTTCTTGAAAACACCCCATCAATGAGTTTTGCTTTGTGTATGTGGGTTGGCGGTAGTGTAAAATCCTTGCTCTCTGCCTGACAAAGGACTGTTCTGCAGGACACCAGGCTGGGGCCTTGGCTGGGTTCCTGCGGATTCATCAAATGACAGGCAGTGCCTTTCACTAGGACAGGCAGAAGCTGACACTTGCACATGTCTGGAGAAGGAAACCAGGCTGCACTCCCTGAACAAACCCAGTCCTCCCATTTCAGTAGCTGCCTGTGTCCTCTGCTTCTGCTCTTCCCCCCCGGTTGGAACACAATGTCTCAGTCTGGTGGGAGGGGTTTATCTTCTGATGGTCACAACTCCCTAACACAGGCACTGTGTCCAGTGTTTCAGAGTGAACTAGCAGACTGACAGTACCTTCCCTGGCTCTCATCTGGTTTAACCTCATGTGTCTTCCAAAGGGATGGGTATGGATATTGCTCCCTAAACTGACCTGAAGTATATTTCCTGATCTAAAACTTCAGAAGGGAAATAAAGAAATAATGGGAATGAAACCAGTTTTGAAGAATTGAACCTGTACAGTTTTCTTTAACAAATTTAAGGCATGTGTGTGCTAATGTGTCATGCAGTGACATGTGTGTGTGTCACAAATATTACATAGACACAAACAAATTGCATTTATAGGTGTGCCTTATAATTATGATTCTTGATCTTTGGTGAAAGGACCCTTTTGAAAATATGATGAATGATGAATGATACATTCTGTGCAGGAAAACTTTTATTTATACAAAATTTGGTCACAGGGCGTTCACAGAATCCTTGACACTAAGAAAGGAAATAATTGCATGCATGTTATCATATAGTAGTGTCCCCGAAGGAAAATATAATCACCAGATTAAACACCAAGGTAAATGTCTTCTGCTTTCATCTTCCTATTAATAGTCTCTGTTGTGATTGCGCACAATGGGTTGCTTAGTGGTGAGGTGTGAGCAAGGGGAGGGAATTGTAAGTCCGCTGCACTGTGAAGAGAGACTTGAATTGTATAAAATTTTGAAAAAGCTCACTTCTGAGCTGAATTTGAGGACTTTCATACCTCAAATGCATGTTGGCAGGCGTCATGGTGTCAGAAAGTTCTGGTTAGACTCTTCTGTTCAAACAGGCCCCCGCCCTTGTTCCTTTACCCTAGATCTAAGAGAGACCACGGTTCCCTAGGGAACTCCTGTATCAGGAGCATGAGTGAGTCAACAGCTTACCTGTTGGGTAAAAAGATTCTAGGGCAGGATTATGTAAAAGGAAGTTTTTCACTTGATTTCCTAATCCTTCTATTGGAAATAACGTTACAAGGATCTCACCTTAAAGTATCCATCTGAGATTTATGGAAGGCATTTGAGTATTTGGTTTCTTCACCTGCCTGAAAGGAAGATGCAAGGTTTTCTGTCTACATACATTGGTCCAGCCTATTATGCACAGAGATGGGATAACTGCATTACAGACCTTCTGACAGCCAGGGGGCAGGCAGAGCAAACAGCAATTTTCCAATACAGAGCTCAGTAACTGTGCCTTAGGGGAAGTGGCAGATCAGAAGGTCAACTCCCCATCTTCTAATCATCTCTCAACTCCAGAGCAGCTCTGAAACAGAACTGGCTAGAAAGAAGGCTTTTCTGGTGTGGGACCGTGGCTCGATGTCTAAAACTGCTGCCTCTTCTCTTTGCTAGGAATCAAAGTTGCATTTTAATTTTTCATTAATGCAATACAATTATATTTTTTTTTCCTACAGCTTGTCAGATGGTACTAATCTGTTGATGTCATAAAAAAATTGTTCAGAAGCATAAGGAGTTATCTGGTGAATGAAGAGAGTTTCCTAAGTGGTGAGAGTTGTTTTTTTATGACAGAATGAAATAAAAAAATGTTCATGTTCCCAAATATATATTGATGCCATCACACTGTGGATGTGATTCCCTATTCTAGTTTCCTATAGAGAAAACTCATAATGTAATTTATTTTTAAATTTTATAATTTATTGATTTTAGAGAGAGAAAGGGAGGGGAGGGAGAGAGAGAGGGAAAAAAATTGATTTGTTGTTTCATTTATTTATGCAGTCATTGGTTGATTCTTATATGTGCCCTGACCGGGTGTGGAGCCTACAACCTTGGCTTACCAGGACAATGTTCTAACCAACTGAGCTGCACCACCAAAGCTCATAATGCAATTTAAATTCCACTCTTCTACTTGCATCTCAGGAAGATATTTATCTGTATACCCATTCAATTCTCATGAAAAAGAATATATAACATTGTTTCAATGCATGAAAGAAAATGAAGATAGATATTTACATTTTGAAAGAGGGTACCATGAAAGGCAAGTGCAAAATTATTTCATGTCTCTGTCTTGTTTTCCAACCTCCTGCAATGCCAATATGTTTATTAATGATACATGCTCTACCTAACAGTGACCTTGCCTGGAAATGCCATGACCTCAATCACTGCCTGGGAGCTGCTGCAGTATGTACAGGAAGAAGAGTTAATTTCTATGTAGATTCCGTTTTCTTTTCTCATCTTAAATCCCCCCATATGAAATTGGGTTGATTTTTATTTTTTTACAAAGCCTGTATCTTCCAGTTTCAAATATCAGGGCTCATAATTTCATTTGATCAAGCCATTCCCAACTTCAAAATGTTCCAAGTCATCTGTTATCTAATCTGCTGTGATTTCTTCTAGTGTATACTCTATTTCAGGTATTGCAGTCTTCCTTTCTGATTGGTTCTGTTATATGGTTTCTATGTCCTGTTATAATTGCTATCCCTTTGTTAGAGTTCTCACTAAATTCTCTATGGAAATGCATTTCCATAGAGAAATAGTGTAATCAAACAATATTTATTCCTGTAAACCTACACAGATTATTAATGTTAATGTATGAGAAAGTATAACACTATGTTAAGGTACAGAAGAAGCTAAGTTTACTATTGTTTCAGAGAAAACTTTCTCCAGTTCTAGCTGCAAAATCACACCCTGTCCCATAGCCTCTGTGGCAGCAGAAGCTAGGACCCTTGACTCCCTTTGTCTCTAGGACATTGGTGGTAGCTCTCAGGAGAGAAGGCTCAGCAGGTCTGTGTGGTAGATACATATCTTCCAGGTAATTAGAGAGTTAAGACACTTTAGTGACCAGCAAGCTAGAAGGTGTTTACCTTCTAGCTTGTCAGGACAGCACTGGGGAACTAGTAGGAACACATCAGTTCGCTGTGCCTCTTTTCTTCTTCCTGCCATCCCTTCCTGCTGAGCCTATTTTTGCCCTGTGAAAGTCTCAGAGAGTGGTGGGAGTCTCCTCACGACTAAACCTTAACATTTTCTTAACAGCCCCTCAACCACTAGTTCTATCAGCAGTATTGCTGCCTAGGCAGAGAGCAGAGCAATGCATAGCTAGAATACATTAAAATGTTTTAAAATCAACTCTTTTGACCTGTCTTCCAGTTTTATGCCTGTGTATATACCTTAGCTGCTTGCAGATTATCAACAGCTACTTGCTTGAACAAGCATTTTGATTTCAAAAGGCATACAAAGAATGAAGATTCTAGACACCAAAATGCCATATTGCAGAAATGAATCAAGTGTGGAGAGAGGGAATTGAATTTGGAAATAGATTATAAAATATACCAAAAAATATAGCCCTAATAAATTACTTCTTTCCTAGGGAGTGAACTAGAAGAGAATTTTTATATCCCCTAACCCTAACACTAACATTTTATTTTGGAACAATTTTGGAATTGTGGAAAGTTGCAAACAATACAAAAGTGTTGTATGCCTCTCCATCGGTTTCCCCCATCACCATCACCTAACATTATCATGGGACATTTGTCCAAACTAAGATCTGTCCTTGTTAGGTTATTAGTAAGTCACCTTCAGGGATTTTACCAGGTTTTCCATGCTGTTCCTGGGCACAGAAATGCATTCAGTCCTCACATCTACTCAGTATTCTCTGCTCTGTGACAGTTTAAGTACTGGAGGAAGACCGGTCTGGAAATAGGTTTTTCCATGGTTTAGCAGAAAAGGAGATTTGGGGACACACGTGTAGGAGAATTTGAGCCATAATGGTAAGATTTATTAGAGTTCCCTTGCAAAGGCTGGGGCACTCAGCTAGTACATGGTGTTCACTGCCCCCAGGTGCACCAGGCCTAATGCCTCATCCATGACCAGGTGGTTTAGTTTCATCTCATTGTGGAAGAAGTCCAGCCTTTGGGATCGCAAGCCTGCACTTAGACCCATCAGGCCTGGGAGGGTCAACAGGGCCCTGAGCAGCATTACCCCAGATGACCTTGGGCAAATTACTTAACTTCTCCAGTCCCTAATTCCTTATCTACACATCTGCCACCAAGATTTGATGGCACCAGAGCCAACCGATGCCGCTCTTTGGTCCTCATGGCTGCTAAAGAGAGAGTGCAAGAAGCTTTGATGATATTTCCTTGGGCTTAGGAGAGAGCAAGGTTTCTTTCCAACTATTCAATCCCTTTCCTGGATCTTCTGGCATTTTGTGCCCTTATCACAGCTGATCTTTCCCCCAGGTTTTTCTTCTCCCCTTTATGGTTGCCTTTTTTTTTTTTTTTGCTCCTGCTGCACATGCCTCATGGGAAAGGACCACCCCCTGCCCCCTCTTGGCTTCTACTGTGCTTGCCTCAGCACAGGAATTTCCCCCTCACTCTTTTACTGGGAGGAGTGGGTCATTTGTTCCCTGGGGAGAGTGGAAAGCTGGTCTTTCCAGCCTACTCAGGGATTAGCATTGGTTCGGGGAATATGTGGCTGTTTTCTCAAGTGGTAAACTGCCCCTTCCTAGTTAATCCATCTTAATTAGAGGTCTGGACTCCTTCTCTTTCGTTAACGTCCAACTAGTTGCCTATTAAAACAGTTTCTCAGTCTTTTCTTTTGTGACCTTTACAGTCTTGGGAGGACTGACCAAGGATACAGGCAATCTGCTTTGTCTGGTACTTCCCTCAGGATGAGACTGGGATTACGGATTTGGAACAAAAATAACAGACGTGAAGTTCCCTTCTTAATATTTTCACCAGGTGGTACGAAACATCATGCGACATTCCTGGTGATGGAAACATTTAGCACGTGGCTGAGCAAGTAGTTGCCAGGTCCCTTCCCTGCAAAGTTACTATTTTTCCTTTTCCTACTGTTTAGAAACAAGTTACTACAAGGAGCCTGTCCCCAAGGATGGGGTAGGGGGAAATTAAGCTCCACCTCCTACAGGGGGCAGTATTATCATTTAGAATTTATCTATAAGGAAAAGTCTCTTCTCTCCCATTTATTTGCTTATTTCAACATTTATATATCAGCATGGATTCACATAAATGTATTTCATACTTTGGGTTATGAGTAAACTTAGGTGAAGGGTCTTAACACACACCTTCTGGATGTAGCAAACTCAGTCCTGGGCCAGACACCGTGAAGTGGGAGTCGGAACCTGAGCATTTCCACGGCTGCTCCCAGAGTGAGGCACTGGTGACTCATCGATTAGTGACAACTTAGTCACAGCCTTTCCCTCAGACACCTTTACCACCGGCCCACACAGCCATTGCTTTTATTACATGGTGGCTGGCTGGCTGGCCCCACACGAGTCAGCTAATGAACAAGCTCTATTACTCACGGAGACACACTCAGCTCTCATCTCCACTTCATGAGGGACCCTGGCACAAGCCTAATAAAACATGCAGCCCTTTGCTTTCCTTCTTTTTATGGAGAAATGAAGCACTGTATCCTCAGCCTTTATTCCATGGATAGTGAGGAATTTGACAAATGTACTTCCTCAAGTCCAGAAACAAAGTAATTTCGTTTTCCAAAAACACTAGTTTGTCAAATAATGGGAAAATGTTTAACTATGTATCAAACACATTTCAAGTGAGTTTCATGTTTTTTACAATTGAAAGGGCATAGATTTGTTGTATTTCAGGTTTTTTCCTATCTAAACAGTTTTCCTTTTATAACTTTAGTATGCCACCACATACTAAAAAATGCTATTGAGTGCCAACAATATGAGGCATTTATTAAACCCTCAGAGCTTGTGCTGTAAATGTCTCTTTTGTGATTCAGAACATACTGTTCTACAGAGAGAGAACCTAAGATTGAGAAGGAATCGTGTTTTGGTAATAGAATTAAGACTAAGCCAAAAGCTTTTATTTTTTCATTTAGAAATTTATCCTGAGACCGTCCAAGGACCTTATATGTACAAGCACTTGAAACAAGAAATTTTCCTTTTTACAAATTTATATAAATGGGGATCTTAACACCCTATGTGCTCTTATTTGAATTACTCTTTTTTCCTCAACACAATATTTTAAAATTCATCCACATGGATGCTGATGGCTTCATCTGGTTCATTTTCATGTACAATTTTAATACCGATTTAACTTTTTACCTGCATTCTTGCTTATGTGCTCTACTGGATGAGTGCCAGAGTTTCTACACGGAGCACAACTGGAGTATAGTTGCTGGTTATTGGACGTTTTCATGTGCCAACTTAAGAAGTGATACCAAAAGTTTTCCCAAAATGATTGTATCAATTTACACTCCAATAGCAGGACTTTAACGTTCCTGTTACCTGAGAACCTGGCCAAACTTCTGTTATTTTAAATTTATGCCACTGTGGCTGATGTAAAAGACTAAGTCAGTGCCTTTTTAATTTGGCTACTAATAGAACAGCATTTTTGCATTTCCTCTACTGTGAAATGTTATTTATGTGCTTTCCTCAATGATCAATCAGGTTATTTAGTATTTTCTTATTAATTTTTAGGAGTTCATACATTCTGGATATTGATCTTTTGAGAATTATAAACCTTAAAAATACCTTTTTCAGTTTGTGCATTCTTATCATAGTGTCCTTTAATAAACAGAAGACCTTAATTTGGATATACTTGAGTTTACCAATATTTTCCCTATGCTGTTGTAAAAAATGAGTAAGTAGAAACCTCCTTTAAAGTGAAGCCAGGAGGCCAGAAGGGGGAGCTCTCACGCCCTGCACCAAACACAGAGCCCAACAGGAGGAAGTGTTTATAAAGGCCCTTCCCAGCTTCCTTTCCCTCGTCAATAAAAAAGCTCTGTCTGTTTTGTTTTAGTGGGATGCCAAGGGTTCACCATGGTTACACGCACCAGATTGCAGTTCTGTGTCGCCCCTGAGTAATCTCTACCTTGCTGGAGATTATCTGGTTTTGCTACTGGGCAATAATATGCATTGCTTTCTTTAAAGACAAAATAATAACAAACAAAAAAAATACCCTCTGTCTAAAACTTAGGTCATAAAGAGATTCTCTTAAATTTTTCTCTTAATAGATAATCAGCTGCCTCAGTATCATTTATTGACTACTATGTCCTTTTATTACTGAACTCTGGCAGCAGCTCTGTAGATATCCATAGACGTGAACATCTGCATCTGATCATTCTATTCTCGTCTGATGACCTGTTTACATAGCTTTGCACCAGCATCACACTGTCTTGATTACCAGTGACTGATTTCTAGAAGGCCAAGTCCTCTCTCTGTCCCAGCTACCATCTTATACTTCCTACTAATGAATATTTTGGCTCCTCAGTGTCCCTGCTTTTCCAGATAAATAGAATCAGTTTATCAAGTTCCATGCACAAACCTACTGGGATTTCAATTTATGAGTTTGGGGAGAACTAACATCCTTACAATATTGAGTCTTCCTATTAATGAATATAAAATGTTTTCAAATGTCTTTCAAGAAAGTTATATACATTTTTTTCTATAAAGGACTTGAATATCTTTTGCTGGATTTATTCCAAGACCCCAAATCTTCTGATGCTTTTATAAATATATTTTTCAACATCACATTTCTTAGTGTTTTTGGATTATCATCATTGAAAATTCCTGTGCTTCATGTTTAGAGTTGTTGTCCCCAGTGAGAAATTTTGTGTTCCACCAGCACCTGGGGATGCTACCAAACTGGGGCCGCTTTAAACTATAATACATTTGCAGTTTGGAGACTTTGGGGCTATGTGGGTAGTTGGGATTCCGGCCACAGGCTGTGCACGTGTTGCCTGGAACTAAAAGTTCAGCAAGACTTCTCTGCCTCTCCCAGAGTCCCAGGGCAGGATGTGGCCCATCAGGCCAGACCTCTCTCCATGCTCAGGTCTCTGGCTCGTCTGGGTGCCGACTCCCAGTTGCTTCTTTCACAGGCCAGGTCTAGGCACCAAAAGCAGGCGGTGCCCGTGGGCAAGCACAGCTGCTACCCTGCAAAGCTGTGTGCAGTCCGCCTTCAGGTTCACATCGTTTGTTTGTCTTCCTTGATCTGCAGCCCAACAAAGCTTGGAAAAGACACTTTTTGTTTTTAAATTAAATGAAGTGCTTTAGGTATTTTTTCTTAAAAGGCATTTTCTGTTCATCTAGTTTACCATATTGCCAGAAATAGAAGTCAAGTTATTCCCCTCTTGCTTTTCTTTAGGGAAAAAAAAGACTATTTTGCTTAATTTTATTAATGAACTCATGTGGATTCCACATTCTCTAACTACTCACACTATAGTTTAGTTATCATCCTAAAGATTGTATGTGAAAGTCATCAGCCTGTACTTTCTATTTCTATGCTTTACTTTTCTTTTTAGAATTGTAGACATTTGCTTTCCTCCAGTCTTGGTATCTTTCCCAGGTTTCATGCTTTTCAATTACCAGGGGTAACTCTGATGTCACACCTGCCATCTCTTGCAATACCCTTGACATAGTTTATTTGAGCCTGGAAACTGGAAATCCAAATAATGCTCTTATTATCTTCTCATATAATTTTAATACCTTATTTTTAGGACTATAAGACACACTGGATCATAAGACCCACCTAGGTTTTAGAGAAGGAAAATAGGAAAAGTTTTTCGAAGCAAAAAATGTGGTAAAATATTTAATAACATGTGACCCCACTCCACCACCGACCCCCACACACAGCGAGCCAGGTAAGCTACATTTGGACTATGAGATGCACCCCCATTTTCCTCCCAAATTTGGGGGAGGAAGTGCATCTTATAGTCTGAAAAAATATGGTATTTCCCCCAATGTCCATTTTGAAGCTTGGCTTTAGAATTCAAGGCAAGCTCGAAATTTGAGCAGAAGTTCAGATCCAGAAAAAGTGTGTATGCCCATCCTCAAGTTCTAGGGCTTCTCAGATGAATCAATCTTAGGGGCTCTTTAATGAAGAAGCTCTAAAAGAAAGTGTGTGCATACATGCACAGAGCCTAGAAATCTACATTTTAATAGATCCTCATGTGCTTCTTATGTGCATTAAAGTGTGAGGACTGTTCTAAAAAGTTTAATGTAATAGAATTCCAGGCAGTAGTAAAATCAGGAAAAATTTTGCCTGCATCTCTAAAAGTACACCATCTCAGTAGACAGCTCTGCCTCTTCCATGTTTTGTCCTGTAGGGCACTGACAATCCAAGGAGGAGGAAAAACCCAGCATCAGCTTTGAGCTGGGGACCCACATGAACTAATGCATTTTAACTTCACAGCACGTAGAAAGCAGTTTCTCCTCTCAATGTGTAAACAGGCCATGGGTGAGGTAAAGAACTTTACCCACATCACAGTAGTAAAACAGCTTCATTCTTCTCTGTACCACACTTCCTTCTCTAACTGTTGGTAACACTGTGAGATTGCACACAAACTAGAAGCATTTTTAAATCCTCCCCTGAGGATATGTTTATTGATTTTAGAGCGAGAAGAAGTGGCGATGGGAGGGGAGAGAGAGACAGAAATATCAAACATCAATGTCAGAGAGAAACAGTGATTGGTTTCCTTCTGTAGGAACCCCAAATGGGGATTGAAACTGCAAACCAGGTATGCGCTTCCACAGGAAATTGAACCTGCAGTGTTTTGGTGTACAGGATGATGCTCCAACTGGCTGAGTCACCCAGTAGAGTAATAAGCTTCTTCTTTTTTTTTTTTTACTGCTAATTAAATTACATTTTTAAAAAAATCTGAGATGTTTAAATTTCTTCTGATACTAGCAAAATATCTACTAGGTAGTGGAGATTTATGCACCTAAAATACTTATTTTCAAATCCTTCTATTATTTCCCCCCTTGGGCAGAACTATTGAAGTAATGACCAGAAGATTGGTAAAAAGTGGACATTTCAGATGAGGTTAAAAGGAAAAGTGACATCGTCACCCTGGCAAAAGAGACATGCCTTGGAACCCGAACCTTCTCCTGCACGCTCACTGTTTCACCCTGAGCTGAAGTGGGCTTTGCCACCAAGCTGAAGTCTAAGCAACTACAGCTAAATTCTTCATCACCCACTCAGAGTTCTAAGCTGTTTTTTTAGATGCTTTATAATGCCCGTTTTAGAAAAGTGAAACATCTTACAGCTATTTATTGTTACTCCATTCAATTCACATTTAAGCTTTTTTTTATCTGACACTATGTCAAGGGGCCTACTATATTAAATAAAAGTTAATTATGTTATATAAGCCACCATACACATGGGACACAGAACAGAACCAACTTAGGGAGGGGAAGTATTTTCACCTAAAGGCATAATGGAATCACTCATATTTCTTGTAAGTAGCTTCCTCATCTTTTACTGCAGTGCTTCACATTCTTTTTCTGAAGCACTATAAATTTCTTTCCACCAATATTTTCCTTTCTTTCTAATTTAATAGGAAACAAAAAAATTTAAGCCACCATTAACTTAAGTTAATGTTATTTTAAAAACTCATTTTGTATCATTAAAACTTGCTGCAACATTAAATCAGCAGGTTTGGCAATCCCCTTCTTCGTGAGACCAGTGGTGTCCTTTAGTTTCATCTCTAGGATAACGATGAAGACTGATAAATAGCTGGTGGAGATTTGTCTTCCATTAAGTAACTTGCTTCCTTTGCCTTTTTATATTGGTCTTACCATAATATGTTTGATTTAAATTAAATAGATCAAGATTCATTCTATTTGTGCTTTAACTTTATTAAAGCATTAATATTATACATAGCTCTTTCTTATGTTCTTTTGAAAAATTAGCAACTGGGCATAATTGCATTGTCCTGGTCAGTCCCTTAATGAACTTACTTTAAGCCTTCACTACTGAGATGTTCTCTTTCTTCTATTCTTACTGAAAGCTTAGCAAATAAATAGAATCCCTTCAGTGTTGCCACTCTAGGCAGTAAACCTATCTCCTGTGTTTTTGTTGAAAACTTTTGTTAACTTTAACTACTTGGTTTTAAAGAATGTAACTTGACTCCCATCACATCAGAATCTTAGGCCAGAGTGGAGTAAAAGAGAGACTTGAAATTATAAGTGAATAGTTCATGATTTAACAGGAAACCTGTGCTCAGTCTCCAACTCTTAGCAAATATGTCTTCTGCAATATCCCTTCAGCTCTGTAAATTTCCCCAATTATTCCACATATTTAACCTCTTCTGGCACCTCTGTTAGGTGAAGCCATTTCTGAGCTACCATGTAGGTGCCTGGGAAAACAGACCACGAGGAAACTCCCACACAGCTCCTTCTACTTGTGTAACTGGTCTTCTTCCTAGGTACATAACTCATCTGTATTGTATATTACTCACGTCTATGACAGTTGGAACAGATTGTTCAGCATTAGTGAAAACAAAATGAGGTGTTTGTGATGAGTAGACTTTGACTTGTCAAATCATTTATAATGCTTTAAAAAAAACTAAATGCTGAAGTGAAGAATCAATACGACATTCTAGAATACAATTACACATTTTTTTTTGCTCTAGTTTAGTAGATCATACTGTTCAATTACATAATGATTTGTTGGCTCCCCTCTTCCCACCCTCTCTGTTCCTCTGCCACTCAGGAAAGTACCACCAGTCCTCACCTATGCAAACTCTGAGATGCATCTCATGTCTGGACAGCAGTAACAGCATGTTTCTTAAACCTCTAAATCTCTTTTAGTTGGCTTTGCTATTATTTCTTCTCTTACTTGGTGGCTCAATTCCTGCAATTAGATCCATGGCCTGTGACTCAACAACACTCTGCACCTACCTGTAGCAAATGTGTATCTCCTCAGTTCCCTCAATGACCTTATGATTCGACCTGGACTTTCCTCCCCCCCATCCCCTGACCCACTTCCCCACATCAATAAGTCTGCCTTGGCTCATCTCAGTTTCCTCACCTTTTTTACTCCTGATCTGTCTGCATGGCTGAATAGGTCAAATTATGATGGTTATTTGCCTATGTGCCCACCCAGGACTGAACTCTCAATGTGATAAAGTTATATAATAAAACAGATATTACATATTATCATTAAGTACAAGTGCACATACAAGGTCTGTCTGGAAAAAGTCCAGCCATTGTTAATATATAAGAAGAGTGTATGTGACATTGATGTAACCTGACAGTGAAGGAAAGTGGACTGGAATGTGCATGTGTGAACAATGGTGACTTCACTGTACTAGTCAGTAGGGGCTGTAGTTACTAAAACAACAAATCACCCAGGTGACTCAGACTCCCTACAACCCAGATTTGGCACCCTGTGACTTCTGGCTTTTTCCAAAACTAAAATCACCCTTAAAAGGAAAGAGATTTCAGACCATCAGTGAGATTCAGGAAAATATGATGGGGCAGCTGATGGCAATTCGGAAAACTATGTGAGGTCCTAAGGTGCCTATTTTGAAGGGGACTGAGGCATCATTATCCTGTGTACAATGTTTCTTGTATCTTATATCTTCTTCAATAAATGTCTCTGTTTTTTATATTACATGCTTAGATACTTTCTAGACAGATCTTGTACACTCAAATGTGAAGAGTATGTTCAATAATATAATGAATTTTAGTTAATGTTAAAAAAATCAGTGTGCTTCAAACCCATGGATTGGTCTGCTCAATTTGGGATTTAATTTCTATTGAAACATAACTTAAATTCTGAAGAGAATATTTGACTCTAAGCCAGTTACAATGTAGTTTCCCTTAAATTGTTTAGTTAGAACCTTTTAATTGAGGACATGTTCAACTAATGAAGGAGGAATATTATTAAAACATCTTGGATTAATTCAAGGTGGGCATGTGTGATGGCCATGGAGATAAAGCATTCAGATCACTCTCCAAAAAATACTTGCTGAAGTTACACTGCTGGCTGTCCCATCTTCAGATCCACTATGGTGTTGCACAAGTCAAAGGCAGTGCACCCTCTGCCACTGTCAGCAAATGCCTGAATAAAGTGAGACACTATAGATACATCTGTGCCTTCTGACACGGGGCTCCTTTTACCAGCATTCTTTGCCCAGGAACTGCCCATCAACCTGGCTGACACCTTTTCAGGGAAACCTTGCATCTAATGTTTCTCCAACCCATTTTACTGTCTTCTGCTTCTCCTTTTGTGGGTGTCAGGCCCACACAACTCTCCCTATGCACTCCTTTGCTCTCCCCCCTTAACAAATATTCCCCTAATGAATGTCATGTATGTCTAATTAATTCTGCTTTAGTGTCTGTTTCACAGAGGAGCTGAGCTGATCCATCACATCTAGTCTTCAGCCATGAAAGCACTTTTATACCAGTGTTAGCAAAGCAAGAAACAAAACATTAATCTCTTTTTTCCATGCTAAACTATAAAAGAATGTTATCACTTCAATGAAGATCATTTAAAAACAAGCAAAAAGCCAAATTCATCATAAGGCCAGCTTTGCTTTGATAAGCATACTTATGTGTAAATAGAAAATGACTTATTTCAAAGTGTTGAAATGTCTTTAAAAGGGAAATTATTTCCTCTAGTTTGTAGATAAAGTTATTGTCAAGGTATCATCTAAATCTCTAAAAGGAGCTAAATTTTACTTTCATCTTTATGAACTCCTGCATTTGGTGAGAAAGAAAAAAGTTGGGGTTATACAGTATGATATTAATTCTGAATTATCTTAGTTTTGGTAGCTGTCTGAAGCAGTGTTATCTCCCACTCAAGGCTTTCACTAGTGCTGAAAGAGTAATCAGTGTACAGAGGAAATTCAGGATAGCATTCTACTCATAAATCACAACAATTGATTCAGAAAGGACAGCACTGAGAGAGGCCAGAGGGTTAGTAAGCACTGCCATTTTCGATTAATGTGACTGTCAAAAAGGGGAGAAGGGGATACTCAACTTGATTTTGTCCAGAAAATTGCTTTGAAAAATAAACCTGCAGAGGAAGAAAAATGCCCCCATGCAATCATTTTTAGAAAAGAAATTTCTATCAGGGCAACTGTAAAAAGGGCTAAATTTCTTGGTTAAAACCAAATAATGCAATTAATTTGTTGTCTACTAAACATGCAAATGTTCTAGAAAAAGAGTACATTGTTTGGAAGGAAAATATAATTCCTGCATTAAAAGTGCTCTCAATTTCTTTTTGAAAAGAAAGTACCCAGTTGACCCAGTTAAGATTACAAAATTGATGCCTCATCTTGAATTTGGTGAATATTATGAGAAATTACTTGAGTAGAAATATGCTTAAGATATATCAAATCACTGTTGTGATTTTCTTCATAGCAAATACTTCCCAGAAGGGTTCATGGGAAGACAGGTTATGGAAATTAGATTCAAAATCTCAACACTGGACTGAAGCACTGCTGGAGTATTTATTGATTTTGTGTATATTCTGGACTAAACAAAATTCAAGAAAGACAGATAGGTGGAGAGGATTCTGACTCTTGGCAAATCTATCATATGAGAGGGAATAAAGATAATTTTTTTGAGACTTAAGGTGCTTGATTCTGCAAAATGACTTAAGATAATGCTTGAACATTATCCTGAGCAAATGAAGTGATATCCAAGTAAGCTTCCAACCAAGAAGTCAGAAAAATGATGAATGTCAAGCTTACAAAAAGGTGAGTTGGGTGTCATGGGGACATCAGCTAGGAAGGCTGGTGCTACTGCAGTAGCTCAAGTATGCAGTCTTTGGACCTAAATCAGAGTGCAGGAAGCCAGAATGGGAAGGGAGAGGGAAAGTAGAGCATTGCAAGTGTGCTTAACTGTTTGAACTCTAAAAGTCATGTCTAAGGGATGGGAGAAAATTTACTTTATTTCTCCATCTAACTCCCCTTCCTTTTCCACTTGGATTCCCATGTTGATACCCATTAAAATGATGACAGAAACAACAACAGCTGACACTTATATGGTGTTAGTTTATTTTAATATACATTCAAAATCATTCTTCAGAAATTATGATATTCCTCAATTTTTAAGGATAAGAAAATGAGACTCACAGAAATTTAGGGATTCATCCCCCAAATTTTAATCAGTCAGTATGTGAGTTAGGACTTCTTGTTCTGTTTATTTTTTTGGATTTATTGAGATGACACTGGCTAACAAAATTATACAGGTTTCAGGTGCACAATTCTACAACACATCATCTGTACAATACATTTATTAACCACCCCAAGTTAAGTCCCAGTCCATCAATGTTTACTCCTTCCATATCCTCTTCCACCTCACCCACCTCCTTTCCGCTTGACAATCACAACACTATTGTCCATGTCCATGAGTCCTTTCTCTCTCTCTCTCTCTATTTTTACTCAATCCCTCCATCCCCTATACATTCTCACCACCTGATAGCTGTCATCCTCTCTCTATGAGTCCATCTCTATTTTGCCTGTTAGTTCATTTTGTGTATTAGATTCCACATATGAGTGAAATCACATGGTACTTGTCCTTCTCTGGCTGGTTTATTTCACTATACTTCCATGAAGGGTGAACTTTCTTTTTATGGCTAAATAGTATTCCATTGTGTAAAGGTTCCACTGCTTTTTATCCATTCATTGATGGACACTTGGGCTGCTTCCAAATCTTGGCTATTGTAAATAATGCTGCAAAAAATGTAGGGGTGCTTATATGCTTTCAAGTTAGCATTTCAGGTCTCTTCGGATAAATTCACAGAAGTGGAATTGCTGGGTCATAAGGCAGTTCCATTTTTAATTTTTAAAAAGATTTTATTTATTTATTTTTAGAGAGAGGGGAAGGTGGGGAGAAAGAGGGGGGAAATGTGTGGTTGCCTCTCATATGCCCCCAACTGGGGACCTGGCCTGCAACCCAGGCATGTGCCCTGACTGGGAATCAAACTGGAGACCCTTTGATTTGCAGGCCAGTATTCAATTCACTGAGTCACACCAATCAGGGCCATTTTTAATTTTATGAGGTAACTCCATACTGCTTTTCAAAGTGACTGCACCAATCTGTTTTCCCCTAACAGTGCATGAGTATTCCCTTTTCTCTATATACTCACCAATACTTGTTTGTTAATTTGATGACAGCCGTCTGATAGATGTGAGATGATAGCTCATTGTAGTTTTAGTTTACATTTCTCTGATGATGAGTAATGTTGCACACCTTTTCATATGTCTATTGCCCATCTCTATGTCCTCTTTGGTTAAGTGTCTTTTGTGCATGTTTTAATTGGGTTATTTGTGTTTTTTTTTGGTTTTGAGTTTTATAACTTCTTTATAGATTTTGGTTATTAACCCCTTATCAGCTCTATCACTAGAGAATATGCTCTCCCTTTCAGTGGGTTGTCTTTTCATGTTGTTTATACTTTCCTGTGCTGTGCAAAAAAACATTTAGTTTGAAGTAGTCCAATTTGTTTATTTTTCTTTTGTTTTCCTTGCCCAAGAAAATACATCTGAAGAAGTATTGCCGTGAGAAATGTCCAAGATTTTACTGCCTATGTTTTCTTCTAAGATATTTATGGTTTCAAGTCTAACATTTGTCTTTAATTCATTTTGAATTTATTCTTATTTATGGATAAGAAGGTGGTCTAGATTCATTTTTGCACATATCTGTCCAATATCCTCAACATCATTTACTGAATTATTTGAAAATATTAATTGAATACAAAGGCATGGGTTTATTTCTGAATGTTCTATTCTGTCCCATTGATCTGTATGTCTGTTTTTATGCCAGTACCATGACATTTTGATTACTATGGTACTATAGTTTGTACATCAGGTAGTATGATTCCTCCAACTTTGTTCTTCTTTCCTAAGAACTCATTTGACATTTGGGATATTTTGTGATCCCTTATAAATTTTTGGAATATTTGTTTTAGTTCTGTGAAATATGTCATTGGTATCTTCATAGGAATTGCTTTGAATCTATAGATTGTTTGGGGTAATAAGGACATTTCAATGATGTTCATCTTCTTATCCATGAATACAGTATATGATTTCACTAATTTTATGTTCTTCAGTGTCCTACAATTTTCCAAGTACAGGATTTTACTTTTTTAGTTAAATTTATTCCTACATATTTTTTGAAGCAGTTGTGAATGGGATTGTTTACTTAGTTTCTCTTTTTAATAGCTTATTATTGGTGTATAAAAATAGCACTGATTTGTGCCTATTTATTTTTTATCCTGCTTCTTTACTGAATTCATTTATCAGTTCTACCAGGGTTTTTTTGTGTGTGGAATCAATCATATTGTCTGTAAATAATGACAGTTTTACTTGTTTTTTTCCAAGTTGGATGTCTTTTATATGTTTCTCTTGTCTGATTGCCATAGCTAGGACTTCTAGTACTATGTTAAATAAGAGTGGAAAAAGCTGACATCCCTGTCTTGTTCCTGATCTTAAGGGAAATGCTTGTAGTTTTTGTCCATTAAGTATGATGCTGGCTGTGGGTTTTGTTATATGTGGCTTTTACTGTGTTATGTTCCTTCTATTCCCACTTTGCTGAGAGTTTTTATTATAGATGAGTGCTGGATTTTATCAAGTACTTTTTCTGCATCTATTGATACGATCATGTGGTTTTTACCCTTCATTTTGTTTACATGGCCTATCAAATGTATTGATTTTTTTGATATTGTATCAACCTTGCATCCCTGAAATGAGTCCTTCTTGATCAAGGTGTATTATCTTTTTAATGTATTGCTTGATCAGATTTGCTAATATCTGATAAAGGATTTTAGCATCTATGTTCATCAGGGATATTGGCCTATAATATTCTTTCAAGTGTCTTTATCTAATTTTGGAATTAGGATAATGCTAGCCTCATAAAATAAGCTTGGGTGTCTTCTTCACTGTTGAGTATTTTACAATAGCTTGAGAAAGATAGGTATTAGTTCTTCTTTAAATGTTTGGTAAGATTTGCCTATGAAACTATCCAGTCCAGAACATTTGTTCATTTGGAGATTTTGGATTTCTGTCTCAATTTCACTACTCATAATCTGTCTATTCAGAGTCTCTGATTCTTCCTGATTCTGTTTTTGAATATTGTATGTTCCTAGGAATTTATCCAATTCATCCAGATTGTCCAATTTATTGGCATAGAGTTGTCTGTAATATTTTCTTATAATTTTTTATATTTCTTTGGTGTCAGGTGTTGCTTTTTTTTACATTTCTGGTTTCATTTATCTGGGCCGTCTCTCTTTTTTTATGAGTCTGGTTAAAGTTTTGTGAATCTTTTCTTACAACTAGAGTTTCATTGATCTTTTGTATTTTTAAACTCTATTTTGTTTGTTTTTGCTCTGATTGTTATTATTTCTTTCTTTCTACTTGCTCTGGCCTTTGTTTGTTGTTTTTATGGTTCTT
Source organism: Phyllostomus hastatus (assembly GCF_019186645.2). Classification (NCBI taxonomy): domain Eukaryota; kingdom Metazoa; phylum Chordata; class Mammalia; order Chiroptera; family Phyllostomidae; genus Phyllostomus; species Phyllostomus hastatus. The sequence goes on along the minus strand of NW_025334017.1, from coordinate 3,496,603 downwards.
TTATGTGTAGGGTTAGATTATTTGAAATTTTTCTTGCCTCTTGAGATAGGCCTGTAGTGCTATGAACTTCCCTCTTAGAACTGCTTTTGCTGTGTCCCACTGTTTCAAGTTAATGTGTTCTCATTTTCATTTGCTTCAAGGTATCTTGATTTCTTTCTTGATATAATTATTAACCCATTTATTGTTTAATAAATGTTATGTAGCCTCCATGTCTTTGTGCATTTCTCAGGGTTTTTTTTAATTGACTTCTAGTTTCATACCATTATGGTCAGAAAGGATGCTTAATTTCAGTCTTCTTAAATTTATTGAGACTTATTTTGTGTCCTAAGGTGTGGTCTATTCTAGAAAATGTTCCATGTTCACTTATAAAAAATGTAAATTCTACTGTTTTGGAGTAAAATGCTCTGAAGATATTGATTAAATCCATCTGATCTAGTGTGTTATTTAAGGCCACTGTTTTCTTGCTGATTTTCTGCATAGAAGATCAATACATTGATGTCAATGGCATGCTAAAATCTCCTACTATGGCTGTATTGCTGTCAACCTCTCCCTTTATGTTCATCCCCATTTGCTTTACAGATTTAGGTGCTCCTATGTTGGGTACATTTATGTATACAAGCATTATATATCCTTCTGTTGGATTGTTCCCTTTATCTTTATGTAGTGTTCTTTGTCTCTTACTATAGTCTTTGTTTCAAAGTCTATTTTGTCAGATATAAGTCTTGCTATGCAGCTTTCTAAACATTTCCACTTGCATGAAATATCTTTTCCCATCCCTTTACTTTTAGTCTGTGTATATATATTTTGTCTCTTATAGACAGCATACACATAGGTTTCGTTTTCTTATCTATTCAGCTACCTTATTTTTTTTTACTGGAATATTTAAGCCATATATTTTTAAAGTGATTATTGATAGGTACATATTTATTGACACTTTATTCTTTTATTTAGTTTCTTAAAATTTATTCTTAGAGAGAAGGGTAGGGAAGGAGAAAAAGAGGGAGATAAACATCAATGTGAGAAAGGAAAATCAATTGGTTGCCATTCACATGTGCCCCAACTGAAGACTGAACCAGCAACCCAGGTGTGTGCCCTGACTAGAAGTTGAACTAGTGACATTTCACGCTGTGACACAATGCCCAACCAATTGAGCCTCACTGGTCAGGGCTATTTTATTCTTTTATATATCTTCCTCTGCTTCTTATTATAATTATTATTACTATACAATTATTATTCTTATATTAAAGTAGGTCCTTCAACATGTTTTGTAATGCAAGTTTTGTGGTAACAAACTCCTGCAGTTTTTCTTTTCTTGGAAACTTTATTTCTCCTCCATTTTTAAATGATAACCTTGCAGGGTTGAGTAGTCTTGGTTGTAGGGCCTTGCTTTTCATCACTTTGAATATTTCATGACAATCTGGCCTGAAATGTTTCTGTTGAGAAATCAGCTGACAGTCTTATGGGAGCTCCCTTATAGGGAACTAACTGCTTTTCTCTGTGGCTTTTAAGATTCTCTCCTTGTCTTTAATCTTTGCCACTTTAATTATGATGTGTCTTGGTGTCGGCCTCTCTAGGTTCATCATGTTTGTGACTCTCTGAGCTTCCTAGACTTGTATGTCTTTTTCCTTCCTAAGGTTAAGGAAATTTTCAGTCTTTTTTTTCTTCAAATATGTTTTTGATCCCTTGCTTTCTCTCTCTTCTCCTTTTGGTACCTCTGTGATGTGGATATTGTTATGCTTTGTGTTGTCCCAAAGGTTCTTTAACTGTCATCATTTTTAATTCCTTTTTTTCCTTTTTGCTGCCTTGAATAGGCATTTTGTTCTACCTTGACCTGCAAATCACTGAATCAATACTCTGCTTCATCCAATATATTGTTTATTCCTTCCAATGTATTTATTCTTCATTTTAGGTAGTGCATTCATTTCTGACTCATCTTTTATTATGGTTTCTTTTTTTTAAGATTTTATTTATTTTTAGAGAGAAGGGAAAGAAAGGAAAAGGAGAGGGAGAGAAACATCAATATGTGGTTGCCTCTTGCTTATCCCCTACTGGGGACCTGGCCTGTAACCCAGGCATATACCCTGACTGGGAATCAAACCAGCAACCCTTTAGTTCTCAGTCCAGCACTCAATCCACTGAGCCACAGCAGCCAGGGCCTTTTTTATGGCTTCTATGGTTTTTAATGTTATTGAACATTCTTATAACCATTACTTTGAACTTTATATCTAATGAATTTCTTGCTTCCCTCTTATTTGTTCTTTTCTGGAGAATTATCTTATTTTTTTCATTTATGGCCTGTTTCTTTTGTCTCCCCATTTTGGTTGCCTTCTTTTTGCTTGTTTCTATGTTTAAGGTAGACCTACTATGACTCCATCTTTTTGTAGGGTGGCCTTATATTGTACATGTTCTGGTGGTGCAGTCTCCTTTATCATCTGAGCTGGGTATTCCAGGAATGTCATTGTGTGGGTTATATGGGCCCTCTTGTTGTAATTGAATCTTAATTGTTATTAGCTCATTTGCATGAGGGAATGATGCTTAGCCTTACTGACTGTGAGGCTCAACTTGAACCACAGCATGTGGGCTGCTGTGCAGGTGTTGGGCACACGAAATGGAATCCTTCTTAATAGTGTTTGGTGCCTTCTAAGATCTTCCTTTGGATATGCTGTTTGTGAAGCTTATTGGCTCCTGCCCTGTTGTTGTCTGAAGCTGGCCACTGGGTATATTGTTCTGGACCTCTTCAGAGATAGTCTAGTGCAGACCATTTTCAGAAACTGCCTGTGATTGGCCCTAGGCAACCTGTTTGGAGCTATCAGTGATTCACAGTTTTTGGCTGCCTCTTCTGGGCCTGAGTGCACACAGGAAGGGCCAAGCTATACACCAATGCTGTCTTTTATCAGCAAAAGTCCCAAACACCCCAAGACTCAGTTCTTCTTAACCTCTGCCTGCAAATGGCTTCTTAAGCTCAGTCACTGAAAGTGTACTCCTTAGTTGGGTATCAGCTCCACCAGCTAAGGTGAGAGTGATTCCAGAGTGTGGGACTATTGCTTTTCTCTAGGCTGGTGCCACAAGGAGGGGAGTGCTCCACCCAAGAAAGATGGTGTCTGCAAAATGGAAGAATGACTCAGCACAAGGATCCTGGCTGCTGACTCTTCAACTCTCTCCTGAGAGCCACAAACACAAGACTTTCTTCATGTAGTTCTAGTCTACTCTGCCTTAGGTCTACTTTCACTCTGCCAGAGTCCAGGGTAAATGGCTGTGAACTAAAATTTGTGTGTTGGCCCTTTAAGAGAGTGTCTGTCTTTAGGTGTGTCTGCTTGCTGAACAGAAACCCTGCTGCTTTTCACAGCCAGGTGTTATATAAACACCTATTCCTGGCTCTGGTGCTCTGGGCTGGGGAGTTAAGCTTGGGGTTCAGACCCCCCATATTTCTCAGGGGGAAGCCCCTGTAGCTGAGATATCCCTTCAGAGCCTCAGTCACTGCCCATGGGAGCAGGACCAAGGCTTTTTGTGTCTCTCCCCTTCCTACCAGTCTCGATGTGGCTTCTTCTATAAATTCTTTATTATAAGACTTCTGTTCATGTTTTCTTCTGTTGATTCTCAAATGGACTCAGATTGATTGCTCTATACTTTAGTTATAATTCCAGTTTGTTCCTGGGAGGAGATGAGTGCAGCTTCCATCTACTCAGCTCCCATCTTGTATCTCTCTTCTCAAGATTCACCCATTTTTAATCTGCTTTTGTTGTTTTATCTTCCCTGGATCTTTAACAGAGTATTCATGATAAATCATTGTAAAAGTTCAAGTATGATTTAACCACATATTGGCAAACATAACAGGCTAATTACAATCATATGCTGCTTACTGGTGGGGAGATGTTCTGAGAAATGTGTCCTTAAGCAATTTTGCCATTGTGTGAACATCATAGAATGCACTTACACAAACATATTTGGTATAGCCAAATATGTCTACACACAAAGACTATGTGGTATATATAGCCTATTATTTCTCAGCTACAAATCTGTACAGCATGTCACTTACCAAACAACATGAGAATAAATCAAGCCTAAGAGAAAATGATGCAAGTAAGAGCAGTAAACATGAAATGTATTAGGCAAACCTTTTTATAAGCAGAAAGAATATATTCTAAAATAACAATAAAGGGTATAGTAAATGCATAAACCAATGACAGTCATTTATTTTCATCAAGTATTAGGTACCATACATAATTGTATGTGCTATAATTTATAAAACTAGCAGTGTAGTAGGTTTGTTTATACCAGCATCATCACAAACATGTGAGTAGTGCATTGTGCTATGAAGTTAGGACAGCTACAACTTCACTAGACTTCACTATAATCTTATTGGACCATCACCATATATGCAGTCATTTGTTAGTCAAAACATTGTTATGTAGTATAGAGAAGAATTACTGTAAGTAACTGTATATGAAGGAACACTATGTGACAAACACAGCACACAACAACTAAATGACAGGAAACTCAACATATAGCAATAGAATATGAAATATATATACACATTAACATCTATTTTCCCAGGAAGAGGTTAAATTTCCCCATGAAAATCAGCATCCATGATGAGTTCTATGTCAAAACAGCTCTGGAAACTTCAAAGTAACAACATCAAGATTCCAAAGGAAGTTTTATGTTTGTGTTATTGTGGGTATAACCATCTTATTCAAAAGAACTTTGCTTTTATCAATTATTGTTTTGCTTTCCTTTGCATGCTAATAACCAGCCTTTACCAATGGAAATAATCACAGCATTCAATCTGCGCCCAAGTGGAAAATTGCGGCACTTGAGGTTATTGTGTCATTGCCGGCAGTCTACAGCCATGCTCACTGGCAAGCTGGACTCACACCCTGGGAGACAAGATGTTTCCACCTCATTATCTTGAACAGCAGGACTTCTAAATTCTGTCTTAGAAATAGGTCAGTGTTGGGGGCATAAAAGGGCACTACAGATGAAACCATCTGGCTGGTGATAAAGAGAAAATAGTTGTGTTATCACTGAAGGCACAGCACTGTGTATCAAAAGTGGGCAGTTAATAACTTTAACACATTAGCATTTATATATGATATCAGTGATGACTTTTAAATTTTATACTTTACATACAGAGAAATTTACTTTATTTATTAAGTAAAGAAAATTTAATTTTCCTTATTAGACAGTGTATGTGTCTGTGAGTTTCGACAAATGCAGAGTAACTCTAACTGAAATTGCCCATAAAGATAGAAAAAAGTTCTCTTGCCTCCAAAAGTTTTTTTGTGCTTTCAGTTTATAGTTAAATATCTCTCAATCTCTAATCTACTAGAAATCACTGATCTATTTTCTATCACTATGTTTTGGTATTTCCCAGAACAGCTTATAAATGGGATAATAAAGTATGTAGCTTTTAAGTCTGGCTGTTTTCATTTAGTAAAAGTCAGTGGTGATATTTTTAAAAAGCAATAAAACAATTCCTAAACTTCTGAGAACTAAGCCTGTCCCTGTTTCATAACTTACACAGGAGCACGAGCTACACAGAGAGGTGGGAATGTACACAGCTCAGACCTCTTCCCCACTTTGTCCTCCCTTGGGACTGGAAAGAGCTTCCAGGCCATCTGGTCCAACTTCTTCATCATAGAGTTCAGGAAGCTGTGGCCCAGAGAGTGAGTGAGATGAAGTGGTTGCAGCCAAATCAGAGTAAGAATTTACATATGCTGATTCCAAATGCAATCATCTTTCGACTTTATTCCTAGCTATACAGCAATGCAAAACTTCTGAAATACAAATCAAATATAAGGCTTTGTATATATAGTATATTTATTCTATAGTCATCCTCTTAAATTTCCATTTCAAATAAAAATAAATCATCAAAAAGAAAAATAAGCCAAACTCTGGTATGATTAGACTCTAATATGTATCGTGTTTACTCCATGGCTTACTCTGTCTGGGTTGCTATAACAATACCATAGACTATTTCTCACAGTCCTGAAAGCTGGGACGTCGAAGATCAAGATGCTGGCAGATTTGGAGTCTAGTGAGAGCTGGCTTCCTGGTTCACAGATGGCTGTGGCCTCACATGGCAGAGGGACAAGAGAGCTTCCTGGAGTTTCTTTTATAGGGACATTATTTCAAAAGACCCGATATCCAAATGTGGGAATTAGGATTTAACAAATATATTTTACAGCAGCAAAAACATTCAGCCTGTGCCAGTTCAATTATGCATTGCTTAAGGAAGGGAACTGGTAGAGAATTTCAGCAATCTTTCCTTAAAATTTTAAGAAAAACAAAGCAGATTGTGATTTAAGCAAAGAGCACAGATACCCAGCCACCATCCCCCCAGTATATTCTTTCTCTTTTTCTCTCAATTTTTATTTAAATTTTAAAAGTTTGACTTTAAAACAGAACATGATGTTAGAGTGCTGTGTGTTTGCATGTAAATGAGCTTATTTATAAGGTAGAACTTTGCATGTAAATGAGCTTATTTATTTGTAGAACTTTTTGGCTCCTTTAACTTAGCCACATGTAGGAGTTAGTAAACTTATGTTTCACTTTTAATTCTTCAGAAGTTCAGTACCTGTGCCAAAGATGTCAATCACGATGCTCTTCAGTGCTCCATTGGACTATGCTCCATTTCAAGTGAAATCATCTTTCCCAGTTCTTGCCAAACAGAAATCCATGTAAAGGCCCTGTCTCCCACCACCCACAATTAAGTTGTTTGCACCAGAAATGTACTTCTGTCCCAGCGTCAGCAGTACATACTGTGGTGAGTAAAGATGACATGCCCTGGTGCAAAATGATAAGTAAAGCAAGTCAGATACTCTCCCTCTCAAAAATTCAAATTAAAAATTTCAAATTGAGGTGAGCACTGATTGTTGGAGCTGAAAGGTCCTGATATAGATGGGCTGGAGAAGTTACAGTATGGAAGCTGGAGTTATGAGGAAGCAGGAACCATGAAAAGCAGATGAAGATAGTGAAAACTGGGGCCTGGATCTGTCACTTGGAGTGAAGCTGAGCTGATGGTGGAGCTATAGACTGGACAGGAGTGACTTGCCTTCCCCAAGGCCCCACTGTTTGGGGCTTTCCTGGTCTTGTGCACATACAGTATTACATTAACCATCCTCCTGCTTCCATTACTGGAGGTAACTGAGTCTCTCTAGTCTTTGAATCAAGAAAGCTTTACATTCTATTTCAATGAAATTGATAGTAAAGACTCCTTCACTAATAAAAGTAGGCAGTAGAGTTTCTTGAGTACAAATGGAAATATTTCATCCTTAGTGAAGTCAAATTTTACATTTATTTGCTGAGTATGTGAGAAAAAGAAATATGGGTTAATGAAATGCCTAAAGAAGAATGTATTCAATAAATAAAGAATTTTCTTTAAACGTCCAAGTATAAGCAGTAATATAGATAGTAACTAGCAGATGGTTTCCAAGTAGAATTAGATAAAACTGTTTCACATAAAAGTCATATTTGTAATGAGAACATTTACAAAAAATTTATAAAATTTTTAAGACTAGTTTTCACACTTTTGATTTTTTCTTGTATTTGTTTTTTCTCCTAGAATGCCTTATTTCATCATGCTCTCTTACCATCCTTCAAGTTTTAAGTTAAATAACAGATTTTCTGTATAACATTTCTTGAGTTTCCTTGTTTTAATTAGTTTCCCATTTCAGAGCATAATTGAATTTCTTTTACAAGATGGATCATATTCTATTTATTTACATGCCTGTATACTGCTTCCTCTAGTCTATAAGATTTTCCAAATCAGAGATTTTTTATCATTTAGTATTGGGCTAAAAGAGAACATACCTTAAAATATACTTAATCACATTTTTGCTCATAGACTTTTCTTCATAGGTTCTTTCTCTTTTTAACCATGACACACATTCACTCAGGAAGGAACAGATTTGTTATAGCAGAAATGCAAAAAGAAAGGGTCAAAATCCATACCCGAGGCAATATATATCAAAAATATTTCAACTCACAAAAGAGTGTCTCTTCTTACAGGAAAAAGGTATATGCTAATCAAAAGAAGCAGGTGCAATACAGATAGAAACAAATTATTATAAAGGATAATAAATACAGTGTAAAATGATTCTAGAGGAGGGAGTTAGGTTGCCTGGATTGGAAGGGGTGATAGATGAAAGAAACAAAGGAAGAGTGAGCAAGAGACTCAGGAACCATGAGGGACTTCATGTAGCAGAGATTGCCCAGCTCTGCCCCAGCAACTTATTCTATAGCCAGCACTTGGGAGTTATGTGTGGACTTTAGGACACCAAAAATTCATCCATATCTGTCTTAGTCTGCTCAGGCTGCTAAAATAAGCTACCATAGACTGGCTAGCTTAAACAACAGACTTTTATTTCTCACAGTTCTGGAGGCTAGCATTCTAAGATCAAGGCTCCTTCAAATTTGATTCCTGGTGAGAGCTCTCTTCCTGGCTTGCAGATGGTTGTCATCTCACTGTGTTCTCACACAGTGAATGTGGGCTGGGATGCAATGGATTAAAGAGAACAAGCTCTCTGGTTTCACTTTTTGTAAAGACACTAATCCTGTTGGACCAAGTCCTGCTAGGGACTGAATTGTGTTCCTAGCAGGAACACAATTTGGACATAGGGACTTACTCTGATTATGTGGTGCCCTATAAGAAGAGAAAGAAACCCCAGAGCTCTCTTTCTGTGTCTTTTCCATGTGAAGATACAGAGAGCAGGGGGCTGTCTATAAGCCAGAAAGAAAGGCTCGCTAGAAACCATATCACCTTGAACATGGACTTCCCAGACTCCAGAACAGTGAGAAATAAATTTCTGTTGTCTAAACCACCCAGCTGTGATATTTTGTTATAGCAGCCTGAACAGACTAATACAGTTCCTCATCCTTATGACCTCATTTAATCTTACTTTCTCCTTATAGGATCCATCTCCAAATGCGGTCACATTGGGAGTTATGGCTTCAACATATAAATTTTAGGGGACACAAACCTTCAGTCCATAACAATATCCATTTAAGTGGGTTCTGCACCCTGCCTGCACTAAACAACTCTGTTAGGAATATGTGTCATAGCTATCTAGAGAGGATGCACTATCTACAGATGCTTGTACCTTGTCCATTGAGTATCCAGCAAGAATGATGCTTGCCTTTGCCTTCAAACTTATCTCAGCCAATCCTAAGCACTCCATGTGGATAGCTCCAGCTTCAATGGCAAAAGACATGACTAATTTTTCTTCATATCCAGGGGGAACCTTTGGGCTTTCTATGCAAGTGATGATGATGTTGTGAAGGGAAATGTCCTTCATCCATTCTTGTGTTATTTAACTGCATTGAACTTATTCTTCTCATTGAGGAAGCTATGAAACTCATTCTATATTTGCTGCTTACAACTCTTATGTTGACATTCTAGAAAAAAATCATAGAGTTGAACTGCCCAAGTTCTATTTTAATATCTTCTAGCTATAAATTCACAAAAGAAGATTCACATTAAACAGATCAATTTTCTTCTTAAGGTCAAAAGAAAATAGTAGATGGAAAATGAATTACACAGAACTACACTTATTAATCAAAGTGAAGGCCAACCACCTGATTACTTCAATGCTATTCTATGACTTACTACTTTGAATCAATGTTTGATTACCAGTGATTATGGATATTACTAATCAGGCAAGAGTAATTCAAATTGAAGATTATTTCAAATATCAATTTAGCAATATGTTTTTATTTATTAGTCATCCATCCATTTTCCTGCATCACCTTTTTTTATGAGGTGTGTACAAGAAGTCACATGGATAAAAATAAGTTGAATGATTGGCTTTAAAAATCAAAACCAGAAAACACTCTAATCAATCACTTGATGTTTGATAATTAATTGTAGGCATATTTCTCTCTAACCTTGGTTGCACCATATGTTGTAAACATGTAAAAGGAATTTTAATGAGACCGTTGAGTATGGCTCAAACTGAATTAGAATTAATGGCATAGTATTGTTCTTCTCTTGAGTCTGTAAAGATCTCTCAATTTATCTTTTTATTGTCCCTAGTGATTAATCTAGGTCATAAATCTTTTTGGCAGGATTTTTTGTGCTTCAGACTTGAATACCTTAGTCTTTACTGAAACTTTGCACCCTAAGGAGTGAAGATGACATTAAGGCCTGAAAGAAGGGCATCTATGGCCACTTCATCAGCTACACATTTACTCATTAACATATGAAGAGAATGTCTATTTTTTCAGTGTGGTTCAAAGTCTTGCCTCTGTCTAAATTCTCAAACATCCCCTTTGGTTTAATGAAGGGAAACACTCTGCTGCTTCTCTCCCCACTCCCCTCACCCACTTTCCATACCACCATGCATATTGACATGAAGGAGTGACTGAAGGCAGGGAGAGGAGTTGGAAGCAACAGGTTAACTGTCATGAGACAGTAGTGCTGAGATGGTGGAGCAGAAGGAACACTGAGACTGAAAACAGAAAGAAAAGGTAACTGAGAAACCTGGGGAGGAAATAGGGTGTAACAACTAAATAAAGAGGAGCAGAGGGAAAGAACCAAAGATAGTTTTAATGTTTTAATGTGACAGACAGGAATTGTGTTCCAAACAGGTTCAAAAAACATTTCCAGTTCCTATGTGCAAAAAAATGTTTGTGTAATTTACAAGTCTGGCAAAATGTTATAGGTGACAAAACAATTCAGACATTGAGAGGGTCACTCTTCTTTTATCAATGAAAGATTTCTAATGAAGTCTATTGACATAAAGTGAACGGTATGTTGCTGCAGAATGGGAGGGAAAGTGATCTCTTGTATTTCTCATCTTTACACCCATTATGTAGTAAGAAAAATGAAGTAAGAATTGTACATGGGAGGTCATAATTTATGCAAAAATAGAGAAAAAACTGAATTAGGTCAATATAGTCCCATTTTCATAACAATTTTATTTTAGTGGAAAAAGGCATTGTATGATATCATTGACATATTGATTGTATAATTAAATACAAACTAAAACTTTTAAATTCCATAAGAAAGATTCTACATAGTTATAACTGACTGTATTTATTGTTGGGAAAAGGTTATGTCAATAAATTGAATGAAATAATAATTCAGTAGGCTCCAAAAATGATAAATAAGATTTTGTGGACACAAATCATTAAATGTGGCAAAGGAAGGCATTATTTGGCTAAAGCTCTAGAATACAAAATCAAACAATTAAATTAGATGATCAATTGTTATTAAATTACTGGCTGTTCCCTGAAGTCTGGCAATGTGACTCTGCACTCTGATCCTTCACCATTAATTAACATGTAAGCAACTTTTATGAAGATGAACAGTCACAGCATGTGTAAACTTAATTTCACCTATGGTTGAAGCATAATGTGCTATTCTCCATGACTGTAAAGGGCATAAAAGCATATTAGAAAAATCCTGTGAAGAGATGGACCCAGTGACACTAAGACAGACACTGGTGCCACTGCCCCATTCTGTACACATAGTGTGAAGTCAGTGCTTGCCAGCTCTGTTCTTGGAATTCATAATTTTTTTCACATCACACTATTTTATTTTCTTCATAAATTTATCCTGCTTATGTTCATGCTTCGTCTTTTCCACTGGAGGGTGAGTCTCATTACGTCAGGAAGTGTTTGTCTGGTTTATTGCTACATCCCCAAAGTCCGGAGCAGCGTCTGGTCATAACAGAAACCAAACACATGTTGTCGAGTGAGGAGATGACGGCAAAGGGGAGCTGAACTAATCAGAGGTAAACCAGAATTACAGGTTAAATGTTTATAGTGAAACTTTTACATAATATGCTTGGTACACTCCTCGGAGTGAGGTTAGAAGCCCAGGTTCTGGACTTCCATGTGATCAACAGTATGGCTCACTTAGTGGGCAGGGGTGAGACCCTGGTGTCCACATGCTGCTCTTACGCTTCCCAGTCTCCCATTTCAAGAGATGCCCCTGCCTCCATAATTACAAGTAAAATATTTAGATACATTTATAGTAAATTTTAAGATGGAGTATGGCCCATTGGACACTACTGATTAGTATTCCATTCATAATTTACTCCACAGATATTTATTTAGTTCCTAATGTGAGTTGGTCCAGTGTTTGGTCTTAAAGGTACAAAGTGCAAACATCCTGGACATGGCCCCTCTCTTCCTTCCAGGTAAAAGAAAAGGAAGATTTTGATAAAGCAAGTTCAGTGATATGTGAACAAAATTAAAGCAGAGCAAATGTGAGGTGAGACAGTTTTGTAAAGTAGGAAAACATAAAACCTTCTTAAGGAAAAAATACTTACACTGAATGACTTAGCTTAGGCAGGGTAGAGGCAGGCAGAAGGAAAATGGTCTTTATAACCCTCTAGTCTTCAATATCTGAGTCAGTCTCTCAGTAGTCTCATTCACATTTGGAGGAAGAAAATCTGATCATTTCATCTTGGGTTAGATGTCCACCTTAGTCCCATGGGCTGTGGCACTGCAGAGGCACAGGGCCAACTGCGCAAACGCACCATGTGGTCACAGCCTCAGCAGGGTCTGTTAGAGGTGGAGACATGTTTTTTAGATGGGGAAGTGAATGAGGAAGCAAAATCTGTCTGGATCCCAAAATGTTCTTTCATGTGCAATGCCAAAGACATTATTGCCTAATGTAAAACTTCACCTCCCAAAAAGGCTGAAGGTCCCCAAGTTTGATTATTCACTAGACACACCAATAGGACTCAGTATGCAGTTCAATTCATGAATAAGATTGACTAGAGGGGAAGAATACAAAAGCCAAATCATCAAACAGAAAGACACACGGGCAAAATTAGGGAAGACCAGGTGCAAGCTTCCAGAGCCTTCTCCCAGTGAAGTCACATGGGCTGTATTTAAATGCACTTCAATTGGAAATGAGATGTGACAAGCGTCTGAAGTGCTGCCAACCAGGGCAGCTCATTAGAGACCCAGGCCCAGGGTGTTTATCAGGGGCTGATCTGATAGGCACCCTTGCCTGGAATATACCCAAGTTCTAGACTCCCAGAAGAAAAGCAGGTATTCAGCACAAAAGCCATGTTGTTTGGTTGTTTGGATAAACAGTTTACGACCATCAAACCTCTCTTTTAGTCATTAAGGAAATGACAATAGGCAAATTCTCAATAGCCAAATTCCTAGACACCAGGCAAGGGCCAGCCTGACCAGCGACTTTGCAAAAGGACAGCCATCAGTACTAGATATTAATTCTTCCTGCACACACACTGCCTCGATGAATATCCACACTCTATCCCCAGTAGAAAAGAAACCAAATTTGTACCCACACTATGGGGGGCAACTTATATATAAGAGATACTAGCTATGAGCAATGCATTTGCATTTTTTGTGAGTACTGGTTCTGCCTTAAATAAGGTTCATTTTTCTTGAGTATTGAGTATGTTAACATAAACCGTAAGCTTAGAGCTATCATTTGTCCAAATGGCTGTGTATTTGCTTGATTCTTAATATTGCCAAATATTTCAACCACCCCTTCTACTGAGAATTCCTACATTTTGTCACACACAGGTCAGATGGCAGAGAGCACTGTCTGTATAGGTTTAGTTCCTTGGTGATGCTCTGCAGTGTCTGGAAGGTGAACAGGCCAGGCCCACTCTTGACAGAAAATCAGCTGACCCTGAGTATTTATCTCAGGATTGTTGCCTTGCTTCAGGATTTCCATCATTTTTGGTCCCTTGTCCTTCTTGTCCCCTCACCTTTATTTGCTTCTACCTCTTTTGTCCCTCAGCCCTCAACTCCGGGGTCTCAGCTTTAGCTCTCTGCTCTGAAAGTTCTCCTGTAATGTTGACTGTGGGGCTGGCTCCATGAACGAGTGGCAGCCATAAGTTCCTAGCAGGTCTTTCACATTCTTCAGCTTGGCAGGTGTAAAATAGAAGCTAGTTGTTATTCTACTAGTGTTGTTTACCTCTCATAGCATAACTTCAAAGTCACTGCTTCCTTATTCCATATAACGAAGACTCCCTTCTCACAAGAAAAGGGAACGAAAAAAAGATGAGTGGGCCACAAAATTCCTTCCTGCCACCTATGTGTCTCCCTGTGTCCAATACACCCACCTCTTATACTCTGCCTTTTGCTCTCTGGGCACAGTCCCTTTGAGGAGTCCATCTTTGCTAGGTTACTGGAAGACAACTAACACTTGGACACAGGGAGGCAGGGTTCCAGCCTTGATTATTACTAACTTTATCTTGACATTTTTCTCTGATATTATAGAAATGACTTAACTTGAGTAACGTTAAAAGGGATTTCATTTGAAATAGTACTGATTAAGTTTGAATTGTATAGAGTCCTTCCTGAAGGCTTTTGGAATTACTTTAATGGGAAACTCTAATGTGACTTTTTTGTATGTCTTTGAAAAAAATGAAATCTCTAACTGCTTATACTGTGTGTGTGTTTTTCTTTTTGGAACTCACCAGGAAGCTGAATGTCACAGTGTCTGGGAAAATTAGCTAGCTACACTTCAGTAATCACTTTAAAAGTTATCTTGTAAAGATTTTTTTCAGCTATAAAGAATAATGTTCCAATGTCTTTAAAATTATGCTTAATCATATACTCTATGATGAATAGTGCTTATCTCTAGGGAAGGAAAAGAAAGGAAAGAGAGGAAAGCATAAGAAGACACCTTTTATTTCACACATTTCCACATTGTTTGACTGTATTACAATTATATATATAGTGTGTTGCTTATATATTGATGTAAAATACCTGAAAAATAATTTGAATAAAGTTAGAATTCAAGATATATATATATATACTTTTAATAAACATATATTATTTCCTACCTACTTAAAAATTATGTTAAATATTTTGTTATTTGTGTACCATGTGTGATTGTATTCAAATTATGAAAATTTCCATTTCTTTTAGTTTTTTTTAAAAAAGGGCAAGACAACCAAGAAGATCATCTCTTAATTTGAGATGTAGTATATAATAACAGTGATATTGATTGCTGCCTTTTATTAATTATTATTGACAGTTTCACTAATTATCTTTAACTGTTATTAAGCTTGTGCAATAAATAGGCGCTATGTTAAGTACTTCATGTGCATTGTTGCAGTTGACTCATGAGGTAGGTTTTGGTATATTTTTTCTGTTCCCAGATGAGTACAGTGAGCTCCAGCTAGTCTATGAGTAGCTTACCCATGGCTATGGAGCTCCTGAGCACCAGAGCCAGGATGTGCCCCCAGATCAGTCTGCAAACAAACCCTGTAGAAAGGTAGCAGTCACATAGTTGGGCATTAAAAATCAGTGACATTCAAACTTGGCCTCTACCACGTAGAAACTGTGTGAATGAGTTACTTCAGTTCTGTGTGTCTTATCGGAGAAATGCAGGCCTTACTTGTAAAGTGAGAGTAGTAACTGATATACTTCATTAGGTGGTTATGAAGATTGAGATGAATTTATGAGGTACTTAGTACATTTCTAGAAATGATATCTACTATTATATCTAATAAACACTGTGCAAAAAACTTTGTTCTATGTATGTATGTATCATCTCCTGTTTATGTAAGGAACTATGTAATTTTTCTTGAATTTCACAAGAATATGGACAGTAGGTAATATTGTCTTCATTTTTATAGATAACCAATTCTCGAGGAATTTATATTACTCCCTCAGAATCATGGAGTTTGAAAGCTGTGACACAAAGATTCCAAATCAGATATTTCTGACCCGATGTCTGAGTTTTGCCCTCTATGTCTTTGAAAAACAGAAGCAAAGTTGTTGGAAATGTGCACTCACCACCTCTGTGACTTCCAGTGAGTCTGAACCTCAGCATCCAGCTGCTTTCCTTCTCCGCAGAATGAGGTGATACCAATGACTCCTCCCCAAGGGGCACCAGATCCTAGACACCATTCATGGAAGTACTTTGTATGGGGCCCACCTGCACTAAATGGCAGAACCACTGATGTCTCTCTCGCATCCAGTGGTGCTCAGAACTGGCCCCTGGCTAAGTTCAGTAAATTTCCTTTGGTCATATGCTAGCTGGTGATAATATTTGTATATATTGGCCCTGAAAGGTAAACTATCAAATACATGTAAAGATATTTTTTACATTGAAAGACAAATACCATATATTTTCACATATATGTAGAAGCAAATCAACAAAATAAACTTATGAACAAAATAGACACAGAGGCATGGACAAGTGGAACAGAATGACAGCTGTCAGAGGGGAGCAGGGTGGGGGACTGGATGAAAGAAGGTAAAGGGATTAGCAAAAGACAGGTATGCCTAACCCATAGACACAGACAACAGTGCAGTGATGGCCAGAAGGAAGAGGAGGCAAAGATGAGGAGGAGGGGGCAAAGGGTGGGGGGGAAGTGAGGACATCTGTAATAGTATAAACATTAAAAATAAAGTTAAAGAAAGAAAAGGCTCATACTAAATATAAGACATTGCTATTATTATTCAGATTCACAAGTGCATTCTTCAGGTGAGGTCATGACTGCGCTGGAGTCTGGGTGCTGTGCAGTGCTGCAACACCCCTGCACCATAGACTGAACCTGCCCAGATGCCAGTGCCCCAACCTCACAGCTCTCTGTGGTCTTGCGTGCGAAGTTCTGCATTAGACATTCTACAAATAGCCTTCCTGTCATGGGTCTTTAGTAAAGTCTTTTATTTCATGTTTCCTACAATAGAACAGTTACGTATGTATTTCTTTACTATTTTGTTAAGAAATTAAGGCAAATTTTCTGTACAATGTGTTTTCCCAAAACCTTTTTGAAAAAAGCAAAACATCTATCCCTGGCCTGGTGTAGCTTGGTTGGTTGGACTGTCATCCTGTAAAATGAAAGGGCAAGGGTTGGTTCCTGGTCAGGGTGAGGGCACATACCTAGGTTGTGGGTTCAATCCCCAGGTGGGGAGCATATAAGAGGCAACTGATCGATGGTTCTCTCTCTCTTTTACTCTCTAAAAACAATTTTAAAAATGTCCTCAGGTGAGGACTAAGGGGGAAGGGTTCTCAGGAACAAGTATAAAGGACACATGAACAAAACCAAAGAGGGGTAGGATCAAGGGTGAGAAGTGGGGATGGCCAGGGTGGGAGGGAGTGGTAGGGGGTAAAATGGAGACAATTGTACTTGAATAACAACAGAAAATAAGTAAAAAGAAATTTAAAAAATTTTTAAAAATCCAATTTTCATATGGAAGAATATTTAGAAGGAAAACCTAAGAGTCACTAGAGCATATATTAGTTTTCTTATTTTATGCAATTTGGAAAGACAGGCAAGAAACCAGTTAGGAGTGGGGAGCAGGTTCCTTTTTGCTAGGAAACCAGGTGGAAGGAGAAGATAGTCATTATCTCAGAGGCCTGGAAATGTGTCTAGAGAGATTCAGAGACAGGCAACAGATGGCAGGCTGCCCCCCAGCACATTTAATATGGTGACGGAAAGCAAGGATGCAGCCTGAATTTTAGAGAGGCATAAGCAGTATGAAATCAAATAGTAAATAATTATCATAGTCCAATTTTTTCCATTTCTTTTTACTCTCTCTCACTTTTTAATTAAAAAGCATTGTGTACAGTTAACAGAGTAAATTTTTGAGTTTATTAAAATAAAAACCTTCAACTCTAGCATTTTTGGTGGGGGCAGGAGGGAGGTTGGGAAAGGGGCTTGTTGTAAGGGACCAGAACATCCAAGAAGTGAGAATATAAAGATGCTTAAAATTTTTTCTTAAATAATTTTTAACTTAAATTATAATGAACAAAGCCTGATAATTTCAGTGATGTTTTTCCATCTGGAAATTTCTATCATTTGCATATAAAACTATATTTTCTTCTTTATAAAATTTATGTTTTCTTCTCCAATGAGTAGGCTGTTAATTTTGCAGTTTAGATTATGTGTTGGATAATTATCAAAATTTCATTACAGTCAGTATTTGAACAATGATTAAAATAAAATTAAAAAAAATTTCATTACAGTCAAACTCTTGTTTTATAACATTTATGCTGTCCAACCCTTTCTCCTTCTCCTTCCTCTTTTCTTACAGGCCAAAAAAAAAAATCCTACAACTACAACTCATGTTATGATCTGTTTTTCCAAGATACAGTAAAAAATTATTGGAAAGTGGAGCATATGTAGTAATTAAATTATGACCTTTCATCTTAGGTAATGATGGGGAGTTTTTGCCACTTTAGTGAGAAATTCAACAATTGTGCTCAGACCAGTAGAATGAAAAGCATTAGCGTTGTGTGACTTTCTATTTGTGTGTGCTCATGTTTCATTTATAATGGTTTTCCAGAATGGAAAGTGGTCTAAGTTTCTGGGCTTTGTGGTTTGCACATTGGCCCTGGCATCTTTCCTTATTTCTTAACCACCAACTCAAAAGGTCCAGTAAGTTCTAACAGAATCATGGGAAGTTGACCAAATACAGAATTTTAGTGATGTAATATAAGATTCTGGATGGTAATCAACTTGGTTTTACAAAGACATAATCCTGTCAGAATAATACAATTTATCTGAAGGATGTGTAGTGAAGATTTATAAAATGAAGAGCAAAGAAATACAACTTATCTTAATTTTCCTCATCATCTGGAGTCTTTCCAAAATTGTACTATCTCCACACTCATTTCTCACAATGTAAAAATGAACTTGAAAATTTGAAGAATATTCATTATGAAAATAATAAAGTAAGTAAAGCATGGGCCAAATAAACTATGAAAATGTGGTAAAGAAATCAGAATTTCTAACACCTTGGAGAAGTGACAAGTGGTGTGTGTGTGTGTATGTGTGTGTGTTAGTCTGGCACCAATGGAGACATCTGGAGTAGTTTTTCTTGCACCTATTGGCTCAGTCCTGACATTGGCACTGAGGGTAATTTTGTTCTGTGTAAGGAGGAATTATAAAAGCCTTGAACTCACTGACTCCTATTCCATGAACTAGGTTATTATTACTTATCTGATTTTTTCCTATGCCAAGAGGTTCCTTCGAAGAATCTGTCAGGGTTCCAAACAGTAAAACAATTACTCTAAGAGCCACCGGTATACCAAAGAGGTTTAACAGCTGAGTGTTATCAGCCAGATTTCTGCTTTAGACAATAACTGTAATCTGTGTGGAGATAAATTTGAGAATATCATAATGGGTAAAGGGAAAGCAAATGAGGGTGCTATATGGTAACTCTTCAGGTGAGAAATTAAGGCAGTGGTGGGAAGGAAGGAGTAAGAGTGGGTTAGAGAACCATTTACATGGTAAATTGGGACAACTCAGTGATGGATTGGACGTGAGTAGTGGCAGCAAATACAATCCTTTTAAAAAAGAGCCTCACCAAAATGAGTGCCCGTGGGCTTTGGACCTAGAGAGAGCACTGCTGTGTTTGGAAATGACTTCAGGGGGCCAGGGGCAGGAGAGTGTGTATGTGGGGAGTGGGAGGAAGTGGGTGTGGAAATGAGGGGAAGAGCAAGAGATTATCTGAGCTGCATAAGAACACAAACAGATGTAACCAGGGAAGTCAAGAAGAAATTATTTACTGGACATAGCCCAAAATATTCAGAGACCAGAACACTTTATACAAATATATGTAACTGAGAAAAAACTGTGTCTCATAAAATGAGTAAGCCTTTGCGTTGATCATGAAGTGGTCTGGGCTCTGAGGCTGCCAAGACCATTGTTGACGAACTGCAGAGACAAACGGCTTCATAAGCAAATGGTCACCTTAATTTTAAATGAAGAAAAGACACAATGGTGTCACCCAGGATGATGTATTGTGTTTGCACTTACATTTAATACAGGTACTTTGTTTTGCAACAGACCAATAAAATGAAATCGGTCTAACATAATTTTAATTGGGTACCTTTTCACTGCCTTATACACGTCTTTCCTGGACTTAAAAATTTCCTTTCATTATAGAAAGAAATAGGAAAAACATGTGTGTTCATGAGAAGAATATCCACATTATGCTTGAAAGCTGTTTAATTTGAGCAAATGTTTCAGATAGTGTTCTTTTTGTTGTGAGAGATTTGTCTGTCTGGAGAGATCGGGTCCTCTAACTGGTGGGAGTACTGTGGAAACACTGGACACGAGCATTTGTCATTTATTTGCAATTATACTCTATCATTAAAGTACTCAAGACCCAATAAAGAACAATGCAACAGACACACCTCTGGATTCCTATGTAAGGAGTTTACAGTCAGTTTTTAGCCAACCAGGTAGTTATTTGGGTCTTTCTCTTTTAGTTTTGCTTCTAACTTTGAGATGAATTATCACATAGTGGTGTACAAAGGGCTTAGGAGTCAGACAGACTGGGTGGGAATGCAGAGCTGCCACTCAGCACTGCATGCTTTAACTTGGCTTCATTTGTAAATGCCTAGGGACAAGCATAGCAGATGGCTAGTGTGAAGAGTAGATGTGAAAACATGGGCAGGCTTTCCCAAAGAGCCTGGCCCATAGTGGGTGTTTAGTAGTCTTAATCCCCCTTCTCCTCCCTTCTCTCCTAGAATAGACCTCAGTCCCATAACTAACACTAAGCGAAGTTGTGAAGGGGCAGCAACTTGTATCTCTCATAGTACCTCTCCTCTCTTTTGGTGATCCCATATGCCTGGGACCAGGAGGCAATTATACTATTGTTGTAGGAGGGCATTACAGGTTACTGAGCATGGCACATGCGATGCCTTCCACACAGACATATCTCAGAAATGTCCTTTTCTTATTCTTCTTGCTGCAGCTCTGCAAAGTATGTGATCCTGTGTTGAAAACAACAAAACTGAGGTGCAGAGAGGGTGACAGTCTCACAGTCACGTGGCTGTACTTGACAGAGCAAGGACTGCACCAGGGTCCTCGCTCTGAGTTTACTTCGCCGCTCTGTCACTGCGCCTGGATGTCTGCTCCTCCCACTGTGGCTTCTGCCCATCCTGCCTCTCCCGGGCATGTCTCCTATTGTTTTTGCCATTAATCAACTACTCACTCACCCATTCCTCAAATGTTTGACCTTTTCCGTCAGCAAGCTCTTCCAGAGGAGAATATTTTTTCATCAATTATGAAATTTTGGAAAATGATATTCTTTTATGGTAGACAGAATAATACCCTTCCCCCAAAATATGCCCATGCCCTAGTCCCCCAAACCTTAGAATGTTACTTTGCGTTGCAAAAGGGACTTTTGCACCTGGGATTAAGGACCTTGAGATGGGGGGATTATTTTGGATTATAAAGGGGCCTGATCTAATCTCATGAGTCCTTAAAATTGGAGAACCTTTCCTGGCTGTCGGCAAAGAAGATGTAACTGCAGGAGGAGGGACAGAAATATGCAAGATGTCTGGCTTTGAAGATGGAGGAGAGGGCATAGCCAAGGAATGTGAATAGCCCCTAGAGCTTGAAATAATAAATTATTAGTTTGTTAGAGCTGCCTTAACAAAGTACCACAGACTGAGGCTTCAATAATAGACATTCATTGTCTCACAGTTTCGGGAGCTCGAAGTCTGAGATAAAGATGTGGACAGGCCCTTGGAGACCTGTTCCTGGCCTCTCTCCTAACATTGTTTAATACCCACATAAGGATATATTTATTAATTTCAGAAAGAAAGGAAGGGAGAGAGAGAGGGGAAAAGAGAAGGGAGAGAAACAGATGTCAGAGAGAAACAGTGATCAGTTGCCTCCTGTTTGCATCCCAAGCGGGGATCCAACTAGCAACCTAGGTATGTGCCCTGACTGGGAATCAAACCCTCAGTCCTTTGATGTATGGGATGACACCCCAACTGAGCCACTTGACCAGGGCCTCTCTCCTAACTTCTGGTAGTTACTTGGCTTGTGGCAGCAAAACTCCAGTCTTCATATGGTGTTCGGCCTGTGTGTGTGTGTGTGTCCGAGTTAACCCTTTTATACGGACACAGTTAAATTGGCTTAGAGCCCATTCAATGACTTCCTCTTAACTTGATCATAATTTGCAAAGATTCTATTTCCAAATAAAGTCACATCCTAGGTAGTGGTAGTTAGGGCTTCAATATGTCATTTTATGGGAGGGGTTGGGTGGGAATGCAATTCAATCAGTAAAAACAAGTTAGATTCTCCTTTAAAGCTTTCTTAAAGAAACACAGCCATGCTGATGCCATGATTTTTATCCCAATGACACTTAATTCAGACCTCCAAATGACAGAGCTGTTAGATAATAAATGTGTGTTGCTTTAAGTCACAAAGTTTGTGTTAATTTTACTATGGCAATAATAGAAATCTAACATCTTCTAAAACAATGTCCACTTTTTTAAAAAAGGGGGAAAGTCCCAAGATTTTAAATGATGGGATGATGCTGACCCATCACAAACATCTCAAAAATATCTATTAACAATGAGCTACCACATCACCACACTCATGATGTGTCAGAGACCATGTCTCCCTTGCTCATTTTAAGAAGGGAAACTATTCACCAGACGCAAGTCAGTACTTTGTTCTTTTCTTGAAGTAGTCATATGGCAAAGACATGGGCTTTTGGCATAGCTGCTGATGATAATTGTTCACTACACAGGCTTCCTCCTCCTCCTTCACAATATTATCACATTATCTTCCTCCGCTCTAGCAGAGCCAGCCACCCGGTGTTAAGCTAATGGAAAATGTGACGTGTACATTCATTACTTATCAATGAAATTAGGGGCTGACTTGATCTATGCTGTCTTGAAACAAAAGTGTAATCTTCAAAGCAGGAAGCAAACAATGAAAGGGTGCTGAAAAACCAACTACATTTTCAAGTTTCTTCAAACTACACACTTAGACCTGGTGTCATCTAATGTGTGTACTGGACCCTGCCACTCCCATTCCTCAGAGGGTGAGTGCTTCTTCCCATCAGGTCCCCCTCCCACCTCTGTCAAGTGCTAAATCTCTCAAGCATCATGGCCATGCATGCTTGATCACATTCAGGCTATTGCTGTTCTCTTCCTCTGTGATAGCTAAATGCTGCTTTTACAAATATTTTAAAGCAGCTTTAGTAAAGTTCTCTTTGTCTTTTAAAGGTCAAGGGTGTGGAGCTGGATTGAGTGTCACTACCAGCAGTGAAAATTCATCATGGAAATGTCAGTTGGCCTCCTAATTCCCTGCTGAGACTCATCCATCACGAGGGGCCAACCCTCCAGGAGTTACCTGAGTCCAGAACATTTACTGGTCAGGCAGGGGAGTACTCTGTGTTTCAGACTTGTACATTCAATTGCTCACTTGGTCATGCAATAAGCTTCTCAGACTTGGGTCCACATCCTGCTTCCTGACTTCTGTCCTATTCCCAGTTACTTCCCTCTACAACCTGCCACTCCTAGAACTGTTATTGCATCTCAGTTTACTCAGGCCTAAAATCTTACGATAATCTTTAATTTATTTTTTACACCCCATATTCAAGTTATCAACAAATTCTCCCCCTTCTCCCTTCAAAACATATCCAGAATCTAACGACCTCTCAACACCTTTGCTGCTATCACTCAGCTCCAAGCTACTGTTTCTCACTCAATTATTTCAGAAGCCTCCTAATATGTTTTTCTACTCTGCCTTTGCAGTCTTTTTAGTCTATTGTAAATACCCAAGTCCAGTAAAAGACCTATTAAAATGCAAATCAACTCTTAATTGCTCAAAACTTTCCAATGGCTCTCTATTTCACCTAAGAAGATAAAAGAAAAGCCAAAGTGCTTGCCTTTGTAACAGGGTGCAGCCAGGAGGGGGGCCCAAATAGGGATTTGGAATGGGGTCCAGAACTCAAGGTGTCCAAAAAATATTAAGATGCCCTCACCCCCCTACCCCACAGGTGTGGGTTGGGGGAAGGGACACATGGAGCAGGGCCATTGAGAGCTGTTTTGCATAGCAACAGCTTTGAAGCTAACATCTGTTATGGTAACTTAACATATCTATAATCTTTAACTGGTTGCATAGATATGTTAAATAGTTGTGGCCAACCTCTGAGCCAGGGGGATAGAAGGAACTTTCCTCTCAAGATGTAACTGAGGGGGTAGGTCCCCCGAGTTACAGTGCCTGCATGAGAGCTTGGAGAAGATTGGCTCCATGACATGGGGCCACACCTGCCCAGACCCACGATGGCAGCCCAGTGAAGCTGGAAGGATATGGGAGTGCTGGCAAGTGTGATCAATTGTGGGAGGAGCTGGAAATGGGTTTGCAGAGGAGGATTGGTGAGGGGATTTAAACCCAGACACAATAGCCATTAGAGGGGGAACCACTCGGTTTTGGCTGAGTGGAGACTCCCACAGCCATTGTGCAGAGAGGACCACACAGCTGGGGCCCTGGCAGGGAGAACCATGTGGCTTTGCCAGAGTGGGGACCCCTGAAGCTTTAAAGAGGGAACCACCACCCAGCTTTAGCAGAGATCCTGGCAACACAGCTGATGGTGCCAGGACCCGAGGGAGGCCTACCAGCCAAGACGGATTACTGGGAAGAACTGGGGGCTGCCTGAGCCATGGACTTCTATTTCCTTTCCTGAGATATGGTACCCCAAACTGGGTAAAGAGGGGGAGGAAAGACTGTGTGTATTTGTGGGTGTTTTAAGGGACTTCGGGATTTTGATGAAGACATTAGGTCACTACTTTAAGTCTGTACAGTATTAAATAAACATTTCCTTTTCTTTTCACGAATCTCTGGCATTGAGAGATGTCTTTCCTCTGGCGGCAGACATAACAAACCTGGGGGCTTCCTCTCAGGTAATAGTACATTGCCTTGGTCTCCCCTTGTACTCGGTAACACCTTGGCCTGAAGGCCCACAGAATCTGGCCTCCCTTTTCCTATCTCCTGCCTTCTCTTGCCTTCTACCCACCCCTCATTCCTCTCCAGCCACTCTGGGTTCCCTGCTGCTCCTTGACAGCTCTAGGCTTCCTGTCTCAGGGGCTCTGTACCTGCTCTCCTTGCTGCTTGGAAGGCTCTTCCCAGACAGCCTCAGGCTCTTTCCCTCAGCAACTTCAGGCTCTCTGGAAATGCTGCCTTCTTACTAAGGCCTTCCCTAGCCACTGTCACCATTTCATCTTTACTCATTTTACCTACCCAATGTACTATATGCTTTGCTCATTTATTTTGTTTACTTCCTGTCTTTTTCTCACCGGAATATCAGTGCCATGAAGACAGAAGTGTATTTCTGCCATTCCCTCCTGTATCTGAATTTCTAAAATAATGCTTGCTCATAGTCACTTCTGTAACATAGGAGTGAGTGAATGAATGAATAAAGGAGTGAATGAATTTCAGAGGAAAGTAAAGGAGAGTCTAAAACACTAGTCATCTCCTTGTATAACTAGAATTCCTCCTCTGCCACTGACGGCAAGATGTGGGCCAGACCTTCTGTCCTCTAAGGACGTTAGTAGCTGTTGTAAAAATCAGCATGCCTATGTTTTAATAGAAAATACATTTTTTCTAAGTTGGCATTTGCCAGTTCATGAAGTTAAAGGTGCTTTAACCTCAGAGTTTGAGCAATGGAACTCCAGAGTCTAGAAAATTCCTCACCCCTCCTAACTTGAGATATAGTATATCACATGACAGGACGGGCAGGAGTGAGAGTTTTGTAAGGGAAACCAGCCTTTGTGCTCTTAGGAGCAGCCTTTGGGCACAGGGTTGTTTTTTGTTTGTTTGTTGTTGTTTTTAAGAAAATATTTTTGTGGAAGTTTTTCCATGGTGACTCATGATTTGGGGGTTGTCCAAGAGTGATAGCTCAGGCCACAGGAGTGGTCAGGAGTGGGGTAGCATGTGAGTGGTTCATGCACCCAGTTGTTCATACACTTGTGCAATGGCTGCTAAAGCCAGCCATTGTGATGGGCATTGCTGTTATGAGTTACTTCTTTCTCTCTCATGAGGAGAAAGAAGAGCCAGGCCCTGTTCTCAAGAACTTCTTGGCTATTTAAGACAACTATAATTCGTAAGAGCATGCACAGGAGGAATTTACTGAGGGGTTGCCTACCCTGGGCTGGGGTCAGGGAAAGACAGGGGGATGGCTGAGCTAACCTGAAGTACCAGTAGGGACTGGCCAAGTGTAGAGAGCTGGATGACCCTGCCAGGCTGAAAGCAACACTGGGTGAGCACAGGCCCTGAGGAAACGAGAGCCGGGAATGTTTGGAGCCTGCAAGTGACCCAGTGTGGTTAAAGGCTGGAGGCCGAGGGGGTGAGACAGGGGCAATGGTAAGTGTGGGGAGGCTCCACCCGCAAGGCCCTCCCATCTGCCACAGATGAGAATAAGTCTACCAAGACACGATCTGCTTGGGGAGGAAAGGTGGCCGACCTCTCAAAGGAGAAGGGCCAAGAGCCTTTTCCTCAATGAGCCTTTTATTGGGTTCATTTGCACAAGAAATACAGGTAAAGCTCATTAATCATCGCCAGGCAGTAAGGATCAAACAATAGATAACAAAGAACTTTGAGGGCCTATTTTGAGTCAGGGTCAGATAGCTAAAGAGCTGTAAAACTTTGAGGAACAAACTTACTTCTTGTTTGGACCCTTATCATTTAATTGAGAGCATTCTAAACAAAGCAGGTTTCACAGGATTTTACATATTCTTTCTTAGGCCTGATTACCCGGGGAACCCACCCTTTCCAGCACAGGACTGTACCACCCTCTGTCATTGTTTCAGGCTTAGGTGGAGCCAGGGGAGTAAGGCAACCAAGAAATTAGGAGATTTCTTGCAGATGGACTGAGGACTCAGACTTTGTCAAAGCCAAGGGGTGAGGGTCCATCACCCCCTTTTGCTGTAGCCCTTAAAGTCCTTCCTTGAGGACCTCCCACGTGATCGTGGCTGTCTTAGATTATTCCCTCCTTGGGGAATCTTACCCATCATTGGCTAACTCACCAAGCATTGGGGGCCAGTTATGGATGAAGTAAAAGGAGCAGAAGCGACGCTCCTGCCAGGGAGATAAGCTTTTGTCTCCTTGGTTGCTTATGGTCCAAGGTCACTCCCTCAGCCTTAGCCTTGGCAGGGGTTACAGCTTCTGAAACCAAGCAGGGTTCCCAAGGCGGTTCCCAACAGGTAAGCTCACTGAGGCCTTAACTGCTGACTTTTTCCTTCAGTCAATAGAAGTTACCTTGTTATTTTTCAATGGTATCTGATAACAAAGGTGATCATCTTAAAAGTGGTGCAGGCATAATGCATTGCCTTCATGACTTTTAGAACCAGATGGTTAATGTGGCAAGCAGGTAATTAGAGACCATCTAATTACCTGCTCGCCACTAATTAGAAGTCCCTGTAAATCCAATGCCCAGAGAGACTGAATGGCTCCCAGGGTCATATGATGAACTGGTGGCAATGCATTGCTTGTTTCTAAGTTTCTTTTTTCTATTTTATAATGACTGAAATTTTATATTGAAATTTTCAAGAAAGAGTCAATTTATGAGCAATAGAATCACTAGTAATACATCGGCAATGTGATTTTCAGATGAAAGTGTAACGAATCTGACTTTAAAGAGGACATTTACCGAAGAGACCAAAGGGATGAACCTTGTCCTCTGTCAGACCCAGGAGTACAGCCAGCCTCTCCCTGGGCCTGATACTTTGCCTTCCCAACTGTTTGTTGTCTTATCCTATAAAACAGCACCTGCAGGCATTAGGGTAGGGATGAAACAATTTATCACATTTAATGTCCATGATGCCTGACAGGAGTGAGCACCTGATTATTTGGCAATAACAGTGATATTGGAATTCATAGTGAGTACTGACTACTAGAAGGTGGCTAGTCTTCACAGATATGACTTCAGAGATGATTCCTCCTAGATTTAGAGGCTCTGAAAGGAAGACTTTCTTAGGCCATCCTGTTTCTGCCTTAAGGAGCAGGACAGTAATTCAGAACCCTGAGAATATGTGGAGAAGTTCCTCAAACATATGCAGAGCAGAGACGGGGGCTGGCTGTCAGAACATCAGATGGGCAGAGGAAATGAGACTGAGGGAACAATGGCTTTCATTTGATTATCTTTCCTATGTGTACTTGTATATTAAAAATCACATAAAGCATTGCTTTCGTAGTTTCTTTAGATAACCAATTTCCCTGTTGGTATGTCCCAGTGACTCACAGTTCCAACTCATAATGGCTCACAGTACACAGGCCCTTTTCTTAGGTCATGAGCATAGATAAATACTTTATTTAATAACAAGGCTCACCCACCGAAAGGGAAAAAGAACCCTGACCTTTTCTATGCAGAGTTTTCTTTCTGAGATATAATAAAAGATACAAAGGCTATATTACTAGAGGCTTTTGAAAAGACGTTTAAGAAGCTTCAAATACTGTGTTGGTGTAGTTGAAAAGTGGCATAAAATTGCACTTAAACTTCAATAGGAGTGAAAAATAAATGCATGAGTTTTGTGCTGGTGGGAAACGTGCAAACTGAGGCTATGATACGTCAAGGGCAACTTAGGCAACAAAAGGTGCCTTTGGCTAGGAAAGGTGTTCATTTTAAAATTAACTTTCTGTTTTTAAAAAAAACAAGCTCAAGTCTTGTGTGTTAGTCTGTAAATCATTGTAAGTTTTTCCTAATTCTTTTTCTGTATACAAAGTCTCGCACAGAAAAATCCAGGCTCAGTGACATCATGTGGTATGAAATGCAATTTTCTGCCAAAGGAATGTATGGTGCTGGCAAAATACTTAGGTGTAAGTTATGTAAGAGACCGTAGGAAGCTGGTTTCCCGAGCTTAGCTGTCAAGCTCCTACTCTATGAGGGGCTACTGTGACGTTTACAGATAGTGTTGCTGCTGGGTTTGTTGAAGGTGCCACAAGTTTGAGGGTGCCTGTGTCCTCAGTCATATTTTACCATCTGAAAAGTTTATCCTCTGTTTTGTTTTATTTTGTATTTCTAAATGTTTCCCATTTTAAAAGGCCCTGCCTCCTCTAGGAAGTCCTCCTGTCTTTGCCCATTTATCATTGAACATTGCTTCCAGGGAAGCCTGGATGAGCTTTATCTCCTCCTCTCAGAGGCACTTACTTTCTGCCCCCAGGGAATAGGATGTGGTTTAATGACAAGAGCACTGGGTCCTGTGCTGAAGGCCTACCTTCAGCTCTACCAGTTGCCACCTGCCTGAGCTTGAGAACATAAGTAACTTTTCAAACCAGGTGTTTCTAAGTGTTAAACATTTTTCAACAAGTTATCCATCACAAAGTCAGTACCCAAGAATAGCAGTGGTGGCAGCTACGGCTTGGGGGGTCCTATTATTGATTGTAGCCTTAAATAAATGATTTTATTTAATCCTCACCTGGAGTCTTGAAGGTAGGTTCTATTATTATCCCCCAATTCACAGATAAGGCAACCAAGGGACTTTCCCAAATTTGTCAAGATTACCTATGTCTGTTAGGCTCCTCAGCCGGGTCCCTTCACCACTGTGGCTCTGATTCTGGTGAGGGTATTTATAGAATAGCTATTTAGTTACTTTATAATTACTTTTTCTGATTCACTTTTATTTTATGCAGGACACCTATGATAGGCTGAATAACAGCCCTCAAAAGATATCTGTGTTCTAATCACTAGAGTCTGGAAGTGTTAAGTCTGTGGCAAAAAAATAAAAATAAATGACTTTGTACGTGTGATCAGTGAAGAACCTTGAGATGGGAGATTATCCTGGAGTTTCCAGACAGACCCAAATGGGATACATCTGTACCAAAGGGAGGCATGGGAAGATGTGACACAGACAGAAGAGGAAAAGTCATGTGACCATGAAAGCAGATTTGGAGTGATTTGGTCTCAAGTCAGGGAATGCTGGATTCTCTCCCAGGGCCACAGGAAGGTGGACAGTCCTGCCAACACCTTGCTTTTGGCTGAGTGATGCTGCTTTTGGACTTTTGGACTCCAGAGTGGTAGGTCAACAAATATCAGTTAGCTAGTTTGTGCTAATTTTGTATAGGAGCCATGGGAAACTTGTGCAGCAGCTATCAGAATATCTGTTCAACTAGACAGCAGACCTCTGTGCTACCCGGGAGCTCTTTCAGTCAAAACTAGCAGGGAAGAGCATTGTTTTTTCATTGTAAGGAATGTACCACCCTGGTCAGGGGTCTGGATAATGAGAGATGCTGTGCATGAAGAAGGGTGATAGGAATGTGGGAAATCTCTGTACTCTTACTTCAATTTTGCTGTGAACCAAAAATTACTCTAATAAGGCCTATTATTTTAAAAGTTTTGGAAAACATCCAGTTATGTCAAGATAGGGTATCCCCCATTTTTCTCGGGTTCTACCTGTTACAACTGAAAAACTCTGGACACAACACAAGTATAAGAAGTCTCTGACCAGTATAGAGAAGAAGGTGGGATGCTTAGGGACTTTAAGATCTGAGGAAAAACAAAGTGATGACATCTCTGGGTTTGCCTACTGCCTCTATACATGCTCAGCAGAGTATTGTAGAACCCTCAACGGGCACAATCAAGGAATCTAGAAAGCCTGTTTTCAGTCTAGCCAATGGACCAGGAGAGGTGAGGCTTAACAACAAAACACTTTAGACAATATCCACCCTACTTCAGTCAAATACCAATGCGTAAAATTTCACCCCTGCGGTGGTTTCAGTGTGGCCAAATAAGTGGGCAGGTAGTCTCCTGGCCCACTCCCAGCCCTCACTGTAGCCCCTGGCAGAACCAGCTCTAGGCCAGCAGTCTGACTCCCTGCATGGCAGAGTCTACAGAGGCTTGTAGAAGCTGACTCTCTAGCACCTGCCCCGAAGAAGCAGACGGTACTCTGGATTCCTCTCCGGGGTCTGCCTGCGACTGAGCCTCCATCCTCCAGACTGAATTCCTAAATTCAGTGGTGCAAGTCAGGGTTACTCAGTGCCCTTCATTACCCCATTCCTGGGGTAGGCAAAGCGTGGTGGTGGTTGACCCGACATTCACCCACCATGAAGGAGCCTGAGAAAGGCAGTGCCAAAACTGGCTAGTTGGCAGTCCTATGAAGAGTTTAAATTTACAAAATTTCTTAAAGAAAATAGAAGAGGAGAAAACACTTCCTAACTCATTTTAGAGGCTAGTATTTATTGTTTTGATACTAAAACCAGACAAAGATTACACAAAAAAGAAAACTGCAGACCAATATGACTAATGAACTGAGATGTAAAAACCTCAACAAACAGCAAATTGCATTCAGAAGTGCATAAAAGAATTATGTATCATGACAAAATGGGATTTTATGCAAGTTTGGTTCAACATTAAAAAATCAATTGATGTAATACATCATAACAACAAGCTAAAGAAGAAAAATATATGATGTACCATTTAACATAAAAAAGAATTTGACAAAATCCAACATTTATTAATGATAAAATCTTTCAGTAGCCCTGGCTGGTGTGGCTCAGGGGATTGAGTGCCGGCCTGTGAAGCACAGGGTTGCTGGTTCGATTCCCAATCAGGGCACATGCCTGGGTTGAGGGCCAGGTCCCTAGTAGGGAGTGTGTGAGAGGCAACCACACATTGATGTTTCTCTCTCTCTCTTTCTGCCTCTCTTCCCCTTTCTCAAAAAGTAAATAAGTAAAATATTTCAAAAAACAGTTTCAGTAATCTAGAGATAAAGGGCACTTCATCAACTTAATAAAGAAAATCTACGAAAAACCTGCAGATAATATCACACTCAACAGAGTGAAGGCTTTCCCTCTAATACTGGGGACAAATCAAGAATGTCTGTTTTCACCACTCTTGTTCACCAGAATATTGGAAGTTCAAGTCACTACAACAAGGTGAGAAAAAATTAAAGTCATACAGATTAGGGTGGAAGGAATAAAATGATTCCTACTTAACAGTGACATAATTATCTATGTATAAAATCCCAAGAAATCTGCAAAGAAAAGAACACTTCTAGAACTAATAACTGAGTTTAACAAGTTTTTAAGATATAAGATAACACAAAATTAATCACATTCTATTTACAACAATAAATACATGGAAAGCAAAATTAAAACACAATGCCATTCATAATCATTCCAAAGAAAATGAAAAACAGTTATAAACCTGATAAAACATGTATAGGACTTACATGCTGAAAACCAAAAAGTGATTTAAGTATCAAAGATCTAAATAAATAAGGAGACACATTATATTAATAAATAGGAAAACTCAACATAGTAAAGACATAAATTTTGTGTAAATTGATCTAAAGGCTTAGTAGTATTCATCTTAGAATCCCAACAAAACTTTTATTGTAAAAATAAATACGTTTAACCTAAAATGTATACAGAAAGTCTCATATCTTATAATAGCTAAAACAATATTGGAAAAGAAGAGTAAAGTAGGAAGGACCTGATAAACATTCTAATATGTAGCTATAGTAATCAACACAATGTAAGTAAAGGCACTGAGACATAGATTGATGAAACAGAGTTGGGAAACAGAACAAAATTCCTACACAAGTATGGTCAAATGATTTTGACAACAGTGCAAAGGAATTCAATAGAAGAAGAATAGTAATAGTATTTTCACGAAATTATGTTGGATGACTTCACAGTTTATACAAAGTTTAACTCAAAAATGAGTCATGGATTTACATGTAAAAAATTTCAGGAAAAAAACATACAAGAAAATCTCTGGAATCTAGCCTAGTGCTAGGCAAATAGTTCTTAGACTTGGCATCTCAAACAAGACCTAGAAAAAGAAAATTTGATAAACTAGACCTCATCAGAATGAAAAATTTTGCTTTGTAAAATAACCTACTGAGAAATGAAATATTAAGACAAGCTATAGACTGAGAAAATATATTTTCAAACCACTTATCAGATATAGAACTGGAAACTATAAAAAACTCAAAACTTGACAGTAAAACAAATCAAGCAACCCAATTAGAAAATAGACAAAAGATATAAACATTTCAACAAAGTAGATATACAGATAGAAAATCAGCACATAAAATGATATTTGCATCATTAGCCATTAGAGAAATGGAAATTTAGACCAGAATGAGACATTACTACACACCTGTCAGAATGAGCAAAATAAAAAATAGCAACAACACCAAATGCTGGTGAAAATGCAGAGACACTGAATTATTTATACATTGTCGATGGAAATGGAAAACAGCACAGTTTGTGAAAACAGATTGGAATTTCTTATAAAGCTTAACATGGAAATGGCATAAAAGCCAAAAATTCCATTTTTAGACATTTATCCCAGAGAAATAAAAACTTATAAACACATAAAAACCTGTACATTAATGTCCATAGCATCTTTATTTGTAACAGTCAAAATGTAGAAAGAACTCAATTGTCCTTCAGTGAGTTAATGGTAAAACAGCTCTGGTATATTTACAGTAGGGAGTATTTTTTAACACTGAAGTGGAATGAATTATTGATACAATTTGGATGAATTTCTAAAGAATAATGGTTAATGAGAAAATCCAACTGCAGAAGATCACATCCTGTATGATTCAATTTATGTAACATTTTTAAAATGATAAAATTGTAGAAGTGGAACTCAAATTAGTAGTTGTTTGGGTCTGAAAAATGGGAATGAGGAAGGTGAGTGTTGCTATAAAAGTGCAACAAGGGGGATCCTTGAAGGATGGAACTTGACTGTATCAATGTCAATTTTCAGGTTCTGGTATTATACTAGGGTTTTGCAAGATTTACCATGGGGGAAATTAGGTAAGGGATATATGAGTTATCTCTGCATTATGACATAGTTGTATGTACACCTACAGTTATCTTAAAATGTAAAGTTTACTTTAAAAAATTCTTGTTGAACTTTCATTTATTCTCTTCCTCTCTAACTGTATGTATCTCTCTCTCTCCTCTCCTCTCCTTCTGCTTTCCTTCTGAGATTTTGATTAAACATGTATTTTTCTTACACATATGTCTTACTCTCTTTTCTGTGTCAGATCTTTTTCCTCACTGAACTTTGGGGAGTTAATTTACACTGACCTTCCAGCTCACTCACTAACTCTCTTCAGCTGTGCCTCGTCTGCTCCTAAACTTCTCATCAAACTTTCATACACCTTTTGTTGTTGCAGATGACAGTGTGAATCAAGTCCCTATCACTACATCTTGGGCAAAAGCTGGAGGTCAATCCTTGAATTTTTTCTAACAGTTTCATTTTTTCTAACCTTTGTCACTGTATTTTCTCTGCAGAAATCTTGAAAAATAACTTATGTTATTTACTTGTTCATAATCAGCATTATTAAGTCACAGTCTGAATCTGATAATTCCTATTCTTTAAGACTATCAAGGTCTTTGTTGTTGTCAATTGTTCTCACTGGGTCTCCTTCATAGATTTTCCTCTTGTACCTTATTCATGTTATCTTGAAGAAAATATTTGAAATATAATTTGCAGAAACAATTTAAGGTATAACATGACTATTTTTCACCAGAGAATATTTACATTTGCTCTTTGCCTGGAGATTGGGCGCACTATAAACCAAGTTGAAGGCTTGAGATGATTAGATGTTAGCTGTGATTCCTGTGGTTTGTTCCACTTTTAGTTCAGCTTAATCCTGGGAAATAACATTTTAAGATCCTTGCTTACTGTAGGGAAAAACTTCTGTTTCCCTCTCGACTTTGTTTTTTGTCCTGTTGCCCATTGGCTGTAAAAACAAATATTCTCCCAATCTGTATCCCCCATTTGGGGATAAAGCTTCTGTGAACATTTCTTTCTCTGCATTCTATTTTTTTCTGCTCTTTTTTGTCATATATTCAATGTTTTTAAGAAAAATGGAAAATGTATGTTTTGTCCTTATTTTTCAATTGATTTCCAGAGAAGGGTTGTTCTGAATTGTCTGATATCCCATTTTCCAATATAGAAAGTCACACATACACATACATTTAATTAGGAAGGATTGAATAATTTTATCAAGACTCAAAAAGTTTTGATAATACCATATCTTATTTGATCAACAACTTGAGTGATTATTCTAATTAGCTTAGATTCTGCAAACATCCATAAACATTATACATTCAAATCTAATTGGAAATTATGCAGACTATTTACATGTGCCAAAAGATAACACATTGTTCATTAAAAATTCCTTTTAAATTACACCAATGATATGTGAGGGATGCTTAGTGATTTTTAAAAAATAAACTAGTAAATGAAAAAAATTTGTGTTAATGTTACTACAACTGAAAGGACATTTTTAATTTATTGTGATAATTTTAAATTTACTGGGCAATTCATTTATCACACCTGTGAATACTGATGAAATTAACAATTGAGGGACAGATGTATTTGGTTCACATAAAAAAGATTATGAAGAAGAGGCATCTTACTTGTTTCTAGATTTCTAATTTTCTATTTAGTAAAAATAAGCTATAACATCTGAATAATGTTTTCTCTGTTCCCAGAGGTCTCTCTGTGGGTTATTCCATGATTTCTAAGGACCTGGGCTCCTAACTCTCCTGGTAATCCTCATGTGTAGTCTGTTGGATGCCATGGTGGAGTCAGTTTTTCAATTTCCTGGACAATCTAAGGCAAATATTTAGGTCACATTTGAAAGCTGGTCTGTTACCTAAGTAAAAGCTAAGACCTAAGACTATGTCTGTAGGCCCAAAGTGCCTACATTTCAACCACCGTTGGAGTGCTATCCATGATCGGAAGATGGGGCCACACCCATCATTTTGTGAATAGTAATAAAAGAGAAAATTAGACCATATATTCGAGCCATAACTTAGAGTTTCAAATATGCTTTATGCACATTATATCATTTGATTGTCAGAACCACTGGATGAATTGGGTTGAAAAAGAAACATTGGCCGTGTTCAGAGATAACTTGGTCTCTCTGACTAGGCTTTCTCACCATCTCTACTCACTTTTCTAGTCCTGCGGAATGGTGACAAGATTTTACTTTGACTTAGTTAAAATAGTGCTTCAAGCAAAAGTCACTAATTCCTGTTTAAAATAAACATATATAAATGTAAATAACTATAAAAATAAAATGTTTCTCTGAAATGTTTCCACTATGTGTGACATATTTCTCTTTTAGTTTCTATTTATTAATTTTCTCAGCTCATTTTTTTCATCAATTCATGATATACCTCCTTTAATTCAGTGTCTTTTTTTTTATTTGAGATCTAGCACAACCACTCAAACTCAACATTTGAGAAAACAAGCTGTGAGAGTTTGTTATGGTAAACTTTAAGGTGAGGTTGACATTCAAGTCTAAAAGAAGGACCACTCTAGTAGTATAAATGGGAGTTATTTTATTTTATTGTTGTTCAAGTACAGTTGTCTCCATTTTCCCCTTGCTACTCCCCCTACCCCAGCCATTCCCAACTCCCAGGACACATGGACAAAGCCCAAGCGGGGTAGGATCAAGGGTGGGAGATGGGCTTTAAATTAAAACAGAAATCTCTAAAATGTACATCCTTTTGGAGCATTTTGACTTACAGAAAATGCTAAACAACTTAATTCCTATATTTGGAAAATAACAAAGTAAATTATTTTATTTTTTCTTCCTGAGCAATATCCAGATTAGAGCCTCAGATGAGAGAACTGAACAGTTGCAACATTTACTGTAATTTAATAGAGGCAGAATTCCTTTCCCTGACAGATATTACCTTTATTTACAGATAAGAAAGTTCAGTTTGAAATTAAATGTTCCTTTAAGACAGTGCCTGATAAAGAAATGCAGTTTGCTGCTTCATGTAGACATACCAAATGCACCACAGTTTCCAGAGGGTGCTACAGAGCCACATGAGCGGGGTTTGACTGAGAGCACGGCCTGAGAAAGTCTGACGTCTTTGGGGCTGTGACACAGGGCTGAGAGACAGGGGAGAGGAAATTTGGCAGGATTAGTAGCCAGTGAATTGCATTTATAATCTTTGGAGAATATTGTAAGAAGACATCTTCTGCCCATTTAGTTGTACAAATTACTTCAATGTCTTACCTTGGAGAGATTTAATGAGGTGAAATAAAGAAAGTAACTTCTCATAAACAAGAGAAACATCAGACAGCCACAAAACATCTTTCATTTCAACCAGCCTAACGGGCACTGCATTGGCTGTGGACTGTCCTGTAAACGATGTTTACATGCTGTTTACTATCTTTCAATGCAGGATTTTGCTTCTCAGAATTTTTTTTCTGCACTAAGAAACATCTTTCTGCATAGATATGGAATCTTTCTCTTTTCAGATTAATAAATGTGTTGCTTTTGCTTGAATCAAGTGACTGTGATAAGGGCTGTGGGAGATCTTTCCTGTCCTTTGAAAATATTTCATTGTCCTCTATTTCTTTTGCTGGAGCCTGAACCACAAAGTGATGGTAGAATGTTAGTGTTGTACAAATCCTTAATAGTTATCCAATGCAGTGTTTCCCAAAGTATGAAACATAAAGTACTATACTTACTTAAATATCATAATAAAAAATGATTCCCTTTGCAATTCACTTTTAATTCTTCTCCTAAGATAGAAGAGCAATTTTACTTGTGCTAGCCTGTTTTTAATACTTCTCCAAAATTAGTAATTTCTATTTTTCATAAATAGAAATCATGTCTTCTGTTCAGAGCCTCTATTAGACAAAAGAATCTAATTAAACTTTATTGGCACTGCCTTTCAAAAAAATATTATTTTGTAGTTATCTATTTATGAGATGTTACACTGGTTATACATTTATAGAAGCATTTAAAAATTTACTCCAAATAGACTTAAGCAGAGTGAATCAATATAAACAAAGCTTTGAAGTAAATGATATCACAGGCAGAATGTAGCTCTAACAAAAATCGCAAAGGTGGGAAGCACTCGGGCTGCTGAAGTTTGGGAAACACTGTTCTAGCACAGCCCTCTTTTGGGACAGATGAGACAGCTAAGGACCAGGGATCTTAGGTGACCCGCCCAGGTTTACCAGAAAGTTCATGGCAATTCGGAATAAGAACCCATGTCTATTTTCTATGAATGTGGTGTATATTCTACCAGGTCACATGACTTTCACCTGATTCAGGAGACCGAGCTGAGTTAGCTACTCCCATATAAGTAAAACATTTATTTGAAACGTCATGGCCAACGTTTTCAGTGTTATAAGAAACACAAACTTTAGGGCTTAAGAAGAGGTTTTTACAAAAGTGTTGAGTCATGATGAAGGATCTAATGCCATTTTCAAGATAATTAAAGAATAAGATACTGAAGCTCATGTTTGGGAATTTAGCAATGTGCCACTTGCTGAAGCCATATGGTTAATTTGAAACACTCAGACAATTTACTGGTTCTTAAGCTTGACTTCATTTCTGAATACTTGAGGTTTTTGAAAAGATATTGACATCTGGGCGCTACCTCTGGAAATCCTGGTAGGATTAATTGGTGTCGGATCAACCTAAGATTTGGGAGTTTTAAAATCCCACCAGATGATTCCAACATGATGCCTCATCTGAGACCCACTTTTCAATATAAACACAGGTACCATTGAGCCATGTCATGTAGAGGCAAACTGTCATCACAGTGCTCATCAACTATGTTATTGTTTTTTCAGGGCAAACTTTGGGGGATTGAGAGGGAGCAGTGAAAGGGAAATCAGGATGGCAACACAGAAGAGATTGGACTGCATAACACAGGAGGTCCAAACCGTGAAGCAGCTTAAGTGTTCCTGATATTTTGAAAAAAACAGCCGGGGGACGAGCAGATGTGGAAATGCAGGTTATTACATGCCAGGGAGCAAATCAATGGCGATGGGTCTGCCAGGAGAGAGACCTCACCCTGCCTCTGGCTTTGTTGCCACTTACAGGGTTAGGGACAGAGCAGTGGCAGTAGGGAGCCATGGTAGCCAGTCAAAGTGCTAGAGCTTTGCCACAAACCCCAGAGCCTTCAAACACAGGACCCTTGAGACATGGAGGCCTTCAGAGACTGCACTGTTCCTTATCGCTGCTGGCCAAGCAGCAGTCTGTTCTCTGAGGTGGAGGGGCCATGTCTTGAGCTACCCTACAAACTGTGACTGCTCCCATACTAACAAGTGAGGGTTACTCATTGGAGCCCAGCATCAATACAGAAATACGTGTTTACAGAGTGCAGTTGTCTGTGTCTGTGTGTGTCGTCCTGAGGACCTTTTTGGCTTGCCCACCATACTCTGTGTTTGCACGCATGTTTTTTTAAAGGTCTCTGAGCCCATCTAAGAATGCTAATATGCTTTGGTTTTAGCCAACAAACTTTTAGTCATCAACTTTTGATGAGAAACTTTCTGGTAAAGTTCTTCATAGGAAGCTCAAATGTCAAATTTATTTATTCTGAATGGTAAAGGTCATTTATTACAACCCCGTAATTCTCAAACCTGCTGTGAATTAAAATCACGTAGGAACTTGTGTCTATGTCACATATTTTTGTATTATAGAAAAGTAAACACAATATAAATTTACCATTTTAACAATTCTTAGATATAGAGTACCACCAGCACCACCATCAAACTCCAGAATTTTTTCATTTTCTTCAATTAAAACTATATACACATTAAACAATAACCCCCTCCCCATCCCATTTCTTTCTCCTCCCAGCCACCACCATTCTGTTTTCTGTCCCTATGAATTTGACTTCTCCAGTTACCTCATTTAAATGGAATCTTAGAGTACATATTTTTTTTCCTGCATCTGGCTTATTTCATTTAGCATAATGTCTTCAAGATTCTTCCATGTTGTATCACATGTCAGAATTTCATTTGTTTTTAAGGCTGAATTTTATTATGTGTATATATCACATTATGTTTATCCATTCATTTAGCAATGGGTATTTGGGTTGTTTCTACTTTTTTGCTCTTGTGGTTAATGCTGCTATGAATGTTGGTACACAAATATGTTTGAGTTCCTGCTTTCAGTTATTTGGGGTATATATCTCTAAGTGGAGATTATAGATTACATAAGGAGGCCCCGAATTCCTGGGCCACAGACCAGTAGCAGTCTGTGGCCTGTTAGGAACCAGGCTGCACCGCAGGAGGTGAGTGGTAGGCCAG
Source organism: Phyllostomus hastatus (assembly GCF_019186645.2). Classification (NCBI taxonomy): domain Eukaryota; kingdom Metazoa; phylum Chordata; class Mammalia; order Chiroptera; family Phyllostomidae; genus Phyllostomus; species Phyllostomus hastatus. The sequence goes on along the minus strand of NW_025334017.1, from coordinate 3,456,865 downwards.
TGAGAGGGGCTTCACTTGCCTTACTGCCTGAGCTTTGCCTCCTGAAATGGTAGGTGAGCAAGTATGGAAAAATTGTCTCCCATGAAACCAGTCCCTGATGCCAAAAATGTTGGGGACTATTGGATTATATAGTATTTTGAGTTTAACTTTTTGAGGAACCACTATACTGTTTCTATTGGATTGACCAAAAAGTTTAGTTTTTTTTCCACATGATGGCTCCAGTAGTGCTTAGCTGTCATTAACTTCATTCAAAACAATTTTGTTAGATTTTATTGTGACTGCTGTCACATCAGTGTGCATTAAAAAAATCAACATTGGTGAACTTTTGTGCAGCCATTTTAATATTGAAGATGGAAGAAAATACGCAACATTTTCAGTGTTTGATGCTTTATTATTTCAAGAAAGATAAAAATGCAACTGAAATTCAAAAAAAAAGAGAAAAAGATTTGTACAGTGTGAGGAGTAGGTGCTGTAACTGACCAAACAAGTCAAAAGTGGTTTATAAAATTTCTTTGTACTATTGACATTTTGGCCTAATAATTTTTTGCTGTGGGGCTGTCTTATGCATTGGAAGATGTTTAGCAGCATTGCTGGCCTCTACCCACTAGAAGCCAATAGTAGGAGTTAGCCAACAAACTAAAAATATATAAAGTAATAAAGTTATGGGTGAAGATGAAGACTGGGTCTTATATTTTAAGAAAAAACTAAATGGACTTTTTGGCCAACCCAACACAGCAGTTGCACCATTTTACATTCTCCTCAGTATGGCATAAATGTTTCATCTGGCCTGCAACCTCAAAAACACTTTTTAAAAAATTCTCACCTGAGGACATATTTCCATTGATTTTAGAGAGAGAGGAAGGGTAGAGAGAGAGAGAGAGAGACATTGATTAACTGCCTCTGATATGCACTGCCACCATGAATCAAACCCACAACCTAGTCACATGCCCTGACCAGGAATTGGTCAACAACTCTGGTGTACAGAACTATCTCCAAATGAGCCATGTGTCCAGAGCTCAATTTAATGTTCTGCTTATTTATTTATTTATTTATTTTTAATTGTATTTTATTATTAATTCTATTATAGTTGTACCAGCTTTTTCCCCCTTTGCCTACCTCCACCCAGTCCCTCCTCTGCTCCCTCAGGTAATCCACATACTGTTGTCTGTGCCCACAGGTCATGCACATGTGTTCTTTTGCTTATCCCTTCGCCTTCTTTCATCCAGTTCTCCTTTATCTCCTCTAACAGTTTTCAGTCTGTTCCATGTATATATGCATCTGTTTCCATTTGTTAGTTTATTTTGTTCACTAGATTCCACATATAAGTGAGATCATATAGTATTTGTCTTTCTCTGACTGCCTTATTTCATGTAGCATAATCGTCTCTGGGTCCATCGATACCCTTGCAAAAGAGTTCCTTTTTTTCTACTACTAGGTAGTATTCCATTGTGTAAATATACCACAGCTTTTTTATCCACATATCTACTGATGGAAACTTAAGCTATTTCTAGATCTTGACTATTGTAAATAATGTTGATCAAACTATACTATATTGTACTATACTATACTATACTATACAAGGCCACTACAATTAAAAGTTCCTGGTATTACATAAGACCAGGCATATGGATCAATGGAACTGAACAGAGTCCAGGAATAAACTCACACTTTTATGGTCAATTAATAATTGACAAAAAGTCAAGAGCATACAAAGAAGTTTCTTCAATACATGGTGCTGGGAAAACTGGACTGGTACATACAAAAAAATAAAACTAGATCACCAACTTACACCATATATAAGAATAAACTCATAACAGATAAGACCTAAATGCAGGTTGCAAAGCCATAAAAATCCTAGAAGAAAACATAGGCAGTAAAATCTCAGATATCTCATGTAACAATATTTGTACCTATATGTCTCCTTAGGCAAGGGAAACAAAGAAAAAATAAATCAGACTACATCAAATTAAAAAGCTTCTGCATGGCTAAAGAAACCATCAACAAAATGAAAAGGGAACACACTGTATGGGAGAACATATTTGCCAATGTTACATCTGATAAGGGGTTAATTTTCAAAATATACAAAGAACTTAAAAAATGGGCAAAGGACCTGAATAGACATTTCTCCAAAGAGGACATATAGCTGGCCAAATGACATATGAAAAATGTTCAACATCACTAATCATCAGAGTAATACAAATTAAAACCACAGTGAGATATTACCTCACACCTCCCAGAATGGCTACTATTAATAAATCAACAAACAAGTGCTGATGAGGTCATAGAAAAGAGGGAACCCTAGTGCACTGTTGGTGGGAATGTAGACTGGTGCAGCCACTGTGGAAAACAGTATGGCGATACCTTAAAAAATTAAAAATAGAATTGTTTTATGACCCAGCAATTCCAATTCTGGGAATATATCTTAAGAATGATGAAACATCAATACAAAAGAATACATGCATCCCTATGTTCATAACAGTGTTCTGTTCATTCACTTAAGATTTTATTTATTTATTTATTTATTTACTTACTTACTTACTTACTTACTTACTTACTTATTCATAGAAGGAGGGGAAGGGAGGGAGAAAGGAAGGGAGAGAAACATTGATGGGTTGCCTCTCTCACACACCCCAACCAGGGACCTGGCTTGTAACCCAGGCATGTGCCTTGACTAGGAATCAAACTACTGACCTTTTGGTTTGCTGGATGATGCTTAACCAACTGAGCCACAATGGTCTTGTCTATTTTTATATTAGACATCCTAATACACATGAGGAAGTATTTCACTGTGGTTTTGATTTGCATTTCCCTAATAATGAGTGATGCTGAACATCTTTTTAGGTGCTCATTGATCATCTGTATATCTTCTTTACAAAAATATCTATTCAAGTTCTTTGCTCATTTTTTATTTGGACTGTTTGTTTTCTATAGTTGAGTTGTAGAAGTTCTTTATATTATATATGATTTGCAAATATTTTCTCCCATTTTCTGTGCCAGACATTTTCATTGATTCATGGAAGGGCCTGAGAACTGCTGTTATTTCACTGGTGATTCCATGTGCCTCCACATCAGGTGTCTCCTCTCCTGCCTACCCTCTCAAACATCACTGCCCTCAATTGTGGATGATTGTCTTTTGGCCTTTTAAAAATATTTTGTCATAATTGTATGTTTATGTACAAATCTAGACACATATATTCCAAAAATATGTTGATTCATTTTGCTACGTTCGAGCTCTATAAAATATATCATTGTATATGTACTCACTTGTGAATTATCTTTCTCTGAATAATGTATTTTAAAGTTCATTCAGATTTTTTGTGTAATAGTTCTTCATCTCACTGATGTATACTATTCACTGATACGGAATATTCTATGTAATATTCTAAACATGTTCTTGTCTTATAGTGAGATATGCTAGGGTTGTTTCCCTCCATCTTTCCCCATTACAGACGGTGCCACCCTCAGCATCTCTAGGAGAAGTGATGAGGCATAGCGTATATGAATGTTCAACTTTTCATGACAATGCAAACTCTTTTCTAAAATACCTATCTCAATTTATATCCTCATTATCACAGTATGCCTGTTTCTCTACTCCCTGATCAACATTTTGTATTACAAGATGTCTTTATTTTTATTAGTCTTTAGTAGCTAAAATGCCCGTGATCTCATTTTGCATTTCTCTGATAATAATAGGAATGAGTATCTTATTTATTTACTTGCCTCTTGAATTTCCATTTCCATAAAATTCTTATGTGTATAGCCTTTTTTATGTTGTGTAATCTTTTTTCAGTTTCTTTCTTTAATATTTTAGTGGAATTTTTCAGTCTTTGTGTTGGTTTTCTTTTTCTTTTTTTGTCTGTGAAAGCCTTCCCTTTCCTGAAGTCAGTAGTTTTAAAGTTATACTTTTTATATTTAAGAACTTAATCCACGTGGATTTGATTTTGGTAAACACCATAAGGTAGAGATCCTAGTATTTTCTGTACAGAATAAGTATCTGTCCCAGAACCATTTACTAGGCCATCACAATGCCTGCTTTATCAAAAATACAGCTCCCGTATATGTACAGGCCCTTGTGAGGGCTCCCTTTTCTATTCCATTGTTCAGTTTGTTTATCCCCAAGGCAAACCACACAGACTGACAGCTCAAAGACAGTGCTCCATATAAGAGATGATAGTTCATAATTGTTCTGCTCCTAATTTTAAAGGAAATGCTTCTAACTTGTTAAGGCTGAGACCTATGTTTACTATGGTAGATGATTTACTGGTTTAAGGAAATTTCCTTGTACTTCCATTTTGCTAAGAGATTTTTAAACCATGAATAGATTTTTAATGTTATAAAATACTTTCTGTGAATTCATTGAAATGTTTTTCATATTTAACTTGTAAATGTGCCAAAGGACAGAGTTTTTCTAACATCAAAGCATCCTTCCACAGCTAGGACAGACCATTATAGTTTATATTACAAGCTATATATATTTTAAGTCCTCAGTTTATATTACAAGCTAGCAGACTCTAATATGCAAGGAGAAAAGAGCTGACAGATCTTTATTTCTTTTAGATTTATTTTTGGCCTTATCCTTATTACTGGCATAAATTAGCATGGAGGAAGTTCATGGCCAGCAGAGTTTAGTATCTTCTAGCAGGTAATGCATGTTTGTGTTTGTGTATGTGTTTATGTGTATGTGTACATTTTTATATGTGCATACTTTTTTTTCTATTCAAAGACCCTGCTTTATTCCAAAGCCAAGAGTTTTATCATTGTTTCACCTCACTTCCACAGACAACTAAACAAAATTATTTGCTACTAAGAATAGGAAGTGTAATTACAAATTGCAATAGGCCCTCCCTGGCCAGATAAATAGGTTTTACAAATTTCTAAAATGCAATAGACTTAAGTTAGTTAACAAATTTACCCTTCACAAAACTATGACACTTGAACTACAAAATTACAGATATAAAAATTCATTTATGTTTTCAATATTTTATGTTTTAATTAAAGAAGAAAGTTCACTCATAACCAAGCATTCAGTTATTTTTAAAAAGTTTGTGAGCATAGAATGCCCCAGGAGGTTTATCAGGCATCTGGCATGGACACTGTGTGTCACCTTGTCATGAGAGTGAATCAAACAGAATGACTGAGTACAGGATACTCTCTGTGATGTCAGTAACTTTGCTAACAGTGAATGGATTTCTGGAACTACAAAACATAGTGACGATTTTCCATTTTCATTTATATTTACCGAAGAAATGGTCCTTTTCAAATGATTAAAACTGGAAATAGTAAAGAAAATAAAGACAAAAAATGCCCCAAAGCATATATAAATGATACATTGATTTTGCAATTTCCAAGTTTGTATATAGGCATTAATGTTTATTAATTATAGCTTTTTGCATCTCACTCAGAATTCACAGGTTAGATTTTTAAAATGTATTGTAATTATTTCTTTTTATTTTGTCCAAAAACTATATTAATGACATATAATAGTTTAGTTTTTATAGTTGCTAAATAATCTATATTTTGCACAGTAATTTATTTCCTCTGCATACCTCCTGTATATTGATATTTAATACCATTTATTTTATTTTACCAATTTTATTTTTCAATTAAAGTTAGCATTCAGTGTTATTTTGTATTAGTTTCAGGTGTACAGCATAGTGACTAGATAGTCAGATACTTTACAAAGCAATTCCCTCCCAGATATTTAAAGTACCCATTTGGTACTATACATGGTTATGACAATATTATTGACTGTATTCTCTATACTATACTTTATATCTTCATGACTAATCTGTAACTACCAATATGTAGTTTTTAATCCCTTCACCTTTTCTGTCCATCCTTCCAACCCCCCTCCCTCGGGCAACCATCAGTCTGTTGTCTGTATCCATGAGTTTGTTTCTATTTCATTTGTTCATGTATTTTGTTCTTTAGATTTCACATATAAGTAAAATCATATATATTTATCTTTCTCTGTCTGAATTACTTTCCTTAGCATAATACCCTCTAGGTCCATTCATGTTGTTGCAGATGGAAGATTTCATTCTTTTTATCACCAAGTAATATTTCATTGAACATATGTACCACTGTTTCTTTATCTACTTAACTATTGATGGTCACTTAGGTGGCCTCTATATATCTTGGATATTGTAAATAATGCCACAATAAATATAAGGGTACATGTTTTCTTCCTAATTAGTATTCTGGGGTTTTTATGGATATATATTCAGAAGAATTGCTGGGTCATAATACAGTTCCATTTTTAGTTCCATATTGTTTTCCATAGTGGTGGCACTAGTCTGCATTTCCAGCAAGGGTTCCTTTTTCTCCAGATCATCACCAACTAGTAGTATTTGTTTTAAATGACTCCAGGAAGCTAACATGTTTGTAAGCAAAATAATTATACTTAAAATTAGCCAAGGAGTATGATTTAAAGTTATAAAATGTGATATTTATAACTAATTTAAGTGAGTAGTAAGAAAAATTAAATATTCAATGTCCTTTTCAGCAAAAATGGATTTCATTTTTTCAAAATATTATTATAAAAATATTAGTTAGCAAATGTTTTCAATGAGCCCTTAAAATGAAAATGAATATGTTCAGGTTTTTCACATGTCCAATTTGCATAAAGCATTTCTGTTGCTAATCTTGCTTGACTTGCCAAAGAATGAATTACTATTAGCATAGGAGAAATTAGGTAGCCTCATCTTGCTCAATGTCTAAAGGCCAGTATTCTCATTAATGTGAAAACAGTAGGGGTAAAACAACACAGTCATAAAACTGCTCTTGCAGCAAATGGAAGAGGATCCTTATGATCATAACCAACTCTGCTTGACACATCTCAGAGGCAGTACCCCTTTGCCTATTACTAGAAGGATCCTAAGAGATAGTTCACTTAGGTTTTGTTTTAAATATGATTCAAACAGGTTTGTTCTTTTAATGTTTTTCTTGTGAGAAACCAGGGTTGCAGTCCTGTCTGCATTTATTATTTGGCTATGAGAGCTGAGGGAAACAACAAATTCTGAACTCCGAGATTACCTTCAGTTTCCTTGAAACTGCACTCATATGGAGCTTGCATTTTTAAAATAAGGTCTTGACAGTGTAGATCTAAAATCCATGTCATAGAACCTCTGATGATGTGGACCCCTGCCAGGTCTCCCCTCAGGGCCACAGGACCCTGCTGTCCATCAGACTGGGAGTGCATCCAAACTCCAGGCATGGAATGAGTGCTTCCATTATAATTTAAGAACTGCTTTCTAACACCTATGACCAAAAGATGGCTTCACATTTTGGAGATTCATTGGTGGGGAAATAAAGGCCTTACTTCTATAAAAAGAGGTAACATTAAAAGGCAAAGAAACATGAAACACAGCTTTCTAGAGAGATAAGGGGAAGGAGGCCCTTTGGAAGAGGAAGCTGACCCATCAAGGGGGATATGACTCAGGAGCCTTGTGATCAAAGGACGGTGCAGCATGTTCATACCGGAGAGTGGGGCCAGGCTCCAGTCTGTAATCTCCGTCTTAGAATTGGTGACCTTGAGAAAGTTTATTCATCTATTGATGGAAGCACCACCTTCACAGAACTGTTGTTTAGAAAGGTAGCTTAGAAAAGTTTCTACTACATACTGACTTGTCAATTCATGCTAGCTGTTATAGGTTTCTCTAAGGATCAAATATTGTTTGAAACAGACAGAAATAAAAACTAGGAGATGGTCATAGTTACTGCACTTTATTACTCCTGAGATGTTGCAGGCTTTCAACAGGCATTATTGAATTCATTTGACCTTGTCTAGGAAAATAAATTTAACAACTAAGTTAATTGAAATTTTTTGTAAAACAACTTTAATGAGATATAATTAATATGTAATAAACTGAACTGCATATATTTAAAGTATACAAAATACCTTTTGACATGCGTGTATATAAATACACATATATATGAACATAAATATGTAAATGTATAAATATGTGTGTATATCTTGGGAAATTATTGCCACAATCAAGATAATAAGTATATTTATCAACCCTCAAACTCTTTGTGCCTTTTATAATCCCTCTCTCTAATACACCTCCCTGCCCCTCTCAGCATGCTTTTGGTCTGGCTTTTAACCCACAGCATAATGATTTTGAGATTCATCCATATTGCTGCATGTATTAATAGTTTGTTACTTTCACTCACTGAGTAATATTTTATCCTGTGGATATGCCATAGCCCTGTCATTAATTCATTTGTTAATGGGTATCTGTGTTGGTGGCAGCACTGGGCTGATAGGAATAAATGTGTTATGAAAATTCTTGCACAAGTTTTTGTGTTTTATTTGTCTTGGATAAATACCTAGGAGAGGAATGACTGGATCATATGATAACTCATTTTGAACTGTTCAATAAGCTGCTCAAATGTTTTCCAAAATGATGATATCATCTAACTCTTAGTTGTATTATAAGAGAGTTCTGGTTCCTCAACATCCTCACTCATAATTGTTCATTTCCAACATTCTAATAGAAGTGTAGTGTGTGTAACTGTGGTTTTGATTTGCTTTTCTGTGATGACCAGTGCTTTAGCATCTTTTCATGTGTTCATTTACAACCTATATATCTTTTTTATGAAGCATGTTCAAATATTTTGCCCATTTTTAAAAATTCTGCTGTTTGCTTTGGAATGATAACATTTTAGAGCTCTTTATGTATTGGATACAAATCTTTTATCACATACATAATTTATAAATTATTTTCCCAGTTTGTTCCTTACTTTTGTATTATCTTAGCAGGAATTTTTTTTGATGAGTACGAGTTCTCAAATTTGATGAAATCTAATATCAACTTATTGTTTCATGTTGCATGCTTCTGATGTTTTATCTATAAAATCTTTGCTCAGCTTAATGCCATAAAGATTTTTTTTGAATGTTGTTTTGTCATTTTAGGTTTACATTTAGATGTATGATTCTTTTTTTGTAAATGGTATGAGGCATATTGAAAGTTTATTTATTTTTGCATGAGGATGTCCATTTGTTGAAAACATTATCATTTCTCCATTTAGTTGCATTATCAGTTGTCAAAATTTGTGTAGTCTATTTCTGGGCTGTCTATTGCATTCCATCTATTTGTCTATCTTGATGCCAATACCATCAGGATCTTGGTACTGTAGCTTATACCTCTTGAAATTAGGTACTATATCTTCCAAATCTTCCAAATTGTGATTTTCAAAGTTTTTTGTCTATTCTAGGTTTTTTCATTTGCATATGAATTTTATTATATTTTGAAAAATTTACCAAATGGTACATTTTAAATATTTCATTTATTTACTTTCAGTGAGAGGGAAAGGGAGGGAGAGAAATATTGACGTGCGAGAGAAACATAAATGTGTGGTTGCCTCTCACACGCCCCCACCTGGGGATCTGGCCCACAACCTAGGCATGTGTCCTGACTGGGAATCAAAATGGTGACCCCTCACTTTGCAGGATGAGTCTCAACCCACTGAGCCACACTGGTCAGGGCTCCGTGTGAATTTTAGATTCAGGTGACTTTTCATGAAAACACCTCATAGTATTTTCATTGGGATTGCATCAAACCTACAAATCAAGTTGAGGAATATTGACATCTTATGAGAATTCAGTCTTCCGGTGCAGGAATGCAATGTGCATCTCCATTTATTTAGGTCTTTAGTTCCGGCAACTTTGCAGTTTTACATGTGTAGGTCTTGCACATATTTTGTCAGATTTACCACTAAGTATTTCATATTTCATGATATTGTGGTACTGTTCTTTTTCAATATCAAAATGTCTATTTCTGGGACACATTTAATGGCTTTGATCTTTCTTTGGTGATGGGAAGCAAATCCTCAAGGTTATTTCACATGATAACACAGAAGGCAGCTCTGCGATAGTGTTCACCAGATTTGCATCTTTTCCTCCTCCTCCCCAGATCTCAGAAGCTGGGTTGCCACAAAAAGGCATGCAGGACAGTGGTCAGGAAAGCATCTTCCACATTCAGTCAGAAATATTCATGTTAATGAAATTCCAAATAAGAAGAAACAATCCCAAATACACCCATCTCTTTTGTCTAATTCATTTGCCAGCCTGGAGGCAGAGGAGTAGGTACAAAGATTTGCTAATAGACTGTTTTGTCAAGACAGAACAATTCTTGAATTCATTTAAACAGGGAATACTTCAAAATACTTAAAATTTCTTTCATCTATTCAATGATTCAATGCAGGAAGAAAGCATTGAGTCCAGCTGATTAATATTCTATAACGTTGACTAGGATGACAAACAAAAAGGAGAGGGAACACATAGAGTGAACTATCTCAGAACAGAGAGAAACCTCCAAGTACACATCTTCACTTCACTAGAAATGAAAGGACTGCACTGTTCACTAGTGAGAGTTTTGAAATGTTATAACAGACCAATCGTTGAGCCTCTGCATGACATCGCATTTAAAAGTCTGCTATGGCTCTGGAAACACAATATAGGATGAGTCCACTTTTTACATTCTCAAACATGTCCTTTACCGCTCTGGGAGTCCCTAAAGAATTCCATTTCCTTTCCCCATTTTTATATCATTTACGTAGATATTTAATTCTTCTCAAGAAATATGCGTCTATTGAACTCAGGTCTACTTTGGACTATTAGATATTTTTATTTACATGTAATATCACATGAGCAATCAGCTTTCCAATGTCAGCAGGGTCAGATTATTATAAAATAGACAAAGTTTAGATGAACTATGAAAGCTTAATTATGAAAAAGTTACTAAATTACCAAAGAGATTACTAAAGATTTACTATGTACATAATTACTACATTTCTAAAGAGACAATGTTAAAATGAACTACATAAGCAGATAAACTAAATCTCAAATCAAATGTTATTTATTTGTTTCTTGCTAGATTACACAGTTATTGATGCAGTTGAGTGGGATAACTAATGGGTTCCCTCTCCTAAATTAACTAGATTAACAAAAATGAAATTATTAGAATTGTGTCTAGCACTATATAACTACTTACTACTAGCATTATTATTGTATTTATTATCATCTAAAGTAAGCATAGGGAATTTCTGGTGAAGATCTATTAGGTTTTAATGAATAAATTCAATAAGAGTTTCTTTAGAACTCTAGGCAAAATACAATTGGCCAGGCAGATTGACTATTTGCAAATTTATTATTGCACATAATAATTGTTGTATTTTATTGAAGATTTTCTATTGCCAAATATTTAGCTAAGTGTTTTGGTAAATTATTTCAGCTGTTCAATTTTCACAACAACTTAAGGGAGGTTTATTAGCTTCATTTTATAAAAAAATTAAAGTTTAGAAAAGTAGGGTAATATAATGCACAATAGTCAGATTTGTTTATAAAGCCTCACACTTAAGGCCCATATGTTGACCAGTACTTCTTCCATATTGCTATAGTTTACATAAACTCATTCTAAAGATGATTTGTAAATGTAGCTATAAGTGGTTGGTCTGGTTATTACAATTCAATTCAGCAAATATTGATCAAGTATTTACCTTGTCATATCAATAAAGTTGATTCTATGCATTAATTCTGTCCAATCTACCTATTGCCGGGTTTATGAAAGATATCTAAGTTTGTGTACCTAGGGAAATGTGAAGTAGGTGATTTTTTAAAGCCTTTTGTCTCTATAATAGTCATTAATATCCTCTTTACATGGTATCTCTAATTTTTTATTATTCTTTTACCCAAAGCCCTCACAATCATATGTGCCCTCAGGTCAGTAGGTTACACTATGATATTAAATGCCTGTTTAATTACATTTCTTATTCTCTGATATATAGATAATTATAACCCTTTGGTTAGCTTACATTGTGTAAAAATTCTGTTTGCAAAGGCCTTTAAGAGTTTAAAATTTCTGAAAACGATCAGACCTCTGCTGGAACACAATTACTTGAGAAACAGCACTGTTCTCAAATGAAGATCATGGCCATGACTCAGGATAAGAGCAGTTCTGGGAAACAGAAAACATCAGCCTTTAAAGGTAAGACACTTACTGAGCAAATTAGTCACAACTTACTCTTAGCCTGGTGTTTAGCACTTGGATAGTCACTGTTTCAACCAAATGAAGATTGACTAAGAAACAGATGTGCTTAAAGTTAAGCTAAAAAAACTGCCTGTAATTCAGATGGCTCATTTTATTTGTCCTATCTATTGCATTGTGTTCAGGTCTCAGGAGTATGAGATGGGTATTAGCAAACAAAGACACGCCGAAATGCAAATGACAGAGATTTGTGAATCATGTCACATAAATATGACTGAAACCCTGGGTTTGTTTACCCTGGGGAGGAGGGACAAGAGAACATATTCACAGCATCTAAATGTTTAAGAATGTTTCATTTAGTTTTGAGTAACTTTAAGAAACAAATCAAACCATAGGGAATAGTGAGGAAACATTTTTTGATTCAATGCAACATGTCATTGCCAATAATCTGAGCTGTTCAATGAATATGGTAGTCAGTTCACTGTCTTTTGAAATTATGAAGTCATAAAAAGGCTTAATTTTAAAAAATCCTTATGAAGTACCTATCACACATCCCTCTTTTCACTGGAGAGGAAAGAGTACCCCACAGAAGCCACCTGTCATGCTTATGATTGTGTTGCTGCTGTTGGCAGAGCCAGAGCTTCTCTCCAAGGTGTTTCTGCTCACGACCCTTGCACTGTAGCACAGTGACAGAGTGCAGATGTGGGGTGATCAACGACATCATGGAAAAGGTGCTGGATCATTACAAAGTTGAACTAGGTCACCTCCAAGAAGTCTGCTGCATCTCAGGGCCTGTGCTTCTAATTTGGGTATTATTGATTTATATACGGAGTGGAGCAAAAGTGGGTTTATGGTTGTTTGGGTGGAAGATAATACAATAATTAATAAATAATAATACAATAAACTCCTTTTGCATACTCACAACTACAAACCAACCTTTACTCTACCCTGTATTTGGTTTATTTAAGAATGAATGGTTCATTTATTACAACTAAATGTCATTTTTCTTCTGGGAGTGCTGCTGTATTCAGTTGGTCAAATCACAGAATTAGCAAGGTGTCCTAAGAAACATCTATTCCTCTGGGGGAGGTGAATGTGGGCATAGTCTAGAGATGTTTCTGACAGTCTCTTTAGGACTTAAATAGAAGCGGGCCCTTTTCAGTCTACTAAGAGCTCAAAGTGCTACCCCATCATGGATATCTGTGCTTAATAGGGAGGGCATCCTAATGTAATGCAGAACAAAATAGTTAGAGGAAAATAGGATTGGTTTGGGAAAAGGTGAAAGGGAGATTTGTCTAGATCATTCTTTGGTCCTAAAATTGTATTATATATTCCTTTTGGAAGATGTAATTGATAGATAGGCATGAGCAGGAAATAGGCCAGGTATTAATTGTCATGTGGGAAGGAAGTCCTAGGTGACAAACAATGGGCAAAACTAGAGAAAACAAGCATTATAAGCTAGGACCTTACCCCCAGGGTGACTTTTCCTTCCCTGGCATGTTGCTAGTCATGCTGCTTAGAACTCCCTGAACTTTCATATCACTAGTCGCGCAGTTTAGACCACTGACCTTTCCCCCGCTAGCATGTCACTAGCCACGTGGTTTAGACTCTATTAGAGGAGAAATAAGGGATCATAGAATAGATTTATGCAACTCCCATGCAATCCCCCGCAAGACCACTCCCTTAAGCATTAAACCCTCAAGACAATGAGGTTCTAACCCACATCCAATAATGTTAGAAAGAAACTCTCAGGTCTCTACAGAGAGAGAGTCTTGGTCAAACTAGAGATAACATCCAGGTCTCAGTTGTGTTTCAGCTCCAAGCCCAGAGAAGCAGAAAAAACAAATAAAGTGATACAATGGCTGACATCAGAACCAGATGTGGTGATCAGCTACCCCTTACCTTGGCACCAACCAATCAGTAGAAATCATGACCCTGAAAGGACACACCTAAAAAGCTGATGAATATTCTACTGAGATCCTCCCCTTGAAACATCCCCTAAAATTCCTGCTGTTAGAAATCAGATAAAAATCCTTAAGGCAAGGGACTCAGGGTATCTTCTCTCTCTCTCCAAAGCACACCTGTACCTTTGCTTGTATCTAAAGCATGCATCTTTGCTTTCTCTCTCTTTAGCTCCAAGGCCCCTTCTTTTGCCTTTGTAACCTGTTTCCTGAGTCCATGCAGACCAGCTGGCTCACTTCTATCTCTGTGGGTTTCTGAAAAAACTTCTTGCTTCAGAGTTCCTGGCTCGAAATTCTCTCTTAGCCTAACTCAAGAATTGTGGTCTAACTCTGCCATTAACACCATGATCAGAGATAGCTTCATCTTCACCTTCTAACCCATTCAATCTCATCAACTCAAATATTCCAGATTAAAATTTTTCTTACCTGTGAATATTATGAAAGATGAGCTTATTATGTGCCTAAAATTTTAGAAATTTGATTCCAGTTTTGCTGTGTCACAGGAATTTTGTTACTACAATGTTGATAATAAAAGTAGTAATAAGAGTTAACATTTATTAAGTAAAAATTACATTCCTTATGTCATAACTGGTGAGTTAGATATCACTATTGTTGCAAATTATATTGTTGTCAACCTAAATTTACAAAATTAAAAAAGCAGTTCTCTAAACAGGTTAAGTTCTTGAAAACATAACACAGCTCAGAAATAGGCAACCAGGGATTCAAACCCAGATCTACTAGAGTAATAGAGAGTGTGAAATGGAGAGAATGAAAAGGAGTACATAATACAGAGGAGGGTTAGGAACAAAGACTTGTGTTTGACAAAAATAATTTTGAATATGACTAAAGATGCCTTTTTGTTATGCTTATAATACCATTTGAAGAAAAATCTTACCTCTCTTATTGTCAAGGTAGTGATTAAAGCTCTTTATACCACCTTTTAGTATTTTGTTATGTAAACCATCATAATTAATCTGTGTTTTTCACTTCTGCATTCTTTATTTACTAATTCAACAAACATTTACTGAGTAGCTGGTAGGTGGCAGGCACTATATCTGATACAGAATATAATGGAGAGCAAAACAGACACAGCCTTTGCTCTTCTGGATCTGTGAGCCTAGTGGGAAAGACAGACATAAATCAAGTAATTTCAAAAATAAACATGCAATTAGAAACTGAGATGTATTTTATAGACATGATAGAGATACTTGATGCCACGATAGTATATAACAAACGTGTTAGTAGAGTTTTTTCTAAAGAAAGACATCAAAAGCCTCTTTGAGAAAAGGGAGAGGCAGCAGAAGCTAGGCAAGTCATCAAGTAGAAATGTAGGTGTAACCCCTAGTGGAGGAGAGAGGGAAAAGGCAGGTTAGTGTGATAAGTGCCTCAGGGAGTAGCCAAGCCAGGGCCATCTGTCAAAGGAGTCCTTCATTTCCCTTTCATATTTAGTCATTGGATGGAAGCAGCCTGTGGAAAGTATGACTTCCAGGAGCATGCAGGGGTGGACCACTTACAGTTAGAGGTCCAAAAAGCTCACTGTTATGGTGACTACAACAAGACAGTGACATGGATGATCAGAAAACATTTTCCTGAAGAAACAGTGGTTACCTGAGATTGAAGCGGTGAAAGGCTCTTAGGAGATGAATGGGATGAGGGGACAAGTGGTGATTAAACTGTATAAAGTTTTAATTATGTTTTATTTGGTTTAGAGTTTTTGCAGTTTAAAACAATATTTTTTCCAACCTTGTTGAGATATAATTGACATATAACTTTGTAAAAGTTTTAAGGTGTACAATGTGTAAATTTTATAAACTTAATATTTCATAATGAACCATCATGTCACACAATTACCATTTCTTTTTTGTGGTGAGAATATTTATAATTTACCTTGTTAGCAACTTTCAAGTGTATAATACAGTATTCTGACCTGTAATCACCAAACTATACATTAGATCCCCAGAACCTATTCATCTTATGATTGGAAGTCTATCCCTTTGACTAACATCTCATTTTTATCACTCCTAAGCCCTGGTAACCCCTTTTCCAGCCTCTATTTCTATGAGTTCCGCTTTTTGATACTCCAAATATATGTGATATTATACAGGGTTTGTCTTTCTTTGTCTGACTTAATTCACTTAGCACAATATCCTTAAGGGCCATCCATGTGGTTGCAAATGATAAGATTTCCTTTTTTCTCATGGCTGAGTAATATTCCATTGTATACATGTACAACAATATAATAAATGTATTCTTTACAATATTTTCAGTTCTGAAGGGGCTTCCCATAAACCCCAATGGCATCATAAAATAGTTTAGAGATATCAGAAATTAATTAAGCTGGATAATTCTTAGGGATTCCTGGCTCCTAGACATTGGTACTCCAAAACTTGAGTCACCGTGCTGTTGTCAGCATTCTACAAATTACTTAACTTATTACTACCTAAGCTGCAAAATAAAGACCGTGGCATTTATTAACTCACACACATTCATGATTGATTGGAAAAGGTATAAATTAAGGGAAGATGCTGCATTAATTTACTAGTATAATGTTTTTCACCACCTGTTACATTTTTATGACTAACCAAAATGATCGTAAGTTAATTACCCATAAAATTCTGTCCTCTTGTGAGTGTAACAGCTATTTTTGAAACACCACAAAAGGTCAATTCATAGAAATCAAACCATCCATCTGGCTCTTGAGGTTCTTTGGCATGTTATTCTTTTCTGCCTTCTGTATTCTTGAAGTCGGGCTCATTAGGCTCAATGTCAGGGTCAATAGTTTGTAACTGGTGTCTAACTGATTTCAGAATAAACATTTTTAGAATAACATTTTTTATTTTCAAAACCATGATGTAAAAAGCCCACCCTTCATAATCACAAAACCCAATACAACCTGAAATATTTCATTAAACAGTTGAGAGTTAGAACGTTTTTTAATCGATTTTCATTTGTAGCTTAGGTATATGCAATAGAGTGAGTCCATGATTGTTAGAAATGTGTGAGAAACAGAAGCAAGAGGAATGGGATGATCTGATCCAAGTGCCTTTATTTGATCCTGTGCTTACAGGCAAGCTGAGTCTGGACTGACTGCAGCCCTGGGGGAAGGCAAGACTGTTTTTTGTTTTGTTTTGTTTTGTTTTGTTTTTTTTTTAAGAAAAAAATACAGAGTTTGTGGGGGAATAGAGGAGGGGTTTCAGGATGTGCCATGGAACAGTGGGTTATATAAAGGACCAGGCTGTTCCCAGGTACCGGAAGGGTCAGTCTGATCACTGGCCATTGTGGCTAGCACCAGATGTCTATTGCACAAGGTAGGAGAGAGTTTTAATTAAGCCTCGGGCAACCAAGCAAGTTGAGATAACTGAGTTATGAGCAGTCCAGTGGGTCAGAAAACTGGCCTGACTGGGTCATGAGTAGTCTGGAAGGTTGGGAAACTGGCCTGACACTTCCAATGATTAGTCTGGTTAGTCTCTTGGTGGAAACAAGTGAGTTTATCTCAGATGATACCTGTAACTTGGGTGATTTGTATAATGGATGTTAAGTACATCTGCATATTTAGTTTGGGGACAATGAACTCCAGATATGGAAGCAGGATCTTTAGATCTTGAATCTAAAACAATGTTCTTCATATTTTAATGTAACAATCAAGTATTTTAAGGTTTGGTTTAACTACAGGTGTCAAATGCTGGTATCAACAGGGACTAGAGGAAAGCCTGAGGGCTTGCCCATCTGAAGACTTTTGGGGTCTGCCCTTATTCAAGCCCTTGGTGGATCACTGCTCAGCCTCCTGACCTGCCTCCCTACTTCTATCCACACCAGCTTCAGAACTGCTACAAAAGGGACGGTTTTAAATCACAAAAATCTGACCATGTCATTTCCCAGCTTAAAATTCTTTAACAGCTTGGTAGTGCCTTCTGGCTAATACTCTAATTCCTTAGTGTGGAATCCCTTCATGATCTAGTCCCTTGTTATTCCGCCCCCCCCCCAATTTCCCTCCTTACTACCCACATTCCACGTCTCCATACCACATATATACTCAGCTCACTGTTTACTAGACATGCCGTGTTATCTCTGGCTTTCCACCTGCTGTCTCCTCTGCCTACAACTGTATCCCTACTTTTTGCCACCTTAGCCAGGCCATCTTCTAATCACTCTTCAGTGCAGGCCCTGCTGTCCGCTTCTACAAGATGCTTTCTTTGCTGTGACTATTTTGCCCACTTTTAACAATGTAACTTACCATGTGTCTGTACACCTTGATTTTTCTTTTTTTAAGAACTTTTTTTAACAGATAAAATCCATATACAAAAAAACCCCCACACATTTAAAATAGAAAATGTAATGGATTCTGTTATAATCACAAAGTTGCTTACCACAACCATAATCTAATTTCAGAACTTTTTTATTGGCCCAAAAGAAAGCCCCATACCGACTAGCAGTTGCTAATTAGCAATAGCTGATTTATGTCCCGTCTCTATTTATTTGCCTATTCTGAACATTTCATATACTGAGGATTATATAATGCATGGTATTTGGTGAATGCTGCTTTCATTTAACATAGTATTTTCAAGGTTTATCCATGTTGTAGTATGTTATCTGCACTTTATTCATTTTTATGAACAAGTAATATTCCATTGCATGGATATACCACATGTTATTTTACTATTCATCAATTGATAGAAATTTGAGTTATTTCTACTTTTTAGCTCTTATAGATAATGATGTTATGAACATTAATGTTCAGCTTTTTTTGAGGACATGTTTTCATTTCTCTTTAGTATGTATCTCTCAGTGGAATTGCTAAGTCATACAGAAATTTTATACTTAACATATTGAGGAATGGCTAAACATTTTCCCATAGTGGCTATACCATTTCATATTCTTATTAGTAACATGTGAGAGTTCTAATTTCTCTTCAACCTCAACACTTATTTTCTGTTTTTTTTGTTTTTTATTACAACTGTCTTAGTGAATGCAAAGTACTATCTCATTGTGATTTTGATTTACATTTCTCTAAAATTAATGATTGAGCATCTTTCATAAGATTATTGGACATTTATGTACCTTCTTTGAAAAATGTCTATTTAGATTACCAGTTTTTAAACTGAGTTATTTGATTTTGACTTTGTTGAGTCATTGGTGTATCATATTGCTAAATATTTTCTCCTATTCTATGGTTATATTTTTACTTTCTTGATAGTATTATTTATACATAAGTGTTTTTAATTGTAGTGAAATCCATTTTTTCTTTTTTTCTTTGATCCATTTTGAATTAATTTTTATGTGTGATGTCAGAAAGAAATTCAACCTAACTTTTTAAATGTGGGTATTCAGTTTTCCCAATACCATTTGTTGAAAGACAATTTTTCTCCAAAGAATTGTTTTGGCATCCATGTGAAAAGTCAATTGGCCATAAATGCAAGGCTTTATTTACAGACTTGTTGAAGTAACTCCAAATCCCAGCCTCCAAAGTCCCTGTGGGGCCCCAAATGAACACCATTATTCTAACAAATTATTTAATTAGCTTAGAATGTATCCAGAGTTATATTCTCTCCATAGAATCTTATGTATTATGTATTATGATTTTACCCTTTCCTTACACAAAACTTTGACACATGGGCCTGGGCTGAGTAGTTCAGTTGGTTAGAGCATCATCCTGATATGCCGTGGGTTGTGGGTTCCATCCCGGGTCATGCCACATACAAGAATCAACCAATGAATTCATAAATAAGTGACATAACAAATCAATGTTTCTCTCCCCTCCCTTCCTTTCTCTCTCTAAAATCAATAAATTAAAAAAACACACACAGACACATGTACATCTTAGGGTATATTTAAGGCAATAAAAAATATTCTTTAAATCTGTCTGGGGCTCTTTTTGTCATCAGGACTCCAGAATCTGACTGAAAAGTCCCAAAGAAAGAGAGATGAGTTGCTGGGTGGCCTAGACTAAGAACAGATGGTCAGACCTCTAGTAAAACAGAATAATAAAGACATGCTTCCATCATTTTACTGCAGACATGTGCTGAAATCCACAAAAGTAGGTCATGTAAGGGGTCGCTATAGTGAATTGCCTTTTACCTTGTTTTCGTTATTGCTTCCAACAAACTCTCATGGTACTCGGCTTACTCTCCTAGTCAACCTGCATTCTTTTATGTCATAATTTTCTTTTGTAGCTTCGAGTAGGAGGTAAATGGCTAAGTGAAGAGTCTTACTTGTCAGAATTAGGATAAAATCCCATTTCTATCACTTACTAGTTATGAGATTCTAGAAATGTATGTGGCCTCATTAAATCCTAGTCTCCGTTTCTGGAATAAGAATCCTTATTTCACAGAATGATAGAGAGTTAAATGAGGTCTTACTAATGCAACAATTATGAACGACCTGCATATACATAAAATTATATATTTAAATTACTGATATCTTTCATTTCTATAGTAATATGAATTTACAACTATGAACTAAAACAAAGATAAGTCAGGCTCAATCTGTGTTAAAATGGCTATTTGACTCCCAATATAAGGTAATATTGATTTCAGACTACTTGTGGTACATAAATAATACATCAAAACTAATGAATAGCAAAATATAATATTCTCATTTAGCGAAATAATGAAATGAATGAAATTTGTTATGATTATTAAATCCAGTACCAAGTGTTCATGGAAACCATACTATGATGATAAACTGGTCCAGTCTAGTTAATAGGAATATGGTCAGAGCTTTTACTCTTCCTAGAAAATGAAAAAGCATATAGAATACAGAAGGGACTAAATAATGACAATGACATCCTTAATTCTCCTCTAGATTATGAACTCCTCTAGACACAACCCATATTTTTTATATTTGTAACTCCATTACCTAACAAGACTGCCTGTTAAATACAGGTTTGATGAATTCAGGATGGAAGGAAGGAAGAGAGGAAGGAAAAAAGAAAAAAAGAAAAAGCTCACCTGGATTGACTTCACCTTATAATACACCTTTCTCCTGATTTTGGTCTTTTTGTCCCAACCCAAAAACTACAATACAATTTTATCATCCTATATTTGTTCTCTGTGTGTCCAACTTTCTGTTACATAGTTTTATAGTTGTAGTACTGATGATCATCAAAATTTAATTATATTACTTTATGAATCTACCCTTGAATGTGGCATTTGTTATGTGAAAAATATCCAAAGTCTTAACTCAAGGAGGTCATTAGTGTGAGGATTTCTCTTGCCTTCAGAGGGTGTCAGGAACCTATTTTCTCAGTGGAGATTCTGTAGCATCCACGTTCCTTTTCCTCCTGCCTGACTATGTTGAGCCATGTGAATCCAGTTCGAGCCCTTCTAGACATACTATCAAGATGGGAACAATTGAACAAAATAAACTTGGAAAAAGCTATTCATTTTTCATAGCAAGTTATGTTTATTCCCATTCAATTGAATTAGAGCCTTTGTACTTTTCCTCCCTCATTCTTACCACAAAACTTTTCTTCCTGCTGTTGCTGCTGCAATAATGTGTATCTCTCCCCTAGTCCTATAGATTAGTCATATCTGGATATAAAATGATATTTTTCTTTTGAGGAAATAGCTACAATAAACCATTCCAATAAATCAACTGATACTTTGGTTCAGGATTTTAAATAATTCATGAGTTCTCAAGGCTTACATGGTGTTCTGGAGAAAACTGAATCCTAGAAGATGAATATTTTTTGAGAGTTGTATTTCACTAATAGTTTTCCACTAGTTAAGAATATTTTTATTAGAAATATCTGATAGTTTGACTATATAGCAAAATACATAATGAACAAAATTTAAAGCCAATGAGCTAAAATACTTTATTTCATGTATGTGTATGTATATAAATATACAGTAATTTATCAAAAACATTATAATGTCTCATAAACATATGAAAGTATCAGCAATGTCACTATTGGTCTTAAATAAAACCTAAAAGATGAGATGATATATTTCTTCACTAGACCAACAACTATACTTAAAGAATTAATAATATCCAGTGCTGGTAAGAAAATAGGGGAAAATCCTCTAATATACAATCAATAAAAGCATAATTAGTATGCACTTTTGAAATGCAATTTGTTTGTCTTACCAAAAACAAGAAGGAAATGTTCATCAGAAATGTGTGTGCATGTGCATAAACACATACATGCAAAGACAAAAATATGGTTTAATAGCAAAACCTTGGGAGGGGGAAATACACAGGGTCTGGCACAAATAATGCTCCTTTTTACTACAAAATCTTTTATTACAAAATAATAAGCATGTACTTCTCTTATATAATACCACGCTCAAGCACACCATATGACCTTTTAGGTTAAATCTTCAAATTAAAACTATAAATCATTACACCCACATTATTCCCTACCAACCACACTCCAGCAGGTGTTACTTTTGCCAGACCCTTTATGTTAATAATGAAATGAATTTGTTTCTTATTATGCATCCATCCATTCATAGCAGAGATTACTAATGAATCACTAAAGAGCATAAAGACACATGTACATTTCTGACATGGGTGCTTTCCAAAGTACAAATATTGAAGCAAGTAACAGGCATTGCAAAAAAGTAAGTATAGGATGAATCACATAGTTATAAATAGAAAGCAAAAAAAGCTGAGTGTATAGGTATTTGATGTAAATTAAAGAATATACTGAAAGTTGCACACAAAAATGTAGGCTGTGGAAGAGGTTGAGAATAGAGCAGAACATCAAAGGAGGATTTGCATTTTTTTAATATTTCTGTTATTTTCGTCTTTACAATAAGATGTATTCACTTACAAGACTAAAAACTTCAAATAAAAATAGGAAAACAATCCTACTCTTTCCAGATAAGAAGTACTCAATATTTGTGGACTCCTCTTGGGGAAAACAGCTGAAGCAGTTTTGGGTTTTTTTTTAACAAATTTTTTATTCTTTTTTAAAGATTTTATTTATTTATTTATTTATTTTTAGAGAGAGAGAGAGAGAGAGAGAAAGAGAGAGAGAGAGAGAGAGAGAGAGAAACACCAATGTGCGGTTGCTGGGGGTCATGGCCTGCAACCCAGGCATGTACCCTGACTGGGATCAAACCTGCGACACTTTGGTTCGCAGCCCACGCTCAATCCACTGAGCTACACCAGCCAGGATGAAGCAGAGTTTTTAAGCACTGATGAACAAGAAAGAGGTAGATGGGGCCCTGGTTTGTGTGGCTCAGTGGATTGAGCACTGAACTGTGAAGCAAAAGGTCACTTGTTCAATTCCCAGTCAGGGCACATGCCTGGGTTACAAGTCAGGTCCCCAGTAGGGGGAACATGAGGGGCAACCACATGTTGATGTTTCCCTCCTTCTCTTTCTCTCCTCCTCCCTTCTCTCTCCAAAAATAAATAAATAAAATCTTTTTAAAAATTTTAAAAAAAGAAAGAGGTATGTAGTAACAGAGCTTTCAAAATATTTTGGTATGAGTTGATTTTATTTTTAACATGTTTAGCATTTTCTAATAATGTTATAAATCCTTAAAAAATAAAAATCATGCAAATATATGAATCTACTTTAAACCCAATGAGAAAGGCCAACATATTTTGATAACAGAGAGCAGCTCATTTTTCTGTGTAACCATGTAGATGTTTATTCATAGTTCAAAGACCTGAACTCTGAATCTTGTTCTACCACTTTCTTCCTGAATACTTCTCTTTATCAAATAAGAAGATATTAAAGTTTAACAAAAGCCAAATCGTTAGCTGGTTTCCATTGTGTTCCATAGTATTGCTTATTATTCAGTATGCATGAGTATGACTAGTATTTCAAACATAGTAAACCACACGTGATATTTATGGCAGCCCTCCATAAGTAAGTCTATGTGGTTAACCGGAACTGTCCTTTGAGGAATGAGAATCAGAACTGCTTCTCCAATGAAAGGTCCCTAAAATGGATTTGAAAATGTGTGACTGTGTTGCCTCTAAGTAATCAGCATATTAAAGCTTACAGTAGAATAGAATGTCAAAGCAAACATATGCTTTGTTTAGTCCAGAAAATTCTTTACCAAAACAGTTAAGCTTTCTCTTGCTGGTCATAATTTTAAGGAAAGATTAGTTTGACATACAAGAAAGAAGACATACTACAGCTTGGAACAGGGAAAATAGAATTTGTTTCTTAGCTAACAAGGAAAGTGCAGAGTGAACCCTAGTCTTGTAACTTATATGAGGCAAGTCTTCTCCTCAAATGTTTTTAATGAATTAGGAACAAACACAATGTTTTTAATGAAATGTCTCAGGAAAAAAATCATTGGTGCTGGGAGATGCTTGAATATGAAGGCTGGAGGGAGGTTTAGGGGATGGAGGGACCGAAGTCAAAAGAAGAAAAAGGACTCATGGACGTGGGTTGGGGGGTATAAGGGATTAAATAATAATGGAAAGAATATAGTAAAATTTTTTAAAGAAAATAGAGACTGGAGAATAGGGATAAAAAAAACATAGTGATTATAGTGCTTTCCAGTGTAAATTCAAACTAGAGTGAGAATGTTGCCATCAACCTCTTTGAAGCTTTTAGGTAAATACAGTTTTTTTGTTCAATTCTTCCCTTAGCTGAGGAAACCAAGGATAGGTAAAAGGACTTGGCATAGCCACACGGACACCTGTGGTAAATGCTCATAGACTATTGCATATTTGAAGTAGTTATCTATATTTATACAGAGTATGGCAAAAGTAGGCTTATATTTGTTCATATGGAAAATAATATGATAAGTAAGAAATAATAATACAAGAATAAACTCTGTTTCATGTATTCACAACTGTAAACTTACTTTCGCCCTACCCTGTATATATCTAATTGGTTTTGGGGCACTGGTATAGTTTGTGCAAGGGAAAAATTAGAATTTTTGGCAAGTGCATGCATTATTTTATCATCTATTCACTCATTCATCCATTAGCAAGCACTAATTCTGTGACAGTCATTCTGATACACTGGTACCTAAAATAAAGAAAACAGTTCCTGATTGCAGGAGCCTCAGGTTCTACCAGGACCATCATGAAGGTACAACCACAGCGAGTGTCATCAGTCAGTGCATTGTGTTACTGTGTCAGGTGAGGACACATTTTCTGGTTCTTTCTATCTCTGTTCATCAAAACTGCCACAGTATGAAGCCTGACATCCTAAGCACTGTGAAGACTGCCCTAGTCTGTTTGTACATGAGGGAAGGTATCTGTGTCTATAGAGACTTGGGGCAGATACCTGTGGTGGTTTCCTCCTTCCATAATAACTGTCCTAATTTTCAAAGGTATTGTGAAAAACAGATGTCAGAAATAAAACATAATTGAAAGTTATATGAATATTACTTTTCTCTTCAACTTTAGTAAAAGAATATCTTTGTCTGTAATCATTAGCAAAAAATAAAATAAATCTAAGGATCTTGCTATCCCTGAGCCATGGTATAATGCATGCCCACAGATATCTGTCCTATTGTGGAGGAATGAATCATCAGTGACCTTAAAGTATATATTTTTTAGTTTTAAATGATTCTCATATTCAAAGCCTTCCTTTAGTCTCTGAATATTCTTGAGAGACATCTGAATCCCAGTGTGTGTTCTTTTGCCCTCTCAGAACCTCAGAACACAAACTCCCCTGTTCAGAAAACAGCTACATTACCTCTCTCAGCTTGTTTCAGGCCCAGCCCCACAGTCCCACCTACATTGCTCTTCACAATTGGTTGGGGCTTCTCACATGCCCTCAGTGGAATTCCCTTCCTCATACAGCAACATGCCAAAACTGGGCAGGACACTGCATGTGCAAAATAGTCAGTCCCTGACCAAAACAGCTTTGGGTTGAAGTTTTAGTGTTCCCCTCCTGCTTTCAAGTTCCTGCCTACAAAAGGACAGAGAAAGCCTGAGAATCCTTAGCCCTTTGGGTATTAAACATGCTAAAATGCTGAGGAAGCTCGCCCCTCTGAAGCACTCCCTCCATCTTACCCAGTCACTCCTTTTTCTCACATGTTTCTCTCTCTCCCTCTGTCTCTCATTCTCTCTCTCACACACACATACACACACAGTCTGTCCAGAATGTATCCAGCCACATTAATATGCAAAATAGAGACATTTATTAAAGAAGATACAAGATACAAGAAATATTATACATAGGACAATTATGCCCCAGTTCCCTTTAATGTAGGACCTTGGGACCTCACACAGTTTTCCCCAACACCTTCAGCTACTCCATTGTACTTTCCTGAATCATATCAACAGTCTGAAATATCTTCTCTTTCAAAAGTCAGTTTAGTTTTGGGAAAGCCAGAAGTCTCAGGGTGCCAAATCTGGGCTGTAGAGGGGCTGTGCCACTTGGGTGATTTGACGTTTTGCCAACAAACTTTGCACAAGATGTGATGTGTGAGCATGTGAATTGTCCCAATGAAACTGTCAGTTGCCCATAGCTACAGCCTTATAAATCATCTGAAGTTTCTGTGGAGAATGTTCAAACTTAATGCAACACTTGATGCAGATTTGTTGCTCTACTCGCTCAGTCTTTTTGATTGTATGACCACATAATACACATGCTATTCAAGGGCTTCTACTGCCCCCATTGACTAGTACAGTGAAGTGATCACTGTTCATGCATGCGCATTCCAATCCACTCTCCTTGGCTGCCAGGATACATTGATGTTGCACAAACCCTTCTTTTTATATTAACAATGGCTGGACTTTTTCTGGACAGACCTCATATACCTTATTGGGAAGAATGGATAGTTAAAACTCATTTTACTGATAGGTATGGATGGCTTGTGTGAGCAAGTCCTGCCTTATATGAGTGAAAGCATCTCATTTCTTTTGATTCTTCTTGGTCTTTGTACCTTTTCATGTGACCATTGGCAAATTGGCAGAGAGCAGTGTTTTTGAGAGTTTGCTCTTCATAAAGTAATTATGACTGACATCCACTGCTTGTGCTTGGTTTAATGGTATTGCTTCTTCTCCTCCAACACCCTTTAGGAAAAATAGCTATATTTCCTTCTTTTTCTTCCCTCAAAAGGAAATGCGGGCTTTTGTAGGGATATTAGGAAGAATGAGGTAATAGTACTCCTATACATGACTAAATATTTAAGTCAATTTGGGACAATTAAAGAAGAAGATACATAATGGTCTGATGCAAAAGTATTGAAATTCCCCTAGTTCTTTGGAAAAGTTTTATGACTTTAGATCTTTCTATTCCAAAAAAGGAAAAAACATATCTTCCTCCTCACTCTCAGAGAGGACTTTTATGAGATCTGAGCCAAATGATAAAACCAACATGCTTAGATCTCTTTGACCATGCTGTAATAAAGTACCACAAACTGTGTGGCTTCAAACAACAGAACCTTACTGTCCTACAGGTCTGGAGGCCAAAAATCAATGTGTCAGGGGGGAACATGCTCCCTCTGATTATACTAGGGAAGGATCTGTTCCAGCCCAAAGCTAGGATGCACCTCTCCTAGCTGCTGGCAATTCTCTGGCTTGTGGCAGCAAGCCTCAACCTTCACATGGTGCTATAAATTGAATGTTCATGTTCTCCTCAAATTCCTATGTTGAAACCTAATAACTATTGTGATAGTATTAGGTAGTGAGGCCTTTGGGACATGATTAAACTATGAGGGTGGAACCCTCATGAATTCGGGTTCCCTTTATAAAGAGAACACAGAAAGCTTCCCCTTCCCCCATGTGAGAACACAACAAGAAGCCGATATCACTGAACCAGGAAGCTGGCCCTCACTAGATATCAAATCTGCTACCTCCATTGTCTCAGACTTTCCAGCATCTACAACTGTGAGAAATTAATTCCTGTTGTTTACAAGCATCCAGTCTATGGTATGCTGTTATAGCAGCTCATGGCACATCACATTCTCTCTTTGTGTATGTCTTGACTTTTTGTCTGAAATCCCCTTATTGCAAGAACACCAGTCATATGGTATTAGGGTTCACTCTAATGACTTCAGCTTAACTAATCACATCTGCAATGACACTATTTCCAATAAGGTCACATTCTGAAGTACTGGAGTTAGGAGTTCAAAATGTGAACTTTTAGGGCACACAATTCAACGCATTAGATTCTTCATATTTTTAGAAACTTTTCCTATGTTTCTTTAATTATATATTTTTTCAATTTTTCAAATAAACTATGTATCTCATGCTACCTTATCTTTGCACATGCTTGTTTAACATGAATTCTCCCAGCCTAAATATATGTAAAGTCCTTATTTTTCATTGAAGAATACCACTCAGTTACCACTCAGTTACCACTTTCCCCACCCCTCCCAGGATAACTGGTCATTCCTCATTCTGTGTTACCATTGTACCATTCTTATATTACTGGATTTGTCAGCCTACATTTATTAAAATTTTATTTTTGTATACCTATCTTCTATTCACCAATTGGGAATATCATCAGAGCCAGGCACAATATCTATTTTATATTACGGAACCAATTGTGTGTTGAATGAATAAATACATCACAACTTACTGAATCATGGACATTTGGCATAAAAATATCCCTTTGTTGCCTAGCAAAACATTTTTGTATATATCATCTTAAGAACATGACTATTTATTGCATATATATCATTTTAAGAGATTATTTGGTCTCTAAAGATATTAAAAGACTGATGAGAGACTGGGCCAAGTATGCAGAAAATTCAGGAAAACTTTGTGAGTTGTTGAAAGTAATTTTTATGGTCTAAGGAAGAAAAATAATTGTAAGTACATCTTAAACAGAAACAAAGCCAAAGACCATAATGTACCAGACTTTGTACTGCTGGTGGAATGCATTATCATCTTGGCGGCTTAGGGAATAACAACTCAGGAAACAGTTTAATAGTTTATGGAAATTAAATTGCCATGTCCTTACCTAAAACACTTCCATAATTATACCCACTCCTAAACTACTACCTTTTTATCCAGACACAAATAAATATAGTTTTATCTCTGAAAATCATAACATGGCATTATAAATTCAAGAACTGCTATTACTATTTCTCATACCTTTGTTTTTCTATTAGCTACAACATACAGAGTGTTCCTACAGTTTTAGTGCTAAATATTCAATTGAAACTCATAAGAAGTTCAGTTTTTCTGTAACTAATAACCCCATTCCCAAGGATTAAGCCTAAAAGAATGCTGTGATCATCACTACTGAACCCTAGGAAGCTGAGTAACAAATGACAGCACAGCAAAATGAGACTGCTCAAAATAAGAACACTGATAATCATTGAAGCTATTATATTTCCAAACTATTTCTGTTTGGGACCATGGCCAAGTCTAAAATTGAGCAAGTATGCTGAGGTTATGTTAGTGGCCATAATCATCATTAATATGGAATCCCATTGTGGTTAGTGGCAACTCCATTTTTGAGTTCAACTCCATCTTTTAGCGCAGGGTAAAAAATATGGAGTCATTCTTGAGTCCACTTTTTCCCTCACCAACACATCCAGTATTTCAGGTAAATTTCAGGAAATCCTATTGGTTCATCCCTCAAAATATATACAGAATCCAGACACTCCCTACTATCTCCAATTCTGTTACTCAAGCTCTAGCTATCACTATGCCATGCCTAGATTAATGTAAGTATTTTCTAGGTGTTTTCCTGCTTCTGCTCTTGCCTTTTTACCTTAGGCTCTCAACAGAACAGCCAGAGAATTTGTCTTAGAATGTGAATTAGATCAAACCCTCCTTTGCTCAGAACCATCCGGTCTTGCCTCCTCATTTCTTTCAGTGTAAAGCCAAAATCCTACCAATGGGCTACACATAAATGAGACATCCCCTTGCCTTAAACTCTTTCCTAGTCACCCTCCTTCCTTTCAGTGCTCTTCCTCCATGCTCTTCCCTTGACTTTCCTCACCTCCTCCAGGAGTAGGTTTGAATGTAATCTTTGAAATCAGGCCAATCCTGACTACCTTATTAAAATACAAGCTGTCCCTTCCCCTGTATTTTTCATCCCATTGCACTACTCCACGTTTCTGTTATTTGTAGTACATATGACATTTTAACACATGAGATAATTTCTTCCTTTATGTAACCAGGTCTTTACTGGCTATCTTTCTCTGCTAACATAGAAACTATGTTAGAGATCTTTGTCTGTTTTGTTCATTGATGTATCTTAACCACCTAAAGCAGTGTGTGGCTCAATACATGCTTCTTAAATAAGTGAATGAATTGGACATGGAAACTATTATGAATCAAGCCATCTCAGTGGCCTAAAGCCATGCATTGTCCCTGATCTTCTCCCTTTGGACTCTAACCTGCCCTACCTAGAAAGAGATCCCTTTATCTTAGCAAGGAAAAAACTGTTACCACTGATGTTTTAAGTATGTACTATGTTCTAGGCATTTTGTCAAGCTCTTGAATACATCATTTCATTGAATCCCTACAACATCCCAGTAAAGCAGGTAGAATTAACCTCATTTAGCAACAAGTAAACTGAGACTCAGGAAGCTTTAAAAAATATCTAAAATCTCAAAACTAACAAGTGACATGTCTACAGTTTGAGTGTAGATCTTTCGACTCACAAGCACATCCCCTTCACCACTTTAGTAAATGATCTTCCTTTTTACTATAATTTTTAAGATAAATCTTCATGCTAAGTTTTGGTATTTAGCAAATAGTATTATTTGATGTTTTAGGAAGAGACCTGGATTTGTAATCAGAAAATCTAGGCTCGAGTCATGTACTTGGTGTGCAAATTTGTCACTCAAGTTCTCTGAGCCCACTGTTCTTATATCTAAAATTAGAATGAAAGGTTTGTCCTGCACCTATAAAACCCAGTCATCATAAGACAAAACATAAAAATGTACATTCTGAAGTGTTAAAGCCCTATTCAATGTAAAAGCCCTACAATTTTTTAACAGATGTATTTCATAGTACTTGATGTTAATAGTTTGCACAGAAAAAAAAATATCAAAAAGTGGTGAAGTTGATAGATGTTGGTTTCCAGTCTAGCATGTTAGGAACTTAGAAGTCATGCATCAAGTAAAAAAACAAACAAATTGAAAATCAACATTCTTTAGATCTCTCAAAGAAGTAAGATCATAAAGCAAAACACTGCCCCAAATTGGAGAGACAGAGAAGCGAATACAGAGAATCATAGTTTATAGGAGCAGAAACATCCATAGGAACAAGATCTGGAGTAGGAAAATCTGAACTGTGATTGATAAATTGCTGGTGGCTAGTGTGAACAAGCCTGAGAGATGAAACCTCTATGGGGACTAGTCAGGAGGAGCATTGTGTTGTGACAAAAGGTCATTTCTCCAAGAAAAATAATAACCCTTAATGTATAAATGCATAACAACAGAGCATCAAAACACACAAGACCAAAACTGATAGAATTATAAGGAGAAAATGGTGAATCTGCTATTATTGTTGGAGACTTTAATACTCTTCTACCCAAAACAGATGAGTCCAGCGGACAGAGAAGAGTAGTGGCATAGTTGACCTCAACAGCACAAGAAATCAATTATATATAGTTAACATCTATTGCCCATTTCATTTCACAACATTAGAATATACATTTCTCTTAAGTTCGCATGCAATATTCACCAAGATACAGCACATTCTGTGCCACTAAACACACCTTAATAAATTGAGAAGAGTAGAAATCATATAATGTCTGCTCCTGGACCAAAATGGAGTTCAATTGAAAATCAACAACAAAAAGACAACTAGAAAACCCCAAAATATGTGGAAATTAAACAACACACTTCTAAATAACAGGCAGGTAAAAAAGAAATCTCAAGAGAAAATTTAAAATATTTTGAATTCAATGAAAATGAAAATAAAACTTGTCAAAATGTTTAGGATGCAAGTAAAACAAAACAGTTAAAGGAAAATTGATAGCAGTGAATACATATGATAGCAAATAACAAAGATTTAAATTTAATAATCTAAGCTTCCATTTTAGGAAACTATAAAAAGGAGGGAAATTAAATCTAAAATGAACAAAAGAAATAATAAAAATTACAGCAAAATTCAATGAAACTGAAAATAGGAAATCAGTAGAGAAAATCAATGAAATCAAAATTTGGTTTTTAAAAAAGCTCAATAAATCAATATACCTGTACCCAAGCTAAGAAAAAAGGTAATTAGATACAAGTTACTAATATCATGTTCATTGTAGCTCTATTTACAATCACCAAGATATGGAAGCAACCCAAGTGTTCCTCAATAAATGAGTAGATCAAACAACTATGGGATATTTGCACAATAGAACACAACTTGGCTGGAAAGGAAGAAAGAAATAAAGAAATAAAGAAATAAAGAAATAAAGAAAGAAAGAAAGAAAGAAAGAAAGAAAGAGAAAAGAAAACAGTATGGATGTAACTGGAGGACATTATGCTACATGCAATAAGCCAGTCAGAGAAAGATAAGTGACATGATTTCACTCATATGTAGAATTTTTAATGAACAAACTGAACTAACAAGCAAAATACAGACAGAATCATAGATAGAGAGCTGACTGACAGCTATGAGGCAGAAGAGGTTTGGGGGTAGAGGAGTTGAGCAAAAAGGAAAAAGGATTCATGGATATGGACTACAGAGTGGTGATTGAGGGGGCAGAGAGGTATGAGGGTACTAAATGGTAATGGAAAAAAAATAGAATAGAAAAGTTAAAAAAAAGAAAAGAGGAAACTTCACTACTGATCTCATGAACATTAAAAGGAGAATAAAGGAATATTATAAATAGCTCTATGCCCACAAATTTGATGAACCAGAGAAAATGGACCAATTTGTTGAAGGACATAATCTGTGAAAACCTACACAAGAAGACACAGAAAAAATTGAATAAACCAGTATTTATTAAAGAAATGAAATAAATAATTAATAACTTCCCCAAACAAAAAACAATAGACTCAGATGAATTTTATCAACCATTTAAGAAAGAAATTGTAACAATTCTCTAAACTCTCTTCCAAAAAATAGAAACAGAGAAAATACTTCCTAACTCATTCAACAAAGCCAACATTACTATAATAGCAAAACCAAACAAAGCCATTATGAGAAAAATGCAGACCAATTCAGTATCTTTTGTGAATATAAATGCAAAAACCCTTGAAAAAATTTTAGCAAATTGAACTCAAAAACATATAAAGAATTAGACATCTTGATACAATGGGATTTATTCCAGGTATGCAGAGCTGGAACAGTATCTGAAAATCAGTTAATGTGATTTATCATATCAATAGGCTAAGAAGAAAAATCCATATGATCATATTAATAGGTGCAGAAAAAACATTTGGCAACACGCAACGCTTACTCATGATAAAAATTCTCAGCAAACTAAGAATAGATGAGATTTTTCAAATTGATAGAGAACATCTACAAAAAAAGTAGAATTAACAATCAAACTTAGTGGTGAGAAATGAAAGCTTCCCTGCTAAGGTCAGAAACAAGGCAAGGATGTCTCTTCCCCAACCACTGTTTCATTCTTTTCCAATATCATACTAGAAGTCCTAGCTACAGCAATAAAACAAGAAAAAGAAAGGAAAGGTATACTTATTAGGAAGGAAAAAAACTAAAAATGACATAATGGTCTAAGTAGAAAATTCAAAAGAATTGATTTAAAAACTCCTGGAATTACTAAGCAATCATAGCAAGGTTGAAGGGATATATCAGCAATGAAATAATGGAATTTGATATTAAAAACATAATATCATAGTTCTAAGATTTATGTGAGATCTTAGAAGATCTCATCAGATTTATGTGAGAAAACTACAAAATTCTTATGAAAGAAATAAAAAAATAACTAACTAAATGGAGAGATAATCCATGTTCTTGGACAGGAAGAATCAACATCATTTAGACGTTAATTTTTCTTATATTGACTTATAGATTCAGTGCAATCCCAATAAAAATTTTACCTTGTTATTTTGTGGATATCAGCAAATTGATTCTAACATTTATAAATGGAAAGTTTCAAAATAGGTCTAATTTTGGAGGAGAGGAACCAATTCAAAGGACTGACATTACCTAACTCTAAGGCTTAATATGAGGCTATAATATTCAGTTCAATATAGTATTAGTGAAAAATATAGAGAAGTACATCAATGGAACACAATAGAGAGCCCAGAAATAGACTCACATAAGTAAAAATCAACTGATCTTTGACAAAGGAGTAAAGGTAATACAATGGAGTAAAGTGTCTTAACAAATACCTGCAACATATAGTGTTCGACCAACTGGAAGTCCATATGCAAAACTCATTAGACATTACACACTTCGCAAAATAAACTCAAAATGGACTATAGACCTAAATCCAAAATGCAAAGCTATAAAACTCCTAGAAGATAACATAAGATAAATTCTCAGTGACCTTGGGTATGGCAATGTCATTTTAGATAAAACATCAAAGGCACCACACATGAAAAAAATAATTGATAAGCTGGAATTTATTAATTAAAAACTTATGCTGTGTGAAAGACACTGTCAAATAAATGACAACACAAGCCAGCAATTGGGAGAAATACTTTCAAAAGACATATCTGATAAAAGACTACTACCCAAAATATATAAAGAATCCTTAAAACTCAAACATAAGAAAATAAATATGACTTGTCTGGTCACAGCTTATAACCAATGCTGTGGTTGGACTAGTCCCTGTGATTTTGACTATCAGGAAACTGAAAATATAAAATTATATTATTCATAGGACCTGGAAATGACACACCACACCTGGGCCCATGCAGCAAGGTTGCAGGTTGAGAAAGAAAGAGAGTTCATGAGCCTGTGGCTCTGCTTTTATTGAGGTATATGATAGGGGCTTAGGGTTTCATGGGCTCACCCTTTATTGGTAAATTTAAATCATAACAGCAGGAATGTAAACAAAAGAGAAAAAGAAAACAGAACAGTGGTCCAAAGGTCAGTTAATAAAATTAACCCAGATCTCTACAACAAAGAAGGCTCACTGTGGGGAGGTGTCCTGGAAATGTGTTCAGTAGACATAGCGATCTATGAAGCAGATACCTCTGCTCTCAAAGCTTAAGCCAGGTGCCTGCATTACAAAAAGGAAAAATAAAACAATGGCAACAAAAAATGGTCAGGGCTTATACCACAGAAAAACACAAAAAATGGTATTATGTTAAGCAAAATAAGCAAAGTGGTGAAAGACAATACCTTCTGATCTCATCTATATGAGGAATTTAATGAACAAAATAAACTAACAAACAAAATAGAACCACAGGCATGGAAACATGGAACAGACTGAGAGCGACCAGAGGGGAGGGGAGAAGGAGACAATGGTGGAAAGAAGGAGAAGGGACTACTCAAAGAACATGTACCCATGGACTTGGACAACAGTGTGGGAATTGACTGGGAGTTGGAAGTAGGCTGCGTGGAGGGCAAAGTAGGGGAAACTGGGACTACTGTAATAGAATAACAATGAAAATTATTAAATTAGAAAATCTAAACACTGGAACAGAGCCCTCATGAAAGGCACTTTATGAAAAGACATTCCAGATTGTATGCCACTGGAGAAATGCAAATTACAATAATGGGATACATTACACAGATATTAGAACAATCAATGTCCAGGACACAGACCATGCAAAATGCTGGCAAGAATGTGGAGCAACAGGAACTCTCATACATTGTTGCAGGAATGCACAATGGTACAACCACTTTGGGAGACAGTTCGGCAGTGTCTTACAAAATTAAACATATTCTTACGATACAACCCAGCACTTGCATTCTTTGGTATTGTTCAGCTAAATGAGTTGAAAACTTATGTTCACATAAAACCTGCACATGAAAGTTGATAGCAGCTTTATTGATAATTGACAAAACTTGGATGCAACCTAGTAAGTCATTCAGTAGTTGAATGGATACATAAAATGTGGTGCATCCAGATAATGTAATATTACTTGGTGCTAAAAGGAAATGAGCTATCCAGCCATGAAAAGACATAGAGGAACATTAAATGCAATGAGTGTATACAGCCAGTTTGAAAAGGATATATACTATATGATTCCAACTACATGGCACTCCAGAAAAGGCAAAGCTGTGGCATCAATAAAAGAATCAGAAATTACAAGGGTTTGGGGGGAGAGAAGGATGAATAGGCTGAGTATAGAGGACTTAGGGGGGAAGCAGTGAAATTTTTTTTATGATATTAAATGGTAGAAACATGTCATTATCCATTTGTCCAAATCCATAAAATATATGTCACCAAAAGTGAACCTTAATGTGAACTCTGGACTTTGATTGATGTATCAATGTCATTCTAGGGTTTGTTACTTGGAAACAAAAATCTGCCGCACTGGTGCAGATGGTGGTGGTGAAGGAGGCTGAGTTAATGCGGGGCAGGGAGCATGTGGGCAATCCCTGTACCTTCCAACTCAATTTTTCTGTGAACCTAGAACTGCTCTAAAAAATAAAGTCTATTTTTTAAAAAAGAAATGAAATTGGTTCCTGCAGTAAGAAAAATGAATTTTCCTGTCTTTTTGTCATGACATTCTGTTTGCCTCTTGAGAAGCTGTAATCAGATGAAACAGTGAAGCAAAAAGCAAAACTAAAGAACAGCTATCAGTCATCTAGTGTTTCAGGTAAGCTCACGAGCCAACAACTGCTATTGCATAAGTATCCGTTTCTACCTCCATCTAAAAGATGTAACAGAGTTTTAAAAATTTTTTACATGTCAGGAAAAGAATTCAGAACTTTTGTTTTGTTTTGTTTTGTTTTGTTTTAAGCAAACACTGGGTAGAACAACTTAGATTTCTTTATTGAAGATTATAGATTTCTCTTTTAAGTCCTCAGATGTGCTAATGTGTATTAAGAATCATTAGATTAGCCCTGGCTGGCATAGCTCAGTGGATTGAGCGTGGGCTGAGAACCAAAGTGTCGCAGGTTTGATTCCCAGTCAGGGTATATGCCTGGGTTGTAGGCCATGACCCCCAGCAACCACACATTGATGTTTCTCTCTCTCTATCTCCCTCCCTTCCTTCTCTAAAAATAAATAAATAAAATCTTAAAAAAATCATTAAACCCAGTATTTCCAAAACTAGTTTAATCAAAGACACCTTTTTATCATGGAGAATCAAATATTATAAGTGTTCTATAAGATATTAGTGTTCTGAGAAAAGTTCTTTGGGAATGCTGACCAAGCACTAGCTAAATTTAATTAAATTAAATTTATTGAACCTATTAAGGACAGACAGCAAGGCTTCACTTTCGGATTCATTGTAGTATAATGCCAAGAATTCTTCTCATTGGAAGCAAAGGACAGTGTTGCTATTAGCAAAATAATGACTTATCAGAAACAAGAAGCAAAAGAAATAGTTACAGTGATATATTCAATAGAGGAAGAAGTAGTATCCTTATCCAATTCCTGCTTTTGTTCAAAGCTCATGGGTTGATGCACAGATCAATGATCAATTACAATTTGTTAGAAAAGATCAAATAAGTATTCTATCAGATTGAAACTACTGGAGATATGTAGACATTACCAAACCTGCAAAAAATGTCAGTACATATAAATATCTGGAATTTCCTCCTCAATTAAACTTCTAAAGGAGAACATGCTTGATTTCCATTATGTTTTCAGAAAGAGGACAAACTAATAGAGGTGGGGGGTGGTAAGAACATTAACTGAAGAGAAAGCAATCATTTAAGATTGTGTGTAGTGTATAGTTTTAAAATAAGAGTAGATGAACATCAAGCCAATAAGCCTTAGCTGAGGCAAGTGATGCCGGCCAGGTGCAGCACACTCTACCACAAAGGGCTCAGCACAGACTCCTGAGCAGCAGTACATCCTGCTGAAGATCAGGACCTTAACAATGGCTCTCACCTTTCCCAGCACAAAACAGTCCTGTACTGGGTTGAATAGTGTCCCTCAACAAAACTTCATCCACCCAGAACCTATGAATAAAACCTTACTTGGAAAGAGAATGTTTGCAAGTGCAATCAAGTGAAGATGAGGTTGTACTGTGGTAATGTGGGCTCTAAATCAAATATGAGTGATATCCCCATGAAAAGGGGAATTTACACAGAGAGAGGAGAACACCTAGTGAAGTCAAAGGTTTCACACTGGAATCTCTATGGGAGTGATGCAGCTACAAGCCAAGGAACACCCAGGACTGCCAGAAACCACCAGAAGCTAGGAGAGAAATGGAACAGATTCTCTCTGAGTCCCCAGAAAAACAACAAACACTACTTTGATTTCAGACTTTGGGCTTCCAGAACTGTGAGACAGTAAATTACTGTTGTCTTACGCCACCCAGTTACTGTTATTTTGTTATAGTGGTACTAGGAAATCAATAAAATCTCAAATTTGAGTTTTATAAAACCATTTGAATCTGCTGTATTTTCATTTTAGTTCCCTTTAACTAAAATTTGAAGAACTCCTGGCAATGCGTGCCCATTTATGGTCATTTCTGGTATGTGCGTTAACTTTCAACCCCCCACTCCCACATCCACCAGTTAGCTCAGGGAGGGGCAATTAATGCACAATTTACTGGGATTGCAGGGAGCTGGGTGTGTGTGTGTGTGTGTGTGTGGGTGTGTGTGTGTGTGTTCGTGTTGCATGCTGAGGCTCTCTGTTTCAAGGCTGGAGGTTGAGCTTGCTCTGGAATTACACTCAGACACAGGAGGCTTTCTCATAACTAGGTTCACAGAAGATGGACTTTATTTTTATGGCACTTCTTTGCTAATATCTGAGAAGTACAGTTTCTTGTTTTCATTTTCTCTTAACTGAACTGATTATTAAATCATGATTTTATTTTTATTTAATCTTTACTGTATGTTTTATATTACCTTTTAGACCCATTACATTCCCCCCGACCAGCAATCACCACACTGTTGTCCATGTCAATGAGTCCTTTTACCAATTTCTTAGCAGCCCAGGGCATCTAAATTCAAGGACACCCATTGCTGATAATCCATTCAGGAGCTAAAGCAGTGAAGGGAGAGAGGCTCCAGGTGCTACAGACAATGCAGCTCCTGGCAGCAGCAGCCTGGGCTCCAAGTCTCCGGAGGAGCCTGAAGCCAAATAGACTCCATGACTACACAGCTCAGGAATCCTCTTCTTCCATCTGAAAGTATTCCAACATGTTTGGTCAGAAGAGATGTTTTCAAGGAAACTCTGGAAAGAGCGTTTATGAATGCAGAAGCAGTTTGAAATAATGAAAACCATTTATTTTGTGTTTTGTTCAGTCTGAAAATATGTGACACTGAAGCCCAAGGACCTGGAAGAACTCCCAAAAGTCTAATTTACAGTATCCTACAGATCACTGGAGAGTTCCACTTGTAACTCAGTGCTTCTGGGTAAATGTTTTCCACATTTACACTTAAAGGCTAGCATAATTATTCCATTAGTAGTATCTACATAACCTCACTCCAGGTAGAAATCTCAACTAAGTTTATGTAATATTATAGCATAAGAGATTAATTTGGGGGGATGGATGGTATATTTTGGGTGGTAGTTTTGAAACTACTTTATTATGGGAAAGAGGAAATGGAGAGAGAGTTTTCGAGTGTTTTTCATAATCATTTTTAGATATTTCAGATTCATTATGGAATAAGGGCAAAGGAGGAAGGAAGAGAAGATGGGAGAGAAGACTTGAAAAAATAAATTATGTAATTAGTAAAAGTACTAGAAAAAACTTCAGCAGTATCTGGAATAGAATATAAAGTCCACATTTGGCGTTTTTCTATGAAACCACAACGATGAAGCCATTCACTGTTTTGACTACTCACAAAAGACTGGTTCCAGGGAAGAAAATAAATGTTTTTTGTCATCACCACATTTTTAAGTAAAATTTTCAAATTCTTTTGTCTATTTTGAAAATAAATGCAGTAATTTTGGTTGATGAGATAAAATATTCCAACAAAGTAAATTACAAAATAGCACCAAGAAATAAAGTTACTTAAAGGAGTAAGGTCTTTTTTTTTGGGGGGGGGCATTATTTTCCATTTGATTCATGAGGTTATGTGTGTGGGATGCATACAAATTTTTATGGGGCAGAAATAACAAAAGGGTGCTGCCCCTCTCAGACTCGTTGATTTTTATTTCAGGCTCAGGAAAACAATGCTTGGATCCTGCCGAGAGCCAATACAGAAACTGGAAGAAAATCTTCCACTCAGAGTGCAACACAGGTAATGACAGGTTGCTAATGGTTCCATTTCCTTTGAGAAATGCAGTCGGAGGTAATGGTGGAACCCAGAGTGCACAGTGATGGACTGTGCAATTCCACTCCTTTCTTGGAACTCATTTCCCAAAGTCTGTCCAGTGCCCTTAAGGATCAGCACAGAAAGGCAGAACAGAAACAAGTATTATGTTATCGAAAATGTGAGTGAAAATATTTCCTTAGTTTCCCACGAACACAAATGAGCAATATAGTTTACCCCTTCCCTTTAGGTGTCTTTGAGACATTCTTTCCGATACTATTGACTCACCTGTCAGACGTTTTGTGCGTGTGATTTTTACTGAGTGTGATGTGCAGTGGCTAAGGGAAACACTATTTTGTTTAGTTTTTTTGCATTAAACCTTTTAAAAAATCAATTGTTAAGTAAAAAGGTACGTCATCCCTCCTCCCTTCTTTTTTATCCATTTAATTTTATTTTATTAAAAGTATTGAAATCCTGTGATATATAGTTAGTTTGATAGATATATTTAGATAGATTTTAAACATAAGAAGTGAATTCATTAATATGGAAAATGTTAGTATTTATATTAAAGACAATGTAGGAAACATTTTGATAACTTCATTATCTCATCTTACTAGCAGTTTTCTAATAAAATTCAAATTGCTTAACTCTGTCATTTATCTCAGGCAAAGTAGCACTTCAATAAAAGACCTATTTGTATCAGCCAGCAGGTTGGAAACAAAAAAGAGAAGATGGGAAATTTTCTTTAAAAGTCTGAGACTCATTCAAATGCAGTTGGTATAAGTCTGGCTCACCAAAAAAGAGGTCATAGAGTTATTTCCGTGAGATGGAGTAATTCCCTATAAAAAGGTGTCTCAAAAACAGGGTTAGTGTGATTAATTTACTGTAAGCTTTAAAAAATCCATTCTAATGTTATGACTCCATTTATGTGACCCACCTCTAAGTTCTGAGGTCAATTGGTATTGCTGTCCAAACACCAGTGAGTGTCTACTTAAAGGTGGCCAACAGTCTGTCATCTATGATTTCATAGCCACTCAACAGGAACCAGAGAGAACACCAGCTGACTTTTAACATGCTGTTTAAGAACCAGCCACCAATGGAGAAAAACTTCAGACGATGCATTATATGAATTCAGGATCCTGTCGAAACTGTCCTCCTCATTTGGACTCTGAGAAATTTATTTTAAAATTCTCCTTTTAAACTAGTTCTTCTTTAATATATCAACCTATCTGCAACAGAGGCCTCAGTTGGAACTTAAACGGCTTTCACTCTCGACTCAAACGTGTCTGAGCAGAGCTGGAGGACTGGTGAGGTGAGATCCCCAGGAATGTATTTATATTGATTGCCAACCAGCAAACTGGGGGGAGAAGTGATACTAACAAAGTGTCAAAGTGAACAAGCTTGGATGACAGACAGTAGGCAAGTGTCTGAAGACAGAGATGATTCTGAGGACTGGGCTGCTATTTGATTCATGGCCCAGATTCCATGGATGTCAGAGTCTTAAGACCAAGTGAAAGCTGAAGGAGCTTTTTCTGCATAACATCCGTACCATGTTTGAGACACCCAGGAGTTTACGACATCAGGTGGCAGCCCGTGGAGTTGCCAGTGGTGTTGGGACAAAGAGTGGCATCATCATGGGCAATTAATGGCATTGAGAATGTCAACCTCGGTGATGCTCTCAGAACCCTCAGTCTTAGGCGTAGGTGCCCATCATGACTTGGCAGCCCTCAGATATCTGGGACACAGGCAAGGCTTTTAGAGGGCACCATGGCAAAGCAGTCACCTTTGCCATGGGCATTTATGTCCACAGCAATCGAAGGCAATGTAGGGAGATGGCACATCATACCGATGAAGCCCCGGCACTTGTTACAAGAAAGAAATGGAGACAACCACCCTGCATTTCCACTCAATTTAACTACTGTTAAACAAACTATCCCAAAATTTAGTGGTTTGTAGAGCATTTTATTATTTTCAATGATTCTATGGGTTGCCTGGAATTCAGCTACATGGTTCTATTTTAGCTATTTACTGATAACAAACCACACACAGCTCAGGGGCCTAAAACACTTCTAACTTGTTATTTCTCACAATTCTGACTGACTGGGGCTCAGGAAGCAGGTGGTTCTGCTTGTTTTGCTTGAGGTCTCCCATGCCACTGCGGCCAGATACCAGGTGGAATTGACTGTCTACCTGGATGGTGTCAAATATCTTGGGCTTAGGCAGAGATAGCAACAGCTAAACTCAGATGAGATGGCTGGATCTTTTATCTTCTTTGTCTAAGATTTGTGACCTTTCCCTCTTCAGAGAGCTCCCCCTAGTGGTCTCTCAACAAGGCCATCAGCATGTAGTTGGACTTCTTATGCTTCAGCTCATTTGTGGGTCTCCTAAATGCAGAAGTGGTTGGGACCACTTGAGGCTTACATTTGAAATTGGCATAGTGTCACTTTCACCACCTATTATGGGTTAAAAAAAAAGGCACAGGTTCACCTTGGTTCACCATGGGATGGGAACTACACAGGGTGTGTATGCCAGGAGGCATGGGTCATCAGGAGGTGAATATCACAACTTTCCAGCTAATCTTTCCAGAGTTCCTACTGAGCAAGTGGGAATGGAGCCAAAGGAACATTATTTAGTGTTCCTCTATCCTTGTTCTTCTATCCTTGGAATGGCAGGGCCTCGAAAACACAATTAGAAAAAATTGTCAGAGGACAGAGTAGCTGCAAGACAGTATGTAAACTCTCAGTCCAACACAAGTGGCTCTTGACTGCCTATTTCAATGTTATTTACTTGTGGAGCAAGAAAGCCAGTGTCTTATGTTAAAACACTCAAATCTATACCTTCATTACCTTTCCTTACTTCTCCATGACATTTATAATTAGCAACTCTCCATAGAGCCTTGAATAATGACTAGTGGCTAGTTAGAGATAAGAATTTCTAGTCAGTTATCTAGTTCATGAATCCCTGAAATTATCCTGGGATTATTCAACTCAAGGATTCAACCTGAATTTGGTATTGGCCAATGTGCTTAGGGAGAGAATAAGCATTCTACTTCTACTCTATATGTTTCTGGGTTATCTGGAATAATTGCAAAGATCTTGATCTCAGGAGACTTCTACAGACCAGGTAAATATGGCCCCATTTTCCCACCACTCAGGTCTTTTTTATAGGTTCCAATCCAGAGCTGTCACATAGTAGGACCTCATAGGTCAGAAGTAGTTGGACTTACCTTGAGGTGAAGGGATCGGCATGCTGGGACAATGGTTCTTGACTGTGTTTGTCTTACAAACTCTTAATAATTTGTGGAGTCTCTTTTGTGGAGTCTCTCCTTCCCCAAAATACATACATTCAAACATGTGGTATAAAATTTCAGAGGTCTCCTATATAGTTTCACAAACTAGATTTTGTCATGAATCATCAAACATTCACAGGTGGCACAGCTAAGAGTCCCACTTGCTAAAGGATCTCCCTCTGTGCTGGCTTGCACCTCATGTTACTGTCATCTTATCCTCAGGTGCAAGTCAAATCAAAATAAAATAAAAAATAAACACAAGACACACCTTTGGCCATCTGTGTGTGTGTGTGTGTGTGTGTGTGTGTGTATTTATATAGTTATATAGTTATATATGTTGTGTGTATATATATTCAGGTTTGTTAAATCAGACTCAAATGTGTAAAAAAAAAAGTAGTTTCTTTATACCTCTATGACTACCCCAATCTTTCTCCTAAGCCAGGACTTAATGTATTAAACAAATAATATCTCTTTAAGTAAAATATTCAATGATTGAGATCTTGCCCCACTCCGCCCAGCTCCCTACACTGACTGGTCTGGGTACATGGAGAGATGTGTGGTATGTACAACCACATGATGAAAGAGACCAGACAGTCAGAGTTTCAAATCCTAGCATGACTCTTTATTGGCCTCTGGGCTGGATCAATCCCTGCACTACAAGTGCTGAGGTGCCCCGGACCCACCATGGGCATCCTGCTGGTGTAGGATGCTCAGGTGGGAGGCTGGTGTTCCCTGTGGGTTCATCTCCATCACTCAGAGTCTCACTGACGTCACAGG
The DNA here is from genome assembly GCF_019186645.2 of Phyllostomus hastatus. Classification (NCBI taxonomy): domain Eukaryota; kingdom Metazoa; phylum Chordata; class Mammalia; order Chiroptera; family Phyllostomidae; genus Phyllostomus; species Phyllostomus hastatus. Next base: position 3,412,775 of record NW_025334017.1, on the reverse strand, counting down.
CTCTCTCACTCGGCCTATCTCCCTCTGACTCTGGCCTGGGCTTCCATCCCCCAGCTTCTGCTGCACCTTAGCCCACCATGGCAGGCCCTTTGCTTTTGGCCAGTCTTCCCTCTCCCTTCCCATATACTCACGGTAATCTAGCTGCCATAACTCAACCTGGAAACTAAGGGTGCCTGGGAAAAGGAAATACCAGGCTCTTTCCCTGCCCAAGCCCCCATGTCTCTCTCATTGCACTGATCTCACTGTGACCACCCCCAGATAACTCTGAGGGGCTGTGTTCAGGTATCCCCTGAGAGCCCCAGGCCCATGTCTTCAGTTCTTCAAAGTCTCTTTTAACTTGCTTCGTGTTTCCCCTCTGTCTGGAAGAATTCTGACACAGGGCTCATTTCTTGCCTTTCCCACCTTTGTCTCTTCCCGCTGAATGTCTCAGGCTAGAAGTGGTAGGTTTGGTACTTTTCCCCTCTTCACATCACACTTTCATGTTTTCCTGTAGCAGCAAATCACATACCCTAGCTGTCATAAAAGAATATCTTCTTTGCACATATCAGAAACTCTGATTAAAAGATCTTTTATGTATATACATATTTATACATATGTATTTATATTTATATTATATCTGTGGTCTATGTCATCCAAGACTGACTTTGACATGCTAAAGCAACTTTAAAAATCCACTTTTAACAAAACATAACTCATCAGCAAATTTGCCTTCTCTGAACACAAGCACAAATATAATTTGACCAAGTGAGAAATGGGTTCTTTGTCCCAGCAGGCTTCACCCTGAACTTTAAATACTGTGATTCAGGGGGGTAAGTCTGCAGGGCAACAAGGCTGGCAGAACCTTTTTTAAAAAATAGTGAAATATTTTTCTTTTTCACTGCACTGTTTTCAAAAGGAAGAGGAAAGGGCCTTATGATACCTCTGAATTTAAATTAGCAGCCTAGAAGGGATGAATTTTTAATAAAAACTATAATAAAATGAGCTGTTATGAACATACGTGTGATGCCTATTGAAATTTATGCTGCTACTTGTAAGAGCTTTCTTTCTCCATTATTTTTCGCTGTTTTCCCAGTGTAGCTCATCAAGATTAGTCAAAGGGCTTTGTCTAGACTCTGCAAGCCTCATTTGAAAATCCCATAAAGTGTTTAAAGCTGTACACCCAACTTCTCAGTAACATGGAAAACTCTGTGTCAAATTGTTCTGAAACTAGGACACCTACTGAAAGCATTTTCAAAGAACTGGAAAATAAGTAGCTATGAATACAATAAAAGCCTTGTCTATGCAAGACTGTCCCCTTCGTTTTTGGAGGGTGGGGGAAGCAAAGGAAGTACATTTGGTGATGTCACCAATTCTTACATGCTCTGGAGTATAACATAAGCTAAATCTATAGCACTTATATTTGAATTTCCATATCATCCCTTTCACACTAACTCTGAATCATGAATAATGAGGAGGGAAGGAGTTTTGGTTTGAAATCATGACAATGAAGGTTTCAATAGTCAGCATTCCCAAATGCTGTTTCACTTCTTTGTATTCAGAAGGGGATAAAGCATGGACTAGCAGCTGACTGGGGCACTGGCCTATAAGGGGCATTATGGTACCGTGGAATAAAATGAATGTGATCTCAGGTAACTAGGTTTCTGTCATGGCTCTTTGTACAGCTAAGTGTATATTTTTCCCAGACTTTTCTACCTGAGTAGAAAAAACAAAAACCAGTGAACAGTTTGGCAACAGGACCAGTAAGGCCTAAATTGCCTGGTATAAGAACACGCACCCTGACTTCATTGAGACCAGCCACCTGGCGGTCACCTGAAATTGGCCAGCACACAGCTAGCATTCTGAAGTCAAATATTCAATAAAAAATTACCTTGTGAATGATCCTTTAAAGTTAACACCTGCATAAGCTTTCCAAGAAGTTGTTTAGTTCAGAACAGTGACAAAAGAGGATGGAAAAAAGAAATACAAAATATTTTGCAGATATGAAAGATCAGAAAGAGAAATAAATGTATTTTGAATAACACTTTGTAATAATATCCATGTAAGTTACCCATATCCTCCTTGAGTTTGGGTAAGTGATACCATCTAGTCCCAGTGACAAAAAACAGAAATGAAAGGAAATTTCAAATAAAATTACAGTGTAATGTTCAGTCAAAGAAGTAAATCACTTATTTTAAACTTAAAGAAATATAAACATTTTTAATTAATAGAAAATCAGTTTTTCCCTTTTCAACTAGCTGGATTCTGTACAGAAATACGCAATATGGTTGCGCTGACAGAGGCTGCCTCTCTGAGTTCTGTCATCAGCCGCGGCGGAGAGAAGAGAACGCAGCCTGTCCATCCTCTCCTGATTCCGCACTGACTCCATTTGGATTAGCACCTTCCTCAGTTTAGACCTTTTCTGAACATTAGTAGAACTCAAGATAATTGGCACATTTTGAGCTTAACAAATTAAAATTTTTAAGTCTTTTCAGTTGAAAGTTTGTCGAGTCACACACCTTTCTCACACCATAGAGGAATATAGTGCTTTATGATTTTAAAATTGTTCTTCACTTTAACCTTGGTTCAGAACCATAATTTTAATTGCTTTACCATTTTGTGTCTTGGTTGTCATCTAAAATATCAGCTGCTCCTTCTAACACTGTGTTATTTTCAAATGTGAGAAACAACATGATGGAATCAGAGAACACAGTTTTGGGGTCACTTGGAACCAGTTTGCATACTATCTTTCTTGCTTTCTACCTAGGAGATCTTGCTTAATTTCTCATCTTTTTCATGACACTTTGCAAGTTAATGAATAGGCCAAAGGTAATATCACACCCACTAAAAAGTAGATGTTCACTAAATAAGAAGTACTATTTTTGTTATTATTCTTTTTTGATTTAATCTTTATTGAATTTTTTCCATTATCATTTAGTGCCTTTACATTTTCTCCTCCCAGCAATCACCACACTGCAGTCCATGTTCATGAGTCCTTTTTCCTTTTTGTTCAATCCCTCTACCCTCTAACCTTCCCCCACACTAGCTGTCATCTGCTCTTCACCTACAAGTCTGTCCTCATTTTCCTTGTTAGTTCCATTTGTTCATTAGATTCCACATATGTGTGAAATCATATGGTGTTTGTCTTTCTTACTGGCTTATTTCACTTAGCTTAATGTACTCCAGGTCCATCTATACTGTCAAAAAGGGTAAAATTTTCTTCTTTTTACAGTTGAGTAGCAATCCATTGTGTAAATGTCCCATAGTGGTTTTATTCACTCATCTACTGATGGACACTTAGGCTGCTTCCATATCTTGGTAATTGTAAATAACACTGCAATGAACATAGGGCTGGCGCTTATGTTCCTTCAAATTAGTGTTTTGGGTTCCTTCAGATATAATACCGGAATTAGGATGGCTGGGTCAAAAGGTAGATCCATTTTGAATTTTTTGAGGTATCTCCCTACTGCTTTTCATAGTGGCTGCACCAGTCTGCATTTCCACTAACAGTGCAAAAAGGTTCCCCTTTCGCTTCATCTTCACCAGCACTTGTTGTTTGTTGATTTATTGATGATAGCCATTCTGACAGGTATGAGATGACATCTCATTGTGGTTTTAATTTGCATTTCTCTAATGATTAATGACACTGAACATCTTTTCACATGTCTATTGGCCATCTGTATGTCCTCTTTGAAGAGGTGTCTGTTCAGGTCCTTTGCCCATTTTATTGATATTATTCAGCATGTCTTCTCTGTCTATACTGTTATGTGATAAAAATGTTAGACAAGAATGGAGCTTTCTGGCATTTCACAATCAACTTATTTTTAAATAGAAAAAACTTACTCCCCAGGCCAAAAGAAATTTAGCCTAGTCATTTAGAGACTTTAGTTATTGCTGCCTTGTCAACTAAGGCTCCTCTGAACTTCTTTCTGTCCCTACCCCTACCCCTACCCCAAGCCCCACACAAACTCACTTTGTCCATTAGGATTTCAGTAGCACATGCCTGTTTTAAACAATTGGCAATGTCCGCCTGGAGTGCTGTGTTGGAAGTGATTCTGAAGTTGTGTCTGGACTCAGAAAGAAAAGTCACTATGACTGCTTAGCAATATCTCTCCTAGGTATAGATATATGGGTGTGTTTGCCTTCCCAATATTGAATTGTACAGCTAACTATCACAAAGGCCTAACAGTTTGGTAAACATACTAAAAAATGAAAAACTGTTGAATAACACAGAATATATGTCTTTGCCAGATCAGGATTGTCCTGGAAACTGAATCACCTGAGCAAGGACTTGCTGTTTTGTTAGTGTCAGACTCATAAAGAATTCAAGGGCAATGTGGACAAATTACTCTACAAATGATTTATCAATAGCCCTGGATGGTGTGGCTCAGTGGATTGAGCATGGACCTACAAACCAAAGGATTGCTGCTTAGATTCCCAGTCAGGACACATGCCTGGGTTGCAGGCCGGGTCCCCAGTATTGGGCACATGAAAGGCAACCATACATTGATGTTTTCTCCTTCTCTTTCCTCTCCTTTCCCCTCTGTCTAAAAAATAAATAAATAAAATACTTTAAAAAGCTTGTTCAAATGATTTATAAATATTTTAAATTTGGGCTACTTTATGTTATTGCTAACATGCTTCTAAATTATATACCCACTGCATATTGTTGTGTGTTCAGAAAATAAAAATTCATTTTTATAGCAGCTGATGTACAATGAGGAAAAAAGATAAATGTAAGGTACTTTGTAAAATCAATATTTTATATATATATATATATATATATATATGTATAAAATGTGATATCAACTATTTAAACTGTCCATTTTCATCCCTGATGCTAAACTCATAGTAGGCAGTATTTAATACATTTTATGTATATTCTCTCCCTTTTTCAGGCAGCACATTTAAAGCTGAGTTCACTTACAGCATTTTTTCATCCCTCTTTAGAATCGTTTTTTTGCTGCTCAAGCTGACAAGAAAGTGAGTCCTCTGTACTTCTGATGGGTATGGATTTCTCTGGTTATAGAGAACATCTAAATTTGTGTCAATCTAAGAATCATAGATTCAAAGTCAGCAGACACTTTTAAAATAAAATATGGTTAATAAATAACAAACTTTAAAAACTTATTATGAAAAATAAATAGGAAGAAATGTCATTGATTTTCCTAGTATGTAATACAATTAAAAGTTTTCCCACTGTGAATATTACCTCTTTGAAAATAATTTTTAAAATTGATTATGTACTTATTTTGGAAAGGAAATACTGTCCTTGAATATGATAATTATCTGCAGAGTATTCTCACCTTTTTGCATAACTGAGACCCTAAATACAATGGTTTCTTTCTAATAAGAGAATTTATTTCTAAAAGTAACTAATGTTTTCCATTTCATTATGATTTAGATTTAATCCATCAGGAAGGTAAATAGCACATGAAACTTTCTCCAATTTCATGTCCCAGGGGCCAGTTTATAGAATTAAATGCATGAAAACTTCAGACTTTTCTATCACACTATTCTCATTTGTCTAAAGTCATATTTGTGACAAATGTGACAGTTTCTTAAAGGCTCAGTTTAACACTCATGCCAAAAGAGCATATCTTCTCCTTCTGTGGGTGTTAAATAAACTCCACCAATGAGAGCCAAATTTACAGAGGTACACGTACAATGATTACTTCCACTGCCCATAATTACTGCCTGCTTCAGAGAGTTCTGAACAGAGGCAATGTCCTCAATGTTATTGCAGGGAGAAGCCAAATATATACTCAGGCCATTTACAGGAATCTTTCTGAGGAGGCTCAGGTCCAAGAAAGCCACTGCAAGCCAACATTGTTAGGTTCTTTGACTCCTTGATTCTCAAAGCTTAGGTGGCCAGTATTTCCTGGCTCCTGCTCTGTGGGACTTGGCCCTCAGCTTTTTAAAGAATTAGGTTGCAGAGGACAGCAGCCACTGGAACTGCCTGGAAAGGGAAAGCAGTTTCCACCCTGGTAGCCAGACAGGATACCAGGGGATTAGTGTAACAGAGTTGGTTATACTAACTCTGGACCCAGTCATCTGGACCCGGGCAATGAAGGCCTGTCCACAGGCTTGCAGCCAGACAGGAAGGCTGCTTTTTGGGGGAAGCACAAAGTAGCTGGAGAGTCTATTCCACCATTAAATGCTTCTCTCTACCTCAACGTGACCTTCTGGAGTAAATATAATGACAAGGCTGGCTCCATCAGCTGGAAGCAAATGATATTCTTACTCTCCCTACATATTCCCCACACTCAGAATCTCATACTACATGAAATGCCTGTAACTCACAAATCTACAGGCAGAAAATCTTCCAGAGTTTATAGGACTTGATGATGTGCATTTGCCTCTCTGAGAATTATTTTGAGGGCCTGATTGAAGATCATAGAAAATGAAGTCAATAGTCATGCAAAAAATAAAATAAAATAAAGCCACAAAACTCAGGATTTGAGCCCTGACTAGTGTGGCTTAGTTGGTTGGGTGTCATCCCACAAAGTGAAAGGTTGCCGGTTCAATTCCTAGTCAGGGCAAAAGCCTGGGTTGCATGCTAGGCCCCTGGTTCCCTTCACACACACACACACACACACACACACACACACACACACACACACACACACACCCCTCCAAAGGTTTCACATTTCACTTAGAATAAAACCTCACCTTGGCTTAGAAGGCCGTTCAGATCCTGACTGCCAACAGGGCATCATCTTCTATCGCCATCCTTGCTGCCTGTGCCCCACACCCATGCTCTCTCCTTATTTCCTGAGCAGGCAAGTCAATCCCACCTGGGGGCCTTTTCACTCTTCTCCCTGGAGCCCTTGTCCCCAGATCTCCACATTTCTTATCACTTTCTATTCCCTGATCCGGCTTTATATTCCTTCTTTAGGGAGCCCTGTCCAGCTGACATAGTAGTATAGTGTGTAACGTGTTATTGGCTGACTGCCCCACTGGAACGCAAGGCCATCTCATAGGCTTCTGGTCCTGCCATCTGACATAACAGAGTAGGTGGACAAGAAATGTTTGAGGAATAAGTGACTCAGAAAGCTCATTGCAGCTTGGATAAGGCTACACATGCTACCTGGTATTGGGCAGTTCTTGATGGCTTGAGACCTAATTATTCTGAACAGCATTTAGTTGGCCATGTGAAGGCTCCAAAAGTGGTCAGTTTGCACCAAACCTCCTTCAGGGTACCCTCCCAATGACTCTCCATAACTATTAAACTCTATGACAGCATAAATTCTGCTTCTCATGTTCTGTTGTGTTTCTCTCTGAAGACTTTCTACCAATTAAGCAAGATGGCAGGATTGAGGAAATAGGATCACACACAGTCATTGTAGCCAATATAATTTTTTACTTAATCTTAGGAATGATTTTAAAGAGGTTGTTTAACCTCTCTGGCCATCAGTACCTGCTATGGATTGACTTGTGATCCCTCCAAAAAAGAAATCCAAATATTGACGTCCTAAAACCCAGTACCTCAGAATGTAATCATATTTATAGAGTTTTTGTAGAGGTGATTGGGGTAAAATGAGGCCATAGCATGGGCTTTATTGTCCAGCATGACTGATGGCTTTATAGGAGATGAAGGCTGGGACGCAGACACACAAAGGGAAGATCACGGGAAGACAAGGAGAGAGACCTGCAACAGGCTTTCCCTTGCTGCTCTCAGAAGGAACCAATCCTGCCAAGACTGTTAGCCTCCAGAACTGTGAGATGATACATTTCTGTTGTTGAAGCCCCCCAGTTTGTGGCACTTTGTTCCAGCAGCCCTGGCAAGCTAATATAGCACCCTTGTCTGTGAAAAGGGAAAGATAGCAACAGTGCATACCTCATGATATGATTGTGCAGATTCAATGAAATGGAGCATAGAAAGCACTTAGCTCTGCATCTGGCAGACAGTAGCCACTTGTTTGAACTATTATCAACCCTATTTTACCTGGCCAGCCAAGCCAATTACATAACCTTAAGGTGGTCCATTCATAACTGTGGAAACAAATTCACTGTCTAACAGTGAATAAAACATTTCTCCTTTGCCCAGAATATGACTTTTCTAGGCATGGATGGGAAGAAGAGCTGGGAATTCTTCCTTACTTTGTCAATGTTTGCTATTCCCTGAAGACCCAAAGTTTCTACACGGACAGGCAATCAGCTTTTTGGGGACATGGGATCATAGGTGTTTAATAGGACCAAATAAAAATGTTAATTTAAGGAATGGGTCTTCTAAAGGCAGCACAGGAGAACCTAGTGCAGTAGAGGGAAGGAGGGATAGGACAGTGGGGACAGGACAGTGGGAAGGACAGTGGGGATAGGATGGTGGGCAGAACAGGATAGTGGGGACAGATAAGATATATTCCCCTCATATTTTTGTCACCAATGAACATAGAAAGTAAGAACTGGAAAAGCTCCTAGATATTTTTCTCAATTTCCAGGTAATAAAACCACTCATCACAAATCTTGCCTGAGTATAAACTTAGTGGCAAAACCATTTTTTCCCAGTAAACATTCTTTTGAGAGCCTATTTTCACAACATTGCCTCTGCATCCAAATCTGAGCATGGGACTGAGAGGAAGTCAGGGCCTGAAGCCTTAGTTGACAGACAAGGTTAGAAACATCCTAAAAGCTATGTGACAGAACTAAACCAAAGTCATTCACACTGGAAATGGTGTTGTAACCTGCAGGTGCAACTCCATGGTCAGATCACTGTGGTTCCAATCTTGCCCTTGTATAAGTGACTCAAGATCACTAATCTTCTGTTTCCACATTTGTTCCACATTTACATAACTCCATCTCCCGGATAGGAATGTTGTAAGAATTAAATAGCAGGGTTTAAAATAAAGCAAAAAGAAAGTAGTTATATCCTCACTACAGAAAAAGAGTAGCGGTTTTCTACACATACCATACATTGAGTCATTCTGGGTTTCAAAGCCAGAACCACTATTCTCACTTCTCATATTTTTAATAAGAAGTTGTGAATTTTCTTAGCATTCTGCATGTTTTTGATACGTGGGCTCCCTTTCCAAGTCACAGAATAACTATTTGGGAGTGATTCCATGCAGCCCACACTCCCAGACAAGGTACTCACATGTGCCAAGAGAGACACAGAGCACCTCCGCCTTCTGAGAATCACTGGGCTACCCACCAACCACAGTTGTAGCACAACTGGGAGACAGGACAGGTGGTCTTAACTTGTCTAAGATACTTGTGATGCTGCTCCCCCAATTCTTATTTTCCTTTTGCTCTCCCCACCCCTGTTATCTGCTGGGCATTTTGCAAGTCACTAAGTGTTCAGCAATAAAATTAGAGAGTCCCTCACTTCCAGGATCTGAAGGTTAGCTGGGACCTTAGGTATAGGTTTTTCTGGATTATATCTGACAGCTGTAATAAATCTGTCATTTAAACTAACATATGTTTGATTAAGTCCAATGCTCTCATTTATTTTTCTCATGCAAATCTGTTTTGTGTACACATGTATGCAGAGGTCTGGGCTCAAAAACTTGAGATCTGTGTGTTCTCAGGTGTTTACATGACAGGCACACATAGATGGTCTTTGTTTTGGAGGAATGCAGATCACTTCATGAAAGTTACTCCCTGCAGAAGGATGCACATATGTGCTACCCACAAAACTCTACACACAATTCCAGGGAGTAAATAGAGTTGCCTAAGACCATCCTTGAGCCACTCTGAGTACATGGATCACTGGTTAAGCAACTTCACTGCAAAGAGAAGTACTAAAGGGTCATACATGGAGAACTGTTGCAACATGTAGGCCAGCTTGTGTAAATTTAAGTAGTAAATTAACAGAAGAGGAAAAAACATGCAAAATTAATCAACATGTTTTTGGAAATTTAAAAAAAATTTCTTAATTCATAAGGTACCCTGAGCCTGAGTCTGTGGAGTAACCACACTATATTATTGCAAAATAGGGCCCCGATCTGCCTCAGTTAGCTGTGCCCCTCTGACATTTTCTAATCTGAGCTACCTGTAAATTGAGAAACTCTGTCTCTGGATCAGCATATCAAACTGAATTTGTAAGATATGTAATATAGGACAACTAAATAATCAACTATTTGCATACATGGTACATTTTGATTTAAAATCAACCACTATATGTATGTTGAAAAGTAAAGAAAATTTTGTGATCTATTCATGCTTTTACTTTCATTTCATAGATCTGTAGTTCTTCCATAAAACTTAAATATTGTTTGGTGTTATTAAATACAAACCCCTACAGAGCATCTAGATTTATAGGAATGCTTACTCAAAACCTTTGCCATGCCCTAGCCAGTGTGGTTCAGTTGATGGGAGCATTGTCTTGTAACAAAAAGTTTGTGGGTTCGGTTACTGGTCTGATCATGTATGGGAGGCAATCAGTTGATGTTTCTACCTTGCATCAGTGTTTCTCTCTGTCCCCAAAAGTAATTAAAAAATGTCCTCAGGTGAAGAGAAAACAAAAACAAAGAACAAAAAAAAATAAATAAATTTTGCCATGTCTGCTGAGGTGCAGGTACAAACACACCTTTGGGTAGATGCCCTGGAGTTTGTCTCAGTTTTCTCCATGATGACTCTTTCTTTTTTAATTTAATTTATTTTTGTTGTTGTTGACACATTACAAATGTCTGCATCCCCCCAACTTTTCCCACCTCCACTCAGCCCCTGCCCCGCTTCCCTCTGGCCATCACCACACTATTGTCTGTGTCTGTGTGTCATGCATGTATGTTCTTTGGCTCATCCATTCACCTTCTTTCATCCATGATGTTTCTTAATACAACGTGCACTTAGCTCCATTTTCTCTGCCAACAACAGGTAATATACACTTTCAAAATGTCCTGTGTATGCACCTTGATGACTCATAGATAACAGTTTTAAAGTACTAAGAGTATTTTTGAAGAATACAGATAGTTCAGATATAAGAAGCAAAAAATAAATTAATTAATACCACAATAAAATTTATTTATCTGATGTGCCAAAGACACATGGCATATAAATAGAAATTATGGCACATGAACCTTCTCAGAAACTAAGAGTGCAAACAAATCTGCAAGAAAATTTATAACTGTTAAATCACAATTCTTTAATTTTAAAAAATGGGGGTATTATAGTTGATTTCTGATCTTTAATTAAGTGCTTGAGTAAATTTTCCCCTTTACAATGTGTAGGTAACCTGATTTCTAGCTGGAGTGATTATAAGGGTTTTTGCTCAAATTTCTCATCCTTTGGCTTATCAAAAATCTATATCACATCAGACACAAAGGCTCAGGATAAAACCCCATATTTATTAGTGGACTTCCCCTATGTAACTTCAAACCCTCACAGGATCAACAAGCATTTACTGAACAGTTGTCACAATAATCAAAATATTTTTATCTAAATTGTTTTTTTCTACCTATCTCGATAACTGAGGATATATTTATTTAACATCTCCCTTTTTTAAATAAAAAGAACAGGGAGAAACTGAAGCACAGGAAGGTGCTATTTCTACCCAAAGTCACACAAAGATAGGGACAATACAGGAACAAATCTGTTTTCTGCCTTTATGTTCCTTTTATGACACCAAAATACCTTCCAAGTTAATGCCTCCTCAGAAATGGATCCAAGAAAGGAAATGAAATCATCTCTATGAGTTCAATAGACAAGCATTTTCCTATTTAGACAAATTTAAAATAAAAATTATAAAAATCTTTATGACATTCTAGTTAATAGGAAAAAAGTAAAATAATATGGCTTTTCAAAGAATTTACTCACTTTTAAAAATATAAAAGTGACCTCAACCTCATCATAATAAATAAGGAGGGTATTTTAGAGTGCAATTTTAACTATTTCCTGTAACAATGTCCTAAATTTGGAAGAGTCTTTTTTTCTTAGCCAAATCTGATGTCTTTGACTGATGTCAGCATCCTATCTGCGACAAGTCATTTGAGAGTTGAACTGAATAATCCATGAGTATACAGAAATTACTATAATTACAATAATCTAAAGTTAAAGAGCTAACAGAATCCTTTGGTTGGAGATGTAGTTCATGAAACAGATGTACAAATCAAGTGCAGTTCTGTGAGCTGTGGGAACTTGAAAACAGTACTTAGGTATCTCCATGACCTTGGATCCGGGCTATTTTATTTTATACTTTCTTGAGTTACCAAAGAATAATAATGTTTCTCCATGTCTGGAAATGCTACCTCTTATAATCTATCAGCCTGTTTTGTGGTATACTTTTAACTCTGGAGTGTGTTTCTTATTCAGTTTTTCTCACCAAAATCCCAACCATTCCTCTGGGCTTCAACTCAGGTGTCACCTTCTTCAGAAAGTCTTTTTTGAGCCACATTGTTCAGATTAACCTTGTCTGCTGCACTGCCCCCACAGTCTGGTTTCTTTCCAGTGAAAGCACTCATCACACTCCACTTGGTATTTTGTTTTTGAAAATGTTTCCCTGTCCCACTAGACTGCCTGGAAACAGAATCACTTTTCAATGTTTATTACACTGAATTGAATTGAATTCCAACTAAGACTCAATAGATAGTCTTCAAGTACAAAGTAATATGCAATTTAGTTGTTATTCATGGTCCTTCTGCATCATAGATAACTTCAGTATTAGTGATGATACATTCAAATATAAAGAGAAATTTTGTTTAGACTTCATATCTTGGGTCCTAGAATTGATATCTGCCACTGACTAATAACTAAGTAGCTGTCTAAACCCCACCACCTGACAAGAAGGCTCTACCCCACCCACAGAAATAACGAGCGTTAAGTTCTATGGTGTTGAGAAATTTTATCGAGTGGATCAGAGGGCACTTCAATGAAGAACTGACTGAGAAGACTGTCATTGAATGTGGATGACAGAAAGAAATCCTGATTCGTTATCATCTTGGACACACACAACCTAGGCAGTCCTAAGGAGGGAGGGTACTCAGTGTGTGGCTAGCCAAGTGGCTCTGATTAAGAAATTTCAGGTAGAGATGAGAGAGCAAGACATTTTTTCTATTTTTACTTTAACCAGACCTAAGAAACTTTTGAATTTCCTAAAAATGCTAGAAAGAAATTAGGTAAGATTACTGTCAGAAACACCTCAAAAGTAAACATTCATTTAAAGTCCTGCGGAAATTCCACCAGTTACGTGGACTCTTTGAAAGCACTGAATGGAGAGTCCTGTTTCCAATTTTATTTCAAGTAAAACTTTACCTAAATGAGCTGCCAAGAATCCACCCTCAGATTCTTAGACCACATGCCATTTTATTTACAAATATCTGGGTGTGACATCCATTTATTCTTTTTGCTCCTTTTCTTAAAACTTGTAATATAAGCAATAGTAAAGCCTGTCTGTATCATTTTTGTACAGATTTCCTCAGGTGTAGAGAGGAAGGGTTATCTGATCATTATAGTATTTTGTGTCCTCAGCAAATCCATCTCAGAAGGTCAACCACTTGCAGAGATGAGAGGCATGAGGCAAGAGCTGTGGTAAATTGTAAATTTGCTTTATGTTCTCAGTCTCTACTATACACTTCCAAAGTTGGCTGGCTAAAAATGCAATTAAAATATCCACCTGCATCCGCTTACTATGTGAGGTTTCTAATTATATAGTCTAATACACGGTGCACATGGTATTTAGGAAAAATCACTCAATTTTGCTTTCCTTCATTTTGTAGTGAATAAAAGACAATTGTGAAAATCCATGGGTAAGGCTTCACACAGAGCTGTATTTCTCAGCTAACCTTGTGGGAAAGAACACCCACCCTGATAAAAAATCTTAGAAAACAGGTGTGGGACCAGTTATAGCTTTGGGAAGGGGGAATGCTGCTGGGAGCAGGGCGAGGCCAGGAGTTTAGGCCCCCTGGAAGTGTTCCCACAGCTCAGGCAGGGCTCCTGCCGGCTAGAGCGCTTAACTCCTTCCAAGCGTCCATACATTTTCTTTCTGTAAGAAATCAGCGTGATTTGTTTAAACATACAATCACCTTAAAGTTCATTGTAGAATAAAACTGATTACAAATGTAAAGCAATTTCAAATGACTGATTAGGATTCTCTCTCTGTGTCTCTTTCTCTCATGCACACACATCTTGGTTTTTTTCCTTTTAATCTTCTAAGGATAATTGTGTGTCCATTTAGAATCCCCAGGTTTTCTCCATTATGTCAAGATCTTCTTCAAAGATGTTTCACTGGCAAGGACTTTAACAGAAGAGGCTCCAGTTGAAACGGAGCCCTTGTGCTCACTGCGGCAGCACATGCACTAACATTGTCAACTGCACACACACTCGTGAAAAAGGAGCCCTTGCTGCCAGGAGAGTAATGAATGACAAATACACACTTGTCACAACAGAGCATGGTTTAGGCTTGTCAAGGAAAGGAATTTAAGAAATGAATTGCCTATTACCTTTCTAGTGCTACCATTACAAATTATCTCAAAAGTGGTGGCTTAAAACACCAGAAATTCGTTTTCTTGAAATTCTGAAAGCCAGAAATCTGCCATTAAGGCGTGGCAGGACCACTCCCCTGAAGGCTCCAGGGGAGAACCCCTCTGTCTCCTCCCGCCTCTGGCAGCTTCAGATCCTCCCTGGCCTGTGACAGTGTCGTGCTAGTCTCTGCCTCTGTCTTTACCTGACCTTCCCCTGTGCATTTCTCCTCTTCTTCCTGTCTTTTCCTCTTCTGATAAAGACACTTGTCATCAGATTTAGGGCCCACAGGGAGAATCCAGGATGATCTCTTCTTGAAATCTTTAACAATTACATCTGCCAAGCCCTTTTTCCAAATAAGATCACATTTACAGAGTCTGGGAGACCTGGGAACTTTTTGGGGAGCACCACCATTCAACCCACTACAGTTGTCTTAATAAACTCCCCCAAATAATGCCATTTCTCATCTATCATCTAAAAGGAGTTCATAATTAAAATAGTTGATTATGTTTGGGACAGTAAGTTACTTTGGGAAGGTGAGGGAGAAGGGAACTAGAAACTGGAGCAAGGGCCACAGTGTACCTGAGTCTCATTCAGTGTCTCCATAAAAACCCATCTCAGAGGTTTTTGGGAAAGCTGATTGAGATAGCACATGTAAATGCATTTTGTCAATTACCCACATGTTATTGCTAATAAAATGGCTGACAAAGTACTTTCACATATATAGCCAAGTTTCTTCTAAATCATCATGTTTATAATCTGAAAGCTTCACACATAATAGGTACTCAAAAAAGTCCCTGGAGTTGTTCAATGAAAACAAGGAGTGAATAAATGAATTAAATGTTTTCTGGAGATACATTCCCTGTGGAAGTGCCAAGGTGCACATTCTGTGAGCTATATGCACTGCACAGGTTTGGCCAGGATAGATACACACTTATCAGGACCGCTTTCCCACCATCTCCCCAGCTGCTCCCTGATTGGGTTGTAATTTCTTCTACAATAAATAACGAATCACAGCTGATGAAGACTGGAATAAATTCAGAAATTAGAGTCTCTTCGAGGCCATGCACTTAAGTTTAAAGTTTCCCATAAAAATTTCTTCCCATAAAGAAGTACAAATTTCTGTTATTTTTTAAAATAAGCAACTCATTCCTTCCTGGTTACAAATCATAGCTAGATCAGAAAGAGTGACCTTACTCCTCAGCAGCTCTGTAATTTTCCTCACAAATTATGTTTTGTTATTCTCCTGAGTGGGTGTTTATACATGGCATCATTTGGGCTTAAAATTCAATTTTTCTGATACACGTACCTGTTTCTATATTAAGAGAAAAGAGACATTGCCCTTATATAACTTTAAGTCTAAGGAAAGCCAAAGCTTAACTGGAGGATACTGGAAATGCATGTGTCCTGAAGAGAATTCTTTCTCCAGAATCTGAAACTGGGAGCGTGATTCTGATGCACTTGAATGATCGAGAATCTGCCCGGGATCCACCCACAGGTCACCAGACCTCACACCCCATCCTAAGTTTCTAATTCCATAGGTCTGGAATTGTCCCAATAATTTGCATTTCTAACAAGTTCCAAGTTGTGCTGATGTGCTGGTTCAAATGAGAATCACTCATCTAGAAACAGGGAAAGGAAAGAAGCCAGACTACACTTTTTTTCTTCCACATTTCTTCCCTGGTGGAGGAGTAGGTTGGAATGGAGGGAGAGGTGAGGAGAGGAGAGTGTGTTGCATTAATGGATGTTGCTTTTCTTAAAAAAAAAATTAAAAACCCTCAGGTGTGAGAAATTAAGGTTCACTTTAATGTGTTCTAACCTTTGCACCCAAGGTCCCACAGATCTGGAACTACTAGGAGCTAGGCTAGCAAGGAGCAAAAGCCACCAAAGGCATTGATAAGGATGAGGTATTAGACCGAAATCAATAAGGAAACCAGAACCAAACACACAAGGAAACAATTCTAGAACACAGAAGGCCAGTCCAGAAAAAGTCCAGACATAATCAATCTAATGGGAATGATTTGTGTGTGACATCAATGTAACCTGGCAGCCAAGGAGAGTGGACTGGGATGTGCGTGAGTGAACAATGATGACTTCACTGTACTAGTTGGTGGGGTGGTAGATACCATTAAGTAAGGATGTGTGCTATGTGGCTATCACATTCAAAATGACTATGACTAGAGCAACAAATCTGCATCAAATTTTGCATTAAGCTTGAACATCCCTCTGCAGAAACCATTTGGATGATTCAGGAGGCTGCAGCTATGGGTAGCTGGTGATTGGCAGTTTCATTAGACAACGTGCCCACTCATATATCACCTCTCGTGAAGTTTTTTGGCAAAACATTAATTCACTCAGGTGACTCCACCCTCCCACAGCCCCGATTTGGTGTTGTATGGCTTCTTGCTTTTCTCAAAACTAAAATCACTTTTTAAAAGGAAGAGATTTCAGACCGTCGATGAAGTTCAGGAAAATACAACAGGACAGCTTATGGTAATTGAGAGAACTGTGTGAGGTCCTAAGCTTCCTACTTTGAAGGGGACTGAGGCGTCATATCCTTTTGTACAATGTTTCTTGTATCTTGCATCTTTGTCAATAAATGTTTCCATTTTTTCATATTACCTGCCTGGATACCTTCTGGACAGATCTCATATGTGCTACGTGAAACCCCCTAGGAAATAATGGGAGGGGAAGCAACCTATGCCATCCCAAAGGTATGCAGGTAAGAAAAACAGCCCATGAAACTTGAGCATGAAAATTTATCTGCTCTTATTTGAGCCTGTAAACTGGTGGCACATTTGGCTTACCTATGGATGTTCAGTGTCTTTTTTTACTTACAAAGTTGCAATATCTTTGTAGGTCAGAGAAGACATTTTAGAATTTTTTAAAATTTCCATTGTGTCAATCACCATGCTTTACTTGGTGCAGACTCATCTTTACTCACTTTATCTTCCCCAAACATTAAATTGTTCATGCTATTTTCAACATAAAACTTGTCTGTGCTTTTTTATTGCCACAGAAGAATTCCCAAGCCCTTTAATTTGGTACCCAAGGCAGCATTCCATCTTATATGCTAGACGAAGTCTTAGACAATTGTCTAGAAGTTCTAGCTTGTTAGAAATTCATAGAAATGCAAATTCATGGGCCCAATCCCAGACTCACTGTGTCAGAATCTGTGTTTTAACAAGGTCCTCCAGCTGATTACTCTGCATGTTACAGTTTGACAAGCACTATTCTAGATTATTGACAACATTTCTTTCACCTTGGAAATCTTTTACCTGTAACTCATTGGTACAGTCCTCTCTGGGTCATAAACAGACATATCAGATAAGATGCTGGATCTTGACTATAATACCAGGTGCAAAACCTACTTCAGGACCAAATGCAATTCTCAGAAATGTTTGTACCTTTTCTAAATTAATTGCACCAACCGGCCCTTTACAGAAGGCTCAGAGAGAACCACTGTAGGAAGCTAGAATGAGAACATGACACTTGCTCAATAATATAACAGCAATAACCAGAGAAGCTATTCCCCAGTCCCTGATTTGTACACCTGTATCTGAGGCCCTCCAGTGCTCCAAATAGTAATTCAGTGAATATTGATTACATCCAATTGCCAGTGGTACTTCTTTGCCTTTACCTAGGACAGTGCTTATAAGAAAGAACAGCTGTAAACTTCACCATCTGCTACTGATTTTAGTGCTGATATTGAATACAGAATAAAGTCACTGTTAGAATTACTGTTGAATTATTTATACTCTGCTGCACTTGTAAAAGAAAGATTCTTCTATGTTTACCCATGCAACAGAGCTGTGAAAAAAAATCACAAAAGTGACTTTCTGAGGGGTGACTGTGTATTTGTTATTTTTTGTGGTTGTTGCTTTAGTTTGTTGGGTAGATTGTGTGAAACCTGAATATTCCTTTTTTTCTCCAGTCAATGGACACAAGTGAGGTTCCACAAACAGCAATAACCTAATTTCACTGGTTTTCACCCCATCTGCCAAAATGACCTCAAATCAATGCAAAATGACCCTTGGTGTTTCTTGGAAGTCACAGATATTTTGCATATATATTTATAAAATGTGCACTCCTCTGGTGCTGATGCTGCTTTTTAGGACCTCACAGCTCTTCTGTTGAGTTCCAGCTACTGCCAAGTTCAGGGCCTAAGATGCTTGGAAGCTCTCATGACACAGAGTCTTTGATGGAAAAGGTGCTGCTCTAGAGGTTTCACTGAAACTGTTCCTTGCATTTTTACTTGCTTGTTTTCCATAGGATCTAGTCCACATGCCCAGACATGTCTTCAAACCCATCTGACTTTACATTAAAATGCCAGCTATCTGAACATCGCTCTCAGGTTTTTGATACTCTTGAAAATAGTTTGTAGTGATTGGACCTAAGTTCACTCAACCATAAGGGTGACTTTGAAAACAGGCAATAAATAAAGAGATGGCAATCTCCAGTGATTAATTGTTAGGAGAACTTGTGTTGTATTGTTTAATATGAAATTTAATTTGTAAGCCAGAAATCTAAATTGATCTGAAAAATGTTTCTTTTAGCTCAAATGTTAAAAAGTGGATACATACACTCTTGTCACAGACATAGTAATTTTATTCATATGAGAATAACCTAACAATTTTAAGAAAAGATGTAATGAAGTTTCAGTAAAAACACACCATCTTTAATATCAGCACAAAAATTTATTATGTGGCCCTTTTATTCATAAAATTGTATTCATTATATAAAATTTAAGACTGGTGGGCCTACTAACAAAAATATATGTGGAGAAGAAACATTAAGAAAATCTAAATAATTTTGTTTAAAGAATCATATTTTTAATAGAGGGAGTTTTGATAAGATGGGGGAAGTATAATCTTCCAAAATAGAGTAAATTGAAAAATATTATTGGGAAATATGCCAATTAATACATCAACTGATGAAAAAAGAAGAAATGGGACAATGGGAAGAAATGAGAAATGGGAAGCTGGAACAACATGACAATGGAGGGGTTGTTGTGGATAGTGTTGGTGGTGAGAGTGTGTGCTAAAAGCTAAAAAAATAAAATTTTCATTCAGTGAACCCTCAAGAAATTTGAAGAAAAAACTTACTTGTAGACTTAATATTCAATTTGGGTTGCCTATGCCTAGCTTCCTGGGAACCACAAATGAAATACGAAGATGAAAAGGTAACAGAAAAATCAAGGATGATTTAACTTTGGGTAGTGGGCACACAATGCAATATACAGATCGTGTATCATACAAATGTACACTTGGAACCTATATAATCTTATTAACCAAAATCACCCCAGGAAATTTAATCAAAAAATAAAAATAAATATTTTTTAAAGCAAGAGATAAAAAGCAATCTTCATGGTGGAACAGGGCTTGGTGTGGACAGCCCTGAAACGCTTAGAGCTGGTGCTGTCCTTCCTTGCTAGGACCCCTAGTGTTGGCCTTGCACGAATGGCACAGCAGGTTAGATTGTCCTTGGGACTGAGTGACACTTGTTATTACTGGCTATGGAAAGGCATTCATTCATTGAGTCATTCATTTAACAGGCATTTCAAAGCACCTACTATACACAGGTTTTAAAGGAAACCATAGGAGATGGGCCTTGCTTATAGGAGTTTGGGGCATGAACTCCCATGGGTGAACTAGGACATGTGTTTCTATAGTTTGAGTGTAAAAAATTGCGTGGTATTAAAAATACATAAAATGCTTTGGAGTACAAAAAGGAGATTATTGTAACTTAGAGGACCAAGAGAGGCTTTGTGGAGATGCCAGCATTTGAGTTAGGATGCAAAGAGTGGTAGGAGTTAGACATTTACAAATGGGAAGTACAGCTATGCCAATATGAAAGGTCATATAAAGCCAAGGCCTGAAATTTGGATAATATTGAGCAGCTGACTGGTACCTAAGGAGCCAAAAGTGGGTCTCGGTAAAGAGCTGATGTCAAATCATGGACAACATTAAATTTAAACTTTGCTGTTAAGGGTTCAGAAGACATGGAGAGGTTCTGCATAGGAAAGTGACACCAGTAGTTTTAGTGAAAGGTTTTAAGAAAATTAATCTGCCACAAGTGTAAATGGTTAATTAGAATGGAGAGAGCCTGGAGGCTTGTTAGGAGCAATTCTCAGTCTGTTATTCCAAAGCTACAATAACAATATTATGTCTGTTGCTCCTTTCTTGTTTTTATTTCTAAAACTAGATATAGGCTAAGTTTTTAGAAATGTAGATTAATGGTAACATGTATTATAAAATCTCTCAATATTAATGTTAATAAACTTTCTAATTTTTCATTTAATTTATTTTAAGTGTATTTTATTGAGTATGCTATTACAGTTATGTCATTCTCCCCCTTTGCCCCCTCTGCCCAATACCCCTTTCCCTCCAGCATTACCCCCACTTAGTTCATATCCATGGGTCCTGCATGTAAGTTCTTTGGCTTCTCCATTTCCTGTATTGTTCTATTCCTGTCTATTTTGTACCTACCAATTATTCTTCTTAATCCCTGTATCTTTTCCCCCATTCTCCGCCTCCCCCCACCAATAACCCTCCATGTGATCTCAGTATCTATGATTCTGTTCCTGTTATAATTGTTTGCTTTGTGAGTTTTGGGTTTTTTTTAGATCTAGTTGTTGATAGCTATAAATTTGTCATTTTAACTTTCATAGTTTTGATCTTCTTTTTTTAAATAAGACCCTTTAATATTTCATATAATAAGGACTTGGTGATGATGAATTCCTTTAGCTTTACCTTGCCTAGGAAGCACTTTATCTTTCCTTCAATTCTAAATGAGAGTTTTGCTGGACAGAGTAATCTTGGTCCTTGCCTCTCATGACTTTGAATACTTCTTGCCAGTCCCTTCTTGCCTACAAAATTTCTTTTGAGAAATCAGCTCATAGTCTTATGGGAACTCCTTTGTGGGTTACTCTCTGCTTTTCTCTTCTTGTTTTTAAGATTCTCTGTTTATCTTTAACCTTTGGTAATTGAATTATGATGTATTTTGATGTGGTCCCTTTGTGTATAACTTGTTTGGGATTCTCCATGCTTCCTGGACTTCTATGTCTATTTCCTTTACCAAACTGGGGAAGTTTTCTTTCATTATTTTTTCACCTTCTTGTTCTTCCTCTTTTGATATCCCTATGATTCATATGTTTGGAGATGTCTCAGAATTTTCTTATTCTCTCTCTCTTTTTTTTTTTGAATTCTTGTTTCTTCATTCTGTTCTGGTTGACTGTTTGTTTCTTCCTTATGCTCCAATTCATTGGTTTGAACCCTGCATTCCTTCTCTTCACTATTGGTTCCCCTGAGGATTTTTCTTTATTTCACTTAGCATAGCCTTCATTTCTTCCCTTATGCTTTTTCCGTACTCAATGAGATATCTAGGCATCCTTATCACCAGTGTTTAAACTCTGCTTCTAATAGGTTTGCTATCTCCATTTCACTTAGTTCTTTTATTGGGGTGTTGTTCTGTTCTTTCATTTGATCCATATTTCTTTGTCTCCTCAATTTGGCAACCCCCTTGTGCTTGTTTCTGTGTATTAGGCAGATCTGTTTTGACTCCCTGTCTTGGTGCACCTGTTAAATTGAATGGGGCGGAGCCATAGGTAATCACCAGGGCAGGAAAGCTGCTTCATTGCTTTGTGGCTTTGTATGTGGGGAGGGTCAGAAAGGGGGCAGTGCCACTGCCTGAGTGCTGGAGGCTTGTTTGACATTCACCCACTTCCAGTCACTTATTTGACTGACACCCCTCTAGCTGTTGCCCTGGTTGTGATACACAGAGTGGGTGATTTTGTGTACTTTCTACCCAGGGCCTGCAGGGTCCTACCCAGATACTCCTTTAAACGAACTCTCCTGAGATATGGCAGTTTTTTCCACTGCCACAACCACCATTGGTTTTTACAGTTAGGAGTTATGAGGTTTTATTTTCCTGACACTAGAACCCTGGGCTGTGTGGTCTGGCCTGGGGCTCACTCCCCAGGTATCCCTAATATGGGACTACCTGTTCTAGCAGCTGCCACCACCTGGTTGCTGCCATCACACCATATCCTCTCTGCCCTGGCTCCCTGTTGCTACCCCTCTTACCCATCTGGATAAATGCATCTTCTTTAAATCCATAGTTGTCAAACTCCCATACAGTTAGATTTTCTGGCAGTTCTTGGTGTTTTTTGTTTTGAGGTTAGATGTAATCCTTCTTATGGTTGTGCAAGGAGGCAAAGTGTGTCTGCCTATGCCTCCATGTTGACCGTAAGTCTCCAATTTTTTAATTTTAAATTATAGCTTCAACTTCACAGATGAGAGTCTTGTTATTTTTATTGTATTTTTATAAGCCAATTCTTATCTTTTGTCATTCAAGTTGTTCTTCTCTGTGTTTTCTCTATAGCTACTAAATCCTTTCTAAGGTGCACTGGACTGACTTTAATGACCTGTAGGTTTTAAATCCCATGGACTCCGTTTACCCAAACTCCTTTTTAGATTTAGAAAACTCTACAGAGTACCTGACATATGATCATGCCATTGATTTAAATATGGGAACACATTGCTGCACAAAGGATCTCCATTGTGGTGTTATTTTAGTTCTTAAATAACTTTTTTGTAAAATCTTGAGTTCAAATTTACTTCATAACTTTCCTCTTATTCCCATTTTTGCCCTCTGGAGTTACCCACATTAAATCTAATCTATGGTTTTATGCAAGTACATTTCACATAATGCAACTACACTCACAGAAATACAGAAAAAAAAACCTACAAGACTTTAAATATCTAAAGACAGTTTGAATAAAGTCTAAAACAGTTTACATGCATCCATTCTTTTTTAGTCTGAGCAACTGCAATTCTTTCACCTGTTTTTCATATGAGATAATATATAGACCCTTTAGAATGTCTTGTAAAGTATCTGGATATCTCTTAGTTTTTCTAGTTCCTTCTTAAAATATAGTATGCAGAATTGAACACAGTGTTGTAATGTGTTTTGATCTTTGTAAGAAGAGCCCAAAATGTAAACAAAATACACCTTTAATTCAGATTTTTTACCTCACAGTACTGACTCACATTATGCAAGAAAAAAAGGAAAAGATAAAGTAGGTTACATATTTAAAAACAAACACCAGATAAATGCACAAAACTTTTCATGGCTTCATTCTAAGCATGCATTCCTGTTTTATGTTGGCAAAAGATATCAAGTAGTGATCTCATTGCCTTCATGAATTGTTAGAAACTATTCTTAATTATCTAAATAGCCTCCACTTTAAAAAGTTGAATTTAAAAAGCCCTAAACCAAAAAAAAATGATAATAGTTTCCATAGAGCTATAACATTTTTCTCCTTAGCTAAAAATTGTGATTCTCTTTTTTGTTACATTTTATGAGACTAAAAAAGATCTACTAGGCTGCTTTCTCCCTCATTTCCTCCTACTTACTCCCATTTTTCTCCCCTACCTTTCTTTCTTCTGTTCTTTCTTCTTCCCTTCCTTCCTTCCTTTCCTGGAATTGTACACACTCTAAATTATTTTCTGTGCAATTTTTTGCAGAGTAGATATTTTTCAGGGCCATAATAATAGTATTTTTTTGAGTTCCTCAATTTGCTGTGCCAGACACCATTACAAAAATTGTACAATTTCATAGATTTACAACCATACTTTTCCAGATCTAGTTCATTGTGTGACAAGAAATAGTGCATTTTTAATGAAAAATAAACAGTAAAAAGCTGGCATGCAGAATAGGGAATAGTAAAAAAATTTTCAGAGCAAATTTCAGGGCAAAATGTTCTTGTGGCACATTAGTTTTCCCCAAGTAAATTGCTGTTGAGAATTAACCATTTTTTTCTAACTGGACCAGTCAAAGTTTAAAGAAAAAGAGGAGGTAACACTTGCCTGTGTTCATATACTGTCACATGTGACATTCTTTAAATGGAAACTCACATTTCCACTTCTGAAATTAAAGATAAATCCAACTTGGATTTACTGGAGAATTACTTCTCAGGATTCTTTTATCTAATGATAAGGGTTAAGAAAATGATGAATTCCTACTAGTTCCTCTCTGATAGACTTGATTACCTAGATAAGCTAAGTAGAAAGGGCACAGCCTTCAAAGTCATCTTTACAAATTTAGGCAACTAGATGAATTATAAATTTCCAAGAATTCTGTTAAAGACTGATTGCAAGCTTTCACTGTAGATTCCACTTCTGTTTTAGCTTGAATCTTAGAACTTAACTATTTTAAATACTGTCTTCTAGTTTTAGCTATAGGCTGCATCCTTAATCATACCATTCAATGTTATAGTTTTTAAATATATATAAATATATATTCCTCCTCTATCTCTCATCCTGGATTCTATTCCTGTTTCAAATGTCAGGCCCTGTCCAATAGATGTCATTAATTCATAGTAAGTTTGAGGGTGGATTAGATTTTATTTATATTTACAAATTCTTTATACTTTCATTTCTGGCAGGATAGTGGAAAAGATGCTCTGGATGACTTCCCACTACAAAACTAATAATAGAGAGTAGAATGAATCACTGAACAGTGTGGAAAAAAAGAAAATCCTCAATATTTACCTGAATTATCTTTTCGTCCAGAATAAAGTCTGTATCTTCACACTTAGTTTTATATTTTGTAATGATAGTTTTCCATTATTCATTATTTCTCGCATTATTTTATTGTGTTTTCATAGTACTAAAAGAAAAGATTGATTAAGATAGGTAGAGGCCTATGTTCCTCTGGGTTGTTCAGATTCTTTGCTTCAAAAGGCCTCTCCCAGGGTTAAACACGCTAGCAATGACTTGTGTCTGCCCTGTCTTTTGGGCCATGTTTTATTTACTTCTTTGAATGTCATACTATGTGCATTTTAGCTTTCCAGTTTTTCTCTTAGTTATTGGTTCAATTATGAGACCTTTTCTTATTTTTTAAAGCCATATGAATGTGTTCTTTTTAAAATTTAGTATTTATAATTTTAATAGATTTAGCGTAGGAGAAGTAGAAAGCTGTACTCAGTTTCCTTTATTTACTCTTCACTAGTGAATTTCAGGTTTTGCTTTAATAGTCCGGAAGATAGCAATTTTATTTAGAAAGCATAGCATAAGACTGATGTTTAGTGAAAGTAAGAACTCCTGAACTGTGGTTATTGAGTTATTGAAGAAAAAAAAACTTAGAAGGCATGATGGTGTTAAAAAAAAAGTCTTAGATCATTCATTTTGGGGAAAGTTAAATGTCTGGTCAGAGAAGTCCTATGAGGAGACCATGGTGTCAAGAAACTATATAAAGATAAAAACTTATCTACTGATAAGCACTTAGACTGCTTCTAAATCTTGGCTATGGTAACACTGCAATGAACATAGGAGTGTATATGTTCATTCAAATTAGTATTTCAGGTTTCTTTGGATAAATTCCCAGAAGTGTAATCACAGGGTCATAAGGCTGTTCTATTTTTTATTTTTTATTGCTTTCCTCAGTGGCTGCACCATTCTGAATTCCCACCAACAGTGAACTAGGGCTTCCTTTTCTCCAAATCCTAGTTAATACTTGTTGGTTTATTGATGGTAACCATTTTGACAAGTGTGAGATGATAGCTCATTGTAGTTTTAACTTGCATTTCACTGATGATTAGTGATGCTGAGCATCTTTTCATATGTCTATTAACCATCTGTATGTCCTGTTTAGTGAAGCATCTATTCAGGTTCTTCGTCCATTTTTTAATTGAATTGTTTGTGTTTTTAGTATTGAGTAAAGAGTTCTTTATAAATTTTGGATAGTAACTCCTTATCAGATGTATCATTGGTGAATATGTTTTCCATTCAGTGGGTTGTCTTTTCATTATGTTGAAAAATAATGTTTTAAAAAGACATTTGTGGAGGCAGGAGGTTATGTCTCCCACTGGGTTCTATCCAGAATCTAACTAGTTTCTCTCTGTCATTAACTAAAATAATTATTGAGAATAAATACCTTTTAAAAAATTTAAGTTGTTCAAAATCTTGCTTTAAATTTATGTCTAACTAAAGCAGAAAAAATAGCAAAAGTATTTCCTTACAAGGTAACTTCTATTAATACTGCTATAACAAGCTTCTTAGTAGTGAAGAGAGACAAGAGATAATAAAACATTTTTAAAGAAATGTTCTACTAAACTAATTTTAATAGGCTTTTCTATTTCAAGAAATTGTTTAATATATATAAAAACATCATCATAATTTTCTCTTATTTCAGTCAGAAAATGGATTTTTTATGAGTTTTATAAAAAGTTATTATAAAGGTCACAAAAAGCTTTCATGTTTAATATTTTTCAGCATGATAAAAAGATCTACAGTAGTCCCTTCTTATCTGAGGGGAGGTACATTTCCAAACCCTGGTTTCAGTGGATGCCTGAAACCAAGGCTAGTAGTGAACATTCTATACACTATGTTTTACTTATACACACCTACAGTAAAGTTTAATTTATTAGTTAGGCACAGTAATATGTTAACAATAATAATTAATATTAAAGTAGAACAATTACAAAACTGTAATAAAAGTTATGTGAATGTGGCATTATCAAGTAAAATAAGGGTTCCTTGAGCACAAACACTGCGAGTTCTGGGCAATCTGATAACCCAGCTAAGGGACAGAGGGGCAGGGACCACACAGTGTGGAGATGCTGGACAAAGGGGTGGCTTGTGTCCAGAGAAGAATGGAGTCAGTCAGTGCAAGGTTTCATTGTGCTGCTCAGAATGGCATGTAATTCAAAACTTATGAATTTCTTATTTTTAGAATTTTCCATCTAATATTTTCTAATAGCAGTTGGCTGCAGGTGACTGGAAGCACAGAAAGCAAAACTGTGGGTAAAAGGAACTACTGCAAAAGCACCAGTGGGGAAGAGTAAAAGAATGAACTCTTGAAGCCCTCACCCTTCATTTCAGGAACAATGCATTTTCATAATTTATAACAGCAGTTGGCTCTGAAATAAAGATAAATGTTCTACACCTATTCATTTTTATTACAACATTTATTATCATATCTTTCTCAAATATTTTTTCAATTCTTTGGTCTAGTACACATTAACCAACTATAGAATATTTTACAGCTTTTGGGGGGAAAGAGCTAGTCAATGTCTCCAGATACCACCAAACTGTGTCTTTGGCATGATGGCTCAATTGTTCTCTCACCACTGAGCACTGCTTAGCCTTAAGAAGCTTCAACTGATAACAAGGTCTCTTCATTTGGATATTCTAGTTACTTCAACTTGAAAAACAATTTCCCATTTACTTATTTCAAATATATTATTCACTTTTTATTTGGAGTCAAATATTTAGATATCAAGCTTTTTTGGTGGTCAAAATTTTATAGTCTTAAATAGTAGTGTTGGATTTTATAAGTCATATATTTGTCAGTGACTTTTTAAATAAGTGAAGTGATAAATTGGAAATGATCAAGTAAATGTAAGCTAGATAAGCAGTCAGTTCAGATTTCACAAACTTTTTGCATGTTTGATCATTGATTTATTTTCAGGGATGGTTAGGTAAGAAGATAGGGCTATAACTAGATTTTTATGTCTCTTAGCCACTG
Source organism: Phyllostomus hastatus (assembly GCF_019186645.2). Taxonomy (NCBI): domain Eukaryota; kingdom Metazoa; phylum Chordata; class Mammalia; order Chiroptera; family Phyllostomidae; genus Phyllostomus; species Phyllostomus hastatus. The sequence goes on along the minus strand of NW_025334017.1, from coordinate 3,384,875 downwards.
AATTTTCACTTTAATATAGGATTCTATAAACCTGCTTTGACATCACTGAATCTATGCACAGCAAAAGATTTTAATAAAATCTGCACTTAGGGTATTAATAACCATGTATCTATATCTGGCTGAGTCCACACATATAAGAGTTAACATTTTATTCAATGACAGTTTTCATTACACAGAATATTCTTTCTGAATACCTTTAGTTGTTTGTTTATTTAATCTGTCATTCTAAGAAATAAGTTTAATGGTATAAAGAAAGAAGCTCTAAACCAAGAATCTAAATATCTGAATGGGTAGAGATGGAGAATGCTGGTTAACTTTTCCTATCATTCATTCATTCATAAGATACCTATGAAAAATTTAATATATGCCAAAAGCTACTCTAGGTATTAGGGGTACCACATGAATAAAATAAGAAAAGTCTCCATTCTTAATTTAGGATAAACATTTCTTGCTCCAACATTTTTAGTTCATTACAAATAATAGCAATCCTTACTTAATAGGTGGGTAGACGAGCGAAAATGAAATGATATATATGAAAATACTTTGGGAAGCATAAAGCTCTCTGCAAACGCAAGACATGATCATGCCCCTAGAGATCAGTAGACTCTGCACAAGCTCTCTCTGCAATGCTTGAATAACTGGTGGCAGCTCTCTCTCCCCTCCTGGACTTCCACAATTCTGAAGTGCTAAACAAATGGCATAAACTTTTAATCATAACAATTTTTTCGTCACCTCGACCAGTTATTATGAAATGCTTAACACGTTTTAAGATGGCTCCTTGGCTGTCAGTGTTACTCTGTAGATTCTGTCATTCATGTCTCGCAAATTGAGTTTGGGGAGAAAAGGGAGGGCAATGTTCTGAGTTAGGTCAGGCCTTTATTGTGGACTATGAATCAAAATCACACAAAATAAACTGACAGACAAAACAGAAACAGAAGCATGGATACATGGAGCAGACTGACAGTTGTCAGAGAGGAGAGGTAGGGACTGGATTAAAGAAAGTGAAGGGATTAGACACAGAAGGTGAAGGGATTAGACCCATGGACAAAGACAGCAGTGTGGTGATGGCCAAGAAAGAAAAGAGGCTGGGGGCTGGGTGCAGGTGGGTAAAGAGGGGTGGGGACACATGTAATAGTGTCAACAATAATACAAAATTTTTAAAAAAGAAGACACCACACTTTAGTCTCTGTCCACTGTAGGTCAGTAAGAAGATGAAACAAATACTCTGAAATATCGAGCCAGTTCAGGCAAAAAGTGTTTAATATTTACAAAATAAAAGTCCTGAGATAAATACAACTCTAAGGAACTAGAAAGGACACAGTAATGGATGTCCACTCGCCCAACGTTGTCTGGACAGTTAAGTCGTCAGTGGAAATGCAAGGCACAGGGATACAGAAAGTGAGTGCCCCCTCAAGGGTGCAGGATACTGTCAGCATCAGCAGCGTGCTCTGGAAAGAGAGTGCATTGGCCAGCAGGATGCAGGAATCACTTATTAATTTATATAAGTGAATTATTTAAATTACTACATTAAATTACATAAACCTACTTATTGTATTAAAATCTTCTAGAGAATTTTACATTGTCTGTAGGAGGATTTAATATCAAAAATTAACAAAATTAGAGGTAATAATGCAAGAAACAATTAAATGTCTATGCAGAGTTTATGGGATAATATCTGTGTACTCGGGGCTATAATTTTAATAGGATGATGAAGCTACAGGTCCTTTTAAAGAAGGAAAGTGGATTAAAGAAACAGCATTCAGAGGGAAAAGCAAAGGAAATTGTAAAAGATAGAAATTGTACCCAGATTACTGCCTAGAAGTTACTGGAGTAATGTAAAATTACAAAAAGCAAAACACAAAAACAATTTTGTTTTAATAGTGACATATGCACACAATTGATACAATAAACAATCCTGTACCTAAAGAGAAGTGTGAATCCATTAGAATGAATATCTGAACACATTTCAAAGGACAACTTAAAAAATACAAAAATCATCTTATGGAAAGTAGAAATTTTCTCTAACTTGAACAAAAAGTTTGAAACTGAAGAGACAAAATGTGGTATTTTTCTATTATAAAAGTAAAACAGAATTTCTGGCCAAGATGGAGGCATAGGTAGACACACTGTGCCTCCTTGCACAACCAAAATTAAGGACAACAAAAATTTAGAATAAAAAAAACAACCAGATCTGACAGTAAACTGAACTGTACGGAAGTCTGACAACCATTCATCCAAACTGGTAAGAGGGGCAGAGTTGGCAGCCAGCAGAGAGGGGTCTCAACAGGAAAAAGTGGTGGTTGGCGTCCCAGGCACACAGGTGACGGCTGGCAGACTCCGGGCACGGGGTGGCAATGGGAAGACCCAGTGAGGTGCACAAGGCCACTGGCTGACTGGAGACACACATTCTCGAGCAGATAAACCAGGTGAAAATTGTGAGCAAGACAGACCTTGCAACCCAAGGCCCCAGTGCAGGGAAATAAAGCCTAAAACTACAGATTGAAAACATTTGTAGGAGTTGAGGTGCCCGGAGAGACGCTCAGACTCACAGGAGAGTTCATTGGAGAGACCCACAGGGTCCTAGATTGTGCACAAGCCCACCCACCTGGGAACCAGCACCAGAAGGGCCCAATTTTCTTGTGGGAAGTGGCAGAAGAGACTGAAATATGAGAATGGAGCAAGCGCCATCATTCCCTCTCCAACCCTGCCCCCACATACAGCATCACAACCCAGTGACTGGGTTGACCCGCCTTGGTGAACACCTAAGGGCTCCGCCCCTCATACATAACAGGCATGACCAAACCTCCCCCCCACACACACAAAAAAAGGCTCAAATGGAAGAACAGATCAAAGCTACAGAGTCAATACATCTAAGCGACTAAGAGATAGCCAACCTATCAGATGCACAGTTCAAAACACTGGTAATCAGGATGCTCACAGAATTGGTTGCTTTTTGTTGCAAATTAGATGAAAAAAATGAAGGCTACAATAAGTGAAATGAAGGAAAATGTACAGGGAACCAATAGTGATGGGAAGAAAACTGGGACTCGAATCAATGGAGTGGACCAGAAGGAAGAAGGAAACAACCAAACAGAAAAGAATGAAGAAACAAAAATTCAAAAACCTGAGGAGAGGCTTAGGAACCTCCAGGGCATCTTTAAATGTTCCAACATCCGAATTATAGGGGTACCAGAAGGGGAAAAGGAAGAGCAACAAGTGGAAAAGTTATTTGAACAAATAATAAAGGAGAACTTCCCCATTCTGGCAAAGGAAATAGGCTTCCAGGAAGTCCTGGAAGCTCAGAGAGTCCCAAAAAAATTGGACCCAAGGAGGAACACACCAAGGCATATCATAATTACATTAGCCAAGGTAAAAATGAAGGAGAGAATCCTAGAAGCAGCAAGAGATAAGGAGACAGTCACCTACAAAGGAGTTCTCATCAGACTGTCAGCTGATTTCGCAAAAGAGACCTTGCAGGCAAGAAGGGGCTGGAAAGAAGTATTCCAAGTCATGAAAGGCAGGGACCTACATCCAAGATTGCTCTATCCAGAAAAGCTTTCATTTAGAATGGAAGGGCAGATAAAATGCTTCTCAGATAAGGTCAAGTTAAAGGAGTTCATCATCACCAAGCCCTTATTTTATGAAATGTTAAAGGGTCTTATTTAAGAAAAAGAAGATAAAAAATATGAACAGTGAAAAGACAGCAAACTAACAGTTAGTAACAACCACTCCTAAAACAAAAGCAAACTAAGCAAACAACTAGAACAGGAACAGAACCACAGAAATGGAGATCACATGGAGGGTTAGCAACAGGGAAGTGGGAAGAGGAGAGAGGGGGAAAAGGTACAGAGAATAAGTAGCAGAGATGGTAGGTAGAAAATAGACAGGAGGAGGGCAAGAATAGTGTGGGAAATGTAGAAGCTAAAGAACTTATGACACATGGACATGAACTAAAAGGGGGAATTTGGGTGGGAGAGGGTGTGAGCGTGGAGGGGAATGAAGGGGGGAAATGGGACAACTATAATAGCATAATCAATAAAATATAATTTAAAAAAGAAAAAATAAAACAGACAATTTGAGAAATACATAAAATGACAGATAAAAATCACCTATCCATACAATGGCAGAGCGAGCCATGCTCTGTTGTGGTATAACTTTCAAACGTATATTCAATTATGCATGCTGTGTCTTTCATTTAATATTAAGCAGAGAACAAACATCTTTTCCTATCTCTACCAGTGCCATCCAGAACTGTAAGAAAGAAAATGTGCTTTTTCTTTGCACATGGGCTTTACCTAGTCCTTGCTACTTCTCTGATGAGTGGAGATCATGGTTCTGAAGGCATGTCACACCCCTGGGCGCAAAGTGCTGAGTTGACGTCAAGGTTGTGCACGTCCTTCTGAGTTTATACCTCATAAAGCATCACAAACTGAGACATGCACAAGTGCTTAGTGTTTAATATGAGCTAAAAACCTTACTTCTTTAAACTTACTTACAAAGGTTCTTGCTTGATTAAATTGAGCTGTAAATTTTAGAAAATTATTATCTCATTCTCCTACATCATGTACTTACAATTCAAAATTTTGCATAAAATTTTACAAATCAAACAAATATTTTGAATTTCTGAAACAATTTTACTTTTCAAAAATCAGCAAAATCCCAATGTAAAAAGTAATTGTTTGGAAAAGAACAGAATACATTAATGTTTATTTGTTCCTGAGTAGAGGAGGAAACTGCTTAATTTCTCTTTCCTCATTTTCAAATTTTGTATGTGGTTTACCTAAGTAAAAGGAACCTAAATAACAAAACAAACAAACAAGCAAAATATAACCAAAGACACTGAAATAGAGGACAGGCTGACAGTGACCAGAGGGGAGAGGGGCAGGAATTTCAGGGAAAAAGGAGAAGGGTTTACAAGAACAAGTATAAAGAACACATGGACAAAAACAAGGGAGGGTGGAAATGGGAGGGAGGTGGGGAGGGCTGGAGGGTGGCCTGGGATGGGAGTAAAAGAAAACTGTACTTGAACAACAATTAAAATAAAATTTTAAAAAAAGAAAAAAGTACTTTTGTAGCTGTTTGCCTTGGAGGTAGCAGTTGTTGAAATCATCCATTTATTACAATTTAGAAACAATGACATTTGCTTCCAGTATAATGAAAGTATACTCTAGCAAAATATATTGGAAAATAAAATTTTTTCTCATGAAACAAAGTTTGATTTACATAAAATAATCAATGTTTCAAGAACATGTTGAAAAACTAACACTGCATAGTTAGGTGGCACTGAAGTGAAATGTTTACTCGATCCTGGCCTAGACATTGTGTTTGCAAAGATAATGTCATTGCTCCAGACCCAAGGGAAAAAGAGAGGTGACTCAGAGGTAGTAATAACACAAATGAGCCTTCAAAAAATAATCTCTCATGAAGATTTTGCACATTTGTAGGAAACTCTTCCTGGAAAGATGTTAAACTTGTGACGGATGGGGAGAGAGACCCAAGTCAAGAGGCCTTCCTTCCCTGGCCTCCATTCTTGCTGCAAGAGACAAACATGTATAGAGGAAACAAGATAGCAAGTTTGTTTACAAAACACACACAAGCACAAAGCTGTGAGCAGGCACTGAACTAGTCTAAATGCCCCACCTACAGAGAAAATAAAGTTAGTGAGTTTGTTTGTAAGTTTCTTCTATACACTTGAGCCGAGTCTTCAAGTGGGTACCTAGCTAATCTAAGTGTGCCAACTATTGGGATTTGTTGGGATCTGCCCCACCTGGTTTCAGGAGCTGCAACCCCCCATAGCTAAGGCTGAGTGAGAGACTCTAAGGAAACAAGCCTGTCTCCCTGGCATGAGCGCTGCCTGCTCCATGCCTGGCCCCCGTTGCTTGGTTAGTTAGCCAATGACAGGTAACATTCCTCAGAGGAGGATGAATCTAACACAGGCATGATCACCTGGGAAGGCCCTCAGGGAGAGACTCAGGGGGCTGTGGAAAAGAGGGGGTGATCGACCCCTGCCCCCTTAGCTTTGACAAGCCTGAGTCCTTATTCTGCCTGTGAGAAATCCAAATCTCCCTGCTGCCTTTGTCTCCTCTCCCCGACTCAGGCCTGTGGCAATGACAAGCGGTGGTGCAGTCCAGACCAGAGACAGCTGACCAACTGGGGTAATTAGGCCTGAAGCAGAGAATATGCAAGATCCTGTGAAGCTTACTTTGCTGGAGGATGCTCTTAATTGAAATATGAAGGCATGGGCAGGAAATGAAACTAGCCCTTTAGGTCCTGTAGTTTTTTAGGTGATAAGACCCCAACTCAGCCTGAGCCCTTTTAGGTCTTTGAAAGTTATCTGCTTGTCTGATCTTCCCTGCCAGACTATAATCAACAAACTGTATCTGTATTCCTACCCAAAGAACCTAAATAAAAGCCTGCTTGGGCGGGAAGGCACGGCGCTGCCCCCTTGAGAGAGTGGCTGTTCCTTTCCTATTCCTCCACAGGACTCGGTAGTCCACGTGTATTTCTTTTGTCTCCTCAGTCATCTGCAGCGCTCGCGGTTACCGCTGGCTGGTAACTGCATCAGGGATTCAGGGGTTATATACCTCAGCTGGCTTCCAGGTACCACTCCTTCTCCCCCTTGAAATAATGTACAGCTACAAATACTTTCTCTCTCAGTTAACAAAGGGTCTTTGTTTTAGTCAAGTTGTTACGGGAGCCCCCTTTTGCAGCATAGGGCCCTTCTTTCTCCTGTGCAATTTCCTCTTGTAATGTTCAGAACACCCAGCCATCTTAGTGAGATTGTTACAGAAGCCCCTTCTGTCAGCACAGTCTCAGGACTCTCCCCTCCTCCTGTGCTATTTTGCTTATGATGTTCTGGACACCTGGCAATCTTGCCAAACCAAGCTCAGGACTGCTGAGTCAATTGGTCAGGCATGTGTTCTTTTTGTTTCTAGCCTCCTGATCAAGTTCTTTGTTAGGTTGTAATGGTGAAGGCCCTGGCTTTATTTCCCCTCTGACCAATCATTCCTAGCTGCTACCTAACAAACCTATTTTCAATGTTAAAAAGTAGAAAATGAACTACTAAGTAAAGCCTTTCACTCAGTCTCTCCATACAGAGGTTTCCACCCTCTTGTCCTTATGACCTCTGAGAAATGCTCAGAGCGCCCTACAACTCCTAGTTAGTCACCTCGGCTTTCCTTGTTCACTTGGCATTTCTGTGAATGTGGCCTTTTTATGAGGTGATAATCATGGAGAAATATTTTCTTAATCCTCCCTGAAAATGGATCTAAAACCTAATTTTTAAAAAGTGTAGCTTGTTCTAAAATTAAGTGGGAGAAGGTACAAGAAGACATGGGGATGGCCCAGTGAGAACAGAGCAGCCAGGGTAAGAAGAGCTTATTTTTAGTGTAGACACTGTAGGAAGAAGAAAATACAATAATTCAATGGCAGTGAATTTATGTAATGGTATACTTTTTTACTTAACAACATGAAACCTATGTCAGGAATTAAGGACATGTAAGTGTGGTCTGAGGTGTTTTAAAACAGTGATAAGTATTCAATGTGGAGAATTTAGAAAGTACAAACACATATAAAAAAGAAAACCAAAACCATTCATAATCCCCTCCAAGCAGACATAAACACTGTGGACAGTTTGGTCTGTCTAAATGTGTGCATATTTACAGGGCACAGGCAGGGTCGTGTGTGGTGGGGTGTGTGTGTGAGAGAGAAACAGACAGACTATGAACTCTGTTGTGTGTGCTTATTGATTTTTCCCTTTATGCATGTGTAAATGTTTTTAATGTTCATAATTGGGATCTTACTACATTGCACTTACTCTATGAACTATTAGTATTTTCTTACATTAATAAGAATAATAATTCCATTGCATAGAGGTACCATGATTTAGTAAGCATTTCTTGTGGGATATTTAAGTTTCCTACATTTTCTCTATTTTAAATAACATTATGATTTTGCTTGAGGTGAAGGGAATATGATGCAGTATACACATGATGTTTTATGGAGTTGTACACTTGAAACCTGTATGATTTTGCAAGCTGATGTCACCCCAAAACTTTCAATAAAAAATAAATAAAAATAAAAATGAACACATCAAAGAGTAAATGAATATATAAATACATAACATTGAGATGGACACCACTGCATAAAATGTTTTCCATATAACTGTTATTTTCTTAAGTTATTAGAAGTGGAATTACTATTATAAATGGTAAGAACTCTAAACTTATTTTTAATCTTGAGTATTTTATTATGTTTATTTTATTTTCTTCAAAAAGAGTATAAATTTATTGTGAAAAACTTGAAAAATATAGATACATAAAAAATTTAAATAATCAAAAATTTTAAAATTTTGATTATTAATGACCCCAATCTTTTTTGACTCAGACAAACTCAGACCCCATTGCGTAACAGAAGAAGAAATGGAGATCTAGGAAAATTAAATTACTGCTAAGTATTGCATGACTAGTCTTTGGCAACATGGGCACAAAATTCAAATCAGTACTCCCAATCCAAAATTGCTTTAGACACACAAGGCAATGCAAAGCTTGCTCTCTGCTAAAATTTACCTACTGAAGTGTATTCTTCAATATTCTGAAAGGTTCCTTCATAACTATCAATCAAATACTAGATTGAAAAATGGTGGTCTTCTGGTCCCCAGTGATTTCTGTGAGTAATCAAATTCAGAATATAATAAAGGATAAATGAACAGTCCAGTTGTTTGAAATATATTTCTCCAAAAGAAGTCCTCGGGGACTTTTGCATGTATGCTAGCAAATCAATGCTAATTCTTTCATTCCAAGACTTAGTAACAGTCAGAAGATGAAATTAAAAATTCCTCCTTTATAAGAAGAATCTGTCTGCTACAAATACAAAAGTGGAATTTTTCAAAAACCTAGGTCAAAGAAGTAGTACTAGAAATGAAATTAGGTCCTGTGAAATATTGCAAGGGAATGAAACATTGCTAATCTGAGGTCTCACAGCTCAAAGAATTAAGAGAAAGGAATTGTAGGGGCAAACTCTAATCTTAATGTGACTTGTAAAACTTAAAATTTCAAATAATTCTACCCTTGTACATATCAAAAGCAGCTTAACCCTACAAGATTTAAGTTTTCTGAGTGGTAGAAACATCAGGAAAAAAGTATTTAATTTTATTCCTCATGACTAATTTTATATCTGGCAAACTTCTTGAATTTTTGAGTTAATTATTGGTATGAATGGAAAGCCTCCATTTTTTATCAGTAGAAAAACACATTTTCCACACTGACTTTCATTAAATCTCCAGCCCAAGTTTAGTTCAGTTCTCTTTCTCCTACACAACTACACATGTCAAATCTGACCCTATTTTTACCAGTGGTTCCTGACTCCAGATCAAAAGAAGAGGAGTTTGGGAATTTTCCATTAAAATGTCCTTTTCTTTTTTATGTTTTCCAGAAATAAAAATCTCTTTCAAAGTAGACTTTTTTTTCCTAAATGAAGGAAATAGGAGTCCCAATGTATATTACCTTCTTCACATTCCCTACCCCAAACAAGCAACAAAAACAATAAATAATTTTTTTAAAATAACTGAAAAAAAGAAAAATAGCCAGGTATTTTTATATTAACAATAAAATTTATATCAGTTCAGACCTACAAATTACCACATCCAAAGTTCAGAATGAATTACTGGATACATAAAAATGAAATCAACTCCCAACTCAGCAGCTCAGATTTTAGAATTCTCTTCTTTTGAAATGGAATTCTCACAACCTATACTTGGATAATGAAGAAAGTGCATCATTTAGCCAAAATATATACAAAAGTTGAAAGAGAATGTTTACAAGTTTCTTTCTAATCATGCAAAATTAATTTTAGAAATTAAGCAATTATCTGGATTAGTAAAATTAAATGTAAATATTTGGTTCTGGCTGATGTGGCTCAGTGGATTGAGTGCTGGCCTGCAAATGAAAGGGTCACCGGTTTGATTCCTAGTCAGAACACATACCTGGGTTGTAAGCCATGTCCCCAGTGGGGGGTGCAAAACAGACAACCACTCATTGATGTTTCTCTCCCTATGTTTCCCCTTCGTTATCCCTCTTTCTAAAAATAAATAAATAAAATCTTTTAAAAAATAAAAGTAAATATTTGATTCAATTACCTACTTATGTCTATGGAAGTAGTTGAATTATCTGCATACTTATACCAGTTCACCACCTTTTTAGGATAGGCTGATGTCAAAAGTCAGCCAGAACTAGAAAGTGACAACTGTGGTTTTTCATTGTTTTCCACAAACGCGTCATTGGAAAATAAAGTGAGATCCTATAGGAATCAAATGCTGAGAAAGAGAAAAAGGAACTCCTTTTGATTTGATTATAATGCTACATATAAAGTAAGAGAAAAAAGGTATTCCAGTTATGAAATAAATAAGTCCTGGGGATTTAATGTACAGCATGGTGACTGCAGTTAATAATACTGAGTCATATATTTGAAAGTTGTTGCAAGAGTAGATCTTGGAAACTTCTCATCCCAAGAAAAAAATTTGTAATTATATCTGGTAACAAATCTGGTAAACTTATTGTGATGGTCATTTTGCAATATATGCAAATGTCAAATAAGTAAGTTGTACACCTGAATCTAATAATAGTATATGTCAGCTATATCTCAATTTTTTAAAAATCAAAAAACAGTCATAATAAAAATAAATAAATAATTTTTTTGTATTTGAAAAAAAGGCACAGATAGACCTCATGACCCATGGACGAGAAAAACAAATATATCCTAGAAAGATTTCAACAAAAATTTAGAAGACTCCAAGTATAACACAATTTTTCTGTAATAGGTTAATACATGAGTTTTGTTTTTGTTTTTGTTTTTTTTAGCAGACTTTATATTTACTTTTAGGTTCCTGTGGTTTGCATTGTAACTCTTCCCTAATTAAACCCAAACTGGAACTTAAATCACACCGGGAAGTTAAATATGCTAAAATTTTAGGATTAAAGCTCATCTTCCTTTGGAAATTTGTCAACAGTGACCATTTATTTTCAAAGGTTTCTAAAGCTACCTTTAAAATAGACAGCATTTTAAAAACGTAAGGGATTTATTAAGCTTTACACTCACTTAAAGCTGGGGATAAATTATAGCATTAAATATGCACTAACATGTACAAAATGCAAGCAATTAGCACATCCAGCTGCATGCTGAATTTTTATCTCCTAACTGCTTAGGAGCAAAGTATTGTGAATTCCATTGTAGTGTTAATTCAAGGCTTCAGCAGTAAGAATTGCAGACCTGATGAATGCCTTTTCAGTAAGATAAGTTCTACCCTTTATTCAAAGATAAAGTGTTTATCTTGAAGGAATTTTTCTTTAATATCCTGCATAGCGGGTCGGGAAGTCTTATGAGAACAGGCTTTCTTGTGAGATGACAGTCTTCATAGGCAATCTGAAATGAATCACCAAAAATTTGTTTTCTTGCTAAACATAATTCATTTTTTCCCTGAAACTCCCACACCATCCACCCCCATCTTATCTCTCCTAGAGGGTTGCTTTGGGAACAAGAGAGAAAAGAGTCAGCACACACCTACGTAACCAAGTTTCCCAATTAGTGAGCTATTTCCAGGGATCAGACAACTCACCTTTGGGTTATATCACTCACTGGATGTAATAGGCATGCCCATAACTGTTAATTTAGAAAATTAAATGCCACATTTATATTCTCCACTGGAAAAAAGAGGAAACAAATGTACTACTATTTTGGAGAAATAAAATACAGAGCCAATGTAATGACAGCAGGCACAATTAAAGTTAGTAAAATTCTATTTCCATAAATTTGACAATAAAAAATAAGTCACCCAACTATAGAATAGCATTTCACACATACATAGTAAAAAGAAACCTGGCTTTTCTTTCCAGATCTTCTCTGTGACTTTAGGCAAGTCATTTATCCTCTTTAGACCTGTAAAAGTAATATGTAAATAATCACAGCATGTACTGCTGACCTCAAGTAACCAAATTCAATAGGTCTAGACCCTTGTAGGTAACTAACTACAAAGCTCTATCTAAATGTGACACACTATTAGGAAACCCTATTAAAATATATGTATCAGTACAATGTGAATTTTGTTCATAATGAATGTTTCCAAGCCTTTTTGTCTTCACTGATAATTGGTAGAATGACCATCTCAACATGGGTTTTCCCTAGATCAGACCCTTCTCAAAAGACTTGAGGACAGTTGGTTAATAGGTGACCTCAGGAAGCACAATGAAGAAAGTGGGTAAAGTATAAAAGAAAGAGAAATTTTAATAAAATGTACATGAACAAGCTGGTTACCACTGTGGGCAACTGGAACTCAGTCTACTGGAAACCAAATAGAAACCTAATGGGACCATCCCTCAGAATTGATCCCTAGAGGAAGAAGAGGACTCCCAATGGGTGTTATTCTCTCCCTTGCCCACTATCACCACCATCCAGGTTGGTGGCTTGAGATGGTGCTGGAGAAAGCCCTTGATCAGAGAAAACACACTCTAAATTTGAAGTGGAAAGCGATCAACCTGCCAGAACCATTCACTGCAGCTTCAGGAAGACTCAGGGTGGCCAAATGTGTGGGCAGAGTGTCAACAGTTGCACTGATGTTTGGGCACAGTGAAGCACGGCAGTCTAAGAGAGTGCTCTCTGAGAAAATAATACCCAAAGTTTCTGCCTCGTGTACCCCTTTTCCCTCTCTGCTTTCACCTCCACATCACTGTAGATCCAAATTAGAGAGAGAATAAGAGGGACAATGAGGGAAGTGAAGAAAAAGGAGTAAGTTAAAAAGAAATCATTTCTCCCCACTTTCCTCCTTTTGTTTCAGAAGGAGGTAGAGCAAGTTTCTATTCAATAAAGTAACTTTAAAATAAAAAGAAAATTAAGATTAAGAAAACAGGAAGACATACATAAGATTAGGGTACATACAAGGGAAGGAGGAGGAGAGAGAGGAGTGGGAGGGAAAGGGAGAAAGGCACTCATGTATGGTTTTTGTCAGGTGACTAAAAGTCAGGGTTTCCCAACTTCTAGGGGCTCTTATGCATGTTTGTTAGATACGATTCTGTTATGTGTCAACTCATGTCAGTTCTCAGGCACCTGAAAGCCCTTTTGTCATTAGATAGACATAATTGTATGAAAGTATACCCCATTTTTCAGTTTACTGTGCAATGTGTTTTCACTTTGGGTAAACATTCACTCAGGTCATAGGTGATTGATTCATCAGATAGATGATGGAAAGTTAGGATAAGTCATTTTATCCAAATGCAAGCTGTAGCATACTGCTAAAGATAGAGAACTATTCTCATACTCAGTAGCCCTGAGTCTTTTAGAACATTTGCTAAGAACATTGAGATCAAAAACTTAAGATTCCATTTGCTTCCAAAAAGAAATATTTAGTTGTGGAAGTTTAATTTTTCTTTTCAGCTTCCCTCCTTGCCACCTAGAATCCAAGTGAAATTTCTACAAAATGTTTGTTTCAAAACCACCAAAATTAAATAATGAATTGAATAAATGTATTTTTCCCCTAAGTGCTCAGACCTTTATAGTTTCTTGGGTTTTGTGCTGTTATTTGTTGTAGCTTGGTTTTGCTTTCATTGGTATATACGTGTTCATGTTCTTTGAAGCACGTATAAATTGTATTGGCCTCTATTATTTTTTTCTTGGGATTTAAAGCCAGCACAAGAGACAGGGCTAGGTTTCCATAACAGAGTTCCTATTTTCCCCTAGGTTTCCTTACTAATTGACTAAAATACAGATTAACACTACCAGAAAGTACATGAGTATGTCTCAATATTAAAAATCTTAATAACTGAATAAATAAAAATTAATATTATATGCATTTTCTTAGGTGTTAAGGTTTAGAAACAAGACATTTTGATAAATAATTTAACCTATTTTCTATAAATTCAAAATTAAAATTGAGAATGTATGTATGTAAATGCACTTAAAATAAACTAAACCACCACAACAATGGCAGTCATTATCAGCTGTCCCATCCAGCTGTATCTTCTGCACAGCGTTTCATACCCCACCTAAAGAAGAACCTTTTTGTTTCAACAAAAATACTTAAAAATCTCAAAGTACTTGTAATGTTCAACAACAGCAGTGACATCCATCTACTTCCACAGTCAGCTTGGAGAGCAGACAGTGTGGTAGACTGTGCTGTTTCAGTAAGCTCGATATTCAGCTGCCCACTGGGAAAACAGTAACTCCAATGTCAAGTGTGAAACACAATGAAATCATTGTACCCACTACCTCTACTCAGTGTTTCTGGTTGCTCTACCAAAAGCACTTGTTTTATGTTCAAATTATTTCTTTCAGTTGTTCAAGATTTTGACTGAAGACTAAATCATGATTTTTCTGCAGATATTACTAGTAGCCAACTATCAATGCTTTTTTAGTGAATATGCAATCTTCACAACCTTAGGTTGCAATCTTAGGTTGCCTTAGAATGCAATCTTAGGTTGCTTTGAAAATAATCATTTTAGACTCTAGTATTACTAGAGTACCATAATTAGTCCATTTGAGGTATGAAGGTGTGCATGTGAGCATGCATGCAAGTGTTATGGGGAGAGATTGTTTTGGATATTTAGGCTGAAAGTAAATGTACAAAATTAAATTAGAGTAAAAATAAACAAAGTCCTTGTATTGTGACATAATGGTTTGATAGATTTCCATCTCCATTTCCAGGATGTAAAATAATAATAATAATAACAATAAAGACAAAAATACCTATTTTACTATAATAATACTTTATATTTGTCTAGTGCTTTATACCTTATAAAATCCTTTGAACTACGCATTTTTTTCAGTAGCTCATTACAGAAGCTCATGTTTTTCAAAAGGAGATGAGGGGTTTTATTACAGTGGAGATGTGCTATATGACCATTCAACTTATAAAGTATCCTTTAGGTGCAACTCTACCATCTCCTTATTCTTCTGAATCAGCCCATTGACTAATACAGACTAAGGTATACATACCAAATATTACAAGAAAGTGGAAAATAGACCGCTAGCCATAGGACATTTTAGAATTCTCCACTCATTTACCACTAATATGTTGATAGTTATTTCAAGGGGATGATGACTTGAATACCCAGAATCTGTGTAACAGAGTTGTTTATTCTAATTCATTTTTAGTTATGCTTAAACTTGATGGTTTATATAAACATCTGCACTATTTGCACTGCACTCACTTTAAAGATTACTTTCTCAAGTAATATATGACACTCTGTCTTGGTGACAATTATCACTGTCTAGGTGTGGCTCTCAACTGGCAAACTCAGAAATCTGATGTTTTAACACATTGAGAAAAATGTTAATTTATCAGTAGTGAAATCATATTATCCAAGTTCCTAAAACTAATGTAAGAACACTATAATGTCAAGTTATTTGTTTACAAACGAACTTCGATCCAGTAGTCCACCCTCCGTCCAGCGGCCTGCCTCTTCCCAACCTCACCCCCACCATTTGACCCACAGCAGCTGCCAAATCTGTTTCCCTGGGACCAGGCTCTACTCCCCACCATTGGTCCCCCACTAGGTGTGGTTCTTCCCCTCAGACATCAGTAAATACAAAAGTGGAGACTGAAATTATAGTTTGCTAATTAGTCCCAGTGAGGTTTGAGAAAGAACCTGTTGATTTGGGGATATAAAGGAAGCTCTGCCATCTCCAAGACATAGTTTCCAAAGTCATCCTGAACATCAGTATTGTGTCAGATTAGAGAAGAAAGAAAGTACAGAGTGGGCATCCCAAATTTCCACAGCCTTAGCTGGAAGTTGCAGAGCTTTCCGTTCTAACATCATCAGTGAAAATGAGTGACCTAGCCTCCTAGATGGAAGGAAGTCTGGGAATTACAGATCCTGACAAGGCAACCACCTCCACTCGCAGGTCTGGGCCTTGGAAAAAAAGCATGGACCTTTGTTAGAGAGTAGTTACTTTTGCCACAAGTTCTTTACTGTATTTCAAAATACTACAGACACCACAGTTTCTAGAATACAGATATAGAAAAACACTTTGCATATTGACAAATAACTCATTCTGCAAGTGATCTGATGTTAAAGTTTTAGTTCTAGGGGCTGAGTCAAAATTTATAATACTGCTAAGGATAGGATTAGTGTTGTTTACTAACTCTAGAGCATTCAGTCTTGACTTCAGGAATAGCAATCTAACTCAATGAAAAACCTAAACTATTTCTTTTAAAATACAGAATATATATATTATTTTTAGATAAATTAAGCAACTCAAAGGAAGGAAAGTGGGAAGACAGAATTGACATTTATTGAGCACCTTATGTACCATGAATTGAGTTAGATAGTCTCTGCACCTTATCTCATTTAGTCTTTACCAGATTTCTGGAAATGAATAAGAAATTTTGGCATACAGTTATTTTCAAATTATTCCAAAAATTCAAGAGAAGGAAACACTTCCAAACTCATTACTCTGAAATAAAAGCGAAAGGCACCACAAGAAAAGAAAACTAACTACAGACCAATATTCCTGAGAACATCAATGCAAAGATCTTTAACAAAATACTGGCAACCTCTATTCAACAGTACACTAAAAGGATCAATAGCAATGACAAAGTTTTATCTATTTCTGGGATGCAAAAATGGTTCAACATACAAAAATCAGTTACTGTGATACACCACAATAATAGAATAAAAAATCATATAATCTCAACAGATATAGAAAAAGTATTTGATAAAATTAATAAAATGTGATATCCCTTCATGATTAAAAGACTCTCAAAAAACTAAAAATAGAATGAAATTACCTCAACACAATAAAGACCATATATAAAAAGCCCACAGCAAACATCATGCTCAACAGTGAAAAATTGAAAACATTTTCACTAAGATCAGGAACAAAGCAAGGGTGCCCATTCTTGTCACTTCTATTCAACATAGTACTAATAAATGTTAGCCAGAGCAATTAGATAAAAAAAAAGAAGTAAAAGACATTCAAATCAGAAAGGAAGAAGTAAAATTGTGTCTGTTTGCAGATAATATTATCTTATACAACGAAAATTCTAAAGTCTTAACAAAAACTACTAGAACTGATAAATGAATGCAGTAAAGTTTTAGGATACAAAATCAACAAACAAAAATTATTTGCATTTCTATACACTAATAACAAATTATCTAAAAATAAAATTTAAAAAACTATCCCATTTAGAAGAGCATCAAAAAGAATAAGATAATTATGCATAAATGTAACTAAGGAAATGAACATCTTATATAGTGAAAACTATAATACACAATAAAATAAATTAAAGAAGACACAAATAAATGTAAAGGCTTCCCATGTTCGTTGATTCAAAAATTTAACATTGTTAAGATGTCCATACTACTCAAAGTTAACTACAGATTCAAAGCAATCCCTAAAAAAATCCATATGCCTTTTTTTACCAAAACATAAAAAATAATTTTAAAATTTGTAGGAAACCAAAAAGACCACAAATAGTCATAACAGTCTTGAAAGAGAAGTACAAAATGGGATGTACTACACTTTCTGATTTCAAAATATATTTAAAAGCTACAATAATTTTAAAATATGATTCTAGCATAAAGATAGATGTATAAACCATGGGGTTTAATAGAGAATTCAGAAATCAATCCACAATACATGGTTAATTGTTTTTAATGAGGGTGCCAAGAATACACAATGGAGAAAGGATAGTCTCTTCAACAAATGATATTGGGAAAACTAAGTATTCACTTTTAAAAGAGTGAAATAAGATCTGTACATTACAACATACACAAAAATCAACTCAATAATGATGAAAGGCTTACCTGAAACACCTGAAACTGTCAAACTCCTAAAGGAAAACACAAGAGAAAAGTTTCATGACACTGAAGGGCAATGTCACGAATTTTGCCAGTAATTTTATAGATATGACACCAAAATCATAGACAACAAAAACAAAATAAACAAATGAGTCTACATCAAAGTAAAAAAACTTCCACACAGCAATCAACAAAGCAAAAATGTAACCTAAAAAATAGAAGAAAATATTTGTAAAAGTGTCTGATAATTGGTTCATTTCCAAAATATGTAAGGAACACTTCAACTCAATAGTAAAAATAATAAACATCACATTTAAGAATGGACAAAATAATTGAATAGACTTTTCTCCAAAGAAGACACACAAATATCCAACACATATGAAAATTTGCATATCACTAATCATCAGAGAAATATAAACTGAAATCACAATAAGATATCACCTCCTACATGTTAAGATGGCTATTATCAAAGACAACAATTGTTGTCAAGAATGGTTAAGAAATTAAAATCCTTGTACATTGTTGGTAGAAATGCAACATAGTGCAGCAGCTGTGGAAAACAGTATGGAAGTTCCTAAAAAAAATAGAGCTATCATATGATCCAGTAAGTCTACTTCTGGGTATGTATCCAAAAGAATTGAAATTGGGGTTGTAAGAGGTATTAGATTTTTTTAAAGATTTTATTTATTTATTTTTAGAGAGAGAAGGGAGGGAGATAGAGAGAGAGAGAGAGAGAAACATCAATGTGTGGTTGCTGGGGGTCATGGCCTGCAACCCAGGAATGTACCCTGACTGGGAATCGAACCTACGACACTTTGGTTCACAGTCTGTGCTCAATCCACTGAGCTACACCAGCCAGGGCTGAGGTATTAGATTTGTCATGTTCATTGCAGCTCTTTTCACAATAATCAAGATGTGAAAACAACCTAAATGTCCATTGATGAATAAATATATAAAGGAAATATATTAAAATACAGTAAAATATTAGTTGGCCTTAAAAAAGGAAATTCTGTAATATAAAACAATATAGATGACCTTGATGACATTATGGTAAGTGAAATAAGCCAGTCACTCAATCAGTACTGCATGGTTCCACTTATATGGGAAATCTAAAATAGTCATACTCATAGAAGCAAAGTAGAATTATGGTTGCCAGCAGTGGAGGAGAGGGAGAAATGGGGAATTGTTGATCAACTTGAATAAAATTTTGATTGTGCAAGATGAATAAATTCTAGAGATCTACATTGCAATGATGTGCCTATAGATTGCAATAAAAATATTGTACACTTAAAAATCATGTTAAGTATTATTCCTCAATAAAAATAAACAAGAAGGCAATTGAGGCATGTAGAAATTAAGAAACTTATGAAAGGTCATACAGCTAGCTACTACATGGTGAACAGAAATTGAATTTAAAATTCTGCAGTTCTAACTTCTGGGCCCATCCCACTGCAGCATATCCTATAGACTGAATGAGTACCCCCAGATTCATATGTTATAATTTAATCCCTAATATGATGGTATTTGGAAGTGGAACCTTTGAGGGGTGATTAAGTCATTAGGGAGGACCTCATGAAAGGGATTAGTGCCCTCATAAAAGAGACCCCAGAGCTCCCCCTTCCCTTTCTCCATGTGAGGATCCTGCAAGAAGATTGCCATCTATGAACAAAGAAACAGGTCCTCACTAGATACCAAATCTGCTTTTGCCTTGACCTTGGACTTCTTAGTCTTCCTTTGGCCTCCAGAACTGTTTCTGTTTATAAATCACCCAGCCTATGGTATTCTGTTATAACAACTCAAACTGAACAAGGCTCCATATGTCCACGATAACACTTACAACAGCTCATTAGTGGACTGTTTTGGACTAGAGTAAGGTGGAGTGAAATTGGCATATGAATTTTGTGTATATGAGTGGCTGATTCTAAGATACAGTATATAAGAACCTGTCCTCTTAGATATTTAAATAATATATTCTCTATTTATATGATTAATTTGTATTTTCTCTGAGGAAAAACTCCAGCTTAGTCTCTATCTGTTGCTACTTCAGTATCTATGGACTCTGAATCAGGGCAAGTGGTCACAGGGCTCTCCCCATCCAGTACGGAGTTCTTATTCCTGAAAGCAACAGCTCGGAAAAAAAAAGGGAGAAAGTCATATACGGGCTTAATTAGCAGTGATCAGAAGCATTCTCTTCTTTGTATAAGGGACTTGAGACACAGCCCAACTTTGTATTTAACTTTGTTAGAAAAATTAAAAATAAGTCCCATATGTAATTGTATATGTTCTCAAATCAGGGTAATCGGATAATTATTGACTAGGATATATGTGTCAGGATTCACTGGACCTGTCATCTCAGAGAGTGGTTAACCATGAGTGGGGTTTTGGTATAGGGGAGAGTACAGGGCACACAGGGCAGGGAGATGGTGGAGGTGAGAGAAGCTGAGGGGTTTTACCAGTTACTTCATGAACAAAGGCTGGAGAATACTCTTTCTCGGCCATTGATTGAACAAGAAGGCAGACAATAAAATAAAATAATAGGACTAGTAACATAAATATATATTTGAAGCACATTCTAAAGTATTTCTTCTGCCTTGGTAATCTTTTGTCTTTCCTGATTCCCTTCTGCTTTTATGATCCTAAACTGGGAGGGGCAACAAAGGTGGAAGGAAAATGGGACAGCCTGGCAGCTCCAGCCCAAAGAGAGGCAGGAGAGAGAAGGCAGCCCTGGAGCTAGCCCCAATTGTCTGCTCAGGATGGAAAGTTGTATGAGAATGTAAAAAACAAACCCCAATAGAGTATCAGGACTCTGAGAACAAAGCAGCTCAACCCCTGCTTCCCCACTGTTGCCTAAGGAGGTCAACGGTTTCTCAGACAAGTCTCTCACTTGGCGTGCAGTGAGCAGA
Source organism: Phyllostomus hastatus (assembly GCF_019186645.2). Lineage (NCBI taxonomy): Eukaryota > Metazoa > Chordata > Mammalia > Chiroptera > Phyllostomidae > Phyllostomus > Phyllostomus hastatus. The sequence goes on along the minus strand of NW_025334017.1, from coordinate 3,364,186 downwards.
GCATCATTGGCACTTTTGGGTGGGGGGCTAAATAACCCCAGGAGACCAGGTCCTCATATTTCCTGTTGGGGTCACAGAAGCTTCCACACACCCTATGGAGGAATTAGAGGAGCTGAGGGAACCAGTAGCTACAGGAGGGCTGGTCTCAAGAGTGTGGGAACCTGAGGACCATTGGGCAGCAACCACAAACTGCAACATTGGTGACCAGTGTGATGTTCCCAAACTTCAGGCAATGACAGCATGCTTCAGCGGACCCCAGTGCAGGGCACCCAGTGACCTGGTGAAGGTCTGCTGAAGACAGCAAATTTCCAGGGACAGTATGGAGTCCATAGGTCCTTCTCCCAAAGCCACAGGAAATGCAAGCTCTCTGGTGCCCAGGTTGGTTCCTGGGAAGGAGGAGGGAGGGAAAATGATCCTGACTGGGAGTTTAATTTTGAATTGAAGAGATTGCTTTCAACTGCAAAAAAAATGGCTTACCTTTAATTGGCAAGCTTAACTCCCCACCCACCCATGTTCCACCCTCATAATAGAAATGGAGACCTTGAGAGCAAGAAGACACAAGTTGGAGGAAAAAAGAAAGTGGCATTCTTATACCTCTGAGCACATTAAACTGCATATTCCAGTCAAAAGATGGCTTACTTTCAAAGGGAAGGAATGCGAAGAAAACCCCCTTCTCTGTACTACTATTATTTGTCCTAGGCATGGACATACAATCAGAGACAGATGTCAACCTAAACATGTGTCAGTGGCAGCAGAACTTAACTGGTCCCTGGGCAGGCTGGCAGGAGCGTTCAGAAGATTTGGTTGGAGCAGGAGAGCCAGGGTGTGGCAGCAGCTGGCCACCTGGCAGAGCTGGGGCAGCCTGAGCAGACACCGTTCTGTAGACATTGGGAGCAAAAGGCTGGAAGGTGGACAAAATGAGGCTTTTCACATATATTACATTAACTTAGTTTATACCATTTTCCTCTAAATTCCTTTTTCATAAAGCTTTAATAAAAGTATGCAGAATGCATCTGTGGGTTAAGATGAGAAGACAGGTGAAGTGCTGTTCTTCACCTAGATATGCAACCATGAGGACAGAAATCCTTGATCCACAGAACAACATTTAGTTAATTGTCAAAAGTACTTGTCTGTTATCAACCAGGCTTACTTTAACCAAACACCAGACTTATTTTCAGTCCTTCTTCATCAGCTCTCTTTTTCCTGAGAGCCTTTAGTGTCTGGTAACTATAACAAAATATGAGAGAGTAAAAATACAAGTAAACAAAATTGAACTTGCTGAAACCACTGGCAAGCCTCAGAACTTCTTTACGGCATGTCATCTTTTCTGCTCCAATCTCTAGAAACCTGAGAGGCCAGGCCAACATTGTTTTACTTTGCCAGCTCCAGAGACCAGTGATATTTTATGACCCTAGCTTGAAATTTTGTGATCCACAGATCAGTTGGTTCAAATTCTGAGCATTTTGTTATATATTCCAAGAAATTTTCTTTGTCATTCTTGTGTTTTCCCCTCTCTTTTGTGGGGGGGGGGGGTGCAAAATCAAACCTTTTAATTTTTTTTTAAATCCAGTGTTCCAAATTCTTTTTCTCAACAAGAAAGTAATGTTCAAGAGCTTTAGTGACAGCCCAACCCTTTGATTTTGTGCAATTACCCCAAACACAGGGCCCAACCTCTCACTGCCTTCTCTAAAGAAACAGCATAAACAGCACCCAACAGTTTTCGTGTGTGCTCTGAAACAAACAGAAAATTCTGGGAAAAAATAATTTGGGAATCAAGCTACTCCACTATTTTCGTTCAGCATTGTTATTGCTATGAAATTAATATTTTGTTATCATTTGCCTTTTTTCTGTTAATGGTGCATATAGGTAATAAGTGAATGGAGTTTCTCAGCATGTGTACCTAGTAAAAAAAGGCAGTGCCCTAAGAAGAAAAGCAGCCTTATCCCTGTGTTCTCTGTGGGCAGGCTGACAGGCTTCCAAGAGATTTACTGTGGAGGAATCTGTGGACACACCCGAGGGCCTGCAGACCCGGCAGTGATCATGAACACCGTTTCACTAGGCAACATTTCAGTGCACTGTATGGAATGCTAAAAAGAATGAATTGACAAGGGGGAGGCAAGTCATGTGGATTAGTCACATTTTAGACTATTTTGATGTTTTTATCATCCGTCCTTTTAAAAATTAAAATCACATAAACCACAGCTTTGGAACACATTTCTGCTAACTGGTGTCAGCAATGCTTTAATCATTTGCTGCTCACTAAGTATAACAACCAGATGTTCAGATTTTAAGGACATTCCACCCACTTTTAAAACTCCCAGTGCAATCCTAATTACCCACTTTCAGCTACTTGTTTCTTTGCTTGTGGTGGAAAACATTGTAAAACTGGCACCACAGCGCCACGTGAATAAAACATGTTCATCAAGCTTGTACCTAAGAAGCAGCTACTCTGAAGAAGCAATGTGGAAATCCCATATCGAATATTGGACAGAAAAACTTCCTCTAACATCCAAAATGATGCCTTCTTAAAAGTGAGTTGTGATTTGCTGGAAAGAAAACTGTTCTTAGAATTAGAACATTAATGCTCAAGCCCCAGGTTAGCCACTCATTCAGTGTGAAACCCTGAATCATTCACCTGTTTCTCTGCATACAGTGGATTTTATTTCCCCATAGCCCTCTTGGACTCAGGGGACAAAAATGAGTCAATATATGCAGCAGTGCTCAGTAAACTGCAAATAGCCATAGTAAAGGGAAACTGTATGTAGGAACTATAAAAGTATTGTCTATTTTGAATAGTAAATAGAAAAGTATATTTAAATGATGCTTAAGATATAAAAGTAAAGAAAATGGAATCATGATCTCAACAAACAATATAACAAATAAAACCTCAAGCCCAGGATAAAATGAAAATGTAAAGCCCCTTGTTCAAAAAGCAAGGAAGAAGGGAAGAGAGACTTTTCTTCTGGTGTTTCTCCACTTGTCATGGTGCTTTTTATTTGCTACTTAATGCCATGTTAATCGGGCAGGGGCAACTCACAAGGTGTGTAGATCCTCACAGGTACAGAGCCCACCCCATGACTAGGAGCACATTTTCTGTCCCCAGTCTCCGAGTGTCCACTCCACCTGCTGGGGAGGGCAGCAGTGCTCACTGGGTGGGGCTAGAGGAGCAGGTGTAGAGAGTGCACATCCCAAAGCAGCAGAGAGGTTTCAAGTCCCCAAAGCCGGCTTCATCATTCTATCAGTCCTCACATGCAAAACACAAATCCAAAGATAAAATTATGAAGACTTTCAAGATCATAACTTCAGAGCATTAAACCTCAAGTGCCTCAAGCACAGGGACCCCTTCTGAGCACAGGGTCCTCGGTCACTACATTTATGTTACGTATGCTGATGAATCTCTCCCTGTCATCTACTGTGTTAGGGGCCCTAAACTTTTCAGAAGCAGCATGATATATAGTAGGTAAGAGAACAGGCTCTGAAGCTAGGTTGTTGCTTTCCATTCTGGCTCTGACTCTCGTCAGCTGTATAATCTTGGGCAAGTTATTTTTTCTCTATGAGTTTCTCCATTTGTAAAACAGGGGTGATAATAATAATCATTGATCTCATAAGAACAAATTAAAAGGCCTGATATACCAAGGATTAGCAAAGATACAGAGCAAAGGGAACTGTAATTTTCTGCTGATGGGAACATAAATTGGTCCACCACTTTTGGGTATGTATGGCATCATCTTCAAGATTTGAACAAATGTCACTTGTGACCCAGCAATCCCTGTCACCTAGGTATACAATCAACAAAAATTTGTCCACAGGTACACCAATAGACAATATAGAAATGTTCATGGCATCGTAATTCACAAGAGCTAATAAAATGCACATCATCAGTATAATGCTCATATAAACAGAAAGACTATACAGGTCTAAAACTGAAAAAGCTAGTTACATAAAACAGCATAGATGGATCTCAAAAATATAATACTAAATGACAAAAACTGGACCCAAACAAGTATATGTGTGATTCCAATTATGGAAAGTTCAAAGACAGCCAAAACTATAGTGTTCAAAATCCAGGATGGTGTTTATTTTTAGGAAGAATACAAAACTGAATTAGGTGTTGGGGAACCAAAGATGTACAAGACATGATTTCTTTCTTCAGGAATCTCACATTCAATGATAGGATGTACATAAAACTGTATTATGAGCTGAAAACATATAAACCATTATAATGTTATTATTTTGAGTAATAATACCCAGATAAGCTGATATCTAAAGTTAAATAAACTGTTATCCAGTGGTTTCTTCTGAAATTTAGTCAGCCAGACAAACAATGTCTCCTTGGCTGAAATCCATTATTCAGTCCAAGGCTGTGTTTCCATCAAGAGTCTGTAGCAGATGCAATGGAGATAAATCTTCATTTCATCTCATCTCTCCTCAACCTATATGAATGCTGCCTAAGTGTCTCCTGTCAGCAGGAGAGGATTACAGAGTAACTCAGATAATGTGACTTAGATGTGCTTACTTAATCATTGTCCTCACCCTTTGTCTGGGAAAGCATTCAAGCAGAGTGGAGCCATAACTTTCTCTCTAACACTAGGAAAACCATGATTTGTCTTTCAAACAAATAGTAATAATAAAATCAGCAGCAGGAGCAACAGCGTCAATAATAATGCCCTTACAATAAGCTTCCCAGCTTGTATCCCATTAGTAAAATGTTTATATAAAATTGTAATCACACTAATAGGAAATTATACTTACCTACGGAAATTTGGAATATTACAACTTTTAAAAGTACTGAGAAATTACCAGTAAATGCAAAATGTGTTTACTTTATATTTTAATCTCCTTAAAGTTATTTGATTGTTTTTTAAAGGGCATTATCTCTATTTTTAACACAGTATTTGTTCCCTCTCTTATTCCTACTACAGTCATATAAAGGAATTCTACATTATGGTCACACTCAGAGAGTTTCCAAGGATCACACAACCTTAAGTCTAAACATGACCTTTCCAACAACAAAGAAAATAAAAGAATAAAAAAAGCATGTTATTTAAACAAATGACTTGGAAGTTCAAATGCTTGAAGATTAAAAAGAGTATGAAATACAAAATATACCAAACTGAAGAATAGGTTTTTATTTCTCTCGATGTCGATTACTGGGTCTTGGAATATGAGCTGAATTCCAAATAGGTTGGGATTGTGTCTGGGCAAATAACACTCATCTTGAAGGACAGAAAAACAAGGAACACTACTATTTGTCCATGTATCTTCACCACCAGCCCCAAAATCAATTACTCAGTTTTGTAAGATTTTAAGTCAATTGTATATGAAGGAGAATGAACTATTTTGTGACCCTGGTGTAGCCCAGAAAAAATCGCTGGAGGTCACAAGTTCATTATAAATAGTGATGTTATGGGGTACTGACACAGGGTCTATGTGTGTATGTTATGTGAGCTCTAGCAGCTAGCACCAAAAGTCCTCCAGATCGGTGGGTCAATTTACCCTCTCACCAGATTTATTTCAAGTATTTTTATTTTGATAATATTGTAAAGAGTATACATTCTTTAGTTTTTATTTGTTTCTATATAATTTGTTTCTATATAATTGTTATTATATAGAAACACTATTTATTTTTGTGTATTGACCTTATAGTATATGCTAGATTTACTTATTAACTCTATAAATTATTTGTAGTTTTTAAATGTGTTTTCTATGTACATAATTATGCCTTCTGAGGAAATAACAATTTTTTTCTTCCTTTCCAATCTTAATCATCTTTAACTTTTTTCTGCTGTATTGCATTTGCTAAAACCCTAGTCCTGATCTTAAAGGAAATGTTTTTAATTTAAAACCATTAAATATGATATTTCTCTGCATATTTTTTGTAAATACCTAAATACTCCTTTATCACATTACAGCAGTTCTTTTCCAGTGGCAGGTTGCTGAAAGTGTGCTTATAAACAGGTGTTAAATTTTTTTAAATGCTTTTTATGAATCAACATACATGGTTATTTATTTTTTTCTCCTTTGTCCCAACAATATTAAAATGTTAAACCAACCTTTAATAATTGAAATAATTCCAACTTGCCCCTTATGAAATATCTTCTTTATCTATAGTTACATTTGATCACATATTATTTATAGTTATTATATCTATATTTGTAAGAGAGATTGATCTATTATTTTACTTTCTTGTAATATCCTTACATTTTAGTGTTAAGATAAGACTGGCTTTATAAAACAACTTCAAAGCATTTTTTGTTTCTGATTCTCAGAGTGTTGTATGAAATGGTGTTATTTCATCTTTAAATGGTGGAAATAGTTTACTAGTAAAGCTAGTTCAACCTGGAATTTTTTTCATTATTGTTATTGTTTTGTATTTTTAGTAGGAAGACTTTTAACTTACTAATTAAATTCTTTTGTAAAATAGTTTTTTTAGATTTTAAATTTCTTCTTGGTGTTATTTTGACAAGTTTGTTTTAAGAATTTTTTTCATTTCTAAATTTCAAAATTTAGTGGCTCAAAGTTATTCAATTTTTTACTCTGCTTCTTTTTAATTTCTGTAGGAACCATAGTCATTCCTGTTTTTTTCTAACATTGATAATTTGTGCCTTTGTACATTTTTTATCAGTCATACCAGGAATTTATCGATTTTGTTCATATTTTTAAAAAACAACTTTTTAGCTTTTTTGAATTTTTCTATTATACATAATTTTCTTCTCCATTGTTTTCTCTTTTCTTTATTGTTTCTTTCCTTCTCTTTGTTTCAAAATTACTCTATTGTTTTTCTGACTTCTAAAATAGATGTTCATATCATTGTTTTTTAGTATTTCCTTCTAACATAAGAATTAAGGGCTACAATTATATCTTTAACTATGGCTGTGCCTGAATGCTATAGACCTTATAAGCCACATTAATAGTGAAATTTAGTTTAAAATATGTTCTCATTCTTATTGAATTTCTTTTTGAAGCCATGGGTTATTTATAAGGATATTGCTTAATATATAAGTATTTAAAGATTTCCTGGGAATCTTTTATTATTCTATCTTATATCTAATGTGGCCAAAGAACACAATTCTAATTCTATGGAGTTTGTTAAAACTTGCTTTATAGCCTTTTATTGGTAAGTATTACATATTTACTAGGAAATATATTGTATTCAGAAATCTAAGGCACAAAATTCTATATATGTCATTTGGATCAGGTTTGTTAATTGTATTGTTCAAATTCTCCATATTCTTCTCAACTTTATGCACTTTTTTATTTGTAATGAGAAAGATATATTAAAGTCTTCCATTATGATTGTAGATATTATTTATTTTTCCTTCTAATTTTTTTGGATTTTTCTTTATATACATTTAGAGTATGTGCTAAGAAGCCTACTGATTCAGAAATGTTATACATTTCAAATAGATAGGATTTTTAATCATTATGGAATGCTCTGTTATCTCAAGTATTCATTTATTAAGGTCTACCTTACCTGTTAGTATAGTTATGACAGCTTTCTATTAGATAATATTTCCATGATTTATCTATCCTTTAATGTTCAACTGTGCTATGTTCTTATATTTATGTCATAAGTAGCATACATCAGGGTTTTGTGTTTTATCAAATCTGGCAATATTTATCTTTAATCAAAATATTAACCTATTTAATTTTTAGTTAATGTTATTTCTAACATACCTGGGATTCTTCTTATAATTTTATTTCCATTTGTCCCATCAATTCTTTTTTTCCTTTTCTTCCTTGCCTAAGGTTAATTAAATAATTTTTTACCATTTTTCTCTTTGTTAATACAAACACAAATACATACACATATACATATGCATACACATACACAAACACACTTTTTTAAACTAGTACTTTTACATCTTCTCAGACAAATATTTCCCTTCAATTCTGTTTACCTCCCTTACTATGTTTTTATTATTATTGACATATATTTAATTATAAATATTTCAAGGCTCACAATACATTATTATAATTATGTATGTAGTCAATATTCACTTAGATTTGTGATGTATTTATACATTTAGTTATGCTTGTTTTTATATTGATTTTTTATCTTCATAAAAATGTTTTACTGTTTCTTTTAGTGAAGAATCTAGAATTACCATCTGATGTTTTATAAACCTCTTACTAAATTCTTTATCCTTATCGCTCACCTCTTGAACATGTTTATTGGCATTACTATCAAGTCTAGCTGCCCAAAGTTCAACATCTAGATCACTCACAGATCTGTTCCTAGTGACTTTCTCCTCTTGTTTTGTGGTCATTTAGACCCCTCCTGACACATGCCATCATTTTTGCTTGATTGCTAGACAGATTTAATCAGCTTCTGTTAGGCAGTTGGGAGGAAGGGGAAATGAACAGATCTGTGGATTGAGTTGACTCAAGATAGATTCCATGCTTTGATTTGGTCCATTTTGATTATCCTTTATTCTGAGTACGTCTTCTCAAGGGTATCTAATTAAAGCCTAAAGTCATTATTAGAAGCCCTCTTCCTTTCCTGACCCATGTGGCTCAGTTGGTTGAGCATTGTTCCACAAAGTAAAAGGCCACTGGTTCAATTCCTGGTCAGGGCACATGCCTGAGTTTTGGATTTTGTCTTGATCAAGACTTGTACAAGGGGCAGCTGGTTGATGTTTCTATCTCACATCAGTGTTTCTCTGCCTCTCTTTCTCCCTCCTTTGCCCTCTTTTTAAAAATAAATAAATAAATATTTCTTTTAAAAAAAAGAAACCTCTTCATTGACAAGACATAAACTCAAACTTTTGGGTTATCAGTCCCATGAGACTACTGAAAGCTCTGTTTGGGGCTATGTCTCCTAATGGCTTCAGTACCTTTTATATCTGCCCTTTTGCCTCATGCAGTATAGAAACTAGTAAATTGTCTGGGGAATCCACTTCTCTGTGATTCAGTTCTGCTCAGCATCTTGGTCCTGCACATCCTGGTTATCTTTATAAGTCTCCACTGCCATTGTTTTCCTCCAAGGCTATTTTCCTCCAATCCCTGTATAACTGCCAAAACTGAGGCACTTTCTTCACAGTCACTGTGATCTATGTTGCTTAGGAATCAGTAATTGTCTTAAAAGGAAAAAGAACAAGTATCATCTTTAGGTATTGTCTTGGCTTTGTCCCACAAGGCCTGGTTTCCTTGATTACCCTCTGATGCCTTCAAACAGCTGCAATTTTTTAAATTTATATTTTATTCAGCATTTATAGGGGTTTTTTTGGTGATGGGCTCCTAAGTTTAGTTGATATGATAGATAACAAACTACTCTATCAAAGCTGATAGGAATCCTAGTCATTCTCTTATAAAACATATTATAAAAAATAACCTTCAGAGGTAAATGACATGGAAATGATAACTGGAAGCCTGGTTGTTTTTCCTTGTCAGGTAAAATGTTTTCAACTAAAGCAACCCATAGCAGAAATCTAGAAGAGAGAGGAAGAGAAACTCTATAAAATACTTTAGTATATATTACACAGGAGATAAATGGACCTTATAAACCTTACATTTTAATTGAATTGCTGATGTCTTCTTGCATTAAATAAGCAGGTCGCTGAGGCTGGGATCTTTAGGCTACATTACAGAGACTGCCTTGAAATGTGGGACTTTCTGTATGGTGTTATTTTATGCACGTTTTTATTTTCCTCAAAGATACACTAAGCTATTCTTTACATTTAAACTATGTAGACTTAAGAAATGGAAGTATTCATATAACTGAAAATGGTTCCTAAAGCTGCAGTTTTGTTTTGTGTATAGAATAGATAAAGCTAGATTAGTAGGTTAATGTTTATTATTTTACACTTCAAAGAAATGTAGATCCAGGTTGTACTGATTATTTTAGAGAAAGTAATAAACTGAATATGACATCATTTCCTAGGCATTGACCCTCTCATTTGGAATGAAAATAATTTCTCCTGAATTAAGTTTTAGGACATGACACCTTAGCTCTCTCTTGGGTGATCTGTGGTCAAAGTCTTGCCCTTGATCCCTTCTCTCAAGTGCCCCTCATTAGCCCACGAGTTAGGCAGTTTCCTCACTCTGCCACTGTGGATTACAGCCACCCATAGATTTTCCTTTGGATGTTGCCTCAATTCTTTAACTCTTTCTTGTGTCAATATAAAAGAGAGAGACAATCAACAAAACCCCAAATTTTCAGGGAAATAGAAGTGACATGGTAGTATGCAAGCCTTTCTTATAAAAGCCAAAGCCGAAATCCTAATGAGATTTGAAGGGAAAACTAAAAAGACAAACAAAAAATAATCTCTCCAGAGTGAATAAACAGGTCTAAAGTAGTTGCAGTGCTATTGACTCATTAAACCCTTAGAGTGGAATGAGAACTTGAAGATGCCTTTGCAGCTGATGTATGAAGTCATGTGCTGAGCAGAAACGGACAAGCTTTCTTCAAGTGTCTGTGGATTACAAATCCAAACTCCTGCAATATGGCCCCCACAAATGCAACTGCTTCAAAGAGGGTTAAAAACCAAGAGATTTCACACAGTCGAGGGTCACTGACCTGGGCAAAATTTGAAGTCCCTAACATTTTAGCTAATGTGATGTGATTTAAACAGCTAGATTTTTCTTACACATAATTATTTAACCATGTAATAAGAAACATGAAGTGAAAATTATATCCATTTCTATGAAAGAAGATGGAGGAAAGTCAACCCTAATTTCAGAGAAATTTGCAGTCCACATATGGGCTGATTAATAGAAACTCATGCCCAGTCCTTCTCCTTACCCTCATCCACTAAATTAAATCTCCAGGAGAGGAACCTAAGCATCCAAGGCTCAACAAACACCTTAGGTAATTTTTATTTGTGCTATCACTTCAGGAGCACTGGTTTAGAGTAACTCTCAATTAAATCTTTAATCAAACTACTTTGATAAGTTCATTTTTTCTAAGGAAACCAATTTAGGAAATAACTTTAAAAAGTCATGTATGATATTCAGTTATTGATTTTTTGTGCATTTGCACTCAGATGTTTGGTATTTAAATAGTCACAGAGTGGATATGGGGTATTGGGAAATAGAGACCACATAGTAAAAAGTGAAGGAAGCCCATTGCCACTAAGGCTTTGGAGGAAGCGGCCCATAACTACTTCCTCTTCACAATTTTGGCCAGATTGAGTTCTGCTTCCTTAACCTGCTAAAGAAAACCAAAGGACAGCCTGAGATATATTAGGTTTTATGTATACTTTTCTGTTCCTTTTTAACTATGTGAATAGCTTTTGTATTTTTCTAAGAAAAATTCTGGAAAGCAGTTAAGCATTTTCAAATTCCATTCTAAGTAGCCTAGAAGTGAATTTCAAAGGAAAAAGAGACTCCTTCAAATACTGTTTATTTTCCAGTCACTTGCTTTTGTTGTGGAGATAAGAAGTTAAGGGTCTCATCCTCAAGAAACTTCCTGTTCAGGGGAGAGACTGAAAGACAAGCAATTGATTACTAAAGTATTGAAAGTATTACCATATGAGTATAAAGTCTGAAGCTCTGAAAGGACTGCCTAGCTCTTAGTCTCTCTGCTTGAGATCAGTACTTTTCAATCACTCTTCTTTCCAAAAAAATTAGTTATTCAAATTACAAGTGAAATACTGCTCACTTAAGTAATTTGAAAGGCAGAGATGTTTTAAAAATATATTAATTGTTTGCATCACATATCACCAGCACTGCTTCCCCAATGGCAGCCAGTGTTTCACTTCCATACCTTTTCTTTGTTTGTACATCTATGCAAACACATGGAGGTTTTGATTTAATTTTTAATGAAAATGAGATCCCTCTATGCATATCATTTTATGATTTGCTTTTTTCATATATATATATAAATATATATGCTCTTTCCAGATCAATATGTATAAACCTACTTCATGTTTTCTAGCATGTTCATAATGATCTTTAGTATGAGCTTATTATAATGTATTAACTACACTCTGAATAATAAATATTCAAATATACTTTACATTTTTGCTATTTCAAATGTGTTGGGATAATATTTTTGAGATATTTGTGCCTGCTTTCTTTTTTTCTGCCTCCCAAATATAATCAGGACCCAAAACTCATTGCCTCAGCAAAGGTGTAGAAGATATAAAGCAGAAATAGCATGGGAGACCCTATATGGACTCAATCAATGTTTGTGCACCCCCCCGCCCCACCAAATTCTTATATTAAAGCCTTAACCCCCAGTGTAGCTATGTTTGGAGATGGAACCTCTAAGAAATTAATTAAGGTTAAATTAGGTCATAAGGGTGGGGCCCTGGCCCAACAGGATTAGTGTTCTCATAAGAATAAACACCAGAGAAGAAAGACCATGTGAGAACATAGTGAGAGGGAGGATATCTGCAAACCAGGAAGAGATTTCACTAGAAACATTGGACCTTGATCTGGGACCTTGATCTGGGACTTCTATCCTTTAGAGCTGTGGGGAAATAAATTTCTGATATTTAAGCGATCCAGTCTATGATATTTTGTTATGGCAGTCTGAGCAGACTAATACATTCCCTATTTTGCTAAACCCCAGCAAGGAAGATAATATATTATTATAAATAAACTTTTTTGGCCAGACACAGGAAGTGAGTTTTCCATTATGATGAGGCAAAAAGTTCCTGTACAGAGCTGGGTGGAAAGCAAGACCACCTCAAAGAGAATGTGGCTGGGAAGGTATACTAGAGAGACAGGACTATAGGCAGGCCCACAAAGACAACAATGTATGATGAAAAAGGCAACAGAAACATTTCCTTACAAAAGTAGTTTTTCCAGCCTACAAAATTGCATGTTTCCCATACTCAGCTGCATTGGTCATCTACAAGTTCTGCTTTATGAATAGTTTTTCACATTTTTCCCCTATAATGCATTTCTCATTTCATTCATTGCATCTTTCAGTTCTAGAATTTTTCTTTGCTTCTTTTTATGATTTCTATCTTTGTTAAACTTTTCTTTTTTGTAGTTTAACACATACTTTATTAGTAATATTATCTGTTAATTTTTTCAATTTCTGTATGTTATTTTTCTGATTTTATATAATTGTCTTACTATGATTCTTTTTAGTTCACTAAGCTTCTTTAAGTGGAGGGATCAAACAGAAAAGAAAAAGGACTTGTGAACACAGACAACACTGTGGTGACTGCATGGGAGGTGGAGGTGAAAGAGGTATAAGGGAGATAAATGGTAATGGGAAAAGTACAATAAAAATAATCTATCAAAAATAACAGACAACTGTTTTTAATTCTTTATCACACAAATTACAGATTTTTATTTCTTTGGGATTGGTTATTTAAAAATTATTGTGTCTTTGGTGCTGACATTTTTATTTAATTTTTCATGTTTCTCAATGTCTTTTATTACTTGCATTTGAAAATGCAAGACATCCTCCAATGTCCACTGACTGACTTTAAGACAGAAATACTTTCCTTTAGTCTTGTTGGGGACTCTCAATCTTTCTTGGATGTTTTCTATGGCTATGCCTGCTGGACACTTCCTGTTCCCTCTTGCGTGGGGACTCTAAGATCATTGGCCTTTTCTTGATCCTACTATACTGAGTACTGACAGACTCTTGTTTTCTCATTCCCTAGGCTGATTCAGAAAGCTTCTTTCCCCCAGTCCTGCAAAGTTAGAGCAGCTTTTGTGTGTGTGCTTATTAGCCATCTGCGGAGGCTCGGACTCATCACCACCAGCACAGTGCACAGAGAACCAGTCATAAAGTAAGAGGGTATGTGAGTGAGGCACATAGAGCACTGGGGGTGCCCATAGCCATTTGGGGAGATTCATATTCTATGCATCCCCAGCAGCTTGTGAAGGACCTTCTGATGGAGTCTATAAAGCAGTTAGTAGGATCCGAGTCTATTTGATAACATTCTATTCTGAACCCTGCCTGCTGTTCTCATGGCAGCTCATTGCCCTCCTCCCCCGGTTATGCAGTTCACACCTCAGTATTCTGGATAGGGCATAAATAAAGTGGCTTTCTTTTGCAGCATCCCACACAGCTTAGAAAGCCACCTGCTCACTTATATCCTCTCACTTTACACCAAAGGAGAAATTATTGGCCAAGAAGTTCTCTCTTGGCACTGAGCTAGCCACTTTGGAGAGAGATGATTATATATATATATAATTTATATATATATAAAGGAAAACTGTTCCTCTTACTCTCTTCAATGCATCCAATCTCAGATATTTTTTGATCCAAGCATGTGCTGAAACTTCTCTGCTGGGCTTTCAGATTCCCACAAAAGCACTCTTGTCTGTGGGTTGTTATAAAATGAGTGTTCTTTGTGGGTAACATAGTAGAAAACTCAATCTGCCACGATCATGATGTCACGTCTCTCTAGCAATGATGTTTTTCAGTTTTAACTATACAAAACTTGCATTTATTTTCTTAAATTTATTCTGAATATTTCTTATTCCTTTTGGTGGCACTGTAAATAGAATTTTCTTAATTTAATTTTTAGATTGCTTTTTGAAGGTGTTTAGAAATACAATTGACTTTTGTATAGTGATCATGTAGTCTGAAATCTTTCTAAACTCATTTATTAGCATTTACATGTGTGTGTAAATTCCTTAGTATGTTCTATATGTAGGGTGGGACAAAAGTAGGTTTATATATATTAGTATGTCGAATAAAGGATTATGTATTAATCATTGTATTTTATTCTATATGTACAACTGTAAACATAATTTTGCCTTGTCCTGTACAAGTACATATCATACCAGTACATATCAACTAAAAATAGTTGTACTTCTTTCTTTCTTTCTCCCAGAAGAAAGAAATTTCAAATCTGGGTATCTTTTCTTTCTGTTATATAGTTTGATCTTACTAGAACCTCCAGTAAAATCATTGATTAGAGTGACAGAAATGGACATTCTTGATTCTGAACTTAGGTGGATTGCGCTTAGTCTTTCACCATTAGAGACGTAACTGTATGTTACCTGGGTGTAACATACTGTTTTGACTATAGACATTTTAACCACTGGTAAGGCAAATCTGTATGAATTATTGTTCCTTAGATGTATAAATTGTGCTCCCACATTTATTTCTCCATATTAAGTTTAATATCAGCATATCACCTGCAAAAATATGGGGGATTCTAACTGAATTCATTATATAGGCCAATGTAATAAAAATATATATTTTTTTATGGCATTAGGGCTGGCCATGCAGGAGCATGGTATGTATTCTGGCTTTCTTTTATGTCCTTAATAACCAATTTCATACTTTTCATCATATAGCCTAGTACCTTTATTAAATTATTTATACACTAATCTACATTTTGTTGTATTGAGAATGTAAGATATTTAAAATTTATATCAAATCAGCCCTAGCTGGCGTAGCTCAGTGGATTGAGCGCGGGCTGTGAACCAAAGTGTCAGAGGTTCGATTCCCAGTCAGGGCACATGCCTGGGTTGCAGGCCATGGCCCCCAGCAATCACACATTGATGGTTCTCTCTCTCTTTTTCTCCCTCCCTTCCCTCTCTAAAAATAAATAAATAAAATCTTAAAAAAAGAATAGAATTAGAATGACATTGAATTTTTTAAAAAATTATATCAAATCTATGACTCAGTCCTCAATTGCCCAGTTCTTACACTCTGCTTTGTTTTTCTCATAGATTAGTCAGGCTTCTCTCTTTCCTATAAGAGGACTCTGAGCTCTTTTTGCACCTCAGCCATGGCAAGCACAAAAAAAAATTAAACATATGCACTTATCAGTTTTACACTGAGAAACAAATGACTAGAGTGAGACCTTTCTCTAGATACCACTGGTCATTTCCCTCACCTGTCCAGCTCCCCCTCCAAAGTTTCTGCTTTACTCTGCTGGCTTCTTTACCCCATAAAATAAAAACAATTTTATTGATTTTGAGATGCTCACAGATTTCTGAGATTGGAGCATCATACTTATTTTAATTTTTAAAAAATTAAAGTCTATTTAAATCTGGCTTTCTTTTTATTTGAAATTTGTATAATACTATATAGAATAAATAAATAGATATGTATGTACCTATACATTTATACATATGTGTATATTTATTATATACAATTCTTTTATCTATTTATCATACTAAAACTCTAGTTAGGAAGGGCTAATACATTTTTTAAATTGAGTTTCATCTGTATTCTCAGTGTTCAATCAACTTATATTCTAATAATTCAAATTTGTCTCTTCTGATATTTATACCACTTATTTTTGCTTTCTGTTCTTGTCATGTTAGTAAGAACTACCAAAACACTGTTGATTAATACTATTAACAGGCATCCTCTCTGTTTCTCAATATAATGGAGCAGTCAATGATGTTTCAGTTTGATACATTAGTTGAGGTTGGGTTTAAGTCATATTGGGTTTAATTATGTTTAAGAAAATTTCTTTTCTATTTTACTTTAGAGCTTTTTCCTCTTAATCAGAAATGATTCTGAAATTTTATCAAAGACTGTTATGATAAAATGTTTTAATAATTACATATTTTCCAATAATTTGTTAACATAAGGATTTTACTGATAGAATTGTAATGGTAAAAGTTCCTTAAATAACTGAAATATTTTATATACTATTGTAATAAATTGCTGAATTTTGTTTGCAAATATTTTTAGAGTTTTTCCATATTACAAGTAAAAATATTCTATAGTTTTCATTTTTGAGTATTTTATCTTCACTAGATTCTGGTATAGAAAATATCTGTACCTTGAGAAGTAGATAAAACCTGACAGAAAATCATGTTTTAAAATCTTTTCAAATCCTTTTTGATTCATTTGCCTGCTCCAAGAACATCTTAAGAGACCATGATAGCAGTATTCAAATCAAAGTCTAGTATCAGGAGATGAATTAGCTTCTGAGAGTCTATTTTCTTCATTTCCTTTTTAAAAAGATTTTTATTGTTGTTCAGCTACAGCTATCCCCATCTTCCCCCCATTACTCTTTCCTGCCCTACCAGCCCCCAACTCCCACATTCAATCCTCCCCCCACAGCCCACACCATTGTCTTTGTCCATGGGTCCTTTATACATGTTCCTTGACTTGATCCTTCCCCTTCTTTCCCGCCTTATCCCCCTCCCTTCTTCCCTCTGGTCACTGTCAGTTTGTTCTTTATTTCCATCTCTCTGGTTCTATTTTTCTTGCTTGTTTGTTTTCCTAATTAGGTTCCACTTATAGGTAGATCACATGGTATTTGTCTTTCATCACTTGGCTTATTTCACTTAGTATAGTACTCTCAAGTTCCATCCATGCTGTGTTGAAAAGTAGGAGCTCCTTCCTTCTTCTGCTGTGTAGTATTCCATTGTGTAAATGTACCACAGTTTTTTCATCCACTCATTTACTGATGGGCACTTAGACTGTTTCCAGCACTTGGTTATTGTAAATAATGCTACTATGAACATTGGGGTGCATAGGTTTTTTTGAATTGGTGTTTCAGAATCCTTAGGGTATAATCCCAACAGTGGAATTGCTGGGCCAAAAGGCAGTTCCATTTTTAGTTTTCTGAGGAAATTTCATACCATTTTCTACAGTGGCTACACCAGTCTGCATTCCCACCAAGAGTGCATTAGGGTTCTCCTTCTCCACATCATCCCCAGCACTTGTTGTTTGTTGCTTTGTTTGTGATGGCCATTCTGACCCATGTGAAGTGGTATTTCATTGTGGTTTTAATTTGCCTCTCCCTGATAACTAGTGATGCCAAGCATTCTTTCAGATGTCTCTGGATCCTCTGTATGTAGTCTTTGGAAAAGTGTCTGTTGAGGTCCTATGCCCATTTTTAAATTGGACTCTTTGTCTTCCTGGTGTGGAGATGTGTGAGTTCTTTATATATTTTGGAGATCAAACCTTTGTTCAAGGTTTGACATATAATGGGCAAATATATTTTCCCATTAAGATTGATTCTCTTTTCATCTTGCTAATGTTTTCTTTAGCCATACAGAAGCTTATTAATTTGATGTAGTCCCATTTGTTTATATACTTCATATCCCTTGCTCTAGGGGATATATCAGTGAAAATATCACTGCGTGGAATATCTGAAATTTCCCTGTCTATGTTCTCCTCTAGGACTTTAAATAATATCATTCTAATGCAGGGGCTGGTTTTCTAACTAATTCCTGACTAAACTAACCACACTTATTGCATTCTAATTTTCTTTAGTATTATGTTGCTAGATTATATTACATTGCTTTTCACATATGCATATCATCTTCCAAAAGAGATTACTGTCAGTATAATTGTATCTGCAAGGCATGACTGCTTCCAAAATATGGTTACTATATGTTATCTAAACACTTTACTGAATTGAAAAAATAAGTGCAATTGTACAAAAAAAATTGTAGTTAACATTCTGTTAGTATCAGGCCACCTTCCCAAGCAATATTTTCTTTGTATCTTTGTTCTTCCAATATCATTTTTCAAATGTACCCATTGATACTTATTTCATTGTTTTCTAATTAAAGGTGTGTGTGTCTGTCTCCAAATTCAAGGGTAAAGTCCAAGGCTTGTTTATCTTTGTATCCTCTATATTCAATGCATCACTTGTATACAGTGGGTGCACAATAAATGACAGTTATGTGAATTAATAAATTTTGTCTACCTACCTCTGTAGTCACTACACTCATCAACATTCATTAACAAATTGAAAAGAGCCAGCATACTTCAATACAATGAAAATCATTTACTTGAAATAATGACCCAGCAACTGATATCATGAGTCCTGCATTCAAGACTCAGCCAGAACATCATTTGATTTTAGCACCAAACCCCTTTCCCTTAATCAAATACTAGGCAACTCAAAATAGCACTCCTGTAAACATTGTAGTAAGACTAAATATTTTGGCTCATAAAATGTTTTTAAATATAGAGAATTTAAGAATAGATATGAAAAAAGAGTAGGTTTGATTTTGTTTTAGAACCTCCATATCATTCTATTTTATAAATAGACATGCCAACTATAAATTAAAATGTTTTATTGGAAAAATAAAATGAATTTAAAAGACTTGTTGTGCATGGTACAGACACACTAGGTCTTTCCAACTTGAAAATTTTATCATAGAATTTAATCATCCAAGTCTTCAGATTCTGATAGAGTCCACATAGCTTGGTAATAACAAATATTAATTCTAATGACAATTCTGAGGCCTCTATTCTTTTTTAAAGTATAATTATATTATGCTAAATAACATTAAAAATAAAATTTAACTCATTTTTAAGAAGTTAAATTTGTACTATAATTCTGTATATAATCTATCACAAGGTGTGATTGGATTTATTCACACCTAAAGAAAAAAATTATAAGCCACAGAAACAAAAAGAAATGTTTCTTCCTTTTTCAAGAAGCAGAATTTGTGTGGATAAGATTTTTCTGTTTCCCCACATAGAACTAAATATTTACAGTAAAAGGCTATGTGGCCTCTTTCTCTTTGAAATCTCCTCAAACAAGAGGAATTCTTATATTTCTCTTATGGCCAGCCTTACAGGACAAGTTAAGGAAATCTTGAAGGCTTATCAGCTAATTATTATATAAAATACACACAAAAAGTCTAAATGTATTAGGATCGATCAGATACTAGAAGTACACAGAAGATACACAATTTGAACATGAGAAAGTGTTAAGAGCCTTCCTCCTGTTCTTAAAGCCTCCTTGCCCACCTAAAAGTCCATCCATGATCAAATAACAAGATCACTCCATGGAGGGTTTCATTTTCAACTCAGAACTACTGATCACTGTGCTATACCACCCTCCTGATTCTGTGATTCTGTAGCCCTTTCCTGTTATGGAGGGTACCTCCCCCTGTTCCATTCTGAGGCCATCCCTCAGTCCCTTCTCTCACACATGGACATGGCTCTAGCAGATCTCCCTTCTGCTGCATCAGCAGTTTCCTCCTCTCAGGTAAGTTCCTCCCGCCACTCTAAAAATACACTATCATTTCTCCCAGCTGAAAAATGAGTCCTCTTCATCCTATTTCACTCTCCTGGTGATATTTCAGTTCTCTACTCCTTTAAACAGCAAAACTCAGAGGAGTTAACCATGCTGGCTGTCTCTGATTTATATCCTCCCATATTCTTTTGACCTACTCTGGTAAGGTTTCACTGCCACCACCTAAGCTAAATAACTCTGGTGAACATCACTGGTGGTGAATTCTCAGCCCTCATCTTCTTTGACCTCAGAGCCCTCGACACAGCTGATGACTTCTTTCTTGACACCTTCTTCATTCTTCCACTTGTTCTCTTATAGCACTGACCAGTTCTCAGTGTTCTGGTGGCCAATCTCACTAGTTTTCTAACCCCTAAACACTGAGGAGTATAGGGCTCACTCCTTGAACCTCTTCCATTTTCTGTCCATGCTCATCAACCTGGTTCTAGTCCTATGATTTTAAATACCAAAATATGCTGAGGCTTTCTAATTTTTGTGACTATGCCAAAGCTCTTCCTTAAACCCCAGGCTCCTATAGTCAACTGTTTGCACCATTCCATTTGGATAATTTTTGAGCTTCACAAATTTAACTTATCCACTATTAAACTCATTATACTCTTAATTTCCCCCACCCCAAACCTGCTTTCCTATAGTTTTTCCCATCTGTGGTAGCCAGTATATCATGCCACTTGCCCAAGCCAAATGCCTTTGAATCACCCAATTCTTTGCTTTCTTTCATACCCCCTCAATTCTTTTCAAAATTCTGTTGGCTTTACTTTTAAATATATCCAAAATTCAGTCACTCTCACCACCTTCTCTGCCACTTCATTATCATCTCTCTTTTCGATGATTGCTTAATTAACACAAAGAATCAGATTATCAAATAAGGCCTCCAAGTCAAAAGGATCACTCACTACCAAGCTGTACTAATAATAATTTCAAGGGGACAGTTAATCCTAAAATGAAACAGGGAGACCCAGAACTCTCATGTGAATCCTCTGGCCCTTCCTTGTTGCTCAGAAGCACCCCAGACCACAGTAGTTGGCCATGTTTTAAGTGGGAACCACAATAACCTGATTTTCACAAGTGGGATTAACTTCAATCATGAAAAAGAGTATGCATGGCATACTTTAGGGAGAGTCATACCCTATAAATTGATGAATTCCAAGTTTGTTTATCATAAGCCATGCTGGAAACAGAGTGCATCCTGGTTAAAGGTCTTCAAAGATAAAGTCAGTAGTCCTTAGCGCAGACTACTTAGCTTTTTGCCAGGAGGAATGTCATTACCACATCACCATGCTTACAAGAAAAATAGACTAGGTCGTTGTTTCTTCCTTTTTCCAGAATGCAGCCCCTCCAATCTTTACTTCGTATAAAGGGATGAGTGATTTGCAAACTTCTTGTTTTGTAAAGGTAACACCTGCTTATTTCCCAACCATAATAATATTTTTCAATAAACTTATTTTATGTTCTCATCTTTCCCCCCACTCAGTCAGTGTATTCTGAACCAGCAACCAAATTGATCAGCTAAAAGAGCAAGTCTGACCATGTTACTTCTCATAAATCATTCCAACAGCCAGAACTGCTCCTGCCTCAGGATTCTGCGTGCCCCTTTTCTCCTGGTTGTATCGCTTCTGCCAGGTAGACTCTGAGATGTCACCAACCTCAGGTCATCTCTCAAATGTCACCTCCCTGGCCACCCTACTGAAAGCTGTAACTCACCCCAAACATAACCACTCTACATATCTCACTCCCTATGTAATGTTTATATGAGAACATTACTGTCTAACACACTATACATTTTACTTGTCATATTTATTTTCTGTCATGAGGATGCAGACTCCACAAGGTCAGTATTTTTTTATTTTTTTCCTATCTTATTCATTGCTATATGTGGAAATGTTATTTCCAGAACCTATCTGAAAATGTGCCTGACATATAATAGGAATTCAATAAACATTTGTTGATAATTTTTTAAAAAATATTCCCATTCTTGCCTTGACCAGTGTGGCTCAGTTAGTTGGGTGTTGTCCTGTAAAGCAAAAGTTCAGGGGGTTGATTCCAGGTCAGGGCACGTTCCTGGGTTGAGTGTTTGGTCCCTGGTCAAGGCGAATAAGAGAGACAATTGATCAATGTTTCTCTCACACATTGATGTTTCTCTCCATCTCTTTTTCCTTCCCTTCCCCTCTTTAAAAATAAATAAATAAATAAATAGTTAAAATTTTCCCCATTCTCACTTTTATTTTAAAAGTGTGAGTTTTATTTTTGATAGGACTAGCTACCAGTGTCATTATCTTATTACAATACTTATTTCTTCAGAAAATTAACTTGGTTTTATTCATTAATTATTTTTGTTTGCTTTCTATGGATTACTATTTTTATTATTTTTCTCTCTTTAGGTCTATGTTTCTTTATTCTTGATATTAACAATTAATTTATTGTTAGTTTTTCTTAGGCCATTTATAAGATGTATAACTATTTTATAATATATATATTATGCTTATGCATTATGATATACTTATTGCTCTGAGCTTAGTGTTAGCTCTGTCCTCAGGTTTTTAAGTATAGTGTTTAACTATTCAATATTTTGACTATAGGGGTTTTTTTTTTACTTTCCTTTTAACCAAGAGTGACAAGAGAATGGTAAAGTTTCAGCTTTTAAAAAATTTAATGTTTTTCTGTCCTTCATTTCCTACAAATAAGGGCAAGTTGAGAGAACACACACAAATTGCCCAGCAGGGGCAAATTTATTGGAGAAAGCACACTGAGACCAGTGTGCAGGAGTTCCTTGCCCACTGCAGCCCAGAGCATCTTACAGGGATTTAGAAGGGCTGGATTTTGACTCTGGGCACATGACCTCAACCCTTGGCTTTAGAGTTTTTAAATTGCATGGATAAGCTATTATGCTAGGTGAAATAAGCCAATTGGTGAAAGACAAATACCGTATGATCTCACCTATAAGGGGAATCTAATAAAAAAATAAACTAACCAACAAAACAGAACAAAAGTCATGTAAACATGGAACAGACTGACAGCTGCCCGAGGGGAGGGGGGCGGAAAGTGGAAGGAAGAAGAAGGAATTAGTCAAAGAACATGCATGAATGGACCATAGACATGGACAACACGGTGGGGATGAACTGTGGGACTGAGAGTGGGCTGGGCGGAGGAAAGCAAAAGGGAAAATTGGGACAACTGTAATAGAATAAACAAGAATAAAAATAAATATAAATAAATAAAAATAATAAATTGCATGGATAGGGAAGTATGGGCCTTTCTGCTAGTGTGGCCAGGTGCCAGGGCACACTAGCAATACAAAGTGGCAGAATCTTGGATCCAGACCTGCCCTACCAGCTCAGCATTTATGTCTAGAAGAATCACTAGCCTTGTTCTTGGCATGATTAGGAGCTGGGGTCCAAGTGTTTGGTTTGCACCTGGATGTGCAAGAATCAGTACAACAGCATTCATAGTTAAGAAACACCAGCTCTCCCCAAGCATGGTGGAAGACATGTGATTGTCCAGAACTGATTGTCTAGGCACTGGGCCAAAGCCAGAGTCCATAATATTTTCAGAAGGCTAATTCTTTTTTTGCAATGTTATATCATATATAATCATTGGATTAGTTAAACCTTGCATCTCAACTTTGAATTCAAGGTCAGTGATTCAAAATTTTTGCTTGGATGTATTTTTTTCTCTTTGTAATTTACTTATATTCCTCAGGGGCCTATATGCATTTGTTTTGCTAAAATTAAATGACATTTGAAAAGGAAATTAATTCTCAGGGGAGAGAAGAGGGAATTTCAGGGGAGAATGGGTAGGGTTTACAGGAACAAATTTGGAGGACACATGGACAAAAACTAGGGGTGGGGGTAATGGGGAGAAGAGGGGAGGGCTGGGTAGGTGGGCTGGAATGGGAGTAAGTGGGAGAAAACTGTATTTGAACAATGATTTAAATAAAATTAAAAAAAGAAAAGGAAATTAATTCTCTACTTTCAGTGCATAAAGTTGTATGTGTGTGTGGTCAACCTTAATAATTATAATGTTTGGATTTATACTCTTATTTATTTTTTCACTACTTGAGCTTTCTGGTATGAAAGAAGAAAATTAAGTATTCTAACTACTATATTTTCTACATTAAGCTCTTTGTATATTTCTTGCCATTTTGTACTTTTAAATGCTTTGTTATTTATTAGAAGAAAATAAATAAACATTAGCTCCTCATTTGGGTTTGCATACATTATTTTAAGCATTTTTTTAGAATGAGTTTTTATTTCAACTTTATTTTATCTATACATCATGACCCCTGCTTTATTTCATTTGCTTTTGTCTGGCATGTGTTTACCCTTTTAACCTTTCTGAGTATATCTCATTAGATAGCCTGTGGTTCATAT
The DNA here is from genome assembly GCF_019186645.2 of Phyllostomus hastatus. Lineage (NCBI taxonomy): Eukaryota > Metazoa > Chordata > Mammalia > Chiroptera > Phyllostomidae > Phyllostomus > Phyllostomus hastatus. The sequence goes on along the minus strand of NW_025334017.1, from coordinate 3,339,930 downwards.
CTTTTAAAGCCATACTGAAAGTCTATTTTTATAGGTGTCTTCTTTACATTTATAGTATAATAGAGGGTCTGCACAAATAATGTCCCTTTTTAATTACAAAATTATAAGCATGTAATTCTATAACATAACAATGTCACACTCAAGCACACCACATGACATTTTAGACGAAATGTTCAAATTGCTGTCCAGCTCATGAGAGATATTCATGTACCCTATCAACCACACTCAAGCAAGTCTCACTTCTTCCAGGCCCTGTAGTTTGATCATAACTTTATAAATATTATAATATACATTTTTATTTTTTGTTCCCTTTTCTCACTATACTTGTAATATATTCAGCGTGCTCTTTTGTTTTGCTTTGTGTATTTCTGGCTAGAATTTTTCATTATGGTAATTTGGAAGCCTTATACCTATTTCTGGTCCCATTTGTATTTTTTCCTCTTTTTGGTAATTGCTATATATGAAGTCTTTCTCTTTTTAGTAATTAAATAAATAACTTCAGGTAATTTACTTAAATCTCTCTGTGATGATTTCTTCATATCAGCATTTATTTACTCCCCACTACAAAAATGAGGATGTGAGAGTACTTATATTCCCTATTGTAAGCAAGATGTACTCCTAATGCCCTTAATAATTATTTTTCCATAATATATAATGACACAATATTACTTCTATAATTAAAAGTCCCACATTCTGCCCTGGCTTGCGTAGCTCAGTGGATTGAGTGTGGGCTGCAAACCAAAGTGTTGCAGGTTCGATTCCCAGTCAGGGCACATGCCTGGTTGCAGGCCATGACCCCCAGCAACCGCACATTGATGTTTCTCTCTCTCTCTATCTCCCTCCCCTCCCTCTCTGAAAATAAATAAATAAAATCTTTAAAAAAAAAAGTCCCACATTCTTTCGCCCTGTGTCTGTCATTGCAGTACTATCTCTGGAAAAGGACAGCTGCTTTGGAAGTGGCAGTGGTCAGCTGGGTTTAGCCCATGGAGATGATTTTTTTCTATCACGTCCACAAGAATTTTTGCTGTTGTGTTGCTGTTGCAGTTCACCGATGTGACAGGAATATTTTCTTTTTCTCTACAGGTTTTCTAGGAATGGCTTTCAATACACAAATTTAATTCTTTATTTCAGAATTTTTTCTCAATTCTATCACTGAATGTTTTCTACTCACATTACCTCTTCTCATTTTCAGAAATGTAAATTTTTATGGGGATTTCTTTGTTTTGTATATTTCATCCTCTTTCTGAACTTACATCTTTTTGTTCTTTTCCATCTTACTTCATGTAATATTTTGAAGTCCATCCTCTGTGTCCCTGATTCTACTCTCAGCCATGCCCTATTTTTCTCTTTCCTTCTTGGGTTGTAACTTATTTCTGTGATAGTTTTAGTGCTAAATTGCAGTTCTTTCTTCAGGTCTGCCAGCTTATTTCTCAACTCTTTACATTGGCTTTTCTCATTTTATCTCATAGCTTAACTTTACCAAATTGTTTTTATTTATTACTTCTTCAAATTTTTTGCTAGTGTATAAAGAGTCTTTTTCCTGAATTTGTATTTTTTTTAGTTTTCTTCATTCATTTTTAGTGTGCATAAATTTTGCTTTTTAAACTCCTTTCTAATTAGTTTTCCACACTTTTTCTATGCAGAGCTTCCATGTGATCCTTTGTACTTACTCCTCCTTTTTAAATTACGACCATTCCATCTAGGCCTGCTAATCACTCAAGCCAGAGATGGTGGGGAGGGAGTTGGGAAGTGCTGACTGAAAGGGAGATACAGTGAGCAGAGGAATCTAAAAGTATTCCACTTGTATGTTTGTGTGTGCGCACACGCATGCAAGCCTAACTGCACCATATCTGCTACATCCTCTGACTGGGTATGTCTGTTCTTAAGAGTATTATGCTGCCCACTTTGAGGTACACATATCACCTAAAGAAGTCTGTGTGGCTCCCAATGATAAGATATATATTGAGAAAGCATATTTTGGTATTTTCCCCCTTCCTCTATCTCACTCTGTCTCCAAACTACTACTCACTATAAGGAGGTAGTTTGCAGAAAGTTTCAAAATTATGCCATTCTTCCTTCAAAACTGCCCCCTCTGCTTTTCTACATTGTGGAGCTTTGCCTCCCCCACCCCACTCCCCAGGGATGTTCCTAGCTTTTCCTGTGCCTGGCTGCCTTCTCCAAGGGGTAGTTGCTGCAATCTAGTGAGTATCTGGAACTGTGTGCCCTGGCTCTAAGTGTTTTCCCTCCATTTGGCCCAAGGTTCCCCATATTTGGCTATATTCCTCAAAAGCTGTACTTTGGAGTTTTAGCCAATTTTTTATTTCACTGAAGATGTATGTACGTTTATAGGTCTTTTCTCTTTGATGATAATTGGGGATTTCAGAGAAAGGAATAGAGGAAAGAACATGCTGTTTCTTACTAGAACCATTATGGTTTGGTTTGGTTTTGTTGGGTAATAAATCATTGTTATTATGCTTAACTACACTTCTAGTCTCTGTTCACATATCACATGGAATGGCATCTGAGAACTCTGAACATGCTGGGGTTGCTTAGCAACCAGAACTCTGTTCTTCTTTCCAACAGCCTGCCCCAACCCTATCCCTACATGGCCCAACCCACCTTGCTTTAAAATAGAACATGTGGTACCATGAGTCACTTGGAAGTGGTTCTCTAACTACAGAGAAACACTCATGTCTTCCAGAGGGCAGTGATAAGACAGAATTCAGAGGAGGGGCCTGCTGATTAGGAGGAGGGAAAGATATTAATATAGACAGGAGAAATAAAATTAATTGTTAATAAATTAAGGAAATGTATATAGGTCAATAAGACTTGGGGAGATAGGCACAACAAGAAGGTGGAAATGGAAGCATATATGTATTTTTTCTGTCACAAAAGTGTCCAAGTATACATTTGGAGTTTCACTAGATAAAGCACAGGGTCCAGGTAAGAGTAGGTTACGCCTGCCCAGACATTCTTTGTTGCCTTAATAACATGAATCGTTTTGTGCTAAAACAGTTTAAAAGAGGCAAATGCCATATAAATGAGGTAACTAGTAAATTGAAGGTAGAACACCAACAGTCAAGCTAACTCCCTTTGGGGTAAGGCCTGGAGAGGGAGGGAGGGATGTGTGCCCACAAAGAGGACATTGTGATCTGTGTTTAAATGGATAAGGTTGAGCCTTTGTGCACAAGGGCTTCTGGGACAGTCACTGTGCAGGCCACCTCTGGTGAGAGAAACAATCACAGCCTGTGGATGGAGGCTGTTGGCTGTCTGGTTTGTGAAAATACCAACCAGCTCCACGGGGACAGTGAGAGAAGAATAAGGAGTCACCAGAAATGTTTGCACCCCAAAAGTAGTTCTTACTAGACAAGAGCAGAATTAAGTGCATTTGGATAAGAAAATTGTATTTATTTTTCCTTAACGTTTTATTATTTTTATTTTATTGAATACAATAAAGTTTTACAAACAAAAGTAGCTTGAGTCTGAGGCATCAGACAATTTTTTCATGGAATACCCCAAGGTTAAGTAATATCACTTTTTTTTCCAAATTGATAAACTTTTTGAGACTCAAAACCTGTAAATGAAAAAACAATTAATAACACATATGTGAGGCAACAAAATATTAATAAATGGTGATATTCAAGTGGAAATATTTACTAAAATAGACAAATAAAATATCTTTAATATAATTGCATAATAACTATTTTCTATGTGTGGGATTTTAATATTAGCAGTTCTCTAATAGCAATAATCCTGACAATTCATTAAGTATAAAGTATAGGTTAAATTATCACCACCTGGCAAGTTAAGCAGGAGAAGTTAAATTTTAATTAAGCTGTTGTTGAATTTTATAGAAAATTTCTTTTAATATTCCACTTTTAATATTCCAAAATAACCTTCAGTGTTAAGCCACAGCTAAAGATAGAAACGATGCCTATTCTATTGATGAGCTTCTATATGCACCTGAATGAAAATTCTGTATATCCCATCTACCAGTCACCAGAACTTCCCACAGCCCTTTGGTACACAGACTTTAATTTCTAAAGTCTCAATTTATTTTAGAAAAAATATTATTGATATTTACAAAAAGATTCTATGTTTGCCTGGCTTTTAAGTAAATAATGCTAAATGCAGAAGAGTTAGGTAGGGAAATATTGTGGCTCATGAACAATGTCCAAGTGATAACTCTATCATTACCTCCTTGGACCATGAAGTTACTAGAGCTGGAAACTGGTGCTAAATGGACTCCATCTTCTTACTAATGTGACCACAATCTCAGTCAAGCTCTCATCGAATCAGAAAGAGATTTATATGCCTTCTTTGCCCTGTCCAAAAATAATCATAACAGGTCTTCTGTGCTAGATGCAAATAAAAGTCATTGATATTTGCCATCCACAAGGGTAAATTACTTTTAAACTGTACTTAAATAAAGATGTTCTCTATAAACTAACATCTTGATCAGCAGAACTAGACAATAGTAATAATAATAATAATAATACTCTCAAACATAGTTGCTTACATTTTACAATATTATTGTGCCTATATTGTCTCAAATTACTTTCTTTAAATTTCTGTAAACGCGCCTTTTTAGCACTCCTTGAAACAAATATTTTTAAATCACATTTGATGCTAAGACCTATGTGGTTTCTCTAGGGAAATGCTGAAACAATGTGCATGATCTTCAGGCCCTATGCTAAGATCTTATAAAGGGGTCTAAATTTTAGTCTAAAAATATATTCCTAAGTGTTCGTGTCTCTAATAATTTTGGAAAATAAAATGTTACCTTACCTGGGAGCTTGGGCATGGGATTTCTGCATGATTATTTCATGCTCATCTCTCTACTGATTATTAGAATAATGATACTGATCAGCATGCTAAAGAGTGGATAAAGAGTCTTCTCCTTGTGTTCAATCTGCCCAAACTTTCTGTTTGTTATTCTAAGCTGTTTTATTTTAGGAAGCACATTAGAAGAAAGTGAATATACATAGGAAATCATTGTTTACAATTTCTTCAGGAGAAATGCTTAACTTACTTTGAAAATCTATTTCAATGTATAAATTCTAGAATTCTGAAATACTGACAAATACCTGTTTCCTAAATTTTTGAGAAAATAGGACAGCAAAATAGAACTCTCTTTTTTAATTTTTTTCTGGAATAATTGAATGATTAAATAAATGAACCTCAATTTTTTGGTCTTTAAAAAAGTTCTTTAACTTTTAAAAGAATTCAACCTGAGTTATACAGAATAAAAAAGTGGAGAGAAATACAGCTATTGTCAAATTTCTAAAGACAGCTGAAATTAATTATATAGTGACAAATGATAAAGTGGGAGTATTTCTTAGAGGAAAAAGATTGAATTTAGCTCTCACTCAGGGTAAAGCTATCAATCAAATAGTTGCTAGTGATTCCCAACAAATGAACTGAAATATACTAGGAAAATGACCAGAGTGCAAAAAGGTTTCTTTAAGAGCTATTTTAATTACAAACTGCTCTGGCGGAATTCTCAGACCACATGGACATGAGGCAAATGGATACAAGTACTTTGCAATCTGCCCTGAAACACAGGGATTGCTTTTTAGATAGTGGAGAGAGGTACATTCTGTCCTAGTTCTGTCTGCCTCCTCCTGGCTGAGTTTTCTGCAGCAAATCATTGACGCCCTGGATCATTATTGCTGTGTGTTAAAGTAAGGATGCAGGTTACATGTAATCACAAACAGGCTTGCACACCTCCCAGGCTGTAATCAATGCTCTGGACTGGACTTCAAATTTCTGAAAGACTGAAGAGTTGAGGAATGTGCATTTATAGAATACTTGTGGTGTGGCAAGCACTGAGCCAAAAAAAGTACTCTACATGTGGCATCTCATTTAATGCTCATGAAAACCCAGTGACTGGGGTATTATTCTCACCCTTCTATTTCTGAGGGGCAAGCATTTCCCAAAAAACACACCAATGGGAAATGACAAAGTCAAAATTCAAAAGCCTGTTCTCTTTATCCATAGAACAAAGTCAGAGAAAAATAGCTAACAAGCATGTGGAATGAATTTTATATCAAATTAAAAAATACTTCTATAAATGAGAAATCTTAGGAAGCAAATCTTAGAATAATAAACCAATATTTCACTGATTTATTGATCAGTTTCAAGCCTAGAAAAAACGCCTCTCTCCCTGCCTTGTTTCTCTCCCTCTCCTGCCCTGACTTTCATTCCATGTCACACACACAAACACACATTCAAACACTGTCCACTCTCCCACATGCTGTTTACCATTACCATTCTCCATTTCCAGTAAGAAATTTTGATCTCACTGGGGCTGCAGGCATTTTCAATATCAGTTGTGGGTATAATGAAATGCTCCAGGTTCCATTTTCATGGAAAGGCCGAGAAGCTTGCTCATTGAGACCTTTGTTCACTTCATTTTGTTTTCAATCAGTGCATTATAGAAACAGAATTTTGTTTAATCTTCAGATAAGATCTCATTTCTCTGCCTGAGACTTACTGGAAAAACTGGCTTTAAATAACATAGAAATCTCTTATCAAATCTTCAAGCTTCTGTTTGGATATACTTTATAAGGCTGCTATCCATTCAAGCCAATGGAATTGACCTTCTGGTGTTAACCCAATAATAAAAAGCTTTACAAAGTGAGAGGCAAGAAGTATTTATTTGAGATCAACAAATAGCTGTTCAGGAAGCATTGATTATATCATAAGCCTAAATAATTTTCTGAAGGCAAGGGTATTTATGAGAAAGGGAAGGAGAATTACAACAACAGAATGAAGACATTTCTATTGGTACAAATAATACAACATAGTGATGTTTACTATAAAGAACGTTTTTAATTTTCAGTACGTAATCATCAGTCTGGTAGTCACACAGTTCTTTGGGTCACAGGGCTGTTTCATGCCCAGTCACTTTGGTTACTTTGTCCTGTTTTAACTTTCCAAAGGCTTGAGGTGTAAGACACACAAAGTGGTTCCTCTGGGGTAGGTGCTCTGGCTCCATTTTAAAATTACTTTATTTATGTTTTACCTATTTATTTATTTATTTTTTACATAGGACAAGAAAAATCAGGTTCTCAGATTTTCTTTAGAAATCATTCATTTCTTTTCATCTCCCCCCCCAAGTTAATCTCAAGCTGGACATTTTACAACTTGAGCGATATTCAGTCGGTCACCTATTATGACTTTTCTTGGAAGAAGAGAGTTATACTGGCCTTGCAAGCTCATAATTCTAGTTACTTTAAAATTTATTAAACATTACATGATATATACAAAGCCATTTCTAACATATTCATCAACTATGGAATATAACAATACCATAAACGCCCATGAACCCACACCTCAGTTTATAAACTAGAATATTTTAAAAACCATATATCTACTCATGTTCTTTTCCTGTCCCATCCCCTTCCTTGCTGCCAAAAAAGGTATCCATTATCTTGATTTCAGTGTTGATTATGTTGTTTTTTATTTAACATAGTTTTATTAGGCACCTATGTATTCCTAAAGACTGCTGTTGGGGAGGGCTGGGGTGGTGAAGAGGGGTGGAGAGAAAAGGCAGAAAACTGTACTTGAACAACAATAAAAAATGTTAACAAACAAAAATAAAGTAAAAAGAATAAATTTTTTAAAAAAGAATAATTTTTTTAAAAAAGAATACTGTTTAGTGCTTGTTTCATTTTTAGCTTCATTAAAAATACATCACACTGTACCTGGACTTCTCCAGTATACTTTTTCTCATTACATTTCAAAAAATCTAAGTTTTAGTGTGGAGCTATAGGTCCCCCATTTTAACTTCTATAGATTACTCCATTTTGTGAATATATAACAATTTATTCTTTCTCTAAGCTATGGATATTTGGAGCTCTTTTCAGGTTTTTATTACATGAACAATGTTCCTATATTCATTCTTTTTGTGTCCTCAGCAGTGGTCAAAAGGCAGTTCCATTTTTAGTTTTCTGAGGAAATTCCGTACTGCATTCATTCCCACCAACAGTGCACTAGGGTTCCCTTTTCTCCACATCCTCGCCAGCACTTGTTTGTTGATTTGTTTATGATGGTCATTCTCACCTGTGTGAGGTAGCATGTGACAGGACATAGCTGAACAGCACCATTCTCAGACAGCAGCCATTTTCAGATAAGCAGTTATCTCAAGGTTGTATGCTAACCCCCGCTTTCTGCTTCTGTATGCCCACTTTCAGCAGCTGCGCTCCTCCCCCTCCTCCTTCTGCCTTTGTAACAAAAATATAAGCCAGCCCCAGCCTGAGCTTGGAGCCCACAATTTGGAGACAATCTCCTCTGGGTCCACATGCGTGAATAAAACTCCACTTTGCAAACTCCGATGCTGTCTGAGTCGCTTTTCTGTAATAGCATCTCATTGTGGTTTTAATTTGCACCCCTCAGACAGCTAGTGATGCTGAGAATGCTTTAATATGATTCTGGGTCCTCTGCGTGTCCTCCCTGGGTAAGTGTCTGTTCAGGTTCTATGCCCTCCAGCTTTTTCTTATTTGTTGTTCAAGTACAGTTGTCTGACTCTCCTCCAACCCCAGCCATCCCCACCTCCCTCCCCTGATTGCACCTCTTCTTGGTTTTGTCCATGTGTCCTTTATTGTTCCTGAAAACCCTTCCCCCTACCCTCCCCCCATTATCCCCTGACACCTCTCCTCTGGTTACTGTCAGCTTGTTCTTAATTTCAATGTCTTTGGTTATATTTTGCTTGCTTCTTTGTTTTGTTGATTAGGTTCCACTTAAAAGTGAGATTATATTGTATTTGTCTTTTACCACCTGGCTTATTTCACTTAGCATAATGCTCTCCAGTCCACCCATGCTGTTGAAAAGGGTGGAAGCTTCCATGCAAAAAAAAAATGAAACTTGATCACCAACTTATACGATACACAAAAATAAGTTCAAGGTGGATAAACGACTTAAATATAAGTCATGACACGATAAAAGTCCTGTAGGAGAACAGAAGCAGGAAAGTCTCATTTTCCATGCAGCAATATTTTCACTGATATGTCCCCTAGAGCAAGGGACATAATAAACAAAGGAAAGAATAAACAAATGAGATCTCATCAAAATAAAAAGCTTTATTTTTTTGCACATCTAAAGGAAACAACATTAAAATGAAAAGAGAACCAACTATATGGGTAAGCATATTTGCCAATGATACCTCGGACAACGGTTTGATCTCCAAAATATATAAAGAACTCACATGACTCCACTCCAGGAAGACAAAAAGCCCAACTGAAAAATGGGCAAAGGACTTGAACAGACAATTCTCCAAGGAGGACATACAGAGGGTCCAGAGACACATGAGAAGATGCTCAGCATCACTAGCCATGAGAGAGATGCAAATTAAAACCACAATGAGATACCACTTCACACCAGTCAGAATGGCCAAAATAAACAAATCAACAAACAAGTGTTGGAGAGGATGTGGAGAAAAGGGAATCCTAGCGCACTCTTGGTGGGAATGCAGACTGGTACAACCACTATGGAAAGCAGTATGGAGCTTCCTCAGAAAACTAAAAATGGATCTGCCTTTTGACCCTGCGATTCCACTGCTGGGATTATATCCTAAAAGCCCCGAAACACCAATTCAAAAGAACCTATGCATCCCAATGTTCATTGCAACATAATTTACAATAGTCAAGTGCTGGAAGCAATGTAAGTGCCCATAAATAAATGAATAGATCAAAAAACTTTGCCCTTTTTAATTGGGTTGTTTATCTTCCTGTTGTGGAGTCATGTAAATTCTGTATAGGTTTTGGAGGTCAAACCCTTGTCCGAGGTATCATTAGCAAATATATTTTCCTATAAGATTGGTTCTCTTTTCATTTTGCTGATGTTTTCTTTAGACGTGCAGAAGTTTTTATTTTAATGGGATCCCATTTGTTTATTCTCTCCTTTATGCCCCTTTCCCAAAGGGACATGTTGGTGAAAATATCGCTATGTAGAATATCTGATATTTTCCTAACCATGTTTTCCTCTAGTATTTTTATGGTGCCATGACTTATATTTAAATATTTTATCCACCTTGAGTTTATTTTCATGTATGGTGTAAGTTGGCTGAATTTCATTCTTTTGCATGTAGCTGTCCAGATTTCCCAAGACCATTTGTTGAAGAGGCTATTTTTGTTCCATTTTATGCTTCTGTTCCCTTTGTCAAATATTAATTGACCATGAAGACTTGGGTTTATTTATGGGCTCTCTATTCTGATCCATTGATCTATGTGTCTGCTCTTATTACAGTACTAAAATAATTTTGATTACTGTGGCCTTATAATATAATTTGATATCATGTATTGTGATCCCTCCTCCTTTGTTCTTCTTTCTCAAAATTGCTGTGGCTATTCAGGGTCATATATGGTCCCGTATACATTTTTGAAATGTTTGTTTTATATCTGTGAAATATGTCATTGGTATTTTAATAGGGATTGCATTGAATCTATAAATTGCTTTTAGTACAAACACAAATTCTTTAATAGTTATTGAAGTGTGGTGCTCAGATTTTCTAGGTCTTCTTGACAAAGCTTGGTTACTTGTATTTTTCTAAGAATTTGCTCATTTTGTCTAAGTCTGTGGTTTTGAACAGGGATAGTTTTGTCCCCAGATGACATTGGACAAAATCTGTAGACAATTTTGGCTGTCACAACTGTGGGTGGGGTCAGCCTGCTACTGACAACTAAAGTGGAAAGGCTGGGGATATTGCTAAACACCCTGCAATGCACAGGCCAGCTTCATATCTCTCTCTTTCCCCCTCTCTCTCTTCCTCCCTCCCTCCATTTTGTTGATATGGTCTTTTGCTGTGAAAATGGGGTTTTAATTTAATGTAGTATATTTGTTTATTTTTTGTTTCCCTTGCCCAGAGAGATATGTCAGACAAAATATTTCTATGAGAAATGACAAGGATTTTACTGCCTGTGTATTCCTCTAAGATTTTTATGGTTTTGAGTCTAGCATTTTGAGTTTATTCTTGTGTGTGATATAAAGAGGTGGACTAGTTTAACTGTTTTGCATGTATCTATCCAACATTCCCATTTATTGAATAGAGTATCTTTACCCCACTGTATGTTTTTGCCTCCTTTGTCAAAGTGTAGGTTTGTTTTTGGGCTTTCTATTCTGTTCCATTGATGTATATAACTGTTTTAATGCCAGTACCATGCTATTTCAATTACTATGACTTTGTAGTATGTTTTAATATTAGGCAGAATGATTCCTCTTTGTTCTTTTTTCTCAAGATTGCTGCTGTTATTCATGGTTTTTCTGGTTCCATATGAATTTTTGGAATATTTGTTCTACTTCTGTGAAATATGTCATTGTTATGTTGATGGAATTTGCAAGGAATCCATAGATTGCTTTGGATAGTATGGACATTTAAATGATGTTAATTCTTCCTATACATGACTGTGGTATATGTTTCCACTTATTTGTATCTTCTTCAAATTTTTTACTCAGTGACTCATAATTTTCCAAATATAGATCTTTTACATCCTTAGTTATATTTATTCCCAAGCATCTCATACCTTTTGAAGGGATTGTGAATGGGAATATTTTCTTAGTTTCCTTTTCTGATAGTTCATTACTGATGTATAAAAATGCAACTGATTTCTGGATATTTATTTTGTATCCTGTTACTTTACTGAATTCATTTACCAGTTTTAGTAGTTTTTTTGGTGGAATCTTTGGGGTTATCTATACAGTATTATGTCATCTGAAAATAATGACAGTTTTACTTATTCTTTTCCAATTTGGTTGCCTTTTATTTCTACTTGTCTGATTGCTATAGCTAGGACTTCCAGTACTGTGGAGAATAAGAGTGGCAAAAGTGAACATCCCAATCTTATTCCTCATCTTAAGGGAAACTATTTTTGTTTGTGCTCATTGAGCATGATGTTGGCTGTGGGTTTGTCATATATGACCTCTACTAGGCTGAGATATGTTCTCACTATTTCACTTTGCTGAGAGTTTTTATCTGAAATGGGTGCTGGATTTTATCAAATGCTTTAGCTGTATGTATTGATATGATCATGTGATTTTTACCCTTTATTTTGTTTATGTGCTATATTACATTTATTGATTTGTGAATGTTGTACCAGCCTTGCAAGCACAGAATAAATCCCACTGATCATGCATGATCTTCTAAATGTATTTCTGGATATGGTTTGCTACTATTTTGTTGAGGATTTTAGCATCTATGTTCATTAGGGATATGAGCTATAATTTTCTTTCTTTGGAGTATCTTTTAACTGTTTTTAAAATTAAGACAATGCTGGTATTGTAAAATGAGGTGGGGAGTCTTCTTTTCTCTAGAATTTTTAACAAATAGTTTTAGAAGGATAGGTGTTTATTCTTTTTTAAATGTTTCATAAAATTTTCCTGTAAAGCCATCCATACCAGGACTTTTGTTTGTTGGTAGTTTTGTGTTACTGCTTCAATTTCACTAGTTGTATTCTGTCATTTCAGATACTCTTATTCTTCCTACTTCAGTTATGAAAACTTGTATGTTTCTAGGAAGTTATCCATTTTTCCAGACTGTCCGATTTGTTGAAATATAGCTATTAGTAATATTTTCTTACAATCCTTTGTATGTCAGTTGTTACTGCTCTTTTATTTCTGATTTTATTTGTGTCCTCTTTTTTCTCTTAGAGACTGATTATAGGTTGGTCAATCTTGTTTATTTTGTCAAAAACCAAGCTCTTGGTTTCATTGACCTTCTATAATTTTTTAGACTCTATTTTGTTTATTTCTGTTCTGATCATTATTATTTCCTTCCTTATACTTACTTTGGGCTTTGTTTGCTCTTCTTTTTCAATCTCCTTTAAGTGTAAAGTTATATTGTTTATTTAAATTTTTTCTTGTTTATTGAGATATGGCTGCAATACTATGAATTTCCCTCTTAGGACTGCTTTGCCTGTGTCTGATTTTGGGTTGGTTTGTTCTCATTTTCTTTTGTTTCAAGGTATCTGTTGATTCCTTCTTTGATTTCATTGTTAACCCATTCACTGTCTAATAACATGTTACTTAGCTTCCATACCTTTGTGTGTTTTTCAGTTTGTCTTGTGATTAGTTTCTATGATCAGAGAAGACACTTTTGATATGGTTTCAATCTCCTATAATTTATTGAGACTCCTTTACATTCTAACATGTGGTCTATCCTAGATACTGTTCCACACACACTTTAAAGGAATATATATTCTGCTGCTTTGGCGTGAAAAGCTCTGACGTTATCAATTAAACCCATCTGATCTACTGTGTAATTTAAGGTTGCCATTTCCTTGCCGGTTTTCTGCCTGCAAGATCTATCCATTCATATCAATGGGGTGCTTAAATCCCCTATTATGCCTGCATTACTGTCAATCTCTCCCTTTATTTCCATACAGATTTGCTTTACATATTAAGTGTTCCTGTATTGGATGCATAAATGTTTACAAGGGTTATATCCTCTTGTTGGATTGCTCCCTTTATCATTATGTAGTGTCTTTGTTTCTTACTATAAACTTTAAAGTTTATTTATTTTCAGATAACTATTGTTACCCCCGCTTTCTTTTTCATTTCCATTTGTGTAAAATATCTTTTCCATCCCTTTCAGTTTGTGTGTATCTTTTTGTTCTGAGGTGGGTCTCTTGTAGGAGATATATATATATACATGCATACATACATATACACATATACATACACACACACTATATATGTCTATATGTATCTAGATCTAGATCTACCTATATCTCCTTTTCTTATCCATTTATCTGCCCTATGACTTTTAATGGGAACATTTAAGTCAATTACATTTAAAGTGATTATTAATAGGTACCTATTTCTTGCCATTTTATTATTTAACTATGTTTCTCTGTTTCTTCTTCTCCTTCTTCTCCTTGTAGGCCCTTTAACATTTCTTGTAAAACTGGTTTGTGGTAACAAACTCCTGTAGGTTTTTCTTGTCTGAGAAGCTTTTTATTTCTCCTTAATTTTTTAAAATATTTTATTCATTTATTTTTAGAGAGGAGAAGGGAGGGAGAAAGAGAGGGAGAAAATATTAATGTGTGGTTGCCTCTTGAGTGCCCCCTACTGTGGATCTGGCCGGTAACCCACACATGTGCCTTGACTAGGAATCATACCAGCAATTCTTTGGTTCACAGGCTAGTGCTAAGTCCACTGAGCCACATGAGCCAGGGCTATTTCTCCTCAAATTTTAAATTATTGCCTTGCTGGGCAAAGTAGCTTTGGTTGTAGATCCTCGCTTTTCATCACTTTGAATATTTTGTGCCAATCCCTTCTCTGAAATGTTTTCCTGGAGAAATCATCTGATGGCCTCATGGGAGCTCCCTTATAGGTAACTGTCTTCCTCTTGTGGCTTTTAATATTCTCTTTGTCTTTAACCTTTGCCATTTTAGTTATTATGTGTTTTGGTGTGGGCATCTTTGGGTTCATCTTGTTTAGGACCCTCTGTCTTTCTTGACTTCTGTGTCTTTTTTTCTTCCCTAGGTTCAGAAAGCTGTTGGTCATTTCCTCAAATATATTATTGATTCTTCTCTCTCTCTCTCTCTTATCCTTCTAGTACTCCTGTGGTGAGGTTGTTACATTTGTCCCAAATGTCCCTTAATCTGTCCTCATTTTTTTGAAATCTTTTTCTTTTTGCTGCTCTGATTTGGTGTCTTATTCAACCTTGTCTTCCAAATTGCTCATTTGATCCTCTGCTTCATCCAGCCTACTGTTTATTTCTCCATTGTACTCATCATTGTACTCATCATTGTACTCTTCAACGTACTCTTCATTTCAGATAGCATAATCTTAATTTCTAATTGGTCCTTTTTATGGTTTCTATGTCCATTTCTTGAAACTCTGTATCTAATAAATTGCTTGCATCCATTTCATTTAGTTTTTTTTTTTCTGGAGATTTCCCCTGGTTTTTGTTTGTTTGTTTGTTTGTTTGTTTGTTTGTTTAATTTGGTGCCTGTGTCTTGTCTCCCCAATTTGTCTTCCTCTTTGTATTTGTTTCTATGTATTAGGTGAATCTGCTGTGACTCCCAGTTTTCATGGGGTGGACTATGTAACAGAGAGTCTGTAGGGTTTGGTGGTGCAATCTCCTTGATCACCAGACCTGGGTGCTCCAGGAATGTCCCTTGTGCACATTTTGTTGGCCCTTCTGTTATAATTGAGGCTTGATTTCTATTAGCCTATTTATGCATGGGATTGGTCTTCAGGCTGGCTGACCATGAGGTTCCAACATGACCCTGGTGTGCAAGCTTCTGTGCAGGTACACTGACCACACAAAGTGGAATTTGCCTCAGCAGTATTTAGCGCCTGAGATTTTCCATTGGATATGCTACATGTAAAGCTTACTGGATCCTGTTCTGATATTGCCTGAAGCTAGCCACTCAGTGTTCGTTCTGGGCCTCTTGGGAAAGACTCTAGTGTAGGCCAATGTAAGATGCTGCTTGTGACTGGCCCTTGGCTACCTGTCGGGAGCTACAAGCAATCCACAGTTTGTGGCTGCCTTTCCTGGGCCTGGGTGCATGTGGGAAGGACCAAGCTGTGCATCAGAACCATCTTTTATCAGTACTGGGCCCAGGGGCAAGTCAGCAAAAGTCCCAAGTCACTGACAAGATCTGCTTCCACCTGCCTTTGCCTGCTGGCTGCCTGTTAGGCTCAGTCGCTGAAAGAGCCTCTGGCTGTACTCCCCAACAGGGCATAAGCTCCACAGGGCACAGTGAGAAGGAGTCCAGAGTGTGAAGCTATTGCTTTCCCTCATGCTGATGCCACAAGGACAATGCTCCACCCAAGAAAGACTATGTCTGTGGTATGGGAGAATGACTCAGCACAGGGATTCTGGTAGCTGTCCCTTCAGCTCCCTTCCCAGAGCCACAAACCTCTGACTTTCCTCATGCATCTCTAGTCTGCCCCACCTTCCCTTTACAAAAGCCTTGGGTGAGTAGCTATTCACAAAATTTTGTGTGTTGGACCTTTAAAAGAGTGCCTGTATCTCTAGCAGACTCCCACCTCTTTCTGGTGAACAGAAATCCCACTGCTTTTCACAGCCAGATGTTATGTTGGCACGTCTTCTTGGCCCTGTTGCTTTGGGCTGGGGAGCTCATCTTGGGGTTTGGACTCCATACTTCTCAGAAGGAACCCTTCACAGCTGAGATATCCCTCCAGAACCTCAGCCACCATACACAGGAGTAAAGCCAGCTCTCTTCCTGTCTCTGCCCTTCCAACCAGTATCAATCTGGCTTCTCCTATAAATCCTTGGTTATTAGATTTCTCTCCAGCTAGTCTTCAGTTGGTTATTCCAGATGATTGTTGTATAATTTAGTTCTAATTTCAGTTTTGTCCAGGGAAGTGATGAATGTAGCTTTCTCCTATTCCTCCCTCATCTTGGATATCCCCCTGTTGTTTGTTTTTAATAGATCGGTCGCAGGAGAAAGGTACCTGGGAATTATATTATTAGACTGGATGCCTAAAAGATAAAGTGTGTTCTCTTACAAACACCATAAAAGAGAAACAGGAGCCTTCAAGATGACTTCCTGCTTTTGTGCCTCTCACTGAGCCCCAAGTTTCCTGAATTACCTAGGATTCATCCCTAATGCAGGTGTGGAATAGAGCAGTATTCCACATGTATAGAGCAGTAAGTGGGAATGAGGACTCAGTAAATTGGAAATTTGGATAAATAATACTTATAAGTGAAGTTTAGCTTTACAAAGCAACATTTTCAGTAATACAGTAATGTTTTCAGAACCTCACAGTCAGCCTGCCTGAGGGCTAATCTCATGCACAAATTAGCCAGTAGCAATCAAATCTAAATTTAGAAGTTCTAAATTCAAAATAAAAAGAGGGTGTTGACAAAAACAGGACTTGTATCCAGACTGAAAACTTGTCATACATTTCCCTTCATCACAGTTTTTTGTTGCTGTTGTTGACCATCTGTATAGAAGCAAAAATCCATTCGCATTCTCCAGAGTACAAAATGATAAGCTTGTAAAAATCTGTAAAACTGTACAGCTTTGTGAATATATGCTGGTGTTCCTGTCATCAGGGTTTCCTGTAGAGGAAATTTTGTTTGCCTCTTTCTCCTGCATCCTTCCACCCCTCTTCTGGGAATAAAATTGCACATTGTTGTTTAAAAACCAACTCATATATGTTCTTGATTCATGTAATTCTATTTAAACAGACAATATAACGTGCAGCTGGCCAGTGTTAATTGAATCAGATAATATATAGTAATTGGGTCTCTAGCAATTAAATCAAATGTAGTCATGCTACTTAAGCTAGGTTTATCGGAGTCACGGGACTCTTGACTGGAGCCCTCAGGAAAGAGATGCACAAATTTATCTGGGGTTTAACAGGTGGCAAATACTAATACTGTGGTTATTGATAGCCCTCTCTCCCACTTCATAAAAAAGGCTGGGCCTCATAAGGCACCTAACCTGGTGCATGTAGGAACAAAAGATTGCAAAACTGTTGCCATGACAAGACTCATTTGAGCTTCTGATTCAAACCTTGTTGGAAGCAAGATCCAGCCTCTTTCTTCTCCATTATCTGAGTCAAGAAATTACCTTTTTCTTAAAGAAATTCTATTTGAATGGTATTTCTGTTACTTATCACTGAATGTCTTGAGAAAAAACAAGGTTGGTACTAGGGCTAGGATATTTCAAGAGACAGACTCCAATAACGTGAGATTGGCAGAATCAAAATAGGATGTGGATTAGCAACAATTCCCTAACACTCAAATAGAAACAAAGCACTATCTTGTAGCATTTTTTAACATCTTTTAGCTCATTTTGGAACACTAGGTTTCAGTTAAGAATTGTTTTGTAGGCATGACTTCCTGGAATGTGTTTGACTATAATGAATTATTTTGCTTTTTATTTTTTTATTTTGTATAGGATATGACCTTGATACTTATCTGTTGATCATTTTTATGTGAAATTAGTTTTCCTGAACATTTAGAAAGTGCCAACATCCACACATGTGTCTGTAAATGGAAACAGAACCTTTTGTTAGTTGACAAGATCTGAAGCTACTTACTTGCATTTACACTTTTTTGGCATTCCTCTCTTACATAGAAAGGTTACTTAAAAACAAAAATCAGCATATTCATCCATCTTTATTTTTAGATCCTGATCTTTTGCCAGATTAGGATTGTTCCAACAACAACAGAATGCTCTCTGATCTTCACACTACAAACAGGGGTTATTTGTTCTACTGCACAGTGCAGCCATCTATTTCAGAGGGCCCTGTTTTCCACCAGCCCTGCCTCTCAGTCATTTCCTCCTGCTTCAACTTCCTCTGCACTTGGCAGTGCTTCTCACTGTACCTGGCTTTGCTTTCATGGATAAAAAGTAGACGTCTGTATTCCTTCATCGCCAGTAAGATAGCTGCTCATGTTCTTAGGAAGAAAAGATTTCTGTAGTTATCCTTAAACTTTGTTCTAAAATGATGTATAATTTTCCACTTATTAACTTCATAAAAATTTTCTTCTAATTATTATTTGAAAATTCACATCAGGAAAGTAATCTTTTTCCTCTAAGATTAAATTAATGAATATAATTTGATAAACAGTGTTCCAAAATCTTATTTAGAAACCATTCACTGTAATATATCAAATTAAGGTTTCCTGAAGCAATTTATACACATCTCGCCAACGTTAACTAAGTTAATTTAATAATATGCTAGAACAATTTATATAAAATTTATCTAAAAGTGATAATTAAATGTTTAAAATGCACTACATGTAGATATATAGTTTACACAGATTGTGTGAAACCATCAACTTGACTTTCAAAATCAACTACTACTTTCACTCTATTTAATACTTCCATGATATCCAGTGTTTTATTCTAAAATATTTAAAATTTGTTTTGCATTAAATAAGATTCAACATTTATGAAAAGATGCTTTTATTTTGAAATTCTCAATAAACTAAGTATGAAAACTAACATGCCTAGTTTATTGAGGATTTTTTATAAATAAAAATGTATATTAACCATATATATAGCATTACACATCATGATAGATATATAAGCTATATCTGTTGAGAGAAGGAATGAACAAAGTATTCACCCATAACCCTTAGTCTACCTTCAGATCATCAAGAATTAATATCCTGTGTTTTATGCCCAAAAAAATTCAATTAGCTAGTATGTTCACATTTTCCTAGTTAAGTGAATATTTTGTTTTAATCAAACTTTACAAGAAAGTATTTGTTTCAAGTGCGTACTACAAAGTATTTTTACACTGGGTATATGGATCTCTATTCCTGAATTACATAGCAGACTATGAAGTGACAGAGTATGTGATATATAGAGATAGACAAGATTATAGACATAGACATAGATTTCTTAAGTGCCTAGCACAGTGGCAGAACATAGCCATCACCTCAACCCTCACTATTGTTTATTTTGGTCCCCTGTTAAATCTGACATACAAGTAAAAAGGAGCAGCCATACAAACAATCTAGAAAAGGTATTCTAGGCAAAGGAAACAACAAACACAATGGCTTCAAGTGTGCAAAAGGACATTTATTTGCAAAGCTAATGAGAGAGTCTTGTGAGCAAGGAGTGAAAGGGTGGAGAAAATGGACAGATAAGAGAGCCAAATTGTTCAGGGCATTGCAGACCAGTGAAATATTTGGATATTTTCCAACAGCAATGGAAATCACCTAAAAGTTTTAAATAGAAGAGCAACATGATCAGATTTACTTTTTTAAAAAAGAGGTTGCAATTTAAGAGCAAAAAAAAAAACCAGAAAAGATTGTGTCAGGGAAGCAAGAAGAGCAGCAAATGCCAGTAAGCACCCAGGTGAGCATCCACGAAAGCCTGGATGAGGAGGTGGTCATGCAGCCGAGGGGCATGAACAGTGTGAGATCTCAGTTATTTGTTGAGGTATAGCAAGGAGAAGGGAGAGAAAAGTCAAAGGTGACATTGAGATTTCTGGCTGGGCAAACATGATAGATGATGTTGCCATTTGCTGACAAGGAGGCTGCCATCTTCAGAGGAATATGTAAGGATGATAAAGAATGTAAAAGTTACATTTACTCTAATATGTTTGTAAAACGGTGAATATGAAATAGTTAGCTATGAGTATCTAAAACAGGTATATTGGGAAAAAGTATTAATGCAACTTAGAAAACCTGTTTCAGTGCTGACTGGCTGCATATATAGTATATAGTTTAATTACTTATATTATTGTTATGATATTATAGCTTTCTTTTAAAAAAGATTTGAGTCCCCTAATAAAGTATCACATGTATTTTATATAAACAATACAACATCACAAAGTCTGATCAAGGATTTCAAAATAATTTTGAGAAACAAAATCCTTCATTTAATTTTAATCAGATGAAGAAATCACTAAACTAATTTGAGGTGATAGGAGCTTTTTACAGATGCAGCTAAAAAAGAAAATAGTTCCTTTTATTGAAATAAACCAGCTAGAACAGGTTGGGCTTTTAATTATATTATTCATCACTTTGTCTTTTATCTATCATTCTTGTTATCTTGAAATAACTCAGGGAAGAAATGAGACAACTCTCTTTGGCACTGTTATAAATAACAGCTGTTTTGCAAGAAACATTCATTTTTGACAGCTATTAATTTTTGTAGAAGATCTTTTGACTTCAAAAAAGCTATGAAATATTCACTTTATTTTAGGGAAAAATAAAACATAACAATTGACATTAAAATTTCTCATAACTGGACTTTAAATTTGAAATATTAAATAAATAATTTATTCTGAAATATCATTCTGCAAGTCAGGAACCAAAGACTGATGAATTAGATCTCTTTGTTCAATCATTTTTGTTCAATTATGACTTCAAGATGGTCAGTGTCCTTTGATTTCTTGACAGTTTAAGTTTATGCTAATGTTAAATTATCAGAAAATATAAGGATAAAAATTATACTGCTATACTTGAAGGAGGGGGGAGCATAGTCCATAAAAAATTTCAAGCTCATTCAACTAAGCATGAAGGTAAACGCTACAGAAAAAGGAGATTAATTTCCTCTTGAGAAATAAAGCTACAAGATTAATTACTTTAACTAATAAGTAGTAAAATTAGCATCTTCAGTAAAAGAGAAGCATGTATTACATAAAGTAAAGCAGTTGCACAAAACAGTTACACAAAACAGCGTGTTGACAGAATATAAATCAGATATATATTATATATATATACTTACATATATAAGTACATATACATGTGTGTTTCTATATGTATTGGCATATGACTAAAGATATAGGAGGTCTGTCCAGAAGGTACCCAGCCATTTAATATGAAAAATAGAGACATTTACTGAAGAAGATATGAGACAAAGAAACATTGTACATAGGACAATGATGCCTCAGTCTCCTTCATTAGGCACTTTGGGTCCTCCCACAGTTTTCTCAATTACCATCAACTGTCCTGTGATATTTTCCTCAATCTCATAGATGGTCTGAAATCTCTTCCCTTTCAATCTTTTCCCTTTTCCCTTTTTAGGAAAGCCAGAAGCCATAGGGCACCAAATCTGGGCTGTAGGGGGACTGAGTCACCTGAGTGATTTAATGTTTCACCAATAAATGCTGCAAGAGATGTGATGCATGAGTAGGTGCATTGTTGTGATGAAGCTGCCAATCACCAGTTGGCCACAGCTGTGGACTTCTGAATTATCCAAACAGTGTCTGGAGAGGAACGTTCACGGTTGGTACAAAATTAGGTGCAGATTCATTGTTCTACTCGTGCACTCATTTTGCATGTGTTGGCCACACAGTACACTTGCTCACTCAATGATGTCTACTTCCCCCGACTGACTAGTACAGTGAAGCCATCACTGTTCACTCATGCACATTCCAGTCCATTTTCCTTGGCTGCCAGGTTACATCGAAGTCATGAAACCTTATCATTATATTAAATGGCTGGACTTTTTTCTGGGTGTGTGTGTATGTGTATGCATGTATGTATAAATAATTATTCACTCATTCAAGAAATTACTGAGCATTTTCCGTGTGCCAGGCACAGAGATAGACAATGTGTATGGTGTGTTTTTTTTAAAAAAAACAAAGACCCAATTCCTGCTGTCAAAGAGATTAAACTCTAATGGGTGAAGGAATACATAGGACAAATAACCATCATACAACATGATACAAGAGTAAGAAATAAACTAGGAGGGGACTAGAAAACACAAAGGCTGCTTGTGTCAGTTGGAAGACTGATCTGTAAACACCTTTAGGGTGGAAAACTCAAGGAAGTCTGATTCATGTTAAAAAATTACATTAGGGATATCTCTTGTCAACAAACCTTGCCCTGCAAGACACCTCCTCTCAACCCCATTTCAGAAACCTAGACTACAGAGGATCATCAGGAAACACTGGGTCTTTTGCTCAATCATCCATAGATATGTTTTTGTACCATGGGAGCAGTTTCACTGGGCTGTGTATTGCACTTTTGAGAACTCCATTAACTGACACAGCTCTCATAGAAGATTTAAATAAAACATGTTTAAATAAATGACAAAATGATTCAAATGAGCATTTAATAACCAAAATTAACTTAGGTATTACTGTTTAATATATCCAATTATATCTGCCAGTTATTCCCAATCATTTCTCAAAAAAGTGAAAGAAAAATGTTTAAGTCTCAAGTTTATTCTTTAAAGGAAAGAAACAATGGGATATTTCATTGTTATCTCATGTGAATAAGAAAAGAATATGACCATATGACTATATGCAATATTTTACCCACATAAGTTGCTTTATATACATTTAATGCTCCTGGGGAAGTTCACGTGGTCCCCATATACCTACTATGGGTGTATCTTCTTGGCCAATCTCTCCTCACTACTACCACCCCCATTCCACAGAAACTCCATCTGGCATGAACATTGATTTTCAAACCCTTTAGAACCTCTCTATTTTAAACTTTTTACTATTGGTCACTGCTAATTTCTTAAAATAGTTAAGCCTTAGATTCCAAGATGCTGAGTTAACATGAGTCACTTTCCTCACTTTATTCTCTTCTTTGTTCTCTCCTGTGGAAAATCCCTATCAGCCTATCTCCCACTCACCACCCAGGGACCCAGGGCTCACTCTGTTCAGGGGCTTTGTTTGGGTATTTATGCCATCTGTACCCAAGGGTTGACTACCATTGGCATTGAAATACCACATTTTGTCTCCACAGCCCTAAACATTTTCTCCCTGGCCTTATTTAACTTACACTCTGTTATCTCAAATAAAATATGACCACTATCTCAATATTTTTTGGAAGACCTACCATGAAGAGTTTCTAGCAGCTTTCACATTTAAAGTGTTTATAGTTATCAAGAGGGCCACATGTGTACTTATGAAATTACTTCCAAACCATAATAAAACATGAATTTTTAATTTTTTCTATAAAAATCATTTTATACTGCTATTATACAGATCTCTTTTCTACTTTGCCAACTAGTTTCATTCTTACTACTTTGTCAAAATCAAAATCAACCCACAATTCACAAAATATTTTTGCTTTTTAAGGGATTTTAATTCCTAAACTCCCTAAATACTTATTTCATGTTTTTTACTGTGCCAGTATTTTACCCACCTCCAAAATTATGCCAATGTCAAATAAATGTATGAGGTTATAAGTCAAGAGAGTGCTTATGAAGGCAGAGGGTCTGGGGGCAGTGGCTAGAAAGGGGCCCACAGGTGGAGGTCAGAGGTGCTGATTATGTTCAGTTTCTTATTTGGGTGTTGATTGGATGTCAAGATGGTTACCATAATTTATTAACTTTTGTTACTTAAAACACTTAAAATGTTTTAAAGAAAATCAACCTACTAAAATCATCCCAAAATCTATGTTTATTCTGTTTCCCCTCTCAGCCTACATTTCCATGCTACTCACAAATTTAACAAATTTGAAATAATGCTGGGTTTATTTTAAAAGATCTAAGAGGATGATTATTTTTATCATTGATTTATTCTATTTCTACCATCACTTTTATGTTTCTAGATGGCTAAACAATATTAATATTATTTGAGCAAAGTAAGTTGTCTTCGAGTTCTTCCCATTGATCAACTTCCCAACATTCTGCTATGTCATGTGATCTAATTAGAGGATTCTACAAAAGCATCTGATGAGGTTGCATTTGAATCTGTGTTTTGGATGAGAGAAAGCAGGCATCTCGAGTATTGTGCTGAAGCACTGTAGTTGTGACAGGACATAGCTAAACAGTACCATTCTCAGACAGCAGCCATTTTCAGATAAGCAGTTATCTCAAGGTCTTACGCTAACCCCCACTTTCTGCTTCTGTATGTCCACTTTCAGCAGCTGCACTCCTCCCCCCTCCTCCTTCTGCCTTTGTAACAAGAATATAAGCCAGCCCCAGCCTGAGCTCAGAGCCCAGAATTTTGAGACGATCTCCTCTGGGTCGGCATGCACGAATAAAACCCCACTTCAAAAACTCTGATGTTGTCTGAGTCGCTTTTCTGTAACATTTTGGTTTCCTGACCGGGAAACAACTCATGGGAGCAGGCTGTTGCCTCCAGTGAAGGTGACCTTGGGGCGGCTGGTGGGGCCTGGTGGTGATAAGGAGGCATGCACCCCGGTGATTTCGGGTTCTGAACATCCCAGGCTCCGTGGGCTTGGCCCCTGGACCCGCTCTTTGACCCGGACTGGCGGGGTGCGAAGTGGTGAAATCTGGGAAGGCACCTATCAGGTAAGTGCCCTAGGGACCTGTGCCCGAGACCAGGCCCACCCTTGTGGTGGAAGGAGGGACTGATCACCCCTCAGGCCAGAAAGCCCAGGTAGGGTTCCCACTGTTTGAGCGGGTGGGAATGTGATAAGCTCTGTGTGCTTGTGTGAATGATTGTTTGTTGCTCCACAGGCAGAAGCCTATGGAGCATGAGTGAGCCCTAACCTGCAATTCCTCGGTCTATCATAAAGCATAACGGCTGGGAGTTTAACCCAAATTCTACACAGACAGCCTGAGCTAAGACAGACCCAAGTCCCTCGCAAGAGAAGAAACCAGGCGGGCGACCCAAGAGTCCCTTCCCTTGTCTGTCAGTGCCGATTGGGAGAATCCATCACTGGGGAGGCATGTCTCTGCCATGAGATCGGATCTGAAAGAGCAAGTCTCTGCCATTGGTGTTGTTTCTGATCAGAAACCCTCTGTACTTGAAGACCTGTTTAAGGTCACCTGTAAGACCTAAGAAAGGTCACCTGTAACCAGTTGGGGAGAATGCCTTTGCTACTCGGGACCCAGGAAGGGTCATTTGGGGCTGATGAGTGCTTCAGCCAGAGGCAAAGCAGCATGTCTCTGCCAAGAGACCGGGCCTGAAGGAGCATGTCTCTGTGAGGCACCGATGGACGCCTTGGTGCAAGAGAATGCCCCTGCCTGTGTATTGTTCTGGAACTCTGTGTTTTGGATTTTGCTCTGTATCTGCTCTGAAAAGGAAATTGAGGATTCCAGGGAAGGTTGAAACTTCACACTCTGTAAGGAAGTAAATGAGAAAGTATAAGATATGTAAATGAAGAAGGTCTGTGGGAAACTGTAAAAATAAATGGAAAAGTAAAAGTTTTAGGAAGAAATAATATGGTGTTAGTAATGGAATGTATAAGGCATGGAAATGCTCAGTATTAGACATCAGAATGGTGCAGCTAACTGTCTTGAAAGTTTGTTTTCATTTGAAAGTTGAAACTGGGTTTGTAATATCATCAAAGATGTACAATTTACAGGTACAGAGGACCTGTAAAATTGCCATTGCTGAATGTTATTGCAGGAAGGACCTTGCAACTGAACGTCTTCCCAAAAAGACAGTCTCACAGGCACAGAGACTGGTTTGGGGATTATTGTGTGAATTAAACCTGTGTGTTCTTCTGTTTTCATAAGACGTATGCCTATGATTTCATTACTTGAGTGATTGGTTGCAATATAGGCTCCACTTAAGGAGCCCATTTTTCATCATCGCCCCCTGAAACTCAACAGTTTGGCTGAACTAAGTGGTTGGATTGATAAGCAGTTTGGGTGATCTGTGGGCTTCACTTTAGAACTGATTTTCCCTTTTCTGCCTTGATGGCTTGGACAGAAAGGGTTCAGATATCTGAAAGGAGGGAAATCCTAATATATTCCCCTCAGCCTAAGTGAAATATAATGGGCCACAAGAGTTTTGGATAAGTGTAGCATGCCTTGTACACTTTCCTCCATATAAGCCATTCTTTACTTAAGTTCCTACCTTTGTCATTTAGTGGTTATGATTTAATTGTGCCCTCCAACTCTTTCCAAATCTGTATTTCCAGAATATGACCAGGATGCCAATGGTCCAGTAATGCCAGCTTTTGGACACCAAGCCTGTGACTTCCTGGTGACAGCCAACTGACCAGGATTCTGTAAGGTTCTTCCCCTTACAGGAAGGACTCCCTCCGTGCTGCACCCCTCCCCCTTCAGGGCACCCCTGACCCACGGGTAGGTAGGACAACGTCCATGTCCAGCCGGAAGTAGTTACAAGAAGATGAGACCTTCATCCATTGTCCTTTAAAAAATGTAAAGTGGGTGTATATCTGAAATAAGAGAGTGTTACAGGGTGAAGCCAAGAGGGGGGACTCCAAATGGGAATTTAAAATGGGGTCCAGAACTCAAGGCATCCAGGAGATTTTAAGATGTCTTCACCCTTTTCCCCACAGGTGTGAGCTGGGGGAAGGGACACATGGAGCAAGAATATGCAGGGCTGTTTTGTACAGCAACAGCTATACAGCTAATCCATGGCATAGTCATTTGACATACCTATAGCCTTCAGCTGGTCACTTAGATATGCTGAATAGCTGTGGTCATGCTCTGGGCCAGGGGGATGGAAAGAGACTTCCCCTCCCACCCAAGATGTGATTGGGGGGCAGGCCCCCTGAGTTATAGCACCTGCATGGGAGCTCAGAGAAGATTGGCTCCATGACATGGGGCCACACCTGCCCAGACCCATGATGGCAGCCACATGGGAGCAGGTACGGGCCCCATCCAGGATCTGCAGCCGTCAACGAAGCAGCCGTCACCCTCCACCCAGTTGTCCCGAACCCGTACACCCTCCTGAGCCAGCTTCCCCCAACAGCAATGAGGTTTACCTGCCTTGATCTGAAGGATGCCTTTTTCTGCATTCCTGTGGCACCTTCCAGCCAACCCATTTTTGCCTCGAATGGGAAGATCCATACACTGCGGTCAAGACTCAGTTGACCTGAACTAGACTTCCCCAGAGGTTTAAGAACTCCCCAACCTTATTTGGGAAAGCCCTAGCAAGAGACCTGAAGCTCCTCACCGAGGGGGAGCCAGACCTGACAATTCTGCAGTACGAGGACGACCACCTCCTGGTGGCCCCATCCCAGGAACGGTGCTGGGAATGAACACACATGCTGATGAAGTGCCTGGCTGAATTAAGGAAAAACACCAGAAGCACATCCTGAACACACTCCTACTCTTCACGTCGAGTTGCAGAGGGCACGCACCATGTATCTGAAGTGCCCCCACAGCCGTCCGTGCAGCCTTCTGTCATGGCCCTTCATGGTGCTCCGTCAGGTTCACCTGCCCCAGCAGCCTACGAGCTCCTTCAGGGTTCCAGTGTGTCACCCAGCTCAGCGCTCAGCAACCAGGCCTGTCGGAAGTACTCACGGTGTGATCAGGGGCACAGATGGAAGACGGCAGAGTTTCTAACACCCTCCAGAACCTCATCTGATTTCTGAGAAAAATGTTCATTCTCCTGAGAAAAAAGCCAGCCTGCACCCTGCTGCTGTGGAACTTGGCCCCTCTACCAGGCTTTGAAGGGTCTGGACACTCAGCCCCTGGAATAGGGAGAAAATGAAGAGAAAGCCTTCCAAGGTATCAAGGGGCGCCTCAGTGATGTTCCTGCTCTTGGACTGCCAGATCCAGGGCAGCCTTTTGATCTGTATACCCATGAGAGAGACAAGGTAGCCCGTGGGTCCTGACCCAGCCTGTTGGACCATGGAAACACCCGGTGCCTTACCTATTTAAGCAGTTGGACCATGTCACCACTGTCTGGCCACCTTGTCTGAGGGCAGTTGCTGCTGCCGTGACCCTCATGCAAGAGGCAGACAAGTTAACTCTAGGTCAAGAAATCAGTCTTCATGAACCACACACGGGGAACAGCCTCCTTGTCAGGCAGGGGCATAAGTAGCTGTTGAACCCTAGATTGACTCAGTACCAGGGCATCCTCCAAGGAAACCCAAGGATGCATGTTAAGACCATGAAACGAGTCAATTCAGCCACCTACTTACCGGCAGAACTTGGAGAGCCAGACCATGACTGTCTCAAAGTAACCGAAGAGGTCCATGCCAGCCGGCCGGACCTCCAGGACCAGACCCTGGCCCAACCTGATGTCACCTACTACATGGATGGGAGCAGCTATATGGTTAAGGGCTGGAGAGTCACCAGGTACACAGTAGTGGACGACTGCAGAATAGTGAAGACTGCCAGATGGGAGAATATATACACTGCAAGGGCAAGCTAGCAATCTAGTAAGGCAGTGCCATGCCCTCACACACATGGGCAAGACTTCCCTAGAAAATCTGCTGAAGAGGTATTTCTCTTTCCCCAACCTGGCAGCACTTTGTGCTTCTGCCTCAGCACAATGCATAACATGTGTTCGGAACAACATCGCCGGGCACCCGGGATGAGGCCAGGGTTACAGCACACAGGCAGACAACCCTTTGAAGACCTGCAAATAGACTTTACTGAAGTCAGGCCTAGCTGAGGGTTTAAATACCTCCTGGTGATCATGTGTACCTTCTCTGGATGGATTGAGGCTTTCCCCACCAAGACAGAGAAAAGCCAGAAAGTCACCCAAGCCCTCCTGAGAGAGATCATCCCGAGGCACGGATTGCCTCTGACCATTGGAAGTGATAACAGGCTGGCCTTTGTCTCATAAATCGTCCAAAAAACAGCCAAGCTTCTGAACATCGCGTGGAAACTACACACCGCCTATTGACCCCAGAGTTCTGGGAAGGTAGAGCAGATGAACCGGACTCTTGAAGAAACTTTAGCTAAATTTTACTAGGAAAATGGACTGCCCTGGACGGACTTGCTGCTGCTAGCATTGCTTAGGGGTAGAAACGCCCCTAACCCCTCAGGATATACTCCATACGAGTTAGTTTTGGGGAGACCTCCCCCAATTCTCAGTATACAAAAGGGGGGACTCCAGTTGCAAAGTGAATTAGAACAGACAGAATATCTCCAGAAGCTAGGGGAAATATTAGGAAAGATAAATGGGGCCAGTTTGGGCCAGGGACCCCACCCCAAGGGGGGCCAGCACACTCCTTTAGACCAGGAAGTTGTGTATGGGTAAAAGATTGGAAAAAGAACCACTCCAACCTGTGTGGACCAGGCCACACTTGGTATTACTAACCACCCCGACTGCCCTTAAAGCTGCAGGAATCACCCCTTGGATCCACTACAGCTGGGATAAAACAGCAGCAGATCCTGAGAACCTGAGGACTAGGCCTACACCTAGGCTACCCACACTGAGGCTCTGGAGGACGCCAGCCAGTAAAGAAGACACCAAGGAATGGACCATTGTTCTGCAGGGTACCTGACTTTGATTGGCACCTTCGCAGGAGCATTGGGAATTGGACTAGTGACTGTGACCCCTGCAGAATGGAATCCTGTGTAGCAGATTGCCCTAGGAATAGTTTATCTGTTTGGTTTCTGCATTTGGGTTTATTGTATGCTTCACTTGACAAATGCAGCCCCTCTCTCAGCCCCAACCTGCAAATGTAATACCCCGGGACATAGGATTATGCTCAGCGGTAGAGTGGTCTCTTACTATCTCCCAGGGTCAGCTTTCAGCTCCTCCATTGACATGCCATTGGGTTGTGTTCAGCCACAGCAATCCCTCTGTACTTGGGGAGGGAAGGTATACCAGACTGGAGTGATATCCAGGACCATAGGATACCAGACCCGGAGGTGTCAGGCATATGAGACCCTGCATCCTCCGGACCTTGGTCCAACACCTGGAGGCCACAGTGACTCATAGGGCAGCTGTGAAAGTGTTAGCTCTCCAGTGGTACCAACACCAGTATCAGCAGTTGCAACCCTCCCCAGCACCTCAGCCATATAGCCAGGTATATAGTGATGTTAAAGGGGTAAAAGCACCTTATAGCATCAAAAGGGGGAACTGTGACAAGACATAGCTGAACAGCACCATTCTCAGACAGCAGCGATTCCCAAATAAGCAATTATCTCAAGGTCGTACGCTAACCCCCACTTTCTGCTTCTGTATGTCCACTTTCAGCAGCTGCACTCCTCCCCCCTCCTCCTTCTGCCTTTGTAACAAGAATATAAGCCAGCCTCAGCCTGAGCTCAGAGCCCAGAATTTGGAAGACGATCTCCTCTGGGTTGGCATGCGCGAATAAAACTCCACTTCGAAAACTCCGATGCTGCCTGAGTCACTTTTCTGTAACATAGTGACTCCTGTAATTAATACAATTTACAAAACTCACATTGGTAGTGGCATCCCTGTTGAATGTGATTAATAGACTTCACCCACTAGTGCCTATTCATCCTGGTGCTTTTTCATACCGGAAAGAAATTGAAGGGTCACTAAAGATGGGATTTTGTTATGAGGTCTTTTACAAACCCAACTGCATTTGCTGTACCTCTTATGCATGTACACATATCCTGTGTACACACACCATATGCAAATACACCCCCATGTGCACACCACACATACATACATATTGTGCCTTTTCTGGAAAGAGCTACAATATTTCAAGTAGCTGGGGAAACTCATGTGAAAGGTAAAGAACAGTGGATTAAAGAATTATAGTGATAAACTATTCAGTTCTAAATAACTAGTTTTTTGTACAGCATGTTCTTCAGTGGTATTCAGATTAAGAGGAAAAATCCAGGCCAAGACTGTCATTTTCCACAAAATCAGCTAAAGTAGAATACATGAGCAACAGAAAAGGATTCCATCATATATTTCTCCCTTCAATACCGAGAAACTCAATTTGGCAACATTAGCATTCACTGAGTGCTTGGGTGGGCCAGGCCCTGTGCAAGACTCATCCAAATAAACCCAACAAGATCAAAACACAAGATGTTTTTAAGGATGTGATTTAAGTCAAGGATATGAGGAAAGTAGATGATCCTAGATTATCTAGGTGGACCACAAATGCAATCACATATATCTTGAGAAGATAGGCATATAGATATGAAGACAGACAGAGAAGGCAAAATGTAGATGGAAGAAAGAGATGTGGCCACAAGCCAGAGAATCCTGACAGGCCCCAAAAGCTGGGAGAGACAAGGAAGGCATTCTCCTCAGAGCCCAGAAAGGGAGTAAGGCCCTGCTGACACCTTCATTTTGGCTTAGAGAAACCATCTTCAGACTCAGGCTTGCAGAACTGTCAGAGAATAAATTTCTGTCAGAGAATAAATTTTTTAGCTACTCAGCTGAAGTAATTTGTTACAGTAATAACAGGGAACTAATACAGTAGATTAGGTACAACTTGAAGAATAAATATGTATCTACTTTGCTGAAACCTACTGATTCAAAAAAAAATTGAAGCAGTCAATACAATTTTCTAAGTATTAGCCACACAATAGTATACTAACTCTAAAACCATGGACCAGAGTGCCTTCTGTGGATATCCAGTGGCCCTCCAGAGAAATGCTTCAGAGCCTGGAGGCTCCCCCATCAGCAAGCAGTGATTCAGAAAAACTTATTTAAACTTTCCAAGTTTCAACCTCTTCATCTTTATAATAAAGGCAATAACAATTTCTATTATGATGATTAAACAAATTAATGAATATAAAGCACTTAGAACTGTAGTAAATGTTCCCCGTTGGTTAGGTGTTTTTATTCTTCTTCTTATTAGTGTTGTTATTATTATTCTTCACTCCTAGTACCTTTTTCAGTAAATATCTTCAAAGAACCAGCTACTACTTCCAGGGAGCTATTGACAAATTTGCATTGATAAATAATTAATAATTAACAAAATCATATTTCAGATACCTTTAAAAAGGCAGTTAGTATTCCAGTATGGATCTTCCCTGAGAGCAGATGGATGACAGATGTTAGATGAGCCCCAAGGATACGACAAACTGCATGATTTGTTACGTTCGATTTCAGTTCAGTCACCGTGACTTTTCTTCCCCAGCGATGGTGAAAAAATGAAAATTGACCTTCTGTCCTTAAGTTAGACCCTTCACAAAACTGTTGTTTGGTTCTTTTGCTGATAAATGGGAAGATGTGTGTGAGTGATTAGAAAAGTATATGATCACATGTTTAGAGGGAAAAGAGAGACAACAGGTTGATTGGAAAATAGTCCAATTCTGAGTTTTGTTGTGCGTCTATGGGGAAAAAAAGCAAAATTAAAAGTAGAATACACTGAAGAAAAACGTGTTTTCTTTTTGATTTTTTAGTTGGGGGCTTAGAGGCCTGTTATCTGGCATGGCCCTTTTCCCCAAGCCCACTGTTTCTCTGCTTATTGGATTGACAAAGCTCCTGACCAGAACTGGGACTCTTTCCAGGGAAGATCAGCCAGCTCCCCCAGTTTGTGTCACCCATGTAATGGGACAGATTTAAAATGCCTTGTATTTGTTTCGTAGGGCTGCTCTAACAAAGTATTGCAACCTGGGTGGCTTAAAATAACAATTTTTTCTCTCACAGTTTTGAAGGCCAGAAATCCAAAAGCCAGGTGTCAGTAGAGCCATGCCCCCTCTAAAATTCACAGGGAAGACTCCTTCCTCACCTCTTCCAGATCCCCGTGTTTGCCGGCAGTCCTGGCACCACCTGGCTAGTAGGTTATCACTCTGGTCTCTGCCTCTGTCTTCACGTGGCCATCTTCCCCCTGTGTTTCTATCTTCTCTTGTTATAAGGACACTAGTCACACTGGATTAGGACACACCCTAATTACTTCATCTTATCTTCATTACATCAGAAAAGGCTATTTTAAAATAAAGTCACACTCACAGATAACAGGTGTTAGGATTTAAACATATCTTTTGAGCAGACTCAATCCAACCTATAGCCTGCCAAATATGCCCCAGATTTCTAGCCCCATTTCCCAACTAGCTCCCCCAAGAACTGTGTTGAAAGAAAACTGGAGGAAATTTTTCTCTAACCTGTGAGATTTCATTCCTCAAAGAGTCTTTCTCTTGGACTCCAATCAGAGCAATATGTCAATATCAATATTAATATTAGTCCTATAGTGATGGATTTCATCTAGTACACAGGTGGCAAACACAAGGCCCATGGGCTGAATCTGGCCCTCCACCTTGTTTTATCTGGCCCAGTACCTTGTTTCTACCCAGCGGCAGCACCAAACTCTTGCTTAACTGTTAAAGAGAAGCTACATTTATATAGTCCTAAAATTACATTCGGCCCTTTGAAGGCAAGGGTGATGTGCCCCCTGGTGAAAATGAGTTTGACACCCCTGAACTAGTTGCTCAGGGCTCCTTATGCCCCACCTAGGCTGTTTTCCATGGTGAAGAAAACCCTCTCACTTGGCTGAAGCCTCCCTCCCACCATGTGTGGACTGCAGGCTCTAGAGAATGAGTTGTGCTGGAAATGGTGTTTGTGAAAATCTGCACCACTAAGTGCTCCTCAACCATTGCCCAGAACAACTCTGCTTGTGCCCTTCAGCACAGTTCCATGGAAGTCAATCTCCTGGCCAACATGGAAGCTACACACTAAAATTCAGCTTTAAACCCAAAATCAACTAGAGCTTTTGCCGGGGTCCAGCCTCAGTGGGGTCTCAGGGTTCCCAAAGGATGCACGGCTAAGGCAAAGAGAATGAATCGAGACACCCAGTAGGGTACTGGAGGACAGCCAGGCTTTTTGGGCCCAACTGACTCTCCAAGAAAAATCAATCTTTATTTTTATAGGGGAGGTTATACAACATTCAATGCATAGTGTGATTATAAAACAGAAATGATTACCATAGAAATAATTTCTAAAAACACAGAAGGTTTTACAAATCAATCATGTTAAACAAAGAAATAATCAAAAAGTACAGGAGATCCCACAGATCAACCATATTAAACAAAGGTTATTTTGACCAAGAGGGTCATTAATCAGATAGCCATCGAAGCTATACAGGCACAAACTTTCAGGTGCCAATTAGTAACTAGGTATCTATTAAAATTCTAGGAATTGGTCTAAATTAAAAGGGTTCAAGGGGTGATTTATAGATATATAGAAATTAGCTATTGTCTGTTGAGGTTGGATTTGTCTCGGTTAGGTAACTGGTTTTTTGCCTAGGTTTTTTGATTTATACATCTTGGGGGGAAGCCATGTTTTTATTCATTTCCATGTATTGAGATTATTATTTTCAACTACAACTCCTTGCTTCTTTACACTCCTGTCCAGGGTATGGGAGGGGTAGTGGCTGTAATAAATCTTAAGCTTTTGAGTGGTGACCCCTTAAGAAATATTCCTAGCAACAGTTTCCTTCAGCATTCTGGCAGTTGATCTGCCCATCATTTAATTTTGTCCTTAACTTCCCAGGTGGGGGAAGTAGGCAGCATTAGGGTTGCTAGGGGTCTGTGTTCTGTGGTCAGCAAGTCATTTCATGCAGAATCAGGGGCATCGTGCAGATTTTTTGTTATAACACACAAGTATCTAAAAATCCCACCACCTATTGCTAGCAGGGACAGGCATACAGGAAGATATAGAGAGGAGATCTGGTCACAGTCGCCTCTGCTGTGCAGGTGCAACTCACCGGACCCAACTGTGTCAAGGGTCGGCTATTCATCGGCTCCTGACAAGCTTTAAAAAATACAGAGATCCTAGATCCATCCCAAACCCAACCTTTATGAATTGCTGGAGCACATGTATTCTTGAAAAGTTCCATCAGTGATTTCTATAAATATCCATGGTTGCATCCTCCTAAAGACCAACTACCCAAGTGGAGCTCAATAGAACCCAGGTCTCACAAGACTGCCCCATGTCACAGATTCCTCTCTGGGAGAACACAGTCCAAATGATTTTCCCATGACGTCAGCCCACCCAGTCTACAGCACTGAGTAGATACCAGAATTCCAATTAAACTATGCCCCAATGTCCTTAATGACATCAGACCCCGCAACTGACAGTGTATGTTAACCAAGGACACTTGGGCTGTACCTTCCCATGTGCACACTGGTGCAGAGCACCCACACACAGGCCAGTTTGATGCCTGGACAGGTTCACCTGATAGGATCATGTAGCAAAGAATGAAGAATGTATTGAATGGAAGCATGACAACCAGCCCATTTCTGGAATGTTCTGGGCCTGAAGTAGTGAGATACTGAAAAGGAAACAAAAGCAGTACACTACATTGAGCAAGTGTTAGGCTAGAGAGACATTGTTGGGGAATTACTGGCAGGATGTAAAGACTGGTCACTGTAAGAAGCAAGACAACAGAGAAAGAGAGAGAGAGACCAACTGAAATATGGAAGTCCAAAAGTAAAGCTGATAGTGGGAAAGAGGATTAGTTTAAATTTACACATGTTAATTTAATGGTGGAACTTTGAAATGTGGAGAGTGAAAAAATATGATTAAGGGACTCAGAAACTGGACCTGTGTTTTTAATAATATTTTGAAAATAATCCATGAGAAGTATTAAATACAGCTAAAACTTCTAAGAGAAAAACCATATGGAAACCAGGTCAAGTCCAAATATCTACTTAGAGGTCATAAAGTCCAGCATTTGGATGAGAAGTAAAATCATGAGATAGGTGAGAAAGGCTGGTAAATGGAGTTCCAAAGGCTTTCATGGCTTCAGTACAGGAAGAAGAGATGGAGTACCATGAGTGGTCAGTGATTTTGACAGATGTACTGATTAGCCTGCCACACCACAAGTACATGAAGCTGGTTTTGTTCTGAAAGGCACAATGAGAACAGACTTGTAGATAAAGAGCAGGCAGACAGCTCTGGGGGGAAGAGAAGGGCAGTAGAGGGATCAAGCTAAACAGAAAAAGGACTCATGGACATGGACCACAATGTGGTGATTGTTGGGGGAGGGAGTATAAGGGGGATAAATGGTAGTGGGAAAAATACAATGAAAAATAAACTATTAAAAAAGAATTAATTTATCCCTAACATTGATACCACAATTTAAATACATCTTACACTGCACTCTCAGTATCTCCTGCCATGGGTAAACAGATTTTTGATTTTGTTTGTTTGTTTGTTTGTTTGTTTTTAGGCCAAACTCTGCATCAAAACATTCCAGGTAAATGGGTATTAAATCA
Organism: Phyllostomus hastatus; assembly: GCF_019186645.2. NCBI lineage: Eukaryota > Metazoa > Chordata > Mammalia > Chiroptera > Phyllostomidae > Phyllostomus > Phyllostomus hastatus. Next base: position 3,303,751 of record NW_025334017.1, on the reverse strand, counting down.
AAATGAAGTGGGGTGAAATATAGAAAAAGGGTCTACAATGTTGTACAGCTGGCAGACAGAGCTTATTCAGGGACCCCAGGGTACTATCCTCACTTTGTTAATAAAGATGAGGATGAGGTTTGAAGAGTCTAATATGAGTCAGGAAATGAGAGCATTCAACCTGTATAACTGATCCCTCAAACTAGCATGTAGATTATTTGTGTTCATTCTTCAAAAGTGAGGAATTAAATTTTTACTGTAAATTAATAATGATAATCATAAACTCACTAAGTCCACCCACTGTTATAAGCATTTTTCATGCATTCATATCTACTTATAATATTATTATGTAGGAATTGCTATAATCTCTGTTTTACAAAGGAGAAAAATAAGCCCAGAGAGGTTTAGTGATCTGTGTGATGTTTCACAGTAAACAGTAGATCCAAAACTCACACAGGCCACCTGGTTCCATGGCCTCTGCCGCTGACCAGGAGATCAGTGTTCAGAAGGCCAAACCACCGGGTCTAGAGAGGCTCCCTTTATGGTCATGGCAGGTGTGGACCTTGCCAGGTGCTCTAGGGCACTCAGTGCTGCCCCTGCTTCAGCTAGCTCTACATGGCTACCTTCTTCCAAGTAAATGGTAAACACTTGTCTAATTTAATTATGAACTTAATTTAACCTTGCAGTGGAGGGGTGGTGTTTCTGAGCACTGCGCTTCCCAAACCAGCCCTTTTCCCTGTGAGGTTGCCAGTGGACGGCAGTGGCATTGTCCTGAGAACCCAGGCACACACACACACACCTTCTACTTTTTCTCTTTCTTTTTTACTCTTGCTCCACACACTTGACTTCGGAGGTTCAACATCTACTTCCCTTTCTTTCTTCCTAGGTGATTCCACCTTAGTGGAGCCATAATCTGTCCTGCCATAATCTGCTTCCAGACTAATCTTCCTAAATAATATACCTTGTCACATTCTCCTCCTCAAAAATCTGCAGGACAGCTCCACTGGAAAACATCCAGTTCTGCAGGGTGGTCTCAAGGTGTGTGTGATGCCACCTTCCCTTGAACTCTCATAGTCCTTACATTACATCTCTTCCATGTTGGTCACTTTTTCTTGTTTTGTGGGTACTGATAGGTAATTGTGCCTCCCCAGGTGGATTAGAAATAATCTGAAATTTATCTTTTTATCCAGGAAATTTAGAAGTTTCCTGTGTTTCAGGTACCTTGTTATTTCATACATAGTTTACACTGGTATTGTTCATTCTATTCTCAGATTTTGACAGGTATATAATGAAATGTATCCACCATTACTGTATCGTACAGAGTAGTACCACTGCTCTCAATATCCTCTGTGCTCCACCTATTCATCCTCCACACCCCACCACCCAACTGCTGAAACCACTGATCTTTTTACTGTCTTCATAGTTCTGCCTTTTCCATAATGTCATTCAGTGGAGTCATATACTGTGTAGTCTTTTCAGATTGGCTTCTTTTGCTTAGTAACATGCAGTTAAGTCTCCTCCATGTGTGCAGTTGCAGATGTAGTACTAAAAAAAAATTTCACATCATTCTTGTGAGAGGTGAAGTGAAGTTACACCTAAGGACAATCACAAGTACAATAGAACAAAACTTCCTTCACTCCTGACTATAATATTATTAACATTAAAGAAAATGTAACAGTAAAATTGTAACAGTGGGAAATTGTCACCCATCCCACCACTCTTTTGACATTGTTTCTGTAAGTGCTGAGTCTAATATGTGGCTTTAGATAAATAGCATGTTTGTATAAGAATTGTCATAACTGATTTCAAAAGCTACAGATTCCAACTTTCAAGCATCCCAGCTCTGGGAAATTTGCTGACCTTCAACTGTGGATCCAGGGTGACATGAAGCTGGGATGACATGAAGCCAAGATGATGCACACTGGACCATTGTTTGGCTTATTGGAATGGATTGTGCTCATCTGAACATGGAGAATTTTGCAATCCCTTCCCTTGATCTCTTTGCTCCATTTCTCTCTCCCTCCTTATAAAAACTTCTATCTCCAATGAGAGGTAGAGATAGGCTTTGAGACATAAGTCCCCCATCTCCCCAGAACATAGGCTTTGAGATGTGACTCCCCCATCTTCCAGGTGGCCAGCTCTTGAAAATAAACCACGTTCCTTTACATCAGCCCCTGTATCAGCTTTCACAGTGACAGGCAGCTGGACCTGCTTTGGTTACAAAAAAGAATCATCCTAGTGTGGTCCATAATGAAAATCAAAATTTTCTGAAGAAAGCTTTGTAGTAATGTCAATTAATACCACTTAGTCTAAGAATATTACTTATCACATTATTTTTAAAAGTGGTTACTTGCCTTGGCCAGGTAGCTCAGTTGATTAGGGCATCACCCTGATACACCAAGGTTACCAGATGGATCCTGGTCGGGGCACATACAAGAAGCAACCATTGAATGTATAAATAAGTGAAAAAGTACCTCTCTCTCTCCCAAAGCGAATACATAAAAAAATTAAAGTGGTTACTAGCATTTGGCATTTTTAAATGTCATGTGAGAAACACCAAGATTAAGTTAGTGATACTCTTCTTGAGAAAATATTACACAATTTAAGTAGTTTATAATTAATAGTAAGCATTCTAAAAATCACCTTTTTCCATACTAAATTGGTGCTTCATTTCACAAATTGTACGATGTGTTTAAATCAACATAAAAAAATGTTTATCAATGCCACACTCTTTCTGTTATGTTTGAGTGACATTAAAAGGTCTTATGTGATAGGTGGGGTTAATGTGGTGAGGACCAAATGAAATACAGACTAAAACCTATAATGCATAACACATAAAACACTCACTTTTTTTTATAGCTGTGATGGTTAATTTTATTTGGCAATTTGGCAAGAATATGGTGCACAGCTGTTTGGTCAAACACTAGTCTAGATGTTGCTGTAAATGTATTTTTAGATGTGACTAGTACTTAAATCAGTAGACTGAATAAAGCAGGTACTCTTGACAATGTGTGCCTCATTCAATCAGGTGAAGACGTTAAGAGCAAAGAATGAGATTCCCTGTGGAAAAAGGAATTCCCCTCAAGACTGCAACACAGAAACCTTACCTTAGTGTTCAGCCTTCAGATCCTAGAATACAACATCAACTCTTACCTGAACTTCCAGGCAGCCAGTGTATTTTGTATTTAACAACCTCCACAATTAAATGAGCCAATCCCTTAAAGTGTGTCCCCACATCTTGACCCCTACCCTGCTTCTCTCTGGAGAATCCTAGCTATACAATACTACTCACTCTTCTTTTTTTTTCCTGAAGGTTGAGACAAAGTATTTTCATTTTACATGTCAAGAAATAGATCTTTCAAAAATAATCCAAATACAGATTAATACAAATTATGGAAAATATACTCCCTAATTTGAATTTGTGTCGATCAGGAATGGGAACAAAAACAAATTCAAGGTACTTTGTTATTTTTTCCAACTCTACTAAAATATACTTGACATACAGCACCATGTTAGTTTTAGGGGTACAATATGATTTTATAAATATATACATTAATAAATAATTACCATAACAAGTTAACATCCATCATTCAAGGATACCTTATATATATTTACCAGCAATTCCACTGGTGGAATTATACCTTAAGAACACTGAGACACCAATTCAAAAGAACCTATGCACCCTAATATTCATAGCAGCACAATTTACAATAGCCAAGTGCTGGAAGCAACCTAAATGCCCATCAGTAAATGAGTGGATCAAAAATCTATGGTACATTTACACAATAGAATTCTACACAATGGAAAGAAAGAAGGAGCTCCTACCCTTCATAACAGCATGTATGGAATTGGAGAGCATTATGCTAAGTGAAATAAGCCAGGTAGTGAAAGACAAATACCATATGATCTGACCTATAAATGAAACCTAATCAATAAAATAAACAAGGCAGAAAAATAGAACCAGAGGCATGAAATAAAGAACAAACTGACAGTAACCAGAGGGGAAGGGGGAAGGAATAATGGGGGAAAGAAGGGGAAGGGTAACATGTCAAGTAACATGTATAAGGGACACATGGACAAAGCCAAAGGTGGGTAGAAATGAGGGTGGAAGGTGTGGGTCAGTGGAGCAGGGGAAAGTGGTGGGGAGAAAATAGAGACAACTGTACTTGAACAACAATAAAAAATAAAATAAGTGAAAACTAGATGGAAATTAAGGAAAATAAGATATATCTTCCAATTAAGATATATCTTGACTAGTAGTTTGTAGAAGAGAACTTTGTCAAAGAACAACAGGATATCATTCACTCTCACTCTATCCAGTAAATTAATTGAGCTTACACTGTAGGAATATAATCCCAAAATTTTGTAGAGCTCATAGAATACAGTCTTATATCTCATCTTTCAACATCTATGAATCTAAAATGCCTACCTCCCCAAGCACAGGTTATTTCTGCCCAGTTAATGTGATCTCCAGGTCATGTTCTTCAAGGTCATCTGGTGGCCACAGTCATGATCACAGTAGCAGTTCCGAACCTAATTATCTCAACAAAAAAATTAAGGATATACATGCCAACAAGGCAACCAATACTTTACTAGGTATTCTGCTTCTTTGAGATGATATCTGAGAGGAGTTTCCTAGTACTGGTTCTTTTTTTCCTATCAGTTATGTATCTAGTATTAAGAAAGCACAGATAACCTGCTTGTGAGATGAGAGGATCACAGTGGTCTTACTAACCTCTTCTCCATAATGTTGTCTCTTCTGTAAGGCTTACTCAAATGCTGAACAATATGATTCTATCTTGAGGGACTTCCGGCCAAGATGGAGGAGTAGGTAGACACACTGTGCCTCCTCCCACAACCAAAATAAGGACAAAAATAATTTAGAAACAAAATAACAACCAGAACTGAGAGAAAATTGAACTGTATGGAAGTCCAACAACCAAGGAGTTAAAATAGACACATTCATCTAGACACATAGGAGGGGTGGAGTCAGCCTGGCAGAGAGGGATTGTGACAAAAAAAGCAGTGGCACTGGGCACACAGGGCAGCTGCTGACAAACCCTGGGCACGCAAGATGGGAGCAGGCAGACCCTGGGTGCTGGGTGGCAATGGCAGACCCAGCGAGGCAGCAACTGTGAAGCAGGACATAGCGTGTAAGGTGGCTGGCTAACCAGTCAATCCCACATTTGTGCGCGCAGATAAACTAGGCAAACTGGGGAGCGAGACAGACCATGACCCAGGCTCCCAGCAGGGAGAAATAAAGCCTCAAAACACCTGTCAAGGTTGAGGTGCCGGAAAAGATTATCAGCCTCACAGGAGAGTTCACTGGAGAGACCCACAGGGTCCTAGAATGTGCGCAAGCCTGCCCACACGGGAATCAGCACCAGAAAGGCCCAGTTTGCTTGAGAGAAGCTGCAGAATAAACTGAACTCTGACAGAGGGCAGAGCAAGTGCCATTGTTCCCTCTCAGACCCCGTCCCCACATACAGTGTCACAACCCAGTGACTGGGTTGCCCCTCCCTGGTGAACACCTAAGGCTCCACCCCCTCATATGTGACAGGTGTGACAAGACAAAAAAAATTGCTCAAACAGAAGAACAGATCAAAGCTCCACAGCAAATACAACTAAGTGACTAAGAGATAGCCAACCTATCAGCTGTACAGTTCAAAGCTCTGGTTATCAGGATGCTCACAGAATTGGTTGAATTTGGTCACAAATTAGATGAAAAAATGAAGGCTATACTAAGTGAAATGAAGGAAAATGCACAGGGAACCAATAGTGATGGGAAGGAAACTGGGACTCAAATCAATGGAGTGGACCAGAAGGAAGAAAGAAACAATCAAACAGAAAAGAATTAAGAAATACAAATTTTAAAAAATGAGGAGAGGCTTAGGAACCTCCAGGACATCCTTAAATGCTCCAACATCTGAATTATAGGGGTACTAGAAGGGGAAAAGGAAGAGCAACAAGTGGAAAACTTATTTGAACAAATAATAAAGGAGAAATTCCTCAATCTGGCAAAGGAAATAGACCTCCAGGAAGACCAGGAAGCTCAGGGTCCCAAAGAAGTTGGACCCAAGAAGGAACACACCAAAGCACATCATAATTACATTAGCCAAGATTAAAATGAAAGAGAGAATCCTAGAAGCAGCAAGAGATAAGGAGAGAGTAACCTATGAAGGATTTCCTATCAGACTATCAGCTGATTCCTCAAAAGAAATCTTGCAGGCAAGAAGTATTACAAGTCATGAAAGGCAAGGACCTACATCCAAGATTGCTCTATCCAGAAAAGCTTTCTTTAGAATGGAAGGGCAGATAAAGTGCTTCTCAGATAAGGTCAAGTAAAGGAGTTCATCATCACCAAGCCCTTATTTTATGAAGTGTTAAAGGGACTTATCTAAGAAAAAGAAGATAAAAAACATGTATAGTAAAATGACAGCAAATTCACAATTATTAGCAACCACATCTAAAACAAAAACAAAAACAAACTAAGCAAACAACTAGAACAAGAACAGAACCACAGAAATGGGATCACCTGGAGTGTTAGCAACAGGGGAGTGGGAGGAGGAGAGGAGGAAAAGGTACAGAGAATAAATAGCATAGATGGTAGGTATAAAATAGATAGGGGGAGGGCAAGAATAGTATGGGAAATGTAGAAGCTAAAGAACTTATGACACATGGACATGAACTAAAGGGGGGAATGTGGGTGGGAGAGGATGTGCAGGGTGGAGGAGAATGAAGAGGGGAAAATGGGACAACTACAATAGCATAATCAATAAAATATATTTTTAAAAATATGATTCTACCTTGAAAAGCATGGATTCCTGCTCTGACCAGAGTGGCTCAATTGGCTGAGCATTGTCCTGCAAATCTGGAGGTGTCTGGTTCAATTCCAGTCAGGGCACATTGCAGGTTTGGTATCTGGTTGGGGCATGTAAGAGAGACAAACAATTGATATTTCTCTCACATCAATGTTTTTCTCCCTTCTTTCTCCTCTCTTGCTCTCTCTTAAAAAAAATGGATTCTCATCTGTGATGTGCCTTCTGGTTTCTTATATAGGAACATACCAGGGTTATTATAGACTTTGACATTTACCAGCTGTGTGACCTTTGAAAACCTACTTCTCTCATCTTCACTTCTCTTGCTTTTAAAATGCAAATTATGATGCCTCTTATGTTCCTCCAAGAACTATTAAAGATGAAATGTGATGACAATGTATGTAAAATATGAAAGCTCTACCAGTATAATATATCACTTTTTTCCGTATTAATTATTTCCAGACTCTACTTAAGTTTTATGTTTAAGTATTAAAGACACCTAACATATCATTTTGAATTCTATATGCTTATTACCTGTAGTTTGTACATTGGTAGGTACCTGAGCTCAATGAAAATTCTGCTTAAGCTTCTTTCACGTTATTTTTTACTTTAAATTTATTAGAACTTCTTCTGCTCTGATTGTTTTGTCTGTATCATTTTTGTATTTTAATTCACAAGACATGGATTTTCTGGACATTTGTTACTCTGACCAAGATAATAGCTATCTTGATCCAAAGAAAATTTTTGATGTAAAAATTTTGTTGAGATGCCTAAGTCCAATGCATATTGTAAGTATAAGGGGTGGTCTGTGTCCTTAAGGAATATTTAGCCAAATGGAAAAACAAGAAAAGCAATCCCTGCAAAAAAATTTTAAACATTTTTTTCTAGAACTAAGGTTTCTAAAGAATACCCTCTTTCTTGCCTTTTGCAGTGTGTGATTCACCAATTCCATGGATGATGTTAGAGGGCCATCAATAGAAGGAAAACTCCCAAGTGTTACACATGTTGGCATTCTAGAACAGTCCAAGGACCTAGTACCTTAGTCTCATTTATTTTAGTACACTTTATTTTTACAGCTGTTTTAGGTTCACAATAAAATTAAATGAAATGGGAGGATCCAAGATGGTGGAGAGGTAAGTGGAAGCTACACTAACTTCATGCCAGGACCGATCTGGAATTACAATTAAATTATAGAAAAATCATACTGAATAACCAACTGAACACTAGCTGGAGAGAAGCCTATAACAACCAACAGACAGAAGAAAGCATTTCAGCACAACAATACTAGTAGGAAATGCAGAGGAGCCATGAGAGGGATGGCTGGGCTCCCATGGACAGCAGCTGAAGTTCTGGAGGAATATTTCAGTGGCCAGGGTGTTCTCCTTGAGACTGTGGGGAATAAACTCCAAGCTGGGCTCCCCAGCCCACAACAACCCAGAAAGGAACCTAGATAACACCCATTTGTGAAAAGCAGCAGGGTTCCTCTCTGCCAAAAAGAGAAGACTGGAGAAACAGAGGGCCTCTTAAAGAGCCCACACACATTATTTCGTTTGCAGCCACCTGCCGTGGACTCTGGTAGAGAGAGGGCAAAGTGTCCTTGGGATGCTTGAGGTGAGTCTGGGGTAGGCGAATCTGGGAAGAGAACTGGAGGAACAGCTGCTAGGATCCCTGTACTCAGTCATTCCCCATACTGCAGGAACTGTGTTTCTCAGACAGAGCATTCACATCCAAGTGGCATCAGCCTGAGGGGAAGCAATAGTCCTGTCCCTAGGAATTAGTCTGCAGTACCATTTGGAACTTAAGCTGGCTGCTGATGACAGCCTGATTAGTTTAATGACTAAGGAAAATAGAAAGAAGCAGACAAAACAGGAAGACAAAGAAAGAGAATCCAAAATAAAGAACAAGAGAATTCTTCAAAAGAACTACATGAAATGAAGGCAAGCAATTTAACAGATAGAGAGTTCAGAGTAATGATTATAAAGATACTTAACAGCATGAAAAAAGATATAGAAACCATAAAAAGGACCAGTCAGAAATAAAGAATGCAATATCTGAAATAAATAATACACTGGAAGGAATAAACAGTAGGTTAGATGAAGCAGAGGATGAAATCAGTGATTTGAAAGATAAGATAGCAAGAAACACTCAGGAAAAGCAGCAAAGAGAAAAAAGAATTTTTTTTTAATGAGGGGACAACAAGAAATATTTTGGACAATAATTTGCATCATGTGAATACCAAAAGGAGGAGAAAGAGGGCAAAGGATGAAGAACCTACTTGAAGAAATAATGACTAAAAACTTCCATACTCTGGTGAAGGAAAAAGATACACAAGCCCAGGGAGCTCAGAGTCCCAAACAAGCAGCACCCAAAGAGGCCTACACCAACACATCATAATTAAAATGACAAGACTTAAAGACAAGGAGAGAATCCTAAAAACCACTGAAAAGCAAGTAGTTACCTACAAGGGATCATCAATTAGACTGTCACCTGATTGGTCAACAGAAATATTTCAAGACAGAAGAAAGTGGCATGAAATACTCAAAGTGATGAAAAGTAAGGACATACAACCAAGGCTACTTTCCCCAGGAAGGCTATCATTTAAAATTGAAGGAGAGATAAGGAGCTTCCCAGACAGGAAAAGGCTAAAGGAATTTGTTAACACTAAACCAGTATTGCAACAATTATTAAAGGGCTTGCTTTAAGAAGAAGAAGAAAGAGTGAAAAAAATAGAGGGAAACAGTCTAATGATAAAATAGTACTACATATGTATCTATCAATAATCACCTGAAATGTAAATGGCTTAAGCCAAAAGCTTTGGTTGTACCAACCAAAAGATAGGGTAGCTGAATGGATAAGAAAACAACACCTATATATATGCTGCCTCAAAGAGACCCATCTCAGATCAAAAGATACACACAGACTAAAAGTAAAGGGGTGGAAAAATACATATCATGCAAATGGAAAAGAGAAAAGGCTGGGATAGCAGTACTTATATCTTACAAAGTAGACTTTAACAACAAGGCTATAGTAAAAGACAAAGATGGGCACATAATGACAAAAGGAACAATCCAACAAGAAGATATAACCCTAGTACACATTTATGCACCCAACATAAGAGCACCTAAATATATAAAGCAAATCTTGACAGACATAAAGGGAGAGAGCAACAGAAACACAGTCATAGTCAGGGATTTCAACACCCCATTGACCTCAATGGATAGATCTTCCAGGCAAAAAATCAACAAGGAGATGGTGGCCTTAAACAACACATTAAACTGAATAGATTTGATATGTTCAGAGCATTTCACCCGAAAGCACCAGAATATACATTCTTCTCAAGAGCACATGGAATGTTTTCTAAGATAGAACACACATCAGGACACAAAACAAGTCTCAATAAATTTAAGAGGCTGAAATTATATCAAGCACCTCCCTGCCCACAAGGCTACAAAACTAGAAATCAATCACAAGAGGAACACTGAAAAACACATAAACACACGGAAGCTAAATAACATGGTATCAAACAAGAAAAGGGTCAACGATGAGATCAAGGAAGAAATCAAAATATACTTTGAAACAAATGAATGAGGACACAACAATCCAAAATCTGTGGGACACTGGAAAAGAATCCTAAGAGGGAAATCTATAGTATTATAGACCCATCTCAAAAACAAGAAAAAGCTCAAATAAACAATCTAACTTTACATTAAAAGAAACTTGGAAAAAAACAACAACAAATAAAACCCAAAGTGAGTAGAAGGAAGGAAGTAATAAATATCAGAGCAGAAGTAATAGAAATAGAGTCTAAAAAAACACAAAAGATCAATGAATCCAAAAACTGGTTCTTTCAAAAGATAAACAAGATTGACAAACTTTTAACCAGAGACATCAAGAAAAAAAGAGAAAGGACCCAAATAAATAAAACCAGAAATGAAAGAGGAGAAGTAACAACAGACACCAAACAAATACAAAGGATTGTAAGAAAATATTATTAACAACTATATGTCAATTAACTGGACTACCTGGGTGAAATGGATAAATTCCTAGAAACATCTTTCAAAACTATAACAGAAAGAATCAGAGAATATGAATATACAGATTACACCTAGTGAAATTGATGCAGTAATCAAAAAATTACCAACAAACAAAAGTCCTGGACAAGAAGGCTTCACAGTTGAATTTTACAAAACATTCTGAGAAGAGCTAACACCTCGTCTTTTCAAACTATTTCGTAACATTCAAAAGGAGGGAAGGCTCCCAAACTCATTTTATGAGGTCAGCATTATCTTAATTCCAAAACCAGATAAAGTCACTATAAGGAAAAATTCCAGCAATGAATCAAAAAGATCATACACCATGATCAAGAGGGATTTATTCTGAGGATGCAAGGTAAGTACAACATTTTCAAATCAATAAATGTGCTTCACCACATAAAACAAATGACTAAAACCACACGATCATATCAATAGATGTAGAAAAAACATTTGATAAAATAGAGCACCAATTTCTGATAAAAACTCAGCAAAGTGGGAATAGTGGGAACACATATAAACATAATAAAGGCCACATATGACAAACCCACTAGCAGCATCATACTCAACAGGAAAAAACTACGAGTATCCCCTTAAGATCAGGAACAAAACAAGGATGTCTGCTTTCACCTCTGTTATTCATCACAGTACTGGAAGTCCTAGCTATACAATCAGACAAGAAGAAATAAAAGGTATACAAATTGGAAAGGAAGAAGTTAAACTGCCATTATTTGCAGATGACATGATACTGTATATACAGAACCCCAAAGATTCCACCAGGAAACAATAAGAACTGATAAATGAATTCAGCAAAGTAGCAGGATACAAAATTAATATCCAGAAATCAGTTGCATTTTTCTATGCTTATAATGAACAAACAGAAAGAGAAATTAAGAAAACAACCCATTCACAATTACTTAAAAAAATACCTAAGAATAAACCTAACCAAGGATGTGAAACACCCGTACTTAGAAGATTATAAGATGCTGAAGAAAGAAACTGAAGAAAGTATAAATATGTGGAAGCACATATTGTGTTCACGGATAGTATAATTAACATCATTAAAATATCCATATGACCCAAAGCAATCTATACATTCAATGCAATTCCTATCAAGATTCCAATGATGTATTTCACAGAACTAGAACAAATATTTCAAAAATTTATATAAAACCCAAAATGGCCCTGCATAGCAACAATGACACTAGGAAAGAATAAAATTGGAAGAATCATGCTACCTAATAACAAACTGTACTACAAGGCTACAGTAATAAAAATAGCATGATACTGGCATGAAAACAGACACATAGATCACTGGAACAGAATAGAGAGCCCAGAAATAAACCCACAACTTTATAGTCAATTATTATTCAACACAGGCAGCAAGGACATACAATGAGTTAGGGGTAGCTTATTCAGTAAATGGTATTGGGAAAACTGGATAGATACATGCAAACAAATGAAACTACACCACCTTCTTATACCACAAACAAGAATAAATTTAAAATGAATCAAAGATTTAAATGTTAGATCTTAAATGATAAAATCCTTGAATAAAACATACGCAGCAAAATCTCAGACATTGCTCATAGCAATATTTTATCGGATATATCTCCCCAGGTCAGCAAAACAAAAGAAAAAAAATAAATTGGGACTACATCAAAATAAAAAGTTTCTTGCACAGCAAAGGAAATCATCAACAAAATAAAAAGACAACCCACAGAATGGGAGAATATAATCACCAATAGATCTGATAAGGGGTTTTATCTAAGATTTATAAAGAACTTATAAAACTCAACACCATAAAAACAAATAACCCAGTTAAAAAATGGGCAAAGGCACTGAATGGACACTTCTCCAAAGAGGACATACAGATGGTCAATAGATGTATGAAAAGATGCTCAACATCACTAATCATCAGAGAAATGCAAATCAAAACCACAGTGGGATATCATCTCACACCTGTCAGAATGGCTCTCCTCAATAGATCAATAAACAAGTGCTGGTGAGGACATGGAGAAAATGGAACACTTTTGTGTTGTTGGTGGGAATGTAGACTGGTGTTCCTACTGTGGAAAGCAGTATGGACATACCTCAAAAAAATTAAAATTTGATCTGCTTTTTGATCCAGCAATCCCACTTCTGTGGGTATATCCAAAGGAACCCAAAACACTAACTTGAAAAAATATAAGGACCTCTATGTTCATTGCAGCATTATATACTGTCACCAGGATATGGAAGCAGCTCAAGTGTCCATCAATAAATGAATAGGTAAAACAACTATGGGACATTTACACAGTGGAATTCTACTCGGCCATAAAAAAGAAAAATTTATCCTTGGCAACAATATGGATGGACCTGGAGAACATTATACTAAATGAAAAGAGCCAGTTAGAGAAAGACAAATGATTTCACTCATTTGTGGAGTCTAAAGAACTAACTGAACCAACAAGGAAAATGGGGACAGACTTATAGATGGAGAGCAGGATGACAGCTAGTGGAGGGGGAAATTTAGGGAGTGGAGGGACTGAGCAAAAAGGAAAAAGGACTCATAGACATGGACTACAGTGTGGTAATTGCTGGGAGGAAAGGGGTATAAGGGGTCTAAATGGTAAAAAATACAATAAAAATTAAATTTAAGAGAAAGAAAAATTAAATGAAATGTACAGATATTTCCCACATACTCCCTTCCCCAAAACACATAACCTCCCCTGTTATCAACAGTCCCCACCAGAATGGTACATTTCATACAACTGATGAACTTAACATTGACATATCCTTATTACCCAGATTTTGTGGTTTACATTAGGGTTCACTCTTAGTGTTGTACAATCTTTGAGTTTGGATAAAGATATTAATGAAAACCAAGGAATGGAGAGATTCAAATATCTATTCTCAATTCCTCTTTTCCTGAATGCCTCCAAATTCTATCTTCTCATGAGACCATTAGAAAACTTTGAAAATGAGAACAAAATCACTGTTCACTTTTATTTCTGCTATGTAAAATGTTTAACCGAAAGCACAAAAAACTCTAAAAAGATTGTGTTCAATCTTTTATAGGTAGTCCATACACAATTTCACTTTAAATTGAAGGAATGATTCTTGCAATAAAGATTTCCATGACAAATGAACTATACTAAGATTAACACTCATTTTACTATGTGGATTTTCATTTTGTTCCTTGGCAAAAGTTTGAAGCTATGAATTAAATAAACAAATTAAAAGCTTGTCATTTGTAATTTATTCAGATGTAATTCCACTATAAACTCACTTATCTATGCTATAATAACTTCCAACTTGAGAAAAGCATGGCAATTTCAGTCAGTTAAATACAGCTAATTGCTACAATATTTTAAAAATAGACTTTTTATTGTGTATCTCAGATTATATTTGCTATTTAAATTTCATTAGTTTCCTGGGAAGATATATCTCCTTAAATTGTTTTACTGATTATGACAATTTACATAATTGTCATAACTGATAAGTACTTGTGTTAGAATGAATTAATTTTGAAAATGAACATGTGAACAATGTGTACATGCCATATTTTCTAACTTTCTATATTGGTAAATATGTATTAGGCATTTTACTAAATTATAATTTTAATCAGTAAGGAAACTATACTTGTTTTTCTAATGGAATAATAAAGGAATTTTGGTCATTTGTGTTGAGAATTCAGATGTCTTTGAAGAATGAATGAAAATAATTTTCTATCTGTTTTAAAACAAAGCAACACATGTTTTCTCATTGTGTTTTTTTAGCACATTGCTTTTTGATAGAAAAAACTGGAAATAAACTCTTTTGAAATTATTTGAATCCCTTATGATCCCCCAAATCCATTAATTAATGTTGTATTAAAAATGTAGAGTAATTATCCTAAGAAAGAGAACAGTTAATTGAGCTGAGATAGGGTATTTTATTAATGTTTATGGTCTTTCTACCCTCTTCCCTACTGCAAAATTATTTGTTCTATAACTGGGTTATTCCTGGATTCCATGTTAAACTAAATACCCTTGGGCCCTGACCAAGTAGCTTAGTTGATTGGAGCACCATCCCATACTCCAAAAGTTTGTGGGTTTGATCCCCAGTCAAGACATATACGTAGGATGCAGGTTTGATACCGGTTGGGGTGCATTTGGAAGGCAATAAACTGATCCAAATTGATGTTTCTCTGTTTCCATTTCTCTCTCTCCAAAATCAATAAATATATCCTTGGGAGAAAATTAAAAAATACATTTGGTTGATACTGAATAATAATTTCCAATGCATATATGAATTTTATATATATATATATGTAAAAGACAGCTGGAAATAGTGTGAAGAATGAATTTAAGTAGAAAAACATAGGCAAACCTTATCACACTCTTGCCAAAAAATCTTTTAAAAGGCTGATAAATTCACTTATTAACTCAAAAACATTTGCTGACTGTATTTTCAAATGCATCACAGAGTAGTTTTCTTAGAGTGTCCTGGTATTTAACAATAGTTCAGCTGTCTTTTTAGAAAGAATAAAGATAAACTTGTTAGTATGGGTAACAAATCAACATAATTTTTCTTGTGTTCTTGGCATGGTGCCACATAATATAAAGAACTAAATATAAACTATATCCAAAAATAGATGACACTGACTATATGAGGACAGAGGCAATGAAGTTGAGAAAGGAAATGTGTGTAGATGACTCTTCAGCATTCATGGAGTACACATGGAAAGTTTGGGATTTGCTCCTGCTCGCTGGGATTTGAGCCACTAACCTCAAATTTTATTCTTCAAAATGAGAAGTTGGGACTAAACTCTAATTTCTCTATTAGCTCTAGAGATTCAGTGAGTCTGTGATGTTATCTTAGCTAAGAATATGTTGTCTCATATAAAACAATTCAAAGAGTTAGAAAATTAATCTCAGTTTGTATTAAAAAATTGTCATTTTGCTAATATTCAGCTATAATTTTCAAATATCATTGTGACCTTCCTTATAACAAAGAATTAAAGTAAAGTAGTGATGCTGCATATACAGTTTGTATAAAATTTCGCTCCTATTTTAAATAAATCAGGTACAATTTTCCAACATAATTTGTAGTCTTAAATAGGCAATTTTATTAATAAAATTTCCTTTCATTCTGGTTATAACCCATGCAAATTATTGAGAATATATGTAAAACATTTGCTGTTTATGGTACTGCTTTAAATCAGCCACTTGCTGAAGTCTCATTCTTTCCTCAAATCCAAAAAGACAATTTATGTGAAAAGAGCTATTGTTTCTTGATAATTACTCAGCTGCTCTCTGTATAGTATTGCCTCTGTGTCATGTGGTTTTAGCAATTTTTAAAAATTTCTTCAAATAGAAACAGCAAGCAAACACAGGTGGGGGATTTCTAAATATAAAATCTGTTGATTTATAACTTAGAAGTGTAATTATATAGCACATTAATATTACCACTTATCAGATATGTCAAATTAACAGATTATTTTAAAGTGTTGTTTTCCTAAGAAAATAATGAATCATTCTTCCCTTTAAGAGCCATAAGACCACCACTACCCTGTAGTAACACTAAGCAATGAAATAGTTAATGTTTACCTTGGGACTAGCTAATCAGCTCAATAAATCCAATACCTGAGAGAGAAAGTGACAAGTAAGAGGAGGGAGGACAAGGGTAAAATGACCCCCTAATAATTTGTTTAGCGTTGTTGCCTGAAATAATGGTATTGGTTTCTTTCCCTATAAAACTAATTTTTGTTCCTTTTACAATGATATGTAAGCTAATTTGTCCAAGAACCTGGTTTCAGATAGGAAGAATTAAAATGGCCTCCTTTTTCAATTCACTTACAAATTTATGGAAAAATAAGGCAAGATAAGTGTTACATGAAGGAAGTTAATGCAGGGGACTTACCAGCCTGGCAGTTTGGGCCCATATTCATTTAAACGCTGAATAAATCTGGATATGATTTACATTGAAAAAACTCTAACCTAAAAGTACTTTCTGCATATGAAAGTAACTAGATCCACAATGACTACATAACTTAAAGTTTTTAGTGTTCCCTGTCCCTCAAATATAGTTTTAAAGGAGTTCAGGATAGTCAGCTCTGAATCTTTAAGCCCAAATCCTTCTTCTTATTAAAGAATGAAGACAATGTGAAAGGATTCATCATTGGTCAGGCTCCATGTGATGGCTGAGGCAGAGCACACAGAAACTTGCATACTATGGAGCCAAGACAAAAGCTTAGCAAACAGAACGAATGTCCAGCAAACACATTGAAACACTGAGGAAAGGTCAACAGTCTACATCAGATATCACAGTGAAGAAAATTGTATTTAATTTTTTAAATTTTATTCCACTGAAATTTTTTTAAATAAAGATGATTCCTAATCACCACTAGGTGTTATCAGTCTTCCTGGTTCACATGCATAGGAAGGAGAGCCACATACCAGTACTAAACAAAGGTGGCCTTGCACAAAATGACCTGTGTGGAGCATGATGCTACCTGGGTGCCACTGAACACTCAGCAGGTGTCACTGAGAGGATGGATGGAAGCCACCATCTCTCATCAACTACTGCAGCTTTATCCAAGTACCTGGAAAGGTAGGAGGAGGTCTTCCCATATACACCTTTCATCATATGGCAAAAGATCATACAAATCTCCATGGAGTACAGATTTATTTTAAAGAGTTAGAAAGCCAACACATATATCTGCACACAGAAGTACTGTCAAGCATGGTAGTTTCCCTAAGACTTTCTTTACTGGCCCCTGGTCTCTCTCCTCATTTTCACCTACTATAACAGAAGTAGCTTGGACTTTGGGGCCAAATAGATCCTGGTTTAAATCCCAGCTACAGTATTTATTAGGCAAGCAGTTCAATATAATCACCCTCAAAGCTTCACTTTCCTCATTGGTGACACTGCCACAATCTAGGACCATATTCATTCATATGATGTGAAGCCCAGTATGCTGAAGCTGGTACCAGAGTTCTGGGCTTCTGTCTTCTGACTCTGTATCCCTACCTTAATTATTTGTCACTGGCACTGAGATTTGGTTGTTTAGATATGTTCTCCCCTGTATTTAAATCTAGATTTTCTTGGGTGAATTTTGATCAAATATAAATCTCTTCTGTACTTAAAATTTACTTTTTCACAGTGAAATTTAAGTCATCAGGGATTGTTTTGTGGTAAGTAATCTTTGCTATAGTCCCAAGAAACCAAACCCATGTAGCTAGTAAAAAATATCTTCAACAAAAATAATGAATTTAAAAAATAAATTTAAAAGTGTAATTAATGCAAAAAAATCACCCAGGGTATCTCAGCTTTATGGAAATTTCAAATCTCTGAATGCATTTGACAAGTTTTCTCTCAGCTCCGTAGAATTTCTAGGAACTTCTACACAAAAACAAGGTTTCACTTGATTATCTAACTGAGGCTCTGTTGTATTCATTATCTTTCTTCCTGTGGTTTTATTCTCATCTTATGGAATTAGCTTTACATCTTATGGAATTAGCTTTACACTTTACAGCTCTCACGAGGTTATACCTCTTGAATACTTCACCAAAGTTTCCAATATCCTGCTAGCAGAAGGAGATTAGTGTTTTAGTCTAAATTTCTGTGGGAGAGTTTTCTGAGACTCAGATAAGTTTTGCATGCATTAAAATATAATTGCCATGTACATAAATCATATTATTGAACATAATTTTGAAAAGATAACACCTAGTTATAATCTGATATCAGTTTTAGTAATGCTTAATTATTCTGATTTTCACTTTAACCTTTTATGTTTAAAAATTACTTGACTATTTTTTTCTTTTTAATTATATTTTATTGATTGTGCTATTACAGTTGTCTCAATCCCCCCTTTGCCCTCCTCCACCCAGCCTCACACTCCCTCAGGCAATCCCTACCTTGTTGTCCATATTCATGGGTCACATGTATATGTTCTTTATGTACTCTGTGTCCTATGCTGCACTTTACATCCCCATGACTGTTCTTTAACTACTAATTTGTACTTCTTAATCCCTTCACCTTTTTCATCCAACCCTCCCACCTCCTCCCATCTGACAACCATCAAAATATTCTCATTATCTATGATTCTGTTTCTGTTGTGTTTCTTTGTTTATTTTGCTTTTTTAGATTCAATTGTTGATACATATGTATTTGTTGCCATGTTATTTTTATTTTTCTTCTTCTTAAAGAAGACCCTTTAACGTTATATATAATGCTGGTTTGGTGGTGATGTACTCCTTTTGTTTTTTTTCTTGTGTGGGGTGCTCTTTACCTATCCTTTGATTCTAAATAATAGCTTTGCTGAGTAGAGTAATCTTGGTTGTAGAGTATTACTTTTTATCACTTTGAATATTTCTTACCACTCTCTCCTAGCCTGCAAAGTTTCTTTTGAGAAATCAGCTGACAGTCTTATGAAGGTTCCCTCATAGGTAACTAATTGCTTCTCTCTTGCTGCTTTTAAGATTCTCTCTTTGTCCTTAATATTTGGCATTTTAATTATGATGTGTCTTGGAGTGGGCCTCTTTGGGTTCACCTTTTGGGGGAATCTCTGAGCTTCCTGCACTTGTATGTCTTCTTCTTTCACCAAGTTAGGGAAGTTTTCTGTCATTATTTTTTCAAATAAGTTTCTGATTTCTTGGTCTCTCTCTCTTCTCCTTTTGGCACTCTTGATGTGAATGTTCGTACACTTGAGGTTGTCCCAGAAGCTCCTTACACTGTTTTCATTTTTCTGGATCTTTTTTTTTTTTTGGCTGTTCTGGTTTTACTTTCTTATATTCTAAATTGTTGATTTGATTCTTGGCTTCACCCACTCTACTGTTGAATCCTGATGTGTTGCAGCCAGTCAAGGCCTGACTATTCAGGCAGACAGATGAAAATGTGCAGAGCTGTGGGGATGCTTGACATGCCTTTATTCAGAGGTGGCCGAGCCATGCACGCCACAAGCTGCACATCTATCTAGTGAGAAGCCCCTACCTGCTTAAGTACTAGAGACAAACAAAGTCAGCAACAAGCAAAAAATATAGATATAACAGTATGATTCTGCGTATGCGAGCCCACTTCATGCTATGGGAACCATTTATCAGACCCAGTCTCAAGGCTATAAGAACACTACTTATCAGGCCCACTCAGTGTTATGGGAAAACTGATACCCTTAATTACTCAGACAGCTGGGTGAGGAAGCCAGACTGCCTCCACTTACCCTACACCCTATAAACTGTTCTGTATTTTAAGTAGTGTATCTTTCTGAATATTTCTTTTCTATGGATTCCATGACTTTTTTATGCTATTGAAGCTCTTGCTAAGGTCACTGAACATGTATTTTAAAGTCTGCATCTAGTAGCTTGCTTTTCTCCCCTTTGTTTAGTTCTTTTTCTGGAGTTTTGCTCTGTTCTTTCATTTGGGCCATGTTTCTTTGTCTTCTTGTTTTGGCAGCCTCCAGTGTTTGTTTTTATGTATTAAGTAGAGCTGTTATATCTCCCAGTCTTGGTAGTGTGGCCTAAGGTGTCCTACAGGGTCCAGTGATACCACCTCCCCTATCACCCAAGCTGGGTACTCAAGGTGTGCCCACTGTGTGGGCTGTATATGCCCTTCTGCTATAGTTGATCCTTGATTGCTGTTGGCACATACAAGGTTAGTCATTGCCTATGTCCCATCTGGGGTCAGCATGAGCTACAAAGCAATCTGATGGTGGCTACTACTTGTGATGGTCTTAGAGGTGCCCAAGCAAGGCCAATCTGTCAACAAAGGCTGACTCTTGGTACTGCTAGGCCTGGGGCAACTTAACAAAAAGCATGGGGCTTGCTAAAGCCAAATGCTGCTTTTTTGAAGGACTTTAGGAAAATCTGAATCATGGGCCAAGACAAGACATTTGTATGGAAAAGCCACTGGAAACAGCTTGGGTTTGCCTGAAAATTGGATGGGGCAGGGCCTCAGGGTATCACCAGGGTCGGGCAAACAGTATGAACCAGGTTGTTGGAGTCTCAGGTATGGTTCCCATCTGCCAACTCTGTGGTTGGGGGGCAGGGGGAGAGCTTAGAAAAGGAACCGTGCCCTCTTTCTGAGAGAAAGCTGCCCCCCAGCTTTTGCCCTGGTGCTGACCAACTCAGTTCCTCCCATATAGCTCTGATGCCTTTGAACTTGCTGCCCCTGTGCTAGAGCTCAGAGGGAGTGAGTCTGAGTAAGTCTGTGTGTGGGCCCCTTTAAGAGGAACTTCCACAGATTCCAGTAGTTTCTTCCTTTCAAATCCTCAATTTCTGTTGGTTTTACAGCCAGAAGTTATGGCAACTTCTCTTTCTGTTGCTGGAACCATGGGCTGGGGCACCTGTTGTGGGGCCAGGACTTTTTGCTTCTGAGATATCCCTCCTGATTTTTATTTACCACATGTCAGTGTGAGACCAGCCTGTTCCATGTCTCCACCCTCTTACCAGTCTTGATGTAGTTTCTTCTGTATTGTAGGACTTCCATTCAACTCAAGTTCTGATGGTTCTGAATTAGGTTGTTCTATAATTTACTTGTAATGCTGATGTGGTTGTGTGTGGAGGGAGACCATGTTTACCTACATCACCATCTTGACTAGAAGGTGAAAATTAATAGGCCATATATATAAAATTCCCCCTGAGAAGGAAGGGAAAAGAAAAATTAAAGAACAAATTAATGAAAATAAGCATGATATCTCCCCTCAAATTAATTGTCTGGTAGCTGTTTCCTGCTTTGTCAGCCTAGCAAGGCAATAGCCAAGAGGCAAGATTAAAAAAATAAAAAAAAATTTAAAAAACATCATCTCTCTACAGGTGAGCATCCACATCTGATGCCCAGGACTCTAACCTCTGGCAAGTGTCTCTTTCCAGCCTCTCTCTCTTTGTCCCACTGCCCATATTCCCACACATCCCAGCTGTCTGTGGTGCTAACAGAACAGAGCTACATTGTTCTCCACTCAACCCTCCACTGTCCTCAACACAAATTTTTCCACTCATCCTTCAGCAGACATTCCTCTTATGTTGGGGATCAGTGACACGTGCTGGATCCAAGTGTCCTTTCACCATGGTTTCACTTTTCTTGGTTTCAGTTATTTGCAGTCAACTGCAGCCTGAAAATAGTAAGTAGAACATTCCAGAAATAAACAATTCATACGTTTTAAATCTTGCACCATTCTGAGTAGTGTTATGGAAGTTTGTGCCATTTCACCTAGTTCATGAATTGCCCATTTGTCCAGCATATCCACGCTGTGTACATTACCTCCCATCAGTTGCTTAGTAAGCATCTTGGTTATCAATTGACTATTGCATGATCACAGTGCTTATGTTCAAGCAATTCTTATTTTATTTCATTCCACAGTCACATAACTTCTATTACAGTACACAGTTATGATTGTTTTATTTTATTGTTGTTGTTGTTAATCTCTTAGTGTACCTAATTTCAACTTTATCATGTATGTATGTATAGGAAAAAACACAGTATGTGTAGGGCTTGGTTCTTTCCCTAGCTTCAAGAATCCACTGAGGACCTTGGATCACACCCCCTGTGGGTAAGGGGGGGATAATTGCACTCAACTCACAAAGTGTAGTTTCACTCCTGCCTCCCCTTTGTTTTGCTCAATGACAAATCCAAGACTGGCCTTTTCTTCCTGATGCTAAATGCACTACTTACATGAGATTTCCATTTAGGACCTGTGTTGGGGGGCAATTATGGCCCCCAGTGAGGAATAATATAGATTCAGAGAACCAGACTATGCATATTTCATCAATTTGCACTTTGAGACCTTGCTACCAACCATGGGAAATGACCTAAGACCAAAATGTCAAACTGAGCTCCTTAGAAGCCAGGAGCTTGTCAAGGAAAAGAGAGAAAGCAGGGCACCTCCCAGGTCAAGTGTCTCCAGAGGGAAAGTGCAGTTAGTAAGGGTGAAAAGGGCAAGGGTTTTCTCTTTTTCAGTCTTTGCTCACATTGCTCACATTGGTGCTGGGTGGTGGACATTCACTCTTAACCACCAAAGTGCTACAGGCACCATGACGATGATAAAATTCTGCATGATGCTATGAGCCAGCAGGCATTTGGTTTTTACAACTGCAGAATCTCCAATCCCGATGGCGGATGAAAGGGGGTCATCTAATAGATGTCAAGAAATAGAGTCAAGAGCTGGTCTGACACAGATGTCAATGTGTCCCATCTCAGCATTGAACCCTGGGTGGGTCCTCAGTGCAGGCACCTCCCATTACCAGAAAATTATTTGTGGTCTTCTTCCTTCTCTATGCTTCCTCTCCTAGCATTTCTGTGAAATCTCTCCTGTCAGCCATTCATCATATCTGCTTCTGATGGGCCACTTGTCCAGATGTCCGGGGCAAGAGCTGCCACCTCAGTTGTCACAGTTTCCATTGCAGTGTGGAGGTTTTCACTTTTGTTTTTTAAAAACAGAGGATTTGACTCTGCTTGGACATGTTGGGGTATGGCCAGGCCCCCTCACTCCCCTGACCTCAGGGTGCACTCTGGCATCCAATCCAGTACTGTGTGACACCTCTCCTACTGTTGATGTTCCATCTTTTAACTCTCATCTTAATTTCCACCATAGCACATGGTGCTCTTCATAAAGCTACAAAAACAAGCAGATTACAGGAGGAAATTTTTAAAAACAAAATGCGCAATAAAAATTGGTAAATTACTTCCTTTTGGAGTTATTTGAAAATTTAGTGGCTGCACATTGAAGAATGAGATATAGTTTTCCACACACTTTTCTTCTGGCTGCAATCTCAACTTAAGAAAAATACTCTGTCATAAAGTATCCTGGTTTGTTTTCATATTCCTGGAGCCATTGTTAAACCAGGAGGGTCACTCTATTGCTGTAAAATCTTCACCTATGTTCTTATTTTTATTGATTTTGAAATGTTCTTGTTGACCATTAGCACTCACAGAAGCATGAAAGATGTTCACTTTTCATGAAATGAGTTCCTCCATTACACACTGTGAAATATCTGATGAGATTTATTCTTTCCCTAACCCACTGGGCATCCTTCTGTTTCCACAAGAGTTTGCACATTGAGATTGTGATTACATGTTCTTTGCTTATACAGCCCTGTGCCATCTGAACTACAGCTTGGCTCTCTAATATCATCCCTTTTCCCAGAGCAAAATTGTGTTTGCTCTTTACTGGCCTATAAAATAGCACCTACTTTATGCATTCATACTACCAGAGCCTATATCTGAGCAGACTGTGCTTCCTTTTATAAATGGCAAAATTTCAATATTTAACATTACAGAAGGGCACTTATAATGCTATTAAATATTCCAATAAACTATTACCCTATATTTTTAAGTCTGAAGAAGATCCCTCTGGTTCTAGTAATAAGAGTCTATATCCTTTGATGTTTGTTAAGAAGGAGGAGAAGATGGAGAAAAATGGGGACATTGTTAGGTAACAGAAATGACAGGGGGATAATTGAAGAAATACCCAAAAGAGCATTGTCTAATTAGGTAAGCATAATTTAGGAGTGATGCATGTCATAAATAGACTTTCCTGCCCTGGACGGGTGGTTCAGTTGCTTGGAGTACCTACCACCTGTACACCAAAAAATGTTGTGGATTGGAGTCCTGCTCAGGGCATATGCCTGGGTTGTGGGTTCCACGCCCAGTCAGGGCAACTTTGGGAAGTGGTCAATCAACAATTCTTTTTCTCTTTCTCTCTCTGAAAATCAATGGACATGTCCTTGGGTGAAATTTTTAAAAATTGACTTCCTTTAGAAGAGAAAAACAACAACATAACAAACTAATTGGCATTTATCTTGGTTGGCATCCTCTGAACACAGATCCTACAGTAAAGGCTTGGTGCTGGTGGTCTATTCAGAAGGTGATCAGAACACCAGTAGCACAATGAGGGAAGTAAGGAGGGAAAGCTAGGAGAGGGGCAGCAGCAGGCACTGCCCTGGGCAAGGAGGGCTCAGCTTGCTGGGGAACCACAGAAATGCACTCACAGCTGTCTCTTCTAAAGAAGGAGGCTGAGGCATTTATCCACCACCTCACATAACACCCCCCACCCAAACTCCAAAAGTATGAACAACTTCACACCACCCTTCTGGGCTGTGTTCCCACAGCTTTGGGAAAAAACCCTGAGGCAGAAAAGAAAAGAGATGCTTCCAGTGCCTAAGCTAAGACTATGAGGTTCCTTGGGGTCTTTCCCACACAATTACTGCTGAAGTCAGGGGAAGGCAGAGTGAGAGAGAAGCAGGGCACACTCAGTAGGGGCCCTCTTTGCTATGCCCTCCTCACAGATCCTCACCTGGCACCAGTTCACCATTATTCTCCAGCCTGCCCCTCACCCTGATATAATCTTCCTGAACCTATCTCCTTTATTGGAATTATATCAAGTTTATAGAGTAGCTGGGAAGAATTGGTATAGCTGCAGTTTTTGTTTCTAGGAATATTTTATCCCTCCATTGTTTCTAGTCTTTTTTTTAAATTGAGGTATAATTGCTCTACTCTTCTTCATCTCTCCTTGACATTGTTTTATATGGTTCTTTTTTACTAGTCATTTCTCCCTACTCAAAAAGCAACAGACTCTCTGTCATGTTCACTGGAGGTTCATGGAGGTTCACTGCCACCTCCCCAGGACACATAGAGGGCACTCCATATTCACTGGTGAGTAAAGGAATTCATGTCAATGTGTCCCATGCACTAGGTCATAAGTTATAATGTCCTTAATTTCAACTTTCTAGGGGGATATGTGATGCTTTCACAGGAAATGTCAGGACTCTCTGAGCTTCAAGGACAGAATGACCTTTCTGTTGAAAACAAATTTATTATAATGTTATGTGGCCATAGAAATAGTACATAGATATATAAATTATATCATGTGGATATAAAACAGAGCATGCTGAAAGGTGATAAGGACATATAGAGGAGACAGCATGAGACCCAGCAGGACACATGTGTACCTGCAGGACTGGGCAGAGTCACAGTGGAATAGGCCTCACCACCACCTGATGAACTAGTGGCGGGCAGGCAGCATTCCATAGAGCACATAAGAGAGGAGCAAAGTTTTCCATATTAATCAAATGACAAAAGAATAAACAAGCAAAAACAAACAAACAAAAAAAACAATTGCTCGGTTTGCTCAAAAAAAGGGAGCTTTCTGGAGCCCCAGGCCCCTGACAAAATGAGGGCATAGGAGGAGCTCACGCAATGGAACAGGAGGCAGTGAGAGAGAGGAAGGACCCCTGGGCCTGCAAGAAACAGTCAGATCAGCATGCGGCCAACAGAAATCCAATTTAAGCCATTATTTTTTCTCAAAAGAGACAAAAAAAAATCCTCATAAACACAACAGAATCAGAAAAATCCTACAATTGATACATGAAGAGCAAGAGTGACTCAGGAGAACAGCCAGGAGCAGGAAAAAGAAAAATTAACTAAAGCTTTCACTACAACACCCTGTTATTACTTATAATCTTATATCTGTGCCCAGGCTTTCCAATTATGACACTCACCCCAGGACAAGGGTCAAGTCTGTGGCTCCCTCGAACTTCCCCAGCACTCAGACACATTGTGCCCTGGGCAGGCCTCACTGCTGTCACAGCAGCCCCCACCCATTACCTGGGCCTCTGGACTCTCCCCCAACAGGCTGGGGCCCAGCCACCCAGAGGCTCTCAGTAGGCCTTGTGAGTGTAGCACTCATAGTTAGGCTCCTATTACAGCTGCTATAATGCCCTGAAATTTGCAACCTGTACCACCCATCCCCTTGTAGTTACATGCTCCCTGCCTGTCAGGATTTCCCTGAGTGCACAGTACAGAAGCACCCTGAGAGCAGCCTGGGAAAGCTGTCCTGCAGACAGAGTCAGAGACCCCACTTCTAAATCTCCCTGCAGCCAACCCCTCCACCGTTGTCCCTGTGCACCTACAGTCCTTCCCACCCACCTTACTGCTTACAAACTACCTTTTTATCCTCACAATATTACTATGAAGTTCATATTAACCTAATTGTATTGGTAAGGAAACAGTTTCAAAAAGTTTATAAATTGCCCCAGGATATGCAGCTTTTCCACACACTGCCTGACAGGACTATAAAGACTGATGCCTGGTGCCTTGGGTAGTAGAGACCTAGTGCTAGACTTAAATCTGGCTTTGAATAATAGATCCAGGATTTACAGGCAAGTTATGATTCTCCTTAATAACATTCCCCTATATGTAAAATGGAGATAGTATCTACTTTAAGAGATTTTAAAAAATGATCCCATTAAAGTGTATAACATGGTGCTTAACACAGAGTGAGTATTCAGTAGATGTCAGCCATTGTTACTACCATTAGTATTTTTAAATCATGTCTCTGCTCTAGGTCCTCTCTGCATTAAAGGTGGTTCCCAATGCTGCCCTGTCACCCTGAGTCTGTATTCTGACAAATGCAGTGCCTCAAACAAGGTGTATAATCAATAAATCTTCACTGACTGGTTCAGTACCTTCTCCTCTAGCTCATGTCAAGATGGAGCTGCAATCAGTACAACTCACTTTGCACTGCTCCTTCCCTCTAAGTATAACTAAGTGCCCTGGAAATCATTGAACAGACAATAAAAGGACTCAGGAAGCTGGAAAGAAGAAGGCAGTCTGGCTAGGATCAACAAATTAATGAGTTTCCTGAGTTTTCTTGTTCTCCATATATCCTCCAGACTTGGTGCCAGACAGTCCTGCAGCAAGAAACCACCAACAGTAATAGAAAGAGGAAAAAGAAATAGAGAGAGAGAGAGAGAGAGAGAGAGAGAGAGAGAGAGAGAGAGAGAGAATCTGAGGAAAAAGAAAAAAGGAAAGAAAAAAAAGGAGGAGGAAGGAGTGAGGGAGGGAGGAAGGGAGAAAACTACAGACTAATATATCTCTTAAACTTAGATGCAATAATGTTTAATAAAACTTTAGCAAATTGAATCCTACAATGCTTAAAAAAGAATATTCATGTCCAGGAAGGTCTTTTTCCAGGTATCAAAGTTGGTTGGACAGTCAAAGATTAATCAATGTAATTTACATATCAACATGCTAAGGAAGAAAAATCAACATATCAATTGACACAGAAAAAAATTTGACAACATTTAATATCTATTCATGATAAAAGCTCTCAGAGAAAAATAGGAGTAGAAAGAAAATTCCTCAGTCTCATTAAGAACATATATATAGGAAAAACCTACAACTAATATTATAATTAAAGATTACATGCTTTTCTCTTCCAAGATGTGGAATGAGGCAATTCTGCATCTCCTCTCACCATTCTTATCTGACGTAGTACTGGAAGTTCTAGCCACTGTGTTAAGCAAGGAAAAGAAATTTTAAAAATACAAGTTTGAAAGGAAATAAAACTGTTTTTTTTGTATGACATAATTACCTACACAAAAACTCCAAAGCAATGTACAAAATAAAAACTAGAATTAATAAATAAATTCAGTAATGTGATCAAATATAAGATATGTACACAAAAATCAATCTTATTTCTATATAATTATAATACATACTTGGAAACAGAAATAAAAAATATAATATCATTTACAATTGCTTCAAAGAAAATGAAATACTTAAAACATGTACAGGATCTGTATGCTGAAAATCATAAAATGCTAACTAAGAAATGAGAGAAGCCCTAAATATCTGGAAAGCTATACCATGCTCTTGGATTGGAAAGTTCAATATTATAAAAATGTCATCTCCTCAAATTTGTTTATTGGTTTAATGCAATTCCTATCAAAATATCAGCAAGGTATTTTACAGACATAGACAAGCTTATTCTAAAATTTATATGTAAAAGAAAAATATATATATGGAAAGGGAAAGTCCTTACAACAGCCAAAATTTTTTTAAAAAGAAGAAGAAAAAGAAGAAAGTGGAAAGATTAACTCTTTCTGGTGTTAGGATTCACCATATAGTTGCAGTAATCAAAACAGTGTGCTATTGGTGAAGGGTCAGACACGAAGATCAATATGACAGAATAGAAAATACAGAAATAGGTCCAGACAAATATACCAAATTAGTTTTTGATAATGCAGCAAAAGCAATTCATAGGAAGAAGTATAGCCTTTACAATAAATGGTACTAAGCAATAGGATATTCATAGGCAAAAATAAATACATAAATAATTCTTCCTAAATCTCACATTGTAATACAAAGTAACTAAAAATGGGTCATAGACTCAAATGTAAAACATGAATCTATAAAATTTCTAAAACATAAGAGAAAATCTTCAGGACCTAGAACTAGAGAAACAATTGTTCAGCTTGACACCAAATACATAATCCCTAAAAGAAAAATTTGGTGAATTGGATCTCACCAAAATTAAAAACTTTTGCTCTGTAAAAGACCTTATTAAGAGAATGAAAAGACAAGTAACAGACTGGAAGAAAACATTTGCAAATCACTTATTCAACAAAAAGCTAGTAGCTAGAAGATATAAAGAACTTGCCAAGCTCAAAATTAGGAAAAGAAGCAATCCAATAAGAAAAGGGGAAAAGACAAGAAGAGATTTCACTGAAGATAATATACAGATGGCCAATAAACACATGAAAAGATGTTTTAAATCCTTAGCATTAGTAAAACACAAATTAGGTATCACTAAATATCAATCAAAACTGTTAACCTAAAAAAATAGTGTTAACACCAAATGCTCCAACCACCTCACAATTACAACTAGTAACAGTAGGCAACAGCTCACCAAACAGCAACAGACACCAGATGGGAGAGTAGAGCCGACCAGGAATCTGAGGATGGCCATGAGCATCTCTCTTCCTGAAGGCAGGAGCAGGTCCGTGACATAATGGTGACCTCTTTAAGAGAAACTTATGACCCATTAAGATAGAAAGCCACTGTTGTCTTCTGTTTTAACCAAGCAAAAGACCTTTGACTTCTTCTCCTTAATTTATCTTCCACAAAATTTCCATTTTCATCAAAAACCAAGGTTGGAGGAAATATTGTCTAAATACCAAGTACCCTCCTTTGATTGAAGGAAGGGATAATAATAGGAGGATATTCAATCAATGAGTGCTAGGGATTGAATTATGTCCCACCCAACCCCCCAAAATGCATATGTTGAAGGAGGTAATGAAAGTTAAATGAGGTCATAAGGGTTGGGCCTTAATCTTAGAGGATTAAGAAGAAAAAAGATCTCTCTCTCTCTCTCTCTCTCTCTCTCTCTCTCTCTCTCTCCCGCCCCGCCCCCCCACGCACCCTCACAGAAGAAGCAGTGTCAACACACATAGAAGGCAGCTGCCTAAAGCCAAGAGAAGAGGCATCAGAATGAATTCTACCTTGCTGGCACCTTGACTTGGACTTCCAGTGTAAGGAATAAATGTCTGTGTTTTAAGCCACCCAGCCTATGGTATTTTGTTACAGCAGCATTGGCAGATTAATACAGTGAAGTTCCATGATGTCAAAGTTGGAGGAAAGAGTCCCTCACTGGAGACATAGATAGTTAAAATGCCAAAATGTTGGTGCTGAAATGAGCCAAGAAAGAAGATGGTGCTTGATAAGTCAAACAGGATCCCTGAAAGGCCAACAGCAAGTTCTAAGTATAGGGTGTGATATAAGAATGTAGGGAGATAATTAGTGGATTCAGTATAAGTGGGGGTGGCTCAAGACAAGTAGCTAATGTAGGAAGACTTCCTGAGTGTAAAGGCTAAGATTAAGATTGGCAACTTCCTCACAAAATATTATTTGCATTTTTAAGACTCAAGAGATTCTTTGATCACCTAGTAAAAACCTGTTATGGATATCAAATCCTTTTTTGTTTAGGAGGTAGGTTCTAGTATTTCTATTCCACCTCTAACCTTTCTCCAGAACCATGTCCTAGAACTGGTCTAGATAATGAGAGGATTTCAGCATTTCTTATGATTTCTCAGCTCTTTCATTTTATGTGCCAAGGACTTGGCAGGCAGGAAAAGCAGGGTTTAGTTTGCCCAGGCATAGTTGGGAATGGTCAAATATGGATGCCTGAAATTTGTAGAAACTTTCCTAGGGACCATATGTGACCAACCTCACTAGAAAGAGTAGACAACTAGATGTGAATACAAAGAAATTATTTTGAAGAGTTCTTTCTAGAACCAGAGTAAAATAGAAACTAATCAGAAGTCAGGTGATTAGTATAGGCATGAAAAGACATTTTCTTAGCAGAAGAGTGGTTGTGGCTGACACAAACGAGGACTGATAGAAAGTATGACACTGGCCATTTTGGCAAGAGTATTTCACCCACAAAAATGGTGTGCGGATTCCTCTTCTGATGTAATCTCACAACATTCTAGGTTGGAAGTAGGTATGGTCTGTCAAGCTATTGGGTCCATCCTATCTCAAAGAGACATCATGCCTCTTTGAACTATGCTTAAATGTCTTTCTGGATTTGGTAATGTTGAAATACTAACAATGAACTTGATGACAGGATTCTCCTAATGAAAAATACAGAGTTGCTCTGAGTGGGATTTCACATCCAAGAAGTGTCACACAGTGGTTCATAGTTTGGATGCTGAAATTACACAGTTCAGTTATAATGTATCTTTTCCACCATCTACTTGCTGAATAACCTTGAGCAAGTGAACTAAACTCTCTGAGTCTTGGTCTTCTAGTGTAAAGCACGTTAGTAATAATAATGCCTATCTCAAAGAGTTTAGAGAGAATTAAATAAGACAGTGCTTATAGAGGTTTTAGTATAATGTCAGGCACAGGAGTGGGGGTTGGGGAAAACCCTGATCATCATTTAACCAGGTTCTTCACCTACAAGGATATTTCATCCTGATTTTCCTTAACCTTAGACCAGAGAAGAAAGCATATCAATTCTTGACTAGCATAATCTAGTCTTGATTATGAGTTGAATATAAAAATTGATTTTCAAAGAGATTTTTTTGATATAGCAATATGTGCTCCTTTTTAATTTGGTGTGTTGCTCTTGTATTCTGTCAGTCATATTTTACTTCATTTTTCCCTCTCCCACCTGCCCCCTGGAAAGTTATGCTCTCACAAAGTCATTTACCTGAAAATATTGCTGATTTTTATAACTCTCCTTATGGTACATTTGGACATTATGGTGCATATTAGCTTCTTTAGTCTATTTTGAATTTAAAATTATTGTTTAATTTTAACTATGCATTTCAAAAGCATAAATCTCCTTGCCTACATGAATAAAATAATTAAATACCATATGATTTCATTTATATGTGAAATCTAAAGAACAAAATAAATAAACAAATGAAATAGAAACAGACTCATGATACAGAGAACAGACATGATCGCCAGAGGGGAGGGGAGGTGGAGGACTGTGTTAAAAAGGTGAACAGGTTATAAAACAGAAGTTGGTAGTCACAAAATAGTCCTGGGGGTTACAGTACAGCACAGGAAATATAGTCAATAATATTATAATACAAGGGGAACTTGAAATATCAGGGGGAGCACTTTGGAAAGTATATGATTATCTATCCACCATGCTGTACATCTGAAACTAATACAAAATAATATTGAATGCAAACTTTTATTGAAAAATAATTTTTTAAAAAAGAATTAAATCTACATGTTATATGACAATTCCCCTGTTCTCTCAGTTTTAGTGAGAGAAAGTAAGAGCATTTCTTCATCAGTCCCTGCAATAGCAATCTGTCTTCAGTACTCTGTCTTCAAAGTACTTGGTTTGTTTTTCAAGTTGGAGTGGCAGAGCTTGTCGTTCTGTGGCATCTAAATTGTTTCCATAAGTGAGTCATTAATGAGAGGCTGAAGTAGATGAAAGACGCTCAGTTATAAGAACCAATCCAAGACCAAACCTTTGTCAAACAATGAACAAGGACATTGAAAAAAATGATTTTCCCCTAAAGAAAGAAATGTTTTACTTCAAATATCTCAAAAGTACATGTGAAAATAAATAAGGAAACAAATAAAATTAAACATATATGATTTACAAACAAAAGATCTACCAGCATCAAAATTATATACAAAATAATATTTATAATTTTTAAAAGTTGTGTTCCTCCTAAGTATGGGTTTTTATATCAGGTTTTTGGATGGAAAATGCAATATCACAGACCTGGCTTTCCAGTGGAGCTGCCACCCATCTCAGTGAGATGGCACTCAAAGCTGCAGTACATGGCCCAGAAGCTGCCCACAGACCAGTTGGCTCCAGAACTGCACTGCTGGACCAGGATGAACCCTCACATCATCCAAGAAACTGGTACCTGGCCACTGGGCTGTCTGCTAGTATAAAACATACAAACACCCCAGGACCATACTTGCCAGCCACAGAGAAGATGCAGCAAAGACACGGGGTGAATTTACAACAGCCTCCCAGTGCTCAATGATGGCCCGAGATTGTTAGATACCTGACGTCTCATATGCAAGAGAATCTGAAAGATGCAGGTGCAGTACAGGAAGACTCACAGAGAGAAAGACCCACAGACTGCTGAGGGCCAGTCCTCTATATCCACCATACTTACAATTATGTCCTTTCTGGATCTAACCAGTGACTCTCATGTAAATGGTGATCTTAATTGTTGATGAGATGAACAAAGGGCAATTGAATGAGATCTTCCCAGTGCCCTTCTGAAAGGAGTCAGGCATGGAATTTCATGGGACATAAGATCATTTTAAGTACTTTGGTAATCCAGTTTTTTGTTACTACAATGACTAAGGACTAAGTTCTTTCACTCAACAAAAACAATTCATAAATACAATGTTTATTGGTCTGTTTATATACCGTCATAAGGGAACAGATTGCAGTGGCCCAGTATGGATTAGGGTTGCCCAGTGATGACAGAGACTGCTACAGAGCAGACAATCTGACTCAGTGCAGAAAGAATGGCCTTCTGGGTCAGTAGGATTCTTTTCTACGTGTGCTCTGCTTCCCTTCAAAAGTGTTCATACAGTATTAACTTTCCATGGCACTTACTTACCAGGGGCAGACCATATAAGGGGTCCACATCAGTCAGAGCTTCCTTCTGGTAAGAAACTAGATTGCACTTTTGTTGAAAATTTCAGCACTGAAGGACTAAATCAATCATGCTAAACATATGGTATTTCCTCTTACTCACAAAGGTCTTCCAGGAAAGCAATTTTAGAATCTCTGTTGATAACCTGCTCTATATACTCAACCTCCTGCTGCCAGAGAGATGCTCTGATTACAACCAGCTAAACAGATTTGTCATCAGATGGTCAAATGGAAAATTTGTGTTAATCCTAAATACACAAAATTCACTGATTTGAAAAGTCCTGAATTTGAGAAGGAAGTCTAACAAAATAATTTTTCTCTAGGAAAAGAACTTAGTACTTAATGAGCATAAGTAGTGGCTTGATTCCTAGACAAAAATGTGACATATAAACAAGTCAAAAAGAAAACAAACTAGCAACCTTTATTTTTCATGAGATAATTGATACACTCTTTAAATATATCTTTCTCTTTGTATGACTTGTAAGATGTTGTGAGAATGAAATGAAATTATGTGTTTAAAGCACTTTGACACAACTATGTGAATGTACTTAATGTGCTGAATTGTACACTCAAAAATGGTTAAAATTGTAAATTTTACATGTATATTTTATGAAAATAAATTAAGTTGAATTAGGAACACTGGAAAAAATATTTAGCACCAGTCTGGCATGGGCACTGACAAAAAGACCCAATGCCAGCCTCATTCCACAATCCTGGATCCCTACCCCTCATGCTAGTCAAAACTCTTATTGGATCTGGAGAGGTGGGAGTGGGCCCTATGCAAGAGGCTGGGGGACAGACACTGAGGAGTCACTTGGAGAATTAAGACAGAGGAATTCCCAACAGTTACAAGAGTACTTGAACATTTTACCACCCAGTACACCTATACTGGCTGAATATCAACACTGATGCAATCATTATTACTATTACACTTGCAAAAAGTGGTATTAACTACAAAAATAGTTTTAAATGGATCTAATTTAACATTCTCTAAAGGGTTAAACTACCACAGAATTTAACCAGATATTTTCCTAGTACCCTGTGAATTAGCTTGTTCTTTTCCCACAGAGGTAGATCATTATATGAATTTATTAAGCCTCCAAAAAATAAAAAACTGTGGTACATTTATGCAATAGAATACTACACAGCAGAAAGAAAGAAGGAGCTCCTACCTTCCATGACAGCATGGATGGAACTGGAAAGCATTATGTTAAGTGAAATAAGCCAGGCAGTGAAAGAGAAATATCATATGATCTCACCTATAAGTGGAACCTAATCATCAAAACAAACAAGCAAGGAAAATATAGCCAGAGACATTGAAATGAAGAACAAACTGGTAGTAACCAGAGGGGAGGAGAGAGGGATAATAGGGGAAGGGCCATCAAGGGCATGTATGAAGGACACATGGACAAAGCCAAAGGAGGTAGGTTCAAGGGTGGAAGGCATGGATAGGTGGAGCAGGGGACATGGTAAGGTAAAAATGGAGACAACTGTACTTGAACAACAATAAAAAAAAAAGTTGAAAACAAAAAAAAAATTGGCCAAAGCTTTACATCAATAGTTTTGTAATTCTGTACTCAAGGTGATATATTTTTAAATTCTTTGGCAGTAGAATTTGTAGGGTCACGAGTCACCTTAAATGGATACTCTCACCTTCTTTGAAGTCAATTCAGTCCTTCAGCCATCTGCTGCCTGGGGAAGGACAGTTACTCCCATAGAGGGGACCAAAAAAGGGTCAATCGATGGCTTATACACAGCTAACATCAACTCCAAGGACTAGAGGGTAAATCTTAAAGGACTGGGTTCCTGTACATCTGTGGGAGAACTGAGGATTCCCAAGAAGAGGAGATGACCCAAGGACCTATGCTAGAGGGACAGGGTGACAAGCTAGCAAAAATTTAGATTATTAATACTATTATGACCTCATTGGTACCTACAGGCTGGTGGGTCTGGGGAAATGCTGACTCACACATGAGCTATCAAAAAGCACATATCCTGCTCTTTCCTCCCAGTGTTAGAAATGTCCTCTCTGGTCCTCTTTACCTATATCAATATACAACATTTCAGACCCCACCCAAATCCCATCTTCTCCATGAAATCTTCCCTGACAACCTGAGACAGCATGGATGTCTCCAAGTCCTAATATCAAATAGCAATTTTCTTCTGGCCAGTGCATGTTAGCACTTGATTCTATACTAACCTGTTGTTTATGCTCATACGTAGCCTCACATGAGCACAGACCATGCCATATCTTTTCCCCACTGTGTCCACCTGAGACTGAGCACAGAGGAAATGCCTTAAAAATATTATCTATCCCTGACCTCTGTGGCTAGGTTGG
This sequence comes from Phyllostomus hastatus, assembly GCF_019186645.2. NCBI lineage: Eukaryota > Metazoa > Chordata > Mammalia > Chiroptera > Phyllostomidae > Phyllostomus > Phyllostomus hastatus. The sequence goes on along the minus strand of NW_025334017.1, from coordinate 3,267,697 downwards.
AGCATCATCCCATACCTGAAAAGTTGATGGTTTGATTTACACTTGGGAAACATACCTAGGTTGTGGGTTCAGTCCCTTGAATGGGTGCATACAACCCCTTGGCCAGATGGGTATGGGAGGCAACCAATCAGTGCTTCTCCTTCTCATGGATGTTTCTCTCTCTCGTCCTCTCTCCCTTCCTTTCTCTCTAAAAGTAATGAAAGAATGTCCTCAGGTGAGTATGTAAAAAACATTTTAATACTATCCACTTGGATTAATATATAATAGTCTCAAAATGTCAACATCATAGTTCTGAAAAAAATGAAAGTATCATTATAGACCCAAAACTCTAATTTTCTGAAGAAATAACTATTGAATACATCATGAAAGCTACTTGCAGGATATTCAGTTTCCTGCCTTAGAGAACAGCAAAGGCAAACCACCAACTTATTACAAATAACAAGCACATAGATATCCATAAAACACCTTCCATTATATGATTTGAAAAATTTTTAAAGACCTCTATGGCGAAAGTACCACTAATGAGAATTTCAAAAACATATTCTGTCTATTGTTCCTAGATTTACCCCAAGGAAATTACTTCAAATTTAATTTCATTATATGTACAAATTAGCAGCAATGTTTTAATAACTTTTAATAATTAAATGCTAAATAAACTAAATAAGTCCTTTAATTGGTATTAGCTCACATTTTGTGTGTGCTAAATAAAAAAAAACTATAGGTAGTATATCTTAGAGTAATTCAATGAACATTAATAATAATTAAAATTAATAGCTGAATATACTGTCCAATAGTTATCTCAGGCAACTTAATTTTATCCCTTGCTTTCAAAGTTGCAGATTTTTCTTTGCGTTTTTTGATACAAGCATTTTAAATCTAGGGATTGATTATTCCTGAGGACTTGGGGATAGAAATAGTTACAAGCAATTCAAATCAAATAAGGATATTGTGACCCACTGTAGAGTTTTGTAAATATGGTGGGCTAGGGCTATTTGTGTTGGCATTGCATTTTGGAATTCTCTTTTTCTCTGAAAGAGCCAGTCTAGAATTCTACTGATTTCTTTCACGGAAGCACAACACCCCTGATTTTAGGGATGTACTAACTAGCAGTCTGGAAATGATCCTTATGAATCTGTTAGATGAACAAAGCCTTCCAACATTTTGGAATGAGTAATATTCTCCCAAGTGAAAGAACATCCAGTATCTAATTGTGATAGCCCACGAAGGAGCCTGAAATAGGGATTCTTCTTGAATATTATGATGGAAAATTGCTTTATCATTGTACCCAGGATCCATTTTATTCTATTACTGGCTTCATTTTTTTAAGATTTTTTGGTAGTAGAGAATATCAAAGATATAGAAAAGTTAACAGAATAGCATAATAACCATGTACCTATCACCAAACTGTAGTAATTGTCAACTCATAACGGATCTAGTTTAACTACACCTCCATCTACTTTCTCCTTCCCATATTATTTGAAACAAATCCTATACATACTACAATTTTACCTGTAATTTTTTCAGTATGTGCTTTATCTTCTGAATTTTCAATTATGTTTTTTAAAAGATAATACTTTTAACATAACCACAATATCATTAACACACCAAAAGACAAAAGTGACTATTATTCCTTAATATCACCAAATATCCATTGTTCAAATTTCTAATTATCTCAAATATATCATATTTTTAGTTTATTTAGAATTAAAATCTAAGTAAATCTACATATTGTAATTAGTTGTGCCTCTTAAGTCTCTTTTATCTAAAATTTCTCTCTCCATTTCTTATTTTTCTTTCCTATTTGTCTGCTGGAGAAACCAGATTATTGTACATTGTCTCATAGTCTGGATTTTGCTGACTGCATCCCCAATAATTTAACATGCTCCTGCTTTCTACAAATTAAAAGTTGTACCTATAGGCTTTATCACTTTCTTCCCCACTCCACCACCAATACACTGCTTTATTCCATGGGAATATTAAAAAAACAAAATTCAACTAAGTAAATTTGAAGTTCTTTATTCAATGATTTATGAATCAGCCAGCATCCCATCTAATGATTAGAAAGGAGTTCTGAAGACCTGTATGAAATGAAAGACTTTTATAAGCAAAAAAGGGGCAGGGCAAAGAAGTTATTCTAGTGAAAAGTAAATTGTTTCAGGCAAGGTCACTTTTATTTGGGGGAAGGTAGGGGTCTATTAGACAGATGGCCTTACTATTGCTAACCAGATAATTCCAGATTGACTGGTTAAAGGTCACATTTTGGGAGAGGCTGAAACTGCAACTAGCTTAGATACTAAATCTTGATTTGCTGAAATGGGGCTTAGCACAAGTGACTCCATTTTGAGCTGGTGGTTTCTTTTTTTATGTTTTAAGGAAAAACAGAATGTCTAATTGTTTCTCTTTCAGTGAACTTAGCATCTATTGATGATCACTACCTAAATATATTAAAATACATTAGGTACTGCAAAATTGTGTTACTCCAATTCCATGATTTCTTCTTAATTTCTCAGCTGGAATACTTCTATCGTTCTTCATTATAAAACTAGCTTTGGGGGTTCTGAATAAAAAGACAACATTTTCATTTATTTAAGTACATACGTTATTCATGATGCTATTTTTAAAGTCTAATTTGAAATTCAGGAGATGAAATTGAAATGCAAAACTGATTATCAACCCTCCTCTTTCCTTAATCCCAAGGGCCTAGCCTTTGGAAGAGCTCCAAGTAGGAGAGAAATTAACAAATGACTGTGGAGGGGAAAATACATTGGGAGAAATTCTAAAACTTTTCCCCATACATTTATATCCAAGTAGGGAGATGGAAGGCTTCTTTGGGCATTATAGGTGCCCCAGTATCCTGATAAAGGATGCATTTTGGGCGGTTTGGTAAGTTCAGTGCCTACACAGTAGTGCTGGCTCTGTTACATTTAGATTTTATTAAGATGAGAAACATGAGCCCTGGCTGGCGTATCTCAGTGGATTGAGCACAGGCTGCGAACCAGAGTGTTGCAGGTTCGATTCCCAGTCAGGGTACATGCCTGGGTTGCAGGCCATGACCCCCAGCAACCACACATTGATGTTTCTCTCTCTCTCTCTCTCTCCCTCCCTTCCCTCTCTAAAAATAAATAAATAAAATCTTTAAAAAAAAAAGATGAGAAACATGTACACAGAAAAGCATGGCATCTTTCCTCTCTTAACAAAAGATTTATTTTCAGTTGTTTCCAACTCTCTCTTTCATTAAGTTCTGACTGAGAACATAGAATTTGGTCTTAGTTCCAAGGGCAAGCATGTGTCAATGGGCTAAGCTCTCCCACAGCTTTGACTTGGTGTGGGAGTCATTGTGGTTCACATGTCTTCCCTCCAGAGCATTCACCTGCCCCACCCAGGGATAACATCCCACCTACCAGAGAAGCAACTGCTCCCTGCATTTTGCTTATTAAGTCAGCAGGAGATTCCTGAGGGGAGGGCTAAGGAGACTAATTGCCAGCAGCTGGAGGGCGTGAGACTTCTGGAGCCACTTTCAACTTTAGCTTTGCCAACAGCTCCAGAGGAAACCAAGGAGCTTTTTCAGAAAGGACACAAGGAAACATAACATGTTCAGAAAAAGCTAACCACAGTATATACATATGGTTTGAATATGTCAGATTCAACTCCAGTCCCTCATGTCTTAGCCAGAATCCCAAGACACCTACACTAGGAAATGCCCCAAGGAAACCTCAAGCCCACTCTGCTCCCTGAAGAAGAAGTCACAGGACTTTAAAGCCACCCACCATATGTTATGTACCAAACATCAAGAAACAAAATCTGATAAAAGGCGTTTTTTCCAACTTGTGAGAAAGTATATAAATAAATTACATTTATCAATTTATTCATTTACTTATCTTCATCAATATAAAAAGAATTAAACAAAAATCATGTGCAACCCTCCTCATTTTTAGGAGGCAAGCACATTTGAATGACATGCATGCACACAGGCACCTTTGTCACCACTGTTCTGTGAGCAGACCATCCATCAACTGCTAATCAGTACGGCCCATCTGTGTGGGTTAGAACTTTCTTCTCACTTATTCACAGACCCACCTAGGGCATAAATCAGCCAGAATGCATCTTACCCACAGGCATGGTCTTATATTTACTAATTCCTCCTGCTACTAGCCATTGAGTGCTAGTTTCCCTCTGGTACCAACAGCCTCCCTGGTCTCTAACAATCCTAGTGCAAACAGGTTAAGCAAGCCGACCTGCCATGCCACCTAAGGCACCTCATAGCACCAGGTCATGGGTCTAATCACTAAGGGCAAGCACAGCCTCCACATCTTACATGTGCACCTCATTTCAAGAAAGCTCTTAACAATTATGTCACCTTGGATTATTAGATTCAAAGAGTCAAAAATGTGTTGACATGTATAAAATGTGTTGCCCAAACTCAGGAAGGCATAGGTATTATTGTTATTTTAGCTGGAAGATATGCTCACCTAGTCAACCCTCCTCATTTTTAGAGGGAGAGTGCAGAGGCATGGTGGTAACTACCATTTACCTGGGCAATGAAAGCTATAAACCACAGGTGGTAAATACAAGGCTCACAGGCCAAATCCGGCCCTCCACCTTGTTTTATCCAGCCCAGCACCTTGTTTCTACCAGCGGCAGCACCAAGCTCTTACTTAACTGTAAAGGAGTAGTTACGTTTATATAGTCCTAAAATTACATTCAGCCCTTTGAAGGCAACTGCAAGGCTGATGTGGCCCCCAGTAAAAGAGTTTGACACCCCATCTATAGAGTCTTTAGATGGTTCACCTGTAAATTATTATCCCTATTTAGTTGAGTGGTAATAGCACTAGCACCAGAACACATGCCAGATATTTCCCTCTTATATATCTTATATGTTTACAGTCTTAAGACTGCAGAATGTAATTTTTTTTAAAGTTCAGCCTCTGCAGTCAGATTGGCTTTACTACTTGAGAGCTCTGAGACAACGAGTAGAGATTTCCCCAGCCATCAATTGGGGATAATAGTATTTTCTATCTCAAAGGTTTATTATAAACAGAAAGAAAATAATATGATAAAAATATCTCAATCCATGAGAAGTATCTAACCCATGAAAAGTTTGAGTATTATTATCATTCCTCATCTGCACAAAAAATGGTTCTACTTTCCACAAAAACAAGAGCCATGGAGTTGCTTAAAAAGTAGACCATCATCTTCGAGGGGTAATATGGGAAAATATAGTCTGAAACATACCATGGCCAGGTGATTACATCCAGACCACCCGAGGTGATGGTCTTCTTGTGGGAGAGTCAATCCACTCTTGGACCCATGGAGAGAGCAGTCCATGACTGGAAGAATCTTCACTAGTCTACCCTACCATGTGTGGGCAACTACTCAATGAGATCTTGGGATGTTATTTCAAGACCATTCTCTCCACTTTACACCTCCCACAAATCCCTGCCACCATCAAGAGCCATTCTGTACCCACAAGGGAACAAGCATCAGCCTGGGAAGTTCACCTGGGAACTGCCCAATAGATGTGCTGTAATGGCTTTTTTCCTTCTCCATCTCAAACCCTTCCAAGACCAGTCTATTTAAAATATATTTTATTGATTATGCTATTACAGTTGTCCCATTCCCCCCCTTCATTCCCCTCCTTCATTCCCCTCCACCCTGCACACCTTCTCCCACCCACATTCCCCCCTTTAGTTCATGTCTATGTGTCTTAAGGTTTTTAGCTTCTACATTTCCCATACTATTCTTGCCCTCCTCCTGTCTGTTTTCTACCTACCATCTATGCTATGTATTCTCTGTATCTTTTCCACCTCTCTCTTCCTCACACTACCCTGTTGCTAACCCTCCAGGTGATCTCCATTTCTGTGGTTCTGTTCCTGTTCTAGTTGTTTGTTTAGTTTGTTTTCGTTTTGCTTTAGATGTGGCTGTTAATAATTGTGTTTTCTGTCATCTTACTATACATGTTTTTTATCTTCTTTTTCTTAGATAAGTCCCTTTAACATTTTACATAATAAGGGCTTGGTGATGATGAACTCCTTTAACTTGACCTTATCTGAGAAGCACTTTATCTGCCCTTCATTCTAAATGAAAGCTTTGCTGGATAGAGCAATCTGGGATGTAGGTCCTTGCATTTCATGACTTGAAATACTTCTTTCCACTTCCTTTTTGCCTGCAAGGTCTCTTTTGAGAAATCAGCTGACAGTCTGATGGTAACTTCTTTGTAGGTGATTGTCTCCTTATCTCTTGCTGCTTCTAGGATTCTCTCCTTCATTTTTACCTTGGCTAATGTAATTATGATGTGCCTTGGTGTGTCCCTCCTTGGGTCCAACTTTTTTGGGACTCTCTGAGCTTCCTGGACTTCCTGGAAGTCTATTTCCTTTGCCAGAATGGGGAAGGTCTCCTTATTATTTGTTCAAATAACTTTTCCACTTGTTGCTCTTCCTCTTCCCCTTCTGGTACCCCTATAATTCAGATGCTGGAACATTTAAAGATGTTATGGAGGTTCCTAAGCCTCTCCTCATTTTTCTGAATTCTTGTTTCTTCATTCTTTTCTGATTGGATATTTCTTTCTTCCTTCTGGTCCACTCCATTGATTTGAGTCCCAGCTTTCATTCCATCACTATTGGTTTCCTGCGCATTTTTCTTCATTTCACTTATTGTAGCCTTCATTTTTTCATCTAATTTGCGCCCAAAATCAACCAATTCTGTGAGCATCCTTATCATCAGTGCTTTGAACTGTACATCTGATAGGTTGTCTATCTCTCGCTCGCTTAAAAGTAGTGCTTGTGGAGCTTTCATTCTGTTTGAGCCATCTTTTTTTTTCCTTTGGTCTGGTCACCCCTGTTACGTATGAAGGGCGGAGCCCTAGGTGTTCACCACGGCAGGGCACCCCAGTCACTGGGTTGTGACTGTATGTGGGAGTGGGGTCCAAGAGGAAATAATGGCACTTGCTCCGCTCTCCGTCAAACCTCAGTCCCTTCCGCCGCTTCCCCCAAGCAAACTAGGCCCCTCTGGTGCCAATTCCTGGGTTGGTGGGCTTGTGCACCCCATGGGACTTTCCAACAACCTCTCCTGTGAAGCTGGGAGTCTCTCCCTACACATCAACTCCCACAGGTGTTTTCAATCAGTGCCCTGAGGCTCTATTTCCCAGTGCTGTGATCGTCCTGGGTTGTGCGCAGTGCCTTGCTTCACAATTGCCACCTCACTGGTTCTGCAGGTTGCCACCCCTCAGCCAGGGTCTGCCAGCTGCCACTTGCACACTCAGGGTCCACCCACTGCGGTCCTGCAGCCCCAGATGCCATACGTGCCCGGTCCCAACACTCTCTAGTCTCCATGCTGCGACCCACTGCCTGGCTGCCTGACTCTGCCCTTCCTACTGGTCTGGATGAATGTGTCTATTTTAACTTCTTGATTGTCTGGCTTCCATTCAGATCAATTTTCTGTCAGTTCTGGCTGTTATTCTGTTTCTAAATTGTTGTTGTCTCTATCTTGGTTGTGCAAGGAGGTACAGTGTGTCTACCTATGCCTCCATCTTGGCTGGAAGTCTGACCAGAGTCTTTTGAATGCCATTAGCTGTAAATTCCTTGCCTAATGTTTAGAGGAGTGCAGCAGATAGAACATGCCCATAAATATTTGTTAGAAAAAAAAGAATGGAGAGAAAAGAAGGGGGAAGAAGAGCCTGAGCATTCAATAGACCCCAGGGTGCAGGACGACTCTGAAGGAATTGCAGCGTGAACCAAATTCCTGCCATCCTCCAAGTCAATGGAGGAGAACAGAGCAGGAAAGTAGATCTCTGTATCATCATGGAGAAACACAGTGAAAACAGTGAAGATAACTATAGTCATCTATGCTGGATAGATTTAGTGAGGAAAGTGTGAAAAATCACATTCATTTATTTTTATTTTTAATTTATTTTTATTGTATTTTTTCATTACCATTATCCCTCTTATCCTCCAATCTCCCCACAAAATCAGCACACTGTTGCCCATGTGCATAATTCCTTTTTTTATTGGCTCAATCCCTCCACCCTCCAAACTCCCTCCCACAGAACTGTCAACTTGCACTCTATGAGTCTGTCTCTATTTTGCTTGTTAGATCAGGTTGTTCATTAGATTCCACATGTGAGTAAAATCATATATTTGTCTTTCTCTGACTGGCTTATTTCACTTAGCATAATATTCTCCAAGTCCACCATGCTGTCACAAGGGGCAAAATTTTCCTGGTTGGTATGGCTCAATGTATTGAGTGCTGGTCCGCAAACCAAAGGGTCACTGGTTCAATTTCCAGTCAGGGCACATGTCTGTGTTGCAGGCCAGGTCCCTAGTAGGGGGTGTGCAAGAGGCAACCATATATTGATGTTTCCCTCTCTCTCTTTCTCCCTTCCCTTCTCTAAAAGTAAATAAATAAAATCTTTTTTAAAAAAGGGTGAAATTTTTCTTTTTTATGACTAGCAAGTAGTGTTCCATTGAGTAAATATCTCATAATTGTTATATCCATTCATCTACTGAGGGACACATGGGCTGCTTCCATATCTTGGCAATTGTAAATAACACTGCAGTAAACATAAGGGTGCTTATATTCTTGCAAATTAGTGTTTAGGGTTCCTTTAGGTAAATTCTGAGAAGTGGAACCACTGGATCATAAAGCAGATTCACTTTAAATTTTTTTGAGATATCTCTATACTGCTTTCCACAGTACTGCACCAATCTGCATTTTCACCAACAGTGCAAAAGTGTTCCCCTTTTTCCAGCACTTGTTTGATTATTTATTAATGATAGCCATTCTGACACATGTGAGATGATATCTCATTATGGTTTTAATTTTCATTTCTCTGATGATTAGTTATGTTGAGCATCTTTTCATATGTCTATTGGCCATTTGTATGTCCTCTTTGAAGAAGTGTTTATTCAGGCCCTTTGTCCATTTTTTAATTGAATTTTTTGTCGGGGGGGTTGGTGTTGAGTTTTATAAGTTCTTTATAAATTTTGGATATTAACCCTTATCAGATGTATCATTTCAGAATATGTTCTCCTCTTTGGAGGGTTGTCTTTATATTTTGTTGATGGTCTTCTTTGTTTTGCAAAAACATTTTAGTTTGATATAGTCCCATTTGTTTATTTTATCTTTGGTTCACTTGCCTGAAGAGATATATCAGATAAAATATTGCTATGAGCAATGTCCAAGATTTTACCAATGTCCACCTATGTTTTCTCCTAGTATTTTTATGGTTTCAGCTCTCACATTTAAAGTCTTTAATTCATTTTGAATTTATTCTTGTGTGATGTAAGAAGGTGGTCTAATTTCATTTTTTCTGCATCTATCTGTCCAATTTTTCAAACACCATTTACTGAATAAACTATTTTTAGACCACTGTATGTGCTTTTTTCCTCTGCTGAATATTAATTGACTATAAAGGCATGGGTTGATCTTCTGCCTCTCTATTCTGTTCCATTGATCTATGTATCTGCTTTCATGGCAGTTTCATACTGTTTGTTACTAATCAGTTTCATACTGATTACTATGTCCTTATAGTATAATTTTAAATTAGGTAGCATGGTTCTTTCCACTTTGTCTTTCTTTCTCAAATCACTGTTGCTATTTGGGGCCTTTGTGCTTCCATATAAACTTTTGAAATATTTGTTCTAGTTCTGTGAAATACATCATTGGTATCTTGATAGGAGTTGCATTGAATCTAAAAATTGCCTTGGGTAGTAAGGACATTTTAATAATGTTAATTCTTCCTAACCATGAACATGGAATATGCTTCCATTTATTTGTATCTTCATTTCATTCTTTAGGGTCTTATAATTTCCTGAATACAGGTTTTTATATCCTTGGTTAGATTTATTCCTAAGCATTTTATTGTTTTTGAAGAAATTGTGAATGGGATTTTTCTTAATTTCCCTTTCTGATAGTTCATTATTGGCATAGAAAATATAACTAATTTCTGGATATTAATTTTGTATCCTGCTACTTTACTGAATTCATTTACCAGTTCTAGTATTTTCTTGGTGTAATCTTTAGGGTTCTTTATGTAGAGTGTCATGTCATCTGCAAATAAGACTGTTTTACTTCCTCCTTTCCAATTTGGATGTTTTTTATTTCTTTTTCTTGTCTGATTGCTATGACTAGAATTTCCAATATTGTTGAATAAGAGAGGTGAAAGTGGACATCCATGTCATGTTCCTAATCTTAAGTGGAATGCTTGTAGTTTTTGCCCATTGAATATGATGCTGGAAGTGGGTTTGTTATACATGGCCTTTATTATGTTTAGGTATATTCCCAGTATTCTCACTTTGCTGTGAGTTTTTATCATAAATGGGTGCTGGATTTTATCAAATGTTTTTCAGCATCTATTGACACAGTCATGTGGTTTTTATCCTTCATTTTGTTTATGTGGTAGATCACATCTATTGCAAATGATCACATTTGCAAATGTTGTACCAACCTTGCATTCCTGGAATAAATCCCACTTGTTCATGAGTATGATCATTTTGCTGTATTGTTATAGTCTGTTTGCTAATATTTTGCTGAGGATTTTAGTGTCTATGTTCATCAGGGATATTGGCCTATAATTTCCTTTCTTTGTAATGTCTTTATATGGTTTTGGAATTAGGATAATGCTGGCCTTGTAAAATGAGTTTGGGGACCTTCCCTCTTCTTGAATTATTTGAAACAGCTTATAAAGGAGAGGTATTAATTCTTCTTGGAATGTTTAGTAAAATTCACCTATGAAACCATCCTGTCCAAGGCTTTTGTTTGTTGGGATTTTTTGTTTACTGCTTCAGTATCACTAGGTGTAATCTGTCCATTCAGATTCTCTGATTCTTCCTTATTTAGTTTGGGAAGATTGTATATTTCTAGGAATTTATCCATTTCATTCAGATTGTCCTGTTTGTTGCCATATAGTTGTTCATAATATTTTCTTACAATCCTTTGTATTTCTTTGGTGTCAGTTGTTATTTCTCCCCTTTCATTTCTGATTTTATTTATTTGCGTCCTCTCTCTCTTGTTTCCTTGATGAGTCTGGTTAAAGGTTTGTCAGTCTTGTTTATCTTTTAAAAGAACCAACTTTTGGATTTATTCATCTTTCATATCATTTTTTAAAAACTATTTCATTTATTTCTGCTCTTATCTTTATTTCTTTTCTTATAGTCACTTTGAACTTTGTTTGTTGTTCTTTTTCCAGTTCATTTAAGTATAAAGTTAGTTTGTATATTTGAGCTTTTTCTTGTTTTTTGAGATAGGTCTATAATGCTGTAAATTTCTCTTTATTGTTGCTTTCCCTGTGTCCCACAGATTTTGGATTGTTGTGTTCTCATTTTCATTTGTTTCAAAGGCTTTTTATTTCTTCCTTGATCTCATTGTTGACTCATTCATTGTTTCATAACATGTCATTTAGCTTCCATGTCTTTGTGTATTTTTCAGTTTTCTTCTTGTGATTGATTTCTAGTTTTATAACATTGTGGTCAGAGAAGATGCCTGATATGATTTCAATAATTAAAATTAGAGATTTGTTTTGTGTCCTTACCTGTTGTCTAAACTAGAAAATGTTCCATATGCCCTTGAAAAGTATGTATATTCTGCTGCTTTTGGATGAAATTCTCTAAAGATATCTATTTGATTTAGTGTATCATTTAAATCCTGTCTCCTTGATAATTCTCTGGAAAATCAATCCAATGATGTCAATGGGGTGTTAAGATTCCCTAGTATGACTATATTTTTGTTGATCTCTCCCTTTAATATATTACATATTTACATATTTAGATGCTCCTATGCTAGGTGCATAAATGTTTACTAAGGATATATCTTCTTGTATTGTTTCATTTATTATTATGTAGTGTCATTTTTAGTCTATTATTATAGCCTTGATTGCAAACTCTATTTTGTTGGGTATAAGTTTTGCTACCTCAGCTTTTTCTCCATTCATTTGCATATAATATCTTTTTCCATCCCTGTACTTTCAGTCTGTGTGTATCTTTCATTCTGATGCTTTGATTAGAGCATTTAAGCCATTTACATTTAAAGTGATTATTGATAGATACATATTTATCTCCATTTTATTTGTAACTATTTTCCTGGTTTTTTTTTTCTTTTTCTTCTTTTTCTTCTTTTCTTAAAACAATTTGTTGCAATACTGGTTTGGTGATAAACTCCTTTAGCTTTTTCTTGTGTGGGGAACTCTTTTTTCTCCTTCAATTTTAAGTGATACCCTTGCTGAGTAAATTAGCCTTGGTTGTAGGTCCTTAATTTTCATCACCTTGAATATTTCATGCCAATCTCTTCTGGCCTGGAATGTTTCTGTTGAGACATCAAATGGCAATTTAATGGGAGCTCCCTTGTTGGTGGCTAACTGCTTTACTCTTGCAGCCTTTAAGAGTCTCTCCTTCTCTTTAAGCTGTGCTGTTTTTATTATGATGTGTCTTGTTGTGGGTCTCTTTGGTTCCATCTTGTTAGGAACTCTGTGTGCTTCCTGGACTTGTGTGCCTTTTTCCCTCACCAGATTAGGGAAGTTTTTGGTCATTATTTCTTCAAATAGGTTCTTGATCCACTACTCACTCTCTTCTACTTCTGGTTATGATGAAGATGTTGTCATGCTTCATGTTGTTCCAAAGTTGTCTTAAAGTCTCCTTGATTTTTAAATATTTTGTTTTTTCTTTTTGCTACTCTGCTTGGGTGTTTTCTTTTCTACTTTGTTTTTCATATCACTGATTCGATCTTCCGCTTCATCGATCCTACTGTTTATTCCTTGCAGTATATTTTTTTTTAATTTCAGATATAGCATTCTTTATTTCTGACTGGTCCTTTTTTATGGTTTCTATGTGTTTCTTCATGTTTTGGGGTATCTTTGTAATCACAACTCTAAACTGTAAATCTGACAAATGGCTTGCCTCGATTTCATTTAGTTCTTCTTTGGGAGAATTCTCTTGTTCTGTCATTTGGAGCTTTGTTCTTTGTCTTAGATTTTGACTTCCTCTTTGGGTTTGTTTTTATGTATTAGATAGTTCTGCATAAACTCTGGTACAGACCTAGTTCACACACTTTCAGGATTGTCCCTAGACAACCTGTTTGGAGCTATCAGTAATCCACAGCATGTGGCTCCTGCTCCTGGGCCTAGGTATACGCAGAAAGAACCAAGCTGCACACCAAGGCCTGCTTTTCCCATCACTGGGCCTACAGGAGGGTAAGCTAAAGTCTCAGGTCTCTCAAAGATCCACCTTTGCCTATAAGGTTTCTGTTAGGCTTAATAACAGAAATAACCTTCAGTCTTACTCCTTTGCAGCCAAACTAAAGTTCCATAGGGTAAAGCAAAATGGATTCCTGCAAGTGAGGCTATTGCTTTCCCCCCAAGCTGATGCCACATGGAAAGGACAAATCTGCTTGAGAAAGATGGCTTCTGCAGTTGGGGAATGACTCAGCACCAGAATCCTAGTGGCTGACCATTCAACTCTCTCTCCAGAGCCACCGACCCCAGACTTTCCTCATTCATCTCTAGTCCAATCTTCTTTCCCTCTGCCAGAGTCCAGGGTAAGTGACAGCAAATGAAATTTTGTTTGTTGATCCTTTAAGAGCCTCTCTGCATCTCTAGACATCTCTTCCTGATAGACAGAAACCTGCTGCTTTTCACAGCTAGATATTATTTGGATTTCTTTCCTAGTTCTGGTGCTCTTGGTTGGTAAGCCCCACTTGAGGTTTAGACCCCACAATTCTCAGAAGGAGTCCCCTCAGCCACTGAAATACACCTCTGGATATTCAGTTGCCACCTATGGGAGGCCAGCCAGCCCTCTCATGCCTCCACAGTTTCTACCATTCTCATCGTGTTGGTGTGGTTTCTACTATAAGTCCTTGGTTATAAGGCTTCTCTCCAGCTAGTGTTCAGTTGGTTATTTGTGATGATTTTTCTATAATTTAGTTGTAATTCCAGTTTGGTCTTGGGAGGAGGTTAGTGTAGCTTCCATTTACTCCTCTGCCATCTTGGATCTCCCAAAATATCACATTAAGATCTCCCTTCATGAAAAACTTGTGTTCAAAACATTGGGAATTTTCTTCAGATACACTTTTTCTATTTTTGCGATCAGTGTCTATTGCATCCTTTTGTCTAGAAGAAAACAAAACAAAAACAAAACAATAAAAAACACCACCTTTCTCTTTCTTGTTCTGGTCAGTTTTCACCCTTGTAGCACATAAGTCATTTCCCGTAGGATACCACCTCCATTTTCATCAGCACGTGTGACCTAGGAGTCAAGGAATGGATTCTGTAACACATTCTGCTTTATTGACTTTTTTTTCCCTAATACTCATGTAGTTTTGAAGGAAAATTATATTTTTATTTTATTATAATTTTTAGTCTAATACTATCAGGCAGAAAATGTCTACTATTCAAAGATTTTTAGATATTTAATACAAAATCACCTACCTCCACTTTGCTTTCTTGTTAAATATCTTTGTAATAAAATGAACAGATTTATTATCTTCTAATCTAAACTAGCATTTCAGACTGCTTCCATGAATAAACTACTCAATTCTGTTACTTGTTGACCCAGGGCAAAAGGACATAAGGGTCAACATATTTTATAGATTCATGGTGGTTATTTTAGTAGTCATTTCATTGCATCAGTAAGGAATAAGGGTAGGGAGAGATATAGGGAAGAAGGAAATAGGGAAGGGAGTGAAATAGAGAGGGAGGAAGGAAAAAAGGGGAGGGAGGAAGGAAGGAAAGAATATATTACAGTCTAATAAACATGTTTAAGAATCAAGGAAAGGTATTTCTTATTGCTGTGAATCCATAGCCACCTGAATCACAGTGACAATAGCATTTCTATCATTCTCTCTAAAGGCAGGCAAAAGAGAAAAGTTCTACCTACTGTTGGTTATGCCAAACATGTCATTAAACACATTGAAACAGAGATCTTGTGATTATTACTGTCTTTAATTTTATGTGTAATAATACTTTACTCCAAATGGAAATATTTTTCTCATATTTAGGTAAAATATTATGAGCTCTATTCATGATACAGTGGCTTGTGCTTTTATAAAAACAGATTTCTGTTCCACACCCCTGATGCCAACACTAATAAATCCTTAGATACTGACCCACTGGGCTGTGCAGTAAGGACCAAATTAATAAAATAGGTCAGATATCTCCCTTATCTAAAAGAAAGTTTCAGAGGTGGAACAAATGCCAAGAAAGAATAAGCTATTTGCTCTACTTTCCAGAGGCCTGAACAGAAAGAAGATTTACCAAAATGTGATTACACTTGAAATCACACAACAGAAAGGATACAATGAGATGAAAATAGAAGCAAGCTAAGGAAGCTGTGCATGTGCATCACATGTTCACATTAAAAGTAAAGCCCATAAAGGGCTTCTCCTTTCATATATGACCTTCAGACCACATAGAAATAATATTTCAACCAAATGAAGTCACATGTAAGTATAACAAGGGGGAAATCCGATAAGTCACAACTACTATCACAACTTTTGAGTCACTGCAAAGACCTTCAGAAAGGCATTTTTAAATCTCCTAAAATAACTATTTCTCAAAGTAACCAGATATGTTTTTAATAAGGCAAGAGAATGAAAAGAGGCAAAATTTGTCAGCATGAGAAAAAATGTTTAAGAAGTATTCAAAATTTTCAATAGTGCTCTTGAAAATCAGGCCAGATAAGCTCCCCCTTTAACTTTAATTTTGTTTTTTACAGTGACTTCTTTTGCCTCCTAGTGTTAAGTATTATTTTTAAGTGCACTCAAAATTGTGACTAATGACAGTCACAATCACGGTCCTTCAGAGTGTAATGAAAAATGTCATGTTCTTGATAATTATTAGAAAAAAATTTGTAGAACTTTTTCTCAGCTTTTACAATAGTTTGAGAGCCTGATTCAAATAACACTTCAAATGTGATCTTATTTCTAAACGCCTCAGTTTAGAAGCTTATGTTCCCAATCCCTTGGGATGTCTTCTCCAGTTGAGGTGTCACTGACCAAATTTGAAGAAGATGATCTGTACAAAACTGCATAATCCAGGAGTGTTATGGGGACAATAAGCAAAGTAGCCTGGACCTGATCTCTTCCTGCCATGCCCTGCCCTGCCCTGCCCTTCCCTGCCATCACTGAGAATTGGGTGGCTGTGGGTGTGTAGCAATATTTTTATTCAAATTCTCATTCATCCAAATATTTCCCAATGTCATTTAATAGTTACAAATGATCTGTCTCCACTGAATATCTTCAACTCTTACTATTGCAAACTATAACTCTTCATGTCTTATTTTCCTATTGGATCCTGTATTTCCTGAGGGCTGGACCTCATAAATCATTTTGTATCCCCCTCTAACATCTGACTAGGACAATGATGTGTACCCAGGGAAATCTCAATAAGATTACTATGGCAAATAAATAAATATATCAATGCCTTTCTTCCAAAGTTCTTCTCCAATTTCCTCCCATGTGTCCTTAGCTCTATTATCATAGCATAGCAAATCAGATCAGTTCCAAGCACTTGAAAACCTGAAGGAACTGGGCCAGTGCACTCTACCAGGTGTGGAATACTGTTGGGTAGAGCAGGCCCAAGGCAAGGCTACAGGTGGGAAGGTCAGAAAGAGGGTACTGTATTGATTGAAAAGAGTAGGTAAAGCCATAAGGTGGGAGGAAATATTGTAATATGGATAAGAACAATCTCTGAAGCCATACTATCTGGATTCAAATTCCAGCCTTGCCACTCATTTGGGCAAGTTTTTTGCCTCCCTGTGACTCAGTTTCCTTGAGTATAGAATAAAGACATGACAGTACCCCTCTCGTAGAGTTGCTATAAGAATTAAAATACAGGCAACAATACAAGTAACTTTGATAATGTTTCTGACAATGCCAAGTATTCATAAATGTCCCTTGATATTATTAAAGAATAGAAACTAGCTTCTAAAGTTCTATAATCAAAAGACATAGAATAGCTAAATGGATTAAAAATATCCAACAATAGGCTACCTACGAGGGGCTCCCTTTAATCTTAAAGACACATGTAGGCTGAGAGTGAAAGACATTTCAAGCAAATGGTAATAAAAAAAATGGGTAGCTATTTTTCTCTTATAAGCATAGCTATAGCTTATGCTTATAAGCTATAGCTATAAGCATATATAAGCATATATATATATGCATATATATATGCTTATATATAAGCATATATATAAGCATATATATAAGCATAAGCATATATATAAGCATATATATAAGCATTTTTCTCTTATAAGCATAGCTATAGCTTATGCTTATAAGAGAAAAATAAACTTTAAAAATATTAAAAAGAGACAAAGAAGGTCAGTATGTAATGATAAAGAGGTCCCTACACCAAGAGGATATAATCATTATAAATAGTTATATGTTCAATAGTGGAGCACCTAAATATATAAGACAAAAAGTAACAGAGCTAAATAGAAAAATCAGAATAAAAGTAATTGTTGGAGATGTTAATACCCCATTCTCAAAAATGGATAGATTATTCAGGCAGAAAATCAAAAAAGAAATAGTAGAGTTGAACAATACTATATGAAGAGAGACCCAAAAGACCATAATTCATTTATAAAAAATTATGTATTTTTTCTTTTGTGTATGCATATATTTATTCTTATGAGTTTAAATTTCAGTTACCTTTAAAATACTTTCCATTTGATGCAATATACCTATAAAGATGTTTTTTCCACCTCTCAAAACAGTTTTTGAACTTGTCAATTCCTATGCTTTTTAGTGCTTCTGCCATTTTTGTTTCACCTCTTCCACACTGGGAAAACATTTCCCTTCAGGGCTTTTTCATCTGTTGCACGTGGGTCACCGGCCAGCAGTGACCACGGAACGCTGTGGATGGCTCGACGATAAACACGCGAGAAATAACAACATGCACAGAGACAGACTAGTTTCTGTGGAGAAGTAGGGACGAAATGGCCACCCCCCCTAGTGGGGAGGGCGCCAATTTACAGTCCATACCTGCTTTTATTGGGCTCATTCTGCATAATAATTCAGGTAAAGTACAGTACTCATTAGGGGGAAGTAAGGAACTATAGAAAACAAGGAACTCTGCCGGTCTATTGAGTTGGGGGTCAAAGAGCTGTAAGACTGAGGAACAAAATAACTTCCTCCTAAGACCCTTCTCATTCAACTGAGAGCATTCTAAACAAAGAAGGTTTCACAGTAATTTACATGTTCTTTCTTAGGCCTGATCACCCTGGGGAATCCGCACTTCTCAGTACCGAGCTGCACCAGCCTGTCATTGTTTCAGGCTTAGGTGGAGCAAGGGAACTAAGGCAACTGGGAGACAAGGAGGGGTTTTTTTCCCAGATGCTGAGAACTCAGGCTATGTCAAAGCCGAGGAGCGAGGGTCCATCACCCCCTTTTGCTGCAGCCCCCAAGTCCTTGTTTTGGGGGGCCTCCCAAAGTGATCGTGCCTGTCTTAGGTCGTTCCCCCGTGGGGAATCTTACCCGTCTTTGGCTAACCGACCAAGCTTTTTGGGGTTCAGTCATGAATAAAGCAGCAGAAGCAGCATTCCTGCCAGGAAGATAAGCTTTTGTCTCCTTGCTGGCTTACGGTTCCAAGGGCATTCCCTTAGCCTTAGCTAGGCGGGGGTTTCAGCTTCTGATACCAGTCAGGGCGGTTCCCAACATTCATCCAGTGAAACAAACAAACAGAAAATAAAGTTGCTTGGGGCAAGATAGGGTGAATAGGGAGGGTGGGGCATGGGCATCATGCAATGCCACTTCTGGTCAAAAACTGCTGAACACTTAGCACAGTGTAGGCAGGGGCACTCATAAATCACCCATCATGAAATGGGAAAATGCATTGAAAGAGTTTTCAAAAAAATTCACTGAAGCTGAATGCAGCCTCTTACAACAACGCCAGCTGGCACACTGTTACAGATGAGTTCCTAGAACACTTATCTAGTTAAGGAAGCTGGTGCTACAAGGGACCCACCCTCCAGGCGATAATACTTGGTTGTTTTTGTTCTCTCTCATAGCCTAAATGGACCATACACATGTATACAGAACATGCCAACAACAGCAGACTACACATTCTTTTAAAGTGCACATGAAATATTTTCTAGAATAGACCATATGTTTAGCCACAGAAAATATCTTATTAAATTCAAGTAGGTTGAAATCATACCAAGTATCTTCTTTCACCACAATAGCATGAACTAAAAATCAATAAGAAGAAAACTCAAAAATTTATAAACACATAGAAATTATACAACACTCTCCTGAACAACCAATGTATCACAGAAGAAATTAAATGGAAAATGTAGTTTTTGAGACAAACAAAAATGGAAACAACATATCAGAAAGTATGGGATGAAGCAAAAGCAGTTCTAAGAGAAAAGTTTATGGCAATAAATGCCTATATTAAGAAGCAAGAAAGATCCCATATAAACAACCTGACTCCATGACTCAAAAAAAAAAAAAACAAAAACAAAAAACAGAAGAACAATCTGAGCTCAAAGTTAGAAGAAGAAAAGATATAATGAAAATTAAAGAAGAAATAAATAAAATGGAGAAGAAAAATAATAAAAGAAGTTAACCAAATTAAAGTTAGTTCTTTAAAAAGATAAATAAAATTTGACAAATTTTAGCTACACCAACCAAGGGAAAAAAGAGAAAATGTTGGGAACTGCCCTGCCTGGTATCAGAAGCTGTAACCCTGCCAAGGCTAAGGCTGAGGGAGTGGCCTTGGACCGTAAGCCCGAAAGGAGACAAAAGCTTATCTCCCTGGCAGGAGCGCTGCTTCTGCTGCTTCATTCATAACTGAACCCCAAAGCTTGGTCGGTTAGCCAATGACGGGTAAGATTCCCCAAGGGGGCAATGATCTAAGACAGGCACAATCACGTGGGAGGCCCCCAAGGAAGGACTTCAGGCGCTACAGCAAAAGGGGGTGACGGACCCTCGCTCCTCGGCTGTGACAAAGCCTGAGTCCTCCTCATCTGGGAGAAAATCTCCTTATCTCTTGGTTGCCTTAGTTCCCTTGTTCCACCTAAGCCTGAAACAATGACAGGGTGGTGCAGCCCTGTGCTGGAAAGGGCAGGTTCCCTGGGGTGATCAGGCCTAAGAAAGAATATGTAAAATCCTGTGAAAACTGCTTTGTTTAGAATGCTCTCAGTTGAATGATAAGGGTCCAAGGAAGAAGTAAGTTTGTTTTTTAAAGTTTTACAGCTCTTTGACCCTGACTCAAAATAGGCCCTCACTGATCCTATTGTTTGATCCTTACTTCCTAGCAATGAGTATTGAGCTTTTACCTGAATTCTTATTCAAACAAAACCAATGAAAAGCCTCTCTGGAGGGGGAATGGGTGCTCTCCCCACCAAGGAGGGTGGCCAAGTGGCACACTCCCCACTTGAGTGGCCATGGAGCCCTCCAGGAGAGAGGGTGGCCTAGCGGCACCCTCCAGGAAAGAGGGTGGCCAAGGTGCTCCCCACGTGAGGAGTGGCCCTGCTGTTCCTATTCCCCCACAGGACCTGGTTGTCTCTGTGTATGTTTTTCTCGCGTGTTGATGAACATCCACAGCCAAGATGGATACTGCGGGCCGGTATCCTCCACAAGAAAGGACCAAATCAACAAGTTATAAATGAAAAGAGAAATTACAACTGATACCAGAAATTCAAAGGATCATCAGAGGCTGCTATGAACAAACAAACTTGATAACCTCAAAGAAATGAAAAAACTCTTAGCAACATATAGCTTACCAAACTGAATCAAAATAAAGGGCAATCAGAATAGACCAATTACTAGTAAGGAGACTGAATCAGTAACCAAAATTCTCCCAATTAAGAAAAGACCAGAACCAGATGGCTTCACCAAAGAATTTTATCAAACATTTAGAGAAGAATTAACACCAATTCTTCTCAAACTTTTCCAAAAAAAATCAAAAAGAAGGAAACACCCTCAAACTCACTGCACAAGGCCAGGATTATCCTATACCAAAACCAGGAAAGAACACTACTAGAAAAGAAACCTATGGTAAAATATCCCTGATACAAAGAGATGCAAAAATTCTCACTAAACTACTAACAAACTGAAATTGGCAGCACAGTAAAAGGATCATTTACTGTGGTCAAACAAGATTTATCCTTGAGATGAAAGGATGGTTCAGCATATGCAAATCAATCAATTTGATACATCACATAATGAAATGAAAGGAAAGAATCATATGATAATCTCAATAGACACAGAAAAATCACTTGACAAAATTCATCATCCATTTATCATAAAACTCTTAACCAATTAGGCATGGAAGAAACATATCTCACCATAATATAAACCATATATGACAGAACACAGTTAACATCATACTCAATGGTAAAAAGTCTTTTTTTCAAGCCCTGGCTGGCATAGCTCAGTGGATTGAGCACGGGCTGCGAATCAAAGTGTCACAGGTTCGATTCCCAGTCAGGATACATGCCTGGGTTGCAGGCCATGACTCCCAGTAACCGTACATTGATGTTTCTCTCTCTCTCTCTTTCTCCCTCCCTTCTCTCTCTAAAAATAAATAAATAAAGTCTTTAAAAAAAGGTTTTTTTCAAATACCAGGAACAAGACAAGAGTGCCCCTCTCACCACTCCTATTCAAATCTGTACTTGAAGTCCTAGCTAGAGCAATCTGGCAAGAAAAAGAAATAAAAGGTATTAGAATTGGAAAGAAGAGGCAAAAATGTGCCTACTTTCAATTGATATAATTTTTATGTATAAACAATCATAAAGGCTCAACCAAAAAGCTGTAAGATCTAATAAATAAATTCAGTAAAGTTGCAGCATACAAAATCAACATACAAAAATAAGTAGCATTTCTATACACTAATAATAAATTTATGAAAAATAAATAAGTAAATTTTACTTACAATATCAACAGAAACAATAACATATTTAGGAATACATTTAACTAAGGAATTAAAATATCTCTGCACCAAAAACTACAAGACATTTATGAAGGAAATAAAAGAAGACTCGTATAAGTGGAACGGTTGCTCATGTTCATAGTCTGGAAGATTTAATATTGTTAAAATGTCAATACTACCAAAAACCATCTGTAGATTCAATGTAATCTGTATCAAAATTCCAATGGCATTTTTTACAGAAGTTAAAAAAAAACTGCTAAAATTTATATGGAACCACAAAAGATCTCAAATAGCCAAAGAAATCCTGAAAAAGAAGAAAAAAACTGAAGGCAGCACACTTCCTAATTTGAAGCTATACTATAAGCCATAATCATAACAGTATGGTAGTGACTTAAACACAAGCACATAAACCAATGAACAGAATTGAAAACCAGGAAAAAACCCAGCCATATTTGATCAACTGATATTTGGTAAGGAACTCAAGAATGTTCAATGGACAAAAAAATAGTATGTTTAATAAATGGTGCTAGAATAATTGGACATTCATGTAAAAAAAAGAATGAAATGAGACCCAAAAATTAACTCAAAATGGATTAAAAACTTAAATGTAAGACCTAAAACCATGAAATTTCTAGAAGACAATGTAGGAATAAAGTTTTTGACGTTAGACTTGGCAATCCTGTTTTAGATATGACATCTAAAGCACAAGCAACAGAACAGAAACATAAGCAAGTGGACTCCATCAAACTAAAAACCTGCACAGCAAAAGTTGTTCTCATCAAAGTTAAAAGGCAACCTATGGAATGGGAAATAAATACTTGAGAACCAAATATCTGATAAAGGGTTAATATCCAAAATGCATAAAGAACTCACACAACTCAATTGCAAATAATAATAATAATAATAACAACCAATTTTAAATTGGGTAAAATGCCTGCATAGACATTTCTCTAAAGAAGATATATGAAAAGTCAACAGGTACTTGAAAAGATGCTCAACATCACTAACCATTAGGAAAATGAAAATTAAAGCCCCAATGAGATATCATCTCATGCCTGTTAGAATGGTGATCGTCAAAAAGACAAGACATAAATTCTAGTGTGAATGTGGAAGAAAGGGAACCCCGGGCACTCTTGGTGGTACTGTAAATTGGTGTGGTCATTATGGAAAACAGTATGGAGAACCTTCAAAAAATTAAGAATAGAGCTACCATATAATCCAATAATTCCACTTCTAGGAATGTATACAAAGGGGAAAAAAAAACCCTGTTAACTCAAAAGATATCTTCACCCCCATTTTCATAGCAGCATTATTTACAATTGTCTGTAATTTACAATTTACAAATTACATCAATTTACAATTGATGGTTTTGGGCACCAATTCGGCACCAACATGAATTCCCAATTTTGGGTGCAGTGAAGGAAACTATTCAGACACACAGCTCAATTGTAATACAGCATGGTTTAAGAAAAGGACAGCTATGGAACAACTCAATAGTGTTACAGATCAATTAAGAGACAGCATGGCTATGAGACCACCCTGGGGCCAGGCTCTTCTCTTGTGAGACTGTTCTGCTCTGCTCCCAGGGCCAGTTGCCTTTGCTCTGCCCTGCTCTGACCTTCACTCTAGTCTGGTGAGATGTCTTCAATGTTTCCTCTTTGGTTGGGGAAAATCGGTCTTCCACACAAAGGGAAAGTGCACTTCCTGCGTCAAAAGGGAGCTAATTTATACAGACAGAGGTCTCTGCCCTTGGTGCTGATTGGTCTGTTTCTACTCAAATGAGGCCTCAAAATCCTCATAGTTTGATTGGTTGTAAAGGCACTGTTCTGATTGGTCAGAATGGAGATGCTCTGATTGGTCAGTGAGGATGTTGATGGGAATATAACTGCTCACCTCCAATTGGACAGGGAAAGCCTCAGTCCTATAGGTTGAAATATAATTCCAGGAACTCCTTTTTAAAAGCTGGATTGATGGCAGGAACGTGTTGCAGGCAGTTCAGTACAGTGGCAGGCTTCTCTCTACAATGCAGTTTGTATGAGAGGCCTCTGTGTAGAAATGGCTGCTAGGGTCTGATTTTTACATCTGAGCCCAGTTAACCACCAGGAATCCTTCCTGGTAGGCATCTTCTTTTTCAAAGTCTATACAATAGACAAGACATGGAAACAATCTTACATCCTTCAGGCATAAAAAAATGAGAAAACACTACTATTTGTGACAACATAGGTGAACTTTGGAGGCATTATGCTAAATGAAATAAATCAAACAAAGACAAATACTATATGATTTCACTTATATGTGGAATCTTAAAAATGAACAAACAAACAAAGACCACATCACAGAAAGAGATCAGGCTTGTGGTTACCAGAGGTGGAAGGTGAAGTGAGTGGGAAATGGAGCAAGGAGGTCCAAAGGAACAAAGTTACAATTATAACATAAATAACAACTAGGATAACTATACCTAACACTGTTGTATGATATATTTAAAGAGTTGTTAAGAGAGTAAATCCTAAGAGTTCTCATCACAGGGAGAATATTTTTTCCTTTTTTCTTTTTTTAATTTTATCGATGTAAGATGGATGTTATCTAAGACTATAGCATTTCACAATATATATATAAATCAAGCCCTCATGTTGTACACCTTAAATTTATAGTGATGTACATCAATCTTTTTTTCCAATAAAACTGGAGGGTAAAAAGAAAAAAACATCTAGTATTTAAAGGGTATGTCAGTTCCCAAGGAAAGATGAGATCAGCATAGATAATGTATATATTTCTAGCTGTTTTGTCAAGATTCTGTCCTGGTTCCCAGATAAAATTGACTTGGACTTGGAAGTATAGATGGTATAGAGAAAAACACAAAGTCAGACAAACCTGGTTCCAGACCTAGCTACTCTGCTTACTGGCTCTGAGTTCATGATCAAGCCCACAGAGCCTCTTTGAGCCCACTGGGTAAGTCTGAAAATGGCAGAGAAGCAAAGACACAGCTTATAACCTTGGTAAACTAAATCAGTCTCTCTGTCTGTCTCTTCTCTCTCTCTCTCTCTTTCTCTCTCTCTCTCTCTCTCTCCCTCCCTCCCTCCCTCCCTCCTTATCTCTATCTCTATCTCTGTCTCCATTTCTATGTGTGTTGAGTAAAGAATCTCTGCAAAGATTTTGGAGCTCTGCGAACCTGTCTCGTATTTGTTCCTTTAATCCAAACTAAACAAATTGAAAATAATTGAAATGAAAGAGTACACTGCACTTGTTGAGATCACCACCAAAAGCCAAGGCCTGTCGCCTCAGGGCCAGGGCATTTGTCTGTAATGACATGATAAAGCACGCTGTGACATCTTGGTACTCTGGGATCCTGGCCCTGCACCAAGGCACTACTTGACAAATGGTTCTCCCAGCAGCTCCATTAGCATAAGAATCGTGCACAGCCTTTGTGCCTTTCAATGTGAGCTGTAGAAACATTGGTCTATTTTCTGCTTCTTTGGTTTTGCTTTTGCTTCTTTTTTTTCCAGACTACACTCAGCAAACATACTTGTGACCACTTCTAATTGGTATTTCTAGTAACGATATTTGGAGATTTTTCACATAAAAGGAAATCCTATTCTGAGCATGTAATTGAAAAGACAAGCTGCCATGAAAATGATTCAAACGCAAATAAGTAACTTAGATAAAGCTGAAACCAAATTGTTTCTGCATACTCTGAACTGGACGGGACAAGTGTCCAAAACTCCAACCCCCTAAGAGTTCAAAGGAAACTTCAGGAAGGCAAGGCAGGCACTATGTGTGCTTGGGTGTGTGACCAGCACACCCAAGAAGTGCTAGATGTGTTGTGCTGCCTGGTTGACAATGTTTGAGGTTCCTGGTAAAACATGGTGAAGTTGAATGAACACACATATTTCTCCAGAGCATAGTTCAGTTGTATCAGTTTGAACTTGAAAGACATATTTTTCTAATATGTAATGATTGTGTTTGTTTTGAAATAAAACTAGCATTAAAACAATGCACCTTTTGCCTCCTAAGGTTTAAATATAGTTTCAAAGCTGAGACTAGAGCTACAAAGGAAAAGGAATTGATGTTATAACGACAACTTCTGGCTAGCAGAACACATAGAGGAGAAAATTTAAAAAAAGGAATGAGTAGAACATTTTGTAACTATTTTCCCCTATAGAAAAGACAAAGGAAGGATGGAGGAAGGTGGAGAGAAGACATTTGAGTTCCTCTTAAACAAAAACAAAGAGAAACAGGACTTTGTGAAGAGCTACAGAACAGTACAGCCATAATAGAGAAAGGCACAGAATGTAAGCAAATGATTTATATGATTGGCAGATGGAATATGTGGACTTGTTTAGGATGTGGAAAATTTAAATGAAATAAAAAAGAAGAAAACTTTTGGGGTACCATGAAATCTTCAAGGTGACAAAGTATATACTTTTCTGAGCATACTTTACCCTATTGTGACAATATGAATCTTCCTTGAGATATACTGTGTAATATAAACAAAAAGAGGTAAAAATCAGTTGCAATTTTTATAAAAGAAAAAAACAATCACCAATAATTACTACAAAAATTCCTGGAAATGTATTTGCTTTTTACCTACTGTGCCCAAAGCCACGACTTCTGTTTCGTGAGTAACCATGGACAATACCTTCAGCCTCTTCTTCTGGAAAAGTTTCTGTTCACTACCCAGTACTCAGCATGGTGAGGCGGGAGAGCAGTACAAATAAAGTTGACCACCAATAATATGAATCATTTCTGTGTTGGGTACTGTACAGTTTTCTGATAATTTTCTTAACAACTCCACAAAACAGGTATGTCTAATTCCCAAAGGGGGAAGCCAAGGCTCAGAGAGGTCATGTGATCTGCGCAAGTTTGTGCAGCTCCTGAGTGCCCATGTACTTCTCCCTTCATCACACTGCCACCATCTAACTGGAGAAATAAAACTGACCCATGAAATGATTAATAAACTATATAAACCAATGCAATGTTTGAACAAATGAATGAATATGTGGGAAGAATTTAGAAGATATGGAGATGCCCAAGAGATAAAAGTGATCAAGACAAGTGATTTCCACTTGTCTTGTGGAGGCTGACTTTGACACAGGTTTGCTGCAGGAAGTGGGGTTTGGAGGGGTGAGAATGATTGAGAGTGGCATTGCTAGTGAGGTACCATCCTGAGCAAAGCACTCGGGCCCTGAAGTGGGTCTATGTATCCCCAGAAGGTCCATGTGGGGTTAGAGTGCATGGGAGACCCTGAATAAGATCACCGCATAATTTATCATCCAAATAGCAATAGTTTTGAGAATGAAAGGGAGCTCTGACTGGACATAGCACCACAGTTCCAAGTACAAGGCAGGATGGCCCACACTCCTACCAGCCCAGTAAATGGAAGTGAATTAAGCTCACCTCTGAACCTATTGTCATTTTAAGTAAAATAGTATTATTGTTCATGCATTTCTCCAAGAGAAAAACTTCACAGTTTTCATGAGATCTAAAAAGTCTGAGTGAGGGAAGCAAGTAAGAAATTTCAGGACTGCAGACTACAGGTTGTATGAACCCATGAGGATGCACAAGGAGGTGGGAAGCATGATGGAGATGCTGAGTCCGAGGGACTAGATAACTAGTATGAATACTAACAGAAGGATGGAATTTTTAAAAAATATGGAGAGAAAGTTTATGACTTTGATTTTGGATATGATCAATTTGAGGAAACATTCACAAGTCCAATTTCAACAAGCAATAAAATTCTTGGACCTAAAACTTGGGAAAGAAACATTTAAGAGTCCATGAAATTATTATGCAGTAGACATTATAGAAGGATCTGAGATGATCAGAAAAGGGTTAGCAAAAAGAGGCTAGGGGTACTAAATTTGTCCCTATGTTCTAAGCTTGAGCAACAACAACAAAACAAAATCCAGCATCACTTAGGATTTTCTATCATGCATGTTTATACCACCACTGTGGTGCCCGTGAAACAGTATGATAAGGGCAGAGAAGAAATCTAAAATTCAGTTCATTCTATCCTCCTTACATGAATGGAAATCTGGTGGATCCACACTCTAGAAGAGAAAGGGTTAGCCAGTGTTTATGCCTGCGTCTGCCCTTCGCCAGAACCCTTGCTGGTCTGGGATCTCTCAGCAGCGGGTCCCAAGCTCCTTATCCCTTTAATTAATAAGAGAGATCGTGATGTTCCAGATCTGTGTTGTTTGTGAGAGAGATGCAGTTAGGCAGTTGCTGAATGTACTCCAAGGAAGGAATTCATGAGAACAGATGCCTAATCCAGATATTCAATTACCACAGCAAATCCCACAGAAAGGAGCTCTCTGCTGGAGTGGAGAACAGCACAGAAACTGATAAAGTGCTACTGTCCTCTGGAGCACTGCCCCAAACCAGGAACGACTCAGAAGTGACAGGATGGTAAACACACAGAAGACAAAATATATTTAAAATGAGCTTTTAAAAGAATATGCTACACAATGATCAACTCCTAATCAACTGCAGTGCTGTGTTTTTATTAGGATGAGTTGGGGGAACACTTAAATCATTTTTTGCCCTGTAATAATTATAGAGGAGCTCTCTGTTTTAAGGTTGTTTGATGAAGAATTATAATGTGTCTATGTCCAATTGTGCTACTCAGAGATCACCCATAGGCTGTCAAGGTGAAAATGTGACAGTAGGACTTGTATTTAAATCAATATTATGTGTGAGAAAATTGGGAACCTGGGAATACAGTAAATTTAAATAAAACACTCTCATAGTGTGAACTGCCAACAGACTTAGTATACACTCAGAAATATGAAAGACAACAAAATATTTTTAATGCATCATGTGGACCAACATCATGTAATGCTGTCGCCAAATGCCAATGGTAGTTTCAGTCTCTACAACAAAGACATGATGGTCCCATTCCAACCCTCACCTAGATGGGGTGCATCTAGACTATTGGTCAGTTTTGAGTGCCCACTGGAATCTGTACAAAGGAAAACAACTATCCCAACAAACAAATCAAAAGCTATGCAACAGGAGGAATTTTTGAGAAGGCTTTGATGTTCACCCCAGGACAAATAATATTTGAAGGGAGTGTGGTATTTTAAATATATTCTATATAACTATAGAGGGAAAATAAGAAGCAATTCATTCATCTGAAAAATATTTCTTAAGAGCCTGCTACGTACTAGATATTCAATACACAACAGAAATAAAAATACATGTAATCCTTGCCCTCTTGAAGATTACAGTCTAATATAGACATAGAAACTAACTAAACATCCACAGAAATGGAAGTGACAAATATACACAGAAGAGGTGCAGGTCATAGGACAGCATGTAGTAGAGAAATTTGACCAAGATAGGCAGCTGGGAATGACTTCCTTATAGAAATGATGAAGAAGATACACATATAGGCTTAATACAAAGGAAATCATTTCAAGGATCATTGAAGGAATGAGCTAAGGTAATCAGCCAGGATCTGTATGGTTGCTGAATAATTTATGGAGAAAGTCACACATTAGAAAGAGCTGTAATAGAAAAGCTGACAACTCATCCAATCCTGAGGTTTCGGGAGTCTAACAACAGTGACACAAGGCAATGCCCAAGAAAGTCTTGCCAGTGGGCTTTTAGCATGACCAGTTGAATATTGCCCTGTAATTATAAAACTAGTTGAAATCCTGCCAAACAACTCAAGACATTTACATATACAGAGAAAATCTCTGTGCATGTGTATGTGCATGTGTACATATCTATACATATATAGTATACAAAACACATATAAGATATATTTTAATTGCAATAAGTTACCATTATTATCTCATCAAAACAATTATATTGTCCCTTACCATTCACTCTACCTCTGCTTTTCCATGCTTGCTTCTTCTCCTTTTCAGAAAATTCAAAAGAAAAACATTTTGATGGGTGAAGTGATAGAACAAGGATTAAATGTTCATCGGGATGTGCATTTGTGCTGTATTTTTCTCTTAGAACATGGGTTTTTCTACTTTAGAACAGGGATCCAGAAATAGTGCCCTGTGAGCATGATTTTTATAAATAAAAAACATAGCCACCCTTATTCATTCACATACTGTCCATGATAATTGCAACAGACACCTTATGGCCTGCTGAGCTTAAAATAGTTACTATCTAAATAAAATTAAAACAAGAAAACTATCATAGAACCCTAGGGTTGTATTAAAAGCACCCAATGGGCATAAATAAATTGATCTGAGTATCAATGAGATGATAATTGTAATGGATTAAAGCTAAATACAGTTAAATTTAACAATTCCTAATTACACATTGGAAAGTATAAATTTGGTTATCTTTGAAAAGTTGTAAAGAACCACTCAATATTTTGAAAACTGTTAAATCAAGGGAAAAAACATTTATCCTGGATTTTCTATACAATACATATTTCAGGGTAACTAAGAATCAACAAGGGTGAGGTTTTCTATATAAGTTCTCTAGCTAATAAATGAAAAATTACAATTTTACTATTTTGCATTCTGTAAGAAAGTAATAGATCTAGGCAATACTGATCAAAGGCGGGTTACCTGTTAGGAAAAGGGACAACCTGATGTCACATGTCTCCTAATGAGGGTAAACACCACTGCTGAGAAGAAAGTCTGGTTTTAAAGAATAAATAAACAAAATTTGAGTCTGATCAAGCTTCTGGACATAACTACCAATTTACAGAAAATATGAGGGGCCAATTAACATGCTTAATACCACCAAGGTATGTAATCCACAAACATAAACATTGGAGAAACTATACAAGACAAATGACCTAGTACCTCAATTAAAAAATAACTGCAAATATACAAAAACTAAGAGGGAATTTACAAAGTATTGAAGGAAATTAAGAAGTATATAACCAATATTAATGTATGGATCTTCTTTATATTCTATTCAAATATAACTACAAAACCTAATTTAAAATCCATTGGAGAAATGTGAATATTAAGTAGATATTCAGTGATGTATATGAATCATTATTAATTTTAGATGTAATAATGGTAGTATGTTTTTTTAAAAGAGTGCTCATCTTTTAGGGATACATACTAAAATACATAGAAATAACACATGATGCATTAAATTTATGTCAAAATAACTCTCATCATGGGACAGTGGGCAGAATGACAGATGAAAAAATGAACCATAGGCTGACAGTTGTGACAGTTGTGACGCTGGCACTCCGAGTTCATTGTACCACTGTCTTTATTTTTCAGACAGTGGGAAAATTTCAAAATAAAAAGCTATTCTTTCTTTTTTATCTAGATCACACAGATGTGTAGTGATAACAATTACAGTTAGATACAGGTGTATTTCAGAGTTTTACCAATGGAAAATAATATGAAAGTCAGCTATTGTGCTTGAGAAAGAAGTCATGAAAGATCTGTTCTGTAGGATATCTGGAATGTAAAAAAAGCAAGCCAAGGATTTATTCTCCTTGATTGCTAGAGACAGTAGGACTCCTGAAATTCTATCTTGAGCTGTTTTCTCCACAATTATTTGACTTGGGGAGTGAGGAGGGAGCAGGAAGGAGAAGTCCAAGGAGGGGCACTGACAAAATTAGATTAAGGCACACGTGTTTCATGCCATTGATGCTCCCAAGACTTTTCCATGAGCCCGCCAGTTTAAAGGGAAAGGAACCATTCCAAGGAGGGAATAAATATGTTTTTTAAGGCAAAAGCTATGTCTCACTTCCTAGAAGCTCTTAATTCTGATCACACCAATTTTTTAATGAGTAAATAAAAAAATTTACATTTTCTTTTTCTATATCACTTATAACCGTGTCAGATAATAGAGGAACTTGATACTTATTCATTCAGTGAATGTTTGTTAATCACCTACTAGATGCCACACCCTATACCAGGAAGGAAAGACATTTTCTGAATGGAAGTATTGAATGGTGCTGTGTAGACTCATCTATTCAAACGCTCAGGAGTTTCCAACATGAGTGGTGAGGCAGAAGGGCATATGGTACATGGTATAGGAATTCTCTGATTTTATTCATTAGCTGTCTGTCCCATTCTTGCTCCTTCAAGGTAGATGGTGGAGGTTTCCTTTCAACAGATATCCACAGGACCAGGGCATTGCTCTCCTGTCATCCCTGGAGAGCTGCTAAACCAGCTTCTGCGGAAGCCAATGTCCACCTGGCTGCAGATGAATTACAGGCCAGTACACTGCCCTTTTCTTTGTTCCCTGGGTGAAAATCTGTTCATTGTTCCCAAAAGAGACATCATTTCCCATGTTGAGACCTCTCTACTGCTGCCAGGTTGGGCAATGGCATTTATAAGGTAAAATTAAATTTTTTTTTTTGGTAGTTCAACAACTGCAGAATTGGTAACGTGTGCTGAATTCAAGACGATCACCTCATCTCCTAAAAACAAGTAACAAGTTACTTGTCCTCTGCCTCAGGTGATGACACTGAGTTTCCCAGTGCCCTCCACCCCTCATCTTATCTGTTTGCGCCTTATCTCACACCTGGAGTGTTTACGTTTTGCCACCAAGGTGTTCCCAGTGTTTAACTCAAGGCTTGATACATAAAAGGCATTCAAGAAGCCTTTGCAGGATGTATTCAGTGAGTAATAAACCGGTGAGCTCACTAAATGGGAAGTGGGCTCAGTTTACAATCTGCCCTTTCTACAGGTAGAGTGAAGAGAAACAAATACAAGTGTGTTATCACATTTGTACCTGGGCTTACAGGTATGTACTATGTCACTGTGGTTATTTAGAGGAAAGTGTAAAATTAAAATACATTGAGTAATATGTCATTTAAATGAGTGTCAAATATACTTATGGTACACATCAAGATGCCATGAATTTAAATGGAAAAAATAATTCTTTAAGTGTCCCGCAATATCGAGTTTTGTGTTTCTGCAAAATTAGGAAGAAAAAAATTTAAATAGCTGCAGGCAAAATATTGGCTGCTTTCTAAAATGTATTTCACTATATAGGAAATAAAGTAATTTGCAGTGGCAATCTACCCTTTAGTGTAGACAATATTAAAATGTAGAAACATGTGAATTTTGAGACTAAATATTTTCTTTGATTATTTTTAGTATCGCAGAAGCAAAGTTTTAAAAAGAGCACTTCTCTTTTCCTTATTTGAAAAAATAACTTCAAATACTTCATAGAAGATGGTCTGATTTTTCTCTCCTGAAGCATGTGTTTTAGCTCCCAGGGTATAAATGAGCCCAGGAGAGCAAAAAGGAGCAGCAAAAAGCAGAGACTCTCAACACCCACCATCACACTTAGAGTACTGTGTCCTGGACACATTATGGAAGGGTTTTTCTTTCGAAATATCAGCTACCCTTATGACTGTTTCTCCAAGTTAACATGAAGCAATGTCTGGGGATCAAATTAACACATTTCAGTTATAAAATTGGGAACTTAAATAATTAAATTCACCTAATAAGAACCCACATAAAATAAATCCTTCTGAAGTCATGTGAAAATGAACTTTCAAATCAATTAACAAGCAAAACACATTTTAAGTGCAGTAGACTTTGTATCAATTTAATCTAGCCAAACTATGGTATTTTCTAATACAAACTATGCAAAGTAGCTTGGGAATAAAACTGTAAATTGTTAAAATAAATTTACTTGTATGATTAAATCTACAGGCTCCAGCACAAATAATGCCTGCTTGAATGTGGTTGGTAGAGTAACAATATGAGTGTAATAATTTATAGTTTTGATTTGAACATTTCTCCTAAAATGTCATTGGTATGCTTGAGTGTGATACTGTTACGTTACAGAATTACATGCTGATGATTTTGGAACAAAGTAGGGGTGTTATTTGTGCCGGACTCTGTATTTCTTTGGGTCCAACAAAGAAAATAAGGAGTTCAAGCTCTTATTTCTAATCCCTAAGTAATTCTTTAATTTAAAAACCTTTCATTTTTATTTCAAACTCAAATGATGTAAATTAGATACTTCTGAAAAAGAATTACTTGGGTCAGGATTTTTTCAGTCTATAATTAAACTGAAAATACTAGTAAAATAGTGTCTGAGATCCAAAAACATTCAATCTGTAGGAAAATATGTTTGTCAGACATGATCTTTCAGTTTTCCACTTAACTTTGTTTCACAGGTTTAAAACTAAAAGAGTTGTTTCTACCATAATTAAAAGATTTTAAGCAGCTGCATGACTGGGTTCTTTCAGTGCTTGGAGTGATTTCTCTATAAATATGTAAATCTATCAAAGGAAATAAATGAACTTTACGTGCATCCAAGGTCTATTAGCTCATTAAAGACAGGAATTTGGCAATTCAACCAATAAATGGAATAAACAAACTGGCTCCCTGTTATCCTGGATGCCACAGCAGCTCGAAGGGGTTGTTTTCACCAGTAGAAGGGGTAAATTGCTCATCCTCAGGGATGTATTAATTTCTTCACAATGAAGCATTTGCTTCCTACTCACTGGTGAGTTTAGAAACAAAGAGAAGCATTCTTATGGTCTCTACAGAACCCTAGAAAGGCTGATGTAAATAAGAACTTGCTTCTGGAACTGAGAAGGAAGCAGGCATTCCATAGTTCACATGATAAATGTGTACAAAGAAAATAAGCCTAAACAGAATGCTGCTTTGTGTGCACCATCCTCTCAGAGTCTCCCTTTCAACTGCTTTTCTCCAGCATCATCAGTCTCATTATTTATGCCCGTTGGGCTTCAGGTTCCTCATCTATTAAGTGAAGAATATCTAGTAAAAGGTCTCCAAGTCACTGTTATCTCAAACCTGATCTTAATTCACACTAAAATAGCAGAGTCTAAGAGCTTGTCATGACCACCACTCAAATTCTGGGGAGTTTTGATTTAAAGAGGCTTGCCCTGGTTGAGTGTTATCCCATAAACTGAAAAGGTTGTGGGTTTGATCCCCGGGGGAGCATGTACGGGAAGCAACTGATTAATGTTTCTGTCTGACATAGATGTTTCTCTCTCTTACACACACACTTTTCCCTCCTTCCCTCCTTCACCCCCTCCCTCCCTTTCTTTCTCTCTAAAATCAATAAGCATATACTCTTGTGAGTATTAAAAAATAAATAAAAATTTAAAAAGAGCCTTAAAGCTTTGATATCTCCCCAAAATAATAAATTTTATTCCTAAAAATATAAAGGTATAAAAACGGATACTCTAAACAGGGGTATCCAAACTTTTGGTGTCTCTGGGCCACACTGGAAGAAGAAGAGTTGTCTTGGGCCACACATTAAATACACAAACACTAACAAAAACTGATGAGCAAAAAAAAGGCTTAAGTAAATTTATGATTTTGTGTTGGACCACATTCATAGCCATCCTGGGCCACATGTAGCCCGTGGGTCTCAGGTTGGACACCCCTGCAAAAGTACCCCACACACCATACCTTTCCCCAGATATGTACTTCTAAGCATGAAATTTCCCTCTGTGTAAGCAAGGGATGTGGGTGGAATCTCTATACTGATTATCTACTCAACTCAAAGATTCATTTTTAATGATGGTTAGGCACATGTGTATTATGTTTTTTGATGATAGATATTTTTGAAAGTTGTAAAAATTCTTGGGGGAAATTCTGAACCTGCAACTACAAAGTAGAGGGAAATAGCTATAAGTTTGTATGAGACTTTTGTCATTATGCAACACCATATTATTTTGAAGCAGACAAATTATTCAGGTAGAAAACTAATACATTAAGGAATTCTCTAGAACATCTCCAATATGTTGGAAAGTCCCAGTAATAAAATTTTATAAGTCTATATTTGCAAAAACAAAATGTGTTTTCTAATGTCTATTTTCCTTGGTATTTTGGGAAGCAAAAATAACTATTATCACATGAACGTACTCCATATATTCTATAAACTGATTATAATCTATGTGTAACTTCAAACTGATTAACTCCCTCAGAATTGGATATAGTTACTTTCATTGAAAAAGACAGCCAACCACAATCCAATAGTTGGGAGAAACAACGAGCATTTTAAATCATTAAGAAATTGTTTATATTTTCTTCTTGATAGGCTCATGTCTTCTCTTGTCTGTATTTATCCCACTTCCATTCAAGTTTCTTGGGGACAGAGGCTGTGAGTTCTGTTTCATTCATATCCCTCCATGACACAAAAGGCAAAGCATCCTCACAGACAAGGAGTCCTGAAAGACTTTAGGAACTGCAGGCAGACAAGCTTGTTTGGGGGTCTGCAGGTGCTCTGATGAGGTCAAATGCAGGGTGACTAACTAGATAGAAGTCACACTGAAAGCAGAAGGTGTGCATGTGCCAATAAGCCACCCCTGTTTCCCAATGTCATATGGACAATCGTAGCATGATCTTCAGGTCTTCTCTAGGAACTTGCAGGACAGGAAAGAGACAACTCTCCTGGACTGCCCACGTGGACAACTCTGCTGAAGCACTTTTTCATGGCCTCTCCGAATTTTCCTGAACTAGATGGAGAGGGAGAAAATGTGTCCACCAGAGTGCACTGTGATTTTCAGGCACTTTTTCACCTAGAACCAGATTGTTCTTAGAGTTAGCAAAAGGAATAAGTTATAGGGTGGGTAGGGGAGGGGGAATAGAATTACCATAAAGAAAGGAACCTCAAGTTCAACACAAGAGTTAAATCTGAAAGGCTAACCAGCAGCCTGAGAGCACCATCTGTCTTCATATAATACATACCCCCCAAAAAATGTTTTCCAGTGAGTCCCTTTCTTATTATTGCACTTATATAGAAACACACTTACACACATGTACACACACCTGTCAACAGCACATCTTCCATCCACCCGACAAAAGAGCAAAAGCCTCTTTCTATTAGTCTTGGCTGCATCTTAGTTTAAATTATTCATTGAACATACTCTCTACCATTCTTTTCTATTTCTGTTGAAACCGCCACTATCAGCCCTGGTAGCACAGTGGCTTATCTTCTCCTGTCTGGTGCACACGGACACGGTCATGGGAGAGTTTGCTCCTTTCACAATGGTACAAGAAGAGTCCAAATTTTGCAGCTTCTCATCCAGCCAGGATCTCGCTCCCTCCTTCCTCCCCACATCACCCAGCCAGCCTCCTTACACTTCTGTAAGTCTAGACATGTACCTCCCCTTTAAGGAACCTACACAAATGTGTCTTTCCAACAGCTGTAAGGACACCCCTCTCTTCTTCCTGTGCAGAGCCTCCTGGGGACTCAGGACAAGGAGTGTATACGCCTTCTCTCTTTGTTGCAATTGTCCAAAACTCTGTGTGCTCCATGGTGTCCTTAAAACTGGAAGCGCCGGCAGTTGTGGTGTCTTCCTCTGGCTGCTAACATCTTCTTCTGGCCAAATAAACTTTGGAAAATTCATAGATTCCTTCATAATACATGAGCAAAATTTCAGAGTCCTTGTGGTTTGCACAGTCTCCTGCTGTTTCCAAGATGGCAAACACAAACACAGAACGTGTAGTCTGGGTGCGGTGCCCTGAAATCATTGTGACAAGAGCTGGTCTTGGCTTCACAGAGCTCACCCAGCCTGGGCCTCCCACACCAGGTCAGCCATGACACTTCTCCTAAAAGAATGTGAAAGCCTTCAGGAAGAATATGTCCAATGCCCACTACAACACACACACAAACATTTCTTAAAGCATCTCGGCCATAGATTTCACGCAAATCTGAGATAATTAGCATCTTACTGAAATGGGGAGGCGGGGTCTGAGGAATCTGAGCTTATAAATATTTCTTTTCTCTCTCTCCAGATAATATTGTGCCTTTCATAGGAGGGCAATAAAATGAAACAGAGCAGTATTCTGTTTCTAATTCGGTCACTGCCATCAGTTTTCATGGGCTAGCCATTTTATGTTTTGAAGTCTCAACCTCTCTTTGACCTATCCATATAATAATAATAATAATAATAATAATAATAATAATAATAATAATAGCAATAATAGCAATAATAGTAATAATAACAAAAAAGTGTACAGCTCTAATTATGTTTAAGCTCAAATTCTCACAGCAACCCTGAGAAATACTATCCCATTTTACAGATGGGGCAAGTGGGGCACAGAGCCTGTAAGTAACATATCCAAGATCATACAGCTGAAATGCAGTGAGCTGGGGTCTTAGCCCAGCATCCAGAGACAAAGTCAATGATCTTAGCCCCTCAATGAAGCACTGCTGAGACCTGAGTGCCTCATTCTCTAAACTGAAAGGTGTAAGGATTTGCTGGGAAGTGAGAGAGAAAGTGGGGAAAATTAAGCCAATAGTCAGAGATGTCTCTGTCCCTCCCTTGAAAACCATTAATTTGTACTTTGTAGCCCTGATGTCAGTTCATCTTCCCTGCCTTTCCAGGGTCCTAAGATTTTGGCTTGGACTTGCAAAATCCTCAGTATGAGGTATTTGTAGTAGTAGCAAAGATTTCTAGAAATTTCTAGGTGTTTATAATATCATGGAGTATTTTGTCTTTTGGTTTCCTGTTTCTGTGATTGGCTCAAAATTAAATCTATTTCCTGAAAATGGGGTTTGGTCAATCTCCCCCTTGCCATTTCTTTGATTTGCCTTAACCTCTACCTTTCTCCATTTCCCATCTGCTCCCTGCTTCTCCTCCTCATTCTTTCTCCCCCCAACCCAAAATATAATAAATCTCCTTCCCACTATTCTTTGCAAGATTTTTTTGCTTCTTGAGCCTGCTCTTGAAAGTCTCACTCTCCACTTCAAGTGGTATATCAAACAAAGAAATTTAGGTGCCAGCTATTAAAACAATAACATTTGTTACACCTCATTACAAGTTGATATGATGTAAGGGTGATAAAAAGACAGAAGTGTAGTTTCATAGAACAGATGCATTCTTAAGATGCAAGAGAATGTCTAGGTTTAATGCAACTCACCATTTGGTGTATAATCTCCTCACCCATATGATCCCAATAAAAAGTTTAGAATGAAGCCCCTTGGAGGCAGGGATGTGGAGGTGAATAAGACAAACCAAATGACTTTCATGAAGTTTACCTTCTGGAAGTACAATGGGCAGCAAATCAGCAAATGAACATACAATACAATGTCAGACAGGGACAGTGGCAAGAAAGAAACTAGAGTAGATCCAGAGATGGAAAGTGAAAGTGTAGGAGGCAGTATTTTGAATAATGTGGGCAAAGAAGGCACTCTGAGAGGCTAGTGGGCAGAGACCAGAATAAGTAAAGGAGTGATCCATATGTATATCTAGGGAAGAGTATTCTGAAGGCAACTGTTCCAGAGGGAGCAGCAACTACAAAGCCCCCTGGAAGATCAAAGCTGACAAATGCAGCAGGAGATCGTGGCTGCACATGAATGAGCACAAGAGTTCAAAGAGTTATATCCTGTTTAGTGCAGACAGGAGCCCACAGGGTTTTGACCTCCATTCACACAATTTTTTGTTTTTAATCAGCTAAATGCCTTGCACATATGATTTTTAAAGATATATCTTTCCCTCTTAGACATAAGCATAGAACTTTATATTTGTTTACATTTATTTTATACTTATATTTAAGTTTTTCAAAATTTAATCCATAATAAAATTTTCAAAAGCAATGGTTTGAATCATGACTATGTTATTTCCTCAAATTATTCAGTCACCTGAGAATTTGGTCAACCTTCTTCCCATGCCTTCATCCACAACATGGCTGAAATTTTTGCAGATGGGGACTTACTCTGTGCCATGGAATGAGAAATTTCCTTCAAAATTAAATGCACATTTTTAGAAAATGAGTTCTTAATTTACTAGGCAACACCCTATTTGGCTTCCTTCTTGAAATGTTTCTCCCTGGTGAGAAACATCTCTCTCCAGGATCCTCTTTCTCTTATCTTTACAGGCTCTTCCCTTTCCACTCCCCTGGGTGTTGGTACTCTATCCTTGCTCAGCGTGATCTCCAGAAGACTCTCAAAAACTATTCAGAGTCAGTAAAGCAGGGGCATGACATGATCCAGTTGACATTTTAGGAAATCAGTTGTGTTTGATGAAGACTTCCTGAGCTTGACCACCACCTATAAAGAAGCTATTCTGAGAAAAAAACTATTATCCACTGGTTCCCCAAGTTTGGCCCTGATCATTTTTCTTTAAGTTTCTTGTCCAGGTTTCCCTGATTCTTTCAACTTTTGCCTATTTGAATAAAGGTATGAAACTACCTGTTACTTGCAAACTTGTAGAACATGTTGACGGGTGGAACAGAAACCACAAGGATGAAAAAAAGAAAAGAGGGGGAAATTATAAGTACCAAAAGACAAGTAGCCTTATAAAATGCAAGTGAAA
The DNA here is from genome assembly GCF_019186645.2 of Phyllostomus hastatus. Taxonomy (NCBI): domain Eukaryota; kingdom Metazoa; phylum Chordata; class Mammalia; order Chiroptera; family Phyllostomidae; genus Phyllostomus; species Phyllostomus hastatus. The sequence goes on along the minus strand of NW_025334017.1, from coordinate 3,227,642 downwards.
ATGTAAATGAAAGAGAAATACATGATATGAAATCGAACAGAATTTGACTAGTAAAAGTAACCAGTAACTAGTAATAAAGGACCTGTAAAAAATAGAAATAAAAAGTGAGGTAAATCAAATTTGACATAATTTTAGTTACAAAAGAAAATTATGTGTGATTAATTCTCTAGATATAAATATACCACTTTATGTCTAAGAAGGTTAGTGTTCTGTGGGAGAACACAGTGAGATGGCCAAGTGGTGATTTCTCTTTGCCTAACCAACTCATATTTTTGCAGCAAAAGCAGCACTTAATTTTGAAGCATTTCAGCAGATATTAGAACTTCTTTATTCAATCAAGTTAAGACAACTGGGGGTTGGGGGAGAGAAACCTTCAGAAATAAGAAACAATAGAAATTCAACATTATGATAATACCGTTTCCATGAAAATGCATAAAGAAATTAAGTAAATTTCTATGCTTTTTGTTTATAGCTCAACAAGAAATGTAAAAGCATAATTTGATCACTGGGAAGTCCAATGTTTAACAACAAACTCCACTACCAGAATGGAGCATTTCAAGAGCTGACCACTTGACTTGCAAGTGGGATTTTGGAGGGGGTTGGTTTGTTTGGTTTGAAAAGAGCAAGCCTAGGAATAATTGCTCCTAATTTCTTCCTTCTCTGTAAATGGAAACCTGGATCCTGTCTTCTTGTATAAATATAATCTTTCAAACATGAAACTAGACTCTAACTGGTAATTAATTTACAAAACTACCTCACCTAATTAAACACAGTTCCTTCCGTGTCTACAGGTGAACAGTTTGAAACACCTCAGAATTTAAATTTTCAAAGCACCAAACGGATGTAATAAGGGAACTACCTTGTTAAGACAGCTTTTGCAGGACTGCACGAAATGTTACAATAACCAGGAGAAGAGAGTAAAATCATAAAGCAAAAAAAGGGACACAAATTCTGTGGTGTCTTTACAGGCAGCACCAGCTCTATGACCAGCATTGCCCAGTGTGAGATGCAAACACCAAGCTCCGTATTCAAAATGCTCTAAAATAAAATGTTCTAAAATAAAATATCATTAAAATGTTCTAAAATAAAAAGTTTCTTCCTTGTTTTCATAGTCTATTTTTTCCTTGTCGTGGTGTTTTCTTGTTTTAATTTCCTAAGTGGTATTCTAATAAAAATAAGCATTTTCAATTGTTACCAAGAATTCTACTATCTATCTTTACATTGTGAAATGTTAGTTTTAAATGCAAATATGGGTATCTAAGTCATATGCAAAATCACCAAATTACATGACTTACACTTTGTAGCTCCTACGTACATATGTATTGTCAGCAGAACAGTGGGAACTCTGCATAAAAGTAACTCAAACGTTTTTTGTGTCACTCAGTGATGGGCACATACTCCACAAGCATTCTACCTTTGGCTCACAAATGAGGAGGAAGGACTGAAAGGACAAGGAACTATGTCATCCTCTGATGTCATCATTTTCAGCAGAAGTGTCTGGCTGGTATGAGGCAGTAGCATGACTAAGAAAGGACATGACACAGAGTCCCTTGGTCATTCATGTGTCTTAGAACTCCACTGCCTTCTTCCCATGTTCCAATGGGAAGTGTGGCTCTCCAGGCTCTCAGTGCCCCTGCCCACTCAGTCATGGATATAGCATGCTACATCACGCCTATTTTGGTTCGGTGAACTCCCACATGTTGTGGGTCCACCAGATTTCTGTGCTCCTGGAGTGTCACAAATGCTATATGCAAATAGGGCAACAAGAAGCAGCAGAAACATATTTCCAGTATCTCCTCTGCACATGTGTGCAAACCATTGTCCTATCAGAACTTCCTTACAAAACAGAAGTTCAAAAATAAAATGACCGAGAATTTCAAGGTGGTGACAGCAAAGTATTAAACCAAGAACAAGTCACACACCCATGAAACCCATCCTACTTACAGAGTTTGCACATGTTGCTGAAATTCATATATGACAGCCTGTGAAGGCTTGGGGGGCAGGGGACAACAAGGCAGTATTCAATGATGCATCACTGTGCATCACCACTTTCACCAAAGCATTCACTAAGGGATGCACTGGAATGATATCTGCTCCGGTGTTCTAATATAGCAAGAATGAGATACTATTGGCATGGTCCTCAGTGGTGTTTCCATCCAAAGATAACAACGTTAATTTTTTAAAAGCAAACAAATACACAAATATGATACATAAACAATACATAATTAAAAGTAAAGGAAGAGCCCATAGAAATGAATAAAGAAACACAACAAATCATCTAACAAGGGGAACACATTTCTCTAACAACTCAGATGTTGAATTGTGTTTCCAATGTTATTTAGTGGGCTGCTCAAAGGAGGTACCGAATTGTTGAAGGGTATTGGAATGCATGCTTTTATTCTGCTTATGACTCGACTCATTTTAAAGTTATCCATGTTCAGAGTAAAGAGAAAATTCTAGAAAAATTGCTTTTACATTTCTTCCCCCTTCATTATAATTCAAAAATAATAAATAATATAAAATAATACAAATAATATAAATAGGCTATAATTCAATGATGTAACAAAGCACCACGGGTAGGAAAGACCAGTTGATTCCAGCAGAAATGAAAGGAGTAGACGTGGTATAACATTTGGAAAGAGAAATGACAGTTTTTCTGGTCACTCAGAGTCATTCAGTCTTACATATTGGGCTTTGAACCCAGCCATTTAGCTTAAATCTTGGTGGGATTTACCATCTACTTTGAATTAGAATGTTGCCTTTTTGCAGCCCATAAAAAAATGAGGATTTAGACAATAATGATCAGTGGTTAGTAAAACCATGAGGTAAAAAGCTGGTGGGAAGATTACCATGAAATGGATCCGGCTAATAACCCCTGAACTCGTTCATTAATCTTAGTATTACCAAAAGAGCTGTGTCTTCTCATAGATATACACACAACTTCCTAGAAAGTATTAATGGCAAAATAAATAAATAAATAAAAAAGAACTCAAATATGATCAGATGTCTAGATTTAATCAGAATTTGGAAGACCATGCTAATTGACATCACAGGTATATAATCATCATTCTCCACAATGTGGGAAATGCTACAGTATAAACAATGTAGCTTCTTGCACAATTAAATTCAGGAAACCAAGAATGTTAGAAAGTGAAAACCTACAAGGAAGGAGTTAAGCCACATATCAACCAAATGTAATGTTTAGCTCTGGTGTCTCATAAATCCGTGGAGTTCATACCTTAAAACTGAATAATGTTTTACTATTTATAACACATTTTCATGAATTCCCCAATCCTACAAAAAGATAGGAGCTATAAAAATTCCACAGATGTGATGAAAATCTTAGAATTTAATATCCTGGCCCTTCCCGTACTGCTGCCCTCTGTAGGTCTAGGTGTGATATAAACCAAGTTCAAGTCTTGTGATATAAATCAAGCCTTAGCCCATCTGCAAAGAACTTTGTGACCAAAGGAACTGCATAAATAGGGCATCCTACCTATTCAGACAGCCCCACCACCCAAACTAGTGTCAGTCTCAAAGTACTATAAAAATTCATTCTTTGTACACAATTTTATTGAGCAACTACTATTTTCCTCATTGTGTCCTGAGGCTCTAACAATAACATTAAGAGTAAAACACAGTTCTTATTTGGCAGAATCTCACAGTATGATGGAAATTTTTGTGTTTTTATCTGAATGTTGTGACTGTGAATGGGGGGAAGAATGGAAAACTGAGAGTCAAAACGGTGTTCCTAAAACATGTACAGGCATATGAACACACATCCACTTTTTAGCTTACAGCCATTCACTCATTATTCATTCATTCAGAAAGTACTCATTGCAAACCTAGTATTTGCCTGGCCCTGTGCCATGGATGCAAGAGACAACAGGAAGCATCTTCCAGTTCTGGGCACCAACTCCATTTCAGGTACAGTGCTAGGTCCACTCTCCCTCAGATTAAATGCACTCAAACTGTTATAGGAGACTCTACAAGTTGCTACATGGTTGAATGACACAAAATCAAAATGAAAATACTCCGACATGAGATTAATAACTTGATTTGTTTTCTTGATACAATACTACAGAAATGGGCTGTTCATGTTGCTTCTTAGGCCCTGCCATGTGAACTTTTTCTTCTCAATTCGTCTAGGGATGCTCCAGCACCCTCCCTTCCTGGATAATTATCTTTAAGTCTCCCTGTAATTTAGCTCATTCTCCACCTCCCCACCCCCGTACACTAGAGATTGAACTACTGAGGGGAAAAACCACTGTAGAAATGTAGTATTGGTGCATATAATATATTTTGTTCGTCTTCTAGATTTCATTTCAAACATCACTGATCTTCAGACCAGATCAGAATCCACAAACTGTTTCTTCAAAAACACTTATAATAGAGTCTCATCATTTTAATTATATATCTATTTATGGAATTATTTGATATATATCTTTCTCCCCTACTATAGGGCACAGAATAGGCAGTTCATAAATGTGTGATGAATAAATAATATTGTATAAATGATTCTCAGCCTGCATAAGCATTATATTAAAGAAAAATCACAAAGTACAAAGTTAATTATAAAAGGTTAGGATTTTATTAAAAATTAGAAAATAAACTTGGTTTAAAAGGCAGATTCTTTTTGAATAACAAATTAAGTAAAAAGAATTTCCCAGGAATTAAAATTTCTAACAAAAAACAAGGAAGAATTATGTATATGATTTCAAAATTTATTAAAGTAAGCATTATTTAAAGAGAATTTGGTCTGTAAGTTTCTAGCTCTTAAGCTTGTTTTAATTCTATATCTTCAAAAGTGGTAAAATGTATAATTTCTGGAACATAGTAACCAAATATGAATTATTTAACCATCATTCCACATGCTTTCCACCTGTTAAAAATAGATCATTTTTATCAGGTCCTGTCTGTTTTAAGTTGACTTTATTCTATTCATCAAACTGACAATCTTAAATGAAAGTCAGTGTTCTATTTGATTTTCTGCCATCATAATATGCCTTCAGCCACGAGAACCTTCAAATTGCTTTTTCCTGGGGAAGATTGCAATATGATAAGCTCACAGACAAAAAGCCTTAATAAATCAACTGTCATAGAGAATAAAAGTGATAAGTGTACTAAAAAAAGATGTCAAATCCCATTTATTTTTAATTTCACTCTTTCAATACACATATATCTTTTTTATGTTTACAGACTATCTCCAAATCATTCATTCAACAGGGGGCTTTCAAATTAATTTAATTTTCATATCATGTGCAAACAAATATAATAAATAAAACAATTTCTCAACGACCAAACAAGGTTTTCTTTCTCAGTTGGATACCCCAGGCAACATTAACTTCTGGGGGGAGCTGATACACTATTTCAGAATTTACAGATTTTTTTACCTTGTATGAAAATAGCTGGAATAAATTATTCTGGAGGCTACTAAAACTTAGCAATACCTCTGCAGCAGTTAGGATCTATTCAGCAACAACTAATGGCAAGTGCAGGCAACTCTAAAGCGGTGTTTACTTAATAGCAATTCGGAAGCAGGCAGGCACACTGACCATCCCACCAAGTACTCAGCACTCTTTGCCCTTTCACTCCATGTTCCTCAGCATGTGGGCTTTTGTCCTTGGACTTATAGCTTTATAGACATCAAGGGCTCACACAACAGTGTCCAAAGGGATGAACAAAAGAAGCCAAAAGAAGCTGCCTCTCAACCCATAATATCTTCAATAATGAAGAGAAATCTTTCCCTGAATGTCCATGTATGCTCATTGGCCAGAACTGGGCACCATGCACACCCATGAGCCAACCATTGACAAAAGAAATGGGGTTACTATGATTAGCCTGAATCAGTTACAATCCAATCCCTGAGGCCTCACTGAGGCCCAAACAAAAGAAGACTACTAAATGAATGAAGGACCACAACCAACCCCAAAGGATATATTTATCCCTCAAAGATACCCATAGTTGCACTTGTAGCTACTTAGGTCATTGACCAAGGATGTGCAGTGACGTAGGATGAGATCAAAGTATAAAAGACTGATAAAATATTAGCCTTGAAGAGTTGAAGCTTTAATAACAGGTTTTTAACATAATTTGAAATGTGTTATATTTAGTTACAATAAAGACTTCATTACTGAATATTAAAGATTTACCATTTTCTTTCACTGGTGACTTTTAACATTTATGAAATGACTTTTGTTAGATTAAATTAACAAGTCTTCAGAAAAAAACATGGAATTGTAGAGGTGTCTAAATGTCAGTTTTGAAAGCCCATGAATAATCTCTTTTTCACCTCTGCAAAGTTATTTCATTATTAAATATGACCAGTTTAATGCTACTGAGAAAAGGCACCTTCTCTGTATGCTGTCACCAACCATTACTTAGCATTTCAAACACATATTTTCCAACCCCCTACTTATCAGTCTACCTAGCTATCATCGTCCCATTACTGTACCATTTTATCCACAACGATATCAAAGGGACCTTTTCAAGCCCTCACTTCAACACAACTCTACCATTTCCCAGTCCACAATTATATCCAAAAGGTTTATTCTGAACAGATTTTTCCTGAGTAATCATGTGCTGAATTCCTGGAATCAGCCCTTTCTCTTCCAGGTCCTTCCTAAGAGTCTGTTTGGGAACGGACCCACAGGGTTGCCTGGAGTAGTCTCTCCGGTCATTATCACTGACGGATTCTCCTCAGAACAGCAGCCCATATGCCTTCCTTCACTTCCCTGGAGCAGCCATCTTCTCCCTGCTCTGCTTCCTCAGATATCACATGGACAGCAGTACCCCAAAAGCATCCCTGCTTTCTGTCCTCAGCTGAAATAGAGCTTCAGATTCTTTATAGCCTGTTCCACTCTGAAATATCATTCTAGCTGTCAAAAAGCAATGGAAGAGCAGCAATGTTCTCTCCCTCTGATCTTTCAGCTTATGCTACTTTCCCATAAAATGAAACTCTGTATTCCTTGTATCTTTCCTTAATCCAAACATGAGGTTGGAAGATGTAATAATTTTTTTATTCTTTTTTATTCGGAAAACAAAGCAACACTGACAATTTTGTAGTGATTATCAATTCTGGAAAGTGGAAATATATACCATTCTCCACTCTTCTAGGTTATTACCAGCTCTCAGTATAAGGATAGTCTTTTGAATCCATAACACTTTCCCAGGGGAGAACCAATATGTATATTGTTAGTTCCCACCAGTCATTCAGCTAATATTTTTTAAATATATTTTATTGATTATGCTTTTACAGTTGTCCCATTCCCCCCTTCATTCCTCTCACCCTGCACACCCTCTCCCACCCACTTTCCCCCCCTTTAGTTCATGTCCATGTGTCATACTTATAAGTTCTTTAGCTTCTACATTTCTCATACTGTTCTTGCCCTCCCCCTGTCATTTCCTACCTACCATCTATGCTACTTATTCTCTGTACCTTTTCCCCCTCTCTCCTCCTCCCACTCCCCTGTTGCTAACCCTCCATGTGCTCTCCATTTCTGTAGTTCTGGTCCTGTTCTAGTTGTTTGCTTAGTTTGTGTTTGTTTTTGTTTTTGTTTTAGGTGTGGTTGTTAATAATTGTGACTTTGCTGTCATTTTACTATACATGTTTTTTATCTTCTTTTTCTTAGATAAGTCCCTTTAACACTTCATAAAATAAGGGCTTGGTGATGATGAACTCCTTTAACTTGACCTTATCTGAGAAGCACTTTATCTGCCCTTCCATTCTAAATGAAAGCTTTGCTGGATAGAGCAATATGGGATGTAGGTCCTTGCCTTTCATGGCTTGGAATACTTCTTTCCAGCCCCTTCTTGCCTGCAAGGTCTCTTTTGAGAAATCAGCTGACAGTCTGATGGGAACTCTTTGTAGGTTACTGTCTCCTTATCTCTTGCTACTCCTAGGATTCTCTCCTTCATTTTAATCTTGGCTAATGTAATTATGATGTGCCTTGGTATGTTCCTCCTTGGGTCCAACTTCTTTGGGACTCTCTGAGCTTCCTGGACTTCCTGGAAGTCTATTTCCTTTGCCAGAATGGGGAAGTTCTCCTTCATTATTTGTTCAAATAACTTTTCCACTTGTTGCGCTTCCTTTTCCCCTTCCAGTACCCCTATAATTCAGATGTTGGAACATTTAAGGATGTCCTGGAAGTTCCTAAGCCTCTCCTAATTTTTTTAAATTCTTATTTCTTCATTCTTTTCTGATTGGATGTTTCTTTCTTCCTTCTGGTCCACTCCATTGATTTGAGTCCCAGGTTTCTTCCCATCACTATTGGTTCCCTGTGCATTTTCTTTCATTTCACTTAGCATAGCCTTCATTTTTTCATCTAATTTGCAACCAAATTCAAGTAATTCTGTGAGCATCCTGATCACCAGTGCTTTGAACTGTGCATCCGACAGGTTGGCTATCTCTTAGTCACTTAGTTGTATTTGCTGTGGAGCTTTGATCTGTTCTTCTGTTTGGGCCATTTTTTTTGTCTTGTCACACCTGTTACATATGAGGGGGTGGAGCCTTAGGTGTTCACCAGGGAGGGGCAACCCAGTCGCTGGGTTGTGATGCTGTATATGGGGGCGGGGTCTGAGAGGGAACAATGGTGCTTGCTCAGCTCTCTGTTGGATTTCAGTCCCTTCCGCCACTTCCCCCAAGCTAACTGGTCCTTTCTGGTGCTGATTCCCATGTGGGTGGGCTTGTGCACATTCCAGGACCCTGTGGGTCTCTCCAATGCACTCTCCTGTGAAGCTGGGAGTCTTTCCCTCTGCCTCAACCCCTACAAGTGTTTTCAATCTTTGAGGCTTTGAGGTACTTTGAGGCTTTATTTCCCAGTGCTGGGACCCTGGGTTGCGCAGTCTGTCTCACTCCCCAATTTCACCTGGTTTATTTGTGCATGAATATGGGACCACCCAGTCAGCCAGCCACCTGGCACACAGTGCCTCGATTCACAATTGCTGCCTCACTGGGTTTGCCCATTGTCACCCCATGCCCAGGGTCTGCCAGCTGTCACCTGTGCACCCAGGGTCCACCCGCTGCCGTCTTGTGTGCCCGGAGTGACTTGTGCTCCTGGTGCCACCACTTTTTGTGCCGTGACCCCTCTCTGCCTGGCCATCCAACTCTGCCCCACCTATCCATCTGGATGAATATGTCTATTTTAACTCCTTGGTTGTTGGACTTCCATACAGTTCAATTTTCTGTCAGTTCTGGTTTTTACTTTGTTTCAAAACTGTTGCTGTCCTTATTTTGGTTGTGCAAGGAGGCACAGTGTGTCTACCTACACCTCCATCTTGAATGAGCCAGAAGCTCATTCAGCTAATATTTAAGCAACTACTACATGCTAGGTGCTGGAGACTAGATACTTAACAAGTGCTGTCCCTAACCAACACCATTTGTATATTTTCTGCAATTTTCTGGTGAGAGAATGGATGCATAGAGAGCTTGATTAACTTGCTCAAAGTCCCACAGTATCAAGTGTAATATCAGAAACACACATTACCTCCCCATTTTGGGGGGTGTCATGTTTTTTAACACAACTATTAGGAATTGTTTCCTTGTGGGATACTTCACCTTGCTTAGGTGGCTCTCTGATATGGATAGCACATGTCCATTTTATTCTGGGGCTCAGTGATATATTCTGTGTTTACAGAGTGGCTGCTTCAGTCTGTACACACTTCCTGGTTGTCATCTTCATGAGGGTCATTCATAACTCTAGTGGTGACATTCCATTTTCAGTGTGTTTTTAACTGCTTCCAAAAATATAACTCTGAGACAAAACCACCACCAAATTTAGAAAGGCAAAAATCCCAAGGAAATGGGGTGGCAAATCCCAGGAAAGAAGATATGGCCTCAAATGCCCATCTGTTCTCAGTACCATCTTAGCTGATGTTCATTTCTCCATCTGCCTCCTTGTTCTCATCTCAAATGATTTTCACTGAGCTTTGTTCTGAGCAATAATGGTAAACCACTCACTGATCCCATAAGCCCGACCAACTTTCCTTCTTGTGCTCTGTGACTTCAGGTCTGTCATCTCCTGTTTCTTGCTCAACTTCCTTCTCCCCCTCATTTTCTGTGCTCAAAACTCTCTCATTTTCTCCACGCTACAAACAAAACAAAACAAAATAAAAACCACCCTCTGAAATGTCATCCTCCTGGGTCACCTTCTGTTAGTACTGTGGACAATGACATCACAACTATTCATTGAATTCCTTAAAACTTCCATTCTTGTGTTCTTCAGTGATCATTTAATTGATCCTAGAATTCCTTTCCTTGGCAGTATCAGACTTGAGGATATTTCAATGAGAGTATTCAAGAATTGATACAAGCTGAATGACTAAAAGCACAGAGGCTGGAGCCAAAATCCCCGTCTTAGAATCCTGCTTCCACTAATTACTAGCTGTGTAGCTTTGTGTCAGTCATTTAATCTCTCTCCCTTGGTTTTTGTTTTATACAAAATGAGATAAAATATAGAATCTTCTCATAAAGGCATTTTAATGAGTTAATGCTTATGAAGTACCTAGAAAATTATCTGGCACATAGGAAGTATTGCTTAGTGTTAGTTAAATATATTCCTGGGGAAAAAGAGATAACTTTAAATTATTACAGAGCCAAAAGAATCTGAGTTAATAAAGTCAGATTTGGGAGTTGCTAGACTGTTACTTCCTGTTATGTATAGAAGAGAAAATTTGATCTCCTTAAAATAATGTCAGGCCCTGAGGGCAAGCAAAGATTGTCATGGTTAGTCTCCTGTGGAGTCAGGGAAACCACATAAGGATAAACTGACCCAAAGCAGCCAGAGATCAAACCAGAATATAAGAAAGCAAAGAAGGTAGAAATGTATCATTTCTGATGATGTGCTCTTCTAGAAAGCAGCTATACAACTGATTTCTGTTTTCAAACTGTTTACATATCATTCTTTTTTGTTACAACTTGTGTAAAATCAAACTTTACTTTTTATTCATACTATGTACAAGTACAGCTTAATGATGACTAATGTTAGCACTTCACCGTGCACTTTTTCAATTAAATTTATTGGAGTAACATCAATTAATATTATATAAATTTCAGGTTTACAATTTTATAATATATCATCTGTATATTCTATTGTATGCTCATCACCCAAAGTCTAGTCACCTTCTGTCACCATATATTTGACACTTTAACCTTTTCATCTTCCTCTCAGTCCTTTTTCCCCCAATAATAACCACACTGTTGTATCTGTGAGTTTGATTATTTTTGTTTGTTCATTTGTTGCTTTCTGTTTTATATCCCACATATGAAGTGTCCTTTGAACAATGATAATATAAAGAAAATATGGTACATATATGCAATAGAATAGTATCCAGCCCTAAAAATGATGAAATTGTGCCATCTGTGACAACATGTACCTTAAGAGTGTCATACTAAGTGAAATAAGTCAGACAAAAAAGGACAAGAATCACTGTGCATTTTAATTGCATTATCTCATTAAACACAAAGAGACTGCAGGAGAGGTATTGTCACCTGCATTTTGCACAGGAACCACCTGAGGTTGTGGGGGGTAAGTGATCTCTCTAAAGATCACAGAAATAGTAAGAACAGAGCTGAAAATCAAACTCAAAACCATCTGCCTCCAGAGTCTGTGCTCCCAGCTGCTCACCCTAACTCGTGTTGAATGCCCTTTGCTAAGGTCTTAAGGTGGCAAATGCTTTGAAGAGTGAAGAATTTTTGCTGAGGGGATATGACGACTTTCTTCTATTTCATGCTTTGCTATAAACATGCTTTGCTATAACTCAATTTTTATTATAATCAGAGCAAGAAAATACTGAGGCCAGGCCTGTCATATTCAAGATGTACACCTTGAAACTCTGGTAAGGATGAGAAAATTTTTAACTTATTTTATCATATTTTACTTAATATCTTGTTCTATTCTATTTAACTTATTTTGGCCAAGTAAGAATAAGTTTAACCTAGACCAGTGAGTCTTGGTTTCAAAGGAATAAGAAATCGCTCCTAGTAGGTTGGTTGGTTGGTTAGTGCGTGGAGATTTAAAACAAATTCTCATTTCCTTATGACCACATAAAGAATTTTTTAGAGTCAATCAGGATGATTAAACACAAGTATCCACAGAAAACAGTCGTCTGTTATGAAGGGATCTATCACTCTTGCCGCCTGTGTCCATAGAGGTCTTCCTCTAGGGGGCAGCACCCAGCGCTCTGCCTGCTCCCCTGGGACATCACAGGGATGGCACTCCCTGATTAGACCTTTGTACCTCACCTGTGGTCTCCTGACAGGCTCTAACCTATTGATGGCCATCCCCCTATTGAATGAGTATTTCCTTTGACTCACACACAGACCCCCATTCTTCTATCTGGCTTACGTAAGTCAGAAAGCTGGTATTTTCATCTCTACCTCTCTAGCTCCTCTATTTCTCTTAATTGGATGTAACCCCTGGAAGAGAAAAAGGTGGCTGTTAACAATAGCAACAACAACAACTAACACATAATTTATGCTCAACTGTGCCCTTGAATGTGTCTTATTAAAGTATGAATGCATATTGATTTAGGCATATGTTAGCAAAGTGAATTTTGTCACCCATTTTAAATACAAAAGAGAATATGAACTGAGTCACTTTCTTATTCTTTGAATAATCCCAAGGAATATTTTGAAACTGTTCAAAACTTAAATTGCAGTCCATCAACATTAGTAGCCATCTCACCACTCAGTACTAATGAGAGGCTAGATCTCTGTGCTGATCTTTATTACTGTGAATTTGGGAAGTCACCATGCCCTGTCTTTTCCTCGGAACAATATTGGCATTCTACTGATGTTTAGTCATCTTTTCAGACTTCTTCTTTGAGAGGAACAATGCGCCTTTAGTTTTTTTTTAACAGACCATTTAAATGATAATCTCTTTTGGAATTAATTGACATTTTCTTTATTAATAGTTCCTTGGTTTAAGTACAAGTATTTGAATATACCTTCAGAAAAAAATCATCCCAGGCTCCTAGGGCTGGTGGGCCTACTGAGGTCGATTATAAATGTCAGAATAAGATTTCCAGATATAAGCACTGCTTTGGGAATGGTTATGATGGTGCACTATTCTGGAGATTCTCATTCTGACTAATTAGGAATTTATATTTATTTGGCAGACACTGATTCCAATTCCTCTCAAGTGTCTACCCTACTAAGTACAAATTCGTTAAATGGTGAAACTTTAACCGGATCCCATGAATAAGAGGATGTGGGACTGAGCCACTGAGAAGCATCTAGAAAGAGAGTTCTTGAGTTATATTGCACAGTTTTTATAAAAGGAATCCATTTATTTAATAACTGACAAAGATCAAGTAGGAAGCACAGATGTTACTGGCAAATGTGACAAACCCTGCAACTCCAAACTGCTTATGAAAGTGAAGTAGCTACTGAAACATACATTTTGTTAACAACTACTCTATGAGATTCTTTGATATGAACAAGATGTTTCTATACTAAATTTTCCTGTTAGTTAGCTCTCCTGTTATCTATATAAATATAGCCTACTCAAGCTAATTTTGCAAGGTGTTTTTTATTTTAAGCAGCAAATACATAGTCCCTGCACACATGGAACTTGAAAGAAGAAATGTAAACATGAAATACCCAGCAAAATGTAAAAAACACTGTACCTGCCTACAAGCACAAGTGTTGATACAAAGCTAAGGGTATTTGTTGCCCTCATCAGCCTTCAACAAATCACACAAGCATAAGTGCCAAGGTGGTCTTTCAGAGTTTTTCTTTTTACTTCCCCTCTCTTTCAATGATGATTCTTGCCTTTTCTTACAGGTAGAATTTGTTCAGTAAGATATAATCCCTTAGATATGTAATAATGTTTTAACTAAGTGACCAATTATTAAACAAAAACAACTAGAGAAAAGACTAAAACCTAAGTGACTTTAATAGCTTTAATCTCTTTTGAAGTTTCATATAGTAACTTTATACACATGGTCCCTGTGCAAACATAGTCCTGGATGAGCAACCCAGGCAATGGTTCCCAGTTGATTCAACTTAGCTAATAACTACAGTTGCTTGCAATTCATCTGTCAAGCACCAATTAATTCACAAGGCAGCTAGAAAGAAAGCTTAGGGCAAAGTTGATGTCCCACCAGGAGAAGTATATTTATATTAGTAATGTTTGTATTAGTCTGTTTGTGTTTCCCTTCTAAATCTCCACCCTTGGTTAATTTCTTCTTTTAAACCTCCTCTGAATCTCACTGGTTGCACAAATCAGTACCCCATGATGACATACATGAAGCACTAACAGCGGGACACTTACCACCTCTTCAGGAAAACACCACCTACCTACTACTTAAGAGAAGTACATCCAGAGAATTCTACACAGACTACTTATTTGCATACGCTACACAGCATGATGAATGACTTAACAATATTTTAGAGCCATAATGCAAATGTCATAAAGTTGTTTCTCATTATGTTTCTTCATTCAAGCTTCACCTCCCAAGTCCATTGTAAAGAAAACAAAATACTCGAAAAGGTGAAAACCAGGCAGTCCAGATTCTCTGTAATAAGAGGGGTATGCTCTCAGGCACTGTGTATCATTAGATTCTCTCATTCCATAAATGCGGCAGTATGTGTTTCATTGTGTTTCTGGAAAGGTATTTCTCTGATATTTGAGATGTCCCCCTATAGGCCCTCAGCTCCAAAGTCACCCTTTGACATGCTCTGCAAAATTGTTCTGGGCCACTTAGGTGTTTTTGCTTTGCCAGATGGTATGATCTTAAGCTTTATCAGTAAGGCCTCTAGAGAAACATTGCAGGAGTGTTTACTTCCTCCTTCTAGCAGGCTCCTGTGTGGTGACCAGCAGCACCCAGCCCCTGCCCTGAGCAGCACCCCGAGGCAGTTTGTGGCAGAGGTTCAGTGCCTCCAGGGAGATGTCCCACAAGCAGCTCTCTGCAGCACCTGAGGGAAGAGATTTCTGGAGAATTCCACCAGTGTAGCACCATGATGACTTTGCCACCCAGTGAGCATGGATGCACCTTCCCCGGTGCCAGTCCTCTCTGTGTCAGCCCCAGCACTGGAGGCTGCTGCTCTCAGCAGCTACCTGTGTATTCTTTACAGTTCTCTTCACGTCTTACTCACAGATCTCTTTACCCCAATCCCTGCCACAGTTAACATTCTGTGCCTTAAACTTTCCATATGTAAGTTTCTGTGTGGTTTCTTCTTCCCGGCTGGAACAAATCTAGTAGGTGGAGTAGTTAATAAGGATTAATACAAAAGTTATATCACACTTACACCCTTTAAAGCTAGCCAAAGTCAACCAAAGGACAAGGCTTACTTGTTATTTTTTATAACTGTCATGAGTGTTATTTTTATTTTAATACCAAGATAAATTTAAGATTTTTGAATATTTTAATTACATGTGTCAAATACTAGTTATAAATAAATGGTAGATTGAGTAATTTTAAAAAGTTTAAAAAGTTAAGAACTTTTGTTTTTGCAGGTGCTGGGACTCATTTTTTCCATAGGGGGTGCTGGGAGCCAGTGTCAGGGTTTGCACTGTGGGAGTTGTGCAATAAGTCTCTGATGCTGTGAGCCCACCATGTGCCAGAAAAACAGGGCAGGGGTGTTACAGATTTTATCTGATTTGATTCTCTCAAAAAATAACCTTCAAGGTACTTATCGTAGGTACCTATTTTATAAAAGAGGTTACTGAGTCTTAAAGAAGTTAAGTAACTTGCTCAAAATTGATATAACCCATAAGTGGTAAAGCTTATGTTGAAGGCAAGATTCTGTCAGACTGCAGAGCAGTTTTTCCTTCTCTTCAATACGATTCAAGGAATCAGGGCAGCTTCTGTTGAAAGTCCAGGGCCTCGGTTACTCGCTGTTGCGCCAACACAGTGGCAGCTACATCGAAATTCCTGTCCCTCTTCCACTTTGCACATTTTTCATTTGTTAATTTAGTTTGACTCCCCAGATATATATGCAAAATAATAGAAACTCAAGGGCACAACTATCTTGGATGACTGTAATCTCCTTGGGGGTGAGGGGCAAGTGTTGACTTTTATAATTAGAAATAATTCTTCACATTTTTCTATTTTAATTACATGTTTCCCTACAAATGTACTGTCTAGTGATCCCTTTGTAGTTGATACTCAAAAACGTATTACATATTCTCCCATACACTGTGGAAACAAGCATTTGATTGCTTATACATAAAACACCCCCATTTAAATAAGTGAGGAGCATAGTCTCCAGAGTTGTTAAAATGTGTCATATGCTCTATCATTTCTTCCTGAGAAATATTGAAATGTTGCTTGTCTACAAGTTGCAGAATCCATAAAAATCAAAGAAAAATGCCCACAACTTGAATTTCCAATAACAATTCTGTCTTGGTGAGCTTGAATCTAGCTTAGTTCCTAAAAATCATTAAATGCTTACTAACATACATAATGGCACTGTCTCTTAAAGCTCAATACAAAACACAAAATTACAACGAAATGTCAGTTTACAATGGAGAAAACATTAAGGGTGTATATCATCAATGAACTTTCTCTCTCCTGAAAAAGACAATTATCACAAAACATAGGATGTTTCAAAGAATGCAAAAACTTGTATACAAAAAGAGAAAAGAAGGAAGTTAAAGTCTGTTTGTCGAGGCCACCTCATGAAAACAATCTAGGATATTTAAAATCATAAGTCAATCCAAAGAATGTCGTCCCTAACATCAGGCAAATGTGAGGAGCAAGCACCTGTTGACTGAGTCCGCTTTCCTGCACAAAGTCTGTTCAATACCACAGAAATTCCTTGACAACTTTGAACACAGAAATCACATCGTCCTTATGAGAAATGGCCATAGTGTCTGACACCCAAACTTCCAAATGCCAATCTAATGGCTTGGCCAATTGAACTGATGACCCAAAATTGAACCCGGTTCATACTTGATACTTATTGCTAACATTGGACCCTAAATAATTTTTTATACCAATGAAGCCAAGATAGGAATAAAAGTAGCTTCCTTTATTTAAAAAAAATTTATATCTTCTGTTCATTTACTTCTTAATGACTGAGTCATTTGATTTGAATTGCAAACCACAGGAAACTTGGCCATTTAAAAAAAATCATACCTTAAGCTCTCACATAATAATTTTAACAATAATTAGTCACTTGAAATCAACCATGTAATCTAGTTGTTTAAGGAGAATTTTATTCAATGTCAATTTACATAATTTTAAAGACCAAACTACAGTGATTATGGAGTATAAAGTACTTTAATTCAAGCCTCTACTATGATGTAGACATTTAAAAATGCTTTCAAAACCTGGTATCCAAAATATATTCAGAAAATTGTAATCATATGTTTGATCACTCACAGTGCCTTACAATGTTGATTAAAAGTAGCTTGTCTCTACTAAATGAATTCCATATTTTTGGTGGCTCACATGACAAAAGAAAAAAATCATAGAGAATGTTAGGATAAAACCAATTTCAGAGGATAGTTGAAAGATGTGTGAGCACAGGTTCCTCTGACTTAAAGTAGGAAGTTCCTACTACTTTGGTTCCTACGACTCACAAACTTACCGCTAAAGCTTGTGCTCCTCAAACTCTAACTCTGTGCCAACAGCCCAGTGATAGATCTTGAAGTAACTTCAGAATTGTTAATTCTACATATTTTATATGAAACACTCATACAAATTTTCCACTCTACCTTTTTATAATTTGAGAATATTCTTTGAATTTTCAAGTAAAGTGGGCTTTCCGCAGAGATGCTCACTGGTTTGTGCTATGATTTTTCCTACGGGCCAGGACACCACAGCCAGTCCAGTTGGAGAAGTACCACTAATCACATACGAGGTTGCTGGCTGTCTTTGAAAGAATTGTTTTATTGCTCTGACAAGTTTTCTTTTACAGTAAAATATTATATATCAGTAACAGCCATAGAAAGCTGTTCATAAGAGCAGCAGTCCACAGGGAAAGAACCCTAAGGAAACATTAATGAACATGTTCAGCCAGAACACTTGGGTGCAGGGCTCAGCAGGGCCTCACTTTCCTGCCTGGGTCACACCTTTCAAAGTCTCACCTGGCTGCGACCAATGGACTTAGCCAGCGCCTGCTCTGCAAGCACCCCAGATACAGTGGAACCTCAATCTTACAACTCCCCCTTACATATGAGAGTGAAATCAACCAGAGGATTTGTTATAAGTGGGATCTAAATCTGCTCACCCTGTCCACCTCCCCTCAACCCACAGAAGCACAGTGCCTCCAAGCTGCTTCTGTGTCCACATCCCAGGAAAAGATTGAAGTTCGAGGCTCTGCATTAAAGGAATTCTATCCAAAGACTGAATAGGAGTCACTTCACCTTTTTCTGTTTCTGGTAGTGGAAGCCTGGTCTGTCTCATCACCATTCCAATCCCAGGACCTGGACAAGTGGCTGGCACAGAACAGTGCTGAGGTTCAGAGTCAGAAATGTTCCATCCCCAGCATACAGGAAAACTTGGGGAAGCTTCCTAAATCCTCTGAGCCTCCAAGGGCCTAGATGAACTCAGGTACAAAGGTTGATAACTAGTGATCATAACTGTGTTTAACCTTATTAGTGAACCCTTAACGGTGCAGGGATATAATTAGGACACCAAACTGAGGACCTGGAACCTGGTATCCCAGCAGAGTGAGCAACCTCCCTGTTGTCCCCAAACAGAAGGGTTTCCCCAGATGTGGCCTTTCAAGGCTAAAACTGGAGCAATCCCAGGCAAACCCGGTTGGTTGGTCACCCTCCCACCCAGAAGCAGTAGTAGTAAGGCGGAGGAGATGCTGTAGCATAAGGTCCAACCTTCTGAAACTGCTATTTGATTTATTTAAACTAATAAAATGGCAAATTTGCATAGTTCTTCCTAGTAATTTGTCAACTCAAGAAATGGTTGATCCAGGGCCTAACTCCTCGAGAAATTGGCTCCCCATCAGAGGCATCCCGGGCAACCTTCAATTCCTTAAGCCTTGCAAGTGCCATCATCTAAATTCTCTGGAAGACCTTAAGGATGTACATCCCTGACTCGGTGGTCTATAGTGCGGAAAATGGTAACATTTGTTTCAAAGTAGTCTCCTGTCCAGACTCCACAGGCCTCAGACATGTTTTTTGGAAGGAAAGATTTTTCTCTCAAAGTCCCAAGTAAACAAAAGCTGAAGTAGGATTTCCTGAAACAAGAAGTATTTAATCAGTGAAACAGACAAACCCAACTGGTTCCAGCAGGTTAGGTCAAATGGCCGTCAGCCAAGGTCACTTTCATAGAAGCTGCCATGTGATTTTAACCATCAACTCACACTGGATTTGGAGACACTAACGCTTCCTGTTCTGGGGTATCTTTTGAAGTACGGAAATTTGCTCATATGGTTTCAGAAACCCTTGGCTGTCTACACCACACATATTAATCAGACTAAAGTCAGTCAGTTTTAAGTTACAAGGAATCTGGCCAAAAAGCAAAATGCACCACCTATTGCAAAGCTCTCTTTTAGAGCAGAATGAAAACAGCAGGGAGGCAGGGGCCAGCGACTGAACTTGAATTTTCAACTCCTTCTTTTGACATGATTTAAACGAAGCTGAAGTTTGTGGAGTTCACTTTTCTGTGAAATTCAGTTCTTGGCTTCCTTAGAGTAGGACAGTATTATGGTTGACTTTCAACTGTAAAATGGATTTGGGATTTTCACAACTCACTCCCTAGAGCTTTTAAGCAGTAGAAGCGCAGCGAGACAATGAGAAACTGTTGTTCAGGGGAGGACTTGATGTGATTCAATACTTGCAGTTATCTCCCAAGATGTCTGGGTTGTAAGAACAGGAGTCTGAAATCGGCAGGGATTTGTGAACGTGTGGCCCTGTCTTCAGTTGATAAGCAAGAGACTTTTGATGATAGTGCAGCCAATCCATCAGTTTTCATTATTATTTATTAAAAACCAGGGGCAGAGATCTTTAATGTGCAAGAACTAGATGGCTTATCTGTAGCAACTGCATGAAAACGATATAGTGATTTCCAAACCTTCTCATAAATAGAAAAATAGTCGCTGTGAAGCCAGTACACAGCCGTTTCCACCATTCTCCCTCCTTTCAGAAAATGTGTATCACCCTTTCACTCCCAGGATGTGTCACCTCGGGAAGGTCATTTAACTTCTCTAATTGCATCCATTTTCCTTGTTTGAAAAATGAATCTATTCATGTAAGAGTGTTGTGAAGATTGAATGAACTCATACATGTGAAATGCTTATAGCTGTGCTTGGCCTAAGGCAGGTTCCTACAGAGATAACCAAGTTATTATCCTTTCAATCTCAGATTTCTTCCTGGTTCAGGAATTCTAAACTGTTTTAAAATATAAGTTATTATTTACGTATGGAAGGGCTAACAGATCAGGACACAACTGCCACTGAGATGACAGTCCGGAGCAGGGGACCTGCTTTGCCACGGCGGGGGTGGGGGCACCTGGGGAAGCACTGGCGTCAGCAGGAGGCAGAGGGAGCAAGGGGCAAACGTGGATAAGAGCCTTTTTTATGTTTTCCACAAAAAAAAACAGGTGAGGCAGAGTAAGCAGGCTTAAAATTGGCTATTTTAAGTAATTGCAATGGGTTCTTATACAAAGGGGTATCCCTAGTTGTCTTGTACCTGACCCTGAGGTGATAGGGGAGGCGGATAGGGACTCTAGTGTGAAAGGTGGTGTAGACCAGGTGGTGAGAGTGTAGCCTCTGGATTGGTGGTTTGCAAATGAAGGAAAAACTTGCAGGGGAGTTGTTTGTTATCTCCTGCAAATTAGCTAACCCTGAAAAGGGCTATCTCTCCAGTCCACAAGACCCCACCATGTTAAAGCATGAGAGTATAGAAAATAAATGACATTGTTAATACATAAGTTCTCTTACCAAGACTCTGGAGATATATAAAGTTCACAATACACTCTTTTTTTAAAAGAGAGAGGAGAAGGGAGGAAGAAAGAGAGGGAAAGAAACATCAATGTGTGGTTGCCTCTCACATGGCCCCCACTGGGAGCCTGGCCCACAACCCAGGCATGTGCCCTGACTGGGAATCAAACCGGCAACCCTTTGGTTCACAGGCCAGCACTCAATCCACTGAGCTACACCAGCCAGGGCCACATTATACTCTTTCTAACCTAGCTTCAATCCAATTCTCAAATGGTTACTTAGGTCTCCTTGCAAAAATACAGCCTCTGAGACACTGGAGGCTAGTCCAGGTAAAAAGGGAAGCTCAGAAAGGTTTTTTGCTTTCTTCTTCCTTCTGAAGTGCAGAGGCATCAGCCTCTACAGTTCAGCCTCCCTGCAGCCCTAAGTCCCCTATGAGAGTCTCAGCCAGCCTGAGAGAAGTACACATACAGGGAGGTAGAGAACAGGGAAGCACAGCAATAAAAATACTTTCAAGCTGTTACCTCCTTACCCCTAATGAGATGTTGAGTAATTATTCATAATGGCTCCTTTTCCTGCTCAGAGTCACAACCCACTGAGAAAGACTCCTTGGAGACAGACAAAAAGAGATAAATATACCAGGTTTGTAGTGAATGAATCTAACAGGAAAACTGCAATTTGCACCTGAGACAAAATAGAGCATCTACACCACACAACCTCCCCTGGAATTAACAGCCTGCACCCTGCCCACCCTGTCACAGATGAAGCTGGACCATGGCAGACCTCTCCATGGGGAGGAGAAGTATTTCTGACCCAGGACATGCTGTTCTGAGAGAGAGAACACCCTGACGATGGGAGCCGCCAGTCCCAGGTCCTTCCCTCAGTCTCACAGTGGGATGATGTGCCCCTCCCCCCTTCAGGAGAGCAAGGGCAGGGCAAGGAAAAGAGTGAGCTATTTTCCTCTAAAATTCTAGAAAGGGAGGGACTTCCTACTTATTATTATGGTCCAAGGAAGGATGATGGGAACGGGAGAAAATAAGTTTCTTACAAATGTATCCATTACATTTCGATTAGGGTTTACCTGGTACTTACTGTATGCTGGCTTTGTGCTGGGTCCTGGCAATGCAGCATTAATTGGGTCAAGGTCCTGTCCTTGCACCCAACGGGTAGCAGGAGAAAGACAGGGGTGTATGAAACAAACACTCTGTGCCAATGTGGTCCATATTAAAAGCAACAAGGCTGTAGATACTCTAGAAAATGTATCTAAACCCACGGTTGTCTAAACCTACTTCTTGAGACCTGGAACAGGAAGTGGCTTTCCATCACCACTCATAGACACACAAAAACACATGCACAAATAGACACACACACACACAAAGACTCAAATAAAGCACACACAAAGATACACAATAGACACCAAAGACATAAACCTACACACAGAGACACACAGATGTATATATTATATATATTGCACTATAAACCAGGTTCTCCCTGAATCTCAGAAAGGCCATTTGACAAAGCAACCAGTACTGAGCCCCTTCCAGATGCTGGTCTGGAGCATCCAACAAAGTGTAAAGCATGATGCTTGCACTTGAGACAGAAAATATATAAAACAAAATAAACATTATTTCTAAGGTAACCCTGGTAAAGGCAGGTGTGTGGTAAATTGGTACAGAACATGCAGACGATCCAAAGGAGTGAAGCTATCATAGACCGGCATCACCGACAAGGCTCCCTGGAGAAGCTGCATCTCGGTTTAGATTTTGAAGAATGTGTCTAGACAGAGAAGGAGGAAATTTTGCAGGTGAGAGAAACAGCCACTTGAAAATCCCTGATATAAGAGGAAGGCCACGGATTTGGGTAGGTATTTCATCAAAGCATGAACACCAGGGTGTGGCTACTGCTCAGTTTGTGGAAGGCAGTTCACCTGTCGAGCAAGGTAGAAAGTGATTCCCAACCTGCCAGCTGAAAGCCTGATTACCTTTTATCTCTACACAGAGACGATGGGTAGCACTGGAAGAATACTCAGCACACCCAGGACCCAATGGGAAAAACATGCAGAATAATCTTTAAATGGCCCTCTCAAGCCTGACAAACACTTTGCAGTTGGGTCTGTCAACCCACTGCATTTACAACCCCACTTGGTTGCTGTCACAGAGCACAGGGAAAGTGCTGTTGGGGCTCTCCTGTCTCTCTTGAGGGCAAAGATGGAAATGGCACCGAGCTTGTTGGTAATCTCAAGACCACTTTCTTAAAAAGCACCTGCACTGCCACCTTCCCCAGGAGGCTAGGAAGTTGACTGGCCACCTATTCTCTGTGGCTAGTCACCAACAACAGGCCTAAGCTGAACTTGGTCTCTTTCTCTGCATAGATGTGGGTCTATCTTTTCTGCAGTTCTCGCTGTTCTCATTTTACACTCTTATCGCTCAGCTGCAATGGTGTGTAGAGGGTTGAACGGCCTCAGGTTTATCCAGTCTGTGATAAAACACCCCAAGAAGATTGCTTGGCCCCAAGTCCATTTCCTTGCCAGTGGCATGGTTTAATCTCCTTGTGCAGGATGCCATACACAGGGTATAAAAGGCTTGGTTCCTCTCTTTGGCGTGTCTCTGAAGCACTGCGCTGTGACAGCCTTTCTTAAGACAGGAATGAAGCTTAGCAATGAGTCATCACAACGCTGGAAATATGGGCTCTGTGTGTGGAGTGTATGAATATTTCACCTTCTGGAAAAGTAAATTTCCTCCAGAATTAACACATTCTCTGCCTCATGATATGATCTCTAAGTTTCCTGGGGGTTTTCTTTTCTTTTTCTCTTTTTTCTTGGTTGAATTTTTTAAATCTTCACCCCAGGGTGTGTATATTGATTTTAGAGAGGGACAGGCCCCCAGCAGATTCATCTCCCCCAGCCTCAGAAAAAGTTTCTGAACTTTGTGGAGCTCACATGCCTCATGTTCACGGCTCTCATGTTTCCCTTCTCCAGTGGCACAAATAAACCTGTCTTAGCAGAAAGATATTAACAGGGCCAAAAACACATATTCTGCTGCTGTGGATCCCAGCAAACCTCCACTGAATGTGTGGTGTGCCTGGCACGGCCCTGAGCCCTTGACACCCATTGTGTGTTTAAATCTCTACAATCTCTTTATCACTGTTGCCCAGATGGGGAACCTGAGTAGCCGAGAGGTTAAGTACTTGTCTAAGGTAGCTGAGCCAGTGTGTGACTCTAGCTGTGGTTTTCAACCAGGGGAGATTTTGTTACTATCTGGAGACAACATCCAGCGGTGGGAGTGGAGAAAGGTGTTATTGGCATCTAGTGGGTAAAGGCCTGGGATCCTTCCCAACGCCTTGCATTGCACAGGATAGCCCCACAGCAAAGAGTTACCCAACTCCAAATGTTAGTAGTGTTGAGATGGAGAAACCTTATTCTAGCAGTCATGCAGCTCATTGACTTCCATGCAGGAGGACAGCAGTGATGTTTTCTGGACCAGGTCTCTTTTCATGATTATGGGTTACATGAAAAAGGAAGAAGAAACATATTTTTCAGTCTCTATAATTTGTCCAGATCCACCTGGACCTTCTTGGAAGCATTTAGATGTCCCAGTTGTCAGCATGACCCCCAGGTTAAGTGCCTTCTACATCCCTCAGGCCATCCAGGATTGTAGTAAGAACAGGTGCTCCCAGAGAGTGTCTCTTCCCATCTGACTCCTTCCTGACTCCAAACCACAGGGGCTGTAGGCCTTCTCTGCATCTCTATAGCCTGGATCTGTGCACTGCTCTCTCATTAGGGTCCTCTTGCTGAACTAAAATACCCTCCAGAGGTCTGTCAAACCACATCTCCAACTTCTTAGTGAATTCCAAATCCCCAGTAGAAGGAGAAGTCTTTTTTTTTACTTGTTTAAAATTTTAATTGTTGTTCAAGTACAGTTTTCTGTCTTTCACTCCCATCCCAGCCTTTAATCCTGCAGTGCTGAGGGTGAAGGTTAAAGTGGACAGGTGATCACACAAAGGACAGGGGGCAGCAGTTAGAACACCTTCACCTGTTTCATACCTGGAGCCAACCCTGCTCACCCCAGTCCTTTCCAAAAGGAAAGACAGATTCTCTGGGACCCACAGTACTTGTGTCGCTGTTAAATACTTGAGCTGTATTGATTTTCCTTTCTTTCTTCTGATATTTGTTCTCCATGGAAGGAAGACTCAATTGGGAAAGTCAGATGGAAATCTTTTAAGATAAAAATACTCACAATACATAGAACAATACGTAGGGTAAAAGAGTTTATTATCAAGACAATGTTATCCCTCTTGGCAATTTGTTTTTGCTCCCCTTACATGGGAGTGCTTTGAAATCTACCTTTTTAACAAGTGAAATAGGACTGGACTCCAGAAAGCAAAGGGAGAAGAAGGAGAGACCATGTGCTTCTTCTCTGTTGTAAGGAAAGCATTGTTGTGAACGTAACTTCAGATAAGTCTCCAGTTGTAGATGAACAGGCGAAACATTCCTGAGACTTTGCAAGAAAATAGACTGTTTGGCACAGTTACCTGCTTTCCCCAGAAGTCATGTATTTCTATTAGCCTTGAGCTTGGCTAAAGGGAAATGTTTGGGGTGTCGAAGAGCACCTGCTGTCTGATGAGGCAGAAATGCACATTCACCTCAATCCAAGCCTAGTTTGTACCCCAACCCTGCAAACATGTCTCTTAGTGTTCCTCAGGGACCCAGATTTATGACTCTACCAGGTCCCTATTGAGTCATATGCCCTGGATTTATGTTGTAAGCAGCAGCATGATGTCATAGAAAGATTTGGAGTTAGCAAGCTTGAGTTAAATCCTATATTTGCCATTTACAGGTAGGATGAGTGAGCAAGTTAGTTGACTCTAAGACTCTCCATTTCCTCCTCTATATAGGAGGATAATAGCCATACCTCTCTGGGCAACATTGCAGGGTGAATATGAGGAACAATTGCAACAGAATGCAAGAAAGAGCTTTGTGAGCTCAAAAGCACAAATCACATGTCATCCTCTTACTCACCAGCACATAAAGCTCCTGAGCTCAAACACCTTTCCTTTTCCTTTTCAAGCTCTAGAGCATGACTGATGGTTCTATCCAGCCTTTGGGACCTCTGCAGGGGCAGCTAAGAGGGTGGGTCTCCACTCTAAATGCTCATGTCTTCTATGGTATTGCATGAGGTCAGTGCAGGCTAGGGAGGAGAAAGAATCTGTTTCTATCCCTGTCTCTCTCAGTCTGCCTGTCTCTCTCTGTGTCTCTTCTGGCTCCCCTTCCCTTCCAAGCATACTTCTGTCCCAGCAGCTGCTGCTCAGAAGTGAGCACATCTACCTGCCCCAGGGTGCACTGTCCCCAGCACAGAGGAAAATCTAGCCAAGGAAATAGTTGGCTGTTGAGATGTTTGGCTGTACAGCTGGTTGCTCGGCTGAACAGTGAGTGCCTCGTCATAGAGACAGAATCTGTTTTGCCACATGGGGAAAGGAGAATGATAGTTATTTTTTTTTATTATGAGAACACTAGTCTATGCCAAGAAAATTATTCCAATGCAGGGGAATTTTTAAAGCTACATTTCCTTCCCTCCTCAGGTCTCTCTTGTCCTTACTGTGCCTCCCTCTCTCATTGTAGTGTGTCTTCTCTCGGGATGAGATTGCCAATGCCATTTCCAGGCTTGATAGTTATAACAAAAAAATGATGTTGAGGGTTTTTTAAAAAAACAAATTCATCTCAATTTTAAGAGACTTTAGCATTAAATTCATCATAAAAGATTTCCACTGTTATCAGATCAGTTCCTTAGTACAGTGACCCCAAACTTTTAGGTACCAGGGACTGGTTTCATGGACAAAAATTTTTCCACAGACTGGGGTAGAGAGGGGATGGTTTCAGATGATTCCAGCACATTACATTCAAGCTCACCTCCTGCTGTGGGGCCCGGTTCCAAACAGGCACAGACTGGTACCAGTCCATGGCCCTGGGGGCTGGGGACCCCTGCCTTAGTACATCAATAAGACGTCTGTCACCTTTTCCCATTTTCACCCAAGAAAATGTGTGTGAATTTGAGTGATCAACTGTATGTTGAAAAGACAAAGTCGTATACCTCGAAGCTGCTTTTTTCTGTTATTTTATATGCAACCCTTTAACAGAAAGCAACTTCTGCAGACAGGGGGCCTTAACTAGACTGTAACATCAATGACAGCATCATTGCCTGAGCCTTCAGCCCCCACCCCCATCCTTCCTGTGCACTGTTGGCCATGGGGAAGCACAGTATTTCTCTTCTCTCCCTAACACAGATGGGGCTCTGGTCACCCAACAGAGATATTGCAGAGAAAGACAAGCAGCCAGATGCACCTGTTGGGTGGGAAATGTCAGGGCAGGCCAGCTTCCTCTTAGTCTCCCTCCATGATTGATTGAAAATGTAGTTACTGCCACTGTGGTGAGCAAAGAACATCTGTCTTGTTCATGTTCTACTATCGATCCTTCTTTCCTAGGTCTCTCACCCCATCAAACATGGCTGGATAGTGAGGAGGGGAAAGGCCTTTTAAACTTACCAGTTCACACAATAGCAGTGTTAGCAGGTTTCCAACTATCTCCTTCCTCGTGACATCTGCCATTTCATGGGCATGCCCTTTCCCCCACTCTTCCTGCCATGATGGCACCTGGTCAGTAAAGACACATGGCTTACCATCATGTCTCTGTGTGGGTGAGGGGGACATGAGCCTGAGGTCTGTGGGCCAGCAGATCTGGAACTGCTCTCTGGGTCCTGCTGTCCTCCATAAGAAAGGAAAGAAAATGTAGTGTTCTGGTTCTTTCTCACGCTGCTCACATCTGTTCTTGGGCTTCTCAATCATGGAGTTGTCTCTGTCAGGCCTGACTTCCTTCTGAGCTGTTGACATGGCCTTGTTTCAGGATTGGCTCTGACAAGCACTGGGTGACCCATTTCATTCCCCACAGCCATCATGGGGACACAATGCTCCCCACTGCAAGCCTCCTGGGTGTTTTCCTGGTGGTTCCAGCATCAGCCACCCTGCCTCTCCTTTGGACACACAAGGACTATGAGACCCTTCCAGGTCACCCAAGGTCAAAACAGGCACTTGGTCACCAAAATCAGACCTTCTTCTGCCTAAATATGCCCAACTGCCATTTTATTTACTCTGATGTGGCTGCAGTATGTTCCTAATGCCCTTTCAGGCCCCAGTGGGTGAACAGGGCAAAGACCTGCTTGGTTTCATCTTTGCTCCCATCCACCCAACACCCTTGTTTCTAAACTGTGGGCTCAGCACGGAATTAATGCTGTATACTGGTCTGGTGGCCGCCTTCTTTCCCTTTCCCACAATTCACTGACCAGAAAAAGCCTGTCAAAAAGACACTTACCCTGTGTCATAACATCATCCATCCCAAAGTGGCATCTGTCCTGTCCCCTTTCCTGGAATCATAATGACTGATGAAGTAGAGTGAGAAAAAGCAGCTTGCTGATAAGAGAAAACCCAACATATTATCTTTATAGTACTTCCTTCAAGCTTTCTAACAAACACCACTCCATAAAATCATTAGTCATTGTCAAAGCAAAAAGGAAACATGGCCATTCATCTCAACGTCATTGAACTTATGTAATCAAACATTATGATGGGACAGGAATGATTTAGGGTAAATTCTTATAGTGACAAGATTTTAGACTAGACGTTCCAGAATCCTATAGGCATCAGGGACATTTCTGTTTTGTAGAAGAGAAAATTGAAATGCTGTAGGTTTAAATGATTTAACCTTGGTCTTAGGTCTCAGTGAAAGAGTAAAGACCAAAAATCACATATTCTTGACCACCAGTAAAGTCATATATAAGCAGCTACACTTTTTCCAGTGGCAAACTACAGATAAAAGGAAAAGCAAAGCAGAGAAAAAGGCCAGGTACATACTCAGCATAGCCCACCAGGCAAGAACAGATGCAAACTGAGGAGGTTTGCAGCAGCCTCAAGTCTCCAGGCAACTAGGCACATCAAAGAAAACATCAGTGTGATATTGGTCCATTTCTTCCACAAATCCCTAATAAATCTGCATTGTGTACCAGATACTATGGTATAAGTGGGGGCAGAATAGTAGGCAAGAGTAAAATAATGATCTGGGAACTAGAAAGCACAAATTCCAAGAACAAAATAAGGGAGGAGATCATAAAGTGAGCAAGAAGTTGGATAGAAGAAAGGCAGAAACAGATGGGAAAGTCCGGATTCCAAGCAAGATGTTTAGACAAACCCCACACCACTTAGAAGACTTCATACTGAGTCAACCATCTGCCCCAGGCAGGAAGCTTCTGTGTGCACTAAGGCAGGAATCTCTCCCAAGAAAGCATCTGTAGGAACGTGCAAGGGGCACCAGCTAGACTCACCCAGCCCCCTGTGTGCACTCTACCTCCCAGACCTTGGCTCTCACAACACCCATTTTCAACTTTGCTGCTTTTCCCTCCAAAAAATGCTCATGTGTACTCATTAAGGCAAAGACATCTGGTTTGATAAATGTTTACCTCTTCATTATCATTATTTGGATAAAATTCTCCTCTTCCTTTTCTCTACTTTTCCTGCTCCCTACACTCCTGACTGCTGCAGAGGAAATTGGGAAAATGAGAATAAGAACAATTTTCAACTAGAATGATTCCAGCAAAAACAGGCTTTTTAATTACAAGAAATCCTCCCAATGGTAACACAAGTTCCCCACTAAACAAAAATTTTGCTTTAGAGATGGAGGAAAGAAATGTGTCACATGAGCCCTCTGCAAAGTCCTTCTGCTGATAAAGAGTGTAAGGTACCTAATTGGTATCTGGTATTTTAAAACAATACATCCCAATGTAAATGTTATACCTAGAAGATTTTTAAACTGCGTGTTTTTAAAATTAACATTTGTCTTGTTCCAAAAGGACTTAAGATGGGGAAAACTGCCATTACCCTGTACTTGCATGGGGCCATTTGCTTTCATTTCATGTCCTTGAGAGTTGAGCCTACTGAAATGTCTCTAGCTTGCTTTGCATGTACTTTCAGGGCTGTCCTGTTTTATATTTTATAGCCCATAAGAAGGAAAATAGGCACATCTTATAGAATTTGTATGCAATAATTAACTTTTTCCCTCTTTTACTCTTTCATTCATTTGGTAACACTTCAACAACATTTCTATCCTCCAAGGGAAATTGTCAATTAAGAGTGTTCCATTATGCTATAACATGTGCCAAACACTTCATAGAATTTACTCATATATTCCTTCCAGTTTCAAGTTGATTCTGATAAGAAAATGGAGTAATTCTGCTCAGAGTCGTCAGCCTGAAATTCAAGCCCTCCCCATTCTGGTCTCCAAATGCTTTTCTAGCTTCTTCACACACTGCATGCTCTGGCGACATCAGGCTCTTCTTTGGTGCCTTATTTGCCTACTGCCATATTTCTGCTACTTATTTACCTTCCACCTTGGGATGTTATTACCCAAATTGTGCTTTGAAATCTCCCTCAGCCTCCACCTCTTTCCATAAACACTTTCCTGGTGTCTAGTTTTCCAACAGTCCTCCATTTTGTGATTATGCATGTTCACACATCTAAGTGCACAGATCAGATCTATCACTTGGCTGTTTTCTCTTCTTCCTACCATCCGTGAATCCCATTCAATGTACCCTATTATCACGACCAAGACCTCAAAAGGCAAAACTCTCAGGCAATCATTCTCCAAACATCCATACATTCAACCAACAAATATTTCCTGGGCACCAAATACATGTAAAAGATTCACTATATTGAAGTAAGTTGCAGAACACCCTACTCTTCTGATCAACTTTTTGCTTCATTTCTACTTGATTCTGAATTTGTGGCCCTATACCTTAGGCTCTGTGTATTTAACTCATCAGTTTATAACTGCAGAGTTGGATTCCATAGTTATTTCCTATTTCTCATGAAAACTGCCTGCTTTGGAATTGGCCCCACCCAGCCCAATACCTGAGTCAATGCTTGGATGGCTCTAAACAGGCCAGCTTTCCACCAGCCCTCTAGTGCTGCCCTCACAAGCAAAATTCACTTATTTCTACATCCGCATATTTATAATGTCAGGCTCACTGAATATGTGCTCAATAAATGGTTGGTTATTTCATCTAAATCACTCTAAAAATAAAATATTCTGTGTGGCCTCAAATGAAAACTAAAACTGAAGAAAAAAAGCCTTGGATGTAGATATACAATCTACAATGAGTATATCACTGTGTTTTTCAAGTGCAATTTGTATAGCACATAATCTATGCCTTTCTAATTTGTTTCAATCTGGTTATATGAAAATATTTTCTGATAGGAATTTTCACTTATTTCTGAGCCACTTTGGCTTAGCAAATAATTAGGCTTGAACCAGGCCAAAGCCATCTCAGAAAATAACTAGGCTTCTTTCAAGAGGCCAGTGGGATACTTCTAAAGTAACTAAACTTATTCACTTTTCAGCTAATATATAGTCAAAAATATTGAGATGGATGGAAGAGTTGTCTAGTCCCATTTTCCATCCAATATCTCAGTTGAGTCTATTGTGACATTCTTGGTGACAGGGATTATTTATGTCACAAGGAAGTTTCCTGTTGAGTAAAGTATACTTTTCAAACTTTCTACTGATGATGGGTTAAGTTGGACATCAAGCAAGCCACACATGGTACCAGGTGTTTTTGATTGACCAATCCTTCTCTTTCCCAGGGTCATTGGTCACTGATGGAGGACAGAGATTTGAGTAAGAGGGTACAAAGGGGGAGCAGTGGTCTAGGACGACACACTAGCAGCCCAGGCCTGGAGAGCTGTGGGGGCAGAGGAGGTACATCCAGGTACCCTTGGTTTTTATGGGGAACCAAATGATAGCCTTCTGTCATTTCACCCAACAAGCTTACTACTGCTCCCTTGCACTGAAAATATTCTTTCATCCTGAGAATAGTAATTGTTATAGCAAGGACCAAGTAAGGTAATACATGTAAAGTGGCTGGCACAGTACCTGTCAGAGAGTGGCATTTGCTACATGCTGGCCTTGCAAAATATCTCAAAAGAACTAGAGTATCTGCCTTTGATTTTCTCCTCTTCTCTAACTGCCCTCCAAACCAAATAAGTGATTTCCTTATAGCCTGGATCCATAACAAGTTCTTTCAAAAATTCTAGCATAAACTCATCCACCTCCTGAGCTTAGACTTTGTATGAAATATCACTGCAAAGTGAAGAGACAGAGTCCCATTTGTGACATAAACTGTATGTCTTCTGTCATATCATCTTCTTGAAAAAAAATTCTCTTCCAAAATTTTCATTTAATTCCCTAGATTTTAAAGAAATAACAAATACTTTATCTGAATTACAGCAGCAAGTTAATATTTTTATTTACCTTTTTTTAAATAGTCCAATGAAAATAGCTTGACTAAGGTCATATCTTCAAAGATGATTATAGGGAGATCTGACTGTCACTCACTGGTCTCTAAATGACCAAAATGTCCAAAAGTTGCCGAACAAATGAGAATAAAGGGCATGTGAGGTGGCACAAGAAGCATAAGAAAGGAAGCACGGAAACATTTGTGTTTATTCTCTTAAATGAGCTCTGTTATGTAATGCATAGCAAAAACAAACAAACAAGCACAAACCCACAGATGCATTCCCCAAACCCAACAGTTAAATGATTTCTCAAGCATTACAAAAAGGATGAATTCTTTTTCCAGAATTTCTATGAGTAAACTCTTTTCTTAGATCACATTTTAATCTGTGTCTTTTTAGCCATTATATTTTAGCTTATACAACATTTTACAATGTTCAAATATACTCCCACAGATCTTCAAGCCTACTAGCAATCTTACAAGTCAATACATTCAATTACCTGCCTGATATTGGAGCCCCCTCTGCAAGTCTGGATGCTCAGTCTGTCAGCTTCCTGCATTTCCTCCCAAGGCAGCTCATTCCACATTATGGCTTGGCATCTCAGAGACTACTTACAGGTATTTCACCCTGCAACAGCACACTATGAGCAGTATATCTATAAGAATTAGAAGATGATATTACTAGTTGATATAAAACACATAAATTTGATCTCAACATGCACCATTTAAAAGATAATAGTAAAATACCATCCAAATGTAAGCATTATTCACCAAAGCAGGCATCATTGTGTTCCTTTTTTTAAAAAAAGTTTCTTTTTTTTAGATTTTTATTATTTATTTATTTATTATTTATTTTTTTAGACAGAGAGGAAGGGAGGGAGAAAGAGAGGGAGAGAAATATCGGTGTGTGTTTGCTTCTCGTGCACCCCCTACTGGGAACCTGGCCTGCAACCCAGGCATGTGCCATGATTGGGAATCCAACTGATGACCTTTTGGTTTGCAGGCCAGTGCTTAATTCACTGAGCAACACAAGTCAGGACTCATTGTGTTCTTTAAAGATGAAAAAATGAGGTTTAAAAAATGCCAACTGATACTCAAAGATCCTCAACAGATGAGTAACAGAGCTGAAACAGAATTCAAATCTTCTCTTTCCTGGGACCTCATCAACAGCATCTCACTGTCTACCTACAGGCTTCCAACTCCTTCCTCAGACAATATGCATATCGAATAATGGTCTGGTTTACAGTCAGTGTATTCTTTTCTCTATTGATATAACCAGAAATTTTGACTATAAACAAAGCCTAGATTTCAACATATTGTCTCTAAGAAAAATTAAATTTTAAAATTTAACAGTCATTTTCTGCCCTGGCTGGTGTAGCTCAGTGGATTGAGCGTGGGCCTGTGAACCAAAGCGTCACCTGTTCAATTCCCAGTCAGGGCACACGCCTGGGTTGCAGGCCAGGTCCCCAGCAGTGGGGCGTGAGAGGTAACCACCCATTGATGTTTCATTCCTTCTCTTTCGCCCTCCCTTCCCCTCTCTCTAAAAATAAAAATAAAATCTTTAAAAAAAAACAGTCATTTTGATAAAACAAGACAATATACTCAGCCTAGTTCAAAATTTAGTATGTCAGCAGATTTTTTTTTCAGCAAAGACAATCACATGAATGCCGTAAA
Source organism: Phyllostomus hastatus (assembly GCF_019186645.2). Classification (NCBI taxonomy): domain Eukaryota; kingdom Metazoa; phylum Chordata; class Mammalia; order Chiroptera; family Phyllostomidae; genus Phyllostomus; species Phyllostomus hastatus. The sequence continues at coordinate 3,193,793 of NW_025334017.1, read as the reverse complement.
AATGATAACTGATTTGGAAGGGAATCAGTTCTTTCAAGGTCTTGCCAATTATTGGATTTTCTGGTTCCATTAGTGTATTTTTATCTTAATGACTATCATGGATACATAAGCTGCACTAGGCTTTCTAAGACCACAGCTTATGGAATTAGGTACTGATGCTTTAAATATGGCACAGGCACTTTTCATCTACTGCATCACGGTGAAGTAGCCTTTTGAAGTCATGAACATCCTTCAAATAAAGCTATAAAAATAAGTTTAACAATATCTGAGTTATACTTAGCTTTCTCAATGAAGATTCCAGAAATTTTCTTCCTAAGCACTTTTGTTTGCTACTAATTATCAAATTATGTTATATTGGCAATATTTTAAAAGACAGTATATTATTCTGGGTCTCATATATCAGCAGGTGCTCACATTACTCAGAGTTTTTGAGTATATAGGAAAGTTAAGTATAATTGCTATAATTATTTATTTACAACAATAAAAATGGACCCTTAAAAATACCATTGGCAGATTAATATTTGACATGGATAAAAATAAGCAATACTTTTTTAAAATCTGTTTCATTAAATCCCATAATTGGACACAAAATATTCAGGTTCAATTTGTTTTTATAATTGTATTCTAAGTGGTATAATTTTTAACTATACACAGAATTTAATGTTCATTCCTAAAATTTTTAATGATTTTTATAGTATTATTTTCCATTACCATTTAGATAACCCTGGAGACAAAAGTAGTGATATTTTTCCTAATGAAAAGAATGTTTTGAGAATCATGTATGATCTTCCCTTTCTTTTTTCAGGAGTACCTTGCCTGAAGTACCTATGGCACTTGTCACAGTTCCCTGTGTAGTGTCACAGTCACCAACTTTGTACTTTCCCAGAAAGTAGATCACTTCATTACCTTCTCTGGACTTTAAAACAGTAGGAAGCCCTCGGCCATGCTGGAGGTGGCTGACTTGGCAGCCCAGCATCTCTGTGAACCCCAGTGTTTGGTTTCCCAGTTGATTCATCTAGAAATGTGTCAGGGCCCACAGAACAGCATGTTTACAGAACTCACCTCAAATAGATTGATTTGGGTGAAAAAAAAACTTACAATGGGAAATAATACTTTCTAGTAGAAATTTTACTGGGACATCAACATTAAGATCTGAAGATATTTGGGGGAAAGGAGTAGTTGTGATAGTAATGATATAATTATAGCAATAGTTAATAACTAACACAAGAGAAAGAAAGGAACATTATTTGGACATACTTATTAGGGCTAGGCCCCTATTTCCTCAGTGAACCTAAAAATACATTGATCCCCAGTTTTCTCCATGTCCCCTTTTTTAGACCTTAAGTTGCTTCACTCTTGTTTTCTGATTACAACAATTATGCTGTTTAAAGATCTACCAAAACTGCCCTTAGGAAATAGAAAGAGAAGTTATAAAATTCTTAGTGTGCAAATATACTTCACCTTGTTATTTAAAGTAGTGAAAACTGAAAGAACATGGTACAGTAGAAAGTTGACAAGCTTCACAATCAGATCCCCTGTTCAGAATCACACCCACTGCTCAGCACAGCTCTGGCAGGCATGAGCTATGCAGCATCAGGTTCGACTTTAAAGTGGGTATCATAGAAAAAACATTCAAGATTGTTCAAATGTTTGTGGGAAAGTCTATAAAATACCTAGAGCCTAATATTTATTTATTTGTTTGTTTGTTTATTTGTTTTTATTGTTGTTCATGTATAGGTGTCTCCATTTTTCTGCCACCACTTCCCCTCCCACTCTCAATCCTTCCCGCCTTTGGCTTTGTCCATGGATCCTTTATTTAAATGACACTCAAGTATAATGATAGCTATTAATGTTATTGCAGATAAAATATGCTTTAATTTACATGATGTTCTACTAATATGTTACTAGGTGATGCTCTGCTAACATGTTAGTAGAACATCATGTGGGTATGACAATAAGGCTCATAAAAGATAAAAAAATGAAAAACATAATGTTCTATTGATGAATGAAAAATCAAAAATAAAATTATTACAGCTAGGTAAAATAAAGCATAGAAGTAAAGACCAGAAAAATATTCTCAGTCACTAAATTTGCTTATTTTGGAAGGTAGGCCTTGAAGTAACTTTCCTTTTCCTAGTCATAGTTTTTTGAAATTGCCATATTTTTTTCATGTAGATGTGTATTTTTAATAGGAGAAAATTTAGGGTTTTTTGCATTTTAAGAGGCTCCTCAGCGGGTCAGCATCATAAAAGCTCATGTTCACCGACTGCTCTTTATGGTGCCAGCCATTGCTCTAAGCACTTTACGTGGATTACCCCATGGAATCCTTATAATTGCACTATGAAGTATGTATTATTATTCCATTTTACAGAGAAAATAATTCAGGTACAGAAAGGTTAAGAAGATCACACAGCTTCTAAGTAGTAAAAATTACCCAAGATCACACAGCTTAAAGCAGTGAAACTGTTACAATGGGCAGTTAAGTTATTAATGAAAGAGAAAGGAGCTAGACATCTGGTTAATCCTAAGTAGGGAAACAGCAGTTTCACAGTGACCCCTGGGAGCAACTGCCATCATTTTGGACAACATCCTACATAGTCAACTAGGCAGGAAAGATAGTTTTACAGCTACCCTAGAGGTAACTGGCACTGTTCTGCAGATTAATGGGGGGAGGGAGAAAATGAAAATGGGAAATTCCTTTCACTGAGTGAATGCACAGTCGAAGTCAAATGGTAACCACAAAGGGGGAGAGGACTAGCCTGGAAAAACCTGGGGGAAAGATCCAATAGAATAAAAACACTTGAAACCCTGGAAGGTCCAGGAGAAAGATTGGATGGGGGAGGGCATAAGTACAACCCAGGAATAGCCAGGAAAGAGATTGGGTAGTTTGAAAGAAACCCTGCTCTTTTAGGAATCCAGGAAAATATATGGAGGCTTAGCAAGGACCTTGAAGCAGCCGCTACTATGGCCTGCCCACTCTCTACTCTCCAAAGGTGTACTATCTCTTTTCACTCTAATAAATCTTGCCACCATTGTTTAAAATTCTCCTATGTGTGTGTTCCTGAAATTCCTTTCTGTAACATTGCAGAAGAATCCTATTTCCAGACCATGCAACTGCCTGGATCCCAGTCCTCCTCCAATAACAAAATCAGGACCAACACCTGGAGTCTGACTTGGTGCTGACCTGCCAAGCCCATCCCACCCCCCTAGTGCCCACGCCTGGCAGCCACCACCCTGTACATGGAGCCCTCCTCACACACCCACAGCCCCTGACTCCAAAGAGTTTGGCCTTCCACCTACCACCTGTGATCAAAGCAATATTTTCTGGCTGACAGAGCCCCAAACCAAAAGCCAAGGACCTGAAACTTTATACAGCTCCATCCCTAACCAGCTGAGTACCTGTCCTCTTCAGAGCAGACCTCACCCTTACTAATCTAGTAACACTTAGAATTTTATCTTCTGACAAAGAATAAAAACCTAAACAACCTGGCCCAGTTACTAAACCTAAGCAGTCTTCTTAAATCATTCTAAAATGATAACCTCATTGTCATTTCTAAATGGTGCCACATGCTGGTAGCTAAAAAGAACTTTCTTTATAATTTTGTGGAATAGGTTACAAAGGAATAGAATAACCAGTTTTAGAAAGATCTTGTATTTCAATGGCACTCTACGTCAATCTCAAAATGAAGATCGTAATTTCATCTTATCCCCATAGTAGCAAAGAAATGGAAACTAAACAAGGACAGTCTCTACAATTGGGTAGATTTCCCCCTTTCAGTTTTATTATTGTAAAAATATAACAATACATTGACAAGAATTCTCTAACTTTAAAAATCATAATATTTTATCATCATACCTTCTTCATTATAGGGCCAGAGTGGTTGTAGTTTGTTCAGGATGATGTTCCTATACATATGTTGTTACCATATACCATGGTATATGGTAACAACATATACCATTTGTTAAATAAATAAAACCTGTCTTAAAAAAAAACAACTTTCTTTTAATCCCTCTGTACCAATATTTACACTAATAACTATATAGGGCTACTTGTGGCTATATTTCCCCGTCTCCAGTTTATATCAGTCTATTCAGGGGACTCACTGAGTAACTTAATTCAGAATTGCAGTGTAACAAACAATATATCTGGTCTTTTCCCCTGGTTGTTGGCACAGAATGTCAAAAAACTTTGGAATTTCCCGAGTGATAGTCATGTCTTATGCTAGTGAGGTGAGTCCTGGTGGGCCTCTGGATGCTTCAGGATGGGGACTGGTTACCAGAGAGACCAAGCACATGATTAGAGGGTTGATTAGAGGGTTGCACTTATAGCCCTGGACCTCCAAGAAAAGGAGCTGGGAATTGAGTTCAATAACATGGCCAATGATTGGAGGCGAGAGGGGAGGGAATTTCAGGGAAAGGGGTAAGGGTTTACAGGAACAAGTATAAAGGACACATGGACAAAAACTAGGGAGGTGGAAATGAGAGAGAGGTGGGGAGGACTGAGGGGGTGGGCTGGGATGGGAGTAAAAGACAGAAAACTGTACATGAACAACAATTAAAATAAAAATTAAAAAAGAAAAGAAATTCTCCAAAACCTTAAAAAATAAAATAACATGGCCAATTATTTAATCAATCAATCATGCCTATGTGCTAAAACACCAAGAAAAATTCTGTACACCAAGGCTCAGGGGAGGTCCCTGCTTGGTGAACACTTGGATATGCCCAGAGGGTAACACACCCTGATTCCATGAGGTGAAGGCATGGAAGTTCAGCATTCTCTCTGTGACCTCAAGCTTTGTTTATACTTAATGTTAAAACTGTAATCATGGGTATAGGGCCTTCCTGAGTTCTGAGAGGCTTTTATTGAATTTTGAAACCCGAACCCTGCGGACCATGGAACTAGCAGTTGGCATCTGAAGAGACCGCTGTCTGTGTAGGACCCGTGGGGTCTAAGGCTACCTCCAGGTAATTAGTGTGAGAATTGAATAGCAGTGCACCCAGTGGGGGGTGGGAATGGAGCTACAATATTCATACCTAACTGGTCAAAAGTACCCAAGTTCAGACAAACTCTGTCTCCCCACATTGCACTAAAAATCTCTATTTGGATTCAGATTACAGGCTAGAGTGTAAGTCAGGGGTATCCAACAAAAATAACTGAGAAAGTCATCTTGAACTGGGCCAGGGATTCTACGTTAAAGACAAATGTGGAACCCAAATATTTCATGGTGCAATAGAAGTGACAAGAGTGGTTTTGAAATACTAATGTGTGTTACAGAGCTAAAAAAAATACTATTGTTAGGACATAGAATGTCCAGGCCAGCATGCATGACACCAGAGGCACAGAATGGCTACGAGATGCAACCTGCCTTGCAAAAGCCAAGAGATGCAGCTGCAAATTTTGTTCCAAGGAGGGAGCTGACCCTTGGGAAGTGCTGCACAGTGGCCTCACCTCTCCAACATTCACAACTCTTGGAAGTGCTTTTTGAAAAGTGCAAAAGAAACAGCCATCTGAATTCCCTATAATAGACACTCAGGCAAGTAAAGTACAAGACATCCACATACAGAAGACTATGTAGCCATTATAAATAATGTTGTAGAAGCATAATCCTGAGGAAAGCTATTCAGTCAGCATCAATGAACTGGAAAATTCAGTGACGGAACAGCACAGCTGTTTCTCCTAGGAGTGGGGCTTCCCTGACTCAGCTCAATCTCATCCTGCCTTGCTTCCTGCACCTTTCTTCAGGCAGCCCTGAATCCAACCTCTCTAGCCCCTAAATAATATACTGATAGTCTTTTCCAGGTCCTCTTCTCTCTGCTAGAAGAATAAAATAAGGAATAAAGGAAGGGAGGGTAGAAGAAAGAAAATGTTTTTTTGTTCCATCTTGCTTTCTAAGGTTTCATCTAGGTAACCTGATACCTCAGTGTGCTCCTAGCTAAAGATCTCCAGGGAGCTGGGATGTTCACCCCTCTGGCCATGATACTTAGGTCTTAAAGGAGATATTGAGCCAAATGAGAGACTCATTTATTCAATGAACAGACATTGGGCATCTGCAAGTGCCAGGCACATGAGGACAGCAAAGAAAAAAGAAAGAAAAAGACAAGCCAGCCCTCAAGTGAGCAAGATGATGGCAGCATGGGGCCCAGACACTTGGAGCCTGGAAAACAGGAAGCAAACACTGGAGAAGGAAGAAAAGCTTCATCCAGGATGCTCTGAGCTCCTAAAAACTGAGCAGGAATTTGCCATGCAGAAAAAAAGGAAGAAAGGAAATTCCAGGAAGGAAACATGAATATAAAACAGTAGAGCTCAGCCTGCTCTGGAAACAGAAGTTCACTGTAACTGGGGTATAACACGTGGTAGATGTCTTCATCACAGAACTCGTTATTTTTGAATCACTGGCTTAGCTGTCCATTTATCCCTCCAGACTGCAAGTTCCCTGAGAGTGTCTTATCCATCTTTATTTTCTATGGGCCTGGTACACATTAGGTGCACCATAAGTATTTGTTTAATCAAACTCAGGTATGAGGTAAGTAGAGTCAACTGTAGAGGACTCCATGGTGTGTCAAGTTTGAACTTCATCCCATACACAACTAAGGTGGATAGGAACTACAGTAAAGACTTCCAACAACAGGGTAAAGGAACCATGTATGTTTCTGGTGGGTAGAGAAAATTTGGTAACTCCATGCATAAGAGATTGGAAGCAGAACAGAAGGCAGAGATTCAACTATTTAATAAATTTGGGATATTTATGCAATAGCATCACTAGAGTTTGGTAAGTCAGTGAGTACAAAGAAGTTGTAGTCAAAGCCAACTACAAAAAACAATGGGTGACTGTTAAGCATCCACCATGACTGGGAACAGAAAAGTCAGTTAAGTTTTAAGCTGAGGGGGGAAAAACCCTGACATTTTGGACAATTTAACTTTGATGTCTGAAAATCTCCTGATAAACCAGTTCATAGGCAACTGGAAACCTTGGCCTGAAACCTTAAAGAAAATGGAATTGATACAGATTTGGTAGTTATCCTAATAGAACTCAAAAAGACAACTGAGGATGTGGCTCAAAATAACCCACAGGAAGGCTTAGTCAAAGTAGGGTGGCTTCCAGAGACTGATGGGGAGAAGAGGGCATTGGTAACCTGAGCAGAAGCAGTTTCAGAATTATTGTGGATTATTGTATCCAGTTACCAAGTGAATGAGACTTGAGGAACTAGAGATCATCATGAAGAAACTTCCAGTAACTCCATGCTGCAGGACGTAGGTGCTGACAGTCCACCACACTGAACACTATGCTCCTTTCCTTCCTGTCCCTAACCTTCTGATTGCTGCTTCCCATCTTCTGCAAACCCAGAGTCTGAAGCAGAATCACAAAGAAATTGTTGAAATTCCCCAGTACTGAAGTGCAAAAAAAGTCACATCTCTCAGAAAGCACAGCAAAAGGGGAAAATGCATCAGCCCTCTGCATCAGCTGTATCCTTCATCCAGGCACTTTTATTTAGTGGTTCCAATATCTGTCACCCTGAGCTAAAATGACTTAAAACAAACCCATTCCAAGGAACATTTCTTTTTGCACATTTCCTTTTGCTGGTAGGTACACTGAGAGAATAGATCCTTCGGGCCCAAATAAGATAAACCACCTCTGACAAAGTAGCATTTTGAAGATGAATTAGCGGACCTACCATCCATATTTCACAACCATGTATCTGTGTATTCCATCACTTTGTTCTTTAGTATGACAGCCAATAATAGCAGTGTTTTGAAAAGTACATCCACCATATTTCCAAAATTACAAATATCTATTTACTACAAATAATAGTAAGATTCTATGATAAGTTTAGCACAGACTCATTGTTCTAATTTAAATACAAAGTTCCCTTTCACATATTAAGTAATAATTTCCAAAACTAATATTTTTAACTGTGTTATTGTCAAAGTAGCATCATAATCCAGTTGCAATAGTTTAGGAAAAAGAAAAAGAACTATGTTATTTCAGAAAAGAATGAAGTTTGTCTGAGTAATAATACTGTCATACTTTGAAACTGAAAGCAATGCATTGCTGTCTTTATCAAAAAATTAAATGCCACTTTATTTCAAAAATTATTCAGAACTTATTGAAAAACAACAGAGTAAATAAAAATGGCTTTTCTTTTATAAAATAGACTTATTTGATAGGTTTCTTCAAGGGAAGGATTATAGCCCTTCAAATTGTGTGATTTTTAGTGACATATGTATTTATATTTCACACCTACTTTTAAAATAAGCCTATATTCATGATGTTGAGTAGAAGAAAAGGGAAAAAACATGCACGTGTGTGTTTTTCTTATTAATCAGATTTTAACATTAAAATCATATTTTGTTTCTGGTTGAAAAGTAGCTCCATGAGAAAAAAACAACAAAAGAAAACAGAAAGCTTAGCACCCTTTTTATTGAGTCCAGGACATAACATTTGAAAATCAGTCCTTATTTTTACCCACTTCTAATGCCAAAATCAAGAGTAGATGAGCTAATTACTACACACAAGAGCAAGCCTCTTAAAGAAATATAATTACCTAAAAGATGTCACTGACTTCCGGCCAAGCTGGAGGCATCAATAGGTACACTGTGCCTCCTTGCACAAGCAAAAGGGGGACAATAATAAATTTAAAAACAAAAAACAACCAGAACTGACAGAAAGTTGACCTGTACAGAAGTCTGACAACCAAGGAGTTAAAGAAGATACCTTCATCCAGACTAGTAGGAGGGGCGGGGATGAGCAGCCAGGTGGAGAGAACTTGTGGCAAGGTGGTGGCTGATGGACCAGGAGAGGTGGCAGCTGGCAGAGCCAGCAGTCCCATATTTGCATGCAGATAACCAGGAGGAACAACTGGGGAGTGAGACAGACCACACAACCCAGGGTTCCAGTACTGATAAATAAAGGCTCAAAACCTCTAACAGAAAAACTTGTGGGGGTTGAGGCAGTGGAAGAAACTCCCAGCCTCATATGAGAGTTCACTGGAGAGACTCACAGGGTCCTAGAATATACATAAAACCACCCACCCAGGAATCAGCACCAAAAGGTCCCAATTTGCTTGTGGGTAGTGGGGGTGGTGACTGAAAGTGGGCAGAGAGCTGAACAAGCAGCATTGTTCCCTCTAGGATGCCTCCCCCACAGACAGTGCCACAATGCAGCAACATGGGTTGCCCAGCCCTGATGAATACCTAAGCCTGCACCCCTTACTATGTCACAGGTGCACTAAGACAAAAAAAAATGGCCCAAAGGAAAGAACAGATCAAAGCTCCAGAAAAAAATACAACTAATTGATGAAGAGATAGCCAACCTATCAGATGCACAGTTCAAAACACTGGTAATCAGGATGCTCATAGTAATGGTTGAGTATAGTCACAAAATGGAGGAAAAAGTGAAGGCTATGAAAAGTGAAATAAAGAAAAATGTACAGGGAACCAACAGTGAAGGGAAGGAAACTGGGACACAAATCAACAGTTTGGACCAGAAAGAAGAAATAAACATTCAACCAGAAAAGAATGAAGAAATGAGAACTCAAAAAAAAAATAAGGAGAGGCTTAGGAACCTCCAGGACAACTTTAAATGTTCCAACATCTGAATCATAGGGTTACCAGAAGGGGAAGAGGAAGGGTAGGAAATTGAACACTTGTTTGAAAAAATAATGGAGAACTTCCCTAATCTGGTGAAGGAAATAGACTTCCAGGAAGTCCAAGAAGCTCAGAGAGTCCCAAAGAAGTTGGACCAAAGAAAGCACACACCAAGGCACATCATAATTACATTACCCAAGATTAAAGATAAGGAGAGAATCTTAAAAGCAGCAAGAGAAAAGGCGAGAGTGACCTACAAAGGAGTTCCCATAAGGCTATCAGCTGATTTCCCAAAAGAAACCTTACAGGCAAGAAGGGGCTGGGAAGAAGTATTCAAAGTCATGAACGACAAGGACCTACATCCAAGATTACTCTATCCAGCAAAGCTATCATTGAGAATGGAAGGGCAGATAAAATGCTTCCCAGATAAGGTAAAGGTACAGGGAATAAGTAGCATAAATGCTAGGTATAAAATAGACAGGGGGAGGTTAAGAATAGTATAGGAAATGTAGAAGCCAAAAAACTTATATGTACAACCCATGGACATGAACTAAGGGAGGTGGGAAATGTGGGCAGACAGAGGGTGTGCAGGGTGGAGGGGAATAAAAGGAGGAAAATGGGACAACTGTAATAGCATAATCAATAAAATATATTTAAATTTTTAGAAAAAAATAAAAGACATGTATACTCTTCAACAGTGAGAGTGAAAAGGGCCTCAGCATCTTTGTAGCCGCTGTTCCCTCTGTCTGAACACTTCCCTCTGGTTCTACCCACTGCGGGGCTTTCCCATGCACCGCAATGTGATCCACCTCCTCAGACAGGCCTTCCCAAAGCACTTCACCTAAAATGAGTCTGAAACAAGATTCTTCTCTCTCTCCCAGAATCCTGTTTGTGGTCCCTGTTGCTCTAATAGCCATCTGTGATTATTTTGTTATTCCATTGTTTCCTAGCATATTGTCTCTTCCTCAATAAATCATTGAATTCAGCCAGGACCCTTTGTTGTTAAGCACCCGCAGGGCCTGGCACACAGGGGGCAAGCATTCAACAAAGTTTTGGGCTTTAATAAAAGTTGCAGTCACCCCAGAAAAGAACATCTTCATGCCTTTTTCCAAGAAAATAGGTCTTCGGTGCTCAGTTTCAGGCCTGCTTGTCCACGTACCCACACCATGTTCACTTTATGTAGGCAGAACCCATTCAGCAGTGTTTCTCTAGTCTCGTCTCTCTTCCCCTTTTTAGAAGGATGGCTAATCCCATTATTCTTAACCTTCAGACTTTATCTAAACCTAATCACACCCCAAAAGCCCCTAACATTAGGCTTTAGAGTTTTAATCTGTGTTTCATCTGCAAAGATCTCACATAAAGTACCCAGTGTTTGGAATAGGAAGAGAAAGTCACTCCTAAGAAGAGAGGTGGAACCCTAACTCTGTCTGCAGTGAATTCCCACCATGCCACTGGGAATGAAAGAGGACTTCTCAGAGAATGGGCTTCTGCTCTAAAGGCTTCTGTTTCACCCTAGCCTGTAGCAGCTCCATCAACCCTTCCCAGCCAGTGACATGCCCAGCCTTTCATGTTTCCAAGTCTCAAGGACTTTGGAACCAATACCAGTTTATAGAGAATAACAGTACTTCTAGCATTCTGCAAGTGGATTATCATTCCTTCCAAATGCACATTTAGACATCAGTACAGAACAAAGCAAGGCACCTTCATCTGAGCCTCACAGAGGTCAGACCTTTGGAACCAGGACTTGTTCTTTTGGGATAGGTCACATCACCAGCACCCACTATGAGACCATTTTTTCAAATAAGACTTTGTTCTATTTCAGGTATTTTACACTTTTGATGAAAAATTTCTAAAAAAAAAAAGGAGAAAAATTGAACCATAAATTCAATACAAATAGTGTCATCTTTCCCCTCCAGGAAAAAGAAAAATTATCCAAACAAGGTAGTAAAAGAACAGCACTTCTAAACTCTATCTTCACATGGAAAATAACACAAGTACTAAAACTGATAACAATAGCATCCTTGTAGTTTGACAAGGATGTGTAGGAGAGGTGGTGAGCAATGCTAAAATTTCTTCAGGTATTTGCAGAATTTCTGAGCTAAAGTTAAAAGCTAAAATTATCGCTAAAAATACAAAGTATTTTTAATCCCCCACATTATTAACAATGTACCTATTCCAATTCTATTGCTTTTTGGATGACTATTTCTTTGGAAATTTTTTTAAGTTACTTGAGATTTCCACCATGACATACTATTTCAGGAATTGTGGTTGTTTGGGGGTTTGTTTTATTTTTAACTACAAAAAATACATATATTTTAGAGAGGGACAGGGAGGAAGAGAGGGAGAAAGAAAGGAAGAGAAACATGTATGTGAGAAAGAAACAACAATCTATTGCCTCTCATCCATGCCCTGATGGGGCACTCAATCTGCAACCCAGGCATGTGCCCTGACCAGGAATCAAATCAGTGATGTTTCACTTTGCTGGACAACACTCAACCCACTGAGCCACACTGGTCAGGGTCAAGATATATTTTTAGTACTGTTGTTACCAGTTACTGCAAAAATCTGATTGAAGTTCTCCATTTTATATTCTAAATAAATAGATATTTGTTGGTAATTTTATTTATTATCTACCTATTGATCCACTTCTGTGGACCAGATTTCAAAGTAGCTTAATAAAAAATAATATAAGCAAAATATGGTTGTTGGAATCATGAGGAACTCCCCATACAGCATAGCTCAAAAATATTTGCTTTAAGTCTCTAACATTTAGCTGGTTTGGGGCCACAACTCTTTTACAGTAGCCCTTTTCCATAAATTAATAAACAAAAAAAGTAAGATTATAAAAATATGAGCAATTTCAGGAAAGTTCCCATTACTTTATTAAATGGCAGGGGCAGTAAAGAAAAAGAGGAGGAGTTCTGGCTGAAGAAATGAGAATGGGGTGCGGTGTACTGAATGTTTGTGCCTCATCCCCCAACTTTCATGTTGAAGCCTTAACCCACTTTGGGAGGTAATTAGGTTTAGAAGAGGTCATGAGGGTTTTAAGAATAATGGAATTAGTGTCCTTAAAAGAAGAGGAAAAGTGACCAGAGCTCACTCTATCCTCTAGTCCACAAAGAATCGTATAACAGGCACATAGCAAGAAGCATATAGCATATGCTCATGTGAGCATATAGCAAGACGGCAGCCTTCTGCAAGCCAGAAAGAGAGCCTGCACCAAGAACCGAATCTTCCAGCACCTTGATCTAGGACTTCCCAGCCTCCAGAACTGGGAGAAATAAATGTCTATTCTTTAAGTCTCCTGGTCTATGGTATTTTGTTACAGCAAAAGGAGCTAAGACAGGCTGCGTGCTGGGAGAGCAATATCAGTGTTTCAGGGAAATTTAAAAGGCCCTTGGAAAAACAATAAACAGTGTCACCATTGTCACCACTGTCACAGAATCACCACAATAAAGGTGGTACATGACTGCCTCTTGGATACTTAATGTCTCCTTAGGTTAAGAAAAGGGAGATCTGTGCTACTTTGGAACACAGTACTTCCTCACCCCAAGGCTATAAAGGGGCTCAGGCCAAGCACTGGACCCTAGAATGCAATTCTCTCCCACTGTCAGCAGACTTCAGAGCAGATTGGGTGGTTGTAGGTATTAAACGGCCAAAACTTCTAGGGCTGAATAGAGCTTTAATGTAGCTTAGGTTCTAGTAGCATATAGACATGTCTGATAGTTATAGATTTTAAATAAAATATTAAAACCTTATGTAAAATATTCTATTAGTTTAGCTTAAAGGTGAATAAACTGATACAAACATCTGCTAGATTATGTCTTAATAATTAACACTGCACATCTATTGGTGATGTCTTCTATATAATACCAGGATTTATGGTCTAGACTTAACAGACAACATATTTGCAGAAAAAGAAAATAGGTATCAGTTATTATGGTCAGAAAAAATAAACTGATAGAACAGACAGTCACTGGTAGCTGTGCATAAAAGATTTTATTATATTCACATAGCATCAACTTTAATTCCAAGTTTAGTCTTCTGGTCTCAGTATCCTCCTTCTATAATTAAATTGTCACACATGCTATGATAAATCTGACAAAATCTGAGAAAGGTGAATCCCTAAATTAAATAAGCCTCTTAAAAAAATGGAATCAAGTTATCTATTTCATAAAGTCATATTGATCAGCTAACTTTTAACTGCTTTGTTAACAGGGTTATCACTACACCAGAAAGAGGCTGTCTAAATATTAAGCATAAGTTATTCATCATTATCAAATCAGCCTCCCAGACAATTGAACTTAATTTTCTGCTCTGTGTCATGCATAATTTCAAATCACCCAAGATTTTTCTAATGCTCCATTCCTGTCCTACATGTAATATGCTTATCTATCCTTTATTGAATCTTGAGAAACAGGAACACTAAGTGTGCAAAGTTGCTAAGAGTACACTGAAGGAAGATGCAAATGCCTCCCCCATTTACTGCATGAACACTTGTCCTGGTATTCCCACCTGCCTAAAGTCTCTGGCAGGGAGATTGTGCCAGAGACTTATCAGCCCCTACTAGGGGCTGATAATTCCCCCTAGTAGTTGAGATTTACAATCTCAGAAATATCATGTTGGCAAGTAGTCTCCTAAAAGGTAATCTAATCTGGTTTTGATTAAGTCTATTTCCTTTTTATTTATAGTGAAACCTGGTGCCAGATAACTCTTCCAAGAGCACAGCATATCATTTTCCTGCTAAAGAAAGTGAAATTGCTTCTTCCTAGCCATTGGCTCTAGTCATTGGATTAGGATTCATCACCCTCTGTCATTGGACTCTGTTTTTTCCTGACCATATTTATCTTCTTGTACTTCTCAAAATGAATCCTAAACTCCAACTGGGCCAAGCTTCTTATTGTTTTCCCTATTTATGCTTATTCTTTTGATACTGCCTTCATCTCAAGTGCCCTTCAGTTCCCTCCTCCAACTATCCCTGCCCCAACCCTACACACATGCCAGGTTTGGAAGTAAACTGAGGCCTCAGCCTGAACTCCAGCTCTCCTGTCTGGTGGCTGTGGGAATAATACCAACTCTTGACTTCACTGACCTCATTAAACAAACTAACATTTGAAGTGTGCCTGGTGCACTCTCGGTAAACATCAGCTCCCTCCCTGGCCTCCATTTATGAAAATGCTGACCATCCTAACCTTGTACAGATGAAAAGCAATGCTTATTCAATAGTTACAGTATGGTTCAAGGCATGTTGAGAATTCACCTTATGCAGTTGTCCTCAGTGCTCTGTTAGGAATTCATCCCTCTCTGGGTCATGGATAACCAGATAAGCAGATACCTAATAATCAAAGGTATATTATGCATGTAAAAGGACATCTACAGATGCAAAGTCCAGGGCTGGGTTGGCCACTTCAGGATGTTGTCAGGATTCCTCCTCCTCCTACTGTTCTGACCAACTGCCCTTAAGATGTGGCTTTTGTCCACAAGGTGTCCTCATGTTTGTAACTTGTTGACATTCCCCATGGTATTCCAAGAGGACACACGAGCATAGATGAAAGGAAAGGGGCCCAAAACTTCCTCCCCTCAAATCTTTCCCTTTCGATAAAGAAAAGAACCCTTCTCAAGAACTTCAATCTACAAATTATTGGCAAGAACAGTATTGTCTGTCTCATCATCACCCCAAGCTGCACACAAAAGCCAGGAAGGAGATGGAAGACTTCAGCCTCCAAGCCTCTGTAATAAAGGAAGGTAAGGGAAAAGGGGCTGAACAAATATGAGATTAGTCAACCTGTGATAACTGCCACATCTTCAGAGTCTGTGTATAAGCCTATAAGGTTACCAAAGAAATCCACACTCAAAAAAAAAAAACGTTGTGTTAACTGGATATTCAAAACAATGCATCATGGATTCTTAATTCCTAAAGAGGAAATGCAAACACCATTTGGACAATAGCAGCTGCATTGAAATAATTATAGTTTCCAAAATCTATTAGTTTAGAGCAGACATCATTCATCTAGATAGATGACTCCCCATATGTTTGGGCTTTAAACAAAGTACATCACACTTACACTTTTATTCCCAAAGAATGTCATTTGTACACACGTGCAAAATGTTAGGGAACTCTTTGAAGGTGGCTGTGTTTGGTGCCTCTTTTTCACCCTCACTGTATCCAGTATGGTTCACAATAGAGTATACTGAGGCAGGGTGACTGGCAGCTTCAAACTTGTGCTGAATACTTTGGGGCATTATGATGTTATAATCGCACTTAGCATGTGGTAACCACTCAATAAATCTTTGCCAGATTGAATATGGACCATTTATCTGCCATAGAGTTATACACACTGACCACTGTTATAGAGAACCAGCTGTCAGACATTTCTGACATTTCTTATTTTATCACTATTTGGCCATCAGCTTCTCCTGGATACAGTAGGGAATCCATATAAGTGAAACCAGAAAGGGCAGCAGCATCACACAACTCCAGGGGCCAGCATTCACATGGCAGCCAATGGAACTGTGCTGTGCACAAGCCATGGGACACTGTGACAGCCCAGTGAGGACATTCCAAGGACATAGCTGCTGCTGGCACTGTCTTTATCCATTTCACAGCTAACTGATGGCTTAGAAAGAAAAATTCACCCTGGCTGATGTGGCTCAGTTGGTTGGGCATCGTTCCACAAACAGAAAGGTCACAGGTTTGATTGCTGGTCAGGGCACATGCCTGGGCTGCAGGTTCGGTCTCAGGCTGGGGTATATGCAGGAGGCAACCTATCTATGTTTCTCTCCCTCTCTTTTTCCCTCCTTTCCCCTCTCTCTGGAATTAACAAAAAAAAAAGAAAAGAAAAAATTCTTCTGCAGGAATAGACCATAATTCCAAAGAACCTGTTATTGTTAATAATTAAGAACTTTTTACATATAATATGAAAAGCAAGTCTTGCCCCTTTGATGAAATGGTCAACCTGCCAAAAGTTGGTGAATTTTGGCATTTCTTGTTGTGACATCCAGGATCAAGGTGTGGAAGCCCCAACAATACTGTACAAGGTGCTGCCATGTAATTTGGAGGATGGATTTTAAATATGAATTCGGATTTCACTCAGGGTCTCAGGAAAGCTCAGTGGTGCATGGGACACCAGTCCAGCCCCACTGAATTCTGACTTCAGAGTTATGTTCCTGGTTTTAAAGAGGTTGAATTGCTGTGTGTCAAGCAGCTCCAGAAAGTCAATTGCAAAACTTTGACTTCTGCAAGCAAGTTCATGTCATGGTGGCAGCTCAAATTGACCATGGTAAAACTATTTACACCACAAAAATCCACAAATTCTTCAAATTAGGGCTTTTTAAAGAGCTGTTTATAAATATTTACAAACACACGGCTGCTTATGTATGAAATGGGCATGAGGCTGCAGACTTGGAGCCACGTGGCCAGATCCCACACAGTCACAGTCAGGAGGGCTGGAGTCTCCCAGAAAAGTTGCTCATAGAAAATCACCCAGGTCCAGAAAAGAGAGTCAAATACAAGTCAATGTTGACCATCAACAGATCTTCTACCCTTTGCTGAATCCTACAGGGATAAAATGGGGAACTTAAAACCAATTCCCTAAGTTAAGAAAAGCTCCCAACTAAATTTCAAACTGTAAGATGATCAATAACAGTAAACACTCAAATTTGACAGTCAAAACCTTAAGATTTGGGTCTTATTAGCCTGATTTTATAGGTGAAGAGACAGAGGCTCAAAGAAATTGAACATATCGTTGAGGCTACACAGAAAGTTAGTAAAGCCAGGGATTGGCCCCAAGATGGCTAACCCCTAGTAATGACACCCACAGACTAGGACAGGATGCAATGAGGACAAGCAAGGGGTGTACTGCCATGCCAAGGATGCCAAGGCCACCTGCAGGAGACCAAGGAGAGGAGATGAGCCAGAGACTTAGGAGAGGAGGTGGAGATGTAGATGGTGGGGAAAAGCAGAGTGGACAGCCATAGAAGGGAGCAGAAGAAAAGTCCTCAGCTATTGTGGGTATGCCAGGCCTGTGACTCAGGCTTGACTAGAGCAAAAGGTGTCCCCCACTCCAGGGCCACCACAAAGATCTCCAAATAAGCCTTCTGAGGCACGCATTGCACACATATCCCCCAAATAAGCTGGCAGAGACGATGTTTGAACTAGTTCATCTGCATATCACTACTGAATTCCTTTTATCTTAGAAACTCTAAGTCATTACTGCAAATTCTCATTCCCAACACTAACATGGAACTAAACTCATGTTTTCTCACTGTGCCAAAGCATAATTATTAAAACTCTGGTGATGAAAATTACACTTTGCATTCATGCCATGCTTTAACTAAAGCTAGTGTTTCTGGAAATTGTATGACTCTTTCTATCATATCTAAAATTAGATTGAGTATTAATTAATGGCCTCACCTCTTCAGTGACTCTGATATCTTATTAACCAATTATTATCAATTTCTAACTCTTTCAAAGCATGAGGTTTGGTGAGGTTCTGTGAATTTACTTAACATCACAGAGGTTCTGTGATGTGTTTCTCTACCTGAGCTCCAGCACAGCAAAGTTTTATTACATGGAATCAAATACTTTGTGACCTAAGTTATATTCTCTGAGATAAATGAATGCAACACAGAAAAGCTCTATTGAAACAGCTGCTAAGATAGCTACAGTGCTGCCCCTACCCCAAATGCTAGAGTTAACAAGGATTCTTACTGAATCTGTGGATACATAACGAACAGAGAGAAAAAAGAGCTGTTTTCCTGGGGGACGAGGATGAGGATGTGGACATTTTCCTAGACTTCTTTCCTTCCTCTGAGAGCAAGAGGTTTGTGAAGTGATTCAATGAGTTCATTTTGGAAACGTATCTTGATTCAATTCCAGTGAGACACTAAGTTAGAACACAGTCATCCCTGGTTTTGACTTATTAAAGGAGACACAGTTAATATGATCAAAACATAGACAAAAATGTAAGTTCAAGATTGTTCTTTGAAGTACTTTTAAAATAATAATAGGTATAAAAAAACAATATCAATGACCAAAAATAAAATAATAACTCATTTTGATCATAGCATTATAGATCATATAGTTGTTAAAAATTGTGTATTTGAAGAATATAAAATTCCATGGGAAAAATCACAATACAATATTAGATAAAAAAGCAAAATGCAAGCTTTATTATTCCAAATTTTAGAAATAGCATCCTGGCTGGCATAGCTCAGTGGATTGAGCGCGAGCTGTGAACCAAAGTGTTGCAGGTTCAATTCCCAGTCAGGCCACATACCTGGGTTGCAGGCCATGGCCCCCAGCAACTGCACATTGATGTCTCTCTCTCTCTCTCTCTCTCTCTCTCTCTCTCTCTCTCTTTCTCCCTCCCTCCCCTCTCTAAAAATAAATAGATAAAATCTTAAAAAAAAAAGAAATAATTTATACATGTGTGTTTCTGTATATATATGTGAACATATGTATTACATCTAAATAACTTTAGCAACAGTTGTTCATATTTTCTCAATTTAAATATGTAATACATATTAATATATAAATATTATAAATGTGTGTATAAAATGTTATATAATATGTTATATATACATAATATGATAGATATGTATAATCACACATATATTTCTTATTGGATGAATATACAAAAATTTAAAATGTTGCTAAAGTTATCTCTGGTTTAAAGGGGTTTTCATTTTATTCTTCCTATTTTTAACATTTTCTAATTCTCTACATAAGCATGTATAATTTCAAAGTTAGAAAAACAGTTTAAAAGCTTGCAGGTAACTTGATACTAGAATCACACTGTATCTAGCTATGAATCATCTCATAATTCTTCACTCATTTCCTCCCTGATGAACTCACTAATCGCGAGAACAAGCTGGATACCAGTGCAAGCCAATGTGAATCCATCTCCACGCACAGAACCAGAGCCTCCCACTTCTTCACACATGCACGTGCTGCTCACACCCAGGGATGTAGTGGAGACAGAGTGATGTGACAAGCAGATGTGAGGCTGAAATGTCTCTGGACATTAGGGAAAAAATGTGTGCATACTTGGCTAGGGAACAAGAACACTTTTCATCTCCAAAACACAAAGCAAGGGTAGAAAATACCCAGAGAGAAATACTAACAACAGACACAGGAATCATCTCCAAAAATTTATATGGAACTACAAAAGATACCAGATAGCCACCACAGCAATCTTGAAAAAGAAAAGCAAAGTTGGAGGTATCACACTACCTGACATCAAATTATACTACAAGGCCGTAGTAATCAAAACAGCATAAAAACAGACACATAGATCAGTGGAACAGAATAGAGAGCCCAGAAATAAATCCACACCTACATGACAATTAATATATGACAAAAGAGGCTAAATCATACAATTGGGTAAAAACAGTTCTATTCAATAAAAGGAATTGGGAAAATTGACAGATACATGCAAAAAAATGAAACTTGACCACCTTCTTACACCATATACAAGAATAAACTCAAAATGAATTAGACATGTAAATGTAAGACTCAAAACCATAAAACTCCTATAAAAAATATAGGTGGTTAACTTTGATATTTCTCATATTAATTTTTATGATGTATCTCCTCAAACAGTAGAAACAAAAGAAAAACTTAAGCAAATGGGGTTACATAAAACTAAAAATTTTTGCTGAGCAAAAGAAACCATCAACAAAACAAAGAGACAAATTGCCCTGGCTGGTGTAGCTCAGTGGATTGAGCGCGAGCTGCGAACCAAAGTGTCGCAGGTTCAATTCCCAGTCAGGGCACATGCCTGGGTTGCTGGCCACAGCCCCCAGCAACCGCACATTAATGTTTCTCTCTCTCTCTCTCCCTCCCTTCCCTCTCTAAAAATAAATAAATAAAATCTTTTTTAAAAATCTTTAAAAAAAAAGAGAGACAAATTACTGAATGGGAGAAGATATCCAAAATTTATAAAGGACTCATGCAACTCAATACCAAAAAGAAACAAACAATCCACTTAAAAAATAGGCAAATTCATAAATTTTCTAACTGCTATGTTGTACACCTGAAACTAACATCAACTATCATTGAATGTCAACTGTAATTGAAACATAAAATTGAAAAAAATTTTGAAAAATCTGCTTAAACTAAAATCATCAAAATGAAGCCCATGACGAAGTCACCCTGAGTCACTCTGGAGAAATGAAAGGCGGGTTTTCTGGAAGCAGAGGACACGATGAGGGAGAGACAGCTGAAGCCCAAAGCCCAGTGGTGATCAGGAGAGGGCCATACAAGACGATGTTCCCTGAAATTGACAGTTTTACTAAGCAGATGGGGCTCATGCCCATGAGAGCCTTGGGTGACCTTTCAGAGATTAATCACAGCCCAGAAGAGTGCAAGGAGAAGGAGGTGACCAGCAGAACTGAGACTGAATAAAGGTGACTGGAATATCATAGAAACCTACACCCCATGGACCACAAACACCCAAGTTCTCTGTAAGGTCCTCACATTAGCATTAGCCCAGCAGGGACCTTGGGGCAGCTTTGACCAGTGGAAGGCATACAGAGAATCTCTTCTCATTATCAGTCTTCTGAACTATTCTGGAATTGATTCTCTTACTTACATGGCTCACACATATTTTATGTTCTTGAAATAATTTCAAAGTACCTATGTCCACTTAATTTACAAAATCCCTAGAATTAGATTCCTAGAAACTAGATGCCTAGAAATAATGGGACCTTATTTGAATATCCCATATAAGAATCGTTCTGAACAGCCCTAAACTGATGGATTTAAAAGCATAAAATCACAATCTGTGGACTTTTTAAAATAACTTATAGTTCATGGATATTTCACTCACTTTGGTATTCATTCAAAAGTACGTATCTGGCACCTCCCCATGCCAGTTATATGAGGATATGCAACGAACAAAATAACATGTTTCTGTTCTCAAGGAGCTACGCTCACAGGGGGACACAGGGACAGAGCACATGATCACATGTGCTCATATAAAACTGCAATTCTGACACGAGCTATGAAGGTGGGATTCAGTGCCAGGGGAGCTGGGAATAAGGGGTCAGGTCAGAGGGGTCAGGTCAGAGGGGCCAGGGAAGGTTTTCTGGAAGAAGTACCACTTGAACTGGAGGCAAGAAGGTAAGTAGGAGTTGATCAGGCAAAGAGGCAGTATAGTGATGCAGCAAAAAGAAACTAGTATGGTTAGAGAGGAGGGGCAGAGCACAGTAAGGTGAAGGGGCAGTTAGGCCCAACCAGACCAGGCTTAAAGGCCGAAGGAAGGGGGTTGTCTTCATCCTAGAAGCAACCAGAAGACACTGAAGGTGGCCATTAGAAAAGATTGACTTGTGATGTGAGAATTGATGTGGATGGAGGAAGAGGCTAGTGAGGCAGTAAAATCAGACAAACCTATCAGGACTTGCAGCACTCCAGGCAGAAGAGTAATAACTTAGAATAAGGTGGACCTGGGTATCACAGTGGTCAGTGAATTGCTTTGGGAGATTTATTGTCAACTCCTCATTGGCAAAATGAGGACACTTGGCTGGGAGGTCAAAAGACCCCCTCCAAGTCCTACATCCAGATGAAGCAGTGCTGGTGCCGGAGCCACATTCCCTGCCCCAGCATTGAAGACAAGGTAGGGTGAAGCAGGGCACACATGGTGCATTTAAATAAATCTTCTTATGATGATTACATAGCCACTTAATACCCAGAATTAGACACACGTGAAACACAGCAAATTGTGAGCCATGGAGTTCAAGGGGCCTCTGCTGATGGAGCCCCATCAAGCAGACACCCTCACCGAAGCTCTCTGGTCCTTAATCTTCATAACATCAAAACCCCATTCCATTTGCATATAATACATTTTATTTTAAAAAATAACTCAATATGTATAATTCTATTCACATGACCTCCCTGTGGAATTCAGAAAGGTGTCCCAACCTCCCTGGTAACTGAGAAAACTAACACAGATATGTGACCAGTCCACAGTCACAGAAGCAGTCAATGAGGAACCTAAATTCCTGCTTCTAGGTTTCATATTTTCCCATGAAAATCTGCTGATTCTGATGTATACCCTCATAACTTTCCCATAACCACAATTCTACTCATCCAAAATGATGCCAGAAATCCCAGTAAAACACAAGAGAGTTAAATTACAATGATGAAGTTGCTACAACTACGCAGCATGTTGGGTACTTTACATACAATGTCTATTTTCACAACAATCCCATGAAGTAGGTGGCTTCATTTTGCCAATTACACAGATGAACACATTGAGACTCAGAGATGTTAATGAACTCATGACCACCCAGCTAATAAGTTTTGAAACACAGAACAAATCCAAATCCAGGTCAGACACTACAGACTGACTTCAACCACCAACCCATATTTCTGCACATCTAGGGTGCCTGGGGCCCTCAGCCACATCCTGTTAAGTCTGTACCACCGATCAAATATCAAACAAGCTTAGTGGCACTAGTAGTCTTCAATGACTCCTTCATGATCTCTTTTTTGCTTACCCATCACACATCTAGCGGCTTAGACTGAGACCTTATTTATACAAACCATTTTGTCAAGTTTATGGCAGATAGACCATGAACACTCACCTCCAAGAGAAACAAATCATTAGGACTTCTCTTTGCAAATTCCGTGTTCTGTCTCAGCATGTGGAAGTACCTAGCCTCAATAATGTTATGTGATAATATTGAATACATAGGAAGGAATATGAAAAAGGTCTGTTTTGGGTTCAGGGAAGTGTTTGGTCTATTGAGGCAGAATAACATTATGTGGATGAGTGTTCAAGTTCTGCACTGCAGATTTCACAAAAAATGTCTGGATCCTTTGCTAAAGTTGCAGGAAGGGCCAATCAATAATAAAGCATTTGATCCCAGGCCTATTTGGTTCTAACTCAGACATGAGCTACATTTGAGGAGGACAGTGGAGAACCAAAATTAGGTTAGGAAGAAAAACAAATAAACAAAACCATTTCATAAGAGCAATATGTAATGTAATAGTGAAATGTGAATAATAAAGTTACTAAAAGAAATAAAGAGATGACAAACCTAATTGTCGAACATGGAGTGGTTTTGATCATGAAAAAAGACTCTGCTAGTGACTATGTCAGAACAACCTAAACTGAGAGGTCCCAAAACATCAGTTATATGATCACCTACCACTACAGAGTGGGGAATGTGGAGAAAGCCACATCAAAATAAGTATAACTAAGTAAAAGTTATGGAAGAGGAAAGAGATCACATGATGGGAACATTAGGAGTGTAAGGAGTTGCTGCAAAAACCCACGTGGGGAGTTATCTGAACTGCATGTAGACAGATGTGGCTTTGATGGGAACTTATGCTGCTTAAGCATCAGGACCCTTTACAAGATCCTAGCAATGGATTCACATGATCCTACATTTTGTAATATAAAAAAGTAAGAAATGTGTATGCTTTTTTACTTAAAGTTCCATCAAGTTGTTTGAGCATCTGACTGCCACCAGGCTACAAGGCATCAGTGCCAGGCTTAGACCATGGAGAATCAAAAGCTTTTCTGAAATGCCAACATTACTCCTCCAAAGTTCTAATTTGTCTCAGGCCACTGTTATCAGGAGACGTGGCCTAAGCAGTCAGCAGCCTGCCCACCGCAGTGGTGGGACCCAACTTACTAAATTGAAGAGGCCACCAACTGGGGCACTTCAAGTAGCTATCTAAACATCATCAACTAAGGAGTGTTTGGAAAAAGTTGTATTCTCAGCTTCAAAGTGAAGGTTGTAGGAGCTTTCAGCTAGTGTGTGAAAGGCCCAGTATCAAAATGCATTTGCTGGTCTGTTCCGTGGATGAAGCTAGATCCTGCCTGTCAGTTTTGAATGTTCTCACTTAACTACATGCCAGAACAGGTGTTCCCGGTACCTAAGTATCAACTCATGAGCTTCTTTTCACTGGGGCACAGCAAACTCCCTTCTTCCCCCTCCCCTTTATCCACAAAGAGGTTGTGAGGACTGAAGAGTGGGTAAGTCAAAGCTTTCTAGAGCAGGACTCAGGATACTCCAGGATCAAATGTCAGCCTGTGCTGAGGAACACATAAAAGATCCTTTATCCGCCTCACTTTCTTCAGCTGAACTAGTGGAGGAGAGAGGGGAGATGACAATTTCTTCCCCAGAACAATGAATCTCTGAAAGCTGAGTGGGAGAAATTAGCGACAATAACATGATGTCTGTCAACTTTTGAAAAATTAGAATCAGAAAACCAAAAGTAAAGTTGAAAGAAGACAAATTAGGTTATATCAAGATTTGACACATCATTGAATACCTGCTAATAGAAAAAAATATTTCATTTAAACTTTCTTATTGTCTTTAGGCATAACACTTTTAAAATCACATAACATTTTTATGACTATTAAAAATAACCTTGTTTTTAATATGAAAGAGGGTATGACAGGCATGTAAAGTTCATTCTCTAAAAATGGCAGCAGCTCATTCTTCAGACTTTTTTTTTTATTTTCTAAAGCTTTACTCTAAATAATTCAGGTAGAAGCAGAAAGAAAAGCCTTAAAACATCCCAACTGTTGCTGGAAGTTTTAAGAAATGGATTTCAGTAAAGCCAGAGACGTAGCAAGACAGTGAAACTGAGGACTTACCAGCCAGTGCATAGTTGGAGGAAGTCTGAAGACAAGCCCAGGATCTGCAACTGCCTAGCCGAGTAACCTTGAACATGATATTCAAATCTTCACTTCCTCTTCTTAATAAGTGAGTTAGTAACTGTGCTTTCTATTTCCAAGAGTTAGTGAGGATTAATAAAATCATATTCCTGAGGAACTGAGCAAAGTACAGGCACACATTGATCATTCAGGGGAAATTCATTTGCTGCTATCATGGCAATTCTTAACTTGTAGCAAAAATGTAGACTGACAAAGTCCTATGGAATCATCTCTGTCCCAGAGTTGATAAAAAATGCTGTTTGATAAGGTGTGCCCTCTCAAAACTTACCATGTAGGTGTGTTCAAATTTTAAAAACATCATTTATGGTGTGTCTGTTTCAGCCAGAGCACTGAGCTGGGCATCAGAAAGTAAAATACTGAAATGTGAATTTTTTTAAGTGAAGATTATTTTAGCATTTGAGCATCCTCCTTGGGGGATTGAAGTACAATTTGTCAGATAATAGGCTGAGTTATTTTCTACCGTCAGCAGCTGTGACAAAGCCACGAGTCCACATGGCTTCTTAAACTTGATTGAACATTTAATGATGCTAATGTCGACGATCACTTAAAGATAATTGGCAATTATTTCCAGAGCAGCCATGAACCTACACACCCTAGAAGACCTTGCTCAAGGCACTCTTTGTCTGTGCATGTTTGTATCCAGAAGAGGAGCCACAGCCTGGAGTCCCGGAGCCACCCAGCAGGCAGTCTGGAGTCCAGCAGTTCTGAATTTCAATCCCACCTCCACTTCTCAGGAGACATACAACTTTGAGCAAGGTACAACCTCAGTTCAATGTATTGTATGTATCCAAAGGGTTAAAACACTTAATATTGAACCTGGTGCCTTATAAGCCCCCTAAAATGTTAGAATAACTTTAGATAATGGCTCTCTGACTTACACAGAGTTATGAGAAGAAGGCTTTCTTGTCCAAGGACTTTCTTGTTTAAGTCCTTTACAAATCCTTTCCCCTATGCTGGCGAAAGAAATGACTCAATTATCTTTGTAAGACTGGTATATAACATCATGTATATTTTGGATGTACAACATTATAATTTGACATCTGTATATATTACAAAGTGATCTCCTGCAAAAATCTAGTTACCATCCCTCACCACACAATGGGTGGTGCCTTCCCCCAACTGCCCACAGTACAACCCCTTTCCCCTCCATTAATCACCAATATGATCTCTGTATCTATGAGTTTGTTTTTGTTTCATTTGTTTATTTGCTTTGTTTTTTTTAGATTCCACATATGAGTAAAATCATATAGTATTTGTCTTTCTCCATTTGACTTACGTCACTTAATATAACTCCCTCAAGGTCCATCCATATTGTTGCAAAGGGCAATATTTCATTTGTTTATATGGCTGAGTAATATTCCATATATACCACATTTTCTTTATCCATTCATCCATTGATGGACACTCAGAGTGTTTCCATGTCTTGGCTGTTGTAAATAATGCTTCAATAAACATAGGGGTGCATATATGTTTTCAAATTAGTGTTTTTAATTCTTTGAATAACAACCTAGAAGTGGAACAGCTGGATCATATGGTGGTAGTTCTGTTCCTAGTTTTTTGAGAAATCTTCATTGTGACTATACCAATTTACATTCCCATGATGAAACTACCAATTTTACCTCAATTTAAATAAATCAATACAATGGGGTATCAAGAGGAGACCACTAATAAAGGATACTTAAGGAATGTGAAAGGCAAATTTAAAGAAGCATAATAAAATACACTATCTTCTGCTTAAATAATGGATAAAACTTATGGTAACCATAACTGCTGTTTTTGATGTCTTGAATTACTTCAACAACTTGATCTTGGATTATTTCTCTAGAATATAATGTTGATCTCACATGAAGCTCTATTCCCTGAGCATATTTGCTGTCAGAGTAGGAAAAACAACTAAAAATGGATCCTGTAGAATTTGAAAAATGATAATGCAGAAAATAAAATAACAAAAAATCTCTGAAAACATGTATGCTTTTTAAAATTAAGAGAGCTATTTTCTCAGCTGTTCCTAAATAAGTGAAACATCTAAATATGGGCAGTTAAGTGGTATCTGTCATGTGAAGCATAGTATTCTGAGTGTTGAATTTCTAAATGTAAATTATCCAGATTCCAAAATTCCCTTTTTGTTTCTCATGCTCAACATTTGGAATTCTACTATTCACTTCATTTCTACTACAAGGAGAGCAAAAGTGAAGCAAAGGATAAAAGGTCACCCAAACAATCAACTTTATTCTTTGTAAATAGCTTTCTATATATAAAAAATGGAGCTGCTATTAAACATTTTGGTAGTGATTTGGGCCAAACTAATGAAATAAGAAAAAACAGATTGTGACATAAGAATTAAAACATAAGAAACATATGCATGTGATAGAATCGTATATCTTTTACATTCCCTTAAAAAAAAATCAATGAGCCCTGGCTGGTATGGCTTAGTGGACTGAGCAGCAGACTGCAAAGTGTTGCTGGTTCGATTCCCAGGTAGGTTACACGCTGGGGTTGCAGGCCAGGTCCCCAGTAGGGGGCACATGAGAGGCAACCACACATTGATGTTTCTCTTCCTCTGTCTCCCTCCCTTCCCCTCTCTCTAAAATAAATAAATAAACAAACAAACAAATAAGTAAAATCAAGCTTAAAAAAAAAATAAAACCTTAAAACTGTAAAAAAAATCAGTGGAAATCCCTGCAAATAGTAAGATAATTTAGCACAAAAATTTTTAATTTTGATTTTTTTAAATAGCCCTCACATAAAAAGACAATAAAAATATATGATGGAAAAGCAGACTCTACTTACATTTTCTAAAAATTGGGCATAAACTTAAGATTAAAAAATAAATAAAATCTATATGAAGAAAATCATAAAACATTCTTAAAAACTGCAGAGTTTACTGAAAAATAGAAAGGCAGGCACTATGCCTTGGTAGTAAACCTCAGCGCTGTGAAGATATCTATTTTCCTTTGGCTGATTTACAAGCTTAGGTCATCTCAGTAAAACATCAAAACATTTTCTAAAGCTAGGCAAGGTAGGTATAAAGTTCATTTGAAAGAAAAAACAAGCAAGAATAACTACAAAAACCCTGAAGAAAGGAGTATAGTGATTCAGGTGGAATGGGGGGGAAAATTTCTACTGTACATAAAATATTTCAAATTATTGTTACAGTGATACAACCTACATAATTAAAACAGCATGACATTGGTTCATGAATACACAGGCAGACTAATAGAACAAAATAGAAAATTCAGAAATAGGCATAGTTGAATGTGGAAATTAAGTATATAGAAAAGACAGAATCTCCAATCAGTCGGAGAGGGAGGGATTCCTTAATAAAGTGTTATTGGAATAACTGAGTTGTATTATGGAAAATAACAAAATAGGATCTATTTCTTAAAACAGACACCTGGAAAATTCCAAATAATTGTAAAATTATAATGTTGGTTAAAAATTGTAATGTAGGCAATAAAACCACACAGGTATGAGAAGAAAAGGAATGAGTCACTTCATCACCTAAAAAATACACAAAACTTTCTTAATCGTGATTCAAACTGAAGAAGTGAAGATATTGATCATTTTAAATACATAAAATTAAAACACATTAGCAGTAGTGAAGTAAAAGACAAATGACATACTGAGGAAATAAATTGGTAACATATATCACAAACACAAACAAAAGCATAATATAGCTAATCTAAAACGAGTTTCTAAAAGTAGAGAAGACCAACAACCTGAAGGAAAAAATGGATGAGACATAATAATTTTTAAAACAACAGGAAAAGAAATGCAAATGGTCCTTACACATATAAAAAGATACACAACGTTGCTATAGAAAAGAAATGTAAATTAAAATCTCTTCAGGTAGATAGGCAGAAATCCAAATTTTTAATGGTATACCCACCACCACCTTGCCCTTCCATATCCCATCAGTGACTGCAACAGGTACAAGGAGAAGTAAAGAGGTACAGAGATCTATGGAAATAATTTAAATTGTTTTACATCCCAGAGCAATTCCTAAATCAGATGAATTCAGAAACTGGCCAATGGTGAGGCTGAACCGGTTTCCTTAACTCCTTCCCACTGGCTGATCTGCAAATGTTCCTAAACATGGTTTGAAAGCTAGAAAAATCTCTTTAAATTTTTTCAAAGGTTGTTTCTTTCCCTTGGCCTCTTCACGACTAAAATTATTACTGTATATTTCTTGATTACTTTGCACCTAAACCTGGAGTTTCCAGGCTCCTTTTGATGGTGTACCACTCTGCCGATCACCATACCTCTCTGTTACAGGTGGGCCCACCTTGTCCCCCCAAAATAACTCGCTGTTTGGAGCAGAAATAACTGTGACATTAGATATTGTCTGCATTCCAGGGTCACTGGACAATCAAACAAAAACAAGGTGTCATTTTGTGGTGTGGTGAGGACATTGGGAAGATGTTGCTTGTCTCCTCCAGGAGGTCGAATGCCAGAATAGGCCCCCTCCCCTCTGTTGTGGGAGGTGAGAGACATTGCAAAGTGTGCAGTCTGAAATGGAACAAAGTAGAAAAAGCCAAAAGGAAATGTTTTCACCCTGGACATCCTACTTCAATTTGTCAAATTTGGAATGCAAGAAAAATTTCCTGAAATAACCACTTCTACAGTTCAATGTGGTACACTTAATTGGAGATTTTCAGAATAATTATTTCTTTCAGACATTTAAAGCAAAAATAGCCAGGTCTGTTAATGGAAGATCAGGTGTCGGGCCTTTCAAAATATTATTCACAGCAATTCAGGCAGTTCCAGGAAAAGCATTCTGGAGAATGTGGCGTCCATTAGCCAGACCACGAGATTAAACCAACAGGCATAGCACCACCTGCTCCACCAGCTGCCGCCACCACATTGGGAAGCTCCCGTGTTCTCCACAGGTGTTTCCAGAACCCCTGTCCAGGGCCCAGGCCTTTGGCCAACAAAGAAATAGAGAAGGGGGAGCTTTTATGTGAACCAAAGAGAACTTGAGAATAACATCCCCTAAAACATGGATACTCCAATGTTTCCCACCTACATGTGTAACTTTAGATTTTCTTCTGTATTCAAGTACAGTCTTTCAATTGTGTTATGCCTCGGGTGGTAGGTGTACTTAGACTCACCCAAACAATGAAATGAAAGAACAGCTTGCTGGGTGGCATCATCCTCAGCAGCCAAGAAGAAAGGCTTTATTTTCTTCACTGATCATTACCCAGGTTTGCTTTTGATAGATCCCACTCACCAGAGTGTGCCATCTTGGCCTATTGCAGGAGTTGTTTATTCTCTTTCAAACACCATCATATGCATTCACCCCACAGCGGCAGTTACAGAGAAATCAGTGATTGGAACTGCGGGAATATTGCCGGCTTGGATGGATGACTGCAGCCGAAGTGAAGGGGGGCGGTGAAAGGAAGCAGCAGGGCCTTTTCCTTGGGGAGTAAAACCCAGATGGAACTGTGGCGTAAAAAGCCCAAACAAATCTTTCTTCTAAAATGCATTTTATTTTTTAATATATTATAAAAACTAATCCTTATCATATTTTGACCATTTTTTTTTCTGATTTTCTCCTAGGGCTCATTGTGAACCATCAAAAATTCATTCCAGGGCTTTCATGCAGCCAGAGGCAAAACATTAAAAATGTTGTCACACTCTGGGGAAAATGCAGCGAAGTAGTTCTCAAAGCTACACAGCACAATCACCATGTAATTTCTCCATTCCCTATTATTTCACTGAAGAAAGGTAAAATTACCCTTCATTCCTCTTTTCCCATTTAGAATGGCATATGTATGAAACACTCCCCATCAGCCACCAGCAGACACATTTAGGAATTTATCGCCTATAAGGAACTGGGGTAGTTGACATAAAAATGAAATGGGGTTTTTCTTTCAGTTAATGTAATATTTTTCAGCAGTAGCTGTAATTTTTATTATCTGTTGTTATCTGCTTTTAAACTGGGTGTACTTTAGGAGGTTGCTGTGCCAAAGGTGATATAGCGCTCTTCAGATCTGAAGAGAGTGCACAAATATGCGGCTTAACAGTTTCATAAAGTACTTGGACTGAGGCTTCATAACTGATACAGGATGGAGAAGGCACCAAGTGGGTGGGTATTCTGTCTCATCGAGGCATGGAAGAAGCAGCTTTAGATGAAAAAAAATTCAAATGACTTTGGGCATATTTCTGGCTTTATCTCCAACTTGATTTTTAGTGATCTCATGGAGATCTTATTTGGAGAGGCCACACCCATTCCTCTGTATAGATGCTTTAGTAAATTTTCTTATAGAGATGTTTTCTTATTTTGTTTTTTCATTTTTTAATTGAAACACAAGAAATTTATTAAAATTTTAAGGCAAAACCCTAATTTCAAAAGATTGAGACCTACGTCAGGCATGATAGAGTACGAATGATTTCTTGAAATCCAAAATCAGATCCAAGAAACAACCCAGAAAGGACCTCGTCTGACTCACCTATAAACCGGAAAAGCAAATAGAGCAGAATAGCTCTTGGTTAATGAAACAATTCAAAGTGAGTCTTTGAAAAAGTACATTTCTGTTAAGAAAGTAGAATAGTGACTGTTTCATCTAAGGCAACTAAAAGTAAATGCAATGTATTAGAACATTCTGAAAGTGATACCCTTGAATGTTTTCTTACTTCTAAAAAATTAGTGCTTTATCTTTGCATTAAAAGATACACAGTGCAAAGGAAAATTGGCAGTAATTCCAGACGTGTTCACTGGAAACATAGTCAGGCTATTATTTCAAAGACAAAGCAGAAATCCAAGCAGATGTTTTACAGACTGTCATTTGCCAAGACATGTTATGTTGCAGCTCTCCAGAAAATTATTCAGGATTGAAGTAGCAATGCCTGTGCTTGTCCAAAAGATAGAAGTTTATCAAGATTCATTTGTTATCAGGTCATTTCCTAAACACAGGTAGTTAAATGATTCTAGTGGCACATAAAATATACTCCCAAAATCTTTATTTGCAGGTTACAATTCTTACTAACTGCTTACCATAGGACACTTGTGGCATCACAATTATCTTACAGATAAATGGGAAATAAGTATTTGTTGAGTTACATTAAGCTGAATTCATTGTAATTCCAAGGGAAAATCTTTGGGTACAACCACAAATATTCACCAAATACTATATCGCTTTCTAAAGAACAAAAGCAAAGAAATGCATGGCCAAAGCTCCATAGAGTTTTTTTTTCTTAAATACTATATTTTTCAGTCAACAACAGAGGACCAGTAACTAGAAACAAATAAATTGGGGCTTTTGAAATGTGAGGATATGAGGAATATACACCACTCAATCAAATGTTTACCTTCATGGCAACTTGCCAGATAATCATCGGAGACCTGTGGGACCCAGAGAACAAACAATTCCTGCCCCCACCCTGCCACCTCTCTTCCTCTTCTCCACTCAGACTTGAGCAATCTGCTTTCAGAACTTCAGAAGTGAAGAACAAAGCTGGCTCAAGGCAAAGACAATCTACAGGCACTTTACCTGTCAAAACCTGAGCACCCACTTTTCTCCCTCAACCAACCCGTCACCCTCTCACTCTCGCTCTGGGCACAGAAAGGCTGCCTCATCATAAACAAGCTACTTCTCTCTTCTCTCTCCCTCTTCCTTGTTATACATAAAAGAGACAGCTCCTAACAAAGTTGATATGATTTTTGAATCCAGCTATCTGTTGGCATTCATATTTGTATAGTTCTAAAGGCATTTACTATGTGGATGTGGTTTGTGTTTTGCTTCTATATTTTCCTTTCCATTAGTCCTATTCACAATTCTTCAATGACTGGGCTTCGGTCTTTTCAGTGGCGATGCACTGGGAATCCTGCACTCCATGCCCTCTACTTCCCTGGGCCTCATAAATCAGTGGCTTTCGAAAAATACTTAGGACTTGAGTACAATTCAATAAAGAATTGAGTGCCTATTGTGTGTGCAATGCAGAATTAAGCACCCAGAATAGGAGATACATGAGTCACAGTTCCCCAAGAGCCTCAAGGAGTTCCCAGTCTCCACTGTGATAAATGCTGTATGGGATTGTAGACGGGCTCTACAATCATCAGATACCAAGATTGTCATTGTGTAAAACAGAGAGAGAGAGATAAGCATAAACTCATAAATGTTAAGTAAAAAATCTAACCTATTATATAAATTAATAACATCATAATTCATGTTTATTGAAAAGTCTAGAGGCAAGAACCACCATAATGACCAAATAATGATTTTTGAGTAATATTTATCCCTGAAATGAATTAGGACTCTGGAGAAATAAATGGCCAACTTCAGGTTTAGAGTAGGATATGTACAACATGAGTCCAAGGCATCTCACTGTACCCAAAGGCAAGGAAGTTACAGCTGGTTGTGTTAAACACAGGACTAGCTTCAAGGAGATTCTGCTTACCATTAACATTTGAACAACAAAAACATTACTGCATAGTTGGAAGCACATCAAATATGTAAAATCCCTGAGTTCTTAAAATTCCAAAATAATAATACCTCATTGGACACTATTCTGAAAATTGAAAATAAAAGCATTTACCTTGCCTTTCTTGTGTGTATTATATTTTAGAACAAATAGAGGAAAATTTTTATATATGCATTCCAATTAATTAATACAGAAAAAGTGATAGAACTGGGAATCACAACTTTACAATCTTGAATGAAATAATTCACTTGGGCAATGGTTATTAAAACCTTGAGGTGAGATGCTGAGAGGGAATTTTATAATGGATGGGTCAGACTTACAGTATCTAAATTCATCAGTCAATTTGAACATCACAAGAAGTGGAAAATCTAGGCATTAGTGTGACCTGATGTGATGCCTTTGGAAGTATACAACACCGTGTATCTGCAACATACTCTTGTCCAACAAAACAAAGTTGTATCTGCTCTGCCGGTTTACAAAAAATATATGGAGTGGAGAGATGCATTAAACAGTGTCTCAAAGGTACAACTGGCTGAGTGTACAATGCAAGAAATTTCACAGAAAAAGTTACTTGTTGTTTTAAACTCATAAATAGTGGGAAAAATAATTATATGTATTTTTAAAGGTAAAAGTAATCTTTACAATATATGACCCACGAGATGGAATGCAGTTTTCTTACTTTAATTCTAATTTGAAACAAAAAATATGTTTAAAGTAATTTTTGAGAAAGTTGAGAAAAATGATTGAGATTTGGGTAATAATGAAAAATTATTATTAATTTTGTTAACATAATAATGGTATTTCATAACTATTAGAAATACATACAGAAGCATTTGTAGGAGAAATTACATGGTCTTGAGTTTAGCAATTTAAAAAGGACAATATATAAAACCTCCAAAGAGGTAAAATGTTGGTAATGGTTCAAATCCCATGGTGTTCTGCAGATCAGGGTTCATTTTTCTATTCACTTTAATTTTCTACAACTGAAAGCTTTCATACAAAAACGTGGCATCTGAGTAAGGGGATGCATTATACAAGTGTGATAATTTCCATTATTAGGGCTGCATGACTCTGAAATGATTTCAAATCACAAATACGATGAAATGTGTGGAGAATACTGGGCTGGAAACCTGGACACTAGGTTCCCATCTTTGATTTGCCACTAAACATCTGAATGTAAACAAGTCATTGTCCTCTTTGTCTCAATATCCTCATCTGTATAACAAAGAGGTTGAACTTAAAATGCTTTCTAGCAATGCTGGCCTCACATTGTCCTAAAATTATAGTGGACAATACATGGCATGATTCTCAAGGGTCAGCCTGCCTTGAATCCAAGTTCTCATCCTGCTGCAGCTGTTCCAAATGTTTAGAATAAACCCTTCCTGAAGATGCCCCATGTTGCATCTTGCTTATTGTACAGGCTTATTAACCATTCAACGAAGTAATATCATTTTTAAATGTGAATTCTAAGAATAGAAAGGGCCATGGTATGGTAACATGATTTGCTTAATGTTGCCCAGATAATACCACCAAGACCACCAGTTAGATTTCTTAGCTTTTTCTTCCAACTGGACAAAGCTACATAAAGACCAGTACAAAGATATTTAATATCTGCACCCACAGAAAAAGTAGTAAGGACTAATAAATGAGTTTGGGGGCCTGGATCATGGGGCAAGAGGATCCTGTGGACACCTAACATGAAAAACGAAGAATCCTGCCCAAGAAACTCAAGAAAAAGGAGAGCAGACAAGAAGCATGGCTAAGAGTTGGCACGCGGGCAGCCTATGTGAACCCCGGATCTGCTTTCACTCCAGCTGTCATTCACTGTTCTGAGCTATTAATGCTGACCCTCTGATCACTGCTTTCTGCCTGCTCTCCTGGTTTGGGCCACCTGGAGAGATGTGGTAGCCCAAGCCCCATAGGTTGATTTATAGTCTAATCTGTAGGTATGAGACCTGGACTTTATTGATGGAGTAGCAGAAGTGCTCTAAGCAATAGAACTATGGCAACTAAAATGCTGGGAACCTCAGGGGCCTCAATTACACAAAATAGCTAGTGATTACCAATTACTTAGGAGTTTATTTCAAGCTATTTAATGTGTCAAAGTATCCTTTCAATGAACTTGCCATACAGACATGCTGATCAGTGACACTTAAGTCAGAATTGAGTTTTATAGAGAAAGTACAGTACCCTGCACATGATGCTCAATTGACATATGATAAGTGGATGGATGAATGGATGGATGGATGGATGGATGGATGGAGGGATGGATGAAAAAATAACATAAAAATCAACATTTTGTTTCTATCTTCTCTTTCAACATGTGGTACAGAGGGAGGGGATAGAGGCTGCATGAATAGGGGTCATAGGGAGAAATCCCTTATTCTTTTCTCTTGCCTAAAATTGGGGAATCAGTTGTCGAGTTAAAGAAAAAGTAACTGTGGCTTCTTTCTGATAATGGTTCAGTGTTCTTCCATACTCCTTTCCAAATGGCTCTGTAGAGGATGACTCACCATATAGGTCATCTTTCCAATGTTATGCTATGAATGAAAGAACAGACTAATAAGAAAGAAAATTGTTTTGCTATAAATCTTAGTTAAGAGATTGAAATAGATTTTTAATTTATAACACTGAGTATAAAAATAGCTACAAAACAGGTCACACAAAATATAATTAAGAAAAAAGATTTTTGTAGTGGATTGAGCGCAGACTGCAAACCAAAGTGTCACAGGTTCGATTCCCAGTCAGGGTACATGCCTGGGTTGCGGGCCATGACCCCCAGCAACCGCACATGTTTGATGTTTGTCTCTCTCTCTATCTATCTATCTCCCTCCCTTCCCTCTCTAAAAATAAATAAATAAAGTCTTTTAAAAAAGAAAACAGATTTTTAGATGAGAAGTAGGAAGGTTCTTTTGGCAAAGATTGGTCCATCTGTCTACTTGCTAATGGTGAAAGCCAAAAATGCTTTCTATTCTTTATGATAATGGTATCTTTATGATAATAGTATCTGTGTCAGTGTCCTGACTATTTTTAACCTCATTAAAGCCCAAGTAATTTCAGAGAAACTCCTCTGGAGACTTACCATTCTAATTACAAAGTAAAACCAACTATTCTAGGTGAGGCCTTCATTTTTCTCTCGGTCACTTTTTTGTTTTGTTTTGTTTCAATGGCTGGGAGGCATAGATGGCAGTGCTGGGAAAATTATGACATCTCCATGCTAAAGAATTCATTAAGAAAAGGCAAAGAGAAAAACAATGCCAAATAAATTCCTGTGTTGATCTCTCTTCTCTTCACAGAGGGCAGTAAAGAATGGCACACCAGACAAGCCATAAGTGTAGAATTTGAAGGAGAATGAGAAAAGTAGAAGAGCTAATTTGGCAACCAACTCCAGGAGCTGTTGATGGATGTACATCTCAGCTATGAGAAGGAAGGAGGTAGTAAGAGTTACTAAGGTTTCTTATGCATGGAGCCCAGTTGGCCCTGTCTAGTGAGATGGGCAGCTGTGCGGAGAGCAGTCTCCAAGAGGTGGTGGTGGATGCATGGTCCAGACAGAAGTCTGCAGGGAGGAAGATGAGCAAAGAAGAACCCAAAGACATGAACACAAAAGTTAATTAAGAAATGAGGTATGTGTGAGCAGAAAGGACATACTAAAAGAGACATAGGAAAGCTGAGCCCATCTGTGGAAGTTTGCTTAAAGCTGGCCATTCATAAGCAAGAAAGGCCATTAGGTTTGCCATAAAATTGCTCCATAGCTGCCATAGGTCCCACTGGTTCCCCATGCTTGTGATTAAGATTTCAATTTCCATGCAAAAGTACATTCTATCCAGTAATTAAGTGTACTTGTAAGCATACAGAAAAAATATATAGTATTAGCATCTTGCTGGGTTTTCTTAATTCTGACAGATGGCCTCTTCCTAGACCTCTGCATGGCAGTGATGCCAACCTCTGGGACAGCCAAGTGTGGAGCACAGTCCAGACAACAGGCTGCTTTTGCTTGGTGTCAGCTCAGCTTCCTACAAACTGAAGTAAAGCAGCAGTCAGTCAGCAACCGGAAAAACATATCAAAAGAGGGCACTTAACTCAAAACAGCTTTTTCTAACCTTCCTCAATGTACGTGTTTAGGAAGAATGCATTTTTAGCTGTAGCAATGCAAATGTCAGTGATTATAATCATGTGTATAATAGTTTGCCAACAAGTATTGCCCTTGAATGACAAGACCCATACAGAATCCAGGGAAGAACGTGGAACTCCATTAGCTTCAGCATGAAATACAGAGATATGAATGGTGGTCACAGGAAGGGACACAAAGTCATGGGGATGACCCAGTGTAGGGAAGCATGTCGATTTTTTTCATCAACATGTTACAGAACATGAGCTGGGGGGTATGATATACTATTACCAAAAGGACCCCCGTCTAGGTTCCATTGTCCACCACCTTAGGAAAGATGTCTCTCAATGCTAGAGATTTGTGAAAAGGAAAGAAAATGTTTATTTAAAGCTATACAGACTTAAAGTAGTGACCTAATGTCTTCATTAAAATATCAAAGCCCTTTTGGATACCCACAGACACACACAGTGTTTCCTTCTCCCCTGCCCTAATTTGGGGTACCATATCTCAGGAAAAGAAGTAGATTCAGGCTCTCAACACCATCAGCTGTGTCATCAGCCAGGATCAAGTCATGTGGTTCTCCTCTGCAAAGCTGCGGGGGTCTGTACTCTGCCAAAGCCATGTGGATCTCCCTTCTATTGCCACAGCCACATGGCTCTCCTTTCTATTGCTACAGCTGCATGTTCTCTTTTCATATAAGCTGTGGGGGTCTGCACTCTGGTGAAACTGTGTGGATCTCTCTCCAATGGCTGCTGTGTCTGGGTTTAAACCCCTGCACCAATCTTCCTCTGCAGCCCCATTTCCTACTCCTCCCACAATTGGCTATATTTGCCAGCACTCCCATATCCTTCCAGCTTTACTAGGTTGCCATAGTGGGTCTGGGTAGGCATGGCCCCATGGTGTGGAGCCAGTCATCTCCAAGCTCTCAGGGGACTTGCCCCCCAGTTACATCCTAGGTGGAAGTCATGCCCTTCTCCCTGGCTCAAAGCAGGGCCATAGCTATTTAACATATCTACGCAACCAGTTAAAGGTTATAGATATGTTAAATGACCATGCCAGAGGTTAGCTGCAAAGCTGTTGCTATGCAAAACAGCTCTGCATATTCCTGCTCCATGTGTCCCTTCCCCCAACTCAAACCTGTGGGGGAAAGGGGGAAGACATCTTATATGTCTTTCTAATATTTCCTAGACACCTTGAGTTCTGGACCCCATTCCAAATTCCTATTTGGGGCCTCCTCTTGGCTGCACCCTGTATCAAACATGCCTGAAAACAGTAAATGCATGTCCTCTCACCAATACTAAGACTGCTTAATGAATGCAAATACAACTAAGTTTATTTGGGAGGAAGTAAATTGCCAAGGACTGATGAAAGAGGAATCCTTCTTAGAAGAGAAGTTCAGGGAAAGGGAGACGTTTGGAGGCCTGAGAGCTCCCATGAGTCCTGTCATGACACCCCTTCCCCTTCTTCGTGTCAGCAACCTGGAGCCATCTCACATGTTTCCCAAACAAGTAATGCATTTTACCTAAGAAAAGAAAAGATGTATTAGTGTGCATTCTAAAGCCCTTTGTAAGGGAAAAATACACTTCATTGCATCTCAGTATGGAAAAATAAAAATGTCATGGTTGGAGTTGTTTCTGAGTTAATATCAGTAAATAAAATGTTTGCCTGTTGTTTTCTGTTTTACCAAACAAAATAGAGCTGCCAATTCATCCATCTGTAAAAGTACTCCTTATGTACTCCTCAAGAGAGTTACTGAATTATTTTGTTCAAAAGTAGTTTTCTTCCATAATATTTACTTCCTGTGCCTAAAGGGGGCAGGTGCATTCCGGTCCCTTTAGTGAACGCTTCTACGCCATGCACATGCTGTATTTTGCTGTTTCCCTATAAGAACAGCTGCTCCTGTTTTTTGCCAGTGCAAATCCTCAGTGTCTTCAGGGTCTAACACAGGCTCCTACAGAGCCTTCCCCAACCTCTTATCCTCTGCA
This sequence comes from Phyllostomus hastatus, assembly GCF_019186645.2. Lineage (NCBI taxonomy): Eukaryota > Metazoa > Chordata > Mammalia > Chiroptera > Phyllostomidae > Phyllostomus > Phyllostomus hastatus. Next base: position 3,153,995 of record NW_025334017.1, on the reverse strand, counting down.
GGGCTGTCCTCTTTCTCTCTGTGTTCCCATTCAGTGGTATAGCACTTGATTACCTTTTGTCTCACCTTATTACAAAATTCTTTCTTTCAAAATTCTGTCTTCTTCAACCGAGTGGTGAGATAAAACCCGTTACATACTTCCCACCTGTCACTTCAGACCTAAAATGGAATCAAGTATACCTTCTCGTACTCGAAAGAAAATGTTTCATTCTCCACTAATCTCCAAATGCATAATGGTACAAATATACAGGTTATTGCAGTATTTTTACACTATTTTATGAAAGAGAAAGAGAAAAATAGGCAACAATAAGGGAAAAACTGTGATTGTGGTAACTCAGTGGGGTGCTTCCACATGAAGAAAACAGTAGAGTTAATAACTCTAAAGGGCATAAACTACTTAACTGGGAAAAGATGTTTAAATTGAAGTACAGAGTGGATTTCTAGCAATGTCATAGACCAATACTATAAATAGGCTCTTTTCTTGTCAGAAACACAAAATACTGGATAAAATAACTATTAAAATATTTTCAGATATATAATCAAACATAAAATACAGAGAACTCTGCTGTCACATATTGAAAAAGGACTTATAAGTCTGAACAGAAAGGGAAACCTGATACTTCCGGTGAGGGTGGGGAGACAAGAGAGGGTTTAAGGTCAGTATGGCAGCTCTGACGCCCACAAAGGAGGCATGTTGTCTCAGTCAAGCCCACACTATATAAAAGAAGAAGCCCTGAGCTCCTTGTCTTCATAGACAAATATAATGATAATAATAATAATAAAAATAGTAAGAACAAGCCAATAAATTACTATAAACACTGTTCAAGGACCACTGATTCTGCCTGGATAACAAGCTAACAAGCTAAGGTTCGTTACACAAACCTGCTGTGTAACGAATGTTGCACATTCTATATGGGAGCATTCTATGTGGGAGCATTCTATGTGGGAGCATCCTACTTGGGAGCATTTCATGTGGGAGCATTCTATATGGGAGTATCCTATACTCCCATAGAATATACATGCACACATGTATATAATACACACACACACAAATAACTTAAAACTTCTCTAAAAGATCAACTCACAATAAAAGCTGCAGACCACATGAGGAAGCCGGTCAAAAATGGAAGGTCATTTCATGAAGTATAAGTTGCCCCCAAAGGACTCAAATTCTTTGGAGAACTTGCAAGAGATTTAAAACAATTATGTTTTGAATGACTAAAGATAAAATTAAATGGCCAGAATCCCCCAAAAAAAGGGTAGTAGTAAGACAAAACCCCCTTTTTCAGGCCCTCTTTTCCCAGAGCTGCCTGGACCCGATAAAGCATGACTGAATCTAATTGTTTTATGAGGCTATATTCTCAAGACTAGAAAATTACTAGAAGTGCCCTGATGGTGCAGAGGCTCCTGGGAACTTACACACCAGACCACAACAACCACCAGGATGCTGCACCCAAAGATAACATTGAAATAAGTGGCATCCCAATTGAAACATCTTGCTCTACAAACACCACATTACCTCATAAAAGCCCAAAGCCCTAGCCCTTCAGTGCCGGTGCACATCTCCACACCCAGCCCTTTCCCTTCCTTGGGAAAGTGAAAATAAAACCTTTACACTCTCTGCACTTTCACCCCTTTGTGAATTCTTTCACAGCCCCCGTCACCAACCACCCTAACAGACAGTTTGAAAAATAAATAGGGGAATGTTGAAAAATCATCCAAATGAAAAAACTAAAAATAAAAAATCCAGTGGATGGAATACAACAGAACAGAAACAGACAGAAAGAGAATTAGCATATTCAGAGATGACTCTAAGGCAATGATACAAGTTCTAACACAATGAGATAAAACATAAAACAGTACAGCAGGTTCTCGAATAACATTGTTTCTTTTAGCGCTGTTCTAACACTGATGAGATGCCATGGGTACTTAGTTCCTGTTTTTATTCATTTGCCTGTGGTAACCTGGTTTCGGTATACATCATTTTGCTTAAAATCACAAAGCCTATCCATGACATTAATTGAGGACCTACTCTACTTATGAAATTTGGAGAACATATATTTACATGAAGCATCTCTAAATATAAATGGTAGGTCCAATTGCTAATCTAGAAAAAATACATTACTGAGTTTCCCAAATCTGGGAACACAGAGAAAATCGTGTTTATGTTGCACTTCTTTCTGATTAAATATCAGATCCATATGCTTTAAATTTAGAGATTTCATTTAACCTGAAGATCTGCCTGTCTAGAGATTGAAGAAAAATATATTGATCATGTAATTTTTCCATTGTAACTGATATTCTATGTAAAAATAAGTTTGGGTTAGGCAAAGATTTCTTAGGAAACAAAAAAAACAAAATATAAAAGAAAAAATAAATTATACATCATAAAATAAAAAGTTATGCTCTTCAAAAGATACTGTGAAAAAACTGAAATACAAGTCACAGACTGAGAGAAAATATTTGCAAATATATATTTAGTAAAGGACAGGTATATAAATTATATAAAGAATGCTTTTAATTCAATAATAATAATATAAACAACACATATTAAAAATGGACAAGAGATTTGAGTAGCCATTTTACAAAAATTTATTTTTAACTTTTTAACTTACCATACAAAGTGCTAGCAATAAGGCACAGGACATAAAACTCTTAGAAATTATTGACAGGAGTACAGAATAGTGCGACTACTTTGGAAAAACAGCCTCTGTTTCTTATAAACCTCCAGAGGTTACCAATCATCCTAGCAACTGTACTGATAGGTATTTACCCAAGAGAAATAGAAGCTCCTGTATGTAAATGCTTTGTTCATAGTTGCTAAAAAAGCAGACACAATGGAAATGTCCACCCCAGGTGAGTGAACAAAGTGCAATACATCCATATAAAGGGATATGGGACAGCAATGAAAATAAATTAACTACAGATGCATGCCACAACCTGGATGAATCTCAAAAGCATGATACTAAGTAAAAAAGCCCAAAACAAAAGGCTACAGCCTCCATGGATTTAGTTTATATGACATTCCATGAAAGTCAACACTATAAGGACAGAGATCAGATTAGTCATTTCCAAGGGATGGAAGTCAGGAAATAGGACTGAATACAAAGGGACATAATGAAAATTACTGGAGTGAGGGAAATTCTCAACATCTTTGCTGTGGTAGCAGCTACGTGATTGCATACATTCATCAAAACTCATCACACAGAACAGCTAAAGAAGGTGAACTTTATTATATGTAAATTATTACTCAGTGAATGTGATACTTTGTAAAAAAAATGGATGGTCACTGTTTTCTGGCTTTGTTAACACTCTGTAGAATTGAAAGTACCAATACACACTACTTGAAGTTCCAGAAGTAAAGAACAGGGTGGGTGTCAATGTGTTGTATTTAAAGATGTAATAGCTGAATTGTTTAAAAAATAAAGAATTCTATTTCTCAGGTTAAGGAAACATATTAACTCATGAGCAGAATAAATAAAACAAACTGCAGTCTATGAAGGCAAAGAAAATTCAGTTACTACAGAAAAAAGATTAAAAGTAATGACAATTTTCTCAATGACTACAGTCTTCAGATTTACATTTTATCTTCTTCCTACATACTTGTTAAATACTGTGCTAATATAAATCCAGCTCTCATTTTTCTCTTCCTAATAAAAGCAAATCTCTTTGCTGCATTTTGAGAATTACTCAAACCCTAAGCATTCTTCTTTCTGCCTTAATCGATATCTGACTCTGATGAAAACCTTAATAGGATATTATTTGGAGATGTCTCCTATCTTAAGAATAATTAAGGTATTCTTCATATTTATGTGTTGTGATTTATAATTATTTTCTTATAAACTATTCTGCTATAAATTTACTCAGATAACTCTGTCATGAGAGTATCAACTTCCTAGGTGTTTAAGGCTAATATACTGCTAATAGATACTGCAATTAGAATCATTCATGATTTTGACAGGTTACGGAAGCAAGAGTTTTGGAACTTACAAGCTCTTCAACGACAATTGGAAAAGAAACTAGTAACTGCTTGTTAGAGAGTATACAACACCAAAAAACTTAGATTAAAGCCAATGCTAAAATTATGCATTTTAGTTAAAAATTTTGTTTTCAGATAATAATAGATCCACATGCATTTGCCAGAAACAATACAGACAGATCTGATATTCTTTACCCAGTTTCCCCCAATGGTAACACCTTACAAAATATCACTAGAATACAATACCACAGCCAGGATATTGGCACCGATAAAAGATATGGAACATTTCCACAAGCATGGGGACCCTTCGTGTTGCTCCTTTATAGGTACAGTTACTTCCTTCCTGTCCTCACCCCCTTCTTACTTCAGCTGTGTTCTCCAGCTCTAAGATTCCCTGTGATATATACAGAATCATACATATGTAACTTTTTCAGATTAGCTTGTTGTCTCTCAGCTTAATATTCTTGAAATTCATCCAGGCCACTGCATGTATAGGGAGTTTGTTCATTATGATGGTTTGTTTAACCACTTTCGTGATGAAAATATCTGAGTTCTTTCCAGTTAGTATGAATAAAGCTGCTATAAATATTCATGCACAGTTTTTATGTAAACATAAGTCTTTGTTTCTCTGGGATAAATGCCCAAAGTTCAATTGCTAGGTCATCTGGTACTTGCATGTTTATTTTTATTTTTGTAATGGCTAAACTGTCTTCCAGGATGGTTGCACCATTTTCCATTCCCATTAGCAACATACACATGAGTGATCCAGTGTCTTTGCATCCTTGCCAAAATTTGGTGGCATCACTATTTTAGCCATTCTGATAGGTGTGTGGTTTTAATTTGCATTTTAGTAATGACATGATCATCAACATCTTCCCATAGGCTTATTTGCCATTTGTATATCTTCTTCAGTGTAATTTCTGTGTCTTTTGCTCATTTGCTAATTATTACTTGGTTTCTTTACTGCTGAATTTTAAGAGTTCTTTATATATCCCAGGTACTAACCCTTTGTCAGCTATGTTGTTTGCAAATATATTTTCCCTGTTCATAGTTTGCCTTTTAATCTCTTAACAGGATCTTTCACAGAACAATGTTTTTAATTTTTATGAAGTCTAAGTTATCATTTTTTTCATTTATGGATTGTGTTTATAATGTCAAGTATAAGAAGTATTTGCCTAGCCTCAGATTCCAATACTTTCTTCTGTGACCCTTTCTAAAAGTTTTGTAGTCTTATGCATTATATTTAAGCCCATGATCCACTCTGAGTTCATCTGTGTGCCGAGTGAGACTGAGGCCGAGGCTCACTGTTTCTGCCTGTGGATGTCTAATTGCTCCAGCACCGTTTGTTGAAAAGGCTACCTCTGCTCCACTGAATTGCTTCTATGACAAATATTAGTTGAATATATTTATGTGGGTTTATTTCTGGGTTCTCCATACTATTCCATTTATTTATGTGTCTTTGCTCCACCAATACCACACAGTTTTGATTACTATAGCTATGTAGTAAGTCTTAAAATCAGGTAAACTGATTTATCCCACTTTATTCTACTTTTTCCAAAATTGTCTTAGCTATTTTAATTCCTCTGTCTTTACACATAAATGTTGGAAAAAATCTTGTTTAATCTACAAAAAGTCAGGAATTCCAATAAAATTGTATGTGGAGAGTGATACCTTTATTATGTTCAGTCTTCCAATCTATGAAGTCAGTATCTCTCTCCATTTATTTAATTCATTTTTAAATTCTTTCACACATATTGGAAAGGGAAAACAAATCTTCATGTGATAAATGGAAATTCTAATACAATTTACATAAAAATAGAACTTCTAATAAAAGTTTAATAAGTTGTTCCCTGTAAACCAATAGCTTTCCTATAAGCTTGACCAAGTAGCTAAAAATATTATTAAGAATGCTATTGTTGGGGTCCGCCCTAACTGGTCTCAGAAAACTGTAACTCCCATGGCTAAGGCTGAGTAAGAGGCCTCTGAACCAGGAGACACTAAGGAGACAAAACTTATTTCCCTGGCATGAATGCTGCCTGTTCTGTGCCAGCCCCCAATGCTTGATCAGTTAGCCAATGATGGGTAAGATTTCTTATGGGGCGAATTGCCTAAGACAGGCATGATCACATGGAGGCCTCAGGGAAGGACTTGGGGGGCTGTGGAAATGAATGGGTGATCGGCATCGACCCCTGCCCCCTTGGCTTTGTCAAAGCCTGAGTTCTTGTTCTTAGTTGTGAGAAATCCAAGTTTCCCAGCTGCCTTTGTCTCCTCTGCCCAACTCAGGCCTGTGGAAATAACAGGGGCGGTGCAGTCCAGACCAGTGTCGGCAGACCCGTCCCCCGCCCCCCAGGTAATCAGACCTGAGACATAGAATATGAAAGATCCTGTGATATCTGCTTGCTGGAGGATGCTCTTTAATTAAAATATAAAGGCACAGGCAGAAAACATAACTAAGTTTTTAAGTCCTGTAGTCTTTTTCAATGATAAAACCCCCAAATCTCAGCCCAAAATCCCAGTGGGAAATCTGCCAGCTCCTTTAAAAGCTAACTACTTGTTTTATCTTCCCTGCCAGACTGTAATCCACAAACTGTATCTGTACTCTTAATAAAAGCCTGATTGGGCAGGAAAATGGGACACTCTCCACTGGAGACAGTGGCCATTTCATACCTGTTTCTCCACAGGACTGTGACTGTGTCCACTTGTTCATGTGTATGTTTTTCTCGTGTTTCGACAAGCATCTGCAGTGATGGATACTGCTGGCTGGTATCCATCACATGCTATAATTATTCACAATAGCAAAGTAATTATCAATAGAAATAAATATAACAAAAGAGGTCCAAATCTATATGAAAAAAAATTCCAAAACTTTATTGAAAATCATTGAAGAAGTCTTAAATAAGAGATAAATCTTGTCCATGGATAAGAAAATCAACACCATAACATTGAAATTTACCCCAGTTAAATGGAATACCAATTTAAATCCAAACAAGATCTCTGTGTTAAAATTGATCAGCTCTGTCTAAAATTCTCATAGAAGATATAACCAAATATTTTTCTTAAAGAAATGAACAGTGAGAAAGGATTTGCCCTATCAAAAATCAGGACTTTGTTACATAAGTTTACAGCAATTAGGATGGTGTGACCTTGACAGACAACTACACAAAGAGAGTAATTAGGAATTAAAGAGACCAGAAACGGACCACACAAATAACTGAAAAAAAGATGTACTGTTCAATAAATGAGATTAGAACATACATACCACATTCAAAAGCAAACTCTAGCTAAATTAAAATCTAGGTATGAAATCCAAAATTTAAAAATATACAAAAGCATCTTTATGATCTCAACCTGGGAAAGTTTTCTGAGTTTTTTTTTAATTCTTATTTGTGATAAAAAAAAACCATAACATAAAACTTAACATCTTAGCCACTTTAAAGTGTGTAGTAACATTAAATATATTCTCATTGTCGTGAAACATATCTCAAGAATTTTTTCTTCTTGCAAAACTTAAAATTCTATACCCATAGAATAACCAGACCCCAGTCCCCTCTTTCCCTGGCCCCTGCCAAAACCATTCTACTTTTTGCCTCTGTGAATGTAACCACTGTAGATATCTCATATAAATGGAATAATACAGCATTCATTGTTTTGTGTCTGGCTTATTTCCTACAGCATGACGTCTTCTAGGTTCCTCCATGTTGTAGCATGTGACAGAATTTCCCTCCATTTAAGGCTGAAAAATATTCCGTTGTATGGAGCCAGCATTTTCTTTATCCATTCACTGATGGATGGATATTTGGACTGCTTCTTCCTCTTAGTTATTGTAAATAATGTGCTGTGAGTAGAGGTGTATAAAATATCTCTTTGAGATCTGACTTTCAGTGCTTTTGGATATATACCAAGAAGTGGAATTTTTGGATCATAAGTTAGTTCCATTTTTTATTTTTTTAAGACCCTCTATACTGTTTTCCATAGTAGCTGCATTATTTTACATTTCTACTAACAGCTCACAAGAGTTTCAGTTTCTCCACAACCTCACAAACACTTGTGACTTTGGGGTTTGTTTTTCTTTCATTGTAACAAGTGTGGAGTATTGGCAAGATTTCTTAACACACAATAACCAAAACAACCATAAGAAAGGGACTAAAAAATTTGACAATCTCATAATTTGAAAATTAATTTAATAAGTCTTCCTAAACAAGCAGAGAAGATATTTGCCACATACTTAACACATAAAAAATTAAGATCTACAATGTGTAAGTAACTCCTACAAACAAAAAGTTAAATCACTCACCAGAAAATGGCCAGAGGATATGAATAAGTAGTTGAGAGAAATGGAAGCCCCAATGATCAATAAATATAAGAAAAATTGTTCATCTCATCTGTAATCAGGCTAGTGTAAAAAAAAAACAACAATGAGGTGCTATTTCACATTCATCATGTTGATAAAAATTTTAATATATAACAAATTTGGGAGAAAATGTGGAAAAAAGGGGACTTACAACGTTGCTTTTGGGAGAGTGAGCTGGTACAACTGCTTTACAGAACAATTTGCCAATAACAGAGATAAAAGGGCATGTACTCCAACACCCCAGTAATCTGACACAGGAGTGTTTCTTGAGAAACGCAGGAACATGTACACAACAAGATAAATCCAAAGGCACTTACTGCAGCAGTGTGTGTGATGAAAATAAATTAATGCTCATGATAAGGTAACAAATCATATATTGTAGCTTAATCATTCCATAAAGCAAGTAAAATGATTAAACAAAAGCACATGTATTAACATGGATAAATCTCAAAAACACAATGATTAATGTCAGAATTATTCATGAAGTATGATAGTCTTAAATGTGATTTTAAAAACACATAATACAATCCTATTTTATGAACCCAAAAAGATAAAATAATATATAAAAAATATGGATAAGAATATCCACACACTTCAAAACTAGCTTCAGAGATAAGCTAGATGCAGAGATAAGAAACAATATTGAAGGAGAGTGGTAAAAAAAATAATTTACCTTTTAATAATTTACTACCTTAAAAATAGAAAACATGGCAAAGTCTCTTTCTGTTCTCATCCCTCACTCTTTGCCCACCTCCACCCTGCCCCACCCCTTTTTCCATCTGGCTATCACCACACTGTTGTCTGTGTCTGTGCGTTAAGCATCCAGTTCTTGGTTAATACCTTCACTTTCTCTCATCCAGTCCCCTCTCTCCTCTAACAGCTGTCAGTCTGTTCCATGTGTCCATGACTCTGTTTGTATTTTGTTTGTCAATTTCTTTTGTTCATTAGATTTCACATATAAGTGAGATTATATGGTATTTGTTTTTCTCTGACTGGCTTATTTCACTTATCATAATAATCTTCAGGTCCAGCCCTGGCTGGTGTAGCTCAGCGGATTGAATGTGGGCTGTGAACCAAAGTATCACAGGTTTGATTCCCAGCCAGGGCACATGCCTGGGTTGCAGGCCATGGCCCCCAGCAACGGCACATTGATGTTTCTCTCTCTCTTTCACCCTCCCTTCCCTCTCTAAAAATAAATAAATAAATCTTTAAAAAGAAATAATCTTCAGGTCCATCCATGTTGTTGCAAAAGTTAAGAGTTCCTTGTTTATTATGGCCACATAGTATTCCATCGTGATGGGTGCACATGAAATGTGCAGATGATGTCTTCTTGAGTGGTACACTCAAAATCTGTATGATTTTTTGTGAACCAATGTCACCCCAATAAATTTAATTAAAAATAAAAAATATTGCAATTTTTTATATTTATTTTTATTTTATTTTTTATCACCATTTTATCCCTCCCTACCCTCTTCTATCTCCACCCATCCCCTCCCCCTCAGAATCACCACACTGTTGAACTATGGTAATATTTATTGTGGACAGTGCATCAACATAGTGGGTATATATGTCTTGATCTTTTATTCTCTGTTACCTGAGACACTGGGTATGAGTGGATAAAAGAGGCATTGAAATTCATCACTATTTCATGAGCCAGTCTCTGGGGTAAGATTTCTATCTCATATCCATACCTTTTGAATCACCTATTCATTTCATAAGGAAATAAGCTATAGTATTTTAAAATTTAAATCACTTTCTTACCATGTCTGTCTTTCCATTATCACTTATATATTTTAATTTTTTTACATGCACTAAACACAAACTACCAAATTGGACTTTACTCTAAGCATCACTTACGAGAGAGAAGCCCAAAGGTAAACTACAAGTTCTCACTTATTTAGGCAATTCAGTTTAATGGGAAGCGATCTCATGTGGGCTTGTTCATTACAGTTCCTTTAGTATTTGGCATAAGATGATTGTGTTTTTTTAAATCTTTATTGTATTTTTTCTATTACCATTTAGTCCCCTTATGTATCCCTCCACCCAGGGAAGAAAATCTAATCTTTAGGACTGCAGTTTCTGACTCCCTGAAATGCTACAGCAAGTCAGAATGCCAAGCTTGCTACCAATTCATCTATTTACTTGACAAATGCTTACTGAGGGCTCACTTTCTCCAGCTGCAGAAATGGAATTTAGTAGCAAATGCTATAAACCAAACACTATGAAGTATGATTGAAGTGGAGGCTACAGGTGGGATTCAACTAGGGGATTCTCATAAACTTGCTGGCTCTGCACCTCCAGGGTATGAGCAATGTCCAAGATAACAAAGCCAGACACTAGTTAAAGTGGTAAGGACAGTTACTAAATGGCAATACGCTGTTACAATAGGGGGGAGATCCAGCCTGAACTGACCTCAACTTCAGTTTGTATAGAGGTGACTAGACTTTTAAAGAGAGAATGAGGAAGTAGGGAGGGAGTTGAGGAGAAGTTCTGTAGAATGAGAGAAGTGAAAAATTTTACAAACAAGCTGGAAGGGGAGATGAGAGTTGGTTCATGTGCAACCAACTGAGTTTCCTAACCTGCATTTATCACATTTCAGCTCCCCCCTTCAGAGACTGAGAAGCAGAGGCACTACCTTCAGGTCGTGGCTGGAACAAACAGTACATTCTTTGGCAGCCTTGAGTTTTCTCAGGCAGACACTTTAAGGAGGGCTATGATCATCCTAGAGGTACAGCCTCGACTGTCAGAAACTATGTTCGTGTTTGTTCAATGAAGGTTGAGGACTATGTGAAAAGAGGGCTCAGAGGAACCTGGTCAGAGTTTGGCCACGGAGGGAATCTTTGCCAGCAGCCCAGCAGTTATGTATAGACAGGGGAGGAAAAAGAAAGCAAGGACTTACAAATGAATGTGACATTGACATCTCTGCCCTGTCAAATGCTGTGTTCATAGCTGGGGCAATGATTTTTAGAACTAGAAGTATCCTAGCTCATTTTACAAATGAGTAAACTAAAATCAAAGAGATTAAGCACTTTCTAGACTTTAGGTCAGCTGCTAATGAAGCTTATTGAGTCAGCGATAGAATTCAAACCTCCAGGAAGATTAGAATGTATACAGCTAGCCCAGCAGGGCCCCCAGATCGACAAGACCCATGTCCCTCTCAGGGCAGCCATACTCAGCCCCGACCTGCAAGACCAAATGTGAATAGAAAGAGAACCAGGTCTGACTTCCAAAATAGGCTGGACATTTGTACTTTTGTGTAAGCTTTCTTATTCTGAAATGCTGGACACTGATTCCAAATTTTAAAATATACCATATGAGCCAAACAAAACACATCTGCGGGCCAAGTTCCAACTGCTGGTCACTATTTTGCAACATCTACTATAAAAAACAAGGTCTGAGGGCCTCCTCCTGGCCAGTTTTTATGGTTCCTGAATTCAGGAAAAGAAAAGAAGTTATGTTCAAAGCTGCTCCTAATATCTGAGCCATCTGAAATTAAACGTTCACTGCCGAGGTCTATTTGGCTGAAAAGCAGAAGTTGTGAATCTGACCAGTTTGTACCTTTGGAAGTTTCAGACAATAGAACTGGCCACTCAGCCCAACTAATGAGCTGATTGTTGGTAGGTGGGTACATGGTGGAAAGGCGGAAGGACAAGCCACACCAAGTGACCCCAATATACCCCACGGACCCATTCCTCTTCTCCTATCCCCTTCCCCTGTTCTCTTCCACAGCCTTATTTTATCTGCTCTCTCCTCTCTTCTGGTCACTAACTAGTTAGAGTAGAACACAAATGGGGCAGGGAGTGAAGAGAAAGTCAGGCATTATCCGGCTTACTCATAAAAACTAGTATTTGTCTACTCTGAAATGTGTTTTGCACCCTACTGTAAGCATTTCCCATTTTAATCCTTACAAGGATCCTATGGATTCGGTACTATAATTATAGCTCTCTACAGATGGGGCATGAAGAGGTTATGAGCTTAGGCAAGGCCTCAAGCAGCAGAGTCTGGACTAACTAGAATCCACTTCACTAGAATGAATCTAGAATCCAGATGAGCAGAAGCTCTGTGTACCAAACTGGCTACCCAAAGCTCCAAAGTCGTGGTCTCAACCACTAGCCCTCCTACCTCCTGGTTACAGGAATTCACCCTGTTTTCTTTTATTTGCCCACTACATAGTATCATTCTCTTTCCTCAGCCCCAAACATTAAATATGAAATAAGACTGTACATTTGTTGTAGATATTTTTAGAAAATTTTAAATGGATATTTTGAGTCTGCCTTCTCCTGTCATTATAATAACAATAGAGTTGGTCCTATAGCAGTAATTAGGTTCTGGGAAGGATACAGAGATGAACTCCTATCTGTGACTTGCACTTTTTTTTTAAATAAATTTTTATATTTTTAATTTTACTTTTTAAATGTTTTATTGTATTTTTCCCATTACCATTTAACACCCTTTTACCTGCCTTGCTCCCCACAACACCACACTGTAGTCCATGTCCATAAGTCCTTTTTCCTTTTTGCTCAATCCCTCCACCCTTTATCCTCCCCCAACAATAACTGTGATCCAGCTCTCCATCTATGAATCTGTCTCTATTTTGCTTGTTAGTTCAGTTTGTTCATTAAATTCCACGTATGAGTTAAATCAAATAGTATTTTTCTTTCTCTGACTGGCTTATTTCACTTAGCATAATGTTTTCCAGGTCCATCCATGCTGTCACAAAGGGAAAAATTTTCTTTTTTTTCTATAGCCAAGCAGTGTTCCATTGTGTAAATATCTGATAGTTGTTTTACCCACTCAACTACCACTTGGGCTGCTTCATATCTTGGTGATTGTAAATAATGCTGCAATGAACATAGGGGTGCTTATGTTCTTTTAAATTAGTGTTTTGGCTTTCTTCAGATATAATCCCAGAAGTGGGATCACTAAGTCAAAAAGCAGATCCATTTTTAACTGTATGAGGTATCTCCACAGTGCCTCCATATTGCCTTCCACAGTGGCTGTACCAGTCCGCATTTCCACCAACACTGCGGTAGGGTTCCCCTTTCTCCACATCCTCGCCAGCACTTGTTTTTGATCTATTGAGGAGAGCCATTCTGACAGATATGAGATGATATCTCATCGTGGTTTTATTTGCATTTCTCTGATGATTAGTGGTGTTGAGCATCTTATCATTTGTCTATTGGTCATCTGTATGTCCCCTTTGGAGAAGTGTTTATTCAAGTCCTTTGCCCATTTTTTAAATGGATTGTTTGGTTTTCCTGGTGTTGAGTTTTATTAAGTTCTTTATCAATTTTTTATAGTAACACCTTATCAGATGGATCAGCAAATATATTCTCCCATTTTGTGGGTTGTATTTTTATTGCACTTTGTTTTTAAGGACTTCAAGGGACAGGGAAGAGACCTTTGTTTTCTTACATTGCTGCTGGACAATGAGTAGTACTTTCCTTCTATGTTAAATGAGAAAGCAAAACACGCACACACATATGTGCTTTGTGTTTGTGGTGTGTGTATATGTGTGTGGTATATGTACAATGTGTATGTGTTGTATGTAGATGTGGTATGTATATGCGTGCAGTGTGTATATGTATGAAGTGTGTGTGCTTGTGTGTATATGCATGTGGTGTGTGAGGTATGTGTGATGGTGTGTCTATGCTATGTGTGTGTGTGTTTGTGGGGCATGTGTGTGGTGGTATATGTAGAGTGTGTATATGTGTATGTATGTGTGGTATGTCTATATCTGCATGTGATTGTTTGGTGTGTATGTCTGTGACTTTCAAGATATCATTCAGAATAATCACAGCCCCATGACCTAAGGTCAGAGGTTAAACCACAGGTGTGAAACTCTTTCACTGGGGGCCACATCAGCCTCGCAGTTGCCTTCAAAGGGTCAAATGTAATTTTAAGACTGTATAAATGTAAATACTCCTTAACTAGGGGCAAGGAGCTCAGTGCTGCTTCCAGGTAGAAATGAGGTCCCATGCCAGATTAAACAAGGTGGAGGGCTGGATTTGGCCTGCGGGCTATGTGTTTGCCACCTGTGGGCTAGACCATTAGCCCAGGCCACATCCATTTGTGGTTTTCTTGTAGACACTGTTTCTCTAAGGATGTGTGATCTGATGGTCCAGCTGCAGGAGAATGAGCTAGGGACACTGTTACAGTGCAGCTGCCTGGGCCTATTGCAGACCTCCAGCATCAGACTGTCTGTCATGGCCTTAGGAATGTGCACTTTTATATAATAGGTGTCCCACTTAAGGTTAATGCACTCCTGCTATAAGCTATGGTTATACGTATGCATGTTCAGGTTTTTCAATGATCTATACTCAAGATATAAAGGGGAAAGAATTCAGGCATAGCCAAAGTTTCTCTTACTTTTCTGCACTAACTAAATAAGCGTGAAAGAAGGTGTTTTACCCCACATGCCCACCATACACACACACATACACAACCACAGGCAAGGCACCTTTAGTTCTCAGCTCCCAAATTTGTTTCCAATTTGACAACCCCTACCTGAAGGAGGCCTTGCCTCTTTAGTTGAGGTTTCTAATCCCACAGCATCATTCTGGACATTCTCATTCCACATAAGCTGCTGTGTGCTGCTAATGGCTAAGGATTTTCTTTTCGCTCATCAAAGACAAATTTTCTCTCTCAAAATATTTGCAACAATTAATACATTTGAGATCTATTTGCTTCAGATGTAGGCCATCTTGGCTCAGGAATTTGGAAATAATTATCATCAGTGTTGCCAATAAACACTTTCTGAAGCTCTTGATCTCACAGCACCTCCAGCAGGTGGTCTCACACTGAAAGGGCTAACCCCTGTCTCTCATACACAGTCATCTAAGTGATTTGAATAGTTACACTACCTAGATTGTAAACTTTCCTGTGGTAAACAGCATGCAGGCTGATAGGAATAAACTAGTGAAAGGGAATCAAAGTGGATACCCAGAGAGAAGATAAAATAGCCTGGCTGAGGACCTTCATTTTCTTTTCCTTCCAGTAATGATCCACTTCCCAGGAGAGGTGAAGTCCCAGGGATAAAAGGCTGGTACTCAGGAAAGGGTACCCTGCCCCCATATCACTCCAGAAATATTGCTACTGCAATATTGCCTTTGAGATAGAAAGATATCTTCCTCCCTACCTCTCCTATCTTCCATTGCTTCTCTTCTCATGAATGTTACCACAACATGGAACACAGTGAATTCTTAGGATTAATCCATCTGAGAAGAAATGTGGATAAAGGCAGTGTGGATGGGGAAAGAGAGGAGGTCACAGATTCAGGAGGCATTAAAAAGGTAGAATCACTAGGGCATGGTGATGGATAGGAAACAGAGATTCAGAAAGATGGATGGGTCATAAATGAAAAGCAAGTTTCTGATTTGAATTCCCACACATCAGAGCTTGTGAAGTCATATGCCTCTAGAGCCAAGCATACAAAGTATATTAGTAAAGAGGGTCAGGGGTCAGAATGGTGTAGACTATGGAAAACTAAAAAGGGCACTAAAACTAAAGAGAAACTGGAGAGCAGCCCCTCCTCATTCTAGCCAGTTGCTGCCATTGCAAAACTAAGGCCTAGGCCTTCTGTAGCTTCCTGTTTTCAAAATAACCCAGAAAGTTTGATTTTGTAACCAAATACAGGTCTTGCCACCTGCCACTACAAAAGCCAATACTCGAGAGGCAGGTGTTGTTGGAAAGGAAAGCAGTCTATTCAGATGCCAGCCATGTGGAGAATGAGAGGCTGTTGTCTCAAAGCCCATCTCCACCTCTCAGTGGAGGCAGAGGTTTTTACAAGGAGGGAGAGGGGAACAGAACAAAGAGATTAAGGGGGTTAAAATTTCTCTACATGCAGATGAGCACAGTCCATTCCGATAAGGCAAGTGATGATCTGGTGCATCATCCTGGTTTAGTCCTCATGGATTCACGTCATCCTGGCTCCATGCTCAAAGGTCAGCAAATATCCTGGAGCTAAGATGCCTGAAGGTCACAGTCTATATCTTTTGAGCAGTTAGTTCCTAGGATTCTTAGACAAACATGTTTCTTGTCTACAAGCTACATATCAGAGTCAGCACTTATAGAAACAATGTCAAAGAATGGTGGGGTGGGTTGCAATTTCCCACTGTTACAATTTTCCACTGTTACAGTTTTTCTACAAAAAGTTCGAATTTAAAATTAGGAAAATTAGTTGTTGATTTTGATTAATTGTTAGCTTTTATTTTACAATATGGATTTTTAAAATTTAGAAACACTACCAATCAAAAAGATCTTGTGGGTGGGGCACATGGATGTAGTCTAGAGTCTCTAGTTTCAAGCCTTCAAAATAGATTGTGGTGCTCCTCACCAAAATAACAAATTCCTTCTCTCTCTAGATTATAGATTTTTAAAAAATTAAGATAAATCTATCATCTAGTCCAATGACCATGGAAACTCAAGATTAGAGAGGTACCTACTTTCATCCAATCCAGCTACAGTTCTCACTCTTGGATCCTTCCTGCCTCTAAGGTTGCTTGTAACTCTGAGCTTCTACCCCTCAGTGGTTGTTGTAATAGTCCTGAGAGGCAGCAGCTCCCTGCACCCTGCACCTGTGTGCCACATTTTTACTTCAGAATACGCCATTACCCCTCCTTTTTCTCTTTTTTTAGACTTCTCTCCTGAGATAACACAAGGAAGGATGTGATTTGACATTTATCTTGTTAAGAGAACAATGGATAATTTGGATGCCAATCAAGTGTAGAAAAATGTCCACATTTTTCAAATCAGTCAAGTAATTGTCAAATCACTTCACTCTACTTTTCAGATATAGCACAAGCTATGAGAGTCCCCAATTTTAAAATTCTGAGTGCTTTTTAATGGTCTTTTGAGAACTAATCCAAAAGGAACTTGATCTTGATAGTGATACCTTTATTCAAAAAACTTTTATTGACTGCCTATTATATACAAGTACCTTTGCCTACACATGGGGAAGGAAGACTAGGGACGTCATCTACAGGCTGAGAGGAGAAATGTATGATCAATTACAATCTAAAGTAAACTAACCATAGTACCTGTAAGAGTTTGTCATTCTGCATTAGAAACAAAACAGAACTAATAACAAATAATTGGAAAATAAACTTTAAAATAATACCATTTGAGACAGATCAAAATGCTTAGGAATAAAAATGACAAATTATGTACACTAATTATAGACTTAAAGCTATAAATTATTGCTGAGAAAGGTTAAAGAAGACTGAGTAAATGGCAAAGCGTACAGTGCTTGGATTGGGAGACACAGTTAAGACATCAATTCTTCCAAAACTGTTCTACAGATTTAATTTAGTCCAATCAAAAACTTAACAGGATTTTCTGAATAAATTGATGAACTGATTTTAAAATTTACATGGAAATGTAAAGAACCTATAATCATTCAAACAATTACAACAGAACAAAGAACAAAGTTGGAGCATTTCAAGATTATTAATTGAATTTATTGGGATAACATTGGTTAAAGAAATTATTTAGGTTTCAGGTGTACAATTCTATAATACATCATCTGTGTATAGTATTATGTGTTCACCACCCCAAGTCATCTCCTTCCATCACCATTTATTACCCCTTTATCCTCTTTTATCTTTTCACAACCCTCTTTCCCTCGGGTAATCACCATACTGTTGTCTGAGTCTATGAGGTTTTTTGGGTTTTTTGGGAGGGGTTGCTTAATCCCTTCAACTTTTTAACCCAGCCCCCCAAATCCCCTCCCCTCTGACAGCTGTCAGTCTGTTATCTGTGTCTATGAGTCTGTTTCTATTTTGTTTGTTAGTTTATTTTATTATTTAGATTTCACATGTAAGTGCAATCATATGGTATTTGTCTTCCTCTCACTGGCTTATTTCACTTAGCATATTACTCTCCAGGTCCATCAAGCTGTCACAAAAGATAAAATTTCCTTCTTTTTTATTGCTAATTAGTATTCCATTTTGTAAATGTACCAGAGTTTTTTATTCACTCACCTACTGATGGGCATTTGGGCTGCTTCCAAATCTTGGCTAGTGTAACTAGGATAGCAATGAATATAGAAAGTACACATATTCTTTTGAATCAGTGTTTCGGGTTTCTCCAGATGTATTCCCAGGAGTGGAAATGCTGGGTCATAAGGCAATTCAATTTTTGATGGTTTTCACATACTGCTTTCCACAGTGGCTGCATCATCTGCATTCTGACCAACAGTGTACAAGTGTTCCCTTTTCTTCACATCCTCATCAATACTTCCTGTTTGTTGATTTATTAATGATAGCCATTCTGACAGGTGTGAGGTGATATCTCATGGTTTTAATTTGTATTTCTCTGACATTAGTGACATTGAGCATCTTTTCACACCTGTTGGCCATCTGTGTGTCCTCTTCCAAAAAAAATGCCTATTTAAGTCCTTTGCCCATTTTTAAATTGGATTGTTTGGTTTTTTGGTGTTGAATTTTATAAGTTCTTTATAAATTTTGGATATTACCTCCTTATCAGATGTTTCAGTGAATATGCCCTGCTATTCAGTACATTGTCTTTTCATTGTATTAATAATTACCTTTGCTGTGCAAAATCTTTTTAGGTTCATGTAGTTCCATTTTTTTAATTTTTTCTTTTGTTTTCCTTGCTGAAGGAGATACATCAGAAAAAAATATTGCTATGAGAAATGTCCAAGATTTTACTGCTTATGTTGTCTTCTAGGTTATTTATGGTTTCAAGACAAACATTTAAGTCTTTAATCCATTTTGAGTTTATTCTTGTATATGGCATAGAAAGTGGTCTAGTTTCATTTTTTGCATTATCTGTCCAATTTTTCCAACACCACTTATTGAATAGACTATCTTTACCCCAGTGTATGTTCTTGCCTCCTTTGTCAAATGTTATTTGACCATAAAGGTGTGGGTTTATTTCTGGGCTCTCTATTCTGTTCTATTGATCTACATGTCTGTTATTATACCAGTACTATGTTGTTTTGATGACTATGGCCTTGTAGTATAGTTTGATATCAGGTAGTATGATCTCTTCATCTTTGTCTTTCTCAAGATTGCTGTAGCTATTTAAGATCTTTTGTAGTTCCATATAAATTTTTGGAATATTTGTTCAAGTTCAGTGAAATACACCATTAGTATCTTGATAGGAATTACATTGGATCTATAGATTGCTTCAGGTAGTATGGATATTTGAATGATATTCATTCTTCCAATCCATGAACACAATATATGCTTACACTTACTTGAATCTTTTTTTATTTCTTTCTTCAGTTTTTTATAATTTTTTAAGTACAAGTCTTTTACATCTTTGGTTAAATTAATTCCTAGGTTATCTTTCTTGATGAAATTGTAAGCTCATTATTGGTGTATAAAAATGCAACTTAGTTCTTGATATTCATTTGGTATCCTGCTACTTTTCTGAATTTACCTATTAGATCTATTTTTTTTAGTGGAGTCTTTGGGGTTTTTTATATACAATGTCATCTGCAAATAACAGTTTTACTTTATAATTTGGATGCCTCTTACTTATTCTACTTGTCTGATTGCTGTGGCTAGGACTTCCAGTACTGTGTTGAATAAGAAAGTAGACATCCCTGTCTTGTTCCTGATATTAAGGAAAATGCTTTTAGTTTTTCCTATTGAATATGGTATTGGTTCTGGGTTTGTCGTATGTAGCTGTTATTAATTTGAGGTATGTGTCCTCTAGTCTCACTTTGCTGGGAGTTTTATCATAGTTGAGTAGTGGATTTTATCAAATGCTTTCTTTTAAACCTATTGATATGATCATCTATTTTTATCCCTCATTCCGTTTATGTGGTTAATCATATTTATTGATTCACAGATATTATACCAGCTTTGCAGCCCCAGAATAAATCCCACTTGATCATAATATATAATCTTTTTTTTCTTGGAGGGAAGATGGCGGCTTCACTCTAGGCAGCATGTTTCTTGGTTTCTGTGAAGAGGAGGGAAACTCGCGGATCAGTGGAGAAACAGAGCAAGTGGACTAGGTTACTTTTGAAAGCAGGACATCAAAATTATTGCGATCACTGAAAAACCAGACAGTAAGGAGACTGCTTCAGGACAAAAGGGACCCAGGGATCAGAGCGGGGTCTAGGGGTGTGCAGTCCCCAGGCCCCCCGGTGCTCCCGGGTCTGCCTCAGGGCTAATAGGAGAGGGGAGTCACTGCTTCCTCCCCCAAAAACGGGGGTTGAGCAACTCCAGGGGAGAACGTGTTGCTTGAAGGAACAGATTGGCCAGTTGGACTGGGAAAAAATCACCCAGGGACTATGAACACCCGCCCAGAGTCCTAGGAGAAGTGAGGGCCTCCAGCTAACACGACCAGGGTGGCTGGGAAGTGCGCCAACACCCCTAGCCCGGTTGGAGTGCAGATCGGTGGAAAACAGAGCCCGGAAGGGCTCGGCTTGAGCCCCATCGGGAAGCCTGACTCTGGCGCTGTGATCCCGAAAGGGACGCGGTGCTTAGTGCATTCCTACAGCACTAAGTCAAAAATTTCCAGCCAGCCTGACCAGGGGCAGCTAGGAAATGCGCCAACACTCCCAGCCTGGTCAGAGTGCAGATCAGTGGAAAACAGAGCCCAGAAGGGCTCAGCTCGAGCACCAGCAGGAAGCCTGACTCACGGGCGCTGTGAACCCGGAAGGGTCTCGGCCGGGCACTTAGGGCGATCCTAGAGCCTGAATCTCAAAAGTTTGGGGGAGGGGTGCACCCTTTTACGACTCCCAGGGAGGGCTCAGTGAATCCCAAAACGTCGCGGGGGCCTCCTGAGATCATAGAGCTGGAACCCTGCAGGGACCCCGGAGTCCGGAAAAACATGGCAGTGAGCTCCGGAGAGGGAGAGTGCTTGGGAGCGCCCAGGGTTCCTGAGAGGCTTGCTGAGATCTGGCTGAGAAGAGAGAGAAGTATTTCAAAGGTCCCTCAGCCAGCTGAAGCCAGCAAGATCAGAAAAACTGGTCTGGACAGTTAGAAACCAACAAGAGGTTCTCTTTTATTTGGTTTGGTTTGGTTTGGTTTGGTTTGGTTTGGTTTTTGTGGCTGTTGTTGATTGATTGATTTTATCTTGTGTTTTATGTGACATTTTATTTTTCAATTCTTATTATTTTTATACCTTGCAATCCCTTATGTTTCTCTTCCATTCATCCTAATATTATTCTTTCCACTCCAAATTTATCTCTCCTGCACTCCATCTTCTGCTTTTCTTTCCTTTTTTTTAAGCTTGCAAGTTACTGTAAATTTGTATTATCTTTTTCTCACTTTTCTGACATTTTTTATTTTAATAATATTTTGGTATTCTTTTTCTTTCTGTATAATCTTCTTTGCTTGGCTGGTTATACTGTCATTTGATAGGTTCCCCCTGGTATCTCAGTCACAATGTGTTGATAAGTTACTATTCTTCACCTGTGTTTCATTAATACACCTCTCAAGGTTCTATATTCTTTATTCTTGTTATCTAGATCTCATTGATTCTGCCACAAGACTGTCACTTTACTATTACTGTTAATAAGACCTAGTCCATACAATTGTAAATACTACTCAATACCCCTACCTGATCTCAGCCCACTTTGCAATTTTCTGAACTATACTATTGTAGGGGTTCTCTCTATTCTTTTACAAACTACTCCTATATACTAATTTTTAATCTAACCCTACCTTAGAATCTGACCTCCCACAGCCTCACAGCTTTCTGGATCCAACTAACAATCCTCTCGTCCCCAATAAGAGTCTTACCCTCTTTCCATCCTTTCTAAAATGTGGATAGTGGGGTGGAGGATCACGGTTAACACTATAAGGAGCCAAGGGATAACCCATCTCTTCTCTACTTCCTGCTAATGTAAATATCATAGTATACTGTCTTGCTGTCTTAAACCATTTCGCCTTACTCCTCCAACTGATCACAAAAAAAAGAGTAGGGGGAAGCTGTGAACACCAGGATACACGAAGGAGATTGCACCACTGAATGTCACAAATATTCAACCACAGAAGCTCACACCATAATTACAGGGAATCAGAACAGATCAATTTAAGAAACAAGAAGAAACCCACGAACAATGAGAAAACAAAGAAACAACCTCCATTTGAAGGAAAACGAGGAAGCCTCAGGAAAAATGCTAAATGAAATAGAGGCAACTCAACTATCAGATAGTGAGTTCAAAACAACGATTATCAGGAAGTTCAATGAACTCACAATGAACTATCAGAAATTAGAGGGAAACTACATCAATCTCACTGCAAACTATATAAACTTGAAAAAGGAAATAGAAACTCTCAACAAAGGTCAAGAGGAAATGAAGAATACAATTTCTGAACTGAAGAACACAGTAGAAGGAATGAAAAACATGATCGATGAAGCAGAAGATTGGACGAGGGAGCTGGAGGACAAAGTAGAAAACAGCATCCAGAAAGAGCAAGAAAAGGAAAAGAGGCTCAGAAAGAATGAAAAGGGATTAAGAGAAATCAAGACAATATGAAATGTAATAATATCCGTATAATAGGGATACCAGAAGGAGAAGAAGAGCAAGGGATCAAAAACCTAGTTGAAAAAGTAATGAAGGAGAATTTCCCTAATTTGATGAGAGAAAAAGTCACACAAATCCAGGAAACACAGAGATTCCCAATCAAGAGGAACCCAAAGAGGCCCACCTCAAGATACATCATAATTAAAATGGCAAAATTTCAAGACAAAGAGAGAATCTTAAAGGCAGCAAGGGAGAAACAGGAAATAACATACAAGGAAGCCCCAATAAGGCTAACAGCTGACTTCTCAATGGAAACACTTCAAGCCAGAAGAGAATGGCAAGAAATACTGCAGTTAATGAGAACCAGAGGTCTGCAACCAAGGCTACTATATCCAGCAAGGCTCTCAATCAAGATAGAAGGCCAAATAAGAAGCTTCCCAGACAAAAGAAGTCTAAAAGAATACACCTCGACCAAACCAGCACTGCAAGAGATCCTAAAGGGACTGCTTTAAGGAAGGGAAGGAAAAGAGAGAAGGAGAGGAACACATGTACATAAAAGACAATGAATAAGTACCTATCAATAATAACCTTAAATGTAAATGGATTAAATGCTCCAATCAAAAGACATAGAATAGCTGATTGGATAAGAAAAAATGACCCACATATCTGCTGTCTACAAGAGACCCACCTCAGAATAAAAGACATACACAGGCTGAAAGTGAAGGGCTGGAAACAAATCTTCCAAGCAAATGGACAGGAAAAAAAAGCTGGGGTAGCAATACTCATATCAGACAAAATAGACTTCCAAAAAAGGGCAATAAAGAGAGACCCAGAAGGTCATTTCATAATACTCAAGGGAAGAATCCACCAAGAAGACATAAATATTGTAAATATATATGCACCCAACATAGGAGCACCCAAATACATAAAGAAAATCTTAGAGGACTTCAAGAAAGATATGGACAGCAACACAATTATAGTGGGAGATTTTAACACCACACTATCAAAACTGGACAGATCTTCCAAACAAAATATCAACAAAGATATTGCGGCATTGAACAATAACCTTGATGAAATGGACTTTACTGATATATACAGAGCCCTCCATCTAGAAGAAGCTAAATATACATTCTTTTCAAATGTACACGGAACATTTTCAAAGATAGACCACATGACAGGACACAAAACAAGCCTCAAGAATTTCAAGAAAATTGAAATCATACCAAGCATTTTCTCAAAACACAAGGGACTGAAGCTAGAAACCAACCCCAAGGAAAAAACCCAAAACACTCAAAATCATGGAGATTAAATAGCATGCTATTAAACAATGAATGGATCAAGAATGACATTAGGGAAGAAATCAAAAGGTTTCTGGAAACAAATGAAAACGAACTCAGAACAACCCAAAACCTGTGAGACACAGCCAAGGCAGTCCTGAGAGGGAAGTTCATAGTGATACAGCCCACCTAAAAAAGTTAGAAACATTTCAAACAAACAACCTAACCCTACGTCTACAAGAACTCGAGGAACAACAACAAAGGCAGCCCAGAGCAAGCAGAATGAAGGAAATAACCAAGATCAGAGCACAATTAAATGACATAGAGACTAAAAGCACAATTCTAAGGATCAGTGAATCCAAGAGCTGGTTCTTTGAAAAGATAAACAAAATTGACAAGCCTTTAAGCAGACTCATCAAGAAAAAAAGAGAGAAGACCCAAATAAACACAATCAGAAATGAAAGAGGAGAGATTACAACAGATACCACAGAAATACAAAGGATTGTAAGAAATTACTACAAAGAACTGTATGCCAAGAAATTTGAAAACCTAGGTGAAATGGACAAATTTCCAGAAAAATATAATCTTCCAAAACTCAATGAAAAAAGAAGCAGAAAGCCTGAACAGACCAATAACAACAAAAGAAATTGAAGCAGTAATCAAAAAACTCCCAACACACAAAAGCCCTGGTCCAGATGGTTTCACAGGAGAATTCTATAAAGCATTTAAGGAAGAGCTAACCCCTATCCTTCACAGACTATTCCAAAAAATCCAAAAAGATGGGAGTCTCCCAAACTCTTTTTATGAGGCCAACATCATCCTAATTCCAAAACCAGATAAAGACACAACAAAGAAAGAAAACTTCAGGCCAATATCACTGATCAACATTGACGCTAAAATCCTCAACAAAATACTGGCAAACTGCATCCAACAATACATTAAAAGATCATACACCATGACCAAGTGGGATTCATTCCAGGGATGCAAGGATGGTTCAATATTCTCAAGTCAGTAAATGTAATACATCACATAAACAAAAGCAAAGACAAAAACCACATGATCATATCAATTGATGCAGAAAAAGCATTTGATAAGGTACAGCACCCATTCATGATAAAAACACTCAGCAAAGTGGGAATAGAGGGAGCATTCCTCAACATAATAAAGGCCATATATGAGAGACCTTCAGCCAACATCATACTCAATGGCCAAAAATTAAAATCTTTTCCACTAAGAGCAGGAACAAGACAAGGCTGTCCTCTTTCACCACTTCTATTCAATATAGTACTGGAAGTTTTAGCCACAGCAATCAGACAAGAAAAAGAAATAAAAGGCATCCAAATTGGAAAGGAGGAAACAAAACTGTCACTGTTTGCAGATGACATGATAGTATACACAGAAAATCCTATAGACTCTACCAAAAAACTGCTTGACCTAATAAATGAATTTGGCAAAACAGCAGGATACAAAGTCAATATCCAGAAATCAAAGGCATTTCTGTACACCAACAATGAAACAGCAGAAGCAGAGATCAAGGGAAAAAAATTCCCATTTGAAATAGCAAAAAGAAAAATAAAATATCTAGGAATAAACCTAACCAAAGAGGTAAAAGACCTGTATTCAGAAAACTATATAACACTCAGGAAAGAAATCAAGGAAGACACAAACAAATGGAAACATATACCGTGTTCATGGATTGGAAGAATTAATATCATCAAAATGTCCATACTACCCAAAGCAATTTACACATTCAATGCAATTCTTATTAAAGTTCCAATGGCATATTTCACAGACATAGAACAAACACTTCAAAAATTTATATGGAATTATAAATGACCCTGAATAGCTGCTGCAATTTTGAGAAATAAGAGTAAAGTAGGGGGGATCACAATGCCCAACACTAAACTATACTACAAGGCCACTGTAATCAAAACAGCCTGGTACTGGCATAAAAACAGGCACATAGACCAATGGAACAGAATAGAGAGCCCAGAAATAAACCCAAGTCTCTATGGTCAATTAATATTTGACAAAGGAGGCAGCAACATAAAATGGAGTAAAAATAGCCTCTTCAACAAATGGTGTTGGGAGAACTGGACAGCTACATGCAAAAAAATGAAACTTGAGCACCAACTTACACCATATACAAAAATAAATTCAAGGTGGATAAAAGACTTAAATATAAAACGTGACACCATTAAAGTTCTAGAGGAGAATGTAGGTAGGAAAATCTCAGATATTTCATGCAGAAACTTTTACTGACTTGTCCCCTAGAGCAAGGGACATAAAGGAAAGAATAAACAAATGGGACCTCATCCAAATTAAAAGCTTCTGCACAGCTAAAGAAAACAGTATCAAAATTAAAAGAGAACCAACTATATGGGAAAACATATTTGCCAATGATACCTCAGACAAGGGTTTAACCTCCAAAATATATAAAAAACTTACACGACTGCACTCTAAGAAGACAAGGAATCCAATTAAAAAAGTGGGCAAAGGACTTGAATAGACACTTCTCCAAGGAGGACATACAGAAAATCCAAAGACACATGAAACGATGTTCAATATTGCTAGCTATCAGAGAGATGCAAATTAAAACCACAATGAGATACCACTTCACACCAGACAGAATGGCCATCATAAACAAAGCAACAAACAACAAGTGTTGGAGAGGTTGTGGAGAAAAAGGGATCCCTAGTGCACTGCTGGTGGGACTGCAGACTGATACAACCACTATGGAAAGCAGTATGGAACTTCCTCAGAAAACTAAAAATGGATCTGCCTTTTGACCCTGCAATTCCACTGCTGGGACTCTATCCTAAGAATACTAAAACACCAATTCAAAAGAACCTATGCATCCCAATGTTCATAGCAGCACAATTTACAATAGCTAGATGCTGGAGGCAACCTAGATGCCCATCAGTAAATGAATGGATCAAAAAACTATGGTGTATTTACACAATGGAATTCTATGCAGCAGAAAGAAAGAAGGAGCTCTTACCCTTTGCAACAGCTTGGATGGAGCTGGAAAACATTATGCTAAGTGAAACAAGCCAGGCAGTGAAAGACAAATACCATATGATCTCACCTTTAACAGGAACCTAAATAACAAAACAAAGAAACAAGCAAAATATAACCAAAGACACTGAAATAGAGGTCAGGCTGACAGTGCCCACAGAAGAGAGTAGAGGGAATTTCAGGGGGCAGTGGGAAGGGTTCACGGGAACAAACTTAAAGGACACATGGTCATAAACTAAGGGGAGGGTGGTAATGGGAGGGAAGTGGGGAGGGGTGGGAGGGGGGCTGGATTGGGAGTAAAAAGGAGAAAACTGTATTTGAACAATGATTAAAATAAAATTTTTAAAAAATAATATATAATCTTTTTAATGTTTTGCTGAATCCAATTTGATAATACCTTGCTGAGGATTTTAGTGTATATGTTCATCGGGGATATGGGCCTACAGTTTTCTTTCTTTGTAGTGTCTTTTTCTGGTTTGGGAATTAGAATAATGCTAGCCTTGCAAAATGAAATTGGGAATCTTCCCTCTTTTTGAATATTTTGAAATAGTTTGAGAAGAATAGATATTAGTTCTTCTTTGAATGTTTGGTAAAGCACCTGTGAAGCCATCTGGCCTAATACTTTTAAAAGAAATACTGGGAAATTTCTTTTATCCTTTTTATTGAAATTATTGGGTTGATGCTGGTTAACAAATTTATATAGGTTTCAGGTGTATATGTTAGGAGTTTTTCCATTACTACTTCAATTTTATTAGTTGTGATCCTTCTATTCAGATTCTCTGAGTCTTCTTGATTCAGTTTTGAAAGATTGTTTCTAGAAATTTGTCCATTTCACCCAGATTGTCCAAAGTGTTGGCATATAGTTGTCTATAATATTTTCTTACAATGTTTTGTGTGTTAATGTCAGATGCTGCCTCTGACATTAATCTGGTGTTCACCAGATTAATACAGGTCCAACTTGGTGCCAGTGCTGTGTCTGAGACCACCCAGCAAATGTCCCAGGTACACCAAGTCTGGTTGCCTCCCGCTGGCTGCTCACATACCTTTGTGACGTGGCAGGATGTCAGGGGGTCACCAGTGTGAGGCAAGCACGGTTTATCATTCCCAAACAGACCAATATTTGTCCTTGTGAAGAAAGGATTCTGCACCACTCAGACATTCAAGGAAAAGATGGCCCCCACCTTAGAGCCACAGAACTCAGTCTGTCCCAGATTCTGAGAGGAGTCTGATCTCAGTAGGGTGGGGCCACCAGGAGTGGGGAGGAGGAAGCTAGTAAATCTCCTATGAGGGTGAAGTGCCAGTCAGGCTTGGGGGAAGGTAGGAGGAGTGGTCCCCACCCTGGAGCCACACAACTCATTCTGTCCTGAATTCTGCCCAAACCCTGGCATGGCAGAGCCACCAGGAGTAAGGAGGATAAGGCTACCAGAAGCCCGGAGAGTGGTGTTAGCGGATCACCACTGACAGTGAGGCACCAGTCAGGTTCGTGGAAAAGTGGTGGAATGGTCCCCACCCCAAAGCCACACAACTCAGTCACTGATACCCACTGAGTCAGGCCAGACCTCTACAGCATGGCTCAGGCAGCTAACTCTGCAGCAGGGGCACAAATTCCACAGAATGGGGTTACAGGAAGTCCAGAGAGGGGAGCTATTGCATTCCTGTAAGCTGATGCCATGTGGAAGGAAGTGCTCCACCCAAGAAAGATGGCATCTGCAGTGTGGAAGGGTGACTCAGCACAGTTATCCTGGTGGCTGTCCCTTCATCTCTTTTTCCAGAACCACAAAACCCAGACTCTCTTCACATGACTCTAGTCAACTCTACCCTAACTCTGCCTAAGCCCAGGGTGAATGGCTGTGAATGAGATTGTGAACATTGGCCCTTTAAGAGGGCACCTCTGTCTCTAGTAGACTCCTATGTCTCCCTGGCAGATACTCCCTGCTGATTTTCACAGCCAGCTGTTACATGGATGGCTCTTCCTGTCTTCCTGTCTCTGGGGAACCCCTCACAGCTGAGATATCCCTCCAGGATATCAGCTGCCTCCCATGGGAGCAAGGCTAACTCTTTTCACATCTCCACACTTCCTACCCATCTCAGTGTGGCTTTTTCTGTAAGTCCTTTGTTATAAGACTTCAGCTAGTCTTCAGTTAGATCTTATTAAGGTTGATTGCTCTATATTTTAGTTGTAATTCCAGTTTTTGCCTAGGAGGAGGTAAGTGTAACATCCACCTTCTCTGCCACCACCTTAGATTGACCATCTTAAAATTTAATGTAAAGCTACAGCAATCAAGATAATATTAAGGGTTAGCATAAGGATACACATTATTGATCAGTGGAACAGAGAATCTAACAAAGAATTCAAAAGTATGTTCACACATAGATGTTGAATTGATTTTTGAACAAGGTTCCAGGATAATTCAATGTGAAAGGAATAGCCTTTAAAATAAATAGTACTATAACTCTGGATATTCATTTTGAGGGGGAAAAAAAACTTTGATCCTTATCACAGTTATAAATATTAACTTGATGTATATAGCAAAGACCTAAACAGAACAACCAAAACTTCTAGAAGAAAACATGAAAGTGTTTTCATGAACTTGAAGTAGGAAAATATTTCTTAGATTAAGCACAAATCTTCTCCTTTCAAAAGACATGTTAAGAAAATAAAAAGGTAAGCTTGACACTAGATGAAAATACTTACAATACCTACTTATGAC
Organism: Phyllostomus hastatus; assembly: GCF_019186645.2. Taxonomy (NCBI): domain Eukaryota; kingdom Metazoa; phylum Chordata; class Mammalia; order Chiroptera; family Phyllostomidae; genus Phyllostomus; species Phyllostomus hastatus. The sequence continues at coordinate 3,124,208 of NW_025334017.1, read as the reverse complement.
AAAAGACTTGTAGCCAGGACATATAAAGATCTCTGACAATTCTATCATAAAAAAATAAACAGCCCAATAAAAATTGGTAAAATACTTGAATCAATATATTATTAAAAAAGATATGAACGATCAAAAATCACATGAAAAGAAGCTCAACATCATTAGCCATTGGGGAGATGCAAATTAGAATGGCTAAATTTAAAATGAAAAAAGAATGATTTCCAGATGTCTGCCATTCACTGAGAGGGAATACAGGAGCAAGAGCAGATTTAAGGAAGAGATGAGTAAAGTAGTTCAACACAAAAGTTTGAGCTGCCTAGAGAATACACTCTTGAATATACTCATGGAGTCACAGGAGGAACCTGAGCTGAAGGCAGAGATTTAGGAATAACTGGTTTATAAATGAGAGATAAAGTCCTGCAATGAAGATGTTTTTCCAAGCAAAATTCGTAACTTGAGATGAAGCACAGGAAAAATCCATACAGAACATCACCGTTTAAAGGACAGATGGAGAAAGAAAATTCCAGGAAATACAGTAGCAAGTAACAACCAAAAAGATAAGAAAAAGTTTTGAGAATTCCTAGACAGGGAGAATGGTGGTGTCCAACACTGCAGCTATGACAAGTAATATAAAGACTGAAAAGAGCTTCTTGGATTTTTATCTAAAGGATTATTGCTGACTTTAACAAGTATGATTTCCCTGAAGTGGTAAAAACAAAAAGCAAAGTGGCAGTGGAGGAAGGAGTTCACAGGAGATGAAGAACCAGTGAGAGGAAAATACCCAGTTTTATGATTATGAGGGTAAATGAGGACTATAGACCAGCAGAAGCAAAAACTAATACATATGTGAAAGGAGTAGTCAGTGACACCAACATCCTAGGGGCTTTGGGGGCCATCAGATGCAAAATCAAACACAATGGAACTGGAAAAAGCAATATAGTAGAGGTCCTATGGCAAAAAGCTGAAGGAGAACTTGCCTCAGTAAATGTGCATTATTTAGCAAATGAAAGTATGTGTATCCTCTCTAGGGGAGGAAGATGGACTGGGAAAATCATAAGGGATGATCCCAACACACTCTGTTCTGCCTTATTCCCCCATCTTCTCTGAGGGATATGAAGTTAAACACACACACACACACACATACACACACACACACACTCTACATAAAGAACAGAAAAGCTTCTTCTCACCCCATCTCCGGAAAAATCTTCTTTGGGACACCTAGCTTGCTAGTGAGCTCACTGTGGGAATGGACATTGCAGACGAAAGGGGGTCTTGTGGGAGTCAGTTCTGCCTTTGTCACGCTGCTCTGAGTGACCAGCTGCCTTCCCACAGTACCCTTCTACCACCAAGAGCAGTTGAGCAATCTCCTTCTTCCCTGCTTTATGCCCAGTGTACCCTACCCCATGGCACTGGAGACTCCTGGAGACTCGCCACATCAGATCAGCTTCCCATTCATACTGCTTTGCACTCTGACAGCGGTCTTCATTGATAGACTCCCTCCTATCTCTACCTTGCCCTAGGAAACTCTTTCCTGCTTCTCTACTCATTCGAACCCTGCTCTTCTAGGAAACTTCTGAGTGCCCTGATGCAAATACCTCTACTATGTCTTACCTCCTCTAATTTGCTCTGCTATCCACAGAAACACTGGAGATTAATGCTGCACAACATAGCCCAAGTAAAATAACAATTGATAAGATTCTGTGCCATCTGCAAGTCCTCTTTTCTAGCCCTATTTTATTACATTTTTATGAAACAGCTTGCTACCTGCAGTAATTATAAACTGGTCTGTCATTTTAATTCTTAATTTGGAGCACTGTAGTTAAACAGCCTGCCTCCTTTAAACATTATCAAAATACTCACTTGTTTTCATTATCTGAACACTCCACTAAGGCAACCAAATCATTGTTCCAAACATAAGAGGCCAAGAACAAGACAATCCAAGAAATGAGGGGGAAAAAAAACCCAGCTTGCCTTGCAAATTCCAGTTTAACACAGCACAGTAAAGTGTCATGAATGTAAGTTGAATACCTACACATTATATAAATATTATATATATATATATATATACTATGCACATAATATGTATACATACACATATTATACATAGGATATATATCTCAGTTTTTATTTAAGCCAGGCAGCAAGTCAATGTGATTGGTTTTATTTTCCCCATTGTATAGGTGAGAAAAATGAGGTTTAGAGATGAACTTTCCAAAGTTTACCCACTCAAATGATAAAGAAACAGAAATTAACATTAGCATTTTCTGACCCTAAACTCTTAATACCAAAATCATTGTATTCCCTCTGGCATCTTGTTAGTTTCTAGAATACCTTCCCTAGATGGATTTTCACAAGATACATGCACACAAAGTAATACCTTTGGCTAGGCTCTAATGTGTGTGCACTACAAAGTAGATAGATGAGAGTAATTATGGAGTTAGAAGGGAATACTATCTAGAGGTTTAGCTCACTCCCTATATAATTTTAGGACACTCTGACTTTGTGAGCCCATCTTGTGGGTATGGGAGCTATGGAAGATGCAGAACAAGAAGGAGCACAGTTCCTAAACACAGCCCCGCTGAGTGCCCATTACGTGAAGCTCTGTGCTGTGGCCATATGCAGAGGAGTCCTCTCTGGAAGCTGGGAACCTGGAGCCATCACATCTACTCCAGTGAGTTCTTGTTGCTCAGAACCTGTTTAGAAATTCTAGAAGAGTCCCCATTGTGGAAATTGTTTCCTTGGTAAATATTTTCATTCATTCGATTAATATTCTGCCTTCTCCACGGGTCCTATGGGTCAGGTCTAAAATTTGATGTGGGCAACAACCAAAAACAAAAAAATCAAAGTCAAGTTATTACATAAGGTTTAGGTCCAAAGAGGAAATACAATTTTTGACAGGATTGGTTCTCTGGTGTGGCTATTAAATTCTTTCAAGGCAATTCCAAAAGTTATTTTTAAAAATCAAGCTGCTGGAACAATCCATATGTTGGTTGGTCCACAGTTCTATCTTTTCTTAATCTAATGAGACATAATGAAAATTGTTTTTTTCATGGTCTAATTACCTATGCTTAATACTGAAATGTATTGTCCCCTGAAAGCTTAAGGCAACATTGAGCAACACTATTTCAATTCTAAGTTTACAGATATATATATATATATATATATATATATATATAGATATATATAGATATATATATATATATATATATATATATGTGCGCACACACACTATGTTTAATATGCTTAGTTTGGTTTCCCCTTCCCTGCTTCCCTTATTTTTATTTGTTGCTGTTCCCCCTCTCTCTCTTTCTCTCTCTCAAACACAGTGACACATATTTCATTATTTAAACTCACTTTTAGGAAACTTTGTATCAGGTTACTTTTTCTTTCAAAGGGTTGTTTTGTTGTCTGGATTTTGAGAGTAAAGATGTATCAGCTCTCACTTTCCTTAAAATGGAGATTTATCACACCATAAAAGCCTCTTCTTCCAACCAATTTCCCGGTCTCTGCTAGGGTGCTGAGCCAGTCAGAAGAAGAATCAAGTGATACTTCACTGTAACATCCCAAGCTCACAGAATCTTATCTTGTGAAGTGCATACTTTAGATTGTAACTGAAAACAGGCAAGTTTCACCTGCCTCTGGCATGACTCCAAACACTGGAAATTTTAGAATGTGCTGTTTCATGCTGAAATGTTACACAATCCCCAGAGTGCAGAATGGCCATGTTCTCACTACTGCTATGTTAGGGAGAGAGGGGCAGAGGACAATCAGGTTCCAAAATAAAGTATGTGCATTTGGGTAGCAGGAAGGTGAGAGAAGAGAGGAATGGACACCTGAATGATATTACTCAATGCAGGAATCTTCCAACCTGGAGATGAAGAAAAACAACACTGAAAAGACTTTTTAAATCTCTTGTACTGGCTCACAGAACACCTAAGAACTGAGTGAAACGCCACTCATCATTGGAGCTTGAAAAGCCTCATTATTTGTTCTCTGAAATAAAACCCTTTTGTCTGACCCGAGGATCAGAAGAAGGCAAGGTCTTGATTTTGAGCTGGGAATCAGAATCCTCTGGATTAAATGCTTTAAGAGAAGGTTCTCTTCCATTTTTCGAGTCTCATTCCTAGAGCAGCTTTTTTTCCAGAAGGATATTACAAAATCTATTTGTTCTCCATAAACACTTAAAGGATCATGAAAGAGTAAGTTACCTGCAACCCACTGCCACCCTTCAAATATAAACAAATGAACACAAAAACGTAAACCCTTTAGCCTCCAGGGGAGACTGTAGCCAGTGGTGGAAAGGCATCCTCACTGGTTAGGGTACACAAACAAGATCGACCTCTCACCACTCATTCGTTCCTTCAGCCAGTCAGCCAGCACACATTTATTCAGCACCCAACACGTCCCAATTACTTGAGCAGATGCTGTGGCAGTGGGCACCCTGGCACTACTCTCAGGGGACAACACTCCTTTTCCCTTTCCTCTGACGTTTAAAAAGCCTCAGAGAAAGATGCAGATTCACCAAGAGAAAATAACTCAGAGCAAGCATTAATTTAATTGCTGCAACAGAAATAAATCAGGCCCGAGGTGGGTACCACCAGCGAGGAGGTGCAGGGGGACATAGTTCTGCCACCGTCTGGGCCTATCACTTCGATGTCCCATGGATGCTCCAAGCTTCAGTTTTCCCATGTACAGAATAAGGGTGGAAATAATTATCCCCGGGCCTCTTACAGCGTTAAGCCTCTACTTTTCCAAGATTCTAGGGAGCTTGTTTCTTGTCCAGCACTCTGTACTCTAACGAAGCCATCATCACACGCGCGCGCGCACGCCCACACACATGTTTCAGCCTCTAGCCCCTTATCCTTTATTACTGATTGTGTGTTTAAAGTTATCGGGGTGGCCCCAGGTATGTCAGTGCTCAGACAGAACAAGTTTTCTTTCATTTTAGACAGGACTTATTCGTGCACTCCTTTACTATTGAATACTACAGTGTAACCGGCTGCCTTTACAAAGTCTGGGCAAGGAGGGGACATCTCATTTACAGATGTCAGTTCTCCTTTCCTTTGGGGACAGGGGTAAGTACCTGGAGGGGACACCATCAGCCCCTGATGTGAAGAGCTTAACATGTCAGCTTAATATGTCAAAGGGGAAACTATGCTTTCCTGGCAAGATGTCTTAGGACTTTGCCGGGCATTCTGTTTCCGCACCCTCGCACCCGCTTTCCCGGCCCGGCCTACAAGGATGCCCCAGCCCGGAAGGCAGGCGAGGCGCCAGTGTTACTCTGGGGCCACGCGCCCTGCGAGTGGGAAACCGGTGCTCTGAGACTCGCTTTGGAGGAGTACCCAAACCTACACAGGAGAGCGCTGCCCTCTAGCGGGCGAAGTGGGAGATGCAGCACGACCCGAAGGGAGGGGAGCCCTGTGACTGCGGGTCCCCGCCAAGGTTGAAGCCTTGGTCAGTCCTTTGCAGGGGGCGCTATGGCTGGGAAAGGCCTGAAACCCTTTCTCTATGTTTGTATGGGCTTGGGAGACTGTTTGTGATTTTCCTCTAAGGAGAGAGAGATAAATACAAAGATAGATGTATAAACAGATGTATGCTGGGTAAACCATAGACAAACGGGAAGGTAGCTGGATGACAGGTTATTAGAAACACGTTTTTGGAGCTTGCTGTGTGCCAGACACCAGTCTAAATGTGTTCGTCCATTATTTCATATGCATACCTCTGGAACTCTATGAATGGCACGTTACCTCTGTCCCTATTTTCCAAATGGAGCAATTGCGTCCTTAGACAAGGTAAATAACTTGCCTCTTAGCAATTTTCGGTTGAGCTAGAAAGTGGCGGAGCGGGTCTCCATCGAGAGCTCCCGCCTCTGCCGCTGGGTCTCTGCCCCCTCCCTGCCAAGCGGATTTGCGCGCCCTAAGCCCTGGACGCTGCGGGTCCCTCGTCGCTCCCAGGACACCACAGTTCTGGCGTGCCGACAGCACACCCGTCCGGGGACCGCCTCGAACTCGTCAGACACCCCCAAGGACACCTTAGGCAGCGCGCTGGAGGTAGCGATCCCGATTTGGAAAACTGCCCGGGAAGCCGGGAGAGGCGGGCGCCCTCTCGCAGCGGCGGAACCGCGTGCAGTTCCCTGAGGAGTTCGGTTCCAGAAGCTTAGGCTTTGCTGCGGCGCTTGGCAAGAGGTCTCACTCACACGAAAAGGGAAAGCTCAGTCCTGAGATTTAATTTAAGATTCCCGGAAAGTTTCTATCGTTTAACCATTAACTGAGCTCTTACTGTGCGCCGGACATGTGCTGGGACAGATAGATAAATAACGACTTTCGAGATGGCTGTGCTTCGTGCCCCCCGCAACCTCGAGGGAGCCCCAGAGGAGGCGAAGAAGAGGCCTGTTACCCGGTTTGGAAGGTCTCCAGTACTCCAGAAACCTAAATCAGTCCATCTGCCCCTTCTAACGCTCTGCCCCACCTCGGCTCTGTCCCCGGGGCGAGCACCCCAAGAAGTGCAATTTCAGTGCCCTTACCTGCGGGGACTTGATTTCATCCCACTCTTTCCCCCAAATTTCCTAATTACCTTGGTTTGTCACCTGGCGGTGAGGAAAGCCGCAGGCGCTCTCCCACACGGTCCCCTCCCCACGGGGGAGGGGGGCTGGAGCCTCTCGCACACCAGCTGGGACCGACCCCTCCCGTGTCTGCGTCGGCGGGGGTGGCGTAGGGTCTGCGTCAGCTGTAGCCCGCCGGCGATTGGGGCGCACTCACCTCCTTCGGTTTGAGGCTAATTATAAAGTGGGTCCAGCTTCCGCCAGCCCTGGGACAACCAGGAGAGGCAAGGCAGGCGCTCGCAGACCTGCAGTCCAGACCGCGGCCCCGCGACTACACTGACTACCGCGACGGTGAGGCGGGAGCCTGCCTGCGCCCCCGGCAGCTTTTCCCCGACTCCCCTTACTTGACACCTGCCTTCTTCTCCTCTCCCTTCTAGTGCAGTAGCTGGGACTCGGCTTCTTGCACCAAGCTGCGCCACCGGAATAGCGTCAACGTGAGTGAACTTGCCCAGAGCTCGCCCTGGCTGAGCCCTTTTGGGGCCATCCACCTGCTCTGTTTCATTCTGCGTTTCATTGCATGGGGTTCCCAACTTCCTTCCTGTTTGTGCCCCGGGTCAATGTCGCGCCTCTCCTGGCTCCCGCTTTCGCGCATTTGGTCTTTGGCTGTTCCCTCCAGAATCCTGCCCGGAGCAGCAGATGCCCTGGAAGACAGTCTAGTGTCCTGAGCAGCCCTGGACTCGGGGCAACAGTGCCAACCTGGGAACCGCGAGGCGATCAGAGTTGTACCCGGGCCTCTCAAAACAGCATCGGCCGGGCGGGCGGGGACCCAGAAAAGAGCGTCCCAAAGAGTTCTTACTCTCTTGTCCAACCAACTGCCGGCGGGGACCGTCTCCGCGACGGTCCCTCCGAGGAACCCGCTGGCTTCAGGGCAGGCTCCGAGTTCTCGCCCCTCTCTCCCTGCAGCCCATGGCGAGGTTCCTGAGGCTCTGCACCTGGCTGCTGGCACTCAGCCCAGGCCTCCTGACGACTGTACAGGCGGAATGCAGCCAGGATTGTGCGACGTGCAGTTACCGCCTGGCACGCCCGGCCGACCTCAACCCGCTGGTGAGTGTTAGCTATATGGGTGAGCTAGTAGCGGCCACCGCGCGGTGTGTCTTCTGGTCACAATCGGTCCGCATCACCGCGGCCCAAATCTCCAGTGACTCACGTCTCCCGAATGTTCCCCTAAACGCTGACCCAGGTCCCACTTTAGCTCTTAGCTTCAGGGACTCGAGACTACCTAGGTGCCGGTAAGGGCAGTCACGTCCCCACACAAATCCAGTTTATTTGAACCTCGGGGTTACGGGAGCCCACAGTGTGATCTCTTCAGCACCTTGGAGAGCACTGGGTTGTCACCTCACCTGTCCCAAGGAAGATGCTCAGTCACCCCAACTCCTAATATCCCATGAAGGGACACAACCACACTCTCATCCTGCCCGCGGACAATGTCATTTTTTATTAGTGACATTTAGTCGCCTTTTTTCTGATTTAATTTCTCTAGCGCTTTTAACCTGGGTTCCCTCAAACCCTCACCTCACCTGAGGGAGCGAAGGGAAGAGGGAGGGAGGGACACAGGGAAAGGAAAGGGAGCGCTCAGTGGACAGGAGAGAAAGAGATCAGCAGCTGTCTCACAGACAAGTGAAGCTAGAGTTCAACTTCTGTAGTGTCTTGAGCGTGCTTTTGTAAAACCTAGTAAGACAACAGTTTGACCTACCTATGAAAAGTTCACAGGAGAGGTGGCCAGTGTCCAAAGAGGTGGCAACAGTGCACAGATAAACTGCACTGGATGGGAGGGGGCGGTGCTGAGAACAGAAGTCTTAATTCTAACCATAGTCCATGTGCTCTTGAGTGACCACTGATGCTCTGCTGGTCAAAAGTTCTGAATTTGGGGCCGGGAAGCTTCATTTTAACTAACTTCTCGATTAACTATTCTTCTCAATTTGTTGAAATTCTGTGGTGACTTCAACAGCTCCATAAAGAATAATGTATTCTTCTGAGGAGGACTTAAGCTCCTCACTGGAGCCTTTGAAGAAACTTTGTTATGTAGATGTATTAAATAGGGACAAAATTTAAGGAAAGCCATTCAGGTTAAAGGTTTGTTTGTCTGAATTCACCTGAATTCACTTGAATTGTCTGATTCACTCCATTTGATATGTACCTGTGCTAACATAGCCTTAAAGATGAAACAAATAATAGAGCTTTATATTTAAATTACAAAATATGTTGCCTCTTAGATAAAGGTAGTTGATTTGTTTTGTATAGGAGTTTACATTTTGGGTTGTTATATTCTCTGTGGCTAAAGGCTTTACTAATGACTGTGTTGTTAGAATTACAGCAGTTCTGAAATTTTAGCTTGGATGCAAAAACACATATGAGAAATGAGGTTGCCTAGCCAAAACTATGTAGTAAAATCAACATAACAAAATTTTATTGACATTCTACCATGTGAAAGACACTTGTGACTGGTTCTGTGGATGCACAGATATGTCAGCATGCTATGGCTGATGTCCAAATTGAATTTACAGTCAAGGTCTAATATGACCTTGACCATAGGACACAGAGTGTGATAAATACAACAAAAGATGCATAGACATATAAGGATTATATAAAGTCTCATCTCTTTTTTAGTATGGATGAGTTATTCTAATTATTCATCATTTTTTAAGAAACCCTAACATTAAAAAGATTTCTGGTAATAGTATGCAAAATACTCAATATTAATTTTTGGTAAAAAAATCATTTAAATTATATTTTTAAATGAAAATATAGTTGACACCTAGACATCTTAATTTTAATGACATGTTGCTTTCTTAATTAGATATAAAAAAAAACAGGATCACTTTAATTAAATCATCTTTAAGTTTTTATATATACATATATTTAATTTTCTTAGACACAAAACTTAAATAATCACTAAGAGTCAATTAAATATGTACCCTAAAGAATTTTGTTGCACTAATAAAATACTTTCTTACATTCTTAAAATATATATGTATTTTATATCAATTAATATACAAAATATTTTTAAATATCAAGAGAGAACCTGGATTTTCTCAATCAAGGGTCAGTAACCTGGCTTCTATAAGTAAACTTCAGGGCACTATAAAAAAAACCCTGAAATGCTCAGAAATGTTACATGGATTGCATGTTCAAAAATATCACATCTTCATGTAATATTAGTGCTTTTTATTATAGCCAAATGATTTGTTGAATAGAAGAGAATTTTTTTTATTTAATCTTTATTGTATTTTTTCATTACAATTTAGTCCCCTTTTGCCCCCTCCACCCAGCAATCACCACCCTGTCTATTAGAATACACAGCCTAACTCTCACAATGATTAGAATTTAATTATATAATAAAAAGGAAGGAGTTGTAAATGTATCATTTCTATTTTGTCAGTTAACATGGTTTCCATTAGAAATGATATTTTTTCTGTGTAACAGTAACTAAATGCTAAGAAAAAGTAACATGAATAATTTAAACTTTAGCATATGTATGATTTCACATTGGCCCCCATAATTACAAACATTTGGTTCAAGATGATCGAATCTGTTTTAATCAATTAAGAGGAAAGAAAAGCAAAACCTCTACTGTCATCAAATCAGTATGTCAGAATCCAAATAATTAATTTATAGGATTTAAATTGAATTTTTACAATGTCTTTTTTCAAACTTATTTTAGAATTGTTTTTCTAAAGATTGAAATGTTTGTGGGAATATTGGATACCATTACAGGTAAAATATTAACATAAGGAAGTAAACAAACCTTATATCATTAATATTGATTTTATCTGTAAGACAAGAAGATAAAAGGAATTGGGGGATAATTTCCCTAGTTGGGTAAAGAGCAGTTTCTCCCTTTTGATTGAAACACTCAAAGTGAAATCAACAGTGGAAAATTATCCAAAGAAATTAGATTGTGCAGGAAGTCAATCTGGGTTAAAACTAGTTGGAAAGAATCTTTTACAATATTGAAGTAGCATGATATATATAATCTGTTAAAATTCAAAGGAAAATTCTAATTTGTTCCAATGAATTCTCCACAATTTTTCTAAATCAAATTTTCTTTGATTTGCCTGCTCAGTATGATGAAAATTTGTAATAAGAAAATGGAGATTATTGTGTGAGAGTTTTCACATCATAGCAAGTATATTGTGATCCAAACAAATCTGTTTACTTACTAAAATCAGAGAATCCTCTTTTAATCCTTAAATCAAATTCTTGTTCCAGGCTTGCACACTGGAATGTGAAGGGAAACTGCCTTCTCTCAGAACCTGGGACACCTGCAAAGAGCTGCTGCAGCTGTCCAAGCTGGAGCTTCCTCAGGACGGCACCAGCGCCCTCAGAGAAAGCAGCAGGCAGGAGGAGGGCCATTTGCTGGCCAAGAAATATGGGGGCTTCATGAAAAGGTATGGAGGCTTCATGAAGAAAATGGATGAGCTTTATCCTCTGGAGCCAGAAGAAGAGGCAAACGAAGGTGAAATCCTTGCCAAGAGATATGGGGGCTTCATGAAGAAGGATGCAAAGGAGGACAACACCCTGAGCAATTCCTCAGATGCCCTGAAAGAGCTGCTGGGAACTGGGGACAACCGAGAGAGCAGCCACCACCAGGAGGTCAGTGAGGTCGAAGATGTGAGCAAGAGATACGGGGGCTTCATGAGAGGCTTAAAGAGAAGCCCCCAACTGGAAGACGAAGCCAAGGAGCTACAGAAGCGGTATGGGGGCTTCATGAGAAGAGTGGGTCGCCCAGAGTGGTGGATGGATTACCAGAAAAGGTATGGGGGCTTCCTGAAGCGCTTCTCAGATCCTCTGCCCTCCAACGAAGAAGGTGAAAGTTACTCAAAAGAAGTTCCTGAAATGGAGAAAAGATATGGAGGATTTATGAGGTTTTAATACCCTTCCCTGTCAGTGACCCCTGGCCCTAGCAAGCCTTTCTCTGTCCCCCAGTGAGAGACTGCCTTGCCAATCATGTTTTATTGCCATGCATAGCTTGCATTATACAGCTGACTTTGTTGTCTGAATAACTAACGATACAACCTGAAAGCTCTCATTTCAGGTTCTGTGAGCTTTTGAGAGTCTGTAAGTTCAGTACTGGTCTACTGCAGTTGTCTTGTTTTCATGCTAAAAGAGTTTTTGTCACCTTGTTCTTTATTTTTGGCATAGTACCAATAAATGCTTACTTATTTATGGATATAATAAAACCATTACCCCAACTGCATAACATTCTTACAAGTTTCTTCTTCTTCACGGCCTTCATTCACCTTTGAGTGTCTACAGTAAATCCTAAACACAGAAACAGTCAATCCATCTGCTTCCTACAGAATCATCACCAGCCTCCTTCTCCTCCGATAACTGTGGATGCAAAAACAATTTTAACTTAATTTTTTATACATAAAATCTTAGATGAGTAACCACATTAAAGCAAAATAAAATGTATTTTTACTCTCATATCTGAAAATCAAATACATGAAGAAAACTAAAAGCCTAGTAAAGAAACTAGATATTCCATCATATGTATGAAAATCTGTATTTACATCCAAATGTGCACATCTGTTTTTTCACAAAGTATTTTAGCAGTTAATAAGAAATTAAAGATAATTTAGCCCTGTTTGAATAAAGGCAAAGCCCAGAAAGGATAAGTAGTTGGCCCAAGCTTGCCCCACAGTTGAAGGATAGAAGAGAATTAAGTCCCCAAACTCCTTGCTCCCAAGCAATGTCTTTCCCACTCTGATTCTCCATTTCCCATCCACATCACTACCAAGAATTGGGAGAACATGGGACTATGTATTGTTCACTATTACACACGCCTACACCACAGCCACAGTGGGGGCTCCAATGTCTGGTGAATGAATATATGAATGAATAAAATAATGAATGAAGAGATTCAGTGACCAGGTCATTGGAAAAGGCATTATGGATGTTATATAGGGCAAATTCCCAACACACAAAGAGCTTATGACTAGTTCATATGAATTAAACCATAAAGGACAACATTCAGGTACAAAACTTGTAACATTGATTCCGTTTTTCTAATTGAAACTACCTACAGCTAAACTAACTGCTGCCTTCTATCCAGGACCCTCACCCATTGTCTCCTTTGTGTTTTTTCCCCCAAAATCTGAGTTCAGCAGCTCAAGAAAACAGAAGAAGTGTCTCTGATCTGCGCTGCAAGCCCAAGTGCTGCTTTCTGAAGAGGTGGCTCCACTGTCCCAGGCAGTCCAACACGGCCAGAGTTCTCAGGACTGTTCCTGGCCCTGCACCACCAGAAGTCCCCACTCCTCCTGATCAGTACAAGTGTCCACTGCTCACAGAACCCCACCACCACCTCACTTCCCGACCCTTAGCGAACTGACTTTTTCTTCCAGGCCAGAGCTGTCCTCCTTTTGAATGAGCAGTGCATGTAATGTAGGCGTGTGAAGGAGACCAGGAAGAAGGTGAGAAGAGCAGCTGGCCCTTGGTAATCCGCATCAGCAGCATGAGAACTGCTGGGGCTGGAACACATCGGAGAGACGAGGTCCCTTCAGCTTTAGCCAATTGTTTCCCTTGGAAATACCAGCCCCATATGGCCAGACTTTTCCAAAGAATCCTGAAACCTAGATTTTCATGATAATATCCCAAATTTTTAATCTTGCCCATTGATTCCATTGTTAAAACAGTGTTGAGAAAAAATGGCAACGTGGATTGAGAAGTACAAATTGCCATTTATAAAAACAGTTACAGGGATGGAAAGTACAGCATAGGAAACACAGTCAATGATGCTATGATAACCACATCCGGTGCCAAAGGGTACTAGACTTACTGGGGTGATCACTTCATCAGTTACATAAATGTCAAATCACCATGTTATACACCTGAAACTAATATTATATTGTATATCAACTGTGAATTTAAAATAATTTAGTAATAAATACACAAGTAAAAAGCTAAACATAAAAGATGAAACAAGCCCTGGCTGGCGTAGCTCAGTGGATTGAGCACAGGCTGCGAACCAAAGCATCACAGGTTCAATTCCCAGTCAGGGCACATACCTGGGTTGCAGGCCACGGCCCCCAGCAACAGCACATTGATGTTTCTCTCCCTCTCTCTCTCTCTCTCTCTCTCTCTCTTTCTCCCTCCCTTACCTCTCTAAAAATAAATAAATAAAATATTTTTTTAAAGTTTAAAAAATTTTTTAAAAAATGAAACAGCATGGACCAAACAAAACCCATCAGCAAGTCAGATTTGAGAGACTATGGGGCTAATCTTTTGAGAAAAACTGTCACTTAACTCTCTCCCCTAGATCAAAGGGTTCCTAAACCTTGGAAACAAGAATCCAGACTACACCTAGAGACAGTAACAGTAAAATGCCCTCCCTGATAAATTAATAAAATTATTTTATAATCATACATGTGTACATGCTTCATCTCATACAATATGTTTGAGAAAACTCAGTTTCACAATCAAATGAATTCATCATTTTTCCAGGCAAGCACAGTTCTCTGTGCAGGAGCCTTTCTTTTCTGTTTCGAGTTAGCTGTGTAGACCCGGCTGCAACACAGATGATTGTCTGTCCTTCTATTTCACCATCTGTCACCTCTGCTAAGGGCCCTGTGATGCCCAGGCGGGACAGTGTTACTCTGGCGCTTCCTCACTCCCCAAATTCCTGGTGGAGAATATAAAACCTAGAGATGCGCCACAAATGTTTAGGGAGTGAGGACGCAAAGGACGGGGGCAGGGAAATAGGAAAAGGAGGGGCACAGAGGAGCAAGGACGATCAGATAGACGAGATGGTTCCTTCTGTTTAGATGATTATGAGCTCCCTGCTCTTGCTGGAAACACCAAGTGCACCACAACCCTCAGCACCAGGCAGACCTTAGCAGACCTTGACAATAAGTATCAGCAGATGTCCACAAGATGTGGCTCTAAGCCGGCTATGTAGGTCTTCCATGTCCCCAAATATCTCCCATGTTGTCCACCCTTCACTTTGAAATTCCATCATTAGCATTTCTGCACCTTTAACTCTGAGGGCTTTGATTTCCAATAATTTCCTATTTAAATTCTGAGGGGCATTTGCCTAAGAGTCACCTAGGATGCTATTTTAAACATAGCTAACTGGTCTCTGTAATACTCAGCCTGTGCTCAGCACAGATGTTGTGAGTTCTGTAAACAGGGGAGGACTAGGGTTAGAACTAGCCTGGGACTAGGACTTAAGGTTAGATGGACTCAGTCCAAGGTAAGATTGAGTCGAAGGTGACAAGAGGGACTCCAGAAAGCTATGTATGCAAATTGGAATGCAGATCAATCTAACTGCAGGGGGAGCTGCTGCTCCATTCTGGATCTTTTTCTAGTACTTGAGCTCACTCCTCACTTCAATTCCAATCACTTTGGCCTTCCTAATTCCACCTCCAAGCTTGAGTCCTTGCCTGAGTTCCTTCTGAGAGTTAGTAACTCTGTAAACCCTGTGTGTGAACTCCATGGCCAGGCTGCCTGGGCTAAAACCCCAACTAGCTGAGTGATCTGCAGCTCTCCTTGCCACACTTCCCTCATCTGTGCCTTGGTAGGTAAGTAAATGAGTTAATGCATACAGGATGCTTAAGCCTGGACTAGCATGACAGTCGGCAGGCACGGGGTTACAGCTACAGCTATTGCTCAGCGTCCCAGTTCTTACATGCAGGCTTTCTGGACCCACCAGGTGCTATCACCCTACACCTTTAGTGGCTAAGATAATGTCTGTGAGCCTCAGTCCTGGTCAGAGCCAAGGAAGACCCAGGAAGAGGGTTTCCTCTTCTACTGATTGTGTCCCATGAGGCAGAAACTATTTGCAGTTTTCTGTTAATACTCATCTGCACTTTCTCAGTTTTCTACTACAAACATATAAAACCCATGTAATGAAAATGTTATCCAAAAGAAGCATGAAGAGGGAGGGGGTATAAGGGGACTAAATGGTAATGAGAAAAAATACAATGAAGATTAAATAAAAAAATAAATAAATAAAGGCATGAAGAGTCTGAGCTTTGAGCTACAAAGGTTTCTTCTCAGAAGATGGAAGAGGGGTGTACAACTTTGAATACTGTGAATATCTGGGAGTTTTCTTGAGATGTACATAAGCACCTCACATGAATCAGTTCATTCATTCAACAAATAATGGAGCTAGCTACATGAATATCCAGTGGAAAAGCATTGCCAACTCTGAGGGAACAATGAGTGCAGTGCCCCAAGGGGGCACATGAATGATTAGAGAAAAAGGGCTTATGACCTCATGTAGGTATGGAAAGGTGTGGAAAGGCCTTCAGGGTTTGATCTAAATGTGATAGAAAACAGTTTGTGGTTGAGAGCCAGCCAGGGTCAAGGTAGGCTGCTGTGTCGAAACCTCAGTGTCTGCCAAGTAGAACAAATTTCCTCTCCCATTCCTCCAAGAGAAGAATGTATTAAGTATGTCATTATTTTATATCCTTCAATACATCTTGGTTTACCTGGAAATAAAAAAGTCATATAAATGCTCATGTTTTATAATAAAAATGCAATAAAAATTTTTCTTTATCAATTTCTACACCAAAAAAATAGAACTTAAAATGCTCACTAATTGCTTAGCAAATGAAAAACAAACAAAAAATCATGTATTATTGACCAGCAACCTGTGTCTCTGCAGGGAAGGAAGTGCAAAAATCACCTCAGCAGAGGGAACCTGGCAGTAGCTTAAACATACCCATCCATGTCGTGTTCTTACACTTTTTCTTTTAACTTTTTTTTACCAGGTATAACATGTCTACAGAGATGCCCATAAATTGTAGGTGTGCTTCTCACTGAATTGCTATGAAGGCGAACATACCCAGGAACCATCATGCAAGTCAAGAAACAGAACATCACCAGCACCCACCTGTGCCCCCTCCAAATAACTAGTCTCCTTTCTCCCCACAGGTAACCCTTCTCTTGACTTCTATCACCATAGATTAATTTTCTGATTTTGAAATTTTCTATAAAAATAAACATACTTTTTCTAACTATGTGATTCAACATTATGTTGAGATTCGCCCACGCTGTTGCACATAGCTATGGTCTGGTATTGTTATTGCCATATGGTATTACATTGCATAACAATACTGCAAGTTCTGTTCTATTATTGCTGGAGTCTCTGGTTGTTTTCAGTTTGGGGCTATTGCAAATGCTACTGCTATAAGCATTCTTGGCCGTGTGTCTTATCACATGTAGTGTATTTCTCTTGGGTACATAACTAAGACTAGATTTTCCAGATCACAGACTATGTTCAACTCTAGTTTATAATGCCAACAGCTTCTAAAGGGTTTGTACTGATTTGGACTACTAAACACATTGTATGCCCCACCAATACTTTGGATTATCAGTCTTTCTTAATTGTAGCCATTCTGTTTTAATTTACATTTCTCCAATTACAAATGAGATCAAGCATCATTTTATATGCTTATTACCATTTGGATATCTGACACAGACACCGGCCCACAGTGTCCATGGTGTGATGGATGAGACATGAGACTGCGGAGATTCACACAGACTACCGAGTCCTGTGTGGAGGAAAAGGGATGCCCCGCTACCCTCTCAAGGGGAAGGTACCTTGGAGCAGCTTGGCCACTCTCTCAAAGGGGAGCGCCCTGATCCTTCCTTCACAGGGTTTTTATTGGCTTTTAATTTCCCCAGGAATACAGGTAAAGTTCATTAATCATTGTCAGGAAGTAAAGATCAAACAACAGATAATATACAAAGAACTCTGAGGGCCTATTCTGAGTCAGGGTCTGTTAGCTAATGGGCCACAAAACTCTGGAAAGCAAACTCATTTCTTGCCTGGCCCTTTATCATTTAATTAAGAGCATTCTTAGCAAAGCAGGTTTCACAGAAGTTTATGTATTCTTTCTCAGTCCTGATTACCCAGGGAACCTACCTTTTCAGCACAGGGCTACACCACCCTCTGTCATTGTTTCAGGATTAAGTCAGGCAAGGGAAGCAAGGCGGTTGAGAGATAGGAGACTTCTCACAGACAGAATGAGGACTCAGGCTTTGTCAAAGCCAAGGAGTGAGAGTCCATAACCCCCTTTTGCTGTAGCCCCCCCAAGTCCTTTCTTGGGGGCCTCCCACGTGATCATACCTGTCTTAGATCATTCCCCCCTTGGGGCATCTTACCCGTCATTGGTTAACTGATCAAGTATTGGTGGCCTGTTATGGAAAAAGGAGCAGGAAGATAAGCTTTGTCTCCTTAGAGGCTTCTGGTCCGAAGGTTGCTCACTCAGCCTTAGCCATGGGGGTGGTTACAAGTCGTGAAACCAGGCAGGGCGGCTCCCAACAGATATCCTTAGTTACTCTTTTGCTTTTCAAATGTATTTTTCAAGTTATAGATCTGAACTATCTTCTGCTCTGTGGTAAATGGCCTTAAATCATGAAATAAGTGCCTAAGTTTTTTAAAATTCTAAACTACCCTCAGGAGTCATGTTTTAAATCTCCCTATTAAAATCTATACAAAACTGCCAATGACCTTGCCTTTAGATTGATCTAAAAATTACATTGCTAGCCAAATACTGGGTAGGCTGTATGTTGTTCCTGCATGGCCAGGAACAGTGTTTGGTAGACCAGGCCTATGCAACTGGTGCCTTTTATTCTCCTGGGTCTTCCTGCAGGCTCCGTGGGATTAGCAGAACTGGCAGGTCCTTCCAGGACCATCCTCGGCAAGGTGAGGGGGACAGTCCATTTTTAAGGGGATTCATAAGATTTTTTATTTTATTTATCAATTACAGTTTATATTCAATATTATTTTGTATTAGTCTCAGGTATACAGCACAGTGGTCAATCATACACTCCACAAAATATTCCCTGTGATATTTAGCACCATATGTAGTTATTACAGTATTCTTGACTATATTCCCTGTGCTGTACATTACATCCCTGTGACTATTCTGTCACTACTAATTTGTAATTCTTAATCCCTATGTTTTTCACCCAGCTCCCCAAGCCCCCTCCCACCTGGCAAACCTCATTCTGTTCTCTGTGTCTATGAGTCTGTTTCAATTTTGTTTGTTCATTTTGTTGTTGTTGTTCTTTAGATCCCACATGTGTGGTAAGTGAAATCATATGGTATTGTCTTTCCCTGTTGGACTTACTGCACTTAGCTTAACACTCTTTGTGTCCATCCATGTTGTCACATATGGTAAGGTTTCATTCCTTTTTATGGCTGAGTAATATTCTATTGTACACATGTACCACGACTCTTTTAGCTACTCGTCTATTTAAGGGGAATTCATAGGTTTTGATGATCGCATCCTTTCAAGAAACTACCTGATGCAGACAGGCACCGTCTTCCCTCTACCAGTAGATACTTTCCTCTCACCTCACCCCTAGGGGAAAGAGAGCACTCATTCTTCTCTTCCCAGAAGAACCCTGCAGAACTGGAGGGCCTCTGGCATACTCTCTGCCTGCCACAAATTTGCCTGACCCATTTTAGTAGCAATCTACAAAGAAATTGAAATGGAGAGGGGAGTACAGACATGAACTGAAAGAGCCAAGCTTCCAGAATTCCTCCTTTAATTTATCAGTCGAGTACATCAGGCCCCTGATAACATTACTTTGTTCAGTGGTTCATTACAATGTTGATGAGATACTGTAGAAATTCACCTCTTGTTTATATCAATTAGCCTATGGTAACACTGGTTTATTACACATTGTTTCACTCAAAGTCACAGAACTTATCAACGACCTCAAGTGAGGACTTATAACAGAAGAAGAGATCTTTTAGGGATAGAAAAGGGCTAAGAAAGAGGATAGGTCATCAGGAAGTCATGCAGTTTGAAATCAGCATTGAGGTGATAGAAGACCAAGCTCTTGCTAAAGAATTGGCTGGTAGAGCAAACTTCGCATGAATGCGAAATGGGAAGTGGAGGACTTACCCAAAAAGACATTTATTTTTCTTTTCATTGCTTAAGTTATTTGTGGAATAAATATTTATGGAGCATACACTGTATGCCATATACTATTCTAGGCCCAGGAGCTATAGAAAATGAAATGCCCAATTCTCTGCTGTCTCAGAACTTAGATTCTAATGTGCAGAGTGAAACAATAAACAACAAACAACAAAGACAGAAGGCAATTCTGAGTAGTTCTAAGTGTTATAGCACTTGTCCTTCAGAGGCATCTGTGGCTTGCCCAGCTAATCACCCAGATGAGGTTAGAAGGGATTATAAGGATGCTGCTGGAGAACACAGCAATTAACACTTAATATATAGTTCTTATTATATATTTATATATATTTATTCTCAACTATATATATTTTGAGAATAAAATTATCTCATTCTCTCCTCATCTATCATCCTCCTCCAAACACACATATAAAAAAAAGAAACAAACAAATGCAGAACTATATGGTGTTAAAAGTGAAATTCCTCTTTCATCTTCAATATTTTCCACAGAAGTAACCACTATTAAAAGTTTGGTGTTTACCCCAAGAATTTATGTGTCATTAGTGAATATACACACATGCATGCATGGACACACACAGTTTGATTTTTGTTAACATAAATAAATAATGTTACACATACTATTCTGCTACCTTTTTTTTCACTTAATATTTCTGGGCACTATTTCAGCATCAACACAAAAATCTGCCTGTTGTTCTTTAACTACTGCATGGTATTGTTTAACATGTATACATTGCTTCTTTTAAAACAACCCCACTAGCTACTAATTTTTTACACTATAAATGACACTGCATTCTTTTTAATAAGTGTATTTGCACTCTATACCCTATAATATATAAAAAGTGTGTGTGTGTAGTTATTGTCAAGCAGAGTACCACAAAATTCAAGGGGAGGACTCTAATCCAAATGGTTTTTAATTTTTTTCATCTCATGGCACACATAAACTAATTACTAAAATTCTACAGCACACCCAAAAATATATTTTTTGCCAATATGACACTGGATGACTGTTTCACTTTTTTATCTGACAATCTAAGGGAAAAAAGGCCAGTTTACCTGACTAAATAGTCAAGTGTTACATTTTTTAAAAATTTTTGCACCACACCTGTTGCAAGTCACCTCTCTAAACACTTCTGCCCATTGCACCAGTATCAGAGTCACCAATGAAAACACAATGCAGTCAATCACTGCATGGAAGGAAAATGGTCTATTTACAAATAGAAGGAACAGGGCCCAATCAGCTTCAATAGCAGGCACCAGCCCATGAACAGCAGGTCTCGCCCATTGGTGTGCTTGCCTTGGCCAGCACAAGGCAATTCACCTACCTTTACCCCTTTAGTGTGGCAATAGAAAGAACTCTGTCCTCTCCCCTCAGAGGATAGATTTAGCAGTAGGGTTGGCCAGGTGTCATATTACACACACCACACTTTAAGCAGAGACAAAAGAACACTCATTAGACATAAAACAAGGAGAGCTTTTCCCACACAAGGTGATGCACCCAGCACAGGCCTGTTGGCTCTTCATCACTTGGTAAGGAATCCAAGCTCACGGCCCATTCTTATGCAGCTGAGTGGGAAGGGGGTCCAAAGACCCCTCCTGAGACTGCATTTCCTAACAGTAGCGTATATAGCAACTATTCCATCAGATCAACTCCTGAAAGTGGAATTGTTGGGTCAAAGGATATGCATATTTAATATTCTATGGTTATTGCCATATAGCTTTCAAAAATATCATACCAGTTTATTCCCATCTACAACATATATGAAATCTGTTTGATTATTTGTATTTCTTATTGATTCATGGGTAACCTTTTAACATATTATACTAAATAATTCTTTTTTCTGTATATATTGAACTATGTAATTTAAAAGTTGAAGTTTTTCATTATTGTATATCTTAAGCTATAAATGTAATGCCTCAAATTATAAGTCTCTGGAAAAAAGTTCTGAAATTAAATTTTTCTTAAAACTCTAGGAACCATATAATTGCATTTTATGTGGGAAGTTACTCCAAGTAGAAAACAAGTCTAAATGTCTTCTGGTGATAGGCTTAATGTTAAATCATCCTTGGTATGATAAATCACAAAAAATGTTGAATCTTTTGAAAGTTGGAATACATCACGTGGACATTATTTGTACACAAATAATCTCGTAAAACAAGCTGTCAACCACTACTTCATGCATTCAAGTTTTGACCCAAACAGCTTTCCAGAACTGTACATGGTCTAGTAGCAGCTGCCATAACGAATAGACAGCACAAAGCCTTTGAACAGAAAGATACTGAGCCCTGAAAAGAGAGCCAAGAGAGACTGTTGGATGTGATCTAGAATCTCTGAATTGGACCCTGTAATCTTCCCAGAAGCAGCACAGGAAGATTTGTCCAGTTGAAAGTCTTCTATACCTGAAAGTCTCCAAATGAAAAAAAAAAAAACTAACTAAATTTTATATGATTTAACTTCTTGCTCTACAGGGTCTTAGAAGATAGTCTAACAAATTCAAAGCCTCTATGGAATTTTATCAGGGTTTAAACAACCCTAAAACAAAACACTTCACTTCAGGTCAATCGAGCATTATAAGTCAATTGCACTAGAAAGCTAGTTGCTGGTTTATCCTACTATGATGACTCCCAAGTGTCTACTGGAAGACCCCTCCCTGCTTATATTTCTCCTTACTTAGACTCTCCAGATTTATCAGGTTCTTTTATTATAGCTCTCATAGAACACTCTTTTTTGTCTCATTGTTTGGGCTTTTTTCCCCTTCATAGCCCTTGTTTCCTTTTGTAACTATTTTGTTGAGTTGTGTGATTGATTTCTGTCTCAATAAGTAGGAAGTAGAAGCTGTCTCTGGTTTGCCTGCCATAGGCATTCAAAAATATTTTCATTACAAGTCCATGCTCCCACCTAAAATCATAGCAAAGATATGTAGATTTTTAATTTATAGGATACAATTATGCCCAAGAAAAGATGAACCTATGTGCAGCCTAGAATTAGAATAGAAACACAACTGCACTTAGCAGGAGCTGAAATGGTGGGCTCTTCGGCTCTGAGTCTCGAGTCTGGTAAAGGCAACCTCTTACTTCACTCCTTCATGGTAACTGGGACAAAGTGGCAAGGTACAAGAGCCAGGTACATTATCTTACCTATCTAATTAAAAACACGGCAAAAAAGTCAAGAATGCTGACCAGGACTACTGTTTTCTTGAGATAGTAGGAGTTAGTAGAAACAGTTGAAGAACCAGGATCTAGCAAAAGCCACATACCAGCTTAACCACTAGATTTGCAATATGATCAACTTCATTATGGGGAAGTGGCCCCAACTCTCCAATGCCAATTCTATTTCTGAACCAAAGCTGCTAACAAGTAAGAATGAGGAGAGAAAGAGAGAAATATATTTGATATGAGTAGCAGTATAAAATTTGAAAATATGTAAGGAAGATAACTTTAAGAAAGTCAACAAATGCAACAATAATTATTCAACTCATGATGAAATGCAAATATTAAGATCAGCTAAGAAGAAAGTTTAAGACAATATTTCAAGGTTTTCAAAGAGATAAAGGCAAGAAGGCTATCCATTTAAAAATGGAGCAGGAAATTATGAAATTAAAATGTGTTAGCAATAAATGAGAAAAATAAACAGCATAAATTCTAGAGCTCAAAATTGCATTAGCTAAGAGAGTGTTAATAATGAGGAATTCATCCACATTAAAAGAAAAAATATTTTAAAAAAATATTTTGGGAAAAACTGATAAGAATAGATTGAATAGCTTCAACAATTATCTTTTAGAAGTTCCAAAAGGTGAGAAGTTCCAAAAGGTATTTGTAAGTATTACAAACAATGAAAGGAAAAAAAATCGCACCCACCAGAATGCCTATAATGAAAATGATGGCAATAACAAGTATTCTCAAGGACATGGGAAAGTTGGAACCCTCATATTTTCTGGAAAACAGTTTGACAATTCCTCACAATGTTAAATGTATGATGACCATATGACTCAGCATTTCTACTCCAAAAAGTGGAAACAACCCAAATATCCACCAGTTGATGAACAGATAAATTAGATGTGTTATATCTACACAATGGAATATTATTCAACCATAAAAAGGAATGAATCAGAGATACATATTGCAATGTGGAAAAACCTTGAAAACATTAAGCAAAGTGAAAGAAATAAAATGTAAACTGTCACATATTGTATAATTACATTCATATTAAATATGCAGAATAGATAAATCCATAGCATCACAAAGCAGATTAGTTTTTGCCAGGGACCAGGCAAGATGGAAGACAAGGAAGGACTGCGGATGGTTCTGAGGTTTCTTTCAAGGGTGATACAAGTGTTCTGCTATTGGATAGTGGTGATGGATACACAACTTGGCAATGCACTGAAAGCAACCAAGGTGTATACTTTTTAAAAGTAAATTTTATGGCATGTCAATTATGTCTCAAAAAAGCTGTTATTTTAAAAAATTCAATAGCCGAAATTTAATGGCATTGAAGAAAGACTTCAATCCAAAGATAGAAATCATGAAGAGGATACCAAGCAGGTTACATAAAAGTAAATCTATATCTAACTACACATTAGGGAAATGTAAAACATCATTAGTAAAGAGAACTCTAAAAAGGTCTACAGGAGATAAAAGACAAACTACCTACAAAGAAAGAGCAGACAGGCTGAAAATGTTGTATCAGCATTATATATGCTAAAAGACATTGGAAAATATCTTTTAGAAACAAAGGACAGTTGGGAAGGGTTGGAGAAGTTCAAGCCAAAATCTTATATTTAGTTAAATTAGTATTTAAGACTAAAATTGAGACATTTTGAATGGTACAAATATTAGGAATATTTATAACTCTGTGGAAGATATACTAAAGGATATCCTTCAGCAAGTATAGAAATGGGTAAGGAAAAGATAAAAGGAAAGAAATAAGACAAATCCAGAAACAAGTAAACAAAAAAGTTGTTAAGTATAATTAACATTGTGATTCTTTTAGAACTTATCTCTTCTTTGCTCCTAAAATGTTAATATTAATTAGCATGGACTATTTGAAAAAGTAAGTAATATATTTTTTAAAGTGAAATAAAAATTCCAGATAAAAGTGACTAGAAAAAAAAGAGGCAGAAAATTCAATGAGTGAATAGTGTTGTGTTTCTAACAGTTTTCAAAAATAGCAAGAGGAAAACAAGCTATTCAACTCTTTTTATAGGTCTAGTAAATCTGTATCAACTTTCTTACTGTATAATTAATATACAATGAGCTATACATATGAAAGGTAGAAATTTTGATAAGTTTTTATATATATATACAACTGTGAAACAATTACCATAATCAAAACAATAAAGCTTATCATCCTCTAAAAAATTTTCTAGTGCCACTGTGTGATATTTTTTCCTTTATAACCCTGCCTATCCCATCCACCATGTTTCTTTTAGTAGGCATTAGTTTGAATTTTCTAGAATTTTATGCGAATGGAATTATACAGAATAGTCTTAATATATTCTTTTTGTCTAGTTCCTTTCACTAAGCATAGCTTTTTAATTTTCATGCTCTGAAATGATTGCAAATAAAGCTATCAGGGACATTCATATACAAGTCTCTGTATGGACATTGATTTTATTTCTCTTGTAGGATAAATTCCTACAAGAAAAATGACTGGGTAGTATCAGTAATGTATATTTAAGTAAACTCTTAAAACATTTTCATAAACTCTTTTCCAAAGTGATTGTATTATTTTACATCTTTCAGATCTAGTAAATGTAGATTTCTTTGGATTATTTCACATGGACAGTGATGTTATCTGTAAATAAAGATATTTTGGGCTCTTACCTTCAAATCTTTATGCATGTTATTTCATTTTCTTGCTTCATTATACTGGCTACAATCTCCAAGGATTGGTAATAAACATACTTACCTTGATCCATATCTTAGAGGGAAAATATTGATATTTAGTCTTTCGGCATTAAGTATGATGTTAGCAATAGATTTTACATAATTATACTTTATCATATTGAAAAGGGTTTCCTTATTGTCCTAATTTGCTGAAAGTTTTTAGTGGGAAGGATGTTTTATTTTGCCAAAATCATTTATATTCCCTTCTAAGAACTGTTTTATCTGCATCTCAAATTTTGATGTCATGTTGTCATTTTTATTCAGTTCAAATTTTCTTTGAATTTCCCTTCTGGTTTGTTTTTGCTTCTACTTTTGTTTAATAGGTATGTTATTTAAAACCTGAGGATCTTCAAGATATCTTTTTGTTACTGACCACTAAGTTAATTCTATTGCGATCAAAGAACATATTTTATATGACTTGAAAATTTTATATTACTCAAGACTTATTTTATTACCCAATATAATGGTAAATGGTATAATGGTAAGTATGGTGTATGTTGTACACTTGATGAATAAAGCATCTCTAAGTGTCATTTACATCATGTCTGTTGATAGTGTTGTTAAGTTAGTATATCCATACTTATTTTCTCTTTCTTTGTTCTATCAGTTAGTGAGTGGGGTATTGAATTTCTGATATAATTTGGCTTTGTCTATTCCTCCTTGCAGTTCTGTTGGGTTTCACATCATTTATTTTTGAAGAGCTGTTAATTAGGTATATAGCATTTAGTGTTATTATACCCTCTTAGTTAACTGGTTTCTTTTTTTACTATGAAATAAACCTCTTCAGTCCTTGTTCTAACATCCGTTCTATATTATTATTATAGCCATACTTGCTTTTAAAAACTAGTATCAGAATAGTATATATTTCCCCTTATCACTACTACCCAATAGTAAATAGTAGAACTTTTACTTGCAATCTATTTGTATCTTTATATTTAAAGTATTTATCTTATAGACCAAACAGATACTTGGACACTATTTTTCTTTCTTTCTATATTTTATTGATTATTCTATTACAGTTGTACCAGTATTGCCCTCTTTGCCCCCCTCTACCCAGTATCCTCACTTCCTCAGGCAATCCCCACACCATTTTATATATCCATGGGTCATGCATATAGGTTCTTCCACCACTCATTTCCCATACTGTACTTTATATCCCCATGGCTATTCCATAACTACCTATTTGTACTTCTTAATCACCTCACCTCTTCACCCATTGCTCCACAAACCACCTCCCATCTGGCAACCTTCAAAATGTTCTCTTCAGTCCATTATTCTGTCTGTTCTTTTTGTTTGTTTGGCTTGTTTTTTAGTTTCAGTTGTTGATAGGTATATATTTATTGCTATTTTATTGTTCATAGTTATGATCCTCTTCTTTTTCTAAAATAAGTCTCTAACATTTCATAGAATAATGGTTTGGTGATGATGAACTCCTTTGGTTTTTTTCTTGTCTAGGAAGCTTTTTATCTGCCCCTCAATTCTATATGATAGCTTTGCTGGGTAGGACAAACTTGGCTGCAAGTCCCCACTTTTCATGACTTTGAATATTTCATGCCAATACCTTCTAGCCTGCAAAGTTTCTTTTGAGAAATCAGCTGACAGCCTTATGGGAACACTCTTACAGGTAACTAATTGGGGGGATTATTTTTTTCTTGTTGTTCTAATTGGTTGTTTTTCTGCTTCTTCATGTTTCAAATCATTGATTTGATCCTCAGTTTCATCCACTCTACTCTTGATTCCCTATAAATTGTTCTTTGTTTTGACTAGTGAACCCTTTGTTTCTGACTGGATCCTTTTTATGCTGCTAAATTCCTCACTAAGTTCCTTGAGCACCCTTATAACAAGTGTTTTGAACACTGCATCTGATATATTGCTTATTTCCATTTTGTTTAGTTCTTTTTCTGTAGTTTTTGTCTGTACTTTCATTTGAGCCATGTTTCTTTGTCTCCTTATCTTGGCAGCCTCCCTGTGTTTGTTTCTATGTGTTAGATAGAGCTATTATGAGTTACTGTCTTGATAGCATGGCATATTGTAGTAGGTATCTGGTAGGGTTCAGTGGCACAGCCTCTCCTATTACCCAATCTGGGTATCAAGGTGTACCCTTCCTGTGGGCTGAGTACACCCTCCTCTTGTAGTTGAGCCCTGATTGCTATGTGCCAGTCAATTGGAGGGATTTTCCCAGGCCAGTCAGATGCAAGGACTGGCTGTGATGGCTGACCACCAAACTCTGCCCTCCATGGAGGATCAGCAGTGCAGGGGCAGAGCGATGGTGCTCTGACATAGTCTGTAGCTGTCCACTGGGTAAGCAAGTTCTGGTGTTTCCCAGGTGGTACAGGCCAAGGCCAGCCCCCACCAGTGTTTTTCCCAGGGCCACCCACCTGAGCTATTAAGCAATCTGAGATGGCTGCTGCTTGTGCTGGGCTTGGAGATTCCCAGGTGAAGCCAGGCTATGAATCTAGTCTGGCTGCTGCTAGTGCCAGGCCTGGGATCACTTAGCAAGAGATATAGGGGCTGGGATCACTGAGGCTGGCTGTTGCTTGTTTGAAAGGATTTAGGAAGTTGTGAAGCATTAGCCAAGACAAGCCATTCATATGGAAAAGTTACTGTTAACAGCTTGGGTGAGCCCAGATGTTGGGTGGGATGGAGCCTTGGGAATCTCCAGGGCAGGGTGAACAGTGTTAGCCAGGTTGATGGAGTTTCAGATATGGCACCTGCCTGCTGGCTCTATGGCTCTGTGTGTGGTCGGGGGGGAGGGGTTGGTTTAGAAAAGGGACAATGGCCTCTGCCCGCCTTTCTGTCTGGAAGAAAGATGCGTGCCCAGCTCTTGCATTAATGCCAGATACTTCACTTCCTCCCTCTCTGCCACTGGTGCCTTTCAAGCTGCTGGCCCAGTGCTGGAGCTGAGGAGTGAGTCTGAGTAAGTCCATGTGTGGGTTCTTTAAGAGGAATTGCACAGGACTCCAGAAGTTTCTTCCAGCAACTCCATCCCCACTGGTTTTGCAGTCAGAAGTTATGATGACTTATCTTCCTAGTACTGGAACCCTGGGCTGAAGGGCCTGGTGTGGGGCTCAGACTCTTCACCCCTGAGGTAACCCTCCCAATTTTTATCTGCAACATGTGAATGTGGGCCAATTCATTCCACATCTGCGTCCTTCCTACCAGTCTGGATGGGTGTGGTTTCTTTAATTCCGTAGTTGTCAGACTTCCATTCACCTTGATTTCTGACAGTTCTACATGATGATTGTTCTATAGTTTTGCTGTAATTCTGATGTGGTTGTGCTACCAGGCAAGCCACGTTTACTTATGTTGCTATCATGACCAGAGGTCTGTGTTTCTTTTCATTTGGGATGTTTAGATTATTTATATAAATGAGTTTATATTTGCCATATTGCTAGTTGTTGTATAGTCGTCTCATTTGTTCTTCATTCTTTTTCTTTCACTATCTACTTTTGGGTTAACTGAGAATCTTTAATTATTTTATTGCTTTTTTGGCTTATTAGCTAATCTTTGTTTTATTTTATCTTTAATAAAACATCCTTTTTTCATTGCTTTAGGGTTTATAGATGTTTCTTTAACTTGTCACAGTCTACTTTCAAGTAATATTATATCACTTCACATATGGAATACATGTCTTCCATACCTGTGCTTTGATTGCCCTCCTCCTAACCTTTAATGTTATTGTTGTCATACATTTTATTTCTACTTATAAACCCCACAACATACAGTTATTTTTTGTTTTACATGATATTATCTTTTTGAAGATGGTTAAATATAAGAAAGAAAAGTATTTATTTCCCTAGAATTCATTCTTTTGTGTAGAGTTATATTTTTACTTGGTATCATTTTCTTCTCATATGCTAGACTTCCCTTAGAATTCACATTTCTTATTGTGCAGGTTCAGTGGTGATGAATTCTTTCACCTTTGGTATTTCTGGAAAAGTATTTTACCTTCGTTTCTAAAAGATATTTTAACTTGGTTTAGATTCTAGTTTGATGGGGTTTTTTGCTTTCTGTGTTTTATAGATATTGCTTCACTGCTAAACTGCATGCTTCTTTCAATAAGTATGCTGTCATCCTTACTTTTGTTTTTCTTTTATATAAGATTTCTTTTTTCCTCTAGCTATTTTTAAGACTATCTCTTTATTAATTGTTTTTAGCAATTTGATTGTTACATGTCTTGGTGCATCTTTCTTCATTTTTCTTGTGTTTGTGGATTGTTGCATTCATTGACACTATGGGTTTATATTTTTCACCAGGTTTGGACAATTTTTGGTCAATGTATATTCAAATAATATGTTTTGTTCCTTCCCTCTTCCTTTCAAGACTCCAAATATACATACGAAGTCTGTGCAGAAGATACCAAGCCATGTAATATGAAATATAGAGATATTTATTGAAGAAGATACAAGAAACATTGTACATAGGACAATGATGACTCAGTCCCCTTCAAAGTTGGTGCCCTGGGACCTCACACAGTTCTCCTGATCATCATCAGATGCCCCATTGTATTTTGCTGAATCTCATCAATGGTCTGAAATCTCTTCCCTTTCAAGGGTGATTTTAGTTTTGGGAAAAGCCATAAATTGCAGGGTGCCAAATCTGGGCTGCAGGGGGGCTGAGTCACCTGGACGATTTGACATTTTGCCAAAAAGCCTGCATAAGATGTGATGCATGAGTGGGTGCGTTGTGATGATGAAGCTGCCAATCACAGACTGCCCATAGCTGTGGCCTTCTGAATCATGTGAATAGTTTCTGTGGAGGAGTGTTCAAGCTTAACACAAAATGTGATGCAGATTCATTGTTTGCCTCACTCATTCATTGTTTGTCATTCTGAATGCAATGGCCACATAGTGTACATGGTCACTCAGCGGCTTCTATTATCCCCACTAACTAATACAGTGAAGTTGTCATTATTCATGCATGTGCATTCCAGTCCACTCTCCTTGACTGCCATGGGTGTTGCACAAACCATTCTCAGTATGGTAACAATGGCTGGACTATTTCCAGACAGACCTTGTATGCACTCCTATGTTCATTGCTGCATTATTAACAATCACCAAGATTTGTAAAAAGCCCAAGTACCTATTAATAGGTGAGTGGATAAAACAGCTGTGGTACATTTTCACAATGGAATACTACTCAGCCATAAAAGGAAGAAAATCTTTTTGCAACAACATGGATGGACCTGGAGAGCATTATGCTAAGTGAAATAAGCCAGTCAGAGAAAAACAAGTACCATACGATTTCACTTATGTATAGAATCTAATGAACAAAATAAACTAACAAGCAAAATAGAAACAGACTCATAGAGATGGTCAGAGTGAAGGAGGATTGGGGTCTGAATGAAGAAAGGGAAAGGATTAATCAAAGGGGAAAAAAAACCCTCCTAGATACAGACAATAGTATATGGTACTTACCAAAAGGAAGGGGAGTTAGGGGGAGGTAGCAAAGGATAAAGGGTGATTGAAGAAGACTTGACTTTGAGTGATGACCACAGAACACAATATACAGATGATGTAATATAGAATTGTACACCTGAAAACTATAATTTTATCAACCAATCATCACAATAATTTCAATTAAAAAATTTTTAGATTTCATTTTTTAACACACTGAGTTGAAATTAGGTTTATAAATTCTCATGTATATTTGTATCTGTTTCTAGGTTTTTATTATGTTTCTTGGTTCTTCCATACTGTTTTGGATATTAAGACTTTGTATTTTAGTTTGTTGTCTTGCAGGCTCACTCTTTAATATTTGCCCTTCTTTTCCACTATTTTGTCATTGATTTTTTTTCTTAACTTTAGAATCAGCTTGTTTAGCTGCAAAAAGGTAACTGGTTGCTGTTTTTACTGGGATCAAGTGAATACCTTAACATAGGAAGGACTGACGTTCTTATGTTAGATCTTCTTATGTAGAAACCTGGTATTTCTTTCTTGATGTTCAGGTCTAATTTTGCATCCCTCAGCAATATTCGTAAGTTTCCTAATACAGATTCCTCACATTTTAATCCTTTTTTAAACCTCTGCAAGTTTGTCTGTGCTATTAAAAATTAGGGCCAAAGTGGTCTCTCACTCATGTAAAAACCAGTGCAGGGAAGGTGGCTCTGAGACTTGACTCGGGAGTCCAGATCCCTTCTGTGTTTTTGTGTCACCCTCCGTGAGGTGACCTCACAGTTGACCTCTCACTAGAATCATTCACATGGACTTCCTAGCCTGTCAGTGTTCCTGTGTGCCACACAAGGGAGGTAAGCAACAGAAATAGATGAGTATTATATTCTCTTCTAACTAGTTGTTTATATGTATATTAGGGTATTAATTTATCTGTTAATTTTATATCTTATCGTAATTTTTTTACTGTAGCGTTTTAGTTGACAACATATATATTACCTGTAAATAGGCATAGTTTTATCTCCTCCTTTTCAATTCTCACACTTGTGATTTCTCTTGTCAAATGCATTGACTGATGCCTCCAGGGCAGTGCTAAATAGCAGTGGTAATAGTGAGCATTCCTGCCTTGTGCTTTTCCGTTAGATTTTATGACTTACCAAGAGTCCTTACCTGTGAAGGCATGCCTTTTGTCTAAATCAGAGATCACCTGCAGTCATTCTCCATCCCACACCATGACAAATATTGTTATCTGGTGTCTAGTGAACCCTGACATGTTCTGTCAACATGTACTAGAGACTAATCACTTCCAACAACTGTTGGAAGTAAACTCTTTGTGCTATCCCATACCTGAACCAAAATGTAGCTTTAAAAATTATTAGTGAGTCATATCTTTAACCCAGAAGACATACTGAAGTATAATTTTGA
Organism: Phyllostomus hastatus; assembly: GCF_019186645.2. NCBI lineage: Eukaryota > Metazoa > Chordata > Mammalia > Chiroptera > Phyllostomidae > Phyllostomus > Phyllostomus hastatus. The sequence continues at coordinate 3,092,022 of NW_025334017.1, read as the reverse complement.
GTATGATACACCTTCTAGATTTATTTAAAGCATATTAACTCATGGTGTTGTTCGGGTGTTCTGTAATAAACATGATATTCTTGTGGATTTCTATGACTGAATATATATAAGACTCAGTTATACCCTTGAAGGAAGATTCTCTCATTAGTATCCCCTTCCACCATGCCTCTACACCACATCCTGTGTCCTCTGTTCAGTCACAGCTCAGATTCCATCTCTTTCGTACAGCATGCATGACACCACTTACTCTAAATAATGTGCATTGTCCTCCCAACTAATTTGTAAGCTATTCATGTATTCAACACATATTTTTCAGATACCTACTTTGTTGAGACCTATGTGATAGGCTCTAGGATATAGCTATGACAAAGCACAAAGGATTCTTTTTTCTTACAAGTCTAGTGGAGACAAATAGAAGACAACTAATTGAGCAAAAATATTTAATTTAAATTATCTATGATGGAGAAAAAATGCAGTGTAATTGGAGAATCCAGATGTTATGTAGTGAGATGCATATACTTTGTTACCCTGTAGCATTTCTCACACAATAATGTAATAGGTATTTATTAAGTGATTAATCAGCACATCAGGATTTATGTCATCCATAAAGCATATAAAACCAAATTCTTGTTTTTAAATGAAGGGGAAAAATTATCACAGATTTAAAAACAAATACTAGGGGAGTTTCTTATACTTAAAGAAAATTTTAGCATATGTAGCTATGTGGCTTCCTTTTAACCTCTGAAATATACTAAAATATGCCCCATGATTCTGAAATGGAATCATAAGACAGTGGTGGAATTTTGAAGTTATTTAGTCTTTTGCTGTAAGTGTGACAATTAGATTAAAGTTCAGTAGTCAGATAAAGCCACACATGAAGAAAGAACATTCACTGTTATGTTGTGTCCTAGAAAACTTGATAAAATGATTCATGTTCTGAGATGTTCTGAAACATTGTTAATTGCACAAGTCACTTTTGAAAAATCTTACAACACAATAGGTACAAAGTTGATTATAACAAATGTATTTTGCTTGAACTGGTTAGACTAAACTACTAATTGTAGCAGAGAATTGAATAAAATTCATCTTCAAGAAATATTTTTAGTTCAGAGTAGAAATGTATATCTGATCCACTTTAATAAAATTTATAAAGGAGCTTGTCAGAACACCAGGCTTTGTATTTACATAGTATTCTATTTTATGCAGAGCACAAAGAACTGATAAAACTAAAATAAAGTCATTGATTGTAAGAATCCACAAAGTGAAGCCCTGGCTGGCGTAGCTCAGTGGATTGAGTGCGGGCTGCGAACCAAAGTGTCACAGGTTCGATTCCCAGTCAGGGTACATGCCTGGGTTGCAGGCCATGACCCCCAGCAACCTCACATTGATGTTTCTCTCTCTCTCTCTCTCTTTCTCCCTCCCTTCCCTCTCTAAAAATAAATAAATAAAATCTTAAAAAGAATCCTCAAAATGACCATGATTGCTACCAGCCCTCCCTAAATGACCGATCAATAATCCTGAGCGTGGGGACATCTTTCATGGCGACACTGGTGGCCCAAAGATGGAGCCAGTCCCCTCACGCAGAGCCTGGCACTCTTTCCACCACAATGCATCTGAAGAATTAACTTAACAGTTAAGTACCTATAAAATTTAAAGCATACCTGTAGGTAAAAACAACTCTAACAAAACAATACCCTTTTAAGAGAAACAGGGGTTGTGGAATGTAACATTCTACAGCAATTGAGATCTGATAAATTCCAAAGGCTTAAGGGCACTGGAGAGTTATGTTTCATCAAAATAATCCACTAAAGTCTCAGCATGTGTGTTTTTATTTAAAAATGTGACCTTTTTTCCTAGTGAAGTATTCCTCCCATTGGCCAGATTCAAATGTTGGTATAGTGCATTTTGATGCCCTCTAAGAACTAAAGGGTTGACCCAGCATGGATGTCTAATGAGGGGCCTTGTTCATTATAATGACAATGTATTTTGAAATGGTCACGATTCTGGGTGTATCAGGGAATTCAAGTCCAGTCTGGCCCCACAGTGGTCTCACAAGTCATATTTTTCTAGGCTCCTAACAATCATGATGATGCAAATGGCTAGCCATCCACAACAATCTGGTGTCAGCATAGCTGCCAGCCCCACATGGGAGCTGCTTCTCTGCTGTCCTTTCTTCTCCTCCAGTCTTGAAGGGTTTTCTTTCTTTGTTTCTTTCCCCAATACATCACTTTTATTTTTATATTTTTGTGTATTAGGGATTTCTAATTTTCTCATCATTGCATGCTAGATACCAGCAACTATGGCTAGGACCCCAGCTAGGAAACACTCGGATTAAGATCATTCAAGTGGAGCTGAATAAAGAGACCATATACAGAGGCACAGCCAGGGTTTGAGAAAACCACGTAGGAAAGTGCAGAATCCAGTGGCTGGAAACAGCAGGCAGGTTTGCCCCAGGTCTAAGAGAGTAAAGGAGGGAGAATTACCAGAACAGAAGGCATAGAGCAACATGCGGAGGACTGCCTTCTGGAATCTGAGATCTTTGTCTAGGGGTCCAGTTAGCCTGTAGAACACTGGAGGGAGGAAGCCTTTGGTGCTTCTGCTCAGTGAAACCCAACAGGAAGCTGGGAGCAATGCATCCCATTGATGTAATCCTTTTAGGTAGCCTCCTGCAGCACAGAGCAAAGTGGAGAAGATGGAAGGGAAGATAGGAAATATTCAACGCAGAGGCTATTTCTCAGAAGTCACTCACAAGCCTGTACAAAACCTGGTCACTTAAGAGGCAAGTTGTGGTCACCTGGTTGAGCAAAGCTTGACTCTTTTCTGAAAATGGCTTCCGAATTCTGGTACACTTTGCTTTGCCTCAATTCCCAACTTTTCTGGTCCTCCTTTGCCCTCCTCTCCCAATATTTGCTAAGCAAGCTTGATTTTGGTATTGTGACCTGGTATTACCACTTTGAATACTTTCTCCAGTAGGAGTGACTTAGAAGAATGGCCAATAAATGCTCTTTGTTAAAGAAACAGGTGGGTGTAATTAGTTTGGGCCTGTTTTAAATAATCTGTTCAACCTGTCACTCTGGTTTGGTCAGCACTCCTGCTACCATAACCCAGGTTCGTCATTGGCTGAGGGCTCTCACTGCTTTTCTTGGATTATATGTTTCATTCTGACCTTATCCTAACTGGGTGAGACACACCCTAGAAGACCAAAGTACTACAAACATTAACCTTTCTACCTTTTCTTTTTTTCTATTCTTTTAAGAATTTTTACCTCCTCCCCCAGATTCCCAATTTTGGAAGCATATTTTCAGTGAAGCAATTACATTAATGAGTCTTTATATGGCAGATGGTGTGGCTCATATTTAACCCTTTTCTACACATTTTGGAACCATCTTAGTACTTAATTCTTTCTCTTGCCAGGAAATCCTTTCTGAACTTTCAAAGTTCACAAATGTCAAAGCGTCTCTTAAGAGGTGAAAGACTGGGACATAGACTGTAATATACAAGCCTCACATCTTTTCATACTGAATTTCTCGTTTTAATGAACTAGGTGAAAGTTCTAGGGTAAACATGGTGGATTGGTTCATGGACTAAGCTAAGCTCCAGTTGTTCTTTCAGCAATTCCTAGACCCTGTAGATGTGTATCACGGAAGGTTTAGAGTTCATGGTTGATGCCATTCAACATTAGATACCTTGACTGTTGTTTTAGGAAGAGCAGTACAAGGACTTAGAGAGTATGCTTGTGAATTAAGGTCACCTATCATTTTTGAGATATGTTGAGATATCCCTGACTGAAGCCAGAGAAGGAGAGGTGTACTGGTCTCCATAGGTATCTCTAGATGCTGTCTGTGTTCTTTTTTTTTCGCTATGGATAAGAGTCCTGGAAGTAGACTACCTAGGTTAGAAAGCTGGCATTCAAATTATTAATTACATAATCCATAATATAGGCAAATTGTTTAATTAACCATGTTTGGAACAGAGGTAAAATAATAAAAAAAAAATTAACAAACCATCAGTGAGCTGGAGAACAACTTCCAGGAGACAAATATCCAAGGCATGTCCAGCAAAAGTCCAGCCATTGTTAATATAATGAGAATGGTTTATGTGACATCAATGTAACCTGGCAGCTAAGGAGAGTAGGCTGGCATGTACATGTGTGAACAATGATAACTTCACTGTAGTAGTCAGTGGGGATGGCAGACACCATTGAGTGAGCACGTGTACTATGTGGTCATCACATTCAAAATGACTGAGCAAATAGAGTAACAAATCTGCATCCAATTTTGCGTTAAGCTTGAACATTCCACCACAGAAGCTATTCACATGATTCAGAAGGCCTCAGCTTTGGACACTGGGGATTGGCAGCTTCAGCACAACAATGGGCCTGCTTATGCACCACATCTTGTGCAAAGCTTTTTGACAAAACATCAAGTCACCCAGGTGATTCAGGCCCACTACAGCCCAGATTTGGCACCCTGTGACTTCTGGCTTTTCCCAAAACTAAAATCACCCTTGAAAGGGAAGAGATTTCAGACCATTGATGAGATTCAGCAAAATACAATGCGGCATCTGATGATGATCAGGAGAACTGTGTGAGGTCCCAGGGCACCAACTTTGAAGGGGACTGAGTCATCATTGTCCTATGTACAATGTTTCTTGTATCTTCTTCAATAAATGTCTCTATATTTCATATTACATGGCTGGATGCCTTCTGGATAGACCTCATATATTATTTTCACTTAATGTTTTGGGCTTCCTTGTATATATTCCCAGAAGTGGAATTGCTGGGTCATAAGGCAGTTCCATTTTTAACTTTTTCAGGTAACTCCATAATGCCTTCACAGTGGCTGCACCAATTTATATTTCCACCAACAATACATGAGGGTTTCATTTTCTTCACATCCTTACCAGCACTTGTTGTTTGCTGATTTATTGATGATAACCATTCTAACAGGTATGAGGTGATATCTCACTGTGGGTTTTAATTGCATTTTTCTAATGATTAGTGACATTGAGCATGTTTTCATATGCCTATTGGCCATCTCTCCGTCCTCTTTGGAGAAGTGTCTATTCAGATGCTTTGCCCATTTTTAATCAGGTTGTTTGTTTTTTAGTGTTGAGTTTTGTAATACTTTATAAATTTTGGATATTAACCCCTTGTCAGATGTATTATTGGCAAATATGTTCTCCAATTCAGTGGGTTGTCTTCATTTTGTTGATGGTTTCCTTTGATGTAGTCCCATTTGTTTATTTTTTTGTTTGTCTGTTTCCTTTGCGTGAGGGGATATAACAGAAAAATATTGCTACAAGAAATATCTGAGATTTTACTGCCCATATTTCTTTCAGGACTTTTACGGTTTCAAGTCTAACATTTAAGTCTTTAATTTTTTAAAAATGACTTTTTAAAAGAAATACTGTTGGTATAACTGATAATCATGTTAAATGATAAAACTGAACCCACACTTGACACCACAAACATACTAATTGGAGACTGTTAAGCCAAAGGGTAAATGCAACTCTGTATTATTAGATATTTCTGAATCCTCTCACATGGGGTTTATTCTACTTGATGTAAATGAGCAATGATCTAAAAGTGAAAAACAGAAAAACTATACAGTTATGACAAGAAAACATGTGAATTTCTTTACTTTTAAACTTGGATTGTGGAAGGTGTTCTAATTATGATTTAAAATTCAGAAACCACCAAAGAACACCTTGATAAATTCAAATACTATAAAAATTTTTATGCGTGACCAAAAACATCACAATCAAAAGAAAAATAGCAAGCTAAGAAAAATGTATTATACTTGTCACAGTTAAAATGCTAGTAGACCTCAAGAAGTAAAACCAATATCCTATAGAAAAATAGGCCAAGAGCATAAATAACAATTCACCAAAAAGGAATTATAAATGGTACCCAACTCATAATCAGAGAAAGGAAAATTAAAACTTCTCTTGGACCCTGGTTTTCATTTACCAGATTGTTAAAAATCTGAAAAGTTAGCAACACAGACTGTTGGGCACACTAGGAAAGCAGCCCCTTCACACATGAGAACAGAAGGAGTACCAACTCCAGACACAGGCATTTGATAACAAAGGCATTTGCATTTACCTGTTGACCACCAAGCCCATGTCTAGTATCTTTCCTATAGGTCTGCCTGCAAAAAGACAGACTAAAATTTACTTAAAGATTCTGGCTTCAACATTGTGTGTAGCACTATCCACACAATAGAATACTATGCAGATGAGAAAACAGCGCAAAGTCTCTATGTACTGATCTGTAAATGTCACCAGGCTATATTTCTAAGGGAAAAAAATCAAAGCATCAAGCAATATATTCAATGCTATCTGTGTGTATGGAGCAAGTGAGAATGAAGAACATGCATATATAAATACACACATGCAAACACCAGTGTTTGTATTTGTAAAAATAGGCACAAGAATGAGAAATAACAAAATACTAAAAATTATATGTGTAGGTATACAGTCACCCTCTGTATCTGCAGGGATCGGTTCCAGGACACCCAGCCCATGGACACCAGAATCCTCAGATAGCCAAGTCCTTAGTTTCCTAGGAAGAGCATAACAAATGATCACAAACTGAATGGTACTTATTACAGATACAACAGAAATATATTCTCTCTCAGTCTGCACGCCAGAAGTCTGAAATATGCTGTCAGCAGGCCCACGCTCCCTCCATGAGTCTTTGGAGGAGAATCCATTCCTTTCCTTTTCCAGCATCTGTTGAGACTACTTGTTCCTTGCCTTGTGGTCACATCACTCGAATTTCTAGCTGGGTCACATTGCCTCCTCCTTTTCTCAGCTGTTCACCTCTGTGTGTCTGTCTGTCCTCCTCTGAGTGCCTGTCTCAGAACTACTTCTCCCTGTCTCTTAGAAGCATACAGGCACACCTCATTTCATTGCACTTCGCTTTTTTGAACTTTACGGATATTGCACTTCTTACAAATTGAAGGTCTGTGGCAACCCTGAGTCAAGCAAGTCTATTAGTGCTATTTTCCAATGATGTTTACCAGCTTTTAGCAGTAAAGTATTTTTAGTTAAGGTATATACATTGTTTTTAGAAGTAATGCTATTGTACACTTAATAGACAATAGTATGATGTAAGTGTAACTTCTGTGTACACCAAAAAATTCATGTGACTCACTTTATTGCACTATTTCCTTCGTTGCGGTGCTCTGGAACCGAACCTGTAATGTCTCTGAGGTATGCCTATACATTGTAATTGCATTTAGGGCCCAGCCAGGTTAATATAAGATAATTAACTCTTCTCAACATCCTCTCTTTAATAATCTGCTTTGCCAAATTAATATTCAAAGGCTCCAGAAATTTAGATAAACATATTTGGGGGCAGCCACCTTTCAACCCACTACATATTCTAAAAAAGACTTGTCTGATCAACAATAAATATGTGATGTTCATCATTACTACCTGCCCTAACTAAACAATAGAACCCAGGTACAAATTTCATGGCAGCATCTTACCTGCACTAGCAGGGCCACCAGGTTACTTCACATTTATTCATTCACACCAGCTGCTGAAATGGTGAAACCAGACCACACTGGCATAGAGGGTTCTTCTTCAGTCTCCTTGTAATTACTATTTTCTTCAGTGTAGCCACTAACTTCAAAACTTTGGCCTCCATGCCAGCCAAACTGGTTGAGGTTTTCTTTATTAATAGTCTTTATTTCAAGCTAGCAGTAAACACTCTGTTTCAACTATATGCAGCTTTCTATTCATAGTGCAGTTTAAATGAAAAGATGTTAAAACATCTTTGTCTTGTTTCTGTATTCATAAACTGTTTCCATATGGTTTGCACCAGGCTCCAAGGAGGCCCAGGTCTCATCCTATCTTTACTGTCATCATATTCAAATCTTCTAATCACATTTAATTTTCTTTCAATGTTACCAGTTTTCATTTCTTTGCTGTACTTTTATATTTCCTGGCCAATTTCCTCTTTTAATTGTGTATTTATATAAAATATCAAATGGGTTTATCAGTGAGAGGCTGAATAACATATACACAGTGACCCTTCACCAGAAGACTAGAAAAAATGGCATGCTCTGCTATTTGTGTGATGATTTGCAGATTAAAAAGCTAGAAGGAAAATTTGAATTTTACGCAATAATTCATACTTAATATAGCATTATAACTGAAATTTAAACCATGCTTTTGGGGACAAGTGTGACAACTAAAGTATGGTAACTAAAATCCATGTATCTCAGAATCACACTAAGAGCAGTTTGACTATATACACCAGAAAGTCAAAAATTTAAGACAGACAACATCAAGTGTTATTTAGGATCTGGGACAACTGTAACTCTCATACACTGCTGACAGGTCTATAAAATTATATAATTTCTTTGTAAAAGTCTTCAGCAATATACACATACTCTTTAATCTAGCAATTCCATTCCTAGGTTTTTACCCAACATAAATTTACATTTATGTGCCCCAAAAGACATGTACAAAAATGCCCATAGCATTATTTGTAGTATCCAAACCTGGTAATAACTCAAGTATCCATCTATAGTAGAATAGTTCATTGATACATCTGAATGTTACACAGCAATGAAAATTAATAAACCATTGTTACATACAACAATGTGAAAATCATGAACATAATGTTGAGCAAAAGAAGACAGAAACAAAAAGTACATGTTGTAAAACTCCACTGACATGAACTTCAAACACAGCCAAAACTAGCCAATGCTGTCAGGCCAGTGGGGTATGGGAGAGTAGTGATTGGAAGGGGCACACAAAGGATTTTCATGTGCCGGCAATTTTCTTTTTCTTGACTTTGTGTTTTAAAAAAAAATCCATTGAGCGCCCTAGCCAATGGCTAAATTTGTTAGAGCATTGTCTCCTACACCAATGTTGTGGATTCAACCCCCAGACAGGGCACATACCTGGGTTGCTGGTTCAGTTCCACACTGGGTTGTATAAGGGAGGCAATTCATCAATGCTGCTCTCTCATCAATGTTTCTTTCTCCCTCCCTCTCTCTCTCTCTCATCAATAAATATATCCTTGAGTGAAGATATTTTTTTAAAAAAAAGAAAAAAACCACTTGGCTATACATTTGTGATTTGTGTACTTTCCAGTAATAATAGCATAGTTCAATAAATAAGTGTATTATTTTAAAAGGATGGTGCCATATAGAAAATATTAAGGCACCAGCTGGAAGGCACCCAACATGTCAAAGTTGTGACAATTTCAGCATCAAAAAATAATGAGTTGAGGGGAGGGCTGGGTGGGTGGGTTGGGATGGGAGTAAAAGATAGAAAATTGTACTGCAACAACAATTAAAATAAAAAATATTTTTTAAAATAATGAGTTTAGCTGATTTAGGTGTACTTATTCAATAAAAAGTTGTGAATTTATGATAACCCTAAAATAATAAATTTGAAGTACTGATGCACATGACAACTTGGATGAATTACTGAGGATATATGACAAGTGAAAAAAAGACAAACACACAAGGTTATATTCTATGTGATTCCTTTTATATAACATTTTTGAAGTAATAACATTCTGGAAATGAAGAACAGATTAGTGGTTGGGAGGGTCTGGAGATCAGGAGGACATGCTGGGGTGTGGGATTATGATGGGTGTGATTACAAAAGGACATTTCAAGGGACTCTCAGTGATGGAACTATTCAGTATTCCAGACTGTGGTGGTGAATTCACAATCCTATACATATCAGAAAATTGTATAGAACTAAGTACACATTCATAATAAGTACAAGTAAAATTAAGGGAATCTGAATGAGATGAGGTGGATTGTACTGATGTCAATATCTCAACTCTGATATTGTATCACAGTTTTGCAAAATGTGACTAGTATAAGAAACTGGGTAAGGCGTGTATAAAGGAATTGCTCTATATTATTTACTGTAATTGCATGTGAATCTACCATTACTTCAAAAAGTTTAATTATAAAAAAGAATGAACTTGTGCTAGCCAGGTTGCTCAGTTGGTAGAGCATTGTCCCATACACCAAGAGGTTGTGAATTTGATCCCCAGTCAGGGCACAAGTTGAGTCATCTTTCTCTTATCCATCCATCTCTCTCTCTCTCTCTCTCTCTCTCTCTCTCTCTCTCTCTCTCTCTCTCTCTCTCTCCCCCCTCCCTCCCTCCATCTCCCCCCTCTCTTTCCAAAGTCAATAAACATTCCTCTGGTCAGAATTTTTAAAAAGAGAGAGAGAGAAAGAACTTCAAAACAGGTACTATCTGTGAAAGCAACTCTTTACTTAAAAAATCAGTAACTAAAGAGAAATAACTAAGCATTTCCAATAGGCACTGGAAGGGAAGCAGAGTTTGCCATCTGAAAATATGCCCTTTGGGATATTGATTTTCAGCTGGTTGTTAAGGAACAAAAGGAGGAAAAACCTTTGATCTCCCTGCTGACTGACTGAAAAGAATTTAAATAGAAAACCTGCTCCAGGAAGGGAGAGACCATCACAGACAACTACAGCTTAATACAAACTCATGTGTAATAGATGGAAAGGAACCTAGCAAGGCCCATCTGGGCAAAGTCTTCTCAGTGTCCCATTGTTAAAGATAGCCCAGCAAACATTTATTTCTCAAACATGTGCTTTGCCATCCCACTGTGAATTGCCTTCCTGTCCATTGAAGTCTCCAGGACCTTTTTTTTCTCTTTAGTTTCAGAATGACCTATACACCTCAACTGCCCAATCTGTCATTGGGTCTCATTTTTTATTTCATCCCTAATGTGCATTTGTATAATAAACTTTGGACATTTTGTCTGTTAATCTGTCTCTGCTAATTTGATTATTACACCAGCTAGCAGAACTAACAAAGTAGGAGGAAAATTGTTTTTTAAGCCCCCAGACATGTACATCAAGGAAACCAGATGAAGACAGATCTTTGCAGAAGAGAGCTAGCTACCAATGTAGAAGGAATGATTGAATTAGGAAATCATCACACAGTGACACCTAATAAGGTTATTGACTCATACAAAGATTATGTCCGTCTTAAATGTATTAGGTGTATATTCATTACTCATAAATAAGGAACTGTTACTGGCTAATGAAGTAACCAGATGCTCATTACATTAATCCAGCAATCTCAGCATTACAATTTAAATTAATCAGATATTTAAATGTCCTGATGAGATGCAACACAAATTACACATTACTGATCATTTGTCTAAATATAAATGTTGATCGTGTACACTTAAGCTTTTACATCTACTGTCTAGTTTTTAAGAGATATAGGAGTTAGAAGAACAAGCTAAATTGCACCATGAAGAAGAACCAGAAAAATTCAAAGATGTGACAACCTACAGGATCGCACCTGAGCCTCTTCCACATGCCAGTGTCAGGACCTTAAAAATAAAGGAGTTTATGACAGCGACATGAAAACCACAATTTCTGGTGCTCCCCTATAGTTTCCAAATTCCCTTGCTGTTAGGTTGGGACCGTGTAGCCAGTCTGGCCAAAGGCCTATGAGTGTATGTCAACACTGGGCCAAGGCAGTGTCCCTCCTCCATATCTCTCTTACAGCCCACCATCCAGATCCAAATAGATGGCCAAATTCAAGGTGGGAGGGCCACCCCGCCTTTGTTGACATAAGGAAGTGAAATGTCGGGCTTTGTCAACTGCAATATCCAGCATTAATGATTCTCCACCAATACAGGAACTGTGCTAGTTAAAAGGAACTCAAGCATAAAGCAACAGATGTAGTGCATGCTTCTGGATTGGATTTCAATTTTGAAAAACTTCTGAAAAAAATATTTGGGTGTCAACTGGAGAAATTCAGTTACAGACTGGGTGTAAAATTTTGACATGCAAAGTTGGACATTAACTTAAAAAGCAAGTTACAAAACACTTCGTAGTATGATATTTATGTGTGTGTGTTGTGTGTGCATGTATGTGAGAGGGAAAGGGAGGGGAGAAAGAGAGAGGAAGAGAGAATACACACATCAACAGTTATAATATTGGGTTGACCAAAAAAGTCTTTATGTTTTTTATTGTAAAATAAAATACATTTTTCTTTTCACCAATAACTTTACTGATTTGGATATTTTGAGTATGTTGGCTGTCTCCCATGTGGTATAACATTGATTGTTCTGATAGTCCTGATTTGATTGCTATCCATTTCAACTGGTCTACCTGATTGTGGACCATTGTCCAGCAAAAAATCTCAAGCACAGAACTTCGCAACTTTTGACCTGTTTGATCAGTCACAGCACCTTCTCCATACACTGCACAAATCTCTTTTTTTTTGCATTTCAGCTGTGTTTTTACCTTTCTTTAAATAATAAAGCATAATATACCAAAAATGTTGCATATTTTCTTCCATTTCAACATTAAAATGGCTATACAAAAATTCACCAATTTTGATGTTTTATTAAATGCATGCTGATATGACAGCAGTCACAATACAATCTAACAAAATTGTGTCAAATGAAGTTAAAGACAACTAAGCACTACTAGAGCCATTGTATGGAAAAAACAAATGACCTTTTTGGCCAACCCAATACATGGAAGTGTGAACAGTGATAAACTTTAGGTGTTAGGAATATAGTTGTTTTATTTTCTATTTTTACTAATCCACAATGAAACAGTAACTGCTTTTCTAAAAACAGTTTACATAAAAAGGTTATTTTTAATTGAAAAAAAAGCTTACTGGCAAGACTGAGGCATTATGCTTGGTCACAAATACAGATAGGGTATGCGTAAACTAAGTTTTAATCAAAGGACAAATTCAGAAACAACAGAGCTAAAGCCTAAGAAAAATACCAAAAAGAAAAAATCCAAGAAGCCTTGTGTTGCTAAAATTGCTTAATATCAGAATCAGCCTTTTCTGGAGGCAATTACAGTCTTCCCCAGCAGCTTGCCCTATTCTCATTTGGCAGGTCTTCCATGGGTTTAAAAGGCCCAAAATCCATTCTATCTCTGTAACCTATATGGTACCATAAGCACATGCAATGATCAAACATTTTTAATGTGGCTGCTGCAACTGAGAACTGAATACAGTCATACCTTGGTACTCATGGGCTTCAGAACTTGTCAAACCTTGTACTTGTTTCATTTTGATAAGAAAAAAATGTTTCAGCATTCGATGCTTGCTCAGGACTCATTCATTGCACTTGCTAGAACTTGTATGAGTTACTACGCCACCCCTTCTTGTTTTTCCCACAAGAGAAAATCCTTCATCATTCCATACTCGTCAGTTTCAGCATTCACACAAGTTCAACAACAAATTACTGATGAGTCCCGAGGTACTGTTATGGAAAAGATGACTCAGATGGCCTGGGAGTTTGAGAAGTGGGGTTTATTCACGCATGTGGACCCAGAGGAGATAAATTCCAAATTCTGGGCACCAAGCTTAAGCTGGAGTTTGCTTATATTCTTGTTACAAGGCAAAAAGGGGGTAGGGGGAGTGGGGAACAACTGCTAAAAGCAAGCATACAGAAGCAGAAAGTGAAGATTAGTATATGACCTTGAGATAACTGCTTATCTGGGAAAGGCTGCTGTCTGGGAACGACTACTGGTCAGCTCCTACCTAAGAATGGCTACTGCTCAGCTATGTCCTGTCACAGTACCACTGTATTTTATCTTTTATTCGATTTGATGTCAATTACAATTTAAATTTTAATAGCCATAGATGCAGATCCCAACCCTTCCTTACTTAAGGATGTTGAACCTTAACCCAACCACTGAGAGAGCCCACTGTGTGGGGTGGAAAGACAGCGGAGTTCTCAGGGATGTTAGCTCCTCTTTGACCGGACAGGCTCAGCTGGGTTTGGACTTACCGTCTCTCGAACTTTTCTGCCCTCTGATACGTCATCTCCTGCATCCCTCCCTCAGTGCTAGGGCAAGGGTCCTCATAATGAGTCTTTAATAGTGTTGCTTCTGGAATTTTCTTCACATGTAATTTCTCCTCCTAAAACATTACTTCTGTAATATCACTTTCCAGGAAAAAGGGAAAGGAAACAATTACATCCGAAGGCATTCATTCCACTGCTCTTTGAGTCTGGAGCCTTGGCCCACTGATGATCCCTGATCCCAGCAGCTGTAACTGACAAATTCTCCAGGCTGCATTCTAGGTAGGAGTTTCCATGCCTCCAGGTTTATTGCCCAAACAAAGGAGGAGAAAACAATACTTCTTCAGAACAACAAAGAGTCAGTCCAATTCAAGGCTTTGAGTTTCAAAACAGGGCTTTGGAGGCTACAATTGAGACATGAATTTAGGGGATAAAACTTTTTTTGAGCTTCCCAAAATTGAGCCTCATGAACTTTGTGTAGGAAAAGAAGAGGCTTGGTACCATGCAAGGAAGACGGACCCACTACAGGGGAGAATGTGACAGCTACTTTTTGAGGAAAAGGCCTACAGAAACTTAGAGGAGAGTCAGTTAGGAAACCACTGATGGGCGTAGGAGACAGAGTACAAGTTTGACCTGGCCCCTGAGGTGGAGAACCTAGTGAAAAACTTGCGGGGAGCACAGTGGGTGAAGCTCACAAGAAAAAAATGAGAGTTGCATCAGCAGCAAAAACTATGGAGAAACTCACCCACAAAGGTGTTTATTCATTCCAAGAGGAGCGAAGTCCACCAATAGCAAAGGTGATAAAAGGAGTCCAGAAAACCCATAGTGCTTTGCTGTCCCTCTTCTGGTCAGCAATGGTTAGAGGCAAGAAAGAGACCCCCTCAGTAAGCTGAGGCAGTTTCTGGTTTCTCTAAGTACTTGTTATATGCAAGGTCTTGAACTAAGATTTATGGGAAACAAAAAAATGATGCAGTAACAATCAGTCTTCATGTAGCTTTCTGTGAGTCCCAGGGGAGTACAAAGTATGGTAAATCCACATGGACAAGAAAGTCATTCTTCTCTTTAGAATTCCCCATTATGAGAGAGATTGTTTTTAAAGCAAAATGTTTCCTGTTACAGAAGAAGGCCAATTATTATATGTGGAAAGAATGGTAAATAAGAAAATCACCATTTTGCAAGCCCCAGCATAATCATCAATTTGGGCAAGGGTCATGGGTGGATGTTAAAATCATTGGGTGTGCTACACACCTAAGAATGACTAAAATACGAAACACTGAGGACATTCAGTGCTGAGGAGGATGTGGTACAACAACTTTCATTCACTGCTGATGGGAAAGGAAAATGCAACAGCTGCTTTGGAAGAATGTTTGGCAGTTTCTCACAAACTACATATACTCTTATACAATCCAGCAATCATGCTCCTTGGTATTTGCCAAAAAAATTTGAAACCATGTCCACAAAAACCTGTACACAGATGTTTTTAACAGTCTTCATATCCTTCAACAGGCAAATGGATAAACTGTGGTACATTCAGACAAATAAATAGGTATATTCATAGATAAATAAATTGTGGAATATTGCTCAGGTACAAAAACAAATGAGCTCTCAGGCCATGAAAAGACATAGAGAAAATGTAAATGCATATTACCAAAACACCAATCTGAGGATAGGAAGATGAGGTACATATATATGATAGAATATTACTCAGCCATAAAAAAGAATGAACTCTAACCATTTCCTACAACATGAATGGGCCTAGATGGTATTACACTAAGTGAAATAAGTCAGACAGAGAAAGGCAAATACCATTTGATCTACTTATATGTAGAATCTAAAGAACAAAATAAAATAGGCAGAACAGAAACAAATTCATAGATACAGAGAACAAAATGATGTTGCCAGATGGAAGGGGGTTAAGGCACTGCCAGGTGAAAAAGGTAAAGGGATTAAGAAGTACAAATTGGTAGTTACAAAATAATCATGAAGATGTAAAGTACAGCATAGAAAATATGTTCAGTAATATTATAATAACTATGTATGATGCCAAGTGGGCACTAGACTTATCAGGGGGATCACTTTATAAATTACATAAATGTCTAACCACTATGCTACATACCTGAAGCTAATATAAAATAATATTGAATGTCAACTATAATTGGAAAGTAAAAAAAATAATTAAAATAAAAATATTTGATGATTGTGATTAATTCAGTTCAGGATACCTGGGTGTCAAAAAGTAAAAGAGCATTTGATTACTCCCAAGTTCAGTGAATTATTGTACTAGTTTGCACAGATGGAAAACAAATCTCAAAACATTTTTTTCAATAAAATCTAGATAGTTATAAAAAGAAAAAGAAAAAAGCCTGAATAATGTATAATTCCAATTATATGACATTCTGGAAAGGGTGAAACTATGGAGACAATTTAAAAAAAAAGTCAGTGGTTTCCAGGGGCTTCAGGAGGGAGAGAGGAATAGGTAGAACACAGAGGACTTTTAGGGTGGTAAAACCATCCTATATGACACTATAATAGTGCCAGACTGTATGTGTGTCAAAACCCAAGACTGCAATAAACCCTAAAGTAAACTGTGGACTTGGGGTGATAATGACCTGACAATGTAAGTCCATTAACTGTACCATCTGGTACAAACGTACCATCTGGTTGGAAGTGGTGGAGGCAATGGGTGTGATAGGGGAGGAACTTCCTGTGATTTCCACTCATTTTGCTGTGAATCTAAAACTGCTCTAAAAAATAGAGTCTATGTATTTATTAAAGTCACTAGTTGAAAGATTGTGGGAAGCAATATAGATACAGGGTGCCCAAGTGCCATCCCACAGACTACTAATAACTAGTAACTGTTGAAAGGTACAGTTTACAATGGAGAAAGCTTGTGGTTTCTGCCTTCTCCTAGGGACTAAATTTAGCATCTTAATAGTGGAACAGTCTGACACCAGACCTTGTAACAGGTTATAATATGAAGTGTTCCAAAGTATATATGATATTTTCTTTCTAAAGAAATGTTTAATTAGAACATAATCAAGGCTCTGGATCTAACTGAAGTTTGCAGAAGATACAGGGGAGAAAGGTCCTGTTAAACGACACCATGGAAAAATCAGTCAGAAAAAGAGAAAATATAGGACATTGTATATGGCATTTGGCCTACGCTTTTCAAAAGGTCATTGATGTGTATCTTTTTTAATGTTTTTGAGATGGACAGAGCTGTTTTAGGCAGAAAGTTATTAAGAAGATAACACAGCCAAATGCAATATATAAAATTTGATAGGATTTTTGAGACAAATTGGGAAACTTGCGTAGGGATTAATATTACACAGTATTGTAGAATTAATGTTAGTTTTATTGGGTTTAGTACTTTTCCTTATGTATGATAACTTCCTTCTTCAGAGATGAGAGATGGATACTTTCACTTCATCCAATTTGCAAACTTTCTTTTAAATAGTTCTCCAAAAGAAAGAAGATAGAAAGCAAATATGGTAAAACATGAACATTTTTGTTTGGTCTGAGCATAGGTTCCTCGAACATTTATGTGTTATTTCTTCTGGTTCTAATGTGCTGCAAAATTTTCATAATAAAACATTGGGGAAAATAATGTAAGCTGATCAAGTTCAGATGAGTTAGCAGCTGAGTTTCACATTTTCCTCACGCAGCTAATGAAGTATTTCTTATTTCTGTTCTCCTAATGTGAAGAGTTCAGTGTACCCACAGGAGGACTGATGGTAATGGCAGTGTTGCCAGTATCAATTACTTTAAACATGTGCTTTATGGGTCACACCTTCACTCCAGGCCACTGTGAGGATTGAAAACACAGGAGTTATGTCACACGTTGCAGTAATGTCAACATGGGTGAAAGCCAGGTAACTTCTCACGGTTGACTCCACTATCTGGCACTCAAACAAAAGGTGTGGGAGGACACACCAAACTGAAGGCATTTAAGAGACTGCTTCCAGCAGCTGACACAAGCTCTGTTTGCTTCATCCCCTGTGAGAACCCTTGTGCCTCCAGAGTGCAACATTTCTGCAGGTAAGATTAAGGTCATTTGACCACTCAGGAGAAATTATTAGGTGCCTGCTCCTGGCAGTTTCTCTGGGCACAGTTTAGTACAGTTCCCAAACAGGGGTGGGACATAATTTCATTATCATCTCCAGTATCTCTTTTTTCTTCTTTTTTCATTGTTCTTTCTCAGTTTGCTGATTTTGGGCAGGGTGAGGGGAAGAGGTGGTGGAAAGACAGGGTGATAGGCAAGAAAGACAGGATGAGACATGCTTGGGGGCCCAGCTGAATGAAGGTGAATGTGTGGATTTGGCCTCACAACAGGGTCCTACGTTCACCAACAGCTCACAAGAAGAATGAGAGTCAGATAAACTCCTGTGCAAACCCTTTTCCCAAGCCCTCCTCAGCAATTTCACAGTTGAGACAAACTCTAAAATGTAAAAAAAAAAGCCTTCCAGGCCTCCGCAAGAGTTATCTTTATGGATGACAGGTTGCAGACTCAGCATCGTTATCAGAGAGTCTCTAGTACCATGGACAGAATCAATATTTGCATGGCATTTTACAATTTACAAAATGTTTTATTATATTTGTTGATTTGATATTTTTAACATTCCTGAAAATTGGTAATTTTTACAACATTCTCAGTCACCTTTTAACCTGAAGTGCTCTGGACATGCTTGAAAAATGAAAGGAGGTCCTTGTGACTTAAAGCCTAGTTTATTCAGGTTTTTTAATGTGTAGGGATCAAAGGAGCAGGAGCTCTGGAACCATAGTGTGGCCTCCAGTCCCACTTCTCCATAAGCACCACATACCCGTTGGCAAGTTACGTGCCTACCTGAATCCCATACTTTCCCCACAGGGCTATTTGGGGGATCAAATAAAGTAAGGCATTTAAAGCACATAATACAGTTGAGTACTTATGCTCGTTGTAATGCTTAATGATTTTTTTCTGTCTTGTTGCCATGAATGTCCAAGGACCCACCTGGGAGCAATCTGGTTTCCTGGCCAGCAATTCCTACATCCAGGGCTTATATGTGTACTTTTCTCCTTTGTTCCAAAATTGAGTGCTTTTAGCAGCCTGGGAGTGAGGTCTCTTAATTCAGGGAATGTTTAAACAATGAATAGTTGGAGACATGTCAAAACTCTTGTCCTCAGAATGGTCCCAAAGTATAGTAATATATTGCTAAAATTGAATAAGTTTTATAGAAAGCTACTTGAATTTTTTCTAGATAAATCATCTATTTTGAGAATAAATTTTCTCCTACCAAAAAGTATGACAAAAGTTGTAATCTTCTCTTGCTCTCCACATAAAAATCCTGTGACCCAGAATTCCTTCTCCATCCCACTTGTATTTACTTTTAATAGATGACAAGATATCCTTTCTTCTCATAATCACAATACACTACATGTTGCCAGGATTGTGCTTGAGCCAGAAAAGTTTATATAAGCCTGTAGAAGACAGTGAATTTTCTCTAGCTTGATGTCTTTCCTGATTATAAACTTGAGATGTGCATTAACTCTTAGTGAACATTAAGGTAAGTGGAAGTCCCTAAAATTTTCCCAGGAAAATATCATTAGGGATATGGTCGATATTCTTAATAAATCTAAATAAATTAATGAAAGACATTAAGATAAGATAGATAATATTCTTTTTCTGTCTTATCTCTGTGGGAATTTCTGGCAGATCAGGACTACCAGCAAGATGAAAACAGCCTGGGTCCTTCAGAGTCCTCACTTGGGTCTTCAGGATATCTCAAAATGAACTCTTGACTAATATGAAATTAATGTAATGCAAAGATCATTCTTTTTACCAGACTCAGTGTTTGCCTTCTTTTTTCTTTTTGCTACATCTCTTAGCACTTGAGAGTTTGGAGAGTGAAGTCACCATGTAGGTAGGTTTAGCTTCCATCTTCCCTGTATTTACCTGTGTGACCATAGGATAGTTTGCTTAGCCTCTTAGTAACTCTGTTCTTAACTATAAAACAGGACAACACTTGCAAGAGTTAAATGCACACAGAGCACTTAGAACTTGCCTGAATTGTAGCAAGATTCGATATATATTGTTTTATGATGATGATGATGATGATGATGATGATGGTGATGATAGAAGCTGTAATCTGTTTCAAAGTGGGTTCTATCAATGTCCACATCTTATTTCTATAGGAAATGATTGTGTAAGAATGTTCAAGTGTAACAGATTATGATTATCAAAAATCAAGGGTGTGTCACAAGAAACAAAAAAAATGCTGTATTATTTTTCTTGAAGGTGGGTCTGGGAAAAGTAGCTCCACATTAGCTAAAAAAAAACTGTCTATTCTAATGGTAAAAGCCTGGATGACAATTCAGAAGACCTCTGACCATGATCCTAATGTTGCTGGTTAGCTAGCTATGTGACCTTGAATAAAGCTACTCCATATTTCTTGTCTCAGGTCCCCACTATAAAATAGTAATAACTGTATCTGGCTTGACTCTCTCAGAGGGATATTGTAAGGACCAGGTGAAAACATATAAAAGCTTTCATTATGTTACCATGTTATTTTTATTGTATTGAAAAACTACCTGATGAAAAGCAAATTTCTATTGGATATGAGATCATCAAGTGAGTTTATATAATAGAAACATAACCAGATTGAGAATCTAAAGTCTTGGTTTACTAGTCATACAAGATTGGGCAAGTCAAGACTCAAGCACCTTATGTCTTTAATTATAAAGCTGCCCTAGTAATCTGTGATCTACCTATAGGTCAGATTGGGTTATATGTAAGAAGGTGATCTGTAAATTGGAAATATTTTTGTTAACATAAAATACTTTATAATCATTATTTATATAATTTAAAAATTCAACAATTTTAGCAGTTGTTGCTAAAAACCATATTCTGGATAATTAATGTCTCAAGGGTAAATCCTCTTATACTAAATACTCCATGTATATTGCAATTGTGATCATGTAATGAATTTACCAGTCACCTTTTTTTCTCAATTAGGATATTCCCTTCTTCTGTGAATCAACATGGATTTGATTTTTGAAACCTCTGCATTTTTGGCAAAATTGTCATATTATTTTTTAGAATCTTTGGCTTACAAGATAATTCCCAAGAAAAAAAAGAATGTTGCTGGAGAGGTTGTACTTATAACAGGAGCTGGAAGTGGACTTGGGAGGCTAATGGCCATAAAATTTGCCAGCCTTGGAGCTATTTTAGTTCTATGGGACACTAATGAAGAAGGCAATATGGAAACAAGTAGGCTGGCCAAAGAAAAGGGTGGTGAGAAAGTATTTGCCTATAAATGTGACTGTAGCAACAGGGAAGAGGTCTACGCAGTTGCTGATCAGGTAAGTTGATTGGTGCCCTTCTTAATTTCTATGCCCAAGAAAAAATATTGCATCTAGTATGTGCTTTTACAAAGCAAGGAGAAGAAAAGGTTGTCATAGACTTCTTCTAAGATCTCTCTGTGCCTCTTTCTTCAGTCTACATGTAAGAAATCTGACTTTGTAGCCTCCACAAAGGGGCATAGAATAAAATGATACAAGTGGGAATTTGATGAGCTGTCTGAGTAGTTGCCCAACTGCTTTCTTGGCAACTCATTTGCAATCAGGTGCCAACACAAGCTAGGACAAGTCCTGGTGCTGTGACTCACTGGTTATGCAACTTTTACCAAGTTAACTGCCCTCTCTAGAGCTTGGGCACAGTGACAATGACCATTAGTTTTTTTCTTATATAGCCAAGAATGTCTTACATCAAAGATTACAAAAACAGTTTCTGACTTCCAGCCAAGATGGAAGTGTAGGTACATATGCTTTGCTTCCTTGCACAACCAAAAGAGGGACAACAACAAATTTAAAAACAATATAAAACCAGAACTGCTAGAAAATTGAACTGTATGGAAATCAAACAACCAAGGAGTTAAAGGAGAAACATTCATCCAGACTGGTAGAAGGTGGGGAGATGGGCAGCCAGGCAGAGAGGCTGCACTTAAAGGTAGCAGCTGGCAGACCAGGTGATCCCACATTCACATTTGGATAAGTGAGGAGGAATAACTGGGGAGTGAGACAGACCATACAACCCAGAGTCCCAGTGTGGGAAACTAAACTCTCAAAAACCTCTGGCTGTAAAAATCTGTGGAGGTTGTGGTGGTGGGAGAAACTCCTAGCCTCACAGGAGAGTCATTGGAGAAACCCATGGGGTCCTAGAATGTACATAAACCCACCCACCTGGGAATTAGCACCAGAAGGGACCAATTTGCTTGCTGGTAGTGGGGGAAGTGACTGAAAGCAGGACAAGAACCAAGTAAGTGGCATTGTTCCCTCTCTGATCCCTCCCCCATAGAGACCAACACAAAACAGTGAGTTACCATGCCTTGGTGAATACCTAAGTCTCTGCCCCTTACAATGTAACAGGTGCACTGAGACAAAGAAATATGGCCCAAATGAAAGAAAAGATCAAAACTCCAAAACAAGAACTAAGTGACGAGGAGATAGCCAACCTATCAGATGTACAGTTCAAAACACTGGTAATCAGGATGCTCACAGAATTGGTTGAGTATGGTCACAAATAAGATGAAAAAATGAAGGCTAAGCTAAGTGAAATAAAGGAAAATGTATAGGGAACCAACAGTGATGGAGAGGAAACTGGGACTCAAATCAACTATTTGGAATAGAAGGAGAAATAAACATTCAACCAGAACAGAATGAAGGAACAAGAGTTCAAAAAAATGAGAAGAGGCTTACAAACCTCCAGGACATCTTTAAACATTCCAACATCTGAATCATAGGGGTACCAGAAGGAGAAGAACAAGAGCAAGAAATTGAAAACTTATTTGAACAAATCATGAAAGAGAACTTCCCCAATCTGGCAAAGGAAATAGACTTCCAGGAAGTCCAGGAAGCTCAGAGAGTTTCAAAGAAGTTGGACCCAAGGAAGCACATGCCAGGGCACATCATAATTACATTAGCCAAGATTAAAGATAAGGAGAGAACCTTAAAAGCAGCAAGACAAAAGGAGACAGTTACCTACAAAGGAGTGCCCATAAGACTGTCAGCTGATTTCTCAAAAGAAGGGGCTGGAAAGACATATTCCAAGTCATGAAAGGCAAGGACCTACATCCAAGATTGCTCTGTCCAGCAAAGCTGTCATTTAGAATGGAAAGGGCCAATAAAGTGCTTCCCAGATAAGGTCAAGTTAAAGGAGTTCATCATAACCAAGCCCTTGTTATATGAAATGTCAAAGAGACTTATCTAAGAAAAAGAAGATTGAAAACTATGAACAGTAAAATGACAACAAACTCACAACTATCAACAACTGAACCTTAAAATGCCAAAACAAACTAAGCAAACAACTAGAACAGGAACAGAATCATAAAAATGGAGATCACATGGAGGGTTATCAGTGAGGAGGGAGGGGAGGAGAGTTGGGGAAAGATACAGGGAATCAGAAGCATAATTGGCAGGCACAAAATAGACAGGGGAGGGTTAAGAATAGTAAAGGAAATGTAGAAGCCAAAGAACTTATATGCATGACCCATGGACATGAACTAAGTCAGGGGAATGCTGGTGAGAGGGAGAATGCTGGGCAGAGGGGAATAAAGGGGAGAAAAAATGGGACAACTATAATAGCATAATTAATAAAATATAATTTAAAAATAGATTCCACCTTCTTGGGCTCATGTTCCTTCCTTGCAATTGATATGAGAGAGCCCTTGCTTACACCAATCCTCTTGTCAAGTCAATGGGATGTTCTTCTCTAAAAGTTAGACTCCTTTGGATGTCTTTCTCTGTCTTACTTCTCCCCAAAGTAGACTAAGTAATCCTTCATCCCAACCTCATCTCAGCAATATTATTAACCCATCTTTCAAAACTTATTTGACTTGACTGCATCAGGAGCAATATTTACCTACAATCTCATAATCATATTATCTGGAAAGCTCAACACAAAGCAGTGCATGGACCAAGAATTAGAAAATCAAGTCAAGACAGGTAGTACTTCCTGTTCAAAAACAAAGAAACAGATTGTTGTATCAGCTCAAAAGATTCCACTACATGGCAAAAAAAGAAAGTCTTCAAATGGTTGTTAAACGTGCATCATGCTTTCCCCCAGGGTCAGCTTTATCAATGTCACCTACAAAGCTTTACTTTGAGACAAAACTGTAAGAGAGAGGAACAGTCCCCATGGTTTTTATTCTGGAGCATGCTTGCCTCTGAGTAGGACAGGTGGTACATTTTGGATTATGCAAGCAAGTAAGGTGGGCAATGCAGAAGGGAAGGATGAAGGAAAAGGCTGTAGCATGGCTGTGGACCACAGGGAAACATCATCCACAGACAGGAATTAAATCTGGGGAGGTCTTTTGGACAGAAGTGCACAGGCTTACAGAGGTAGCTGGGAAGTGGGCCAAACACATCTGTGCCTCGAATACCTTCATGCCAAGCACTGGCCATGGGCCAGGCTCTAGAGGGATGGAATGTGTTCCAGCCAGCTGATTCACAGAAGAGTCAGGAAGGAGATACGTGCAGAAGTAGTAACTATCAGAGCCACCATGCTGAAGGGAAACCTAACTTCCACCTGAAGGAAGATATTTGGAAGCATGCAGAGAGAGACAGGATCAGACATCACCCATACACTACCCTCGGCATTATTAACTGGCAGGGGGAGGGCACAACAGAAATAGGAGGTACAGAAAAGATGTAATATTAGGTCATCTCTACACCAAAAAAAAAGTCAAGATTCTTTAAGCAAAACTGACAAATCAGTGGTTTTATTTAATATAGTTCATCGTAAAGTTACTTTAAAATTGCTGATGTTCTATCTGCAAGATCAAATACCTAGTTTTAAAGAAAATACCTGAATAAATTTTTTAAATGATATAGAAATGTATCATATGAAACTGATATGGAAACACATATGAAAATGTAAACACCTCCAATGAATAACACCTGCCTCACTTCTGTCCAGGTTAAGGAAGACGTTGGTGATGTGACCCTCCTCATTAACAATGCTGGTGTGGTCACAGGAAAGCTGTTCCTTGACACTCCAGATGACATGGTGGAAAGATCATTTCGTGTAAATGTCCTATCTCATTTCTGGGTAAATCTTCATTCTTTTTCGTTTTATTTTATTGATAAGTGGGGAAATTCTATCTATTTCTATAAACAACTGTTCAGTCATTTATCTGTATATATACCCTTTGTGAATCTACCATTCATAGGCCCCTGGCCTCTCATCCAGGTTTCCCCTTGTCACACACACTCGGTTTAGTTATTCCTATTCTTGCCCTGTTACAAACGCTCAGCAAAGGGCCCTTCCCTTTATCCTCTCTAGTCTGATCCCAAGATTTTTTAGGCTGTTCAGAAATCTCCCTACCAAAATAAAAACAGAATGTGACAGCCATTATACAAAAGAGATTTAATTTGTTCATGAGTGAAAGAGAAGTTTGTGTAGAAAGAAAGTGGCTATTTTTAGAGTCATGGTTTATATGAGTGTGTGATTGGGCATCAAAACAAAGGAAATAAGCTGTGACTGTCCCAGGCACTGCTCTAAGTTCTTTTCCTGCACATGGTAACCATGGTGCCATTTTCATTCTCATTTTACAAATAAGGAAACTAAGGCTTAAAGGGTTTTAATGACTTATCCAAGGTCCTGCAACTGCTAAGTGATGGCCCATGCTTAAAAAAGGAGGAAGCAAAAGAGAAATGAAGGACTCTTCACAGAAGGACAATTAGTAAATTTATAACTCAAGGCTGGCTTTCTTGAAGCCTAGAGTGTTTAGACCAGTGCTATCCAGTAGAACTATCTGTGATCATGGTAATGTTCTTTTTCTGTGCTTCCCAATATGGTAGCCACTAGTCAACCACAGCTATTGAGCACTTTAAATATGTTTGGTGGGACTGAAGAACTAAACTCTCAATTTTATGTAATTTAATTCATTTAAATGCATATTTAAATAGCCACATGCCTAGAGGCTACCATCTTGGATAACACAACTCTGGAAAACAGATAGGAGGCTGAAGGAGACTTGCATTACCAAAGGAGTTTCCACCAAGAGAGCTTATACTTGAAGCTGTGATGAAATAAACAGATACAAGAAGGTGTGGGGCATGTGGGAGGCATGGAGGGCTGGAACTGGGCCTTAGGAGTCATGAAGAAGGGAGAGAGGCACAGGGCCTCAGTCCTCTGTAACTCCAATCTAGGGCCTTGGAATGCATTTGCTTCAGGTGTCCCAGGCTGCTCTTTCTTTCCACTCAATGCTTCTATATACACTCTCTAAGGTCCTTAGAACTATTTCCTTGACCTTCTTTTTTGGTCACTGGAAAGCTCCACCTGAAACCCAACAAACCTCTTTCAACCAATACTTAGTGAGCACTTAGCATAGTGCTGACATACAACAGGTGTTCCACAAATATTTGTGAAATGACATTTTCTTTCCCTCTCCCACTCCATCTAAAATGTCTTTGGGAAGGGGAAGTATCATCTTGGCAGATAGAGCTAGGGGGTGCTCATATCTAACCACATCACAAACATAGAAGTCATCCTTGATTCCTCCATTGCCCTAATGCCAACACCCTTGGCTCTCCCTAGGAAACATGCTCAAGTACACTCATTTTTCTCCTCTGCTGCTAGCCCAGGACCAAGGTTTTGTAATCTCTTGCTAGCAGTTCAGCATGGCCTTCCATTTTCTAACCTGCCTTGAGACAAGAACAAATTGATCTTTAACCAAATCATCTCACTCTCCTGCTCAAAAATATTCAGAGCATTCCAAATACACTTGGAATAACATATAGTTATCTACCATTGCCTGTAGGTCCCTACATGATGTGGTAATATCCTCCTATATCTGTCACCCACCTCTCATTTTTCTCTACATTCTGCTCACTTTCTATACTCTAAGGATCCTGAAAAGACCCAGAGCACATCAAGCTCTTACCTATATGAGGGTCTTTGCCAAGCTCTTCTCTCTGACAAGAATATTCTTTCTCCCGACTCTGACATGGTGGCTCCTTCTCATCATTCAGCCCTCATGCAGTCTCTGAACTTGCACCTGTATATTGTGTGTTCTAGTCTGTTGGGCTTAATTCACTTATGTAGTAACAAAAAAGGTATTAATAAACACATACATTTATTTTTGCTTATTAATTTTAACATGCATTCATATATGACCTTAAACATACAAAATATACATAGTTATATAACAATATCATGGTTAGTTTTCAATCATAGCTTTAAAATATCAACTTTACAACCATATTAGAAGATATAGTATATACCATATTAAATTTACCTTCTCAATTCAAGCTTTACATAAACAATTCAAAATTATGTTAGCTGACCCCATACCTTTGCTCTACAAATTTTAATTTTTAAAAAAAACTTATGGATAATCAAAGATTTCTCAGAAATTTACCCAATTTGATATTATCCTAAAGTATTCAAGTCATTTAAGTTGACACTACAGAGTAGCACAGTCATTGGAGATATTAAAAGGCTGTCAAAAACATAACATGGAAAAATTGTAAAAGACAGTGCAAGTGGAGAAGCTAAGTTCAAACAATTGGCAGAACTGTCTGAAGTTCAAAAACGCCAACCCTTTTTCTTTACAATAAAGTTTTCACTTGTTGTAATTCAATTTAACTGAACATATATTTGCATTCATCATAACCTGAAATATTTTGTAAAACAACAATAACTCTTTGGCCCACAACCAGTGTGAAAAAAAATTAGGAAGCTCATTAATTAGGCTTTTCTGTGAGAAAAACCAAGTCTTACATCAAATTCAGTGAAATAAAATCAAGCAGATCTGATTGATGCTTGTCTGCATTACACCCCACATTTGATAAAATTAGTAAAAATAGATATAGTACTTTATCAAACAAGTCTCATTAGTTCACAGATTTACCTTGATTATGAATAATGTATCAACCTGGATCAATATATAATTCTCTAGTAAGTTCCCTGGTTGTAAATGCATTTTACAAGTTTCATTAATTGCTCACTGAACAATTAATGCATTCCTTTTTCTTCTCTTTAATGGTGGAAATTCTTACAGTGAGAGCAAATCAGTTTCTATGATAAACTCATCTTCTAGAATGTCCTAAAATGCCCTCACTGACACCTAGGGCTCAAACACAAACAGACTCTTGAAATACCTAGTCACTTTTCTCTTTGCAAGAAAATTTTTCTCAACTGGACACAGAAAATTTAGTAGCAACTTCAGCCTTAGCTCAAAAGCAAGTACACATATAGATACATTTGGTGGGAGGGCAGGTGGCAGGGGGGTGGGGGGTGGGGGGGAGGGGTGAAGAAAAACAATTCCCACGCCTGCAAGTGATTAGATCCCTGTGAGTAGACAACTGTTTACCCTGATTCCTTTTAAATTTCACCAGTGTTCAGCCATATAACAAACTGCTATAGGCCACTACTTTCACCCTTTCATCTAGGGAGTTTCATTGCCTCAACTCATGAAATTCCTTATCAAAAATAACACTGACACACACCTTCAACTCCGTTACTCAGCTTCACATTATTGAAAGTTTACAAACTGTCAGAGACCCATAATGATGCAGCAGCTGGACCTCCAGTCCCTAAGTCCTACAAGGTCTACCAGATAATCACTCTCAAGATGCCTTCTGGGTCCCAGGCTGGACTTTTTATACACTTGTGCTGAAAGGCAATATACAATTCTTGCCATTTACAACAGCCTGCAGTAATGAGTAATGCAACAATATTTCTGAATTTTGAATTTTTGAACAAAAAAGAGGTAATTACCACAATAGAGATATAAAATGCTATCACATTTGAACATGAGATGTCAAAAAAGGCCAATTATCTGTATCTAAGCAGAAACTCACCAATTAATTCAATAGTTCTGGAATAAGATTAGTGAGATCTAAAGACCTGACAAGCAAAGGTGACATTCTCTGAACCAGTAGCTACTGGTTCTGCTGGGTCCTTGTATACGTAGTCAGCAGACTGTGCAAAACTCTTAACGCAAAATTCTGATATCATTAAAATCATAAATCTCATAGAAATATTATGAGGATTGCCTGTCAAGGTTTTAGTTAATTCACTTATGGGACAATTAGCAGAATAACACAGCTAATAAATTGATGATATGAGGAATTTGAATTTGTACAGTCAATGAAAAAGAATGCTGAAATTAGTTCACTAAGCTCTTACCTCCGAGATTATTTTAAAAATTACACCTATTAGTTTTCTACATGTTAACCTCTAATTTTACAGAATTGTGAAACATCTGAGTCCTAATAATCAGTCTAAGTTACATTGCCAGAGAGTTAGATAAACCTCAGGCAAGATTATTAGAAAACATCCTAGTATGTTGAAAGTCACACAGTTATCTATTTGCTTTATTTCCAATTTTTGGATTATTATTTCTGAACAGATGTTAGATTTAAAATCCCAGTATTGGAGGAAAGGAGAATGGACAAGCTCCTTGGGAGAACCTAGGAAGCACAGAGTTAAGAGAACTGGAACTTTTTCATGACATGGGATCTTAGCATACTGAATTAATATCTCAGCTGAGGATGAATAAGAGGATTTTACCCAAAATATCAATAACTAAAAATATATCTAAACCATGGTAGACAATTGCAAAGCACTTCATTTACCAGCCTGTCTTCCTTGCCTTGAAATGCACCTTTCTTTGAGCAGTTTTCCTAATTCTGTCAGTCCACTGATGTGCAGAGGAATCTTGTTCATCATAAAGCCAGGAAGGTGAATGGGATTAAATTTTAATACAAATGGCTAAAAACTACATGGAAAAGCTCAGCATATTAGAAAAACTAGGTTTTAAGGGGTTTTTTAAAGCAAAATATAAAGAAAATGTTGATTTAATTCAATTGATATAGTTAACTTAAAAGGAAAAACAAATCAAATAGTATTTCTTATAGATTAACACATAATAAATTTTAAGATCCTTAAGGACAGTAACTACATGTACCACTACAGGGTTTAACACACAGTAACTCTTACGTAAATATTTACTAAATGAATCTGAAAATTCATCAAATACTTATTGAGCAAATAAAATAATAAATGAATGAAATATTGATCCCATGTATTTATATCTTCCAGACTTATAAGGCCTTCCTTCCTGCCATGATTAAAGCTAACCATGGTCATTTGGTCTGTATTTCAAGTGCAGCAGGATTAATTGGTATTAATGTACTATCAGGTGAGTACTTAACCATGTGTCTCTATATTATCCAGTCCATGGCACCTGGAAGTTAGAACTCTTTCAAGGTATAGAAACTCTTCCTGCACCAAGGAGAAATTTCTCATACTATTTATAACACAAGCACAATTCTATTTATAACATCAGCATTACATCCCATTTTCCCATTTAAAATAGCAGTGGCAAGAGGAGGTACTCTCTTATTAAAAAAAAGAGAAAAGTGTGCCACTTGGCCCATTAGTCTTCTTAAGAGAAACTGAAATAATGTCCATCTCCTTTTGGGGTATATAGTGTGGACATACAGGAATAGAGTGGCCACAAAAATGACTTTAACAATGATGCTTTGTCCACCAAGATAAACCATAGAAAAGAAAGAGATTTTCACTTTTTTTTAAATAATTCTATAAATTAACATGTCCATTTTTATTACTAACAGTTCTTCACTTTGTTTTAGATTATTCTTCAAGCAAATTTGCAGCTTTTGGCTTTGCAGAGTCTCTCTTGTTTGAATTAAAACTAGTACAGAAAAGTAATGTTAAAACCACCATCGTTTGCCCATATTTCATCAAAACTGGAATGTTTAATGGTGCTACAAGCAAGTAAGTGAACACTTAGAGTAATTTTTGCTTTTACAATAATCTTCCAATGTATGTCAATTATCTTTCCATTTTGAATTTCTGAAATATGGACAGTAAAACAAAAGAAATAGCTTAAATGACTAATTAGTAAAAGAAAAAATCAATAGGTATTAAGCTAATGAATTTATTTAATTTAAAAATATTAATATAGGTTATGAAGTTCATGGTATGGTGAAAGCTTAAACCTAAACAGTTAATCAGAGTAATACAATATAACAGAAAAATTGGAAGTCAGATGTTAATAAAATATTTAGCATTATAGTATTGATAAGTTCTTTCCTAAGAAGTATACTGAAGTAAAAGTAATCTAAATAATAAACTATTTTGTAAGATTAATTAATATATGTGGGAAGCATTGGGGAAGTGTGTTTTGATATAAAGGTTGTATTTGGTAGAGCAGTCCAAATAAGGATGCAAATGAAATATGAGGGCTTGTACACAAAGAAGCCAATCAGTAGAATATATTGAAATGTAGAAACATGACTGAGAGCAAGTATAGCCACCACAATTGCTAAAATAAGACGGACATGACACAAATTACACTAATCAGCTATTATAATAGGAAAGAGAGATAGTCAACAAAAAGCCTGGATAGAAAGCAATGAGGCTATTTACAGTCTAGTAAAACTATAAAATTAAATAGAAAGTGCCAAAACAGGTAGTGAAGAGTTTACAGAATATAAACAGAGAAAATCTCTCACAAAGACACATCTATTTAGCTGGTCAAAATTAGCAAAAACAATCATTCAAGATCTTTGGAGGTTGATCAAAGGGCATGCAACAAATTGAAAAGTATTTATTCAAAAAATCTACTGGGAGACCATAACATTGAGGCTATCCACCCAAAGCTCTGCCTTGTAGAACAATTGTTTCGGTGAGTTTGACAACCAAGTGGCAGTTTCAATTCACCCAGTTCCCTAGGGCAGAAAAGCTATTCTGGATAGTTTGACAGCAGATGAACATCAGATCTCATTTTCTGTGGAAGGCCTATATTGAATATATGCTCAGCAAGACTATATTTGTTCCCTTTCCCTCAACTCCCACTAGGTAGGAAAGATCAGGGAAGAGGTCGTTGGTGAATTCCTCTTTCCAAAACAGCTCTTTGTTGTTAGAGAGCCACAGTACTTATTTCAGCAGTCAAGTGGTAAGTCCTATCTCTCCCACATTTTTAAGTTAGAAGACTTATTTTGGGTTGATTAACCAGACAGTAAATATTGGAAGATCCCAACCTCTGAGGCTCTCAGTTGTGAGATATCCATGCAGGGTGATAGCAGCATCCAGGTGGTGACACTAATCCCTGCCAACTCTCAGATCCTGCTCAACAAAGAAAATTCATGCAGGGCTACCAGTGAAGAGTGAGTATCTCATCACACCCAACTTCTGTGTTGTAACACTGAGGTTCTGCCAGGTGAGGGTCAAAATCAGCTTCAAAGATTAGAATCTCTCTGGCTCTGACTTGGGACCTAACTTCAAGTGGCTAAGACCATAGATCAGAGCCTTATCCAGAAAATAGTGCAACCAACCAGTATACCAACCAGTATATTGTAAAGGTTAAGAGCTGGATGTGAAATGAATATAGGCAGACCAGTTGGAAACTTAAGAGAAAAAGGCAGTCAAATATTGCCTGGCTAAAATTACACTTATCCCTGAGAGTCAGGAAGACTGGACACATGCCCAAGATGGCATTCTCCAAGAAATGACATTAAAAACTACACATTGCAGAAGAAATAGACTTCACTTAATTATTCCAGCCAAGTCACTAAATAAACAAACAAACAACCCTAACAACAAACTCCATAGAGGACTACAATACATTATATAAAATGTCTATTTTTAACAAAAAAAAAAGTATATGATATGCAAAGCCATAGGTAAGTGTGACTCATACATAAGAAAAAAATGTAGACAATGTCAATTACCATGAAGGGGACCCAGATGTTGGACTTAGCAGATAAACTTCAAAGAAGCTATTATAAATACATTCAAAGATCTAAATAAATCCATATTTTTATAATGGAAAGAAAGCATGATGACAATGTTTCATCAAATATCAATAAGTAGAGAGAAATTATTTTGGGATAAAAAGGAACCAAATGTAAATTTGATAGTGGAAAAGAGCCAATGTAAATTTTGGAGTGGGAAAGAAAATAACTGAAAAGAAAAATTCACTAGACTGTCTCAACAGTAGAACTGAGCTGGCAGAAAAGAATATGTGAACTTAAAGACAGATAGATAGAGATATGCAATAAGATGAAAACAGAGAAGAAAAATGAAGAAATATAAACAGAGCCTCAGAGAAATCTGAAACACCATTAATTATATCACATCACCAGATGAGTAAAGAAAGAAATGAAAGGACCAGAAAAAATATTCAAAGAAATTATGGCTGAAAACTCCCCAACTTTAATTTAAAAATAAATAATTTACATATTTAGGAAGCTAAATGAGTCCCAAGTAGGATAAACACAAGGAGTTAAACATTGAGACACATCATATATAAAAATGTTGAAAAACAAAAGGAAAACTTTGAAAGGGCCAAGAGGTGAAAATGGCTCATTGTGTACAAAAGAACCCAAATGCAGTAAATAACTAGTTTCTCAATAGAAGCAATGAAAACCAGGAGGCAGTAGATTATACATCCTAAGTGCTAAATTTTAAAAAATCATCAGCCAGCAAACACAACAAGGCAAAAATGAAGTCAAAAATTAAAGCAAAACAAAACTAAAAGAATTTGTTGCTACACTTCACCCTATGATCCAAAGGATGTAGAACACTAGAACACTATAAACTAAGTATACCTAATATACACCAATAGTACAATCCTCCTAACAACAGCAAGATTCACTGTCTCACATAAACATACAATATTATCCAGAATACACCATATGCCAGGCCATGAAATAACCATCAATAAACTTGAAAGGAACTAAATCATACAAAGCATGTTCTCTGACCAAAATGGGATGAAATTTAAAAATCAAACCCCAAAGAAAATTTGATTTATAAATATGTGGAAATACAAGATACCAAAATATATTTGATGCAGCTAAAGCAGTGCTTAGAGGGTAATTTACAGATGTAAGTGATGATATTAAAAAAGAAAGACTTTAAAAGCATAATCTTCCACCTTAAAAAACTATAAAAAATAAGAGCATATTAAGTCCAAAGCAAGGAGAAATGATAAAATTTGTAGCAGAAATAAATGAAATAGTAGGAAACTACAGAAAAAAATCAATGAAACAAAGTTGACTTCATGAAAAGATCAATAAAATTTAAAAAACTTTAGCCAGAGTAACAAAAGAAGAGAGAAGACTCAAAGTGCTAAAATCAGCACTAAAAGGAGGGACATCACTTCTGACAGAAAGAAAAAATCATTAAGAAAATACTAGATAACTTAGATGAAATAGGCAAATTCCTAAAGAAACAAAAACTAGCAAAACTGGCTCAAGAGGAAATAAAAAAACTGAGTTGACTTAAAGAAGAAATTGAATTAGTAATCTAAAACAAACTTCCTAAAAGGAAAATTCCAGGTCCAAATGGATTCACTGGTGAATTCTACCAAACATTTAAAGACGAATTAATATCAATCTTTCAAAAATTCTTCTAAAAATAGAAGAAGACTTAATACTTACCTACTCACTCTATAACTCTGTTACCAAAATCAGACAAACATCACAACAAATTACAACTAAAATTCAATTTCCCTTATGAATGTAAACATAAATATCCTCAATAAAATGGTAGCAGACTGAATCCAGCAACATATAATAATTATAACACACCATGACCAAGCGTAATCTATCTGCAAGATTGGGTTAATATATGAAGATAATTTAATGTACACATCACATCAATAAAACAAATAATAAATGCCACATGGTCATCTTAATAGAAAAAGCATATGATGATCTAACACTTTCATTATAAGAATACTCAAGAAAAGAGGAGAAGAAGAGAACTTCTACAACCTGATAAGCAGCACCCATACAAAACCTACAGCTAACATTATACTTAAAAGTAAAAGACTGAATGCTTTTACCCTAAGATTAAAAAAAGACATGGATGTCTGCTTTGCTTTCAAAATTCTGATACAACTCCTGTTTAACAGGACAATTCAGCAAGACTATAAAACAATAGATATCCAGACTTCTGGCCAAGATGAAGGCATAGGTAGATACACTGTGCCTCCTCACCAAACCAAAAGAAGGACAACAACAAATTTAAAAACAAAAAAACAACCAGAACTGACAGAAAAATGAACTGTATGGAAGTCCCACAACCAAGGAGTTTAAGAAGACACATTCATCCAGACTGGTAGGAGGGATAGAGACAGACATCCGAACAGAGAGGACTGTCAGCAAGGCAGCAGCTGACAGACCTGGTGGTCCCATATTCACATGCAGGTAAACTGGGAGGAACAACTCAGGAGCAAGACAGACTGCACAAACCAGAGTTCCAGCATGGGGAAATAAAGCCTCAAACCTCTGACTGAAAACACCTGTGGGGGTTGAGGCAGCAGGAGAAACTCCTAGCCTCAGAGGAGAGTTCATTGGAGAGACTCACAGGGTCGTAGAACATACACAAGCCCACCCACCTGGGAATCAGCACCAGAAGGGCCCGATTTGATTGTGGGTAGTGGGGAAAGTGACTGAAAATCAGCAGACAGCTGAACAAGCAGCACTGTTCCCTCTCAGGCCCATCCCCCACATATGGTGTCACAATCCAATCACCTGGGTTGCCCCACCCTGGTGAACACCTAAGGCTCTGCCCCCTACTATGTAACAGATGTGCAGAGACTTAAAAATGGCCCAAATGAAACAAAAGATCAAAGCTCTAGAAAAAAACACAACTAAACGATGAAGAAATAGTCAACCTATCAGATGTACAGTTCAAAACACTGGTAATCAGGATGCTCACAGAATTGGGTTGAATACAGTCGCAAATTAGATGAAAAAATGATGGCTATGCTAAGTGAAATAAAGGAAAACATATATGGAACCAACAGTGATGGGAAGGAAACTGGGACTCAAATCAACAATTTGGAACAGAAGGAAGAAATAAACATCCAACCAGAACAGAATGAATAAACAAGAGTTCAAAAAAATGAGAAGAGACTTAAAAACCTCCAGGACATCTTTAAACATGCCAACATCCAAGTCATAAGGGTACCAGAGGGAGAAGAACAAGAGCAAGAAATTGAAAACTTATTTGAAAAAATCATGAAGGAGAACTTCCCCAATCTGGCAAAGGAAATAGACTTCCAGGAAGTCCAGGAAGCTCAGAGAGTTTCAAAGAAGTTGGACCCAAGGAAGCACACACCAAGGCACATCATAATTACATTAGCCAAGATTAAAGATAAGGAGAGAACCTTAAAAGCAGCAAGACAAAAGGAGACAGTTACCTACAAAGGAGTGCCCATAAGACTGTCATCTGATTTCTCAAAAGAGATCTTATAGTCAAGAAGGGGCTGGAAAGAAGTATTCCAAATCATGAAAGGCAAGGACCTATATCCAAGATTGCTCTATCCAGCAAAGCTTTCATTTAGAATGGAAGGGCAGATAAAGTGCTCCTCAGATAAGGTCAAGTTAAAGAGCTCATCATCACCAATTCCTTAAGGCCATGTAGCCAAAAGAGCTGGATTCCCGAATCACACCCAGCAGTTTGAATCTAGAGCCTGTACTCTTAAATACTATGCTAATGTATATGTAAAAATAAAAAGTCAAATAAATTGGGAGACAATATTTTAACATACATAACAGAATTATCAGCCTTAGTATTAAAAAGGGATAAAAAAAGATAATTTATGACAGAATTATAAAAAGCTAGTAAGTATATATCTCCTTCAATGAGTCATGAGATTTTGATATATAAAATGTACCAAGCATATTGGCAAGAATTTTTAAACAGTAATATATAGTGTTAGTCAGATATAAGGAAAATTTCCACATCCATAAACCATGAGAAAGCAGTGTTCTTCATTTTTGTAATATTTTTGGCCTTAGAAATGGCTTATATTTTGCCCAACTTTACAATTAAGATTTATGCCAAGAAAATAATTGTAGATAAAACTAAGATTTATCCACATACATGATCATTACAAAACTTCTTTTATCCCATTTTATTAAGATATAATTGACATATAGCATTGTATTAGTTTAAGGTATACAACATAATGGTTTGATATATGTTCATATTAATAAATGATTACCACAATAAAGTTAGTTAACACCCATCACCTCACATAGTTACAATTTTGTTTTCCTGTGATGAGAGAGCTTTTTTAAATCCTCACCTAAGGACATGCTCATTGACTCTAAAGAGAGGGAAGGGGAGGGAGAGACAGAGAGAGGGAGAGAAACATCGATCAGTTGCCTCTCACACATGCTCCAACCAGGACTAAACCCACAATCTAGGCATATGCCCAAACCGGGAACCAAACTCATGACCCTTTCGACTTACAGGACAATGTTCTGACCAACTGCACCACACCAGCCAGGTCCTGTGATGAGCAATTTTAAGATCTATTCTTTTTGCAACTTCCCAATATAAAATACCATATTGTTAACTACAGTCACCATGTTATACGTAACATCCCCAGAACTTACTACTATTTTAACTGCAAGTATATACCTTTTGACCATCTTCACCCATTTCCCCCACTTCCGCCCCACCTTTGGAAATTCTCAGTTGTTCTCTGTTTCTCTGAGTTTGGTTTTCTCCAAGTTTGATGTCTGAGATTCCACATGTGAGATCATACAGTATTTGCCTCTCTCTATCTGTCTTATTTCACTTGACATAATGCCTTCAAGTGTCATGCATGTGATTTCAAATGGCAGAATTTTCTTTTTTCATAATTGAATACTATTCCACTGTATGTGGTTACACCAATTTACTTCTCCACAAACAATGTGCAAAGGTTCCCTTTTTTCCACATCCTTTCCAACACTTGTTGTCTCTTGCCTTTTTAATAATAGCCACTTTAACAGATGTGGTTTTGCTTTGCATTCCCCTGATGATTCGTGACTTTGAGAATTTTTTTATGTACCTGTTGGCTATCTGTATGTCTTCTTTGAGAAAAAGCCTATTCAGTTCCCCTGCCCATTTTAAAAACAATATTCTTTGTTTTTTGTTATTGGGGTGTGTAAGTTCTCTCTATACTTTTGATATTAACTCTTTATTAGGTATATGATTTATAATAATTACCTTATATTCTTTATGTTACTGTTGTATTTTGTTGATGATTTTCTTTTGCTGTTCAGAGCTTTTGAATTTGACATAGTTCCACTTGTTGCTTTTTGTTTTTGTTGCCTTTGTTTTGGGTGTCAAATCCAAAAAATCATTGCCAAGGTTGATGCCTTATATTTGTTGTTCTTGGAGTTTTTGGTTTCAGATCTTACATTCAAATCTTTAATCTATTTTGAGTTAATTTGTGTATGTAGTATACACAAATAGGATAGGAGTACACAAATAGTATAGGATAGGAGTTCAGTTTCATGCTCTTACAAGTGACTTCCATTTCCCCAGCACCATTTATTGAAAACATTGTCCTTTATCCATTGTATATTCTTGGAAATTTTTTTGTAAATTGACCATATATGTATGGGTTTATTTATGGGTCCTCTATTTTTTTCCACTGACCTATGTGTCTGTTTTTATACCAGCACTATACTGTTTTGATTACTGTAGCTTTGTAATATAGTTTGAAATCAAGAAATGTGGTGCCTCTGGCTTTGTTCTGTTTTCTCAGAATTACTTTGGCTTTTCAGGGTCTTTTGTGGTTTCATACAAATTTCAAGATTGTTTTCTATTTCTATGCCATTTCTGTGCAAAATACCATTACAATCACGATAGGGATACCATTTATTTGTGTCTTCTTTGATTTCTTTCACCACTGTCTTATTAGTTTCAATGTACACATCTTTTACTTCTTTGGATAAATTTCTTCCTAGGTGTTTTATTCTGTTTGATGCAGTTGTAAATAGGATTTTTTTCTTAATTTCTCTGCGATAGTTCATTGTTTAAATACAACTAAATTTTGTATATTGATTTTCTATTGTACAACTTTACTAAATTGGTTTATTAGTTCTGTATTTTTATGGAGTATTTAGGGTTTTCTCTATATGTTATCTGAAAATAGAGTTTTACTTACTTCTTCCTTTCCAATTTTGTTTGTTTTGTTTTGTTTTTGCCTAATTGTTCTGGCTAGGTCTTCCATTGCTATGTTGAATAAATGAGGCCAGAGTGGGCATTCTTGTCTTTTTCCTGCTCTTAGAGGAAAAGCTTTCAGCTTTTCACAATTGTGTATGATGTTAGCTGTGGGTTTGTCATATGGCCTTTATTATGTTGAGGTAAGTTCTCTCTACAAAATTTATTTTCTTTACTTCTTTGTTTCTAACATTATTATTAAAATAATAATATGTGTAAGAAATGATAATATACAGTTAAGTTCTATAAAATAAAAATCTTCCTCTGTTATGAGGGAGATAAGGGGCATATAATTTAGAATTGGGTGGGGTGGTCAGTGATAGATTCCCAGAGGAAGTGACATGAAAATGAGACTGCAAGAAGTAGGAATTAACTAGGTAAAGAGTAAATTGGAAGAACAGATGATCAAAGAGAGCTGGAGATACTAAAGAACCTAAAAGAAAACCAGTGTGTCTTAGTAGAGTTGTTACTGAATCACCTCCTAAATTCAGATTTGTAAACCTGATGCTCTAGTAGGCCAAAACATTGAGACACTGGTTCTTGGGGACAGAGAATGGTTTATTTTATTTGATCAAAGGGAGAGGATGGGAGAGCAAGATCTCTCAAATCCATCTCTCTCAAAAAGCAAAGGTACAGAGTTTGTGTGGCTGGGAAATAAGGGAGGTGTTGTTTCAGGGATCTGAGAGAGAAGTCTGCTTCTTTGGTCACAGATAACACTTCTTAGCAACAGCCTCCTGGGTGTCAGCTGCTGCCACAGCTACCTTGAAGACATTCTTTTTTTCTGCAAAACACTCTCATAAATTCTCCTGAAGACCCTGAAGTTATCCTCTTGCTTGACAAAGAAATACCACATTAGCAACTTGTGACTACATTCCTGATAACAAAAGAAGTTGAGCAGGAAGATCAGTTAACATGTGAACAAAGGCCTAATTAAGAATTAAATTATTTAATTCTACCTGAAAATTACTAGGAGCATTAAAATTACAAGAGGCTTGGCTACAAGTGAGGAACCTGGAAAGTTGGATAAAGTTGAAAACTATATGTACAGTTTTTCTCTCCAGAGGAACAATTTAATCTAAAAATAAAAGGACTTTTCAAAGGGAGAGGCAACAAGCATTTACTTAAGATCAAAGAATAGCTATTCAGTAAGCTCTAATTAGTGTTCTGATTAGGAGGCAAAACAAGGGGCATTTATGATAAAGGGAAGGGAAATGTTACTTTTGCTGCATATGATGCACACCCACATTTTTGGCCCCAACTTTAAGGGGAAAAAAACTTTAATTTTAATTTTTTAATTCAATGTTTAATTTATATATAGATACTTGTTTTGTATTATAAACAAATTTTAGCATTTATTTTTGAATACGTTATGGTACAAGAAATCTTATGTAACAAATAATTACAAAACACAAAAATAGATACCAGGTATTTCAGGAACTACCCATGTATAATGCGCATCCTTATTTTTCCCTCAGAAATTTGGGCAAAAAAGTATGCATTATACATGACAAAATACAGTACATCAATAAAAGGAAGACATTTCTATTGGTGTAAATAACACAACACAGTGATGTTTATTATAAGGAATATTTTAAATTTTCAGTCCAGCAACTACCGCTACAGAGGTCATAATTCCTGCTTTCTTGTTTTCTTTGCAAACAATTCTTTGGCTTGCTTTAGGCTATATAAGTTTGCTTTAGGCTACATCCAAAGGTTATTTTGCCTTGTTTAACAATCCAAATGTTTACACCCTAAAATGTGCAGGCAATTCTGCTGGGATGTCAATCTGTCTCCGTTTTAAAGTGGCTCCACTATTTTTTTAAGTTGTTAACTATTTCCCAGAATATCACTGTTTATTATATGCTTCTTTTGTTTCATCAAAATTCTTCATAATAAATATTTTTAAATAAAAATAATAAATCAGGAAATTCAAGATGGTGGCAGGGTAGGTGAAAGTTACACTAACCACCACCCAAGACCAAAATGAAATTAACTAATTATAAAAATATCATCCTGAATAATCAACTGAACACTAGCTGGAGAGAAGCCTTATAACCAAGGACTTATGAAAGGAACCACAGCACCACAATGAGAGTGGTAGGAAGTGCAGAGGTGGGAGAAGGCTGGCTGAGTACCCATGGACAGCAGCTGAAGTTCCAGAGGAATATTTCAGCAACTGGGGGTTTCCCCCTGAGAAGTGTGGTATCTAACCCCCAAGTTTGGATCCCCAGCCTAGAGCACCAGAACCGGGAAAGGAACCCAAATAACATCTGGCTATGAAAAGCAGCATGGGTTTTTTCTGCCAGGGAGAGATGGCTAGAAATGCAGAGAGCCTCTTAGAGGGCCATGCACAAAATTAACCTGGGCTCCAGAAGATGGAAGGCAGAGAAGACTAGAACCACATGGGAAGAGTCTGGGATTGGTGGCTCTGGGGAGAGAGCTGAAGGGTCAGCTGCCAGGATCCCTGTGCTCAGTCATCCCCCATACTTCAAAAGCCATCTTTCTCAGGCAGATTTCTCCCCTCCAGGTGGCATCTGCCTGGGGGAAAGCAATAGCCATCTTTAAGAACCCCTCTCATCCCATCCTGTAGAGTTTAAACCAGGCTATAGAGGAGTACAGTTGGAGGCTAACTCAGTGATTAGCCTAACAGAAAGCCTGCAAGTGAAGGCACAGCTCTGGGAGCTCTGAGACTTTTCCTGACCCTCCCCCAGGCCCAAGGCTAGTAGAATCCAGTCCTGGTATGCAGCTTGGTTCTTTCTGTATATATCCAGACATAGTAGATGGAGCCACAACCTGTAGATCACTGATAGTTCCAAACAGATTGCCCAGGGCCAGTGACGAGCAGCATCTGTCCAGAGGCTGGTCTTTGCAGATATACCAGAGTCTTTGCAGACCTACCTGATACATAGAAACAAACCCAAAGAGGAAGCCCAAATGGGAAGACAAAGAAACAGGCCTCAAATGAAAGAACAAAAGAAGTCTCCAGAAGAACTAAATGAAATGGAGGCAAGCAATTTAATAGATATAGAGTTTAGAGTAATGATAATAAGGATGCTCAACAGCATGTAAAAAAGTTATTAATAGACTTTTAAGTCATAAAAGGATTAAAAGTCATAAAAACAATTAAAAAGACTAGTCTGAAATAAAGAATGCAATATTTGAAATAAATAATATGCTGGAAGAAATAAACAGGAGGTTAGATGATGCAGAGAATTGAATCAGCAATTAAGAAGACAAAGCAGAAAAAAACAACCAAGAAGAACAGTTAAAAGAAAAAAATTAAAAATGAGGAGAGTTTAAGAAACCTTTGGAGCAACATGGGAACACCAGAAAAAAGAGTGAGCAAGGAACCAAGAACTTATCTGAAGAAATACTGACTGAAAACTTCCCTAATGTGGTGAAGGAAAAAGATACAGAAGTCTAGGAAGTGCCGAGTCTCAAACAAGATGGACCCAAGGAGGCCCACTCCAGGACACATCAAATTAAAATGACAAAGCTTAAAAACATAAAAGCCATAAGAGAAAAGCAGGTAGTTACCTACAACAGAGTTCCCATAAGACTGTCATCTAATTTCTCAACAGAAACATTTCAGGCCTGAAGGGATTGGTATGAAATATTCAAGGTGAAGAAAAGCAAGGAATTATAACCAAGGCTACTTTACCCAGTAAGGCTATCATCCAAAACTAAAGAAGAAATAAACAGCTTCCCAGACAAGAAAAAGATAAAGGAGTTAGTTACCACCAACTCAGTATTACAACAAGTATTACAAAGCTTGCTCTAAGAAGAAAAACAAAAACAGAGAAAAATAGTAGAGAATAAAATAGCAATAAATACATATCTATCAAGAATCACCTTAAATGTAAATGGCTTTGCTGCTCCAAAGTCATAGGGTAGCTGAATGGATAAGAAAACAGGACCTGTCTCCAAGAGAACCACCTCAGATTGAAAGATACACATAGACTAAAAGTAAAGGAATGGATAAAGACATTTCATGTAAATGGAAAGGAAAAAGAAGTTAGGGTAACAATATTTATATCCAACATAATGGAGTTTAAAACCAAGGCTATAGTGAAGGACAAAGAAGGGCACTACATAATGACAAAGGGAATAATTCAGCCAGAGGATATAACTCTAGTAAACATTTATGTACCCAATATAGAAGCACCTAAATATGTAAAGCAAATCTTGATAGACCTTAAGGAAGAAATGAAATAAATACAGTCATAGTTGGGGATTTTAACATCCCATTGACTTCAACAGATACATCTTCCAGACATAAAATCAACAAGGAAACAGTGGACTTAAGTGACACACTAAACCAAATGAATTTAATTGATACCTACAGAGCATTTCACCCCAAAGAAGCAGAATATACATTCTTTTCAAGTGCACATGGAATGTTTCTAGGACAGACTACATGTTAGGACACAAAAAAAG
The DNA here is from genome assembly GCF_019186645.2 of Phyllostomus hastatus. Taxonomy (NCBI): domain Eukaryota; kingdom Metazoa; phylum Chordata; class Mammalia; order Chiroptera; family Phyllostomidae; genus Phyllostomus; species Phyllostomus hastatus. The sequence continues at coordinate 3,048,754 of NW_025334017.1, read as the reverse complement.
TCTCAATAAATTTAAGAAGATTGAAATCATATCAAGCATCTTCTCTGACCACAATGCCTTGAAACTAGATATCGACCACAACAAGAAAACTGAAAAGTGCACAAAGACATGGAAGCTAAATAACATATTATTAAACAATGAATGGGTCAATAATTAGACCAAAGAAGAAATCAAAAAATACCTTGAAACAAATTAAAATGAAAACACAACAGCCCCAAATCTGTGGCATATTGGAAAAGCCATCCTAAAAGGGAAATTAATAGCATTACAAGCCTATCTCAAGAAATAATAAAGAACTCAAATAAACAATATAATTTTTGTACTTAAAGGAACTTGGAAAAAACCAACAAAGCCCAAAGTGAATAGAAGGAAGGTAATAAGAAAGATCAGAGCAGAAATAAACAAAATAGAGTGTAAAAATGATGCAAAAGATCAATGAATCAAAGAGCTGGTTCTTTGAAAAGATAAACAAGATTGACAAATCTTTAACCAGACTTATCAAAACAAAAAAGAGAGAGAAGTCAAATAACTAAAATCAAAAATGAAAGAGGAGAAATAACAACTAACACTGAAGAATTACAAAGGACTGTAAGAAAATATTATGAACAATTATATGTCAAAAAATTGGATAACCTGGACAAAATGGATAAATTCCTAGAAACATACAGTGTTCCAAAACTGAATCAGGAATAATCAGAGAATCTGAATAGACAGATTACACCTACTGAAATTGAAGTAGTAATCAAAAACTCCCAACAAGCAAAAGTCCTGGGCTTCACAGGTAAATTTTCTGGGAACTAATACCTCTTCATCCCAAAGTTTCATAAAATTCGAGAGGGAAGACTCCCAAATCCATTTTATGAAGTAAACATTATCCTAATTCTGCAACCACCTAAAGACATTACAAAAAAAGAAAATTACAGGCCAATATCCCTGATGAACATAGATGCTAAAATCCTCAACTTAAAGATTAGCAAACTGAATATAACAATACATCAAAAAGATTATACACCAAGATCAAATAGGATTTATTCTGGGAATGCAAGCTTGGTATAACATTTGTGAATTAATAAATGTGATTCACCACATAAACAATATGAAGGATAAAAATCACATGTTCATATAACTAGATGCAAGAAAAGCATTTGATAAATCCAGCACCCATTTATGATCAAAACATTCAGCAAGGTGGAAGTAGAGGGAACATACCTAAACATAATAAAAGGCATATTTGACAAAGCCACGACCAGCATCATACTCTATGAGCAAAAACTACAAGTATTCCCCTTAAGATCAGGAACAAACAGGGATGTACATTTCACCTCTCTAATTCAACATATAGTACTGGAAGTCCTAGCCACAGCAATCAGACAAGAAGAAATAAAGGGTGTCTAAATTGGAAAGAAGTTAAATTGTCATTATTTGCCGATGACATGATACCGTACATAGAGAACCCCAAAGATTCCACCAAGAAACTACTAGGCCTGATAAGTGAATTCAGCAAAGTACCAGGATAAAAAATTAATGTCCAGAAATCTAGTTGCATTTTTACATGCCAATAATGAACTAACAGAAAGGGAAATTAAGAAAACAACCCTATTCATAATTACTTCAAAAAGAAATAATCGAAGATGTAAAAGACCTGTACTTGGAAAATTATGAGACACTGAGAAAGAAACTAAAGATACAAATAAGTGGAAGCATATACTGTGCTCATGGACAGGAAGAATTATCATCATTAAAATGCCCCTACTACCCAAATCAATCTATATATTCAGTGTAATTCCTATCAAGATGCCAATGGCATATTTCACAGAACTAGAACAAATATTCCAAAAATGTGTATGGAACAATAAATGCACCGAAATTATAACAGCGATCTTGAGAAAGAAGAACAAAGTTGGAGAAATCAACTTTTTCATATTAAGCTACTTAATATGAAACTATACTATAAGGCCATAATAATCAAAACAGCATGGTATATACACATAGATCAATGGTACAGAACAGAGAGTCCAGAAATAAACCCACACTTTTATAGTCAGTTAACATTTGACAGAGGAAATAAGCACATACAATGTAAAAACATGTTTATCTGATACATTTATATATTACAAAATAATTGTCATGATAGCTCTAGCTGACATCTAATTACCATTACTTTTTTGTTTTAAGAACATTTAAGATCTGCTCTTTTAGCAACAATCAAGTTTTACATAGAGTATTATTAGCTATAATCACCACGCTATACATTAGATCCCCAGCACTCGGTAATCTTATAACTTTAATCATCATCTCCCCATTTTCCCCATCTCTTAGTCTCTGTTTCGCTTTGGCTTTTTACATTCCACATATAAGTGATACAGTATTCATCTTTCTCTGATTCTTTTACTTTACATAGTGCCATAAAGTTTCATCCAAGTTGTCACAAACAAAAAGATTTTCATATCTTGGCAATGTAAATAGTACTGCAAATAAACACAGAGAGCGTATGTCTCTATGAGATCCTGATATATACCCAGAAATGGGATTGCTGGATCATATGGTAGTTCTACTTTTAACTTTTTGAGGAACATCCATATCATTTTCTATAGTGGCTGAATCAAATTACAATCCCACCAGCAGTGTGTAAGTGTTCTCTTTTCTCCATATCCTTGCCAACACTTATCTCTTGTCTTTTTGACAAGAGTCCCAAGATTGTGGGGTGATATCTCATTGTGATTTTGCTTTGCATTTCCATAATAATGAGTGATGTTGTGCACCTTTTCATGTACATATTGGTCAGCTGCATAGTTTTGTTTTTTGGAAAACTATCTTAGTAAGTGGTGGAGCCCCTTAAGATATAGTCCTAGGGAACTTTTAGTCATATAAAATATACATACTAATTACCAACATTTAATTACAGGGAATCAATAATATTTCAAAAATCAGACTAAACAGAGTATCTTGAGAGGGTGTAGTTCAAGTAACAGAGAAACATTTTATGAAAGCATCATATGCCAAAGTAATGTCTTTTGGGAGTTTTATTCATATGTTTACCCCATTTCAACTCCAACTGATTTTTATCAATATCTAATTGTGCTTAATGCTGTAAAAATGGTCTGCCTAAAATATAGACACATTATACATACTCAAGATTTTTTTATAAAATAATTTTTTGCAATTTTGTTTCTTAACAGTAGAACAATTACTTGATATTTGAGTTGAAGGTGAGGGAAGAAAAAATCTAAAAGTAATTGCTTTTGTAAGTCTAGACCATCACATAGCAGAAAATCAATAAGGGCAGTGATTCCACACTAGGAAATTAAATGTACTAGCTCTGGTCTCAAATATTGGTCATGAGAAAAAATACAATGCAGTTCATAATATTTATATTTTGTTTGAATATTTACAGCTATTGTTATAACTCCATATCAGAAAGTTAATAATTAATGCTCATGATGACAACAAAAAATAACACTTTGATTATATTACACTTTCTTTTTATTCTAGGTTCCCACTTCTGTTGCCTTTACTGGAGCAGGAGTATGTGGCCCAAAGAATTGTAAATGCTATTTTAGAGGAACAAATCTACTTAATGATGCCAAGATTTATATATTTTGGAATGATCCTTAAACAGTAAGTTAATAATGACTTCTCTATCATTTTGATTATTTTTAACAAATTATCCCATCATTGCTACATCTTTTGCCAGAAAACAACTTCGTATTTTTTAATGGTAAAAGGAAGAACTTCCATTGCATAAGGACAATATATTGGACTATGGCTAGTTGTGTTTTGGTTTTTCCAGACACTGAGAAAATTTAGCCATATATTATGCCTCAAAGAATATAAAGTATTTACTTCAAGAGAAACAAATAGCACCCAAATAATAATAATAATAATAAAATTATATTATCATTTATTATATTATTATTTATTATTTATTATATAATATGATTATATATTAATTATAGTACAATTGGTTTTGCAATTTATTATGTATTGTTTATTATTATTATTATATTAATTATTATTATTATTATGGTGGTTGTTATAATTGGTTAATTCTTTTGGATCAACTAATATAGAGTTCTATTTTGAAAACAAAAAAAAATCTGAATGTTTTGCCAGAAAAAATATTAAGGATTTCTGGTAAGTTCACTGTTTCCTTTAGCAAAAGGGCACCTACAACTTCATACAAGCCAATGCTGTGAGCTCCAGAGTATTTGTGAATGCATTTGGCCCAGGTCCACTGTCTGCTCTGGAGAGAAAGGAGAACACCATTTACCAGATGCCTACATGTGCCAGACTGTGTGATAGTTTTGCATGCATTTTATCACACTTAGAGAATCTAGGATTTAATGAGAATAAGTAATTTGTGCAGAGTTAACGAGCTAAATCCTGGAACAAAGTTGCAAACAAAAATTTCAACTTCATAACAGATCTTAAACTCTGACCATCAGGATATACTCCTCCCCTGCTGTAAATTACTGACACAGTAGAAAACACAACTGGTGCTTCACTTTTATAAAATTATTAATAAATATAGTACTTTTGTTACTATATTTATACCTTATTCAAAATAGTTTTGTGACATGTTAGGTTTATTCATGCATTCACTGAACATGTACACACATAGGAAGTTATAACATGGTACCTGCTATTCATCCACACTTACGAGCTGCCTGGACAAATCAGCTATGTCAAAGCTTCTGATGCCTTTTTTAGCACTCACCACACCTATGGTTACTTGTATAACAACTATCCTTACTGCTAGACTGCATGCTCCCTGAGAAGAGGACACATTTTCTGAATTGTTGCCAGTTCCAAGCTCCAGGCTTAGTATAGCACCTAACACAGAATATGCACACAATAAATATTTGCTAAGTTGAGTTGAGCAGAACTGAGCTGATCTAAGCAGAACTAAGCTGAAGGTGCAGCTCCTCTGTTTCAAGGAACTAAAGCAGGGGTATCAAACTCATTTTCACCAGGGGCCACAACCTCACAGTTACCTTCAAAGGGCCAAATGTGATGTTAGGACTATATAAATGTAACTACTTCTTATCTAGGGGCAAGGAGCTCAGCACTGCCATGGGGTAGAAATAAGGTACCAGCAGGATAAAACAAGGTGGAGGAGGGCTAGATTCAGCCCACAGGCCTTGTGTTTGCCACCTGGGAACTACAGCAATCAATGGTTCTCAGCCTCAGGTATACATTGGAATCACCTGAAGAACATTGAAAACTGATGCCTGGACCCTATCCGAAGAAATTCTGCTTAAACTGGTCCAGTCTCCTTTCTCATTTTTGCTACCATTTGTTAGACTAGTGCATAAGGATGTGTATAGTCTTTCTACAGAACTCAGTGAGTGTAATATATGAATAAACCGTGGCCTGAGCACTGGGAAATTTCCAGACTCCCCGGATGTAGGACAGCACTCAGCACAGGCAACACAGCATTCCTTTGTTCATCCCTTTTGTTTAATACACATCCACATCATGAATCAGGACGTCACACTTGGTGCAATTTGAAATTAATTATTGCAAAGAAGTGTCTTTGAATCCTCTAACAGCATTATGATTTTTCTCATGCTTTTCCCTAGAGTATTATCTTCAAAGATGGTAATTGCCCTCATTGAGTACCTTGGCATAGGTGCTTGCATGACCTCTTTCAGAGGGCATGAGAAAGTTCAGAATGAAACTGAGAAGCAGCACCAAAGCTGAAGCTCAGATGTGGTAATAAAAGAACGTGTTATGAGGACAGACTCTCTGGAACTCCTCCTAATGTGAAATCATTCCAGCGTACCGAGGATTTCTAAGGCATTTAAATGTGCCAACCTTATGCCCAGGACATGGTTTACATATCAACAATTATTCTAGCCACTCAAATTATGTATGCAGTTTTTCCTATTACTTTTTAGTTTGGTAGATAAGGACATCACAGCCATTCCAATGAATTTAGTAAATGTAATGTATTGATAAAAACATATTAATGTAAATTAACCCTAATGTAATTTTTAAAGACATAATACTTTTAGAAAAGGGGTTATTATAAATAATGATCTTATAAATCAGTGTCTTATGCTGATAATTTTTTAACATCTGACTTAAAGAAACATTAGTTTTCTAATTAGGAAAAAATGTTTATCTCACAAAGTGAAGGGTTTTTTGTATTATTTATTAATTCCTACTGGGGTTGGATGATTATATTAAGTTCCTTAGCAGGCTCAAATCTCCTTTTTCAATAAAATAAATCCATAACTAATTATGTTTGTTTGCATCTGAATTTACCAAACAATTCATAACTTCTTTACTCCATAAGAAAAAATAGTACACATTAGATTTATATATACTGCAGTTTCCAGAAGAAAACTTATTGTCATAATTCAGTTAATAAAATGCTCCTAGTATTGATGTACTTGAATATACAATAAAAACTCCCCTTTAAAAACAGTGTATGCTCATTTGAATGTGCACCACATATGACAGCCGTTTGGCCAACATTTCTAACAATGAATTTGGAATTCATTGGTTTTGGAATGTTCTTGAGTTTCTGGGTTTGGAATGGTTCTTTAGCTGTAATCACTAAACATCAAATCTGGCTTTGCCTTCATCGGGTTTAAGAGCTAGTGAGTAACGGTAAAACCAAAAAATCAAATTTCAACTAAATTGAAGTATATAGTTTGTTAACCAAAGAGTGCATACTCAATACATAAGATCTATCCCATCATTTGGGACATAATGTTTTACATTGATGCAAAGAAACCATAGCTTTACTTGAGATGAACAAACTAGAGAAAAATTTTTGAATAGAGGAATAAAACATTCCAAAATGCAATATTTTTAGGATATGAGTTAACTTTTAACAGGTTTGTTAGTACCAACTTTATAAAATGTTGACACCGCTTTGCTTTCTTAAACCAAATGTTCAAAGAACTATTCAAATTTTCCTTAATGCCTCAGGAGAATTAACACATTTTGGTTTATCTGGGTTGACAACCAGCAATGGCTTTTGAGGGGCCATTTGTCTCTAAGTACGCTGGTCCACACCCTTTCACTAGGATATCAGAAGACCTGTCAGCTTTCACTGCTTCAGCCAAGAACAAATCCTGCTTCTTGAGGGTTGGCCTGTGTTATTTCTCATTTGGATAGCCTAAGGACAGTCTTTTACACTTTCACTATTCATTCATTCAACAGATGCACTAGAAATATAGTGATGAACAAGATGGTCACTAAATAAGGCCCAAGATCTTTGTGGCAGCTATGAGCAACATAGGGGCTTTGATTTGCTTTTGCCTGTTTCCTGATTGTTGGAAGTCTGGCTTCTCATCTATTAGCTTTACAATGTTGAGAGACCACATAGTCTGCTCCTCTGTTATCTTTCATTTGTATAGCCATATTATGGGTAAAGGTCTAACAAAACCTTTTTCTTTTCTGCAAGAGAATTTTGTCTTAGGTTAACTTCCTTGCTCTGTTCCCCTGGTAAATTGGAAGGAGCCAAATGCCAAATGTGGTTCTAGGCAACATTGTTCATGAGAAAAAAAATCACTGAGTGATAACTTGCATCATACTGAGAAAAATTATAAATTATAAATGTTATATGGGGAGGGACACCATACTTTCAGCTTCCCTGAGCTAGGGGATCCTGGTAACTGGGATCTTGGAGACTATGCCCATGGATTTGTGGGCTCTGTGGAGTATGAGACTTTTAAGCTCAGGTATGTCCCTCACTTGCCCTGTGTACATCACTTTGCTCCAGAGCTGAAACATAAGAAGTTTCCTGTGCATCTGTTGAGTGCTGCATGGACACAGGCCAGAGGAATGCCTGCACTGCTTATTGGCACCTGTGGCTCCTCACACTCTCTGAGTGGCCTTCTGCCAATGGCTGTCTCCTGAGTCTGAATGTTGAAATGATCCTAGATAGACTTCCTGGTAGGCATTGTGCTTTTTCTTCCTGCTTGGGTATCATTGAACTTTTAGAATATACAATAGCTGTCCATGCAACTGTTTTAAATCTTCACATACAGTCATGAAATCTGACCAATAAAAGCAACAAAATTGAATTGATTATGTCCAAAATTTTGTCATGTCTATTATTTTTTGTCCATCAAAGTTTCAAAAAGCACCCTAGTTACCATAGCACTTTACATGTAAAGTCCCACCTTACCTGCTCACTGTACTTGAAACACTTCATGGGAATGTCAGTTTGGGGAAGGGAAGATTCATTTATGCAACAGAATGATATTGTAAGTCATAGTCACTGTCATCCTACAAAAGTTTTCCTAATCTAATGCAATAACAAATAGTCAAAATTTTAAAAATTAAAATATGTGAACAGCATTTATTAATGATTAGACAATATTAAATCAAATTTTTGAAAATATTTAAAGGATGAAAAGACAAGAGAAGCTTGTGGGGACTCAAAGAATCTTCCAAGGGCTTTGGAAAATGAGAGCTCTTTCTTTTGCATAAGCCCATTCTTTAAAGTAGGCCTTTTCTTTTCCTCGATACTGGAAGAGGATATATTTTGGTTTAACAGAACTTTCTAATAATAACAGCCTAAGATTAAAATGACTCTTGAATAATGGAGTTTTCTATTTCTGAAAATCAAAGGTTAAATGACTAAATTATCTGGAGCCCTTCCAATCCTAAAAATCTATATTTAGGGTTCATTCTTGCAATAAATCTTTATTGAGAATCTAAGCACAGAGCATAAATATTTGTACAACTACTGGATGTACTTTGGACTCACAAACAGAACTTAGTGGAAGAAAAGGAAACAGCATCTGAGCGTAACTTTGCAGAATCTGGAAGAAAAACAATGAAAGCTAAGTGGAGAAGCCAGAAAGAAAATGGAGAATTATACCCTAGGACGAAACATGCTTTTGCTGGAAGAAATTTTAGAAACTCCTTGGAATGCAGAATGAGCCCTCCCTGGACCAAGAGGCAAGTCTGAGAGCAGCAGGTTCTCACAGCCAGGCTCACCGCTTGCCTTTGGTTCCCATGGGTATGTAAGCTCAGGGCTAGACCTGAATTGTTTAGGACTTCAGAGGGGCTCTTGAGAAACCCTGTGGAAAAAGAAAATTGTGATAAACCAGATGGACAAAGAAGGAACTTTCATGGCAAGGACAAATCACTGATATAGGAAATTTTATTGTATCTTTTGTGTGTTATATGTAAGGATTATCAGTCCCATCTATTCACATTTCACTCATTCCTCTGTGAAAATGCCTCTGTCCTGGGTAGTGCTGTTAACATACAGTGTTAACTACAGCCTTTAAGTGCATTTAGGATGGAAGCAGAGTCAGCCCAGGAAAGCCTCCTATACCTAGATCACATGGATGAAAGGGGGAAAAATTCTGAAAGCAGATCAAAGAAAATGATAAGGACAGTACATATTAATTAAAATTAGTTAATATTTTGTCATTAATATCAATTAATAATATTCATTATTCTGTTGTTAAATAGTATAATGAGTAACAGTATTGATTAATTAATTAGAAATATTCTTAAAAATGAAGAAGAGATGTCCCCACCAATCACCCCAGGTTCAGGAGCAGGAAATGGGTTCCTGAAATACCATGGGCCCAGTCAGTTCTGAGGAGCTCCAGTGAAGAGCCATCTGAGTGTGGATGTGTACAAGACTGGGGTGGGAGGAACAGGACTCATTCCAAATAGGAATCAGGACCTTCTATCCAAAAAGCAGGGGGAAAGTGCCATAAATGGTACCAAAATATAAAGATCTTTTAAAAATATTTTATTGCTTATAAAACATAGTGATAATTCTGATAGATGGATAAAAACAAACTTACAAGTTACAAAAAATACAAAAATTTTGGTTTCATAATTTATATAATACCATAAATAATACTTTACTAGTATAATAATTTGATTGGTCATAAGATTTTTCTTACTTTTTGCAAATTCATTCATTAGATCATCAAAATCTCTCCCTTCAGCAACTTCACTTTTGATCAATATAAATGAAAGTGACATCTGGCAGTCTAAACAAATAAAAGATTACAGATAATTTCTAATAACTTTTTTAACATTGAGAAGGAAATTTCTGCTGATGCAATTGCTAATGGAACTATTAAGAGAATGTTATTAACAATGACACCATTAAGATATATTCCCAATAAATTTTTTGAAGCATAAATTTGAGTATATCTAGAGCTGATGAATCTCATGAAACAATCTTTCCAAAAATATTTCACCCCCACACAAAGTAGATGTATGTAAGCCTTTATTTATTTTAAATGCAAATGTATGCAATGGCATTTTAATGTTTCCTCTGACATTTCCTATAACTTGTGAATATTTTATAAGAAACCAAAATGTACTTCATGATTTTGTACATAATTCAAAATGTTTGTTTAGGGATTCTGTCACTGTATCTTCAATTACATGGAGGAAATTAATTAAAAAATTGTCTTCCTCACAATAATTGGTTCACAAGAAACTTCAGTTAAAAAATGTTTTTTTTACTGACCTCCCCACCCCACCCCTGTGGCAACCATCAGTTTGTTCTTTGTGTATATGGGTCTGTGTCTGTTTTGTTTTATTAATTTTTTGGTTTGGAGTTTTTTAATATTCCACAAATAAGTGAAATCATTCAGTATTTGTCTTTCTCTGACTATGTATATGTCTTTCTCGACTTAATTCACTTAGTATAATAATCTCTAGGTCCACCCATGTTGTCATAAATGAAAAGATTTCATTCCTTTTTATTGCTGAAAAATAAGTTTTTTACATCCAATTTAAATTTCTATTTCTAAGCTTGTGAATGTTTGCCTTGCAATGTAGCAGCATTTTTCACAGCCAGAAATTCTAAATCTTTAAAGACTGAATAATTCTTTGATGTGCTTTATTACAATGTCCATGTGTATGCTCTTATTTTTTAATGGTTTGCTGTTATCAATTCACTGTCTGAGCACTGCAATTCCTGTTCTGGTGCTCAGAGACATCCTAAGGGACAAGGGGCAAGCCAGCCTTCCCCCGGGGGTCTTGGTGCTGGGACCATATGGAACTTACCTAGCTCCTGTGGCCACAACCACTGCCACCTCCACTTCTGCTGCTGTTGCCACCTGTATCACCACCAATCTGAGTGCAGGGCCAGGCCCAGCCACTCCCTTAGGACCCTGTGGCATCCCGCTCTGTCCCAAGGCATGCACATGCACGCAGAGCCAGCTGCTTTGTGTGCACCACCTGCTGCATGCATGGGTGGGTGCTGGACGCCAGTCCCATGTGTACAGTGCCACCCGGCTCATGCTTATGCTCCACTGTCCTATTGAACTCAGCTTACAAAACACAAGTTCAAACATAAGCAATGATGAACTTTAGGACAGCAAAAGCAGAGCATTGCACTAAGTACAGGTTCCTTCTAAGCATAGGATCCTGTGCATCCTCAAAGCTGTCTCTGCTGCTGTGTGACACATACTCTGCTTAATCTCCTGCAAGAGAGGCCATATGATAGCTGGTTCAAATTAAACTCCCAACCTACAAACTAGCTGACAATCACCAAGGTCACAGTTTTCTTATTTGTAAAATAAAAGTAAATCATAACATGCCACAACTCAAAAGATTTGCTATAGGTAATACATTACAATAATCCATGAAAAGCTTTAGGCACAGTGCCTGGCACATAGCAAAAGCTCAATATATTAAGAGTTCCTGATATTTTACCACCTGTGACAAAAGGCAAGGGAGCACTGTGGTCAAGACTGTGGCCCTGTTTGGAACCCAGTCCTGGGGCCACTGATTGCCAACTGTAACTCTGGGCAAGTCAACCTCTCTGTGCTTCGGGTTTCTCATCTGTACTAAAACATCAATTAGTACATGCAAAGAATTCAGAAAAGAGCCTGGCACATTGCAAGTACTCAGTAAACGTTGCCTATTGATATTTCTTCCATTACGGTGATTTATTCCTCACAACAACCAACATAGGTATGTGTTGTGATGTTCACTTTATGGATAAGAAAACTGAAGCTCCAAGAGGTGAAGTAGCAGCTTACACAGCACCAAAGAGCCAACACGAGGAAGTCCTAGATTTCAAAGACCACTGCACCTCTATCCAGCATAAGCTGATTCCAGGGCCTAAGCCCATAACCATTTGCTAGTCCCTAATATGGAAGACATTCATATCAGAGCTAAACTAACTGGGTGTTGAGGCTCCCACATCACCTAAGTTACTGAGTTGGCCAAAAAGTTCATTTAGTTTTTTTCTGTAAAATAAAAAACACATATTTTCATTTTCACCAATACCTTTATTAATTTGGATATTTTGAGTATGTCAGCTATCTCCTGGGTGGTATAACATTGATAGTTTTCAATTAATGTTTCAATCTGATCACTATCAACTTCAACTTGTCTACCTGACCACAGAGCAGCATCCAGTGAGAAATCTCCAGCATGATACTTCGCAAACCACTGCTGACATGTTCAGTCAGTCCCAGCACTTTCTCCATCCACTGCACAAATCCTTTATTGCATTTCAGTTGGATTTTACCTTTCTTGAAATAATCATAGTATGCCAGAAATGTTACATATTTTCTTCCATTTCAATATTAAAATGGCCACACAAAAATTCACTGATTTTGATAACCTTTTTTTTAAATGCATGCTGATGTGACAGCTGTCACAATACAACTTAACAAAATTGTTTCAAATGAAGTTAAAGACAACTAAGCACTACTAGAGCCATCTTACAGAAAAAAACAAACAAACTTTTTTGCCAACCAAATACTTCTGCAAAACCACAGTTAAAAAATTTCTGGGTCTAACTAATTTCCAGAATGCTTCCCTGCTCTAAAATCCTATAAACCCAAGTCAAAATTCTGTTCCATCACCTTTTGCCTTTTCTATGTTTGAATTTCATCACCTGAGGTTTTTACACTGACATATCTGAACTATCCTTGACAGATGGAACAGATCAACACACAGGTGATGACTGTGTGCTGTTATCACATGCTGGTGTTGCCTGTCAGCCTCTGACCACAAGCCAGCCATGCAGTTTCCTCCTCAGTTTCTGCAGAGCCAGAAAACTGCTGGAATATTCTGAATACAGTAGTCACCCCTTACCCATAGGGGTATATATTCAGGTAGATGCCTGAACCTGTGCAAAGTAACAAACCCTGCCTATGCTATTTTTTTCCTATATATAGATTCCTATGATAAAGATTAATTTATAAATTAGGCACAGTAAGAGATCAGTAATAACATAATAAAATAAAGCAATTCTAACAGTATATTATAATGAAAGTTGTGTGAATGTGGTCTCTCTCAAAATCTTACTGTGTGGTACTCACCTTTTGTGTGATGCTATGAGATGACACAATGCTTTATTAAGTGGAGAATTTTCACCTTTCCCTCTTTGGCATATCTGAATTACCAGCATCACTACTTGTGCACTGTGGGGTCATTATTAAGTAATTAAGTAAAATAAGAGTGACTGGAACACAGGCACTGCCATACCCTTACAGCTATCTGATAACCAAGAGGGCTACTGAGTGACCAGCAGGCGGAGATCACCTACGGCATGGAGATGCTGGACAAAGGGATGAGGTACATCCCAGCAGGATGCAACAAGATAACTAGAGATTTCATCACGTTACTCTGACTGGCAGACAATTTAAAACTTGTAAGTGGTTTATTTCTAGAATTTTCCATTTCACATTTTCAAACTGTAGTTGACCACAGGCAACTGAAAGTACAGGAAGCAAAAACCATGGATAAGGTGGGACTACAGTATTATTTTAAAACTGAAAAAAATGCTTTTATGAATGAATATGACAGCTTCTATTTCTGATTATATGAGGGACTAGATGTCCAGAGAACATTTTCCAGGGTGGATCTAAAAGTTCTAAATTAAAACAAAATTAATCTTTTAAAAAATTAGCAGAACTATTTGGAAAAGGAGATAGATAACAAGTAAAAATCCTGAGAGTTAATCCTGTCTTGTGCTGTTGTTTGTCAGGAGGCAGGAGAGGGAGGTGTATCTGGCTATCCTAGGTGTTCACGTACTGAGCAGAATAGACCAAAACGAAAGGCCTGTAAAAGCCAAGAGGGTGGACTGGGAGACATGCACTCAAACCCAAAATCCCAGAAAGGTTACACTGCCTGAGGGCTGAACCAGGGACAGAGCCGTGTGCCCTACAGAGAGAGAGTGCGTATGTTTGGGACTAGAGTTTGTGCCATGAGTGTTCCCTCCGCTTCCCAATAAATTCAAACCAAATAGTAGGTTTAAAATCTCCCAGGTGAACTTATTTGGGTGATGGAATGCACTCCAATAATGCACAACTAATGGTACAACTATGTAAATTTATTAAATAAAACCTAAACTGTACACTTAAAATGAGTGAATTTTAATGTCCATTGCCCCTCAATAAAGCTAACAGGGCAGGGGGGTGGGCTGGTAAGGAGCAGATTGCCTGTCTTGTTCCTCATCCTGACCACAGGCACACCAACAACTTTTTCTCCAGCTAATACAGGCACTCAATTCCCTTCACTAGTAGTATTTCCACTGGTCAAAGATAGAATCAAAGGAGAAAAGAAATCCAAGAAGACAAGGGCAAAATGGAAAGAGGAGAAAACTTAATCTGTGCTATGAGACACTGGCTGTATTTGAATTCTCTTCCAACATGATTTAAGCAAACTTGGCACAACAAACCAGGTCAAATCTACATAATCTCACTAGCATGCCACTCACACTATGATGACTCAGAAAGAACAAAAAGTTTGTTAGAGGTGATGATGATCTTGGAATAGAGAGAGGAGCAACAACAAACTTATAACAACACCTCCTTTTGTCTTGTTCCAGGAGAGGTGGAGTGAAGAGCGCTTGGCTGTGTGACCAGCCCTCTGAGAAATGTAGTCCACAGGAATTCCTGTCATGTGCCCAGCCCTATCGCTGTCTTCCCTGGGTCTTAGCTTTCTGAAACTTTTGAATTTCTTTAGTATATGGTTACTTTCCCTAACAAGGTGGCAGCACAAATGTCACCTGCTTCAACTCTTGCATGATTTATTCTTACCTATTGTTCTTTCCTCCATCTGTCACAGCTAACACTGCTTTCCTCTCATCATGGAAGAAACAAACCTAGCTTCAAGCCAATTCTGTTCTTCTCTTAGACTTTCATAACCTCCTACCAAAATCAAGACAGTATTCCAAAATAATACATTTTGATAAACCTAATACATTTTTAATGTGTCATCTGGTGATGAGACTCCTTCTGTTACTTTGCAAAGTAATCCCCCAAGACAATATGATCTTAAAATAAGTATTTTTAAAACAAAAAATATGTACATTTTTGTCATTATTTTGATTTTTAATATTATAAAATAATGCATGACATTGGTAAAAAGTCTAATGATGCAGAAATATCTATCATAACACAGGAAGCCTCCCTTCATGACCGTCACTGAATTCTGTTCCCCTCCTGGGGTAACCACTGTGGACAGTGTGGTGTGTGTGCATCCACTCTTCCTCTCTGAATTTTCATCTGTATTTCACACACACATACAAACACACACATGAACAATATAAATATAAACTTAATTTCAATGAAGTAGTTCTGTTCTTTTTTTCACTTAACACACCCTGGAGACTTTTCCCTGCCAGTAAATATAATTCTAAATTCATTCTTTTTGTCAGCCTCATAAAATTCTATTATATGACCACACCATGATTAATGGAATATCAACAGAAGTTGATATTTTTTATGTAGTCAAATGAATTATTGCTGGTTCTTTGCCCAGCCCCAAATTACAAAATAATTTTTTACATTTTTTCAACACTTTCATTGTTTTGTCCTTTTGTGTCAAGGTTCTTATTCCATCTCAATGCCCAATGTCCTATTTCCACTCTTTGTTTTTGTTTACTGAATTGGAGTTACTCCGGGTTTCTGCTGGGAAGAATGACTCATTACTGTTGTGCCTTCCCAGGGCATGTTTTGGGTTAAGGTACCTTTTGCTCTGGTTTCTGGAAATGGGATCCATCTGCTTACCAGCCTCCAGTCAGTCCTCACTAGGAGTCCCTTTCTTGCTAACACAGTATCTTTTTATTCACGTTTTTCTATCTTCCCTTTCATTTCAGTGGAATTTCAGAAGAAATAGGCTATAAATACATATGCTTTGTCTACCTTCTTAGGTGGAAATGTCTTGATATGTTCTAAGAAACATTTTATTATGAAATAAAAATATGCACACAATAGAAAATTTGGAAAATACAAAAAGGCAAAAAAAATACAAATCAACCACAATTCCACTATTTGATAATAAAAAATACTCAGATGTTGGTGAATTTACTTCTAATATTTCTAGTGCATATAAATAAAATTGTCACAGAAATGTAGGATCATAGCCTATAGTTAGTTTTGTACCATACTTTTTAAATACGCATTATGTTCAGAGTATTTTCTTATATCCTTGAAAAACATTTCATAAAAAACGGTTGTAGAGCACTCTATCTACACATATTACTTAGCAATTAGTGATGAATTTATTTTTTAATTTTTATTTATTGATTTTACAGAGAGAAAGAGGAGGGAGGAGAAAGAGAAACAAGAATTTGTTGTTCCACTTATTTATGCGTTTGTTGGTCGCTTCCTGTATGTGCCCTGACCAGGGATCAAACCCACAACTTTGGCATATCTGGATGATGCTGTAACCAACTGAGCTACACAGACAGGGCAATGATCAATTTATTTTTTATTAACACACTTATCTCCAGGAAGAGTAATATATTCCATGATTCAGTACAGTCAAAAGTCTCTTTTCCAACTTCTGACTCCTGGTGATCAGTTTCCCTTTGTGAAATCAACAAATGATACCTGATTATGTTGTAAAGATAAAGCCCCATAGGTGGAATTAATTGGGTGAAAGGGCTTATCCCTTTTTAGCTCCTGATAAATCTTGCTCTCTAGAAATGTATAATTTACACCACTCCTGTATGAGGCCATTCTCCTTCTTTTAACATGTATCAGTTTGGAAGGCAAGAAATGTTTTCTCTAACTAAGAATGAAGTTTGAGCATATTTTTCATACATCATTAGCCCATTCTGCATCTTCTATCATAAATTAATTGTCTGTTCCTAAGCTTTGCCACAAAGGACCCTTTAAAAATACTTTCTTAGCTTTCAGCATTATGGTCAATCCACCGAGTTTTCCCCACATCAAGGCCAAGTGAGGCCTCCAAACTAGTTCCCCTTAATTATATCATCAGTCAACCCCATTGCTTTGCACTCATATTTTGACCACTTGACCACTTGTCCCTTATGTGCATCCTACCCAATCTTGGGTGAATTCCAAACGCAGTCTTGCCCTTACTCCCTGTTTCTCCTTCAATACCCCCAAATTTAGTGACATTTCAGTTCCTTATGCCACCCATCAACTCCAGCCTCTATTACAAACGTTCAGTGGTAAGTTATGCTTATATTAGAGTATGATTAATTAGTATGATTAGCTAAGGTTAAGTGATTTTTATCTTTTTTTCTAGGTTGATGTGAATCGCTGTATTTTCTGAATCATTGTACAAAGAGATGTTCAAAAATATTGATTGGATCAGAGTACATTGCTGACTTTTTCTGTTTTTTCTCAACTTCACTATATTAGAAGGAGCTTTTCCCTAAATCCTCCTCTCCTCCGCCTCTGGCTAGAGCCACACCCACTCCCCTGACCCCTCCAGCTGCCCCGAGGCTCTGCCACGCCAACACTATTTACTGTCACAGCGCCAGGGAAGCTGTTAACCTTGATCCTGGTGGAAGGGTCAGATGCTGCTTCCGTGTCCAGCCTCCCACAGGCATGACTGGCTGTCTCCCTGCCTGGACTCCCACACCTGCCTCCCCTTTGTTCTCTAATACAACAGTTCCGGCTTCTGGGCTGTGCTTGGAAACACCTGGGGAACTTTTAAATAGTATTACCTGGTTCCCCTTCCAACTCAAAAATTCTGCTTTAATGATCTAGGAAGCAGCCTAGCTATGGAAATTTTTGAACGTCCCACGGGGAGAGGAGGGGCTTCTTATGTTTGAAATTTGGCGCGCGCATCTGGTCTTTGCGACCTAATTTCCAGCTTCTAAATCTGGACGCGGGAGAAAAAAGTAAGGAATGCAGCCCAGGTGGCGCTAGAGGGCCCGGGCGGCCCCACCCCGTGCGAGAGCGCGGCTGACCCGCCTTCCGGCTTGGTCTCCTGTGGGCGCCGGAGTAAACCTTGAGCCTGAGTCCAGCTGCGAGTCAGTGACCCGGTACTGAGGCAAAGGAGGCCGGCTTCACCGAGGGCAGCGAGGGCAGCGTGTCTCGGGTGAGTTGGCCAAGTCCCCGTAAAGGGCCTGGGGACAACCTCTGGGAGGAGTGGCGCTCGCGGCCCGCCAGCCCCCTGCGGCCCAAGTCTTGCGAGATCCGAGCGACTCGGGCCTTAGCGTTGGTGGGGGACACCGAGGGAGCTCGGGGCGAGCTCGGAAGGGCGCTGAGCCTGGGAGTGAGCGCCAGGTGGCTGCGTCCCAGAGGCCCAGACTGCCAAGACCGCCGCCGAGCCCCGCAAGGGTGAACTGCTAGCCGCCTTCCCCGACCCAGAGCAGAGGGTAGGATGACTCTCTGGGCTCCCTTTTGGTCCATTCTGCCTAGGTGGCCTGCTCTCTGCTAACTGAATGCATCTCTCTCTCCCTTCCTGATGCCCCCAAATACTCTCTTGCCCCTTATCTCGCCACCACCCCCGCGCCTTACCCTGGCCTGGGAATAATGGGTCATCTGTTTACAATGTACCCGGTTAGTGCAGCTTTGGGACTAGGAGGCTAGGACAGGAGACGGAGACACCAAAGAAGTCTTCAGCCTGATTAAATGTAATATGCTGTCACTTTCTAAGTAAGGGTCTTTACACTAAAATGGAACTTCACATTTACTTTTGTTTGTAAGTATAGTTACTATAGCCATCTTTAATTGCTGTAGTCAGGGATTATTCATTTATATGCTAGCAGTAACATCAGTGAGCTTTAGCTGATATTTGTTTTGCTGTCATTATGTGCCTAGCACTATTCTAGCAAGGCCTGTAACATGGCAGGCCCTGAAATCCAACCTTGACTCCTTTTGTCCCATCCCACCCCCACCCTGTGCATCCTGGAGGCGCCTGGGGTGGATGGGCAATGAGGACCTTTATGTAAGGCTCCCTATTTCATAAGTAATGGTAGGTACTGTTAGCATTCCCCTATTTACAGGAGGAAACTGATGCACAAGAGATGACATAATTTTAACCAAGGTTGCAGAGAAGTGAGTGGCAGATCCAAAATCCAACCCAAACTTTAATCTCTAGGCCTCATTACCTGTGCAGGTCCCCCACAGACACCATAAACCCCAAGGAAGGGAGAACCTCAGGGTGCCATGCTCTTAAGCATCTGCCAGGACAGGGATACACAATGGGCCTGTGCTTGGTGTTGCATCATGCCCACATTGAGACTGTGCAATATTGGAACCCCTGGCATTAAGAATGTTGTTGTCACCCTAGTCAGTGGTAAGACTCCTAGCCACCTGTATCATGAGGAGAGAAGTAGACCTTTGTCCTTCTGGCTAGGACTTACATGGTTGTATGCCTGAAAGGGCATGAGTGGCCTCATGTGGGCTTTCTTATGTAAGGGGTGTTGCCAGTGCCCAGGGTGTGCCTGAAAGGGCATGAGTGGCCTCATGTGGGCTTTCTTATGTAAGGGGTGTTGCCAGTGCCCAGGGTGTTGCTTTACTGTAGAAAGGCACCTCATCCTTACAGGTCTAAAGGTACATACATACCCCATGGCTATTTAAAATAAGGGTCCAAATACCACATTCACCCTTCAGGACACCTTCTTTCCAAGTCCTGCAAGGTCTGGGGTTCCCAAGCAATTATCCCAACCTCTCTATGAAAATAAATTCAAACAAAATGCCAGAGAGTTTAAAGGCCATTTCATCCAACATATGGTAAAACCTAGTGCTCCACAGCAAACACTCGTTGTTTAACCTGAATGCCTGTGTCCCCCAGTTCCAGCATTCTTATTCCCTGGACAGTCCTGGACACACAGGTCATACCTACCTTAAGGCTCACACTCTTCTGTTTCTCTGCCAGGCACACCACTCCCAGATCTGTCTACCTCTCACCATTCATCATATGGATATCTGTTCAATTGTCAGTTCCCAGCAAATTTCTCCTGTTCTCTACTATCCTGCCCACAACCTAAACTACATCTCCTTTCTACTCTCTATAGCTCCCTGCACTTTTCTTTATACTACTATAGCTTGTGCTGTTGTATTCATTCACTTAATGTCTATCTCTTTGACTAGATCCTTATCTCACCAGACCAGAGAATACAAGAGGCTACCCATCCCCTCAACCCCAGTGCCCAGCATCATTGCTCAGTAAACATAATAAATGAACACCTGGCCCTCCACTAGCAAACACGGGGACTTTGGATAAACTGCATATATATTCTCTCTGATCCTTAGTCTCATCTGCAGAATGAGCCCTCAAAGCCCTCCTGTGGTTGAATCTATCCACCCATAAACATTAATAGTAACTAATCTGTCCTCATCCAACTGCAAAGTGAGGACCTGCTGTTCTTTAATGAACATCACCTGCCCTCCTCTGTGCCTGTCAGTTGGACACTCCACTCAGGGAACCCCCCCCCATGCCCACCAGAATATGCTCCCTGCTAAACATGTCTTCTCAACCTGGAGGAAATAAGACCTCTTTTTTTCTCAACTAGTTGTTAGTAAAACATCTTGTAAACTCCTCATTGAACTGTAAGTAACTGATAACAGGATATAAGCATGGAACCCAGTGTGAGCTTGTCAAGGGGAGATTTGTTATTCATCTAGCAGACCTATCGGATGCCTTATTGATGCGTAGCACCATGAATCTGAGAAACAGGATAACGTTTGTAAAGCACCTACTATAAGCCAGCTAGTGGTCCAGCACATCAGATACATTCTTATTTCATCTGTAAAAAACACAGGACCAGTAAGAGCAGATGAGGAGACCTAGACCCAGAGAGGCGCTGGGGCCTACCCCAGGTTTCACAGCTGGGCAGGGCAAGGCAGGGCAGGAATCCAGATGTGTCTCTCACTGGTGGCCTACGTCACAGGCACAGGGACTCAGAGCTGGGGAAGGGGTATCCAGAGCTGACAGTAAATTCATCAGAAAAGGTTTAGAATGAACAACTAATTACTCTTCTTAAAATACATCACGCAAATAGGATTTTATGTTTTTCTCTTGAATCTCAGATTTTAAATTGTGACACATAATTAAAGAACAATGGTGCAAATGAGAAAACACAAACCTAAAAGGAGACAAAAATAAAACCAAAGACATAGCAGGGATGGCACCGACATCATGATATGGTCAAGGCTTTGAACATAAATCAGTCAACAGGATTCTGATTATCAGGAAGAAAGGTTAGGTCTGAGAAATAATGAATGTCTCCTCTGGGTTAAATTTGGGTATGGTTAATAAGCATGAATGAACATTTGTCACCTGTAATACTTAGTTAGCAGTGCACAGTTGTGGGCCAAGCTTGATGCTGTGCATGAAATTCAACCAAGATGCAGTCCCCTCCTCTTTCTAAGTTCAAAGTCTGCTACCAGGAGAGATGTTTAAATCATGCTTCTCAGTTTTTTGTTTTTTGGGTTGTTTTTTTTAATATTTCCAAAAATTTGAGCTTGATGTAGTAAGCAAATGCAGAAGGAGTAGACACCTCGGTCTCTATACAAGTCTTTCTTTCTCTATAGGTGTCAGTCAGAATATGGCTCCCAAAATGGACTCTGCAAAGAAATTTTTAATTTTCTTTGGAAAATCACTGTTCGCTCTTCTGGAGACTCTGATTTTTACCTTAATTCCAAAACCACGGAAGAATGTTGCTGGTGAAATCATACTCATAACAGGTGCTGGGAGTGGACTCGGAAGGCTTTTAGCCCTCAAATTCGCCCGCCTCGGAGCTGTGCTTGTTCTCTGGGATGTCAACGAGGAGGGGAATGAGGAAACATGCTGGATGGCTCAGGACGAGGGAGCCACAAGAGCCTATGCCTATACCTGTGACTGCAGTCGAAAGGAAGAAGTGTATAGATTAGCTGATCAGGTAAAACCTGGGTGCTCCCTGTTTGCTATGGATAGTAAGAACTCTATGTAAGTACTTGGACATATGTCAGATTCTTTGTCTGCCATTTCTCAGTGCCAATTTGTCTATCTTCAGCATTCCTTTAATGTAAAAATTATTGGAGAGTGGAAATTAGGAATTTTGAGTTCTCACTGATATGCAATACACCATGCTAAGCACCCTGTATGTATTCTATCATAATCCTATAAAGTAAGGCCTGTTATTATCTCCATTTCACAAAGGAGGAAACCAAGACTGAGGGCAGGTAAATAGCTTAGACAAGAAACAGTTAATAAGTAGCAAAGCTACAACTGGGACCTGAGTCTGTTGACTCCTGAGTAGGTGCTCTAACCACCACTCTATACTGACCGTAATGGCCCCTAAGGTAGGTGATAGCATCCTTCTGTGAGGATAAAGAAACTGAGTCACAGAGATATTAAATGACCTGCTCAGGGTTGTGGAGCTACTGCATGACTAAGCCAGGATGTAAACACCTGTTTAGACTGATTTTAAATCGAGCTATTTCTACCCCATCACAGTGCCTTTTATTTGAATGTGTACTTCTCTTAAGTTGTCATGAGAAAATTAGAATATTTTATTCATTCTAAAAACTGTTAACCTCAGTTGTTCTATTGGTGATGACAGAGGTGTTCATATAAAGAATGCTTTCAGGAGACCGAAGCTCTCGTGTGCCAACCCTAAGGGTTTTCTTAGTTTGTAGGGGCACATTTTTGTTTGCTGGCTGCCTCCTTTCCTTATTAAGGATTTCTCCTTCACATTGGCACAAGTACTCCACACATCACTCTCCAGGGCCACTTTTCTTTCCCAGAGTTCCCCCATTCATTTAGAAGGAAGGAGCCAGACCAGCCTGTGACAAGCAGCCCAACCACTTTGGAAAGTTCTTGCCCAGCTTCTCTGCTCTAAGTCCCTGCTACTTTTCACCTCACTTCCTAGTGGAAAGGTTTGCAGGTCACTGGCCAGTGAGTCTGTAACTTTTAAATTTGTTTTTACATTTTACACATCTGTTCTAACATCTCCAATCACAGGCTGTCCAGAGCCATCTGGAGAGCCAAGCATGAAAAGCTAGCGTGGGTTCACGCCAAACTCACAAATTCAAGTCTTTGCACTTGAAGTACCAATCACCTGGCATGTTGGCTTACACTGACTACAACTTCTCAGGCCTCCCTTAAGCAATAACTGGCTCCTATTCAAACACTTAACCACTTCAGATGGAGCAAGCTAATATAAGGCACTTCATAAATAATTTCTTCCCTCTTCTCCATATTTATAACTTAGTTCTGCCCAAGATGCTCAGCTTCAGAAATGGTCAAACGTGGCCATATTACTAGCCCATTATTCAGCTTTTCTTACTTTTGGGTCTTGCAGAGAATTAATTATATACTCTTCTGTATTCAGGAGAAGCAAACCATTTTCCACCCTTAAAAACCAAGCATCTCCACTTCTTATTATAGATAAAGGGAAGATACCAGAGAATTTTTAAAAAGTGTCCCATAGTGGAGGGATCAAGGTGAAAATTGTCAGAGCAGTATGACATTGTTTTATCTCCACTGAGACCCCAATAACCTTGAAAGCTTGCATCCCAGATCATAGATTAGCACTGAAAGGCCAGCCTGATACCTAGCATCCTGGATGAGAGGTCATTTTGAAAAATAAACACAAGACCAAACTGGAGCTATGTACTTGTCACTTGTCCTTGATTTGGCATGTGGAAGTGTCCTAACTTTATGTTAACTATATGTTTAGTGACCATGATCCCTTATAGAGAAGCCAAATCATAATCAGTTTTGCTTGGCATACCTGTAATTGATTGAATTGGTTCAACAGAAAGAAATCCTTAACTTATTACAGGCATATCTTTGAGATAGTGAGGGTTCAGCACAATAAAATGAATGTCTCAATAGGGAGACTGTCACAATAAGGCAAGTGCCACAACAAGGCAAATTATGATCTTTTTGCTGATGGAGGGTCTTGCCTTATTTGTAAAAATGAGGTATGTTTGTATTTGTAGCATCTGTGAAAAATTTTTTAAGGTTTATTACTGATTCCTGATGATCAAAGTCAAACTTGAGGATTGTTCCACCTTTTAAACCACGTAGTCACTGGTAGAAGTAGACTTTCACCTGCTGCCCACTATGACTAAGTAGTGGCTGGGAAATTCAAATCAGCCATCCCAGGCAGGGTGGTGCTAGACACTGACATGCTCAGCCTTGCTGAAGTTTCTGTTGCCATAGCATGAGTGTACGCAGAGAAATCCTGGCCAGCAAGTGGGCACAGCTCATGTGCAAGTCTTCCCAGGGTTGTGAGCTGAGGCTGAATAGACTGTTGCCACATTCTTACAACAAAGAGAATAATGGATGCAAAAAAAAAGGAAAAGAAAACTAATATAAAACTAGAATCTGTGGCATTCTCCCTTAGATATTAGCCCTTTGTCCCTTGTAAAACAACACAATACCAACAAACTTACACTCATCTCCAAGTGACCATTCCATTGTGTTATCACTGGTCAGCAATAGTTAAACATATAGTTAAGTCACAATCAGTTAAACCTGATCCTTTTCCTCCCTAAAGCAGCAGAGGCTGAGTACTTGCCTTTCCACACTTAATTTAAAGGAAAAAAGTAGACTTGGGAGCAAGATAATACTTAAAAATAAAAAGATAACCCTATATACAAAACAGATATATCAAAGGGAGAAAGATTATTCACATGAAAAATCCTGTCACAAATGCTTAGTCTGGTATGTCTCAAGTATGAATCATAAATATACAGTTTTTATATACTGCAGATATGTAAGTCATGGATAATAAAACCTTCAGTGCCTACCTTGAAATTAAAATCTGATGTTTATGTTGAGTGTGTGATGACATGCTGTATTTGTAGGGGAGATGGTGGTGGAACACACGACCCTGTTATTTCTCCCTTAGATGTAACTTCCAGCTCAGCCCTCCTGATTCTGAGTTAGGACATCAGCCTCTAACACTATGGCTGTCTTCCAGCCCACAAACTGTCCCAGTTTTTATTCTACCTCTGGTAAGGCTTACCTAGTTGTTTCTAGCCTTGACTGCTGTTCAACTAGTATTTGACCATGCATATTTAACCACTCTCCAAATCAGACTTTGTTGATTGTTTCCAGTGCTTTGAACTGAAAACTCTAACATGGAAGTGAGATTTCCTTTGTTTCTATTTCATCCTAAATATTTTCTAGATTACAGAGCTTGTTAGCTAGTAAATACCTAACACATGTCACCCTCATCGTGGGACCCATCCTCCCCCGAACCAAACTGTACCATCCATCCAGACAGGTGCACACACATGCAGGCACACACATACACACACATACAGAACTGGACATGTCAGTGATGAGCCCCCTGGCAGTGCATGACTGCCACCAGCACTTTTCTTGGATTTGGGGGACAGGGTCCCTGCTATGTAATACCAATTACAGTAATGAAATTTAAACCACAATGAGGAGCAAAGGGACGGCACCACCTCCTGGTGTCAGTCCTGGAATCCTGTGCCCATTGCTCACGTGACAGCCAGGGCTACACGCTGAAGATATGCTCTAAGCAGAAGCCTCCAGTGTCCCTTGCAGAATTTTTATTTCTTAAATAAGTTATTGGATACCTACTCTGGCCAGCATTACAGCAGCAAATGGGGCCTACTCGGTTCCTCTCTTCACATATCTTGGGCCTTGAAGTTAGTGAGAAGGAGAAGGAAACCAGCCAGTTGATAAAAACAGAGCATACAGGTTCTGTGTGTTTAAAGCATAGATATGAATATCATACTTCCTCTTTTCACTCCCTACAGCACCCAACCTCTGTGTGCTAGGTCTTGATTTATATGGCATGGTTATAACAGCGTTGTGTCCCATCACATTGATTAAAGTGATATGCTGCTTAGAGCACAGAACAAAGTTACTATTCACTGAATATAAGAATAGCTCTAAGTGTAGAAGGAAAGCAGCATTGCAGTGTTGAAGTGTAAGGAATGAATAAATGAGAAGAAAAGCATCAAACTTGGATCTCTGATGCACTGTACATTCAGCAAAGGAAATAAAATATGCTGTGTTTTCAGGCTGCATAAATTCAGTCTATGTTAACAAGGATAAGAGGAATATAAAATTGGGGGGAAACTAAACCTATATCATATAAGGAGTTACTGCGTTGATGGTGTTGCTCTTGTTTCTCAATTCAGGTTAAAAAAGAAGTTGGTGATGTTTCCATACTAATCAACAATGCCGGCATTGTAACAGGCAGGAAGTTCCTTAACTGCCCAGATGAGCTTATGGAAAAGTCTTTCGATGTGAATTTCAAAGCACATTTATGGGTAATTATTTTTTCTTTTCTCCTAATAAATATTATCCTCTGAATAAAGTACAGTCTTCTCAATTTCATATTATCCTGGTCTACCCACTTATCTCCTCTGAATCCAACTCAACCCACACCTCCCAGAGCCTCTGCTCAGGGAATCCTACAAAGACACTATCATTTATTCATCACCAAACACTATCCTAGGTGCCTTAGTGAAAAAGGAATCACAGAAGTTAAAAGATTTGCTCAAGGGTACACAGCAAGTGACAGCACTTAGACACGACCAAGGTGACCTTATCATTTCTCTAAGCTGGAACTCTTTTGAGAGTGAAATGGGACAGTTTTATTAAGCAAGCATTAATCAGGTCTGTTCTGGGAAAACCACACATTCTGTTACCTGACTCAGCACCTCACCAGGGAAAGGAGAGTTTCTAGCAGTAGCCCTGGTGACTGACTACATGCTGTGGACGTTAAGGGACACAGCCACTGACAACCCTGGCCATGCATTTTCTTGGTAGTCCTGCGCATCTCCTCACTCTGCCTCTCATAGCGCTTGAGCCATTTTGTTCCCTCCCCACTGACAGCTTGTCCTTCCCTGGGCCAGCTATGTACTGGGGTTTCTGAGATCCCCTCCATTCTCCTCACACCTCTCCACATGGACCTCCACCCAACTCTCCTTTGACAGCCTTTCCATTTCATTTGGAGCCCTGGCCTAGTGGTTCGTTTGGTTGGAGCATGATCCTATCCACCAAAAGGTTGTGGGTTTGATTACCCATGGGGCCCATACCTAGGTTGCGGGTTCAATCCCTGGTCAGTGCACACATTTGAGAAAACTAGTTGATGTTTCTCTCTGTCTCTCTCCTCACCCTCTAAAATCAGTAAACATATCCTCAGGTGAAGATTTTTCAAAAATGTAATTTGGAATTTGTAGGTTTTCTGTCCCTTGGTTGCACCAAAAATGTGATGGTGCTGGTGGCATTCTTGGTGTTCTCTTTAGTTTTCAGGAGAAAGATGGACTTAGAACTAAGTAGCCACCATGCTCCTTCCGGAACTACTGCAAGTGATTTATGTTGTCTTGTCCCACATGCCCCTGTGCTTCATCACAGTGAAGTCAGAATATATGGTCAGAATGAAGATAAAGACAATGTCCTTAAAAGTCTCCACTCCTGTGGCTTCCATATTCTTTTCCCGCCTCTCTGCTTTCATTATCTCTTCTAGATGTTCCTGAAATACTGATGTTTCCCTGGCCCTTGCCCGCTCCTCACATCCTCTCACTCTGTACACTTTTCCTAGGCAAGTCAGTGTACATTCTCTGAGCACCTGCGTGGTATAAGCACTTACTTGCTAGAGGATCAGAGAGCCCATGGTGACAAGGGTCCCAAAGGGAATGTCCACAGGGAGAAGTGAAGTGACTCATAGCAGAAGCCACAGAGTGTTTCACCATGCTGCTTGTTTTGATTTTTCATCTCTCTCTATATGTTAGGTTCTCTCTGAAACTCATTATGAGGCAGACAAACAAAGGTTGGTTGACTTTTATAAGACATCCCTTTTCTCATATTTATTCACATTAGGAAACAATTATTTGGTTATTATTTCTTTGTTGCAGAATACATCCCCCAAAGCTCATGCTCTCTCCTTTATCTTTTTTCTCCTGATCCCACACCAAACTCGAAGGTGTCCTGTAGTCCTCAGTCCCCTATTTCCAACAGATAATCTCTTTTTATGATGTGGAATAATATTAAGAAACTTATTCAAGGAAGTAGAAATAAATTTTAAAACACAGTGGTATTTTTTAAACTGAAACCAACAATAGTATTTCCTGTGAACACTATTCAGAAAAGTTTGAAATTCAAATATGATCCCAGGGTGGGGCGGGGAGAAGGCAATATATACCTAAATCTTATTCTTGATTATAATCTAAATAATCATATTTTTTTTCCTTTCTGGACTGTGGCTGCCACAACTAAGATTCTCCTGTACTGCTTCAATTATTGTCTTGATATTTTATTTTTTAAAGTAAAATATGACTTATGGGACTGAAACCAGGAGCTCATGCTATGGCCTAAGGATGAAGTTCTCCATAGGCTGTAATAGACATTCTGTAGTGTTATGTTTTCCTGAGGAGATATAATATAAAAAGTAATAAAATAAAAAATAAAGGTCAAATATAAGTCTGAATAAATGGTTTGTAATAATATTAGTATACCATGAGGAAAACACTGGTTTAATAGTTTAAGCAAGTTAACATGGTTACTTTCCAGATGTTTAAGCTTTTATATCCCAATATCTTCAGGTATTTTTATGAGCTTAAAAAAATTTTTAATCACAATGATCATATAAATATCTGAAAAAATGTAAAATGTGGTATAAAGCATTAAAAATTTTACTTTGCTCTTCTTAGACTTATAAAGCCTTTCTGCCTGCTATGATTGCTAATGACCATGGACATTTGGTTTGCATTTCAAGTTCAGCTGGATTAATTGGAGTAAATGGACTGGCAGGTAAGAAACATGTAACATTTTACATTTGTACTTTTTCCTTTTTTAATTATACTTTTTGAATATGCTATTACAGTTGTCCCAGATTTTCCCCCTTTGCCCCAATCCACCCAGCACCCCCTACTCCCTCAGGCAATCCCCACACCTTTGTTCATGTCCATGGGTCATGCGTATAAGCTCTTTGGCTTCTTCATTTCTATGTTGTACTTTACATCCCCAAAACTATTTTGTAACTATCAACTTGTGCTTCTTAATCCCTTCACCTATTCCCCCAACCCTGCCCCCACCCTCCTGGCTGCCATCAAACCATTCTCCATATCTATGATTCTGTTTCTGTTCCGCTTGTTTGTGTAGTTTGTTTTTTAGCTTAAATTGTTGATAGATATGTATTTATTGTCATTTTGTTGTTAATAGTTTTGATCTTCTTTTTCTTAAATAAGTCCTTTAACATTTCATATAATAAATGACGAGCTCCTTTAGTTTTTTTTTTTTTTTTATCTGAGAAGGTCTTTATCTGCTCTTCAATTTTAAATGATAGTTTTGCTGCATAGAGTCACTTTGATTGTAGGTCCTTGCTTTTCATCACTTTGATCATCCCTTGCCAATTTCTTCTTGCTGGCAAAGTTTCCTTTGAGAAATCAGCTGATAGTCTTATGGGAACTCTGTTGTAGGTAACTACATGCTTTTCTCTTGCTACTTTTAAGATTTTCTCTTATCATTCACCTTTGGCATTTTGATTATGTTGTGTCTTGGTGTGGGTTTCTTTATGTCCATCTTGTTTGGCACTCTGTGCTTCCTGGGCTTGTATGCCTGTTTCCTTCATCAAATTAGGGAAGGTTTTTGTTTGTTTGTTTTGTTTTGATTTGATTATTTTTTCAAATAGCTTTCCAATTTCTTACATTTTCTCTTTCCTTTCTGGCACCCCATGATGCAAGTGTTGGAATGCTTGAAGTTGTCCCAGAAGCTTCATACACGATCTTCATTTTTTTTTTGAAGGGGTGGATTTTTTTTTCTTCTTGCTATTCTGATTGGTTGTTTTTTGCTTCCTTATGTTCCAAATCACTGATTTGATGCTCAGCTTCATCCACTCTACTGTTGATTCCCTGTTGATCATTCTTTATTTCAGTTTGTTTATCCCTCATTTCTGACTGGGTCTTTTTTCTGCTGTTGAGGTACTCACTAAGTTACTGGAGCATCCTTATAATGAGTGTTTTGTACTCTGCATCTGCAAGATTGCTGATCTCCCTTTTTAGTTCCTTTTCTGGAGTTTTGATCTGTTCTTTCATTTGCACCATGTTTCTTTGTCTGCTCATTTTGGCAGCCTCCCTGTATTTGTTTCTATGTGTTAGGTAGAGCTGCTGTGACTCCCTGTGTTGGTAGCATGGCCTAATGTAGTAGGAGTACTTCAGGGTCCAGTGGCACAGCCTCCCCTCTCACCCACACTGGGTACTCAAGATGCATCCTTCATTGGGCTGAGTACACCCCCCTCTTGTAATTGAGCTTTGATTGTTGTTGGCAGGTCAATGGGAGGGATTTAGCTAGACCAGTTAGCTGCAAGGACTGGCTATAGCCACTGACCACCAACCTCCGCCCTCTGTAGAGGATCAGCTGTGCAGTATCTCACTCTACAAAGCAGAGCTTACTTCAGCAGGTCCCCAATATCCCATTATGTTCTGTCTGGGGCCACTTGGTACAAGGTATAAAGTGATCAGCAGCCGACTGCTTCTTTTGCTGGGCTTCAAAGTGCCCTAGCAAGGCCAAGCTGTGAAGCAAGGCTGCTAGTGCCAGACCTGGAGCCACTTAGCAAAGCACAGGGACTTGCTGAAGCCAGCTACTGCTTGTTTGAGAGGATTTAGGAAGTTCAAAAGCATGAGCCAAGGTAAGTCAAGGAAAAGCCACTGTTAACCATTTAGATAGGCCCATAAATTGGGTGGGGGAGAGCCTCAGGGAATCACCAGTGTGGGGCAAACTGTGAGCTAGGTTGATGGAGTTTCAGATATGGTGCCCACTCTGCCATTGTCAAGGAGAGCCTAGAAGAGGACCAGTGGCCTCTGCCAGCTGTCTGTCTTGGAGAAAGCTGTCCCCCACTCTCGCCCTGATGCCAGACACTTCAATTCCTCCTTGTATGCCACTAGTAACCTTTCAAGCTGCTGCCCTGGTGTTGGAGCTCAGAGGGAGGGAGTCTGAGTAAGTCCAATTACAGGCCCTTTAAGATGAACTGCCTGGGAATTCAGCAGTTTCTACTACCTACTTAATCTATACTGGTTTTTACAGCCAGAGGCCACAGGGATTTATCTTCCTGGCACTGGAACCCTGAGCTTGGAGGCCTGATGTGGGGCTGGGACCCCTCATTCCCGCTATCCCTCTGATTTTTATCAGCCACACATAGGTGTGTGACTAGCCCATTCCACATCTCTGCATCTTTACCCCTCCTACCAGTCTGGATAAATATGGTTTCTTCTTTAATTTTGTGGTTGCAGGACCGCCATTCAACTCGATTTCTGGCAGTTCTGAGTGGTGGGTGTTCTAAAGTTTAGTTGTAATTTTTATGTTGTTGTGCAAAGAGCCAAGCCATGTTTGCCTATGCCGCCACCTTGGAGATCTAGCTCTTATATCATTCTTTATTAATTCAATTTGGAGAAACTTCACACAATGGCAGTGGCATCCAAGCTTCCATAGCTAGTAGATTGTGGTGCTAAGATTCAAACCTCTGCCTGTAGTTCACTTCCAGGACCCAGGCAGGTAGAAATGAGCAGAGGAAGGACAATAGGGCCAGGCACAGAAGGTCAGCCAGGCAGAAAGTCCCAAGTGCCTAGCAATGGATGCAACCGAAGAAAAAAGGACCTCGCCCCCAGGGTAACCTTTCCTCCCCTAGCATATCACTGGTCATACAGTTCGGACCCTCCACACTTGCACTTTTTTCTAACTTTAGCTTACATAATAGCTGTGAGTAATCAGCTTTGACCTGCACCAATAATAAAGATAATAAATTAAGAAGTGTATTCAATAAGGGAAGTGGTTGAGAACTAAATAGTGCACCAAAACTGCCCATCAAGGACTTCCAGCCAAGATGGAGGCATAGGTGGACACACTGTGCCTCCTCACACAACCAAAATAAGGACAACAACAATTTAGAAACAAAAAGCAAACCAGAACTGACAGAAAATTGAACTGTATGGAAGTCCAACAACCAAGGAGTTAAAATAGATACATTCATCTACACTGATAAACCAGGCAAAAAATAGGGAGTTAGACAGACCATGCAACCCAGGGTCCCAGTGCCAGGAAATAGAGCCTCGGGGCACCGATTGAAAACACCTTTGGGGGTTGAGGCATAGGGAGAGACTCCCAGCCTCACAGGAGAGTTCATTGGAGAGACCCAGGGGGTCCTAAAACGTGCACAAGCCCACCCACATGGAAATCAGCACCAGAAGGGCCCAGTTTGCTTGGGGGCAGCGGCAAAGGGGGCTGGAGTCTGAGAGAGAGCAAAGCAAGCGCCATTGTTCCCTCTCAGACCCCTGCCCCACATACAGCCAGTGGCTGGCTTGCCCTGCCCTGGTGAACACCTAAGGCTCCACCCCTTTACATAACAGGCATGACAAGACCAAAAAAAAAGGGGGGGGCCAAAACGGAAGAACAGTTAAAAGCTCCACAGCAAATACAACTAAGCAACAAAGAGATAGCCAACCTATCAGATGCATAGTTCAAAGCACTGATGATCAGGATGCTTACAGAATTGGTTGATTTTGGTCACAAATTAGATGAAAAAATGAAGGCTACGCTAAGTGAAATGAAGGAAGATACACAGGTAACCAATAGTGATGGGAAGAAAACTGGGACTCAAATCCATGGAGTGGACCAGAAGAAGAAAGAAACAACCAAACAGAAAAGAATGAAGAAATGAGAATTCAAAAAAATGAAGAGAGGCTTAGGAACCTCCAGGACATCTTTAAACGTTCCAACATCCAAATTATAGGGATACCAGAAGGGGAAGAGGAAGAGCAACAAGTGGAAAAGTTATTTGAACAAATAATAAATGAGAACTTCCCCATTCTGGCAAAGGAAATAGACTTCCAGGAAGTCCAGGAAGCTCAGAGAGTCCCAAAGAAATTAGACCCAAGGAAGAACACACCAAGGCACATCATAATTACATTAGCCAAGGTAAAAATGAAGGAGAGAATCCTAGAAGCAGCAAGAGATAAGGAGACAGTTACCTACAAAGGAGTTCCCATCAGACTGTCAGCTGATTTCTCAAAAGAGACCTTACAAGCAACAAGTGGCTGGAAAGAAGTATTCCAAGTCATGAAAGACAAGGACCTACATCTCAGATTGCTCTATCCAGCAAAGCTTTCATTTAGAATGGAAGGGCAGAAAAAGTGCTTCTCAGATAAGGTCAAGTTGAAGGAGTTCATCATCACCAAGCCCTTATTTTATGAAATGTTAAAGGGACTTATCTAAGAAAAAGAAGATAAAAATCATGTATAATAAAATGACAGCAAACTCACAGTTCTTAACAACCACACCTAAAACAAAAACAAAAACAAACTAAACAAACAACTAGAACAGGAACAGAACCACAGAAATGGAGATCACATGAAGGGTTATCTGCAGGGGAGTGGGAGGAGAAGAGAGGGGGAAAAGTTACAGAGAATAAGTAGCATAGATGGTAGGTAGAAAATAGACAGGGAGGGCAAGAATAGTATGGGAAATGTAGAAGCTAAAGAACTTATGACACATGGACATGAACTAAAAGGGGGGAATGTGGGTGGGAGAGGGTGTGCAGGGTTGAGGGGAATGAAGGGGAGGAAATGAGACAACTGTAATAGCATAATCAATAAAATATATTTTTTAAAAAACTGCCAATCAGATATACTTACCCATAGTTGAAGTATGCACTTTGGAATCATTAAGTCTTATGCAGTCCTCTGGGTTTAAAAAAAAAAAAAAAAGAAAGAGAGAAACTTACTGATGAATGTTTTTACACAAGTGATTAGCAGAGTCACCATCTCCCAGATTGCCAGGCAGTGTCATCAGGATGGTGTAAGACTGACCACTCTTGCCTTCTGAAGTCTCCCCCTGCTGTCAGTTTGGAGATAATTTCTCCACCCCAAGAAACCTCAGCTTTATCACTTTGCTTTCCCACTGGTTGGAAGACTTGCACAAAGTAATTGTCATTTCTATCTCCCTTGCGACTGACTTGACATTAGCAGTGGGGAGGGAGCAAAGAGGTGCACCGAGATCCTTGGTGAAGGTGGTCCAACTCAAGAGCTGGTTCTAGGAGAAGCAGAAATCTTGTCATTCCCTACTAGGGCATCATCCCCTGGAGCAACGTCCTGTGTACTGGCTGACACAGATCCCTGAGACTAACGCATCAGAAAGGCTAGCTGCAACACTCTGATAACTTTGGTCAGCTTGCCCATTGGGCACTTGAGCTGAGTGGCATCGTTCAAGATCCACAATACCAGCCTAGGCACAGTTCATCTCAGTTATGTGAATAGGTTTTTCAGAAGCACCAGTCACTGAAACTGTTACCAGTCTAAACACATCTCCCTGTACCCTGGACTTACCTTCCTCTGTCATTCTTAGAAATCATCACATATTAGTATTACCTCTTTCTTTCATTCACCTGATAAATGATGAAACCTCAAAGTAATACAGGTATATTTACAGCTTCTGTTAATCCTTTTTCTGACATAGTATCTCTATCTTCAACTGGACTCTTCCACCCACAGCTGACCTTAGAAACAACTATAAGCCTTTTCTAATTCCCACAGTAGAGGTCTTGGCTCCCCTGCATCAGAACTGCCAAAGTTATTTAGAATGCAGATTCCCTGATCCTGGGCCACATCTGTTCATCATAATCCTGGGAGTTGAGGTTATTGAACTGCATGTCAGAGTCATCATACACCAGATGACTCCGATGATCCTAGAAGCTGATCAGAACTCCTCTCCCCATCCCTCCTTCTGCCTTAGGCAGCAGTGGGCCTGACAGCCCCACACCTGGCACTTGTGTGCCAGGTTCCTGGTTCCTGCCAGCTGTGGTAGCTGCTTCTCAACAGAGCCAGTGCATATACCTCATTTGACCATGAGGGAAAGGAAAGGAGAATTCCACCCAAATGCCTTTTCTACTCCAGACTTTTCCATTCAGTGAATTGAATACTCAGGTGTTAACTTAAAGTGAGAGTGACTGAAGACAGCAAGCTCTAAACTGATATAAATGCCACTTTCCACTCTCCCTGCATTTTAAAGATATTTAAGAGGTTGTGATTTAAGATACTGAGTTTTTTGTTTTTCTTCTGGAAGTGGAAGAGTTATAGTTAGAAGAAATTTTGGTCTGACTATGATGACCCATGCTGCCCTCTCTTGCCTAGCCTCCTACATCACTTACTATATTTCTTCTTTTGTGTGTCTTCTGCCCACTTGGGTTGAAGTTCTTTGGGGCAGGGACTGCACACACACACTGTGTGCCCCACATAAGAGCTAGCCCACTGTCTGACCACTCATCAGTGCATAAGTACTGTCTAGCAACATGGCCATCAGAGGTTCCCTGCACATCCATTCTCTGTTGGTTAGTGTTATAAGGACACCTGAATGTAATGCCAGTTTTTAAACTTCAGAATGTACATCAGGATTGTTTGTCTTTTTCAGATTACTGTGCAAGTAAATTTGCAGCCTTTGGATTTGCTGAATCTATATTTATGGAACTATTTGCTCAGAAAATAACAGGGATCAAAACCACTATTGTGTGCCCATTTTTTATAAAAACTGGAATGTTTGAAGGTTGTACTACTGGGTAAGTATGTCCTGTAATTTCAAAGAAACTGTATTTTAGAAAATAATCGATTATCTGTTTTATTATTTTCTACCTGTTTTTTAAAGTTGTGTAAAAAGATGTATTTTGGGGGTTCAGCCTGATTTATAAATGGCTTCAGAATTTACTTTTTGCTCAAACGTGTTTGTGTTTAAGATGTGGAATTTAATGGGAATGGTTTTTCAAAGCCGTGTCCCACTAATAGCCACCTGATAGCCTGAATCTGCTCACCCATGTCCCCAGCAGGCAGCCACACACATTCCCTTCCTTCCGCCCTCTTCCCTGATTCCAGGGAAGGACTGGAAATCAGTGAAGGGACACAGATGCCCCATTCTGCATCTCATGGAGATGACAGAAAATTAGTTTGCAAAGACTTGCTTTATAATTAGACCTTGTTTTAGTATGGTTTTACATGTACGCATACTGTACCCCACTGTATTAATTAGAATCATCGTTTTCCATATTTTCCATTTCATATTCTAGTTATTACCATTTTGTTAATAAGGGAATAAATAGATCAAATCTGGAAGTGAAAGAAGCAAATAAATGATAATGTCTTACAATCTTTTTATCCTCAATATATAAGAATTGTTTTTATTTATTTGTTAACTTTGGTTTCCTGTTTGTATGTTTACCTCCTAGCTGTCCATCTCTGTTACCAATTTTGGAACCAGAGTATGCAGTCAGAAAGATAGTAGATGCTATCCTGCAGGAAAAAACGTACTTGTGTATACCAAGGTTTATATACTTCATGATGTTTTTAAAAAGGTAACAATGTCAGCTTCTATGACTTCTCTAATGTATCAATCAATAATTTATTCCAAATCCCACTAGAAGAAGCCACTTAAAAATTATCTGTTAAATGATTCCTCCCTTGTGCCCATTTGCTGACATAATAACAAATTTGCATAGTTGCCGTGCCTCCCAGGGGTCTAGAAAGTGGAGTTGGATCCTGCCAGCCTTCTTAGCATTATTGTCAAAAAAGAAGTGGATTCATGTATGAGGTGGGGGGGGGAAGGCCATGAAGCTAGAAGTCAGAAGAACTGAGACTTACTTCTGGTTTGACCTTGAAGGAGTCATTTAATGTCTTTGTTTCTCCATTTCCTCACCATATCACTGTAAGGATCAAATAAGATATCATGGAAACACCTCAAATATAAGCAAACTGACTTATTTGGAAGGCACTTTATTTTGGAAGGTATCACACAATTCTATCGCAAATTCCCTAGTGCAACAAAATTGTTCAAATCAGAAAAATTTCTGGGATCTGCAGTTCTTTTATGGAAACATTTTTTTTTAAATAAAGAGCATAAGTGAGTAAGGTTTTCATTTTAAAGGAAGATGCTTGCATGATATAGGATGAGAGATTTCTGAGGACAAATAGGAAATTCCTTGAAGACTTGGAATTTAAATTGTCACCACTCTATTTGAATTTGAATCTCTAATGCCAGAGATTCTAATGAATACCTAGGTAGCACATCTATTGCACATCTATTGTCACCTCTTTTTATCTTTTTTAAAAAGGTGGGTTTTATAAAGTTGAAAGCTATTTGAATGCTTTTTTAAAGGCTTCCTTTTTTGTCACTGGGTGTAGATATTGCAGGCAGCCTAGTGACACAAGATGTGTATCTGAATGTCATCCCACTGTCAACAACTGAGTAGCTTCCTATAACCCTTAGATTAAGAATCAGATATCCTAGGCTAATGAATCTCAACCCTGGCCTCTTTACCTGGAAGATTTTTAAAAATATCTTTCCCTAGTCCCTCCTCTAATTGAATCAGAATCTTTGTGGGTGAGGCCTGGGTTATAATTTTATAAAAGCCATGTAGTCTGACACTGACCTCTCCCATCTCGTCTGCCACTCCCTCCTTCTCCCTGCCTCTGCTCAGCCTACTGGCAGAGTCCTTGGTCCTGGAAACAGTTCAGGGCATTTGAACATACTGTGCCCCCTCTTGGTGTAAGCATTCTTTCCCTGATTTCCCAGAATATCCCAAATGGCTCCAGTGCACACTCTCCTAGCACCTGGCCTTGGCCTCCTTTGAACGTCTCACAGCTGCATTGAACATTTCTTTGTGAGGTCTCCCCCTGGGTCATAAATTCCTTGAGATTAGAGGCCAGTTGGTTTCTGCTTACTGTTGTGTATGTGCAGCTCCAGAAAAAGGCCTGACAAAAAAGGAGGCATTCAATACTTACAAAAGTATGGGAAATTAATGATGGGATGGAAGGTGATTCAATATTTTGTGTTATAAGTTTTAAGAGATCTTAAAACACATTATATATATATATATTAAAGTCATGTGTAAATCTAAGGAAGTATTGTTACAAAACATTGGGCCCCACTTTATTTTAGCTACAGCTCTCTCAGCCACCCTTCAAAGACAAATACCATTTGGAAAATAAAATTACAGAACTAATATAAAAAGGTTTTAAGATTGGATTCACTGAATGACCTGTGGACAAATTGAAATTACTATTTTTTTAGGAGAGATGCTTTTTCTTATGCCAGTCATGGGAGAGTAGTTGTCAGAATAGCTATTGTGTCCATGCTTACTTGAGTGCAGAGCCCAAAGTCAAGACCACACACTAAGGCAGATATTTCAGGAGCTTGTGGTAGGGGTAAAACTGGCAATAGGGGATAAATTTGTGCTTAAGATGGTTAAAGACTTGGGGGAAAAACTCTGAAAAGATAACCACCTCTTAAAAGCACATGACAGCATCTTTTCCCCTCCTTCTCTGCTTTCCATTGCTTTTTAGTTCTGAGACACATCACCTGCCATTTATGAGCATTTGCTCCAGTTACAGGAACAGCAGTGCTGAACTGCCTGAAGCAACTGCTGATTCCCAGGTCTCAGTTCACTTTCTACATTGTAACAGGTCATCTTGTTACACTTCCCCCTAGTAGGGGTTTCTGCTTTGCAAGGAAGCACGTTGGATTATTGACCCTCTCCCCTCTGTGGAGTTGAAATCTGTCTCGTTTTAAACTTCCAGTGGTTCCATTGCTCCTGACAGCAACAATTGTTCAGTTGTTTGAACACAGATCTCATGCCTTGTGTCTACCACATGGCTAGCAGCCACTGCTCTTCCTGCATAAGCAAATGTCTTTTCTCTTTAGCTAATTGTATCTACTTTGTGCAATGAACCCAAAAATCATTCTTCCATCCCTTTACTTCTTCATGCTTCACCTAGCACATGAGTGCTGACTGTAGGGCTGACTGAGGCCATATGGGTGGGGCACAGCATCTTGGACAAGGAGACTGAAGTCCGGAGTTATAACCCTCCTGTTTACCAAGTCTGTGACTCTGAGCATGACCTTTTTTTCTGGGTCCAATGTGCTCATTTAAGATGTAGAAGTCAATGCTATGACAGCCTGTGAATGGGTGACTGTAATGACTTTCCTGGACAGTGTGCATGTTCACAGTACAGTGGCTACACTTGCTAATAGAAGTTAGTAACGCCAATTGTAAAGAACATGGGACTTCATTTTTCTAATTTTTTAAATAAGTATAGGGTTTATACTTATTTTGAGAGGATATTAGTTCTGGGCCCTAAATTGAGAGAGAGCTACCTAGCTTCGAGAAGACTTTGGAAACGTGAAGAAGTTCGGTGAAGGGGATCACATCACACACTCCCTAAAATGTTCACCCCAGAAGCATTAGAGAGTGCCTCGTGTATGCTATGCATTGCTGGCCTCCTAGGATCGGGGGTTACAGCAAAGAGCAAGAGAGACAACTGTCCCTGCCCTTGTGGAAATTATCTTCCCAGAGGGTAAGGAACAGGGAACAAACAAAAAACAATAAAGTAAAAAAAAAAAAAAGGTATGCTCTGTGGTCATAAGTGCTATGGAGAAATATAAAGCAGGAAGAGGAAATCCCAGAGTAGTAAGGGACAGGGCACAAGCTGAGATGTGATTTTCAGTGTGGTGTTCAGGGACGGTCTCATGAATGTAACATTTATAGGAGACCTGAAAATGGGAAGGGCAGGAACCACCCGGATTTCATGGGGTATCCCCAGAGGGACAGCGAGCACAGGTCCTTTACCCCACCCTTGGTTCAAGTCTCAGATTTACTGTGCCTGCTCTGTTTACTGTACCTCTCCTCAGTAGAATCAAGAGGGTCAGAGAGCTCTCTTAGGAGGGGCAGGTGGGGGTGGAGTAGGTGACCAGTCTTGGGTCTTGCCAAACACTTGAGGAGCTACTGCATCTAATTCTTGCAGGGGTCCCAGAAAAAAAAACTGATGACTTCGTTTTACACTGGAAGAAATAAGGCTCACACGCTAAATAACTTGCCTGAGATGACACTGTAAATGACAGAGCCAGGTTTCCATCAGGCTCAGCCAGCCCAAGACTTCACTGCTTCCTTCAATCACTACATAGTGTAAGGCCACTTTGGAAATGGACATGAGAAGTGAATTGAATAATGTAAATAAAGCAAGGAGAGAGAGAGACCCTGTGCCAGTGTCCTCCCACATAGTGGACAGGCCCAGGGTGACCCTGAGGCGTGCACGTTAATTAACGTGTGCATGTATGAATTCGTCTGTGACAGGTCTGGCACTGCTTTTCAGCTGCACTGATGAAGATGCTTTTATGAATAACTGAGAATGTTTCCTCTTGTGTTCTCTTTAGTATCTTGCCCATCAAGATGGGACTGCTCTTGGCTGAATATATGGGCATCTTCAGTCTGATGAATGGCTTCATTGGAAAGAAGAACTAAAGACCAAAAAAGAAGAACTCTGTGGCTGATGTCATCTGATACCCAGTGTTACACATCGCTTATTTCAATGAAGAAAAGGATTTTTTTTCCTGATAGAATATACCTGGAGACTCTAAGTATCATTCTTGTTCTATCTGGACTAGTATTTTCAACCAATACTTTTGAAAATACCAGTAATGTTACTATCTGCTTTTATGGTGAGATTTTTAAAATTAATAAAAACAGCTCATTTTTGTCATCTCTGCTTACAACAGATATGAGTGAAAGAATCTTTTCACATGCTGAGTGTTCAGCTGGAGTGCCTTCTCTCCAGAGAATACAAAACTCTGGATTTCCTCTCACCTTGCTCTCAGCCTTGGCATTTCTGAACCTCTGTGTGTCCCTTGGTGTAGAAAAAGCCAGCCTCCTGTGTCCCTCTTTCCAAAGCAGCCACATAAATGCTTATGTCCACACACCCTGGATGCTCACAGAGCAGGAGCAGTCCCACTGAAAGCACATCAGGTGCCATGGGAGGGACCCTTCCTGTCCATTCCCTGAAATCCCTAGTAGGCAGTGACCATAGATCAAACTCTCGATGGAATCCATTTTTTCCTAAAAGAGATCAATGAATGGTTGCTTCTTACTCTGAAAATGACATTCTACTGAATTAAATGAAATTCTACCTATTAATCCAGAAAACACATTCATGTGGTTAATTTCAAGTGTTTAGTATTTCAAGTTGGGATTCATGTTGTATTTTTCCACAGGATGGACAATTTTATGCATTTGTATTCATGGGTGCTTCCTTCATTTCAGATTGATTGTATTCTTACAGTTTAATCAACTGGCCAACTGCTTTTATGCTTTGGAGATTCACCATAAAAGCAAGATTAAGAGAACTGTGTTAATTACCATACCCTGGAACGCCTTCCGAGCTGGACGGGGCACCTTGCCTTGCAAGAAAAACAGCATCCTTTGTCTCTTATTTTCTTTGGTGTGGGGAGCAGGAAGGGATGAGGGGTACCTTGGAAGACCCTTTGAGAGTCAAAAGAGCTTAAATATCATGGGGGTAAGTTGCTCTTAGAGCGACAACAGGAATGTAGAGTCCAGAATCTGCTGTGCACTGATTTATCTTGAGCTGTCTGATTCTGACAACTCTGCTCCTGTGTTTCCTTTCCATTCAGAAAGTCTTTCAAAAAACTTGTTTTATGATAATAAAAGTAATAGCTAATATTTACTGAGCCTGGCATGAGGCTAAGCACTTTATACATTTCATAAATCAAGAATATTACATCATTACTCAAAAAATAATAAAGCAGTTTGGTGTATGCCAAAGAATAAAAGGCATCTTATTTCACAAGAGTGACATCCTACTCAGCTGTAGATGTGCACTGAGAGGATGAAAAGGCCCTCTTAGATTAACCCGCTGATGTTCCAAATCCTTGGTTAACAAGGTTAATTAACAGAGAGACACAATATTGCTCCTATATTACAATTCCAAAAGCATATATTCGAGGGGCCTGTCCATTTAGCTGAAGAAGAAAGAAGAGACTCTTAGGGGATTTAGTAAAACAAAGATGTGGGGCCTGGTGGGCATCCACCACGCATAACAGCATTAACAGCAATTATTTCTAATTGGAGAGCATCTTGGCTGGACTATTACAAAGGCCTGAAATTCAGTTGTGGTTTTACAGTACCCATAAATTGTCTAAACAAATTCAGATTTACTTGAAGTACTCATATGAGAAGAGACCACATGTAAATTAGAGGATTCTAGAGGGTAATAAATAACAAGGTGATTTAATACCACTTGGGAACAAGTGTTCTCAGCTTGTGTTTCATACAATTTTCCATCTGACAGTTAACCCTAATGATGTCATGCATGATCAAGAGCCTCGGGAAGCTTTAAGAAACAGAAGGCTAAAAGGCCAGGGCTGTGTGCCAGGGTAGGGCATGCTACCCTCCAGGATGGCATCAAATGGCTGCCATGGTCACCGTGCTGCTCAAGAACTAAGACGTTTTAGCATTAGAAGGAGTTTGGCTGGGTAAAAATGCATGACCATGCTCTTCCTTTTATGTTTGTTTGTTTGGTTGGTTGGTTGGTTTTTACATTGTGGTGTTATGTTAGTCTGCTGCAGCTGCCATTACAAATTACTGTAGACTGGGTGACTTAAATTTATTTTCCTCAGAGCTCTGGAGGCTGGAAGTCCAGTATCAAGGTGCTAAACTGATTCAGTTTCTGGAGAGAGCTCTCTTCCCACTGTGTCTTCACATGGCCTTTGTGGGCAGGGAGAGAGAGAGATCTGACTCTCCCTCTTCCTATAAACCTGCTACTCCCATCCTGAGGTCCCCACCCTCGTGACCTGATTTAACTGCAATTACCTTCCTAAGGCTCCACCTCCAAATACCAGCACACCCGGGTCAGGGCTTCAACATAGGCATTTGGGGTGGTGAGGGCAGGGCGTGGATAGGGGACAATAAACTTCCCATCCATACTGATGCTAAGATAGAAAAGGAAATCTAGGCCACAGATAAAATCCATACACCCCTCAGTATCCTAAAGCTGAGATGGTCACAGTTTGTCAAATAAACTCATTTAGAACCTTGGAGGTAGGGCGAATTGGAAATGCTTGAAAACAAAAACCTTAGGCTTTTGTTCCAACTTCTAAGAATAAGCACTTGATAGAAACATGACAGAATTGGGGCCATCAAACAAAAGTTAGTGTGAAGCATGACATCCCATGCAAAATGTTCATGTGAAGAAAGACAATGGCAGCACCTTCACCATTCCCAGGCAGTGACCTATTTTAGTTTTGTCCAAGTATCCCCCCCCACACACACACACACTGCCCTTCCAAGCTGCTGAACAGTTTCCCTTTGCTTTCATTGAACAAGCCACAACTGGGCTGAGTTCCTTTTTTTTTCCCATAAACATGCTAACAGACTGGAAAGCAAACCAATCACAAGTGCACCAGTCATTGATGCTCATCCCTCGGGGTGGCTACTTGCAGGGCGGTAAGGGTGAAGGCTCTGTCATTGGTGCCCATGCAGTACACGTACACAGAGATGTCCATAGTGTGCATCAGCACCAGCTGAAGCAGTGACGGTGGAGGTAAGAAAGCTCAGCTCCACATCATCGCTTATTGCTTCAAGGCCTAGGACTGCACTGGTTTGCCTCACATTGGTCTTTATCACTGCATTTCACAAAGGCTACCACTGAGATCACACTGGCCCTCCACACAAAGCCATGCCTGTCACCCCTTGGCTCCTTCTCCTCTTCTACACGGTGGCCTTTCAGACCTTCCTCTCAAGCCCACTACAATCCCATCATCTACTCTTTCTCAAGGGTAACCTTTCTTTCCTCTCCAAGAAAATGGAAGCTGAAAAATATAAATTCCTTCAGCTCCCCAAACCAATATCTTCAAAGGCACTTACTTCTGCCTCCACCTCCCTTCTTTTTCTCAGCCTCAGAGGAAGGAGCGACGCTGCTCAGGCCAATCCTGCGCCTGTGCTGTCCACGTGGGGCCTCCCAGGGCCTCCTCAGAGGTCCACTCACCCTGTGTCCACCTGTTCACCATGGGCTGTTCCCCACATCCTCTAAGCATATGACAGAGCATGTGAAACTTAAAGACAATAAAAATAAATAAGCTTTACAAAAACCTCCATCCCACTCTGGCAACCACTGTCCTCTCCATGAGCAACATTTAAAATGAAGCCCAGAGTAATTTGTCAACTTCCTCACCTCACACTGGCTCCTAAGTCATCTGGCTGCCACCTCCATCATGTCACGATGGTTTTTATGAAAATATCCTTGGGGATTTTATTCTCCTTAATTTACTTCTCATGACTGATATCATTAACCTCTCTACTCTTGGTCCTGATTTCATCTGCCTCCTGGACTCTTCTATGGCTTACTCCCTAAGTTATTAGTGTTCTTAAAGGTTCTCTCCTTGGATAGCGCACTTTTTAGATTCCCTGGGAGGCTCCTGACTCTGCCCACAGCTCCTCCTCATTGCTTCCTCCAACGTGCCCAAGCCAGAAACCCAGGTATAAAGCTCTACCCCTGCTGTCACTTCATATCTTACCTCGAGACCCATTATTAATCAGATCCAGTCCACTCAGTCTCTCAGCCATCACAAGCAGGTTCTCCTCGCCCTCCCCACTGCTCCTGCCTTGGTTCAGGCTCTTCTCATCTGTTCCCTGCCACTGTGATAGTCTGCTAGCTATTCTTTTTGCATCAAGGCTTGCTCACTCTGTCAGTGAGAATTATACCAGCCAGGATACCTGTTACGAGTTACAGTTTTGAGTACATAGAACATAATTTATTCTTGTATTTTTATTTATTAATCATTA
Source organism: Phyllostomus hastatus (assembly GCF_019186645.2). Taxonomy (NCBI): domain Eukaryota; kingdom Metazoa; phylum Chordata; class Mammalia; order Chiroptera; family Phyllostomidae; genus Phyllostomus; species Phyllostomus hastatus. Next base: position 3,003,996 of record NW_025334017.1, on the reverse strand, counting down.
TATTATTTTCCCCATGAACAACTGTAAGCCTAATTTTACCCACCCTTGTACATGCAATGGAATAGTAATCAGCCATAAAAAAGAATGAAATTTTACCATTTGCAAGAGCTGGATGCACCTAGAGGATATTATGCTAATTGAAATCAGTCAATCACAGAAGGACAAATGCCATATGATTTCCCTTACATGTGGAATCTAAGGAACATTATAAATGAACAAACAAAACAGAAACAAACTCATTGATCCAGAGAACAAACTGAGGGTTGCCAGAAGGGAGGGTTGGGGGACTGGGTGAAAAAGGTGAAGATGTACAGATTAGTAGTTACAAAATAGTCACTGGGGTGTAAAGTAAACCCTAGGAAATATAGACAGTAATACTGTAATAACTACATATGGTGCCAGTTGGGTAATGGAAATAGCAGGGGGAACACTTTGTAAAGTATACAATTGTCCAACCACTCACCGTGCTATAAAACTGAAATTAACACAAAATAATATTGAATGGAAACTGTTACTGAAAAAAATTTAATTTAAAAAAATAAAAAATCGATTATAAAAGTAAAAAGCCTGGAGGTCTGGAGGTCGCTGTGCAGGCCAATAGGTTGCACCATAACGTCAGGGACCCAAGCTCCTCTGCACATGCTCTACATGTGGCTTACAGTCCCCACATCACTGATGAGCACCATCCACGATTAGCACCAAAACCTCAGCTGCTATGCCCACATTACAGCCTGCAAGAATCCACCTCCCCTTCCCCCTCCCCACCCCCTCCCCCCGAGTAGTAGAGACTCTCTTGGGACCATCTGAAGCAAAGGTTTAGGGCAGCAGTTTTCAATCTTTTTCACCTCATGGTACCTATAAACTAATTACTAAAATCCTGCAACACAACAAAGAATATATTTTTTACCAATCTGACAAAAAAGGATAATTTTGATTCATTCACATTGGATGGTTATTGGTGTGTTGCCTGTTGCTGTATTTTTATTTGACAACATAAGGGAAATGAGGTAGGTACCCCTGACTAATGGTCAGGTATTGCATGTTTTAAAAATTCTTGCAGCACACCAGTTGAAAATCACTGGTTTAGGGAAAGGCGACATCCATCATTTGAAGTTTGCTGTTGTGCTGAATTTGACATCTGACAGACCATTCTAAATGGAAGGTGCTAGAAAAAGCCTTGGGAACACAGTCTTACTTCTGCTAAGTTCTGCCAAGGCCATCGTCTGGAATCTGTGTTCCCAAGGGCTTTCCATCAGGCACAGAGGTTTGGCTACTTCAAATGTCCAAGGACCCAGAGTGCCTCTGTCTCAGTCAATCAAGCTGGCGGGTAGACAGGGCCTTCTGGAGCAGCTGCATTCCCTCACACCTCTGCTTGTCCATGGATGCTCTCCAGCCTGAGTTCATATCTGTCAGACTCTGCTTGAAAAAGCAGAAATGTCTAGACCAGAGCAAAATGTTGAATTTGTTTTAACCTTTTGCTCTATGCTACAGTCTTACTCAGTAGGTGATATAGCTTTCAAGCTAAGATAGGGTCAATTTGAGTGAAATGTTTCCACTGCCAAACAAGTATTACCAGATTTCTAGTCTCTGAAATTCTGAGCACTTTGCCACCTGCTATCTGAGAACTTGAACTTAGTTACATCAATATTTCCATTTCTGCTACATGTAATACTCCTCTACAATATACTACTGAGTTCTATATTAGTTTAAAAATAAGCTTCTACAGCAACAATGATCCCAAATAGCAGTAATTTAATGACTGTAATGTGTACTATCTGTTGTGTGGAAGTCCAGAGGTAGGTGAACGTCTTCTATGTCGGTCCTGCTCAGGGAAGTTCTGGGACCAGGGCTGCTGAAGCTCTTCATTCAGCTGTCCTGAAAGTGCAGCCACCATCATCATTGTCAGGCTGCCTGCCATTACAACCACCTTCCAGGCAACAAATCTAGGAAGGGATAAAAGCACCAATTTGCCTTTTAATAATAACACTATCGTTTTAGTCAGACCCAAGTGAGAGTGGAGATTGCAGTTTTTAGTACAGCAGCTGTGACTCCAGCTATTAACTGCACAGGTTTCTAAGAGTGAGAAAGTGGGTATTGGTATTCTTGGCCTAAAGCTCTCCCAAGTCACAGGGAGAAAATCAAATCAGTTTATCTTTGCAACTTAGGTCCAGTGATGGAAGCATCTGCAATCTTTTATCTATCCTGCAAATGATTATAATTTGTCTTCTGAGTTCCATAAGAATTAACAGAGTTGGCAATTACAAAAAGCTTGCAGGAATGCCTGGCTGAAGGAAGTGTCAGCCACACGTGGCTCCCTCCCTTCCCAGGTGGGGTTCTGTGAACTCCCTGGGTCATGCAGCATACGGGAGAAACAGACTCAGATATGTGAACAAAAAGGGGGCTATGTAATAAATCTGACAAAGTTTAGTAACCAAAAGTAACCAATCTGATCCTAAATTCCTAACTGGGCAAGTGATGGTAGGCAGTCACATCCCAGGCCTATAACTTCTTTAGTTAAAGGTTTATCTTTGCCTTAAACAGACCCAGGCTGTCCTTACCAGGAGGACAAAACAGCAAACAAGGGCAAAGGGAAACGTCCAGGCTCCATGGCTTTGCTTCTCCATCTGAAATGCTGAGCACCTGCCAGTGGGCTCAGCACATTATCTGTGAGCTCCAGAACATAAGTAGCAAGTATTTTTATGTTAAAAAAAAAAAGACCGCTAGACTTATCCACACAGGACCAGTTAATAGAGAGCAACTTCAGGCTTCATCTTCCAAACTTTGGGTTTCATCTCAGACATGGAAGTCATCATTCCAATCTTTAAGAAGAAAAAACTGGATAAACTGAAAGTACAGTATAGGAAATATAGTCAATAATATTATAATAACTATATAAGGTACCAGATAGGTACTAGACTTATTGGGGTGATCACTTCATAAGTTATATAAATGTCTGATCACTATATTGTACACCTAAAACTAATACAATATAGTGTGTCAACTGTAACTGAAAAAAATTTAAATTACTAAATAAATACATTACTTTTTATTGACCCATCAGAGAACTGAGGGCAAACTGCCATTCCACAATCTGGAGATACAAGATCATTCAGAGAGACACAGACAAGATCCATTTAACTGGAACAGGAGCCACTGGAACTATGAACTGACAGGAACATTTAAATGGCAGTTTTGACAAATTGCTCGAGGCTAAGTATGAGTTAACCTGAGATTGAGAAACTCTTGGATCAAAGTCCTGGCAGGGCCCCCACACTTCAATGGCTTTTACCTCCAGGGCCCCCTGCAGGTTCTCACAGTGAAGCCCTGAGAGAGATCCCCTCCTGGCTCAGACAGAAAGGAATCATTGTGAAATAAGCTCAGAGCCTTTCCTCTACAAAGGCCTACTCTCCAGGGGAAAGGATGTTGCCAGAGCCTTATCCCAATTGGAGGAAAAGCAATCACCTCCACCCTGCTCACGGCCCTACTGTCTCACCTAAGGAGAAAAAAGGCCCATCAGCATGGGCCAAGGCTTTAAGGAAATCGATTAGGAACACTGCAGCCATGTAAGAAAGAAGGAGCAGGGAAAAGCTACACCCCTGGACAAACATGTTTTGAAGGCTACAGCTCTGAGAAACAGGCCAACTAGAAGGGTGTGGTTTAATCAGAAGTTTATAGCATGTGATCCTTCTCTCCACCCCTTATCACATACCAGCAGAACTCCAGTAGAACAACAGTGGGTTACAGCTGCCAGACACAGGCTCTCTCTCTGAAAAGAAATACTTAGGGAAACTCAGAGACAAGAAGGAAATCAGAAAGAGGGGCCCTAGCAGGATAGAGAGCCTCTGACACTTAGAGCTACAGCAAGCATTAAACATAGCCCAGCTCCTAGCCAGATTAACATCAATTCTCATACCAAAAGCCTACTTACTCCAGTTTCTATATCCCAGTAAAACATGTTCAGCTTTCAACAAAAGATCAGAAAGCATGACAAGAAAAATTAACACAGTCTAAAGAGACGAAGTAATTATCAGAACCAGACTCAAATATGTGAACAAAAAGGGGACTATGTAATAAATCTGGTGAAGTTTAGTAATCAAAAGTAACCTCACAGGGTGATCTGATCATAAATTCCTAACTGAGCAAGTGATGGTGGGTAGTCACGTCCCAGGCCTATGACTTCTTAGTTGAAGATTTATCTTTGACTTAAACAGATCCTGTCCATTGTTCTTGTGAATTTAGGTTAGTTAACACACTTTTGGGAAGACTCTTGGGAAGAATAACCTTTAAGACAGCACATAATTTTATGAACCGTCCTGCAATCCAATCATAGAGCTTTCCCCACCCTGCTTTCTCCCACTTTCATTCAGTCTTCCTTAAGTTATCTCCTTAGTTCCAAATATATAAAAAGAACTATAAGACTGTCATTTGCTAGAGCATTTGAGATCTTTCTCCTGTCATGTCGTCATTCTGGCCCAAATAAACACAACTAAACTCTTATAATAATTCTCTGGATGTCCAACAGATATGACATTGATGTTCAAATTATCAAACAGAAAATTTAAAATAACTATGATTAAAATATAAAGAGCTCTAATGGAAAAAATAGATAACATGCACAAATGGGTAATTGTGATATTGTGATAGTATGATTTATATTAAGAAATATATGTTAATGAGAGAGGACTTTTAAAAAGCCCCTAATCGAAGTGTGTTGGTTGCTATGAGAACCAACCTTAATTAGAGGGTTAGAACTTTAGGCTCCACCCCCCAACCTTCAGGGAGGCAAGAGGGGGATGAAGGTGAAAGAGTCACCAATGGCCAAAGATGTTATCAATCATGCCTTTATAATAAAGCGTCCAAAAAATCCCTCAAAAAGGCAGGCTTCAGAGAGCTTCCATATTGGTGGATGCATCCACGTGTCTGGAGGACAGTATACCCCAGTTCCAGGGGCACAAAAGCTCCTATACTCAGGAAGTGTTTGGACTCTACCCTATGTGCCTCTTCATCTGGGCTTTCACTTGTATCTTTTATAACATCCTTCAAAAAAAACCAGTACATTTAAGTAATTGTTTCTCTGAGTTCTGTGAGCCATTCCAGCGAATTAATCAAATTTTAAGGAAGGTTTATGGGAACCTTTAATTTACAGTGAGTTGGTCAGAAGCACACAGAACAACCTGGACTTATAACTGGCATCTGAAGTGGGGAAAGCCTTGTGGGACTGAGCCCTTAACATGTGGGATCTGATGCTCTGATGCTTTTTTTAGGTAGGTAGTGTCAGAATTGAGATAAATTGTAGGACATCCAGTTAGTGTCTGCTGAGAACTGAAAAATAGCTTGCTGTGGAGGGGAAAAAAATCTCATACAACTGTGTTGAATGGTAGTAGCATAAAAGTAGAGTAGAAACACAGAGGACTGTTTCCTTCCAAATTAATTAATGGTGTTGGAAAATATACATTAGACTAATGTAAACAGAGAGATGGAAACTCCAAGAAATAATAAAAAGAAGTATTACCAAAAAAAAACAGACCATAATAGAAATGAAGAATGCCTTTGATGAGTTCATCAGTAGGCTAGACACAGCCAAGGAAAGAATCAATTAAATTGAAAATAGATCAATAGAAACTTTCCAAGTTGGAATGCAAAGAGAATAAAAGGATGGGGAAAAAAACCCAGACCATCCAAGAATGATGGAGCAATGTCAAAAGGCATATCACATGTTTAACTGGAATACCAGAAGGTAAAGAAAGATGTAGGAAGCAGAGGAAATATTTGAAGTAATAATGGCTGAGAACTTTCTGAAATTAATGCCAAATACCAAACCATAGACTCAGGAAGCTCAAAGGACAGCAAGCAGGATAAATTACACACACACACACACACACACACACACACACATTATATTGAAACTGAAAAAATTCAAAGACAAAAAGAAAAAAATTTAAGGAAGCCAGAGAATAAAAATACCTTACATAAATAGGAAAAAGGACAAGAATCCCATGGGGCCTTTCATCAAAAACTATGTGAGAAAAAAGAGAATAGATATTAAATATTTAAAGTGGTGAAGGGAAAAAAACTACCAACCTAGAACTCTATATCTAGCAAAATGATCCCTCAAAATAAAGGAGAAATAAAGGCCATCTCAGAGAAACAAAAACTGAAGGAATTCATCACCAGTGCACCTACACCAAAAGCAAGAAATCTTAAAATAAAAACTTTTTCAGAGACAAAGAAAAGTATAAGGTCTGAAGTTTTGATCTACATAAAGAAAGAACTGAGTGTTAAAAATAAATGAAGGTAAAGTGAAACCTTTTATTTTTATTATTCTTAACTGATATAAAAGATAACTGTGTTTGAAGTAATAACAGCTATAATATATAAATAAGTTAAATGAATGACAGCAATATCACAAAGAATATGAATTAGTAACACTGTTATAAGTTATCTATCTGCATGGTACATGAAAGTGCACAGTGTTATTTAAGAATAGATTTACATTAGTTAAAAACTATATAGTGTAAACTCTAAAGCAACCATTAAAATAATTTTAAGTGACATGGTGAGAGAAGATGAATTATAATTATATAAAATGTTTGAATAAAACCAGAGAAAACAGAAAAAGAAAAGGAAAAAGAAACAAAGAACAAATGACAAGTAAAAAAATACCTAATTAATCTATATTAATAATCATTTTAAATGTGAATAGTTAAATACACCAATTAAAAGGTAGGGATTGTCAAAGTGTACTTAAAAAAATAAGACTCAATTATGCAAAAGAAGAAACACAATTTAAATATAAAGACTCAAGTTAAAAGGGGTAGAGAAAGATATACTATCCTAACCCTAACCCCCCAAAAGCTGGAGTAGCTATATTAATTTCAACAAATCAAACTTTAGAACAAGGAGGTTTATTAAGAAAAAAGAGAAGTGTTACTTATGGTACAGGGGTCAATTCTCTTTGAAGACATAACAATCCAAAATGTGTCTGACTCTAAAACAGAGTCAAAATACATAGGGCAAAAACTGATAGAACTGAAAGGAGAAATACATAAATCCACTATAAAAATTAGAGGTTTCAATATCCCTCCATCAGTAACATACATACATAAAGCAAGTAGAAAATCAGTAAGGACATAGTTCACTTGGACAGCATTATTAATTAAACTAACTGACATTTATAAAATACACCATCCAACAACAACAGAATACAAGGCCTGTCCAGAAAGTATCCAGCCATGTGCTATGGAAGATAGGGGCATTTATAGAAGATACAAGAAACATTGTACATAGGACAGTGACAACTCAGTCTACTTCAGGGCAGTCATCTTGGGACCTCACATAGTTCTCCCAGTTGCCATCAGGTGCCCCATCATACTTTCCTGAATCTCATTGATGGTCTGAAATCTCTTCTCTTTCAAGGGTGATTTTAGTTTTGGGAAAAGCCAGAAGTCATAGGGTGCCAAATCTGGGCTGTAGAGGGTCTGAGTCACCTGGGTGATTTGATGTTTTGCCAAGTGCTGCCCAAGGTGCGGTGCGTGAGTGGGCCTATTGTTGTGATGAAGCTGCCAATCACCAGTTACCCAAAGCTGTGGACTTCTGAATCATCTGAATGATTTCTGTGGAGGAATGTTTAAGCTTAACACAGAATTTGATGCACATTCATTGCTCTACTTGCTCAGTCATTTTGAATGCAGTGGCCACACAGTACACATGCTCACTCAACAGCATCTACCACCTCCACTGATTAGTACAGTGAAGTCATTGTTGTTCATGCATGCGCATTCCAGTCCACTCTCCCTGGCTGCCAGGTTACATCGATATTGTACAAACCATTCTCATTATATTAACAATGGCTGGATTTTTTCAAGACAGACCTTATGCATGTTATTTTCAAGCTCATCTGGAACATCCACCAAGACAGGCCACATACTGAACCATAAAACACACCATAACAAATTTACAAGAATGGAAATCATGCAAAGTATATACTCTGACCAAAATAGAATTAAACTAGCAATTATTAACCAAAAGAAGTCTGAAAAGCCCTCAAATAAGCAGAAATTAAACAACACACTTCTAAATAATCCATGAGTCAAATAAGAAGTCTCAAGAGTGAGTTAAAAATATTTTGAACTAAATGGGAATGGGAATATAATTTACCAAAATGTATGAAATGTAAGAAAAAGCTATTCTTAGATGGAAATGTGAATTATTAAATATATCTATTAGAAAAAATGAAAGCTCTCAAAGTTAATAACCTAATCTTCCACCTTAGGAAACCAGAAAAGAGAAGATCAACTTAAACCTAAAGCAAGCAGAAGAAAAGAAATAGTAAAAATTGGAATAGAAATCAATAAAATTGAGAACAGAAAAAAAGAAAAGTCAATGAGATGCTAAGAGAGTAGATAAAATGGAACTAGATAAAATGGAACTAAATAAAATTCTGAAAACCAGAAAAGGAAGAAAAATATATAAACAAAATTGATTAACCTCTAGTTTTCTTAATATCTGGCAGAAAAGTCCTCAGTGCATTATTTTTAAGGTTAACTTACAGTTTCATGAACCTTAGACCTTAATGCTCCCATAAAATGTTTAGAACAAGTGTATAAAGTTTAATTTAAAAATCTCACTGAATTTTATTTTTTTAAGAATTTATTTATGTATTTTTAGAGAGAGGGGAAGGGAAGGAGAAAGAGAAGGAAAGAAGCATCAATGTGTGGTTGCCTCTTGAACTCCCCCGACTAGGGATCTGGCCCATAACTCAGGTATGTGCCCTGATGGGGAATCAAACCAGTGACCATTTGGTTCACAGCCCAAACTCAGTCCACTGAACTACACAAGCCAGAGCTAAAAATCTAACTGAATTTTAGTTTGATATTGAGTGATCAACCCATTTATGAATTCACGTGATGAAGATCTCATGATCCAGAAGTCCAGTAGAAGAGATGCCTGTGTACTTCTAGATTTCTGTAGCAAGATCACGCTATCCATAGAAGGAAATCAGCTCCTGACATCTGACTGGACCATAAGAGATAGCACCTCACTGTCAAACATTAAGTAATTATACATCGAGAATGTCCCTGTGAAATAAAGACTGTCAGATTTACCAAGACATAATAAGATCAAGCAAATCCCACTTTCACTCATCAAAAGGTGAAATCGTTATATCCAGGATCAAGCTTGAGCAGGCCTAGAAAGCACAAGTAAGGTGCACATAGAGGTCACTCAAACTTCCATGTCACTGTCCACTGTTGCACTGGCTCCTTTCCTTTAGCTCACACTTGTGGAAAGTCCCCTATGAACAGGTGATAAAGAGAAAAGAAAAAAGAAGTGAGCTTTGTTCATACTTATGTAGGTTCTGTGTGTTGGTATAAATCATAAAAGGAATGCTGCTACACTTCAGTGCCACTGGGAAAGGGGAGCTAAAAGTCAATAGGGAATAGAAATCCCCCTAATGGGCAGAGCTTCAGGCACTATACCTGGCCACCTCCTTTGTGAAACAGAAGTGGTTCAAGGCAAAGATGTACACAGACTCGTGTGCAGTAGGAAATGGCTCAGTGGGTGATCAGGCCCTAAAAGGAGCAAACTTGGAATATCAGAGATAAGGAAGTCTGGGAAAGGAGCATGTAGATGGACATATAGAAATGGCCATAAAGGGTGTGGATCTTTTTACCATGTGTTACTCCCCACTAGAGAGCATCCTTTAGGAGAGACATTAAATTGTTAATGAATAGAATGTCTTGTCTAATAGATATCAGCCAGCTTCTGTCCTCAACTGCTCCAGGCTTTGCACAATGGCCATCAACAGAATAGCCATGGTCACAGAGGAGAATGTGCATGTCCAAAATGGTTGCCTTTTCACGACTCCTTTTCACTGACACTTATCTAACTGTGCTGTTGCCTAAATGTCCAACCTGTCAGCTAAAGAGATTGATCACAAGCCCTCCAATATGACACCATCCTTCAAGGAAATCAGCCAGGTCCTTGGTGGCAAGTTGATTTCATTGGCTCCCTTTTGTCTTGGCAAAGTCAGTAGTGCATCCTGACCAGCCCAGATGGTTAGAAAGCAATACAAGTGTATCATAAAATACACAAATGGAAAAAAATATTTTCTTGTATTGTTACAGATGTTACTATTCATAGTACTGTATTACTGTAAAATTATGTGTCAGTAGAATTTTGACAAATTATATTATATATGTAGTTGAGGGTTTTTTTACCAGCAGTTTACTCATTTTATTATATGGAAAAGTAAGAAATAGTGTATCCACTTTTTAAAAAAATGAATGGTTAGAGATTTCTCAGGTGGCTTTATTAGAGTTGGAACAAAGATTTTAGTTAAAGGACAGTTTTTGTGTGTTTCAAATGTTAAAAATGGTCCCCCATCTGAGCACTAGCACTATTAAAAATTAAATTACTCTTCAGTCAGAATTAAGTTTAAGATTAATATATATATTGACTTCCCTCATTTTCCCTCTGGGGACAGCATACGCATCCATGCTCTTCTGACCTTGGGCATGCCCATGTGCCTTGTTTTGGACAGAGAAGTGATGTGATAAGTGGATCTGAGCGGATACCTTAAGAGGCATGGCATTGGGCTGACTCACAGCCTAAAGCAGAGTTTCCTCTTCCTCCATTGACCTGCAGACCTTTATATTTCTTCATATACATGTGAAGAAATAGGTGCTGTATATATCTTTGTAAGCTGTTAAACTTTGGGACAGTTTTTTATACAGCATTACTGGGCAACAGCTGATAATTACAAATATCACCAACACTGTCTAATCAGAATTACACATAAAAGGCATTCACATTAGTGTCTGAGCAGTCAAACCAGAACATGTGGAATCACACTGAAAAAGGATTTGGACAAGATTACTCACCAAGAGAACAATCTGTTTTATAAACCTAGAATTTTACGGAGCTGGAAACTCCATAGTTATAATTTGCATAGCTTGATCGTTATCATGTACTATATACAGAACAACTGGGCAACCTAAAGAAAGGCTTAACCCTTTTCCTATGTCTTATAGGGAACCTAAAGCCACATTTCAGCCCAATACCAATGAACCCCACCTTTAAGAGTTCCATAGCCGTACTCTGCCCCTAATACAACCCAAATAAAGTGCACAATGTCAATCTGCATGTGACACTAGTTGTGAAAAAATTAAGAAAAAACACTTTGGCCCAAAGAAGGAAAATTTGAAAATAAGTAAAATCAGGCCCAGGCAGATGCAGGAGTTGCCACTAACTCCCCAAAGAGGAAGGGTGGGCTAAGGTTGATGTTGCCAAGAGCAAGGGTATGACTCTTGAGAGAAGAGAAAGCCGAGGTAAATTGGGAAATATTTTATATATATCTGATGGCCTAGAACCACACTTAGCAACAATCCATGATAAAATACAAGAGGATACACTAAGAATGATTCCTTTCTGACTGCTGGTCAAGATGGAGGTGTGGGTAGACATGCTTCACCTCTTCCTGCAGCCATGAGAAGAATCACAACTAACCTCAAAACACAAAACACCCAGAACTGCCAGAAAAACCAAACTGTATGGAAGTGTGACAACCAAGGATTTAAAGAAGCCGTATTTATCCACACAGGTTGAAGGGGTGGAGATAGGGAGCTTGGACAGAGAGGATGTGGTATGGCACAGAGAGGTGGTGCTGGTGCCATGATCAAGTGGCCCAACATCCATGTGGATAAGAATCAGGAGGGACACCTATGGAGTGAGCCATCCCAGCCACAGGCCAAACCACATACCCCAGGGTTCCAGCACCAGGAAGAGAAAGTCTCATAAATTCTCGCTGGCAGAACCAGTGGGGGTTGGGATGGCAGAAGAAACTACCTGTTACACAGGAGAGTCTGTTTAAAGGGCCCACAAAGTCTTAAGACATATGCAAATCCACCCACTCTGGGATTCAACACCAAAGCAACAATTGGAAGGGTGCCAATCACGTACAGCGAGTGGGTGAAGTGGCTGGAAACCAGGTGAGTGCTGGATAAGCCTATAGAAGCCAGGCAGCAACATCATCCCCTCTTCAACCCCTTCTCTCCCCACACAGCACCACAAAGCAGTGAAGTGGTTTGCCCCACCCTGGCAAATACCTAGAGCTCTACCCCATACAACTTAACGGATGTGCTAAAATGAGGAGTCAAAGTAGCTCTACTTAATAGACAAAAACAAACACAGGGAGGCTGCCAAACTGAGGAGGCAATGAAATATGGCCCAAATTAAACAACAGATCCAAATTCAAGAAAAAGAACTAAATGAAACAGAGATAGCCAACCTATCAGATGCAGAGTCCAAAGCATTGGTGATAAGGATACTCAGAGAACTCATTGAGTACAGCAAACACATAAGGAAAGAAATGAAGGATACACTAAGTAAAATAAAGAAAAATCCACAGGGAACCAACAGTGAAGGGAGGGAAGCTGAGATTCAAAACAATGATTTGCAACATAAGGAAGAAATCATCATTCAACCAGAACATAATGAAGAAACAAGAATTCAAAAAAAAAAGTGGAAGAGAATAAGAAGACTCTGGGACATCTCCAAAAGTGCCAACATCTGAATCACAGGGATACCAGAAGGAGAAGAGCAAGAAACTGAAAACTTATTTGAAAAAAAACAATGAAAAAAAACTTCCCTAATTTGGTGAAGGAAATAAACATACAAGTCCAAGAAGTACAGAGAGTCCCAAACAAGTTGGATCCAAAGAGGACCACACCAAGACACATCATAATTAAAATACCAAAGGTTAAAGATAAAGAGAGAATCTTAAAAGCATCAAGGGAAAAGAAGAGAGTAACCTACAAAGGAGTTCCCATAAGACTGTCAGCTGATTTCTCAAAAGTAGCTTTGCCAGGACTGGCGAGAAGTATTCAAAGTGATAAAAAGCAAGGGTCTACAACCAAGATTACTCTATCCAGCAAAGCTATCATTTAGAATTGAAGGGCAGATAAAGTGCTTCACAGACAAGGTAAAACTAAAGGAGTTCATCATCACCAAGCCCGTATTACATGAAATGTTAAAAAGACTTATTTAAGAAAAATAATAAGATCAAAACTGTGAACATTAAAACAGCAATAAATTCACAGCTATCAACAACTGAATCTAAAAAACAAACTAATCAAACAAACAGGACAGAATCATAGATATGGAGATCATTTGGAGGGTTATCAGTGGGGAGGAGGAAGAGGGAGAACAGGGGGAAAGGTGCAGTGATTAAGACGTACAAATTAGCCCTGGCTGGTGTGGCTCAGTGAATTGTGTGCAGGCCTGCAAACCAAAGGGTCTCTGGTTTGATTCCCAGTCAGGGCACATGCCTGGGTTGTGGGCCAGGTCCCTGGGGGGTGGGGGGTGGTGCTTGGGAGGCAACCACACATTGATGTTTCTCTCTGTTTATTTCTCCCTCCCTTCCCCTCTAAAAATAAACAAAATCTTTTTTAAAAAGTACAAATTAGTAGGTATAGAATAGACAGTGGTTGTTAAGAACAGTATAGGAAATGGAGAAGCCAAAGAACTTACATACATGACACATGAATGTGAACTAAGTGGGGGGAGATTGCTGGAAGGAATGGGGATACGAGGTGGTGGGGGGAGGGAGAAAAATTAGGACAACTGTAATAGTGTAATTAATAAACATATTTTAAAATCAGTACCTACTTGAAGTTATTCCAGTAAAGCAACTATGATGTAGAAAAAGTCATGTGGGTATCATAATATACACAGAAAAGCATTTAATAATAGTAAACTAAAAAAGAAACTCATAAGCTGATCAAAGGAGATCTTAACCAAATATGTATAATCTACAAGAAAAAAGCAAACATCATAGGAAAAGCAATGTGAAGATCTAGAGGTGTTGAAGGGGAGAAAATGGAAAAAGAAATGCTCAGAGTGACGGCCACCTGTGTGCAGGGAAGTGGGCAGGTGTATAGGCCCAATAGTCAGAGGGTGAGAACTCAAACCTGGGCCCCACCACTTAAGTGATTTATGACCATTAGAAATTATTTCTTTATTCCATCTGTAATATGTAGGTAATGGTAGCATCTACCCTATAAAGTTGCTATTAAATAAATTAACATATCTAAAGCAGCTTAAAATGGTGCCTCATATTCAGGAAACACACAACACATATTAATTTTAAAGGTTCTAGACATTACTACTTCATATTTGAGGTTTTTTCATGTTTTCCTGTAAGTTAAGTCTTCCATTTAAACCCCCCTCTATCTCTCTGATATTGCACAGTTCCCCCAAGTTTTCCCTCAGTCATAGAAGAATTTAAGCCTGTTCCTCTGGTTCATGGCTCCACTCTGCCCTCTCCTCATCTTACCACCCTTTAGCTGGCTTAGTCGATGCTGTCAATGCACCTCATGACTAATCCAGTACTCCAGCATCACCATTCCTTGAAGGCACCCCAGCCTGTGGCCTTCCTGTAGCTTGCTGTTATGGACTGAAAGTTTGTGTTCCTCCACATTTCATATGTGGACAACTTAACCTGCCCTCCTAATGTAATGGTACTCAAACATGCGACCTCTGGGAGGAAATTAGGTTGTGAGGGTAGAACCCATGTTACAGGATTCATGTCCGTATAAAAAGAGGACAAGAGCTTGCTCTCTTGCTCTCTCTCTCTCCCCCTCTCTCTCCCACCTTCAATCCCTCTCTCTGCCATGTGAATATAAAACAAGAAGACCCTCAATAAACAAGGAAGAAGGCTTTCACCAGATGTGGGATCTACTTATACCTTGATCTTGGACTTTCCAGCCTCCAGAACTGTGAAAGATAAATTTCTGTTGTCTAAGCCACCCAGTCTGTAGTGTATTTTTTATACCAGCCCAAGCTAAGATACTTGCCCGCCAGATTGCCTCATCCCCAAAGTCTTAAATTTCAATATCCCATTCTAACTACAATCTCCTGTCCTTCTAACTCACATTTAAATCTCCATCCCCTACATTAGTAGGCTCCTTCCATTCTACCAGCATCACTCTATATTCCTTTATAGTACTATCATCTGTGAACATCTGTTGAGTCTGTTGCTTAGCAGAATTGTCTTCTTCATTGCCTGCACTGGCACCTGGCCTCCTATTAAAACCTTCCTTCTACCTCATTAGTATTTCTTTTTGTTCTTCACATCTTTCTTCACCAGCACAGAAGAGTAAGAAAGGTTTCCTCCTTATGTCACTGTGGTTTTCATTCTTGCCACCTTCCTTGATTAGATAGACAATCAAGTCTGTTTCATAAAACAAAAATAATCATCCCCTCTTATTTTTTTAGCAACCAAAAATATGCTTATGGCTCCCAAATCAGCATGTGAGGTGCTGTTCTTGCCATAAGCTGGGATATCAGAAGCTTGAGGGGCCTCGGCACTAACCCATCCCTGCAAATAAAACAGAACCCTCAGCCCTTTGTATTCTCTGTATGGGCTTGGGGAACCAGCAGCCACCCAGGCACCCTGAAATTAATCCTTGATTCTCCCTCAGTAGCACTGAATTTCCCAATAGTCAGACCTAGTTGGTATTTAAGGCACCAGCAACTGAAAAAAATACTTGGAAAAATGTCTTTATTTGGAATCACACAAAACAAAACAAAAATAAAACTTGCTACATGAAAAATTTTAGGAACAGAATTTTGCTGAATTTTCTCATACTCAGTACATGGTTCATTATAGCTTTTTTAAAAATATGTATAATAAGACAACATAATCATTTTTAATACTTAGGGTCCCTAAAGGTCTTTGACCTAGTCCTGTCCTCTTTTTGTCCCTAGGAATCACCACATCCTGACAGTTTGGCATTCTAAATATCTCTGGCATCCGCACTGTCCTGCATCCCCCACCCCTCATCCTTAACTGCCACCACCCCAGGTCAGCCTCTTCTCCTCTCACCCTGTCTCCTGTCATACCATCCTTCCCACAGGACCCCTGGAGGAGCTCTTCTCAAAAGCAATTCCAAAGCCATCTCTGTCCCTTGCAAACAAACAAACAAACAATGAATAAATAACACCTTTTTAGTGGTACCACAGGAACAACAACGAGACCAAGTGCCTCAGCATGACTCTCAAGGTTTCCCTGATGTATTCTGGTGATTCTGAAATGTGACTTTCTGACCATTTTAACAGATTCACTTGGAAATTTATAAATTTCCTGGAAGGGGGTGCAGCAGCTACATATTTAACAAGCATCTCAAATGTAAAGTGTGGAGACTGCTATCTACCTCCCCAAGCTCATCTGCCATCACTCACTCACCAGAAAAATATTTTTTAATACCAGTGCCCTGGCATCTCTGGACACATTAAAGAAGGCTATATGGAATTGAAGCCCAGGATCTGGCATTTTTTAGAAGGTACCCAAATGAATCTAATCTGCAACCAGGATTGAGAACTACTGGTAACACGAAGGTGGAGCTGCTCCAAAAAGCACCTATGCCCCTATGATGTATCTCACCTCCTCTGCTGTGCCCATAATACTCCCCACCTAGAATGAAGCTCGACCCTTGTATCTGCTGAACTAATTTCTTTTTATCCCTTAAGACTTGGGTTAGGTAATGTTAATAATTCCAGGGAGCTTTTCCACACTGCCTCCTGCAGGCTAGGTGTCTCCACTTTCTCTGGGCTCCCATGCACCTTTTGCATCCTTTGTATCCTTCAAGTTTCACAGCATCTGGCATATAGTGGGGACTAATGAATGATTATTGATTGAATGAAAGAACAAATGAAAAAGTGAATGTGCTGATAAAATAGTTAGTGGGTAAGAGGCCTAGAGTAAGAGGCCTAAGTTGAAGTCAGAATATTGGAAAGAGGCAATATTTGGGACTATGGGTATGAATCAGCAAGAGATTAATGAAAAAATTTACATTTTGTAAATATAGTCATGTAAAATATGGGAGTAAATTTCTTTACTGTAGTTAAAATATTGGCTTAACTACAAAATCCATCCTATGTGCGAGGTCCTGAAAGTGCCCTGGGGCTGTGTGTGTGCGATTAGCCAAGACCCAAACAGGGTTCAGTAACTCTTGTAACGGATTGTCAGCCCTTTACACCTTAGTGGGGGAAAAAAAAAAAGCTCTGAAGGCAGAAGAAGGCTGCCATCTACTGAAAAAAATGGAGCATTACAGAGAAGTGAAAGCACCGGAGACTGCTGACATTTAAGTTGTTCCTAGAAATTGTCCTATCTAATTTCTAATTTCTTGCTCTGTCCCTTGTATATTTTATGAAGTATTTTTCTGGATTATTTTAAACACATTAATATTTAGGGAAACTTTACCCATTTCTAAATGCATCACACTTTGTTCACATTTTTCTTAAAATTTATAGTGTTTTTCCAAAAGTCATGAACTAAAATTTTAAAAATAAAAATTAGTGGCTAGCACAGTTCCAAAGACCATAGTGTTATTCATACACAAGCAAAAACCCTACCATTTGTTTCATTAATAAATTCAGGGAATAAAATGTTGATATAAGGCAAGGGCCAGATAGGTTCATAT
This sequence comes from Phyllostomus hastatus, assembly GCF_019186645.2. Lineage (NCBI taxonomy): Eukaryota > Metazoa > Chordata > Mammalia > Chiroptera > Phyllostomidae > Phyllostomus > Phyllostomus hastatus. The sequence continues at coordinate 2,986,516 of NW_025334017.1, read as the reverse complement.
TATTTAATGCAAAATGCAAACAATGTTCATTTAAATGCATCATTGGACCCTTGGCAGGAAGTCACCTCTTGCACTGCTATTCACAGCACAGAGCCAGTGAAATTACCTGGTTATGAAGAGAGGGCCACCTGAGGCCTGCTCTGTAGTTCCTACGCACCTGGGAGGGATAGTGCTCTGTTAATGGCTAAAGATATTTTCCCAAGATCTTTCCTTACACACAAGAGACTCAGTTATTACTCAGATAGGAGGCTGAACCAAACAGAGTTGGTTCTGTGGCATTCCTGCTGAGATCCCCTGAAAATTCAAACATAAGTAGAAATAGCATTTATTGAGCAGTCATTAGCTTTTGCCAGTCATTAGCTTTTTACTTTATGGATGGTGCGTAATTTAATCAAAACATTCATATGAGGTAGATTTATATCGAGTTAATGATGAAGAAAAAGAGACTCAAAGAAACTAACCTGAGCTCATATATTCAGTGAGCAGTGGAAATTTCGAGGCCAACTTTTTTGACCCTCAAACCTAATTTTTCCCCATTGTTGCAAGGGAAAAGTAGACAATCCAGCAAAGAAAAATAGTTATGGGCAGCGTTAAAAAAGAAACTAATTCTTAGACTGGGGATATAGAAGGAAATGCATTTCCCATGAATTTGAATTTTTGGCAATATCTGCAGGGGAGTGTTTCTCAAAAGGTTGTATTGGAATACAAACTGCCACAGTGTCCCCCATGAAAAGGGGGTGTTGAATGTTCAGCTGGATTTGGGAAGTGCTACATTCTCTATTTCCTCTTAAAGAGTCAAAATGTTCATTTGTTTATTAAGAGCCCCAAGAAGTAAAGAACTCTGTTTAAAATGGTTTACCCAACGTTTCATACAGAATTTTCCTTGCAGCACATCTAACATCCCAGTGAACACCAGTTAAAAATGCTTCCCTGACCAGTGAGGAGTCATCGATGGCTTTTAAGCAGGATGTTGACATGGTTAGATTTGCACTTTTGACTCAGGATTCTGGCAGATGGGGTTTGGGACTGGGAGAGACCCAACAGGGAGGGCAGCCAGAAACTGAAATAGGATAGTTAGCATAATAGGGATGGAGAAAGAGGGACAAAAATGGAAAACTATTTAGGAAGTAAAATTAACAACATGGAGATCCATTGGATGCAAGAGAGCATAAATGATAAATAACCCACAGGTTTCTAACTTGAGAGACTGGACAGATGTACCAAGAGAATGGGAAATTGGTTCAAGTTTTTTAACTCAGTCCTTTTCAAATGTATTCATCTCCAACTCCCCCCACCCTACCTTTTTTTTTTTTTAGATAACCGGGGGGAACTGATGTCCTGCAGTCCATACTTTCAGAAATACTTCTATGGGGGTCTTACGCAGCAGAAAGGCTTGGTAAACTGCAATTCTCAGGTCACATCCTGCCCACCACCTGTTTTTGTAAATAAAGTTTTACTGAAACATTGCTGTAGTCATCTATTCACATATAGTTCATCTTTGCTTTTTTGCAATAGTGGCAGCACTGTTGAGTAGTTCCAACAGAGACTGAATGGCCTGCAGAGCTTACAATATTTACTATCTGCCCCTTTGCAGAAACGTTTGCAAAACATTTGCAAAACATTGATCCATTGAACTATTAAGCACTTGGTAGATCCTTGAAAAATCAGCAAAATGATACATTGAAATCCATGAATATAATAAACATCAATGCATTTGCAACCCAAATTTCCTCAGGCTACACCAGCTGATGAGGACAAAGGAATTACAAAAAAGAAACCCAAAGTCTAGTTGTTGGGTTCAGCCTCCTACCCCAGCAGCAGAAATTTTAGAACTTTAGCCCCAGCACAAACCTATCGAAGTCTGTGTACATCTGGCATCTGTCATCTCAGCCACCACCCTTCCTGACATTGCCTCCTATAACCCTGGCTGCCACTCCACAGGGTGGGCTACCAGTACCACCTTGGTGTCTATCAGCTAGCACCTGTGCCTCATGGAGCCTTTCTAAGCTAAGGTTGCATTCAGTGGCAAATAGCAGAGATTCCTACTATAGAGAGATTTTTTTAAGTGGCATTTATTCATCCATTCAGAAAGAAATCTAACAGTGAGTGTCCAGGGCTGGTTCCAAGTTGAAAGGATAAAGGAGGAAGGGCAACAGGCTGAGGAAGCATGCCAAGCAAAAATGTCTTTTTCAACTACTTTCCTGGTCGTCCAAACTAATGGCTTTCCGCTTTACACTTCATTGTCCTGAAGTAGTTCACCTGACAAACTTTTCTGCAAGGGAATCTGGGAAGGTAAGTTTGTGAGCTTTCCAGCCTATTTGGTAGAAGAAAGGATATTGGGAATGGTTTTTGAAGTAGGCAAACTACAATATGTGACTCAGTGCCTTTACTTTGTTCCATTCTCCAGAACACTCCCACCATTGTTTGAGTGAAGACAGTGCCCCCACTCACGGTGGTGTTTAGCAGCTCACTGAGATGTGGTGGCAGTGGCCTGTGCGCGTGTCACACCTGTCCTTGTAACAGTGGGCATGGGCAATAGCATACTATGGAACAGTCTGAGCAATGCCGCTTTGCTATACTGACTTCACCATGACCTCCCCTCCTTTCTTGTCCTAAAGCTTGAAAGAACTTGTAAGCAAGTCTTCTTCAGAAACTTTGCTCTGATGTGCTCCCCAGCATCTCATGTTATCTCATCCCTAGCATCTCATGGGATGTCTTCCAGACATCTCCAGACACGGCTGGAGCTATAAGTTGTATACAGCTTGAAATCCCACTCTGGGATCTTCATAAATCAAAAAGGCAGAGCAAGAGTGGATGGAAATAGGTTTTCAGGAACACCAGTACTCAGGGCTTAAGTAGGGCTACGGAAGGAAGTAGTTCTGGAATAACTACCACTAGCCACAAGCTTAAAGTCTTTATCTTATTTATAAAATATTAAATTTATTTTTTCTCCAGATTGGCTAAGCCTTCTCAGAAACATGTCTGCCTTAATTATGGGCACATTTAAGAGCACTAGTTAAAGGACTCCCCAAATATTTTTGCATCCTGCTCCCTACTACTTGACATTTTTTCACAAGAGATTAAAGTTTCTCACCACAATAAGAAATAAGACCAAACAAAATGTCCATTTGATAGGTAATATTTTTATTGAATTTCACACACAGATGTGAAGGCAATGTAGTGATTAAGAGTTCAGGCTCTAGATAGGCCAGTAATCCAACATCGGCTCAGCTTTTATTAAATCTGTTTTCTCATCTGTAAAATAGTTTAAATTAAATAATATTTACAAAGCACTTAGTTAGCCTTGTATCTAGGAAGGACTCAATGTTAGTTGTTCTTGCTCTTGTTCTTAAAACTTATGGGAAAAAGAGAGACAGTACAAAGGGTACCAAGTTATCTAAGGGGAGACATATTCCACAGAGGAGAAAAGAACACTGAAAGAATAGCATAGTTCCTGTGGCACATAAAGTACAAAACAGACCAGACTTCCTGATTTTGCACATTAACGAGTGGTCAAGCCAAGGTCCCGTGGTCAGTGAAGTGCATGGCTCACTGGGGGAACGCAATGCAATATTCTACCACCAGATGGCAGCAGAGAGCCACTGCCGCTTCACCCTCGGGCGGCCTGGCCGCTTCATCACGCTAAATGAACTACATATACAATGCTCTGAAGAAGAATTGGGTTCACCGCAATGGATCTGTGAATGATCCTAGTAAGATTCCCTTCTGCTGCAGCATCTAAGCCCTGAGCACTGGTGTTCCTGAAATCCCATTTCGGTCTACTTTTCTTCACTTTGCCTTTTCTTCTTGCCATTCTTAGGAATGTAGAATAACTAGTAAATCTGATTTACTTCTAAACAGAACCATTCTATATCCAAAGTAAAATTGCAGGGCCCACTCTGCAACAAGGATTTAGCTGTTCTTTCTAAACCCATAGTGGTTCAGCTGTGGCTAAAACTTTCATTAAAACAAAGCACCTTTGCCATGCTTAACAGCACCACCAGTAATAGGCAAAGAACATTCCGTAAGGAGTAGTTTAGAAACAGCAATGCCACAGAAATTCAATTGCTTTTTTGCAGAAAAGACAAGCATTATTCCATCAACGTCATGTTGTTGGCTAACAACATTATATAAGTGTCAGGTGTACGACACTGCGATTCCCTACCTGCACACACTCTAGCATGCTCACCAGCACAAGTCTGGTTTCCAATCCCTCACCACACATTTGACCCCTTAACCCATTTCACTCTCCTCCCAGCCCCTCCCCTCTGGTAACCACCATTCTGAGGTCTGTATCTACGACTTTGGGGTTTTTGTTGTTGTCATCATTATTCCTTTTGCTTTGTTTTGTTTTCTTTTCTTTTCTTTTGTAGTCCGCAGGTGAATGAAATCATATGGTTTTTGTCTTTTTCTGTCTGACTTATTTCGCTTAGCATAACACCCTCAAGATCCATCCACAGTGTTGCAAATGGCAAAATTTCACCTTTTTAAAGGTTGAGTTGTATTCCATTATATTGTATATATCACTTCTTCTTCATCCATTTATCTGTTAATGGATATTTAGGCTGTTTCTATATCTTGATAATGTAAATAATGCTGCAATGAAATATTTTTGAATTAGTGTTTCCTTATTCTTTGGACAAATACTCAGAAAAGGAATCACACTGGATCATATGATAGTTCTATTCTTCTTCTCCTTCTTCTTTCTTCTTCTTCTTCTTTCTTCTCCTTCTTCTTCTCCTTCTTCTTCTCCTTCTTCTTCTTCTTCTTCTTCTTCTTCTTCTTCTTCTTCTTCTTCTTTCTTCTTTCTTCTTTCTTCTTCTTCTTCTTCTTCTGGAACTGCCATACCATTTTCCACTGTGGCTGCACCAGTTTGGTGTTGGTTGCACAATACCACCAACAGTGTACAGGGCTCCCTTTTCTCCAAATCCTCTCCAACACTTGTCGCTTCTTGCCTTTTTCATAATAGCAATTCTAACAAGTGTGAGGTGGTATTGTGATTTTGATTTGCCTTTCCCTGATCATTAGTGATGTTCAACATCTTTTCATGTGCCTGTTGGCCAACTGTATGTGTTCCTTGGAAAAACGTCTATTAAGATCCTCTGCCCATTTTTTAACCAAAGTGTTTATTTTGTTGTTGAGTTGCATGAGCTCTTTATATATTTTGGATGTTACCCCCTTATTGGAAATGTTATTTATAAATATCTTCCCCCATTTACATCATTGCCTTTTCATCAACATCTTTTAAGATAAATTTCAGATACCGAATAGCTTTTAAATGGATTCATACAAATAAAGTATATTTCATCCTGAAACACAAAGCCTTTATAATTTTCATTGTTTTTATGTCAAACTTATTTTTAAATATATTTTATTGATTATACTATTACAGTTGTCTCATTTTTTTCTCCCCTTTATCCCCCTGCACCCTGCAACACCTCTCCCACCAGCATTTCTCCTCTAAGTTCATGTCCCTGGGTCATACATATAAGTTCTTTGGCTTCTTCATTTCCCATACTATTCTTAACCTCACTCTTGTCTATTTTGTACCTACCATTTATGCTTCTTATTCCCTGTACCTTTTCCCCCACTCTCCTGCCTCCTATTCCCCACTGTTAACCTTACTCCATGTGATCTCCATTTCTGTGATTCTGTTCCTGCTCTACTTGTTTGCTTTGTTTTTGTTTTTGTTTTTTTTAGGTTTGGTTGTTGATAGTTATGAGTTTGTTGTCATTTTACTGTTCATATTTTTCATCTTCTTCTTTTTCTTAGATAAGTCCCTTTAACATTTTATATAATAAGGGTTGGTGATAATGAACTCCTTTAACTTTACCCTATTTGGGAAGCACTTTATCTGTCCTTCCATTCTAAATGATAGCTTTGCTGGACAGAGTAATCTTGGATGCAGGTCTGTGCCTTTCATGACTTCAAATACTTCTTCCCGGGCCCTTCTTGCCTGCAAGGTTTCTTTGGAGAAATCAGTTGATAGTCTTAGGGACACTCTTTGTAGGTCACTCCCTCCTTTCCTCTTCCTGCTTTTAAGATTCTCTCCTTATCTTTAAGCATGGGTAATGTAATGATGATGTGCATTGGTGTATCCTGGGATCCAACTTCTTTGGGACTCTCTGAGCTCCCTGGACTTTCTGGAAGTGTATTTCCTTTGCCAGATTGGAGAATTTCTCCATTATTTGTTCAAATAAGTTTTCAATTTCTTGCTCTTCCTCTACTCCTTCTTGCATCCCTATGATTCAGGTGCTGGGATGTTTAAAATTGTCCCAAAGTTTCCCAAACCTCTCCTCATTTTTCTGAATTCTTGTTTTTTCATTCTGTTGTGGTTGAATGTTTACCTCTTCCTTCTGCTCCAAATAGTTGATTTGCATCCCAGATTCCTTCCCTTCACTGTTGGTTCCCTGTACATTTTCCTTTATTTCACTTTTCATAGCCTTCACTTTTTCCTCTATTTTACTACTATATTTTACTACTCTATTTTACTACTATATTCAACCATTTCTGTAAGCATTCTAATTACCAGTGTTTTGAACTGTGCATCTGATAATTTGGCTATCTCTTCATTGCTTACTTCTATTTTTGGAGCTTTGATCTGTTCTTTATTTGGGCCATATTTCTTTGTCTTGGCATGCCTGTTACATTCTAAGGGGTGGAGCCTTAGGTATCCACCAGGGTGGGGCAACCCAGGTCACTGCATTGTGCTACTGTATGGGGGGTGGGAGGCCCAAAAGGGAACAATGCTGCTTGCTTGGCTCTCCACTGGCTTTCAGTCACTTCCCCTGCTTCCCACAAGCAAATTGGGTCCTTCTGCTGCTGATTCCCTGGTGGATGGGCTTGTGTACATTCTAGGACCCCATGGTCTCTCCAGTGAACTCTCCTGTGAGGCCAGGATTTTCTCCCACCACAGCAATTCCCACAGATTTTTATAGCCAGAGGTTTTGTGGTTTTATTTCCCTGTGCTGGAACCCTGGTTTGGACAGTTTGTCTTGTTCCCCAGTTGTCCCTCTCAGTTTATCCGATCACAATTGTGGGACCACCCAGTCTACCACCTTACCATGCGTTCTCTCTGCCCCAGCTGCCCATCTCCACCTCTCCTACCAGTATGAATGAATGTTTCTTCTTTAACTCCTTGATTGTCAGACCTCCATACAGTTCGATTTTCTGGCAGTCCTCGTTGTTTTTTGTTTTTTAATTTGTTGTTGTCCTTCTTCTGGTTGTGTGAGTGGACAAACTGTAACCTTATAATTCTCACTGTTGATCTAAAGAAATAGGTCATTTTCTTTTATAGCCACAAATAAGAATAACATGAGAGTGATTCATTATATATTAAAATACTATAAGACTGTCAGTCTGAACCCATTCATTTTTAATTGGGACCAAGTAGGTCATTCAAAGGGAAGGTCACAGGTATGCGTAATGTCCTCCAAATGCTATAATTTATATTTAGTGTTAGATTTAGTTGACAGATTGAAATCCCTATGTACCCAAATGACTCCCTTAGAAGCTGTACATATGCAGAAGCTGAAAACAAGTTATTTCTGCTTATGTCAATGTTCACTTATACCTGAAATTTTCTCATAATCTACATGTTTGTTGTGCTGGATGCTGGCCTGGTATTGCAGTTATGCTCACACCCCTTGTTCTGTAGGTATAACTAACTTCAATATGAATTAAATGTAAGCTCATGTTAATTTGAAAAGTATTTCCAAAATTATTTTTACAATGACACTACATTGAGCTGAAAACAACAGAAATATCCACTCTTTGAAATATGTAGTCTAACCCTGAAGTTAACAATCACTCATAATTAACTTTATCAATGATATTAACAAACCACATATGTGTTTCCTAAATATGATGCACTGAGAAAGCTACAAAAGCACTTAGATAGGACTTCTTCCAAAAAGCATAACCTGAACTCAATCATGAGAAAATCACAGATAAATCCAAATTGGGAGTTTATTCTACAAATAAATGAGCCTGTGCTCTTCAAAAATGTCAGTAATGAAAGCAAAGTAGGAGAAACTGGTCCAGATCAAAAGAAAATAAGGAGATGTGAAAACTAAATTAAACATGTAGTCCTGAGTTTGATCTTCAACCAAAAAAAAAATTGCTATACAGGACACCATTACTGGGACAATTGGTAAAATTTGCATAAGGTTTAGAAATTAGATAAAATAATGTATCTATATAAAGTTCCCTGATTTTGATAACTGTACTGTACTCATATAAGTGAATGTTCTATTCTCAGGAAGTACAGAGTTTTTAGAGGTAAAGGGCAAGGTGCTCTCAAGTGATTCAGAAACAATATATAATTTTTATGCATAAGGAAAGAGAGAGAATGTGCAAAGATAGCAAATGTTAAAAAATGGTGGATCTAAGTGAAGAGTATATCAAAGTCCTTTGCACTTTTCTTGCAACTTTTCTATAAGTTTGAAATTGTTTCAAATGAAAAGATAATCCATTTAAAAATGGTTAAAGGCCAAGATTTAGTAAAGCAATTTTACTTTAATTTTTAGATAAAACAACATGTATCAAGGGGGGAAAAGAAAATTTAAAAAAATCACCCACTTGCTACCTTCCTATCCTGCAGGTGTTCCCAAGTCTACAGGAGCCATCCCCAAATCTTTATTGTCTTACATCTTTTGTCCACTCTGTGTGGTTACTGCCTTCTGTTCCAAGCCTCCATCATCTCTTGACTGCAGATGGGACTCCTTACCTCTACCAGTCAGTCCCCTTACCCACCACCCCACAATGTCTGTTCTTACCAGAGCAGCTAACATGTGCCTTTTGTGTTTAGAACTTTCAGTGAAGTTATACATATTCACACACATACACACACGCACACACACACACACACACACACACAGAAAAACTCACAGAAGTAGACATTTTGGAAAAATACATCATGAAGTCTCTAGCTAAATAGTTTAACATTTGAAGACATTCAGCTTTGTTTAATCCCAGTAAAATACTTCCACTCTCACACTCCTCAAGTTCACCTGTCAAATTGAAAAATAGACCAAATGGCCCCAACTTTTCTTTTGTTCTCCCTTCTCCACCCCTTCTCCACTCCAGCAGTCTTTAACTGGCTGCTTGAAATCTGTCTTACCGCTATGACTCTCCACCTGGGCATTTCTGAGGCCATGTGACTATCTCCAAATCTCTCAAATCAGATGGGACTGGGCTCTGCCCTCTGGTGAAGCCAAAGCCTTCTGAATGTACCTGAAATCTGCCAGTCAAAGGTAAGGCACCAGATGCTGAGTATAACTCTGCCACTAACAAACTGTAGAAATCTGGCAAATTGTATAATCTTTCCTGTTATCAATTCTCAATTAAGTAAAACAAAGGTAAGATTAATAATTTCTAAAATCACTTTTAATTCTGAAAGATTATGATTCCATAGCCCAAAAATGTAGAAATAATTAGATACAAACTCACAAACAAAAAAACTTGAAACACAGCTAAGTGAAAGATAATCATGAACATCATAGGTTTATTTTAGGACTTAGAGGATAGAAGAACAAGGCTCTCCTCTGGTAGAATATAACTAGGTAATTGGAGTCCGGTAATTGTAGGATGAGATGATAAATGACTTAATAAAACAATTGACCCTGACTCTTACCAGCTATGGATAAATGACACATCTCCAAATGCTGTAATTAAATATCTCTGAAACCCAATTCTAGCAGTGAGTAAGATTTCTTTTCTTTATACTTTGAATAGCTTTGGAAGTAAATTAGGCAGCGTTTTAGGTTACTAGATCAATGGGTCTGAAAGCCTGATCTACAAGTCTAGACTAAAGATCAGAGCATTTCAGAGTGAGAAGGAAGACTTGATGAACAACCAGTCCAACTTTTTACTTAGTACAATACATGAGGATAGTAAAGACCAAGTTGTTTGAGTGACTTGTCAAAGGGTCACACAGAATGGTGGCTCACTCCCAAAATATCTGACTGGGTGTTTTGGGTTTTGGTCTTATAAATGGTTTGGATTTTTAAAGTATATTTTGTTGATTATGCTATTACAGTTTTCCCCATTTCCCCCCTTTATCCCCCTCCACCCTCTACCCCCAACCTTCCACCATCCCCCTCTTAGTTCATGTCCATGGTTTGTACATATAAGTTCTTTGAATTCTCTGTTTTCTATACCATTTTTAACCTCTCCTCATCTATTTTATGCCTACCAATTATGCTTTTTCTTCCCTGTACATTTTCCCCCCTATTCCTCCCCTCCCCCTTACCACTGGAAACCCTCCATGTGATGTCCATTTATCTGATTCTGTTCCTGTTCTAGTTGTTTGCTTAGCTTTTGTTTTCACTGTTTTTCTTTTTTCTTTTTTAGGTTCATGTGTTGATAGTTATGAGTTTGTTGCCATTTTACTGTTCAGAGTTTCTGATCTTCTTCAATTTCTTGGATAATTTCCTTTCACATTTCACATAATAATGGCTTGGTGATGATGAACTCCTTTAACTTGACCTTACCTGGGAAGCACTTTATCTGTCCTTCCATTTTAAATGATAGCTTTGCTGGACAGAGTAATCTTGGATGTAGGTCTGTGCCTTTCATGACTTCAAATACTTCTTCCCAGCCCCTTCTTGCCTGCAAGATTTCTTTGGAGAAATCAGTTGATAGTCTTATGGGCACTCCTTTGTAGGTCACTCCCTCCTTTCCTCTTGCTGCTTTTAAGATTCTCTCTTTACCTTTAATCTTGGGTAATTTAAAGATGATGTGTCTTGGTGTGTTCCTCTTTGGGTCCAACTTCTTTGGGACTCCCTGAGCTTCCTGAACTTCCTGGAAGTCTATTTCCTTCACCAGATTGGGAGAGTTTTCTTTCATTATTTGATCAAATAAATTTTTATCTCTTGCTCTTATTTTTCTCCTTCTGGCACCCCTATAATTCAGATATTGGAATATTTCAAGTTGCCCCAAAGGTTCCTAAGTCTCTCTTCATTTTTTTTTAATTATTATTTCTTCATTCTGTTATGGTTGAATGTTTATTTCTTCCTTTTGTTCCAACCATTGATTTGAGTCCTGGTTTCCTTCCTGTCACTGTTGGTTCCCTGAATATTTTACTTTATTTCACTTTCATTTTTCATTTTTCAACCAAGCTCAATCAGTTCTGTGAGCATTTTTATTACCAGGGCTTTAAACTCTCCATCAGATAGGTTGCTATCTCTTCAGCTCTTAGCTCTCTTTCTGGAGTTTTGTTCTGTTCTTTTGTTTGGGCCCTATTTCTTTGTCTTGGGACACTTATTAGGCTATAAGGGGGCAGGGCCTTAGGTATTCACCAAGGCAGGACAACCCTCCTTGCTGGCTGCAGCGCTGCCTGTGGCACAGGGGCCAAGGAGGGAAGAGTACAGCTCACCTGCTCAGCTGTAGCCCCACTTCCAACAAGCCCTCATATGAGACTAGGAGTTTCTCCCACTACAGCAACCCCCGCTGTAGTCCACAGTCAGCTCTGAGTCTCAGTTTCCCATTCAGCAGGCCCCACCCCCAGGTCCGCTGCCTTGCCACAGGTTCTCTCTGTCTGCCCGTCTTCCCAGTCTGGTTGGTCTGGTTGACTGTTTCTTTAATTTCTTGATTGTCAAAGTTCCTTGCAGTTTGATTTTCCCGCACTTCTGGTTGTTAATTGATTTTAGATTAATTGTTATCCACCCTTTGGTTGTGCAAGGAAGCAGAAGGTTTCTACCTCCACCTCCATCTTGGCCGGGATTCTATGGTGACTGGGTGTTTCACTGCTGCATCCTCATCTGTGAAACACTTCTAACCATTTGGTATCTGATCGGGCTGGTCTCTGGGTGCTCTTAGGGAAGCCATGGACATATTTCACTTCTATCATTGATTCATACACTTCATCCCTGTTCAGGCCTCTGGGACTGCCTGTCAGCTTAGGTAGGTCATGTATAAGGAGACCTTTTCCAGTATTGGAGCCATTTCACCTCCTTGGTGAGGGTCCCTCTCTAAAGCGGGCCCAGCGCATACAATCACAGGCAACTCTTCAGACACAATCATTCAGATGTTTTCTTTTTACAATGGCACATTTTTCCAAGGGCTTATATCTCCATCAAACTGTTCTCTAGGAGTTCGGATAGTTAGGAAGCCATTATAATTATAGCACCTCATATATGTTCTGAATTCAAATAAGCCCATCAAAGAAAAAAGTCAGTCCCCTTATAGGAACACTCAGCAGCACGTTTCTTCTCTGGATTTGCCTTTAGAGAGAGTAAAGCATTAAGAGGAACTCCATGATAGAAAATAATTCCCTTCATTATAGCTATTGGTGATAATAAAGATGGACTTTGTTACCTGGTATGATGATGGTGGTTTCCATTTACCATGTGATGAAGCAAAATAAACAAGCATCATGTCTTGTGTTAGTGTTGCACAAGTCTTCAACAGCACCTCTGGGCTAACCTTGAGACCCTGCCAAGGCTAGAAGAGAGCGGTACTTTTGCAGCTCACCCCAACTCTCCCCAAAGCCTTGGCATCCAGAGAGAGCATCAGAACCTGCTATCACACATCCCTTGTAATATTTTCTCATGAAATCAGATATGACTTCTTTCAAATCAGGTAGAAAGCATCTTCAAGACAAACAAGAATATAATGTCTTGAATTTCAAGGTCTCAGTCCTCGATGATGTTGATAAAAACTTCCCTAATCACATGGAAGTTCTTTGTTTTAAATTTGACTCCCCACCTTGTCAGGTTTCTCAAGCTTTTTTATAATCCATAATATCTCAGAAGAATAAAAATGATTCCTCGTCAATTCAAAAGTTTGAGAAGTCCTAAACTAGAAACTTGGATGTAAAAGGCCATAAGGTCTAAGGTCCTCGTTTTAGAGCACAAGTGTCGAACACAAGGCCCATGGGCCAAATCCGGCCCTCCACCTTGTTTCTGCCCAGTGGCAGCCAAGCTCTTGCTTAACCACTAAGGAGTAGTTACATTTATACAGTCCTAAAATTCCATTTGGCTTTTTGAAGGTAACCATGAGACTGATGTGGCCCCCAGTGAAAATGAGTTTGACACCCCTGTTCTAGAGAATCTAGACCTACAATTTAAATTGTGGCATGGTTCACAGGAAGTGGGTGATGGAATCATGGGATTAGATTCCCCTTTTTAGGATATCAGATTATTTGATTCTGAATCTCTATTCTTCAACTTACTAGCCATGGAAACTTGCAAGAATCACTTCACCTTTTGCAATAGATCACCTTTTATAGATCACTAATAGAAAGAAATTTGATAACAACTTTAATAATTAACAATCAACATGTTTCAGCTCTCACCATCATCAGCAGCAGCAGCACCTAGAAAGGCAATGTCATGTTACTTTTAGGCTCATGGGTTCTGAAATTACATTGCCTAAGTTAAAATCCTGGCTCCAGTTCATATTAATTATGTGACTGCAGACAAATTACTTAACCTTAAGTCAGAGGTTTTTCTTCTCTAGTATGAGGCTGAAGGTTGTAATGAGAAAGAAGAGCTATACACAGGAAGTGTATGGCACAGTGCTTTGTGAGTAGTAAGCACTTTAAAAATATTATTTATTCTTATTATTAATGAAAAAGTAGCAACAGCAGTGGTAGCAATACTGCTTTATTGGGGAGACAACTTGTAATTATTAATATTGGAATATCTCTGAAAATGTTCTTGGCAGAATTAATGTTTCCATCTTTGACTGGAGCTACATTACAAATATTCATCTTTTCTCAACAGTACAAGGACCTCTGGAAGAATATTCTGGACAAACTGGGAGTCCATGGCATCCAGTAATATTCTAGATGGGGAAACATTTTTTTCTCCTCCTGAGCTGTTCTGTTTAATTTATTAAAATTTTTTCTTGTGCTACTTTAATAGTTGGGATACTAATAACAACAATAATTACTGCCAATATTTCTAAAAATATAAAAATTTTCACTGGTCTAATATTATGATTATTTAAAGCATTTACCTGAGGACAATTTATTCTCCAGAGATACTATTATATAATAGCTGTGCACTGGATTTTAATTTGAAATAACCCAAACATTTGTATGTTAAATGCTCCTCTATCTACTTGCTTGAGGAGAATATATGGTCTTAGACCATCGCTGAGTATTTTTTCATCTGTCTCTTCATCTGTGAAAATAGTAGCTTCCCTGCCTGTCTTCCAAGGTTGTTATTGGAGATCAGATGAGGAAAAACTTGGATTGAATTATAACTAAAGTTGTTGTACAAATTTAAGCTCTTATTTCAAACTCTGAGCTCACCCACCCACACAAACACTGGTTCTTGGATTTTGTTTGTACTAACTGAAAAATAACTTCTTTGGTTGGTACATTTACCCCATTGGCTCTCACATAGGAGGGGCAGGCAATTTTGGAATCAGCTTTACAGGCTCCGGACGCAGACCTGTCTTCTCTGGAAAGAGGGAGTCGGTGCTTCTGCTGCAGGAACCTCACATACTCCTTTAAGGAATTTTACCAGGCCTTCTCAGGGATGTACATGTGCCAAAATATATATTAACATGATAAACCACAATGGATTTGTGTTTAAAGTCAAAAATACACTTTTAAAAATAAGTACTTAAGTTAGCTGATTGAGCAGTAGTACCTGGATGCTGAACTGAATTTGTTTAGAATAAACCACAGAGTAAACTTTTTCTTAACATTTTGCACTGAAGCAGAGAAAACCAAAGGGGAAAAGCACAATTTTGTGGAATATTTTCTCATTTCTACATTATGGAACAACTGCAAGAAGCAGTGGCGTTATACGGCCATGCCAACAAACTCTGACAGTCCTTGTGAAATGCTTAGGTTCCAATTAAAATGAAATATGCTCCCTGTGCCTGTGACTCTGTCTGCTCTTTTTTATCTTACACTTGTCCCTTATACCTCCTGTAATCCCCTTTCTGATATCCAAAAATCTGCTGCAAAAGAATCCCTCAAACTTGGGAAAAAATTGCAATAAAAGTCAGGTGCCTGTTTTTTACTTATGAATTCTGTGTTTGCCGTCAGTGTTGAAAATAGAAGCACACAGACTCCCTTCTCTCTTCCTTTGGTTTTGTGAGCTCCTCTTATGCTTTTTGGTTGGACCCATTGTTTTAATTTGGGTAGAATATTGTGAATTATTTTCACTTCAGCAACTTCTCTTTTGGGTGGGATATCTAGGGTGTAGAGGTGATTTTTGTCTAGGTCTTTCAGTTCATTTGGGGAAACATTACTGCAGTCAGCATGTTTTGAGAAGCAATTATTATTATTCTGTGAGAGTTCAAGCTCCAACTTGAAGCATCAGAGAGGAGAAACCCTGCTTAACTAGATGGTGGTTCTGAGAATTCTTTTTTTTTTAATCATTTTTTTTCAATTATAGTTGACATACATTCTTACATTAGTTTCAGGGGCACACCCAAGTGATTAGACATTACATAACTTACTAAGTGATCATCCTTATAAATCTCACACCCACCTGGCCCCACACATAGTTATTAGAATATTATTGACTATATTCCCTATGCTGTACTTAACATCCTCGTGACTACTCTGGTGAAGAAATTAAAAAGTACAGAGAATTCTTGTTCTTCCCATCTCCTCCAGTATGACGACATTCAGTGCCATCACACTAGGAGAGGTGCTGGGAAGGTCTCAGAATTTGCCATAATGGCCCCAGCTCCCCCATTCCTCATGAACCAGCTCTCTAGCCCGGGGGTGGGAATTGAAGAGTAGTACCCCAGTGTGGCATAAATGTATTGCAGTAGATCAGAGATTGACAAATTCTCCCTGTGGCTTAGAGGGACCCTCCACATACTGAAATGTGTAGTAATTAGGGCTGCTTGCCCCTGTCAAGATAAAGATCCAGCAAACAACGTGTTTAGCACAGCATAGTTTCCGGCAGTCAGGACAATAGAGAACATGTTTCCTTAAAGCATTTCTTTCTTTTACCTGAGTTTACATTGCTCCAAGCTCAAATTAGTATTTCATCATTTTATATCAGTCCCCTGATAACAGCTCTGACCTTGACCTTGAGTACACAGTGCAATGTTCTGGAGGAGGGTGAGGAACCAAGGCAATCACCTAGGTGCTCAACATCATGTCAACAAACAACCAATTGAATTTTTCACTAAGGATCTTAGAATCCCCCGTGGGAAGGGGTATTTCCTTAAAGTTGTTCAGCATTCTATGGGTTCAAAACTGAAAATGTTTTTGAACTCCAAAATTTCATGTACAGCTTTTGTTCATTGTATGTATTGCAAGAGCACTTTCTCATTGTGGCTTTAAAGTTCATTGAACTTACCCATTTTCCTGCCTTACTTACTGACCTTTGCTGCCTGGACCCTGGACAACTTTAGCACTCCTTTTTACTGGTGCATTCTCATTAACTCAATAAATAAGATTTCTGAGTTCTTTAAATGCTCTCACAGTGACACTCACATGACCTCTTTTAATTCCTCATTCTAAATCTCAGGAGGCATTTATTAGAAAAGCAAAGTCAGACAGGATAGCAAGAAGCAAAGTCACCATGTAGTGTCCACAACTAAATCCAGGAAAGAATAAGTTTTATTGCCCTTGATCCTCGCCATACTCATTATATCCGTGATTCCTCCCTTGCCCTACCTAATGTCCCATTTCTCCTGACCCTCAGCTCCTCTTCTCTTGCCTTAAGAGTCTTTTTGTTCACAGCACTGTAACTTTCCAATATGCTATCGAGTTCATTTATTGTACTTATTGAAAATTGTATGTCTCTCTATATAATTTCATAAGTCTCATGAGGTCAGGGATCTTTCCCTTTTTTGTTCAGTAGTGAATCTCAAATTCTGAAGACAATGTAGCACACAGTAGGCACTCATTAAATATATATTGCACAAATGAATGAATGCTGAAAGATAGACACTCTAAGACTCAGGTCATAAAGCACACCCTAATGACTTCTAAATCTTTTCTTTACTTACTTACTTCATCTCTAGGTGCAAAACTTTGGTAAAAGTTTAAACTTTTCCATGCCTTTTTATTTCTTCTCTTTCTTTAACTTCCTCCCACAGTCCCTATTGCAGAGCTTTTATTTAATCTAAACACTCATTTCTTTTGTCTACTCTGACCTATATTCTTCAAAGTGACCCATGTTTCAATATTTAATGCATCCTTTCTCTTGGTTATTCATCCCTTCCAAGTAAATCCATCCCACAGTTTGTTTCATTATTTAGAGATGTAGTCAGAACCTCAGAGACAGAGGCATTTCAGGAAAAGTTCTCTATTCAAATTAACATCATGTTCTAGCTATCCTTGTAAACATGCTGCTATCTTCTTGAAGATTACTGAGTTGTCAAACCATACAATCTTATGCAGCTGACCCTCTCTATTAGCAATACCCAGATAGTGAAATTACCACAATTAGTCTTATAATCACTCAGCCCTAAAGAATTCTTACTTAAGACTAGGATGCTATTTCAAAGATGAGGAGTTCAACGACATGGAAGTATTGCTGTATTACTCCAACACATGGAAAACAAAGTACAAGATCCCTGATTTTCAAAATTATTTGAATGGACATTTCATGTGTATCTTTTTATTTATTTATTTGTTCTTATCCTCAAAAGTTAGGAAAAGAGAATTAAAATAGCTAATACTTATTGCTACTTCCTATGGTCCAGTCACTATGTTAGGCTTTTGATAAACATCATCTTATTCAGTGCCCACAACCACCTTCTGAGGTTGGCATTTTAGTAGCAGAACTTGAGACATTCACATTTTTTTATCCAAAACCCACAGCTACAAAGAAGTAGGGATGTAAATCTAGCCAGTATAAAGCAGAGCTCATACCTTCAACCACCAAACTGCACACCTCCCATGCAACACCTTATTTTCTCAGCTTTTCATATCTTCTCTCACACACTAAAATTTAAATAAATAAAGGGATTTTTAAAAGAAATATAGATAACTGATACAAACACTACTCTAAACATACTTGTGCTTGATATGGGGTGTCCTAAGGCTATGAAGGGCTAGAAATGTGCACTCTCTGGTTAACGGGGCTGCAGAACAATTAACCAGTCTGGGCTTGGTGGCTGCTGTCTCTGTTTGGTTAGGTTTTTACAAAGAGGTAGAGAAATGTAGTCTATCAGGATTGTGAAAGACATTCTTTAAAAGTGGAAATTATATACAGAAGCTGTCAAAGGTTTGGAATGCTGCTCTACAAGATGACATATACATTTTAAGTGAAAGAAACAGAGAGAAAAGATGACACTCTAGTTGCCGAGTATATGAACTATAAATTGAAAATACCCTCAGTCCAATCTACAACTCCCCAAGTGTTTAAGGAATTTATGTATGTGTCAGGAAACACTTCAGTACAACAAAGTGACAAAATCAAACTTTTTATCCAAGAAAAAAATCTACTCTGCTGATCACCCAACAGTTTTGCTTTGTTCTTATTTTTTATGACAAAGAACACAGCCATCTCTCACTCATATCATGTCTCACTATTGCTGCAGGAGCAGAAGGCAGAGACAAGGTTGGCAGGGCGCACAGAATCCAGCATTCTGAAAAGACCTGTTAGAGTTAATGAAAAGGTTTGGTAGAGAATCAGTCAATGGTGTTGGTTATTTGTAAATTTCCTCCCAGAGTGTAAATTCTCTAATACGCTTTTAGGAAACTTTTTTTCTCTCATCCCCTAAAGGAAACTTTTATTTGTATACAGGCTTAATAAATGCTAAATGATGAAATGAATTGTAATTTGAATAATAGCCACAGGGAGGAGATGTAAAGGAAATGAAAGACACAGGGGAGGCAGG
Organism: Phyllostomus hastatus; assembly: GCF_019186645.2. NCBI lineage: Eukaryota > Metazoa > Chordata > Mammalia > Chiroptera > Phyllostomidae > Phyllostomus > Phyllostomus hastatus. The sequence goes on along the minus strand of NW_025334017.1, from coordinate 2,967,742 downwards.
GTCACCACAGGGGAAATGGAGTATGGCGGGGAGGCAACATGGCAACCACATGCAATTTCAGGTTCCTTAGGCTGCATGAGTCTCCGTTTTGCTTCTGGGAGCCCAAAACAATAGAGATTCACATGATGGCATGAGTTTTAAATATGATCATGTTTTTGACAATACCTTGTAAACTGCAAGGTGCTGTGCAAATGTGAATTATCATAATGGTCTCTACTTTTGCAAGTTAGTGGGGGACAAGGCAAATAGAAGCTGTGTATACAATGCAGGGACAAATGATAGGCACCAACAGATAATCATGGACAGAGCTAGAGCTGTACTTAGCGCTACAGCACTGGGAAGGTAGCAGGAGGGGAATCTGTGAGTGAGGTTGGAGAGTTAACTTCTGGACTAGGAGCAGTATGAGGTAGAAATGACACACACAGATCTCAGTGGGGATGAGGAGATGCTAGAGGTCACTCCTCAAGAGAATGAAGGGCAGCTTTTGAAGAGAAGAGAAAGAACAGGGCTTCTGCTCATGGGCAGGGGGAAAATCTAGCCAATGTTTGATTTTATTTATGCATGTCATGCCCTGAATTATAGATAATATTGTTTCTCCTGTGTGACTTGTAAATATTTCTGGTTTTTTTTATCTACCTCCCAACAAATAAAATTTTTTCATACGTTCTTGCTTATTGGACCCTTCAGGTATATATGAAGGAACTAGGAAAGTGGTAGTGTATGAGTGAGAATGAAATTATAAGGAGACAACATTCTGAACCAAATTATACTAAAACTGTAAAAGTAAAAAAGTGAGATAAAATAACGATCAATTTGGCTTTTTATAGCCTCTTTTAGCAGAGGTGTAGTTTGGGTGGTTTTTGAATGAGGACTTTAAGGGAGAGGGTCAAGTGAGAAGGTTGTAGTGGTTGATAATACAGCTTTACCATAATAGACCAAGAATTACTGAGGCTTTCATTATCACAAATAAGTTCAATATCCATTTACATAGAGACATTTCAAATATTAATAAAATCTACTTGCTTAACACAGTGAAAACTTCTTTGGGTTTCACAACCACCTGTAGTTAGGGCATTTTTAAGAGTACATATTTCATAGTAAGAAAGGCTCTAAAAGATTAAGCAATTTACTCAAGACCATACAGGCAAGAAGTGGCAGAGCCAGAACTCAAACCCAGATATTTGACTCCAAATACAATGCTCTTTCCACATCATGTCATGTTTTACTTGGATAGTAGGTGGGATTTTTTGGTTTTGGTTCTGACATTTGCACCTTTATTTTCATGGTGAATGATCTTTTATTCTTCGGTGCTCACTGCAGTCCATAGCCAGCAGCAGAATCCATTGAATCACTGTCTCCTTTTCTCTCATCATTCTCTATCAGTTCTTCTCTCTTCCCTCCACCTAAACTTTTTTTGCAACTTATCCCCTTTCCCTCATCCTGCCAATAGCAAAATATGATGCTTTGAAATGACCCTTACTTGCTGTTAGTTTCTTTGGGAGGACCACTAGAACTGGTAGAGGAATCAGAGTCAGTCTCAAGCCTATTTATGTAAAATGGTGATAAAACAGAAAAACTGGGCCTATCCTTTTGTAGACTGGAGAAAGTTTGTGTAGGCAAACAAATTTTTAAATGTATTTTAAGAGTTTTCCTAGAAGAAAGTGTTCAGAAACACACTTTGCACTTCATTGTGCAATAGCGCCATCCAGTTGTCAGAGGAAGAGCCCAGCAGCCTTAGAGAGTCTGAAGGCTGCAGGCAGCCTGGCTTCAGGTCTCTCACACTGACCACTATACAGCCTCGAGGCTGTCAGGAGCTGTCTGACACAATGACAATAGAAACCGTTCATAATATTGAAACCTGTCAATGAAAATTATTATTGTGTTTGTAACTGAAATACAAAATTAATCCACCTTTTTAAAAAATATTTTAGTTATTTATTTTTAGAGAGAGGGTAAGGGAGGGAAAGAAGGAGAAAAACATCAATGTGTGGTTGCCTCTCTCACACCCCCTACTGGGGACCTGACCTGTAACCCAGGCACATGCCCTAGACTGGAAATCAAACTGGCAACCTTTTGGTTAGCAGGCTGGTGCTCAATCCACTAAGCCACATCAGGGCTAATCCACCTTTTTAAATTTCCTTCAGAGAATAAAGCATTTAACACTTAAGTGACATTAAAACAGAGGTGAAATTTAAAAGAATGTTTAAGTGACTTTATTTACCTAATTTTACCACTTCCAATTACCCAACTATGCCAGAGTAGAGCCAGAGAGGAATGAAGAAGAGGTGAGATTATTTCTGACTGACGATACTAGAAAGACTTCAGAGAGAGTACATGTGAGCTGAGATTTTAATTACAGCACTTGAGGGACAACCATTCAGGTTGAGAAGATAGGGTGTGTTCAGGGAATAGTGAGTATGGTGGTAAGACACGGATTAGAAGGGATATAGTCAGATATTTTCATGTCTCTCTCCCTTACTGAAACCTAAGGTCTTTAAGGACATAGCCTGGGTCTAGTTTATCCAAAACCTAACACCTTCCCAGCTTCCTCAAGCCTGCACCCTCTGTAAATGTCCCCATTGCAGAGGACCATGTACCTCAAGGGAAGGAATTTGAATATCATCTTTAGGTAATGAGCAGGTCTTGGAAATTTAAGCAGGGAGATTACTGTATTTGTATGTCTTTATTTAATCTTTATTGTGTTTTTCCATTACCATTTAGTCCCCTTATGTACCCTTCCCCCAGCAATCACCACACTGTTGTCCATGTCTGAGTCCTTTTTTCTTTTTGCTCAATACCTCCACCCCCTCACCTCACCTCCACCACTAGCTATCATCTGCTCTCCATCTATGAATCTGTCTCTGTTTTGCTTGTTATTTCAGTTTGTTCATTAGATTTCACATATAAATGAAATCATATGGTATTTGTCTTTCTCTGACTGGCTTATTTCACTTAGCATAATGTTCTCTAGGTCTATCCATACTGTTACAAAGGGTAAAAATTTCTTCTTTCTTATGGCCAAGTAGAATTCCATTGTGTAAATGTCCCATAGTTGTTTTACCACTGATTACTGATGGACACTTGGGCTGCTTCCATATCTTGGTGATTGTAAATAATATTGCAGTGAACATAAGGGCACTTATGTTTTTTTGAATTAGTGTTTTGGGTTCCTTTGGATATATTCCCAGAAGTTGGATAGCTGGGTCAAAAGCTAGGTCTATTTTTTAACTTTTTGAGGTATCTCCATACTACTTTTTCCATGGTGGCTGCAAAAAATCTGCATTTCCACCAACAGTGCAGAAGGGTTCTCCTTTCTCCACATCCTCACCAGCACTCATTTGTTAATTTATTGATGATAGCCATTCTGACCACTGTGAGATGATATCTCATTGTGCCTTTAATTTGCATTTCTATGATGATTAGTGATGTTAAGCATCTTTTCATATGTCTATTGGCCACTTCCTATTTGGAGAAGTGTCTATTCAGGTCCTTTGCTCATTTTTAAATTTTTTTTTATTCTTGATCAAGTACAGTTGTCTCCATTTTCCCCACATCACTACCCCCACCCCAAGTCATTCCCACTTCCCACCCTTGATCCTATCCCTCTTTGGTTTTGTTCATGTGTCCTTTATAGATGTTCCTGAAAAACCCTTCCCTTTTTTTCCCTTCATTATGCTCTCACTCCCCCTCTGGTTACTGTCAGTTTGTTCTTAATTTCAGTGTCTCTGGTTATATTTTGGTTGCTTATTTGTTTTGTTGACTAAGTTCCACTCATAGGTGAGATCATATGGTATTTATCTTTCACCACATGGCTTATTTCACTTAGCAAAATACTCTCCAGTTATATCCATGCCATCACAAAGGGTAGGAGCTCCTTCTTTCTTTCTGCTGCATGGTATTCCATCATGTAAATATACCATAATTTTTTGATCCATTCATTTACTGATGGGCACTTAGGTTACTTCCAGTACTTGGGCTTTGCCCATTTTTAAATTGGCTTGTTTGTTTTTTTGATGATGAGTTTTGTAAGTACTTTATAAATTTTGAATATTAACCCCTTATCAGATGTATCGGCAAATATGTTCTCCCATTCTGTGGGTTCTCTTTTTATTTTGTTGATGATTTCCTTTGTTGCACAAAAACTTTTTAGTTTGATAATCCCATTTGTTTATTTTCTCTTTTCTTTCCCTTGCCTATGGAGATATATCTGATAAGAAATTTCTACTGGCAGTGTCCAAGATTGTGCTGCCTATGTTTCTTCTGTGATTTTTATGGTTTCAGGTCTAATATTTAAGTCTTTGATCCATTTTGAATTTACTCTTGTGTGTGGTGTAAGGAGGTTGTCTATTTTCATTTTTCTGCATATATCTGTCCAATTTTTCCAGCACCATTTATTGAATAAACTATATTTAGCTCATTGTATATGCTTGCTTCCTCTGTCACATGTTAATTGACCATACAGGTATGGGGTTTTTTCTGGGCTCTTTGTGCTGTTTCATTGATCTATGTGTCTGTTTTTATGCCAGTACCAGGCTGTTTTGATTATTATGACGTTGTAGTATAGTTTGATATTAGGTAGCATGATTCCTCCAACTTTGTTCTCAGGATCTCTGTTGCTATACAGGGCCTTTTGTGGTTCCATATAAACTTTTGAAATATTTTGTCTAGTTCTATGAAATATGTCATTAGAATCTTGATAAGAATTGCATTGAATCTATAGATTGCTTTGGGTAATATGAACATTTTAATGATATTAATTTTTCCTATCCGTGAATATGATATGTGCTTTCACTTATTTGTATCTTCTTCTATTTCTTCCTTCAGTGTCTTATATTTTTATGACTACATATCTGTTATATTCTTTGTTAGGTTTATTCCTAGGTATTTTATTCTTTTTGAAGTAATTGTGAATGGGATCGTTTTCTTTTTTGTTTGTTTGTTTTGTTTTTTTAATATATTTTATTGATCATGCTATTACAGTTGTCCCATTTCCCCCTTCACTCCCCTCCACACTGTACACCCTCTCCCACTCACATGTCCCCCTTTAGTCATGTCCATGTGTCATACTTATAAGTTCTTTAGCTTCTACATTTCCCATACTATTCTTGCCCTCCCCGTCTATTTTCTACCTACCATCTATGCTACTTATTCTCTGTAACTTTTCCCCCTCTCTTCTCCTCCCACTCCCCTGCTGATAACCCTTCATGTGATCTCCATTTCTGTGGTTCTGTTCCTGTTCTAGTTGTTTGTTTAGTTTGTTTTTTGTTTTTTGTTTTAGGTGTGGTTGTTAAGAACTGTGAGTTTGCTGTCATTTTATTATACATGTTTTTTATCTTCTTTTTCTTAGATAAGTCCCTTTAACATTTCATAAAATAAGGGCTTGGTGATAATGAACTCCTTCAACTTGACCTTATCTGAGAAGCACTTTATCTGCCCTTCCATTCTAAATGAAAGCTTTGCTGGATAGAGCAATCTGGGATATAGGTCCTTGTCTTTCATGACTTGGAATACTTCTTGCCAGCCCCTTCTTACCTGCAAGGTCTCTTTTGAGAAATCATCTGACAGTCTGATGGGAATTCCTTTGTAGGTTACTGTCCCCTTATCTCTTGCTGCTTCTAGGATTCTCTCCTTCATTTTTACCTTGGCTAATGTAATTATGATGTGCCTTGGTGTGTTCTCCTTGGGTCCAATTTCTTTGGGACTCTCTGAGCTTCCTGTACTTCCTGGAATTCTATTTCTTTTGCCAGAATGGGGAAGTTCTCCTTTATTATTTGTTCAAATACATGTTCAATCTGTTGCTTTTCCTCTTCTTCTTCTGGTACCCCTATAATTCAGATGTTGGAATGTTTAAAGATGTCCTGGAGGTTCCTAAGCTTCTCCTCGTTTTTTTGAATTCTTATTTCTCCATTCTTTCCTGTTTGGTTGTTTTTTTCTTCCTTCTGGACCACTCTGTTGTTTTGAGTCCCAGTTTCCTTCCCATCACTATTGGTTCTCCATGCACTTTCCTTCATCTCTTTTATGGTAACCTGCATTTTTTCATCTAATTTGTGCCCAGAATCAACCAATTCTGTGAGCTTCCTGATCATCAGTGTTTTGAACTGTGCATCTGATAGATTGGCTATCTCTCATCACTTAAAATGATGAGTCCTGGGGAATTGATCTGTTCTTCTGTTTGAGATATGTCTCTCTCTCTCTCTCTCTCTCTCTCTCTCTCTTTGGCCTGGTTGCTCCCGTTACAGTGAGGGGCGGAGCCTTAGGTGTTCACCAGGGCTGGGCATCCCAGTCGCTAGATTGTGACATTGTATGTGGGGGCGGGGGCGGGAGGGAACAATGGCGGTAGCTCCACTCTCCTGGGACCTCAGTCCCTTCTCTGGGATCCTGGGTTGCTCGCTCTGCCCTGGTCCACAATCGCTGCCTCACTGGGTCTGCCAGCTGCCGCTTGTGTACTCAGGGTCCACCTGCTGTGATCTTGGGCACCCCAGATGCCTTATGCGCTCCCGGTTGCCTTATGCGCCCAGTTCTCCCTGTTCTCCAGGCGCTGAGACCCAAGCCTGGCTGCTCCTCTCTGCCCCTCCTTCTGGTCTGGATGAATAGGTCTACTTCAACTTCTTGGCTGTCCGACTTTCATTTAGATAAATTCTCTATCAGTTCTGGGTGTTATTCTGCCTCTAAATTGTTGTTGTTCTAATCTTGGTTGTGCGTGGAGGTACAGTGCATCCACCTATGCCTCCATCTTGCCGGAAGTCACTGTGAATGGGATCGTTTTCTTAATTTCCCTTCCTGTTTGTTCACTATTGGCATATAAAAGTGCAATGAATTTCTAGGTATTAATTTGTATCCTGCTAATTTGCTGAATTCATTTACCAGTTCTAAGAGTTAATTGGTGGAATCTTTGGGGTAGTCTATTTACAGTATCATGTCATCTGCAAATAAAGACAGTTTTATTTCTTCCTTTCTAATCTGAATGCCTTTTATTCTTCTTCTTAACTCATTGTTGTAGCTACGACTTCCAGCACTATGTTGAATTAAAGAGGTAAAAGTGGACATCCCTGTCTTGCTCCCAATCTTAAGGGGAATGCTTGTACTTTTTGCCCATTGAGTATGATGCTGGCAGTGGGTTTGTCATATATGGCCTTTATTATATTTAGTATGTTCCCTCTATTCCCACTTTGCTGAGAGTTTTGATCACAAATGGGTGCTGTATTTTATCAAGTGTTTTTCTGCATCTATTGATAGATCATGTGGTTTTTATCCTTCATTTTGTTATGTGGTGAATCACATTTATTGATCTGAGAATGTTGTACCAACCTTGCATTCCTGAGGTAAATCCCACTTCATCATGGTATATGATCTTTTTGATGCATTGCTGTATTTGGTTTGCTAATATTTTGCAGAGGATATTAGCATCTATGTTCATCAGGGATATTGGTCTATAATTTTCTTTCTTTGCAGTGTCTTTATCTGGTTTTGAAATTAGGATAATGCTGGCCTCATAAAGTGAGTTTGGGAGCCTTCCTTCCTCTTGAATTTTACAAAATAGTTTGAGATGAGAGGTGTTAGTTTTTCTTGGAATATTTGGTAAAAATCAACTGTGAAGCCATCTGGTCCAGGGCTTTTGTATGTTGAGAGTTTTTCAATTACTGCTTCAATTTTAATAGGTGTAATCTGTCACTTCAGGTTCTCTGATTCTTCCTGATTTATGTTTTGAAAATTGTATGTTTTAAGGAATTTATCCATTTTGTCCAGGTTGTAAAGTTTGTTGGCATATAATTGTTCATAATATTTTTTTTTACAATCCTTTATGTTTCTTTGGTGTCACTTGTTATTTCTCCTCTTTCATTTCCAATTTTACTTATTTGAGTCATTTCTCTTTTTTTCTTGATAAGTCTGGTTAAAGGCTTGTCAATTTTGTTTATCTTTTCAAAGAACCAACTCTTGGATGCATTGATCTTTTGTATCTTTTTTTAGATTTTTAAATTTCTACTCTAATCTTTATTATTTTCTTCCTTCTACTAACTTTGGGCTTTGTCTGTTCTTTTTCAAGTTCCTTGAAGTGTGAAGTTAGATTGTTTATTTGAGCTTTTCCTTGTTTTTTTAAGATAGTCCTGTAATGCTATGAATTTCCCACTCAGGATCACTTTTCCCATGTCCCACAGATTTTGGATTGTTGGGTCATTTTCATTTGTTTCAAGATATCTTTTTATTTCTTCCTTCATCTCATTGTTAACCCATTCATTGTCAATAATGGTATTTAACTTCCATTTCATTGCATGTTTTTCAGTGTTCTTGTGATTTATTTCTAGTTACATAGCATTGTGATCAGAAAAGATGGTTGATATGATTTCAGTCTTCTTAAATTTATTGAGATGTGTTTTGTGTCCTAACATGTGGTTTATCCTAGAAAATGTCCCATGTATACTTGAAAAGTATGTATATTCTGCTGCTTTGGGGTGAAATACTCTGAAGATATCAATTAAATCTATTTGATGTACCATGTTGTTTAAGACTACTGTTTCCTTGTTGATTTTCTGCCTGGAAGATCTATCCACTGAAGTCAATCTGGTGTTGAAATCCCCAACTGTGACTGTCTTTCTGTTGATCTCTCTCTTTCTGTCCATCAAGACTTGCTTTACATATTTAGGTGCTCCTCTATTGGGTGTGTAAATGTTTACTAGGGTTATATCTTTTTGTTGGATTGTTTCCTTTATCATTAAGTAGTGTCCTTGTCTCTTAATATAGTCTTAGTTTTAAAGTCTATTTCTTCAGATATAAGTACTGCTACCCCAGGGGTTTGTTTGTTTGTTTGTTTTCCATTTACATGAAATATCTTTTTCCAAACCTTTACCTTTAGTCTATGTGTATCTTTTAATCTGAGATAGGTCTCTTGGGGACAGCGTATATGTGGGTCTTGATTTCTTATGCATTCAGCAAATTTTTATCTTTTATAAGCATGTTTAAGCCATTTACATTTAAGGTGATTATTGATAGATGTGTATGCAGTGCCATTTTATTGTTAGATTCTTTTCCTCTTTTTTTTCTTTCTCTTCTTCATCTCATTCTCCTCCTCTCCTCCTCCTTTCATCCTCCTTCTCCTCTTCCCCCTTATTCCTCCAGTAAGCCCTTTAACAATTGTTGCAATACTGGTTTGGTGTTGACAAACTCCTTTAGCTTCTTCTTGTCTGGGAAACTCCTTATTTCTCCTTCAATTTTAAATGATAGCCTTGATGGATAAAGTAGCCTTGTTTGTAGTTTCTTGCTTTTCATCACCTTGAATATTTCATGCTATTCCCTTCTGGCCTGAAATGTTTCTGTTGATTAATCTGATGCCAGTCTAATTGGTGCTCCCTTGTAGGTAACTACCTGCTTTTCTCTTACAACTTTTAGGATTCTCTCCTTGTCTGTAAGCCTTGTCATTTTAATTATGATGTGTCTTGGTGTAGGCCTCTTTGGGTCTAACTTTTTTGGTACTCTCTGAGCTTCCTAGACTTGTGTGTCCTTTTCCCTTCACCAGATTAGGGGAGTTTTCAGTCATTATTTCTTTAAATAGGTTCTTGATCCCTTGCTCTCTGTCTTCTCCCTCTGGTATTCTCATGATGTAGATATTGTTATGCTTCTTGCCATCTAAAATGTTTCTTAAGCTCTCCTTGTTTTTTGTTATTTTTTTCTTTTTTCTCCTCTTCCTGGGTGTTTTTTTTCTATTGTCTTCCAAAACACTGATTTAGTCCTCTGCTTCATCTAACCTACTGTTTATTCCTTAGAGTGTATTAATTATTTAAAATATTGTATTCTTTTTTTGAGACTGGTCCTTTTTTATGGGTTCAATGTCTTTTTTCATGTTGTTGAGTATCCTTACAATCATTATTCTAAACTCTCTATCTGATAAATTTCTTGCCTCCATTTCATCGAGTCCTTCTGGAGAATTCAGTAGCTCTTTTATTTGGGCTCTGTTTCTTTGTCTTCCCATTTTGTCTACTTCTTTGTGTTTTCCTCCTTAGCTACTAATCAGCCTTTACACTGACTGGTTGTTAATCTAATCAAGCTTTGATCATCAGCTGGCCTTAGGCACCACAGGGTGGGGCAGAATTATTCCTGTGGGCAGGGTATTCATTCCCCTCAGGCTGATGCCATTTAGAGAGGAGTGCTCCGCCTGAGAGAGATGGCCCCCACAGTATGGGGAATGACTGAGCACAGGGACTCTGGTGGCTGTTCCTTCAGTACTATGTACTACCATGGTCTTTTTGTGTAAAACCAGCAAATAAATGTACTGGTGTGTTTGTATTTGCATGGAAAATCTTGAAAACTCAACATTGGCTGCTTCTGAGCAGATTTATTTACATTGTATACCCTTTCGCATTGTTTGAACCTGCATGTATCTCAGTGTGTCATTTTAAAAGTCATCCCTCCCCAAACACACAGATGTGTTGAGCATTTATTACACAATAAAAGCATACCAGAGATTATGGATAGAACCATGAATAATATTGTTTATATCCCCCAACTTTCATATGGATATAGTGATTCTCAAAATGATTGCTTTTACATACAGCACAGTATGCCACACTCCCACATTGCATGGAGAATCTACGAGGTGCTTTCTACAAGAGTGAGATGTACATGAAAATGGTAAAATGCCTTCTACCTATTTTGTTAGTTGATATCAAAGGCTTGCCCAAATCCAGAATTTCTCACTCACTAAAAATCCTGACATAATTAATTTACCAGGTTAATTAGCTTAACCTCTCCCAAAGTATATTCTTAAAGCAGAACCTGGCTGGTGTAGCTCAGTGGATTGAACGTGGGCTGCAAACCAAAGCATCGCAGGTTCGATTCCCAGACAGGGGACATGCCTGGGTTGCAGGCCGTCGCCCCCAGCAACCCCACATTGATGTTTCTCTCTCTTAATCTTTCTCCCTCCCTTCCCTCTCTAAAAATAAATAAATAAAATCTTTTTTTAAAAAGCAGAGAAATACAATAGTGGCAAATTTAACAGTGGTTATAAGGAAATATCCTGGGACTCTGCCCCTGAAAAGTGATGAAATGAGATCTTGAGTAACCTGGTTACAAGAAAAATATCCTGAAGTTATCAGGGCCTGTGTAAAGATACAAATAAGGAATTAGGAAATTACTGTAGACTAAATTAGACAGCTTTACATGGGTGGAGACATATTATGATTACATGTTAAGGGTTTGCTGATCAAAAATACTCAAGCAATTAGCTTGTCATTAAAATCACTTCATAGAAAACACATTTATAGAAACAAATCATCAAAGAGCTTTGCATTACTATGAAGGTATAGTAACAAAGACAAGTGTGGTGCTGGTATAAAGATAGACATATCTATCAATGGAATAGAACTGAAATTCCAGAAATAAACTCTCACAAACACAATCAATTGATTTACAACAGAGGGACAAGACAATTCAATAAAGAAAAGCAGTCTTTAAAAAAAAAGTAATGGGACAACTAGATAGCCACATACAAAAGAATGAACTTGGACTCCTATATATATAGCATATATAAAATTAACTCAAATCAAAGACCTAAATATAAAAGCTAAAACCCACAAAACTCTTAGAAGAAAACACAAGCATAAATCTTTGTAAACTTGAACTAGGCAATACTTTCTAAGATGTGACATCAAAAGCAACAAAAGAAAAAAAAATGGGACTTCATCAAAATTAAAAACTTTTGTGTTTCAAAGGACACTATAAAGTGAGGGTACAACCCACAGAATGGAAGAGAAAAACTGCAAATTATGTACCTGATAAGAAGACTTATACCTAGTATATATAAGGAACTCCTTCAAGTCAATAATAAAGATACAAAAAAATGTTTTTGAAATGCACAAAGGATCTGAATGAATATTTCTCCAGAAAATATGTACAAGTGGCCAATATGCACATGAAAAAATGTTCAACAGCATTACCCATCATGGAAATGCAAATAAAAACCTCAGTGAGAACCAGCTCACACCCACTAGGGTGGTTGTAATCAAAGGCAGATAATAAGTGTTAATGAGGATGTAGAGAAATTGGAACTCTCATAAATTGTAAAATGGTGCTGCCACTTTGGAAAATAGTTTGTCAGTTCCTCAAAAGATTAAATATAGTTACCATATGACCCAGCAAATCAACTCCCAGGAATATACCCAAAAAGAAAGTAATGCCCATACAAAAACTTGTACACAAATATTCAAGAAACAGAACTTCTGGCCAAGATGGAGGCATAAACAGATATGCTTTGCCTCCTCACACAACCATAAGGATAACCAACCTAAAAACAAAAAACAACCAGAAGTGCCAGAGAATCAAACTGTATGGAAGTCCAACAACCAAGGAATTAAAGAAGAAATATTCTTTCAGACAGGTAGAAGGGGAAGACAGGGGCAGCTGGGACAAAGAGGACACATACAATGACACAGCTGTGGCCAGCACAATGGTAGTCCCATATTCATGTGTGAATAAAAACTTAAACTGGAGAACAAGCAATCCCTGCCTCAGGACAGACCACACAACCCAGTGTCCCAGCACCAGTAAGAGAAAATATAAAAGCCAGTGAGGGTTGTGGCAGCAGAAGAAACTGCCAGTCTCTCAGGAGAGTCTGTTTGAGGGGCCCAAGGGATCCTAGAATGTACACAAGCCCACCCACTCAGGGAATCAGCACGAGGGCAGGAGCTGGAAGGGTGCCAGTCACTTGCCAGAAGTGGGGGAAGTGACTGAAAGCTGGCAGAACCAAGCAAATGGCATTGTTCCCTCTCCCTCACATACAGCACTGCAAGTAGTCAAGTGGGTTGCCCAACCCTGGCGAACACCTAAGGCTCCACCCCTTGCAATGTAACAGATGTGCCAACAAATTGAGAAGACAAAAAAATATGGCCCAAATGAAAGAACAAATCAAAACTCCAACAATAGAACTAAGCGAAGAGGAGATAGCCAACCTATCAGATGCAGAGTTCAGAACACTGGTAATCAGGATGCTCACAGAAATGATTTAGTATGGCCAAAAAATAAAGGAAGAAATGAAGGCTATGCAAAATGAAATGAAGAAAAATATACAGAGAACCAAGAGTGAAGGGAAGGAAGCCAGGATTCAAATCAACAATTTGGAACAAATGAAAGAAATAAACATTCACCTGGAACAGAAAAAAGAAACAAGAACTCAAAAAAATGAGGAGAGGCTTAGGAACCTCTGGGACAACTTTAAATGTCCCAAAATCCAAATCATAGGGGTGCCAGAAGAGGAAGAAGAGCAAAAAGTTTAAAACTTATTTGAACAAATAATGAAAGAAAACATCCCCAATTTGGTAAAGGAAATAGACATATAAGTCCAGGAAGCTCAGAGAGTCCCAAATAAGTTGGACCTAAAAAGGGCCACACCAAGGCACACCATAATTAAAATACCAAAAGTTAAAGAGAGAATCTTTAAAAAAGCAAGAGAAAGGAAGGGAGTTACTTACAAAGGAATTCCCATGAGATTATCAGCTGATTTCTCAAAAGAAACTTTGCAAGCAAGAAGGAACTGGCAAGAAGTATTCAAAGTCATGAAAAGCAAGGGCCTACGTCCAAGATTACTCTATCCAGCAGATATTTAGAATGGAAGGGCAGATAAAGTGCTTCCCAGACAAGATAAAGCTAAAGGAGTTCATCATCACCAAGCAATTATATGAAATATTAAAGGGACTTGTCTAAGAAAAAGAAGATCAAAAGGATAGACAGTAAAATGACAACAAACTCATGACTATCAACAACTGAACCTAAAAAAAAAAAAATTAAGCAAACAGCCCTGGCTGGTGTGGCTGAGTGGATTGAGGGCTGGTCTGCAAATCCAAGGGTTGCCTGTTCGATTCCCAGTCAGGGCACATGCCTGGGTTGCAGGCCAGGTCCTGGTGGGGGGAGGGGGAGCATGTGAGAGGCAACCACACATTGATGTTTCTCTCCCTCTCTTTCTCCCTCCCTTCCCCCTCCCCAAATAAATAAACATTTAAAAAAATTAAGCAAACAACTAGAAGGAACAGAATCACAGAATTGGAGATCACATGGAGGGTTATCAGCAGAGAGGGGGATGGGGGAGTATGGGGGAAAAGGTACAGGGGATAAGTACAAATGGCGGGTACAAAATAGAGGGGGAGATTTAGAATAGTAAAGGGAATGTAGGAGCCAAAGAACTTATATGTACAACCCATGGACATGAACTAAGCAGGGGGGATAGCTGTAGAGAATCAGGGTACTGGGCAGAGGGGAGCAAAGGATAAAAAAAATTGGAAAACTGTAATAGTATATTTAGTAAAATATACTTTAAAAATACAGCATGACTCATATTAGTGAAACAGTGGAAACAACTCAAATTCAACTGATGAACTGATAAACAAAATGTGGTATATTTGTGCAATGGAATGTTACTTAGTAATAAAGAAGAATAAAGTGCTGATGGATGCAACATGAATGAACCTGGAAAACATGAAGCTAAATGAAAGAAGCCAGTCACAAAAGACCACATATTATAAGCTTCCCTTTATATATGTCCTGGTATCCTTATTTATGTCCTTCCTGGACATAAAGGTTTATATATGTCCAGAATAGGGAATTCTAAAGAAAAGAAAGTGTATCAGTAGTTGCCTAAGTTTGGGGTAGGTGGGGAAGAAAACAGGTGTTAGGAAGAAATGGAGAATGTGTGCTAACGGATATAGGTTTCCTTCTGGGGTGATAAATGTGTTCTAAAACCAGTTGTGGTGAAGGCTGCCCCAAATTGTCAACATATTAAAAGCCACTGTAGTATTGTCTACTTTTGGAGACTTACATATGAATTTTATCTCAATGCAGTTGTTATTTAAAAAAAGAGCTATGTGAGGACAAATAGCTACAAGATGAATGTTGATATTGGTGTGAATGTTTAAATAGGTGACATTAAAATTTCAAACCCTTAAACAAGCATGCTTAAAAGTACTGAAATGCTTCTTATACAAATATGATTTTGTCAGGTTTTTTTAATCCAACGTTTTTAGAGTGATGAATAAAAATCAAAAATTTCTGAAATAATCCAGAACTTCCAGTAGAGTTTTACTCAAAATGAACTCACATTTTATTCAGAAAGAATCACATTTAGCAGTCAAGGTCCTGTGTCTCAATGCATCTGAGCTGAGGTTTGAACTAAGACCAATGAGATGAATACTTTGTTGTCTGTCACCATTAAAATTATCCTTTTGACGATCATGGACCAAATGAAAGGGGTACAAACTATTTGTCTTTGTTGTTTTCCTATTATTAAATGTCTTTTGTAAAATTAGTCCTTAAATGAAACAAACTGGATTTTAAAAGGTGGTGTGTATGGATTGGCGCTACACAATCCACCCCAGTCACCATACTGAATATTGTTTTTATATCAAGTGAAGGTAAGCTCTATTTTCATTCCAGTGTTGTGTTCACCTGATGAACCCCATACAACTTCCATGCCCATCTCATACTAAAAATGATTTTCTTATAATCATTTAGAATCATTCTCTTAGAATCATTTTCCCCACATTACTATAGTTCAAGACAATTATGTCTTCAGAAGTTTATCTAATATTTGTGGGTTTTAGTCACAGAATCCTTTAACCATGTCTTTCCTTAAAGAAAATCAGTTCTTTTGCATGTCGTACTTAAGGCAACCTTTCCACACCCTGCTCCCCATCGAGTAGAGGTACTAACCTAATTTAAACAAAGATGAGTGAAGGGCAGAGATCTTAGTAATGAGTGATGGATTTGAGGCCCAGCACACATCTACCCTTACCTCCTCAGTCTCCTCTGGCATTACTCCTCCACCCATCTTAAAGTCTAGGTGGAACAGCTGACAGACAATTCTCTGAATTTGTCACAAGCCTTCCTTCCAACATGTTGTTGCTCACATGAAATACTGCCTTCCTTTTACCCCCATTCAGTATTTACTTGTTCATACCTTACTTTTCTTTTGAGACTCAGAGGAAAGGCCCAACTCCTCATGTAGCCTTTCCTAACACTCCCTTAACTCCAGGACGTGATACAAATTCTGACACAGGACATTCAGCAGTGGCACACCATCATCATGGCATTGAGGGCAAACACAAAGGACACAGGGTTCACTGAATTTTGTTTCCCCTTTTGAACACAGGATCTATCTGGGTAAAAATTGTAAGGTCTTAAAAGGTTACAGTAATCATTTATTAAAAATATTTATCTGCTTTTAAGTTAAATAAACAATTTTAATGCAAACATTCAATAGGGCATCTTTCCCATTGCTCCCAAGATTTCATCTCTTTCTGCTGCTGTAGGCATAGGTGGCTTTACTCCATTCTGTCTTCTCTGCATCATGACAGAATTCTGCATGTAGGTATAAAAAAAAAGAAACCAAAATCAGTCATGCATTAAATGCTAATCATTTTCCAGTGATTTGCTACTGCTTCTTCAAAAAGAAAAGTCTATAAACCAAGTTAAAGAAACAAAAAAAAAACTAATTGTAGGACTTCAGATAAAGTTTTCAAAATATTATCAATTATACAGTGATATTCCCACAGGAATACACAAACAATAATTGGGATGGGGACATGCTGTTTAACTAAAAGAGCACAAGAATACAGTCTATCAATGAAACCATCAATTAATTTAGCAGAGAAAACTAAAGCAGGTGAATATAGTGCTCAGAGAAACAGAAACTACATACCAATATCTCAGGAAAAATGGGACCACTTATAAACCACCCTAGGTGGTGGTGGGAGAGGTAGCTGAAATGGAAGACTAATATGTGTTATGACAAGACTAGTTACCCATTCTGTCTATCTCCAAGAGAAATAAAATTAAAACAAGGTATTGTTTTAGGGCTGCAGATACTTATACACCTAGGAAGACCCACCTCTATGATTTGAACTGCATCCTTATGCCTTGGAGTAGGATAAGGCAACTGAGAAGAGCTCTCAAGGATTGTTTAGGGCTAAAATAACACCTTAAGGATAAAGTAAAAAAGTTAAGTTTCCGGTGGGGATGTGTGGACTGACTGAAAGAAGGTGAAGGAATTAGTCAAAGAACATATATGCATGACTCACGGACACTGGACAATGGTGTGGGGATTGACTGTGGAAGTGGATGGTGGGCTGCAAGGGGGAGCACAGGGGAAAAAATTGGGATGACTGTGATAGTGTTAACAGTAAAATATTTAAATAAAAAATAAGAAAATAAAATGCAAATAAAGAGAAAAGTTGTTTCACTACAGCCATCCCAAAGAAAGGATTGTGGATATTGATTAATTTCAGGCTTCAGTATCAAGCCTAAGAGTTGAGTTAAAACTATCTCACCAAACCACGGTAGACTTACCCAGAATTTCCGGCAGTTTTTGTACCTCAAGAAGTAAGTGGAACACCTTTCCTTGTCATAGTTATTTTCATCCATACACCTGGCAGAAGCATCAGATTCCTTAAATATGTAAAATAGGCACTATTTAAGAGGTGAAATGCCATCTAAAAAAAAAACAAAACCCAAAAACTTCTGAAGTTGCTGCCCCCACAAAGCAGATAATATTAAACAGTCCCTTTTTGTTCATTTTAATGAAAATTTAATGAACAAAAACTGAATTATCTTTCCAACTAGCCCAAGCATTCTTTCTGCTCAAAGCAGACATCTTCCTTTTTATAGTCTGGGTCAGTTTTCTGAATATCTAATCACAGGAATTCAAGCTGAGGCACTGAGATCATTTAACCTAGTAACCACTTAACAAAGAAACAAAGGTGCTGTGGCAAGGTGCAATGTGCCGAAAATCACTGCTGCACAGCTAGAATCAAAACCATCTCCCAACTCCAAGGAGAGCAATCCTGTTTTTCCAAGTTCTGACTTTGACTAGAATGTCTGATGTTAATGCTAGTTTTGAGATCTAAGTAAATTGCTAATGACTGGTCTACATCAAGGCAACTTAAATTAACACCATTCATCTCAGTGTACTTTTGGCTATCATTCACTTCATTACACAAGTAAATACACTACTGTGTAAGCACTTTTACTAGATATCATTAATTAATATCATTTTAAAACTAAGTGAGCAACACAGGGCTATGAGTTCAAAGGAAGGTAGCTACCATTCGGGAATTAAATTTAAGTTGTCTGAACTGGAAGTAGATTGGATAACAAACTTCAAAGTGAAAGATGACTCTGACAGGTCACCACCTAAAGAAAAGCTTTAACTAAAGGGGTAGGTAATTTGCTTTATGGATCCAAGAAACATATTCTATCTAAAGAGACTTAATAAAGCAGTTGAAAACATCGAATATACAGAACAAATCTAAATTTCTATGCCAAATAATCAATGAATATGTATAGTTGGAAAGTCCACATAATAGGGTCAGGGAATATCATTTTATAGCACCAATCTGATGATTACATAATTCAAGGGTGACAAATATATTGCTACGCACACCAAATAAGTGCCAACAGAGCTTATGAATCAGCAAAATATTCTGTTTATATACCTTTGTTAAAACTTTTAGACTTTAAACAGACTAAGTCTGTATCAGTCCCTTACTCTCATCCAGGTGGTCTCAAGGACATGATAAAATTATTGCTATTAAAACATAAATTTCAGTGATAATTTAAAATATCACACTTTCCAACTTTCCATGTTTGGACTAAGATTTTTCCTCAGTGTTACATATGGTATAGTGAAAACTAAATGCTTGTATATAATATAAATAAGTAAAACTTAAAAGAGATAAATCTTTGTTAGCTAAATTATGCCTATCTAAAAAATGCTCCAGTGAAAAGAGGATACACTAGTTAGGACTATTTTTTTTATATAGAAATAACTTGAAAAAAATGGCAGGCCATCTGTATGTGATCTTTGGAAAAGTGTCTATTCAGTTCTTTTGCCCATTTTTTAACTGGGTTGTTTGTCTTCTTGGTGTTGAGTTGTATGAGTTCTTTATATTTTTGGAAATTAGCCACTTATCAGATGTATCAATGGCAAATATGTTCTCCCACTTCGTGAGTTCCCTTTTCATTTTGTTTATGGTTTCTTTTGCTGTGCAAAAGCTTTCTAGTTCGATATAGTCCCATTTGTTCATTTTTTTACTTTGTTTCTCTTGTCCAAGGAGACATTGCTACCAAAAAAAAAAGAAAAATAAATCTCAGAAGGAAAACATAGGCAGTAAAATCTCAAACATTTATCAAGCATATTTCTTATAGTTCTGGTATAATACATGTCTATAGAGGAAAAAATAAGACATTTCCCTTACTAAGTGTATAATTTGATAATAGTGGAAACATGGAGATAATTTTAGAAGTACTGTTTTAATGGACCTCTTCCACACATGTCATGGGACTCAATGGAAATGCTCACTGAGAAATCAAACAACTGACAGGTTTGGGGAGGGGACTTTGTCCACAGCCTAGGTCAGGGGATATGTCTATGTATTTTGTTAGCACCTCCCCCTACAAAAACCTTAGAAATAGTTCACTGAACCAAATCTTCTGATCTATGAAAGAATGAAGCCAAAAACAGGCAGCTTCATGAAGGGAGAAAAAAGAGTATCTTTATCTTCCAATAGATTCAGAGAAACCTGAGAAAGTATACCCACAAAGTGAACAGAAGAAAATGAGTATTCATATCATGTTACCCAACTATTAAACTAAAGAAAATAATGATTAAGGATCAACCCTGGCTGGTGTGGCTCAGTGGACTGAGTGCCGGTCTGAGAACCAAAAGGTCACCAGTTTGATACCCACCCAGGACACAAGCCTGGGTTGAGAGCCAGGTCCCCGGTTGGGGACATGCTAGAGACAACCAATCGATGTATCTCTTGCACACTGATGTTACTCTCCCTCTCTTTCCCCCTCCCTTCCCCACTCTCTGAAAATAAATATACAAAAATCTCCTATAAAAAAATGTCAGAAAACAGAAAGATTGATATAGACAGAGAAACGAAGTGATGGCTGCCAGAAGGAAGGTAAGTGGGAGGATGGGTAAAAAAGGTGAAGGTACAATCTTCCAGTAATAAAATAAGTGACAGGGATGTAATATACAGGGAATGCAGTCAGAATGCTTTACGGTAACAGATGATTTTATTAGATTTATTGTGGTGATCACATCATAAGGTATGTAAATGTCAAATCACTATGTTGTACACCTGGAACTAATATATGTCAATTATACTTTAATAAAAAATAAATTAATTAATTTACAATAACAAATAAAATAGTAAAAGAATATCTAAATGAATATTTACTGGATTTCTGGGTAGGAAACGTAAACTTCTGTATTTGAAAAAATCCCATTAAAATTAAAAAGCAAACTGAGAAAAACAAAACAAAAAAAAAGAACTTCAAAAAAACAGATGTCCACAAAATCAGAATAAGTCTGTTTTTCCAACTTAAGACTCATGAAAATTAAAAGCAAACCACCTTACCAACAAGCAAGGATTTGTGTCAGGATCTCTCAGTCGCCGTGTTACCATTGGCATCCTAACAGTCTTCTTACTGAAGGTAGTAGATGTTAGGGAAAAGTGTTATACAGCAGATGTCATAAAATAAATCAATAAATCTCATTTGCCCCTTAAGTACTTGAAAATTAATTCTGAAATAATGATTATCTAGTGAGAACTTCATGTAGCCTCTCCATTTTGAAGATAAGGACTGGGATATGTTTTTCCTTTGCATTGCTATGGTGCCTCAGTACAATGGCCATATTTAGGTGCATCTACTAAGATTTGATTATAATGTTCAAACTGAAAGACAGTTCAGCTATCACTCAGTTTTAGCTTATTCTTATTTCCAAAGGTTAAGTAATTAATTTTACTAACAAAACCTAATACAGCATGTGCTCTAAGTTATTTCCCTATAATACATTGATTAGCATACAAAATAAGTATGGAATAATTTAGTACAACCCAACTTTAGCAAAAACATCTGTCAACTGCCAAACAGGAATGCCTACTCTGCAGCCAGCACTGGACTGGCCAATATACCAAAAAGCAAAGTTACTGCTTAGTTGACATTTCAAAGTTTTTTAAAAAGCTGAAACTTTACTCCCAATGTTTTCTATTTAATTGATACTTCTGGGTTGAAGGAATCAGGAAATGCTATGATTCATTAATGTTTCAGCTCAAGCCTTATAGACACATCCTGCAAAAGTCTTTATTGATTAGAGGTGACAACAGTTTCCTAAGAGCCAATTAGTGAATCCAAATCAAGTCATATACTCATATAATAGGTATGCCAACTATATCTCAGGACAATTGCTCTCTATAATGGAGTTCAATTAAAATTGGTATGCCTCCTATCTTCAAAGACACCATAGGAACCAAAAGAAAACAAATTTAAAACAGTAACTAACTTAAATATTTCAAAGTGATTTTTTGTTTCAATATATTATACACCATGGATAAGCCACCCACAAATGTTTCCTGAATCCTCTTCTAGCTTAATCATCTTCCACTTAAAGACTGAAGGAGAAACCAGAAAATAATGCAGTATGACCTACAAAATGCCACAGAATAAAAAGTCCAGCTGCGTGAGCTACTGACATGTTAGCATATTGATGGTCAGCATAACCAGACAGAAGTCCGAATTTGTGTATGAACTGGTTTGTACTTTCCTTGCTCAAGATGGGACCATCAAAAGATATGTCATGTTAAAAAAATAAAGTACATTTAGGAAAAATAATCAAACCCCACTAGCTCCTGAAAAGTGGAGGTATTCTCAATCAAGAGTCACCTAGTTAGTTTGGTTTCTTCTATTGTGGGAAAGATTAGGTTGTCTAGGCTAAAAGAAATCAACATTTGCAAAAAAGGATGGAAAACAGTTCAGTCATTCTGGGGTCCTTTAACTTTTGTACCCACTAAGTAATCCTTTCATTTTATGATTTACATTGAATATATGAATATACCTAGTTAACAGAAACATCTTGGCAAAAAGGATATTCAAAATGCTCTTCCAATATATCTAGAAGTGTCTTCCTTTACTAAACACAATTCTTTCGCAGCCTTGACTTCCTAGCGTGATGATGGTGCTAAGCAACCGCACAGCCTTGTTTTTTACATCTATCCTATTACATGAGAACACAGAACTCTGCCTAGGTGTTCATATTCCTTGAATATAATCTCAACAACCATCAGACACAGACAAAACTCAGATTGCATACCTTACATAAAAGCCTCCTACTCTGCATTTTATTATCACCATTAGCCAGGAATTCTTTAAAAATAACACCTAGATAACGTCACATAAACCCGAATTAGGTTTACAGCGTGGGTTTATTCAGATTCATATTTCATTTCCTTTCCCCTCTGAATTGTAAATACAAGTCAATCTAAGTTTGGACTTCCGAATGTCACCTTCTTTGCATAAATTCCTAATGTATAAACCGGAAATGTCAATTTACAGTGAAGAAGTGGGGCAGAAGGGCAAGATCGAGTGTTCTGCTGGAGAGGCCTCATCTACTTACTTTCTGAAGGTACTAAACAAAAGTTACAAAGCTCTACTTCCCAGGAAAAAAAAAAAACAGTTATAGGAGGGGCCGCACAAGTACATGTGAGGAACAACTTTAAAATCTTCTCTAAAGGGCAAACTGTTGTAAAAAAGTATTTGATTTCCCATCACATCCCCACTCCAAGAAGCTTTGAAAGGGAAGGGGAAAGGAGACCCTACGGCCAGGTTCCCAGTCTGGTCAGAGCCACGCAGGCTGTCTGTGGCTCTGACAAAACTCAGATGCAACTATTGGGAAGCTGAAAAATGTCATTTGAAAACATAAAGCCTATTTCTAGGGTGCAGAGACAGGGTGGCATACCGGAGGGAGGCGGGGAACTCGAACGGAGAAACCGGAGAGATAAAGTCCGAGTCCTTGCTGCCCTCCGCGATGCTGCCAGTCCGTCTAACGGTGGACGGCGGGCACAGGAAACACACCTTGCTTCAACCTTCGATGGTGCCGAGAAGGGCACGGGGCGAAGAAAAGGAAGGAAATTGGGTATAGGTGCACGCAACGACGCTTCAAAGGCTGGGAAGGAGAATGAAGAACTGGAGTTGCCCGGGCATGGGTCAACTTCCTCGCCCGGGGCCGAACAGACCCGTAAAGCAGAGAGGAGAAGCGAAAGGAAGGGGCCCGTAGCGCAGCAAGGCCCGGTGGAAGCAGCTTCATGCGGAAGTGCACTTGGGCCCTCGGCGATTCAAGTGCAGACCTCTCTTCCCCGCTCCCTGCAGCCTGTCACGAAAGGAGGGGCGCGGACCACTCACCTCGGGGTGCCACTATACCAGTGACCAGGCAATCTCCAACTCCAAACACGTCAATAGCTCACGCAGCTGGACTTTAAGTAGCGCGCATCCAAACTTGCTGCCCCCGCTCCTGAGAGGCCGCCAGTCCAATCAGCGTGCGCCGCTGCCAGACTGACAGCCGTTCCGGGCTCTGCACAGCGGGGGTGGGCGGGTCTCGCGCCCGCCCCCAGCTGGCGGCCGGGGGGGGCGGACAGAGGCGGGGGGAGTGGGCGGGGCCTCGGGCGCGCCCCTCCTTCCTCCCTACCCCCGCCCCACCGCGCCCCCCGAGCCGCGGCCCGCTTCTTAACACTTCTTCTTGATCGGCGGCTCTACTGGCCAATCGACACGCCCAATTCTTGCGGCGGCAACGTCTAGTGGCCGGACCCAGGGCGGAGCGCGCGAGTGGGGGCGGACACAGTGGCAGGCGGGGGCCAGGGGCGGGCCGGGGGGAGGTGGGGGCGGTGGCCGAGCGGGCCCGGGGAGGCGGTGGTGGGCGCGACGTCGGCGGCAGCGGCGGCGGCGGCGGCAGCGGCAGCTGCAAGTTGGGCTGCAGGGGCAGCGCATACACTACAATGGCTGCTGGAAAGAGGCGTAAGGAAACAATTTCCAGGCCCGCCGCGTCCAGCCCGAAATATGAGAAAAAAATTATTAGAAATTCCGCGGGCGGTGTAAAGGCGGCGGACGGGCCGGAGGGAGGATGTTAAAGCCCCGCGGTGAGTTCTCCCGGGATCCGGGGCGGCGGAGAGGCGTTTAGCGGGAGAAATATCAGGGTTATTTAAATTATGGGACTAGCCGAGGGGGCAGAGGAACAGCGGCGGCGGCAGGAGGAGGAAAAGTTTGTGCTACTCTCAGCCCCTGCTCAGGACCCCAGAGAGAAAAATAATAATAAAAAATAAAATAAAATAATTAATTGAGGGTGTGAGGACTCCCGAAGTCGCTTCTGACAGGGCGGGGGGCGATGCGGCTGGAGACCCAAAGGTGAGGTCGGTGGGAAAAAAAAAAAAAAAACCTTTATTCAGGGTCTGGAAAGTTTGAAAAGTTTTCCTCCTCCTCCTCCTCCTCCTCTCTGGTGCTGTGAATATTGTGACAGCGGCAGCGGCAGCAGCGAGAGCGGAAGACATTAGAGACCCGAAAAATAAGGGAAAAATTAATATAAATTCAGTTTTGAGAGTAAACTCTCCGCATTTTCCACCAAAACATCCCGGGGGAAGGTCGCTTCCCAAAGGGCCTGGCGGAAACCCGCAGTCGGCAATATTTGGGGGGCTCTTTGAGTGACTTGGGGTAACTTTGCCCCTTTTTCAAAAGAGGTTTTTCTTTTTGGGAGAAATGAATTTGTTTTTGCCCTTTCCTCAGGTGGGCGAGTCGGGGTCCGGGTGCGGGGTCTTCAGGGAGGTGTGAACCCTGGATGTGTGGCTGCGAGGGCGGGGGATAGGGGGAGGGGGTGCTAAATGAAAGCAGGAGATCTGCACAGAGCAGGGACAGCTTGTTGTCAGTATCATAAACAACCAAAATGGAGGGAGAACTCAGGCATATAACCAAATAAAAATTTTTAAAAAATCCCAAAAAATCCCTAAAAATCCGGGATGCTCCCCCTTTTCTCGCTAAAGGTAAAAGTATGAACCGCCTTTCCTCTGAAGTCCATTTTGACTTTGCAGGGACCAAGGAGTTAATATTTATTTATTTTTTAAAACTTTCGAAGGGCAAAAGCCTTTTATAACTCAACCGACAATGAGAAAACGTGAAAATCCGATGCAAGAGAAGGAGGGGGAGGGAGGGGGGAGATGGTAGAGCAGAAACTGCTAAACTTATTGGTAATGTGGACTGATCTGAGATAAGATAAACACTATATTTGCTATTTTATAACTCTCTTAATGATCTTTGCGGTTTGGGGGGGGGAGTTTGGTAGGAAAAAAAGTGATGCCATTTTTCTTAAGAGAGTTAATATGTGTGATTGGAAGAATAAACCTTTCTGGCTTTAGATTGCATTTTCGTCGCATTTATGCTTCAGGTTTTGTTAGTGGCTCCCTCCTTTCTTTAAACTAGGCTGTACAGAGGAGGGGTAGAGAGGTGATGTTGCACTGAGAGGCTGGAGTGCGAGACTGGAGCACCTTTTGGGGAGGGGTGGGGAGTTGCTTGGCTTCTCCCTTCCTGACACGTTTGCTTCACCTGTTCATCCTCGGTTAAGAATGTTGAGCTGAGGTTTTCTGGTTTTATGTATATAAAAGCATGGTGCCTCTTGCATCACATTGAAGTTAATGGGAAAGTGCTGCTGATGTTGGTTCCACGTGGGATATGGGACAGAGCACGGCATTTTAAAGGGACAGCTTCTCTTTTCCTATGGTTTTCATCACCTACACAGAATCACTGTCTGAGGACCAAGAGAAGAGGTGCTGGGAGGGTGTGTGGTGATGGAAGAGCCTTCTTTCCATTACTCAAGTGCGCCCACCTTCAGGAGTGATGGAGAGAACGGAGGGATAAACAAACTCAACAGAAGATAGATATTGTATAGATTAGTTTGTTTCCAAATTGTTCTTTTGTGTAATGAGCCCTCCCAGGAACTTTTCATGTTACATTGCTTTGCTTTGGAAGCTGATTTTGGAAGGAATTGTGGAAAAATGGGAATAGTTTAAGGTGTGTGGTGTAATGGTATAGCATTATTGAACAGTTATGAATTCTGTGCAGTGAGATCAAAGAGCTGTGTATGCCCATAATGTGAATTTACAGCCATTTTGTAAAATGCTGTAAAATACCTAATCAATTTGGCTTAAGGTACAATGAGGACTTCTGGTTGAAAACTGTAGGCAGAGTGATGGAGATTGTTTAACACTGTAAGCAGTAAGCATTTCTTTAAGGAAAAAAAAAGCACATAAACCAACACTATGGAAAAGTTTACGTATACCCATTTTTAAAGCCCATCCTATACATGTGCTGTAACTCTGTGCCTTGAATTTAGAAGATTTTTTAATTCTGAGACCTATCACTTTGTATCTTTTAAGTTAATTTATTTGTATTATTTAACAAAAAAAGTAATTACTGAGCATAAACTATTGTTGCCTCTAATGGGTTAGGTTTCTACAATATTTTCAAAATTTAAAATATATAAATTGTTAGTTGTATTCTATTTGGGATTAAAGTTAATCTTGAATAAAAATTACTTGTGTTCCGTTTTCCACAGGTATATGGAATTTCTAGAATAAGTGCCTATTTTCCTTTGTTTTTATGATTTAGAGAAATGGATTAAAAATAGAGCTGGATTTTTAGACTTCTTATTCAGAATACTTTTTCTTGCCATACTGTACAAACAGATTATTTTGGAGTCCATTGTATGTTAACTTGTGTTCACAGCTGAGCTTTTATCTGCATCTTGGTGTAAATACCTGTAAAACAGCATTACATAAGTGTAGTGTTTAAGTACATCATAGTGGTTTCTGATTTTGGAATCAATTACAACTTTATAAGAACTCATTAAAAATAAATCCCATGTTAAATCAAAATTGATTGGGAAGTGATTAAACTATCAATGCAGAAGAGAAACTTTCATCCTTCTCCCAATAGTCTTCTTTCCAAAGATTTCAGATTATTATTAATGGTTATAAAACCTCTGAAGTGTATCTTACATTTTTATTGTATTTTGGCTCAAGACAGTTATATTGACTATAAGTAGTCAGAATTAGGCTGTGTATTTAAAATGAATGAGTCTTTTAGATCTTGAATAGTTGCCTCTTTGACAAACCAGATAGTGTCAATGAATTCAATTTCTGTAACAATGAAGGTAAAGTATTTCTTCCAATTATTTTAGACCATTGAGTTAATCAGGTTGTTTGGACACTTGAAGTTATGGCTGTTGTCAACCTAAATAAAAGTGCTGGTATTATGGGGTTTTTTTTTCTCTCAGAAAGAGTGACACAAAACTTTCTTCATGTTTGGGTTTGACGTAACTAGTTACTTGTCTGAATTAGAAAATGCACTCTCAGTGCACAACTATAAAATCTGTAATTCCTTAGAGAGTCTTTAGATAGGGCACAGCACAATATCTAATTTGAATTTGTTGTTTTGAGCTTTCTTAATGCCTTAGAAATCTGTCTGTTGAACATGTCTTTTCTGAAGCTTCAATTAAATTACGTCAATTTACAGAAATAATCTTAGGATATTGTATGCTTAGAATTTTTACATCAGTTCGAATTAGAGAAACCTCATACATTGAGATTCTTATTTGAAATTTATATGCCTAATTTTGGTATGAGAAATTTTATAAGGAATTTAGCTGCTGTGGAAAATGATTTATAAATGTGGGCTAATACTGATAAAAGTCTATATCTGTATATTTATTATAACCAAAATATTTAATAAACAGACATCTTACAGCTAAATAAGTGAATTTGCTCTTATTAATATAGTTTAAAATTTTTATGGATGCTCTGTGGTTTAATGCTGTACAAAGGTGGAGGGTTTCCTTCATTTTTAACAGAATACTGGTTGTTTCTATATACATTTTGTTTTGGTATTCTGGAAATTTCCTTCCTCAGGATTAAATTGTTATTTGGTAAATTAAATGTAATATGCTTGTCTTTGAGATCTGAAAAGCCAGATAACTGAAACACATCTATAACTATCTTTGAAGTTTTGTTTCAGTAATCATTTGGCTCTTGAGCTGTGTAATCAAAATATTGGTTTCTTCTAGGAATGTATTAATCTTTTTATTTACAATACTGTTCTTTATAAAAGTAAGATATATGAAAAATTGCCTGTTATACACACACACACACATTCACATTCAAGAAAAAAGGAAAAAGTTTTATTGAATAACTTCACTTCTACTGCTTGGAATACTTGTTCTTTTTGATGTGTTTCCAAATGTAAAAGAAAAATATAATTTTTGTTCTCTTTATATTGATAATATCTTAGATTCTTTAGTTATTTGAATAAGGGAAGAGTTTCAAAAGAAGGAAAAACAACTGAATCTGTTCAGTAGACTCCAAGATATGAATATGTTAAAGGTACAAGGGCTATAATTTGTCCTTTTAGCCATCTTTGAAATTTTTAAGAACCTGAGAAACACCTTTTGTGAAACTTCAAATACAGACTACTTTGAAAATATATCAGACATAGCAAAGAAACAAAAGTGAACCTTTAATTTCTTTAATTTTAAGAGAGTTAATGTAGGCAGCATATTTAACCAATTAGTAAGTATTTAGGTAGCCTTGGAAAAGTATTTACAAATAAGTTAAATATGAGGGTAGAGTAGATTGGATTGATGAACTTTAAAGTTCATTATGATTTTAGAGTTCATACATAGGAATTTTTTTCCATTTTATGATAACACCACTTTGGAAGTAACTAATTTTTAGTTTTTGTATGTTTTATAACTTCATTTTTTTTAAACACCTGAACCTGCCATCCACTGTGTTACTACTTTTATAACAGGACAACTTTCATATCTCATTAATAAATTTAATTTTTAAATATAATTTGAGAAATTAAATGAAATCTTCTAGATCATATTTTATAAAAAGTATTGGTGTATAGTTACTAACGGTTAAAGTTGTAAGAAATATACATGAATGAAAGCCTAGTAGAAGTTACTACAGAAGCATAATTTGATTTTTACTTTTGAATCGTTTGGCCTGATGCCCAGAGGTTTGCATTCTACTCAGTGTATACACCTGTCCCTGCCTCCTCTTTTCAAGGTGACAAGACTATGGTGATGTAGAACTACCAAAGGTGCTTTGATATTTTTGTTTTCTGATTTTGTGGGTTGTTATTAAGGTGCACAGGTTTTTTTTCTTTTTTTTTTTTGTTAATGCTTATGAGAAAACAAAAACCCATTTTTGCAGAACAGAAATAATATCTCAGTTTTTAAAAGTGAAGTGGTGTGATACTACACGAAAATTGTTAGTATTTAAAAGTCCCAGGATGTCTTGTAAACAAGAGTTACTGCAGGATCATGGTATTAAACTAACCACAGTATGTGTTGGGAATTTGAGATGACTACCTCAGAAATGTATGTGTGTGTGTATGCAGGAGTGAACTTAGGAAATTATGTCTTAGGGTTAATAGGATAAGCAATTTGCTTGAAATGTTTCCTTGCATTTTTTAAAGTAAAAACTATATCTAAAAATGTAGAAACCCTAGAAGTGTGAAGGTGTTGGAAAGCAAAAATGTTTTTTTAATGCCTTTTAAAAGTAAGAGTTTTGTGTAATCAAAGTGTATATAAGAGCTTAAGTATGGCTAAAGTTCCCAAAATTGATGGGAAGGAGCTAGGTGGATGAGAATTTCAGACTCAAATAAAAATCATGTTAAATTTAAAATGTGACTTATTTGGATAAAGAATAACTAACTAAAAAAGCAAAAATAATAAATTCCCACCTAAATATGAGTGATAATTGAGGGAAACTATAAGAATATCTTGATATAAATTACTCATTTTACGATAATCTTTTAAAAATAGATTCCCCCAAAGCCTTTCCTCTACGTCTTCATAGATTTGAATTAAACTAAATTACATTCTAAGCATAATTTGTAGTGGTTATTAACTTTTAAATAAGGAAAAATAATTTTCTGCTATTTTTAAAAAGATTTTTAAAATTATTTTAAATGTATACCTAAGGGAAATATTCTAAAAAATCTTAGAAACTATTGAAAATTATTTTCATTCTTCATTAGAAAGTTTAACATTTTTTATTAATAAAATACATTTTAAAACCTTAGTCTAAGAGCAGAGAACTTTGTGCATTTTGTTAGGGCAAATTAAAGTCATTTCTTTCAGACTTAATAACATTTTAAAAACTTTTCACAAGTTATAGATAAAAATATTCACCAATAAAGTTCTTAACTTCTGGAATGTTTTTAGGTGTATGCTGATGATAAAAGAAATTGTCCTTCTCATTTATTAATTAGTAATTGATTTTCTGAGGAAGAATCTAGACTTATTATACTATTACATTCAAGAGTAGAAGTTTCCTTTAATATTAGAAAATATTCTAAGAGAAGAGGAGCCATCTTTTCTTAAAGGGAGACTGAGTCCTCTACAGATTATTTATGATTTGCCATTGCAGCCTTGAATTCTTTTTTTGAGAGTGAGAGACTCATTTTAGCCTTTCAGTTATTAAGTATTAGAATTATTGTCTCAAACCAATATTGAAATTGCACATGGGCATGTTGATTATTTATGATACTCTATCTTTCAGTTTCTGAGCATGGGAATATTCATTATCAAATTAAATGCTATAACTAAAGAGCTGTCATTTGACTTTTTAAAAAATTACATCTTTTAAATTATTAGTTAGACATTGGAGCCTTTACTTTTGAGATATATTTTTTGGAGACTTTTAAACTAGAAATCAATTAGAGAAGAGGAATTTATCTCCTTTGGCTAAAAGACAAAATTTAAAAAAATGTTTTAATTGTATTCACTTGAAGATATATTAGTAAAAACATTGGTTCAATTGTTCTTGATCAGGAGAATTTTAAGAACTTGAACCTGAAAATTTAAGGAGTTCAAAGTGTGCAGATTCAAAATAGCATGTATGAATTTTAGTCTGCTAGATTTTCTCAACTTGATTTTATTTTCTTGTGTTGTCTTAACACTGGAATTACATAGAGCCCACATCACTTTTCATCATACCACAAAAGGCTTATAATAATAACTTTTATTTTTATTAACTTTAGGCAATGAAATGAAAATACTGCTTTATATAAGAATACATTCCCTCTCTTAAGCTACTTTTTGCATTTCCTAAATATAATTTCTATTTCATTCCAAAGAAGAGAAAATAGCTCCTTTACTTTAAAACTAAATTTGTTCTAAATTTACAGTTTATAAGAGAGTTGTAACCATATATATTTGGATAAGATCTATTATAACCTTAAAAATAAATGTTAATATGATATGACCAACATATCTGATGAATAGGTACATATCAAAAATGAATTTGCTTTCTTTATATTTCTAAAATTATTTTTTAAATAACTCTGAGAAAATGTTTTTCATGTGTTTTTTAATTTGTTACAGTCTGAGGTAATTTAATTTAGTAAAATTTCAATCTCCATTATGTTTCTCTTCTAATATTAATAGTATTTTATTTGAAAATCACTATATACATACATAGAGTTTTAGCACTAAAATAGATTTAGATATATAATAAATAGGTAGGTTAATTAGACTAAGGGAGGTGAAAGCAGCCCCGTAGTTCTTATTTGGAAGAGTTTAAAATGTTGCAAAGAAGGAAAGTGCCCATGAGTCTAGAGCACACCTCTGACAGCAGATGGTGATATGTTATGCTGTTCTTTTTCTGCTTCATAAAACTTGAGCATCTTCAGTGCTACTGTCATGCAAACAAATAACTGATTTAACCATGCCCTGTAACCATGACCCGTGTAAAATGCATGTATCAGGTTTAGTTTTTAATTTACTTTTAAGACAAAAGTATAAGACATTTCTTAGCAATAATTTGGCATATGTCACATTTTAAAAGATTACATATAAATATATTATCATAATAAGTTACCCAAATCACAATGAAAGTAAACAGATTTAATTATACACAGAATGGAAGTTTTAAATATTTAACTGGATAACTTGCTATACTGCTGAAATATAGGGAATTTTAATTGAAAGTTGTCTTTATACCTGAATCTATTTCTGTGTGCCTAGAAGTTTGTAAACAAAGTGAATACATATAAAAAGTCTATCAGTTTGTAGAAGTTCCTAAACATCTGTCCTTTGACAATTAATGAAAATATATATTTCAAACATACAGGCTAAATTACTTCAAAAATAACACATTCAATTATTTCAGTTATTTTTCAAAGAAAAAATGGTGGTAAAAGAGTTAGCCCTGTTTTTATGTACATCAGTTGAATATCCATAGCATTTGAAAATTTTAATCATTGAGAATTTAATAGTATTAGGGATATTTTAGTTTGTTTAAAGTAGTTTTACGGATGTTTTCCTTAAAAGCAGTTCTTTTTAGACATTTTAACCTAATTAAGATAGTTATAAAACTTTAACTGCTTTTATTTAATAAGAGCATTTGTGTTCCCAAGATCATATTATTCTTTTAAAAAATCCTATCATGCAGGACTTTTAATCATAGCTTGGGTTTTTTAAAATACACACTATAGATCCAAGTGTTCTACTTAAACATTGGCTCTGGTGTAGTGCTTAAATTTAATCATGCTCAGTTCACCTTTTGTCAATCACTTCAGAAAGAGGAAGAGAGAAAGCAATTGGTTTTAAGAGAAGTGCAATTGATCACATTCAGAGGCTGACTCATAAGAACTTTTCTAAAATGCATGATACTTCTGCCAGAATTAAAAGGAATTTCTTAATTAAAACCAAAATACCCGTGTGTCTAAGAAGAGTTTTCATAATCAAATTGCAGGCACACTTGTATGCCTGCCTTGGCCATTCCAAGTGTTCTGCTGTTTGCTAGCATTTTGTTCTCAGTGCTGCCACCCTGTGTATGGCAGTGCCTCAGCGCTAACTGTACCAATTTCTGTGCTTTTGTTAAGCGATTATGTCCAAAACCCCTTCTGGAAAATAAGCATATACATTACAATAAATTTAAAAGATATTTTGGTATACTCTGCTTTTGTGGCTAATGCTCTACTAAATCACGATTTTTAAAAGTTATACAGTTCAGAAGTATTGTATTCAATAGCTCAAAATGTTATTTGTGACTTTTAAAAGGTAAAAAACTTTTATCTGTTTCATCTGCCCCTTCACTAAAATAAGGTGGAATTAGACTAGTATTTTAAATATAGCTTGACATTGATCAAATAAGAAAGTGGAGGTTTGAGTCATTTAAAAATATGAGATGTTATAAGATTTTTTTTGTTTTAGACAAGTTTTAGTTAAAAGTTCTCTCTATAAAAGCAAAACCAAAAATAAGCACAAAAAAGAGACTGTTTCCATTTAAAAGAAAAAGAAACTTAACTTGATTGGTTAAATTATTCCCTGAATCATTATCCAACATGACTTTCAAATTATATCACCCAAAGTATTTTGAGTATTGATACTGTTAGCCATAAAGTTATCTGTCTGGAGAGCAGTCTTTTTTGCCTCTATTATCTTATTAAATTTTCACAGTAATCTTGTGAGATAGGAAGTGAAGGCATAATGTGTATGCAAGGAATAATTCAGAAACTGGAATTCTTTCACTTTTTATAAGTAAATCTTTAGAATGGACAGGCCATAGAAGCTACTTAGTATATATTAACTTGCTAGTATAAACCTAAGTTTTATTAATGTTGAAGTTAACATTTATTTTAAAAATCAATTTGTTGTAAAAGTAAAGTTTTTTAGTCATAAAGTTGACAGTAACTCAAGTTAGGAGGTGCTGCATGTCTATTTTTTATCAGATATAAATGGGAATTGAGGGGAAATTTATAAACTTACTAAGATAAAGGAGATTTTTAAAAAATATATAAACCTAAGCTTTGGTTTATAGAATTTAATGACCTTAAATAGGCACGGATTTTGTTTTATTTTTCAGTTTTTACTTTAAAACAAATTTATAGCAAAGCTATCTGATTTCAGAATAATAAACATCTCTTTTTGAATTTTTCATGGTTTTAGTTGAATAAACTATAATTCTGTATTGTGAAAATTGAAAATATTATTTAGTTTGTTTCATTTTAGATGTTAGGCTTTCAAGATGGAAATGTCACTGATGGTCTTCCCACTTAGGAGAATGGAAACAATGTATACAGTGTATGACATCATCCCAATTACTCCAGAATTCCAAATTAAGTTCAGAATCTCTGCTTTGTTGTTCATGTGCTTATCTCCTTAAGTTTAGGGGATTTAGAGATACCTCACATTTGACTGTGGCCATCCCTTTGACTTTGCCCAGTCTCTCTGCAATGCTCTTCTCACATTCCTGTCCACTTCTTAGCTGTCTTTTACGTGTCATATCAAACCATCTTCTTTTTGAAGTTTCTTTATTCTTACTCCAAATTGGAGCCAGAAAAGAGGAGAGAACCTTCTGCCCCACTTAGGGTACTTACATTTGCTTTCTCCTTTTTCCTTGCCTGTCTTTCTTTGCCTTGTCTGTCTTCCTTCCCCTCTCCCTCCCCCTCCCTCCCTCTCTCTCTCTCTCTTCCTCTCTTCCTTTCTTTCCTCTTGGATGATGGGTCAGTATATGAAAAAATCACAAAGCCATGTATTTTTAAATGCAAAATGAATATTTCAGACTATGAAAACTATAGGTATTCAGGGGAAGAAAAGGTGGAACTTGAGGTGGACTTTTGGAAACAAGGCTTTTGTTAGGAATAGGCAGAAAGAAATGGGGATGGTCAGGTGAAATGCATGGTTTCAGCAGAGGCAGAAATGTACTTATTGTCCATGGCCAACAAGAAGACCAGTCTGACTGGAAAGGATCATTTGTTAGGAAGCAGTCAAGGTAAGACCAGAAAGGTATGCTAAGGCCTGATTGCGAACAACCTTGATTGGTATCCTGAGGAGTTTGCACTCTATGCTGTAGAACGCATTGTAGCCTTTTGAGCAGTAAAAGGTGAGTTAGGCAAATTAAGTTGATTCAGAATCCAGAGTAAATTGAGCCCACGAGTATGAGACTAGAAATTACAGAAAGGTTAATATAATCCATATTTGAACTGGTAGTTCACTGCTGCATAGATGATTCAGATTTTATCACCAGGCCCATTCTCACTATCAAGTTCAAAGCCTGTATACAGCAGGTCCTCGAATAATGTCATTCTGTTCAATGCCATTTTGTTATAACATTGATTAGTTGCTATAGGAACTTAACTCTTGTTGATATCAACTAGTGTATGGTAAAATTGATTTCCTTATATGTTGTTTCACTTAAAAGTCACAGAACCTGTCACAAAGATTTACTGTATATTTTCAAGAACTTCTTTGACATAGCCATCTGAATGGAGGATTGCCAGCTTAAACTCTCAACATCCCTAAAATTAGCGATTCAGACTTAAGTACTTTTATTAAAGGCCTTACCATTCTTTCAGGACTGGGGTAACACAATTGCCTTTCCTACATTCAACTGGAACTTGTGTTGCAGGTTTAATACTTTTATTGTGGAGACCTAAATAAAGTGGACCCGTAGAGGAAGGGGCAGTTTATACCCACAGGTGAACATGATTCACAAAGGAAGGTGGTCCTAGAGCAGGTAACAGGAGGAGGAAGCTAAGAACAAGGAAAGGATGACT
This sequence comes from Phyllostomus hastatus, assembly GCF_019186645.2. NCBI lineage: Eukaryota > Metazoa > Chordata > Mammalia > Chiroptera > Phyllostomidae > Phyllostomus > Phyllostomus hastatus. The sequence continues at coordinate 2,932,315 of NW_025334017.1, read as the reverse complement.
GATGTTGATGTTGTCATGCAGCACACGCTGGGTCCTCTTCTGTAGCTGGAGGGTAAGGTATGTGGAGTGAGCAGAATGATGGTGCATAAGGCTAGAAAAGGAGACTGGGCCAGGATGTATTGGACACTGATTACCACACTGAAGGATTTTCATGCTGTGGAGAGAGGGACCCACTGAGATTCAAAGCTGGGTCTTCAGTGATACAGAGCCACTGTTTTAGCTGTGTCTCCATTCTCAGTACTTTCATTCAGTTCTCTCATCAGTATCCTCAGCACTTTTTTGCATGGTTAGGGAGCCTGGGCCCCATGGTCTTGAAAGGCATGCATTATCGGGGTTGCTGGAGCCAACCTGTTACTCCAGCCCACTCACCCCTCCCATCCTGGTGTCGCCCATCTCTTGCTTTCCGCCTGCAAAGTATGCTTAAATCTTCTTCACTTATCAAAAACCAATACTAGAGAAGACCTTTGTCTTCATTCCACCCCCTCCTTAAATATCTTTCTCCCATCGGTGCCAAACTCTCTAGACAAGTAGTCTGTGTCCAGTCATCTCCTCTTGTTGCCTTCATCTCCTCTTTAACCCATCCTGCCCCTCCTTGTATTCTGTTTGAAGAGAACATCCATCCGTAGCCCCCAGATACAAACCCAGTGGCATATTTTCCATTTTTCTGCTTGGCCTTTCTGCAGTACTTAACACCCTTCCTGCTCTTCTCCTAGCACCTCCTTTGCATTCATTCGCCTTTGTGCCAGTTCTTCACTTGTCCTGAATGAGCAGCATTTTGGCATTTTCTAGGGTTTGCAGGGTTCCCTGGTCTACCACCTCTGCTGTCTCATTGTACACTTTTCCTGAGCACTGCTATCTCTCCTGTGTTCTCTTTGCCTTGCAGCTTTGTTGTCAGAAAGCCTCAGTCCTTACCACTCTGCTGGGTCTCCATGACTGTTTCTCTGTGTACACAAATGTCTCCACATCTGTGTACAGGACACCTTTCCTTCCACTTCTTATTCAGAGTGCCTGTCAGGGGTCAGATACTATACCGGACACAAAGCCAGATCCCACCCTCAGTGAACAGAGGAGACAGACAGTAAATAGTTCTCTTGTCTCATGGCATCAGGCTTGAAGGAAATAAATACAAGGATGAAAATTCTTGGGGTCCTCAGGTAGAAGGGACCCTTAGAAACAGTGGTCAGGGAAGACCTTTTGATAAAGGAACCTTTGTGTAGAGCAGTGATTTTTCAACCTTTTTCATCTTGTGGCACACATAACTAATTATGAAAATTCTGCAGCACACCAAAAAATATGTTTTTTACCAATCTGACAAAAAATAGGTATAATTTTGATTCATTCACACTGGATGGTTATTGTTGTGTTGGCTGTTGTCATTTTTATATTTGACACTGTAAAGAGAAAAGAGGTCATGGCTGCTGACTAAATAGTCAGGTATAACGTGTTTAAAAAATTCTTGCCTCAGATCTGGTGAAAATTGCAGGTATACAGGCCTAAAATGGTAAGAAAGAGCAAGCCAGGAACAACCAAAGGGAGGCACTGCTAGACAGAAGACCCTGTCAGAAAAGGAGCCCAACCAGGCAGAAGGAGCAAGGTAGGGGATTAAGCCAGAGAGCTGCCCTGCTGGACCATCTTGTGCCCTCTTTGGGACAGCCAGCCCAGACTATGGTTAGAACTGTTGAGCACAGCATAAGTTGCCCTTTTGCAGGCTGGCTGTTGCCTCATCCTCTTCTATGAGTGCCCTTTTCATGTGGTTAAAGGGCCAAGACATCCCCTCCCTCAGGTATGGCATCTCGAGAGAGCAGCTCCCTGACTAGTGACCTCCCTGCTCATATCTTCTTCACCTCTCCCTCCTCTGCTCCTTTGGAGCTCTGTGCCTGGGTGTGTCCCAGGCATGTCCCCAGCCTGTCTGTCTCTGGGCTGGGGTGACACCTTTGTGCTTGCACAGCCATCTCCAATCACTGCTCTTGGGCACTGCTCCCATCCAGTGTGTGTTCAGCTTTCTCCCTGGATTGATCCATGATCTCTTCCCTGCTTTCTCTCTCTGGAACCAGGCCCACAGTACTTATCTGGGGAGTAGTGGTCTGTTCTCAGGGGCAGCAGGAGGGCTGCCTGTGGTAGAGGGAAGCTGGTGGAAGCCTGAAGCAGCAGTTCAGGGCTTAGGGGCTGTGTGATTAGTCGTTCAAGAGGCTGTCCCAGGAGAGTGTCAAGGCGAGGAATGGCAGACAGCACTGAGGTCCAGATAGAAGTCAACAAGAAAAGGCTTGGGTTGGGCCCTCAGGAATCGCAGCCAGTCTCCTGATAACTGAAGTGCGAGACAGCAAGGTTGGGAGGTAGGGAGGTGGCTTGTCTCATCTTGCTGCCTCGACCCACCCCATGTCTTTCTCCTTTCATGACCTGACCCTTCCCCAACATGTATAGATAGAGCCCCTCAGCACCTCCAGGCAGTCCTACCCTCACCCACACACAGGCTTGTGGGGCTGCTGTGAAAACAATACACATACCCCAAAGAAAGACAGACATGGGTAGACATGTGGGTGCGGGGTGTGGGGGGAGGAGAATGTACACACACTTAGGGAACCCAGAGCCAAGGGAAACTCAGAATCACACAGAGAGAAACACAGACACATAGACCTAAACATAGAGGGAATGGGGGACACGTATGCCAGGAGACTGTATCTCTGTATGTATGTGTGTGTAAGTGAGTGTTTCTATTTCAGGAGACAGAGAACAGGAGAAAGATACACAAGGGAGGGGAGAGAGGGCAGCACACCCAGTTCATACCTAGAGAGGGGAAAGAAAGACACATTGACAACTCTGTGCTTGTCTCTCCCCGGCCTGGGGGAAGATATGGAATTGGGGAGGGGTACTTACTTGCTCCCACAGGTGGGCTGGGGCAGGGAGGAGAGTGAAATGTCTAGAAGGTTGAAGAAGGTGAGAGGTAAGAGAGAGAAACAAGACTCCAGGATGGGGAGGGGGGAAAACACACACCCAAAAGGTAGGGGGAGAGTCACACACACCAGGATATGAAAGGAGACACACTGGCTGGCACTGAGGTTGGGGAGATAGAAACACATTGACTCTAGGCACACTGAGTTAGGGAGAGAAAAGCACTCTCATTCCTAGAAGGAGTCAGACACACACAGAGACATCCAGAGGGTAGGAGGGACACCCCCAAAGTTGAGGGAGACACCACATGAGCACATCCTCAGCAGGAGACAGACAGAGTCCCAGAGAGGAAGAGGACTTACACACACACCTAGAGAAGAGTGAGAGACACACACACACACAGCAAGGGATCTGCAAACCTGGAGGGGAGCATGCACATACCCTCAACTGGGAAAGCGAGACAATAGACAGAGAAATTCAGAAGGGAATTGGCACACGTGCATGTACACACACACACACACACACACAACCAGATGCGGTGGGTGACAGAAACACACATCTGCAGAGTAAGGTGCCCAAATACCTACACACACTAAGAAGGGAAAGAGAGGCAGACCTGCAGACGGGGAATAGAGGGAGGTCCACGCAGAGGAGAGACATGGGCCAAGCAAAGGACAGCACACAGGGCAGGGAGAGGAGGCATGCAGCTCAGCCACACCCTTGGTGTTTGCACTACCACACCAGGGAACCGAAGTGGGGAAACACAGTACTTCTCAGTCCCCATGAGGAGTGTCCTCTGTCCTAATGCCTCCACTGGATTTTCACAGAGAACCTTTAATGGAGGTTATGGTCTGACCATTGAAGGTACCTTAAACTCTAGTCTCCCCTCAAGTCACAGATCCCAGACAGAAGGTCACACCTTTCTTTTGCTCTAATTAAAATACTGAAAGTCACCATACATTCACATAAAAAGATTTTTTTCTGAGTGTAATGTATATGTTAATCACAACCATCTTGAGAGAAGATTTATGAACCCTTTGGGTCACCAGCACTATAGGTCGTTACTTGAAGTACTAATAGTGAACCTACCCTGCCCTTGGCTTCTGAGCTTGGGATTCTCTTTTCCTACTGCTCACCAGACAGTGTCCTTTTAGACCTACCTCAGTGGTCCTTTTGCCCCCCAGAGCCCTATTTCAGTGCCTGTTTTCTAGCCTGAGCACACAGCCTGCTTTGACTTATAGTTGGGGATGTCCTCTCCCCATCCACAGGACTAAGTCTTAATTATCTTGATATCACCCTTCACCTTCACACAGCAAGCACTGGGGAAGTTTTTTGAGACATGAGCCCCCTGAGCTATAATAGTTAAAGGGAGAGTCCTGGGTGCTGTCTTCTCACCTACCCAGAGCTGAGTGGGGGCTGGCTCCCTCCCACTGGCACTGTCTCCTGTGCCCCCACATGAAGTCAGGCTCTGTGAGCTCCAGGCCCCCTTACTTGGAGTTGGGCAGAGAATGCTTCAGGCCAGGGGACCTGCATACACTTTCTCCAGGTACTGGGAATGAACTTCCAGACACCTTCAGCCATGCCCAGACCCTGATGCTGGTGCCTGTTTCATGGCTCCACTACTGCTAGCCTCTCTAGCCACCTATTTCCCGCATGTTCTTACCCTTGTGCTACTCTCTCCCCAATACTGGAGATCCAAGGGGGCTGGCTAGCTTCTGTGGGGCTCTCTTACTGACCCTGTGAATTGGGAAGTTATTTCACTTCTCTGGAACAACAGTATCACCTGACATTGTGAAGGACTTACTCTGTGACTCCTGTAATCCTCCTGGCAACTAACACTATCAGGTAGGTACTGTTCTTATCCCCCATTCAGAGGGGAAAAAACTGAGGCTCAGAGAAGCTAGATGACTAAGTATTAAGTGAGATAATGCATGAAAACAAATTTCAGCATAGAACCTGGTTCACATAAGCACTTATGTGGTTTTTGTTTTTTAAACAACCCTGTCCAGTCTGTGAAATTCTAACTAATAATAATACTCTCATAGAACTCAAATCTCTTAAGAGTCTAATAGTTTATTAATAGACTAATATTAATCTATTAATTGATATTTTCTATTCTACTCTAATAGAGTAGAAGTATGGAGTATTTATATTCTAATAATACTAATTTATTAATATCTAATAGTCTATAGTAATTCTACTTAGGATCTGTACTAGACATTAGATAAGTTTGCCCCAAGTTCACTGAGAAAATTGAGTCTCAGATATGCCCTGTCAGCAGTCTGTTCCTTGGCCACCAACCTTATTTGCACCCTAACCCCTTTTTTCTTTGCTGCTGAGAAGCTCAGTGCTCTTGCCCAAGGTGCGCCATCTCTTTTTCTGTGCTATGAAATATGGAAATGTGTTCACTCCCTTGGCTCCTTTTCTTCATCCAGTGGAGATACTCAAGATTCTCCAAGCCAAAATGGTTCAAGGCCTTCATTTAACTTTGCCTTCTCCCTATAACCACCCTCTTTTTCCTCCAGACCTTAATGTCTTTACCTCCTTTACTAAACCTCACCAGTTTGGAAAGTTAGTATCTCTCTCTCTCTTTCTCTCCCTCTCAGCAAGTCCAGCAAATGCTTTCCCTTGGTGCCTTGGGATATATTCCTGCTGCGTGACCTTGGGTCCTTCCACTCAGGTGCACCCCTACCTGGCGTCAAATTAGCATCACAGTCATCCACCTTGTCACAGACTGACACAACCTGATCTTTATTTTTTTTTATTTTTTTATCACTTTTTTTTTAGAGAGAGAGAGAGAGTGCATACAAGGGACAGAGAGAAGCATTGATTTGTTGTTCCACATATTTATGCATTCACTGGTTAACTGTTGTATGTGCCCTGCCCAAGGATCAAACATGCAAACCGGACAATGCTCTAACCTAGCGATTTTCAACCTTTTTCATCTCATGGCACACATAAAGTAATTACTAAAATTCTGTAGCACAGCAAAAAAAAATACATTTTTGCCAATCTAACAAAAAATAGATTTTATTGATTTATTTTTTATACTCACCAGAGGACATGCTTATTGATTTTAGAGAGAGGGGAAGGGAAAGAGAGAGAAACATCGATGTGAGAAAGAAAACTTCATCAAATTGCCTCTGGTAGGTGTGCTAATTGGAGACCCAACTCACAACTAGGCATGTAACCTGATATCTGACAGGGAATCAAACCCACAACCTTCCGCTTTACAGGACAAGGCTCCAACAGAGCCACACTGGCCAGGGTGAAATAGGTATAATTTTGATTCATTAATCTGTACAGCTATTGTTGTGTTGGCTGTTGTCATTTTTTATTTGACAATCCAAGGGAAAAGAGGTAAGTATCCCTGACTAAATACTCAGGTATTGTATGTTTTAAAAATTCTTGCGGCACATGGGTTGAAAATCACTGCTCTAATCAACTGAGCTAAGGCAGCCAGGGCCTGACATACCCTGATCTTGCTGCACTAATTTATCATTCACCCTTATTAGAGGTAAAAAAAAATTACCCATTCATTGCATGCTGATTGCTTGAAAGCCTAAATGTAAAAGCCATCTCCCAGAATATTTATTTCTAAAACATAGTTTATATAATTATAAGGCTGCAACTACTAAAGATACCTGTTACCATGTTACTTTTACATCCTCTCATGCCTGAAGAAGTTACTACTTGGCTTCAGTAGAGTAGCATAGATCAGTTGATTGGCCTGTGACCTTTGTGGCTGGGTAAGGGTTTCAGAAATGATTGTGTGCATTCCTTAGTTCACAAAAGTTGTAAGCCTCATAAACTACATGTGAATAATTTCTGACTTTGTTGTTATCAGCCAGTCTTTCACTAAGCACCCACACAGTTTGTAGTATATCACATATAGGTTAACTGTGTATTGTAAGTGTAATGCTACCTTTCCAGATTTTTAAAAACATTTTATTATAGAATATTTAAAAGGTGTACAAAAGTAGGAAGAATGTACCCATAACCAGTTTCAACAGTTAACTGCCTCTGCAGCCAGTCTTATTTAGTGTCCCCCTGCCAATGCCCATCTCTTCTCCTGTAGCTATTCTGATGCAAATTATGCCATACCATTTGTATATTTTAATATATATTTCCAAACTGTACAGACTCTTTTTAAAAGTACAATCACAGTGCAGTTGTCACACCCCAAAAGAACAACAGTTCCTTAATATCATCAAATATTTAGTGTTCAGATCTCCATAGTTGTTTCTTAACTTTTTAAACAATTTGCTGATCACTGTGGTGTGTGCTTCATATGCAATAACAGTTATTCCTTACAACCACTCTGTAGGGTTCAGTTATCTCACTTTTCAACAGAGGAAACACCAGCTGAAAAAGGTAAGTCCTTTACCCAGGGCCACACAACTAATCCATGTGACCCCTGTCAATTACCAGGCAAAATTGTTTCCACAAACAAAACTGCCTTTTCCCTCTGCTGTTCAGCTTCCTAAAGCAGAGGCCCTTTCACATTGTCCTAGACTGCTCACAGCCTTGCCTTTCTACAGCATCCTTTCCCACTCCTTTCCTTAAGGCAGTATGGGCTCCAGTCAAGGAATTAGTCATTGTTCTTCCCGCTCTCCACGCACTTCGCAGGCCCTGCCCTTTCTGGGCTGCTCCTGCCCTCTGGGTCGCACCCCCACCTTTCAGCCCCGTTGACAAGTCCACATCTTCTCTTTATTCAGTTCAGCTGCCTCTTCTTTCCCAAATTCTCATCTCCGAAGCTTGAAAGAATCCTTTTTTCCTCTCTGAATTCCCATTGCTCCTGATCTTATTTTGTTGCATTTTCTATCTTCTATTTCGTGTTACCAATAATTATAAATTACAAGTATCCTTTTGGGATACCTCCCCTACTAGATTACACACACTTTTATGGTACAACTGGTGGCTGATTAATCTTTGTGTTTTCCATGATACCTTGATAGTTAAATTAAATAACTGGGATTTATTCATCTGAAAAGTTTTTTTTTCACAGCCCCATTCCAGGAGCCTCTTGTATGGGTAGGGGGATTATACTGGTAAATTGTGGAAGACGAACTTTCCAAATATGACCACAAGATGGCACAGTTACTGCAGCGTCCTGCTGTCTGCGAGGGTGGGCAAAGAAAAGAAAGAGCAAGGTGTTCTGATGGCTGAATACTCAAGGGAAATGCAAGAGAATTTTCAAATTTAAAGTATTTAGTCAATTCCCTAATCATTCACAGAAGTAATAAAGTAGTTTGAGCAGCTGTTTTCTTCCACAGATCCATTTGGCCACCAGAATGGAAAGTTTCCTCCCTTCCCTGTTCCTCCTCCTGTTCGTTCAACAAATATTTGAGTATGCCCTTTGTCCACTATTCTAGATATTAGGGATATAGAAACGGATAATAAAAGGCAATATCTCTGCTGTGATGGAGTTTGTTCTGTAGCCTTCAGTGGGACCCAAATGAAGATAATGGAGACAGACCCAAGAGGTTCTTTGCTGTTTTTGTTACTCTTGAAGTCAGTTTTCCCCCATCCTCTGGCATGGATTGATCTATACTATTATACTGTGCAAAAGGGTTTCATTGTAAAAGGTGAAAGAACCACCAGTGTGTTGCTGCAACTAATTTTGTTTTGGCCATGATTTTCTGTGACCTTCTACCTAACTTCTCAGTTATCTCAATCAAGAATCGACTTTGTTCTTACAGTTAAAGATGTTGAGGTCCAGAAAGGCCAAAAAGTATGTCCAGTATTACATAAGTAGATATATGGAAAAATACATACTCAGGTCTCTGTATCATTCTTTAGTTTATGATAAAGATTAATGCTGGTAAAAAATTTTAAAGCAAAATAAAACAAGTCCAGTGTTGTGGGAAGTATCTATAGATGAATTTGATAGACACTGTGCTGTTGCTAATCATAGCTTTGACAATGTGAACCTAATGTAAATTTACTTAGTTAACATTACCATTTAGTGTTTAGAAACTTCTGCAAGGGATAAGAAGAAAGTATGTAAAAATAGTACATGTATGATCGTTTAGAAACCTCAAAAATCCCACATTGCTTGTTTAAGAACTATGAGAAGTCACTGTCTATTAAAGCAATCCCTTTGTGGTGTGAGTCTTTGTTGAGTGCCTGTTTTTCCACCATTGGTTCCTCATCTCCCCGCTGTGCCTTTCCTCTCTACCTAATCACTTCCCAGCCTGACTGACTGCAAGACAGCATTCAGTTCTCTGCCCTTCAGTTTCAGGATTGAGGTGGGGGTTAACTTGAGAGGCTGTGTAAAAGAGACATTTCCACATTGTAGAGTATCCAGTGTGGAACAGTAGAGTACTTTGTAAAAATTTTGTAGCTGTTTTATCTGACTTTAGTAATCTTAATATTTTCACAAGTGCATTATAATCTTTTACTACAGTTAAGCCACAAATGGGCCAATCCATCCCTGGGTGCTTAATAATCATATTATTTCCCAAATTACCATTCAATTCAACATGCAAAATGACTTAAGGCTCCACATGGGTTGGTTTTATATTGGTTGTGATTTGGTGTTATCTGTGACCGTGATCACCAGAAAATTTCAGGTATTCCCATTTAGGTCACAGAGATGAGAACATCAGAAGTATACTGCTTTACCAAATATCACTTTTAATATAAATCTCACATTAAATATGACTACTTAGTGTTCTTCATATAGAATATTCCCATTGTTCTGTTGGTTATGATTCTATATATTGAAATAAAAGCCTGTGCCAAGAAAAAAAAAAAGACACCTTATTTTCAAGTACTTATTAGGCCATTTGGGGGCAGCACTTTCTGAGTAACACACTAAACACAACAGCTTTGCATTTTGAACCTTCAGAACTATGCTAGAGATTTTATGTACATCACCTTGTTTATTCTTGCAGTAATGCAAGGTAAGTATTTATTCCCATTGTGCAGAGCAAAATGCTGAAGAGAGGTCAAACTGTTAAAGGTACACTGATAGTAAGGGTCAGGCAGGATTCAAACTCAGTGCCAATTCCCTAAAAGCAAGTCCTCTGCCTGTGCACAGGTGCTCCCCTGTACTAATCTCAGCTCTGAGTTGGTGTAAGGATTTGTATTAGTGGCCCTCTAAGTCAGAATTTTAAAGGAGCAAGGTAAAGACGATTGCCAGAACTGTACTGTTAACATTATGGAGGGACCTTCTCTCCGTGACGCATCTCCTTACCAAAGTTGGGGCAAACCAGAGGATCTGTGCTGCAATGAAAAAGGAGCTGCCCCAGGTCCTGGCTCATGCTTCAAGAAAGGGAACCCTGAGGCCCCACACTGGTGAATGCAAACCCCTTTTTGTTAATTACTGTCAACAAACACTGCAAAGGCCTAACTGAGTTTATAATTGAGGAAGGTCAAATTTCTTTTTTTTTATGGATTTTTTTTTTGTTCAAATACAGTTGTCTCCATTTTCCCCCCACCCCAGCCATCCTCATTTCCTACCCTTGATCCTACCCCACTTTGGTTTTGTCCATGTGGCCTTCATATAGGTTCTTGAAAACCCTTTCCCCTTTCCCCCTCATTATCCCCTCCTACCTCCCCTCTGGTTACTGTCAGTTTGTTCTTAATTTCAATGTCTCTTGTTATATTTTGGTTGCTTATTTGTTTTGTTGATTAGTTTCCACTTATAGATGAGATCATATGGTACTTGTCTTTCACTGCCTAGCTTGTTTCACTTAGCATAATGCTCTCCAGTTCCATCCAAGCTGTCTCAAAGGGTAGGAGATAGTTCTTTCTGCTGTGTAGTACTTCATTGTATAAATGTACCATAGTTTTTTGATTCACTCATTTGCTGATGGGCACTTAGGTTGCTTCCAGTGCTTGGCTATTGTAAATTGTGCTGCTATGAACATTGGGGTGCATATGTTCTTTTGAATTGGTGTTTCAGGGTTCTTAGGGTATAATCCAAGCAGCAAAATGGCTGGGTCAAAAGGCAGTTCCATTTTTAGTTCTCTGAGGAAATTCCATTCTTTTAAAAAATGCTAACCTAAATACAAATTGAAAGCAGATTACCACTTAAATCTACTTCAGAAATCAACAAAGGCACACAAAGATAGGTTGCTTTCTGAATAATCTAAAAACTTGGTTAGGAATGGGAGTGGCAGGAACAAATGGTACTGGCACCTACATTTAGGATAATTAGTAAATTGTCAGAATATTTTTAATTTTTCAGCCCTTGGGAACACGGCCCATACAAGGCTCCTCCACTCATCTCCTGTCTCATAGCTCCACTCTGTTTCTCACTTTTGGCTTTAAAAATAGCAGATTGCCTGAAGTTACCCAGATTCGCCATATGCTTTTGACTCCCTCTGCCTAGAATACCTGCTGGGGCTGGCTAATGTGCACTCTTTCTTTTGTTATCTTGGCTGGAGTGGTATTTTGTTTTTCGTTTTAAATTGATCAGAGACAGCCTACCAATTAGCATAATACTTCTTTTTAAGACTACCACTAATTAACATATTTAATTACAGAGTCTGTAATTAAGAGTCAGGGTCTATACAGAGGCTGACTTAAGACACTTCAGTGGGTACTTCCTGTGGTATTTGATAAATGGAACTAATCCCAGAACTATTTATTGTTTGTAGGTCTCAGTTCCAGTTAGAGTGTATTCTTGGAGCCTTTAAATCATGTAGTATGATGTGCCAGTCTGTAAAACAACAGGTGAACTGCACTGGCTTCCTCTAAGGGCAACAGCTGAGAATGTGGCTCTAAAAACTGCCTGGACACATATCTTTTCTAGTAAGAATTGAATGTGGCTCTTACACTTAAGCCAGTATTCCTCAATCAGATTTTAGTTATTTGGAGTCGTTGCCTTTAGAAAGGATTTTAGTTTATCAGTTCACAGAAGTGATTTGGGGGGAGGATTTTGGCAGGGGTGTTGCAAATGTAAGTAAATTCTTACGAAAATTTGTTCCCCATTTTTATTAATTTTAAATTTTTCTCAATATAAAAATTTTGCCTTTTTACAAACTGCATGTTTGAAGTGTACAATTTACCAAGCTGCGACATTTGTCTACATCCCCAAAACATCACAGTAAACATACCTCTCATTCCCAAAAGTTTGCTCATGTTTTTGAGTTATCCCTCCCCCAGGCCCAGATAACCACTGAGCTTCTTCCTATCACTACAGATTAGTTTACATTTCCTAGAATTTTATGTAAGTGGAATTGTATAACGTGTACTCTTTTTGTGTGACTTCTTTCATTGAGCATAATTATTTTAAGGTTTATCTTTTACTGCATGTGCCAATATTTCATTCCTTTTTAGCTAGTTTATTACATGATTCTACTACAATTTGTTGATCCATTTACACATTGACGGACATTTGGGTTGTACCTAGTTTTTGACTATTGCAAATAAAGCTGCTATGGGTATTCATGTACAAGTCTTTATAGTGAGGTTTTCATATCTCTTGGGTAAGTAATAGATATGAAATAGCTGTGTCGTACTGTAGGCCATGTTTAACTTGTTAAAAAAACTAATAAACTGCTTTCTAAAGTGATTGTACCATTTTTATCTTCTCAGTGGTATATGATTTTATTAGCTTCACATCTTCACTAGCACTTCATACAGCCAGATAGTTTTTTAATTTTAGTCATTCTAGTGGGTAGATAGTGGTGTCTTATTGTTGTATTGATTTACATTTCTCTGATGAGCAATGATATTGAGCATCTTTCCATGTGCTTATTTGCCATCCATTTATCTTGAGATGTCTACTCAAATATTTTGCCTATGTTTTATTGGGTTTTCTTATTGTTGAGTTTTGGAAGTTCTTTATGTTTTCTGGTTACAAATTCTGTATCAAGTATAAACCTTGCAAAGGTCTTCTAGTGGCTTGTGAGTTGTTTTTTTTTTTTCATTCCATTAACATTGTTTTTTTAAGAGCAGTTTTAAATTTTAATGAAATTCAGTTTATCAGTTTTTTGTTTTATGGGTTGTACAAGGAATTTTTTTGACTAACTCAGTGTCTCAAGAATTTTGACTGTTTTCTTCTAGAATTTTTATGGTTTTAGGTTTTACATTTGTGTCTGTGATTCACTTAGTGTTAAGTTTGTATATGGTGAGAAATATGAATCCAAGTTCCTTTTTGTTCTTTATGGACAACAAACTTTTGTAGAACTGTTTATTGAAAAACTAGTCTTTTTGGTAAACTATTTTTTATAATTATAAAGCTAAGACATTTATAAAATATAAATGAATACAAAGCCTATATCTTGCTAATTTTTTATTTATAACTTAGGTACATTTAATTGTATTGGTGGGGGAAGGATAGTTCTAAGTATGTAGAATCATGGTATATTCTGTGTTCTACATTTAAACTTAAAATTATATCAGTGTTTTCCCATGTGATTTAATAAAATGCATTGTTTGTAATGGCTACATAGTTAATATACTTTACTCCTTAGAAATTGTCAACTTTATTATCAAAATATACTTTGAACACATTTATACGTAGATCTTCGTTTCTCATTCTCTTTTGGCTTAAATTTTTAGAAATGAATTATCACATCAACATAAATGAACATTTAAAGGCTTTTATTATATTATGTTTACAGTGTATTCCAGAAAAGTTTTTACAGTTTATACTCCCATCAGGAATAACTAAGAAATTTAATTTTTTATGCAAGTTTAGTTTTTGTAAAACCCTCCAGGATGCCCTGGGGACATCCCTCTTGTTCTCCACACAGTCTTCCAGTCTTCCCTCCTGTTGCCAGGCCAAGTGCCTTGTTCCTTCTGTATCCTTACCAGACATGACCTTTTTACTTGGCACTGATGAAATTAAGCAAACTCCTTGCATCCCTTGCCTCTTTTACCAAAATCTTACCAGGATGAATATACATCACTCCTAGATCATAAAGAAGACCCTTTCTTATGCAAGATGAAAACTTCTTTCTTTTCTCCCATTTTGCCTTATCTTCCAGAATGCTCCATTTTATTCTCTGCCTCTCTGTTCTCAGCACAGAAGTGTTCACTTGTCTTTCCTGCCTGGCATCCTGAGTTCCCTTTTAGTCACCACCCTACCTTTCTTCTTCTCTTTCAGTACAAAGTTCTTTGAAAGAAGAAAGCATCCTCTTGCTGGAAGTCGTTCCCCTGTGTCTCAACTAACATCCTCATTTAGGTATTTCCCCTTCTCACCTCTCATTCTCTCACTCCTAACCATTCTATGTACCATGTTCTTTCTTGCTGAAGTTTGGTGTCTTCATGCCTAAGTGGTGAATTCTGTGCAAGAATTGCAGGGTGGTTTTATAACTCTTAACAGTTTTAGCTTGTGGATTTTGCCACCTTTTTCTTCTCCTTGAAGCTCTGTCTCTGTCCCTCTGCCCTTTAAATTATGTGGTTTCTTTTTATAGTGGTGGTCCTTAGGCTCCAACATGAGTTTGCCAGTAATTTGGTTTGAATAAGCTATACAACTGTCTTTGTCTACCTTCCTCTTATCTTCTCTGTTAATACTGTCAGGCATATCAGTGGTCTTTCTTCTAGGAAGTGCTTGTTTTTGCTGGGTTTGGGCTAAGAAAGGACCTGGAACCAGAACAGTCCAATTAAGGGCTTTTATTTGAGCTAGTACACTGCTATCAGGCAGCCTGGGTCCAAACTGACCACAGCCCCAAGGGAAAGGGTAGAAGGGCTTTTAAACTTTGTACCAGACCCCCGGGGGAGTGTGAGTCACCCTGCTGATCTGTTCCAGGTGTACTGGGTATCTGATCAGAGAGGGCTGATTTTGTAGAAAGCTCGAGGGAGAGCAGAGGACGCAGTGAGGATTCAACCGTTTCTAGCAGGGGGAATTAATAGTCAGGTATTTAGGTGGTGGCATATACCTTCTTTGTTCCAGCATAGGTGGTAGCTTAGGTCCATATCCGAGTACGTTCTAACACCTTGGACTACTCCAGCACGCATCTCCTTTATCTCATTTGAACAAACACTCCCTGTACCCTCCTCCCTTCCCCTCTTTCTCACTTTCCCTCCTCCCCAAGTACTTGTTCTTGGTGCTTTTGACCCATGCAGTGTTTCACAATTGCCCTACTTCTCATCATTAGTAAATGTTTAGGACATTTGGACTTTGGTGCACCTTTCTCATTTGAATCCTTACAATGGCTATAATCTGTGCTACACTCCAGCCAGAGAGTCATCTTAGAATCTATAGTAATTTGCAGTGTTAACATACCAGTTTCGAAGATTCACTGGCATGTCCTCCACATCCCTCTTCCCCCCTTACTTCATTGTATATTCTTCAAGGAAGAAGTCACCAAAGATCCATAATATTCTTTTCTTCTTCTGACCTTCTATTGTAGTTGTTTATACCATATAATATGTTTTTGCTATTGATTTGTTGGTCTATTACCTTCTTATGACAGCTTATATTTTATGTAACAATCATATTGCTTGACTTGAAACTAGGTGTATGTCCTGCAGCTGCAACTAGCTTATATGCACCTAGAGAAGAGAGACTGTGTCTATTTACATCTCCAGTGATTCAGATTGGTGCCGTATATAATAGGGATGGTAATATTTATTACATTACTGTCAGCTATTTATCTTAGTAAAGTGATAGCCATGTATAATTGAGCACTGACTCACTGGCCTTGGGAAATGAAGCAGATGATTTCTGTGTTGGATGCCTGGCACCCCTTCCCTCTCTTGGTTATTGCCCTAGAGGTAGGTCTTCACTACCTGTACCAACAGAAAAGAGCTGAGGATAATCCCAAACTTTGAGTACTTCAGAATACATTTTTGTTTTTTGTGTGGGGGTTGAAGATGGATTTGCCACCTGTGAATTCACTTTGAAACAGCAATAGTCTCCTCATAAAGAGTAACTCCAGAGCTGAGCAGTTGTCCATGTCCTTATGTGTTTCTACATTAGGGCACTCAACAAACTGTGCCCTTCCCTGGGAACAGAGGGCTTGAGGGACTACTACTCAGGCAGGGTTTCTCCCTCAGCTGTTGTTGGGACCGAGAATCTACAACTCAAAAGGTTTTTTCTGAAAAATGTGTTACAGAGAAAATAGGAATGTTTCTAGAATATAAATGAATAACAACAATGATGTGAAATAGCAGTAAACTTGGATTAATATTTTATCAAATAAAAATATGAACAATTTACATAACTTAATTGTGTTTCAGGGGGAAATACATGAACCTAGGGATATTGATTTGTTTACTTTTCATTTTTCAATGTATGTACTATAAATATTTTGTTTCACCTTTGTTTCTAATGAGATTTGAGATAGATTTCCCAATAAAGATAAAATGTAAAGAGTATTAATAAATGATAATGAATAAAAAAAAACAGTTTGGTTCATATACCATTGACCAGGTTGGGTCTGACTTTTGGAATTTCAAACTAACTCTTCTTTTCTTTTTAGGTTGCCTCTTGGTGCTGCATTGGCCGTATTTGGCACCCAGAATGCTTCATTCTATCATGGTCTATTAATAAATTTACCTTGCTAGAGTTTGGAGCAGGGGCTCAGGTAGGTGGCTTTTATCATTATATGGCATGGCTTTCAAAGTGATCAATCACTCCAGTTTCTAAATAATATAAGATTAAAAGCTTTGAAAAGCATGCCACATAATAAGCATGCCACTTACTATTTTAAGGTCTGTCAATATACATTGTGTTCAGTAGGACTTCGTTAATAGTTACAGTAATGGAAGGATTGGAATACTGACAAGGAGCGGTCTTCCTTACTCTGCACAAAATGCATAGCTGCTGTAAGAGCTTACGTATTCATGTCCCCTAATAGTCCACAGATGAACTCTTAAGTTTTCCTTTCTTGGAGCCCCGCTCAGAGTAATAGACTAACTACCCCATGTTACCATTGTATCTCTTTCCATCTACTGGGAAAGATCTGTTTAACTCTAAGCAGGTGGGGAAGGAGACTAGCTCTGCTTGCTGGGATGGGGCAGGTACTAGAACAAAGAACTCTGTGGGTCAACAGCAGTTTGTTAGCCCTTGCTGGAAAGAGCACAGTACACAGGCATCTAGATTTCCCAACCTGTAGGTGCAACTCAGTGGCACAGAATCAAGGTGTAGCAATACTTGGAAATCAGGTATACATGGATTTCATTTCAGGTAAGTCTTTCAGCAGGAACTTAGACATAGGATTGAGGTTTAGAGGCCAGCACCCTCAGCCCTAGGATGGGAAGACTGGTACAAACAAAGATGGCTGTGCCAAGTGCCGGAGGATGGGCTCCAACTCTACCGGCAGCAGGCAGGGCCGAGGCCTGGGGAAAGGAAGATATAACCAAGAGCTTCAGTCTACATGGACAGAGCTTTATAATCAAATAAAAAGTACATTAATTAATGTGGTTAAAACTCTAATCACAGCATTCTATGGAGATAAAATCAAGTTAGCATAAATTTTTTAGTCATTTTTATATTGCAAATATTTTTTAATTACATGAAAAGATGTTCATGGTTTTTTCGTGTTACAGGTTATATAGTTTTTTTTTTCTTTTTCTACTTCATTATACTTTTTAAACTTGTTTTTTAACAATGCTCTTTTTTTGGCAGCTAGGAAAAGAAAAATTTTTTTCATTGCTTTTACTTAGCTTTCAACTACTTTTACATAGCTTTTCTCTTTTGAACTCTCTTGTATCTGTAATCAGTCAAAGATTTTCTCTGATATTTTCAAAATCCTCCTCACATTTTAATTTAACATGAAGAACATCCTCTTTAAAGATTTTGAATTTTACTTTGTTCCTTTTTCCTTCCCATAAAACTTCATTGGCTATTTCCAAATGGTAAATCATTATCAGTGATGGCATGAAACAGGTGACATGGCTTAAGGAGCCATGGAGAAGAACATTTGAAAACACAAATGTTCTGAAAAATGCAGGCCAACTAAATGCTGCCCAGGAGTGTCTCTGTGCCCATCAGGACTCCTGTAGGCCTCTGAATAGCATGTGCCTGTTTCCCTAGTTTTTGACACCCACTGACAGAAACCAGACAGACTCCAAGTTGCCTGGGGTGCTGCCCTGAGTTTCCACCCCTCTGTCAGAGCAAACTAACAGTTTCATTCTGTGGGGTTTATCTTCTGAGCTTGTATCAAATCACTTTGAGATTCCAGGAACCCCAAAACATGTTTACCTGCCTGTTTTGATTCCTGAAAATTTTTAAAGGCACTATAGTTATGTACATCAGATATTTATCACATATCTACTGTGTGCTAGGGCCCTGACCAGGAGCTGGGAATACGAGGATGAATAATAGTTTCCCTGTAGTTGAATTTGTGGTCCTGCAGGATAGGCAAGAGAATTTCAAGAAGAGCTTTACAGTCTGTATTTTAGGGGTAAGAGTCTTAGAAAGGTAAAGTTCTGAAGTTCATTCTTGCTCAAGTAAAATTGGGCAAGGATTTTGACTATTGAGTCTCTTCTGATTGCTGGAGGAGTGCATGGGTCCTCTGTATGTGGAGGAGAGTGTAGCCAACCCCGAATTGACAGTTTTGCCTAGAACTGACCCTATTTACCTTGAATTACATGGGAATAAAGAGAAGCAGTTGTTTCCACAGCAGTTTTGCCCTGGGCAGCCACATGAGCATGACTTAGGGAGGACGGAGTCATAGCCATGTATGAAGCCTTACCTGGGTGTGGGTTCAGTTTTCATTAGGTTGTTTAGTGCTACTCAAGATTTCGCACACATACTTAACAACATTTATACCTCATTGTATACCATTGCACAAGCCTATTTAAAGTGGAGTTTACTTTGAGATGGGTTAAAACTAATTCTCTGCATGAACTTTTATAATTAAGGTAATCCTTCTTGCCTTAAAGTTTATAACTTTATTATTAATAAAGTTATTATTAATAATAATAATTAAAGGATTATTATTTCTGCCTTTTCATTTAAATTTATAGACAGATTCAGTATGAGTGCTTGGAGAGTTCAAACATGAAACCTGGATTATACTATGTTTGTAATTAAAAATTTTTTTATTGATTGATTTTAGAGAAAGAAAGGGAGAGAGAAACATCAATTTGTTGTTCCCACTTAATTATACATTCATTGGTTGATTCTTGTATGTGTCCTGACGAGGAATTGAACCCACGATCTTGGTATATCAGGGTGATGCTGTAACCAACAGAGCTACCTGGCCAGGAGTGTATTTGTAATTTTAATAGCATTAGACAGTTAAGCATAAATTAATGGAGGCATGTCCTCTAAATGTTTAGGGTCTTCAGTGTGAACATATTTATATTTGTTGTCAAGCATTTTTGCTATAGCCCTAGGGATGGAATGGGTTAGTGGTACCAGAAATAAGAACAAATTTTTAAAATTTGGAAACTGCAATTTTCAGATTGAGCTGACGTGTAAGCTACCTACTTTATAATCCTAGCCAGAGCACTAATATTTTGGAAATGCTTAATACCAAAAAAAGCCAGACAAAACCAGGAAAACCTCTAAAAATGGTTTAAATTTTTATTAAGCAATCTTACTTTGTATTCAGATGTTATTGTGATTTATTGCTCTCTTAGGCATTATTGCTTTCCTTTTGCACAATTCCTCTTTCATTCCTGTTTGCAAATACTAACTATGCTCTGTGTAGAAAGTGAAAACACACTGGTGTACTGCTCATCTGTATTTTTTAGTTTTATATTTTGATAAGAATATGCAACCAAAGGGGGGGAATCCCCCCATGTAGTAGTTAAAATGGAATGCTGACTTCTAAGTTATGAGTCATTAGACTCAGAGTTATGACTCTAAGTTATGAGTCTCTAAAAAAGAAGAAAACTTTTTAACCTGAAGAGTTTTGCTATATAAAGTAATTAATCAAGGAGAATATTTCTGAATTGGAAGATAAAACGTATTTGAGTATTCTCTCATCATCAGTGTCTATTCATTCTCTCTCAGTACTCTAAAAAACAAAATAAACAGCCATACCCAGGTTGAAAGTGACCCAAAAAGGAACATCCTAATTGTACAGATAACAGAACTGACAGATTTTGTTGGTTCTGCTTTGGAATTGATTGCCTTTTTTCCTATTGGGTTTTCAAATAGTTCTGCTATTTTCCTTCACTTTTCTGTTTGCTTCTTATTTGTATATTAAATGTGAGGCTTTATAAATATCAGTTACGGCTAAATGTTAATGGTTAATTTCAAAAGAATTGCATTTGGACTGCAAAAGGACTGCATTTTAATGAATTGCTCAGAAGTTGAAAATATCAAATACAATAATTCAAAGAAGGCATTCTTGTTCTTAATTAATTTTAGTTAACTATGACATCTATAGGTAGCCAAGTGCTGAATTTTCAGTATTTCAGGTATGAAATGAGTGATTTGGGTACCTACTTACAACCTCAGCAGATCAGGTGCAGACCCAGCTCTTTGCCATGTCTCCTGCTTTGCAGCGGGCACTCCTGCTTCTTGCTCTTCTCTTCTTGAGGCATCAGCAGCCCCATCTAACCATCTTTCATGCTCCATGCCAAGGATGGGTGCAGATGCCAGGCATGTTTTCACTTGAGAAATTTCTATTAGGAATGGGAACCAAGTTGATATTATCTGCTTGGATTAATTGATATCTTAGCAACGATATCAATCAGAGAAGGCTTGTTTTCTGAAACAGGCATTAGACAGCTTTTATTACAATTACTATTGTTTTCATCTAAGACTTTACAAAGCTAAGTTTCAAAAATACCTTTCTAGTGGCCTTTAATTTGGTGAACCAAATTGCATCCATACTGTATTATTTTTTTTACCTGAACGTAGATATGTATATTCTGTCTTATTTCTACTATCGTGATTGAGCAAGGCTATAGTCCATTTTCTTGCTCGAAAGCACTTGCCCTCCTTTAATTTTTTGCATTCGGGCACCAAAACTTTTACTTTTATGGAGAACAGCAGTGAATGAATCTGACACATCCTGCCCTAATGCTGCCTACAGTCTATTTTTAATCCTAAGATTTTTTATGGTGGCAGGATATTTTTCCTTTTATTATTCTTTATTAAGTGATTTTACAATTCTACAGAAATTGAATGCTGTAAAAATTTCCACATTGTCATACAGGATCAAAAAATATTCTAAGTATGCTGCTGCCCTTACTTTAAAGTTGACTGTCTTCAATTATGTTATCTTGTTAATAATTTCTCTCACACAAATCAGACCTCTATTGTGTCTTATATATGTAACTTAAAGTAGTAACTACTGGTAGGTTTTCTTTTGCAATATGAAAAACATGTTTCAAGCAAACGTTGACATTTTCTGAATTGTTAACTAATGGTGTTTTATGATTAGCATAAAGGAGAATAAAGCTTTCATTATGAATAACATTTGCCCTTAATTAGCAAAGTATATGTTTGACTTTTAACTTAAATATGAAAGAACTATTGATGAAGGTAAGTGTTGTAAAAAATCACCGCTGGTAGAGAAATGACTATCAGAACTGTGGCATTTTAAGTGTAGAAACAGTTTCAGTACAGGTTGGTGCCCTTGCCAGCATCCTCATAGGAGTGAATTCATTTTAGTAGACCATTGATGTAGGATTCGTTTTTGCTTGTTATTTTTCTGTGAGTCACTGTTTTAAAATGTAAAACATGGGAGATAACCTGTGCACACACAATATCTCTCTTAATTATTATTTTTATATGTGCAAAGTTGTCATAGGAAAAAAATGTCCATGCTGGTATCTCAAAAGCTAGAAGGGTATTCTGAAGTGCTGTTTCATCGTAGGACAATTTGAAATGGTTATATGTACAATTTCTAGCTTGTCTCATAACTTAAAGAAGCACCTGAAACATTTGAACAGCATACTAACTAATGTTAGATATGTAAAAAAAGAAAAACAGGAGTATGAATGTTGCAGACTTTTCAGAATAGTAGTCACTATTTGCCTTTCAGGTTTTTCTTATCATATAAAAGAACATACAAATAATTTTAGTAGACTTTTAGTTATAAGATTACATAAATGCAAACTGTATTTTTCTTGTTTATTATACCAGGCCAAATAATAATGAACTCCAACCAGCTCCTGGTTTCTTTTGTTTGGGAAAATAATTAGCAGTCCTTTGAAATTATCTGGCCACTCATAAGAACTCAAAATAGTTAGGTAGAATTTAAGGAAATAACAGTGATATTAGAATGATTTTTTGTGACAAAATGAATGAAAATGATGACTTTATTCATAATTTTATTTCAGACTGTAAAATATGTAACAGGAGTAATTTGAACTTATAATATTTCAAATCAAGATGCATAATTTTAAACTATATTAAAATACTTTGACACTAAAACATTTTTATAAATGCCAATGAGCATTAAGCATAAATAAAATTTTTATGATTGTATTTGAAATGCTATAAAATTTATACTGGTCAGGAAAAGAAGAAAAAATACATATAATTTGTTTACTAGTCAACTTTGGTTTTAGATTTTTCCTACCCCAAATCTTTCCTCCATTAGACAATCATACTAGTTACTATTTTAACTATTTAGTAAATTATTTAAAATTAACTTTGCAAACTGTCTTTATTAAAGAAGCTTTTTAAATCTTCAATGTATTCCCCTTTGATAGCTCTGATAGAAAAAATAGGTACTCCCCCCATTGTTGTTGTTTAAGTGTAATGCTACAGGATTTATCTGCTTGCAAATTGGTTTGCCGAACTTCCCTTCTAGAATGCAGTAGCGTAAGAGTGAAATAGGAGTTTTAGGGCATAAGCCCCTTTTAACCATATGAGTATGCTTGACCACATATACACTATCAAGATGTTCAGCTTCTCTGGTCCTCTCACCTTAAAATGGCAGTGATGATAAATGCGTCCACCTGTCAGATCCATTGAATTCCAGGGAGGTAATAGAGATGGAAACGCTCCACACTTTTAAGGTATTTGTATTATTAAAGTATCAGAATACACAAAACAGAGTCATTCTTAATTACCCTACCAAAAACTCAGTATGTACCCTGGGCAAGTAAGTATTTACAAAATTAATTTATTATTTTGCAGTTTTAATGTGCAGAATTCAGCTCTTCCATTTATGCATGTCCTGTGCTTTACAAAAGAATGGAACTTTTTCTTTAACTTCAAAAATATCTTTTATCAGCCTAAATTTTTATTTTTCTTATCTTTTAAACTATGAGAATAATGCTGCTTTCAAATATACCCTTAGTATTTTTGTAATGATGCTTGAATGTCCTCTATTAAATATTTTATTTACACATCATCAAATTCTTAAAAGAAAAAATTTAATTTCAGGAGAAATTAGATTTGTGTTTAGAAGATTAAATTATTTTCGTTTATTCTGTCATTGGCAAATCCTTTTCTTATTTTACTTATTTGATTTATATTATCCCCCTCAAGTTCTTACAATCATGATTCTGAATGCTCATCTCAAAAGATACTGTTTAGTAAGCTCTCTGTGCCCTGTACTGTCTATAATAGATGATTCTAGTCTATTCTGCCTTTGACCATTATTCCTTTCACATTTACTTGCACAGTCAAAAAATTAGTAACAGGTTTTTTTTCTATACATGGTCTTAGTCTTCTGAAGATCATGCTACTAATAAGCATTTTTAAAACATTTTAAGATTTTTTTCAATAATGACCTCTCAAAACCAAATGACTTTTTTCTGACACCCCTTTTTCCTATAGCAAACCTATATTTTTAACTTTCCTTGTGTGCTTTGAAATCTAAAAAGCACAGAGTTATTGCTACATTCCAGCAATCCTTGCAGCATTCTGAGAGATAAATTGGCAGGCATTGCAGGTAATGAGCCCAAGTTGCATAAGCGTGTGCAGCGTGGGCATGCAAGGTGCTGATATCAGGAGGCTGCTGTCCTTTGGTAACGTTCCACATGCACTCTAAGAGAGAGCTGAGTTTGTTTCTTCCATAATATTAAGCTTAATGAAATTTTTATTTATTTGATTTACAAATAGTAACTCTAATATCTATTTCTCTGAGTAGGCAAGTTAGATTTAAAAAGTTAAATTTGGGAAAAAGTGGGGAGTCATTCAGCATCACAAAATACCATTTATATAGGTAATACTATTTCACTTTTTGTTCTTGCATTTATTTCATCATGTAAATGTGCTTAGAACTAATAAATTTGCAATTGGTGAAAATTAATGCATGACTTGTCAGCAGAGTATGGAATGTCAGCATGTGCCATGAAATTGCAATTCTTTGATTCTTTATTTTCCAACATTTACATACTGGTTCCATTTAGACTGTAGTCCATTCTTATTTTTTGTTTCATAGATTGGCCAAAATGGGAAGGACTGGATTCCGTTCTCTTCCACGAAGAGTCAGTGGGACTGGCTAAGGTCAAGGTCTGAGGCTTTTTCCATCTGTCATCAGGTGTGCATTGATCAGAATTCACTACAGTTCTGTGCATGTGTCTTTATAGTATTTGATTGATATGCATGTTATGAATGTAGACTTTTATTCAATGTTGAGCTCACAACCTTATATTTATCTTGTAGTTTAAATGCACCAATAACTAATTTGAGTTTTGTAATATATTGAGATAAAAAGATATTTGCCATGAAAAAATTTCAGCTGGTCTTAGAAAAGTGTAATATTTGAAATCTGCGATTCTTCATTGCTCAGTATGTACATCCAAAGATAACAGAATCCACTTGTTACTCCATATTGAGTATCACCAATTTTTATATAATCAAATGTTTGTATATTGTTTCATGGTATACTTTTTATAATTTTTTCAATAACTTAGAAGTTACCATTTTTCTCAGCTGGAATTCTCTGCCCATTATGGTGGGATCTCATAACACAATATGAAATATGACCAGTCTTTGAAATATTTTCAGATATCAGTTATATACAGGGATTTAGATTCTTTGCATTCTTGTGTTGGTTTTACAGTTGAAAAATGTGTAAGTTTGTTTCCTACAATGTTGTAAATAGGTGTACAAAAGCATCATGTTAGGAAATCAAACAGTTGAAATTGCTTTTTTATCTGCCTTGTAAGAGTGCTTTATACCAATTTACGGTGTCATTGCTGGTTACAGCAGAATCACTGTTTAAATATTTCTGAGAGAGGTGTCTGCTGAATGAAATTATACCAGCAAAGACCAAGTTCCTGGATTCCAAACTTGATCTTAAAGCAGAGGGCACATACTGAGTTAACATTAGTAATGTCAGTTGCATTTTTGTGTTTATGTCACTTTTAAACTGCAGGGGAGACTTAGGCAACCTAAACAACATAAAGGAAGGCCTTGCCTGTGTCCACCTACCAATGAAGAAAAGACACACGAACCAAACACTGGTTAACTGGTTAACTTACCCATATGCTTTACATTATAATCACATAAGTGGATAATTACTCTATTTTGCCTGTTTAGTGACACCTCTATGTTAAAATTCAGTAGGGCATATTGTAATATACACTTAGTTTTACAAAAGTGTAGGTTCAATTTAAAGTCTCTTCAAATATATAACTGGAATCTGGGAAAGTCAGTGTCATACCTCTAGCTTGTGAAGTGTCAGTCTCATGCCAAAGACAAGTGAGACAAAGAAATTGATTTTCTTTATTTGTTTCTTAATGTATAATAGGATAAAAAATCTAGTTGATTAGTAGTTGATAACAGTTATTTAGCCACATTCAGTTTTCAGTTTAAAAATCAGATCTTTTTAAAAGTTTGTAGGTATTATTTCTGTGTCTCTTAAAAGTATATTGCTATACTAGTATTTGTGAACCTTGAGGAATCATTTAACTCTTTTATGTCAGTTGAATGTTTGGGGGTTCGTTTCTTACTCTGAAAAATACGGTTGATAATATTGATCTTGTCCACAAATTTTCAAAGCTTTCCATCAGTTTAAAAATTTTGTTTAAATAGACATACTCTGTTTCCTACAATATGTTCATTTCTTTCTCAACGCATCAGTAATGAAGTGAAACTCTGACACATGTTTTTACAACCTGAAACACCTCCATAATGATGTATCCTTGCATAGGTACCGTGCTCTAAGCCAAAAGTCCCACCGGTGTGCTGCACACAGGTTACAGGTGTGTCAAAGACTGACCGCTCAGCTCTTGGGGAGGCCTGATAACTCTGGTTCGTCCACTAACCTCAGTCTGCCCAATGAACAGAATCATTTTCTATGATGCGAAAAATGAAAAACGGTGAGGAAAATTACTTCAACCAAATCCTTCTTTCCTCCAAATGACAAGGAGCCATGATCCTCACCTAATATGTAACATCAGAAGGCTTTACCATTTCAAGAATGCATATTTGTTATGAAGATTAGTCATTTCTACTCTTGACTCAGAAATTGCTCTAGGTGTGATGACACTGATGTAAAGATGATATTTTCACTCTGAGTGACCCATTCAACTCTTTCAGGCCCTGATGTCTGTGCATTAACTATGTCTTCCATGGACTGAGTGGTTCACAAAGTGCCTAAAAGAGTTTTCAGTTGCTTACTTATATTTTATTTTCCTGTAACAAAGAGTGTGACTTACACAAATTAAAATGATTTTTAGACATTAAAATATTTGTGGAAACATTTTTATGTTCTCAGTCAGATTTATGTTCTCTAGTCTCTTTCCATCTGTCTCTTGTAAGATTTGAAGCCTAATAATGCCACTTTTAGTGTTATGTTTTGGGTTCTCTTTTTTCACAATTCACAGTTCTGTTTATTCTGTGATGGCATAAAATCACAAATGAGACACTAAAAACAAAGAAAAACTATAAATACCACCAATGCAGGGGTCTGTTAGAACCATGTCCCATTGGAAAAACACTTGAGTGCCTTGTAGATTTGTGTAATTTTTTATTATATAGTATTTTATTTTCATAACTTATGAAAAATTCTTTTATTAAAAATATAATTTTATAAAAGGGCACATATGCATAATAGATAATTTGGAAAACATGGAAAGTTACAAAGAAGAAAATACATATAATCCATAACTTCAATATTCAGAGCCAACAACACTTAACATTTTGATACAGATTCTTCTAGTTGGTTTTTAAGGCATATGGATATTTTTTTTTACAAGAAAGTAATTATACTGTATGTATTTTATATCTTGCTTTTTAAACATAACATTTGTAATAGTTGTATCCTGTTCTATTACATGAAAGTCTCATAGTTTGTTACACATTTTTTTTTTATTTTTGGATATTTGGGTTGTTTCTAGCAGTTTGTAGTATAAATAATGGTGTAATGATGATCTTTATAAATAAATCTTTTCTGAGACTGTATATTTCCCTAAAGTTCATTTCTAAAATGAGAATTATTGGCTAAAAGATCTGAAGTTTTTGTTTGTTTTTACTTTTTTTAGTGTCATGTTTTGATGTTTCCTGAGCGCTTCTGAAATCGCTACTGCTTTTCCTAAGTACAACATTTGTCAGGTGGAATTTCAAGAGATGTGTGAACTGTTCATTCTGAGCAATGCATTAATATGTATTTTGACAAATATAAAGAAACCTACAGATATTACATTAGACCAGCTGAATCCATTTTATGGTTTCTTTTTAATTCAAAAGCATCACATAGCAAATAAAATTTTTAAAAATTAAATTTAGTTACAAACTAGTTGTTTCTTATTTTTTTTTCCAGTCCCTTTTTGCTTTCTTTTACGACCACATGAAACTTGAGAAGCCACCTAAAGCTAAATCATTTAGTGGAGTTGGGCAGTTCCCAAGTGTCCAACAAGAAGGCCTGGTTTAGGCTGCGATGGCCACTGTCATTCCTGGTGATTTGTCAGAAGTAAGAGATACCCAGAAAGTCCCTTCAGGGAAACGTAAGCGTGGTGAAACCAAACCAAGAAAAAACTTTCCTTGCCAACTGTGTGACAAGGCCTTTAACAGTATTGAGAAATTAAAGGTTCACTCCTACTCTCACACAGGAGAGAGGCCCTACAAGTGCATACAACAAGACTGCACCAAAGCCTTTGTTTCTAAGTACAAATTACAAAGGTATTAAACTCTATTTGTCTTTCAGATTATATTTGCTATGATGTTGGCTGTGTGAAGCCATTGTAAGCGTATATATTTGTATACACATTTTTTAGCTGATTTGCAGAAAGGAAATGTTAAGTAGATTAGACATTGGCTAGTTTTAGTATTCTAAATCACATATTTTTATGTGTTAGTGTCTTTGGATTTTTAAAAATGAAATGTTTAATGAGAGTAGAATTTCCATTTGTACAAAGAAATTACAAGAAAAGGTATGGACATTTACGTGAGTATATTCAGTCTTGCTCATTTGATTTTGTAATAATAGCTGAAAACCAGCCAGTGAAAATTCAAGTGGCAACTTAAATGACTCAAGTTCTACAGTATTTAGGTATATTAACTATCCTTGTAGTATAGATTAAATTTAAAAGTGTCCATTAGTAGGGAAATTCTGTTTTAGCATAGTAGTTTAGCTTCCATTTGAAAAGTGAATACATGCCATTTTTGTCATGATACTTACAGAATATGTCTATGTTTAAAGGCACATGGCTACTCATTCTCCTGAGAAAACTCACAAGTGTAATTATTGTGAGAAAATGTTTCACCGAAAAGATCACCTGAAGAATCACCTACATACACATGACCCTAACAAAGAGACATTTAAGTGTGAAGAGTGTGGCAAGAATTACAACACCAAGCTTGGGTTCAAACGTCACTTGGCCTTGCATGCTGCAACAAGTGGTGACCTCACTTGCAAGGTCTGTTTGCAGACTTTTGAAAGCACAGGAGTGCTGCTGGAGCACCTTAAATCTCATGCAGGCAAGTCATCTGGTGGGATTAAAGAGAAAAAGCACCAGTGCGAGCATTGTGACCGCCGGTTCTACACCCGGAAAGACGTCCGTAGACACATGGTGGTGCACACTGGAAGAAAGGACTTCCTCTGTCAGTACTGTGCACAGAGATTTGGCCGAAAGGATCACCTGACTCGACATATGAAGAAGAGTCACAATCAAGAACTTCTAAAGGTCAAAACAGAACCAGTGGATTTTCTGGATCCATTTACCTGTAATGTTTCTGTGCCTATAAAAGATGAGCTCCTTCCAGTGATGTCCTTACCTTCCAGTGAACTGTTGTCAAAGCCATTCACAAACACTTTGCAGTTAAACCTCTATAACACTCCATTTCAGTCCATGCAGAGCTCCGGATCTGCCCACCAAATGATCACAACTTTACCTTTGGGAATGACGTGCCCAATAGACATGGATGCTGTTCATCCTTCTCACCACCTTTCCTTCAAATACCCATTCAGTTCTACCTCATATGCAATTTCCATTCCTGAAAAAGAACAGCCATTAAAGGGAGAAATTGAGAGTTATCTGATGGAGCTACAAGGGGGCGTGCCCTCTTCATCCCAGGATTCTCAAGCGTCGTCATCTAAACTAGGGTTAGATTCTCAGATGGGGTCGCTTGATGATGGTGCAGGGGACCTCTCCCTGTCCAAAAGCTCTATTTCTATCAGTGACCCTCTAAACACACCAGCATTGGATTTTTCTCAGTTGTTTAATTTCATACCATTAAATGGTCCTCCCTATAATCCTATATCAGTGGGGAGCCTTGGAATGAGCTATTCCCAAGAAGAAGCACATTCTTCTATGTCTCAGCTCCCCTCACAGACACAGGATCTTCAGGATCCTGCAAACACTATAAGTCTTGGGTCTCTTCACTCACTGTCAGCAGCTTTCACCAGTAGTTTAAGCACAAGCACCACCCTCCCACGTTTCCATCAAGCTTTTCAGTAGGATTCCAGGACATGGATTTATTATAGAAATTTATGTGTAGCCCTGCCTTAGATGACTCTTTTTATTTTAGTGCCTACTTTTAGATAGTATAAAAGTTTCTGCTTTTATATAGTACCAGTATTCATTAAGCCAGTATAAAATAGAAACTAGCTTTGGAACCATTTGTGTTCAGTTATGTTTACCTGAGTATTTTGTCCTAATTCACTGCCAATTGTCATATTTTAAGATTATTTTTCATATAGGAAAGCCATTATTATTAGTAACGTCTTACAAATCCCACATTTGAATTACTTTTTGATCTTAGACTTTTTACTCTTTCCATTACTAATGGCTCTACCTTTTGACATTTGGCTCATTTAAAAAATTGCAATATAATGTAAATTTTCTAAAATGTGAATATGAATAACCCAAGAGATTTTTAAATTTTTACTAGCCTCTAAGTGGATTCATAATCATATATTTCAAGTGAATTAAGAGTCCATTGTGGGGAGATAACAGATGCTTCTTAGATGTACAGTAACTTCAGGTCAGTATATTTTGAAGACTTGCTGTTGTCTGGCTCAAATAGTTCCTGTCTCTGTTGTGCACATACAAGGAAAACAAAACCTAAACACAAAGCACCAGTATTTATGGCAAAAAGAGACTCCTAGTAAGTTGATATGGTATGGTATTTCATGTTACTCAATAGTTGGCCTTAAATTAGTACACAGGATATTTTGCCACATTTCAAACTTTTTAACTTGCTTTCTTTGCATTTAATAATACTTCAGAGTCAGTTCATAGGTAGCTCTCTCTAATATTTTCCACCTTTCAAGGCCAAAGGGTGGGTCAAATGCAGCCAGCAATTTTATTTTTATTGTTAGTCCAAAAGCTCTGGACCAACTATGGTCCAGAATCTAGAGCCATCGTGGAAAACAGGTGTTAGGTGTATCCACCCCAGAATGAACTCTCTCATCTTAGATGGTTTATTAAACATCCTGAACTGGAAGATATGAAGCATACCTTTCAGTCTGGGGACTTATCTAGGGGTCATGCCCCTTGTTGCCAGAGTTGGAAACTAGACTATAGAGAAGTAAAGTAAAGCCTGTTGCTTATGTCACTTGTAGCTAAATTTGATAACATTTTCTTTCCCATAAGAGCCAATAGCAGAAAACAACAGTTTAGCCCCTTAATATCTTTCTCATTCAGTGTTAATTTGTCTTTCCTTGCTATTTTCAAATGGAGAATTTAAAGTGAAATGCAGTAGAAAACTATTTGAGGAATAACCACAAAGATTTAAGCAACTAAAAATATATACAGTAAAACCCACTTTTACTTGTCTCTGGGAAATGCGGGGAATGTTGCAAATCAGTAAGTTGAATTTTTAGAGGGAGAAAAATTAAAGTAAAACAATCACTATCTAAATATGAAAATAATCAAGAATATTCTGTTCACTGAATAAAGTAGTTGTGGGTTTTCCTCATATTAGACACTCACCATAATCTTGTGAAATGTCAAATTACCATATTTTTCTAATTATCAGTAGGGACATCAAACTAAAAAACCATACCTATTAAGCACTTGTTAACACCTTATTTGGGAGCCTCTCTGTTGGGGCAGGCATAGGGGTGGGGGGGGGGGCGGGGGTGAGGGGACTATAGAAGAGTATGTATCTCTTTAAAAAGAAAAAGAAAAAATTGTTGAGCACTCAGCCCTATATGGAAGCTTTTTTCCCCTTTTATAGGGCCAATTATTACTGCAGATTGCAATGTTTACCAAGAATTTCTAAAAAATGAGTGCAGATTACTGAATATAATGCATTATTTAAAATATTTGGAAGTAGTATAATTTGTGGAGGAATGTAAATTGTAATAATGTAAATGGGGGTTTCACTCTATATATTATATCTATACCCACACACACATATATCGCACTTCATAGAATCAAAGTTGCTCTCTTAAGGAACTTTGGCTCCTGATATTTTATCATGCTCCTATTTTTTTTAATCCTAGGAGCAGTAGTTTTTATACTTATATTTAAATTTTATTATTAAAAATTACATTTTATAAAAGTGTTCCAAAGGCATTAAAATTATATATGTTAATAAGGAAATACATTTAAAAATTTCAAACTGCTCCTAAGCTTTTGATTAGGAGAATATTGCTCTGAAAGTAGGCTTTTAGCTCTGCTTTATTACTGCTTCCTTTAGTTTCTATGAAACAGATTGCTTACCGAAATCATTAGTTGAATGATTAGTGTTCAATATTGCTTTAATGACCATTTTTAAAAATGGAAAAAAGAAATTTGGTGACAGAGCACAAATAAATAGAAAACCTATTTTTAAATAGAAATCACAAATGCAAGGCTAGAAACACTACTTATAAAAAATGTGCAAAAGGAGAAGTCAAATTAATGAACTGAGTCAGCCTTACTAGGGCTGTATTTCACTGCTAATAAAAAAGGGAGTACCAGGATTTATTAAATAAAACATTTTAGAAATGGAGAATGGCACCATATATGTATATATTTTTTATCCTAATTCTCACCCTGCATGGAATTCAGATACATCGAGGCACATCTTTCAGGGCACCAGTGTTAAAATTGTAGAGTCTTGATTTTCATACATAGATCACTTTGCCTGTTGCTGGCCCACCGACTTAAAATAACATATCCAAGTGAGAGGGAATTGAGCTAATTTGTTTTTTAAATTGACTGTAGTGGTCACTAAAACTTTTTGGAGAGAATTTCTGTTAAAGATGAGGCAGACTCATTTGTTTTCATTTCACAATGGTTTTAACAAGTATATAACAGAATTGGCTCCTTTTATTTCCTAGAAAAAATTTGACATCTGTTTTTAGGTCAACTGGATATGATTAAAAATAATTACTGCCAATGCTGTTTTTGTTCTCCAGTGGCCAGAATCATCATCCTTAAAATTTCTAGTGCCTTTGCTTGGTAAAAATACTACTAATAATAAAAATTAAAATATATTTAAAGGCATTATCATTAAGTAAAAATATTTCAGTTTAGAATTTGGACCTCAGACAAGATATTGAACCTCATTCAGTTTGAACTTCTGCGCGTGTACATAAATTCGGTCACCAGACACGGAAACATGACTGTGGAAGGATCTTGGCACAGTAAGCAATTAATACCACTTCTATATGCAAGTATCATCTTTGTATTTAGTTTTTGGTCACTTAAAATTTGCATTTTTAAATCCTATCACCAAGTTCAGTTTTTTAAAACTTCAATTGTCCTGGCTGATCATGCACCACTCTTTGTGCAACTGTTAAATTTCATTTAGTGTTTCTTCCAAACTATCTATTTTTGCCTATTTGTTGCTTGTGCTTTATTATTTTTAGTCATTTGTGGAATATAGTGATACATTGTGTTAATTTGGACAGTAGCGGTTTTTAAAAACCATATACTGACTGAAACGTGAGCCAGAGCTGACTGCTTTATTAAGCTAATATTGAATGTTAAAGAGTACATATTTTCAGGATCATTTATCTAGTAAGCAATACACATATATAGGCCAATATTTTTTTTAAAAAATAGAGCTTGGTCAACCTCTATACTACATATATTACAAGATATAGCACTTTCAAACAATCTAAACCTTTACAGAAACTTATAGGTTATGCCTTTTATTTTAAGACTTATTATGATTTGTTTCAAGTGCCATTAGATTATATATATGTAGGCCTTTGATATATAATGCTTTGTGTTCAAAAATGGTAGACGATATTTTAAACAGGTACATTTTTACAGTGTTTCTTATCAATTTGCTATATTGCACAGAATCAGTGTGTGTCTTTTCATAAGGTTTTACAATGGTTTATTTTTTACAAGGTTTACGTGTCTCAAAACACACTGTCTTCCTAGTATGTAAATTTAAAAATACCAGTTCACCCAAGTTGCTTCTAGCCTATTGAGATCCATGTAGCATTGGAGGAGATCTTTTAAACATTGAGTATTCTTCATTAGTAATGGCAAATGGTTATCTCTGACAAATGAGTGGCTAAGTTGACTTTGTCTTATTTTTCTCAGTGTCAGCAGTCACATTGACAACACAGATAGTTTGTACGATTACATAGATTCACATGAGTGTTATTGTGTAGTCTTGTGCTAAACACCTTTAAGAACTCCTTTTTGATCATATAAAACAAGATGCTACTGCCAACCAAAAGGCACGCTTAGATCACCCTTATCCCCTCCTTCAACATTATCAACCCTCTGAGGATGGAAGGCAGTGTCTTTTGATAAAGTTATCTAGCTCTAGAAATCACAGAACTATTGCTAATGTATAAAACACTTCATTATATAAGCTTCAGTGGTACAGATGAACAAGAATGAATGTTTATCTTCTCAGAAACACTCCTTCAGTTTTATGTTGGATCATGCTGCTAATGTAACTTGGGATACAACTCTTCATGGTGCTACAAACGTCTCTGTCTCATTCACTCGAATTTTTTTATCCATAGGAATAAAGAACTTCATTAGGTGTAAAGGTGTACAATATATTTTTATACTGACTTAATTTGTCATTAACAAACTTTTACACCACCCACCGCAATGTATTCATGTGCACTCGCAAAAGGAAATCTTGGACATGCAAATGTTACCAGAACAAACCCAGCTTTTGTCTACAAGGTGACTGTAACTCAAAAAGAAAAGTGTGCGTTATAATATAGTGTAGAGTGAAGAATGTGCTGTATGTTACTAACAGCCCTTTGAATTTAACAAAAACTGGGAATCCATTAGGAAATGGATTGCATCGTGCCTGAACGTAAGCTGGACTGCTGAAATTGTACTTTAAGCTAATGAAAAAGTGTTTGGACTAGAATTCTAAAAATTTTCTACTTAATGATAAAGTTTTGAGTCAAAACAGAAAAGAAAAAAATCTGCATTCCAGGCTGAATTTTGTATATTTTTATTACATTTAAAATCGCTATTCTGTGATATTGGGAATTCAAGTGGCTTATCATGTATATCATGTACTTAAAATGTATCCACAAACTACTGTTGTATTTGTATAAAATATAGACAAAGATCATACTTTTTGTGTGTGTATAAGCTCTGTAAAATAGCAGTCACATTATGAAGCTGCAGTGATACTACATTTTAAACATCCACATCCAAAGAAGCAGGCTATTTATTTGTCCAGTTGACCAGATATAAAATATAAATTTGCTGCTAATTAAACAATAGTACTGCAGCTTCTTGTGGCCTACAGTGTTATGTTTGCTGTAAGAAAAAGATATGTGAACTCCACAAAATATATGAATAAAATTACAGAATGGCTTTAGATAATGTAGATCTTCCTGAAATTTTAATAGATGATAAATTTCTATTTGGTATAATGTTTTTCTTCTTCACTTTGAATTTTCAATATTTTCTCATTTGATAAGTATTATACAAGTTTCTAATAGCTGCCTCTAAAACAACAGTTAGTTATTGAAATGAAATGTAAAATTCTGGGGCTTCTTTTTTGTTTTTGTTTTTCTAAAAACTTTTGTACGTTTAAAGGAAGGATAGAAATTGTAAATAAAAAAACTCAAAACATGATGCATCAAAACTTTAATCCAGTTGAGAATTCAAAAAGGAACCCAAAAGGGCTATCAGAAAGTATAAATTGATACTGTTTCTTGTTCGTGTGAGATAAAATTGGCACTAAGCATTCCTTTAACACTTACTGTCTCTGTCAGTACTCTAAATTGTCCTTTTAGAAGTTCTCCTGAACTGTTTGTCTAAAATTTTGCTGAAAACCCTCCCTTGACGATTCATGTAGACCAAAACAACAAACACACACATACTTCATCTAAAACTCCTAAATTTAACAGTAATGGAGCTTCAAGAAGATATTAATTCTGCAAATTCAATTAATCTATCCAGGAACAATCATAGGAATAATTTTTTTATGTATCTCATAGCACCATTTTCAGAATGATAGGGAAAATTCCTCCTTTATGTCTTCCTGTTTTAAGGCTCTCCAGCTTCCTGAGAGGTAAAGAAAATGAACAATAATTCTAATGTTGGCGGTTCCTCTCTTGATGTGCTTAATTCCAGCAAATCTAGAAGTATTTCTTTGTTAATTCTTAGCATTAACACAATACATTTTTATTTAAATTTGTGCATATGAAATATGTCAATGACTGACATACTGTGAAAAAATATGGGATTAATTCACTTAAGGCATTACCTACATTACAGAAGAGTAATTAGAAATGCGGTTTGCTTATTGCACCATAGACCCAGTGGGGCTGAAAGACTTTTCATTCATGTTATTGTCAAGAATGGAAAGTTCGTACCAATGTTAGTGGTTTACCATTAAGAGGAAGAGGAAGTTCAGTCTGGCTACAGACAGCTTGAGCTTTGCTATAACTTTTCCTTAAACACTTGTTTAGCAAACATTTCCCTTTTTTTCTCCCACTTTTCAATTTTTAAAAAATATTTATTTATTTTTAGAGAGAGGGGGAAGGGAAGGAGAGAGGGAGAGAAACATCAGTGTGTGGTTGTCTCTTGAATGCCCCATACTGGGGATCTGGCTTTCAACCCAGGCATGTGCCCTGACTGGGAATCGAACCAGAGACCATTTGGTTTATAGTCTGGCACTCCATCCACTGAGCCACACCAGCCAGGGCCCAACTTTCAATATTTCCTGTGATTAAGTTACAGTTGTCCCCATTTTCCCACCATTACTCCCCTGCCCTACCCATCCCTACATCCCAGGTTCAATCCTCCACACCCTGCCCCACCATCTTTGTCCATGGGTCCTTCATACATGTTACACTTGACCCTTCCCCTTCTTTCCCTGTTATTCCCTCCCCCTCTCCCCTCTGGTCTCTGTCAGTTGTTTATTTCCATGTTTCTGGTTCTGTTTTGCTCACTTGTTTGTTTTGTTGATTAGGTTCCACTTATAGGTGAGATTATATGGTATTTGTCTTAGCAAATATTTCTTAAGCAAACGCACCACTTTGTGCTAAGTCTTAGTGCTGTTCCAAAGAAACCAGCTTTATCAAAGGTTGTTTCCTGATCAAGCCTCCTAGTAAAGATGGCAGCATCA
The DNA here is from genome assembly GCF_019186645.2 of Phyllostomus hastatus. Taxonomy (NCBI): domain Eukaryota; kingdom Metazoa; phylum Chordata; class Mammalia; order Chiroptera; family Phyllostomidae; genus Phyllostomus; species Phyllostomus hastatus. Next base: position 2,895,705 of record NW_025334017.1, on the reverse strand, counting down.
ATGCAACTACAGACAAGTCTCAATGTTACATTGAGCCATACTGGATTACTCTTTTTGTAGATCAAAATGGTGAAATATTGGCAATTTTAGCCTAAAACTAAAACAAAACCCAGAGTATCTTGACTTCACCTCCATTTTATTCAACACAGGTCAATAATAAATCTTTCTACTCTGAAGATGTTTGACTCTTGGCTAGTGTAATGGTTAAAATTTTGTGTGTCAACTTGGCCAGGCCATGGTACTCAGACTAGGTGTCTTGTCTACTCAAACACCAGTCTGCATATTGCTGTGAAGATGGTTTTTAGATGTAATTAATATTTACAATCAGTTGACTTTAAAGAGATTACCCTCCATAGTGTGTGTGGGCCTCATCCAATCAGGTGAAGAAGACCTTAAGAGAAAAGATTGAGTTCTCCCAAGCAAGAGGGACTTCTGCTTCCAGACTGCCTTTGGGCTTAAGCTGCAACGATGACTGTACCCTGGGTGTTTGCTGGCCTGTCCTGCAGATTTTGGACTTGTCAACCACCATGATCATGGGAACCAATTTCTTAAATCTCTCTATATACAGGGTAGGACAGTAGGTTTACAGTTCATATGGAAAATAATAAGTAATAATACAAGAATAAACTTCCATGTACTTAACAACTGTAAGCCTGCTTTTGCCCCACTCTCTATGTACACATTCCATTGGTGTGGTTTCTCTGAATAACCCTGACTTATAATACAGCTAGTTTCAACTGTCATTCTTTAGAACTGCTGGTTTCACCCTGAAGGGAGTGGAAATATTTTTCCCTCTGATACACTTATGACAGAGAACATAAATTCCAAGGTGCTGAGTGCTTTCGAGAAGAAAGGGAAAAAGATCACAGCATCTAATGGAGATTGTATCCGTAAAGGAGTTCTCACAATCTCCTTTTCTATACCATCTGGCTGCCATTATTGCAGATGGAATTGGGTTTTCTCTTCTAATGAACAAGTTTTCTTTTAAAAAGAAATGTGAACAAGATAATCTTGCTTTACACAGTAGAGGCATACTTGAAATATAATCCAGTGTCTTTCATAAATGCACAAGTGGAGACATGTAAATTGAATCTTTTTGGAAAACAGGCATATAGTCCATGTACAGCTATACTTCAGCAAAGGCCCAGGGACTCTGAGGGGTTGAGGGTCAGAAGGGTGATGATTCCTCACATACTGTGAAAGTTTTCTGTTTCATGAATTAGCTTTTTTTTGGAAAGGGTTAACTTTTGGTTTATTCTATTTGTAATTTTAAAATTTTAATCATTTTCCTAGGGCCCCCCCCTTTCAGAGTGTTGTCAATGCAGTTGGTAATCCCATTGGAAAAATGTTGATAAACTGCTGTATTTCTAGAAGTACATAACTAATTTGTTATTAGTATTCATACACACCTGATGACAATTCTAAGACAGCTTCTGTAACCAGATTTTCATGCCCTAGGAATGTTCATTGTATAAGTAGGTTAATAGCCTAAGCCATGCCCCATTCAAGATTTTAAGGTATGTCAGCTTTTCCCACCTGAGAATGAATGATGATTAGTGTACACCCTTCTAAGTGTCTTGAGGACCATTTTGTTTAAAGACTTCAGGCAGAAGAGTTCAGCACATCCCCTCACTTCTAAGCTATCTTTTGTTGTAATAAACTGTACTACTAAAAATACAACTACTGTTGTATTTTTGGTCATAAATTCTTTCATGTAACATTTCAGTATTTATTCCCTAAGTAGTACCTTTACTGAGGGCTTCAAGTTAGTACTAGTCAATAACTATCTGCCAAACCATTTCCTTTTCCTTTATCATGTTCATATGAAGTCACTGTACCTTGTGCTTATCCATCACTTGGTCTTCAGTTGTCTTATTCTCCATCCTAAATGCTTTCTTTCTCTATTCCTGCCCATGAATTCCACAAACCAAAATTTTACCCATCCTCCAGCCCTTTTGTAGTGATAGCTCTTCTCTGGTCTCACTCCCTGAAAGGTAACTTATTTTGCCTGTGAACACTTATTATAGCTTATTAGATCTTTTTAGGGAAATCCATATTATATATTCATTATATGGTGTATATTATATATTCATTATATGGTGTATTATGTATTTCAAGGATATAGATTATTATATAATTATATATTGAGATAAGTTAATATATTTCAGGGACATATTATATATTAATGTATTGATATAGATATTATATATTATACATATTAACTCTTGTAAGCATTTGTCCACATAGTTCCCTGCATGTGGCAGATAATCAAAACCTATTTGTTGACCAAAGGGCAATGATAGCTCTTATCTTTCTCCACCATCTTAATATTTAGAATACATTTTAAAAAGGAAATACTCTTTCAAAATCTGACTCTAGAAAATTTTTTAAATAATAACTTTAGCATTTGGACTTTATTTGTTTTATATAACAAAGTGCTTTCACTACAATTGACCGAAACTGGAGAAACTTTTGAGAATTCTAATTCTTGTAACTTGGTGCTTCAGGAGCTCTTACCATAGGGTCTTTAGCTCTGTCTAATATTTCTACAAGTTGTGTGACTATTTAGATACAGGCATCATTAGATAGGGTTCTTAAGATTTTATTTAATCAAATACTATGATAACTTCTCATAACAGAAATCATTTTGAAATTTTCTTAAATCATATTTAAATTTTCCTTTTCTCCTTAGCAATTAGATCAGTGAATAAAAAGCCAATGAAGCCTGACTGGGTGGCTAAGTTGTTTGGAGCATTGTCCCATACACCAGAAGACTGCAGGTTCAATCCCCAGTTGGGGCACATACAGGAGGCAACTGAACAGTGTTTCTCTCTCACATTAATGTGTGTGTGTTTCTCTCTCCCCCTCCCCTCCCCTCTCTCTAAAATCAATGAACACATCCTTGGGTGAGGATTTTTTAAAAAGCCACTGAAGGGAAAGTTTTTGCTTATTCTGCAGAGACAGTGAAAATCAACTTGTCCTTTTATAAAAAACAAACTTTACAATTAAAAGAGACCTTTGAAGTTACCCCTCCACTTTTACAAATGAATGTAGGGCACCAAGGCTGCTTGCTGTCCGGGGGCACAGCGCTAAAACCAGGGCCCAGGTCTTAAGCTCTTTCTGCTTTCAGGTGTCTAAAGCTTTCCCAGTGGAACCAGCCCTATTTGAAGGGAGTGGCATAATCTAATATGCAAGCCTACACTCAGAAGTTTTTTAAAAGTCTCATGCTTTAACATTACAAATCTAGGAAGAGAATGAAAATTCTATGTCTGCCTCCCTTGTCATTATACAGATGAAGAAACTAAGGCTCAGAGTTTGTAACTTGGTAGAAATTATGGGATTTATACCAGGTCATTTGACTCCAGGATTTACCACTACAGTTTTAGGATTTCCAATATCCAGGCATCCAGAAGGGAGAAGAAAATAGGGGGTTGAGAGATGGCAAGACAGTACTTCCAAAATAACAGTTTTCCCTGAGCTCAAAGGTGGTTCAGTACTTGCCAGACAAGATTACCAAAAAAATGTCCTTTGCATCAAGACAATGAAAATAGCCCTGGCTGGTGTGACTCAGTGGATTGAGCACCAGTCTGTGAACTGAAAGGTGGCTGGTTTGATTCAGGGTCAGGGCACGTGTCTGGGTTGTGGGCCAGGTCCCCAGTTGGGGCAGTGGGAGAGGCAACTAATCTATATTTCTCTCACACGTCCCAGGAGCAAAATACATAAAATGATAACTCAGAAATATGAGGAGAATTTGATTAAGCAGGCTTACAGATTCAAACTGTTGGTGCAAGTAAGTATAACTTTGAGAGGGACACTAAACAGGACCAAACCCAGGGTGTGTCAGGAACAACCTTGAGCAAAATACATAAAACAGTAACTTAGAAATATGAGCAGAATTTGGGTAAGCCACAATCTTGGTTGAGAAAATTTGCAGGAATAATGAGGATAAATGAAAAACAAAAATGCCTACAATTTGAAAGAGAATCAGTGAGAACTGAGCCCAGGCACACCTGAAACACTTGCTGAGTGAGAAGTCATGGAGCCATATCCAATCAAGTTGTCAAACAAGTTCAAGCAAAATAGGAAGTCTGGCATGTAAGGATGCAGAAAGTAAGTTGTACTTTTTTATTTTTAAAAAATTACAAAAAAAAATAAACCCAGAGAGGCAAAAATGGAATCAATATGGACATCTCAAGAAAGCAGAAGGTAAATAAGGAAGTGGTGAACAATAATGCTAATAACTCATGGTTAAATCTGAATTGAAGTATTGATCATTTGCTAGTGACTAAGTATTTGAAAGAGATAAATCTAATATAATGTAGATGTACTCCATGGGTATATGGTAATCATAAAAGTGGTTAAAGCTTACAAATCAAGTTCTGATCACACATAATCATCCATGAAATGAGTAAAATAACACTGGAGACTTGGACCAGGAGCCATATAACAAGGTGATATGAAATGAAATTTGGAAAATCTAGTTTGGGGAAAAATTTAGGGGAAAAACAATACTAGAGAAAATCAACTTATAAAGAAACCTGGGAAGACCTCCAAATATCTCTGTTAGGAAGAAGATGGAAGGCAAAAATGACTAACATGCAGGCATCAAGATTAAATACACTGCAGGGTTGGAATCAAGCACAGCAAGTCTGATTTGGGGTACAGAATTTGATGCAAGTCTCACTCAGCACTCCCTGCCTGAGTATGATTCCCTGACAAACAGGATCCATTCATTTTTTTCCTTCATTCTACAAACATTGGTTGGGCACCTGCTGTGCATCAGGCATTATTCCAAGTGCTGAGCATACAGTATTGAACAAGACAAAGTTCCTATTCTCATGGCAGGTACATTCTGTTGAAATGAGTTCCCAAAGGGTGAAAGTAAGCCAGTTGGTTCCCTGCTCCTAGTCAGAATGATCCAAAGTATATTTTAAATCCTGCTAAGAAACCACACTTCTTTGTTTGCACCCAGTATATGGGATTGGGTGTCAATGATGGATAGTTCTCTGTCCACCAAACCACACCCCAGTCTCCACTTGTCCCCCACAAGTGCCACTTCAGAGCATGAGGAGGACCCTGTATGAATGGATGAAATGGAGATGCTGTGGGAGCGAGAGAGTGCACTCATGATGAAAACAGGAAAGAGCTGGAGAGGAAGCTACTCCATTCTTCCCTTATCCTCCCTCCCTGTGTCCACCCAACTGCAAGCAAAGATCCTGATAGGATTCTGGCTTACAGACTCAAACTGTTGGTACAAGTAAGTGTAACTTTGAGAGAGACACCTAATGACCAAACCCAGCGTGGGAGTGTCAGGAACAACCTTGATACAGTGTGAGTGTGGGGCAGCAGCAGAGGCACTGTGGGAAAGGAAGGTGTGGTTAAAAGCACATGGCACATATGGAAAGAAGGAACCTGTGAGTGTTTTAATAGGTATATTTGAAACTTTCATGAGACACAAAAATTGATAATGTGTTAAGTCACAAATAAATCAAATCCTTCCCCCAAGATAGTAAGATAATTCAAAGGATATGGCAGACTCTTGATTTTCCACAATTCCTCAAATTATGATCAATATTGCCAGATTACCTTCCAAATAGTAACAGCAATTTACATTTGTTTGCTTTTTTAAAAATTGTTGGTAAAGGTGATCATTTTTATATATTCTCTAAGTTGCTATTTATTTGAGTTTATTTTCCAGATGGATATTACTATCTTATTATCACTTCATCATTAGGATCTAGAAATATCCAAGGGATTTGGGGGGTATAAGAACTAGGCATATTATTATTGGTGCAAGTTCCCAGCTAAATAATTTATAAAGTGTACTAAACAAAATTTTTCAAGCAAATATTACTAATAAAACTCATCAAAATGTGTTAATGGTATCTAATGCATTAACATTAATCATTGATTACAAACATATTTAAATGTATTTGCTTAAATATTTAATAAGCATGCTAGTGATGGGCAATCTTTTTGTTTCCAGATCTTGACCACTGTGAACAATGCTTTAGGAAGCATCCATGATCATGTGTCATTAATTGGTCTATGGGACAGATTCTCAGAAGTGGAGTCACTAGGTTGAAGAGTATTTGAAATTTTAATTTTAAGGGATGTTGCCAGATTGTTTTACATGAATGTTTAATGTTCATTTTCTGTAACACTTCACATTCCTACAGCAATATGTAAAAACGCTATCCCCCACCTCCCCAAATCAGTAAGTAATACGCATTACATTTTTCTTGAGTTTTCCCTCTCTGGGGTGAGAGTAAAGAGCTATTTCTTTTCTTTCTTTTTTTTTTTAATCCTCACCCGAGGATATTTTTTTTCATTGCCTTTTTAGAGAGAGAAAAAGGGAGAGAGAAATACATCAATGTGAGAAAGAAACATCAATTGGTTGCCTCCTGTACATGGCCAGACTGAGAATCACGTGTGCCTCACACACGCCTGGACCAGCGATCAAACCCACAACCTCGGTATGTGTCCTGACCAGTAATCAAATGCACAACCTTTTGGTTATGGGATGACGCTCCAACCAACAGAGCCACATTGGCCAGGTGGTAAAGAGCTATTTCAATTGTGACTTTAATTGGTATTTCCCTGACTTACTAGTAAAATTGAACATTTTTTCACTTATATTGTGGCCAATTGCATTTTTTTCCTTGTCTGTGACTTGCTTATTTATATACCCTTTGCTCATTTTCACTAGATGTTGCTTTCAGCCAATCTATAAGTTTTCTTTGTATAATAGAGATATTAATTATTTGGCATCTGCATTATAAGCTTTTTGCGGTGACATGGTTTTTTCATGCCTTTGGTATCAAAAAATACCATTTTTAAAGTTTTAAATTTTATATAGTCATACATGAGTAAATTTTCTTCTATGGCTCTAGATTTCCAGTCTCTATTATATGGGAAAGAGTGTCAGGAATAGTATCACTGGATTGAGGACTATTTGTATCACCATTTCTTCCCAGATTTCATCGTAAGATTTTTATTGTTTTAATTTTTATATTTAAACTTCAGTCTATTTTTCATTAAGTGTGAGATGCTGTAAAATTTTAATGTCTTCTGGAAAAGTAGATGGTTGTGCTGGCATAACACTACAGACTATCTTCAATTAAATTCCACAATCATCATATATTGAATTCTTGTATGACCTGGGATGTAAATCTAGGCTGTTTATTCCACTGATCTCTTTACCCATTAGCACATAAATACTGTATTGATTTGCTTAAGATGACTTGAAGGTGTTAATGAGTATGGCAACTCTCCCCTCCAGTGTTCTTTTTCATGGTTTTCTCAGCTATTCTTTGCATTTGTTCCATGTAACTTGAAGATTACCTTATTGAATAATGGAAAAGAATTCTATTTTTCCTAATTCAATTATCATGGGAAATCACATTATATTTAGGTGTTATTTTTTGTTTGTTTTTAAGGATTATTTTTATGATTTACTTATTTTTTAGAGAAAAGGAAAGAGAGGAAGAGAGACATCAATATGCGAGAGAAACATCCATTGGCTGTCTCTTACATGCCCCCAACCAGGGTCCTGGCCCCCAACCCAGGCACGTGCCCCAACCTGGAATCGAACCAGCAACCCTTCAGTTCATAGGATGGCACTCAATCCACCAAGCCACATCATCCAGGCCTAGGTGTTAATTTTGAAAGAAGTAACATAATATAGATATATCATTGCATCCAAGAACATGGAAGACCTTTCCATTTTTTAAGATTTTGTTTAATGTCTTTTAATATTACAGATTATAAGTATTGCTCCTCAGTATGTATTATTGAAATTCCTATGTGTTTTAAAATTTATCTTCCCATTTCATACCTAGGATTTTCTTGTTAGAACATAAGAATGCAGTTTATTTATTTTAACATTTATTTCCTATCTACTTAACCAGTGGCACAATTATTCTTTTTCTTAATGTATTTCATTCATTATGCTACTACAGTTGTCCCATTTTCCTCCTTCACTCCCCTCCACCCTGCACACCCCATCCCACCCACATTCTCCCCCTTTAGTTCATTTCCATGTGTCATACTTATAAGTTCTTTAGCTTCTACATTTCCCATACTATTCTTACCCTCCCACTGTCTATTTTCTATCTACCATCTATGCTACTTATTCTCTGTAACTTTTCCCCCTCTCTACCCCTCCAACTCTCCTGTTGCTAACTCTCCATGTGATCTCCATTTCTGTGGTCCTCTCCCTGTTCTAGTTGTTTGCTTAGTTTGTTTTTGTTTTAGTTTTAGGTGTGGTTGATAATAATTATGAGTTTGCTGTCATTTTACTGTACATGATTTTTATCTTCTTTTTCTTAGATAAGTCCCTTTAACATTTCATAAAACAAGGGCTTGGTAATGATGAAATCCTTTAGCTTGACCCTATCTGAGAAGCACTTATCTGCCCTTCCATTCTAAATGAAAGCTTTGCTGGATAGAGTAATCTTGGATGTAGGTCCTTGCCTTTCATGACTTGGAATACTTTTGCCTGCCCCTTCTTGCCTGCAAGGTCTCTTTTGAGAAATCAGCTGACAGTCTTATGGGCGGGCACTCCTTTGTAGGTAACTGTCTCCTTTTGTCTTGCTGCTTTTAAGGTTCTCCCCTTATCTTTAATTTTGGCTAATGTAATTATGATGTGCCCTGGTGTGTGCTTCCTTGGGTCCCACTTCTTTGGGTCTCTCTGAGCTTCCTGGACTTCCTGGAAGTCTATTTCCTTTGCCAGATTGGGAAAGTTCTCCTTCATTATCTGTTCCAATATCTTTTCCACTTGTTGCTCTTCCTTTTCTCCTTCTGGTACCCCTATAATTTGGATGTTGGGACATTTAAAGATGTTCTGGGGATTCCTAAGCCTCTCATTTTTTTAAATTCTTGTCTCTTCTTTTCTGATTGGATGTTTCTTTCTTCCTTCTGGTCCGTTCCATTGATTTGAGTCCCAGTTTCCTTCCCATCACTATTGGTTCCTTGTACATTCTCCTTATTTCACTTAGTGTAGCCTTCATTTTTTCATCTAATTTGTGACCAAATTCAACCAATTCTGTGAGCATCTTGATCACCAGTGCTTTGAACTGTGCATCTGATGGGTTGGCTATATCTTTGTGGCTTAGTTGTATTTTTTCTGGAGCTTTGAGCTGTTCTTTCATTTTGGCCATTTTTTTGTTTTGACACGCCTGTTACATAGTGAAGGGTGGAGGCTTAGGTGTTCACCAGGGCGGGGCAACCCAGTCACTAGGTTGTGACCATGTGTGTGGGGCAGAGTCAGAGAGGGAACAATGGCACTTGCTCCACTCTCTGCTGGATTTCAGTCACTCCTTCACTTCCCCCAAGCAAATTGGGCCCTTCTGGTGCTGATTCCTGGGTGGGTTGGCTTGTGTACATTCTAGGACCCTGTGGGTCTCTCTAATGAACTCTCCTGTGAGGCTGGGAGTTTCTCCCAGCACCTCAACCCCCACAGGTGTTTTTTTAATTGGTGTTTTGAGGCTTTATTTCCCCATGCTTGGACCCTGGGTTTCGAGGTCTGTCTTGCTCCCCAGTCTCACTTGGCTTATCTTTGAGCGAATGTGGGACTGCCCGGCTGGCCAGCCGCCAAGAATAATCTTGGCTGGAAGTCTGATTATTCTTACTGGTTGATTTTTTCCTCTATTCTCTGGGGCTTACCAAAATGTCCATTCATATCATCAGCAAAAAAGATGCTTTTATGTAATATCTAATGTCTATGCCAGTCACTTCATGTTCTTACATTTACTAAAATCTTCAAGAAAATATTAAATAGGACTTCCGGCCAAGATGGAGGCATAAGTGGACACACTGTGCTTCCTTGCACAACCAAAATTAAGGACAATAAAACTTTAGAAACAAAAAAAAACAACCAGAACAGAAAGAAAATTGAACTGTATGGAAGTCCTGACAAACATTCATCCAGACTGGTAAGAGGGGCAGAGTCAGCCGCCAGCAGAGAGGGGTCGCAGCAGGAAAAAGTGGTGGCTAGCAGACGGGGTACACAGGGCACAGGCAGTGGCTAGCAGACCCCAGTGGCAGACCCTGGGCACAGGCGGGGGGAGGCAATGAACACACCCAGTGAGACGCACAAGGCAGCTGGCTGTCCACAGTCACACATTCATGCACATATAAACCAGGTGAAAACGGGCATTAAGACAGACCTCGCAACCCAGGGCCCCAGCGCTGGGGAACAAAGCCTAAAAGCACTGATTGAAAACACCTGTGGGTGTGGAGGTGTCTGGAGAGACTCCCAGCCTCACAGAAAAGTTCGTTGGAGAGACCCACAGGGTCCTAGAATGTACACAAGCCAACCCACCCAGGAATCAGCACCAGAAGGGCCCAATTTGCTGTGGGAAGCTGCAGAGGGGACTGAAATCCAGCAGAGAGTGGAGCAAGTGCCATTGTTCCCTCTCTGACCCCACCCCCACATACATCATCACAAGCCAGTGACTGGGTTGCCACACCCTGGTGAACACCTAAGCCTCCACCCCTCACCATGTAACAGGTGTGACCAGACCAAAAAAATAAAAATGGCTCAAAGGGAAGAACAAACCAAAGCCCCAGAGCCAATACTTTTAAGCGACCAAGAGACAGCCAACCTATCAGATGCACAGTTCAAAGCACTGGTGATCAGGATGCTCACAAAATTGGCTGAATTTGGTCACAAATTAGATGAAAAGATGAAGGCTACACTAAGTGAAATGAAGAAAAATGCACAGGGAACCAATAGTGATGGAAAGGAAACTGAGTCTGAAATCAGTGGAGTAGACCAGAAGGAAGAATAAACATACAATCAGAAAAGAATTAAGAAAGAAAAATTCAAAAAAATGAGGAGAGGCTTAGGACATCTCTTCACCTCCAGGACATCTTTAAATGTTCCAACATCCGAATTATAGGGGTACCAGAAGGAGAAGAGAAGGAGCAACAGGTAGAAAAGTTTTTTGAACAAACAGTAAAGGAGAACTTCCCCAATCTGGCAAAGGAAATAGACTTCCAGGAAGTCCAGGAAGCTCAGAGAGTCCCAAAGAAGTGGGACCCAAAAAGGAACACACCAAGGCACATCATAATTACATTAGCCAAGGTAAAAATGAAGGAGAAAATCCTAGAAGCAGCAAGAGAAAAGGAGAGTTACCTACAAAGGAGTTCCCATCAGACTGTCAGCTGATTTCTCAAAAGAAGCCTTACAGGCAACAAGAGGCAGGCAAGAAGTATTCCAAGTCGTAAAACACAAGGGCCTACATTCCAGATTGCTCTATCCAGCAAAGCTTTCATTTAGAATGGAAGGGCAGATAAAGTGCTTCTCAGATAAGGTCAAGTTAAAGGAGTTCATCATTACCAAGCCCTTATTATATGAAATGTTAAAGGGACTTATCTAAGAAAAAGAAGATAAAAAATATGAACAGTAAAAAGACAGCAAACTCACAGTAACAACCACACCTACAACAAAAACAAACTAAGCAAACAACTAGAACAGGGAGAGAACCACAGAAATGCAAATCACATGGAGGGATAGCAACAGGGGAGTGGGAGGGGTAGAGAGGGGGAAAAGTAACAGAGAATAAGTAGCATAGATGGTAGATAGAAAATAGACAGTGGGAGGGTAAGAATAGTATGGGAAATGTAGAAGCTAAAGAACTTCTGACACATGGAATGAACTGAAGGGGGAGAATGTGGGTGGGATGGGGTGTGCAGGATGGAGGGGAATGAAGGGGAGGAAATGGGACAACTGTAATAGCATAGTCAAATATATTTAAAAAAGAAAAAAATAATGGTGCTGTGCATTGTTTTCTCATTTCTGGTATTAATGACAATGGCTTTAGTGACTTGATATTTAAGATATTTGCTGATAGTTTGAGGGAACTCAGGGCATTTCTCCTACAAACTAGTCTATTCCTCAAGAATGTTATAGGCTCTGGTCAGGTAGCTCAGTTGGTTAGAGCGCCGTTACCATGCACAAAGGTTGCAGGTTTGATCCCTGGTCAGGGCACATATAAGAAGCCACCAATGAATGCATAAATAAATGGAACAACAAATCAGTGTTTCTCTCTCCCTCTCTCTCCCCCCTCTTCCTCTTTCTCTAAAACCAGTCTTAAAATAATAACCTTATATTCTGTAAACACTAGGCACAGAAATAAGGGGGGTTATCATCAGGAAGAGCCAGAACTAGTAGAGGCAGTCCATGCAGCCTAACTGCTCAGACATGGCCAGGTGGGCTTGGCCATGGAACCACGGCAGGGCAGTCTCTCCTTGCCCACCAGTTTCTCCTTCCAGTCTCTGTCTCCAAGATCCTCCCTATAAGGCATCTGAGGACTTGGAGGTGCACTTCAGGCCTTACAGGAGTGCAGATGGACAGCTCCTTCTGGGACCCCTCATGTGTTTTCTCTGTGCCTGATGGCAGGCTCCTGGCACATGTCTACTTCCTCTACCAGGGAGCTCACACTTCCCTCCACCTGGCCCCTAGGACAGCCTGTCCGCATTAACTTTCTTAGACATATTCAGTGAGCTTCCCTAGCCATGCTCTTCGCTGTGGGAAGAGGACACAAAGTCGCCCAGCCAACAGTGGACCTACCCCAACTAAGGGGCAGTATCAGTGTGGCACCTGCATCATGCCTGTCCTGTGAGGGAAACGCTCTAAGCAGAACACACAGTCATGTTCATTCCATTTAAGAATTAATAAGTTTACTGAGAACTAAGGAGTGCCTTTTCAATGTATTATGTCCATAGTGTTTTCTCCTTTAGTTTACTGATACATTTTCATCTTATATTGAAATACTTTTGAATTTCTGGAATAATCCCTGCTTACTCACTCATACTTTACTGGATTCCATTTACTAATATTGTGTTAAACTTTTGATTGGTACATATTTTCCTTTTTACTGAATTTATTAGCTTTTCAAATTCTAGTTATTCTGACTTCAGAAAGATTGGTAGGAGTGTTCCTAGGATGTGGCTAGGATGTGGGCTCTCAGTCCTTGAGTTCAGCAAAGAAAGAATTCAGAGTCAAGACCTCTAATGCAAGAGTGATTATGTTCAGCATACAAAACAGAAGTACACTAGAGAAGATTCGAATGGGCTGCTCAGAGATCTGCCTTAGCTTTTTAGAGAGAAAGTCACAAAGGCAGAAGAAGTGAACCAAGCATGCTGCTTAGACTTGGGAAATAATAGTTGCAGAGGTAAAAGAAGGACCCTACAGCTTAGGATAAAGAAAGCAAAGATACACATCTGAAGAAGGAAGGCACAGGCATGCTTGAGCAGAGGTGTCCAACCCTCGGCCCAGGATGGCTATGAATGCAGCCCAACACAAGATCATAAATTTACTCAAAAACTTCTTTTGGTTCATCAGTTTCCATTAGTGTTTGTGTATTTAATGTATGGGCCAAGACATTTCCTTTTCCAGTGTGGCCCAGAGATGCCAAAAGGTTGGACACCCCTGCAAGAGAGAGAGCACACTGAGTCCTTTGTCTTAAGGGTTTTTTATGTTTTGTAAAGGCAGGAATTTTAGGAAAGTCTCAGGGGAGGATCTCAACAGAATATTCATCAGCTTTCCAGGTATGTCATTTAATAAGCTTGTTCATCAAAATGAGAGTATAGGGCCAGGGTCATGGTTTCTATTCATTGGTCAGCACTAGGGAAGGAGGTCATTGGTAATTGCATCTGGTCCTGATGTCAGTCATAGCATCACTACAGCTGGTTTTGCTGCTTTTCTGGACCAGGAGCTGAAACACAGCTGAGGCAGAGGTTGACCAAAACTCTGTCTGTGATCAAAAGACCCAAGGCTTCATTCCTCAGATAATGTGATGCTGATCAGAGCCTTGAGGGCTTAATGCTTAAGGGAGTGGTTGTGCAAAGGTGAAGGAGGCCAGTGAATCAGGGTGCTGGATGAGGCCAGTTTGAATCAGCTCTCTATCTCAGTTTCCCTTTCCCACTTGCCAAGGAATGTTCCTGGCTTCTTACTATCCTGCCTCTGGAGGAGAATGGGGGCTCATCTTTCCCCCATTCAAGAATAGTGTTAACTATCAGATTCAATGCTGCTCTGTGAAGAGTGGGTGCTGCTTGAGGCACCCATTCCTCTGGTCAGTTTCTGTTGGCCTTCCCATCTTCACTTGAGCAATTGCTCACTTCAAGTGCTCCAGTCATTCTTGGATCAATTTTGGTAGTTGGAATTGCCAGGAAATCATCCATTTCCTGTAGATGTTCACATTCAAGTTGCGATAGGACCCACATGTTGTAGCTCTTTTATGATGCTCATTATCTCCTGGGAAGCAACTTTCAGTAGGCAGCCCTCCCTTTCATCCTTTTACTCTAGCCTCACCAAGTTGACACATCAAAAACCATACAGTTTGCTGGTGATGTTGTCAATCTTTCTTTGCTTGCTTTGATTTTGTGTGTGCATGACACCTTACTGTTGACTTTTAATGTTTTATTTAATCTAATAGTCTGTCTTTTAATGGGCTGATTTAGTTCATTCATATTTAGACTGTGAGTCTGTTGGGATAGTTATTAATTCCACTTTTCCCCCTTGTTAACTTCAAATTTCCTTTGTGTGTTTTCATCTGATTAATCATTACTGTCTTATTGTCTCTGCTTTATGAATCAATCACACATAATTCTCTTTTCATTTGTAGACAAAAATTGAGGCAGGATAGTAAGAAGCTAGGGAAATTCCTGGGCAGGTGGAATGGCAAACAGAGATAAGATAATTAAACAAGACCAAATTATTTAAACAGCTTATGGCCAGCTAGTGAATTGCAAGATCTTATTTTCCCTAACCAAGGACACTTGAGAGCAAGTGGTTTATACTTCTCCCCCTTAGCCAGAAAATATATAACTCAAATCACTCTGGTCAGGGAGATAGAAGACAGAAACCCAGTTAATGCCAATTGTGTCAGCTAAACCCAAAGATGGATGAAGTCAGGGGAACAAGTAACAAAAACCTAAACAGACCCAGACAGACCCAAGATGAAAGTAAAACAGTAAGGCAAACCAAAGAATAATCCCAGACTTCCCTATTTGCTCATTTTGATTCATCAGTGTCTTAAGAATGCACCTGGAAAGCTAATGAATATTCTACTGAAACCCTTTCCTAAGATTCTAGCCTCCAAAAGAAAGATAAAAAGTCTCAAGACAAAGGCCTAGTGCAGGCTTGCTCTAGAGCACTGCCCACTGCCATGCCTCTTCTGAAGCATGACCTTTTTACTTCCTCCTAAATTCCAAGGGTCCCCACAATACTTGCAACTTGAGGAGTAGCGGGCAGCAGCAGCCCATCCTGGGCTTCCTCCCTGACCCTGTATCTAGGGACCCTCTTTCTCTGACATTCCAGTGAGGTAACAGGAGCCCCACCTTGGCTCACTCCTTTCCTGTAACATTCCTAGGGAGCCAAAGAAGAGCACTGCCTAGACTCCCTCTTATTGCTTCTTCTACTCTAAGTCCTTCATTTGTTTCACTGTCCCCAGCTTCAATATATGTACTCTCAAAATCACTTGGACTCATACTGTGAAATCTTCCCTATGCGAAGTCAAGACCCACTCCAGCCCTAGTAACAACTATTTTATATCATGGAGACAGTCCCACAGCACATTAATTCTTCCCCAGTCACCCCCTCCTCCCTATTCCTCACAGAAGGGTCTTTTTACCTCCCCACCCACACATCTCCTACCACACTACCCTGACAACTTCAATATTTCACAAGCATAGTTTAGCATTTGGAATTTTTCATAACTCTGTATGACCATCTAGTGAATTGTTTTATTTCAATACTGTATTTATAGGTTCTAGAATTGTCATTTGGCTCTTTTTCATAATATCTCTGTCTCTGCTGAAATTTCCCCTTTGTTCATTCAGTGAGCATATTTACTTTTATGTCTTTGAGCATAATTTTCTAAGACTCTTCTGCTAATTCTACAACTGTTCCTTTACAGGTTTAGCCTCTGTTGATCACCTTTTCTCTTGTTAATGGACTCAAATGTTCCTATTTCTTTGTATTTTTAGTAATTTTGTGAGTTTGTTAAGTTTCTGCAAAGAGTATTGAGTTTTTTGTTTGTTTGTTTAAGACTTGTCTCCACTATGGTGGGCTGCAAGTGATACAAAGTTCCTTTTAGCTTCAATTGGGCTACTTGAAATATGCCCATAACATAATTAAGCAAAAATTATAGAGAATTTGGCCCCTCTGCTCTGGCTCTCTCCTTTCTGGGATTCTTCCCCTTCACTTCCCAGCTACTGTTTTCCTCTAAACTCTGCCATCTGGTTTTTTAAATCAGTGAGACTGCAGAGTTTTATCTGAGACTTGGTTGCCCTTGGGGGTATAATAAACATGGCAAGTGAATTTTATTTGCCTTGGTTTATAATACCTGCATCTGAACAAGCTCTGAAATCTGTTAGCGATGAAATCTGTAAAAACTTACGAAAGTTTCCTCAATTTTATGGGTGTATTCCCTTGGTTTGCCGTTTATGGCCTTTCCCTACAATATGAAGTATTCATTCTTTTTTTCTGTGTAATCTGTCTAGATAGCAAAGGTTTTGCGCAGTAACTAGAATGTATCATGTCTATGATTAATTTTATAATAAACTTTCACACTGTCTTCCAAAATAGCTGTGCCATATTGTTCATTCCCATGACGGATGAACAAGAGTTCATGTGACTCCACAGCCTCTCAGTGTTTTGACTTTAGCTGACATCTCATTGTCCTAATTTGCATTTCCCAATAACAATGATGTTGGGAATTGTGGATGAAAAATGGGCCACATACTAAACCTAACACATTCAGGGGAGGCCTAACTGGCAGCCTCACAAACTCAGAGACCTAAAATAAGCACATAGGGTGGTCTGAAATTGAAATTTCCTAACTAAAAGCAAGTCACGACAGGTAGTCATGTCCTAAGCAGGTATTTTCCATGACAAAAGTCAGTCTTCGTCACAGGTAGGCACAGGTAACCAGGTTCTTAGTGATCGGGACAAAGAATTGAACCGAACACCCAGAGTTCATAGAAGAGAACATGGGAGCAGGCCAACTTCAAGCAGAGATTGACCTCATGGGCTGGAGGGACTCTATTCTTATAGGGCGGATCCTTTCTGGCTAGTTTTGGTGGGCTTTTACTGAGTATATACAAGTAGTTGCATTACTTTAAAGCTACTGCGCATGTGGTTTCCCATGATTCTCCCCGATTGGCCACCAGGGAAGAGGGTCCCACAATGCTACCGAATTGATCCCGTTACTCCTGGGGTCCCCCTGTACTAGGTTCACCTTTCCCTAAGCCAGAGAATTATAGCTCTCCATGTTAGAGATTGGTGAAAAGGAAAGGAATTATTTATTCAAGTTATACAGACTAAAAGTAATGACTTAATGTCTTTGTCAAAATCCCAAAGTCCCTTGAAACACCCACAGTCCTTCCCTCCCCACTTTGCCCAGTCTGGGGTACTGTATCTCAGGGAAAGAAATAGAAGTCCATGGCTCAGGCAGTCCTCTGGTTATTCCGAGCACTCCATCTCAACTGGGAGACCTCCCTGGGTTCCCGGCACCCTCAGCTAAGTCGCCAGGATCTCTGCTCCAGCCGCATGGTAGTTCCCCCTTCTAAAACTGCAGGGTCCCCACTTTGGCACAAGTACATGGTCCTCTCTCCACCGTTCCAGCCGCGTGGTCCTCTCTCTCAGGGCCATGGGAGTCCCCACTCAGCCAAAACCCACGTGCTTCTCCCCACAAAGCTGCAGGGGCAGAGCGGGGGAGGGGGGTTGCAACTCTGCCAAAGCTGAGTGGTGGTTCTCTGCTAAAGCCACATGGTGATTCTCTCTTGCAGGGCTGTGGGAGTTTCTACTCTGCCAATGCCATGCGGTTCTCTCTCCTCAATGGCTGCACCCCCACCCTCCCACCCCAGCTGCACTGCCACAGCACCATGGTTCTCCCTCCACTGGCTGCCACATCTGGGTTTAAATTCCCGCACCAATCTTCCTCTGCAGCCCCATTTCCGACTCCTCCCACACCTGGCCTCACATGGCAGAACTCATATCCTTCCAGCTTTACTGGGCTGCCATCGTGAGTCTGGGCAGGCGTGGCCCCATGTAGTGGAGCCAATCATCTCCAAGCTCCCACGCAGGCACTGGGGAGACCTGCCCCCCAGTTACATCTTGGTGGGGAAGTTACTTCTATTCCCTTGGCCCAGCGCAAGCCATAGCTATTTAGCATATCTATGTAACCAGTCAAAGGTTATAGATATGTTAAATGACCACGCCAGAGGGTAGCTGCAAGGCTGTTGCTATGGAAAACAGCTCTCACTGGCCCTGCTCCATTTGCCCCTTCCCCCAACCCACACCTGGGGTGGGGTGGTGAGGACATCGTAAAATCTGGACACCTTGAGTTCTGGACCCCATTTCAAATGCCCATTTGGGGTCTCCCTCTTGGCTGCACCCTGTTACAAAACTAGTTAAATGAAAAGTGAAGCAGAAGTTCCATATTAATAAGTGGAAAAAATAATCATAGGTTCAAAAACCTGCAAAAAATGAGGAAATTAGATACAAGTAAATGTATACTAAACATAAACACAAAGTTAAAATATCAGTTATAAATGCAAATGAAATAAATGGGTTGCATTCCTCTACAAAAAGCATATTGTCCCAATAGAATCTTCAAACTGATACATGATGTTAACAAGAAATACACTTAAACTGAAGGGATAAAGTGAGATTAAAAATAAATGTATCTCCCTTTTTAAAAATCCAAAAGGATGTAAAGAAACTGAGAAGGACATAGATTGATGACGGAAGGAAGTGGTGGCTGACCAGATAAACACAACTGCATGGAGACCAGTAGGACTTGTGCCCAGAGATGTTTTGTTATGTGACTTCTTGTGATTATAAGTTTATTGGGATTTAAGAGCAATTTTAAAATACTAGCTTCCTGCATTTAATCCCCTACTTGAGTATTCCTTATTTTATTTCACAGTAGCTGGTTTTCTTGGAACTCTGTATTTTTAGACAACAATATTAGGAAAATATAAAGTGAACATTTTTTGTTCAACAATTTGTAGGTTCCAAAATAGTAATGGTAAAAATATTCTTCCTTATATTGGCAATGAAAATTGGCAGATTCATAGTACAGTTATCTTTGTATGTTGAAATAGTAAAAACAGTCCATCCCCTAACTTAATGGTTAGATTGGTGGCAATGATTAATCAGGGTGGTTAGATAAAAAGATAGATAACTTAGATCTGATCCTCCTAGTAAAGCCAGCAGCAACAACTGAGCTAGTAGATCCAGTAGCAGAGCCATAGTTCCTTATGTTTTACAAATACTTCCCCAGACTTTATATTTTTCCATCCTCACAAAGGCAAGGCGTGTTTTGTTGTCTTCATTTTACAGATTAGAGAGGTAAGGCTTAAGGGGGGGAAATGAATGAGAAATAGATAACAAATAAATACAAGCAAAGAATATATGACAATTGGCATTATTAGTAGCAGGACACAGATTTAAGATTAAAACATTCAAAAAGGAAAAAGGACACAAAATAATATGAAATGCACAATTTTTAAAGTAATAATTATAAACTTGTTACACCAAAAAAAAATGACAGCTAAATATATAAGTAGAAACTATTAGAAATTTAAGGACTTAATTCTAAAACTTTTGTTAGAATGAGAATTTAATAATTTTTCAGAATTAGCCCTGGCTGGTGTAGCTCAGTGGATTGAGCATGGGCCTGCGAACCAAAGGGTCACCAGTTCGATTCCCAGTCAGGGCACATGCCTTGGGTTGCAGGCCAGGCCCCCAGTAGGGAGTGCATGAGAGGCAACCACACATTGATGTTTCTCTCTCCCTCTCTTTCTCCCGCCATCCCCTCTGTCTAAAAATAAATAAATAAAGTCTTTAAAAATAATAAAATAATTTTTCAGAATTAGATAAACAGACAAAAATTAAAAAGGACACAAAATCAAGTAATATAATTTTACTTGACGTATACATTAAATAAAACTTTATCACTTGAAAAGGAAATATATGCACACATGTATGTTCAGGTACTACAGAATCTTTTATGCATTTAGTCATAAAGAAAATATAAACACACTTTTTAAAATACAAATTTTAGAGCTACATTCTTTTAATAAAATTATAAATAAATAAAAGTCTGACTTTACAAAATATGTAACCACTTGAAAACTAAGAAATATCATCTTAAATATTCACTGGACTTACAAAGAAATCCAAACTAATACTACAAAATATCTAAAAAAGGCCATGTAAAGAAGAATGTCATGTCAAAACCTCTGATTTAAAGTTTCAGTTGTACTAGAAAAAAAGTTATCACTTGAAAATTCTTCATTATTAAAGGAGGAAGACAGAAAATTAAAAAAAAAAAAAAAACCTTTGTGATTATCTATGGGGAAAACCTGGTAACTGCCCTTCAAAATCTATTCTTTCCTTTTACCTCAGTAAGAGTAGTAGTAGTGGGCACATGGCATGTCTAGCTGGTGCCTACCTACAATACAGTCCCCAGGTTCCCTTGCAGTTAGATGTGGCCACGTGACTAAGCTTTCACCAAGAATAAATGAGTGGAAGTGTTAAGTACCACATCTGGTCATAGGGGCATGCATTCTTCCCATTCTTTCCCTACCCCACCAGCTGGGTCAAGGGCACAGTGGTGATCCAGTTTTGATTATGCACACAGGACACTGCCTTAGAACAATGTCAACAACTTTTTCTGAAAAAGTCCAGAGAGAGAATAATTTAGATTTTTTGGGCCATCTGGTCTATCATATCTACTCAATTCTGCCACTGTAGCTCAAAAGCAGCCATAGGCAGGTATAAATAAGTCAGGGTGGTAACATTTCAATAAAACTTTCTTTACAAAAACAGGCAACAGACAGAACTGTCCTTCATGTTATGGAGTGCCTACCCCTCCCTAGAGAATGGCAGTTTCCCCACTTGCTTGTGTTCCTGAATGACTATGTGGAGCAGATTGCCCATGCACCCAGGACTGACCCATGAAAGAAAAATCACAAGGAGGTGTAGGAATCCCCTTGCCCCAGCAATTTCACCTTCATCCAAACTAGTACATCAACATAAGAAACTAGAAAAAAAGAACAATAAATCAATTAGAAGAACATAAATAGATTAAAAGTAAGTTAGAGATGGACTCAGTGAAGTAGAAATTAGAATAAATGCTTGGCAACAACAAAAAAATAAGGTAGATAAACCCTTGGTGATTCTTGTTAATTAAAAAAGAGATAGATAAAGTAAAAGAACTACAAGACTGCTACATCTAAATTATTGAAATTATTTTGAAAATGTAGAGGAAATGGATTGTTTCCTAACAAAATATTAATTAGTAAGACTCAAGAAGTAGAAAATGGGACTAAATCTAATACCATAGAAAATAATGGAAAAGAGATTACAATTCCACTATTTGCCAAAAGACTATCAGTCCATGGATAAAAGTCATAGCTGAGTTTTGCCTAAACTTACAAGAGCAAGTATTCATTCATTCTGCAAATACTTACTGAGTGCGTGCTTGCCACCTGCCAGGCAAAATCATGGCCAGAGTGTAAAACCAGTGAACAAAACATAGTCCCCACCCTCATGGAGATTACATTTTATTGGAAGGAGATGGACAATAAATAAACACACAAATAAATACATGATTCATATTGTGATGATAAATGCTGTGGAGAAAAGCAAAATGGGGTGTAGGAGACAGTGAATACTCCTAACAATAATGAATTTCCCTAATGGCACTTGTATGTGATTATTTGTAATCTGCCCATCCTCTTGGGAGAACTACCTCTTCTCTTTTGCCTATTTTTAAATTGGATTATTTGTTTTTTTAACTGCAGAGCTTTCAGAGTTCTTGATATATTTCAGATACTAGTCCTTTGTTGAATGTTTGGTTTGTGAAGCTTTTCTCCCAGTCTGTGGCTTGTATTTTCATCCTCTTGGCAGGGTCCTTTACAAAGCAAATTTTTTTATTTTTCATCAAGTCCAGTTTACCAGTTTTTCCCTTTATGGATCATGCTTTTGATATTCAGTCAAATAATTTTTGGTATAAACTTAGTTCTTAAAGATTTATCATATGTTCCTTCCTAAAAGTCTTATGACTTTATGTTTTAAATTCAAGTCCTTGATGCATTTTGAGTTAATTTTTATATAAACTGTGAGACCTAGAAAAAGGGGTTTTTTGTTTGGTGTGGGGTTTTTGCCCATAGATGTTCAATTGCTCCAGCAATCATTTATTGAAAAGGTTATCTTTCCTCTTTTGAGTTTATCTTAAATATTTGTCAAAAATCACTTTGGAACCCTGGCTGGCGTAGCTCAGTGGACTGAGCATGGGCTGCAAACCAAAGCATCGTAGGTTTGATTCCCAGTCAGGGCACATGCCTGGGTTGCAGGCATGGCCCCCAGCAACGGCACATTGATGTTTCTCTCTCTCTCTCTTTCTCCCTCCCTTCCCTCTCTAAAAATAAATAAATAAAATCTAAAAAAAAAATCAGTTTGGTATATCTGTGTGGCTCTGTTTCTGCATTCTCTACTCTGTTCCATTGATCTTTGTGCTTATCCATCCACAATACTTTACAGTCTTAATTACTACAGCTATATAATCAGTCTTAAAATGGAGTAGACCAGTTCCTCCCACTTCATTCTTCTCTTTAAAAATTGCTTTAGCTCTTCTGGTTTCTTTGCATTTCCATATAAATGTTATTTTTTAAATATATTTTATTGATTATGCTATTACAGTTGTCCTATTTCCCCCTCTTTATTCCCCTCTGCCCTGCACTCACCTTCCCCTGCCTCACCTTCCCCCTCATTAGTTCATGTCCATGAGTTGTATATATAAGTTCTTTGGTTCTCCATTTCCTATGCTATTCTTAACCTCTCCCTGTCTATTTTATACCTACCATTTATGCTTCTTATTCCCTGTACCTTTTCTCCCATTCTCCCCCTTCCCCACTGATAACCCTCCATGTAATCTCCATTTCTGTGAATCTGTTCCTGTTCTAGTTGTTTTCTTAGTTTGTTTTTGTTTTTGTTATAGGTTCAGTTGTTGATAGTTGTGAGTTTGTTATTTTACTATTCATATTTTTTATCATCATCTTTTTCTAGATAAGTCCCTTTAACATTCCATGTAATAAGGGCTTGGTGATGATGAACTCCTTTAACTTGGCCTTATCTGAGAAGCACTTTATCTGCCCTTCCATTCTAAGTGAAAGCTTTGCTGGATAGAGCAATCTGGGATATAGGTCCATGCCTTTCATGACTTCAAATACTTCTTTCCAACCCCTTCTAGCCTGTAGGGTTTCTTTTGAGAAATCAGCTGATAGTCTTATGGGAACTCTTTTGTAGGTAACTGTCTCCTTTTCTCTTTTTTCTTTTAAGATTCCCTCCTTATCTTTAATCTTGGGCAATGTAATTATGATGTGTCTTGGTGTGTTCTTCCTTTGGTCCAACTTCTTTGAGACTCTCTGAACTTCCTGGACTTCCTGGAAGTCTAATTCCTTCCCTAGGTTGGGGAAGTTCTCCTTCATTATGTTTTCAAATAAGTTTTCAATTTCTTGTTCTTCCTCTTCTCCTTCTGGCATCCCTATGATTCAGATGATGGAATATTTAAAGTTATCCCAGAGGTTCCTAAGCCTCTCCTCATTTTTTTGAATTCTTGTTTCTTCATTCTGTTCTGGTTGAATGTTGATTTCTTCCTTCTGCTCCAAACCATTGACTTGAGTCCTGGCATTCTTCCCATCACTGTTTGTTCCCTGTACACTTCTCTTTATTTTACTTTGCATAGCCTTCACTTTTTTTCTATTTTGCAACCATACTCAACCATTTCTGTGAGTATCCTGATTGCCAGTGTTTTGAACTGTGTATTTGATAGGTTGTCTATGTCTTCATCACTTAGTCCTATTTTTGGAGCTTTGATCTGTTCTTTCATTAGGGCATATTTTTTTTTGTCTTGGTGTTAGATTGTAAGGGGTCAAGCCTTAAGTATTCACCATGGCAGGGCAACTCACATCGAGAGTTGTGGCTGTGCATGTGGGGGAGAGGTCACAGAGGGAACAATCCTGCTTGCTTGGCTCTCTGCCAGCTTTCAGTCACTTACATCACTCCCCACAAGCAAATGGGGCCCTTCTGGTGCTGATTCCTGGGTGTGCGAGTTTGTGTACATTCTAGGATCCTGTGGGTCTCTCCAGTGAACTCTCTTGTGAGGCTGGGAGTTTCTCCTGCCACTGCAGCCCTCACAGGATTTTACCATCAAAGGTTTTAAGGCTTTCTTTCCCCACCCTGAAACCCTGGGTTGTGTGATCTGTCTTGCTCCCCAGTTGTTCTTCCTGGCTACCTGCACATATATGTGGGACCACCCGGGATGACAGCTAACACATCACATCACCCACCCAGTCCTCCAGCTGCTGCCTTGCAGTGAGTCTTCTCCACCCAGGCTGCCTGTCTCCACCCCTCCTACCAGTCTGGATGTTTCTTCTTTAACTCCTTGGTTGTTGTCCTTCCATACAGTTTGATTTTCTGAAAGTTCTGGTTATTTTTTGCTTTTAAATTTATTGTTGTCCTTGTTTTGGTTGTGCAAGAAGGCAAAGTGTATCCAACTACACCTCCATCTTGGCCAGAAGTCGCATTTCCATGTAAATTTTAAAACACTCTTTATACCTACAAAAAGATCTTGCTGAGTATTTCATAGGAATTGTGTTAAACTTGAATATTAATTGGGGGAGAATTGACATCTTTACCATATTATCTTCCAGTCAATGAATGTATTATGTCTCTCTGTTTATTTAGGTTGTCTTTCATTGCTTCAAATCAATGTGTTGTAGTTTTCAACATACAAGCCCCATCAATATTTTGTTAGATTTACATGTCTTTCTCCTTTTTTTCCTTCCCTTCCCTTCCCTTCCCTTCCCTTCCCTTCCCTTCCCTTCCCTTCCCATTCCCTTCCCTTCCCTTCCCTTCCCTTCTCTTCCCTTCTCTTCCCTCCCCTTCCCTCCCTCCCTCCCTTCCCTTCCTTCCTTCCTTCCTTCCTTCCTTCCTTCCTTCCTTCCTTCCTTCCTTTCCTTCCTTTCCTTTCTTTCCTTCCTTCCTTTCTTTCTTTCTCTTTTTATTTTTTCTTTCTTTCTATTTCTCTTTCCTTCCTTCCTCCTTCCTACTTTCCTCCTTCCTTCCTCCCTCCCTTCCTTGTTTTTTTCCTTCTCTCTCCTTCTGAGTGATTGTAAGTAGGATTGCATTTTTAATTTAGATGTGCCCATGTTCATTACTAGTATATAAAAATACAATTGATTTTTGTATGTTTATCTTGTATCCTGTGACCTTCTCAACTCTTATTAGTTCAGGCTTTATTTTATTTTACCATAGATTTGGGGGAATTTTCTCATAGAGAATAAACATGTCATTAGCAAGTAGGAACAATTTTATCTCTTCCTTTCTGATCTCCATGACTTCTGCTTTTCTTTTCTTACCTTATTACACTGGCTAGAACTTCCATGACTATGTTGAATAAAAGTGGTGGGAACAGACATGCTTGCATGGTTCCCAATCTTAGGGGAAATACCTTCAGCCCTTCACCATTAAGAATACTGTTAAGTATAGATTCTTATAAATGCCCTTTATTAAGCTGAGGAAGTTCCCCTCTATTTTTAGTTCATAAAGAGTTTTATCATGGATGAGTGTTGAATCTTTAAAATGATTTGTTCTAAATCAATCAATATGTTGATGTGACTTCTTATTCATCCTGTTAATATGGTGGACTACATTGTTTAATTTTCAGATGTGGACTAGTTTTGCATTTCTTAAACAAACATCACTTGTACAATTTTTGTATGTTGCTAAATTCTCTTTGTTAATATTTTGTTAGTTTTTGCATCAGTATTCATAAGAAATGTTGATCTGTCATTTACTTTTCTTGTAGTGTCTTTGGTTTTGCTATCAAAGTGATAGTAACTTCATGAAATGAATTGGAAAGGGTTCCCTCCTCTTCTGTTTTCTGGAATATATTATGTAGAATTGGTTCTAATTTTTCTTTAAACCTTTGAAAGTGTTCTCCAGTGAAGCCATCTGGGCCTCAGGATTTCTTTTGGGAGAGCTTTGAAAACAAGAATTCAGTTTTCTTAATTATTACAGAATAATTCAAATTATGCATTTGATATTGGGTGAATTAGGGTAGTTTGTGCATTTCAAGGAATTGGTCTATTTAATCTAATTTGGCAAATATGTAAAAGAGAGTTCTTTGTAGTATCTCTCATTATCTTTTTATGTTTTCAGGGTCTGTAATCATATTACTTGTTTCTGTCTTGATATTGGTAATTTGTCTTCCCTTTTATATGTGAATCTTGCTAGAATTTTGTCAGTATTATTGATCTTTTTGTTTTTATTATTTTTTAAATTTTTATTGTTCTATTATAGTAGTCAAAATTTCCCCCTTTGCCTTCTTCTGCCCAGTCCACACTCTGCTCCCACAGTCAATCCCCACACTGTTGTCCATGTTCCTGGGTCACTCATACTTATTCTTTGACTAGTCCATTCACCTGTGTTGATTTTTTCAAAGAGCTAGATTTTGTTGCATTGATTTTTCCCTACTGGTTTTCTGTTATAATTTCATTGTTTTTTGAATCCTATTATTTTCTTCCTTAAGCTTCTTTTGGGTTTATTTTGCTCTTCATTTTTTTAGTTCTTGAAGTAGAAATGTAGAGTCTTGATCGGAGATTTTTTTCTTTCTTAATATGAGTATTTAATGTTACAAGTTTCCATTTTAAGCACTGCTTTAGCTGTGTCCCATAAATTTTGATATGCTGTATGCATATCTGTTCTATGTTGTTTTTTAAACTTCAGATTTCCTCTTTGACATATGCGTTTTAATATGTTTTATTGATTATACTATTACAGTTGTCCCAGTTTTGTTCCCTTTGCCCCCTGCCACCTGATACTCCCCATTCCCTCTAAAAACACCATCCTTTTTCATGTACATGGGTCATGCATTTAAGTTCTTTGGCTACTCCATTTTCTATATTATTCTTAATATCACCCTGTCTATTCTGTACCTACCAATTTGTACTTGCTTTTTAAAAATTTTTAAAGATTTTATTTATTTATTTTTAGAAAGAGGGGAAGGGAAGGGGAAGAGAGGGAGAGAAACATCAATGTGTGGTTGCCTCTCACGTGCTGCCTACTGGGGACCTGTCCACAATCCAGGCATATGCCCTGACTGGGAATCGAATGAACAACCCTTTAGTTTGCAGGTAGGCACTCAATCCACTGAGCCACACCAGCCAGGGCCAATTTGTACTTCTTAATACTTGCACCTTTTCTCCCATTCTCCCCTCCCACATGATAACCTTTCAAATGATCTCCATATCTGTGATTCTGTTTATTGTCTGCTTGTTTGCTTAGTTTGTTTTTTAAATTCAGTTGTTGATAGTTGTGAATGTATTGCCATTTTAGTGCTCATAGTTTTGATCTTCTTCATTTTCTTTAAAAAGTCCCTTTAACATTATATATGATAATGGCTTGGTGATAACAAACTCCTTTAGCTTTACCTTGTCTGGGAAGCACTTTATCTGCCCTTTGATTCTAAATGATACCTTTGCTCTATAGAGTAATCCAGGTTGTAGGTCCTTGCTTTTCATCACTTTGAATACTTCTTGCCAGTCCCTTCTGGCCTGCAAAATTCCTTTTGAGAAATCATCTAACAGTCTTATGGGAACTCCTTTGTAGGTAACTATCTGCTTTTCTCTTGCTGCTTTTAAGATTCTTTATTTATCTTTAACTTTGGCATTGTAATTATGATGTGTCTTGGTGTGGTCCTCCTTGTGTCTATCTTGTTTGGGACTCTCTGTGCTTCCTGGCCTTGCATGTCTATGTCCTTCACCAAATTAGGAAAATTTTCTTTCATTATTTTTTCAAATAAGTTTTCAATTTCTTGCTCTTTCTCTTCTCCTTCTGGCATCCTTATGATTCAAATGGTGGTATATTTGAAGTTGTCCCAGAAGTTCCTTAGCCTATCCTGATTTTGGGGGGATTCTTTTTTCTTCTTGCTATTCTGATTGAATGGTTTTTTTTTTTTTTGGCCTTATGTTCCAAATCATTGATTTGATTCTAAGCTTCTTCTGCTCCACTATTGGTTCCCTGTAAATTTTTTTCTATTTCACTAGTGTAAACTTCATATTTGCCTGGGTCTTTTTTATGCTGTTGAAGTATCCAGTGAGTTCCTTGAGCATCCTAATAACCAGTGTTTTGAACTCTGTATCTAATGGATTGCTTATCTCCATTTTTTTAGTTCTTTTCCTGTTTTTTTTCTGTTCTGTTCTTTCATTTGGCCATATTTCTTTGTCTCCTCATTTTAGCAGCCTCCCTGCATTTGTTTCTATGTATTATGTAGAGCTGATTTGACTCCCTGTCTTAGTAGCATAGCCTACTGTAGAAAAGCACACTGGTCAGTTGAAAGAGGTAGAGGCTTAGGTAATTGCCAGGGCAGGGCAACCCATGTGAACCTTGTTGATGGAGTCTCAGATAAGGTGTCACTGCTCTGTGACTGTTTGAGGGGGAGGGCTCAGAAAGGAACAGTGCCACTGCTTGGCCTCTGGAGTTTTGTTTGGGAGTGAGCTGTCCCCTGGCACATGCTCTGATGTCAGACACTTCAGTTTCTCCCTGTATGCCACTAATGCTTTTTCAGCTGCTGCCCAGGTGCTCGAACCCAGAGGGAGTGAGTCTGTGTAAATTCTAATTTCATTGCAGGCTCTTTAAGAGGATACTCCTGAGAATCTGGCAGTTTATTCTGTCACTCCAACCCCCACTGGTTTTTAAAGCCAGGAGTTATGGAGACTTATCTTCCTGGCACTGGAACCCTGGGCTGGGTGGTCTGATATGGGTCTGGGATCCCTTGCTCTCGAGGTGTATCTCCCTATTTTTATCCACCACACATGGATGTATGACTGCCTGTTCCACATCTCCATGCCTCCACCTGTCCCCTCCCACCTGTGCCCCTCCACCTGTCTCTGCATCTCCAGGCCTCTCTGTGTGTCTCCGTACCCCCTACCCATCTGGATGAATGTGACTTCTTTAATTCCTTGGTTGTCAGACTTCCATACAGCTCGATTATCTGATGATTCTGGGTGATAGTTGTTTTGTAGTTTAGTTGTAATTTTTGCTGTGGTTGTGTCAGGAAGCAAGCCGTGTTTACCTATGCCTCCGTCTTGACTAGATGTCTGACCTATGGATTATTTTGAAGTGTATTTATTTGATTGCCAAATGTTTGGAGATTTTGTTATCTTTCTGTTATTCCTTTCAAGCTTAATTCTATTGTGATCAGAGAACATACTCTTTTTGGCTTCAATTTTTTTACATCTGTTGATGTCTGTTTTATACTTCTTGTCTTATTGATATATTCCACGGACACTTGAAAACAATGTATATGCTGCTGTTGTTAGGCAGAATATTCTAGCAATGTCAATTTGATACAGTAAATAATGAAGTACAAAGAAACATGTTGCTTTGTAGCATGAGTATGCAATCAGTGAGATCCAGACTGGAAGGTCTACAGATAAATTAGCCCACAAGTTTCAACAGAGAAATTGTTTTTTTAAAAAGAAATGGAGAATAAGTCTGTAGATTAAAGGCCTTAAAAATGAACATCAGGGTAAAATAATATATGATAATAACCATCATGTCTAGGGGTGGACACATGGATAATAAAATCATTTAAAAAGCACAGGAAAGTAATTACTATAAAAGTCAGGATAGGGTTTACTTTTGGTGACAGAGGGCTCTTTTGGGAAACTTGGAGGGGTTACTGGGGTGGCTGGCAAGTTTTATTTATTAGCTTGTGGTTTTATTCTTGACTTGGATGATGGTTACAAGCAGTGGTTTGCTAGTATTTAACAACTGATTCTCCAGGGGGAAAAGAAAGCTCTGACTTGTAGCATTTCCTGATTTCCATTATGTAAATACTACCACCATAGCCAATTTCAAGCTACCAACATGATGTCATTGTATGTGAGGTTGGGAAGAGATTGAACAAACAACCCTTAGGAGACTGTGTGAACCAGCTCCAGCACAACACTGGAAGGGTGTGTTCCTTATAATAATTCTCAAAACTGTATATTTATTTTTTAATATTTTGAAGTTAAAAAATAAAAAAATATATATTTTAAAAAATGAATAACACTGGATAAATGGCTGACCCTAGAACTGGAGCAGGAAATATATAAAATAATCCTAAAACATCTTGTAGTGTCAGAAAATAAGGAAGTGTTTAAAAATAACAATTAAAAAACCCCATAATGGCAAGGCTATGTCAAAGGAACAATATTGTGTTCCAATCAAAAGAGTTCCCAATGGCCAAATTGTAACAATTTGAGGAACAAGATAAAGTAGTGTCAGATTATAAGCCAAAGTATAAAGTAAATATCCATGACTACATACTTATATAAATGATTGAATATATAAATAAATGAAGGAGAATAGACACATCTATGTGCAGAAGAATCCAAATGTTTTACATAAAAAGCCATATAACTCCCTGCTCCTTAAGTATGGACTGCACATAGTGACTTCTTTTCAAAGGGTACAGCATGGAAAAGGGAGTAAAAAATAATGACTTTACAGCAGAAAACACTGACAAACTTCGGTCAGGTGATCAAGGTCAATGTCAAGAGGAATAAGTCATATTGATATTGTGTACCCTTGATACGGTGATGAAAACGAAACTTGACTTCTGTGGTCTTCCTTCCAAAAAACCCATAACCACAGTCTAATCATGAGAAAAACATCAGATAAATCCCAAATGAGGAACAGTCCACAAAAAACTTGACCAGTACTCTTCAAAATTGTCAAGGCCATCAAAAACAAGAAAAATCTGCTAAAGACAAGAGGAGCCTCAGAGACATGACAACTAAATGTAATGTATTCTGAATAGGATCATGGAATAGAATAAAGTAAGGACTATTATTAATAATGTACCAATATTGGTCATTAGTTGTAACAAATGTGCCATGCTGTAATTAATAGAGGAATCTGGGTGTGGATCATATGGGAAATCTCTGTACTACCTTACGATTTTTCTATAAGTCTAAAACTGTTCTAAAATAAGTCTATTTAAAAGTCTCCATTTATTCCATATCCCTTTCTTGTGAAAACTACATGGTCATTCTAACTCATCTCATCTGAAATTTATGACCTGAACCTCAAATAGGCCCTTGGTGGTGCTTGGCAATCTGACTACCTCATGCTAATCGATTTTCTTTTCCTTTCTCCAGGTCACATCCCCTGTCTCCGCCCATCTTCTACACCCTTCTCCCCAGTCCCAGCTGATGGTCTTGCTTCTTACTTTACCAGGAAAATAAAAGCAAACAGAAGAGGATTTCCACCTCTTTCGACCACCAACTCTAAGTATCTACCTGTATCTGCACTCTGCCTTCCTTCCTGTTAAAATAAACGAACTTTCCACGGACCTGTCTGGGACTAGCGACTTCATTTCTGCACTGAATTCCATCCCCCTTCCCAATCATAACTTTTCCCACTTTTGTAAGATCATTACCATCAGTGTGCTGACATACTATAATATCTTGATCCCATACTCCCCTCCAGTTTTCCCATTTTTCTTTTCCTCTTTACAGCACAATGCCCTAAAAGAGTTGTCTATACTCATTATCACCATTGTTTTTTTGTTTTGTTTTGTTTTTTCCACTGTGCAGCCCGTTTCAGCGCCCGCAGCCCACGGGCGAGGGCTGGGCAATGGTTCCGGGCCGGGGTGCTCTGGCACGGGGCACTGTGAGAGACCCAGGGGCGGGCCTGCCACAAATCCCAGCCCGTGCAGACCATTGTTTAAAATATAATGTGTTAATAGAAAATTTAAGGTATGGTGAAGCCAACAGATCAGAAAATGACTGCCACTGAAAAGACAGTTCATTAATCACAATCCCAAAGACATAGGAAGAATGTGCACCATTGTGAGGGCCACACAGGGGAAGCACTGGACTCAGTAAGAAGGCTGAGAGAGAGGGAGCAACCATGAGCAAGACCCTATGGTTTCCACAGGAAGTATCAGGTAAGGCAGGGGAACAAGCTGAGACTGACTGGTTTGAACCATTTCAGCAGGCTCTGGGTTTAGGAGCTGTCTGCAGTTCTCTGGTCCGTGGCCCTGGGAGATTAGGGCAGGTGGGTAGTGGTTCAGAGTGTGAGAGTTGTGGGGAGGGGCTATGAATCAGTTGGTTTGTATTTGCTCCAGTGCAAGTTGCTCTCTCCAGGAACTGGCTGCCCTGGAAAGGGCAGACCCTCCAAAGTCAGTCATCAAGGCCCCCAATGTCAAAGTAGCAAAATACAGAAAATAAGAGATATGGTAAATATACCCATTTCCTCACCTGTTTTGAACACTCAAATCAGGCTTTCTTCCCTTCCACTATTGGATTCTATATTCTTGTAATGACACCTTCTTCCTCCTGATTCTCCTTTTACCTCAGTGGCCGCTCCTCACTTTCCTTTGTGAATTCTCCTCAGCCCAACTTCTAAAGGTTAAAATACCCCTTGACTTAATGCTCTTCTCCTTTCTGTCTTCACCAGCAGCTCATAAAATGATCACATGGACCCCTGGGGTCTGTGAGAGTTCTTCTCAAGAACTCCATGAGGTCAGGCTGTATTTGCCACTTCACTCTGGATATTTGCACTTTCAATACAAAAGCAAAGGCAGGGAAAGCTGCTAGTGCCCTAGCACCCCAAAAGACAGTAGCACCAAATGACAGTAGCAGTGATTGTTTTCTTCCTTGCCTCACACTCACATGAAAAGGAAAAAGAGGCAGTTTCACTTATAAATGCTTCTGATAAAGTACTAAAAAAAGTTTTACTGTAATGAAAACTCAACTCTTGAATACATACTATTTAATATTCTGTGTGATTGATTAAAATGCATGTTTAAGGCATTTCTGCTCTACATCAATGCAAATTCACCTGAGGAAAGGCACACGTGCAGTTGTTAAAGTTGCAAGCTGAAGCAGCCTCTTTTTTATGGAACACCATTTTACTGGAAAACACAATCTTTGGTTATTCAGAATGGGTATTTACCAGACATTTTCTAAAAAATTGAATGAAGTGAGACTATCATTTCTAGAAAAACAACAGACTATATTTTTTGCTCATAATGAAACTTGTTTTTAAGACAAAATTAAAATTTTGGAAAACTTTTATACACCACTTTGATTTAGTGGCTTCCTAATACTTTTAGGATGAGATAGTGGTGATGTTAACAAATGCAGTTTTTTGGGGACCATATAAGGAAATGTGACAACATTTAGAGGTTTGGAAAACTCAGTGAACTAATACTTTTTTAAAATATATTGTATTGATTATGCTATTACAGCTGTCCCATTACCCCCCTCCATCCTCCTCCACCCTGCACACCCTCTCCCACCCATATTCCCCCCTCTAGTTCATGTCCATGTGTCATAAGTTCTTTAGCTTCTACATTTCCCATACTATTCTTGCCCTTCCCATCTATTTTCTACTTACCATCTATGCTACTTATTCTCTGTACCTTTCCCCCTCTTTCCTCCTCCCACTCACCAGTTGCTAACCCTCCATGTGATCTCCATTTCTGTGGTTCTCTCCCTTTTCTAGTTGTTTGCTTAGTTTCTTTTTGTTTTTGTTTTAGGTATGGTTGTTAATAATTGTGAGTTTGCTGTCATTTTACTGTTCATGGTTTTTATCTTCTTTTTCTTAGATAAGTCTCTTTAACATTTCATATAATAAGGGCTTGGTAATGATGAACTCCTTTAACTTGACCTTATCTGAGAAGCACTTTATCTGCCCTTCCATTCTAAATGAAAGCTTTGCTGGATAGAGCAATCTGAGATGTAGGTCCTTGTCTTTCATGACGTGGAATACTTCTTTCCAGCCACTTGTTGCTTGTAAGGTCTCTTTTGAGAAATCAGCTGACAGTCTGATGGGAATTCCTTTGTAGATTACTGTCTCCTTATCTCTTGCTGCTTCTAGAAATCTCTCCTTCATTTTTACCTTGGCTAATGTAATTATGATGTGCCTTGGTGTGTTCCTCCTTGGGTCCAATTTCTTTGGGACTCTCTGAGCTTCCTGGACTTCCTGGAAGTCTATTTCCTTTGCCAGATTGGGGAAGTTCTCCTTTACTATTTGTTCAAATAACTTTTCCACTGGTTGCTCTTCCTCTTCTCCTTCTGGTACCCCTATAATTTGGATGATGGAACATTTCAAGATGTCCTGAAGGTTCCTAAGCCTCTCCTCAGTTTTTTGAATTCTTGTTTTTTCATTCTTTTTTGACCGTATATTGTTTTCTGCCTTCTGGTCCACTCCATTGATGTGAGACCCAGCTTCCATTCCATCACTATTGATTCCCTGTGCATTTTCTTTAATTTCTCTTAGTGTAGCCTTCATTTTTTCATCTAATTTGTGACCAAAAGCAACCAATTCTGTGAGCATCCTGATCACCAGTGCTTTGAACTATGCATCTGATAGGTTGTCTATCTCTTGGCTGCTTAAAAGTATTGCTTGTGGAGCTTTCAATGTGTTTGAGTCATCTTTTGTTTTGGGGGGGTGTGGTCTGGTCACACCTGTCACATGGTGAGGGGTGGAGGCTCAGGTGTTCACCAGGGTGGGACACCCCAGTCACTGGCTTGTGATGCTGTATGTGAGGGCAGGGTCCGAGAGGGAACAATGGTATTTGCTCCACTTTCTGTGGGACCTCAGTCCCTTCCACTGCTTCCCCCGAGCACACTGGGCCCCTCTGGTGCCAATTCCCATGTGGATGGGCTTGAGCACCCCGTGGGACTTTCCAACGACCTCCCCTGTGAGGCTGGGAGTCTCTCCCTATGCCTCAATCCCCACAGTTGTTTTCAATCAGTGCCCCAAGGCTCTATTTCCCAGCGCTGGGATCCTGGGTTGCGTGCAGTGCCTTGCTTTACAATTGCTGCCTCACTGGGTCTGCAGGTTGCCCCTTTTGGCCTGGGTCTGCCAGCTGCTACTTGCACATCCAAGGTCCGCCCTCTTTGGTCTTGCGCACCTTGGATGCCTTATACACTTGGTCCCAATGCTCTTTGCTCTTCACGCCGTGACCCACGCATGGCTGCCTGACTCCTCCCCTCCTACCAATCTGGATGAATGTGTCTATTTTAACTTCTTGGATGTCCGATTTCCATACAGTTCAATTTTCTGTTAGTTCTGGTTGTTATTCTGTTTCTAAGTTGTTGTTGTCCCTATCTTGGTTGTGCGAGGAGGCACAGTGTGTCCACCTATGCCTTTATCTTGGCTGGAAGTCCTAATACTTTTTTAAATGAACAGTATTACAAAATCATGTGTAGGTAAAAAATTCATTCAAAGTTCAAGAGTTCAGTGGAGTTTAACGTAATAGAGTTCAAAAAGTATATTGATATAGTATCTAATTTCACATGGCAATGACCATTTAAGAAACTACCACTTGCCAAATTTGAGTATAGTATCAAAGCAGAATATCCACAATTATTTGAAAACACTAACAAAAATGCAACTGTGCATATATCTGTGGGATTATTGTGCTTTATATATTTCAACCAGAACAGCATACCACACCAGATTGAATGCAAAAACAAGATGAGAGTTTGGTTTTCCTATAAGCCAAAATTTAAATTTATTTGCAAAAATATAAAACCGTGCCACTCTTCTCACAATTTTCTGGCTTTGCAAAATTGTTATTTTTAAAATGTGTTAATATGTAATGTATTTATGAGTATTTTAAAATAAATACATATAATCAAATGTTCCAATTTTAATTTTAAATTGGGAAAATATTGGTAGATATAACCCACAGAAATCAAAGTTCTTTGAGTGTGCTTATTTGTTTTTAAGAATGTAAAGAGATCCTGAGCCCCAAAACTTGGAGAACCGCTTGGAGATCCTAAGCAGAAATTCTCACTTCTGCAAATTCCCTGTGAACCAGGAGATGGTACAGCAGAGTCTGCCACGATCTGTCATAACAAAAGCAAAAGAATGCTCTTCATATTAGGATGAGAAAACTCTTACCACTAAGTGTGATATCATCAAAGAAATGTGCTAGGTACACATGCAAGCTATTGACCTTAAATGGACAAGCCAGATACTACTCCAGAAAAATGGGTTTCTTTGGGAATAAGAAAGAATGCCAAAATGGGACAGGCTCCTTTCCTACTCTGGGACAAGCAGTTTATGGTCTTCTGGCAGGGAAAGACTTACCCCTTGCCTCTTGAAACTTCATTCCCAGAGCTTCCCTAGAGTTAAGGGATAGGATTCCCTAATGGTGAATTATACCCATAGGAACCTTCTTTTATAGACCAAAGTTGGGGCCCAGAAAAAGTGTTGTAAACAAAGAGTCCATTGGAGGAAACAGAGAGTCCAAAGAGTAATGGCTTTTCATTGGCTGAGTTGTAAACAGTCTTTCATTGGCAGAGTGGTAGCCTGGCAAGAACATCCTCTTCCCATTCCTGGAGTAGTGGAGTAGACAACTTCCTGTTGTTGATGGAAAGCACCTCTCTTCATTCTTGTTTTTTAATCTTAATAAAGCCCACAAAAACAATTAGGAAAATAACAACTGGGTCATTATGACAGACTATAATAACAACATTTGCAACCCCTAAATGGGACAAAGAATATAGAGATAATGTTTCAGCTCTTTCTTCCTGAATCCTCATCCTCCCTTTCCCTCCTGGGAATATGTCTCTTTCTTGCTCCATTTGGCACAAACCAGCCAAGAAATCCCCAGCCCTGGCTCCATTGTGCACATGATGGGAAAGCTCCCAGTCAGTTGGTGTCTGGAAATTGGGGCACGTTCAAAATTGTAAACCTATACTCTTATGGCTGCTGGGCCGCACGCTGAGGGAGGCCTCTCTTGATCTCCTTGCCTATGCCAATCAGCCTCCTCCGAATTCTTAGGGCACAGTTCACTTCCTTCACCACCTTTTGCTCATCCGATTTGCTTGTGTGCTTAGTGAATGGGAAGCCTGGCCTTGCTTTGTGCCTTAAGTTCTGTGAAGTCAAGGTTGACATCTTTTCTTCATCCTAACTCTTTTCCAGCTGGACCTAGAACAATGAAGTTCTGAAATGGGGGGATGGAGCTCTGACTAGGTAGCAAGCTCCCATCCCTGCCTGTCTGGAGACAACTGAATGCCATGATCCCAAAGCTGACACTCCAAGTGCACAGCAGACAGCTGCCACAAATGTAATGCTAACCCAACTGGATATCAGCTGACGCCAGCTCAGCAGAATCACTCCTAGGCTGCTTTTCTACTCCGGGACAAGCAGTTTATGGTCTCTTGGCTGGTAAAGACCCACCCCATTTGCCTCCTGAAACTTCATTCCCAGAGCTTCCCTAGACTTTAATGGATAGGATTCCCTGCTTTGCAGGAAAACCTTTCACTCAGGGCTTAATCTTGATTTCTAATAGTGTCTACCTTTTATTTACTAATTTCAAATTCCTTTAAATGACTTAAAAGGCGCTGCATAACCCTACCACTACTCCTTCTTCAATCTCAATTCTAAAAATTCCCCCCAGTGCCCAGGATTTTCTCCAGCATAATACAATACTTCTTTCAGTTCCTGGAGCCAACATACTCTTTCTCTTTCATGAGTCCCCACAAGCCATTTCTTCAGCCCCTAAAACTTGTACCATCCTCCCTATTTACCCTCAGGTTTTGTGGTTAAACATCATGTCTTCTGGGATGCCTTCCCAGACATTGGACACCTGGTCTAGGTCCAGCTTCCCTGCTGGGTACTCCGCAACATCTTGTTCTTGCCTTTGACACTGATGAGCACAGATCTGAAAAACAACTACTGTGAGACATGCTTGAAAAGTCACCTAAAGGCACCCATACCCATTCATAACTCTCATGTCTGCCTCTGCTCCAGGAGGTGAAAAAGTCCAGGGACCTGCTTTTGACTAGAGGCAGGGTGGGGAGTGGGGGGAGGGAGGGTGTTTGTTTTTGCAGCTAATGGCAGTCAGTGACCCAGTTGTGGCAAATGAGAGAGACATAAGGAAAAAATTGCTGGGCCACTTCTGAGAAAGCCCCTGCCTTCCTAGTAAAACAGATGGGCATGGCTTGCTCTTCCAGCATCCTCCAACCCCCTGCCCTGGCTGGAGATGTGATTCCTGAGGCTGCAGAGACATCTCTCAACCATGAGGTGGCGTGTTAACATGACATTAAGTCCTTCAACTGCTCTGACTGCCTCTTCTATTTCTGCTTATGTGAAATAATTGCCTCCATCACTTATGTTAGTTAGCTATCTGTTGCTTGCAATAGAGAGCATTCCATGCTGATACATGACCTCACACCTCTTGGAACAAGCAGGTGATGATCCTCAAAGGATGGGTATTCTAATACGTGAGCCGCACAATTCTGATTGGGTGAAGGCGATTTCTCTTCAGTCACCTTCCACATCTTAGTTCAGAACAGCTCCTACAGGACCCCTCACAGGTGATATGCATGTGGATAATAAAGACTTATTATAGATTCAGGGAGGCTAAATTCGATATTTGCATTCAACAAAGAGTGCCCTGAGTGTCCTGCATGGTCCTCTTGCCATTTTACCCCAAAAGATCCAAGAGTTGACTGTGCTAAGCAGAGGTGGCCCCCAAGAGTGTGTGCTGCTGTTTATAGTGTCACAACCTTCATGTGATGAACCAGAGTGACATTCTGAGTGGTTAAAAATTGGGGAATAATCCTTTTAATCCTCTTATAATTGCTACTGAATCATAAATTAATCGAACTAAGGGCCACTTAGTAATAGTGGCATTTTTTTTTCAGGTCAGTCAGTTGACTAGCACTGGCACTACATGCATCATATAGATGTTTGACAGAGTCATTGTTTCTCTAGGGACAGCTGTATACCTGCTCCACCCTTCCCCAGGGATTAAGCGCCTTGGGCTTTCTGCTTCTTGTGCCAAAGCAACAATTGTAGATAATGAATAGCCCCAATTACTTTTCCATTAACTGCTGGAATTTGGCAGTTGCCCCAGAAATACTCAGGAAGTTCATTCAAAATTTAAAACCACAGATAACACATGAAGGCAGCTCTAGCTTTGCCCAGCTCAGCCCTATGTATATGTTAATTCCTACCAATTAAGTCCAGTACTAAGAACTAACAAATAGGTACAATGGAGTGATAATATAAAGGTTCCTACTCTGAGTGCAAGAGTCTATGCACAGTCTTCACTGTCTTGATTCCTTCTTCATCACTACAGTGCAGGGTGAGTGGGCTTAGTAAGGTTTCTCAGCTTTACATGTCTTATCTCTAACTGATCACTCTTTAATAAGATCTCATGAGTCCTAGAT
This sequence comes from Phyllostomus hastatus, assembly GCF_019186645.2. Taxonomy (NCBI): domain Eukaryota; kingdom Metazoa; phylum Chordata; class Mammalia; order Chiroptera; family Phyllostomidae; genus Phyllostomus; species Phyllostomus hastatus. The sequence continues at coordinate 2,856,429 of NW_025334017.1, read as the reverse complement.
TTAATATGTTTTTCTAGACCTCTCAAAAATTCTACAGAAATTCAATTAAAACAATTGTTGAGCAACATGGAGTAAATACAGGTTCTATTTGTGAGGGAGAAGGCAGTGGCTTAGGAATTTCATTTGCAGTCTCCTACTCCTGAGAACCAGAGATTTTCTCAAATTGAAGCTCTTGGATTGAGCTTCTGCTCAGTCTCTAACTTCCATAGGCATGTGCTTTCAGATGCTGGCCACATTATTGAGCTACCACTATTAAAATGTTGAAAATTGCCCTGGCTGGTGTAGCTCAGTGGATTGAGTGCAGGTTGCAAACCAAAGCATCGCACGTTCGACTCCCAGTCAGGGCACATGCAGAGCCAGGGTCCCCAGCAACCACACATTGATGTTTCTCTCTCTCACTTTTTCTCCCTCCCTTCCCTCTCTAGAAATAAATAAATAAAATCTTTTTTAAAATGTTGAAAATTGTTCTAGTTGGTGCCAGCAAGCACTGATCAAATAACTCGCCAGCTGGAAGAGCTATTGTAGCATTATCTCCTTGCTGATCCATCCTAGTTAGCCTTTCAGAAATTTCAGTCTAATCACACTCTAGCAGTTAAGCCACTGAGACCCAGCACTTCCAATTTCTTTAAGGAGAGGTGTTGAGGTTCTTCCTGTAAAATGAACATTGGTCTCTTAAGAACAATCTGTATAACCACTGAATTTCAAACCTCCTGTTTTCCCAGCCACCTCAGTCAGAGCCCCAGGAGCCACAGAGAATGGACACCAGACTAATCAACCTGTCTAAACCTACTATGTCAGCTCCAGGAGAAAACTTGGCTCTTGGGCACCTGGGTCATTTCCCCACTTGCTCCTAATGACCTCAGCCTTCTAAGGCATGGTATGTCCCCCGCTCCACATAGACAAGTAAAGGTGGATCCCTACTCAGCAGAGTCCTGAGAACTTTGTGCAGTTGGCTCTCCTTGGGGGCAAGGACACTTACTTCCTGAAGGCTTATAGATCTGCTGTCACATTACTGGGGGGGAATTAACTACTAATGCATAAAACTGCTAATGCATAAAACATGTGCTTCATATCTAGAGATAAATACAATATAGAGATTACTAAACACCAATTTTCTTCTTAGGAACACTTAGATTTTGGAGCAGCCTAATAAAGAATTCACATTGCAGAGATAAAGGAGTAGTATACCAAAATTAGGGTGGAAATAAACATCAAAAGTTTTGTTAAGGGGTATAAGAAAAAACCATTGGTGAAATGGATGTCTTAACAACATGTGGCTAGTTATTGATTCTATGGTCCTCATGAAGCTTTGAATGAAAAGTCAGATAACCCAGCAGCCAAATGCTGTTGGCAGTGCTCGAGAATCCCTCAACTTCCAGAAGTCTTGGTGGAATGGCCTAACCACCAGGGTAGAAGAACACATTTCTTCTAAAGAGTGACTCTGTCATGCAAGGTATCTCTAGAGCACACTGTGAGGCACTGCCCATAGCCCTTTTCGGGACTTCTTTTTTTTAAATATATTTTATTGATTATGCTATTACAGTTGTCCCACTTTCCCCCTTCACTCCCCTCTACCCTGTACACCCTCTCCCACCCATATTCCCCCCTTTAGTTCATGTCCATGTGTCATAAGTTCTTTAGCTTCTACATTTCCCATACTATTCTTACCCTCCCACTGTCTATTTTCTATCTACCATCTATGCTACTTATTCTCTGTACCTTTTCTCCCTCTCTCCTTCTCCCACTCCCCAGTTGCTACCCTCCATGTGATCTCCATTTCTGTGGTTCTCTCCCTTTTCTAGTTGTTTGCTTAGTTTCTTTTTGTTTTTGTTTTAGGTATGGTTGTTAATAATTGTGAGTTTGCTGTCATTTTACTGTTCATGGTTTTTATCTTTTTCTTAGATAAGTCTCTTTAACATTTCATATAATAAGGGCTTGGTAATGATGAACTCCTTTAACTTGACCTTATCTGAGAAGCACTTTATCTGTCCTTCCATTCTAAATGAAAGCTTTGCTGGATAGAGCAATCTGAGATGTAGGTCCTTGTCTTTCATGACTTGGAATACTTCTTTCCAGCCACTTGTTGCTTGTAAGGTCTCTTTTGAGAAATCAGCTGACAGTCTGATGGGAATTCCTCTGTAGATTACTGTCTCCTTATCTCTTGCTGCTTCTAGAAGTCTCTCCTTCATTTTTACCTTGACTAATGTAATTATGATGTGCCTTGGTGTGTTCCTCCTTGGGTCCCACTTCTTTGGGACTCTCTGAGCTTCCTGGACTTCCTGGAAGTCTATTTCCTTTGCCAGATTGGGGAAGTTCTCCTTTACTATTTGTTCAAATAACTTTTCCACTTGTTGCTCTTCCTCTTCTCCTTCTGGTACCCCTATAATTTGTTTAAAGATATCCTGGAGGTTCCTAAGCTTCTCTTCATTTTTTTTGAATTCTTATTTCTCTATCTTTTCTGTTTGCTCCTTTCTTCCTTCCAGCTCCCTCTATTGTTTTAAGTCCCAGTTTCCTTCCCATCACTATTGGTTCCCTGTGCATTTTCCTTCATTTCTCTTACCGTAGCCTTCATTTTTTTTCATCTAATTTGTGACCAAAATCAACCAATTCTGTGAGCATCCTGATCACCAGTTCTTTGAACTGTACATCTGATAGGTTGGCTATCTCTTGGTCACTTAAAAGTATTGGCTGTGGGGCTTTGATGTGTACTTCAATTTGAGCCATTTGGTTGAGGGTGGGGGGGGGGGGTCTGGTTGCACCTGCTATGTAGTAAGGAGTGGAGCCTTAGGTATTCTCCAGGGCAGGGCAACCCAGTCTCTTGGATATGACGTTGTATGTGGGGGCAGCATCTGAGAGGGAACAATGGTGCTTGCTCTGCTCTGTGTCAGATTTTAGTCCCTTCTGCCACTTCCCCCAAGCTAACTGGGCTTTCTGGTGCTGATTCCCTTGTGGGTGGTCTTGTGTATGTTCTAGGACCCCGTGGGTCCCTCCAACACACTCTCCTGTGAGTCTGGGAGTCTCTCCCAACACCTCAACTTCCACAGCTGTTTTCAATCAGTGTTCTGAGGTTCTATTTCCTGGTGCTGGGACCCTGGGTTTCACGGTCTGTCTCACTGCTCAATTTCACCTGCTTTATCTGCCAGCAAATGTAGCCTGGACAGCCAGGCACCTTGCTCGCAGTGCTTCGCTTCACAGTCACTGCCTTGCTGGGTCTGCCAGCTGCCTGTGTGCTCCAGATGCCTTACACACCCTGGATGCCTTATGTACCCGGTCCCACTGCTCTTTATGCTGACCCCTCACCCCCTGGCTGCCCAACTCTGCTCCTCCTACCAGTCTGGATGAATGTGTATATTTTAACTCCTTGGTTTTCCAACTTCCATACAGTTCAGTTTTCTGTCAGATCTAGTAGTTATCTTGTTTCTAAATTGTTGCTGACCTTATTTTGGCTGTGCATGGAGGCACAGTGTGTCTTCCTATGCCTCCATCTTGGCCAGAAATCTCAGGACTTCTTTTTCCAGGTATTGGAGTGGAGCCAGCAGAGCCCTGCCTGGCCAGCCTTCCTTTAGAACAGCTTCAATGGAAGAGCACCACCTTGCCCACCATCACACCTTCTTCCACAAGGGCAGTCCTCATTCAATAACTGGGAGGTGTTAGTGCATAAATTCATGGCTCCCTCCTCTCAGCTTGGGATGCTGAAGAGCCCATACCCGCTCTGGAGAAACTATGTGACTGCCTCTTAGCCCAACCTATTATCTCTCTGCTCAATCCTGCTTTCATTGGCTCCAAGAACATCCCCTCATGAACACCCAGCATGAAAATCTCCATATCGAACTCTGCTTCCCAGGGAAACTAACCTGCTGAAGTTGAGTCAGTAGTGGACTCTTGGCACTGGTCCACCTAAATGATGGTTAGGACCCCTCCTTAAGAGACAGAGACAAATGGGTTCTGGTACAAAGTAGCAGAGGATTTGTTAAAACTTTTCTTTATGGGAATATCTTTAATTACAAATAAAAATTTTATTCAAGTTTTCTATTTCTTCTTGAGTCAATTTTGGTAATTTTTTTCTATAGGAATCTGTCCATTTTACTTAAGTTCTGAAATATATTAGCATAGAGTTGTTCACAGTATTTTACTTTCCTTTGAAGGTCTTCAGGCTCTGTGGTTATATGCCCTTGTTCACACCCAGTACTGGTGATTTATGTCTACTCTCTCTTCTTAATCCATCTACCTTGCAGTTTATTGATCTTATAGAGTTTTAAAAATTAAAATGCTTTTTGGTTTCAAACGCTTTTTGACTTTTCCCCCAGTTGTTGGTTTTCTGTTTTTGATTTATATTCTTCTCCTTATTTCTTTTTATTTCTAGTTTAAGATGGGAGGTTAGATCACAATGTTAGATCTTTCTTTTTTCTAATATAAACATTTTAAAGCAACAGTTTTTCCTCCAAGCACTGCTTTAGTTGCACACTAACATTTTTGATGTATTGAGTTTTCATTTTCATTCAGTTATAATTATCTTATAATTTCCTTTATGATTTCTTTTTGGACCCATGCGTTATTTAGAGGCATGTTGTTTAATTTCTAAATATTAGGGATCTTTCAGATATCTTTCTCTTACTGATTTTTAATTTCACTTCACTGTGATGTGAGTCTGTACTCTATTTGATATTAATCCTTTTAAATTTCCTAAGGCTTGCTTTATGTCTTGTCTTGGTGACACTTCCATCCATACTTGAAAATAATGTAAATTTTGGAAGTTTGGGGGTTAAGTTAGTTGAGAGAAATGATGTCTAATTTTATGTGTCAATTTAGCTGGGCCATGGTGCCCAGGTATTTGATCAAACATTATTCTGGATGTGTTCTGTGATGTGATTTTTCAATGAGATTAACATTTAAAATGATGGACTTCAAAGCAAATTACCCTCCATAATGTGGATGGGACTCATCCAATCAGTTGAAGGCCTAAATAGAACAAAGACTAACCTCCCCAAGCAAGAAGGAATTCTGTGAACAGAGTGCCCTTGGACTTGAGCTGCAACTTCTCCCTGAGTCCTCAGCAGATCACCCCACCCTTCAGAGTTTAGATGTTCCAGCCTTCCACATTCCTCCATCTCTCTCTCTCAGTTCTGTTTCTCTGGAGAACCCTGATTAATACAAGAGTAGTGTTCAGTTCTTCTATGAACTTGATAATTTTTTGTTGACTTGTTTTGTCAATCACTAAGACAGTTGATATCTTCAACTACCATATAGATAGTCTATTTCTTTCAGTGATGTCATTTTGCTGTACTAATTTTCAAGCTCTATGAAACCCATTTAGAATTATTATGTTCACTTGATCATTTTCCAGTTTTTTAAAGATTTTATTTATTTATTTCTATAGAGAGGGGAAGGGAGAGATAAAGAGAGGGAGAAAATCATCAATGTGTGGTTGCCTCTCATGCACCCCCCACTGGGGACGTGGCTAGCAACCCAGGCAAATGCCCTGACTGGGAATCAAACCAGCAACCCTGTGGTTTGCAGGCCAGCACTCAATCCACTGAGCCACACCAACCAGGGCCATTTTCTATTTTTAATATAGCCATTCCAGTATTTTTCATTAGTCTTTGCCTAGTATTTCATTTCTTATCCTTTTACCTTTATATTATATGTATCTTTATAGTTAAGTTAGGTTTCTTGTAGCCAAAATATATTTGGTCTTCCTATTTTATCCAGTCTGACAATCTATGCCTTTTAGTGGAGTGTTTAGACCACTTATTTTAAATTCTAATCATTAATAGAATTTGTTTTAAGTTTGTCATCTTACTATTTGCTTTCTATATCATATCTATATTTTGTTCTTCCTTTCCTGCCTTGTTTCAGGTAGAGTAAGCTTTAGGATTTTTAAAAGAAAACCTCCAGTATTGGCTTATTAGCTATTTACTTCTTTGTTTTATTGTTTTAGCAGTTCCTCTAAGGTTTAATATGCATCCCTAACTAATCACAGTCTACCTTCACATAATATTATATCACTTCAGTTATAATGTGAAACTCACAACAGCGTGCTTCCCTCTTCTCTTTCTCTTGTGCCATTGTTGTCATGCTTTCTACAATGTTCTCAACTGAACAGTGCATTACATTATTGTTATTTTCTATTGCACTTTAAAGAAAATTTATTTTTTAATCTTTTTTTAAAGATTTTATTTATTTATTTTTTAGAGATAGAAGGGAGGGAGCTAGAGAGAGAGAGAGAAACATCAATGTGCGGTTGCTGGGGGTCATGGCCTGCAACCCAGGCATGTGCCCTGACTGGGAATCGAATGTGCGACACCGGTTCGCAGCCTGCGCTCAATCCACTGAGCTACACCAGCCAGGGTAAGAAAATTTATTTTTTATTGATTTCAGCAAGAAGCAGACAGACAGACAGACAGACATCATTTGTTGCTCCACTTATTTCTGATTCATTTTGTTTGATTCCTCTATATGCTCTGACAGGGGACTGAACCCACAACCTTGGCATATGGGGATGGCTTTCTAACCAATTGAGCCACCCGACCAGGGCTTAAAGAAATTTTTTAAAATAACAAGAATCTTTTACATGTAGCCATTTATTTACCATTTCCAATCATCTTTATTCCTTTGTATATGTCCAAGTTTCTATCTGATATCATTTTCCCTTTGCTTAATATACTTCCTTTAACATTTTTGATAGTGCAGGGCCACAGGAAACAAGTTCTTTCTTCTTTTGTTTGCCTGGAAAAGTCTATTTTGTCTTCATGTTTCATCAATATTTTTGCTAGATAAAGAATATCTAGCAAAGGGTAAAGGAAGGCAAATATATGGTGACAGAAGATGATTCGACTTTGAGTGGTAGACACACAGCACAATATACAGATCATGTATCATAGAAATCTACACTTGAAATAAATATAATCTTATTAACCAATTGCACCCCAATAAATTTAATTAAAAGCAATAAAATAAAAACCACAGTTACTAATGTTGACAACCCTGAATCCCTCTAAGAAATAAGCACCTGCAAAAAACAACAAGAATAGCTTGATGCTTACATTTTTCTTTCTCAAAAGTTTAAAGGTGGTTCAGTTGTCTTTGAAATAACTGAAAGTGGAAGTCTGTGAAAGCAGAAAACAGTTGTATTTACTATCACAACCCTTGCCGCAGCCCCAGCTGAAACCTTGACTACAGCATTGTGAGAGCCTCCAAGCCAGAGGTGCTGGCTAAACAGCACCTACACTCACGACCACACAGAAACTGTGAGCTAACAGACATGAGATATACACCCCACTAAGTTTTGGGGGTAATTTGTTATGCAACAACAGATATCTAATTCAGAGTATATCCTAAAAACTTCCACAGGTCAAAAATTAGTTACATGCAAAGCACCAAGAAAGAAGAATTGAACATCTCAATAGTGGCTTCAAATTGTGAGGGTAGAATTTCAATATACAATTTGGATCGGCCAAATTAGTAATCGAATATCCTGGTAAAATAGATTATCAGACATATAGAAAGTGAAAAAAATATATGTACCCCCTTCTCAGGAAGTTCCTGAAAGATGTGTTCCACCAAAACAAGAGATTAAACCAGGCAAGAGAAAGTCATGGAACTCAAGAAAAAGTGGATCCAAACTAGGGGAGAGGCAGAGAATTCCAAGAATAAAAGTAAAGACAAACCTCAAGATGGTAGCGACCATCCACTTTGGAACAGGAGAGTCACAGATGTATATGCTAGGATAGGAGATAAATGCCCAAATACATAGCTTAAAAATTTGAAAACGATTGCCTCTGGATAACAAAACTAGATGACAAAGGGAGATGATGGTGGTCAGAGTGGCTCATATCTCACTAACCTTCAGGGAAATTCTCACACCCACCATTTTCCCAGAGGTAATTTGTATAGTGGATCACATAATCGATGTGCCCATGGGAAGATCTTGCTTCATGCAGAACAGGCCTAAGAGTTCAAACACTGTTAGTAGGTTTCCATCTCTCTTCTACCAGATCTTTACTCTGCTTTATTCTGCATTCACTTCTTTCTTGGGTAAGCACTCTGCTAAAGGTACTGTTTCTTCATTGCTCTAGAAAATTCCTGCAACTGAAAAGCACTGAGCCAATCATCATGACCAAGAAAAATAGAATCAAACAATTAGCTAGCCTAGAAACCCTAAAAAATGAAAAGCACTCCCTTAACTACTGGAACTTGTGGAGAAGTAAATATCCAAAACGACAAAAATGTGCTCACACTCTAAGTGGGCCAGACTGGCCTGCTGAATTTAAACTTATGGCCAAATATAGTTACCCATGACATTGATAGTTTATTGATTGGGGAATATAAACATGGAAGACAGGGTGCAGGTTAATTACACAAGAAACAAACCAAAGAGTAGTGTGAGTTAAAAGCACTGCAAACATGTAATTGAACAAGGGACAATACAACCTAAAATCCAAAGCCATTCAAAATGGAGACATAGTAATTTAACATCTTCAAGTATGTTTCCTTGACCCTGCTTCTTCTCACCCTAGCTGTTGTTATTCAAAGTTGGAGTCATGATTCTACTTCACCTGGATCAACACTATTAGTGTTAACACTATTCCTTTGGCTAAAAAAAATGACACAAGTTACAGGATGTCTACTATCTTCTATGGGGTCATCTGGGACAAATTATTGTGGTAGCCACCACCCCCTTCCTTGGGTTGGGCAGAATGTGAGACCAATATGGACCCAAGTTATTAATAACATCTAGCAGATAATTGCACATTGTTTGTAGTTGAGAGCTGGGTCATATGGAATTACTGTCAGTTGTGGTAGGGACCAAGCTGTTTTTTTTTCCGTAACTGGTAACTTAATGGTTTTTAAAATGATGTCAATGATAATTGAGATATATAAACCCAAAATCAGCCTCCAGTTGTTTTGATTCATGAACATAAAAATTATATAGTAGTGATCTAATAAATACAAAAGCCTAAATCAAATGTTTCTGTGAGTAACAGAACATAGAAGCGTTCATGGGTGTCCTGAGTTGAGGATCCAGGGAATCTTTAGATGAAGATTCTACTTGTCCCTCCCAGAAGCACCTGCAGCTACCACATGGACATGTACCCCTTCCCACACACTTCATTGTTTCACAGAAGACCTTTGTACAAACACATGAATAATTCTGAGAAATGTTCTGAGTTACTCAAGTAATGGGTTTCTGAAGTTGCTAAATTTAATTCCTTGTAGTTGTTCCACCAAAAGGTGATTAAAAGAGCAAGCAAAACTTGAAGATTCTAACACCAGGAAGTTAAGTCACTGACCAGTGTGTGTGTGCTCCTCTAACCCTTATTTCTGGATATAGATTACAAGTAAATGATAGTCCTTAAGTTTGAGACCATGATCTTTATTTCTATAAAAATTTGGCATGGTTAGCAAAATTTGTTGCAACTAGGAGCCTGAATTCAGCAAAAGAGTCTGCAGAATGAGTCACAAGACATTTGTAAACCTCTTTTCTTCCCTTCCTCACTTGTCCTCTGCTGTCCAGAATTACCATATTTGGACTCTAGTACCAAACCTTGTTGAGTTCAGCATCTTCTAGTCTTAGGTAGGAATCATATATTAAATCTTTTCTTCTAGCCTCTGTTTCTCTCTCCTCTCTCTCTCTCTCTCTCTTACACACACACACCCTCCTTATATTTTTCCTGTAACAGTCAATAAAATAATTTTTCCTCCCCAGGCTAGATTAGTGTAGCATGGGCACCACTGTGTTTAAATGTTACAAGGCATTTCCAGCTTTCCTCAGTTGGTACTGCATCATTACAGTGAATGGTCTGTAAAGTCTGCTATACATACACTTGAGATGGACAAAAAATTTTAATTTCCCTTTTGTGATCCTGGGACCATGATATTCTAAAACATCTCATGGATAACCAGGGAAATCACCATGCCAACCAGATTGGTTCATGGTAAGCGTGAAAAGATGAGCTGACAAGTTGCCAAGAAAGGGGCTAAAACCTCATGGAAGAGAAGCACTCTAGAAGATTATCTCTCAATTTCCTGCCTAGCAGTGACCCATTGAGACTGTACCCATCTCCCCATCTCAACAAGAGCTAAAGAGCTTCTAATACTTGTGTTCCTTCTCCTCCAGAGTCACCTAAGATCACCTTATGTGGAGTTTCAACAAATTTCCTGATGTTTCATTTCTAAAGATGCAGGCCAGGGATGCCAAAAACTTCATTGTAAAATGTTTCTTACTCTCACATAAGATAAAGCCTTACAGCATCAGCACTGAAATCCTCAAGCTGCTAAGGAGCTACGACCTAAAAATAATTAAAATATCTTTTGTCTATTAAAGGTAAAAAGAACATTTGAGTATTTTAGAATAGACAAAAATGAAGTATCTCCTCATATAAGTCTAAACTTCAGAAGGCCAGTTGAGAAAGGAACTTTTTATATTTCAAATTTTACAAGTGTTAGTCTAATAAGAGGCTTTGAGAGGACATATTATATAATTTATATAGATATATGAAAAGATCTTACAGATATATTTTAGAAGTCTATTAAGAGGCATTGAGTAAGGCAATTTTTTAATCAATGAAAAGAGAATTGCCATGGCCAGTGTGGCTCAGTTGGTTGGAGTGTTGTCCCATAGATGGAAGGGTTGCAGGTTTGATTTCTGGTCAGGGCACATACCCAGGTTGCAGGTTTGGTCCCTGGCAGGGACACGTACAAGAAGGCAATCTATTGGTGTTTCTCTCACCTCTCTCTCTCTCTCTCTCTCTCTCTCTCTCTCTCTCTGTCTCGCTCTCTCACTCTCCCTCTTCATCTATCTTTAAAAAGCAATAAAAAAATGTCCTCAGGTCAGGGTTATATATATATATATATTATATATATACATATACATATATATAATATATATATGTATATAATATAATATATATATTTTTTAAAAGAGAATTGTTTACATTTTTATATATATATATATATACTCTATGATTCATCTATTTATCTACCTACAAATGTATTCATCCAACCATCTAAACACATACACACACACATGCAAATGTATAAGTAATTCTTTATTTTTTTTTTTACAGATTAAAAAAATGGCCTTAGTTCCAAAAAGCACTTGGGGTATTGTGTCAAAAATGACCTGCTTGGAAGTTTCTATGGTTTCTGTTGCTTCTATCACATATACAACTTTGTATTTACTCCTTTGGTGAATGTATATATGTACAGTTGACCCTTGAACAACCTGAGTCCACTTACATGTAGCTTTTTTTCAACAAATACCTATACTATTTTTCAACCTGAAGTTGGCAGTCTGCAGATGCAGAGGGATGACTGTATGCATTGATCTGGGTGATTTTATACAAAGGACTTGAGCATCCACAGATTTTGCTCTCCACACAGGAGCTCTGGAACCAATCCGGTGCAGATACCCAGGGATGACTAAGTTAAAAGTTACCTGCAGATTTTTAACTGTACAGGAATGGGTGTCTCTAACCCCCATGCAGTTCAAGGGTCAACTGCATTTGTATTATTAAGCTAAATTAAGCTAAAATTACAAGAATGGGTTTTAAGCAAATTTATCTATTTTTATAAACATAGTCTTGAGGTCAAAAATAAATATAACTTATTCAAAGTCTTCTGAAAAAGTGGGATTCTACCCTATAATTAAAAATTAGGATAAAAATAACTATTATGTACAAAGTGACATCGAAATTTTGACCTGAGTAGAAGACTCACACAAAAATCTTTAAAGCTTTAACTGAATGACCATAAAAATGCATCTCTTGGATCACTGAATCCAGAAAGTATTATCGTCCAGTGGCCCCAGCGCTGCACTCTGAAATTCATCATGACGTGTTCACTGAAGCTATGCTTCCCAGAGCTGCTACCAATCAGTGAGTGTATACAGCATGAACACTAAAGCCAGCAATTCCTAGGAAGCATGAGGCCCTTCTAATGCACAACTTTGACTTGAGGCCTCTCACCAGCCATACGGAACCTTTTTAGATTTATACTGCAGGCTGACTCTTCCACCCAGCCTTCCTTCCTTCCCCTCTGTCCTTCACAAGCGTGAGGCCTGTGTATCTCAGTCTGACATCTTTCCAGCTGTCCCCAGCTCCTTCCTCATTTCCCCTCAGAGATGTCTTCTCTAGTAAAGCTCTTGCACTTCTAATCGTGTCTTGCAACCTGCTTTTCAGCAGCAGATACTACATACCTCCTTAAAGTCTTCCAGGAGAAAAATTAATGATTTTGGCACTGAATTGTGATAAAACCAACTTAGAGAATCATTTTGGATTTATACATTCTAATCTTTGGTATAATGTAATATTAACTTGGTAGAAAAATGTTATATAGTATAATAAGAAACTAAAAAGAGAATAAATTTTAAAGGCTTTAATATTATAATTTACTAAATTAAATTTTAATGGAATACTTGAACCTATGTAAGTTCTAATACTACCAGCAATTGAATGGAAGATGGAATTCGGTTGCCCAGGCATACCTTGTGCATATGAGTCTTATGCATATGATACTTCATTTGATCATTAAATATGGATTGGATGATGGCTATGAAACTTCCACACAGAACTTGGGAAATTCATTTGCTTGATTTCCCTTTACATTCCCCAGCCCCAGCTCTTAAGATAGACTAACCAATGTGTTTTCTACCATCCTCCAGGGTTTGAATATCACTAAAGCAAAAAACTCTTCTGGGCTGAAAGCCATTATCTTCTAAGAAAATGCCCAGTTGCCCAGTTATTTATGCTGATAACCTCCCAGAAGTAAAAACAAGTTAAATTAATCATATGTAATATAACAAAGCCTCAAAGAATGAGCTATTATGAATGAATTCACAAGAAAATAGTTGAACTACATATCCTTAGTGACATTCAGTATAAAGATAAAAATAATTGCAAGAAATCTTCAACATTATTTAATAATTTTGTCAGATAAAAGAAGTCATATTAATTTTGTTTGGAATCAAGATTTTAAGTATAGGAGAAAGGAGGGGTAAATTATAAAACTGAACTGTTTGAACTAGGAAATGTAATGTTAGATGTGAATCAGAAATGTCAACATGAACCTGTCCTTTTGAAAAGGAAAAAAAGTATATGTTTTCCAATGCTGTCAGCTAAAATGAGCTAGGGACAAGGGCTTCAATAATGAACCTAATGTGTAAACTTCTCTATTATGATTTCTAATGCCATTTTCCCAGGACACCCTGAAGAAATGGCTGATTCCATGTCTCTGTTAGGGTTATGGGCCGGGGGGCAACTCACTATACCTGGAGACAGGGAATCAAATTAATGGGACTATGTCAAAAAGAACACAAGTGTTGTAAAAAACAATAATTATTGCACTTGGTTAAGCCAGATTGAATCTATGGAAAGCCATGAGTCCATAATGGTACACAGGAGAAAAATAGCCATGAAGTTGAGTAAAGATGGTGAATTGAATAGACTATATTACTTTTGAATCCTTTTTCAAATATGTTGTTTTGATTCACTCTATCAGTAGAAAGGTAAAATTCAGTAAACATTAAATACATAATTAAAAAGCATTTTCTGGCTCTGGCCAGTGTGACTCAGTGCATTGAGTGCCAGCCTTCAAGGCAAAGGGTCACTGGTTTGAGTTCCACTCAGGGCACATGCCTGGATTGTGGACCTGGTCCCCAGTAGGGGGCACATGAGAGGCAACCACACATTGATGTTTCTCTGCCTCTCTCCCTCCCTTCCCATCTAAACATAAATAAATGAAATCTTGAAAAAAAAAGGCATTTTCTGGCTTAAGGGAGGATTCCAGTAGAATGATTCCATAAATTGTGAACATAAGTTGGACAAAGTTGTTCAAGAAAGCTAATTTCAATCAGATACAATTTCAAATTTCCATGGGCATTTTATGGTCTTAAAAAATGAATAATTGCAAGATACCATTTAGCCTACAGGTCTTTAAAAGCAGTTTCAAAGGCATTTCCCTGTCAAAATCCTGTCAAGTTAAAAGGTAGAGAAATTAGAAGTTAAATGTTACTGAAGTAAACACATAGATATTTATGTATCTTAAGAGTCAAAATACAAAATTCAAGTGATCCAAGATAACAGCAACCAACCTCCATGAATGGACAAAAGAATTACAAAAGCAACTTTCAAAAATGCAATATAATATTATTAACTATAATTTTCACTCTGTACATTATATTTCCATGACTTATTTATTTTATAAGTTTTTACCTTTTGACCCCTTTCCCCAATTCTGCCCACTCTGCCCTCCAGCCCCTGCCTCTGATAACCATCAATCTGTTCTCTGTATCTATAAGCTTGGTTTTGTTTGGTTCTTAGATTTCATGTATAACTAAGATCATATGGTATTCATCCTTGTCTTTCTACTTATTTCACTTAGCATAATGCCCTCAAGTTCCATACATGTTGTTGCAAATGGCAAGATTTCATTCTTTTTCATAGCCAGATAATATTCTACTGCTATATGTACCACTTCTTCTTTCATAATTTGTTGCTCATCTAAATAATATTCACTTCCATACTTAATTTTTAAATCTTTTTCTTGAAGAGGGTCCCCCAATTTGTAGAACTTTGGGCCCCAAAATACTTGGCTCACGCCCTAACCATATTATGTTACAAAAGCTAAAGTAGCTGTAATGACATGGAAACAAGTACATTATCTATTGCAAAGTATAAAATTCAAATTTCAAAATAATATCTACATATAATTTTAAGTAAAAAAAATGTTTTGCAAGTCTTTGTATCTAGTAAAGTACTTGTATTCATTTTTACCTTAGTCTTTCAGTTCTAAAAAAAAGCAAATGTGAACTTTCGACCTTAGTTCATGCTTGTAAATAGTAATAAAACACTTCAAAGACTCCAATTCTCTTACTTCCTCACATTTTAACATTCTGAAATTGGGTTGTAACCTGAGACCACGGGGGAAACACTGTCCCCCGGTGACGCAGTGGTCACTGAGTGCGCATGCGCTGACGTAGGGTAGCGCTTCGAGGTAGTAAGGATATCGATTTTAAAGGCATTTTTAAAATGTCTTCCAAGAGGTTACGTGATGGTTCTGAACTGAAAGGAAGGGAAAATAAAAATCTGTATGCAGAAGCAAGGAAACAAAGCAGCCTGGCACACATTTGACATTAGGCAGCACAACACCTTGGGGCTGAGAGTCCCCTCCACTTGCTTGTCAGTAACCCCGAAACTGCTAGCCCAAGGCTCGCGCCACCGTGCTCCGGTTCCCCACGAGACGAGACGCGTTCAGACTCCAGGGCCAGAAAGGCCTCGGGAGCCGTGCGTCGTGCAGGGGAGGCAACGAGTCGCCAGTCCGATGCCACAACAGAAGCCGCTCAACTCCAGTGATCTGGGGATTCTCGGGCAGGGAAAGCCCCTCTTGAACAAGGCTGGCGAGGGGCGGCGCTCTGGCCCCCAGCGCTGCCCTGGATCCCTGGCGCGGGGCCTGGCGAGGAGCGCTGACGCCCTTTACGTAGTCGCTAACCCTCGGCGTGCACCCAGAGATTCCCTCCCACAATGACTGCCCCTGAATCTCTGATTGAAATAAAATTCCGTTAGTTATTAATTCTGATATCTATTGCCACATCTTGTGGCAAATATGCTGCTGTTTGCCTGAAACTGAAGCATCTCTCAGTAAGAGCAGAAAGAGAATGCAAAGACTAAGAACCAGAGCCCTTTGCCCCTCAGTAGGTGCTCACAGCACAGTCTTCTCTCCTTTGTTTCGTTTGCAGTTCTTGAGTAGACTACCTATTCTGTTATCAGCAAATTTTAGTCCTTGTCATTCTTTGGGGGTGACAAGCTTATTGTATTTGACCAGATTAGTGTTAACCCTACACATGTTTAGTATTTAATATGCTTTTATATCTCTAACCTCAAGTAAAATTAAAGTGCACGAAGAAAATACTCAAACTTCAAATTGGTGTAGCTTATAATAAAGTGCGTTGCCTCAGCCCTGATAGAGTACACTTTAAACCCATACTCTCTAACAACTCTTATTGGTATAAATCCATGTACATTTTTATGAGTTTTATATATAATAATTAACATGTAGGTATTACTCCTCAGGCCCTGATCTAAGTATATGGAACTCTGTTAATCCTGACAACAATACTGAGGTAGGCATATTTTCCTTACCTAGCAGATGAGGAAACTGAGGAACAGTAAGAAACTCAGGCCTTCTGGGCCCAAAAGCTGTTTCAAAAATGCACATTCAGTTAAATACTCTTGTGCAGATTGGTAGTTGACAGTTCTAATGAACTTGGGATTTGTAACTGTACAGAGTACCATATTTTCATTAGTACCTTATATTTTATGTAAATGATAAAATTAAACTTTGAAAAATGAATTATTTATGCTATTATCTTAAAAACAGATTGTATGGTAATAATCACATCATTTTGCTTTATGTTTAATATCAAGGAGGTTAAGGCACTCTATTGCTCTTATTTGGCTAATATTCACAGCACTCCTAATATCACAGTACAGTTTCAGAGCCCTAAATTACAATCTCAACTATGTGATGATTAATGAATAAATTTTGCAATATGTACTTATCACAAAATATAATTTTATTTCTTTCATATTTTACTCTATTCACTGTCATCCTTTTATATTTTTGGTTTGCTACAATTCACATAAGTGCATTTCTACTAAAATATTTAATAGTTTACTGTTTTTTATTTTTCCTATTATTATTCTGGACAGGGCTCCCCAAATTTTATTCCAATAGAAAAGTTTACCTTAATAATGATCATTCTAATTTCTTAAGTGAAAAGATTAAGGCTTAAACAGGATAAATATTACACGAAACACCACATACTGAGTCAGACAGCTAATATAGAATAGAAAGCCGATCCTAGGGCTCAACAGACTTCAAAAGGGCTTGTGTTTATTAATATCTTTTCACAACCAATATATTTCAGAAGCATAGATATATCATCATAAAAATGTGGTTACATGTCACCTATATGCTCCAAGTACAATAATTCAAAATAAAATCTACCATTTGATTTTTTTAAAATGTAGATCCCAATATTATCCTGTGTTTTTAATGAACAAGGTAATATTATTGGTCTTTTTTCCAAAGATGTGGAATGAAAATTAATTTTTATTATAAAATTTAGAAAGGGAAAACCCATGGTTGGACAGCAAGAACCTGAATGTAACTTCAGCATCGGGTTTTCCATATTATATACAGGCACTAGTGAATCTGTATCAATTTTATTTCTTCAGACTTTTTCCTTTCAGAGGATTCTCTCATATTTGTTATCATTTGAAGCCGTGATTGTCGATCTGAATCATTTTTGTTCTTCTTTCCTCCCCCAAAAGCTGTTTCAAAACTTCTGCAACTCATTTGCTATGGAGTTGAATGATTCTGTTTGGATCGATTACTTTAAGGATACATTTTTTTATCCATATATGAAGGTTGCACCTAATTATCCCTGTAATCAGATAAAAACATCAGTTTTTCATATTTCAAGCCTTTATGCCAATAACTCCTGGAAGTGATTTATGCAGCTGGAGAATAACATGGACAGTCATCATAGCCTGCAATGTGTGAAATAATTTCATTGCACTGTTGTTGTCTTTTTAGTCTGATAACTGATAATGTTCAGCAAATGATACTTGGAGGAAAAACACTCTTTCTAATATAATTAAGAAATAGTGTAAAAGAGGGGTGTATCCAGGGGCAGCTCAGTGCTGTTTATCTGAGAGCTTGTTGTAAGAATTCACTTCAAATGTTGAAGAGAAATGCTTTCATCTGAAACATATTGCTGTGCTCCCTTCAGATTGTCTTCTCCCATCTGATAGAAACCCTTGCTGAGTAACAGCACAGATGCGGCTCATCTGGGGAAAATGAAGGAAGAGAAAAATGGTGGGGTGGAGCAAAGGAGCAGGCAGGCAGTCATGCTCCCAAACTCATGGGGTTTTTTTCGTTTTGTTTTGGGTTTTTTTTCCTTTTCACTTACCTAAGCCACTCTGGATCCACTTTGAAGAGGCCATGCCCTCACCTCTCCCGAGGTGCAGTTACCTACCGGGTGAATTTTCTCCCTCTGTGGACTCGAGGCCCTGCAGTAGCCCCTTGGTGCTCCCAGGTAGGTCAGGGAGGCTCTTTCCTGGGGCCACTCCTCCCAGGGCCCCACGACTGCCACCTCGGCTAGCCTGGTGCTCCATTGACTGGGAACAGGTGTGCTTGCTACAGAGGTTGGGAGCTGGGGGCTTCGGCTCAGTGTACAAGGCAACTTACCATGGTGTGCTGGTGGCCATAAAGCAAGTGAACAGGTGCACCAAGAACCGACTGGCATCCCAGCGCAGTTTCTGGGCTGAGCTCAACATAGCAAGGCTTCGCCATGACAACATCGTGGGAGTTGTGGCTGCCAGCACCCACACGCCTGTGAGCTTTAATAGTTTAGGCACCATAATCATGGAGTTTGGTGGCAATGTCACTTTACACCAAGTCATATACGGTGCTACCAGCTGCCCTGAAGAAGAGGAGAAAGTGGAGCCTCACTGCTGTGCTGGACAGCAATTAAATTTGCCCAAGTGTCTGAAGTATGCCCTGGATGTTGTGAATGGACTGAATTTCCTTCACTCACAAAGCATTGTGCACTTGGACCTGAAGCCGGCTAACATTCTGATCAGTGAACAGGATGTCTGCAAAATTGCTGACTTTGGTTGTTCTGAGAAGCTGGAAGATCTCCTGTGCTTCCAGACTCCTTCTTACCACCTAGGCGGCACATACACCCACCAAGCCCCAGAGCTCCTGAAAGGAGAGAACATAACGCCCAAAGCTGATATATATTCTTTTGCAATCACTGTCTGGCAAATGGTTACCAAGGAGCTGCCTTACTTGGGGGAGCATCACTATGTGCTCTATGCTGTAGTGGCCTATAATCTTCGACCATCTCTGTCAGCTGCTGTCTTCACTGACTCCATCCTTGGGAAAAGACTTGAGAAGATTATCCAGTGCTGCTGGAGGGCCAGTGCTTCACAGAGGCCAAGTGCAGAACTTCTTCTAGATGAAATTAACTCTTTGAAAACTGAATTTGGCTGACTCTAACTAAGCCTGTATCAAGATAAGCTTTTGTCTTTTATTTCTATTTATTTTTAAAGAAGTGAAAACATAAAAAAATTATTTGTCGGACATATTTTTAGAAAATAAAGTTGCTAAAAACTTCTGTAGTCTCAATGCTTTTTCTAAGAGCTACAAATCTAATAGTCATCTTGGTGTTAGCAACTAAACTTATTCCTTTATAGAGTTATATGCTCTGCTTTCTCAGCTAGTGGACTGATTTTAACACTTCCATAGCATTGTATTTATTCAAATTTGTTATTGACAAAACCAATTTGTCCAAAACAAAACTGAATTGTAAAATGCCAAAATTTTCCATAAATTCTCCATTACCACCACCTAAATTTAAACTATTAATAGCTTGCTTCTTCCCATACCAAATACTAAGTAAAAACTGTTTTTGAAAAAGATTAAAATTTTCCTGCCCCCCATTTCTTATTTGTGATAACTTTCATACATAAAATCCATAAGCTGAAGTAAATTTATTTTTAAAGGAATAATATCTTAAATGATTTTTGTGCTGTTTTGAACTTATGCATGCCATGAGTAGAAAATTTTTGTTTTAATACTTCTAAACTGCCTCTTTTGCCTATAATTTGGGCTCAGAAGTAGATGACAAAACAAAGAAAGATTGTGTGATGCGAGAAAAAATGGTAACCTTGAGGAATAGTATAACTTAACACATAGATGAAGGAGAGCAGACAAGCAGAACAGATTGTCCATACGGGTACATAAGACGTAAAAGAATGAGGTGGCTAGATCTTGTCATGAGGACAATGTTGACGTTCACTTAGCAACAGCAGTTTCTGTGAGTGGTGGAGGACAAGGCCATTACAGTCAACAGAGT
The DNA here is from genome assembly GCF_019186645.2 of Phyllostomus hastatus. Classification (NCBI taxonomy): domain Eukaryota; kingdom Metazoa; phylum Chordata; class Mammalia; order Chiroptera; family Phyllostomidae; genus Phyllostomus; species Phyllostomus hastatus. Next base: position 2,836,508 of record NW_025334017.1, on the reverse strand, counting down.
ATGGCAAGGGCTTGATGTAGAAGTTGTACTTGGACTATTAAGGATGAAGAAAGAAGCCAGAACCATAAAAGGGGTAAGATACTCAAAAAATGTTTGTAAATTTTTTATTCATTTTAGGATGAAGGAAGTGAGTTAATTTGTGAATGCAATAAGAGGAGACAAAAATTACTGATAAAGTTTAAAAGCGTGTGGAAGAAATGAATAATAGGTGAGGAAAGAGATTTTAGCCTTGGAGAGAGAGAGCATCCCTCTAAGACATGAGCAAAGGAGTGTGGGACAAGTGTCATTATACGTAAGTTTTTAAGTAGGAAAAGTTCATGTCTGTGAACTTTTATTTTTTTATTAAGGATGTTTGAGGATAGGTCATCTACAGAGTGAAATAATGGTTTAGAACTGTTCTTGAGGGAAGCAAAAGAAAACTGTCCATAACTATGTAAAATATTGGTACAGTGTTGCCAGCTCTGTCCAAGTAGCTTGGGGAACAAACCACCCGTATACTGATAAATAATTCCTTCCTCTTTTTACTGTAGTAACAGTAGTCCATGTTAGCAAGTTTAAGATGTAGTAGATAAAAAAAATTACAATGGAGTAGTTTGTTCCACCAAGTGTGTTAATGAGCTTCTAACCATGCTGAATACTTCATTAACACTGTCAGTGAGCTACATGGGGGTCCCCTATTAAAGCATTATGGTCCAGAATTCACTTTCAGAATGAACACAGCCACGGCTTAGATTGAAATTTCTTCCCTTACCCTGGAAACTGTAGAGTGACAAAGAGAACAAAGAGGGAGGGACCTTGTGAAGTCCATAATCCGTGGCAGTAAGAGACAGAAAATGTACAAACTCCAAAATGTATGCAGTGGTGCCTAGTGACCGGTTAGAGAATGCAGAAAGTGCAGAAAGAAGTAGGGGAGATAGCTCAGGTGAGTGCCAAGGGACCTATCAAGGGCAGATCCCAGAAAGACTTGGCAAAAATAGATACCCCGAAAAACAGGCGCCCACTGTGAAGTGCAAATGTTGAGGAAGAAACTTCTAGGAACACGGCTGAAATCAAGCTGAGCCGAGCCCACAAGGGTTGGCTGCAAAAGAAGCAACAGAATGTGAACAGGATCTAGTCACCACAGAGCAGGGAAAGGAGCAGCAAAATATCCCTCCTGAACGTGCGAGGGTCCCCCTGGGGGTGGGATCAGGTAATGCAAGACAGTCCACAGAAGCCTCCTGAGCCCCGTTTCCAGGAGAGAGGTGGACGAGAAACTGAGAGGAAGGAAACAAATATGGCCTTTAGGATCACAGAGAAAGGAAGTCTGAGTTGTAGGATGACAGCCCTGATGCGAAGTAGAATACTCCCGTGTATTACTTTGTCTATCAGAGCTGAGAGTCGTAGGAAATTATTTAAACTTAACAAATCAAGCCAGAGGTAAAAGCATATTTAGCAGTTCAAAGATAAATATTAATACTATTAACTTAAATTGGGGCAGAGGATTTGAGAGAGAAAGGAATCCAAGTTGTCAACGTTATTGTTTGTAGAAGTAAGCTAATAGATATAGTGTCCAGGATTAATGAAATTATATACATGTAAATAATAAAGCAAAACTACAACAAATACTCAAAATCAGAACCACTAAAAACAAAAAGGCAAAGGACTAAGTACAAAATGAAAAACAATAAAACTATAAGCAAAATAATAAAAAGGTCACATTTAAGAACAAATATATCTGTCGTATCAATAAAAGTGAATGGCTTCACTTACCTATTCAAAGAAAGTATCTGTAGGATATACTCCTTTTTTAAAAGCAGGGACAAAGTTATACCAGGTAAAAGCAAAACAAAAGTAGGAATCACAATTTTATCATAAGATAAAACAAAATTGAAGGCAAGGAGGGATACTTAATAGTGTGAAAGAATATAATTCACAATAACAAAATAAAAGTTAGGAATAACTGTGAACCAAATACCACAGCAGCAATTTTCACAGACCAGAAACAACAAGCACTATAAGCACAAATAGAAACACTATTTGTAGGATACTTATTTACTTCTCTCCAGAATGGGTTAGATAGGCACAAAATGAGGTTGAGGTACAAGACTTTGGCTTAATTAGTAGAATGTATCTGAGCATTACATAGACATTCAGGACCCTAAAAAATAAACATAACTTCTTTTAAGAACTTATAGAAAATTAATCTACACATTGAAGAAAGCCTAAAATCAGGAGAGAAATACAAAATTGAAATTTTAACAAAATTAAGGAAGATACCACTTTTCCCTAGAAAATTTAAAACTGTTAAGCAACTATGTGTCAAAAAGAAAATGCTAATTATCAAAACTGCAGGAAATCTAGAGAGCAATGAAAGTGAAAACACTTATATTAGAACCCAGGGGATAATAATAGAATCAAAGAAAATTCATGGTCTCAAGTAGTAATATGACTGAAAAAGAGTAAATAAAAGCAAGTGAATTAACACAGAGGCCCCACCAAGATCAAGACTAGATACCCTGCTCATGTATAAAAGGTCCTGGCACACTCAATGTGCATCCTGTGACAAATTTCCACATGAATTTCCAAGCCCAGCAGACCTATGACGGGACAGACACAGACAATCATCGACCCCTCCCTCAGTGTTAAATGCTGCAGCTATAGAGCCGGGTGTGTCTCTTTTCTGTGTGGTCTGATGAAGCTTCTGGGCCACTCCTCAGAATGTTTTTAAATGCATAAAATAAAATACTCAGGATTACAGAAGAAACAAAAAAAGTAACTTAAGCATATGAATCAATGCTAGGAAAAGAAACAAAAAATACACTTGGAAAGATTATTAGAAAATGGGAATTAAAGCATACTTAATGAGTTTAAAAAAGGTAGAACAAGTAAATAAATAAACAAATGATTATGTAAATAGCTAGGCTAAAAATCAACAAAAGAGATAAATCTCCAGTTGACTTAAGAGAAATAAAAGCACATATACACAAAATTAGAAATAAAGGGAGAATAATGATATAACAGGAATTTTTTACTTTTAAGAGAAAACTTTGCATATCTCTATAGAAATAAATTTGAATACCTAGAAAAATATATAGCATTCTAGAAAACTATAATTTACCCAAACTGACCTCAATGAAGATAGCAAATCTAAACAGACAAATTTTTATGGAAGAAAGAGAGGGTTGTCCAACCCCTCCCCTCCACACTAGCTTATACCAAATGTTAGAGACCAGGAAATCTGGATGCTCTTTAAATTAGAAGGAAAACTTCCAAATTACTTTTAAGAATAACTTTTCCCGAAGCCTAATAAAGAAAGATTACTTTAGAAAAGAAACTACAGGCCAATCTTATTTATGTTTATCAGTGTAAAGATTCTAAATAACATTAGTAAACAGAATCCAACAGCTAATTCAAAATTTTAATTTTCTAATCATGTGGGTTTATTCTAATAGACAAGGATGGTTCAATATTAGGAAATCTATTAATTTAATTCACCATAATAATTAGTCAAAAGAAAAAATAAAAAGGATATGTACTGAGAAGACATTTGACAAAATTGAACATTCATTCCCAGTTTTTAAAAAGACTAAAAGAGCTGAATCAATGAATACTTTCTTATCATTATTTTTTTAAACACATACATAACCAATGTTAATTGATTTGTTTTTATAAGTGTGTCATGGTTAAATGTTAACCTTAAGGGAAGCTAGGTTAAAGTTACATAAGAATTCTCTGCACTATCATTGCAAGTTTTCTATATTTCTAAAATTGTTTCAAAATAAAAAGTTAAAAAAATTATAAAACACACACAAACACATTTCAGCCCATCAGACATCATTGTAACAGAGAGTGACTGGAAGCATTTGCATTGAGTCAGGAATAATATAAGAATGCCCGTGCAGCCACTGCTATTTAACATTTCACTGGTCAATGAGTTCAAAGAGAAAAAAATTTGTGTTGCAAAGAGAGAGAAAATTAATATTCTTTGCAGATTCTTTTTTCAGGATATATAACTAAGAAAATAGATAATTAATTTCAAAAATAATGAGAAGATTGTATAAGATATCAAGATATAAAATTAACATGAAATCAATAAATTTCAAATATGTAAACAAAAACCAGTTAGAATTTATAAGAAAGAGGATTCCTTTTATAGTACCAATGATAAGGAGAATATATTCTCTCTGACAGGGCCACAGCCAGCATGGCTGGTAACACAATAGCCAGAACATGGGGCACTTGACCAGTGTGGGAAGGATATTAGCTGTATACATGAGGGTTGAACAAATAAATATATTGAGGATAATAAGAGCCAAAGTTTCATAAATATTGGAGGAGGCTATAAATACAGAAAGGAAAGGAGTCTAGAATAAACCCTATAGTGTTAAAATGAAACAAGAGGTATCAGTGTGAAGTCAGTTTTTAATAGAGATAGATGGATAGAGAGAGAGAGGAGACAGAAAAGTGTGTGTGTGTGTGTGTGCATGTACATGTATTTCCTAGGTCTGTCCTGGGGTTTAAAATAATGACATTCTGGAGCAGAGTTCGCACCAGATTTGTTTCTGAATTCTGACTTTTTAATTTCTGAATTTTTAATTATCCACAACATCAGGAAACCAGAGCTTCTTGGAGAAAGGCTGATTCCAGAGCAGGGAAAGCACAAAATGAAAACCCAGAACATCTTATGCCCCAAATAAGGAAGTACTCCAAGAGTGAGGGGGCAATGACAGAAGGACAGGGGAACTAACTTGCTGGATCTCCCATCAGCCAAACCTCACACTATTTGAGTATTAAAATATTTAACAATAGCAAATAAAATAGGAACAAATAGTCATAGTGAATGAGAAAGAAATCTATAGTTATACAAATAATTAAATAAATAAGGGAGAAAGGAAAGCTCTATCCTCACAATAGAATGCCAACTAATACAAATTGCTAATAAGTACAAAATATGTATTTAATTATTCCTTATAGTGCAGAAGTCTTGATGACATTATCTTACAAGTGATGTAGCTAGATACAAGCTATTGTAAGTTAACATCACCAGTAATGGGACAAATTGACATCATTTGCCTCCTGAAAAAATTCACTGAGAAAAACATAGCACCATTTCTGTGGAATCTATAAAGATACTTAATCTGACTCAAATAATGATGAAACAACCTACAAACCCCAATTGGCCTGTGTACTTCAAGCTATCAAGGTCATGAAAGACAAGGAAAGATTGAAGAACTATACCTTATAGAATGACATGACAACCCAGTGCAACACATAATCCTGAATTAGATCATAGGTCTATAAGAGACATCACTAGGACAACTGGCAACATTTGAGCAAGATCTCTGGATTAGATGACAGTATTATATAAATTTCTTGCTTTTAATAGTTATACTGCAGTGTTATTGGAGTGTGTGTTTGTTTTTAGGGAATATTCACTGAAAGGCTAAAATGATAATGAGTCCATGTCTGTAACTTACTTTCAACTGGTTAAGAAAAAAAATAATTATAAGTATATGTAGAGAGAATGATAAGGTAAATTTAACAACTTTAACAACTGATCAATTTAACAATTGGGGAATCTTTCTTACTAATAAAGAGAAGTTGAGACATCTTTCTATCATCCCCATAACTTTTCTGTAAGTTTGAAATTATTTCAAAATAAAAATATTAAAATAAAAGGAAAATAGGCATAAGTTTAATAAAATGTACAAAATCTTTATTGGGAAAATTTTGTAACATTCTTAAAAATTATATAAGAAGACTCAAATAAAAAGACACCATATAGATGACCATTTTCCTAAATTACCTTATAGATTAAAAACAACTCCAATTAAATATATATTAATTACTATCTTCACTGCTCAGAAAAATCCTCATCATTATTGCTAAAATTTGAGTATTATATACCAGGAACTGTGAAATGTTTTGTATGGCTGTCAAATTAAGTCCTCAAAATTACTCTAATATATTTACTATTAGTATTTCCTTTTTAAATATGAGACAGGCACAGAGAGATTAAGAATTTGCCGAGAGTCACATAACAAAGTGATAGGTCTAGAACCCACGTCCTTAACCATTCCACTCTACCACCTGTGATAATGGTGATGGAAGGGAATGTCCTACTCTTAGCTTCATTATTTCAAATGTTTAAACAATATTTCATCTAGTTCATAAAAATCAATTAAAAAATTACTATTGAAGGCAATAGTATAATTAAGGATGACTTAAAAAAGGAAGCAGAAAAGGTATCTGAGAAATATAATGTGATGCCCTATGCAGATAAGTCTGATCATAAAATAATTCTTGTCCATGTGTTCACACATTCAGCAAGTACATATTTCATCACGTAATATCTTCTCAGTGCCATGAGGGATACAGTGGGAGAAAGCAACAGCACAGACATAGATCCAACACTTGATATTATATTCTAGTTGAAGAAGCCATGCAATACAAAAATTTAAGAATTTTGTGAATACTGGTTTCATTATTAGTATATTAAATACATTTCCAAAATTAAAATTGCCTGACAGTCTTGGAAAATGTTGGAGCTTCCAATGAATAATGAAGGACAAAACACACTCATGTATCTGTTCTTCCTAATCTCTATATATGACAGATGAATTTTTTAAAGCATTAATTCACAAGAACAAAGAGGAGAGAGAAAATTGTAGGAACAAAATTTTGAAAGCTGAGAAATTCAGTATGCCTTAGAATGCTTAAGCCAGGAGTAGGGGAACCTGAGATGCAACCTGAGTTTTACCACAGAATGCTCAACAGTTTTAGCATTGACTATTTAAGTTCACAGAATCTGACAACCAAGCTAATACCCTCTAGGCAGGGAAATATAAACACTCCAAGAAAATAAACCTCAAGATATTGATAATGGAAGTTCCCCAGTAAAACAACCAGAATAACCTACAGTGGAGCTTTCTTTCTTAAGGGTCCATTCACATGTGCAGAGTTACCAATTAGCTTTTTATTGCCCTACTATTAAGTAGGAGCATACAACCCAATTTATTCCCAAAGAAAGTCTTTAATATGAAGAGAAAGATCACAAACAATCTTAACTATCCTCAGAGACATATAAAAGGAGCTATTGGCTACATGAAAATAAAGAAGGTTCTTTTATTTTTAAAAAACTAGAAGAGAGTAAAGAGCTTTTGGAAGTTAAAACTCTAATAATATACCTGAGAAATTCATTAGAAAAATGATAGTCATAAATAAGTAGGAGAAAAGTAATTTAAAGAAAGCAAGACAACTGGAGGATCAGCCTGAGAAGTCTAATATCAAATAATAAAAGTTCCAGAAAGAGAAGATATGGAAAACAGGAGAAAATTATCGACAAACAATTTAGGAAACAAAACTTTCCAGACTGTAAAGATGTCGTGTTCACTGCCCAGAGAACAAATAAAAACAAATGAAAGAAGGCACATTACCAAGAATTTTTAGAATATTAGGGGCAATAAGAGAAACGCAAAAGCTTCCAAAATTAAAAAACTAAATAAACAAACAAACAAAAAAGATCACATACAAACGATAAGAATCCTAAAAGGCAATAGACACTATTATTTCCAAAATTCTGAGGGAAAGTCAGTTCCAACTTAGAATTCTATACTCAGCCAAACTATCAGTTGAATGTACACACTGACTAAAGACCTCTCAAGACAGGCAAGGTCTCAAAAATTTATCCCTATGCACTCTATCTCAGGAAACTATTTGAGGGGGTATTTCACCAAAGCAAGTGTAAGAAACGATGGTATCCAGGAAATAGACACAACTCAACAGAGAAGCAAAGGGAATCTCCAAGGATGATGGTGACTGAAGATACAAGCTATCAATTATGGAGGTCTAAGGACTCAAAGAAGACAAAACTAAAGAATACTTGTGTTTTGATGGATTGAAATAATATTTCACAATTTGAGGAGAATATGGGATTAATTTAATGATGAGTACAGAAAAAAAAAACAAACAAAGGAAATGAAACAAAAATGTACTAACTTTAGGAGACCCAAAAAGTTGAGCAGCACAAAAAAAGCACACAGTGTATAACAAATGGTTGGGTTCAAAAGAGCCTCATATAGATAGCTCAAACAAGGTGACACTGCGTGCCGATCCAACCAAAGGCACAACAGAACCATGATGGAAGGATGAACGAAAAGGAATTGTGACTGTAGGTGCTGGGGATCTAAGTGAAATAAAAGTAAATCCCAGTCTTCCAAAGAGAAAAGTTGATAGATAACATCTTAAACTAAAAGAATCAAGAAGCATCCACATAAGTACATTATTTAGTGGTACAGGCTTAGATACCAAAACTAACGGCAAGAGGGAGCTGCAAGTGGTTGCAAGATTATAAGGGTTGCTTTGGTGTCCTTGAGGCTCTTTGGGGCAATAATTCCAGTGCAACTATTTGAGTCTTTAACTGCTGTTCATATATAATTTATGCAAATTAAAACTAAATTTAAAAAATAAAAAGATGAACATGAGTGTGTGGATGGGTCTCAGGAGAAGGTGGATGATAGGGGCATATTTTAATGGACTTTTTCTATGAAATGAATTTTAAGAAATAATGTCAAAGTGATTAAACTAAATGTTATTTTTTATTACTTTGATACATATGAATCAAATCACTACATGAAATCCATACTTTCTTTAAAATGGAGCAGTAAAATAGTACAGCTTCCCTCAAGAGAGAAAAAGCCTTAAAAAAGGAAACAAGCCACCCATTCAGCTAGGGAGAGTAGAAGCAGCCGGAGAAGGACTGAGCTAAAGCTGGACGACTTCCTGAACACAGCTGAATGGGGCATCAGATTACAAAGAGGGAAAACCTAAAGGTCTGTGGAATAATAGAGTGCAGCCAGAAGGAATTTAAAGGGAAAGGAGAAAAAAAATTGACAGAATGAATAGTAGCAGCCAATGCCAGAAGCAAGTCCCCTTACAGAGGAATCAAGTCACAAAATTTCCCTGACTTCAGAACTGGAAGTAGATTTTCCCCCTTTAAGGAATGGTGAATCATGTTAGAACACATTGTGCAGTTAGTCTGACCAAACATTTGTCAAACATTGAGTAATATTTAAGTCCTTAAGAAATTTAGATTCTGCCACAATATGAAGAATACAGGACATCTGAAGATGTCCTGCTGTCCATCTTTTGGCCATTCAGTTACTCATTAGAATTTCCACAAAGGTGTTAGGAAAGAAAAAGATGGAGAGACATTCAATAGTTTATTTTTCTATTTTATAACAGTTCCGCTATCCAGATGTGAAGACTACTTTTAGATATAATTTATTTCTCCCTACCCTCTCCATTTACAGATTCCTCCTTAAGCAATAAAAAATCAGTTTTAAAGAGTTGTGGTTTTTTGACTCTTTAATGAGGGTCCCAGAGTTAGACCTGTAGTGGGAACTCACAACTTCAGGTATCAGTGAAGGTGGTGGGAGTGCCTGACTGGGATTTTATTTAAACCAAGCCTCAAAGACTTCATCACTAGAGGATCACTAACAAGTTGGGCTGATAGTTGACCCCCAGCCACAATCCCTCTGCCTCTCTTAATCAAAAAGACTTTTTTTCAAAGCAACCAGGAAATAATGGCTTCTCCTTAACTGAGAAGGAGTTGTTCCAATGAAAAAGAAATGTATCCTGAAGTGAACGTCAGGCCAAGTAGCCTAGGCTACCTTAGCGACTGAAGGAGAAATCTTTTCAGGTGCCTTCCAGGAAAAATCACCACTGGGGTGGGTGGAGGGTTGTAGAAACGACTGAAATCAGAACAACTGAAATGAAAGAGGTGCAAGGGGGCTAACATCTTCATTAGCCTTTCCCCTGATTCTGCAAATGTGTTAAGAGGTCTCCAGTTGGCAACAGGGGCAGCAGCCACTGGGGAGATGTCACGACACTAGCAAGGGGACAGGCAGTTAGCGACTCTGGGCAGAGGGAAGGAGGAGAGAACCCATCTCCCCTCACTGCAGCATGGGGTGCTGTCCCCTGAAGAAAGAAAGGCTGTGTTCAGTGATTCTTCTGTCTGGGAAAGTTAAGGAAACCAGAGTGAGTATGTCCTTCTTCCTGTTTTTCAGAAACATTTAGCCTACCACCAACAGTTCTACTGAAACTATATGTTTTTTAATATAAATACCTTACATACCACATACCAAAATCATTTCCAGATGGATTAAAGAGTGCCTGTAAAACTGGAAGAAAATTGATTTGAAAGGTTAATACAAATTAGGAGGAAGAAGGAATTTCTAAGCTTTTATAAAAGCAGTGAAAAAACTATAAAGAAGAGTGCCATATTTTATTATATAAAAAGTATTAATTTCTGGATATTAAAATTAAATAAATAAAATACAGACAATGGGCTGAGAAGAATTAGTTCAAACTGTGACCAAAAACAGGTTGATTTTTTTCTACAAAGAGCACATACAAATAAAAATGAAAAATCATCATACCTTAATAGAGAAATGGGCAAAAATCTTGACAAGTCAATTCATGATAAGGAAAATGCACATAGGAAACAAATTAGAAAATAAGGAAATGTCACCTCATGAGTACGTGAAGAACTACAAATTAAAAATAGGGGGTCTTAAAACTACACACATGCACAAGATTCTCAGTGCTAATGAAGCTGTGGCAAAATAGACCTTCCAGATATTGCTGGTGACAGAACAGATTACTGCAACTTTTTGGAAAGCAATTGCTGTTTGGCAATGTATATTAAGAACCTCAAAATAATTATATTCACTGACTCGGTATTTATGTTTCTGGAAATCTAATCCTAGGAAACACTACAAAATAAACATTTTATTAACAGAATGTTCACTAAGAGCCATTTATTCTGGAGAAAAATTTGAAACACTTCAAAAATTTGAAATGTTCAAAAACGGTTATCTTTTGGCTAGACTGAAAATTTTATTCAACAGACATCCTTGGTTTAAAAAAAAAAAAGGGAAAGGGTGGGGTTCAACATTTCATCACACACAACAGGGGGCAAATCCCTATCCAAAGACTCAGAGCACCTTCTGAGGCATCACTGCTAGATCCAAAGACAGAAAGGAGCTGAGGTTTAAAACTTTTTTAGGTCAACAATTTGTTCTTAAAACACACAGAGAAAAACACTGAAAACAAAGTTTTGTTTGTCTGGAACTGGTTTTCTGGGGGAGGGAGGGGCAGAGACTGTGGATGTCTCTTTTCTTTATTTTCTAAAACATCTTAGTTTCTAATTTCTAAAAATTCTTTATAATATAAATCACTTCCATTTCTATACATTAACAATGAACAATTTGAAAAGGAAATTAACAAAACAATTCCATTTACAATAGCATCAAAAAGAATAAAATACTGCCCTGATTGGTGTGGCTCAGTGGGTTGGGCATTGTCCTGCAAACCAAAAGGTCACCAGTTCAATTTCCAGTCAGGGCACATCCAGTCCTGCCTGGGTTTCAGGCCAGGTCCCCAGCTGGGGACATGTGCAAGAGGCAACCAACCAGTGTTTCTTTCCTTCTCTTTCTCCCTCCTTCCCCCTTTTTCTAGAAAAAGAAATAAAATCCTTTTTTATAAAAAGAGAATATAATACTTAAGAATACATCTAACCAAGGAGGTGAGAAACTTGTACTGAAAAGTACCAAAAATGCCAACAGAAATTAAAGAAGGCACAAAAAAATGGAAAGACATCTCATGGTCACAGATTGGAAAACTTTAATATTGTTAAGAATATTCAAACTACCCAAGGTGATCTAAAATTCAACCAAATCCCAATGGCAATTTTTCCAAAATAGAAAAATTCATTCTAAAATTCATATAGAATTTCAAGGGACCCTGAGTAGCCAAAACAATTTTGAAAAAGAAAAACAATGTTCAAGGCCTCATACTTTCTGATTCAAAATCTATTACAAAGTCACTGTAATCAAACAGTGTGGTACTGGTATAAAGACAGACAAATAGACCAACTGAACAGAATAGAGATCCCAGAAATAAACACTCACATGTATGGTCAAATGATTTTCAACAAGCATGCCAAAACCACTCAATGGGGAAAGGACAGTGTCTTCAACAAACAGTTCTGGGAAAACGAAATATCCACATGCAAGAAAATAAAGTTAGATCCTTATCTTATATGATATGCAAAAATTAACTCAAAATGGATTAAAGACCTAAACATAAGATCTGAAGCTATAAAAACCCTAGAAGAAAAAATAAGAGAGAAGCTTCATGATACTGGACTTGGCAATGACTTCTTGGATATGACACTAAAGGCACAGCCAACAAAAGCAAAAATGGACAATGGCACTCAAATTTAAAAATATGTACATATCAAAGGAAGCAAAGGAAGCAAGGCAATTTGAGGGTGGATAGGAAAGCATCCTCAGGGAACAGGAGAAAATATTTGCAAGTCATACATCTGATAATGGGTTAATATCCAGAATATATAGAAAACTCCTACACCTCAATGACTAAAGATAAATAATCTGATTAGAAAATGAGCACAGAACTTTAACATACTTTTCCCACGAAGAAGATATATTAACAGCCAACAAGCATATAAAAAAGATGCTTAATATCACTGATCATTAGAGAACTGCAAATTAAATACGAAACAAGGCATCACCTACCATCCCCATTAGGATGAATACCATAAAAACATAAGTGTTGATGAGAATGTGGAGAAATTGGAACATTTTTACGCTGTTGATAAGATTGTAAAATGGTGTAGCCTTTATGGAGAATAGTATAGAGGGTCCTTAAAATTCCATTCCATCACTCACTTTAGTGAAACAATTTTATGAGCAAATAAAGTTAACTGTCCTTGGATAGGTATGAAATGCCCAACTGAAAAATGGTCTTTGACCTTGTAACACATATTAGTAGCTCAATAAAATGTCTGACCTCAATTCAAGTGCAACATATAAAGCCTTTCTATGTCATGCTGTTTAACATAATATGACTTGACACCTCTCAGATATAGTACTGCTACTAATGATCAAGACAAAAGTGAACCTATGCATATGACATCAATAGTAAAGATAAATGGCATAGTGGCTAAGAGTACGGAGTCTAGAGTTAGACTGCCTGGGTTCAAACACTGCCTTTTCCTATGACCTTGAGCTGTTTATCTAACTTCAGCTTCCTCATATTGAAAGCATGAACGACAGTACTTACCTCCCAGGGTTGATGTTCAAATCAAACAAATCAACACTAGGCAAAACCACACGGCTTTGGGTGCTCCCTTTGCCACACAGCTTAAGAAGTTGGAAAGCAAGATGTAGCAGCAATGCAGAGTTCTCTCTTAGCAGTTTGGAAGAATGCAGAAGAGACACTGAGGAAAGGACAGGGGTAAAAGGACTCTTGCTGGTGGGCCTTGAGAAGGTGCCACGCAGGTTTTGGATTGAGAACTGGAGATCGCAGTGGTGACACAGCTGATGGTGCTAGGAACCATGGGAGGCCTGCCAGCTGAGGACAGATTACTGGAAAGAGCCCAGGGCTACCTCAGCCATGGACTTCTGTTTCTTTTCCTGAAATACAGGCATATACCTATGACCTCATTACCTGAGTGATTGGTTGCAATATAGACCTCACTTAAGGAGCCCTTCTTCATCATTGCCCCCTGAGACTCAATGGTTTGGCTGAACTAAGTGTTTGGGTTGGTGAAGGGTTGGGGCGATCTGTGGGCTTAGCTTTAGAACCGATCTTCCCTTTTCTGTCCCAATGGCTTGGCAGAAAGGGCCCAGAAATCTGAAAGGGGGGAAATCCTAAAATATTCCCCTCAGCCCAAGCTAAGTATAGTAGGCCAAAAGGGTTTTGGATAGGCATAGCATGCCTTGCACACCTTCCTCCAGACAAGCTATTCTTTACCTAAGTCCCTGCCTTCATCATTTAGTAGTTATGATTTAATTGTGTCTTCTAACTTTCTTTCCAAATCTGTTACCTGCAGAATATGACAAGGATGCCAACTGTCCAGTAATGCCTTTGGACATCAAGCCTGCAACTTCCCAGCAATAGCCAACTGACCTGGATTCTGTAAGGTCCTTCTCCTTATGGGAAGGATGCCCTCTATGCTGCCCTGCATTCTTTCAGATAACCCCTGACCCAAGGGTATGTAGGATGACATCCATGTCCAGCCAGAAGTAGCTACAAAAAGATGAGACCTTTGCCCATTATCCTTCATGTGATTATAAAGGGGCTGTGTATCTGAAAGAGAAGATTTGTAACAGGGTGCAGCCAGGGGGCCCCCCCAAAGAGGGATTTGTAATGGGGTCCAGAATTCAGGGTGTCCAGGAAATATTAAAAATATAAGATATCCTCACCCCCACAAGTCTGAACTCGGAGATGGGACACATGGAGCAGACCATTGAGTTATTTTGCACATCAACAGTTTTGCAAATAACCCCTAGAACAGTCATTTCACATATCTATAATTTTGACTGGTTTCACATATATGTTAAGTGGCTGTGGCTGTGCTTTGAGCCAGGGAGATAGGAGTGACTTCCACCCAAGTTATAAGTGGGAAGCAACTCTCCCTGGTTATATTGCCTGCTTGAGAGCTTGCAGATGATTCACTTCACACCACAGGCTGCACCTGCCTAGACTTACTATGGCCCAGAAAAGCTGGAAAAATATGGGAATGCTAGCAGGTGCAACCAACTGTGGGAGGAGTCAGAAATGGGGATGCAGAAGAAGATTGGCACTGGGATTTAAATCCAGGCATGGCAGCCAAGCAAAGGGGGAACCACACAGCTTTGGGTGCTCCCTTTGGGAGATGGGAGTTGGAAAAGCTTAGGAAGTTGGAAAGAAAGATGTAGCAGTGATGCAGAGCTGTCTATTAGTTGTTTGGAAAAATGCAAAAGAGTTGCCGCAGGAAGGAAAGGGGTGAAAGGACTCTTGCTGGTAGGCCATGAGAAGGTGCCACATGGTTTTGGATGAAGACCTGGAGATTGCAGTGGTGACACAGCTGATGGTTCTGGGAACCGCAGGAGGCCTGCCAGTGGATCAGGAATTACTGGGGCTACCTGAGCCATGGACTTCTATTTTTTTCCCTGAGATATGGCACCCCAGAATGGGCAAAGGGCAGGGCAGGGGGGAGGAGGACGGACTGTGTGTGTTTGTGGGTATTTTAAGGGACTTTGGGATTTTGGTGAAGACATTAAGTCATAACTCTAAGTCTGTATAACTTTTGAATAAATAGTTCCTTTCCCTTTCACCAAACAAACAAAAACCAACACTATACAGATAATGTACTTCCAATAATGCTGGCTACTGTCATATGCCTAGTACTGTTCTAAGTCCTCACATGTAACCCTAGTAAACTACAAGGAATTGCCTTCACATCTCACTCTTTTACCAATGTTACATGGGTAATCACAAGAAAAAGTTTTAAACTGTCTGGTTTTTCTTAATTTCAGACTTCAACATTTTAACATTAATGTATTTAGATAAAAAATTCAACAAATAAAAGTGTCTACACAGACTTATCCACATTTATTTGACATTTTATCTTTATAATTTTATTCATAAATGTGCACATGTGCACCCTAAATTAGTTTTTCACTGCTGCTAATTTCCTTTTGGAATTAGCACAATGACACTGTCATTGCGGCAAAACACCAGTAGGTGGCTGTCCACAGAAAGACACAAATAACTGCAGTAAAAGTCTTTACAAGACAATTTTAAAAGAACTACAAAAACGAATAAAGGAAGCTTATGGCTAGAGATAGTTAAAACATAAAGTTTGTAATGGTCTTAAAAATATTTTTAAATTTTAAAAAGAAACAAATGTTTTACTCTATTTTTCACAGTACAATTTTCATTATACTGCTGGAAGAAGTATCTATTTGGGTATAACCGTCCCACAGGGCAATTTACTTGACGCCAAAGTATTTAAAATATGCCTCTTCTTTGATTAAGCTTCCAGAGAATAGTATATCTAGCATGGGATCTAAGGCATTAAAAATGAGCTAAAAGATTCATCTACAGCAGTGGTTCACATGGTGGGGGCTGCGGGGGGGGGGGTGAATTTTAGAGACCTGTTTGATTGTCACAACTGGAGGGGAGAGGTTGCTACAGGCATCTAGAGGGTGAAGGCCAGAAATGCCATTAACATGCTACAATGCACAGGATAGCCCCCTGCAAAACAGGAATCAGCTTGCCCAAAATGTCAGTTGTGCTGAGACACAGAAACCCTGGTCTAGAAGCATGTGCTTCATGGTACTGTTTGCAAGAGTGAAAAATGGAAAAACACCTTTAATGTCTAAAAATAGAGGACTAATTATATACATATGAAAGACCCATTCATACAATGCAGCCATTAAAGGGGATGTTGCAGAAGTATATTTATTGTAACAACCTATTTTGTGAATAAAGCAGCTTACCAAACTGTGTATAGAATATAAGCTATTTATTTATTCATTTTTAAACCTCACCTGAAGATATGTTTATTGATCTTTAGAGAGAGTGGAAGAATGAGAGAGAGAGAAACATTGATTCATTGCCTCCTGTAAACACCCCCACCAGAGCTCAAACCCGCAACCCAGGCATGTGCCCTGACCTGACCAGGAATCAAACCCGCAACCCTGTGGTGTGCAGGATGAAGCTCCAACTAACTGATCCACCTAGCCAGGGCTATAATCCCACTTTTTAGAGAGATATACGCACATCTGAAGATGTAAACAGTAGCTTTTCTCTGAACGGTGGCTTTATATTTTCTTCTTTTGTCCTTACTGTTAAATTCTACATTTTCTTCAATGAATATCTTCTAATATTAAAATATTACAAATTAAATTAAAATTTGGGGACTGTAGCAACAGTTAACTTTCAAGAGATAAATAAACAAAATGTTTAAAACTGAACTGTATCAACTTAAAAATAGTGAAGTTTTTCATTATATTTGTCTCATATTATCTTAACCAGCTATTTCCTTAGTTCCAGTCACATCAACAATTTTTCCCATGCATGCCTGACCACATTATGCCTTTTGTGTATACTGAAATTCTTTTTCTATGGTTAAGGAAGTTAATTTGTTCACCATTTCCTCAAGTACTAGAAGGGGAATGCAAGCCTAAAAATAGATGTACCAGACCTGTTACTGAAACAAATTGCCAATGTACTTCTCAAGCACTCCATCACTGAATTTCTGATTGTCCTTCAAGTATAGTAAAACGTGGATGCTGCTGTAAACTGTCTGAAAATGCACAGCCATTTTTGGTACTAATACAATGGTGGTTGGTCACATCCCAGGGAGATTAGAAAATTGCACTTTTGTTTGTTGATAACAACACTGCTAAATTAAAGCCCCAAATCATGAAGTCTCATTTCAGTTACAGCTAGTAAAGCAAGAATGCAGGGTTTTAGATTTTCTGTTGTAAATTCTACTAATATAGCATTTATAGCCATTGGATGACCTTCTTTTCATAATTTTTTTAATCTTCACCCAAGGATATATTTATTGATTTTAGAGAGAGGAAGGAAGAGACAGGGAGTGGGGAGAGGGAGAGAGAGAAAGAAACACTGGTTAGTTGCCTCCTGTATGCAAGGGATAGAATCTGAAACCTAGGTAAGTGCCCTGACAAGGGATCAAAACTGTAACTGTTTGGTGTACAGTGTGATGCTCCAGCCAACTGAACCAGGGCAACTGATGACATTTTAAAATAACTCGATTGGACAATACCTAAATATTCACATATAAATGAATTGTTAAAGGGCAGCAAGATCAAGTATATATTCTTTGCAAGGCAAAAACCAGTTGCCACCAAGTAAGTCAATACTATTATTTGATAAGAGTTTCAAATATAATTTCCTTCCAAGGAACTGAGGAGAGAGATTCAAGAAAGAGCCTTAATTAGAGGGGTCAGAAATCTGTCATTCACCAATTCCTTGTGTCTGAGCAATAGCTCTTCTGCACTCAGAGGTTCATATGTAATAAAATGAGGTTATTTACTCTTCCTTCTGCCCTGTATTTTGTTCTATTTAACCAGCCCTCTGTGTTTAGGTATATGTGTCGCCAGCTACACTCTCTCCCATGGCAGACTACCTAGGTCAGTTGACTACTCTTGGTTTTTCCACTGTTGTCCCATATTTGGTTATGGATAGACACACAGTATTGGGAAAATCTTGAAGGGTCCTATTCAACATTACTTTATTGGAAGAGAGAAGAGATCATATGTTTTAGAATTATATAGATAGTCTGGGTGTCCATGCTGGGCTCCGAGGTGTATAACATGCCCCAAGATATAATCCCTGAGGCCTGACATTTTGCCCTCACTTTCTGTGGAGAGGAGAATCCAGGATTAAGTGCTTTCTAGAAACAGATACAAGGGCTTCTAAAAGTCTGGGAAGCCAGAGCTGAATATCACGAAAGGATATTTTAGACTATGAAAAATAACTACCTATTAATTTTAAAAAATAGCATGCCCAGGTTATCAGAATCATTTTTCCTAAAACCAACGTGAATTAAACTCAGAAAAATGACCCACTTGCTCAAAGAACGAGTGACTCGGTTTGCATAGGAAGTAAATTTTGCACTGTAAAAACCACAGGAATCATTTTGACTCTAAAGAAGCCGAAGGTAAGCTCACTAGACAGAGGAGCTTCTCAGATTTTAGGCCAGGTCGCATTCTCCCAGTCGTCTTTGCTAGATGGCCAGCCGAGGAGCCTGGAAACTGCGCTTGCCGGACCCCTATTTAAAGGGTTCTGACTCCGCCAGACCGACAGGAGGCGCCGGAACCCGAGCCTTTCCCCGCCAACTCCCGGGGACCGCCAGCCTCGGCTCGCGCAGCCGCATTTAGATCCTCCAGAGCCAATGAAGCAATTCCTCTTCCGGGGCATCAGGGAGAGACACTGGGGACCCGGATGCAGACGCAAGCGCAGCTATATAAGAGCCACGCTGGCCACGCGCCTTTCTTTTTGAGGAAGTCACAGTTGCATTTGCACCTCGGTGCTTTTCAGCCCACTCCTGTTCCTGGCTCACCGCTGTTCGCTCTCGTTGAGGAACAAGTCGGTCAGGAAGCCGCGTCGCAGCCATGGTGAGGCGGAGCGCGGCGCCGCGTTTGTGTGGCGGTGGCGGGAATTGGTCCCGAGTCTCGCTGTCTTCTGGGGATGGATGCTGGGATGGGGGAGGCGGTGAGTAAGAGCCTCACTTGTCTGGGAGCTCCTGAAATGGCGGAAGAACCTGGGAAGGTTTTGGTAATGCGTGTCTGCAGAGTAGACTGACGTTTCTAAAATGCAGGTGTTTTTCTTACTTATGCAATAGGCATTTAAAGATACCGGAAAGACACCCGTGGAACCAGAGGTGGCGATTCACCGAATTAGAATTACTCTAACCAGCCGGAACGTAAAGTCTTTGGAGAAGGGTCAGTACCGTAGTTTCAGGAGGTGAGAAAGTTGGGCCGAAAGAGCGACGAGTCTGTACAAGATTGACTCACGGAGAAGTGCCAAGTTGCTTGCCCTGGAAAGAACGATCCACGTTTGGTGGTTTTTTTTTTTTAACTATCATTTATATTGTAGTTGGCGATGAGGAGATTACTACTTGTTGAATTACTGTGATAGTTTTTATACGCTATTCTGAGCCAGCAGTTAAAATTTATTAAGTTGACTTCGGTTGTTTTGAATGAACTAAAAGATAATTTTGTTTCTTTGTAGTGTGTGCTGATTTGATCAGAGGCGCAAAGGAAAAGAATCTCAAAGTGAAAGGACCAGTTCGAATGCCTACCAAGGTAAAGTAAATCTGCGCGGCAGGAAGTAGTAGCTGTAAGGGTTGTTGTATAAGTCTGAATGTTTACTTTTTATAAGAGGCTTGGCTGCTGTAAGTTTTATGTGCTGGTACTAACAATACAAACCCAAATAAAGATTGTTGGTAGACATTGGTCCATATTAAGTAAGCAAGTTTTAAGACTCAAAGGTTGAAGCTTTTTTGCTGCTGCTGCTTTAGTGTGGTATGTGTTCTACAGCCATGAGCTGCAAGGGTGGCTGAGTGAAAATAGACTTGCTGTTACAAATTGTTAGTGTCTGCAGACTTATGTGAAGCATAATGATGCCCTGGGAAATTTTCAGATGGAGTGTTTAAGAATAATAGTTATCCAGATGTCCTAGAGATGATCATAAAACCATAACTGCTTGGTTTCCTCTGTCTTTTGTTGCAGACACTGAGAATCACTACAAGAAAAACTCCCTGCGGGGAGGGTTCTAAGACTTGGGATCGATTTCAGATGAGGATCCACAAGCGACTCATTGACTTGCACAGCCCTTCTGAGATTGTTAAGCAGATTACTTCCATCAGTATTGAGCCAGGAGTTGAGGTTGAAGTCACCATTGCAGATGCCTAAGTCATTCTTTTTAATAAATTGACTATCAGTTGTTAAACTTTGTTGACTTTTATTTGTGATACTGGCAGATTTTAGGACTGTAGAGTTGTACTGTGGATTTATTCTACTTTCCAAGTAGACTGTCAGAATTAGATGGGTGTGCTATGGTGGTCTACCCTGTTTTCATTTTCATTATTTTTCCTAGAGTCAGCTAAACCAGTTTACACTTGGAATCATGGACAGTTGAATTTTGTTTATATGAACTTTGGGACTGAAAAATATAATAAAAGTCAAACCTCTGTTGGCATAATAATAGGTGGCATTGTTTAGCTATTAGACTCTACATGCTTTATTTTCTTGAAATCCTGTTATCATTGTGTAGATCCAGAAACTGGCTTCAGTACTTAACTTGGCCAATGTCCTAGAGCTTGATAGTAGCGTAGCAGAGATTTAAATGAGTTTGTAGGACAAGAAGCGATTTCTTGCTGTTCTGTTAAAAGTATTTAAAATCTTGTTAGAATTTATAATAGGGTATCTTTCTAAATATATTTTCCGTTTTCTGTATTTCTTTTTATTGGAGAAAATCTTGAGAAATATTTCTGATAATGTATATAAATGGTTTTACAAATACTCCCTTGAGAAAATGCTCTCACATTTGCTACTCTGAATTAGATTTGAAATCTGTGTCTTTTCTAGAGAGGAAGGGAGAAAGAAACATTAGCGGTTATACCCATACATGTCCTGATTGGGGATGGAACCCCCAATCTCGGTATGTGCCCTGACCAGGAATCAAACCTGCAGCCTGTGGGTGTATGGGAGGATGTTCCATCCAACTAAGCCACCTGGCCAGGGCCTAAAAATTTTTTAGATGCATATTTGAATTACATAATAAATTTTTTAAGGGTAGCCAGTTACAATAGCATTGTACCAAATACTTGAATTAGCTTGGGAAATAGTAATAACTAAAGATTTCATTGGTATGGTTCAGTAAACAGGGCTTTAAACATAGCAGGTCAAGAATTACACAATATTAGATATCTGAGGCCAGCAGTGATCATTATTTCATAAGGAGGTTGGGGGTTTTTGGTTTAATTCCAGAAGAGGTGAAGGAATTCTTAATCAAAAGGCAGTGAGACTACTAATGTGTCTAGCCCAATTTTGAGCATAAAGATTCCAAAGTAAGCACCTGGTAAAGTGTGGCCCCCAGACAAGTACCTACAGGCTTA
Source organism: Phyllostomus hastatus (assembly GCF_019186645.2). Taxonomy (NCBI): domain Eukaryota; kingdom Metazoa; phylum Chordata; class Mammalia; order Chiroptera; family Phyllostomidae; genus Phyllostomus; species Phyllostomus hastatus. The sequence goes on along the minus strand of NW_025334017.1, from coordinate 2,815,024 downwards.
TTTTAAAGAACAAAGTTAATGGCAACAGAAGTCTTTGGAATTCGGTCAGTTTTCCTGAAAATTTGTGGAAAAACCAAATAAATGCTGTGAAAACATTAAAGCCAGTTACCACTAAAGAATAGGTTACTGTGAAAATGCTTTAGTAAATCAAGATACTGAACAGCTTTACTGCTTTCATACAGTTCTGATTTTTAACTGATAATTGCTGAAGTGACTGCATCAGTGATTGCAAATTTTTCTACTCATAGTTGGGGTTGTATTTCAAGGCAATGCTTAGCCTGTAATATAGCACTTAAAATGTTGGGAGCAGCTATTTTCAATTTTTTTTTCAATTTCATTTTTAGAGAGGGAAGGGAGGGAGAAAGAAACATCAATGTGCAGTTGCTGGGTGCTGTGGCCTGCAACCCAGGCATGTGCCCTGACTGGGAATCGAACCTGCAACACTTTTGTTCACAGCCCACACTCAATCCACTGAGCTATGCCAGCTAGGGCTCAATTTCTTAAATGTGAGTAATACATACTTGGAAATAAAAGCCCTGCAGGACTTTTTAATATTGTTAGCTATGAACTAAAGACAGGTTCAACAGAGTTGTAATGCTAGCAATGATTCTGCGTGTTGGGCCAGCTTGTCTGGATTAGGGAGGTACAGGAAGGTTGGAATAGAAGGCCTCTATCCTTAACCTTACTCCTTTTGGACTCAGTACTGCTGTTTTAGAAATGAGCAAAGCATAAGGAAACACTGCCACGGCTGTGCTTGGCTGGATCAGATTTCTTCACTTGACATCACTGTGAATGCAGGCTGTGCAGATGTGAACTGGCAAGGGCATGTAGAAGTAGTTCTTGGCCATGCAGTCAGATCTGTACCAAACTTAGTTATTTGCACATGTGGGGTTGATAAGATATTTAACTTCCCTGAGCCTTAGTTCTCATGCAAGATGGTACTTATGTATTTCAAGGGCATATAAAACTTCATTTGTGTCTGGGACTCGAGGTGTACAGTGTTTTATAAAGAGTACAGTAGTGTAAAGTAACCATAGGCCTTCACATCTCACCACTCCCTGACTCAACCCAGAGCAACTTGTAATCCTGTAAGCTTTATGAATATACCATTTGTATCTGTCACTCTGTATTTTTACTGTCCCTTTTCTGTTTTGAAACAAATAGCTAGCCATTGTTTTACAATTGCCTACAATGTACAGTGCAGTAACATGTTCTACAGGCTTGTAGCCTAGGAGCAACAGGCTATATTGTTTAGGTTAGGTGTGTAGTAGGTACACTGTAAGTGCACTGTGCTGTTTGTACTAAGACAAAATCTCCTAATGACCCATTTCTCAAGGTATCCCTGTCCTTAAGTGTAGCGTGACTTCCTTTTTCAGGTTTTGTGTCCTTAGATCCAAGTACATGTCTTGTAAGCATCATATAATTGGAATTTTTTTTTAATCAGTTCAATCTATGTCTTCATTGGGGAGTTTAATTCATTTACAGCCACAACTACAATGAACAATAGCTACAAATCCATGCCACCATAACGTTTTAAAAAATTTTTTAAACATACAATTTAACATCTTTTTAGGTGTATTTAGTTCAGTACTGTGCACACTGTTGGGAAGCAGATCTCCAGAAACTTAATCGTGCAAAACAAACATCTATTAATGGGCCCTGACAGGTGTGGCTCAGTGGATTGAGTGCCATACTGTGAACCAAAGGGTCGCTGGTTCAATTTCCAGTTAGGACACATGCCTCAGTTGCCCGCCAGGTCCCCAGTAGCGGGGCTCAAGAGGCAACCACACATTAATGTTTCTCTCCCTCTCTTCCCCCTCTCTAAAAATAAATACAATTAAAAAATGTATTAATAGACATTTAAGTTCCATTGTCTTGGCAATTGTGAATAGTGCTACTATGAACATAAGTCTGCAAACCTCTTCAAGAGCCAAAAGCCTATTTTCTGTTCTTTGGGATAAGTTTCCAGAAGTGGGATTGCTAGATCATACTGTCCACCTTCACTTCCTACTTAGGCTGGCCTCCCTGCTTTCACTTTTGCCTCCATGCTGAGCTCATTATCTTTTTTCATGGGTGCTAAAATCTTAAATATTTAAATCAGATCATGCCATTTTTTCCTTTTACACGTATTTAATAAAGGCTTCCTATTTTCTGCTTAGGGTGTATAGAACAAGAAAGTCACTCCCTTACGACAATAACAAAAGCTGAGCAAATCTCAAGTTTATGATTTTTTTGTGAGCTCCTCAGGGAGCTGAGGTCTTAAAGTGGCCAACTAGCCTAAAATCTCAGGAGAGGCAGGCGCCTTCTGAGAGGACACAAGTGTTTACTAAGTTGGGGCAGCTGCTAAGGAGAATCAAAGGTTTCTCGTCCTTTGTTGTTGGGAACCGCCCTACCTGGTTTCAGAAGCTGTAACCCCCCATGGCTAAGGCTGAGTGGGAGACCTTGGGAATATAAACCACTAAAGAGACAAAGCTTATTTCCCTGGCAGGGGCTCTGTCTCTGCTCATTTTACTTCACCCTGCCTGGCCCCCAATGCTTGATCAGTTAGCCAATGATGCGTAAGAGTCCCCAAACGGAGGAATGACCTAAGACAAGCATGATGTTGGGGGCCCCAGGGAAGGACTTGGGGGTGCTATAGAAAAAGGGCAATGGACCCTCACTCCTCAGCTTTGACATAGCCTGGGTCCTCATTGTCTGCAAGAAGTCTCCTAATCTCTTGGCTGCCTTACTTCTGCCTGACTTAAACCTGAAACAATGCTGGAGGTGGGTGCCCCTGGGCAGGAATGGGCGGGTTGTGATGAAGCCTAAGAAAATGCATAAAATCCTGTAAAACCTACTTTGCTAATACCCTCCATTTAAATGATAAGGGTCCAAGCAGGAAGTGAGTTTCTTTTCCCAAGTTTTATGGCACCTTAACTCTCTGACCCTGACTCAGAATAAACTCAAAGTTCTTTGGACGTTATCTACTGTTTAATCATTTCTGCCTGACAGTGGTTGATGAGCTTTATTCCTGTGCAAATTGAACCTAATAAAAGTTTGTCAAGGCAAGGGTGAGCAGGGCGCTCTCCTCCTGAGAGGGTGGCCAAGGCACTCCAAGGCTTTTTCTCCTCTTGAGAGAGAAGCTGTGCTGACCCTTTTCCTCCACAGGACTCGGTAGTCTGTGTGAGTTTGTCTCATGTCTCATCCACAACACCTTGGAACCCAAGAGCTGGGATCTGCTTCACTTTGTGATTTTTAAGCTTCAGAGACAACAAGTAATGTTGCACTCTGAAAAATAGTTCTATGGGCAACTAAAGTTGAATCCTTTAATTTCTAAAGCTTTTTATCCTTTCTCAATGGAACTCTTCCAAGATGTGCTATCCTTACCCCTGCTTTATTAAATAGAGTATACACCACTTACTAGGACTTTATAGGATAGAGGATCTCTTTTGAACCTCAACTGTTACACTGTGCTAGAAGACCATCATGTTCTCATGTGTCATGGCTCCATAAGAGGACCTTAAATTAATTTAAAGAGATGCTGCTCTAGCTAGTCATTTTCTTCCTCTGGGAAAGCCCTAAAGGATGTCTTCCTATGTAAAGCTCCTATATAATGCCCAGTAGAAGAGCTACTCTTTGTAAAGAACAAGGCAGAAGCCCAATTATCCTAGCCTGAGATAAAAGGTACCAGACCAAGAAGTAGTGGACTGGAGAGGAATCCACATAGGTCTCTGCTAGGTCTTGTACACATGTGGTTGTTTTGGGAATTAGGATGGGAAAAGTTCTATTGCTACAAGAAGTTTTCAGAAGGTAGAATCTACTATGCAGAGTGAGGCAAAAGTGGGTTTGCAATTATAAGTGCTCAAAACAGTTTACTCTTGTACTATTTATTAATTATTGTATTATTTTCCATAAGAACAACAGTAAACCTACTTTTGTCCCTCCTTGTATTTGCAAACAGTTTGAACGGGAGGAAGGAGGGTAAACAGAGCGATGTGCTTTTCGAGCATTGGATAGCTGACGGACGTTTCTAGAGAACACTAGAGGAGGTTTAGAGGGGTGCTTTGACACAGTTGAAGTGGCTGTGTGACATTCTCATGGAGGTACTGGGTAGATGGCTGGATAAAATGGATATAGAACCCTGCCAGTGTGGCTCAGTAGGTTGGGCGTCATCCCGTAAAGCAAAGAGTCGCTGGTTCAATTCCTGCTTAGGGCACATGCCTGGGTCCTGGGCCAGATCCCCAGTTGGTGTGCCTTTTAGTTCTCCCGGAACACCAGTCCCTAACCACTGCTCCTACACCATATTAGTGTCAGCTATGCAAACATGCACACTTCTCAGTAAGAAGTAGGGTCTTAAGCAGGATTCAGAGAGGAGTGGCCCTTCCAGTAATTTATTTTCATCAACTACTGACATGTACTTCTGAGGGGGAAATGAGAACTCCATGAATTTCATTCAATTCCAAGGAGACAGTGCCAGAGGAAAATTATTTGTAAATATAGCACAGAATTTGTTGCTAAGTTTGTCAACTGCATAGTCTTGCACAAACACCTGAATCACAGTGAAAAGAGAAGCTGCTATAAGAAGCAGAAGAAAAATCTCTGTGAGATATTAAGAACAAAGGGAAGTCTTGTCTTCTAAACCAGATAACAATTAGGAGTGAGGCATGTATTCCTTCATACAGCTACCTTAGTGGCAAGTGGGTCCTCTCCATGTTGGAGCCTCTGATGGCAACAGCAGAGATCTCATGTTAAGTATTTTTACTCTGTTTTTTACAGAAGAGTATTACCAAGTGATGACCCATGAAATCCATGAATGAAGGGGAAGATGTGCTACAAAGATTCTGATAAATACATTTTGACAGAATGAAAGTCAAAATATTTGTTGATAATTTATATACATATAATATTACATATACACAAATGTATATGCATATATAATACACACATACATATATGATGTAATAAAGAACATATTATACATGTTATCTATATAAACATCTGCACAATGTGGATTTGAAAGGACACCAGACTTGGTACGGGAAGATGTAAGTTCCTATTCCTATTCTTTTCTATTTGTCCTTGAGCAAGTTATCTGACCTCTCTGGGATTTAGATACCTGCTGTGTAAAGGTTTAGACTAAATGATCTCAGAACTCCCTTTCAGCTTTGAAATTCCTAAATTCTATGATTACATTGAAGAGAAATAGTTTTTCCATGATTCTAAATGGATGTGGTGCTAACTTCCCCCTATGGCTAGAAAACATAATTAGTAGAAATGATGTTTTACTCCATAATTACAAGAGAGCTTCCTTTTGTTTTAATTCTGACTACAGATCTCAGAATATTGGCATACATAGCTTTGGAGAAGTATTAGGATTTTTTATTTTAAAATGGTTAGAGCACAGAGTTTAGTAACAATAAAACAAGTTTTTTGTTGGAAAGGAGTTCTAGTGAATAACAGATAATAACTTATTTTTAAATACATGTACACAGTATTGAAAAATCCAAGGAGATGCACAAAACTATAGAGGTAATTTTTAAAAATCAGAGTGAAGAGAAAAGAAGAGTTAGTTTAAACTAACCTCCTAGCTTTTATTGCACTTAATGATATGAATGTGATTATTAGTAGCTGCTGCCCATACATTCCAATTTGCCTGGGAAAGTCCTGGTTTGTATCTGTTTCCTGCATGTAAATAACGAGAGCTCTTCCTTTTACACTCAGAAATGCCCTGGTTTAGATGCTAAATAATTAGGTCACCCTACTGTCAGTAGATTTCTTTTTGCTTTGATTAATTACTAAAGTCACTTCAAAGATACTCTTCATGTGGTTCTCAAATGTTTTATCTCTTCAGATGGGCCTATGAAAATCAGTGGTGGCCAGAAAGTAGATATTCCTCTTTCCTTTTCATTTCCCAGCTGAAACATTAAGAGGCAATGGTGACCCAAATTGCTGATGTCATAGTGGGTTCTGCTCTGACATGTCAAGAGGTTGGAAGTTATTATTCTTGTGACAAGAGAAGGCTGGAAGGACTGAAAATCAAAAACTTTTCTTGTACCTATCAGAGAACTGTGGTCACAGGACAATCTGCCCCCATTCCCCACCCCAAATCTAGAGAACTGGTCACAACCAGAAAGATACCAGGAGCAGAAGCTGCTATGTCGAGCTTTTTGGAATACTGAACCAATAAGTTTGACAAATTGGCCATGGCCAGCTAGCTCACTTGGTTACAGTGTCATCCCAATACACCAAGATTGTGGGTTCGATCCCCAGTCAGGGCAACACAAGAAGCAATCAGTGAATGCATAAGTTGAACAACAAAGTAATGTTTCTCTCTGTCTCTGTCTCTGTCTCTCTTCCTCTCTCTCTGAAATCAATTAAAAATATATATAAACATTAAAAAGTAATTATTTTGACAAATTGCTGGAGGCTGCTTGCGGACTAGCATTAGAGTGAAAAACTGGAGGCTACAGTCAGGGTGTAGGTATACACCCTGTAGGTATACAAATCTGTGAAAGTATGGGCAAGGAGATGCACAAAACTATACTTTCACAGATTTTCCTCAGGGGACCCCACCAGGTTCTCAGAAGGATTCCAAAAACTCCCTGAGTGAAATGTCAGGGGTAGAGAAAGAATAGCCTGTGAAACACTCTGAGACTTGTAACAAAAGCCTGATGTCCAAGGAAAAGGACTGAGGAGGCAATTCTGAAACATTGTCCCATCTGAGGAAGAGAACTCTGCTCCACTTCAGCCAGCTTCAGCCTTGCAGTCTCACCTAAGTAAAATTAAGTAAGTAAACTTATAGTCAACAGGGGAGGGGATTTTGAGGGAAAATTTTGAGATGCTGAAGCCAGGAAAAGAGTGGGAGCAATAAGGAGGGAAAGCTATACCAGGAGAGAAGAGACAAAAACACTTTATACATATATTTGAGAGAGAGAGAGAGAAACAGCAGTTTGTTGTTCTGCTTATTTATGCATTCTTTGGTTGATCCTTGTATGTGCCCTGACCAGGGATGGAACCTGCAACCTTGGCATATCAGGACGACTCTCTAACCAACTGAGCTACACAGCCAGGGTGTGGGACAGAAACATTCCCGACCCAGGTCCTGAGATGAGACAACTGAAATACTGAGACTTGATTAGAAAATTACAGAATTCCCTCTTCCCCATGACCTACTATTACATCAACACTAATAATAAAGGTGGATTAGAGCTGAGAGACTTTCAAGATACAGCAGTTCAGAGAAGCCTCAAAATCAAGGGAGGAGGAAAAGATAAACCTGGTGTTTCAATGCTGGAATTTGAAGCCTGTGATACTTACAACTGCAACAAACACTAAACACAGTGCAACTCCAAGCCAGAGTAACACAAATCCTTACCAAAATTACCTATTTACCTCAGTTTGTATTACCTGATAAAACATACTCAGATTTCAAATAAAATTTCAAAGTATGCCAAAGGCAATAAAAACACAGACATTGGAGGCAAAGCCACCATCAGAACTAGAGTCACATGACACTAATAATGAAATTATCAGAAAGGTAATTAGAAATACCTATGATGAAAATGGGAAAGGGTCTCATGGAAAAAGTAGATAGCATTCATGAACATGGATAATGTAAACAAAGAGATGGAAACTCTAAAAAAGAATCAAAAGCAACTATTAGAAGTCAACATAGTAAGAAAGAATGTCTTTGATGGGCTCATCCAGGAACTAGACACAGCAGAGGAAATACGGTAATCTGTGAGTTTGCTGATAGGTCAATAGAAATTTCTCATATTAAAATTTAAAGAGAAGAAAAACAGAACATCTAAGAACTAGGGAGCATTATAAAAGTTGTAACAGGTACATGATTGGAATTCCAGAAAGAAAATGTAGAGAGAATGGAGAAGAAATGTTTGCAGTAATATCTGGTAATTTTTCAAAATTATTGACAGACACTAAACTATGAATCCAAGAATCTTAGAGAACGTCATGTAAGCTAAGTACCTAAAAATCTACAGCTAGGGCTGGTTTGAACTGTAGGAAAGTCAAGATGAGAAAGCTGAAAGAATCCAAAGGTGGGATGTGGCCAGTTGGGGGGACAACTTGCCTATAGAGCAGGGGTGTCAAACTCATTTTCACTGGGGACCACATCAGCCTCACATTTGCCTTCAAAGGGCCGAATGTAATTTTAGGACTATATAAATGTAACTACTTAACTAGGGGCAAGGAGCTTGGTGCTGCCACTGGGTAGAAACAAGGTGCCAGGCTGAATAAAACAAGGTGGAGGGCAGGATTTGGCCCTCGGGCCTTGTGTTTGCCACCTCTGCTATAGAGGAACAAGGATAAGAATTACAGCAACCATGTCCTTGGAAAGCATACAAGGAAGAAGAGTGGAATAATATCTTTTTGGTGTTGAAAGAAAAACTGCATCCAACAAAATTATCCTTCAGAAATTAAGGAGAAATACAGACTTTTCCAGATAAAAAAAAATTGAGGGAACTTCATTGCCAACAGTCCATATGCTGGAAGATTAGAAAAAACTCTTCAGGCAGAAAGAAAGTGATATGGTCAGAAACTCAGATCTACCTAAAGAAAGATTTAGGAGAAGGAATAAATGAAGGTAAATCAATTCTTTTCTGTCTTATTTTTAACTGATCTAAAAGATAACTGTTTAAGACTCATAGATATAGAGATCAGACCGACAGTTGCCAGAGGGGAGGGGGCCTGGGGGGCTGGGTGAAAGAGGTGAAGGGATTAAGAAGTACAAATCGGTAGTCACAAAACAGTCACAAGGATGTAAAGTACAGCGTAGGGAATGTAGCCAGTAATGTTGTAATAACTGTGCATGGTGCCGTGTGGGCACTAACTGTACTGGGGGCCTGATGGGGAATGTATTTACTTTCACATTGAAACAGCTTCACCATGTACATGAGCAATGATTCAGATAGAGAACCAAAATAGAGTTCAGGGCTCTTTTTTCCTGTGATGCACTGAAACACTGACTTAAGTCAGGGATGGGAACCAGGTTAAGCAGGTGCCAAAGAAGAAATATTCTCTTTATGTGGAAGCCAAATATAGAGGAAAGTTTTATGTCTTAGACCTCAGGGGTGCCCCAGTCCTCCCCACAAACAACCATCCCTTTTCTATTAGGGTGAGATGGAAGAGGCTAAACATTTTACATAGTGAACTATAGGAAATGACATCATTTAGTCTATGTACGTGGACACTAACCTTTGCAATTAATTATACTTCCCATTAAAAATTAGCATTAACAAATGTCTTGACTTCCTACTCCTTTCCTCCTCGTGTACAAATGCCTTTAACTTTTTCAGACATCTCTTGTCTTAGCCAGCTTACCATGACTGTCTTTGTGATTCTGGAAGTGACTGGTTAGGCTAATCTTGGACACCCTTTTTTTCTACAATTACCCAGAAAAAAGTTCAACCTTCCACAAGTTGGACCTAAACATTCTTTCATTCATTGGTGAATGCCATTGAATTGGTTTGGCCAACACATAGTAGTGCATCTGAGCATGCCTGGTAAACTGTTAGCTTTTCCATTCTCTTTAAGAAGGGTAAGCTCTTCTACTTTTACTTTTATAAAAAGACTCCTTTTCATTTCCATGCCAGCTCCTCCTTTCTCAAAAACAGGGGAAATGTTTATAATTTTGTGTGTGTGTGTTTTTTTTATTGACAACATGGTACTTAACACAGTACCTGACATAGCTTAGATGAGAAATATTGATTTCTATCCCTTTCCTTAGGGGATATTAAAACAAAGACAAAAAACAAAATTCTTGCTTTTGCATTTTCTCTATTGACACCCTCTTGGAAGAAGGTACACCTGGAAGAATTTGAGCAATCTTATTTTATCAAGGGCCCTTCTTTTTCCTTCTCTCTAGGCCTTCATGTAGTCCCCCCGGTTGCATCCATCTCAGCCCAAGGGGGATTTACCCTTTTTTGAGGACCAGCCAGAGGCTGTGACTTTGGGGCCTGTCATTGGTTGAGCCTGGCTTCTGGCCTGCCTGCCAAGGTGCTCTCCTTCAGATGACATCACCCTTCTCTTCAGCTCTCAAAGGCCCCTCATGGATTTAATCTTAAGGAAAAAATTTCCTCCCACTTTCTTCACACAGGAAGTCTTTTAAAAAATACTTTTTGAAGAGAATTTAAGTTGATACAGGATTAGGGGAAAATCAAACATGTAAACCCAACCTGTGTGCGCTGGGATTTTATTCCAATCCCCACCACACACACACTCCACTCTAAAACCTTATCATCGTTTTCAGCACCTCTTTCTACCACTGAGAGACACCTGCATCCAGACGGAGTTTCCTGCGCCCGCACCACTCTCCCCTTTCTCTCCCTGTAGCTGGCTGGGAAGGAAGATCTTGAAAGGCAGAGTGAAGAGTTGTCCAAGTTACACTCTGATAGTCCTGGAAAGTCTTCTAGCTCCTCCTTTCTAACGAATATGCAAGACACCCACCCCTCTCTACCCTCTGGTGCACAGTAAAGGTCCAATACTGACTTGGCAAGACAGCTGTCAACAGGACTGGAGAGCTTTTGCAGCCACACAGGTGGAGTTGCCAGGACCCTGATGACTACTGAGGGCAGCCGACCCTCCTCTGAAAACAAAGCAAAAAATCTTTGTGCCATGTTATTTTATTTATGTGACATTTTTACTATGATGACAGAAGGTAGATCAGCAGTTTTCTGGGGGCAGGACTGGGTGCAGAGGTGCAAAGGGCCAGGAGGGAGCATTTTAGTATGATGACAATGTAGTACATTTGATCGTGGTGGTGGTTAGGTGACAGGATAGACATGCCAAAACTCATCAAATTGTACATTTGAAATTACACCTCAACAATTAGCTGCTGTATAAATAAGTAGTGTAAAACACTGTCTCTTAAAACAGGTCAGAGAGTCAAGGGTGCCAACTGAATCAGCTCCCTCTATTCCTTTCCGCACACACCTACCCAGGCTGTCCTTCATATAAATCCGGGGTCAGGAGGTCCTGGACACTGACGGAAGAGAAAGAGTCCTGTTGGGAACCACCCTGCCTGGTATCAGAAGCTGTAACCCCTGCCAAGGCTACGGCTGAGGGAATGACCTTGGACTGTAAGCCAGCAAGGAGACAAAAACTTATCTCCCTGGCAGGAGCACAGCTTCTGCTCCTTTTACTTCACCCTGCCTGGCCCCCAATGCTTGGTTGGTTAGCCAATGACCGGTAAGATTTCCCAAGGGTGGAATGACCTAAGACAGGCACGATCACGTGGGAGGCCCCCAAGGAAGGACTTTGGGGGCTACAGCAGAAGGGGGTGATGGACCCTCGCCCCTCGGCTTTGACACAGCCTGAGCCCTCATTTTCTGCGAGAAAATCTCCTAATCTCTTGGCTGCCTTACTTCCTTTGCTCCACCTAAGCCTGAAACAATGACAGGGTGGTGCCACCCTGTGCTGGAAAGGGTGGGTTCCCTGGGTGATCAGGCCTAAGAAAGAATATGTAAAGTCCTGTGAAACCTGCTTTGTTTAGAATGCTCCCAGTTGAATGATAAGGGTCCAAGGAAGAAGTAAGTTTGTTCCTCAAAGTTTTACAGCTCTTTGACCCTGACTCAAAATAGGCCTTCAGACTTCCTTGTTATCTATTGTTTGGTCCTTACTTCCTAGCAATGAGTAATGAGCTTTACCTGAATTCTTATGCAAACAAAACCAATAAAAAGCCTCTCCAGCCGGGTAACAGGGCGCGCTCCCCACTAGAGAGAGTGGCCATTCCATTCCTACTTCCCCACAGGACCTGGTTGTTTCTGTGTATGTTTTTCTCTTGTGTTGATGAGCCATCTGCAGCGTTCCACGGTCACTGCCGGTCGGTGATCGCGTCAGAGTCCCACTGAGGGGGACTGGTTGCTTTACTTATTTTCTCACTCTTTCTTCCCTTGAAGCTCCATGGGTATTGTGGAGTGTGAGAGCAGTAAATTGTAATAATGAAATAAATCTGGGATCGAGTTCTGCTCTCTCCTCCTTCTACCTGGGCCTGCTTGAGAACCAAGGGAAATTGTACCAAACCACCCTGATTCGGTTTCCCCATGGCCTTCTGAACCCAGGTACTATATAGCAAGCCTTCTCTTTGCTGTTTTCCTGGGAATAGGGGGCATGGCACCCTGCCCTGGCACTGCCTGGCCCCTTGCAGGGAGTGGTGGCAACAGACCAGCCCTCAGGACCCACTTTGCCCTCTCCACCCACCCTGCCTGTGTCTTTGAGAATGCCTCTTCAGTTCTTCAGAAGGTCCCAGAGCTTACTTACAGCACAATATATCTTTGTTTGGCTTTATTAATCCCAGGGGCTCGGGAATGGTATGAAATTTATTACAGCAAATTTAACTGCAACTTTGAAGAGATTCCTGAGGGAGATTTTTTTTCTTTTTACATGAAAATTTAATAAAATAGCCCTTGGTCATTAATCTGCTTGGGTGGTTGGTAGGGAATGTGTTCACACCTGCAGTGGCGCATACTCCAGCCCTCATTCAAAATTATAAATCTTTGTGACCTCAACTTACCTACCAATGGCACTGAAAATCATTATATTGTTTTAAATCTACTCAACCCTAGGGGGTATCTTTATAATTAGTTATGCATGAAGTTTTGCGAAGTCGATGGACAGTTCCTGAAGTTACTATAGAACAATCACGAACATGCTGAGGACTTGTATTAAAATGGAAAGCCTACTTCACTTAACAAACAAGGAAATGCTTTCATTGTCTATAATTTTCACTTATTTTTAAATCAACTTATAACCACGGTGAAAGGGCATCCTTCAAAGAAAATTCCACTAAATCCACCATCCCTTTGGTATTGAAAGTGAGGAGGAGGTGTCTCTGCTGAAACCGCACACTCAGGAGAATGCGAAGAGAGAGCAGGACCCCACAAGGGTTTCTATTTGTTGACTCAGGATTTGGACACTAGAGAATTCTGTTTTAGAGAATAAAAAGCCCAAAGGAGAGGCCAGTGGTAGCTGCCATTGAGAAGAAAGCCTCCTTGGGACCCTCTGCAAAAGGCAGCTGGCCTGGGTCCCAGGTGGTCCAAGGTGCAGGAGAGGAGAAAAGTGCCCCCTGTGTTAGGCCTGAGGGCTCTTATTTGCCTGGTGGGAGAGGGGGAAATCATATTGTTACAGTCTACAGGGGGTTCCTCCGCACCTATCTGGGTTCGTTTTGCCCACCACCTGAGGAAAGATGTCTCTTAATACCAGAGATCAGTGAAAAGGAAAGGAATTTATTGTTCATTTGAAATAATATAAACTAAAGTTTCCCGCAAATGCACACAGTCCTCCCAGCACCCTCCATGTGGCAAATGACAGTACTTCCAAAGCCTTGTGGTCCTGACTGTCACCTAAGCCTCATGGTCCCAACCAAGACACCAAAGCTGCATGGTCCTAAACAGACGTGTGGTCCCCCCAAAAGAGACCCCCAATGGCTTCTGTGCCTCTGTTAAAATCCCAGTGCTAATCTTCCTCGGCAGCCCCATTTCTGGCTCCTCTCACAATTGGCCACAGCTGCCCGCATTCTGGGCAGATGTGGAGCCAATTATCTCCAAGCTCTTCGGGACCCTATTTCAAATCCCTATTTGGGGCTCCCCTCTTGGCTGCACCCTGTTACAATATTTCACTTGGTGGGAACCCACCTGGAATATGCCTGTTGAATGTTTTTTTTTTTAAGGATTTTATTTATTTTTTAGAGAGAGGGAAAGGGAGAGGGGAAGGGAGGAAGAAAGGGAGAGGGGAAGGGAGGAAGAAAGGGAGAGAAACTTTGATGTGTGAGAGAAACATCCATCAGTTGCCTCTCTCACACCCCCAGCTGGGGACTAGTCTGGCAACCCAAGCCTGTGCCCTGACTGGGAATTGAACTGCCAGCCTTTCAGTTCTCAGGCTTGCACTCTGTCCACTGAGCCAAACCATCCAGGACTGCAATATGCCTACTGAATGTGCAGCATTTACTTGTAAGTATTCTTAATGTCATTTTCTGAGACATGAAAATAAAATCATTTTTGAGTGGCTGTTCCGTGTCAGATACTATATCAAACATCTTCACACATAGTAGCTCATTCACTCCCGATTATAGCCTTGTGGGGGAATGGCAGTACCCTCAGTTTGGTTTAATGAAATCCAGTAACAACAGCTGTCACTTCTGCTGTCCACAAATGGTAGTGTAGAGTCCCACAGAGCTTATAGGTCACTGCCCGAGGGCCAGCTCCCATGCCTCATCCTGACGGGCACTCTCTCCTGGCTCTTGGCTGGCTCTCCTCTGCTGTCTAGGAGATGAATTTTATCCTCCTCACCCAAGAATCCACCATTCCTCATTCTGGCACAGCCCAAGGCCATTTCTTCCCAACACCACTAAGACTCCCTCCCTCTTCTCTCGAGTCCTGCCTGTGGCTTGGTTTTCCCCTTTTGTTAGGGGCTGGTGGTGGAGGCAGCTCCTCCCCATTGGGCTTTGTCCCAGGTACACCTGCCGCTTTGCACACCTTGGAGGCACTTTCCCATTCTTTCAAAATACCAATCCCCTTGATGCTAAGAGATTTTAAGATGGTTGGAAACCCTTAAATCTGTGAAAACTACCATAGTACAGAACATTTATGATACAGACTAAAAAAGAAATGTTCCACATCACAAGCTTTTATTAGACTGTTAACATTAGCTCCAATCTTTTCTTTTAAAAAAATATTTTCTTTTTTTTTTAGAGAGAGAGGGGAGGGAGAAAGAGAGGGAGAGAAACATTGGTGTGTGAGAGAATCCACCAGTTACCTCTCACATGTCCCGAACCAGGGACTGGCCCACAACCCAAGCATGTGCCCTGACTGGAAACCGAACCAGTCACCTTTTAGTTCATAGGCCAGCACTCAATCCACTGAGCCACACCAGCCAGAGCCTGATCTTTTCTTTATAATGTTCTAGAATTTGAGAAGAAAAATATTAAACCCTCAGGATCACAAAACCTGTATAGCCATAAAATACAAATCTGCCTGTCTTTGGTCATCGTTAAACTCCAGCCCTTGTAAGGTCTTCTTTTCTTCTAAGGTCTGGGATGCCGCACAGCATCTTCTGACACAGCCAGTGTTGTCTCTGTTGAACATTTGCTCCACGTGCATTCCTTGGCCTGCTTCCCCTCAGAAAGGTAAGGAATGCAGCTGAAGGGTGATGGCGGTTCTGATAAGTTACACAAGAGGCAAACATTCTGGAAGGACTTAAAATAATCATGCACCAGCATAAGTTGGCAGGAGAAAGACCCTTGTCCCCAGGACTTCTCAGGCCTCTGCCCAACTGCTCTTCTGGGGTCGCCTGTTTCTCGTGCACATTGTCCGCAGTCATGGCCCCATTCCTTACCCTGCCCAGAGCTTCACTGTCAGACGTGTGTGAATTGCTGCTTCTTGTTTCCATTTAGATTCCCAGTGCAGACCAGAGCCATTGTCAAATAAGACTGTTGACTCCACCCCAAACTCTTACTGTCTGCTTCAGGGTCATCACTTCCATAGAGAGCTTGGCTTTCTGTTCATTTCTCCCATCAGGAAAAGTACTTAGCTTTCTCTTTCTGCACCAAGGGAAAGCCAGTTAGCTTTGTTTGTTTCATCATGGAAGTGTTGCCATTGATGGGAAGAGGCCTGAAGAACAGCAAATCATGGCTGACCTGGGACTGCTGGACTGTGCAGAGGCATCTGGCTTGCACCACTTTGCAGTCCTGAGTCCAGGAGACAGCTGCCCAGAGCAGAAGTTGCACTGAGAGCGGGGAGGGAGGTATATGCTTCCAGGTAAAAAGGGGAGACAGCTCCCAGTCATCACCATGTTTGTCTGTCAGAATCAATGTCCAAATTCCTGTACTGTAGTGTATTACCGCATAGTTCTCTTAGACTAAACTTTTCAGAAAAAACATTCTACAACTCTTTGCTATGTATTTTACATTTCAGAACATTTTTCTGTGGTCTCCTGTCACTGGTGTTTTGCTTTGTTTTATTTAGTACCTAGACAGTTTTTAATATTTTGGGGGCAAAGACATCAACTAATAAAATGGGGCAAATTGTCAGCAGACACATCATACCTCAGATATCATCATTTACATTGGACAATAAGTTGCTGGGTTTCAGGAAAACTTTTAAACCTCAAACCTAAGAGAAGTTTTTATGTGAAAAAAATGACACACAAAAACTAAGATCAATTATAACCTGCAAAAAATGTTATTGGAGCCT
Source organism: Phyllostomus hastatus (assembly GCF_019186645.2). Classification (NCBI taxonomy): domain Eukaryota; kingdom Metazoa; phylum Chordata; class Mammalia; order Chiroptera; family Phyllostomidae; genus Phyllostomus; species Phyllostomus hastatus. The sequence goes on along the minus strand of NW_025334017.1, from coordinate 2,798,840 downwards.
TTAAATTCTCTACCCACCAAATCTCAGTGAAATCTGAAAAACAAAAATCTATCTAACCTGGAAGATGACTTGTTAATACAAGGCATGCCTCTTAACCAAGGCATGATAGAAATAATTGCTTCAAGGACCTTTCTTAATATGTTTGTGTGGTCAGAAGAGGGCAAAGGGTCATTCAAATGACAGTGTGGTGGATATATTGTAAGATTCCCTGTAGATGCCTGAAACCATGGATAGTATGAACCCCACAGGTGCTATGTTTTTCCTTATGCATACATAGATATGATTAGGTACAGTTTATAAATCAGGCACTGTAAGAGATTAACAATAATAACTAATAATAATATAGAACACATATAACAATATGGTGTACATAAAATGGTTATGTGGATGTCCTCTCTCCCTGGCTCCCCAGTAGTTTTTATATTTTTCAGTCCAAATGTAGTCCTGAATCTGTGTAACCATCCCTCATGTGCGGTAAATGGATTGATTCATGTCACTTAGTGTAGGGAACTCTTTGCTGAAGTCTTTGTTAGAGGCTCAATGATTTCTGGCCCAACATGGTGTCATCAGTCAGAACACGGTTTCTGTTCACGTCTCCTACCCACAAACTTAGTGCCTTTTCCATTTTAACTAAGCACTTCACACACACCATAAACAAAACTTTTGCAGTTTGAGATGCGACAGCAGAAGTAGCATGAATTTCTTTTCCCTTCTTCACCAATAGAAAATTCATTCTGACGGTAGATCTTAGCAACTCAGCACACAGTTTTTTCTTTATTAAGTTGAGAACTTTCACCCTTCTATTCTACTTAAAGGAAGCAGTTTGCAACTTCTCTTTTGCAAAGCCAAAATGCTGGCATCACTGCTCTTGCACTTTGGGGCCATTATTAAGTAAAATAAGGAAGACTTGCACACAGGCACTGCCATAGCTGGACAGTCAATCTGATAGCTGAGTTGGGTGCTGAGTGGCTGTCAGACAGAGAGCATTTGTAGAGCGGAGACACTGGACAAAGGGCTAAGTCACAACCAGGCCTGGACTTAGCAAGATGACACGGAATTTCAACCTGCTACCTTAGGACTGTAAGCAATTTAAAATGTATGAATTGTTTATTTTTGGAATTTTTCATGTATTTTCAGACTTTTCATGTATTTTCAGTTGACTGTGGATAACTGAAACCAAAAAGCAAAACCACAGAAAAGCAGGGGCTACTATAATAACTAAAGTGGGATTTCCCCCCACCTATTCTACATGCCAATTACAGAAGAAATTTGGAAGGAAAAGTAACTTTTTGCCATTTATATTGTAGGCAAACTACTACTTTGGTTATTTGCAATTGGAAGCTCCAGTTATTTCAGCTGTGTTTCATTTTATGGCATATTTTGAAGTCATGCTGGTTCAAAAACAATAAATATATTGAATAATCATTTGATTTTTTTCACTTGAGTCATGTTAGACCTAAATTGAACTCATACTTTCCTCTTTTACTGTTTGTTCTTAATAAAGGTGTAAGTTTTTAAATAACAATGTGATGTTAAAATAAGTATAAACTTATTAAGCAAGGGAATTTTATATGTGTTGGGTTAAAATTAAATAACTCAACATTAACTTATAGCTTTATAGTTTCTGGAACTGACACTTGGAATTGAGATCTGCTGGGGTTTTTTATTTTTTGAGATCTGTTTTATAAGGTGTTTTTTTGTAACTTTAAAAAAGTGAATATATTATTACACTTTTGTATGGGGTTGGCCAAGACATTTTTGTGTTTTTTTCCATAAAATAAAAGACGCATTTTTTTATTTTCACCAATAACTTTATTGATGTGGCTATTTTGATTATGTTGGCTATTTCCCACATGGTATAAATATTGATTGTTCTCAATTAATATCTTGATTTGATAGCTATCAACTTCAATTGGTCTCCCCAACCATGGAGCATCGTCCAGTGACAGATCTCCAGCATGAAACTTCACAAACCACTTTTGACATGTTTGGCCAGTCACAGCACTTGCTCCATACACAGAGCAAATCTTTGTGTGCATGTGTGTTTCAGTGGCATTTCTGCACCCTTCTTGAAATAATAAAGCATAATATGCCAAAAATGTAACTTATTTTCTTCCATCTTAAATATTAAAATGGCTACACAAAAATTCACCATTTCAATAAGTTTTCTTTTTAATGTACGCTGATATGACAGCTGTCACAATACAATCTAACAAAATTGTTTAGAATGAAGTTAACTAAGTGCTACTAGAGTCATCTTACAGAAAAAAACAAAATGAATTTTTTGGCCATCTCAATGAGTGTGTGTTTTTGATAAAATATCTTTTGTGCACATTAGTTTTGGACTGAATTTTTCAACATAAAGTAGGTATTTTATAAACAAAGATTCTAGGCTGAAGTTGTGAATGAAACCAAGTTACTTCCACTTGATTAAGTAATTTGAGATTATGAGTACTTTCTTGGGATTGAGGGAGATATTTTTCCATTTCATTGTCTTTTTGTTGTTGTTTTTTCAGTTTTGAAATAGATTTTAGGGTAAAAGTATAGAGGGTAAAAGAGAGGGAACCAAAACCACCATTGGTTCATTTATGTGAGAGAACACTAGATGGCGCTGTTCCCTGAGGGATTTGAGCAGAATTGACTATCAAGTGTCTTTTTGTCTTTTGCTAAGGAGTTTTAGATTTACATAAAAATTTCAAAGATAGTACAGCAAGTTCCCATTTTCCCTGCATCCAGTTTCCCCTGTTATTAACATCCCACATTAGCGCAGTACATTCATCACAACTAATGAATTGATATTGTTGTCATTATTAATTAAAGTTCACACTTCCCTAGCTTTCACCTAATGTCCATTTGCTGGTCCAGGTGATCCCATCCAGATTACCACTTCACATTTACCCGTATGTCTCCTTAGGTTGCTCTTGGCTGTGGCAGTTTCTCAGACTGTCTTTGCTTTTGATGAACTTGGTGGTGTTGAGGGTTACTGGTTGGTATATTGGAAGATACCCCTCCATTGGAAAGTATATAGATATTTTTCTAATGAGCAGACTGGGGTTATGGCTTCTGGGGAGGAAGACCGCAGAGGTAAAGTGCCATTTCATCGTGTCACATCAAGGGTACCCACTATCGATACGATGAATCACTGTTGATGTTGATTTGATCACCTGGCTGAGATAGCGCTTGCTAGGTTTCTCCCCTCTTTCTCCACTGGCCTTTACGGAAGAAAGCCACTCTGCACAGTGGACACTTCAGGAGTGGGGTGTCACGCTTCACTTCTCTGAAGGCGAGGTATCTATATAAATTATTTGAAATTCCTCTGCATGGGAAAATGTTCCCCTTGCCTCCGTTTATTTATGAGTTAAACTATTTATACCAGTGTGGATTCACAAATATTTATTTCATAATCTGAGTTATAATCCAATATTATTTTACTTATTTTGTTACTCAAATTGTTCCAGCTTTGACCTTTGGGAACACTTTCAGTTGGCTCCTGGGTTACTTTGACATAGCCCCATCATTGTGGTGATTTTTTAAAGAAACTTGTTCACTTTATAATTGATTTTGTTCAGTCTACAACTAGAATTTAGCTCCATTATTCTGTAAGCATTATTCTTTTCCATTATTAAAGTAATATGTAGTAATAAAATTGAAAGGTAGGTGAAAGCAAAAAGAAAAAAAAGCCCAATTCAATTTTTGTTAAAATTTGAGTGTGTTCACCTGCAGTGTTTTCTTTTTTCTTTCTTTATTTTTATTTCTGTCATACTTTTTGACATTAAAAAAATAGTTCTAAAAATTTACCATCTTCTTCTGGCAAGATGGAGGAATAGGTGGACGCACCTTACCTCCTCGCACAACCAAGAATAGAACAACAATAATTTACAGATATAATATCACTCAGAACTGTCAGAGGATTTATCTGAATGGAAGTCGGACAGCCAAGAAGTTGAAGTAGACCCGTACATCCAGACTGGTAGGGGACAACGAGCCGGGTGGGCACGGGGCTGGTGCGGGTCGGCGGCGCACGGAGGTCAGGGGAAATTTGGCGCAAAATCGATGCGACAGCCATCTGGGGTGCAAGAACACAGTGGTGATCCCTGAGTACGCAAGCAGCAGCTGGAGGAATCAGTGGGGCAGCGATTGTGGACCAGGGCAGAGCTCGCAGCTCAGGAGCCCAGGGAAGTGTCTGAGCCCAGGAGAACGGAACTGTCACCATTGTTCCCTCCCATCCCCGCTCCCGCCCCTGCCCCCACATATAACGTCACAATCTAGTGACTGGGGTGCCCAGCCCCCATGAACACCTAAGGCTCTGCCCCCAACCGTAACATAAGCAACCAGACTGGGAAAAAAAAAATAATAGGAGAGACAGGGAAAGACAGAAGACATGTTTCCAGCAGAACAGATCAGTCCCCCAGGACTCATCCTTTTGAGTGACCAAGAAATAGCCAATCTATCAGATGCACAGTTCAAAACACTGGTGATCAGAAAGCTCACGGAATTGGTTGACTTTGGGCGCAATTTAGATGAAAGGATGTAGGTTACCATAAAAGAGATGCAGGAAGATACTCGGAGGAGAGCCAATAGTGAGAGGAAGGAATCTGAGTCTCAAAACAATACAGTGGACCAGAAGGAAGATAGAATCAACCAAGCAGGAAAGCATGATGAAATAAGAATTCAAAAAATCGAAGAAAAGCTTAAGAGCATCAAGGACACCTTTAAACGTTCCAACATCCAAATTATAGGGGTACCAGAAGGGGAGGAGCAACAAGTGGAAAAGTTATTTGAACAAATAATAAAGGAGAACTTCCCCAAACTGGCAAAGGGAACAGTCTTCCAAGAAATCCAAGAAGCTCAGAGAGCCCCAAAGAAGTTAGACCCAAGAAGAAACACAGCAAGGCACATCATAATTACATTAGCCAAGGTAAAAACAAAGGAGAGAATCCTAGAAGCAGCAAGAGATAAGGGGACAGTAACCTACAAAGGAGTTCCCATCAGACTGTCAGCTGATTTCTCCAAAGAGACCTTACAGGCAAGAAGGGGCTGGAAAGAAATATTCCAAGTCATGAAAGACAAGGACCTACATTCCAGATTGCTCTACCCAGCAAAGCTCTCATTTAGAATGGAAGGGAAGATAAAGTGCTTTTCAGATAAGGTCAAGTTAAAGGAGTTCATCATCACCAAGCCCTTATTTTATGAAATGCTAAAGGGACTTATCTAAGAAAAGAAGATAAAGAAACGACATGTATAATAAAAGGACTGCAAACTCACAATTATTAACAACCACACCTAAAGCAAAACCAAAAGAAACTAAGTAAACAACTAGAACAGGAACAGAACCACAGAAATGGAGGGCACATGGAGGGGTAGCAGCAGGGGAGTGGGAGGAGGAGAGAGGGGGAAAAGGTATAGAGAATAAGTAGAATAGAATGTAGGTTGAAAATAGATAGGGGGAGGACAAGAATAGTATGGGAAATGTAGAAGCTAAAGAACTCACAAGTATGACACATGGAGATGAACTAAAGGGGGGGAATGTGGGTGGGAGAGGGGGTACAGGGTGGAGGGGAGTGAAGGGGGAAATGGGACAACTGTAATAGCATAATCAATAAAATATATTTTAAAAAAATAGTTCTAATTATTCTTTGTAAATAACTTTATATTCTGATTGTTTCTATTTAACAATACATCATGGATATTTTCCCACTTTATTACATATATATCACTTAAAATGTTCTACATAGTTCAATTATCCTTTCTTTTATAACTGAATAAAATTGGCTCATAAATATCTTTATGAGCATAATTCTGGACACATATCAGATCTTTAATAGATAGTTACTGTATAACTTAGCTATTTAGAGAGTTCCAATATTTTTGAATTATAAATAATGATGAAATGAGTACATTGGACCCTACAAATTATTTAAGAATTTTACATTATTTCACATATTTAATATTTCTAGAAGTTGATTAGGTCTGATAGTAGCATCAATATATATTTTAAAGATTTTATTTATGTATTTTTAGAGAGAGGGCAAGGGAGAGAGAAAAAGGGAGAGAAGCATCAATGTGTGGTTGCCTTTCCTATGCCCCCAGCAGGGGACCTGGCCTGCACCCCAGGCATGTGCCCTGGCTGGGAATCGAACCAGCGAGTCACTCAATTCACTGAGCCACACCAGCCAGACATAGCATCAGTATTTTGAAAGGTTTTGAGTCATAATGAGATTTTACAAAACTGGGCAAATTGTATGAGGCCAACCCAAGGAAAGAAAGGGAAAGATTGTCCAGACCATGCAAATACGCCAGGTGTCCCTGGTTGAGAATCTAAACAAAGTGAGCTGATTAATGAGAAATAAGGTTTTTCATAGAAATGATTTCTAACACAGAGCCTGGAGGTTGCCCCTTCTTGGCATGTCTTCTTCCTGCTATGCTGAGAAGTGGGAAAGTTATGCAGCCAGTTTTATTCAGTTTAGTTCAAGGAAGAAGAAGAAGAGGAGAATCCATATTCTGGGCTCCCATACATGAGTAGAACAGTGAGAATTACATTTTCTTCCCAAGATCTCTGCTTCATTACACTACTATTCTGTCCAAATAAATGTTCATTAAAAAGTTCACACACATGCCTGAAAACACCCAAAGTTAGACTCCTGCATTTGATAGGAGATAGTACAATAAAAGAATGAAAAGAGATTTCTTTCTGTCATTTAAAAAAGTTTAAAAAATAATTTATCTCTCCAAGTACAGAGAGTCTGGTTTTATATTACTTAGTATAATAACATGGGAGTTTCATGTGGGGCTTTACCTTCAGATGCTAAAGCTTGTATGCATCGCTGAATGCTGGTTTGGGGAAGCGTGTCTGGGGAAGGGGACCATCAGCCCCAGACCCTCAGCATGGAGCCTGAGGAGTTTTTGCTTCTCCCTCTGCTTCAGGCTTGGCATCTCCCAGAGAGAAGTCCCTAACTTTTTAGTCCACGGATCTCACCCCAGAAGTTTGCATATGTGTGAGTTTATCCCTTAAAGCAATTCTTTGTTACATTATTGACTTATAAGGATAAAAGTATGTATTCTATGTAAGTCTTGTAATACAAAGATTAATCTGATTTTTAAGTATTTCATACTCTCTTTTTCTTTAGTTTCTACCACAGACTCAACAGCTGTTTGGAAAATAGTTTGTGTTGTTTTTTATTTTATGCTGTTGACAGATGAGAAGCTGCTATTCAGAAAGCTAAATAATACCAAAAATTACTGTGGGATGTGTGTGCAGGGTGGGGTGATGTTTGCATTGGAAAGTGCTCTGTCTCCTGAAATAATTTTGTGTTAAAAAATGAGAAAGTTCAGCATACTTACATATCCCTTGGAATAGTGCTGTACTGGAGGATGATCGCTACTGATAATAATTGCTGTATGTGTATCCATGTGTGCCTGAAAACACATATGCTCATCGTGTTTTTCCATTGTAAGAATCACAGATCACCCTGCTATCACCAGGGCAGAGCTCCACCCAGGTTCAGTTCTTCCCCTGGCACCCGCTGGTAGCCTTAGGGAGATGATGGCAGCCCCCTGGGTCAGGTCCAGTGAGGTACTTGCTCAGGGTGCCTGCTGAGTATGGGAAGAATGCTGCTCCTGACAACTGATGTTCTTCCCTTCCAGTCCCCTCCCTTTCCCTCTGGTCTCTTCTTCTTTTCTCTGGGTTTTGGTCCTTATTTTAAGCCCCAACCCAGCAGCCAATTGGAGGCCATGCCTTGCACACACCTCTATGCACTGTATTCCCATCTCAGTAAACTTGGCTTCACCACACAATTTGTGTGGAGGCAATGATTTGAATGACAGTCTTTTCCACTTATTGTGACCAACATAGTCCTTTGTAGGCTGGGATGTACCTTTAAATCATTTTCTTGGTTGAAACTCAGTAGCCTTGGCCACCCAACAAAGTAGGTCTGGAGCAGACCTACGCCAAGAGGTTCCATGGCCTCCAGCTGGGCTGGCAGGAGCAGAGCCCAGCCAGGGCCAGACCCAGGATGTTGGATGTAGCTGCAGAAGGGGCCGAGGTGGGCTGGCTTCGATGTTTGTTCCAGGAAAACAGGGATGTCATTTCTGTGTTCTACACAGTTGGTGCAGTTTGATGTCTTCTGGTTGCCACTTGTGTTAATAATCTTTATTTTCTGAGAGAGTATTATGGCTGAATTGCATCCTCCACAAATTCATATGTTGAAGTTCTACCCCCCAGAAACTCAGAATGTGATTCAGGGTCTTTACAAAGGTAATTAAGTTAAAATGAGATCATTAGGGTGGGGTCTAATGTGATATGACTGGTGTCGTTATAAGAAGAGGAAATATGGACACAAATGAGGAGGGAAAACCTTGTGAAGACACAGGGAGAAGGCAGCCATCTACAAACCAAGGAGAGGCCTCAGAAGGATCCAACTCTGCCAGCACCTTGATCTCAGACTAAGACCGGAAGAGTCCAAGTTCGTGCTGCCTGTCACCTACCAGGACAGGGACTGAATCTTTATGGGCGCTTTATTCAGATGGCCGGTAATCTGAGAAGACGGCAGGTTATACACCTTCACAGACTCTCTTAAATTCCATTTTAAACCCACTCTTTTTATAAGGAGAAGAAAAGTATAGGTAAGGGGTTTGGAATTCAGGGAAAAAGTTGATCAGATAAAAGGTGCAGCATTCTCTCAGGTGTGCCCCAGGGTGCCTGGACTACATGGCCCAGATACCATCTTGAATTGCTTGCAGACCTCCTGAGTCACAAAGGTCTCCTGGAGTCAGGGTGGGTCATACCTTCAGTTTCTGGAACAATAGCTTTTTACATGCATTGATTACTAGGCTTATGAGCTATTACCTGAAACTTAAATTTTCTAACTCTTGAGCTCCCCAACAAAACTTTTAGCCTCCACAATAATGAGAAATAAAATTCTGTTGTTTAAGACACCAGACTCTGTTTGCATTCTTCTTTCCCCCACCCCACCTTCTGGGTGCTGGGGATGAGATACCAGCTGGGTGGGATTGTTACAGGGTGCAGCCAAGAGGGGGGACCCCAAATGGGCATTTGAAATGGGGTCCAGAACTTAAGGTGTCCGGGAGATTTTAAGATGTTTTCACCCCCACCTCCAAGGTGTGGGTTGGGGAAAGGGACAAATGGAGCAGGGCCTTTGAGAGCTGTTTTGCATAGCAACAGCCTTGTAGCTAACCTCTGGTGTGGTCATATAACATATCTATAGCCTTTGGCTGGTCGCTTAGATATGTTAAATAGCTGTGGCCATGCTCTGAGCCAGGGGAATGGAAGTAACTACCCCACCAAGACATAACTGGGGGGCAGGTCCCCCGAGTTACAGCGCCTGCGTGGGAGCTTGGAGAAGATTGGCTCCATGACATGGGGCCACACCTGCCCAAACTCATGATGGCAGCCCAGTAAAGTTGGAAGGGTATGAGTTCTGGCATGTGCAGCCGAGTGTGGGAGGAGTAAGAAATGGGGCTGCAGAGAAAGACTGGCTCAGGGATTTGAACCCAGATGCAGCAGCCATTGAGGGGGAGAGAACCACACAGCTTTAGCAGAGTGAAGACTCCTGCAGCCCTGCAAGAGAGAATCACCATGCGGCTTTAGCAGAGAACCACCACTCAGCTTTGGCAGAGTGGCAACCCCGCCCCCCACCCCCGCACCTTGCAGCCATTGTGCAGGAGGAGAACCACGTGGCCTTGACAGAGTGGAGACTCCCGCAACCCTGAGAGAGAGAACCATGTGGCTTTGGCAGAGTGGGGACTCCTGTGGCCCTGGGAGAGAGGACCACGTGCTTTTGCCAGAATGGGGACCCCTGCAGCTTTAGAAGGGGGAACCACCACCTGGTTTTAGCAGAGATCCCAGCGACTCAGCTGAGGGTGCTGGGAACCCAGGGAGGTCTCCCAGTCGAGATGGAGTACTAACTGGGAATAACCAGAGGACTGCCTGAGCCATGGACTTCTATTTCCTTTCCTGAGATACAGTACTCTGGACTGGGCAAAGGAGGAAGGAAGGAAGGACTATGTCTCTTTGTGGGTGTTTTAAGGGACTTTGGGATTTTGGTGAAGACATTAGGTCACTACTTTAAGTCTGTATAGCATTAAATAAACGTTTCCTTTCCTTTTCACGAATCTCTGGCATTGAGAGACGTCTTTCCTCTGGCAGTGGACATGACGGACCTGGGGCTTCTTTTTCAATAAAAGTATATCGTCCCAGGCCCCCCTTGTTTGTTCTGTAACAGGATTGCTGCCCTTGAGGAGAGATTGTGGCAAAACCCTTCCCTGCTCTGCCTTATTTTTATCCGCTTTCACATCTTGTTACCTCGACGCTGTGTCTTTATGAACATCGGGGGCCTTGCCCACTGTGGAAGAATAGTCCCTCCCAGGGTTGGCCAATGGCTGGAGATTGTAAATGACTCCCCTGTAAATGCACCTTTCATATGTTCATGTGCAAATCAACCTTCTAGAGCCCCCCAACCCCACCCCAATCTGCTCTCACACTCAGGGCCACTGTTCCCACTCCCCAATCACCCCTGGGGCCAGGTACCAGACAACAAGAATCACCCCACTCCCCAGAGCCTGGTGACATTATTCACACTGGCTATTCCCGAGTCTGCTCAGCTGGACTTGACTCCCTTCAGAAGCCACAGTGGAGGCTCTCAGCCACATTTTTCCAGTGTTCTCTCTGTCTAACAGGCCACAACACTTCCCCAAGTGGCCCTGCCTGGCGTGGAGTGCTCTGTCTACACAAACTGTAACAAACTGTCTTTTCAGTGGCAGTGCCCTCATCTGTTGGCCCCACTGTATTCGAGAAATAATGAAATCTACATTTTAAAACATTGCTACCCAGCCTCACCCTCCTCCATGACACACCATCTTTCTGCCTCAGCAGCAACTCTCCTTTGTCATTTTTGCTGGCCCAGCTCTCTTCTTCCTGATGGCAGATAATCCCTATAATTCTGTTTTCCACTATTTTCTCTTTTATCAGTCACTCCTATAATTTCACCCATCTGCTGCATTAATTGACTGTGAATGGTGTAACAAAGTACCAACACGTGGGTGGTTCAAACAACAGTTTATTGTTTCACAGTTCTGGAGGCTAGAAGCCCAAGATCAAGGTGTTGGTGGGGTTGGTTGCTTCTGGGAGCTGTGAGGGAATGAAGCTCCAGGCCTCCCTCTGTGGCTTGGAGGTGGCCGACTTCTTTCTGGGTCTCCTCACATAATCTTCCCTCTATGTGTGTTCTATCTCCTTTCATGCTATTCCTTTTGTTAGGGCACCAGTTATGCTGTATTAAGGGCATGATGTTGTCTTAGTGTAACTGTATCTGCAACAACAATCCTGTTTACAAAGAAGATCACATTCTGAGATACTGGGAGTTAGGACTTCAACATACCATTTTGGGAGGACATAATTCAACCCATAACTACCAACTCCAAAGTCTGATTCCTTAGTTGAGTTTCTCAGGGTTATCATTTGAGTGCTTAAGTAAAAAACCACTGATAGGGGAGGTTGTTTAAAAAACAAACACACAAGCAGATTTTGGTACCCCAGCCCAAACCTAGAGACACCCAGTCTCTGGCTGTCAGGCAAGACCCTCTGCGTATCTGCAGCTGCAGTGTCTCCCACAGCAGGCGCGGGTGTGGTCTGGGGCTTCTCTCCCCTCTGCTGCGACTACCGTCATGGCCTCCTGTTGGGTTTCCTGTCCTCATTCTGCTTGCTGATTGGACTTCATAATGTGCTTTTCTGATATTGCATTTAATTTGACATCTTTTAAATGTTTATTTTATTTTTTTTAAATATTTTATTTATTTATTTTTAGAGAGGGAAGGGAGGGAGAGAGAGAGAGAGAGAGAGAGAGAGAGAAACATCAGTGTGCGGTTGCTGGGGGTCATGGCCTGCAACCCAGGCATGTACCCTGGCTGGGAATCGAACCTGCGACACTTTGGTTCGCAGCCCACGCTCAATCCACTGAGCTACGCCAGCCAGGTAAATGTTTATTTTTTTTAACTTTTTATTTATTTATTTTGAGAGAGAGAGAGAGAGAGAGAGAGAAAGAGAGAAACATCAATGTATGGTTTCTCATGTGCTCCCTCCTGCAGACCTGGCTCACAACCCAGGCACGTGTCCTGAACCAGCAACCCTTTGTTTTACAGGGTGGCACTCAATCCACTGAACCACACCAGCCAGGGCTAGTTTAACATCTTGATCAACAAAGATCTTTTTTTTTAAAATCCTCCCCTGAGGATATATATATATTATTTTTTAAGATTTTATTTATTTATTTTTAGAAAGGGAAGGGAGGGAGATAGAGAGAGAGAGAGAAACATCAATGTGCAGTTGCTGGGGGTCATGGCCTGCAACCCAGGCACGTACCCTGACTGAGAATCGAACCTACAACACTTTGGCTCACAGCCCATGCTCAATCCACTGAGCTACGCCAGCCAGGGCGATATATATTTTTTAATTGGAGAGAGGTGGGGGGTGGGGAAACACCGACGTGAGACAGAAACATCCATCTGTTGCTCCCATATGTGCCCAACAGGGGATCAAACCTGCAATCTAGATATGTGCCCTGACTGGGAATCAAACCTTCGACATTTCTGGTGTATAGAATGATGCTCTCACCAACTGAATTACCCGGTCAGGGTGGTGAACACCTTGATTTTATGTCTTTATTTCATAAACACACTGACTTAATTGTTTATGTGGCTTATAACAGAACATTACTGCATTTATTCCTCATAACAACCCTGTAAGGCAAGTGCTGTTCTCACCCTCAGTTTGCAGATGAGCATGTAAGCAGGGCCTGAGCTGGAAGCCAGGCATAGGTGCTCCCCTGACCATGAGGGGTGGGGATGCTCTGTGCTGTGCTCCTTTGGGTGAGACTTTCTCACATGTGAGCTGCCACCAGCATGGTCTGGTAAAGTCCACACTTCTCACCAGGATTCACATTTTCTTCAGGGGCTGGCCTGCTCCTGGTTCACTGGGTTCCCCTGCTCAGAGCTCCTGAAGGTCTAATGGATCTCAAAGGGTGGTCCAGGGCCAGGAAGGTCAGCCACCATTCCCTGGCCCCTCCCCAGACCTTCACCCCAGAACCAGACACTCTGGGGGTGTCCGGGGGGGGCAGTGTTCTGTTATAAGAAGCCTTCCAGGTGATTCTGGTACACACTCAAGTTTGAGAAGTGCACCCTAATTCCAATAGTCTGGCAGGCTCTGTCCTCTGGCTTCTCTGCCCATGATTCCTGTGGCGCTGCGTCCTTTCTCTGAACCTCCTCCCTGCAGTCTCCTTTTCACTGCCAGCGCCCTTTCCTCTTCCAAAGCCAGTCCCTAATGCTGCTTATTGATGAAGACTGTTCTTGTCATTAGCTCTGTGATCTGCCCTCAGAATGATCTTCACACTCTGTACCTATTTTTCCCTTATAACACTGTCCTTGCTTTACCTGTATAATCACTGTACTTGTCCCTGAAAGCAGGCAATTTGAGACTAAATGCCCATGTCACTCACACGTCCAGATCACAGTTTCTGTATTCAGGGAGACATTCAATGAACCACGGTATTGAATGACTACTATTAACCCACGGATCACCTTGTTTAAGGTTAAGTACATTAACATTAACATTAACAAAAAGGAGATTGAAAGTGATGACCTACTTTGAAAAAAAATGCCTTATAAAGAAGGATTCAAAATATAATTCTTTGACAGAGCAAATGTTTTAAAGTAACTTCATTTATCTTTCCCATCAAAACATGTGCTGCGTCTCCCACAAATTGCCCAAAGACTTTCTCTCTGACACGACATGCTCCCGATTCTCTCACGTACACCCCATCGCCCACATCAAAGTGACTTTCCCACGGTAGTAAAGGTTTGAGAATCTGCCATCAAGCATTCAGCATTGAATGTAATGCTCCCACATGGTCTGACTTTCATGTTATGAAAGAGCATCTTTTTGTGTGTGGCCTTTTTTGAGCTCTGAATGTAGACAATGTCTGCACCCTCAGCTATTGTAGCCTCCACAGCACACGGGCACCTCTTGCAGTCACCTGAAATCACTATTTTCCTCAGCTTGTATCAGAGCTCCCTGAGGTGCATGTGATCACAGATTATATTAATGACTGATCACATTGTTTTAAAGAGACACATAATTATTTTGCCTCTTGGAACATGTCTGCATAATATGGGGTTACTGTCGTCCATTTGAATCAGATTCACCACTGACACTAAAAGGTCTTGCACATTCTTCAAGGTATCTGGCCACAGGTCCCTCCCCTCACCCACAATTCCAAAGCCCAGAAACCTCTGAAAACCATTTTAGAACTCATTTGGTGGCAAAATCTGATCTGAAGCTATTTATAGGCTATGTTTATCTCACTTAGTATGAATGAGTTCCAGCATTTCTCTGCAGCAATGTTTAATCTGACTAAAAGTTTTTCCTCCAGTGTTCACTGAGGTTTTACCACCAAATATTTGGTATATTCATTGTATTAACCTTCTAAGTTAAACACACACACATGCACACAGAAGTGAAATCAAGACCTCATCTGATCCCAAGGGTAGCAAGATTGAGGTCCAAGCCTGGTGTAAGTGTAATAAAAGGGATTTTGATCCAAGCCTAGAATAAGTGTAATAAAAAAATTCACATTGTTTTGTTGCTCTGTGGCATGCATCTACTTTTAGTGCTGGAAATAAAGCCATCTTTGATAATAGAAGTTCCGTGTTGACATTGCACATCGGTCAATCCAGGTTATTTCTGATAACTTTTCAAGGACCTACAGATGGTCGCCAAGACTGCCCCTATTGTTTCCATATTTAAAGGATGTACCCAAGATTACAAGTGACTGCCTTGGGAATTCCAAGACATTTTTGATACTCACTTCTACCTGAATGAAGTGTTCAGATTCCTAAGAGCACAAAAAATCAACTTGGAAAGATTTCCCCCATAGAGCTTTCAGATGAGAACTTTCTGGGCTAAAATTGTGTTAGTTGAATACATCTTCATATTAGGAAATGGAGCATAAATGTTATCAAAACATTGTATTCAAATGTGCATTCTGTATAAATTGTTTTTTTTTCAAGTGTGGTGAGTTGAATTCTTGCATGACTTTTTTTTTCTAAAAATAAAATTACTTAGAAGAAATTTCCCCTCACATGTTTGTGGATTCCAGTGGAGCATTTTATAAGTAATTCTTTTGCCCACTTAGAATACCTAATGAAGTCAGGGAGATTCCACTACAAAGGTATTTCATTTGCTTTGTTTTAGAAGGAAATAATATGAAACAAATCTATTCCTTCTGTGGCTTAAATGCACCTGATTTTTTAGCTGTGAAATAGTGATAGAACCTGTCATACCTTCAAGGGTTGATATGTGAGTTAGAGGTAATTTTATAAAATGCCAAACCACAAAAGGGAGCACTGAGGAAGTGATGGGTGTGTATCTCTGTGTATTTCTAATCACCATTTCCATCAGGAAGAATGGTAAGGCTCATCTTCACTTAGTCTGAAAACTTCAGGTATTCACAATGTAGGAGAGGAGACAGAGAACCAAAGTTTCCATTCCACCAGGCAGAAGTAGAAAATGGTGTTACTAAGGGGAGAGATGGCTGGTGTGAATGTAAAAACTACACTGGCTGTGGGACTTGGCAGTATAATCATAAGGGCTGGGGAGATGAGCTATAGGATGAACATTTGTTTTAACTCAGCTGCTGGTGTTTCAGAACTAGTGCTGTTAGCAGCTACTGTCCCAGATATAGTTTGTTTGAGTGAAGGGAAAGATAAAAAGCCATCACCACAGGCAAAACTGGAAATGAGTTTGTATTTACATCTCAGTGCCCTTGACCTATCCTGCTGTGTAAGTAAATAAACATGGTCCCTCCTTCTGTTAACCTCTTGTGCACTCTTGGGACAGGGGATAAGGCTTCTGGGGTACAGAACCTCCCCTAAAAGAAGCGGACAGTGTGCTTCTCTAGTGGGATTCTGGCAGAATCTGGGGAGGCCTGCTTAGTTGGCACTAAGGGTCCTTTTCTAGTAAAGACACCAGTGTTAAGCCTCTAAATTTTACTTGAGGTTCAGTAAGAAAAGAAAAGGACAAAACATTTTTCCCTCTTTCTCCTCTATTCCTCCCTTGGAAAACCAACCCACCTGAGGAAAGAGAAGGTTGGTCTTCTTTTGAGAAGATAAGTTTGCAAAAGGAGTCAAAGCAGAGGAGTGGCTCTCAAGCCTGAGAACACAATATAGTCACTGCGGAAGCTTTTCACATATAGGAACATACGTCTCTCTCTGCAGAACAGCAGAGTCAGGATCTTGGGGAGCTGGCATTCTCTCAGTTCTCAACAATGGTCTGAGTTGTGATGATGTGAACCATGCTGCATACCACTGGAGACCCTAAGATTATACAAAAACTACTCAGCCCCTCATTTTGCCCATCAGCCATGAGGAGGGTGGAATCCCACTGCCAAAGGAGGGGACTGTGGGTGCTGTCCACCCAATGCTCCGTGGCCCCAGCTGCTGGAGACCACATACTTGACTGGGAGGGGAAGTTGAATGGAAAATGGCAAAAGGAAATAGAATCGAGAAAAGAAAAACCAAACGAAGATATATTTAGTAATTTTCTAGACTTCTTTTTGTTTCAGGAATTCTTTACATCTTCTCTGCACATGTTGCATCATGTATGAATCGGAAAGAAATTTGAACAAGTGGAGGCACATAGAAAACTTACCACTGCCAATCAAGTGACTAGCTGTGAAGACATTGTGATAATAATCTATCTTTGTGAGCATGGCACTTGTGAATCAAGACTTTTAGAATATTTCAGAAGGGATGGTAAAAGATCACACAGGAAAAAGACAAAATTTAGGGAAGAGTAGAATATTTTATCCCTCCCCCTAGGCACCCAATGCCTATCCAACACTGGGCTTGTAGTGTGCCTGCTCAGCCTGCTTGAAAACAAATCCCATTTGGCCCTGTAAAGGGGTGTTCAGGCGTCTAGACCATTGACTCAGTTCTCCAATCTGGAAATGCTTGAAGGATGGAGGCAGAACTTGTACAAGTCTTTTAAACCATGTAACCATATGGAATCACCTTTCATCCCCCGCCTCCCTGCCCCGCCAACTGGTACTCAGTTTTATGTTGACAATAGTTGAAATGCTAAACACAAGTAAAAAGTTTGAAATGTTATTGGGCCAGGTGTATTAAAATAAAATCAAAAAATAGAAATATTAGGTATATACATGACAGCATAAGTGAAATAAACACGTGGTAAAGCATTTTTCCATTCAGATCTTACAGAAGTAGGAAACATTTAGTAAACAAAATCGCTTGTATCTCTTGCTACAGTGGCTCTTCAGAGCCTCCTCAGTTGCTTATTTTCCTTTCCATCCTGTATAAATAGACTCACACACTTCTTAGGCCATTTAGAAAAGACTGCTGAATCACAAAATAGCCCCCAAAATATGGCATTTTACTTTGAGTACAACTAAAATTAATATTTGATGATTAAAATAATGTTCAAATCATTTGAAGCAATAAAGAAAATGTTTATATTTTATAAGGCTCTACATAGATTAGAATCTTATTCTTTTCCCAGCTACATTGTCAAGGAAAGTCGGTATATAGGAAATTGTGGAGTTGAAAAGCCAGACTGTTTAAAAATTAAGGTATTCTGTCATTCTTAAGGTAGAGCAGTTTCTGAGGCTCTTCTCCCTTTCCTGAGAGGTCTGTGCAAGTCCGGGCAGTCAGTGAGGTCCACGTCACTTAACACAGCAGCTCTGCATCGCTCACAAATGACACATTTACAGGAAAGAGACCACAAAAGTATAGTTGCTTCCTCCCTGGGGGTGCTGGGCAGTCTCCACAGAAGGAAATGTTTAACAGATAGATTTCAGGTGGAGGGACAATCACTGAAATCTGGGAAAGACATTTTCAAGCTTCTGACTTCACCTGCAAAATCTAACAGGTTAGATTAGTATTTTTTAAACAAATAAGCCAAAGCACAGAGAAAATATGAAGAAGGGCCATGATGAGTATCTGGTTATTTTACTTTTATAAATGAGTTTAGGCCTACTATTGGAGATTTACTGAAATGGCCTCTGAACCTTTGAATCACACATCCAGTTGTAAACAAGAGGCCGGAATGGGTGTATTTTGGGTAGAACAGGTGTTTTTTCCTCAGAAGGCTGTATTCAGATGTTGGTATAGCCAAGCAAGACGGCCAGCTGGAAGAAGGCTGAGGGGCAGAGTTGTGGGCATCCTTTGGTGAGAAGATTCTCTTCCACGTACAGAGTGTTTCTTACTGAGAAATTTAGCCTCATTTCAGGAAGCAGGGATGATAGATGATCTTAACACACAAAAACTAGCGCAACCAGTAGTTGTTATTGTTTCTTCTTTAATGAGGCAGCTGTCCCTGGGAAGGGCTATGGGTCTTGCTGCAATCTAAGGCTGCTGCTGATACTGGCCTTCTGTGGCAGTGTAGAAATCATCCAGGACGCTCTGCAGGTAATCAAACGTTGGCCTCTCTTCTGCCTTTTCTTTCCAGCACATCTTCATGATTTCATAGAGCTCCTCTGGGCAGTTCTCCATGCGAGGCATCCTGTAGCCCTGAGACAGTGCGGTCATCACATCGGCATTAGTTCTCCCTAAAGCAAAAAAGAAAAAAAAATGCCCTAGTTAGCAACCTGACTGAGGGGTAAGCAATGCACTGGTTTTGCTGCCCACATCCTGCATCCATTAGTAGATAATGGATGAAGGATAAAGGGTGAATGCTGAAATAATTTTAGGAGTGTATAAATGTAATTACTCCTTAATTGTTAAGGAGTTGAAATTGTATTTGGCCCTTTGGAGGCAACCTCGAGGCTGATACGGTCCCTGGTGAAAATGAGTTTGACACCCCTGCTCTAGAGGCTGCTATGGGCTGAATCATGGCCCCAGCAAATTCATATATTGAGGTTCTGGCCCCAGTACTTCAGAATGTGGCTGTATTTAGAAGTAAGTCCTTTAAAGGGGTCATCAAATGAAAATGAGGCCTTTAGGGTGGGCCCAACCCAACCTGACTGGTGTTCTTACAAGAAGAGAACAGGACACAGAGTGACCCGGGACGCGTGTGCACAGAGGAAAGGCCGTGTGAGGACACAGTGAGATGTCCACCTCCGAGCCAAGGAGAAGCCTCGGGGGAAAGCAGCCCTGCCCACACCTTGATCCCAGACCTCTGGCCTCCAAACCTGTGAGCACATCATTTCTGTCATTTGAGCCACTCAGTCTGTGGCATTTTGTTATGGACACCCTAAGAAACTGATATGAAGGCTGAGAACATTTCTATAAGCAACTAAATAATATAAATTTCAGTACAAAAGGGATCAAGACAGCATTTAGTTTGCCAAAGGGAAGTAGGCAAATGTGGTGAGCAGAAGACAAAGCAAGTTCTTTCACGACAAAAGGATGTTGGATGTGACTGACCTTGTGAATGGACTACTGAAGCCCAGCCCCAACCCTCAATCTCAATTTCTTTTGTAGTATTTTTTTTAGCTTCTATCTGTAATACATCATCAAAATCATACGTGCATACATGATCTTATACTAATATTTTTAAAAATCAGCTCTTGGTTATAAATTTACTTAAAGAAGTCAGGATTCTTGAATCAACTAAGCCAACTGATTATGTCCCAATTATTAAATTGTCTGTCCTCAGCACAGGCAAGAGTCAAAGCTCACACTGACTCTAGGATGTGTGTGTCCTCAATACCCCGTGAGGGAATGAGGTGCTGTTGTCCCTACAGAGCGCTGTGAGAGGACTGCCCATGGAGGATGGCTTTAATATGGTCAAATGTCTCACAGTAGTTCAGATGCTGAACTTCCAATCTTTGTTACTGAATTAGTTTTAAGAAAAAAGAAGATGATTTTAATAACATTTTCCTCCATTATTGAAATGGGGCAGAGAAAAGAGCTAATGTAGCGGTTTTAGCAGCACTCACTCACATCTGCACGTTTTGCCTATTCTGTGCATACCTTACTCTGCAGAGATAGGAATTTATCCAGAGAGGAGCTGTATTCCATCCAGAATATTTTCAAGCAAAATATGTGCACTGTTTGCCCTGGCCAGGTAGCTCAGTTGGTTAAAGCATTGTCCCAATATGCCAAGGTTACAGGTTCAATCCCCAGTCAGGGCACATACAAGAATCAACAAATAAATACATAAATAAGTGGAACAATGCTTCTCCCTCTCTCTCCCAACCCCCCCCCCCTCAAACCAATAAATAGACAACTAAAAAAAAGAATATGTACACTATCTGGCATATGTGGAACGCCATTGAAAACAATTTCCTTTCCATAGCTATCTTCTTTCCATAGCCATAGATTTACCACTAGTGGTCACTAGAAAGACTCTAAAAGAAAGCTAGAAAGCTTAGGAAAAATGTCTTTTACCAGCTTTGGAAAAGAACCTTCTTTTGAATTTACTCTCTAAGCAGTGTTTTTCAGTTTATGGGTCACCGCTCATCTAGGATTAACAAATTCATTTTTTAGGGAGCTACCAGTATTTAAAAAAATTAACAATAAAAAAAAGTCAGAAGGCACTATACATGTAAAAGTTAATGTGGCTTATGAAAATTTTGTTTTATATATGGAGGTTTCTGTATATTTCTTAACATGGGTTATGATCGGTGACCTCTGAACTCTGTGCTTAACTATCCTTTCTTCTTCTGAGGACACAGTGACTGAAAGGCTCTGCCTGGATTTAAACCTCTGAAAGAAGACATGATTGTTTCTGCGTGGAAAGCACCCTTGGTTTTAAAATGGAAAGATCTGAGCAAACTTTCTAATTGTTAAGATCTCTTGAAAGTTATTAGAAAGTTATTTAGATGGTGAATTATTTTTTCTCATGTCAATTTCTGAAATACCATCTTCAAATATTTGTGTAACTCGAATGTTCTAACTCGAAGACTTCATTTGATTCTCATTGCTTGGAGCCATGGGGCTCATTTGCATCACTTTATTTATTTGGGGTTGGGATCTCCATAAAATTTGTGGCTTTGGCATTGCCTTGACTCTCGAAACTAGCCAAGTTCACTTAAATAACTTTCAGAAGAAACCTCTGTGTTTATTTCTGCATGGGGGCTGGGTGTGGGTCTGAGATTCTGGTGGGGGGACTAATATGCAGGATGATAGAAACGGCAGCTGGACCTGTGAACTTGGTTAGGAATATCTTTCACTTCCTTCTTGGAGAACCTCCAATGGCATAAAAGGTCAGAATGTGCCCATGGGAGATAAACCTTTCTAGGGCCCCTTAACCCCAGTGCAGACTTTTCTTCCTTGTTCTCGTATGCTCCTAATGATGAAGAACTCTCGAGATGCAGAAAAAGGCCAGGCTCGTTCCATTCTGCCTGGGGAATTTAATTTGATAAGAAAAACAAAAGGAAGAAAATCTAGAGTCTATCTTTTAATGTAAAAATAAACCAATGGACAAAATAAGACTATTAAATAAGTCTTAGATTAAAGTCTAAGATTAAAGCTGGTATTTGCTAATTTGTCTGTTGTTAGGTCAAAAGCAGCAAACACCCATTGGCTGGTGATCTTAAATACAAGCACGTTCACAGTCCATCCTTCATTCTTTCAACAAGCATCTATTGAGTACTTACTATGGGTATTAGCACTAAGCTCTGAGAGATACAAGAATGACGATGACAGAGACTTGTCCTCAAGTGACACACAGCCTGGTGGGGGGGATGCCCCCAGGACAGAGAGTGGGTGAGAGGGAGTGGGAAGTAACCTCTGGAGTGGGTAGGAGTTAGCAAAGACTAAAGGTTGGTGAAGGAACACAGGAAGGAGGAAAATGAAGCACAGCAGAGATTAGAAACGAACAAGGTGTTTGTGACAGGAGATGAGAGCCCAGAAGCTCCAGGAACTATGACAATCATAAAGACAAAGGGCCCTCAATGAGTGTGAGAGGAAGGAAGTACCAGCAACCACGGGACCACAGTCTCCTACCCAACAATACTTCCAAAGGGGCAAATTAGTTTTTTTCTGAGCATCCTGTGGCCAGTGTGAGCATTTGCTGCAGGGTGAGTTTCCTGGTCCCGAGTCACCAGGGACACTGAGATGTTGCACATAGCTGGTAAGAAATAGCCAGGAAAGACATGATGCTTCATAAAACTTCATCATTTTCAAATCTCCTTTCTCTTTATAAAAGCAAAGCAAAACAAAACCCAAACCACAAAGATCCCCTCTCATTTTTTAAGAAAATTCAAATGTAAATACTATTATAGTTTTGCTTTTAAGATAGTGAAGTAAAGGTCTTTGCCTCATCTTCTTATTTTCCTCCTTAATTCACCCCCTCCAAAAACAGAACAAGAAACAGAAACTTTAAGTCTGTCCTTGATGAAGATGGGAGACACTTGTCAACCAGAAGCAGCAGAAGTCCGAGCCAAGAGGAGGAAAGTGAAACTACAGCACCTGCAAGAAAGGGACGGGCAAGATGTGTCCTCACACCGATTGCCCCTGGGAGGCTCCACATAATTACCACATGTGCAGAGGCGAGGTGGGTGGCTGCAGACGGGACTGTACCTATAAAGCCCACCTAGCAGGTGTGCCAGGGTAATGGCGGAGAAACTGAAGGCACGCCAAGCCCAGTGGAGGTGGGGGTAAAGTGTGGGATGGAAGACCCAGAGTGAGGAGAAATGCTGAACATAAAAATGTGAGACACATTTCACACCTCACAACTTGGATGACCCCTGAGGACATTGTGTTTAGTGAAGTCAACCAGACACAGGAGGACATGTACAGTATGGTTCCACTGAACAGGAGGTACCTAAAGTAGTCAAATTCATAGAGACAGAAAGTAAAATACAGGTTGCCAGGGGCTGAAGGGTTGGGGAAATGGAGAGTTAGTGTTAACACAGGGATGTCAAATCATTTTCACTGGTGACCACATCAGCCTTGCGGTTGCCTTCAAAGGACCGAAATAATTTTAGGGCTGTATAAATGTAACTTCTCCTTAACTGTTAAAGGAGTTAAAATTGTATTGGGCCCTTTGAAGGCAACCGCAAGGCTGATGTGGCCACCGGCAAAAATGAGTTTGACACCCCTGGTTAATGGGTACAGTCACAGTTTGGGAAGATGAAATAGTCCTGGAAATGGTGGTGATGGCTGCACAACATTGTGAATGTACTTAATTTAATGCCACTGAACTGTACACTTAAAAGTGGTTAAGACGGCAAATTTTATTCTATGTATATTTTACCATAAAAAAAGGACACAACTGCCCGCTCCCCAGTAAGCCTCCAGGATGTGGACATCCTGGTTCATATCCTGCAGGCAGGTCCTGGAAGATTTTCTTCTGATGGAGCTCAATGGTCCCAGAGAACAGTCCTGCAGCCTGTGAGGGTCCTGATAAGTAAGGCTGGTGGTCCAGAGACCCTTGTCCTCTTGAGATTATCTCACCAAAAGAAGGGGAAAAGGTAGGGAAGGAAAGAATGACAGGGACAGAAAGAGCAGACATGAGACTCAGAGAATCACTCCAGGAAGTCTACCATCTTGCTAGCAGGTGATTCAGAAATAGAATAAAAAGTGGAAAGGGAGATGCAATCAGTGGAAATTTCCCAGAATTTATGGCTATAAGTTTCCAAATAGAAAGGACAAAACAAGGACCCAGCATAACACAAAAATGACAAAGTACCACACCAAAGTATAGAAATTTCAGGGATTATAAGAGATCCTGGGTTCTTCCACAGCAGAAATGAGATCCTAGACTGAGGACAGAGTCAGAGGCCACCAACCACTTCAGAACGTGGATTCAGGGGAAGAATTTGTTTAAAGTTCTAGGTCAAGAGGTTTTGAGTTATAGCATTCATAACATAAGAAAATTAGATAATTGTACTTACTTAGCTACTTAATTTTATTTAGGTCATGAGCCTCTCAAGAAAAATCCCTATTTGGGAATGTATTCTATCTTCTAAGTAGGAATTAGAAGCAGAATAATAACATCAACACCTCAAATTTTTATGAGGACAAACTCCAGAACAGTACAGCAGCAACTGTGGTAAATGACCTTAGCTCATTCATTCAGTGCTCACTCACCAAGGAGAACAAAAAAATGCTTGAAGAAAACAATTCCTTGTGGCTTTGAGTTTGTGGGGGCTAAAACCTTCAAAACACAAAAATTTTTTGAAATGGACTGATAGTAATTGGACACAAAGGATTTTTGAGATTTGCCCAAAATATAATTAATAGGTACAAAGTCTTTTTTTAATTGCAAACTCCCAATTTATGTGAGAAACCGATGCTTTCTTTTTAAAAAATTTAATTGTTTTATTGTTCAAGTACAGTTGTCTGCATTTACCCCCACCTCCCTCCCCTGATTCCATCCCCCTTTGGTTTTGTCCATGAGTCCCTTATAGTTGTTCCTGAAAACCCTTTCCCCCTTCCCCCCAATTATCTTCTCCCACCTCCCTTCTGGTTACTGTCAGATTGTTCTTAATTTCAATATCTTTGGTTATATTTTGCCTGCTTGTTTGACTAGGTTCCACTTAAAGGTGAGATCATATGGTATTTATCTTTCACCGCCCAGCTTACTTCACTTAGCATTATGCTCTCCAGTTTCATCCATGCTGTTGCAAAGGGTAGGAGCTCCTTTCTTTCTGCTGCATAGAATTCCATTGTGTAAATGTACCATAGTTTTTTTGATCCATTGATTTGCTGATGGGCACCTAGGTTGCTTCCAGCACTTGGCTATTGTCAATTGTGCTGCTATAAACATTGAGGTGCATAGGTTCTTATGAATTGGTGTTTCAGGATTCTCAGGATATAATCCCAGCAGTGGAATTGCTGGGTCAAAAGGCAGTTCCATTTTTAGTTTTCTGAGGAAATTCCACACTGTCTTCCACAGTGGCTGCACCAGTCTGCATTCCCACCAATAGTGCACTAGGGTTCCCTCATCCTCTCCAACACTTGTTGTTTGTTGATTTGTTTATGATGGCCATTCTCAACTGTGTGAAGGTATCTCATTGTGGTTTTAATTTGCATCTCTCTAATGTCTAGTGATGCTGAGCATCTTTTCATATGTCTCTGGGACCTCTGTATGTCCTCCTTGGAGAAGTGTTTGTTCAGGTCTTCTGCCCATTTTTAATTGGGTTGTTTGTCTTCCTGGAGTGGAGTCATGTGAGTTCTTTATATATTTTGGAGATCAAACCCTTGTCGGAGGTATCATTGGCAAATATGTTTTCACATATAGTTGGTTCTCTTTTCATTGTAGTGCAGTTTTCTTTAGTTGTGCAGAAGCTTTTTATTTTGATGAGGTCCCATTTGTTTATTCTTTCCTTTATGTCCCTTGCTCTAGGGGACATATCAGTGAAAATATTGCTGTGTGAAATATCTGAGATTTTCCTGCCTATGTTTTCCTCTAGGACTTTTATGGTGTCACAACTTTTATTTAAGTCTTTTATCCACCTTGAATTTATTTTTGTGTATGGTGTAAGTTGGTGACCTAGTTTCATTTTTTTGCATGTAGCTCTCCAAGTCTCCCAATAACATTTGTTGAAGAGGCTATTTTTACTCCATTTTATGCTGCTGCCCCTTTGGTATAGAGCCTTTTTCTAAAAAATATGTTAGAGAAAAGTCTTTTTCCTGCATTATATTCCAATGTGCACAGAAATTCATGGTATTAGCTATGCCTGCTCAAACTATCTATCTCAGTGAATAGGATGCAAATAGGAAATGACACACCTACACTACACTCACTCCTACACATTTAGTATTTGACTACTAGAAGTTTAATCAGTAACTTTATTGACAGAATTATATCATTTATTCTCTCTCATATTTCCAAAATGCTGTTCTATTATGGCTGGGGAATAGCAATAAAAGACACACCTTTCACCATAAGCCTCTTTCTATCTTTTGAACTCAGAACCATGTGACCATATTTGTATTTAATAAGTAAAATTAGGGAAAAAATTTACTTAAGAAATAATACTGCAATATTTAGAACTATGAACAGCAAATATCAGTAGGAGCCTGTGAGGAGCATCTGCAAGCGGAAGCCCAGAAGTGTTTTACACTGATTCTTTGTGTGCATATATTACTTAGGCAAGTATTAAAATATTTAACAAAAACATAACTGCAAAATATTGGAAACTTCAAAAATTTTTGAAGAAAATTAATAAACCTATTATCTCACTGCCCAAAGATAGTAATATTTTGATGTATTACAGCCTTTTTAGTTTTTATTTTCCTCTAAAAATATGTTTATATGTAGCTTTCTTACTTCTTTTTCTCCCCTCCTTTATTTTATCCCCTTTTATTTTTCAAAGTCAGACATATCTTTTAAACCATTTTTAAACAGTTAATATATTCAACACTTTTCCAGGTAAAGAAAATATTCTCAAGCAGTTTTTTAACAGTGATGGAAATGGCATGTTCTGGCAATGTTTACCAATTTTCTGCTATCTGTGAGTCGAATCCTTTGAGATTTAAGTTCACTGGATTGTTCGATCTGTTCACATTTCCTGATGGTAGAGCCTCTGTTAACATGCAAGTGTTGTGATTGGCAACATCTTTGGTCCAGAACTCCGGAAGGCATCACATTCCAGTCCTTACAAAGCACGAGCTAACTGGGGAAGAGACTAGTCAGTGCTTTCTGGTTGGTCCTGTTGTATTTGTGTGTGTGTGTGTGTGTGTGTGAGATTCTCACCATTTTTCTACTGATTCTTTTATATTTTTTATGATTTTTCACCACAAATATTTTCAAATCCAGGCATGGAGCACAGTAGGCAAGAATGTGAGGTCTTGGGAGGCACACAGGCCTGGGGTTAGAGGCTGCTCTGCCAGGAGCTAGTGACACAGTCCTGAGCAAGAGTCTCCTCCGAGCCTCAGGGCCCCATCTGCATGTCATCGTGGAGCATGTCACACAACATCATTTTATGAGTTGATATGTCATTTGACCAGGTATCATATTATATATATGATCTGAACATACAATCTTTCTCCATAGATACATATAGATATAAATTATTGGTACACAGATATAATGTCAGACATCAGGGTGGATCAAGAAATATTTTCCCTACTTTACAGTAGGTGTTGTTCATTCATTTCAGTGTCTAGGGCAGAGTGGCAGTAAGAACATAAAATGTTGGCACAAAGGAGATCTCAAGGGACAGTCAGCTCCACTGTGCAGGAACGGCCTACATGTTCTCCCTCCCAGCTGGGGCCACTCCCAATTTCTGTGTCTCATTCCTACACAACAGTGAGGGTAATCAAAAGCAGGAAGGCTGCGTCACCACTTCGTCCAAAGACTTCCATGGCTTCTGTCTCATGTGAAATAAAATGTGAAGCTCTCCCGTGGCTTCTGAGGCCTTTCTATCCACTCCATCCCCAACTCCATGGCCCCTCTACCGCTCTCACCTCCAACTTCCTATCCACAGCATGGAGACAATTAAATGTTCTCGGACTGTCATTAGTTCATTAATTCATTCAACCTCCGAGGCCCAAACATCATGGCTCCTGCTCCTGTTGGGGATCCCATGCACTGGCTGTTTCCCCTGTGGGACACTCAGCCCGGGACAGCCCCACCGCTCCCTCACTCACGTCACATCACGTCAGGACTTCCTTGCGGGATCACTGTGTAAAACCAGTAGCTCTCACCTCACTCACTAAGGATAGGGATGGGGATGGTGGGGGGGATGGGGATGGGATGGGGGGCGGGGGTGGGGTGCGCTAATCCCTAGACCATTTCACACACTCTCTATAGAGCACTTCATCCACAGACTATTTGATTATCACTAGTCTCTCCCTACCAAAATATTAGCTCTGAAGAGCAGAATAACAGCACGTGGAGAGTGACTGGCACCCTCTGTTTTTTTTTTTTTTTTCTAATGAGGTAATGAGGTAACCATTAAGAATTTAATTTAAATTCACCTTATCAATCAACTGTGTTAAAAGCCAAACGTTAAAAGAATGTGAAGGGTTTGGGAGAAATCCCTCTCTTGTAATTTCCACTCCAGATACCAGGGCAGGGAGGGCTGGTGGAATCTGGCTCCAGGGCCTCAGCTGTCAGGATTCTGGAGACACTGAGTGCTGTCCTCACTTCTAGTCAAAGCTCTGAAGGACTTTTCACAGATAAAGAGGTGGTTTCTTCTTGAACAGGCAGGGACTCCAAAATACTTTATACAAACCTCTGTTTCAGAATGAACCAAAAAGCATTGAAAATCCCCATTTCTATGTCTGTGCTCTCCATCAGGTGCTCAGTTTAGCAGGAGCACCTATGTCTAATCCTCTAATCCATCCTCATATTCACACACCCACGATGGTGCCAGGCACAGTCTAGGCATGAAGTTAGTGGTGGAATGAATTAGTGAAGAAAAAGAATATGCTCTCAATCAAGTGAGAGGGCAGAGAAGAGGCTAAGAATATGTTACAACACTCTCCACTAAAGATAGTCAAAATTGAATTCTAGCACAAAAGGGTTATTTCTGTTTTAGAAATGAGCTTATTACTTTTTTTTAACGTGTTTGACTTTTTTCTCACATGCACCACTTGCATGGAAATAGGTAGTAAATAAAGGGTACCTGGGTAGGGAATTTTCCCATAGGTGACGATTTCATACAGGAGAATTCCAAAGGACCACACATCAGACTTAATAGTGAAACATCCAAAGTTGATTGCTTCTGGCGCTGTCCACTTGATGGGGAATTTAGCACCTAGCAGAGAAGACACAGGAGTCTTACTTGTGCCTCTGAGTTGACAGAAAAATGTCATGGCCCTGTGATCCTCTTTTGAGAAAATTATGATTATTTATTTTGAATAGGCAACACATAGTACAAAGCAGAGATGATACAAAATGTTATACTTAAAATGCTTGCCTGCCTCCCTGTTTCCCTTTTGGGCATTTCCCTGTTAAGTCAAGTTTCTCGTGTCATCTCCCGGAGATACCCTAACCGGCCCACCTTAAATGTAAATGTACATGACGTGGGCTGTAAGGCATTTATTCTTAGCTTGTCCATTTGTCCCTCAACACCAGCGCCCAAGCATGTAGAGGGTGGGCAGCAAACACAAGGCCCCCAGGCCAAATCCGGCCCTCTACCTTGTTTTATCCAGCCTGGCACCTTGTTTCTACCCTACAGCAGCTCTGAGCTCTCGCTTAACTGTTAAGGAGTAGTTACATTTATACAGTCCTAAAATTACATTCGGCCCTTTGAAGGCAACTGCAAGGCTGATGTGGTCCCTGGCGAAAAGGAGTTTGACACCCCTGATGTATAGGGTGGGGCAAAGGTAAGTTTCCAGTTGTGAGTATGCAAAGCACAGTTATTCTTGTATTATTATTTCTTAATTCTTATATTATTTTCCATACGAACTGTAACCCTACTTTTGCCACACCCTGTATTTATCTTTAGTGTTCACATTTTCTCTCATTAACCCACACTATGTTTATGTGGAATATCAGTATCTCTTGATCAGCCCCACCAAAAGGAACATCAGATGGTACTGAACACTTGAATGTTCCCTACTTTCATCCGAAGGAGCCAACCAGACATTATTACACTTTAGGAATCGGGTAGGATGATGATCTGCCTATAGTGAGACAGTGGTGATACTAGGTTTCTCATTAGGAGCTGGGGAGGGTAAGGGACACATAGCCCTTAGGTCATGGGAGAAGCAAACCTGGCCCAAGGAACTCCAGGATCCCCTTGAGGAAAGTAGGGACTCAGGCACAGGCTGTCACTCCTACATGCTGGAAAAGCTAGGTGTTTCCACCAACAACTTAAAAATTTTTTTAACAGATTTGCCTTTATTATGTCTTTGCTTCAGAATTTTTTGTGGTGTCAGCCAAAATCAGAAATCAGAATAAGAACAAAAAGGACAGAAGAAAGCTTCACAGAGCAGCTATTGTGTGCAGCACACTCACTGTGGCATATTCCAGCATGAAACTCCCTGCCCTTTAGGCAGCAGTGGAGGAGGGTGGGAGGGGCTGTAGGTAGGGTTTGACTCAGATTTTGCTGATTCCTGCTTGATGTGACCCCTAGCAAATCATGCACTGTTTTTGTGCTTCTTGGCACCTCCATCTATAAAATGAGGAAAGAACGGAACCTCCCCAGGTTGCTGTCAGGGTTAAGTGGTTTTTCCTGTGTGCTTGGCACAGTGTAAATACCAATGGAGGTACATTACATTACTGTTTACTTTTAGACCACGAGCTCTCTGCACTAAGCCACCTGTCTCATTCATGAGAACAGTTATTTTTGTGATACTCAAGGCTTGTTGAATTCAACAAAACCAATGGAATACATTCCAGCTCATGTATTACGAAGCTAGATCTCCTGGGTTTGGATCCTGGTTCTACCACTTACTGTGGGACCTTGGAAGCTGCTGAACCTCTGTTTCCTCACCAGTGAGGTAGGAATCATCATCATTATCATCATTGTACAGGGTTAAAGATAAATGAGATAATGTATGAAAAGCACGTAGAATAGGGCCTGCCACGCTGCAAATGCTCACTACATTTTTGCTATTTTTTTAACTGCTTTTCCTCAAACTGTTCTCCTGCACCTACCTTTTTGTTGAGGGTAATTAAGATCACGGATAAGTAATAACCCATCTGAGAGAACGTAGGATTGAAGCAGGAGGAGAACCACTTTAAGTATGATGGAGACAATAAATGCTACACAAATCAAAGTGATATTTCAATGTGTTTGTCACTTCTGTAAGTCCTATGGGCACCTTCCGGAAATAACGCACATGTAGTTAAAAGGAAAATAATCCTTGTTTAATAATTCTTAGGAATGTCAAGAAAATGCTCAGCTCTTTAAAGCACTGCAAAAGTATTCACTCATCTTTCGTGAGGGAGACCTTCAGAATCTTCAGATTGTAAGCGTCATGCATGAGTCGGGAGCAGGAAAGGCCCCTGCAGCCCAGACGTGCCTCAATGTGGAGCAATGTGCCACCAACCAGATTTATGCCTCTCTGTGCATTTTTTAAAAAAAATGTTATGTATTGATTTTAGAGAGAGAAGGAGGGAGACAGGGCCTGGGGGGCAGCGGGGACAGAGAGAGAAACATCGATTTGTTGTTCCTCTTAGTTATGTATTCATTGGTTGTTTCTTGTATGTGCCCTGACTGGGGATCAACCCAAAACCTTGGTGTATGGGGACCAACTGAGCTACCCAGCCAGGGCCTCTCTGTGCATTCTTGATTCACATTTATAATATGAAATGTGGGAAAGTAAAGGAGTGTATTTTTGTAGCACTATATTTACTTCTATGTGTATAATAATTTCTGTTTTATTTTGTAATTAAAAGGCCAGAATATAGAATATGAAATTATTATTACAAATATTTTCTCTATACAGTAAAAAAGTATACTTAATTATTTGGGTGAGAAGCTTTAACATAAAATATAAACAAAGAATCTTGACTTTACCAAACTCTTTGTGTTTTGCTTTACTTACTTAAAATACAAATGATAGTATTTGTAAATGTTATAAAAGTATCATGTGGAATTAATGAAGAGATTAATTTTTTGAACAAATATTAGAGTAGAACCACAAACAGCAACTACGGCACATTTAGAATATTTTACCAAGCCCTGGCTGGCATAGCTCAGTGGATTGAGCTTGGGCTGTGAACCAAAGTGTCGCAGGTTCCATTCCCAGTCAGGGTACATGTCTGGGTTGCAGGCCATGACTCCCAGCAACCGCACATTGATGTTTCTCTCTCTCTCTTTCTCCCTCCCTTCCCTCTCTAAAAAATAAATAAATAAAAATAAAATCTTAAAAAAATATCTCTTTAAAAAAAGAATATTTTAGCAAATGAGTTATTTTTTAAAAATGACTATTGTTATTGCTTTGTTGAAAAAAGACAAAAATAAAATTAAATCACAACAAAACACTTAATGATCACCAGGGGAACACACCTTCCCTTGCTGTGTACTCGTTGTCTTCAATCACTCGAGCAAGGCCAAAATCTGCGATTTTGCACATGAGTGACTCAGAGACCAGGACATTAGCTGCTCGCAGGTCTCGGTGAATGTAGTTCTTCCTCTCGATGTACGCCATTCCCTCTGCGATCTGAAAATAGAAAATTGTTGCTTTCAGTTCAGGGTAGGCTATGCAGAGGGCCATCAAGGAAAATCCAAAAACCTGATGAGTTCCTAAAATCCTTTCATGTATGTTATTCTGATCATTCAAGTTTTAAAAACAGTGGGTAAATGACAATTGCCATTTTGAATCTTTTCTAAACTAACTGCCCCCAAATCTGAAATGATGGTAATCACGACTCAACATGATCTTTTAAATAGCTACATCTCAACATTTTCTAATGTGTGGAGAATCTTTTTAAGGCCCTACTAAATTCTTATAGGTAGGAATACAGATGTCATTATCCCAGTTTTCCAAATGAGAAAACAGCTGGAGAAAGTAATGCGCTAATACAAAGAAGTTACTAGGGTATCAAGAACAGGACATCCTTGGTCGGCAGCATCCTCCCAGTCCAGTTAATCAACAGCCCTGGGTTCTCCCAGCTCTCCCTGAACAGCCCCTCCAGGATGACAAGAAAGATTCACTCTGACAGCAAAGCATGATGGCAGGAAAGAATTCAAGATTTAAACAAAACAATAAAATAGGGGAGGTGAAACTACTATTCATTACTTACTAGAAAATTGGGATTTTAAGGAAAACAGTATCTGAATATTAAGATAAGTATCTAAAAGGAAGGAAGAGGCAAAGGTAGGAGGGAGGGAGGGAGGGAGGGAGGGGTCAGCTCAAGTAGCTGTGTCTGGTGAGCAGTTACAGGGAAGCTGTGACCAGGATTATGTCACAGGAATGAATGTATTTTGCTAAATTCTACCCTGAATTCCAGGTGGCCCAGCATGGAGGGCCTGACTATCCCCACTTACCTGCAAACATCCCTCCTTATGACCCAATTCGAACCCCAGGTTCAGCCAGGCCATGTTGCTTAGCAAAGGTTTAGCTCCTAATGACTGGGTCCACTTCTCTTTGACCTCTTCCTGGAACACCTTTCCCCACTCTCCACTAATCCCTCAGCTCACCTTCTGCTCAGAGGGCCTTCTTTTAATTCCTTCTGGGTACTATAATTTCTCTTCACTCTACGCCTGCCCACAGTGGTCAGTTAGCACAAAAACCATTTGCACCTACTGGTCACAGTCTTGTCGTTGTTCTAATGCTGTTTAATGTGCTTATAGTTGTCATGTTTTCTGAACAGTGAACACCTCCAGGACAGAAGCCATGCCCTCTGTTTTTTCTGTTCTCACTGGTATCTATTAGAACCTTCAACCTTCTCACCAAACACATTCTCAAGCAAAGAAAGTTCTTTGGAAAGTGAGCTGGGTTTTTAATGCTACCAGAATACCATGTTGTTGGCACCCGGCTGCAGGAATTTGACAGAGTATATTTTTTTGTGGCCACAAGATCACTTGTATAATAATTTGTGTGCACTGGGTTAGTCTCAAAGTCCTGTCAGCCCAGAAGTTTGAGTCTGACCAACACCAAGGAATACTGTACTGAACAGAGAAAATCACAAATCAGAAAGAACAAAAGAGGTCTAACCTTTTTCTTTAGTAGAAATGACAATGTAATAATGTTCAGTTCTATAACCAAGAACAATGCGGGCAGCACTTCAGCAGCGCGTAAAGTGAAGGAGACCAGGCTAAGTGACGCCTGCAGGGTGAACTCGGAGGCTAGACATGGCCTGCACAGCTCAGGCAGCCCCCGCTTCCATAATAGTGTGGGCTCCTGCATCCCTCAAAGGTAACACTTTAATCCGTTGTACAAGTCCAACCAGGTCTAAACTCCTTGACTCAGCTGTGACTTGGCCCCTGTTGTGCCCTCCTGCCTCCTCACAGTGACCGTGTCCTCTCCTGTACCCCAGCTTCCACACCTGCCTCTCCTTGGCACATATGCACCCTGCCCCTTTTGCCTGGACAATTCACTCTGTAGGTCTCAGCTGAGAGGTCACTTCCTTTAAAAAGCCTGGCCTGACTCACTTCATTTGATGTGTGTGGTCCCAGTGCTCCCTGCTCCTCACCTGTTTACCTGTCTATGATCATGGCAGGAATGGAACCCCTTAGGTGTACAAGTATAAGGTATGCACATTTCTGTTCTTGGACACTTAGGTAACATTTCAATAATTATATACAACCTGGGCCAGGAACCCGAATGAGCCAAAGTTGGCTGTAGTCCCAATATCAGCCTGAGACTGCAGTTGATGGTAGGAGTCAGGAACCTGTGCCGAACACACTCCTCTAAGGATGCTGACTGACCCACGCAGATGTGTGCTAGTGGCCCTGAAAGAGTCCCTAAGACATGGTACCAAGGACCCACATCTCTCTCATTCTTGGTGATGGGTTTGAATGATCAGCTTGTTAAGAAATGCATTCTGGAAACTTGTGGTAAGGTTTCAATCATGCCTACCCCAGCTCTGCATTTACACAAATCCGAATGCATTTTAAAAAGTGGTTCTCTAAAACAGCAGACTTGCAACAAGCCCAGTTTATTTTGGCTTTATTTTCCACATCAGAGTGCTTTAGGGAGCTCATATTCCAAACAATAATAACAGTACTCACCAAGATCAAGATTCAAAACACTATCATTCACCAAATTGAACAAATAATAGTTGTGGGAACAAAATAAAACCTTTCAGATGTGACTTGCTTTTGAGGTTATAAAAGACTAGAGCTCTTCTTATATAAAAATTATTCTTGCCCTGGTCAATATATATTATTCTTTCTTGGTTTCTTTTCTTTTTTTTAACTTAATCCTTTTTTTTTTTGGTTGTATTTATTTTGGTTAAAGTGTATCTGGTTCTATTTGGTAATAGCAGGAAGAAATCAGAGATCACTCTGGCTAATGGAATGCAAGACCAATGTTCCCCCCTTAGAATGAATACCTTCTTCCCCCAGGCCACTTAGTCTTAACAGTTGTCAGCACTGCAGACAGAGCTGTCCCACATAGGCCTCACACCAAGGCTCAGTATCCGTAAGGACCCTGGAGAGGGAAGTGCTCGCCTCCCACTTCTTACTGTTCCATAGCTCAGAAAGGCTGAGTCATGAGGTAGTTATATGGAGTTGCTCAGGTCTAGTGAGGAAAGAATCTGAGGTTCAGGATACTGTTTTGTGCTCACAGATATTTTACTATGAGGATAATGATAGACAGGCAGATGATTTATAGGCAAGGAAACAGATAGGCATTAATAACCACTATGTCTCCCACTACTAATTGAGTACTTATTAAGTACCAGCCACTATATTACTTTTTTTTTTACATGCAATGCATGTTTTATCTAAATACCAAATATACCAGGTTAAGTTTTATTTCTATTGTACAGATGCAATGAGGCTTGGAACCTGCTGAAAGCCACAGGGTGAAGGAGAGAGCCAGAGGGACATCAGGTACACCTGACCTTGATGTCCACACTCTCACTGCCACATTCCGGAACAGCACATCAGCAAGGAGCTCATTATTGGATGACTAACTAGGGGCTCCAGGAACTCTAATTTTTCAATGAAGAGAACACTGTTTTACTGAGAAGACAGAAAAATCCTTTTGAAGGCTCCTCCCAGAATTCATTGTTAAGCCCAAATTTCGCCCC
Organism: Phyllostomus hastatus; assembly: GCF_019186645.2. Taxonomy (NCBI): domain Eukaryota; kingdom Metazoa; phylum Chordata; class Mammalia; order Chiroptera; family Phyllostomidae; genus Phyllostomus; species Phyllostomus hastatus. The sequence goes on along the minus strand of NW_025334017.1, from coordinate 2,763,265 downwards.
GCAGAGAACTCCCCCGAGGCAGAGGTCAGGGTGTCCACCTCAGGAGGCACCTGCAAGCATGGCTGTGTTCTCTCTCTAGAACAGTGTGTCTCAACCTTTTAAAATTAGTGTCCCCGAAGGAGAAACATTTAAGTTTTAATTAAAGTTAATTTATTCATAATAGGAGAGACTAAATACAAAGAAATAAGATTTTGTCAAGTAGGTTTGAGCTTTGGAGAACCACAAACTACTATAATATCCTTTGAGATTTCTTCAGCTCCCAGGGACCAATTTTCACTCCCTGGAGACAATCTTGCCCACATTTTGAGTGCTTGGTCTACACGATGCTAAATCAAACTAAGAAGATTTAAAGCCAGTTTTGCCTCAAAAAGAGGGAAATGAGATGGATGATGAAATATGCTTGGCCTGGATGAGGTTAACACTCTTGTCAGAATGAAAACAAGTAGGCTAAGATACTGTTTCACCCAAGGAGCCCCACGTGTTCTTAAAAAAGCAGTAACTTCCATTCCCTTTGGGAATCTAAGGTGCTAAACGTAAATTACTATTCCAGAGTCATACCACAGGTTAGTTCAATGGTTTGGAAGTGATTTTAACTTTCCCTTTATACATGCAATGGTAAAAAAAAAGTTTTAGCCCTTATGCCGGTAGTAACTTTGGCTGCCTACCTGGGGAGCTTTTAAAAAATATCATGTCCTCACCCTAAACCAATAAACCCAAACTTGTAGGAGAGGGGCCTCCTCAGATGATTCTCACATACAGCCCAAGTGGATACCTGCTCTGGGCCCTTGCAACACTAAGTGTGGTCCTCAGACCAGAAGCAGCCTTGACACCATCTGGGAGTTTGTGGAGGTACAGCGTTTTGAACGCTAACCCTGACTTATTCCATCAGAATCTGACTTTCAACAAGGTCTCTGAGTGATCTGTATGCACATTAGAGTTTGAGAAGCACTACACTAGATCATATACTTTAAAACTTCAGCTATTTCGGATTTAAAGTTCTAGAGAGATTGAAACAAAACCTTGATCTCAACACGTGCCTGTAAACCACCTCACCAGAGGACTCCTATTCTCCGAATGCCTGGGAAAGGAAGTCCCAGTGCAACTTAGCTTAAGAGAAGGAGCAAAATGTGCTCAGCCGCAGTGAGAGCTGAGGCCAGGAGACGGCGGGGACACGTGAGCACCAGGCAACGTATGGGGCCAGATGACAGAGGTGCCGGGAACGCCTTAACATTTTGGCCAAAGTCCAAGTCCATCAGCAGCTCAGAATATGTGTCTCTTGGGCTTCTGTCTTTCCTGTAACTTAGTGAGAGTGACTCCTCTGGTCCCACAGCTTGGAAGCAAGGGGACCTCGGTGCCTCTCCCTCTCATGGGTGTCCAACCTTTGGGTGTCTCTGGGCCACACTGGAAGAGGAAGAGTTGTCTTGGGCTACATACACATCTAATACATTGCAACACGTAATCACACACACACAAAAATATCTCATAATGTTTTAAGTAAATTTATGATTTTGTGTTGGGCTGTATTCACAGCCATCCTTGGCCACATGCGGCCCACGGACCAAAGGTTGGACACCCCTGCCATGGCCTTGGGGTTGGGCCAATACTTAGAGGGCTTGGGAGACTGATTTAACCTTCAGGTTTTAAATCACCTGAGGGGATTTTCTTCATCTTGGGTCATGTCAGCATCACGATGCCAGGCCTGGTGATGTACGGACATGAGAAAACCTCGACTTTCTTTCTAAACCACCTGCTGACGCTAAAGAAGTAGGTAAAAATGTGTCATCTTCAGGTGCTAGTGTCTTTAACTTTGCATTAGAGGGTTTGTGTGTGAAGCTACTGGAAATTTGAAGTAAAAGGCACCTCATTACCTAAAATGAGAATAATCATATAAGGAGATAAGGGGAGCTATGTTTTCATACTCCTGGTGAAAAGTGAACTGATTTAGGTTAGATACGCTTTTCATTTCTTGTGCTCCTCAGCCCAAACAGCAAGGCGAACATATATTTCTTAGTTCCTCTTTTTGTACCTTCGGTGGAAATACATGATGACAACATTTTCCCTTTGATGTTCCTCCGCGTGTGTGTGTATGTTGCTGACCTGGCAGGACAGAGAGATACCACTAGGTAAGGCATCCCAGCCTGAGCCAGTGACCCAGAAGGGTTCTGGTGAAATTCCAGGTATCTAGTACCCAAAGAAAGCTCCAGGCACAGAGAAGATATGAAAAAATGATCTTTCTGGAGTTAAAGGGCTCTCTAATCTTATCAGGGATAAACAGACTCCCAGTCTCACTCCACGCAAGTCTTGCAGAGAGGTCTTTCAAAGGTGCTGGGAGAAGAAACAGAGCTGTCCTCCAGGTGTCAGTAATCAGTTCTCCATGTCAGAGAACCAACGGGGCTAGAAACACACGTGCAACCAGAGGGAAGTACAGTATTACCGAATGTCTGACCCCACATGGGTAGGCCTGCCTCTCCCACTGCTGGTGTGAAATAGGAAGTGTCAACCCTCCCCTCAGATGTACCCTCTAGGGCTCACAGCCAACTAGAAAAAGGCACCACTTCCTACAGAGGAAGGTGACCCAGCCACCTTGGCTGGAAGGTGAACTGATCGGGGACGGATTTTAGTCCCTCATCAGAATCTCAGGGGGCCATTATGGACACACAGTACATGGTATTGTCACCAGTGTGTGTCTCTTTTTCAGTATATGCATGATTTTATACACATACAATACATACAAACCTGTGGAAAGTTTTCAGAACTCCAACATTTTGTAAAGCATTACTGCATCTGCTACCTCTGCTCATCACTTCTCACACACACACACACACACGCTTACAACAGGGACAGGGTGTGTACAGAACACAGAATCTAGAGTCCCATTTACTTTGCAAATATTTTTTGGTGGGGGGCACGAGGTCAAAAACATTAAGTCAAACCAAAGTTTTTAGAAGCATTTGAGTTGAGAATGTCATTTAAATTCCCTCCCCAACATCAATGTTTAAGTAGAAAGTCTGTGTTCCTACTCCCAAAATCAGTGGTAAATGTTGGGAGGAGCCTCACCAGACTGTCTTCACACGCCTCCGCCTGGATTGCTAGGAGGAAGGCAGCACAGGTCCCTCCTAGTCAATGAACTATAGCTTCGCGCCTACACTTTTATTGAGAAGTGAGTTACCAGTGACAACCTGGGGGCAGCTCCCAGTACAGTTATGCCTTGGGCAGGAAATACCTAATTATAGCCCTTGGATATATATAAGATAGACTTATTTTATATGGAATACAACTCTAGAGAAAAAAGTCCTCATTAGGTTTTAAATATCTAGGCAGAGTTCAAATAATACCACTTATAAATGACTTGTGTTGCTAGTGAAGACTGCAGAGGTCACCCATCGGCTCCCATTCTTCTCAGAAGCCCAAACCCAAGCCTGTCGACCCCAGCACCCGTGCAGTGCCTGCAGCTTCCAGAAGGCTCCCTTCCATCCGGACACTCAGGCTCTGAGCCACCAGTAGCCTTCCACCCCAGGCACATGCGCTTGGGAAGGTGTACTCAGCACACTGAGGGCTGGTTTCACTGAGGAACTTGAGTGAATGCCTTGCACAAATAAAATGTTTGTGCAGATGGCCTTGCTGTGACAATGTTGCTTTAAGTGTTCTTGTGTTCATCCTAATGGCTATCACTTTCCTGAGACACTGACAAGGGACAGGTTATCTTGCTTAGTGAGTTACTTTTTCTTTTCATGAGAAGAAACTCATACTTGAGTCAGATGATGGAGGGACTAAAGGAATGAAAGGAACCTAACAGAGGGGACTCAGTGTGATCTCTCAAGCACAGCTAAAATCCGCCCCAGGAAATTCCAGCCTAAATGAGAAACTAGAACTGAAAACTCAACCTGTCTAGAATTGGCTGGCTGGAAAACATTTGTCATCTAGACAAGCAGTGAGAGAAATCAAACGAGAAACCCGCCAAAAGGCAGGAAAGAATAAAAATGTGTTTCTTGTTCATTTACCTATCCTATGAGGCATTGTTCATCTCCTTCTCTAGATGTGTATTTCCTTCTTATAATTGGGAAAACCAGAATTCAAATAATTAATTACTTTTAAAAGCTCCAGGAAGCCTATGAAAGAATAATAATAGTGATATTAATAAATTGGAACTGAATAAATGAGTTGCAATTAGGTGAAACCTAGAGTCTCTCTGAAGGGTCCCTCATCACAGGGAGTCCCTGGGCTCAGTCCCAAACGGACCAAAAAGGCCACTGAGTGACAACAGAAAAATAGAATGTGAAGAAAACAGGGAGTTTTAAAAGAAAGTTCAAGAAAGAACATGTCTCCTCTGTACTCCAAATATTTGTTTTATAGCCTGACAGTTTTTATATTAGCACTTTCCTATCTATTTACTACTCATTTATATTCACACTTCCTCCCTATACTCTAATCCATCATTTGGATGAAGGAAAGAATGCGAGAGCTCATTCCAAGGTATGTTTTGGGGTCCAAATTTCTTAAGTAATTTTTTTTAGCTTCCCTGGGTTATTATAATATTCTTTGTCATTCCTCTTTTCCAAGCAAAACAGCTAAGAAATAATGAAGTTTACTACTTTGATGATGATGGTAATGACGAGAGCTTCCATGTATTGGCTGCTTGCTCTCCCCAGGCACCTTGCTAGGCATTTATAATGCTTAAAACAAACCTATGAAGTAACCAGTAGAAAGATTGTGTTGGCCAAAGAGTATGTTTAGTTTTTTTTGCATACAATGGCTCTAGTAGCACTTAGCTGTTTTTAACTTCATTCAAAACAATTTTGTTAGATTGTATTATGACAGCTGTCATATCAGCGTGTATTAAAAAAAAGCTTATCAAAACTGGTGAATTTTTGTGCAGCCATTTTAATACTGAAGATGGAAAAAATATGCAATGTTTTCAGCATATTATGTTTCATTATTTCAAGAAAGGTAAAAGAGCAACTGAAATGCAAAATAAGATTTGCGTAGTGTATGGAGAAGATGCTGTGACTGACTGATCTTGTCAAAAGTGGTTTGCGAAGTTCCTTGATATTACTGACAATTTGGCCAAATAATTCTTTGCTGTGGGGCTGTCTTATGCACTGAAAGATATTTAGCAGCACTCCTGGCTTCTACCCACCAGAAGTCAATAGCAGAAGATAGCCAAAATACTGAAAATATCCAAATCAATAAAGTTATTGGTAAAAATTTTAAAAATGTGTTTTATTTTATGAAAAACAAAAACAAAAACAAAACCTAACTAAATGGGCTTTTTGGCCAACCCAATAGTAAAGATGAGAAAGGTGCATTTTGGAAAACTTAAAATTTTTCCTAGACAGACTTGGATTTAAATCCAAGTGATGGTCCCACCACTTATGCCTTTAATCATTCATCCATACTGGCTTCTTCCTTTAAAAAGAGAAACAAACAGTGGTATGTTCACAAGTTGATGTCAGGGAAAAGAGGAGTAGGAAAACTAGGTAATATAAAAAGTGGCCAAGTTAAAGTCTGCTGTCTGTCATGACTTCATAGCTCAAAGATGAGGGCAGAATTCAGCATATACACACTTAGGGCTGGTGAGGTTTCTGTGAGTGGTCACAATTTAACCAACAGCATGCAAGGACCCCACAGTGCCTCATGGGGACATGATTTCCACACAGACAGCTTCACTGAATAGTCATATTTCAGTCAGTAAATTTCCATGCATCAGATTCACCTTCTTTAGCAGAAAAGGAAGAAAAATTTATCAACTAATTCCCATAGACTTTCTCTCACAAAACTTATTGGACCACTTCACACCCATTATTAATGGCTATTATAAAAACAAACAAAAAACTGAAAATAACAAGTGTTGGTGAGGATATGGAGGCACATTGTAGAAACCCTGTGCACTGTTGGTGGAGATGTAAAGTGTTGTAGCTGCTATGGAAAACAGGGTATCCCATACAAAATTAAGCATAGATTTCATATGGCCCATCATTTCCACTTCTTAATATAAACCCCCCAAAATTGAAAGCAAGTACTTACATAATATCTAACAGACATTTGTACACACCTCTTCATAGAAACATTATTCATAATAGCCAAAAGGTGGAAACAACCCAATCATTGATGGATGATTAGATAAACAAAATGTGCTATATACATGCAATGGAATATTATTTATCCATAAAAAGAAATGAAATTTTGGCACAAGCTGCAACATGCATATATTGAGGACATATACTAAGTAAAATAAGCAAGTCAAAAAAAGATAAATACTGTATAATCCCACTCAAATGAGGTACTTAGAGTAGTTAAAATTATAGAGACAGAAAGTAGAATAGTAGTTGCTAAGGGGTAGTGGGAGGGAGATTGGGGAGTTGATTAATGGGTACAGAGTTTCAGTTTGCAAGATGAAGAGTTCTGGAGATGGATGGTGGTGATGATTGCATAAAAACATGAATGTCCTGAATGCCACTGAACTGTACACTGAAAAATGGTAAATTTTATGTTATGTATATTTTATCACTATTAAAAAATACAACTTCCCTGGAAGCTTCCAACTGTAGGAAAGCAGGAGCAGTACCCAGCAAAGGCTCCATGCTGTAGGAAGAGTGGCCGGCACTCATCTCCCACACCCATGTGATGCTCATCTCCTATACCACCCGCTGGTGGGGGCACACTGGATGGGACTGCCGAAAACACACCTGAGCAGGACCAGGCCAAACTGAGGAGTGGTCACTTCCCATATCACTTCCTCCCTGGCAGGCTGCTCATCAATCCAACCTCAAATAAACCTGGCCATGATGTGCATGCATAACTAGGGATTAGCAGGAAGTAGAAAGATTACCAATGATGCTTCAGAAAATAGTTGGACAGTTGTGACTATAAGTCAGAGACTTTAGAATGAGTCAACATGGGGTTACATAAAATGGTGGAAAGTTTCTTTTCAAAATCTGAAGTTAAAAAAAAAAAAGATGAGCTTTTGCCCTGGCTGGTGTAGCTCAGTGGATTGAGCGCGGGCTGCGAACCAAAGTGTCCCAGGTTCGATTCCCAGCCAGGGTACATTCCTGGGTTGCAGGCCATATCCCCCAGCAACCGCACATTGATGTTTCTCTCTCTCTCTCTCTCTCCCCCTCCCTTCTCTCCCTAAAAATAAATAAATAAAAATCTTAAAAAAAATACAATCAAAATCTGAAGTTTTCCACTCTATAAAATGGATATGATAATAGTATCAACCTGGTAATATGCTGATTAGATTGAAAAGGAGAATACAAGTGTGTTCAATGCAAGACAGATATTTTACTGTTATTAATGTTAATTATTCTACTATTAGTAAGACCAAAATTCTGACTTGATTCAATAATGGTGAAATAATAAAGAGTAGAACTGATCTTTTAGAGCCAAAGACAGTTGGTGGGAAGCTGCCCACAGGCACACAAGTGCAGCCCAGGCATGCTGTCTCCCTTTTGCTGGGTGGCTGCCATCAACCCTGGGAGAAGCTGAGTTCCACACTCTGCTTCCGCTTGAGGGGCTAGGCTTCCTTGCACCCACTGCCTCAGGGTGAAAAGGGATGGTCTGTCAATGATCCACTCTTTTCCCATTCATGAAAGAGACTTTCCACTTCTGTAAACCCAGGATGGGGCAGGAAATAAATGACACTGTGGGATTAGAAATCTCCTTTTCTTACTATCCCTTCTTCTACCCCAATTTCACTGATATTACTATGATCTAGATGATCTACACCTTGATCTGTGGCTAATGAGCCATGCTCATCACTTTGAAAAGAAAAGAAGAAAGCAAAAAATTCTCAACTTATCTCTTTTATAGAGGAAATAAGAGAAAAGCCAATTGCTCTTATTTCCATGCTTTTGTGGGAGGGCAGGAGGTATGAGTGCCTCTGAGGTGGAATGTGAACTGACCCAATACACCCCAAACACCTCAAATTGAGAAATAATTCACTCTACACAAATGTCGAATTTTGTTCAGTGAAAACAAGCTGCAAATGTTATTCATACTCTGATCTTGTTATCTGGTGACTGGGGTGGGGTGACACGGGTAGATCTGCAGTAAGAAAATTAGGTGAAATAAGTAAAGGTTCACCCACAGACGTGTTTTGAATTTTTATTTATATTAGTGAAAAACTGGAGGCTCTCCAAATGTTTATCTACAAGGGAATGTTAAGGAAATCATAATACAGTCATAGAAATAGAATATTATAGTGCAATAGGTACATACATGTTTATGGAGAGTTTTTAATAAAATGAAAAACTGTAATAGCTTGACACATGTGAAACAGCACATATAATGCAAACCTAGTGTGTAATGAAAAGAATAATTAAAAAGGATGGATGGGATGAACTAATAGGAAAAAAATGGGCAAAAGGTTTAAAGAAAGAGTTCTCAGAAAAATAAACTGCAAACAATGAGTAAATACAGGATAAGATGTATAATCTCATCTCTATTGAAAAAACACAAGTTAACAGCAATAAAATACTCAATTTTACCTATCAGCCTGGTTTAGAGAGTGTTAGTAAGACCCAGTTTGGGCAAGGGGAAGCAAAAGGTACTCTCAGTTTTAGAAATAACTCAAAATATAAACTGTATACATACTTTTGGTAAAGTAGATCTACAACCTTGAATTCATCCTTCAATCATACTTGCCACAAGTACATAAATATATATGTCACCAAACACTGTTTGCTACAGTAAAAACAAAACAAAAAACACAAAAGCAACATCAATTCAATATATGAATAGTTAAATAAATCATAGAACATCTATATAAGAGAATACTAAGCAGCTAATAGAATGAAAAGGAAAACATGGTACTCACCTATTCCTACAACCACACCAAAATTACAACTAAATTATAGAACCATCATGATTCAGAACTTCCAGAAACTAGGCTGATGAAAGTCCTACAACTATGGAATTAAAGAAGAAAGCACATTGAGACTAGCAGGTGAGGCAAAGACATGGAACAGGCTGGTCCCACACCCATGTGTGGTGTAGAAAAATCGAGAGGGATATCTCAGCTTCAGAGGACACCCACTGAGGAGCATGGGACTCCAACCTCGCATAAGGACACCCTGACCAGAGTTCCAGTGCCAAAAACAGAAGTTCCCATAACTTCTGGCTATAAAAAGCAGCTGGGATTAAGACTGAGGAAGATGGAAACTTCTGGAGTCCCAGGCAGTTCCTCTTAAATGGCACACACATGAATTTACTTGCATTTACTTCCTCTGAGCTTCAGCACTGGGACAAAAGCTTGAGATGTACCAAAGACAAAAAGGAGGAACTGAATTATCTGGCATCAGGGTGAGGGCTGGAGGGGCAGCTTTCTCCCAGACTGAAGTGCTGGAAGAGGCCTTGGTTCCTTTGCTGAGCCCATCCTCCACAAAGCCAGCATGCGGGCACTGTATCTGAGACACTATCAACCTGGTTCACACTGTGTGCCCCACCCTGGTGATTCTCTGAGGCCACTTACCACCCAACTTTTGCACCAACTCAAGATGCTTCCAATGGATTTTCCACATGAATAGCTTGTCTTGGCTCATGCTTCATATTTTCCTAAATTTTCTCAAACAAGCAGCACCTGACCTCATTGAGCCCCATACCTGTCTTCTCACTAAGTGTCCCCAAGTCTAGCACAAACAGTGGCAGGCCTTAGTTCACAACTTGGCCTTGCCTGGGCACCTCTGAACACAAGTAGCAGCCATCTATAGATCACTTTGCAGCTTATACCAGGTATCCCCATGCAGGGCACAGGTGGTGGCTGACCTTAGCTTTCACCTCCCAGGTGGCCCCAGAGCCAGCACGCCCAGTGGACAGCTTCAAGCCACCTCAAAGCACCACCACTCAACTATTTCCACAAGTGAAACACTCAAGGGGCAGACCCAGTGGGCACCAGAGCCCTGCTCAAGGTAGTCCTGCTCTGTGGAGTGGGTCACTGCACAGCTGATCCTCCAAGGTGGTTGGAGGTCAGTGGTAAGTGGTCATACCCAGTCCTTGCATCTGAATGACCTGGGTAAAGCCCTCTCATTGATGTGTCAACAGAAATCAAGGCTCAACTATAAGAGGAAGTGATAGGGGAACTTAGAAGTTAAAGATTTTAGCTTCAGTCATAGTTGATAGGTTTAATTGATTAATGCATGTGGAAAGTTGTTATTCCAGGAACCGGATTGCATGGCATACATGACTCCAAGAGGTCAACAAGCAACTCAACCTTTGTTCTCCATGGGGTATGCAAGTGATGGAGATGGTATCTCAGCCACGGTGTTCCAAGGAGGGAAGTCTCTGACTCAGATAAAGAATTACTGATCAGCAGATAAAGCAATACTAGAAAAATTGCCACCAGACTGCAACTGTTATCTGATTAACTTTTTTCCAAACCCCTTACATGCCCTTTCCTTCTCCCTATAAAAAAGGTCAGCTTGAGATGAGATGTTAAGATATATTTTGAGGGTACATACCCCAACACCTTCTCAGATCACCAGAATCTGAATAAAGCACTCATAAAGATTCATACTGTCTCTACTTACTGGTTTGGGTAGTGACAAGGAGCATAAATGCTAACTTTTGCAGTTTCAGAAGGTGTACAGCCCACATGGGGGTACACCTCAAGTACTCAGCTTAGGTGATAAGGGAGGCTGTGCCACTGTAACCTACAGGACACCTATTACATTAGGACACACTACCAAGACAGAGAGTCATATCAGCCCTACCTAATATATAGAAACAAACACAGGGAGGCTGTCAAAGTGAGGAGACAAAGAAAGATGGCCCAAATGAAAGAACAGATCAAAACTCCAGAAAAAGAGTTAAATGAAATGAAGATAAGCAACCTATCAGATGCAGAGCTCAGAATACTGGTTATAAGGATGCTGAAAGAACTTAGTGAGGACCTCAACAGCTTAAAAAAGATCCAGTTGGAAACAAAGGATAGAACTAATGTTCTAAATAAAGAACAATTCACAGGGAACCAAAAGTAGAGTGGATGAAGCTGAGAATCAAATCAATGATTTGGAACATAAGGAATCAAAAAACCTTCAATCAGAACAGCAAGAAGAAAAAAGAATCCGAGAAAAACCGAGGATAGTTTAAGCAAACTCTGGGACAAGTTTAAGCATACCAACATTCACATAATGGCATGGGGGGTGCTGGAAGGAGAAGAGAGAAAGCAAGGAATTGAAAACTTATTTGAAAAAAATAATAACAGAAAACTTCTCTAATTTGGTGAAGGAAGTAGACATTGAACTCTACGAAGCACGGAGAGTGCCAAACAAGATGAACCCCAAAAGGCCCATCCAAGACACATCACAATTAAAATGTCAAGGTTAAAGGCCAAAAGAGAATCTTAAAAGCAGCAGGAGAAAAGCAGTTAGTTACCTACAAGGGAGCTCCCATAAGACTGTCAGCTGATTTCTCTATAGAATCTTTGCAGGCCAGAAGAAAGTGGCAGGAAATATTCAAAGTGATGAAAAGCAAGGACCTACATCCAAGATTATTCTACCCAGCAAAGCTCTCATTTAGAATTGTAGGAGAGATGAAGAACTTCCCAGACAAGAAAACACTAAAGGAGTTCATCAACAAACCAGTATTATATATAATGTTAAAGGGTCTTCTTTAAGAAGAAGTACAAGACCAAAAATATGAAAAATAAAAAGGCAATAAATACATATTTACCAACAATTGAACATAGAGAAAAAAATAAATGAACAAGCAGAACATAAACAGAACTGTAGATACAGAGAACATTTTGATGGTTGCCAAATGGGAGGGGGACTGAAAAGATGGGCAAAAAAGGTGAAGGGATTAAGACATACAAATTGGTTATTACAGAATAGTCATGGGGAGGTAGCGTACAGCATAGGAAATACAGTCAATAATAGTCTAGTAATTATGTATGGTGTCAGATGGGTATAAGATTTATTGGGATGAACGCTTATTAAGTTATATAATGTCTAACCAGTGGGGTTACATCTGAAACTAATAAATTAATGTACATCAACTATAATTGGAAATAAAAAATAAAACAATGAGAAGGATCATTCTGTACTGATATGAAAACATAATCAAGACATATTAAGCTATAAAGTTGAAACATGATATATATTATAAATCTGTGATGGGGGAGGCCATAATCTATGCTGATGTTTGGAAGAATCCATTAGAATTGTTCAGATTGGGACCAAGTCACAGCATAAAGTTTTAGTTTTTAAGTTATGATATAGTGTGACTTTTTAAAAATATCCACTATCAATGCTAATGCTTTCAAATAACATTAGAGAGAGAAGATGGTGGTCAAATAAGTGGGAGCTGAGTCCACTTGCTCTTGCCCCAAACTCGGATACCTGGCTGACCTTCTGAAAAATAAACTGAACATTCAATGGAATCCTGGAGGATATGAAGTTTGGAAGCCAAGGAGTACAGAAAATGCTTCACAATGGGTGGTGAGGAGATTTTATAGGCTGAAGGGGAAATACCCTGTGTGTGGTGCCTGTAGCTGGGAGAGCTTGGTCAGAGGTCATAGCTTTGTGGCTCCCTCCCCTCCCAGGGCAGACAGCCCCCAGACCTGGGCTGAGAGTGACTTGGATACAGAAAGTTGGGGAGATCCTGGCTATACACACACACAGAGCAGAACACCTACAGCTTGCAGGGGCAGATGCCAACTGGGAGGGTGTCAGAGAGAGAGAGAGAGAGGGAATCTATTTGCACCTGGTTGGGCAGAGGGGGCAGGCTGCTGTCAGACATTACTGTGAGAGACTTTTGGCTTTTTGGAGAGGTGGTGTGTGAGGAAAGCCAGAAAATGACTCCGTGCTGTGGTGGGAGTGCCCAGAGAGACTTTTTAAAAGGGAAGCTGAGGAATGCTGGGCAGGGACCCTGCGCACAGCTGCCCTGCTAGCAGGAGGAAAGGATTATGGGCATGGTTTGCTCCCAGTGAGTGCAGCTGGGCAGAGAGATCAGAAAAGTGCACAGTGAGGGGATTTCTCAGCCCCAGCCTGGCACAGATGGCAGGCCAGAGGCTGTGCAGAATGGAGAGCTTGGGACTGTGTCTGCTTTGAGGGTAGCGGGCTTGGTACTGTATGGGTGGGTGTGGAGCACCTGAGATTATTTACAGCCAGACAGAGCCCTCTTCCCTGGCTCAGGAAGGGAAGGATGCACCCAGCACCCCTCACACCCCCCCAGGATCACAAGCACCACCAATGGGGAAGCTGTGCAAAAGAGGCAGGACAGGACAGGCTCAAGAACCCCCTGCAGGGAGCATATCTGCAAAAGAAAGACAGAAGAGAAATGCCTAAAAGGCCTATTTTGAAGTTCTCTTAGGAAGACAAAATATACTGGTTCCTAGGGTCCTACTCCACTGAGGCCAACAAAACAGGGAGACCAGAAATCGGTGCAGCAAGGGGGAATGAGGGCCCCATCCAGCCTCAGTTCACACACAGAGCTGCCATCAGCACTAAGGAGGAAATAGCTGACCCTCTTACACAGATTGGCTCCTCCCTTGAAACAAACAGCTAGTTCATCAGAAACTATACATTATTGGAAATAAGCTGGGGCAGACCAAGATGGGTGGTACACGGGGAACGGGAACACACCCACAATTTTCCCAAAGGACTGAATAGTGCCTCTTAGGGGAGACCCAGGAGTCCCACCCTCCTGATAGCAACAGAAACCTCCTTCAGAGGTGGGTGAAGGTGGTACATGCAGTGCTGCCAGAAGCTGGACGACCCACCCCCAGGACCTCCAGCTGCTAAGAAGCCAGAGGAGGATCAAGAAAGAGAAGACAGAAGGCAAACACCAAACTCTGCTGAGACAAATTCCACCTCTCTTCAGAATTTGCATTATTTTTACTTTTTTTTCACATAGCCTTTTAATGCCTATTCCTTTGCTTCAATTGTATTCCAACTAATTCAGTATCCTTTGTCTTTTATTTTTTTCATTTAGATTTCTATAATATTTTTTATTTTATATTTTATTTATTTTATAGCTCTTATTTATTTATTTTTTAGAGAGAGGGGAAGAGAAGGAGAGAAACAGGGAGGGAGAGAGAATTGGCTGCCTCTCACTCATTCCCAACTGGGGACCTGGCCTGTAGCCCAGCATATGCTCTGACAGGGAATTGAACTGGCAAGCTTTCAATTTGCAGGCCAGTACAATCCATTGAGCCACACCAGCCATAGCGTATTTTATTTTTATTTCAAATCTCACATTGTACCGTTCCTTTGTCTTACTCCATTTTGCCTTCTTTTCCTTTCTAATTTTCATTGTAAATGTTATTTTCCCCCATGCTATGCCTTGTTCCTATTCCTTACTCTTACTATTTCTCCTTCCTCTATCTCAAAATTATTCTTCCTTCCTTTAGTCAGCTCACATTCTCTTCCCCCTTCTTGTATTATTCTTATTCTCTTTCCATCTTTATAAATTGTAGCTTGTTTGGCATGGATATTATGGTTATTGCTATTCAATTGTATTCCTATTTGTTCACTACTTTTTTTTATTTCAAATCTCATAGGTTACACTCCCCCTATCTTACCGCATTTTGCATTTACTCCTGCCCTTGTTTATTTGAGCTTGGAATTGTATTTTTTTTCCCCTTTCTTAACCTGGATTCTATTCCTTACTCTTACTATTTCTCCTCCCTGTATCTTCTCAAAATCATTTTTCTTTACTGTAGACATCTCATATTCTCTTTTCTCTTTCATATAATATTCTCTTTCCATCTTTATTAATCTTTGCTCAGTGGTCATTGTTATTGACCCTGTATTGTTTTTTTCTGCAATTTTGTTCCCTTTGTTTCACTATTTTAAAATTTTATTTCAAACCTCATCATCCTCTTCCCTTTTCTTATTCCATTTGCCATCACCCTTCCCAGTATTACTTACATTTTGCATTTTATTTTCTCCTGTTCTTTGCTTTGTTTCTATTCCCTACTCTTATTATTTCTCCTCCCCTTTCCTGCTCAAAATCATCTCTCTCCTTTGGTCATTTCATATTCCTTTTTTCCTATCTTATAATATTCTTAATCTGTCTCCATCTTTATTAATCTTTGCTGAATTGCTGTGGATATGGCTGATGTGATGGGGGCTATTTTTGCTGGCATGGATTTGGTTTTCTGGGTAGTACTGTTTGTTAACCAGCACCTGTACAACAGCATGCAAGACATGGTGGGGGTTGTGACTCCCACTCAGCCAGCTGGAGGGGAGAACCCACCAACAAATGAGCCATCAGTAATCAAAGCTCAAGTACAACATGAGAGCCTACATAAACTGAATAAAGGGCAACCCTACATCGGGAGATCAAAGAGACAGCACCACTAAGTCCCAAAGAACTCCTGCTACAGAAGTCCACCCCATGAAGACAGGCAGGCAAAGCAGAGCAACCTGAGATGCAGAAACAAAAAAAGAGAGTCACCTAAAAAAACAAGGAAATATCCCCAATCAAAAGGAAAATCCTCAGAAAAAGAGCTACATGAAATTGAGGCAATCTATCAGACATACAATTCAAAATAATGGTTATAAGGATGCTCAAGGAACTCAGTGAGTACTACAAGGAACTTTATGGGAGTTATAGTGAACTTACTGGGAACTAAGAGCATGAAAAGGGACATAGAAACTATGAACAAGAATCAGGGAGAAATTAAGAATACAAAATCTGAAATGAAAAATATACTAGAAGGAATTTACAGCAGGCTAGATGAAGCATAGGACCAGATCAGTGAGCTAGAAGGTAGAAAAAAATACCCAGTCAGAGGAACAAAATCAAAAAAGATTAAAAAAGAATGAGAATAATTTAAGGGAGCTTCAGGACAACATGAAACATAACAATATTCCCATCACAGAAATATCAGAAGAAGAAAATCAACAAGGGGTAGAAATACTATTTGAAAAATTAATGACAGAAAATTTCCCTTTCATGGTGAGAGAAAAATAACACAAGTTCAGAAAGCACAGAGGGTCCCAATCAAGATGAATCCAAAGAGGCCTATTACAAGATACATCATAACTAAAATGGCAAATTTTAAAGACAAAGAGAGAATCTTAAAGGCAGCAAGGGGAAAACAGTTAGTAACATACAAGGGAGCTACAAAAGACTATCAGCTGATTTCTCAACAGAAACACTACAAGCCAGAAGGAAATGGCATAAAATATTCGAGGTAATGAAAAGTGAGGACTTGCAACCAAGACTACTATACCCAGCAAGGCTCTTGTTTAAAATGGAAGGCAAAATAAAAAGCTTCCTAGACAAATGAAGGCTAAGAGTACATCTCCACCAAGCCAGCATGGCAAGAGATGCTAAAGAAAGTTTTATAAAAAGGAGAAGGGAGAGAGAGGGAGGAGAGAAGAAGAGAGAGAGGAAAGAGAGAGAGGGGGGGGAGAGAGAGAGGGAAAGAGAGAGAGAGGGAGAGAGAGGGACAAACACAGGCACAAGAAAAAAATGGCAAAGAATAAATACCTATAAATAATAACCTTAAACATAAATGGATTACATGTTCCAATCAAAAGACATAGGGTAGCTGATGGATAAGAAAACATGCTGTCTACAAGAGACATACCTCAGAACAAAAGATCTACAGAGTTTGAAAGTGAAGGGATGGAAAAAAAATACTCCAAACAAATGGACACGAAAAGAAAGCGGGGGTAAAAATACTTGTATCAGACAAAATAGATTTCAAAAATAAAAAGGGACACAGAAGGGGTCACTACATAATACTTAAGGGGATAGTCCAACAGGGAGATATAACCCTTATAAACATATATGTACCCAACATAGGAACACCTAAATATATAAGAAAAATCTTAGAGGACTTCAAGAAAATTATAAACAACAACACAGCCATCATAGGGGATTTTAGCACCTCACTGTCAACCATGGATAGATCTTCCAAAGAATCGACAAGAATACTGTGGCACTGAATGACACCCTAGATCAAATGGACTTAATTGATATATGTTGGGAGCCACCCTGCCTGGTTTCAGGTGCTGTAACCCCCCCATGGCTAAGACTGAGTAAGTGACCTTAGGACCATAAGCCACTAAGGAGACAAAGCTTATCTCCCTGGCAGGAGCGCCGCTTCTGCTCCTTTTTCCATATCTGGCCCCCAGTGCTTGATCAGTTAGCCAATGACGGGTAAGATTCCCTAAGGGGGGAACGACCTAAGACAGGCATGATCACGTGGAGGCCCCAGGGAAGGACTTGGGGGGCTATGGAGAAAGGGGGTGATGGACCCTCACCCCTCGGCTTTGACAAAGCCTGAGTCCTCATTCTGCCTGTGAGAAGTCTCCTAATTTCTTGGCTATCTTGCCTCCTCTGCATGACTTAAGCCTGAAACAATGACAGAGGGAGGTGCAGCCCTGTGCTGGAAATGGCAGGTTTCCCCAAGTGATCAGGCCTGAGAAAGAATACATACACTCCTGTGAAACTTGCTTCACTAAGAATTCTCTCAATTAAATGATAAAGGTCCGAGTAGGAAATGAGTATGTTTCCCAAAGTTTTGTAGCCCTTTAGCTAACAGACCCTGACTCAGAATAAGCCCTCGTAGTTCTTTGTGTGCTATCTGTTGTTTGATCCTTATTGCCTGACAATGATTAATGAACTTTACCTTTATTCCTATGCAAATTAAAAGCCAATAAAAACCAGTGAAGGCAAGGATCGGCACTCTCCCCTCTTGAGAGAGTTACCGGGCCGCTCTGAGGCACCCTCCCCTTGAGAGGGTAGCCGTGCTGTCCCTTTTCCTCCACAGGAGTCAGTAGTCCATGTGAATGTCTCATTTCATCCATAATGACATGGACACTGTGGGCCGGTGTCCACGACAGATATATACAGAACCTTCCACCCCAAAGAAGCAAAATAGATTCTTTTCAAGTGCACATGGAATATTCAAAGATAAACCAAGTGATAAGACACAAAACAAGACTCAATAAATTAAAAATAAACTGAAATCCTATCAAGCATGTGCTCAGATCACTTTGGATTGAAACTAGAAACCAACCTCAAAGAAAAAACTCAAAAACATTAAAATGTGTAGAGACTAAATAACATGTTATTAAATAATGAATGGATCAACAATGAGACCCAGGAAGAAATAAAAAATATCTGGAAACAATGTAAATGAATGTACAACAACTCAAAACATATGGAACACAGTGAAGGCAGTACTGAGAGGGAAGTTCATAGCAATACAGGCCTACCTAAAGAAGACAGAAAAATCTCAAATAAACAACCTAATCTTACATCTAAAAGAACTAGAGGTACAACAACAAACAAAGCCTGGAGTGAGTAGAAGGAAGGAAATAATCAAGATCAGAGCAGAATTAAATAACACAGAGACTAAAAGAACAATTAAAAGGATTGATAAATTCAAGAGCTGGTTCTTTGAAAAGATAAATGAAATTGACAAACCTTTAGCCAGACTCATCAGGAAAAAAAGAGAGGACCCAAATACATAAAATCAGAAATGAAAGAGAAATTACAACTGATAGAAATAACAAGGGGTTATAAGAAATTACTATGAACCAACTATATGCCAAGAAACTGGAAATCTGGGGTAACTGGAAAAATTTCTAGAATCATATAATCTTCCAAAACTGAATCAAGAAGAAGCAGAAAGCCTGAAAAGACCAATAACTAGTGAAATTGAAACAGTAATCAAAATCTCCTGGCACACAAAAGCCCTGGACTGGATGGCTTCACAGGTGAATTTCACCAAACATTTAAGGAAGAATTAACTCCTATCCTTCTCAAACTATTCCAAAAAATTCAAGAAGAGGGAAGACTCCCAAACTCTTTTTATGAGGCCAGTATCATCCTAATTCTAAAACCAGGCAAAGACACAAAAAGGAAAGAAAACTAAAGGCCAACATCTCTCATGAACACAGATGCTAAAATCCTCAACAAAATCTTGGCAATCTGGATTCAGAAATACATTAAAAAGATTATATACCATGATCAAGTGGGATTCATCCCAGGACACAAGGATAGCACAATATTCACAAATCAATAAATATAATACACCACATAAACAAAAAGAAGGACAAAAATCACATGATTATATCAATAGATGCTGAAAAAGCATTTGATAAAATCCAGCACCCCTTTATGATAAAAACACTCAGCAAAGTGGGACTAGAGGGAGAATACCTCAACATAATAAAAGCCATATACAAGAAACCCATAGCCAGTATCATACTCAATAGGCAAAAACTAAAAGCTGTCCCCTTAAGATCAGGAATAAAACAAGGTTGTCTACTTTCACCACTCTTATTCAACATAGTATTGGAAGTTCTAGCCACAGAAATCAGACAAGAAAAAGAAATAAAAGGCATCCAAATTGGAAAGGAGGAAGTAAAACTGTCATTATTTGTGACCACATGATAGTGTACATAGAAAACCCTATAGTCTCCACCAAAACACTACTTGATCTAATAATTGAATTTGGCAAAACAGTGAGATACAAAGTCAATATTCAGAAATTGATGGCACTTTTGTACACTAACAATGAAATATCAGAAAGATAAACTAGGAAGACAATCCCATTTACTATAGCAACAAGAAAAATAAAATACCTAGGAATAAATTTAACCAAGGAGGTAAAAGACCTGTACTCTGAAAACTATGGAACACAGAAGAGAGTAATTAAGGAAGATACAAATAAATGGAAGCATATACTTTTTTCATGGAGTGGAAGAATTAACATCATTAAAATATCCATACCACCCAAAGCAATCTATAAATGGAATGTAATCCCTATCAAAACCAATGGCATATTTCACAGATTTAGAACAAATATCTCAAAATTATACAGAGCCAAAAAGACCAAGAATAGACTCAGCAGTCTTGAGAAAGAAGAACAAAGTAGGAGGGATCACAATACTCAATAACAAACTATACTACAAAGCCACTGTAATCAAAAACAGTCTGGTATTGGTATAAGAATAGATATATAGATCAATGGAACATAATAGAGAACCCAAAATTAAACCCAAGTCTCCATGGTCAATTAATATTTGACAAAAGGGGCACGAGCGTAAAATGGAGTAAAGATAGACTGGTTATTTAAAAAAATGATGTTGGGAGAACTGGACTGGTACATGCAAAGAAATGAAACTAGATCACCAACTCACACCATACACTAGAATAAACTCAAAATGTATTAAAAGACTTAAATGTAACTCATGACACCATAAAAGTCCTGGAGGAAAATAGCAACATTTTTGCCAATATATCAACTAGGACAAGGGGAAAAAGGAAAAAATAAACAAACGGGACTACATCAAATAAAAAGCTTTTGCACGGCTGAAGAAATCATCATCAAAACAGAAAGGTTAACTAACCTCATGGAAGAACATATTTGCCCATGATACATCAGATAAAGGTTTGACCTCTAAAATATATAAAGAACTCATGATAACACCAGGAAGACAAACAATCCAATTAAACATGGGCAAAGGGCCTGAAAAGACACTTCTCTAAGGAGGATACACACATGGTCCATATATATATGAAAAGATGCTCAATATCACTAGCCATTAGAGAGATGCAAATTAAAACCACAATGAGATATCACCTCACACCTGTCAGAACGGCTATCATCAATAAATCAACAAGTAAGAAATGCTGGCGAGGATGTAGAGAAAAGGGAACCCTAATGTACTGTTGATGGGAATGCAGACTAGTATAGTCTCTGTGGGAAACACTATCGAATATCCTCAAAAACCTAAAAATGGAACTGCCTTTTGACCCAGCGATTTCCCTGCTGGGAATATACCTCAAGACTTCCAAATCACCACTTGAAAAGAATTTATGCATCCCTATGTTCATGGCAGCGCTATGTACAATACCCAAGTGCTGGAGACAACCTGAGTGCCCATCAGTCAATGAGTGGATTAAAAAACTGTGGAACATTTACACAATGGAATACTGTGCAGCAGAAAGAAAGAAGGAACCATTTACTGCCTTTTGTGACAGCATGAATGGGACTGGAGAATATTATGCTACATGAATTAAGCCAGTCAGTAAAAGACAAATACCATATGATTTTACCTATAAGGAGAATCTAATGAACAAAATAGAACCACAGGTATGGAAACATGAAACAAACTGAAAGTAACCAGAGGGGAGGGGGAGGGGGATAAAGAAGAAGGGACTAGACAAAGAATGTATGAATGACACGCACACACGGGAATTGACTATGGGAGTGGGGGAGGGGATGGGAGGAGGAGAGCAAAGGGGGGAAAGTTGAGACAACTGTAATAGAACAATAAAATATGATTAAAAATATGGAAAATCATTAGAAAAAATAAAATAAAAACAAATATAGCATAAGAACAGAAAAAAATGTTTGTAAAAGTTGCCTTTGGAATCATAGGCTATGAGTGCTATTTGTCAATAATTCTTTAATAAACACCCACTGATTTCTAGTAAGAAAAAAGAAACACTATTTAAAAAAGTAAAATCTGACACAAATTTACATTTTCCCAGAGTATGAATACTTGTTTTTTGAACATGACTTCAAACTTTGAAAGACTTCTAGGATTATTATATTGTAACATGTAAGTATATATTCACATTTACAGAATCATATCAATACATATGTATGTCACAGTAAGTTAAAAGAAAACAGCTGGGGGTGTTAAGTTAGGGTTCTGGTCATTTATAGTTTCACTAGGATGCTACACTCGGAGGACACTCACACTTTGAAAGACAGAAAGTCAATGTACTTCTGAGGCAGGGTCTTCCATTAGTCTATGAAGACTGTCATTCATTCGTCCATCCATTGACACAGTTTGCCTGCCTGCTAGGCACCCAGCTCTGTTAGGTACAGCAGGCAAGCAAACATAGCTCTGCCCTGTGCAGTTCACTTTCTAATGGGTGAGACAGAAAACAAACACCAGCAAACAGATATATACATCAGAGAGCTAAGATGTGAAGAAAATATATATCAGGCATATGCACTGTATTTCATTAGGTGGAAAGGATTCCTTCATGAGACCCGATCTCTCAAAACAATTCCTGACTTACTTATCCTGGGACAAACTTTAAAGGAAGCCTGTAATGAGATCAGATAAATTCCAAATATACCCGAAACTGACTTGCTGTAATCTTTATTTATATTTCAACCCCTTTTGAAATGAGTTTTCAAAATCACCCATATTTGTGAATGGAGCTTGTGAAGGTTGCTGTCTGTGGCTGCTCGTGCATTTTCCTTTTCCTAAGGATATGGAGGCAGAGGAGGGGGTGGGGGATGCTGGAAATGGCTGAATCAAGAAACAGGCACCATCATGACACCATTTGCTCACCAAGTAGGACTCTTCTGTGCCTAATGATTTGGGGAATGACTACTGGCCTTTACCCATGTGCAGCAGTAGGAAAGTGCAATAGCTCCCTGGCCATGACAGCTTTAGGATGAGGAATGGCAGCCTTTCTTTTGAAGATGTATGACCTGGGAAGATGGTCACTCACTCGGTTCAGCACATTCTCAATGGCAGTGCTTCCCAGACTCATCCAAGTTCTCAGAACACCTGTAGCCTGGGCCCTACTCCTTAATTACTAATATCCAGGAGAGGAAGTCACAAATCTGGACTTTGAGCAAGCCAAGGTGGATCTTATGAAACCCTGCAACACAGATTTTTATGCAAATAAGAGAATAAAAACTTTATGAAAAGATGAAACTTTGAAAGACAAGTATGATGAGACTAACAGTGCAGGTGAATGGCCGCTACAGGGTTTTCAGGTTGTACTGAGAGAGGTCAAGGGTATCTGCAGGACTGAGATGGGGAGAGGGTGTTGATCTGGCTTATGTTTAAAAAGCAGCACTCTGTGCTGTGTCACAAGTGGGCTCTGGAGGAAGGAAGAGCTGAGGCACAAGGCAAGTTAGGCAGCTACTAGTTAATTCATCCTGAGAGGGAGAATTCACCTCAGTTCAGAGTGATAGTGGAGGACTTAGGAATGTGAATCTATTTTCAAAGTAGAATCAACCAGATTTGCTGAAGGATTGGATATGTAATATAAAAGAGAGAGAGTCAATTCTACTTCTTTCTTTTTTTCCTACTTCTTCAGACAATAGGGTAAGCTTTGTGTAGAAAAATAAACACAGAGTAAGGGGAAGAAGAAATGTATCGGGAAAATAGTCATGGTTAAATACATCTGAATAGTGACTCAGAAGACATTAAAAAACACGTGTTTTTTAAATTACTCATTCAGAGCTGTATGAAGCAGAGAATAAAGAATTTGATGTTTTAAAGATTATAGGTAGGTCCCACTGTGTCATTCAACAAACATTTATTGAGTACCTACTATATACTAGGCACTGTGTTTTACTAGGCGTTTGTGCTGATAGTCCAAAGGTACACAAGAACTCACCAAAACATTCAAACAGCAATAGTACAATGAAAGAAATAGAAGGTCATCACAGGGAAGCACAGAGTGAGCGGGGTGTGGATAGAATTATTTTGGGGGGAATGGTCAGGGGAGACATCCTTGAGCAGGAGGTGGGGCGAGGCCTGGAGCAAGGGGTTAGTTGCCAGGAGTGGGCTGGGGAGAGACACTAAGATAGGAAAGAGCCCCATGGGCTCCAGATCTAAAGGCCGGATGCTAGGGAGTTGTGCCCACTGGCATCAGGGGTTTTTACGAGTGTGATGGAATCTGCTGAAGGTGTCCAGCTGTGATGCAAAATAATCCAATTTGTGAGGGACCTCCTGCAGCTACATTCACAGACTCAGAGAATAGAATGGTGGTTGCCAGGAGCTGGGGGAGAAGGGTAGGGGGAGCTAGCTTCAATTTGGGAAGCTGAAGAAGTTTGGGTGGTGATGGTTGTCTAAAAATATGAATGTACAATACTTACTGCTACTGATCTGCACAGTGAAAAATGGTAAATTCTATGCCATGTATATTTGACCATAATAAAAAAATGCAAAAATAAATGTATCCAATTGGCTCTTTCAACTCTGTGGAGCATAGAATGAGAAAGCCCAACAGGAAAGAGAGAGGTAAGAGCAGTGTTGCTTGCTAGGTGAAATACAAACAGAACACTTCTATTAAAAAATTAGTAGCGGCATACCCAAAATTCAAATATAACTGGGTGCCCTGAATTTCTACTTGCCCAATTCAGCAACACCAGGTAAGAGGCAACTGCAATTGTCCAGGTGGGGGATGATGAGCAGGAGGCAGATTTATTTTGGAAGGAGGAAAGCAATGATTGCTTACAAGCTGTGGGGCAGAGGGTGAAAACATGAGAGAACCAAGGGTGCCCCTGGAGAAGGAGTGCTGGGGGAAGTGATTGTCCAGGGAGATCTGGCTGGGAAGAGCCTGTGGACCCACTGACTGGGGACCTGGGCCTCTGGAGCAGACAGCTGCCCCTGCCCCAGTGGTTCTTGCAGCCACGTGTGGCAGGGGCTCTGGGGAGCTGGAGGTTGGTGCCAGCACCTCCCAGGAAGGGGTCTGGGTGTGAGGAAGGGGTGAGGCCGAGTGGTGGCACCTGTGGCAGGAACTCCTCTGGGGCCTTCTACTGACCCCGCAGTCCCTTCAATCGGTGGGTTACTTGGTCCCGCAGGCACGACCTGAGGATGGCTGTGGAGGCGGAGATGAAGTGCCTTAGATCAGGCACCAGGGAGGCCAGAAAGGCAATTTCCCAGCTGGGAACTCTGACTCAGGTCTCTGCTCTGCTGGTAGGGGCCGTGAACCTACTGTAACAACAACCGGGAAAATGCATTCCACATGTCCAACTGCCCTCAGATAGACTGAAGACAACAAACTGCTATTAAGTTGAGGACAGAGGCTACTTTGGTGACTGAATTTAAAAGTTATTATACTGTATTTTATGAAACCCCAATGAGCAATGCAGCATAAATGTGTTAAAGTATGTGTTCCAAGTATGGGGGATACAAACTGTTTCTACAGAAGACCACAAAGCCATATTATAAAAAAGATATTTAGAAGTCACTCTTTAAGTAACTCTATTTCATCTTTTTCCTTCATAGAAACAATCATTATGAACCTGCTTTTAAAAATGACTATACATTCCATTTAAGTAATGACAGAAACAAGTTGTTTCAAGAGTGTGGCTAGAAGTGGCTGGGAATGGCTGGGAGGACAGGAAGGAGAAAGAAGGAAGAAGAGGTTGGAGAAGAGCCACCAGGCTTAGAAAGCAGCTGTGGAGACAAAGAAAAGGATTCAGGAATTGGGAGCCGGACAGGAGACCAGGGACAGGGAAGGGGAACATGCTGAATTTGGGTCCCACCTAAACCACTACAGTGCGAACAGGTCAGCTGAGTTCTCCAACACCCTCCTTGTCGCAAAATCTAATGGCAGTTTGTCTGAACAGGTCCTGCCTCTTCCTTCAAGCACTGCCTCCCAGGACCATGCTCCAGTGTCTCCAGCCTAGCTTTTGCTCTTGTTTCTCTCTGCCTGCTCCCCAGGGCACTGCCGCCTTCTCACAGTTTCTGGTATCTCATCAAACCAAACCCCCACTAAAGTGACTGTCCACAGAGCCTTCCTCCCAGAATTCTCTTCAGCTCACATCCCTCCTTCAAGTCCAGACCCCTATATTAAAACATCTGACCACCTAAAACATCTTGACCTGGGCGTTCACGATGCCTCACACCAGCACAATAAAACTGATTCCATCCCTCAACATCCCCCTCCCAAACCCCATGCTCGTGACGCCAATCACTCCCTTATTCAATCCAAACACCTAGTGAGCGTCTTTCTTCACTTTCTGTTTCTACACACTTACCATGGGGAGTGCTAACCTCCCTTGGCTTTATCCTCTCCCCTCAGGACCCCTGGAGTCACTTTCCTCCCTCCTTGTCCTGTTTGTACACTGTGGCCAGGGCAATCTTTACGGCACAGACCTCATCAGATCACATTCTTGCTTAGCTGTTCAATCGCTCCCCATTATTCTCAGGAAAAAGGAGCAAACTCCAGGCCAGCAACCTGCCACCATTCACAGCTTCAGCCACACACCTTCTTCATGGGCAACACTGGAAAGCAACTTGGTTGAGAGATTTAATTCTCTCCAGACCAAGGTGCTCCTGAGCTTTGGGATGTGGTGTGAGGTGCAAGGACTGACCTGCGTACTGAGAAATCTAACTTTAAATTGAAAAATCTGAGAATGAATCATGTCTGTTTCAGGGTGTATCCTTTAAAGATGAACTCTGGACTGGAACACAGGCCCTCTTGTTCCTTTTCCATCCCACCTTTCCTAGTCTCAAGTTTTGAAAACAAAACAACAAAGAAAAACCCGGCAACAAAACAGAAATCGTAGGAGCGGAAAAGCAGAGCCCTGCGGTTCTCCAACAGCCTTGGTGTGTGTGTGTGGGTGCGGTGGGGAGGTGCAAATAACTGTCACAGTAAATACAGACAGCACCCAGTGACTGCTCAAAGATAAAACAAAATTCTAAGAGTAAAACTGTAAGTCCTGTAAGACTATTTGCTGAGTATAACCACTTTTTGCTTTTCTCAATTACATTTTTTTCTGTTATACAAAACAGTGAACTCTTTGTCCTACACAGCTTAAGTTCACAATACTTCCAGTTTCCTTAATGTCCACATCTGCCTCTTTGTGCCTCCATTCCTATTCTTTCTATGGACCCCCATTTGCACCCCACCTTGTAACCGTCTTCTGTGTCCTTATGCACCAAATTCCTTCAAAGATTTCTCCCTACTCCTCCTGGGTAGGAGCCTCCAACTCCTTCCTGGGTTTGCAGGGCTAACCCTGGTTCTTAAGGTCTCCTCCTCCAGGAAGCCTACCCTCTTGCTGCTATCCCACCCTGGTAGGTTCCATCTTGCTCCACATGCTCTGAAAAGAGCCTGAAATATCCATCCCGGACAGCCCTTGCTTGTTACTTATTGACCTCCTGTACCTGCCACATGCTCCTTGAGGCAGCCCTGTGTTTGCTCGTCCCATCCCTGGCTCATGCCTGGCTGTGCTTAGTACATATTTGTGGATGAAAAAGAGAGAGGCATGCCTAGAGGGTGAGAGGAACACAGTGAAAGCAAGCCAGGCACTTAAGAGAAAGACACTGGACTTTATACTCTGCTGCTCCTTTTCAAGTGCTTTCATTTCTGTTTTTAAATTGTGAGGGCTGGTCAAGATCTCTGCCTGATTCTAAAGGACTTCAATTCAATTTTAGCCTTTAAGGATTCCATGATGACTACCTCAAGAGGGAATTATTTAGTGATTTACAGTAGTGCTGACCAGAGGTGGCCACCCTGGACAAAATACTATCCAGGTAAGAGGCAGTAGTAGCACTGACCTAAAGTGTCACCACCTCCTCTTTATATTAGCTTAAGGCTTCTTATTGCTGCCAGAGAGTTTCCCAGTCAATGTTGAAACAAGAATAACTTCTTTCTTATTTGCTATTTTAAACAATCAGTCATGGTTCCTCTGCTTAAATATGCTAAACACTCCCCACCAATACCTAATCCCCCAAAAAACTGAGTTCCTGTTTTATACTATTTTTAAATGACAGTTTCCTATTTTTTTCAACTTTTGTATATGGAAACTGCATGTGATCTAGTATTGCAATTCTGATAGTAACTCTAGTTTCATATATCCGTTTTGCAAGTTTTCATGACCAAAGTTAAAGCCTCAGATATAAAACTTACTACTTGAAAAATATAGAGCTCTTCCTGACACCTGGGTACTGCATTCATGTGATACATTTTATATTCCCTTAGTTAAAAGAATGTCAAAGTTTTATTTCAATGTCATCTGAACACACTCAAAATCATTGATTATAACTTTTGGGAGATGATCCACAAAGATTCTGAGTAGAAGGGGAGTTTCCTTGTCACCTCAGAGCCGAGGCTGTGGGAGACCTAACCTGTCCCCTCGTTTCTCAGACGAGGATACAAGGCCCATGAACTGCTTTTCCCTGGCAAAGCAGGTGTTCAGACTCTCAACCCAGTACTTTCTCCACTATTAACATCATCAGATACTTCATACAAAATGACAGGGATATTTCTCACTCTGTAGAAAGAGAAAATCACTACATCTACATTTCAGATTGAGAATGGCTCCCCAGCTATGAGTCTTTAAAGATGTACACTGGGGGCCATCACATCTTGATGGCCGTATGGCCCCTTCAGCCAGGCTAGTGTCTGGCTCAGATGGAATTAATTATCTCTTCAGTGCTGGCCATCTGTCTGGAGGTGGCTCTCATGCTTGAAAGAAATGGGAACACGGGGCCTCAATATAGAGTCAGGCATGAGAACCCCACTTAAAGAGGTGAGATTAACCATGAAGTGGGGAGGGGGTCTAGCCTGGCTTTCCTGGATGAAATGCAAACCAAGTCTGTCACCTGAGGCTTCCACTGGCCACTGAATATGATTTAGCCTCTCAATGTCATTCTTCCTCCAGTTTCCGTAAATTAACTGTGGTGACACTATCAACCGGGGTTAATATTAATAAGAGTTTTGAAAATAAAGTTGTTGTCTTATTATTCGGGGGTGGAGTGGAGGACAGCCTCAAGCTGCAAATGAAAATGTAACTTATCTTTTAGCTTCTTTACAAAGAGACAAAGTGAGGAGATACACATCTGATGGTATTGCCAAATACTCAAGAAACTTCCTCAGAGTATCCACCCTTCCAGACATTTCAGACCTGATTTACCACACGCAGAGTGAAGGGTCCCAACCTGGAATTATATTACCAGGAATTTCTAATCTTCATGCTGTTTTCTCAGTTAGTAGATACTATAATGAGGAAGTACTCAAAAAGCTCTGACATCAACGGCCTTCCTACTCCCTAAAGTTGAGAATTATATGGAGGTGGACTGAGGTTTCCCTACCTTCCTTGTCATTTCATCAATTTCTAACTTAAATGTGGCTTAACATTTAATACTAGAGGACAAACTATATCTTGAGTATAATTACTATGCAATATGTCTTGGCAATAGAGACTTTTTCTTGGGAATAAGCCTGAAGATACTGTTAATTCTGATAAGCAAAATTCATAAAGGGAGAAAACTACATGTCAGCATAGCGCCAGATGCAAAATGACCATGAGAGCAACTCTGATCATGGAATGACTGTGGGGTGCAGAAGAAGGAACCCATTAGCTGAAGTCAGAAGACCCAGGATCAAGTCCAGCTATTCTACCCACCAGCTCTATAACCTTGGACAAATCCCCGGTCATGTTCTCATTTGTAAAATGTATTAAATAACAACACAAGTACTTTCAAGGTGGTGGGATTCAAATTAGACACTGGAAGTAGAAGCGTTTTATCAACTAGAAGGAGTTCAAGAAATCTTTCCTGCTGCCATGACTGTGACAACCTTGGTTTTTCAGTTTTTACTGCAGTTTTACTCATATATAACAGTCCATTTAATTTTTGGTAAATTTTGCACTTCAGGGATGTTGCCACTAAAGAGCAAGAAAAGTTTTGATTCACTTGGCCTGAATTACAAGATAATTTATCTGACCTTCATATTGTAACTGTGAATTTCTCACTTCATTTTCCTCTCAGTTTTACAAGTTTACAATTTTGTTTCAGTTTCTGCTGAAGGAAATTCCCAGAGTTCAACCTCTTCTCTTTCCAAGTTCATTTCTTCTCATGCCAGGCAAAAGCTCAAAGGGAATTACGTACAAAGTCTCTCTGCTCTGAAAATATCAAACTTCCTTTGCAAAGGGATAACTTTCCTAGTTCAGCACAAAAAGCTCAAAATTTTTCATTTAATACAAGAAGAAAAGCAATGGGTAAAGCTGCCTTAGTTGGAAAGGTGAGTGGGCTGATGGGTTGGGATTACACTTGGGCCCTTAAGTGTCTTTTAGAACTCAGCCTGAGACAGGAAGTGATGGTGAGGCTATCTTATGCACTCACCCCACTTCCTGTTTCAATTGGCATTCAGGGAGAACAGTGAGGGGAAAGTAGAGCATGGGGAAGTAGGTCATTGGGAGAGGGAAGAAGAGGCCAGATGACAGACTGTGGCAAAAGCCCCAATGCTGCGCCTTACCCCTGTTCCCTTATTCTTCTAGTGCTGGCGCTGGGGTTATGTAAACTGGTTTGTTTCTATTCTCCATCTTCCACTGTGAAAAACTGATGAATTGAACTATATCCTTTGTGAACACTGCATTTCCCAACTCTTTGATGCAACTGATGTGATTGACAATGCTAATGGAACAAAGTATAAACACATTATTAGCCTACTAATAGTTTAGAGTTCAAATGCCAACTGGATTTATCTAATACTACTTCTGCTTTATTTCCACTCTAAACAGTTAAGTGGAGAAAGAGTATAGGAAAGGCTATATTATTCAGTATCTGGGCACCATGTATTTTTTTTATCACTTTGGGCCGGCTTTATTAATATTTACTACTATGGAAAAGTGACAGTCTTAACTAGTGGAACATAATGGAGAGAAGTAGAAACAATTCAGTAATGACAGTCTTTGTATGGGGAAATCCTTTTAGAGAGGTACATGAAGAAGGAGGAGGGGTATTGTGCAGTCATAAAGGGAATTGACAATACGTATCATAGCAGGACTGGTCACTGTGTGTGGTTAACAGAAAGCAGAGGTGTGAGGCATGTGCTTTCGAGGGCCCCTTGTGTTATCAGTGCTCCAACAAAAAAAGCCACAAGCTAATGAAGCAGGTGATAATTAAGGGTGAGGCATCAGGTGGTCCCATGAGCTCCACCTTGAGGGGAAGGCTGGGTGAGGTTTGCACCATGAATAAAGATGAAATCAAACGGAGATGGTATTTTGTTGTAAAGAAAATGCATTTAGGACTTCTGGCCAAGATGGAGGCATAGATGGATGCACCGTACCTCCACGGACAACCAGAATAGGGACAACAACAATTTAGAAATGGAATAACATCCAGAAATGACAGAAAATTGATCTGAATGGAAGTTGGACAACCAAGAAGCTGAATTAGACTCGTGCATCCAGACCAGTAGGAGGGGTGGAGACGAGCAGCCAGGCGTGGGTCTCGGAGAGCAGAGAGCAGAGAGAGTTGGGCCCGTAAGGCATCCGGGGCACGCAAGACCGCAGTGGGTGGACCCTGAGTGCACAGGAGGCAGCTGGCAGACCCCAGTCCAGGGGTGGCAACCAGCAACTGGCAGACCCAGTGAGGTGGCGATTGTAAAGCAAGGCAGTGCGTGCAACCCAGGATCACAGTGCTGGGAAATAGAGCCTCGGGACACTGACTGAGGTCACCTGTGGGAGTTGAGGCGCATGGAGAGACACCCAGCCTCTCAGGGGAGGTCGTTGGAGGATCCCACGGCATGCACAAGCCCACCTACATGGGAATTGGCACCAGAGGGGTCCAGTTTGCTTGGGAGAAGCAGCAGAGGGGACTGAGGTCCCACAAAGAAAAGAGCAACCACCATTGTTCCCTCTCAACCCCGCCCCCACATACAACATCACAACCCAGTGACTGGGGTGCCCTGCCCTGGTGAACACCTAAGGCTCCTCACCTTAATGTAACAGGTGCGACCAGACCAAAAAAAAAAGAGAGAGAGAGAGAGAGATGGCTCAAACAGAAGAACAAATCAAAGCCCCAGAACCCATCATTTTAAGCTACTGAGAGATAGCCAACCTATCAGATGCACAGTTCAAAACACTGGTAACATCAAAGCCCCAGAACCCATCATTTTAATCGACCGAGAGATAGCCAACCTATCAGATGCACAGTTCAAAACATCAGGATGCTCACAGAATTGGTTGATTTTGGTTGCAAATTAGATGAACAAATGCAGGCTACGATAAGAGA
This sequence comes from Phyllostomus hastatus, assembly GCF_019186645.2. Taxonomy (NCBI): domain Eukaryota; kingdom Metazoa; phylum Chordata; class Mammalia; order Chiroptera; family Phyllostomidae; genus Phyllostomus; species Phyllostomus hastatus. The sequence goes on along the minus strand of NW_025334017.1, from coordinate 2,731,568 downwards.
AATGAAGGAAAATGCATAGGGAACCAATAGTGATGGGAAGGAAACTGGGACTCAAAACAATAGAGTGGACCAGAAGGAAGAAAGAAACAACCCAACAGGAAAGAATGGAGAAATAAGAATTCAAAAAAATGAGGAGAAGCTTAGAAACCTCCAGGGCATCTTTAAACGTTCCAACATCCGAATTATAGGGATACCAGAAGAAGAAGAAGAAGAAGAAGAGCAACAGATTGAAAACTTATTTGAACAAATAATAAAGGAGAACTTCCCCATTCTGGCAAAGGAAATACACTTCCAGGAAGTCCAGGAAGCTCAGAGAGTCCCAAAGAAGTTGGACCCAAGAAGGAACACACCCAGGCACATCATAATTACATTAGCCAAGGTGAAAATGAAGGAGAGAATCCTAGAGGCAGCAAGAGATAAGGTGACAGTCACCTACAAAGGAGTTCCCATCAGACTGTCAGCCAGTTTCTCAAAAGAGACCTTACAGGCAACAGGGGCTGGAAAGAAGCATTCCAAATCATCCAAGGTTGCTCTATCCAGCAAAGTTTTCATTTAGAATGGAAGGGCAGATAAAGTGCTTCTCAGATAAGGTCAAGTTGAAGGAATTCATGATCACCAAGCCCTTATTTTATGAAATGTTAAAGAGACTTATCTAAGAAAAGAAGATTAAAAAAACATGTATAGTAAAATGATAACAAACTCACAATTATTAACAACCACATCTAAAACAAAACCAAAAGAAACTAAGCAAACAACTAGAACAGGAACAGAACCACAGAAAGGGAGATCACATGGAGGGTTAGCAACAGGGGAGTGGGAGGAGGACAGAGGGGGAAAAGGTACAGAGAATAAGTAGCATAAATGGTAGGTAGAAAATAGACAGGAGGAAGGCAAGAATAGTTTGGGAACTGTAGAAGCTAAAGAACTTATGACACATGGACATGAACTAGAAGCGGGGAATGTGGGTGGGAGAGAGTGTACAGGGTGGAGGGGAGTGAAGGGGGGAAATGGGACAACTGTAATAGCATAATCAATAAAATATATTTAAAAAAAAGAAAGAAAGAAAAAGAAAATGCATTTAGTGCTGAACCCCCCTGCTTAGGAGCTTCCTGGATGCTGCTGACTGCTGACTCTCCTACTGACACCTAACTTTCCATGCACCTAAACTAGGTGTTCCACCAATTCTAACCAGTCATCACTACTGGGAAACCCCGAGGCAGATAAAAACAGGAGCTCATCTAGCATGAGCAGGACTCTGTACACTGACTCAGATGGAGACCAGCGGTAGTGGCCTTGACTGCTCCTGGCCCCTCCTGAAACCTACAACTTGAAAGTCACAGTCAATGCCTGTCTTTGTGATAATTTACTTTGCAAGTTACAAAGTCTTAGAAATCAATTTCCCCTCACCCCAGTTCTTTTCTAAATTAGAAAAAGTTACCTTTTGTAGTATCAGTAGTCATTTACAAAGTTAAAGAATAGATATAGAAGCCTTTAGTTAAAACCTGAACTATGTCAAGATGTGTTTTGAGATAAGCTATGCAAAATCTAATACAAAATACCCATGTGACAAAATAAAGTCCTTTTCCAGTATACTACACACCCCAATTTGCATGACCTCTACCCTACAGAACTGTAGGCACGGATCAGACCCCTGGGCACACTGGACAGTCTATGGCCACTCAGGCCTCCAGGACACGTGTCCCACTTTTCTATATTCTTGTCAGCCTCTTTCCCTTCCTGAGGAGCAGGTCTGACAGACTTTGCTACACTCCTCAAGTCTCTCATCCAATAGGGGATGCCCAAGTCACCACCCCAGGCAGAGGGCCTCCACTGTGTCAAGGGTGACAAGTTAACCAGACTTCTGCTTTCCCTGTATCTACACAGGATCGAGAGCCGTACCCATCCAAGTTGTGTTTCCTCTTACTGCAGAGCAATGGTTTTCACACTGTGGTCCGGGGACCCCTGGTTCCCTGGAGCCTCTGAGGGCCAGCTTAGAGTGAGAGGAGGTTAAGAAGTCAGGGCTGCTGGACCCTTTCCTTCCTCCAGTTCCACCATAGCAATTTTGCTTCTTTTCATATTAGATACTGGAGTTCCAGATGACATTTGAATTTCCTATGGAATCTACTAAACTCAAGTTCTGGGTGATGAGATAAGGGCTGACTGTGTGGAATGACTTCATCATACATCTTTACTGGAATGAGGGGAACTGTCAGCCCCAAGGTGTCCTCAGCTTCCACCAACAGGCTCTGAAGTGCTTATGTCCAGCTCATTTGATTAGACCCTCGACATCTCCCTAAAGCAAGCACTCCCATTCCCATTTAGTAGATGAATAAACTAACCGAAAGAGGGAAAGCACTTTCTGAAAGTGGCATGGCTACTCAGTCGCACAGCCACGACACACACTCCAGTCTTAAGATGTGGAACTCCAGCTCTGCCCACAACACTCTATTGCAGGGTATGTGTTAATCCCACCTTACTCGAATGTACTCATTCTTTCCTTTGATCTCATCTCCCAAGAAGGCTATATCAATTCCCCAACTAAAACAGGGTCTGAGAGAAAAAAATGGGAATAAGAAAAACAAAGATCATAAAGATCTTTCCTGCCCTTTCCTACAACTTCTAGAAATCTCCATGATACTTTGGGTTTTATGGTACTTGGCCTTCTGGTGGCCAATACTGAGAAACAAGCAAATTACTGAACATGACTGATGAGTACAATGAAACTATTAAAAGTCAGTGGCTGGCATCATTCAAATGTACATTTCCTTGTTATTACCAAGAACATTGCTAGGTTTCTGGGTAACTTCCCTATGCTCTTAAGTACACTTCAGAAAACGTGATTCCAGTATGAACAAATTTGCAACCTCTCGGCTAGCTCCAGAAATATTGTAAATGAATGTATCTCAGGATCCTAAAGGCATGTCCAACGAGAAGAACTGAAAGTGGATGAAGTAGAAAAGGGATATTGTTCCTCTGTTCTCAGGAACATTGAGGACAGAAAAGTACCAGTACCTCAGATTAGCAATTTAAATAACATATATGCATCATTTAGAAGGTTCTGAGCTTACACTGCATGAAATCGCTTCCCCTAAAGGCAGCACAAAGTGACCAATTCAGCTGCACTGTTTCTATAACTTATTCAGAAATAAATATAGTATAAGGAGACTCATTGGTATTAAGGAAGGTGACATGGAAAGTCAAAAGAACACATGAATACGCATTCTGTGTAAAACACCAGGCTGACTCCAAGGGGGTGTGCACATAACCACTTCTGGGAAACAGTCAACCACAGAGCCTTGTCCCGGAACAACACTTTCCCCTTGAATTTGAACCAGGAATGATCTTTGCAAATTTACAGATAGACTGGCTTTTTCATACTTCACCTGAGCAGAAAAGTCAATTAGCTTTGGAAGCAGTACTTTGCCCCCTTCATCGCTCTTCAGGAAATCCAGCAAACTGCCTGTTGATAGAGGAAGAACGAATCAGTGTATTTCAAACACAAAAGAAAACAAAACCAAATAAAAATCAAATGATCATTACCATTGGGGGAAACCCCACAAAATGACTGCTTTTCAATTTCATGTTGTTATAGTGCCTTTTCCTGAGCTTTATTGAACCCCGTCCCCTCTAACCTGTTACCTTTGACCTGATTTGAAATGCACATATGCTCCAGGTAAGAAAGGGTGACGGTGTCTGAGAGCAAGGCATTTCAGAGCACTTTGTACCTGCCACCAAGATACACTCACTGTAGCCCTCGGATGCTCAGAGCTTCTCTGAGACAGAAACAGCAAGCCCTCGCAGCAGGCTTTCCCTTTGCAGCTACCCCTCCAGGCTGGCTCCTACCAGTGTCCAGCAAAAGCACAGAACTTGGCACATGCCAAAGGTACACAGTGAGTAACTGATGAACAAGCTGTGCTTGGAAAAAAGTTAGACCTACCTAAAAGGCCATGTGCCCACAGAAACACTCTCCTGCTTCTTATGGCTTCATCTCTAAAGCAAGACCTGCCTTTTCCCCTAGAACTTAAACTGGCAACCTGAGGGCAAGCTACTTACCCTGTAAAGTGGGCATGTCCTAGTAGCTTCAGCAGAGTCCTTGCGAGGACAGATTAAAGCATGGGCCATGGTACTTGGAAGATACTGAGTGCTCAGTAAGCGTTCTGCTACCTCATCACAACATAGAACAGTGGTACTTAGCCCTCAGGTTGCTGAAAGGATTAAGTGAGATTGCCCAGGAAAGGCACTGAGAGAAGTGCTACGTAGTAAGTGCTCAATAAATGTTAGGCATTATTATCAGGAGAAACTCATATTTGCATTTATGACTAATAACACTGCAACTTAGTTCATTTAACTCATATTTACTGAACTCTTGCAAAGTATATAATCCTGAGACTGGTTTCTGCAATGTAGCAAGCTGAGCCAAAGAGACTATCTTCTTTTCTTTCTTTTTTTTTTTTTTTTAAGAATGTCCTTTTGGGGAAGGGCTCTGAGTCACTAATATTTTGAAGTATTAACATTTTTTAAGAAAATGTAATATTCAACTTTCTAACCTAGTCAGCTCTAATAACACACTGTGATCATTATGCATGAGACAATGGTTAATTCTGGATTACTGTACATGTTTCTTTTCTTTCTTCATTTCTGCTGATTTTTGAAGATCACTTGGCAGTTCATTAGTGTTTATACTGAATTGGAAGAAAGAGGATGGAGATTCAAACCCTTTTGTCTGACAGTGAGAGCCACAGGGGAAAATGTGATTTCTTGAACCTCTTTTTCATTCTCTATGATTACATAGGAATTCAATCTTGACAAGTTTTTAAAATGTTCACATTTTAAAGTGACACCCTGAACATTTAGACAAGGCTAAAAAGGAAAGCAAACTATTTTTAGGATTGTGAGAACTCATATTTTAAACATACAATAATAGAAATACTCTTATTTAATATAAGTATTTATTTATCTGATAAATATTTATTGGAGGCCTAGTAGGTATTGGGTCCTGTTTTTGGGACTCATCTAAATATGGAGATGAAGGCAGTGAAAATAGGAAGACTATCTATTAATGTTATCTATTAACTTTATAACATGGATTGTTTATGAGGGTATGGTTTATGAAAATCCTTTGTTTTCCCATATTTTCTGATTTCTTTTGTTGGTGCGCATGTTGCTTTACAGTTAAAATTATCTGAGTATTCTCTGAACATTTAGACACTTTCCTTTTTGAGGGTTAAGTCCCCTGACAGCCCCAGGCTGCGGGCGCCTCACCTTTGGCCATGTACTCTGTGATGATGTAGATGGGCTCCTCTCTGGTGACCACGGCATACAGCCTCACCAGCTTGTCGTGCTGAAGGGTCTTCATGAGGTTCGCCTCCTCCAGGAAGGCCTGCACAGACATGGTACCTGGTTTCAGGGTTTTTACAGCCACTTTCGTGCTGTTGTGATAGTAACCTAGGAAGACAAAGGGAGGGCATGCTCTATCAAACTGAAAATCCAAAGTCTTCATGCAGAATTAGAAGAAAACTTAGTTACAGATAGAAAAAACTTACATATTACTCTAGATAGTGTTAACATTAGTGCAGGCTGAGTGAAGGGTACATGGGAATTAATCTGTAACATCTTTACAAAATTATCTAAAATTATTTCAGTCAAAAAGTTTTTATAAAGCAATAGTTTTTTAAAATTCTAAGTGTACTCCATCATGGGGACTAAGACTTTCCTCTAATTAATAAAACGTTCTTTATCCAAGATTTTTTTTAAAACCACACCACAGCTCTCTATTTTTATACACGTGCATGTACACACACATGCACACACGCACACAGAAAACAGTCTAGAAGAAAATACACCAAATACTGGCCATCCAATGGTGCAATCATGGGTGACTTTAATTTTATTTACCCTACTTTAACTATTTAACCAATATTCTATGCTGGGTATGTCTTACTCAGAAAAAAAGCTTTGCACTAAAAAATTATTTATATACACTAACTTAAAAGTACAATGTATTACAGTCAAGCATTTCCCAAAGTTTTCAGAGAGAACTGGACTTTGGGGATTCTCCGAGAACCAAGGGCTCTGTGCTCAATGTCTGGGAACCACAGCCTGCCACACCCCTTCCCACACCTGGAAGTCGCAGCAGATGCATTGTGATCCCTTCAGTGAAGAAATCTGTCTGCCTCGGCTAACCTCAGCATTTCCCACACTTTCTTGAACACAGAACACTTTTTCATGTACCTTTTCACACTCCATGGAACACATTTCTGGAAATACTGGCTCCTTAATACAATTCCCCCAAGGTATCATTTTTCTGTCTTTTAAAAAAAATTATTTTATTGTTGTTCAATTACAGTTGTCTGCATTTATCCCCCACTCTCCCCCACCCCAGCCATCCTCACCTTCCTCCCCTGCTTCCACTCCCTCTTGGTTTTGTCCATGTGTCCTTCATAGTTGTTCCTGAAAACCCTTCTCCCCTTTCCCCCATTATGCCCTCCCACCTCCCCTCTGGTTACTGTCAGATCTTTCTTAATTTCAGTGTCTCCGGTGTCACTTTTCTGGGACCTGTCTCAGGTATGTGCTTAATTCTGAGCATGATTTCCCTCTGGAAAAGCCTTTTCTGTTTCCACATTTCTCTCAGAAATGCGAACAAAAACCACCACCAACAACCACCACCACAAAATGGTGAGGAGGCAGTGGCAGCTGGTTACCAATAGGAATCTCCCTGTAGGTTACCACTCTCTGGTGTGTTAGTTTTAGAGCCTGCCCTAAGACAAGCACAACTCTAAGATTGGTGATGTATAGTGTCTAGTCCCCTTTTTGAGGTCATGTAATTATCTGTATATGTACAGCAAAGAGAGATGGCCGGAGTCAAACGCTCAGTGAAAAATCAACAATGATAATCAGTGGTTACATTTGGGGTGGCTTTTACTTTCTTTCTTTTCTTTTTTTTAAATATTTTGATTAAATGTGTAAATGAATACAGTAGTTCCCTCTCACCCATGCTTTGCCTTCTGCAGTTTTGGTTACCCACAGTCAACCATGGTCCAAAAAAGTTAAATAGAAAATTCCAGAAATAAACAACTCATAACCCCTAAAGTATGCATTGTTCTAGTAGCCTGATGAAGTCTTGCACCATCCCCCTCGATTCCCTTGTTCAGTGTATCCACACTGTAGATGCTTCCTGCCATCTTGGTTATCAGATGGACTGTTCCAACATGGCAGTGCTTGTGTTCAAATAACCCTTATTTTACTTAGTAGCCCAAAAACACAGGAGTAGTGATGCTAGCAATTCAGACATGCCAAAGATGTGATGCAAAGCCCTTCCTTTGATTGAAAAGGTGTGATGTATAGGAAAAAACGGTATATGCAGATTTTGGTATTATCTTAGGTTTCTGGCATCCACTGAGGGTCTTGGAATGTATCCCGTCTGGATAAGGGAGACTTACTGTGTGTGTCCCCTCCTTTATTTTTTACAAAAGAAATAACTTTTTATAAGAAAAGAAATTATGTTTCTATTTCCACACCTTCAAGTTGGCAAGAACAAGTATTACATTACAGCTGTAAACCCTAGTTAAATAATTTTTCTTCTGATCTCCCTGTTAAGACTTTTCCTTTTATATTCCACTTTGACTCATATTTACTAGGAGTTTGCAATGCTCTACAGAAAAATAAAGAATGCAGTATATAAAATAAAATAAATGTAAGAACACACAAATGAGACTGTAATAGAAAGCTCACAAAATACTGTCCTATGTTATTTTTGAAAGCCACAACCTACACAAAGCAGTGAAGTCATGAAAATATACATTGATTTTCCTCTTAAATGAATAATTACAAATACATTGAGGCAGGACAGTAAGTAGCTAGGAAAATTCCTTGGCAAGTAGAGTGGGGAAACTGAGAAAGATAGCAGAAGAAGTTGGATGAGCAATTTACAGCCAACATAGAAGGTCATCTCTGTATAGATAACATCTAGGCCTCAGATGTATTTTGGCTCCAGGCCTGCAAAAGCAGCATAACCAGCTGAGTGAAGCCAGGGCCAGCTGCAATGACAAATGACCCCCTGCCCTGGCACTGACCAATCAATGGAGACCATGACCCTAAAAGGGCACACCTAGAAAAGCTGATGTACATTCTATCAATTGATATCACTCCTAAGACCTCCCCTAAACTCACAGCTTTTAAAAACCCTCAAAACAAAGGGCCCAGCATGGCTGTGCCTTTCCTTTCCTTCTCTTCTTCCCCCATGGGCATGTATTTTCTAAACTCTAAGGGTCCCCATGAGACTTGCACCCAGGGGAGCAGGCTAAGCCCCTGAACCTGTCTCCAAGCCCCTTTTCTCTGACTTTTCAGTGAGCTAGATAAGCCCTGCCTCATCTCCTGTTGCTGTTTCTATCCTAAGAACTATCCTAGTTCCTTGTCTCACTGCCCTCAACTTTACCAAACACACTGTCAAAATCACCTTTACTCTGTTGTGAAATCTTTCCTGCATGAAGCTAAGGACTGGCCCTAGGCAGACCTGCTCTGGGCTGGTCCCCTTTCTCGTAGCAATATGACCTTTCCTATGGCTCTTAAGAGTAAATTTAAAGTAAAGTTCACCAACGAAAGTCCTTTAACATTACATTTAAACCAAGGATATTCCATTATAGAACTGTTTAAAAGTTTATAAATTGGTCCTTGTACATGAATATATCTGTGGTAAAGCATAGCGCAAAAATAATTCTCTTTGATACATGTAACTGACAAAGGACTGGAAAGGACTAGTGTCCAGAATATATAAATAATTCCTACAAATCACAAAGAAAAATGAAAAGATAGGCAAAGGCTTGGATGAGCATTTCAAAAATAAAAAACCCAAATGACTAATAAATATGTGAAAGGAACTCAATCTTATCACTAATCACAAAAATTCAAATAAAGCCATTGGGAGAAACCACAATACAACTGGGCAACAATTTGGAGTGCTGGTGAGCACATAGAGAAACTGGGGCAGCTCCCCTAGGCCCCTTTTTGTGCTCCTTTTGAGCATCACTGAAATTCAGCTGTAAAATTTCTGCCTTTAACAATATCCCCCAGGGGCTCGTGAAGAATGCTGACAGAGCAGCCTCCAAGTGGACTTATCTGGAGCAAGCCCCAGCCCCTCCTGCCACACCCGGGTGGTCCTCGGGAGGCTCTGATACTTTGCTGTTGAGTCTAAACTGGGACAAGTGCTTGGGAAACTCAGTTGGCAGTACTTAACCGACTGGAAGATGCAGACTCCTGTGAACCAGGAAATCCACTCCTGGTCACCCCAAAGAAACTCATGCCTTCATGCAGCAGTCCGGAAATGTTCACAGCAGCATTGCTCACAGTAGCCAAAACCTGAGAATACCTCCATTCCATCAGTAAATAGTAAGCTCAAGGGACAAACAGCCATACGTCTTGAACATAAATTCAAAACAATACTATACAGTAATGAGGATGAATGAATTGTAGCCACACCCCAAAACATGAATGAATCTCACAAACATAATGTTAAAAGAGGCAAGATACAATAAAAGAGTGCATTTTGTATAATTCATTTACATAAAATTCAAAAACAGGCACAACTAACCTTGGTTGTTTGGGGATGCAGAGACTAAAATGGCAGAACTCTAAAGAAAAGCCAGGTCACTGTCACAAAGGTCAGAAGAGCAGCTGCCTGTAGGGCGCAGGCGTGGCTGCGACTGCAAAGGCTAAGCGGGGACTTCTGGGTGCCAGGAAGTTTCCCCTGTGGGATCTCAGTGGTCAGCACACAGGGTTTCATTTTGTAATTATCTGTGATACTAAAAAGTTGTGTAGTGTGCACTTTTCTGCCTGCTTGTTACATTACACAACAATAAAAGTGAAAGAAACAAAATTCCTCTCCTTCAGTCATCATAAAAGCAATGGAATTCATTCAGATTTTATGCAACACAAAATTATGGGTAAAGAATAAAGAAAAATGCTTTCCACGGGTAGGAGGGAAGGTTATCAGGAAATACTGCAGCTGCTAAAGATATTTAAGATGCTGATGAGGAGTTTGACGCCAACAGTGAATAAAACAGCTGTGTCAAACAGCCCCAGAACGGCGGTGCTGCCACTTAACATTAGTTAGTGTGTGACATTTAGACTGTAGGGGGGTTTTCAGCGTGATTTGTATTCAGTATGCAGGTTCAGTTCACCTAGTCGTGGAGCTTTGGGTTGGCATTAAAGATGAAAAATGTCTTAAAAAGTCTTTTGAAAGCAATAAAGATTTTCTTATGGAGTCCCTCTTTGTCACTGTTAAAGAACACTGGTGTGACAATCGGAGAAAGCTCACGTTGTGCGAGAGTGACTAACGCACTGAAGAGAAACTTGGGAGGGTGGTTTTTAAAAAGATGTGGGCAGTTGACTTGGGAAGTTAGCTGGTGATTAATATCAATGCAGTTGGCTCACATGAAAATGTATCAAGCAAAATTCAGTTCACAGCAAGTTTACTTTCAGACCAAAACAAGTTTACTTTCAGACCAAAACAACTTTACTTTCCAAAGTCTTTTCATAGACCAAAGGTAACAGGAAACATCACCCCTATCTTCACTGCTCAGTCAGTTCCCTCAGAATCCAACAACCCACTGAGAAAAACGTCACCAGGCCAGATGTCAAGAGGATCACACCAGCAAGCGGAAACAGCTTGAGGGAGAAACTCCTCATTCTTTTATCCCCAATCCCTCCTCCCTTGCACCCTACAGAGCAGGTCACTTCCTAATATTTGTTCAATGATTTTCAGACCAAAAATATTCAGTCCATAATACGTGACTGGTAGTTTATGAACCATTCTTTTTGCTTTGCAAAAGTATCAGCTTGGTTAATGGTGATAAAAAATTTAATTTGTTCTTTTTCTGTGAATGAGAAAAACTAACCTGCTACCCTTGAGAAATACAAAGTAAATTCTGGCAGCTCTAAATTGCACAGACCTTGCTACTGCACCAGCCCTTGGACAGCATGAGACCCGCAAACACACATGCGAGAGGGGGCATCTTTTAACCTCTGTTTTACAGCAGAACATCACCAATCACTATTCTTTTGGTTTTATTTCCAGCATTCCTCTGCTAAATGCATTCAACATATTAACATTCTTTCAATAGCTAAGGAGGAGATTCCTGACTGACAGCTAAATTCACAGGCCCATATCTACAGAAGACCCCAGTTCAAAATTTTCTATTTTTTCCTGTTGTCTTCTTTCTCTCTTTCTTTTCCTCCCTCCTCTTCCCGCCCCCTCCCCTCCCCCCTTTTCTTTTCTTTATTTAATACAAGACTAGAAGGAGTAAAGCACAATTAAAAGGCAAACAACTACCAACATCAATATCCTGGCAGCAATAGTGTACTACAATTTTGCGAAATGTTACTATTCGGAGATAGTAGATAAAAGTTATATGGGATCTCTTTGTATTACTTCTTTTATATATATGATAGGTTTCTGAAATACAACTTATATACCATACCATTTACCCATTTAAAGTATACAATTCATTGGGTTTTGTATTTTCAGAGTTGTGGAACCGACACCATAATCAATGATTGAAAAATTTTCAAGCCCTGGCTGGCCTAGCTCAGTGGATTGAGCGCGGGCTGGGAACCAAAGTGTCCCAGGTTCGATTCCCAGCCAGGGTACATGACTGGGTTACAGGCCATAACCCCCAGCAACTGCACATTGATGTCTCTGTCTCTCTCTCTCTCTCCCTTCCTCTCTAAAAATAAATAAATAAAATCTTAAAAAAAAAGGAAAAAGAAAAATTTTCATCATCCTCCTAAAGAAACCAGTACTCATTAACAGTAGCTGTCCCTGTGCTCCCATCTCCCACCTGAGGCAGCCACTCACCTTCTTGGTCTCTACAGATTTGCCTATGCCGACATTTCATACAAATGAAATAATAAAACGTGTGGTCTTTTGTGTCTGACTTCTTTCACTTTAACACAGTGTTTTCCTTGTTCACCCACTTTGTAGCATGTGTCAATATTTTATTTCTTTTTATTGCCAAATAATATTCCGTTGTATGGTTACACCACACTTTGTTTATCAGTTCACCAATTGATGCATGTTTGGGTTATTTACACTCTTCAACTGTTATGAATAATGCCGCTATGAACATTTGCATAAACGTGTTTTTGTGAAGACATTTTTATTTGTTACTTCTTACAACTGCAAATGAATCTATAATTACCTCAAAATAAAAGCTTAATTTAAAAAACCAAGAAACAACTTGTGTTGAGTGGGAAAATCCTGGGTAATTTCTTCCCTCTATTTCATAGCCTCTGGTCTAATGTCATCATACTCTCTTTATAATAAAATTGAATATATAATGATAATAAGGATTCTTTGAATGAAATTGACTGGACTAAGTGCTCACCTGTACCACCTCATTTGATCCTACACTGTTCCTACAAGCCCGGTTCTTTTATAACCCTGTTTCAGATGAGCCTCTGCTGCCACTCTCTTTTAAAACATTGTTACCAAATTAAACAAATAACCCAATTGAAAATAGGCAAAGGGCTTGACTAGACATTTCTCCCAAGAAAATATACAAATGGATAACAAACATATGAAAAGATGTTCAACATCACTAATCATTAGTAAATGCAAATCAAACCACAAGAGACATTACTTCAAACCAATTAGGTTGGCCACTACAAAACAGAAACAAAAACAAAAGGAAAAAAAAACAGCAGAAAACACCAAGTGCTAGCAATGATGTGGAGAAACTGAAACCCTCATGCATTGTTGGTAGGAATGTAAACTGGTGCAGCCACTGAGGAAAACAATATGGAGGTTCCTCAAAAAATTTAAACAGAATTGGCAAATGATCTAGCAATTCCACTTGTATGTATATGAGAGGTCTGTCCAGAAGGTAGCCAGCCATGTAATATGAAAAATAAAGATATTTATTGAAGAAGATGCAAGATATAAGAAACACTATATATAAGATAATGCTGCCTCAGTCCCCATCAAAGTAGGCGCCTTTGGACCTCACACAGTTCTCCCAATCACCATCAGCTGCCCCATCGTATTTTCCTGAATCTCATCAATGGTCTGAAATCTCTCCCCTTTCAAAGGTGATTTTAATATTGGGAAAAGCCAGAATTGCAGGGCACCAAGTCTGGGCTGTAAGGGGGATGGGTCACCTGGGTGATTTGATGTTTCACCACAAAACTCTGCAGGAGAATGTCATGCATGAACAGGCCTGTTGTCGTGATAAAGCTGCCAATCACCAGTTGCCCATAGCTGTAGCCTTCTGAATCATCCAAATAGTTTCCCCAGAGGAATGTTCCAGCTTAACCCAAAACTGATGCAGACTCATTGCTCTACTCCCTCAATCATTTTGAGTGCCATGGCTGCACAGTACACATGCTCACTCAATGGCATCTACCACCCCCACTTGACTAGTACAGTGAAGTTGTCATTGTTCACGCATGTGCATTCCAGTCCACTCTTCTTGGCTGCCAGAGTACATAGATGTTGCACAAACCCTTTTTGTTAGCAATGGCTGGACTTTTTGGACAGACCTCGTACATCCAAAAGAATTAAAAGCAGGCTCTCAAATATAAATAAAGATATTTGTGCACTCATGTTCACAGCAGTATTATTCACAACTGCCACAAAGTGAAGCAACCCAAGTGTCCATTGATGGATGAAAAGATAAAATATGTTGTATATACTCAATGGAATACTACTAAGCCCTAACAGGGATAGAAATTCTGACACATGCTACAACATGGATGAAAATGGAAGACATTACACTAAATAAAATAAGCCAGTCTCACACACAAAAAAGACAACCACTGTATGAGTCCACTTATGTAAGGTACCTAGAGTAGTCACGCTTATAGAGACAAAAAGTAGAATAGTGGTTGATAAGGGCTGGGAAGAGTTGTTTTTTAAAAAATACAGAGTCTCAGTTTTTCAAGATGAAGAGCCCTGGAAGTTGGTTATACAATGTGAATGTCCATGACAGAAGTGAACTGTGCACTGAATTATGTTATGTGTATTTACCACAAGAAAACATTATTAACAAATCTATTCAAATAATAAATTTTCACAAGATATTTACCCACTTTTGAATAGTTTAAATAAGAAGTACCACTCTGGAGAAAACAATAGCATATTTTCCAATGCCCTATTCTTTTCTTTTCTAAACCTCAATTTCTCCCAGGCACCAACTAGGTACATGCTAAAGAAAAGTCCTATACAACTAGTGTGACTATTTAGCATGTGGCCCAGTGGAAGCCTATGAACTGGAAAAGGTGAGAAATGGGCAGGAGGATTTTGTGTATCTAGAATTTGAAGCAAAGAGGATTTCTCAATCCCAGACAGGACCAATGTGTTGGAGCTCAAGGTGACAATTTCAGCTCAGGCTTGAGCCACTCATGACAGAACTAGCACCATGCTGTGATCCGGTGTATTCAGGCATATGCCCCCCACTGCCACCTTGCACTTGACTTACTGCCAGCTCATACTCTTCTCACTGTCTTTAGAATGGACGTGTTGGGCTGGCAAATGGCACTGCGAGCACCACCAGCATACAGCTGATAAAGAGGTTACTCACTAGGAATCCATCAAGAAAATTTTAAGAAAATATAGGAGGACTATCATAATCTCTTTCTCTCAAAGTGATAACTCCAAGACCAGCAGATCCTATCTCTCATCTCTTGGGAAAAATAGCATTCAATCCAACATCTTTATCATGGCTTCACAGCTGAACACTAGGAGGCTGGAGCAAAACTCCAAACCATCACTTCATATGCAGGGCTGCTACTGTAGGGTGGATGAGTACACCCCAGTTAAACTCCTCCTACTTTTCCCTTCATGACAAATATGCAATTCTTTTGCTAATAAATATCCATGGGAAGGTTTAGCTGGATTATTTATAGTTTGCATTAATAATTAAAATTGGAGAAAATCCATTGCCATATAGCTTCCAAAGGCTATAGTCAAACAAGGTAAAATGAAAGTAATAATAAAAATAGAGTACACAGAGCCAGACTCCATAGCAAACCCTTCAGCTATATGATCTCATTCTTCTTTTCAATGAGAGATGAGAGAGTTGTTTGCTCATTTCACTGATGAGGAAACTGAGGCTAGGGAGGTCAAATTAACTTGTAGATAGCATGCTTAGTAAACAAGTGAGTCTGGTCTCTGGGATGCTGGAGCAGCTAGCTGGTTTCTCCATTGCCTTGAATGACTTGGACAAATTGCTTGACTGTCTCAGTGTCCTCATTCATCCAATGTTGACAATAATTTATATCTGACAGTGTTATTGTGATGAGTACATGAGATAATTGATGAAAATATTCCTAGAAATGGGTCTGTGGACACCATATAGCTGGGACATTCTTTTCTTTCCTGTGTTCTTCCCTCTCCACATCTTCTTGTCTCCTCCCCACTCAAAGGTAAATGCAGAGAGGAAAGCACAGTCAGATGGACTCAGAGGCCTGGAGGACAATTAAATGTAATCATGAACATGTATTTTCCTGCCAATAAAGAGACAAGGCTGGAAAGTGGAGGCTGGGAAGAGAAGGCAGAGTCCCTGGTTACCAGAGGGGCCAGTGGGGTTGGAAGAGACACGGTCTGGGGAGTGTGAGAGGAGGACAGGGGCACGTGCAGCTTTTTAGAGAAGTCATGACTTTCCAGAGGGAAGAGAATTCAAAATGAGAAGATAATGCTGAAACTATTTCAGGGAAGTTCTTTTGCAGTGCAGAATATTTACATAAGCTTAATCTCCCCATAGCCTTATTAATTAATTATAAGAGGGAATGAGAAAATAGCATTTACAATGCAGAAGTCTAGTGGGCATCCTTCAAATTAAGGAGATGAAGGGTTAAGCAAAAAGAGAAAGAGAGAGAGAGAGAAAGAGAGAGAGAGAGAGAAGACTTATAGACACAGACAGCAATGTGGTGACTGCCAGAGGGAAAGATGGGGGAGGGGAGGTAGAGGAGGGTATAGGGGGATAAATGGTGATGTACACCTGAGATCTACATAATTTTATTAACCAATGTCATCCAATAAATTCAACAAAAAAAGAAAAACAACCCCCCTCGAAATCAGCCATAATGGGACCGACTAATATGCCAGGTGCACCAAGGACACAGCATCTCTTAGAACTATTCATGCAAAGGTACAACCTGAGTCACAAAATGAGTGACCTGTGTTCTACAAAATGTCAGTGTCATGAAATATAAAAATGAGCTAAGGGACTGGATGTTCCGGATTAAAGGATACTGAAGACATGCCAAGTAAATGCAAATACATGATCTTAGCTACAAGGACATTATTGGAACGATTAGGGAAATTCGAATACAGACTCTGTATTAGACAATAGGATGATTCAGTGTTGAATTCCCTGAGTGTGATCGCTGTATACTGTAAGGTAATGGCTCTGTTCTTAGGAGACACATGCTTAAGTATTTAGGGGACAAGCATCAACATGTCTGCAACTTACTCTCAAGCGATTCAACAACAATAAAATATGTATGTGTATGTATGTGTATATGTATAAAAAGATAAAGCAAATGTATTAAAATATTAACCGGTGAATCTAGGTGAAGGGCATAGACTATTTATTATACTATTCCTGACCTTATGCTGTGAACTTGAAAAAAATTATTAAGAAATAAACACAAATACCTAGGGAAAAAAGAGAAGGTAGCACTTTTAAAAAAATAAGCAGATAACAGCTTGTTGGTTCCTTAAAAAGCTAAATGTAGAATTTCCATTTAACAATTTCCATTTCCATATACATTCCTAAAGAATGTACACATGCAGGAGAAAGGAAAACATTTGTGGACACAGCAATGTGTGCATGAATGTTCATAGCAGCATTCTTCATAACAGCCAAAAGGTGGAAAATCCCAAATGTCCACCAACAGATAAATGAACTGTGATATATCCATACAATGGAATATTATTCAGCCTTACATCAGAATGAAATTCTGAGCCATGGTACAACATGGATGAACCTTGAGGACATAATACTAAGTGAAATAAACCAGTTACAAAAGGATAAATACTATATGATTCTACCTATGTGAGCTGCTCAGAGTAGTCAAATTTATGGAGACAGAAAGTAAAATGGTGGTTGCAGGAGCTGGTGGGAGGGAGAAACAGGGAATGACTGCTCAGTGGCTACCGTGTGGACTTTGAGGGTTATGAGAACATTCTGGAGCTTGATCGAGGTGATGGTTGCACAACAATGTGAATGTAGAAAATGTCTCTGAATTATTTACTTTAACATAATTGATTTTATGTTGCATGAATTTTACCTCAATGAAAAAGAACAGAGCAGATGGAGGAAGGAGGATAATATTATGACTTCAGCAACAGAGTGGAAGAGATCACACCTAGAGTGAGTGCTCACGCCCACGAATCTGCTTATTGGAATGGAAATAGAGTGCCACTGGTACTGAAATATGCCAACCAAATGAATGTGAGGTGCATAATTCTCATTTACCTGAATTCTGTAAACATGTTCACAAATACTTACAGTGCAGTAGGGATTAACTATACGCTGGGTCATTATCTGCTATATTTGAAAGCACCTTGACTAAAGCAGCGCCAATAGGAGAAAGTAGGCAAAGCTGGGATTTCAAGGGCCAAGATTTTAGAGGAAAAACCTCTTCCTCGTAGACCCCAAGATGGGGAAGTGAAATGCCCACGTGGCATTTCAGCAGACGGGATGAGTCTAGTTTCAGATCAACAGGGGCTAGACAGTTTTTTTTTAAAATATTTTATTTATTTATTTTTAGAGAGGGGAAGAGAAAGAGAAAGAGAGAGAGAAACACTGATGCTCGAGAGAAACATCAATCAGCCGCCTCTTGCACATGCCCCACCAGGGACCTGGCCCACAATCCAGACATGTGCCCTGACCCAGTATCGAACCAGCAATACTTGGCCTTGCAGACGACGCCCAACCAACTAAGCCACCACCAGTAAGGATGGGGCTGGGCAGTTTTTAAAAGTTCTCCACTCCTTCTCTTTAGAAATCATGTTTGCTGTCACACACATGAAGCTGGGACAGAAAAGAGTGATGGTATAAGACTTGTAGGACCTCACACATTATCTTTTCCAGATGTAACTGCATTTTCAATTAGAACCATGAAGAATACATAATGCTTTAAAAAGAGAGGGCTATTTTTTTATCACAAAAGAAATTCATACGCACTGTAAAAACTTTAGAAAAGGTAGATGGGCAAAAGAATCCCCTGTAAAAAGCCACTACCAGGATTTTGCCAGCCTGAGAAGGCTATACTTAACTGTAAGGAATGACTCATTAATGATGGCACTTTGGCTATCTTTAAAAACTTTCTTGGTGAGAAATTACAATAAATGTGGGGCTTCCTTAAGCCCACTAGAAAGGATGGCCCCAAACCAAGTGTACCTTCCCCTGAGATAGAAGCAAATTTTCAGTAGTTAAAACATGAAGTGATGCTCCTGGCACAGTTTAGTGATTGGCTAAGAAAAATGACAGAAATCAGCTCAAACCCTTGTTTCTCCTGCCATTGCCTCCAGAGTGATCTCCAGCTCCAGGACCACACACTTACCCATCCAGACTTCCCCAAACTGCCCAGCACCAAGCCTCTTCACCAACTTGATGGACTCTCGTGGGATCTCCCAGGCGTCTTTATCCCACGGCTTTTGTGGTTTGGGACTAATACAAGCCTTCTCCAATCTTCTGCACAAGCCATCTGACTGCTCTAATTTGAAAGAGAAAATGAATGTTAAAAAACAATCATACTTTGTATTTCACCAGTATCTATGGGGAAGCTTCAACTATTGGTCTTATAGTTTCCAACTTGCCACAGTCATGGCCCTAAAATGCTTATAGGGGTATCTTTTTTATAATCATGACTTTTGAAATTTTTAAATGAAAGACAATTTAAAACATATTTGATTTTATTTGTTAGCACTGTTAATGTATTAAAATAATAACAACATAACAAACAGATAAACAAAGGCTGACATATTGTCACATTTAATAAAATGCAATTTCAAATTGCTGAGCCCAAGTAGTGAGTGCATCATGGCCAAATGGCAGGGACTTGGTCCTGTCCCCCTCACCCCAGAACATGGCAAGCACTCACCACACAGGCCAGAGGAGCAAGTAAGTGATGAGATAACAGAGAGGGAGGGTGGATTCCACAAAAGTGGGGGTGCCTCGCTCCCTCCATCTTTTGGGACCTAAGCAAGGCTATAATGTGTGTTCCCCTTGAGCAGGTTGTAGAAATAACCCATAACAATAGCTAGCTGCCCGCTACAACCAACTTCCATTACACAGAGAATGAACCTAAAGGTTGGTCATGGGTTCAGCCTAACAGGACTGGAGAGTGGCATTGGTGACACAGGACCAAGAACCTGCTGCTGCTCAATATTTTGGTGTTGCTGCTATTTGAGTCCTTTTACCAAGAGTATGCATTACTGTTATGCATGCAAACATCTGCCAAGTCTGAATTTGTCTTCCAGGTAGTTAAAGACATGTTGTAAAAATATGTATTATATAAAATAGTATTCATTTTTCTCTTCATAATTCTGAAATATCAATTGTTAAACATCAGGGATTAGGTGAAAAGGGCTGGAATGATTATTCACAAGGATCAAATCTAACTTTGAACGTTTATTTAATTATAGATGAATTTGTAATCAATTATAGAACATGGCTCTCCAACTTTATCCAAAAGAAATGTAATGTATAAAAAAATTTCAATATAAAAATGTGTTTGATACCATATATTTACCATAATAAACATATTTGTCTCATCTGACCTTCAGTCTTTACTTACTTTGGTAATGCTTAATCATGTCACTGATACAAGGAAAGGTGATTCTTGGAGAGATGTAATAACCCCCATTGTCCAGACTTCTAATTTTGTAGTGCTTAATAATATCACCGTGCACAGGGTCATAATCTCTGACAGAAAGAGAGTAGCTTCCTGCAAGGGAAAAAGTACAAGTCAAGATTATACCTGTATTTTATAAATAAGATCTGCATTATACAATACTGTAGATCCCCTTTGCCATAAAATATGCAAAATATAAATTAAGTATGTCTATAGTACATTATTTGAAAAGTCCTATAAAAAGTCTATGCAATAAATAAAGCTAGCATTTTGTTTGCTCTGAAGTTTACCAACATGCCTTCTTTGTGATAGTTTTTGAAATTATTTCACTGAATTAAAAAGTTGTTTTCATTTACTTTCTCTTAAAATTTCAAGATTTACTCTAAACAATAATGTGAAAGATTCAGCAAACATAAGGTATGGTGAGATATGGTCATAATTATGCCTGTTTCCTGTTATTTGAGTAGCAAAACTAATAATTTGAGTTCAGTATTTGTTATCAAACCATAAAATTTCACTACCAGAACATAATATATTCTTTTTAAAAAAGAATTCTAGAAAAGTTTTTAACATTGATTTTCTAAATAGTGTTTTATAAGAAGCCGTATGCCACCTCTTACCTTTTAATGTTTCACTTTCTCTGATAAGGAAAGCCCCAGGGCTGTTCCCTGGCGCCAGAAGCTGCCTTTCTGCATCTTTCCTGGTTATATCCTTGAAAAACCACCTGAGAAGACATTTTTAACAGTTCATGGGTGTTATGTTCCAGGGAAATAAAAAGAATAAACAAGAAACCCAATACAGCAAACAAAACCATCAAAGATGACAATATGTAAAGACTCACTCTTCTGTTTCCAAGGTGTTGACTTTGGCTACATAGTTGCTGGGGATGAAGCCTTCTCTCTTTGTTGAAAGGGATTTGGCTTTCCACCATTCTCCGTGCCTGGAATAGAAACACACATCAAAAATGTGTCCAACTACTTGAGAACCACAACAGCAAATGTCTCCACATGTTTGTTTTGGGAGGTGAGGGTGGGTGAGGAAGATTCCTGGAACCTCAAAATCCAGTGAGAAAATTCACTCCTCTTGCTGTAATAAAACTATGTTTAGAGACTGAAGCAAAGAGAAACAGCTCCCCAGCTCAATTGTGGGTCACTGTGCTCAGCCCTGCACAAACTAAAGTTGGTGAAAGTGGTTCCCGTCCTGCAAAAGGAAACACTCATAATTTCACCTGGGACATCCAAGAAACGGTGTAGGGTCCTTACAGCAATGGGAGCCAAGGGAACAGTTAACCATATCTCCTATGTCATAAACTCCTTCGTCCAAACATCTAGTTTCCAAAAATGGACACCACAGAAAAGAGGAATAGAAAATCATACAAAAATTTTGAGCAGGCAGGCCTCATCACCTGCTCTTGCCCTCAGCATGGAGCCAGGGAAGAGGATGGGGCAGAAAGGATGGGTCCCTATGAGCCTCAATTAAGTTTCCTTCAAATTCTGACATGCAGACAGACCCTCGTCAGCAAGACATGGTGGACTACCACTGACACTAACCTGTACCTGCTATATGCCTATGCTATACTTATCCATATGAACATACACACATAATCCTCACATCAACCCATGACAGAGGCACTGCTGTTCCTATTTTATAAGGGAAGAAACTAATGTATAGAGTTGAAGTGACTTGTGAAGGTCACAGAGCAGTAAATGGCAGGGTCAGGATTAGGCCCAAGTTCATGCTTAACCAGTAAGCAATAATAGCCTGTAACCACTTAATACTTTGTAGTTAATAAAGGGTCTCTCTCTTCTAACCTTGGTTGGCAGTCCAGGGGGACAATGTGTGCCGATGAGAAGAAAAAGCAGCTAGAATTAAGATACTTGGAGTTCCTTATTCTCAGTATTGTTCTGAAGCCTAGACAGTAATGGTCTGACTAGGGTCACAGGCCTGTGAGTCAGCACAGATAGGATTAAGCAAATGATGATGTCCAAGTGTCTTCACAGAGTACCATCTGCTGAGTAGAGCTTCTTCAAGATGACCACTGCTTCAGCACAGTGCCCTTACAAATCAAACCATAAGTTATGGGTCCAAGTTGGACCCATAAATCCAGTCTGAATTTGAGTAACATAACTAAATAAAAATGACATTATAGTAACATGCACATTCCACAGACATCCAAACTTCTTAAGATGGCACAGATGGATAAGAAAGAGACCAGTCTCCGTCTTCAAAGGGAAACCTCTGGAGAGTGCGCACAGGCAAACTTCAGAGGAAAACTCCTCCGGCCCTGCTCTTCCACTCCCAGCCCCACCACAGCCAGAACCTGGGAGGCCTCGTGCCCAAAGAGGAGGTCTGGCTCTTGACGTGCTACTGGAAGCAAAATGAGGGCACAGTGTGTAGAATTCGGTGGCCTGGGTACAGGGGCAGCAGACGCAGCGTGCCTCAGTACACTTACTCCTCCAAGACTTTCATCTTCTCTCCTTTCCTGAAAGACAAGTCGTCTGGGTGGATGCCATCATAGGGGTACAAGGCTACCACAATGTCTCCTTGTTCCTCTGGATCTAAAAAGAACACAAATGAGGAACTTTAAAAACCCACCGGCAGAAACGTTTCGACAAATCCTCATTGGACAGCTGGGATAACGGCGTGTGTTTTCTTCCTAGTGGGCCTCAGGGTCTACATGGTCTACAGTGACTAACATGCTGTACACACTGTGTGCAGTGTTTTCTGTCTCAAATTACAACTGTAATTCATTACAACTCTGTATTTAAGAAATGATACACCCATGTTCCTTGCAGCATTATCATAATAGCTAAAAGAAGGAAACAACCAAGTGTCCAGTGATAGATGAATGGATTAAAAAAAGCAAAAATTAAAAAAAAGTGATCTCTACATACAACAGAGTAATATTCAGCCATGTAGAAGGAAATCCTGACACCTGCTACAACAAGAATGAGCCTTGAGGGTATCATGCTAAGTGAAACAAGCCAATCACAAAAGGACAGATACTCTATGATTCCACTTGTGTGAGATTCCTAGAGTATCCAACACTCAGGGACAGAGAGGAGAATGGTGGGTGCCAGTGGCGGGAGGCAGAGGGGTGGAGTGAGTGTTTCATGGGAACTGTTTCAGCATGGGAAGATGAAAACATTCTGGAGATGGAGGGTGGAGATGGTTGTGCCACACTGTGAATGTGCTCAATGCCACTGTCTCATACACTTAAAAAGAGTTAAAATGATCAATTTTATGTTATGTGTATTTTTCCATAATAAAAAAAAACTACCCAGGAAAATGACTTTAAAGATTCTCTAACAGTAAAGAAAAAAGAAACCAACACATTGCTAGGAAAACATACCTTTAGTTTGAAACCTCTGTCCTGGTAAAAGCTGAGATTCTGTAACCTAGGAGAGAATATTGGTTAGAATTTTTTTTTATGTTTGGCTTTTCTTAGTCACATTCATATTGTATGTTATATTGTTTTTCTAACAATAGCAAATGAGGTTTAAATTTGCTAACTTATTAAACCGGAAAGAAGAGAAATACAGAGAAAAAATTCTGCAGAGCTCTGTCCCAATCTACACAGCTCTTCCTTCTGAAAACAGTCATCTGCCTATGGTGGCAGGAAATGAACAGGGCTCTGGGCAGGGCCACTAGATGCTTGCCCAATCACCATCCTCCCTCTTGTTCAGTGGCAGAATCCTAATATTATTTGGGAGGCAATTTGCCAAGCTAAATGACTATGCTTCCACATTCTCTAGCATTCTATGCAGATGGAGAGAGGCAGTGTATCTTTAAACAGAATGGTTGTGTGGGGCCTTGCTGGAGTCTCAGCAGCCAGGGAAACTGGCACACGTGATGGCAGAGCAAAGGTGGAAGTGGCCCGGGGCCCTGGGGACCGTGTGGAATAGCCATCCAAGCCCTGGGGACTGTGATCTCCATGTTTCCCAGACTTGTCGTCAGGGCTCAGCCAAGTTCTGAGAATAAGTCCTAACCAATTCAGGCTTCCTGTGGCTGCCCCTGATGCTATCATGGGGACAGATGGCAATCCCTGTTATTTTAGTTGGAGGTGAATTATCAGGAAAAGTCTGCTGGCACTAAAGGCCACTTCAATGACCTTTTAAATCAAATTCCTCTTTCTCTCAGTGACCATGAGGAAGATGTTCAAGGCCCCTTAGACACTTTTAAGGAAGCTACTGTCAGAGACCTGTACCCACAAATCATGTCAGCTTTCTCTCTGACTCAGTGAAATGGGACCAAAACAATTTGTACTGAAATTTAAATTTCTGATGAAAGTTAGTCCATAAAAATCTCCAATTATGGTGGGGCAATTTTCTGTTGTTAGAAAATCATGGGTCCATACTATCATTCAATACTTATTTCAATAGTTTTTAATATCAATTTTTAATCATTTAAATTTGCATGTATGATCATAAATTAGTATGTATGGTCAATTTTAAATATCTCAGAGGAAATAATTAGAAGATGAAAGTAAATTAAATTATTTTGAAAGCAGCAGTCTGATTTTCAAGTATCAAAGAGTCCTTAATTTGCAGATGTTTTAATACACTTTTTTTTCTAAGACTAAAACACATGTATGCAACTCATCTACTACCCTTCTTTTTCTTTAAAGAGTCTTCTCCTTAGATCACTATTGCCTTTAGGGTGAATTGCCTCACCCTGTCATCAGAGCTGCTGTGTGATCAGCCAGGGTGTACACTGTGGCCACATTGGGCTGGAGCTGAAAGTGTCATCTGTGGCCACAGAACGAGGTCCAGCTAACCCGTGTGGGAAACAAGGGCGTCTGCGACCGCACAAGGCACAGACTGAAGTACGGGAATTGAAAGATGTCAAACATGTTTACTAAGTCTGCTTCTAACTTAATTTTGACCTCATTTACTTTTAATAAGGAGAAGATGGTATATACGAAAAATAGTGCAAACTTATACACCATTTTTTCTCACTGTTCAGAAAATATCTTCAGTTATCATTACAGAAAAAAAAACTGCTTGGGTTTTGCAGCATGTAAAAGCTGGTGAAAATGATAGATCCTTTTTACATTTGTGACTCCAATTCTTTATATCATTTTATTTCCTAGTAATCACATTTGTAGAATATGTAGTTCTACATCTATACTTATTGATGAAATGCTTTTAAATTTGGGGGTGGGCAAAAGTAGGTTTACAGTTGTTCACATAGAAAAATACATAGTACAAGAATAAATAATAATACAAGAATAAACTTTTCACGTAGTGACAATGGTAAACCTACTTCTAACCACCTCTCTACATTATACATATTTATCACTAAATTATTAAAGGCATTAATAATCTTATACATTTTGAGTTTCTATATAAAATTACAGTGTTAGTATATCTCTCCAGAAACATTATGTACAATATATTCACTCTTCATCTCCACTTCTTGTGTTTATTGTTGACACCACTGCAGATGTCCTGCATCACCCCCCATGCCCACCTCAACTGGCCCCAAGCCCCTTCCCTCTGGCTGCCACCGCACTACTGTCTGTGCCCACGGGCTCTGCATTCGTGTGCTTTGGCTAATTTCTTCAACTTTTTTATCCAGTCCTCCCCCAACCCTCCCCTCTGAGATCTATCAATCTGTTTCGGGTATCCATGCCTCTGGTTCTATTTTGTTCATCTGTTTATTTTTTTAAGGAGGTCAACAGTGATTTAGTAATTTCTACCATGACATGTGACTTAGACATTCATTATACCTGTAGGACAATGGAGAATAGAGAGGGAGAGGGCTGGCTGAGAGACTTGATAAAAATAATGCACTTCTAGAATGCAAAGGCATTTAAAAACATGTCAGATAAGAGAAACTATAAAAACACTTAATAAAGGCATTTGTGCTAACTTGGAATAAGCTGCTTTCAGCTTAAATGCTGAGGAACTCCATCCCATAAAAACCAGGCTATGGGATGTTATACATGTGTTATATATATTGTCATACATAAGGAGAGAATGATGGAAAGGATATAAAATCTGAGATAAAGTGCATTTAAGGTTGTTATTATCCAAAGCTTTGTTCTTCTTTTCCATAAAATGTGATGTTAGATCTTCCTTTGCTAGCATTCCGAAATTCATCAAATAGCACACCACTCACACAATATTGCTGGTACAGATATTTGTCCAAGGTTAATGGGCAGAATTAGCTTTGATATTTTTTAAAAAATATTTTAATTATAGTAAGACATGACAACTTTGGGGTCTGTGTTCTTATCAGTTAATTGAGGAATTACAAGATGGCATAAAGGACATAGTAGCATCTGTTTTAGCTTCTGACTTGAATGTAGCATTTCCAGGCCATGGCACTAACCTAGCGACTATCCTAGGTCACACAAGCTCAGATAGAAATGTGTATCTTTACATATAAAAAGTGGGTATTTGCACCAGTGATATGAAAGATGATTCTCTCTACCCATAGGGTGACCGAAGGCTGCTTTGTTGTACAAGTGACCTGTGTTATCTCTCCAATGTTTACAGGCTCTTTAAAGGATTAAGTTACAAAGCATATCAAAAATTGAGGCCCAAGTTATTGATGTGACTTTTTTTCATGCACATGTTACAGATTTGGTGTTTAAATTATGCAGCTATGCTTTGATCCTGCTGTGGGAATTCTCCCTGAGACTATCTACTTACTGGCCTTGGCTGTTTATTGGACGTTGGATCTCTCACATAAATAGTTCGGTCAGTATTACGTACTGGTTGCGTCTTCAAATCTATTCCATCGTCATTCAGATTGTCTTTCCTTTTTGATTTTATACATCCCATATTTCCTGTTGGAATACAAAGCAATGACATTGTTTTACCATTCTAGAATTGGCTTCAAGCCACCCAAATCCCTCCATTGATGAACAATATAAACAATATGCTTTTATTCTTTATCATAGATAGTTTAACAAACTCAAGTATGGATATTGTTCACAAACCAGTTTGTTTGTCTATTCATTTTTTCATTCATTTGTTCAACAGCTATCATTGTGCATCCATTTTACATCAGCAAGACATAAGCCCTCTCTGAAGATGCTCATATTCTGTGGCAAACGTGTCCATTAAATTTACCGTACAGAGGTGAGTCAATGACAGAGGATGCACCAGATCTAGGAAAGGACATAAAACTTGAGAAAGAGGAAAAGGTGGTGGTCAGGGGAGGCATCCTGAAGGAAATGCTCTGTGAGTCACAACGGAAGTGATGTCAGCCAGGTGGCAAAGTCAGTAAAGGGATTCTGGGAAGAAGGAACTTCACCAAGCAAAGTGTTGACCCTGGGCTAACCTGGCCCCTTCACAGGGAACTACTTCAACCTCAAGCCTTGCCTTCAGGGCAATAGTTCTATAATGTGAAACTCCTCGCCAAAAGGCAGGTAGGGAAGACCAGGAGTTGGGCTGGAGAGGAGAGGCACGCACAAGTTGGGTGCAAGCTGAGGAGTTTGTTTTCTTCCCCATCCCCCAAGATGAATGTCACAGTGTGCAAGGTGAAGTGAGGGGGTTCAGGGCTTCAAAGGCAAGCATGAGTAGGAACTAGACTGCACAGAACCCAGCCCCAACTGATTGTGGCTTGGAGAAATGGTGGGGGCCTTCACCAAGACTGGAAATAAAAGATGAGACACAGGTATGGGAGAAAAGATGTGTGTAGGAACATCTAAATGATCAGTGGGCTTCCCAGTAAAATGTGTGAGTATGGAAACCAGGAGAGATGGCAGAGCTCCGGGCAGAAATGAGGGCATCAGTGAGCCATGACTGCGCATAAGACTCCAGAGGAAGAATCGTGGCTGGAAGGGACTTGTGCTTGACCAGTGCAGAGGGGCATAACCATGCTTCTAAATGCTCAAGCCTTTTATTTGTTTATTCAGTTGCTGCTAGGAGTGTAGAGCACCACACAGAGCACTCTGGGGACTAAAAAAGATGATTTTTTATTTTTTATTTATTTTTTTTAAGATTTTATTTATTTATTTTTAGAGAGGGAAGAGAGGAAGATAGAGAGAGAGAGAGAGAAACATCAATGTGCGGTTGCTGGAGGTTATGGCCTGCAACCCAGGCATGTACCCTGTCTGGCAATCGAACCTGGGACACTTTGGTTCCCAGCCCGTGCTCAATCCACTGAGCTACACCAGCCAGGGCAAAAAAAGATGATTTTTTAAAATTGAAATCAGACATGAATCTCCCTGTACAGTATAGCCTCATTGTCAAATCTGTATGTTGAAAATAAAACAAAATCTATTATGAGCTTCATTGAATGCCCTATAGGGCAGTGGTGTCCAAACCAAAAGGAACACTAGAATCACCTAGATCCAACACATCAGATTCCCTGGACACATTCCAAGATATCCTCTGCGGGCTCAGTGTGGGCAGGGTCTCCCACTTGGCCTATGTAATTCTGCTGGGGATTATGCCAAGAGAAGGGAGAGGTGAATTAGAGTTTGGGGAACGCGGAGAGGTGTGAGATAGGAAATGCCTCCTGAGGGAGGAACTCTTCTAAAAAAATCTCAAGAGCACCACTCTGAACTGTCACCCCCTTGCACTATCACTGCCGCTCCTCTGTGCATTTGGTCCTACAAGCTTCCACTGGGACCTTCATCTTGTTTATCACTTCATCAGTGAGGTGGAAGCCTCTGAAGGTCACGCCTCTTTCTGAAACTAGTGAGCTGTGGTTCCCAAAATAAAGGGGAAGCAAGTACCACTTTGATTGAAAACAGCACATACTTTTCATATGCGAAAGTTTTTGAAATGAAGATGGGTTTTAAAGTTGATTTAGAAATAAGCGAGATGGCTTTTAGAGTTGATCTGTAAATAATCAGGTGAATTCTTTTTTCACTAATCCCATCTTCCTTCCTCGGCCCAAATAAAAGCAGTGTTTAAGTCATCAGCCATGAAAAGGGTGCAGTGTAAACGAGAGAACATGGTGCATAATGAGAAAGGCCTCCCAGTGTGGACCCTTAGGCACACAGTGAGCTGCAGCGGGAGGAGCCTTGGCAGACAGGCTGGGCCACAGGGACACAAGAAGCCCATGAAGAGGGGCTGCCCCACGGTTTCCCCCAGGGGCCTCATGGCCCTTGCCCTCTCCCTCTCTAGTTCTCTTTTTTCCCCAGATCTCTACACAAATGTTACCCCTCACCCCCGGACAGATCCTCAGTAACTGCCTGATTGAAAATATCACCACCCTGCTCACACCTCATGATTTACACTCTTATCTTTCTTATTACGACCTATATCCCATTACCTATTGGTTTATTTCTGGTTAGCTCCCCAAAGGAATGAAAGCTAATGGGGCCGGTCCCAGCTGGTTTCTTCGCTGCAGGATTCCCAGCACAGCACAGGGCCAGGCAGAGCGAGTGCTCTGAGAATAGTTATTCAAAGAGTGGATCTGGCAGCTCTGGGTCCTGCACTTGGGGCTTCTTCCTGCACGCCCATCTGGACCTCTCTTGCTAAAGGTGGGCAAGGGAAAGGAAAGGAGGTGAACCCCAGCCCTGTGCCAGTTGTGTTAGAAGATACAGAGAACTAACTTCTAGTTTATAGGAAATATAGGTTAGAGGAACAAAATGAAAAAATCCTTAATGTATGCTACAGGCAACTGGCCTGGATACTTCAAAATATACAGGGGAAGAGAGGGGAAATTATTCAATATTATGAGAGACTAAAAAGGCAATATGTGAACCTTGTATTCAAGGATTCTTGTATTCACAAGGATTTATTATCCTGGATGGGGAGGGGCAGAGGGGATAACACATGCTGGGACAATTGCGGACATCTGAAAATGTTTTAATGTGATACTAGAGATCTGTGTGTTTACACCCGTGACAACAGCATTGTGGTTATACTGAGACTGTCCATCTCTCAGGAGACGCACGCCAGGTGTGTGCGCGTGAAGGCTCAGGGTGTCTGCCACTACCAACACGTGGGTCACACTGAAAGAAAGAGGGGGGAAAGGAAGAGGAGGGGTCAAATGTGACAAAAATAATAAAGAATTAGTGAATTTAGATGAGGATATTCTTTCATTTTTTGTCTGTAGATTTCAAATTT
Source organism: Phyllostomus hastatus (assembly GCF_019186645.2). Classification (NCBI taxonomy): domain Eukaryota; kingdom Metazoa; phylum Chordata; class Mammalia; order Chiroptera; family Phyllostomidae; genus Phyllostomus; species Phyllostomus hastatus. The sequence continues at coordinate 2,701,674 of NW_025334017.1, read as the reverse complement.
TCAAAATAAAAAGTTGGAGGGGAATATTATTAACAACTTTACGCAGAAAACTTTTTCAAAACGTTAGACACCCCGGTAGCAGGGGTGTGTGTCAGGAGAAGAGACTGGAAAAGTACCTTGTAGGGTGCTGTTTATATGTCATGCCAAGCTTCATGGACTTTATTTACAGCCAAAGAAAGGTTTTTAACTGGGGAAAGGACATGAGGAGATCTCTATTTCAGAGAGCAAACTATGTAGACAGAAAGAGGTGGAAGACCTGGAGTGGGGACCTCCATGACAAAGGCCTCCGGGTGGGGGACTGGTTCAGACAAAGAGATGATGGGATTCCCAGGGCGGTGGCCCGGGAAAGGAAGGCGAAGAATGAACATAAAAAGCAGTGGACGGGAGACAGGGTGGTGGTAGTTCACAGACTACCATTTACTTATGCTTAGTACACATTTTCTCCTCCCCCCATCACCATGGGCAACTGAAAACCAAATGTACATTTTGTAGATGAAAACAATAACAATTCTACTCCACAGGGAGCATTGTAGTTGTTCTAGCTGGGGGGCCTCTGGGGACCGCCCACCAGGTCTTACAATTCCTTATGCCATGGCAGATAACAGAAGAGTACAAAATACAATGTAGCCCCAACAGATACAGAGGCAGTGATTACTTGTTTGCAAGTGATGAGAGCTACTAATACACCTTAGTGTTTTTTAATTTTCTGAGTGTGTCATTTAATCCTCAAAGAAATCATATCAGGCAGGTATTATTAACACCACTTTACAGAGAAGTAAAGTGAGTTTTAAAGAGATTGAAAGACTGGCCCAAAGTCACAATGCTACTGAAGGGTGGCACTGGGACTCACTCATAGCTTCAGCCAAAAGTCAAAGCCTAAAGTCTATTCTCTACTTTTTTTCCCTTGTATGAAGGCTCTTTTGAAACTTTTGTTTTACCTACTTATTAATGAAGCTAAATGAAGAAACTATAGCCTCTTCTTTGTCTAAATGAATTGAAATGCTTTTGCAAAAAAGACAATGATGAATTTAACAAAATGAAAACAGAACCCCCAGCCAAGGAAGAGAGGAGAATGCAACTATGGTAGCACGGTGGATACCACATCTGCTGGGGCTATTTTCTTGGTGGGAAGGGCCAGAGGGCAGCGTGAGTCCGCTGACTTTCACAGCGCTTCATGAGGGCAGAGGAAGCAGATGGGAAAGTGAGGCCCTACAGAAGAATTCTAAGGTTTCTTACAAAGGACTTTCCATAAAGTGCTGTGGATGATGAAGATGGCAATGCCTTCATTTTTTAGAAAACAGTAAACAAAGGCACATTTTATACTTGGAAAATTTAGCTTAATAATAATAAAAGCTGAAGGTCTGTCATGCGAATATGACTCTGGGATATTCATCACACAAGCTCAACTAGATAGGAGGTCTGAAGAGACACAGACAGCTGGGCAACCTTGGATCACAAAGGGACATCCACAGTCACATCCAGAATCTGGGAGGCAGGTGACTTTTTCCAAAAATTTAATTGGAGCAAGTATCCATTAGGGTTGGCTCAGCCTCATTTAAAGGCCTTAGAATATGAAAACCTTAAAAAAAGAAAACAGCCCCCAAACAGACTCTGAGGTAAAAGATTAATTATGATTCTTGGCTTGTCATCCTGCTGTCTCTGGTAAGATCTAACACACCTCCTCCACAAAGAAACAACTTGCCTACTTAGAATTCCACTTGTGGGGACTTTTTCTCTCCAGCTTTATTAGGATATAATTGACATATAACATTGAGTAAGTTTAAGGTATAGAATGTGATGACTTAATATCATATATATTGTGAACTGCAGGGGTTCAGAATGAGTCACCTCAAGATGTGCCTCTGTGGTACATGCACTGTTTTGAGCTAAAGCCGACTGAGATACTGAATGCTTAAGAGAAACTTCTATCCCCCATTAACTATGCAGAAGACTTTAAATTAGGGGCGGTCCTGCCCATGATACGAGATTATCAGAGATAACATTTTCGATCAGTTTATACAGCAGGGCAAACTACTAATTACTGAACATTTGCTCTTCTCATAGTCCTACAATGGCCTCTCTCCCCTCGGAAGCCCCAGGACACCTTACCTCCTCCTTAGCTCAGGAGGCCGTATACACCTCATTTTTGCTTTCTGTCCCTGAACCTCTCATGTTTGCGGGGTTCCCATACATACATATGCAATTAAATTTGATTATATGCTCTTGTTAACCTGTGCTGTATAGATTTAATTATCAGACTAGCAGAAAAAAGAGTGAAGGGTAGAGGGAAGGTTCTTCCTCTTCCCCAGAACTGAGTATCACAAAAAGTCATCTGCCACTTCACACAGTTATCAGATTTTAGTTTGCTTGTTTTTAAGGTGAGAACTTTTAGAGGACTTGTTCTTTAGATACACTTGTGCAAGAGCTCGAGGACATGCACACCAGTGCTGTTTACGCTGTGGACAGGGACAGTCTAGATGTTCTCCGATAGGGGAGCGCTTATTAAAGTAGGTCAAACCAACACAGTGTGCGAGTGGGGAGGGTTAAGGAGAGAGATTTCTATAATTCAGACATCTTGACCATCAACTATTATTGATTGAAAACATTTTGTATATCAATCAACTTATAAAATCAATTAATATACACACACAGATATATATGAGTACATATATATATATACATGCATACAGTATATACGATATATATTCTACTCTTAATGTGCACAGGAAAAAATCTGAAACAATATCCACCACCATGCTGGTTAGGTTCTTGAGTCTAATTGTGAGGTATAAAATCCTACATACAAGTTTCTCTTAAAAATTTGTACAGAAGACAGTACAATTTGTGAAATATTTTGGAGAAAAGACTGTGGAGTTGGATTGCTAAACTCAAATCTCAGATCCATCAATTATTGTTAACTGTGTGATCTTAGGCAAGCTGCCTAACCTCTCTGTGCCTCGATTTCTGTCTGCAAAAAGAAAATGACTATCTAGATCATTATGCAGTTATGAGGGTTAAAGAGTTATAGTAGTTAACACTTATAAAGTGCTCAGAAGTAGACTTAAAACAGCACACAGCAAGGGCTACAGACATGTTTGTTGAACTCACAAATGAGGTCCAAATGCAAGTTTTCCTCCAGCATGGGAAGAGACACAGTTCCATGATGAGATGCACAAGGACAACCCCTGTCTCACCACAAAGAGTAAATAGAAGCAGGTCTCTCAGCTTAGCCTCAGGCTGGCACTTGGGCCACCTGTAGCATCTAAATGAACATGTTTCAGGTTCGATTCCCAGTCAGGGTACATGCCTGAGTTCCAGGCCACGGCCCCCAGCAACCGCACACTGTTGTTTCTCTCTCTCTCTTTCTCCCTCCCTTCCCTCTCTAAAAATAAATAAATAAAATCTTTAAAAAAATAAATGAACATGTTCTCACTCTCTCCCCTCCTTTCTTTTGGATAAGGTCCTCTGTATGCCACGCCCCTCTGCTGTGCATTTTTGTTTTGCATGACGATCGGAATGTAAATACAAAAATCACTCTGTAACTAAAGAGGTGAAAACTGCACAATGAAAGAGGTTCCTGAGTTTGGGTATAACATTCATTTGGGTTAATACTTTGTTTTTCATCATAGATTTTATAAGTTTAAAGGGTATTCCATCATATATCTTTTATTTCAACTTGAATGGTATACAAATTCACCTCCTTGTCTGCTACATAAAGGTTTTAAAATCATTAATTTCTTATATTATCAGAGCTTAGAGAAATAAAACAAATAGGAAATTAGATGCCACCTCCAACTATGAAATCTGAACCCACTTTTTTAACAACTATGTCACGGAATCCTGGATCTTAAAATTGGAGAACAAAATTACTAGCATAACACCCTTCAGAACCTAAATTTATTTGCCTTTACAAAGTGCTACAAAAGAAACCCTCTCTTGGTACCATGTTTTGTTTTTATTATGACTTACACATTTTCTGCCTTTATTCTAGCAGTTATCAAAAAGAAACTAAAAACATTTTTTTTTACTTCACCACAACTTTCCAAACTGAATGCTTTAATTTGAGTTGAGTTTTCCCAGCAACAAATGAATTTTTCATCCAAAGGCAATTCATTGGTGGTTCTGAAGTCTTCCTCCTGTTACTCACTTCATGCCTGACCTTGCAATACCAGTGGTCACTGAGGAGTAACCAGCAAAGCTTGAGGGTGAGAGACAAAGGCAGTGAAGAGAGAGAGGAGAGAGAGGAGCATGTAATTGCCTACTTTGTACCTGGCACAGGCGAGGAAAACAAAGCTCAGGGATAAACCTGTGCCAGGTCGTCAAAGGTCTTAGGTGAACTTGGTCCACCGGTTTCAAAGAGGCATTCTTTACTCACCCAAGGCCTTGCTGCCTCTCTGTGGAGTGTTATTGCGAAAAGAGTTTTTTTGATTTATGGAGCTTCAGAAGATAAGAGAAAGGGAAAGGAAGCCCCAAGGACTGAGAGATGGGTGGTAATGATCCCAAACAAATCATCTGAGCTTCAAAAGTAGGAAGGTTTAAAGGGGATCCAGACATTTCTGAGAGTCCTGATGTGGTCCATTTGCTCTTGGGGTAGGCGTCAGTGTGATACTCCCAGAAATTGGCAGTGCACAGTCATATCTCAGCAGGCATACCAAGGAAATGTAGAGAGTCTGTGCCTTCTTCCTTCAAAGGGCACAAAAGAAACTCTGAACCTATCTAGATACCATCTTGGAAAGGTGCAGAAGAAGGAACATGCAGGAGTTATCTTAAGGACTTATGTGGAGTCACAGAGAAAAAGAGGCTCTTTATTCTCAAACCCAGCAGGCAAATATAAGGCTGTTTTCCCACCTATGCTTTGTAAAGAGCTGAAGAGAGAATATGCTAGAGAAAGTGATGACTTTCTTTCTCTTTCTCTTCTTTCCTCTCTCCCTTCCTTTCTTTCCACAGCTGAATAGCAGCATGTAAATTCTGCAAGCCTGCTTCATGCAAGATGCAGTGGGTTCTGTAATTAGACAGTGGTGATGGTTTTCTAGCCTTGTGAATATACTACAAAACACTGAATTGTACACTTCAAAAGGGTAAATTTAGGGTATATAAATTATATCAATAAAAAATTAATTTTGAAAATGCTGCCTACCCAAAAGGAGAGATGTAGGGCAGTACAGTAGTTTTCTTTTTAATTAACTTTTTTATGCCTTTGCAATCAAAATTGGATACATCTTAATCTACCTAATGTTTACTGATATCTTTATCTGGATTGAAAACATTTCTTTATTATATGCTATAACATAGACAAAACCACAGGAAAAACCAGGGATTATATAATTAACTATAATGTGAATGTGTAGAATAAAAATGGAAAGGTAACTTGATATTGAGATACTCAGTGCACAGTGGTGCACAGAGATGGCAAATTAACTGCATTTACAGAAACTTTAATAAATATGTATAGTTTTAACCCTTGCATTTATTAGAAAGAGTCCAGAAAAGAAGCATGAGACAGTTAAAGAGGTATACACAGGTTTCAAACATCTGGCTGCTGCTCGGAAGAGCATGTAACAAAAGGTGCAGCAAGTTAGGCATCAGGAAGCCTGGCTGATGGCTCCAGCTTGACACTCCTATAATTAAGGACAAAACCACTCTCTTTTTCTGGACTCTAATTTCCTCACCATAAAATGAAATCCTTGGGCTTAGCACAAGAGTGTAAATGATACAATCTAACTTGAGAATACACATTAAAGTCCTTTAAAATGGATGCACTTCTTAACCCAACATTACCACTTCTGGTAATAAATTATTTCTAAGGAAATAACAGAACAGTAGCACAAATACAGTCTGTATAAGACTGTATTTATTGTTCTGGCCGGTATGGCTCAGTGGGCTGAGTGCGTGCCTACAAAGCAAAGGGTCACAGGTTTGATTCCCAATCAGTGCACATGTCTGGGTTGCAGGCCAGTTCCTCAGGAGGGGTGAATGAGGGGCAACCACACATTGATGTTTCTCTTCCTTTCTCCCTCCCTTCCCCTCTGTCTAAAAAAATGTATTTATTGTGGGGCTGTTCGTAATAACATATAATCAGAAATATACTTATTTGCCTGATTGGTGTGGCTCAGTGGATCAAGTGCTGGCCTGTTAACCAAAGGGTCGCAGGTTCGATTGCCAGTCAGGGCACATACCTGGGCTGTGGGCCAGGTCCTCAGTTGGGAGCGTACAAGAGGCAACTACACATTGATGTTTCTCTCCCTTTCCTTTCTCCCTCCCTACCTCTCTATAAAAATAAGTAAATAAAATCTTAAAAAAAGAGAAATATACTTATTTGCCAAATAATAGGTCACTGGTTAAACAAATGTAGACCAGCTCTCAAAATTCATTTCACTTAAAGCCAGTTCTCCAAAGATTTTCAATTTATTGTACAAGATGATCAATTTACCAAAATTTGTACATTTTAACTGTGAGGTTTATATAATCTATATTAAGTGGGAAAATTTACAACAGTTTGAATTAGAGTGGTTTTAATAGCTTATGGATATAAACAATTCTTATCAAATGCAATTGTTTTAAAAGCTTTTGAAGATTTCTATGATGCTTTTAAAGGAATGTTCTATTTTAAAAAAACTAAGGATTGTTGAATCTTTTTAAGACTAGAATAACCTTAGTAAATAGCAATTCAGTAGCTTAATTATGAAAAATAATTATTAGATAATTGAAGAAATTCAATCATTTATTATTTAATAAGGAATTATCACCATTTTTATGTGTGATAATATATTAAATTTATTTTGAAACCATGAGTGTTTATCTTTTAGCATTTCAAATTAAAATATATGTGATATAATATAAAAACAGCAATTAGTAGCTTAAGTGTAATATGAGGTATGGCTGTTTCTGATATTTCCTAGTTCATTTCTTAATTTACCCATCCTTATATTTTTAGTGTTTTAAAGTAATTTCTAAAAATTCTTCAACCTTGGTGACATGCTCTTGTTATGTTTGAGGCTCAAGACTTCTGTTTCTTTCTAGAAATTCCTCTACATGTTTCCACTTCCCTTCAACACCTCAGATAATTCTATCCTTTTGTGTCAAATGGTTCTGTAAACTGTTATCAAATTAGCACTTCCTAATTTTTTCTTACAGTCCAGAGTTTTAGCATGTCATATGTATTGGGAATGTTTTGGTCATTTCCAATTTCTTATTCTTCTAAATTTAAACTTAAATTAAAATTTTACTTTTTTAATTGCAGAGCTCTCAATGCTGATATGCCATTGGAATAACTAGCAGAACACATTACAAAATACATAATATTTTTTAAAAATAGAAGTAATATTAAAATGGTTAAAAGAAACAAGTCTTCTGGTACATTGGATAACTTGATAAATTTATTAAATGGGCCTCCAGGCTTTTAGCAAATTCACCTATAACATGATACCTCAACACAAAGAATACTATATAGTCATTAAAATATTATTTATATATATTTATTGACATAAAAAGATATTTACAATATATTTAAATGGAATAAAAGTTATAAAAAACAACATATAGCACAGGGGAAAATATAAATGTGTACAATAAAAGTCTCGGGAGAAATAACCTAAAATAATCATAATGTTCATCTATAAATGATGGGATTTCTGGTATTTCTGGTTTTGCCTTTCCAAATTTTAAAAATTTTCTATCATATATTTATGTATCAGAGTTTGAGGACCTTAGGTCATGTGTTCAGTTACTCTTACTCTAAAATTTTAAGACATTTTCCATTTTGTATAAATTATATATACCATATTTTGCCACATATAATGTGCATCTTTTTGCCCACATTTTTTTGAGAAAATAAGGATGCACATCACATGTAGGTAGTACTAATTCCAAATCTATATAAATGTTTTTAATTATTTTATTTATGTTTATATGTTAAAAGCATAACTCTAGAAAGCAATAACTGTATCTGCAATGCAAAATAATATCCTGGAAAACAACAACCAGTTTTGTTTCTAAATATAAATAAATAAAAGGTTGAATTAAACAATTGAAATGAAAGATTTTTCCTGAAAGTTTGGGCCAAAAACATGGGTGTGCATTATACATGGCAAAATGCGGTATACACAAGTACTGTGCAATGTATTTCTATTCTATATATGTGTAATATATACACAAGTATATATATGTGTATGTGTATAGATGTATAAACTTATGCAAAAATGGAAATAATTTTTAAATTTTTAAAACAGAATAGAGAGAATCTGAATGCATGGCCTAAGTTCCTTCAACTCTGATAATCTGTGCAAGTCAGGAACTTGGAGAAGGTGAAGGTGGAGCCATAGTCTTTCCTAAGAATTTAAAGGACATGAAATGGAAGTTGACAAATCTGGAGAGTTTTAATACTAGACACAAGGAAAAATGCTTGACGTCTAAGAGATGCATTGTGCTCTACACGAACAGCAAGAGCTCAGCCTGGTCTCAGGAGGTGACAACCTCTCAAGCCCCCAAGTGAACACAAGAGGCACGTCCAACTGACACCTACAAGCCCCCTTCTTTTTGCACCCTAGTAGAGTTGGAAGGTCTAAGGGAAGGAAGTTTGAGGTACACAAAGCAGGTAGAAGAAACGGGCTGTGCAAAGAAAGGGTCCATACTCTGATGAGGCTAGAGCAGAAAAGAGCTGGTAATGGCTAGAGTGAAGTGAGAAAGGGCTTGAATAGCAAAAAAGAAGGCCGGGGTCCTGCACTTCTTATGACAGTTGCCAACTGAAGGCGAACCCACCACAGATATGGGTGATACTCCCCTGGATCAAGTGCAGTGAGAAGCCTCTCCTACATGGCTGAGCCTATTTGCATAACTCTTAGTTGAGCAATTTCACACAGAGGAAGACAACTGGGGATTGCAGAAGCAGTGGGGTTTTTTTATGGTTTTGTTTCTCTTAACAATAAAAGGGAACACTATGAAAACAAGATGAGCTCACGGAAACTTATGTGTCACAGGGTAATGTGTCACTTAAAGGACCAGAGAGGAAGTCTAATAGTTGAGTCTAATTATGTATGCACAATCAACTTTAAGCCTCACATTTTTATGATCGACCTTCTAGCCACCTATTTTGAGAAATGTATATAATTACGTATTGATATCTCACTTTCAGAGTTAAGTCAGCTTTACATAAATGCACAGAACATAATAGAAATTATTTGAAATCAGGAAAAAGTGAAATTAAGCCAAGACAACTAAAAGAAGCAGACTATTGCATCAGACCATAAGTTTCTGCCCAGTTGTTAGAGATGGAGTGCAAATCTACAAAAGTCTAGGTCATCTAGAGGCCAAGCAAAGAGGAAACCTGCCCACAGATAGAAATAAATCTGCTTCTTGACAACAGGGGTTCTCAATCTCAGCACTATAACACCTTGAGCCAAAAAATTATCATGTGGGGCTGTCCCATGCATGGTGGGGCAGCTAGCAGCATCCTTGGCCTCTGCCCACCACCCACCAGAGGTAGTAATACCCTTCTCCTCCTCCTCATCTCCAGTTGTGATAATCAAATATCTGTTTCCAGACATTGTGACTTGTCCCCTGTTGAAAGTTGCATGACAGAAAACCTGACATTTTAATTATAAAACTGACCTTAACTATTGATAGTTTCCATTACAAATTGGGGCCAAACAATATGCTTTGTTAGCCCCCAGTGAAGGATAGATTTAATATCCCGTTATGAAATTTAAGAGGTAAAAGCAGAGATTTTGTCCAACAGATGTATGCCACTTTGCCAGTACACACACAGACCTGGTTTCTGTTGGAATACACCCAGGAACTTTTTGCAAAAATATCATGGCCCTGACTCTATGCTTAGATATAAATTAGTCTCATGAGAAAAAGCTGGAAAAAACAGTAAGAATGATTTCTTCTACCTATTCTCCCTTAGTAGGAAACCAAGGCTAAAAGAAGTCAAACCAAGATTAGTTACTAATAGGTTTTATTTTTAGTGAGGGTAACATCAGCAACAACAACTCCTCAATTAAAGGTACACTGTGAACAAGAGAGAGAGAGCCCAGATGTAGACCCACAATAGTACAGCCAACTGGGTTTTGACAAAAAAGTACAGGCAATGAAATGGAGAAAGGACAGTCATTTCAACAAGTAGTGCTGGAAAAACTGGACATCCCCCCCAAATTAATCTAGATCCATATCTCATATTTTTAATGAAAATTAACTCAAAATGCATAACAGAACTAAATGTGAAATTCAAAACTATAAAACTTCTAGAACATAGCTTAGGAGAAAATTTAAATGACTTTTTAGATACACACCAAAAGGATGATTTGTGAAAGAAAAATTGGTAAGTTGGATTTCATTAAAATTAAAAATGTTTGCTCTGTGAAAGATACTGTTAAGAAAACAAAAAGACAAACCAGAAACTGGGAGAAAATTTTTGCAAAACACAAATAAAGAACTGGCATCTAATATAAACAAAGAACTCTGAAAAATCAGTAACAAATAACCTAATTTAAAATGAGCAAAGGACCTGAACAGACACCTGACCAGAATATATACAGATGAGAGATAAGCATATGAAGAAATACTCCACATCATGTGTCATCAGGGAATTGCAAATTAAAACAATAAGATATAACTCCACATGCCTACTAGAATGACAAAAATCCAAAACACTAACAGCACCAAATGCTGGTAACGATGTGAAGCAACAGAAACTCTCATTCACCGCTGGGGGAATGTAAAATGGTACAGCTGTTTTGGAAGACAGCTTGGCAGTCTTTTACAAAAATAAACACACCCTTAACACATTCAGTAATCGTACTCCTTGATATTTATCCAAATGAATTAAAAACTCAGGTTCATACAAAAATTTGTATATGTATATTTCTAGCAGCTTTATTCATAATTCCTAAAACTTGGAAGCAATCACAATGTTTTTCAGTAGGTGAATGGATAAAGAAACTGGTACATCCAGACAATGGAATACTATTCAGCACTAAAAAGAAATGTGTTATCAAACTACAAAAAAAGACATGAAGGAAACTTAAATGCACATTGGCAAGTAAAAGTAGCCCACTTGAAAAGGGTGCATACAGTACGATTTCAACTATGTGGCATTCTGGAAAAAGCAAAGCTACGGAGACAACAAGGAGATCTGTGGTTGCCAGGAATTCAAGAGCAGGGAGGGAGGCAGGGATGAATAGTTGGAGCGCAGGGGATTTTTAGGGAAGCGAGCTATTCTATATAACACTGTAACGATGGATACATCACTATGCATGTGTCAAAACTCACAGAATGTGCAACACAAAGAGTGAGCCCTAGTGAAGTCTTTGAACTTTAGTTAATAATAATGTATGAATATTGGCTCATCAATTGTAACAGATGTACCCACTAATAACGCAAGATAAAATAATTAGGGGAAACTGGGGTGGGGGCGGTTAATGCCATATGGGAAACTCTCTGTACTTTCCACTCGACTTTTCTGTAAATCTAACACTGCTCTAAAGGAATAAAGTCTATTAATTCTTTTAAAAGTATACTGTGACAGAAAAGGCACTGGTCCACATTGTAAGTTAGTATTTCAAAAAATAGATGTATTTTGGGAAGCAGGAAGGAATAGTTTCTCTTCAGATTGGACAAATCTTTTGCCTTTTACTAAAACAGATCCTCAATTTTGAAATGACTATTGCCTTAAAATATCATTTCTGCTAAGAAAAGTGGTGCACACCCACACAATGTGTTCCTTCTTAACACCCAATATTCTTTACAGTTATCAAGGGTGAGCTGTGCCTGCTCTGCCTTAAAAATTCTGACATAAAACACAATAGAATTTCATTACATCTTCTTAGCTCAATCTCCAAACATACATAATTTTAGGATAATAACTGGTAAGAGCAGAACAATCTATTAATGTTTAATAATATAATCATTATTCCTAAGAATATGCCTGTAGCCATTTACAATAAATGCAAGGTACAATTAAATTAGGTTTATAAAAATAGTAAGGCAAAGTACATTTGATAATGTAGCCCTGAGGTTACACATAGATATCTGCATAGTGAACAGGATTTTATTACCATTTAGTAATCCCGCAGAACAAAAAGTTCCATAAATCAATTAAATAAAAAATAATATGGTAGCAGGCATATAAACTATATGCTACCATTCAAGAAACCACTGTAGAGCTGTTAAAATTGAGGATAAGAGAGTGGCTGGGCTCTGGCCAGATGGCTCAGTTAGTTGGAGCATCATCTTGTACACCGGAAGGTTGCAGGTCCCACTCAGAGCACATACCTAGGTTGTGGGTTCAATCCTGGGCACACACAGGAGGTAACGGATTAATGTTTCTCACATCAGTGTCTCTCTCTCCCTCCCTTCCTCTCTCACTAACACACACACACACACACACACACACACACACACACACACACAGGGTTCAGCTGAAGTAACACCTGCTTGAGTGTGGATGGTAGGGCAATAACACAGGTGTAATAATTTATAGTTTTAATTTGAACATTCCACCTAAAATGTCCTACGGCGTGCTTGAGTGTAATATTGATATGTTACAGAATTACGTGCTTATGATTTTGTAATAAAAGAGTTTGTATTTAAAAGGGGCGTTCTCTGTGTCAGACCATGTGTGTACATGTGTGTGCAGCTCCTCAGGTGAGGATTACAGGAAAGAATGGGTGGACCTAGTGAGTAAAACTGTCTGCGCAGCTAGGAAGGTGGGGTAGGAGTCTGCTGCTTTATGTTAAAGCTTTTTAGTTGGTTTTAAAATTATGTGCAAGTATCACCTTAAAAGTAGTAAGAATTAATATTTTCAGGTTGGCTAAAGGAATTATGTAACTAAATAAAAATGTTTACAATGTGATTTTTTAAAAAGCAGGATAAAGGCTTTATATACATTATTATTACATTTATAGAAAAAGTTTGGAAAGGAATATTAAAATCAAATTAAATCAAAATTAAAATAAAGCACTTGTATGGGAGTCAGCTTTTATTTTTCTCTTCTATTTCCAAATATCTACAATAAGTTACAATGTTTTACTTTTACAAAAAATATAGTTGTGTCCTGGCTGGGTAGCTTGGCTGGCTGGCGTGTTGTCCCAACATGCCAAGGTTTTGGGTTTGATCCCTGGCAGGCACATACAGGAGTCAACCAACAGATGGATGGAATAGCAAGTTGATATCTTTCCCTCTCTTTCCCGACCCTGTTCTCTCTCTCTCAAATCAATTTTTTAAAAATAATTATATAATGGTAAAATTAAAAACCAAACACAATGAGCCACTTATACCAGTCACCCCACCCAGAGTGACCTTGTCGATGCTCCTATTAACTGGGAGACAGGCTGCACTTCGCTGGTTTTGTGCTGCTGAGATGCCTTGGTGTTAGAGCCTGCTGCAGTTTCCTCAGACACGAATGGTACTCATCCCCATGAGTGGTTTCTCAGGTCACAACAGCACTCATCTCTGTGTGCGGGAGAGGACTTTAAATACATTCAAGGGAGATGGAGGCATAGAAATCCCGTCTTTCTCAGCCTGGCACCCACATGAGTTTATGGTAAAAAGTGTGATAGTTAAAAGCCAGGCAGTGATTCTAACCTGAAAGACCACAGGTCACAGGGCCAAGATTTTAAGCATTAAAGACATGAATACAATGAGAACTGGAAATCATTCTTTGGACTAATACTGAAGACAAAGCAGCAATTTAAAACAAGTGAGTGTAAGATAGAAGAAGTGGCCTAGAGAGCATCGCTTTAAACTTACTCTAGGAGTTTAAAAGCAAAAATGGGGAAACTGAAGCCCACAGCTGGGTCCCAAGTTACTTTCTTAAAATGGCCAAGAGGTGCCATAAGATTGAGAAGAAAAAGGAGATGGTAGAGACCAAGACTGTATCATGGTTCCCAATGTGTGTGCCAAGGCACCCCATGGCACCACAGCAAATTCAGAGGTACCTGGAATATTTCCAAATTTCAAGGGAAACACAATGACATCTATCAGACATCATGACAACTAATATCTCAAGATTTTAATATTAAATCATGTTGTATTCCTTTCAGCAACCTCATGCCTGTATGAAACCAGGTTTTCAATAGTTGTTGTAATGAAAAGCAAGTATCGGGTGAAGATAAATATGGAATAGACAGTAAGGGTGCTGGTGTCCAAACATGAATCCAAGAATTGAGAAGTTGGGTGGCACTGGTATACACATCACATTAGTGCATCATATTACTAATAGTAATTTAAAAATAACACAAAAACTTGGCATTGAACATTCTTGCACATGTGGCTCTCGATGTCTTGACCAAGGCTTTCCCCAGCAGTGACAACGTGGGCCTTCAGCACTCTCAAAGGGTCCAAATTGTCTTCCAGGGAAGAGAGGGCAGATACATATTCCTGCCCTTGCTAACAGGGACCCACTGCTTCGCCTCTCAGCAATACTTGGTATTAGCAGACTGTAAAAGTGTTGCAGGTCTGACGAAGTCCTCAATAGGAGAACAGACCAAGAACTGCAGCACAACACAGGTTCATCCACTTCCACCTGCTTCAACAGAGGTAGAATCCCATGCGAAGCGGAAAAGCATGACTTGGGAGAATATGTGAGGGTCATGACACAGTGCAGGGCAGAGCAGCTCTGAGCTCAGGATGCAAACTTCTGTGAAGCGCACAGATCCACAGGGTGGGGGACACCAGCCCAGGACACTGGCTTCTTGGGGGTGGGGGACAGGGAAGAAAAGGCCTGGGGTCCCATCTGGAATGTTTTGCCTCTTTGAAAAAAATCTGAAGAATGTAAGAAAATCACTAGAGGTTCACGGGTTTTGGTGGAGGGCCTGTGGATGCTTATTTTCATAAGTTCAAAATGTTTCATAATTTATTAAGTGTTTTTAAAGAATAACAAAAATACATTTTTTTACTTTCAATGTATGTGTATTATTTTTTTAAATGGTAGTAGGTTGTTATAACAAATACGTGTTATGTGTTTTGGACCTAACTACCTAATGAATGGAACTCTGGTGTTTCCTCTGCTCTAGCATCGCCATTGAAAATTACTGAGATACTCAGGGTACTGTGAATCAAAAATGTTTGGGTGCTTGTAAGCATGCAATTTTAAAAAGTGAGCAGCAACAGACAGCAGGTGAGGACAGAGCAGATGTGTCCTGTCAGCTTGGGCAGTGAGGCAGAAAGACGGCAGAGCAGAGGTGGGGTCACTGGTCAGGTGCACCCAGGGAGGAGAGACGAGGTCGGCTGGCCCTGGGAACCCGCTACCTGTACGTTTCACTTTGCCTGCAGTGCCGGAAGGAGAAACCACTGGTTCTGGATAAGTATTGATACTATAGAGGATGCCCCCAATTTGTGTCAGAAAAACTGAAATTACTTAAGCAACACGCCAGATATTCTGTTGAATTTCTATTTTTCTTAGTGAAAGTTTCTCATTTTTCTCATCATCCTAGTCAACCCAGGCTCAAAAACCTCTGTCATCTTTGTGACCCCTACATCACATTTCATTCTTTAGAATCAGCGCCCCATCATACCCTGACAGTTGGATAATTTTTGGTTTCTAGGCTTAGGAAGAGGCATGGACCAGATACACAGTGTATTTTTTATGGGTTTTCCCCACTAAATAAGTCTTCTTTCTTTATACTAAATCACATACTTTATACTAAATCACATACTTTATACTATAGCACATAAATTATGTGCTACTAATTACTAAAAGATTCACTTTACATATAATTATTCTGAATTGTTGCAATCGCCTCCTAGCTCATCCCTATGGCATCAGCCTTTCTCCTACTCTTTGCTTAACTTTGTGAATTATATTTTCCTCATGTCACATTATATTCATATTCAAAATTCTTTAAAGACTGCCTTCTGCTATTTACCTGATTAAATGAGGTAATACATACCTCTACCAAGAACCAAGCTCTGGAACTGTGATGTTGCCTCATTCAGTCCCCCGCTGCTCACTTCTCTATGTACATTTCTCCAGAGCATTATTACAAGAATTTAGATTAAATACATTACAAGATATATTTTATCATCTACCTGCCTCTCCTCCCCTGCATGTGAACTCCACGGGAGCAGAGACTGTTGTCAGTTCTGTACATTGTCGTAGTGCTGGCACAGAGAACACGTTGGGCACTTACAAATGCTCTGTAAGTATTCGTTTGTTGAATAAAAAGAACCCAGTAGAAAAAGTGCTCAACAAATGCTAGATATTATTATCACTATTATACCATCACCTGTAATACTGCTGCCAATACCACTACTGTTGCCAATATAATAAAATCTGAAATATTCAACTTGCCACTCACAGCCCCTTGTCACAGCCTGGCCCCAGTCTACCTCACCATCTTATCTACGTTACTCCAATGGATGACTGCTGTCGCGGACAGATACTTGTATTTACTGACATGGCTGCATCATCCTGCCTTCACATCTTGGCTCTTACCCACTGAGGCAAATCCTCCCTATCCTCCATAACCTAACTCACACCCAAACTTGTCTGGCCCCCCAGAGCCTGCAGCCTTCTCTTTCTCTGGTTTCTTCTCTCTGCAATCAATTTGGAATTTAGCCACAGCCCTAGGGCACCACTCACAATTTCACTGTTTTATGTCATTTATAATTTAAAAAAAAAAAGATTTTGTTTATTTTTAAAGAAAGGGGAAGGGAGGGAGAAAAACACCAATGTGTTATTGCCTCTCACATGCCCCCTACTGGGGAACTGGCCCACAACCCAGGCATGTGCCCTGACTAGGAATTGAACTGGCGACCCTTTGGTTCACAGGCTGGCGCTTGATCCGCTGAACCACAGCAGCCAGGGCTCATTATATAATTCTTAAATTGTCTGTCTGGTAATGTGTATATGGTTCTCTCCTCAACAGACAGAAAACTCATGGAGGGCAGGCACCCTCAATTCCACCTCTTTGCAAGACCACTATGCTTCTGCACAAAAACATACATAGAACCATCATCGAGTTACCAAGTCAGCAATAAAACACTATTTGTTGAATTAAAGTTGAACTCGGAAATCCCATGGACTATGCAGCCAGAAGCAATTCTGTTTAGAACCCATTGTTTTATTAGCCACAATCTATTTGGTTTGTAATAGATGATCAGTAAATATCATTTCCCCAAACTGTTTTACTTTCAGGCATATCTAGACCAAGACAACAATCAAAATGTCCCCATTAATTGAGAATCTGTGATCATTCAAAGAATCTGCACTAAAAACCTCTACTTTATAAAAATAATTTTCCCGAAATGAAGTAGCAAAGGGTTTCAGGATGAGGAAATTTGAGTGTAATCTGGTCCTTCTATTTATTAATAGACATTTAAACATCAGCAAGTTAATGAATTAAATTTCATTTCACTCATCTGTTGAATGTAGATAATACTCCTCCTTTAAGGGTTATTGTGCGGATTAAACGAAACAGCAGGTGTCAAACATTTCACTCACAACAAGTGAACAATGATACTTCCTGTTTTCTCTCTCTGTCCCCCAAAACAAGGAGAGTTAGAGTATAGTGACATTATCGTACTTATGTGAAGAAAAGCTCATGTGACCTTTTGCACAAATAAAAGTGTTAAATAAAAATTGCTAAGAGTTGTTATGAGTATGGATTCCATTAATAACTAAAGCATCGCAGATAATTTCTGATGAGTTCCCCTATTTGCCCCTCAATTCTAGGCATCTTGTTGCTTTACTGAAAGTTAAGTGGTCCAGATATCAAACTTTTGCCCAGCTCACACTGGGCCCCCCTTCAATAATCTGCTAAACCTTTCATATTTGGCAGGAAAATCAGTTCTCTATTTATAGGTATTTCTTTTTTCAGTTGGCTTTGACTTTTTCTCTGGTGGTGTTACCAAGCAAGTAAAAAATGAAGAGTTCTATTTGTCAGCCTCACGGCATTTTAGATGGAAGAACTAAGGAGACAAAGGAGCAAAGAGTCAGGACACAACACAGTCACCCAGGTCCTTCCTCTTCCCAGGTGTACACAGAATGGTAAAGCTGCCTCTAACCAGCTGCTTTGCCTTCAGAGCCATGTCCTGAGCCTCACACCTCAGCCCGTGAGTATTCATTCTTGTCCAAACTAGCCCATTCGCTCTCCCCGTTCCCACTTCTCCCCTTGGATGCTTCCCCAGCCAGCCTCACGCTGACAGGAAAGGGGCTCAGGGCAGGCAGATTAGGGTTTTCAAGCAGCCCCAGGAGGAGGAAGTTACTTGTTCCCACAGGCCTGGTTTTTCTTTTTGTGGGTGTGTTTTCTCTTTCTGAAACCAGGAAGCTAAATTTGCCTAATGGTTAAACCCAAAAGGATTACAGATTCTTTTTTCAAGAATCTGCAGAGGCCTGCCATCCATCCCTCTGTGTTAAAAGCAATTCATTTCCAAATCACCCTGACAGAGGGAGGCTTTCTCATCTCCTCAGTGGAGCTGAGGTTATTCTATTCCATTATTTGTACAAAATGTACTTTATTAACAGATTGTTCAAATCTATGTTTCCCATTCTTCTCACCAAAACTCTAAAAGTGCAAACACTAAATTATATCTTAATTTCCTAAAAAGACAAAAATCAAAATATCATTTTCCCCTCCTCTAATCTTCTACTCTCTTAACTAAACTACTTTTAGGTTTAGAATCTCACACACTTACATTCTTCTCCTTTCCATTAACTAGCCTTGAATATTCTGCTATTCTTGCAAAAACTGAGATCCTCTTTCTTGCCTATCATTTTTGCTAAATCTGTGTTCTTCCGTGGTAAATATCCCAAAACTCAACAGTCCTTTCTGTCAGGCATCAATGTCTTACTAATGTCATCTGTTACCATTCAAGTCACCTCCCCTGATTTTAACTTCCAGACTTGTGGAGATTCCTCACCACAGCCCCTGTGTAGCCCCGAGAGGGAATCTGTGAGTGTCACCCAGAATCTCGGCACACTCAGCCCAGTGGTGGTGTTTGTCAGAAAGCTGTGGGCATGGGCTGAGTTTGAATCCCAAGCTACTGTTTGACCTTGGAAGTCATTTTGTCCCTCAGCCTCAGTTGATTCATTTGGAAACTGAGGATATTGCTATCTATACCACTGTGATGATTAACTGAGATGATACACCCACGGCACAGAGCAAGCACTCAGGCTGGGAAGGGTTATCTACACACAAATGCCTTATTATTCCTTAATAATCCTTTCTAGATTTGTCATTCTTAATTCTTCTAAACATTTTCGGCCACACTAGTTATAGATGTACATTCTGTATTTGTTCTAGCAATCTATAGCCATGATTCTTAACCTTGGCCGTATATCAGAGCAACCTGGGGGCTTTTAAGAAAGATGCATGTACCGTGGTTCTACCATAAACCAGGTACGTCAGAATCTCTGGGGGTTAGGTCCGGCATCAGTGTTTTTAAATCTCTACAGGTAAACAAGTACCCATAAGGCTTTAAGGTGGTGGTAAAAGCAGGGTAACAGGGGAGGGAAGTGAAGGAAACAGCCGTGTATACACACATCTGGATCAGAGACAGGCTGGCAAGTGGGCTGAGCTCAGCCAGCATTGGTGACAGATCTGCATGCTGCTGCTGTCCCCAGACCACCCGGGTTCCTTCCCACTGCCGTTTTGCTCACTCAGCTCTTCATTCAATTCTGGGCAATTATGTGCAATACCTCAGCTTCCTTTCAATAATGCGCTTAAGCTAGCCAGAGGAGGTTTCCATGGAAACCAAAGGGCTTCTACTAATACAACAGGTTATTTAGCTTAAGTTAGTCTTATTTATATAGTCATATTTCACAAACATGGAACTGTATTCAAATCAGGAAATTTGGAGGAATTTATCACAGCTCTACCACTGAATATCCCAAACACATTCCTTAGCTTTTTGGTGCCTACGTCTTCTGGTCACTTGTAAAGCAAATGGGTCAAACAAAATATCCATGTCTTCCAGCTCAAACTCTACACATCTGTGAATCTGTGATCTTTTCCACTTGTTGAACACATAGCAGAGCCTGGTGGTGTCTTTCTATACCTGTAAGACATGACCCTGTGCTCAAGAAGCTGAGTACACCATGTCTTCGTGTTAATGGAGGATAATTACCCAGTATGCACATAGGCAGGAAACTCTTCTTTCCTTCTTTCTTGAATTTATACCACTAGCTTGTTAGCACCAGCTGCTCCTTCCTCATCCCCTCAACTTCAAGTTTGACAGAATATTACTAGGGTCTCAGTATATAAAAAGTTTTAAAGAGTAGTTTCAAAAATCATGAGTCTCCCTGACCTCGGTCATACTCCAAATAAACAGAAACCTGATTTTTAATTTTTCCATCTGATGCAACACACACACACACACACACACACACACACACACACACAGCCTAAAGCAACATTTATTCTGCACAGTCTAAAGAGCAGTGTTAGCTCTCCCTCATTTCTAGAACAGAGCCAGCTGGAGGTCAGTTTGTGTTCTTCTCTCAGGGGTGGGGGCACTGTGACATTCAGTACATGATGAGGGATTTATATCTTCCTTAACATCTGGTGCTCAGGAATCATCGCCAAAGACAGGATACCCATCTAGAACAATTGTTCTAGTGCAACAGTCTACAACTGGAGGCCTGCAGATGTAAATATGTATCTCCATTGCTCTGTGATCTACATTTTGCACACACCCTTCCAGAATGGTATCATGTTTGGAAATCAGACCTAAATCTTTCGAAGTCACACAAAGGATTCTGACAAAGTCCAGAAGTAGAAGGTGTAGCCTTAGAAGCACTATTTTTAAGTGAGTAAATAGGACTGTTTATCTGTGTACAATGGGAAACACCCCCATAAATTCCAATTTACTGACATTAAAAGCACATTAATGTTGAACACATCCAATATTTGTTTCCGATATTCTGCTTCTCTCCTCAAATAACAAAATAAGTGTTTTTTTAAAAATCAATACTTCTTTAGCCAATGACTGACTCAAATTTTTTTCTGAAGCCTTAGTTAACAAATGGGACTATCACAAGAAATAATTTACCATGACATAGAATTACCAAATTTACTTGCTCAAAGTCCTGCATTTTCCTGAACCCGAGATACACCAATTTTATACCATTATTGTATGCACTGTTAAAAAAAAAAAGAAAAAGAATGGCTATGCTTCAAAATATTATGATAGCATTAACTGTGATTTCAGAGGTATTAAAATAGAAAAATATGCATGTCTCAGTATACTAAGTACATGCTTATTGAATATCCATTCCTTTATTTTAGAAATCATAATATCTGGTCTGTTTTTAAGTATTTTTTTTGTTTTTGACAGTGCTACTTCATATTCTTTTTAAAAAGGGAGAATTTAATTATTATTAAAGTAAGCTTAAATGGACATGAGTGAGAAGCATCATCATCTCTAATCCACGCTGACCTTGCTTTCCAATTCAAACATTGCCCTGATAGTAATGGATGCAAAGTAACATCTCTTTAGCACTGACTGTGTACCTGGTGCTGTGTCAAGCGCTTTACAGAGACTGTTTCATTTAATCCTTACAACAGTCCTTCAGATACTATTATCATCCCCATTTAACAGAGAAGAAAGTCGAGGCTTAGAGAGGTAAAGTGACTTCTCCAAGGAGACAGAGGCAGTAAACAATGGAGCCAGAGTTGGATGCATGCCCTTGGGTAAGCACTGTTTGCTGTTTGGGGCTATTAAGGAGGACAGGGAGACAAGAGTCCACGCCATAACCTGCTCAGTGAAAGTGAGGACCACTGTCCACTGTCACCTTCTCTGGAATGGTTCCACACTGTGAGTCGTGTGAGACTGTGACCTGGCCATCACATGCTGACAGAGGGTTTCTTAGCGGGTGGGGTGAGCTCTTGGATCAGAGGAACAGGACCACAGGGATGAGACTGGAAGGAGATTGTGGAGCAAGGGGTAATTACAGAACACACACAGAAACAATTCTGGGTTTCAGAAAACTCTCCAGGGATTCTTATGCCTGTGAAAATTCCAGAACCACTGATTAATTAGTCTGAGCTCCTTATTTTACAGACCAGACAGTGATGCCCGAGGTTCAGCAACACGGACATGACAAAGTGACAAAGCCAAATCCCAGTCTTCAGGATCTCAGTCCAGAACCTCAAGCACTCCAGTGTTTTCTTCTGTTTTTTACAGATGTATCGCTTTTCAAAAGATTCAAACTTAATAAAAATATATTTAGATGAACTATAGTTCACATAATTAAACCTAGATATCAGGCCTGAGAATATCCACAACAGTAGTACGTAAGTTCACAGAAAATCAGGCACAGTAAGAGCTGCAATGTGGGGGGCGGGCAGTGCACAGTTCTAGACCGCTGGGGAGACTGGCAGCTGCAACACAGTGTGCTGGAGAGATTGCAGTCAGAAGACACACTTTCAAAGCGAAGAACAGATAGCAGATAAGGCTTTAAGACACAGTGTGGCCTTAGTCATTAACCCATGCTTAAGATGATAAGCATTATAAAATGTAACTTTTTCATCTAATTAACAAGCCCATTTGTACTGTTCCAGTCTAACTGGACATTATTAAATTATCCTAAATCAAAGCAGATGAAACCTTAGGCCAGTTTTCAATTTAGCTGGCCCTGAATCCCACTTGAAACCAATCCATTAGCATTGTTCACCTTTTCTGCACTTGAAACTTGGCTCCACTGTGACAAACAAAATGAAGAGGGGTGGGGAGTTAAAAGAATGGCAACTTCCTTGATCTTTCTTATTTTGCCAAGTAGGTAAATTTACTGAATTTTGTTTCATATAGTATTTCCTCATATGTGGAAGGGGAGAGTGAAGCTGGTGGTGGGAAGGAGGAACAGAACACGCAACCACCATGGTGGCTGTTGTCTGGATTTCCACCAGAATACGGGGCCTCTGAGGAAGGTCCCAGAGCTCGGGCTGGTCCCTGAGTGCACAGACGCAGCCTGAAGGGCTGTGGTCTCACCTGGGCCCTGGTCATGGCAGCTAATCGGGCCTTATCCACCCACACAATCATACCTGAGCTCCAGAGGAATGGAATGCTTCTCACACCAGCAAAAGAGGACATTCTCTTTCTCCTTCACTCTCACTTTAAGGGAGCATTTGCACCCTGAAGTATTGGATTGTCTCAGCATACTTCATGTTACATACATAACATGCTTTTAGGGAGCAGCAAGTTGAGGGGAATGGGGGGACATTCAGTTCCCCCCAGTTCCTCTCGGAATTTGTGCTTGAGTAATCGCAATCCTGTTCATCCCAGGGACTAACTTTGGGACCCTTATACCTCACCAGAGGTGTACTGAAATCTCTCCGACCTGGCCGGCTTCTCTCTTGCCTTCCCACCTTCCCATTACCATTCTCTCTCCCTCTCTCTCTCCCTCTCTCTCTCTCTCTCTCTCACACACACACACACACACATGCGCGCGCGCACGCAAACACCCCCTACACCACCACCACCCGCTCTCCACCCTGCATACTGCTGTTCTAGTTATCTTTCCAAAAACAACTACATTTATCCCCCCCTTCTTGCTTCCTCATTCCTCACAGGATAGAGTGTGGCAAGCAACTCCCTTCACAATAACCTACTTTCCTGGAATTAGAAGTCACTCACCTCATCCCAACCCATCCTACAGACCAGCCCCATGGAAACCCAATATCTCAGACCTTTTATAACACCTCCATGTGCTTCCTCCCTGGAATACCCCTTCCATTAAACAGCCTCCTTTTTGTTTCAAATGACCCATTTCAAACACCATATCCTATGTGAAAAATTGTCCTGAAGCTCCAGGCAGACCCGCATACCCCTCCATGCGCACCCCTCCATCCGAGCTCCTCAGGCACAGCACTGTTTACACCTTGGTTCACTCCTGTCATCAGTGCCCAGGGCACTGCCATGCCCACTGGAAGACACTCAACAGACTTCCCTGAATTATTTAACTAATAAAATAATTTACATGCAATGCTTTTTCCTCCAGCCTTTCAAAGGGCACCTTGCTCATACTTTCAATCTAGTTATAATTCAACAATTACACCTTTAATGCTTTCACTCAAGCCAGTGTTTTACCATTCTGCTAGTTCACAAGAATGACCAGGGTATTTGTTAAAAATACAGATTATTGGGAATTGCAGGAGGCAGAACCCAAATTCAAATCAATATGGTGGTTGTGAGCATTTGTAATAAAAAATATAGGTGATTCTGACACTGATTTGACTTAGAAAACACACTGTCCCCTACTAAAATGTGAGTACCTTTCAAAAGAGAGCAATTGAGTAAACTTTATTAACTGTTTATACCTTAATGTGAATTTTTGGTAAAATCCTTTACCAAAAGATTTTTAATAAGAGGGGTGGAGAAAAAGAAAAATAGTCATGGAAAGCATCAAGTTTTGATTTTTGTAAAACATTCTCTGGCTATGAGGTTATATTTTACATCCAAACTCTGTAATCAAAACACTATCTAACAAAGTGGCTTCAGCAGGCTGATCTCCCACTAACTATATTAGCAATACATATGTGACTTACAAGTTTTTATGTGTAGCATCATTAATTCTTCTAATGGTTAAATGCTGATAATACCAGATTTAGATCTAATTACAGAATTTCATTTCTATATAAGAATAAAGTCAAGATGAATAAACTTTTTACACAAAGACTTATGTGCATTTATATATACACACACACTCAAGAGCATAATGAAAAACTTGTGTTTCATTATGCCCTTATGTGTCCTTAAAGGTACATTGCAAAAGAGGCACACAGAAGTCTGTTACACAATGAAACGAAACTATGTTCTTTAGTCCAGTTTCCAGGAAGTACATTTATTTGTCCCACCATTTCTCTCAACAGCAGTCTGGCTGGGGTTTAAATGTTCATTTAGGAAGTAGCTTGTCCCAGTCGCACTGTCTTCTCCGTTCTGTCTGAGCAGAGAAACACTAGATGGGAGTGGGGGTGGAGGAGAAGGCTGGAAGGAATGGGAACGGATGGTGAACGAACTATGATTTCTAGCTCACTCAGAACCCAATGTCCATATCTCCATGTTACATGTACCATACCCTTAAATAAGGCTTGTCCACCTCAACACCCTGGACCCATTCCTCCTATTCCTCCTATCTCCTCCATTTAGGCTAACCTAAAGGTACCCTCAGGTTCCTTGGTTCCTCTTTTTCTCACTCCCCAAATCTACTTCATCAACAAGATCTTTCAGCTGACATGTACAACCCATCCCCAGTCTGACCCCTCCTGAGCTCCACCATCACAACTTGCTGCGCGGGTGCCCCAACTGCCACATAAAATGCAGGACACCCAGTGACAATAGAGTTTCATATAAACAGCACATCGCTTTTTAGTATAAGTACGTTCTCAATAGTGCATGAGGCATACTTATACTAAGAAAATGCATCCTCAATTTTTATATGCTGATTATGGCAACCTTATCTGCCCCCATGATCCCTATACCGCCGAATCTCCATTTACTGATTAAAGCCCTCCCACAGCTTTCTTCAGAACTTAGAATAAAATTTAAGTTCCTAACCAAGGCCTTCAGGGTCTTTGGTTGGAGAAGGTTGGAGTGAGCCCTGTGCTAGACTTCCCCAGCCCCTCTTACCCTCTGGCTGCAGCACAGGGACCTTCTTTCTTCTCTGCAGACACCCAAGCTCACTGCTACCTCAAGACCATTGTAGTTGCTGTCCCTGTGCCTAGATCCTCTCCCTGTCTTTGTCTTCCACATCGTTCAGATCACAGCTAAGAGACCCCACCACCCCCGTCCCAACCTGGCCAAAGGACAACATCCCCCATCACTCACACACCCTCTACCCCCATTACTCAGTCTTATTTTCCACAGGGCCCTTCATCCAAGGGCCACCTTCATACCATGAAGGTATTTAGTACTCCACTGTCTTTTTTCCCCACTGGCAGGGTATGCACTCACTGTCTCTAGAGCACCTAGAACCACACTCGGCACTTACTAGACCCTCAATGTCTATTTGCTTATGAATGAATGAATGAGTTTCCCATCTGTAAAATATGTCCTTAAATTCTAAGCTGTCTTCACCTTTACATGTGCAACTTTTACAAAAATATGTTGACATCCTTAAACAAGGAACATCCTTTCCTGCACCCAGTTCAGAATTTTTACCAATAAGCAACAAATTCACATCTCCACCTGTGGCATGGTGGTACTGCCTGCCCTGCTAAGTTCAGTGAGCAGCAGCAGTATCTTAATCAGTACAGGGGGAGAGTTGGTGCAGTTACTTGAGCATTTCATTGTATTTTAAACTTGTGATTTTAAACACCCAGCAGAAAGCCAAAACACCAAGATGTTGATATAAATGATATGAAAAGCGAGATGCCATGAGCCGAATTCAACTGAACAAAATGAAAATCACATGGGAAGTTGAAAGCAGGGACTCTTTAGCTGTAAGCAAAACACTTCTTAAAAAAAATATAAGCTGTTAGCCTTATTTTAAGAAAATGCACAAAATTAGAGACCAAGGATGAAACACTGAGCATATATTGAAAACTCTGTCTGAACAAGAATGTACAACTTGTTTAGCTGTCTGGAAATGGAAGGCCTTATCACACATAACTATTTTTGGCTTTTAGGCTTAGGAGAGGAGGAAGGGGCTGCCCTTGGAATGTCTGTGGACCAGCTGAAAAGTAACATGGTCATGTCCACAAACAGCAACATGTAATAATCCCTCCTGCTGTTTCAGCATCCTCCTGACTTGGAGTTGTGGGGTTTCTGAAGAAGAAAAGTGTGAAGTTTTAGTTTCAACTCTTCCGAGCTGCTAGGAGAATGAAATATTTGCAGTGGTCATCCAGGTCCTTTGGTGGTGTTTAGATAGACAACTTGAAGGCAAGACAGGAAACCACAGGGCACAGGAGGGAGGGAGCTGCCTAAGTCACAGTGTGGGTGGTGGGAATCTAGACGCTGACTCCAGCAAGGAGGAAGAAAAGAGACAAAGCACACGTTAAATAGAAGCAAATGGTTCTAGGAAGTCATGCTAAACATTTCCTATTTCAGGGTTCTCACGTAGTTTCTTTAACCATTTTACAGATACAGTTCTGAAAATATAGACACATTTTTTTAAGAAAACCTTGGAAATGTACCAAGCCAAGTTCTGACACGGGGGCCACTTGGTGTTCAGCTCACATGAAAGCCTTCCATGGATGCCCAGGAAACAAGATGAGCAATGTAGTCTCTGCCCTCAGGAGGTCAGGGCCCAGTGGGAGGACCAGGCAAATCAGTGCACACGCTGCTGAGACGTCACAGGTGCTCCAACAGAGGTGTATTTGGCACGCTTTGGGGCCAGGGAGAGAAGCTGACATCCCTGAATGTCAGGGTTGACTTCATGAATATACAAGGTTAACACCTCAGTCACAGTTTCACTGGACATTAAATATGACCTTATTGTTTAGTTTGGTTTTCTTATTGAGGTAGAATTTATATGCAGTGTTCTGGGGATGAATGGTAGTGATGGCTGCAGAACAACATGAGTGTATTGGGCTGGCCAAAAAGTCCATTTGCCATAAAATAAAAGACACATTTTTCTTTTTCACCAATAACTTTACTGATTTGGGTATGTTTAGTATGTTGGCTACCTCACTCGTGGTATAACATTGACTGTTCTCAATTAATGTCTGGATTTGATCCCTATCAACTGGTCTACCTGACCGTGGAGCAACATCCAGTGAGAAAACTCCAGCACAAAACTTCACAAACCACTTTTGACACGTCCAATCAGTCACAGGACCTTCTCTATATACTACACAAATCTTTTTTTGTGTTTAAGTGGCATTTTTACCTTTCTCAAAATAAGAAAGTGTAATATGCTGAAAACATTGCTTATTTTCTTTCATCTTCAATATTAAAATGGCTACATAAAAACTCAACAATTTTGTTAATTTTTAAAAAAATACATGCTGATAATGAGAACCAACAACATTGTTTTGAGTAAAGTTAAAAACAACTAAACACTACTAGAGCCACCTTATTAAAAAATACAAACAAACTTTTTGGCCAACTCAATACTTAATGCCACAGTACACTTAAAAATGGTCAAGATGGGAAGTGTCATGTTATGTATCTTTTACCACAATTTAGAAGAAACAAGAAAAATAAATTTTGATTAACCACCACAAAAATGTATATATAGTGAAATACACAGCTCTTAAATGCCATGTGAGGTCAATTTTAATATGTGATGTCTGTCTGGAAAAAGTCCAGCTGTTGTTAATATAATGAAAACGGTTTATGCAACATTGGTGTAACCTGGCAGCCAAGGAGAACGGACTGGAATGCACATGTGTGAACAATGATGACTTCACTGTACTAGTCAGTGGGAGTGACAGACATCATTGAGTGAGCCTTTGTACTTGTGGCCATCACATTCAAAATGACTGAGAGAGTAGAGCAACATATCTGCATCAAATTTTGCATTAAGCTTGAACATTCCTCCATGGAAACTATTTGGATGATTCAGAACACTGAAGCTATGGGCAACCAGTGATTGAAAGCTGCATGATGACAACGCGTCCGCTCATGCATCACATCTCATGCAAAATTTTTTGGTGGAACATCAAATCACCCAAGTGACTCAGTCACCCTGCAACCCAGATTTCGTGCCCTGTGATTTAGAGCTTTTCCCAAAACTAAAATCACCTTTGAAAGGGAAGAGATTTCAGACCATTAATGAGATTCAGGAAAATATGACAGGGCAGCTGATGCTGACTGGGAGAACTGTGTGAGGTCTAAAGGTCCCTACTTTGAAGGGGACTGAGGTGTCATTGTCCTATGTACAATGTCTCTTGTATCTTGTATCTCCTTCAATAAATGTCTCTATTTTTCATATTATGTGCCTGGATACTTTCTGGACAGACCTCTTATGTCTACACCCACATTCCCACCTTCCAAAACAAGATACAGAATGTTCCTATCACCTCATCAATCTCTTTGCATCCCTTTCTAATTTACTTCCTCCCTGTGATCACTGTTCTTGAACTTCATACAGATGAAATCATATGGTATGTATTTCTACTGTCTGAGTTATTTCGCTTAATATAGTGTTTTGGGGTTCAACCATTGTTGCATGTATGAATATCCTTTTTTTTTTTGTCTGTGCGGTCTCCCATTTGATGAATACAGCACCCATATTTCTTAAATTACTCTTCTGATAATGAATATTTGAGACATTTCTAGGGTTTTTAAAAACTATAATATGAAAAAAGCTGCTATATACAACATTGTACACATCTTTCTGTGGATATATCCTTCCTTCCTTCCTTCCCTCCCATAAATACCTAGGAGTGGAATGCTTGGTTGTGAGGTAGATGGATGCTGAAATTTTATCAGGAACTGCTAAAGGGTTTCCTGAAGTAGCTCTCTCCCCATATCCTCACCAGCATGTTAGTATTGTCGTTATTTTTAATGGAGGGTGATGGCTCACTGAACCACCATGAATGATGTGGAAAGAGGAAAATACCCCCTGGACAGGGTTACTGGTTTCTTCAGGGCTGTTCCTTCTCCCATAAATAGGAGGGGTTACTTCTGAGTCAGCTGGAGTTTGAATAGGGGTTCAGTTAATTTCTTTCCTTTTTTTTAAAGCACCCTCACATATTCTTTCACAATGAATCCTGATAAGGGATCCTAACAAATGGTGAAAGAGTAGCTCTGGTCATTTGCCCAGAATTCACTGGCCAGACCTCACCATCCTAGCCCTCTGATGAAACAGATGCCCTATTCCTGAGCATATCAGTCAGCCTGTTGTATGTAAAAAGAGACAAATAACCTACTGAATGATGAGTTATGATGGAACTATGCTATTTCATTGTTTCTTACTGCAAACTCCTTCCTCTCCCATGGGTCATACTACAGAAGTCAAGACGAATGGGCAACCCTAGGTATTACTGGAGCGTGTCCAGGTCTGCTTGCACATGAGGGACACTCCAGATTTGAATGTGGAGTCCCAGAGCTCAAGAAGCTGTGTACCCTCACGTGGTTCACAACACAGCCAAAACAATGCTGTTCTGGTGAGTGAGGCTGCTCAACAGATGGCGTGCCCCTCTTCTATTCCAAATGTTTCTTAAGTGCATGGGGGAGATTGAGAAGAGCAAGCACTCTAATTGCAGGAAACTATCCACCCTCCAAATTGGTACCCATGTGGTCATCTTTCTTCAAGGGGGATGGGTACCTTGAGGTAACTTTTCTACCGAGATAGCTATTTTGAGCATGTCAGCTTAATTCATTGATATGAACAGGACCATCCTCAGTCTGACAGTTTTCTTAATACTAGTCCAAAGATTCTGCATTAGTTAGGTCTACTGAAATGGTTCTGAATTTTGGTACTCAAGCAGAATCTCAAGGAGAGCTCTAAAAAGTACTGGTACCTGGGTCCCCCCATTTCCATTTAATTGGTTGGGGTGCAGCTTGGGTGTGGGTGAAGTTTAAATGCTCCTCACTGATTCTAATGAGCAGCCAGGGTTGAGAACCACTAGAAAATCCTTGCACTACAACTCCACCCAGTTTTGAAAAAGAAAGTCAAAGTCCAATAAAATTGAGAAGCTTATGAAGTACTGAACACCACATCAACGTTTAAATCATAGCAATGGAAATGCTTCAGGCTCCCTGCTGGTTAACTACCACAGTAATTATCCCATACGGCATTGCAATTCTATGCCCTAATTCAAGAGTGGGGATTGGAATTATCCACTGCTGACCTAACCCCTTATCTGAACTCAAAACAGGAAAAAGTACTCAGGAAAAAAATAATAAAAAAAGAAAGAAAAACTATGATTAATAAATAGAACCTGTAATTGCAAATGCATTTGCTGGTGTGCAGCAAAGTTGACTTTCATATCATATTTTTGCTTCTGTGTACTTTAATTTTGTTCTACAACTTGATAGAAAAAGCTGGAAATTATTTATTCCTGAATTTGGTTACATTATAGGCATAAAGAAAACAGTCACATTTACAAAGTATTAGCTTTGGGGTGTATTTTATGAAAAGCATAATTCACTCACACCTCAGATTTATCAATTATAACACTATTATTTTCCTTTATTTTAAGAATCACTCTACCTTATTGTTTGCAACCACATCTCAGGGAACAAATACTTTTATGATTATTAAAGCAGTGGTACTTCATGTTTAAAACCTCAAGACCCACAAAAAGGATAAAACACTTGAAATTCTAGATAGATAAACAATAGTCAGACTAATCATAAAAAGAAAACAAATGGGAGAGTCTCAATGAACCCCTATGTATTCAGATTAGAATTTCTATAAACACAGATATTATAAAGTACTCACAATGAAGAACAACTTCCTAGGAAAAATTTATCCTCTGATCTTAAAGGTAAAACTTGGAAAAGCAGAAAATGTCCAACCTGTTTATTTCATGAAACTTGGGTGGTCAAAAACATTAGAAGTGATTCAGTTCATTATTCTTCCCTTGTTGAGGTTGAGCTCATCTTCTTCAACTTCACTCCGAAAGTCTTGCACACAGAAGTCTTCACAATTTTCATTGTTCCCCACTAGGCCCATTTTGTTCTTGAAGACTTTAAATAAATACACCAAAAAAGGGCTATGTGCATGTGTGTGTGTGTGTGTGTGTGTGTGTGTGTATATACACACTAAGTCCTCACTCATTGTTGTTAATAGGTCTTGGAAACTGCAGCTTTAAGCAGGATGACACATAATGAAAGCAGTTTTACCTAGGTTAATTGATAAAAACAAGAGTTAAGTTCCTACAGCCTATTTCTGGTCACAAAAACATCTCAAATTTCTAAATAAAGACCCCAAACACTTCTAATGTTAAACATTAAAATGAACATCAGCTATACATACATTTAAGAAAGATGAATTAAAAACAAGTAAGATATGATTTCCCAACCCACTGATTCCAAGTCAGGGTTACAGTGGCTGCAACCAATCCCGGCAGCTCAGGGTGCAAGGTGGGTCCCACCCTGGACAGGAGGCACTTCCATCACAGGACCACTGACATCCTGTCAGATGGGGACAATGGAGACACATAGATTACCTCACTGGCACATCTTTGGGATGTGGCAGGAAAACAGGATACCTGCAGAAAACCCACACAGATGTGGGAGAATATGCAGACTCACACACACAGTGGCCCTGGCCCAGAATCAATTTTTTAAAAATTAGTGTTATACTGAAAAGACGTTACTAAAGGACCTACCATATGAGACATTTTTATTATATTTTATTTTTATTTATTCATGTTATTTTGTTAATCCTTACCCAAGGATATGTTTACTGATTTTAGAGAGAAAGGAAGGGGGAGAGAAACAGAGAGAGAGATATCGATGTGAAAGAGATATATTGATGGGTTGCCTCCCCTGTACAACCTGACTGGGGATTGAACCTGCAGCCTAGGTATGTGTCCTGGCCAGGAATGGAACCTGCAACCTTTTGGTGTATGGGGTGTCACTCCAACCAACTGAGCAACCCAGCAAGGACAGAGACTTTTTTTTTTTACTGATGATACATCACTGACAGGGTTGGCTTTCTAACTGCCAGCTTCTTTCCCATGCCTGTCCAGTGTGCCTGTCCAGTATGAAGAATCCATTACTACACTGGGCTAGCACGTTAACCCAAATCACAGCCCAAATGCCCTCTGTGGCTTAGGTTCTTCTCATCCATTTATCTTTGGTTGAGCAAGAAGTGCAACTTACTCAGCACAAGCTATCCAGCTAGGGGCTCTCTCCTTGCTGCGTCCAGCTCAGCCTTGGAAAGACCTCAAGTGGTCAGTCTAGGTTGGAGCAGTGGTTCTGTGGCCTGAAGGCTCTTATGAGACTGGCAACAGGCCCAAACTATCAGCCAATTTAAGTGTTTATTTAAGTGTGTCCCCCATGTTCCTTCTGAGCTGACTTGACAAATATTGATACAAGGCTCCCTAGCTCTACCCTCAGCCCCACAGAAAGCAACAATGACATCCCACCTCTGCCTGAAGCCCAGCCTTCATCTGCCACATTTGGGGACTCAGTCCAGGGAAATCACCAGAAGTGGACTCAGGACACGAGGTTTCCCAGAAAAGGACCCTTCATGAGCCCAAGAGTGAGCACAAGATTGACACTGAGATTAAACAGCTCCTTTTATGTTAAAGTCAATGTCAAAACACTTCCATTTACAATGACTTTGTCAAGGTCAGAAAAAAATGGAGTTATGCTTCAAGAGTCACCTGACACTCTAGTAATGAAAGGAAGGTGATCCTAACACATTTTCCTTTTTAAAGGAAAAGTCGAAATCTTTTCTTTTCACTTCTTTTTAGAAAGTTATCATTCAGAAATGGGAATAGCCATTTATTCACCATTCAGGAGACAAGCAATCATGGAGTGCCCAGGGACTGGGCAAGGCTCCAACCAAGCTGACACCACTTTCCAAGGATCAGACTGGTTTGCCTCAGGCATCTAGATGCAGGGCTGTGAACGCCACAAGGAGAAGCAAAGTTGGCTGCGTGACTCCATCAGTCATCTGTTCTTTACAATCTTAACAACTTTTCAAAGTCCCAGATATTGTAGCTGCATTTTAAGGTAAAGAGACAAGAGAATATATGATATCAAACAGTTATTATTTAATGGGAAGACATCAGCTAGACACGTGTTTAGCACAAGAGAAATGTGAGGTACACACTAAAGAAAAAGCTTAATCCTATCATGATTCAGTTTTAGCTATACAACAACGTATTTACTTTAGTTTGCCAGAAGAGAAAAACTATTCTTTCCCAGTGAATGGTGACAACAATAACTGATATATACTGCGTTACCAGCTGAAGTGAATGCAGATAAATTCAACTGGCTTAATGATCATTCTTTAAACTTTTGATTGAATGTTTAAATTTGCAGTGCAATTTCAATGAAATTTTTTTCTCCTTCACCTCTTCGAGTTGTGATCATAGTAAAAATAACATCAAATTATCAGAATCAGGGGCTCTGCCACAGTCTGACTACTATAACTGGTTTTGTCCCCCTGGGCTTTTCAGGTGTCCCTTTAGACAGAGTGACCGCATGTTAGTTTCACATAGCTGTAGCGGTGGGCTGGAGAGCCAGACTTCCTGGGTTCAAGTTCCAGCTCCACCTCACAGGGCAGCATGGCACTGGGCAAGTTAATTAACCTTTCTTTATCTGCAAAACAAGGATGATAATTGTACCAATTTCATAAGGTTATTGTGAGGATTAAATGAATAAAAACTTAGCAAGTGTTTAGAATAATGAATGACATACATGTATGCTCAAGCAATGTTTGTTGCATCATATTTGTTATTAGTCTCTCAGGAGTGATCATTATTTTCCTGTGTTTACATTTAAGTTAATGTATAAAGTCAAGTTGGTAAACTAAAATCAAGGACCTTGCCTTCCATATATTATAATCATGATTTTTTAAAAATAACCTTTGAAGTTAAATAAAACATATCAGCTTGGGAGTCAAGCTGGCTCAGATTCCATTTACTTAGTAGCTAATAGAGCAAATTATTTACTATCTGAGCTCTGGTTTCCTTTATCAATAACAAAAATATCAATAACACACCTTGTACAAAAGTGGTCACCTAACAGAGGACGCACAATAAATGATTGTTATTTTTATTGTATTCTCTGTGAAGGGCTATATTGGAGTGATAAGAGTGAATATATTAGAGATATAAGAGTGAAACAAGTAACTGTGGTGCCATCATTCTAAATTCTTCCAGTTAAGAAAGAAATTAGCTTTCACTTCTGTGCCAAAACTAATTATTCCCTGCTCCTTTTTCTTGTTGGTCTTCATACATCAGTCGTTAGTCTAAAAAAATGATTTCAGATTGGATCCTGTGGTTCATCATTAACTGGTCTTCTGTAAGACTGTCTGGACTTGAAGCCCTAAGAGCCAGGAAGTTTATTTAGCTCCCTACAGAAACAAGGCAAGGCACAGAAAACTTCGGTCATCCTTGTATGGGTTTCTCCTTTGTCTGTGGTCACCCAAACATTCTCTCCCTTTTAGCAACACACTCTGCTTCTAAGCCTTAACAAGAATTTCAAAACGTAGGGCTAGATCAAGTCCAAGTGTGCATCTAAGGTCAGACTACCATAGCCTTTGCTAAATCTTTTCAGTAATTTCCATATAGTTGCACAGAGTAAACTCCCTAAAGACTACGATAGCCAAAAGATTATTCCTTTAGCAAAAAGAAAAGCAAATATTAAATACTTGTTAAGCTTCTATTATGTTTTAAGTATGTCTATGTAAATAATCACAGCTAAACCTCAAAAAGACTTGTTATTCACTGTCATGTAACAGATGCCACAGGGAGACTATGAGAAGTAATGGGACTTGCCCAAGATTATATCTCCAAGAGTGGGAATGCATACCTCCAAATGTGGAACCAGGCCACGTGACCGGGTCCTCTGTCTATTGTCCCTACATGACATTGCCTCTCACAAAGAAGAGATTTACTAAGCAGCACTGGCTCAAATGATCATATTTCACTTGGTGCCTGGGAGAGCCCATGTGAAGCTATAATCATATCCATTTTCTAGGTGGGGGAGCTGGGACTCACACAGAACACTCCCCAAAGTAGGCCCAGGAGTCAAGGGCACTGCCGTCACCCCGGGCAGCAGAATGCCACAGGACAAAATGCCCACTGTTTACCCTCAGAGTAAAAGTCAGCTTTCTAGGATTCCCTCTCAAATAACTTCATTCCAGTGTAACTGACTCTGCCCTTTACCTCTAGGAGGTCCTTAGGAAGAGGACCTTTATTTTCTTTTTTTAAGTATAAGGTCTAAAAGAAAAAGAAAACACTTTGAGTATCCTTCTTGAGAAACAACAGCACCTTCCAACAATATTAAGCTTTATAGAAACTGCATTATAAACTACCCCTCATCTGCAAAGTTCAATCAACAAAATTGGAAACAGTTCAGCCTGGGGTACAGCAAAAGCCATGCACAAAGTATCATTAAAAACAGTTGCTTGGAATCTATAGACCTAAAGTAGACTAGTAGCTGCCTAGGGCAAGAGGATGTGGGGCTGGGAGAGATGGGGAGTGACTGTGGTGCAGGGTTTCTTTGGTGGGGATGAGAATGTTCTCGAATTGATTGTAGCAATGGTTGCACAGTTCTGTGAATGTACTAAAAACCAGTAGATTTTATACTTTAAATGAGTGAATTACATGGTATGTGAATTATATCTCGATAAAGCCATATTTTTAAAAAGATCACATAAAGTATGATTTTATTTATATTATATTCCAGAAAAGGCAAAACTAGAGGGACAGCTCTGTGGTTGCCAGAGGGTAGGGAGTTTTTTTGGGGGGAGGGGTGATAGAATTCTTCTGCATCCTTATTGTGATGGTGGTTAAATAAATCTACATATATATTTAAAATTAGAGAACTCTATAGTAAAATTTTAAGTTGATAAAAAAACAAAAAAACCAGTTTTTTCTTAAAACCAAATCTGTCATCTAAATTTTTGTTACTCTGTTCCTATGGAAAAATTATTTACTAATCTTAAACAGTTATTTTGGTGTTCCAGAGTACTATATCCATATACTAAGAGAATTTTGAAGCATTTTGAGGGTAATTATGAAATAGCATGTTTTCTATTAAACTAAGGGAGAAACCAAGGGGAGATGGCAAATACAAGAGCAAGACAGAGGTGACTACCGATCAGGCTGCGTTAGGACTCACGGTGCACTCAAGCCCCCAGCAAACACCTCAGATGAAGTTAGAGGTCTGCTCAGCATCTGGAAAGCTAGTTCCTGATCTGAAGGTGCTTTTAATTTAGTAGGACTTCAAACAACATGTAATTTATTATTGGGGAGGGGAGAATACCCTTCAAGATGTAATGGAGAAAACTTTACTTTCCTGAATCTACAATCTGAATTTTCATTTATATGACATAATAAGTGTCACATGAATCAACACTCTACTGTACTAACGTTAGCTCCTCCTTGTTAGGGAAAATAGGCCAAGATTGCTGTAAGGTCAATCGGAGGATACGCGTGGATGCAGAGCTGCAGAAAGCCAGCTCTCTAGTCAGTGCCTGGTTCTCCAGCCTGCTCATCAAATAGCAATGATTTCACTGAGGGGGTGCGGACATTTACATGAAGTTGAGGGAGCCTGGAGGCACACCTCTACCAGATTAGGCAAGGTTCTCATTGACTGTTTCTTTATCTACAAAACTAGTTTTCATAAAAAAAAAAAACAAAACCTGCTTTACATCTCATGCTTAAGGACTGCCTACTAATAAAAGAAAATGTTTTCCCCTTGCTTTTTGCAACATTCTAAAAACAATAAATTTGCATCAGATATGTACGCCAAGGTTCAGTGTTACCTAGGACTCGGGTGAGGTATGAGTGAATCCGTTCAAAACAGTCCAGGGGGCACCACCATTGCAGGAGTGGGTGGGGACCCTCCAATACCAAGAAAAGGCTAGGGGTGCTACAGTTGCATCCAAAACAACAGTCCAAAGTGTGTCATGAGTTTCTCTAAGAGCTCTCGGGAATTTTACCTCACTTAATCCTTGCAACAACCCATTGAGATGTGAGACAAGCACGTTATTATTACAACCTATGGATTAGGAAAATGAGGCCTGGATCTTAAGGAACCTCATCTAGCCCCCTCCCCACTCCTCCATGGCTGGTACGTGACAGAGCAGGGCTCAGAGCCACATCCCTGACTCTTTATTAGTAACTCTGGAGTTCCACTGTGCCACAGACACCCCAAAGTTCAGCCCAGAGCCACGCATCTCTCACAAGCTACTCTAATTGTTACTAACGCACACCCTGCGTTCTTCAGCAGGATAAATAAGGAATCCAGCTATGTTGCTTCCTACGTTGTTTCCCATCTTTTCTTTCTTATTCTCAACTGAGAAATGCACATCTTTGAAAATTACTCTGCTGTGGTCAGTGTCCTTGGTCTAATCCTCTCCTCTCTTCATTCCTAGGATTCACTCCTTGTTCAAATCTTCTGTAGCATCCAGTGGCTGCCAACAGGTAAGCAGTGAAAATGTAGAAATGCATCAGAAACTGTGGCCAGAGGAAAACTCAACTGGGGCTACAGGCTGCGGGCAGTCAAACTGCAGGCTCTACGTTAACTCCTGGTTATTCCTGACCTTCATCTGAATCACAACTGTGACCTTTTCACAGTAAGACAGCACCTGGTAGTCTGCTGCCTGTGTGTGTTCTTTATATTTCATATGAAACAGAAATTTCTACTCCTCACTTCAGTTTTTCAAATATTTTAACTTCTCGAGTATATATGGAACAATTGTGCTATTGAGAGCTAACGAATGTGACTGCAAGTCCTACTCATGCATATTCATGACCAGTGAGGATCCAAGAAATGTTTTCTGAATGACGAATAAATGAAGCATTACTTCATTGATTAATAAACTCCACAAGTCAAACCATGGCTCCCTCTCACCCCAACAAAAATACATGTCA
This sequence comes from Phyllostomus hastatus, assembly GCF_019186645.2. Classification (NCBI taxonomy): domain Eukaryota; kingdom Metazoa; phylum Chordata; class Mammalia; order Chiroptera; family Phyllostomidae; genus Phyllostomus; species Phyllostomus hastatus. The sequence continues at coordinate 2,663,284 of NW_025334017.1, read as the reverse complement.
AAACTACGTGGCAGAACAGTCAGTAATAAGGATGCTGTGTTCCTTCACATCCAAAAATGAGTCCTCCTTTACTGAGGAATATCATAACTGAATGCACAAAACCAGTCAGTACTTTCAAATGTCTGTGCACAGACCGGTTCTGTGTTCCAGAGCAGGATGTTTGATTACATGTGGGTCACTGGAAACCACTCCTATCACACCCGCATTTATGAATTTGCATTTATAAATATACTTAGCTATGCAGAGATGGGTAAAAAACAAGCTATACATGGCTAGTGCAATCTAATTTTATTAACTAATCATTGAATAAAACAGTATTTGCATAAGGCTCTAATCAAACTCACCTGTGAGAATTTGAGCAACCAAATACAGGGGTGTAAAACGGGACAACGACCTGCTCTCTGACTGCACTGTAGTAACTCAACACACAGGGAGATGCCTGTGCCAGCCAAACCCACAGCTTGAAATCCTGTGGGTCTGCCAAACCAAATGGCTTTGTGCCGCTTTTCAATCTCTTTCACTTTATTCTTAAAAAGCCAACACTGGGCACCAAACTAAAACTAGAAGCAGGATGGCGGAAACCGCTGAGGAGAGAGAGTATTGTTTGGGGGGACATTGCCCAGGGAGACGGTGGGAGTGAGCACCGCTCTGCTTTTTTTTTTAAATCCTCATCCCAGGACATGCGTATTGGTTTTTAGAGAGAGGGGAAGGGAGGGAGGGAGGAAGAGAGAGAGAAAAACATCAATCAGTTGCCTCATACACACCCCAACCTGCGACTGAGCCTGTAACCTAGGCATATGCCCTGACTAGGAATCAAACCTTCGAACTTTTGGGTTTACAGACGAAACTCCAACCAACTGAGCCACACTGGACAGGGCCACCACTCTGCTCTTTGATCTGAGGGTGGCTGCATGATGGTTTGCTTTGAGCTAGACGTGTCTGTTTTCCATACATTGCCATGTGAATGTTATACTTAAAAGAAAAAAAAAACACTCCGGTACTGGGAAAACTCTTTAAAAACTCTTCTTTAACGCCATCAAAATATTCTTTCCAATTCTATAATTTAGAATTGGTGAGTACATGGCTAGAAATAACAGAATTATGAAGTCAGAAAGCATCTTTTAGAGCCATTTAGTTCAACTGTTTCTAAAATGTCCTGTTAGAGATTCACTTAGTGCTTACAAACTTCTCAAGGTCTCAAGCAGGCAGCTTTGATTGTTAGAAAGCTCCTCCTTACTCTCTAATCCACAATTCTACCTTTAAAATTCTCAATTATCATACTCTTTATCATACACACAAACCATAGTCATTGCAATATTTTGTCAGCCATCCATGCACATGGCCCTGTATAAACGATTCAGAATTAAATACTCTGCTCCTTCCACCTTAAAAAACTGAACACCAGTCAGCTTGGTGGACAAATCCCCAGTCAGAATGAGGTAAATTTATCAAACTCAGTGAAACACCTTCTGGAGCACCCTCATGTATTTGTACATATTTCTGCTTATCAAGCAACAGTTTAAAAATCATTTTAAAAACTGTGAAAAAAAGCACATAAAATTTACATCTACACTATTTTAAGTGTGCAATTCAGTAGCAAAGAGCATATTCACATTCTTGTGTGACCATCACTACCCTCTACCTCCAGAACTCTTTTCATCTTGCAAAACTAAAATTTTATACCCATTAAACAATACTTCCACTTTCCCCTCCCCCCAGTCCTTGACAACCACCATTCTACTTTCTGTCCCTATGAATGTGACTACTCTGAGTAGGTCATTTAAGTGGAATCACACAGTATTTATCATTTTGTGACTGGCTTATTTCCCTTAACACTTTGTTCTGAAGGTTCATCTATGTTTTAGCGTAGATCAGAATTTCCTTCCTTTTTGAGGCTGAATATTCTTTCCTTGCATGGAAACACCACATATTATTTATCCATTCACCCATCGATAGATGCCTGAGTTGCTTATACTCCTTTGCTAAGGTAAATAACACTGCTATGAACATCAGTGTACAAATATCTCTTTGACACTCTGCTTTCAATTCTTTGGGGTGTACTCCCAGGAATGGAGCTGCTGGATCCCATGGTAATTCCATGTTTAGTTTTTTTGAGGAATGGCCATACCACTTTCCATAGCAGCTGCACCATTCTGCATTCCCAGTAGCATTGCACAAGGGTTCCAGTTTCTCCATATCCTCACCAACAGTTGTTATTTTCTGCTTTTTTAAAAATAGTAGCTATTCTAAGCAACTTTCTTTCGATAATAACAATAACAATGACTGCCACTAGCTAAGTGCACGACATGTCGCTAGCTCTGAACCCATTGCATCCTGGAACCCTCACAACCAACCTTTGAGGTTTACATATAGGACCCTAAGACACCTTGTTCCATTGCTAGGATGGGGCAGACCTGGAATTTGAACAGGAATACAATTAACTCCATTTCCTGTGACCTAACCACCTTACATACCATGTTCCTTCTTACCGGAAATGGTTTCTGTGCATTGATTCAGGTGCCCAGGGATCTCCAGAGCAAGATTATTGTCCCACCCACAAGCACAGCAAATTAGTTTGTCAGTCTTCTGTGAGTAGCCCAGAGAAATCAGAGTACAATGAACTCTTCTAGGGAAGGAAACTCACACTTAACAATGTTTATGTTTCTCCTCAAGTACTCACTACAATGCCTAACACACAATACTCAATAAATATCCATTTTAAAAGTAAATTATAGTTACAGAAGCCCAATTATCAGCATTAATGCCACACAGTAGTCTGTGTGACTAGAAGAAACACAGATTGGACAGCCACACACCATGTACATTACATATGAGTAATTAACACAGCTTACAGTATTTTCCCTCTAACTTCTTCACTCTTCACAAAGGTTTTTTGTGTCTTTTTCTTTTTTAAAAGATTTTATTTATTTTTAGACAGAGGGGAAGGGTGGGAGAAAGAGAGGAAGAGAAACATCCATGTGTGGTTGCCTCTCACGCACTCCCCCACCAGGGACCTGGCCCACAACCCAGGCATGTGCCCTGGCCAGGAATCAAACCAGCAACCCTTCAGTTTGGTTTAGTCAGGCACTCAATCCACTGAGCCACACCAGCCGGGGCTGGGGTTTTTGTTTCTTTATCCTTCATTTACCCCTAACTTTCCTTCTCTCCTTCTTCCCCAACTCCTTTCCTGTTATATCTTAGGATCATCTTTGGAACATGATTTTCCTTTACTGACTACTGTCCAAACCAAAGTATAGCCACCCATTAATGAAATAGTCACTGGTAAGAACAGGAGCCTTTGACCAGTCAGCGATAGATGGGGATGGAGAAGACCCCTGCCGAAACTTCAGGGGAGACAATAGGTTCTGAAATAATCTGTTAGGAAAAGAGGTGGAGTAATAGTGTTGGGTGGTCAGGCAGCCCTATACATACCAGAATAGCCACAGCGAGTGGTTAATCAATCCAAGGATGGCTGGTTGCCAATGTGTGAATCTGTGCCAGAGGGCAGAACTAGAACCAATAGGCAGAAACTATGGAAATAAAATATTGAAGCATGAGAGAAAATGCTTTCTAATACTCACGCTATCCAAAAATGAAATGAGCCACTTGGGGCAACAGGAACATCCCTGTCACAGCACTTCTCAAAATGTGACTTCATCTCCTGCATTAGAATCACCTGGGCCAGACACTAACATTTGAGACCCAGTGTTCAAGGGAAAGTGGCCTTCTGCTAAGGGCTATGTGTAAAACACACCACCAATATCTCTTCCTTCTGTAAGATTCTATGATGCTAATATTGGTAGAGAGGCGATGTCAAGAGCCCAGCAGTTGACACTGGACACCAGAGGGGAAAGTCATGTGTTCAGTTGGATTGTATAGTACTACCTTAGTCGAAGACTTACAGCTACAGCAACAATGTAATATTTGAGAGTCATTAGCCAAAAACAGTCAGAAATTTTTTTACTAGACTCAAAAAAATTATCTACTTGGAAAGGAATTTAAGAAAAATTACAATTAAATCCCCATTGAATGGTTATTTTATTTAAAACTTTAAAAATAACTGAAAACCAAAAAGCAAGTAGTCATGAAATTTAACCTGGTACAACATTTTTATATACATTTGGCATTCATTAAATTTGAAACAATTCAAACAGTCAATGTGATCCTGAGAGACAAAACCAACTCTTATGTTGTGTATTTGATCCCACTGATCACCATAAGTCGATACTGAAAATCCATTTGAAGCCAGGGACTGTGACCATTACTATACTTGTCTATCACCCTTTATATTAGGAAGCCTCTCATTATTTAAAGATGCGGCCCCTCCCTTTAGCCAAGGCCAGGGGAATCCTCACCCTTCTGTAATCCCCAGACTCTTTCACACTTTTGCATTTTCCCTTCTGTCTTCCAACTGGAGAATTCCTTCCCCCACTGCCAGACCCCGCTCCAGCATCTGGTCCTCACTAGGACCAGCAGCCCTTCCTTCTGCTGGCAGAGCACTTTGTACTCCAAGTCAGCACTGATCACACTCTGTGAAAACCAGGTTTATGTCCCTACACCCCCACTGTCAGCATCTTTGGATGCAGAGACTATCCTTCTGAGCCTTGTACCTCTAGAAATTGCTGGTACCTCGTAGGCAGATCAGAAGTCCAACTGAGCAAACCCCCGAGTTTCTAGTAAACACTCTGCTAGGTGGGATGGTTTATGATCAACTGCACCACTAGACTTGGAACTTTTCCCAGACTTCAATAGTATACAAACGTTTTATCATGCTTAGTCCAACTGACCCTTGAACAGTGTGAGGGTAGGACTGCTGACCTTTGCACAGTCAAAAATCAGTGTATAACTTTTGAATCCCCAAAAACTTAACTAGAGTCATCCCTCAGTATCTGCAGGGGATTGGTTCCAGGGCCCCCGGAAGTCACTCAAGTCCTTTACATAAAATTGCACAGAACAACGCACACAGTTGGCCCTCCCTATCCTTGGTTTCCTAACCACAGACCAAAAACACTGTTAATCAGGGACAAGCGGACCCACACAGTTCAAACTGTGTTGTTCAAGGGTCAGCTCTATGTTTCTTGATAGAAGGAATGAACAGAGTTCCTTCCCTCTGAAAGGGAAGCCCACAGTCTAGCAGTAAAAACAGCTCCCTTTTATCAGGTGCCTATTGTTCCAAAAACAATATTATGAGATTATATGTTAGCCTTGTATACAAACCTAAAGAGTGATTATTATTATCATCATTTTATAAACAAAGAGTGAGAATAAGTAACTTCCCTAAAGTCACAAGCACTGGATAGGAACTGAGACCTGTGTAAGTTGGAAGCTAATTTTCTCTTCACCACGTTTACTATCTCCTCTCAAATTTAAAATGAGCAATCATCACCAATTATTAACTTATTATTTTACTAATAAAATTAATAATGGATTTAGTAATAGTACTAATATTAATAATAGACATCAAATACAGTAGATATTAAATATGCTATATCTGATTATGCAAGTTAATTTCCTTCAGAATTGATTAATTAATGTTATAATTTTGACCAAATATCATCACTCCTAATTATGGTAATGCTTTTTTAAAAATTCCTCACCCAATGATAAGTTTTTATTAATTTTAGAGAGAGAAGAAGGAGTGGGGAGAGAGAAAAAACATCATATGAGAGAGAAATGTTGATTGGCTGCAACCAGGAAATGAATCCACCACCTAGGTATGTGCCCTGACCAGGGCACATGGATTGAACCCTTAAACTTTCAGTGTACATGACGACGCTCCAACCAACAGAGCCACCTGGCCAGGGCATGATGATACTTTTAATAAACTAATTTATACAGAAAAAGCACAATTCTAATACCAAACTGCTGCTTCACAACATATTCTCCTTTTAAATCAAGTAGAAAATACTAATCTTACAGAAACTTAGCCCTCAACTCCAAATGGCTTATTTCTTTAATAGTGTTGCCATCATCAAGAAGATGTAGATAATATTTGGGTAAGATCATCACCATCTAGGGCACTTATCAAGTACCTACTCACTAGTCACTGCAAAGCTTAAGCCTTCTGATGTCAAGTAAAACAGCAATAAATGTTACTTTCTAGCCCCAGGTTAATTTCTGTGAAATCCCCGTAGGTCCCTCAGTTAATCATCCACCTATTCAAAAGCAGAAAGTGATGCTCACTGTCTCTTCATTCTTTGGCAACATCATAAATATTAGATGATGAAAAAGTCTAAGCAAGAAGCTATGACGAAAAAAATGTCCACTTTCCACTAAAAGTCTCCAAAGATTCCCCTTTGTTTACACGACAGCATCCAACATTTAGTTCCAGACAAGGATCCTCCACACCTCCTGACCACCTCACCAGATGGAGTTCTCGGCCCCTGAATGATCCCTGTGCCAACTCGATCTGTTCCTTTCCAGCAAGGATCCTTCCCGGGTTCACACACCCCGTGTTGCCTTCAGGATTCCCATCACCTTCCTCAGATTTGTGCCTGAACGTCTGACACTGTGCCTGACTCACAGGGGTTACTCAAGAAAGGTCTGCCCTACTCATACTAAACACCAGATTCGGGTGCTTCTTTAAGAAAATATCTCTATTTACAACACTCCTGGCACATCATATCCTCCAGGGGCAGGTCTGCTTACAATTGTACCCACACAAACATCTTAATGGCCACTTGTGCCCCAAAGTTTCCTGATGGCTCTTACATTTTCTCTGCATATATGTTGGTTCCATGTCATTGCTCATTATAGCACTGCTCTAAAGTCATATAAGTGATGCTCTTAAAAAAAGTACATAAGAAAAAATCATCATTCATCCATCCCTCAGAAATAATAACTAATAAAACTTTAGTGTAAAAATTACTGACAAGCATAGCTTACACATTATGTATCCCACATATGAATATTTCATTTCAGAAATGGTATCATATATTACTTATCAGTTTGTGTTTGGCTTTTTAAAAATATCTTTCATATTAATAAGTACTTTCAAATATGATTTCAAAGATATCTACAAGTTACTCCATTGTGTAGGTGAATTTTAATTTGCATTTGTTTCATAAACCTTCCTCTTGGACTGGAGTTGTGGAATTGCTGGGCCTGCCTCTGTGTGTTTTAAATTCGGACTGATTTCACCAAGCCAGTTTCAGAAGGATCACTCTGGTCACACTCCCTGACCACCTAGGAGAAGGGGCTCTTCCACCTTTTTGCATACAGAAAATGTGCATTTGGGCACAAGGTCAAATATGTTTCATGATTTGGCTTGTGGTCAAAGAAGTCTGAAAGCCACTGTTCAATCCCCAAAATTTAACCAGAGGCTATAGATTATGTGATGTTAAAAACAGCACAGAACCATTGTAGTTAGGATTAAGAAAATTATTAGGTTGCCTAAACATTCAAGGATTTCAAAACATCTACTTAAGAGTTTCATAACGGTTTCCATGATGGAGAATTTCAAAATGTACATCTGTCTGTTGGTGAAAAATCAAGCGTGGCCACCAAGGGCTTTGCCAAATAAAACCCTACACCGATGAGTAGATTCATTTTTCTTCTCTCTCACCCCAGCCCCCTGCCCCTTTCTCAAGAGCAGACTGAAAATGAACAGAGCAGGAGGTGACAGAAAGACCCCTAAGGGAAAAGTGTTGGTGGTAAGGAAGGTGGGGCTGCAGGCAAATGACAGGAGCCCTAGAAGCAGAAGGAAGTATCACTTCCTCCAGCCTCCTCCCTCAGGCCTCCCTCGGGCCTCCGCTGCAGTTCTGCTCTGCGTGACATAGCTTCCCAGTGGAAAGCAGAAGTGGTCCTCCCTCTCCCCACATCTTCGGAAACAAGCTTCTCCATTCCCCTCACTTCCGTGGGGGTTAACATTTACAGGAAGAGAGGAGGCACCCAAAGGCCCAAACACCAAGAAGGCATCTTGCTAGTTGGAGGCAGAACGAAACCAGACCCATCCCTCCAATCTCACCGTGTACTCTCTCTCACCAGCGCCCAAAAGTAGGCCCCAAAACGTCATTGCAGCTCCCAACCGCATGCTGTACCAACAGAGGAAGGACAGTTGAGGAGGAGCTGCCAATTGGCAAAGAGCTTCCTATGGACAAGGAGTACAATCAATAAAGAGTAGTGAGAATGGGGAGGTGGGAGGTGGGAGCTGGGGAGGTGGGGGGACTGAGCCAAAAAGAAGAAAAGAGAAAGAAGTGTGGTGATGGGTGAAAGGAGGGAGAGGGAAGGAGTATAGGGTACTAAATAGGGATGGAAAAAAATAAAATTAATTTTTATAAAAAGAAAAGTAGTGAGAGTGATTTTAGAGGTTCACAGAAAGGTGGGAGTGCTGGCAGCCCAGCAATATTTGACTTTGTCTGAAGTATAAACTGTAAAAAAGGAAAAGACCCTACAGCTCCACAAAAGCAGAGCCTGTATACAGCATGAAGAAACACCCTCTCAAATGAAGTTTTTTTCGCATGCATCCTCATTTGTGTAGCTTTATGGAACATCATTTGTACAACTCAGCATTTTTCAAAATGAACCGAGTTGCACTGAGACTAATGGAAAACCTCTTCACTCAGAGGGTCCACTCCTGTCATGTCAATTCATGGTTTGAAGGTTTTGTAAAATGGGAAGGGGTTGGGGGGAGAGTTGAAGATGGGAGCTAGACAAAGGAGACTGGAAATTAACTGAGGATTATAAGCACATTTAAATAATCAACACTTAAGAGCTCTATACAAATGAAAACTCCATCCTGATTGTAAATGTAACTTTCAAGAAACAGCTTTGTGGCAAAGAAGGAAAGTTGACAGCTTATTCAGTACTGTGAGGAAAGTGAAGTTCTGAATAAGAAAAAACCAAGAGTGAAGAAAAAAGGCAACTACAGGCCTCTGAACTTCCTACAACATGGATGAGCCTTTTTTACCTATCACCCTAAGTAATTCTGTAAACTTGCCATTCTAAATTACAAGAGAGCCCTTCCAGCTAACTTAAGCCAAAGATATCTAATAGAAGGTCTCAGTCTTTCAACTGGCCTGTTCCAGAAATTCTAATTCCTCAATGGCAGATTTCCATACTACGTTCTACACTTGAGCTTCTCCCCCAAATGGAAACTACCCAAAATAAATTTTAGAAATGATGATAGAATGAACTCAACATTTCACAATTTAAGTAGCAGGAAGCTAGGTGGCTGTAAGTTGATATTTGTGACTGGAAAAAAAGAAAAGAAAAAAAAACAAAACCAGCTTCTTTTTTCATGCCCTTGTCTTCATTAGCAAGCTGAAAAGATGGAGGGAATGTCTATCCATTGTGGGAATATGGGCTTTGGACAGCACCTTGCTCAGAGGAGCTGCTCAGCAAATTGGGTGCGCATTTTAATGTGCATCCTGTGGGCCCTGTTCCCTTCTAGTTTCACCCTGGATGATGCTCTCACTGATACCACATAAGGAGGCTCATTGAGCAGAAACTGGAGGGAATTCCTTTGCAAAGTACTTCTATACTAACCAATAAGTACCTGCTATTGGCCCCAAGACAGTCACGGGAGCTGACCTGACAGTAGCCAGTACATGTGCCAACTTGGCGGTTATAAGAGACCACCCCCCTTCACCAAGCAGAAAGCAATGCAGCAAGGCACAGAAGCTCCTGTCCCCAGTTCAGCTCAAGAACCCTAGTTGGAGTGTCTGCTCATTTGTCCTGAGCAGTTAGTCACTTAGTTCAAATAATTACCAAGTGGTGGAAGAAAATTACTTGTGATATCCTATTTTAAAAATGCACATTAAATGATAAATTAATTTCTTTGTTTTTAAGTAATTGAATATATACTACAGATCCAAAGGCAGAAAATGGAGAGCAGCTCTAAAGTTAGAGACAGAAAATATGCCTACTTGCCCAGTGGTGCCACTTATCTGTGACCTTTAACGAGCCACCAAACGGTCTCTGCCTCCCCTGGGGGACCATGAGAGGTTCAGATGAAATCAGAGTTCAGGAAGGCTTCAGAGCCCTGGGTAAGCAAAAGGTGCTGGCACTATCAGTGCCAAGAAGTGCCCAAGACAGGTTTGACCTGTCACTGATCAATGCTCCTACTAATGATTGTGGTGACCTTTCAATACTAATACCACCTGTGTCTGAGGATCTCAGCAGTGTGCGTGAGCTGTAACAATGTTCCATGCTCTGGATGTGTGTACATTGTACTCTTTTTATACAGATTTAAAATCAGTGTTTTTATTTTTGGGTAATACAGTTTAATATTATGAAATGATAACTCCGTGTATTCACTTGAACCAACTGACATCTCAGATGTTTTGGTTATTTATTTCTGAATACAAATATAATGGAACTAAAAGGCTTTCAAAATCATTAATTTGCAAAACTGCTGGACTACTTTTCTGCTAAAGGAATGTCATGGGGGTCAGGGGGTAACCGATATCACAAATTCTCCACATACCTTTGCAACACCATACCTCTATAAGACAAAGTGGTTCTTTTTGAGTTGAGCAAACAACAGTTGCAGGCCACATCTTACAGGACAAATCAAGCCCCCTCTCCAGGTGATACAGCAGAATCACCAGTGCTGAGTGGAGCTTCCCACTTAGCGTACTAGCACTGGTATAACCTGATAGTCCAAAAAGTCCCTCAAAGCCCATTTTAGAAACCAGGACAGAGGGCCAGTAGGCTTCAAATGCCCGAGGAACCCCAGCCCTATTCATTCTGCCTTGCACAGGGCCATTCTTCCATTCCTTCTTCCATGTAATCCAACTGTGTGACAGGTTCCCACGCTAGTGTTCCAGGCAAGACAGATAAAGCTGTTGTCATGGAGCAAGCTTGTAGTTGTTAAGACTATACACATGGGGGCAAGCCATAATATCACTCTCTATAACTCTGGTTACTGTCATAAAGGAAATGCTGGCTGAATTAATGGCTCAAGTAACTTATACCAAACCACAGCTCTGGTAAATGGTGGCAGAGACACAAACTCAGGTTCCCTGACTGCTGTTTTCCCTTACATCAGGCCCTCCACCCTTCTCTCAAGAAGAGGGTTGCTCTACTCATCCAAAGAGGCCCAGCCACCAAAAGCTGCTTGTGATCAAATTACATTTCTTCAAGACTTCCTTATCCCTAAATGAAAACCAGGGACTACCCAAATCCCACCCTCTCCCAGCAAGCTTACCTTACTCACAAAGGGCTTTGGGTGCATAGTAAGTGCCTGTACTGTCAGTGCCCACACGGTTCCGCACTGCTTGAGTTGTTTCCAGTACAGACTGAACACCCTTGACCACCTGGCCAGCTGGCTGGGGGCAGCCAACAAATTAAGGGCAAGAGACAAAAATACCAAAAACAAAATATGCAGTATCTGACAGTGAATGAAGTAGTCCACAAGATTATAAAATGAAGATATAGTATCAGAGAGAAGAGTGTGCTTTAACATTATTGATATTCACAAGTACCTTACATTTACTAAATCATGTCCTTCATAGCTCTTGTACTTTGTAAAAACACTTTTTATATTGTCCCTACATAGAAATTTATAAACCGCCAAACAACTTTTGATGGAAAATTTAAGACCTTTATTTCACCAAAATATAATAACTATTTTCCAGTCAGGAAAAAACTCTACCTTCTCTATTGTATCTCATTTGTAACAATTTCTGGTTCTATTTAATTACTACTGTTGAATTATTGTGAAGAAAAGGATAAATTAATTTTAAAAATTTTTTAAAGATTTTATTTATTTATTTTTAGAGAGGGAGAAAGAGAGAGAGAAATAGCAATGTGCGGTTGCTGGGGGCCGTGGCCTGCAACCCAGGCATGTGCCCTGACTGGGAATCGAACCTGCAACACTTTGGTTCGCAGCCCGCGCTCAATCCACTGAGCTACACCAGCCTGGGCAGGATAAATTAATTTTTTAAAAAACGAAAAGTCAAACATCCTTATTGGCTAGCTCATAGGGTGGGCCAGACCTTGGGTCCTGCTTTTCGACACTAAAGCTCTGGTATATCAAGCAGATTTTCTAGTAAGGCCAGGTGGCTCAAACGGCCAGATTCGAAATCATCAAATTGTAAAGAGCCAGGGAGACATATTTTATAGTCATAATTATTTGCAGTAAATAAGCGCCATTCATGAAATGCCTAGGACGTGTTTGGGGATTTACGTGCAATAAATGGCTCGGGAGACGGGTATGTTCTCCCAAAGATGAGGAAACCCAAACAGGGAATTTCAGGCATAGGCCCAAGTTCACCCAGGGCTAGGAACTTCCAAGACCCGCCCTCATTCGGCTCAGGTTTCTGGGACGGTAAAGAAGTTGGGTGGGGTTTGGGGGTAAGACTACACACACTTGGAGACAGGATCGTAGAACCGCGGGAGCAAATCGGCTGTTAGAAGACTCACTACGAACGCACAGAACCCAAAAGCCGACACAGTCGGTCAAGATAACGCAGGAAAGCGGGAACTGAAGCTTACACCCTTCCCCCAAGACGAAGGAAAGACAACCCCTGAATTCTTAAAATAACTCTCGCTTCCTCTCAGAGGCGGAGGCACCGGACTGTTGCTCCTCTGGCCAGGAGGCGCCTGGCTCAGCAGGAGGGTGCGTAGCAGCCTCCGCCGCAGCCCCTCGACGTCACGTTCCTGTGGGGGCTCCCCAAGAAAACAGCCGCCCGCGGGCCTAGGAGAGGGCCTGAGCTGAGCCCCACTCCTGGGGGACCCAGGGCCCAGCGGGGAGCCCTGACTGTGCAACCTGAAGAGCCCCCGCCCGGGTGCCGGCCAGGATCCCCGCCGTGCGTCTGCTGCGCGTCGAGAAGGGCTTCCCCCCCAGAGCTCCAGGAGCCACCCAAGGGGCTGCTGCATCCGGCTCTCCGGTACGCGCCACAGGGCCCGGCGGAGCCCGAGCACCCGCCCCCGCCCCTCCCACCACGCCCCAGCGCGGCTCCCGGGAGAAGACACCTGCGGAGCTGCCCGCCCCAGCCTCCTCACCGCAGCAGCCCCCCACACCCTGAGCCGAGTCACCCACAGGCTGACGGCATCTGGGTGCTCTCACCGGCGGGCTGGGCGCCAGGGCGGCCAGGAAGCGGCTCGCGTCCCTAGCTCCCGCGGTCGGAGCCGGCCCTCGGCGCCGGCCCTCGGCGCCCGGTCCGGGGCAGACCTCACGTCCAGGGCGGACTCCAGCCCAAGGCAGAGCTGCGCCCCGCCGCGGGTCCACCTGGCGCCCCCGCCCACCCCCAGGGCTTCCCGCCTGGGACTCACCAGCTCGCGGTGAAAGTTGCGGATCGGCGGTGGCGGTGGCGGCGGCGCTCCACTGTGACTTGAGTTCAGAGCGGGGGACACGACGGGGCGGCCCAGGGGGGCCCGCGTTGAGAGGTGCTGCGGGCCGGGGACCGAGGATGCACGGCGAGGGGCTGCAGGCGACGGGCCCGGGGTGGCGCGGCCGCCCCGCTGGCCGCGCGGGCTGGAAGCTGCAGCGCGTCGGCCCGAAGGAGCCACGGCCGGGAGCGAGTGGTGGGCGGCCCGGCGCGGCTGGAGAGGAACTGGCTGTCGCTAGGCTTGGCCGAGAGGTCCCAGCTACTTCCTGGTGCTCGGATTTGCATACTGCGCCCGGGGGGCGGGGAAGTGACCGTTTGGCCCCTGCCCAAGGTTTGGATTTTTGGCGTGGCTGTCTCGCAAAGCTTTGAAGGCAAAGAAACCTGGTGGCTTAGCGTGCAGCTTGGGAGGGTGTATCCGCCTCGGGCCCAACATTCTGTAGAGACGACAGAGCATCTTCCAAGGAGACACTCTGAAAGTCCTTGTCATCAGCGAAACCTCTCCAGTCTCCTTTCCTTCTTTTCCAGACTACTCCCCAGGGTGTCAGAAAGTGGGATGCCCCTGGGAGCAAAGGGGGCGCACTCTGTTCCCCCAACATTTAGAGTTCTGTAGAGAGAGGGTGATATGTGCCGAGTTGAATCGCAGAGTCTAATTGAGTTCTTAATACAGAGTAAGATCCTTAAGAGTGTACACGGGGATGTGTGGCGTACTGATGGGAGGAAAGAGGCTGTGGAGTTAAATGGCCTGGCAATTCCTCAATTCCTCAAAACTAAGATTTCCTCCCAGGAAAATGGAGATAAAGACGCCTGCCCTGCGGGGTTGACGAGAGGATGAAATGCCGTCTTTAAAGGGCTCGCACTGTGCCTAACACACAGTAACGGTCGCTGCCCTTCTTTCATTTCTACCATCTCTGTATCCCACATGTAAACACTGTGTTTGGCACATGGCACGTGTGCCAAAAAATGACTGCCTCTTCAACGTCATGTTCCAAGTCAGTAAATGCCACTTACAAACCCAAGATGTAATATTAGTCTCAGTCCTGTGGATGTCTGCTTGTAAGCCAGATTCTGCTCATTGGGATCCCAGCATTGCACTGCACTGTAGAACTTACAAGGAAATGAACAACACCGTCTGGAAAAAATCAGTCTTTGTGTTAATCATGGCAAACACTTACATGGGGACTATTGAGTACCAGACTCAGGGCTAAGCACTTCAGATGGATTAACTTTTATTAAGAATGTCCTTAAGAGGCTGGCCCCACCTAAGAAGGCTACAGCCACAGTTCAGCAGCCAGGTCAGCCACCTTGTAACACAATCCATACATCAGCCATTTGTTACTGGTAAGAGGGTAGAAAGGTTTGCAAACTCCTGACTTAAATGCGGGCGAGGGGAAGCAGGATAGGTTATACCTATGATGTTCACTAGATGTAGTAATCAGTTTCCTGCTGAAGAGGAGGGATTGGGTTACCTGATAGAAGGTGCTGAATGCATGAGTGAAATCTGTCATGGATAGACATACGAAGTAATTCACAACCGGAGGGCCCATTCCTGAACTTTTCTTCACGATGACCTCTTCAATATATTGGCCATAAATTAAAATATTTGCTATTACCAATGACTCCCTGAGATCCTCTCCAAAGACAAGTGGTAGTAAAGAATGGGATGCAAAATGTTTGGTGTTAATTAATCAGTCTGGAATATCCTGTGTTTTATCTTTTGGTGAAATGTCTATTGGAATAAGAAACAAAAGTATCATCAGGCAGAACTGGGCTTGCACTCAGCTCCATCACTTCTAACTCCTCGCTCACAAGCATCCTAGTTCACCACTTTATTCCTCTAGAGCACATACAGTGGGCAACATTCATTTTAAACTACACTTTGGTCAGTTTTAGCACTGTCTGCCTTTGTTTCACATATTAACATTCAACTCCTGGTAGATAGTAAACCCCTTTTTAGAAGGCATTGCTCTCAAAAATTGTGTTAGGTGTTTTAAAACACTTCATTAATATCGATGGATTGATTCATTGATTGATGTATTGAGTTGTCTTGACAGTACTTCCTACTGAGAATTGAGCACAGAATGGAATGATTAGAGGCAGTCTGCAAATCAACGAAGACTCCTTCTCAGGGTAAGCAGGTTTTGCAGAAGGTAAGGAATGGGATTGAAGTTGACAGAAGGAGCAAGGAGTGGACATGGCATCAATTATTGTATAGTCCATCCACATTTTTTTCAGATTCTGTATTTGCAAATCCACTTACTCACTGAAATGGGTTTGTTACCCCCAAATCAATACTTACAGCACTTTTGCAGTCATTCATGGACGTGAGCACAGCAATAAAAATTTGAGTTTCTTCATGCTCACATTCCCAACTAAGGTTAAAAAAGCGATTATCTGCCTTTTTGTTTTAGCTCCTCTGCAATATAAACACTAAACACGTGGCCTTTGTGCGATCAGTTTAGTGCCATGATTTTGCGTTTTCATACTCTTTGTTGGTGATTTCACTGTTTCGCTGCCACCAAGTGTAGTGCTGAAGTGTTGTCCCCAGCACGAGAAGGCTGTGATGTGTCATGTGGAGGAAATATGTGTGTTAGAAGAGCTTGGTTCATGCATGAGTTACACTGCTCTTGGCTGTGAGTTCAGTGTTAGTGAGGCAACAATATGTATTAAATAAGGTGTATTTAAACATCTTCACACAAAAAACAAGGCTACCTATAAATCAATTGATGAAAGTACGGTGACCAGAGGCTCAGAGCAACCTAACCCTATATTCCCCCTTGGAACAATGGTTCAGTATTAGCTAATACATTGTTTGTGGCAACTTTATAAACTGTAACTACTGCACATAATGAGAATCAACTATGCATAAGAACATACCATCAACTATTGGTAGGAAAATGAAATGCCTGACCTCAAGGAAATTCTCCCTCATCGCAGACCTTCATCATCACATGTCTGACCCTGGCCCTCACAGATGAGATTGGTCACTCTCAGTGCACACTTTCACTACCCACCTTGCCATCTGATCTGCAACCCATCCCACTGCTACAGTGTGGACTGTCCCTTGTACCCCTTCTGTTCCTCTGGGAGCTTCCCCCCAGGGTTTCAGACACCTCAGCCCAACTCAGGGACTCTTAACAGATCTTCCGCACAAGCCTTCTGGTTGGCCTTGCTGGAAGGGGAAGAGTAGAGACTAAGATTATCTGACTCTTACAAATATAATTATAGACCTGATTTCTGAAACCTAAGTAGCAAATAATACGGAGAAGTGGCACTCAACCCTGTTGGCATGTGAGACTCCCCTGCCCAGGCCCTATCCAGATAATCAAATCCAAGTTGGGGGTGGGTGGGGGATGGGGTGAAACGTGATCATCGGAAGATTTAAAGCTTCCCAGGTTGTTCCAATGAGCAGCCAAGATTGAGAATCACTGTTAAAGAGCCAGAGACAATGCTCTGGCTGGTGTGGTTCAGTGGATTGAGGGCCGGTCTGTGAACCAAGAGGTCACTGGGTTCCATTCCCAGCAAGGTCACATGCCGGGGTTGCAGGCTAGATCCCCAGTTGGGGGCGCACGAGAGGCAACCACATATTGATGTTTCTCTCCCTTCCCCTCTCTCTAAAAATAAAGAAATAAAATCTTAAAAAACAACAGACATCCTAGGAGAGTATGGGTTATGTCTGCCAAACTAATATGTATCTACCTACTACCATCTTCCTAATAAAATATACTAGAAGGCCTCTCACCTGGCACATTTGGGACTGATGATTCAACAAAGTTGTTCAAAGTGGGGAAATCATGAAAATGATGTCAGTGTGCCTTAAACATTTTACTGGAACTTCACCTAAAATATATTCACTCACTGCTGATATCTTGTATGGTGCCAGGGTGTTTCCTCTGATCACAAGTCTCCTGCTAGCCATTCTGTGTTATCTTCCTTACCTAAATGATACCTGTGAAACCTCACCTCTGATTTCTCCTTATGCCCTGGTGGAAGCAGAGCACGGGCCTGTAAAGCTATCTCATCCACAATCTCTTACCTTCTGCAGCTGCCTCACCAACATCTAATTCAGGAGACTTATTTGCTTTTATGATTTACCTACGATAGTTTCCAAATATTTGATTTGGTTTACCTAGAAGCACTTTCTCTCATACTTTTAAGTCTCTATTAATTAAATTGCCTTACTGTAGTAGCACAAATTGACACAAAAACCACCGACGTTTGGAAGAGTATGCACACATTACAGAGATCGGAGAGGGTTTGCTTTGCTGGAAAGATGGAGACTGTTTTGTAGAAGGAAGCCAGAGTTGGTTCTTCCATAGTTTCTTTGGGAAGAGGTTGATTCCTGAGACTTTCCGTCACAACTACCACCTAGGAACTGGGCAGGTCATGTTATTTGAAAGCCTCCAGTCAATCCTCACGCCAACCAGGTTGTATTTTCTACACTGCATAGATACTAAGAAGGCCTCCCAAGTGGTAGGTGACTCACTAAAATTCACCTTGCTGAAGTGGCAAGCACTGGATTACAACCCCTTCTGTCTATCTGACTAACATCAAAGTCCAAGCTTATACCCTTAGTTTATAATGTCTTCCACAAAGTTGGGGCTTGTCAGCCTGACTAGCCCAGAAAAAGCACAGTGTGCCTGAGAGCAAACAGCTAAAACTAGGCTGAGTCCTTCTCAATTTTTTTACATCATAAAGGAACAACCAAGCTACCTAAACAAGAAATTGTTGAAACAGCCAAATGGTAAACTAATAACACCAATAACATAATTAAGATTAGAATCTTATCAAATTTACAGCAACATCTATTTTTCAGTCAGTGATACACAAGATTGTGCTATATGGTAACTAGACTAAAATGGTAAACTACGCATTTAAAAATGGTCTCGTGTGGTCAGATCGGAGGTTTCTGTGGTCTACTGAAACGTGCCCAGAAATTAGGAGGGAGAATTGTTTGTGACTTCATTTCTGTTTTTCCTCTGAGGGAGATGGCCCTGAGGCCAAATGCCTCTCCTTACCCACCTTCTGATTATTAGTGAAGTTGCCCAGCCCCTAAAATACAGCTGGTCTCAAGGACCCTAGTATGTGCCCTGTCCCCAGTTCTAACTCTACAGGTATTCAATCTGTTTTCTAGCTACTCTAATGGTATCTTGGACCTCATATATTTAGCTTTTCATTTTGACATAATTTCAGACTTAAAGAAAAGTTCCAAAAATAGCATAAAGATTCGCCAGATATTCTTCAGCCAGATTCTCCAACTGTTAGTGTTTAACCACATTTCTGTTCTATTTATCTGTATACTTGTTTGAGAGCAAGTTGCAGACATGACGCCCCTTTACCCCTAAATACTTCAGTGTATCATCCTAAAAACAGAGACATTCTTTTATTAGGAAATTGACATTGATGTAACACAATTTACAGAACAAATTCAAGTATTGGTAATTGTCCCAAGTATATACTTAATAGCAAAAGAAAATCCTGGTCATGCATTGCATTTATTTTAACATCTCCTTAGTCTCCCCTTCTTTTAGGACAGTTACTCAGCCTTTTCTTTGGTTCATAGTATTGACAGTTTTTTTTTTTAAAGTACGGACCAGTTATTTTGTAGGATTCCTTCAGTTGGGGTTTATGTGATATTTTCTCATAATTAGATTCAGGCTATGCATTTTTGGCAGGAATGTCTGGATGAGGGCAGAGGAGCAAGTGGTCATGTGGTGCCTGACATCGTGAAGGGAGGTGACCTCTGGGGGACATAAGTCAGTGCACTCTAGAGGCAGTTTTGCAAAAGAAACATATACCATACCCCACACTCCGCCCCACACAAACTTCGCCTGCAGCTCCGCAGTCCTGGGGTGCCTCCTGCAAGACATTGATCTTGACAGCTGCCTGTATAATGTCATTTCCTCTGGAAGACGCAGCTCCCCTAATCACCTCCAAGGGTGAGCAGAGGACATCCACCACTCTCAGTAACTGGGCTGGCGTCCTGCTCAAGTGTGCTGGGCTGGGGATGCAGATGAGTGTGGACCAGTGCATGCTCAACTGCAGGTTTTCCAGGATCTCCTGTTATGATTTTTACTCCTTTTTCTTTTAAGCTCCCCTTGTCACCTTCCAGAAAGTGAAGGCCACCTGGGGCAATTAGATACCATGGGAACCTAAGCATTTGGGAGGAGGGCTGGCCCAGTGGACTGGATTCTGGTACCAGAGCTGTGGGTGGTGGCCTCCAGACAGGCTCACCTTCTTCCTGTAGCTCAGGGCTCGGAAGGTCTGATCTCAGTAGAGGTTCTTACCCTTCTTGGAGACAGGGCTGTCCTCCCTCCATCCATTCTTCCTCCATCTCTCTCTACTGCACACACCAGCAGTCCACTGCTGCTCCCACAGTGGGCTCTGCCATCCCCCAGCCTGGAAACCAGCTGCCTTAACAACAGCCAACTGCCCAGGGACCCACCACCCAGGACCTCCATGATTAAGAGAGCTATATGTACATATGCATATGTAGGTAAAGTGGTAACAGTTAACAAAAATCAAACCTGTGTTGCCAGCAAAAAGGGGTGATTTTAGCGCAAATGATTATAGGTACCAGGGAGTTAATAGATAAAAAAGGAAACCAATAGAAACCCATTTGGGCTACAAAAAATAACAATTTTCTTTTTTTTTTTAATATTTTTTTTATTTATTTTTAGGGAGGGAAGGGAGGGAGTGGGAGAGAAAGGGAGAGAGAGAGAGAGAGATCAATGTGCGGTTGCTGGGGGTTATGGCCTGCAACCCAGGAATGTACCCTCGCTGGGAATCGAACCTGGGACACTTTGGTTCCCAGCCCGCGCTCAATCCACTGAGCTACGCCAGCCAGGGCTAACAATTTTCATAAAATATTGTATATGCATAATTACCACAGAGCAATTTCTCAAGATGATTATCAAATATTAATGGCTGTTACAAGAGAAAAGTATTTGTGGTCAAATTGGTTTGGAGACTTGGTGTTGAATCCAGGTTCGGAGGCTCCCTGTAGCATAGGAAGGTACTGAAGTGTGTGTGTGTGTGTGTGTGTGTGTGTGTGTGTGTGTGTGTGTGTGTGTTCTAACTCATGGACCCAGGTGTTGAGTGTGCTGAGAGATGCACTTGGGACCAGCTATCAAAGAGAAAACCCAGCTGTGATGTTAATGGAGACCTCCGGCTGCTGCAGGTGCTACCAGGTGTCTGAGGCTCCTGACCTGTGCTGTCACCATGGCCACTGTGGTAGACATAAGAGCAAAATATTTAAAATTGTGCGCATGAAAGTGATGCATATTAGATGTCTACACTGCTTATTACACAGCATGTAAACAGACCCAGCCTTCTTTCCAGAGCTTTATGTCAGTCTATGTTGATGGAGTTATCCATCGTAACCTTTCATGATGAACTGGTCTTGCTAATGCTATCTCCCCCTGCTCAGTCAGCCCATGTTTCCCTTCACTGAGTACCTTCTGTGGGTCAGAAGCAAGAAGGAGGTCTGAATCCAATTCCAAAAAGGCACTTTTGTAACAGCTGGGGGCTGAAGACATAGTCAGATGAGGATATTTATGTGAAATTGATAATGATTTTTATATTCTGGTAACATTCTTTATCTGCATTGACCAATATTGTATCATTTTATGTAGTATGTATGTATGTATGTCTATACATACATATGTACGAATTTAGTCTGATGGCCATTTTGGATGTTGTTCTTCAGTCTGTACTGCCTTTGCATACATTTAATCTCAAACACAACTTTTGTGTTTGCCTTGGCAGGAGGCATCAGCCGAATTCCTCCAGTTCTCTGTAGTGTCAGCCTGATAATGTGATTTTGTTATACAATGTCTTGCACATCCATGGCTGCCATTGCTATAAGATGAGAAGTATTTCCTAAGAATCTACTGATGATGTGTGAAGAGGTGTTGCTGTGCTTTAATAGGAGCCCTATCGGCTTGTCTTCATAGGCATGTCAGAACAACAAGCTAGTGATATTGTGCCCAGCCAAAAATGTTAGGAGAGACCTCTGCAGCTTCGCTGTAGTCATTTTCCATGGTTACCTCCACCTCCAGAAAAGTCCAGAGAATGTAGAGTATTCTTACAGCTCACTCATAAAGTCTCAACCACCCTCCAAAGGTAGAGTTTTTTTCTGAGAGAGGGGGTTATGATCTTCTCTGACTCTGGTGGTCTTTCTGTTGATCTGAATAGTTTATGTGTGTATGTTCATTGGAAGTTCTGTTTACTTTGATAAGTCATTGTTATGCTCTAGCCTAAAAATACAACTGTCCTATGCAATTTAATATTTGGTTCTTATTTAAAAGATTCCTCAGATATGACTGGAGGTAGGATTCACAACTGTAAGAGGAAAAACTCATGTTAATAAATTTGGAATTTAAAATGTATATTTATTTGCCTTACTGCCCAGTGGGAGAGTTTTGACTGAACGAATATGATTTGGAACCTGAATTGCTCCTTTACGTGACCCAAGGATATCAGAAGAGGCTCTTCAGAGATTAGTAGGTAAACTACACCCAATTTGATTCTGTTCACTTATCTGTAAAGTGAGTCACATTTAGCTCACACAAGTTCTGGAAAGGCAGTGGAGTGACCCAGTTTTTCTAATCTATGCAATAAAATAGTGATGGTGTGAAGTAGGGAAAGAGGTGGAAGGAGAAATAGAAACCTAACTAATATTTTGAGTATACAGGATATTAAGGACATTTTTATGTGTCTTTGGCCACACTGACAGGTAACTTTATGCCTTTGTTTTCTTGTGCCCCCTTTCCCTGCATCTTCGTGTGGCCAGTTCTTACCCATCCTTCAAGGACCAGTTCAAATGCCACCTCATCAAAAAGCCTTCTTTGGATACATTACATCTCTTGCTCCTTTGAAATCCTATGGAAAGTTTCCTCTAGTTCTTATTAATGATTGTCATTTTATACCTGTATTCTAATATTATTGTTTATCTACGTAGTAGAGCTCCTACACTGGATGGTGAACTCCTGAAGGGGGATCTAGGCCTGCTTCTTTTTTTTCCTTTTGGTTACTCTGAGCACTAAACAGTGCATATAAGCAGCAGGTACTGGGTCTGCCAAACGAGGAGTTAGAATGATATATAAGGCTACAGTACTGAAATCCAGAGAGGCAACGTTTTGCTTTGTTCCACGGGGATAATCTACTGTTAGTCATTGTTATGGGTTGAATTGTGTCCTCCCAAAATATACAGAAGTGCCAGTTTCCAGTGCCTGCAAATAAGACCCTATCTGGAAGCAGGATCTTTGTGGATGATCCAGTTAAGAGGTCATTCAGGGTTGGCCCCAATTCAATATGACTCTGTCCTTATTTTTTTTTTTTAAGGAAATTTGGACATAAATAGATTTGCTTGCACACAGGGAGAATGCCACATAAGGATGAAGGCAGAGATGAAAGTGATGCATCTACAATCCAAGGAACACCAAAGATTGCTAGGAAACAACCAAAAACTAGGAGAGAGGCAGGAGCAGATTCTTCCTCACAACCTCAGAAGGAAGCAGCTTTACCCACACTTCGATCTTGCACTTCTGTCCTTCAAAACAGAAAAATTTCTGTTGTTTAGGCCACCAATTTGTGGCACTTTATTACAGCAGCCCTAGCAACAATAAATATACTCTTACATTGTAATTATATCCGACTTCTTACTTTCTCTGGCCTTTGTGTTTTTTTGCAGGGTGGTTGAGGCCACACGGATGGATTTTAGGTGTTTGGAATGCTTTGGCTGGAAAGAAACAAGGAGGAAGATGGTAGCTATGATAATATTGTGTTAAAATAAATATAATATTAAAAATATAGAATGCACTATTTCATTTAATCTTATCCTTACAGGTGGTGAGAAGAGTAAATGTGAAGTTCCCACCCAGTGTTTCAACAATGGAAAAGGAAACTAACATTTATTGAGTGTTAAGCATATTTCAAAGTATATTATATATATTATGTCACTTAGCCCTGAAAACCACACTGACCTAGCTACTCTGACCCTCATTCTACAAGTGAGAAAAGTATGGCAAAGAGAAATTAAGAGACTTGCTCAAAGTCACATAACAAGTGAGTGGGGAGCTGGGTTTCAACTCTTATCTTCTGAGGCAGAACCAGGGTTCATCCCATTGGTCTCTGTGCCATTGTTTAATGATGAGTCACCTCATCTGTCCATCCTCTGCTTCAGGTGTAGATGATATATGGCTGTATATATCAGTGTTCCACTGGCAGGTGCAGGAGGATCCTGAGCTTCTTCAAGTTGAGGACAGTGTCTTACTCACCTTCATATTCCTGTGCCTAGTGCAGTGCCAGGCACATGAAAATGCTCAATGAATGTTTGTTAGATGAATTCATTTTTTAGTGCATTAAAAATAAATTTTATAAATAAAATAACTTTATGCTTATATGTATGAATTAAAATTAAGTTCTCTGGAATGTCAGCTGGCAACAAAAATAACCTTTCTTTGATGGAAAGAATATTACAAAGGAATGATAAGATCTTAGTTTCAGCCCACCATTATTAGCTATGAAACCTTAGTTTCCTCACTTTTAAGTTCAGAGGTTGGTCTGCATGGCATCTACAGTAATTTCCAGGTTTCAGATTCTATGCTTCTGACAGTAAGACTCACCCTGAGGACTCTCATTACCAGGTTAGGGCATTTTATCTGAGAAAATAATTTACTGTGACCTGGAACAATGAGCTGAGCAGAATACAGCAACAGTTTTGCTTAGGCCAATCAGAAGTAGCTTTTCACTTCAGTAAGGACAATCAGCCCAACTAGATGCTTCTGTTAAATGGAAAGAAAGAAAACCTTGCAGTGACTAAACCCAACATTAAACCTTCTTAAGCTCCTTTGCATGTAAATGTTTTGTGATCTGGACCTGAAGTTTAGAATACTGCTAAAGTACATGGCTGAATAAGGAACCTTCCCCTAGAGTGCAAATAGTCACAAAAGAGCATTTGCCAATTTTTTTCTTATTCCTCTGTCAATTACTCGTTTAACCCTAAGAGAAAGGTGTCCTGAAAAAATAGGCTCAGGAAATGATTGAGAACTAATGAAGCTATAGTAACCACATAGGTAGGCTAAAGAGAAATTGAAGAGGAAAAAAAAATCCAATTTTAGGACAATTTCTTAAATGAAGTTGAAAAGGCAATACTTGTGTATATGTATATGTATATGTATATGTATATGTATATGTATATGTATATGTATATGTATGGCCTGTGCTATGGCACTTGTGTAAATAAACTTGGAAACAGGAATAAGGAATGCCCTCTACACCCCAAGCCTCTATTGGAAGCAGCTACAGGATTTAGGCTGGATTTTCTCAGTCCAGGTTTTAAGTCCAAGATAGTCATTGGCAGAGGTCCCAAGATGTAGAGAAATTCAAACATGTGGTGAGCTTTCTGAAACCTGGATTTTGTTTCCAGCTTTTCCATAAATTTTTATATTTTGCACGCACTAATCAAAGGTTGTTTTCTAGCTAATTTGAATGATGTAGAATTGGTTAATAAACTAGCTATGGGGTTGATGATAAAATAGAAATGAGAACTGTAACAGTTACTGACCCTTTGCACACAGGATATACGGCATTGGCCACACAAAACTTCTTATACATCACCTACGTTTAACACATATTACATATATATAAAAAACAATGATCTATCATGGGAAGTACAGCCATTCCTCTAGACATCTATAAGATTTCTTGTCTATTCTTCATACATATTCTTCATACTGCCAAACCTTATAGACATCTATAAGACTTCTTGTCTATTCTTCATTCATAGACTGTCATCTATATTTGGTAGATGTACTATTTTCTTTCTCCAATAAAAATCCATCAAGTTTTGCTGCTATTTTTCACTTTAAGATCATAGTTAAGATTCAGAGAGTCAGGATCTTGCCTGACTCAGAAAGTACAGGCAAGAGCAGTCAGAGAGCCAGGCGAGAGTACAGGGAGTTCCATATGCTTACTTGTTTCATCTCCCCATGAGGAAATTGAGGGGCAGACAAGAGAAAGTCCTTGTCTGATATTAAACTAGTAAATTGTTGGCTCTAGGATGGAACACAGGTTTTTTGACTCCAGAACGTGTGTGCATTCTGCTCCCCCCTTCTCAACATTTGCTGCATGTTTATTATGTGCTAAGCAGGACACTTGTAGGCTGTTTTATTTGCTTCTCTCAACAATGATTTGCTGTTGGTATTGTTAGTCCATAAATTGCAGATGAAGAAAGTGAGGCTCAGAAAGGCTAAGTAACTTGCCCACTATCACTCAGCCAGTAAGTGGCAGGAAAGAATAACTACCTAAATCACACATTAACTTTGTGTAAATATATTGATATTTACAATTAAACATTTGATCAAGTTCAACTAATTACATGTGTATCTTCAAGTTATAACTTGAGTTCTGTTTTGACTTGAGTTGGAGTATAACTTCCTGGTAAGAACTACAGTGCTTAAGGAATTTGAGGACATTTGTGAAAACCAGATATAACTTAATTTGTTAACCTTTACTGAGGGTCATTGTCATCATTATTAGTTAAAGCAACCATGCATTATATTCTTTAAGTAAAACCTCCAAAATAAAATAATTTCTTGATTGTTCATCCTTTTTATTTATGTTCACTAAATTTTGTTATAATTTTGTGAATCCCCAACTGTTTCACCGGTGGCCCAATATGCTGCTGTCTGCTTGATCTGATGATTCTTCCACCATTCTATTGGAGTGAATATAAAATCATTTCAAAGTAGATATGGGAAACTGGCATGCAATAGCACGTCACCAAAGCAAAATTGTTTATCCTTTAGCCTTTCAGCAAGGTTCCTTATACCCCAGGAAAAGCAAAGATAATAGCCAAAACCAAGCACCTGGTAAAGTGAGCATGAGGGGAGAAGAAAATACAAATGAATAACCATCAGTAGAAAGGAGACATGTACCCTGAAATAGAAACCTATTTTGCAGGGATGTTATTAGATATAGTACTTCTCCAGCCATCTCTTTTTATACACAATTACAACTCTAATTATGGCATGTTTTAGTATTTGGTTAAAATATGATTGCCTCTGTATCTCATGGAGAACCCCCCCCCCCCAACAAAAAAAATTAGAAGCATTGAAAGTACTGCACAGCGACGACAGGATGTCCTGTTACATTATCTGGTAAGACAGACCCATGACTCACTACAAAGCTTGACATATCGGAAATGGTTTTATTGTACATGGTACTTTTCTCCTTATAAATATTAAGCACATAGATTTGAGGATAATGAGTTATATTTGTCCTGATATAAAGGTATCCTCTTACGATTCTTTTTGAAGTGAAAGGAATTTAATGTAGATGTGTAGATGATGTAGATGATGGTAACCTAGATTGTATAAGCAGCATCAAGTCAAGCCTGATATCTGAACTCTCAAAACTCTAGCAGTTCTCCCTTCTTAAGTGGTTGATAATAAATGGTATGAGGCAGATATCTTTTGATGGAATCTCTATGTTTTGTCATTGTTTTTGCAAAGCTAGGATATATTTGCTCAACTAAAAAAAAACACCTTTTTTGCCTTTGAGCCATACAAAATTGACATGTTGCAAAAAATTATGGGTAATTGAATAATAATAATGAAAAAAAGCATCGTCACATAAAAAGAGGTGGCAACTTTGTCATTGTGATGAAGAAAATTTCATGCTTTCAACTCCATAATCCTTTAAAAAGCAAAACAAAGACACAAAAATGTCTTCTTCCTTAAATTGCAATTATTAACACTATCTTATTTCTGTTGCCTAAAATGTCTCCTCTGCATAAAACTTCTTGACTACATTACCTCATGATCTTTCTCTTCTCAGTATACATTTATTGCCAAAGCACATTATTTAAAAATACATATTTAACAAAAAAAAAGAAAATTCCCCTCAGTACCATCTTTGGGATTATTAAATGATAAAATGGAGCCTAGTTTCTTCCACTTTTCATCCATATTCAGACATTGGTTGTGCATGTGTGTAGGGTATGTGCGTATGCAGGTATGTGTGTGGATATAGATTATTTATGGGTGTGTGCCTAAGAATGGACTTTGTATATGGGTAGGGGCATATGTTTGCATGGGGGTATGTATGTACACAGGTGTGTGTGCGCAGGGTGTATATGTCAAGGCATTTGTGTATGTAGAATGTGTATTTGTGCTCTGGAGAGTGTGTGGGTAAGGCTGTGTATGTAAGGGTGTGTTATGTGTAAGGATGTTTTTGAGTGTTTATGCACATGTGGCTATGCAGAGATTGTATGTGTTATAGGTGCATTTATACATTTGTGTAAGTGCAGATGTGTGTTTGTGTGTGTAAGGGTGCATGTGTGGACAGAGAGAGTAATGTCTGGGGGAAACGTTTTTGACAAGTGGTTCATCCATGAGAAGGAGTTAAAGAACTTTAGAAAATAGAGAAGATGGGGTGGATTGAAGACAGCTGCAATCTTGAATACCCACGTAAATGAATTACAGCTTCATTTAATAACCATTGGAGAGTCGGGGGCCATTGTTAATAGGAGAAGGGAAGAGAACAACATAAAGATACTCTAGGGGATTCCTGCATTAGGCTGGGCCTTACATTGGGGAGTTGGAATTTGATGGTGGGGGTTGGGAGATGTAAGGTGAAGGGAGGGTGGAAACTGATGATCAGTGTCTTAGTGGTTACATCAGGCAGGGACAAGGACTTGGTTATCCCTCAGCCAGAGCTCAAGATTGGGAAACTTATTGAACTCACTAAACTTTGTTCCTGGTTTTTAAAATGGGAAGAGCAAGACTTTGTAGGACTGGTTATAAGGGTTAAATGAGACACTACACATAAAGGATTGAGCTTGTGGGAAATTCTCAATACATAATATGAAAGGAGAAGGAGAAGAGATAGAAGAGGAAGAAGACATGTCAGGAAAATGCAAGGAATGCATGGTTTGGGTAGAGAAAAAGGAACTATTCTGTTTTTGACCTTTCAAACTCTTTTTACTGTATCTAAATCAGAGTCACAGTAAAGATGCCTCCAGACTGTATGGAGTAAAATGTGCAACATAACTCAGATTCAGGGAGCTGATGGAGGGAAAGAGAAGAATCCCCTGGGGAGAAGATACAGTGCATTTTTATTCATGTGGGAAGGTGCATGCTGGCCATTCTGGGTGAATATGTCCTCACTAAGCATTTCTTACAGTGATGGCAAGGAAGGGATAACTGATTCATTAAGATTCAGGAAGAATTGCAAATACATCTCCAAGATGAAGGGCTGGGCATGGAGCCTGAATGTCAGTCAGTGTGCAACATGAAATAAAAGTGTGACGATGAGTGTAACCTACCATATCAATATAAAGATATGGGATGGCTTGTCCAAAGGAAATGGGTTGCAGTTCCTCTAATTTTTAACTTACACTCTTACACCAATTACTTAATCTTTTACCCAACTATGTCTATGAATAGGAATAGTAAAACTTGCAGTTTATAAATTGAAAGTTAGATGAAAAACAGGATATTCACACAGTTTCAAAGTTTCTTCCCAAGGACAATTTTTTTTTATCAGAAAAACTAGACTTTGAAACAAGACTGTAGTAAGAGACAAAAAGGGTGTTAGTTATGTAATGTTAAAAGGGTTAATTCAGCCCTGGCTGGTGTGACTCAGTGGACTGAGTGCTGGCCTGTGAACCAAAGGGCTGCCGGCTTGATTTCCAGTCAGGGCACATGCCCGGGTTGCAGGCCAGATCCACAGTTAGGGACATACAAAAGCAATCAAACGTTGATGTTTCTTTCCCTCTCTTTCTTCCTCTCTGATCCTCTGTCTGCAAATAAATAAATAAAATTGAAAAAAAAAGATAATCCAATAAGATTTGTGAATATTTATACACCCAATATAGGAGAACTTGAATATATAAAGCAAATATTAGCAGACTTAAAGGGAGAGATAGACAGCAATACAATACCAGTGGGGGACTTTAACATCCAACTTACATCAACTTACATCAGTAGACAGGTCATGCAGACAGAAAACCACAAGTGAAACATTGACATTAAGTAAACGATGCATTAGACCAGATGGGCTTAGATATTTACAACACATTCTATCCAAAAGCAACAGAATGCACATTCTTCTCAAGTGTACATGGAATGTTTTCAAAGATAGATTATATGTTAGGCCACAAAACACATCAATTTAAGAGGACTGAATTCATATCAAACACCTTTTTGGACCACAATGGTATCAAACCAGAAATTAATTACACAGAGGAAACTGGAAAATTCACAAATGTGTGAAGATTAAACAACTTGACACTGAAAAACCAATGGGTCAAAGAAGAAATTGAAAGAAAAATGAACATGTACCTTGAGACAAAGAAAAACTGAAATGGAACAAAATTTAGGAGATACAGCAAAACATTTCTAAAAGGAAAGTTTGTGCAACAAATGCCTCTGTCAATAAACAAGAAAAATCTGAAAGAAACCACTGATTTTACACCTCTAGAAACTAGAGAAAAAAAAACAAAACAAAACAAGTGAAACCTGAAGTTAGTGCAAGGAAGGAAATAACAAAGTGTAGAGCAGGAATAAATGAAATAGAGACTAAAAAAGAACAATAGAAAAGATCAATGAAACTAAGAATTGGTTCTTTGAAAAAATACACAAAATGGACACACCTTTAGCTAGACTCACAAAGGAAAAAAGAGAGGGTTCAAATAAGTAAAATTAAAAGTGAGAGAAGAGAAGATACAATTGACTCCACAAAAATATAAAGGATCTGACACTAAAAATAAAAGCAAAAATAAGCAAGTGGGACTACATCAAATTAAAAAGCTTCTGCACAGCTAAGAAAACCATACAAAACAATTAAAAGGCAACCTACTGAATGGGAGAAAATATTGGTAAATTAGATATCTCATAAGGGGTTATTATCCAAAAATATATAAAGAAATCATACAACTCAATAGCAAAATCACCAAACAATCTGGTTAAAAAATGGGCAGAAGATCTGAACAGACATTTTTTTTTCAAAGGAGGCATAAAAATTGCCAACAGGTACATGATGTTCCACATTATTAATCATCAGGGAAATGCAAATTGAAACCACAATATCCCACACCTGTCAGAATGGCTATTCTCAAAAAACTAGGAATGGCAACTGCTGATGAGGATGTGGAGAAAAAGGAATGCTTGTGCACTTTTGGTGGGAATGGAATTGGTGCAGCCATTGTGGAAAACAGTATAAAGTTTCTTCCAAAAATTAAGTGAATAACTACCATGTGATCTAACAATTCCACTTTTGGACATTTATCCAAAGAAAATGGAAAGACTAACTTAAAAAGATATATGCAGTCCCCTGTTTATTGAAGTATTGTTTACAACAGCCAAGAAGACATGGAAACAACTTATGGTAAATGCCCATTGATGAATGAATGGATAAAGAACTGATGTAGTTATATAAAGAATACTATTCGGCCATAAATAGAATGAAATCTTGCCATTTTGACAACATGAGTGGACCTCAAGGGCATTAGGAAAAGTGAAATTAGACAGAGAGCACAAATACCATATGATCTCTCTTATTTGTGGAATCTAAAAATAAATAAATACATAAGACAAATTTATAGAGACAATATATTGGTGGTTGTGGAGGTGGGGGGTGGGAGAAATAAGTGAACTTTTAAAAAATTTAAATAAACTGAATTATGCCCTGGCTGGTGTGTGGCTCAGTGGACTGAGTGCCATCCTGCGAACCAAAGGGTTGCTGGTTCGATTCCCAGTCAGGGCACATGCCTGGGTTGCTGGGCCAGGTCCCCAGTAGGGGGCACACGAAAGGCTACCACACATTGATGTTTCCCTCCTTCCCTTCTCTAAAAGTAAATAAATAAAATCTTTTTAAAAGTCTTAAAAATAAATAAATAAACTGAATTAGTTAAAAAAGTTTTTCCCTAGAAATATTTGTAAAGGGAAGAAGAGTAACTAACTCCTCAGTGGAAATGCCTGGCAGATGCCAGCTTCATTAACTGACCAATGTAATGAGCTCAATTAATACTGACATGACCTGCTACAATACACTGAGACAGCAAAACCCCAAGTGTCAAAGCATCAGAAATACAGAAATGAAAGGCCTGGTTATCACAAATGGGACTACAGGTCAGCAACTTAGTATAAACTGGTTGAAGGAAAAAAGTCTTCGTATCATGTCTGCAACTGTTTTGTAAGTTTATTTGACAATTAAAAAACAATAAGAGAGGGAATAGGTGTGTCTACCTTTGCTATATTAAACTTCTGGAGGGCAAGGGGAATATCTTAGTCACTTTACCTTTCTCTCAGTGTCCAGAATATTCTAGCATTTAGCACGTGCTGAAGAAAAGAGCAAATGTACAGATGAGCGAAACACAAAGGTCCTGCTGCCTAACTTTGTGTGGTCATGATCTCTGATGCTTCCGATTTGTGTTCTGTCCTTTCCATTCATGCGCAGGGCAATCTGCTGTTACAGCTCGTGTCTTTCTCCTAGGTCAAAGTGTACCACTTTTTCAAGGTTCTCTAACAATATGAGAAGTCAAATGTAAAATCAAAGCACCTTAACTTTGTTACTCTCTCCTTCTTCTACTGCTTGACATCAACTTAGACCTTAAAAAATAGAAAATCAGTTATTCTTACAGGTGCTAATAGGATCTGGCAGACAGAAATTTTTAAATTAGGACTTTCTGGAAAACCCAGTCATTGTATTTATAGACTGAAGTTTCTGGCATGAATTACAGAATATTTGCTGTGTGGACAAGGGAGAGGAGGGCAAGGGATGTGATAGCTTTGAGGCCAAGAGCAGGGGGAAGGAACGGGAGTGTTTGGTGAAGGGTAAATCGTCTTTGCTTCCCACTGGCCTGCCCTCTGCCTGTTCTGAGGATGACCATGGACTGAGGAAGAAGGAGGAAGAGATAGCCCCAAGATGCTGAGCAGGGAAAGGAAAGGAAACACCTGACTGGGGCCGCATTCTGTGGTCTATTATTGTTTGAAGATGATGATGATCTGAGATACATAAGTCAGAGGCCAGCAGAGCTAATAAGGGACCATAGTGCCAACCCTAGAGATACCAGGGATGACAGAAACTGATGAATGAAGTGCCCTTATATGAGCTGAGGAGTGTAAAGGGATGATTTTGTCACTGTAGGTACATTCATGGACAATAGAACCATAAAGAGATAAGATATTCAGGATGTTAAAGAGTTTTGAGAAATGAGATTGAAGGTGACACCGAAGCTGAATTGCTCAATAGGTGGACTACACAGGTGCAATGGAACCAGCAAACAGGGATAAAGGACAGCAGGGAGGGAGGGAGGAAAGAAGAATGGGACGAATTACCCCAAATTTGATGATCCAAGAAATCTAGAATGAAACTATTTTGTTTCAGTATGCTTGTGTTTTTTTACTGTATGGCTTATTCATCTATTGTTTTTGTTTTATAGGACATGTGAAGTGTGAGCTAACTTTTCAGTCTTGAGGGACATATTGAAGACAAGGAGAGGTGACTGGCAGGGTCCTGACTGGCATGGACAGTGATGGAAGAGGTCAGATGCCTCACTGGTCTGACCTAAAGAGGCATGGTTTATGTTTACAAAGATAACTCTGGCCTTTTAAGCATTAAAAAAAAAACAAAACCAAAACAACAACAACAAAACTTCCACCTGGGATAAAACAAAGTTATTTCCTATAACTTTCACTGAAAAGTTTCGCTTTCTTCAACCCTTTGGAAAGTGAAACCGTTACTTGCTGTGTGTTGTAATCCTTGTCCCTGGAGTATGTCTGCTCCTGTACTATTAATAAGAGACATTATTTTTTACAACACTTTTTGGGAAAAGTTATAGCCTGCTGGTGACTGGAAACAGACAGCAAGGCAACATGTCTCAGTTCCCCAGTCACAGGGACAACGGAGACCTGGCAGAGACCCTGTGGACATCTGTCATTGCAGCAGTTCCTAGTGTCCCTTACAGTTAGCCTGGGGTTTGGGGTGACCTACGGCACATCCCATGGCCACACTCAAGTTCTGCCTAATTTGCTGTGCTCTCCATGTGTGACTTACTGAAGCCTCCCCCAGAACCTCAGCAGATGGTTTGCTCTGTGCTGTATATGGGAAATAACTGTGGGCCTCTTGAAGAAGAGATGCCCAATTAGCAGGAGCCATCTGTATTTGGGCGTAGCTGCCTATTTCCTCACACTTCTACAATCAGAAACTGCCCCAGACTGTGGGGCACAGTCAGTGCTTGGTATAAACCTAGTATCCTGTAGTCTTTTCCCATTACAATGCCACTTTCATAAATCTATAGCTGTTTTTACACCAGGCTCAAACACTTGAATGGAAAGTTAACATTTAATCTGATCTTCAGACGTTTTGGCATAGACAAGAGTGATCATGTGGAGGGCAGCTCTTTAGTGTCATGTAGGCAACTCCTTCCATCTTGTTATTTCTCTCCCTGTCTCTCATCACGTACCAGGATTTTATCTCCTAAAATGCAGGAAAAGTCTTATTCCACGGATAAGTCACAGTGAAATAGTTAATTTTTATAGGCACTGAAAGAATGCAAAGTTAATTTGCCTCCTTTATAGCAACCAAAGAAATGTAAATTGGGAAGAAATCTAAGCAAGAGTAGAGCAAGATGCCAGGTTCTTGGATTCAGTGTTGCTTTCCCTTGGCTCTGTGGTGTTGGGCAAGGCACAGCCTTATCCATAAAAGAGCAGGTGGCACCATATAACTTGTGATTCTTCTGTGTAGATACAGCCAGATGCTAGAATGTCTCAATAGGACTGGGTTCTTAACTGTTCAGCAATAAATATTTATCCTAAATATTGCATTACTGTGGAAAAGTTCTAAGACTGAGGTGGGGTATGATGGTATATGGAGATGGAATTCTTGTGATAGGGTCTGGGGATTACTGAATGGAGAAGACAGCCTGCAAAGGGCAAGCGACTCCTCCAGTGTGTAGACATGTCCCATCGGAAGGAGGCCAATTGCGACAGTTTGTTTGGTTAGCTATAGGTGAGGTGACTGTCTCAGACTGAAGAGCAGAGTTGAGTGAGAGGGTTGTGGAAGGTGGAGGACAAAATTAGAGAACTTTTGTTCTGGACAGTTGCAAGGAAGTAGGCCAGTCTCCAAAGAGAAGGCTTCTGCAAAGCAGGAGAGCAGGCTGTTTGTTGAATAGCAATGTCCAATGGCAATATGCCAGCCACAGTCATGGTTAATGTTCTAATAGCCATGTTAAAGAAGTAAAAAGAAGCAGGAGAAATTGACTCAAACCACATATTTAACTCCAAATATCCAAAATATTATCATTAAATGTGTCATTAACATAAAAATCATTAATATATTTTGCACTCATTTCGTTCTGTCTTTGAAATCAAGTGTGTGTTTCCCACTTAGAGCACACCTCAGTTTGGACCTGCCACATTTATAGTTGTCACAGCTATGGAGACTTGCAAAAAGCTGAGCGGGTAAGCCCTGGGACCCTGGGCACATCTTCTGGAAGCAGAGGTATATCATTAACACTAATGGAAACTTGTTTTTATGGACTGTGATTACAGTTATTCTCTAAATATTTCCTCCTTTAGTCCTCTTCTTTGTTTTGTAAATGCCAGTCTTCTGTGTTATGCGATGTAGAATGCTAGGACTTCATTTGTTTGGACCCCTCATGGGAGTACTTAGAACAATACAAAGAGAAGTGGTGCTGATGGAACCCCAGTGTTTTTCCTTGAGTCCACCTGCCTGCAGGCACTGGCCCAAAGAAATGCATGAGCAGGAGTTTGTGGTATAGAAAGAAAAATAGTTTAATATTAAATTGGCCAATCCAGAGATGGGGAGCAAATGCTAAAAACCCAACTCTTTGATAATGTAGGTCACAGATTATACATGGCAAGTCACAAGACACTATGGAATGGATGGTTGGAAGCTGATTGGTCAGAAGTGAGGCAAGGGTGATGAATCATTTCCACAGGTCTTGAGGACAGCTCTGAGGTCTATTCTGGTACCCCTCTGTCCAGTCTCATGGAAAAGTAACCAAGGACTTGTTCCACCTTAGGGCTCAGGAAATGAAACATAACTTAGGTCAAGATGTTATCTTTAGCCTGCCAGAGGTTTGAACTGTGTGACCATTGTCAGGTCTGGGCTACTATCTTTTGCTGCCTTGCTCAGGGGTTACTGTTTATCTGGGGAAAAAGCTAGATCTTATAAAGGTGGAAATAAATCAAGAAGAGAGAGAGAGAGAGAGAGAGAGAGAGATGATTTTTAGAGCTAGGATTTAAAGCTAAACTTAATCAAGTAATAAGGACCCTCTGTTTCAGTGACCTTGTACTGTGGACTATGGGTAATGAGGAAATCACAGAGAGATGTACAAGAAGCCTGCCCAAAGGGTCCCACTGTTTCTGTTCACCCTTCCAGTGTTCTTCCTTCCAGTATTTTCTTTGGGTGTGGTGAGGAGAGAAGTAGAAACAGTGCCCTTCTAAGGACTCAGATAAATGGGGCCTGGAAATAGATGAGGATAGATATTAGCATTCTTAGGAGATCCAAGATGACTGGGGAGTAGGTGGAAGCTACACTTACCTCCACCCATGACCTAACTTGAATTACAGCTAAATTATAGAACAATCACTCTGAATAACCAACTAAAGACTAGCTGAAGAGAAGCCTTATAAAGGACTTACAGAAGTAACCACATTGAGACTGATAGGAAGGGCAGTGACACAGAAAGGGCTGGCCTTCCTCCCTTGGTCAGCAGCTGAACTTCCAGAAGGATATTTCAGCTGTGGGGATCCCTTGAAAAGCCTGGGGTCTAAACCTCAAGCTGGGCTCCCCAGCACAAGGCACAAGAGGTGGGAAGAGGAGTCCACAGAACATCTGATTGTGAAAAGCAGTGAGATTTCTGTCCCTCAAAAAGAGATAAATCCACTAGAAACACAGGCATCCTCCTAAAGGGGTAACACACAAAATTTCATTCACAGACACTCACCCTGGCCCCTGGTGGAGGGAAGGCAGAGTGATCTGGAGTTGCATGAGCAGAGCCTGGGGTTTATTTTTCTGGGTGGAAAGCTGAAAGAATAGCTACCAGGATACATGTGCTGAGTCATTCTCTTATACTGCAAGGGGCCATCTTTCTTGGGTGTGGCATTTCCCTTCCTTAAGCATCAGCCTGGGGAAGAAGAAATAGCTCCAACCTCTGGACAACCTCTCACCCTACCATGCCAAGCTTTGCCCTGCTGAGGAGTACAGCTAGAGGTTCTTTCGGTGACTTATGCTAACAAGCAGCTGGCAGGCAAAAGCAGATGGAGGCATATCTTGGGATACCTTGGGAACTTTGCTGACATGCACCTAGGCCTGGTGCTGGTAAAAGCCAGTCTTGGTGTGCAACTTGGTTCTTCCCATGACCATCCAGGCTCAGCAGAGGCAGCCACAAACTGTGGATTAGTTGTATCTCCAAACAGGTTGCCAAGAGCCAGTCACAGGCAGTCTCTTACACTGGGCTGCATTAGAATCCTCCCAAGAAACCCAGAACCAATACCACGAGTGGCCAGCTTCAGACAACACCAGATCAAGATCCAATTAGCTTTACAAATGGCATCTCCAAAGGGAGATATTGGCAAGCACCATTTCTGCTGAGACAAATTCTATTTCATGTGGTCAGCACCTGCACAGCAGCTCTTATGCTGAGGGATGGGTTGATCCACACAGTTAGCCAGCTTGAGGGTTCACTGCAAGCAAGAATGAGTTAATAACAATCAAGATGGCCCACATAAACCACACAAGGACATTCTTGGAGCACACAGCTCAAGTGATGAAGAAGACTGTACCACTGGACCCCACAGGACACCCACTACATTAGGTCACCCAACAAAGATTGGGAGTCACAGCAAATCCATTTAATACATAGAAATAAACACAAAGAGGCAACCAAAATGGGGAGACAAAGAGACAGGCCTTAAATTAAAGAATAGAACTCTCCAGAAAAAGAGCTATATGAAAAGGAGGCAAGCAATTGATCAGATATAAAGTTCAAATGGTAATAAAGATGCTCAACAGCATGATACAGGACATAGAAACAATAAAAAAGGACCAGTCAGAAATGAATAATACAATATCTGAAATGAAAAATACATTAAAAGGAATAAATAGTATATTGGATGAAGACAAGAATCAAATCAATGATTTGGAATATAAAGAAGAAAAAACACCTAATCAGAGCAGCAAGAAGAAAAAAATATCCAAAACAATGAGGATAGTGTAAAAAGCCTTGGGACAAATTCAAGTATATCAATATTTGCATCATGGGGATGCTAGATGGAGAAGAGAGAGAGCAAAAAATTGAAAATCTATCTGAAGAAATAATGACAAAAACTTTCCCAACCTAGTGAGGGATAAAGAAATGCAAGTCAGGGATGCACAGAGTGTCTCAAACAAGAGGGATTTGAAGAGACCCACATCGAGACTAATCATAATTAAAATGTCAAAGGTTGAAGACAGAGGATCTTAAAAGCTGCAAAAGAAAGACAGTTACCTACAAAGGAGCTCCATGAGACTGTCAGCTCACGGAAACATTTCAGTCCAGAAAAGGTATTGATATGAAATACTCAAAGTGATGAAAAGCAAAGACCTACAACCAAACTACTTACCCAGTAAGAGTACAATTTAAAATGAAGAGAGAAATAAAGAGCTCCCCAGGCAGGAAAAAGCTAAAGGAGTTTGTTACCATCAACCCAGTATTACAAAAATTGTTATAGAGGCCTGGCTGGTGTAGCTCAGTGGATGGAGCACTGGCTGTGAACGAAAGGGTCGCTGGTTCTATTCCCTGTCAGGGCACATGCCTGGGCTGCGGGCCAGGTACCCACTGGGGGGCACATGAGAGGCTACCACACATTGATATTTAAAAAAATTAAAAAAATAAAATTGTTATAGAGACTGTTTCGAGAAGAAGGAGAAGAAGATGATGAAGATGAAGGACAACAACATGAAAAAAAACAGGAAAACATAGTTAAATTAATAAAATGACAATAAATACATGGGTATGTATTCATCAATAATCACTTTAAGTGTAAATGGCTTAAGTGCTCCAATCAAAAGACATAGGGTATCTGAATAGATAAGAAAACAAGACCCATATATATGCTGTCTACAAGAGTCCTATCTCAGAATAATAGATACACACAAATAAAAGTAAAAGGATGGAAAAAGATATTTCATGCAAATTGAAAAATTTAGGGTAGCAATACTTATATCTAACAAAAGAGGCTTTTAAAAACAAAGTCTATAGTAAAAGATAAAGGACACTACATAGTGATAAAAGGAATAATCCAACAAAAGGATATAACCCTTGTAAACATTTACGCACCCAACACAGAAGCACCTAAATATGTAAAACAAATCTTGATGAACATAAAGAGGGAGATTGACAGTAATACAGCCATAGCAAGGGATTTTAACACCCTATTGGCATCTATATATAGATCTTCCAGACAGAAAATCAACAAGGAAGCGGAGGACTTAACTGACATACTAGATCAGAGGCTTTAATTGATGTCTTCAGAGCATTTCACCCAAAATCAGCAGAATCTACATTCTTTTCAAGCATACATGGAATGTTTTCTAGGATAGTCCACTTGTTAGGACACAAAAGAAGTCTCAATAAATTTAAGAAGATTGAAATCATATCAAGCATTTTCTCTGACCATAATGGTATGAAACTAGAAATCAATCACAAAAAAACCCCTCTGAAAAACACACAAAGTTATTGAAGCTAAATAATGTGTTACTAAATAATAAATAGGTTAACAATGAAATCAAGGAAGAACCAAAAGACACCTTGAAACAAATGAAAACAAGAACACAGCACAAAATCTATGAGACACAGAAAAAGCAGTCCTAGGAGGTAAATTCATAATATTACAGGCCTATGTCAAGAAACAAGAAAAGGCTCAAATAAACAATCTAACTTCACACTTAAAGGAGTTTGAAAAAGAACAACAAACAAAGCCCAAAGTGAGCAGAAGGAAGAAAATAATAAAGATTAGAGCAGAAATAAAAAAAAATCTAAAAGAAGATACAAAAATCAATGCATCCAAGAGTTGGTTCTTTGAAAAGACAAGGAAATTGGGTTGCCGGCCAGGTCCCCAGTGAAGGGTGTGTGAGAGGCAACCACACATTGATGTTTCTCTCCCTCTCTTTTTCCCACCCTTCCCCTCTCTCTACAAATAAATAAATAAAATCTCTCAAAAAGAAAAGAAAAGCATAGATCAATAATTACAATAGAAGAACCCCCTTTGCAGGCTGTTGCAGGTAGGAGCAACCACTTTCCATGCCAGTTCACCAGCCATTTAGCAGGAGTGTATCCCAGGTGGCCTCTAAATTAAAACCCTCAGGATTATCACCGCCAGTAATAAAGGCAATAATTACACTCCAGTAATTAAAAATAGTATCATAGGTAATTTAACGTAACAAAAACAATGAGAAAAATATAATCCTGTTGGGAAAGAAAAATCATTTTTGTCTAAACTTCTTGACATACCAGACATTTGCAGAAATGTTTTAAACTGTGTAGACAGTCATTTAAAATGCTCCTTTGGAGTAGGCATTGGGATCAGAGTGCTGCTTAGAAAACCAGCCATTTAGAACTGTGGCGACTTGCTGAGAACTTCCAATGCAGCAAAGAGCCCTCAGTAGTTCAGGCGAAATTCCAGACCTGAGGTCATGAGTGTGCGCTGTGCACATGGTTCCTGCCCAGAAACAGTCACAGATGCAACACTGTCCTGCCCTTTGCCCAGAGAAGCTGCCCACGGAGTGTGGAGTTTTCTCTTCTCTGGATCCAGCAGAATTCAGTCCTGAGTTCACCTTCATAGGGCACAATAGAGCCTTGTTCAGTGAGTCACAATGGGGAACTTGGTGGCAAACCTCGACATCCTACTGGGGTTTCCCTTTGAAATAGTTTTGGGGTCTGAGACTGAAAACAGGCATCAGTGAGATCTCTGGGAGCAGGGGAATGCCACGCAAAAGGCCTTTAGAGACCTACACTTATCTTTGCTGGCCTCCATCCGCACCCTTGGATGCCACAGAGGCTTCTCCAGAGAAGAGCATCTGAGTGGCACTGGGAGCCACTATTTTCCCCTTTGTTGTTGCTCCAGCCTGGCCCTGGATTCCTCTGGACTCAGTCTGAGGACGTGAGATTACCAGCACAGACTGTGCAGTTACCCCTTCCTTAAAGCACATTTCTGTACATTTCAGAAATATGTTTATATAGAGTTTACTCAAACCATCATCCACTTCTCTATATGTAGAATATTCTGTATCTACTCATGCAGACCTCAAAGACAGATGCTGAATGGGAAAGAACAAGGTATTTTTTTTATAACCACTACCTACCTCCAGCCACACTTCACACAAACATCTCATTCAGAGGACAGCATTCACTCAGCATCCTTTCATCCGACCGCCTTTGTTGGAGATACTGTGTTAGGCACTGCCAACTATACCTGGAGGGAAGCCAGCTCTTCATGAAAATAAGGTCCTGACAAGTTATAGGGTTAAAGGTGCCATTAGTTTATACAAGTATACCTAGATAAGTGTGTAACATATTTTGGGGCAGTAACCAGCTTAGGGAAAAACAGGTAGGACATTAATTAAGAAAAAGAATGGAAGCTTTTAGCTAAAGATTGAAGAGCAGTTTTGTATATTTGTTTTTAAGAAACTTGCAAGGTACATGTTAGATCCTAGAGACTGAAGCTGGAAATCTAAATAATGGCTTAATGATAATCTAAATGGCTTTATCCCAATTAGAAACTTAACAAAACCAAATGAAACTGGAAGAAGGGCATTGAACTTGATATTTTTAAAAGCATCAAAGTTATCCTCATCAAAAGTCAGAGCATTCCCAGTCCTTGCACTGACTGTACTACTCAGTGTTGCTTTTATTTTGCATCACCCATGAGCAGGGAGGGGTGTGGCATTAGGTCCTCTCAGTGACTTGGGGGACTCCTGTGGTCTTAGTCCAGGACCTATGGCAGAGATCTAATTTTAATTCATTGTCCCAATTAGTTAACTAATTTATTGGAGAAAAATATCCACTTCATCAGAATATAAATCCTTCCTTGCTCGGTGTGTTGAGTAACAATTGCCAACCTGTTTCTGAGTTCGTGATGAGGGGAAAGAGGGTTTGCAGCTTCAAGGAAAGGCTGGACAACCCAGAAGAGCCAGAGTCTCCTGTAGATAGAGCAGATAGAGCAGAAGTCCTGTAACAACACTTCCCAGCTGGAGGGCTTTATCAGGTCTACAGAGACCCGGCCAGCTGTCAGCCAGCTGGTCACCCAGGAGGAAGCCCAGGGAATAGAGAAGTGAGAACATTCAGCAATGCAACTAAGTGCACAGCCACCCTGACCGAGGCCGGAAAACCACAAATGGAAAAAGAAAAAACTGCCCTGAGAAACCTTTGAGAACTTGCAGTAAGGGCACAGTATCAGTACTAGCACTTGATTTCTTTACTGGCATGCAAACAGACACACTTTTCTTTTTAGTGGCAGAGACCCCTCTTCCTTGCTAGTCCAAGGTTCTGAATCTCACAAAGGGCTCAGTTGAGAAAGGTGAGGTTTTGTAGGTCCCCTTCAGTTCAGTTTTCAGGGAAGATGTAGGTTAGTTTGGTGATTGGGGTCAGGCCAGCTGAGGAGAGCATTGGGGTTCCTCAGTTCTCTCAGCCTGAGACCTAGATTTGTTGTGCTTGTAGATGGGTCCTCTGGTTCTGTGAGACCCACCACGCTGTAGAGTGCCTCTGAGCTCAGTTTCCTCAGCTGAGGAAAGTGTAACCGATGGTGGCACTTCTCTCTCAGACCATTGTGAAGAGTAAATGTGATTAGGTCCAAGAAAATCATTTTGAAAAGCCTTAAAGTACTAGTTCATTCTTTGGTTAACTATTACCTAAAAGAATATCTCAGAGATGTCAATGTCTACCCCAAATTAACTTTCCCCCTCTCTTTTCTCACTTCTTCTTTTTCATAGAATGAAGTTATACATTTTGTTATTTGAGTAGGTCAACAAAAGCTCTACAAGGACACTGAGCTAAATAGGTTTGGTTTGAAATGCCTCAAGAACCTTACTATCTAGTCAGGCAAAAATATGTAAACACAGAGATTTTGAAATGATTCTAATGTTAAATTATAAAGCAACAATGGAAGAGATCTCTCTACTTAGTGAATGATTAATTACTCAATTAGTTTGCTGGTGTAGGGGGCTTTTAAATGACAGAAATTAATTTTCTCACAGATCTGGAAGTCCAAAAATCAAGGTGTTGGCAGTTTTCTTCTGAGTCTTCTTTCTTTGGCTAGTAGATGGCCTTCCTATCCCTGTATTTTCACATGCTTGTGTGAATCTATGTTCTACTCTTTTCTTATAAGTCCTTTTGGATCAGGGCTCACCCCAATGACCTCATTTTAACTTAATTACCTCTTTAAAGACCCTCTCTCCAAATGTGGTCACATTATCAGGTCCTGGGGACTAGGACTTCAACACACAAATTTTGGGGGACACAATTCAGACCAAATGAATGGTGTAGACTAGGGGTCCAGATGTTGCCAGGGGAGTTCTTGATGAGCCACAAAGGGGCTCCTTACCAAAGGCTCAGACAGATCCAAACATGCAAATTACTCTCTGGTTCTTTCAGTGATAGGCTGCTTGCAAATTAGTGCTATTTATCTATCTTCTAGTTAGATAAGTCCTGGTTATTTTTATGTCTCCAGGGTGTTGTATAAAATATACAACTGAAATAAAAAATTGAAATAATCATTTGAATAAATGATGATGCTTGTGAAAAACAGTAAATAATTTTGTTGCAATTTATTTATTTCGATCTCTGTCTCTTCTTCTTACTACTTTAGAATGAGAGGGTACAGGCTGTGGTGACTTGTGATTATAAGTGGGCCATGGTAACAACAGAGGTGGATAATG
This sequence comes from Phyllostomus hastatus, assembly GCF_019186645.2. Lineage (NCBI taxonomy): Eukaryota > Metazoa > Chordata > Mammalia > Chiroptera > Phyllostomidae > Phyllostomus > Phyllostomus hastatus. The sequence continues at coordinate 2,620,064 of NW_025334017.1, read as the reverse complement.
ATGCTGAACTATGGGGCAGGAGTGATTGTGGGAAACTTGGTGGTATGGAGCCTCTTTATGGAGGAAGGGGATCTTAATATATCAAAATCAATATATCAATAAATCCAGTTCTACCAGATTGTCCTACTGGCTGCACAGAACTTCGCTGTTGAGTTTTACATAGTAATTTTACATAGTTCTGCACAGTTTTTAAGTAATATCACTCTATGTATATGTACCACAATCTATTTAAAAATTCACTGGTTTTGGACACCCAGGCTGTTTTTAGCTCTTTACTCAAAAGAACACTGCAATGAACGTCATCAATATGAGTTTTAATTTTCCATTTGAATTTTTACTTTCGTGTAGCCTGACTTTTTTTTTTAGTACAAGCAAAATTATATGCTCTTTGGACCTATAATAACATTCATGGCTTGGTTCTAGTGCTTAGTCATTGGGATGATACTTGGTTACTGAGCTGGTGTGGCTATTACAGACATTCTTTCTCCACACACACACACACACACACACACACACACACACACACCCCAACTGGTTTCCGGCTGGAAGGGGACACAAGCAGAAGGAAGGAGTAGCAAAATCAAAGGCTGATGCAACTCTGGAGCCTGGAGTTCAGTAAGCATTGAGAATCTTATAAAGAAAAGCCTTTGAAATTCTAGGCAACATTTAATCTAGTTAGTGTAACCTAGATTGCCTTGCTACCGAAGTAAAACAGAGAATTAAGAGAATTATTTCACACCTCCTGTTAAAATCTTGAATAATTTAGCTGAAGTCTGTAATTTCATATTCTAGATTTCAGCTTAATTCCTATTCTAAAACAATTATTTCTTTTCTTTACGAATAAATACTTCAGACAATCATAAGATAGGAGTGCATACTTGGTTGACAGAATAAATACAATACCTTTGTCATGTTTCTCCTCCTTTATTTGGGTTAATACAAAATATTTACAGATTAAGTTCTGAAATTAATTCTTGACTTATAGCAATACTGAAAAATCAAAATTTGCTATATTAAAATGGAAACATTTATTTTTTATTTATTTTTGTTAACCTGATTGAAATGGAAACTTCCCAAGTCACAGTGAAGCTCTGCCCTTGTAGTTTGAAAGCAGCCAGAGACAATATGTAAATGAATGTGCTGTTCCCATAAAACTTTATAGACATGGAAATTTGAATTTTACTTTATTTCCATATGTCATAAAATAAAATATTTTTCTTCTTCTTAAATGTAAAAACCATTCCCATCTGACAGGTCTTACAAAAAAAGTGATGGATCAGATTTGGTTCATGGGCCAGAGTTTGCCAACTCCTGACCTAGCAGAACTGAGATATTTCAAATATTCACCGCTCTCCTTTGGTTAGGTGTAGGAAAATGAAGGACAGTTGGTTCACATAAGTCAGATGAGGTATACCACACAAGGACTAAAGTGTTCTTACTGCAATGATTTCTAGAGACTGGCTTCAGCTATATCGGTTTAGGATTGTGTTCCCCCACGACTCCCAGTTGCACTGGGTGCTCATTGCATGATGGCTTTCATCAAGGGCTCACAACATGTTTTGAATGAAAAACCACCTGCTTACCATGTTAACCAGCCTCAAAGGCAGAAAGCATAGCTAATGAAATCTTTCCATCCAAGCAGGCTTTTCCGGTAGTGAAACTGAAAAAGCAGCAGCATGTACTGATGAATCTTTTCACATTTATACTCAAGAGCACGACATGGTGACCACACCTGGGAACTCTCTTACTCTGAGCTACTGCGCAGTGGACACCAGCTGACTTCCCAAGTCAGGGAGTTGTCTCATGAATGTTTCATGGAATGAGACCATAACTCCTGTTGATGTTGAATCCTAGTTGTTTAAGTGGATTTTAAGTCTTATTTTTAAGAGTTGTTTAGGAAATAACAAAAATAATAATTTGTATTTTCTTAGGACTTTCACAGTACCTGCAGCATTGTTATCATCAATGTCCTCATGATCCCTCCTACACTTTGAGTAAGTGTACTGTCTGGCACAGTGCTAGATGTTGGTTTGGCCAAAAAGTCTGTTTAGTTTTTCTCTGTAAAAAGAAGATACATTTTTCATTTTCACCAATAACTTTATCGATTTGGATATTTTGAGTTTGTTGTCTCTCTCCTGCTATTGGCTTCTAGTGGGTGGAAGCCAGAGGTGCTGTTAAACATCTTCCAGTGCATAAGACAGCAAAAAGAATTATTTGGCCAAAATGTCAGTAGTACCAAGAATCTTCGCAAACCACTTTTGACACGTTCAATCAGTCAGAACACCTTCTCCATACACTGTGTAAATCTTTTTTTTTTTTTGCATTTCAGTTGTGTTTTTACCTATCTTAAAATAATAAAGCATAATATGCCAAAAATGTTGCATATTTTCTTCCATCTTCAATATTGAAATGGCTGCACAAAAACTCACCATATTTGATAAGTTTTTAAAAAATGCACACTGATATAACAGCAGTCATAATACAATCTAACAAAATTTTTCAAATGGAGTTAAAGACAACTAAGCACTACTAAGCTATCACATGGAGAAAAACTAAAGGAACTTTCTGGTCAACCCAATACTTTAAGCCCTACAGCAACCCTGTGAGATCCACTCACCTTCACTTAATAGTTAAAAAGCAAAGGAGGTTCAGAGAGATGCTGGGCTATAAACACAAGTGTGAGTGACTCTAAGACCTTTAACCACTGCACTACACTGTCTATTAAGTTATCCTCCCGATTATTTTGTGAAGCCAGAATTATTTTCATTTCACTGAACAAAGTGTCAGAGATACTGCATGACTTGCCCAAACTGGATCATATTACCATCTTGCGACCACAGGCCCAGTCGTCACAATTCATGATTAAACAAGATCAACAGGAAGGTGAGGGTTTTAAGGTAAGGAACAAGGAGATATAATACCTCTAATATTCATGCCTCTAACTTTACTCATTTGTAAAAAGAAGAAAATTCACAAAATTCTTCAGAAGGTAGTTTTTATGTAACAAAAATGAACTAGCTGCCAGTTGTAAGTGTCACTGTTGAGAGGTCCAGGTGGTGAGGAACTGCAGGCAGCCTCTGGCCAACAGTCAGAGAGTAGCTGAGGTCCTCAGTCCAACAGTCCTCAAAGAACTGAATCCTTTCAATAAAAGCACACGTTGGAAGTAGGTCCTTCCCGTTAGGCCTTTGATATGACCAGCCCTTGTTGACATCTTGAATGTAGTCTGTGAGAGACCACGAATCAGAACACCTAGATAAATCACACTCGTATTTTTAACCCACATAAACTATGAAATAATAAACATTGTTTTAAGTAACTAAATTTTGGGGAAGGTTCTATAAAGCAGGGGATCCCAACCCCTGGGGCAGTGAACCCGTACTGGTCAGTGGCCTATTAGGAGTTGGGCCACACAGCAAGAAGTAAGCAGTGGGCGAGAGAGCAAAGCTTCACTCTCAGTTACCACCTGAGCTCTGCCTCCTGCCCCCAGCCCCACCCACAGAAAAATTGCCTTCCATGAAATCTGTCCCTGGTACCAAAAATGTTGGGGATTGATGCTATATAGCAATAGATAACTAATCTAGGCTGTCTGTATTTAAAACCCACCCCTTATCAGCTATGTGATGATGGGCAATTAACTTGAATTGCATGTCTCAGCTAACTCATCTGTAAAATGTAGACAATAGTAATAACACTGTATAAGGTTATTGTATATGTACACACACATATATGTAGAAATTGAATAGTGCCCAAAACACAGTGAATATACAGAAAAAAATAAAAAAGCTTTCTCATTAATGCTGTAACAACCATCTTTCTGTAAACTGAGATACAATAGACATATACCATGGTATTAGTTTTAGGTATACAACATAATGATTTGATATATGTATATATGTATATATTGCAAAATGATTACCACGGTGAGTTCCATCACCCCACATAGATACAAATTCTTTTTTCTTGTGATGAGAACTTTCTTTTTCTTTTAATTAAAAAAAATTGAGATATAATTGAATTATAATATTATATCATTTTCAGATGACAACATGATTTGTTAACTATATATATATTGTGAAATGATCACCACAATAAATCTAGTTAATCTGTCACCATAGTCACAATATTTTTCGTGTGATGAGGACTTTTAAGATCTACTCCCCTAGCAACTTTTACATGTGCAATATAGTATTGTTAACTATCATTGTATATTATAGCCCCAGGACTTATTTCTAAATTGGAAGTTTGTACCTTTTGATCATTTTCAGCCATTTCACCAGACCCCTGTCCCTCACCTCTGGAAATCATCAATCTATTCTCTGTACCTATGAGTTAGATATTTTTAGATTTCCCATATAAGTGAGGTTATGGAGTATTTGTCTTTCTTTGTCTGACTTATTTCACTTAGTATAATGCCCTAAAGGAGGTCCATCCATGGTGTCACAAATGGCAAGCGTTCTGTCCTTTTTTATGGCCAAATAATATTCCAGTGTGTGTATAGGGGTGTGTGTGTATATCTCACATTTTCTTTATCCATTCATCTGTCAGTGGACATTTAGGTTGCTTCCATGCCTTGACTATTGTAAATAACACTGCATTAAACACAGAGGTGCAGATATCTTTTCAAGATAGTGATTTCATTTGCTTCAGATAAATACCCACAGGTGAAATTGCTGGGTCACATGGTAGTTAAATTTTACCTTTTTTGAGGAACTGTCATAGTGTTTTTCATAGTACCTGTACCAATTTACAATCCCACCAACAGTGTACAAGTGTTCCCTTTTCTCCACATCCTTACCTATACTTGTTATCTCTTGTGTTTTTGATAATAGCCATTCTTACAGGTGTGAAATGATTTTTCATTATGATTTTGATTTGCATTTTCTTGATGATGAGTGATGCTTAGCATCTTTTCATGTACCATTGGGATTTTCTAATTTGAAAAAATGTCTATTGAGATGCTCTGCCCAGTTTTTAATTAATTTTTTTTCGATTGAGTTGTATGAGTTCTTTATAGACTTTGGATATTAACTTCTGATCAGATATGTGATTTGTAAATATTTTCTCCTATTTGGTAGGTTGCCTTTTCTTTTTGTGGATGGTTTCCTATGCTGTGCAGAAGCTTTTTAGTTTGTTATAGTCCCACTTGTTTATTTTTGCTTTTGGCGTAAAAATCTTAAAAATCATCACCAAGACCAAAGTCAAGGAGCTAGTCTCCTATGTTTTCTTCTAGGAGTTTTATGATCGCAGGACTTATAGCTAGATCTTTAATCCATTTTGAGTTGATTTTTTGTATGGGGTAAGATAGTGGTCCAGTTTTACCACCAGCATTTATTGAAGAAATGGTCCTTTCCCATTATATATTGTTGGCTTCTTTGCCATAAATTAATTGGCCATATATGTGTGGTTTTTTTAAAGATTTTATTTAGTTATTTCTAGAGAGGGAAGAGAGGGAGAAAGAGAGAGAGAGAGAGAAAAACATCAATGTGCGGTTGCTGGGGGCCACGGCCTGCAACCCAGGCATGTGCCTTGACTGGGAATTGAACCTGCGACACTTTGGTTCGAAGCCCACGCCCAATTCACTGAGCTACGCCAGCCAGGGCTATATGTGTGGTTTTATTTCTGAGCTCTTATTCTGTTCCGTTTATCTATGTTCCATTTTTGTGTCTGTTTTTGTGCCAGTACTATGTTTTGATTATTATAGCCTTCTAACAGTGTGAAATCAGGGAGTGGTGCCTTCAACTTTTCTCCCCTCAAGACTGTATTGCCTATTTGGGAGCCTTTTGTAGTTCATACAAATTTTAGAATTATTTGTGTTATTTCTCCGAAGAAGGCCATTGGAATTGTGATAGGGATTGCATTAAATCAGTATATTGCTCTGTGTAGCATGGACACTTTAACAAGGTTAATTCTTCAAATCCGTGAGCATGAAATATCTTCCCATTTATTTGTGTTTTGATTTTTTTTTAAATCAATGTCTTTTAGCTTTCAGTATACATATCTTTCACCTCTTTGGTTAAATTTAGTCTCAGGTATTTTTTAAAATCCTCACACAAAAATATGCTTAATGAGAGAGAGAGAGATGAGAAACAGTTTTTGGTTGCCTTCTGTATTTCTGTATGAACCCTGACTGGGGAACAAACCTGCAACTTAGGTATGTGCTCTGATCAGGAATCGAACCTACATCCTTTTGGTGTGTGGGATGATGCTCAACCAACTTAGCCACCCACCCAAGGTGGTGAATATTTTATTCTTTTTGATGAAATTATAAATGGGATTGTTTTCTTTCTGATAGTTTATTAGTGTATAAGAAATGCAACTGATTTTTGTGTACTGACTTTGCATCCTAAAACTTTACTGAATTGGTTTATTAGTTCTAACAGTTTTTTGGTGGAGTCTTTAGGATTTTCTATATATAATAAATATTATGACACCTGCAAAGAGAAATAGTTTCACTTCTTCCTTTCTGACTTGAATGCCTTTTATGTCTTCTTGCCAGATTGCTCTAGCTAGGACTTTCAGTACTATGTTGAATAAAAATGGTGAGAGTGGGCATTCTTGTCTTGCTCCTGATCATAGAGGAAAAGATTGTAGCTTTCACTGTTGAGTATGATGTTAGCTGTGGGTTTGTTATATACTGCCCTTATCATTTTGAGACATATTCTTTTTATATCGTTTGTTTTATATCATGAAAACTTTTTTGACCCCTCATTTTCCCTTAGGAATCATAATAACCAATAGTAGCTACATCTTACCACATGCCAGACACACAGAACACTTACAAACATTAATTCTCATAATTCTCATGATCATCCTATGAAATAGGTGTTATTAGTATCCACTTTTCAGATGGAGAAACCAAGGAACAGTGAGGGAGTCTCTGTTTCTAGGCTCATCTCTATCTTGATAGATCTAAGGCATAGAGGATCTCCAGTTTCTTAAGCCTCATTTGGGCAGAAGAACACAGTAATTCTGGAGACAGAGCACTTAGGTTCCAATACCAGCTACCTAACTTTCTTACTAGCTCTTTGAACTTGGGATAAATTACTTAGTCTTCCAGTAATTCAGTTTCTTGATTTGCAAAAATGAGCAAAATACCATTTATTTCATGGAGTTCTTATGTATGTTAAGTGAGTTAATATAGACAAAGCATATAGAGCAGCCTTTGTCTGTCATGAGCACTGCATTATCTCGTTTTACCATGGTTGGAGTCAGTTGGTTTGCCACCACTGACCTGTTTCCCAACTCTGATGATAACTTGTGCTGATTCATCCATTTTCTCAGGTCTGCTTCCTGTAATGATCAAAGGCTGGGCTGGCGAGTGGCTTAATGAGAAAGTGATGTAGGTAAGGCCACACTAAAATTCTAGTTGTATAATTATGTAATAAATACTACATGTTGGTGGGTACAATGCATATTTTTGTATACATTATATTTTTACTGTTGGTAAAATAAATGTAAAATTTAGCATTTTAAAATGTAGTTTAGTGACACTAGGTACATTCACATTTTGTACAATCAACAGCACTATCCATCTTCAGAACTTTTTCATTATCCCCAACATAAATGCTTTACTAATTAAACAATTATTCCCCATTCCTCCCTTCCCCCACTCCCTGGTAACCACTATTCTACTTTCTGTCTCTGTATTTTACTAAACTAATTTTACTAAAACTTTACCTACAAATTCTAGGTACCTGACATAAATGGAATCATACATTTATACATATATAGATTGAGCACCAAGAATTATGTACACGAGTTAGAAGTTATCCATATGTTTTACTTTTTCCGTTCTTCCTCTTCTTCATTTACAAAATAAACCATCTTTCTTTGTTTTTTTTTCATGTGAAAAACAGACCCTCAAAATCTGGGGTGGGAGAAGAGATACCTAGACTTTGGGGCAGGGAAATAATAGCAAAGAAGGGTGAGTCTCATAAGAGAGGAAAAGAGGGTCATTAAGCCATAAAGATCACCCCTGTAAGAAAAAGAGTAGTATGGCAAGAAAGGTAGAAATCCTTTATCCCTTGGTAAGCCCCTCCATTTTCTCACATTTTATTTTTTATCTACGTTTTTCTGGACTCTTTCCATCTCAGTGGAAGTAAGTAAAGCCATTGATAGCTGTCTTTAGGTCTTTACTGTTGAAAGGCAGTCTTATGGATAGGGACTTGATGGCCATTCTGTATTTAACTTGTTTTAGTTGGGATGCCTTCAGTTATAAGAAACAAAAATTCTGACCCAATTGGCTTTGATAATAAAGGGAATTCATTGCTAATATAGAGTTCATCAGAAGTTTGGTTTCAGGTATAAATGAACCCAGGGATTTGTTACTGTGGTTTACTCATGGTGACAAGATGGCTGCCTTATCTCCAGGGGCTATAGCTTCTAATTTATCCCACAGTAAGTCTATCTTCTGCTGATGGTAGTAACTTAGGTTGTGGGTCTACTACTAATCCAGTCATTGTGATGTGGCAGACAGTACTATACCAATTGACATTGGCTACACAGGGTGCACCCTTAGAATGGAAGTTAGGTCCATATACTCAAAAATCACATGGCAGTGAGATTCAGGATCTTTTAGGAATGACTGATAGATTGGCAACCACTAGTAATATCCTCTATGATAGCACTTGGGTTATTAACACAAAAACATGTATATTGTACTTCACATGGCAATCTAGAGAATGTTGTTTGAGTTTAAAATACTCCAAGAACAACTCATCCTCATCATCGATTCACTTGGGGTATTTTAATTCAAGTGCTGACTTGAGAGCTTTTATCTACTTCCTATGACGCAACCCTGCTTCAGTGACTGAGTGTTGGATCCCAATTTGCCTTAATAACAAATCTGCTTGCAGAGCTGGACCCTGAGTCCCATATTTTGGAGGGTGCCATATACCACCAATACTGATATACTGACTCATCAATACTGATACACTGAAAGGCACACAGTATGTGGGCCTCTGTTGGTACTCTCACCTTGGCTCCTGCAGATGGTAGGGTTCATTGAAACTCTCTCAGTCTCTGCTCATGTGTAAGGGGTGATCAGAACTGCCAAACTGGCTAACCAGCTGAGATAGTTAGCCATGTGGAGGTACATGCTGACCTATGAAAGTACCACACACAAAGATTAATTGCTATAGCACATAGTTGCTGCTACCAACATTCTCTGGAAACACACTGACTGCTTTACAGGTTTTGTTTTTTCTAAGTGCCAAACCATTTAGTCTTGATTACATATTTTTTTTAATTTGAAAATGGCTCCCTTATTCAACTGAAATAAGTTCCTTTCTTCTAGGATTAATGAGAGAGAAGCAAGTTTTGAAATTTATCACATTGTAGGATTTCATAATTAAAAAACAAAAAAGTGAACTTCAAAAAATTTTAATGTAAATTTTATAATCATTTGAAAAGTAGTAAATAGGAAAATTTGATCTTTAGAATTCTTTCACTTATGAATAATGAAAATCTGGCAGAGCAAGATTAGAAAGTGAGCTCATAATTGGCACTTTAATATTGATCACATGATACAAATCTCACTAATTTTTTATCACTGTTTTCATCAATAGAATAGGAAAAGTGAATTCACCTTTAAGAGTCCTATTGGATATGAATTTTTCCAATACATTTAAAGTGTTCATGTAGACTTTCTGATGAAAGGGTGTCTGTGGCACATGTAAATGTGTCCTAATGTCGGGTGAGTGTTGCTTTTCTCACGGGCAGAAAGGGGAAATCAATGGATAAGTGTGCATGAGTAGAAGGAGGAAGTGTTCCTACAGTGCTCACTTAGGAACACTTAGTGCCTTTATGCTAAGGGCAAAAGGCTCAAATTTCAAGAAAAAGATGCAGAAGAGATTCAAGAATTAGATGTGCTGATTTTGAAACTGATTATGTGATTGTGGGTCAATTTCTCTAAACGAAAAGTTAGAAGACAATACAAATACCATGTATTGAATGAACTTGTGAGAAGAATTTTTTGTCATTTTCCCAGTTTGAAAGTACAAAGGATAATGACAACATAACTATTCTAGCTAAAGATATATAAGGCTGTGGTTAATAAAGGGTTTTTGCATTTTAGCAGAGGTTTTCTGCTCAATGCTTCAACTCAAAGTGGTTTACAAACTGTCACAGGACAGTGTGAAGGGTCTGTGGGTAAGTAGTGCAGAAAGTCACAGGGGTTTGCAGGAAAGAGGGACCGATTCATGGAGAATAGGAAGAAAGGACTGGAAGACCTCCTGCAGAAGCAATGTCTGAATAAAGTCAAGTGAAGTGCCGTGTGTTGGGGGAATATTCCAGCTGAGGGAACAGCCTGGGAAAAAGCAGGGAAGAACTGGGAGCAGTAGCATTAGGTCTGGATGGTAGGATGAGAGGACTGGAGGGTCAACAGTGTGGCTGGGAGATAAGTAGGAGCCATATTCCTCCAGATTTTGTTTGACTCCACTTCTGATTAGCCGGAGATAGATATTAACATTTGGGAAGATGAGGAAACTGTATATCAACATTTTTTGTACTAGTTTTTCAACCCTTTTGTGACAAATTATTAAAAATGAAAAGTTAAAGAATGAAAGCAAATATCACAGATTATGTACTACAGTTATACCAATAAGCCAAAATTTAAGTGAATAGATATTTTCCAGGGAATTATAAATTATTTTAAAAACCTTAAGAAGGCATTAAAAACTCATATAGAAAGATGATTTTAAAAAATGCTAATAGAGCTCCCAGTCAAGATGGTGGAGTGGGTAAATGTTATTCTTGCCTCCTCCCAGGACCACACCAAAATTACAACTAAACTACAGAACAACCATCACTGAGAACTGCCTGAAGAGAAGCTGAACAGAAGTCCTATAGCTAATAATATACAGAAGAATCCACATCAAGACTGGCAGGAGGAGCAGAAATAAGGAGTGGACTGGTCCCACACCCATGTGTGGCAGTTAAGAAAAGGGAGAGTCATCTTGGCTGTGGAGGTCCCCCCTGAGAAGCCAAAGGTCCCAGCCCTGTACCAGTCCCCTCAGCCTAGGATTCCAGTGGCAGGAATAGAAGTCTCTATAACTTCTGGCTGTGAAAACCAACAGAGGTTGTGACTGAGTGAGACAGAGGGCTTCTGGGTTTCTAGGGGTTCCTCTTAAAGGGCTTGCACATGGATTTACTGCTGACAGATGCCAGAAAAAGAACTAAACAAAGTGGGAACAAGCAATCTAGCAGATGAGGAGTTCACAACCCTGCTTATAAGGATGCTCAGTGAACTTAGGGGAAGAGTAGATGAACTCAGAACTTTAACAATGAGATAGGAAACATAAAAATGGTGGTAGAAAACATAAAAAGTAACCAGTCAGAAATGAAGAATATAATGATTGAAATGAAGAATGCATTATGGGGATCAATAGTAGATTAGGTGAAGCAAAAGATCAAGTAAGTGATTTGGGGGTCAAAGTAGCCAAATACAACTGATCAGAACAGCAAAAAGAAAAAAGAATCCCCTCAAATCAGGACAATTTAAGGGGCCTCAGCTCCAGGACAACATCAAGCATACCAACATTTGTATCATAGGGGTACCAGAAGAAGAGAGCAAGAAATTAAAAACCTATATGAATAAATAATAATTGAAAACTTGCTTAACCTGGTGAAGGAAAGAGGCATAGAAGTCCTGGAAGAGTGGAGAGTCCCAAACAAGATGAATCCAAAGAGGCCCACACCAAGACACACTGTAATGAAAATGAGAAAGGTTAAAGACAAAGGGAGAATATTAAAAACAGCAAGAGAGAAGCAGTCAGTTACCTATAAGTGAGCTCCCATAAGACTGTCAGCTGATTTCTCTACAGAAACTTTTCAGACCAGAAGGAACTAGCATGAAATATTCAAGGTAGTGAAAAGTAAGGACCTACAACCAAAATTACTCTACCCAGCAAAGCTATCATTTAGAATCAACAGACAAATAAAAAGCTTCTAAGACAAGGAAAAGCTAAAGAAGTTTATCACTACTAAACCAGTATTATAAAATGTGTTCAAGTATAAATAATAAAATGGCTGAATAAGAAAACAACATCCATATATATACTGCTTACTAGAAAACCATTTCAGATCACAAGAGACACACAGACAAAGTAAAGAGATGGATAAACATACTTCATGCAAATAGAAATGAAACAAAAAGCTGGGGTAGCAATACTTACCTGAGACAAAATAGACTTTAAAAACAAAGGCTATAATAAAAGACAAAGAAGGACCCATCAATTCCGCAAACTGGGTATATATCCAAAGAAACCCGAAACACTAATTTGAAAGGACATATGCATCCCTATGTTTATTGTAGCATTATTTACAATAGTCAAGATAGAGAAGCAACCTAAGTGTCCATCAATAGACAAATGGATAAAGATGATGTGGTACATAAATACATTGGAATACTACTCAGACATTAGAAAGAATGAAATCTTGCTCTGACCAGTGTGGCTCACTTGGTTGAGTGTTGTCCTGTGAAGTGAAGGGCCACCACTTTAATTCCCAGTCAGGGTACATGCCTGGGTTGTGGGGCAGGTCCCAGGTGGTGTACCTACGAGAGGCAACTGACTGATGTTTATCTCCCTCTTTCTCCCTCCATTCCCCTATCTTTAAAAATAAATAAATAAAATCTTTTTAAAAATTTATAAAAATATAAGGAAAATGAATGAAATCTTGCCATTTGTGACATCATCGATGGACCTTGAGGGTATTACGCTAAGTGAAATAAGTCAGAGAAAAAACAAATATGTGATTTCACTTATATTTGGTGTCTAAAAACCATAACAAACACATAGATAGAAAACATTTTAATGATAGCCAGCTGGAAAGGGAATTGGGTGAAAAAGAGGAAGGTTTTAGGATGTGCAAATTGCCAGATTTGAAAATAGTCTTGGGGGTGTATAATACAGTAAGGAGAATATAGTCAATAATATTGTGATAACTATGTGTGGTGTCAGATGGGTACTAGAATTATCTGGGTGATTACTTCATAATTATATAAATGTCTAATTACTATGTGGTATACCCAAAACAAATATAATATTTTATTTCAATTATAACTGAAAAATTTAAAAAATATTACAAAAATAAATTAGAAATGCTTTAATCAAAATGGCTTGCTTAAAAAGACATCGGGCCTAATTTTCTTGGAGTTCCACCATGAGTTCAATGAATAGATACCACTAGAGTTATTTAGGACACACAAAAAAATGGAATACTTTCCAAAGCATTCTCCTGGAACAGCTGAACTGATACCAATACTGGGCAAAGTGCACACACAACAGACATAACTAACAAAACAAATTAAACTAATCAAGTGAAATATAGTAGTAACTAAAATGATACACTATAATAAAGTAGGATTTAATGATAAAATGCAGATATGATTGAATAATGTGAAATATTAAAAGTTATTCAGTTCTTTTTTTTACAGATTTTATTTATTTTTAGAGAGGGAAGGGAGGGAGGGGGGAGAGGGAGTGGGGGAGAGAGAGAGAGAGAGAGAGAGAGAGAGAGAGAGAGAAACAACAATGTGCGGTTGCTGGGGGCCATGGCCTGCAACCCACGCATATACCCTTGGCTGGGAATCAAACCTGCGACACTTTGGTTCTCAGCCCGCGCTCAATCCATTGAGCTACCCTAGCCAGGTCAGTTCTTTATTAAATAACAAAAATTCTAGGAAACAAAAGAATATCTTTAATTTTAATGCAAGCCACATTAACATTTAGTAGAAGTGCGTCTAACTTTTCATTGCAAAATAATAAAAAGCAAAGAACAGGTGCCTTTATCATGATACTGTTCCTGTCGGTCCTAACCAATGCAATATGAAGAGTAAGAATTAAGAGGCATACTATTGTCAAAAAGAAAAACTCGTATGTGCATGTCACTGCCTATTGAGAAATCAAAGTGAATCAACTGAAAAACTACTAGAGCTATTACAGAGTTCAGTAAGGTGACTGGATATAAGAAATTAAAAGCATTGTTACAAACAATACCTATGTTAGAAAATGTAGTAACAAAAGGATCCCATTAAAAATAAAACAAAAATGTGAAATACCAATCAATAAGCTCAGAAAAAATATGCAAGATTTATTCAGTGGTCCCTTCTTATCTGCAGGGGGTATGTTCAAGACCCCCCATGCATTCCTGAAACCTTAGCTCATCCTGAATACTATGTATATACACATTTGTGTTTTCTGTTGGTATCTTCCACCCACAAATGTAATGCCCTTTGCACCTTAACTAAGCCCTTACCATGTACTGTGGCCTTAACTTTTGCACTGTGAGGTGCAACAGCAAAACTAGCATGACTTCCTTTTTCCTCCTTCACAATTTCATGACTAGAGTATTTGCTATCTTAGGTCTCAGATACCTCAGCATACAATTCTTCCCCTCCCCCCCCCCCGCCCTTCCCTTTCCTTATTAAGAACTTTAAGCTTTTCACTTAGAGAAAGCACTTTTTGGCTTCTATTTGGCACATCTGGATTGCTAGCTTAAACACAAGCACTGTGATACTGCAAGAGTCCATCTGATAACCGAGGTGGCTACTAAGTGACTAATGGGTGGGGGTGTACAGTGTGGACGCTGGACAAAGGGACGATTCACATCCCAGGTAGGACAAAGGGCATAGCCTGAGATTTCATAAAAGCAACTAAAACTTATGCATTGTTTACTTCTGGAATTTTCCATTTAATATTTTCAAACTACTGAAGCCATGCATAAAGGAGGACTGCTATGCAACTTAAATGATGAAACTTGACAAAGCTGGAGGGACATTATCAAGTCTTTGGATAGGAAGAGTCAACGCTGTGACAATATCACTCTTCTTAAACTAAAAATTTTAAATCCAAAAGGACTTTAAAAATAGAGCTTGAAGCCCTGGCTGGCGTAGCTCAGTGGATTGAGCGCAGGCTGAGAACCAAAGTGTCGCAAGTTTGATTCCCAGCCAGGGTACATCCCTGGGTTGCAGGCCATGACCCCCAGCAACCGCACACTGATGTTTCTCTCTCTCTCTCTCTATCTCCCTCCCTTCCCTCTCTAAAAATAAATAAATAAAATCTTTTAAAAAAATAGAGCTTGATAAATTTAAGCTCATTTAATAAAGTAAAATTACTCAGGAAGAACCAAGAAAATTTTGAGAGACTAACGACAGGGAGATTCACAAATACCCACACATCTAATAAAAACTACAGTGATAAAAACCATGAGACACAGGAATGGATGACTGATCAGTGGAACACAAAGCATTCCTGAAACAATTACACACACACACAGGTTCAATTTCAAATTCATGGAGAAAGGTTAGTTTGTTTAATAGAAAATGATGTAGGAATTAATAATTCATTAGATAAAAATTAGAGGACTAACACATGCATTTGGATAATTAATACATGAAAAAATGCTCATACCTCACTAGTAATCAGAACATGCAAATTAAAATAACTATTGCTAATGAGATTGGTAACACTAAGTGACAATATGCAATGTTTTTGAAAATTTGGGGAAAATTGGCCCTTCAATGAATAGCTGGTGAGAATGTTTTTGGAGGGCAACTTGACATGATATACCAAATAAAAAAATAAGTATGACCCTTGACAAAAAATTCAATTCTAGGAGCCCATTCTACTTAGAAATATACTCAGTAGTACTATCTGTAACTGCAAAATCTAGTAACAATTTAAATGTTTATAGTTGGGTAGTGTTTAGAACATTATCATACACTTGTACTTATGTGACTGTTAAAAATGATAGTGCAGATGTATATGTACTAATGTGGACAAGTTTGTAAGATATTCAATTAAAAAATCAAATGTCAAAATAATATAATCATGTCTCATTGCACCGTGTGCTCACAAAGTTTCATTGCACACGGAAGTGTCTTAAACGACACACACTGCACTGTTACCTGTGGTTGCCTTTGGGAAGGGAAATGGAAACATGGGAGACGGGGTGGAGAGCAAGGAGGGTGAGGGTGAGGTTGTTCATTCTTTGAGTTCTTCGCTTTGGACTTAAATTGTTAAAATACATATTCATTTTATTAAAATGGCTTTAAAACATTTTGCAATTTAACAACAAAGAGTTGGACTAAAACAAGGACTGTCAGCTTCTTCACTTGTTTTATCATGAGCAGATCAATGGGCTTTACTTTTTATCAATTTTGCATATTTGACTTCTCAATAAGATTGTATTTAAACACAGGGTTGTATAATAGTTTTTTTTGAGCACTAATAACCTATAACAGGCTTCAAATCAGTTATATCTGTGTGTGATTTGTGTGTAGGAATATTTAAACCTTGGTCAGGCTTCCTGTTCTACTTGTATAGTTACGTGTGTTCAGGAAGACAAATTGATTTTAGTATTAACAATATGCAAGTAAGAAAATGTATTGTGAAAAAAGTATATGCAAAGTTTAAGTAACAAAAACTAAAAAAATAACCGACTTTGGAAATCTGCATTTACCCTTCACTTTCAACCCCAAGTGGTTAAGTCATGTCATATTCTACTTCTAGGGGTCACAGATAGAACTGTTTCTGATCAATGCTGCCATTATTTTAAAAATGGTGACAATTTTATGATACATACACTAATGTTACATGATAAAAATGTATAAAAACTGAGAATACTGACTTTAATGTTGCAAATAAAAAATTAATTTAATCCTTAATGGTTAGTGCAACTGCTACTGTATTGCAGAGCAATCAGGCCTACACTGTAAAATTTCAAGAGACTAATATTAGCATTGCTTTTCTATTCTCCAACAAAGGTGGATGCACTAACTAAAAATAACTAAAGGTGTAGTTATTTTTCTGGTATTTACTGGAAATTCCCCCAATTTATTCCAATTTTCCCAGCTCCATCCCAGCTCAAACCATTTTTGTTTAATGTTCAATATGCTCACACTATTAAAAGACAAAAGGTCTAGATCTCTAATAGCTAGAAATTCTTGTCTCTTCTACCTACTTGTAAAAATGACTGAACACAATTTTAGATGAATAATGAAGCAACACATATTCTTCCTCCTTTCATGGCTATTTTAATAGAAAAAATACAAACCATGTTACAAAATATAGTTCACATTCTTTTGTAATGGACATTTTAAAAACACTAACTTTATAACATAAAAGCAAATTCCAAGTACAGCAAAGACATGAAAACAAGAAAGTCCTAGAAAAAAGGTTGCATAAATGTATTTATATTTTGGGAATGAAAAGGATCTTTCCAAATGGCATAAACCCAAATACAGGGGATGGGGGGAAGACTGCTAAGTCTGAGTGTGTTAAGATTCAAAACTTATATATGGCAAAAAAAATCACAAAATAAGTCTAAAAGGCAATAACTGGAAACACATATTTATAATACCTACTAAAAACAAGAGGCTCTTTAATTTACAAAGAATTCATACATATGAATAAGGAAAAGAACAATCCAAAAGAAAAACTGGTAAAAGGTAGAAGTTGTCAATTTAAAAGGGGAAATCTATTTTAAAAATACCAAAATATATGAAAATATTGTCAAATCTCATTCATAGTCAAGGAGGCCCCTCCTTGACTATGAGGGGCCTCCCCCAGGTACCATTTTTCTCACACAGAAGATGGCAAAGAATAAAATGCTTGATGATGCCTAGAGCTGGGGACATGGAGGAAAACACGTACTCTAATCACAGCACAGAACAGTCAATGATTGCAAAACAGCCTAAAATAGGAAACTGGTTAAATTACAGCATATGCGGGAGATGAAATACAAGATAGCCACTAAAAGGAACAAGGCAGACCTGTATGTATGCACTGATAGGAAAAGGTCTCTAGGATATACTAGTAAAAAATATAGTAAGTGAAAAAAGAGGGCAGGGGAGTAATGAACAGTGTGTCATCACGGGGGGGGGGGGGGGAGTGTATTAGAGTCTCCTGCAATTCCTTTCTGTTTTCCAAAGGAATTTAAAATACTGTTATCTCTAGATAGGTGAATGAAGGGTAGGGGTAGAGGGAGGAAGACTTACTTTTCATTTTGTACCATTCTATTTCTGTTTCTACCCTTAAAAGTGTAACATTACTTATTTCAAAGGGGTTAACTGGGTTTTCTTTGTATCTTTCTGTATTTAAAGAAAACCACACAACTGTTTTTTACACAGTCACACACAAAGATGTTAAATCAAAACATACAAAATTAAAAAAAAATAAAGGCAGAGGCACATACACACACAGAGCTTCAGACTGACAGTAAACACAGGGGAAAGCCTACCTTTCCCATTTCAGATACTAACTATCCTAATGTATAACATATTGGGTTGGCCAAAAAGACTTGTTTTTTTTTTTTTCTGTAAAATAAAACTTTTTTTTTCATTTTCACCAATAACTTTATTGAATTTTTGGAATATGTCACCTATCTCCTATCTAGCATAACGTTGACTGTTCTTAATTAATGTCTTGATTTGATCACTATCAACTTGAACTGGTCTACCTAACCATGGAGCATCATCCAGAGAGAAAATTTCAGCATGAAACTTCGCAAACCACTTTTAACGCATTTGATCAGTCACAGCACTCCTTCCATACACTGCACAAATCTTTTTTTTTTTGCATTTCAGTTGTTTTTACCTTTCTTGAAATAATAAAGCATACTATGACAAAACTGTATATTTTCTTCAATCTTCAATATTAAAATGGCTACACAAAAATTCACTAAGTTTTTTTTAATGCACACTGATATGACAGCTGTCACAATACAATCTTAACAAAATTGTTTCAAATGAAGTTAAAGACAACTAAGTGCTACTATAGTCACTTTATGGAAAAAAACCCTGGTGTAGCTCAGTTGATTCAGCATGGGCTGCTGACCAAAGCATTGCAGGTTCGATTCCCAGTCAGGGCACATACCTGGGTTGCAGGCCACGGCCCCCAGCAACCGCACACTGATGTCTGTCTGTCTGTCTGTCTGTCTGTCTCTCCCTCCCTCCCTCCCCTCTCTAAAAATAAATAAAATCTAAAAAAAAATAAAAAAAATTCATCAGTCTCTATACTTAAAATGGGTGAATTAAAAAAAAAAAAAAAAAGGAAAAACCCAAATTTTTTGGTCAACCCAATAAATACATAGTTAATGTCACCCAAAGGTATCTAAGTAGTTCATTAATATTCATCAACCTTCTGTAAGTTTCTGTTTTACATGGTGATTTAAGACTATGGGTACAATGTATATCAGTGCATACACAAAGAAATTTCAAGTCTCTCATCTGAATAAGGTTCTGACCACTCATGATCTTTTTGTCCTTGTACCACCTCACAGTTATGACTCAGAGACTGGTTTCCGGATCAGGTTCCCAAAATAAGCAGTGATTGTCTTCAATTTATTATTAAGAAAGTTTTGTTCTATTTCCACTTGCCCTCCAGGCCCAGCTAAGGATGCCACCTAAAAAAATGAATAGAAGAAAAGTCACACATTCACAATTATGATTTCAAAATAAATTTTTCATTCCTGTTTCATCAAACAATAAGACAGCTCATCTTTTTATTCAAGTCTATCCAATAAGTGAGGCATCTCAAATGTTCACTCTTACTTTCCGGATATTAAAGCACCATGTGCTGGCAGAAATACCTGTTGTTTCAGACACTTCTGATATTACAGGAAAGACCACAGTGCTATGTTATTGTATATGACCCAATCTCTCCGATGACGGAAGCTAAAGAACTCAGAGGAAGAGAAAATGAACACATCCTCCCCAAACATCAGGTTTATTAAGATAGAAATTTAAAGAATAACTCACTTTCCTGAATATTTTTGCCCTGTTTACCTTAGCTTTGGCGTCTTACCCTCTCATTCATTCAACAATATTTACTGAATGCCCACGACATAATACTAGGAATAATACCTCAGAGAGTAAGACAGGTACGATCCCACCTTCGTAAGTTCTAGTCTCTACTACCTACTCTTTCCTTTGCTAACTGGTCTCTCCCAACCTGGACCACCCCCTCCACCTTTTGTCCTTTTGTGTATTTTTACCTCCTTCCCATTTAAAAAAATACTTTATTTATTTATTTTTAGAGAGAAGGGCAGGAAGGGAGAGAGAGAAACATCGATGTGTGAGAGAAACACAGATTGGCTGCCTCTCTCTTTTTATTGGGGTAAAATATAACGCTCTTTTTGAGGTCTAGTAGAGTATAGTCAACAACCCCTTCATTGGGATGCTAAAAACACCCTCTCCACCTCTACAGAGTTAACATCAAAAGGATGCTTCAAACTAGCAATGTTTTACCCTAAGTTCTTATAAAGTTTTTAGTCCAACATTTATTCATCCAACTTCTTGGGTCTTTTAACTATCAAATATATTGCCTTCTAACCCACCATTACATCACTGAAGATCAGTTTATGGAGGCAGCAGTGAGGAATAAAGGAAAGGAGAATGCAGTGGGAAGGGCTCTGGGAGTCACTGAATAGAAAACCCTGAGTGGTGGAGAAAGGAAATCACAAAGTACTATCAGGGACAGGTACAAATAATAGGAGACCTGCTTTTCTGTAATTAATCCTGTAACTGAAATTGGCAAAACTGTAGTGTATTTTTGCAGAGATGTGCTGTTGGTCTAGTTGGTTTGGAGGCTGAAAAGATCTACTGTCAGTGGCGTAGGTCCTGGGCCTGGAAAGATTTATTGTGCATTCCCAATGAGCATGTAATTTTTAAAGCATTTTGACTTCTTAGAAAAGAAGCCACAGATACAGAAATAGGGAAGAAACAACAGGTCAATCTATGGTACATTCTTAAAGGGAAAACAAGTTGTCCCACCAAGACAGTAACAATGCCAACATTAACCCTGGCCTGCACAGGGAAACAAGAGATGGCTGTTTTTATCAATAGAAACAGATGACAACAAAAGTCAAACACAGTATCTATTAATAATGATAAAAAGCACATGTACATTGTACTATTTGCTAATAAAAATATAATAATTAAAGTAAAAGTAGAAATTAAAAATATTCAACTCATCTCAGAGTGGCAATTATTAGGAATAATTATTTTCTGTTCTGGCATATTATGTCAGTCTGATTTTTCACAAGGGCAAAAATAATTTTGTTTAGAATAAATGGCATTTTGACTAGTATATCTAAAATATAACTGTTTCACAAAATTTTTCTATGTCTTTAGGTGTACACTAAGTACAGCACTCTCCCATTCCTTTAACAGTGATTTACTTAGAGAAGGTGAGATTAGCAAACTTAAGTTTTCTGGAGAGGTAGTAGCAGGGGTTGGGGAAAGAGAGGGGAAGAGAAAGGAAAGAATAGGAAGGGTAAAGAGGACCAAAGTAGAGCTGAATCAACAGTAAAACATATGCTACGATGGGTCTAGCAGGAAAAAGAAAAGTCAGAGGGAAATTTTTATGCCAGTTCCACCAGTGATTTGCTGTATTATGTTAGAAAGCCATTAAGATAGGCTCCAGCTTTCTAAATCTAAAAAATGGGAGTACTACCTATCTCCCTAAAAAAAGCATTTTGTAAGCCATAAATATAAAATTACATTAAAACACATCTTGCAAAAGGTAGTTTCTTTTTTTATCCCTCCCTCCTCCCTCTCTCCTTCCCCCCACCCCCATTATTTAGAGGGTTATTTGAACTTAGGTACTTGGATAAAAAAAGGAATAATGACATGCTTACATGAGAGTTAAACATTTAATAAGTTATTTTATTCACGAATCTTACACTCTAGCTGGGAGAGTCAGATAATGGACAAATAAAACAAGTATTATTCCTGAAACTGGAGAAAAAGGTGAATCTATGTCAAAATATAATGAGAAGATATATCTATTTGTGCTTAAAAATAAATTTACAAAAAATGTATTTAATGTTACTTTCAAGTGTTCTAATTAAAAATAATTTTTAACTTTAGCCTTTTTTGGTACTTTTTCACATTTTCACAACTACGTGTATTTGAAGTTAGAATGTTGGAGTTGCAAAGACTATAAATCTTTATGCAAACTTAATGCCATCAATTTCCAGCTGTCTTTACTTTTCACAAGCAGGTTTAACTGACAAAATGTTATCTGGTTCCTTCCCCTTTCTTAGTTAAAGCTTAATAAATTAAGACAGAAAGAGAAATGGAGAGATGGAAGGTGTGAGGGAAAAGGATAGGTAGGTAAACAGACAAAGATTAGCAGTTCTGGATTACATGCTATGTTTTTGGAGATACACATACACACAAATTTATTAGATTTATTAAAAGAAATCTCAATTAGTTTGCACTAGAAGTAGCACTAAAAACTAAAAGGACATCGAGTCCATTTTTCTATCAGGCAGTAAAGTTGCTTGGGGAGAGGGTAACAAGAAATGGGTCAAGATCACAATGAAGGTGGTAACTTTAGAAACAGGTAAGGCATAGCAGATTTAAGAGCCAAACATTTAAAACTGCATTGTTCTTCAAAAGCAAACAGATTTAAAGTAAAACTGTATGGTAACTGAATAAATGAGAGAAAATAACTTCAAAACTGGATCTTAAAGGCAAAATATATAATATATACAAAGGACAGGAACACTTCGTAATACATTGACAGTATATCAGAGCAATGGAAAAATGTCCTTTCACTACAAGGAAATTACACCAGGTGAAAATGAAGAGTATTTTTTTATGGGGCCCACAGAGCTGTTAATTACCGTGACAAGAGCAGCAACCATCTGAAATATTGGCTGTGATTAGAAACCTAATGCCAGCTTCCAGTGAAGATGGCAGCATAGGTAAACTGGGCTCGCCTC
Source organism: Phyllostomus hastatus (assembly GCF_019186645.2). NCBI lineage: Eukaryota > Metazoa > Chordata > Mammalia > Chiroptera > Phyllostomidae > Phyllostomus > Phyllostomus hastatus. Next base: position 2,597,333 of record NW_025334017.1, on the reverse strand, counting down.
CTTGCATAACCACATCAAAATTACAACTAAACTATAGAACAACCATCACTCGAACCGTCAAAAATTGAGTTGAATGGAAGTCTGACCACTACCGAATTAAAAAAAAACAACCATATCCAACCAGACTGGTAGGAGGGGCGGTGACACAGAATGGGCTGGTCCCACATCCACATGAGATAGATAAAAATTCAAGAGGAATATCTCGAGAATGAGGAGTCTCAGCCCCATACCAGGTCCCCAACCCAGGATTCCAGTGCCAAGATGATTCCCCACAACTTCTGGCTGCAAAAACCAGAGGAAATTGAGTTGGTGGAAGAAACTTCTGGAGTCTCCAGCAGTTCCTTTTAAAGAACCCACACATGGACTTACTCGGACTCAATCTCTGTGAGCTCCAGCACCAAGGTAGCAACTTGAAAAGCACCAGTGGCACACAGGGAGAAACTGAAGTGTCTGGCATCAAGGCGAGCAGAGGCCACTATCCCTTTTCTGAGCCCTCCCCTGCAGAGCTACAGAGCCACAGAGCCGGCAGGGTGGGGCCATATCTGAGACTCCATCAACCTGGCTAACACTGTTTGTCCCACCCTGGAGATCTCCAGAGATTCCATTCACCCAACTTATGGGCCCACCCATGCTGCTGTTACATATGAATGGCTGGTCTTGGACCAGGCTTCACAACTATGTAAATTCTCTCAAACAAGCAACAGCCAGCCTCAGTGAGCCTTCAGCCCCTGTATCTCTTCCTAAGTGGCCCAGGACTGACACTAGCAGCAGGGAGCCTTGATTCACAGCTTGGCTTTGTCTGGGAATTTCTAAACCCAGCACAAGCAGAAGCCACCTCAGATTACTTTACAGCTCAGGCAGGGTGGCCCCAGGCAAAACAAAGGTGGGGGCTGACTTTGGCCAGCACCACCCAGAAAACCCCAGGGCAGGTACATCCAATGGACAGCTACAGACCACAGTGTAGCATCACCACCCTTCCCACACACAGCTGTTCTTCCAAGGAGGGCAGTGGTTGGTGGTCAGTGGTTATAGCCAGTCCTTGCAGCTGAATGGCCTGGGTAAACCCCTCCCGTTGACCTATCAATAGCAATCAAGGTTCAACTATAAGAGGGTGTACTCAGCCCTCACAAAAGGCATACCTCGAGTACCCAGCTTGGGTGATAGGTGATGTTGTGCCAGAGGACCCAACAGGACACCTATTACATTAGGCCATACTATCAAGACACAGAGTCAAAGTAGCTCTACCTAATAAATATAAACAAACAGGCTGCCAAAAATGAGGAGACAAAGAAATATGGCCCAAATGAAAGAACAGATCAAAACTCCAGAAAAAGAACTAAACCAAATGGAGATGAGCAATCTATCAGATGTAGAGTTCAAAACACTGGTTACATCGCTCTCTTAGGAGAAAGCTACCAATAACAAGGTCAAGAAGTCTTGTCCTTTACCTGTTTTCAGAGCCAGATACTAGAAACATGGACAAATGACATAAAACACAACAGACCAGAGTCAGGAAGTCCTTGGTTAATAGCAAAAGTCTTGTATGTAGCACTGTGTGTGGCATCCTTCTATTTTTTATCTACACCATCTACTGAAAGAGTTTACGCAAAGGTGTGAAGAAAACATAAGCTTGCATTCAGAAGCATTTGTGCCTTTCCAATTGGACTTACAAGGCCAGTTTTATAGCCCCAAGCTGATCAACTATATCCCTAATTGCAATGTATCATTACACAGTGGATTTACTAAGATAGATGATCTAAAAACCTAGGTACCAGTTATTAGAAGATAAAGCTCAGCGGCAGATGTCTTTCATTTTGTGTTGAATTTTTAGCCCTTTGTTGTCTTCCTTATCAATCAGGAATATAAAACAAATGGATACAACTGAAATTCTATACAATTCTCTTTGCTTCTCTTGTCACAATTTCTATTCATTACTCCAAACCTTATGGTGGGCACTCTGTGATAAGACATGAATCTGTTCCTCACCTCTCCACTCCCCACAGTAATGAATACCTTGTCAGTGGGTGGCAGCAAGGCACTCTAATTATGCCACTGTTAGTCAAAATGACTAGGCAAATCAGTAAACTTCCTAGTTTTACTCAATAAAATCAGGCTCATAACCTGACTTGCTTACTCCCAAGTTGTTATGATGATCAATGAGAATGTGAAGGGATACCCTACAAACTCTAAGGATATCATTAAGACAAACATTTATTAGGCTCTGACCTTGTATATAAATGTAGCATACTAGTCTTTTCCAGGATGAATTTACTTTTGAGTTTGCTGAGTTTTAAATGCTGGGTATTTTTCAGCTTAAACAGTTGTAGAATTTACTGTTCTTTCATGTACTGAAAGCCCAATCCAGTCGTTAGCCTCCTTTTTACTCTCTCCTGCTTCTGGTGTCTACATCTGGAGTAAGGGCCCCCCACTTGTTGGGATGACTTTATTACTGAGCACATGGATAGAGTTTTGCCATTAGAGCAGAATTTGACCATGGAAATTTCATTTGGAAAAATTTGACACAAGTTTTAATCAAACCTAATATTTAGAAACCAATAAGGCCCTGATTTTAAAAAAATACTGATTAAATAAATAGTATTATAAGTTAGAACAAATACAGGCAAGGAAATTAGTGGTAAATTTTTATTGTATTCAGCCCAAACCAAACACTAAAAATGCTAATGAACTGAATTTAGTTGTATTTAAAATGATTCTTCCAAATACTATTACCTAATAGTCCCTATATTTAGTTTTCATTATTCAAATGCATTGAATGCATTCTTTTACATAATAACAGTATTCTTTTATATAGTAAGTTTAAGAAATTTTACCTATAAAATAAGTCCCCTCTTTCTCCCTGCTTCCTTAATAATATTAGAAGTGTGATTAACTACAGTTGGGAACTTTTCCCTCCCTAGTCATTCCACATTGGCTCTAATGGGAGCCTCAAGAACTCTACCAACTAGAAAGGAGGTATCTCTTGATTAAATCTAACATCAATTTCTATACTTAAAGATACAATTTAATCACAGGATAAGTTTTACCTACGATATTGGGTCAATTTTTAAATATATCCCCACTTTATCAGGAAATAAAATAGGTAGTATTTTGCCTATTTGCTACCATGACGCCTATCTGAAGGTGGTCATGGAAGGGTGGGGAATGTCTACCAGATGAGTGCCAGTAATTACACGCTGCAGGGCCTCCTAGTTAATTTTTCAACACAGTTCTTAGAGATGATGCTCAGTGTTGCTCTGCTCTTTGTATTGGTGTGAATAAATTATTTTTAAACAGGCAATTTGAATTAATTTGACCTGAAAAGTACAAGTATTATTGCTCTCCTGGGGCTAGACATTATAGTTATGAGATCAAAAAAGGAAAAGGAGGTACTGTATCAAATCAATCAGGAGTCACTCCTCTCGCCATTCCCATGTCTGCCTAGGAGATAGACACCTCCTGTCAGAGATTCCACTCACAGGGACTTCATTCAAATATGGTGTCTGGTTACCACTGCTGTGTAGCTTCCCTGGGGAGACTAAATCATTCTACTTTGCTCAGAGACCTCTATCCATGTCGTATGTGTTTATTACTCAAAAGAGAAGCTTTCATGGTTGGAAAGCATGATAGATTGGAAGTTAATATTGGCTGTAATTTTATGGCTGTGAAAAGAAAAAATGAAGAAAGATGTTAAGATTCAGGCATCGAGTAGAAAAAAATACATTTACCCTGGGCTCTCTGAATTGAATTTAATCAGTTCCCAACTTTCCACAGTGAGTACAGGGAGATATAACTTCCATCCAAAGAGCCTATTACAAAAAGATTTCTAAATCATTCAACATGTGAGTTTGATATGAAAAGTTTAGATAATAAGAGCGATACATGTCCTCAGAGAGAAAAAGGGAATAAGACATCAAGGTAAGAGTGAACCTAGAAAAATATTTTACTAGATACAGAAAACAATTAGGCTCATCTCCTACATGGAAAGATGGATAGACAAGTTATATTTACAGCATCCATAGTCAGTATAACCTCCCTAAATATAAATATTATTCAGAGTACAAATCTTCCTGGAGTGGAAACTAATGTTCTTTTCATACATTTCTATGGGAGAAATGTAGCCTAAATTTTAAACTGTAGACTCATAAATTTTGGGAACATGAGTTCCCAAACATGAGTGCCATGTTTAAGTTTAGGTTGTTGTGAAATTCTAAATATCCTGTAACAAAAAGTTGACTTCTCTCTAACTGCTCTCTCCCACATTTAAAAAATACTACTTATATTCTTAATTTAAAGGAAGTTATTTCCTACTGTAACTTGATCCAAATTCAATATAATATACTTGAAATCTCAAGGTTACTTTTTCACTCTTACTGCAGTATTTTCTAGTGTCATTACTCCCTCTAGAGGTAGGAAATGTGAATGAACTACCAACAGTAATTCGGTAGGCTTTTGAAGTAAATAAAAAACACCTGTCAAAAAAAAAGTTAACTTTCTCCTTGGGCTAGAGTTCATTTAGAAAAAAAATTACTTACTGTAACTTTTATAATAGTTTCCCAATGTTACTGAAGTACTCAAATCATCCCGCCTAATATTTAATATCAAGGTAATATAGCTTCTTATGAGACTAGTTACAGAGCATAATACTTACATATGAGAAAAGTAAGAATTATGGAATCAATGGGTTCATCCTTACCTGGGATTCTAAAATGCATTTCTGAGTCACAGATGTGAGTAGCAGATATTAGGTTTAATATCAAATTTGTTATAAAGGTGTATGAAGCAAGGGACAGTGCTTTTTCTTGTAACTGGTACAACAGATAGTGTTGGAGACGTCTAACATTCAGACACAGTGGCTCATAAACGGGTAACACAGTGACCAGAGGGGAGAGGGGAGGGAATTTCAGGGGAAAAAGGTGAGGGGATTGCAAGAACAATTATAGAGGACACATAGACAATAAAGTTGGGGTGGGGGAGAAAGGGAGAAAACTGTACTTGAACAACAATGAAAAAATATTAAAAAAATATAATGATTGAACTAAAAAACACAATAGATGAGGTAGATAATAGAATGACAATTCCTGAGGAATTGTCATATACCCAAGGGAATGACATATACTCGAGGAATGACAAGATTGAGGTAATCTCTCAGAAGGAAAAAGGAGACAGAACACCAGGAAATACAGTTGAGGAAGACTAACACTCACAGAAGAGATGTTCCAGAAAAAGGAAAAAAAGATAGTAAGGAGAATATAGTTGAACAAATAATAAAGATATTTCTCTAGAATAAAATGAAAAAGCTCAGAATGACAGGGTTGGTTCTCAGAGTATCAGACAGGAGAGAAAGGAAAAACCCACACCTAGCAACACTTGTAACATGTAGAATATGAAAGACAAAAGATTTGACAGGTGCATAGCACTAGGCAGTAGGTAGTAAGTGCTTATTAAAAATTCAACAAAAGCATGAAATAAAGACATCATCAGATCTTTATGAGGCAGTTATTACACTGAATCCAATTCTATTGGGGAAAAAAGAACATAATTAAAATAAATGATTATGGTAAGAACCAAATGAGGACATTATAATATTAGTCAAGTGTCCTATACCCCAAGACAACCTACCTATAGTTGAAATAGATCCTGGCCAAATGAAGTTTTATCTGTCTCTGTATTTCTACTTAGGTAACTACTTTCAGGTATACCTGAAGTATCTATTCTCAAGGTAGGTTTCAGTAAAGACAGATCTTGGCTAATTCAGGTGTGTGTGTATGAACACAACACACTGAATCACTCTTTCAGCACACGTTATAGGCCCAGCATGCTGTTTACATTTATGCATGCCAGGAATGGTGGAGATGAAGAGAATGAAGTAAGTAAAGATTTAACTGGCAAACACTTCTAGTTTTCTAGTAATAGTCAGAAAGTCAGGGACTGCTCATAAACACATTCTCAATTAAAGCAATATTCTGTATCCTTTTTTTTTTTTTTTAAAACCCACTCTTTGTAACAGTTATACCAAAGGATCATAGAAGTTTTTCAGTAATGGCTTACCTGGTCAATATCAGCATTTCTTGGAAGAAAATAAACAATATTATTAGTGATCTTCTGGGAAAGCCTGAAAATTTCAAAAGTGGACAACAGTTAAGGAAAAGTGACAAAAACAACAGTTAATTTCTGATCAAGTTATTTTCTTGTATCATAACTCAAATATATTTTGATTAATAATAAAGCACACGTTTAAACTAAGTAGCTGATTTTGTAACTCAGCAGCACACTATCCCTGACTGGTCAGAGGTTAGAAATTAAAGCTATTTTTCATTTATCTTAGTGGTAGACTACTGACATTCAGAAAATATACATTCTTTCTCCTCCTGCTATTTCCTAGTTTTTGTATAAACAGAACAGGAAAGTGCAATACCACCTCTTTCCAGTAAGAAATAAAGATAAATAACTGTTCATTATAGTCTACATTCTAAATTTTAACTAGGAATTTAGAAACATATTTTATGTAAGAGTCAAAGAGAACACTCCTCTGGAGAGCAGAGAAAAAGGGGCAAATAATATAAATGCTATTCTTTATGAAACAAGTGCTTGCTTCGGTGCCTTGGAAGAGTAACTAGAAAAGTTTCAAGATAAACAGAGAACTAGCACAAGTGTGAGTGGAAGAACAGTCAAACAGTCATCCATATTTTAGGAACAGGTCTCCACGAAATTCCCCATTTCCAGACAACAATTTCAAACAATTACTGCTTTCTCGTTCTTGTTTTGTAATTGTAAAAATAGATAGTAACCTAGGGAAATATCTCTCACATTTGCTGTAACTTTTGGAGATCCATCACCAGTTAACTTTTTCGTATGTGCTTTTTATGTAAAAGAAACTAGGCTCTATCAAATGCTATTAGCTCCTTTCTTCCTTACTAATTTCTCTCTTTCAAACACACACACACATACACACCCCTTCTTCTCCACAACCACTGTTTGAGAAAACTCTTCCAACTTCCAAAGGATATCCATCAGGAGACATCATTGTCCTAATGTCAAAGGTCTCTGCAGTGGCATAGTCTGGCCCTCCCCAAGGGGGGCTGAGGAACACAACATCGGCTTTTAAATGAGAAGCCAGCAGCAGGAAATCTCCACAGATGAACTCAATCTTGTCTGCGATCCCATAAACTTCTGCATTATTCCGAGCAAGATCAATCTTAACAGGATCAATATCAATGGCAATCACTAAAAATGGAAACACGAAAGATAAGTCAAATGATACTGATTAGTAGTTACATGGAATAGCTCACCTTCTGATCAGTGTGTTTATTTAATTACAAGAATCATTTTTTAAAGACAAAGGGAGATTTGGTCTCACACACCAGAGAGCTGCCATTAAGTATCTACTGAGAGACAAACAGGTGGTCAGCACTGTGCTTTGTGCAGGGTACAGGTGGAGCATCAAACACATAGAAAGGCCCCTGACTTTATGTAAAGCCTATAAATGTTAAGATTTCAAAAAAGACCAATCTCCTCACAATCAGGCAAATACCAAAGAAGACAAATTTGACAGCTTCCACAGAAAGGCAAAATAAAACAAATTTTAACAAACCTCTTTAGCCAACTTATGAAGAAGAAATGTAAAAGTCTGCTGATGACATTTAATGAGACATTTTAGGTAGAAGGAACAGACAACCTTATGTTTTCACCAAATGGGCTTTCATTTAATTTACAGCTCATTCATGTCTTGCAGTAAGTGCATCTGTATATGCAGCAGTGTGTTATTGGCAATATTTTATATTTGGAAGGGCTAAGTGGAACCCTGATGCATACACCACAGTTGCCAAGGAAGCAGAGCTGTTTTCCAGACATGGTGGTTTCAAATTTGTTAACACTTTTGAGAAATAATGCACAAAATAAACTTTAACAATAAACATAAGCACCAATTGCATGTTGCAAAATCATGCATTTACAATGCTATTTTTGTGTTCTAAATAAACTAAAATTCATATTTATAAGAGAAAAGATAAATATGTTCTTTCCAGCTGTGCAATCTGCTACATTGATAGTACAGACAGAGGGAAAGATGCTGATACTACCAAAAATTCAATGAAAAAATGAATTTCAACATCAAATATATTCAGTTAATCCTCATTTTTATGACTTCCATTGGAAGCTGACTTTGTTTTCTGGCCTGACAGAATGCAAGCACTCAGTGTTCTCAAATATAACTCAGATGCTGACAAATGTCGGATAACACCTAATGGGAGCCACTAGCCACATGTGGCTATTACCTTTAAACTATTAAAATTAAATAATGTTACAAACTTAGCTTCTTAGTCACATGGCCACATTTCATGCCTCTGGGTTGAGGGCTGGCCTGTGAACCAAAGGGTTGCTGGTTCGATTCCCAGTCAGGGCACATGCCTGGGTTGTAGACCAGCTTCCCAGAAGGGGGTGCTCGAGAGGCAACCACACACTGATGTATCTCTCTCCCTGTCATTCTCCCTCCCTTCCCCCTCTCTAAAAATAAACAAACAAAATCTTAAAAAAAAAAGTTAAATGATGTCCTAAGTCATAATAGTGAGTGGTAAAATTGGGATTCCCTGCCTATTCTTTTCTTCTAGAGCACAGTCTCACTATTTTAATATCTTATTTTTCTGTTATGTTTTAATCTTGGCTCCACCAAACTGGAACTGTGTAATTACTTCATCTCTTTATTTCTCAGTTATCTGTGAAATGTACATAGTAAAAGATATTCTTCACAAGATTGTTGACTAAATAAATTAATAAATATTAAGCAGATACACTAGTATGATAGAAAGTGTATACTTCATATATGCTAGCTATTACTATTTTAAATATTTGGCATTAATTATTAAGTGCATATTAAATGTCAGTAAAAACAAGGTGAAGCAAAATGAAACATTTACTGAATAAATTATATAATTTACTTTTCTTCCTTTGACGGTTTGGCTAATTACCTCTCTTTCCAGTTAAGGCAAACTGAATGGTATTTCCTCCAACTCCACAAAATGCATCCACTATAATGTCGCACTTGAAGGACTGACTGACCCGGCCAGCAATGTGTTCAGCAATCTTTTCAGGTGTAACGGAAAACCAGCCCTCTGTGAAGGAATAATATTTCTGTTAAGATGTTCAATTTCAAGAAGCCAAGGCAAAAATAAACATAGCAAATATTACCATGTAATACATAATAAAAAAAATACAAAAAACCTTTGTTCTCTTTTCAAGACTATAAATAATCTAGTTTTAAAGAAAAGTTCTACAAAGCTTGTTATAAAAAAGAAGTACCATTTCCATTCTCATTTTCCATGGAAAGCAACCACCTTATTTCTGGCTTGATTCTTTTGCGATATATTTCCAATAACTGACTGCAATTCTGATTTTTATGTTTGAAGTATTAACTCCTGACTACTATAGAAAATAAAAAGACATTCTAATTGGCCAACTCCCCAAACTCCACTGAGTTTCCCAATTAATTCATTCTTAATGAGTAAGCAAGGAACCAGATTTGTATTGGATACTTTGGAAAATTCAAACATTTATAAAGGGCCAGGAAAAGCAAGGAATTATAGCAAAACCTACAAAGCTGTAGGAGTAGCAGAACCAACATCATTTTCAGAAATGAGGTCCCATGTCCCATGACTGCCCCAGAGGAAAGAGGATACTGCCGTGCTTCTTTTGCAATAGAAGAAATTAATGCTTTTAAGAAAGGTATTTCTCTGATGCACCAATTCTCCTGCTTCTTTTTTCTTACCAAAACGTTAAATGGTTCCTCATTGCTAGAAGGAAAAAAAACAGTACCTCCTTTTACAGAATTACAAGTTTTTTCATTATGTTTACTCATTTTTTAGAGAGAGAGAAAGACTGATGTGAGAGAGAAATATTGATTCACTGCCTCCCATATGTGCTCCAACTGGGGATAGAACCTGCAATCTAGGTATGTGCCCTGACTGGGAATCAACCCACAAGCTTTTTTAGTGTACAAGGTGCCACTCCAACTGAGTCACCTGGCCAGGGCCGGAATGAAAAGCTTTCATCTACTCTTATTTGTTCTAACAAACTCCTTTGCACTTTTTTTCAATACATAATATTTTGTAAATAATTATAAGAGGATCACAGACCTCCGAAATTCTACCAGTGATCAAGATTTCCTGATTTTCATAGTTAATACACACCTAATTTAAGTATTCCAATATGAAAATAAGCATCAATTTGCAGAATTAAGTTAAGTTAGCTGTTCAAGGTTAGAATAAGAAAACTTGAAAAAAAAAATTCAACATTCCCAGTGTTAATTTATTAAACTATGAGAAGATGGCAGCGAGGTAGGTGGAAGCGGAGCCCACTTCTCCCTGCGCCAAGCTGGAACACGTAGCCGATCTTCAGAGGAACAGAGTGAACAGCCAACGGAATCCCAGCTTATATGAAGTTTGGAGGCAAAAAATTGTAGAGGAGATTGAAAAACAGACAGTGAGGAGATTACACTGGGATGGTAAGATCCCTGGGATCTGTATAGGGACCAAGGCTGCTGTGGACCCCCTGCCCAGTGCCTGCTGCAGGATATAAGGAGGAGAATTAGAGCACCAGCTCCCTCCCCTGCCAGAGCAGGGAGGGCAGCCTGGCACTACGAGGGACCTGGATACTGGAAGTCGCTGGGGGGAACAGAGACGAAGTGGGAAACACACAGAGGTGGTACACATCCTCTGGGACTGTGGGCACTGGTACCAGAGAAATTGGGGTGCCAGGAGACATGTGGAGAAGGGAGGAGTTGGGAGGAGTTGGGCTGTGTTGGACCCTGACTTGGATAATCTCCAGACTAGTTGGAAAGTAGGGCTGTGTGAAAAGCTGTGTGCTAGTTGGGAATTGCAGGCAATGCTCTGTAAGGAACCCTTGAGTAGCAGGCGGTGTGTCCAGAGGGTGATTTCATCTGCGTGTGCCCAGACTGAGTGGCTGAGCAGAACCATGCACCCCGCTTGTCTGGCACTGTGTGCCCAGAGTGAAGGGCTGGGCAGAACCGTGCTCCCCGCTTGTCTCAGGCTCCACGTTGGAGATTGACTCACACTGTGAGCAGCTGAGTGGCTGATTTGAGCCTGGCAGCTCATGGAAGACCTGGGCCAGAGGCCAGGAAACTGTGAATATTGCCCTCCAGACCTGGTCCCCATCCTCTCAGAACCAAAGGAAGGGAGAAAAGCAAAGTCCAGCACCCCTCTTCCTGTGACATCTAGGAAGACCAGCAGAACTTGCTGAACAGCTTTAAAGTCAGCAGAAGGTTTATTATTATCTTTTTAATTTATTTTTCTTTTGGATCCTCTCTCTTTTTTTCCCTTTTTTTCTTCTTCTTCCCCCAAGTGAGACAATAAGATGTGGAGTTACAAAGGGTCTAGAGACAGATCCAAATGGCGGAGCACAAGGTTAACCCCCAAAACTGAGAAACTGAGACCAATGTCGCTTTGCTACCCCATAGAGCTGGCTTTTTACTTTGTATGTGTATTATATTATCTTGTCATTATTTTTACCACTTTTATTTTGTTAGTATTTTTTATTTCTCTTCCTTATGTTTAGTTTTCCTCGTTCTATTTCCCTGCTTAACTGCATTGTTTGACTGGTCTTCCTCATTTTCTCTTTGCTGTATTTTAATTTTCCTTCTTTCACTTCAATCATGTTCCAATAACACACAATTCTTGATCAGGTACTTTCTATTCTGGTTATCCAAATCATATTTCTTGTCATGATATTGTTGTTCCAGTACTATTGTAAATAACTGTGGTTCCATACAATTGTACACACTACACAGCAACCTTCCATGATCTTAGCCCACTTCACTTTACTCCTGAGCATTAGTATTGTAGTGGTCAACTCTATTCTCTCTCACACTACGCCTACATTCTATACTTTCCTCTCACTATATCTAATCATCTAACCTTGCACAAGCACTCTGTTTTCTGGATTCAGCTCACAATCCTCCTCCCCTCTAACAAGAGCCTTACCTCCCTTTCACCTTTTATAAAAAGTGGCTAGTTGGGTGAAATTTCCTAGTTAATGATATATTTATCCAAAGAATCTCCTATCTCTTCTCTACTTGCTGGCACTTTAAATCCCATAAAACCCTCTCCTGCTGTCTTAATCCATTTTGCCTACCTCCTGCCACCGATCACATACAAGAATAGGTGGGAGCTGTGAACATCAGTATACCTGCTGGAGGAGAAAAACCACCAACAAAGGAACCACAAAAAGGTAAAAACCCAAGTACAACAAGAAAGCCCACACAAACAGAAAAAAGGGCAAACCTAGAGCGTCCTGACAAAGAGATCAGAGACCACACCGCTGACCCTTATTGAATTCCTACCATAGAAGTTCACCCTACAAAGACAGCTAGCAAAGCGAAACATCAGGAAGCACAGAAACAAGCAAGAAGAGTCATCTAAAATGAGGAGACAAAAAAAGAACCTTCAGTCAAAAGGAATGGAAGACTCCCCACTAAAAGAGCTAAAGGAAATGGAGGTAAGCAAACTATCAGATACAGAATTCAAAATAATGGTAATAAAGATGCTGAAGGAACTCACAGACAACTACAAGGAACTGAGTGAAAACTACATCAGCATGAAAAAGGAAATAGAAACTATAAACAAAAACCAGAAAGAAATGAACAATACAATCTCACAAATAAAAAACACATTAGGAGGAATTACAAGCAGCCTGGATGAAGCAGAGGATTGAATCCACGAGTTGGAGGACAAGGTAGAAAAAAACACCTAGATAGAGCAAGAAAAGGAAGAGACTTAGAAAGAACGAACAGGTGGTAAGGGAGCTGCAAGACAACATAAAACATAACGATATCCGTATAATAGCGATACCAGAAGGAGAAGAAGAGCAAGGGATAGAAAACCTGTTTAAAAAAGCAATGATGCAAAACTTCCCTAATTTAATGAGAAAAAGTCACACAAGTCCAGGAATTACAGAGAGTCCCAATCAAGAGGAACCCAAAGAGGCCCACTTCAAGGCATATCATAATTAAAATGGCAAAATTCCAAGACAAAGAGAGAAATCTTAAAGGCAGCAAGGCAGAAACAGGAAGTAACATACAAGGACACCCTGATAAGGTAGCAGCTGACTTCTTAATGGAAATGCTCCAAGCCAAAACAGAATGGCAAGAAATATTCCAAGTGATGAAAGTCAGAGGCCTGCAACCAAGATTACTCTACCCAGCAAGGCTCTCAATTAAAGTGGAAGGCCAAATAAGGAGCTTCCCAGACAAAAGAAGTCTAAAAGAATACATCTCCACCAAACCAGCCCTGCAAGAGACGCTAAAGGCACTGCTTTAAGAAAAGGAAGGAAAAGAGCGAGAGAGAGGAACACAGGCATGAAAAAATGGCAATGAATAAGTACCTATCAATAGTAACCTTAAATGTAAGTGACTTAAATGTTCCAATCAAAAGAGAGAGAGTAGCCGATGGATAAGAAAGCATGACCCACACATATGCTGCCTACAAGAGACCCACCTCAGAACAAAAGACTTACAAAGATTGAAAGTAAAGGGCTGGAAACAAATATTCCAAGCAAACAGACAGGGGAAAAAAGCTGGGGTAGCAATACTCATATCAGACAAAATAGATTTCCAAAAAAGGGCCATAGAAAGACACCCAGGAGGTCAGTTCATAATACTCAAGGGAAGAATCTATCAAGAAGACATAAACATTGTGAATATGTATATACACCCAACATAGGAGCACCCAAATACACAAAGAAAATCTTGGAGGACTTCAAGAAAGATATTGACAGCAACACAATTATAGTAGGGGATTTCAACACCCCACTGACAGAAGTAGATAGATCTTCCAAACAAAATATCAACAAAGATATTGCGGCATTGAACAATGCCCTAGATCAAATGAACTTGACTGATATATATAGAGCCTTTCGTCCCAAAGAAGCAAAATACACATTTTTTTCAAATGCATATGGAACATTTCAAAGATAGATCACATGTAAGGACACAAAACAAGCCTCAAAAAAAAAGTGCAAGAAAACTGAAATCATATCAAGCATTTTCTCTGACCACAAGGGACTGAAACTAGAAACCAACCTCAAGGAAAAAACTCAAAAACAAACTCATGGAGATTGAATAGCATGCTATTAAACAATGAATGGGTCAAGAATGAGATCAAGGAGGAAATCAAAAAGTTTCTGGAAACAAATGAAAATGAACTCACAACAACCCAAAACTTATGGGACACAGCAAAGGCAGTTCTGAGAGGGAAGTTCATAGCAATACAGGCCTATCTAAAAAAATATAGAAACATTTCAAATAAACAACCTCACCCTACACCTATAAGAACTTGAAGAACAACAACAAAGACAGCACAATACAAGTAGAAGGAAGGAAATAAACAGGATCAAAGCAGAATTCAATGACATAAAGACTCAAAAGCACAATTCTAAGGATCAATAAATCCAGGAGCTGGTCTTTGAAAAGATAAAACTGACAAGCCTTTAAGAAGGTTCATCAAGAAAAACGAGAGAGGACAACAAATGAACACAATTTAGAAATGAAAGAGGAGAGATTACAACTGATACCACAGAAATACAAAGGATTATAAGAACTTACTATGAAGAACTATATGCCAAGAAATTTGAAAACCTAGGTGAAATGGACAAATTTCTAGGAAAATGTAATCTTCCAAAATTCAATGAAGTAGAAGCAGAAAGCCTGAACACACCTATAACAGCAGATGAAATTGAACCAACCAGTAATCAAAAAGCTTCCGACACACAAAAGCCCTGGACTGGATGGTTTCACAGGAGATTTCTACAAAGCATTTAAGGAAGAGCTAACCCCTATCCTTCACAGACTATGCCAAAAAATCCAAGAAGACTGAAGGCCCCCAAACTCTTTCTGAAGCCAGCAACATCCTAATCCCAAAACCAGATAAAGATACAACAAAGAAAGAAAACTTCAGGCCAATATTGCTAATGAACATAGTTGCTAAAATACTCAACAAAATATTGGCAAACCGTATCCAGCAATACATTAAAAAGACCATACACCATGACCAGGTGGGATTCATCCCAGGGATGCAAGGATGGTACAATACTCACAAATCAATAAACGTAATATATCAGATAAACAAAAGCAAAGACAAAAATCACATGATCATATCAACAGATGCGGAAAAAGCATTTGATAAGGTGCAGCTCCCATTTATGATAAAAACACTCAGCAAAGTGGGAATAGAGGGAGCATTCCTCAACCTAATAAAAGCCACATATGAGAGACCTACAGCCAACATCATACTCAATGGACAGAAACTAAAAACCTTCCCACTAAGATCAGTAACAAGACAAGGTTGTCTACTTTCACCACTTCTACTCAAAATAGTATTGGAAGTCCTAGCCACAGCAATCAAAGCAGAAAAACAAATAAAAGGCATCCAAATTGCAGAAGAGGAAACAAAACTGTCATTGTTTGCAGATGACATGATAATGTACATAGAAAATCCTATAGACTCCGCCAAAAAACTGCTTGACTTAATAAATGAATTTGGCAAAACAGCGGATACAAAGTCAATATCCAGAAATCAAAGGCATTTTTGTATACCAACAATGAAACATCAGAAACAGAAATCAGGAAAAAAAATCCCATTTGATATAGCAACAAGAAAAATAAAATACCTAGGAATAAACCTAACTAAGGAGGTAAAAGACCTATACTGAGAAAACTATACAACACTGAAGAAAGAAATCAATGAATACACAAACAAATGGAAACATATACTGTGTTCCTGGATTGGAAGAATTAACATCATCAAAATGTCCATACTACCCAAAGCAATTTACACATTCAATGCAATTCCTATTAAAGTACCAATGGCATATTTCACAGATACAGAACACTTCAAGAATTTATATGGAACCATAAATGACCCCAAATAGCTGCTGCAATTTTGAGAAAGAAGACCAAAGTAGGAGGGATTACAATACCTGACAACAAACTGTATTACAGCCTGCAAACTGTAAAACAGCCTGCAACTGGCATAAGAACAGACACATGGACCAATGGAACAAAACACAGAATCCAGAAATAAACCCAAGTCTCTATGGTCAATTAATGTTCGACAAATGGAGCAGTAGCATAATATGGAGCAAAAATAGCTTCTTCAACAAACGGTGTTGGGAGAGCTGGACAGCTACATGCAAAAAAATGAAACTTAAGCACCAACTTACACCATACATAAAAATAAATTCAAGGTAGATAAAAGATTTAAATATGTCGTGATACCATTAAAGTCCTAGAGGAGAACATAGGCAGGAAAATCTCAGATATCCCATGCAGCAATATGTTCACTGATATGTCCCCTAGAGCAAGGGACATAAAGGAAAGAATAAACAAATGGGATCTCATCAAACTAAAAAGCTTCTGCATGGCTAAAGCAAACAACATTAAAATGAAAAGAGAACCAACCATATGGGAAAATTATTTGCCAATGATACCTCAGACAAGGGTTTGATCTCCAAAATGTACAAAGAACTCACATGACTCCACTCTTAAGAAGACAAGCAACCCAATTAAAAAAATGGGCAAAGAACTTGAACACACTTTTCCAAGGAGGACATACAGAGGGTCCAGAGATATATGAAAAGATGCTCAGTATCACTAGCCATCAGAGACATGCAACTTAAAACCACAATGAGATACTACCTCACACGGGTCAGATTGGCCATCATAAACAAAACAACAAACAACAAGTGTTGGAGAGGTTGTGGAGAAAAGGGACCCTAGTGCACTGTTGGTAGGATTGCAGACTGGTGCAGCACTATGGAAAACAGTATGAAATTGCCTCAGAAAACTAAAAATGGATCTGCCTTTTGACCTGGCAATTCCAGTGCTAGGATTATATTCTAAGAACCCTGAAACATCAATCCAAAAGGACCAATACACCCCAACGTTCATAGCAGCACAATTTACAATGGCCAAGTGTTGGAAGCAACCTAAGTACCCATCAGTAAATGAATGGAACAACAAACTCTGGTACATTTACAGAATGGAATTCTATGCAGCAGTAAAAGAAAGGAGCTCCTACCCTTTGCAACAGCATGGATGGAACTGGAGAGCATTATGCTAAGTAAAATAAGCCAGGTGGTGAAAGACAAATACCATATGATCTTACCTTTTTAAGTGGAACCTAATTAACAAAACAAACAAGCAAGCAAAGTATATCCAAAGATACTGAAAATGAGAACAGGCTGACAGTGACCAGAGGGGAGAGGAGAGAGGATAATGGGGGAAAAGGATGAAGGGTTTACAAGAAGAATTATAAAGGATATATGGACAATAACAAGGGGGCAGGGTGGAAACAAAGAAGGGAGGTGGAGAGGACTGGGGTGGTGGGGAAAAAAAACAGAAAACTGTACTTGAACAACAATAAAAAATGTAAAAAATAAAAAAATTAAAAAATAAAAAAATTCATTAAATTACATTATTTCTGCACTAGATATATCTTCATCTAATGTTCTTTTTAATATCTTGTTTCAATAATCTATCAATTCCTTTTGCTATCTATTCCAAGAAGCTACAAATATATAGATTAAACACAAATCTGCAGTTTTAAGAACACATATATACCCAAATCGAGGACATTACAGATATTTACTACTTATTATTCTCTGGAAAATGTCAAAGTTCTGAAAGATAAAAAAGGCTGAGAACTATTCTACATTTAAAAAAAAAATAAAGAAACATGAAACTAAATGTAATACATGATTGTATATTAGAAGGAAAAAAATGCTATAAAGGATATGATTAGGATAATTGACAGAGCTAGAGTGTGTACTACAGATTATAATATTGCAATACTGTTAAATTTACAATTTTACCACTCTTCCATAAAAATATCCTTTTTCCTAGAAAATACACAGTAAAGTTTTAAGTAAAAGGTAGGGGCAACTGGAGCAGGAACACACATACATACATAGAATGATAAAGCACATATGGCAAAATGTTAAGAAACAGCTGAATATGGGCAAAGAGGATATGAAAATTATTCTACATTTGAAATTATTTCAAAACAAAGTTAAAAATTACTTGTATATACTTTACCTGTGTCCAGTTTAATCCCATCATCAAAACGGGAGAAGAGTCTGTACCTCTGGGCCCAGTATTTTGCCAGCTTAGGAACTGCAGCTATCTCAGGAGGCAGACCAATTACCTTTTTGTTCTGTTTTTTCTTCCTCTTTTTAATTTCAGCTACAATAAAAGAATATAAAGAATACAGATATGTACTTTGAAAAAAAGGAAATCACTGGTGAATTTATATAAAAGTGTAGGTACATCAAATAATTATAATTTGGGATTGAACTCCAGAATATGTGTGCAATGACACACTTGGAGAAGCAGGAAGGCATAACAGAAACAGTGCTGACTTTAGATTACAGACTTTAGTTTGCTATTTACTGGCTCCCCAAACTTGGAAAAGTAATCTAGGCTCTCTGAGCTCCAATATTTAATTTCTCAAAAGCAATAAATGGCTGAGTAGTATTTTACCTATTTACTTTTAGAAGACATGTACTATTACAGGTATAAAGGTTAGCACTTCTGTTAGGTAAGACAGTGCTTTCATTACTAAATTGCAGAAATCCAAACATTTCCCTTCCTTTCTTTAAAACAAAATTTCCTAAGGACTAATTAAGCTCTCTCAGATACCCATATTTTTGTCGTGTATAATCAGCACCTTTTATAATGCCCACATTTTTGAGGGAAAAATAAGTATGCCCATTATACATGGGTATAATGACTCCACACCATGAGTATAATAATGTCGTGTATAATGCTCACCAAAACATGCCTGTGTATTATACATGGCAAAATACGGTATATTCATCCTCTGAACCCAGCCATGACCTAGAACTCATAGTGCTCTGAGAAACTGAAATAGAGGTCCCTAGCTCCATTCAATATAAAAATATCTCATTCATTCAGAGACTTTTTCTTAAACAATTTTTATTAGTTTGGTTATTTGGCTTCATTGCTGAGGAGATTAGAAGATGACAGTGTTATCATAGCTAAATATAATAACAAAAAAATGATGTTGACAAATAAAGCTCTATCACATTTAAATGGTCTTCAAAAATGGGACCATGTCTTAATATGATCAGGTGATCATTACAAATAGCTAAAGGGGTCCTCAACAGCAAAATGCAGCAAGTTTCTCAAGAGACACAACACTAACATTTTGAGTGAACAATCCTTATTTTGCAAGACCATCCTGTACACAATTTAGTGTTAAGTAACCCAAAGTACTAAACGTCAAAATTCCCTAGGTCATTCTAACAACCAACACCTACCAAATGCACGAGATGGTGGTATCATCCCAGGTGAGAATTACCAACAATGTGACAAGTGGTAATAAGGGAAATAGGGGAGGGGTGGGAATATGGGATTTAGGAATCAGACAACTTGGTACTGACTTCTAGCTATGCCACTTACTGACTGTGTGACCTTAGGCAAATTTCTTAATTTCTCTGAGCTTTATTTTTACTCTCCATATTTATAGAATGGAGCTAATTCCCCCTACCTCACTGGGCTACTGTTCAGATTAAACGAGAATAAGGCATGTAAGAGCATTACAGAAATCTGCAAGTGCCCCAGGAACACAAAAAGTTGTGTATACAAAAAATGGTACAATAACAAATACTTGCTTAATTAAAAAATTTAACTACCTTAAGTATGCTCTTTAGAAAATCAAGGAAGTATATAATATAGATATCATAGGTCTATAACATGCACACACACACAAAGAAAAAAAACATAAAGATTCAAATGAGGTATTTTCCTTAATATGAAATTAAGGAAAACCGAAACAGGGGTCACTAGCTCCATTCAATAGAAAAAGATCTCATTCACTCCTAAGAAAGAGATCATCACAATAAATAATTATTTCATTAGCCAAATCTGAAATAACTAATCTTTAAAACTGAACATTATTTCAAGTAAAATTTCTTTAAAAAGTTTCAATGTTCCGCTTGAATATAATTATTTTTAAACTATAAAAGAACATTTGCTAAAAATAAATTCAAATAGTACAAAAGAGCATGAAGTGAAAATGCTACTCTGTTCTCCACTCATTATAGCTAACCAAGGCTCAGGTTCTGGGTTGCTCAACTCCAGTGGCTTATCCCCTTTGGCAACAGACATTTCTTGTAAATACTTTATGTCAATGTACCATCCAAAAACAAACGATCACTACCCACAACTACTATAACAAACAAACAAACAAACAAACAAGAAAGATGATCAAAATATGAAAACCAGGACAATACTAAACTTCAATAGGGATAAAACGGTCTGGCTACGTTTAGCTCAGGAGACAGAGTGTAGTGGCAAAAACTGATCTTAATGGCACAGAGAGAGGTATTCAGACAGTTTAGCCATATGCTTTACCTTTGATTTTTATCATGCTTGTTCAGCCAAGAGGGAAGTGCATTCTGGCTGCCCAATCATAGCCATTAGCTATTACTTAATATGCCTTCTCTCAACTTAAAAATGAGTAGCAGTGACTTCTTAGGTATAGATGACATGTAAGTGAAAACTAGGGAAAACCATTTTAAAAATGTATTTTAATCTAAATCCACAGTCAAGTTGGAGCATATTTAGGGCTTCCGGCAAGATGGAGGCATAGGTGGACGCACCGTACTTCCACGCACAACCAAGATTGGAACAACAACAATTTAGAGGCAGGATAACACCCAGAACTGATAGAGAATTTATCTGAATGAAAGTCGGACAGCCAAGAAGTTGAAGTAGACCCCTTCATCCAGTCCAGTAGGAGGGGTGGAGACAAGCAGCCATGTGAGGGTTGCAGCAAGGGTCACGGTGCGGAGAGCTGAGAGCAGTGGGCGCACAGGGCAACCGGGAGCGCATAAGGCATCCGGGGCATGCAGGATCGCAGCGGCTGGACCCTGAGTACGCAAGCAGCAGCTGGCGGACCCAGTGAGGTGGCAATTGTGGACCAGGGCAGAGCGTGCAGCCCAGGATCCCAGGGAAGGGACTGTGGTCCCAGGAGACTGGAACTACCGCCATTGTTCCCTCCTGCCCCCGCCCCCCACAAACAACGTCACAATCTAGCGACTGGGGTGCTCAGCCCCGGTGAACACCTAAGGCTCCGCCCCTCACCATAACAGGAGCGACCAGACCCTCCCCCCAAAAAGCGAGAGAGAGAGAGAGAGAGAGAGAGAGAGAGAGAGAGAGAGAGGGACAGTCTCAAACAGAAAAACAGATCAATGCCCCAGGGCTCATCCTTTTGAGCGACCAAGAGATAGCCAATCTATCAGATGCACAGTTCAAAACACTGGTGATCAGGAAACTCACAGAATTGGTTGATTTTGGGCGCAAATTACATGAAAAAAATGCAGGTTACCATAAAAGAGATGAAGGAAGATGCACGGAGAACCAATAGTGATGGGAAGGAAACTGGGATTCAAAACAATAGAGTGGACCAGAAGGAAGAAAAAAAAAATCAAACAGGAAAGAATGGAGAAATAAGAATTCAAAAAAACGAGGAGAAGCTTAGGAACTTCCAGGACATCTTTAAACGTTCCAACATCCGAATTATAGGGGTACCAGAAGGGGAAGAGGAAAAGCAACAGATTGAACATGTATTTGAACAAATAATAAAGGAGAACTTCCCCATTCTGGCAAAGGAAATACACTTCCAGGAAATCCAAGAAGCTCAGAGAGCACCAAGAAGTTGGACCCAAGAAGAAACACACCAAGGCACATCATAATTACATTACCCAAGGTAAAAATGAAGGAGAGAATCCTAGAAGCAGCACGAGACTAGGGGACAGTAACCTACAAAGGAGTTCCCATCAGACTGTCAGCTGATTTCTCAAAAGAGACCTTACAGGCAAGAAGGGGCTGGAAAGAAATATTCCAAGTCATGAAAGACAAGGACCTACATCCCAGATTGCTCTATCCAGCAAAGCTCTCATTTAGAATGGAAGGGCAGATAAAGTGCTTCTCAGATAAGGTCAAGTTAAAGGAGTTCATCATCACCAAGCCCTTATTTTATGAAATGTTAAAGGGACTTATCTAAGAAAAAGAAGATAAAGAAAAAAACATGTATAGTAAAAGGACAGCAAACTCACAATTATTAACAACCACACCTAAAGCAAAACCAAAAGAAACTAAGCAAACAACTAGAACAGGAACAGAACCACAGAAATGGAGATCACATGGAGAGTTAGCAACAGGGGAGTGGGAGGAAAAGGTACAGAGAATAAGTAGCATAGAATGTAGGTTGAAAATAGATAGGGGGAGGGTAAGAATATTATGGGAAATGTAGAAGCTAAAGAACTTATAAGTATGACACATAGACATGACTAAGGGGGGGATATGGGTGGGAGAGGGTATACAGGGTGGAGGGGAGTGAAGGGGGGAAAATGGGACAACTGTAATAGCATAATCAATAAAATATATAAAAAAAAGTTGGAGCATATTTAGTTTTACCTTCAGTTTCTACCTGGAGACTGTCTGGTATCTCCTGAGCAACACAACCCTCCTTATCTGTAATGGCTGCTACTGTGCTGTCCCCTTCATTTTTTTCTGTTTCAAGTTCACCAGCTAAAGATATGGCACGACACGGCTCAGGTTCTGGGTTGCTCAACTCCAGTGGCTTATCCCCTTTGGTAACAGACATTTCCTGTTCTTCCGAATCACTGCTTGTGCAAGCGTCTTGCCCATTGTCACGAGAAATTGACTCCTGTGATGCCTCTGCATCTACTGGTTCATTAACCCATTTTAGAAACTTTTCAACCTGAAATTTTAAGATGTTATAAGTATTAACCAATTCCAATTACACAGAATATTCCTACCTGCTTTACATTTGTGACTTGACTGACAAGCTACATCATAATTATTAACTCTGATAAGTACACTATATCATACAAACTAATGTGAGTAAATCCAAGCTAATTGCAATTTCTTGTCTGGACACACCATGACCTTATTAAAGACTTCCTTAGAAGGAAGAAAATATCAGATTATACACAAGATTATGACCTTCCTGACAGAGGATAAAGCTAAACTCTTCCAGTAGCTCATAATGGCTTCTAACAATATAACTGTACTTTGTGCTATTACCATTAACAAATGTACCTACCTATTGTTGAGTCATTAATTTTAATTTTTCAAATTATACAGAGATTTCTGCAAGGCCCAGCTATTATCTACATTAAATAATACTCAGCACCAAAGAGGAACTCTAAAAAGATTTTGTGCCAATCTGTCTATAGGAATAAAAGCACTGCTATCTTGGAAAGAATGTGAGCTGCCTTTCAATGAAGCAGTGGAGTCAGTAAAATGAGTCCTAAAAACTAGGTTTCTTCTATTAAATGTTTACAAGGCTCAAAGTCTGAAGATATATATTTCCTTGCTATTTTCGTACCAGATCTTCTTGATGATCCTAAGAGTTAGGAAACTAGAACAAGAGTGGTAGGTAGAAGATGGGCAAGGACAACCACCCAGAATCTTCCTCTGGGGAGACTATGCCTACATCAATCAGATATATAAGGACACAGCCACATTTTTTTCCCTCAGTAATACTTAGCATTTATGTTTTTGTTCTTCATCTACAGATGGGTATATGAGGACTCTCATATCTAAAGCACTATAAAAAAACTCTATAGGACTAATTTAACTGATACTGGAAATCTGTTCCAGATATAACTAGGGTCAATAAAATATTCAAATTATCACTAGCAACCATACAATCAGAACTATGGTAAAAATGAGACTAGCTATACATTTGTAGTATGTTTTGGAAGAATACTGAAGTTGAGAAGAGTAATGTCCACTAGGGGAAAGACAAAGTCCTCATGGGGTCCGCAATTTTGTTCTGTTGACTGAAAAGAGCTGCTGGAAATGTGGCTGCCACAAAGGTTCTGCTCATTGGAAGGTCCTTTTCTTTTTCTACACTGGATAAGAATCATTCATTACAACCAATCAAAAGCAATTTTAATTACTTTTGTTTTCCAGGTAGTTGGACGACAAGTACAGCAAAGTCTAAGAATAATTAACAATGTGAATCACCAAATTCGTCTTGAGTCTCATGTCATTAGGATGAACTTGTTAGGGCAAAATTTAATCAATTACCTTTAGATGACCTCAAAATTAAGGATTACAATAAAAGTAATATCAGACATTGGATTTCCAGGATCCTACTTAGCCTAAAACAGATGAGCCATTTCCATTGGTGTTACCACATACATAAGGCAATTTTACTCATTTATCTAACTAGACTCTAATACTTTGAATAGCTTTCAAAATACCCTCTTTTCATATTATCCTCGACTTAATCTTTTTCAAATGTAGTTCACAAAGTATATGCCTTTAGGAAGCAAGTGGAAAGGAATCTTAGGTGCCCTTATGCCTGGTAGAAACAGGGTTCTCTTTTGAAAATAAGACCTTTAAGGAGCGAAGCTCACAAGATGAAATTCTACCTGTAAAAATAAAACAAATACATACCTTACTCAAAGCTTTACTTTTTTTGAAACATGTTTTTTCTGTGTCTTCAGCAAAGAAAATATGTTTGTTTTTCATATTTATTTGTCTTCTCATGTCCAAGAACTTTGACTTATACTTCACATTCTTCTGTAGATACCTGACCCGCCTACGACTGAAATTTGAAATTCCACCGTATCTGTGACCAAATTAAATGAAGTTTACTCAAATCTTAAGTTCTAGGAGTTTGTTTCTTCATATGAAAAGAAAATAAACCTAATGATTTTGACAATTTTTTAATTAGCAGCCACTATTTTAATTTCATTTTTCTAAATTAGGAAATTATGAAATACAGTGCAAAATGCTGTTTAAAGTCTAGCTTGAATATAAATTCTAAAGTAGATGTGAAACACTGAAGTTGGGAATATCAACATATATAGAGCGGAAAGTAGAAGTTACATAGTATACATGTAATAAAGAAATAGCAAAAAATATAACACCATTGCAGTTGGTGAGGTGATGCCAAAGCTCTTTAACACATACCTGGATATGTTCGAATTTTCTTAAAAGTGGCCACTAAATTCCTAACCCAAATCAATGTGAACTCACCAAAGAAGCAAACCCCTGTTAACATAATTAAAGAATATCTTTTGATCTAACCATCTACATTTTCCAGTCCTAAAATGCATACACCTACTATCAGACTATTAGACAAAGTGTAATATATAATTTAGCACTTATATATTCCTCAACAATTTGGTTTTTAAATGCCAGGTGTTATCTTCTAGCTATATTCAAAACTTCTTTGTAAAAAGTACATCTTATCCTTCCCTTTTAGGTAGAATTTGGTGCTCTAAATAGAAGAGAAATAATTAAATCCAAGGCAAGAGAATAAATCTCTGTGAGTGTATATCAGCAAGAGCTACCCAAATGGTTTCTCAATCAAACTACATGTGGTTAAAAAGAAATTCTGCCAGGAATTTAAACATGGCAATACCAGGAAAACTCTTTATGTTACTAATCTTTATGATCTTCAGTCTGAAATTATTATATGAACTACATCTGCTTTGAAATACCATATATGAGAGATAACCATTAGTTTTTATATATAACTAGTAGTTATATATATGTTATATTATTGTTAGTTACATATTATAATGTATAATATACTAGTCATATATAACTATATAACTATACATAATAACCATATAATACTCATTAGTTATTAGTTATTCACAGTATTATAATTATGGGCATGTATTTCTGAACTAATTTGGATTCAATTTACATCAACCTATGTATGTCCTTTCCTCACTGACTTCATAATGTGTAGGAACCCATTAAAATTTCACAACTAACAAAATATGTTTCAACCATTAGAAACCTCAAAGACCAAACATCTTGGTTTAAATCACTGATGCAAATTGACACAAATGGTACGTCTTTAGTATAACTTAACTACTCATGTCATAGATAAAAAACTATTCAGTTTCCTTATTTAATGCTTGGGCATTTAATCCAAGAATGCCAATACTTTCTGTACATAAAAGTTCATAGCAGCTTTATTTGTAATAGCAAAATACCTCACATAATCCAAATGTCCTTCTATAGATAATGGTTGAACAAACTATGGTCCATTCATACAATGGTGTACTAATCAGAAATAAGAAGAAATGAAACAATAGTATATGCAATATATATGTCCTGGGGGTACCTCAAACACATAAGCTTAGATCTTAGGAAACAACCTAGTTGTATATACAGGATAAACAATTAAGCACAGGGCCCTATTGAAAGAATTAGGTAAATGTATTGATAAGGCAGGTTGTTGAAGGTACACTGCTGAAGCAAAGAAGCAAGCTATAGACTAGGTATAGTGATTCCATTTTTATGTTTCATAAAAAGGGAATAAGGTGTGTATATGTACATACTCATAAAAACACACATGAAAAATTAGGAAGGATCTGGGGAATGAGTTAAGATACACATTCTTTACTTGTTACTTCTGTTTTGTTTTTAGTTTCACGACTTTTACAGTAAAAATAGAAAAACGGTTACTGGAGATTTGAACTTTTCATGGCATGTCCACTAAACACTTCAGAAATACAAAGAGTTATATGAGATGCTAGGTAAAGAGAGAACCATGCTTAGAATCTCAAAGGCTGGCCTTGAACTCATTCTCTCCAGGAAATAATGTGATTGTGACTAAGTCAAAACCTGTAAGCTGCAGCTGCTTTATTATAAATTGAAATAACAACATTGGATTGCTATTAAGTACAACTGAGTAAATATATGTGAATATATCAAATGTATGGTGATTATCTCTATAATTCTTACTAATCAGACATGTTAATGTCTTAACTAAAATATCTCAAAGGCTATAAAATTCATACTCATTATTAGCTATCTGAATATCAGACAGCATTTTTAAAAAAGACTTTATTTATTTATTTTTAGACAGAGGGAATGGGAGAGAGAAAGAGAGGGAGAGAAACATCAATATGTAGTTGCCTCTCACAGGCCCCTGACTGGGGACCTGGCCTGCAACCCAGGCATGTGCCTTGACTCGGAATCGAACCAGTGACCCTTTGGTTCACAGGCTGGTGCTCAATCCACTGAGCCACACCAGCCAGGGCTGAATATCAGAGAGCTTTAAGGCAACTGAAATGGTTAAGATTTAAGGATAACAGCATTTACGTATAATTACTTTTGTCCTGAGCCATGCTTGAATCCTAGAAGGGAACCACTGTCATCAAAGTCTGAATCTGGGTCTTCATCGAGGTCCAGTTCATGGCTAAACAAATAAACAAATGGTGATAAGACATTATCTCCAGAACCCACATGTTCAGGTAAATATCAAAAGTATATATAGTCAACTTATACAAGCTTTTCCATCACAATAATCAGCCATAGTCCACAAACCCAGGAAGAACAGGATTTTCCAAATGAGATAAAGTACCAAGCAGTGTTTAGAACACAGTAATAAGCACCCAAATCTTAAATCCTATTAAGTAATTATCTTTATTCCTGAACATTGTAGAAATATGGATCTACCCAATCTCCTTTGAAAAAACACCCGTTAAAAGCTCCAGCCTCAAACCAATCTCCTAGAATGATACTTCTAGAGGTTTTTCTGAAAAAATAAACAAGGAAACACTTGAGAAATAGCAACTTAACACCCCAAATTACAAAAGAAAATACATACTGTTAAGAAGAATAAGGTTATGATACAAATGATATTAAGTAACCCAGGATCCTCCATCTATTGGGGATAATTCTAATATTCCCTATTATCTGGGGAAAAGTAACAAGTAAATGGAAATGGCAAGAGATTATTCTTGCAAATGAAATTGTTCTCACTAAACACTTATGGTGGGCCTATTAGGTAAAATATAAGTAAGCAGACAGTGTGCCTTCAGGTACTAACAAGAACTAATGGAGGATTTAACATGCAATGTCTACCACGTAGAAGGAACACTGGAGAGTCATGATTTTATATGCTAAGATACTGAGCCTCTGAAGCTTGCTTACTATTTTTCTTTAAGCTATATGGAACAAAGAAGTGTTAAATAAAGCACTGTCTGTCCTGTCATGGAAATGAAATGTGTCCAGCTCACATCCAATTTCTGTAATGTTCATTTTTTCTTATAATTTACAGCATTTGCATTTGACCATATCTTACCTTACATTATTCCCTACTTGTTCAATTACATGTATCAATGACACACTAGAAAGAGTACTACTGTCTCTGAAAGAGTTGGACTGGGCTCTAGCTTTAAAGCTGCCATTATTGCTACATAACTCTGAGCAAGGAATTCATCTTTGTTTTGTTTGAGTACTCCTATCAATACAATGAAAGCATTAGAGTTGATGTATCTGACATGTATTAAAATCCTGTGATTATTCCCAGACTTCTGAAAAAAAAATTAGAACTTCTTTGATAAAGATAGACCATACCTACTTATATAGTACTAGTTGATAGCTGCTAAGTGTCAGATATATTATATGCTAGTACCAGTCTTCCCAATGATCTCATAAAAAGGCATCAGTTCCATTTTATAGATAAGAAATTGTGCTAGAATCAAAGAGGAAGAGTTGGGATTTGACCATTGCCAAAACCCAGGGTCTTGTTTCTTTTCCTCACGGGATTAGCACTGCTATAATGTAACAGGCACTTTATAACTCCTCACTCATGGTCAGAGTGCTTATGCTAACACATTCTAAAGAGAAAGGTAATGTACAACTTGCCTCCTCTTGAGTTTGCTTGGCTTATGTTCTGGTGGATCTTCTTCACTGTCATCTCCATCCATACTGTTGGGACGTGGTCTTTCTCTGATTGTGTTTGCTTCTGAAGACTCCTGGGAATCTAAAGAGGCAGTTACTACTGTGGATTTTCATCTCTGGTTTGACAACTCTTCTGCCATTTGCAAAGTCAATCAAAGTATTTCAGTGCCTTTCCTGCAATGAACAGTATGTGTACACAAGACAAACTGCCAGACCACATTTATCTGTTCTGTGTAGATCTACAGGCAGAACCGGAACACAAAAAAATTGGAGCTATGTCTATTAATGTTTAAAAGTTTCTATGATTTACTTAAAAAATGAACTAAAACTACTCTTTCCTGATAACTGTCTAACTCCATACATTTTGATGATATTTTAACCTAAGTGACTCTAAAGTTGGCATGATCACATTGATTAAAAAGTTATCTTTATTAAGAAGCTAATATATTTGATGGTCTATAATATTGCTTTTAAAGTAATAATGGAAGTAACAAAAAGAAATACCACCATTTAAAAAAGAGCATTTTTAACTTTTAGCTCCAACTGAGGTACATGCCTGTCCTTGTTCTCTATTTCTTCAGACTGGAACAAAGTAGGTGGGTGAGACTAAAAGTGGAGAGGTGTCTGCAATGTAGACAGTGGGAAGCTTTGAATGTGTGGGGACAGACTACTGCAGAAGAACACCCAACCACAAACAGTTAAAAACATACTTATAGACAAATGCAATATATACCTTGTGTTTTGATGTCAAGGGTGTATCTAAAACAAATCAAAATCTAGAATTCTTAAATTGATCCTGATGGCAGTCCCACTACAGCTAATTACAGAAATGAGCAATTACATACATAAGGGAACAGGCAATAGACACGGTCAATCTATACACACAGCTTAGGAAATAGGTAAGAGAAGGCAGAAATTGTGAGTTTAATAGGTTTGACAAAGGGAAAAAGTAGGAAGGAAGGATAGTAAAAGGGAGTAACACAAAGCGGTAACATAGGGGCCAACACATTGACCAATATACATAGTTCAGGTTTTATTGTCAAAATAAGCTACAGGGAGTAATTAGAAAAGTACTTGAAGAATATCAAAGACTTACATAAAATAATCACATAAAAATTTGATAATAACAACAGAGAAATGACTGAGAATATTGTAGTGAATTAAGCTCTATTGTAAGAGTACAGAGAAAAGAAATAAAAAGTAGATAGAGCTCTTTGGTAACTCTCTAAGGGAAACTCTCAACTAGATGAAGTCCAGCAACCTAAGATGAGTAAAGAAAACCTAATTGTTAAATGTGTGTAAAAGGCCAACACCTTTCACTTCATATATGAATAAGGATGGGAAGAAAGTCCCTATGAGCCAGACTTTTCCAGTACCAAACATCAAGAATGCCAAGATAACGTACATGTTAGTGGGCTTCAGGAAAAACCTGAAAGTTCTAAAAAGTTCCTCCTCACTCATTTTCCTGTGCCATCAGTTGGTAGTACCCTTTTCCCAAGCAAGAGCATTCTTCTTATCTGGCCTACTTTTCCTTTTCTTAACACACTTCTTACTGGCTTTCTTTAGTCTTGGCAGTGGCACCAGTCTGCATGACAATGAATTTTTCTTAAATCACTTAGGCAGGAGTTAACCAAGTTCTTATCTTGGGTATTTTATGAGAATACAGAAATCAACTCTTCCAGTTATAAATGAATACAATTTCCTGTTTAGATTCTCTTTATAGCAAAACTTCACTTGTTTCAACTGAATTCCAGCTATGGCTCTCATTCAGATTTGCCTAATGTCAAAGGTGCTCTCAATACCTTTCTTACATGCCTCCTGTAAACTAATTTGTTCCAGAGAATCTTGGACATTCCAAAATCACTCTCAATTAGATTTCTGATTTAATTAGGAATTTCTAAGTTTTAATTTATTTGCCACCAAAGTACAAGAGGAGGAATGATACTTTGGAGAACTCTGTGCAAATATTCTTTTTTATTTATATAAAAGGGTAATAAACAACTTGTGATATAAAAATAAGATTGATTAAATAATTTCATTATACTACAAAATGTAGTAGGCATTATTTAACTTTACGATAAAGGATTAGTGTTAGTTATCTTGCTAAATAGATTCATTTAGTTAACTGTTCCTCAGTAGAATAAATCTTGGTCAATCTTACCCTTAGCCGATTGGTTTGTGCTCCTATTCCCAGACAAGTTGCCTTTCTTGGTTCCTGTACCATGAGGTTCACTTTGGCCAGAAGCAGGGCATTCTCTTCTGCTGTTAACTTCACTTAGCCACTGATGTCCATCAGAACTTACAATTGAATCTAACTGGCTCTCTTCTACTTTCCCTGACTTCAGCCTTATGTTCCTAATTCCATCAAGTACTTCATTATGATCTTTATCACTAGAACTGGTGCTTTCATTACCAACTGATGAAGATGGAAATAATTGTAAGTCTGCTTTCACACAATTTTCATCTTTCCCACTGTCAACTTCTGTTTTAGACCCACACATATTTGTATCACAACTTTGTGAGTCATCAAAAGTCCAACCCTGAGCTTCCCAATACTGAAATTGTTCTAAATAATACCAATAAAGTTGACTATAGTGCTGTTCCCATTCTGCCTTAGTATCAGGAATGTTCCAAGGTTCAGAACATAGTGTTTGATCTGAATGTTTTTCTTGCCAGCTTTGCCACAATAGTCCTCCACCATATTCATTCCAGTACTTTTTCCATTTCTCTGTAATTTCTAGTTTTGGAGACAATGTATTTTCAACAGAAAGATTTTCAGTTTCAATATCTTTTTTGGATCGAAGTTTACATGTTCTGGTGTTCTCATACTGTTCAACTGAGGATGGATCATCTGAAGCCAAAATGTCATCTTCTTCACAGTCTTGTCCCAAAGAGTCTTTAATAATCTCATCTAAGTACTTCTTTTGATGCTTTTTCTTTTTCCTTTTAACTTTATTCCTAGAATTCATAGACACCTACATAAGATAAATAACTTGAATATAAAATCCACTTCATAAACTAAAAGAGAAAGTAGAACCCAAGTGTACTTTGACATTAAATTAAACAAAATACCCTCAATCCTCCTCCACCACCCTGGGCTTTCAGTTATACAAACAAGTGAATCTTGTTACCTAATTTTCCAAGAGCAGAAAAAAATCACATGTGGAACACAACACAACTTACAGTTTTGGTTGATTTAGTAAAGTGTACATCAGAAAAGAGCTGGAGCGCTCTAATTCATAAATGCATTAGATTTGGGGTTAAAAAATCCCATGTAATTTTACAAAGAAAACTAATAAATAGAAATAATAAAAGTTAATACTTACTTCAAAATTCTTATGTGCAGACATCCCACCAAATTGAAGTGGCAGTCCCATACTTCTCATGAGTTCAGCCTCAGAATCAAGTTCACTTTCATCTAGGCCTATTCTTTTGCTATCACATGATTCTTTAGTACTGTGGGAATTATCACCTTCTTCCTCTTCTGTAGCTTGGTCTCCTACAGATAGCATTTGTTAGCTTAGTTTGAGAAAAAAATTAGATGCAGGTTTTATCATCATTTTAATGAAGAAAAACTTGAGACCCAGAGTTATTACATGACTTGGCCCAAGTAAAGGTGAACAAATGTTACAGTTTTTAAGGATGGAAGAAAAAGGGAATTTATGGTAATCTGGATTAGTAAAAAAATGGCTAACTAAGAATCAAGAGACAATTTGTAGTCTGGCTCTACCTGCCATTACCCATCCAGCTGCCAATTCGACTTACACAGACTGACTATCTCCTCTGTGCTGTGCATTGTGCAAAAAGTACGGAGCATGTAAGAAGGAACAGAATACAGTAACCATAAGGCAAATGTTTACATTTTAACATTCCTTATCTGCAATATTTCTAGATCGGTGAATTTTACATGACTTGTGGAGTTATTTTAGAAGCAGTTAATAAGAGAGGTGAGCCCTAGCTGGTGTAGCTCAGTGGATTGAGCTCGGGCTATGAACCAAAGCATCGCAGGTTGGATTCCCAGCCAGGGCACATGCCTGGGTTGCAGGCCATGGCCCCCAGCAACCGCACATTGATCTCTCTCTCTCCCTCCCTCCCTTCCCTCTCTAAAAAGAAATAAATAAATCTTAAAAAAAAGAGAGAGAGAGGTGAGAGCATGACTTCTAGCCCCTCCCAGGTATTTCAATGACAACTAGAGTTATCCCCTGGAACTCTAAGGGAGAGTTGGTTTAATAAAAGGGCTCTGCTATTAAATGTCTGAAATCCACTAAATTGGAAGATCCTTTCAAGTGCCCGAATTCTAGTTCTTATAGAAAATCTGTTTTATTATAACAAAACAAGTTTTACTTTATCCTAATATGTTTATCTAAGTGGATCAGACCACTAATTGGACAGATGTCATTCAAATGCTCTATTAACTGTTTAAATGAGAGATAAAAATCACTTTATGTATCAGCATACTCACTTAGGACTGGGCTGCCCTCCAGATAAATGATTTTAGGCAACAGAACAGTGAGTCTTAACACAGAAGAAAAACTGACACTGAACAAAGAAAGAGAAATCTTATATGTGCCAATTCTACTGTAAGAAAAAAGGAACAAAGATATCTATCTAAATAATGAAGGGGATTCCATTCACCACTTCATTCAATGAACTTATGAAAGCTCAGGAGAGAGCAAGATAGGAAAAATGAAACAATTAAGTTTTATGTTCCTTACATGGTATACATACTTTGGAGTTTGTTGTAGTCTAGTACTGAAATAAATTTTATTTGTACTAAATAACACTGAGAAACAAACCATTTAATCCAGTATGCAACTAAAGAAACAGTGATTTGTTTAACCATTATGAAAGTTAAAGGATTTTCAAGGGTAGTATGACATGCTACTTGTGCTGGTTTGAGCCCAGAGCTTATGCTGCAGTTTTCCCTGTGTGCAAAGAAACGTGCAGGACTCGTGTGGAAAGGACAGGGAAGTGTGAGAGAGACCAAGATAGTTTTCAGGTAGCTGGGCAAAGGTCAAAGTACTGAAAAAATACTATTTGTTATTTGGGAAAGTTAACCCAGATTGTGGTCCTTTTACTTCAGGCAAGAAGACTATGATGTTCACTTGGAATTTACCCTTAATCATTTATTTATACAGTTGTTAAAGTAATTAAACAAGGGGGCCCTTAGATGAGATGGCTCTAATGCCTTAGAAGCCAACCCCCAAAAATCAAAACCTAAGCCAGAGTCAATGCACTTGAATGTAAGAAAATGAAATGTAAGAACAACCAATCACAGCCAACTAAGCTTTCCCAATTAAGACTACAGCTTAATATATGGCCAATCAAATAATTTGTTTGTTTTGCTTCTAAAGCTTCTCTACAAAAATACCCTTTCCAGCTCCTGTCTGTAGAGTGATCCTAACCATCTTTGGCTTGGTACCGCCCAATCTGAATCATTGTATGCTCAAATAAACTCTTGAAATTATTTTAATGTGGCTCTGGATACCTTTTAATGCCCGATAAAATTTTGCAGAAGAAACTATACATTCTCTACTTTTTCAAAGCCTCAATTTTCAGGTTGCTTTTATCTAATGGTGACCACTCAGGAAGGAATGCTATACAAGATAAGGGAGGCTACTACTTCAAGTCCACATAGGAACTTGCTATAGGAAAAAAAAGTTCTGCTTTGATAAGAATTCTAGAACCATGTTATAATAGATAAGAAGGACTGTCTATTATTACAGAATTTTTTTTGCCACTATATATTATGCTAAAAGTTAACAGAGTAATATAACAAGTTATAATACAATATTATGGTTAATTTTAGCAAAAAAAAAAAGGGGGTTATATAGCTTTATACTGTATTACCTGCATTGTTGCCATTGCCTTTAACATAGTAACCTTTTAATCCCAAATTGCATAATTTTCGATCCCTGTGAAGCAAATTAAACAGTCAATATTAGAAAAAATTAAATGATAAATTTAGAGGAGAAGAGTTCAAGGCAGCATAAATTAATAATAAGGTTAAGGAACAGAAAAGCAACCTGTTAATACATTTTTCCTCATTTGTAACACAAGAGTAGTAACACATATCTCAGGGGTTGCTTTAAGGATTGACAGTAAAACATTTAGTATACACCTCATGGCAAGCATGGGTAATTATAACTACTAATTATTAAAATTAAGTGGTATTCTGGACATTGGGGGAAGAATCCAGTCCCCCTTATGCTACACTAAAACAATAAAATGCTCTCCAAATTTGCTGTACAAGGGAAGCACAAAAGTGGAAAAATTTATCTGACACATATATGAAATCCACATGCAAACCGTAGGCCATATGAAAATAGGCCAAATTATTGACTTCATAGCAGACAAGATATTCATGGTACAAGTAAACATTGTTTTGGAGACTAATATAAAATGAAGTTCTTATTTATATATTTTGTCAAACTGAAACATAAGTCTGAAGAAAACAATCCAGTCTCATTGACTTTTGAAACAATGAATGGTTAAACTTTTCTTTAGATACCTACTTCTAATTTTTTCTTTATCTACTAAGACTGGAAATTCTGTAAACAAAATAAACCTAACAGAATACTTTAAAAAGCGGAAGAGGAGGAATTCTGCTATTATCATTTTAGCAGTAAATTCTGCTGTAATAAAGTCCATCATACCTGCCATATAATAAGGCCATCTGCAAGGCTGATACTACTTTTCAATGGAGCTACAGTAAATTCAACAAAATGAAATTTGTGTGTACTTCATACATTTCATACCCTGTTTATTTTTTAATAACTTTATAAAACATGAAACAGGCAGTGACTCATAGTGGGAGAATGAAAAGAGGGGAGGGAGTCCTGGCTGGTGTGGCTCAGTGGATTGGGCATTGGCCTGCGAACCAAAGGGTCACCAAATGATTCCAAGTCAGGGCAAATGCCTGCACTGTGGGGCAGGTCCCCAGTGGGGCACAGTTAAGAGGCAACCACACACTGATGTTCCTCTCCCTATCTTCCTCCCTTCCCCTCTCTAAAAATAAATAAATGAAATCTTAAAAAAAAAAAAAGAGGGGAGGGAACGAGGTGCAAATGTGCTTGGGTAGCATGCTGCATGCCCATTGGCCAGTCCCCAAGAACATGGACACTGATGGGGTGGGTGGAGCTTTAGCCACAAAGTGGACATTAATGGTGCTCTTGCCAGCACCCAACGACAGGGTGCACCAAGGTGTCCAGTGGAGGAAAGGGCCAAGATGGTTGCAAGACTGGTTACACTGAGGAATAAGTAACATGTTGAAGATAATGATAGCCAAGATTCTCCTACACACACATTTGTGATGTATGTATATATACATTAGGTCTTCCAATAACATTCAAAGTCATTTCATTCATTTTATTATAATGTTGATGCAATGCCACAGGAACTTAAATTT
The DNA here is from genome assembly GCF_019186645.2 of Phyllostomus hastatus. NCBI lineage: Eukaryota > Metazoa > Chordata > Mammalia > Chiroptera > Phyllostomidae > Phyllostomus > Phyllostomus hastatus. Next base: position 2,561,145 of record NW_025334017.1, on the reverse strand, counting down.
TGTTTATATTAATTAACCTAAGGGAAAATTGGTTTCACTATACTTCATTTGCTTATGTTGAACCTATCAACGTTAAGTGAGGACTTACTATATGTACTGACTAACTGTCTGCTGAGAGGGCTTGTAAGCAACAAAAACCCAGGATTAACGAGCACAATGAGCAACTGGGTGTTGGTTTCTAAATACTATTCTCCACTAAAAGGAACCTGGGTACCTTGGAAAATGGCAATCCTAAACCGGAGCATGGACTGTAAAGGATATACCTCGGTCATCTTATTGTGCCAGAAGGTTAGGAGGAGCTCAAATAATTCCAGGGATACATCAAAGAATATAGGAACCATCTCAAGGGGCCCCCACCAGCCAAATCTGAGACAATAATAATAGTAACAGAATATAACCTATAACACTAATAAACCAGAGTGCATGTTAATATAAATAAAAGAGTAAACAAATACATGAGGAGAGGGGGAAAGTGCTCCATATAGAATGCTAACTAATAAACGTAGAAGGAATGATAGAGACAAAGAATCACTCTTTGGCAACATTTAGAGGCAGTGGATTCAGGTAGGAAATAGGGCACTGATATAACACCGGAATACCTTCTTACAAAATATTGATCCTAATTCATAGAGAGAGAGCCATCATTGTGACTCTCAGTGGAAAAACCTGGGAGACAACAACATGATGACAAAATGAAGGTCAACATCACCAGTGGCGGGATGGGTCCACAGAAAGTGCCTCATGAAGTGAAGCTGAGCACAGCACGCGATAATTTCTAGGGCATTCTTGACAAGAAAGCATTGGCCTGGCTCTGTTCCTGTTGACATGTCAGACAGACCCAGGTAGAGTAAGGTCATTCTACAGAAGGCAAGGCCTGAACTGTTTAAACTGACGAAGACATGATGGGGAGGAAAACAAGTGAGGAATTTTTCCAGATTGGAGGAGAATGACAAGACATAAGTAAATATAACAGGTCCCTATGTAGAACCCTGGATCGCAAAGGAAAGAGAAACAGATAGAAAAGTTGGGAAATTCGAATTTCAATCAACTACAGCAGTTATGCAGGAGAATATACTTGTTTGGGGGAAACACACAATAAAGTGTTTAGTACTAATGAAGAATCATGTCTGCAGCTTGTCAGCCCTAATGATGGTGTGTGTGCATGTGTATATTTGATATGGAGAAGGAGAGATGGAGCAAATGAACTGAACAGTTGGTGAATCTGGGTGAGAGGGATGTGGGAGTTTTTTGAAAAAACAAAAAAACAAAAAAACAAAAAACAAAAACAAAAACAAAAACAACAAAACAACCGCCCCCCCCAAAAGAAACCCCACAAAACCCTACCAGGGTAGGTTTTTTGTATTATTTAATATGTTAACAAGGATTTTTTTCATGTTATTACAGTCACTGTAATGATTATTTTTAGAGCCCGATAACACTAATGATGTCTTTTTCATATAAACAATGTATAGAAATTGAATATGTAGATGAAACAGAATGATTACTTCAATAATAAAGTATATAAGACAGTATGTTAATATAGTGTCCTCAGAAAACAAGAGTTAATTCTATTTCCTGTCTTTGAGGGGAGACCTACAAAATATCTTATTTAGTTCTGCTACATGGTACTGATCTTTCAGTTTAATAATATATTTTAGGATTTTGTCAACAACCAAATCTGTGTTTTTAGATTTTAAAACAGATCTTTTCCCTACCTTAAGAGTCAAGGTTACACTTACAAGTTTGAACTTCCAGCATGTCTCCCACTCCCAAGTACTTCTCAATGACTACTGGCAAACAATTCAAGATCTTATCTCCAAGTTCTTTTTGTTCTAAACAATGATAATTAATCTGAGCATAAAATGATCTAAATGAAAAAAGCCATTCTTTTCTCTTATTTTGAATTTAAAATGTAGTTTCTAAAAGTGAAGTACAGTTTTACTTTTAAGGTTTTAAGATGTATGAAATTAACTGTAATGAAAAGAATGCATGTTTTAGTTCAAAAATACTAAATTCAATGTAATTGGTGATTTATATAATAAATAACTGTGTTTTAACATTGCTTTAATTGAGATACAGTCAAAAGTTTCTACAGGTACAGCATGAGAATTTTTCTAAACTTTTTATATTTTATAACTTTATATTCATCCCTTTGTTTTTCTTTTTGAAAAGGAGGCTTCATGAAGAGAGCATCAAGACTCCAAAAGGCTATAGGCTAAAAAATTGGTACCATATGCAAGCTGACTCTTCTTTTTTGGCCTGTACATCCCACAGCCAGGTAGTCTTTTCTGGTGAACTCCTTGGCCCTGCCCACAGTGCCAGATTGCACACTTTCTGGAGAATGGGCAAGCCTATCAGGTCAGGCCAGGTCCAGAGGAAGAGGCCAAAAAACACATCTTCATGGGTCAGAGGTGAAAAAGGTGTCCAAAGTTATTACTAGTATATCCTAAGTGTACTGATAATCTGAGGCATAAATATTAGCAACAAGACCCTGCCCAGGTAGCTCAGCTGGCTAAAGCATCATCCCTATACATCAAGGTTGCAGGTTCAATTCCCAGTTAGGGAATATACAAGAATTATCCAATGAATGCATAAATAAATGGACCAATAAATAGATTTTTTTCTTTCTCTCACTCTAAAAACAAATTAAAAAAAAGACTAGCATCAATAGAGGAGATGTTAACTCTTAAATTTTTATGAAAACTGTTTCCAACTTAGGGCAACTTTCAATAATATCCAAGAGCATTCATCCCTGGGAAAGATGTATTTCTGAGGCTTGGTATTTGAAGAATTTCCTGTCATACTTCCTAAGTGTTCTCTATAAAGTAGTTTTTAAGTTTCATCAGTGTAACACATGCCACAGAGCAAAATGATTCTCAGTGAGTATCTGGACCTGGCACACTGTAAAAACTAAAGAAATCTTAACCATTGACTAATAAAATTGGAGAGCAGACCTGCATTGTAGTGACCCCACTAATACTGCTCCCTTAATAGTCCTGATTAAGCATTATTACACCTTTGACTACAACAATCATCACTACCATGCCTAAGTCATCCTTTTACCAGAGTACCTGACACACAGGTAGCTAAAACGCATGCTGAGTAAATGATTCTTGGAAATTTCTGAAGTACAAGTAGCAACTTCTCTACTGCAAAGTGACTGTGGGTTAGTTTCAAGTCAAAAAGGGAAAAATAAGTCCTAAGCATATCAAATGATTTTGTTGTTCTGTACATAAGAAAACACAGACCATCAGAGAGTATGACATTGACATGATTGGAGGTAAATACAGGCTCTTCAGTTTTCAGAATAGTTCTCTATCTCAACTAAAATGCATTATGTTAAAGTATTTTAACAAGTCACCAGTGTTCTAGTGACTTTAGACCACTTAAATACCTCAGTCAGAAAGATTCAATAAAATCATGTGTTTTAGACTAATTACTGGGATAGTAGCAAGGGTGTTAAGTCACACAAACCTCCACTTACCTGGCTATGTAATTATTTTCTTTAGGCCATTACTGAAACTCATTTTTCTATTTAATAAAGTAAGGATAACTTTACCTCAGAGAGGTTGCTGGAATGCTTAAGTAGGGGGAAAAGTGTGAAGTGTAAAAAACAATAAGTAATCAATTTGGTAGGTTTAAAAAAATATTGTCATTTCTAGTGGATATATTTCAGGCCTCGTTTTGCTTGATGTTGTAGCAGCTTTCCAATGTACTCCTTCCTTCAAAGGTTTGGTGACAGTATACTTGAGTTTGTCTTCTACATCTTTTTCACTTAATACATCTCTTAATCTTAAAAAAAAAAAAGAGATTGGAATTCCTCAAGAATAGACCCCACTCTGATAGGGGAACTCAAGAATTAAAGATTTTAGCTTTAGTTATTATAGTTGACAGGCTTGTGTGATTATTGCATGTGGAAGGCTGTTGTTCTAGGAAGTGGAACATGTGACCTACAGGCCCCCAGGAGGTCCACAAGCAATCAAGATGCTTTCTGAGCCATTCTGTTCCAGGGAGGCCCACAATTAAAGAATTGTTGATCAACAGAAAAAGAAGTACTAGGAAAATCACCACTGGACTACAGGTCTTACCTATTAACCTTTTTCCAAATCCCTTACCTACCCTTTCTTCTTCTCCTTATAAGGTCGGCTTGAAATGAGATGTTAAGATGATTTTTGAGGGTGGATAACCTGCTGTCTTTTCAGATCACTAGCTATCTGATTAAAGTGCCCATAAAGATTCAATCCTTGTCTCTACTTATAGGTTCTGGTAGTTAGAGGCAACACGAATGTCAATTTTTCTGGTTTCAACTCTCCTGCAGCCCAGTACTAAATCAATGGCTTCAATTATCTATACTAGAATGGCTCAAGTTTTTAAGATGAGCCTAGGCATCAGCAGAGCTTCAAACCAATGTATCTAACAACCTACAATATCTGCCCTTGCCTATCTCATAAGTACTTGAAAATCAAAACTACAAAATTGATTATCTTCTCATTGCTGTCCCAAAATAAAAACTCATGTCTCTCCAGTGATCCCTATCACAGTGAAAGGCATCAATATAAGCCAGAAACCAAGCCCTGGCTGGCATAGCTCAGTGGATTGAGCTCGGGCTGCAAACCAAAGCATCGCAGGTTCGATTTCCAGTCAGGGCACATGCCTGGGTTGCAGGCCATGGCCCCCAGCAACCACATATTGATGTTTCTCTCTCTCTCTTTCTCCCTCCCTTCCCTCTTTGAAAATAAATAAATAAAATCTTTAAAAAAATCTTAAAAAAATATAAGCCAGAAACCAGGGAGTTACCCTTGAATTATTCTCCTCTGAGTTACCTTTGAATTATTCTCCTCTTAACCATCCTTTATCTTTCCTTCATTCCCTCACATCCAACCTAATTCCTTAAACTCAACAGTTTCTCCCCTATATTTCCTCCTTTCTCCTTTTCCACTGCTACCACCAGAATCTGTTGCCTGGAAAATGGTTAAGTGGGTCTCCTCCTCTCAATTATCCCCCAGGTTGCTGCTGTAGCTCGGTTGGTTGGAACATTGTCCTTATATGCCAAAGGTGCAGGTTCGATCCTCGATCCTCGATCCCCGATCCTCGATCCCCGATCCTCGATCCCCGGGCAGGGTACGGAATCAACCAATGAATGCATCAATGGGGTAGAATGGCAGGTCATTGTCTCTCTCCCCCCACCTCTTCCTCTCCCTCTCTAAAATTGATAGGGAAACTTGAGAGTTAAAGATTTTAGCCTTGGCTGACAGGCTTAAGTGATTAATACACACGGAAAGCTGCTGCTCCAGGAACTGGAATGCATGGCCATGACACTAGGAGGTTGAGAATTCTACCTTTGTGCCCCAGGAAGGCAAGTGATAGAGATGGTATCTTAGCCACTGTGTTCCAGGGAGGGAATAGTTTCAGTGATGCAGCTAAAGAATTGCTGATCAACAGATACAGAAGTACTAGGAAAATCACCACTGGACTGCAACTCCTACCCAATTAACCTTTTTTCCAATCCCTTACCTACCCTTTCTTCTCCTTTTAAAAAGGTCAGCTGGAAATGAGCTGTTAAGATGGTTTTCCAAGGTACATAACCCACCGTTTTCTCAGATCACTGGCCATCTGAATGAAGAGCCCTTTAAGACTCAATCCTTTTCTGTACTTATTGGTTCTGGTAGTGACAGGCAGTATGAGCACTGACTTTACTGGTTTCAAAATCAATAAAATTTATAAAAAGAAAGAAAATCTGATCCTGTCTTCCATAAACTCCCATGTTTTTATCCTGCCTACCTCACCAACTCTATCTCCTGTCTTTGCCATTTTGCTTCAGTTTCATGAACTTGCTCCCTGAAGGCTTTAACACAGAGTTCTGCTTGCAAGAATGCTTCCTCCCACTCAAATATACCCAGTTTATTTCCAGTCACCCTTTAGACCTCTTTTCATATTCTCCTTCCTGAAAAAAAAAAATCTCTGATCTGTGGAGAAAGGTTAGGTTTTTGCTATCATAGCATCCTGTACTTCTCTCCCATAGTACTTACAACTTTATTTAACCAAATAATTGTATAATAGTTATCTTGATACTGATCTCCTTTGCCAGTAAGTATACTCAAAACATGTAGAGGAGGGCTGTGTTTTACACCCCAGTGCCAACTAGTACTTAATACAAAGGGGCACAAAAAGCATTCCTTGAATAAATATGTGATATATGAATACAAAAATAATACTTTTCACATTAAACTTAACATAATTTTTCATTTCTTTTCAGATTAATTTTCAGATTACTCCACAAAAACACATGATGACTAGTAAGAATTTCTTTAAACTAAAACTCTACTATATTAAAAGTCTCTTACATAAAATTTACTTCCACGAGTTAATCTAGCAATAAGCCTGTGAGCTGATTATGGTAAATATACCAGTTTTAGACATGAACTCTCACATGTAATATAAAGAAGGCCATCCCTAAAATCGAATTCTTTAGGCAGTTTTTTCCCCCATCCACTAGGTAGCTTACTGGTACAGCAATTTTTACCCAAAACGGATATTTTCCAAAAATAAAAGACAGCTCAAAAACGAATGTAATAGTAGTTAAACCTTCTACCTCACAAGTTCTATTTATGTGCATTTGTGCTTTAATAAATTTTAAGGTTTTAAAAAAGATATTAACCAAAACAAGTTACTCATCTTCAAAATTTCACCTTGTGATGTCACAACCATTAACGAGGTTTCATTTTATATTGCACTCCCCCCAATTCTTGTGTCCCCTCAATTTATAAATATACAAAAACATATCAGCTCTCACTTTTCATAACAGCCTGCAAAGTAGATTTATTCCTTCACTTAATGGCTAAAGGCCACCACTCCGTAAAGTCTGAGGTCATTTTTCTCCCTTTTTCTTAAACATCACCTTGCCAAAGGGTCAAACACTATGGCCGTAGTTCCATGCATCCATTACAAGTAGTCTGCACCACCTACGTTTCTGGAAAATGATCCTGCTAGAGAGGATGAGCAAAGTTTTTACTTACTCCACAAACGCCCTGGAGCACAGGCAAAGGATCTTATTATCCTCCTCCAGGTCTTCAATGAAGAGAAACATTTCGGCCACGCGGCTCCACTTCTCGCAGCACATTTTCCCACCGCAGAGGAGGCAGCCCGGAGCTAAACGGACCGGACTACTGGAGACCGAAAGGAGGCCTTGCCGGCGTGCACTTCGAATGATGAATTAAGTACAAGTCCGGGGCCACCTCAGGATGGGGCCAGCTGTGGAGACTCGAAGAAAGCAAGGAAGCCGCCACCGGAAGTGGTTCCGGAAGGCCACAGGAAGGGACCAGGTGGCGGGCGGTGTCACACTCAACATCGCCCCGGCTGCAGACACTTTCTAGCTTTTTCCTCTCAGGGTTGCGAGTGGGAAATCGGCCGCTCAATTTCTCTGCTTCCCTTGGCTGCTAAGCCACAGAAGAACTGCTTCTACTGCTGGAGGGTGAGGGCGAGCCTCCATTCCCCTCCTTCGCCGAGGTACGTCGGTCCCAGTCGTGGTGTCCCGGTGCTTCTCCCTGCCCCGGTGCCCGGGGCGCGTCAGTCCCGCCAGGCGGCGAGCTGCCAAGGCCTCGCGTCTGGTCCCCCGGGCCGCCTCGAGTTCCCGGGTGGGGCGCGCGGGCGGGTTGGGCTTTCCGCCAGACTTGGCCTTGGGCTCTGGATGGAATGGCAGGGAGGGGAGGTTCTGCTTGGGTGACAACGAAGCCATTCACCTCGGCCCGCATCTCAAAACCCCCAATTCGGCGTGTTTCATTTCTTAGTGGTGGGGCGGGGTGTCTCCAACGTCATTTGAGGCATCTGCGCTTGCCCAGTGACTTCTCTGATTCTGGGATCTGAATCGACCCTAGTGTGTGTAAAAGCTAAATACAACTATGTGGTGGTCTGGAGAATGTAGTTGAGAGCCGCATGGGTAATGGTAATAGTGCTCGCTTTCAGACAAGTCAGACTTGGAATCCTGGTTTACGCTCCTTTTACTAAATGTGTGACACGGGCAAGCAACTTAACCTTTTGAGCCTCATTGTGATTATCTGTAAAATGAGGGATGAGTAATAGTACCTGCTTCCAAATAGAGACAGGCTCATAGAGAACAGGATGACAGCCAAGGAGGCGGGGAGGGTAGGAGATTGAAGGATTGTGCAAAAAGAAAAAAGAACTCATGGACATGGCAACAGTGTGGTGATTGCGGGGGAGCGGGGGAGGTTGTGTAAGGGGACTAAATGGTAATGGAAAAAATACAACAAAATAATAATTAAAAATAGTGCCTGCTTTCTAGGGCTCCTGAAAGGACTGCTGAAATTAAATCATCAATGAAATACTAAACCAGATCTGTCATATGTGCTATTAGTAGTTTGAGTGGTATATACTTTGTACGGGGTGCAGGGCACTGTTTCAGTCCCTTGGGTTTACAGCTTGTAAAACAAAGTCTCTGTTCTCATGGTGCTGATTAATTTAAAAAAATGCATGTGTGCATAATCAGGATGTCAAAAACTGGAACACTGTTGCCAGGTTTGTAAAAAGCAGTCAGTGTTTGGTGTGGGGTGCTTGGTTGAGACTGCCCAGGCAGCTCCCTCAAGGAAGCAGGTCAGGACTTGAAGGTTGTTGGCACCCTTAGGACTTGGTCTGTGTTATTAATGCTGAGATGACATTGGTGTTTCTTCAGAACAATGATTTTCAACCGGTGTGCCTCAAGAATTTTTAAAACATGCAGTTATTAAAAGCAACTTTTGTCAGGAGCACTGACCTCTTTTCCCTTAGATTATCAAATAAAAAAAATACAACAACCAACATAACAATAGCCATCTGGTGTGAATGAGTCAAAATTATACCTATTTTTTTTTTGTCAGATCAACAAAAACTATAGTATATTTTTTGGTGTGCCACAGAATTTTAGTAATTAGTTTATGTGTGTCATGAGATGAAAAAGGTTGAAAATTACTGCTTTAGAATATAGGAACTGAGGTAAAATCCAGACATTTAGAACATCACTAATATTTTGGTTGCATTTATTCGTGAGTGGAAAGAGAAGACTAATTTTCACATGAAATGTTTATTCCCATATCCTTACTAGTGCCTTACTTTCATGTCAGAGATATGCTTATTATTTTGGTGACTTAGGGGGGTAAGGCACAGATACAGATACATCAGCGTAGATGTGCAATATTTTTGAGGTAAGGATATATTTAAGAAAATAAGGGTAGAAATGTAATTATCAAACAGAGTGGAAGATCTTAGCTAGAAGTTGAAGATACTCTAGAATTAAAAATAAAAACAACAACCTTGAAAGGTAATTCAAGTTTGAAGATTGAAATCTAAAAGGTATTGTTTTAAAGATAAAATGATTGGGTTTGCTGGGAGTCTTAACTGAAATATTAGGTAAACTTCAGCTTTATTGATTATTTAAAATACAATCCTTAAGTACTAAAACTGAGTACTGAACTGTTAAACCATTGTTAAATATGCAAAAAGGAAAAGGGAAAGTTAAATTATATTTCAGTGAGTGTTCCTTATCGTTGGCATTTTTAGCATATCTTCAATGTAGCTCATATACTAAAAGTAAGAAATGGACCTGCTACCATTCATGGTGGTAAAAGCCCTGGTAGTGTTTAAAAATAAACATATTTCCTTAAGTTTTTGTAGAAAACAAATGAAAACCTCTCTGTTTTGATTTATTAGTTTTTGAAATAAAGTCAATTATAGTCAATGTTCCTCATCAGTATCAACGTTGGTCATTGGTGATATTTCAGCTTGTTAACTTTTTCTTACAAGTTACATTAATTCCAGATGGGAAAATTAAGGTACTTTATATGTGGTGCATAGGACTGTATTTTATTGTAGATTTTTTTTTTTCCGGATAGGAAACAACCTGGAATTTCTGCAACTAAAACATTATATCTCCCCCAAAACATCTTTTAACAATTATAGTTTTTATTCGATTAAAATAAAGTGGTAAAGAGTCATGTACAGCAGAAGTAGACAGACATTGCGGTCTAAATATTTTCAGCATATCTGACAGCGGGGGAGAGATAGAGATAGAGATAGAGATAGAGTTAGAGATAGATTGACTAAAGAAAGTGTAATGAAAGCCAGAGTGGGAAGTAGAAGAACTGGGTTTTAATTCTAGCTTTTGGTCCTACACTGAATTAATTTAGTAACTTTGGGCAAGTCAACTTGGCCATTTTGTCATATTATCAAGAACAAAGTATTTTATCAACTCAGAAAGTTGTTATTTGAACTCCTCTGATAGCTCTGCAGGGGCAAGTTTTAGGACTCTGTGTTGGTCCACATTTTTGTTACAGATTTGGATAAACACAGTTTAGATCTTTCCATAGGTAACAGGCATTTTGTAGGTGGTGACAACTATGTGTGAGTCATACTATTCTCAGTGATTTATTTTTCTCATAAACTAGGTGATATGTTTTCTCATATGACCATCTATTTTGTTTATTGGTAGATCCCAGTGTTTAGAATAGTATCAAGCACAAAATACTTCCTTGATAAATATTTATTGAGTAAGTGAAGTAATAACCCAATTATGTAATTCTTTTCTGGGCCATCCCCTTTCTTGTGCACTGTATTCTGTCCCCTCTGGCTTAGTCAAGCATTGGATGCAACAATTATATTCTTTTCTGCATCATCCACTTTTCACTCTCTCATTGATGCATTATCATTGGTACTAAAAATTGCTGTATTTTCTTTTTAGCTTAAAACAACAAACTTGATCTACATTACCCTCTAAGATACCCACCTGTTTATCTGTATACCCTTCCTGCAACATTGTTCCTCTGAAGAGTCCATATTTGCTATGTTCCCAATTAATTTACTTCCATTTTTCCTTGATCTTAATCCACCTCATTTTTATCCCCATGGTATCAAAACATTTTTTATCAAGGCTTTCCAGTACCTCTTTGTTGTAAAAATCAATTATTTCTGGACTTTTCAGCATCATTTGAAACACCTGAATACTCCTTTCTTCTTGAAACACTTTCTTACTTTGACATCTAGGGTGCCACTCCTGGAAGGAGGAATCCTGGTTCCTCATTGTCTTCCCAGCTACTAAAATATTGAGTGCCCCATGGTTCAGTCCTGAAAATTTTCTTCTATTTTACATCCCTATAGGGATGCTTAGTTTAATGCTTTTCAATACTGTCTACATGTTGCCAATTCCTAGATACATTTCTCTAGTCCTGATCTTCCTGCTTCACTCTGCTTATATCCACTGCCTGTTTAATGTCTTCACTTGGATATTCAATAGAATCTTAACATGTTCAAAACTGAATTCCTGATCTTCATCCCAACCCCCAGAAGGAAACCTGTTCTTTCTGGAACTCATCTTTTCACAAGCAAGCTGCTGCTGTTGATAAGAATATTACTTAGTGCTTATATAGTGGAAGGGACTCTTCTAAGCTTTTTTTACATATAATCTCACAACAGTCTTGTTAGCTAGGTACTGATCTTATCCAGATAAAATAAAAATATATCCAGAAACTGATTTATTTTATGGCCTTCACTCTGCCACACTGTCTTAGCCACTTTTACCACTTGTCTCGATTTTTGTAAACTTGCCATTTGTTCTTTGTACGGTATATTCAGCAGTCAGTCATTTAAAATTCATCAGGCAATCTCACTCTTCTGATGCCTTCTTTATCTCCCTCAGATAAAAGCTAGCCTACGAGGCTACCTCTCTCTGCCGATTTCTGACTACCCTCCCTATCTTCCTTAGCCTATCTTGCTGCTTGTCAGACCACACCTTTTTGTACTTACTGTTTGTTTAGTCAGGAATTCTCTTTCAAATACCCATGGGGTTTGCTTCCTCACTTCCTGAGGTCTCTGCTTAAATGTACTTAGATAGGCCTTCCCAGACTACCCTCTATAACTCCCTCCCCTCATTGTACCTCCTTGCCTACTGTACATCTCTGTCGTCTTCTTACCCTGCTGTGTTATTTTTCTCTCTGGATGGGTGGGTTACTGTCCATGTTCTTCTCAATATCAGTTAATGCATCAATCACAGGAAATGACCTGAGTGGTGAAAGGTTATCTGAGATATGGTTGAAAGGATTAGGATTCTGACTAGAAAAGGATTTCACAGCTCATGATAGCTGTTCTGAAAAATGAGAGGTTGTCTAGTGGAAGAGATCCTACAGTACAGAACTAGGTCTAGTATGGAAAAGTTATTCCAGGAAAGTGTAAGGAAGATTTTTTAGTACTATGATGGATGGTTTTGAAGTTGGAATGGAACATCTTTTAAGTTTTCTATACTGAAAGGGTTTAAATCAAAATCAAGGATGACCATTCGTGGAGGAGGTTCATGCGTGCTGCCCTGGGGCACTCTTAAGGGACTGCTAGATCTCATGCAAGTTTCCCTGTAAACTCTCAATGGGAATCTGTCTGTGTACTGTCCCTCTCTCCTTTACTATGTGTATTAAGTATGTATAATAAATCAGAATGTGATTGAGGATAAGAGGTGTAATTCTATTACCAATTTGGGCTGGGGAGTTTTTAAAGTCACAAGATTTTACAATCCTATTAAAAATCGTACGTGAAACTAGATTGTTGGGGACAATTATGTTAAGCAGTAAGGGTCACATCATCAAAACAATTGGTTTTTAAGTCTAGGAAAATCTCCTTTTAACATATTTGAGAGGCTATCATAAATTTTGATATATTAACAATAATTAAAAGTTCTTTTTCTGTTTAGGTGTAATTTACCATAACGTTAAAAATGTACAGCTCAGTGGTTTCATATTCACAAGGTAGTAAGACCATCACTACTATCTGATTTGGAACATTGTCATTATCTCCCAAAAGACACCTCTGTTTCTATTAGCAGTCACTTCTCATTGCTCCCTTACCCAGTGCCTGGCAACTACTAATCTTTTTGTCTCTGTGGATTAACCTATTCTGGGTATTTCATATGAATAGAAATATATAAAATGTGGCCTTTAGTATTTGACTTTTCTTTTTTTTTACTTAGTGTGATATTACAAAGGTTCATGTATACTGTAGCACGAACCAGTACTTCATTCCTTTTTATGGCTGAATAATACTCTGTTATGTGGTGTAGCACATTTTGTTTATTCATTCATCAGTTGGTGGACACTTGCTTTGTTTCTACTTTTTAGCTGTTATGAATAATGTTCCTGTCAACATTTGTGTACAGATTTTTGTGTGAGTGTGTTTTCAGTCTTCTTGGATATAAACCAAGTAATAGAATTGCTGGGTCATATGGTAACTCTATGATAACTCAAATTTTTGAGGAGGTGCCAAACAGATTTCCACAGTAGCTGTACCATTTTACATTCCCACCAGCAATGCGTAAAGCTTCTAATTTCTTCACATCATCATCAACACTTGTTATTCTCCATTTTTTTTTATTATAGCCATCCTAGTAGGGAAAGCTTTAAGTTTAAAAAATATTAAGTTTTTCTATGTTGGATTCTAAATGATCAAACACTGGTAAATTATAGTGATTTGACTCTTTAGATGGTTTGATTAAAATGTGATGTAAATAAAGGCCAGTCTTAACATATGCTGTGTTTACTTCTATTACCATAATAGGCCCAGATTTTCTCACAAATAAATGCTTACAAGGAAATTAGACTAAGTTTTTCATCTTGGGAAGAATAAGTCAAAGTGCATGCCCTGCTAATAAGACAATTAGCAAGATAATCTTGGCATAAAGACAACATATAATTGCTTTTATATTTCTTTCTGTCTCCTCCATCTCTTTCTTTTATTTATTTCCTGTTCATCTGCAAAGGATTTGAGATCATTTTCATTATGATTATATTATATGGAATAATGATAAAATATCTCTAAGAATAGAAGGCAGTCTTATATAGGAGATCATGATGGTAAGGGCCAGTATAAATGTATCATCAAATATCATGTTTGATGATCAGCTTATTATCTGACAAAGTTACTAAAAAGAGACATAGTCACTTACACATCTGAACTTCATACTTTTTGTCCAAAGAAGCAAAGTTTTTCATAGCTCTGAATTAAAAAAAAAAAAAAGCCTCAGCTGGGACTTTAAATAGTAGAACAATGTATAGATGTGTCCTCACTAAACATTGGTAAAGTATAATTTTTAATTGTGATACACTAATATAGGCTATATTCATATTTGTCACACATTTGTGCATGCCTCTTGCTATTTTATGGAAATTCTAACTCTAGGTATTAATGATTATCTTTTTAAAAATATTTTTCTTTTATTTGTATACTGTGTTTTTTAGATTACATATGTAGATGCTTGGGACAAGATATTTATCTACCATAATTTCTGGTAAGTTAAGTGACTGTATTAGAGAGTTACATAAAATAATTGTATGTCTGTATTTTAAGTCACTTAATATTTAAGAGAAGTTTTAGTGACTATAAGATAAAAATGATACTGATAAATTTTTATTATTACATATGACAAAATAATAAAGAACTTTTCTGTAAACCTGCTTTTAAAAGAACTTTTCTGTAGACCTGCTTGTAAAAGATAATATCCAAAAATGTATGTCCTCATTTCCTAAAGATTTGGGATACCTTTATTGAATTAGATATCGATGTTATCTTTTGTTATCTCTTTTGAGATAACAGAGTTATCTCAACATAATGTGGTATAAAATACTAGCATTAAGTATGATCTGCTTAAGATAAAAGTCAAATTATTAAAATCAATCTGAAATTTTACTCTTCAAGCTTATTTTCCTCTCCCAATTATAAGTTGTGAGTTATTTTCAAAGCTAAACCCAATACACTTCATAAGTGGACAAATGAAACCTTATAATTTTTACATCTAAATCTGCAACAAAGTTAACCATTAACAATTTACTCATTTTTGGTATTAGTGATTCTAGATAATACTTATGTAAACTAAAACATTTAACTTCTTAGCTGTTAAAAGAATAACAATGGATTATTTTTCCCTTCTAGTGGCAAAATTAAAGACTTGTCATGACAATGAAGAAAGAGACTGAATTTGTCATTTTCACCTAAAGAAAAATGATAGACAAAAATCAAACCTGTGCTACAGGACAGGATTCTATGCCCTATATGAGTTGTCTGATTCACATATTTGAAGAATGGTTTGGAGTGGAGCAATTGGAGGACTATTTGAATTTTGCAAACTATCTATTATGGGTTTTTACACCACTAATACTTTTAATACTTCCTTACTTTACTATTTTTCTCCTCTACCTTACTATTATTTTTTTACACATTTATAAGAGGAAGAATGTATTAAAAAAAGCCTATTCTCATAATTTATGGGATGGTGCAAGGAAGACGGTAGCAACTCTGTGGGATGGACATGCAGCAGTTTGGCATGGTAAGCAAGATTACTTTGATCTCTCTGTGTTGCTAATTGTATTTGTGGCACAGAAACTGTATCATTCCATTTTATTGATTGAGAAGATAATGAAAAATAATGGAAGAGATATTAACTATTTCTTGTTATGTATTTGCATGCATTGTGAATATATGTCTTTCTTAAAATGATTGTTTCCAAACATACTAGTGTCCACTAAAACAAGAACTACACAGCCATTAGACTATTACTATTACTATAAGTTAAATATAACAATTTATATTTAAGACATCTAAAAGGGTAAGAGACTATTTAAAACAATATAGAAAACTGTTTTGAAAATACTTTAATTATTTATCATTTACTTACATTTTACTTAAGATAAGTTTGACTTTCCCAGTATAGGGATTTTTAAAAAATGAATATTATATGTAATTTGTAAACCAAAATTTATCTTTTTTTGATATTATTCACTTTATAGGTCATTATACCTTTCTCAATAAATGAGAGAGCAATAAGTTTCTCTTCAGGATGTTCATCTTTTTCTTTGTTATTTCAGAAAATGTGATTTTTGTGCATGTAATGATTGGTGGTTCTTCATTTGGCTTTCATGAAAATTGCTCTCTAGTAGCCTATTTTCAAGAACTTGGTGTTTACCAATATTTTTACCTTACTTGTTGGTTTCTTTTGTTTTAGACTATTAAAAAATACAGAAGATTGAGTAGGCTTGTAATAAAGATGTGCCTTCTGTATCATGTTGTTGAGCTTTGAAGTGGTTTCACGGAAAGAAATGAAAGGTAGCACAAATTTTGAAATAGACACTTGAGTAATATAAATGTCAAATCACTATGTTGTACACTTGAAACTAGTATAATATTGTATGTCAGCTATACTTCAAAAAAATAGACCCTTAAGGATATATAAGGCTGCTCTTACCAAAGATCACCAGTAACATGCTTATTAGGTTAATGTGTTGTCATTTTAATACTACATACATTCCTGTAAGTCTTTTTTGAGCACTTAACTATGCAATATACTGTAAAATGCTTAACAAGCATTAGTTCTTTTAAACCTCATAACAAAATAGATAGGTTCTGTTACCTCCATTTTACAGTTTTCCCATGAGGAAACAGGACCAGAGATGTTATTTGCCCAAGACACACTAGGAAGCTAGGAAGAAGAGCCAGAATCCAGCCTCAGATATCAGGCTCTAAGATGTATGCTTTTGTGATCTGTGCTGTGTGGTAAGTTTGTTCCAGGTTGGGAGTTCAGGGTCAAAAGTGGTATTCAGCAGTTTTGCAAACAGGAACTATATATCTTTGATGGACTGAATTCTTAATACTTACTCATTTATGCTAATGTTCTTGCCAGTCAGTACAACTCTTCTACTCTCTGATGGTGGTTTAACATGATGAGCCAAGGCAATACTTCAGTGTTCCACATGTGTGTGTCTGCAGAGACTGCATCTATGTGGACTGCTGTTGTTTGTTGTCTTGAAAACAGTTATGCAAAAATTCAGTGGCATCATTTACAATACTCATTGGGAATACTTATCTTCCACATCTCTCTCCATATTTCAAAATAACATACATTGTAAGGAATTATAATTTATTTGTATTTCAGGTGACATGATTTAATTTGGATAAATTCAAATCCTGAACTTTGTAGCAGAATATGTAATTTTGAGGTATCCTATTTGTTGAAGTATTTTTAAATATGCCCTTATGACTCAAAAGAGGATATATATATGTGTATATATATATTTTTACTCTGTTTTAACATATGATAACATATTTTATTAGATAACTGATACTTTAAAAATGATTTTCTTTACCTTGTTCATTTAGTGACATATATAAAAGGCATTTCTGTGCATGTTTGGATTTTGTATTGGTATCAGATTAGTTTTAATCATGCCTTTAAAGAATCTTCAGAGGAATTTTTTAACTAATATAAATATTCATTGTAAAAAATGTACCAAATAAGAAAAATAAAGAAGAGAATAATAATTGCCTAATATTTATCGTATATTTGAGTCTTTTGAAATTGTAGTGTGTTAATCATTTTTTATGTGTGTGGGTAGACTAGTATTTTCAATGTCACAAAGCTCTTTTAGTGACTTCTAATGACTATATGGGACTCTGTAATTCTATAATTTAGTTAGTTACCTATTGAATTATCACTTATTTATAAATTGTTTATATAAGAATCTATCGAATGTTTTGTCATGAAGTTAAATTGTATCCTCAACTATATATAATGTAAGTGTACTGTCATTTTTCAAAAAATTCTCTGATTCTTATGTGGTGTTCCAAATAATGCCTATACTATCAAGAAACATCAATTTAATGTTTCTTTAAATACCTACATTTATAGGTAGTTTGCTTGGTGATGATGGGTCAGTGACTTTCTTACACTCAAGTTGCTTATATAGTCTTTAAACTCTAAAATCATGACTTTTTTTTTTAAAATTCCTTAAAATGTGAATGATATTTTAAAGAGCTGGACTCTTAATAGTTAATGATTTCTCCTGACAATTAATTTGATGAGGAAGAACCCTCGAGATGTTTTTTGAGAAAATTAAAAACTATATTTTAGGATAACTGTGAAGGTAATAAGGAACATAACTGTCAGTTTAGGGAAGTAAGGAATATTTTATTTTGGGACTTTTAGTTGTTTGTTTTGTCTTGTGTGTGTATGTATTGAGGTGGTTTTTGTTTTATAAAAGCATTTACTACATTGTCTTATGCTTACCTAACACCGACATACCTGGTTTGATTCATTTTCAATACAAAATTTTGGAAAAATGCAACAGTTTGTTTAAGTAGTACTTCTCTATTTCTGTTGGATAAGAGTTCCTTTTTATCTCTTCTGCCTTTCATGTACAGAAGGACTACTCAATCAGACTGCCTGAGTTCAGAACCAAGCTCTCCTCAATTTCTGGCTGGGTTACCTTGGCAAGTTATCCAACATTTTTTTCTCTCTTCCCCCTTTACTCTTTTCTCTTTTTTTCCCTCCTTACCCTCCTCTTTCTGCCCCCTCCTCCCTTCTTTTTGCAACAATTATGGTTTTTTAAAACTTGATTTTGGAAAAAAACTTAGAATCACAGAAAATTTGCAAAAATACTGTTGAGAAGGTCTGTATATTTTTTCACCCAGCTTTCCCTAATGGTAACATCTTATATAACCACTTGTATAATTATCAAATTAACAATGATACAATACTATTAGCTAAACTGCAGATTTTACTCAAATATTACCAGTTTTCCCACTATTATCCTTTTATTGGGATCTGGATACTGCCTTTAGCTGTCCTGTCTTGTCCAATCTATGATGGTTAGTTAGTTTTTTCTTTTTTGTGTTCCATGATTGTCACAGTTTTAAAGAGTATTGCTGAGTTATTTTGTAGACTGTCTCTCAATTTAGATCTAATGTTTTTCATAATTAAATTGAAGTTACACATTTTTGACAAGAATACCACAAAATTGATGATGTGTTCTCAGTACATTATATCAGAAATTCATGATGTGGGTATGTTTTATTACTGGTGACATTTACTTTGGTCATGTGGTTAAGTAGGTGTCTGCCAGGTTTCTCCACCATAAAGTTGCTGTTTTTTACTTCATAATCAATAAATATCTAGGAGCTACTTTAAAACTATGTAAGTGTAAGTAACCCATCTCAAATGGGATACTTAATTTTTCTGAATCTTATTTTCCTCTTCTGTAAAATGAGTTGTTGTAAGGATTTAGTGAAATTTCATGTAAAGTATTTAGCATAATTTCTATTACATACTAATTGTTCATAATAATCATGTGCTGCGTAATGATGGGGATACATTCTGAGAAATGCAGCATTAGGCAATTTTGTCTTTGTGCAAACATCATAGAGTATACTTACACAAACCTACATTGTATAGCCCACTATAACCCTGGAATATATCTATATGGTAAAGCCTGCTTCTGGACTACACACTTGTACAGCATGTTACTGTACCAAACAGCACGAGGTTAACTTAAGCACAAGAGAAAATGATGCAATCAAGAGATGCAGTGAAGATGAGGTATATGAGGTTGCTGCCAGTGT
Organism: Phyllostomus hastatus; assembly: GCF_019186645.2. Classification (NCBI taxonomy): domain Eukaryota; kingdom Metazoa; phylum Chordata; class Mammalia; order Chiroptera; family Phyllostomidae; genus Phyllostomus; species Phyllostomus hastatus. Next base: position 2,541,735 of record NW_025334017.1, on the reverse strand, counting down.
AGTATGGCATATTGTTTTATAGAAAAGTTTTTTTTTAATAAGTAGGGTATACTCTAAAATAATGATAAAATTATAGTAAATACATAAGCTAGTAACATAGTTGTTTATTATTGGTATTAAGTATTATGTACTATATATCATTTTATGCGCTATACTTTTATAACCAGTAGCACAGTAGGTTTGTTTACATCACCCACCACAAATGTGAATAATGCATTATACTATGACATTATAATAGCTACAGCATCACTAGGCAATAGGAATTTTTCAGCTTCATTATGTATGGGAGTATGGGATCACCATGGTATACATGGTGATACATACATCAGTGATCTCTGGATAGGGAAATAGCTAAATTAACTGTGATAGGGACTTATTATGGAATGCTTTATAGCCATTAAGAATATGATCACTACTTGTGCCTAACAAGGGAAGATCTTCAAGGACGTTTGTTTTTGAACAGAAAAAGTAAGATTCATAACTGCAGTCATAGTAGAATATCATTTATGTTAAAACACACACATATATGCATGTATACAGCAGTACTAAGTGAAATGTAGGGTGTATTCAGGACCAGGAGATGAATATTCACGGGTGAGAAGTATGTTGAATGATGAACCTGGAAAGGTAAACTAAAGTTAGCTTTGAAGGATCTTGAGTGCTATACTCTATTTTGTAGGTAGTTTGCTTTCCTGAGGAGGACCCCAAAGGATGCACTGTTAATTTACCATAGTGTGTAGGATTTTTGATGACAAATTTAGAAGGGATCTAATGAATATTAATCCATTATCTGAATTAATGCTGCTGATGTCTGCAGCCAGTAGGCAGTTAACTCATTTACCATAATAAATACTGCTGTGGAAATGAGACTACTTGAACTCCAGTATAACCATCAAATCCTCTCTCTGTAGGCTAAGCTACATGGAAAGCCAAAAAATCAGGAGAGTATTTAGTGAGCATGGGGTTAGAGTAGGGAAGGTAAATAAATTTTTATTTAATAAAAATTTTAATCTATTTAACAAATCTTATTTTATTTATTAAATAAGAGCCATATTTATCACAGAATAGGGATGTTTTTATTAATGGAGCCCAAACTACTCTAAATATGCATATTGAAGTTTTTTCTCACTGGACAGTGGTTGGAATGAACAATGAAATTTGTGATTGGTTTCTCTGCACTTTTGTTGTTCATCAGATCCCCTTAGGATTGGTGGAGCATAGACAGGAGATGATGGGCTTGCACTTTGAAACTAATGTTGGGAAGAAGGTGTGATACGAGAGATTTCAGAGGTAAAATGCATAGAAGTTGGTGACCAGGTGAATGTAGAGTCTGAGAGAGGGGGAGTTGAAGTGCCCTAAGGTTTCTACTGCTGCTAGACAGGGAAACATTGGGCAGCAAGTGTTCCATTTAAATGAGCAGAAGCACAAAGGCGGGAAAACATATTTAGGGAGCCACCACTAGTCCCTATGATTCATGAAAGAATCTGAATAATATCACTTGATCGACAGTTGGGATCTAAAAGGCCTTGACAGTGTTGGACTACAGTGATAATCCATTGATGCTTTATGAGCCAGGAGTGGTATGACCACATCTGTACTTTAACAGTGACACAGTTAAATAGTATTTGCATGTAATGTTTAGTGGCACTGTGGTGAACTATAGTTTCTGTAAGTAATTAAATAGATTAATTGAATTTTTGTGCTGTCAACTAGGTGATTTGGTATTATCTAAGTAGTTTGATTTTTTCTTAATTATTTAAAAAATATTCTGGAAAGCAAGAGAAAACTTCAAGAATATTTTGTATAGACTCCTTAAAGTAATCTTTATTTCTCAGAAAATGGGACAGCTGATCCTTTTGGTAACTTCAGATAACCTCAGTGATTGTTCTGCTGAGCTTAAAGTAAATCGAATTACTTGAATTAGAATTAGGTAATTGGAAAGAAATGTTAAAAGTATAGAAACATGAAATCTTGAAATACCATTAAGTTTAATTTTTAAAAATGTTAATTCTCTAGTCCTGAAACTAATATAATATGAAATATCAACTGTATTTTTAAAAATGAAAAAATTCTTTTGTAGAATTGTGCACTTGAAATCTGTATTTTGTTAACTAGTGCCACCTCAACAAATTCAATAAAAAGGATAAGAAAGGCAAAACATAAAAATAAGAATTATTAAAAATCATTCTCTTGATTCCATTTGAAATATTACCAAATAGTTCATGCTTTCAATACTAGAATTACAGTTACCACACTTAATTTACTCTGTTTGGTAAAGACCTTATAAACTACTTTAAAAGTGAATTTTCTGTACTAAAATTTATGCTGAACTTGCTTTCTTTTTCTGCTATAGCCTTTTTTACCCTTTTTCTTTGAGCTTAATTATGCTCTTGGTCTCTGGATTCTTGCCTTGCCTTGTTGCACCCCACCCTGTGCTGCCTCTGCCCATACCCTTCTCTTTCCCTTTCTTTGGAGAAAGACTTCCAAAATAATTTTATGTAATTGATTGGAGTATAAACCAAAATAGTATTCCTTTTGTGACGTGAAAAAGTAATAATAACAGAAACATCTTAAGTTATGTATTTATAATTTTTTATTGAGACCTAATGGACATATAACATGAATTTCAGGTGTGCAGCTTAATGATTTGATATTTGTATATATAAGAAATGATCACTACAATAAGTCCAGCTATCATACATCATTACTATTTTTTCTTGTATAAGGACTTTTAAGAGTTACTCACTTAGCAGCTTTCAAATATGTAATACAGAATTATTAATTGTAGTCATCATGCAGTACATTACATCCCACATGACATTTATTTTGCAACTGAAGTTTCTACATAGTATCCCCTTTATCCATTTCACACCCCACCCCACCCTTCCACCTCTGGCAACCATGATTCTCTTCCCTGCATCTATGAACTTGATTTTGTTTATTTTTTGTTTTTTAAATTCCAGATATAAGTGAGATCATATGGTATTTGCCTTTCTCTGTCTGAATTATTTCACCTAGCATAATACCCTTTTGGTTTATCCATGTGGTTGCAAATGGCAAGATTTAATTTTTTATGGCTGAATAATATCCAATTGTGTATGTGTATATATATCATATATTCTTCATTCATTCATGTGTGGACACTTAGGTTTTTTCCATATTTTGGCTATTGTAAATAATTTAGCAGTGAACATGGGGGGGTATGTTTTTTGGAATTAGTGTTTTTGTTTTCTTTGAATAAATGCCTAAAAGTGGAATTGCTGGGCCATGTGGTAGTTCAATTTCTAATTTGTTGAGGAACCTCCATACTGTTTTTTAGTTTGATTTGGTTTGATTAGCATTTCCCTGATGATTAGTGATGTTGAACATTTTTTTTAATCCTCACCTCGGGTTATGTTTATTGAGAGAGACAGAGAGCAGGCTGCCTCCCATATATGCCCCAACTGGGTACTTGAAACCTAGGGTCGTGCTCTGACCAGGAATAAAACTTGCAACCTCAGTGTATGGGATGATTCTCTAACCGAATGAACCATCTGGCCCTGGCGATGTTGAACATCTTTTCATGTAACAGTTGGCCATTTAGATATTTTTGGAAAAATGTCTCTCTGTTTGGGTCCTCTGCTTATTTTTTAATCAGATTTTTCCCTGTTGAGTTGTATGGCTTTCTAAATATATTTTGGATATTAGCCCTTTATCAGATATATGGTTTGGAAATATATTCTTCCATTCAGTAGCTTGTTTTCTCATTTTGTTGATTTCCTTTGCTGTGCAGAAGTTTTTTAGTTTTTGTCATCCCTCTTTGTTTATTTTTGCTTTTGTTGCTTTTGCTTTTGGAGTCAGAGCCGAAAAATCATTGCCAAAACTTATGTCAAGAAGCTTACTGCCTATATATTCTTCTAGGAGTTTTATGATTTCTGGTCTTACATTCAAGTCTTTAATCCATTTTTAGTCAATTTTTGCATATGGTGTAGGCCAATAGTCCAGTTTCCTTTTTTTCCATGTTTCTGTCTAGTTTTCCTAACACCATTTATTGAAGAGGCTGTCCTTTCCCTATTTTATACTCTTGAATCCATTGTTGTAAATTAATTGACCATAAAAATGTGAGTTTATTTCTGGGTTCTCTATTCTCTTCCATTGATCTGTTTTTTTGTGTGTGTGTTTTTTTTTAAAAATATCAATGTCATACTGTTTGATTACTATAGCTTTGTAATTTTAAAAAATCAGGGAGCATGATGCTTCCAAGGTTTGTTCTTTCTCAGGATTGTGTTGCCTATTCTGGGTCTTTTGTGGTTTTATACATATTTTAGGATTGTTTGTTTTATTTATGTGAAAAATGCAACTGAATTGCATTGCATCTCTAGATTATTTTGGATAGTATGGACATTTAAATACTAAGTATTCCCACCCATGAACTTAGAATATTTTTCCTTTTATTTGTGTCTTGTTTCTTTGATCATTGTCATAGTTTTCACTGTGCACGTCTTTCATCTCCTTGGTTAAATTTATTCCTAGGTATTTTATTCTTTTTGATGCAATTGTAAGTGGGATTTTTCCTTAATTTCTTTTTCTGTTAGTTTGTTACTAATATATAGAAATACAAGAGATATTTATATAATATATTGATTTTTTTAGCCTTCAGCTTTACCAAATTGATTAGTTTCAACAGGTTTTGTTGTGGGGTGTTTTTTTTTTTGTTTTGTTTTGTTTTTGGTGAAGTCTTTTAGGGTTTTTATATATAATATCCATGTAATCTGCAAATAGTGACAGTTTTACTCCTTTCTTTACAATTTGGACATCTTTTATTTCTTTTCCTTACCTTTTGTTGCTCTGGCTAGGACTTCCAAAATTATATTGAATAAAAGTGGTGAGAATGGGCATTCTTGTTTTGTTTCTGATCTTAGAGGAAGAGCTTTCAGTGTTTTACCATTGAGTGTGTTAGCTATGGACTTGTCATGCATGGTCTTCATTATGTTGAGGTACATTCCGTCCATCCCCCCTTTCTTGAGAGTTTTTGTCATAAGTGGATGTTACAGTTTGTCAAATCTTTTTCAGCATCTCTTGAGATGATCATATGACTATATTCTTCATTTTGGTAATGTAATTTAACACGTTGATTGATCTGTGAATATTGAACCATCCTTGCTTATCTGGAATAAATCCCACTTGATTATGGTGTTTATTGTTGAATTTGGTTTGCTAATATTTTGTTGAGGATTTTTTTCATTTGTTTCTCAGGATATTGGCTTGTAATTTTCTTATGGTGTTCTTTCTTGATTTTGGTATCAGGGTAAAGTCTGCCTCAGAAAACAAATTTTGAAGTGTTTCCTCCTCTTCTTTCTTGGAAATGTTTAGAAAGAATTGGTATTAATTCTTTGAATGTTTGGTAGAATTCATCAGTGAAGCCATCTGGTCCTGGACTTTTGTTTGTTGGAAGGTATTTATTATAGGTTCTGTCTCCTTACTAGTAATCAGTCTATAGTTCCTTGAGGTATAAAGTTAGGCTGTTTTTTTGAAATTTTTCTTGTTTTTTTGAGGTAGGCATTTATTGCTATGAACTTCCTTCTTAGAACTGCTTTTGCTGCATCCTGTTACGTTTTAGTGTGTTGCATTTCCATTTTCATTTGTCTCAAAGTATTTCTTTTTATTTCTCTTTCGATTTCCTTATTGACTCATTGGTTGTTCAGTGTTTGTTTTTGTGTTTGTTTGTTTGTTTGTTTTGTTTTTGTTATTTTGCCAGGACCAGCTAAGGCTGTGCCTGACTGGTGAGATGGGGAGGAAAAGCAGTTTTTATGACTAGAGCCATGATCACAGTACACCTGCTCCTTGGAATTTCCGTTCCCAACTCCTGTGATAAAATTCTCAAGAGTAGTTTCCTCTGAAACACAGGTGGAGCTCCCTTAAATCTTTTCTATTCCCCACAGTCCACCAACAGCACAGGATTGCTATAAAAAATGTGTTGGTGTTTGGTAGCAGTATGGAGGACAGTAGGCAGATTAATCTCTTCAGCTGGCAGAGGAGTAAAAAAGGTACTGCGTAGGAAGCCAACCTTGAACTGAGGTTAAGTTAAAAGAAAGCCTAATTCCCCTCTTCCTACCCACCATCCTTTTTATTCTGTCATTTGCTTCCCTTGATGAAACCCTTGTTCCTGTTAATAGTGACTTGGAATAGGGTTTACAGTGTAGCAGGAAGAAAAGAATGGCATGGGCCTCTAATTTTATCTGTATTACTAGAGAGATGTTTTCTACACATCCAGTTCAAATCTTTGATCACAGTTTTCCCCTGCTAATGTAGTAGTTAGATTCAATAACCTAATTTTTGTTTTTCAAGAATAAAATAGTGGGGGATTTCTAAAGAGTAATTCGTGAATGAAATAAACATGTAAAAAATTTACAGCATTATTAAGTTATTCACATGTATATAATATTTTAATGGTGTTTTATTTTGCATTGGGTCACTCTTAAAAGTGTTCCTACTTTCATCAATGAATTATTTTATGACTCTTAAATTTTACTCTAGTTGTGTTATCTCATAGGGAAGTTTTAATTTATTTGATGTTTCTTACCCTGGCTCTTGTCACCCACTCCCCTTTACCTCCTCATTTCTTTATACCTTTCACAACCTGCTTGTAATGAGTAGAATCCTGTACTCCTTTGCAACTACTGTATATCAGACGTACACAGGAAGGTCCAGATTGTTTTTTAGAAGCTAGCAGATTCAATAAAGTGGGCTTGATGCTTCAGAGATGTTTGATTCCTTGGATAACTTTGATTCAACCAAAAATAGTCTTAAATTCTGATGATTGTTTGTTACTTTGGAATCTGAAAGTTCTTTTTACCTTATAGCTTCTATGATTCTCTAATCTTACATGATTTTTTCCATAAAAGGTAATTTTTTATTCATACACTTTAAAAAGATTAATATCACAAGTATTGTACAAAAACTTATTTTCTTTAATTATTTGACTATTAAGTGCCTACACTGCCCTCTCTTTAACACTTTTAGCGTATGTTTTCTATAAATAAAGATATCTATTTAATACCAATAAAACCATTAAAATCAGAAAATTAACATTGATATATTACTACCATCTAATCTTTAGATCTCATTTAAGTATGTAGCCTTTTTATTTGACTCATTGTTTTTATATATTTTCCTTCTATATGCTGAAATTTCGAATCCAGTTACATGTCCTCTTTTTCCACTGGATCCCTTAAGAAATTAACCATAATCATTTTAAAGTTACTGTCTGATAATTTAAACATTTGAGCTTGGTTCTCTTGATTAAACAATCTCCTGACAATGGATTTTTTTCTTATTATTTTCTATGTACCACAATTTTTTTTTACTTTTCCCCTGAGGATATATTTATTGATTTTAGAGAAGAAGGGATGGAGGGAGAGAGAGACAGAGACAGAAACAGGGAGGGAGGAACATTGATGTGAGACAGAAACATTGATTGGTTGGCATATACCCTAACTGGGGATTGAACCCACAACCTAGGTATGTGTCCTGACTGGGGGTTGAACCTGCAACCTTTTGCTGACCGGGACAATACTCCAACCAACTGAGCCACACTGGCCAGGGCCATGTTCTGCAATTTTTTAAATGAATTCTGGGCATTGTTTGTAAAAATAAATAGATAAACAAATAACAGTTGTGAATGAGATAATAATAAATATTTATCACTGAAAATTATCCTTTCTTCTGTTAGGCCATTAATGAGTGGGGTTGGGTGTTACATCTACTCAGTAGTTAAACTGGGGTTGGGTTTTGTTGTAAGTATAGTTTCCTTCAGTTCAGCACAGACTTCAAACTCCTGCTGTTGCTACCTTGTGCATATATGGAGCCTAAAGTGCCAGAGGGTTTTTCTTGATGCTCCTGCTGCCCCTCAATCCTATATGCCTCTTCTACACAGAAGGGCTCTCTCTTCATGTTCCAGCTTCTTCCTCAGGAAAAGGTTGCCTTTGTTTAGAACTCCATGTGAGGTGTGTGGTGGGGATGGGCATGGTGGGGGCACTCCTTGATATTTCTGTTGTAGCCAAAATCTTCCACAGGCCTTGTATGTCTGGGTGTCAAGTGTGATGCTTTCTCAGTGTTCCTTTCGCTCTTCTGTGGCAAGTAAACCTTGTCTTTTGTAGGTAGGGGTTTGAGGTTGGTAGCAAGTTTTCCTGCCCCTCATTCCAGTGGTAGCACTTCTCTGCTTTATGTCATTTCAGGACTCTGGGCCTACTCTATACCTCCCAGTGGCAGATGCTTTGGCTTCTACCCTCCCCTAGTCATAGTGAATTTTTGCCTGAGACTAGGATGGTGGGGTGAGGCAGGAGAAAGGAGGAGGGAAATGAAGATCTTTTTAAGATTTTATTTATTTTTTAGAGAGGGAAGGGAGGGAGAAAGAGAGAGAAACATCAATGTGCGGTTGCTGGGGGTCATGGCCTGCAACCCAGGCATGTATTCCCTGACTGGGAATCGAACCTGTGACACTTTGGCTCACAGCCCGCGCTCAATCCACTGAGCTACGGCCAGCCAGGGCCAGCCCTAACCTTTTTTGAGAGGACCCATTGAGGCCTGTGGAGGAATGCCACTGAGTGTGGGCCCTTGTTTATATCTTGTGTGCCCAGGGAATGTACACTTAATGCTCGCCCACAGCTGGCCTTTAAGTATTTGTTAATATTCCAGTTGTATTTGTCATACCCACTTCTGCCACTTCTTCCCATACTCAGTTTGTTTTTGTTTTTATTTTTGTTTTAAATCTCGTTAAATGGGCTTGTCACCATTTGGAGCTCAGTTCACCTGATTAAGAAAGTGACCTCAGTTTTCTGACATGCTGCCTTTTCTCATTCTTAGGGTGCAGGTGAAGTTTTCTTACTACTGAATTTATTCATATTTAATCCTGTATTTGCAACCACTTTCTCCAACAGTGAGAATCCTGGCTCACATTTTCCTTAACATGTGGACATATTTGGTCAATTTCCCTTGTATGTAACCAATCTCCCATTACTGCCACCATCCTCTACCACTCATGGACACCATCTTTTCCCCTCAGACCGTCACACCCTGAACCAGGCCACTTGTGAGTCTGGATGCCATTCTAACTTCACTCGGGATCTGACCCCCATGTTTGCCCACTCTTGGCTCCTCTCCTTCTCCCACTCAGGCACCAGAAGCCTGTTCGGGCTCTTTGCCTGTGTGGGTGCTCTCACAACTGTACTTGGACTTTGACTCCTCACTCTGGGCCACCCTGTGTGGATGTTGTCCTCACCCTGTCTGGACTCCAACACTCACTCTAGGTCTCCCCTACACACAGGGACTTGCTTCACCCTGGCCCACTTAATGCCTGTAGGATGGATTTGTTCAAGAAGGGAAGGAAGGGAAAGCAGAAGTCTCATGTCCTTTTGTGAGAAAAGACTGAGTTTCTGAGTTGGTAACCATCCTTTAGTTTAAATAATTAATAAATATATTTTAAGTGTTTGTATTTTGTCTTCCTAACAGGCTATGAAGTTCATGGGATGGAAAAAATACCAGAAGGACCAGCACTTATAATTTTTTATCATGGAGCTATTCCCATAGATTTTTACTACTTCATGGCTAAAATTTTTATCCATAAAGGCAGAACCTGCCGAGTAGTAGCTGATCACTTTGTCTTTAAAATTCCAGGTAAACTTTCACTGGAGATACAATGTTAATTAATACAATCAAATTCTGTAATAATCTGTATTTTTCACCTCTCTAGTATCAGCTGGAAAACCTTTTTGCCTTTTAGGTAACACACTTGGAACTCCAATTTAGGAGCATGTAATTATCCTGTTTAGATACTATATTTAAATACAAAAACATTATGGCCAAAGGTTATCTGATCTCATTCTTTATTAACAGGTATTTTAGTCATTATTTTCCAACGTTAAATCCTGAATTTTTACTTTAAAAAAATAAGTTATAATGTTTGCCAAATAATTTGTATTTTGGTAGAGTCTATTATGTTGTTTTATCATACTTCTTTTTTTTAAAGGTTTTATTTATTTATTTTTAGAGAGAGGGGAAAGGAAGGAGAATGAGAGGGAGAGAAACATCAATGTGTGGTTGCCTCTCGCATACCCTCTACTGGGGACCTAGCCTGCAACCCAGGCATGTGTTCTGACTGGGAATCAGACCAACGACTGGTTGGTTTGCAGGCCAGCACTCAATCCACTGAGCTACATCAGCCAGAGCTTTTTATCATTCTTCTTGACTTGCCTGGTAGACTTATATAACTCTTATGATTGAGGACCACATTCTTTTTAATCTGTTCATAACGACTTTGTACCTTTTTAAAAAGATTAATTAGCTGAATAGTTTCAAACACAGTATTTTTTAAATCTTTATAACATAGATTCATTGAGATTTAATCTTATTTTCTTCTGTCACTAAATCACCAGAAACCAGTTAAAAAGTTTATAGTATGTTCTCCGGAAAATAAACCACACAGACAAACACCAAATGGTGAATTAAATAACAGTCTACTCAGTGCCTTTTATAGATATGGTTAATGTTTTGGGTGTCCTTATGTCACTAAAAAGTCATTTGTACTTTGTATATAAACTAAATAGGCTATAAAAGGTTTTTCTTTAGAAAGTAATAATGATCACTGTATAATAAAATTTTAAAATCAGAGAATAAAAGAACATCAGTATAATCTTGCCATCCTAACATAACCAATTAGCCTTTTGATTTACTTTATTTTATTTGTAGTCACATATGCACATATTATGCAAACTATTTTCTTCTTTTTAAAAAAAATTAACGTTAGCATTACCATTTTACCATGTTTTACGAAGAATATTTAAAAAAATTTTTTTTAAAAACAATAGTTTTCATGGGTGACTAAAATATTTACTTATCTAGTTTTATCTTATGGAACATTAGGGTGCTTCCATTTTTTTCTTTTTATACATAATAGATTATGAATTTTTTTATTTAGCCTTTGGCTTTTAAAAATTTTTTACCTTTTATTCAGGAAACCTCCCCTGTTCATTCATTTATTATGGAAATGCCTCTTATTAAGTCAGTGGACTTTTCATTTAATATAGGGTAAAGATTATTTCAATTTTAATAATATTTATAATCTTGCTTCAGGTCCTTAAACTTAGGAGAAGTTTGGCCAGTCTGCACAGCTTTCACTACCCATTTCCCTTTCACAGTCTTGAGGAATAATGTATACTACCATCAGTCATCTAAAGTTCCAGTTTAGGATTTGCTTAAAATACTTAATCGCTTGACAGGATTATTTTTTTTAATCCATAAATAGTTGTAATTTAAAAATTTTCATAATATTAATATGTGGAATTAGCTATTCCTGAGTCAAACATTCAGTTTATTGGAAACTCTTAATGATTTTGCTATTATTATTGGCATAAAAATGTAATTGTGGAATTACCATCTAACAATTTCAGTAGTTTTGATTATGGCTTGGCAATTTTGGTAGGGCTAAGCATAGTCAAATTCACACTCTCTTAAGTGGTTTTCTTTCTTATAGGGTTAATGAAGATTGGATTTGTAATTACTGATGAGATATCATTTCTGATTGCTCTAATAAATACTATAGACAGTGTTTAGCCATGAGATGCAGCAGGGGGAACTTTGAGTTAGCTGACATCTGGACCAGAATCTCTGCCTTGCCATTTGCTTGGTGTATGACTTTAAGCAAGCTACTTACTCTCTGAGCCGACTTTTCCTCATCTGTAAAATTAGGATAAGAATCCTTGTTTTCCAAGATTTTTGTGAGTTTTAATTAAGAATTGAATATGTGAATTGGCCAGAGTAGTAGATGATCACTAAGAAGGTGATCAATAGTTGGTGATCAATAAGACATAGCTATTAATTTACCAGCAGTTTTAATCTTATTTTAACCTGAGAGTTCTTGTTGCTTTTTAAAAAGTAAAAAAGAATTTACTGATTTAAGTATACACAGTAAATTTTGTAGGTTGTGGAGATGTTTGTTCTTGAAGAATTGGACAAGAAGTACTAACGATGTATATTCATGCTAATGTTTCTTACAGGGTTTAGTTTATTGCTTGATGTATTTTGTGCTCTACATGGACCAAGAGAAAAATGTGTTGAAATTCTGAGGAGTGGTCACTTGTTAGCTATTTCACCAGGTGGAGTTCGAGAAGCCCTACTTAGTGATGAAACCTACAACATCATATGGGGTAATCGTAAAGGCTTCGCTCAGGTTGCAATTGATGCAAAAGTGGTGAGTTGTATAAAACTAATTACTAAAGTAAAGCTAGGTGGAATTTATATTAAATGCTTAAATTAGCAAGCCAAAATATGTAAGAAATTATATAATGTCATTGAAGTACTTTAAAAATCAGTGTAGACAACTTTTTTTTAAAAGATTTTATTTATTTATTTATTTATTTATTTATTTATTTATTTATTTTTAGAGAAGGAAGGGAGGGAGAAAGAGAGAGAGAGAAACATCAATGTGTGGTTGCTGGGGGCCATGGCCTGCAACCCAGTCATGTGCCCTGACTGGGAATCGATCCTGCAATGCTTTGGTTTGCAGCCCGAGCTCAATCCACTGAGCTATGCCAGCCAGGGTGACAACTCTTAAAAAGAGAGTTAACTGTAGGGAAATGTTCCTGTGGATGGCAAATATCCAGCAAAATTTTATCTTACATTTCAAAATGCAGTGTCTTAATCAGATTTGTAAAATTCTTTGGACTCCTTTAGATATAATTATTTTCATAAATAATAAGCAGTCCACTTCTATGTATTTTAAACCTTTTGTGTGATTGAGTTGGCATATTTCAGTGATGGTTATTGGTTGGTCTCATTGCATTTCTTTTTTCTGTGACTAATTCATATAACAATAAGACTCAAATAATATGTGATTCATCATTTTGAGTCATATAATATGCGACTCATCATTTTGTGTCAGGAAATGTGATAAAAATGTCATAAAACTATCTAATAGTATGAATAAAACTGAGAAATAGGTACTAGTGTAATTTAGATTTTTAAAAAAGACTTTACAAATGAATTTGTCAGTAAAATTAAATGTTCCTCTGGGATTCACTGTAATTATTCTACTTGGTAGACTGAAAAATGTGAATGCCATTTTATCCATTTCCTTTGCTTTGGAAAGTATTTCTCAGCTTTTTGGTCTCCATGTTGTACTTTATTGTAGGAAACATTTATTACTTATGAAATGTTTCTTCTTTGTTTTCTGTTTATTTTAATTTAATTTTTTATTATTATTTTTTAAAATTTATTTATTTATTTTTAGAGAGGGAAGGGAGGTAGAGAGAGAGACAGAGAGAGAGAAACATCAATGTGTGGTTGCTGGGGGTCATGGCCTGCAACCCAGGCATGTGCCCTGACTGGGAATCGAACCTGCAACACTTTGGTTCTCAGCCTGTGCTCAATCCACTGAGCTACGCCAGCCAGGCTATTTTAATTTTAGATTGCCTATTAGAAAAAGAAATCATAGTACCTTTGACAAGGTGTGTTCTTTTTCTAGGCTAGTCAGTTAGTTAGAGACAGCTGCCAGTACATTCACATTTCAGTTTTTTGTACCCACTGCTGCCACATGAAGAGATCAGTCCGCACTCTTAGCTTGCCCATTCATCTTGCAAATACAGATTGTTGATTAAAAAAGTAAAACATAATGGATAATTTATTCTAACCCAAGATCAATATTTGAAGAAGAGTGAAAGTTTCCTCTACATTTTTAATTGCAGAATTGCAGTAAATTCAAATATATTCAGCTCTATTTTCTCCTGTACACATGTATATGTAGCTCCTAGAAGTAAGTTATTGCTGTATAGTACTTTAATAACGTGGTCCTAGTATAAGAGTTAATGGACTTGCCCAAGTGTTTAATAATACAAAACATAAAAACTTAAGTACTACTGTCCTGTAGTAGATTATAAACTTTCTGACGACAGGCCATCTTTTTATATTCTAAGTCCCTAGTATAATGACTGGCACCGAGTAGGCTATTTGTATTTGTTAAATTAAATTGATTTTTTAATACAATGTTAAACAATACCAGAAAGGAACCTTTTTTTAACATTTTTTTTATTGTTGTTTAAGTACAGCTTTCTAGAAAGGAGCCTTCTGAATTCAATTTTATATTAATAGTATCAGTGATATAGAAAATTAATTAATAGCACATTTTATTTTCCAAAAATTCATAAGTACTAATGTAGAAAACAAAACCTTAGGCTATATAAGTAATATAGAATACAGAAGGATATATACACAGCTATACAAAAATGAAGGATATATAATATGAAATTGAGCAATGATAAAAGCTAAACTCTATTCATAAATAGTTCAATTTTCATGTTTATATTTTGCAAGAATTATTTCTTCTAAGGTTTAAGAGAAAAATGTCAATAGGTTTGGAATTACATAAATTGATCATGAGATTCTAATTTCTCATTGTTAACAGTTTGAAAGAACATTGCCTGGAAGAAGGCCTGAAAGAAAGAAATTATGTAGAGAAAGAAACTCTCATTCCAATCCTCGAAAGCATTTCTAGATAATTAAGATAATATAGATAATTTAAAGTTTTTGTATGAACCTTGAGAAAATTTAAGAAACAGCCCTTTACAAGTTTATAAACAAAAATCTTTAACACTGCTGATTTACAAAAGAGCATTGTAAGTTTGTTAAGTCTTGTACCACCCCAACCTTTTGTAGTGCTTTTAAAGGCTTTATGTTGGTACTCCTGTATAGTAAGTAGGTGACATGTAATTATTCCAATGTTGCAGATGAGGAAACACAGGCACAGAGAGATGAAGGGATGGAGGGATCAGGTCACACAGCAAGGCAGAAGCAGAGCAGAACACGCAGCTCAGGACTGCAGGCAACCAGTGCTGTTGCCATCACTGACTGCATTTCACAGTGAGTCTGCTGACCTTGAGATTAGAGGGGCCTTCCCCATACTTGAGGGAAAGAGAACTTTCAGTTATACATGGGTATAGTTGTCAGTGTCATAAGTATCCTGCCTGGAAAACCCCTCCATAGGCCTCACAGAATTATCATAAACTTTGGCCAAAAATTTAAGACTATTATTGCAGTATTAACTATATTTAAATTGTGACTTAATGACAGAAATTAAAGCGAAAAAGCTTAGAACGTCAATGTAAGCTCACAAAACATTATTTAGAAAATACTTAAGGTTCATTTGAAAGTTACAACTAATAGTATAAATCACTCTTACTTTGTGAAGTCCTCAGAATTATGACTTGAATAAGAATTTTTAGGTAATTTCATATTCAAATAAGTTGGAAAAATATTAGCCTGTTTAGTTGGAAAACGAATAACAGATATAAAAGGAAATAAACTGAGTAAAATTTTTATATGTGTATTATTTCAACCTATTAAAAAAACCCTTTGAGATATGGTAATTAGTAGCCCCATATTAACATGAAGAAACTGAGAGTTAGACATGGTAAGTAACTTGTCCAGTGGTTCCCATTTTTTTTAGTGGAAAAGTTAAGACTCCAAGACCATGAGACTGGTTCTCCAAGAACAATTTTAACAAAATACACGTTCTCTTTTGTACTTGTATGCATGTTACCGAGCAGGAGGAGAGGGGGGACCAAGGCAATGTACTAATACCTGAAAGGAATCCCCCCGGGTTCATTATGTCCGCTGCCAAAGGAAAGACATCTCTTAATGCCAGAGATTCGTGAAAAGGAAAGGAAATGTTTATTTAATGCTATATAGACTTAAAGTAATACCTAATGTCTTCATCAGAATCCTAAAGTCCCTTAAAACACCCACAAACACACACAGTCCTTCCTTCCCCCCCTCTGCCCAGGCTGGGGTACTGTATCTCAGGGAAAGAAATAGAAGCCTGTGGCTCGGGCAGCCCCCCATTCTTCCCAGTAATCCATCTCGGCTGGTAGGCCTCCATCGGTTCCCGGCATCATCGGCTGTGTTGCTGGGATCTCTGCTAAAGCCGGGTGGTGGTTCCCCCTTCTAAAGCTGCGGGGGCGGGGGCCCACTCTGGCAAAGCGGAGTGGCTCTCCTTTCTATTGTCACAGCCATGTGGTCCTCTCTGCACTATGGCTGCAGGAGTCTCCACTCAGCCAAAACTGTGTAGTTCTCCCTCCTCAATGGCTCTAAGGAGGGGAGGTCACCACTATGCCAAAGCTGAGTGGTGGTTCTCTGCTAAAGCTGCATGGTGATTCTCTCTTGCAGGGCTGTGGGAGTTCCCATTCTAATAAAGACCGAGTGGTTCTCTCCTTAATGGCTGCCGTATCTGGGTTTAAATCTCTGTGCCAGTCTTCCTCTGCAGCCCCATTTGCGACTCCTCCCACCATCAGCTACACTTGCTAGCCCTCTCATATCCTTCCAGCTTTACTGGGCTGCCACTGTGAGTCTGGGCAGGTGTGATCCCATGTCATGGAGCCAGTCTTCTCTAAGCTCCCATGCAGGTGCTGTAACTCGAGGACCTGCCCCCCAGTTATGTCTTGTTGGGGAGGTTACTTCCATTTCCCTGACTCAGAGCATGGCCGCAGCTATTTAACATATCTATGTAACCAGTTAAAGGTTATAGATATGTTAAATGACCATGCCAGAGGTTAGCTGCAAAGCTGTTGCTATGCAAAACAGCTCTCAATGGCCCTGCTCCATTTGTCCCTTCCCCCAGCCCACACCTGGAGGGGGTGTGCAGTGAGGACATCCTAATATTTCCTGGACACTCTGAGTTCTGGACCCCATTCCAAATCCCTATTTGGGGTCCCCCTCTTGGCTGCACCCTGTTACACATATGCATCCATAAAGAGACACATGTATATGTGTAATCAGAATGTGGTGCTAGGTTACTTATGCAACTACCTTGTATACAAAGTATGCACAAGGAAAGAAATGAATAATTGTACTATAAGATCAAGTTGTAACAAGGTAACATTTGTAGTTTTAAGGCTGTAGCTTCAATGCAAATTTAGGGAAAATGTGCCCAAAATGTAGCCTGGAATACTGAGCCTGCCAGAGTAAACTTTCTCCTGTTCAGTAGGTTCTAGAAATGTCCAGCTTCTGGAAAGTTAGCTATTTAAAGGATGATATGTTACTTGAAGAGTGTTTAAACAGTGCATACCTCAGTACAAACTTTGGGGTTCATGTCAGTCAGGAGACATAAATCTAGCAGAACTGGTTAGAAAAGGCAAAATGGCATATGTATGAGCTGAAAGGTTGCTGTTCCTTAGGCATTTTAAGTTCTTAATTCTAACATCATAACTACTTAAGACATTAAGATTTCAGCTATCATTTTATTTTATGAAACTATTGGTGGTTTTCTAGATCAAAATGTGCATATTTTACAACAGCATCAGTGTACTGTGTCTCGTATGCTTGCTTTGTGAATTAACTCCATTGAATTTTAAATCCTTCATCTGACTTCTTTTCTTTTATTTAATTTAATCTTCATTACATTTTTTTCCATTTTTGTTTCCTTATACTCCTCTCCCCCTAGCATTCACCACATTTTTGTCCATGAGTCCTTTTTACTTTTTGCTTAGTCCCTTCATCCCCTAATCTCCCACCACCCTTAGCTGTCATCCTGCTCTCTATCTATGAGTCTGTCCCCATTTTCCTTGTTAGTTCAGTTTGTTCATTAGATTCCACATATGAGTGAAATCATATGGTATTGTCTTTCTCTGACTGGCTTATTTCACTTAGCATAACGTTCTCTGGGTCTATCCATACTGTTGCAAAGGATAAAATTTTCTTCTTTCCGACAGTTGACTAGTATTCTGTTGTGCAAATGGCCCGTAGTTGTTTTATCCACTCATCTAATGATCGGCACGTGGGCTGTTTTGATATCTTGGTGACTGTAAATAATGCTGCAATGAACATAGGGTTGCTTATGTTCTTTCGAATTAGTGTTTTGGGTTCCTTTGCATATATTGCCAGAAGTGAGATAGCTGGGTCAAAAGGCAGATCCATTTTTAATTTTTTGAGGTATCTCTATACTTCTTTCCATAGTGGCTACACCAGTCTGCATTCCCACCAACAGTGCAAAAGAGTTCCCCTTCACATGTTACAGAACAGACCCAAGGGGGGGGTGTAAGATATACTATTACCAAAAGGACCCCCCACTGGGTTCTTTATGCCTGCCACCAGAGGAAAGATTTCTTTCAATGCCAGGGATTTGTGGAAAGGAAAGGAAATATTTATTTAAAGCTATACAGACTTAGAGTGGTGACTTACTGTCTTCATTAAAATATTAAAGTCCTTTAGGATACTCCCAATTACATCTTGGGTGGAAGTCACTTCCATTCCCCTGGCTCAAAGCACAGCCACAGCTATTTAACATGTCTATGAAACCAGTTAAAGGTTATAGATATGTTAAGTGACCATGCCAGAGGTTAGCTGCAAAGCTGTTGAAAACAGCTCTGAATGGTGCTGCTCCCTGTGTCCCATCCCCCAGCTCGGCCTGGTGGGGGTGAGGACATCCTATATATATTTTTCTAATATTTTCTGGATACTTTGAGTTTTGGACCTCATTACAAATCCCTTTTTGGGGCCCTCCCCCTTGGCTGCACCCTGTTATGCACATACTGACTTTTCTTTACATGACTTCTTTTTCCTAACTGGTGTTCAATTTACTGCTGCCTATATCTGACCTTTTGTATTCAGAGAATGGACTAATATGTTGAAAGCATTGTCTCTCTGTTCTGTTTATCTATTCCTTCCTTAATTCATCCATCACACTTCCTTTTAGCACCCACTCTGTTCCAGGTAGAAACAAGGTCCTGGGCCCATAAAATAAGGTGGAGGACCGGCTTCCGCCTGTGGGCCTTGTGTTTGCCACCTGTGTTCTAGATGATGGGATACAGCAGTGAACAATGTCTGTGCTATTCAGAGTCCTTCTTGGGGAGGGGAAAGATACAATAAATAAAAGGTCAGTTAGTTATATGTGAGATAATAATTTTATGAAAAAAGCTATACCTGTAGTCTCTTTCCTTCAGTCCACCATATTTTACTCTTTTCCAAAGCTGAATAGGAATGGCTTTTTAAATGTCAGCTGATTTACATTATCTCAAACCCTGCTCACCAAGGCAAGTATTTCTGTATTAAGCAAATATGGATTGTAAGTCAAGTGACACTTGCTGTCTCCACAGTTTTTTCTATTCTAAAACCATTTTACTTGGTATATTTTGTGTATGCTTTAAAGTGTTCAGTTTTTCATCTGTGTCAGTTTTACTGTGGCATAACCTCCTCACATGATCCTTTGCTCCTTCACCCATTGTTTTATGGCATTTGGTTAAGGTCTTCATTTTTAAAATTATACTTAATTATTGACATTCATAGAAAAATGAGAACCATAAACTTGTAAGAAGAAGTCCTCCAAAATTAATGATGTGAAGAATTTTTTATATATATGGTTTTCCTTTTTGTGTGATGAGTCTTATCCTTACTTTTCATTGATGTTGAACATTTTTAGATTTAATAAGCTCACAAAAATAAATGATTTTTACTAATTTTGTGACAGCATGTGGCCAAAACTTGTCATTTAAATTTATATAAATTTCCTAGTAGCGAGACTCTTTGTCTTCTTTTTCTTCAGTGAGCATAGCATTCAGAAACCCACTAAAACCAATTTAACTTTCCACATTTATTTTATTAATTTATTTCTACAAATGACCAAGTTTAGTCTAAGCAACCTAGTGATAAAAGTATGCCTTTATTTTATAAGTACTTTATTTTCATAATCTTAAACAGTCCCTCAAAAGTTTACATTAGTGACTCAATAGAGACATTGAATGGATTAATATATTTACTTTTTAATTCAAATTTTCTCTTTAGCCCATTATTCCTATGTTTACACAAAATATACGAGAAGGATTTAGATCACTTGGAGGAACAAGTAAGTTCTAGTTCATATGGTTTTTTTAATGATAATGTAATATTTATAATATAATATTTTATTTTATCTTTTGGTTTCTTTTTTAAGTTTTCATATGTAATATTTTAAATATTTGGGCTTTTGAACCCATGAAGTGTTCAAATTGTAGATGTTTTCCTATTTAAAGGCTAAATAACTGGTTGTAAGAAATATCAGTCCTTAGATGTTGGGTTTTTGTCTCTTAAACATACTGAAGCTTGTTTTTCATGGACTTTTTAAAATTACAGAGCATTATATAATTTACTTGTATTAAAACATGTTGTTGAAGGTTAGGACAGATTTACATATAATAGACCGTCTTCCTAACTCACCCCTGAAGAAGTTGCAGCTTTAACAATGGATGATAATATGATACTGAATTAAGGTGAATAACCTAAGGAAATATAATTTGCCTTGGTTTTACTTCTTGATTTGTTACTTTTTTATTTGTTTGTTTTAAAATATTTTGAACCATGATACACTTGCTTCTTTTTGCCTACCTTTAATTGAGTGGTAACAAAATAAGCTCTGAATCTAGTTATAGGAGTGCTTTTCCTTTGCAATATGTCTGTTTTGTTTCTCTTTTGAAATTTTCATACTATTATTTTTCTACTGTAAGCTTTATACATGACATTTGGTTGACTGTATTTTATATCCCTAACATTATATTATTAGTGTTTATATCCTTATACAAATCCCTTCCTGAAGAACTTTAAACTTCTGTTATTTCTTTTATGTCCAACATTGCTTTATTGTTGATATTCTGTTATGTTTTATAGGTCTTATTTTTTTTCTTTTTTCTTTTCAAATTTAAATTGGAAAGGCAGGTTGATGAAACATTTAACTTTTGTTGTTTAACAAAAGTTATTTATTATTAATTTTAATTTCTCACAGATCATTCTTCAGAATTTAAGTTGCATACCAGAAATTATTCCTAATTTTGCTTCTTTAATTGCAAAGTGATCTCAAAATCCTTTTATACTGCTTTAATTTTTTTTTTTTTGCTTTGGTAGTTGAATATCAAAAAGTAGTGCCTAGTGACTTTTTTTTTAGTTTCACTTTGGGTCTTACGGTGTTTCCATGTGTAAACAGTGATTTAAATTTCCAGTACACTTAATGATTATGTATTCCATGTTGCTTGCCTTTTTTAGATTTATTTTTTTAACTTAGTCTTAAAGTCTATCGGTTTATTTTGTATTATTACTACTTTTAATGTTGCTAAATTGTATATACATTATCATTCGCATTAGTAATTTTTTGCTTTGTCATGTTTGCCCTAATTGACAGTAATATTTTAGTTTTTATGTAGTTTATTGATGCATTTTGGTCTCATGTTTGTGAATTTATTTTATGCTTCATTTTTTCTTCTTTTATTCATGTAAATCATATATATTTTTTAAAATCATGCTTAGTTTTTTCTAAAAATAGATTTTTTTAAATCCTCACCTGAGGATATGTTTATTAATTTTAGAGAGAGCGGAAAGGGGAGGGAGAGAGAGAGAAAAAAAATGTTTATGTGAGAGAAAGATAGATTGATTGCCTCCTGTTTATACCCCACCTGGGAACTGAACCTACAACCAGTGTGCCCTGATGAGGAATTGAACCTGCAACCTTTTGGTGTATGGGGCGACGTTCCAACCAACTTCTAATTAACTGAGCCACCTAGCCAGCGCTAAATTATGTATTTTTGAGTCTCTAGACTTTTTAGCTTCTAGTTTTTGGTTTCAGGCTTTTATACTTTGTTTTGCAATTTAGTACTTTGCCTTTAAAATTCTCATACTTTTAAAAGCTAATTTAAGAAAATCAATAGGCCTTTTTTAAAAAAATTTTTAGGTTTACAGAAAAATTGAACAGAAAGTACAGAGTACCCATAAGCTCCCTTATTACTCTCCAGTTTCTTCTGTTAATTTCTTGCACATTTATTACAACTGAGGAAAAGCTCAATTAAAAAAAAAATTACCAAGAGGTGATATTGTTTGTCACCTTCCTCTAAACCTTACATAATTAATTTGAGAGTTTGTAGTTACATGCTCAGAATATGTAACCAATTAAATGATTTTGTTTACCTTAAAACAGGGTTATTTAGGTGGCTTTATGAAAAATTCCGCTATCCATTTGCTCCAATGTATGGAGGTTTTCCAGTGAAGTTACGCACCTATTTAGGTGATCCTATTCCATATGACCCAAAGATAACAGCAGAAGAATTAGCTGAAAAGGTAAATTATTCTTTCTTTCTTAGTCCTTTGATAGACTTTTTTAGTTTTAATATTATAATAAAAATTCATTAATTTATTAATTTATTTTACAAGCATGCTCTAGATCAGTGGTGATTTCCTTCCTAGGGAACATTTGCCAATCTGGAGACATTTTTTATTGTCACAGTGGGCAGGACTTGGGAAGTGGTGGTGGTGCTACTGGCATCTAGTGAGTAGAGGCCGCAGATGGTCATAAACATCCTACAATGTACCGGACAGCTCCCCACAACAAAGAACGGTCTATTCTAAAATGTGACAATTAAAAACAAGTCTGTAGACATTGTCATATGTCACCTGGGGCACAAAATCAACCCTGGTTGAGAACTGCTATGCTAGAGTATTATGGAAGCACAAAGGAAAGGTATGTAAATTATTGGGTTGGCCAAAAAGTTCATTTACTTTATTCTGTAAATGACACATTTTTCATTTTCACTAACAACTTTATTGATTTGGATATTTTTAGTATGTTGGCTATCTCCTTCATGGAATAACATGGAGCATTCTTAATTAGTGTCTCAATTTGATCACTATCAACTTAAATTGGTCTGCCTGACCCTGTGGATCATCGTCCAGCAAGATGCGTTTTAGTTGTGTTTTTACTTCTCTTGAAATAATAAAGTATAATATACCAAAAATGTTGCTTATCTTCCTCTATCTTCAATATTAAAATGGCTTCACAAAAATTCGTTAATTTCAATGTTTTTTAATTTTAATTTAATTGTTTTCTGCCTTTTTTAAAAATGCAAGCTGTTGTGGCAGATGTCATAATGCAATCTAACAAAATTGTTTCAAATGAAGTTAAAGAGAACTAAGTGGTACTAGAGCCATCTCATGGAAAAAAAACAAATGAACTTTTTGGCCAACCCATATTAGGTTTGCATTTAGAAAGATTACTAGAAGCAATATGAAGGCTGAATTTGAGTGAGACTAGTAAAACTCAAAAGGATAGTGACTGCTTTATAAGTTGAAAAACTAGAAAACTTTTTAGAATGAGGGCATTTGAAAGGTGGGCATGTCTTAGATGTGTGGACTTGAGGTGGAAGGTGGAGTATGAACAAAGAAGCAGTGGTAGGAACTAAACTGACTACATATACCAACAGTTTTGAGGGGATGTGATTAGAACAGGGAGGTTGGGAAAGACTGTGTAATAAATTCTCCTCTAGAAATTTTGCAAAGCACATTAACATATTAAAGATTTTAAGAAACCCTGCAGTAAAGTGGTCTGTTTAACTTTGTTTCAAAGAGCATTTTCCAATCTCATTTGACCAAAACCTGTTTTTCCTTGAATAGCACTTAACAACAGCTGTGGAATAAATTTGGGTTCACTAGCTTAGTGGGTATGTTTGGTTGATGAAATTGAAAAAGTAAGTAGGAGCTACATTTTTAGGCCCTTAAGTAATCATACCAGGGAATTTGTCTATTAAATATATTTAAATTAGGATAAACCTCTATTTGGAAATGGCTCATATCAGGTGCACTCAGATTTTTTTGGCCAGAGCAAGCAGATGTATAATCTCTTCCTCTGCAGTGGTTTGTGATGATGCTAGCAACTGTGATAACTTAGGACATGTAAATTAAAATGCCCTTTTTCAGAGCAGAGGTTATGCTATGAAATTTTATATTTCTGGTTGCTAGTACAGTATTAGGTAATTAGATCTGAATAAGTGTTGGATGAATGAATGAACTAGATAATGATCTTATCTACTTGAAAGGCAGAGCAAGGTACAGATTTGAGAGATTGTACAGAGATAGAATGCACCAGACTTGAAAACTAATTCTATATAGTTACCTGTATAATAGCTATGTATACATTTACAAGGTCTGTCCAGAAAGTTTCCAGCCATGTAATAAGAAAAATAAAAACATTTATTGGAGAGGATACAAGATACAAGAAACATTGCACATAGGACAATAATACCTCTGTCCCCTTCAAAGTAGGCACCTTGGGACCTCACACAGTTCTCCCAAGCATCATCAGCTGCCCTGTCATATTTTACTGAATTTCATCATGGTCTGAAAACTTCCCTTTCAAAGGTAGTTTTAATATTGGGAAAAGGCAGAAGTTGCAGGGTGCCAAATCTGAGTGATAGAGGGTCTGAATCACCTGGGTGATTTGATGTTTTGCCACAAAACTCTGCATGAGATGTGATGCATGAGTGGGTGTGTTGTCATGATAAAGCTGGCAATTACCAGTTGTCCACAGCTGCGGCTTTCTGAATCATGGGAATAGTTTCTGTGGAACAATGTTCAAATTTAATGCAAAATTCGATGCAGATTTGTTGCTCTACTTGCTCAGTCATTTTGAATGGGATAGCCTCACAGTGCACATGCTCACTCAACAACATCTATTGTCCACACTGACTAGTACAGTAAAGTCACCATTGTTCACACATGTGCGTTCCAGTCCACTCTTCTTGGCTACCAGGTTACAGCAGTGTTGTGCAAATCATTCTTGTTATATTAACAATGCTTTGACTTTTTCTGGACAGACCTCATATATACGTAGGTTTTTGGAAATATTTTATTCAAATTTGGGAAAGAAGTCGGAACTAGTGATGATTTGTAAGTCATTTGCCCTGACATAATAACTGAAGCCATGAGCTATCCAGGGTGGGTTGGAGAGGGAAGAGGACTAAGGACAGATTGTAGAAGATACAACATTTAAGGAACAGGTGATGGAAAACAACCCAATCTGGCTAAAAGGGAAGTAGCAGAGAGGTAGGAGAACAAGTAAAATTATGTGAGAGAAGTCAGCAAGTGAGGTTTTTTCAAACGTGGGAATTGTCAGTACTATTTGTTCCTGCAAAGAGATAAAGAAACATGAGATAAGACCCTCAGCTTGTAATTATACTTTTCTGAGAGTATGAAGCTACATAAAAAAAATAAATGTTATATTATTGAAGCTCCTAGAAAATAAGATGAGTATGTTATGCTTCTGCTTAACATATGTTACATGTTATGCTTTTTTATATAGATAGCTTGATTTCTTTAAATTTTTTTTTTAAATTGTGGTAAAAACATATGATGTAAATTTATCAGCTTAACCGTTTTTAATTTAAGTGTATGGTTTAATAGAGTTAAATATACTCAACATAGTGCAAATGATCTCTAGAACCTTTTTATCCTGCAAAATTGAATTTCTATACCCACTGAACACCATCTTTTTTTCTTTCCTCCTTCCCTTCCCTTCCCTTCCCTTCCCTTCCCTTTCCCTTTCCCTTTCTTTTCTCTTCTTTCTTATCATATATATCCATCAACACTTTATTCTGGTTCATGGTAATGGACTACACAATATTTTTCCCCCAAGCTATATTGAGATGTAATCAAAACATAACATTGTGTAAGTTTACAGTGTACATTGTGAAGATTTGATACATGTATATATTGCTAAATGATTATCATACAAAGGTTAACACATCCATCGCCTCCATAATTACCTTTTCTTTGTGTGTAGTGGGAGTATTTATGATCTATTCTCTTAGCATCTCTCAAATATGTAATACAGTATTGTCAATTATAGTCACCATGCTATACATTAGGTCCTCAGAACTTAATTTATCTTATAGCTGAAGTTTGTATCCTTGACTAACACCTCCCATTTCCCCACAACCCAGCCTCTGGCAACCACCATTCTATCCTTTGTTTCCATAAGTTCAGCATTTATAGATTCCACATATAAGTGAGATCATATACCAGCTCCCCATTTATCCTCCCCCAAGTCCCTGGCAACCACCATTCTAAATACCTTCTGTTACTATTTTGACTACTTTGAAACTTCATGTAAGTGGAATCATACATTATTTGCCTTTTCATGACTAGTTTATTTCACTCCTCAAAGTTGATTCATATTGTAGCATGTGACAGGATTTCTGTTTT
Source organism: Phyllostomus hastatus (assembly GCF_019186645.2). Lineage (NCBI taxonomy): Eukaryota > Metazoa > Chordata > Mammalia > Chiroptera > Phyllostomidae > Phyllostomus > Phyllostomus hastatus. The sequence continues at coordinate 2,515,722 of NW_025334017.1, read as the reverse complement.
TTAAAAAGCTGGTTAATGTTCCATTGTATGTATATGCCACATTTTGTTTATCTGTTTATCCATTCATTCACTGATGGACAATTTGGGTTGGTTCTTGTGAATAATGCTACAGTGAACATGGGTGTGCAAATACGTTTTCAAGATCCTGCTTTGAATTCCTTTGGATATCCCCTCTACCCAAAATGAGATTGCTGCATCATATGTGTAAAGGAGAAACTCTAGTTTTCCCTCCTGTGTAGGGAAAGACTATGACACCAAAAGCACAGGCATGAAAAACATTTCTCTTTCCTGTCTTTCTTTCACCTGTGTGTACTCTTGCACAGAACACTTCTGACACTCGTCACTAAATGTTTGGAGGTTCTCCCCGACATGAAGCAATTCTCTGACGCCAGCTGGATGTCTTATAATTTAACTCAATTCTGACACAATTTACCTGGAGATGCCAATGGAAAGTAGTAGGTCCCTAGGTCACCTACAACTTCTGTTCCGTTTGGCTACAAATTGGAAGTTCCCATGACTCCCTTCTCAGGTTTAATTAATTTGCTGGAGTGGCTCCCAGAACTCAGGGAGACACTTACATTTACCAGTTTACTAAAGGTTGTAATAAAGGATACAGGTAAACAGCCAGATGAAGAGATACACAGGGCTAAGTCTGGGATTGTCACAACTACAGGAGCTTCTGGTCCCATGGAGGTGGGTGCATCACCCTTCTGGTGTAGATGTGTTCACACACCTGTAAGCTTCCTGAACTCTGTATTATTGGGATTTTTTGGAGGCTTCCTTACATAGGCATGATCGATTATAACCTCCATTTCCATCCCCTCTCCCTTCTCTGGAAAATGAGGAATGGAGCTGAAAATTCCAACCTTCTAACCATGACTTGGTCTTTGTGGTGACCAGCCCTCTTCCAGGAGCCCACCCACAGTTGCCTCAATAAAACAAAAGACACTTCTATCACCCAGAAAATTACAAGGGTTTTAGGAGCTCTGTGCCAGAAACCACAGACAGAGATCAGGATATATTTTCTATATCTCACAATATGATAATTCTATTTTTAATTTAATAAAACTTTTAAAAAGATTTTATTTCTTTTTAGAGAGAGGGGAAGGAAGAGAGGAAGAGAGGGAGAGAAACATTGATGTGTGGTTGTTTCATGCATGCCCCCAACTGGGGACCTAGCCTGCAACCCAGGCATGTGCCCCGATTGGGAATTGAACCTGCAACTCTTTGGTTCTCAGTCTGGTACTCAGTCCACAGTCCACTAAGCCACATGAGCCAGGGCTTTATTTTTAATTTTTTGAGGAACCTCCTCCATACTGTTTTCCATAGTGGCTATGCCATTTTACATTCCCATCTATAGTGCATAAGGGTTCCAATTTTCTCACATCCTTGCCAAAACTTGTTATTTTTTTTTATAGTAGCCATTTTAATGAATTTGAGATGGTATCTTGTTGTAATTATAATTTGGATTTCTCTAGTGATTAGTGGTGTTAAACATTTTTTCATATGCTTAGCCACTTGTATATCTTCTTTGGGGAAATGTCTGTTCAAATCATTCACCCATTTTCTAATTGTATAATTTGGGGTCTTTTTGTTGTTGAATTGTGGACTTCCTTGTATATTCTGTGAGGCAAATGTGATAACCAGTACACTACAGAAACTCTTTATATTCTGGATATTAATTTCCGGGGTGTCAAACTCATTTTCACATCAGCCTTGCAGTTGCCTTCAAAGGACTCAATGTAATTTTAGAACTGTATAAATGTAACTAATCCTTAAAGGTTAACTGAGAGCTATGCACTGCCTCAGGAGAGAAACAAGGTGCCGGGGCAGATAAAACAAGGTTTGGGTCTCGGACCTTGTGTTTGCCACCTGTGCCTTATTAGATATATGATTTGCAGATATCTTCTCTCATTCCATAGGTTCCTTATAACCCTGTTGGTTGTTTCTTTTGATGTGCAGAAGTTTTCTACTTTGATGTAGTCCCATTTGTCTATTTTTCCTTTTTACATCTGTGCTTTCAGTGTCATAGTCAAGAAATCATTGCTAAATTTAATGCCATGATGCTTTTCTCCTATTTTCTTCTATGAGTTGTATAGTTTCAGGTCCTTTTTTTTCTACTTTATTTTTTTATTGTTTTTTTTTAATGATTTTATTTATTTATTTTTTAGAGAAGGAAGGGAGGGAGATAGAAAGAGAGAAACATCAGTGTGTGGTTGCTGGGGGTCATGGCCTGCAACCCTGGCCATGGAACCCAGGCCATGGATTCCCAGTCGGGAATCGAACCTGCGACACTTTGGTTCTCAGCCCACGCTCAATCCACTGAGCTACGCCACCCAGGGCTATTTTTTATTGTTGATTGTACTACAGTTGCCCCAATTTCTTTCCCTTCCCCCACCTCCACCCAGCTCACCCTTCTCTCCCACAGTCAATCTTCGCTTTTGTCCATGTCCGTTGGTCATTCATACATGTTCTTTAACTAATCCTTTTCCCTTCCTTCCACCATTTTCCTTTTCCCTTCTGTCTTCCTACAGATACAGTCTGTTCCATGTTCCCATGTCTCTGGTTCTGTGTTTCTCATTAGTTTATTTTGTTCATTAGATTCAGTTTTAAGAGAGATCATATGGTATTTGTCTTTCACCATAAAGTATTTGGCTTATTTCACTTAGCATAATAGTTGTCAATTCCACCCATGCTGATGCAAAAGGTAGAACTTCCTTCTTCCTTTTTGCTGCATAGTATTCCATTGTGTAAATGTACCACAGTTTTTTAATCTACTCATCTACTGATGGGCACTTGGGATGTTTACAGCACTTGGCTATTGTAAATAGCACTGCTATGAACATAGGGGTGCATAAGTTCTTTTGAATTGGTGTTTCAGGATTCTTATGGTCTATTCCCAGCAGTGGAATTGCCGGGTCAAAAGGCAGTTCCATTTTAAATTTTTTGAGGAAATTCCATACTGTTTTCCACAGTGGCTGCATCAGGCTGTAATCCCACCAACAGTGCACTAGGGTTCCCTTTTCTCTATATCCTTGCCAGCACTTGTTGCTTGTTGATTTATTGATGATAATCATTTTGACAGATGTAAGGTGATATCTCATTGTGGTTTTAATTTTCATCTCTCTGATGGCTAGTGATGTTGAGCATTTTTACATATGTCTGTGGGCCATGTGTATGTCCTACTTGGAGAAGTGTCTGTTAAGGTCCTTTGCCAGTTTTTTAATTGGGTTGTCTTCATAGTGTTGAGTTTTATGAGTTCTTTATCTATTTTGGAGATTAAGCCCTTGTCCAATGTATCACTGGCAAATATGTTCTCCCAAACAGTCTGTTCCCTTTTCCTTTTTAATTATGGTCTCTTTAGCCGTGCAGAAACTTTTTAATTTGAGGTAGTCCCATTTGTTTATTTTTTTCCTTCATTTGCCTTGCCCTAGGAGATGTATTGGCAATAATATTGCCATGTGGGATATATGAAAATTACTGCCTATGTTTTCTGCTAGGACTTTTATGGCATCACAACTTATATTTAAGTCATTTATTCTGGTGTATGGTGTAAGTTGGTGGTCTAGTTTCATTTTTTTGCACATACCAGTCCAGTTCTCCCAACACCATTTACTGAAGGGACTGTTTTTACTCCATTGTATGCTGATGCCCCCTCTGTCAAATATTAATTGACCATTGAGACATGGGTTTATTTCTGGGCCCTCTGTTCTGTTCCATTGATCTATGTGTCTGTTCTTATGCCACTGCCAGACTGTCCTGATTATAGTGGGCTTGTAGTATAGTTTGATATCAGGTGTTGTGATCTCTCCAACTTTGTTCTTCTTTCTCAGTATTGCTGAGGCTATCCGGGGTCTTTTTTGGTTCCATATACCTTTTTGGAATATTTGTTCCAGATCTGTGAAATATCCATTGGTATTTTAATAGGAATTTCATTGAATCTATAAATTGGTTTGGGTAATATGGACATTTTAATGATGTTAATTCTTCCAGTCCATGAACTCAGTGTATGCTTCCATTTATTTGTATCTTCCTCAGTTTTCTGTAGTTTTCCCAGTACAGGTCTTTTGGCTTTAGGTCTTATGTTTAGCTTTTTAATACATTTGGGCTTAACTTTTGTATGTAATATAAGGTCCAACTTCTTTTTTTTACATGTGGATACCCAGTTTTCCTACTACCTGATGAAGAGACTGTCGTTTTCTCATTATGTGGTCTTGTCACTCGTGTCAAAAGAACATTTATCATACATGCAAAGGTTTATTTCTGGGCTATTTTGTTCCATCGGTCTGTGTGTCTGTCTTCATGCCAGTTTTGATTAGTGTAGTTTTGTAATATGTTTTGAAATCAGGAAGTGTGAGGCCTGCAACATTGTTTTTATTTTTTCAGTTCAAGATCATTTTGGCTATTCAGTGTCTTTGGACATTTCTTACAAATTTTAAGATGTCTATTTGGACAAAAATGCTGTTGGAATTTTGATAGGGATTGTGTTGAATGTGTAGATTTCTTTGGATAGTATGGTCATCTTAACAATATTAAGCCTTCCAAATCCATGAATACAGGATATCTTTCCATTTATTTATGTCTTAATTAATTTCTTTCAGCAATTTTTCTTTATAGTTTGCAATGTATAAGATTTTCTCTTCCTTAGTTTACTCCTAAGTATTTTATTATTTTTGATGGGATTGTTTTTTCATTTTCTTTTTCAGATTGTTCATAACTAAGGTATAGAAACACAACTGATTTTTGTGTGTTGATTTTATATCCTGCAACTTTGCTGAATTCATTTATTAGTTCTAACAGTTCTTTGTGAAATCTTTTGGATTTTCTACTCATAAAATCATATCATCTGTGAACAAAGATAATCTGTGTTTCTGTCTTCTTCTTTTCCATGTATAGTCTGATTTAATCCTCACTTTAATTTTCTAGGGTTTTCCTTGTTATCACTGTTTTACACATGGGAACACTGTATGATTTAGTCAGCTTTGCTGGGTTATGCTGCAATAACAAACAGCCATAGAATCTGAGAGGGTTAGGACAGTAAAGCTTACTTTTTATTCATGTTATGTTTCCCCTGAGGTCCATGTCTTCTTTATCCAGCGTTCAGGCTGAAAGAACCCTGTGTTGGGGGTTGCCATTTCATGGCAAATGGAAAACGTCAGGAATGGAACCATGAGATGGCACTCAAAGCTTCTGTTTGGAAGTGACTCACTCACTCTCACTGACATGTTACTGGCCAAAGCAGTCACACGGCCACACTGGATTCTAGTGGAATAGGACCTGGGCTCCTTCTACAGATAAGGCCCAGAATAGGTGGTAGGTAGGAATGAATGAATGTGTTATAGTCTGACTCAGCAAAGTTAGACACTTAGTAAAGGATGAGTAGCCGAACCAACTATATTATATTAGATGATACTATTCAAATCAAATAGCTGATATATAGGAAGTATCACGAAGGTAACGATAATGGGCCTTGTCTATGAACTTGTCTATTCTTAGAAGACTTACCTCCAATTATTCTAATGGTTCATTAAGTACACTTACAGTTTATTGCTCTTTTTTATTTTGAAAGTAAAACTTTATGACACTGAGTTTTAGGATTAGGACATGCTCTCTGCAAAGCATGGCTCCTCTCTCATCCTGAAGCGATGCCTTCCTGAGATAGCTGCAGGAGTCCTACACCAGGCTGAGACCTCACCCTGTGACATCGCTTCTTTATTGTTAACATAGCACATTTCTTTGCTGTCCTCTAACAAATGCATTCTCCTTTAGGATATAACCGAATTCTGTTTTGTTCTTTTTCAGTTTTTTTCCTGCCTATCTATTAGGATTTAAGTGGGTCAGAGCTAGTTAGGAACACTTTATAGATGTTGTCTTTTTTTTTTTTTTTATGGTGAAAATAGAAGCTGATGGAGAGAGAGGGAAAGAAAAGCCTGACCTTATTTCAAAGGCTTGTTTCAGGTTTGAAATTAAATGAATTCTATTCCTTTTCTTTTCTCAGTTAAGGAAGATGTATTACTGATAGTTGAATTCCAGTGACTTGATTTTTTCATATGAAAAAAAATTCTCTCTCTCTCCATATATATATATGTGTGTGTGTTACATATATACATATATATACATAAGTTTCACACACACATATATAAGCTTCACCGTGTGTGTGTGTGTGTGTGTGTGTGTGTGTGTGTGTAGGCTTCACCAATTCAAACTTAGCAAGAAAGGAAATGTCTTTCTGGACCATTGAAATACCTTAGTTATTGTCTCCAGTTACTTCATGTACTTTATTATCAGTACTTAAGTTAGCAGAAGTAGTTGACTAAAGCATAGTTTAGTAGAATTTCTTGAGGGAATTTACTTAAATATCTTGTTGCTCCATCCATATTTTTTACTGTTAAGTTGTCATTATTGAACTAAAGTGTACCTAAAATAAAGAATACTTGAAATTTTCCTTTTGTAAATGCATTGTTATGATTTTCTAATCTTCATTGTTGTTAATATAATTACAAACTAGAACATAATGATCCCTGGATTATTACAAATTCAAAATGACTAGCATCCAAACTAATGTGGAAATGAACCTCATTTTAAAAATGGGTAATAGACTATTCAGGCATTTGATTGTTGAGAACCATTTTTTAAACACTACATCTAAATTAAAATCTATTGCACTAATACTGAAGAAGACATTTGGGATATTTCCTTAAAGTTCTCTCAGTCTTAATTTCTCCATTGTTTTGTTTCCGTGTTTACAATGTTTGTTTCTGTCTCTATGCCTCTCACTCTACATTCTCATACTCATATCCACATATGCATCTAAGTACAGATTCACTTACATGTATGTATGTTATATGTACATGTATTAGTAAGGTAGAAAGAAGATGGAGAGAAGTGAACCGATCTGAGTAGGATTGGGGAGGTGATACTAATGGTTGCTACTGATGGAATGGCTGTTGTGAGTGAGAGGCAGTTTTGAGGATGACTCTGGGGCTTCAGCTTACCTGGCTATATTTATGTGAGTGTCATTGGCTATAATAGGGAGTGAACTCAGGAAAGGACAAAGTGTGAGGGGGAAAGAATGTTAATTTAGTCTTAAGCAGGTTGAGTTTGAGATGCCTTTAAAACAGTCAAGGGAAATTATATTGAACATTTCTATTTGAAATTGAGTGGCCTGGAGATACAGATTTGGAGTCATCAGCAAATGGATGGTAATTAAAGCTGTGGAAATGAGTAAGATTACTGAACCTTTGAAGAATAAATCTGTGCCTGATTTGGGGGATATAAATCTACAAAATGAGATTGTTCTTTATTGTTAATATAGCACATTTCTTTGCTGTCCTCTAACAAATGCATTCTCCTTTAGGATATAACCTAAAAGCCAGATGAAACTAACTTTTCCTCCCATACATATATCAGTAGTTACAGAAGTAAGATCAAGGGTGATTGACAGGTCAAATAAGATTAAAAGAATGTTTATTGGATTTAGTGACACGAGGGGATCATTGGTGATCTTTGCAACAGTTGTATTTTCTTAATACATAGTCCTTATATTTCTTCATCCCCAAATCCTTTCTTGATCCCTTAGTTCATACTAAACAAAATTTATACTTTTCCACTTGGTGTTTAACTCCCTTTATGATTTAATAGAATACTAATTTTAAAGCCTATGCCACCCAGCTTATGAGCACATACCTGAAACTCTAGCCAAACTCACTACCTTGCCATTCCTTCTTACAGTTGTTTTCCTGTGGTCTCTTTTCTCATGCTTTTTTCATTCACTGTTACTGAAATGTTATTGGTCTTTGGAGACCCAAACTAAACCTCGTTGATGTGTTCTTCCCTGGTTGTTGCCCACCAGATGGGCTCACAAGTCTGAACTTCCAAATACTTTCTTTTCACATCTCAGATGATACATGTCACAAATGATCTTACGTTTTAAATACTTTGTACTTGATTATGCTTATTATGAGCACCTTGAGATTTGAGCTTTTTTTTCGCTGATGTTATAGCTTCTAAAGCACCTAATATTTTTTGAGTAAGTGGATAAAATTCAGAATATATACTTCATAGAATACAATCTATATGTTACTCACCTGAAGACATAGTTTCAGTTTCTTTTAATCCTTATAATAACTGTATGAAATAGTTCCATTTCACAGATATGAAAATTTGTAGTTTAGAGAGGCATATTTTTAAAATTCATCTTTGGGCTAGGGTTTATTACTTATATTTAAATAGAGGGATTCCCAAGATTTTAAAAGAAGGCTCATTGAAAGGTTAGCATCTGAAAGGAAGCATGTACATGCATGCATGATATACATGTGTAAACTTTTTTTTTTGGACAGCCACAACTGATTTCAAAGTAAAAAGTGTTAACATTTGTCATGAATTGAATGGGAAACAAATAGTTTCGATTTCTTGAAATATCCTAATTGACTTTTCTATTGTTAGGATTTAATTTAAAGTCTTGTTAAACTGTCTAGAAATTTAGGTAATGAACTAAAGTATATAGGCTCATTCATTTATAGTTTTCCTCACTTTTTCCTTTTTCATTGCCTGATACAGTTTTTTGGTGTCTAAGGTGATGAAAGAAAAGTATACAACAGTTCTTAATATACAACAATTTACTGTATGTGAGGCATTGCTGTACTCAGTGCTGTAGAGATGTTAGGATATATCTCTGGTGTAGAAAATATCCAAGTGGACAATACTGTAATTCAAGCATAATAAAATAAGTATAAGAAATATACTATGGGTGTTCTGAGAAGGAAACCAGTAATTCTGAAGAGAGATGGGTGCTAAATTAGGGAGGATTTCTTAAAAGTAATAGTACATTAAAATCTTTATAAAATAAATGATCTCTATTGAGAACTAAAAGAATAATGGCTTTACTTTTATTTTCTTAATAGACAAAGAATGCTGTTCAAGCTTTGATTGATAAGCATCAAAGAATACCGGGAAACATTATGAGTGCTTTGTTAGAACGTTTTCATAAAAGTTAAAAGATCCACTAGAAGGTGATTCAATACATTTATATTAATATGTTTGTGTCTATAGTATTGTCTTCTAAATTTTGTAAGTTTTATAATCATGTATTATTGTAAAACTTGTGTTAATAAGCATCCTTTGCTGAACTCGTTTAAATTGTAAATTTTGTTTTATTTAGTTATGTCAAATTTAATTCATTACATGCCTATTAATTCTGAAAATTATCATGTTTCCTTTTATAAATTCCCAATAATGTATGATAAATGTATAGATTACTAGAATTAAGTTTATTAATAATAGCAATTTCAGTTAAACAAGCACTCCTAAATAATATGTCTAGTTTCTGTAGTTATTGTGCTGAGCTAATTTTGAAAGATGCCATAACCTAGGGTTAGAACAGATGCTTAAGTTAGTAAAAAAATGCTTTTTTGTTTGCCTTTCATTCCTTTCATGACCTTGGGAAAATCACATAATGTTTTTGTGCCTCGAAAATTCACTTTTGAAAAACATGTTAAGACTGTGGTGAGGAATATTATCTTAAATTCTTTGTATTTGCTGTGATTGTTATAGTAGATTTGAAATTATGATTGAATTAATTAAACAATACCAAGATCTTTCATAAGTTTATGAAAGATTATGTTTATGAAAGTTTATGAAAGTTTATGTCCATCCTATGGACAAAATATGTACATAAGGAATAATTTGAATTATTCCTTCAGGTATGATGTGAAGTTGCCAAGCCCAATGACAAAGATATACTATTATTCAAATTGAATAAAAAAGAAATTAAGAAAACTAAATTTTACAATTATGATTTTTAATGAGACTGTAAACAAACAATATAATGTGTGTTGTGAATTGTCAGTCCTATAATATGGCATTAATAGCATGAAGTTAAAAATCACTGTAAGGTTAAAAGTCACTGTCATGCTCTTCCTTTCATGTCAGAAGTTGATTCTAGGCTGATGAAAGCAGAGTTAAAGAAAACTCTGCCTTTGCTTCATATCATGGCTTATTCATTTTGACTTTGCAACAAGTCAAATGGCTTATTGTTTCAATAAAAATATAATTGAGTGATGAATTTTTGTGAATGTAAAGCTTTCTGAAAAATTAATGGCTTTTGATTTGTTGTTTCCTTCAAATCTGAATTTTAAAAGTATTGAACAGAATAGTACCAGTAATCAAATGCAGTATCTTCCTCTCCAGTTGGATTTTTTAAAATATATTTTTGTATAACAAGTATGTATATATGTGTGTATATATGATATGTGCAATATAAATAAACAAGCTACATAAAAATAAAAAGCTGAATTGTAATTCATTTTCTTATGAAATTGAATATGTGACATTTTCTTATTTTAAATGAATTTATTTCTCACCCACAGTCATATTCATTTATCTCAACCAGAATGAAAACTTACTTTTTAATCTAATAAATATACTTTAATTTCAATGAAAAGAGTCAATTAATGATTTTTGAAGCTTTTTTTTCCTTCTAGTAATACACAGTATTTGTTTAAAATTGATACATATTCCCAGAATGAATGAATAAATGAACATAGAATGAATGAGGTGATGTTTTGGGGTAACTATTTGGTTTTAAAAACTGCAGAAAGAATAGCATTCATTGAATAGCATTCATTGCAGCAAGTTTTTTAAAAAACAGTATTTAGATTTTACAGCTTTATTTAAAACTTTTTTTTCCCTGATACTGAAAGTAATAGAAAGGTTTCCTGTCCTGCTTAATATAAGATCTTTGTCATTGGCTATTTGAATTTAAACCCTAGTTAGAAGAATGAGGGAATATGACTGAATATTGAAACATAAGTAATAATGGAAAAAAGATGTTCTTGACCTTTTGAAGTGAGTGTTCACAAGTTAGAATCTGATGAAACTAGGACTCTCTCCATAAACATGAACGTGGCACACTTGTGTGGGAAATCTTTCAGATTCTTTTTTAAAAATCTTGCATTTTGAAACTGTTTCAGATTTACAGAAAATTTGCAATAACTGCATAGTACTCCCATATACTCTGCACTGAGTTTCACCAATTGTTATGGCACATTTGGTTTATTCTCTTCACACACTTGTTGTCCTATCTCTCTGCACATACATATCTGTAATCTTTTTCTCCTGAACCTTGTATTAGAAAATTGCAGATGACATGCCTCTTACCTTTATCCTAAACTATAAGACCATCCATTAACAGAACAATGATCAAAATTAAGAAATTTATAATCCATTTATAGTATCATCTGATCTAAAGATGATTCAAATTTCGTGTGTTTCAATAATAGCCTGTATATTGATTTCTCTTTTTGATCCATGGTTCATAGCAGGAACATCCATTGCATTTAGTTTTTCTATCTCTTTAGTCACCTTTAATCTGGAACGATTTCTGAGACTTTCTTTTCTTTAATGATAATGAGATTTTTGGAGTAGACAGATTATTTGTTTTATAAATAATCCTTCAGTTTTCCTTGATATTCCACCATGGTTTAATTCACATTATGCATTATTTCAGAAGTACTACACAAATGATGCTATGTTCTTCCTAGTGTGTTGCATCAGGCAGCCGATAACATTGGTTTGTGTTGTTAGTAATGGTAGTAACTTTAATCACTTGGTTAAAATGACGCCCGCCTGGTTTCTGCCCTGTTATTTTTTGTTGTTTGTAATGGATGAATATATGGAGAGATACTTTGAGACCATGTAAATATTTGTTTCTAAACAAACCCTGTGCTTTAGAATTGACTATTGCCTGAATAAATTATTACTATGAGGTTTTCAAACGTGTGACTTTCTAACTTTTCTACATTTGTTAGTTGGCATTCTACCATAACAACTTTCCAATCCTCCCTCACTTATTTACTATTAGTATGGACTCTAAAATTCACATTTTGTTCAAAGGATTATGAATATACTCTTAAGTAATTTATAGATAAAAACCCTCTGAAGTTAATAACTTCATTTATGAACCATTGAAATAATAGATGTTTACAGGGGTAAGTGGGATGAGTTTCTGTATTTGTGTATATGATTACTATTTAAAAAATATATTTTTGTAACTTTTATTGTGATAAAATGTACATAACAAAATTGACCATATTAGTTCTTTTTAAGTATACAGTGTACTGGCATTAACTACATCCATAATATTGTGGAAACATCACCACTATCCATGTCCAGAACTTTTTCATTCCAAACAGAAACTCTGTTTATTCAACTTTGTATCCATTTCCCACCCACTGGCTCCTGGCAACCACCATTCTACTTTCTGTCTTTATGAATTCACCTGTTATAAAGAGTATCATACAATATTTGTCCTTTTGTGTCTACCTTATTTTAGTTAGCATGATTATTTAATGCCTTTCTGACACCAAATGACATAGCTCCAATGCCATTTCTCCGATTCTCTGACACCAAGTGGGTGTCCTACAATTCCATTTGGCCCTGACACTAACTACTGGAAGTAGCACAGATGCTACAGGGTAAGGGGAATGAATCAATTCCCACAAGATTGTCCCATTCAGATGCCAGTTCTCTCTGGCCTGGTACAAATTTGAAGGTTCCCATGACATTCTCACCCTACTCCCACTGGGAAAATTGAGTAGAACAACTTATAAAACTCAGCAAAGTACAATACTTACAGTTTCATTATAAAGAATACAACTCAGGGATAGAGAAATGGAAGAAGGTGAGGTATGGAGGTGGGTTGCACAGAGCTTCCATGTCCTCTGTGGATGCACTACCTTTCCTGCACACCGATGTGTTCACCTGAGAAGCTCCTCCAAACCTACTTGTGGCTGTGGATGAATCGAGCTCAACCTCTATCACTCTATACCCCAATGAGTCATCTCATTAGCATACAGGAGGCACTCAGGAAAATCTAACGTTTTGCGAACTCAGTACCAGGAACTGGGAACAAAGACTAAATACATATGGGGGTGGGCAAATGTAGGTTTACAGTTGTAACATTCTTCTGAGCTAATAAAACTATTGTAATAATCATAACCTGCATGTCTTTTTCTATATGAACTACTGTAAACCTAGTTTTGCCCACTCCTGTATATATAATCTACCATAATAATATCTTCAAGGTTCATCAATGAATTTCATTCCTTTTGAAGGCTGAAAAATATTCCATTGTATGTATATGTTACATTTCCTTTCGTGTACTCATGTATTATGAACATCTGGGTTGTTTCTACCCATCATGGCTATTGTGAGTAATGTGAACACTGGTGTACAAGTATTTGTTTGAGTCCCTGCTTTTAATTGTTTTGGGTATACCCAGCAGTGGAATTACCAAACTGTTTTCCACAAAGAAGGCACCATTTTACATTCCCACTTGAAATTCGCCAGGGTTCCAATTTCTCAGTATCTTTAGCAACACGTTATTTTCAATATTTTTGACAATAAAAATCATAATGGATGTGAAGTGGCATTTCATTGTGATTTTGATTTGTATTTCCCTAATGACTGATGATAATCCTTCCATGTGCTTATTAGTCATTTGCATATCTTCCTTGGAGAAATGTTTATTCAAGTCCCTCACCTATTTTTGAATTAGGTTTTTATTGTTGTTGAGGGTTTTGTGGGGTATTTTTTTTTAGTTCCTTACATATTCTGGATATTAATTCCTCACTAGATACATAATGTGCAAATATTTCCTCCTGCTCAATGAGTTGTCTTTTTACTCTCTTCATAGTGTCCTTTGATGCACAAAAGTTTTTAATTTTGATATAATTTATCAGTTTGTTGCAATTTATCTTTTGTTGCTTGTACTTTTGGTAGCAAAAAAAAAATCATTGCTAAATCCAATATCATGAAGATTTTCCTCTATGTTCTCTTTTAAAAGTTTTGAAACTTTAGTTTTTAAGTTTAAGTCTTTGATCCAGATTGAGTTATTTTGTGTATATGTATGGTTTAAAGTAAGGGTTCAACTTCATTCTTTTGTATGTGAATGTCCAGTTTTCCAAGAAGCATTTGCTGACAAGGCTGCCCTTCCATTTTGTGGTTTTGGCACTTTTGTCAAAAATCAACTGACGGTAAATTGTAAAAGTTTACTTCTGGCCTCCTTTGTTCCATTGGTCTACATGTCTGTCAGTATGCCAGTACCACATTGTTTTGATTACTGTAACTTTGTTGTATGTTTTGAAATATTGGAATTTGAGTTCTCCAGCTTAGGTCTTCATTTTAAAGATTTTATTTTATTAGCTATTTGGTGTCCTTTGAGATTCTATATGAATCTTAGGATGGGTTTTCATATTTCTGAAAAAAAAAACCCGCAGGAATTTTGATAGAGATTGCACTGAATCTGTAGAGTGCTTGTGAAGTATCATCATCTTAATATTAAGTCTCCAATCCATTAACAAGATTAAGTATCTCATTCATTTATTAATGTTGTCTTAGATTTCTCTGAGCAATGTTTTCTGTTTTTGAGTATAAGTTTTTTGCATCTTTGGTTAAATTCAATCTTAAGTATTTTATTCTTTTTTAAGTGGAATTGTTTCTTTAATTATATTTTCAATTGTTCATTGTTACATAGAAACAATTGATTTTCTGTGTTAATTTTGATTTGCATTTTCCTAATGACTGATGATAAAGTCTTTTATTTGTGCTTGTCCTTTGCATATATTCCTTGGAGAAATTTTTATTCAAGTCCTTTGCCCATTTTTGACTTAGGTTTTTATTGTCGTTGAGGATTTTTTTTTGAGTTATGGGTATTAATTCCTTGCCAGATATATGATTTATAGGTATTTTCTACTGTTCAATGGGTTGTCTTTGCTGAATTCATATATTAGCTCTAATAAGTTTTCTGGTGAAATCTTAAGAGTTTTCTGTATATAACATCATGTCATTTGCATTTGCAAAGAGAGATAGTTTTTACTCCCTCCATTCCAATTTGAATATCTTCTATTTCTTGCCTAATTGCTCTGGGTAGATCTTCTGACACTATATTGAATAGATGTGGAAAGTGTGCATTGTTCAGAGATGTACCCAAAAGAATAGATGTGAATTTTCATCTCTTCCATGTTGTACATGTTCATTTCTACATATCAGGATGGTTTGTGGTGTTAGAGTTATTTGGCATTCTGGATGGCTTTATGGTAGTATTTTATATCATAAATCAATATCTGTGGAACATTTTTCTATCTGGGTCATCTCATTTAATTTACCCAACTGTAGCTATTTACTTATCCTATTCTTACTTATATTGATATAATTATAAATAAAAGTAACAAGACTTTTTGTGGTGATTATTTTGTATTGTATGCAAATAATAAATCATTATGTTGTACACCTGGAACAATATAATGTCACTTGCCAATTATGCCTCAATTTTTTTAAAAGTTATAAATTTCTTTCTAAGCACTACTTTACTTGCATCTCACATATTTTGATGTCATTCTTTCATCATTCAATTAAAGACATCTAATTTTATATGCTTTCTTCTTTGTTTTTTAAATTTCCTTCTTTAATACTAGAAATATACTAGAAAAAGGATCCTAGAAGTAACTTAGAAGTATATTGCTCAGAAACTTAAAAATATATTGCTTAATTTGCAAACATTTAAGGACTTCTTTTTCACTGTTTTTAGTTGATTTCTAGCTTAATTTTACTGTAGTCAGTGAACATACTGTAGTCAGTGTAGTCTCAATTATTTATGGTCCAGCATATGGTGGATATTGGCTAAATGTTCCATGGGCACTCACAAAGAATTTTAACTCAATCTTGATGAAGTGTTATATATATGTCAATTAGATCAACTCTGTTAGTTTGTAATTTTATTGTTATTCAAGTATGATGAGGCCAGCCATTAAAGATCAGAAGACAATTGCCATTGAAAAGATAGGCTGTGACTTCGGATTTCAAATGGAAGGGGACACCACACTATACAGGGACACAAGAGGAAGAAGCACCAGGATCAGTCAAGAGTAGAGGGTTGGAATCTTTGGGTGAGAGGATTCCACCCCCCACCCCCACCCCGCCACTGTTTGCAGGAAGGAATAGAAAAGGCAGGTAAGCAGATTTGAATAGCTTCAGTGGTCTTTGGGTAATAGGAAATATCCACAATGTCTAGGACCTGGGTCTGGTAATTAAGGCAGCTGGATGGTGGCCCTGCGTGTGAGGTAAATAGAGGAGGTAGTTGAGGGTGCAGGCTCTAACAAGGATGCATTTAAAATGTGAGCTCCAGGCTAATTGTTATTTCTAAAAGCTGGCTAGCTCTTGCAGGGCCAATCCTTCAGAGTCAGCAGGGTTGTAAGATGCCTAAGCATCAGAGCACAGCAAATAAAAAGTTATGTCTAAAATGGAGGTGGGAGTGGGGGGATATGAATCCACATACATGTGTTTAGTTTTAGATACATGTGAGTTTCTAAGAGGAGATGTTTACAGGTGGTTAAATCCTCTTTTTCAGCTGGAGATTTAAGTTTGGGGACAGCATATTACAAGTAGTGACAACCAGGGGTTTTTATGAGAATGTAGGAGAGGAAAAGCGCAAGTACCAATAGTTTAGGAGCAAAATTGAAAAGCAGTCCCACAAAGGAGACAGAGCAGGAGAGAAGCCACATGAGAGTGTGTGGCAGATCACTGAAGGTGACCCCACACCATGATGCAGGCACACATGAGATCCTGTCTTCTTTCATGAGGAAGTGGCAGAGGGAAAGGAAATTAGGAGCGTAACTAGGATATTTCTGCCATGGCTCAAAGCCTACTTAAGTGTAACCTTTTAGTAATTAATCCTCACACTTTTACCTGGTCCCTGCATTCACTGGAACCCTCTCCACTCTTCTACTTTTTTCCTTTTTGAAGATTTTATGTGCTTATTTCTAGAGAGAATGGAAGGAAAGGAGAAAAAGAGGGAGAGAAACACTGATCAATTGCCTCTAGGGTACATGCCTAATCAAGGACAGAACACGCAATCCAGTCATGTGCCTTGACTGGGAACCAAACTGGTGACCTTTCGCTTTGCAGGATGATGCCCAACCAACTGAGCCACACTAGTCAGGACATTTTTTCATTAAAAAGATTGTGGTAAAATAGACTTAACATAAAAATTACCATTTAATCATTTTTAAGTGTATGGTTCCGTATTGTTAAGGATGGTCACATTCTTGTACAACCCATCTCCAGAATTCGTTCCAAACTGCAGCTCTGTAGCCATTCTTCCCTCCCCTCCCCAACCCTTGTCAACCACCATTCTACTTTCTGTCTCTGAATTTGACTACTATAAATACTTCACATAAGTGGAATCATATGGTATTTGTTCTTTAGTGACTGCTTATTTTACCTAGCATAATGTCTTCAGCATTCATCCACATTTTAGCATGTGTTAGAATTTTCTTCCTTTTTAAGGCTAATATTCCATTGCATGTATATACCACAGGTTGTATATCATTCATCTGTTGATGGTTGTGGGGTTGCTCTCTCATGTTGGTGATTGTGAATAATGCCATTATGATCATGGATATACAAATATTTCTTCAAGACCCTGCCTCCAATTCTTTGGAGCATATGCTCAGAAGTGGGATTGCTGGGTCACATGGTAGTTCTGTGTTTAATTTTTGGGGCAACTACCACACTATTTTCCTGCCCTTCTACTTTTACAAATGGCTTGACCAGAAAAGATGTTTTAGAATGTAACAAAAAAAAATGTTTTGATTTTTCCAGAGGACTGAAAGTAAACTTGGTAAAGGGAAGGTACAAGTGGATAAAAAGTCAAGGCAACTGTTGAAGAGAATGACACATGGACAAATAGGAAAAAGTAAGGGAGCAGATTCAGAGGAACTCAAGGTGAAGAAAAACATTCTGTTCTAGAATGGAAGAGATACCATGGTGGGAACAGAAAGAGAATGCTTTCTAGATCCCTGTGCTTTGAGGGAGCAAAAGCAGAATTAATATGTGAGACTTTTAGATAAATATATTGTCACTTATCATCACACATAAATCTTAAACAGTTGCTGGAGTTACAGAATTAAAATCACCAAATTTTGAATTCTGATGAGGGCCTTCACATTTCCCAATCCAAATTCCTTTCTGGGTAGGGATTTTGTTTTGTTTTGTTTTGTTTTTCAAAAGGTTAATGGGAGAGGCCCTTCTGGGTAACTCAGTTGGTTAGAGCATCGTCCTCATATCCCAAGGTTGTGGATTTGATCCATGGTCAGGGCACTTAAAACAGTCAACCAATGAGTGCATAAATAAGTGGAACAACAAATTTCTTTCTCTCTCTCTCTCAAATCAATAATTAAAAAGGAATATTTAAAGGTTAATGGGAGAGTGTGGTGTGATCTAAAACAACTAGGAGGTACAAAGTAGGAAAAAAGGAAATAAACTATGTAAAATTTATGGGACTTATTCCAGACAAAAATTTTGACAAAATACATAATAGCATTTGTCAAATAAAGGGGCAAAGGCATTATGTTTCATTCTGTAAGACATTTTAAAATAAATTACTTGTTTAATTATGGAAACGAAAAATAAAGGTTTCTAATATGGAAAACTTTGATATAAGCATAAATAAAAGAATTTATTAGCCTTTAGACATAAATCCTTGTATTTTTAAAAAGATTTTATTTTATTTTTAGAGGAGAAGGGAGGGAGAAAAAGAGGGAGAGAAACATTGATGTGTGGGAGAACATCCACCGGTTGCCTCTTGCACATGCTCCAAATGCGGCAGAGAGGGTGCTTCAAGGGTGCAGGTCAGGGCAGAGAAAGGTTAGAAATGAACACAGGAGGCATAGGGTGGGATTCAGAAGGCAGTGGAGTCAACAGCGCAGGACAGAATTTGCTAGCAGAAAGTGGAACAAAACTGCTGACTCTTCTTAGTCCTGACTCCTTTAAGACAGGACCATCACTTTTAGGTATCCTTTTCAAGCCAGCCCAGTGGTAACAGTCCCTAGAGGGCAGCTGAGAGGTTAAGGATGAGTGAAGAAGACAATCCATTCTATCTGGATGACATTTCTGGCACTCATTCAATAAATACTTATTAAGCACTTGCTGCTGGGCTACGGTGACTTTGTTAGTCTGAGCTATGGGTGCATGCTGCTGCTTCAGGACAAATCAACCTGTGGGTGTGTTTTTCAATTTTTTTTAATTTCCAAATATCAATTTTGGTTGCTTTAGGTGAGCCTGACTTGTAAAAGTCCCATGGCTCACTTCTGTCTCACACCAGCCTGGCTCACACACCTGCCTGCCCACTGGCATAAGAATGGAGCCAAGCTGGGTCTTGGTTCCAGAAGAAGTTATAAGTATAGTTTACCTTCCACTAACCTCTGGTCACAATGAGTGCTTGGGCCAACTCCGGATGAGTGTAGACAGGTCCTTTCAAACTGGCTCAAGGCTTCTAGCACTAGTTTTTCAGGTGGCTTTCCTGCCACTGCCTGCCAGGAACTGGCACCGTGAGGCTGCTCCTTGAGTCCTAGTGGGAGTCCTGTTGTCCACTGTCCAGCGGGCCCACATCGCTAAGTGAGAACTTGAGTTCCTCCACGTCCCGCACACTGCTGCCCCACCCACACTCCAGCAAAATCTGGGGAAGGGATTGTGTTTGGCAGAGAAGTGTGTCTGTGGACTTTGCTGCCATTTCTAAGTGGAGATCTTGGATTTGCAGAGAGAGTCCTGAACTGAAATGGAATTTGGTCAATGAGGGTGAAAAGAGCTGAAATGTTCAGCCTAAGTCTGGAAGAAATCTTGTTTGTTATGCAACATTTACAGGAAAAATATACACACAAAGCCTACTAACAATGGTTATGTTTGGGGAATGGGAATAGCGAGAGGGAAACTTTTACGTTTTGTGTCCTTCTGTACTGGTAATGTATTTTTTAATAATAAAGGAAAGCAAGAATGTTCAGTCATTAATTTTAAGGTTCTGTAGAAGAAGTAAATCCTGTTTATATCTCTAAAACTTTAGTAAAGGGCCTGGTGTGAGTGAGAATTTGGGGGTTGAGGATGAAGGGGTTGTTTATTTTTCTATGGAAATCAGGGAAAGGGACCAGGATTTACATCCAGGGTTTATATTGAGAGAGCATAATAACCAAGTAAACATTATGCTTCTGGGAATTTGAAGAATTTGGTTTTACTTAATTTTTCCAGCAATTCTGCAACATAAGGTATTATCAATAGCCCCATTTTGTGGATGAGAAACTGAAGCTCAGAGTTTACAGAAATTGCTGAAGTTCAGACAGGAGGAAACTAGAGGAATTGGGATTGAGCCTGCTGAGTCCGCACTCTTATGCCTGTGTTGTACTCACACTTCCTCTATGGTCTCTGTTGAATGTAACACCTGAAAGTGATGCAATAATTCCAGTATGACCAAACTAGTACTGGATACAACAAAACTATTCCTTCTTTTGACCTGGGCACTCTTTTTAATGAGCTCAAGATTACATTAACCATCTTATACATTTGGCTCATAGTGAATACTTTCTCTCTGGTTCAAACCTATTTAAGTTGAATTTTTTATAACTTTCAACTTACATATTTGGACTAAGGTGGGGATCAAATGATACACCCTATACTTTGTTTTTGCTAGTTTCCTTTCTATGTAAATGTTGGAGGGTAGCGTGGTATGATGCTCATGTATAAGAGCTTTGGATTTCAAGGGTCTCAGATACTTTCCTGGGTCTACTGACTCCCAGTTATGTGACCTTGGACAGAATTACTTACCCCCTAAACCAAAGTTCACTTCTACAAAAAAGCAAGGCTAATAAAAACTCCCTTCTCACAGGTTTGTTGAGAGGATCAATGGAAGTCATTCCTCTAAACCATTTAGCACTTTATGGCATCTAGGTGGATAATATATAAGGCACCAAGTGTAGGGCCTGCCTCATGATTAGGCACTTGGTATTCAGTAACGTCTGATATTATTCTTGATTTTCCTGGGGTGTATGTGCAATTTCACTATTGGACCTGTAGTGGAAATGTCACATGTATCCCAGTTAAATTTTATATTCTTTATGTCACCCCATCATTCCACGTTGTAGTGATCTCTTGGATTCTGTCACCCAATATAATGATAGTTCTCTCTTTTAAATATTTATTAATTTATTTAACAGCTTTGATTCACCCTGAGATTTGAAATGCCAGTTTCCTCTTGAACTTAATCCAAGTTGTTACTAAGCCTTCCCCTGCCACTAGGACTTTTCTCTAAGTTATTCTGACCCAACCTCATTTCAAGCCCCCATATCCTAGTTCTCTCTATTGTCCACATCACCTGATTCTCCCTAGCAGATTCTACCCTTCCTGAAGTCCAAGAGAGAAGCAAACTAACACTTATTAAGCACTTACTATTTCCAGGGCTTAGTGCTAGGTGCTTTATATTTTATGCCTTTTAATCTTCACCCTGTGTTCTGTAACTACAGAGGACATTGGAGGCTCAAAGAAGTTATAATGTGCTAGTGAAGAGCTGATCTGCCTGCAAAAGTTCTTAACTTTTCCACATCTACCACTGCTGTTTCCTATTTCAGTTGTGTTTGTGCTCCAGGCTGGGTGTGGGTGATCTTCCTTGGTGTTGTAGAGACCCAGCAACAGGCCAGGTGTAGTTGGTACTGTGTACACCACCCACCCCCCTTCCAGAAAGAGGTGTTTTTTCCCCAGCTGCCAAAGGCCCAGAGCTGGGCATCTTTATACTTTGTGTTGACATTGTGAGGACTTACATTTTGGATCCCTTATTCCTCTCAAGACATCTTCCTTTGTTACAATCTCCAGATACAGAACTGTGCCTATTTTTATTTAAACTCGAGTGCCTATGCTCAAAATTCCCTTGCTTAGGTTTAAAGATACCATTGCTTTTCACTTTGGTTGTCCACTGCTAGCATATCTCATACAGACTTTATTCTTCAATAAATATTTTTGGTGATTACATTAAGTGAAAATGAAAATAATATTCCCTCATCCTCTGTGAGCTTTCTGAGGCGAAATGAGGTCCACCTGGCTGAATGTTTGAGTGATATTCCTGGTGCCCAGTACTCAGTTCCAGGACGATGGTTTCTCAGAGTACTTTTAAATTAATTTTATTTTATTTTAAATTGACATACAATACAATTCATTCCTTGAATGTACATTTTTATAACATTTGAATGCATCACTATGTGTTCACCATCAGAGTCAGGTACAGGACTATTGTGTCATCTACCCCCCAAATTCTTCATGTGCCCCTTTTGTAGTCAGCCATTCTCCAACTTCACCCCCTAGTAACTGTTATTCTGCTTTCCATTCCTAAAGGTGTGCCTTTTCCAGAATGTCCTCTCAATGACATCCTACCCTATATAGCATTTTGGGTCTGGCTTCTTTCACTTACATGCATTTGAGATTCATCCATATTCATTACCTTGTTGATAGTTCATTCCTTTTACTTGCTGAGTATTTTTCCATTGTTTGGCTGTCCTACAGTGTGTTTAAGCACTCCTCAGTAGAGGGACATCTGGGATTTTTCCAGTTTCTGGCTATTATGAATAAGGCTACTGGAAATATTTTTGTCAAAGTTTTAGGTGAACATAGGTTTTCATTTTTCTTGGGTAAATACCTAGGGATTTCTGGATCTGCTAGTTTCCTGAGGGTGCTATAACAAATTACCACAAACCTGGCAGCTTAAAGTAGTAGATACTTATTATCTTACAGTTATATAGAATGGGAAGTCCAAAATTGAAGTGTCAGCAAGGCCACACAAGGGAAGAATCTGTTCCTTGCCCCTTCTACCTGGTGGTTGCCAGCTTCCTTGGCTCGTGGCCACATCCTTTCAGTCTCTACCTATGTGCATTTTTTCTCTTCTGTCTCCTCTGCTTGATCATATGCTAGCCTGGGGGCTCCACTTTGGACTCCAGGTGGCAAAGAAACACATTTAGTTTGCACACAGCTCCCTTCGATGCTTATTGATAGAGCTGAGCATGTGTGTGAAGCCAGGTGTCACTCCAGGAAATGTTATTTTCTTTATGACTGTTTCTTGAATCCTGTTACTTCCTTCACTGAGTTCATTTTCTTTTTCTCAAGTCAGTGTTCTTGGTTGCCAACAGACACTAATCCTTTTAATTTAAACAGAAGACTTTTTTGTAAGGATATTGGGTAGCTTGTATGGTGAATGGAAAGTCCACATTCCTGGGCTTCAAAAATGCACAATAACCAAGAAAACCTACTTATGACACTATTGTCCCTGGGCTTCTTCTGTGTGTTTCAGGATTCTTGGCTCTACCATCCTTATCAGTAATAATCTCTGCCTCATCTCTTTTATGTTATCTCTCAAGTTCTAAAGTCCTAGGTGGAAACGTCTTTTTGGATAGTCAGGACCTGTGGTCATGCTTTATTTTTGAGGGAGTTGGAAAGAAATAATAACTGTTACTTCATATTAGCAGCTCTACTGGGAGTGTCTTATTTCTAGGACTTTGGTTTTCTCCAAAATAGAAAGTGTTCTTAGCTTCCAGGCAGCCAAAACAACACCCAAACCACAAATGTTTGCTACATACACTGCATAGTTTCCTTGGTTATTTTCAATAGGTATGATTAAGTGTTACTCTTTTATGTCTAGTCTTATAGAGGATGAATTCATCTTAATATTGTAACCTCTATCACTGCTTGGTTTGCAGCTGAGGAGGAAACATAAAACTTGATTTCACAGCATTATCTTTTTAAAAATATATTTTTTAATTTTTCAGTTACAGTGAGCTACAATATTATATTAGTTTCAGGTATACAACATAGTTATTAGACATTTATATAACTTATGAAGTTATCACCCAAATAGATCTAGTATCTGCCTGAGAACATGCATAGTTATTAGAATATTATTGACTATATTTCCTATGCTATATTTTACACCCCCATGGCTATTTTAAAATGACCAATTTGTACTTTTTAACCACTTCCTCTTTTCCATCCAAATGCCCGCCCATCTGGAAATCATCAAAATGTCCTCTGTATCTATGAGTTTGTTTCTGTTATGTTTTTTCATTTATTTTTGTTTTTTAGATTCCACATGTAAGTAAAATCATATGGTATTTGCCTTACTCTGTCTGACTTATTTCACTTAGCATAATTCCCTCTAGGTCTATGTTGTTGCAGATGTCAAGATTTTATCCTTTTTTATGCCAATATTAATTCCATTGTATATACAGACTGCTTTTTCTTTACTCGTTCATCTATTAATGAACACTTAGGTTGCTAACCTCTCTTGGCTGTTGTAAACAGTGCTGCAATGAACATATGGATGCATGACTTTTTGTATTAGTTTTAGGGTCTTTTTTGATAAATACCCAGAAGTGGAATTGCTGGATCCTTCTTTGTCTCTTGTTATAGCCTCTGTTTTAAAGTCTATTTTGTCTGATATAAGTATTGCTACCCCAGCATTTTTTTTGTTTTAATTTTCACAAAATAACTATTTTCATCCATTCACTTTAAGTCTGCATGTGTCTTATGATCTGAAGTGAGTCCCTCATAGGCAGCAAATGTAAGGGTCTTGTTTTCTTATCCATTTAGCCACCCTACATTTTTAAAAAGTATATTTGATTGATTATGCTATTACAGTAGTCCAATTTCCCCCCTTCACTCCCCTCTGTCCAGCACATCCCCTCCCACCAGCATTCCCCTACCTTAGTTCATGTCCATGGGTCGTACATATAAGTTCTTTGGCTTCTCCATTTCCTATATCATTCTTAACCTCTCCTGTCTATTTTCTACCTACCATTTATGCTACTTATTCCCTACACCTTTTCCCCCACTACCCTCCCCCTCTTCCCCACTAATAATGCTCCATGTGATCTCCATTTCTGTGATTCTGTTTCTGTTCTAGCTGTTTGCTTAGTTTGCTTTCTTTTTTTTTAGGTTCAGTTGTTGATAGTTGTGAGTTTGTTGTCATTTTATTGTTCATAGTTTTGATCTTCTTTTTCTTAGATAAGTCCTTTTAACACTTCATATAATAAGGGCTTGGTGATGATGAACTCCTTTAACTTTGCCTTATCTGGGAAACACTTTATCTGCCCTTCCATTCTAAATGATAGCTTTGCTGGATAGAGTAATCTTGGATGCAGGTGCTCACCTTTCATGAGTTGGAATACTTCTTTCCAGTCCCTTCTTTCCTGTAAGATTTCTTTTGAGAAATTGGCTGATAGTCTGATGGCAACTCCTTTGTAGGTAACTGTCCCCTTTTCTCTCACTGCTTTTAAGATTCTCTCTTTAACCTTTGGTATTTTAATAATGATTTGTCTTGGTGTGGGCCTCTTTGGATTCATCTTGTTTTTGGACCCTCTGCTCTTCCTGGGCTTGGATGTCTATTTCCTTCACCAGGTTAGGGGAGTTTTCCCTCATTAGTTCTTCAAAGAGCTTTTCAATGTCTTCCTCTCCCTTTTCCCCTTCTAGCACCACTATGATGCAAATGTTATACTTAATGTTGTCTCAAAATAAAGGTCTCTTAAACTATCCTTATTTTTTAGATTTTTTTTTTCATTTTGCTTTTCTGTTTGGATGTTTTCAGCTACCTTGGTTTCCAAACCATTGATTCAGTCCTCTGCTTCATCTAATCTACTGTTGATTCCCCTTAATGTGTTCTTCATTTCAGTTATTGTGTTCTTCATTTCTGACTGGTTCTTTTTTATGTTTTCTATCTCTTTCCTGTCTCTCAGTGAAGTTCTCACTGAGATCATTGAGAATCCTTATAACCAGTGGTTTTAATTCTAGTTGAATTCCAGTAAGCAATCCAGTAGATTGCTTATCTCCATTTTGGTTAGTTCTTTTCCTAGAGTTTTGTCCTGTTCTTTCATTTAGGACATCCTTTTTTTGTCTCTGCATTGTTTGCTTCTGTGTATTTGTTTCTGTGTACTAGGTTGAGCTGCAGTGTCTCCTGGTTTTTGTAGTGTGGCCTTATGCAGTAGGTGCCCTGTGGGGCTCAGTGGTCACCTGAGCTGAGTGCTTCAGGTTTGTCACTTTTTGCATTGTATGTACCTTCCTCTTGTAGTTGAGATTTGGTTGCTGTTGGCATGTCAGTGGTAGGGATTGACCCTCAGGCTGATTGGTTATGAGGATTAGCTGTGACTACAATAGAGGGGCTATTGTTCAGGCACTGACCTCATAGAGCAGAATTTGCTTTTGCAGGGTTCTGGTGCTTGCTGAGTCTGCCCTTTGTGTGTGTCCTTTGTGGAGGTGGTTGGGTGGTGCTCTGGTGTGGTCTGAAGCTACCCACTGAGTGTGTTAGCTTTTGGGAAGGGCTTTTGTGCAGGCCAAGATCAGTTGCTGTCTGTGTCTAACCTGGGGCCACTTCATATTAACTACAAAATGATCTGCAGTTGATTGCTCCTCGTGCTGGGTTTGGAGGTGCCTGGGACAAGCACCTCCAAGTTGCAAGATGGGGTCAGCTGCCATTAGTGTTGGGCATGAGGCTGCTTTGTAGGAGATATGGGGCACACTGAGGCCAGGTGCTGCTTGTCTGGGGTTTGTGAACCTTTGAAAAAAATTTAGGAAAGTCTGCAGCACAAACTGAGATAGGCAGTTCGAATAAAAAAGCAACTGGAAGTGGCTTTAGTGGGCCAACATGTTGGGTGGGGCAAGATCTCGAGGAATCACCAGGGTAGAGCTAACACTGTTAGGCAGGTTGATGGAAACTCAAAGATGACGCCTGTCTGAGTCTGTAGGCTGGGTGGGGGAGGGCACAACAAAGAAACAATGGCTTCTGTCAGCACTTCAGCCTGAAGAAAGCTTCTCCTTCAGCTCTTACCCTGAGCCAGACAACTATTACTCCTTGTATGTTCCTGAGACCTTATAATCTGCTTCTCCATCCCTGGAGCTCAGAGTGATTGAGATCCTCATGAGTATGTCCATGCGTGGGCCCTTTAAGGGAAATGCCTGGGACTCTAGAAGCCCTCCATCTCACTCAGCCACAATATCCGCTGGTTTTCACAGCCAGAAAATATAGTGGTTTCTCCTCCAGGCCCTGGAATTTTAGGCTAGAGGTTCTGGTGTGGGGCTGGGACTCCTGGATCCTTAGGGGTAACCTCTGCAGCTGGAATATACCTTCTGATTCTTAACCACCACACATGGGTATGGGACCAGTGTCTCTACACCTCCTGCCAGTTTCAATGTGGCTTCTTCTGTATATCCTTAATTATAGACTTCTGTTCAGCTAGACGTCAGACAGTTCTGAATGATGGTTGTTCTGTAGTGTAGCTGTAATTTTGATGTGTTTGTGGGAAGATGGGAGCACCACATTTACCAATGCCCCCATCTTGACCAAAAGCTGATGTTTTTCTTATAACATGTCCTTGAATAGAACTTCTTGCACTGTGCAGATTTGTTAGCTAATGTCTGTCACTTGGAAAACCCCATTTACTCTATCAAAAATGTCATCAGAAAAATTACTTCAGGACTTCAGGACCTCCAAGATGGAGGCATAGGTAGACACACTATGTCTCCTCGCACAAACAAAAGGACAACAACAATTTAAAAACAAAAAAACAACCAGTACAGACAGAAAATTGAACTGTATGAAAGTCCGACAACTAAGGAGTTAAAGTAGACACATTCATCCAGACCGGTAGGAGGGACAGAGTTGGGAGCCAAGAGGGAGAGGGCTTGCAGCAGGGCAACTGGCGGACCCCTGATGTGCAAAGCAGCAGCAGGCAGACCCAGCAAGGCGGAGGATTGTAGAGGGGTGCAGCGTGTCTGGTCCCACATTTGCGTGCAGGTAAACCAGGTGAAACTGGGGAGCAAGACAGATCATCCAACCCAGGGTCCCAGCATGCAGAAATAAGCCTCAAAACACTGATTGAAAGCACTTGTGAGGGTTGAGGTGCCAAGAGAAACTCCCAGCCTCACAGGGAAATTCATTGGAGAGACCCACCGGGTCCCAGGACACACACAAACCCACCCACATGGGAATCAGCACCAGAAGGGCCCAATTTATTAGGGGGAAAGGGGGAAGTGACTGAAATCTAGGAGAGAGCAGAGCAAGTTCCCTCTTGGACCACACCCCCACATACAGCGTCACAACCCAGTGACTGGGTTGCCCTTCCTGGTGAACACCTAAGGCTGCACCTCTCACACGTAACAGGCGTGACAAGACAAAAAAAAAATGGCCCCAATGAAAGAATAGATCAAAGCTCCAGAAATAATACAACTAAACTATGAAGAGATACCTAACTTATCAGATGCACAGTTCAAAACACTGGTAATCAGGATGCTCACAGAATTGGTTGAATTTGGTTGCAAATTAGATAAAAAAGTGAAGGCTACACTAAGTGAAATAAAGGAAAATGTACAGGGAACTTATAGTGATGGGAAGGAAACTGGGATTCAAATCAATGGAGTGGACCAGAAGGAAGAAAGAACATCCAATCAGAAAAGAACGAAGAAACAAGAATTCAAAAAAATGAGTAGAGGCTTAGGAACTTCCAGGACATCTTTAAATGTTCCAACATCCAAATTATAGGGATATCAGAAGGAGAAGAGGAAGAGCAACAAGTGGAAAAGTTATTTGAACAAATAATAAAGGAGAACTTCCCAATCTGGCAAAGGAAATAGACTTCCAGGAAGTCCAGGAAGCTCAGAGAGTCCCAAAGAAGTTGGACCCAAGGAGGAACACACCAAGGCACATCATAATTACATTAGCCAAGGTAAAAATGAAGGAGAGAATCCTAGAAGCAGCAAAAGGAAAGGAAAGAGTTACTGTATCTACAAAGGAGTTCCCATCAGACTGTCAGCTGATTTCTCAAAAGAGACCTTACAGGCAAGAAGGGGCTGGCAAGAAGTATTCCAAGTCATGAAAGGCAAGGATCTACATCCCAGATTGCTCTACCCAGTAAAGCTTTCATTTAGAATGGAAGGGCAGAGAAAGTGCTTCTCAGATAAGATCAAGTTAAAGGAATTCATCATCACCAAGCCCTTATTTTATGAAATGTTCAAGGGACTTATCTAAGAAAAAGAAGATAAAAAATATGAACAGTAAAATGACAGCAAACTCACAATCATTAATAACCACACCTAAAACAAAAAGAAACTAAGCAAACAACTAGAACAGGAACAGAACCACGGAGATGGAAATCACATGAAGGGTTAACAACAGGGGAGTGGGAGGAGGAGAGAGGGAGAAAAGGTACAGAGAATAAGTAGCATGGATGGTAGGTAGAAAATAGATGGGGGGAGGCTGAGAATAGTATGGGAAATGTAGAAGCTAAAGAACGTATGACACATGGACATGAACTAAAGAGGGGAATGTGGGTGGGAGAGGGTGTGCAGGGTGGAGGGGAGTGAAGGAGGGGAAAGGGACAACTGTAATAGCATAAAATAAAATATTTTATTTATTTTATTTAAATAGCAATAAAATATATTAAAAAAGAAAAATTACTTCATAATTTTTAAAAGCAATTAAAAATATACCAATGGTACAGATAGTTTACCATATAAGTTAGCATGTGACTCTATAATAGGATAGAAACATTGTCCTCTTCCTGAGACTCCCTCAAAGCCTTCTCCTTCTTTCTCCCATGGTTGGCATGCTGTCTGCATCATGTTGGTCTCCTATTTTTGGACGTTGTTAAAAGTATACATGGAAAAATGTGCTACTTGCCTTTGGGCTGGATGATGCTACCTGGGTAAGTGAGAGAGTTAGCCCCCCTTGAAGTGAATCCTGACAACGGGGAACTGAGAGTTAAGTGGAAGCTGGGCACCTGCATTCCCCTCCTCTTGCTCTGATCTGGGCTCCTCTGAGATGCAGTTCTTCACAACCCTACTGGAGAAATATGTGTGATGAGTAAACATACTGCTGAGCCACCTGCTGTTTTATGTTGTCACTGAGTGAAAAACAGTAGCTCAAGCAGTAATGCAAACACATATCTTTACATTGCATCACAACTCTGCTTGTTTCACTTCTCTTTGTACTTCACCTTCACTGCCCAGGGCTTGCTTTTCCCAAATAAAGTACTAGCATCTTAATCCTTCCCTCAGGTTCTACTTTCTAGAGGATCTAGGCTAAAAGAAAGGCATAGATTTTAAGCCAACAAGTCTTGTGCACTTACTCTCTCCACAACTACTAAATGTGATTCGTGTAGGGGCTATTTCAGTATCCATCCCATCCTACAAATCCAAGGAAGAGGTGGGGGAGTTTGTCTCTATTCTAACAGACATTCAAAACAAATCTTATCTTCCACAGCATGTAGTTTTAATGCTATAAATTTATAAATCTGGGCAGCAATGGTATATAAAGCCATACTTCTGATACAGCCTACTTCTGGTACAGAGGCCAGATGAAGGAGAAAGAGAGGATTTAGTAATGTTAACTAGACCAAGAATAATATAAATGACTGTTAATTGGCTAGAATAGGGACAGACAGTCCAATGTGGACACCAACAACTAAGGAGCCCAAGAAGACTTCTGCTTAAAAATGTGCTAAAATAGTTAAATAACAAGCAACACATTCTACTAGCTAGAAAATTAGCATCAGTTCCAAAATGTTTTTCTTTATATATAAATCAAAAGAACCTGATTCCCCTAAAGATTAATGCTCAGGACTACACTGAGCCTTGAATGTAGACATAACAAAAGAGATTTTCTCTATCAAATTTATTGAGTTTTCTGCAAGTTGAATCTAGGAATTGCTTATTTCTATTGATTAGCACTGCCATTATGAAATGCTATAAAAAGGTATCTTTTAAGTGTTCCAGGATACAATTAAATAGATTTTTTGAAATCTATGCAGAATAACATTTGGAAATGAACAATTGTATTTCATGTATGTTTAAGACTGAAAAAGAATAATTGGCCTTAAATTTAGGCAAGCATGGTATCGATTAAGTTTCTTGAGCCTCATGGTGACAAAGCACGGTAAATGGCTCAGCAGGGATGCTGTGAACCTCAGAGAGTGCTAAAAAAAAAAAGTTAATATCACATAAAAGACATATTTCATCCATTTTCTCCTGGAAAAACTTTATTTGACTTCATTCATCAGAGTCACATTATTTGAGCATGCAATCTCTCATCTCCCTCTCCTACTCACTAAAATTGAAGATGTTAGTTTTTATGAAAAAGATTGGTTACAAAATTATGCACCTCACAATGACATGCCTGCTGCCACTTCTGGCCATTATCTGCCCATTTTATCCAAACAAAAACAAAACCCTCCTTTTTTTTTATTTTAATCATTGTTCAAATACAGTTTTCTCCTTTTTACTCCCAATCCAGTCCCCCCTCCCACCCTCCCCACTTCCCTCCCATTACCACCCTCCCCTTAGTTTATGACCATGTGTCCTTTAAGTTTGTTCCTGTGAACCCTTCCCACTGTCCCCTTAAATTCCCTCTTCTCTCTCCTCCGGTCACTGTCAGCTTATCCTCTATTTCAGTGTCTTTGGTTATATTTTGCTTGTTTCTTTGTTTTGTTATTTAGGTTCCTGTTAAAGGTGAGATCATATGGTATTTGTCTTTCACTGCCTTGTTTGTTTCGCTAAGCATAATGTTTTCCAGCTCCATCCACGCTGTTGCAAAGGGTAGGAGCTCCTTCTTTCTTTCTGCTGCATAGAATTCCACTGTGTAAATGTACTATAGTTTTTTGATCCATTCATTTACTGATGGGCATCTTGGTTGCTTCCAGCATCTAACTATTGTAAATTGTGCTGCTATGAACCTTGGGATGCATAGGTTCTTTTGAATTGGTGTTTTAGTATTCTTAGGATAGAGTCCCAGCAGTGGAATTGCAGGGTCAAAAGGCAGATCCATTTTTAGTTTTCTGAGGAAGTTCCATACTGCTTTCCATAGTGGTTGTACCAGTCTGCAGTCCCACCAGCAGTGCACTAGGGTCCTCTTTTCTCCACAACCTCTCCAACACTTGTTGTTTGTTGCTTTGTTTATGATGGCCATTCTGTCCGGTGTGAAGTGGTATCTCATTTTGGTTTTAATTTGCATCTCTCTGATAGCTAGCGATATTGAACATCGTTTCATGTGTCTTTGGATTTTCTGTATGTCCTCCTTGGAGAAGTGTCTGTTCAAGTCCTTTGCCCACTTTTTAATTGGATTCCTTGTCTTCTTAGAGTGCAGTCTTGTAAGTTTTTTATATATTTTGGAGATTAAACCCTTGTCTGAGGTATCATTGGCAAATATGTTTTACCATACAGTTGATTCTCTTTTTATTTGAATACTGTTTTCTTTAGCTGTGCAGAAGCTTTTAATTTTGATGAGGTCCCATTTGTTTATTCTTTCCTTTATGTCCCTTGCTCTAGGGGACACGTCAGTAAAAAAGTTTCTGTGTGAAATATCTGAGATTTTCCTACCCTACGTTCTCCTCTAGGACTTTAATGGTGTCACATTTTATATTTAAGTCTTTTATCCACCTTGAATTTATTTTTGTATATGGTGTAAGTTGGTGCTCAAGTTTCATTTTTTTTGCATGTGGCTGTCCAGTTCTCGCAACACCATTTGCTGAAGAGGCTATTTTTACTCCATTTTATGTTGCTGCCTCCTTTGTCAAATATTAATTCACCATAGAGACTTGGGCTTATTTCTGGGCTCTCTGTTCTGTTCCATTGGTCTATGTGCCTGTTTTTATGCCAGTACCAGGCTGTTTTGATTACAGTGGCCTTGTAGTATAGTTTAGTGTCGGGTATTGTGATCCCTCCTACTTTACTCTTCTTTCTCAAAAATTGCAGCAGCTATTCGGGGTTGTTTATAATTCCATATAAATTTTTTGAAGTGTTTGTTCTATGTCTGTGAAATATGCCATTGGTACTTTAATAGGAATTGCATTGAATGTGTAAATTGCTTTGGGTAGTATGGACATTTTGATGATATTAATTCTTCCAACCCATGAACATGGTATATGTTTCCATTTGTTTGTGTCTTCCTTGATTTCTTTCTTCAGTGTTATGTAGTTTTCTGAATACAGGTCTTTTACCTCTTGGTTAGGTTTATTCCTAGATATTTTATTTTTCTTTTTGCTATTTCAAATGGGATTTTTTCCTTGATCTCTGCTTCTGCAGTTTCATTGTTGGTGTACAGATATGCCTTTGATTTCTGGATATTGACTTTGTATCCTGCTGTTTTGCCAAATTCATTTATTAGGTCAGGCAGTTTTTTGGTAGAGTCTATAGGATTTTCTATGTATACTATCATGTCATCTGCAAAGAGTGACAGTTTTGTTTCTTCCTTTCCGATTTGGATGCCTTTTATTTCTTTTTCTTGTCTGATTGCTGTGGCTAAAACTTCCAGTACTATATTGAATAGAAGTGGTGAAAGTGGACAGCCTTGTCTTGTTCCTGATCTTAGTGGAAAAGATTTTAATTTTTGGCCATTGAGTATGATGTTGGCTGAATGTCTCTCATATATGGCTTTTATTATGTTGAGGAGTGCTCCCTCTATTCCCACTTTGCCAAGTGTTATCATGAATGGGTGCTGTACCTTATCAAATGCTTTTTCTGCATCAATTGATATGATCATGTGGTTTTTGTGTTTGCTTTTGTTTATGTGATGTATTACATTTACTGACTTGCGAATATTGAACCATCCTTGCATCCCTGGAATTAATCCCACTTGGTCATGGTGTGTGATCTTTTTAATGTATTGTTGGATGCGGTTTGCCAGTATTTTGTTGAGGATTTTAGCGTCAATGTTCATCAGTGATATTGGCCTGAAGTTTTCTTTCTGTGTTGTGTCTTTATTTGGTTTTGGAATTAGGTTGATGTTGGCCTCATAAAAAGAGTTTGGGAGACTCCCATCTTTTTGGATTTTTTTGAATAATCTGTGAAGGATAGGCGTTAGCTCTTCCTTAAATGCTTTGTAGAATTCTCCTGTGAAACCATCTGGTCCAGGGCTTTTGTGTGTTGGGAGTTTTTTGATTACTGCTTCAATTTCCTTTGTTGTTATTGGTCTGTTCAGGCTTTCTGCTTCTTTTTCATTGAGTTTTGGAAGATTATATTTTTCTAGAAAGTTGTCCATTTCACCTAGGTTTTCAAATTTCTTGGCATACAGTTCTTTGTAGTAATTTCTTACAATCCTTTGTATTTCTGTGGTATCTGTTGTAATCTCTCCTCTTTCATTTCTGATTGTGTTTTTTGGGTCTTCTCTTTTTTTTCTTGATGAGTCTGCTTAAAGGCTTGTCGATTTTGTTTATCTTTTCAAAGAACCAGCTCTTGGATTCATTGATCCTTAGAATTGTGCTTTTAGTCTCTATGTCATTTAATTCTGCTCAGATCTTGGTTATTTCCTTCCTTCTGCTTGCTCTGGGCTGCCTTTGTTGTTGTTCCTCGAGTTCTTGTAGACGTAGGGTTAGGTTGTTTGTTTGGAATGTTTCTAACCTTTTTAGGTGGGCCTGTATCACTATGAACTTCCCTCGCACGACTGCCTTGGCTGTGTCCCATAAGTTTTGGGTTGTTGTGAGTTCGTTTTCATTTGTTTCCAGAAACCTTTTGATTTCTTCCCTAATATCATTCTTGACCCATTCATTGTTTAATAGCATGCTATTTAATCTCCATGATTTTGAGTGTTTTGGGTTTTTTTCCTTGGGGTTGGTTCCTAGCTTCAGTCCCTTGTGGTCTGAGAAAATACTTGGTATGATTTCAATTTTCTTGAAACTCTTGAGGCTTGTTTTGTGTCCTATCATGTGGTCTATCTTTGAGAATGTTCCGTGTACATTTGAGAAGAATGTATATTTAGCTTCTTTTGGATGGAGGGCTATGTATATATCAGTAAAGTCCATGTCATCAAGGGTATTGTTCAATGCCACAATATCTTTGTTGATATTTTGTTTAGAAGGTCTGTCCATTTTTGATAGTGGGGTGTTAAAATCTCCCACTATAGTTGTGTTGCTGTCCATATCTTTCTTGAAGTCCTCTAAGGTTTTCTTTATGTATTTGGGTGCTCCTATGTTGGGTGCATATATATTTACAATATTTATGTCTTCTTGATGGATTCTTCCCTTGAGTATTATGAAGTGACCTTCTGGGTCTCTCTTTATGGACCTTTTTTGGAAGTCTATTTTGTCTGATATGAGTATTGCTACCCTGGCTTTTTTTCCCTGTGCATTTGCTTGGAAGATTTGTTGTCAGCCCTTCACTTTCAGCTGTGTAGGTCTTTTATCCTGAGGTGGGTCTCTTGTAGACAGCAGATATGTGGGTCATTTTTTCTTATCCAATCAGCTATTCTATGTCTTTTGATTGGAGCATTTAATCCATTTACATTTAAGGTTATTATTGATAGGTACTTATTCATTGTCTTTTATGTACGTGTGTTCTTCTCTCTCTCTCTCTCTTTTCCCTCCCTTCCTTAAAGCAGTCCTTTTAGAATCTCTTGCAGAGCTGGTTTGGTCAAGGTGTATTCTTTTAGACTTCTTTTGTCTGGGAAGCTTCTTATTTGGCCTTCTATCTTGATTGAGAGCCTTGCTGGATATAGTAGCCTTGGTTGCAGACCTCTGGTTCTCATTACCTGGAGTATTTCTTGCCACTCTCTTCTGGCTTGAAGTGTTTCCATTGAGAAGTCAGCTGTTAGCCTTATTGGGGCTTCCTTGTATGTTACTTCCTGTTTCTCCCTTGCTGCCTTTAAGATTCTCTCTTTGTCTTGAAATTTTGTCATTTTAATTATGATGTGCCTTGGGGTGGGTCTCTTTGGGTTCCTCTTGATTGGGATTCTCTGTGTTTCCTGGATTTGTGTGACTTTTTCTCTCATCAAATTAGGGAAGTTCTCCTTCATTACTTGTTCAACTAGGTTTTCGATCCCTTGCTCTTCTTCTTCTCCTTCTTGTATCCCTATTATACGGATATTATTACGTTTCATATTGTCTTGCATTTCTCTTAATCCCTGTTCATTCTTTCTGAGCCTCTTTTCCTTTTCTTGCTCTTTCTGGATGCTGTTTTCTACTTTGTCCTCCAGCTTGCTAATCCAATCTTCTGCTTCATCGATCCTGCTTTTCATTCTTTCTACTGTGTTCTTCAGTTCAGAAATTGTATTCTTCATTTCCTCTTGACCTTTGTTGAGAGTTTCTATTTCCTTTTTCATGTTTATATAGTTTGCAGTGAGATTGATGTAGTTTCCCTCTAATTTCTGAAAGCTCATTGTGAGTTCATTGAACTTCCTGGTAATCATTGTTTTGAACTCACTGTCTGATAGTTGAGTTGCCTCTATTTCATTTAGCATTTTTTCCTGAGGCTTCCTCATTTCCCTTCAATTGGGGGGTTGTTTCTTTGTTTTCTCATTGTTCATGGGTTTCTTCTTTTTTCTTCTTGTTTGTTAATTTGATCTGTTCTGATTCCCTGTAATTATGGTGTGAACTTCTGTGGTAGAATATTTGTGAGATTCAGTGGTGCAATCTCCTTCGTGTATCTTGGTGTTCGCAGCTTCCCCCTACTCTTTTTTGTGATCAGTTGGAGGAGTAAGGCAAAATGGCAAAACCCTCTTTTGAGGGTCCTTTCTTGTGCTGATAGCATCGTTTATGCATCTTCACTGCTGCTGTCTACTGACCTCCAGATGCAATTTACAATCTTGTCCCCCAAATCTCCCCCCATTCTGGTCCTAGTTTCTCTATGATGTCCTTTGGATGAATCATCTAACATTACAAGTTGCAGCTGGCCTTTACCCTTGGGGTCAACTCAGCATCCTGAAACAGCCATTCCTATATCTTCCTTGCTGAAGAGCCATGCTTTGGTTTGGATGAAAATATGGCATCCAGAGAGTTGCTGAGTAGTCTAGGACATCTCCTTCTCCTTGCCAAAGACTTGTTTAGGAGTTGGCATATGATCCAGTTTGGGCCAAAGACCATGGAGGATAAATCTATTGAGGCCTGAAGTTAACCCTTTCCTCACTGCTTAGGAGTGATAAATATGAGAAGAAATGGCTCCTTGTCTCCCTTGCCCATTGTTATGTCTGGAGCATAACAGAGAAACCATGGTCTTGCAACCACAGGGAAGCTATACTGACAGGCTAAGGATGGCAGAATGAAAATGTACAGAAAGAGAAACTAATGAGGGAATGGTAAATTAGATAAACCTGAAGCTGCCCTACCTCATGGTTAAAGAAGGGGGTTTTCCTCATTGAGAGCTTGTTGAATTGGGAATTTCTTTATTATTTTTAAAATGTTATTTATTTTATCATGATATTTCCTCATAATTAAGTTAGGCAATGCATTTATGGCAAAAATATTGCTGAAGTGAAGTGCTGTTCTGTTTTTCTTTGTGTAGCTGTCAGGACGTACAGAGGTCCCTTTCTCTGAATACTGATGAGGCCAACGTGATCCTTTGGTTAAGGTGGTCTGCCTGCTTTCTTCACTCTCAAGTCACTGTTTTCCTTCTATTAGTTAGTAAGTATCTTATGGGGAGTACTTTGATGCTCCCCTTCTTCATTGAACTTTTACTCATTAGTATTTGTAGCCATTGATGCTTAAATCTTTTATTATTGTGATGGTTGCCAAATGGTGTATCCAATGATTTTTTAAAAGTTGTTTTTTTTAAATTGTAGTAAAATATGCATTACATAAAATGTAACATTTTAATCTTCCTTAAGAGAACAGTTCAGTGGCACTGAGCATATTCACCTTAGTGTGCAACCATCACTATCAATTTCTAAAACTTTTTCATCATCATAAACTGAAACTCTATAGCCATTAAACACTAACTGCCCAGTCTTCCTCCCCTCAGTCCCTAGTCACCACTGTTCTACCTTCTGTCTCTCTTTCACTGTTATAGGTGCTGCATATAAGTTAAATCATGCAATATGTCTTTTTATATATGGCCTATTTCATTTAACATAATGTCTTCAAGTTTTATGTTGCATCATGTATCAGAATTTTATTACTTTCTAAAGCTGTATGATATTTTATTGTGTGTATATGCTACAGTTTGTTTAGTCATTCATTCTTCTATGGACCTTTGGGTGGTTTCTATCTTTTGGTTATTGTAAATAATGCTGCTATGAATATTGATGTACCAACATCTATTTGAATCCTGCCTTCACTGCTTTTGTTTATATGTCTAGAATTGAAATGGCTGTATCATGAAAATTCTAGGTTTAAGTTTTTGGGGGGAATCACTATAATTTTTTCCAAAGTGCCTGGACTGTTTTACTTTTCCATTAGCAATCCACAAATGGTTCTGACTTCTCCATATCTTTGCCATTAATCACTTCCTTTTTTTAAGAGTAGCCATCCCAATTGGTGTGAAGTGGTATCTTATTATGTTTTTGATTTGCATTTCCCTAGTAACTGATGATAAACATCTTTTTATGTGCTTATTGGTCATTTACATATTTTCTTTGGAAAACTGTCTAGCAAGTCCTTTGCCCATTTTTGAGCTGTTTTTTTTTTGTTGTTCATGAGTTTTAGGAGTTCTTTATATTCTAGGTATTAATCCTTTATCAGATATATGGTTTGAAAATATTTTCTCTCTTTCTGTAGGTTGCCTTTTCACTTTCTTGATAGTGTCTTTTAATGCATAAAGCTTTTAATTTTGAAGTTCAATTTATTTTTCATTTGTTGCCTGTGTGTTATATTGAAGAAATCATTGCCAAATCCAATGTCCATATAAGTTTTCCTGTATGTTTTTGTCTAAGTGTTTTATAGTTTTAGATTTTACTTTTGGGCATTTAATCCATTTTGAGTTAATTTGTGCATGTGGGTTAAGGGACAGGTCCAACTGTTTCTTTTGAATATGGATACCCAGTTTTCCCAGCATCATTGGTTGATAAGAACAGGATTTTCTTTTAGATGTACTGAAAACACATTAGCTGTCACATTCCCAAACTTTCTTAGGTCACAGCACATTTACCATCTCAGTAAATTTTTTATGGTGCATACTTAGGTGAAAAAAAACCCCTACCTAGTTCATTCACCAGATAGTTAGATCTAAACAACTTAATATGTATTCATACCTGAACAACTTAATCATTTAAAAAAATACTACACATAACATGAAAACACTATTTTAATTTATTCTTTTTTAAGTATATTGTATTGATTATGCTATTACAGCTTTCCCAATTTTTTCTACCCTTTCTCCCCGCTCTGCCTTGCACCCCAAGCCCTCCAGCCTCCCCTTAGTTCATGTCCATGGGTCATATATATAAGTTCTTTGGATTCTATGTTTCTTATACCATTCTTAACTTCTCCCTATTTTTGCCTACCATTTATGCTTCTTATTCCCTGTATCTTTTGCCCCTTATTCTTTCCCCTCACACTCCCCACTGAAAACCCTCCATGTGATGTCCATTTCTCTGGTTCTGTTCCTGTTCTAGTTGTTTGCTTAGTTTTTGTTTTTGTTTTTTAGGTTCGATTGTTGATAGTTATGAGTTTGTTGTCATTTTACTGTTCATAGTTTTTGATCTTCTTCTATTTCCTAGATAAGTCCCTTTAACATTTCATATAATAAGGGCTTGGTGATGATGAACTCCTTTAACTTGACTTTATCTGGGAAGCACTTTATCTGCCCTTCCATTCTAAATTAAAGCTTTGCTGGATGTAGGTTCTTGACTTTCATGACTTGGAATACTTCTTTCCAGCCCCTGCTTGCCTGTAAGATTTCTTTTGAGAAATCAGCTGATCATCTTATGGACATTCCTTTGTAGGTACACTAACTCTTTCCTTTCCTCTTGCTACTTCTAAGATTCTCTCTTTATCTTTAACCTTGGGTAACTTAATGACGATGTGCCTTGGTGTGTGCTTTCTTGAGACCAACTTCTTGGGGACTCTCTGGGCTTCCTGGTCTTCCTGGAAGTCTATTTCCTTTGCCAGATTGGGGAAGTTTTCCTTTATTATTTGTTCAAATAGGTTTTCAACTTCTTGCTGTTGTTCTTCTCTTTCTATGATTTAGGTGTTAGGGCACTTAAAGTTGTCCCAGAGGATCCAGAGCTTTTCCTCATTTTTTTGAATTCTTGTTTCTTCATTCTGTTCTGGTTGGATGTTTATTTCTTCCTTTTGTTCCAAACCATTGATTTGAGTCCTGGTATCCCTCCCTTTACTGTTGGTTCTGTGCATAATTTGCTTTACTTCACTTTGGGGAGCCTTCATTTGTTTCTTCATTTTGTGACTGAGCTCAATCAGTCCTGTGAGCATCCTGATTACCAGTGTTTTGAACTCTGCATCTGATAGGTTGTCTATCTCCTCATTGCTTAGCTCTTTTTCTGGAGTTTTGATATGTTTTTTCACTTGGGCCGTATTTCTTTATCTTAGCACATCTGTTATGTTGTAAGGGGGTGAGGCCTTAGGTATTCAAAATGGCAGGGTAACCCTCTTTGCTGTGTTGTGGCGCTATATGTGGGGGAGGGGTCAGAGAGTGAAAAATGCCGCTCTCTGCACTAGCCCCACTTTCCAACGAACCCTGCCTTGCCCACATGGTCTGCCACCTTATTGTGCATCCTCTCAACTCAGCTGCCCATCTCCTCCCCTCCTACTGGTGTGGGTGAATGTTTCTTTAACTCCTTGGTTGTCAGAGTTCCATGCAGTTTGGTTTTTTTTGGCACTTCTGGTTGTTTATTGTTTTAAATTGGTTGTTATCCTTCTTTCAGTTATGCAAGGAAGAAGAGCATTTCTATCTATGCCTCCATCTTAGCTCAAACTCCACAATAATCTATTTTAATTTAATTTTAAATAACACAGTTACTTACTAATGGAACGTGTGTTTCTGTTGGGTGATGCAGAACATCTCAGACCTTGGAATTGGACTGGACACTGCTTCCTTCATTTTCTGTTTTTGGGGTTTTTTTTTTGTTTGTTTTGTTTTGTTTTTTGAGGTGTTTGATTTCTATGTGAACAACTGCAAAGATTGTTTTGGAAAGTAAGTAGTGTGTGCTAATGTTGAAACTGTGAAGCATTTTAAGCTAGGAATTTGTAGGGAGCCATTCCACCTGGTGTGGGAATGTAGCCCAGCCCCTACTCAGAAAGGCCAGTGGTCTGGCACACAGGAGCCACACCCATGGATAGGTTCTCCTGTGGGGAATCAGGACTGCATTGTACCTAGGCTGCTATGAGACTTGCTTTTGCTAAAACTTCCTCACCCTAAATTGAGGCAACAAGTACTTATTATAACTTCCTAAAATCTGAGCTAAACCTCCCAAGTGTGGAGTGTAACCAGTTCAACCACTTTTCCCCTTGATCTGTAACACCCTTCTCTTTGAAGTAATTAACAACATCCTTTCCTTTGTTATTTGTACAAGGTAATCACCTATAGCGAACCTGTGCATAGTAAATGAGGACCATCCTCAATGTAATGTATCCAGAAAAGCAATAAAAGCCTGTCCAGTCAGAAGCCAGGGCCCTCTTTCTCTCTTTTAGGGAGTGGCCATGCCGTCCCTTTTTCTTCACAGGACTTCTATAATCCGTGCAAGTTTGTTCATTGAAGCCACAACACATGGACCCTGCTGGCCAGGGTCTGCATCAGTAATTCACACAGTGTCTGAAAGATGTCTAGTGTCTCTGTGCTGGCCTTGAGCATGGTACCCCATGAGTTCACTGTGGCATCTCAGCACTCAGTGCAGTTTGAGGATGTTGTCTTAGCTGACACCTCTTCTTTAATTTTGATGATTTTCACCTCTACTCCACCTCAGCCAGCTGCTCCAATGACCACACTTGTCCTTACCATTATCTGGAACATGCTTACTTTTTATTCTTGTATTCCACTCTCATATCTTAATCATATTCCCCATCATCCATCACATACTCTTTCTCAAATTCATATTTTTATTTTGTAAAGATCTCAAAGTTCTTCATTTTTCCTTTTTCTATCAATCAGCTTCTTTATGCTTAAGCATTTTTTATTTAGCTAATTGTTTGACTTGCCTGAGTATGTCCACAACCTGCTGAACATTGAAAACTTCCCACAAATTAGGATCCATAGCCTCTAACATCATGAAGATCCTAAATGTTGCCTGATAATGCTTTACATAAATTCTTAGTGGGTATACCAAATAATCCCCAAATGATTCCAAGCTTCCCCTCATTTCTCAAAATTCCTACTACACTGTTTTCTGTCTTATAATTAGCAACACTTTGAATTTTACCAAGAAAATAAACATTATAATCTTCATGCTAGAATTCACTCAGCTTCCTACCTCATCACCCTCAAACACTGCAATCTCTACTCAGCCTCCACTCATCATAGTTCAGTAATAGTAGGGCCCCTTCCTTCTGTCAAGGCGAAATCTTCTACCACTGCAAGATCCTCCATCTGTTCCTACCTGCACCCTGCTCTGGGAAGCCCATTTGCTGGCTTCTGGTGAAATTTTAGCCAATAGACTGCTTCAGCAGGAGATTGGGGAGTAAGAGAAGAAGATAGTCAGCTGGTTCAGACACCTGACCCCTCCATGCCTGGCCTTGAGTTGATAGTAGGTGTCTGTCAAGCCATAGTTCCTGCTGGATGGCCTTTTTGTAGAACTGGGACAGTTTCTCCTCTGGCCCTTTCATAGCACACATGGTAGTGGCTTTTGCTACTAGCCCAGGAGTGCTTTACTCCTTTGGTTACTCTCACCCCTGCCCACACTGTGGTAAACAGGTCCTTGACTGGTCTCTCTTCAGTCCTCCTTTGAGTGTGCCATGTGTTTCCTGTTGGGACTCTGGTGGGATATAGATTCTGCCCCTGTACTTCTTTGTGGCAACTTTTTCTAGAAAGTGCCATTCTCTGGCTATTGGTAATGCTGATGATAAGCTAATAGTAATAATATTCTGACAAGTATAATCTATCAAGCAGTTTTATTATTCTAGGCACCATGACAATTTAACACATGTGACTTCATTTAATTTTCATTTGAAACTGCTGCATTCTGTTCACTGTCTCCTTTAACAGATGAGAGACCTGAGATTTACCAATGATAAGCAATGTTCCCAAGGTCACACATTGGAAGTGGCGGAGTTGGAATTTGAGCCCAGGACTGTGAGAGACTCACCTCTTAGACATCTAGCCACAAGGATGTATTTCCACACTATCCACCCAAATGGACTGATCATGACCTCTCCAAGGCAAAGAGGAGACCAGGAAAAAGTCCAACTCACTTGTCATGTTGCACTGTTGATTTCTATATGATATTCTTGGAGTTTAAGTTTGATGTGTGAGTCCCTTAGTTTTTGAGGAATGCCAACCAGCCAACTCTGGAGTTGCAGCTGGCTGCCCCAAATTTCTGCTCAGCTGGAGTGCTGTGGAGACAAAAATGTTTGTGTCTGTGAGCAGGGACAAGTGGCAGGACTACATACATGAAGTACATCTAACCACAGTCCTCTTGCTCCTCCTTCCATTGAAGGGAGGAGCACTTGTGGGTCACTGAGGAATTTAAGCGCTTCTCTGCCCTGATGTGGCAAAAGTCATGGCCCTTCTGGTGAAGTGTTTCCCTAGTGAGGGACTGAGTTATATCAGCAAACGTTAGGAGAGTTCTGTAGAAGAACAATATTGTGCCCTTACCTAGAAATGTTCTGACGTCTCTTTCAGAGTCCCTGTAGAATGCTCTCTTTTCTCATGTGGAAGAGCAAATGATAGGGTGGGAGTATGGTGAGGAGAAAGAGTGAGGCAAAAAAAATAAATTTTTTTCACTTTTATTTCAAAATGTTGGGGATAATTAGGCAGAGAAAAATATGTAGGTGAAGAAAACTTAATCCTTATTCTTGCCCTGACCTTTAGCTTTTGTGATTCAAATAAATCCTTTCCAAATACCTACCCTTGAAACCCAATGAGTTTCTCTTGAATCTATGCTCAGCTTTCAGACAGAGACAGCACAAGAAAGTCCAGACAAATGTAATTTAGATTTGTCCATAGAGCTTCTGCTAAGTTTTTACCTTTTGCTATTCTGGGGGGATGGGCGGACACATCAGAAAGAGATCTGAGTTCTAGTTTTGTGCAGCTCTGTTCTGGCTTCCTCTCCTCTCATCCTCATCTGTCTCCAAGGACCATGTCACAGGGGCCTCTGGAGCAAAAGGCAATTGGTGAAAGAGGATGGTCACAACTAAGCCTCCAGGTCAGAATTCCCTTAAGCATTAGAGCTACATGGCTTCTTATCCCACTTTTGTTAGCTCTTCACTTTTTTTCTGCCATCCTAAGCCTTGAATTTGTGATATAATTATACCCAAGGGTGAGGAAAGAAAGAGAAAATGTTGCTTTATCTTGTGGCCTGCTGTTCCATTTATTGGCAATAAATGTGAGTATGTGTAGTTGCTGCCTTCATCAATCTGAACTCTTTTGAATTTTTTGCATATTTTGCAGAATCCCTACTTCTTTCATCACATCTCCCTTTGTTCCTTCCCTGAGTGCTCTTGATGGAACCTCATAGGAGTTTGGTTGAATGGAGTATATTGGTGAACCAATATCCCATAATTTGCTCTTTTAAATTTTTATTTTCCTAAAAGGATTCATAGAGCATTCAGAGAGTACAA
The DNA here is from genome assembly GCF_019186645.2 of Phyllostomus hastatus. NCBI lineage: Eukaryota > Metazoa > Chordata > Mammalia > Chiroptera > Phyllostomidae > Phyllostomus > Phyllostomus hastatus. Next base: position 2,471,446 of record NW_025334017.1, on the reverse strand, counting down.
AAGACTTTCCCAAGAAATGAATTTCTAACTTACTCCTCCTCCATTTTGAGGCATCTTTTTTGATTTTCCCATCAGATCACAGGAGAGTCACTTTCTTTCTTAGCTTCTTAGACTTCTGAAGGTGAAAGAGGAGAGTCTGAAAAGGGGAAGGCCACTCTAATTTGAGTAGCAGCAGGAAGACATTTCCTTCACTCCTGAGTGAAGGACTCTGGTGAGTACAACTCTTTTCCTTTCACATTGGTACTGTGGGTCCTCAAATGATGCCATTTTATTCAATGTTGTTATGTTATAATGTTGAGGAAAAAAATTGATTCCCAGTGGGACCGCTGTCTGTGTGGAGTTTGCACATTCTTCCCAGGTCTGTGTGGATTTCCTCTGGGTATCCTGGTTTCCTCCCACATTCCAAACATGTACCAGTGAGGTGAATCTGTATGTCTCCTTTGTCCTCATCTGAATGAGTGGGGGTGTAAGTGGCTCTGTGATGGAAGGACCTCTTGTCCAGGGTGGGTCCCACCTTGGGCCCTGAGGTACAGTGAATATTGGAAATTTATCTTACTTATTTTTATTTATCTTTCTTAAATATGTGTATGACTCACATTTATTTCAATATTTAATATTAGAAATGTTTTGAATCTTTATTTAGAAGTTTGATGTTGTTTTTGTTTTTGAACTATGCTGTAGGAACTTAACTCTTGTTTTTATCAGTCTATGGTAAAACTGGTTTTGTTATACTTCATTTCCCTTAACATCACAGTTTCTAAGAACCTATCAATAATGATAAGTGAGGACTTACTGTATTCTGGGGGCAGCTTGCTCTATTAACCTTAAATTATGCACTTGCTTAATAAATAAAATAAGCTTCCAGCCTGTGTTACTCTTTGGCCAGTGTTGTTAGAATTTCTGTTGGAGTAGCTTCTTAAAGTCTAAGTACTTTTCAGTTTTAGGTTTCTTGGTACAAATATTTCTGATGGCCTCTTTTTTTTGGAGACTGTCCAACTTGAGACATGCCAAACATTTTATTAAAATAAATACCTTGTAAAATGTGCAATCCTTCCTTAAAAGGTCTTTTCCTAGACCAGTAGATCTTCTATCACTTTATCAGAATCACCTGGGTTATACTTACTAAAAATTAAAATTCCTGGGCTCCACCCCAAACCTACTAAATCAGAATATCTGGGTTGATGTAAAGGAATTTGTATTTCTAATTCCCCACCGATGTTTGAGAACCTCTTTTCTAGATTATAGAGAGGCTAATGCCAAAGCAAAACTTTCTCACCCTGGGCCTAAGCCATTATTTCCCAGTGCTGATTGCATATTAGAATCACCTGGAGTACTTAAACTATGAGCTATCTGGGCCTTACCCCAACTAATTAAATCAGAATCTTTGTGGGGGGACATGGTGGTGGCAGGAATTTTTTAAAAGTGTTTTTAATGTGTAGCCTCCATTAGAGCTCCTTGTCTATACCCGCAGGCCTAAGGACTGCCTTTAGGGTGTTGATAAACTTGCTGAGGTTGCATAATATACAAAAATTGGGGTGGCTGCCTGGCTCAGGATGAATAATCCTCCTTCTTTGAGAGGAGCCTTGATTGACAGTGTAGGAATCTGGTGGCCAGAACCCATTGGTTCAGCTTAGACATTCAACCCAAGCCAAGTCCACTGGTATCTTTGTTCTGAAGGGTTTGTTTTTGTTTTAAAAATTTTCTTTCACTCTTATTTTTCCTTTTTTAGATTGCTTCTCAAAAGAAACATAACTGTAGTTTTTTCTTGTAATAAAAATAACATTAATAGAAATAAATGCAGACAATATAAAAAGGTATAAAGTAAAAATGAAAATTACTACCACCCAGGGAGAAATCTTATTAACATTTTGATGTGCACCTTGCTGTATTTTTTAATGCACATATAAAGATGTAATCATATTGTACATGCTGTTTTGTAATCATTTTTTAATTAAATGTAACATATATGGACATTTTTCTTTACAATGAATATTGATCTTCATGATTATTATTAAATCTGCATAATGACATTCTATTGCATGGCTGTGCTTTAATTTATTTAATGAGTTCTCTATTGAAAATTGAGAAAATATACATTCCATTTTTTTCACTATTACATGTTAACATCATAATGAACATATTTGTACATATAACTTTGTATGCCTTTCCAGGTATTTCCTTAGGATAAATTCACTGATATCACATTACTGGGCATGCATAGTAAATGCTGATTACATATTGCCAGATTACTCTCAAAGAAGCTGATCTTATTTGTGCTGCTACCATCACAGCATGAGAGTACATTGCTCCACACATTACCCATACCAGCTATTAGTAATCTTAACACTGTGCCAATTTATTAGTCAAAAATGATATATATTATTATTTAATTATTTTGATTCCTTGATAGAGGAAGCACTGAGCAAATTCTGTGCGGGAAAATTTCACTTTAGCCATGACAGCCACTAGGGTTTAGTCCCATGTTGGGGACAAAACAAGTGACCTGGATCTGATAAAGGCTCCTATGACATCCTGCTGATTATTATTATTTTTTAACAGTTTGCTTTTGAGGTGTATAAGGTTAAGTTACTGGCTATTTTGATTTTCAGTTTCCCTTTTGGTCCCAAATATCTAAAATTAAATTGAGAGTAATTTGGAAGGACCTTGAAGTTATTTACGACCTTTATGTCCCTGTCATGTCCATGCAAAGTAGCAGGAAACAGGTCTGACACTTAGTGTCCTACTGCAACTGGATCACTCTTCCTTGTGTCCTCACACTTCTGCTTGAAACACTTTTTTCTCTTAAGTTCTTATTCTCATCCAGCAGTGACTTATTCCTTTCCCCCCATTCCACAGATTCTTTTTTGTTTTAATTGAGGAATATTTACATAATACAAATATAACCATTAGCTATTTTAATATGTGCATTAAGTGGCTCTTGGTACATTTACAGTGTTGTGAATGCATCATCTCTATCCAGTTTTAAGGTCATTTCTTCCCCACAAAAAACCCCCCACACCCAGGAAGCAGTCACTTGTCTTTCCCTAATGTGTGGGCTCTTTGCCAGCCTAGCAGATGAGCTTAGAAATGGAGAGTTGAAAGAAATGATTGAACATCAAAGATTTTCCCTGTGGGGCATATATCTCATCCAGAATGCCAGAATGCAAAAATTACCTTTTAGGACAGCTATTATTTTAAGAAAACCCTGAATATAAAAAGCATTGGTGAAGATGTTAAGAAATTAGAACCCTGTGCACTTCTAGTGTGAGTGTACAAGGGTGCAGCTGCTGTGGAAAGAATATGGTGGTTTCTTGAAAAATTAAACAGAATTACCATATGATTCAGCAATTCCACTTCTGGATTCATACTTAAAAGAATTGAATGTGGAAACCTGAATTTGGTTTGGGTTTGTTTTTTTGATAGTCAATATTATTTTAACTACTTTCAGGTATACAGCACAGTGGTTAGACCTTTATGTAAATTACAAAGTTATTTCCCTGATAAGTCCAGTACTCAAACAGATATTTATACACTCACGTTCATAGCAACAGCATTCACAGTCACTAAAAGGTGGAAGCAACCCAATATCTATTGATGAATGAATGGATAGATAAAAAATGTGGTATATACTACAATGAAATAGTATTTGTCCTCAAAAAACAATGGAATTCTGATATATGCTGTAACGTGAATTAATTTTGGAGACATTATGCCAAGTATAATAAGTCAGTCCTCCCAAAACAAATACTATATAATTCTACCTATATGAGGTACTTAGAGTAGTCAAATTAAAAGACAAAAAGTAGAGTGGTGGTTGCAGGGTGCTGGGGGTGGGTTGGGTTGAGGGTAGAGAGTTGGTAGGTAGTTTTTAATGGAGACAGAGTTCCAGTTTGGAAAGATGAGAAGAGTTCTGTAGACAGATGGGTGGTAATGGTGGCCTAACAATGTGAACGTAGTAAATGCCTCTGAACTGTACACTCAAAAATGGTTAGAAGGGTAAATTTCATGCTCTGTATACTTTACCACGATGTAAAAGATTATGAGAGTCATCTCCAAAAGACATAGGAGACATCTACAGAGGGTGATTTGACCATTATCAAAAAGAATAATGATTTCAGTAAATTAATCTATGTAAATAAGTCATCTAATATTTATTATAAGTTTTTGATACCAGAAAAACCTCTCACTTATAGGTCACTTTTGGATACTGCTAGGGCACCAACTAATTAATTACAGTCTTCTGAAAAAGGATAAATAAAGGTGAAATAATTATGAAAAAATGGTATGTGTAGAGAGAAATAACATTTACAGCCAGTTTGAAGGATCTGTCTTTTTGGCCCTCTTGTTTTGGTATCCATTTTCACTGAAACTTGGTTATTATTACCTTGTGTGTGAGCACTTTGCCAGTCTCACAGATGAGTTAGATATGGGCATTCAAAAGAAAAATGATCAAATATCAAAGGTATTTCTTGCAGGGCATGACTCTCAGCTGAGAATGCAAAAGATTTTTCCCTTGATCTGTAGCTCTGGTTGTTGAGACAATATTACTCTCTCATCAGAACTAGATTAAATCAGATCTTTTGAAAATGGAAGTTAAACAATAATGTTAGAAATGTGTTAAGTTGAAATATGAGTAATATACAATGTGATATTATGGAAATACACATAAGATATCCTATTCCTTCTAGGTTTTGTCCATATTTGCAAAAAATTGTTGACTAGATTTCTCTCTTTGAGAAAAAGTACCTCAAACAGTAAATAACACTGGCAACTATTTACATTTTATTTAATGTTCATTTTGCTAATGTTCTAATTTATTTAAATGATTAACATTTCATCAAACATTAAGCATAAATGATTAATATTCCTCTAAGTATTTACAGGCTACTTGAATAAATCAAAACTCAGACATTTAACAAATTAAAGTACCCAATGCTTAAGCATCAATTGCAGATTTATTAATCAAACTCTTCTAAACATTAAATAAAATCACAAATCTCATCTATCTAATGCTTCAAATACCTTAAAAAGCAAAAGAAATGAACAGAAGTATAGAAATACTTTCAGGACTGATTACCTTTACTCATGCTGGTTACAAATGTGCCAATGCTGCATATTGGTTGATTTTTTTTTTTGTAGTTTCCTGGGATTATCTGTCTATAGTTGCAGAGAATTTTACAAGATGTAACAGAAAAAAAATTTCCTTAGACTAGCTGAGGTTGCAGAATCCAGTTGTCAAGCAACAGATTCTTGATCAGGACCCCGTCTCCATTTTGCCATCCAAGGCTTCAGATACAGCCTCTATAAAAAGGCTGAGTCTCTGTATAATTCAGTTTTTCTTTTACATCTAATGAGACTTTAAGTCCATGTCTTTCAGGGGGCTTTTAGTTCTTGAAGCTTCATGTATTTCCAAGAAATAATTTTTTTACTTTCACCTGGTCTATATTATCAAGATTATCATCCCATTATGACCTGATTTTTAGTGTTATGGGAAATTTTGGGGGTTGTATGCATTAAATTTAATAAGGTCATTTAGAGTTTTCTTTTAAAGTGAGTGAGAGATAATTCCATCTTTGGGCCATTTGGCAAACAGATCATCTTGGAACAATTATGTATGATCACTAATAATCGATGATTTGCTATATCCTGCTTTCAACTGGGAATCTTCATAGTTCCCTGAGGTTCTGTTGATTTTCAAATATTTTCTTTACTTTTTCATTCAGATAATTTCTATTTTCATCTTTTATTTTTATTCTGACATCCTTAACCTGCTCTTATGCTTATTCAGTGAATTTTCAATTTCAAGTGTGATCCTCTTAGTCATAGAATTTCCATTTGGTTCTTTTTTATGGTTTCTGTTTCTCTTCCTATATGTTCTCTCTTTGCATTAATTATGAGCATATTTTCTTTTATGTGTCCTAGAGCATAGTCATTACAATTACCTTAAAATCTTTGTGTACAAATTCTAACCTCTGGGTCTTCTCAAAGTTAGTATTTGCATGATCTTTTATTTTAAGTATGTGACATATTTTATTTTATTATTTTTTAAATCCTTACATGAAGATATGTTCATTGATTTTAGAGGGGAAGGTGGGGTCGGAGGGAGAGAGAGACAGAGGAGAGAGAGAGACAGAGGAGAGAGAGAGAGGTAGATAAAGAGAGAGAGAGAGAGAAACATCGATATGAGAGGGAAACATCAATTGACTGCCTCCTTATGTGCCCTCAAATGGATTGAACCCACAACCTAGTCATGTGCCCTCACCAGGGATCAAACCCAAAACCCTTCGGTGTATGGGATGATGTTCCAACCAACTGAGCCACCCATTTAGGGAAGTATATAACATAGTTAAAGTTTAAAAGTTTTCCTGTTATTTTTTTTCATGTCAGATCATTTTAGATTGTGCCCTGGATATTGTGTGATATTATATAGGTTGTGGATTCTGCTGTTGATATAAAAAGCATTGATGTTTTGTTTTGGCATGTTGTTAACTTGTTGACCCCCAAGTGCAAAGTCTTTCTTCCCGGTTTCACTCCATCCTGCAGTTGGCTGTGCAAATATGATTCAGAGGTTGGCGAGGGGCCTGGGCTGTGTTTATATACAGAATTTGGTTCTCTGGCTCTCTCTTTTTTTTTGAGATTTTTTCCTCATTTTCTTGCTTCTAGTTCTACCCAATCTCACTTCTCTTATTCTTTAAGCCTACTATGTGTTGAAAACAAAGCACACAAAAACACTTTTTAAATCCCAGATTTTGCCGTATGTTACAGAGTGGGACCTCTCTTCAGTTTAAAAGCCATAAAAGTGGGAAACTGACCCAATGTCTCCCCTTCTCCCTGTTTCCATCTCCTTCTAGTAGCTATCTTTCTGCTTTTGTTTATTCTTTAATGTCTTCAGGTAGTTCTTTTACATTCCATCCAGAGTTTATAGTTGTTATATGTGAGAATATTGGTTCAGTAAGAACTACCCAGCCATTGCTGGAATATCTTTTAAAGGTCAAAGGTTTGGTCTAGTTTTTCTAATTTATCACAATGTATGTTGTTCTCTGTACTCTTTTTTACAATATGAAGTCTCTAGTCATTAAAACATTTACTGCTTTATTAAAAATGGTTGCAAGGGAAAGATTTCCTTTAAAAAAGGAATACTAAAAAAGCTGGCAAGGTCTTGTCTGATGGTAATCCTGTATTTTTTTGCAAGAGGCTTTGGTAAAATGATCTGTGTGAGTTCTAACTCCACCTGATAAAAACTGTATAATTTGGGGTGAGACTTTTATTTATTTATTTTCATTTTTAATTTTTATTGAGGTTGCAATTGAAATATAACATTATACTAGTTTCAGGTATTCAATGATTCAATATTTGTATATGTTGCAAAACGATTACCCTGATAAGTCTAATTAACATCTATTGTCATATATAGTTACAAATTTTTTCCTTGTGATGAGAACTTTTAATATCTACTGTCTTAGCAACTTTAATATGCAATACACTATTATTAACTCTATTGTGCATTTTATGTTCATAGCATTTATTTTATAACTGGAAGTTTGTATCTTTTGGGGTAAGACTTCTCAAAATTTTCATTTTAATTTTTATTAAAAAAGACAGTGATTCACTGTCCACTTTGCAACCAAAAAGTTGATATTAAAATCAGATGATATGCTACATTTGAAAGTATTTTAAAATGAAAACAATTACTTCATCTGGTGTCACCAAATATTCTGAGTGTTGTGAAAGCTTAATGGCTTTCCCCCAGACCTGTGACTTTCTTTCTTTCTTTTCCTTTTTTAAAGTATATTTTATTGATTATGCTATTACAGCTGTCCCATTTTTTTCTTCCCTTTCATTCCCTTCTGCCCTGCACCCCACCTCCCACCAGGATGCCCCCTCTCCCCCACCTCCGGCTTAGTTCATGTGCATGGGTCATACATAGAAGTTCTTTGGCTTCGCCATTTCCTATATTATTCTTACCCTCCCCCTGTCTATTTCCTACCTACCATTTATGTTTCTTCTTCCCTGTACCTTTCTCCCATTACTTCCCCTGGGGGGGAATAACCCTCCATGTAATCTCCATTTCTGTGAATCTGTTCCTGTTCTAATTGTTTGCTTAGTTTGTCTTTGTTTTGTTTTTGTTTTAGGTTCAGTTGTTGAGTGCTGTGAATTGGTTGCTATTTTACTATTCATATTTTTGATCATCTTCTTTTTCTTCGATAAGACTCTCCATCTTTCATATGTTGCAAGCTGAGGACGGATAGGGCAGTGCTCACAGGGCGGCCAGCCTTAGGTGATGGCAGTACCATAGAATGATGTTCGAGTCCAATCCTCATTTTACATGTATTGAAGTTCATTTTACTAGTGTTCTAGAATGGATCAGACCGACTAACCTAACGAAACTCAGAGTCTGGGATGCACATCAGAAAGCTAATTTATTAATTTGCAACAGAGACCAGAATATTTGTGTCTGATGGACAGGGTGCTCTGCGCCATGGTATCAGGGTTTCTATAAACAATTTAATAATCCACAAGTTGTTTCCTGATGTGGAAACAGGGCAAAGAGAAATGAATAATAATTACAATAACAATAAAAATACTTGCCATTACTGAGTGCTTTCTGTTTTTGTTAATTTTCACAACAACCTTAAAAAGAAGGTATTATCATTTCTGTTTCACAGTTGAAGAAACTGAAACAGAGAATTTAAACACCTTTTTGAAGGTTATAAATCCCAGAAACACTGGAATGAGATCAGATGAAAACATTTTGGTAGATAGGGAAACTTACATCCACAGTTTCAATGTCTGCACATTTGATGGTGCTGGATAAACACATGCAAATTCTCCTTCTCCAATGTCTTATTACCTAGGCTCCCTTCTGTGTCCCATTGCTTCCACAGTTATGCCCAGTGCATTTAATTTGTTGCTTACATATGCATTCTAGTCCAGCCTCCTTGATATTATGCCAAACACCTTGCTTGGTTGGACTAGTGAATGTCCCCAAGGCTTTTGGGTAAAATAGTCCCATACATTTGCTGGGGTAAGACTGAGGCCTGCTATAAGGGTTAATAATGTTGCTCCCCTCAAACTAATATTCTTTACATGTTGTTCAACATCTATTAAATGAATGCAGGACAAACTGATTTTTATTACTTTAAATTATACCTCTCTATGTTCAATAATGGAATGTATTTCTGATATAAACTGACACTTTATCTTATTTGGAGTTATCTTTCATTCCACAGTGTTACTTTTATTCAGGTGGACCATGTAAGTGATTCAACTCACTGAGGGCAGAGTAAATTCCATTGATATAATAATTCTTTTAATGAGAGTAACATTTTCTGAGCTGAACAAGTGCCTGTCACTCCTCTATATGACATTTTTATCCCCATGCAAATCTCTGTAAGGTAATAGTATAATCTCCATTTTCACAAATGGGGAAAATGAGGCACTGAGATGGTAAGAAATTTGCCAGAAAGTCACACAGCTTGTAAATGGCTGAAGCTGAAATCAAACCCAGGTCTTCTGCCAGTATACTGACCTGCCTAGTGGTTAAAGTTACTAATTGTTATAGGCTGAATTGTATCCCTTCAAAATTCATGTCTTAAGGCCCTAATCCCCAGTTCATCATAGTGTTACTGTATTTGGAAAAAAAAAATTCCTAGTAGAAAGCACCAGGCCATGCATGATTGATTAGCATTTCCTGAAGTCTTTGCTAACCTTTGACCTCTTTCAGGTGGCCAGCTTCAGGGACTCCTCATGACCATGGTACCTTATATGGTGAGCAGGTGCACCTAGCAATGAGTGAGTATGGACCAGCTGTCATCTCTACTTCAAGATTCTGCTACTTTGGAGGCAGTGGGTCAGGATTACGTTCTGCCAGGCAGGGAATCCTGAGATGACTCCTAGAACGCCCTCTGGAAACTTGCTCAGGGTAATTGCTTGTTTGGCTGAGTATTTAATATCCTGAGAAGCTGTTTTTTCCTCATTTAAATTCTTAGTGCCCAGCTGTGTTAATATAGGTTTTAGTATTAATTAGGTATAGTGAGGCCAGTAGAACAGGAGATGATCACCATGGTAAAGACAGTGTGTTACTCACAGTTCCCAAGAGGTGGGAACCTGTCCTGCCACACAGGACCACATGGGGAGCACAGGAAGCAGCAGGCTGAGGCAGGAGACAGAGGGAGGAAGAAAGAAACAGTGGACAAGAGCCTTTATTGGGGTTTCCACAGGGAGGAACAGGCTAGGCAGGGTAACAGGGCCTAGGAGTTGCTGGTTTGAATAATTTCAGTGTGCTTGGAGGCATGGGGGCTGTTATTGGTTGTGGTACCTGGCCTTCTGGGTTGATTAGGGTATATGGAGAATGGCTGAGTATGAGAAACTGATAAAGAGGGCAGTTGGGGTATGGGCTCTGAATTGGTTGGTTTGCATTTTGTAAAGTGCTCTAGCTAGTGAGTTGTCTCTAGGAATTGGCTAATCCTGGGAGGGGAAATCCCTCTAAAGTCACAAGACCCCAGATGTCAAAGCATCAGAATACAGAAATAAAAGACATGGTTAATACACTAGCACGAAGTTAGGCTCACCAACTGGTGACAATTTGAGCATCTCCTACATGGAAACATTGGGCTGCACTGTTGACATGAAAAGCAAGGTACCTCCTCTCATGCAGTGGAGTGCTGGAGCACACAGCTCTTGGTTTTCTTGTACTGCAGATTAATCTCCAATATTTTCACAAGAGTGTTTTGGGGGATGGGTGTATGAAAGAGAGGTGGCAGGGGGATCTTTTCCTTGTAGCTTCCAGGCTCATATTTACCCATGCAGAGAGCACTCCGTGCCCTGGGCCTTGCCACAGGGAAGGCCATGGAGGTCTCCTTTGTTTCATCTGAAATGAGAGGACCATGTGTGTGCCACACACTTTGGTAAGTGCATTAACACACCTGATGTCATGAAGCCCTCACACCCACCCTCTGAGGTGGCTGTTGTATTTGTTCCTCCTTCTCGGATGTGGAAATGTGGAAGTCTAAAGATGAGTAACTTGCCCAAGGTCACACAAGTAGTGAATCAGGTAGAATCTGAACCCAGCCAGACTGAATTCCAAGCTAGAAGCTTAGATGCCATGCAAAGATATGATGGTTTCCTGGTGTGCTGCCTGCTTTGGTTCAGAGGAAGCAAAAGAAAAAAATGATTTAGTAAATAAATACATCTATATATTTTTATCTCCTTTACCCCACTCCTCCTCCAGACCATTGGATAACATTTCAATACATTTTGCAATTTGAAGCATCCTGCTCCCAGTTTGGCAGAGAGGGAAAGGGAGTCTTATGAGGTTGAACTGAACACCCCTCACCCTAGATATATAGGTTTATGAGTTTAGAAAGAAAAAATAAACATTAGTAGCATATTACTGGGAACCTCAATGCCACCAGAATTCTAGGTGGGAGGTGAGGGAGTCGGGCAGGAAACACCAACAAGGCTGTCCCATAGGCCATGTGGTACCAACTAGCATGGCACCCAGCCCTGCCTGCCTCCCTCACAGTGGCCAGTAAATTAAGGGGTGGGCTCAAAGTGAGCTGCAAATGGGGATGATCAAGGTGTTATTCTGGCCATAGTTGTTTGTTTTTCCAGATTCTAGGGAATTTGCTCAGAAGAGACAGAAAAAACAACTGAGCTCCATTCTTTATTGCCTATGGCTGTTTTTGCAGAGATGTCCACATAGTTGAAAGGGTCAGTGAGAAGAGAAATTGGTGTCTCAGCAGGGGCTCCAAGCAGTCATGTCTTCTTAGGCTCTGTCAGACTCATTCTTATCACAAAATGATTCGATTATAAGCCTTGTGGCAGCAGTTCAGCTGCTCTGAGAGCACAGATGAATATTCAGAGTGTTGACACTTCTCTTTGTTCACACTCCTGCCTGGAAATCTGGGAAACTTACCTCAGTGTTATGGATGGAGAGCATGATATTCTAGCTTGTCAGGGAAGATTTTACTAAGAAAAGTCAGGCAATTGAAAGTCAAATACTTTTCCCTGATGAACTAGAAAATCTGTTCCCAGTGGAGGCTTTCTGCGGGCACAGGGGCACCCACAATTCCTGTACTTCCCTGGTTCTTCTTCATGCTATGGGTTTCTGCATGAGGTTGGTTCGCCCCAACCTGTCCCCCATTCCCTCCTGGCTTCCTGCAGGTTTTAGTCTCAGAAGGTGTAGAGCGTGTCTTATAAATCTGCTTTTTAACAAGAGGAAAAAGCTCAGGTCAATGGCTAAGTGAATGCCATCATTACAGATACATGGGGGACATTGCATTAACTATATTATCTTATCTTCTGTATTCTAGATGCTCTGGAATCTGCATCTCACTGTTAACTTCCTCCCAGGGCTACCTAATTCTTAGAATAGCAAACAACTTGCCTGCCACCTGATCTCTGATGTGCAAGTCAACCAATCCCAAATACATATTTCCACCCACCCCCTGACCTAAATTACCCCGAGGCCAAGTACTAGACACTACAGCCTGCTGAAATTATTCAAACTATGCAATCCTAACCCTATTTAGCTGTTTACCAAACCTTGCCTCTTCCTACCTGTAACAACCACAATGGAGGCTTTTGTCTGTACTTTCCCATTACTCCTTCTCCCTCCCGACAACGACGGCCCTGATGCACCCTCACAAGGCCCTGCATGGAGGGGCGTGCCCCATCCACTTGCAAACTGTAACAAACTAATTCTTCAGTGACAGATGTCTTCTGACCTGTTGGCTCCCCTGTACCTGAATGATAATAAGCCCTGTATTTAAAACAGACATGTGGGCAAGCTTATATTCCCTAGTCATAATTCATCCCCAAATCCCCAGAGACTATTTGTTAATGATAATCAATTTAGGTTCTATATTTCACCCTGATCTTGTCAATATTTTTACTATCAAATTGGACAAACATGTAAAAGCATATCAAAATTTGGGATTAAAAAGTTTGGAATAGTTTATATTTTAGATCACATCAAGCTTTACAAACATCCAGACACTTTAAATTTATCACTAACATAAATAAAGGAAAGTTAAACAGAATAAATGTAATGAAGTCTATTAAAAAATCAACTGCTTAATGGTAACTTAAATATGGCTCATATGAAAAGGTTTAGTGATTTTAGGATGTAACATGGTGGATCTAGAGTATAACACAAACACAGGGTCATTCAATATGACTGGTGGTGATGTCCAGATTAGAGGCCCTGATAGGTCCACACTGTATACTTACATGTCTCACGAAAAAGGTTACATTCAATATGGACATTACTTTTTGAGAGAACTCCTTGCAAATTGGAATGTATCCATAAAAATATGACCAGAATTATGGTAGCCATCAACTGAAATAAACATATCTAAAAAACTTAAGTGTTACATATGTAAACAGGTTGGATCTATTCTGCATGGGTACAAGGTACAGAACCAGGTAAGACCCATCAAGAAATTCATGGAAGTGGATTTTACATTTATGTGAGGAAGAACTTTCTAATGATTAGTGTTGTTCGAAATGGAATGCATTTTGTGAAATGGAATAATAAAAAATATTCAAATAGAATAGATAATCACTAGTTGGAGATACTGGAGATGAAATCTGCATTAGTAGACAGACTTGCTCACTTCAAAAATACTTTCTTATTTTAAAATTCAAAGCAGATACTTTAATCCTTTTGGGGCCTATGTTTTCTCATATGCAAGGTAGTATATAACTCATAGGGTTTCATTAGTATATCATTATTGTTTTCATAATAAAAAGATAACAAATTTCTAAATGACTGAAATATTTTTCTTTAATCTTTTGATATTTGTTTGGGAAAAAGGCATAAATCTGTATGATTGTGCAGGGTAAACCCTGTTTCCACCCTGAAGCCAGTGTTAAAGACAAAGTAGTCACCCTCCTCCTACTCATTTCCAGCTCTGGGACACATGGCTCAGACTGAGTGCTCCATGCTGTCCCATCACTAGCTCTCTGTCCTGTAATCTAACTGGTAAAATTAGAGTTTGTAGAGAGTGAGGTGGAAATGTGGCTTTTCAATTTTATTGCTGACTTTTTGATGTTTGAAGATCTTAAAACTAAGCCTCAACTTCTTCAGTGAGTTTCTCTTCAACAAATTATGGACAAATTAAGCTGACTTTACTAATTTCATAGCTGGGGAAATTGTAAATATTTTCCTTCCATATTTTTGGCTTGACAAGGACTTTCTCTGAGATTGAAATTAGAGAAACAAGAGATGAAAACAAAGACCCCAAGTGATAGATTATGAAATACCATATGAAATAGAACTTGGAAGATTTTATTTTAAACCTATCACTTTCCCCAAATCTAAATACAATAAATTTCAAGTGAGAGCTATCTAAAAGGAATTGATGAGAAAGTGGTGGACAAAGATACCTATTTATAATTTTGTGAGTAAAATTGATGAAGCACAGAACTTCTTATGGACACTTTGGAGTCTTCCTTGTTCTAGTTTTATAACCCACGGAAGAACGTGCCCTGAACTTTGCACAGGCCTCATTTATTTGGTCTGACAATGTTTCCTCATTAATATATTTAGACACTAAAGTTAATTAAAACACCTGATGAATACTTCCTGCCACCCAAATTCTCTGTGGTCTACTATAATTGATGGTTAATTTGTTTATTTATAATAACTCTGTTGGAGTATCCTCCTTTTATACACAGGATAATTTTTCTAGGTTATATTCAAGCTGTTTACAAAAAACTTTTAAAAAATATATTTTATTGATTATGTTATTACAGTTGTCCCATTTCCCCCCTTCACTCCCCTCTACTCTGTACACCCTCTCCCACCCACTTCCCCCCTTTAGTTCATGTCCATGTGTCATAAGTTCTTCAGCTTCCATATTTCTCATACTATTCTTACTCTCCCCCTGTCTATTTCCTACCTACAATCTATACTACTTATTCTCTGCACCTTTTCCCCCCTCTCTCCTCCTCCCACTCCCCTGTTGCTAACCCTCCATGTGATCTCCATTTCTGTGGGTCTGTTCCTGTTCTAGTTGTTTGCTTAGTTTCTTTTGTTTTTGTTTTAGGTATGATCGTTAATAATTGTGAGTTTGCTGTCATTTTACTGTTCATGGTTTTTATCTTCTTTTTCTTAGATAAGTCTCTTTAACATTTCATATAATAAGGGCTTGGTAATGATGAACTCCTTTAACTTGACCTTATCTAAGAAGCACTTTCTCCGCCCTTCCATTCTAAATGAAAACTTTGCTGGATAGAGCAATCTGGGATGTAGGTTCTTGTCTTTCATGACTTGGAATACTTCTTTCCAGCCCTTGTTGCCTGTACGGTCTCTTTTGAGAAATCAGCTGACAGTCTGATGGGAACTCCTTTGCAGGTAACTCTCTTTTTCTCTTGCTGCTTCTAGGATTCTCTCCTTCATTTTTACCTTGGCTAATGTAATTATGATGTGCCTTGGTGTGTTTCTTCTTGGGTCCAACTTTTTGGGGACTCTCTGAGCTTCCTGGACTTCCTGGAAGTGTATTTCCTTTGCTAGAATGGGAAAGTTCTCCTTTATTATTTGTTCAAATACGTTTTCAATCTGTTGTTCTACCTCTCCCCCTTCTGGTACCCCTATAATTTGGATGTTGGAACATTTAAAGATGTCCTGGAGGTTCCTAAGCTTCTCCTCATTTTTTTGAATTCTTATTTCTTCATTCTTTCCTGTTTGGTTGTTCCTTTCTTCCTTCTGGTCCATCCTATTATTTTGAGTCCCAGTTTCCTTCCCATCTCTGTTGGTTCCCTGTGCATTTTTCTTCATTTCTTTTATGGTAACCTGCATTTTTTCATCTAATTTTTGACCAAAATCAACCAGTTCTGTGAGCTTGCTGATCACCAGTGTTTTGAACTGTGCACCTGATAGGTTAGCTATCTCTTGGTTGCTCAGAAGGATGGGTTCTGGGGCACTGATTTGTGCTTCTGTTTGAGCCATCTCTCTCTCTCTCTCTCTCTTTTTTTTTTTTTTGGACTGGTCACTCCTATTACAGTGAGGGGTGGAGCCTTAGGTGTTCACCAGGGCTGGGCACCCCAGTCGCTAGATTGTGATGTTGTATGTGAGGGCGGGGTCAAGAGGGAACAATGGCTGTAGCTCCGTTCTCCATGGGATCTCAGTCCCTTCTCTGGGATCCTGGGTTGTGTGCTCTGCCCTTCTCCACAATCGCCACCTTACTGGGTCTGCCAGCTGCCGCTTGCGTACTCAGGGTCCACCCGCTGCGATCTTGCGCATCCCAAATGCCTTATGCACTCCTGGTTGCCTTATGCACCCTGTTCTCAGTTCTGTGACTCCGCACCTGGCTGCTTGTCTCCGCCCCTCCTAATGGTCTGGATGAACGGGTCTATTTCGATTTCTTGGCTGTCCGACTCACATTCAGATAAATTTTCCTTCAGTTCTGGGTGTTATTCTGCATCTAAATTGTTGTTGTTCCAATCTTGGTTGTGTGTGGAGGTACGGTGCGTCCACCTATGCCTCCATCTTGCCGCAAGTCTACAAAAAACTTTTTACCTAAGTGGAATCATACCTGGAAGAATAGCCAAAGAAAACATAACATAAGAGCTATTGTGACAAGCAGTGGGGGGAGTACTGGACCCCAATTTCCTGGCTCTTTTCTTTCATATGATTCTACTTATAAACACTGGTCTGTCCCATATTTGAACAAAACAATTCTTTGCTCCCCTAAATTACTGGTCCATTTGAGGCATTTCATTTAAAGATAGCAGTTGCTTCTTCACAAATCATTAGTTTTTTCCCTCAGGCTAATAAGTGGGCTTTGAGAACTTACTACATTGCTGATTGTCATAAAGAAATAGATGAAGAAATAGATTATTCACAGTCTTTGTCGCCTTTGATTTTGAATAGGAACTAGTCAGAATGAAATCGAATGAACTGAGTCTATGTCCCAGTTACACACGTATACATAAAACATAAAGTCATACTATTGTGAAATTCAAAATCAGCAGGAAAGACAGTCTGCTGAGAGGCTAGATAAGTATGAGTATTTTCAAAGAGGAATATATTTTGCTTTTTTTCCACACCTCTGATAAAAATGTACATTTGTAATTTGAACTGCTTTTAGATAAACTAGAATCATAATTCTGTGGTTCTATTTGCTAAAGATATAGATTTATAGTCACAAGTGTAAGTAGTCTCCAGAGTACTCCTGTTTTGTAAGTACTGTTAGGAACAATGGTTTAAAGCCAACTACTCTAAAATCTTTTAGAGCAACATTTACGGGAAATGTCCTTCAAAATTGAATTGGCTGACAGTCAACAGTCATGTGTAGTAGAATCAACTCATTTATATATCCAGGGGTACATTTTCCAACTAATTGTGATCTGGAGGTTTCATTACAACAATGTTTAAAATTAATTGTTTTGTGGGTGCATCATTGAGATTTTTTTAAGGCAAAGATTCAGCATTTATAAGTACCTTCTATTTTTTTTCCAGGCCAAAATGATATTGGTGATGTCTTCCAGTGTAGACTTTTGGGACTCAGCCTCAAAGGACACACAGAACTTTGTTTTGAAGAAATATTGGCCCTGACTTAGGAATATTCCTCCTTATCCATCTTCTAGTCTGACATAAGTCTGATTATATTCTTGACTTTAATAAGATAATTCAAATCTATTAAAATATATAGCTCTTTAAAATTTCTGCAGCAAGAATATGTGCTCAGGCTCTTGTTAGCAAATATAACCTTCAATATAACCTACTTGTCTCTATAGCTCAGTTTCACTGAAGTCTGTATGGTTCATCCACCCCTCCTAGATTTATGTTTCACCAAGTATGGTCCATGGACCAACTGCATGGAATCATTGAGGAGTTCCTTGAAAATGCTAGGCCCCTAGCCCTACTCTGCAGTTCTGAAATCTGAATCTCTAGAGTGGGGAAAAGAAGCCTGCAATTAAATGAAATCTCATGCTCTCCACATTCTGAATCTGACAGATCGTAGAGTCATTTTTACTGAACTGTGTTTTGGCACTAAGCCTTCAGAGACCTTGAAAGGAGCAAATGTGTAGAGAAAGCATCCAGTTCTCTGAGGAGCCACAGCCATTGTACAGTCCCGTCTACTCTCCTTCGTCAGTGTGAATGCTGGTGGGTGGTGCATTGTGGTGCAGTGTGGCTGCTCTCCACCATCACTGTGGATGCTCCCTGCCTGGAGTGGGGGGAATAGGGATTATTAACTCCTCCCTTTGGCCAGGACTGACCCCCTTTTATTTCCTATTCAGTCTCAGAAGAAGTTTCCAATTCCTTTTTTACTTTAACATTTTATTTTAATCTTTAAATAGAAATACAATATTGTTGTAACTAATGTAGAAATATTCTTTGGGATGTCATCTACTGCGTCACTCAGTTCATAGTACATCATTCAGTGTCACTTGGGACAATTTTCCTTAGGTCTGTTTGTTGCTGCTACCGACAGCTGTAGCCTAAGTAACATTTGTTCCACGTGGGCCATGTGAATGTTTTAACTGGTCATGTTATTGGCTTTGCTCTGAATAGACAATTGGCAATTCAGCCTTAAATGCATGACCCTCTTTTAATAACTACTATACATTATGGCATATATTTCTGTATCTTACCTTTTCCTGTTTTTATCTCTTTATGTGACACCAATTCTCCCTTAGCCATGATTTTTAATCCTTGGGGTAAAATTTTGAAATTATCTAACATACATATCCAATTCTTTAAATTCTTTAGGAATGAATTTGTAAATTTAATAGTAAATAAATAAAATAAATAATAGATAAAAATTAATTTTTTATTGTGCTCTGCATGTAAAAGGCATTTAATAAATATGTGCTGAATGAATGAGTGGTGGATTCTTGAATGTGTATAAAGAAAATCTGGACATCTCCAGAACATATATGGAAAATCTTTGAGCAGAGAACACAAGAACAGAACCAATAGTAATAATAGCTGACAGCAACTGTGAGGCAATGTGCTGCAAAGATCTTCCATAATCTTCACAAGGAACAAATGAGCTAGGTATAACTAACACAGATAAGGACACTGAGTCATGACTGTCTCCATGGCTCAGTGTCCTTATGGGATGGGTTGGGGGAACAGAGACTGTTTGCAGGCACAATACCAAACCACTTAACAGTAATCATTGGATTCTCCTGTCCTTAAATGCCCTTTGGCTACCTTGCTATAAGAGATTGTTCATTGACCACTTTCTCCAACAGGTGCCAGGTTATGGCTTAGCATGTCTCCCTTCTCCCCAACCAGTGGCAGCATAACCCAGAGAGCTGAGGGAGATGGAGTTATAGGAGTGCAGAAGGCATTCCGTGTTATGTGAGCATGAGGAGTTTAGGTTTTAAGGTAATCCTCAATTTGCAGGCCAATTGACCTGCCTGAAAAGGCCCCTGTGGCATAGGTGATTTTCTGCTGCTTCTTTCCCACCTCTAATTTTATAACAACCCCATTTTCCTGTAAAAAAATTACGTATTTCTCCCTCATCCCAAATGTTACTATAGTATATCACACAGATGTGTTAAAATCTTCATGCAAAGAAATCCTTTGAAATACTGATGTGGCTCTAAGAAAGTGACAGACTTTAGTGATTGTATAGTTACCTTTTTAAAAATCAGGTGGTTTCTAATTCTTGGCTTACAACAGAATTGAAAGAGAATGTGATTGAGTTGTCATTTAAAAATAAATTTTGAGAATACCTAACTATGCTCTATTATGGTAAATATAACACAAAGAGAATACAGTAGTTGAGTGATAATGCTATACTAAAATGCCTTTATTCTCATCTACTTAGGTGAGTAAGGGTTTCAGCATTTTCATCTACTAAAAGGAAGAGTCAGGATAGAATTGCTGCTGTGCCCTGTGCCATTTTATTGATAAGTTGTAGTCAGCTAAGGATATAGGAACTCATCTGAAAAAGAACTATACAAAATCTTTTTTTTTTAAGATTTTATTTATTTATTTTTAGAGAGAGAAGGGAGAGAGAAAGAGAGAGAGAAACATCAATGTGCGGTTGCTGGGGACCATGGCCTGCAACCCAGGCATGTGCCCTGACTGGGAATCGAACCTGCGATGCTTTGGTTCGCAGTCCGAGCTCAATCCACTGAGCTACGCCAGCTAGGGCTTATACAAAATCTTTTTTATTTTTTATGAACATTTCTAATTTTTATTTTACTTTTTCTGTAATATATTTTATCACTTTTTCTCAATGGTGTTCTACTAATACTTGTAATGATAATACACACAATTCAATGTACACAATTTTAAAAAATTTTAGGCCTTTTGGATCATAGGAAATAAACAACCAATTTAAATTTAAATTTTCATTCTTCTAGGGTAATCAAAAGAAAGGCTCTCAAATGTAAAAAATACTCAATTTGAATAAAATTTGATGACAGAAATGAAATCCAAGTTTAAGGATAAAATATAAATATTAACAAAGGAGAAGTTAAACATACATATCAAAGAAATAAATGAAGTTCTAATACTTTCCCTCTGTACCTCAATAGATCACCCGACACCCTAGTGCAAATGTACCAAACCCCTTTGGAGGGTCCTGCTGTAATTCAGTGGGCAGGCACTTCTCTGTGTGCTAGAGGAAGAGATGCAGGTGAGGATGATACACAGTCAGACTCCTGCACAAGTCATGCCAAGGGTTGGATGTTCTGTGTACATTGACCTTGTAGTTATTACTTCGTGTTTCTTTTTAAATATAGTTGCTCTTCACTGGAAAATGAAAATGCTTTATGAATACTAACCGGTATAAACAACCTTATCTCTTCTTTTCAGATGATGCAATAAAGGTCTAAAAATATCAAGGAGCTTTTCTGAGATATTACAAGTAATTAGATGAAAGAGGAATAGGGTCCTTGAGTCCTTATTATGGTTTATTAGATTATAATTTGTGACTATAGGTGAGATATGGGGTACATAGCTTAAAGATTTTAGCATTATGGTTCAGTGTGATTTGTTAACAAGCTCTTTCTTTTGACATTTCCTAGAATTGCCACTCAAAACAGGCCTGATCGAGTTTGCCCTTTCTAAGTCTTGTGTATCCTTCACACAAGTTCCCTCAGTGATAACAGGGTATAGAAGTATAGAACAATATTGAAGTCAGAATTCTGACAGGGGAATATGCTTAAAAATAGAGATTTACATTAGGTCTATTGGCTACTCCCTACTGCGGGAGCTTAAGTGAGGTGAGCATGACATTGCAGAGGAAGTCAGGGAAACTGCAGGGGTGTAGCAGGAAGGAGGGGCAGTGTGATGGTGAACACAGTTTGATGATTCAGATAAGGCATTAATCCTGCTGAAGCCCCCTTATGATCTCCCAGAATATAACCACTTATAAATTTAGGGGTCAGTATTTATCCTGTGCAAAAGGGAGAGTTCACTTCCACCGTGGCCCAATGGAGACAGTGGTGAATTCTTGACTTTGAGAAGGTTGGAATGAACAATGGGAACCTGGGCAATAGATGCCCCTCTGTTTTTCTCCCTCTTGAGACATAATTCACATACCATAAAGCAGGGTCCCCAATCCTTGGGCCATGGACCACTACAGGTCTATGGCCTGTTAGGAACCAGGCCGCACAGCAGGAAGTGAACAGGAGGCAAGGCAGCAAAGCTTCATCTGTATTTACAGCCACTCCCCATCACTCACAATAATGCCTGAGCTGTGCTTCCTGTCAGATCAGCAACGGCATTAGATTCTCATAGGAATGCAAACCTACTGTAAACTGTGTATGCAAGGGATTTAGGTTGCACACTCCTTATGAGAATCTAAAGCCTGGTGATCTGCATACGAGCTGAGGTGGTGACGTTAGCTATGGGGAGCAGCAGAAAATACAGATTATCATTAGCAGAGAGGTTTGACTGCACACAGACCATAATAAGTCAATTGTTTGCAGACTCAGATCAAAACTGTATTAGTGAGTGGCAAGTGGCAATTAAGCTGCATCTAGTGGCAGGCATTATAGTAGCAAGTGAGTTGATGTATTTCAATTGTACAGTTGCATCTGGTGCAACTTTAAGGCTTTGTCAGGCTTTAAGTCAGAATCTGACACTTATTTTAGTTTGTGAGTGGTCCACCCATTATTTTATTTACCACTTCCATTCATGCCTCTTTTGAGCACTGCACACTTGTCTCAGTCACAGTTTTGGTAAGCCCACAAGCTAACTTGAGCCAAAATGAGTAGAAAACAAATGTCACAGGAGAGCTTCTTTGAAAAAGAGGAAAGACCCAATTATGAGATAGCAGAAGACTCTAAGACTGCCAACAAAAAGAAAGCTGCATTTAAAAGAAAATACAAGAATCCTACTTAAATTACAGATTTTTGGCAACAGGTAATTCACATTCTCCAAACCTGCTTTGTGTAATATGCGGTGACTGGCTAATCAAAGAAGCCATGAAACCTTCAAAATTGCTTTGCCACATGGTGATCAAGCATCCTGCATTAAACAACAAGCCTTTGGGGTTTTTCAAAAGAAAAAAAAATGATAACACAAAGAACAGAAGCAATTATTGAAGGCTACCACTTCATCAAATGTGTCTGCACCTAGAGCATCATTTTTAGTGGCTAACCACATTGCTAAAGCTAAGAAACCCTGTACTATTGGTGAAAAGTTGATGTTTTCTTCTACTTTTTTGTTGTGAACAAAACCAAAAACATTTGTTGTGAACTTTTAGGAAAGGCTACAGTTCAAAAGGTGGCACGTGTTCCTCTTTCACCTAGCATGATACCTAAATGAATTGATGAAATAGCAGAGGATATTTTTTAAAAAATGTATAATCTTTATTATATTTCTTCCATTACCATTTAGATTCCTTATACCTCCCACCCCCACCAATCATCACCTTGTTGTCCATGTCCATGAATTCTTTTTCTTTTTTGCTTAATCCCTTTACCCTCTAACCTCCCACTTGCCACTAGTGGTCATCTGTTCTCCATCTATGAGTCTGTCTGTTTTGCTTGTCAGTTCAGTTTGTTTGTTAGCTTCCACAGCATATGAGTGAAATCATAATATTCTCCAGGTTCACAAAGGGAAAATACTGTTGCAAAGGGAAAATTTTGCTTCATTTTTAGGACTGAGTCAAATTCCACTGTGTAAATGTCCCATAGTTTTTTTATCCACTCCCCTATTGATGGGCACTTGGGCTACTTCCATATCCTGGTGATTGTAAATAACGTTGTAATGAACATATGGATGCTTATGTTCTTTCGAATTATTGTTTTGGGTTCTTTCAGATATATTCCCAGGAGTTGAATTGCTGGGTCAAAAGGGAGGTCCATTTTTAATTTTTTGAGCTGTATCCATACTGCTATGGCTACAGCAGTCTGCATTTCCTCCAGCAGTGCAAAAGGGTTCCCCTTTCTCCACATCCTCACAAGCACTTGTTGTTTGTTGATTTACTGATGATAGCCATTCTGATAGGTGTGTGATGGTACCTTATTGTAGTTTTAATTTGCATTTCTCTGACGGTTAATGATGTTGAGCATCTTTTCATATGTCTATTGGCATGTGTATGTCCTCTTTGGAGAAGTGTCTGTTCAGGTCCTTTGCCCATTTCTTAATTGGATTGTTTGCTTTTTTTGTGTTGAGCTTTGTAAGTACTTTATTAATTTTGGATATTAACCACTTATCAGGTGTATTGGTGAATATGTTCTCCCATTCTGTGAGTTGTCTTTTTATTTTGTTGATGATTTCCTTTGCTGTGGAAAAACTTTTTAATTTGATGAAGTCCCATTTGTTTGTTTTTCCGTTTGTTTCCCTTTCCTGGGAGACATATCTGATAAAAATTGTCCATGAGCAAGGTCTGCGACTTTGTTGCCTGTAGTTTCTTCTAGGATTTTTATGGTTTTGTGTTTAACATTTAAGTCTCTGATCCATTTTGAATTTATTCTTGTGTGTGGTATATGAAAGTGGTCCAGTTTTATTTTTCTGTATGTATCTGTACAATTTTCCCATCACTATTTATTGAATAAACTGTCTTTAGCCCATTATATGTGCTTGCTTCCTTTGTCAAATTTTAATTGACTATAAAGGTGTGGGTTTATTTCTGAACTTTCTATTCTGTTCCATTGATCTATATGTATGTTTTTATGCCAGTACCAGGCTCTTCTGATTAGTATGGCCAGGTAGAATAGTTTGCTATTAGGTAGAATGATTCTTCCAACCTTGTTTTTCATTTTCAGGATTGCTGGTGCTATGTGGGGCCTTATGTGGTTCCATATAAAGTCTTGAAATATTTGTTCTAGTTCTGTGAAATATGTCATTGGAATCTTGATAGGAATTACGTTGAATCTGTACATTGCTTGGGGTAATATAGACATTTTAGTAACGTTAATCCTCCCTATTCATGAAAGACACTACAAATAAAGAAAATTATAGGCCAATATTGATGATGAACATAATGCTAAAATCCTAAACAAACTATTAGCAAACCAAATATAACAATGCATCAAAAAGATCATATACCATTAGCAAGTGAGATTTATTCCAGGAATGCAAGGATGGTACAGCATTCACAAATCAATAAATGTGATTCACCACATAAATAAAATGAAGGATAAAAACCATGTGGTTATATCAATAGATGTAGGAAAAGCTTTTGATAAAATTCACCACCCATTTATGATCAAAACTCTTGGCAAAGTGGGCATAGAGGGAATATACCTAAACATAATAAAGGCCATATAAGACAAACTCACTGCCAGCATCATACTCAATGGGCAAAAACTATGAGCATTCCCCTTAAGATTGGGAACAAGACAAGGAAATCTGCTTTCACCTCTATTTATTCAACATAGTACTGTGTGTACTAGCCACAGCCATCAGACAAGAAGAAGAAATAAGTCTTCCAAATTGGAAAGGAAGAAGTAAAACTGCCATTATTTGCGGATGACATGTACTGTACATAGAGAAACACAAAGATTCCACCAAGAAACTACTAGAACTGATAAATGAATTCAGCAAAGTAGCAGGGTGCAAAATTAATATTCAGAAATCAGTTACATTTTTATATGCCAATAATGAACAAAGAGAAAGGGAAATTAAAACAATCCCATTCACAATTGATTCAAAAAGAATAAAATACCAAGGAATAAACCTAACCAGGGATATAAAAGAACCATACTCAGAAAATTATAAGACATTGAAGAAAGAAATTGAAGAATATACAAAAAAAGTGGAAGCAGAGGATATTGAGTCATAATTGTTAAAGAGGATTAATGAGTCTCCATAGTATGCAGTCAGTTGATAAGTCTACCAATACTGACAACGAGGCAACAATACTTGTTTTTGTGTGATATATTTTTCAGGAGGATGTGCAGAGGTTATGTTATGTGCACTTTTGTTGCCAACCAGCACCACAGCTGCAGAACTATTCAAGTCTTTGAGTGATCACATATCAGGAAAACTGAATCATTCATTTTGTATTGGTATATGCAAGGACAGAGTGGCTGCCATGACTGAATGGCTTTCTGGTTTCACTACTCGAGTCAAAGAGGTTGCTTCTGAATATGAGTCTATGCACTATGTCATACAGAGAGAAATGCTGGATAGCCAAAAAATGGTACCTGAACTTAACAACAGTTTGCAGGATGTGATTAAAATTATCAGCCACATTAAAGTACATGCCTGTAACTCATGTCTATTCATGCAGTTCTGTGAAGAGATAGAAACAGAGCACTCATGTCTTCTCTTGCACACAGAAGTGAGATGGCTTTCGAAAGGTAGATCAATTGCCAGAATTTCTGAGTTATGGGAACCACTCCAGAGATTTCTTTTAGAAAACCGATCACCACTGACAACACATTTCAGTGACATGGAATGGGTTGCAAAACTTGCTTACTTGTGTGACATATTCTACGTGCTCAGCAAACTCAATCTGTCACTTCAGGAGAGAATGAAAACTGTATTCAAGTTGGCAGATAAAGTGGCTGCATTCATAGCCAAACTGGAATCATGGGGGTGATGAGTGAACATTGGGATTTTTGACCTGTTTCAAACATTAGCAGCGATTTTGAAAGAGATTGAGCCAGGACCTTCTTTCTCCCAGATGCTGCATGATCACCTACCTGAGCTTTAAAAAGAGTTTGAGCATTACTTCCCCACCACAAAAGACCCTGAACTGGGAAGGAATGGATCCACAATGCATTTGTGAATAAGCCAGGTGAATTGACTTTGTGCATGCTAGAAGAGGATCAACTGCTTGAGATTGCAAATGATGGTGGTCATAAAAGTATGTTTGAGACAACTTCAGATCTCCATATGTTCTGAATTAAAGTCAAGAAGGAATATCCTGAGATTGCCACAAAAGCACTGAAAATCCTGCTTCCATTTCCAACATCCTATCTTATTGTAAAACAGGGTTTCCTGCAGTGACAGTAACCACTGCAGATTATGGAGTAGACTGGACATAAGTAATACACTTTGAGTGTCACTGTCTCACATTATCCCCAGATGGGACTGTCTAGTTGCAGGAAAATGAGCTCAGGGGTCCCTCTGGTTCTTCATTATGGTGAGCTATATAATTATTTCATTATATAGTACAATGTAATAGTAATAGAAATAAAGTGCATAATAAATGTAATGTGCTTGAGTCATCCCAAAAGCCTCCTTTCACCATCTGTGGAAAAATTGTCTTTCATGAAACCAGTTCCTGGTGCCAAAAAGACTGGAGATTGCTGCCATAAAATTTTGTATAGTTTTAAAGTACACAATTCAGAGGTTTTTAGTATAGACTCAGAGCCATGTAACCATTACCACTATATAAATCCAGAATATTTTCATCACCTCAAGGAGAAACATTATACTCATTTGCAGTCATTCCCCATTCCTCTGCCTCTGGCTTATTCCCAGCCTCTGACAACCTGTTTTGTCTCTCTGGATTTATCTAATTTGTCTATTACTGACATTTCATTTAAATGAAATCATACAACATGTGACCCTTTGTGTCTGGATTCTTTCACTCAACATAATGTTTTTGAGGTTCTTTCATGTTGTAGCATGTATTGAATTCCCTTTAATTGCTAAATAATATTCTACTGTAAGTCTATATTGTACTTTGTTTATTCATCAGTTGATAGACATTTAAAGATTTTATTTATTCTTTAGAGAGAGGGTAAGGGAAAGAGAAACATCAATCAGTTGACTCTTGTAGGCATCCTGACAAGAGACCAGACCCGCAGCCCAGCTGTATCCTCTAACTGGGAATCAAACTGTGACCTTTTGCTTTGTAGGATGATGCCTAACCAAATGACCCACACCAGTCAGGGTCAACTGATAGACATTTGGGTTGGTTTCACTTTTTTGGCTATCATGAATAATGCTGCTAGTGAACAAGTTTGCTATTTTTTAAAGTGCATGTTATTGAGAGTTCATTTTAATTGACAAATGATGATGGATAGCTGGTCAATATCCATTTATGCTGGGCCTTACATGTGTCTGGCTGGTCCAGAGGCCACTGAGGATTGGAAGTAAGAAATAAAGGAATCTGTGTTTACTTTATTATGCATCAGGATGTAAAGAGAAAATATTTATTTGCTTGCCTCATTAATTAAAGGTATTGCCAGCTGATTATTCATTGTCATGGCCATATCACAATTGCATTTCATAAATGTCTCCTTATGTGTAAGGTCATTTATAGTTTAACTTCAACCTAATCACTAGCCTAGTGTTTCCCAAAATGAGTGCTGAGATGCTGTTGGGTATGGCAAGAAAATCATAGGGCAGAAATAAATAAATAAATAAATAAATAAATAAATAAATAAATAAGTGTTTAATGTTCACCCAAGGATACATTCATTGATTTAGAGAAAGAGGAAGGGAGAGAGAGAGAGAGACAGATAGACAGACAGACATTGGTTAATTGCTACTTGTACTCGTTTCAACTAGGGATGGAAACCACAGTTTAGGTATGTGCCCTGACCAGGAATCAAACCCACAACCTTTACCTTTTTTGGTGTACAGGAGGACTCTCAAACCAATTGAGCCACCAGGTCAGAGATGCAGGAATATTTTATAATTCAAGTTCAAGGTACTCAAAACTAGATACTACTAGTTAAGGATAGGTTACAGTTTCAGCATTAATAACATTCTATTAAAGTAATATCTTTGAGAAGCTGAGATTTTGGCAGTAGCTCTGATAAAAAACAAGTGCTATATGAAAACCAATGTGGAACAGGAAGTGGGAGTGGCTATGTCCAATCTGATTTAAATGTTTGAGAAGTTGTGTAGTGCCCAGCTGATATACATCCCCCAAATAAGTAATTATATTCATTTAAGAATGAAATAAAAACATGTTTTTTTTTTGGTTGTGTCTTAATGGTATTTGAACTTACAAGTTTAATAAATAGAACTTTTAGGCCACTTCTTTTGGGCTCAGGGGTACCATAAAAAATTACTTGGACACAGAGGTTGCAATAAACCATGAAGTTTGGGAACCTTTGGTCTACTCCTTGCATGTGTCTCTTTAAATTGGGGTTCCCCCTCTATCACCATTCTTTTCCCTGGAGAACTTTTCTTTACCCTCCAAGGCTCTGATCAGATAGTCCCTCTTCTCATACCCCCTCCTCTCGGAAGCCTTCCTGCTAGGTGTTAACTGGTTGCTGAATCTTGAATACCAAAACAGTTCATTTGTTTTTTTCCATAAGATGACTCTATTAGCTCTTACTTGTCTTTAACTTCATTTGAAACTATTTCGTTATGTTATATTGGGACAGCTGTGATATCAGCATGCATTTAAAAAAACATAAAAATTGGTGAATTTTTATGTAGCCATTTTAATATTGAAAGTGGAAAATATACACATTTTCAGCATATTTTGTTTTATTATTTTGAGAAAGGTAGAAATGAATAAAATGCAAAAAAGATTTGTGCAGTGTATGGAAAAGGTGCTGTGAATGATTGAACATGTCAAAAGTGGTTTGTGGACTTCCGGCAAGATGGAGGAATAGGTGAACGCACTGTACCTCCTCGCACAACCAAGAATAGAACAGCAATAATTTACAGTCATAGTATCACTCAGAACTGGCAGAGGATTTATCTGAATGGAAGTTGGACAGCCAAGAAGTTGAAGTAGACCCGTATATCCAGACTGGTAGTGGACGACGAGCCAGGCGGCGCGGGGCTGGCGCGCGGAGGTCGGGGAAAATTTGGCGCAAAATCGGCACGGCAGCTATCTGGGGCGCAAGAACGCAGCGGTGATCCCTGAGTATGCAAGCTGCGGCAGGGGGACCCAGTGAGGCAGCAATTGTGGACCAGGGCGGAGCTCGCGGCCCAGGATCCCGAAGAGGTGTCTGAGCCCAGGAGAACCGAACTACCGCCATTGTTCCTGCCCGTCCCTGCTCTCACCCCGCTCCCACATATAACGTCACAATCTAGCGACTGGGGTGCCCAGCTCCAGTGAACACCTAAGGCTCCGCCCCCCACCGTAACAAGAGTGACCAGACCGGAAAAAAAAAAAAAAAGGGGAGACAGGGAAAGACCTAAGACATGTTTCCAGCAGAACAGATCAGTCCCCTAGGACTCATCCTTTTGAGCGACCAAGAAATAGCCAATCTATCAGATGCACAGTTCAAAACACTGGTGATCAGAAAGCTCACGGAATTGGTGACTTTGGGCGCAATTTAGATGAAAGGATGCAGGTTACCATAAAAGAGATGCAGGAAGATACGCGGAGGAGAGCCAATAGTGAAAGGAAGGAATCTGAGTCTCAAAACAATACAGTGGACCAGAAGGAAGATAGAATCAACCAAGCAGGAAAGCATGATGAAATAAGAATTCAAAAAATCGAGGAAAAGCTTAAGAGCATCCAGGACACCTTTAAACGTTCCAACATTCGAATTATAGGGGTACCAGAAGGGGAGGAGCAACAAGTGGAAAAGTTATTTGAACAAATAATAAAGGAGAACTTCCCCAATCTGGCAAAGGGAACAGTCTTCCACGAAATCCAAGAAGCTCAGAGAGCCCCAAAGAAGTTAGTCCCAAGAAGAAACACACCAAGGCACATCATAATTACATTAGCCAAGGTAAAAACGAAGGAGAGAATCCTAGAAGCAGCAAGAGACTAGGGGATAGTAACCTACAAAGGAGTTCCCATCAGACTGTCAGCTGATTTCTCCAAAGAGACCTTACAGGCAAGAAGGGGCTGGAAAGAAATATTCCAAGTCATGAAAGACAAGGACCTACATCCCAGATTGCTCTATCCAGCAAAGCTCTCATTTAGAATGGAAGGGAAGATAAAGTGCTTTTCAGATAAGGTCAAGTTAAAGGAGTTCATCATCATCAAGCCCTTATTTTATGAAATGCTAAAGGGACTTATCTAAGAAAAGAAGATAAAGAAAAGACATGTATAGTAAAAGGACAGCAAACTCACAATTATTAACAACCACACCTAAAGCAAAACCAAAAGAAACTAAGTAAACAACTAGAACAGGAACAGAACCACAGAAATGGAGGACACATGGAGGGGTAGCAGCAGGGGGGTGGGAGGAGGAGAGATGGGGAAAAGGTATAGAGAATAAGGAGCATAGAATGTAGGTTGAAAATAGATAGGGGGAGGGCAAGAATAGTACGGGAAATGTAGAAGCTAAAGAACTCACAAGTACGACACATGGACATAAACTAAAGGGGGGGAACGTGGGTGGGAGAGGGGGTACAGGGTGGAGGGGAGAGAGGGGGGAAATGGGACAACTGTAATAGCATAATCAATAAAATTTATTAAAAAAAGTGGTTTGTGAAGTTTCACGCTGGAGATTTCTTGGTTGACGATACTTCACAGTGGGGTAGAGCAGTTGAAGTTCATAGTGATCAAACTGAGACATTAACTGAGAACAATCAATGTTATGCCATGCAGGAGATAGCCAACATACTCAAAATATCCATATCAATAAAGTTATTGGTGAAAATGAAAAATGTATCTTTTATTTTATGGAAAAAAATAAAAGAATTTTTTTACCATCCCAGTAGTTCCTTCTGCTCTAATGCCTACCTAGGGGCACTGTGCTGTAATCTCTCTGGATTACTCCACTTCCTCTTCCATTCAGAGTTTCACACCACAGAAACCAGATTTTAGCATCTCTGTCCCCAGCACAGTGTCCAGCACGTTGTGAATGACTGGTTAAGTGTGGGAATGGGCTGAATGCTAATAGAATATATTAATCAAGCTACTTACCACCTCTCCTTTAGCACTCATATTTATCACTGGAAAATTTACGGAGAAGCCATCTGAATACAAATTGTGGTCTTTCAATTTCTTGACTACAACCTCAAAGTGCATGTGACACACAAAAGTTGTGCTAGTGTAAGAACTTCATTTTAAATGATAGAGTTCATTTCAGGTTCAGCCTGCATTGGGTTTAAATGAAATAAAATTGATAACAGATGAAAGCTCAACAGGTTTCAGAATAATTATATACTTGTTATGATGTTCTCACTAATTGGAGCATTAGCTCAATGAACCTCAGCTTCTGGAACTTCTGCTGGGATAACTGGCAGGCACATCTGTTTGAGACAAATCTGCATATTTGCTTGTTTGCCAAAAATGTAAAGTAGAGCCCTGAATTAGTTTCAGTTCACTTAATCACTTCCAAGCTGAGGAATCAGCTGAATATATTATAATGCTTTCCCCTACCCTAAACATGCCAAATTTCATCCACAAGTGAACATTCACAAAAGGCAACTTCAAAGCCAGCTGCCTGGAATGGTGACACATAGAGACGCATACATCCTTTGCATGTTATCTAAAAAGGAGCCAAGTGCTCGCACCAGAAGGGAGGCCAAGAATAAGAAGCTCTTTAGAAGCTCTTATTTTCAAGAGTAGGGTGAAACTTGTATTTTCCTAAAGGGAGTCTCCTTTAACTTGTATTTCATTCCCTTTGGCAATGTGTGCATTAATAGATAAATATTTACTTCAGGTTTTCAAAAGTTGTGTTTTTAACAGAATTAAAGTTTAACCTTCATTAGTCCCAGTGGTGTTCCTTCCAAAATAACTTCTGTTACAGTACTTTAATGCCATGCTCATGTTACATTATCATGGTTCTTAAGTGATAGTAAACCTCCCATTCCTTGAATGCTATATAAGCAAATTCAAATTATATTGTGTGTGTCAGACTCTGGTTATTTTCAAATACTCTACAAAAATAAATCTATCAATCCTCAGAGTAGTAGCCATCCTGCAGAAAGCAAGTGTGTTAAAAAGAAATGGCTTCTCTTCTTCATCAAAATACCAGTTGGAACAGTCTGCAATTACTCCTCTTGGCTAATATATATGTCACTTTTATTTCAGAGTATGAGAAGTAGTGAGTTACTTTGGGGATAGAAATTCATTTGTAGGATCTCCTCACCTGCAAAGGCCCCTCCAGTGTGCTTGGCAGGGGGCCTGAAGTTGCTTCTCCCTAGGTCACTGCCTGTTTCATTGAATTGAGCCATATATCAAGTATCAACTGCACCCCTACTATGTGAGATACTTTCCTAGAAACTGCATATTTAGCAGTGAAGAAGACACAATATTTCTGCCCCTAGGAATTTATAGCTTAATGGGAGACACAGACTGAAAGTAACAGTCTATAAAAATCAAGATCATTATAAAATGATAATATCCAGAGAAATGCACATTAAAAACTTAATGAGATATCACCTTACACCTGTCAGAATGGCGACCATCAATAAATTAACAAACAACAAGTGTTGGTGAGGATGTGGAGAAAAAGGAATCCTAATGCACCATTGGTGAGAATGCAGTCTGGGGCAGTCACTGTGGAAACAATATGGAGTATCCTTAAAAAATTAAACATGAAACTCTCTTTCGACCCAGTGATTCCACTTCTGGGACTATACCCCAAGGATCCTGAAACACCAATACCAAAAAGTATGTGCACCCTTATGTTTATAGCAAAGCTATTTACAATAGCCAAGATTGGGAAATAGCCTGAGTGCCCATCAGTAGATGAGTGGATACAAAAGCTATAGTACATTTACACGATGGAATACTATACTGCAATAAAAAGAAGAAGCTCTTACATTTTGCAACAGCATGGATGGACTTGGAGAAAATTATGCCAAGTGAACGAAGCCAGTTAATGAAAGAAAAATACCACATTATCTCACTTATATGTGGAATATAATGAACACAATAAACCAATGAACAAAGTAGTAATAGAAGCTTGAGATAAAACAGACAGACAGGTGTAGGAAAGGAGGTAGGGTGATGGAATGAAAGATGGTGAAGGGTTTAATCAAAGAACGTTATGCACAACCCAGGGACACTGATAACAAGATGGGGATTGACTTGGAGAGGGGAGAGGTTGGGCCAGGGTGGAGGTAGGGAAAGGGAAATAAAAGCAGGAACAACTGTAACAGCATAAAAAAAATTTAAATTAAAAAAATAAAATGTTACAGTTGAAGCAGGTTATAGGTGAGGACTAATTTATGGACATGGAGTGCTGTTATTAGCAAAGGCTTGTCTGAGGATGAAGCCAAGGATGAGAAAGAGTTAGCCTTGAAGAAACCCAGGGGAAGAGCACCACAGACAAAGGGAGCAGTAAGTGCAAGGACTCCGAGGACTGATTAATGCTAATTTCTATCCCTCCACCCCTTGCCTCTGCCCTGTCTTCCACCACAGCTCCCAGGGCTTTGTTTCCTCATTCATCTTTCTTACAGTTAAATTGAACAAAGGTTCCATCTGGCAGACACTTCAGTGAGCCGAAAATGTCTGAGTGATCTAAGGAGCTGTGTTCTCAGCCTGTGGCCTGCAAAGCACCCCCATGGCTATGAGAAACCTAGCCGTCTCACAGTGGTTGTCAACTTCATCCTTCCTACTCCAAGGATATTTCCTTGGAGAAGAGGTAAAATGAGCACCAAGATGACTGTGGACAGGCTATCACCATCTCTCCATGAAAAACAGAACACAAAGATGGGAGGACTTTTCCTGTGGGAATGAGAATGGGCTGGTGATACTTTTCCAAAAACGTGAGAATTTTCATTGTTGTTCAAGACCCAACCTAAATAACTTTCTATGATATTTTGCCCATGAACCTCATTCCCAGCCCCGGGGGCACCATTAGTCTGTGCAGTCTCTGTGACCCAGAGATCTTTGTACTTGCCCATCCCAGTGAACTGAAGTGCATCTGGCTGTAAACCAAGATACTCATTTTTATTGTGAACCCATCTGTGTTGCTCCTTTAGCTATCTCCACAGTGCATGCTTATTGTAAATGAATAAAAAAATGCATGGTATATGATAAATACAGCTCTATCAAAGCAATATTGGAAATGTCGGCTATAAGTCAGTAAGAGTAGCAGGGCCTGATGCACTATGACACCTGGAGGGGAGAGAGGCAACTTCTTCAGCAAAAGTGTTCGCAATGACACAAGGACCATCACCCACTTATGATTGTTAATCTTTTGTCCATGTAGACATTTTTACTTTCCTTTGGCTTTGGAAAATAATGAGCAGAAGGTGGAAGAACTGAGCTGTTTTTGATAAAATTATTGCATTACTTACTGGGTTATCCTGCACATCCTTTTTATTGCTATAAAATCTTCTCAAAATGTATGTTTTGGCCTCTCCATTTTAGTAACTTACTAAGTGAAATATTCTGAACAAAGTTGAGTATTTCTTTGAAGGTTGAAGCTATTATAGTGTCTCAGACCATCATGACATCCAGAACCCTGTGCAGATTTCTTCTGGAAAATCCACAGGAAATGCTGCCAAGTCTACATTTAACTCAGGGCATGACAAGCACAGTACCTTTTTGAACAAATCTTAAAATAATCTGGTTTTCTTATGACCCATGTTTCCCCCCTCCCAAGCCATGAGCTATAAAAAATTCAGATGCGTTTATGTTTCTTGTTAACCAAGGTTTACTGTCTGCTTTCGACTTAGTGTCTCGCGACATACAGGACACATTCTTTATTTGGAGCAACCCAGCAGCAAGGAGGTGAAGCTCATCACCAATGGGTGGTTGTACTCCCATTCCAGAAGAAAGACAATTCACAAACCTCTCATCTCAATTTATTTTTCTTTTGTTCCAATCAGACAATCTTCTAGCCTGATGCTATTAACAGATAGAAGTGACCTTCACAATATGGTAATATTTCTTTAGTTGGTGTGCTCAGTAAGAAGTCTGTGGAAAAATGGATATGGAGATAGCAGGATGTATAATCTCTGCCTCCTTAGAATGTCACAGTGATAAGTAAATGACGAATGCTGATGAGCTCTGACTGCTTTTTCAATCAAACCCTGAATTCTGGTGTGTGTGTGGTGGGGGTTGTGGTTTTCAGCTGCTGTCTAGACTATATTTTTATTATGAAACCATAGGAATGATAACAAATAATCAAAGAAATATATTGAAATGCCATCTGATGCATCACTTTACCCACCTACAATATTAACAACGCGGTTTAACAAAACACTCCTGGAACACATTTTGCCTTAATCATGTATCAGTGGCAATAGTTGCTGAGACATTCTGAAATCTCACTCCAGTCACAGGTGTGGACATGTTTTTATGAAATGAATAAACAAAATAATTCTCTTGACTAGCGACTATAGAATGGAAGTGGGGTTTATTTGATAATCATTGTATTTGGTATCATCCATATGTGAAGACAAAAGGACCTGGGCCAAACACTTATTGCCTTGGTAGTTTGTCCAGGTTGTTAACCTAAACTTTGGAAACCTGCCTCAAAGGTTTGTTGGGAGGTAAAGCTGGCCCTGGGGTCTAACCACCAAGCTTTACTTCTCATTGGTTGAATAACATTGGACAAAACACCTAACATCTCTGAGTTCCACTTCCTCATTTAATGGATATAGACAACAATGCAGTCCTCAGTGAGTAGTGGTGAGGAATTAGACTGAGATATTCCAATAAACATGACTGGAGTATAGGAAGTGTTCCTTGGGTGCAAACACTGTTCACACTCTGAATAGGCCTGAAGAATTTCTATTCCTTATATAAGACTCAGATCAAATCACTCAAGTCAAATTGTTCAGTTCAATCAATAAATATTAAACAATGAGTTCCAGCCAAGATGGAGGCATAGGTAGAAACCCTTCATTTCCTCACACAACCAAAAGGAGGATAACAAACAATCTAAAATCAATATACAACCAGAAGTGCCAGAAAATCAAATTGCATGGAACTCTGACAACCATGAAATTAAAGAAACAGTCAAACAGAACAACTAGACTGGTAGGCAAGGTGGCAGACTGTGCAGGCAGGGCTGAGTGAAGGCAAAACTGAGAGTCAGAGCTAACTGTGGACTGTGGCAGTTGTCAAGGTGGGAGAAACTTCCAGTCTCACGTGAGAGTGCATTGAAAAATGGGCTAGAGCCAAGCAGGCAAGCTGCATTGTTCCCTCTCTGGCCTCAATTCCACAGGCAGTGCCACAGTGCAGCAAAGAGGGTTGCCCTGCCCTGGAAAATAAGTAGGGCTCCACCCCCTTACAACTTAACGGGTGCACCAGACAGAGAAATGTGGCTCAAATGAAACAATAGAGAAAACTTCAGAAAGAGAGCTAAGTGGTGAGAAGATAGCCAGCCTATCTGATGGAGAATTTAAAGCCCTGGTAATCAAAATGCTCACCAGACTGATTGCACTTGGTCAAAAAATGAAAGAACAAATGAAAGATACCCAAAGTGAAATAAAGCAAAATATTCAGGGAACCAAGAGTGACAGGGAAAAAAAACTGGGACTCAAAGCAATGATTTGGAACAAAAGGGGAAAATGAACATCCAACTGGAATAGAATGAAGAAATAAGAATTCAAAAAAGTGAAGGAAGACTTATGAACCTCTGGGACAGCCTGAAATGTTCCAATATCCAAATTATAGGGGTACCAGAAGGAGAAGAACAACAGCAAGACATTGAAAACTTATTTGAAAACATAATGAGGGTAAATTCCCCAACTGGAAAAGAAAATAGACTTCCAGGAAGTCCAGGAAGCTCAGAAAGTCCCAAAGAAATTGGACCCAAAGAGGAACACACCAGGGCACATCATAATTACATTAGCCAAGAAAGATAAGGAGAAAATCTTAGAAGCAGCAAGAGAACAGGAGACAGTTACCTACAAAGGTGTTCCCATAAGACTATCAGCTGATTTCTCAAAAGCAGCCTTGCAAGCAAGAAGGGGCTGGAAAGAAGTATTCCAAGTCATGAAAGGCAAGGACCTACATCCAAGATCACTCTATCCAGCAAAGCTTTCATTTAGAATGGAAATGCAGATAAAGTGCTTCCCAGATAAAGAGCTAAAGGTGAAGGAGTTCATCATTACCAAGCCCTTATTATATGAAATGTTAAAGGGACTTATCTAAGAAAAAGGAGGTAAAAAATATGAACAGTAAAATGCCAACAAACTCACAATGATCAGCAAATGAACCTAAAAGAAAAGAAAAACAATGAAAACAAATCTAAGCAAACAACTAGAACAGGAATAGAATCAGAGAAATGAACAACACATGGAAGGATTTCAGTGGGGAGAGAGAAAGGAGGAATAGGAGAGAAAAGGTAAAGGGAAGAAAGAGCATAATTAGTAGGCATAAAATAGGGAGAGGCCAAAAATAGTATAAGAAACAGAGAACTCAAAGAATTTATATGTACAACCCATGGACATGAACTATAGGGGGAATGATGGAGGGTTGGGGGTGCAGGGTGGAGTGGGGATAAAGAGGGAAAACTGTAGTAGCATAATCAATAAAAAAATACTTTAACCCAAAGGCCATATATGAGAGACCTACAACAAACATCAGACTCAATGGGAAAAAACTAAAATCTTTTCCACTAAGATCAGGAACAACACAAGCCTGTCCACTTTCACCACTTCTATTCAACATAGTATTGGAAGTTTTAGCAACAGTGGTCAGACAAGAAAAGGAAACAAAAGGCATCCAAATCAGAGAGGAGGAAACAAAACTGTCACTGTTTGCAGATGACATGATAGTGTACACAGAAAATCCTATAGACTTGGCCAAAAAACTGCTCGACCTAATAAATGAATTTGGCAAAACAGCAGGATACAAAGTCAATATCCAGAAATCAAAGGCATTTTTGTAAAGCAACAATGAAACATCAGAAGCGGAAATCAAGAAAAAAGTCCCATTTGATATAGCAAAAAGAAAAATAAAATACCTAGGAATAAACCTAACCAAAGAGGTAAAAGACCTGTGCTCAGAACACTACAGAACACTGAAGAAAGAAATCAAGGAAGACACAAACAAATGGAAACATATACTGTGTTCCTGGATTGGAAGAATTAATATCATCAAAATGTCCATACTACCCAAAGCACTTTACACATTCAATGCAATGCCTATTAAAGTACCAATGGTATATTTCACAAATATAGAACAAACACTTCAAAATTTTATATGGAACCATAGATGATCCCAAATAGCTGCTGCAATTTTGGGAAAGAAGAACAAAGTAGGAGGGATCACAATACTTGATACCAAATTGTATTACAAGGCCACTATAATCAAAACAGCCTGGTACTGGCAAAAAAACAGACAGATAGACCAATGGAACAGAACAAAGAGCCCAGAAATAAACCCAAGTCTCTATGGTCAGTTAATATTTGACCAAGGAGGCAGCAACATAAAATGGAGTAAAAATAGCCTCTTCAACAAATGGTGTTGGGAGAGCTGGATAGCTACATGCAAAAAAATGAAACTCGAGCACCAACTTACACCATACATAAAAATAAATTCAAGGTGGATAAAAGATTTAAATATAAGTTGTGACAGTATTAAAATCCTAAAAGAGAATGTAGGCAGGAAAATCTCAGATATCCCACACAGCAATATTTTTACTGATAAGTCCCCTAGAGCAAGGGACATAAAGGAAAGAATAAACAGATGGGATCTCATCAAAATACAAAGCTTCTGCATGGCTAAAGCAAACAGCATTAAAATGAAAAGAGAACCAGCCATATGGGAAAATATATTTGCCAATGATACCTCAGACAATGGTTTAATCTCCAAAATGTACAAAGAACTTACATGACTCCACTCTAAGAAGACAAGCAACCCAATTAAAAAAATGGGCAAAAGACTTGACCAGACACTTCTCCAAGGAGGACATACAGAGGGCCCAGAGATATATGAAAAGATGCTCAGTATCACTAGCCATCAGAGACATGCAACTTAAAATCACAGTGAGATACCACTTCACACCAGTCAGAATGGCCATCATAAACACAGAAACAAACAACAAGTGTTGGAGAGGTTGTGGAGAAATGGGAACCCTAGTGCACTACTGGTGGGATTGCAGGCTGGTACAACCACTATGGAAAACAGTATGAAATTTCCTCAGAAAACTGAAAAT
Source organism: Phyllostomus hastatus (assembly GCF_019186645.2). Taxonomy (NCBI): domain Eukaryota; kingdom Metazoa; phylum Chordata; class Mammalia; order Chiroptera; family Phyllostomidae; genus Phyllostomus; species Phyllostomus hastatus. Next base: position 2,432,128 of record NW_025334017.1, on the reverse strand, counting down.
GGATCTGCCTTTTGACCCAGCAATTCCACTGCTGGGACTATATCCTAAGAACCCTGAAACACCAATCCAAAAGAACCTATGCACCCCAATGTTCATAGCAGCACAATTTACAATGTCCAAGTGTTAGAAGCAATCTAAATGCCCATCAGTAAATGAATGGATCAAAAAACTATGGTACATTTACACAGTGGAATTCTATGCAACAAAAAGAAAGAAGGAGCTTCTACCCTTTGCAGCAGCATGGATGGAACTGGAAGGCATTATACTAAGTGAAATATGCCAGGTGGTGAAAGACAAATACCATATGATCTCACATTTAACAGGAAACTAATCTGCAAAAGAAACAAGCAAGCAAAATATAGCCAAAGACACTGAAATCAAGAACATGCTGACAGTGACCAGAGGGGAGAGGAGAGAGAATTTCAAGGGGAAAGGGTGAACAGTTTGCAGGAACAAGTACAAAGGACACATGGACAATAACAAAGAGGGGTGGAAATGGGAGGGTGGGAGGGGTGGGCAGGGATGGGGGTAAAAGGCAGAAAAACGTACTTGAACAACAATTAACATAAAAATGAAAAAATACTTTAAAATATTAAATGATAAAAATGATATGAAAGTATTCTGTCAATGTTCTGTTATTAATGACAAAATTTAATAATCAAGATACTTGCTTATTAACCTCTCTAAACCTCTCTAAAACTGGACACAACATATGATGCAAGTCTTTTCAGGCATTGAAACAGCACTGGTGTCCATCATCTAAAACTTTGTTTCATATATTTCGTTTGCTTTCTAGTTGTTTCAGGTGGGATGATTAATCCAGTCCATGTTACTCTATTGTGACTAGAAGTTGAAGCCTTCCTGTGGTCTGTGATGAATTAGGATGTATCTATTTTTTAAAAAAATAATTAGAAATATAGCTAAACAACTAATACAAGAAATAAAATGGAATTTAAAAATTACTTAGTAAGTGATAGCCACAGCAGTCAGACAAGAAGAAGAAACAAAAGGCATCAGAATAGGAGCAAAACTGTCATTATTTGCAGATGACATGATACTGTAGAGAACGCAAAGATTTCACCAAAAAACTACTAGACCTGACAAATAGAGTCAGTAAAGTAGCAGGGTACAAAATAAGTATTTAGAAATCAGTTTCATTTTTATACACCAATAATGAACTATTAGATAAACTACAAAAACAATCCCATTTACAATTGCATCAAAAGTACCTAGAAATAAATTTAAGCAAGAGGTAAAGATCTGTACTTGGAAAATTATAAGACAATAAAGGAAAATATTGAGGAAAATACAAATAAACAGAAGCATATACTGTCCTCATGTGTTGGGAACCATCCTGCCTGGTTTCAGAAGCTGTACCCCTCCCCCTCCCCGCCTTGGCTAAGGCTGAGAAAGACACCTTGGGACGATAAGCCACTAAGGAGACAAAGCTTATCTTCCTGGCAAGGGTACTGCCTCTGCCCACTTTTACTTCACCCTGCTTGACCTGGACAGATGACTGGTTAGCCAATGACGGGTAAGATTCCTAAAGGGAGGAATGACCTAAGAAAGGCACAGTCCTGAAAGGGCCCTCAGGGAAGGACTGGGGGGGCTATAGAAAAAGGGAGTGATGGACCCTCACCCATCAGCTTTGACATAGCCTGAGTCCTCATTCTGTTTGCAAGAAGTCTCCTAATCTCTTGGCTGCCTTACTTCCCCTGCCTGACTAAAGTCTGGAACAATGCCAGAGGGTGGTGCAGCCCTGGACAGGAATGGGCAGTTCCCCAGGGCAATCAGGCCTAAGAAAGAATGCATAAAATCCTGTGAAACCTGCTTTGCTAAGAATGCCCTCAATTTCCTGATAAGGGTCCAAGCATGAAATGAGTCTTTTCCCCCAAGTTTTATGGCCCTTTAGCTAACTGACCCTGGCTCAGAATAAGCCTTCATAGTTCTTTAAATGTTATCTATTGTTTGATCTTTACTGCCTGACAATGATGAATGAAGATCTTCCTTCAGGTAATGCTCTCAGAAAAGCAATAAAAACTTGTCCAGGCAAGGATTGGGGCACTCTCTCATTCAGAGAGTGGCCATACCATCCCTTTTTCTCCATAGGACTTCTGCAGTCCATGTGAATTTGTTCATCGCATCCACAACATACAGACCCCACTGGATGGAGTCTGTATCACTCATGAAAACAATTAACATTATTAAAATGTCCATATCACCTAAGCCAATCTATAGATTCAGTGTAATCCCTATTCAAATACCAACGCAGTTTTTCACAGAATTAGGACAAATAATCCTAAAATTTATATGGAACCAAAAAAGACCTGGAATAGCCACAGTTTAGCACACCCATGCATTTTAGATCCTTATCTTTACCTAACACATTTTATTAATTTTAACACTTTGTGAATTGCTTATTCCTGCAAAGATTTTTGCCTACCAAGTTATCTATACTTAAAACATTTTAAATGTTTTGGCCATTGCTTTACAAACTGCAAATATTTTCATCTTTTATAATACAAGTAAACATTTTCAAAAGTAGATGTACATTACATATGCAAGACCTCTATGCTGAAATTATAACACAATGCTGGGAGTAATTTATATAGGCCTACATAAATGGAGAGATATACTATGTTCATATTTTGGAAACTCAATATTGATAAGACACCAAATCTTCCTAAATTGATCCATATGTTCAACACAGTCTTAATTTAAAAATTCCAGCAGGCTTTGTTTAAAAGGGTGGAGTAAATAGAAACCACATTCTAATTTTAAAATCTACGTGGAAATATGAAATAATTTTTAAAAAGAGAAAGCTGAAGGACCTAAACTGCTTGTCTTACCTAAGAAAATGAGGTATGGGATATACATATAGAATAGAGTCCAGAAATAGATTTATATATATATATGGTCATCTGGTTTTCAACAATGGTGCCTAAGTAATCAAAAAAGATAATCTTTTCAACAATGGGCACTGGTTTATCTGGATAAAAAAACACAGAGCAACCCACACCTCACACTGTATGTAAAAAGTAATTTAACATGTATTGCCACCTTGAATGTAGAAGCTAACAAGGAGGAAAAAAAAGGAGAAACTCTTCATGACCTTGGGGTAGACAAATATTTCTTAGACACAAAACACTAGCAATAAAAGAAAAAAAATCAAATTTGAATCTACCAAAATTAAAAATTTCTTTTCTTCAAAGGATACCATGAAGACAATGAAAAGGCAAGCCACATACTGGAAGAATATGTTTGCAATACATACATCTGACAAGTATCTTGTACCCAGAACTCAATAATAAGTAGGTAAATAATTCTTTTAAAAATGAGTGAAAGATTTGAATGGATACATAAAAATGTCCAATAAGCATACAAAAAATACTCACCTTGCCTAGTTATCAGGGAAATGCAAAATGAAATCACAAGATACTACTTCACTAAAGTAAAAAACTTGACAATACCAAGTGTTAATAAAGAGGTGGAACAACTAGACCCATCATACTTTGCTGTGGGAGGACACCATCATGCAACTACTTTGGAAAACCTTGTGCCAATTTCTTACAAAATTAAATGTAGCATTGTCTATGATCCAGCAATTTTACTGCTAGGCATTAACTTTAGGGAAATGAAAACATGTTCATGAAAGGATTTGTATCTGAGTTTTAATAGCAGTTTTATTCACAATAACCCCAAATAGAAGCAACCTAAAAATCTGTGGACAGGATAATGTACAATATATAAAAACAAACAATGTAAGTGTACATATTACATATGCCCTCAGAGGTCTCTGAATTCTCTTTTGGCTTTCTGTCTTTGTCACTTTTTAAAAAATGTTTTATATATTTATTTTTAGAGAGGTTAAAGGAGGGAGAAAAAGAGGGAGAGAAACATCAATGTGTGGTTGCCTTTTGAGTGCCCCCTACTGGGGACCTGGCCCACATTCCGGACATATACCCTGACCAGGAATCTAACAGGTGACTCTTTGGTTTGCAGGCTGATGCTCAATCCACTGAGCTACACCAGTCAGGGCTATCTTTGTTACTTCTTATGTTACTGGTGAAAAACATGCCTTTGTGGACCCCACTTTAACAGGCAGTGGAGAGCAGGGCTTTCCATGCCAGGTAGCTGAAGTAGAATCCATGAAGGAGGAGGAAACTTCCTTACTTCTCTCTATTCTACCCCTCTGGAGGGTTTTCATATCTTTTCGAGAGCAAGGGAACAATCTTGCTTTAAAAATCAGTTGGTGTACAATGGAATATTATTTAGCCATAAAAAGAAATGAAGTATTTATATATACCACAACATGGATGAATCCTGAAAATATGCCAAATGGATGAAACTAGTCACAAAGGGCCCATATTGTACAATTCAGTTTACATGAAACAACCAGAATAAACAAAGCCATCAGGATAGAAAGTTGTTGCCAGGGGCTGAGGAGAGGTGGGAATGGGAACTGACTGCTAACAGGTATGGGTTTCCTTTGAGGGGTAAAGAAAATGTTCTGGAATTAGATTATGGTGATGGTTGCACAACCTTGTGAATATAGCAAAAAATCACTGAATTGTAAACTTTCAGAGGGTGAGGTTTATGGTATGTGAATTATATCTCAGTAAAAATCCAATGGGTACTTTTTAGTCCTTATCTTACTTTACTTTTCTATAGTATTTGCCATTCTTCGCAGTGCTCTCTTGATTTACTTTCTTCTGTTTTTCATTGTGATATCACATTCTTCTGATTTTACCTCTATTATTCATATTGTTCCTTCTTGATTTCCATTGGAATACTCATTCCTCAAAGAAACATTGTTGGTCTTCAGATGGCTTTCATAGGCTCTGTCTCTCTTTGAACATCTCTCCTTTTTCAGTTTTAGTGATTCTCTATGTCATAACTGACTGGTATTCTATACGTCCCAACCATGTTCTCCACCCTGAGCCTCACACCTTATGTCCAGTTCCCCACACTCAGCTCTCCTACAAGCTCTCAATCTCAATATATGCCAAAGAATTTATATGCCTTTGCCTCAAACAAAATTTGCTAGTTCTTTTGTTTTTCCTTATCTTAAAACACTAGGGACAACTCTTGACAAATCCATTTCTCTCAGGATGGTCTTTCAGAGAGGTTGTTGGCCTCCATCAAAACTCCATGGATACTGGCTATGGCCCAGTTCTCACAGCATCCTGCCTGGTAGAGTGTCCAGGTGGCAGAGAGGAGGGGAAGCTACCAGTCCACCATGTTACACAGTTGCAGCTACAAGGCTTGGAACTCACTACTGTTTATTTCGAGAAAGGTCCTGAGTAGTCAAAACAAAATAATTAAATGAAAAAGAATCTGGTATAATCAGGAAAATAATTTAGTTTCAGTAATAAGTAAATACCTAATTTTTAGCTTTTTGAAGATGAGAATAAATATGAAGAAGGGGAAAAATTGCCCAAACAAGTGGAACTGCTTAATTCAATTTCATTCATATTGTTTCATGGACATGATTCATGGATTTCCAAACTAATCTCAGAAAAAGCACAAGTTGTCTTGTTAGGGAAATATCATCTCATCCTGATCCATTCATCATTTCAGGGTGACAGAGCAAAACCACATCTGTCTAAACATAAAAGGAGTTAAAAAGACTGACTATAGAAATAAAATAGCAATTATAACAATGGCATAACAAAAGGAACAGTAGAAAACTATATGGTGGTGACAGGAAATAAAGAACAACTTCGGACACACGTGGGATGCTTACAAAATACAAAAGAACTGTGAGGAAGGAGGCCTGAGACAGTTATGAAAATTATCAGGAGCAGAGGAGGAAATAAATTGGAGCTCAAGGAAGTGAAAAATGAATATTGCAAAAACTGTCCTCATAGGGAGATCTCAAACCACTGAACAAAATACAGATAAATGACAGCATGTGTTCACCAAAACAGTTTTCAAAGGCTTATTTCAGATTGTGAAAGAAACACTAGAGCAAGGAAGCGGTTCCTTGCATTTGTTTTAGAAAAAGGACAGAAGGAATTAAGATCTACTTCAGATCAAAAAGTCAATGTTCTCCAGGATCTATGAAAACAACTAAATAGTGCTTAGAGATAACAAAACAATTGATGCTAAAGGAAATGCATTGTCCAATTTCCGTTTTCTTCTGACTGGGTTTTAGAGCCAAGAGTTGATATGCCAGTTAGAGATAGGGCTAAATATCAAATTAAATACTAGATCATGAATTTTAGTCCTGACCTTATTACAGAAGGGGTCTTTGATCTTGGCTAAATCATTTCATTTCTCTGTCTCACTGTTTTAAATCTGCGCATTGATTTGTTTGCTTATTCAGTAAGCATTTATGAAGCCCTCATTGTGCACTAGGGCTGTATGACCTAGCAGATCTTTTGCTAGGTGCCCTACACTGCTGCATGCTACCGATGAGGGGGAGCTAATTATTTAGGCTTCATGAGAAGTGGAAAGTTCCAGCTAATGTGGAGTTAATGTGGAGTGAAAGTTTCTGTGCTTTATTTGGTAGAAAAAGAATATCAGCATTAAGAAGTTATTTCCATTTTTAAAATGCATAATAAAACCTCACTGCCTTCTGTTCTTCTGAAATACAAACCTGTTAAAGGAAATTAAATAAGCTAATAAGACTAGTTGACACTTGCTGAATACACAATAGGTGGAGAGGACACTGTAAAAGTTTTGTGTTCAGTACTCAACACCATTCTGTGAGGTTGTTATGAGCTCCTTTTTTTAGATGGTAAACAGAAGCCTAAAGAGTGTAGAAACTTGATGAGTTCATGGGACTGCCCACTGAGCTTATCCATGTAGCCCACTGCTTAACCTGTCCTGAGGGGAGAGATCTGAAGGATCAGAACTGACTTTCAGTAGTCCCAGAATTTGGTCCCACCAGGGAGAGAGGCAAGGTAGGCATCCTCCCATAGAGTGACTGGCTGAGGATTGGAGTCAGGAATAACATTGAGTTGTGAGGCCTGGGAGGGAGGGACAGATCCTGAAGAGGTCCTGGAGAGTCATAACCTGGGGAACAACTAGACCTTCCTGACACTAAACCTCAGACTCACCGCTTACTATACCAAGGCCAGGGAAAAAGCAGGGGCCACACCTCTTCCCTTCAGGCCCTCTGTGACTGGCTGTTTCCTTTCAGGCTGTCAATTCTATTATAATTAATACAAGTCACAATACATGTAATAATATAAAATAATAATAATAATAATAATAATAATAGAATATAAATATTTGGCATATTTAAATGTATATTAATGCATTCTATAGATTAATAACTTTAATAGCCACCATTTATTAATGCTTGCTATATTTGAAGCACTGTGAGACGTTTAAAAGAACATGTAAAATATTAGTCCATTTTAGGAACTTGCCTAATTTTAAGAATTTACCTAATAAGGTCACTAGGTTAGGGATGGCAAAGCCAGGAATTGAGCCTAGTCTACACAATCCCAAAGCTTTTATTTCTTAAAATTTGCCCTTCCTCATGGTCAAGGTAAGTGGAAGGATGCATGTCATTTGCCTCACAGCCCAGGAGAGACTATGTTTCAGACCTATGGGGGGACAAAGAAGCAATTCCCAGAGGAAACCTAGGCTTGACTGTGTTCTGTGGTATCTGCTGTCAGGCAATGGGAATCAGCATCAGGTGTTTTTTTAGAGATACTTTAATATACCTCAGTAAATGATTGAATATTTGGATGTTAGTGGCCCTAGAGAGAAGATGTGCTTGGGGAATCCTGACACTCCCCAAGCTGCACCTGTAACCTTGACCCCTTCCAGGAATGCCCTTGATCCTCTAGACTGTCCACGGCTGCCCCATCTCTTTTGTTACAGAGGAAAGCACCAGTGATAAATGGTATCTGAAGGATGCTCTGGTACTTCTGGGAGTTAGGAGACTCAGGTCCAGGAAAAGGCTGCTTTCTAGTAGCTTAGTGCAAACTTGGATGAGTGATATACCTTCCCAGAGCCTCCAGTAGCTCCCAGTCAGAGGAAGAAGTTGAGCCAGGGAGTCCGGAATGATATTTTCAGCATGGTGAAGCCAAAAGAATGTTAACTCTATTTATCTGTGTGTGATCTTGTACTTTTAGCTTAATTTCTCTGAGCCTTGTTTTTTTATGGGTAAAATGGAAATAACAATTTTTACTTCATAATGTTATGGTGAAGATTAACTGCTTGCCTATCTGGTTATTTTCTGTCCTGACATCCACTTCAAGCCAGAGGCTGGGGCCTTATTCTCCATTCTCCCCTCTTCCGCACAAACCCCATTCCTAACTCCATCTCTACCAGTCTTAAGAGACTCTCACTTCTCTCCAACCTCAGGACTACTCTTTCCCTGTCCCCTTTGTTGTTTACATTGCAGCCTGAGTGATCTTTCAAAGATCGAACCCGCAATGCAGGCATGTGCCCTGACAGGGAATCAAACTGGAATCAACTTTGAATATTTTTTAACAATGTTTTAGTAGCTTCCCATTGCTCTTGAGATGGAGCCGAGACATCCCAAGCCTTCATGCCCTCTCCACCTTCATTTCTCCCCTTCCCACCCTGAACACGCTGCTCCTGCCCAACAAAGGCTCTGACTCCTTAGACCTCCTGTCCTCCCTTCCATCGCAGTCTTGCTCTGTTGAGGCAGCTTAAAGCCTTCCTTGTGCTCTTCTTCTGTCAGCCCTCAGCATGGAGCACGAAACCCAGGTATGGTTAGGGGCCCTCAGTGTCCCTGCCTCAGCACTCCTCACACTGTGTTATAGTTGTCTGTTTACTGGTCCACATACTCCCCGATCTCTGAGCGCGGCAGACTCAGGGGTGGTGTTAGGGACTATCCCCACACTTGTGACACCAATGTGTATACTCCATAAATATTTGATTGAACATGGATATAAAATTCCCAACAGAGAATAGGTGCTAAATAAATGGTAGTAATTATTCTTTATTATTCCAGCTCTAATATCTTGGGATTATCAAAAACTGCCTAATTGCATAACTGGCATTTGGTTGGCACAATCTTACTGGGATGAGCCCACAAATTTGCACAATTTGGACAGCAAATATATACTGCAAGGGCAAAGACTTTCCATTTACAAATGGAGACATGCCCATGGTGTGACAGATGGCTGGGTCTGGGGGCTGTCTTGACAGCTAACCTGCTGTGGCTCACACTGTGCCTTGTGGAACCTGTCTGCAGATGTGATGTGCTATCTAGCAGGCCTGCTTCTGCCTATGCCCTGCTTCTTCCTTCTCTCATTTTCAATCCAATGCTTTCTGCTCAGGAGCCTTTCTTGATTACCCAGCTGAGTGATACTTCTTTTTTTTCTCCACTCTCAAAGCACCTCCCCTGGTGCTTTAATTGATACTGGCAGCTAGAGCAAAGACAATGTCTGGGTACTGAGTTCCTACTAGTTACTTTACAGTCATGAACACTCTATGTCATGTATTATTGCATGTTACCCCAACAACAACCTCTGAAGGAGGTCCCCATTTAATAAATGGGGAAACTGAGGTTCAGAGACTTGCTCAGAAGTAGCAGAGCCCTGGGTAAATCTTGAGCTAAATTCCATGAACCTCAGTTCCACCACAGAATTGTATTTATTTATTGTTGTTTTATCTTACTCAGAGGTAGTAGACTTAGAAATATATATATATATATTTATATATACACATATATTTATATATATTTATACATACATTTATACATGCATTTAATATATATATGTTTTTCTTCACCACCTGGCTTATTTCACTTAGCATAATGTTCCCCAGATCCATCCATGCTGTTGCAAGTGTAGGAGTTCCTTCTTTCTTTCTGCTGTGTAGTATTCTATTGTGTAAATGTATACCATTTTTTTTGATCCACTTATTTACTAATGGGCACCTATGATCTCACCTAAGTGGAACCTAATCAACAAAACAAGCCAGCAAAATATAACCAGAGACAGTGAAATTAAGAACAAACTGACAGTAACTAGAGGGGAAGTGGGAGGGGATAATGGGGGGAAAAGGGGAAAGAGTTTTCAGGGACATGTGTAAAGGACACATGGACAAAACCAAAGTGGGGTAGGATCAAGGGTGGGGAGTGGGGATGGCAGGGTTGGGGGGGGGTGGGGGAGAATGGAGACAACCGTACTTGAACAACAATAAAAAAATAAAAAGAAAAAAGAAAAAATGAAACAAAAATGTGTATATAAATCTTTAACTTTAGAGTTTTTTAAAAATACACACATCTGAAAATAATTTAATGTAGTCAAATCCATTCTCCCCTTTTTAAATGGCTTCTGGATTTTGAGTCTTTATTTCAAAGGCCTTTCTCATTTTGGGATTATAAAACAGTCTCCCAAGAGTTCTCCTAATCTTCTTATAAAGGTTTCTTTCTTTCCTTATTTTTTAAATGTTGAAATCTGTTGGATGTCTAGAGTTTATTTTGGTGTAAAGGGAAAGTTAGAGATCCAAATTATTTTTTCCCCAATACCTCCTTGTTGACAGAGACATCCATCTTGTTCCCCCACTGATATGCAATGGCACCCTTGTTCCCAACTAAATACTCATTTATATGTGGATTTATTCCTGGACTCTCTCTCTTCTGTGTCTATCTCCCTATCTATCCATATGCCAGTGTACTGTACTATTAATTATTGTAGCTGTGTAACACAATTAAATCTTTGGAGGGCTAGTTCTGGTTTTTAGATTTTTTCTTGTTATTTTTGCATGTTTATTCTGCAATTTTCTTAAAACTTAACTTACACAAATGACATACATGTGTACATATTAAACACATCAATAATTTCCCTGGGGGTTCATGAGCTGCTTGTAGGTAGAGAAGATGCTATGCTTTGCACTATCTAGTGCAGACCTGAGACCGCTTAACTGGGCACTTGATTAAGTTTCCAAGGGGAAACTTGGCAAGAGATAATAGTTAGAGACCAATACACAGTTGCTTAAGACTCAAGAATATTAGAGTCAGAAGTGCTCTTAGAGATAAACTTGTCACTTGATAGTTGAGAAAACTGATTTTTTTTGGAATTTAAATGGCTTGGCTAAAACTCAGGATGAGCGCCTCAATCTTCTGTTTCTCAACTGAATCTTTTCCTGTGACACCGTGTGTTATCCTCTCAAGAATCATTAGGAGGGGATTTTTTTGAAATAAAATGGGGGAGACATGAGTTCCTTCTAGTCCCTCCCCTTTAAACTTTCCACATAATGTCCATATTAAATAAAATGTATTGGATCTGAAATTCTGTTAAATTTCTTCTTCATTTTAAGGCCACTTAGTAAGTTAGCAAAAGTTGAAGCATAAAAGTGGGACTCTAGAATGTTTTTTCTTTACCCAGATTAGTAAGGGTAACTCATATATTTCATATGAATTACACATATTCTTTTGTTTTAGCTACATAAAAATTAACTTTATTTTGAAAAGCATTTTTTATTTTATTATTTTATTTTTATTTTTAAGTGTATTTTATTGATTATGCTATTACAGTTGTCCTATTTTTTACTCTCTTTTATCCCTCTCCACCCTGCACCCCTCTCCCACCAGCATTTCCTCACTTAGTTCATGACCATGGGTCATACATAAAGTTCTTTGGCTTTTCTGTTTCCTATACTATTCTTAACCACCCCCCCATCTATTTTGAACCTACCAATTAAGCTTCTTATTCCCTGTACCTTTTCCCCCCTTCTCCCCCTTCCTCTTGACAAGCCTCCCTGTGATCTCCATTTCTGTGATTCTGTTCCTGTTCTAGTTGTTTGCTAGTTTGTTCACATTTTTTAGGTTCAGTTGTTGATAGTTGTGAGTTTGTTGTCATTTTACTATTTGCAGTTTTGATTTTATTTTTCTTAGATAAGTCCCTTTAACATTTCATATAATAAGGGCTTGGTAATGTGAACTCCTTCACCTTTAGCTCTTTATCTGGGAAGCACTTTATCTGCATTTCCATTCTAAATGAAAGCTTTGCTGGATAGAGTGATCTTGGATGTAGGTCCTTGCCTTTCATGACTTGGAATACTTCTTTCCAGCCCCTTCTTGCTTGCAAGGCTGCTTTTGAGAAATCAGCTGATAGTCTTATGGGAACGCCTTTGTAGGTAACTGTCTCCTGTTCTCTTGCTGCTTCTAAGATTTTCTCCTTATCTTTCTTGGCTAATGTAATTATGATGTGTCCTGGTGTGTTCCTCTTTGGGTCCAATTTCTTTGGGACTCTCTGAGCTTCCTGGACTTCCTGGAAGTCTATTTTCTTTTCCAGTTGGGGAATTTACCCTCATTATGTTTTCAAATAAGTTTTCAATTTCTTGCTGTTCTCCTGGTACCCTTACGATTTGGATGTTGGAATGTTTAAAGTTCTTCGGAGGTTCCTAAGCCTTTCCTCATTTTTTTTTTTAATTCTTGTTACTTCATTCTGTTCCAGTTGAATATTTCTTTCTTTCTTCCATGCCAAATCATTGATTTGAGTCCCAGTTTCCTTCCCTTCACTGTTGATTCCCTGTATATTTTCTTTATTTCATTTTGCATAGCTTTCACTTCTTCCTCTATTTGTGTCTGTACTCAATCATTTCTGTGAGCATCCTGATTACCAGTTTTTTCAACTCTGCATCTGATAGGTTGACTATCTCTTTGTTGCTTAGTTCTGTTTCTGGAGCTTTGATCTATTCTTTCATTTGGGCCATATTTCTTTGTCTTGGCAAGCCTGTTACATTGTAAGGGGCGGAACCTTAGATATTCACCAGGGTGGGGCAACCCACATTGCTGCATTGTGGCAATGTATGTGGAGGAGGGTGAGAGAGGGAACAATTCCACTTGCTCAGCTCTTGGCCACTTTTGGTCACTTCACTTCCCTTGCTTCCCACAAGCAAATTAGGCCCTTCTGGTGCTGATTCCCAGGTGGGTGGGTTAGTGTATGTTCTAGGACCCTGTGGGTCTCTCCAATGAACTATCCTGTGAGGCAGAGAGTTTCTCCCACCACCACAGCCCCTACAGGTGTTTATAGCCATTGGTTTTGAGGCTTTAGTTTCCTGTGCTGGAACCCTGGGTTGCAAGGTCTGCCTTGCTCCCCCATTGTTCCTTCTGGCTTATCTGCACATGAATGTGGGACTATGCTGTCCACCAGCCACCTCCTTTTCCACCCTGTCTGTCACCTTGCCATGTGTTCTCTCTGCCCCAGCTGCCTGTCTCCACCCCTCCTACCATTCTGGATGAATGTTTCTTCTTTAACTCCTTGGTTGTTGGACTTCCAGTATGATTTTCTGGCAGTTCTGGTTGTTTTTGTTTTTAAATTTGTTGTTATCCTTCTTTTGGCTGCATGAGAAAGCCAAGTGTATCTACATACACCTCCATCTTGGCCAGAAGTCCTTATTTTTATTGTCTATGCTGTTTACAGTTGTTCCCTCTTTCTCCCTTTCCTTATCTCTGCTTTTAATTTTTTCCATTGATAAAATATCTTGAACCATCTGGAGAGAGTTTGAGCTAGGCTTCATTTCCACTTCACAGCAATTATACTTTGGGCAGCAAGGAAAGGAGAATGAAACATCTCAGAAGTAATCAATTCCTCAGCTAATGACTGCTAGGTCTAGAGATAACATATTTTTCTTTACAGTGATGGAGCAGAAGTTTGCAAGTAGATCCCTCTGAGAGCTTGCTTGGGGAGCAAGATTTCCCAAATGCATACTCACTGTACAGAAAAAAAATTGGAATGATATTTTCAGATAGTTAAGAGACAGATAGCTTCTAAATTGAAATTCATGAAGAATAAGTGTGCAGCTCAGAGCTTATGTTGATCTTACAGGGTTAAATTTGAATAAAAAACTAATCTCTGCATTTATACTCATTACTTGGGATATATATATATATATTTGTGTGTGTGCATATATATGTGTGTGTGTATATATATATAGTTACTATGTATATGTTGTAATTATTTATTTTCATTTTTATTTTTTTCCCAACCTGGGGAAGGGACTGGGCCTCTGAGCTCCACACCTTGGGACTCTCGAAAAGTTGCTGGGAGGGTCCTTCCTGGTCTAGCCTCCTCGTCTTGCAGGAAGAATGGCAAGATATGAGCAACATAAGGGGTTTCTGTGTCTGTTGGGCAAGAGTTGGGGCCTCCCTGTGAGTGTATTTATTATTTTTTATTTATGTAAAAGGCTATTTAAAATGTGCTAAAATGTAAACTAAATGCATATGGTTTCCTTCATTTGAGCCAATTTTTTGTCCATTTTTCCAAAAATACATCTTATTCCAGGAATAAGTCAAGATACATAGGCAGAGTTAAATATATTGGATATTCCAAGATTACTCTATTCATCAAAGGTATAATTTAGAATCAAAAGGCAGATAAAGTGCTTCCTTGTGGGGGGGCTCTGCCTACAGAGCCCCGCCCCCATCCACCAAGGATGAGAATAAGTCTATCAAGACATGATCTGCTTGGAGAGGAAAGGTGGCTGATCTCTCACAGAAGAAGGGCCAGGAGCTTGTTCCTCAGTGGACTTTTATTGGGTTCATTTTGCACAGGAATACAGGTAAATCTCATTCATTGTTGTCAGGCAGTAAGGATCAAACAATAGATAACATTTAAAGAACTATGAAGGCTTATTCTGAGTCAGGGTCAGTTAGCTAAAGGGCCATAAAACTTGGGGGAAAAGACTCATTTCATGCTTGGACCCTTATCAGGAAATTGAGGGCATTCTTAGCAAAGCAGGTTTCACAGGATTTTATGCATTCTTTCTTAGGCCTGATTGCCCTGGGGAACTGCCCATTCCTGCCCAGGGCTGCACCACCCTCTGGCATTGTTCCAGACTTTAGTCAGGCAGGGGAAGTAAGGCAGCCAAGAGATTAGGAGACTTCTTGCAAACAGAATGAGGACTCAGGCTATGTCAAAGCTGATGGGTGAGGGTCCATCACTCCCTTTTTCTATAGCCCCCCCCCCAGTCCTTTCCTGAGGGCCCTTTCAGGACTGTGCCTTTCTTAGGTCATTCCTCCCTTTAGGAATCTTACCCGTCATTGGCTAACCAGTCATCTGTCCAGGTCAAGCAGGGTGAAGTAAAAGTGGGCAGAGGCAGTACCCTTGCCAGGAAGATAAGCTTTGTCTCCTTAGTGGCTTATCGTCCCAAGGTGTCTTTCTCAGCCTTAGCTAAGGGGGGTTACAGCTTCTGAAACCAGGCAGGGCAGTTCCCAACACTTCCTAGGTAAGATCAAGTTAAAGGAGTTCATCATCACCAAGCCCTTATTACATGAAATATTAAAGAGACTTATCTAAGGAAAAGAAGACCAAAACTATGAACAGTAAAATGACAACAAACTCACAACTATTAACAACTGAACCTAGAACAAAAACAAAAACAAGCTAAGCAAACAACTAGAACAGGTACAGAATCACGGAAATGGAGATCACATGGAGGATCATCAGCAGTGTGGGGGTGAGGGAGAAAAGGAGAAAAGGTGCAGGGAATAAGTAGCATAAATAATAGGTAGAAAATAGACAGAGGTTAAGAATAATATAGAAAATAATAGGTAGAAAATAGACAGGTTAAGAATAGTATAGGAAATGTAGAAGCCGAAGAGGTTATATGTACAACCCATGGACATGAACTAAAGGGGTGGGAGGGGGTGTGCAAGGCAGAGGTGAGTAAAGTGGGGTGGAGGAATGGGACAACAGTAATAGCATAATCAATAAAACATTAGAAAAATAAATATATTGGATATTAAATCTAGGCATTGTACATCATGGCTATTTATAAAATGCTTTATTTTTGTCATCTGTTCTCCATATTCTCTTGTCTCTTAGTCCATGTCCTTCTGTTTCTGAAATGCTAGCTGTGGTTCCTAAATTAATTTACAAGTCTTATTTATTTATTTATCTATATTAGGCTATGGGTTTTTTTGGATATTTGATGTCATTCAAGGATTGTCTATGAAATTTCATCCACTCTGCACAACCCCAAATTGTTTTTGTTCTTTGCCTGAGTGGAATATATTGTGCAGCCTCTTTTATTTGTTCCTTTCTTAGGCTTGGGGGCTGGAGCTCTGCAGGGGTTCCAGAGGCCTCTCCCTGAGCTGGCAAGTAAGGAGGACAATCATTCTTTCTGATCCTCTTCCCAGTCCAGGCCTAACTACTTGTTGCTGGAGCAAAACCATACTCCTTAGAGTAGCTGCTTTCATCAAACTCTAATCCACTGAAATCACTAATTTTAGATGAATATGATTTTCCTAGAGATTAAAGAATATAGTCTCCCTACTTTCTGGATGGGGAAATGAAACTCAGAGATGGTAAATGGCTTGCAGAGGACACATAAGTATTAGTAGAATAGAATGATTTAATTAGTAGAATTTTATCTCATGTTTATGACAAATTGAGAACATATAAATGAGAAGTATAAATAATAAATCTTATAAACCAAATACTAGTGAAACTTATGAACCCTTATTATCCCTCATGATATCTTGTATATAGGTTTGCTAGGGCTGTCATAACAGGGTTACTTAAACAACAAAGATTAATTTTCTCACAGTTCTAGAGGCTAGGGGTCAAGATCATGGTGGTAGCAGGATTGGTTTATTTGAGTCCCTTCCCCTTGGCTTGCAGACAGTTGACTTCTTGCTAGTTTTTCACATGACCTTTCCTCTGTGCACTCATCCTTGGTGTCCCTCACCAAAGAAGTGTGTCCACATTTCCTTTTCTTATAAAGATATTAGTCAAATTGGATTAGGGCCCACAGTAATAGCTGCATTTAAAATTATCACCTATTTGATGGCCTTATTTCCAAATAGTCACATTCTAAAACACTGGGTGTTATGATTTCAAAATGTGAATTTTGGGGGACACAATTTAGCCCAAAACACACTGTGAGGTCAGGATTATTAATGCCCCTATTAATTGATGATGAAAGAATGACACAGAGATGTTAAATAACTTGCTGAAAGCTGTACAGAGAATAGAGCCAAGACTGAACACAGATAATCTGACTTCAGAAAATGTGTTGAGTCTATTGTTGTTAAGTGCTCAGAGTTCTCTTAGAAATGTTTCATAATGATGCTATTAAAATGTTAGGAATCTTCCTTAAAAGGACAATTTTTGTTCATTTGCCATGACTTTTTCCAGTGCATTTGGTTCCATTTCACTGTATGGAAGAAGGTCTGGAGTCTGTGTCACCCAAGGAGTCTACAAATACAGTTGTGTCACCTGAGACATGCATGAAAAGGAATGAAAATATAAAGGAAATATCCAAAGCAGATACAAATTTTTCTTTTGAATACCTAGATTATTCATAGCTAGTTAAATTTGATATCAAGGGTATATGAATAATTAATTTTAATCCCAAAATTTCACTGAAGATACTTGACTGAACTTTCATTTTATAAGTTTCCTACAGTGTATTATTATAAGAAATGAATATGGTTCTATAATAGTCCTATAGTCTGAAGAAAATTTCCCAAGGAAATTCAATAAAACAACCAAATGAAAGTTAAATGCTTATTAAGTAATGATTTTCTGTATTGGAAGGCTGTAGATTCCTCATCATTACTGGTCATCCTTTCATCTAAGGCACAGGTAGCAAACACAAGGCCTGTGGGCTGAATCTGACCCTCCACCTTGTTTTATCCAGCCCTGCACCTTGTTTCTACTGTCCACAGCACTGAGCTCTCACTTAACTGGTAAGGAGTATTTACATTTATAGAGTCCTAAAATTACATTCAGCCCTTTGAAGGCAACCTCGAGGCTGATGTGGCCCCTGGTGAAAATGAGTTTGACACCCCTGAAAAAGTAAGCCTGTCAACTCCTGACTTAGTTATTATTTTAACATATTTAGTGACAAAAATAGCTATCCTGACCTCCAAAGATCTTCCACAGGAAAAAATGACCTTCCCAGCCCCAGCTATTTCAAAATTTTCACAGTCATTGTCAAGTGGATGAGCCCCTACAAGACAATGTTAGTGAAACTGCTAAAGAAAGAGTCAAGGCCTTTTTCCTCAACTAAAAGGCAGTCCAAAATTTACCCTCTACCTAACATTTGTAAGTGAAACAAGATTGAACAAATGTGCATAAATTTATGCAGCAACAACAACATTTTCAAAATATTAAAATAAAGGAGAAGCTTTTTCAGTTATAAATTTTAAATCTGTCAGTGAATAAAGCAATTCACTTATAAATGTACTAAAATTTTAATATGTTTACTCTCCAACTTTAATGATTAAATTCAACACTCTAGTCCCCCCTCATCCATGAGGGATATGTTCCAAGACTCCCACTGGATGTCTGAATCAGCAGATAGTGCCGAACCTTATATATACTCGTTTTTTCCTATACATACATACCTGGGATTAAGTTTAATTTATAAGTCAGGTACAATAAGAGATTGACAACAGCTAATCATAAAATACAACAGCTATAGTGATATAGTATAATAAAAGTTCTGTGAATGTGCTCTCTGTCACTGAGCTGATAACTGAGGTAGCTACTAAGTGGCTAAGGAGCAAGGAGTGTCTACAGCATGGATACAATGGACAAAGGGATGATTCCCATTGCAGGCAGGATGGAGCTTGAGAATGCATGGTTTCATCATGGTACTCAGGAGGGAACACCATTTGAAACTTATGAATTTTTTATTTCTGGAAATTTTCTTTTCATATTTTCAGATTGCAGTTGACTGTGGGTAACCAGAACTGTAGAAAAAGCAGCCATGGACAAGGGTGGACTATATTACACAATATAATGTAATGGGAAAGCTGTCAATGGTGATAAAACAGATGTTTAATATCCTTGTTAATAATTTTATAAAATAGTTTATGAAATACACTTTTGAAATAAAGCAGAGTATGAGTAAATATAATATGTATCAATCTTAATGATTAAAGTCTAGAAAAATTAATCATCTCTTTTATTGCTTTCAATCGTTGGCTTCCAGTTTTTTAAATGTATTTTATTGATTATGCTATTACAGTTGTCCCATTTTCCCCCCTTCACTCCCCTCCACCCTGCAGACCATCTACCACCCACATTCTCCCCCTATTTTCTACCTACCATCTATGCTACTTATTCTCTGTACCTTTTCCCCCCTCTCCTCCTCTCACTCTCCTGCTGATAACCCTTCATGTGATCTCCATTTCTATGGTTCTGTTCCTGTTCTAGTTGTTTGCTTAGTTTGTTTTTGTTTTAGGTGTGGTTGTTAATTATTGTGAGTTTGCTGTCATCTTACTGTTCATATTTTTTATCTTGTTTTTCTTAGATAAGTCCCTTTAACATTTCATATAATAAGGGCTTGACCTTATCTGGGAAGCACTTTATCTGCCTTTCCATTCTAAATGAAATTTTTGTTGGATTGAGCAATCTTGGATGTAGGTCCTTGCCTTTCATGACCTGGAATACTCTTTCCAGCCCCTTTTTGCCTGTAAGGTCTCTTTTGAGAAATCAGCTGACAATCTGATGGGAACTCCTTTGTAGATAACTGTCTCCTTTTCTCTTGCTGCTTCTAGGATTCTGTCCTTCATTTTAATCTTGAGTAATATAATTATGATGTGCCTTGGTGTGTTCCTCTTTGGGTCCAAGTTCTTTGGGACTCTCTGAGCTTCCTGGACTTCCTGGAAGTTTATTTCCTTTTTGGGAACCACCCTGCCTGGTATCAGAAGCTGTAACCCCTCCATGGCTAAGGCTGAGTGAGAGACCTTGGGACCATAAGCCACTAAGGAGACAAAACTTATCTCCCTGGCAGGGGTGCTGCTTCTGCTCTGTTTTCTTCACCCTGTCTGGCCCCCAATGCTTGATCAGTTAGTCAATGACGGTTAAGATTGCTCAAGGGAGGAAGGATCTAAGACAGGCATGATCATGGGAAGGCCCCAGAGAAGGACTTGGAGGGCTATAGCAAAAGGGGGTGATGGGCCCTCGCCTCTTGGGTTTGACATAGCCTAAGTCCTCATTCTGTCTGTGAGGAGTCTCCTAATCTTTTGGCTTCCTTACTTCCTCTGCCTGACTTAAGCCTGAAACAATGATAGAGGGTGGTAAAGCCCTGTGCTGGAAAGGGAAGGTTCCCTGTGTGATCAGGCCTAAAATAGAATACGTAAAATCCTGTGAAACCTGCTTTTCTAAGGAATGCTCTCAATTAAATGATAAGGATCCGAGCAGGAAACGAGCTTGTTTCCCAACAGACCCTAACTCAGAATAGGCCCTTAGAATTCTTTGTATGTTATCTGTTGTTTGATCCTTACTGCCTGACAATGATTAATGAGTTTTACCTGTATTCCTGTGCAAAATGAACCTAATAAAAGCCCACTGAGGAAAAAGCTCTTGGCCCTTCTCCTTTGAGAGATTGGCCACCTTTCCTCCCCAAGCAGATCATGTCTTGATAGACTTATTCTCATCCATGGTGGCCGGGGAGTGGGGGGAGGCCCTGTGGGCAGAGCCCCCCACATTTCCTTCACCAGATTGGTAAGTTCTCCTTCATTATTTGTTCAAATAACTTTTCCACTTGTTGCTCTTCCTCTTCTCCTTCTGGTATCCTTATAATTTGGATGTTGGAACATTTAAAGATGTCCTGGAGGTTCCTAAGCCTCTACTCATTGTTAAAAATTCTTATTTCTTCATTCTTTTCTGTTTGGTTATTTCTTTCTTCCTTCTGGTCCACTCCATTGATTTGAGTCCCAGTTTCCTTCCCATCACTATTGGTTCCATGTACATTTTCCTTTATTTCACTTAGCATAGCCTTCATTTTTCCATCTAATTTTCAACCAAATTCAACCAATTTTGTGAACATCCTGATCACCAGTGCTTTGAACTGTGCATCTGATAGGTTGGCTATCTCTTTGTCACTCGGTTGTATTTTTTCTGGAGTTTTGATTTGTTCTTTCCTTTTGGTCATTTTTTTTTGTCTTGATGCACCTGTTACACAGTGTGGGGCAGAGCCTTAGTGTTCACCATGGTGGGGCAACCCAGTCACTGTGTTGTGATATTGTATATGGGGCAGGGGTCTGAAAGGGAACAATGGCACTTGCTCCACTCTCTGCCAGATTTTAGTCCCTTCTGCTTCTTCCCACAAGCAAACTAGGCCCTTCTAGTGCTGATTCCCATGTGGGTGGGTTTGTGTACATTCTAGGACACTGTGGGTCTCTTCAACAAACTCTCCTGTGAAGCTGGGAGTCTCTCCCAGCACCTCAACTCCCACAGGTGTTTTCAATTGTTGTTTTGAGGCTTTATTTCTCTATTCTGGGGCCCTGGGTTGGGTGTTATGAAACACTTCCCAGTTCACCTGGTTTATCTGTGCATGAATGTGGGACCGCCCAGTTCCACGAGCCACCTTGCGTGCCAAGCCCCTCCACAATCTGCTGCCTTGCTGGGTCTGCTGGCTGCCACTTTGCATGCCTGGGTCTTCCAGCTGCTGCTTTGTGCACCCGGGGTCCTCCATCCACCAGTTTTTTTTGTTTTGTTTTTTTGTTTTTTTTGCCATGACCCCTCTCGGCTCAGCCGCCTGACTCTGCCCCTCATACTGGTCTGGATGAATGTGTCTACTCAAGTCCTTGGTTGTCAGACTTCCATACAGTTCAATTTTCTGTCAGTTCTGGTTGTTATTTTGCTTCTAAATTTTTGTTGTCCTTATTTTGGTTGTGTAAGGAGGCACAGTGTGTCTACCTATGCCTCCATCTTGGCCAGAAGTCCAGGCTCTCAGTGTTTTGAGTGAAACAATGGTACCTTCCTACATACTCTATCACATAAACTTAAGTATCATAGAGTCAAATTCCTGATTTGTTTGTGAGAAATCTGAGACCCAAATGAGTGTCCTCTGTTTAAATCATGCAGCTCCTGATATATGCTAGTGCCAGGATTAAAATCCAGGTCTCTGGCCTCCCTTGTCATCCCTCAATCCACACTTGTCTTTCTGGAAAGATGGTACTGGACAGTAGTACAGAAAAACCTTTGCTGGCACAGAGAATGGGTCTTTTGCCCTAGAGAACTTAAGATCGATTTACTAAGGACAGTTTTATCTAAGGTAATGATATCATCTAGGTACCTCCATTAAGCCAAAATATATTCCCCTTGTTTCTAAAATTACATTTGCTAAGATATTTACAATTCTACAACCAGGTGCAGCTTTTGTATCATGCACAGTAATTAAGTATGGAAAGCAGTCTGAAAAATCCCAAAGCATGCAGGTTTTACTGCAGCTGCAAACTTGTAAATATAGTGAATGAATGCTTAAGAACAATTGCAGCTGATTAGGGAGAATGCCAGCACACTACTTTCTAAAAAGGATTTGAAGAGTAAACAAATACCTGTCTGTGTAGAAACTTCTATGGAAAATAGTACATTTATTACATTATTAAAATGGTGCCTTCCCTGATGAAGTAATCATGGGTAGATGAGATCTCTGCACAAAACAGGATAGGTAGTTTTACAAAAAATAAGTAAGCTCTTGGCATAAAGCACTTTAATGCACTAGTGATCTGGGTTGGTCTGAGGGCCCTGTGGTTGGGCAGAAAATCAGAGACAGACTAGCCCTTGAAATTTCCCCTGAAGCTTGTGCAGAGTGAGATGTTTGGTAAGAATGGAGAAATCTTACCCGACTGTCCAGTTCTGTTCAAGTATTGGTGAGTGTTCACAGGTTATCTGGTGAGGGGGAGCCATGTGCAATCATGCACCATCACTCAAATCAACAAGTTATTTGGATTTCAAAGGAAGAACAATGATCCTGCATGGGAGTGCTGGGGATGTATCTATATAGGTGGAGTTTAAAAGGTTGTCATTAAAGATAAGTCTGAAGTGTTCCACATGCAGAGCTGTGGAGATGTTGAAAGAAGGGTGGAAGGCCTTTCAAGGAGTGAACAACTTGAACAAAGGCACAGATGTGTCAAAGTGCACGTCCCAGTCAGGGACTAGGAGAGTCCTGTGGAGGAGACATGTGCACCAAGAGAAGTGAGTAAGGCTGTACTGCTCTTAAATTTCCATAGTGCATCCAGTGGGGAGGCATCGGAAATGATCCCATCAGAGATGTTTCAAGTCTGGTTCATGTCATCATTGCCTTTTGGTTAAGTATTTATTTTTTCTAGTATGTAGGTCTGGGTGCCATTGATTATTTCACCAAAGTATGCTTGGACTCTGCAGTAACAGAATCACACATTTCAAACCAAAACTGTACCCAAAGCAGAAATTAGTTGCCAATGTGCTTTCTACATGATCAGATCCTGTGGTCAGTCTTCTGCCAAATGTACTTCCTTTACAGTTAGATATATGTCAAGGAGATGAAATTATTGTCTTCTATATCTTGAGTCCCTCTTACATTTCGACCTGGAAACCTGTATCTGTAGTCACAGAGAACACTGTGACAGGCCTTTTGTGACTCACACTGAGAAGCCTAGTTCAGTAAAAAGTTGGGTGGTATGCATGGGAGTGTATACATTTTTGATATAATGCAACTATTTCTGCAAATACTGAAGACATGGTTCCTAGTGTCAGTGAAGGGGCAGAGGAGTGAGAGTGTTCCTCTAAACATTCTTCTGGTGAGCCAAGGGCAGAAGGCCTGCAGGTCTGGGAAATATGTATGTCATCCCTGCACATGGGCTGCTGACTCCCAGACAAAACATACTATAGTTATCTCTGAGCCCCAGACACTACTGGTCTTAAATGCTTGAGTCTTGTAGTGAGAAAAGAATTTCAAGTCCTATACTTGAGATAGATTTTAAAAAGTTTTTTCTAGACATCCTAAGTCTTATATAGATTTGTGTTGTATTACCCTCTTCTGTACCCCCCAAAAAGCATACATTGATATTCTTATTCTGTGATGGCTAATTTTATGTGCCAACTTGACTGTATTGAGGGATTCCCAGAACTCTGGTAACAGTGTTTCTGGGTTCATCTGTGAGGATGTTTCTTGAGGAGATTTGATTCAGTAGACCGAGTAAAGAGATCAACCCTCACCAATGTAAGAAGGCAACAGTCAATTCTTGAGCTGGTATGTCTATCTTCTCATGCCCTCAGATATCAGAGGTCTGGATTCTCGAACCTTTGGCTTTGAACTGGGAATTACACCATGGTCCCCTCTGCTTCTCTGGCCTTTAGACTCACACTGACTTATACCACCAGCTTTCCAGATCTCCAGCTTGCAGATGGCAGATTGTGGGACTTCTTGGGTTCCATAACTATGTAGTTGAATCCTATAATAAATCTTCATATATATAATTGGTTCTATTTCTCTAGAGAACCCTGATTAATACACCCTCAGAACTTCAGAATGGGACTTTATTTGGTAATAGGATCACTGAAGGTATAATTAGTTAAGATGAAGTGATACTGGAGAAAGGTGGGCCCTAATCCAATATGACTGTTGTCCTTATAAGAAGAGGAAATTTTAGCCCTGGCTGGCATAGCTCAGCGGATTGAGCGCGGGCTGCAAACCAAAGCATCACAGGTTTGATTCCTAGTCAGGGCACATGCCTGGGTTGCAGGCCATGGCCCCTAGCAACCGTACATTGATGTTTCTTTCTCTCTCTCTCCCTCCCTTCTCTCTCTAAAAATAAATAAATAAAATCTTAAAATAAAAAAAATGCAGAAGTTACACTCTCACTGGTGTAGCTCAGAAAAAAAAAAAGAAGAGAAAAGTTGGAGACACATGTGCACACATACAAAGAGTACTATGTGAAGATGAAGACAGAGATGAGAATGATGCTTCTATGAGTCACGAAATGCCAAAGGCGTATAGCAACCTTCAGGAGTTAGGTGAGAAGCATGGAACAGATTCTTCTTCACAACCCTCAGAAGGAACTAACCATACTGGCATTTTGATTTTGAACAGTTAGATTCTGGAACTGTGAGAAATTACAATTCTGTTGTTTAAACCACTTGGTTTGTGGTTCTTTAGTATGGCTGCTCTAGCAAACTAATCCAGGTCTCCACAACTGAGGAGGAGACCCATACCAGAGAAAGCAGACTCCACAGCAAAGGGTGTGTCTTGAAAAGAGGTTGCTGGAAAGTGGTGGTTATTTTTCCAAAGTCTTCAAAGGTTTTTCCCATGATCACTTATAGGATTACTGCCTTCTCTTTGTGGAATGTCTCCTAGTTACATTTTATCCAAATGCCAAAATTCTCTGTCTTATGGAGAGTTTGGCTAACAATCAAAGTCTGAACTATTATATATTTTTGGCTATTGTTTAATTTTCTGCTGCTGGTGAGAATCTGAAAATTTCCTCAGGTTTTCTAAACTAGAGCAGTAACCTTAAACTAATTAAAATGTTCACACTAGTTTATTTTTATTTAAACTGTTATTCATTGCAGATTTAACATATGAAATATTTTATTTCAAGTACTATGGAAAATGCAAAGTTAAAGAAAATAAGATTCCTGTCTTCAAATTAGTCTATAACAGAAAATACGAACTGTGAATCCATAATTAGAAAACAACAGTGTGGTGATTTCTGGGAAGAGGGTGTTGTAAGGAGACTAAATGATAATGGAAAAAATACAATAAAGATTAAATCTAACTACTGCCAACCTTATCCAAATTTTAAATTGATAAGGGCAATTTTATTTCTAGTAATGGTGGGCTAGTTTTTATGGAAATACTAAGTTATACTGGATAAAATGTTTTTGAAGTGATACCTTAAAAGCATTAAAGAGAGGACAAAGTAGTGGGGAATTGTAAGGTAAGATTTGAGAGTAAGTGGAACACTGGACAAGGAAACATTTCATTTATGAAGGTTCGGATTACATTCCTTGGATTTATCCTGGAACCATGAGCTGTGAGATACAGCTATGTAGAGACTACAAGGGGATACTAATTTAGAACGGAGCAATTAATAATAAGATGAAGCTAAGATATATGGAGAAAGGGAAACCAAGTCCTGGAAACATTTTTGGAGCCCTAGATCAAATTGTGCCTAAAGTGCATGTTAAGTTACGCAAGGCAATAAATCTCCTCTTTTACTTAAGTTAGTTTTATAGTGGAAAAATCCTGATATAGGAGCCACCTCTGTGATAGAGATAGTCAGGTTATGATTTGAATGGGTTGTTTTTTAAGGATAATGTCTAAAGTGAGACACCTGTTTGAGGAACACCTACCTTCACAGTTAGTCTAGGAAAAAAGTCAGATGCTGTACCCAGAGACCAGGCTCCCTGAGAGGAGAATCAGGAGAATATGGCTTCTCCAGACTTAAAGGAGAAGAGAGAGATAGCAGTGTAAACTCATGCAGAACTTAAGGACAGTGAGTACTAAAATAGAAAATTGAGTTTGAGGACAGAGTGTTATTGATGACATCTGGGAGAGCCTTTTCAGAGGAGCTGTGTGGACAGAAATCTGACTTCGGAATACACCTGTGGAAATAAGTGGAAAAATAAACCAATCCAACTTTGTTTCATTAAGTCATAGAAAGATTGGACAGAGTGGTGAAGGGTACCAGCTATTGTGTGGGTAGGCAGAGTTGAGGAGGTCAAAGATTGTAAGGAAGTTTTAAAAGAAGAAGACAGACTAAAACATTCTTTTATATGTAAGGGAAAGATCAGAGATGCAACATAGAATAATTTATTGGAGAAAATTCTAGAAATGGCTAAAGGAAATGAAACTGAAGAAAAGGAAAAATAAAGGAAGCCAGAATGAGAAGAGAAAGATGGACTAAGAAGCCATGAAAGGGCCACTATGGTCATCAAATTGGGGAAAGAACTGGTAGGAATGTATATGATGGAAGTAGTAACTACAAGGATATTCATACATGCATAGTAAATTCTCAATAAATGTAAAATAAAATACTTTTAGAGAAGAAAAGAGGAATGAACTATTACTTGCAGCCCCTCTGTTCTTTTAACCCTCACCTGAGGATATGTTTATTGATTTAGAGAGAAAAGAAGGGAGAGAGAAAAAGAGAAACATTGGTATGAGAGGAACACTGATCAGTTGCCTTCTGTATAAACCCTGACCAGGAATCAGACCTGGAACCTAGGTATGTGCCCTGCACATACCTGACAATGCTCCAAACAGCTGAGCTACCTGGCCAGGGCAAGTCCCACTGTTTCTGACAATGGAAGAAAGGGCCTTGTGGAGCTCTGGGCAGCTGAAAGGGACTGATTTGCATGTCCTCAGGCTTCTGATCACTTTCAAAAGCCTGAGGAGGCAGCCTTTTCCCCCCCAAGGTATCTCTGTAGGCAAGATCATGCTTAATCTTCTTGAAATTGTTTCTACTTCTACTAGTGTGCTTTGAGAGAGATGCTTAATATCACCTCCTTGTAATGGCTGCCATTGGCTGCATTTCTTTTCTATGTTCACTGGAACTTAAAATAATTCCACTGTCAGAACTAACTTGGACCTTTGTTCTGATAGGACACCCTCAAAGGGAAGGTCTGCCTGAGTGATTAAATGTAGGCCAACCTTGGCCAATCAACTTGGGTGGGGTAAACGCAGTCAGGACACTATTTCAAAATTCAGTCCCATGGGCAAAGTAAGAAGTCCTACTCAGATTGCAAGATGCACATTCAAGGAAGAGCTTATTTTTCCTGAGACAAGTAACACCCACTATCCATGTGCCACCTTCTGTGACACATGCTGTTTTCAGAAATGCATTAGGGTATGAGCTTTGCAGAATGTTTCTATCTACATCTAAAGTAATGTTAGTGTTTGTGTTTGAGCATCTAGCTATGCAGTAAGTTTATATATATATATATATATATATATATATATATTAGTTGTTTTAAAATTGTGCTTGGAGAAACCCCTTTGGGAGCTACCCCTTTGGGAGTGGGGAGAGGTGAGGTGTGAAGAACCTGGGGAAAGGGCTCTGTTGTTTCAAATAGAATTTTATTTAAACAAAAGTATCCAAGAAATAAAAAAAAGAAAACCACTATTTTAAATCAACCAAAGCCTATTACCAAGCATATTGTTGGTAATTAGCAAGCAGACTTTTGAAAGGGAAGTTATCCTGGTCTGTAAATAAGAGCCGGTGGGTGGTGATAACTTAACAATGTTAATCCCACTAAAATAAACTGGTTTTCTTTACAGTTTAAAACCTTAGTGAAAAACCAAAAGCCATTTTTTCCATATGTCAAAATTCTACTCCTTTTTAGAAGATATTTTTTATCTGTAAGGCCTTGCATGAAACATGTCTCTTCCAACAGCATACTCCAGATCAGCACTGCCCCCACTGCCATCATCATTCATTTCTTCCTTCCTCATCCTTCTGTAGCATTTGTTACTAACAGTATTATACTTCAGGTTTCAGTAGACCCTGTATTAGTTTTACTTGTGTGTGAGTTTGTCTTTTCCACAGTACTGTGGGCCTCTGGAGGGTTCTCATTCATTTTCATATTCCCCATCGCACCCGTCTAGGTATCGAGACTTGTGGAGAAGAAATCCTAGATGTTCATTTTCCTAAATTGCTGAGAGGTGGGTTTGTTGGGGATTATACTGCGACTAAGCACAGATTGACATAGCCCATACATTTGCACTAGGTCACTGCAGGTTAAATTTCTCAGTCATGCATTTTTATAGCAGTTGGTGTTAATCATCTATATATCCTCTTAGACTCTGAGTGTCAATGGGAAGAAACCATGTAGATCTTGTTTAATGTCGTACCACTACCAAAAGGCAAGGGCCTGGAACATTATAGATGGAGGTCCTTTTATCCAGTGGAATGTGACAGGGTAGACTATCATGTGACACAAACATGTTTATCTAGACTGCCCTATAAACAATTTTGCTTAGACCTAGCAGACCATAGGTTGGACACTCCTAGTACAGAGTGCTTGGGAAGAACTTTGGGGCAATGAGTTTTCAGTATTAATTGAGGAAGTTCAGATCAAGTTTAGGAGCATCAAATCCTAGGGCAGGACTAGTCCCACAGTATCTTTCCAAATCCAGAACCATTTCCGCATCTGGCAGCTTTTCAGATGCTGATTTGGTTCCCCAATAAGTTCCTAATTAAAAAGGGAGGGTCCCTTCTTTGTCAGGTATTATGTTTACTCCTCTCACACAAATCAGTGCTATATGGATTGGCTGATGCAACCCACTATTCAAATTGTTGATCAATGAGAGGTGCTTGAAAGAAGCAAGATGGAGTGAACTGGATGTAGACTTTGGGGTATCCAACCTGTGTCCTGCAGACCTCATGCATCCCAGGATGGCTGTGAATGTGGTCCAACACAACATTTTAACTTTACTTAAAACATCATGAAATTTTTTTTTGTTGATTATGTGTTGTGATATATTTAATGTGTGGCCCAAGACAATTCTTCTTCCAGTGTTGCCTAGTGACACCAAGGTTGAACACCCTACAGTGTAAACTTGAGCTCTGCCACTTCTAATGTGCTTGGTCTTGACCAAGTTGTTGAACCCTTAGGTGTTTCAGCTTCACTTTTTGTGAAATGGTTAAAATAGTATCTTCCCTTTAGGGTTACAATAAAGAAGAAATTTAATAATGTAAATAGAACTGCATTCTCTATCTGCATTCTCTTTCCTTCCTCCCAACTTGTCATCTATTGGCTGGTATTAAGGATTGTTAAAGGAGCAGATACAGGACTTGGAAGATGGCAGCGTGGTAGGAGGGAGCAAGTTCCTCTTTCCCCTGCACATGGGAGAAAATCTGACCAATCTATGGAGAAACAGAGCAAAAGGCCAACCATATCACAACATTTATGAAAATTGGAGATAAAAATTATAGCAGACACTGAAAAACCAGATGGTAAGGAGACTGCTTCAGGATAATAAGGGCCCAGAGATCAGCGCAGGGACCAGGGAGGTTGCAGCCCCCAGACCTGGTGCTCCTGGGTCTGCCTCAGGGCACTGGGAAAAGAGCTGGGTCAACCGCTCCATCCCCAGCCAAACAAGGATCAAGCGGCGGCACCGGGGAGGCCTCCTTGCTAGAAGGCACAGAGAGAGGAGTGAGGACTGAGAGACAATCACATAGGGGCTGGTAGCACCCACACATAGCCCTGGGAAGAGTGTGTGCCTCAGCCTGTGAGACCAAGGGCAGCCTGGCTGTGTGCCTGTGCTCACATCCTCAACCTGGAGAGAGTGTGGTTTTATGGAAGACCCTGACGCCAGAGCCTTGAATACGGAAATGGCATGGGTGCTCCACAGTATACCCGGTGCCCACGGTGGAGAAATTGGGTGAAGTGTGTGCCCCGCGGGATCCCCAGAGCTCACATCGTGAACTCAGAAAAGGCAAGGGTGCTCCGTGGGATCCTGGAGCCCAGAGATGAACTGGGGGAAGTGCGTACCACCTCCGGATCCCGGGTGCTCAAGCATTGAACTTGGGGCCGGGGGAAGTGCGTGCCCCCGTGGGATCCCCAGAGATCACACTGTAAACCCGGAAAAGGTGAGGGAGCTCCGCACAACCTCGGAGCCCACGGCATTGAGCTCCAGAGAGCTTAGGAGAGCCCAGACCCACAACCAGGTCCCTGAGGAGAGGTGCCTGACTGGCTCAGGGGAGACCACGAATTTTGCCCTGGGGACAGTACACCAGAGACTGACTGAGGTCTGACTGGGAAGTGAGAAAACCGATTCCAATCACCCCTCAGCCTGCTGAAGCCAGCAAGACCAGAAAAACTGGTTTGGCCAGTTAGAAACCAACAAGAGAGGTTTTTTTTTGTTTGATTGTTTGATTTTTATCTTTTTTAAAGTAACTTTTTATTTTTTAATTCTCATTATTTTTATATCTCTCAATTGGTTATGCTTCTCTTTCTTTCACTCCATTGTTATTCCTTCCTTTCCAAATTTATCTCTTCTTCATTCCATCTTCTGCTTTGTTTTCTTTTTTTTTTGAACCTGCAAGTTATTGCATATTTGTATTACTTTTTTCATTATTCTTACATTTTTTATTTTAATAGTATTTTGGCATTCCTCTTCTTTCTGTATAGTCTGCTTTGCTTGGCTGGTTATACTGTATCACTTGATAGGTTTTCCTTGTTATGTCATTCATAGTGTATTGATAATTTACTGTCCTTCACTTGTGTCCCATTAGCACACTACTCAAGGTCCTATACTCCCTATTCTGGTTATCTAGATCTCATAGATTCTGCCATATGATTGTTGCTCTAATATTACTGTAAATAAGACCTATTCCATACAATTATAAATGCTGCACAACACCCCTCCCAGATCTCAGCCCACTTCATGGTTTCCCAAACTCTATTACTGTAATGGATAACTCTATTCTCTCACACACGACACCTATTTACTATTCTTTACTCTCACCCTGCCTCAGAATCTGACCTCCCACAGCCTCACTGCTTTCTAATCCAACTCAAAATCCTTTCCTCCCCAATAAGAGTCTTATCTCCTTTCCATCCTTTATAAAAAGTGGCTAGTGGGGTGGAAGATCATGGTTAACACAATACATATCCAAAGGATCTCCTATCTCTTCTCTACTGGCTGATACTGTAAATATCATAGGATACTCTCTTGCTGTCCTAAACCATTTTGCCTTACCCCTCCAACTGATCACAAAAAAGAGTAGGGGGAAGCTGTGAACACCAGGATACCCAAAAGAGACTGCACCACTGAATCTCACAGGTATTCTACCACAGAAGTTCACACCATAAACCCAGGGAACTAGAACAGATCAACTTAAGAAACAGAAGCTAACAAGAAGAATCTCACGAACAATGAGAAGACAAAGAAACAATCCCCAAATGAAGGGAAAGGAGGAAGCCTCAGAAAGAATGCTAAATGAAATAGAGGCAACTCAACTCTCAGATATTGAGTTCAAAGAAATGATTATCAGGAAGCTCAATGAGCTCACAATGAGCTACCAGAAACTAGAGGGAAGCTACAACGATCTCACGGCAAACCATATAAACATGAAAAAAGGAAATAGAAACCATCAACAAGGGCCAAGAGGAAATGAAGAATATAATTTCTGAACTGAAGAACACAGTAGAAGAAATGAAAAGCAGGATCAATGAAGCAGAAGATCAGATCAATGAACTGGAGAACAAAGTAGAAAAAAAACACCCAGAAAGAGCAAGAAGAGGGAAGAGGCTCAGAAAGAATGAAGAGGGATTAAGAGAAATGCAAGACAATATGAAACATAATAATATCTGTATAATAGGGATACCAGAAGGAGAAGAAGAAGAGCAAGGGATAGAAAACCTATTTGAAAAAAGTAATGATGGAAAATTTCCCTAATTTGATGAGAGAAAAAGTCACACAAATCCAGGAAACACAGAGAGTCCCAATCAAGAGGAACCCAAAGAGGTCCACTTCAAGACATATCATAATTAAAATGACAAAATTTCAAGACAAACAGAGAATCTTAAAAGCGGCAAGGGAGACACAGGAAGTAACATACAAGGGAGCCCCAATATGGCTGGCAGCTAATTTCTCAATGGAAACGCACCAAGGCAGAAGATAATGGCAAGAAATATTCCAAGTAATGAGAACCAGAGGCCTGCGACCAAGCCAGCTTTACCCAGCAAGGCTCTCAATCAAGATAGAAGGCCAAATAAGGAGCTTCCCAAACAAGAGAAATCTAAAAGAATACACCTTCACCAAACCAGCTCTGCAAGAGATGCTAAGGAGACTGCTTTAAGGAAAGGAAGGAAAAGAGAGAGAGAGGAAAACAGGTACAAAAATGGCAATGGATAATACCTATCAATAGTAACCTTAAATGTAAATGGATTAAATGCTCCAATCAAAAGACATAGAATAGCTGAATGGATACGAAAGCATGACCCACACATATGCTGCCTTCAAGAGACCAGCCTCAGAACATAAGACCTACACAGGCTGAAGGTGAAGGGCTGGAAACAAATTTTTCAAGCAAATGGACAGGAAAAAAAGCCGGGGTAACAATATTCATATCAGACAAAACAGACTTCCAAAATAGGGCCATAGAAAGAGACCCAAAAGGTCACTACATAATATTCAAGGGAAGAATCCACCAAGAAGACATAAGCGTAGTAAATACATATATATGTACCCAACATAAGAGCACCGAAATACATAAAGAGAATCTTAGAGGACTTCAGGAAAGATATTGACAGCAACACAATTATAGTAGGGGATTTAAACACCCCACTGTCAAAAATGGACAGATCTTCCAAACAAAATATCAACAAAGATATTGTGGCATTGAACAATACCCTAGATGAAATGAGCTTAACTGATATATATAGAGCCCTCCATCCCAAACAAGCTAAATACACATTCTTTTCAAATGCACACTGAACATTTTCAAAGATAGAGCACATAATAGGACACAAAGCAAGCCTCAACAAATTCAAGAAAATTGAAATCATACCAAGCATTTTCTCGGATCACAAGGGACAGAAACTAGAAACCAACCCCAAGGAAAAACACCTGAAACACTCAAACTCATGGAGACTGAATATCATGCTATTAAACAATGAATGGGTCAAGAATAAAATTAGGCAAGAAATACAAAAATTCCTGGAAACAAATGAAAATGAACTCACAACAACCCCAAACTTATGGGACACAGCAAAGGCAGTCCTGAAAGGGAAGTTCATAGCTATACAGGCCTACCTAAAAAAGATAGAAACATTTCAAACAAACAACCTCACACTACGCCTACAAGAACTTGAGGAACAACAAAAAAGAGAGCCCAGAGCAAGTAGAAGATAGGAAATAACCAGGATCAGAGCAGAATTCAATGACATGGAGACAAAAAGCACAATTCTAAGGATCAATGAATCCAGGAGCTGGTTCTTTGTAAAGATATACAAAATTGACAAGCTTTTAAGCAGGCTCATCAGGAAAAAAAAGAGAAAGGATCCAAATAAACACAATCAGAAGTGAAAGAGGAGAGATTACAAGTGACACGACAGAAATACAAAGGATTGTAAGAAATTACTGTGAAAACTGTATGCCAAGAAATTTGAACACCTAGGTGAAATGGACAAATTTCTAGAAAACTATAACCTTCAAAAACTGAGTAAAGAAGAAGCAGAAAGCCTGAACAGACCAATAACAGCTGACAAAATTGAAACAGTAATCAAAGTACTCTCAACACAGAAAAGTCTGGAACTAGATGGTTTCACAGGATAATTCTACAAAGCATTTAAGGAAGAGCTAACCCCTATCCTTCACAGACTATTTCAAAAAATCCAGAATGATGGAAGGCTTGCAAACTCTTTTTATGAGGCCAGCATCATCCTAATCCCAAAACCAGATAAAGACAAAACAAAGAAAGAAAACTTCAGGCCAATATCACTGATGAACATAGATGCTAAAATCTTCAACAAAATATTGGCAAACCGCATCCAACAATACATTAAAAAGATCATACACCATGAACAAGTGGGATTCATCCCAGGAATGCAAGGATAGTTCAATATTTACAAATCAGTAAATGTAATACACCACATAAACAAAAGCAAACACAAAAATCACATGATCATATCAATAAATGCAGAAAAAGCATTTGATAAGGTACAGCATCTGTTTATGATAAAAACACTCAGCAAAGTGGGAATAGAGGGAGCATTCCTCAACATAATAAAGGCCATATATGAGAGACCTACAGCCAACATCATACTCAATGGGAAAAAACTAAAATCTTTTCCACTAAGATCAGGAACAAGACAAGGTTATCCACTTTCACCACTTCTATTCAATATAGTTTTGGAGGTTTTAGCCACAGCGATCAGACAAGAAAAGGAAATAAAAGTGATCCAAATCAGAAAGGAGGAAACAAAACTGTCATTGTTTGTAGATGACATGATAGTGTACACAGAAAATCCTATAGACTTGGCCAAAAAACTACTCGACCTAATAAATGAATTTGGCAAAACAGCAGGATACAAAGTCAATATCCAGAAGTGAAAGGTATATTTGTATACCAACAATGAAACATCAGAAGCAGAAATCAAGAAAAAATTCTATTCGACATAGCAAAAAGAAAAATAAAATACCTGGGAATAAATCTAACCAAGGATGTAAAAGACCTGTATGCAGAAAACTACACAACACTAAAGAAAGAAATCAAAGAAGACACAAACAAATGGAAACATATATACCATGTTCCTGGATTGGAAGAATTAAAATCATCAAAATGTCCATACTACCCAAAGCAATTTACACATTCAAAGCAATACCTATTAAAGTACCAATGGCTTATTTCACAGACATAGAACAAACACTTCAAAATTTTATATGGAACCATAAATGACCCCAAATAGCTGCTGCAATTTTGAGAAAGAAAAGCGAAGTAGGAGGGATCACAATACCTCATACCAAACTGTATTACAAGGCCACTGTAATCAAAACAGCCTGGTACTGGCATAAAAACAGGCACATGGACCAATGGAAGAGAACAGAGAGCCCAGAAATAAACCCAAGCCTCTATGGTTAATTGAAATTTGATAAAGGGGGCAGCAGCATAATATGGAGTAAAAATAGCCTCTTCAACAAATGGTGTTGGGAGAATTGTACAGCTATGTGCAAAAAAAATGAAACTTGAGCACAAACTTACACCATACACAAAAATAAATTCAAGGTGGCTAAAAGATTTCAATATAAGCCATGATACTATTAAATTCCTAGAGAAGAATATGGGCATGAAAATCTCAGATATTTCATGCAGCAACATTTTCACTGATATGTTCCCCAGAGCAAGGGACATAAAGGAAAGAATAAACAGATGGGATCTCATGAAAATAAAAAGCTTCTGCACAGCTAAAGTAAACAGTATTAAAATAAAAAGAGAACCAACTATATGGGAAAACATATTTGCCAATGATACCTCAGACAAAGGTTTAATCTCCAAAATATATAAAGAACTTACACGACTCCACTCTAAGAAGACAAGAAATCCAATTAAAAAATGGGCAAGGGGCTTGAACAGACAATTCTCCAAGGAGGACATAGAGAGGGGCCAGAGACACATGAAAAGATGCTCAATATCATTAGCCATCAGAGAGATGCAAATTAAAACCACAATGAGATACCACTTCACACCAGTCAGAATGGCCATCATAAACAAAGCAACAAACAAGTGTTGGAGAGGTTGTGGAGAAAAGGGGACCCTAGTGCACTATTGGTGGGACTGCAGACTGGTACAACCAGTATTGAAAACAGTATGGAATTTCCTCGGAAAACTAAAAATGGATCTGCCTTTTGACCTAGCAATTCCACTGCTAGGATTATATCCTAAGAATTCTGAAACACCAATTCAAAAGAACCTATGCACCCCAATGTTCATAGCAGCACAATTTACAATAGCCAAGTGCTGGAAGGAACCTAGGTGCTCATCAGTAAATGAATGGATTTAAAAAGTATGGTACATTTACACAGTGGAATTCCATGCAGCAGAAAGAAAGGAGCCCTACTCTTTGCAACAGCATGGATGGAACTGGAAAGCATTATGCTAAGCAAAATAACCCAGGTGGTGAAAGACAAATACCATATGGTCTCACCTTTAACGGGAACCTAATCAACAAAACAAAGAAACAAGCAAAATATAACCAAAGGCACTGAAATAGAGAACAGGCTGACAGTGTTCAGAGGGGTGAAGGGAGGGAATTTCAGGGGAAAAGAGGAAAGGTTTACAGGAACAAGTATAAAGGGCACATGAACAAAAACTAGGGGTGGGTGGAAATGGGAGCGAGGTAGGGAGGGTTGGGTGGGTGTGCTGGGATGGGAGTAAAACATAGAAAATTTTACTTGAACAATAATTAAAATAAAATTTTAAAAAGAAAGAAAGAAAGAAATTAATTAATTTAGGGAAATTAAGTAGTAATAAAATTTTTGCCAACAGTAGCAACTTTTTTAAAGTCAGGTCAAATAATGCCCTGCAATGTCATAAGAGGTACAGGTTCTATATTTTGGACTGCTGATCCCAAAATGTTTCAAACAAGATTCATGTAAATGTTTTTCCTTTACTCTACTCCATTCCTATAGCTTATGTGTTTCAGTATCTCTGGATGATTTCATGAAGCCACTTGGCAAATAGCAGCTGCTTTACTCTATTTTTAAATTGACTCACACAATAATTTTAAACAGAACTGGATATTCAATGATATTTTTGGATATATATTCAAATTAGACTTAAGAAAATAAATGCTCATTGTTGCCATTTTCCATACAAACCAAAGTTGGAAGAAATACCAGTGAGGAAGAAGAACATGAGCAGAGAGTTGGAAACCTAGTGGCATACTGTGGGCTTTGTGTGTGGCTAATTTCTGATGATAAAATATGCAGAGGAATTTCAGAAATAAAACTGCACAGCATTTCATGGGAGGAATCCTAAAATATTAGTATAATATTTTTGTGACAGCATCTGACCTTTATCAGAATAAAGCTTCCTTCCTATCTTATCAAATTTCATCTTCAGCATGGCCAGACCTGGTTTATTGATGCCTAAACTCAACCTAGCATTCTGTGCTTCCCAGTAACTTTTATGCCTGACTTTCTGCAGGCACCACACCACTTGGTAGGGTAGGGAGTAGTCTAGACACATTGAATGTAGGGATAGGGCAGGTCAAGAGGGATAGCACAAAAAGGACACAAAATAATCAATGTCTGGTTCACCTGTCTCTTTCCCTTGATCCCTCATTCTCAAACCATCACCACCAAGTGTGTTTCATTGATATGTGTTATATGCTGAATTGAGTTCTCCTCAAATTTATATGTTAAATTCCTAATCTCAAGTACCTCAGAATATGACTGTATTTGGAAATAAGATTTTTAAAGAGGTTATTAAGTTAAAATAAGGTCATTAGGGGGGACATTAATTTAATATAAGAAAGGGTATTTGGATGCAAAAAGAGACATCAGAGATGGATGCACGCAGCAGAAATACCGTATGAGGACATAAGGAGAAGGTGGCCATCTACAAGCCAAGGAGAGCTGCCTCAGAAGGCTCAGAAGAAACCAAATCCACTGGCACCTTTATGTCGGACTCTAGAACTGTGAGACAATAAGCTTCTGCTCTTGAAGCCACCCAGCTGTACTTTGCTATGGAAGCTGTAGAAAACTAACACAGTGTGTTTAATCTAATCTTACTATAATATTTAATATTTTGTCCTATTTTTTCTATTAAACAGCTTTTAAGCAGTTTGTTCTAAACTAGTTCTCATGGACCCAGTCCATTACAAGCAGAAATGACAGCATATGCAAAGACACTGAGATATAACAGCCAGCAGGTTCAAGAAACTACAGTAGCTCAGTCTAAGACAGCTCTGTCATAAGGTGAACCAGGGCAACCCCAAAGCCCTTAAGTGTGCAAGAGCCACTACAGACCACAGAGAGTTTTCAGCATTCAGTTAGTAATAATAATGTTTCCCCTGGACTCACACTAGCAGTTTATGTCAATTGCATATATACACATTTTCAGTTACCATTTTGAAAGGTGTTATAACCTGAGGCATTTCATTAGGAAAATTTATTGAATTTAGTAATATCTTTACATTTTTATGTTAGAACAAATTCAAAATAAGAAATATCCACATGACTTCAATACTAGAGCAATTACCACAATATACACTCTTACAAATGCACACTAATTAGTTCAGAAATGTAGTTCAATAATCAGAAGCCAGAGATGCCCTAATCATGAATGAGATGCATAGAGAAAGTGGAAGATCTACATTAAGAAAGCAGTCAATAGGTCATCTGAATTATGTGTAGATGGTGAATAATTGTAAAATAAAATGATAAAGCTTGCTGAAAGTCTTGTCTTGGCCAGATACTTGGACCAAGTGAGTGGAGGCTTAGATATTATAAATAGTAATTAATTCTCTATATTCATAGACCAATATATGCAATTCAGGAATATCTATAAAGGACACATGGACAAAACCAATGTGGGGTAGGGATCAAGGGTGGGAAGTGGGGATGGCTGAGGTGGGGGGGAATGGTGGGGGGGAAATGGAGACAACCGTACTTAGACAACAATAAAAAAGGGTAAAAAAACAAGCACATAAAAGTAAATTAATATGTTTCTAAAATGTAAAGGGTAGGTATTAGAAGGAAAACATTAAAAATTCAAAGTGAAAAAGAACAAAAAAATATAACAAATGGAGGACACAAAGCAAAATGTCCAGAATAGGACTGACCATACACTTTTTCACAGAAAAAGTTATTAAATTTAATTACTTACTTAAAATAGGAACACTAGAAAAAAAGCAAGTGATGAAGAATTCACAGTACACAGAACAGTTAAATGCATTGAAGGATTATACTGAATCAACAATAAAAATGACCAGGAGTAAAAATATTAATAGCAGATAAAATAATTGACTAAATGGGACAAAGATATTTTACACTAATAAAAAAGATTCAACTCAGCAATAAGATAATACATCTAAAAACAAAACTTCAAAATAAACTGTTCAAAATATTATGACAAAATATAAAATCCACAATAGATCTGCCTGTCTCACAAACCAAGTTATTCATGTAAACTAAAATTAGGAAAGGTATAAAGTAGTTGAATAATATGACACATTTGACCTTGCAAAATGAAGGGTATGAAAATATGCCACCTCAAAATATGCCTACGGCATGTACATTATTTTGATCTAAAGGTCATTGAGAACCAGCGAGTGACAAAAAAACTATCTATTCTATATTCAGTCTATATGCCTGTCTTTATACCAGTATCATACTCTTGATTACCAGCTAATGCAACAAGACAAGAAAAGGAAATAAAAGGTAGTCTGATTGACAGATGTCTTAGTTCAGGATGCTATAATAGAATACCATAGAGTGAGTATTCTAGCTTATAAACAACAGAAATTTATTTCTCACAGTTCTGGAGGCTGAAAGTCTGAGTTTAGGGTATAGCATGGTCATGTTCTGGTGAAAGCCCTCTTTCAAGTTGCAGAGGTCTGGCTGTCTTCTCATTGTATTTCACATGGCTAAAAGAGAGCTAAAGCACTCTTTATTGTCTCTTATACAAGGACATTAATCCCATTCATGAGGACTCCATCTTCATGACTTAGTTAGCCCTTGGCACAATGCTGGTTCTCTTGGGCAGGGATCTGAGCAGGCATCTCTCCTTCCCATTGTTGACAGGAAACCCCAAAGGTATTGCAACTTCCACACCATGATGTGCCTAGTACTTGAGTCAGAGATGAGTAATAGGTTCACCTCCATGCAGCATGCAAAAAGTGTGGCCAGCCTGGGGCTGACCAACAGCACCTGCTCTGCCCAAAGTCAGGTGAATCAAAAGCAGATCCTCGAAGGAGTACCCCACTTAGGCCCATGTATGTAGCAGGGAAGTGGAGAAGGGGTCAGAATCCTGGATGTTCAGTAATATTTGAATTTTAGATTGAATTTTTAGTATATCTCATGCCATATTTGGGACACACTTATACTTGAAAACGATTCATTGTTTATATGAAATTCAAATGTATCTGGCCATGCTGTTTAATTTTTTTTATTTTTGCTAAATATGGCAACCTTACACCTGGATACCAAGAGCTGGGGAAGTGGACCATAAAGAACAGATCCTAGATACACCATGGTTTTGGTAGGAAAGACTTGTCCCACTGGTTGTGAGTTTTTTCAGCCCCTCGCCCAGGAGACCACTGTAGTTGGCAGCCCCTGCTCCACTGTAACCTTGTGTGATGAAAAGGTGGTGATCAGTAATGCTATGTTGGAAGAGATGCAACAGGACTCTGTGGAATGTACTACTAAGGTATTGGAAAAATATAACATAGAGAAGGATATTGTGACCCATATTAAGAAGGAGTTTGACAAGAAGTATAACCCCACCTGCCTCTGGATTGTAGGGAGGAACTTTGGTAGTTAAACCATGAAACATGACACATGAAACCAAATAGTTCAACTACTTCTACTTGGGCCAAGTGGCCATTCTCTTGTTCAAATATGGTTAAAAGTGGACTGTACCACACACCCAGTGATCCATCCAAAAATAAGGATTGCATCCTAAATTCCAAATACCAGAGACTGATATCTCAGCCTTGCCTAAAGGAACACCTTGATCTTGAACCTTTATTTTGTTGTTTTGTACAGCACATTCTCTATACTTATTTGTTGTGGTTATAAAACAGTTAGCAAAACAGTTTATGTTTGTGTATATTTTCTATTTCATACCTCTCTGCTCTATGTTTTTCCCCTTCAAAATCCATCCTTTTCCCCCAAAATAAATCTTTTGGAGGAAAAAAAAACAGATCCTGAGGAGGCAGGGAGGCTTGTGAGCCAAGGCCTCAAGCTTCTGGCCCACACTCCACTGATGTCACTTAGAGAATACAAATTCAAATATAAAATTATTAATAATTTTAAAATGGTAGCCACAGAGTACTAATCTTAAAAATAGGGCCCTTCTGAGTATGGGATCCTGAGCAACTGCCTAGGTAACATGAGCAGGAAGCCTAGAAAATGAGCTCATTAAACACTCTTTTTTGCCTTAAGCTAGGATGAGTTCATTTCTACTTGCTCACAAGAGGATTCTAATTAATATACCAATATTTATATTTGCAAATCAAAAGGCCAAATTTATGCATTTATAGTAGCAATGGAACTTGTAAGATATACAGTTTCATGATCATTTTTATTCTCTTCTCTACAGAAAATATTTCTCTCTAAGTAACCTAGAACTGTACTGTACTCAAGAAATTCTGAAAAATTCTTATTTTTCCTTATTCCTTTTTTAATCTCCAGGCAGAATATCATC
The DNA here is from genome assembly GCF_019186645.2 of Phyllostomus hastatus. Lineage (NCBI taxonomy): Eukaryota > Metazoa > Chordata > Mammalia > Chiroptera > Phyllostomidae > Phyllostomus > Phyllostomus hastatus. The sequence goes on along the minus strand of NW_025334017.1, from coordinate 2,390,583 downwards.
CTCCTGTCTTGACATTTAAAAAGGTCACTATTAATTAAAACAAGTTTATCAAGTTATATTTGTATTGCCTTCTTGAGAATTTTTTCATGTGATTTGAAAGGTTCTCTTCCTACTCTTTTCAGTAACAAATGATCTTTTAAGGTAATTTTTCTATTTTTATTTCACCATCAAATCCTAAGGGTACACACTAGTTAGGTGTACATCACTCTTGCACAAAATTTCATTTAAAGGAATTTGCAATTGGCAATACTGCCTCCCCCATAGTTCATCTCACCAGAAATAACTATTTGAATCAAATAGGAAAAAATTGGGTTGAATTCATTTGTCACACAAACTTACAATGTTAGGTGTCAAATTCTGCAATAAACCAAGGGGAATTATTCCCAGTTTACTAGCCAAGGGAATAGCATTATTGACTATTTAATAATTGTCCTTTCATTGCTTATATCCACTTTTAAAATGGATTTCCAGACTGTTGAAATCAATATGCCCCCTTCAAATTTAGAAGGGAGTTCAATATCTGAGCCTTACTCCTCACATGGAAATAATGACAGCAGAGGGTGATTAGAAAGTGGAGAAGGAGGCAGGAGCTCTCCACTTCCTTGATTCAATTCCCTGAGGCCTAAGAATTGATATTAAAGTAACAAGAAAATAATGCCATGAATTTATAAAATTAATAAACTATCTCCAATAAATTTAATAGTTCTATTTTTAATATTAACAAAATTTGTGAATAACATGAAAACAACAGATGTTCTCATTTGGAACTCTACCAATGTATCAAATATATTAACAACTTTTAAAAATTTACTTGCAAAATTATGACGCTAAATGGTACTATCAGTCATAGAAGCATCCTGAAAGGACCATGACTATACCACCAAAACAATTGGATGACTCATTAATTTGGAGAAAAAACACTATGCTTTTTGATATACTATTTTTGGTCATTGTTCAGTTTTTTATCAAGAATATTCACAATATCCACTTCATCATCATTCTCAAATATTCATTTGTGTGTATTATCCCTCTGTTCCCATTCCCACCTGGCTAGACAACCTCATTAACTCACTAACATTTTCCCTTGTTTTTTACTTACCAGGAATGGTTAAAACACAACACTGAGCAAGTCCAGCTTTACTTGAAAAAAAGAGAAGGCCTATATCTTAATCAGCTCTGGCTACTATAACAAAATTTCATAGACTGTGTGGCTTAAAAAACAATCATTTAAGTCTCACCATTTCAAAGAGTGGCAAGTTCAAGATCAAGGTGTTGGGATCCAAGATGGCAGCAGAGTAGGTAGATCTTACACGTACCTCCTCCCAAGACCAAACTGGAATTACAACTAAAATATAGAACAATCATCCTGAATAACCAATTGAAGACTAGCTGATCGGAAGTCTTATCACCAAGGACTTACAGAAGAAATGACATGGAAACTGATAGGCAAGGTAGAGACATGAAAAGGGCAGCCCCACTCTTGTGGGTGTTAGCTGACATGTTGAAGGGATGTGTCAGCTGAAAAGGTTACCCTTGAGGAGCTGGGGTCTCAACCCCACACTGGACTCCCCAGCCGAGAACACCAGAGCTGGAAAAAGGTACCCCCATAACATTTGCCGTGACAATCATCAAAGATTCTATCTGCCAGAAATAAAGGCATCCTCTTAAAGGACCAATGCACAAAATCTTATTTGCAGTCACTCACCCTGGGCCCTGGTGAAAGAAAGGCAGAGTAAACTGAAGTTGCCTGAGAAGAGTCTAGGATTTATGCCTCTGGGTAGAGAGCTGGGGGAACAGCCAAAATGATCCCTGTGCTGAACCATTCTTCTTTACTGAAGATGCCATCTTTCTTGAGTGGAGCTCTCCCCTTCATGTGACATGAGCCTGGGGGAATGCTCCACCCTTTGGACTCCCTGCCAACCCATGCTGCTAATCTCTCCAGCCTGCTGAGGAGTCAGCTGTCTGGGCTGGAATGTAGAATTCTGGACAGACTCGGGAGATATCAACAACTGAATGGTGTGGCTTTTGGGTAGGCACCACTCCCCCTGCTTTCCTGTGGAGTTGGCTGGTGCCTCCCACTCACAGGAGATACAGTAGCCCCACCTTTCTGGCCCCCACCAGCTTCCATCTCCCAACTCCTGGTGGTAATGCCCTGTCAAGGTCTGGGCAGAATCCAAGAAAGACTGAGTTGTGTGGCTCTTGGATCAGGTCATTTCTCCTGCCCCACCCCACCCCACATACCTGACTGGTGCAGAGTGTTCCCTTCACACAGCCAAATCATGGCATATTTGGGCCTGGTGAACTCTGCTGACTTTACCCTGATGACTCCCTGAGGCTTTGCTCCACCACAAAGGTATGTGAGCACTCAGTGGATGGCATCTAGACTTGGTATACCTTGGGACATTTGCTGAGTAGCTTCAGACCCAGCACTGGCATTGAGTTTAAAACTGTATTAATCTAGCGAACACCACTTGCTCCTACCTGGTGACTCAATGAACACCTACCTCTTGCAATTCAAGTACTGCCAGAGGCTCTTACAATGACTGGGCTTATAGAGAGACACAGATAGAGGCAGATCTCAGAGTGCCTTGGAATTTTTGTTGACCTGCACCCAGGCCAGGTGCTGGTAAAAGCCAACCTTAGTGTGCAGAGCTTGATCCTTCTTGCACACACCCAGGCCCAGATGAGGCAGTCACAAACTGTACATTGGTCTGTAGCTGCAAACAGGTTGTCAGGGGCTAGTCACAAGAGGTGTCTGATATTGGCCTGAACCAGAGTCCCTCCCAAAAGGGCCCAGAACCAGCACACCCAGTGGCCAGCTTCAGACAACAGAGAGGGATCCGATTACTTTTCATAAGTGGCACACCCAAAGGGAGATATCAGCAGACATCATATTTTGTTGAGGCAAATTCCATTTCATGCATTCAGCACCTTCACAGTAACTTATACATGGTGGTTGATGTCAATCCTCAGAATCAGCCAGCCTGAGGATCGACTCCATGCATGAGTAACCCAATAGAAATCAAGATTCGATTACAACAGGTGGGCCCACAAAACCCACATAAGAAATATTCCTGGAGCACCCAGCTCAGATGATCAAGGAGACTGCACCACTGGGTCCCACAAGACACCTACTATAAGTCCACCCTACCAAGACAGAAAGTCATAACAAATCTACCTTATACATAGACACATACAGAAAACAGCAGCCAAAATGGGTAGAAAAAGAAACATTCACCAAGTGAAGGAACAGGACAAATCTCCAGAAAAAGAGCTAAATAAAATAGAGGCAAGCAATTTAACAAACACAGAGTTAAAAAAAATGGATGATTAAGAAATTTAGTGATAATGTCAACAAAAAAGAGAGCAAGCATAATAAAAGACATAGAAACCATAAAAAAACCAGTCAGAAATAAAGAATACAATATCTGAAATGAAGCATACACTAGGAAAAATAAACAGTAGGTTGAATAAAGCAAAAAATTCAAATAAGCAATTTGGAAGAGAAGGTAGCAAAAAACACCCAATTATAACAGCAAAAAGAAAATAAGAATTAAACAAAAAGTGAGGATAGTTTAAGTTTAAGGGACCTTTGTGAAAACATAAAAGATAACAACATCTGCATTACAAGGGTACCAGAAGAAGAAGAGAAAGCAAGGGACTGAGAACTTATTTGAAGAAAAAAATGACTGAAAACTTCCCTAACTAGATGAGAGAAAAAGACACACAAGCTGAAGAAGTGCAGAGGCTCCCAAACAAGATGAACTCAAAGAGGCCCGAACCAAGACTCATTATAATTAAATTGGTAAAGATTAAAGACAGAGAGAGTCTTAAAAACATTAACAGAAAGACAGTTATTTATCAACAAGGGAACTCCATATGACTGTCAGCTGATTTCTCAACAGAAACAATTCAAGCCAGAAGGGATTGGCATGAATATTCAAAGTGCTGCAATGCAAGGACCTACAACAAAGACTATTTTATCAAGCAAGGTTATCATTTAAAATTAAAGAACTAAAGAGCCTCACAGACAAGAAAAAGTTGAAGGGCTTTATTATTACCAAACCAGTATTATGAGAAATGTTAAAGTATGTTCTTTAAGAAGAGGGAGGAGAAAAAGGAGGAGAAGGAAGAGAAGGAGGAGGAGAAGGAAGAGAAGAAGAAGAAGGAAGAAGAGAAAGAGGAGGAAGAAGAGGATGAAGAAGTAAAAGGAGAAGGAGGAGGAAGCACAGGAGCATAGTTATAAAATTAGAATAGCAGTAACTATGTATACCTGTCAATAACCACTTTAAATGTAAATGGCTTAAGTGCTCCAATCAAAAGACTTAGGGTCACTGAATGGATAGGAAAACAATACCCATATATATGCTGTCTACAAGAGACCCAAAACAAAACAAAAGATATACACAGACTGAAAGTAAAGGAATGGGAAAAGATACTTCATGAAAATAAAAAACAAAAAGCTGGGATAGAGATACTTAGACAAAATAAACTTCAAAACAAAGACCATAACAAGAGACAAAGGACACTGCATAATTCTAAAAGGATTAATCCAACAAGAGGATATATCCTTTGTAAAAATTTATGCATCCATCATAGGGGCACCTACATATGTAAAGCAAATCTTCATGGACATAAAGGGAGAGACTGATTTGGGAAGATGGCAGTGAGGTAAGAGAGAGCTGAGCCCAGTTCCCCCTGTTCCCAGCTGGAACACATAGCTGATCTTCTGAGGAACAGAGTGAACAGCCAACAGAAAATCTCAGCTTATATGAACTTTGGAGCCCAAAAATTGTAGAGGACATTGAACAGACAGTGAGGAAATTATGTTGGGACAGTAAGGTCCCTGGGATCTATGCAGGGACCTTGGCCACTGTGGCCCCTGGTCCAGTGCCTGCTGCAGGATAGGGGGAGGAGAGTTATATTGCCAGCTCCCTCTCCTACTAGAGCAAGGAGCGTAGCCCAGCACTAGGAGTGACCTGGATGCTGGAAGTCACTGGGGGGAATAGAGATGAAGTGGGAGACACACAGTGATGGTATACATCTGCTGGGACTGTGGGCGCTGGCATCAGAGAAATTGGCGAGTTGGGCAATACCTGGAAAAGGAAAGAGTTGGACCATCTTGGACCCTAACTCAGATAATGTCCAGACTGGTTAGAAAGTTGGGTGTGTAAAAAGCCATGCAATTGTTAAGAACAGCAGGCAGCTGCTTTGTAAGGAACACTTGAGCAGTGGCTGGCACAGTCTGAGGGTGATTTCAGCTGTGTGTGCCCAGAGACTGAGTGGCTAAGTGGAACAGTGTGCCTGAGCTTGACTCGTGCTGTGTGCCCAGAAACTGAGTGGCTGATTTTAGCCTAGCAGCTCACAGAGGAACTAGGCCAGAGACCGGGCAACTGTGAATATTGCAACCCAGACTTGGTCCCTATGCTCTCAAAACCATAGGAAGGGAGAAAAGCAAAGCCCAGCCCCACTCTTCCTGGGGCATCCAGGAACACCAGCATAACTTGCTGAACAAGTTTAAAGTCAGCAGGAGGCTTATTTTTTTCTTTCCTCTCTCTTTTTTTCCTTTTTTTTTCTTTCCCCAAGTGAGACAATAAGACATGGAGTTATCAAGGGTCCAGAAACAGATCCAAAGGGGGTGAACAAGGCTAATATAGGAGACCGTTCTGCGTGGAGTGGGCCCAGCTCTCACTCAGAGATGCACAGGATACATGCCCATGGATAGGTTCTCCTGTGGGAAATCAGGCCTGCATTGTACCTAGACTGCTATGAGACTTGCTTTAGCTAAAACTCCTTCACCCTGGATTGAGACAGCAAGTGCTTACTGTAACTTCCTAAAATCCATGCTAAACCTTCCAATGATGAATGTAACCAGTTCAACCACTTTTCCCTTTGCATCTGCAAATATCCTTCTTCTGCATTTGCAAATATCCTTCTGTGATGTGATTAGAGGCATCATCTCCTTTGAACCTATGCATAGTAAATGAGGACCATCATGTAACAAGCCCAGAAAAAAAATAAAGGCCTATAAGCCAGGGGCCAAGGCTTTTTCTCCTCTTGAAAGAGAAGCCATTTTGTCCCTTTTCCTCCACCAGACTTGGTAGTCCATGTGAATTTCTTGCACCTCACCCACAATGTGGCAGACCCCACGAGCCTGGGTCCACATCAGGCTAACCCCCAAAATTGAGAAACTGAGACAAATGTCACTTTGCTATCCCATAGAGCTAGCATTTTATTGTTTATGTGTATTATTATTTTTCATTATTTTTACTTTTATTTTTTGTTTTTAATTTCTCTTCCTTGTGTTTAGTTTTCCTCATTTTATTTCTCTGTTTAATTGCATTGTTGGACTGTTTTCTTTATTCTCTCTTTACTGTATTTTAATTTTCCTTCTTTCACTTTACTCAGTTCCAGTAACACACAACTCTTGATCAGGTACTTTCTATTCTGGTTATCCAAATCATATATTTCTTGTCATATTATTGTTGTTCCAGTACTATTGTAAATAATTATTGTTCCATATAAGTGTACACAGTAACACTCCATGATCTTAGCCCACTTCACTTTATTCCTGAGCATTATTATTGTTATGGTTAACTTTACTCTCTCTCATGCTACACCTACTTTATATCTTTTACTCACACTATATCTCATCATCTAACCTTGCACAAGTGCTTTGTTTTCTGGATTAAGCTCACAATATTCCTCTCTTCTAACAAGAGTCTTATATCTCTTTCACCTTTTATAAAAAGTGGCTAGTTGGGTGAAATCTCCTAGTTAATGATATACTTATCCAAAGAATCTCCTATCGCTTCTCTACTTGCTGGTACTTTAAATCCCATAAAACAGTCTCCTGCTGTCTGAATCCATTTTCCTACCCCCTGCCACTGATCACATACAAGAATAGTTGGGAGCTGCAAATATCAGTATTCCTGCAGGAGGAGAGAAACCACCAACAAAGGAACAACCAAAAGGTAAAATCCCAAGTACACCAAGAGAGCCCACACAAACAGAAAAAAAGGGAAAACCTAGAGCATCCAGACAAGGAGATCAAAAAGACCATGCCACTGAACCCCATAGAAATCCTACTATAGAAGTTCACCCTACAAAGACAGCTAGCAAAGTGAAACATCAGGAAGTGCAGAAACAAACAAGAAGAGTCACCTAAAATGGGGAGACAAAAAAGAGAACATGCAATCAAAAGGAATGGAAGACTCTCCACTAAAAGAGCTAAATGAAATGGAAGTAAGCAAACTATCAGATATAGAATTCAAAATAATGGTTATAAAGATGCTCAAGGACAACACAGACAACTACAAGGAACTGAGTGAGAACTACAACAGTATGAAAAATGAAATAGAAACAATAAACAAAAACCATGAAGAAATAAACAATAAAATCTCATAAATAAAAAGCACATTAGAATGAATTATAAGCAGGCTGGATGAAACAGAGGACTGAATGAGTGAGTTGGAGGACAAAGTAGAAAAAAACACCCAGAAAGAGCAGGAAAAGGAAGAGACTCAGAAAGAAGGAACAGGTGGTAAGGGAGCTGCAAGACAACATGAAATGTAATAATATCCATATAATAGGGATACCAGAAGGAGAAGAAGAGCAAGGGATAGAAAATCTGTTTGAAAAAGTAATGATGGCTGGAACTGGAGACTGTTATGCTAAGTGAAATAAGCCAGGCAGTGAGGGACAAACACCATATGATCTCACATTTAACGGAAATATAATCAACAAAAGAAAAAAGCAAACAAAATATAATCAGAATCATTGAAATTAAGAACAATCCAACAATAGCCAGAGGGGAGGGGGAGGGAACACTGGGGAGAAGGGATTTCAGGAAATACTATAAATGACACATGGACAAAACCAAGGGGGAGGGTCGAAGCAAAAGAGGGAGGTGGGTTTGGAGGAGGTGGGGGGAAGGGTGGGAAGAAAATACAGACAACTGTAACTAAATAACAATAAAATAATTTAAATTAAATAATAAATAAATAAATAAGTAAATAAATAGTCATGATGGAAAACTTCCTTAACTTGATGAGAGAAAAAGTCACACAAACCCAGGAAACACAGAAAGTCCCAATCAGAGGAACCCAAAGAGGCCCACTAAAAGACACATCATAATTAAAACGGCAAAATCAGAAGACAAAGAGAGAACCTTAAAGGTAGCAAGGGAGAAACATGAAGTAACATACAAGAGAACCCCAATAAGACTAGCAGCTGACTTCTCAATGGAAACACTCCAAGCCAGAAGATAATGGCAAGAAATATTCCATGTATTGAATATTCCAAGGGCCTGCAACAAAGACTAATCTATCCAGCAAGGCTCTCAATTAAAATGGAAAGCCAAATAAGGAGCTTCCCAGACAAAAGAAGCCTCAAAGATTATACCTCCTCCAACCAGCTCTGCAAGAGATGCTAAAGGGTCTGCTTTAAGAACAGGAACAAAAACAGTGAGAGTGAGAGGAACACAGGTATGAAAAATGGCAATGAATAAGTACCTATCAATAATAACCTTAAACATAAATGGATTAAATGTCCCAAGCAAAAGACATAGAATAGCTGAATGGATAAGAAAGCATGCCATACATATGCTGCCTACAAGAGACCCACCTCAGAACAAAAGACCTACAAAGGCTGAAAGTGAAAGGCTGGAAACAAATATTCCAAGCAAATGGACAGGAGAAAAAAAGCTGGGGTAGCAATACTTATATCACACAAATAGACTTCAAAAAAAGGGCCATACAAAAAGACCCAGAAGGTAACTTCATAATACTCAAGGGAAGAATCCATCAAGAAAACATAAACATAGTAAATACATATATATGTACTCAACATAAGAGCATCCAAATACACAAAGAAAATCTTGGAGGATTTCAAGAAAGATATCCACAGCAACACAATTATAGTAGGGGATTTCAACACCCCACTGTCAAAAATGGATAGATCTTCCAAACAAAATATCAGCAAAGATATTGTGGCATTGAACAATGCCCTAGATGAAATTGACTTAATTGATATATACAGAGCCTTTCATCCCAAAGAAGCAAAATACACATTCTTTTCAAATGCACATGGAACATTTTCAAAGATACACCACATAACCACATAATAGGACACAAAGCAAGCCTCAAAAACAAAATGTAAGAAAACTGAAATCATACCAAGCATTTTCTCGGACCACAAGGGGCTGAAACTAGAAACCAATATAAAGGAAAAAATTAAAAAACACTCAAACTCATGGAGACTGAATATCATGCTATTAAATAATGAATGGGTCAAGAATGAGTTCAAGGAAGAAATCAAAAAGTTTCTGGAAATAAATGAAAATGGACTCACAACAACCCCAAACCAATGGGACACAGCAAAGGCAGTCTTGAGAGGGAAGTTCATAGCGATACAGGCCTATCTAAAAAAAAAAAATAAGTAGAAACATTTCAAATAAACAACCTCACCCTACACCTACACGAACTTGAAGAACAACAACAAAGAGAGCCACGAGCAAGTAGAAGGAAGGAAATAACCAGGCTCAGAGCAGAATTCAATTGCATGGAGACAAAAAGCACAATTCTAAGGATCAATGAATCCAGGAGCTGGTTCTTTGAAAAGATATACAAAATCCACAAGCCTTTAAGCAGACTCATCAAGAAAAAAGGAAAGAGGATCCGAATAAACACAATCAGAAGTGAAAGAGTAGAGATTACAAGTGACATGACAGAAATACAAAGGATTGTAAGAAATCACTGTGAAAACTGTATGCCAAGAAATTTGAAAACCTAGGTGAAATGGATAAATTTCTAGAAAAATATAACCTTTGAAAACTGAGTAAAGAAGAAGCAGAAAGCCTGAACAGGCCAATAACAGCTGACAAAATTGAACCAGTAATAAAAATACTCCCAACCCACAAAAGCTCTGGACCAGACAGTTTCACGGGAGAATTCTACAAAGCATTTAAGGAAGAGCTAACTCCTATCCTTCACAGACTATTACAAAAATCCCAAGAAGATGAAAGACCCCCAAACTCTTTTTATGAAGCCAGCATCATCCTAATTCCAAAACCAGATAAAGACAAAACAAAGAAAGAAAACTTCAGGCCAATATCGCTGATGAACATACAGGCTAAAATCCTCAACAAAATATTGGCAAACCACATCCAGTAATACATTAAAAAGATCATACACCATGACCAAGTGAGATTCATCCCAGGAATGCACGGTGGTATAATATTTGCAAATCAATAAACATAATACATCACATAAACAAAAGCAAACACAAAAATCACATGATCATATCAATAAATGCAGAAAAAGCATTTGATAAGGTATAGCATCCGTTTATGATAAAAAACACTCAGGAAAGTGGGAATAGAGGGAGTATTCCTCAACATAATAAAGGCCTTATATGAGAAACCTATTGCCAACATCATACTCAATGGACAAAAACTAAAAATTTTCCCACTAAGATCAGGAATAAGACAAGGTTGTCTACTTTCACCACTTCTATTCAACATAGTATTGGAAGTGCTAGCCATTGCAAGCAGACAAGAAACGGAAATAAAAGTGATCCAAATCAGAAAGGAGGAAACAAAAATGTCACTGTTTGCAGATGACATGATAGTGTATATAGAACATCCTATAGACTCCACCAAAAAATTACTCGTCCTAATAAGTGAATTTGGCAAAACAGCAGGTGACACAGTCAATATCCAGAAGTGAAAGGCATTTTTATATACCAAAAATGAAATATCAGAAACAGAAATCAGGAAAAAAATCCAATTTTATATAGCAAGAAGAAAAATAAAAAACTTAAGATAAACCTAACCAAGAAAGTAAAAGACCTGTATGCAGAAAACTACACAACACTGAAGAAAGAAATCAAGGAAGACACAAACAAATGGAACCATATGCCGTGTTCATGGATTGGAAGAACTAACATCATCAAAATGTCCATGCTATGCAAAACAATTTATACATTCAATGCAATACCTATTAAAGTACCAATGGAATATTTAACAAATATAGAACAAACACTTAGAAAATTTATATGGAACCATAAACGACCCTGAATAGCTGCTACAATTTTGAAAAAGAGCAAAGTAGGAGGGATCACAATACTTGATATCAAACTGTACTACAGGGCCACTGTAATCAAAATAGCCTGGTACTGGCATAAGAACAGACACATGGACTAATGGAACAGAACAGAGAGCCCAGAAATAAACCCAAGTCTCTATCATGAATTAATATTCAACAAAGGGGGCAGAAGCATAAAATCGAGCAAAAATATCCTCTTCATCAAATGGTATTGGGAGATCTGGACAGCTACATGCAAAAAGAATGAAACTTAATCACTAACTTCCACCATACAAAAAAATAAATTCAAGGTGGATAAAAGACTTAAATATAAGCCATGACACCATCAAAGTCCTTCAGAAGAACATAGTCAGGAAAATCTCAGATATTTCACACAGCAACATGTTCACTGATATGTGCCCTAGAGAAAGGAACATAAAGGAAAGAAAAAAACCCATGGGAACTCATCAAAATAAAAAAACTTCTGCACAGCTAAAGAAAACAGCATTAAAATGAAAAGAGAACCAACCATATGGGAAAATATATTTGCCAACGATACCTCAGACAATGGTTTGATCTCCATAATATATAATGAACTCACATGACTCCACTCTAAGAAGACAAGAAATCCAATTAAAAAATGGGTAGGGGACTTGAACAGACACTTCTTCAAGGAGGACATAAAGAGGGTCCAGAGACAAATGAAAAGATGCTCAGTATCACTAGCTATCAGTTTGAAATGCAAATTAAAACCACAATGAGATACCACTTCACACCAGTCAGAATGGCCATCATAAACAAAGCAACAAACAAGTGTTGGAAAGGTTGTGGAGAAAAGGGAACCCTAGTGCACTGTTCGTAGGATTGAAGACTGGTGCAGCCACTATGGAAAACAGTATAGAACTTCCTCAGAAAACTAAAAATGGATCTGCCTTTTGACCCAGCAATTCCACTGCTAGGATTATATCCTAAGAATCCTGAAACACCAATTCAAAAGAACCTATTCAGCCCAATCTTCATGGCAGCACAATTTACAATAGCCAAGTACTGGAAGCAACCTAAGTGCCCATCAGTGAATGAATGGATCAAAAACTATGGTACATTTACACAGTGGAATTCCATGCAGCAAAAAGAAAGAAGGAGCTCCTACCCTTTGCAACAGCATGAATGGAACTGGAAAGCATTATGCTAAGTGAAATAAGTCAGGCAGTTAAAGACAAATACCATATGAACTTACCTTTAACTGGAATCTAATCAACAAAACAAACAAGCAAACAAAATATAACCAAAGGCATTGAAATTAAGAATAAACTGACAGTAACCAGAGGGGAGAAGGGGAGAGGGAGGGAATAATGGTGGGGAAAGGATGAAGGGTTTAAGGAACAACTATGAAGGACACATGGACAAAAACAAGGTGGGATGGAAATGGGGGGAGGTGGGGTGGCTGGGTGGTGGAGAGGGGTGAGGGGAAAGGCAGAAAATTGTACCTCAACAACAATAAAATTCAAAAGTAAAATTTCAAAAAAGGGACAGACTGACCATAATGCAATCATCGAGTGTGACTTTAACACCCCAGTAACATCAATGAATAGACTTTCCAGACAGATAATCAACATTGAAACAGTAGCCTGAGATGAAACACTAGATCAGATTATTTTACTTGATATCTTCAGAGCATTTCATCCCAAAGCAACATAATATACATTCTTTTTAAGTGCACATGGAACATTCCCTAGGATAGACCACATGTTACAACACAAAACAAGTCTCAATAAATTTAAGAAGATTGAACTTATTTTAAGCATTTTCTCTGACCATACTGGTATAAAACTAGAAATCAACCACAAGAAAAAAAAGCGAAAGACAAACAAAGACATTGAGACTAAATATCATGTTACTAGCTCTTGTGGCTCAGTTGGTTGGAGCATCATCCTGTTACCTAAAGTTGAGGGTTTGATTTTTGATCAGAGCACATAATCTAGGTTGCAAGTTTGATCCCCAGTTTGGGTGCATACAGTCCTCAGTCCAGTCATGTAGAGGAGACAACCAATCAATGTTTCTCACTCACATCAATGTTTCTCTCCCTTCCTTTCTCTCTAAAAGAAATGGAAAAAAATGTCCTCAGGTGAGGATTTAATTTTTTTTTAAATAAGATGTTACTAAACAATAATGGGTTAACAATTAGATGAAGAAAGCCTCCAAAAGATACCTTGAAAGAAATGAAAATGAAAACAAAATAACCCCAAATCTATGGAACACAGTGAAAGCAGTCCTAAGAGGGACACTCACAGCATTATAGCCCTACCTCAAGAAATAAGAAAAATGTCAAATAAATAATCACATTTTATTCTTTAAGGAAAGAGAAATAGAACAACAACAACACACACACGCAAAAAAAAAAAAGCCAAAAGCAAGTGGAAGAAAAAATAATAAAGATCAGAACAGAAATAAACAAAATAGTGTTTAAAAATAAAACAATACAAAGACTCAATGAAACTAATATTTGGTCTTTGAAAAGATGAATAACATTGAAAAACCTTTATCCAAACTTGTCAATAGAAAAGGAGAGAGAACCAGAATAAATAAAATCAGAAGTGAAAGAGGAGAAGCACAACAGAACCCTATGAAATACAAAAGACTGTAAGAACATACTACAAACAGCTACATGTCATCAATTTGACAAATCTGGAAGAAATAGATAAATTCTTAGAAACATACAATCTTCCAAAACTGAATAAAGATGAATCAGAAAATTTGAATAAAGAGATTACAAGTAGTGAAATTGAAGCAATAATAAGAAAAAAACTTCAAACAAACAAAAATGTTAGATCAGATAGCTTCACAAGTGAATTTTACCAAACATTAAAAAAAAATTAACACCTGTCCTTAAACTACTCCAAAAAATTCAAGAGGAGGGAAGCCTTCCAAGCTCATTTTATGAGCCTTGCATTATCCTAATTCCAAAATTAGATAAAGATACTACAAAAGATGAATATTATGGGTCAATATCCCTGATGAACATAGATACTAAAATATTCAACAAAACATTAGCAAACCAGATGCACCAATACATTAAAAGGATCATACAGCATGATCAAGTGGGATTTATTAGAGATACAAGGTTTGTACAATATCTACAAATCAGTAAATGTGATTAATCACATCAACAAAATGAATAATAAAAATCACATGGTCATATCAATAGATGCCAAAAAGCATTTAATGAAATACAACACATATTTACAATAAAAAAAAAAACTCCGAGCAAAGTGGTAATAGAAGGAACATACTTCTAAAATCAAGGCCATATATGACAAACCCACAGTCACCATCACAGTCAATGGGCAAAAACTAAAAGTGTTTCCTTTAAGATTAGGAAAAAGACAGAGATGTCCACTTTCACCACTCTTATTCAACATAGTACTGAAAGTTCTAACCACATCAAACAAGGAAACATTCAAATGGTAAAGGAAGAAGTAAAACTGTCACTATTTGCAGATAACATACTGTATATAGAGAACAATATAATTCCACCTAAAAGCTATTAGAACTGATAAATGAATTCTTTAAAGTAGCAGGATATAAAATAAATATTCAGAAATGAAAATAAATATTCAGTCTCATTTTTATACACCAATAGTGAACTATCAGAAAGGTAAACTAAAAAAACAATCCAATTTACAACTACATAAAAAATCACCTAGGAATAAATTTAACCAAGTATATAAAAGAACTGTACTAGGAAGATTATAAAACACTGAAGAAAGAAATTGAAAAAAGATACACATGAGTGGAAGCATATACTAGACTCATGAAGAAGAAGAATTAACATAATTAAAATGTTCATACCACCCAAATCAATCTATAGATTTAATACAATTCCAATCAAGATACCAATGGCATATTTCATAGAACTAGAACAAATATTCCAAAAATTTATATGAAACCATAAAGTCCCAAGGCCCAATAGTCACAGCAATCTTGAGAAAGAAGAACGAAGTTGGAGGAATCATTCTATCTGATATCAAATTGTACTACAAGGACATAGTAATCAAAAACAACTTGGTACTGGCATGGAATCATATAGATCAATGGAACATAATAGAAAGTCCAGAAATAAACCCACACCTTTATGGTCAATTAATATTTCACAAAAGAGGTAAGAACATACAATGAGGTAAGGATTGTCTCTTCAATAAATGATGTTGGGAGAATTGGACAGATATGTGTAAAAAAATGAAATTAGACAACCTTCTTACACTATACAACACTCAAAATGGAGTAAAGTCTTAAATGTAAGACTCAAAACCTTAAAAATTCTTGAAGAAAATATAGGCAGTAAAATCTCGAATAGTCCTCTTACCTCTAGATTTTCTGATATATGCCCTCAGGTAAGGGAACCAAAAGAAAAAAATAAACAAATGGCACTACATCAGACTAAAAAGTTTTGCATAGCAAAGGAAAGCATCAACAAAATGAAAAGACAACCAAATGAATGGGAGAACATATTCACCAATGATACATCTGATAAGCGATTATTCAAAATTTACAAGGAATTTATACAACTCAATGCCAAAAAACGAATAATCCAATTACAAAATGTGCAAAGGACATGAATAGACACTTCTCTAAAGAGGACAAACAGCCCTGGTGGGTGTGGCTTAGTGGATTGAGTGCACCTGCCTGCAAACCAAAGGGTTGCCAATTCAATTCCCAGTCAGGGCACATACCTGGGTTGAAGGCCAGGTCCCCATGGGTGGGTGGGCAACAGGCAACCACACATTAATTTATCTCTCCCTTTCTTTCTCCCTCTTTTCTCCTTCCCTTCCTCTCTCTCTAAAAATAAATAAATAAATAAATAAATAAATAAATAAATAAATCTTTAAAAAATAAAAATAAAAACCATAAAAATAAAAAGGACATACAGTTGGCCAACAGGCATATGAAAAGATGATCAACATCATTAATCAATAGAGAAATGTAAATTAAAACCTCAACAAGTTGTCACCTCACATCTGTCAGAATGGCTATTATCAATCAGTCAACAAACGAGTGCTAGTAAGGAAGACAGGAAAGGGAACCCTTGAGCACTGTTAGTGAAAATGCAGATCAGTGCAGCCACTTTGGAAAACAGAATGGAGTTTCCTCAGAAAATTAAAAATGAAAGTGCCTTATTACCCAACATTTCCACTCTAGGAATATATTCAAAGACATCACACTGATTGGTAAGGATATATACAACCCTACGTTCATTGCAGTATATTTACAATGGCCAAGATTTGGAAGTAGCTAAAGTACCCATCAGTAGATGAGTCAGTAAAATAAAATTGTGGTACATTTACACAATGGAATACTAATCATCTACGAAAAAAGAAAATCTTACCTTTTGCAACAGCATGGGTGGACCTGGACAGTATTATGCTAGCTAAAATAATCTAGTCAGAGAAAGACAAATATCATATGATTGTACTTATATGTAGAATCTAGTGAACAAAATAAGCAAACAAACAAAATAAAAACAGACTCATAGAGAGCAGGCTGACACTTGTTAGAAGTGAGGGTGGTTGTGGGGCTAAGTGAAAATGGTGAAGGGATTAAGCAAAAATAAATAAATAACTCATACACACACACACAATAGTATAGCAATTACCAGTGGGAAAAAGGATTGGAAGGAGGTAGGAAAGAGTAAAGGAGGGATAAAGGATGATGAAAAGAGACTTGACTTTGGGTCATGAACATACAATACAGGATACAAATGATGTATTATAGAATTATACATCAGAAACCTATATAATTATATTAACTGATGTTACCCCAATATGTTAGTAAATAAAGATCAAGGTGCTCATTGATTTGATTTCTAGTGAAAACCCTCTTCTTGTTTCCAAAAAGCCACCTTCTCTTCATATCCTTGCATGGAGGAAAAAATCCTTCTTTTCCTCTTCCTATAAGAAAATTAATCCCATCATGGGACTCCACCCTCATGACCTCATCTAACACTAATTACCTCTCAAAGGTCTCACCTCCTAACACCATCACATGGGGGGGTAAGGTTTCAACATATGGATTTTGAGGGGACCCAACCATTCAATCCATAACAACTTTTAACATGCTGAAATGGCTCAGTGAATAAAATATGTAGGTGTAAATCAAAATGCACAAGAAATAGGTTTTCAATAAAAAATAAAAATTGATTGATTTGTATACTCATTAAGATGAATAGATTCTATTAGAAAATACCAAGAATTATCCAAAATAGTGGACCTTCTCTAATAGGGAACCAATGTCATGCGTAAGAAATAAAGACTAAGCTCCAGCACACAATTACCGGTAAATCCTTCCTTCCAAAAACTTTCTAAGATATTTTTGATTAGATATTTACCTTTCTTTATGAGCTTCAATGATTTAAATACACAAACTCATGTAGTTTAGTGATTATTTAATTAGGATCTACTCCAATTTGAAAAAACTAAGTGTAGAGTAAAATTTATACTGTCATAATGAGTCCATGGAAACACAATTTTAAATGTGAGAAAGAAATGATTTAAACTGCTTAATAGGTAAGAATTTTTAAAGCAATGTAAGCAGCAATAGAGTGGAATAGAAGCAAGATACAGGGTTTCCCTGCCTATGGAGCTTTTGAAGCACCTGAACAAAGCAATTGTAGAAATTTCTCCAGAATGATTTCATGAATTTCAGCCAGTCATGATAGCACATGTCTTCTTTGCCATTGGGGATCTTGAACATCCTATGCATGATGCAAACTATCAGCTTGATATGATAATTAAGCATAAAATCTTCCCAGTTTATTCTTCAGTAAGAACTGAAATAAAGTCTAAAAATTACATTGTGTTGTTTTCCATACCCAAATAGCAGTCTTTATTTTCACATGAGTGGTTCTTGGGTTTATTTCTAATTTTATCTACATTTTCCAGCCACTTGGGACAGAGTACTAATGCAAGTAAGCATCTTAACTATCCAAGTTTGTAAATATGAGCTATTAAGATACATTATTTGTATTTTGTGTTTAATATTTTTGGAACTTTATAAAATTTGTTCTTGGCTTGGAGATTTCACTAATATTCTAAAAATGAGTTACTTTCTAATTTATTTTTTTCCTAAAATTAAAACACTTTATTGTTACCAAAATGCTCTGTGTTAAGTCTCCACACTTCAATACCACAATATATTTTCTGAAGGGCTGTAACTGCTCTATTTTTTCTACCAGTTTTTAAATTTTATTTTAATAATTGTTCAAGTAAAATTTCCTATGTTTTTCTCCTATCCCAGCCCACCCAACCATCCCTCACCCCCTCCCTCCCATTTCCACACCCCCTAGATTTTGTCCATGTGTCCTTTATATTTGTTCCTTTAAACCCTTCCCATTCTCCCCTGAAATTCCCTCCCCTCTCCCCTCTGGTCACTGTCAGCCTGTCCTCTATTTCAGTGTCTTTGACTATATTTTGCTTCTTTGTTTGTTTTGTTTTTTAGGTTCCTGTTAAAGGTTAGATCATATGGTATTTCTCTTTCACTGCCTGGCTTATTTTGCTTAGCATGATGCTTTCCAGCTCCATCCACGCTGTTGCAAAGAGTAGGAGATCCTTCTTTCCTTCTACTGCATAGAATTCCATTGTGTAAATGTACCATAGTTTTTTAATCCATTCATTTGCTGATGGGCACCTAGGTTGCTTCCAGCACTTGGCTATTGTAAATTGTGCTGCTATGAACATTGGGGTGCATAGGTTCTTTTGAATTGGTGTTTCAGAATTCTTAGGCTATAATCCTAGCAGTGGAATTGCTGGGTCAAAAGGCAGATCCATTTTTAGTTTTCTGAGGAAATTCTATACTGTTTTCCACAGTGGTTGTACCAGAGTGAAGCCCCACCAACAGTGCACTAGGGTTCCCTATTCTCTACAACCTCTCCAACACTTGTTTGTTGCTTTGTTTATAATGGTCATTCTGACTGGTGTGAAGTGGTATCTCATTGTGGTTTTAATTTGCATCTCTCTGATAGCTAGCAATATTGAACATATTTTCATGTGTCTCTGGCCCCTCTCTATGTCCTCTTTGGAGAAGTGTCTATTCAAGTCCTTTGCCCATTTTTAAATTGGGTTGCTTGTCTTCTTAGAGTGGAGTCATGTAAGTTCTTTGTATATTTTGGAGATTAATCCCTTCTCTGAGGTATTATTGGCAAATATGTTTTCCCATACAGTTGGTTCTCTTTTTATTTTAATACTGTTTTCTTTAGCTGTGCAGAAGATTTTTATTTTCATGAGATCCCATTTGATTATTCTTTCCTTAATGTCCCTTGCTGTAGGGGACATGTCAGTAAAATGTTGCTGCTTGAAAAATCTGAGATTTTCTTGCCTATGTTCCCCTCTAGGACTTTAATGGTGTCATGACTTATATTTAAATCTTTTATCCACCTTGAATTTATTTTTGTGTGAGTTGGTGCTCCAGTTTCATTTTTTTGCACATAGCTGTCCAATTCTCCCAACACCATTTGTTGAAGAGGCTATTTATAATCCATTTTATGTTGCTGCCCCCTTTGTCAAATATTAATTGACCATAGAGGCTTGGGTTTATTTCTGGGCTCTCTGTTCTCTTCCATTGGTCCATGTGCCTGTTTTCATGCCAGTACCAGGCTGTTTTGATTACAGTGGCCTTGTAATATAGTTTAGTATCAGGTATTGTGATCCATCCTACTTTGTTCTTCTTTCCCAAAAATGCAGCAGCTATTCTGGGTCATTTATGGTTCCATATAAAATTTTGAAGTGTTTGTTCTATGTCTGTGAATTAAGCCATTGGTACTTTAATAGGTATTGCTTTGAATGTGTAAATTGCTTTGGGTAGTATGGACATTTTGATGATTTTAATTCTTCCAATCCAGGAACATGGTATATGTTTCAATTTGTTTGTGTCTTCCTTGATTTCTTTCTTTAGTGTTGTGTAGTTTTCTGCATACAGGTCTTTTACCTCTTTGGTTAGGTTTCTTCCTAGGTATTTTATTTTTCTTGTTGCTATATCAAATGGGCTTTTTTCTTGATTTCTGCTTCTGCTGTTTTATAGTTGGTGTACAGAAATGTCTTTGACTTCTGGATATTGACTTTTATCCTGCTGTTTTGCCAAATTCATTTATTAGGGGAGCAGTTTTTTGGCCAAGTCTATAGGATTTTCTGTGTACACTATCATGTCATCTGCAAACAGTGACAGTTTTGTTTCCTCCTTTCTGATTTGGATAAATTTTATTTCTTTTTCTTGTCTGATCACTGTGGCTAAAACTTTCAGTACTACATTGAATAGAAGTGGTGCAAGTGGACATCCTGTCTTGTTCCTGATCTTAGTGGAAAAGATTTTAATTTTTGCCCATTGAGTATGATGTTGGCTGTAGGTCTCTCATATATGGTGAGGAATGCTCCCTTTATTCCCACTTTGCTGAATGTTTTTATCGTAAATGGATGCTGTACCTTATCAAATGTTTTTTCTGCATCTATTGATATGATCATGTGATTTTTGTGTTTGCTTTTGTTTACGTGGTGTAATACATTTACTGATTTGTGAATATTGTACCATCCTCTCATCCCTGGGATGAATCCCACTTGTT
Source organism: Phyllostomus hastatus (assembly GCF_019186645.2). Taxonomy (NCBI): domain Eukaryota; kingdom Metazoa; phylum Chordata; class Mammalia; order Chiroptera; family Phyllostomidae; genus Phyllostomus; species Phyllostomus hastatus. The sequence goes on along the minus strand of NW_025334017.1, from coordinate 2,369,895 downwards.
CATGGTGTATGATCTTTTTAATGTATTACTGGATGTGGTTTGCCAATATTTTGCTGAGGATTTTAGCATCTATGTTCATCAGTGATATTGGCCTGAAGTTTTCTTTCTTTGTTGTGTCTTTGTCTGGTTTTGGGATTAGGATGATGCTGGCCTCATAAAAAGAGTTTGGGAGTCTTTTGTCTTTTTGGACTTTTTGAAATAGTCTGTGAAGGATCGGGGTTAGCTCTTCCTTAAATGCTTTGTAGAATTCTCCCGTGAAACCATGTGGTCCAGGGCTTTTGTGTGCTGGGAGTTTTTTTATTACTAGTTCAATTTTGTCAGCTGTTATTGGTCTGTTCAGGCTTTCTGCTTCTTCTTCATTCAGTTTTGGAAGATTATATTATTCTAAAAATTTTTCCATTTCACCTAGGTTTTAAATTTCTTGGCATACAGTTTTCACAGTGATTTCTTACAATCCTTTGTATTTCTGTTGTATAAGTTGTAATCTCCCCTCTTTCATTTCTGATTGTATTTATTTGGGTCTTCTCTCTTCTTTTCTTGATGAGTCTGCTTAAAGGCTTGTCAACTTTGATTATCTTTTCAAAGAACCAGCTCCTGGATTCATTGATCTTTAGAACTGTGCTTTTAGTCTCTATATCATTGAGTTCTGCTCTGATCTTCTTTTTGTCCTTCCTTCTACTTGCTTTGGGCTGTCTTTGTTGTTGTTCCTCGAGTTCTTGTAGGTGTAGGGTTAGGTGTGTTTGTTTGAAATGTTTCTATTTTTTTTTTTAGTAGTCCTGTATTGCTATGCACTTCCTCTCAGGACTGCCTTTGCTGTGTTCTGTTGGTTTGGGAATGTTGTGAGTTCATTTTCATTTATTTCCAGAAACTTTTTGATTCCTTCCCCAATTTCATTCTTAACCCATTCATTGTTTAATAGCACTCTATTTAATCTCCATGATTGAGTGTTTTGGATTTTTTTCCTTGGGGCTGGTTTTTAGTTTCTGTCCCTTGTGATCAGAGAAAATGTTGGATATGATTTCAATTTCCTTGAATTTTTTGAGGCTTGCTTTGTATCCTATCATGTGCTCTATCTTTGAAAATGTTCAGTGTGCATTTGAAAAGAATGTGTATTTAGCTTGTTTGGGATGGAGGGCTCTATATATATCAGTTAAGCTCATTTCATCTAGGGTATTGTTCAATGCCACAATATCTTTGTTGATATTTTGTTTGGAAGATCTGTCCATTTTTGACAGGGGAGTATTAAAATCCCCTACTATAATTGTGTTGTTGTTAATATCTTTCCTGAAGTCCTCTAAAATTCTCTTTATGTATTTGGGTACTCCTATGTTGGGTGCATATATATTTACAATGTTTATGTCTTCTTGGTGGATTCTTCTCTTGAATATTATGTAGTGACCTTTTGGGTCTCTTTCTATGGCCCTTTTTTGGAAGTCTGTTTTGTCTGATATGAATATTGCTACCCTGGCTTTTTTTCTCCTGCCCATTTGCTTGGAAAATTTGTTTCCAGCCTTTCACTCTTAGCCTGTGTAGGTCTTGTGTTCTGAGGCTGGTCTCTTGAAGGCAGCATATGTGTGGGTCATGCTTTCTTATCCATTCAGCTATTCTATGTCTTTTGATTGGAGCATTTAATCCATTTACATTTAAGGTTGCTGTTGATAGGTATTATCCATTGCCATTTTTGTACCTGTTTTCCTCTCTCTCTCTTTTCCTTCCTTTCCTTAAAGCAGTCTCCTTAGCATCTCTTGCAGAGCTGGTTTGGTGAAGGTGTATTCTTTTAGATTTCTCTTGTCTGGGAAGCTCCTTATTTGGCCTTCTATCTTGATTGAGAGCCTTGCTGGGTAAAGCTGGCTTGGTCGCAGGCCTCTGGTTCTCATTACTTGGAATATTTCTTGCCATTATCTTCTGCCTTGGCGTGTTTCCATTGAGAAATTAGCTGCCAGCCATATTGGGGCTCCCTTGTATGTTACTTCCTGTGTCTCTCTTGCCGCTTTTAAGATTCTCTGTTTGTCTTGAAATTTTGTCATTTTAATTATGATATGTCTTGAAGTGGACCTCTTTGGGTTCCTCTTGATTGGGACTCTCTGTGTTTCCTGGATTTGTGTGACTTTTCTCATCAAATTAGGGAAATTTTCCATCATTACTTTTTCAAATAGGTTTTCTATCCCTTGCTCTTCTTCTTCTCCTTCTGGTATCCCTATTATACAGATATTATTATGTTTCATATTGTCTTGCATTTCTCTTAATCCCTCTTCATTCTTTCTGAGCCTCTTCCTCTTCTTGCTCTTTCTGGGTGTTTTTTTCTACTTTGTTCTCCAGTTCATTGATCTGATCTTCTGCTTCATTGATCCTGCTTTTCATTTCTTCTACTGTGTTCTTCAGTTCAGAAATTATATTCTTCATTTCCTCTTGGCCCTTGTTGATGGTTTCTATTTCCTTTTTCATGTTTATATGGTTTGCCGTGAGATCGTTGTAGCTTCCCTCTAGTTTCTGGTAGCTCATTGTGAGCTCATTGAGCTTCCTGATAATCATTTCTTTGAACTCAATATCTGAGAGTTGAGTTGCCTCTATTTCATTTAGCATTCTTTCTGAGGCTTCCTCCTTTCCCTTCATTTGGGGATTGTTTCTTTGTCTTCTCATTGTTCGTGAGATTCTTCTTGTTAGCTTCTGTTTCTTAAGTTGATCTGTTCTAGTTCCCTGGGTTTATGGTGTGAACTTCTGTGGTAGAATACCTGTGAGATTCAGTGGTGCAGTCTCTTTTGGGTATCCTGGTGTTCACAGCTTCCCCCTACTCTTTTTGTGATCAGTTGGAGGGGTAAGGCAAAATGGTTTAGGACAGCAAGAGAGTATCCTATGATATTTACAGTATCAGCCAGTAGAGAAGAGATAGGAGATCCTTTGGATATGTATTGTGTTAACCATGATCTTCCACCCCACTAGCCACTTTTTTATAAAAGGATGGAAAGGAGATAAGACTCTTATTGGGGAGGAAAGGATTTTGAGTTGGATTAGAAAGCAGTGAGGCTGTGGGAGGTCAGATTCTGAGGCAGGGTGAGAGTAAAGAATAGTAAATAGGTGTCGTGTGTGAGAGAATAGAGTTATCCATTACAGTAATAGAGTTTGGGAAACCATGAAGTGGGCTGAGATCTGGGAGGGGTGTTGTGCAGCATTTATAATTGTATGGAATAGGTCTTATTTACAGTAATATTAGAGCAACAATCATATGGCAGAATCTATGAGATCTAGATAACCAGAATAGGGAGTATAGGACCTTGAGTAGTGTGCTAATGGGACACAAGTGAAGAACAGTAAATTAGCAATACACTATGAAAGAGATATCAGAGGAAACCTGTCAAATGATACAATATAACCAACCTAGCAAAGCAGACTATACATAAAAAAGAGGAATACAAAAATACTATTAAAATAAAAGATGTAAAAATAATGATAAAAATGAAAATAATGCAAATATGTAATACCTTGCAGGTTCTCTGTAATAGCAGAGTGAAATTTGTCTCACTGTCACAGCTGTTGTGAGTCCCCTTCTTTGGTCCCAATTGTGGTCTTTTCACTGTTCCAGGGTTTTTTGTTTTTTTTTTGGGGGGGGGGGTCTTGAGGTATTAAAAAAAAGGCAGACGAAGGAAGTAAAAAGATAAAATTGGAGGGAAGAAAGGAAGAAGGAATAAAACAAGAAAGAAGGAAAGAGGAAACAAGAATTGAAAGAGAATAAAATAATAAAAATAAAAAAATTAAAAATTATTAACAAAATAAATGTAGAAGAAAATTAAAATGCCTTTTGGTTTCAAAGTGGCCAAACTTGTTTCCCTGCTTTTGCTCTCTTCAGCAGGCTGAGGGGTGATTGGTATGGCTTTTCTTTTTTCCTGATCTGTACCCAGTCAGCCTTGAGCACTTTCAAAGGAACTATCCTGGCACCTCTCCCCTGACTGCACCTTGGGTGTGAGATCCAGTCTTTTCCCCAGTGTTACCGCTATGGGCTGGGGTGTGGGGGTGCGCTTGTGCACGTGCTTTGGCCAGGCTGCCTCACCCTTCCCAGTGGTATGGGGGTGCGCAGGGTCTTCCGCAGAAGCACAACCTTCTGTGCAACCTCAGGATTGCTGCCTGGCTGTGTGGCAGGGAGGCTGGAGCGATTGCTGTAGGAGAATTCCCCAAGCAGTGTCTGTCTTTTCACTTTTTCTTTTTGAGAAATTCCTCCTACTCAAGTCTGCTGCTCCATACAGTGGCCTGGCCTCTCCCTTAGCCCAACTCTCTGGCCAGACCAGTGACTATGGGGGTCAGGGCCGTCATGCAACTCTCAACTCTGCCCGTGTTCAGACTCCAAGGGTGCTCACAGCCCCTGTGTGTTTGCTAGCAACCAGGTTTCTCCCCCTGCGGCTCTGACCTTGTTTGGCTGGGGAAGGAAGCAGTTTCCCTGGCTCTCTCCCAAGGACTCTGTGGCAAACCTGCCAGCAGGCACCGGGCCTGGGGTTGTAGCCCCGCTGGACCTCACGCTGGTACCTGGGACCTTATTGTCCTGAAGCACTCTCCTTACTGTCTGGTTTTTGGTTCCGCTACAATTTTTTGTCTCTTATTTTCATATGTTCAGGTCCTGTGGGTTGTTTGTTCTTTTACTCCATAGATGGCTAGGATTTTCTCCAGTGTGTAGGGGCAAGTGGGTTCTGCTCCCTCCTACCCTGACACCATCTTCCTCCATCCTCTATTTTATTTTTAAAAGCAGGTTTAACACTTGAATCCTCTATCTCAGAAATTAACAAACACTTCAGTTTTTTAACAACTGCCCATAGTTGCAATACTCACAAGAAAGTATTAATCACAAAATCTTCTGTAAAAATATTATGTATCTAATTAGGTTCAGTTAAAAGGGAATACAATTTCAGATTTGGGGATAGAGGGCTGTTACAAGTTTCAAGGGACTGAATTGTATCCTCTCAAAAATTCGTGTATTGAAGTTCTAACCCCCAATGTGATGGTGGTTGAAGAGCAAGACTTTGTGAGGTAATTTCATTTAGGTGAGGTCATCAGGGTGGAGCTCTCAAGCTCCGGATTAGTGACCTTATAAGAAGAGACCAGAGAGTCTGCTTTCTTCTTTCTCTTGCTATGACTGAGGAAAGGCCATGTGAGCACGCACTGAAGAGGCAGCCATCTGCGAGCCAGGAAGTGGATTCCAACCAGGAACTGAGTTTATCAGCAGATTGATCTTGGACTTTCCATCTTTCAGAACTCTGAGAAATAAGCATCTGTTGTCCAAGCCACCTAACTTATGGTATTTTCTTAAAAAGCAACCTGAGCTAATGAAGACAAAAATACTCACTTATAATGATCACATTTTAGAGCATTCCACAGTTCCAAGCTTTCTGAACTTCAAGGCAGGGAAAGAATTCAGTCCATGTAAAAAACAGACTCTATTCCTTATTATCACAAACCTAAATGTGGATCAGTCTGTCTGCACTGTCATATTTTAATCCTGTTATTAAAATGAAAACATAAATTTGCAATTTGGGATTGAAATTTCTCTGTGATCTATGTGTCTGGCCCTCTGTGAGGCACTGTGCATACAATGGTTAACATGATATATGTAGTCCCTGATGTCATTGCACTTATACACTTGTTGGGGAAATAAGAACACATACAATTATAAACACAAATGTTCTGAAGTCAGAGCAATAGGGTGTTGTGAGAGCTCCAGGAGTTCCTGGGAGTGTACAGAGAAGCAGAGACTACAGGTGATCAGGAGTAGGAAAGGTGGAAGGGGAAGGAAGGGTTCAGGCAGAGAGCTGTTTGAGAAACTGAAAGAATTTTTTTGTGCCTACACCACATAGTCAAGAAAGAGTGTTGTGAGAGATGAGCCTGTGTTACCCACACCTAGATTAGGCAGGTTATGTTAGCAACAGGAGTTTGAATTTTATTTTAAGGGCACTGATGAACCACTGAAATTTAGTAACAACCTGATCATAGTTGCATTTTAGAAAGATTGTTCTGGTTTCTGTGTGAAATAGATTGGATTAAAAAAAAGGAAAGAGATAATGATACCCAAGACCTGGAAAAGCTGTAACAATCCAGGAAAGAGATGACAGAACTGGGAAGAATTTAGAGGTATTTATAAGTAGACTCACTTTGGTAATTGACTAGATGTTGGATGGAGGTGCAGAGAAGGGAGGGTCAAGGAAGATATGTATATGTCCATCACATGCTTTCTGGCTATCACATGCTGAAGAGATAGATCAAAGTAGAAGGGCAAGATATTTATTGGACTTTTTCATAAAAAGAGACCTTGGTGAGAGCCATCGTAATTCCATGGTGGCAAGACTGAAGTGGTCTGAGGAGTAAATGAAGATAAAGAAATGGAGTTAATTGGAAGGGTCATTCTTTATTGGAATACTATTTACTGAAACACACCATTGCCTACCTGCCATAGAGTATATAGTTGAGAGAGAATGATGTGGAAAAATAACAGAATATCATGTTTCCATTCTGCTGGTAAGATGGACTTCTAGAATGGGTATTCTGTGGATTGGTGATGTTTCTCCCAGTATTTTGATAGTTTGGGGAGAAATTGGCTGAATTCTTGATAACCCTTCACTTCTATCATTCCAATCCTATTATGCAGGATCAGAGAGTGGCCCAACTAAGCAAATACTTACCAGAAGCCAAGAATTAATTATTATGGCCTCAAATTGAATTGAAAATATAAAGATAGGTCCTGATGAAATGTCTAGTCAATCAGTTCTCTTGGCCTGATTCCATGTTTTCTTCTGGCTTCCCCAAAGAGGTAGTAATACTATTTGCTTAGAGAAATCTGATGACATTTTCGACCAACAGAGTCATTTCTGCACCTAATAGTTTCTGTTCTTTTAAGACTGGAAAGGGTGGTTCTGAAGGAAGTTGCCAAGGGAATTAGATTTGGTTAAATTTCTTGGGAAGAAGTAAAGTTATTGCCTCCAACATGGCCACTTTTTGCCTCACCTACTTTCTCTACTTGCTTAGTCCAGAGCTTGTTGGACAGTCCCACCCCTCTCTCTAACTCATGGGTCCTGCTGAGCTTCCTTTGTAGCATGTGTATTCCTCCTCTGGCCTGACAGTCTGGAGGCTTCTCTTTTTAAGCCCCCGGCTCACTAATTCAGCGTGATTGCTCTCACCCTATTAAGAATAGCCTTGCTCTCTGCTTTTGATGCTGTGATGTTGGCATGACTCTTTCTGATCCAGTTTTGATTCTGCTCCTTTCAGGGCACTGCCTTTTCCCAGACCTTCCTTCTCCATGACCGGTCTGCATACCCTGCTGCATAGACTGTGGAGATTCTGGAGAGCTTGACAACTGGCATGATTCAGGTCTGATTATTTAAGAAGAGAGAAAGTGACTTAATTCACTTCTTATCTTTTTGTTTACAGATTTTTTAACTCACTCCATAATCATATTGGAAAATCCCTGACATTGTAGTTCCCTGTATTTTTGAAAGGTCTCTGCAAGATACTTTAAAACCCCCAGGAAGTTGAAGGCTTGTGGGGGGTAGGGGAAGATAGGCCACTGAACTCAAGTAAAAGTCAGTTTAAAGAGAGAAATAAGTCCATTTAATAGTTTAAGGTGAGAAATGATACAGATGTGAAGTAGAACAGGTGGTATAGATTTGAGACATTTCAATGATACAATCAATAAGGCCTAGTGGCAGATTGGATATTGGGAAGAAATGGATGGGGATTATTCAAGATAACACTGAGATTTTTAGCTTGATGTTCTATTTACTATGATGTTTAATGAGTGGAGAGAAACTGAATAATGAGTTTAGTTCATTATATGTTGAATGTCAGGTGCTTGTAGAATGTTTGCCTAGTGAAGTCTGGTAAACATTCAAAGGTATATGAGTGGAGTTACATAGACAGTTGAAGGCTAAGGATGGGCTCAACAAATCTATTTAGTTTTCTTTATTGTTTTATTTATTTTTTGTTCCTGTGTTTCTAAATAGTAAAGTAAACCAATTAGTGACAGTTTTCAAAGATTGGAATAACATAAAATTTCAAGAAGGAACATAAAATGAGGAATTCTTAGAGTAGAACTGGCAGTGAAGAAGAGAAATGTAAAGATTAAAAAAACTCAAATATAAGAATTTAAAACCCCAGAGTCTTTAGCGTACAACATCAAATGCAGCCAGAAAAGTCACATCGTGGGAAGAATAAAAAGGCCATTGAACTCAGGAACAAAACACTTATTTATATATATATTTTTTTCCTTAAAGATTTTATTTATTTCTAGACAGAGGGGAAGGGAAGGAGGAAGAGAGGGAGAGGAACATCGTGTGGTTGCCTCTCATGTGCCCCTTACTGGGGACCTGGCCCAAAACCCAGGCATGTGCCCTGACTGGGAATAGAACCAGTGACCATTTGGTTCTCAGGCTGGCACTCAATCCACTGAGCCACACCAGCCAGCCACATCCTAGTTTCTTCTGCCTTTCCCCTGCTCCCCCCCCCCTTTTTTAAATTTTATTTTAGAGAGGCAGAGAAACATTGGTGTGTTGTTTCACTTACTTATGTGCTCATTGGTTGCTTCCTGTGTGTCCTGAGCAGGGACCAAACCTGCAACCTTGGTGTATCAAGACAATGCTCTAACCCATGGAGCTACCTGGCCAGTGTGCTCTTCCTTTTCTTTATAGCTGTTTTTAGGTATGTCTTCCTGATGTCTTATTAATTTGTTATTTATCTATTTTTTTTCCCCTCTTGCTTGGAATTTCCTGAGCTAGCATTTATAAATTTCAGTTCTAGAAAATTTTCAGCCTTATTCACTACACCTTCCAGAACTCTGATGTCACACTTCACTCTATCTCATTTTGGTTTTTTTTTTTTTTGGTATTTCTTTTCCCATTGCTATTTAGTCCCCTTGTATCCTCCTCCCCACTCCTGTTTTCTAACCTCATTTCTTCAGTTTCCATTTCTTTATAACCCTGTGCTCCACCTGTGTAACATCTTCAGATTTACTTCCAGTTCATCCCCTTCTCAGGTGTGTCCAATCTACTGCTTTACCATGAAGTTTCTAAATTTGTATTTTCATTTTTAAGTTTCAAACAAGCCAATCTGGTGCTTTTTTGATATCCTTTTCATTAGTCATGCTTTTTCATTAAACATAAGACATTTTGTATTTTGCATGCTATACTTTCTACATCTGTCTTTGCTGGTCTTCTTATCTATTGTTCCTAATGACTTGCTCATAGTGGCTTCTTGTATGCTTTCTGTTTCATTATAAACTCAGAGTCTTTGAAATTTTATCTCAGGTACCTAATTTTTGGAGGCTCAGGTTTAAAGGACAGTCCTCGAGAGACCTGTTTTTCCTGCTGCCAGGTGCCTGGAGGCACCACCAACCTGAGACCACTTTAAACTGAACTATCAGCTTGAGGATTTTCCAGTCCACAGGTAGTGTGACTCCTAGACCCAGACAGTATGGAGAGCCAGCTGTGCTTACATCACTGGGGGTGCGTTTTTTTTTTCCTACTTCACACCTCCCCTTGCATCCAAAGTGAAAGTTCAGTAGGTGAGCTGTGGGATTGGTTCACTCTTTAAATGATTGTGTCATTTTTTGGGTTTAAATAGGAGGGATCTCTGATCTCACTTCCCACTCTGTATGGGCCTTAGGTTTCTGCTGCCCCCACACATGGTCCACCAAGACAGTAGTTCTAGGCCACCCACAAACCCCACACAAAAAGCAGAATAAAAAAAAAAGATGAGTGATGAGAATGTTTATGAACTGGCTCCTACATAAAGTCTGAGTCCTGAGAGCCATCAACAGACTGGATGGCCTTCACCAGCCCGAAGGTCACTGATCCTTTTTTCCTAGGTCAGAATCATTGGTTTAAGGTAAAGGTTGGAGGCCATGAGGACATGATGCACCAGGTCCAAGCAGAGTGAGTGAGTATGTGTGGCATGGCAGAAGGCTGAGCTGCTCTTATTGTCCAGCCCTGGGGCAGTCCAAGAATCCTCGAGTCATTTCTGAGCCAACCTAGTTGAAGGGCAGCTGTGATTCTTGTCCTTGAATGGGAAAGAACCAGGACAGGCCAAGCGCAAGTTTGTCCCCACAGATCCACTTCTCATCGGGGCAGCGGCAGAGCTGAGGACAATTCCTCATTAGACTTTGTTCAAAGGGAGATGTCTCCTGTCCTTGCCTGCGTTTCGGCGCCTTTTTTGACTCAAGGAGCTGTCTAGCTTCTTGCTGCGTTTCAGCTCCTTGAATTTTTTAGCTAGGGCCAACTGGCGCTGCTCAAGATTTCTTCAGGAAGTATGGACGATGGCCCTGCTGGGCCTGAGCCCGCCGCTCCTGCTTCAGGGCCAGGTGCAGCTCCTGCTGCCGCTTTTGCTCCTGCTGTGCCATTTCTTGCTGCTCCATTCGCTGAAGCAGCAGCTGCAGCTTCTCATGCTCCTCCCCTGAACGGTGCTTCTTCAGTTGCTTTTTCACAAGCTCTTTCTCTTTGGCTCTGATGTCATTCAGGAATTCATACGTTTTGTCAAACACTTCAGGATTATATTCCCCTGACAAATCGTCAAAGCGGGGGTCTCGGGCTACCTTCTTACTGATGGGAACAACTTGACGCAAAAATGGCACCCGGACCTTGGCTGACATTTCCAGAGGCCTTTGCTTATCTGCGACACATGCATTTTGGACAGGTGGTCTAGAACCGTGCTTCTTAGTGCTGTTTCCAGCTACCAATTGTTTGTAAGTCTTAGTTCCCACTTTGCTCTGCAATTTCAACAGCTCCTCAAATGACATGTTAGATGTATCCTTCCGTACGTCTCCGGAGGCCACTTCCCCTCCATCCTCCTCGTCGTCCCGGGCTCCACCAGGAGACCCGGGAAGCTCCGGGACGCGGCGGCTTGCTCTCGGCATTGCCTCGTTAGGTGCGGCCACTTATTTATATTTTTAAGAGTGAATTCAGAAGCTGTAACATCTGCTATTTATTACAGTCACAGCCACTGTGCCAGCTGATTTCTGTACAGCACACATATACACACAATACATATGTACACGCAGTATACACACACGTTTCCTTTTACATATAGCTTGAGGTAGGCCTCTGGTTTTCATATGACCCAATGCAAAGAGAGAAACATTCAGCCACAGTATTCTTAAGCTAGAAATGCATATGGGTTATAACTATCTTTAGAACTAATACCTGAAAGATATTTCTTCTGTGGGCTCTTATAATGAGGGCATCATGCAACCATAAAGAACAAGATTCTTGATAATACTCATAGAACAAATTTAACAATAAATGAGCTCACATAGATTTTTAGAAGTCATTTAAAATAGACCAGTGGCATACTGCCAAAGACAGTACATTTAAAACAATTGCTATGGGGAGGGTAATGAAATCCAGACTTATAAGCCATCTGGTTTCAACAAAAATAAAAACTATCATATAGATCTAGAAAGATCACAAATGGTTGCCCATTGGCTATGTCTGGTCAGTAGATATTGTTTTTAGCATGTAGAATTTAAACACTGAATTATTGAAAAAAATAACTATGAGGAGATTTATATAAAAATCCTTATTTTATTTATTTTATTTTTTTCCTCTCTTGAGCATTAAAAGACCTAGAACATAGGCCTGCCTTCTTGTATGGCACCCACTGGGTAGCTGTCTCTTTAGATGGGTAATGTGCTCTTTAGTTTGCCACAGTATTCACTTATTTATATTAATTGCCTGAGCCCTGTAGATATGAAATTTGTGACCTCTACTACAGAGAAAGATAAAGACAGCATGCAGTTCAGGAAACCCTTAATTTGTGGCATTCATTACACTTTTAGATGATTATTGTATGTCACAGTATAAGGTTGTATCCTGTGACAAAAATTTGGAACACAGATGGCACACCTACAGACATTTTTAGAGTAGAGCCATACTTCAATAGCTAACTGCACTTGAGTTAAGGCTGATATCTTTTCATGCACTTGAAAAAATTGCACCTGAATGTAATGTCACACTCTCTTTTTACCCAGAAGTGGGAAGAAGGAAGCTTAGCATGCAGGGTAAAAGTTCCTCAGAAAATTGTTCTGAATTTCCACTGACACATAAAAAAATTGTTGTTAAAAATCCAAATGTTTGGCACTGGCTGGCATGGCTCAATTGGTTGGGTGTTGTCCGGCAAAACAGAAAATTACCGGGTTTGATTCCCGGTCAGGGCACATGCCTGGGTTGAGGGCCTGGTCCCCAGTTGGGGTGCATGCAAGAGACAACCAATGTTTTCCATACCAGTGTTTCTCTCCCTCTCTTTTTCCCTCTATTCTTCTCTCTCTAAATAATAAATAAAATCTTAAAAAAAGAAGTCCAAATGTCTAGATATGATAATTTAGCCTTAAATACATTAAAGTTGGTGTACCAAAAGAATCATAATTTTGAGTAATGCTATTTACTAATGAGACTTCCAATTAAACAAACTATATCCTGGATAATCGAATACAATCACTTGCTACATATATTTAAGTGTTGCTTAAATTTTGAAGAATATTTACATTTATGATCTAGATACATACATTGTAATCTACTTGGTCAAAGGATAAATAGCTGGTGGTTAGGTTGTCTGTAAAGGCTTCACCTAGTTCATATCAGTAGAATAATTTCACTGGCACAAAGAATGTTTCTTTCCAGTATATGAAATGGGCAGGAAGAAAGAGGATGCATCTAATTCATCAAAAATAATTATCAAGTCATTAAGATGCAAGTTAAAGAGAAGGAGTAAGAGCAGAACACATTCTTATTTCACCCACTGTTCTAAAATCTGGGGAAATAGTTGCTCTTTCTTCCTTTTTTGCTCTTTTTTTTAATGCTACATAGCTAAAGCAATAGAAGTGGCTTAGTAGTGTCATAGAGAAAGAAAAGAGTGCTGAGGAGGGAAAGACAAGAATCGCCACACTAAATATGAGAAGAGAAGGAAGTACCACTGAGAGAGGAAAGAGAGAACCAGAAAGGGAGAAACAATGGGGAATATACCCCTAAGTTTTAAGGTAGAAACATCCAACAGCATCAAATGCAGCAAAAAGGCAAGTAATAGGAAGAGTAAAAAGGACATTGACCTTGGGGACAAGCAATTTATTTACATTTTTGAGCGTGAATTCTGTTATTTATTACAGTTAAAGCCACTGCACCAGGTGATTTCTGTATAGCAGCTCTGCCTTCACCATAACCACCAACCTTTAGATGAGAATGAGCTTCCAATAGTTTAATTAATTTGTCTTTGGTAATATTCATTTCTTCATGCCATTAAAACTATTTGATGTAATCCCTACTCTGAAGTAATTCACACTTTCATTTTTCTATATTTGAATGAGTAATGTTAAATTTTCAAATTCTTAATTCAAAAGACTAGAACAAAAGGTAAGGGGAGAACAAAAGGAAAGGGGACGACAGGAGGAGGAGCAAGGAGAGAGACAAAAATCTAGGTTTTACATTTTGTCTTGGTCTATTTCAGCATGTTGATGGATAGCATAATGGTTACAGGAAAGATATGAAAAAGAAGGGACAGTAGGTTGAAGTGATGTCCTTCAAATAAAGTAAAACGTACCATAATTGAATTAAAAAACACAGGTGGGAATTTAAGCCTTGGGAAAAGATGTAGGAATATCTTTTTGAGACAGTGGAAAGGATGGTTGTAAATACACATAGATTTTGTTTTTTCAGGGTGAGGGCCAGAAGTTATGTCTATCAGTTTTGTCTGGGAGATAGAATGGTAGCAAGGGCATCTCTTATGTAAGGGTTGGGATAGAACAAGGTACTAGTCAGGTATGGTCATATATAGAGAAATGGTAAGGGAATTGCCTGGAAATGGGTAGGATTTTAAAGACAGCACTGATTCAATTAAATTCTTTAGGTGATTGTTGGTTTTTGATTCTCCTATTCAAATGAAATCCTGTTGCATGTAGTAGGTAAGTTATGCCTTTGACATTGTTGATTAATCACACGTGGTTTCTTTGCAAGAAGCCTCAGCCGTCCTGGTTTTTGGTATGCATGTGGAGATGGCCATTTCTCACTGCCTCTCTTTTTAGTTGTTACTTTGATTATTTGGAAAACACATCCTTTTCCTAAAGTCTCACCAGACTCAATCACTTTTTGTGAAGTAGCTCTAGGAATGAATTCTTCAGAGAAACTTTCAGTTGCTCCCTTGCATGATTATATCTTTTCCAAAAGTCTGTCAAATAAATTCAGTTCACACCTAGCATAGTTGCCAATTTTATACTCACTGATCAACTGGTGTGTCAGACAAGACTATTCTCAGGTAGCTGCATATTTAGCTAGATCCAATTCTTCTTCCTTTCAATATTTTTTGCTCATTATACCATTACTTGCTTGGTATTCTAATGTACTACTGTATTTTTGTTTATGCTTTACCAAGACACTTGTTTTTTTATTGTTTACTTTGAAAATGAAGTTTTAATAATTAATATTGTTATTAAATGAAATAAAGCTACTTTTAAAGTATTATTTTTAACCATGATAGGGTGTTTCATGATAAGGATGTACCATAGTTTATTTCTTATTATTTGTTTTTCAGTTATTTTTACTTTTTCCTGTTATAAATATCTTTGTACATACATTTTAGGATATTTATTTGATCTAGTAGCTTCAATATTTTTGCAGTTGATTTTTGGATGATTTTATTTCTCTTTTAAGGGAAGTAATAGAAATATATACACATATCTCTTAGCCTACTTCCTTATGGATTAAAATTTCACTCTTTCCCCTTCCTTCCCTCCCTTCTCTCTCACATTTAGAATGAAATTTAGAAAATATTTTCTGTCTCAGGTGATATTAATACATTATTTTTATAGTTGTATTTTTTACAGTTATATTTTTATATGCTCTGATTTTATATGCTCTGATATATGTCTCCTCCTATCTCCTCATCTTAAACCCACAAGAGCTAAGAGATGTCCATAGTGGTGAGCTGATTATCCTAAAACTGTCTATTTTCTATAGATTTAAAAGTGTCATAAACTAAATTCATTTACCTAACATGCACAGATTCATTTCTGGATTGGTTAATACATGCTTTTAAAAAAGATTTTATTTATCTATTTTTAGAGAGAGGGGAGCGGAGGGAGAGAAACATCTACGTGAGAGAGAAACATCAATCTTTTGTCTCTCAGTGACCTTTTGCTTTGAGAAATGTTGCTCAACCAACTGAGCCACACAGGTCAGGCCTTGTTAACACATTCTTGTGCTTGGTAGTACACACTTATGTCACTTACAATAGGTTGGGAAGACAAAGTTTTATCAATAATTTTATTTAAAACCAAATAATTCTTCCTATAATTATAATAATTATGCATTTTATAATGATTTTGTTAAGTTTTATAAAATATCTTTGTGGCTTTGTTTGGAGTTGTGTTTATAGATTAATTAGGGGAAAACTGCATTGCTTATCAAATTAAGTTTTCTAATTCAGGAATATGGTGTGTTTTTCTTTTTAAAAATATTTCCCCTTAAGTATAAATTTTATTTTTTCAGATCACAATAACAATACCTACTCATTGTAGAGAACATGAGAAAATACAGGCAAATAGCCATTTCTTTTCTTCCTCATTTTTGGACCTCAAGTAGACAGAGCTGAGCTAATCATACACCTTCTTGAGCTAATTGTACAGCACTGGTCCTTCAAATGCTCCTTTAAAAGTCAGAAAGGGTTACTTGTTATGACAAATACGCCCAAGTGTCAGTAGCTCAACCATGTAGAAATTTATATGTTGTTCATGTTCACTTTGTCTCAGCCAGGGTCGGGTGGGAAGCCTGCTCTGTCCAGTCATTCTAAGACTCAGGCTCCTTCCATGGTGCAGCTCCCTCCCCAACCCAGGCCCTTATAGGCTATATTAAACTCCCCAGAATAGTCTATACAGATCTCTACTTTTGCTTTTACTACCAAATAATATAATAATTAGTGTATCTGGACTTGTTTCCCTGCTTGACTGTATTTTTTCAGAAAAAAGTGTGTTTTGTTAGTATTTATAACCCCATTAACATGCATGTCAAATGGTTGTAATTTAAAAAAATTGTTAAAATCACAATGTAAAAAATATAATGTTTACAAAAAAGACTAGAAAGAAGTATATCAAAATAGTGAGCTTCAAATATTTTTACATAACAAGTGTTACTATTATAGTCAGAAAAAAGAATACTAATAAATTACTCTAAAAAAGAAGCAAGTAAATTCCTGACTTCTTTCATTTCTTTGTTCCAACAGTTTTCTTTATCTATTCCTATTTTTTATCTATTATAGTTTCTACATATGTAGCGGAACTCATCTATAGTTTCTTTTTAATATTTTATAAAGGAAGCCTTTTATAACCCAGTAGAACAAAAAAATAGAACACTTTAAGAAAAACAATTACATAGAACATAAATCCTAATTTGTAGAAAAATCAGACATGTAGACACATCATTTCCTTAAAACATTGTGTTCATTGATATTTTACCCTTTTATTAATTTTAAACAAATTATTTGTATTTTTAAGCTTCTTTGTTATCTAAAACATCTCTTTGGTTTTATAGTGGTTCTGAAGAAACATTCTTAGCATTTTTCAGAAATAAAATAAGTTCATGAAACATATCCTGGAAATCTGTGTAATTTAAATTTATTTCAGATTTGACAGATCTTAGCTCTGTTAATTTTAAGGTTTAATCACATTGCCTTGAGACTATGCCCATGAATATGGCTTTCTCCTCCTATCTCCTCATCTTAAACCCACAATATCCTGCTCTCTTCCTAGATTTGGAAAGAATCAGGAACTCAGACTTCTGTTAAAATGACCACAGTGTACTTTATTTAATGATTTTGGTAGCTTGTGTTGCAATAAAATAAAAAAAATCTACAAAATCCAAATATATAAAATTTCAAGTTTTCTTTTGTTTTTTAAAAGTTTTACAAGAAAAATCATGTAACCAAGGAAAATTGTTCATTATGAAGCACTACTTTCCACTTCATTTCATCACAAATTGCAACTTACTTAACAGACCAAAATAACTATGGTACTCAAATACTCCACACACTGTGCTTTTAACTAGAGCACATGGGACCACGGCTCTGAGGCAATGGCCTCCAGCCAGTGAAGACACTCTTACAGTCTGAATGCTAAAGGAATGTTTGTATACATGGAGTTTGAATATATATATTTACAGGAAGAAAAAGAAAACGAATAACTAGTTTACTTCTTCATTTTGAATAAAATTCCAAATACATTTTTACAATGGTCACAAAGTAAAAGCACAAGAACTTCCAAGGTTATCATTCGGGTCCAGGCACTGTGCTCACACTGGGGGAAATGTCACACTGGTCCCTAATCACACATACAGGGGGTCTCTCAGACCTGATTTCTGTAATGGTCCTGGGAGAAAGAAGCACAGGAATGGCGATCAGAATGTCATGCAGAGAGCTGACCTCAGGGAACTGAGAAATGATTGGTCCATTCTCTTCAGTTTGCTGTTCATCTGCCACCTGTTGCATTTTCTTTTTTCAGAGATAGGTTTCAAATAAAAAAATAAACAGGGAAAGGAGCACAAAATGTTTAAGGCAAATTAAGCAAATGTAGAGCAGCTTCTCCTGGTGTTGAGTGGAAATGAGGATTTTACCTCAAATCCAACTTAGAAACAAACAAACAAAATGAAGTGCAACCTCCTGAGGTTGAGTTGCTTATGTCATATACAAATTTTTGAAAATTGCTTTGCACCAAGTATTCTTTTTGGAATTTTAAATGAAAAACTTGTTGGTTACAAAGTGCACGATTTCATGTTTCTAAATTAACAGTAGCTGAGGTAGTTAGATGTGAAACTTATTTACTTAAAATAACTGGAGAATGAAGGGCAAACATCAGTAGCAAAAATCCTTGTAATCTGAAAGCAGGTTTATACTGTGCAATGGTATAATGCTGAGCAAAATGCTTCTATTTTCCTATTAGATATTACTAATTAACCTAGAACAGAAGTCACAGTAATATTTGTTTCCAATTTGCTTGGTAGGGTGTCAGTACAAACGAATCTGTATCTGAAGTAATTTTGTTTGTAACTCATGCTTTCAGCATTTCTGCTTTGAAGCTATAATATAAAAGGGCATTAGCTATCATTATTATTAATTTCTGATCTAAACTGTAAGAATATTGAATAAAAACTGAAAAACAATATCCGTAGGAAGGACGATTTTGTTCCTACTTTTATAATATTTTTGTCTTAGCCCTAAATTCTATGTACTATTTGGTTTCAAAGTGCGGGGGAGACTCTGCCTCATTGGTTACCCTCCTTGTTCTGAGAAAGGGAAAAACCTATTTGCATATTCATTATTATCTCTCTTTCTCCATGCTACTGAGCTGTTTGGTAACTGAGAAGAAAAGCAGAAACAATTTGGCAGAGGCAAAGTTCTCACCTGAGGTCCTGACTCTTCTGCCTGCCTCCTTGTCTAAAGAGAGGCTTGACCAAAAGAGCAGCTGACCAAAAGCTTCATTTTCAGCTATCTCATGCCATCTAGATATGAAAGGAGTTATGTAACAATAATGTGGCTATAAGGAAGTTGGGAGATGTTATTTTTCAGCAAGAGAATTGTCCATGGGTTTTTACCACTTGTTTATGGCATAGAATGTTAACTGGAAGGAGCCATGAAAGTTGACAACATTTAAAAAGCATCACACACATGATGGTTATATAATGACTGGTCCATAGCAGCATAATCACATTTATCTTTGCTAAAACATAGTTTTCTAAGAGTCTCTGTTTTTCAGAGAAAACTGTGGAGATTTTCATGTGGGCTGAAAAACCTTAAAAAGAGTAAAAAAACATGGGGCATTCAAATTTCCTTTTCCCCAGTATTAGGTATGTAATTTACATCTAATAACATACTGCCCCCCCCTTCATTTTTTCTCTAGAATTTAGATTCTACCATTTCAAAGAGTTGTCCAGCTCTGATACTGTTAGATTCTGCTTTGCACTTTTGTTGTAAAATCTCCCAATGACATGTTCTTCCCACTAATTGGATCCAGTCCACCTGAAAAGCTGCCACACCTGTTCTTGTTCCCAGGCTCCCTTGTCTAGTCACTTTCAGTTTTCTCATGTAAAATCAAAGGAAAGACATGGGTATTTCCTTCATAGCATCAAGGATATTCTGCTGCACTTTTAATTGGGAAAGTATTGATGACAGTAACTGGAAAAAAAAGTCAGAGAAGGCCACATTATTTCGATTCACTTCTATACTCACATTTGGAGTCTAAAAAAGGATATTTATCTAAGTCTGGTGTGGTGACATAAACTTTTATTAGTGGATAGATAATTGCCTAGGTTAAATTCATGCTTCAGAATGCTTAATACCATGCATTAGAAGTGTTTAACCCATCTGAAATTTTGATATACCACTGGCAACTAGATTCTGGAATCCAGAAGAGATTATGTAGAAAGTGTACATTGTGTCAGCTCGAGGCACAACGTAGTTTTTCAACCCTCTTGACAAGATAACCTTTCTGAAACTTTATTTTCAAGAACATGCAAATTTGTTTTGCGAAGGAATATAATTATTTTGCAAAGGAATATCATTATTAAATAAGGACACAATGATAGTATTTATGTACAACTTTGCTTTATGAAATCACGTCATTAAAACATTATGTGTATTGTTAGTATAGTTCATGGGTGTGTTCTTACTTTATAATACTGCCTCTATGACTCAAAAAGTAACAAATCATGTTATTTAGCACTAGTTCTTATCAGGACCAAGTACTTAAGTAAAAGAAAACGTGTTACTTTGGGAGGAAATTGTCCAGGATGGCCTCTGCAGTGGTTCCCCAACCCTTTGTCCTTTAGCTGTGCTCCTAGCTATTCCATGTAAGTACATGTGTATATCAATGTGTAGCTGCAGCCCTGTGTAAACACTCCTCTGATATATTTAAAAGATTTATAATCTGGAAAATGAATCAAATCAGGAGTTCCAGACAGAAATAAGGCTTTACATTCTTTAAAAGGATTGTGAAGGGAGAGATGTGTCATCTTAGGGATGAAAGAGAATCTTGCTGTAAACAACACAAAAATCTAATCTAAATAATATCTTTAAAATTTTTTTCCTCATTATGGTGGGTTCCAGATCACCATTTGGCAATCACTAGTATTGAAGCAGGGTACCATGCACACATTCTGAAAAATGTAGCATGGAATTGAGCATGCAAACTCCTTAGGTGTCAGAAGGAGCCAAGTTTTCTGGACATGTGTAATTAAATATTTTGTAAAAATCAGTTTGACTAAGAGGAAAATAGTCATTCTATACAAAGCTTCTCAATGTTTGTATGAAAGAAGTCAAAGTTCTCACTTAAAAGCTGATAATTAAAAAGAGCTCTACATAGACCTTTGAAGAAAAAGTTTCACTTTCATTAAGTGATCAAAATAATCATATTCTTTGCTTGGTGAGTTATTGCTGTTGTGTTCCTAAGTTGCCTCCACCTTCTCCACCACAGCCTGGTTTCAGGGCATGCACAATTCTCCTTTGTGCTAACACTAGTTATCAAGGGTCAAAGCACTTTGAGAACTCTAAGTACTGTTCACACCACCCTTATGAGGTAGGTAGATAAATATTATCTCTGTTTTACATATGGGAAAATGAAGTGGAATAGATAATTGCCTATTATCTAGTGTGAGTTTCTGAGACTGACCAAGGATGAGGACTTGAGTGCTCAGACCCCTGACCCTGTGTTCTGGTCCCTGGACTACACTCCTCCATGCCTTGGTCTCCAGAAATGAATCTGTTCCAGAGAGTAAAGGATACAGTGTCACAGAATATATTTAAGTATATTTAAAACAGTCATATATTCAACACAGGGCCTTTTGGTTTTTTATTAAATCATAAATTTCATTCAATTATCAAATAATAAAAGGTAACTGGAAAAAAGCCCTAATGTTTTATAGTTGGCAATTGATTATCTCTTTGTTGCCAGTTTACCTAAACATTGGACTAAACATTCTGTCAATAACATGAAGGCATAAATGATTTGGAAAAGGATTTAGTGAAGGAAAAATCTCAAGGAAAAAGCAAAACAAAGCCAAATTGAATTTGGGAGTAGCAGCTTTGCCGTCCTGGAGGCTTTCATGGGTGTGTGACTAGTGAACTGGCCTGCCCTCCAAAGGGGAATTTACAAAGCATGGCAATTAGCAAAGAGCCATGACACCCAGTAGCTGGAGCCCTTTGGTACAGGAGGTGGAGTATCCATTTGATTTCTGGGAAACTTCTGTATCTACTGGGAGGAGTGACCCAGTGAGGAAAGGAACTGCCTACCTCCTGAAGTTGTTCTAAGTTGGCACTAAATGTAGGATCTGACACATCCAAAACACTTCCTAAGAACCCACAAATGTTTCGATTTTCTCTGGCAATGCCCTCATGATCTTTGCATAACTGAATACCTCCCAGTGCTCTGCGTGTCTGCTTGTTGCCAATGCCTCGAGACAAGTTCTGCAACATAATCACCCTTAAGAGAAAATTGGACTTAAACTCTTGGCAGTTGTTCTGCCCAGCTTCAGAACAGTAAGTGAGGTAAGCACACAATATGAGTAAATACACGTGTTCACCCATCCAGAGCCAAATCTGATGAAACAAGGAAGAGCTGCCCACAAATAATCATAATCTCAAGCATCCTTTCTGGAAAGTGAATTTCCCTTTGATATCAGCTTTTTCTTTTTTCTGTGACTATAAAGAAAACACTAATATTCCAATACACGATAACCAGTTGATCTTTGAATGACATCAACCAATCAAATAAAAATGTATTTTTTTTTAATTTGGAAAAAAAATTTTTTTCTTTTCTTGATACTATACAATTCACCATGAAGTAATTGCATCAAGCAATTTAGACCATTTTTATGCTTAAAGGTATAAGCAATCCTTAAAACTTGCCCTGGCTGGTGTGGCTCAATGTATTGAGTACTGGCCTGTGAACCAAAGAATTGCCGGTTTGATTCCCAGTCAGGGCACTTGACTGGCTTGCAGGCCAGGTCCCCAATAGGTGGCTCAGGAGAGGCAACCACACATTGATGCTTCTCTCTCTCTTTTTCTCCTTTCCTTCCCCTCTCTCTAAAAATAGATAAATCAAATCTTTTAGAAAAAGAAATCCTTAAAATTAAAACTTTCATTTGAAGAATAAAGGTTAACAAATTTGTATTTCCCTTGAACAAGTCTGTCAGACTTTGTGAATGATTAAGAGTATGCCTGGGGCAGAGGGATAATTATAAATATGAAGGGTGGAAAAGGGCTGAATGAAAAGATTCCTTGCCAGGAAGGAGCTGAGTGGCAAGCCTCCAGACCTGTTGCTCTGAAGGAAGTTTGTGGTGTAATCAGGTCTGAACGCGCCTCTCCAACTTCTCCCACTCATGTGTTTGTAGAAAGTAAGTAAAAATCAAATAGCATTTGCTCTGCATTATTTCTTTCTCTTTGCACAACAAAGAGATTTTATTTAGCAGTAGAATATCACCAGCAACAGATTACTGTCCAAGAAAGTTAAATTCATTACCTACAACACCTGAGTATCTTCTGTCTCTCTAGATAACACCAGGCAACCAGATGAAAAACTGCATTATTCAAACACCTATATTTTCCCAAATATCCAGATGTATGACATCACAAAGACCAAATTTACTCCTGGAGTGGCCTACTTCTTCACTTTTCATTGGGATATTTGCATTCATGAGACACTTCAGTTTGGTGAAGATGGTTTATCAATCATCTGGAGAATTCGGGTGTTAAAAGCCCCCAATGAGAGGAAATTTAGTCGTGAGGACAATCAGAGCTTTAGGGCTGTCAATGGTCTAGCAGTTTTGTCTACAGTGAAAAATTACTTAATTGTCCACTTTTTTTCACTTCCATTATTGTGAAAATCATTCTCACAAGAATTATTTTTCTAATCTGGGAATCAAAGCAAAGGCTAGATAATGACAGAATCAAGATCTAAGACATGTTTAAATGATTCCGTTAATACTTGTAAACCTAGTTTAGTGAATGTGAACACAGTGGTTTTTGTAATGTGATGATATATTTACAATGGAATCATGAGCAAAGCCGTGGCAACCCTGAATGTCCTTGTTGTTAAAATGAGTGATAATTCAATGGTTCATGTTCTACAAGCAAGAGTACTTATACTACCTTAAAGTATTGTATGCTATAACCAACCAGAAGCTATTGGCATGCAGAGCTTTTGGCAACACGGGGGCCAGTGATCAAGGAGAAGTGTCATGGGGTAAAGCTCCTTTAAGGACAGTGTCTCAGACATGAAACAGATGACGTCTCCTCTATCTTTCCACTTCAGGCATGCCCTGGCCTTTCATAAATTGACACGTCTGTTGTTATAGTTATAAGACGACAGGGGCTACCTTGAACTTCTGCTCCATAAAAAGGCAAATATTCCTGACAATGCAATAACAGTTTTCCTCGTCAATCACTACACCCAGGACTCTACATTAATAGAAAATTTCTGTCCAACACTACTTATAGTCTCTTACTCATAAGCCTTGTAGAAGACGATTGTTTATAGCTCCTGTGTCTCCACAGTCAATCAACTCTGTATATTAGAGTATCTTTGTGCCTATTTTGGCTTTGGAGTTCAGGAAACTAATGTTTTTTTCAACTTACTAATTTCCATTGCTTTGCAATTGAAAATAAGTTACATGATGGTAGGCTACTTTTTTACCACTAATTTTCAGTGCTTGTGCCAAGAGCTAGTTCTGAAAATGACTTGCCAGAGGAGGGGATACAGCATAATACTGTGGCCTAAAACTGGGACTACTGCTCAATAGTTCTTGGTACATCTTGGAGTTAACCACCAAGATGATCACTTAGGAAGGAGAAACATTTTTGAAACACAAGGAAAATGATCCCTGCTTCTTCTTTTTATTTTTCTGTTAGAGTGCATGTTGGATACATCTGATGACTTTTACTCATTCATCTACAGTTAACTCCAGAAACGGTCATAGCAAAAACAATTAGAGAACTTTGTAACAACATATAGGTGCTTGACTTTGTTCCAAACTCTGAAACTATAACATGAAATCAATTCATTCTTACCTTGCAGCTCAAAGCTGTCTTTAAAAAACAGAGAAGCAAGAGGGAAAGAACCACGATTTTTAATTGGGACCTCTGTTTAGTATAAGTGAGTTAATAATGTGAAATTGGTGATTTTAGACCTTGCAACCAAGGTTTTGCAAGGGTCTAAGAGGTGACAGGAGAACCAATTCCACATACAAATGCTTCTGTTTGAAACTGGCAATGTCATCATGTAGGAAGGCAGGAATCAAATTATTCAATTGCTGTATCTGTACAGATTTTACTTCTGAAATTCAATTTTTATGAATTTGTTATTACAATTTTGATAATGGTGATCTCAAGAAATGAAGTAAGGGCAGTGGCTAACCTCAGATCAATCATTAAACAAATGCCAATACCATTTTTTCGCTTTCAATCAGAAGTAATTTTGTATTCATTTATAGTGAGTCCCTCTGACCCAGTAGTCATTTTCTGAGCTATTCAAGCCCCCAAGAATCCACTGATGCTTTTTTCCTTTTTTTTCAAAAGCAGTCCTTACTGGCAACAGCAAATGAAGTGGATGAATATTCAGAGCATGAATGATGAGGAAGCAGGTAGCAGGAATTCGTGAGTGCGCTACTTCAAAGGGGTCTTTCTCTTCAGGCCTGGGCACATCACCTCATGACACAGAACGAAGTGCTCCTTTCCACTAATTGCTTAATTTTCCCTTGCTGTAGCTGGGCTACAAAATTACAAGTCAAGAATTTGCAAGATTCAAGGGTCTGTTGAATTAATTAATGCAAATCACCTTCAGTAAAGCTTGAAAGTTCCCAGATGGTTCTGTAAGAAAAGAAGGGAATCAATGGCATCAGCAGTATGCTACAGTTTGTGACAGTCCAGGCTTGCTGTGTGAGTGTGGCTGTCTGGGTCCCTTTACCCCTTCTCAAGGCAGGAGAGGTTTCTTTCTTTTCACGCAACACCAAGCCTTGGATTCAGAGCAAAGAAAATGTTTCACCCCAGCGTTTCACGAAGTACTTCAGAGATCCATTTCCTTCTCTATGCACAATACAGTAGAAGGGTTAATAAGGGAAGTAGACTATTTTAGTTCTTTGAAAGAAGGATATAAAATGACAATTCTTTGACTAGCTGACAGACCTCCTTTGGTTACAGGAGGATGTGCCATTGCTCCCAACTTGAAAAGAATAAGAACACACAGTGGGCCAGATAAAAAGCCACAGGTCGCAGGTTAATTGCTAAGTTAATGCAACAGCACCAAACACACCCAAACAAAAGTGCTCATTTTCCAGAATCACAATGGATTGAAATGCCCATGTTGATTAAGACATGTTCTATTGGTTTTTAATCAAAAAGGAATTTCTTAAAATAACAGAAACCTGAAATATATTTTCAGCACACTTAGGGGTGTTTTAGAATGTACTGATAATGAATTAATTTGAAATAATTAAGTGTTGATTTGATACAACTTCATACCATAATGCCATTAGAACAGTAAGATTAAATTAGCTTCAATTCAACATCTCTATTTGTTAATATTTGTAGCACTTAAATAAGAATTTGATTAGTTCCATTTTAATGCAAATCAAGCAGTGGAGAGAGAAGGGGATCACCAGCTTAATTTTGCAGATGAGTGTGTAATAAAAACATGAAAGCTTACGTTTTCTGAAATTCTAATAACAGAGTAAGTGAAAGGTTTCAATAATAACACAAGAGAAAATTTGTGTTGGCACTGTGCTGGTAATATATCCTTATCAAGTTGATTAATCAGTTTTGATGTTAATCTCTTGTTAAACATGATCTTTGTTCTGCAGACATTGCATGAGAAACTATGCTCTTCTTGTCCAGTGCAATGGCTAAAACAGCAGTCAATGATCAGGGTAATGGGGGCATAAACATAAAAATTGTGCCTTTATGATTAAACATGATTAAGTCAACTGTTTTATTGATACCTATTGGGACAAAGAATTCAAAGAATTCTTTGGAACTTGTGAAAATTTATATGCTTTTATTTCTCTCATTCCTTTTACTCCATAGAGGACCTATGGGTTTATACATTCCCTGACCAGAATTATTTTACTTAGAAAAAATTAGTTATGCAAGCCAATAGTTATCTCTAAACAATGAACTCCTTAGCAATGTGGGAAGCCAATCACTGTGGGCCACACTGCAGAGAGCCTTGGATTGAATATAATGTCATCATCAGTATCCACACAGGGTAGGTCCGATTGTCCTGACTTCTGAAGGTAATGCTGCACAGGGTTGCTCTTCAGGGCATCTAAAGAGTGGCTTTAGCATAACCTCTCAGGTTGCAATAATTGAGGTTAATATCTGGAAATTTGTTATTCCTAAATAAGTAGTATGCTGGAGAACTATTGTATAGGCTAATGAAGGATGTTTCCTGAAGGACAGAGAAGTAGCCTATTAAAAAATTCTTCGGACATTTTAGAGGCATCTAATTTCATGCTTCTTCTTAAAAGAAATTCTCAGGAATATCCCCAAAGTTTTCCCAGAGTTGATTGTTTTGAGTCAAAGGTTATGTGCCAAAAGAGTATTTTAGCTTTTTCATTGCTTTGTGATCTCGATTTAAAAAATATTTAGTGTTGGAGTGGCATTAAAGGAAATTATAAAATTAATTTTCTCTTTATAAGCATTGTTTATTTATCTTTGACTTATATCATTACCTCATGTTTGTTACTGTGCATGGCAATTATTCATCAGGAGGTTTACATAATACAATCTTAGAAGTGCTTATGTTTCTTTACTGCTGTAATATAGGATTAAATATAGGTAGTAAAAAGACAAGCAGTGTGGTAGAGCAGAGAAGAGGTAGTGTTAAAGTCAGAAGAGTCTTAGTTTGCTACCAATAGCCAGGTGTGGGCTGCTGGAATGTGAGATTCCTTTTGCACTTGACCATTTATTGCCCAGCACGAATCATATAGGTGATGCTTTTTGAATGAATGACTGAAGGAGTCCTGATTACAAACATTCCCTGAACTCTTTAAAGCTCAGTTGTTTCATTTATAAAAGTGTGTGGAAGTAACACTTGAGTCTCTTTTAGATGCTATATTCTATAGAAATTGGTGACTTCTAACAATATAACTTCATAAAGATTTGCTTAAGACTTATCAAAGTAGGAAGACAGATGATTACTAAGATTTTAAATACATTAAATTCAGATTAATCACCATCAGGGTTGAGAAAATTTTTGGTTTATTATTGGCTACCTTTTTTTTTAAAGACTTTATTTATTTTTTAGAGAGGGAAGGGAGGGAGAAAGAGAGAGAGAAACATCAATGTGCAGTTGCTGGGCATCATGGCCTGCAACCCAGGAATGTACCCTGACTGGGAATTGAACCTGTGACACTTTGGTTCACAGCCCGTGCTCAGTCCACTGAGCTATGCCAGCCAGGGCTTATTGGCTACCTTTTTAGCATCAGTTCAAACAACAACACACACAGTTTACTATACAATATCATTAAATGGGTTATAACTCTGCCTTCCTATAGAATGCAGACATGTTACATCTAACGTGAGGAGGGAGATGAAACATTAATTATTTTATAATCGGTTCAACAAATATTTGCAAAATATTTACTATATTCATTGCATCTAAACTTTCAATCTAAGGTAAGGTTCCTAGATTTATATGATGGGTCAAGCTAGTGAGTGGTATAATAATACTATTAAATTTTGTGACCTGGAAAATACCAAATGAATAAAATCTAGGGAAAAATTACAGCAGTGGAATAAAATAATGACATTTTAAAGATTTGTTGATCTGTATTTCCTTCCTTTCTCTCTCTCTCTCTCTCTCTCTCTCTCTCTCTCTGGTCAGGATGTGAAGGAAGTAGTGGGACTTAGTTATCTTTTAGTCTGTCTCATCGGATGACACTAGCATCCATGTATAGAATATAAGTGAAGAACCATCAAGTTAATTTATATTTGTTACTTACTTTAGTGTAAAGCAGGGCTGTGAAGGGTGACAGCTGTCTAGGATGGAGGAGTAGGATTGATTTACCTACTATGTATTAGGAGTTGAAGTAAAATTCAGTTACAGGTGGTAGATACTCTCATTTCTCATCAATGACATTTTTTTATTTTCAACATTTCATTTTGAAAGGCATCTTTGACTTTTAAATGAAATTTTCTTTGAAAAATGTGGTCTTCAGACCATAATTTTGTTTTCCCTGAAACCTTGACAAATCAGAAATAGATTTTGGTAGGAAAGTATTCTTCGGTCTTCTAAAAGGATTTGCAATTATTGAAAGTTATTACAAGTTGTGTTCAACTCTTATCTCCACTGTTTCCTAGCTGTGGGACCTCTGGTCATTTATTAATATCTCTGAGCTTAAGTTTTGTCATCTGCAAATTGTACTTTGCTCATAGATGGTTGTGAGGGTTAAGTCAGATCACATACACAAAGCTCTTTAGTACAGCACCGGGCATATGATCCACTCTTGATCATGGAAAGCTACTCATATGGGGAACTGAACTGTAAAAAAAAATGAAGAGAAAAAAATAACAAAAGCAAAAATTTGATTTAGTCAGTGTTTCTGACATATTGTGTCCATAAAATGTCTTAGCTAAACAATTAGAAATTTCAGGGACATTACACCATCCCTTATTTAGCAAGACTTTGGCCACAGAACATTGGCTCAAGTTTACATTTCTGGGCTAGATCATTGGATACAATAAAACAAAATCTGATTTTTTTCCTTTTGGAATCTAGAGAAAGCTTCAGGTGGATGGTGAAACAATATGATGCCTCATACACTCAAGGGAGAGTTTCTGAACCCCTCATTTCTGTGGACAAATGGCTCACTGCTACTTCTGCTTGGCTTTCTGCTGTCAGAGCAGGTTGGATGTGAGCTAGCCTAATTGCTACAATTAGCAAAATTAAATGGCTCATTGTGTTTTTGTGTGATTCTACCCACATTCCACAGAGTTTTACTTTTGAATGAGTAATTATGCTGTTGAGGCTGTTGACACAGGTCCATATTGAGACTTCCCACATGCCCATTCTTAGGTGGCATCTGGACATTTTTAGGTGGCACCCTGTCCATAGAGAGTCTGCTGTGGACAATGCAGTTGGCCTGAGTGAGGAGAGGAAATGCAGCTGACTGTATCATTTCACAGCCTGATACAGGTAAGGGCCAGATATTTGAAAATGGGGGTGGGGGATAAGGGGTGTTATGAGTCACAGACTGGCTAAAGAAATAATTTTGATTGTTCTCAATGTGACATTGGATTGCTGAAGATAAACAAATAAGAGTTGATCTGCATCCATCACTGAAATTATAGGAACAACCACTTCAGTCCTGCTGTGTTTTCACCATGCTTGTCAACCATGCTCCAAACTCTATTTCTGAAAGGCAGTCTGAGCTATCTTTAAAAAGGCTCTAAGGAACTCTCCTCAGAAACATAAAAATGCAGGCATCTCATCCAAGCTTTGTATAGAAACAGCAATGGCTAATGGCAAAGATGTGTGAGTATGCAAGGGAGCACACATTTAGTCTGGAAAGTGGCTCATTAGAAAAATATCTCTGAATTCTTGTCTAACTTGTGTTAGAGCTTCTTTGTACTCAATGGCATTTGGTACATTTAAAGGCAAATGTGTAACCTTACATAACCCTGGTAAGGGCACCAGAGGCTTTCTTTGCTCAATTCAATCAGTTCAGAGAAAGAACTTTGAAATGACTCAAAACTATTCTTTTCAGCTGCTTAAAACATCAGATCCTTAAGAAGTGATAAAGCTCATTCAAGCTAAAAGTGCTAGATTGTGTCTAGGTATTTCCATCTGAAGTTCACAGGTGTGTTGCCGTCTTGTAGACAGGCACTATATGCTTGGGCTGATGTTGAAAAATGAAGAGGGAAAACTTTTTGTCTAAAAGTTCATGTGTTAGTAACATAACAATTTATATGCATAAAAGGAGAGCATATACTTCACCCTTTTCGTCTGTTACTTTATGGTGTGCATGTGTGTGATACACGACATATACACAGATATATGATTATTTTTTAAAAACCATCAAGATTTCAATTTTTCCCATTCACTTTTGAATGCTCAGTACTATCACTTCATTCATTCATAGATCAAAATAAATTGGGCATTTAGAAATTAAGCATAAATACTTCACTCTACTTTTATCTCCAGATTACCTTTACATTTTATATTTCCCTAATACTTGAACTGCATATTCTTTTCATGTCGGTAAAAATTTATATTTGTTGAGTTCACAGCATTATTATAAATGAATAATAACTCAGTGTCTGCAAAGTCAACATTACTGAACTAGAAAATATATAGTTAAGTGGGACAATGTAAATGTGTGAAGAGAATTTAAAGGACATAGTCATTTGGGGGGACCAAACTTTGACTTATATAAAAATTATTTTTTTCCTTCCACACAAATGCTTGAAATCTGTGTGGTTAAGATATACATGTGCTTTAATCTTAAATATGGTTTCATTTAGAAATGCTAATTTGAAAGTGAAAGTAATTTATAATATTTTCTTTTAGAAAATTTCATGGTCTCATGCAAAAAGTAAGTTAAGATTAAAGAAATCTAGTAAACTCATACACAGGAAGCTGGAACTCACAACATTTCTAGTTTTTATGCAAACCATGGCTTCTTCCTTTTAGATTCCCAGTTCCTCCCTGTGGAGGGTTTAATGGCAGATTGAAAATGAAATCTTAGGAAGAACTAAAATATAAATACAAATATCAAACTTTGTTCCTTTATACATTGACAATGTCTCTTTAAATCCTAATACTTTAAACTCTCTGTTATCTGTGTATCTAGAAACTATTGGGTTGTCATCACTACACAGCCAGATGGCAGTGCTTTCTAAGTCATGGAAGTAAGAGTAAATTATGGTTAACCATGGAAGTAAGTTTTTTTTTGTTCTTATAATCATGAGAAAGCTTGTGATTCATTATATACAGTAGATGTCATTTCCTTAACAAGAATTTTGACTGAAACATAACCTTCAAGTATGTTGGATAACAGAGTATTTATAGTATTTGGGAAATCATTGAAAAATTCAAACTTCTTACACCCTCCTGACTGTATTCTCACCTCCAAGACAAAGCGCAGCACATAGTTTTTATTATTCACATAGCACTTATTTTGACTCTTAACATGCTCAATGAGGGATGAAGTTGAGAAATGATTTAGGACTTACATGTTTGAAGAGTGATGGGGTCAGTAGCATTTGTGTTGATTGACACTATTATACTTTTATTGGCTATTTGCTCATGAAATCAAAGGTACAGTTCAACTGAGCAATTCAATTTCCAAAGATCATCAATTAAAAGTTATCTCAGAAATAATAAAGCTAGTAACTCATGGTTTTGTACAAAAGTGAAGAATTTGCCAATATAATCATTTTTTCCTTCTATAATGGGGGTAGAATGTTTTCATCAATTGCTGACAAGAGGAGTATCTTCCTGGGCCTTTACTGGTGACTAGGTAATCTTTTCACATCCGAACAAAAGATTATTGTTTTTTACTGAAAATATCTTGCTTGGAGGATCAAATCATGGCATAATTGGAAAGTATATTTACAGATAAAAATTGTCTATTTTTTAAACATCACTTTGGGGCTTTGTACCAAAAGAAGTCCTAGGTTGAGTGCTCTGTCATTTCCTGTGGATGTCATCATGGGGACAGCAGTCTCTGTGTGACACACCCATTAGAAGTGGTGGCTCTAGAACTTGACTATTTTAAGTTAAATGGACAGTCCCAACAACTGGATAATTAAGTTAAACTGACTTTTTCCCTTTTTTTTAGAGACTTGACTAATATTTAATGTATCAGTTGGGTTAATATAAAACCAGGGAAGAAAATTTAAGACATCTTCCACTGTAGTCAGGTTTGTCATAATGGATAGATGAAAGTAATCATTTACATCTTTGACTTCCTGGGAAACAATGGCCAGTCTTGACAAGCCCTTTCTAATTAAGCTGATTCTTTCATCACTTGATATTCTGATAGCACCCCTGGCCAGGTTCCTGGGGGCACCGACATGGCAAAGTAGGGTGATCTTGCAAGAGACAAGTGTTCTCAATCTGCAGAGGCTGGCTGATAGAATTTGTGGACCAGTTTCTGACACCCCACGTAATTATGATGCTTAAAGTATTTTAAATGATTCCAGGTCTATAAAAAAAGTGATGATGCCTATATGTATACCCTATATTTTTTATTACAAAAATATTGAGATAATCCATGAGTTATTCCACTCTGCACCAACTATAAAAAATACTATCAAAGTTTGACCGGCACTTTTAATGCAACAAAAAGCACCATGACCGAGGACACTGGAAACAGAAAGTGGGGAACATTTACTTGCTGCGCGGAGGTATTTAAAACCAGAAGCTTGTTGTACGAGTACAACTTTACAAATGACTCAAATACAGATCTTAGTTGGATCTAGTAATAAGCCCTCAATCAGTCCAGAAGGGTTTTCTCATAGCATATTCACTGTATTTGTCTGCTCATACTTACTAAACAGTGTCCCAAAGCCTCTAAAAGATACATCACTTTGACCTTGAATTGGTGGTGGTGGGGGAGTCTGTACACAGTGGAGAACTTGATTGTTCATTCTAGCTTCTGCTTCGTGGGGCTCATGCCACTCATTCTCAGTTATCCATGTCAGTTCCATGATTGGATGGTGTTTGGCACTAGAAAGATAGGCATGGCGTGTTCTGGAATTGAGCCTACCGGTGATCACACAGAGCCACGCATTCTGTGACCTGAAACATCCAGTTACAGCCTGGTCTTCTCCCGCTGATCTGTTCTTATATTCCCATGTGAGCTGCACTGGCCGAGAAATCAGACACTCATTTTGCCTTTTTTCCCACTTCCTCTTCCTGTATTTACTAAATTTTTTGCAGTTCAATACTGAATCATGATTACCATTTAATTTACATCTCTAAGTTATTGAGCTCATTGGTCTTGCCAAAAGCCATACATGTGCTGCATAGGATTTCTGTCATAAAAGATGTTCTCAACTGAAATTTTAAAACAAAAAAAACAATCCTGAAATGTGTTGAAAATGAACCATGCCATCACTTCTAATACACATGTAAACACACGAGTTTGCTGTCCACTGGACAGGCTTTTCACACATGGTATTGTTTTCCAAATGAGAATGGTTTAGGAATTCTTATCTAAGCAGTACTACTTTTTTCCTGGAGTCTTGAGGGATATATTCTCTCTCTCTTTGTTTGTATATTCCTGTGAGAATCAGAGCTTTGCATCAAGAACATTCACCTAAGCTATTTTGACAGAGGACTGGTGTGTGTGTGTGTGTGTGTGTGTGTGTGTGTGTGTTAGTGTATGCATATGTGTGTGCATGTGTGTATGCGTGTATAACTAAGGATATTCTTATGCAAACATCAGTTAATTTCATCAAAACACCCTACTGTTAAGAGGCAACATTTTCCATAATCATAGGACCCTCTGGTGGATGCGCTGAAAGACAGTGCAGAAGTTGGTAGCAACAAGGAGTCCCTACTAAGCTGGCATATTCCCT
Organism: Phyllostomus hastatus; assembly: GCF_019186645.2. NCBI lineage: Eukaryota > Metazoa > Chordata > Mammalia > Chiroptera > Phyllostomidae > Phyllostomus > Phyllostomus hastatus. The sequence goes on along the minus strand of NW_025334017.1, from coordinate 2,336,325 downwards.
CCAGGTGGAGGAGACTGTAGGGCTGCTGTTTTGAAAGAAGACCAGCAGGGGGCAGTCCGCTGGTGGAGGGTCAGACAATAATCACTAGGATGGTCAGCCTATGAGCCTGACAGCTCATCTCCCTACACTAGAATAGAGTTTCATCATTGCCACAGCCCTGCCATCGCCCCTTTATCTGGCGGTTGTGGCTTTTCCAAGTCTTTTTGTTTTACAAAGTGGTTTCATACTCCAACCGCTCTTGAGTAAGAGCATCATCTTTGTACTGCAGCCTTGGAGGAGACGGGGAACATTCAAAGGCTAAAATGGCCTTTCGGAGGCTTCGGTCCAAAACATGTCTCTCCCATGCTGGGTACCTATTCCTAAACAGGTCAATTTTAATGACAGATTCTTCAATCCGTGGTGGGCGAGATGATGGGGTGGATGGAGCTGTGGGTCTCACCTGAAAGACAGGCACACACCCATCCCGCTCTGCAAATTTCTGGTCGCGGTCACTGACAACACTGCGGTTGTTGGAGATGGACCGCAGAGTACTTGTGGCCACTTCTGGAGGCAGAGTGAAGGCAGTGACTGGGTCCTCACAAGCACAACTTGGTGACTGCCCGAATCTGGGTCCATTGGGATGAAAGAAGGCATAATACATTAGCATAAAAACAACACCAGTTAAAAAGCTGCTGAACACCACACACAGCGCTGGGATGGCAAATGCATCTGCAATCTGGGGAGCCTTGTAGAGGTACCAGAGGGCACTCAAGGCTGTATTTTCCAAAAGGATCACAAAATAGTAAATGAAGAGCCTGCAGCGTGTCCTGCCTTCCTTGACGTTGAACCAGCTGAAGATGTAAATGATCCCCACCACCATGTCGAACACGATCTCCTCCCATTTGGTGATACAGAATTCTGTCTCACAGTGAACAATCCAGAAGGTCATGATGCACCAGTGAAGGACGATGAAGATCCCAAAGTACAGCTGGAAAACCGAGGCAAAAAGGGCAAAGGTGATGACCCTGGCAGCAATAGTGAAGAAGTGCCAGCAGAACTGGATGACAACAGCCATGTAGCTGATGGGCTTCTTGTCATCTCGAGAGTCCCGGAGGGCCTTCTGGTACGAGGCCAAGGCCCAAGCCAAAGACACAAGGGAAGCTGCTGCTGTGAAACCTACAAAGGCAAACAGGAAGACATTCTGTCAAAAGTGACATGCGGTGTGTCTTCAAGAAATATAATCATGTGGCCTGGGGGCTTGAGACAGGCTAGCTTTCATCTCAGCAAAACTCATAATTTCTTTGCATTTTAGCTCCACTTAGGTGGAGCTACTAGTATCTGTCCTTTATGAAGCGCAACCATATGGAGCTAAAGGAAATGCTATTCAATGCCATCATGGGGTGTGGGATCTGGAAATGGAGTGAGGTTTAACTTTCTGTGTATTTGGTATAAATAGGCTCAGGAGGTAGTCTTGTGTAGTGAGAATATAATTGTGGAGTGGAAGTTCTACATAATACCTGAATGACTTTGGACAATTGTTTAATCTGGTGTCCTTTACAAAGAGGGTAATCTCTAAGGCTCCCTGCCAGCTCTGAGAGTCTGTGATCAAAAGGCATGAATAATGCCAGGAAACTTGAGGGGCTAGCTGGTTTACCTTTCTGCTTCTAAACAAGAAAGTTGACTGCTTCCTAAAATAAGAAAAAGAATCCATAGAACCTCCTTTGTAGTGTTTCCTCTGATATCTGGTGTAGAGTCTGTCCTAACATAATCTGACACTCTTCCCACAGCCTTACCCTTTTTTTTTTGAGAAAACAAAAATGTGTGCTCATTCTCATCTCTTATTCACTTATAAATTAAAGATTGTACATAAATCACTTCTCAACCACTTATTATTGACCAGCCCATTTGGTTAGTATTCCTCCTTAAAAGTATGTTCCCAAAATTTTAAAATCATTTGTATTTCTTCCTTTCACTCTTGCTCCATTTACCTAATTTAAAACATTGTCTCTATGGTCCAGACGTCCACAGGGCTCACTAAAAACACACTGGCCTCTTTCAGGAGAGCACTTGTTTGGGGAATTCCAATTTGTCACTTAAATGTTATAGTAATTTGCATTTGCAGCATCCACTTAATGAGTTATACCAAAACTTACCTATACTACGAATGGTTTTTTGTGTTCTAAAGTCCTGCTAGTTTTTCTTCAGCAGACTCTGTTACTGATCATAACCAGGCCAATTTATAGTCTTTTTCCCTCTACAGAAATAATAGAAGGGGGATTGCCAAGAACTTATAATAGAATTTATACTTTCCTTTTCATATTTTGTTAGAGAAAAACTGTTGTCTATGGTCCTTGAAAAATCAATTTAAAAATGACTCTTATTGGAAAGAGCCGCACTAACTGATAGAAAAAAACATTCAATCTCAATAATCACTTCTTACACATTCTCCTTGAGTAAGACGAACTCCAAAAAATAGTTATCAGTAAAGGAAATACTTTCCAACATCCACTTCTCATACCTATTCCTAATAAAGCCAGTAAAATGTTTACATATTGTGCTGGACCCTCAGTTCTTTTTTTTTCTGGTCAGCACAAAAAAGTCTTTATTGCCACAACTTTCAGGAAGTTGCCAATATTTTTAGGTCAGTTACAGACTAATACACAAAGGAGTTTACGTTACTGTAATTTCTATGGAAACACCTACATCAGTTAAAAAGCAAATTCACGAGTGAAGAGAGAGGGAAGGAGGAAATGCTTACAGAAGAAGAAAGAAGGTGAGAGGATGGGAAATAAAAGGTGATGGAATAATGACTGTATGAATGACACACTTATTACCAGTTTAGAATATAAGAACAAAAGTTGTGTCATTTTAATTTCAACACCTTTGTGTTGCATAGAAGGTGTCCATGACCTCGTTTCTTATCAATACCATTAGCTATGGTACGGATTGCTTCTTGAACAGATTGTGCTCTCCCCATGCATTTAAACTGTGCATGGAATGCTGCTTCTCCACCTGCCTGCATCCTTTAGGGAGGGGCTTAAGTACGGCGCTACCTTCAGGAAGATTATGGCATTGGCCGTCAGGCTTGAAAAAAACAACCAGCCAGTGGACTTCATTAGGACTGTAAAATCAGGGTACCAGATTGTTAATGTTATTAATGGCTCTTTGTCAAGCAGTGAAAAAGAATTAAAACAATTTTACATACACAGCACCATAAAATTATCTGTTGTCAGATTTAAAAGAACTGGAAATTAGCTTAGTTCAGATTCCCCTGTAATTTTCATACCTCTTATTAATTCAGCTTTTTTTCACACTCAAAGAACTTGTTCAGACACTATTCTGGCAGTAGAAACATGAAAATTTTCTATCAGCTTTGTTTTCTAAGTATCTTACAATTTAAGAAGGCTGAATCAAAGGCAAATTTCATGCCCATCATGACCATTTCCTTCATGAATTCTCTGCTTTTGCAACAATTATAATTTCCCTTCTTCATTTGATTAGAATTTTCTTTATAATCTCTTTAGCAATTAGTTTTTAAAAGACAAATATATGCCTACACAGAAAATATGGGGCCATTTCAGAGTTACTCCTCATTACAGATTTATACCTGCCATGAAATGATTAGTTATTTTGCTTTTTACACAGTAATATCAGCTCAAGTGTTTCAAATGCCAAGAAAGATTCCCTCAGCAAGGCACCACAGTATTATTGCAATAGAATTCTCTGGAACTTCTAATGAAAAGTGGCTTAGTGTTTAAACACAGAACTCTAAAAACTTTTTTATGTAACAATGTATATTTTATATTTTTATTTGAAAACAATTTGTATGTTGAAATCCTACCTCCTAAAGGTGATGATGGTATTAGTAGTAGCTGGATACTTTGGGAGGTGGTTATGTTATGAGGGTGGGGCCCTCACAAATGGGATTAGTGCCCTTATAAAAGAGGCTCCAAGAGATTCTTAGCCCCTTCACTACTTGAGGACACAGGGAGAAGTCTTGGCTATGAACAAGGAAACAGGTCCTCACTGGAATGTGACTATGCTGATGACTTAATCTTGGACTTGTAGCCTCCAGAAATGTGAGAAATAAATTTCTGTTGTTTATAAGCCACTCAGTCTGTTGTATTTTGTTATAGCTGCCTGGCAATGGCCCTTACCCTAAAAAAAAATCAATGTCTTTTTCCTATGAATAGGGATACTTTAGATAACCACAAAAATTTATCTTTAGTCAGTTTAACATTGATGCAATAGTTTTGTTTTTTTCTAATCCACCATCAATGTTTTAGTTTCATCTATTATCCTTAACCATATCTATTACAGGATTTTCTTTTCTGGTGCAGAATCAAGTCTAGAATCAGCAATTGTATTTATTGATTTAGTTTTATTAATAAAACTAAATTAATTTAGTTTTCTCTTATTAATTTAGTTTTCTTTAATCTGGAATATTTCCATGGACTTTCTTTGCCTTTTATGACATTGACATATTTGAAGAGAACAATACCTCAAAAAAAGAGTTCCCTGTTTTGGATTTGTCTGTTGTTTTGTCATGGTTAGATACAGGTTCTGCATTTCAAGTTGGAATATGTAAGTGACACTAAACAATACTTTCCTTCCCACATCATTAAAATTCTAAAATATAAAGATTCTTTTGGTAGTCCCAAGAAATATGTAATGTGTCAGTTTTTTCTTTCAAAAAAGATGAATAGCATATCATTCATGAAAACTTTACTCAAATCTACAAAAAGCAGCTATGGAGGATTCAATGGAATTATAGTATTTATTAAAATGTTTAAATAGATTATAAGACCTCAACTTGGTGCCATGATGTCATTTTATATATTGGAAACTGAGTCCTTAATGGTATATCAGTAATTATACAAATACTTTACTATATTTGCAACATGTAGTAGGTATGCTATTTGTGGAATTCATTTACTGATTAATATATTTATAAGACTATGATAGAATATAATGGATAGAGATGCTGTTTGGTATAAATTCAAGGAGAAGAAAATATAGTAGTAGGCAAAAAGTTCAATGCTCAGTTATAATTTCCTTATTGAGGAGAAGAAACATAGAAATTTATTCATCTGGTATAAAATTTATAAATAAGATGTTATAGTGTGTAAGTTTTAAATATTGATAAACTTAACTGAATGAAAATTATTTCAAGACAAATAATATTCAGAACAAAGAAACTGATTTAAAAATAATGGCAAAAATTTTCCTTCTAATATTTTGTAAAGTTATATTAAACCAAGGGTTCTCAAAATACTTTCCTTGAATTACCTCATTGAGAAGGTAAAAGAGAGAGAAATTCTGTTGTCAAATAATTATGTGAAATGCTATAAGTTTTCATCTTTGGAATTGAAAATCACTTCTAGCCAATTAAGATTTTGGAAATCCTACAGTTAAAGGAAATAAAGACAACTAGTTGGGAAAAAAGAACAAAACCTGAGTCTTACTTTGAAAGGTTAAGTGATTTAGCTTCCTTCCTATCCCTCACCCCCTTCCAAAGCTAACCCTCCAGCTTCCTGGAGGAAGGACCCTTCCTGTCAGTCAACTCTTCTCTGAATATTCCAGCTCTTCCTCTCCAAGAGCTTCTTCCTAATGCTTATGAATCTGTAACAAGCTTCCATTTCATCCCATAGAACACCCTTCACTAGGTTTATCTCTTTTCCTTTTTTCAGACTTGTCTGTTTTTTGTTTTTCTCCCATTTTTTGTTTCTTGCTTCCCCATTTTTATCTGCTTATCCTTGACATATTGGCACTGCTGGTGAGGCTGTCCCTGGTCCCCTTGCCATCTCAGCCTCTCTCTGAGGGATTCCCCGTAGTCCCATGCCTTAAACTCTTTCTTCCAACTTAGTAAACACCCATTCCTACCACCAAATGTGTCTCACTATTTACTTGAGACCTCACAAGCCTACAGTCTATGTGTGCTTGATGTACATGTGCTTCAATATTTGTAATCTAGCTCTAGATGACATTTGCTTCTTTTTGAAAGAAGACAATTCTTCTTCCCTCATGTTCCCTGTTGTTAGTGTAATACCTTTCTCAGAAAAAGAGGGAACATGAATTTCCAGATCAGCTGCCAGAGTTCTAAGGAGATGTTTTATGAGAGCTTACTCAAATATCATTTAGCAAAACCACTCGAACCCAAAGCTTGACAATGTGTGCCTTTTTGGTGCATTGCATCTGAAAAAGTCCAGGATAAACTGCTGTGGTATAAAAACCATTTTCAGCTGAAAGAGTTTGAGTTTCTGAAATTTCTTGTCTGTCTAAATGTAGAGCCTCCCCATCAAAAAACTTAATTGTTATAAACCCCCTCCCTCAGAGCCCCTCTAATCTTTTCTGTGAGAGAAGTTGGTACCACTTCTGAACATTGTCACAAGATGATCACATCTCCTATCTATTTTCCTAAAAGTCCTTTATATTTCCCAAAAATCATTTGTTTGTCCATAAATACCTTACTTTCCTAATTCTAAAAGTTATTTGTTCTCCTGGAAGCACTCCTTTTCACCTCCTATTAAGAGAGTATATAATCCCCTAATTCTAACTACCTCCTTGAGTCACATTTCTTTGTGAACTTCTCTGCCGTACATATATGATTGCATAGGCAATTTACATAATTATATGTAAATTTGTCCATGTTATTTGCATACCTTTAAGTACTAAACCTTAGAGTATACAGGAAAAGTTTTTCTTCCCAGAAAACTTCTGCCACCGAATTGAGTCCTGTTGTTCCAGGTGGTTTTGCTTTCTCACTGAACTACAGCACAAACAATTGATCTGATTTTGAATAAAACAACTCAATGACCACAGAGTCTTTATGACAGTTTATCCCTGGTAAGGGATATAACATCTTTGGAAATAGTATACAAAAAATTTTATTTAAAGATTTCGAAACTAGGAGGAGGTTACATTTAGCTTCTTATATCTATGCATTTGATTCATTATAAACACTGCTTAGTAACTCAGACTAGTTTTTCAGAGGAAGACTAAGATATTTGTCCATTTTAAATAAGGATTTTTCAGAATTAGGGTTACAAGTCTAATACTAGTTAATCAGCTAACTAGTATTTCAAAGGGAATGGACAAAAATTGATAGCACGAGTTCATGTGAACAGGAAAGTTTTGAGATTCTTTTCTCTTTTCTCTGTGCTTCTTTTGGATGTCTTTTCCCATTAGGGTATTTCTCTCCATGTCTTTTAGTTCCTTCCCTTTCTTTTCTCCTGTCTATTGGTCTCTCCTCTTCCCCTGCTTTGCCTCTACTCTACCATTCACTCTGTCTTTTCCCCTATTTACTACTCTCATTGAACATAAATGGATTATTTTTTAAAAATATTTGTATTAATGAAATAACATTTGGCATTGCCTGACTCTAACCTCATAACTGTTCGTAAAACTCAAACTCAAAATGAGGAAGGAAGTTACTTTAAATTTAAATGGCCCATTATGACTGACTACTCTTCTCCTTCCTCTGCTCTGAATTCTGTGGCTTTGCTCCAAATTCAGATTTTGCTTTCCAGGCTTCTCACAGCTGCCATTAAAAGGGCTCATCATCACTCACTTTTGTTTTTCATCACAAGTAACTTTTTTTCCTATAATCTTTCTCTAATTTGGATCCAAATGCAATCAATGAGATGCAGGGAATTCTTTATATTTTATTTAGGATCATAGAAAGCAGCTTAGAGTATTGTTGATGGGGCTATGGGAGAGGGTGGTGGGAAAAAGTCTATCATCTCAAATTAAACATTATTTCCTCTTGGAAATAATGGGTGAAGGGTTAATATGTTTCATTTTGTGCTTGTTTAGTTATTGTGTTTGTCACTACGTTGGACCTTTAGGTAAGAATAAGTAGTCGCTTTATTTACCTTTATATCCTCTAGTGCCTTGAATAGTACCTGGTAGAATTGGTACTTATAAAGAAAAAAAGGGAGGAAGGAAGGAAGTGTAACAGAGTACAGCAAGCCTCCCCCAATAGGAGGATTTGTAACAGGGTCCAGGACTTGGGTGTCCAAGAAAATATAGGATATCCCCCTCTCCACAAGGTGGGCTGCTATGAAGGATGGGATGGTTATTTTGCATATCAACGAGTCTAGCTAGGGAGATACCAGTGACTTTGACCCATTACTAACTGGGAGGTAACTCCCCCTGGTTATAGCACCTGCATGAGAGTTTGGAGATTGTTCTCTCCACACCATGGTGTAACAGGGTGCAGTGGGAAGGGGCAAATAGGGATTTGTAATGGGGTCCAGAACTCACTGTCCAGGAAATACTAGAAAAATATATATATATATATATAAGATGTCCTCACCCCCACAAGTCTGAGCTGGGGATGGGACACATGGAGCAGGGCCATTGAGAGTTATTTTGAATAGCAACAGTTTTGCAGATAACCTCTAGGATGGTCATTTAACATGTCTATAACCTTTAATTGGTTTCATAGATATGTTAAACAGCTGTGGCCATACTTTGAGCCAGAGTAATGGGAGTGACTTCAACCCATGATATAACTGGGAGGCAACTCCCCCTGGTTACAGTGCCTGTGTAAGAGCTTGGAGATGATTGGCTTCACACCACAGGGCCACACCTGCCAGGACTTATTATGGCAGCCCAGTAAAGCTGGAAAAATATGGAAATGCTGGCAGCTATGGCCAGTTGTGGGGGGAGTCAGAAATGGTGCAGCAGAGGAAGATTGGCGCTGGGATTTAAACCCAGGTGCACAGCCATTCGGCATCCTCTCAGGACCACATGGCTTGGGCAGAGAAGAACCAAGGATTTCTATTTCTTTTTTCTGAGATTTCTCCCCCCCCCGCACCCCAGACTGGGCAGAGAGGGAAGGAAGGACTGTGAGTTTGTGGGTATTCTAAAGGACTTTGGGATCTCAATGGAAACATTAAGTTATTACTCTTAAGTTTGTATAACTCTTTAAATAAATAACACTTTTTCCTTTTCACCAATCTCTGGCAGTGAGAGATGTCTTTCCCTGGCAGTGGGTAAGACAAACCTAGTTCAGGGTGGGGGACCCTGGGAGCAGAAAGAGGGGGGTCCATTCGGTAATAGTATATCATTCACCCCTTCCCCCGGGTCTGTTCTGTAACAATGGGCTCATGCTTGCCCAGACATACTATGGCAGTCAAGAAAGGCTGAAAATATGAAAGTGCTAGCAGGTGTAGCCGATTGTGGGAGGAGTTAGAAATGAGGTTACTGGAGGAAGATCTGTGCTGGGATTTAAACCTAGGCACTGACAGCCATGTGGGAGCTAACCATGTGGTTTTGGGAGCAGAGAGAGAGCTTCCTTGATTACTTGGCTTAGGAAGCAGGAAAGCAAGAGGTAGCAGCCATGCAAGGCTCACTCTTAGTGGTTTGAAAGAATGGAGAGAGATAATGCCAGACCATGTAGGAAGAAAAGGGGTGAAAGGACTCTAGCTGGTGGGCCATGAGAAGGTGCTATGTGGTTTTGGATTAAGAGCTGGAGATTGTGGCAACACAGCTGATAGTGCTGGGAATTGCAGGTGGCCTGCCCAGCTGAGCACAGATTACTGGGAGGAACCAAGAGTCTAGCTGAGCTATGGACTTCTATTTCTTTTCCTGAGATAAGGTACCCCTGACTGGCTTGTCTGGCCTGACTGGGCAAAGGGGGAAAGGAAGGACTGTGTGTGTTTGTGGGTGTTTTAAGGAACTTTGAGATTTTTAATGGCAGCATTCCTCTGGTCCTATATAACTTTTGAATAAATGGCACCATTACTCTGGTCCTATATAACTTTTGAGTAAATACTTCCTTTCCTTTTCCAAACTCTGACATTGAGAGCCACAGTTCCTAACACCTGGCAGTGGGCAAAGAACTCACAGAGACAGAAGGACCCCTGGGGGAGGGAGCTTGTTTTGGTGACAGTATCTTGGTCCCCCCACAGTTCCTTTCAGTAACAGAAGGAAGGATGGGTATTTTAAATACAGACTCAGAACCACAGAGAGAATGAGAAATTTTAAAAAATTGTACAATTCTTCACTGCTATCCTATTCTACTTCTTGGCAATTTCAGTCTGAACTGCAAGTGCTGAAACACTGTGAAATAAAATCTGTATTCTTTTTGTATTGTTTGTGGTCTGGGTGTAAATAAGAATTACTGGAAATACCCTGAGAATGCTTTATAGGATTTATAGGCTGCTTCCCTAGATGTATGAAGGGAAGATGTATTAAGGGAATTAAACCAAGTACTCTAATTCTTTGACTCTTCAGCAAACAAAATGAGCCCATCTCTTTCCTTCTCCAGCTGAAAAGTATAATCACAGACCTCTCCTGTACCAGGCAAGCCAGTGGTTACAATCTCAGGGAAATACCTGGCCACTGGCCTATGTTCACAACCAAACTGCAGCTGGTGAGAAAAAGCTTTGTTTTAACTTCACTTATTGTCATGTAAAATATCAGATATATAAAAAAGCAGGTAGAATAATACAATAGATATACCCTTCATGCAGAATCAACTAAAGCACAAGTGGTAAACCCAAGGCCTGTGGGCTGAATCCGGCCCTCCACCTTGTTTTATCGGGCCTGGAACCTTGTTTTTACATGGCAGCAGTGCCAAGCTCTTGCTTAACTGTTAAGGAGTAGTTACATTTATACAGTCCTAAATTTACATTCAGCCCTTTGAAGGCAAGTGAGAACTGATGTGGCCCCTGGTGAAAATGAGTTTGACACCCCTGAACTACAGGTTCTTAACTGAATTCTAAATCCATTATCACAAGGGAAGCACGACTTTTGGCCAGCAGGGGGACACCTCTAATAGATCCTTGGATCCACTCCCTGAATCTTTCTGTGTCTACCCTTCCCTGAATGCTCCTTTCTCTGTACTGACAAACAGAAGAACTGTGTTGAAAGCTAACTTGCTAACAGCTGTTACATGGGCACATCTTTGGTAGCCTGACCTTGTAACTCTCTGGGTCGCCTAGAACAACTCTGGCTCATGCTGTTGTGCCTCCCTGTGCTCCAGTCAGATTGTTGTCTGTCCATTCCTCATGTGCTAAATGAGACCACATTTCCCAGAGACAGGAGATGCTGTGTTCTCCCTTGAAACATAACCTGTTTGCAGTTAATCCCTATTCACCCTAATCCTTCAGTTTTCAGAATAAGCATCTTTCCTTTCCTTAGGGAAGCCTGCCCTAGCCTCTAATCTAAATCCAATCACCCTGCTATAAGTGCCACAAAGGCCTGTGCTCGCCTATTCTTGACAGCACACCTGGGCATACCACCATAGTCATCTACCTGTGCAGGTACTGATGGACATATCTCCCCAGTTTTTGGCTGACCTTGTGCCCAGGCATCTGTCAGTCTGCTTGTGTATCAGTTTCTGAAAGGAGTACGTTTGTCCTCAGTTGCTGAATCTCATATTGTCTCTGTATCTGATCATCATCTTGCAAACATCTTGACTCCTCTGCCTTTCACCACATTACTGTCTTGTCTGTCAATTTCAACATTTTTGGAGGAAATTTAAAGTATATTCTCACTGATAACTTGAGAATGGATGATCTACAATACAACCCTTTTCAGCTATGGAGGTGAGATTATGATATGATCATTCATAACATATATAGTCTATTCATCACAAACATGATAATTTTTCCCTTAAAGTTACAGTCCCTAAATAAACAAACAATGAACAAACCACTGAATTTTAGATGACAATATAATATTGATTTATCTTTTTCACATTTCTTATTTTTTATTTCAATATTTAAAATATTCACAGATGAAGTATTATATTCATTGACATCTCCATGCAAGAGGTACTAAACAAAGCATATAGGTATTCCACAATTACAGAATTATATATATGTAACTATGTAAATGTCTACCTCCTAGAATTTAACTAGAAAAATACACTAACACACACACACTGTTGAGAGTTTCACTGGATTAATTTCCATAAAAAGTGAATAGCAAAGAATAGCAGGAGAAATACCTAAATATTAGTCAGCACTTTTTAAATATTTCAAGCTTTTATAGTATTCTTCTAACATACCCAAATACACTTAATTCTCAATTCTTCTTCTTTCCCCAACAATAGCCAAGGCCAAGATGTATATACTTTTTATTTTCATAAGTCTTTTTTCCAAGAATATTATGTAGAATAGGTTGATCATCACAAGACCTTGACTAGCTAATGAGGTAGGAACAGTAGTCAAAAGAAGTTCTTAAGCATTTATGAACCAAAACAAAAGAGAATAATCAAATTATATACCATATTTCTTTTTTAGTGGTTGTTCTTTTAATAAAATGCCAAGAGCATCAGAAGTTTGTCAAATGCCACTAGTACATTAAAAAAGAGTAAAACCTCATCAGAAAAGCCCCCCTGCTGAGTACATTAAAGAGCTGGTACTTTACCAGTGATTCCACTTCTGGGAATTTATCTGAAGAATCCCAAACACTAATTCAAAAGGACATATGTATCCTGATACTCATTTCAGCATTATTTACAATAGCCAAGATCTGGAAGCAGCTCAAGTGTCCATCAGCAGATGACTGGTACATTTACAAAATAAACTACTACTTGGCCATAAATAGGAAATCTTACCCTTTGTGACAGCATGAACGGACCTGGAGAACATTATGCTAAGTGAAATAAGCCAGCCAGAGAAAGACAAGCACCATATGATTTCACCTATATGTAGAATTTAATGAACAAAATGGACTAACAAGCAAAATAGTGATAGATTCATAGATAGAGTGCAGGCTGACAGGTGTAGGGGTGGTGCTGGTTGGGAGAGGTGAAGGGATTGAGCAAAAAAGAGGAAAAAAAAAAAACTCATAGACACACAGTGTGGTGATTGCCAGGGGGTGGGAGTTGGATGAGGGTAGAGGGTGGATAAAGTGATGAACAGGAACTTGACTTGGGTCGATGAACATACAACACAGTGACAGAAGATGTGATGTAGAATTGTGCACCTGAAACCTGTAAAAAATTTTTTAACCAGTGTCACCCAAATATGAGGGGCAAACTAAAAACCCCAGAATTTATTTATAAAAAATTGTGTGTTTATTATTACATGTTTAAACTTCAGTCACCTTCAAAGTACTCTTCATTTGATGCAATACATCTCTGGAGACATTTTTACCACTGCTCAAAACAGTTTTTGAACTCATCGATTTTGATGCCTTTTTGTGCTTCTACTGTTTTTTGTTTCACCTCTTCCACTGGCAAAATGTTTCCCTTTGAGGGCATTTTTCATGCAGGGAAAAAAGAAAAAAAACATCACTCAGGGTGAGATTGGGTGAATAGGGAGGGAAGGGCATGGGGGCCATGTCATTGTTGTTCAAAAACTGCTGAACACTCAGTGGGGTGTGGGCAGGTGTGCTTGTATATCACCCATCATGAAATGGGCAAACATGTTGAAAGAGTCTTCAAAAAAAATTTACTGAAGCTGAATGCAGCCTCTCACAACAAAGCTAGATGGTTCCTAGATACAGATGATACAGATGGGTTCCTAGAACACTCACCTAGTAGGGGAAGCCTGCACTACAAGGGGACTGCCCTCCAGAAGATAATTTCCATTTTTGGGGATCCCTCCTAGTAAATTCAATAAAAAAGGGAAAAATCCTTTACAGTTTCAAAAGTGAATTTGAAGCTCATACTCATAGACAAAAGAAGGAACAAGCATTTGTTGGGCCCTTGTTTTGTGCAGTGATGTGCTAGGTACCTATATCCTTTACCCAATTTAAATTTCATGATAATACTGGAAGGCAAGTACTGTTTTGCACTCAGGGAAATAGAGATTAAATAACTTGCCTGAGCTCACATAATTAGCAAGAAGGGCAGGTATCATATTGTATAAATTCACAATTTTGTACACCACAATAATAGATTGGTATGGTTACCCCCAACAACAACTGGGGAGGTGAATTCTTGGATCTCCCACAATATAAACTTAGGGGATGACAACATGGGGTGTTGCAGTAGTGCCATCTCCTCAGCATCTGACCCCCAAGAGGCACCCATTTCCTTCAGGCTCAGGGCAACCGTAATTGTTCCCAGGCCAAAGGATCCCATTTGAAATTATTTTCACAAAGTGGATCAGAAGCACAAGAGCCTGGGAGTAAAGCCATGCTCTTCACTCCTTCATATTTTCTGAACAAAAACAACCCTCCTAGTTTTATTGGATTTTTGCATAAAGAAAAATACTGCCCAATTATAAAATGGATATTGAGAACCAGGATTGTTTTCTATTTTTTTTTTCAGCATGTTTAGAGCTTGTCTCTTAGTTATAGATGTAAAAGCAGTAACTCTACTTGGCTGGCCTCATGTTGAATTCAGCCAGTCAAAAGAATGTAACAATTGAAAAAAATGTAAACCCTTCTACACTCACATCTCTGTTGAATGTGGTGAAAGTAAGGACAGTAAGACAAGCTCCAATGTATCCAAAATGTTCTAAAACTTCGTGCATTGAAACCATTTTATTGGTTTTAAACCTTGTAATAGTTCTGACTAAAGGTATTTAAATGCTTTAACATGTTTAGTTTGGGCAGGGGTATACATTCTTTTGGTAAGCCATTCTTAGGATTTCAACATCTTTGCAAGGCAAATTGTAAGGCTGCTGAGGTGTTAATAGGAAAATGCTGAATTGAAATGAAAAAAGTGTTTTGATACAAAAGTAGTTGAAGAAAATTGTTGGGAGAAGCAAACAATCACTACTCCTTCTAGCAAATGTGGGAAATCATTTCCTTCCTGTTGGGAACCACCCAGTCTGGTTTCAGAAGCTGTAACCACCACCCCCCCACCCCCGCCCCGCCATGGCTAAAGCTGAGTGAGAGACTTTGGGACCATAAGCCACTAAGGAGACAAAGCTTATCTCCCTGGTGGGAGTGCTGCTTCCTTTTACTTCATCCATAACTGGCCCCCAATGCTTGATTGGTTAGCCAGTGACAGGTAAGATTCCCCAAAGGGGGAACGACCTAAGACAAGCACAATCATGGGGAGGCCCCAGGGAAGGACTTGGGGGGCTATAGCAAAAGGGAGTGATGAGCCCTCACCCCTTGGCTTTGACATAGCCTGAATCCTCATTCTGTCTGCGAGAAGTCTTCTAATCTCTTGGCTGCCTTACTTCCCCTGCCTGATTTTAGCCTGAAACAATGACAGAGGGCAATACAACCCTGTGCTGCAAAGGGTGGGTTCCCTGGGTGATCAGGCCTAAGAAAGAATAAGTAAAATCCTGTGAAACCTGCTTTGCTAAGAATGCTCTCAATTAAATGATAAGGGTCCAAGCAAGAAGTGAGTTTGTTTCCCAAAGTTTTGTAGCCCTTTAGCTAACAGACCCTGACTCAGAATAAGCCCTCATAGTTCTTTGTATGTTATCTATTGTTTGATCCTTACTGCCTGACAATGATTAATGAACTTTATCTGTATTCCTGTGCAAATTAAAACCCAATAAAAACCTGTCAAGGCAAGGGTCAGGGCATTCTCCTTTGAGAGAGTGGCCAGGCCATTCCGAGGAACCCTCCCCTTGAGAGAATAGCTGTGCCACCCCTTTTCCTCCACAGGACTCGGTAGTCCGTGTGAATTTATCTCGTATCTCATCCATAACATTGTGTACATTGCAGTCCGGTGTCCACATCACCTTCCTGTAACTTTTTTTGGGTTGTGATCTGTTTAAGAATCAGGAATTTATTGTTGTAGCCCTTTGGCTATGGTATCTGTGTGCCCTGACAGCACCATGCGTGTCAGCCAATGTCAGTCAGGATGGGCAATTATTGAACTGCCAGATTCTAAATGAAATGTTTTGGAATTAAATGGGTAAGTACATGCTGCTTTGGGGGGAAATTTTATTATTTTTAGATCTTCATTAAAATTATCCAAGAAGACAAGCATTTTGTGTGGGGGACATTGAAAACACCTAATATTTTTTTCTAGAAAAAAATTCTGCATGTAGAGAAAGGTGAAAAGCCACCATTCTTTGTAAAAAGTTACAAATTGCATGATTAAATTTATAATGAAAATAAAATAATGATAGAAATTACTACTCAAAAGGCATATGTTAAGTAACTGGAGTTGCTCAATAGAATTAAATTTTCCTTTAGGATAAGTTCATTTCCTACACCTTTTTATTTAGCATCACACTATTTTTTCTTAAAAATTTTCTCTTTTGGATGGTAAGGGGTGTAGTGGTTGAAAATGAAAAGAAATAAGAGGTAAACAGAGACAGACAAGCAGATAGAACTTATGTCCTTCTCTCTCCTGTCAGAGAGGGACATAGCTCAACATGTATCAAACACTGCTATGTTACTGAATTTTTCACATTTCCCATCTCATTTATTTCTCACACCATCACTTCTTTGATTTAAATACTTTGTCCATTTTATAGATGAGGAAATAGAGGCTTAGACAGCTGAAGAAATCTCACCCAGATGATGGCAAACTTTTTCTGTAAAGGGCCAGATAGTTAATAGTTCAGGCTTTGCAGACTGTGAGGGCCTCTGCCATGAGCTTTTAGCTTTGCTGTTGTAGCAAGAAAGCAGCCATGGACAATACTTACACTGATGAAAAAATAGGCAGGGGGCTGAATTTGACCCATGGGCCTTAGTTTCCTGACCCTCAGCTAACCTGTGGGCACATTTTTAACAAATAGCAGAGATAGGATTTATATCCACATTTTTCTGACTCTAAGTCCTTACACTTTTCCCTAAATTCATTGAAACATTTTAGTCCAGTGATGAAACCTGGTAACTTTGGGAACACTTTGTTTGTGGTGCGATGGCTGTCTGAATTAAAGCTCAGAGGCTCTGTGACCTAACAACCAAATGAACAAACAAAACTAGAGGAAACTTCTTGGTGTCAGTGTATCATATACACAGGTTAAAGAATGAGCAGAAAGAAAAGAATAAAGAAAAGAAGGTTGACTCTTTGCACCTTAAGTTTTCTAATAGGAACACAAATGCCACACTTCAAAAAACTTTTTGGTCATTTCCAGGAAAGCAGGTCAGCATTTGCAAAGTGAAGGGCAGGAGGACTCACAGGTGCAGGCTGGTCTCCTTCAGGCTTTATTTTGTCTCTGAGGGGGAAAGGGCGACCACTTACAGCTAGCTTGGCTCCCAACCACACCAGCAGAGCATCTGAGACAGAATCTTTAGTTGTTTCTCCTTTCTTATGTTCCCAAGGTACCTTTGCTATCTGCCATGCATATGAATTTGATGGCTCACAAGTCACATATCAACTGCTAGCATCACCAGTATAGACTATTAGTGGCCTATTTAGGGAGATCTGTAAATTAAGGCACCTATGGGATTGTGACAGAGTTTGGGTCACCAGGGTTTATAATCAAGTGTTAACTCTAATGAGAACTACTTCTGGTCACCCACATTCAGAGTCACTCATGCTTAGAGGACTTGAAAGTGAACTCAGAAGATGGGAAATGGGGATCAACGGTGGTCGAGGTAAATAAAACTAAGGTGAGGAAGCAACGTTTGGGGTGTAGGGTGTGTGGCACAGGTTGGAGGCAGAGCCAAGGATCTGTGGGGCAGTCCAGTGTGTGATGTTCATAATTATACAAAGTGGCATAAATATTTTGTGCTTATGGACACTGACAGCCAAAGCCCCTTTCTGGTAAGAAAGTTGAGAATCAACTTAAATGGGGCTCTGCCTACTGTGGAGAGAGGGAGACAGAAAGAATGCCCATGATGGGAGTGTTTCCAAAGGATAGTCCATGGAGGGAAGGTGAGGCCCTGGTCATTTGTGCAGATGTGTGGCTGGCACTGGACCAGGAGCTTGCATCTGGAAGGCTCAAACTCAGGTCCTCCCCTCTATCTCTCCCTCAGTTCCTTCCTCTTACAAACATTTTCTGAACATCTATTAAGTGCCAGGTGCTGAGGACACCAACACAGTTCCCTAAAGGAACTGCAAGTTGGTGTGGCAGACAGACATCTATTTGGAGCATGCAGATTTCCAACCTGGTGAGCGGAGTGTAGGGGAGAGAGAAAGAGGTCTGGTGCTGAGGTTCCACTTAGGAGAGAAAGGCAGCCCAGGAGGAGATGGCACATGCAAATCTTGCAGGTATGGCTGAGGCTGGAATGGGGAGTAGAGGGAAGAAGACAGCAGACAGCTGGCCAGAAGACAGGATATGATATACACCAGAACAGGACTTAGACTTGGGCCTTATCATGGAGGTGATGGCACCTACAGTAGCCTCAGGGCAAGGTGTATGAACCCTGAGGTGGCAGGCTGAGGTGACGGGGAGAGGGGATGATCCAGGCAGAGGTGGAAGGCTTTGCAATACATCCAGGGAACATAGCAATGAGGAGAGGGAACTTCATACCTACCAGCTGTATGACTCTGGGCAACTAACTTGACTTTACCTATTTGTCACAGGTTTGAGGAAGAATCAATGAAATAATGTCTATTAAAGTTTTTTTTAATTACTTCCCAGCCTTTTGGCTAAGATCAAGTGTTAAGTATTTTTGGAGGAGAAGCTTTCTATATAAATATTAGCCATTTGAAACCCTAGCTTTCTTCTTAATTTTGCCCACTTTGCCCCAACCCTCCCCCAGCTCTTTTATGCTTCACTTAAAGGAAGTTTTACTGGAGAAGGTTGGCTTTAATAGATTAAGAGCAGAGGAAAAATTGAATAAGAGGTACAGATATTAAAGACATTCTCTTTATAGGTATTAAAGAACTTCTTTTGACAGGATACTATTTCTAAAACTCACTTTAAAGTAGGGGGAAAAATAGTTCACATTATTTACGTAGATGGACTAGGTACTTCATTTTATTTGGATTAAAGCCTGATAAAAAAGAGGCCATTCAACTGGAAAGAAGGGAAGTAGAGAAATGGTTTCAGAGTTTGCAGGAAATCATGAGGCACGTACAGGTTTTGGTGGCCCAGTTATGGGAAATCCCAGGTGACAGGGACAGTGTTAGTCCATAGCATTTTCCTGAATTGTATACAAGAAAGGAGGGTTCATGGAGGAGGGTATGGCTCAATCTAGAGCACAGGTAACCTCGAACCTCAGTACATCCAGGCCCCAGACGGGTCCCACCTATGGCTGGAAAGAAGGCAGTGAAGGGCTGGGGGAAAGAGCTCTGGTTGGAGAAAGACAGCCTGGGGGAAGGGAATGGCTGCCCTTATACCATGTTGAGGTCCTTGGGAAGGGAAACAAACATTTATCTTCTTTGACTGGTTATTTTTCCTCACTTTATTCCTCAGTTTCTGGCAGGAATGGATGCCCTTTAAAAATATCTTGCTTTTTACAAGATGTACCTTTCTGTAAAAATCTTTAGTGTTTAATTGTTTGCCTGGTGTGTGGGGTTCAAGGAGAGCAGGAAGAGGCCTTTTTGGGGGGTGTTAAAACCTCCAGCTTCTGCCTGATTTTCCAGTTCTTGCCCTTTGGGTTGCCTTATTTTTACTCTGTCAATAAAAAGAATGTAGCTTGCTGCAGGGACCATGTAATAATGCAGCAATAAATTGTGCTTTCAAGCTTGGCAATGCCTTTCTAGGTGATTTACAAAAAAATGATTCAATACCCTGAGGACACGGATTTGTAGCATTATCTATTCTTATGGTTGAACTGGCTCAGAGAAAGCTCACCCTGTGAGAAGGATCCCAAGGTCTCACACATGTCCCAAAGGCAGGCCAGGTTCAGCCTTCTCAGCCACCCCTCCCCTCACTCTCTCTGCCTTCTGCTGGGACCTTTCCCCTCTCCTCTTTCAGGGGTCTCTTGGCATACTCCTTCTACACAACTGTCTTTGTGCTTTGGAGAAAGGAAAGATGAGTGTTTTCTGGAGAGGAAAGGCTATGAGAGCATCTGATAATACCATGAAGATTGCCTTGCAGGGGAGAGTAACTAGCTGCTCTTTATCTGGGAGCAGAGGGAGCAGCAGCAGATTCCAAGCTGAGACTACCCAGTATTTAAAATCAGAAGGTGGGGGATGGGGATAAGGGGGTGGATTCCCCTCCAGCCCTGCAGGCCTTTGAGCAATTTAATGACTCTGCATTCCCACCTGTCCCAGTGATTAGTACTCAGCCTCCTACCTGGCCTTCCAGTCTTCATCTTCACTTTGTTGTTAACTTGAATTGGCTGCAGAGCACATCTGAATAAATTCCCCCCAGTTGATAACCCTTTAAGGGCTTCCTGTTGCTCCACAGGATGAATAAGGTACCAAGTGCTTCCAAAGCCAGCCCTGTTTAAACCCTCTAGTTCTCCCTCACTTTCTGCCTCACCCTCTGAGCCTCTTCCTCTCTTTTGCTTAGGCTGCTGTGTCCCCTTCCTCCAGACCACATGGAGGACTCCTGCACATGCCTCTGCACCCAGGGGCCCATCTCACTGGCTTCTGGCTCCTATATTGCTGATTATAATATAATCAGCGCCTCCTGAGGCCATAGCACTCCACTGCCTTGTTGCAGCCTGTCACTGCTGGGAACTAGCCAGTGCACTTTCCCTGCAACTTGCTCCTCCCCCACCCGCCTTCTGCCACCCAGTGTAAGACGCGAAGAAAAGAACCATGCTTGAATTTCATCACAGGTGAGTAGGCTTGACTCTTAACTCCTAGGACTAAATGCCAGGAGTAGGAGAGAGTGGTTGTGAACTTCTTTGTAAACTGTAAAGAGTTCTTAAAAATATTAGGCATTATGGCTATTGTTTAAAGAATAAAACCCAAAGGAAAGAACCTCACAGTCTGGATTACTGAGGAACATTGTGGAATTTCTTTTCATAAGTCTGTGGGTGTGAGAGATGCCTTCCTTTCTAAAGGGATAGACCATCAAACCTGTCAAGGGTCCTGCTGGTCCAGGAGTCTTAAATGACAAATGGCTTGCACTTTGGGAGTCCTCAAACATGTGTGATAACAGCTTCCCGGCCAGCCCTCTTATCCAGGGATACTGATACCAATTCAACCATCCTTTCTAGTATAACCTTACTTTAGAAATAAAAAAGCCCTTCACCAGCTCAGCTCCACTAATTCTCTATGTGCCATGTGTGATTATGGTAAGGTTCCTCATCACACCTGATCCTAAGGATAAAGGGAGTTGCCTTTTAGCTAGTCTGTCGTGTTTTTAGGTGGTCTCTCAGTTACTAAATATGTGAACCACAAAATCTGTTTGGGAAGACATTTACTTTAAATGACCTATATCATTGCTAGTTTGGAAGGATTATAAGGAATACTAAAAAATCATTAAAAAATTAACTCAGTTCAGGAATTACTTACTCCTGGAAGTCACAATTAAGTTTTGGTTTTGACAGAGTTCAGGACGTGCTACCCCAAAATATGCCACACTGGCACAATGAACATTTCAAGCTGAAAGTTTGAGAAACAGCAGGTTCTGGAAGGATTTCCTGACCTTCCCCTGAAACAGGTCATAAGACCCTGATGTGAGAAGTACCCTCCCTATACCTGGAGGGAAGGAGCATCCTTACCTCTAAGAGGAACTCTGAAAGGAATCTGAACAAACAGGTCTTGTCAAGCTCTCCCCCCCACGACCCAGAACCCGCCCCAGTTTACTACACTGGGCTCAGAATTCCCCACAATTTTCCTATCTTTATCAGACCTCATACAAAAACACTCAGATTCATCTGCTTTCTCGGGTCTTCATTTTCTTATGAAGGCTTGTGCATCACAGAAAATTTATTTTAATACACTCGTATGCTTTACTCTTATGAATCTGTCTATTGCTACAGGGTCCCCAGCCAAGAATTTAGAAGGATAGGAGGAAAATATATTTTTCATTTCCTCTAGCTCTTACAGTCTGCTTTTCAAAGCAACAGAGTAAGTGGTTACGAAGGTCACTAATAGCAAATGAGGACCTGTGTCCACCTGATGGTCACCATACTGTCTCTAGTGAGAACCTCAAAGACCTGTTCAGAATCTGCCCTGTCTTAAACATTTCAGGAAAGGTACAGAGGCAGAGCTCCTGGAACTGTCCAAATGACTAGGAAATGGTGATGAAGGAAAGAGATAAATTTCCTCAATCTAGATATTATTTTCTATGTATGTATGAATAAATTGAGTTAAATAATATGAATAGACACTCAGCTATATCATCTTCATCCTCCCAACATTAAATAATTAAGTTGGCTTCAAGTCCACTTTATATCTCCTACTTTCATTTAAAAAATAGAGGGTAGCTTTATTTTAAAAATCACCCCAAAACAGGCAAATACACTAATGCCCAGTTCCAAGTAGTTTGTAGTCTGAATTTGGAACACCTTTGGAGACCCAGAAAAATAAGTAGTTGTCAGGATGGGCAGGGCAGGACAAAATGGCAGCCAAACTACAACCCAGAAAAGATGGCTGATGTCAACCCAGGGAGCCGAAATGGCGGGCTTTGCCAAAATGGATATCTGCATGGCAACCTGAGCCCAAAGAGAACCACCAATAATATATTGCCGCTTTGTTTAAAAGGGACCAATCCCCAGCTCCCACAGAGAGAGCCAACCCAAAATAAAACCCTGCCATATTCCCTGTTTGGGCGTGACTTCCTCAGCCCCACCGTGCGGACCAGGGAACCTCGCCCGGGTGCGCAAACCCCAATAAAGCTTTATACTGCCTAACTTTGTGGCTGATTAGCATTTATTCCTCGGCAGAGCCTAAGAAAAGCTTTCAGTAGTAATCATACTTCTTGTGCTTTTTAGGTTCCTTCACACTCACTTGTTCAATTCCACAAACATTTGCTGGGCACCTTCCTGGACTACCTTGGCTCTACCACTGGGCTATGGTGGGAACGCTCAGGGAGACCCTCGTCCTCCAACTCTCTTGAAATTTCTGTCTTTTTAACACATATCTGGGCCTAGACATCCATTATATTTCCCCCCACTCACTTCTCTGTATATCTGCCTGAGCCATGTCCTTTGAAAGACCTATCTTGCCCTCCTCTCATTGTTGGCCAGAATTACCTCTTTTGTGCTCCTGTAGAACCCCATGTACACCTCAATTTTAACTTTCTAGCTATTTATTAGCTTTTCTCTTTCTTTGAAATTCATGAAAGTAGGGACTGAACTCTGTTCTTGCTATGCTCCCAGAGACTCAAAAAATGCCTGCACACTTGAAAATTACTTGACAAATTACACTGAAATGAACTGAACTGAATTTGGAGAAGTTCTAAACTGAAGTATTGCTTAGATGTCGTTCTTGCCTATAAGAAAGAGATACGAATTGCCTGGATCTGGGACTATTTATTAGTGTCCTGGGGCTGAACCATCCCTCAGGGACAGAGTGTATAACACACATATCACCAAGATTTTAATGTGCATTCCTTCCTTGACCAAGATATGTTCCTACTGGGATGGAAGTAAATTAAATGCATGCCATCACCAGGTGTAAAGGTTTTTCAATTAGGATGTTGTACCCTAGCAAAATAAAATAACAGTAATTTTCCAAGACAGAATTTTAAATGGAAATGACCAACTCCAGGTTTAAGGATCCCACCAAATCTAAAATTGACCAGAATGAATTACTTTAAGCTTTTTAAATACAAAGAAGGGTGATTTTGATTGTAGTAAGGGAAATTTAAGTCTGAGTTTTCAAAAAAAAAATCTCTGGGGTTATACATGTCTCAGAATTTTTCTATCAGTACAATACAAGGAATGGTAAAATTTGGAGATTCTGATATATAAGAAGTCCAATGTCCATGAAAGTTACATAGTCACTCCAGAGGAAATAGTCACCATTCAATTCTGAATAGTAAACTTCTAAAAAAATACTTTAAGCAGGTAATTATAAAATAAACATATCTAAGTAAATGATTAATAAAGATATTAAGAAAAAAGAATTAACACCACAGCCTTAGGCTAATATTCTAAGTGAATATAAATTGAAATTTTGTCTGAGCTCACAGGACACTAAAGTTAAATTAGTAAATAAATTAAATAAATAAGTTAAATAATTCTCACTCTGGGATAAAAGCAAGTAGTACTTGTCCTGGTAGAATATTGTAAAAGTAGTGAATGAGGATAGTCACTGCACTTTTCATGGGATAAGAGCTCATTCAAAGACTATTATTTCAATTACAAACTATTCCAAAAACCTAAGCCAGTTTATATACAGAGTAGGTCTGTTATACATGTAGCTTTCTTCTCAGGAATGAGACATCATCACGGCAGGATGCATCTATAATCAGAATCAAACAAGGCATGGAACAGGCTTTTATCAGCTATTAATAGGAAAAGGGGAAATCAATCATGAACAGGTAAAGGACTGGTGTGCATGTAAAATGTCTCTACATTGCAAAAAAAAAAGATGAGATTTTAAACAAAATCAGGGTTGTCTGCAGGATGTATGTTTGAGTGTTGGCCTTCCTGGGATCAAACAAGTTCTTGATAAGTCTCGGAGAGAATGCAGGCAGACATGAAGACATTGCTGCTGCTGGGTAGTGAGTGAACAAGGCATTGAAGGATAGGCCTATTGTACATATCTCACATGCAGTGGTTCCTTCTCTTTGTGGTCTTGAGTGGAAACACTTGGGGCTATTCTTTTCAACGTAGGTTTGGAAGTTTCAAACAGAGTCATTAAGCAAGAAAAAAAAAAGGCAGCTAAATTGGAAAGGAAGAAGTAAACTTATCTCTGTTCATAGATAACATAATATTATATATAGAAAACACTAAAGATTCCACAAAAAATCTGTGAGAACTAATAAACAAATCGAGCATAGTTGAAGGATACAAAATCAACACACAAAAATCAGTTGCCTTACTACACACTTAATTTCCAGAGAAATCTCTCTGGATTATTCAGAGAGAAAATTAAGAAAACAATTCCTTTATAGTAGCTTGAAAAAGAATAAAATACTTAGGAATAAACCAGCCATGGAGGTAAGCGACTTCTACACTGAAAACTACAAAGAAATTAAAGATGCAAATAAATGAAAACACATCCATGTTCATGGATTGAAAAACATTTTTTTTGGCATTAGTCTGAATTTAATAATATTGTTTAGCCATTTTTTGGTTGCTATTCTTGTGACTCTTTTCTATATTTGGGGTTTATCAGATATGCATAAACATTTAAATTAATATTTTGGAACAAAAAGTTTGAGGTTGTTTGTGTTACAATATATATAACATGTTCTTGAAGGACCATCTGGATTTGATGGATTACCAGGTTTGAAGGGGACACTTGGTGACACCAGACCACCTGTAACCAGGAGTACAATGATGAAGGGCTTTATTTTCACCTGAAAAATTCAGACCACAGAAATTTCTTTCCATCTAGAAGGAACAGAGCCATTCTATAGTGTGTTTTCTTTTTGTTTAAGGAAATGAATGAGCTTGTTGATAAGACATGAGTAATGCCCCAGTCCCAGTTCCCAGTTACTTTGTTCCAAATACAGATTGTAAATTTTTATGTTATGGAGTACTCCTCTCTTGAAGCTAAGTATAAACAACCTTGGGTAGCTTACAATATTTTTTAAAGAGGACAAACAAAACATTGGTATAATGTGTAAATTTCATTCTGGAATGTCCCCTTTTTAATTAAAGTGTATTTGACATACAATGTTATGTTAGTTTCAAGTATATAACATAGTAAGATTTCAATTTTATACACCTTACAAAGTGATCACCACAAAAAGTTCACTATCCATTCTTCACTGTACAAAGTTATCATAATATTATTGACTGTATTCCCTATGTTGTACTTTATATCCCTGTGACCTATTTATGTTGGAACTATAAGTTTGTACCTATTAATTCCCATTAACTTTTTGCCCATATCTCCATTGCCCAACCCTCAGGCAACTATCAGTTTTTTTGTACCAATGAGTCTGTTTGCTTTGTTCATGTGTTTAGTTTTTTAAGATTCCACACACAAGTGAAATGATATAGTATTTGTTTTTCTCTGACTTATTTCACTAAGCATAATACTCTATAGGTCTACCCATGTTGTCACAAATGGTAAGATTTAATTCTTTTTCACGGCTCAGTAGAGATACCCACACAAATCCACGTCTGCCTTTTCCATTCACCTATTGATAAACATCTAGGTTGTTTCTGTGCTTTGGTTACTGTGAATAATGCTGCAGTGAATATAGGAGTACTTGTATCTTTTCAAATTTATGTTTTGTTTTCTTCAGATAAGCACCCAGAAGTAGAATTGCTGGATTCTTTTTTTTGCCTCTTTTGTCTCTTGTTATAGACTGTGTTTTAAAGTCTATATTGCCTGATATAAGTATTGCTATCTCAACTTTTTTGTTTCCATATTCATAAAATATATTTGCCCTCTGTTTAAGTCTGTGTGTGTCTTTCAATGTAGAGATTCTTGTAAACAGCATATGTAAGGGTCTTGATTTTTTATCCTTCAGTTACCCTATGTTTGTTCAATGGAACACTTAGTTTACATTTAAAGTGATTATTGCTAGGTATATATTTATTGTTATTTTAATTGTTTTCATACTAGATTTATAAGTGGTTAATCAACTATCTTTACTATATGTTTGCTTTTATTAGTGAGGTTTTTGTCTTCCATATATTTTTTTCTAGTTTTTGTCTTTTCCACTTAAAGAATTTCCTTTGACATTTGTTGTAATGCTAGTTTAGTAGTGATGAACTCCTTTAGCTTTTGCTTGTCTGGGCAAATCTTGATCTCTCCTTCAATTCTTAATGCTAACCCTGCTGGGTAGAGTATTATTGATTATAGGGTTTTTTTTTTCTTTCATTATGTGGAATATATCATGCCACTTCCTTCTGGTCTGCAAAGTTTCTGTTGAAAAGTCAGCTCATAGTCTTATTGGCATTTGCATATATGTAACTATTTTTTTTCTTGCTGCTTATAAGGTTCTCTCTTTATCTTTCACTTTAAAAAATTTAATTATGTGTCTTGCTTTGGGTCTCTTTGGGTTCACCTGCACTTCCTGGACTGGTATGCCTGTTTCCTTCCCAGGTTAGGGAACTTTTCAGCCATTATTTCTTCACATAAATTTTCTGTCCCTTTTTCTTTCTTTTCTCCTTCTGGGACCCCTATCATTCAAATGTTAGTATGCCTAATGTTGTTCCAAAGGCTCCTTATGCTATCCTCATTCTTTTTAATTCTTTTTTTTGTTGTTGTGATTTTCCAAACGTGTGATTTCCACTATCCTGTCTTTCTGATTGCTGATCCATTATTCCGTGTCATCTAATCTGCTATGAAGTCTCTTCAGTGTACTTTTCATTTCAGTTTTTACATTCTTCAGTTCTAATAGGTCCTTTTTAAAATATTTTTTAAAATCTTTCTGTTGAAGTTCCCACTGAATTTACTCATTTGTATGAAGAATTTGATGAACATCTTTATGCCTATTACTTTGGACTGTAGTAGACAGTTTACCTCAGTTTCATTTAGTTCTTTTTCTGGGTTTTTATCCCCCTCTTTTTGAACATATTCTTTTCTCTCCTCATTTTGCCTCTTTGTTTCTATGTATTAGGTATGTCAGCCTAATCTCCTTGTCTTGAAAAAGTACTCTTATTTAGAAAGTGTCCAATGGGGCCCAGTAGTGGAATCCCTCTTGTCAGGTGCTCCAGAAGTATTTCCTAGGTGGACTAGAGTGGCCTCCTGTTGTGGCTAGGGCACAACTTCTATGAACACACTGGCAAGCAAGGCTGGTCCCTGGCCTGCTGGTTGTGAGGCCTGGCCATGACTGTTGTAGGCTCATGGTGGTGCAAGACAGACCTTTGGTGTGGCTGGCTGCCAGGCCCAGCCATACTATTGCAAACACACTGCTGTGTCCTGGTGCTGACAGAGGTCACCCACTGGGTGTAGCAAGACAGGAGCCACTTTGGAGGGGTGCTGGCCTGGGTGGGTCCTCAATGAAATACCAAAGTGGGGTGAACAGTATTATGTTAATGGAGAGTGTCAGACATGGCACCTGCCAGTGTCAGACCAGCTAAGTTAAAGAAAGGGAAAAAAATGGTGCTGGCTAGCACCTCTGACTGAGGAGAAAGTTCCAACAGATCCTTGTTTCTCCAGCACACACCCTAAAATGAGTCAATGTATCACCTTCACATATGACTTAGGTGCTTTTTAAACTACTGCATCTGTGCCAGGACTGAGAGAGAGTGCAACTTGGGTTTCCTACAGCCCTTTGGCTCTTCCAGACATAAACCCCACTGGTTTTCAAAACCAGATGTTATGGGTGCTCCTCTTCCCAGTGCATGTCCGCCAGGCTAGGGCTCAGACACCTTGCTCTCTGGGGATGACCTCTGCAGTTGTGATATCTCTCCCACTTGTGAATATTTGCATAGGGAATGAAGAGTAGGGTAGATACTCATTAAACTCAGTTTCTACGCCTCCTACCCATTTCAATGTGTTTTAAAAAATATGCATAGTTGTAGAAAATCTGTTCTGTAAATCTTCAGGTTGTTCTCAGAGATAGGTGTTTTATATGTAATTGTAATTTTGGTATCAATGAGAGGAAGTGAGCTCAGGATCTTCCTACACTATCATCTTGAACTCAAAGCTAGGAGACTTGTTCTTGAATGCCCATTTAGCTTTCCATGGAATATCATTGTTTGTGGTTTGTGCACTGCCACTGAAACAAGCTTGTCTTTGGATGGGACCACCAGGTCACTTGGAAAACTTAATGTTATTAACATGTTAGTGCTACCCAAAGTGGTCTAAAGATTCAATGCAATCTCGATCAAAATCCCAATGATGTTTTTGTAGAAATATAAAAATTCATCCTAAATATCATATGGAATTTCAAAGGATACTGAATAGCCAAGAGAGTCTTGAAAAATAATTAAGTTGAAGGACTCACACTTTCTGCTTTCAAAACTTACCATAAAACTATAGTAATCAAGAGTGTGTTAATGGCATAGAGACAGATAAACAATGGAATAAAGAGCCCAGAATTAACCCTCACATATATAGTCAAATGACTTTTCACAAGGATATGAAAGCCATTCCATAAAGAAAAGGTAGTTTTTCAACAAATGGTGCTGAGAAACCTGGATATTCACATGCAAAAGAATGAAGCTGGATCCTTACCTTACACCATGTAAAAAAAATTAGCTAAAAGGGATTAAAGACTTATAAGTAAGAGCTTAAAAACACAGAAATATAAAACTATAAAATCAGCAAAACTTTCGGAAGAAAGCATAGGAGAAAAACTATGACACTGAATTTGGCAATAATTTCTTGGATATGATACCAAAGCACAGACCAA
This sequence comes from Phyllostomus hastatus, assembly GCF_019186645.2. Taxonomy (NCBI): domain Eukaryota; kingdom Metazoa; phylum Chordata; class Mammalia; order Chiroptera; family Phyllostomidae; genus Phyllostomus; species Phyllostomus hastatus. The sequence goes on along the minus strand of NW_025334017.1, from coordinate 2,307,238 downwards.
GAAAAAAATAGATAAATTTGACTTGATCAAAATTCAGAATTTTTGTACATCAAAGGATACTATCAACAGTGAAAGGCAACACATGGAATGGGGGAAATATTTGCAAATAATGTATCTGAACATGTAAAGAACTCCTACAACTCAACAACACAAAATCAAATAACCCAATTAAAATATTGGCAAAGGTTCTGAAAACACATTTTTCTAAAGAAGATGTACAGATGGCCCATGAGAACATGAAGAGCTACTCAACATTACTTATTATTAGAGAAATGCCAATCCAAACCACTGTGAGATACTACTTCACACATATTAGGATGGCTATTAACACACACACAGAGACAGAACAACAAAACAGAAAATAATAAGTGTTAGTGAAACTGTGGAGAAATAGGACCATTTGTACATTGTTGGTGGGAATGTTAAATGGTATAGCCACTGTGGAAAACAGTATGGCAATTCCTCAAAAACTTAAACATAGAATTACCATATAATCCAGTAATTTTACTTCAGGGAATATACCCATAAGTGTTAAAAGCAGGTTCTCAAACAGACATTTGTACAACAATGTTCATAGCAGTATTATTTACAATAGTCAAAAGGAGTAAATAACCCAAATGTCTATCAGTGGTCTTAAAAAGGAAGGGAATTCTGACATATGCTACAACATAGATGATCCTTGTGGACATTATATTAAAAGAAATAGACCTGTCACAAAAGGGTAAATATTATGTTATTTCACTTATATTAGGTACCTAGATTAGTCAAATTCATAGACACAGAAAGTACAGGGGTGGTTTCCAGGGGATAGAGGAGGAAGAATGGGAATGATTGTTTAATGGGTACAGAGTTTCAGTTTGGGAAGATGAGAAAGTTCTGGGGATTGATGATGGTGATGGTTGCACAACAACATGAATATACTTAATGCCACTGAACCAAACAAGTACTTAAAAATGGTTAAGGTAGCAAATTTTGCTTTGTGTATTTTATCACAATAAAAACATTTAGGTGTTTTTCCTAGTTAAACTCAATAGTGCAGAAATTACATATTAATACTGTATATCAAATTTGGCACCAAATATATTTAGATTTCTTTTTTAAATTTTATTTTAATTGTTAAAGTACAGTTTTCTGCCTTTTACTCTCATCCCAGCCCACCCCCCCAAGCCCTCCCCACCTCTCTCCCATTTCCACCCCCACTTGTTTTTGTCCATGTGTCCTTTATACTTGTTCCTGCAAACCCTTCTCCTTTTCCCCCTGACATTCCCTCCCCTCTCCCCTCTGGTCGCTGTCAGCCTATTCTCTATTTTAGTGTCTTTTGTTATATTTTGCTTGTTTGTTTGTTTTGTTGATTAGGTTCCTGTTAAAGGTGAGATCATATGGTATTTGTCTTTCACTGCCTAGCTTATTTCACTTAGCATATCAGTTAAATGAATGGATCAAAAAACTATGGAACATTTACACATTGGAATTCTATGCAGCAGAAAGAAAGAAGGAGCTCCTACCCTTTGTGACAGCATGGATGGAACTGGAAAGCATTATATTTAGATTTCTTAAACATTGAAATTTGTTGCTTTAGATTAACAGATCCTTCCAATCAACCATGCTCCAGAATTCCCTACTGTATTACACTTTGACTGTTTCACTTAACTCATTACCTGCCAGGGTTTCATAAATATTTGTAGTTCCATGTTGTTTCTCTCCTATCTCTTTCAGCTTGCCAGGACACTTCTGTTGGGTGGATAGCTATTCTTAGTTATTTGTAGGAATGTGTGATTAAATGGGAAGAGGCTGGATCTTGGACTTCAGTTTAGACCTAGATCTGAATGCTAGTTCTGCCTTCATAAGCCTTATGGCAAGTGGAACTTCAGTTTTCTTACTTGTATAATAGGGTTAAGACATTAATTTTGTAGGGTTGTAAGAGAGTTAGATGGGATTGTAAATATAAAAGCATGTAATATATGTGCCTGTTGGTCATCAGTGGTTCAGCAAATGTTGCTTTCCTTCTTATCTTTGTCTCCAAAAATGATTAATCTTCTTTTGAAGGGGAATGATGACTGCCATGCAATTTTCATAGATGAGTTGTGAGAGAGAATGGGGAGAGTGGTTTTGGTAGTTTGTATAAGGGTCTTTTGTAAAAAGCTAAACTGAAATATCCTAGAGGACAAAGACTGGTTGTCTTTGTCTTTTATCTATAGGTCTAACATGTTGCTTAATAAATGTGTAGAGAACAATGATTGAATATTGTCAATATGGTAAAATAAGCATAACAATGGAATTCACTTAGCTTTGATGACAATTTTCAGGAGAAAAAAATAGGTCAGCTTGCCTTTGGGAATAGAATGTGACTTTCAATGCTGGTGAAGATAATACCTTACACTTGCCAAATCTGGAGAAAAATTAAAACTAGAAAATGGGAAACTTGAGGCTTATGAGCTTACTATTCATTTTTTTCTTTCATGATGCAATGTTCTCATTTCTTTAAGGTTTTTTTTTTTGGCCCAATTTGCAGGAGCAGTTGCTTTTCCCAGAACTTCTGACCAATTTGCTCCTAAACCTGTCCCTCCTCCCTGCAGCACAGAGCACCCCAGGGAACATATTTTGGGCAGAGTAGCCTTTCCTCTCATCCTTACTCTCAAACTTCTACAGAAGTTAGATGGAAGAAATGAAAGAAGAAAATGAACGTCATCAAATTGTTGACATTGGCTATTATTTTTCTTCCCTGTTACTTTCAAGAGATATGCATGCTTTGTTTCATATAGAAAGGAGGAAGGAAAACCTAAACATTGATAAATGCATAAAGTGAAGAAGAAACTCTAGGCTCCTTCCTGAATTCCAGCTGTATTCCAAACAAAACACAACAAAATTAGACAGGAGAAGTGTGAGCTAAAGCCTGAGCAACAGCTGGCCTGGATATGTAGTTCACCACTGTGTAAATAAATAATTAGAGACTAAATTAGCATTATTAGTGCATGACAGCTTTCCCTGCCGACCTGCTGCAACTGATTGCTTTGAATTCACCCCATCATCCTTCCAAGTCTCAGCTCCTTGGCCTGATGGATCCCAGGGGCCATCTCACAATAGGCCACTGCACGTCTGGGAAGTAGGCTCTCTCTGTTTAACTGACTATACTTTTGAACACGTTTTAAGTCCTTAATTTGTAAATTTGCAAATATAATACCAGAAGAGATATTTTACCAGTCATTATCTTTGTCAAAGATGGAGACTTCTGGAGCTGAAAATTCTGTTCCCAGAGGCTCAAGGACTAACCAAAGTATGTCACATGATATGTAGGAAATACTTTTCAAAAGAAAGGGAGAATGATATTGAGAGAAAGTTACTTTAATTTAAGGAACATGTTAACCCATTTCTTTAGTAAATTTCTATATTAGTGTTATTTAAATAACAATAATGACTCCTTGATATCAAGTAATATAATAGTATTTTCAAAGTGTATCTTTATACATTATCTTTGACTATAGTTTGATGTTTTTCACATTTAGTGAAAAACACTAGTTTAACTTTGATGCCTATATTTTCTATAAGATCTGGAAGTCAGTTAACACCCCTTTGGTACCAGAAGGGGAAGAGGTAGAGCAACAGATTGAAAATGTATTTGAACAAGTAATAAAGGAGAACTTCCCTATTCTGGCAAAGGAAATAGACTTCCAGGAAATACAGGAAGCTCAGAGAGCCCCAAAGAAGTTGGACCCAAGAAGAAACACACCAAGGCACATCATAATTACATTAGCCAAGGTAAAAATGAAGGAGAGAATCCTAGAAGCAGCAAGAGATAAGGGGACAGTAACCTACAAAGGAGTTCCCATCAGACTATCAGCTGATTTCTCAAAAGGGACCTTACAGGCAAGAAGGGGCTGGAAAGAAATATTCCAAGTCATGAAAGACAAGGACCTATATCCCAGATTACTCTATCCAGCAAAGCTTTCATTTAGAATGGAAGGGCAGATAAAGTGCTTCTCAGATAAGGCCAAGTTAAAGGAGTTCATCATCGCCAAGCCCTTATTTTATGAAATGCTAAAGGGACTTATCTAAGAAAAGAAGATAAAGAAAAGACATGTATAGTAAATGGACAGCAAACTCATAATTATTAACAAATGCACCTAAAGCAAAACCAAAAGAAACTAAGCAAACAACTAGAACAGGAACAGAACCACAGAAATGGAGATCACATGGAGGGTTAGCAACAGGGGAGTGGGAGGAGGAGAGAGGGAGAAAAGGTACAAAGAATAAGTAGCATAGATTGTAGGTTGAAAATAGATAGGGGGAGGGTAAGAATAGTATGGGAAATGTAGAAGCTAAAGAACATAAGTATGACACATGGACATGAACTAAAGGGGGGAATGTGGGTGGGAGAGGGTGTACAGGGTGGAGGGGAGTGAAGGGGGGAAAATGGGACAACTGTAATAGCATAATCAATAAAATATATTAAAAAAACAAAAAAAAACACCCCTTCTGAATTCTGAAGATATTTACTAAAGTTACCTTGTATAAGCAGGAGATGATCAAAATAAAAAAAAAACAACAAGGTAGCATTTTATCTTATGTTTGATTCAAATGCCAGCAGATGAATTTGTGGAGGCTTTATTTATGGTAATTGAAGACCTCTTTCTCAAACTTGAAACTTTACTCTTCAATAGTTCTGTATTAGTTCAGATCAGGGTCTCCAAGGCATATTACCTGGGTGTGAATCCTGGTGCTGTGAGGTTAAGCAGGTCAGTCACAGTGACTCAATTTCCTTATTCAGCCAATCTTCATGCACTGCCACTTGTAAGTATGCAATGCTAGGGGTGTAGTGGTGAACAAAGCCCCAAATGCCTTTATTCTTTTAGAATTGACATTTTATGGAGGGGGAAAAAATGCCTGTAAGGGTAAACATGCTCTGTGGAAAATCAGCGAGGAGGGAGGGCAGGGGAAGTGGGGGAATAGGAACAATGGATGGGCAAGCCCCCTTAGGATGGTACTTGACAGAGTCCCTAGAGAAGTTAGAGATGAGCCCTGTGGAGAGACTGTCACAGACAGAGGAAGAGGTCATTGCAAAGTCCTGGGCTGGGGCCAACTTATATATTAGAGGAACATGGATGAGGCCAGCAGGACAGGTTATGTCAACCATGGAGTTCAGCTCAAAATAAAAAGTTGGGGTCCTGACAGAGGGCAACCTGCAGTCACCAATCTCCTAGCAAATGAGAGACCCCAGGAGACAGCAACCTCTGCTCCAGGGCATGCTCCAGACCTGGAAGAGGGCTGGTGCCAAAGCCTGTGAGATGTTGAGGGCACATGGACACCCCAGGCTCCACATGCCCTGTCCAGGTTCCCACTGGGAGTGGAAGGTGATAGGGTCTGTAGATTCAAGGGGTCCACTTGACAAGGGTACAGTTGCTGTTGCCCACGAGCTCATTCCCCTGCAGCCTAGACCCAGCGGACAGCAGTGTCCAGCCCTTAGGCTCATGGAAAATTAATTTCCAACATTATCCAGAATTAGATATTTAATGTTTTGAGGTATACTCATAATATGTATCACATATAGTCAAATACAAAATTACATTCAAAGCCAAATAGACTGCTTTCTGGGATTTAGCTTTCTGCTTTAGTTTTTAAGGAGAATAACTGATCCAGAATTGCCTGTAATTGCAGGTTTCATAATAAAAGTATGCATTACTTATGTGAGAAGTACTCTGTGGCCTTGGAAAATTATTGTTAGTGCCCCTAAGTTTTACATGAATAATCTGAGGCTCAGGAGGCTGCGTGTCTTAAGTCTACTGACCACCCATCCTTTGGTGGGGTCAGAGCCAGAATTTCAGCTCAGGTCTCTGGCTGGCTCCAAGGCTGATACTTTTTAAAAACTACAATATGTGTTTTTTTTGGCTGTTGTTTAAAGAGATATTCATGTCATCATTTCCTGGTCTAGGAACTAGTTGAGGTGCTGAATAAGAGATGGGGATTCTGTTTGGCGTGAAAAGGTTTCCAGAGTCTTAACCTTTATTCATTAAACATTCAAGCCTGGAAGGTCCTTCTTAACCTGAACAGCTCCATCCACTTTTGGCCCTTATTACTGTTACCATATATCAAATGCTTGCCATCACCCTGGGTTCCCTACAGAATGTATTATCAACCCCCTCCAGCAAGAATCAAGATTCTATAGGGCCAGCAGGGAAGCAAGCCTTCAGTGAGCAACTGAATTAATTGTAAGCAAACATTTTTGAGTTTATATCCTCAAGTTAATTTGACCACAATGTTTTGTCTGGAGCACTTTTTCTAAAATATTTTTCATATGGGGATTTTGAGGCATATGAACATATGCATTTGATAAGGAACTTGTTTTACTGTGAATGGGCTAATACAAAGTTTAGTAACATAGAGTGTTTGGGAAATACGAGAAATTAACAACACAGTGAGCAAGAGATCAATACAGTCTTTGTTTTATCCCTCTCTGAATGAAAAAATGAGAATTGTATGAGTGGGTGGCGCTATTGGGTAAAGGGCACAGTCACTTCTATAATCTGTTTCTGTAAGCTCAGCACAAATGTAGGTTGACTTTTCATTCTATTGTTCCTTATCTAATAATAATAAAACCCACATGATTTATTATGAGTTTCCCATGTACCAGACTTTTCTAAAAGATTTATGAACTATAGGTCTTTTAATTCTTGCCATAACTCTATGAGGTAGATACTATTACCTATTTTTTGGATGAGAAGACTGAATCTTACTATGTGCTTCAATAAACTGTTGTTGTTTTTTTTGACACAGTCCCATATTTGGCTTTTTATACTTTCCCCTATACCAGTGTGGCTGGAAACTGCAAACATCATTTACCTGCTGAGGTTCATGGGAAGCAATGGACCTCCTATGGGAAGGTAAGAAGAAAGTGATAAAAAGAAAATGGAAAAATCACCCTGTTTCTGGCAGGGGCAGATGACTGCAGACTGTTGCTATAGTTGCTAGCAGTTCTAGTATCACTGGGAGATGAGCATCAACTCCTGCAGAGACACTGCTAACAAAAACCCAGGCCTCCTGGAGCCTACATGTTATAGCAGGGCAGAGGAGTGTGGGCTCACATGAGTGTTACCTCTTTCTAGGATGATATGGCTATCTGTACTTTCTGAGGTTGGAAGACCACCAACCTTTTCATTTTTGCTCCTTGAGCTCCCAAATTCTATCTCTTAATTCCCTAATTTAAATAACTTTCTGTTTGAGATACTTAGAAGGCTTGTGTTTTCCCAGATGATCCAGTATCATATACATTTAGCCTATATAATCTTCCCAGGTTCACTTCTCAGAGTCTGAGTGTGGATAGATATTACCTTTTTGCTAGTCTCAAAGAACTGTTGTTGGCATATTCATCATTGTCCTGCTGCTGAGGATGTCATCAGTTATAGTACTCAGATTCATAAGGCCACTATATCAACAGGACGTCAGATGTTATAGCTACACGTTTGACAACACCATGTGAAATATCTAAAATCCAACTGATTATCACTATATCATCTTTAAGTCTTCAGGCTGAAAAAGTGCAGAATTCCATAGAATTTAAAGATATTTTAAGACATAAATATATATATCTTTACATATATATGTATTCTATATATATATAGAATATACATACATATATATGTATTCTCTCTCTCTCTCTATGTATATGTCTTAAATTCTCTCTCTCTCTCTCTCTCTCTCTCTACATATATATATATATCTCTCTATATATATATATATATATATATATATATATATATATATATATATATATATATTCCATTCAGAAGAACAGAAAAGTGCAGATTGTGATTAATTGATCAACCTGAGTGGAAGTTGCAGACTTTTGATAAACACATTGACTAAAGAACCAGGCAATGTGTTTATCTTGAATTCATGGATTTGGGCCAAGTGGCACTTCTTTTGAGTTAGGATATTGCTGATGTAGCAGTTGTAAATGGGACTCAGTGAGTTCCCTCAGCACTGCCAAGAATAATATAGTGTTGGTTAAGATCTATTCAGTTAGCTGGAATGGCAAATGTCTTCCCTAATGAATGAGATTCTTTCAAGCTGGATTAAGTATAACAATGGTTAAGAGAGATAGAACTGTAGAATTAGTATTTTGTGGTTAAGAAGAATTATGTGCACACTCAGTATTTAATGGACTTGAAATTTTTAAGAAAATCTGGCCTACTAGAAAGATGAGCTAATAGAAGAGAAAACTCAATAAACTTTTAGAATACACAGAAATAGAAAACATCTAAACTAAAACACACAGAGAAAAAATGGCTGAAAAACAAACAAGCAAATATACCTGAGCCTCAGTGGCCTATGAAACAATAGATAGCTGTTTATCAAATGTATAACTGGTGTGTCAGAAAGGCAGGGGAGAAAATATTAGAAAGTATAATCACTGAAAATTTTTCAAATTTAATTAAACTGTAAGCCCAAAAGTTCAACAAACCATAGGCAGGATACACCCTGCCCCCCCCATATATATTCCTCAAAGCACTTCATAGTCAAGTTGCTGAAAAGCTGTAATAAAGAAAAACACCTTAAAAGCAACGAGAGGCAAAAGACAAGTTATATCCACAGGAACAGAGACAAGAAAGACTGCTGACATTAGAAACAACACAATCAATCAAAGAAGACACAAACAAATGGAAACATATACTGTGTTCATGGATTGAAAGAATTAACATCATCAAAATGTCCATACTACCCAAAGCAATGTACATATTCAATACAATACCTATTAAAGTACCAATGGCATATTTCACAGACATAGAACAAACACTTCAAAAATTTGTATGGAACCATAAATGGTCCCAAATAGCTGCTGCAATTTTGAGAAAGAAGAACAAAGTAGCAGGGATCACAATACCTGATACCAAACTATATTACAAGGCCACTGTAATCAAAACAGCCTGGTACTGGCATACAAACAGGCACACAGACCAAAAGAAGAGAACAGAGAGCCCAGAAATAAACCCAAGTCTCTATGGTCAATTAATATTTGACAAAGGGGGCAGCAACATAAAATGCAGTAAAAATAGCCTCTTCAACAAATGGTGTTGGGAGATCTGGACAGCTACATGCAAAAATATGAAACTTGAGCACCAACTTATATCATACACAAAAATAAATTCAAGGTGGATAAAAGACTTAAATATAAACCATGACACCATTAAAGTCCTAGAAGAGAACATAGGCAGGAAAATTTCAGATATCCCACGCAGCAATATTTTCACTGATATGTCCCCTAGAGCAAGGGACATAAAGAAAGAATAAACAAATAGGATCTCATCAACGTAAAAAGCTTCTGCATGGCTAAAGTAAACAGCATTAAAATAATAAGATAACAAACCATATGAGAAAATATATTTGCCAACGATACCTCAGACAAGGGTTTAATCTCCAAAATATATAAAGAACTCACATGACTCCACTCTAAGAAGACAAGCAACCCAATTAAAAAAATGGGCAAAGGACTTGAACAGACACTTCTCCAAGGAGGACATGCAGAGGCTCCAGAGACACATGAGAAGATGTTCAGTATTGCTAGCTATCAGAGAGATGCAAATTAAAACCACAATGAAATACCACTTCACACCAGTCAGAATGGCCATCATAAAGAAAGCAACAAACAACAAGTGTTGGAGAGGATGTGGAGAAAAGGGAACCCTAGTGCACTGTTGGTGGGACTGCAGACTGGTACAGTCACTATGGAAAACAGTATGGAATTTCCTCGGAAAACTAAAAATGGATCTGCCTTTTGACCCAGCAATTCCACTGCTGGGACTATATCCTAAGAACCCTGAAACACCAATCCAAAAGAACCTATGCACCCCAATGTTCATAGCAGCACAATTGACAATAGCCAAGTGCAGGAAGCAACCTGGGTGCCCATCAGCAAATGAATGGATAAAAAAAACTGTGGTACATTTACACAATGGAATAGTATGCAGCAGAAAGAAAGAAGGAGCTCCTACCCTTTGCAACAGTGTGGATGGAACTGGAAAGCATTATGCTAAGTGAAATACGCCAGGTGGTGAAAGACAAATAGCATATGATCTCATCTTTAACGGGAACCTAATCAATAAGACAAACAAACAAGCAAAATATAACCAAAGACACTGAAATTGAGAACAGGCTGACAGTGACCAGAGGGGAGAGGGGAGGGAATTTCAAGGGAAAGGGGAAGGGTTTGCACGAACAGGTATAAAGGACACATGGACAATAACAAGGCGAGGGTGGAAACAGGAGGGTGGTTGGTTTGGCTGGGGTTGGATACAGTGGTGGGGAGAAAATGCAGACAACTGTAACTGAACAGCAGTAAAGTAATTTTAAAAAAAGAAGCAACGCAATCAGGAAGACAATGGAACAGCATTTTTAAAGTACTTAAAGAAAAAAATAAAATACCCGAAAAACTAGAACTCTGTATCTACAGAAAATGTTCTTCCAAAATTAAGGCAAAATAAAGATATTTCAAACACATAAAAGCTGAGAGAATTTGTTACCACTAGACTTGCACTATAAGAAATGTTTAAGAAATATTAGCATGTAGACTAATAATATCAGATGAACTCTTGGATCTATGCAAAGTAGTGGACAATGATAGAAATGCTAAATATTTGGGTAAATGTAAAAAACTTCACATTTTAAATTTATGTGAAGAAATTGACCATTTAGGCAAAAATGATTGTAATATATTGTGGGGTTTATAACACCTGTAGAAGTAAATGTGTGATGACAGTAACAAAGACTAGGAGGGATAAATAGAAGTGCACCATTGTCAGGTTTTTATACATACAGTGGTATAAAGTTATTTGAAGGTAGATGATGATAAATGAGAAATGTATAGATAGGCAACTTAATGTGTAATTGATTCTGGCTAGATAACAGATTATTGTATTTTTAAATAACATATTGCTAGAAATTGTTTGAAAAATTTTGAATGTAAAATCAATGAAATACTTAAATGAAATATATTTAGTGCATAGTCCTCGTTTAAAATATTTGGTGTATCATCATTATTGGTATTCTTTTCTTTTTAAAAAAATGTTAGATTGAAGTTGGAGAAGTTAACTGAGTTACCTAAAGTAACACGATATGAAGAGCCAAGACTTCATCATTACATTCCTAGTTATATTTTTATTTATTTTTTAAAGATTTTATCTATTTTTTTAGAGAGGGTAAAAGAGAAAGAGAGAGAGAGAAACATCAAGGTGTGGTTGCCTCTCACATGCCCCCCACTGGGGATATGACCTGCAACCCAGGCATATGCTCCAGACTGGGAATCGAACTAGTGACCCTTTGGTTCACAGGCCGGCACTCAGTCCACTGAGCCACACCAACTAGGGCTCCTAGTTTTATTTTTAAACATAACTCTCCATGTTTGTTTTATTTTGCAAACTATTTCCACATCTTTATTATAAATGTTGTTCTTAACAGGTAAATACTTGAAACCCTTCTTGTGGGAAAGTCAATAACTAGTTTTTGAGAGAGTAATATTGTTACTGTTAAGTTATATCTTTTAAAAAATTAATAGATTTTATTTTCTTGAGCAGTTTTAGGTTTATATAAAAATAACATGGAAAATACAAGGAGTTCCCATAAACAAACCCACCCTGCACCCCAGTTTTCCCTCATTATTTATATCTTGAGTAGTATGGATATCTGTTCCTATTGATGAACCAGTATTGATATATTACTGAAGTTCACAGTTTACTTTTGGTGTTGTACATTCTATTATTTGTAATAAGTGTATAATAATATGTACATAAGTGATATACACATCACTGCAGTCTCAGACAAAATAGTTTCTCTGCTCTAAAAATTCCCTCTTTTCTGCTTGTTTATCCCCCCCATCCCTGGCACCACTGATATTATTATTATCATCACAGTTTTGCCTTTTCTAGAATGTCATGTGTTTAGAACAACACAGTGTATAGCCCTTTGAGATTGGTTTCTATTACCTAGCAATATGCATTGAATTTTCCTCCTTGTCTTTTCTTTCTTTTTAATTATATTTTATTGATTATGCTATTACAGTTGTCCCAGTTTTCTCCCTTTGCTGCCCTTCACCCAACACCCCCCCATTCTCTCAGGCAGTCCACACACCATTATTCATGTCCATGGGTCATGCATATAAGTTCTTTGGCTACCCCATTTCCTATACTCTACTTTATATCCCCATGAATATTCTGTAACTACCATTTGTACTTCTTAATTCCCTCACATCTTCACCCAGTCCCCTAAACCTCTCCCATCTGGCAATCATCAAAATGCTCACTGTATCCATTTTGTCTCTGTTCTTGTTTGCTTAGTTTGTTTTTTAGATTCAGTTTTTGATAGATATGTATTTTTTCCATTTTATTGTTCATAGTTCTGATCTTCTTTTCTTAAATAGGCCCCTTTAACATTTCATATAATTGGTGATGATGAACTCCTTTAGTTTTTTCTTGTTTGAGAAGCTCTTTATCTGGCCTTCAATTCTAAATATTATCTTGTCTGTAGGTCCCTGCTTTTCATGACTTTGAATATTTCTTGCCAACCCCTTCTAGCCTACAAAGTTTCTTTTCAGAAATCAAATCAATGGAAAGTCTTATGGGAACTCCCCTGTAGGTAACTAACTGCTTTTCTCTTGCTACTTTTAAGATTCTTTCTTTATCTTTAACCTTTGGCATTTTAATTATGATGTATCTTGGAGTGGGCCTCTTTGCATCCATCTTCATAGGACTCTCTTTGCTTCCTGGACTTGGATGTCTATTTCCCTCACCAAATTAGGGAAGTTTTCTTTCACTATTTTTTCCAATAGATTTCCAATGTCTTGCTGTTTCTCTTCTCTTTCTGGCACCCCTATGATGCGATTGTTAGAATGCTTGAAGTTGTCTGCTTACACTATTCTGTTTTTTTTTTTTAAATTCTTTTTTCTTCTTGTTGTTCTGATTGGTTCTGATTTGCTTCCTTAGGTTCTGAATCACTGATTCAATTCTTGACTTCATGCACTCTATTGTTTTTCCCTTGTAAATTGTTCTTTATTTCAATTAGTGTATCCTTCACTTCTTACTGGATCTTTTTTATGCTGTTGAGGTCCTCACTAAGTTCCTTGAGCATCCTTATAACCAGTGTTTTGAACTCTGTATCTGATAAATTGATGATCTTTATTTGATTTAGTTCTGTTTTTGGAGTTTTGATCTGTTCTTTCATTTGGGTCATGTTTCTTTGTCTCCTCATTTTGTCAGACTGCTTGTGTCTGTTTCTATGTGTTAGGTAGAGTTGCTATGACTCCCTGTCTTTCCAGTGTGGCCTAATGTAGAAGGTGTCTTGTAGGGTCCTGTGGCACGGCCTCCCCTGTTACTCAGGCTGGGTACCCAAGATATGCTCTTCATGTGGGCTGAGTATACCCTCCTCTTGTACTTGAACCTTGGTTGCTGTTGGAAGATCAATCAGAAGGATTTACCCAGGCCAGTCAGCTGTAAGAATTGGCTGTGACCACTGACCACTAACCTCTGCCCTCTGTGGAGGATCAGCTTTTCAGGGTCAGGGTAGTGGTTCTCTATCATGGTCTGAAGCTGTCCACTGGGTGCTCAGGCCCTCAGATTTCCCATGTGGTACAGGCCAAGTTTACGCCTCACCTGTGTTTTACCCAGGCCATCCTACCTGGGCTATAAAGTAGTTTGAGATGGCTGCTTTTTCTGCTGGGCTTGGAGATTCCCTGGTGAAGCCAAGGTGTTACTCTAGGCTGGCTGCTGCTAGTGCCATGCCTTGGGCCACTTAAAAAGAGGAACATGGGACTGGGGGTTCACTGAGGCCAGCTGTTGCTTATTTGAAATGATTTAAGAAATTGTGAAGAATGAACCAACACCAGCCATTCATATGAAAAAGCCACTGTTAAGAGCTGTAAGTTGGGTGGGATGGAACCTCAGGGGATCTCCAGGGTAGGGCAAACAGTGTTAGCCAAATTGACTGAGTCTCCAACATGGCACCCACCTGCTGGCTCTGGCTCTGTGGAAGGGTTCAGAAAATGGACAATGATATCTTTCTACCTTTCTGTCTGGGAGAAAGTTGCCTCCCAGTTTGTCTTGATGCCAGACACTTCAGTTCCTCCCTATGTGCCACTGGTACCTTTCAAGCTACTATCCCACCACTGGAGCTCAGAGGGAGTGAGTTTGAGTAAGTCCATGTAGGTTTCTTTAAGAGGAACTTCTTGGGACTCCAGAATTTTCTTCTACTGACCCAATCCCTACTGGTTGTTGCAGCCAGGATTTATGGGGACTTATTTTCCTGGCAGAGGAACCCTGGGTTGAGGGGCCTGGTGTGGGGCTGATACTCCTCATTTCCAAGATACACCTTCAAATTTTCAATCCACCACATGTAGATGTAGGACCACCCTGTTCTACATCTCCACCCCTCCTGCCAGTCTGTATGGATGTGTTTTTTTTTTTAATTTCATAGTTGTCAGACTTCCATTTAATTTGGTTTCTGACAGTTTTGTGTGATGGTTGTTCTCTAATTTAGCTATAATTTTGATGTGGTTGTGCAAGGAGGTGACCCATGTTCACCTATGCTGCCATCTTGACTGGAAGTCTCTCCTCTTTGTCTTTTCATAGCTCGATAGGTTATTTCTTTTTAGCATTTAATAATATTATACTATATGTTTGTACCACAGTTTGTTTATCAAAGGATATCTTGTCTACTCCCAAGTTTTGGCAACTATAAATAAAACTGCTATAGTATGGAGATACCTCAAAAAATTTAAAATGGATCTGCCTTTTGACCCAGCAATTCCACTTCTGGAAATACATCCAAAGGAACCTAAAATACTAATTCAAAAGAACATTAGTTCCCCTATGTTCATTGCAGTGTTATTTATAATTGCCAAGATATGAAAGTAGCCCAAGTGTCCTTCAGTAGATGAGTGGATAAAACAACTATGTGACATTTTACACAGTGGAATACTACTTGGCTATAAAAAAGAAAATTTTACCCTTTGTGACAGTATGGATGGACCTGGAGAAAATGATACTAAGCAAAGTAAGCCAGTCAGAAATACACAGACACCATAGTATTTCACTTATGTGTTAAATCTAATGAACACACTGAAATCCAATGGAAAATAGAGAAAAGCTTATAGATAGAGAGCAGGATGGCAGCTAACAGTGGTGGCAGAGTAGGGGTGGTTAGAGGATAGAGAGACTGAGTAGAAAGGAAAAAGACTCATGGACATGGACTACAATATGGTGATTACTGGGGGGAGGATATACAAGAGAACTAAATGGTAGTGGACAAAATACAATAAAAAGTTTTAAAAAATAAAGCTGCTATAAACATTCATGTTCAGGTTTTTGTGTGGACGTAAAGTTTCAATCTATTTGGGTAAATATCTAGGAATATAAATGCTTCATCATTTGATAGGACTATATTTAGCTTTGGAATGAACTACCAAGCTATCCTTCAAAGTGATTGTACAATTTTTCATTCCTTCAGCAATGAATGTGAGTTCCTGCTGCTGCATATCATTGCCAGCATTTGGTGTTGTCAGTCTGTATTTTAGCCATTCTAACAGGTATGTAGCAGTAACTCAATGTTTTACATGACCCTTAAAATGTTATTTACTGACATGTTACAAACCATGTGATAGGTTCATATTTCTGAGTTAACTCAGCTTAGTAACTCTGTTTCCCCTCTTAGAGACAGGATTCTTATAAAAAGAGTGGAAGAGTGGAATTCAAAGGAAAGATCCAAGGACCTTGAACTAGTAGGGTTGTGCTTAGTGAGAGGTGTGGTTACTTGGTCTTGAAGAAAAGGAGTGTGATGAGGCAGGTAGATGGTCACTTGAAAATGCCTTTTCTCTCTGTTCAGGCCAGCCTGGCGCAGATCTTCCTAGCCAGATGGGTTTGTGTACAGTTAGAAAATAGACATATCCCTCTTTTTTCTGCACAAGCTCTGGCAAACTGACCTGTTTGCTCACTTTGATCACTCTAAGGTAAAATGGTATCCATTTCAAGACCAAGACAGAGGTTTATTTTTCCTACCTCTGCACTCCTTCTGCTTAGCTCATGGGGCCCACAATAGCCACCAGTCCCGTCCCTGTGTCCCAGGGGCTGGCTAACTGTCCATTTGGAGGGAAACCACAGGGAATACAGGAGCCAATGGGAAAAGAAATAGTTTTTGCAGCTTTAACTAATAAGTTATAAACATCCTGGCTGTCTTGTTTCACCCCACAAAAGCAAACACTCACGGATTAAATGAGTGCAGATATAATCTCTAATTGTTATTCTATTAAGGCTTCTCAGCTTTGTTCAGATTCTGTTGTTGGTTGGTAAACATTACTGCATCATGCACACTGGGAAGAATATCACAGGGGTTGTACATGGTAGAGGAGAGTCCTTCGAGTTTTTCTCAGGGCCCTCCCATTGGCTTAAAGGGCTGAAGAGACTTTCTCATCCTCTAGTCTTGAACACCATTTCAGCTCTGCCTTGTCATCCTTCTGAATCCATTTTCTTAAGGCTAAGTAAACCCTTTGTTTGCTTACATTGATCCTTGCGTGCACATTGTAATTTTGTTTAATGAACTAGAAATGCATTTATCTTTTACAGAGTTCCTTTTCTATTTCTTCTTCCACACAGCCATCTCCACAGTTTTCTTTCCTGATTTTCCACTTCTGTATCAATTTTTCTCTTTTTCTTTCATCCTCTCTCCATCACAGTGGGGAGGGTCTCTTTGTTCATTACCTTCATTTGGCATTTTCCTTCATTTGTTGATTCACATGTTTATTGAACAAACATTGGACTTCTGCTTTATACAAGGCAGTGTGTTAGGTTCTAACAGCACACAAGGCTGATGTCAATTCCTGCCCTCACAAGGCTTGCCAGCTAGTGGAGAGAACCAAAGGGTTGAATTAATGATGACAGTGAAAAGTGCTTCTGTGAGCAAAAGTAGTGCTCCAAGGGCACAGAGAGTAGTGCCTACAGTTCCCAACTGGAACTGGGGATGATCTAGGAAAGGCTTCCTGGAGAAGAAAATGACTAAGCTGATACCTAAAAGGTGAGGAGGGATAGATAGGCAGAAAGGAGACAATGTACCAGGGAAAGGGAACTGCATGTGGGCCAGTGAGGAAACAAGAATATTAAGGATCTGAAAGAAGTTTAATGTGGCCAGATCAGGGGCTGCAGAAGAGTCCTGAGTACAGGACTACAGGGCCCAGAGTGTAGAGTGTAGGAAACAATGCTACCTGGGCTTTACCTTGAGAGGTATGGGAAGCCATTGAAGGACTTTTAGTATGGCTGTGACATGATTGTGTTTATGTTTTAGAAAGACTTACTATGGAGGGTAGATTTAAGTGGTACAAGAACATTTAAGAAGGTGGTCCAGTAATCCAGGAAAGAGAAATACAAGCTAGAATAAATACAGAAGGATGGAGAGAAGGTGATAGATTCCGGAGATACTGAAAATGAACTGGTGCCCTTGGTGATTCATGTGCTATTATGTGAGACAGAAGAATCAAGTATATTACCTGTAACTTTGCTTGTACCACAGTTTATTTATCCATTCAGCTAACTGAAGGACATCTTGGATTTTTCCAAGTTTTGATGTGTAGTTTTTTTGTGAATGTAAGTTTTTCAACTCATTTGGGTAAATATGTAGGAGTGCGGTTACTGGATTATTCACTAAGAGAGTTTAGTTTTGTGAAAAACTGCCAAACTATCTTCCAAACTGGCTGCATGTATCATTTTGCATTTTCACCAGCAATGAATGAGAGTTCCTATTGCTCCAAATCTTCATTAACATTTTAATGCTGTCAGTGTTCTAGTGTCCTGGGTTTTGGCTGTTTTAATAGATGTGTGGTGGTATCTCACTATATGCTAATTTTAATTTGCATTCCCCTGATGACATATGAAGTGGAACATATTTTAATATTATTATCTGTATGTCTTCTTTGGTGAGGTGTCTATTAATTTCTTTCACCTATTTTTAATCAGTTTGTTTATTTTGCTGTTACTGAGTTTTGAGCTCTTCATGTATTTTGGATAATAATCCTTTATCATATATGTGTCTTATCAGATATCTTATTTTGGTCTGTTGCTTGTCTTCTTATTCTCTTGACATATTTTCACAGAGCGGACATTTTAAATTTTAACGAAGTCCAGCTTATCAATTATTTCTTTCATTGGTCATGCCTTTTATATTGAAGACACAGTTTCAAGAGAAAGAGGAGTTCAATTATGTGCTTGTCAGATGTGAATCCCATTTGGATATTCATGAGGAAAGGTCCCCTTTGGACATCAAGTTGGATATAGCACACTGAGCTCAGGAGAAAGGCTAGCTCACCAGGGTCTCTTCTCCTTGCCTTCTTCCCAAGAACTTGCACACCTGGATGGAAGCTTAGTTCCTTCTAAAGGCACTATAATCCATGTCACTCTTTCTTGGAGGCTGCCTAATGCTGCCATTAATGACCTCCTCTTTAAAACTAGAAAGACAGCCTACAGAGATAGGAAAAAGCTTCTGTTCCTGGCATTCTGGAATAAACTTTTAGTCTCTGCCATTCAGGAGGTAAAAGAGTTGTACATGCACTGTTTTCAGAGGAGATGCTTATTTTTACACTAAGAGAGTCTTGGCTTTGGATTCCTAAATACGGTCTGGGAAATCTGAATTTTAGTGGCAAGATGTGTGGGAGAGAGAAATGGC
Organism: Phyllostomus hastatus; assembly: GCF_019186645.2. NCBI lineage: Eukaryota > Metazoa > Chordata > Mammalia > Chiroptera > Phyllostomidae > Phyllostomus > Phyllostomus hastatus. The sequence continues at coordinate 2,288,554 of NW_025334017.1, read as the reverse complement.
TTAAATTATATTCTCAAGAGTTTTTGGCTCAGAAAATCCTGTTGGATTGACCATACATTTTAAACCACAAAAAAGGAAGGTGCAGCATGTGAGAAGGCAGAAAAACACTGTAGAACATCCATAATGGATTAGTGCTTTGCTTTCTGCCCTGGCTGGTTTGCTCAGTTGGTTGAAGAATTATCCTATACACCAAAAGTTTGCAGGTTTGATCCCCAGTAAGGCCACATGCCTGGATGTGGGTTTGATCCCCAGTTGGGGCAGGTGCCGGAGGCCCCCCCCCCATCTCTCTCTTTTTCCTTTCCCTGGGTGAGGATTAAAAAAAAACACTTGGAGAAGAGACCATATCCCATGTTAGCCACAGTGAAGTGCACATGGCCATATGATGGCTAGACCCTGGTTTGCACTGAGTTCCTCAGCCTCTGAAGCTGTCAGTGGAGAGAGCCACTCAACTCCTGGCTTAGATCAATTAATAAATGCTTAGAAATGAAGTGGTGGGAGATTCTCTTACTATCTGAACAGATATCTCCTCCCCAAAGCTGGACAATAGTAAGTATTAGCCCTAGAAACTGGGAGAATCCTGAATTTGACTTAATATTTATCTCAAATAGACCAAGCTGTAAAACAAGAGTGTTACACTGAAGGTGTGGGGTTAAGATTTTTTTTTTTGTTTCTTTTTTCCCCTGCTTTCTGTGTAAATCAAAGCTCTGGAGCAAGTGAAAATGTGGGGAATAAAGTTCCATTCTTTTTTTTTAATTATTATTTATTTATTTATTTTATTTTTTTTTAGAGAGGGAAGAGAGGGAGAGAGAGAGAGAGAGAGAGAAACATCAATGTGCGGTTGCTGGGGGTTATGGCCTGCAACCCAGGAATGTACCCTGGCTGGGAATTGAACCTGGGACACTTTGGTTCCCAGCCCGCGCTCAATCCACTGAGCTACTCCAGCCAGGGCTAAAGTTCCATTCTGCACAACTGATATAGAGTGTAAGATTTTTCATCTTTTGTACAAGTCCGTGTGTCACTTCTGGAACATGAAACTGTTCCTTTAGTTCCTACAAGTCCATACTGTCCAATGACAGCATCCTTTCCCTAACTTTGCCCAGGACATTCTGTCCAATATCAACCCACATCATTCCCTGACAACATTTCTATCTATTCCAATACATTTCAATGCTTTTGTTGGCCTTTTCTTACTGCCTCAAGCCTCATGACTTTTTTACCTCCTTGCCACAAAAATCTCTCCTAATAGCAACCACAAAGTAATAACCTTATTGTTACATTATACTGCTCTGTTTTCAAAAGCTTAGAATTGGCATGCTCCCCTTTGTCTTTCTCTTTCAATGACCCTAATTCAGTCTTCAAATATGCGGACCCAACCAATTTACGTAGTAACATTCTCATCTCATTTATTTCCCTATCTTGCTTGGCTACCAAGGTCAGATATTTTATCTTGCCTTTATTAAGATTCAAGGCTTTCTTAGCATCTTGCTGTGCCCAATTTGCCATCATTGCATATCACTCATTCTCATTTCTCCTCCTGGGCTATAGATCATAGTCAAAGAAAATGCTGTGATTTTCCAGCCTGATCTGTTACACATCCTATTAACTTGGAAGAGGTATGCATTTCTGCTCATCATTTCCATCTCTCATGTCTTTTTATTTCCTTAGAAGACCACAATGACCTTCTAAACTGGCATATGACCTAAAATAGCTTTTTAAAATCTATTTTCACACAATTTTAAATTAACATACAGAAGTTTTCAGCAAAAGTTTAAATAGCTAAAATATATACTTCCTGGACTATTATAATGTTTTTATTTAAAAATGAAAGTGTTGTATCACTCCTATAAATATACCCTTTGTAATAGAAATAACATAACATGGTAATTAAAATTTGGCATTATCACTTAAACTGAGTACACTATCCATTTCAGAAATCTACCAACAAAGACTTTCTTCGTTAACATAGATTTCACATTATTCCTTTTATTTCTTGAATTTATATTTTATTCTTCTTTCTCCAAATTTTATTCTAATGCACTTTTATGCTTAATGTCATTTATTTATCACTCTATCAGACTTATATACTTTCTTTATTCATTTATATTTACTCTAACCACAGGACTCTATGCATTAACACATTTTTTTTCTGGAGTGGATTAGCATGAAAATAATTATTAGTATAGACTTAATCAAAACATCATAAATATATGGCAGAGTTTGAAAAATATTTATTCAGCAAATATCTTAATTAGACATGTCTTAATTACACTGATAGGTTATTTGCCACATACCCATGAAAGGAACTGGTGAATTGTTTTCTTTGATTTGTGTCCTTGGACTTTTATACCTGGACAATGTATGGAATGGATGAGAGATCTGTCTACTTTTGAGGAACTGAGGGTAGGGAGGCTGTGAGCAGGAGTGAACAGAGAACAGCAAGATGTCCCAACCCATAGGTGCTTTGTCTGGGAAGCCATGAGGAAGTAGGGGATCTGGAAATCAATCTCATTCAAACACTCTGTGCCCTGTTGCTCCCCAGGTTCTTGGCATCCCAATTTGAAGAATTGTCCTGAATTCTTTCCTCTCCTCAAGCCCCAGTTTCCAGGCAGTGAGGAAAATGGTTAAATGAGATCCCTGATACTGCAAAACATGTAACTTCCCTCCTAATTTCTGCCCCCCCCCCCCACCACTTTTGGAAGATGTATCTTTGCTTGTAAGTTTAATTTACTCCTTCCCATAAATGCTGTTTTTTTTCATGTTCTTAATTGCATCCTTTCCCCCACTACCATCTTTAACTTCTTTCTTTCCAATGCTTTTCCTCCTGCCAATAAACTTGCCAGTCTTTTCTGTTTGCATTTTTTTGTTTTGTTTGCATTTTTTTAAAGTTAACTAAAAAAAATATTGATCTTGATGCCTACTCAATTATGTAGGTTATTTCCATTCTATTTGTGGCTACATTTCTAGAATTGTGTATTCAACTTAATATGTATAATTTCTCTCAATATTTTGTCTCCTACCCTCAACCTGCAATGATTGACACACTCCTTCCTAGAATTTTTTCCACTGTTCTCCATTCTTTTAAATACATTGGTTTACATTCTCTAGATTTTCTACCTCTCACATGCCAACTAGTCTGTCTCATTTTCCTGTTTCTCCACACAGAGTATGTCCTGGGAACTCCAAGTCTACCTTCTCCTTCCAAGAGATTTATTAAACCCTGCTCAATATTAGGGTTCTCCCCTGACTCAGGATTTCTAACTTAGGAAGTCCGCCTCTTGCTCTGAAGTTCAGTTAACACATTTTAAAATTTTTCCTTTGAGACTTTATCTGTGACCCACTTAGAAGTGCATTATTTAGTTCCCAAATATTTCCACTTGGTCTTCATTGACAACACAAGAGTAAGGAACTCAGCTTAGCTTTTAAATTCTCCACAATTTTGATCAATTTATTTTAGACCCCTATTTCCTGTTGCTGCTGGCAGCAGAAACCCTATTTCCAGTCTAACTTAATGTTCCAAACTGCTCTCAGAACCTCTGAATATTACTTTAGGCCTTTCTGAAATTCTCTTTAAGGCTATTCTATTTCTTAGTTTAGAAAAACATTGTAGTTGAAATTATGGAAACGTAATAAGGAGTGATGATTCTGGGGAAAAGATACTCCCTAATGAGTGATCATATTAGTGTCCAGAGTTTGGGTTCCTAACTATATAACCCATTTGTTCCCAAGCGATGCAGATTATCATGACTTGTGAATGAATGATGAATATCTGTTGCTATTTGAATGAATAACTCTATTGTCAGTTCCCACTCATGTTCATTTACTCTGAGAATTTGAGTAAATTCCTCATGTTTTCTGAGTTTCTTTTGAACAGGGCTAATAACGATTCATCTACAAAATGTCGAGGGTAAGAAGATCTCATATCTGCAAAGGTTTGTATATATAAAATTAGTAATAGCATAGCATGAAGTTTCATAGAATGTTATTATAGTATTTAATCTCAGAGAACAAATATATCTAACTGAAGCCAGTTAAATAGTAAAGAATAAGAAATTATTTTTGAAAACCCAAAATACTTTCAATGAAAATTATTAGGGAGCAAATTTAATGCAAACAATTCCACTTTATTGTAACCCTTTGAATATATATTGTACTTCTTTCTCAGAATATAATACTATTATATTCTTTATTCTATCACTAGACATAATCCTTACCTACTTCCTTCATATATGTGTATTTTTGAGTATCATTTATTATGTTTTACATGTTTTTATAGGTTCTCAGGTTATTGCTTTTAGTTGTATAAATTGTGTGTATATTTTCCCTCCCTGACCAGATTTTAAGCTCCTTGAAGACAGAGAGACTGGCTCATTTCTTTACTATTCTGTACCAGTGCCTGGCTCAGAACTCTCAGGCCAACAGTTCAACATTCAATGCATTCTAACTGACTGATTTTCTGCATATACACATTAAATTTTAGAAGAACAAGTATGTCCTGGGAGCTCTATGGTAATACTGTGACTGGATATCTCTGTGTAGATTACCTAACAGGATACATGGATATAGCATTATATGCATGGCTCATTTGGTACCCCATGAGGATGAAGGCACCATTTCAGTATAACCTTATTAGCATCCAAGAGGGATTTGTGATTAATTAAAAATGTTAGTGATCATCAGTGCCTTAGAGCAGGGAAGATGGTTATTCAGTATCTGCTCTAATTATAACATAAGTGCCCAAAATTGCCTATATTCTCATCACCTTAAAGTATAAATTCCAGGAACATCTTAGAATAATAGATGGTATTTCACTTCAGCCAATTAGCATTTTATAAAACCCAAGAATGTTGTAGCTTCTTTCTTTAAAGAGTGAGATTGAGCATCTTTTCATATGTGTATTGGCCATCTGTATGTCCTCTTTGGAGAAGTGTCATCAGGTCCTTTGCCCTTTTTAAAATTTTTTTTATGTTGAATTTTGTAAATTCTGAACACCACAGTGATATATCATCTCACACTTGTCAGAATGGCTATCATCAATAAATCAATGAACAACAAACACTGGTGAGGATGTGAAGAAAGAGGAACCCTTTTGCACTGCTGGTGGGAATGCAGATTGGTGCAGCCACTGTGAAAAGCAGTATGGAGATACCTCAAAAAATTAAAAATGGATCTGCCTTTTGAGCCAGGTATCCACCTTCTGGTAATATATCTGAAGGAACCCAAAACACTAATTCAAAAGAACGTAAGCACCCACATGTTCATTGCAGTGTTATTTACAGTCACCAAGATATGGAAGCAGCCCAAGTGTCCATCAGTAGATGAGTGGATAAAACAGCTATGGGACATGAACACAAATGGAATACTACTTGGCTGTAAAAAGGAATAAAATTTTACCTTCGTGACAATATGGCTGGACCTGGAGAACATTACGTAAGCAAAATGAGCCAGTCAGAAAAACACAGATAACACATGATTTTACTCATTTGTTGAATCTAATGAACAAACTGAACTAACAAGCAAAACAGAGACAGAATCATAGATAGAGAACAGGATGGCAGCTAAGTGTGGTGGGAGGTAGGGGGTGGACAGATTGAGCCAAAAGGAAAAAGGGCTCATGGACATGGACAACAGTGTGGTGATTACTTGGGGGAGGAGATATAAGGGGACTAAATGGTAATGATAAATACAATAAAAATTAAAAAAATAAAAGCACTAATCATAAAAAGAAATTTATATTATTTAAAAAATATTAAGATGATAGTGTATATATGTGTGTGCATATGTAGTGTTTATACAAGAGTGTGAACACTTAGCAAGGGCACCTGATTTTTAGTTATGATGAAGAGAGAGCATATTCTCCTATTATGTACTGACCAGTGGGTAGCATTTATTCACAATGATATAAATTGAGATACAACCCAATATAAGGTTTCATACCCTTTTGGTAGCTTCTTATTAATGGTCAGAAAATTAGTAGGTCTGTTTGTGTTGAAATGCCAGTTTTAAACTTAATATTTAAATGAAATTTTACTGAAGGCAATTATTAGAAGCAGCCACATGAAATGTTTCACTACCCTTGTATATTAAAAATGCCTTCTATGTGATATGGATCTGAAGTTTCTTTTAGAACTTAGGCAAGGTGGTACTTTGATTCCTTGGGGAAACTGGCACACTTATTTCTTTATGAAAGTAGAAACTGCATAATTGACTGTGTCTGCCTTTTTGTTTGGTTGCCAAAAATCTTAGAGCTAAATTTAAAGCTGAGCTATGCCAATTATGTAGGTTTAACAGCTGAATATTTATGTTCTTTTATCACCTAGACTTGAGATTCTACTCTTATTATTTTTCAGATGCCCCCACCTGGAATTCTTCATGTAGAGTTAATATATTAATAAAGTAAATACAATGGGGATGTTACTTTGTGATTTAGGAGGCGGGATACTGAACAAGTGATAGAACCTCAATTTTCATCTGCAAAAGAAGCACAATAATACTTTACTTCACAGGATGACTGTGCAGATTAAATTAGGTCAGGTCAATTGTAAGGAACAATACAAGTGTTATTTTTTTAGAGAAGGTCCAACTTTAAAGTCTAAGCTATATTTACTCTGAGGATTCAGACATGTCACTAGGGTATGTGGGGCAGGACAAGCAAGACTGTGAAGGATAAGAAGTATCCTAGAAAGGAACCCATCCTCAGTAAAGAGAGCATTAAGGTGAGCTCAATCATTGTCTAAGATCAATGGATCAGTATCAGTGGGTAGAATGATTTTATTTATAGTATGCTAGCCCTTTCATGCTATACTTATGCCAGGGCCCTGGGGAGAGAAAGTATAAAACTTAGAAGAGCTGTTTCACTGAAATTTCTGTAAGATACTGAGAATGTAAGGTAACTCTTTTTTTAGCCAAAGAGTAGTGCAAAGCATAAATCTACCCTTGCTGCCTCCATTACCTCACCTCCTATTTTTGTTTCAACCACTTCAATTTTCTTAGTTGATGGGTCAAATTGACCTCAGCTCTTCTACAGAAATGACTTTGATAAAGTTCAACAAAGACTGCTTAAGAGCAAAATCCAAGGTCTCTCTGGAATATGGCAGTGTTCATCACTTCCTCTAAGAAATGCTCTTCTTTTGACTTGTGGGACACCATCCTATCACCTCCTGGCCATTTCTCCTTTCCTCTTGCACATCTCTCTGCTGCAGCCTGCACTCCAGTTCTGGGGAGAAAAGGAGTCAGCCCTTACACTTGTTTTCTTTCCACTAGAGATACTTTAGGTTTGCATGTATCCTGTTTGACAAGTAATATGTACTAGTATACTCAAAATAACAATGTAGGTTAATTTTCACCTTTAAAAATAGAATATATTCACATCTACAGACCACACTTGCATTTTGAGATGACTTCTTGAACAGGAGATAAAAGAAACCAGCATGTGAAGAACTGCACCTAAATCTAGATAGACCCCACTCAGCATTTACAGACACATATGTAAATATCACTGTTATACAGGAAAAACACTGAAAGCCATCCATCCAATCCATTTGCTGGCTAGCCTACCACCTACAATGTGATGACTCTAAATCTGTGTTACCATTCAAGAAGTTTGTCCTGATATCTAGACTAACACTTCCAATAAGATTATAATACTTGAGCATTTTCCAAGAACTTGAACTCAAACTTATTATCTTTCCCCTTAAATATGTTTCTCCTTCTAGATTAATAGACCTACCTGAGGTTATCCTAGATTCACTCTTCCACTGTACAAAGCTGCTTTTATTTCTGTGCCATGCCTTAAAAATATGTCCCTTCCTCTCAATCAGTGGTCTTCACTCTTTAGTGAGGTTCAAATCCCATGCAGGGTTTGTTACAACATAAATTGCTAGGTCCTATTCTCAGAATTTTTGATTCAGTGTGTCTGGGGTAGAGCCAAGAATTTGCCTTTCTAACAGGTTCCTGAGTGATCTGATGCTGCTGATTGGGGCAAGGATAGGGTAAGAGGGGGCAAATCATGCTTTGGGAATTACTGGCTTAAGTCTCTACTAGCAGTACCTTAAATTGGTCTCTAATCCTTTATCAATTATCTTTGGTAATGGTCTATTAACTCTCTCTTTCCCCATCATGCAAAACTCCAGTGCATCCCCTGTATTAGTGTTGTCCAGTAGAACTTTCTGTGATGATAGAAATGTATATTCTTCTGTCTAGTACAGTAACCATTAGTTATATGTGGCTATTGAGCACTTGAAATGGGCTACTACACCTGAAGAACTGAATTTTAATTATTTAATTTTCAGTGTAGGTAGTGACTACTGTATTGAATAGAGCAATTCCATACTTTTCCAAGACAAGAATCCATTCATATTTCTTCTTTGTTTAAAATGTTCTGATGGCTTCGCATTGTCCACAGACTAAAGATGGATTGTAGTGTAATCCATGTTCAAATCAGGTAGACCTGATTCAAATATTGGCTCCACTACTTAATAGCCATGTTGTTTCAGGTGAGTGAGTTAAGCTTTGATTCTCAGTTCTCTTGTCTGTTAATAATCAATAAGTGGAACCTATTATTATTATAATGAAAAATTAATAATCCTGACAGTAACAATAATAATTGTTATTCCAAACTCCTTTGTAAGGCATATAACTCCCTTTACAATATGGAGATGTCTTGCTTTCTAATTTTTATTTTTGTTTTGTATCTTAAGTTCCTTGCTTTCTAAAAATAACTTTTGTTTTCCCCCAAATACTGTCATCTAATTCATGCTCTTGTTCCTTTGGTTGTGTCTGTTTTTTGCTGATCTACCTTGGTAAACATAGCTTTTCTTTTTATATTAAGCCCAAGGGGTTACCTAATCTATGAAATCCTTCTGCTTTCCCCTGTCTCCTTTATTGTTTGAACAATGTACATTCTATCACAGCATCTATTACCTTTCATGACATTTCTCTGTCTACCTATATCTGCTCCTCCTAGACTGTGTGTATGGAAAGCAAAGCCATTTTTTTCATTTTTGTATTCCCAAGATCTATACAGCACATCACAGATTATAGTCACTAAATCCCTATTTCTTGAGTGAATGATGGGCCAGGTCCTATGAAAATGTAGGTTTCAATAGTTCCTTGAGCCATGGAAAACTGTTCAAGTCAGATTTGAGATTTGTTCCTGGGTAGCTATGTGATTTTAGTAAGCTAACTCACTTCTCTGACTTTTTCCAGTGAGTGGTTGGAGTAGAGGCTCTCAAGAGTCTGTTCAGCTTTAACACATTCAACCCCCAGTGTCCTTTACACAGACTTTTTATTTTAAAGTGCTGCTGTATTTCACTGAAATATAATATACCTTTTGGTTCCAAGAAAAAGAAATATTGAGTTTTCTGAATAAGAATATGAATTTAAAATTATTACTTATAATTTTTCTTATTTTAGCTAAAGTATATATCTCAAACATTTACAGAAATTTTAAACACTGAAAATAAGAATTCAAAATCAAACCTGAAATGCAAGGACACAGTAAAATATAGGATGTATTTAGGAAATAGAAAGTATGCTGGATGTGTCAGACACTGGCTATAAGTGAGAGGAGAAGACAAAGAAAAGTTTGGAAACCTAGATTGGGCATATTGCAAAGGGGCTGTTTGTCAATAGACAATAGAGATCTATAGGAACATCAATCCAGTTATAGAGTTTTGGATTACTCATATCAGGGAAGATAAAGATGACAAAGAATTTTCAACATTGAGTCCTGGAGTTATAGACTAGGATCCTGAACTAATATGTTTATAAAAATTGAAAGCAAGTTAAGAAGACAAATATTGTAGTGAGCAAATATTCTGTTTGTGGATACTGATTAAATATGGGGAGAGATAAAGATGATGAAAAATGATCCCTTATTTTAATGCCTGAATACTGAGAAGGAGAGAGAGAGATACCCAGGAATGTAGAAAACAAGAAATTTGAGAGGGATGGCAGGAGTTTAGTTTTGCATATATTGACTTTGAGATGATAATGGTTGTTTTACAAGAATGCATAGTAGATATCTGAAAATTAAAAAGGCCAATCTAAAGGTGAAACTTAAGACTGAGCATTTAAAAAGATTAACAAAAGAATTTAAGCAGAAAATCTTGAGTTGAACATCAAGTAGAATCCAGATAGATTAGATTTGAGTAGGACCTCAGAGCTCAGCTAGTTTAACTTTCTCCTTTTATAGATGAAGAAATTTAAGGCTGGAGCCTTCAAGGAAGGCTTAAAGGACTTACTCATATCCTTATATTATTCCTTACTTACCTATAAATAAAGAAGGGATTTGAAGCTACTTTTTTGTGTTATTTATTTATTTATCCTCACCCAAGGACATTTTTCATTGCTTTTAGAGAGAGAGGGAAGGAGAGGAGAGATGGAGAGTGAGAAACATCAATGTAACAGAAATATTGTTTGGTAGCCTCTCCTAGGCTCCCCAACAGGAATTAGAACCTGCAACATGGGAATGGAACCAGCAACTTTTCTATGCACAGGATGATGCTCCAACCAACACAGCCACACCAGACAGGGCTTGAAGCTACTTTTTAATAGATAAATTATAAAGTGATTTTGTTTCTTCCAAGAAAATATTTTGTCATTAGTTTTTTATTTCAGCAGGAAAAAAATATTTTCTGAAAGGCATATTTTCTTGGTTATCTAGAGGTTTTGTTTTTAAAAATAAGGCTAGTTTTTGGTCCCAGGTGAAATATAAAATGAAATTAGTGCTTAGAGATGGGGATAAAACTCAAGACAAAAACTAAATGTTCCAGAAATAGATTATCATTCTTCTGTTTGTTTTCAAATACTCAAGGCTGTAATTTGATCACTCAAAGGTAAGAAAAAAAAATGGAGCTAACACTTAGTAAGTCTTGAATTGTTAACAAAACAATGTAATGATGCATTCATCACTCTGACTGGACATCTTAGAATAAGAATTAGTTTACATAATTATTAGACTAGTGGGCATTACATTAATAGAAACTTCATATTTGTACACTATTCCTCCAGTCTAGAATCCTTAACTGTCATCTGAGATGGAAACCGGAAATCCCATCTGATTTCTTTACTTCTCACTTTTTAGAAATAAAAAACTTGGAAAAACATGTCAGAACATAAAAACAAAGAAAAGAAACTATAAAGGCAGTAAGTCTGAATATGATAGTTAAAAGTTTTCACATGGTACAAGTCACCATAACCAAGTTAAAAAAATATATATATACACAGAAAAAAATACTTGTTACATAGACCATTAGGAGTTAATATTCTTAATAGTCAAAATGCAATTACAAAGCAACAAGTAACAGAAAATTACCTCTAGAGAAAAACAATCAAATACATGGATAGATATTTTTCAAAGGAAAGATAAAAATTGGGGGACTTGGAAGGTGGCGGCATGGTAGGAGAGAGCAGATTCCTCTTTTCCCTACACACAGAAGAAAAACTGACCAATCAACGAAGAAACAGAGCAAAAGGCCAACCATATCACAACATTTATGAAAATTGGAGATCAAAAATTATAGCGGACATTGAAAAACTAGATGGTAAGGAGACTACTTCAGGATAATAGGGGCCCAGAGATCAGCACCGGGACCAGGGAAGTTGCAGCCCCCAGGCCTGGTGCTCTAGGGTCTGCCTCAGGGCACTGGAGAGAGAGCTGGGTCAACCGCTCCCTCCCTGGCCAAACAAGGATTTAGCAGCACCAGGGGAGGCCTCATTGCCAGAAGGCACAGAAAGGGGAGTGAGGACTGAGAGACAATCACACAGGGGCTGTGAGCACCCACACATAGCTCTGGGAAGAGTGTGTGCCCCAGGCTGTGCGACCAAGAGCACCCTGGTTGTGCGCCTGCACCCCCAACCAGGAGACAGTGTGGTTTTGTGGAAGACCCAGACCCCAAAGCCCTGAACATGGAAAAGGTCCTGTCACTCTGGGGGATCCCTAGTGCTCAGGCCTTGAACTCCGGGGGAAGTGCATGCCCCTTGGGGTCCCCAGAGTTCACATCATGAACCCAGAAATGGCGCAGGAGCTCCACGGGATCCTGGAGCCCATGGCAGTGAACTCAGAAGTGCACACCCCTTGAGGTCCCCAGAGCTCACACCGTGAACCCGGAAAAGGTGCAGGAGCTCCATGGGATACCGGAGCCTGTGGCCCTGAGCTCTGGAGAGCATGCTTAGGAGTGCCCAGTCCCACACACAGGGCCCTGAGGAGAGGCACCTGACTGGCTCTGGGGAAACCATGCCACTAGCCCTGGGGACAGTATGCCAGAGACTGACTGAGTTCTGACTGGGAAGGGAGGAAAGCCATTCCAATCACCCCTCAGCCTGCTGAAGCCAGCAAGACCAGAAAAACTGGTTTGGCCAGTTAGAAACCAACAAGAGGGTTTTTGTTTGTTTGATTGTTTGATTTTTATCTTTTTTTAAAGTAACTTTTTATTTTTTAATTCTTATTATTTTTATATCTCTAAATTGGTTATGCTTCTCTTTCTTTCACTCTAGTGTTATTCCTTCCTTTCCAAATTTATCTCTTCTTCTTTCCATCTTCTGCTTTTTTCCTTTTTTTGAACCTGCAAGTTATTGCATATTTGTATTACTTTTTTTCATTATTCTTACATTTTTAATTTTAATAGTATTTTGGTATTCTTCTTCTTTCTGTATAGTCTGTTTTGCTTGGCTGGTTGTACTGTATCGTTTGATAGGTTTCCCCTGTTATCTCATTCACAGTGTATTGATAATTTACTGTCCTTTATTTGTGTTCCATTAGTACCCTATTCAAGGTTCTATACTCCCTATTCTTATTCTCTAGATCTCATAGATTCTGCCATATGATTGTTGCTCTAATATTACTGTAAATAAGACCTATTCCATACAATTGTAAATGCTACACAACACCCCTCCCAGATCTCAGCCCACTTCACGGTTTCCCAAACCCTATTACTGTAATGGTTAATTCTATTCTCACACACACTACACCTGCTTACTATTCTTTACTCTCACCCTGCCTCAGAATCTGACCTCCCACAATCCTTTCTAGATCCAACTCACAATCCTTTCCTCCCCAATAAGAGTCTTATCTCCTTTCCATCCTTTATAAAAAGTGGCTAGTGGGGTGGAAGATCATGGTTAACACAATACATATCCAAAGGATCTCCTATCTCTTCTCTACTGGCTGATACTGTAAATATCATAGGATACTCTCTTGCTGTCCTAAACCATTTTGCCTTACCCCTCCAACTGATCACAAAAAGGAGTAGGGGGAAGCTGTGAACACCAGGATACACAAAAGAGACTGCACCACTGAATCTCACAGGTATTCTACCACAGAAGTTCACACCATAAACCCAGGGAACTAGAACAGATCAACTTAAGAAACAGAGGCTAACAAGAAGAGTCTCACGAACAATGAGAAGACAAAGAAACAATCCCCAAATGAAGGGAAAGGAGGAAGCCTCAGAAAGAATGCTAAATGAAATAGAGGCAACTCAACTGTCAGATATTGAGTTCAAAGAAATGATTACCAGGAAGCTAAATGAGCTCACAATGAGCTATCAGAAACTACACGGAAGCTACAATGAACTCACTGAAAACCACATCAACATAAAAAAGGAAATAGAAACTATCAACAAGGGCCAAGAGGAAATGAAGAATACAATTTCTGAACTGAAGAACACAGCAGAAGGAATGAAAAGCAGGATCAATGAAGCAGAAGATCAGATCAGTGAATTGGGGAACAAAGTAGAAAAAAACACCCAGAAAGAGCAAGAAATGGAAAAGAGGCTCAGAAAGAATGAAGAGGGATTAAGAGAAATGCAAGACAATATGAAACATAATACTATCTGTATAATAGGGATACCAGAAGGAGAAGAAGAAGAGCAAGGGATAGAAAACCTGTTTGAGAAAGTTATGATGGAAAACTTTCCTAATATGTTGAGAGAAAAAGTCACACAAATCCAGGAAACACAGAGAGTCCCAATCAAGAGGAACCCAAAAAGGCCCACCTCGAGACACATCATAATTAAAATGGCAAAATTTCAAGACAAACAGAGAATCTTTAAGGCAGCAAGGGAGAAACAGGAAGTAACATACAAGGGAGCCCCAATAAGGCTAGCAGCTGACTTCTCAATGAAAACACTCCAAGCCAGAGGAGAATGGCAAGAAATATTCCAAGTAATGAGAATTAGGGGTCTGCAACCAAGGCTACATTGCCCAGCAAGGCTCTCAATCAAGATAGTGACAGGGCATAGCTGAGCAGTAGCCATTCTTAGGTAGGAGCTGACCAGCAGCCATTCCCAGACAGCAGCCATTCCCAGATAAGCAGTTACCTCAAGGTCATACACTAATCCCCGTTTTAGCAGCTGCACTCCTTTCCCTCCTCCATCTGCCTGTGAACAAGCATATAAGGAAACTCCAGCTTGAGCTCAATGCCCAGAATTTGGATTTTTTTATCTCCTCTGGGTCTGCACGCGGGAATAAACCCCACATCGCAAACTCTGAGACCATCTGAGTCATCTTTTACGTAACAATACAAGGCTGAATAAGAAGCTTCCAAGACAAAAGAAGTCTAAAAGAATACATCTCCAGCAAACCAGCTCTGCAAGAGATGCTAAAGGGACTGCTTTAAGGAAAGGAAGGAGGAGAGAGATAGAGAGAGAAGCACAAGTATGAAAATGGCAATGAATAAGTACCTATCAATAATAACTTTAAACATAAATGGATTAAATGCTCCAAACTAAAGACATAGAATAGCTGAAAGGATAAGAAAGCATGACCCACACATATGCTGCCTACAAGAGACCCACCTCAGGATAAAAGACCTACACAGGCTGAAGGTGAAGGGCTGGAAACAAATTTTCCAAGCAAATGGACAGGAAAAAAAAAAGCCAGGGTAGCAATACTCATATCAGAAAAATAGATTTCCAAAAAAGGGCCATAAAGAGAGACCCAGAAGGTCACTTCATAATACTCAAGGGAAGAATCCACCAAGAAGACATAAACACCGTAAATATATATGCACCCAACATAGGAGTGCCCAAATATATAAAGAAAATCTTAGAGGACTTCAAGAAAGACATTGACAGCAACACACTTATACTAAAGGATTTTAACACCCCACTGTCAAAAATGGACAGATCTTCCCAACAAAATATCAACAAAGATATTGTGGCATTGAACAATTCCCTAGATGAAATGGACTTAACTGATATATACAGAAAACTCTATCCAAAAGAAGCTAAATACATATTTATTTCAAATGTACATGGAACATTTTCAAAAAGAGACCACATGATAGGACACAAAGCAAGCCTCAACAAATTCAAGAAAATTGAAATCATACCAAGCATTTTCTCTGATCACAAGGGACTGAAACTAGAAACCAACCCCAAGGAAAAAACCCCAAAACACTCAAAATCATGGTAATTAAATAGTATGCTATTAAACAATGAATTGGTCAAGAATGAAATTAGGGAAGAAATCAAAAGGTTTCTTGAAACAAATGAAAATGAACTCACAACAACCCAAAACTTATGGGACACAGTGAAGGCAAGCCCTGAGAGGGAAGTTGATAGTGATACAGGCCTACCTAAACAAGATAGGAACATTTCAAACAAACAACCTAACACTATGTCTACAAGGACTTGAGGAACAACAACAAAGAGAGCCCAAAGCAAGTAGCAGGAAGCAAATAACCAAGATCAGAGCAGAACTCAATGACATAGAGACTAAAAACACCATTCTAAGGATCAATGAATCCAGGAGCTGGTTCTTTGAAAAGATAAACAAAATTGACAAGCCTTTAAGCAGACTCATCAAGAAAAAAAGGGAGAAGACCCAAATAAACACAATTAGAAATGAAAGAGGAGAGATTACAACGGACACCACAGAAATACAAAGGATTGTAAGAAATTACTATGAAGAACTATATGCCAAGAAATTTGAAAACCTAGGTGAAATGGAAAAATTTCTAGAAAAACATAATCTTCCAAAACTCAATGAAGAAGAAGAAGAAAGCCTGAACAGACCAATAACAGCAAATGAAATTGAAGGAGTAATAAAAAAACTCCCAGCACCCAAAAGTCTTGGACAGATGGTTTCACAGGAGAATTCTACAAAGCATTTAAGGAAGAGCTAACCCTTATCCTTCACAGACTAGTCCACAAAATCCAAAAAGAAGGAAGACTCTCTAACTCTTTTTGTGAGGCCAGCATCATCCTAATCCCAAAACCAGATAAAGACACAACAAAGAATGAAAACTTCAGGCCAATATTGGTGATGAACATAGAAGCTAAAATTCTCAACAAAATACTAGCAAACCACATCCAACAATACATTAAAAAGATCATACACCATGACCAAGTGAGATTTTTTTCCAGGAATGCAAGGATGGTACAATATTCGCAAATCAGTAAATGTAATACATCACATAAACAAAAGCAAACACAAAAACCACATGATCATATCAATTGATGCAGAAAAAGCATTTGATAAGGTACAGCACCCATTCATGATGACACTTGGCAAAGTGGGAATAGAGGGAGCATTCCTCAACATAATAAAGGCCATATATGAGAGACCTACAGCCAACATTATACTCAATGGGCAAAAACTAAAATCTTTTCCATTAAGATCAGGAACAAGACAAGGCTGTCCACTTTCACCACTTCTGTTCAATACAGTACTGAAAGTTTTAGCCACAGTGATCAGACAAGAAAAAGAAATAAAAGGCATTGAAATTGGAAAGGAGGAAATAAAACTGTCACTGTTTGCAGATGACATGATAGTGTATGTAGAAAATCCTATAGACTCCACAAAAAAACTGCTTGACCTAATAAATGAATTTGGAAAACATCAGGATACAAAGTCAATATCCAGAAATCAATGGCATTTTTGTATACCAACAATGAAACAGCAGAAGCAGAAATCAAGAAAAAAATCCCATTTGATATAGCAACAAGAAAAGTAAAATACCTAGGAAGAAACCTAACCAAAGAGGTAAAAGACCTGTATGCAGAAAACTACATAACACTGAAGAAAGAAATCAAGGAAGACACAAACAAATGGAAACATAAACTGTGTTCATGGATTGAAAGAATTAACATCATCAAAATGTCCATACTACCCAAAGCAATTTATGGATTCACTGCAATACCTATTAAAGTACCAATGGCATATTTCACAGACATAGAACAAACACTTCAAAAATTTGTATTCAACCATAAATGGTCCCAAATAGCTGCTGCAATTTTGAGAAAGAAGAACAAAGTAGGAGGGATCACAGTACCTGATACTAAACTATATTACAAGGCCACTGTAATCAAAACAGCCTGGTACTGGCATACAAACAGGCACAGAGGCCAACAGAACAGAACAGAGAGCCCAGAAATAACCCCAAGTCTCTGTGGTCAATTAATATTTGACAAAGGGGGCAGCAACATAAAATGCAGTAAAAATAGCCTCTTCAACAAATGGTGTTGGGAGATCTGGACAGCTACGTGCAAAAATATGAAACTAGAGCACCAATTTATACCTTACACAAAAATAAATTCAAGGTGGATAAAAGACTTAAATATAAACCATGACACCATTAAAGTCCTAGAGGAGAACCTAGGTAAAAAAATCTGAGATATTTCACACAGAAACATTTTTACTGACATGTCCCCTAGAGCAAGGGACATAAAGGAAAGAATAAACAAATGGGATCTCATCAACATAAAAAGCTTCTGCATGGCTAAAGGAAACAGTATTAAAATAAAAAGAGAACTACCTGTATGGGGAAACATATTTGCCAATGATACCTCAGAGAAGGGTTTAATCTCCATAACATATAAAGAACTTACATGACTCCTTTCTAAGAAGGCAACAACCCAATTAAAAAATGGACCAAGGACTTGAACAGACACTTCTCCAAGGAGGACATAGAGAGGGGTCAGAGACATATAAAAAGATGTTCAATATTGCTAGCTATCAGAGAGATGCAAATTAAAACTACAGTGAGATACCACTTCACACCAGTCAGAATGGCTGTCATAAACAAAGCAACAAACACAAGTGTTGGAGAGGTTGTGGAGAAAAAAGGACCCTTGTGCACTGTTGGTGGGACTGCAGACTGGTACAGTCACTATGGAAAACATTATGGAACTTCCTCAGAAAACTAAAAATAGATCTGCCTTTTGACCCAGCAATTCCACTGCTGGGACTATATCCTAAGAACCCTGAAACACCAATCCAAAAGAACCTATGCACCCCAATGTTCATAGCAGCTCAATTAACAATAGCCAAGTGCTGGAAGCAACCTAGCTGCCCATGAGTAAATGAATGGATCAAAAAACTCTGGTACATTTACACAATGGAATAGTATGCAGCAGAAAGAAAGAAGGAGCTCCTATACTTTGCAACAGCATGGATGGAGCTGGAAAGCATTATACTAAGTGGAATAAGCCAGGCAGTGAAAGAGAAATACCATATGATCTCACCTTTAACAAGAATCTAAACAATAAAACAAAGAAACCAGCAAAATATAGTCAAAGACACTGAAATAGGGACCAGGCTGACAGTGACCAGAAGGGAGGGAATTTCAGGGGAGAATGGGAAGGGTTTACAGGAACAAATATTAAGGATATATGGACAAAAACTAGAGGGGGGTGGAAATGGGAGGGAGGTGGGGAAGGCTGGGTGGGTGGGCTGGAATGGGAGTAAAGGGCAGTAAACTGTACCCGAACAATGATTAAAATAAAATAAAAAAAAAAGAAAGATAAAAATTGCCCAGGAGCATCTAATCTTAATACAGTCATGAACCGCATAACATTTTGGTCAATGACAGGCAGTGTATATGATGGTAGTCCTATGAAATTATAATGGATCTAAAAAATTCGTATTGCCTCATGAACATCGATCAGAACCACCATGTCATTCTGAAAAGCAGTACTCACATTTTTGTAGTGATGCTGGTTTAAACAAGCCTACTACCTGTCATTTAAAGTATAGCACATACAATTATGTATAGTACATAATACTTACTAATGATAATAAATGATTATGTTACTGTTTTATGTATTTAAATAATATACTTCTTAACCATTATTTTAGACTGCACTCTTTCTATTTATAAAAAAATAAAGTTTGCTGTAAAACAGCATGATGTGTTATGCTGGCAGCAGTCTCATACATCTGGTGTTTACCATGTCTCTTGCTTGCACCATTTCTCATGTGCTCAATTTAACCTTGTGTTGTTTTATACAGTAACATGCAGTACAGGTTTGTAGCCTACAAGCAATAAGACATCCCAGGTAGCCTAGGTGTGTAGTAGGCTATACCATTAGGTTTGTGTAAATGCATTCTATGATTTTCACACAACAAAATCACCCAACAACCCATTTCTCAGACCTTATACTTGTCGTCATGCAGTACATGACTGTATTAATCAAGAAATACAAGACTTCTTCACTCATTGCCACATTCTTGTCCAATAGTTTTAAGCCAGCAATACTTGCCTGTTTTTGGCAAAGATTAAGAATAATGATGATATCTCATGCTGGGGAAACTGGCATTCTGGGGGTGTAAATGTTGTTCAGAAAATTTGGCAATTTGAATTGTAATCTTAATAAATGTACAAACTCTTCATGATAGGCAGACTTCTAATAGCCCCCAATTTTCCTGCCTCCATGTGTACATATCTGTATAATACCTTCCCCTTGAGTGAGGATGGGACTGTGAATATGATGTAGATGTAGCATACCTGTGATTAGGCTAGAGTATATGACAAAAATACAGAGATTTACTTTACTGCAGTTGCAATGAAGGTTGCCTATCAGTTGACTTTGAGTTAATCAATTTGGCCTTGAAGAAACAAATCGTGCTGTGAAGTTGTCCACATGGCAGAGAATGGTGGGTGGCCTCTAGCAGATTAAAGTCAATCCTACAACTACAAGAAACTTAATTCTGCCAACAGCATTGAGGTTGGAAAGGACCTTGAACTCCAGGTGAGACTGTAGTCTAGGCTGACACCTTGAATGAAGCCTGCTGAGACCCAGAGCAGAGAATCCACTAAGCCCGGCCAAGACCCCTGACCCACAGAAACTAAGATAATAAATGTATATTGTTTGAAGCTGCAAAGTTCATGGTAGTTTGTTTCACAATAGAAAAGTAATACATACTGTGAGTAACTGAGTCTAACCTTAGGAATTTATGCTGAGGTAATAACCAGACATCCAAACAAGAATAAATGTGCAAGGATGCTTATTTTAGCATTATTTATTGGTGAAAGACTAGAGATATCTTAAAAATCCAACAATAGTGGATCAATTAAGTACATTCTGAGAGAGTTCTTGCTCATTTTTCATCAAATGTCTTCCAAGTATATTTTTTATAGCCATAGTCCATTGTCAAAATCAGAAAATTTATATTGGTTTAATACTATTAATCTAGGTGCAGTGGCTTTATTTTATTTAGTATCAGATATTAACAAAGACATTTTCTGTATATATTGAAGTGATCATCTGGTTAGTCTTCTTCTCCCAGGATAAACTTCACTTAGTCATTGTGTGTAATCCTTATTGATTTGCTGGTATTGTGTTAGAGAGCTCTGTGTTTATACGATATGAGACATTATTTTACAGTTTTCTTGTGATATCTTTGTTTGGCTTTAATGTTAGGGTAGTACTATCCTGATAAAATGAGTTCAGAGTAGTACCTTTGCCTCTTGTTTTTTGAAAGCGTTTGTGTAGTGTTGGTATTACATTGTTCTCAAATGTCATTGGAGAATCTATCAAAACCTTTCCTTTTGTTTGTGGGAAGACTTTAAAATATTATTTTTTAAATTTGAGGTAAAATTGGTATATAACATTATATAAACTTCAGGTCTACAACATTATAATTCAATATTTATAGAGCTAACTCGTTTTTTTTATGTGAAGTTGTGGGAAGAATTAGAAAATGGCTCCAGATTCCTGTTCCATAATGTACATGCTCTGCGCTTGGGTGCTGAGGGGGAATCTGTGAGTCCGACCGGATGCCATTCCCATGACTAGGTCATGTATAGAAAAGGCAAAGGTAAAAGGATATTGACTCAGTTGATTTAGAGCTGAAGTCTCTAGTTAGTTGAGTTAGAGTTTTAAAAGAGTAAACATGAATTAATTATGAAAGCCCTTAAAAGAGGGACTGAACCTATATTGTAGAGAACTTCTTTCGCCAGCTTTAAAGAATTGAGCTTCCACTTGTGAGAGAAGCTGGACAGAACCACGTGGTAGAGGACTTTAAAATGCTTCTAGGAACTAAAGGAAACTTCTAGCTGAAACTGGGGTTCTCAGTCACACAGTAGCAAGAAAACAAATTCTTCCAACAATCTTAATGAGCTGGGAAACATATGTTTTTCTCAGCAAAGCCTCCAGATGAAAACACAGCCTAGCTGCCACCTTGACTGCAGCCTTGTGAGACTCTGAGAAGAGAAGCCAGCTCAACTGTACCCAGACTCCTGACCAACATCAACAGAGGTGATTAAGGTGTGTTGTTTTAAGATGACACTTTTGTGGTAATTTGCTACACAGCAATATAAAATGAACATACTTGGTATATAAATATATTCAGGTTTGCTATTTCTTCTTGAGAAAGATTTACTAATTTGTGACTGGTTAAAAATTTTTCCATTTCATTTAAGTTGTCCAATTTTTTTTGTCATAAACTATTCAAAATACTTCCTTACAATCTCTGGTATGGTCTGTACCAATATCCTCTCTTTTATTCCTGATTTTGGCGATTTGTATAATCTCTTTTCATTGTTAGTCTTGACTTATCAGTTTTGGTGGTATTTCAAAGACCAACATCTGGGTTAATTAATTTTTTGTGTGTATTTCCATTTTCTATTTCATTGATATCTCCTTTGATCTTTATTATTTACTTCTTTCTGCTTACCATATTTTACTGTGTACATACACACTTTTTGCCCAAATTTTTGAGGGAAAAATGAGGATGTGCATTATACATTGGTATAATGATTACATACCATGGGTATAATAATGGCTGTAATAATTCCATGTATAATGCACATATAAATGTGGCTGGCATTATACATGGCAAAATATAACAATTTGTTTTCATTTTATTTTTCTAGCTTCTAAAAGTGGAAGCTTAGATTACAGAATTTAGGTATTTTTCTAATACAAATATCTAATTTATATTATATATTAATATTACATATTAGATATTACATATATATTATGTTATATATTATATAATAATATAAAACTTCAAACTTCCCTCTACTGCTTTAGATGCATCTCATAAGCTTTGACATGTTGTATTTTGATTTTCATTCAAGGTATTATCTAAGTTCTTTTATAATTTTTTCTTTAACATAGGTTGTGTGGAAGTGTGCTACTGAATTTCTAAACATTTTGAGATTTCCTACATTTTGTTGTTAATTTCTAGTTTAATTAAACTGTGATTGAATGTATTTTATTTGATTCCAACCCATTTATGATAAGTTTATTGGGATTTGTTTATGGTCTATCATCTAGTCTATTATGGAAATGCTCCACATGCACTTGAAATGAATATGGATTCTACTGTTTGGGGTGCAGTATTTTATATATTGAGCTAGGTTAAGTTAGTTTAAGTCTTATATTATTAATTTGCTATCTAGTCTTTTCTATCAATTATTTCTATTAGAAAAGTGTTGCAGTCTTCAACTATAATTATTGAATTTCATTTCTCTTTCCAATTAGGTCAATTTTGGGATTTTTTGTTTCTTTTTACTTGCAAATACATTAATAATTGTTATATTTCCTGAATTAACCTGTCCTTTTTTCATTATGGAATATCCCTCTTAGTGTCAGGAATATTTCTTTGCCTTAAAGACTTTTCTTGTCTGACACTAATATAGCCACTCTCAAATGGTTAATATTCATGTGGTCTAATTTTTTCATCTTTATATGTTAGCTTATTTGTACCATATGTTTGCATCTAAAGGGTGCCTCTTACAGATTTTAGTTGGATCTTGATCTTTTGTTCAGTCTACCAATCTCTTCCCTCTGAATAAAGCAGCTACTCCATTAAGATTTAATGTATTTATTAGCATGATTGGATTTCTCCCTGCCATTTTAGTATTTGTTTTCTATTTCTTGTATATTTTTTATTCTTGTTTCTTCTACATTACCCCTTTTTTGTGTTAAACACATATTTTTTATTATGTTAATTTCTCTATTGACTTTTTTAATATTTCTTGAGTTTTTTTTTTACTCTAAGGAATGATATATGCATATTTAACTTATTAGAGTTTATCTCAGGTTTATGCTGATTTAATTCCAGTAAAATATAGCAACTGTGCTAACAATATAACTGCATTTCTCTCCTCCTCTTTTGTGTTATTATAATTATATATGCATATATTAAATATAGTTATATATTATTTACATATTAAATATGGTTATATATTTTGTGTCTGTTACATACTGAACAATAAAAATTTATAATAATTAAAAAGTATATTTATATAAACTTCTGGCCAAGATAGAGGCATAGGTAGACACACTGTGCCTCCTTGCACAACCAAAATAAGGAGAACAATAATTTAGTTACAAAATAACAACCAGAACTGACAGAAAATTGAGCTGTATGGATGTCAGGCAACCAAGGAGTTAAAATAGACACATTCATCCAGACCGGTAGGAAGGGTGGAGTCGAGCTGCTGGGCACAGAGGGGTCATGGCACAAAAAGTTGTGGCACCGGGCACACAGAGCATCCCGGGGCCCAAGACCACAGCAGGTAGATCCTGGGCACATAAGTGGTGTCTGGCAGACCCTGGGCACAGGGTGGCAACAGGCAGACTCAGTGACGCAGCGATTATGAGGTGGCAATTGTGAAGCGAGGCACTGCATGCAAGGCAGCTCGCTGACCAGGCAGTCCCACATTCGTGTGCAGATAAACCAGGCAAAATTGTGGAGCAAGACAGACAGCACAACCCAGGGTCCCAGTGCCAGGAAATAGAACCTCGAGGCACTGATTGAAAACACCTGTGGTGGTTAAGGTGCTGGGAAATACTCCCAACCTCACAGGAGAGCTCATTGGAGAGACCCATGAAGGCCTAGAATGTGCACAAGCCCACCCACCAGGAATTATCACCAGAAAGGCCCAGTTTGCTTGGGGGAAGTGGCAGAAGGGACTGAAATCCAACAGAGAGCAGAGCAAATGCCACTGTTCCCTCTCGGACCCCGCCCCCACATACAATATTACAAACCAGTGATGTAAGTTGCCCCACCCTGGTGAACACCAAAGGCTTCACCCCTCATACGTAACAGGTGCAACCAGACCAAAAAAACAATGGCCCAAACAGAAGAACAGATCAAAGCTCCACAGCAAATAGAACTAAGTGACTAAGAGATAGCCAACCTATCAGATGCACAGTTCAAAGCACTGGTGATCAGGATGCTCACAGAATTGGCTGAACTTTGTCGCAAATTAGATGAAAAAAATGAAGGCTACGCTAAGTGAAATGAAGGAAAATGCACAGGAAACCAATAGTGATGGGAAGAAAACTGGGACTCAAATTAATGGAGTGGGCCAGAAGGAAGAAAGAAATAACCAGAGAGAAAAGAATGAAGAAATAAGAATTAAAAAAAATGAGTAAGTAGAGGCTTAGGAATCTCCAGAACATCTTTAAACATTCCAACATCCGAATTATAGGGGTACCAGAAGGGGAAGAGGAAAAGCAACAAGTGGAAAAGTTATTTAAACAAATAATAAAGGAGAACTTCCCCAATCTGGCAAAGGAAATAGACTTCCAGGAAGCCCAGGAAGCTCAGAAAGTCCCAAAGAAGTTGGACCCAAGGAGGAACACACCAAGGCACATCATAACTACATTACCCAACATTAAAATTAAGGAGAGACTCCTAGAAGCAGGAAGAGATAAGGAGACAGTAACGTACAGAGGAGTTCCCATCAGACTGTTAGCTGATTTCTCAAAAGGGACCTTACAGGCAAGAAGGGCCTGGAAAGAAGTATTCCAAATCATGAACGGCAAGGACCTACATCCAAGATTGCTCTATCCAGCAAAGCTTTCATTTAGAATGGAAGGGCAGATAAAGTGCTTTCCAGATAAGGCCAAGTTAAAGGAGTTCATCACCACCAAGCCCTTATTATATGAAATGTTAAAGGGACTTATCTAAGAAAAAGAAGATAAAAAACATGTATAGTAAAATGACAGCAAACTCACAATTATTAACAACCACACCTAAAACAAAAAACAAAAACAAAAACAAAGTAAGCAAACAACTAGAACAGGAGCAGAACCACAGAAATGGAGATCACATGGAGGGTTATCAGCAGGGGAGTGGGAGGAGGAGAGAGGGGGAAAAGGTACAGAGAGTAAGTAGCATAGATGGTAGGTAGAAAATGGACAGGGGGAGGCTAAGAACAGTATGGGAAATGTAGAAGCTAAAGAACTTATGACCCATGGACATGAACTAAAGCAGGGAATATGGGTGGGAGAGGGTGCACAGGGTGGAGGAGAATGAAGGTGGGGGAAATGGGACAACTGTAATAGCATAATCAATAAAATATATTTTTAAAAGTATATTTGTAAAGATATCAAGTAAAGAGTTAAAATTTACCTACTGTATTTACTATGTATTTACTTTGTTTTTTCTTGGACCATTACATTAAGCATTAATAGCTTCCTTTAGTACTATTTATAGGTCAGGTCTGCTAGTAATGCATTCTCTTGTTGATGTTTATAATTTTATTTTTCAATTATAGTTTACATTTAATATCACTTTGTCTTAGTTTCCAGTAAATAATATAGTCATTAGATAATCATATACTTTACAAAATATTTCCCTCAATATTTCCAGTACCCACCTGGCACCATACATAGTTGTTACAATATTCCTGACTATATTCCCTATGCTGTACTTTATATTTCTATGAATATTTTGTAACTACCAATTTGTACTTCTTGAACCCGTCACCTTTTCCACCTAATTTCCAAACCCCTCTCCTCCAACAACAATTATTCTGTTCTCTGTATCTATGAGTTTGTTTGAATTTTGCTTGTTTGTTTATTTTGTTCTTTAGATTCCACATATAAGTGAAATCATATGGCATTTGTGTTTCTCTGACTCACTTATTTTACTTAGCATAATACCCTCTAGATCCGTCCATGCCGTTGCAAATGATAAGATTTCATTCTTGTTTATGGCTGAGTAATATTCCATTATGCATATGTACAACTTGCATTCTCTTTGTTTTTTGTTTACCAGGGAATGTGTTTATTTGCTTCATTTTTTGAAGAATAGTTATTATTTTATTTTTGGATGCTAAATTTTTGACTGATAAGTTATTTTTTAAAATAAATCCTTGATATGTCATTCTACTGCCTTCTGGCCTTCATTGTTTAGTAATAAATCAGTTAGAAATCATATTATTTCACTGTACATAATGAGTCATTAATGCTATGAGCAAGACACAATGTGTATATTTTGGCTCTGGCCTCTTTCTATTTCATGAAACAAAGCTCCAGCAAATTAGTTTGACTACTTACATTTCAGTTGGTTGTTGTTGTATAGGCTATATGGAGTCCCAAAAGAGAACAATAAATAAAATATGCTAGTTAGCAAGCCCCTCTCCTGGAGCCTATTCCCCAAACCACCGTCTCTTCACTGATTAAAAGCATTGCATTTATGAGCTAGATGTTACACAGGTGAGTAGATTTGGGTTTAATTAATCAAATTCTAGCACCATGGATTGGAGTGTTGTTCTATACACCAAAAGGTTGTAGTTTTGACCTCTACCAGGGCACATACCTAGGTTGCATGTTTAATCCCTGGTTGGGCCTCATATAGGATGCAGCCCATCAATGTTCCTCTCTCACATTAAAGTTTTTCTCTCTCTCCTTCTCTCTCCCCCTTCCTCTTTCTCTAAAATCAATAAACATATCTTTGGGTGAGGATTGAAAATCCTTTCAATTAGTGGCTTGTAAAGAAATGTTTAGATTTTCAAGACCAAATTTTATTTTACACAAAATGGTTTTCAACCCATTGATTGTGCATTGGACACACTGCATTGCATTCTCTGGCTAGAAGTCCAGGTATATGAGAAGGTGAGCACTTTATTGACTCATTCTTTTTCCAGAACAGTGACTATTTGATATGAATAAAAAGAAGTTGAATAAATTGTCTGGCCATGCCAGACATTTGAATAGGAATAGATAAAGCATAGAAAAGGAAACCAATTTCTTCCAAACTAAAAATACACTGAAAAAAGGAAGAAATTGAAAAATTGTACAAACTTGCCTGTTCCTACTTTTACTGCTCTTTTTAGCAAAATTGACAGGCAGCCTGTCTGCCAGGGATTTTGTAACCATAGCTGACTCAATCTCAGTAGTGAGGGTGGCTGGTTGGTGTCATTCACTTGTTGACTAATATCCTACCAAGAGTTTTTGGCACACAGGCAAGCACCATATACTGTGAGAGGTTAATGTTACCATCTTTAAAAATGAGGAATTTAATAAACTGAGCCTCAAAGTAGAGTTGAGAAAGTCTCAGAGTCCCCAGTCTTAGACTCCTAATTCTTCAACTAAAAAAAAAAAAACAGATAAAAATGTAAGGAGTGTCTTGGCCATCTGTTAAAATCCCACAGGTTAGAAAAGGTCTCAGAAAATATATATCTTGCCTGAATTTCATTGCAAGCTGCAAAATGACTGCTGGTGATGAGCATATTCTTTTCTATACAGGGAGACCTGTGAGGTTGTCTTTTAGAAAGGAGAGGCTGGATACTATTTCACAGCACTCAAACTCTCAATGAGAGAATAATGATAATGGTAGATAGTGAGACTAATATATCAGTGAAGAAGTGTCAAAAGCCTTCCAGTGAAGTCTTTGCCACCATTCCCTGCTGTAACCCTTGTTCTTTCTGTCTTTATTTTTGCCTTGACCAACCTTTTTGGAAAACTATCTGCGTTTGCTAATTTCACTTCCTCCCCTCTCTGCCCATAACAAGAACACAGAGGGTAAGAGAACATAATTTATCTTCCATGATTTCAAACTTGGAATGATGCACAGGTTTGGCTGTCACTGTGCATCTGATATAGGTCATATCTTCTTTCTACATAAAATGATTTCTAATATTCTCTGTGTTCTCTGGCTTTTTAACTAGTAGTACATTACTAGATTTTATTTTTATTGTCTCATAATTGGCAGAACACAGGTTCTGTTCAGAAAAATTGTCCACATAGGTCTCCATCTATATATTCTTATTGTTAGGAGTTTTATTCTCTATTTCAACCTGTGCTTTATGTTTTTTTCTAATCAAATAGGCTATACATACTTTAAAAATTGGGTGAATATAACACTAAGTCTCTTCTCTGGGGTTAATGGAAAATAGAATTTATCCTATCCACTTTTTCACAACAGAAGGACTGGGGTTTGTTGACAATGAACATGGAAATGGGTAGTACAATGTAATTTTCTGTTTGAGTCTGCCTTTTGGAGACTCATTGTCCTTCACTTTGTAGGTGTTAACTGATCAAGCAGGTGGCTATTTCCTTGGATAGTTGGAGAAATCTTTTCCAGAAGGTACTACCTGGCAAAAAGGCTTGGTTGTCATTGAATAAGGTATTAGTTTGATGGGGTTACTCAAAGCCACTGTTCCCACAACTTTACTGCACAAACTCATTGCAATGGAATTACTACTACTAATCCCCTGAAATTGGTGAGTTAAAGTATGTTTGTTTCCTTCTAGATCTTGGAAGATCTCCCAGTGCCAAAGTTCTGGAGGAACTGCTGAGCTTGCCAAGGTCAGGCCTCATCAACTCACTGTGGCATCTACACATGAGTCTCAGTGGGTCAGGTATCTCCCCATGACGGATAAGCTGGAATTTAGCATACCCTTTGTCTGCATTCATAGGAATAAAGCTGTAGATTTGGGGTGGGGGTGGTGAGCCAGGCACTAGGATGTGGGGAGACAGGAGGACCAAGTTCAGAAACACTGAGCTTGCAGGCTCAGGACAATAATCTGCTGGCTCACTGGAGATTGCTCAGCCTTTTACACAGAAATGTTTCAGAGCCCCAGAAAACATAAGGAGAATTTCCTCTAGAAGATTTCCTCAGGCATGCAAATGGAGGTCTTTCCTATAGGGCACTTGGGCTGGCATTGCAGACACAGGATGGCAGCCTATTTAGCAAATCTTGGTATTGAGCGCCTGTACCGGCGAATAAGAATACCTAGAATAATGTTGTTATTCCTCTTACTGTGGGAGCAGTTACTCTTGTAATTGCTTTTCTCTTTTTATCAAAGGCTTTACTGTGTGCTGGGAGAGGAACAGACCATGTCTTCGGGTTTGACTAGGGGCAATCATGCCTAATCAGCAGGCTAAGTTCTAACCTTCCTTGCCAGCTAACACATGCTCTGAGAAGACACTTTTTTTTATGTTTATTGTCCAAAACATTCACCCTAGAAGATGCCATTCATATGAAAAGTTGAATCCATGATTTCTAGGGTGTTTATTTAAAGGAGGAAATATTTAGCAAGCCTTCCTTCTTAGTTCAGTGAGGGTCTCATATTAAAAAAGCAGATATATTCATAGAGTCATTTTATATAAATTAAATGTGTATAAAAGAATCAGAATATAGCACTTTCTATAATTTGCTTCTCCTATTCCACTAAATATTTGGTTGACCAAAAGTGTGGTTAGTTTTTTCCATAAAATAAAAGACACATTTTTAATTTTCCCTAATAACTTACTGATTTGGATATTCTGAGTATGTTGGCTATTTTCTGCTACTGGCTTCTGGTGGGTAGAAGTGAGTTGTGCTGCTAAACATCTTCCAAAACAGAAGACAGCCCCACAGCAAAGAATTATTTGGCCAAAATATCAATAGTACCAAGAAATTTCACAAACCACTTTTGACTCATTTGATTAATCAGAGCACTTTTTCCATACACAAATCTTTTTTTTTGCTTTTCTGTTGCATTTTTACCTTTCTTGAAATAATAAAGCATAATATGCTGAAAATGTTGTTTTCTTCCAACTTCAATATTAAAATAACTGTACACAAATTCCCCAATTTTGATACATTTTTTTAAAATGCATGTTGATATGATAGCTAATATGACAATGCAACCTAACAAAATTGTTTTGAATGAATAGTTAAAGACAAATAAGCACTACTAGACCCATCACACAGAAAAACTAAAAAGACTTTATGGCCAACCCAATAATATATTTAAAAAATTTATCCATATTAATATAGCTGTGGTTTATTCATTTTCATGGCAGTATAGGACTCCATGATATATTTACATCACAATTTTTATTTTCCCAATTTATCAAAGAATATTTAGGTTCCTTTGTCATAATTACAGAGGATGCTGACATGAATAATTTTGGACTTATCTTCTGCTTTATGTGCAAGAATTTCTCTAATGTATATGCATAAGAGTGAAATTGCTGAGCCATTGGGCTGTATGCATATTAAACTTTAATAGGTAGTACAGCAGCACAAACCAAAGTGGTAGTATGATGTACATTCCCACTTGCACATATGAGAGTGCCCGTCACTCTACATACTCACCAACATTTGATACTGTGTAGCTCAAATTTCTAAAATGTTTGAGTATCTTTTGCAATGTTTATTTTTAATTTGTGTTTTCTCTTCTGTGAAATGTCCAAATGATTTATATTTTTATTGGTTTATAGGCATTCTTTCTGTATCCAGGTTATTATTAATACTTTGTTAATTATTTTTTTGCAAATATTTACTGCTTGTCTACTTGTCTTATTCTTTTTCTGTGGTCTTTTCATGGAAAAAAGGTTATTCATTTTAATGTAGTTAAATTTATGCATCATTTTCTTTATGGTTTATTTCAAAGAGGTTTTCTTCATATATTTTCTTCTAAAGGTTTTAAAATTTTGCTTTTTATAGTTTTTCTTCATTCATTTGAATTGCTCTTATGTTATAAGGTAGGAGTCTATTTTAATTTTTCATGCATATATTTAATCCCCAAATCAGAAAGTACACTTTTTTTCTCACTGTCATGAGATACCAGTCTGTCATGAATTAGGTATGCATATTCAGAGTGGGGCAAAAGTAGGTTTACTGTTGTGAGTATGAAGAACAGAATTAACTCATATTAATATTATTTATAATTATTGTATTATTTTCCATGTGAACAATGGTAAACCTACTTTTGCCCCATCCTGCATTCATGGGTCTAGTTCTTGGCTATCTCTTTTATTTTATTAATTTCTTCATTTATACCTGCAGCAAGCTTTCAGTTTTAGTTGCCAGCATTATTTTCAGTCTTTTTGTCTGGCTCTGTTTTGACTATATTTGTGCCTTTGTTTTTTCTGTATAAATTTTATTTTATTTTATCCTTACTTAAGGACACCTTTTTTCCATTGCTTTAAGAGAGAGAGGAGGGGGGATTGAGAAGGAAAGAAAGAAAATCAATGTGAGAGAGGCACATTGATTGGCTGCCTCCTGTAGGTTCCCCAAACAGGGATAGAACCTGCAACCCAGACATGTGCTCTGACTGGGGATCGAACCCGTGAACTTTCATTGTGTGGGACAATGCTCCAACCAACTGAACCACACCAGCCAGGGCTCTCCTGTATATATTTTAGAGTTAGCTTTTATACATACAAAACCCAACAGGATGGTTGATTAAAATGACAGTGTATCTCTATATCGGTATGGAGAAAAGTATCAAATCTTTCCACATGGAGTTCTCTCTAATTGTTGTCATTTAATATTTTTGAAATCAGATCCTTAATTTTTAGATAAAATTCTTAGAATTATTTTAACTCTGTTTCTGGGTATAATATACTTTTTTCTGCTTTGAATATATACATTTTTGAGAACTTCACTTCCTATTGTTGCTGAAGGAAAATATATTTGAATTATTTTATGTTTCTCATGTATTCATCAATTTTCCTAGACCATGAAAAACTCTAATAATTTGCCCATAAATTTTTAAAAAGGTGAATGATCATAATTTGCAATTATATACTGTTATTTTTTCTCAATCTTGTATCTCTTGTTCTTTTGGAATTAAAAAAGGATCAATCATCAAACATGATCTTTGCTGTGAAAGTTTTTCTTTTCATCACCATTGATAAATTTTATCAATGATTTTTCTGCTTCTATTGAAATGGAATGCTACTCAATCATAGAAAAGATGAAATATTGCTATTTGTGGCAACCTGGATGGATCTTGAGAGTATTATGCTAAATGAAATAAGTCAAACAAAAAAGGACAAAAACTATGTGATTTTACTCATGAGGGCTATAAAACAGAAACCAGCCTACAAACCAAATAACAAAGGAACAACTCATAGATACAGACAACAGAAATGTGGTTATAGAAGGAAAGGGAGGGAGCCAGAAAACACAGGATAAAGGAAGTAAAATTTATGGTAACAAATGCAGACTACAATTCAGATGGTAAGCACATAATAGAGTATTCAGATGTTATATAATGTTGTATACCTGGAGTTTGTAAAATATTGTTAACTAATGTTACTCCATTAAATTTAATTTAAAATTAAACAAATATTGATTTTACAATATTGTATGTACTTCTTCATTTTTTGTCTACTTAATCTATTATTTATTGAGAACTGTGTTAAAAGTCTGCTTTGATGCTGGCTTGTTAATTTGTCTTATTTTTGAAAATCTGGCATTAACTATTTTTAGTATACTATTAAATATCTATAAATTTAAAACTATTGACTAGGTCATTTATTTATTTTTAATCGTAATTATCTCTATTGCCACGTGTTTTACTTTAAAGCTTCTATTTTTTTCTGATAATTGAATAATTGTACCAGCAATATATATATTTTTTATATTTTTACCTTTAATATTTTTGTGTTGTTAAATTCTAAGAGTATCTTTTGTTTTGTTTGTAGAAAGAGTGTGAAATTTAAGACTTTTAAGTACTAAGTGTAGTTTTTTTTACAATCATTGTTATTTTCAATATACTTGTATTTATCTCTACCATATAATTTATGCTTTATATTTGCCATATTCTTTTTTATGCCTATAAAAACATAGTGTATTTATTGGATTTTTATCCAGAATTTTTTCTCCATGAGTGTTCAGTGCCCTGATGTGAAAGGGAGAGTACCACTGCTACAAAGAAGGACAAAAGGAGACTGGGAATTGAAAATAATGTTCTTCTAAAAGAAATACCTGTGTTCATTCATTCAGCTATGAACTTCAGGCATCCTTTTTAAAAAAATACATTTCTTTATTATTGTTCAAGTACAGTTGTTTCCATTTTCCCTGCATTATTCTTTCAGTCTCTGATTTTCTGCTTTACTGGCCATCATTTGATTGATTAACATCTCTCCCATAATTCTGCTTGCTATTAATTTGGGAAATATTTGTATTTTTAAAGAGCTGATATCCTTAGAAATCTTAACATACATATTTCCCCTAAAGTCTAAATCAAAATCTTTCCCCTCCACTCAAACAATTACTATACTATAAATTCTTTTAATTCTGATCACTCTGTCCAGATTTACATGTTATTATTTTTCTAGGATTTTAATCTATCTCAAAATCTAAAATCCCCTACATTACACATTTATGTTTTATTGTAACCCCAACATAGTTTGCTTAGATTTACCTACAGTGATGCCTTTGTCACCCATTGATGCCTTTCTTCAACCATTGTCACCATTCCTTCATGCATCTTACATTTCGTTTGTGAAATAATTTTTAAACTATTTTTTCTCTTTTTTAATTGTTGTTCAAGTACAGTTGTCTCCATTTTTCTCCTACTACTCCCCCACCACTCCAGCCATCCCCACTTCTCACCTTCAATCCTACCCCCTTTGGCTTTGTCCATGTGTCCTTTATACATGTTTCTTGATAACCCTCTCCCCTCCTCCCCCTGTTAGTCCCTTATTCCCTCCCACCTTCCCTCTGGTTACTGTCAGTTTGTTCTTAATTTCAGTGTCTCTGGTTCTATTTTGCTTGCTTGTTTGTTTTGTTGATTAGGTTCCACTTATAGGTGAGATTATGTGGTTTTTGTCTTTCACCAACTGGCTCATTTAACTTAGCATAATGCTCTCCAGTTCCATCCATGCTGTTGCAAAGGGTAGGAGCTCCTTCTTTCTTTTTGCTGCATAGTATTCCATTATGTAAATGTGCATTGTTTTTGATCCACTCATTTACCCATGGGCACTTACGTGGCTTCTAACACTTGGCTCTTGTAAATTGTGCTGCTGTGAACATTGGTGGCATAAGTTTTTTTGGGGTTGGTGTTTCAGGGTTCTTAGGATATAATCCCAGCAGTTGAAGTGCCAGGTGAAAAGGCAGATCCATTTTCAGTTTTCTGAGGAAATTCCATACTGTTTTCCCCAGTAGCTGCACCAGTCTGCATTCTCACCAACAGTGCACTAGGGTTCCCTTTTCTTACATCCTCTGCAACTCTTGTTTGTTGCTTTGTTTATGATGGCTATTATCACTGGTGTAAAATGGTATCTCAGTGTGGTTTTAATCTGCATCTCTCTGATGGCTAGTGAAGCTGAGCATCTTTTCATATGTCTCTGAGCCCTCTGTATGTCCTCCTTGGAAAAGTGTCTGTTCAGGTTTTTTGCCCATTTTTTTCCTTTGGTTGTTTGTCTTCCTGGAGTGGATTCATGTGAGTTCTTCATATAATCTGGAGATCAAACCCTTGTCTGAGGTATCATTGACAAATATGTTTTTCCATATAGTTGGTTCTGTTTTCATTTTACTACTGTTTAGCAATGCAGAAGCTTTTTAATTTGATGATGTCCCATTTTGTTTATTTTTTCCTTTATGTCCCTTGCTCTAGGGGACATATCAGTGAAGATATTGCAGCGTGGAATGTCTGAGATTTTCCTGCCTATGTTTTCCTGAAGGATTTTTATGGTGTCATGGCATATATTTAAGTCTTTTATTCATCTTGAATATATTTTTGAGTATGTGGTTAAGTTGGTGGTTGAATTACATTTTCTTGCATGTAGCTGTCCAGATCTCCCAATACCATTTGTCGAAGAGGCTATTTTTACTGCATTTTATGTTGCTTCCCCCTTTGTCAAATATTAATTGACCATAGAGACTTGGGTTTATTTCTGGGCTCTCTTTTCTGTTCCATTGATCTATGTGTCAGTTCTTATGCCAGTACCAGACTGTTTTGATTGCTGTAGCCTTGTAATATAGTTTGATATCAGGTATTGTGATCCCTCCTACTTTGTTCTTCTTTCTCAAAATTGCTGCAGCTATTCAGGGCCATTTATGGTCCCATATAAATTTTTGAAATGTTTGTTCTACATCTGTGAAATGTGTCATTGGTATTTTAATAGGGATTGCATTGAAACTATAAATAGCTTTGGGTATTGTGGATATTTTGATGTTAATGCTTCCAATCCATGAACACAGTACATGATTCCATTTGTGTCTTCCTAAATTTCTTTTTTCACTGCTGTGTAGTTTTCTAAGTACAGGTCTTTCACCTTCCTGGTTAGGTTTATTCCTAGGTACTTTATTTTTCTTGTTGCTACATCAAATGGGATTTTTTTCCTGATTTCTGTTTCTGACATTTCATTGCTGGTGTACAAAAATGTCTTTGTTTCTGAATATTGACTTTGTATCCCACTTTTTTGCCAAGTTCACTTATTGGTTGAGTACTTTTTTGGTGGACTCTATAGGATTTTCTATGTATACTATCATGTCATCTGCAAACGATAAGAGTTTTGCTTCCTCCTTTCCAATTTAGATGCATGTTATTTCTTTTTCTTGTCTGATCGCTCTGGGTGGAACTTCCAATACTATGTTGAATAGATGTGGTGAAAGTGGACATCCTTGTATTGTCCCTGATCTTAGTGGGAAAGCCTTTGGTTTTTGCCCATTGTGTATGATATTGGCTATAAATTTCTCATATATGACCTTTATTATGTGGGTCCCTATGCACCCACTTTGCTGAGTGTTTTTATCATAAATGGGTGCCATACCTTATTAAATACTTTTCTGTATCTGTTGCTATGATCATGTGATTTATGTCTTTCCTTTTGTTTATGTGATGTTTTACATTTTTTGATTTGCAAATATTGTATCATCCTTACACCCCTGAGATGAATCCCACTTCATCACAATGTATGATCTTTTTAATGTGTTGCTGGATGGGGTTTGCCAATATTCTGTTGAGGATTTTAACGTCTATGTTCATCAGCAATATTGGCCTGTAGTTTACTTTCTTTGTTCTGTCTTTATCTGGTTTTGGGATTAGGATGATGCTGGCTTCATAAAAGAGCTTGGGAGTCTTTACTTTTCTTGGATTTTATGGAATAGTCTGTGAAGGATTGGGGTTAGCTCTTCCTTACCCCATGGTTTGTATAATTCTCCTGTGAAACCATCTGTCCAGGGCTTTTGTGTGATGGGAGTTTTTTGATTACTGCTTTGATTTCACCAGCTGTTATGAGTATGTTCATGCTTTCTGTTTCTTCTTCATTCAGATTTGAGAGATTATATTTTCTAGAAATTTGTCCATTTCACCTAGGTTTTCAAATTTCTTGGCATATAGTTCTTCATGGTAAATTCTTATATTTCTTTGTATTTCTGTGGTATCACTTGTAATCTTTCCTCTTTCATTTCTGAGTTTGTTTATTTGGGTCCTCTCTCTTTTTTTCTTGATGAGTCTGCTTAAATGCTTATCAATTTTGTTTATCTTTACAAAGAACCAGCTCCTGGATTTATTCATCCTTAGAATTGTGCTTTTAGTCTCTATGTCATTGAATTCTGCTCTGATCTTGGCTATTTCCTTCCTTCTACTTGCTCTGGACTGTCTTTGTTGTTGTTCCTGCAGTTCTTGTAGATGTAGAGTTAGGATGCTTATTTGAAATGTTTCTATCTTTTTTAGGTAGACCTGTATTGCTATGAATTTCCCTCTCAGGACTGCCTTCGCCGTGTCCCATAAGTTTTGGGTTGTTGTGAGTTTATTTTCATTTATTTCCAGAAATTTTTGATTTCTTCCATGATCTCATTTTAATGCATTGATTGTTTAATAGCATGCCATCCAATCTCCATGAATTTGAATGTTTTGGGTTTTTTTCCTTAGGGTTGGTTTCTAGTTTCAGCCCCTTGTAGTCAGAGAAAATGCTTGGTATGACTTAAATTTTCTTGAGTTTGTTGAGGCTTGTTTTGTGTCCTATCATGTGGTCCATCTTTGAAAATGTTCCATGTGCATTTGAAAAGAATGTATATTTTGCTTCTTTGGGATATAGGGTTCTATACATATCAGTTAAGTCCAGTCGATCTAGAACATTGTTGAATGTCTCAATATCCTTGTTGATATTTTGTTTGGAAGATCTGTCCATTTTTGACAGTGGGGTGTTAAAATCCTTTAGTATAAGTGTGTTGCTGTCTATATCTTTCTTGAAGTCCTCTAAGATATTCCTTATATATTTGGGTGCTCCTATTTTGGGTGCATATATGTTTATAATGTTTATGTC
Organism: Phyllostomus hastatus; assembly: GCF_019186645.2. Lineage (NCBI taxonomy): Eukaryota > Metazoa > Chordata > Mammalia > Chiroptera > Phyllostomidae > Phyllostomus > Phyllostomus hastatus. The sequence continues at coordinate 2,251,088 of NW_025334017.1, read as the reverse complement.
TTCTTGATGGATTCTTCCCTTGAGTATTATGAAGTGTACTTCTGTGTCTCTTTATGGTCTTTGTTTTGAAATCTATTTTGTCTGACATGAGTATTGCTACTCTGGCTTTTTTTTTTCCTGTCAATTTGGTTGGAAATTTTTTCTTGCCTTTCACTTTCAGTCTGTGTAGGTCTTGTTTTCTGAGGTGGGTCTCTTGTAGGCAGCATATGTGAGGGTCATGTTTTTTTTTATCCATTCAGCTATTCTATGTCTTTTGATTGGGACATTTAGTTTATTTAAGATGTATTATTTAGTACATTTAAGGTTATTATTGATAGGTACTTTTTCATTACCATTTTACTTCCTCCATACCTGTGTTCCTCTCTCTCTCACTGTTTTTCTTCCTTTTCTTAAGGCAGTCCCTTTAGTATATCTTGCAAAGCTGCTTTGGTGGACCTGTATTATTTGAGCCTTCTTTTGTCTGGGAAGCTCCTTATTTGGCCTTCCATTTTAATTAGACTTGCTGGATAGAGTAGTCTTGGTTGCAGGCCTTTGTTTTTCATTACTTGGAATTTTTCTTGCCATTCTCTTCTGGCTTGTAGTGTTTCTTTCTTTCTTTTCTTTCTTTCAATTATCTTGCCAAAGGCAGCGGGGAGGCAGAAAATGATACATCATTTAAACTAGTATTGATGTTTAAATTAATGTGAAAGGAGATTACAAATATCTTTTAATTTCTATACAGTAGTGAATCTATTTTATATTTTTGGCAACTGGAGGCAGGCTCTGTGTGTGTGCATGTGTGTGTAATAGAGATCTGTTCCTTGTAGTGTTTCTGTTGAGTAGTCAGTTGCTAGCCTTATTGGGGCTTTTTTGCATGTTACTTCCTATTTTTCCTTTGCTGCCTTTAAGGTTTGCTCCCTTTGTCTTTAATATTTGGCGTTTTAATTATGATGTATCTTGGAGTGGGCCTCTTTGGTTTCCTTGATTGAGACCCTCTCTGCTTTTTGGATTTGTGTGGCTTTTTCTCTCATCAAATTAGGGAAATTTTCTATCATTACTTTTTCAAACAGATTTTCTATCCCTTGCTTCTCTTCTCCTTCTGGTATCTCTGTTATATAGATATTATTCCATTTCATGTTGTCCTGCATTTCCCTTAACCTCTCTTCATTGTTTTAGAGTCTCTTTTTTCATTTCTTGCTCTTTCTGGGAGTTTTTTTTCTACCTTGTTCTCCAGCTCGCTGATTCAGTCCTCTGTTTCATCTAGCCTGCTTTTTATTCCTTCTACTGTGTTCTCGAATTAAGAAATTGTATTCTTATTTCCTCTTGGCTCTTGTTGATATTTTCTATGTTCTTTTTCATGTTGGTGTAATTCACAGGAAGTTCCTTGTAGCATCCCTGTGGTTTTTGGTAATTCTTACTGTGCTCATTGAGCTTCCTTATAACTGTTATTTTGAACTCAGTATTTAATAGTTGACTTGCTTCTATTTCATTTAGCATTCTTTCTGAGGATTCCTCCTTTCCTTCATTTGGGGATGGTTTCTTCATCTTATTATTTGTGAGACTCTTTTTGTTTGCCTCTGCTTCTTAAATTGATCTGTTTTGAATCCCTGAGTTTGTGGTATGAAGTTCTATGGTAGGAGACCTGTGAAATTCAGTGGTGCAGTCTCCTTGATATATTGAACTTGGTGCTATTTGGACACCCTTTATGCCATTTATGTTGGCTCTGTGGATGTAATTGGGTTTTGATTGTTCTTGGGTCACCCATTGGTGGGTCCTTCATTCCAGCTGTTTGACTGCAGATTGCTCTGCCCACCACATCTTGTATGTGGTTGTGCAGCTGCTGCCAGAACAAAACCACAAAGCCCAGGGAACAAACCCACATCTGCAAAAATATCTACCCCACTGAATCTCACTATTAATAGCAAATGAATCAGTATTAATAAGGGTGTAAAGAGATTAAGACAAGAAAGATAAGAAAGTAGGGAAAAAAGCTATAGTATAAAATCTAGTGACTTAGTATGCACAAACTTTCTGGGCAAGAAATAAATGTTAAAAAGTTGTGCAAGAAAGAAAATATTGCTAATCATGGAGAAGACCACAGTGGATTTTGTCTTGGTAACCTCTAATATTTACCACTGGTTTTTCTTTCTGGATCCACCTCTGGTGATGTCAGATATTGACCCTGTCTGACCTTAGGCAACCTTCTCTGAGACTGCCAGGGATCTACTGTCTGTGGCTGTCTCCTTCAGTTGTCAATCTAGTCGTTCTGCACTCAGCAGTGAGGCTTAAGCTCCATAGAGTGACGCAGAATCCCTTCTGGTTTGGGTGCTATTGTTTCTCCTAAAGCTGCTGCTGCTTGGAGGGGAGTGGTCTGCCTGAGTGGGATAGCTGCTGCTGTAAGGGTGATGACTGAGCACTGGGATTTGGGTGGCTACTATCTCAGTTCTCTCCCCAAAGCTTCCATCCCCAGTCTCTCCTCTAACATCTTTAGTCTGCTCTGTCCCCTCTTTGCCAGGGATTTATTGTCTGTGGTTCACTCCTTCAGTTGTTAATCTAGTCGCTCTGCACTCATAGTTAGGCTTAAGCACCACAAAGCTGGGCCAGAGTCTCTTCTGGAGTTGGGGATGTTGTTACCCACTGTTTGTGAAATAATTCTCGTTCTACTTGAAGTTTCACCTTTAGAAGGTCTGTTGGTATTAAATTTTCTGTTTTGTTGTTATGAAAGTTCTCATTAAGTCCTCATATTGAGACACACTTTCACTGAATATACACTTCTAGGTTGACAGTTGTTTTTTTCTTTTCACACTTTGGAGATATTCTAATATTATCTGGCTTCCATTTCTGTTCTAGAGAGCTCAGCTGTCAGTCTAAAATGAACTTTGTAAATAATTTGTCATTGTTACCCTCTCCCTAGCCTATAGCTACTTATACTCTTCTATTTTTGTTTCTTTGGTATCTTGGAGCTTCACTATGTTGTTTCTATTTGGGGATTTGTTTTTATTCATTCTGCTTCAAAATTAATTGTTAGGCTTCTTGAATATCAAGATCGGCATATTTAATATATTTTGGAAAATTTCAGTCATTATCTCTTAACATATTTTCTACCCTTACTTTTCTCTAGTTTTTTTTTCTTTTGGAACTGCAATTAGATATATGGTAACCCCTTTTTATATTCCATCTACTACAGATTTTATCATCAAAAATGTTTCCTATGTCTTTGTCTCTTTATGCTGCATTTCTTCAAATTTCTTTCCCATTTTACCACTTACTTTTTTTTTGACTATCTAATCTGTTGCTTAAGCCATCCATTGAGATTTTAACTTTAAATTTTTTTTTAATGTTGCACTTGTACATATTCTATTTGGCTCTGCTCTACCTGATTGCCTCTTGTTTCTGCACATTGCTTTAATTTCTTTGACAATATTAAAAGTACTTATTTTGTATTTTGAGTCTGATAATTTCAATAGTTGCTCACTTTTCAGGACTGTTTCTGAGGACTTCTGGCTCTCACTCATGGTGGCTTATTTCGTTTATGTTTAGAGAAATTTGGCTGGAAGTGAGCTTATGTTCCCTGGGCCTTTATATGGAGCCTTTGTTATTTGAGGCATTAATTTAAATTGTATTTGTGTTTCTTTATGAGAAGTGTTTGGAGGAAAAAAATTAATTCATCCCACTTTTAATTAAATTTTTGGCTTGAGGATTTTTATCCCATAGGTAATGAATTTAAGACAAACATCCATATCAGAGTTAGCAAGTGGTTGGAATTTCTTATAGGAGACATTTTAATCTTATTTGATTTTCCACTCAAAGTCTAGGCTGAACCATGCCAGTTCCCCTATGCAAGATCATTTCCTCCATTTTCCACATCCTCTCTGCTCTGGTTTTCTTACACTCTGCAGTTTTGGCTGTGTATGGGGATCTCTGATTAGCCCTCTTTACTACTTGGTCTCATTAAAAGTCAGGATCTCTGCAACTGGAAAGGAGCAGATGTTCTTAGACTAAAAACTGGCTTCCTACTCACTGCTCTGGATCATGCTTTCCTGTTGTTTGTAGCCTCTCTTGTGCTTATATTCCTGCCAACTCAGATATGCCTCAGTATTTTAAAATATAGTTTATACAACATTTTATGAGTTTTTGCCAAGAGGATTTTCTTTACTGATTCCTTCTTCAAATTGATTTGGTTAGGTTCATTTCTTGGCACTTTCTTTGATAAGCTTCTTTCTATTTTATCTTCCCTTTGTGTTTTGCCTCCTATTTCCATTGTTTATTCATCTTTAGGTCAGTAAGGAGCTTGTTCTGAGTTACTGTTCACTGAACATGCAAGGCTATTTTGGTGCTTTGTTTTAGATGTTCCTCTTTAATTGAGTTCAGACCTAAGTTAACTTTTTAAATCTGGTAATGAGCCTCTAGTGTCCCATTCACTGAGTCATTCTGGATTCAACTTCTCTTTCTCTTCAGCTGCTCTGGCTATCACACCTCTCATGATTACATCCAGGGCCTCTTCAGTTTTAACTCATTCATCTTGTATGTCTGCTCTCCTTAGTTTATTTAAAGGAAAGCCCATAATTCTTCATATTACTGCTTCTTTGCTCTTAGTAACTTACTTAATATTTCCTTTTAAAAAATTCTCATTCCTATTGCAGACACATCTAAATCGCCAGTCAGGCCTGTCAGTAAACGACATACAAAACAATTCTTAGTTATGAATTTTTAATAAACATTGACCTATTATTTGTTAACTTTGGGTATATTCTATGTGCTTTACTCACTGTATATCATTTACCCAATTTAATCCTCCCAACTATCCCAAGAAGCAGGTATTATTTAAAATCCCCATTTTGTAGATGAAGAAGTTGAACCCCATATAGATTAACTAACATGATTACATCTTATTTAATAGTTTAGATGGATTTGATCTACACAGCCTTCCAATAAATAAAACAATGTATGTAGTAATTGGCATTGTCTGTGTCACATAGTAGGTGCCCAACAAGTATTTGTTCTCCTAGTGATAGTTTCATATTCTCAGATCCATATGATTTGGGTGGACTGGTAGGATTTCTTTATGTTAAGGCTCTAAAATGACCACATAGGTAGCTGGGAACCTAATTACAAAAGGGAAGCTTTGAATGTATGTAATAAACCCTGGAGACTAGATCAGGATCTCTAGACCATCAGCTGTGCTGCTATTTAATCCTGATTCAAAAATCACACATAAACTTCTAAATCTGATTTGGGCTAGAAATCACCCTCCTTAATATAGCAGATTGAATAAGCTGCTTGCTAAAATCATTTCTTGACTCAGGTTGGATATCAGCATCCTGCTACCAATAGCTTCATGCACAACTTACCTCCTTTACAGTTTTTTTTTAACTATGGAGAACATGTATTCAATCTTCAATCTGTATGTTGAATTCTGAGCAGAAACAGCATATCCCAAACTTTTGTAACATAGATTTCTTTTCCTTTTTTAGGAAACTAGATATGGCAGAAATAGAAAAGAGAGTAATGAAAAATTCTGAGCATGGAAGCGTGTGTCTGGGAGCACTTTCAGAGTGCACAGACCCTGGCTCAGATGATCTAGCAGCTTGAAGGGTGCATAGAGATAAGCCCAACACCTTTACTTTGCAGAGCAGGAACTGGAGGCTTGGAGAGAAGTGATTTGCATGGTGGTCATCCCTGAGAAACCCTGTGCATGTTGGCACAGGAGCATAGGACTGAGCCATTTCTTTCTTTTATGTGTGTGTGGTTTAGAACAGAGAACACTTATTTGACTCAGTTGTTTTTATAAACAGCTTCACAACAGAATGTGACTTCATTACAAACTGTGTATTATTCCTATTTGTGATATGAGGATGGTGATACCCTTATTTTTAAAATTTGCCCTGCAGGATGAAGATATACAAGAGATAGAGGATTTTGAAGGAAGATGGTGGCTTTGCTCTAGGCAGCGTTTTTCTCAGTTTCTGTGAAGAGGAGGGAAACTCGCAGATCAGTGGAGAGGCAGAGCAAGTGGACTGGGTTACCGAATCACTTTTGAAAGCAGGACATCAGGGATTATTGCGATCACTGGAAAACAAGACAGTAGGGAGACTGCTTCGGGACAAAAGGGACCTGGGGATCAGCACGGGGTCTGGGGGTGTGCAGTCCCCAGGCCCAGTGCTCCAGGGTCTGCCTCAGGGCTCCCGGGAGTGGGGAGTCACTGCTCCCTCCACCAAATATGGGGTTGAGCAACTCCAGGGAAGAATGTGTTGCTGGAAGGAACAGATTGGCCAGTTGGTCTGGGAAAAAATCGCCTAGGGACTATGAACACCCACCCAGAGACCTGGGAGAAGTGAGGGCCCCCAGCCAACACGACTGCCCCTGGTCAGGAAAGGCGCCAACACCCCTGGCCCAGTCGCGTTCGGATCAATGGAAAACAAAGAGCTGGGAAGAACTCCCCTCCTGCCATCGGGAGGCCTGACTCCTGCGCGCTGTGAAACCCGAAGTGTCCCGCGCTCCATGGGGAGCCTGCCTCATGCTCACTGTGAACTTGGAAGAGTCACGCTGGCGCTTAGGGCAATCCTAGAGACCGAATCTCAAAAGTTTGGTGGAGGGGTGCACACTTTTACGATTCCCAGGGAGGACGCAGTGAATCCCAAAATGTCTCAGGGTGCCTTCTGAGATCATAGAGCTGGAACCCTGCAGGACCCCGGAGTCCGGAAGAACCGGCAGTGAGCTCTAGAGAGCGATTATGCTTGGGAGTGCCCAGGGTACCTGACAGTCTTACTGAGATCTGACTGGGAAGAAAGAGAAGCATTTCAAAGGTCCCTCAGCCAGCTGGAGCCAGCAAGATCAGAAAAACTGGTCTGGCCAGTTAGAAACCAACAAGAGGTTTTTCTTATTTTGTTTTGTTTTGTTTTGTTTTGTTTTGTTTGTTTTGTTTTTGTGGCTGCTGTTGATTGATTTTATCTTGTGTTTTATGTGACATTTTATTTTTCAATTCTTATTATTCTTTTTATACCTCGCAATCCCTTATGTTTCTCTTCCATTCATCCTAATTTTATTCTTTCCGCTCCAAATTTATCTCTCCTGCACTTCATCTTCTGCTTTTCTTTCCTTTCTTTTTTTCAGTCTTCCAAGTTACTGTAAATTTGTATTATCTTTTTCTCACTTTTCTGATATTTTTTATTTTAATAGTATTTTGGTATTCTTTTTCTTTCTGTATAATCTTCTTTGCTTGGCTGGTTATACTGTCATTTGATAGGTTCCCCCTGGTATCTCAGTCACAATGTGTTGATAATTTACTATTCTTCATCTGTGTTCCATTAATACACCTCTCAAGGTTCTATACTCTTTATTCTTGTTATCTAGATCTCATCAATTCTGCCATGAGACTGTCACTTTACTATTACTGTTAATAAGACCTAGTTCATACAATTGTAAATACTACTCAATACCCCTACCTGATCTCAGCCCACCTTGCAATTTTCTGAAATATACTATTGTAGGGGTTGTCTCTATTCTTTTACACACTACTCCTATATACTAATCTTTAATCCAATCATACCTTAGAATCTTACCTCCCACAGCCTCACACTTTCTAGATACAATTAACAATCCTCTCATCCCCAATAAGAGACTTACCCTCTTTCCATCCTTTCTAAAACGTGGATATTGGGGTGGAGGATCATGGTTAACACTATAAAGAGCAAAAGGATAACCCATCTCTTCTCTACTGGCTGCTAATGTAAATACCATCATAGATTGTATTGCTGTCTTAAACCATTTCGCTTTACTCCTACAACTGATCACAAAAAAAGAGTAGGGGGAAGCTGTGAACACCAGGATACTCGAAGGAGTTTGCACCACTGAATCTCACAAATATTCTACCACAGAAGTTCACACCATAATTTCAGGGAATCAAAACAGATCAATTTAAGAAACAAGAAGAAAAAAGAAGAAACCCACGAACAATGAGAAAACAAAGAAACAACCCCCAATTGAAGGGAAATGAGGAAGCCTCAGGAAAAATGCTAAATGAAATAGAGGCAACTCAACTGTCTGATAGTGAGTTCAAAACAATGATTACCAGGAAGTTCAATGAACTCACAATGAGCTATCACAAATTAGAGGGAAACTACATCAACCTCACTGCAAACTATATAAACATGAAAAAGGAAATAGAAACTCTCAACCAAGGCCAAGAGGAAATGAAGAATACAATTTCTGAATTGAAGAACACAATAGAAGGAATGAAAATCAGGATCGATGAAGCAGAAGATTGGATTAGCGAGCTGGAGGACAAAGTAGAAAACAACATCCAGAAAGAGCAAGAAAAGGAAAAGAGGCTCAGAAAGAATGAAGAGGGATTAAGGGAAATGCAAGACAATATGAAACATAATAATATCTGTATAATAGGGATACCAGAAGGAGAAGAAGAAGAGCAAGGGATCGAAAAACTAGTTGAACATGTAATGAAGGAGAACTCCCCTAATTTGATGAGAGAAAAAGTCACACAAATCCAGGAAACACAGAGAGTCCCAATCAAGAGAAACCCAAAGAGGCCAACCTCAAGACACATCATAATTAAAATGGCAAAATTTCAAGACAAAGAGAGAATCTTAAAGGCAGCAAGGGAGAAACAGGAAGTAACATAGAAGGGAGCCCCAAGAAAGCTAACAGCTGACTTCTCAATGGAAACACTTCAAGCCAGAAGAGAATAGCAAGAAATACTCCAGGTAATGAGAACCAGAGGTCAGCAACCAAGGCTACTATATCCAGCAAGGCCCTCAATCAAGATAGAAGGCCAAATAAGAAGCTTCCCAGACAAAAACAGTCTAAAAGAATACACCTCGACCAAACCAGCTCTGCAAGAGATCCTAAAGGGACTGCTTTAAGGAAGGGAAGGAAAAGAGAGAGAGAGAGAGAGAGAGAGAGAGAGAGAGAGAGAGGAACACACATACATAAAAGAAAATGAATAAGTACCTATCAATAATTACCTTAAACGTAAATGGATTAAATCCTCCAATCAAAAGACATAGAATAGCTGAATGGATAGGAAAAAATGACCCACATATCTGCTGTCTACAAGAGAACCACCTCAGGATAAAAGACCTACACAGGCTGAAAGTGAAGGGCTGGAAACAAATCTTCCAAGCAAATGCACAGGAAAAAAAAGCCGGGGTAGCAATACTCATATCAGACAAAATAGACTTCCAAAAAAGGTCCATAAAGAGAGACCCAGAAGGTCACTTCATAATACTCAAGGGAAGAATCCATCAAGAAGACATAAATATTGTAAATATATATGCACCCAACATAGGAGCACCGAAATACATAAAGAAAATCTTAGAGGACTTCAAGAAAGATATGGACAGCAACACAACTATAGTGGGAGATTTTAACACCCCACTATCAAAAATGGACAGATCTTCTAAACAAAACATCAACAAAAATATTGTGGCATTGAACAATACCCTTGATGAAATGGACTTTACTGATATATACATAGCCCTCCATCCAAAAGAAACTAAATATACATTCTTTTCAAATGTACATGGAACATTCTCAAAGATATACTACATGATAGGAAACAAAACAAACCTCAAGAATTTCAAGAAAATTGAAATCATACCAAGCATTTTCTCAGACCACAAGGGACTGAAACTAGGAACCAACCCCAAGGAAAAAAATCTAAAACACTCAAAATCATGGAGATTAAATAGCATGCTATTAAACAATGAATGGGTCAAGAATGATATTAGGGAAGAAATCAAAAGGTTTCTGGAAACAAATGAAAATGAACTCACAACAACCCAAAACTTATGGGACACAGCCAAGGCAGTCCTGAGAGGGAAGTTCATAGCGATACAGGCCCACCTAAAAAGGTTAGAAACATTCCAAACAAACAACCTAACCCTACATCTACAAGAACTCGAGGAACAACAACAAAGGCAGCCCAGAGCAAGTAGGAGGAAGGACATAACCAAGATCAGAGCAGAATTAAATGACATAGAGACTAAAAGCACAATTCTAAGGATCAATGAATCCAAGAGCTGGTTCTTTGAAAAGATAAACAAAATCGACAAGCCTTTAAGCAGACTCATCAAGGAAAAAAAGAGAGAAGACCCAAATAAACACAATCAGAAATGAAAGAGGAGAGATTACAACACATACCACAGAAATACAAAGGATTGTAGGAAATTACTACAAAGAACTGTATGCCAAGAAATTTGAAAACCTAGGTGAAATTGACAAATATCTAGAAAAATATAATCTTCCAAAACTCAGTGAAAAAGAAGCAGAAAGCCTGAACAGACCAATAACAACAAAAGAAATTGAAGCAGTAATCAAAAAACTCCCAACACACAAAAGCCCTGGACCAGATGGTTTCACAGGAGAATTCTACAAACCATTTAAGGAAGAGCTAACCCCTATCCTTCACAGACTATTCCAAAAAATCCAAAAAGAAGGAAGACTCCCAAACTCTTTTTATGAGGCCAACATCATCCTAATTCCAAAACCAGATAAAGACACAACAAGGAAAGGAAACTTCAGGCCAATATCACTGATGAACATTGACACTAAAATCTTCAACAAAATACTGGCAAACCCATCCAACAATACATTAAAAAGATCATACACCATGACCAAGTGGGGTTCATTCCAGGGATGCAAGGATGGTTCAATATTCGCAAGTCAGTAAATGTAATACATCACATAAACAAAAGCAAACACAAAAACCACATGATCATATCAATTGATGCAGAAAAAGCATTTGATAAGGTACAGCACCCATTCATGATAAAAAACACTCGGCAAAGTGGGAATAGAGGGAGCATTCCTCAACATAATAAAGGCCATTTATGAGAGACCTACAGCCAACATCATACTCAATGGGCAGAAATTAAAATCTTTTCCACTAAGATCAGGAACAAGACAAGGCTGTCCACTTTCACCACTTCTATTCAAGATAGTACTGGAAGTTTTAGCCACAGCAATCAGACAAGAAAAAGAAATAAAAGGCATCCAAATCGGAAAGGAGGAAACAAAACTGTCATTCTTTGCAGATGACATGATAGTATACATAGAAAATCCTATGTCTACCAAAAAACTGCTTGACCTAATAAATGAATTTGGCAAAACAGTGGGATACAAAGTCAATATCCAGAAATCAAAGGCATTTCTGTACACCAACAATGAAACAGCAGAAGCAGAGATCAAGGAAAAAAATTCCCATTTGAAATAGCAAAAAGAAAAATAAAATATCTAGGAATAAACCTAACCAAAGAGGTAAAAGACCTGTATTCAGAAAACTATATAACACTCAGGAAAGAAATCAAGGAAGACACAAACAAATGGAAACATATACCATGTTCATGGACTGGAAGAATTAATATCATCAAAATGTCCATACTACCCAAAGCAATTTACACATTCAATGCAATTTCCATTAAAGTACTAATGGCATATTTCACAGACATAGAACAAACACTTCAAAAATTTATATGGAATTATAAACGACCCGGAATAGCTGCTGCACTTTTGAGAAAGAAGAGTAAAGTAGGAGGGATCACAATACCCAACACTAAACTATACTACAAGGCCACTGTAATCAAAACAGCCTGGTACTGGCATAAAAACAGGCACATAGACCAATGGAACACAACAGAGAGCCCAGAAATAACCCCAAGTGTCTATGGTCAATTAATATTTGACAAAGGGGGCAGCAACATAAAATGGAGTAAAAATAGCCTCTTCAACAAATGGTGTTGGGAGAATTGGACAGCCACGTGCAAAAAAATTAAACCTGAGCACCAACTTACACCATATACAAAAATAAATTCAAGGTGGATAAAAGACTTAAATATAAAACATGACACTATTAAAGTCCTAGAGGAGAATGTAGGTAGGAAAATCTCAGATATTTCACGCAGAAACTTTTTTACTGACGTGTCCCCTAGAGCAAGGGACATAAAGGAAAGAATAAACAAATGGGACCTCATCAAAATTAAAAGCTTCTGCACAGCTAAAGAAAACAGTATCAAAATTAAAAGAGAACCAACTGTATGGGAAAACATATTTGCTAATGACACCTCAGACAAGGGTTTAATCTCCAAAATATATAAAGAACTTACAAGACTGCACTCTAAGAAGACAAGGAGTCCAATTAAAAAGTGGGCAAAGGACTTGAACAGACACTTCTCCAAGGAGGACATACAAAAAATCCAAAGACACATGAAACGATGTTCAATATCGCTAGCTATCAGAGAGATGCAAATTAAAACCACAATGAGATACCACTTCATACCAGACAGAATGGCCATCATAAACAAAGCAACAAACAACAAGTGTTGGAGAGGTTGTGGAGAAAAGGGATCCCTAGTGCACTGCTGGTGAGACTGCAGACTGGTACAACCACTATGGAAAGCAGTATGGAACTTCCTCAGAAAACTAAAAATGGATCTGCCTTTTGACCCTGCGATTTCACTGCTGGGACTCTATCCTAAGAATACTAAAACACCAATTCAAAAGAACCTATGCATCCCAATGTTCATAGCAGCACAATTTACAATAGCTAGATGCTGGAAGCAACCAAGATGCCCATCAGTAAATGAATGGATCAAAAAACTATGGCACATGTACACAATGGAATTCTATGCAGTAGAAAGAAAGAAGGAGCTCCTACCCTTTGCAACAGCTTGGATGGAGCTGGAAAACATTATGCTAAGTGAAACAAGCCAGGCAGTGAAAGACAAATACCATATGATCTCACCTTTAACAGGATCCTAAACAACATATCAAAGAAACAAGCAAAATATAACCAAAGACACTGAAATAGAGGTCAGGCTGACAGTGCCCACAGAAGAAAGTAGAGGGAATTTCAGGGGACAGTGGGAAGGGTTCATGGGAACAAACTTAAAGGACACATGGTCATAAACTAAGGGGAGGGTGGTAATGAGAGGGGTGGGAGGGGGGGCTGGATTGGGAGTAAAAAGGAGAAAACTGTAATTGAACAATGATTAAAATAAAATTAAAAAAAAAGATAGAGGATTTAGCCCCAAAAATGGAGATTCAGTTCAGCTAGTTTTCTGATCATGTGATTGTGAATGACAATCTGCAAGGTGCAAATGCCCAGTTGTCTGCGGTTCAGAAGGCTTAGCAGGTGCCTCAGTGGGGGCCAGAAACATGGATTTTCTCTGATGCTGTCTTAATGAGGCCTCCTGCTTAATGCTGGAGTTTTAACAGTGGTCTCAATTACAGAGACCTGGAACACCTGCTGCAATCTAAAATAGCAATATTTGGTCCATTATAATGTATGCAACTTTAAAAGGGCTGCAGCTTATCATATAAAGTTACTTTTTAAAAGTCTTTATTTTATGATTACCTAAAGTTGACTATTTGGCTTTTAGTGAAAAAATGTTTTTATATATCATATAAAGCAGTGGTAGGAATATGAACAATATTAAGGACCAGGCCATTTCATGTACATGGCAAAAAATTGTGAATGTGTGAAGCTGGAGGTCATAATACTATGGGGACAAAAGTCTTATTTGAATTGTAAGGAAAAGAGTGGCACAGGAAGACAACATATCTTTCCAAAGTAATGGAAAAAGACTTCTGAGGTCAAGTTTGAGCACATCTCAGGAATTTTCCAGGATAAACTCCAACTTTTATACACCACCATTCTAATTTGGCTGTGGTAAATATAGGCTTCTGATCATCAACTTGTCAAATAGATTTATTTTTAAATCTCTCTTTACTTAAAAGGACATCTGCAGACTATTTTTTGCAGAGCTGTAATATCAGTGACACTCTCATTTCTTGATTGCAGCAAAAAAGGACTGTCAAGGGTTAAATTTTGGCTGGCTAAATTATTGTTATTAAAAATAAAGGCACTGTGCCCTAGCTGGAGTGGCTCAGTGGATTGAGCACCAGCCTGGAAAACAAAGGGTCTCAGGTTCGGTTCCCAGTCAGGGCATATGCCTGGATTGCAGGCCAGGTCCCCACTAGGGGGTGCACAAGAGGCAAACACACATTGGCATATATTTTCCTCTCTCTCTTCTCCCCTCTGTCTAAAAATAAGTAAATAAAATCTTTAAAAAATAGAGGCACTGTGAAGAAAAGCACCTAGGCACTCTGTGGGAATGAAGAACCTGCTAATTTGTCTTAATAAAAAAATGTTTCTGATTGAATCTATTATATGGTCCATTAAAAACCCAATCCATAAAATGGCTTGTAAATTAAAGATGAACAGAGATAATAGATTTACATGTGTAAGAAAAACTGTGTACTTGATAAATATGTAGCATTTGACAAAATTATGCTGCAATAAACAATGATTTGTAATAGGGCAGCTTGTTTTTGGCAGCTCAGTGTGAAAATAATTTTGCAAAATGTTATTGTAGAATGTCCTCAAACAGAACACTAGTAGCACTTTGAGGATCAGCTGGAAGGTTCAGGAGCAGATAGCTTATCTCTAAGTATGTATTGTAAGTGGATTAAAAAGTTAGGACACCTGCTAGGTCTATCCATTGGCGAAACTATGAAGTGAGCAACATTTGTCTTGGAACTTTCTTTCCTTCTCCAATCATATGCCAGAGTCTTTATGCTACTCTGTAACCCACACTTAGAGGACTCTCAGAGTTCAAGAAATGCCCTAAATTTCCTCTCATTGTGAATGCTTTTCTTTATTGTACTCTATTCTATTGTACTCTGTCCAGGGCACAACAGGTAATAATGATTTGGTAATTCAAAGTAATCTTAGTTAATGTGTCATCAAACCAATACACTAACCTTGTACATGAGATGAATGTTTTAGCCAGATAAAAGTGCACACATCTTCTGAAAGTCCTGAACACGTGGCACTCAAGCTAGGATTGGTCCTCATTCAGGTAGACTGATGGGGACATGTTTTGACCAGCTGAAACTTCTGGTACTATTGCGTGTGTGAATAGCCCTGTGTTCAAAAGTAAGAACATTCCTTAGACTTTTAGAAGTGTGGACTTTTAGACTTTTAGAAGAATACTTTTAGACTTTTAGAACTGTAAGCATGGTTAGGTGTGTGTGTAGTAAACTCATTGCTTTTTGTGGTATAAGGAGTTATATGATAGGCTGCAGGGTGAACTCTACTTTGCATGTCAGGAGAGGGAAAGCTGGCCATGTAGTAATCTTGCCCACATACTGTTTTTGAAACCAGGCAAGGACAGCTCTGGGGCTTAAATAAGCAGGCACAGTGTAGCTGTGCAAAATATTTTCAAATTAAGCTCTCCTTCAATTGAACAAATAAAAAGCAGTTAAGTAGAAACACAGTGGGGTTAATCTTCACTATGCTGAGTGGGTGGATATCTCATTACCATAAGCAGATTTACACGTGTAAGTCCAATACATCTGCAGGAGACTCTTTGCAAACATTGTATGGTGAATAATAATACAACTAAAATCTTAGGACTGTTTGTTCTGAGCACATAATGAAGTGTAGCTTTTGTCTTCACATCACCAAGCCCACAATGGAATCATGGCTTATATGCTATGATTGAATTTTACCTAATTAACTAATATCTAAACAATCTTTAATTTGCTCATATGTGTGTGTGTGTAAGTATATATATGTAAATTATAGACAAAAGTTTAGTATTAAGCACAAACAACCAAAATGATGGGTTTCAAATTCACATTAAGTTCTTTCATGAGAAATTTTTTCTTGAATCTCTTTTCTTTATTTCTTCCTTTCTTTCCTTCCTCTTCCTTCCTCCCTCCCTCCCTCCCTCTCTCTTTTTTTCCTTTCCTTTCCTTTCCTTTCCTTTCCTTTCCTTTCCTTTCCTTTCCTTTCCTTTCCTTTCCTTTCCTTTCCTTTCCTTTCCTTTCCTTTCCTTTCCTTTCCTTTCCTTTCCTTTCCTTTCCTTTCCTTTCCTTTCCTTTCCTTTCCTTTCTTTCTTTCAATACATCATCTGTATATTGTATTGTATATTTGCCAAACCCCAAGTCAAGTCTCTTTCCACCACAATTTATCCCAGCATTTAATTTTTTCCCAGTGGTAGGATTATTCAAATAAATAAAAAGTTAAACTAGGAAGACTTCCTTCACAGCTGACTCAGTTATGTTACAAGTTTTAGAGAACAGAGAAAAAATATACTTCAGTTCACTGTTAAATGTAGTTAATGTATATATAATTGATCATATTTCACATTACTTATATATCTTTTAAAGTAAGGTATTTTTAAAACAAAGCACATTATCTTGAATTAGAGTTTTCCTTGGTGATAGTCAAGTACTTAAAGAACTAGACTTGATTTTTATCACTCCCTTCTACTCTTCATTTAAGAAACATTTATTGACTGCCTTCTCTACATCAAACAATTAGCACCCTTCTCTTCTTTTCAGTCCTTTTGATTGGGCTTGCCTCTCCAAAGGATTTCATTTCTTTAGGGGACATGTTTTTCCCTTTGGAGGGATGGCAATGCCTTTTTCTCAGGGGGAGCAGAATACAGACTTATAGAAACTCAGATTTCTCTTCAGTTACAAATGACTATCAATAGAACCATGAGAAGGGAGACTTTACTTAAATCAGTAGTCTTAAAGATAACAGTATATAAAAGTAAATAAACTCAAGTTAATGATTTGCTATTATTGTCTGTTCCTATTTTAACCACCATTTAGTCAGAGTTATAATAAAAGAACTCCTAGATTCTATAAGCAGATAACTGTGAAACGACTTCATTTGGTGGATTCAGTACAGATACCATTAATAAAAAACATCTGCTATGGTGTGTTATAATTCCAAGACAATGCTTGTTAGTTAATTAATAGATATCACCTATAAGTAGAACCTAATGAACAAACCAAACAAATGAGCAAAATAGAACCAGAGACATGGCAACAAGGAACTGACTGACCATGACTAGAGGGGAGGGGAGATAAGAGAGGAAAGAAAGGGAAGAGCCAAGTTAAAGAGCAAGTAAAAATGACCCATGGGCATGGACAAGAGAGTGGGGATTGACTGTGGGAATGGGGAGGGGGTGATCGAGGGGAGTTCTGGGGGCGGGGGTCAAGGGAGAGAAAAGGGGGAAAATTGGGACAACTGTAATAAAACAACAATAACAATTAAAAAAAGAAATTATAAATCAATTACATTTATAGATACTTAGCTCTTTTCCTCTATGATATATTTTTGTTTCAGTATTTTGGATGGGGAAAAATAATTCTTGGATTGGGAAAAAACACTACTACTCTGAGGAAAGTACCATATAAAATTATAAAATAAATTTGTATTATAAATTTAAACATTAAAATGGTCTATAAACTAAAAAAAGCAATGTTTCTTCAAGAGCCAGTTTGTCTTCTTGAAGACTGCACTCAGAGGGCAGGCAGTGAACAGTAACTTAATGGTGATGAGGAAGGAAGAAAGGTATATGAGGAATCTATCTTGTTGTGAGATGCCTTGGGTAAACCACAGAAAGACCCACATTGAACCATGTGTTCCATGATTGTCTTTTTCTTTGCCTTTCTCTGATATTAGGAGGGAGATAAAGTCAAAGAGAAAAAGAGGTTAGATTTTAGAGAGCCAAGTATGGCCTTTTCATGGAAAAGTTGATCAAAATAAAATCAAGGGAGTCAAATAAGAAAGCTTTCTGGAAGAAAGGGGAACATTAAGGATGTGACTAATGCAATTTCTCTGATAAATGAAATTTTCTGGGAACTTCAGATTTCCTCCCACAAATGTGTTTTAAAATTCACAAAACAATATATAAATGTATGTTTAACTACCCTTCACTTAGTTTACCCTAAATATTACTGTAAATGCCCATGAAGCTTTCTCACACTGTCCCTCTACCACCCCACCATTATTGGCCTTTTTCTAATTGGAGATAAAGCCAGATTGGATACCAGGATAATACAAGGACTAGATGGTTTATGACAGCTCAGGGGCAAAAAAAAAAAAATGCACGTATAGAGTATTTACTTTGTGTCAGGTGTGTTTTAAGAGCATTACAAATATTTAATCTTCCCCAGAGACCTAGGAAGTAGGTACTATAGTTGTTCTCATTTTACAGATGAGAAAATTGAGGCACAGAGAGGTTAAAATAGTTGTCCTAAGTCATACAGCAAACAAATGATGGAGCTAGGATTCCAACCCTTGCAGCCTGGCCCTAGGGCTTATGCTGTCAGACGCTATACTTTGCAACAATTTCATTGACATTAGTTTCCCTCATATTGTGCTGTTATGGTTATACCCTCTTTCCTCTGTCTCTACCCCCTCCTTGACTGCAGGCCACTACTACTCTGTCCTTCGTTTGAGTGATCTTGGCAATTCAAGGATGTTATGTAAATAGGGTTATATGTTTGTTTAGCCATTCATGTGTTGAAGGAAATCTGTTTTTTTGAGTATTTTGAAGAAAGCTATTATAAACATCTGTATATAGCTTTTCATATGAATATACATTTTCCTTTCTCTAGGATAAATGCTCAGGGAGTGCTATTACTGGGTATGGAATTAACATAATTCATTTTTTGAGAAATTGCAAAACTATTTTTCAGAGTGACTGTACCATTTTAATTCCCGCCAGCAATATATATGGGATCCAGTTTCTTGTTATTCTTACCAGCATTTGGTGTAATCACTACTGTTTATTTTATCATTCTGATAGGCATATAGTAATATTTCATGGCGGTTTTAATTTATATTTACCTAATGGCTAATGATGTTGAACTTTTCATGTGCTTATTTGCTGTTTGTAAATCTCTTTGTCAAAATACTATTCATGTCTTTGCCTGTGACTTAGTTGGATTTTTAATGTTGAGTTTTGAATTCCTAGATCCTAGCTCTTTGTCAGATATGTGGTTTGCAAATATCTTCTCCCAAACTTTAGCTTTTTTTTTTATTCCCTTAACAAGGTCTTCCACAGAGCAAGGTTTTTACTTTTTATGATATCTAATTTATTAATTTTTTTATGGATTTGCTTTTGGTGTTAGGTCTAAAAATTCTTTGCCTACCTCTAGATCTCAAAGATGTTCATTTGTATTTTTTCTAAAGGTTTTATATTTTGCATTATACATTGAAGTTTGTGGTTTATTGTGCATTAATTTTTATATAAGTTTTAACTTAAGTTGATTTTTTTCCCTATGGATGTTTAGTTCCTACAGCACCATTTAGTGAAAAGGCTACTTTTACTATATTGAATTTCTTTTGCTCCTTTGGCAAAAATTAGTTGGACCTATAGGTATGTCTATTCTTCAAGAGTTCCATTGGTCTATGTACCATCCCTCCATTAATATCACACAGTCTTGATTGCTGTGGTTGTATAAATACATCTTAAATCTTCTTAGACTGACTTCTCCCATTTTATACTTAATTTTCAAAAATTGTTTGAGCTATCCTAGTTTGTTTGCTTTTATGTATAAATTTTAGAATAATCTAGCTTTAGCCCTGGCTGGCGTAGCTCAGTGGATTGAGCGCGGGCTGGGAACTAAAGTGTCCCAGGTTCGATTCCCAGCCAGGGTACATTCCTGGGTTGCAGGCCATAACCCCCAGCAACCACACATTGATGTCTCTCTCTCTCTCTCTCTCTCTCTCTCCCCCCACTCCCTTCCCTCCCTAAAAATGGATGAATAAAATCTTTAAAAAAATACTTTATAAAAAAATAATAATCTAGCTTTTGTCTTTTATTTTGTATTCAACTATAATTTATTGAGGACCTGTTTCAGTGACAGGCACTATTATAAGCACAGATGATAGAGCAGTGGATAAAAGATATGGTTTCTGCCCTCATGAAGATTACAATCTAAAAATACTATTTAAGTATTGGTTTGATGTGAACTGCATATTCATAACACTTTATATCAGAATCAGGATTCATGAAGTCATTTACAAGTTGAAATGAAGGGGCTAATTATACACAAAAGTATGGTGCTAAAATTGAACGTGCTAAATTTATTTCAAATTTATAGGTGTGTAGGACTGGTGATATCTTACTTAAAAGCAGAAATCCATATGGGGATGACTGATGATTTTTAATGGAGCAAATTTGGTAAGTCAAAAAATAAATGACATAATTGCCTGAAAAAGCTGCTTCAACTTCATTTGCATCAGTGGAAGGACAGTGTATATCTAGAAACAATCTTGTTGGGATTTTGATAGGAATTTTTTTAAACCCATATATCAACTTGGAAAGAACTGACATTTTTACAGTGCTGAATTTTAAAACCAATGAACATGGTGTATCTCTCCATTTATTCAGATCCTCTTTTCTTTCTTTCATCAGTGTTTTGTGATTTTCAATATCCAAGTCCTGTACATGTTTTGTTATATTTTCACTGAGGGAGGAGGGATGCTCTATTACTGCATGTGAAGGTGGAAGTCCAGGCTCCACTGTGTTATCTACTGATATGGACAGGGATTAAGAGGGTGACACTGATTACTGCCTGGTGGGAAAAAAGTCCAGGTTTCCTACTCATCTTTTCTAATACCAGTGTGATGGAGTTTGGGGCAACTTGTTATAGCCTAATGAAGAAAGAAGTCTAGGTTCCCCATTTAGCCTTGCTGGTGTGAATAGAGTTGGGATGGGAGTATTATTTCTGGTGCTTGGCTGGAGTAGAGCAGTTACTGCTTAAAAGCTTTCTGTCTTGCCAGGATACCTTAGTCTTGAAGTTTCAGCTAGAGATAGCATTTCCAGCTTGCCAGGCTTAAATTCTGGGATTTATGGGGCACAAAGAAAACTCAGGGAACTCACTGCTGTGTTGTTCATTGTATACCAAGGTTCCTATTGAGTCTCACTTAATTTCTATACCTTTCAGAGCATTCTAATATTTACTCATCATATATTTTATATATGATGTACAGGGTAGTTGTACTTTGTAAGACTAGGGATGTATCTACCCAGAAGTAGAAGTCCTACAAACATTTTTAAGGCATAGCAAGTTATATAAACCACATCCAGTTTTCATAGACAGAAAAAAATTACACAATGCTCTATTTGTCCCAATAAAATTAAGTTCACACAAATGATGATCTAGACTTAGATACTGCAATGGCAGCCCTGTTATGAGAATCTGAGTATTGGTTTTTCAATGAGCTCATCTGCAGAATTGAGATAATGATGCTATGCTACAAGAGAAGGGACTATACCTCTTATTCACCATTATGAACTTGGAACATACTAAGGGCTTAATAAACATTTTTGGGAGTAATAAACAAATGGCATCTCTGGGATGATATAACCATTAAGAAGGTAGAGACTTTTGGAGATAAGACATTTGTTCAAGAATATTTGTTTAAGAGAGCCTATGTAGTTGGGAATAACTAAGTCCTTCTAAAATTGAATACAGACAATTTCAAAGAGCTTATCACACAGAGTGTGTATGACAAACCTTTCTATCATATTGATTTAATAAAGAAATGGAGAGAATTTCCACCTTGTGTTACATTTTCTTATAACCAAAATTTTAACTTTTGGTGAAGAATAGATTTTAATTAATAACATAAAAATACATCAACTTTTATATGGTTGCTTATGTCCAACCACAAATACATTAAACACATCCTTTTTTTAACCATTCTGGTAATAATCCTCTAATATACTTTTATTATGAGCACATCTCTTCCAGCAATTGAATATCTATTCCATATACAGTGGAGAATTGTTTACAGCTATTTTAAAGTAGGTGCTGAACATCAAATTCAACAATACTGCTATTATCTAAATACATGTTTATATGAATGCAAAATGTAGTACTTCAGTAATAATCTAAAAGACCATTACTAACAATGACCATATTTTATATGGAGCACTGACCTAATTTGCTTTTACTACCTGGAAATTCTGGTAAATGAGTTGCTGGGAATGGCAACTGTAGGTAGTGGTAGGAAATTATTATTCCACAAATGTTATTACATCATCTATGCATTTGCAGAAAGTCAGTCAATATTAAAAAGTCAATTTATCTGTATGATAGAGGAACACTATTCTTTTGTCTACACATACTAAGGCTTTTGGACAAAAAGAGAGTGTATCCAACTGCTCAACTTTTTGACACATTTGTGTTGATTTCATGATTGGGGAATGGAAAAATATCATCTGATGTCACACTGATATTATTCTAAATATCAGACTCTTTTTTAGTTTTTGATCCATGTTTAACTTTTCTGGTATGATTATTTGTTTACTCATTCATTCATTCACTCATTAATTCATTCAGTAATTTTACTTGTTTCTGGGAAATTGAAGAAGAGTAATACACAATTTTTCCTTTAAGCATATACAGGTTTAATAAGGAAGATATAAATGTAAATAAATAATTAAAATATGATTTACTAAGTTTGATGGTAAATGTAAGGGTAGGCTCTTTGGTGCTTTTAATAGAGCACCAAACTCAGTCTCTGTGCTTTTGTGTACACTATTAAGAGAGAAAGAGAGACAGAGGGAGACGGAGAGAGACAGAGACAAGTTACCTGAGAAGAGTCTTAAATACTGAAGGAAAAGCTAGCCAGGCAAAGATGAAGGGAAGAGAAGGAATTAAATTAAGATTACGGAAGCAAAATAAATTCTGCAGTTGGCCCTACCTGTATCTAACTTTGCAAAGTTATGTTGTTTTTAACCAAATCATAGACTTCTATTGCTGTGTTTATGAACAAATGTCTTTCTTACAGAAGTCTTTGTTTATGTTTATACCCCCCAGAGATAGTTTCAATCACCTATTTATTATTTATCCAGAGAACTCAAAGGAGTTTGGTATTGCTGAGAAATCAAGAGGGATGTAAAATGTGATGGGAGGTGGGGTGGGAGTGGAGGGCGCAGAATACTGAGGGCCTCTATGCTAGATTGAAAGTTTTAAGCAGCTGAGGTTACCCAATTACATTTAATTTTTAGCTTGGTCACTCTGATGTTTCTGTGCAAAGTATTTGTACAGAAGCCTTGAACAGCATAATGACTATTGCAGAGGATCAGCTGAGAGCTATAAAGCCCAAACTAGAAAGCAGCAGAGTGGACTGAGGAGAGATAGTGGGCTTGAGAGATATTTAAGAGATAGAGTAATCAGATGTTTGAATATGATATTCAGTTGTTTCAATATAATGAGAGGAGAAGGAGATAATCATCCCAGATTTCGGGTGTTGATGAGTAACAGGGTGGCATGAATACATACAGACAATGCAGAAAGATGTACTTTTAGGTTTGGACATGGTGAATTAGAGGTGTCTCCAAGATACAGTTTGAGATGTTAAAGGAAATAGAGGCTCTGGACTGAAGGTCTCCATCTGATTATTATCAGCCTTAAGGTAGTAGTTACAGTACAATCAATACAGTGAGAGAGGCTAGTAGAGAGTGAACAGAATGAAATGAACAATTGGGCAGGCACAGATTGTAAGGAAGGCTAAATTCTCAAAGAGTCAGAAATCAACCTATAAGTAAGCATGTGGATTCCAGAATTGTCATTGATGCTGTCCTCTGTGACTGTTTGAAATCACAAATGACCTAACTTTGGGCTAGAATCTTGGTTACTCTAGATATGAGCTTACTGTATGCCTCCAGAGGCCAGCCAAGTAACTTGAATCAGAGGCTGTTTGGTTGCTAAACTATAAATGGTTAGCTACTGAGGACTCCTGGGCTGATTTAAAGACAATTGGGGGTATTTAAGCAGTCTTCATTACAGAATACAGGTGGACATTGACAGAACTTCCAGTTTCATGAGAATTAAGATGTTCAGATTTTTGTGTAAAATATTTCACTTTTTAGATCTTGGCTGTTAATTAAAATTTAAAACACTCTGCAGAGACCAAGGGGAAAATAAAAATGTCTGTTGTCTACCTACACTTGGTGCTTTCTGAAATAGGCAACTTTGGTTGAAATGACAGAATAATATTGTGGGTCAGGAAGTTGTGAAGGCCTATTCATGGGGAGTGCATTTTATCACTAAGTCCTAATATGTGCCAGGTTTAAGAGATTTAATGGTGAGTGAAAGTAAAAAAAAATCCTGAAAAATGAATTAAATATTAGGAGCTTTTTTCCCCTCTGTGGTTTTTACTTTTGTGATATTGACATATGATTGAAATAAACCTCAGTGTTTGTGGTAGAAGAACCTTGCCAGTGCTTGCTGCTGGTGTCAGAATAGTTCATATTTAGCTTTGCCACTTATTTGATGCCACATATTTGGTTCTGCAACTATTAGAAACAGACCTTAGAAAACAGACTTTAGAAAGGCCCTTGATTTCTTTGTGTTTCTGTTTTACTGCCTGTAAAATGTACATAATTATAATACCAACTTGCAGAATTGTCATGAGAATAAACTGAGAGGATGTGTATGAAGTGTTAAGCCCATGTTCTGGCTTATGTTACCTATGAAAGCAGTTAGCTGTAATAATGATTATGATGTCCAACTTGGCAACCTGCCCATGTGTCTAAAGCAAGTGATTTTATAAGGCTTACAGAATCTAAATGTGACTCTAGATCATGCAAATGTGAGCACCCATTTAGGAGGCAATCTTATGTGTTTGAAAGCTGTACTTTAAAGAAATTGATTCCTGGATACGGGGCAATGCCCTGAAGTGATTCTAAGCAGGTGCAAAATCAAATTAATTGCCAATCAGTTGCATATGCTAATACAAATAAGATCCCTCAAGCTGAGCTCCTGGGAGGGCACAGATGTGTATTTTGGATCCTGTAGGGTTTGGGGGTTGCTTTCAACAATAGAGCTGCTTGGGAGAAAAGAGGTTTGCTCCCATTACCACAAGCTAACACCTCTTGTTTTTCAAGTGAACTGAATAACAGAAAAATCTCTTCCTGACTCCCTGTGGTGAGGTGTTACAGTTGACATCATGAGGCAGAACTTGTGATTTTGATTGGATCTGACAACAATTACGCATGTCAAAAAGTCTGTTTTATGATATAAAGCATTTTTTACTTCAGTGGGTATTAATTAAGCATTTCCTATGCACCAAGTGCTGAGCCAGATGCTGGGTATGAGAGCAAAATGGACAAATTCTCACTCTTCCTAGAGTTTATAGTCTAATGAAGTCAGGCCGTTAAGCAAGAAATAGTGTAAGTTCAGGTTCCTAGTATAGCACATAGAAGGAACACTTAGCTTAGCTTAATCTGAAGAATAAACAGTGGCTTCCCAAAGGCAGTGATGGAAAAAACTGATGTTTAAACTTCAGTAGCAGAGTAAGCCAGACAAAGAAAGGTGATGAAAACCCCAAGATGAATAGAAACAAGTGTTTATTACAGGACAAAGTTAAGTAAAGCATCTTTTGACCTTGCTGGTCACTGTTTCTTAATTATATGTCAAGATTAGGTTTTAGGATAATTTTCAAGGTATAAGTTGTTGCTGATTTAATAGATTATATTATTAAAATACATAGTGAGTTGGTGTATTGTCTTGGAGTTACAGCCATTGTAAATGAGCATGTTATCTATCAGTTTCATAGATCTCAAAGATATTTGTATGTGCATCAATGTTGCAGATAGATAACTCACCTCCTCCTGTTCATCTCTCTCCCTCTCATTGCCCCTTCTCATTCAGCTCTTGTTACCTTTTACTGAATCACTGCAATATTGTCTTCACTGATTTCCTTATGTTAAGTTTTATTTTTCCCTATTTCAATGCCTCTTATTGTTACAGGGTGCAGCCAAGAGGGGGGACCCCAAATGGGCATTTGAAATGGGGTCCAGAACTCAGGGTGTCCAGAAAATTTTAAGATGTCTCCACCCCTTCCCCCACAGGTGTGAGTTGGGGGAAGGGGCACACAGAGCAAGAACATGCAGGGCAGCTTTGCAGCTAATCCATGGCATGGTCATTTAACATACCTATAGCCTTTGGCTGGTCACTTAGATATGCTAAATAGCTATGGCCATACTCTAGGCCAGGGGGATAAAAAGGGACCTCCCCCCAAGATGGGACTAGGGGGCAGGTCCCCCGAGTTACAGAGCCTGCATGGGAGATCAGAGAAGATTGGCTCCATGACATGGGGTCACACCTGCCCAGACCCATGATGGCGACCAGAAAAGCTGGAGAAGACAGCAGATTAAGGGCAAGTGTGTCCGAGTGTAGGAGGAGTTGGAAATGGGGTTGCAGAGGAAGATTGGTGCGGGGATTTAAAACCTAAACACAGCAGCCTGAGGGAACCACGCGGCCTTGACAGAGTGGAGACTCCTGCAGCCCTGAGGGAGAGAACCACGCAGCTTTGGCAGAGTGGGGACTCCCCCTTCCCACAGCTTTGTGGGGAGAAGCACATGGTTTTGGCTAAGTGGGGACTCCCGTGGCCCTGGGAGAGAGGACCATGTGCCTTTGCTAGAGTGGGGACCCCCGCAGCTTTAGAAGGGGGAACCACCACCTGGTTTTAGCAGAGATCCCGGCAACTCAGTTGAGGGTGCTGGGAACCCAGGGAGGTCTCCCAGTCGAGATGGAGTACTAACTGGGAATAACCAGAGGACTGCCTGAGCCATGGACTTCTATTTCCTTTCCTGAGATATGGTACTCTGGACTGGGCAAAGGGGGAAGGAAGGAAGGACTATGTCTGTTTGTGGGACTTTGGGACTTTGGGATTTTGGTAAAGACATTAGGTCACTACTTTAAGTTTGTATAGCATTAAATAAACATTTCCTTTCCTTTTCACGAATCTCTGGCATTGAGAGACGTCTTTCCTCTGGCGGCGGACATAACGGACCTGGGGGCTTTTTTTTCAATAATAGTATATCGTCCCAGGCCCCCCTTGTTTGTTCTGTAACATTATGCTTTACTATAAAATTAAATTTCCCGAGATACAAATTATTCTATCACTTCTGTGCTTGCAGTTTTTCATGGCATTACCACAGACTAAGATGTTAGTAATGAACCATTCAGCACAGTGTTCAGAGCCTTTCATGTGATTATAGCCAACCTTCTCAGCTGCTCTTACATGACTGCTCTTTGGGCAGCATCATAGACTGCTTATTGAACTGTTTTCCCATTTTGTTAGTTTTGTTCATAACATCTTTCAGTTTCGAGTGAACTTCCCTAGTCTGTATGTGTTAAAATATATGCTCATGGACCAACTCATGCTCCATTGACTCTGAAGTCCTCCCCCAAACTTTGTTACTCTCACTGTTTTTTCCCCTTCCTTTAAATTCTCAGTGCTATAGCCACATACACAGTACTGTGTGCATACCTCTTGTATTGCTCTTGTGAAATTATGCCTTATTAGTGGAAGATGTATATGTACTCTGATGTACTCAAGGTAAGGGACAATATTCCTCAACTTTGCATTTTTTTAAAGATTTTATTTATTTATTTTTAGAGAGAAAGAGAGAAATATCAATGTGCAGTTGCTGGGGGCCGTGGCCTGCAACCCACGCATGTGCCCTGACTGGGAATCGAACCTGCAATGCTTTGGTTCGCAGCCCGCGCTCAATCCACTGAGCTATGCCAGCCAGGGCTAACTTTGCATTTTTTTATACCTAGTATAGGTGATTAATATTTATTGAAATCTATTGATTATTACCTAGTACATTTTTTTCATTGCTGATTTTATTTGAGTTGAAAAAGTTGATTTTATGTCTTGTATTTGGTATGGTCTCAATTTATAGAACCATTAATTTTTTATCTTGTATATGTACAACACTTATAGTTTTTTAATTATTCCATGTTTATTATTTTATTTAATGCCCTAAGGCACATGGGATACAAATACATGTATCAATACAGAATATTTCTTGGTACAAGCCCAGAAAGGTGGAAAGGCTCTCCGGAGCTCACTGAGTTAGCAAGGAACAGAGATGGGATTGGAACCAAGTCCTTTTTGTTCCAGGCCTGGCTGTTTACTGCCTGCAACTCTTCTCTAGTGTGTCTTCTTTTCCTTCTAAAAACCCAATTAAATGTAAATACTGTTACTGAAATCAGTATTTTCTCACTATACACAGATGTCAGTTAAGACTGAACATGGTTCATGCAGTAAGTAGAGAGGAGAAATTGCAATTACCTGTGTAGCTAGTGAAGTGCCAGTCTGAAACCCAGATGATTAGCCCAAATTATTATGCCTATTTTGGCAGTCTAAATTTGTTAAATGACTGCATTACCTAATTTTCTATGGATAATGTTGCACATAGACATGCTGCCTATTGAGCAGGAGAGAGAGAGAGTGCTGTGTGTGCAGATGGTCTGGGTATTCTCTCTTGGTAGCACTATTCTTTGTTGCTATTGTGTTAGGCTTTAGAAAGAAGTGATCAGCAGCACTGATATTTGCAGGTATCACTGAGGCCCACTGGTTGGATTGAACATTTCTTTCTTTCTTTTCTTTCTTTTTTTTACATATCTTCCTCCATCAGGTAAGCTGTATGGTAAAGTAGGAAGATCCCTGGATTTAAATTTCAAGGACAGGTTTTAATTTTTTATCTATCTCCACCATTACTTGCTTTGTGACCTTGAGCAATGGTTTGCGGCTACCAGAGGGTTGGCTCTCTTACCTGTAAATAAAGTTATGACAAGAATCAGATAAGATACTTTGTGGAAAATCACTTTAAAACTTTAAAGCACTTCCCTAAAGTGAGGCGTTATTACTATGAGAAGAGGGAAATAAAGCAAAACTTTAATTCAATTGCATTAGAAAGTTTGAATTACAAATCTATTTAACTTATCTGTTAGTGTTTTTTGGGGGGTGGGGGGCGTATTTTAGAAAGCCAAGACAGCATAGAGCTTACTAGATTATTCAGAAGTATTACTTATAAATACTTTATTTCTCAACTTTATTAATTAGGTTTAATAATTGAACCACAAGGGATGATGAGAAGTAACCTTCACAATCTATAAAGATAATGAACTATAAAAGAAAAATGTATCTTAACATACTATCTGAACAACAACAGCAAAAAAATATAAATAAATTTCTGGACTTTTCTTGCTCTAGACCAGAAAGATAACATTGCTTCTTTTTGTGCAAATTATTTTAAAATTGTGAGAGTTTGGCTTAGTTTATTAATTTTTTTTGCAGTCTTAGAATGATTTAATCTAAAAAGCAACAACAGAAAATCTAAAACAAAAACCAAACCATACCAAAATAAATTAAAAAAAGGGCTTTATTTATGGGAGTTTTTGACTAAAAATACCAAAATTTTGTATTTACCTTATTGGGGGATTCTTATTTCATAAATCAAGTAGCAAGAATCTCACTCTAACTTTCAAAGGACTTTGTGTTGCTGTTATTGTGTTTATTGTAAGAGCTGGATTAGGAGGAAGAAATGAAAAGAAGAAACTGACGAAAAATAGGAATATTTCTAAAATCTTCTCCATTCTACTCTTCCAATTCTCTTAAGCATTCTGAGCAAGAAACAATAACTAATCCAAACCAAAAGAACAAAAAAAAATCTTTCTTTAAACTTTGCGTAATGGGAAGAATAGTCACTTACAGAGTTAAATGGGAAGCTGGACATTGTTGAAGAACAATTTAGACAGTTATTAATTTGTTAAGTAGAAGGACCCTAACTACATCTCAGGAGATTATTTTATTGATTTATTATCTACTTAAGAATGTATCATTCCCTTTAGAAAATTTGGCTGTTTTGTTGAAAATAGTCTAAGGGGACCAGGACAGAATAAGAGTGACAAGTTAGACCAATTTCTAAGGCTATTGCTAAGAATCCAGAAAAGTTATTCAGATCCAAATGATGGAAGTGGAGGGAGTAAGACAATTGAATTTGGAATCTACTTTTAGTTAAAACTATCAGGATTTACTGATGGGAGGGATTTGGATGGGAAAAATACAGTGGAGTAGGGGATAGAAGAAAGGTTTTTAGTTTGAACAACTGGGGAAATGAATTTGCTACTAAATGAGATGGGAAATATGAAAAATAACAGGTTTGGGGAAAAAGATCAGGAGCTCTTGTTAGGTTTGAAATGCTGTTGCTACTGATTGCTTTTGGCTGAAGTCCTCTCTGGGCATTGTCTGCTCAATGGCACGCTGCCTTGATCCCATGAGTACTGCCTGGATCCAACCCAATGGCTACTTGAGGTGAGGACAGTAGACCTCTTTCATTTGTCTTAATGAGAAGCCACTGGAAGCCTCCTGGGATTGGCTCAGGCCTCTATGGCAACTACATCACCATTTAGCTCATCTCTTGGCCCAGTCTTATTCCCTCACTCCTCACAGCATCACTCTTGTGAGCACCCCCAAAAAACTTTCAGCATCCAAATCTCAGTCTGTGTTCAGGGGACTCACATTAAGACACCTTCTGTGGCTCCAAAAAATAAAAACTATGGTTTTCTTTTTGGTGTAGCTGATCCCACTCAGAGTTGCTCAGCAGCTGCTCTGCAAATAACCATAATGATTATCTCCCCAACTAGATTATACTAGGCCCAGCAGTACATTATACTTATTTCTATAATTTGCTCCTAAAAGATGCTGGATATTGAACATTTGTTACGTGGTTAACAGATAACTGTGATGTCCCTGAACAGAAACTGGTATAAAACAAGAGATTTAAGGTGAAAAGAAATGCTTTTAAATTAAATTCAGATACATCTTTCTTTCTTTCTGATTCTTATATATGAGTAAAGTCATAATACCCTAGAGCTATTACTTTCTTGAAATTTTTAATATTATTTATTTATTTTTAGACAGAGGAGAAGGGAGGGAGAGAGGAAGAGAAACACTGGAGTGTTGTTGTCTCTCATGTGCCCCCTACTGGGGACCTGGCCAGCAACCCTGATGCCCTGATTGGGAATCAAACTGGTGAACTTTTGGTTCATAGACTGGAGCTCAGTCTACTTAACCACACCAGCCAGGGCTGCTTTCTTCAATTTGTGTGCTACAATTTTATTAGCATGATGATCGGTATGCAATTAATTGGTTTTTGTCCCCAGACCTCTACATTTGGATCTGTATTCTATCCAAAATCTGAAAATAGAAAAATCGAGTCAACTGTAAGCAACTGTTTTTATCTACATTGTACCAGAGAACATCAGATTTGACTGTGAACTGAATTAACCAACTTATGAAAGGTTTGGCCATTTAGACAGCCTGTGAAAAAAATATGAGGAACATTTCTCATAAAATCATGTGCTGAGCACAAAATGGACTGCAAGGCATCATCTGGTCAACTCTCAAAAGCTTGTGCAACTCCTGAAAGCTGTATTGGGGAAAAAGGAAACCAGAGTTCACTGAGTGTTTACTGCATACCAGTAACATTGTAGGGGCTCTTGCATTAGTCTTGCTACAACCCTCAGTCACAGTGGTTCTCAGCCTTAGCTGCATACTGAATCACCTGGGGAATTTTAAAACCTCTGATGTCTGAGTCTCATCCCTCAGAGATTCTGATGGAGTTGGTTTGGGCTGTGGTCTGAGCATCAAGATATTTTAAAATTTAAAACCTCTATAGATACAGAAAAGAGACTGATGGGTAGAGGTGTTGGGGGCTGGGTGAAAAGGTGAAGGGATTAAGAAGTACAAATTGGTGGATACCAAATAGACATAAGGATGTAAAGTGCAGCATCATAAGGAATATAGCCAATAATATTGTAATAACTATGTATTGTATGTTACAAGGTGGGTAGTGGAAATGTTGGGGAGAACAGTTTGTAAAATATATGATTGTCTAATCACTATGTTGTATGCCTAAAACTAATATAAAATAATATTGAAAACAAACTGTAATTAAAAAATAAAATAAAATAAAAACTTCTGCAATGATCCTAATATGCAGATCAGTTTGAGAATCCTTGCTTTGTCAGGTAAAATATATATTCTGAGCTAAAAATAATTGGATGAAAGCCTCTGGCCAGATACAATATAACTAAAATCAATTGATGGAAGCAAGTTGCCTGATATGACTGAGCCTCTGTACCCTGACATCATCCCCTTCCTGTCATCCCCACCATGATCCTCTAGCTGTGGTTATGAGCCAGCCACCAATTAACCAAGCTCTTCTCTCTGCCCAGTAAAATTTGTCCCAGATCACTTTCAGCGTATTAAAGTCAACCAAGTTTCCATCAATAAATAGATCTAACCAAATAATTTCCACTCAGATCCTTGAGTACTCTGTAGTCCCTATAATCCTAGCACGTGAGATAGTGGAATGAGCTATGGTTCATACCAGTTAAGAAATTAGCAGAGTAACTAAGAGGGGAAGAATTCAATTCAAACACACAGCCAAAATACCTTTGAAAGAGATTCTGAAGCTTCCTATGTTAACCCAGGAGCTCCTTTTATACAAACCTAAATGAAATAAATAACAACCATCCTTTAAATAGTC
Source organism: Phyllostomus hastatus (assembly GCF_019186645.2). Taxonomy (NCBI): domain Eukaryota; kingdom Metazoa; phylum Chordata; class Mammalia; order Chiroptera; family Phyllostomidae; genus Phyllostomus; species Phyllostomus hastatus. The sequence goes on along the minus strand of NW_025334017.1, from coordinate 2,218,917 downwards.
TAAGTTAGGAGCCTTCATAGCTTCCTCTTCCCATACTCTGTAGATTCATTTCTGTGGACTTTTCTCATTGGCCTGGTTTTCCAGCCCTTTAATCACTCTCAGAGCATTCCTCTGGAGAGGTCTCCTAATTCTACATGTTTATTTAACTTGCATGGTTCCAGACCAGGACTTTAATTACAAATTTCACAGTGATGGCGGGAGTAGAATCGTAATAACTTCATATTGCTTAGTGTTATGTTTCTTCCTAAGGAAAACATTACTTTGTTTTGTTGTGGTACCTTTAGGTCCATATTACTCTAAGCCAGCAATTTTCAACCTTTCTCATCTCATGGCACACATAAGCTAATTACTAAAATTCTGTGGCACACCCCAAAATATGTTTTTTGCTGATGTGACAAAAATAGGTATAATTTTTATTCATTCACATTGGGTAGCTATTGTATTAGTTGTCATTTTTTAATTTGACAGTCTAAGGGAAAAGATGTTAGTGCTCCTCAGTAAATAGTCAGGTATTGCATGTTTTAAAAATTCTTGCTGCACAGTGGTTGAAAATCACTGGTTTAAGTGATGAGGTTGTAATCATTTTTATCAGTGTGATTATTACTAACAATAATAATGGCTTCCATTTACTATATGGCTATATGCCAAGTACTGCACTAGAGGATTTTGAGGAGGGATAGCATTTAATTCTTATGACTTTGAATATAAGCCTTATGTCCAAGGTTAGTTTTTAACTTGCAGGGCCATGATCAAGCATAGATCTCTGACTCCATAATCTATGTGTTTTCACTGCATATCCACTGTCTTTAAAACAATTTTCTGATGACAGACTTCTGGCCAAGATGAAGACATAGGTAGAAACATACTGTGCTTTCTTGAACAACCAAAAGAAGGACAACAACAAATTAAAAAAAAAAAAAAAAACAAACCCCAGAACTCACAGAAAATCAAACTGTATGGAAGTCTGACAACCAAGGAGTTAAAGAAGAAATATTCATCCAGACCAGTAGGAGGGGCAGAGACAGGCAGCCAGGGCAGAAAGGACTCATGGGAAAGCTGCAACTGGAGGACCAGGGTGGGCAAGGTGGTAGCTGGTGGTGGATTGGGTGGTGCCACATTTGTGTGCAGATACACAGCGGGGAGGGGGGCGGGGACAACTGGGGAGTGAGACAGATCGTGCAGCCTAGGGTCCCAGTACTGGTAAACAAAGCCTCAAACCTCTGACTGAAAACACCTGTAGGGATTGAGGCGGCAGGAGAAACTCCCAGCCTCATAGGAGAGTTTGTTGGAGAGACCCACTGCATCCTAGAAATACACAAACCCATCCACCCAGGAGTCAGCACCAGAAGGGCCCAATTTATTGTGGGTAGTGGGGGAAATGACTGGAAACTGGCAGAGAGCTGAGCAAGTGGCACTGCTCCCTCTCAAACACCTCCCCCACATATAGCATCACAATACAGAGTGACGTGGGTTGCTCCACTATGGTAAACGCCTGAGGATCTGCCCCTTACTACAAAACAGGTACACTTTGACCAAAAAAAGGCCCAAATGAAAGAACAGATGAAAGCTCCAGAAAAAATATAGCTAAACTATGAAGAGATAGCCAACCTATCAGATGCACAGTTCAAAACACTGGTAATCAGGATGCTCACAGAATTGGTTGAATGAGGTTGCAAATTAGATGGAAAAATGAAGGCTATGAAAAATAAAATAAAGGAAAATGTACAGGGAACCAACAGTGAAGGGAAGGAAACCAAGACTCAAATCAATGGTTTGGAGCAGAAGGAAGAAATATACATTCAACCTGAACAGAATGAAGAAACAAAAATTCAAAAAAATAAGGAGAGGCATAGGAACCTCCAGGACAACTTTAAACATTCCGACGTCTGAATCATTGGGGTGCTAGAAGGAGAAGAGGAAGAGCAAGAAATTGGAAAGTTATTTGAACAAATAATGAAGGAGAACTTCCCCAATCTGGCAAAGGAAATAGACTTCTAGAAAGTCCAGGAAGCTCAGAGAGTCCCAAAGAAATTGGACTCAAGAAGAAACACACCTAGGCACATCATAATTACATTAGCCAAGATACATAAGGAGAAAATCTTAAAAGCAGCAAGAGAAAGGGAGAGAGTTACCTACAAAAAAGTTCCCATAAGACTTTCAGCTGGTTTCTCAAAAGAAACCTCGTAGGTAAGAAGGGGCTGGAGAGAAGAATTCCAAGTCATGAAAGGCAAGGACCTACATCCAAGATTACTATATCCAGCAAAGCTATCATTTAGAATGAAAGGGCAGATAAAGTGCTTCTCAGACAAGGTCAAGTTAAAGGAGTTCATCATCACCAAGCCATTATTATATGAAATGTTAAAGGGACTTATCTAAGAGAAAGAAGATTGAAATATGAACAGTAAAATGACAACAGACTCACAACTATTAACAACCAAACCTAAAACAAAAACAAAAACAAACTAAGCAAACAACTAGAACATGAACAGGCTCACAGAAATGGAGATCACATGGAGGGTTATCAGCAGGGGAGTAGGAGGGAGAGAGAGGGGGAAAAGGTACAGAGAACAAGTAGGTAGAAAACAGACGGGGAAGTTAAGAATAGTATGGTAAATGTAGAAGCCAACGAACTTATATGTATGACCCATGGAAATGAACTAAAGGGGTGGAATGTAGGTGGGAGAGGGTGTGCAGGGCAGAGAGGAATAAAGGGTGGAAAATGGAATAACTGTAATAGCATAATCAATAAAACATATTAAAAACAATTTTCTAATCAAATATTAATTCTTTGAAGATTAGAAAATGAAAATGATATAGACAGGGAATTTTTCTGTAACAGTACCCTTTGAAGGAGTGTAGTGTTTTCCAAATACAAAAGAGGATACTGCTTTCCTATAGCAATAAATCATTCATGGATATTTAGATTTTTTTCTTCTTCATCCATAGATTTAGCACCTGGCCTATAGTAGAAATTCAATAAATTCTTGCTGAATGCAAGGTAAGACTGAAGAATCTGTTTCTTTTCTCACATAACATGAAGGTAACTCAGTTGTTATACATGTAGCTTCTGATATAATCATGAGTTTTGAAAACTGCAATTTTTGACAGATTTATACATTCTTTTTTTTTCCCATCCCCACTCTTGCCATGTGTAGACCTGGGCCTCCCCTATATTGGTGTGGTGCCCACTGACCTCCCTATCTCACACAAAGATAACAGGGCAATCAGAAAATCTGAAGAGTTAAACTTTTCTCTTATACCTTACCTAAATAATCTGTGATAAAATGGACTTTGAAAAGATGGTACATTTGTTGTTTGGATTTCTTTGTTAAGCTGTCTTTAAGATTTCAGTTCTTTCTTCTGCCTGATCACCGACTATTGTTGGCTATGGAAGATGAGCTCTGCCTCTTTTGATAGAACTAAAGATTCTGAACAAGCAGCAAGGAGAGGAGATGTGTGAAGCTATCCTACACATATAGGCTCCTATCCTGGAAGCACTTAAATACATTACTTTCTAGCACCTACCTTGACATGGCTGGAAAAAAATATTATGATTAATACTGGAGATGCTGAGGAAGAGATCCACAATGTGTTTACCCCCTTCCCAGCATTCTTATTAGATTTTTGATTCAAGATAGGTTTAAAAATTAGGTAACTCTAGACAAAACAGTGAATCTTGTTGTGCTGTATTAGTACTTAAATAAGAAGTACAGTATATTTGGGGTCAGCAGCCTCTAAGATGGTCCCTAGTAACCCTCACCTCCTGGCCTTCATGCACTTGGGTAAGGCTCTATTCTTGAGCAAGGGCTGGACTTAATGAATAGAATACAGCACATCTGAGATCAGGTTATAAGAAAACTGTGACTTCATATTGGGTGCTCTCTTACACCACAGATGAGACTGCAGCCATAGCCGACAGCTTTACTATAAGCTCATGAGACACCTTGAGACAGAGGAACTCAGCATAGTCATATCCTGATTCCTGTACTGCAGTAGCTATAGGATAATAAATATTTGTTGTTTCATGCTTCTAAGTTTTGGGATAATTTATTGAATGACAATAAAAAATTAATATGATATTAAAGATGCAAAAGCTTTCCCTCTACTAAACTCCACCTTTGTTTTCTGTCCTTTGTCCTTTGTGACAAAATTTTCTTGTGACATTCACCAGATTTTAATTTGTGTTATAAGTATGTGTCATTTCTCCTGTTTGTCTATAAACTTCTGGAGAACAGAAACTCACTGCTATAGATTGTTGAATTCCTCCAGGTCCCAGAAATGAGCCTCATATATTGCAAATACTGAATAAATATCTGATTAGTAAGTATGTGAACAAATCTTACCTTTGAGGACCAAGATGCAGCTGAGTAGCTTGATGTTAGACAAGACTTCTATTTGATCTGCTAACCATTCCCTTGATTTCTCATGTAGCTTAATGTATGAATAACTGACTTTCAAGCATAATCTCTGCTGAGATTTCTACTGTAGAAGACACAGTGAAAGCTTGGGTAAATGATGTGGCTCCATTATTTCTTTCTGATGTGGGGAATGTACAACATGCCATCACAAATGAAAACATAATTTGTATTTCTATTATGCAAAGGACATGGTTTATGTAACAATGAGTAATCACTTGAATGTATAAAGAAAATGAGCTTGTTTTCATCAGCAATGCATGAAAATGTTACTAATAAGCAGTAAAGCAATATTTTCACATGAAATTTATGCTCATATTCTTGTCCCATATTAGCTCGTTATTCTTATCTTTTAACATAAACTTAGTGGCACAGGAAGGACAAGAGGATCACCAAGATCAGCTTGGAGAAGTGGGAACTGTAGGCCTGGGACACACTGATGTTCCTTGTGTAATAAAACATGCCACTCTGGTTATTATACAAAGTGATAGGAATTAGACTGAGTTTTGAAGGACTTAAACAGGGTTTTAAAATTGTTTATAGTAAAGGACATTTAAAGGTTCCCCTTTTGCTGCCATCGCAAAAGGAATTAATAGAAGAGAGAATAATTAAGCCTATCAGGGGAAAGTGAAGATATGTCATTGGCATAGAATCAATATAGCAACTGACTTCTTCATTTTCATTTCTTGTCACATAAAGTGGAAACAGTCAGTAAAGCACTGTCTTATATATGACTATACATATATGTGATTTTTGTAGTAAATGTTAGTAACAAAAGGAGCTGTAAATGACAGTAAAATTACCCAGGGTGAAGCTAATTTTAGTTGTCTCTGACTCCCACCCACCAGCATAAACCATCACAGTCAGTGACTTCGTTATCTTACTCAGATGTGAGGGTAGTTCTGCTGGTGGCTTTACTTACTTTACATCAAAGCCACATCGAACAGTTTCAGAAATTTATTCTTTGGCTCAGAGGATACCTTAAAGGACAAATGATTCTCCTCTCTCAGTTGTTCATCAGAAATGGCAGAAAATCATTTAGTTTAGCCAACTTCAGTTAGGGTCTTTAAGAGCTGTGTGTGCATAGTGGGAATAGAAGTGTGAGGGCCCTTCCTGAGTCTTTTCATGTCCTCAACACGGTTTGTTTTTCCTCAGCCAAAAGTCTCCAATTTAAATCAGGCTGACTAGCAAGAAGGTACTCAATGACTCTGGTTTCAATTGTTTCAAATATTGTTTCATAAATGAATTTTTTGAGGACTTAAAAGATTTCAATTTTATCTGTGATACATGGCCTCTTGTGACTGAAGGAAGGAGACAGCATGAATTAGGTGAGCAAAGGATACCTGGTACAAATGTAAATAAATGAATGTTAGGCCAGAAGTCAGGACCCTGAATATTAGTCTTTGCTCTGCCATTATAATTTCATGGATTTTACACTTTTTACAATAAAAGAGGTAATTATTTCCCATTTCCTTATTTGAGAACTCTGAACTGGGATCATAGTTTATAGGATGACAACTTAGGAGCTGTAAAGGACTTTGGAAATCATGTAGTTGCCCTTTCCTCTCTCAAATTTGTAGAGAAGTGAATTCTCATTTTCATGGTTGATCAATGGATGCCTGAATTTGATAGAGCATGTGTTCAGGGCTTAACTCACAAACCACCAATATTTGCTTCTGTTTCTTTTCTTTTTTCTCTTAGTGACTAGTCAAGTGATGTATGCAGACCTGGCCAGTGTGACTCAGTTGGTTGCTCAGTTGGAGCATCATCCTGTGCACTGAAAGTTGAGAGTTCAATTCCCAGTCATAGCACATACCTAGATTGTGGGTTCGGTTCCTTGTTGGGGTGCATATGAGAGGCAACGGATCAATGTTTCTCTCTCACATCAATGTTTCTCTTTATCTTTCTCTCTGCCTTCCTCTCTCTCTAAGATTGATCAGTGTATCCTCAGGCAAGGTTAAAAAAGAGAGAGAGTTATATGCATAACTCCACATAAATTAGCATCTACTCTGCTGCTCTTTACTATTGCTAGCCATAGGCTTCATAGTTTCCTACAGTCTAGAGCCATACAAAAATATTCAACTGCTTTAAAGCAGTTGATCCAATGTTTCCCTGAGTAGTCTCCCTCTGATTTGGGGAAGGCTCATTGTGAATCTCCTTAGACAAGTATTTTCTGGGCTCTTCATAGAAGTCACTTCTGTGTCCATGAATTGACAGGATAGGATGTCTTGTCACTATCCTGCATAAATAAATGCAGCCTGAGAGTCATCAGGCATGTCTAGGTCTGGGGGCCCTGGTCATCCACTGTGATCAATCATTACTGCACCTGGGCCATTTCCCCACACTAGTGATGGGGTGACAATATTAAATTGCACTTCACTTGGCTTAAAGACAGACACTGACTGTCAGGGGAAGGGAGGAGAATGCTGATCCACTTCATGAGGTTCACCTCATTCCCCCATGACCAAAGGGCTTGGATCTTCAGCTTTTAGCCTGGCTTTCCATTTTGTTTTTTGGGCATCAGTGCCAGATAAGCATGTGGTCAACAGATCAAGAACTAGCAGAAACATTCAAAATTCACATCCTTTTTTGATTGTCTGCATGTGATCCTAAGTCCCTGGATTTAACAATTTTTCTTGGAAGAATTCCATTTTGAAAAATCACTGAGTGCTTTTCTATTATTCTGGGCATAAAATTGAGGAATAATAATAGTAAAAAGAAATCAAAGTTCATACTTATGGGTCATGAATTATGTACCATGCTCTATGTAAACACTTTATATATTATGACATTAGTTCTCACAAGAATTTTATCAGTTGGGATCATTTATAATCTTCATATTACACATCAGGAAAGTGAAGGGAGAATAATTATGTTGCTTGCCCAACAATGCAGAGCTCATTAGTGGTAGACTCAGTTTCAGGTCTCAGTGGCCCTTCTCCAAGGTCTAGCTCCTTAACCAACACCCAGGACACAAGAAACTTGAAGCCTACTTGGGGATGGCACTCAAGAAACTTCCAGTATCAGTAGGCCTGCAAATAACTAACATTAGTATGAGACAAAATTAAATAATTGTTAAATAGTGGTCAAAGTGCTACTGATATGGGAGCACAAGAGAGAAAAAGCTGGTTTCTGTCAGGGTGCTGCTGGCTGAGGCAGCGGATGCACCAAGATGGGGATGTGCTGTATCTCAGCAAGGGCAGTGCTGGGCAGGCCAGGAGCACGTGCTCCAGGGAGGCCTAGCATGGGAGAATAGCTGGGAATGCAGTTTGGAACAAAGTCATGAATGAGTTTGAATCCAAATAAATTATGTGGATTTTTATCCTGCAGACAATAGGTACCAACTTTAAATTTTAGAGCAAAGTGTTATGATCTGCTCTGTATTTTAGGGAAGCAACTTTGATGTCAGTAGGTAGATTAAGCTGGGAGGCCTGTCAAGGCCCAGGTGAGAGGTGGGGGAGGTTCAAGTAGATCAGGGGCGGGTGGGGGATGGGAAAATGTGAGGAGAAATGGAGACATAGAAGTGAAAGAAAGGCCTGGTGCCAGCTTACACATGCGGAGGGAAGATATTGGTTACTAGCATAGGTGTTAGAGAGGCTGCAGGATCCTCCAGGGAAGACAAAGTAACCCAGGGAAGGACAAGTTGTGGGAGGTGTTTCAGAGCTGAGGATTGTAACCCCAGTTCAGACTCTGTGTGTGAGAGTCTTTCAGATCAACTATGTGAAAATTCCCAAGGTGTGGGCTTGGAGCCTAGGGAGAGATCAGGGCTGGAGTCATTATTGCAGAAATGCTTGGTGGACCCCCACCATGGGTGGATGTTGAGGGAGGTGGTAGACAAGCACAGGAGGATGAGGACAGGATCACAAGCACCTTCCCCAAGGACACCTGTAAGCAACAGAGGGAAATTTTCCCATTTTCATTTCAAAGGCCATACTTACTTTTTTAAAGGCAAATGATAGAAATCAACTAGCCATGGCAAACAGAAATAAAACAATTCTCCATCATCTCCTGGCTGCAGTCAGACTGCTCAACACAATTTATTTCAAGCAGATGTGTTTCAGTGTGACTGGGAACAGTCAATTAAAGAGATTAAAGGCAGAAAGCCACTGCAGCAAAAGTATTTTAATGTTAGTTTCTTCTGCAGCTGTGCTTTCTCCACTTCTCAGCAATCAGAATTTTCTTACCCTCTGTTATTTCCAGCTCTTGGAATTGAAGGGAAGGTATTTCTTTTCCTCCTATTTTTTAACATCCTAGGGTCATAAATTTCCATTATTTTCAGTATTTATATTATGTACATCATCAAAGCATAGTAGTACTTAATGTAGTTTAAATTATTTTGGTGTGTCTAAAGGACTCATCTCTCTATCTCCAATTTATAGATGAGCAAGTAAAAGTCAAAGATTTTCCTAAAATTAAATAATGTGGATTAGGCTGCTTCAAAAAACATTGATTCATGTTCCATTGACCTCTCTAGACAAATCTCATTTCAATATCTGCTCTTGTTGATTTATGACACTTAAAAACCCAGAGACTTAAAACTAGAAGGTACTGTGCAGATTCCTTTCCACCTCTGCTTTTTACTGATGGAACTTCATTCTAGCTAATGACTTACCCAAAGTCCTGTGGTCAGAAATTTCTGGACATCACTAGTAAATGCTCACAGCTCCCATAGTTTAAGTATCTTTTCATTCTGCCCACAGGCGCAGTCCCACTCCTTAGGGTAAACTTCTCTTGGGCAGAAAGGATTTAAAAAATTGTAGCAGGCAGGTCACTTGAGATGGCTGCAGTTCTGAGATGTATTTCTGACACAGCTTTGACACATAGCTTCAACCTTATTCCTGAGAGCAGGTCTCCAGCAGCCCAGCTTTGGTAACTGAATGTCTGTGTCATTTCTATGCCTCAGAGACTCTCTTCATCCTATGCCTAGTATCTTAATCCCTCCTGGACACCAGAAACTGATATCAATTCCCTACTGATGCCACAGCTCTATCTTTAGGCTATAGCCAGTGCCTGGGGCCCCGAGCTATGGGTCAGGAGTTTGGACTGCTTATTTCCTGGCTGCCAAACTTTGCCTACCTGGCAGAAGACCTCTGGGATCTCTCCTGACCATTGTGTCTGGAAGCACCTCTACCTGAGGCTCTGGACTTCCAGCCTTCTTGTGGCTGTGCTTGCTCCTTCAGGGCCTGTACCACCTAACAGGGAGGTGCTGTTCCTGGGTTCTGCCCCCAGATCTAGTCTTTTTTATCCTGAGATTTTTGGACAGAATTAGTGAGGAGCAAAAAGCCAGGATTCCTAACTTCTGAGCCAGTATTTTTTTTTCATTGAATCATGCTTTCTGTTTCATTTCCTGTTTGACCTGAGTCTACCACTTAGAGTGTGAATTTAGGCAAAAATTTCTACTTCTCTTAGAATTACTTTCATTAGATGAGATGTCAGGATGATAATATTAACTTCGAAAGGTCACCAGATGTTTTAAATGAGATATAAGAATTTGTGGTATATACTTGGACTTCAAAAATGTTTGATCTCAATTAAGGGCTATGGCTTTTACTACTCTTTTTTTTTACTACCAATTACCTGCATTTTCCTTGTGCTAAATAATTAACAAGGAGTTTTCAGCAAGGCTAAGTACTACATTTGTGGATATGCTTTGGTGTAGCAATACTGATCCAGCTCTAAGGTGGTTTGTTACTGATTGATGCTTTCACTTACTACACCATTATTCTGGCTAAGGATGGACATGTTTTTGAATGTTGGTATTGACCCTCAGGTTAGCTACACATGGGCACTGAAAAATATAACTTGAGATGGAATCAATTGGCCCTATTTTTAAGACTACACCAAAGCCTTGGATTGTTTTGTCTTTCATGAAATAATGAGCATGATGATACTTCTCTACAAAAATGTAAAAGCAAAAATACTTTATAGAACAAAATCAAAGGAGACCTTTTGACTGAAATATTTAGCAGAAAAAAGCAGCCTGCTCAGTGCTTGATCTCCTTAGGAACTTCTAGGAGGTTCTCTATCACCTGACATTCAACATGTTATCTTACTTAGATGAACCAAAGCTTAACTTTGTTGTTAATATTCCTTATGTATTTATTATAGTACTAATTAAATAAATTTTACAAATCTTATTACGGTCAAATCACTTTTATCCAAATTTCATGACTCCAGACAGATGTCCTACACCAGAGGCTGAGGAGGAAAAGAGACATCTCATTGCTAAGCCCAGGGTTAATTCATCAATTGAAAGTTAGTTAAAATTTTGCTAAGCGAAATAAGCCAGGCAGTAAAAGACAAATACCATATGATCTCACCTTTAACAGGAACCTAAACAACAAAACAAAGAAACAAGCAAAATATAACCAAAGACACTGAAATAGAGGACAGGCTGACAGTGACCAGAGGGGGAGAGAAGAGGGAATTTCAGGGGGAGAATGGGTAGGGTTTACAGGAACAAATTTAAAGGACACATGGACAAAAAGTAGGGGGAGGGTGGTAATGGGAGGGAAGTGGGGAGGGATGGGTGGGTGGGCTGGAATGGGAGTAAAAAGGGGGAAAACTGTACTTGAACAATGATTAAAAAAAAGAAAGAAAGTTAGTTAAAACTGTAAAATCTAGGTGTGTTTTAATTATGGTTCAGAATCACATGGCCTTGATGATATTCTCTGCTCTGTGGTTTGGATACTGGTCAGTCCTGCATGCCTGCTTCCACTATTAATGTTCTCCCCCTAGCAGAGGCCCCCAGAACATACCACCTAACTGGTAGCTGTAAAATTATTATTGTAGAATTACTCCTATACTTGGATTAAGAGTATACTTTTTAATCCAACTCCTTGTCCAGATGCCCTGGAAGTAACCATATTCTAAAATTAAGGAAATTTAGGAATTGAAGAGCATCGAGAGTGTGAGTTGTCAGTAGACTGTAGATGCCTCACTGAGCTAGCTAATCAGGGCCTGCTGAGTCCTTCTCAGAGACCAATGTCATACAAGTCATGAGTTGTAATCTCTTTCTTACTTTGTTGTGTATTACTAATAAAATCTGGGAATTAAAGAGGTAATGACATGTTGACATCACTCAATTCTCCTTATCATAAAAATAGTGGTGAGATTTTTGAAATATCAGGAGGCAAATCATAAAGCCAGCTAGCTGTTATCCTGATGACAGTTGACATCATAACTATAATTTAAGCCTTTTCAGGGAGCAAATCCCAATGTGGGCAGCGGGTTTGGCTGTCTACTGTTATTAGATTTCGTTGTCCTCTCTCTTGCTTCTCTCTTGGCTTGCCCATCCAGGCTGTCAGGACTAATTCTTTGCTACAAATGTCTAATCTGACCATTATAATACTGATGGCCTGACTTCAAAAGAAGAGGAAAGGGTTTCTCTGTGGGCCCGAAGAGTGTTAGGAGAACTGATGTTACAAGTATTTAAGGCAAACATCTCTTTATTCTCCACAAGCAGAGAAATACTTTAAAAGAAATGTCTAAATCACCTGGTATATTAAGGCATCACTTTCTTGCACAAATTTTAACAGACATTTTTTTCCATTGTGGAGAGACGGAGATTTGAGGAAGATGTCAAATCACACAAAGCGGAAGCACACCACAGCATGAAAGATGTAATCCCTATTTGTCTTTTTGTGAGGCAGCAAGCCAAGCAGGCATTAATATACCTCTTGAGTGAAGTGGATCCAAACACAGTTTATGCCTCTGCCATCATGGGCAGGTGAATGCCTTGTAAGACTTATCCTCCTTCTCGCTGTTCCCTAGATATCAACTTCCTTTTTTTCATTTACAAAGCAGCCAGCAAGACAGGCAGAAAACCAGAATGATATATATTAAGGATTTTGGTAAAATTCTTACTATTGAGAAAGGGGATGTGTTTGGATGGAGCCATTCAAGCATGTGAAATGTAGATCTTGTTATGTATTGGTAAAAAAATTAAGATAACAACAGTAGGATTAGGGAGATAAATGGACACAAGAGCATTTCCGTAGTTAACATAGAAATGGATGTTTGTTTACTTGATGTTTCTTTAGATTGGAAGCTCTTGGGGAACAACTCTACTTCTGCCTCCAAACACACAAAACAGACACAAGGCACCAAGGTTTGCAGCTTACCATGTCTGCAAAATACAACTTCACGTTAATTTTTCTGGGCCTTTGATATGGACCCCAGCTTGTGGGGTCCACGTCATTATGGATGAAATATGAGACAAATTCACACGGACTACCAAGTCCTGTGGAGGTAAAGGGACGGCATAGCTCTTCTCTCAAGGGGAGCAAAAGCCTTGGACCTTGCTCCAATGAGCTTTTATTGTCTTACTGGGCACATTATAAGAAGGCCCTCTTTAACTATGCACAGTTTTGCTTTAGGTGGTTACCTCTTACAGAAAACAAAGGAGCCAATGCTGCTAATCACGTCACAGAAGAGGGATATTTGAAAATGAAAAGGCAAAAGTAGTTGGACAGGTTACACCGATCCTTGGAAGGTTTAGCATGGTTTTTAGGAAGTTGCTTTGTAGTAAATGTCCTCAATTCAGGGTGAGGGAGTTTTAGCAAAAAGCAAGACTCACAGCAGCCTAGGTACATTGCAGGCCTGATTCCCCATGGGAAAACCTATTGTGGGAGTGGGTCCTGTGCATCTCCCAGTGGGAGCTGAGCCCACGCCACATAGAGTGGCCTCCCACAGTCCCTAATTAAGCAACAAAAGGTTTATGCTCTATCTATCTCTCTATGTATCTATGTATCTATGTATCTAGTTATCATCTGTCTATCTTCTATTTCTACACACACACATATTACTTAAGCTTCTTAATGTTAAGATATCAATAGAAACAGTGTTAATATTTTGAAATAATATAAAGGTACTATAAGACAGAATTAAAGGTAGTTAAATATATATATAAATTTGTACACATAGTGCATATATACACAAACTTATATACATGCAAACATATATTCACATACGTTCTCTTTCAGAAACTATTCCTAGCTCTGCTCTCTGATCTTCCCTTTCCCCAAAGCTGTATAGCAGGTGGGTCAAAGGCACCAGGGGTCCCAGAAGAGGAGTCATAAAGGGTGATGTTGACATCAAGCTGGAAGGAGTGCACTAATGTGCCCCTGGCATGCTATGAACTTCTAAGATGTGCTACTTGTCAGGTCTCAGCCGTGACACCACAAAGCTTTCCACTGGGTAAAAACCAGGGTTTTTAAATACATGGAGGTACTTACTAAATGTTTACTAAATGAATGAGGTAGAGAAGCAGGGGAAGGGAAAGAGAAAAAGAAAGTTGGTGGGGAATGGCTAGGTAGAAACTCTGAGAGTCTGGTTCGATCCCTCAGGTAATTGGTAATGTTAAACTCTCAAACATCAACTTGCTTGCCATAGTTTTGAGTATACAGACTTGCTAAATTAATATATGGTGATGAGACAAATGGAAATGCAACCTTTTAATTACTTAATTGCTGGTTGTGAAGTGATGGCTGGCTGCCAAAAGGCTAAAGCTTGTCTGCAATAGGATGACATTTGGCTAAAGGAAAGCCTATTTTTTACTTGTCCTTCAATTGTTTAGAGTTTGAACAAGTTACTTCCAATTTACTTATCTTACTTAAATTATAAATTGTTGCCACATAAGGAGCCTACCTAAAAAGTGAAAAATTGTTAAAAACTTAGGGGAACTATTTAAAAGCCCAAGTATTAGGTCACTTTCAACCTAAAGGCAACATTTGCAAAGTTAATGGAAACTGCAGTTCAAAAGTATGTATAGAAATCTTCAAATGCCTAAAGCTGACGTGAGATATAATTTTTAAAAATAAAAAAATTAACTACAGATGAAGCTGATAATAAATACATAACATCCTAATATTAAAATGATGCTAGATAGATTCTGTAAGGATACCATATGGCATTCTGTGGAGAACCAGTGAACCAGGACCTCAGTATCAGGGAAGCCTCTAGCTGCCAACAGTGTTTGAGGATGAACGCCAAGCCTGGCCTGCCTTGCTTTTTCCAAAACTGATTTGTGATGCTCCTGACCTTGGGCTGAGTTGGCAAGAGTCTGTGTTCCTGACTATGGTAGCCCGACTCTAGCTGGTGGGTCTGGCCTTCCTTCCCTTTTACTGCATTTCTCTGCCAGGTCATCTCTGTTCATCTGCCTCTGGCATAATGACCTGAAGCTGGACCCTGTTTTCTTCCCTTGCTGGAAACTTCAGTTTGAAGGTCATTATCTTGAATGAGACCTTGACTCTGCTTACCACATCGAAGCAGACAAGCAGATGGTACCAGCTGTCTTCCCCTATGACATATCAAGGTCTGCATTTTCACAATGAAAATTAAAAGCAACACTTCGTAATGAATGCCTGTAATTATTTTGAACACAAGCAGAGGACATTCGTACTCAGAAGATTCGGTTTATGGCTGCGCCAGTCTGGTGGGGGAGGAGCTCTGCCTGGCCTCCAGGGTGTGGTAGTCCCAGTTTTTAAGAAGCACTTCCCTGCAGGCACTAAGAGAGTGACATGGTTCCTCTTTTGGGCCCGCAGTGGCAAATGGGAAACCATCCTACCCCAAGACTCTTCAAGTAATATTTCTAAGACCTACATGCACAGTGGTGCATGGTCTAAGGGACTGGAATCATTGGAGAAGGGGTTCTGGTGAAAGGCAGCCAGGGGACCTGGGCAGGGCCAACCAACCTCCACTCCCCACGTGGGTGTGTGCCACAGTGCAGTGGTTCTCAAAGTGCAGCCAGGAGGCCCCTGGGGTTCCTGACACTCTTGCAGGGGGTCTTTGAGGTAAAAACTGTTTTCAAAATACTGCTTAGATTATTTTCCAGTCTTCTCATGGAGTGTTTTAGAGGCTACATGATGATATTGCAATGGAATGAATACAAAGCAAGACATAAGAATCTTCTATTAATCAGACATTAAAGAGATGTGCAAAAATGGAAAACAGTGTCACTTTCATTATGTCTCTTTTGTTTTGAATAATAAAGTTATTTTTCATAAGACAATTTTTATTAATAGGTAATATTAATTTAAAATTAATAAATTAATATTTAAAAATAATCTCAGTTTTAATTTCTAAGATGGTAAATACTGCTATATATAGCCAACAGAAGCAGTGGCCCTTAGGGTCCTCAATAACTCTAGAGACTATGGAGGGGTCCTGATCACACAAAGGTTGCAGACGGCTGCCCTACTGGGAAATACATGGGCTTTGGAGTCAAACAGACCCAGGCTTGAATCCTGACTTGTTCTAAGTACCTAGGACCTTGGCAAGTTTCCCTGTGATTCAGTTTACTCATCTTTGGAAGGACAATAAGAATAATCCCCAGGGATACCCTGCAGATTAGGTTAGACACAGCGTGGGAAGCAGTGGTAGCTTGCATACTTTCCACTTCTGTGCCCACAGCGGCCCCTTAGTTCCCTCAGCTGCTGACTGGGGAGGGGAATGACCTCATCTGCCCCTTTGTCCTCAGCCTCATGCAAGAGGAGGCTGCTTTCAGTGAACTTCAAGGAACTAATTCACTCCTGTGGACTCCTTCTTTCCTTTTTGTCCTCTCCTGAAGATTGATAATAATTAAAATGCCTCCTGCTCACTCTGTGCTTTGGGATACCAGGTGACCAGAGATGGGCCATTTCATTCACAAGGGGAGGTGCCTAAAGATGGCCACAATAACTGCCAGTGCAGCTGGTATGTCTTTCCAGTTACAGGTGGAACAAGGGGAGTGCTCAGTGTCTGACCAATATCTGCAATAAGTAGGGAGCCCACACAAATCATGCTCCCTGTGTATCTCCAGTTGGTGGCTGGCCCTCGGCTGCTCCTTGCAGATCTGTGCTTTCCCTGGGGCAGGTACCAGGACTGACCTAATCAAGTACCATATGTATATGAGAAGGTGTGGGCAGATGTGAGCCTGCCAGCTGGGTGCTAGGTGTGTGAGGTTGAGTGGATGCATCACCCACTTGTCGTTTCTCCCATTGTCTGTCTTTAAGACTATGATCTTAAGGCCTTTCTCCAGGTGATTCCATTCAGTACTCAGGCCTTCACTAGCCATCTGGGAGACAGAATCTTACAACACCCTCACAACCCAGCACAGCACATAGACAGGCAAACATGGGAACACAACATTGAATAGAAACAAAAAACAAAGCATGATTACTCAAGATTTTGAAAACAATATGTAAGTATGCCCAAATCTAGGTCATTCAGGAAGCCATTGTTCATTTAGCTGGTAAAATTCTAGATCTTTCCATTCAGTGATGGAATATAAACCTGTCAGGATTTGGATTAGACCATGGATTTGGCAGCATGGGGAGAACCTGACTTGACCATGGATTCTCATGCTGTTTTACTGACAACATCTGTGTCTACCCTACTCTGATTTCCTCTGTCCCACTCAGTGGGTTTTTTCTTCTTGCCTGGTCCTAGGACCTCAAAAAGAAAATGATCCCATAGGGACTGTGAGTGCTTCATGGTTCTTGTGTCATTAAGACATTTCTCCAAGGGTGTTGTTTTAGTGACCGTGTGCCTTCTTACTTCCATCAGGCTACACCAGAATGATCAGGGTGGGGAGATGGAAAGGGGCACTGTGTTTATAAGGCCCCAAGGTGGTTATTACATAGCTTGAATTTAAGAATCATTGTATAATAATCATTACATATTTCAATAGTGTGACCTTGATTTAAAGGAAGTTTCAAGAGCACACGTGCCTGAGTCTATGGTTGGGGTCTTATTTGAGTGTTTTCACTGAAGATTCCAGAAGACTGTATAGCTGATAACCAGAACTAGGAAAGAATGAATGGTTAGGGTTAGGGTTAGGGTTAGGGTTAGGGTTAGGGTTAGGGTTAGGGTAAGTGAGTTGCAACTCAGTTATGAACAGGGCACTGGAAATTGAAAATGGGGGATACATGGATGGTCCATTTCTGAACTAGATTCTTTTGGTATTTCCTAGAGAGTGGCAATATTTAGCCAGATCACTTCTAGGAAAGGGAAAGTAAGATGGAGGAGAGTGAATCTAAGGAGCGGGAGGAAATTTGAGGCAGCCTGTCACAGGCTAGGTCTACCAAAGTTCTATGCAACTCCTGTTGGGTTCCTTAGGATCTAAAACCCGTCATTTGGAAAGCTGACCTACATGTGGGCTGCATTCTCTGAAATGATGTTTTCTTCATTGTTTATAGGTATTTGAAACCTCCAGTCTGTCTGAATTATGCCATGAAGACAAAGGTACAGATGAAGTCTGATCTGTCCTAGAGTGTGAGTTTTTATGAGAGTAGCAGATACTTAGCATATTGGGGACAGTGGAGAAAACTCAGCAGGGTAGCAGCAAACTGGAGACACTGAAGCTCCTTGATCCCCCTCCCAGAGCCCCTGGTAGGCTGGGCTGCCCTGTCTTGGTAGCTTGTGCTCTACAGCCTCCTGGAGTCTCTCTGTGGGGCTTTCCCTCTCTCTTCTATTCTTGTTCTCACTGTGCTCACCCAGCCCTCTGCCCAGGGAGAAGTCACAATTGTCTGTCTGACCTGGGCTGGTTAACAGCTGAGCTCTGCTCTCCTCAATGGTTTGACTTGTAAGAGCACCCATGTCAGGAAACTAAAAACAGTGTCCTGTTCAAGGACAACTGAGATTACATATTTGAATTCCTGTCTGTGTTCTTATTTAAAACCTCAAGGTCTCCAGTGTATTTCTACACATTTTGTGGTTGGGGATGGGAATAGGGGCATGACAGAAATAGCAAGAGACATTTAATAAAATCGGGTAAAAATCAAGATAACACAGACTATTCTGCTGACATGGTGAACATGTAACTTCTGAGCTGTCATTAGGAAGAAGTTAACTCACAAGCCTATTGTTTAGCTACTGGCTTGTTCCAGAAAAAGTGGCTATAAATGCCACTTATAATTTAGGCTGAATTACATTTTTTTTCTTTTGGTTCTGTCTGCCTCCTTTCACGTCAGACATCCATCCTTTGTACATGTAGACAATAATGGCAAGAAAGTGCTAGGTCTGGAGAGTTTGAAGTGTCTACCATATAGTCCAGTCAAGATGTATGCTGTGGGAAATCTAAACTCCCTGGAGTGAAGTCAGGGCCAGAAGACAGACTCCAACCCCATTCTGAATAAATCTCTTTCCTTGAGGTAAACCAAGACAATGTAATAACTTACTCATCCTAGAAAATCTTTGTCGGTGGTAGACAGAAAACAAGAAACAGTATTTTTGTACACTAAAATATTGCCATGATGCATAATAAAGTTTTAATATTATAAAACTTAGCAGACCAATAAGCTTTTATAGAAAACTGTTGCCATTTCTGTAAAGCTCCCAATGCACCAAAACATTATTTTTTCAGATCGTAATATTTGAAGACAACAAGAACCTTAAAATCTCTCCTGTGAAAGGATCACCCTGGTTGCCCTCCCAATAAACTTGCCAAATTTTTATTTGACTAAAAATTTAAATATGTTGGCCCTGGCTGGCGTGGCTCAGTGGAGTGAGCGCAGGCTGGGAACCAAAGTGTCCCAGGTTCAATTCCCAGCCAGGGTACATGCCTGCTTGCAGGCCATAACCCCCAGCAACCGCACATTGATGTTTTTTTCTCTCTCTCTCTCTCTATTTCCCTCCCTTCCCTCTCTAAAAATAAATAAATAAAATCTTTTAAAAAAATTTAAATATGTCTTCATATTTCCATCAAGCTCTATTTCCTTGAAGCCCGGTCTTTTCACTCATTTATAATTCCTTCTTGTCTCTAGCTGATGGTTATGAATCTGATGCTGGATTTTTTTTCAGGTCTCTGTTTTGGAGATGAAGGCCCAGAGAGGTGAAATGATTTACCTAAGGCCACAGAGCCAATTAATGCCCAAGCAAAGATTAACACCCCATCTGCCATCACTTCCACTGAGTGTTCTTTCATTGCAGGATGCTGCCTTGCCTTATTTTTTTAATCTAAGCAACAAATAACATCAATTCTGATATATTTTTCCATAGTGTGCTATTTTGTCTGATATGGAAATTTGTAAAGACATAAAACTGTATCTGCAGAATGACAGCACAGACCAAATCTAAACAATGTCTCAGTGAGGAACTTCAGCTACTGAGAAGCTTTTATTTGCTTCCTAATTTGGCTGAGTGGGGGAAGGGAAGAGGTGTCACAGCCTACAGAGGTCATCCTTACTTCCCTTTTGGCAGCTGCTCTGGTGTAGAGTGGCTGGCTGCACTGTGAGTGGGTATGGGGTTGCATCAGTCCTGGGGGCCTTTTGCTTCTGGAAGCCTCTTTTGGAAAGAAAGAGGTTTCAAGGAGGGAGAGAAAGTTCTATTTCTCCTATCCTTTCAAACTGTGCATACACCTGCTGGGATATCAGGTGTCTTTATACATAAATATGAGTTTTCTATCTGTAATCATGTTACTGGAAAGGACTAAAGAGGTTTTCACTAAAACTGAGAGATAGTTTGGGTTGGCCCAATTTCAGTTGATGCTGCAAGGTGCATATGGGCTTCCCGAAAGAAAATAACCCCAAGAGTGGTAGTTCAGAGCCCATTGGGGGAGTTCACACTCTCAGGGGGGTTGAGCCCTTTGGGTGTTGCCTCGGATGAGTAGCGGCCAGGCCCACTCATCCTACATAGAATCGACTAAATCGGATCAGCTGCATCAGAATATCAAGAGCTGGGCCAATGCGGCAGGGTTTTTCAGGACAGGATATGAGGCCTGGAGACCTGTCAGAGGCTTAGTTAAAAATTAGTTGATTGTGATATGGGACTTAAAATGCACAACTTCTTGGGAGTGTGTGCGTGTGTGTGTGCATGTCTAGGAGTCTGTGTGTATGTGTATGAATGTGTGTCCATGTATCCTTGTGTGAACATGTGTGGTGGGGTGGAATAGCAGGAAGGAGTTTCTAGGCAATAAAAGATAATTCTGCTTCATGAACAGCACAGCTTTGATAATGGCAAAGTGACAGCCCACTCACTGTATAGTATTGATTACAGTTGTTCCTGACGGCGCCCATCAACCACCTCTTACTTTCAGGTCACAAGTTTCCAAACCCAGCCAGCCCACCATGGACAGATGATTTTTGCAGCTTTAGTGTCCTGCTCAGGGACAGGAGGGGACAGCTTGTTGAGTACAGCTGAGGAGGGCTCTGGCTTTCTTTGCACCATTTCCTGAAAACCTTTCCACTGAGGTTACATAATGGAGACAAGAGTTATTGTGGCAAAAAAAGTTTAAATAAGACTAGCATTATTTGTGACATGTGGTGTCTGGTGAAGAATTTAAGTGAATGTCAACACAATTCAGCTCTTATAAATTTTCAATTGCAATAAAGAGAATAATTGAAGAAAAGGTTAATTTTCTTATGAAGTATCTAGAATATTGCTTGGTTTCTTACCTTACATCTGCAGACATAGAATTAGATGAGCCAATTGTAGTGAAATGGTGGGGAAATATCAGTCCTTAAGCAAAAAGACAGAATTTGAAAATTAACCTACATTTTCTTGATCTTATACTGTTTTATGGGTGTAATACACAAACTGCTCTCTGAAAATAAAAGGGTGACAATAATTACTATCAGGTGTTAGAAAATATATTTGAAGAGTGTTCCTAATAGGTTTTGTACTTAAAAATGACATGAGTACAACTCAGTCACTGCAACAGTTGCAGAATCCAAAATAAATACATAAACCTCTTGAAAGCACAGTTTTAGTTATTAAAGTATTGCTAAGCCTCATTAATTTATTTTTTTAAAAAACATGACCGGGTGGGAATGTGAACAGAGGAACGTGCATTCAGCATATATTTTTCTTCAAAGAAGCCACAAGCAAACATTGTCAGTTCTGCTTCAGTCTCCCATTCTAACATCAATATTCAAGAGTGAGGAATGAAGAAATACAGGGGGAGCCCTGACCCGGTGGATCAGTTGGTTGGAGCATTGTTCCATGCACCAAAAATTGTAGGTTCGATCTCCAGTCTGGGTGCATACATGAGGCAACCAATTGATGTTTCTCTTTCACATCAATGTCTCTTTCCTTCTCTCTGCCTTTCCTTCTAAAAATCAATAAACATATCCTCAAGTGAGGCTTTAAAAAAAGAAATACAGGGGAGATGCTGGCCTAATGTACAACTGGAAAGTAGGGGAAAGCTTTCATTAGGCTTCTGCCACTGGACTGTCTTTGTTGTCTCCAACCTCTCTTGGGTTCTGGTGATGGTATTTCTTTACTTCAGTCAAGTGATGCTCTCAAACTGACTCCCAATTGTCATGAATTTTCCACTATGTTGAGTTCATCTTTTGCAATAGTCTTTTCCCTCACTCATTATCATAACAAAACTTTTGCAGGGTGTCTGCCTAACCCAAGTGATAAACCAGAGAAAATAAGGTATAGATTTGCTGTTGTGGATTTTCCCCAGCCAAAGAACACATGCATTTTCAAAAAAGGCCTTGGGTCCCATAAAAATTTGAGTAAATTGAGTAGTATAAAAAATTGTCAACACTATTTTCAGGGGGAAAATATTTTGTGAAGGGCAGTTTTCTCCCACTGTCCCTTAAATCTTATGTCCAGGATGACTACGCTATTGCAAACTTCCCACCTAGACTTGAGGTCACAGGATGGACCCAGCTATTTACAGAACCTCCTCACTGCATCTTTATCCTCTTCTCTTGTTTCTTCAATGTATCTATCCTGCTCACTGTGCTGAGTGACTGTATTAGAGCAGTGAGGTCCAGGCTACTCTCCCCTCAAAAAGCTTCCCTGGTTGCTAATTACCTGCCACATAAATTCTGTCTTGTGGACATGCTGTGGGCTGGGTCCATCCTGCCATCCTGGCCTCTAGTTTGGTTACATCTGGCACAGAGTCTGTGCTCTTGTGCCATCACAATGCAAGGGAGTGATATGGCTGCTTTAATCTTCTATCTGGACCACTAAGCCTTCCTCTATGTCAGCAATAAGGCTATTTCACTTTCTTATCATTCATGTGTTCACTGAAGTAGCACTTTTAATTTCCTTTAAGAACATTTTCTGCCCTGGCTGGTGTGGCTCAGTGGATTGAGTGCCAGCCTATGAATCAAATTTGTTAAAAAACCGGTTTCCGGTCTAGGGCACGTGCCTGGGTTGCAGGCCAGGTCCCCAGTGAGGGGTGTGTGAGAGGCAGCTGCACATTGATGTTTCTCTCCATCTTTTTCTCCCTTCCTTCTCTCTCTAAAAATAAATAAACAAAATCTTAAAAGAAAAAGAATGCTTTATTTGCATTCACAACTTGGTTAACTGGTCAAGAGACCTAGCTTTTAGCATACCTCAGCTTTTGATATGTCTTCCTCATTAAGCTTAATAATTTTTAATTTTTGATTTAAAGTGAGATACATGTGATTTTTCTTTTTACTTGAGCATTCAGAGATCAGGCCTAATGACAATATTGTTGTGCCTCAGGAAACAGGGAGGCCCAGGGAGTAGGGAGTGACTGAGGAATGGCCAATCGGTGGAGTAGTCAGAACACATACAATACTTATCAGTTAAGTTCACTGTCTTATATGAACATGGCTTATGGTATCCCAAAATGATTACAATAGTAACATCAAAGATCACTGGTCACAGCTTGCTGTAACAAATATAATAATAATAATAATATGTTTGAAATATTGTGAGAAATACTGAAATGCAATACAGAGACACAAAGTGAGCAAATGCTGTTGGCAAATGGTGCTAATAGAATTTCTTCATGCAGGGAGGCCACACATCTGCAATTTGTTAAAAAAAACCCCACACTATCTGTGAAGTACCCAAAAATGAGATATGCTTGTATTTTGTTATAGTAGCCCAAATGGACTGAGACCATTTGCTGCCTTTTGAAAACCTCACTGGGCCAGAAATGCATTTTTCTTTACATAAGATGGAAGAAACTCCAGGTGATGACTATGGAATTACTCAGGTAGGTTCACAGGTACCATTAATCTCAAGATTTGAGAAAAAAGAGAAAATTCTAGTTTTCATTTGTTTACCTAAAAAAGGGAGGCATCTCTCTTTTATGGTTCATGCCTTAAGATGGTTCAGTCTCTTTAAAAGGAATGTGTATCATGGCCAACTCAGGGTCAATGCTTTGTATATTTAGTTGAAACCAGCATGCCGACTTCCAACCATGACTTCCTTGCCAGAGACAGTGCCATCTACAGTGGGGTTGATGGCTGTGGAGGGCAGAGGAAGCTAACTGCTCCAAGGCTTCTGTGAATCACAGAATAAAATATTTTCTGTATTTTTATCGTTCAAAGTTTCACACAAAACAGAAATGGAAAGACTAATCTAATAAACCTCTGTATATTCACCACATAATTTCATTTGTTACCTTGCCTTCCTTTCTTTCTTTTCTTTTTTCCTTAAGAAGTAGATTGCATGCATTTGTCATTCCATCTTGACCTCAGAAGAAAAACAAGACCAGTTATGCTTTAGAAATTCCACATTTTGGAATTTTCTGCTCTATTCATTAAGGTGTTATATAACTTGATTACATTTTTGTTCTTTTTGAGAGAGGAAGTGGAGATGTGTCTTCATAATGCTTCATTTTAGGAGACATATAGTATCTTGTCCCACTTTCTGTGATGCTAAGACAGTCTGATCTCTGCATTATAAAGTCTTTCATCAATATTTTACTACATGACTTTATCCATTAATGAGCATTGATGCACTTATTATTTTCTTTGGAGTTTCAAAATGATGATTTTTCTAATTCTATCATTCTTTTCAGATTTATTCACTGAAGTTCTTTTTGAACAGGGGCTTCCCATTCCTTATTTTTAATTGGCAACTTTTGGAGTAAGCAGTTGGCATCTTAGCTATTTCCAAAGCGTTTAATCTTTTTTTCCCTTTTGTGCTTCTAAAAATAATTGTGCCTAGCAATTCAAATGTAAAGCATTTCAATCAATTGTATTCATTATTTTAAACCTAATGAACAAACTGAACTAACAAGCAAAATACAGACTCATAGAGAGCATGATGACAGCTAAGTGGGGGGAGGTTAAGGGATGGAGAGATTGAGTGAAAAGGAAAAGGGACTCATGGATATGGACAACAGTGTGGTAATTGTTGAGGGGAAAGAGCATAAGGGGACTAAATAGTAATGGAAAAATACAATAAAAATTTAAAAATATATAAATTATAAAAATTATACCATTTTACATTGTTATGTACTACCATTAAAATGTAGCACTGTAAAACAAAAATTAAAAAAATAAAATTGTTCCATCTTTGTCAATGGAATTCAATGTCATCTTTGATTCCCTTTCAATATGACCTATGAAATGAGACTTTGGTAGCATTTTTTGCTTTCTGGGACAAGATATTCCAGGTTCATCTTATATATTTCCTCCCCTGGGATGAGAATCAGACTTTCCTCCAAAGAATTCCATTTCAGTAGGGAATGGTATTTAAACTTGACAGCCAGGGCTCTTGGTGTAGTAACTGCAGTTTTTCATTTCTTCTATTCCTTTTTAGTGGACATATACAGGAAACATATATATTTGAAAAAATCAGGAGCTCATACTATTGTGTTAAATATGAACTGAAAATAATGGCTTTTTAGTTATCTTTTTCCATTTTATACTCACAAACATTTTCTTTACACCAGTAATCTTGGTTCCTAACAACATTAATGTAATTATTATTTTCATCATTATGACCATATATAGGATAGTTTAAAAAATGATTGGCACTAATGTTACAATTATAAACTTGACTCCTTAGGGTTCAGATTCCTCTGCAGCTCTATTTTTCTTTAGAATACAATCCACTAAGTTAGCTTAGTCAAAATACTGTTTTAAGGACATTTAAAATAAATATTTTCTTTGTAGTTATTAACATGTTATTAACTTGACCTAATAGGTAGATTCATTTGTATGCTTATTTATTTTTCTTAGTATATTTATGTTATTTCATGTTATTTCTCAAATCAAATCTACAGGGTGGGGTAAATAGGTTTAAAGTTGTTTTTATGGAAAATAATATAATAATTAATAAATAAAAATATAAGAAAAAACTTGTGTCTTATGAACTCACAACTGTAAACACACTTTGCCCCACTCTGTATATAACAAAGTATAGTCTGAGAAATATCCTTTCATTCCTGTCTTTCCCAACTTATTCTTTCCTATTTTCATTAATTTTGGTTTTTCCTTCTAGTGTTTTCTTTGCAAAAATGAGACAGAAAGAGACAGACAGACAGAAATTTTCCCTTACATAAAGGGCTATCTACTATAAATACTTCTTTAAAAAATTATTTTTTAACAATATATCTTGGGAATTTCTCCAGTTAGAACATAGATTTTTTTTCTTTTCTGTTTAAAGCTGAATTATACTTCATTATGTAGCTATATCCTAACTTGTTCAACCAAGGTCTTATTGATGGATATTTGGGCTGATTTTAATTTTTGTTATTTGAAGTTATGCTGTAATGAATAAATTTGTTAAATACTTCATATTTTGGATGTATAACTAAGAAGTGGGGTTGCTGGGTCAAGGACAAGTGCAAGGATAACCTTTGTTAGGTATTGTTCAGTCCCAGTGTGTAGAGGTGTAATGTATCATTCTGCACCCATCCACAATGTGTGAGGGCTCCTGTTTTTCCACAGCTGCCCCAGCAGAGAAAATTGTCAAACATTTAAATTTTTTGTTAGTGTCATAGGGAAATAATGATATTTCAGTGTGGTTCCTCTTATTGTAAGGGAGGCAAACCATTTTTGCATGTTTCATGTGTCAACAGAGAATGTTGTCAAACTTAGGTTTCTTTTTTTTTTTTTTAAGAGTAAAGCACTTACTCAAATTTCCCATGTAACTTGCCAATGTGAGAAGTCAAATGTATTTTTAGGTTTAAAATTTTGGTAGCAGGAAAATAAAAACATGAGAATGACTTTCAAATTCTTTTTTTCCTCTAAAACATATTGGGGGCTAATTAAATCTCTCCGAGCCAACTTATAGTCATGGTCACCACCATGGCCCTGGAGAAGCAACCAGCTTCAGGTGGTTTGGGGCCAGAAGTTAGCAAATGGAGAATAAAGCAAGGAGAGAGCAAAACAACATTTTACAAATTACTACAGGAGGAAGTGATTCAAACACTAAGCCTAGGTGCACAGCACTGAGCTTTAGTAAAAAACAAAAATTCTTGTCCCCATTCCCACAACTTAAACATATTCAAACATGGATTCTAATGCAAGAAGAAAGTTCCAAAGACTCAGTACTCTAGGTGTTTATAATATCAGGATCTCCTCTATGTTAAGGAAAATTTAAATTGATGTAAACTACAATATATGTAGATGGAACAAAAATGCAGTGCTTACTTTGTGAAAATCCTTTTCAGAATTCTCCAATGCAGCAGCAAATGATACAGGACAAAGACTAATTTATTTTTGACATTAAAATTATATTTATTGTCCCTGCCAGTGTGGCTCAGTTGGTTGGATGTCATCCCATACAACAAATGTTTGCAGGTTCCATTCCTGGTCAGGCCACATGCCTGGGTTGCAGGTTTGGTGCCCAGTTGGGGCACATAAAGAAGGCAACCAGTTGATGTTTCTCTCTCTTTCTCTCTCTCTCTCTCTCTCTCTCTCTCTCTACCATCCCCTCTCTCTAAATTAAAAAAAATATTTATTATTAAGGTTTTATATTGCTAACCATACACTTTAGACCAAAATAGACAAATGATACCAATAACCTAACTCTTTCATTTTATTTTTTATTGGTGTGATTTATAAAAACATCACTAGAAGCTTAAGGCCAAGAAGTTAACTAAAAAAAGGAGTAGATAGATTTTCTTATTGCTTTTAAATATACCTCATCCTGAAGCCTCCACATACTCACGAATGAGCTGTTAAATTTATCTCTTGACCTATGGGCAACCTTACTGGAAACATAACCAGAGGCCTGTTTACGTTTGTCAAAACTCATTATTTCCCTTAGCATGTTTCCCTAGGATAAAAGGTTCCAGCTTGAACACCACAATTAGGACATAGAAACCAGCCCTTGGCAGGGACCTTGACTGTAAGCCTTGGGCCAGAGAGAAAGAGAAATATTAGATTTATGGGTTCTAGCAGGTACCAGAAACCTGACAACATGGACATGTTTCCATGTAACCAAGCAGAGGTGAGAGTGGATTACCAGGGTCTTAAAGATAGGCTTACAACTTCACTTTGTGTTAGCATATGTTTAATGAGCACCAGGACTAGAAGGACCTGGCAAACCAGAGGCACTCAATAAATATTTGTTAAGTGTGTAAATGATTATGAAACCCTGGAGTAAACTTCTATAGGATAGAATCTAGCACTGATTATTTTTCTCATATGTATGCTGTATTTATATTCCTTCTTTACTACTTGCTAATTGATTTATTCCTTTTCTCTTGAAATTTTATATTAAAATGCACTTCTTCCAATATGTTTTTTATGATGGCTTCCATGAGCCATACAGTATCCATTAATCACTATGTAGTCTTCCTCTTATATTGTTCTTTATTTTAAAGGGTCAATTTTATAATAATCTCAACATTATTTAAATTCTGAGTAAGTGTGACTTGGAAATGACATACTAGGAGCAAGAAATCATTTTCCATCAGTATGAAGATTTTATTACTTCACTAGTACTGCCATAATAAAGTACTGCAAACTGAGTGGCTTAAACAACATAAATTTATTGTCTCACAGTTATGGAGACTAGAAGTCAAATATTAAGATGTCATTGGGCCATGTTCCTTCTGAAGGACCTGTTCCAGGCTTCACTCCTGGCTTCTGATAGCTCCCTGGCTTGTGCTACAAAATTCCAGTCTTCATGTGGTGTTTGCTCTGTGTTTCTGCCTGTGTCCAAGTCTCTGCTTTTTAAAAGTAGAAAAGTAATATTGGATTAAGACCTACCCAGTGACCTCATCTTAACTAATTACATCTGCAAAAATATTATTTTTAAACAAGGTCATGTTATGGAATACTGGGGGTTTAGATTTCAATATATACATTTTTGGGTGTCACAATTCAACTCATAAGAGAGATCTGTGTGGAGAAATCATCAATGGAAATAAATTATTGCTATTAAATGTATGAGTGCAATCCTAGGCTAATAGATAATAATATAGAATTAATAAAACCCATTATTCTCATTGTCTTCTGAGGTAGATGTGGCTGAGGAAGCCTACCAATATGGAAAATTTAAGAGTAAAACATTTCTTTTATTTTTAATTCCAGAAGAAGGCTTTTGAGAGAGTTCTAATAAGAATAAGAGAGATATATTTGGTCTTAAAGCAAATTATTTTATTAAGATGCCTGAACATATATTGAAATTTGCAAAGCAACATATGGGTTAGTGTTAAATGACAATCTTCTGATCCTACAATGAAAACAAGGTGAATATTGACATTTTGTCATCATGGGAATTTAAAAGTACGGAGTGAAACAAGTCAGTCACAGAAAAACAGATACCATATGATTTCACTTATATGAGGAATTGAAAGAACAAAATAAGTGGACAAACAAAACTGAAACACATTCATATATAGAGAGAACAGACTGATGGTTGCCAGAGAGAGGGAAGTTGGGGGACTGAGTAAAAAGGGTAAAAGGATTAAGAAGCACAAATTAGTAGTTACAAAATGTTCATAGGGACATAAAGTGCAGCACAGGGAATATAGTCAATAATATTGTAATAACTGTGTATGGTATCAGGTGAATATTTGAAATATTGGGGCAATCACTTTGTCAAGTATATGATTGCCTAGCCACTATGCTGTACACCTGAAGCCAATACAAAATAATGTTGAATGTAAACTGCAATTGAAAAATAAAATTTACAAATAGGAAAAAATTAGGTTGAGAAAAATTAAAACATAAGTAAATAAAAGTAAGGAGAGACTGACTTCCTAAATGGCAGAGGTAGGAGCTCAGAACAGCCTCCCACCAGTGAAATAACTTTTTAAATGCTAAAAATTATTTAAAAAAACTCAAAGTCTCCAAAAATTGTTCTAAGGCACTACATCAAATGAAGAAGCATCTATTTAAGAAAATCAACTAAATTTCTGTAAAAACAGGAAGGTGCTCTTATATTTGAGCCACAATGTGTTCACATTCACTTTTCCCTTCCTCTAGCCAAGTGGGACAGAGGGCTATTCTGGGTGGGTGTAGCCAAGAAGCTGCAGCTCCCTCTCCTCCTATCTCTTAGTCTAGAGCTATAGTTTCACCCTAGAAGGGGCAGGCTGTTGGCATCATCCCCCAGTTTCCAGCATTGTATTACAGAAGCTCTATTCCAGATGGGTACAGCCATGAAGATGGGACTCTCTTTCCCCACCAATCTCCCATGTGTAGAGATGAAGTTCTAATCCAGATATGGCTGGCTGAAAATACAGTGCTCTGCTCTCCCATGCCCCATAGGACAGAAGTTCTATGCTGGGAGGGTCAAGTAGACTAGGGTTTACTATTGCTAACCAGAACTCCCAATATTAGAGCAGGGGTATTGTTTTGAGTCAAGTAGGTTGCTGACCCCTGCCCCAGCTCTGGTGAATGCAGTGGCATGGAGGATGTGGTTAGGGGGTGTGAAAAGTTGACATGGAGCCAGGATAGCCATGCAAGAGGAACTGCCTTGTATGTCTTGCTCCTTGAACTATGCAAAATAACCTTTGGACCGGGCCACAGCAACAGTGTCTTATAAACAGTTATTTGTAAAGCCAACAGGAAAAGCAAACATCCTGACCACAGGGACTAATGATTATGAGCATTTTTTCAGAAAAACAGAATAAGTAACCAGCTTTGAGAAGAGCCTTTCTGGGCTCAGAGCAGCCTCAGGACTAACAATGTTCTGTTTCTTCAAAGGGGTACAACTTTAATAAGAGCAGATTGTGGGCATCTATTCCATAGAGTATTGTCAGACACAATAAAACAATCAGGTAGTAATTAGTGGAGTCAAATAACCAGGTATGATACCAATAGAGACAGTCCAGGTAGAAGCTTAAGGGGGAGGTCAGGGGAAGAGACAAAGAGGACTCAACACAAATACACTGAAACGGCAAGTTAAGATGAAGATTTGAAGTTTCTGTGACTTCATATGGTATTTTATGTAACAAATTATATTCTTAATAAAATATTGACTAAATGGTACATGTTAGAGCTGATGTTTTTAGAAGGGAGGGACTAGAATATACAATACATGCTATAATGAAGTTTTTTCCCCTAGTAAATAATTGAAAAATTGTTTAAAAACAAAATGAAGTAAATGTGTTAGAAGAGCCAACCCTATCAATTTAAAATGAAGTACATTAATTTCACTTGTTTGTACTTTTACCTCTTATTGTGAACTACTGGTATCCAGAGGGCTTTTAAAATTATTTACTAGTTGCATTTTTATCTCTTTTTTGCTACTATATCCCATAATATATTAAAACCAAATTGTCATAGAAGCAACCTGAGTGAAATCATCTTCGCTTCCACTGCAGCATTAATGGATAGGACTTCAACAGTACAGAAACCTCTTATTGAATCAGCAATTTAAAAAGTGGACACACATATTGCAAAGATGTCAATCTGCCTGGCCATTATTTAAATGAATGCCTTTTTGTTCACCTTATACAGGCCATTAGATGGGATTTTTACAAAAAGGCTTTAATCAGTGCTTTTGTGAGGTGTGCTAATTGGCTGCTAGAGACAAGCAGCCAGGAGAAAAATCAGAGCCATAACTCCCTTTGGAGGAAGTGTCAGGCTTCCCTGCAGCATGTTTGAAGGTCATGCATGGATTGGACTCTCTGGGGCTGGCTCACAGGAGGCCCAGTGGACTTGAAACCTTGTGATGTAATACATACCCTAATCCCAGGAAGTGGTCCCTATGGATTTAAACATCACTAAATTTGGCATTATGGAGGTTTCAGCTCATGTTGGTGATTACTTCCTCTTCCTTAGTCCTACTAAATGGATAAGCATTTTGATATATTGACTTATCATTAGGCATGGGTGTATTTCTTTTCAGATAGTAGTTGCTCTGTTTTCAGAGCCATTTTAAATCTGCTTAGGACAAAATGGTTTAAAAGAATTTTAAAGTACTATGCATATGCAACATCTAAGCAACTGATAGAGAAAAGCATAGGCAACACACAGAATTTGAAGGTATAATTGTATTTTTGTTTCTATTACATTCACAACTATTTCTTCTTCGGATTCTTTTTGTTGGTACAATGGAATGCCTCTCCTCTTGGTTCCTTCTGAGGGGTTAGGCACAATATGCACAAGTGAGGTTATCTACTTTCTAAAGGTCAGACTAAAGATGGACAAATTTTTTAACAAATATGCCAAGATGTATACATCAAAGATCAACATTGATTTTTCAAAGCAATTTTCTTAAGAGGTTGTTCTATGTCCTCTCTTTTGTGATGCTAATTTGCTTAACATCCTCTGGAGCTGGCTTATTTCATTCACTTACTCAGCAAGTATTTAATGAGTACTTATTATGTAGTCTCTAGAAACTACAGGTACAAAGACAAATAAAACAAAATTCTTGACTTTAATAAGCATACTGCTTAGAGAGGAAGGGAAAAGTAAGGTACATGTCAGTGGATGTGTGTTCCAAGTTCTACTGAGGGTCAGGGACTGCTTCACAGTGAGCAGGTAATGTCTGAACACACTCTTAGTGGATTTTGCTAGATTAAAATAGAAAGGGGTCAGGGATCAGCCCTGGTAAATAGTAAATGAAAATCCACATAGAGTGTTGAAATATTTTCTAGCCTTTAAGTAGGCTGTGGTTCTCAAATAGGTTTTGAAGGCAAATGCAGAAAGGCTTGGCCAGACAGTAGGCAGGGCTTCTGGCAGAAGGCTTTCAGTCAATAACCCCTATCTCTTTCTTTATAATCACAATTTCTGGTGGAACCCATATTGTATTGCAAATTTAGAGCATCCTCCTTTACTAGACCTAATTCTGTAATATTTAAACATTTTTCCAAAAATCATACTGTCAAAAAAAAAAAGATATACTATGTTGTATTAACGACACTCAAAATGGTCATCAGTCATGATGGCAATTTTCAAAGAGGAGTTCTAATGTATTGTTAGCCATGAGTAAGCCTATCCATGAAATCTGTTTTGGAGGTACAAATTATTTGAAATCTGTACACTAGGTACATTGTATAAAGCATCAGATATTACCTTTTATTTAATGTTTTATTGTTTATGCTATTATAGTTGTCCTGATTTTCTCCCCTTTATCCCCCTTGACCCAACCTACCCCCCAACTTTCATGGTTAACCCCCACACTATTGTCCATATCCATAGGTCCTTCATATATGTTCTTTGTCTAATTCCTTTGACTACTTTCAACCATTCCCCACCTCCCCCTCCCCTTTTACAGCTGTCATTCTATTCCATGAAGAATCAAATTTTACCTTATAAACATACTTCATGTGGGCTGATAGATGCTTTCACAGGCATGTTGCAGTCACTCTCTGCTACTGGCTTCAATTTGTTTACTTGACAGCCTATATTTACTGTCATTATACCTAATTCTCTGTTTGCTAATTTATAGGTAAATGTTTTCCATGGTGTTTTGCTGCCTCAGTATTTTCAGGGATCTTCCTCCAGTCAGAATAAACTTAATTCTTGTAGTCATTCTATCCAATGGTTCAGTTAAAAACAAAGACACAAACAAAAAACAAAACCAAAAAAGTACAGGGTCCTCATCTAGGATTGCCATTTTTCATTCTATCTTTTGGCTTTGATTTGCTTCCTTGGTAAAAATATTTCAGCAGTTCAAATGGGAAGTCACAAGGCTACTATTTCTACAACTTCTGTGTTCTGACCCTACAGCCACTCTTAATCTAACCATGATCTGACAAGCTATACACAGCCAATAAGCCAATGTAAAATAACTAACAAACTTGATACCCTATATAGTTTTCCCAGTGTACAGTTACCTATCCTCCAGAAAAGTGGAAAAATATTTCCTTTGAATGCTTTTGCTCATGCTTTTTTCTGTTTGAAGGAATATCTGACTCACTCACTTTTCTGAACTTAGTCCTTGACTTCCTATCCTCAACCTCACCGGGCAGTGTCAGGAATGTAGAACAATTTGTTATTCCTGAAACATGCCTCATGCCCTGTGCTTTGACATGTGCTGTTTCCTCCTCTTGAAAAATTCTCCCCTCCAATGCTACATTTTCTGTAGTCACATTCTGCAAGACTAAAATAACACAAAGGTGATTTGCAGTAGGAATTTGTAGATCAGGGCTCAGAATTCTCACTTGACTCCTGCCCTCAATAATTATATGTGAAAATATAAGACAGAATGTGAAACAATTTATGGGGAAGTATAGGTTGTGGTATAGTGGAATGGGTGCATGTGCTATCTCTGCAACCAGATCAACTGAATTCAAATCCTGGTTCTGTCCTTCTTTCTTCCAAGGATCTTAGACACATTATTTTTCAGCACCTGTTTCATTCTATTTATTTATTTACTTAATCGTCATGTGAATATATTTTTTTCATTGTTTTTAGAGAGAGAGAAAGGGAAAGAGGAAGGGAGAGAGAGAAACATCAATTGTTGCTTCTTCTACATGCCCAGATCTGGGATTATACACACCTTGACTGGGGATGGAACCCACAACCTAGGTATGTGCCTTGAGTGGAAACCGAATCCATAACCTTTCAGTTACTAGACAAGGTTCCAAACAACCAAGCCATAACAGTCAGGGCCCTTTTAAATGAAGTTGGAATAATAAAGTACTTACCCAATCTTCTCAGCACTCTTATGTAAAATTGGGATAATATTAGAATTTTAAAGGCCACTGGGAGGGCTAAATGAAATTAATAAAGTAACAATTAGATCATTATCTAATTATTAGGAAAATAAAAATCATTTTAGAAATGTTAACTATTTCATACTTATGATCTCAGCAAATTCCAAATTATAGTACCAATTCACCTAAAAAAAAACTTCAAGCAAAACTTCCTACTCTTTCAAATGCTTGAAATGCCTAAACTAAGAGGGTCTCAGTGGTTCTCCTTACAGTTGATTAAGTGATTTACTCTCCTTTTCCTTGTCCCTTTTAAGCAGTTCCTGTAGCTCTTTGCTGTGTGTACTGAGGATCAGAAAATGTGCCAGAAGCTTGAGATATGTAAAAAATCTTCTTCAGGTGAGAGCTGTGATTAGGTAGATTGCAGGCTGGGTGAATGCAATTGCTTTCAGTCTGTTTAGGCTTGAGCATTTGCACACTAATTTACCCACTCAGCATTTGCCTTGTGGTGTATACATGTACTTATCTGACTTTCTCCACCATGCAGCCTATCCACTGGAATATTTGAGGAGTTAATAAGACCAGGTACTTGAAATATTGAGTGATAAAAAAGAGATACTAGAAAGTATCAAGTATTAATAAATGGAACTTCCCTCTACAATACAAGCTGATTGAGCTTGGTATTAGTTGGGCATTCACCCAACTTTCTATAACAAAGCCAATTTTTAATAGATGGTTTTCCTACCTTTGGGATGCTATAAGTGTCAATGGAATCAATACCTGATTGAAATCTTCAGAATCAAAGTTCTGACCTTCCAAATGCCCTCCCTTTCTCCTTCCTTTAATGGCTCTACTGCTGTACTCTTGGCAACATTAAGGATCACCTGATTACCTTTATTGCTATTAAC
Source organism: Phyllostomus hastatus (assembly GCF_019186645.2). Taxonomy (NCBI): domain Eukaryota; kingdom Metazoa; phylum Chordata; class Mammalia; order Chiroptera; family Phyllostomidae; genus Phyllostomus; species Phyllostomus hastatus. The sequence continues at coordinate 2,183,890 of NW_025334017.1, read as the reverse complement.
TCTAAAACAAACCACCTCAGCCATATCAGCCAAAATACATCACCCCTCAATAACTCATTATCAGATTTTATTCTGCTTCTCAAAATCTAGTAACTAGCATTTTATTCTTTAGGATATATGCACTCTGCTTTTAAAAAGTGGTTATCTGAAAATAAATGCTGGCACTTTGTATAACAGTGTCATGTTCAAAGTGTTCTTATTTTAGGTCAATGACCACTTTTATTCATTACTACATATTCCTGTTGGAATAGAGTTAAATGCAAGTTATACATTGAGTTCTTTTACTAAAATATCAAACCTCAGCATTAGACACATAATAATTGTCTTTCTTGGTCATTTAAGATAATAAAAGTTGACAAAGGCATGCCTTATTATAATGTCATAAGACACAAAGAATAACTCATTCCTTTACTAGTGGTGTTTAGAATTTGCATAATATTTGATTTTTTGGAGGAGCTTTATGGCAGAAACATAGCATAGCTGAAGACAGAGGTCATTTTCAGACCTTGATATGACCTTTCCCCTTAGGCCTCTTGACAGCCTTCTAGGTTAAAACTCAGCTCCCCATTTGGAAAATGGAAACAAGGATACGGATTCCATGTGTGGAGAGAGAAAGAGGCATGATAGGGGTGGGAATGCTTTGATCAAGTGATGCCATACAACTGTGTTATTATGAGAAGTTCTACTTAATTTGAAAACAGTAAACATCCACAAAGAAGTCATTTTAGAAATTAAGACACTTTATTATTGCTTCTAAATTATTTTCCTTTGCCTTGTCAATAATAAAAATAAAAAGTATCTCAGTTAAGTGCAACAAGCAAAGGAAAATAATTTGGAATCAATAATAATATAATAAAATATCAAAGCTGAGATCTGAAGTACATCATATTCAAAGTAACTTTAATTATTTTCTTCTTGAAATGAAAATAATTACCTTTTTGCAGCATGTTAATGAACTTGGAATTTTAAATATCTGGCTATAATGTTAACTATACATGTATGTATATATTGCCAAGTCTCTTTTGTATTGGATGTTCAACACATTAGTATTTAATTTATTTGTAGATGTGAAATAGTTTTAAAAGATAATTTTTACTTTAATATTAATCCACAAAATGATGACAGAGAAGTAGTAATATTTTTCTACTGAAATATACATAATTTTACTTATTTTGAATTTAAGATTTAGAGATGGCCTACTTTGATTCTTTCATTAAATGCATTAGTCACATGTTCAGTATTCTGTTGAGGGCCTATCATGTTAATACACGGTAGGTGCGAAGCACAAAGCACTTGGTAGAGGTACCAAAGATACAGCCATGAACTCAATATAGGGAAGTCCTAGAAACACATGGGTAGGTTGTTAGAAACTTGCATTCTCTTTTAGGTTATTTAGTGGATAAAGCTTACTTTCTCTGTATGCATGTGGATTTAAACCTTACCAAGTATTCCACAGTAAGTCACTTGCTAGTACTCTGAAAAAATTGAAAACATTAAAAATAATTGGCAATGAATGAAATGAGAAAAATGCAGCCATTGAAAGTTCACATAAATTATGTTTTTGTTACTGCCTGGATGTCTATGAGTTATGCATATATGTTCCCTGGCTAATCCCTTCATCTCCTTTCATCCAGTATCCCCTTCCTCTCTCCTCTGACAGCTGGCAGTCTGTTCCATGTGTCCATGCTCCTGTCTCTATTTTGTTCATTAGATTCCACATATAAGTGAGATTGTATGATATTTGTCTTTCTCTGACTCCTTGTTCTTCCAACATTTAGAATAAACTTGATTTCTCCATAATTTTCATTATGATGAGAATGGCTTGTACTCTTTTATATGTTTTCACAAACAGTTTGCAAACTTTTCTTATTCTTGTACTGAATGAACTCTTACTGAAGGGAATGGGTAAGAAAAGTGGCCAAATCACCTTCAAGGTAGTCTCTTGATGACATCAGTCTTGATTTTGCTTACCAAGACATCATAACACATTTGGCACCCTGCGTTTCTCCCCTTAAATGTGTGCTTAAATTTGAATTTCATTATTACTTAAGGATGCTTGACATGATTGAGAGAACTGGATGCTACCAGATTCCCTCAGTCGGGCTCTCATCAGAACCAGCAGAGCTGGAAGGTGGCAGACAGTTCTACTCAGGACTAGAGGCTTCCCTTTAAAACATGCTGTGTATTTAATTATGTTAGTGAGAACATTAAGAGGAAGCACATGTATTTTTTTCAGTTAATATCAAGTTCTAGGCCTTCCACCCAGTGCCTCATATGAGTTTATGTTATAATAAAGTGTTCACAGTGCTCATTATAGTATTTGAAGTACTTTCCCATTTCAGAGGGAATAAATCAAGCTTATCAGAGCTTAAGACATTTGCCCCAGTTTTCAGATCTTGGTGCTCAACTTCAGAGCCTGGGTGGTAGATTGTCCCACAGGCCCCATGAGGGGTGCTGTCCGAGAAGCACCAGGGGATGTGCAGGCAGCCCTGCTCTCAAGATGGAGACTAAGGAGCCAGTCAAGGTCAACAAAAGTGTGTACTGATTCAGATGACATTGGAGCCTGAAACAAAATAAGAAAACACCAACCCAGGTCTATCTATTCTCATTTGATGTACAAATTCAAATGAGTATGAGTGAACACCAGACCCTGGGAAATTTGCTACAATGTTCCTGAGCACATTTGTAATAATCAAATTTCCTATCTGCGTTCTGAGAAATTAAGTAGGAACTAACAACCAGCATAGGATTTGGTCCACAGTAGGCACTCTATAAACAATTGCAGAAAAAAATGAGGAAAGAGGATATTCCTGTCTCTTGATTTTGTAAACCAAAAGGGAGTACTTCCTATCCATATGGTGGATAGCCCAGTCCTGAAAAGCATAGATACTTTCTTGGTAATTTGGGGGAAAATATAAAGCACCTGACAGCATTTGATAACCGGAAGTAATTAGATGCCTCTTGAGTTCATTATACTGCTATTTTATATTCAGAGAAGCTCCAAATGAGAAGTTGACAGAAGTGTGGAGTGTTGGTGTCAGATAGCACCTCTGACTCCCACACTGTGAGCCCCATTGCTGATTTAGCAATATCATACCTTATAAAGGCCCTCCAAAATTCTGCTCAACCAATAGCAACCCCCTATACAGGGGTTCACCTGGAATAATAAAATAACTTATTCTGCTAATCAAATTGGGGTGGATGATTAAATGGTACTAGAGTTTTTTTTTGGTTTTGCATGGTGAAAAGAAAGTATTTACTCAACATGACTTATTCAGCAGTATTGTATTTCATGTGATGAACATAGAGTTGGATAGTTTCAAGCTGCAAGGAAATATGGTGACCATTTAGCACATCAATGTGACATGATAGTTACTTAACTAGTTTTTAGGAGACTCAAGACTTGAATCCACTGCCCCACTCCATTTATTTGCCATATTCTTCTAAATAAATTTTTATTGTCTATGTGGAGTTCCAAGAAGAATAATAAAATACCTTCAACTTAAGAGATTGAATCTTACTGATTGTCTATGAAGCTCCTCCCTCCTTTCACCTCATCCGCACAGGCAACAACTTTCCTGAATTTCAAGTTAATCATTCTCTTGTTTTTCTCCATAGCAGCTTACCTCTCTTCATTTGCAATGTTTCTTTTATTGTAACAGCCAAATGCACAAATGTTCCCTGAAGCACGATGGATATTTGATAGCTCTAATATAAGATCAGAATTTTAAAGGCATAAAAATAGCCAATTAGGCTTCCAGATCAATCTTGCACTTGCACCCATGAGTCAACTCACTCCCTTGGCTTGAGATGACACTGTTGCTTCTGACCATTAAGAACTTGCTTTTTGGCATTTCCACATCCTTTGATAATGTAAATTTATAAAAATAATGAGCTCCTTTGGGGGATTCTATTTCTCTAAACTCATTGTACTATTTTGTATCCCACTTATTTTAATGACCTATTGTTTTAAAACTAGATAACAATAACAGACCAGACCTCTTCTCTTTCCAAGTATTAACGCTGCTTACTGGGGACAAACAAAAACAGTTGTACTCAAATGTGTTCACTTTTAATTTCTATCCCCTAATGAAGACAATATCTGATTGGTATCACAGCAACATGTTGCCTTGAGCGTCAAATAGGTATTACTCACACATAATCTCACTCACACATTCTCTTTATAAGTGTTAGGAGAGGTGTGATCTTCTCTTAGAACTTATTAAATTAAAAAAAGGCTGAAGGAAATCTAATTAGTGTTTCCAGAAGTGCCTTTCTGGGGTCTGATGATATCAGATTACTGTTTCATATTTATTTCCTGTATCCTCCGAGTGCAGGTGCAGCATGTAGACATCCTGTCAAGCATCAGGTGGAAAATTAAGGCAACACCAGGGCATGCAGGCACAATGAACTCATTGATTCTGGTGTTTATCTTTGACTTGTGATATTTCAGGTTGTTGAGTTTTCCCTGTTCCTTCCTTTCCCATCTCTTCTATTCTTCCTTTCTTGAGGGAAGAAGCAGTGATGTGTTCCTAACTAACTCCCTGAATTTACTTAGTGATAAGGTTGATATCTTGGTTATAAATGGTCTGCTCTTTGTTTGCACTGAACCATCAGAGTTAAATATTTCCCATATGGTAGAAGAGAATGCCTCTGGAGTACTTGCCATAAACTGAGTGTGATACAGGGCATTGACCTTCACATAGTGTTACTGAGATGCCTGCTCTATGAGGTAGGGCTTACTTTCCCCATCTCCCTGATAAACAAACAAATAAACAAACAACCACAGATGCAGAGAGGTAGATAAATTTGCCACAGGTCAAAGTTATGTGGTGGAACCCAGATTCTCAGGAAGGTCTCTTAACTCTGAACTTTCTCTCCATTATGCTCCTTGAGAAGGTGATCTATATCACTGTTATTAGGTATTACGACTTTTAAATATTATGTTATAGTTTGAGAGTCTGTGCCTATAACCCCAGGTGTGTTTGTGTTTCTGTGTATGTATGAGAGAGAGAGAGAGAGAGAGAGAGTGAGAGAGAGAGAGTGCAAAAGGTAGAGAGAGAGAAAAAGAGAGAGGGAGACAGAGAGAGAGAGAAATATGGATCAGTTGCCTTCTTGTATACATCCTGACCAGGAATCACATCTGCAGCCTGGGTATGTGCCCTTACCGGCAATTGAATCCGTGAACTTTCGTTTCCAAGAAAACACTCCAACCAACTGAACCACATTGGCCAGGATGAAAACACACTCTTAACATATAATCCAACAATTACATTCCTTGCTATTTATGAAAATGAATTGAAAACTTATGTCCACAGAAAAACCTGCACATGAATATTTATAGCAGTTTTATTTGTAATTACCCAAACTGCAAAAGGAACTAAGAAGTCCTTTGGATGTGAATGGATAAATAAACTGTGGTGCATTTATTCAATGAAATGTTATTCAGCATTAAAAACAAATGAGCTCTTGAGCCATGAGAAGACATAGAGGATTCTTAAATACATATTAAGTGAAAGAAGCCAGTTTGAAAAGGCTATGCTCTATGATTTCAACCATATGACATTCTGGAAAAAGCAAAAGTATGGTGTAGAAAACATCAGTTGTTGCCAGAGGTTGAGGAGAGGGTGACATAAACTGAGGAAGCAAAGAGAATTTTTAGTGCAGGAAACTAGTCTGTATGATACTCTGTATCATAATAGTGGCTATATGTCAGTATAAATTAGTCTAAACCCATAGAATGTACAACACAAAGAGTGAACTCCAATGTAAACTATAAATCTGGGCTGATAATAATGTGTTGAATTTAGGTTTGTCAGTTGTAACAAATATACTATCTGGTAAATAAAGGGGAAGGCTAAGCATGTGTGGGGGCAGAAAGTAAATGGGAAATCATTATACCTTCCACTCAATTGTGCCATTAACTTAAAATTGCTCTACATAATAAAGTCTATTAAAAAAAACAAAGAAGTGATGGCCATTGATTTTAGAAATCCTATTCTTTCCTGAGACTGTATAAAATGTCTCAACAATTATAAATACTGAGCGTTTGGAAAAAAATTAATTGTAATGTCTAAGGAAGAAAAGATAATGTTCTTAAAAACTTTAACAAACATGCTTAACTTTTTTCTCATAAATGTATATTCTTTCAAAAAAGATCAAAGCTAAAAATACTTTGTGCTAAAAATACAGGGCAGTGAACAGAGCCCACCAAATACAGTGGGCATTGGTTCTGGAAGGCTTGAGTAACCTGAGGCCGGACAGAGAACTCTCTGGGAGATCAAGTTAATATTTAACTTCAAGGCTAAATAAATTCAAATCGGTCTCCATCCATTTTTTTAAAAAATTAACTTGAAACCTCATTTCTTAGAAAGCTTAGAAACATGCTGAGGGTGCTCTTCTTGTTCTCCATTCAAGACAGGAAGGAAGGAAGCAAGAAGATGACACAGGTGGACTACTGAGCATCCTACTGCCAGACAGAAGGTTCAGGTTCTTTACATTGTTTATTTTATTTGATTGTAACACGGCACCACAATTTAGATCATTGAATTCTTCCAGTCAGAGAAGTTAATGTTCTGTGTGGTTAAGTAACACATTTCAGGCTACAAAGTGAGTAGAAACATAAAAGATAATTTATGAAAAATGTCTTCACTTTGAGGTTATTTACAGATGGGATGAAGCTTGGAACATTAGAGACTGGTCCCACTTCTACCTGTTCCTGGTGGTGTCACCTCTGTTAACTCATACTAACCTTTGTTAACTATTAGGGTGGCCCAGTTTGTTTCTATCCTGCAACTTGGGTTCTTGGCTACTGCACTCATTTTATCCTTGCCTTTACAGTCTAGAAATTATATCCTTGCTACAACTATTTTTTCCTCCTCTAATTTGCATTTTTTTCTTCTTTCCTAAGTTTTCCATTGACATGTTCTGGTGTGTGTCACAGTGAGGTCATAATTGTCAAATCCATTAACTGGTCCTTCACAGGGATTTCTTTAGAAACAGCTGCCTTTGCTGGCTAGCTCACTGTGCTCTTCTGATCTTCCCACATTGCTCTTTTCCTTTCTGCTTCACTGGCTTTTCTTCCATTCTAGACCCTTAAAAGATGGTATCCCTTGTGATTCTGTCCTTGGTCTTCTTTATCTCTACTGAGCTTTCCCTCAGGCGATCTCTTCTATTTTTAGTGTTTACACTTTCAACTTAACACATGCTAAAGTGTTTATGAAGGCTTTCACATCCACTCCTGATGGGGTTGGGTTTCTTTCTTCTTTAGGTATCTACTGTCATCTGGGTCTTCTCCTGTCACATGTACCCATGACAACATTTGCACTTACTGTTTCATATGTTGTTTCTTATTACAAGGCTGGAAGCTCTTCAGGAGTAAGCTGTCTTAGTCACCTTCATTTTTCTACTATCCAAATCAGTACATTCTGTGGATTGGTACTTGCTACATGTTTATTCAGTAAATAAGGTAATGATTAATGAAGATTTCTTTCAGGTTCTAATTAAGACATCACGGTCTGTTGTTGAGAAATGTGTTTCTGAACCTCATGACCAAAGGGAGATTTTTGAGGACCCTCAAGCATCAGGATCAAGTTCATGTTGTGCCCATTCTGCTTCTTGGAGTAGGCAGTGTTATTATCTACATGCCTCATGCTGTGACTTCCTACTTCAAGGCCCTGTAGATCTGCTTCCCAAGTATTTCTACATTTCAACTCATTTGACTCATTCTGTAAGGTCCAATATTTCTTTCACAAAATTCCTAGCATCTTTAAATTTGAAATAAATATCTCCTTTGGTGTTCACAATACATTTCAAAATGAAATTTACTTTAAATGATTTTTGTAGCTGATTCAATTTTTTATGTTGATTTTTAAAATCTGTGCATTTATTTATTGTCACTTAGTCCCCAAGTCTGTGTTAAAAATACTTGTCTCTTATTTACATCACTGGAAGTACCTGCCTTCATGGATGCCTACATGTAACAAACTATTACATTTTAGTTCTATAATGAGAACTTCATACCCTATGGAATTGTCTAAGTGTTCAAACAGATAATATTGTAGATGTTGTGAAAGTTTTGGACTTCTGGAGTCTCCTTAGTTTCACAGACTCTTAGACTTTTTCTACAGCTGAGTGGAAAGCTGTGGAGATTGAGGATTACAATGAAAATGCTGACAAAACCTTAGGCAGGCAATGTGCTCAGCAGGCCTTGTCCTTCAGCAATCAGCAGCTCATTGTGAGCTGTGAGGAGTGAATCTCCATGTAGTTTTATTCTAAGGAACGTTTACATACCAATTGAATCAGTTGCTTTTTTCCCCTTCTAACTACATCTGGTTCTGACAGTATGCAGGGCTCTAGATATATTGCATACATATACATTCCATGCATGAGCAATACATTGAAAAAATGCCTTTCTTGAATCATTCACCAAGAAATAATTCCAGTTCTTTATTCTTGTGGAGTCATCAAAAAAACATTAGCTTACATGTCTAAGGAATGCTTTAAAACTCAGTTCAACTACAATCTACTTAATAAATGCAAAATATACTTCTAGAACAAAAGGTACAGTTTAGGATGGCCAAAGGTTTTCTACACAGAATAGGTTTAGTACTTTCATAGTGAAAAGTATTTAAGTAGTGGTGGGAGCTTTTCTCATCCACACACCCAACCAGAATTAGGTTGGAAAATGCTGAGGACTTAACTGTCTGTGGATTTCTAGAACAAAAGCTGTTTAGGAAAATACCACAGTAAGCCATTTTTGAATTTTTTACTAAGTTGGCCTCACGTTGCCCCTGTTCAGTGAGCATTTTGATTACTATTCATAGTAGTTATTTTTAGTGTTTAGAAATAATAATTACAGCATATTGGCATTCAGTCAAAGTGAATACCTGCCCTGAGTTTGGGCTAAAGGTCAGGTAAACAGAAAATAGATGTGGCTTCTGTTTCCTGGAAGGAACAAGTGCTGAAAAACTGGATCTGGGGAATTTGGATGTTGACAAAGAAAGAAGCCATGAGAATGGCAAAGAAGCAGGGAGTGTTTGGGGACACTCTCCACTACAGGCAGTCCTTTATGCATGCTTTGTTTGGAGAAGGGTCACACCAACCACTCTGCACCTTTTACCAGGTCTCTCCTCTCCATAGCCATGTGTGTGCAATTAGTCACATTATCTGTTCACTCACACCCTATGCCTGAATATGCCTCTGTGCTCACTTACATCTCCAGGAAAGGAGAGCAAGGGAGGGAGGAGGAATACTGAGTGGAAAAATACCAAGATGCGTGCTTGATTATTGGAGATAATTAAGTAGAACCTAAAAATAGTCAGGCTCTTATTTCATATTATGTTCAAAATGATTCAAATTCAAAACTATTCACAGCTGTGCTGAGGGCTGATCTACCATATAGAGTTGATTTCAAACACTTGAATCAGTGATAAGCAAATGAAGCTTCCCTCTGCTCTTCTGAGGGTAACTTGGGGTAGTACCATTACTCAGAGACTATTGAATGTGAAATGAGCAGATCAATAACATCATTACACTATGAAACTTCATTGTTTATTCTGCCAATACTTTTCAATAGGGTAGAGCAATGTGGCCAATACACTGTATCAGTTTTTTTTAAATTTTTTAATTTTAATTGTTGTTGCAGTACTATTTTCTATACATCGTATCAGTTTTGTAAATCTCTCCTTACAGAGTTGTTGATGGTGATGAGTTTTTAAAACTCAACTCCATTTATGTGTTGGTTAAGCAGACTGGTGGTTTACTATTTTATTGATTTATTAATTGATAATCTCAAGAACTGAATAATGTAAAAACACAGGCTGAAAAGCAAAAAAAAAAAAACCACAGGAAAAATAGGTGATGCTTCTTTTAAAGTAGACATGCAAAGATTTACCCTGCTACTTGAGAGGTATTTCAAGTATGAGAAATGAATCTTATTATGTGCCTATTATGTGCTTATTATTAACAACGCCATGGCTTTGAGGCCATTATTATCACTAGCACTGTTGAACAGATATAGGCATGGACCAAACCAAACCAATGGCTTCATCTTTTTGGTTTTACGTTGCTATCTTTTCCTTATAATACATGACAAAATGTTAGGGTTTGTTTATGACCCAGTTCAAAGGCTGTCTTTTTTGTGAAAACTTCCCTGATTTTTTCAACATTCCCTGACATCCTCCTCTTTTGAAATGAATGGAATTTCTACTTTCCTTGTATCATTTTCCATAAGAAATCATTCTGTGCCCCCAAAGAATCTTAACACAGCCACCAATAAGAAATAGCACAGTGAGTTATGACAATTATTTTTTTGGTTTCTCTTTGCTATTAAATTAAATTCTCTGAGAGCAGGGACTATTTCTTTTTAAAAAATCAATCACACCTGCATAAGACTTTGTCACATAGCAAGAATTCATTCTTCCCATCATTCAACAAATACCCATTGATGGCCTTCTAGGTGCCAAGGGCAGAGTGCTAGCATCATCACTAGCATCACCATTGTCTGTGCACCTCTGCTAAATTTGTTAGCACCTGGGAGGGAGGAAAGGCTGTCTTTGTTTCATTCCCAGCAGAGCTTTGCACAAAATGCTATTGGAGAAATTTAATATATTTACAAAGCCAAAAGAAATCAGTACTATCTAATGGAGAGGCTACAGTTTCATATTTTTTGTATGGTTAAGCTCTTTATAAGTTTTCTTTAGCCAGATTTTTTCATGAGCTTTGAGAAATTTATGTCTGCTTTCCTTATACTCTGGTTCAAATAAAAAATCTCTGGTGAAGCAGTTCCTAACATTTTGTTTTAACAGTAATGATGTGCTGCTGCTTAATAGAATAGATTCAATAAAATTTGTAAAGCTGGATACAATGAAGTTACAAGGGAAGAAATTAGGGCACTTTTTGAATTAAGCCCTTCATATTCAAATAAGTATGAAGAGTTCCTTCCCAATTTCAAGAAATTTGCTTCAACCTCAGTCCTTGTCACGTACATTGCTTTCACTGACTTACCAGAAACATGAGCCATTGCATGATGTTTCTCAAGAAATGTATTTTAAAACTGCCAGTTTGATATTATGGATCAAAAGCCTTTGCACCTGATTTGCCCTGAATCTTGTAATTTGACTTTTAGGTGTTTATCTTTGAAAAATAATCAAGACTATCTGCAAAAAGTTAGTTCTTACTATGTTTACATTAGGATTATTTATTATAGCAAATATAGATGATAACTTTTAATTTAAAAAAACAGGGACTTAATAGAAAAGGATAATCCTTATGTTGGTATATTATGTAATCATTAGAAAGAATGTGGAATTATATATATTGTCATGAGCATATGTTCTTCCTGTGCTGTCAAAAAAGTTATAAAATAGTATCCATATTATAATTTTAATTTAACATAGTATATACTAAAACATGAAAGAAGTGTTTAACAGTAAGCAATAAAATACATATAGTCCTTAGTCACATTTTAGTGGCAAGATTCTTATTAGTTCTGAGTGGCAAGAAGGTAATTTTTATTTTCTCCTTTTGCATATTGGTGTTTTCTACTTTATCTTCAATTGCAGGTGTAAAAAGAATGAAAAGTTAGTATTTAAAATACTCCAAATATATAGGAGTGTTAAAAATACAGTATTTTGGGGAGAACTTTTACTGCAGTGAGCCCCATTCCCAGTTAAGAGGGTAGACCCTGCAGTTGAATGTAGGTAATGAAGGTGGAAGTGATCAGATTCATGTGTGAGGTAGAGCAATGGGCTAGATGGCTGTTGAGGTCCCTTCCAACACAGAGTCTGTGATTCAGTCAGAACTGCCTTGTGATGGACTGTTAAGCAGTGGTTGTGTGGCCCCTTCATGTAGGAGGGTGTGCTAGATATGTCCTTAGGACTCCTTTCACTTTTATAGTATCTCCTCTAGGAAATGGGGCAGCTCATTTTGGAATACACCCAGATAAATTAGGTGTTTCTAAATATGTTTTGTCACATTGTTTACAATGTCACATAAACTTTAAAAATAAAAGTGAACTTTTTAAAGACAAATTTTGCAAAGCTTCACACACCATTATGCACACAATAGACAATAAATGTGTTAATTGACTAATGAAAATAGCATCCACAGAGTAGACAGATCTAAAGGGATGTGGGACACCATCCCACTCACAGAATGCTACCCAGGCTTGTGCCTTTCCTCCCTGGCAGAAATTAAGAGGTGGAGCCAGGCCTATTCAGAGAGGAGGCATTTGGCAGAGATGGAAGGTCTTGGGGCTGAAGGTAGATGGGTTTCTTCTCTAACCTGAGGCATGTAAAAAGTAGCTGGATGTGGCTCTACCTGTTTTACTACGAAGTTGAACAGCTCTAAATCCAATGATTTAGATATTGAAAGTCCTCACCAGGATGTGACAAATGAGGTGGTTTTCATACTTCAGGGATGTCTCAGTGACCCTAGTTAGATGGGGACAGTGTTCACCAGGTGTATGAGGACAGCCCCCTTAACATCTGACTTCTCCATCAGTCTCATAGGATGCAAAACAGCAAAAGAACAATTAGGAAATTCTTTTAGTCCTCTTTCCTTTCTCTCACAAATTATTCACAATAAACTGTTGGCAAAAGGAGTAACATGTGGGGATTATATTATTTTGTATCCTAACCTTTGGTTTCTGATGTCAAAACCAGAAAGCTGTAGGGAAAATATGTTCTGTATCACTCCTAATGTGGTCAGATGGGGGATACAAAGATCACTAGGATCAATGCAAGTTATGAAGCACAAGACAAGGAATAAGCTCACTAGGTTGATCTTATTGCTGTCATTTTTTAATAAGGAAGGTGGGCGGAAAGCTGTATTGTATTAAAAGACTAAAGTATGGAGCTACCCAACAATAAACAACAATGGCACAACCTCCAGCACATGAAAACCAGCTCAGGCAATGCCATAGAAATCCTTTTTCATTTTGAAAAGAAACTTATCTTCAGAAGGAGTTTCCAAATTCAACCCTTTTCTGATAGAGGGTCCCACTGACAAAGGAACCAGCTTATAAATTAAGTTGCTATGAATTACGAGAACAGAGTTTTCCCCACTCTACGAAAAGAAAAATAAATGTGATAGAATGTAGTCTGATACGTATTTTTATACATCTTTTGGTAAAGATTCTTGGAATTTATATGTAAAAATACAACTTGTGCAATTAATACCAATAATCAGTGGTATTAAAACTGTAGAGAATTTACAAATAGCTCTGAATTAAAATATCTAAAATATTCTTATTTAGCAGATAAAAAGTGGTCCTATGTCTGCAAGTCATTTTCATATATGGTTATGTCTAAAGTTATTTTTTAAGATAGAAAGAAAATTGCTTTTTTTAGCCCACCTTTACCATCTACTACTCTATGAAGGACACTCTATGAAAACCAATAAGAAAATCAAACAAGAAATATGACATTTAAAATCTGATGGTTACAAATTATATTCTTATGGAACTTGATGTATGCCTAAAATATTATTAGTTGTGAAAATCTTTTCCTAGCTCTCCCTACTTATTGAATAATCAAATCAGAGACACAGCCTAGTGCTGGAAGCTGACAGGTTCAGTGCAGAATTGTTCAAGTATAATTGTTTCTCAGTTTGTACTGTTCCAGGAAGGACAATTTGGTTCTTGTTTTGAGTTGAGCAATCAGGGAAGAGTGGAACCTTGAACATGAAAATCCAGTTCATTTCATGTCCCTGTCACCTTAGACATAACTGTTCCTTTTCTTTGCATCTGTAGTTTCCCTAGGAACATCCAACTGTGGTGTATAAGAAACACTGAAGGAGGTCCAACTGTACAAGTATAGATAAGATGGCATAGTAGATAAGACAATACCTCCTATAGCACCATATGGTTACAGAGTTTTCAGTTTGTCACTTGTTATGGTTTTCCAATCCAATCCCATATCCCCACCAGAAGCATGGGAGTGGGGGTGAGTGCAGGAAGGAAAGAGAGATAGAGGGAGGCATAAAGGAGAAAGAAAGACTGTGCCTGGTCAGCAGAAATGTGCAATGGCACTCCTGGGTGTCTCCATGCAGAGGACATGTCTACAGGAAGATGTGGTCTAACACCTAACAGTCCTATTTTCAAACATTTCAAACCCATCCAAACCCTTTAATTGTATCTAAATGGTGAAGGCATAGATAAAAAGATAAATGTCCACCTTCTATAGACAGAAGGTACTCTACTTGGCCTTTTGTATCACCCTGAGAATCTTTAAAATCAACAGGCTGGACTAAAGGGCTTCTAGAGCCACTTTTAGTTTTGTGAGTATGTTCTCTGAACATTCACTTTTGGTTTTGTAGACCAAATCCCCCACAGTTGGCAGAGAAGATGCTGACTCATTTACAAACAACGATCCACAGGCTTTCCCTAGCAACATAGCATTGCTCAGTGTTGTGCCCCATGTGCTCCAAGAACATTCTCCATGGAGCAGCCAGGGGATGCTGTGCAGGACCATGACATACCATGTAACCTTCATAAAAAGTGTGTGTAAACCACAGTGCAGGATGCATTTAAGTCACCTGGCTCTGACAGCCAGGCGTGCACACCCATGCAGTGGAGCCATGCAGAAACAGACCTTTCTTGTAAAGGAACTATCTAGAAAAAAATCAGACCTTTACTAGATGCAAGTAGTTGCCAACCTATCAACCCAAATGTTCCAATCTTTTTCTGATGGCTCTAGTTCATTTCCAACCTCTACCTTTACTTATCGTTAATGAAAAATCTCATTCTACACTCTTAAGCGTATTTAGCTGTCATGTGCAGAATGATTTACAAATAAATGCTTTCCCACAAGAAGGCATTGCTGGGCAGGAAAACAGACCTACTTCTATTCTGATTTCTTTGTATTCTAAAACCTCATGTGTTGCCCTGGCTTATAGCTAAGTTGGTTAGATAGTCATCCTGTGCACCAAAATGTTATGGGTTTGATCCCCAGTTGAGGCTCCCATGGGAGGCAACTGATCAATGACTCCTTCTCACATTGTGTTTGTCTCTCCCTTCTTTTTTCTCTAAAAATCAATTAAAAAGCAAAACCAAGAGTGAGGCCTGGACCCCCAAGTCTATAGCACCCCTGATGTAAATGTGAGCTTAGCAGGTAAATTGGGGAATAATTAGTGTCAGGGAAGAGCTGCAATTCTAAGAAACACAGATTCTGATACCTGTGTTTGGTGAATAATCTGATAAAACCTAAGGATTACCCTTTTTTATTTTTTCTATAAGACTTCAAATAAAATTCTCAAACTGAAAGGGCAATCTCATTTTCTTAGATCCTCTCTTACCTTTCCTCCTCTATCTCCATCATCTTTAGGATAAAAGTTCTGTATAATGTTCTAATTCATTTAGAAAACTAGTATAGACAGTAATCTCGGACCATAGGAAGGCAGTTGGCAACCCTCCACAACTGGACTTGGATTTTCCTTTTTCAGAGAGTTTTCTCTGTGTAATCATACTAAGGAGTGACCGTATTGTTCTGGAGATAAGTACAGGACACTTTGACAGAGATTTTTGTTTGATGTTGTCTTTTGAATTATATGCTTATTTACAGACCATTTCCTAATGCACATACCTGGCCCTGTGAGTTTACTGGGTGTTTAGTTTGTGACCTCTACATTTGGGAAACTGGGCCCTAGAGAGATTGTCTTGCACAAGGTGGCAAAGCAGGAAATGACATAACCAAAGCCAGAACCTCCCTGTGCAGCTTTCACTGCTGAACAGAATCACTCACAACTAATTTATAAGCCTTGTCTTCTCCCTGCTTTTCTCTTCTGTTTCTGTTCAAATACTCCACTTTCTCTTTCTTCCAATTTGCTTTCTAACATTTGAGAATCCTATATATCTCTTTGACCCTTTTCTCAACATCTTAGATCAAAGCTACTTTAGCAAAGAGCCAGGCTTAAGACAGGAATTCATACATAAATGGGTCACGGGCTACCAGGACACCCTCCATCTTTCTTTTCTTATAATATGCCTCCATCACCCCTACCCCTGGTTAAAGCATTCAGCCTAAGCTAATGTGCTCCTTGTTATAAAAATTTATAAGGATGTTGTAGAGATTCCCCAGACCAACCAGATCAAGTCTCAAGTTATAGCATGGCCCAGAACATGACAGCAACATGTATGTGCATAGAGGAAGTCACAGCAAGGCTCTGCTGAGATTGAAGCAAAGCGAGCACATTAGAATACGTTAACTGTTTAATAACATCTATTTAGTTATAGGATTGTCAAATTACCTGGAAACTCCTTTAAAAAATGGCTATCTATCCATCATCCATCTACCCATTTATTCACCTATATACCCACTTGTCTGTCTAATCCTTTGCTTCTAAAAAAGATTTGAGCAGCCAACTCTAAGGAAACATCAGAGCAAATCTGATATAAATGGAACAGTCTTACTGATGAGATAATCAAATGGTACAGCAAAACATTAAAATATTAATCTGATAATAATATTCATGTTATAAAACTTAGTAGTGTTATAAATGATTGTTAAATATTGATTTTTATGTGACCTTTTAAAAAATATTAAAGTAATCCTCTATCATTTTCTTTGAATATCTCTCCATTTCTTAAAGTCAAAATAAAATGTTATAAATTGCCCTAATATTCATATATATTATGTGATATATATTATATATATATATGTACATTAATTAGAGAGAGAAAGAAAGAACTATGGCTCCTTTTCGTTTTTTTTTTATATTACTCTAGCATACAAACCAAAAAGCCTCAGTTGACTGTAATACCATATTGACCAAGTATAAAGATCATAAAATTTATATTTCCTACTCAGAGGGCAACTTGAGAGCAAAAAATGTCTTTGTATAAATTAGTCCTAACAAGTGATGGTGAAGAAGAAAATATGCATCATTTACAAATTCAGTGACAAACAGCAAGCATATAACAGGAAGCGCCATCGCCTGTGTCAACAAAAGGCATTAGCACAGTTCCTTGGATTGTGACAAAAGTAGCTAGTCAGTCTTTCCCCAAATTCAGAAACCAAATTGCAAGCCCTTACCTTGGAGGGCCTGTAAGCTATGAGTCTGTACGATAATGCAGAGCTGCAGGACCAGCTGTGGAGCACTTTCCAGAAAGGTGGCGAGCAAATGCAGCATACTCACATCTGCATATTCATACACCATTTTCCAGTAAAATCTCCATCTGTCCTTCTCCCCACTCTGCCGGCTTCGAATACCTAGGTATATTGTGTGGAAATATCTAGAAGGGAAACATGAAGAATAAGAAAGAGATAAGTGATAATTTATCATTTAAACACCAGGGCTATTTTTCTTTTCTGCAAGCCACCATATGCAAACACACAAGAAACAGTTACTCTAGTGGCTTATATTAAGGGCCAAAGTTAACTGTTTAAGGGTTGCCTCATTCTTAAATGTTCACTTTGAGAAGTAACTGCAATTTTAGTATTCATTAAAGACATTGCATTGAATTGCAATTTGAAGAGTGAGGTGAAATGTGTTAGAAGCTCAGGTGTAGAAGAGATTTGCTACTTTGAAAATCTACACACATACTCTCTTGTCAGTTTCTCTATGTGCTCAACAGTGTTCAGAAGGTGGATTTCTCTCAGGGCACAAATCAAGTCTGAAGTACTAGAATATATGTGCTTGTACACCCTCCTTATGTCTTTAAAAAAACTTATTATTGAAAATTTCAAACATATGCAAAATGAGAAAAAAATAGTATATTGAGTGCACTAAACCTTTCATCCAGGTTAAGTAATTATCAATACATTGCCAAGCTCTTTTCATTCATATTTTTGCTCCCTGCCACTGGATTATTTTGGAGTAAATCCCAGGCACCAACATATTATTTCATCTATAAATATTTTATTAAAACAATTTACAAACATAAATTCAATGCCATTATTATACTTATAAGTAAGGATAATTTTTAATATTATCAAATACACAGTGTTCATATTTTCCTGATTATCATTTTTTACAGTTTGTTTGAAATACTATCCAAACAATGCCCACACATGATGAGTATTTGATAAGTGTCTTAAGTTTTTCTACATCATGAATACCCCTTTCATTTCTTTTTCATTTCTTGTATATTTTTTATTGTCTTGATTTTGATGACTGTATACTTGTGGTATAGTTAATATCTGTTCTTCATGTTTTCTTCAACCAGGTAGTTAGTGCTAGAATTTTGATCATATTCAAGTTTGGCCATTTTTAGCAGGCAATGTTGAGGACTTCCTTGAGGAGTACTTGCTTGAGAAGTCATTAATGTTCTCTTTCATGATATCATATCATGATATCGTATGGTGGTCCACTGATCACCTTATCCTAGATCCACTCACTCATTAGGGATTGAAAAATGCTAATATTCTGAGTGTATTACCCTTATTTTCCATTGGTAAGAATACTTCTGCAGCCCTTATGTCAATATCATACAGTATGTTTGGTTCTCTGAAGCTTATTTTCTAGTAGGTCCTCTAAAAAGGTACATAGGGTTGCTATTCTCTGAGTTCTTGCATATTTATAAGAGTTCATGGTTGGTGTGGCTCAGTGGATTGAACACTGGCCTGTGAGCCAGGGGGTCACTGGTTCAACTCCCAATCGAGCCACATGCCTACGTTTTGGGCCAGGTCCCCAGTTTGGGGGGGATTTGAGGGACAACCACACATTGAGGTTTATTGCCCTCTCGTTCTCCTTTTCCCTCTGTCTAAAAATAAATAAATAAAATCTTAAAAAAAGAGTTCATGGTTATCCATCTTGCCTTGGGTGAAGATTAGGTTTCTTTTGCTATACAGACCTTATGAAGTCTTACAATTTCAGTTGGGGATTTGTGCACAGTTCTAGAATCTGTGAAAGAACTGGACTTACCTAAAGCAAAGACTCTTAGATGCCGAGAGAGAGAAGAATGATACTTGGAAAAGGGAGAAAACTATACTTGAACAATGATTGAAATAAAACTTAAAAAAAAAGAAAAAAAGAATGATACTTGGGAGACAAGAAGGAAGTGCAAGAGCAGGAAAGCCTGGGCACTCTTTCCACTGGAGGATCAGGTTGTATGGCTGTAAAATCCATGCATATGCCATGCAAAACAGAAGATCAGCAATTTATTTATTTGGGCACATTAAATCTGCTACTTCATTGTTTCCTAGCAAAAAAGTGTTGTTATAGACAAGTCTGATAAAAATCTTATATTCCTTCTTTAATAAGGTACTTGCTCTTTTTGCTTGAATGTCCAGAGAATATTTTGCTTCTTTTAAAGACCTACAGTTTTATGAGAATGTAACTTGATATTGGCTGTGCTGCATCCAGTTTCTCAGGAATGTGTTAGGCCTCTTCTTCATTCTGTAGTTTCAAGTTTCAATGTGTAGTTTCAAGTGGTCTTGAACTACAGGATTTAGTAATTCTTTTCTAATCCATTGCTTTGGTTTTCTTCTTTAGGGTCTCCTATTTATATATGTTCTATCTTCTTTATCTTCTATATCTCTTAGCTTCTCTGAATCCTTTTAATCTCAAGTTCATTTTTATATAAAATTTTTTCTCCTTTCCCATCTTCTATTTATCTTTGAATTATGATGTTTGACTAGTGTCATATCCTTCTGGTTGAATTTTCATTTCTGACCTAATTTTTTAATAGATTAAAATTCTATATTGAGTTATAGTACCTTGTAAAATGTTATATTTTCAAATAATTTCCTTTCTGATTTTTTTCTAATTATGCTAATTCTCTTAATTTCTTTCAGCTTATTTTGAAATATTTGGCTTATGGTTTTATCTGTTTTCTACAAGTGTTTATTTGGTATGCCTTTATTATCTGTAGGAAGATCAGTATTTTTATTCTCTTCCTCATAATAATTTTGAGCTTTTTCGTGTTTTAAAAATTGTTTAATTTAATTTTCATGTACTTTTAGGAGGGGAGAGTGTGCTAAGATACCTTTACTGGCATCAAAGCTTCAGAGTTCTTCCTCCATTGTCCCCATGAAATGATAAAAACAACACTACTTGTTGACTTTCTGAGATCAAGGGCCTTTGTTCACCTTTCCCTTCCTACCATTTCAATGCCTGTGGTTGTCCTTATCCTGCTCAATTTGGAATATAGTCCTTGCAGATTCTTCTTAATGTGGAGGTTTGTTGTGGAAGGCTCTTGGGTTTGTTGGGAATGACTCTGCTCCAATAATATTAACCCTTATTGCATTACAGTCCCCTTGGACTCACTCTTGCATTGGATCCCTGAGAACATCCTTCCAGTCTCTCTTGGTCCTCTAATTTTGCTCACTACACTATCCAGAGAGTGCCTGTTAGGTTCTCCTCATCTCAACGCCTTCCCTCTACTTCTTCCTGCATAGTTGCTGATATCACATGATTCTTATAAGCTGTCACTAATTTGTTCTTACATAATTAGGGGGCCATTTCAGCACTATGTTTTATTGTAGATATTTTCCATGATTCTTCAGTTTTGCTCTGTTTATTTTAATGGGATAATTTTGGTAGATTCAAAAATGATGCTGCCATTGCCACTATATTTACAAAACAGTAGCATTTTAAAACACAAAAAAGATTTAATCATTCTTTTGAGTCTTTGATTGCTGTCTATCACTTAAAAGATGAAGTGTACTACAGTGCAGTTTACAGGAACTTTCATGAACAAATTCCTGTGTTCTTATATCCACAGCTGCAGCTTGTTCTGCCCAGAACACACTGCTGGTGTTTCCTTTCTTATACTTGTGTGCCTTTTCCCAAGCTCATTCTTTTCTGGGATAGCCTCAGAAGAGCCTTTCCTGCTTCTCTGACTGGCAAACTTGCTTTTGAACTGATACTATTTATTCAGTCATCATCAATAATCACTCACTCTTCTACACAAATACCTCTCTATCTGTTTGTATTAATTTCCTAGGACTGCTTTAAAAAAGTAGCACAAGTTGGTAGCTTTAACAACAGAAATCTGTTGTCTCCCAGTTCTGGAGGCTAGATGTCTGAAATCAAGGTGTCAGCAGGCTCGCTTTCTTCTAAGGATTGTGAAGGAGACTATTACATGTCTGTCTCCTAGCCTCTGGTGGTTTGCTGGCAATCTTTGGCATTACTCGGACTGTGGATGAATCTCCTTAATCTCAGCTTTTATCTCTTTTTTCTCTGTGTCAGTTTGTGTCCAAATTTTTCCTTTCTATAAACCCACAGTCATAATGGATTAAGACCCCCCTACCCTAAGATCTCTTTTTATCTTGATTATCTGCAAAGATCCTATTCTGTTTCCAAGTAAGGTCACACTCACAGATACAGAGCATTTAGACTTCAACATCTTCTATGGGGACACAATTCAACTTATAATTCTCTTCCATTAGCTCCCATGCATGCATAGGTCTCTTGGAATGCTTTCCTTTGGATTCCAAGAAAGAACACGATTTCCACTGGCAGCACAACTCTCACCTGAGGTCCAAACATGTGTGTCCATTTGCTTACCCATATATCCCCATGCTTTCCAGATTTCCCACAGGTATATGAAAACAAACATATTCAAAGAAACTTATCACTGTCTTTCTAAATTGTCTTGTCTCCTATACTGGTAATCCATATCAGCATTTATTTAGTCACATAAGCTACAAGACTAGGGAGTATGCTAGGCTCTTATCCCTCCACATTTAATGAAAGATTACATTTTGAAACTTTTATATTTTTAATATGGTTTTCCCTTCTCTTTCTAAAGCCTGATTCTTTGGGTTTCTGTTTTGTTTCTGTAACTTAGTATTCCAGTTTGACCTTAGGCTTAACATATTTCTGCCTTAGCATTTCTTTCTATGCAGGGCCAAGATAACAATACTGATTTACATAGGTTGATCTGAGAATTAATAACATAAAAATGAAGGACTTAGCATGGAGCCTAGTAAATAGCAGACAGTCAATAAAAGTTTCTACTACTAATCAACTCTGAACCCTTTAAAGAGCCCATCCCATTATTTCTAGATGCATAAATTGAATTCAATATCTCCCATTGTAAAAAGCTCAGTGACTCCCCAGTGCCAAGAAGATGTGCGTAAACTCAAACAATGCAAATATGGAACTTTAATGCTTTTAATTTACCCTTTTAAACCTAACCTTTGGTCTCTATTGCCTGTATATGCCTCATGTCCCCATAATATTAAAGCACTTGCTGCCCCTTGGCTGTGAATTCACACCTCCTAACTTTGTTCCATCAGTTATTTTGCTCAGAGAGAGTGCCTCTCCATATCTTTATTACCCTGTAATTTCTACCATTTTCGGACTCAATTATCACCTTTCCCTCATTCTTTTTTTCTACTCAGGTAGAACTGCCATCCCATTGTCTGTGCCTAAACTATCTTTATTCAGACTTTGACCAAGGTAAAATATCATTATTTTTGTACTCATTCATTTGTGCATTCATTTCACATCCTAGAATATAAACTCTTGGGGAGAAAAGAATATCATTTGTGGGACTTCCAGCCAAGATGGAGGTGTAGATAGATATACTTTGCCTTCTCGCACAACCAAAAGAAGGACACCAAATTTAAAAACAACACCCCCCCCCCAGAATTGCCAGAAAATTGAACTGTATGGAAGTCCAACAACCAAAGAATTAAAGAAGAGACATTCATCCAGACCAGTAGGAGAGGTGGGGATGGGCAGCCAGGGTGGAGAGGACTCATGGCAAAATGGCAGCTGGCAGAGTGGGTGGTCCCACAATTGTGTGCAGATAAACCAGGAGGAACAACTAGGGAGCCAAACAGGCTGCACAACCCAGAGTTCCAGTGTGGGGAAATAAAGCCTCAAAACCTCTGACTGAAGAAACTTGTGGATGGTGAGGCAGCAGAATGAACTTCCAGCCTCACAGGAGAGTTTATTGGTGAGATCTACAGGGTCCTAGAACCCACAACCTCCCCCCAACCCCTGGGGAATCAGCACCAGAAGGACCCAATTTGCTTGTGGGTAGTGGAGGAAGTGACTGGAAGCTGACTGAGAGCTGAGTAAGCTGCACTGTTCCCTCTTGGACCCCTCCCCCAAATACTGTGCCACAGCACAGCAAAATGGTTGCCCATCCTGGTGAACACCTAAGGCTCCACCCCTTACTACGTAATAGGCATGCCAGGACAAAAAAAATATGGCCCAAATGAAAGAACAGATTGAAGTTCCAGAAAAAATACAACCAAGCAGTGAAGAGATAGCTAACCTAACAGATGCATCACTTCTTGGCCTTTTGGCTAAGATCAAGTGTAACCTAAGAGACGCAGAGTTCAAAACACTGGTAATCAGGATGCTCACAGAAATGGTTGAATATGGTCATAAAGTAGAGGAAAGAGTGAATGTTATGAAAAGTGAAATGAAGGAAAATGCACAGGGAACCAATAGTGAAGGGAAGGAAACCAGGATTCAAATCAATGGTTTGGAGGAGGAGGAAGAAATAATCATTCAACCATAACAGAATGAAGAAACAATTCAAAATATGAAGAGGGGCTTAGGAATTTCCAGGACAACTTGAAATATTCCAACATCTGAATCATAGGGGTGCCAGAAGGAGAAGAAGAAGAGCAATAAATCAAAAACTTATTTTTTTAAAAGGTTTTATTTATTTTTAGAGATGGAAGGGAGGGAGATAGAGAGAGAGAGAGAGAGAAACATCAATGTGCAGTTGCTGGGGGTTATAGCCTGCAACCCAGGCATGTACCCTAGCTGGGAATCGAACCTGCGACACTTTGGTTCGCAGCCTGCACTCAATCCACTGAACTATGACAGCCAGGGCTTCAAAAACTTATTTGAACAAATAATGAAGGAGAACTTCCCCAATCTCACAAAGGAAATAGACTTCCAGGAAGTCCAGGAAGCTCAGAGAGTCCCAAAGAAGTTGGACCCAAGGAATCACACACCAAGGCACATCATAATTACATTACCCAAGATTAAAGATGAGGAAAGAATCTTAAAAACATCAAGAGAAAAGGAGAGAATTACCTAAAAAGGAGTTCCTATAAGACTTTCAGCTGACTTCTCAAAAGAAATCTTGCAGGCAAGAAGGAGCTGGAAAGAAGTATTCCAGGTCATGAAAGGCAAGCACCTACATCCAAGACTACTTTATCCAGCAAAACTATTATTTAGAATGAAGGGCAGATAAAGTGCTTCCCAGATAAGGTCAAGTTAAAGAAGTTCATCATCACTAAGACCTTATATGAGATGTTAAAGGAACTTATCTAAGAAAAAAGATAAAAAATATGAACAGTGAAATAACAACAAACTCACAACTATTAATGACTGAAGCTAAAAAACAAACAACCCAAACTAAACTAAACAAACAACTAGAACAGATACAGAATCATAGAAATGGAGATCACATGGAGGGTTATCAGTGAGGAGTGGGAGAGGGGAGAATGGGGGACAAGGTACAGGGAAGAAGAAGCATAAATGTTAGGTATAAAATAGACAGGGGGAGGTTAAGAATAGTATAGGAAATGGAGAAGCCAAAGAACTTATATGTATTACCCATGGACATGAACTAAGGTGGGGGAATGCTGGTGGGAGGGGTGGTGTAGGAGGAGGGGAATAAAGGGGAGAAAAAGATAGGACAACTGTAATAGCTTAATCAATGAAATATATTTAAAAAAAAGAAAAAAAAGGAATGTCTTGGTAACCCAAGTCCAGCTCAGTTTCTGATGTTGAATAGGCATTCAATTAACTTATGGTGTTTTGTTCACTTAATAAACATATTAAGCACACATAATATTTGCAATCCTGTATTGATTTCTAAGGGAAATGAGAAGTCCCTGGAGGAGTTTTGAGTAGAAGAATGAAGAATCTGATTTGCATTTTAACAAAATGAGTTATTGTGTGGAAAACAGGACAGAGAAGCAAGGAGAGAGTAGAGACATTGTTTGGAAGACTATTGCAATATTCTGGGTGAGAGGAGATTGTGGCTTTGATTAAGCTGCCAGTAGTATTGGTGGTGAGAAAGTGTCATATTTGGATATATTGTGAAGAGAATGTTGACAGCCTTTTCATGTTGATTAAAAAATTAATGAATTAATGCTTAACTTCTTTGAGATTTTCACAGAAATTTTAAATTCAGGATTCCTATGGCATTACAAAGGGAGTAGCCTCTCACTAATGCCTCCTGAGCTATATTATTTCTAGTTTTCACCTGCTGAGAGATTGTGCATACCTTCAGCTCTGCTGCCAAAGGCTAGAAGGCTACAAACTGTACTCTCAGGTCTGTGGTTGGCAGGGGCTTGAACTCTTCCAGTGCAATGAAACATTTATTTTGGTAGCACCAGGAGATCATAGCTAACCTGATAGGTTTCTTCCCAAGGAATAAAACAACAAATATTTGGCCTCAAAAGTTTCACATAATAAGACACCAAATCAACTCTTCCAATAATGCACCTATAGAGTTTAAGCACATATAAACCAAGGGTAGCAAGAAAATCTATTTCCAAGTCCTGAGTTTTTGTTTAATTGTAAAATACACAAATAAGATAACATTTACCATCTTTAACATTGTAAGTGGGCAATTCAGTAGTGTTAAGTAAGGTAGGATAGTAAGAAGCTAGGAAAGTTCTTTGACGAGTGGAATCGGACAACTGAGACAGATAGCTGAACAAATTGGCAGACCAATTTACATCCAGATACACAAGTTCATCTTCCTAGAAATAACATCCAGGCCTCTGTTGTATTTCAGCTCCAGGCCCAGAAAAGCAGCAAAACCAGGAAGTGACACCAGGACCAGCTGCAATCACTAAGGACCCGCACACCCAGTACTGACCAATCAGTGGAGACCACCACCCCGAAAGTGTGTGCCTGGACAGCTGATGACTATTCTGCTGAAAACTCCCCTGAGACCTCTCCTATGATTCCTGCATGAGAAAGATAAAAGCCTTAATCAAAGGACTCAGGGTGCCTGTTCTCCCTCTGGGGAGTAGCTCTGCCATTCCCCTTCCACTCTTCTCTCTTCCCTTCCCCCACAGGCACACATCTCTTAAGCTATAAGGGACCCTGAGACTTCCAATCATGGGAGCAATGGGCAGCTTGTCCAAGGCCAATTTCTTGAACCTGTCCCCAAGGCTCCCTTTTCTCTGACTTCCCTTTGAGTTAAGGCAGCCCAGCATAAGCTCTTCTATTGCATCTTTTATGTTAAGCCCTTCCTTGTTTACTGACCTGAGATTTAATAAACATACACTCATAGTCATCTGGACTCATGTTGTGACATCTTTCCTATGTGAAGTCAAGACCCACACACTACCAGCTGACCCTAGGCAAGACCCACTTAGGGCCAGACCCCCTGTCTGGTAACATTAAATATGTTCACTTTGTTGTGCAAAAATCACCACCATCCATTGCTAGGACTTTTCATCTTGCAAAGTGAAACTCTGTACCATTAAACAGTTCCCCACTTCCCTCTCCTTCCAATCCTTGGCAACCCCACCCTTCCATTTTCTGTCTCTCAATTGATGATTCTAGGTGTAAGTGGAATCACACAGTATTTATTTTTTGTGACTTTTTTTTAAAACTTAGAATAATGTCCTCAAGTTTCATCCATGTTGTATGTTGGAATTTCATTCTGAATTCACTCATTGAAGTTTCAAAATGGCTGAATCTTTGTTTTGGAGGAAACTGCCCATCCTGACCCAGGGGACATGAACACTGTGTCCTATGGTTGAGGGACTCAGCATGAATGCTTTTAGAGCAAAGCATGGAGAAAGAAAAATCCACAGACTTCTGTGGAACACAGTGACTCCTTAATAAGTCCTGCTGACAAATGTTGAAACAGGAAACTATTCACCATTAAAAATCCATCCAGTAGGCAGGAAGCCCCACCACTAGGAAGCAGGAGCAGGAGTGGTAGTGTCAGGCTGGTGTACTGGTCAAACTTTTGTTCTTTTAAAATAACTATAGACAAAGAACACTTACAAACAATTCTCTACAGATAAGCTACAATGATATACAATACAGCTTTATTTATAATATAAAAAATGGTTAAAACCCAAATGTCCAACAATAGGGTTTTAAACAAAATATAGTGCATTAATTTAGTGTATGTTGTAAAGGTAAAATGCATGTTAAAACAGAATATACTAAGTGTTCAGTCAATACTTTGAAACATATATATATGTGTGTATGTGTATGTGTGTGAGTACAGAATAAAGATTAGAAAGTTTAATAATAAAATATTAAAGTGATCTTTGAGTAAAATTATAGATTATTGATTTATTATTTTTGAAATTCATCAATAATGCTATGATGAACTTTTATATAAAGTGCTGATGTAGCTTCAATATTTTAAATCTTTTGAGATATACTGCAAAATTGTTCTTTAGAAAGACTAGGCCAATTGGCAATGTATGAGTGTCCTTATTTTCTTAAATTCATTATATATTATCATTAAAAAAATATTTGTCAATTTTATGAGCAAAAATAACATTTCATTTAGTGATGATTCCTACTGCAGTTTTACATTTGTTAATTTCTATTGACAATTATTTATTATTTTGTGATTTGCTTGGAAGTTTTCAATTTTAATGTTAATTTTTAAGGTCCTGATTATCAAATTATATAGGCCATAGTAATCAAATCATTGACAAATTCCCACAGCATATCTCGTACTATAATATTATAGCCTACATTCAGGACATACTGACATTGGGAGGGACTTAAGGATCAGTGGCCTGAGTTGTATGGCTGAGAAATGGCAACTGGACCAAGTTCCCAGACATTCTGATGCCAAGTATTGTGCCACAGTGGCTTATTACTTTTGCCCAGATCTAAGCATATATATATATATAGTTATATATATATACTTAGTATAAGTATATACTAAGTATAAGTATACTTATACTTAGTATAAGTATATACTAAGTATATATATATATATAATCTATTAAAATGAAATAATTAAAAATAAGATGAGATGAGGTACATATTAAGTAGTCAATAAATATTAGATGTCATTAGAAATAAGTTATTTTAACTTTTTAAAGAGTAAAATAGGGAAAACCAGTGATACCTTAAACTCTGGATTTTCTTTTCAGCTCTTTTGGACCCAAGCCATCTTGAGACTCAAATATGTGTGTGTGTCACCTTAGAGAACTCAAAGTCCATGAACATTTGTCTATCTATCATCTATCTATCTATCTATCATCTATCTATCTATCTATCTATCTATCTATCTATCTATCTATCTTCTATCATCATCTATCCATTCACCTAACCAACCATCCATTTCTGTTATCCTTTCAAAAAGAAACCAAATGAAACAAAAAAAATTAACCACTCTTTGCAGAAAATGTATTGATAATCATCAATGTGATAGTATTAATTATTACATGTTAATATTCCAAATGTGTTTGGAAAAGTATAAGAGTGAGAATCAGCTTGGTAATCAACCGCAAAAGCCAGTGCTGTTTCTTATTGGGTATGAAAGGTGTTGTCTCTAAATGGCCTTCACATTTTATTCTGACAAAAGAAGCCTTGTCATTTCAGGAGAGACAAAAACAAGAGGATACAAAGAAAGCGAAGTGACACAAGTCTTTGATCTGACTGACACTTTTTTATTTTTTAAGATTTTATTTATTTACTTTTAGAGAGAGGAGAAGAGAGGGAGACAGAAAGGGAGAGAAACATGGATCAATTGCTTCTCATTGTCTCTTGTATGTATGTACGCACCACTGGGGACTGAACCTGCAACTTGGGCATGTGCCCTGACCAGGAATCAAACCTGTTTTGCAGGATGATGCTCCAACCAACTGAGATACACCGGTTAGGGCAACACTCTACTTTCTTGTTCCTTGAGTCAAAGGATACCATCATTCTTTATGTATATTGATGAGTTCTCAAAAGTTGCTCCTTGAGCACAGGCCAGCTCTGACGGGGAGAAAGTTTCTGAAATATGACCTACCACAGTGCCTGTCCTTTGCTTCTCTTTCATTCCCTGAGGACCATACAGAGCAAATTTAATCCATCTTTTCCATACAGTCTGTCAAATATTAGAAGACAACTCAGATTTCCCAGATATTTCTGTTTTCCTCCTTTTCCTGCTGAAAGTCCTAGTGTCCTCAGCTTCTCAGTCATTCTTTCCTTAAGTCCCCTGACCACTCTGGTCACCTTGAGAACATGCTTCAATTTCTCCTTCATGACATTTGAAATTTTAATTACTTCTAAAAAAGTATGGATTTATGTTATATCTTCCCTCACTGTTAGCCAAGGCTTTTCTCTCCTATAATTGTTTTGGATCACACTTATAGGTCAACATCCCATGATGCTTTGCCAGTTTTAACCTATGTATGTAAAATTGGTTTGTACATTTCCTTTGGGTTCCATCACTTTCATTCATTTGATGAATAATATTTGAAAACCTGATTCTGAGAAAGATAAAAGTCTATTTTTATTTTCCCGTCATGTTATGGCACAGAGCAATGACAGCAGAGAAGGTAAAGGGTGCTGCCAAAGCTGCTGCTGTACAATTAAGGCCAGAAAGTCACTGAACAATAGAATTGCCTTCTTGCTTGAAGAAATTTGAATAGACAATTGAAATCCTTAGAATAATTTTATCTGGCTATTTAAAATTTCTAAACTTACCCAATGCACTTGTGTAAGTGCATATACATATACACATACATGCACACACACACACACACACACACATATACTCACACATACTATATATATATGTAATCTCCCTTGGCCTGAAATATATTTTGCACATTCATGTTATTTTTTCTTAGAATAATCTGCCCTCTTTTCTTCAAGATAACTTCTATTTGTGGTTTACAATTTTACTAATAAATCTCAGTTCAGAAGAATTCCCTTTGTTATCCTCCAACCAAGCAACATTTCCTGCACCTGGCTTTGTGCATTACCTGCAATACTGCAGGTATCTCACTGTGTTGGATTCATTGCTTATATGATGGCTTCCATTCTGGGCCCTCCAAGGCTGACCTTTTCCCATACATCATTGGAGCTATATAACTTAGTTATATTATTTTTTGTTTATGCAGAAATTAACCAAATGTGTGTTGAATAAAAGTGGGAAAAAATCTTGAATGTGTTCCTTCATAAGTTTTTTTATGAAGTCAATAAATATCTTACATGATATCAAATCTGTTTCCAGTTGGAAGCACACAGTGGTTTATGCTATTTAACTAAATTGGCACCATTATGAGGTATCAGGATAGCTTTCTATTTTCTCAAAATCAGCAGTAATGAACATCAGGAGTGTCATGCCCTATCCATTAACTTAGTTATGAGGAAGTGTCAGATTTGTTTTTTCTCAAGTTTGTGCTCTGAAAAATGGTGAAAATAAAGACGGTTTACAATCACAACTGGCTTTTTTTCCATCTTGTCAACGTATGAATTGTTTATGACATTTTGGCCATATTATTTTTAACTTATTTTTCATCTCCTGCTAGAAGGGAGAGTTGAAACAGAAGAGAATCAATGAATATGACCATAAACATTATTAAGTGTCAAACATGTTTTCATTTATTCCTCATAACATGGTAAGAAAAATGTGCCCCAGGTCAGTGTGGGATGAAAACATAAATTTGTGCTTCAATATCATATCTTTTCCTCTTTGCCATTACTACCTCCTATACAGGTGGTGCCAATACCTGCCTGCCAGTTGTAAAGCAAACCCCTGAGAGAAGCCCACAGGTCTCCAGCTTTTTTCACCATTTGACAACTGTCATGCAATTCCACTCTGTGCTTACACAGAGCATATGGCAAGAGGTGTGATTTTAGGAAGATCTGGTTTTGTAATAATTTACTTCTCAAAACAGGAAATTTTGTCCATGTTGACAAAAAGCCCAAATGGTTCTTAACTAACTAGCAATAGCAACTGTCCTAGAGACAAACCATTCATACAGAAAGCAAAAGAAGACTGATATTTGTCACTCAATTTTAACAAATGGGGAAGGATGTTTGATTGTTCATAGAAGCTAGATTCTATTATGTTTTTTATGTAATAAACTACATAGGGATTGAGAAATAAATACTGAGAAATAGACCCATGAGTTCCTTCTCTATAGAAGTATAGAAGAGCACGAATAAGGGCTCTGCTCCACTAAAAAGTAGTGGTATTCCTGGAAAAGAAGCAAAAATGTCAAATTTACTATTTTATAGAGGTGTTTTTAAATTATTTTTTAATAGCTACAAGGCCAAGAGTCTTGGAGTTATATCCTATATTAAGCACCCTTGGGCTTTAGCTGAGTTTGAAAAAGAGAAGACATTTTTAAAGTGAAATATTAGTATATTTTATAAGGAACTGCAATCCCCTTGGTGAGGACTGACAGTGATGAGCTTAAGGTGAGGCCTCAGGTCTGGAACTGAACACCAGGAGACAGAGAGGCCCCCTGACCAGGTCTGAAAGTGTAAGATCTTTTAGAACCATGAGAGTGGCAGAAGAAACTTGAGAGGCTCTGAATTCTACCCTTGGTCATAGACAGATGCATGTAACATTAGGCTCTGTTATTTGCTCTTCCATTAAGGACCGTCATTGTGACTGCCTTTGCACATTTGCTTAATTGATCTGAAAAATCCCACAAATGCTTTCATTATGCTCTGTCCAACCCACCAGTGAAGTCTGGAAACTCAGAATGCTTGTCAGAGATACAGTGCTGTGTACTCCAGTCACCAAGAAGGGGACAGCTTGGTCCATATGACACCACAAGTCAGCTTTTGACTGGTTCTTCTCAATAATCTATTGGATATAGGGACAAGAAATTCCTGGTTGTAGGCTACCCTCCTATTCTAATCCACATCCTTTGCATTGCATTATGACCTCGTGTCTACTCCAATACTGGGGGAGAGGAAGACAGCTGATGGCCTATGTCTGGAAAAATGACTGTTTGTACACTTGAAGACAAAAGCTAAGCAGTCTTGATTCCTGGGGATTTGTGTTATTGTTATTTCACTGGAAAATATTGTCTCCCCTCTGACAGTCATTTACAGTCTCCATTCTTACAGTCATTTAGCTTCTGAGCCCAGTTTCCTTATCTGAAGGTAGAGGAAACCCTCCCTCCCTCACAAGCTGTTTAAATGAGAAGATGAGTTTCACAGACATGTCTGGCTCATGATAGGAATGTTGATTTGCACCAAGGTTTTTGTGTTTCAGAGTCACCTATAATGCTGTTTTTTTCCCCCTAATAACTAAAGGTGGTTTTATGGCTTTAGTTCTTCTCATTTTCTTTAGGCATTTTATTCTAAGGAGTCTTTTGATCATGTTGGATTTAACCTTTCCCTGATTTTCCAGAGAAGCAGTTGGAGATCACCACTCTACTGAGAAACAAGGCACTTTCTAAATGTCCTGAATATTGAAGGGATCCAGGTTGGGGTTTGAGTGGGTAGCAAAGGCGAGGGGTCTCACTAAGGTTTT
Organism: Phyllostomus hastatus; assembly: GCF_019186645.2. Taxonomy (NCBI): domain Eukaryota; kingdom Metazoa; phylum Chordata; class Mammalia; order Chiroptera; family Phyllostomidae; genus Phyllostomus; species Phyllostomus hastatus. The sequence continues at coordinate 2,151,537 of NW_025334017.1, read as the reverse complement.
TCTTCTTAGGAGTCTACTTTGCTGTGTTGATGATAGACAAGTATCTATGAAGAAGGCATAGGTGAACAAGGCAGTTCATAGTAATGAAAAGCCTGTTCTTTTTAGATATTCTGATAGATGTCAAGAAGGATTCAGAAAAAGCCATATTTACAGTTAAAAAATTAGCACAATTACAATATACTCATAATTAAAAAGAATATCATTTAAGAAGGAAAAATGTTTCAAAGCTTTGCCACCAAAGATGAAGTAGGCAGAAGAGTGGGTTTTTATCAGGAACACGCCCCACTACCACTAATAGGAGCTATGTATTTAAATCACTGCTCTCTAATGCTGAGATTAAAACAAGTTGTTGTTGCTTAATACATACAAACCTTTTTCTTAAGATGACAAACCATACAACTTTGTTACTTTATCAGTGCCCACTGTAGATACATAACACTCTGAAATGCTGATGTGTTCCACCTTCTCCTCCAAAATAAACACATTCAGAAGACATTTGCCATCATTATTGTATGGCTGATTCATTTTCTGATAGGGTCATTCTTATTATTTATTGCCTTGGGAAGCATGTTAATGGATGATGCAGTTTTTCTTACATCATGAAAGGTCACATATTTTGTCAACATAATCTCATTCTAACAATTTCTTGATGTTGAAATTTCTTCAGAATTATTATTGAAGATGTACATACAAACTCCCTCACATAACCCAATGCCTAAACATACATACAAAATCAGCCCAATGATTTTCTGAAGACTTAAATTTCATTTAAATTCTTAACTACTTTTCATCAATATTTTCCAGGTGCAAAGAGCAACCTGAGCTAAAGTCACAGCCTCCCACATTACCAACTTCATACCTAAACATAATATGGCAAAAGAAATCAACTTAGGAGGAAAATTCCTTAAGAGGATATTTACTATGTCAAGTATTATATAGCTAGTATGTGTTTAATCTAAAATATGAGATCATCTTTACATTATTTGTAGGGAAATAAGATATATAAAATTCATGTTTTAGATAGTCTACATTTATAATAAATACTTCAGTCCTTAAATAATGTTTAATTAAATTTTATCCACTGAAATATCAATAGCTGAATCTGAAATCATTAATAGCTATGAGAATATTATGCACAAATATTCTAATTATTTTTACTATCTGTAAAAATGCAGAGTAAAAATCTGTGTAGAACAGTTTTCTACACAGAAAAATCTGTGTAGAAAGAAACAATGTCAATAAACAGTGATTTCAGCAGTGGTATTTTCTTCTGTTGCCTGGCTACAAACAATGCTTCACATTCTATTTGCATATAACATTCATGCTATGTATCTACAGTGGGCACTGATAAAGTAACAAAGTTGTATGGTTTGTCATCTTAAGAAAAAGGTTTGTATGTATTAAGCAACAACAACTTGTTTTAATCTCAGGTGTCTGCTGTCTCCATTTATATTGAATAACACACATTTTGGCCTGTATTACTATAGCAAAAAACTTTCCTAGTGACAATTGTTTTAAAATTAGATTCTATTTCCCACTTATCATCTAAAAGGGCAAAATGTGTATTAAGATGGAAAGAATGAATTGGGTGACCTTATATTTGACACAAGCATTAGAGGGTCACAGCTGAGAACAGTCTGGGCTGTTCCTCACTCAGAGAGGATCAGAGTGAGTTGTTACCCCACACTATAGGGCCGCCTCCTCATACTGCCCCCCTTTCAGCTGTCACAGCAGCCTGGGAGTGCCACCTCTCACCAAGAAGCCCCAAAAAACTCCCAAACCAATGACCGTGTTTGCAGTGCACCTCTCATGCGCATGTTATGAATATTTGCGGTAAGTACAGAGAGACAGGAGAATGTATTCAGGAGCTCCTATGAAATCCTTGAATGGGACAAGAAACTGAACACCTTTTCCTTATTTACCATACTTTTATTTTTTTCCCCAAGGACAACACTCCTTCTAAAACACTTCTTCTAATGAGGCTTTGGTTTTCTGTATACATATTTGACCCAGGAGCTGGATTTCTGTTACCTCTATCTCCTGCTCAGATAATTAGAATAAATTTGGGTCCTCAGAGAAAAATGGTAGTCTAATAGCTATATATTATGGTTTGTAAATAGCATTTCAAACTTATACAAAGTAAAATCATACTTAGTTGGCATCTTGTGTTTGAGAAAAGCCTCTTTTTTATTGTTATTCTTCTGTGGAAATAAAATTTATCTACAAGATATGCTTATTTTTTGGCTTAATTTTCCTATATAAGTCTGTCTCATAAAGATACTTATTACATAAATAGGTACTCTATGTATTTCCTCAAGACTAGGAAGTAATAGAATTTTTTTAATCCACAAAATAATTTACTCTGTAATGCGTAGTGTGGCAAGGGTCTCTTCCGACAATTTGGTAAGTTTAGCTGAAGCAGGTAAGAAAATGATTGAACTTGAAAGGAAATTCTTTATTTATTTTTAACCTGGTACCTAGCAACTGGTACCTAGCATGTAAAGAGAGAGAGAGAAAAAAACATTTCTTCCTGAAATATTGTTTTCTTGAGAGTTCTAAAATACTAATATTTTTATAGTAAAATATGTGTTAAAGTGGCGAAGAATGGGTTGGAGCAAATATAGCTGTGACTCCTATTTGACATAATATTGATGCAGTATCACTTAAATTCAAGCCTTCAAATAATTGAGACCACTGGTAAAAATTATTAACCATATTAAAAAACAGGTAAATAGAATATTTGTTCTTATTACTCAGGAGGTTGTGAATGCGATTGAATCAGAACCTTTATCCTAAGCCTTGTTGGATTGATTGTATGACAAAGGAGGAAAGTTCCAAGTGTGTGTGCGTGTGTCCATGTCTGTGTGTTGAGTAGTGCTTTATTCTTTTTTAAGGACAAGGTATTGCCTTGCAGCTTTTAATGCTCAACTTTAGAACCTATGGGAATTTATAGTTCTAAAAGTTAACTGAAATATCCATAGGCATGGGGCATTTGACCCATCACATCTATTCTGTGGCCAAGTGGAGAGGGAGGAGGGTATAAGGAGGTGGTCCTCAGGAACCTCATTAGTTCATGGTGTGCTGTATTTCTGGCTGGCTTTTGGTCCTGTCTGCAGTGTCCACCAGTAGTTATATGTTACAGAGTTCAAGTTCACCAGCACCACTGAATGCTTAGAGCTATTCATGTCTAAATGCAATCATTCTGCATTCTTTTTAAGACACTTTATCACTGGTTAGATTATTGTTTTATTATAATGTTATTATTTATTTATTCACTTATCCATTCTAGGAGAAAAACAGATGCAATATGTGTTTCTTCAGAATCTTAGCAGAATTAGGCAACATAAAATATGGTGCTGTGGAAAGATGGGGAACAAAAGAACTGGAGATCTGGATGGACCAGGTCTAGAGTATTTGAGTGCTTGTGAGTAGGAGAGCTTTGTCATGAGCAGGAGTTCCCCATCCCTTTGTATCACGAGCTTGGCAGTTTTTGCTGTCACAGAGGCCATCAATGGCACCCTGTGTAGCAAGACGCTGAGATGAGAACTGTAAATGTTGGCCTCCTACGAGCATACAATATTGTAAAGGTTATCACTGTCTCACCTAAAGCACCTAATTTCTGAGAATGGATTGCTGAAGGGCTCCATGGGCCAGAGTTTTAGAGGTTATGTGTCAGTTCAGCAGGAGGAAAGCACATGAGCTTCCTGTGCTACAGTAAGTGTGTGACCTACAACTAGCTTGTTCCCCAGGGGGTAATGTAGTGGCTTTTGGAGGTGAGTCCAGGAAAGGATGAAGACCTTTCTCTATCATTATAAACATAATATTTTTGTTATCCTATTTGTTCAGCAATCTGTGTCCTCAACTGCTTTCATATCCCAGGGAAAATTGTCATACTACAATTGGCTGTAAGAAGCTGGCAAACGTGATGTGCAAGAATAATGTGGTAAATGTGGCAGGGGTCTGATGCAGAATCCAAACAATCTAATCTTATGTAGAGTCCAGTTCATGAAGGCCACAATCAAAGCTTCTGTGACCACCTACCAAGCTGGTAACTATAGAGATTGTTCCCTAGGAATTGTGCCTATGAACAAAACATTCATTTTTCCCAAGGAAATTCTCCTTCACCTAATATGATGAATTCCTTTACTCATTCATTAATTCAGCAAGTATTTAATGAACAGTTATTTGGAGATAGGCACTCCTCAGCCCTGGGAATGCAGCAGGGAATGAAATATGTACTTACATACTAGTGGAAGAAGACAAGCAATCGGCAAGGTAAACAAACACAAGATAAAATATGTCAACTCATGCTAAATGACAAGAAAATATAAGGGCAGAAGGAAGATAAAAATGTGGGGTGCTTGCCAATTTAGACATACAGCCAAAGAAATTCACTGGACAGGTGACATCTGGGTCAAATTCCAAAGGAGGGGGAGAAGGAAGCCTTCTTTGCTTAAAATCTGAGGAAGAACATTCTAGACTGAAAGAATAGGAGGTACAAGATGCTGAGGTGGGTGTGTGCTGGGTCAGTTCCAGGATCATCAGGTAGAGAAGTCTGAGGAAGGAAGTAGTAACAGAAAATAATATCAGAGAGGAAATGGGAGAGTCTGATCATAAAGGGCCTGGTGGTCATTGTATGAAACGTACAAGTAAGAGAGAAAGTGATTTGAGGGTTTGCACAGGTGAGGGACATGATGTGGTTAACTTGTCATGGACACTGACAGCTGTGCCGAGTATAGAATGAAGGGAAGCAAGTATAGATTCAGTACTTACTGTGACAATCTTGGAAGTGATGATGGTAGTTGGGACCTGGATAGTAGCAGTACACTACTAGGTAGATTCTGAGTATTTACTTGGGAGTTAGGGCCAATGGGACTAAATATCAGGTCAGAATTGGATGTAAGAGAAAGAGGAAATGTTGATTCTGAGATATTTGATTGAGCTACTTGAAAAATGGAGTTGCCATTTCCTGAGATGAGGAAACTGGAATGAGCAGATTAGCAGATGATGATGAGCCACAGACAACCTTCTTGAATATTTGCTTGGAGATTCAGATCCAGTATAAGGGTGATTTGGGAAGCATTTTAGTATGTAAAGCTACAAGATAAGATGAAATCATTCCTACTTACACTGAAATTGTGCCAACTTTAATACGCTTGATGAGCAGCCTCACCAGGTATGGGTGTGATGCCCAACAAGAGAAAGGTTTTCCTTCAAAAGCCTCCATATCTAAATGTATCAGGTAACTCCAGAGGCAGGGAATCCAAATTCTCTTGGGGAAGTGTAAATGCTTAGGAGGTCTTTTTCCAAGGCCTGGAGTCAGGAAAGAAGACTACCAAAGGGGTACCATGGTTGTCTAAAATGGCATAAGGGTTATTTGAAACTCCTGGGAGAAAGGTGAACAGTACGGATTTGAAATGAATGTGATAATAAAGTTTCCATGATGTCTAAACCTAGATACAACTATAGTCTTCTTTTCTCAGTGACTATGTTGGCAAAAACCACAGTTATCTTCAGAAACTCCTTCCTTGTGAAGTAGCCAGAAATGGCCAGCCTGTCCCTTAACTTGAAAGAAAGGAGAGGAAACAAGAAGCGCAGAGAATCCAGGGCACCTTGCTGGCGAGTGTGAACCCATAGCCCCTTGTCATGAATGCTCTGGTACATGCTGAGGGTTTTCTCTTAACCCATATGCAGGGCAGCGTGGAAGCCTAAAGAATTCATGTCCTGGGTCTGTCCTATGTCAGCTGCCTCACATGATGTAATTCTGAAGTGTGCTCTCTATTCCCTGTCAGGCTGGAGTCCCAGCTGCCCACAAGGGTAACCTACTCATTAACACACACACTTTGACTGCCTTCCCTGTCTTGTTCCACTTCCCAGTCTCTACCAGTGCTTCTTGGAGTTGCCTTTAAATAAACCACTTACATTCAAGCCCTCCCCTTAGTTACATTATACCACAGGTACACAGCAGTATCCAAATGATGTATTTTCTTTCTCTGGACATAAAGCTTCCAAAATTATTACTGACATTATATCAGTTTCATGCTCAATAACTGAAAAATGGGTCCCAATTTTACTATTATGTTTTAATTCCCTGCTCATTTCTCCAGAATAATAGCCAATGCAACAAGCATTCATTTGAATTGTTCATGTGCTTTTTAGTCTTGGCTTTCACTAGATTGTAAGTCCCTCAAGGTGGTTATTCTATGATACATATTTTCTTCCTTACTTTGTTTCTAACTCATCAGTCTACATGTCAGTTCATTAGTTTATACTTAAAGTTGTTCATGTTATGTATATGAGTTTAAAGTTCATAATTCATATATGTAGTCAAGAATTAACATCATCACCCCAGACACATCATATACCATACAGGTCCAGCTGAAAATGTATCTTTGTTTGCTGGCAATTGACAATTATGTATGCAATTAAATATAAAAATTTTAAATCTATTCTCTGGTTTCATATTCGAGCATTCTGCTACACAGATCTTCCTCTGGTGCCATAACATGTTTGACTATCCATGAGCCCCTCTGAGCCAATTTTCTTTAAAATCACAAAATAAATCAAGAGAGAATTGGGCATGTATACTCATTCTTTCAGGATATAATTTGAGCTGTTTTGGTAATTTATGAACTGAAGTTGTTTGCTGCGCTTTGGACACAATTCAACAACATCAGTGGTCAGTATGACTTGATTTTGTGTTTTATACCACAGATGACAATCCAAATGATTTCATGCTTTATTTAGAGGATGGCTTTGAGAAAAATAATACTAGTAAAACTCTAGCATGTTTTTATAGGCTTTTCCCAAACATCTTTTGTGGTTTGTGGAAATGTGTTCATTGTGATGTGTTAAATATTAAAACTAGTGTAAAATGTAATTGAAATTTATAGGGCACCTTTTCTTAATTTTTGGTCTATCACATAAGTTTTAGTGTGTTGCAAAAATGACAGAAGACTGTATACATCCTTCTTTTGTTTCACCATTGCCCAGATTTTAAATTAAACTTGCAGACATTTAAAAAATGTGTTATGGCACTTAGACATGAAATTCCAACCTCGGTTTGAATGATAGCTGAAGGGCAGTCCATGGAACTAGCCCAAGGCAGGTATGCCAGTGCATGTGAGCAGTTTCAAGATTGGCTTTGGCCATTCTTGGAATGAATGCACATGATCAAGTAAAGGGAATTAATAGTAAGTTTCTGCCTAAAATACATCGGTACTGGATAAAATGCTTCATATATATTTTCTTAGTCTTCTCTGACACTTTATGAAGGTGGTATTATTTATACCCTTTGACCTATTAGGAAACTTTGCCATTAAGAGGCTTTGGTCATTTGGGAAGGTTACACAGCTAGTGAGCAGTTGAAGTGATCATGTACACTGTGTTTGTCAGCCCCCCAAATCCATGCTATCTAGACACAACCAAACCCACTTTCATAGCATCCTAAGTTATTAAACAACCTCACGTTTCGAGTGTAGAAAAATGTGTCAACTACGCATGCCATTTGTGTAGTATAAGACTAAATTGCCACTTGGTCTTATATTAAAATGTTATTTGGGTTAGAACTAATTAGGCCCTTTAATATGGGTTGAACCTGATTATGTTAATACTGTGTGGTTCAGAGCAGACTTTGAAGTGTGAGTTTCCAGAAGGTAGGGTTGGGATTCCTATCATGGGTCCTAACACCAAGCAGTGTGCTTGTCAATAACTGCATGAGAGAGTTATATTTATTCATTGATTAACATTGCCATAAACAAGTATGATTTTTCTTGAGCATTTTTTAAATTATGCATATAAATTCAAAGTATCCAAAAATCAAACCCCAAATTTTGACATGGTTGAGAAGTCCCAGTTGAGAAGACTTCAAATGTTAAGGAGTGATTCTGCTTGACTCCCCTCGCTGCATTGTGTCCTGTCTCCCAGTCTCCAGTCCAATTCTAGCCTTTGCTGAGTTCACTGGCTTTTGCCCAAGGGTAACTGGATAACACCTTGCTGTAACTGCAGTGTTTTCTTATACTGTCTGTCCCAGGACTGCTGATCCTTAGGACTGCAAGTAACCAAGGAGGATCACAGGAATAATTGGATAAAATCTCCCCTCTTCCCTTTTTTAGGCCTGCCCAGCTTCAGTGGTTCACAGGTGACCAACTGACAATAGCACCCTGGGTTGATGGACTTTCCTTTCTTGTCCCCCATTTTTGCTCCCTGGGACCACGTAACCAAATAAACCACGTGCAAATCCCTTCTTGTCTCAGGTTCTGTTTTCTTGTAGATACAGGATAAGACATTTACCACAAATTAATTTAGAGCTTAATATTTTTCATCAAGGATTGTTTGGGAGGAGGGACTACATAAGTGACAGTTGCCCAGATCAATGATGAAAATTTTAAAACAAAATTTAGGAGAGCAATCAGCACTTTTAAAAACAGATCCTTTTCATTTTAAGAGCAGATCTCACTCAAATCCATTTGACTCTCCATTTTCACAATGCCTGATAAAATTCTTACATTTTTTAAACTTACTGCTCAATTAACTTTGTCATACAGGACATGCCAAACCACCTATTTAGTAATCACTTTGTGTTTCTCAGCAGCTCAGGCAAGAGACAATACAGGAGATACACAGTTCATAGCAAAACGAACACACTTCATGTTGAGTATGGCAGCAGGGTAATCAAACATTACATGTTTGATTTTTTTATAGCACAGCGAGGAAAACACCCTACATTTCCTGTCAAGAATAAGAAAACTACTTATCCTGTTCTCAGAAGGACCACAGTTTCAGAGCTGAGAAAAGCTACCAAAAATTCTCCCTTTAGAAAATCTTTATTCAAAGTATTTCAATAAAGTTTTTAGATTATATAAAGTTTTCAGAGCCATCCCCATTCACATCTACCTATTTATTAAAATAGCCGTTTACTTTACCATTATCCCTCCCACTACCTACAAATTCTCTCTCTCTCTCATCCCCTCTCCTTTTCCCTCACTGCCTTCCATTAGCTTCTGTTTTTCTACAAATCATATTTAATATGATATGCCCTTCCTAGATGTTTTTATTCTTCCCCAGCATCAACTGGCAATGAAATGTAAGAAAATATGGCCTGGTGAATTTCTGAACAGCCTTTATTACACATTTAAGGACTATAATTGCTAGTTGAAAAACATGACCTTGATTCATAAAATATCATAAAGGAATATTAAATTACATGCAAACCCTCTTAAGGTGAAAAAAGAGAGTATAGGAACCAGTGAAACAAAACCCCGAATTTGATAAATGGGGTATTCTAATTCAAGAGTGCAGGTTGGGTTCCAGAAACCATATGTTGACATTTCTAAAAACTATAATTTCTTTTCTGTTAAAAGTCAAACTGTGGTGGTAAGAGAAATTAAATCCTGTCTCAGTGATGAGACCATATCAGCTCCCCATTTGTTATTTCTCACTGAATTCAAGAGTGGATGGCAGTCATATATACAGAGATTGACATGATGTAACTGCACCACATAGAATACATCAGACCAACAAAATGTAAAGCATGTATTCATAAAATGTGTTAACATTTCCACCTCAAACAATTGCAAATTTAGGATCATTTGCTTTATGGAGTTCAACTATGAAATCAGTATGTTCACTAGTTGATTTATTTAATAATAGAATGAATGTTCATTGTGAACTTAATTTACAGGGTGAGGAAAAAGTCAGTTTACAGTTGTGAGTATGTGAAACAATTTATCCTTGTATTATTATTCATTAGTTATTGTATTATTTTCCATATGAACAACTGTAAATCTACTTTTGCCTACTACTGTGTACGCACCCCTGTGCCAGCCACTCAGAGATCCAGAAAATACTAATAAAGAGTTCTTGACCTCATGGTTTTTAAAATCAAGTAATGGAGAACTAATTTTAGAAATAAAGTATTTAAATGTATTCTAAATATATCTTTCTCCTTTCCCCTCTAGTTCCCCCATTCTCTTCTCATAGGTAATCATTAAAATATAGTTGATATGCATTCTTTTAATGGACATTTGTTCTTAAAAAGTTTTCATTTATAAATAATTGTAAACTCATATATAAATTGAAACAATAGTGTGCTTCCCTCAATAATAACATCTTATATAACCATAGTACAACTATCAAACCAGGACAATGACGTTGTCATTGGTGTAACACTACTAACTAAGCTGTAGATCTTATGTTGTCTTTCATCAGTTTTTATAGGCACTCTTTTCTTTCTTTTTTTCTCGGTGTATAGTTTTTTAAATCACATGTATAGATTCATCTAACAAACACCACGGTCAGGATACAAATCATTTCAAATAAATTTCTTTGTGCTACCATTTATAGTTCTACTGAACACAAACCCTAACCCTGGCAACCACCGATCTGTTTTCCATCACTATACTTTTGACATTTTGATATGTTATGTAAAAGAGAATAATACAGTGTTTAACATATTGAGATTGGATTTTTTTTCACTCAGCATAACACCCTTGAGACTCACCTAAGTTGTGACTTACATTAACCATTAATTTTTTTTCTTGCTGAGTAGTAACCCACTGTATACATGTACCACAATTTGTTTATCCATTTACCCTTCTTGAAGGGCATTTGGATGTCTCTAGATTTTGGTGATTATGAATATAGCTGCTATAAATACTCAAATACAGAATTTTGTGGGAATGTAAGTTTTCTTTCTCTAGAATAAATAAATGGGATTGCTGGTCATATGTTTAACATTCTAAGACACTGGCCTTCATTCTCTTTGCATGTATTTGCTTATTAAATGGTATTGTGTTAAAAAATATTTTATTTTCTTTTTTACCCAGTGCCACGTTTTTAAGATCCATAGGTATTGCTATGTGTATATCTAATTCACATAAAGATTATTAAACTGCTGCATAGTATTGCGAGGAAGCTCTTTACTTCAAATAATCCCATGCTAAATCACTTTATAAATCCAATAATTCTTTGAAAAATGTATTCACCCAATAAATCATTTATTTAGCGAATTTAGGTTTCTACTTATTGGGGTTTTTAAATATAATGTATACATTTATTGCTTCTGGGTTTGCTTCATGTCTTTTACTTAATGATGAAAATGTTATCAGGTACTAACAGCAGCTTCCTAAGTTAAGAGCCAGGTCATGCATACAGTAGATTCCCTATGTTGTCTAAGAACACTTCAAGGTTCATAGCAGCAGAGCTCATTACCCATGCATGAGGCAGCTCCATAGGCCCAGGCTCTTTCTATAGATTGTTTTCAATCTAAAAACAGCTGACTTTGGCATTATTGGTCCCAGTCCTATGGCTGAATAACCCAGGAACAACATGAAGTTATCCAGGAGCAGTATTATCATAAACAAATGGCTTAGAAAAATTAGCAATAGTCTTCAAGTACATGATTTCCACACAAGACTAGAAGTCATATATCCTCAGTCCTTCAGACACACAAAAATTCATTTTGTGGTGTAGCTTTCTCATATAGAAAGGGATAATTTAGAAAAGGATAATTGTAGGAAAAGCCTGCAGGTTATCTAAATACCTCTACCTATACCAATCTATATTTTAGGCCATCAGTCATCAGTTGCTTTATTAAAAATATCTAAAAATTCTGGAAGTCTCAGATATAGGAGCCTGGTATTTTTGGTGATTACAGGGTTGATATTGAAGGGAGAGGCTCAGGAGTATTGCTACAAGTTAGATTAAGTCAAGTGTGAGTGTGCATCAGAATCACCTGGAGGTCAGGTTAAAACATAAAGTGCTGAGACCTCCCTGAAGAGTTTCTGATATATCAGAGATTACAAAAAATGTCTATGCTGCTGGATGATGTTTAGAATCTTTCCTGTGTACGGAGTGGGACCAGGACCAAACCCTGAGATCACAATTATGCCTGATTAATATGTATGCTTGTTCCAGTCCTCCTGATTCAATTTGTGTCCTCCAGACTCAAAGAGGACCTCCAGAAATGTATTTGTGAAATAATTTACACCATATTTTCTTCACCTACATAGTTATGTCACAGCAATTACCTACCACTTGAGTTTCAACATTCTAGGCCACCAATTTTTTCCCCTCAGCCAGTCATCTATTCTCAAGTAATGCTCTCTATGCTCATATTAGGGTTAAATAGATTTTATTCTTTTTTGTTTCTTTCTTTATTAAAATTGTACAATGAGTGATGTCAGCAAAATGGCCAACTGGGAAGCCCCAAGTCCTTGTTCCCTAAAGGAGACATTAAATAAACAATAAATATTGGGTAAAATAACATGATAGGAGCTCTGAAAATCAGTTAAAGATTTACAGCACCCAAGTGAACTTAAAATCAAGAAAAAGCCACATTAAAAACAGTAGGAGATTTCATGGCAATTTTATTCACCCTTGCCTCGCCCCCTCCCCAGCACTATGCAGCATGGTTTGGGGAAAGTAACATCTTGGCCTGAAGGTTCCTTCCACAGACCAGAGAAAACAGAGCAGACAAAATCTGCAATGTTCTAACCTGTTTGGGTGTAGCCAGATCAATTAGTCTCTATGTCACTTAAAAGGGAGCTCAAAAAGCTAAAAGCAACAGAGCTTAGATTTCAGGCTAGCAGAAGCATGGATGGCAGTAGTCATGGCTGAAAAAACTAAAAGTGGACTATAGACCAATATACACCTTCAGCAAGAAATTACTGTTTCAGGAATATAATAAAACATATAAATCTCTGAGCAGAAGAAGGGGCGAGACTCCTAGGGAAGTAAACATATTTGAAAGCAGTCATGCGTATAGCAGAATCATGAAAAGCACACACACACAAGCCCAAGGAAGATGCATAATCAGAAAAGGCCTGAGATAATGTTAAACCTTCCTACTGGGTTGATTAGTGAAGATCTCTGATTGGTGGCTCTTGCATGGAGCCAGTCTGCAAAAACTGGGAGAGGTGGATTTTTTTAAAATGCCAACCTTTTAACAAAAATCACAAGGCATGGAAAGAAACAAAAAAGCATGCCCCATCCAAAGGGACACAATTAATCTCTAGAAATCATCCATGAAAAAAAAATAGGCAATGGGCTTACTAGATAAAGACTTAAAAACAACTGTTTTATTTATGTTCAAAGAGCTAAAAGAAAACATAGACAAAGAACTAAAGAAAATCAGAAAAAATGATACATGAAAAAATGAGAATATCAATAAAGAGAAGGGACTAGGCTAAAGAACATGTACGAATGCCTCACTGACATGGACAACAGTGTGGGAATTGACTGTGGGAGTGAGGGGTGGGATAGGCAGAGGAGGGCAAAGAGGAAAAATTGGGACAACTGTAATAAAAGTAACAATAAAAGTATTAATAAAAATGTTGAATTTTTCAAAATGTTTGATAAATAATAAAATTATAAAAAGAGACCAAATAGAAATTCCAAAGCTGAAAAATACACTAACTTAAATAAAAAATTCACTACAGAAATTCAATAGCAGACTCAAATAGGTAGAAGAAAGAACTGCAAACTTAAAATGAGGCCATTTGAAATGATCAAGTCTAAGAACTAAAAACAAACAAAAAAATGAAAGAAAAGTTGAATCTGAGTCATATGATGTTATCGAGTGGACCATCATATGCATTACAGAAATCCTAGAAAAAGAAGAAGAATGAGAAAGGAACACAGAAAATACTTGAAGAAATTATGGCTGAAAACCTTCCAAATTTTACTACGCACACTCACACACAAACACACAAATACAAGAAACTCAACAAACTCCAATAAGGAGTTTGTTGACAAGAACAAAAGAACTCACACTGTGACACATTATAATCATACTGTCAAAAGTCCAAGACAAAAAGAACATCTTGAAGTGGAAAGAAAATATCCTCAATAAGATATTCAGTAGATTTTTCAGAAGAAATGTTGCAAACCAGAAGGCAGTGAAATAATATATTTAATACACTGATGGTACCTGCTGTTGCCAATTCTATTCAACATCGTGTTGAAAGTCCTAGTCAGAGAAATAAGGCAAGAAAAAGAAATAAAAAGGACTTAAATTATAAAGAAAGAAAATTATCTTTATTTGCAGATGACATGATATTAAATATAGAAAACCCTAAAGAACTAATTATTTATTAGGCCTAATAAATTCAACATAGGTACATGATTCAAAATCAACATGCAGAAATGAGTTGTATTTCTGTACACCAATAATGAACAAACTGAAGAGAAAATTAAGAAATAATTCCACTTAAAATACCATAAAAATAGCAAAATACTTAGAAATCAATCTAACCAAAGATGTAAAGGACTTGCACACTGGAAACTACAAAACATTGCTGAAAGAAATTAAATAAGATAAACATAAATGGAAAGACATTCATGCTCCTAGGTTGGAGGATTTAATATTGTTAAGATGTTAATACTACCCAAAGTTATTTAAAAATTCAATTTAATTTTTATTAAAATTTTAATGATGTTCTTTTGCAAAAATAGAAAACTTAATCCTAAAATTTATATAATTTAAAGGGATCTTAAATAGCTAAAACAATTGTGAAAAAGAAAAAAAAGTTGGCGATATCACACTTCTAGATTTCAAGACTTACCACATATTACAATAATCAGAACAGTGGAGTATACTATGTATAGACAGATACATAGACCAATGCAATAGAATTGGGAGCCCAGAAAAAAAAAACAAACGTTGCATATATGGTCAATTAATTATCAGTGAGGGTGGGAAAACCATTTGGTGGAGATAAGAGAGCATTTTTAACAAATGCTGTTGGAAAAAGTGAATACCTACATACAAAAAAAATGAAGTTCGACCCTTACTTTATAACATATATAAAATTACCTCAAAATAGATTAAAGAACTAAATATTAAAAATTAAAACTAAAATACTTCTAGAAGAAAACAAAGAGGAAAATCTGCATGATGTTGAATGTAGTAGATTTCTTAGATATAATACCAAAAGCACAGTCAACAAAAGAAATGATAGAAAACTTCATCAAAATTAAAACATTTTGTACGTCAAAGGATACTATAAACAGAATGAATAGCCAACCCATAAAACACAAGCAAATATTTACAATTCATTTATCTGACAAGAAATTAATATTTAAAATATATAAATTCTAAAATTCAATGATAAAAATAACAACTTGATTAAAAAATGAGAAACTTGAATAGATATTTCTCCAAAGAAGATGTACAAGTGGCCAATAAGCACATGAAAATATGCTCATAATCACTAATAAGGGAAATGCAAATCAGAGCTACAAGATACCATTTCATACTCATTAGGATGGCTATTATTTAAAAAATAAAAACAAAAATAACAAAATAGAAATAAATCTAATTATTTTGGGGGATAATAACAAATGGTAAAGAATAGATATACGTATTTTGGGGGTGATAACAAGCAGTGAAGATGTGGAGAAATTGGAATCTTTGTACATTGAGGTTGGGAATGTAAAATGGCACAGCTGCTGTGGAAAACAGTATGACAGTTTCTCAAGAAATTAAGAATAGTACTACACTATGATCCAGTATTTCCACTTCTGGGTATATCCCCGAAACAATTGAATGCAGAGACCCAAACACATATTTGCTCAACAATGTTCATAGCATCATTATTTACAATAGTTAAAATTAAAAGCAACCCAAGTGCCCCAGCGATTTTTGATCTGGATCAAAAATGATGATAATGACAATGATATTTATGATAGTATACCTTAAAATCCTTTTATATACATTCTTTTATTTCATAGTGGAATTAACTCTGTGAATTAATTATTTTCCCCATTTTCTAGATGGAGCCTGTGGCTTGGTGAGGTTAAAAGAAAACCAGAAACGGTAGAGGTCATATTTAAACCAAACCTCCATACTCTATGTCAAATATCTTCTATTATGTTATGTTGCCTTATATACTGGGGTGAGTGTGCCTTTCATAGCTAAAAATGGGTCTAGACATGGAAACACAAAGCAATATTCTTGATGATAAAATAAGAGAACTTATTTTAGTGAGTAGGTTGATAAAAGCCTTACTGTTTTATAATTACACTTTGTATAAAATGTTGGGGAACTGTAATGCATTTTAGAGAAATAGCAAGGGAAAGAGATCCTGTAAAAAGTCCAGATAGTGCATACTAGTAAACAGGAATTAAATCTTCACGATCCCTGATTGCTAAGTTAAGATGTGTCAAGTGTAATTATATTTATTTATTTTTTATTAGGTGCACTACTTTTACTGCTTAAATTTAGTCCATGTACAATAGTTATGCAGACTCTATAGGCTAGTTTGGGATTATAGACCCTTCTGTCCCTCAACTCTTTCCTTGTGTTTTCTTTCTCCCCAATTTTAAATACATCAACTATGAATTCTACCATCTTGGGGCAGGAGTAGGGGCAAAGGTATGGGAAAGTTTAGTAATCCAACTTTTCTGATAGAAGAGAAAGTATTATACTGTTAAATCAGAATTATTTGAAGATTCACACAAATTAATTGAGGATCCATGCCCTGATACAAGCACTGGAGAGAGTACTGTGAATAAGAGGATCAGAAACTATCATCTCAGGTGTCTATGAGGTTGCGGGGGAGGACTATGAATGAGATAATTTCAAAGAGTAATAATTTCTATGAAGAAAATAAAACAATTAAGTATGTATGTACGACTGGTGGTAGATACATTGGACTGAGTAGTTAAGAAAGAATTCTCTTTAGAGGAGATATTGGAGTTGAAATCTGAATAAAATGGTAGTGTTAGCCCTGAAAACACTCAGGGAAGGGAGCTGTAGACAAGTAAATGGAAGCGCAAAGGCCCAAAGGTAAGCATAGGCTTGACGAGTTCAAAGAGTAGAAAGAAGACCATTTGATAGGATTATCATGAGTGAAAGGAGATGAGCCCAGAGAGGGAGTTGGGACAGGCCAGGCAAGTCTGAGAAGCCTCACTAGGTGACTGGCTTTGGTTCTTTGTACATTGTGAACCCATCTAAGTGTTATTGTGAGGAGATTGAACTGTGGGGAGTACAGGTAGAAGCTATTGTGCTCTTTAGGTAAGAGTTGATAGTGAGGCTTCCTTAGTTACCATGTAACTGTTCCAATAACATTGCAGGCCTTCTACTTGAAACCTAGACTTTAAAAATACTCAGTCCAAGAGAGGTTCTGGTTAAGGAGAAGCATAGGTAAATATGGTACTCAAATTCTCCCACAACCATATCAAAATTACAACTAACCTACAGAAAAATCATCATTCAGAACTGCCTGAAACCTAGCTGAAGAGAAATCCTACAAGTGATGATATACAGAAGGAGCCACATTGAGACAGCTGGGAGGACTGGAGACATGGAATGAGTTGGTCCCACACCCATGTGTAGTGGATAAAAATCAAGAGGGTTGTCTAGACTATGAGGGTCCCCTTTGAAGACTATGGGGTCTGAGCCCAGGGTTCTAGTGCTGGGAAGAGAAGTCCTCATAATTCTGTCTTTAAAAACCAGTTGGGATTGTGGCTGAGTGAGATAAATGCCTTCTGGAGTCTCAGGCATTCCTCTTAAAGGGCCCATGCACAAACTTAGTTGGAGTTACTCACCTGAGTGCCAGCTCTGGGGCAGAAGCTTGAAGGGCACCAGGGACATACGAGGAGGCACTGATGTGTCTGACATCAGGGTGAGAGCTGGAGGGGCAGCTTTCTGCCAGGCAAAAGTGCTGGAAGAGGCCATTGTTTCTAGTGTGAGCATTCCCCCCGACAGAGCTGGCAGGCAGGTGCCATATATGAGTCTCTATCAACTGGGCCAACACTGTTGGCCCCTCCCTGGTGATTCCCTGAGACCCCATTGCACAACTTGTAAGCCCACTCAAGCTGTTTCCAGTGATTTTTCCATACCAAGGGCCTGCCTTGGCTCATGCTTCAGATTTTTCTAAAATCTTTCAAACAAGCAGCATCTGGCTTTGGTGCCACATACATCTCTCCAAGTGGCCCCATTTCCAGGAACTAGTGGCAGCCAGCATTGGTTCACAGCTGAGCATCTCCTGGGCACCTCCAAGCTCAGCACAAGTAGAAGCCATCAACAGATTGCTTTGTAGCTCAAACCAGGTGGTCCTGGGCAGGACATGGGTGGCAGTTGACCTTGGCCTTCACCTTATGAAAGGCCCCACAGCCATCTCCACAAGCAATGTATTCAAGGGGTGGATTCAGTGGATACTAGAGCCCTGCTGAAGTATATCTTGCTTTGTAGGGTCAGCCTCATGCACAGGTGATTCTCCACAATGGTCACAGCCAGTTCTCACAGCAAATTTGCTTAGGGGTAAATTCTTCCCATTGATGAGTGAAAGTAATCAAGGCTCTTCTACAACAGAAGGGTGCATACAGCCCATGTGAAGTGAGGGTGCACCAGGAGTGCTCAGTTTAGGTGACCAAAGAGGCTGTGCCACTGGACCCCACAGAAGTACCCACTGTATACTGCTACTCTACCAAGCTTGAGAGAAGTAGCTGCCAAAATAAGAAGACAAAATTACATGTCCCAAATGAAATAACAGAATAAAAATTCAGAAAAAGAACTATACAAAATGGAGACAAGCAATCAACCAGATGCAGAGTTCAATACACTGGTTACAAGGATCCTTAATGATCTCAATGATAACTTCAACAAAGAGATAGGAAACATGAAAATGAAGATAGAAAACATAAAAAATCAGTCAGAAATAGAGAATACAATAACTGAAATGAAGACTAAATTAGAGAGGATCAACAGTAGATTAGATACAGCAGAGAATTAAATCAGCAATTTGGAAGATAAGGTAGCAGAAAACACCCAGTTAGAACAGTAAAAAGAAAAAAAATTCCTCCAAATGAGGATAGTTTAAAGGACCTCTGGGACAACTCTAAACATACCAACATTCGAATTATGAGGTTGCCAGAAGAAAAAGAGAGAGCATGGAATTAAAAACTTATATTAAAAAATGACAGAGAACTTCCCTAACCTGGTGAAGAAAATAGACATACAAGTCCAGGATGTTCAGAGACTCCAAAATGAGATGAACCCAAAGAGGCCTACACCAAGATACATCGTAATTAAAATCCCAAAGTTTAAAGATAAAGAGAGAATCTTAAAAGTAGTAAGAGAAAAGCAGTTAGTTATTTATAAGGGAACTCCCCTAAGACTGTCAGCTGATTTCTCAACACAAGATTTACAGGTTAGAGGGATTGGCAAGAAATATTCAAAGTGATGAAAAGCAAGGACCTGCAACTAAGATTACTCTACACAGCAAAGCCAACATTTAGAATTGAAGGACAGATCAAGAGCTTCCCAGACAAGAAAAAGGTAAAGGAGTTCATCACCATAAACCAGTATTGCAATAAATGTTAAAGGGTCTTTTTTAAGATGGAAGAGGGGTTGTGGGAATGGGTGAAAAAAGTGAAGGGATTAAGAAGTAAAAATTGTCTTGGTGGGTGTGGCTTAGCTGGTTGCAGTATCTCTGTAACTGAAAGGTTGCAGGTTTCACAGTCAGAGCACATGCCTAGGTTGTGGGTTCAGTCATTGGTCTGGTCACATGATCCCTGGTCTAAGCATGTACAGGAGGCAACCAGTGATGGTTCTCTCTTTCATTGATGCTTCTTTCTCTCCCTCTCTGTCTTCCTTCCCCTCTAAGAGTAATGAAAAAAAATGTCCTCAGGTGAGTATAAAAAATGAAGTAAAGATTGGTAGTTATAGTATAGTCATGGGAATACAGGTACAGCATAGGGAATATAGTCAATAATATTGTAATAACTATGTATAGTGTCAGAGGAATAGTACATTTCCTGAGGTGAAAAAACTGAGTTATACAATGTCTAATCACTAATGTATATATATGAAACCAATAGAGTATTATATGTTAACTGAAAGTGAAAAATAAAAAATTATTTAAAGTGAAAAACTTCAATCCATAGAAATTGGAATGTGAACTTTTCTGAGTTGCTTGACACCATCAGCACTCTATACTAGCATTTTGATCATGAAGCTGTATCTCATTTTCTGCTGCTAATGCTAACCATATGAGTTTGGCAATTGCCATGTTATTTCTTGTGGCTGAAAGGTCAGGCAGACTTATTTTTGTCCATTTCAAGTGTCACAGAAGTCAAAGTTATTATAAGGAACATTCATTTTTAATACAGTATTTTGCTGAGTTGTATATCAAATACTGTTCTTTATGAATAAAGAATGCTAATGAAATTTGAGGCAATCATTGAAAAGATATAGTGCTACACTTATGTTTATTAAAGGACACCAATACTATTTGATTTCAAGGTCTCATTCATGAATGGCTCTGGCAAAGTATAACCTTGAAGCAATTTAAACTTACAATGATCTTAATTATTATGTAGTGGGGATGCTTAATTCTAACTCCAGTTTGACTTCTGTGCCATGTCTAGCAATGAATTAATATTGTTTGTTGGGGGGGAGAGGAAGAAACTGCCTTAAATATAGCATTTGAGCAGTTTGTGTATATTACATGTAGGCGCTGATTTCCTTTCATACTTTTGACTTGGAGGACTACAAAGAGGCCTCCAAAGCAAGAAATGGATTTTTAGCATATATTATAAACACTTTATTTTTCTAAATTGAGAAAAACAACTAGAAACTTCAATAAAATGGCCTTAACATAAAGGCCACTTGTAGTCATTCTGTGTACAGGGTTTTTATTATTGCCCTGTTCCCCTCATTTAGGTACCAACTGATTTTAAGCTTTCATTTCTGGACAAGCTATTCAAAACCTTTTGGCCAGAAATGATCAGACATGTTTCTTACATGTTTTGGAATGAATTTAACTGACTGTGTTTCTTTTTCTGAGGTTACTGGCATCCTAGTTCTTGTCTTGCTTCTTGTAAAACAATTCAAACATGGAGAAGCAAGTGACATGAACTTCCTCATTGATCCTGAAAATATCTTGTGCAACAGCCCCAGACTGAGCCATTGGCCATATTTATTTTCTGGCCTCTTTAGGCCACTTTGTCCTTGAAGATTCAAATTAAATAGGCTTAGGTGCAAGTGTAATTTTACAGCCTATGTCCATAATCCAAATCAACCTAATTTTCACAACTTTCAAAATCAGTTGAGAATGACATTGTGTGATTTATTTTAGGATCCAGAGAAAGTTGATTTATAAATCTTAAATAATACAGATCTTTTTGGCTATTGTGAGATTTGGGGTTAATGCATGTTAAACACCCATGACAGGGCCCGAGATAGTAAGTATTAAACAAATGGTGGTCATTGTTATAACAAATATCCCCATCCAGGTGTATATATTTTCCTGCCTGGGCAATTGCAGGGTACCCCTAACAGGTCTACCTGCCTCTAGTTTTTTTTCACTTTATTTATCATCTTAAATAGCACACATATTGGGTCATTCTGCAACTCAGACATATTTGGCAGTTTCTGCTGACTACAGGATCAAGTCCAAAATACAGCATGGGACAAAAGCAGGCTTATAAGTTGTGAGTATAGGAAACACAGAATTTATTCTAGTATTATTATTTATCAATTATTGTGTTATTTTTTCCACATGAACCTACTTTTGACACACTGTGTATTTGGTTGGCTTTCAAAATCACAAGCTACACAATCCATACTTCATCCTTGTCTCTGTTGTAATCCATGACACATTCATGTTTCTGATTTGGAATTTATCATATTCTACCTCGTATAATAGTTTTTCCCTTGTGAACAAGCCTTATCTCCCCAACTATACATGAATTTCTTAGAGATGAATTACCATGTGTGTTCTTTAAAAAAATTTCCACATAGAATCTATTTGTATAGTTCCTCTTATATAGAAAGTTTCTAAAAAAACAACCTGTTTCTAACAATAATAATATTGTAGGGCAGGAAGACAGGCAATTATGAATAACAAAGATAAGGAATGGGGGCAATATTTTAGTAACTGGTGCTTTTGTATTTTCTCATTTTTTCTTGAATGTTTCTAAAATTAATTGAAAAGAAAAATATTTAACATTGACATAAGGACAATTTACATAAAGCTTTTTGGATAAAGTCTTCAAAACTCTACAGATTTTAACACATTTTATTTATTTTCAAATTCAAAGGAAAAAAATTTATCTTAAAGAAAACTGAAAGCACCACAGAATAAATTTCTTACTTATGGCTACACAGTAAATTAGTGGGAGATTAGGGATCAGAATTAGATCTTTCTACCTCACTGTCTGGATACTCAAAACAGAGAGATTAATGGAAGTAATTCTTGGGGTCAGGATGTCCTGGGAATAGATTCAAAGGTTAGTTCAGTTTATATAATGAAACCTAATCCATCAAACTCGAAATACATATGTAGACAGTGTACTGAAAACATATTCTTCTGTTTTTGGTTTTTGATATAGTATAGTCATACTAACATCTTTCAAAAGGACTACTCTTTGGCTGCTAGCCAAAATATAGCTCAAATAATGCCTCATATGGTTTTATTTAGCTTTTTTCAAATATCTTTAATGTGTATTTATTTATCATGTATTTTGTGATATCTAAATTTTATGGTATATAAAAATGTGGCAACATATTTTGAGAGATACATAAAAGAAACAGAAGATTCATTTTGACTCTCAAGAATCTTTTATTTCCATTGAAGATATGATATATATCAGTCACTGACTCAATAGGATCATGTGCTGAGAAAGGTGGTAAGATATTCATATAGGAGGCCAAATGAAAGGCTTTTAAAGTTTGATATGGTAAGGGAAGGCTTCATGAGGTTGTGAAAGGTAGAGGTAAAGGAACAGTTTTTTTTTTAAGTTCTCTTGAGTTTGAATCCTAGTGCTAACCATTAATAGCTATGTGATCTTAGAAAACTTATTTCCTACTCCCTAGTCTCATCCTCCTCCAGTATAAATCAGTAATAAACATAATCCACTTCACTGAGATATTGCATTCTAACACAAGTTCTGACATATAGCAAGAAGTCAATATGTGGTAGTCTTCTCCTAAATTGAAGTAAGCCATAGTAAAATGTGGTGGAGTTGGAGGGGAAGGAATTACAGGTTGGTAGAACACAGAGCAAACTTTCAAGGACAAAGGAAAATAGCATGTCTGGACTTTCAGCCAAGATGGAGATGTAGGTAGACACACTGTGCCTCCTTGCACACCCAAAAAGGAAAACAACAAATTTAAAAACAAAAAACAACCAGAACAGACAGAAAATCAAACTGTATGAAAGTCCAACAACCAAGGAGTTAAAGAAGAAACATTCATCCAGACCAGTAGGAGGGGCAGAAATGGGAAGCTTGGGTGGAGAGGACTCACGTCAAGGTTGTGGGTGGAGGAGCAGGTGAGGTAGCAGTGGGCAGAGCGGATGGTCTCATATTTGCATGCAGATAAACTGGGAGGAATAACTCAGGAGCAAGATACCATGCAACCCAGAGCTCCAGTGAGGAAAAATAAAACCTCAAAATCTCTGACTGAAAAATCCTGTGAGGTTTGAGGTGGAAGGAGAAACTCCCAGCCTCACATGAGAGTTCATTGGTGAGACCCACAGGGTTCTTGTGGCTTAGACAAAGCCACTTGCCCCAGAATCAGCACCAGAAGGGCCCAATTGCTTGTGGGTAGCAGCGGGAGTGACTGAAAAGCCATCAGAGACAGAGCAAGTGGCATTGTTCCCTCTTAGACCACTCCCTGACATAAGTACCACAACACAGTGATGTATATTGCCCTGCCCTGGCAAATACCTAGGACTCTGCCCCTTATTTCATAACAGGTGCCCTGAGACAAACTAAATGGCCCAAATGAAAGAACAGATCAAAGCTCCAGAAAAAATACAACTAAGCAATGAAGAGACAGCTAACCTAACAGATGCAGAATTCAAAACACTGGTAATCAGGATGCTCACAGAAATGGTTGAGTATGATTGCAAAATAGAGGAAAGAGTGAAGACTATGAAAGGTGAAATAAAGGAAAATGTACAGGGAACTAACAGTGAAGGGATGGAAACCAGGACTCAAATCAATGGTTTGGAGCAGAAGGAAGAAATAAACATTCAACTAGAACAGAATAAATAAACAAGAATTTGAAAAACAAGAAGAGGATTAGGAACCTCCAGGACATCTTTAAATGTTCCAACATTAAAATCATAGGGGTGCCAGAAGAAGAGTAGGAACAAGAAATCAAAAACTTATTTGAAAAAATAATGAAGGAAAACTTCCCCTATCTCACAAAGGAAATAGACTTCCAGGAAGTCCAGGAAGCTCAGAGAGTCCCAAAGAAGTTGGACCCAAGGAATCACACACCAAGGCACATCATAATTACATTACCCAAGATTAAAGATGAGGAAAGAATCTTAAAAGCATCAAGAAAAGGAGAGAGTTACCTAAAAAGGAGTTCCCATAAGACTATCAGCTGACTTCTCAAAAGAAGTCTTGCAGGCAAGAAGGGCCTGGAAAGAAGTATTTGAAGTCATGAAAGGTAAGCACCTACATCCAAGATTACTCTATCCAGCAAAGCTTTCATTTAGAATGGAAGGGCAGATAAAGTGCTTCCCAGATAAGGTCAAGTGAAAGGAGTTCATCATCACCAAGCCCTTATTATATGAGATGTTAAAGGGACTTATCTAAGAAAAAGAAGATAAAAAATATGAACAGTAAAATGACAATAAACTCACAACTATTAACAACTGAAGCTAAAAAAACAAACAAACTAAACAAACAACTAGAACAGGAACAGAACAACAGAAATGGAGATCACATGGAGGGTTATCAGCAGGAGAATGGGACAAGGAGAGAGGGGGTAAAAGGTACAGGGATTAAGAAGCATAAATGTTAGGAATAAAATAGACAGGGGGAGGTTCAGAATAGTATGGAAAATGGAGAAGCCAAAGAACTTATATGTACAAATCATGGACATGAACTAAAGGAGAGGAATGAGGGTGGGAGATGGGGGGCAGGGGGGATAAAGGGGACAAAATGGGACAACTGTAATAGCATAATCAACAAAGTATATTTAAAAAAAGAAAAATATATATCCCCCCACACAAATAAAAGTAACATATCTGTAAATAATGAATATCTCTATTTTGCTACAGAACAATGGCCAATAAAAATGGAGAGAGAGGAGTGGTAATATAAGGACCTTGGGGAATTTGTATTTGTAAATAGCAGGGGATACATTAGACTATTCTACAGGATCTGAGATCTTAAAGAGGAAACCTTTCTATATTAAGGTATAACTGAAAGCTCATATTTTTAACTGTTGTGTTTTGTCTCAGTTTGAGGTAGTTTGTTTTTCCTAGATTCTTTTATATCTGAAGAGTCCATGAAGGAGAATTGCTGCAAAAATGGAAAAATAGATTTGTCCACACAAATTAAGCAATGAATGCAGATGAGAACAGATAAAAACATATATTTGTAATTTTAAAAGGAGATGGAATAAGTTGATAAGCTAGATAAAGAGAGAAGGAAATATATTTAAGAGATATTTAAATGTTATCATGTCTAAGTGATAGTTTGGTTATAAGGGAGGATAAGAGAGAGGGGAAGTATTCAGAATGACTCCTGGGTATGT
The DNA here is from genome assembly GCF_019186645.2 of Phyllostomus hastatus. NCBI lineage: Eukaryota > Metazoa > Chordata > Mammalia > Chiroptera > Phyllostomidae > Phyllostomus > Phyllostomus hastatus. The sequence continues at coordinate 2,126,033 of NW_025334017.1, read as the reverse complement.
TCACAACTGGAGGAATGACACTGCATTTCAGTAAAGAAAGAATTCTAGTTGGGAAATAAGCTAGCAAGTAGAGTTGAATTTGAGATTCAAACATTGAGATTGAGAAGCCTTTGAGCTATCCAAGTGAAGTCAGGCAGGCATTTCTGTAGTTGCACTTGGATGAAGAGCAGAGGTTCCCAAACAGGGGATATTTTCCCACTTCTCCTTACCTGGCATTACCTGGGGACATTTGTCAATGTCTGGAGGAGTTTTTGTTCGCACAAATGGGAGGAGTATCACTGGTATCTAGTGGCTACAGGCCAAGGATGCTGCTAAATATTTTACATCAGCCACCATCCTCTACCCCCTAGACCAACAAGTTATGTGGCCCCAAATGCCAACAGTGCTGAGGTTGTTGGATCTTTGGGAGGAAAAAGGAAGAAGGAAATCCTTCTTAAGAATACTTGCAATATGATTCCATCTATACAAAATTCAAAAACATCCTAAATTAAGTAATAAATTTCTTAGTGATAAAATTATGTGGCAAAACTATAAACATGAGTGTAAGAATGAAGCATACAAAATTTAGAATAATGGTTACCACTGAGTAGAAGGGCACAAAAGGTATGGGATTGGGGAAAGTCAAGAAGGGATTCAAAGATTATGAAAAGATATATGTATTTTTAATATGTGGTGGGTTAACAAATGGAAGCTGAATCATTATGCTTTATACCATTTACCTAGTTTATAAATATTATTTTTTTATTTTCAGCACAATAAGAAGCACATAAAAAATCTAATGGTTAGGTAAGGAAAGATGAGTGTACGAGGAAGATGTAGAGTAACAAGAAGAGTAAAATAGAGTGTGATGTCACAGAACCTAAGGTCACTGTCAACAGTATCAAATGCATCTGAAAAGCCAAGAAAATAAGGATGAAAAAGTTTCCTTTGATTTCAGTGTCATGGAACTCAATGATGATATCAGAACAGTTTCAGTGAAGTAATTGAGTGAGATATATGGAGTAGAAAGTCAAGGTTAGAAAATGGAACCAATGAGTACAGACAACACTTTCAAGAAGTTATGCTATGAAGACTAGAGAGAGATTTGAATTGCTAGAGATTAAACAGGTTATTGAAGAAAGGTTTGCTTTATTTATTTTAATGAGAGGGATGAATTGGCTTAAAGCTAGAGAGAAAGCATCTTATTGAAAGAGAGATTTTGGATCTACAAAATAGAGAAAAGGGTACTTGGTGGTTTAGGTTTTATGACGAAGCAAGAGAAAGCAATGATCAGACACAAAGCCAGGTGGAAGGATTGGTCCTAGGTAGAAGGAAGGTAAGCTCCTCTCTTTATCAATGGAGAAGAAAGTAAGTGGAGGTAAATATGGAGACTTAATGGAAGGAAGCTAAGGGATTCCAAGTTTTCTTTTTTTCTCTGAAAAAAAAAAAGGATGTTTGGAGAAGATAAAGAGGTGGATGTCTGAAGAATGTGGAGAAGGTTTGAAATAGTCCTTTTGGAAAGAGAGAGTAGGTCAATCAAAGGGTTACCAGTTAATGTTGAGGAGAGAATGGGGTGGGCAATCATACATTTCTAATGGCACCAATCTGTTTTCATGTTGGAATCATTGTGGCAGTACTAGGTGGTGCTCAGCTGCTCTGGTTCAGCTGAAGAGCTAGGTTTATCCAGGATTGGGACTTTGCCGGATGCATGTGACAGGAAAAGAAAGTGTCTTGGGAGTTTAGGATCCTGGTAAGAGTATTATGGCAAAGTGAAGAAAAGAGAAGACTATCAGTCCTTTTATTCAAAGCAGTTGTGGCTATCTTAAATTTAGAGAGAGACACACAAGTCAACAACTATGGTAGGGACCTGATCTGAAAGACACAAAGAAGGATGTGTCTTGTGCCAGTAAAGGGGTCACATCTGACTTTGTAGAAGGAGTTAACATTGAGTCTTGATAAATGAATTGTTTTTTATCATATAGGCAGGCTACCAAAATAAGGCAGAATGGAATCAGGTAAGGTTCAGTGGTGATGGAAAGGAATGATATCCTCCCCCAAAATAACTAGGATTTTAGGCAGACATAATGTAACTTAACTAATGTACTCAAAATTTAAAATCCTCCCCCAAATTCTACATTTGTGAGTGGAAGTGGAACCACTAAAAGTTTTCCTAGCATTTGTACAAAAAGCAGAACACTCCTCCTTCCTCTACCTTTTCACCAAACAACCAATTTCTACCACTTGGAGCTACTGACCTCAAATTTGCACATTGGTTCAGTGCCAGTTGGCTATTTTTTTAATTTTAATTTTAATTTTTAAAAATTATTTTATTGTTGTTCAATTACAGTTATCTACATTTCCCCCCCCACCACTATTTTTTTATTTTATAGTGAGTGACTTAAACTATACTGAACTCAAATCTCTCCTGTCATTCCAGGGAGTTAGTTAAAGACTTGGTAAGTACATTAATTCCTGCATATTATCAGGGCAATTTCTGAAAGGGTGAGGTACTAAAATTATACAGAAGGCAAGCAAATGATTTGGCTTTCGTTTCTCACTGCAACTATTCATTGTTTGAACCTACTGTTAATTCTGTTGTTTTTCCCTGTTAAAAAATGTTTTTCAATGGCTATTTTTTCAGGTCAGTGTATAATAAACTTTCCACCTTCCACTCTGCCTAGCCTGATATAACCCATTGCCCTGCACTGGCTTCTTGAGTCTTAAGCCTGTGCATTCTGCAGAAGGTGGCACAAGAAGATTAAGTGCAGAAATTAGAGAGGACAGAGGGATCAGTCAGGTTCACCTTTCTAGAAAGAAATTGGGACACAAGTCATAATAACTTCTATTAAGCCTCACATTTATTTTACTTCTACCATTAATGTTACCTTCTTCTCTTGTCACACTGCTTTGCTGAGTGGTATCAATTGTGGGTCACACAATCATATAAACATGAATTTTGTTTCTACTGTTGCCTAACTGGGAAAACAAGGGGAAATCATTCAATTTTCCTGAGAAGCTTTTCTTTATCTTTAAAATAAAAGTAATAAATTTTAGAATAAAATAATTTTAGCCCAATGTAGGCCCTCAATAGTTTGTTGTATTATATTGTGTGCTTTATAACACTTACCATGAATTTCAGTTAGTGTGGTTATGTTGTATTATGCAGCAGATTGTCAGCTCCTTAAGAAAAGGGATCCCAGTTTAGTTGTCTTTGTGCAGCACATATTATAGTTCCTTGCCCATTAATTTATGTAAATTAGAGAATGATTATTTTTATATTTTCCCTTATAACAGAATGGCCTTTACAAGCATGGCAAATAATTTCAGTGTACTGACCTTTTCACATCCAACAGTACATTCATCTTACAAGTAACATATTTGATATATGAAAGGAATTTAGATACTTATACTTTATGATATTTTATGTTGATAGTTAAGGAATGATATTTTTGATTTTATGTAGTAAAACTATTTAAAATTCACCAAAGAATCACAAATTGCAAAATATACTTTAATTCGGAGTATCAAGTATAAACTTCAGACTGTAGGTACTACTTTTCTTTTGAAAATTTCTTAGGTTAAAAAACAGAAAAAAATAGGTAATGTAAGAGTGTTTTTGATCTGGCACAATAATACATTTTCCCAGTATATTTCTCTTTTCTCCCTAACTCTGTAAAATGGCATGTCACAGTGACCTTAATAGTTTTCCACAGAAAAAATTAGATGCAGAGAGAGAAAACTGCCACAAGAGAAAAAAAAACTAAACAAAAGTCAATTTATAATTTCTTGGGAGGCACTGATTTTCTGTTTTGACAAATATGTACTGTACTAGAACAGTTATCCTACAATTTTAATATTGAAACCAAATTTTATTATTCCCAAATGTTCTTTCTTATTGTAGATCTATATTGTCCTATTTGTCACATCTGATAACAGAGAAACTTATAACAACTCTTTTCCCGCAGAGTGGAAGTGCTGTCTTGTATAAAATAGTGATGTTGAGGTCAGGTGTCTGACAGGAACAGATACGTTCATTACCAGAGAAAGTCTGCGTGTATGTGTGTGTTCTCCACTTCAGACTGTAAGTTATTTCAAGCCAGTAACCATCTGTATTCATTTTTGCATCCCAGGAGTCCAGACCAATGCTCACCACGTAGTAGGTTCTCAAAAAATATTTCCAGATGGAAAGCATAAATGCCATTTCCCTGTTCTGAGATTTCTCCTTTCATAAAAAGGCAAAATTGTACTTTAGCTACTCACTGGTTTGGAGCCTTGCAGTGGTTTTTGTTTGAGGTTGGAACAAACTGCTAAAGAGAATAGAGGAGAGGCACTGAGGTCAAATTATTCTGTTTATGTAATCACAGCTTCCTGGACTTTTTCCAGTTCATAGTAGGTGTTCAACAAACACTTGTTGATATGAATAGAAGAAATTAATTGGACTTTTACTTTACCTGAGAATAAACATTTATTGATCAAGAAATTTATAATGTTACTTTTGACTTCAGTAGTCTGAGGATTATCTGTTATTTATGTGCCAATTTGTCATGATTCAATAAGATGAAGGAGATGGAACAATGATTCAAGCTAGTCAGAGTAACGTTTTAGGAAGATGTTTACAAAATAGAAGATCATTGTGTCTGTCTCTTAGCTCCAAACCTAAAATGTTTCAATATCAGCAGAGATAAAAATCCAAGCCAAATACTGACTCAACTTAGCATCAGGCCAACTTTATACTGGTTGTAGTGTGTCCCTGACAGTTAGTGCTACTAAATGGGATTACTACATAGTCCCTGTGAATAATTTACATTCTGGTACTAAATTTTCAGGAAATGGTTTTGTCTGTTTTTTTTGGGGGGGGTTCTTTTATTGCAACAAAAGACATCTTCCTCTGGCTCAGGGTTCTATTCTGAAGTCAGTCTCTGGGACTCTGCTCATTCTTGTGGGCCTCTGCCACCAATCACGTTTATACTGCTGAGTGATTTCCATAATGTTTTCTCGACATCATGCTTTTCTTGACTCCTGATGCACGGGCTGTGCACAGTAGTATCTGTCACCTACAGCAGTGGAGTGACCTCCAGATATTGAGTCTTTCATCACTGCCTGGGCTGAGAATGAATGAGACCAATGTCTGTCACCATTAAGGGTTGGAAAGCTAGGGATGACTTTCAATGAACTCTGAGCTGAAAGCTCCGCAGTGCCATCTCTTATCCATAAAGATATCAGAGCCAATATTGTATTGACAGGAAACACTACATAATATGAATCCTGATTTCTCAGATGTGATATGAACTTTTTTCTAACAAAAATGAAATGATTGGGGAATGTTTTAATTCACCAAAGTCTTGCTCAAAGAACTTAGACTATAACCCTGGACTCAAGAGAAAATAAATCTGAGGTTAGAAAAATGGTGTCCGATTGGGGAAAAGGAATTGGGTTTTTATTTATCTATGTTCAATGTGTTGGGTACATTTAGTTGCAAAACAGACTAATTCCATGCTACTTTAGGTGTAATTGTTTTAACCACTCATCATCTATGATAGTACACCAAGTAATTCAGATAAATATTTGAAATTACTGACTGTAACATTTCTCAGAAATGAACAAGCTAAAAATTATCTCAATTTTTTTATTCCTAGTTTGTAACTTTCCAGAACAGATGTCTTCATATACTTTGACATAAAAGAGATTTTTGTTATTTTAGCAGGTAGTGGAGGTGGTAGGAGTGGTGGGGGTGCATGTGTATTTGGGGGAAGAATAGTGGGAGAGAAATGATAAAGACTAACTGGAATATTAAGGAAATACAATCAGTCCAGAGTGTCTATGGGAGGAGTTAGGGCTATGGAAGTTTCCTATGCATTCACAAGAGCATACCAGAACTCTACAGAAAGAGCTCTATGCTTATAATAAAGCTCTATGGTTCTAATTTCCCCTTCCTTTAATTTCTTCTTCCCTTGGATAAACACCTCTCCATCTTGGCATGCCAGGCAGAGTGGCTTGCTGTGTCTGCCCACAGTGGTTTGCAACATTTTCTTTTTCCTGAATAAATCTTTGTGGGAACAAAACACCTAGACAATACTAATTCTCAGTCAGCAAAGTAAAAATTCATGTTTAAACACAGTGAATTAATTGTGTTTATTCTCTTTTGGTATTGCGCAATTCTGTATAATATAGGAACAGTAATTATTTTAGTATGGAAGAATCTGGAACAACAAGGTCACAAATATTTTTCTAAGGGTGGTCTTAGAATGGCCATACAAGCAACTTCTTTACTTTGTAGACAAAGAAACTAAGGGCCAATAAGATGAATGAGAGCAAAGCACCCTAGAACTAGAATTCAGATTTCTGCCCACCATGTATGTAGACATTTACATGCCCATACATTTGTAACCCTCTGTTTTGAGGGAATTATGTTAAAGTTTGTTGACAAAACACTAGTAAATCAAATGCTTACTATTCTGAACTCTTTCACTCCGTGACTGAATTGGCAAGGACAGCTTGTCTTATGGGAAAGTGTCTCAGAAGAGAAAGGATATAGAAAGGAGAGGAAAAATGTAAAATGATGTGAGCAAAGATAGGATGTAAGTGATTCTTGAGTTTTTGTTGTAGGATTTGGATAAGTGATTCTTACAGTTTAAAATATTTTAATGTAATAAGCAGCTGCTGAAATGAACAAAATTCTGAAGAACTCTGATGAGTTATGTGCAGAGCATTAGCCATCACTAATTCAAGCCTTCCTGAAACAATTATTTCATGGGAGGTATGGTTACAGATTTAATTGACCAAGTGCCTCTCACATGTCAGGAAAGAAAGATAGTTCCTTAACTATTATTAGCAAATTTAATTAATCACATGCTATTTTTAACAAAGGCTACAAAGTCATCTCTACACTCTCTGCACACCTCTAGCAGTTTTATTTTTTAAGCCATAGAAAGTAAATGTTTATTAAAAGCTTCCTGGCCAGCTATTCCTTTCAATTAGCAGTCCACTTAAGATCTGATATCATTCTGTTATTCTCTTAAGAATTATTTTAGCTGCAATCTACACTTAATATTGAATTTGTATCAGAAAAATTCATTAGGTACAAAGATTATAAGAATTTCCTTACATTTCCATTCTTTTAATTCAGTCTGAACCACTCTACCTCTGCGTCATATCAAATACACTTGGGGGTTGAGGTAGAGAACAGGTGGACTAGAGCAGGACCAGAGGACAGCACAAAGTGATGAAAGAGGAACTGGGTAATCAGACAGGTTAGCTGCCAGACAGGGATGAGGTGGAGCAGGAACAGAGGAAGGGACGAAGGAATACAGGAAGGAATAACATATTAAAATGTGCTAGCTACAACACAGGGCAGCTGAGGAATTTTTAAAACATTTTTATTATATTTTTTCATTATCATTCAGTCCCCTTATGTGCCCCTGCTCCCCTGCAATCACCCCACTGTTGTTCGTGTCCATGAGTCCTTTATCCTTTTTGCTCAATGCCTCCAACCCCTAACCTTCTCCTGTCCTTAGCTGTCATTCTGCTTTCTATCTATGAATCTGTCTCTCTTATTCTTATCAGTTCAGTTTGTTCATTAGATTCCACATATGATTGAAATCATATGGTATTTGTCTTTTTCTCACTGGCTTATTTCACTTAATGTAATGTTCTCCAGGTCCACCCATACTGTCGTAAAGGGTAAAACTTTCTTCTTTTTTATGGCTGAGTAGCATTCCATTATGCAAATGTCCCATAGTCATTTTATCCACTCATCTACTGATGGACACTAGAGCTGCTTCCATATCTTGGTAATTTAATATAACACTCCAATGAGCACAGGGGTGCTTATGTTCTTTCAAATTAGTGTTTTGGGTTCCTTCAGATATATTCCCAGAAGCTGGAATGCTGGGTCAAAAGGCAGATTCATTTTTAATTTTTTGAGGTATCTCCATACTGCTTTCCACAATGGCTGCACCAATCTGCATTCCCACCAATAGTGCAAAAGCACTCCCTTTCTCCACATCCTCGCCAGCACTTGTTATTTGTTGTTTTATTGATGATAGCCATTCTGAGGGGGTGTAAATGGTATCTCATGGTGGTTTTATTTGTCTTTCTCTGATGATTAGTGACACTGAGCATCTTTTCATATGTCTATTGACCATCTGTACATCTTCCTTGGAGAAGTGTCTGTTAAAGTCCCTTGCCCATTTTTAATCGGGTCGTTTGTTTTTTGGTGTTGAGTTTTGTAAGTTCTTTGTAAATTTTGGAAATTAACTCCTTATCAGAAGTATCAGCAAATGTGTTCTCCCATTCTGTGGGTTGTCTTTTTATTTTATTGATGTTTTCCTTTGCTATGCAATCTATAGATTCAATGCAATTCCTATCAAGACTCCAATGATGTGTTTTAGAGAACTAGAACAAATATTTCAAAAATTTATGTGGAACCACAGAAGGCCCTACATAGTAACAACAATCCTGAGAAAGAAAAACAAAGTTGGAGGAATCATGATACCTAATAGCAAACTATACTATAAGGCCATAATAATCAAAACAGCATGGTACTGGCAAAAAAAAAAAAGACACATAGATCAATAGAGCAGAAGAGAGAGCCCAGAAATAAACCCACACCTTTATAGTCAATTAATATTTGATACAGGAAGGAAGCACATACAATGGGTTAAATACAGTTTATTCAATAATGGTTTGGGGAAATTGGACAGATATATGCAGAAAAATCAAACTAGACCACCACACACAAGAATAAATTCAAAATGAATTAAGGACTTAAGTGTTAGATGTAAAACCATAAAAGTCATAGAAGAAAACATAGGCAGCAAAATCTTGGATGTTGCTCATAGCAATATTTTACCTGATATATCCCCCCAGGCAAGGGAAACAAAAATAAATAAATAAACAAATGGGACTACATCAAACAAAAAAGTTTTTGCAGCTTAGTTTTTGTAAATCATCTTTGTAAACCAAAATTAATGTGATTTCTTTTTAAGTACATATCTGAATGATAGATCTGCTTAGCAGAGTTTCAGTTTTAAATAGATTTGTGCTATAACAAACTTTGAAATAGAGGTTTAACTAGACAAGTCATACCTTTAATTTTGAAACAAAGGGATGTGTTATGTCCTCAGCACTACCCCACAACAGGGATTGTGGGCCCAGCAGCACAGGATGGTCTTGGTGAGGCTAGAACTTACATGTGACTGTTCTTTTCTTCACAGCCTGAGATGTGCTACTGCTACTGGTCATAAGAGCAAGTACAGGGAAAATTTGGTGTTTGGGTGGGGAACTTCCCTCAACAGACTTTTTTAAAATTACTTTATTGTTGTTCAATTACAGTTGTCTGCATTTCCCTCCCACTACTCCCCCCAACCCCAGCCAAACCCACCTCTCTCCCTTGCTTCCACCCTCCCCCTTGGTTTTATCCATGTGTCCTTTATAGTAGTTCCTGAAAACCCTTCTTCCACTCAATAGATTTTTAAAACTAAGAAGAGGTACATGCGAACATGTATTAGAAGTTGGAAAATAGTAAGAGATATTATTGGACATTATTGTTATGATAAACCATCATAAAATGGTTTATCTGAACCATAAGCAATGCTTATGTTTTAAAGACTCCATTAGTTCAAATAACCAGTTAGAAAAACTTCTTTACTTCCTACCTAATTGTCTGGTTTTATACGGCTATGAGCCAAGGTCTAAAATCTCAAGATGGCAAAGACTTCATGAAGCTAAGTGACTCTTTGTGTGTGTATTTCAAATAAGTCTAACCATGAGGGACCATCCAATATTTAGCATCTTCAGAGATGTTACAGTGTTTCTGTGTTAAGGCTTTTACATAGTGAAGAGTATTAAAAAATGGAAAGTGTATTAAAAACTCTAGTGTTTCTCTAAGTTACTAAAGTCATGGGTTACCACTTTCTCCTCTTAGTAGAATTTTGGTTAAGCACATCTTGGGGACTTTCTGGACTGAAGGTCATAATGAGGTGGTTTTGTAGAATAAGTAGTTCTAATTTGAATGGACTCTAGGTCCTTCCTGGGAATGGCACAACCAAGGGTATAGTCACCAGCAGCAGAGCTGTCCAGAAAGTCTCTTTTGGAGACTAGGTTAGTTATCTTTGTAAAGCTCTATTTATTTATTCAGCAATAGTGCTTAGAAAATGATCCCCACTGACATTGACCAACACTGGACAGGAAACTCAACTATTTATTGCATTTCCAGAAATCCCATCAGAGTCGTTGGACTGTAAATTCCTGACATTTAGCACCTGGGTTACTCATCTCTGCATCTTTGAAGCCCAGTACAGTGCTGGGTACATGGCATCTGGCCATGAATGAGTGCTAAAGCTAACTGTTAATGAAGTTAGTACCTGTTGTTTCAAATAGGTCTCCCTGTCCCATTTCACAGGCATGAAGTTAATGCATTGCTCTAACCTGGAATTGCTCTTTTACCAGAACCTTAGAAAAATGAATTTTTAGTCTTAATGATTGCTAGTGATAAAAAGGATGCCATATAATCACCTAGTCCAGGAATGGCAAATGCATGGCATTTATGCTCCCAACTACTGTCCTCTTATGTCCCTGCAGTTAACACTGATGGTCCATCAAGATATTCCTTCCAGGTAGTCCTCTTGAACCTCAGAGCCTTCTCCACCCTGGTATAGCATTGCAGAAGAACCTGTCTTCTGCCCTATCTAGTTTAGATTTACCATTTTATGGATGGAAAAACTGAGGTTCGGACTATTAGATGACTCTCTCAATAGTTAGGTAGGGAGAGAGGGGATTAGCTTCCAGACTTTGGCAGGTTGTTACCCACTGTGTTCTCTCACTTTTTCTGTCAAATAATTTTTGTTGTTATTGTTACCATTTGAGGGAGGGAAGGAAGAATAGGAACATAAAGATAATAGAAAAGGAAAACTTTATAAAGTAAATTTTCTTCTCTAATAATGAGCAAAATGAAGGCTAACTGACTTGAAAATTATTAATAGAAAAAATGGAAGCTTGGAATTGTTTATTTTTAACTATGCCTTAATATCACTTCATAAGTACAACCCTAGATGCATACTTGCTGTCATATAAAATATCAATATGGAACAATTTGTATATTAATTTTTACCATGCTCACAGTATCTTAATAATAATAATATAATAAGTAGTAGTAGGAGGGGGACTTTAAAGGCAAACTTCTTAACACTAAAAAAAATATTATGGTCAAAATGTCTACTCCTTAAAAAAAATTCCACTTCAATATTTTATCAGAAATACCAAGCAATCCTCCAGTAAACTTTTTGTAATAAACACAGTAAAGGCAAATCTGGCCATCAGAGGCGTTTGTCAGCATGGCAATCTCCCAAGGATATGAAAGGATATGAATGTCAGAACAAATGGTGCCACCTGCTGTTCTTCAAGGTCAGTGCCCTAGAGATTGTGAGCATGGGGCAGAAAGGGCTGGCCAGGATATCTTTAGCCCAAAGAAGACCTTTTAGAACTAACAGGTCTCCTGGGGTTAGAACCTACATGCCTGGGGTTGAATTACCTCTGGCACAGGGAATAACATCCATGACCTAAATTCAGGGCATTTATCTGACAGCTTTTGGAACAAGGTTGGCTCTTAATTTCACTCACATTTTAAAATCTTAATTGTTATAATAATTGGGTCTGCCAAGTTTACCAGTCAGCCAAGAACTAGAAGAATTTTAACCAAAGGATGGAATTTCCATGTGGTGTTGCCTAAATCCTGAAATTGCTTCCACTACTGCTGCTGTTCTTCCTCCTTGGATTCATTTATGTGGGGACTGAGCATATTTGGAACTCACTTATAAATCATAAGTTAACGTCATTATTGTGATTCTCACTGACAAGGCTTGTTCTATACATTGCAAAGACAGAAAAATGTAGACAGCTAGGGTTTAAATGACTAGGCCAGAATTATTCCTAATTCTGAAGAAAAAGAGCAAAACACCTCATTTCAATTCCAAGCAGACTTTTTGCATTGATTGTTTTCCCAGAGGACTGTGGTTCTCAATTAAGAGCCCCAAGGATCAGGAGATCTAACTGGCGATCTTTCCCTAGTCAAACTATAGAAACAGCATAGCCATAGAAACTTTCAAATTACTTTTTACTGGTTTGCAGGCCAGCACTCAATCCACTGAGCCACACCAGCCAGAGCAATAACACCATTATTTTAATGTGAGAAAGCACATACAATTTTTAGTAGAATGGGCTCTGGGGTTGGATTTCCAAATTTCAAATCCCAGATCTGTCATAGGCTAGATGTGTGATCTTTGGCAAGGTTATTACCCATTCTAAGCCTTAGTTTTCTTATCTGTAAAATGTAGAAGATAAAACTGCACATTTTATAGTTTATTGTGAGCCTCAAATAAAATAGTGTATATAAATAATTTTGTGTAGTACCTAATACATGTTAAAAACTCAATAAATTTTAGCTCTTGTAGTGTTACTGTTAGGTTAAAATTGAAAGAACTAAAGTTTCTAGTTTTTTTTAAAGGAACTTTTCAAAAAACAGAATAAAGGGTGAATAATTTAGTGGAAGGGACACTGGTAGTCTTGCTCTGCCATGGCTCACTAAGTTTGGACAAACTGCTTGCTCTCTCTGAGCCTCAATCCATGAAATAAGGTTAAAACTATAATTTGGATTGATTCTGTGTCTGCTTACCAAGGCACATTGATTAATTCAACAAGCATTGATGGGGAATCCCTTAGGCTCTTAGGTTGAGTTCCCCAGAAGCAAACTCTGATCTGGGGGTTCATGAGAAAGAGTTCATTCTGGGATACCCAGGAAAAACTCAGGAAGGGATGGGGAAGTGGAACACAGAAGAAAAGATGGTCAAGTGAAGAGCCACAGAGGTTAGCTTAGGGTCAATTTTGCAAAGGGCACTAGAGATGATGTAAATCACCAGCAGCATCATGTCCATCAGGGGCCAGAGGACTAGGGTATTTATACCTCTATACAAATTGGTCATATTTAATGTAGTCCACACTCATGTAAATTCGGAGGAACTGTCTGCTCTATACATGAGGCAGCAAAGCAAATTCTGACTACCTGAGGGCAGCCCCTTGGCAAAAAGATGCAAGCATTGGCTTTTACAGGAGAAAAAACACACAAGGACCTGATATGCCTGAACTTAAAAAAGGAATCCAAGGGGACAAGGGTAAGGTATTGACACATCTACAAGGTAGAGCTTTTCTCTCTCTTAATGGCCCTTACAATGGGGTGAGCGGAAGTGACAAGTAGTCACACAATTAGAAAAGGGTAAATACACAAAGGGTGCTGAGGACCACGGAAGTAATGGTCTTAACTCAGCCTCTGGTTGCAGGGAAGAGTTTAGGGAGGACTTTCAGGAGCAAATGAAGAAAGAGAAAGAATTAGATAGGCAAAATAGAGAGGTGGTGAAAAGTGAACATGGTCCAACCAGCAAATGAGAACGTGGCATGCAAGGAATTAAAATAAGCCCAATATATAGTAGAAAATCCACAGAAAATATGTGCCAAGACCTTCAGTAGATGCCTGAAACTGTGGATATTAACAAAACCCTAAATAATATACTGTTTTTTCTTATACATATATACCTATGATAAAGTTTAATTTATAAATTAGGCATAGTAAAAGATTAACAGCAATGACTGATAATAAAATAGAACAATTTTAACAATTACTGTAATAAAAATGGCATGAATATGGTCTTTCTGAAAGTATCATATTGTACTGTATGGACAGCATGGAGAGGCTGGACAAAGTGATGATTTGCATCCCAAGCAGGACATAGCTGGACAGCACAAGGCTTCATCTCACTACTCAGAACAGTGCACAATTTAATATTTATGAATTGTTTGTTTCTAAAATTTTTCATTTAGTATTTTTGAATTGTACTTGACTATGGGTAACTGAAATTGTGAAAAGGGAAACTAGATAAAGGGGACTACAGTAGCCAAACTGAAGGGGAAAGGAATGGCTGACAATAAGGCTGGAGGGTGAGAAGTGGCTGAACTGTGAAGTGGTGAAGTGAGTCACATGAGTTCATTTGTAGGGTCTTAGGGTCATACTCAGTTTGTGTAGAGACAAGTATCAGCTGAGAAGAAGATCCAAATTTCTTCATTTCCAGTGAGATGATAACTTGTAAACTGGATCCTATTTTCCTCCTAACATCTATGAATTATAGAGAAAGAAGTTACTTGGGATACATGATCCTTTTCAAAGAATTGAAGCTAGGTAGATTTAAATTCTTTATAACCTTTGCATGCTGAAAGGTGAAGGAAAATCATATACAGGCTAAAGCAACTAAAATTTTCCCTGTAATTTTGCTTGAAAAAACAAACATAAGAAGACTTTTCGTGGTGATTATGTTAATAATGTTATGGATTTTCCTCATTTTGTGGTCCAGAGTAGTCTGCCATCTCCCAAATTAAACCTGTAGATTCTCATTTATATTTGCTCTGTAACAGCCTGTTCTAGCACAATTTAATTTTATGGTCAAATGATAATTATTTCAAAAAGCTTTTAGTCATGAGCCTCTTGTGATTTTTAGTTGCAAAGGTAGCCACTTCTAAGCCAGTTCTGTGTTTCTTAGATACGGATACAATAAAGATTTTGCCTGTTCTTATTTTTTTTATAAGAAAAATCAAATATTTCCATCTGAAAATAGGATGTCACCTTTGGATATTTCTATTGGAACAGATTATTAAACTATTTCCTTAACTAAACTAGCTAGTTAAGGGTAATGCCAATAATTCAAATCTTGTCAAACTACAATAAAACTTTTGTCTTTTTTAAGGTTCATTACATGACACTTCTAAGTAATAAGTTTGATGTTTGTTTCATTTATTTATATAAGCAATTACAATATTATAATTACTTTCCATATTCTACAAGTTGATACAAAGCTCTAAAATGTGATTATATCTGCCACTCCAGGGATCCCTATTTTAGGATCATAGTTTAGCACTTTTGGTGGGATTTTTAACAGTAAATCTTTAAATAGTCAAAACTATACATACTTGAAGGTATGATTATTAGATTTGAATGTGTTTACCAACATTCCTCTGTTGGGTTTTGGTGGAACAATTCTATCATCGATGTAACTAACACCCATCAGAAATTCTCTTTGCAGAAATTTCATGAGTACCTTTTCTATAATAAATGTAGATTTTGTTTTACTGTTTTGGAATTAATTTAAATCTTTCTGATAAATCTCTAATCACTGGAATTCAAAGCCAGCTACAGTCTAGGTTCCTTCCTGTCATCTTCAACTTAGAGGTGGAATAAAGGCAAAGACCTAAGACCCATATTGCTGTGGTTGTTACAGGGAAATCATTTAGTCTAGTTCCTTAGGATAGTTTTGCATTTAGATCCCTTAAATAAGACAGAGCATTTGATTATTTCTTCTTAAAAAACTTCACATGACAACAGTTGTTTGGTTACATTATTGTCCTTTCTTTCTCTGCATTTATAGCATTTTAATTGTATTTTAAACTTGTGCTTTATATAAAGCATGCATAATTCCTATGGTGGATAGAATGCATGGAAATAAAAAGTGTTATTATGCATTTCCCAGTCTGTTAGTGCTTTGGTAGATTCCCTAATTCACTCTTCAAAATAAAATTGCTATATACATTGTGTTCTTTTTACAACATTACTATCATGAGTAGGAGGACTATTTTGGAGTAGGATAAACAGTAATTGAAAAGAAGCAACAACATTGATTTGTATAAGCTTAGTGTCCAGCCCATCAGAAGATGCTAATAGAGCAGTAATTTTCAACCAAAGTGCTACAAGAATTTTTAGAACTTGCAAAACCTGACTATTTAGACAAGGGAACTGTCCTCTTTTTTCTCACACTGTCAAATAAAAAAATGACAACCATCAAAATGCTCTCCATATTCATGATTGTCTCTGTTCTTATTTGGTTAGTTTGTTTTTTAGATTGAGTTGATGATAGAAATATGTTTATTACCATTTTATTGCTCATAGTTTTCATCATATTCTTTCTCTTAAATAAATCCCTTAACATTTCATATGATAATGGTTTGGTGATGATGAACTCCTTTAGTTTTTTCTTGTCTGGGAAGCTCTTTATCTGCTCTTTGATTCTAAATGATAGCTTTGCTGGTTAAAGCAATCTTGGCTGTAGGTCCTGCTTTTCATGACTTTGAATATTTCTTGCCAATCCCTTCTAGCTTGCAAAGTATCTATTGAGAAGTCATCTGACAGTCTTATGGGAACTCTTTTGTAGGTAATTGTCTGCTTTTTTCTTGCTGCTTTTAAGATTCTCTATCTTTAGCCTTTGGCATTTTAATTATGATGTGTCTTAGTGTGCTCCCCTTTGCATCCATCTTATTTGGGATTCTCTCTGCTTCCTAGACTTGCATGTGTATTTCCTTCACCAAATTAGGGAAGTTTTCTTTCATTATTCTTCTGAACAGATTTCAAATTTCTTGCTCTTCCTCTTTCCTTCTGTCACCCTTATGATGTGAATGTTGGAATGCTTGAATTTGTCTCAGAGGCTCCTTACACTATTGTAGCTTTTTTGGATTCTTTTTTCTTCTTGTTCTGATTGGTTGGTTGGTTGTTTTTTCCTTCCTTGTGTTCCAAATCATTGATTTGATCCTCAGATTCATCCTCTCTACTGTTGCTCCCCTGTAAATTGTTCTTTATTTCAATTAGTGTATCCTTTGTTTCTGACTGTATCTTATTTTATGCTGTTGAGGTCCTCACTAAGATCCTTGAATATCCTTATGAACAATGTTTTGAACTCTGCATCTGATAGATTGCTCTCCATTTTGTTTAGTTGTTTTTCTGGAGCTTTGTTCTAGTCTTTCATTTGGGCCAAGACAGAGACAGAATTATAGATATAGGGAGCATTTTGATGGTTACCAGATGAGAGGAGGGTGTGGAGGCATAGGTCAAGAGGTAGTGCACAAAGATAATTAGTTTTCTTCATACTTTCTACATTTTACCTGAGACAGTTTGTAGTCATGGCTATACAAAGCAGCAAAGATAATTTTCTGTAATGTGTTTATTGAAAATTATAGTAAATAATTATATACACATGCAGTTGTAAAAATAATACAGAGAGATCCTTTGTACTTGCCACTCTGTTTTCCCTAATAGGAACATTTTGAAAGCTATAGTATATCTCAATTAGAACATTGACATATACCAATTTACCAATCCTTTTTTAAGAGATTTTATTTATTTTTAGAGAGAGGGGAAGGGAAGGAAAAAGAGAGGGATAGAAACATAAATGCATGGTTGCTTCTCATGTGCCACCCTCCCCATTGGGGGCCTAGCCTGCAACCTAGGCATGTTCCCTAGACTGGGAATTGAACTGGTGACCCTCTGATTTGCAGTTCCACACTCAATCCACTGAGCTATGCTAGCCAGGGCTGCAATTTACCAATCTTATTTACAGTCCCAGTTTTGCTTGAGCTTATTTATGTGTTTGTATTAAGTTCTATATAATTTTATCACCTGTGTAGGTGTATGTACACACCACCACAGTCAAGTAGTGAGCAATTCTACCACTAGAGACCCATTTCTCAATTCATTATATATTTTTTAAATATATTTTTTATTGTGCTATTACAGTTGTCCCAATTTTTCCCCTTGCCCCCTCCACCCAATATCCCCATTCCCTCCAGCAATCCCCCCTTTAGCTCATGTCCATGGGTTGTGCATATAAGTTTTTTGGTTACTCCATTACCTATTCTGTTCTTAATGTCCCCCTGCCTATTTTGTACCTATCAATTTGTGCTTCTTAATCCCTGCACCTTTCTCCCCATTTCCCCCTTTCCTCCTCCCAACTTATATTTCTCCAAATGATCTCCATATTCATGATTCTGTCTCTGCTCTTGTTTGCTTAGTTTGTTATTTGGATTCAATTAATAATTATTCAATTATTGATAATTGTGAATGTATTGCCATTTTAGTATTCATTGCTTTCATCTTATTTTTCTTATGTAATTCCCTATAGCATTTTATATAATAATGGCTTGGTGATGATGAACTCCTTTAGTTTTATCTTTTATCTTTAACATCCACTTTCCTTCCATGTCACCCTCCCACTCCCATTCCAAACTCTTGGTAACTCTTAAATCTGTCCTCTTGTTGTCATATCAAATATGTTAGCTGCAAAAATCAAAGAGTATGTAACATTTTGTGGCTGGTTTCTTCACTCAGTATTATTTTCTGAGATAATAGAATAGAATAGAATAGAATAGAATAGAATAGAATAGAATAGAACAGAACAGAACAGTTTGGGCAAATCTGAGATTTTCAGATTCACTCAAACTGTTGTACCAATAGTTCATTCTTCTATTTCTGAGTATCATTCATGATGAATGTATTAGTTTTCTATCATAAACTTAGTGGCTTAAACCACCACAAATATATTATCTTATGGTTCTGTAGGTCAAAGTCTTATATTGTTGTCCTTGGTGAAAATTAGGTCTTGACAGGACTGGGTTAGTTTCTGGAGGTTCCTTGACTTTTCCTGCTTCTAGGGGTGGCCAACACCCATAGTTTCTGATTGCCTATATCTATCTTCAAAGCCAGCAAGAACTGTTAAGATTTTCCTCACATCATATGAATGCAACCTTCTCTTCACCTCTCTCTCCCATTTCTGAAGACACTTCCAATTAAATTAAGCCCATCCACAAACTCCCAGGTACTCTCCCCATCCCAAGGTCATGTGATTAGCAATCTTAATTTCATCTGCAGCTTTAATTTACATTTGTCACATGAGCTAACTTTTTAACAGCTTATGAGGATTAGGATGTGGACAACTTTGAGGGACCATTATTGTGCTCATTACAAATTTATATACCACAGTTCATTTATCCATTCACTTGTTGAAGATTACCTGGGCTAATTCCAGTTTTCAGTTTTTCCAAATAAAGCTCCCATGAACATTCAGATATAGGATTTTGTGTGAACACAAGTTTTCATTGCTGTAGTATAAATGCTCAAAATTTAAATAGCTAGATTGTATGGTGATGACATTTTTAGTTTTATAAGAAACTGTCAAGCTGTTTCCCAGAGTGGTTGTACCATTTCATATTTCTACCAGCAATATATTAGTAATCCAGTTTTCCCATATCCTTGCCAGCAGTAGTTGGTATTATCACTATTTTTAATTTTAGCCATTTTGATTGGCATGTAATGATATCTCATGTCATTGTTAATCATATTGAACATCTTTTCATGTGCTTATTTGTCATCTATATATCATCTTTAGTAAAATGTCTCTTTGTCTTTTGCCCAATTTCTAATTAGATCATTTGTTTTTTATTTGTTGAATTTTGAGCATTTAAAAAATATCTTCTACATACTAAATTCTTTGTTGAACGTGTGGTTTGCAAATAATTTTTCCTGTCAGTAGCTTAACTTTTTATTCCCTGTTAACAGGGTATACTGTAGAGCAAAAGTTTTTCATTTTGATGTAGTCCAATTTTCCTTTTGTGGACCATGCTTTTAGTATTAAATCTATGAACTTATTGTATACTCTTAGATTCCAAAGACTTTCTCTTATTTATCCTAAAAATTTTAGATTTATATTTTATGTTGAAGTCTGTGATCCATGTAGAGTTAATTTGTGTATAAATTGTGATGTTTAAATTGAGGTTCATATGCCCAATTGCTCCAGTCACTTATTTAGTAATTTGAGAAAATGTGGACTTTGCATGTAGAAGTCCAGTTACCCCAGTAGCAATTACCCCTGTTCCAAGGCTATCTTTCCTCCTTGAATTGCCTTTACATATTTGTTGAAATCAGCTGAGCACATTTCTGTGTATCCATGATCTTTTATACCATATCATGTTTCCTTATATGTCTTTCTATGCTGTTTTATGAGCTGGTTTTCTTAGTTTTAGTTAGTTATATTTGATCTTCTTCAATGTGTCTCTGATACTGGAGAGTTAAATAGCTATCCAGAAGGGATCGCACTTCTGGAAACATGTTTTAAGAATCCCAAAACACCAACCAGAAAAAATATATGCACCCCTATATTCATAGCAGCATTACTTACAATAGCCAAGGTCTGAAAACAGCCCAAGCGCATATCAGGACATGAGTGAATAAAAAGGATGTGGTATATTTACACAATGGAATAACACAGCTGTAAAAAACAAAGAACTCTTCCCTTTGCTACATACAGCATGGATGGACTCAGAGGTTATTATGTGAAACAGAATAAGCCAGTCACAGAAAGAGAAGTACCATATGATCTCACTCACATGTGGAATCCAATGAACAAAATAAGCTGATGAACAAAATAAAACCAGAGGCATAGATACATAGAAAAATAGACTGACAGATCTCAGAGGGGAGAGGTGTTGGGGGAAACTGGAAGAGATTAGCTGAAGAACATGCATACATATATGCATAGCCCATGGGCACAGACAACAATGTGGTGAAAGCCAGGGTGGGGGGCAGAGGCTGGTTGGAGGGGAAGAAATGGGGGTCATCTGTAATAGTGTCAACAATAAAAAAGAGAGATGCTGAGTAACAAAGCATAAATTACCTTAATAAGCATTTCCTTAAATGAAACCAGTCTATCATCCTTTTTATGTTTATAAGCCATGTAAAATTTATCTGTCATATACATAGCTTTCTGACAAAAAGGCACATAGCTTTTCTTTGTTATTGTTTAGGTGCAGGTAAATATACTCCACTTTAAACAAACCGTGGCATCTAAAGTTTGCTTTTTCCAAGCATTATCTAGATCTCATCTTGTTCTCTCTTCACCCAAATTCTACAGCCCTGTCTGCTAGCTCCTCATAATCAGAAGGCAAGTAACTAAATCACTTATTTGTAACTCTTGATTAAATACATTGAAATGCATTTATGCTTAAATGTTACAACTGCCATTCATTTATACTTTAGAGCTTTGATATCTATTTTAGGTAGGAAAAAGTGTGTGTGTGTGTGTGTGTGTGTGTGTGTGTGTGTGTGTGTTTAACTGAGGGGAGCATACTAAGACACTTCATGAACCAGTAACAAGATATTTTTTTTTCCTTCAGGTATTTGAGAAAGATGGGTTGGAAAGGAGGGTTATTGGAATCTTATTAGGCTTATTTCCCTGACATCACCAGTATTATTCCTAACATTTAAATAGTGATGAGTTTGTTATTAAGTAACTTTATAAAATATTTAAAATTTAATCCTCATGGTCATTATGACATATTATCGTTCCCAATTTAGAAAGGTAAAGTCTGTAGGTGACATACTCATTGCACATATTAACTTAATTTGAAAGTAAGAGATGAAACACTCCATAGCCTTCCTTTCCCTAGAACAATGAAATGTTCAGGAATCCTTACCCAACTCAGGATGCTCCTTCTAGAACAACACTGTTCAATGGCACTTTCTGCAATGATAGAAATGTGTTATATCTGTGCTCCAAGATGGCAGTCACAAACCACATGTACCTATTGAATACTTGAAATGTGGTTAATGCTAGGAGGAATTGAATTTTAATATTAATTAATTAATATTTATATTTGAGTAGTTATATATGGCTAGTGGCTGCTGTATAGGACAGTAAATTCTAAACATTCCCTCTCTGTTTCTGTCATCTTTCAGCCTCCCTCTAGTTTTACTTCCTTCAATATGTTGCTTAGAGTCTATTATCTATCATTTTGATTGCTAATTTGTCAATAATTTTAACTCCCTTCCTTTATTGTTCTTTGTAACACTTACTCTCACTTGGTTCAACTGAAGTGCCTACTTCACTTTTTATATACCTGAGTTGTAACCCATTCCTGGAAGTCACTCTATCAACATGTTGGTGTCTACGAATTTATGGTTCTTCAACCTGAATGGAGCCATGCATACACTAGACCAGGGATGTCAAACTCATTGTCACTGGGGGCCACATCAGCCTCACAGTTGCCTTCAAAGGGCCAAGTGTAGAGCTCCTTGCCCCTAGTTAAGGAGTAGTTACATTTACACAGTACTAAAATTACATTCAGCTCTTGGAAGGCAACCATGAGGCTGATGTGGCCCCTGGTGAAAATGAGTTTGACACCTCTGCACTAGACAGCACTACTGTGCTTCCTACTCACTCTCTATCACCTTCTCTAGACAGGCCTCACCCTCTAGTCTAAGGGATCTCCTTTGGCTCATGATTTCAATGACTGTCTGTGAGTTGATACCTAAATCTGTATCTCTGGCACAAATCTCTCTCTCAGAGTCCTAGAAGACAAATGTACCATATCTGGAACTGTATCCAGCCTCTTCCTTTATCCACAGAGCTGCCTCCTACTATGTTCCCAATCTCAGTGGATTGTATCACCTGACATTCAGTGCACACCACAGAATTTTAATCATCATACTGACTCTCCCTAGTTTTCATTTTTATACCAAATCTCTAAATTCTCTAGATATTCAACTATATTTCTTTCAATGTGTTCCATCTTTTCTTCCTACTTTTACTATAGTCCAGATCACAATAATTCCTCCACTTCTCTGCTCTCAATCAGATCAACTCACTAGATCATCTTTAAGACATTATCTTTCTAAAAGACAAAAACATGTCCTTGACTAAAGTCCTCAGTGATTTTCATTACTCTCAGAATCATGTTCACATTCTAAACTCTTTAGCACCCGATTCTGCCTTCTCTCTCCAGTCTCACTGTTTGCTTCTCCCTCAGGTTTTAACTTTTAACATGTATAATGCATATGTATTATACATATGCACATACAGAGGATGAGGAGAAAATGATAAAACAAATGTATTGATATATTAAACTTGGTGACTTTAGGGTAAAGGGTATACGAAATCTGTGTATTATGCTTGCAACTTTTTTGTACATTTTAAATTATTTTACAAAAAAAAGTTAAAGTTCTGAGAGTTTTGATTTCCATTTTTATAATGGTTGTCAAGCAAATGTGAGAGATTCTGTTCTCATTATTTTTGGTATATTAGAGCTAAAATTAAAAGGTGTTATAGAAAATCTTATAGTAAAAATATTTTGTTTAAAAATTGCTCAGTAAAGGCTAGAAAAATAGACTATAAGTATAATCAATCATACGTAATGTTTAGAATTCTGAGTGTATATAAAATAATATTATCAATGGATAATGTAATGGTTGATGGAATTTGACATGATTTTATTTTCTTTATTCTTATTGTTTATGTTTTCTAATTTAATAAAACAAAAACCTATATATTGGTTAATAAAATTGAAAATAAATCTAATGGTGTATTAACAATAAATAAAAAAATGAAAAAAAAGCAAACAGGTTCCATCTCTCATAACCTTGGCTGACAAGGTCTGGGAGTAAAGCACATTTAGACAGAGTCTACCTTAGGAGCATCTCAGGTTACTTGATTGTCTACATACTTCAAGTGTCTAATTATGTCTTTTTTAGAGAGACAAATATTCACAAAAATGGTATAGGTTTAAAAATTATGACAATTTTCCAAGTCCCCTTTCCTTATTTTCATACCTTTTCCAATAAAGCAACCCTAGCCTTTGCTCTGTAAGGATGTGCTTTTGTATTGCAATAGGTCATGATCAGATTATATGACAGGCACTTTATGCCAAATCTCAAAAACTTCTCCTAAATTTTGGATCTTGTATGCCAATGTCATATATTCTAGGCTTCTTGAAGATAGGGACCTTGTCCATTTCAACCTCTGTTGAATACCCAGCACACATAAATTATTTATTAGAATATTTAAATAAATATTTTATGCAGAAATAACACCATTCTAACTTATCTTGCCTAAACTGCACATTTTGTCTCCTAATTTGATTGTCAATTTTAATTAAGGATTGGATCTTGGTTTTAGCTAATAAAATTTTAGTTAAATATTATTCATTCATCAAATGTGATGCTTCCAGTCTGCATTTGGATCCCCTCATAAGTATGTTACCCAAGCACCTGAAACCTGTTCTAGTAACTGCATTTACTGGACACTATTGCAATGGCCTCTTTACTTAACTGCACCAACCCCCACGCCCAACCCAGAAGAACATAAGCTTCCTGAAACATTCATTTTCATGTCTATAATGCTGTGTGGTCCAGATAAATTTTCAGAGAGTATTTTCCATTTGTTGATAAGTTGAATTTGACATCCTTATTTTCAAATGAAGAAATAGAGATCTTAGGTGGTTAAACATCTTTTTCAGGATCACACAGCTAAATACCTGCAGATAATAAGTGTTGGAGAGGTTCTGGAGAAAAGGGATCCCTAGTGTACTTGGTGGGATTATAGACTGGTGCAACCACTATGGAAAACAGTATGGAACTTCCTCAGAAAACTAAAAATGGATCTGCCTTTTGACCCAGCAATTCCACTGCTAGGATTATATCCTAAGAACCCCGAAACACCAATCCAAAAGAACTTATGCACCCCAGTGTTCATAGCAGCACAATTTACAATAGCCAAGTGCTGGAAGCAACCTAGATGTCCATCAGTAAATGAATGGATCAAAAAACTATGGTACATTTACACAATGGAATTCTATACAGCAGAAAGAAAGAAAGAGCTCTTACCCTTTGCAACAGCTTGGATGGAACTGGAAAGCATTATGCTAAGTGAAATAAGCCAGGTAGTGAAAGACAAATACCATATGGTCTCACTTTTAACAGGAATCGAATCAATACAACAAACAAACAAGCAAAATATAACCAAAGACACTGAAAGAACAGGCTGACAGTGTCCAGAGGGGAGAGGGGAGGGAATATCAGGGGAAGGGGGGAAGGGTTTGAAGGAACTAGTATAAAGGACACATGGACAATAACAAGGTGGGGTGGAGATGGGAGGGAGGTGGGGAAGGCTGGGCGGGTGGGCTGGGGTGAGGGTAAAGGGTAGAAAACTGTATTTGAACAATTAAAATAAATGAAAAATAAAAATATATAAAATATAAAAAATATCTGCAGGCAATAATAAGAACCCAGACTTCCTCATTAATACTCATTGCTCTTTCTTTTTAAATATAATCCTGTTTTTTATTTTGAACACCTACATATGTGCATAAACACATAAATGTTTTGGTCTATAACAAAAGCTGCAGTCAGTATGACAATTACAATTTTATTTCAGCAGTCCTGCTTGACTTTATAAATCTTAAGGTTTCCTCTGATCCTGCCTAGTCTTAAGCAGTTTCTAAATATCTAAAACTATTACTTCTATCTTTTGATATCAACAGGAGCTCAACTCTGACCTTTTATGTATGCATAATTGACTCATTATTATTTATTAACTCTCTGAATTTTCACTGAAACTGGATTCCAATAAGTGTCTGTGTGGTATCTACATTTGTTATCTTCATAAGGGAAAAAATAATAATGATAAATTAGGCAAACAGATAAAGGAGCAAAAGGTCTTCATAAATGAGATGACTTGTTTAAAATTTTAACAGATTATGACAGAAGTCATTAGCCACTGCCCAATATCCAATCCACTCTTTTTTTAAAGATTTATTTATTTATTTATTTATTTATTTATTTATTTATTTATAGAGAGGGAAGGGAAAGAGAAAGAGAGAGAGAGAGAGAAACATCGATGTGCGGTTGCTGGAGGCCGTGGCCTGTAACCCAGGCATGTGCCCTGACTGGGAATCGAAACTGCAACACTTTGGTTTGCAGCCCGCACTCAATCCACTGAGCTATGCCAGCCAGGGCCCAATCCACTCTTTTTAAAAAATAATAGTATGCCACATTTTAGCCAGTCACATGGACATTCAGCTAAAGACTCCATTTTGTTGTGTCCCTAAAAAACAAAACTGAGGGTGGCTATGTGACTAGCTTCTAAACACTGGAATGAAAATGTAAGTAATATGTGCAATATCTGGATCATTCCCTTAAAGGGAAAGAATATGCCCCACAATTCTCTCTTTTTCCTTCTGCTGGTTGGAATCCTGGTATGTTGGTGGGACATGGAGCAGTAATTTTCAACACAAGATTGAGGATGTGTGACAAGGATGTCAGGGCAGCAAGATAGAAGGAGCCTCAATCCCTGACAATTGTCCAGGCCCATGAGCCCTGGACCATTTATCTTTGTTTTGTATGAGAGAGAAATAAACTTGTATGTTATGTATATCACCATTATTTTGAATTTCTCTTTTACAGCAGACAAACTGATAGCCTATGAAATACAATCTTCATTTAAAGCTATTAAATTAAAATCTAACTAGATTTATAGATAAATATATTTTATTATTTATGTAAAATAATAAAAATAGAATACTCATTAACAAAAACTACTTGAACATAAAGTGAATACATATAGTCAATAAATGTATCTCATTTATAAGCTATCAGGAATAGAGAGGTTATTAGTATTTATACTCTACTGAATATTTTAATTATATTTTTGGCAATGATCTTGGGAAACAAAATTCTAACCTAGAAGAAACTTTAAATCCAGTGAGTACCATGCAAACACACCCTGTAAATCAATAGGTAACTTCTTATCTCAATGATCCTATTTTACACACACACTGCTCTTTACCCCTGATTTCCTATCACTGTTTCACACAGACCCCTACTCCAGCTAAACTGAATCATTGCAGTCTGATATAAGAATCACTTAATATTTTGTGGTTATTTCTTTGTCCATGAGACTAGCACATATTAGATGCTCAATTGATATGTATAGAAAGAATGTTAAACATTTTCTTCACCATGGAATACATACCCTCCACATCCAAAGGTCTGTCTTATCAAAACTAAAGTACAAACCACAAATTAAATTTCTTCCAAGAAACAGTACTTGATGCCCTTAGCTGGAAAAGGCCTCTTTTTCTAACTTCTTATAACATTTTTTATGTGTTTCTCTCATCATTTATTACTATTTTCTATCAAAGAAATTCATGTTTATCTCCTCTTCCCCCACATGTGGAGCTTGAAAGCAATGGAAGGAAAGAACACATGCCAGAATCATTTCTCCATTTTTATATGGCCAGCATAGTGACACATGTATTATATAGTATTTAACATGTGCATCATATATCATATAGTATAAAATACATGTATTTTTCAGGCATATTTTAATCATAAATTTTCTAAGTGATTTTGTTGAGTAGGCAGGGGAAAAGAATAATAAGCAGTAAGAAAATAAGAAAGATATTAATTCAATGCTATTGTACTGACTTCTTAAGGAGCAAAGAGATACTGGATTAAATGAAGTTCATTATGAAAATGTGGTTGGGTTACATTTTCAATGGGTTTTGCATAAATTCCCTCACTGATATCCTGAGGGCTTTTTTCCCCTTATGACACTGAGAGAAAAGGAGAAACAAAGGTTGCAAATATTTCACTTATTAGGCAACCAGAGCAGAGCTAGTAGTAAAAGTGGCAGAAGAATGCTAAGGAATACTAGAACAATAAAATTTCCAAATCCTTAGAAACTAGGTAAATAGATTGAATATGAGCATAAAAACAAGGGGGAGCAAGGGGCCAAGAATATACCATTTCAAAGCTGTGGAGGTAAGGAATCAGCAATGAATTGCTGTGCTTGATGCCTTCTATCAAGGATCACTAGTCATCAGATGTCATCCCAGCAGTTTCTAATTGGAGAGATGTGTGTTGAAGGCTCTTCTAGAGCCCCACACCCTCATTCAATCTAATTAGTCCAGGTAAAAGTGCCACTCCAGAGTCAAGATAAAGAGATTAGTGTATGTACTGGGGAGGTGGAAGGGATATGGATATCTTAGAGTGATAATAACTGAAAGAAAAACATGTACTTGACCAACATAGGAGTAGTTTGAATTTGGCATTAAGGCGGGACTGCAGGGAATGCCTTTCTCTGTTCAAGAGGTCCTTAGGGAAGATGAGTTTTAAATTAAGTCTTTATGAAGATAGCAGAGAAGGCCTAGAAGGGAATCCTAGATCAGTAAGCAAACTATAAGAAATGAGCAATTCATGAGGAAGAAGACTATTGATTGGTATTGTGAAATAGCAAAGATAATGAGTAATAAGAAATAAAATTGAAGATATATAAGGTAAGCTGAAATAAGGTTTTGAAGATTCTATATGGGTCCAAATATTCATATTCCTGTTTCCTAGGGTCTTGGTATGGGGAATTTTAATGAGTTAATATTTAAAAAAAATCAAACTTAAACATTGTTGGGACATTTACATAGTTAATCCAATGATCGCTAAAATGCATAGCTTAAATTCAAACATAAAAAAAAATTCAAGAATGGCCCTAGGTGGTGTGGTTCTGTGGGTTGAGTACCTGTCTGCAAACTGAAAGGTTGGTGGTTCAATTCCTGGTCAGGGCACATGTCTAGGTTGCAGGCCAGGCCCCCAGTACCTGTCTGCAAACTGAAAGGTTGGTGGTTCAATTCCTGGCCAGGGCATATGTCTAGGTTGCAGGCCAGGCCCCCAGTCTGGGGCATGAGAGAGGCAACTGATTGGTGTTTCTCTTACATATTAATGTTTCTCTCCCTTTCTTTCTCCCTCCTTTCCTTTCTCTCTAAAAAATAAATTAAATGTTTAAAAAAAATCAAGAATGGATTGATATTTTTCCTGAGTGTTTTATTTCACATTTGTTGGTCTAGGTTGTCATATCAAGTTGATTATGACAGAATAAGTCAAATCAGTATCTTAAGCTCAGATTTCTCATTCAACCTTATAAGTGCCCATCTATATAAAGAAACACACAAACAAAAATAGTTTACATTTAGTACCTGAAAGATTTTAGAAAAACTGCCCCAAATATTATATTCTCCTAAAAAATATATGAAGTCTTTTCAGTTTCTTCCTAATATGGAAAGAAAAATCTATAACTTTACTAGAATACTATATTTTAATAAACAAAGCATATGAAGTATCTGTTTTAATAACATACAAACTGTTTCTCAGATTTTAAGCACATATAAGGATAAAATTTATATGACTTGTTTTACATTTTCTTCCCCAGAACTTAGCCTGTTAATCATGCCCCAAAAAGAGAGAATTTCTTCTTTTTATTGTATTTTTTTCCATTACCATTTAGTATGCTTGTACCCTTTTCCCCCACACTGTTGTCTATGAGTCATTTTTCCTTTTATGCTCGATCCCTCTACCCTCTAACCTCCCCCATTTAGCTATCATCCTGCTCTCATTTCTTATAGTAATTTTATCTTACATAAACTATTAAAAATTATTACAATTCAATACTTATAATTTCACTTTGTTTCTTCTTCTTATAAAAAAGGCTTCTGTTAAGTTATTTGGATTTAAAATATAACAAAAAAGATATTCGATGACATTAATTAACATGTTCTATGACCATGATAGAATTGACTAGAAATCAATAACAGAAAATAGGCAAATCTCAGAACACATGGAAACTAAACAACACACTGCTAAATAATTTATAGGTCAAAGAGGAAGTTTCAAAGAAAAGAAAAAATACATAGAACAGAATGAAAATAAAACATTTCTAAGTATATAGGATACGGTTGAAGCAACATTAAGGGGTAAATTTATAGCATGAAATCCTCACATTAGAAAAGAAAAAGAGGCACAAATAAATAATTTCCGCTTTCACCTTAAGAATCTACAAAAAGAAGAGTAATATGAGCCTAAAGCAAGCAGGAGAAAGGACATATTAATGATTATAGCTGATATTAATGAAACTGAAAATAGAAAAACAATAAAGTCAATGAAATAGAGTTGAATTTCTTGAAAAGGTTGTTAAAATAAACAAATCCCTATAAAGTCTGATAAGAAAAAGAGAGAGAAGGCACAAATTACCATTATTAGGAATGAACACAGTAATGACTTAGAGACCTCACAGACACCAAATGGATAGGAGGGAATGGTGTGATTCTATTTATATAAATCCAATAAATTAGATGAAATGGGCTACTTCTTTGACAAACATAAACTATTATAACTTATTTATATGAAATAGATGGCTTGAATAACCCTAACTATGAAAACAATTGAATTCATAATAGCTGGTTTCACTGGAAATTTTAAAGAATTAATGTCAATTCTATATAATCTCTTTCAAAATATAGAAGAGGAGGGAACACTTTATAAAGCTACCATTTTATAAAGCTACCATTACCTTGATGCCCAAACTACAGAGACAGCACACACACACACACACACACACACACACACACAAGAAATGCTACATGCTAATATCGCTCCTAAAAAATAGACTGAAAAATACTTTAAAAATTATTGACAGAGTTAAATGATACATATAAAATTATATACCATGATAAATGGTGTTTATTTCAGAGATGCAAGATTATTTCAATCTTTAAAAATCTATCAATATAATCTACCTTAACTGACTAAGGAACCAGAAACACATGATCATATCAAATGATGTACAGAAAATAATTAACAAATTTTAACATCTATTATGATATTTTTAAAAATCCTCAGAAATAGAAATAAAGAACTTTTTCTGCTTGATAAGGAGCATCTATACAAAATTCTATTTGTTACTATTTGCAGATGACATGATCATCTACATAGAAAAATCTCAAAGACACATTCTCCCCAAAGAAACCCACTTATAGTACTAATAATTGATTTCAACAAGGTCACAATATACAGGATAATATGTAAGACTCAATTGTAATTCTGTATATTATAAATAAACACCTGGAGAATAAAACTAACATCATTACCTCTTGCAATCATTAAAAATAAAATACTTAGATATAAATCTAATACAATATATAGAATTGTATGCTGAAAACTATGAAATGCTGGTAATAGAAATGAGTCCAAATAAATTGAGAGGTATACTGTGTTGTTAAATTGAGTGACTCAGCATAGTGAAGATGTCGATTTTTCAACATTAACATATAGTTTAAGAAAATGTCTGTAAAATTCTCAGAAAAATTGTTTGCAGACATAGTGAAGATTTTTCTAAAATTTATATGGGAAAGCAGA
This sequence comes from Phyllostomus hastatus, assembly GCF_019186645.2. Classification (NCBI taxonomy): domain Eukaryota; kingdom Metazoa; phylum Chordata; class Mammalia; order Chiroptera; family Phyllostomidae; genus Phyllostomus; species Phyllostomus hastatus. The sequence goes on along the minus strand of NW_025334017.1, from coordinate 2,095,183 downwards.
GGAACTAAAATAGCTAAAACAATTTTTTAAAATATTTTCTTTTTTTAAGAGCTTTGATTCTTTTTTTTTAAGAGCTTTGATTTTTTTAAAGATTTTATTTATTTATTTTTAGAGAGGGAAGGGAGGGAGAAAGAGAGAGAGAAACATCAATGTGTGGTTGCTGGGGGCCGTGGCCTGCAACCCAGGCATGTGCCCTGACTGGGAATTGAACCTGTGACACTTTGGTTCACAGCCTGAGCTCACTCCACTGAGCTATGCCAGCCAGGGCTAGCTAAAACAATTTTGATAAGAACAGCCTTCACTAGTGTGGCTCAGGTGGATATGCATTGTCCTGCAAAGCAAAAGGTTGTTGGTTTGATTCCTGGTCAGGTCACCTGCATGGGTTAAGGGTTTCGTCCCAGCTGGGGCACATACAAGATGCAACCAATAGATGTTTGTCCCTTACATCAATGTTTCTCTCTCCCTATCTTTCTCCTTCCCTTCCTCTCTCTCTCTAAAAATAAATAAATCAACCTTCTAAAAAATTTTTCATTAGAAGAATAAAGTGAGAGAAACCAGTTTACTCAATTTCAAGACTAATTATACAGTTATAGTAATCAAGAACTGTGTGAAGAGGAAAAGACACACAGGGCAATGGAAAAATATGGAATTTAAAAATAGATCCACACAAATATGCCCAAACTGGTTTTTTACAATTATACAAAAGCAATTCAATGGAGGAAAGATAATCTTTTCAACAAATGGTGCTGGAACAATTGGATACCTAGAGGTAAAATCCAAAACAAAAGCAAAAACACAAACAAAACTCAATCTGAACATCAATTTTATATGCAGACTAACACCAAATGAATTCTGGTCTTAAGTGTAAAACATAAGATGATAATTTTTTAAGTGTAAAACATAAGAGGAATAAATATAGAAAATATTTAGAAAAACACAAGAAATCTTCAGGGTATAGAGCCAGGCAAAAAGTTCTTATACTACACTGAAAGCATGAGCTACAAAGCAAGATCAATAGATTATGTGAATATTAAAAAATTTTACTCTGAAAAGACCTTGTTAAGAGGATGGAAATCAAGCTATGTTCTAAAAGAAAATATTTACAAATCACCTATCTAACAAAGACCTAGTATCTAGAACATATAACAAACTTTGCAAACTTAGCAATATTAAAAGAAAACAATTGGAAATTGGGCAGAAATATGAGGAGACTTTTTACCAAAGAGGATATACAGATGGCAAAGAAGCACATAAAAAGATTTTCCACATCATTTGCCATTAGGGAAATGCAAATTAAAACCACAATGAAATATCACTAAACACTTAACTGAATGATTAAAATTTTTAAAAAAAATTAAAAAGCAACACCACCACATGCTACTGAGGATACAAAGAAACTGGATCAGTCAAATACTACAGTAAAATGCCATGGCCACTCTGGAAAATAATTTGACAGTTTCTTTTTTTTAAGATTTTATTAATTTATTTTTAGAGAGAAGGGAAGGGTGGGAGAAAGAGAGGGAGAGAAGCATTTATGTGTGGGAAACATCAGTTGATTGCCTCTCACACATGCTCCAACTGAGGACTGAACCTGCAACTCAGGCTGTGCCCTGACTGAAAATCAAACTGGTGACCTTTCGCTTTGCAGAACCAATGCCCAACCAACTGAGCCACACTGGCCAGGACTAATTTGACAGTATCTTATAAAGTTAAACATACAACTTCCAAATGACCCAGAAATTGCACTCTTGGGGATTTATTTTGGGGAGATAAAAATTTATGTTTATACAAATGTGTATAAGTGTTTATAGCAGCTTTACATAACGTTAAAAAATTAGACACCACATGGATGCCTTTAAACAGGTGAATGGTAAACAAACTGTTGGGTACATCTATGCCTTGTAATACTACTCAGCAATAAAAAAGTACAAACTGTTGATACAAGGAACAACTTGGATGAATCTCCAGATAACTGCACTCACTGAAAAAAAGCCAATGCTAAAAGTTTGCATACTGTATGATTCCATTTATATAACATTCATGAAAAGAGAAGAGATTAGTGGTTGCTAGGGCTTAAATTGGGGGTGAGAGTAGACAAAAGTTGTGTAGCGGTGAAAAGGCAACCTGAGGGTCCCTATGTCAATATTAATATCCTGGCTGGGATATTGTGCTCAAGTTTTTCAAGATGTTACCCTTCAGGGAAACTGGGTAACAGGTACAACAATCTATCCTATGTTATTTCTTCCAACTGCTTGTTAATCTATAATTTTCTCAAAATAAAATTTAAATTATTAAATACAATACATAGCAGTATAAATTCATTACTATTTGGTACACTAGGAGGTACCAAATTATTCTTATATGTTAAAAACAATATCTAGTTTCATTCCAAAAAGTAGCTCAGGATCCACTGTAGAAGGTCCTATTTTGAAGTTTTTATCCATAAGATTTTTAAGGTCACTAAATAAATTTTATACCCCTTAATTTTCTTGGCAACACCTTTAGCTATTATTTTTTAGCTATGGCAAAACAGCAAAACCTAAAATTAAGTTACCAGGCATAGCAATCTCCACAAGCAACAGGCTCTTTGTTGAGTTCTTCAAAGCTGAGTTTCAGTGTTGGTGTGAGACTGAGTACTGAATGTCCCCCTGGTGGGGACACACTGCTCCACAATTGACAGAATTTGCCATAATCTTCTGAGAATAGAGCGTAAAGGACATTTTGTGCAAAGAAGATTCAGTCAGGTTCTAACAGTAAGGCAGTTACTTTTTTTCCTGCTAGCTTGGATGATTGCTCAGACAAAGCCTCTTTCAACAGTTCAGTTGGCAGGATTTTAGTAACAATACACCTCTCTTCAACAGGGCTTCAAAATCCCACAGGCAAAGCCCCTCAGGAATGGCATTCTGTGTAAGGCCTGTGGAAGGACAGGGGTGGGAGAGGAGGGTGGATTGGCTGTGCCCATCTCCCAGATGGTGAGCAACCTGTTAGTTTGCAAAGAAAGCCTTCTGGGGAGCCAGCTGTATCTACCTGTGTTAGTACAGCAGCACCTGGTGAGGACAGAGCACATTCCAGCATCCATTTCCACCATCACCCCTCTCTCATTAAGTAAAAGGTTTTCTTCATCTTTGGGTTCCCTGACAGGAATGTTAAAGGCTCTTAGGAAAAGTCGAAGTGTCTTGCATATTGAGGACTAGTATTTGGAGATTCCTAAGGCCTGTTTTCACCAACACTTCAGGCTTATGAGATGCACCTGATATGCAATCTCATAAGCAAATGCAAATGCCCTTAAATCTAAATTGGTTTTCTAAATATGGCCTGGAAACTCAGCCCAACTGCAAGGTTGCCCTTTTGAAATTTCCAGTGACCAGAACCTGATTGCTGTCAGTGGAAATTAGGTTCTTAAATAGGATCACCAGGAAAGCATTCCACGGACCCACACATGGGATATTGATGATGTACAATTAAGGGGGTTCCCCTCCTTCCTTCCCAATGTCCCATCTCCATCTGTCTCACCATGGAAAAAGTCCAACCTTGTCCTTAGTAAGGCCAAATCAAAGTCAGTGTCCAGAGTTTATGTTTCATATTAAAGAAAAGTCCAGTCCATCATCTGGCTAGCTTAACATGTGTTTCCAGCTGTAGTTCACTGCTGAGCTCCAGTATTCAGACTCCCACCTGGAGGGCATGGACCATGTGGCTTCTATGGTCATGGAAAGAACAGGTGTGTGTACCATGTGCAAGTGCTTGTCACAAGCAAGAGAGAGCGAGCCTTTTTGTTCCCCTGGGGTTATAACCAGGAACTTGGGTTTGGACAGCCTAAGTGCTTTCTCAAAGTGACCAATCAACTTCCCGTTTCTTCTGGCTGGATAGGGTCCATCCCTCAGTTAGACTGACAGACCTCTGTGATCCAGCACCTCTCCTTGCACCCCTTAACAATCTCAGAAGGGGTAAGGTAGGAGTATTAATTCCCTTGGTGGAGCAATGCTATAATCCCCTGGGGTGTGAAGCCATAGTTTCCTGGCCAGCAAGCAGGCTTCTGCTTCTCAGTATATTAAGCTCAATTTCTAGTTCCCTTCCCTTTCTTTCTTTTATCAATATCTAGCTAAACATTAAGGGTAACATAATCATTTGGTATCCAGATGTATACTATTTTTTTATTTTTTAAAAATATAAATTGGTTAAAATTATTGGTTGATAATTTGGTGATTTGTTCTTGTATTTTTTAATTTAAAATGCTTTCTAGGTTATTGGAGTTTTGTTTTCCAGGAAATATTTGAGATATCTCAAATTGTCATTTAAATTTCCTACCCCAAAATATATTTTTTCTCTTCTGTACTTCAATGATCTATAAAAATACAAGATTGGAGAGCCTTTAACTGACTAGATTTTGTTAGTTTCCACATATTACACATATGGAAAGAACTAGAACTAATATACCTTAGAAATAATTTATAAAGCATGAGGAAAAAACAGAATCTAAAAAATGAAAAACAATGTAAATCAAGAAGTATCACAAATCTATGCAGTATTTTTGGAAGTGTGGATAAAAAGAGGGCCACATATTAAACCTGATGAACTCAGGAGAGTCCTGTATGGTAGCCTTATAAACTCAGAGACCAAAGTAACCACACAGGATGGTCTGAAATTAAAACTTTCTAATTAAAAGCAGTTCATGGAAGGCGGTAATGCCATAGGGTAGAGTTTTTCCTTAACAAAAGTGAATCTTCACCTTAACTGAACCTGTGTGTTGTCTTTTTGCATCTAAGATAACATACCTGATAACATGCCTTTGAATGTGAAAGTAATTTCCTTGTTTCTGGACCCCTCAAAGCACAGCCACTTCACCAGACCAGAGACCACAAATCCCCTTGTTGTTATTGATATCATGTTAATTGTTAACTGTTAACTGTTAACTCTCCTATACCCACAAGTGTAAAAGAAGTATGTGTTCATTCATTTTACTTTTTATCCAATCCCAGAGGTTCCCTCCCTCCCCTGGGCTTTCTCCTGCCTCCCTAACCTGTCACCAGCAGATTTCATGTAACCCCCTTACACTCCCTCCTTTGATCGTAATGCATAAAATAAAGCGCATTTTTTTCAGAGCATTTTCTCAATCCACTGAGATTTTGCTTCCCAGCAATTGTCAGTTTGGCTCAAATAAACTCATAAAAATTCTGACAGGTTTGGATGTTTCTTACCTTGACAGAAGTAAATAACCTAGGGTAAATGACTTTCTTGACTAAGACAGTTTAAGGATGGCATTTTTGGAGGGCATTAATTTGGTCCTAAGTAAAAATCTGTATCGGGCCATTTCATGTATCTTTTGGGGGGACTTAGACCCTTTAACATTAGACTATAAATACTTTTAAATTCTGGTATTTTGAAGAAAGGCTGTCTTATTTGATGGATGGTGTATATTGACAAGGAGAAATTTTTGAGATGTGAATTGAATTATAGTGGATGGACAGTGAGAGAGACAGAACTTTTAGTCTGTTAGTGGCTATGGGCCAGAAAACAAGAGACTGTTCATATTCCTTCTCCATTTTTTGGAACTTCAGATTAATTTCTAGGTGGCTATTTCTGCAGAGTATATACCCAGGCACCCTCCACTTCAGGAGCCTCTGTCTCTTGTTCACATGTAGTCTTTCCACACACAGCCAATCCACCCAGTGGACATTTCTTTATTTAAATTCTGTGCTTATCCCAGAGCTAATTCACTTAATTCACCTTCCCCCACCCCTTTGCCTATAGGTAATGTAAATTCTACCAGGCAGCTTGGCTCACATCTCTCTTCCCTCATCTCCCTACTTGAAGTATAAAAATGATTGCAAACTGTGACCTGGCTGGCATAGCTCAGTGGATTGAGCGTGGGCTGCGAACCAAAGTGTCGCAGGTTCAATTCCCAGCCAGGGTACATTCCTGGGGTGCAGGCCATAACCCCCAGCAACCACACATTGATGTTTCTCTCTCTTTATCTCCCTCCCTTCTCTCTCTAAAAATAAATAAATAAAATCTTAAAAAAAGTTTCTAAAAAAAATGATTGCAAACTGTGAGACAACAGACATGTTGCCTTTCCTATCAAGCCATGCTGCTGGTGGTTTAGACTCCATGCTTCTGAATCAGTCTCTTCCTCTTCCTTCTTCTAGCAATGGCCTAATAAATCCTTTCTTTTAAGAAGGTTTTTTGTCATTGAAATTAAAATGTTTTGTTTAATACTACTAATCATATCTAAGGAAGTTCTCTATCATATATGTTCATTGAGGGAATAAATTCAAAGGCCGTGTGATCCCAGGAAAAGAGGACAGGAAGAACCTCCCAGATGGCATCAGCTTTCAGCTGAAGGCACATTGCCAGAAAGGCTTGCAGATCTGTTTCCTGGACAACACTGGCTGCTGGCCTCATTCCCAGGGACCCATTCCAACACTGCTGTCAGAGGGCTCTCCCCACCAAGAATGCTCACTTCTGCCTCCCTTTGGGCTCCCACCCAAAACACAGTCCTCACAATCCCATATCCCTATGAAGCCAGGACACATGGCCTATGAAGCCAGGACACATCCTCTGTTCTTCCAAAGCAAAAGGGCTGTCACTTGCCGCAATGCCTTTGAATGATGTCTGTTCTCAGCATTCACAATAGGGATAATAAATGCAGCCAAATGTCCAGTGATAGTCCTGAAGACTAAGCATCTCCTCTAAGTTGTCTTCTCTCTCTTTCCATTTTTATAAATTCTGTGCCTTCCTTCACAGCCCAACTCCAGCCTTCCTATCTCCTGATTTTCCCAATCTTACTGTGGTGTGATTCCTTTTCCTATTTCTGTCATTTTATTTTCAGAACCAGAACCTGTCATTTCAAAATTGTTTTAAAACAGGATACCCTGGGGAAAAAATCTTCTTTATTTTGCATTGAAACTTCTTGACAAAACCCATGACTTTTTTTTTACTTATGAGAAAAAGAATGTGATTATTACTGCCAGGCAATGCACTGCAGGAGGCTCTGTGCAGCCTCCTCAGAAGACAGATTTATACATGCAATGGGTGAAGAATCAATAATGTCAGCAGAATTCCTGTGAGCCTCCTCATGTTTCTATTAGAAAATAAATACATGCTTGTTTCTCAGTGTCCTAAATGAGGTAATGTCAACTATCTCGAATTATGTAAGACAGGTATGATAGGCTAACATCAAGGACAGCTGTTGCATGGGTGACAAAAGGTTCAGAGCAATTACCCCCATGGGCCTATAAATCTTGGCTATAGCTAGGCAAAGCCATCTGCATGCTCCCCAAGACCAAGTGAACTATATGAGCTTGGAGATTTGAATTACCTGTGATGAAGAGGTGGAAGCAATGAGTGCAATGTGAAAATACAGGATAAAAGGACAGAAAAGCTTGTTGAGTGGTTTCCCTTTCTGTTTCATTTCAATTAAAAGGAATAAGCAAGCCTAGCTCTAAATAAACTATTTATACATTGCTTCATTTTCTTGTCTCTCTCTCTCTTTCTCTCTCACTCACACACACCTCCAACTAAACTAATTGAATTCTTCATTTACTCACTCAAAACTGTGTGCACTATATTTTTAAATCTTATTTTTATTGTTTACACTATTACACATGTCCCCACTTTCCCCCACCTTTGCCCACCTCCACCCAGCCCTTGCCCCTTTTCTCCTCAAGCCATGACCACATTGTTCTCTGTTACCACATTTTTAATGAAATAATTTTTTCCTATTCAAGTTCTAACATTAGGGATTTCCTACCTCCCATCTTAAATCTTGAGAGTCTCTTTTCTTTCTTCTCCCTACTCACATGAATTACTTTACAGGAGCATAAATGGTGTTAATGTTCCTGAGCAGCCAATAATTTTGTAGAATAAGATAATTAATTTTACTTTGTGGCTGTGTGTATCTATTTGATGTACTACTTAATTATGGCAACCCAACTCAGCTGAGATCAGAGAACCAGAGGGGGGAAAAGTGGGAGATACGTTCAAAGAGGGAGCCAGGAGCCATGGGACTTTCCAACCACTGTACATACTTGGACTTCTACTCTGAGGGAGATGGGTTGTGATCTGACTTGTATTTTAACAGGATTAATCACACTGCTTTGAAAATAGCTGGAAGGTTGGGGGGTTGGCAAAACAAGAAATTGTAGTGACTTAGATATGAGTAGCATTTGAATTAGTAGCAGAGGGTTGGATTCTGGATTTATTATAAAGATGCAATCAACTGGACTCCATAATGGATTGGTTCTGGTTTGCAAGTGAAAGAAAGAGTTAAGGCTAATGCAATAGTTGTAAAATATGTCCACACAATCTTTGACAATCTCAGATCAGAAGACAGGACTAATTCCCTTCCCCTGAGTGTGGGTTGGATTTAGTGACTTGCTTCAAATGAATAGAAAGCAGTGGAAGTGATGTATGACTCACAAGACTAGGGCATAGAGGCACTGTGGTTTCCTTATTAGGCTCACTCTCTCTAAAGCACTGGTTTCTAAAGGAAGCCAGCTACCATGTTATGTGGACAATCAAGCAGCCTGTGGGAGAGCCTGTATAGTGAGGAATTAAAACCTCCTGCCAAAAGCCAGTGAGGAAATGAGGCTTCTTGTCAACAACTGTATGAATTGAGCCATCCTGCATGTGGATCCTCCAGCCCCAGGGAAGATTTTGGAAGATGTAGTCCTGCCTGACATGATGTCAGTAACCAACTGAGAGCCCAAGACACTCAGCTAAGGTGCTCCTGAATTTCTGACCCACAGAATTGCAAAAAATAAATATTTGTTTTTTTAAAAAATCAAACTATTGAATCATTAAAATTTAATAAAACATTTATAAATACTAATGAGGGTTGAAATTATATAATATAGTAGTAAATTCATTGCTATAATTCCTATATTTTTTCACTTGATAAATTAGAAAATATTAGCCATAAAGAAACTCAAATGTCCATGTTACTAAATGGCCAATAATTTTGCAGAAGGTAATCAATTCAGCTAATGAGTATGTACAGCTATTTGACATGCTACTTATTTTGACCAGCAAACCCAGCTGAGATAAGAGCATGATTGTGTAGAGCAAACCAATATCATCAAAAACTAATTTTTTTCCTAAATTAAGAATATTTAAAAAAATTTTTAAAGAAACTCTTTACTCAACTCCTACAGAGAGAAAAACTAAAACCCCCAAAAGTTCTATGATTTTTCCAGAGGCAAAGAACAATTTTATTTTTCTGTTGGTACTTATACTCAATTGAAACCTGAGCCATTATGAATCATGAGTCTCTTTTGGATGGTAGAACACACAGTTAACCATCTAGTTCATTTTAAGAAAACCATTAATTCAAATTTAGAATAAAATCTTCTCAGATCAATCTAGAACTGTTAATTAGGAGAGTTTGCTGTGATGGTCAACAGGGAGTAGATGAATATTTTGTTCAAACCTAAATGTATTATAATAATTTAATGTAAAGAACAGTAATTATTTAGTTCTGTTTTTCCAAAATTTTACTAATTTAAATAAAGTCATCAACACTTCCTATCATAATTTTGGCCTTTGAATAATTTTTATTTTCATATCTAAAACAATATTTTCCAAGAAATCCCAAATATTTTACTAGTTAAAACTGATGGTAATTCTGTTAAGAATGATTATGAATGGTCATGCCACAGAAAAGAGCTAATATACTTATATATTAAAAATACTTACACATATATATTGAAAATGGAAATAAGCAAAGTGTAGATTTACACTCTGCTTCCCATTTATATGTTCTCATTTTCAATGTCATGAAAAAAATTAAGGGGGCTAGATAGTGCATATGACTACAGGGCTCAAGGAAGAAAACTTTCTACTCATGTAATAAAGCATTTATTCATGTTATTAAACAATGAATAGGTTAACAATGAAATCAAGGAAGTAATCAAAAGTTACCTAAAGATAAGTGAAAATGAACACACAACAATTTCAAATCTATGAGACACAGCGAAAGCAGTCCTGAGAGGAAAGTTGATAGTATTACAGTTCTACCTCAAGAAGAGAAAAAAATCTCAAATAAACAACCTAACCCTATACCTAAACCAGGAAAAGAATGACAAATACAGCCTGGAATAAGTAGAAGGAAGGAAATACTGAAGATTAGAGTGAAAATAAATGCCATAGAGACTAAAAAAAAATTACAAAAGATTAGTGAAACCAAGAGCTTGTTCTTTGAAAAGATGAACAGAATTGATGAACCTTTAACCAGAGTCATCAAGAAAAAAGAGAGGGGACCCACATAAAGAAAATCAGAAATGAAGAAAAGAATTAAAAATTGACACAACAGAAATACAAAGGATTGTGAGAATATACTATGAACAACTTACTATGTACCAACAAATTGGACAACCTCAGTGAAATGGATAAATTCCTAGAACACACAATTTTCAAATACTGATCAAGAAGAATCATGAAATTTGAGTAGACCAATTACAACCATTGAAATCAAAGCAGTAATCAAAGAAGTCCAAGCAATCAGAAGTCCTAGACCAGATGGCTTTCACAGGGGAATTTTATGAAACATTCAAAGAACTAAAACCTATCCTCAAATTATTCCAAAAAATATAAGAGGAGGGAAAACTCTCAAGCTCTTTTTATGGGGCCAGCATTATCCTAATAACAAAACCAGATAAAGACACTACAAAGAAAGAAAATTATAGGCCCATATCTGTGACAAACATAGATGCTAAAATCTTCAACAAAATATTAGTAAACCAGATCCAACAATACATTAAAATTACCATACACCATAATCAAGTAGAATTTATTTTGGACATGCAACATTGGTACAATATTTGCAAATCAATGAACATGATATATCACATAAACAAAATGAAAGATAAAAATCACATGATCATATCAATGGATGCCGAAAAAGCATTTTATAAAATCCAGCACACATTTATGACAAAAACTCTCAGTAAAATGGGAATAGAGGGATTATAACTCAATATAATAAAGGACATATATGACAAATCCACAGCCAACATCATACTCAATGGGCAAAAACTAAAAGTGTTTCCCTTAAGAGCAGGCACAAGACAGGGATGTCCACTTTCACCAGTCTTATTCATAGTACTAGAAGTCCTAGCCACAGCAATCAGGCAAGAAAAAGAAATATAAGGCAGATAAATTAGAAAAAAGGAAGTAAAACTGTCATTATTTGCAGATGACATGATACTATATACAGAAAACTAAAGACTTTTCTGAAAAACTACTAGAGCTAATAAGTGAATTCAGCAAAGTGGCAGGATATAAAATTAATATTCAGAAATCAGTGGTATTTTTAAACACCAATCAGAACGAGAAATTAAGAAAAAAACATTATTGCAACCAAAAAATAAGGTACCTAGGAATAAATTTAATCAAAAGTGTAGAAGACCTACATTTTAAAAAAAGATTTTATTTATTTATTTTTAGAGAGGGAAGGGAAGGAGAAAGAGGAAGAGAGAGAAACATCAATGTGCGGTTGCTGGGGGTCATGGCCTGCAACCCAGGCATGTACCCTGACTGGAAATCGAACCTGTGACACTAAAAGACCTACATTTGAAAATTATAAGATACTGAAGAAAAATATTGAGAAAGCACTGTGTTCACAGATACTAATAATCAACATCATTAAAATGTCCATACTACCCAAAGCAATCAGTGCAGTTTCTATTAAAATGCCAATGGCATATTTCACAGAACTAGAACAAACTTTCCCCCAAATTTATATGGAACCACAAAAGACCTGAATACCTCAGCAATCCTGAAAAAGAAGAACAAAGTGGGAAGAATCATGCTACCTGATATCAAACTATCTACAGGGCTATAGTAATCAAAACAACATGATACTGACACAAAACAGGCATATGTGTCAATGGAACAGAATAGAGAGCACAGAAATAAACTCATGCCTTTATGATCAGTTAATATTTGAAGACAAGAACATACAATGGGGTAAAGAAAATTTCTTCAATAAGTGATGTTGGGAAAATTACACAGATAAATGCAAAAAGGGAAACTAGACCATAAACTTACATCATATACAAGAATAAACTCAAAATAGATTAAAGACTTAAATACAAATCCTGGAAGAAACATAGGCAGTAAAATTTCAGACATTTCTTGCAGCAATATTTTTTCAATATATCTCGTTGGGCAAGAAAAACAAAGGAAAAATAAACAAATGGGACATCAAACTAAAAAGCTTTTGCAGAGCAAAAGAAATCACAAAAGTAAAAAGGGAACCCAATGAATGAGAGGACATATTTGCCAATGATATATCTAATAAGGGGTTAATTTCTAAAATATATAAAGACCTTATACACTTTTGGCCAAGATGGAGGCGTAGGTAGACACACTGTGCCTCCTTGCACAACCAAAATAAGGACAACAATTTAGAAACAAAAAAAAAACAACCAATACGAACAGAAAATTGAACTGTAATGAAGTCTGACAACCAAGGAGTTAAAGTAGACATATTAATCCAGACCGGTAGGAGGGGCAGAGTCAGGCAGCTAGGTGGAGAGGGGTCTTGGCAAGGCGGCAGCTGGTAGACCCAGTGAGATGGTGGATTGTGGAGGGGCATGACACACAAGGCAGCTGGTGGACCAGGCATTTCCACATTCATTCACAAATAAACCAGGTAAAGCTGAGGAGCAAGACAGACAGCACAACCCAGGGTCCCAGCACAGGAAAATAAAGCCTCAAAACACCAATTGAAAACACCTGTGGGGATTGAGGTGCCAAGAGAAACTCCCAGCCTCACAGAAGAGTTTGTAGGAGAGACCCACAGGGACCTAGAACATACACAAAGCCACCCACATGGGAATCAGCACCAGAAGGGCCCAATTTGCTTGGTGGAAGCAGAGGAAGTGACTGAAATCCGGCAGAGAGCAGAGCAAGTACCATTGTTCTCTCTCAGACCCCACCCCCACATACAGCATCACAACCCAGCAACTGGGTTGCTCCACCCCAGTGACCACCTAAGGCTCTGCTCCTCATTATGTAACAGGTGCATCAAGACAAAAAAAAATGGCCCAAATGAAAGAACAGATCAAAACTCCAGAAAAAATACAACTAAGCAATGAAGAGATAGCGAACCTATCAGATGCACAGTTCAAACCACTGGTAATCAGAATGCTCACAGAATTGGTTGAATTTGGTTGCAAATTAGATAAAAAAAAATGAAGGGTACAATAAGTGAAATGAAGAAAAATGCACAGGGAACCAATAGTGATGGGAAGGAAACTGGGACTCAAATCAATGGAGTGGACCAGTAGGAAGAAAGAAACATCCAGTCAGAGAAGAATGAAGAAATAAGAATTCAAAAAAAATGAGGAGAGGCTTAGGAACCTCCAGGACATCTTTAAAAGTTCCAAAATTTGAATTATAGGGGTAGCAGAAAGAGAAGAGGAAAAGCAACAAGAGGAAAACTTACTTGAACAAATAATAAAGGAGAACTTCCCCATTCTGGCAAAGGAAATACACTTCCAGGAAGTCCAGGAAGCTCAGAGAGTCCCAAAGAAGTTGGACCCAAGGAGGAATACACCAAGGCACATCATAATTACATTAGCCAAGGTAAAAATGAAGGAGAGAATCCTAGAAGCAGCAAGAGACAAGGAGACAGTAACCTACAAAGGAGTTCCCATAAGTCTGTAAGCTGATTTCTCAAAAGAGACCTTACAGGCAAGAAGGGGCTGGCAAGAAGTATTCCAAGTCATGAAAGGCAAGGACACACATCCAAGATTGCTCTATCCAGCAAAGCTTTCATTTAGAATGGAAGGGCAGATAAAGTGCTTCTCAGATCAGGTCAAGTTAAAGGAGTTCATCATCACCAAGCCATTATTATAATGAGAAGTTAAATGACTTATCTAAGAAAAAGATGATAAAAAACCTGTACAGTAAAATGACAGCAAACTCATACTTATTAACAACCACACCTAAAACAAAACCAAAAACAAACTAAGAAAATAACTAGAACAGGAACAGAATCACAGAAATGGAGATCACATGGAGGGTTATCAGCAGGGGAGTAGGGGGAAGAGAGAGGGGGAAATGGTACAGAGAATAAGTAGTATAGATGGTAGGGAGAAAATAGACAGGGGGAGGGTAAGAAGAGTATAGGAAGTGTAGAAGCTAAAGAACTTATATATACGACACATGAACATGAACTAAAGTGGGGGAATGTGGATGAAAGGGTGTATGCTGGCTGGAGGGGAGTGAAGGGGGAAAAATTGGACAACTGTAATAGCATAATTAATAAAATATATTTAAAAAATAAAGACCTTACACAACTCACCAGGAAGACAAACAATCTAATTAAAAATTAGGACAACTGTAATAGAACAAAAAATAATAATAATAATTAAAAAATGGGCAAAGAACCTGAATAGACATTACTCTGAAGAAGACATACAGATGGAATAGAGACCTATGAAAGAAATGCTCAACATCAATAATCATCAGAGAGACACAAATTAAAACCACAGTAAAATATCTACTCACACCTGTCAGAATGGCTACTGTTGATTGATTAATATCAATCCAAACAAGTGTTGGCAGGGTGTAAAGACAATGGAACACTTGTACACTATTGGTGGGAATGCAGACTGGTACAACCACTGTGGAAAACAGTTTGGAGGTTCCTCAAAAAATTAAATATGAAAATGACTTTTGACCCAGAAATTCTATTTCTGGGATAGATCCAAAGAAACCTGAAGCACTGATTTGAAAGAATATATGCACTCCTATGTTCATTTCAGCATTAGTGACAATCGCTAAGATATGAATGCAACCCTAGTCCCCAAAAGTAGATGAGTAGATAAAAAAGCTGTGGTACATTTCCATGGTGGAATATTATGTGGCTGTAAATAAGAAGGAAATCTTACCTTTTGTGACAGCACAGATGGACCTGGGGATTATTATGAAATAAGGTAAGAAAAAGGTAAATACCACATGATCTCACTCATATGTGGAATCTAATGAAAAAAATAAACTGACACAAAATAGAAATAGAGTCATGGATACATGGAACAGACTGACAGCTGTCTTAGGAGAGAGGGGACTAAGGGCTGGATGAAAGAAGGTGAAGAGATTAGGTATATATATATATATATATATATATATATATATATATATATATACATATATATATGCTTTTTGGTATTGTGAGAGGCTGTGTTCATACTCAGTGAATTTTTTTTGAAGGCTCAACACATTTACCCATTTCATGATGGGTGATTTACAAGTGTACCCACACTGCACTGAGTGTTCAGCAGTTTTTCACCCAAAACAGCATGACCCCTGTGCTTCACCCTCCCTATTCACCCTCTTTCCCTGAGCGACTTTTTTTTTTGTTTCTCCTGGATGAAAAAAAGCCCTCAAAGGGAAACTTTTGCCAATATAGAAGTGGTGAAACAAAAATGGTAGAAGCACTAAAAGGCATCAAAATTGATGAGTTTAAAAATTGTTTTGAGCAGTGGAAAAATTCTTGATAGGTGTATTACATCAAATAGAGAGTACTTTGAAGGTGACTGAAGTTTAAATATGTAAAAATAAATACACAATTTTTTTTTATAAATAATTTCTTGGTTTTTTGAGTCTCCCATTGTGTAACCCATAGACACAGACTGTGTTGTGATAATCAGAGGGAAAGGGAGGTGGGGATAGGTGGAGCTGGGCAAAGGGGGTTAGAAATAGGGATGGAAAGAGACTTTGCTTGAGGCAACAGGTGCACAATGCAGTGTGCTGACAATATTTAGTTAAGTTGTATACTTGAAACCTGTATGGTGTTGTGAACCAGTATCACCCCAATAAATTCAATAAAAACATAATGTGGTTATACAAACTGATTAATGGCAGGAAGTTAACCAAACATTTGTGTTTAAGTAACAGAAAACCATAAGTTAATATAAGAGCTTACCTTGCTGGTTTGCCTATTTGCACATTTACTCATCCTCGGAAATACTCTCAGTCCATGTCTGATATTGCAGTACACACCTAGCAAATTCTCTTTGTGCCAGAAGGAAAGAGAAACAATGACTGACGATTATAAAAACACTTTGGTGACCTCTTAGACTCAAAATACACCATTAGATCAGGGATATTGGAGTACTTTTCTGCACTTTCTTGACACAAACAATAAAATGGCTTTATTTTTATATTAAAAATGGGCAATCCTCTCACAAGGTGGCTTGTGTTTGAATGAAACACAAACATACATTAAAAAGACAAAGAGAAATGACTTGGCCATCATTAATGATACTGTTACCTTTAGAAACCTGATGCACCTCTTCAAAATCAACAGAGGCTTTGTTAACTCTTTTCACCTTATGCTCACATTTGTGAAAAGACAGACACATGGCTTTAATCTGCAAAAAAGTACTGCTGCTTGCATCTATTCCACCCATATCTAGTAATTTCTGTGTCACCTCTGAAATCGTAAATCTCTCAGGAAGCAATATCACCAGCAATTGGCATCCCACTGGAGAAAATGAGTCACTTTATGATGAAGACTTGCTTACACTGAGTGATGGGGTTGAGAGGAAGAACTGCCCCCAGCCTACCAACAGCATTTGAAGAGATAGCCCCATCAGAAAGTCTCTCAGGCAGTGGCAGGCTTGAACCAGTGAAACATGACAGTTGGGTTGAAGGAATATTTGGTCTACTAAATACATATTTTTCTACACTTCTTCTGCTATATCAAAATATATAACAGGTCCCCTTCAGCAGCTGGCCCACTTAAAGAGTAAGCAGAAGGACATATTACAATTGAAACAGCTTGGGTGAGTTCAACAGGCTGAGAGTAAAGCCACTGAAAATATTCTTACTTCAATATCATTTGCAGTTGTACAGACATACAATAGCAGAGATCAATGGAGTGGAGTCAGTACCTTAGAATGCAGGCAAGCAAGAACATGGCCCGAGCCCTGCATTTTACAAACACATTGGTGGTTAAAATGTTTCAAAATTCAGGGAGGTACTTTATATGGCTTGCCCATACTCTTCAGACAGAAGTACGCAGCTGAATGCCTTCAAACTTTGCTATTTTGCTGCTGTAGTTGATGTTCTTTGGTGTATGACAGTGATTTTCAACCAGTGTGCAGCAAGAATTTTTAAAACGTGCAATACCTGACTGTTTAGTCAAGAGCACTAATCTCTTTTTCCTTTACATTGTCAAATAAAAAATCAACAACAGCCAACAAAACAATAGCCATCTGGTGTGAATGAATCAAAATTAGACCTATTTTTGTCAGATCAGCAAAAATATATATTTTTTGGTGTTGCTTCAGAACTTTAGTAATCAGTTTATGTGTGCCATGAGATGAGAAAGGTGAAAATTGCTGGTGTATGGGGAGGATGGAAACAGGAGCTCACTTACGTAAGTGAAATTAACAACAAATTAATATTTGAGTCCTTTATCTTTGAAGGCATGGACACAATAAGTTCTTGAAGTAACAAAGAATTATTTCCCAATAACTACTGTAAGTCCATTTCTTTTTCACCTCTCTTCATGTCCCAATTTATGGCTCCTGAGATACTCATGAAGTAGCATTGTATCTCAAGAGTTGCTTGTGGATGCAGAAGAACATTTTGAAATATCAAAGAGGTTATTATAGAATTAAATTTGTGTGTATTTAGGTATAGCTTGTATCATGAGAGAAGTGGCAGGACAAGACTTAACTATATCAATCCAGCTGTTGTTTCCAGGGGTGGTAAAAATCATACTTTGTGACAATAATTTATGTAATGAAATTAAAGTATTTTGTAATATGTTATAAAATAATGGCAATTTATCACACACAACACATAATTTTTGAATAAAAGCACAATTTCTAAATCGAAGTATTGTTTTAAACATTTTATTGACAATCTCAGTTGGTACTTTCTTAAAGGAATAGTTTCTGCAAACTGAAATAAATGAAAACTACAATAACCTAACAAAAACTGCTAATTTAACAATATCATGTTCGTAACAAAAGTTGCATGAAGATATGACATCTTCAGAATGTATGATAAGAGCAACATATTTAGTGATACAGTTGACATAAAGATAAGAAAAATAATATTCTGGAATAAACATATAATTTGTGAGTTATATATGCTGTATTTTATTATTTAGCAAATGCTGATCTATAGCCTCATACTTAGACTTATGCATTAATAATTAAGCACAAGCCCTGTCTGGGTAGCTCTGTTGGCTAGAGCATTGTCCTGATACACCAAGATTGCAGGTTTGATATTTGGTTAGAGCTCATACAAGAATCAACCAATGATTGCATAAATGAGTAGAAAAAATTGATGTTTCTTTCTCTGTCTCTCTCTTCCCCTCTCTCTTTAAAGTCAATAGATAAAACTTAAAAAAATAATTAAACTCAATCACCAATTTCATTTTGATGACTATCAGTCACATATAAGCAATATAAACAATATTTACAAGTTTTTGGTTTGACATTTTGGGGGTAATTTATCAAGGTAGGAGGATGAGCAGAATAAAACATATTTCATTTAATAGTTGTTAAGATTGATTTATGACTTTTAAATATTTAGACATGATATGCTGGCCTCCATCTGTGCTCTTATAGTATAGCCTGAAAATGTTTTAGGAGATACATGTGTGCAAGTGTGTACATACACTAAGAAAATAGTTATTGGTGGGTATACTCTTCTATTCCATTAGTAACACCTTAGCATCATGGAAGCATAAATGCCATATAGTAAACAAATGATGGTATCTAAGAGTGGCACATAATTAAAAAGCAATCATTTAGAGGATCATATATGGTCATAACTCATACCGACCTCCATGGGAGCTAAGTGTGCCCAAAGGCAGGCTCTGCCCATAAATCCTGGGAGGTAGTCGTCTATCAAGCATTGCTTAATAATCCAACTTGGCTTTTAACTGGCTTCTCCAAATGCTGTCAGTCTCAGCTGTTCACAGAAGCAGTCAATGAAATCTAGTCCTTCAATTTAAATCCCCCATAAACAGTTACAAAAACCAAATATTCCATGCTAATAGTATAATTTACATAGGCTTGTCTAAAATATAATTTATTTTTCTATTGTCTTACTGGATTTATTTTATTATTTCTCTTTCCAGTTCAGATACTGGATGTTGATGTACCTCTGGAATTTGCAAAATAAATCAAATTGCCCTGTTAACAATTATTGCAGAACAGAATAACAGTTAATTTCTTATTTCTTGTTTCTGTCTTGACATTTCAAAATCAACAATTGATGTGTCCAGTATTTACTGAAGTAGTATAAATCAAATTTATCTCTAATTTCTTATTTAGAAAACAGTTAAGAAAAATGGTTGACTATTTTATATTAGGACTCTCAGAAATTCTGAGGCTCTAATGAATGAATAGGAAATAGAAATCACTTGAGGTTTTTATCTTTACATCACTGTCTACAAATTACTGTGAAGAGCTGCAGTATGGGTTCCTAGTGATCAAGCTGTTTTCTGCAAAAGCTAGATGATGAGGACTGGTTGTTGATTTCTATATGAAGTTAGTCACTGGTCATCACCATTGTTACATTTACTATCTATGTTATGCCTCCCTGAGCAAAGGGAATTTGAAAGGCAAGAACCTTCTTATGCATTTGTCAGACCACTGACATAATTTTGTCCCAAATCTGCTATTTTCAAGAAAGTAAAGTATATTGCTGAGAAGCTTGATTTCTCCAGGTAAAATCCCATTCAACTTCCCACTATTAATCATCAAACCAATGTATTTCAAGAAACTAAGCCAATATTTTGAGGGTATTGTGTTAAATTCAAACTAAAAGAAACAGAAAAATATTGGCATTTTAAATGCTGTGTGAAGTCTAGTTCAGTCATTAGGGGCTTACTGTGTGATTCTGACCTTTGTAGTAGAGCAAATTGTTTTTATCAATTTGCCAGAGTCCTTAAAAATACTACTACAGTTGGCCTTCCATGGTACTGCATACTATATGAGGTCTGTTTGGAAAAAATCTAGCCATTATTAATATAATGAGAATGGTTTGCACAACACTGATGTAACCTGGCAGCCAAGGAAAGTAGACTGGACTGCACATATGTGAGCAATGACGACATCACTGCATTAGTCACTAGGAGTGGTAGATGCTGTTGAGTGAGATTGTGTACCATGTGGCTGTCACATTCAAAATGACTGAGTGAGTAGAGCAACAAATCTGTATCAAATTTTGTGTTAAGCTTGAACATTCCTCTGCAAAAATTGTTCAGATGATTCAGAAGGCTGAAGTGAATCTCCGATCAAGATGGCACCATAGGCAGACATGGCTTGCCTCCTCCCACAACTACACCAAAATTACAACTAAAATATAGAACAACCATCACTCAGAACCATTAGAAATCAAGTGGAATGGAAGTCTGACAACTACGAAATTAAAAGAACCACATCCATCCAGACTGGTGGGAGGGGAAAAGATGTGGAACAGGCTGGTCCCACATCCACATGTGGTAGATAAATATTTGGGGAGGATATCTTAGGAGGGACGAGTTCCAGCCCCACACCAGGCCCCTGAATCCAGGGTTCTACTGCCAAGAAGGGAAGTCCCCACAATTTCTGGCTACAAAAACCAGTGGGGATTGAGTCAGTGGCAGAAACTGCTGGATCCCCAAGTGGTTCTTTTTACAGTACCCATACATGGACTCACCTACTCAGATTCACTCCTTCTGAGCTCCACCATCAGGGTAGCAACTTGAAAGGCACCAGTGGCATATAGGGAGGAACAGAAGTGGCTGTCATTAAGGCAAGCAGAAGCCATTGTCCTTTTTCTGAACCCTCTCCCAACAGAGCCAGCAAGCTGGTGCCATATCTGAGACTCCATCAAACTGGCTAACACTGTTTGTCCTAGAGATCCCCACCAAATTTACAGGCTCACCCAAGCTGCTTTTCCATACAAATGGCTGGTCTTGGCTCATGCTTCACAACTTCCTAAATCCTCTCAAACAAGCAATAGTTGGCCTTAGTGTGCCTCAGGCCCAGCACTAGCAGCAGCCAGCCTAGATTCATAGCTTGACTTTGCCTGTGTATCTCCAAGTCCAGCACAAGTAGTAGCCATATCAGACTGCTTTATTTTTTTTAAATAAGATATTGGTAATTTTATTTTTTTAAAGATTTTCTTTCTTTATTTTTAGAGAGGGTAAGGGAGGGAGAAAGAGAGGAAGAGAAACATTAATATGCGGTTGCCTCTCATATGCCCCCTACTGAGGACCTGGCCCACAACCCAGGCATGTGTTCTCACTAGGAATCAAACTGACAACTCTTTGGTTCACAGGCTGAAACTCAACCCACTTAACCACACCAGCTGCAGCTGGATAGTTTTATACTTCATTCAGGGTGGCCCAGGGCAAAACACAGTTTGGGGATGACTTTGCTTTGTACTACCCAGGAAACTTCAGAGCCTGCACACCCAGTGGGTAGCTACAGACCATGTCAGAGCACCACCACCGTGCCCCTGCACAGCTGATCCTCCACAGAGGGCAGAAGGTGGTAGTCAGTGGTCATAGCTAGTCCCTGCAGCTGATTGGCCTGGGTAAATCCCTTCCATTGACCTGCCAATGTTAATTAAGGCTCAACTACAAAAGGAGGGTGTACTCAGCCTACATGAAGGGCTTACCTTGAGTACCCAGCTTGGGTGATAGGGGAGGCTGTGTCACTGGACCCTACAGGACATCTGCTACATTAGACCAAGCTACCAAGACAGTGACTCATAGCGACTCTACCTAACACATAGAAACAAACACAAGGAGGCTGCCAAAACAAGGAAACAAAAAACATAGCCCAAATGAAAGAAGAGACCAAAACTCCAAAAAAAAAAAAAGAACTAAATGAAATGGAGATAAGCTATCTATCAGATGCAGAGTTCAAACCTCTGGTTTTAAGGATGCAAAAGAATGAGGATAGTATAAACAGCATGTAAGACAACTTCAAATAGTCCAACATTCTAGTCATAGAGTTGCCACAAGAAGAGAAAGAGGAAGAAAGTGGAAATCTGTTTGAAAGAATAATGAAAAAATCTTCTCTAATTTGGTGAAGGAAATAGACATTCGAGTCCAGAAAACACGGAGTCCCAAACAAGATGGATGCCAAGAGGCCCACACAAAGACACATAATTATTAAAATCTAAAAGGGTTAAATATAGAGAATCTTAAAAACAACAAGAGAAGTTAGTTACCTACAGAAAAGTTCTCATAAGACTCAGCTGATTTC
The DNA here is from genome assembly GCF_019186645.2 of Phyllostomus hastatus. Taxonomy (NCBI): domain Eukaryota; kingdom Metazoa; phylum Chordata; class Mammalia; order Chiroptera; family Phyllostomidae; genus Phyllostomus; species Phyllostomus hastatus. The sequence continues at coordinate 2,072,954 of NW_025334017.1, read as the reverse complement.
CAAAAGAAACTTTGTAGGCTAGAAGGGATTGCCAAGAAATGTTCAAAGTCATGTAAAGCAGGAACTTACAGCCAAGAGTGCTCTACCCAGCAAAGCTATCATTTAGAATTCAAGAGGAGCTAAAGAGCTTCTCAGACAAGAAAAAAACTAAAGGAGTTCACCATCACCAAACCATTTTTATATAAAATGTTAAAGGGACTTATTTAAGAAAAAGAAGATCAAGACTATGAAAAATAAAATGGCAATATATACATATCTATCAAAAATTGAATCAAAGAATCAAACTAAGCAAACCAGAAAAACAGAGATAGAATCATGAATATGGAATGCATTTTGATGGTTGTCAGATGGGAAAGGTTTGTGGGGGAATGGATTAAGAGATGAGGAGATTAAGAAGTACAAATAGGTAGCCACAGTATAGCTATGGAGATGTAAAACACAGTATAGGAAATGGAGTATCCAAAGAATTTATATGCATGCCCATGGCCATGAACAATGGTGGGGGGAGAGGGTGGGGAGGTGCTGGGTAGAGGGTTGGCAAGAGGGGAAATATCAGGACAACTGAAATAGCATAATCAATAAAATATAATTAAAATTTTTTTAAACTGTAAAAAAAAAAATAAAAGGCTGCAGCTATGGGCAATATGATTAGCATCTTCATCACAACAATGTGCCAGCTCATACATCATGTCTCATGCAGAGTGTTTTGGTGAGATATCAAATCATCTAGGCGACTCAACCCCCTACAATGGAGACTTGGTGCCCTGCAATTTATGGCTTTTCCCAAAACTAAAATCACCTTTGAAAGGGAAGAGATTTCAGACCATCGATAATATTTAGGAAAATACGACAGGACAGCTAATGGCAATTGGGAGAACTGTGTGAGGTCCCAAGGTGTTTATTTTAAAGGGGACTAAGGTGTCATTGTCCTATGTACAATGTTTCTTGTATCTTCTTCAATAAATGTCTTTTTTTTTCATATTACATGGATACCTTCTGGACAGACCTCATATATATACTATGTTTTTTTCAGTACATATCTACTTATGATAAAGTTTAACTTATAAACTATGCACAATGAGAGATTAACAACAATACAATAGAACAAATATAACAATATACTATAATAAAAATTATGTGAATGTGGTCTTTCTCTCAAAATCACTTGTACTGTACTCACCCTTCTTTCTTCTTGTGATAATTTGAAATGACACAATGCCTACATGACAAGATGAAATGAGATTAATGACATAGGCACTGTGTCATAGCATTAGGCTACTCTCAGTGTTACTTGAACACAAGCACTGTGAGGCCACAGCAGTTGATCTGGTAATGGTGATTTCAACTAAGTAATAGGCAGAAAGCATACGTATATGCAGTGTGGGTATGATGAAAAAACAAATGATTTACCCCCTGGGAGGGGTGGAGCAGGGCTGCTTGAGATTTCATCATGCTACTCAAAACATTGAGCAATTTAAACTTAAGAATTGTTCCTTTCTAAAAGTTTTCACTTCATATTTTTGGACCCTGGTAGACAGGTTGACAGTTGTTAACTGCAACTATGGGAAGCAAAACTGTGGATAAGTGGGGTGGGGAGGGGTACTGTATTAGCAGCACTGTTAAGGGAGGTTTGGAAGAATTTATATATAAATGAGCCATCAAAATGTTAACATGAACAATCTTTAACATTATAAGAGGATGAAGTAGAATCAAGAATTCCTATCTATCTGGAGAAGGATATTTTAGAAAAGCTGGCCCAGCTAGATGGCTCTGGCCAATAGTCCTCCAAAATGGATGAGGTATTTTGTGAGGACTTTTGGCAAAGGAAAAGGAATTCACATATTCACCTAGGGTCAACCCTATACAGCAGCTGATGTAGACTAATTTGTATAAACTGGATAAGCTTGGGATTCACTCAATAAACCAGTAGACATGAAATTTTCTTGGCTGTGCAAATTGCTCAAGGAGAGAGACACATAGGAGTAAAAGCAATATCCCATTGAAATACCAAAAGCTATTTTATGACAGAATATCAATGCTGCAGATCTAGATTCTGTGCTGGGGGATATATTTCCATAATGACCAGGTTATAAAGAAAGATCCTTGGGTCTAACGTAACTAAGATCCTTTATCAGACATCATCTAGTGTTATTGCACTCAAACCAACAATGCTGTTTATATTGCTGAGCCCCAAATAAACACATGTATTATACAGTATCTTGGAGGAGTAGAGATTTAAATTTTATTTCCCTATGTAATTAAAAATCAAATTTCATTATTATATTTCTCTTTTAAATATTTAAGGTGAATTATTCTTTATACTTATTAATATAAAATCTATTTAGACTATTATCTATAATAATAGCAAATGAAATAGCCTTATAATAATGTTATATTTTAAAATCATATGCCTTAAAACTAATTTTAGATATTTTATTCTAAGTATCTATTAATAAGATAAAAATGATGAATACTTTCAAAGTTAAAATGATTTTCTTCTAAACTAAATCAACTCTATCTTTCAATTATTTTGTATAGACATTTCATTTTATAGAAAAGATTTCTGCAAAGTACATAAACTTATCAAATTTAAAATAAGATTTTAGAATTCTAGTATTCTAATTTTCCCTAGGACACAAGATATAATTCTAGATTAGTTTTAATACATGAGTCCTATTTTTTATCCCAAGCACACAACAAAGGAGCTTGATCTCGCTGCAATAGGCACTTGTAAAGGGCTGAATGTGTCCCCTCACAAACTCCTATGTTAAAGCCCTAAGTCCCAGTACCTTAGAATGTGACAGAATTTGAAGCTAGGGCCAATTGAAATTCATTAAGTTAAAATGAGGTCTTTAGGTTGAGCCCTAATCTAATATGACTGGTGTTCTTATAAGAAGTGGAAACTATGACACAGACACACACAGAGGGAAGACCATGTGAAGACACAGGGAGAAGGCAGCCATCTGTAAGCCAAGGAGTGAGGTCTCAGTAGCAACCAATGCTGCTGACATCTTGACCTTGAACTTTCAGCCTCAAGAACTGTGAGAAATCTACTAACAAAGGCATGACAACACACACACACACACACACACACACACACACACACACACACACACCGCTCTTTTCCAGACACCATATTACCTTCATTCTATCTTGTTCTTGTTACACTTGTGGGAAAAAACTAAGCCAATATATATTGTAATGCCTTCTCCCATTGAGTGTGATTGCATGTCATACACCTTGGAGACAAGCTGGGCATTATAGGCATTTTTTTGTTGTTGTTGAAATTCAGTTAAATGGCCTTCAGGGAAGTGGTATTATTTATCAGAGTTTATGTCCAATAATTTTACTATCTCCAGACATGATTAATTGAGAAAAGTAAGTCATTCCACAGCTAATTAAAATTTACTCTAAAACATAGTTCTTGGAATTCTGTTTTAAAGGACAGAATAATTATCTATTCACCATAATGGCAGCTACACATAGGCATTTCATCTGCAGTCAATTTTAAGGGAATGAGAATGTTTAAGCATTTGTTGTGTTTGCTGATTTAAGCACGACTTGGGGGTAGTGGAGCCAGAAACCAGGAAGGGGCAGTTTGACACCAATTTATGAAGGTGTGGAAGACAGATTCAGTGAGAGATCCTGGGGGCAGAGCTGAGGATGGCAGATGAACAATTAGCTAAAATCTGGTATGAAGTGCCAAGATCCTGTCAGAGATGCTCTAAGGCTGCAATTTAGGAAGCAGGCTTCAATGTAAAACTAGGGATTGTCATGAGCTCTGTGGCAAATGGAGGGCCCATACATTCTATTGAAAGTCTTCCCCTTCGCTGCTGCTGTTGTTAATGAGCTATTCCAGTACACAATGGCTTTACCTGGCAGCATCTTTAAAGCACTATACACAAAGTTCTAAAGTTCATTTGCTATCCAATTGCTTGTTAATCTTGGGTACAAACTTACTCTAAACCTTTTTTTAAAAATTGTTGTTCAAGTACAGTTGTCTCCATTCCCCCCTCCCCCATCTACTCTCCCCCACCCTACTGCTCCCCACCTCCCACCCTCAATCCTACCCCACTTTGGTTTTGTCCATGGGTCCTTTATACATGTTCCTTGATGACCCTTCACCTTCTTTCCCCATTATCTCCCTCCCCACTCCCTTCTGGTTACTGTCAATTTATTCTTTATTTCAATGTCTCTGGTTCTGTTTTGCTTGCTTGTTTGTTATGTTGATTAGGTTCCACTTATAGGTTGGATCATATGATATTTGTCTTTTAGCACCTTGCTTATTTCACTTAGCATAATGCTCTCCAGTTCCATCCATGCTGTTGTGAAGGGTAGGAGCTCCTTCTTTCTTTCTGCTGCATAGTGTTCCATGGTGTAAAAATGTACCGTAATTTTTGATCCACTCATTTACTGATAGACACTTAGGTTGCTTCCAGCACTTGGCTGATATAACTTGTGCTGCTACGAACATTAGGGTGCATAGATTCTTTTGAATTGGTGTTTCAGGTATAACCCCAGCAGTAGAATTGCCAGGTCAAAAGGCAGTTCCATTTTTTAAAAATTTTATTTTAATTGTTGTTCAAGTACAATTTTCTATCTTTTACTTCTATCCCAGCCCACCCACCAGTAAATGAATGGATCAAAAAACTATGGTACATTTACACAATGGGATTCTATGTAGCAGAAAGAAAGAAGGAGTCCTACCCTTTGCAACAGCATGGATGGAACTGGAAAGCATTATGCTAAGTGAAATAAGCCAGGTGGTGAAAGACAAATACCATATGATCTCACCTTTAACAGGAACCTAAACAACAAAACAAAGAAACAAGCAAAATATCACCAAAGACGCTGAAATAGAGAACAGGCTGACAGCGTCCAGAGGGGAGAGGGGAGGGAATTTCAGGGGAATTTCAGGGGAAAAGGGGAAGGGTTTACAGGAACAAGTATAAAGGGCTGGGTGTGCAGTTCCATTTTTAATTTTTGGGTAAGTTCCATATTGTTTTCCCAAGTAGCTTCACCAGTCTGCATTTTCACCAACAGTGTACTAGGGTTCCCTTTGCTTCACATCATTGTTAGCACTTGTTTTTTGTTGATTTGTTTATGATGGCCATTCTGACCGTTCTGACTGGTGTGAAGTGGTACCTCATTATGGTTTTAATTTGCATCTCTCTGATAGCTAGTGATCCTGAGCATCTTTTCATATGTCTCTGGGCCCTCTGTATGTTGTCCTTTTAAATCTTTTTGTTTAATATCAAAAGACTTCAATTGTGTACTTGCTCTAATAGTGGTGGTACTTGACCTATTCTTGTATGAAGATGGCCCTTGCCACTTTTGTAGCAGCTTTTCTTGTGCAGAATGGCATAATTTCTTATTTCTCACTCTGTTCACAGTTGTTTCTCTTATGGTCTATTTCCAGCCAAACACCTCTGTAACAAAGTCTCTACCCCATTCCCTGCCACCACCATGCTTACACACAAAACAGAAAATTCTCAATGAACATTTGTCTTCAGAGAGAGAATATACAAATGGATAATAGCCAGAGGACTTTTTAAAAGTAGAACTTTGACTCAAACCTGCAGCAATACTGCCCAGGATACCAGCCCTTTTTCTACAATAAACAACCCAGGAAGCCAGTGGATGTAAGTCAGATTTGTAGGAAGCCAGATTGCTCTCTAGTGACAATCCAGGAAGCTAAACAACAATTTCTGTAATAATCAGTCCCAAATGGCCAGGACTTGATTAATAACTTACAGCTTCTCTATTCTGTTCCTGCTTCCAATTTAGGACCAACCAGAGGCCAATGAACTCCTTTACCAACTCCTGACTACACCACTTTTCTTCTCAGGTACAGTTTCCCCACACCAACAGCCTTCAGTCAGGGCACATGTGCTGAAAGCCTTCCCTTTTTTGCGCTATAAAGTCTTTCCTCTCCTCTGTCTACCTTTGAGTCTACCAAAATGCAAGTAACATGACTGACTCCCTTGTTATAACAAGATCAAAATAGTCTTTGCTTTTCTCATTTAGATGGTCTTCATTTATTTCCACTTTTCCTTCTCTGATTTCTCTTTATTGCTACTTCTTGGAGCCATTAAAACGAGAAACCATTAACCCTGGCTGAGCGGCTCAGTTGGTTGAAGCTTTGCCCTATTGACCCAAAGGTTGCCTGTTCAATTCCCAGTTAGGGCACATACATAGGTTTTGGGTTCAATTCCCATTTGGGGCTCATATGGAAGGCAACTGATCAATGTTTCTCTCTCATGTCCATGTCTCTGTCTCAGTCTCTCTCTCCCTCTTGTCTCTCTCTCTCTCCCTTTCAACCTCTCTAAAATCAATAAGCATATCCTTAGATGAGATTTTTCTTTAAAAAGAAGCCATCAAAGATACATATACTTAGCTTTGCCTCCCATGAATTTATTTCCCTTTAGGGTTAAAATTTACTTTATTTAGTAATAGTTGCTACTGCTTTCCAAATCCCTCATTCCCTTAGTTTTATATTTATTAATGATTAACTTTGAGACATTATGTTCTCTTAAACTAGGAAGGAAACAGTGAAAAAGAGGAGACTTCACAGGTCAAGAATACAGGACAATTATTTTCTATATGGGAGGGATGAGAAAGACGAATTACAAGTCACAGATGGCTGTGATGTAGTTTGAAGCCCGATGACAGGGAATATGGTCATGCTTTTAAAAGCAAAAAGTGGCAATCTGGTGGAAGGGCCATGTAGTAGAGAGTTCTAGCTGTCCACCAAGATGCATGCTCTCTATTCTTCCTAAGCATACAAATAGAACCCATGTCTAAACTTTGCTTGTTCTTAGGTATGATCAGAGGATGATGTTCTGATTTATGGAATTGAGCAGAAGTAATATGGGCTACTTTGGGCCAAAAACTTTAAGGCCAAAATCTACTCCCTCTTCATTCCCTGTTCCTGGTTGAGATGGCCATGTGCATAGTGGCCTGGAAGCCATGTGTTGAAGGAGGAATAAATGGCCTTGTGAAGAGAACCGTCAGCAAAATGGAGCACCTATCCTGATCTTTTATCTGTTCCACACTCTACCACTCTGGATAATTTTGAGACTTCTTATTAATACAGTTTAGCATGCCTTATCTAATGTAGGTATGCTTGAATCATATATTCTGAGAGGAGTAAACTCAAACAATGTTACCTGGGTACCTATAATGCTGCAGACATTTTGTTAGATCCAAAGAATATAAACCTGGATAACACATGGTGCCTCCTTCGAGAAGTTCACATGAAGATGATCACATAGGCAAGCAGTACAATATGATTAACAACCCACAGAGCTGGCCCAAAGAACTAAGGGTATTTATGGAAAAACACCTAACTCTTGTGAGAGTGAATAAGGCTCCAAGATTGAAAATATTTGGGCTGCCACTTGAAGGATGATGAGGTTTGCCAAGTGGCCAAGATCTCAGGAGGAGTAATAACAGAAACTAGAAATTAAGGTAAAAATGGAATGAGTCCTGAGCTAGTGTGGCAAGGCACAGATTAGGGACCTGCATAGATGCCAGGTGGACTTTAGACGTGATTTAATCCAACATTTATCTGATGCTCAACACCCCTCTACAGTCTCCCAAGCATGTGGCCTCATCCTTCTCGAGGAACAACCTGAGTGCAGTGAACTCACTGCTGCAAAAAAGGGCCCATCCTCTGTAGAACACACCCATGTGTAAGATATTCTTGTTTATAATGAGTTAGAGCAAAGAGCTAGTGACATAGTGAGAATGATTAATTCATGTTGGCCAATTGTTATTAGTATAAGGTAAAGATAATGACAGCAATGCCAATGACTCCCAAATTATACTTCCCCCAAAAGCAGGACAGTTGTGCCTCATACTTACAGGGTTGTTGTGGGGATTAATGATTTAATGCTGGTTGAGCACAGTTCTAGGCACATTGAAAGGGCTCAACAAATGCTGTTGTTGCTATTGATATGATTATTACAATTGATTGTTGCATATGAAAGTATTGCTTCCCTAATTAGATCATTTACTTTTTAAAAAGCAGGGACCATATGCTGAAATTATATTTTCTTTTGTTATTATTTTACTAAAGTTATTGGGGTGAGATTAGTTAATAAAAGTATATAGGTTTCAACCCTGGCTGGCATAGCTCAGTGGATTGAGCGTGGGCTGGGAACCAAAGTGTCCCAGGTTCGATTCCCAGCCAGGGTACATGCCTGGGTTGCAGGCTATAACCCCCAGCAACCGCACATTGATGTTTCTCTGTCTCTCTCTATCTCTCTCCCTTCCCTCTCTAAAAATAAATAAATAAAATCTTAAAAAAAAAGTATATAGGTTTCAAGTGTACAATATATAATATATCATCTTATATTGCATTGTGTGTTTACCACCGAAAGTCAAATCTCCTTTCATCACAATATATTTGATCCTCTTTATCATTTACTACCTCCCCCCAACCCCTTCTACCTCTGGTAATGACCATACTGTTTGACCATACTGTTTGACCTCTGTGTCTATGAGTTTTTGTTTGTAATTTTTTAACTAAATGCAGTACCATTGATTTTTTTAAAGCCAGCAGCTCTTTATTTGGACACCAGCCCAGCTCCCACAGAAGAGTGGGATTGAGCAGAGGGCACCCAGAAATGAGCATGGGGTTGGGGTGTGAGAGGTAAGCAGAACCACCTCGCCAGGGACACTCTGGTCTCCCAGGTGGGTGCAGGGCCCTGTCCAGGGAGGACAGGGCTAACATTCTTTTTATTTCCTATGCCACTAAGGATGGGGATTAACTTTTGGTAGGTATGTAATAAATTAAAAAACCTGGTTATATGATATGTAGGAGGTGGGAAGGTGGGGAAGGATGGTGGTGAAAGATAGAAAACTGTACTTGAACAACAAAAAAATTCAAAAGTATTTAGTAAAAAAAATTGTCCATGCCACCTATTAACATATCTATGATAGCACAGTTAGAAGTATCAACATCAGTTACAGACTGCCCTTCTTCATGGTGCTACATTTCTTCAACATTTTACCTTGAGGCTACCATTGCTATTATTGTACTTATTTACTTTAAGATAAAAATAAATTCTTTTTAAACTATTATCTTATAAAGTTCTCATTGCTAGATCTCAATTAAAATGCTAAATATGTGACATGCTTTTTTTTTCTTAAAATGAAAATTAGTGGCTCTAATTTGTGGAGAATCTGGTTACTCCCTCCATTCACTTTAATCTCACAAAGGTAAGAGTATAATGTTCTCATGATGACAAAATCAATAGACCCATGTACTGTTCTGACAATGTCTTTTCATAAGTATATATTATTAATTAGTTGATGTAATGAGCATCCAGTTTAGGAAAAAGTCAAACAGCACTACTTTTCTTTCTCCAGTTAATCTCTCAATCTCACATTTCCATTCATTTCCATACCTCTTTTATTCCTCAGCCAGAATTTTTTTCTATGTTAAAGTTATTTAAAAAATAAATAATGTTGTCTCAGTTTATACATAACTATAAACTATTCAGCTGGTCAACAAATGTTTTATGAGACCCCTTTTCTTCCTGTGGAACACTTACATGTGTAGTAAAAGAAATAATGCCACATGAAGCACAAGGGCACAAGTAGTGTATCTTCTGAAGTTCACAAAGTGGTAAAAATTTCATATTTTGTCAATTATAAAGTTATTATAGTCAGTTTAAAAATATTGAAAATGTCTTACAAAAATAGACAAAATAGATAAAAAGAATAAAATCTATGAGCCTACAATTTTGTAAGAGATTGGTTATGATTTATGCCTGAAATCTCTTAGTTATGTAGTAGCTAATTGTATCTATCTTATCTGTCATCTATCTATCTATCATCTACTGTTAGAAATATGCCTCTTTATTAAGTCACTTTGGGAATGGTTTGTTTCAGTAGCTAGCATGCAATCTCCAAACTAATACAGGTTCTCTGCCCTAGAGACTTGTTTAAGTTTTTCTGGGTCTCAATTCTTGAACTGTAAAGTAAGGATAATAATACCACACCACTCTATAGGATTGTTGTGAAAAGCAAAATAAACATTATATGTAGATGTTATTTGTAACCTGTACAATGTCATATAAATGTTGCTTATTGACATTGGACTTCTTGTGTGGTCCAATTTTATTTATTTTATTTGTAATACCTGATAGACACAAAAACCTACCATATAGTAACATACACATTATCATTCTTTGTTCGAATAATCCCAATTATATTTTATTTTTGTCTGAGCCTCTAAATTGGCCTTAATGATCTTTAGCTTCTCTACCTTTTCTTTTCTTTGTTCACTTGCTATTCTAACCATCCTCATGTTCTGGTTATACAGAAACCTATGAGTTCCTCCCTCCTGACTCCCATCAGAGTTCTCCATCTTCCTTTTTTCTAGTAGTTATTAAAATATTATCCCCTCTTTGAGAATTTAATGCATGATGGGAGAAGATAGAGCAAATGCATTTTGACAATCATTGTTATTGCATATAGCAATAGCATATAGACAAAACGGAGTCTGGCCCTGCAAGAGATACATGAATAATTCATGTTGAAGCAATTGTAGACTTCACATGACAAAATCTCCTAGTCCTTATTTCCTGACATGCTGGAGAATACCCAGTAGAGATAACAATTTGCTAATTGTTTGTAAGATGATGGATCTCACATTCAGAATATTTTTCCTATATTGGTCATAGAACTGACAGGAACACCAAGATTGAGGCTCTGGAAATATAATAGATCTGTCAATACTGAAGTCCTATTTGCTGGAATCCATGACATGAAGGATGCAGGATGGAAACTGGCTGACAGTAAAATGTACAGGTGTCCAATGGTATTCCTGTATCTGAGTAAAATGAGTGGTCAAAAATGCTTCAAAGCCATAATTTAAGATAATACAGATGGTATGTGGATTTCTGGGAAACAGCTGCAGCAGGTGGAGCCATCTGGAAACTAGCAGAAGAGACTTTTTTGAGGGGGAAGACTGGGATTCTTCACATATATTACCAGGTGTTAAAACTATGTCTTCAGAAGCAAACAAAAACTATGTGTGTTATGTATGTGTGTGTCTATACTATATATTATATGCATACCTATATAGATGTGTGCATGTATGTGTAATACATACATTGTCTCTATATTCTGTATAGATAGAATCACACACAGAAGAATGATGAATAATGATCATATTCATGCATCACAATTTGCAGACTAGTTAATTGTTTATGTAAGAGTTTCTCCCTTATAGACCAAGAAAATATCTTTCTTGTAGACCATGCAAATATCTTCTATTTACATGGTTTCTAGCTAAAATTACACATATACAAATTCAAACAGTTTTATATACTAAGTACCAATTGTGGCTGAAAGTTTGACTTAATAATACACCTTAAGGACAAAACACAGCTGTAAATAAATATACTGGTTGTTCAAATTACACCAAAGGTATTAGCCACAGAGGGCATTTGTTTACCCACTTATTTATTTATACATCAAATATTTATTGAGGGCCTGTATTTTTGCACATACTTCTAGGCAAAGTCCCTGCTCTCATGGAGCTTGTGCTATGGAAAGAAGAAAACACAATAAACAAATAACCATAAAATCTGCCAGTTGCCGATCAAGGCAAATAAAAAATACAAAGTAGGGTAAAGGGAATTGAGGATGACATAGGGATGCGGTGTTAGACCCAAATAAAGTAAGGAAGTGAGCTTGGATGACATATCAGGAGTCCAGCGAGGAGAACAGTAACTTTAAAGGTCATGAGATCAAAACATGCATAGTATGATCTTGTAACAAAAAAAGACCAGAGTAATAAGAGTGAGAGGATCAAGGGAGAGGGTAATAAAAGATGGCATGTGAGGTGGGGAGGCAGATCGTGTAGAGCCCAGAAGTACTATGCCTCAGCCACAGTGCCTGCTCTAGATGGCTGAAAGTAGCATGTTCTTATGAAACAACTCAGATGGAGTTGCTCTGGCTTTCAATACATTTAATTAATAAATATTAATTTCCTAATTTTAATCAAGAAAATGAGATATGGCCCTAATGGGCCTTTGGCATATTCCTGCATACCTAAGTGTGGCTTGGTGATTGTACTTAGATGTTTGTAAAAGCTTAGCACTACAGTTCAGTTCCTTAGTACTTCCATACCCCTGAAAACTACAGCAACCAAAGAAATGGAAGACTACTGAGGCTTCAGACCCACTTTGGAATGAAGTGTTGAGTCAGTGCATCAGACAGAGAATTTCAACAAGCTGAAGCCTTGGCTTAAGACAAAGGAAGAACACAACTGGCAGTGGAGGAAGTTGCACATTACCAGGTAGAAAAACATCGATTCTCTAACATGGCATCTATGTTGAGAAGCTAGCTACTTATGTCAAATAACTCAAGAAGAAAACATCCAATGATGGTTTGGAAGGCAAAAGGGAGAAATTTATGATCCTAAACATTTAGAGCACAATTCAATGGAAAATGGTGAGGATTAGAGACAGAATATTTATTAACTGCTTTGCCATCTTTGGGTTAAAAGATGCTATATAAATAGCATTACAATGATTGAATATGCATTATTTATATTTGCATAACATTTTAGTTTCAAAATCATAATTATCTATTTTTGTATTTATGTTGGCCTTTATCCCTTGCAAAGCATGTCTGCTTACTAAATCTGACTGATCCTAAGGAGGCAAGCAGGGGAGGGGTTGAAAAGAAGGACATCAGGTCATGTAAAGGGGGCATGGTGCGACAGGGTACAGAGGGCTGCCCTCAGTATCACCTTGTGATGGGTTATATTTTCCACAGTGATATGGGGGGGCACAATATTGCCCACCCCCTGCGTTCTCCTACAGAAAAACTGTCCTTCCCCCATTGCACTTTGTACTACTGAAAAATTTAAGCAGGAAAAATAACAAATAATTTTTAGTTTTAAAAAGATTATTCCAGGGTTAGGATAGACTGAAGTGGTAAGACTCATGGGATGAAGAGCAGGGGTGGTCAGAGGGATTGACTGGAAATCAGGTAAAAAGGTAGATGCTGCAGGGTTTAGAAACTGATTCTGTGAGGCACCTGTGGGGAAGAGAGAACCCTAAAAAGGTATGGTACACCTGGGTTTCTACTTTGGTGAGAAAGAAATTAATCTCAATTATGATCTAGCTTCTTGGATCACAGTGATCCAAAATCTTTTGGTGTATCCATCTAGCCCATGAGATACCCTTTTGCCCATGGAGGTTTCCTTGATCCCATATCTTGATCAGTGTGGACTTCGAAGTGTGACAGAATTGAATTCTAATGACAGCTACCACTGTCTTAGTCAGCTTGGGCTGCTACAAAAAATACTGCAGATTGGGCAGCTTAAACAACAGAAGTTTATTTCTCACAGTTTTGCAGGCTGAGAAATGCAAGATCATGGTACCAGCAGATTCGGTTCCTGACAGGACTCTCTCCCTGGCTTGCAGGTGGCTTTCTTCTTTCCATCTGCTCAGATGGTCTTTCTTGGTGAATGTGTGGTCTTGGAGAAAGTGTGGGTCTGTTTTGCTTTCCTTAAAAGGAAACTAATTCCATTATGAGGACTCTACCTTCAGGACCCCATCTAAACCTAATCATCTCCCAAAGGCTCCCACCTCCTTATACCATCACATTGGGAGACTGGGCATCAATATATGAATCTGGGTGGGGCACAAATATTCAGTACATAACAAATTATTAAACTATTTGGACTTGAGCAAGTTACCAAACCTCTCTGATCCTGTTTCCTCCCCATGAATTTATGGGAAAATAGTATTTCACATACTTTCTGCATGAATTAATTTTGGCAATTTATATGAAAGACTTGTTCAGAGAAGATGCTTAATAAATGTCTGTTTCATTTTACTGAATATGTTTTATTAATTTGTTTATCAATATCCTCTCTATTTATTAGTGTCCATACTATATTTACATGTATACCTTCCATTAATATTATTCAAAGTTACACTCATTTTGAAATTTATGTAAAGTAGTTTTCAGATGATATTTGGCAAATGTTGGTTTTGACTTTCTTCATTTAAGTTCCCCAACTTAATGCTTTCATGATCTCTCATTTTATTAAAACTAATACATACTTTGTATGAATATGCTACGTTTTTCTTTAGCCAAGTGTTCTCTTCTTGGAAAGAACTTAATATTATTATCAAAGATGACTCATATTCACCCTGGCTGGGGTAACTCAGTGGATTAAGTGTGGGCCTGCAAACCAAAGGGTCACCAGTTCAATACCCATTCAGGGCACATGCCTAGGTTGTGGGCCTGGTCCCCAGTTGGGGGCACGTGAGAGCAACCACACATTGATGTTTCTCTACCTCTTTTTCTGCTTCCCTTTCTCTCTCTCTAAAAATAAATAAACAAAATCTGTAAAAAATAAGATGACTCATATTCTAAAAGAATAACCCCTTTAGCCTATGAATGACCAAAACCTATTTTTAAATTCCTTGCATTTCCCATCCCTCCTGGAAAGTCTATGTGATATTTATCAAAGGAAATCTGCTCAGCTGCCTGTTTCCAAATCTCCATTAATTTCAAATTAATTTTATTTCAAAGAAAGCTTGAAGCTTTATCTTGCATGTTTTACATGAGCCTAGAGAATGAATTTGAAAGGTTATCAAAAGCCTCCCTTCCATCAGTTTTGAAAATCTTGACAGTTTTGTTTCTATTACTCTTCAGAAAATGAAGGATTGGCTTAGTTGCAAAGGAACTCAAAATAGAAGCTCTTTATGCTAAACCTTGTTAGAGAAATACATACACCTGTGAAAGGAAAGCAATTCCTTTAGCATCATGGAAAGAAGCAAAACCTAAGTGTCCCTGATATTAGAAAACATATTTTAGGTTATTTTGAGTCATAGAACTTAAGAGCCAGTTAGATATATTTATGGTTAGACCTATATGTAGTTACACCTAGAATGATGGACCTTTGAACAACTTTAAGGTCATGTGGATGGAACCACTCATTTTCAATGGAAAATTAAGGGAAATTAAGTTCCAGAGAAATTAAATAATTTTCCAAAGTCACATAATCAGTAATTGCCAGCAGAACCTAGGTACACTGACTACTTTCAGTCTCTTCTCCTGTCCTCTCTATATTTTCCTCTTCTTTTTTCCTTTAATATAGTACGGTTTTCCTAAAATCTCACCTCCCTGGGTATGATGATAGAAATATTAGCCAGCCTTTTTCATGCCTTTCAGAGAAATAAGTTTAATATCTCTAAGGCAAAACACACCATTATTATTTATTTACTAATTTAATTGAGGTCACAGTAAGTGATGGAATGGAAATGAAATACCACAAACAGTTTTAGAAGCAAATTGTAAAAGAGATATAGCCTGAATCCCTGGTAAACTCTGGTTCTGTCTGGGAAATTGTCTGAAGTATGGACATAAAGAAAACAATAGGAACACATTTATCCTTATATTCTGTAAGTATTCACTGAGCACCAACCATTTAGCCTAGTAGAGGAAATAGACAGTAAAGGAGATAAGTAAATATAGAGAATCATAGATATTGGTAAGTGCTAAATAGAACCTATAAAGAAGGAATGGTAATAGAAGTTTCATACATCAGTTGCAGGTATGTGTCTTGGGTGAAATTTTAAACAGGATGGCTAGGCCAGGCCTCACTGAGATGCTATTTGAAAGAAGTGAAGAAAATTAGGTTCAATTAATCTTACAAGAATTTCTCATTTCTAAGTGAAGTCTATTAGAATTCAAAAATATTACCATTAATTAGTATATGCTTTCAAATTCTATACTAAAAATGCCATAAAAATGAGCAGACTGGTGGATCAATAGGACTGATAATTTACAACATTACAGTGCAATAGCCTTGGAAGAAATAAATCATCTCCTTCAACTCTCAATGTGTTTCACTATCACATGCATCAAATGAGGGTTCCCACTCACTCAAGGTTTCTGGGTTTCCTCAGAGCATGGGTGTATCTGAGGGGCTCTGGATCGCAGGAGGGGCAAGGCCTGGACTCAGATACACCTGAGAACAGCCCCACCTGACCATTTATCTGATAGCTCTGTAACCCTGAGCAGAATTCACTAATTCTCTGTACCCCAGGACCCTCATGCACAACAGGGTAGTAAGGACTAAATCAATTAATATGTTAGTAGTTACCATTCATATAATTTTATTAAATGCTAGATATAAGGTTAAGCCTTTTATACATATAATCTAACTTAATGAAAGCAGATATTATCATCAGCTCAGAAACATGGATGCTAAGGTTTAAAACCGTTAGTTTTCTTAAAAAAAAAAAAGAAAACAAAAGTCCTGAACTGAGCATCATAGATCCAAAGCCCCCAGGGAGGTTCATTATTAGTCTGCATCCCCTGCCCAGGTATTTGCTCTAGGGGTGCAGGTGCTGTTAAAGGATATGAAGTTCATAGAGTGCTTGTTCAACATTAACTTCATCTTCTCCCACCTCATGCACTGTGTTGTAGGATATGGCAACTTAAAAAATCTCAGACACTTTCCAAATGTGACAGTACCCCTATAAGCAGACCGTAACACGCCTGCTGAACTAACCTCTTCCCACAGGCTGGAAAGTACCCACCACTAAAAATGAGAATAGCCATGCCATTAATCTGAGGTGAGCCCTCTCCTCATTGATGTGTATGTACAGTTTAGCCAGTAAAAGAATGCTTGGGCTTAGTGAGGTAATCAGTGCTATGTGTGTTCAATGTTTGGGATACTTCTCCTTATAATCTAGCAAAATAATGGAGATAAATACTAGCAATATCTATAGTGACCCAAAACATGCCTGCCAAATCCAGAGTGAAAGGGTTAGGAGAACTGTAGAGTTTCCTGACATTCAGCTAGAAGCAAGCATTCTGACAAGGGAAATATAAATGTAAGGTGTTCCCATATAATAAGATGGAGAAAAGGTGGAAAAAGGGAAAGTGGGAAGGAAAAAGGAGGAGAGAGTGGGAGAGTGAGAGTGAAGAATAAAGAGGAAAGGGCTTGGAGTATTTAGCCACATAACATACCTTTCTTTCCCCCAGTGCCTTACACTTCAGGTTCAGGAGATCCCCAGGAAAACCTTCAAATGCAGCCTGAAACCGTGGTCTCCTCATGTAAATTACTTTCTTCTACCAAGAATCCAGGTGAAAGCTATCAGTAATTTTAGGCAAGTGTTCGTCAACCACATTCTGTATCCCTTTCCTATACAGCCAAGATCTGGAAGCAATGTAAGTGTCCATAATGGAATAATACTGAGTCATCAAAAATTGAAATCTTGCCATTTGTGGCAACATGGATTGACCTAGAGGATATTATGCTAACTGGAATAAGTCAGATGGACAAAAACAAATACAATATGATTTCACTTACATCTGGAATCTAAAAGAGAAAATTAATAATAAACAAAATGGAAACAAAGTCATAGAACAAATTATGGTTGACAGAAAGGAAGGGGCTTGGGGGAGCTGGGTGAAAAAGGTGAAGAGTTTAAAGTGCAAATTGCCAGCTACAAAAACAGTCATGGGGATATAAGATACAGTACAGTGAATATAGTCAATAATACTGTAATAATGATATATGCTGTCAGATGGGTTCTAGACTCATGGGGGTAACCACTTTATAAGTTATACAAATGTCTAATCATTATGTTGTATGGCTGAAACTAATATTATATTGTATGTCAAATATAATTGGAAAATAAAAAAATTAAAAACATATACAGGCAAGCTACATATGAGGGGACAAATTAACACTTACAACTAGGGTGAAGGCCCTTTTTAAAAAGGTGTGTGTATGTCTCCCTAATTGGAATGAAGAGAAACATGTCTCTGTGTTCCAAATAAAGCCCGAGTATTGTAAGGGGATTTCTTCACAGGCAAAATTTGCAATTGAATTTTATATAGACAGATCATTTTGTCCCAGGAAAAGTAACAATAGGGGTTGGAGAGCCTTGCTCCCCTGATCCAAGTGTAGCCAGCAGTCTGGTCACTCAGCAGAGGCAGTGCCTCTGTGGTCAGCCCACCGAGGTCACACCAGCACCAGGGATTCAGGTCTCGGGTAAGCACTGACTACAGAGCAGGTAACACCCAGGTTCCTAGTGCACTGTGACTGAGTCTTTCTTTTCTGTCCTGAAATTTCAGTCTCATTGTGATGAAGACATTCAATTCACCATCTGGCCAAAAGTATGTACTTTTCTTAAATTTGGGCAGATCCTAAAACCAATCTGTTTTCCCACGGCTCCCTGGTTGCTGCACTCTACTAGCCCACCCACTCTCTGATCTTTGAAGTTTGTGGTTTACACAGGACAGCAAGGAATTGATAAGCACTCTAGGGGCCAGTTCCCTGTAACTGCAGATTTGATCATTAAAATGATAAAATATAAATGATCACTAATGAACTATTAAATTGTTTGTTATCAACTTAATAAACAATAAAACTCACTTAAATAATAATAATTGCTTAATATGGAGTATTTACTCATTACCAGACATTGGGCTAAATAAGTGTTTTACCTGCTTTTTTCTCATTTCAAATATCCACAGCTCTGAGAGGGAGAACATGGTACTAGATTTACTTTGGATTTGACATACTTGAGACATAGCTGTTAGGTGCCTTGCAGGAGGTCACCAGTTCAGGACCCTGTGCTGGGATTTAAACCAGGTCAGTCTACTTCTGTTCAGAGCTTGTGGCCTGAACTATTTCACTAACCATATGCATTTGTACTGCTCCAGTCGGTGCCCATTGGTGGCAGGAAGAAGGCTGGTGGCCAATGGAAGGCACACCTCAGAGGAGAGAACAGATTTTATGTGTAAGGAAACAAGGATGAACTCAGAAGCATTTTAAAAGCCAGAGAGAGTCAAAGAAAACACCAGAATGCAAAAATCAATAATTTTCCTCTTTCTAAGTCCTATAAATGTCTTCCCTTTACTTGAAAGTGAATAGTTACTCTATCAGTCCAACAATAAAGTTTAAAAGGGAAACCCATATGTATATGATATATACATATAAAATATATATAAATAATGTTAATTCTATACATATTGCATAAAAGTTTAAGTTTTTTCCACTAGAAGAACAGTTAGGGGCTGCTACAGGATGTTTAATATGTCCTGCAGAGGAGAGGCCAGGACCATTTTCAAATTCTCATAAGCAGGAATTTATTCTCCTATGATTCTCTCCCCCATTCTCTCTCTTTTCCCTTTTTCCTCTTTCTGAATTGCTCTTTACTTACTTTCTCCTCTACTGTCCTCTCTTTCTTGATGTTTAAAATATCTAACCGTCTCTTTTTTTTTAGAAATATTTATTTTCAGCCCTGGCTGGCGTAGCTCAGTGGATTGAGCGCAGGCTGTGAACCAAAGCATCACAGGTTCGATTCCCAGTCAGGGCACATGCCTGGGTTGCAGGCCATGGCCCCCAGCAACCTCACATTGATGTTTTTCTCTCTCTCTTTCTCCCTCCCTTCCCTTTCTAAAAACAAATAAATAACATCTTTAAAAATTTTATAAAAAAGAAATATTTATTTTTATATATTAAATTATGAATATATATTGATTAAATAAACTCTTTTGATGGTGTTCTTTATTTTACAACTTGTGAGTTGATGGTCTCCTCTTATTCTTAAGAAAGCCCTAGGAAGCTTAAAGTAGTAATATATAGGCTTTAATTTGCCCCCTGCCATTGGATCCATTTCCTACTTATGTTATGTAATCATCCCAACCAGTCATGGTTTATGCTACAGAACTATCTCAGAAGTGAAATTTCTGTCCTTAGTGCAGGTGACTCCAACATTCCAGCCTAAATGTCTTCTCTGAGCTTTAAGCTCAAATACCTTTAGTGTTCAACAGGTATCTCATACTCAGCTCATCATCTCCACCTCTAAAAATCCATTTCTCCTTTGGAATTCTCACTTCAGTGGATTAGATTATCTTTCATCTAGCTGTGCAAGATAAAAATCTCAAACTGTCTTAAATTCTTCCCTTAATTCAACTCTAACATCCCCTCAGTCACCAACTTCTGCTGATATCATTTTCTAGATATTTCTCAAATTACCACCTGCTCTCCATCTCAACCTGCACAGCCTTGGTTCTCAGTTTTTCACACAGATTGCATAGCCTCATAATTCACCCTCTACCAACATGAAGCTCCATGAAGTCTTTGCCCAATTTTGTTAAATTTGCTTTTGGGATACTTTACTGGTCCCTGTCCTGCCCAGGTCATCCTCCAACTTCCATAACCTCCTGACCCTTTTATGCTCCACCTAGGCACAACCCCTCCAGGAAACCACCCCTTCTCTGTCCACCTGCTCCATAAGATCAGGGCATTCTGGTCACAGCTCTATCACTTTACCTCTCTCTCTCTCTACTGTAATTACCTGACTACATGTCTCTCTTACCATTTGCCTGTAAGCTTGCTAGGGACATAAAATATACCATTCATATACTTTCTATCTCTAGTCCCTAGAATTTTACCTGGCTATAATAACATTCATTTTTTTTATATCTCTGGCTCCCACTACAGATGATTTGTCTATTACAGCCCAGGTAACTCATGACTTCACAAACAGAGCCACTCAGTCTCTTGAGGTTAAATATCTCCTATTCAGGTAGTCTTTGTTTAGTGATTTACTTTAATGTTTAACTATAAATCTTATACATATATAGGTGTGCATATTATTATTAACTAGCATCACTTTTTAAATGTAGTCACTTATTCTTTAGGTACTAATTGCTTTCTTTATGCTTAACACTGTAAGTGCTAACAATCAAAAACAAAACACCTAGTCTCTGCCCTCATGATGTTTTCAAGAAAGTATCTATTTATTAATTTGGTAATTTGGTAAAAATAAAAAATTTTGGGGATATATGCTGGAAATGTGAAGGAAATGATCAGGGTAGCTAATAAATTATAGGTAGCTAATTTGAAAAATGCTACATGCATTAATGCTCTTTATGTACTAGGCACTGTTGCAACTACTTTGCATATTTTCTTCTCAGTTCTTACTCTTGGCTCTTAGAAGTAAAATAACTTGCCTAATGTCACACAGCTGATAAAATTTAAAACCAGATCTTTCCGGTTTCAAAATGCAGCCCCGTCACGATCCAGAAATAGAAACAAAAACATATATGTGGATCACAGTTTGTTGTAAAAGCCAATGCATGCAATAGTAGAGACATGTAGGTATCTAATGGGAATGTTTCATTTATATGCAAGACAATTGTGCAGATTAATTAAATACCCATTAGTTTTACTTGTTTTTAGCTTAACTCCTTATACTGGCTGTGGCAACACTAGTTCTTTCATGGCATTCAGAAGCTCAATGTGGCTGTCATCTACGACATTGGTTAATAGAAAATATATAGCATTACTATGGAAATGCAGTTTGTTGGATAAAATCTTTCCATATTGGGGCCCCGTGGGAAGAAATAGTAAGAGGAGTTCTTGGTAGTGAGAACATTTGCAACCATAAAAAGAGGCAGTTGAAAATTATGGGAACACTTTGCACCTGGCCTCCATTTCCCAGAGCAGGGGCCACAGCATGAGGACTGATGGGACGACAAGGTGCCAGGATGTGAAATGACTGGCTGATTTTAGGTAGCAAGTGATTCTTAGGTTCATGGGAACAAGTTTGGCACATCCCTTCTCCATCCTTCAGTACAATCCAAGGCCCTACCCTACTCAATGCCTTTCTAGCACTAGGAGCAAGATTGTCTAGGAGCATTGTTGGTATTGATGCTGTCTTTATCAAATTGTAAACATTCATTTATTTTTTTCTTTATTTTTAATTGTACTTTACACACAAAATTATATGAGTTTCAGGTGTACAACATAGAGTTTCAACATTTATATATCTTATAAAATAATCACCATTAATAGGTATTGTAACCATCTGTCACTGTGAAGAGCTATGATGCTGTTATTGACTATATTCCCTATGCTGTGCATTATATCCCAATGACTTATTTTATTTTATTTTTAGTGTGTTTTAATTAAATTTATTGGGGTGAAATTGACTAATAAGAAAGTATAGGTTTCAAGTGTACATTTCTATGATACAACACACAAAGTCAAATCATCTATGTACTACATCTTCTTTATCCAATCCTCTATCAAAGAACACTTTGGTGTATCCATGTCTTGGCCACTGTGAATAATGTTACAAACAATATAGGGGTACATATATCTATGTAAATAAATGTTTTCAAGTTTTTTGGGTAGATACCCAGAAGAAAGATTGCTAGGTCATATGGTAACTCTGTCCTTAATTTTTTGAGGAACTACCATACTGTTTTCCATAGTGGCTGTATCAATCTACATTCCCACCAGCACTGAATGAGGGTTCCTTTTTCTCCACAACCTCCCCAACACTTATATTACTTGTAGTGTTGATAAGTAACATCCCAGTGACTTATTTTATATCGCAAAGTTTGTATTTCTTAATCTCCTTTCTTTTTTCTGCCTGTCCTCCCACCATGAACATTTCTTTTTACTTAAAAATATCTGGAAAGGCACTAAAAAGGGACATTTATAGATTTTTGCCTGTAAAAAGAAAGGCACTTAAAGTTTGTTTTTTATCCTATACTTTTTGAACTTCTATAAACCTAATCCATGACAACTGTATGTAATTGAGATGAATGTGACAATTGTAATAGGATTACATACACTGATTATTTGGTTGGAATAAGCAGTTCCAGTGTGTTTAAAATTCTTTCAGGCCCATTCTCACAGGCACTGTACAAGTGAATAACAACATTTCATATTTGAAAAGGAAGGCAAGGGCCATGACAGCAGAAAAATCATACCTTCTCTCTCTCTCTCTTTCTCTCTCTCTCTCTCTCTGGCACAGCACAGACAGAAGTAAGAAAGAACAAAGATAACTCAAGTGAAAAATTTAATTTATATCAATTTCACAACTTCAGCACAGGAAGTTCTTCCACACATTGAAGAGATAAATAAGACCAAGCAGAAGTGGTAGAGGAAAGACAAGGTGTACAAGAGAATATGACAACATTTGAGAGAGCCTCACCAGACACAACACTGTGTCACAAACACAATAACCCTCTATCCTCCTGGCTTTGATCTTGCTGAATAAAGAGTGACTTGCTGCCTGCATTGAAGTTCATCATAAATCTTTGAGATAAACCTCTTGGAACAAGATGCAGTCTATGCAGGGTCCAAGAACAAATGCTATGAAACTGCACCAGTCTTTTATTTTTCAAAATGGTTAGCTTGAAAAGTTTAAGAGGTTAAATATTATTCTGTTGGTACATTAAATGTTGCTATAAAAATAAAGAGTAAAAATTGAATATGGAAGTTACCAAAAATGTATGCTTCTCTACTATCTATGTGATAAATGGTATGAACCCCAGGAAAATAACATGGTGGTATGTTACCACTGCTTTGCATTTGGCTTCCATAGAGGACAGACATTTAGTGCTAACTTTACTAACACTGAGCTGAGAAAGGAATAGAATATTTACATAGGAAGGAAAAGTGTAGAATAGCAAGTAAAATTTTCAGATCGCCCTAAAACTCAATTTTTTGCAAATTGCTTCTGCACACAGAACACTTCACAATGTGGTTAAAATCAGGCAGATTTACTGACTTATGGTTTTCCCTTTCCCCTGTGCTTTTGTGTATAACACTGTACTTGCTCTGGTTTTAGGAAACCTAGAGAACAGATTAACTTTCTCCTGGGTATCTTCTACCTGAGTTTAGGGCAGGCTGGAGGCCATAAGCTACAGGAATAGCCTGTGCTTATCTCACTCGGTCTCAGCTCTTTCTGATTTTGACTCTCTTTCATTCTCTACTCCATCCTCTGCCTCAGATCCTCTATCTGGACATGGAAATGAGTGAAATCCCAGCTCATTGCTTATATCATCTCAGAGATTTTTAAAGGTGTCTCTTCCTTCTAAGAAGTCTTTCCCATACACCAACTAATAAGTAATCAATACAGCACACTTTCTGGCACAAACAATACATGTTCTTACTTACATAGGGCCCCTGAGGCAGCTCATCTTTGGAATGACCCTATTTGATGGGGACAAATTCTCAGCACTTTATGCATAAGACTGTGGACTGATAAATCTTATAAATGTCAGATTATTACTTGCAGTAATGCCTGATTTTCCATCTGGGACAAAGTAGGTCCCATTGTGCCGTCTCTCATGCTGTGTAGCCCTTCAACAGACACTTAAATGTCTGCATTGTTCCAGGCTTAGGCAGTTAGGGTACAATAATAAAACAGAAATAGTCCCTGCCTTTTGGGGTACATGGTTGAGATTCTTCTATCTAGGAAAAAAAAACAGGGAAATCAAAGGCAAATTGTTTATACAATTATACATCTGCATTTTTTTGAATAGGAAATTTCAACAGACTTCCTCAATTTGATGTAAAAAATCTAGTTGAGAAAAAGGCGTCATGGACCAATTTGCTTTTTTTACTCTTAGTGCGCAGTTCTGTTGCTCTAAACAGCTCTTTCTCAGCCCACAGGATGTACTGAACTCAGCTGGGGAAATTTTCTACAAATGCACACAATTTAAATCTATTGGAAGAGGAATGAAATATTCACAAAATTTTATCCATTCTAATGTAGGGCAAATATACCTGGAAGGAAACTGATACTTCTACATATATACAAAACCTCTGATACTCATGGGATTGCCAGCAAGTATAATATGCTGTGAAAAAAATCACTCTTACACCAATAATGACATACAACAGGATATGATATAAAACTGACTAGATATCGAAGCAAGGCAGGTTTAAGAATGAGAAAGCTAATATATTTGTTTTATAGACTGATAAAGTACCTTGACATATATTCTTACTGGAGGCTCAAACCAAATATTCGTGAAGTCCCTAAAGGAAAAAAGGAATGTTACCCTCATTACTGTATTTGAGAAAGGGCATAAGGGGCAAAAGTACTAGAACAATGTCTTCATGCTCATTCTGATCCTCCTAAGTGACTCCATTAAAATCAAACAAAGGATAATGAATTTTCTTCATGCTTAGAGATTTACAGTTTGATTTTTTAAAAATTTGTGAATTTTTTCTTTACTAAAACCATTAATAAAAAATAGTCACTTACTATCTCCCAAGGTATATGGTTTTACAGAACCCCTTCTTTTCTAGCTCTATAACTAATTGTCTCATTCAATTGTATTTATGCCTTAAAAAGGCTAATAGGTTGACAGTGACAGCAAAGATAGTATTCCATATAAATGTTGCAGAAAAGCCAGCTGCCACTTACATGCAATTTGATATTCAACATCCCCTTTAGGATTCAGTAGCTGAAAGCTGTCTCTGACTCCATTTATCTTAACCTTAAATGGATATGTGTTATTTTCAGAGGTCTGGACAACACCAGATAATAATAAAATTGGTGGACTTGTGGGAGCAGGTAACAAAAAAGGATCATATGTATAATTAGACCCTTACTGAGAGCTATACCTAATCCTATTCTGATAATTTTTGAAGGTATATCTGGTTCCTTGTTGGAACCTCAGCACTGCTACAGTGTGTTCAATAAATATTATGGAATCTATGAATATACTGTTCTCCCAGAAATAAGGATGAATTATGATGACCACAAACAATGGCAAAATGCCAATTTGTTGTCAAAGTGCATAATAACAAAGTTTGCATTGCTTTAAGGCAAAGATCATGTATTATTTGAATTCAAAAAAGGATAGCCTCATATGTACTATCTTATCTTTACTTCTATTTTAATTGAGCATTCTAAAATTGGCACTTTTAGTTGATATTAGTTATTTTTTTCCATTTCAAAAAAGAGGATCACAAACCAGAGGGTATAACACAAGACTCTATGGACTGGGTCCCTGCAAGGTAAGCCTAGACACCCTCACATGACTCAGGGATCTCCTCCAGTGCTCTCAAGGAAGAAGTTCTTATAAAGCTCTAAATTAGACATCCAAAGATATAATACCTGGAGCCAGAATGTGAAAAAGCAAATAAAAAAGAAGAGATGGATAATCTGTTTTTGTAGACATTTCTCAGGATCTGTGCATTTCTTTATAATAAATAGTTTGTACTTCTTAAATATCTACAATAACTTTCTAGTCAAACCACTGGAAACCTAAGATGCATTCTTGGAAAGAATTATGAAATTTTAAAATGACTTTAGAAAATGTATATAAGCAAATGTCATTAAGATATTAGTGGATGAGAAAGGACTCATGCAACTTGCTCATGCTATAAAAAAGACATACTTAACTTTTTGGATAATTTTCTAGAAGACATTTAAAAAGTATTAATGACTAATTCCTCAGTAATTGAAGTTTTTTGTTTCCCAGGCACTTTCTTACACAGTAGGATACCTCAAATAAAATGCTACTGCTTATTGATGTATAATTCTATATACAAATGAAATTAGTCAATATAGATATAAAGTAAGAATAAAAAAACAGGACACATTAATTTTACAGAATACTAACTCTAAATAGGACACTTAATTTGATGTGGCTACATCATTGGCTGATTTCAAACAAAGTCTTTTTCACTTTTCTGAAAGACTTTGTGGACATTTTTGATACATCTCCAACAGTGGAGATCCCAGACAGTTGGAAAGAACATTATTACTGATAGAAGTCAGGAAAGTTCAAAATTTAAAATTCAGTTTAAAATTCAAATAGCAATTTGAAATTGTCAACCCGTAAACCATGTGAGCAGCATTGTGAACACAGGAATGCCTCCTGGGTGGATAGGAATATGCCTGAGAGCCAGGAATTCAGAGACCCAGCTTGGAGGTCACATGAGGTCAGGCTTGGGCAGCCACTTTGACCATGTATAACCTTAGTTGACAAAGCCTGTCTATGGAGAGAAGAATGATGTAGCAACAAACAACAACAAAAGAGACATTAAAGCCCATGAGGCTCCACTCAAAAGGGCAATGTTACTTCTAATGAGTTACTCCTGAATTTCAGATCTAGTTTTTCATGAATATTGATTATATTCATGTTCTTGAATAGAGTGACATAACCCTTTCATTGGCTTGAGTGGGCTTCATTTTGTTATAACTAAACAGTTGCTCACCAGAATATGAACTTCATGAAAGCAAGGACATGGCCTGTTTTGATCATGACTTAAAAACCATACTTAGCAATCACCAAAGAGGGTTTAATGCATTGATGAAGTAGAGAGAAATGTAATAATACTCCAGAGGAATCCGGGTAGTAAAGATGGTGAGGAAAAAAGTGGAACAAGGCATTGAATACTGGATAGGACTTAAACTAGAAGAGAAGAGGAAGAAGTCTTAGGCAGATTAGAGCACCAGTAAAGTTTCATAATTGTATTTGAGTGTGTTCCTATGCTCCAGCAATTGTGCTAAGTGATTTCACAGACATAATTAACAGAGTAGGTTATATATAAACGCCTCAACCAGTCCTCAAAAATACAGTTACCCTTTCTTTATGACTCCACTGAGACATGATAGTGAAGTGGAATATGGAAAGGAGTGACTTACAAATCAGTCTGAGATCATATTTCTCTAGACCACCTACTCTGAGACTCCAGCCTGCCTACCTTGGTGATTGCAGTGCTTTATATAAATTTCAAATTGATAGGGGCAGAAGACAATCTCAGAAAAGCAGAGGAAAAGGAAATAAAGAGTTTAACTTATGTGAAGGAATATTAAGTTTGGAAATATGCTGATACATATATCTACTTGTATAAAAATGTTTAAATTATTCACATGCAAGTTTCTCTATGAAACATGCAAAAAACAAGGATAAATGAGGCAGAGTTACTATATGAGTACTTTGAGAAGTAGAAAAGTTCTCTATAAACACAAGGCAGTATTATACAATTATTATTGATATACTATATCAACATTATTATTTTGATATACAATTATTATATTATTATTTTGACATACAATAAAACATTCATCACTGAATGAAGAACATGGAGGGAAAGGCTATGTGTAATGCAATTTGATTTTCAAACTTGGATGACACATCTACTAACTCTGAGCTATGATGCTAGTAGAAACAATCACATATAAGTATAATTGTAAAATAAAATAAATTAGAATTACAGAACAGAGGATAAATGCTCTCTAGGGGATAAATCAGCTATTTAGAAAGCAGATATAGCATTGTGTGCCTATGAAAGGGAAGATAAAAGTATTAAAAACTTAAAGATTAAAAATATTGGGCTTCATGTGAAAGATGACACATGTTCTAGGAGGAGGCTTTCAGGATCTCTCCGTTGGATCTTTAGTTGGGGTAAATAAGAATAAATAGAATAACATAAGTACTCCCATTCTGGTTACTCAAAGGGTAGCCCAGTAGAACTGTGTGACTCATAAGAGAGTAAGTAAAGCACTGTGCTTGTAATTGTGAATGCAGGAGAAGAAATGATATCTTTACTCAGGAAGACAATGCAAAGGGGAATGGAAGCATAAAGGTGAAAGAAGATCTCAGCACCATCTCCTCACATGTTTAGTAACATTTCTATGATAATAGAAGATGGAAGTTAGAATAGGAGGACCTATGTTTCCATTTGATGGTATTGCTTTTGGCTGTATGGGCTCAAAAAGCCATTTCCTTTCTCTGGTAAAATGATGATAGTAATGGCTCTTGCTCTATGCAAGAAATTGTGAAAATCAAGAGCTAATGTTTGTAAAATTACTTTCAAGATTGGTGTTATATAAAATCCATCATTAAAAATATTTATTTGAGGAGTCCTAGGGCAAGGTTGGGGCTGGGCAGTTTGGCAAGTAGTTTAAGTGACAGAAGAGGGGTCACTTTCCCAGATAATTCTAAGACAGTGTCTACCTCATAGCCCCTTACTCAGACCTCTATGGCTCCTTTACTATTTGGAGGCACATTTTTCACTTTCAGAAATTCCCCTACTATTCATATTAACCCAATTTCTTCTCTTTGGCTTAAACATATTTGGGGAGAAGAATGAGGAGGAAGAAAAGAGAGCAATAATTGGGATGATTTCCCATTGCTCTTGTCTCCCAAGAATGCCCCTGCCTTTCCCTCTTATTCCCGGCTTGGGTTTTATGTGACTTTTCTCCAGACAAGATGTCTTCTCTCTCCCTGCAGGTCTGCACTCAGTTCACCACAAAGGATCTCCTTGTAGACATCCAGAGCCCAGTGAATACAAAGGAATCTCAGTGATGCCCTGGGAGGTGGACTGTGGCAACTCTGGTCATTTGAATGTTACAAATGAGGAAGTTTGGGAAATAAAAGGTTGAGTGATTGATTCAAAACACCACTCGGAGTCACTGATGAAGCTGTAAATGGAATCCAAATCTTCTCAATCTGGACTAGAAATTCAGTGAAGTCTTTTTTTCCTGAAACCTCCCAGAATTCTCAATGCTCTCAATGGTCTTTGGAGGCATTTGTTTTATACATCTTAGATTGAGGAACAAAGGAAAATTTATATTCCCACTATTAATTTTATCCTTGATGGGTAGAAGAAATGCTTTCAAGGTATTGGAGGGAAGAAATCTTCTCTTCCATAAGCTGCAAACTCTAAAGCTAATCAGTCGACTTGATTTTTCAGCAGGACATTCTTTCATTTTTTTTTCTCCAAATAAATGTGTTCTGGCTGCTGACATGCTGGGAAAACCACACCCATGTTCTTTTGTGAAAAACTCTTTTTCTATTTCTCCCTAATCTCCATGTTGCCTTAATGATCTTCTTCAGGTTGCATCCATTCTACTCAGGCACCATGCAACAGGAGATTCTCATTCACACCAACCCTGCTCTGAGTCCTCACTCATTTCTTCACTGCAGCAGTATATGCTGGACACTTTTAGGTGCCAGAGTACTAAGGACACCACTATGCACAAAGTTATCACAATTCCCAAATAAAAATATAAAATATAGAAGGTATCAAAGGGGGAAAGGGGAAAAAGTTTTGAAATGTGTGGTGTGTGTATATGTGTGTACATATCTGTGTAAACTCACATGTGAACTATTTTAGATAGGGTGGTGAGGAATGATGAGGGTGAGTGGACACCAGAAAAACTGAAGGAGTAAGCCACATGAATAGTATAGTCAGAGTGTTTCAGGTGAGAGAGTAGGAAAAGTCAGACTCCTGCATTGAAAGCATGCTGGTGCCAGTAGAGAACAGGTGGTGGACAGTGAGGCTGGGGAATGACAAGGGGGACCACAGTAATGGGAATGTCTAGATGTTCAACCAACTGAACCATGCAGGTCAAAGTTCATATGCTTATTTGCTGTATGAACTTCTTCTTTGGTGCGATGTCTGTTAAAGTCTTTGGCCCAATTTTAGTTGGGTTGCTTTTTTATTTTTTATTTTTAAGTTTTCAGAGTTCTTCGTATGTTTTGAGTTCTGTTTTTACACTTTTTAAAATAATCTTATGATCCTCACTACTGGGGGTATTAATAATTGTGGTCTTTCTGGTTGACTCATGAAAAATAACTGGAAGAAGAGATAGAATCTCTTTAATTCAGCCCAAAGTTGTGTGCACAGAGACCATGTGCCAGACTCTGTAGCACATGCTAGAGACAGGAGCATAACCCAGCCTTAAGGGTCTTATAGCTTAAAGGGGAGGCACAAACATATGCAAACTCATTGAAATGTTGTAATGCAATGACCGAGATGAAGCAAGATCCATTGGCTCACAGAATTATTATGCATAGTTATCCTGGTGGTGCCAGAAATGGGGAGAGGCCATTAGGTCAAGTGTGAATAGGAAGTACTTTGGGGAAACGGGTTGCAAGTGGTGCTGCTTTTGGGAGTTTCTTTGAAGTGCCAGCTACTGTGCAATCTCTTTGAAGGAGGCCACTTTTGAAAGGTACAGGATGGAATGGGAACATGGGTAGAAAAGTTGTAGTAGGGATATAGGGAAAATTATAGTATGCTAGGAGGAGTCATGGCTAGATATACAAATTTGGTAATTTTCCAAATTGTTGAAGAAATGGGGATGGATGGGTTTCTAAAAGAGAACACCCAGCATAAGAAGAGTTCAGGGAAGAATGTTAGAAGAACTATCCACATGTAGAGGCCACAGAAGTAAGAAGAGAACAATGAATATCATGGAAATGTGCAGGAGCAGAGAGCACAGACTTCAACGACAGCACAGCAAAATGCACAAAGACACACCCTGACGCTTAGGGGCTGGCAGTCAGAGTAAAGATGCAGTCAGAGTAAAGATGCTGCTTGGTTTTCAAGGAACAAGAGGCATTTCTAAATTGCTCTGGGCTGCAGGCAGTATGTCTTTTGCATATAAAATATCACATGGTAGAGCATAGAGTTTATTGATATTGATCTGTTGCCTTCCTTTTCTATCTGAACACAATGTGAGCTTTCACCCATGACCAAACAAGATACTTTGTGTATAAAATGATGTGAATTCATAGCATCTCTACCTGACATGAAGCAAAAGCTAATAGGCTTTTCAAGCTTCCACATCCTAAGAATATATTGATATTTCAAATATCACTGTAAAAATAAATTCTATAATTGTGAAGAACAAAGAACATTAAAATGGAGCCCAAATTACATTTTTCATATGGGTTAATATAAAAATAAAACATGATATATAACCATTAAAACCGAAAGAAAATGCATTCACTCAAATTCATAAATAAATAGTATAGTAGGAGAGAAATGTATAGATTTGAAGTCAAACAGATTTAGGATTGAGTTAAAACTCAACCATTTACTTACTATCTATATGAACCTAGATAAATTATTCAAGTTCTTTGATCCTCATTTATTCATTCTTAAAATGGAATCAGGATAGCTTTGTTGCCAACATAATTGGACAATATTTAAGGTTTCAATTTATGTTTTTATTTGTCCTTGTATGTGACAGACTGCTGACTGAGCTCGAGCACTAATTCTCTCCTTCTTCTTCTAATAATAGAAACACGCCTTCTGCCAGATATTTAGCTGAGCTCACGGCAGTCAGCTCCTGACCATGTCTTCCCTGTCTTGCATCTAGGTCTGCCCATATTTAGTTCAGGGCAAACTGAGTGAGCAGAAGTGGTGTGTGTAACTCCAGGTCATCACCTGAGCCATGCTTGCCCCAAATTCTGCTTTCTGATCCATGCTGGCTGGAAGATGATGCACCTGAGCCAGCGGCCTTGGAATCAGAAATAGAAGCCACATCTTGAGGATAGTACCACTGACCTCCTGATGCACAACTGTACCTCTGGCTGGATGACCTACATATTTTTAGATTTTTTTTTAAGATTTTATTTATTTATTTTTAAAGAGGGCAGGGAGGGAGAAAGAGAGAGAGCGAGAGAAATATCAGTGTGTGGTTGCTGGGGGCCGTGGCCTGCAACCCAGGCATGTGCCCTGACTGGGAATCGAACCTGTGATGCTTTGGTTCGCAGCCTGCGCTCAATCCACTGAGCTACGCCAGCCAGGGTATATTTTTAGATGTTTTATGAAAGAGAAAGAGAGAGAGAGTAGAGATAAATTTTATTTAAGCTGCTGTATTTTGTGGTTGCTTTCCTACTGGTTAATTCTCATGTACATCTTTGCTCCCCCCCCCAAAAAAATGCTACTTCATTGTATCATTGCCTCAGAGGAATTATATGATGATGAATTTTTCATTTGTTTTCCAAAGGCTTAATTCCTTAAATCTTGAAAAATTTTTGGAGGAAGAAAAATAACAGAAAGGAATTCTTTGGAAGAAAAAAGGGTATCTTAAAAAACCAACAAGTAAATGAGGTTCTTGATCCTTTCTCCTCACTGTCAGCCAAGATTGAAAACTATTGCTTCTGGGCTGGAAGGAGGAAAAGAACGAGAGTTCCAGCAGCTAAGATCATGCCATTAGGGCCTGGTTTTCTTGTGGCCCTTGGGGCAGGAAATGAGATCCTATAGTATCCTGCCTAAAGAAGATTCAATGTACAGAGTGTGGCCATGAGCAGTGTAGTTTGCTGGATTTGTAAGAACACTTCAGACCATGAAAAGGGAAGTTTTAGTAGGCTCTCATGTCAAACAATTACCCAGGGCCAGAGACCCATGTTACCCTGCTCCAGGGCTTAAGTGATACTCAAGAGCTTGAACTGAACAGCACCTTGAGGGTGAAAGAGGAGGAGGCACAGAGAATGACAGGTTAATTTTCCACCAGCCCAGAAGCATGAGGATGTCAGTGCTATAAATCAGGTAGATTTCTGGAAAAGAAAGTGATTCTGTCTCTTACATTTGAGTTTTTGGGCTAAGATTTTTATACACTACATCTGTATAAAATAAATAAACAAATAAAACATGCATCCCACAGTGTTCATTCCCTTTGCCCCTACATAAATCACAGAGGCAACTCTGTGCCAAATCCTCTGCTAATGACCAAGCTAAATTGGTTGAGACACATGCTCTTGTCCTCCACTGAAAGAACTCTTCTCAGTGAAGGAGAGCAAAATGGATGCAGAGTTTTCTATAAAGTGCTGTGGACTTAGAGAAGGAAAAAAGCTACCTCTGCCTTGGAGAGCTGAAGAAGACTTCAACTCAGAGTGATATTGACTTAGACCTTGAAGAAGACTAACGCAGCTAGAGGGGACAAAAAGAGAGAATGCATTCTCATCCTGATTATACACTTTTCAACCATAAGTAGGCAATAGGTTGTCATGAAGATGGTTTTGAAGACTGTCATCACTAAAGAAGCAGTGAAAACAAAGGAACTGAAAACGGCTTCAGGAAGAGAGAGGGAAGGGTAGATAGGTACCTGCAGGGTGGACTGGTTTCCCAACAACCCTTACTCTCCTCTGTGAAAACCTGGTTTTGTTTATACTTTAAAGAAGTAGAAAATTTCCATCTAGGAAGTAGAGAAGGACAGATGCAACCAACAAGATAGAGAAAGAGCCTGGTGTTCTGGGAATGGTGAGAAGTTGTGGAGGAGCTGGGGCCAGAGATGAGGAAGGATGGAGAGATAGGTTGGAAGCAGTTGTACATCATGGGTCCATCCACGGTAAACCATGGGTATTGCAGATTGTAGCCAATCCCTGCTGGTCATCCATAACATGAAGACACGGTTTGTGAGTCAGGAAGTTAGCACTGACAGGGAGTCCCTCCACCTAAACCCAACTCCTTGTGCCAGCCACTTGGTTACCTTTCCTCTGTAGGAGCAGACTCAGGTGATTCCCTTCCCATCTGCATTTATACCAATTTCCAGCCTCATCTGGATTGTACTGGAGTTGTGTTGAATAGATTATCACATGAGTTAATATAAAGTGCTCCTTTGTGTGGCCTAGGAGACACAAGGACAGAAATCACTGGGAATCCAGGCCAGGGGTGGAGTGTCTGCAGTCCCATAGGGCTCTACTACATTGACATTTCCTATGCAAAGGGAAGGAGAAGGGGAAAAATAGCAAAGCATTAAGTTCCCACTTTCTGTTCAGCTTGTACCCCACCCCTTTTATTTCTGCCTACAACTGGGCAGATATAAACACATGTGCATGTCCCTGCACATGCCAGACTCATGGTGCCCTGGAAAGGCCACCCTAAGTTTATAGATGGGGAGCACTTTTTTAAGTGTAAACCAGGTGTGATGCCTACACTGGCTAAGCAGGCCTGGAGGGAGAGAAGCCTTGGGGTTTGAAACAGCCAGACCACAATTTTATGCCAGGAGACCTGCGCTGGCTTACCACAGAGCCAAACTCCATATGAAAAATCATAGCCTGAAGCTCAGTCAGAGGCAATTTAATTAAAGCGAGTTGGTTATCTAGGCTCAATTTGTAACTTGGCAACCAGCAGCAATGTGCTTTTTTGATGGATTCTTTGTCTTCTGCCATCCAGGATCAGGCTGTGGATTGGTTTGGCTCTCTTTTCCCTTTCTATTGCTGTGGCAGCATTTTGTGCGAAGTTTTACTTTCAGGTTCTTAAAAGAAAAAACATGGACAGTATGTAGGTAAAGGAGAAGGGAGGTAGGGAGGTCGGGAGATAGTTGGTATTGTGGGGAAAGCGATGTGCTTATAAATGTACCTATAAATGACTTGACAAATAAAAATGAACATTTATTAAGTGTGATCTTTTTACTTATTACTATAATTAAGAGCTAAAATATACATATTCTGCTTACCACATACAAATACTGTCCTAAGCACTCTATCTTCTTTACCTGATACATCATAACCTATATTCTCAGGATCCACATTTTACCATTGAGGCAACTATAGTGGATTAAATGGTGACCTCCCAAAATCCATGCCCATCAGAAACTTCAGAATGTAACCTTATTTGGTTATAGGGTCTTTGAAGATATGATTAAAGGATTGAGATGAGAGCATGCTGGATTAGGGTGGCTCCTAAATCCAATAACTGGTAACATTAAAAGGAGTAGACTCACAGAGATATGAAGGAAAGGCCACATGAAAATAGAGGCAAAGATTAGAGTTATGCATCTATAGGCCAAGGAGTACCAAGGATTGCTTGCTACCACCAGAAACCAGGAGAGAAGCATGAAACAGACTCTCCCTCCCAGTCTCCTGAAGGAACCAAACCAACCTGATGATACCTTAATTTCAGACTTCTGGCTGCCTGAACAGAAAATAAAATGCTATTGTTTTAAGCCACCCAGTTATGGCAGCCGCAGGAAACTAATACAGCAACTAAACCCTTCCTTGCCCAAGGACACACAGGTGATAAGTATAGAGCCTGTGTTCCCAATTACTCTGCTGTGCTTCCCCCATAGCCAAAGAGGTCCGTGGGTCCTGAGAAGTTCCCCAGCCACCACACCTGGCGTTCCCTGTGCTTTTAATGCACATGATTATTGCATTCTTGGTGCTAAACCATTCAATATCCCCTATTTGCTACAATATTCCTGTGTTTGCTTTACTAGCTGCCAGATTACAATGCCTGTTAAAATAAATATGCTTCAATTACCTTAAAATCACTCAACATCACCAGTGTTCCTATGGATAGAAAACTACTGGAGTGATACAAATTTTAACAGGAGTTTGAATTCAGAAGTAATAAGGTTTTTTGATATGGGTACTGTGGAGTGATTTCAGTAGAAGGTATTAAAAAATGTCTGGTTCAGACTGAAAACATGGGAGTTCAGAAGCAGTCTTAAGACTCATCCCACAATGGTATTTAATTTGGAGTGACCTAAAAATCTGTGCCTCTTGTTTTACCATTTTAGTTCAAAATTTATGTTTGTTTTGAATAAAACAAGTATTTTTAAAGGTAGTTAGAAATGTACTAGGATAGAAAACAAAGTTTTTAAAAATCTGACTGTACTTTGCATTGCTTTAAATGCAATAAAAATAGAGAGTGTGTGTGTGTGTGTGTGTGTGTGTGTGTGTGTGTGTGTGTATTTAGAAGGATATCCAAATCTACAGGTTGGCTGCAAGTTTGACAGATTTTCAGGTCCGAGGGGCTCCAGGCTGTTAAAATTATACCAGTGTGAAACCGAAAGCTGCATCTCTGTGGGTAATGAGGCTTCTCCAGACCTGGCCCATGGGGATTACATTTTGTGAATACCTTTCTTGACCACAATTTCCTAAATCTTGTGCAATATTAATTTGGACTTCAAGGGAATCCACAATGGCATAGACTGTGGTACTCACCCATCAACTCCTTCTAGCTCTGACATACATTTTCTGGATTTCCCATTTAGGACCATTTTTCTTTTCAATTTTTTTCTTTCATCTTTAAATTTACAAATATAATAAGCACAACTCTGAAATATTGTCTTCTGCTCTGGCATATTTTCATAATTTATTCAGAGTGTTTGCTCTGAATAAAGAGTAGGCATACTCTTGCTGTATTTTCTTAACCCAATATTGAAGGACAGTGTGTCAGTGGGGTTAAGGAGGCAAGCGGCTAAAGCAAATGTGGGAAAAGCTCAACTTCACAATTTTGCAGCTTTGTCTTAAAGTCATAGTTTAGGCATTTGCACAATATGTAGGTAAAGGGGACATTTTCCACCACAAATAAGCTCTATGACTGGGAAATCAGGTCTATGTTGCTGTGGCAATTGTCATGGCTCTTGGCCACATAATTAGATGTGGCCAAGATCTGCAGGTATGGTATGTCCACAGCTCAAAGAATCCACTTCCTTCCAGAGCCTGTGGAGGGTATATAGGCATGAGGGCATGCTTACTGAGCTACCTGAAAGTGTGCCGTCCATAGCCTGGCCAGTAATTCTGGATGGTGGAAAAAAGGCTGAGCTGGATCAGATTCTTCCGTGGGAAATTGGGAATGGGATAAGAGATTAAGTTAGTGGCAGGACAGAAACCAGCAGACATAAAGGAATGTAGAAGAATTTCATTCATGGTAGAATACTGGAGTAAAATTCCATAAACTGAGATAAATGAACATGCTCTACTTCCCGCCCATTTGGAGGCCAAGTCTGTGAGACATCTGTCTCCTTAAAATGAATTTCTCTTTCCAACTGAGTGACTTTAATTAATTCCAGTCAACTGCCTAGATTAAACACAGAGTGAAAAGTGACCAACAGACAGAGCTTTTCCCACGCCATTGGCCCAGCCCTCCAAGTACCTACTTCCACTCTCACAGAGGCACTGTTCCTCCTTCCTGTTTTTGCCCACCCAAGAGTTGGCAGAGAAGACATAGGTGGACATAACCTGAAAAGGATGCAGGCATCGAAAGGGCTGTGAGGAACAAAGGATCACACAGAACCAGAACACAAAGAGCAGGAGAGATCAAGATACACAAAGCAGAGAGAAGCCCATGAAGGTGCACCTGCTGTGGATGGCTCATTGGCACACAATGGTTGATTCCTGTGATGATGGCTCATTTTCTGTGTCAACTTGAGTGTGCCAACAAGTGCCCAGATGAAACCTGATTTCTGAGTGTCTGTGATGGTGTTTCAGATGAGATTAGCATTTGAATCAGTGAACTCAGAGAAGTGATTTTCTCTTCCCAGTGTGAGTG
This sequence comes from Phyllostomus hastatus, assembly GCF_019186645.2. Lineage (NCBI taxonomy): Eukaryota > Metazoa > Chordata > Mammalia > Chiroptera > Phyllostomidae > Phyllostomus > Phyllostomus hastatus. The sequence goes on along the minus strand of NW_025334017.1, from coordinate 2,035,111 downwards.
GAAATCATCCAACCTGTTTAAAGCTCGAATGTAACAAACAAGCAAAAAAAGTGGAAAGTTGCTGCTTTTTGCTTCCTGCTTACATACTTGAATTGGTCATTGGTATTCACCTTCTCTTGGCCTGAGATTTACACCATTGGTTATGCTAGACTCAGGGGAAGTCTTTAGACAGGGACTGGAACTTATACCACCAGCATTCTGGGGTCTCCAGCTTGTAGACAACAGATCATAGGGCTTGTCAAATTCCATGATTACATGAGCCAATTTGTCTTCCCACATATATCTTACTAGTTCTGTTTCTCTGAAGGACCCTAACTAATACAATCCCTTATCTTCTCATTGAAAATGCCCACAAATGAGATGGGAGACATAGAAGATGAAACAATGCTCCATCCCGAAATTTTGATATAACATTATTATTATTTTTTAATTACCTCATGACTATTTTTTAAATATGGATTTTACATTTAACAAAATCCTATGATGAGAAAATTCAGGGCTTCTACATGATTCTCTGTATGTTCATAAAGATAAAAAAAAACTTGCTTATTCATCTGATATTTCCATACAAGCCCGATGAACACCAAACCTATAAGGCACTGACCACAATTTTCATTTTTCTTCTTTTTGATATCTAGGGGTAAAGTAATAAAGTGATTGTGGAATATAATTCATCTTTACATGCTTGGCAAACTATTGGCAGGATACTGGGAGAAGCACAATTTCAAGGCAGTGAACATACAGCATGCTCCACATTCCAAACCATGGCTGACAGCTGGGTGCTAATGGGCTCTTCCCAGCGGTGCACCCAGCTAATGGCCTCTTCCTGGCACTAAGTCAAGCATCGCTGATGACCAGCAAGTAGTCTGCTCACACCAAAATTGAGAATTCCACTTTTATATTTGAATAGAGCTATCCAGGGGTCCCTCCATTTGGCCACAAGAGGCAGATGACTAGGATGTACAACATAATAGGCAATGAGTTTTGAGAGGCAGGATGTGATCTTTGGTGAGTAATAACAAGATGAGAAGGGGTTCAATCTCGAACCCACAGTGCCTTGTCAGGAAGGTATAAAACTGGAAAGGACAAGTATCTTTGTTTTATGGATATCAGTCTGATACTGATGTCAATATCAAAGAAGCATTTATGAAACCTCCAGTTAGACTAAATGGATGAGATGATAATTGGCCCCAGGGTTGAAAATCTGCATATGAATATATTGAAGTTAAGTATCTCTAGCTCTCTCAGCTCCCTGTTCCTCACTACACTGACTGGTGGGGAATCTTTCACATTCCTTCAGTCGGGGTAGAGTGTATAAGGGTTGGTAAGCACTTGGCTCTGCAGGTAGAGTTCCCACTGTAGACCCCGTGTCATGTCCTGTATTCTTTTCACTTGGCTTTTCCCAGATGGCACTAGAAGTCTATGAAACAGGCTCAGGAGATCACACCCACCTGCCAAGATTAGGGATCACAAGATTCACAATTCTTTTGCCAAAAAGTACAAATTGCTATGATTGGTTAATCACCCTCAATGTGAGCTCTGCAGTGGTCAGATAGGGAAGGATGGAAGTGAGGGGTAGAGGTAAACAAAGCAAAACCAAAGTGACTAAAAAGAACAGTGTAATTTAAATCAGTACTTCCTTCAAAGCTCAATGAAATGGGAGAGGGAAGATAGTCTCTTATGATAAGCAGTGATAGCTTTTTTCCCATCACACTAAAACAGTGTGTATAAAATGAGCATTTTCATCATCATGTCCAACTTTACTCATGGTGTTCTTCCATTCCTAATTTACAGATAAGTTAACCAGGTGTGAATAAAGAATGGTTTCAATTTAATACTCTGGTTTTTTCCTCATCCTGTGATGTGAAAATTCTTGCCTGTAACCCTCAATATTTTAATTTGAGTTTATGTACCAGAAAACCAGATTTCAGTGCTATAATTATCATCTTCAATTAGGTAAACCAATCAATCAACAATACAATCCTTAGAACTGGAAGAAACCTTATCATCATCAATTTCAAAGTCTTCATTTTATTTCATTTCATTTTTATTTATTGATTTTAGAGAAAAAGAGGGAGAGAGAGTGAAAGAGAGAGAGAGATCAATTGATTTATTGGTGTACCTGTTTATGCATTCATTTGTTGATTCTTCTTTGTGTCCTGACAGGGGATTGAACTCACAACCTTGGCTATGTGGACAATGCTTTGTCTAAGTGAGCTGCCCCACCAGGGTTCAAAGTCTTCATATTAAGGAGGAGGAAACTGAGGCCTAAAGAGTTCAGGCAACATGTCATCTGCCTATTTTTTTTAACTTAAAAAATTTTTACTAAATGTATTGGGGTGACATTGGCTTTGTCATCCCAAATTATATAGATTTCAGGAATACAATTTTACCATATATCGCCTGTATATTGTATTGTGTGTTTGTCATCCCAAATCAAGTTTTCTTCCATCCCCATCCATCCATCTGTCTCTTAAGTAAAATCATTCGTGTCAGACATGATCAGATTGGGCTGTGTCAGGAGGAGAGACTAAGAAGGGACTGAAGGCACTTCTTGAGGCTCCACAGGACTAGACAGTATGTGCTTCAGCAGAGACATCATTGCCAGTCCAAGGAACAAGGAGATAAAGGTAACCAACAGTTTGGGCTTTTCATAAAAGCATTGTTTCCTATTAAAAAGTTGTCTTCTGTTCTGAGTTTGTCATTGCTACTATTTAGATTAAAGTATCTTTCCCCAAACAGAATAATGGCTACCATAGTTGTAATTTAAAAAATGTCTTTCTAGGAGAAATAAAATAAGTGATTTCCCTCCCTAATTTTTTCTAGCATTGATTTTTTATAATTGCTCTATTTACTGCTCTATCATATCTAAAATTATGGGAAATCACTGCCTTAAGCCATAGCAACTCACTGAAAATTTCTAAATCAGAGAATAACATGAACAGAGAAGTAATTTGGGAAAATTAATTGTTCTTCAGTGGATAGTATCAACTTTAGTGAGAAAGAAAATGGAATCAGGAAGCCTGCCTAGAAAACAACTGCACCACAGTCAGCTTAAAGTAAGAGGAATGAGCTAGTGGGAAGTGGAGGGTGGGGGGTAGGGCAGCCAAGGCTGAAACAAAGAGAACAGGAAAGCAGAAGCAAGATGATAAGATTTTAAGAAGATTTTAAGCTCAGGTACTCAAAGGGAAATAATTTACATAGAGACCAGAAAAATCTGGAGAAGTTAGAGGGAAATAACCTGATTAATTTGGCAATAGCTATATTTGGTTTGAGGGTATAGAAGATGCATAACAGAGAGTATCCAACTAGGGAATGTGGCAAAGTAGGATTAAGATTCTGTATGAAAGCCAAGGGAATCAAATGGGAAACCCACAAAAATGTAGTAGCCACAAGAATGGAGAGAACAGAAACACACACAGGACTAAGGGCTAGGGAGGGTAATTCATGCTTTATAGAGAGAAGGATCAGCAGACAGTGATGGAGACAGAAGATGAGCCCAACAGAGAGAAGAAAGCCAAGAGGAAAGAAGAGTTTAAATAGGAAGGAGTGTTCAGTTCCTTTATTTCTTGCTTTCCCCCTTTACCCTCCTTCTTTCCCTCCCTCTTTCCATCCTTTTCTTCATCTATCGATTCCTTTATCCATCTAACTATTGAGCATTTGCTATAATCCAGACTCAGAATTTAGCCCTGGAGAAGTCAAATATTATAGTCTAGGTCTGGAGAAGGAAACTATCAGGTTTTAGTGAAGGCTACAGTGCAAGGTGAAGAATGTACCTTACCTCCACCAGCTCAGGGTTCCCCAGCTTCTTCTGTCTCTTATTATGCTCTTTTTCTTTACACCCTGGTCCTGCCCAGAAGCATTAGCCAGAGTGCTGAGCCAAAATGAACAAAATGTGGGCTGCAAACACTGTCAACTCCTTCAGAATGAAGGACAGGCTTCCATTGCTGCATACGTTACAGGCAGAGTAAATTTAAGCAAGAACCACAAAGATCCTTATCCTGGGCAGGTCTGCTTGCTTTGGGAACCAGCAAGTCTGATCTGACAGCATGCTTCTAGTCTGGGAAAGCAGCTGCTGCTCTGCTCCTTTGCAAAGACCTTATTCAGTTCTTTAGAAAAAAAAAGGGCTTTAATGATAATATATAGAAATTTCTGACTGAAGTGAAATGATTCTTCTTGAACCAAACAGCAACCAAATGGATGAGAGCCCTAATGATCAGGTTTCTTTAGAGACAACACTTACTTTCAATAAATTCTTGGATTCAGAATCACAGTTTGGAGAAAGAACTAAAAATGTGTATACACACACGCACATACACACATGTGCATATAACATGCACAAATACATTTCAACATTCAATGAAACAAAATGAAAAAAATACAACATGGAAAGCTATGAAGAATACAGACATGGTGCTACTATATAAAAACCAACAGGAGGAGGTCTACATTCAGTTTGATTTAATCTCCTCATTTTGTAGATGAGGGTGAAAGTATTGAATTCTTTAAGTTGTTATATATTTTAAGCAAGTTCTTTAATTAAATTGTAAACAATAACATTATATTGATTTTTTTCTTTCAGGGATTTTAACTATTGAATTTAATTATTCCATTTAAATTTCACACATGGGCCCAAGGCTCCTGAGAAATGAGAGCACTGTTAATAAATCAAATAAATGATACATAATAAATAAGAGACATTTCAAAATGACTTTTTGTTCAAAGTTCGCTTTCTTCAAAAGTTACCATTTCCTGTAGGTTCACCATCTGTAATTGAAAAGTAGTTATTTTTTTGTGACGCAGTATTTGAAGCAAATTGAATTGAATGGCTCTGTTGTAAAATTTGCTGTACTCAAAGATATGTATGCCTCTGTCTCCTTTCCTTCACTCCCTTGATTCCTACATGAGGGGCATTCTAAAAAGAGTAACAGTATTATGTGCTATAAATGAATGTAAAAACTGCACATAGATATACAGTGGGGATGGAGGGGAAGATAGTGCTGGGAGCTTTTTAGGAAGTAGTACAGGTCACACTGGATGATTTACTGGACATCAGGAGTTATAAGGATGAGGAAGGAATCTAGAAGAATCCTTAAGAAATTAATTGGGAAGATGTTTTTTTCACCCAATAGAATGTGTCTCATTCCAGTGCTGCTGCCATTCCTTCATGAGTAGACAATCATTTCACAGGTCACAAGCTGTTTGAAAACCCTTCTTTATCATTTTTTTAATTTCACATTTAACAAAATTTCTCCTTTAATGCTCAGTCTCCCTACTGGGTGTGCACATCCTCTCTTCAATAAATTAATGCAAAACTCCTGTATATCTGAGAAAAATTTTATATTCCAGTTTTAATTTTGAAATTTCTTAAATCACATTTCTTGCTTTTTCTGTCTCATTTTATTTGTATATAAAAATGATATCAACTTCCCCTCATCAGGGTATGTTGTGATTCTTGGTTATATTTTGGAGGACTTTTTAAAATACTGCTTCATTGATGGTGTTGGCCCAAGCATCCATGTGGGTGGATCACGGTCGCTGGTAGATGCGGAGTGTGGCCTTGGCAGAGGGCAGAGTGATCTGGTTCATAGAGAGACCTGGGTCCTAAGACTGGCCTTTTTTACTCTTACCAACTCTGGTCACTAAATGGCTCCCTTACTGCTTCATCTTATACAAAAGAAAACAAACTGCCTGACTCTAAAAAAGCAAATAAACTAAAACCTTTGAGACATTATAACAATACATTTGACGTGGAGTATCTAGCTTTACTTTCTGGTTAGTGCCTGTTTCTTATATTTTCTAGAAAACAATGTCAATTGTCAGCACCATACAGTATAATATTGTTTATTCAAAATGACTAGGCACTGGCTGGAATGATTTTTCTGTACATATGTTGATGTGGGCATTTGCTAAGAATGGGATGATTTCATGCCCAAATCAGCCTTTGGCTCTGGAGTCTAGCAGCTAGCATTGTGGGTCACTGCTAAACCTACCATCTGTCTCCATAGAAAGAGAATGGTCCCATATACCTTTCCAGGAGCAGAATATCATTAGTGGAACCATGTGTCACAGCATGATGATGGGGTCAATGATAACAGTGATCCTATTACACAGCGCATTTTAGGCCATAGGAAATGCAAAAAGGGCTAGCAGGCAAAGAACACCAAATAGTTCATTTTATAACCTCTGCCACCTAAAGTACAATTTATAAATATTAGAGTTGTGCTATACAATGTGCTTATATATAAATAATTATGTAACTTGTTGATTTAGTCACTATTTTTTAAATAAAATGTATACCGTGAATTGAAACATTATACCTTACCGAAAAAAACACACAAAAAAACCAACCAACCAAACAAACAAAAAAAACAGCCAAATGAGAAAGTGAAAGAGTCATTCAAGCTTGTGAAATCTGGAGTATGCCTAGTCACACAGCATGACTTTATGTTGCATCAAATATTAAATGAGACAGATGCATTCATTTGAATAGACTAAGGGAAGCACAGGGTAAGATCAACAACAGTGAAGGGTGTAGTAAGTTTATATCATGTTTTATTCTAAATATTTATAATGTACTAAGTTTTAAAAATATTTTTTAATTTATTGATGAGAGAGAGAGTAGAGAGTGAGAGAGATTTGTTGTTCCACTTATTTATTTATTCATGGGTTGCTTCTTGTATGTGCTCTGACCAGGGATCAAACCCTACAACCGTGGTGTATTAGGATGATGCTCTAACCAACTGAGTACCTGGCCAGAGCTATCATGTACTAAGTTATAAAATTATTTAATTCACTAGTGTGATAATAGCTTATACTAAAGTCATGGTATATATTGATCTTAATATCATATATGATATTTCATCATAATCAGAAAATACCAATTTCCTTATTTTTTAAAAAAAGTGAATTTATAGCCCCATGGTTTTTCTGAAATCATATACAGTAAATGCTGTTGTTTGAAACCAATGTTTCTGCAGAATGAGAGATTCCATAAAGCAATATTTAGATAATCTAATCTAGCATTTTCCAAAATGTTTATCAGGAAATAATAAATCTCTATGATTCTCTGTAAGAAAAATAATGTGTGGTTAAGTATGTTTAGGAAGTGCAACATAGAATAATATATCATATCTCAGTGACTCTCAAATGCATTTGAGAAGTAACACTTGTGTTTGTTTAACCCAGTACCTTCTTTTCTAGCCTATTCTCTTGCCTCCAATACTGAACATTAAAATTTCATGAAACTAGAGTTCCTTATAGCACACTTTGGTAAGTGTTATTTTAAAATAACTTGATAGCCCAAATCGACTGTGGAGAGTCAAGAATGATCAAATGACACAACTGAGAGTGAACACAGTCAGTCATATGACATGATCATTGAGTCTGTTTTGCTGACTCACAAGAGCCAAGTGCCTTTTTTAGTCTTCTATGCCAATATATTAGTTTGAAAATTCTACAACTGACATTATGAAAATTTTATATATTTTCTTATAGAAATAAAAACTTACTTTCAGGACACCCATAAGATTATCCATATTCTTTTTTGAAGATTATCTACATTCTTTAAGATTTGCTGAATTGGACTCAGTTAATGGGAACTAGTTTTAGAAGGTAAGAAATTTAGTATTGCTGGGCATATGAAGTCTGAATGAAAATGAAAAGAAATGGGACACTTAGTATTTGAGGGAAAAAACAGAATAAAATCTTAGAGCAAGAAGGTGACAGTGAAGAGGGGAGAGAGAGGAGGAAAAAATTATGAGTATGAAGCAGAAAAATTTATATAAAATCAGTGAAGCAATGTTTTTTCTATTTTACTAAATATAATGTAAGTTTAAATAATTTTTACTTGCAAGTTTAATCATTTTATTAGACTGGTCTCTCTTCATTGAGTTCTTTTCTTTTCTACTGGCAGACATGAATATCTTGCACAGGAGTAAAAAAGAAATTTGGTGGAAGAATAAGCAGCTTAACCTTATCATGTCCTACACCGAAACTATGTTCTCAGACTGCCAAGTCCATTACCCTCCAGAGACAGGGAATAATATATGCCCACGTGCCCATTGCAGAAATCTAGCCTTCGTGCTGAATGTCTTTTTCTCTATTACCCCTGCATTAAATAAACTAACAGCTCAAGCAACTGTTCAAAGAGGTTTGGACTGAAGGTGAACAACTATGTTTTTCATTCTAATTACTCCAAAGAATTTAGAAGAATTTCAGCTATTGAATTCTCTAGAAATGCACTGAAGTAATTTTATCTACTTTCCAGAAATGCTGAATAAAAGAAATGCCATAGTTTACAAATTTTGAAATATTCTTACATTATATCACTTCTTTAATGTGTGAAATACCTTGACTGCCGTTTGGACTGTAACCTGCAAGAAGGGAGTACTATGCCTCCATCTTCTCAATTTCCACCGTATCTCATTTATTACTGGTCACAAAATGACATTTAAATACTTTTAGATACTTTTAAATACAAATAGATGAGTTAATAACATTAATACAAAATCAGAGTACAATGAAGTCCTCCATGGGAGCCAATATTGCACCCTGGCTGTCATTGTTAATCCTTGCAATAATCATAGTCATAAACACGTATGTTTAGTGGACATGCCTTGGCCTTGTTTGCTCAGTCTTATCTGTGGTAACAACATCACAGTTTTTGAGTAACTAAGTATGCCTCTCATTGTATGCAGTCTCGCTCTCAGTAAGGTGCGCTGTCCTCTCCTTGTCAAGAGCAGAGCATGAGACACAAGTTTAGTCAATCAGGTGCTCTTTGCTAGTAATTTTTAAAAATTTAATCTTTATTGCATTTTCTTTTTTCCATCACCATTTGGTTCCTTTATACCTTCCCTCTCTCTAGCAATCACCACACTGTTGTTCATATCCATAAGTCCTTCTTCCTTCTTCCTTTTTGTTCAATCCTTCCACCTCCTAACCTCCCCCACCCCAATAGCTGTCATCTACTCTCCATCTATGAGCGTGTCTCTGTTTTGCTTGTTAGTTCAGCCTTTGATCCGTGTGGTGATGATTTAACCTCCTGATGTTGCCCTAAAGGGACAGTCCTCTATATCCACTACTTTGATCCCTGAAGCTGCCTGGCTCTTGCCCTTTCTATGCCATGAATGACCTTATATTTCTCATAAAAAGAAAAAGTCCCCCCCTTAATAGAAAATCATCCAGAATCAGGTAAATCAAATAGAGAGAGAATCATAATGTGCTTTTGAACCAGACTTCTTTATATATACATATGTAGTAAAGCTTTCAGTCATTAAATCAATAATGCAATAAAGATGCACAAGGGATTTTGTGCTGGGAGTAGAATGGTGACAAGACAAAGTTGAGCTTTTGTAGATTTTTCACTAAAGGAGACAGAAATAAGTATGTAAACAAGTGAATAAAATACATACAGATTGCTATTATTGTTGTGAAGGGAATTAACAAAGTTCCATGACAAGTAATATTAATGATCTACTTTAAATTAAGTTATCAGAGAAGGCTCTCTAAGGTGAACAAAAGTGTCCTCACTAGAACTAATGTAGAGTGTACCACATGCAAGCCACTGCATTAAGTACTTTACATTTAAGTTTCATAACAGTCCTATAAGTTAAAAACTTTTTATTTTAAATGTTATGATTAAAGAATATAATTGAGATTCAGTAACTAGTACAAGATCAACTAGTTAGTAAGCAGTAAAGCTAGAACCAGACGTTGGAGCAGAAGATAGAGGTCTTAGTCCTTGGGGAAAAAAGATGGCAAGACCTATTGGAGAGAGAGCCCAAACCAAACTGACTGTAATTTAGGAGTAAAAATTGTGGAGTTAAGTGGAAGACTCTGGTGTGGTGGGGCATGGGAGTTCATGGAACTTTGCCCAGTCACACTGTAACCTTCCCCATCTCCCCAAGAGCTGAGATTGATAAGTATTAGCTCAGGAATTGCAGGTTTCAGTACATAAAGCTAGCTGGTGCTGCAGCCACAGACACTGCTATATTTTTTAAAAAATTCATTTTTTATCCCAAGAAAAGTAAATATTTATAATAACCTTTGTTGGGAACTGGCCTTCTTGGTTTCAGAAGCCATAATCCCCCATGGCTAGGCTGAGTGAGAGACTTTGGGACCCTTAGCCACTAGGGAGACAAAGCTTATCCTTCTGTCAGGAGCACTGCCTCTGCCCACTTCACCCTGCCTGGTCCCCAGTGCATGACTGGTTAGCCAATGTCAGGTAAGGTTCCTCAAGGGAGGGATGACCTAAGACAGGCATGGTCATGAGGGGGCCCTCAGGAAGGACTTGGGGCGCTATGGAGAAAGTGGGTGATGGGCCCTCACCCCTTGGCTTTGACCTAGCCTGAGTCCTCATTCTGTCTGCAAGGAGTCTCCTAATCTCTTGGCTGCCTTATGTCCCATGCTCAACCTAAGCCTGAAATAATGCTGGAGGTGGGTGCAGCCATGTGCTGGAAAGGGCAGGTTCCCCAGGGCAATCAGGCTTAAGAAAGAATGCATAAAATCCTGTGAAACCTGTTTTGCTAATACCCTCAATTTAAATGATAAGGGCCCAAGCATGAAAGAAGTTTGTTTCCCCAAAGTTTTATGACCCATTAGCTATTTGACCCTGACTCAATATAGGCCCTCAGAGCTCTTTGAATGTTATCTATTTGATCATTACTGACTGACAGTGGTTGATGAGCTTTCCGTATATATGCCCTGTATTCCTATGCAAATTGAATCCAATAAAAGTCTGTCTACACAAAGGTTGAGACGCTCTCCCCTTGAGAGAGTGGCCTTGCCATCCTTTTTCCTCCACAGGACTCAGTAGTCCATGTGAATGTCTCATCTCAGCCATAACGCCATGGATACTGTGGGTCGGAGTCCGCATCATGTCACACCTTCACTGGTATTGCAGTACTTGTATAGGATGTTTAATGTCCAATAAGACTTACACATTTCCTTTCCCTTGTGGCATTTAACTGAATATTTTGAGAGTATTGCTTTCACAATACTCAATGACTTGTTTCTTCTATTCATTTGATTATACTGCTCTGGGCACATACTCCAGTATTTTATGGGAATTCATACACCAGCCTTCTTTTTGAGAATTCTTAATTTCAGCAATACCTTTAAGTTATGTTAACTTTAAGATTCTAGTTTCTATAATTATTAGAAACCTTACAAGGACCTACTTTAAAGTGTTGCTATATAAGGCTGCAAGGAGGTTCATTAACCTTTTACCTCATAAAACATGTACCAAGTGCCCATCATGTGCAAGCCATGGGGCAATGTGAGAATATTAAGAAGAAAATAGGGTCTAGGCCTTTGAGAGCTCATGGTCTAAGGTAGACATATGTAAAAAATGCATAGGAGAAACAAAAAAAGAAACTTTCAATTCTCTTTCCTTAAAGCTTCCTACACATACACACACACACACACATATATTTTATCTCTATTTCTATACCTTTGTTATCAAAGCAAATAAATAATGAAGGTAATAAGAAAGCAAACATTTATGGAATAACTTATATACTTCTAAGTCTCAGGCTTCTTTTTAATTTTTTTTTAATATTTAAAAAATGTTTATTGACTTTAAGAGAGAGGAAGGGTGTGGAGGGAGAGAGAAACATTGACATGAGAGAGAAACATAGATTGAGTGCCTCCCATATGTGTCCTGGGTGGGGATCAAACCTAAAAAATAGGTATGTGCCCTGACCTGGAATCAAACCCCCAAAATTTGCTGTAAAGGACAATCCTCCAACCAACTGAGCCACACCAGCCAGGGCCATGTTTGGCTTCTTAAAAAAATATTTATTTTAGTGGAAGTGAATACATGGTTAGCTTTGAGAATGGGTGAAGAGAGATTTTTGGTTTGCAAGGCCTGGGGTCTGTGTCTCTTTCTGATTTATTAGAAATTGACTGAGGAGACAGCATCATTCATTATGCAGAGAAATGCACAAATCCTTTTCGGAGTCACCAAAACAACTGCCATATTTTAGTTTTTGTAGCCTTTGGCAGGCAGATTCATTTTGAGAAAGGCTGAACAGACTGAAACCACTAAGGGCCACTTCCTCCACTCCATGTTCTCTGCAGAGCAGAGCAGTTACACTGGAGCTGTGTGACCCAAGCCATGGTGAGCTCTTGCCAGGAAAGAATTGCTATCTCAGCAGGAGCTATAAACATCCAGAGTAAAGAGGGAAGAGCTATTCTGAATGAGAAAAGAACAAAGATCCATGGCAGGACCATGAATGAATCAGCTATCATTTACTGTTCAAAGATCTAGTGAACAACAATGCTTTTGACAGGTACCTTAAGCACTACTGCCATTTCCTGTAATTACTTAGAGATGAACGGAACTGAGCAACTGATTGTCTGGGGAAGTGCTTACAGATGTCCAAACTTGGCAAGAGGCACAGGACTCCCCTCTTTGCAGGGCTCATGCCAGAATAAAGGCCTTTGTTGAAAGAAAAAAACTGCTTCTAGAGTGTGATGAGAGGTGGATCTTACTGAACATAGTTGTTTGAGATGCCTGCTTTTGTGTGTATTTCAGATGTGAGAACAATTCCTGCAGAATGCTAACATCTCCTCAATAAAACCAAGTAATGATGTTGAGTGGGAAGAGGAATGCTCCTTTTTGCAGAAATGTAACAACATTTCAGAAATTGTGGAATAATTATCTTTGCTTATTCAAATTTTGGCTACTTCAAAGAATATGATAACTTGTTCTAAAGGTCCCTTGTGACTAAAAACTGAAATGTTCTATGTGAAAGTTTATCATGAAGGCAAACAACATCTATGGACCCACAAATATTGGAACTATTTTAAAATCAGTTTTCAAAAGAGATATAAAATCTTCCTACTCTTATATCTTAAAAGGCATTGGTTGCAATAAATTTGATACCAGTACTATCACTAGGGCTGATACTAGGAACGTTACTTTTTAAACTTTATTCTTCTGGTGATTTTTTGTTTATTTTCATCATTTAAAATCTTTGGAGAACAAATACATATGAGCTGGTTCTCAGACTCTTTTGATATGCGGATAACTCCCACTTAAATTTTAGGTTATCTTACCTCATACTATGTTCCATAAGGAGTTTAGTTTCTTGACAAAAGCAAACTGAAAGTCCTCTTCTGGTGGAAAATTTCCTTTGGTTTTAAAGGATAATAACCACATATCACATGATATAATTTAGTAACTTATAAAAATTAGCTTTTATAACCCAAATGTAAATTCAAATCTTAGCTCTACCATTTTAGAACTATGTGACATTATGTGGATAATTATATTCTTGGCTTTAGATTTTTTATTTCTAAAGTAAGAAACATAATAAGTAGCTTACTGGTTCTTATTAGGTGTAAATGAGAATGTTTGTTGATTGCTGACCCACAGTCCCCATTCTCCATCTCCTATTACCCGTTGAGAGAGAAAAACTTGGAAACATCTATTGAAAAATAAAGACAGAGAATCATGGTAAAAGTTAGAAAAGATCACCTGTTATTATTTTAATTTTATTTTTAATCATTTAAGTACTGAATAGAACAGAGTCTTCTTGTGTGGTTATCTTTGCTCCCATAACTTTCCCCCTCATCAGATATAATTACTGTTCTAATATTTGTGTTTATGATTTCATTGTCTTTGCAAAAATAGTCTTCTTAGACTCTATTACCTATATTAGACTTATCTATCATCTATCTATCCATCCACATATCCATCCATCTATCCGTCCATCCACCCATCTTTCCTGATTTAACCTTTCGTACCTTTAATCTCTATAAAAAAAAGTATTGCTCCTATATAGCTTGTATCTAGAATCCATTTACTTATAGCTGTACATGATTTATTTTTATTTCTGGGCAACAGTCCATCATTTGGATATACCACAAAAGGACAAGGGTGTTTCTAGATTATAAACTCAGGAAAGAAATGTTTGATTAAAGAGCATTCACATGTAAAGTTTTACAACAAATTATTTTCTTGTATGGTAATATCAATTTATACTTCCACTGGTAGTATGCAGCAGATCTTATGGCTTCAATTGTCTCCAGTGCTTGCTATTGCCAAATTTCTTAATTTTTTTTCCAGTTTAGAGGATACACAATGGTGTCAACTGGTAGTTTTCACTTGGTAATGTAATTTAGCATGTTTCATGTGGTTATTAACCATTCATTTACCTATTCTGTCAAAGGACTGTCCATGTCTTTTGTGAATAGTTTTTTGAACTTTTTTTTTGCCAAAGATATTTATTTATTTGCAGTTCTAATGCTTTCTTGCTTGTATGTATGAGACATGTTTCACATTGAGGCTTATTCTTCCCTTATCATTGAAGTAATTTTATCAATTTTTAATTTCAATGTTGTTGAACTCAACAGGCTTTTATGGCTAACACTTTTTATGTCTTGTTTAAAACTCATCAACTTTTACTATCTTGTTTAAAAATATATTTTCCTACTCTGAGTTTTATAATAATATTCTACAACATAGACATCTAAAAGTATTGATTTTAATATTTAAGTCTTTAATACATGTGGAATTTATTGTTTATATTGTGTGAAATAAGATCCCACTTCAAACAATTGACTCAGCACCACTTGTTGAATAATTAGCTCTCTCCAGTTATTACACAGGCTAATCTATAGGTCTGGACCCACAAATATATAGGTCTGGATCTGTGCTCTCAATTCTCTTTCATAGTCTAGAACAAAATATACTGCACTTCCCTGATTATTATACCTTTATTTTACACTTCCTTTATTATAGCTTTACTGTAAATCTTGATATCAGGTAGAGAATGTGCCACTTTAACTACTTCTTCAGGAGAGTTTTGGTTATGCCTGCCCCTATGTCTTCCTATATATATTTTAGAGTACCTTTCAATTCCTTGTGAAAGTACTTTATAGATTGTGATTTGATTTTCCTTGATAAATCTGTGGTTAACTGATAATATATGATGTTTACTCTTTCTTTTTATGAAAACAGTATGCATCTCCACTAAATTAGTTCCCCTTAAAATGTTTTTAAAAATCTATCAAAATTTTCCACTAAAGCCTTACTTATTTTTGTTATGTATATTTTTCTTTAGTAGGTTATGTGTTTAGATTCTCCTGTAAATGGTATTTCTGGTGGGTAGGAATGAGGATAGTTTCCAATGTAGACAATCAAACCATTTACAAACAAAACAAAACAAAACAAAAAAAACCAAAACAGCTTAGTTTCTTCCTGTTCAATCAACATAATTATTTTTCTTGTTTTATTGCATTAGTCATTGCTTCAAAAACAATCCTGAACAACAAAAAAAAAGCATTAGTGAGCATTTTTATCTAGCCCTTGATTTTTAAAGGAAATACTCCTGAGGACTGTCATTTAAGATGGCAGTGTAAATAATAAGAGCTTGCCTCCTTACAAACCCACATCAAAATTATAATTAAACTACAGAACAACCATTATTCAAAACTACCAGAAATTGAGCTGAATGAAAGCCTCACAATGATGTAGTTAAAGAAGAAACCACATCTAGACAGGTAGGGAAGGTAAAAATGCAGAAAGGGCTGGTCCCACATCCACGTGTGGCAGATAAAAATCAAGAGGGATATCTCAGGAGTGAGGGGTCCCAGTCCCACACAAGGCCTCCCAGCCCAGGGTTCCAGTGCCAGGAAGATAAGTCCCTAAAACTTCTGGCTAATAAACCCAGGGGAGATTGAGGCTGTGGAAGACAAACTGCTAGAGTCACAGGCATTTCCTCTTAAAGGGCTCACACACAGACTTATTTAGACTCATTTTCTCTGAGCTTCAGTGCTGGGGAAGCAGCTTGAAAAACACCAGATGTATACAGGAAGGAACTGAAGTGTCTGGCATCAGGGTAAGACCTACAGAGCATCTTTCTTTCAGACAGAAGCCATTGTTCCTTTTCTGAGCCTGCCCCGCACAGAGTGGGAAAGTGGGCACCATGTATGAAATGCCATCAACCTGGCTCACACAGCTTTTCCTAACCTGGTGATTCCCTAATGTTCTGCCTCACCCAACTGTCCAGCCTAACCAAGCTATTTCCAGTTGCTTTTCCATACAAATGGCTTGTCTTATCTCATGCTTCAGGTTTTCCTAAATTCCCTCGAACAAACATCATCTGGCCTCAGCAAGCCTTGTGCCTCTCATTAAGTGGCCCCAGGCCTGACACTAGAAATAGCTAGTCTTGGTTCACAGCTTGGATTCACTTGGGTACCTTCAAGCCCAGCACAAGCAGTAGACAACTATAGGTCACTTTGTAGCTTATGCTGGGTAGCCATGAGGAAAACACAGGTGATGGATGATCTTGGTCTGCACCTTCTGTGAGGACCCAGGGCCTGCACACCCAGTAGACAACTGCAAACCACATCAGAGCACCCCTACCCCACCACCTCCACAAGTGATATACATAAGGGGAAGACTCAGAGGACACCAGAGCCCTGCTGAAAAGATTCCTGTTCTGTGGAGGGGGTCCCTGCATAGCTAATCCTCCATGGTGGTCAGAAGTTGGTGGTCAGTGGTCATAACCAGTCCTTCCAGCTGATTGGTCTGGGTAAATCCCTTCCATTTATCTGCCAACAGAAATCAAAGTTCAACTACAGAGTAGAGTGTTTATAGCCCACATGGTAGGCACACCTCAAGTACCCAGCTTGCATAATAGGGAAGCCTGTTCCACTAGACCCTATAGGATACTTACTATATTAGTCCACTTTTCCAAGTCAGGGAGTCATAGCAACTCTATTTGTGTCTACATAGCAAACACAGGGATGCTGCCAAAATGAGGAGAAAATGAAACATGGCCCAAAAGAAAGAACATAACAGAACTCCAGAAAAAGAACTAAACAAAATGGAGACAAGCAATCTATTGCACTATATGCAGAATTCAAAACACTGGTTACAAGGATGCTCAGTGAATTTAGGGAAGAGTAGATGACTCAAAGAGAACTTCAACAGCATAAAAAAGGTCATGGAAACCATAAAAAAGAACCAGTCATAAATGAATGATACACTAATTGAAGAACAATTTACAGGTAATCAGCAGTAGAGTGGATTAAGCCAAGAATCAAATCAATAATTCAGAATATAAGGAAGCAAAAAACATCAAATCAGAACAACAAGAAGAAAAAAGAATCCATATAAAGCAAGGACAGTGTAAGGAACCTTTGGGACAACTTCAAGCATACCAACATTCACTTTATGGGGCTGCTGGAAGGAGAAGAGAGCAAGCAAGAAACTGAAAATCTATTTGGGAAAAATAATGACAGAAAAATTCCCTAACTTGGTGAAGGAAATTGTCATATAGGTTCAGGAAGTGCAGAGAGTCCCAAACAATATGAACCCAAGGGGACCCACACCAAGACCCATCACAATTAAAATGCCAAAGGTTAAAGACAAAGAGAGAATCTTAAAAACAACAAGAGAAAAAGTTACCTATAAGGGAGCTCCCATAAGATTGTCAGCTGATTTCTCAGAAGAAACTTTGTAGGCTAGAGGGATTGGCAGGAAATATTCAAAGTGATGAAAAGCAAGGACCTGCAACCAAGGTTACTCTACACAGCAAAGCTATCACTCAGAATCGAAGGACAGATAAAGAGCTTTTCAGACAAGAAAAAGCTAAAGGAGTTCATCATCACCAAACCAGTATTACATGAAATGTTAAAGGGTCTTCTTTAAGAAGATCAAAATTAATAAATAATAAAGTGGCAATAAATACATATATATCAGTAATTGAATCTGAAAAACCAAAATAAATGAACAAGCAGAACAGAAACAGAATCATAGATACAGAGAATGTTTTGTTGGTTTCCAGATGGGTGGGGGTTGGAGGAATGGGTGAAAAAGGTGAAGAGATTAAGAAGTACACATCAGTTGTTACAGAATAGTCAAGGGGAAGTGAAGTACAACATAGGGAATACAGTATTGTCCATGGGTCAATGGTGTGGGGATTGCCTAATTGAGTGGGTGGATCTGGGTAAAGGAGACAAAGGGAAAAAGTTGGAACAACTGTAATAGAATAAACAATAACATATAATTTAATTTAAAAAGAAAATACTTCTAATGTCTCACTACAAGAACATTTGCTATAAGTTTTGGTAGATAACCATTACCAGTTAAAGGAGGAATGTTCTTGCCCTAGTTTTCAAGACTTTATATTTTTAAATTGTGATTATGTGTTGAATTTTATTAATTTTTCTTCATCTAATAAGATCATTATGTAGGTTTTAGCCTCTTCATTTGTTATTTTGGTGAATTACATTTGTAGATTTTCTAATGATAAACTAGTCTTGCATTCTTAAGATGAATCCAGTTTGATCATGTTTGAATTCAGTTTGCTTGTATTTTGTATAGTAATTTTACATTAGTATCCATAAATGAGATTGGTCAATAATTATTTTTCACACTGATTTTGTCCAGTTGAATTATCATATAGCGAATTAGGGAGTGTTCCCTTTTTGCTATTCTTTGGGAAAAATTTAAAACTGAAATAATTCTGACTTGTTTAATCTAGAAGAAGCTTTTTATGTTTTATGTACCTGAGGAACTTCATTGGACTAGATCAAATTACATAGTGTATAATTGTTTGGGCAAGTTATAACCTTAAGAGTAAGTACTAAGGGGTTCTCTTTCCTGTATTAAGACATAAGTGAGAACTTTTGATCAATCTCATGTTGATAGGCTACTCTTCACTTGTTGAATGAAGAGTAGGAGAAAAATAAATAACCGTGGCCTAAGCTTTAAGAATTGTTTTTATAGCATACTCTAATTCTGAGTCAGTTTAAGAGGCTAACGATGTTAAAGATGTTAGAATTCACAATACAGAAAATATTGACTGGCAGTATAATCACATTTTACTATCCTATGTTGCTAAAGAATCATAGCCTAAAAAATAATTTCTGGTATATTTTCTTCTTTTCTATACAGTTCTAAAACAGATATATTTTGTAAATCAAAATTCTTTCTGACATCACAATAGATAATATTCAATAAGTGATTTTTTTGCCACTAGTCACAGATATAAGCCTAAACTTTCTTTACAAATTGATATGGAAAGATAGCTTCTGTTCTCCTTACTTCAACCCAAGATTACCTGCAGAGAAGTAGGGAACATCAGGGTAAGTGCAACCCTGCCCACTCTCTTCCCCAGACCTGGGAATTACACTGCAGATTACCATAGTCATTACAGAGATGCAAGCCCCCAAGTTCAATAAAATTGAGGAACTTGCCTAGGTGATATGATGATTGTTTTAAAATAGAAAACCACCACACCACAGTATATTTTGATGTCTATGTGCTTCTGTGAATATGATGGGTGATAGCTGAGGATTCTGGAAAAATTTTTTTTATTCATTACCAACATATATCAAATGATTACTATAGTCAAGGCATTGCACTATTATGTAGGAAACATTAATAAAATATTCCATTAAGCATTTATTAAATACCTTTAAGTATAAGGCACTACATTAAAATTGTGAAAATTATGAAAATAGCATCATTGCCTTAGAAAACCTTAGAAACAATATTACCCTCAACATGTTCACAATTTGGCATTTTTATTCACAATATGCACACCAGAACTTATTAAAAAATTGCTGAATTATATTTAGTTACTTAATTTTCTGTTTTACTTTGAGCTAATGCTGTATTAATGAGCTTTTATTGATTCAACTCTGTTTACTCACTCAGCCAATGAATGTGTAATGGTAGCCTGCATGAAAAAGACCTTGTAGCCAGGGAAAATGTTTGACATTGTTACATGGAAAGTCTTCTTGTGGCCTGATTTCACCATTGAATTAAAGGTAGGAGTTGGAGAGATGAATAAACTTCAATTAATATGACCCCTATCAGAAAGTGACTCTATCAAAATGTGTTTAAAATACCCCTTCTTGCCACATCATGAAGAATACACAATGTTAGAAAAGACAGTTTAAATCAAGGGGTACAGAAGACTGCAAGCCACTTAAAGTGGCCTTGTGGTTGTGAGAACTGCAAAGCTGGGAAAAGACAGTAGGTGTTCCAGGGTGACATGCAGGGCAGGAAGCCAGCAGTATGCAGGGTAATATGAGAAATGCAAATCTCAGTAGGAATCAATTGTCAATGACTCCCTAAAGATGCAAAGATAAAGAACTATGTTTTCATACTAACAAAGATTTTGGTATAAGAAAATGATAACACTCAACTCCAAATTTGGAATCAAGAATGGGGTAAGACGCAAAAAGAAATCAGCAAAAATTGAAAATAGTTTTCATCAATTTCTATTCAGAAAGAACTAGACATTTTCTACCCAAACTTTATTGTATATTCCTTATTGTTCTGTTTGTATTTTTATATTTACTTAATATATAATGCATAATAAATTATTCTTATTGTACAATATACAATCAATATTACAAAGTATATTGTAATGTTTCAATATTCTTTGATAAAGCTGATACAAGAACTGATCAATTTGATCAACAGACTTGCTCAGAATGGAGAAAAACTAGGAGCATATTACCCCTTACAAAATGTGCTTCAAGATTTACTTCTGTTTGAATTTCATAAAGAACATCTAGATTAGCCTCTGAATTTTTAAAGCCAAAACAATATGGCAATAAAGAATACTTGTGGAAGAACTATCTTTGCTTGTGCACAATTGAAACCTATAGGTTAATATTTGAGCTAGACTCAACTATGAATGGTGTTATTTGATGTCAGTGAAAGAGGAAGCATATTTTTTCCAGCTTTACTGAGATAAAATTGATATATTACCACAAACTCTATTAAAGATAGAAAACTGATATCCAAATTCTTTCATGTGGAAGTACCCAATAGAACTGTCCTAGTGGTTCACTAGCCTGTGTGGCTCACTGGATTGAGTGCTGGCCTGAAAGCCAAAAGGTCACTGGTTCAATTCCCAGTCAGGGCACATGCTTGGGTTGCAGGCCAGGTCTCCAGTTGGGAGTGTGCTAGAGGTAATCACACATTGATGTTTCTCTCCCTCTCTTTCTCCCTCCCTTTCTCTAAAAATAAATAAACAAAATCTTAAACAAAAACTGTCCTAGTGGCAATTATTAAAATAGAAAGACAGTTATTTTAAAAATTGAAAATATGTAGTAACATATTGTGATAAAGAACCAACTTGGGATGAAAATATTAGTACTCTCTTCCTACTCTAGAGCATTCCTGGTAGACATCTGTCAAAGAAGTTGTATTCCAAACCTTGACCTATATGATAAAATCTTGATCTGTGCAATGTTCGTTTTGACAAGGCACTTGGCTTAATAAACCTAATTAACTAATTTTTAATCCCAAATCAAATATGGAGGGACAGTCAAATATTCCACTTCTTTGAATGGGCTTCTTTGAAATATATGTAATAAAATGTAATAAAATAAATGTAATAAAATGGTGATACTTAAAACTTCAGAATAAATATAGACATACTGTGAATGATATTTGGATGTTTTAGGACCTTCTAATGAAGATGTCTCTCTGAACAACTAATAAGTTAGGAAGCCAATTTTAATCTCTCAAGAATTTTTAGTTTTTCTTCTTTGTAAAATTATAAACCTGCCACTTCATTTGTGAGAGAATTAAAATATACAAAGGCTCTAATGAGTACCATAGAAAATAATTTAATTTCACCACATTAGTTAATTTGATCACATCAGTGTCTGCCAGATTTGTCAAAAAAAATCAACTATAAGACCAGAACAAAAGAACTGAGGAGGTGAAGTCAAAGACTCTAGAAGAGATGATACCACTTTTTCTTGACCTGGTGCCCAATATGAGTTCATTGTTCAACCTCTTTGCAAATCACTGGGTCTTTCTATAACTATGTCTGCAAAAGACAATTGCTACCAAAGATTCTGTAATCTTGGATCTAAAATTCTTGGATTTATGTCTAGGGGAAAAATGTGGACTTAAAGGCAGAAAAAGGCATGGGTTTTGGCACTGGATTTCCCATTAAATCTTACTTGGCAGGTCTACCAGGAACCAAAGTCACACACAGACTTCTCTGGGAAGAGTCTGCTGAGGCTAATGGGTGCCACTGGGAGGGCTATGGGTTGTGAGGTGAAGACAGGAGGAAAGGCTCCTGACCTGGGGAGCAGAAGTAGCATCTGTGTGCAGCAAGACATGCCAAGGGGCACAGCCAGATCACCCTCAAAGCCATATGCACAACTCTGGGCCACCCTGGACCTTGAAGTGAACTGGGTTTCTCCATTCACATATCTGCTGAACACACCACACCAGGTACATGAAAGAATTTTGCAAAACTTTACAGGTAGGATTGCTATTCTTTACCACACATGCCTTCTCCTGCAAATCTACTTTTAAAAGATGTTTTAAGAGGACTGGATAGAGGCTGCATATAGTAGTTTTTAATTTTTAAAAAATTTTCAAAGATAGTTCACACTCAATGCCTTTCTGTACCAATTTCAGATGCACAGCACAGTGGTTAGACAACCATACACTCCAGAGTACATCTACTTGGCTCCACACACAGTCATCATGCCACTGTTGACCACATTACAGAATAGTCATGGAGGATTGGATTGCAGCATGGGGAATGTGGTGAATAGTACACAGGGGAATTTTTAAGAGCACAGGGGCTGGAGCCCAAGTATGGGTTCAAATTCCAGATTTACGCTATCTAGCATGAGCCCCTAAATAACTACTAGCAGATGAACTAACCTCTCTGGGTTCAGTCTGCTCATCTGTTAAATAGGAATTGAGGGAAATGCCTAGAGTGGTTTTGAGAATCCAGTGTGTGAACACATATAAAGCCATGAGCATAGTATCTATCTGCACATAGGAAGTGCTAGGTGAGGGGGTAAAAATAAAAAAAAAAAATTCATGGACACTGATCTTTTTTCCTGCCATTTTTCTCTCTCTTTGGTATGTTCTGAGAAACTTCTTCCCTAAATTAAAAATACCTAAGTTGAAAAAGAGTTTAACTGATAATTGCTGTTTATAATCAGAGCCATAGCCCCACATTCTTTACCTGAGGAGATAATCCTGTGCTTCTTTTTCTGAATTTCTTATTTCTAGTTTGCTGACATCAAACATAGTTTGTTCATTTATTCCAGAGTAAATAAACCTTCAGCATGAAACTAGAATTGAAGAAACATTCCCTACTTCTGAATTTGAATCCCATTACTGTATTTTTCGGACTGTAAGACACATTGGACCATAAGACACACCAAGGTTTTAGAGGAGGAAGAAATGAAAAAAATTTGAAGCAAAAAATGTGGTAAAATGTTTAAGAACATAAATAACATAGACTGCTACCACTCTCACAGTGAGCCAGGTAAGCTACATTTGGACTATAAGGTGCACCTGACCAGGAACATTCACTTTAGAGAACTGGGTAACATTAGATCTGGAATTTACTGGAGTGGATTGACTTTCCAGAATTTACCCAATGGTTACTGCAGGACCTTGACTAGAAACCTGGCTGTCTGTGAGCAAAGAGTCAATCTTTTTGGAAGATATTAATTTAAAATGAGAGGAAAAAGAAAAAAAATAAGAAAGAACAAGAAAACTAATGGCAGTGCCCATAGGCTATGAATAAGGCAGAACTCTCTTTATTTCATCCTCTCCATCCAATTTGTAATGTGTATCTGTCCACCAGAAGATCATGTGCTTAATAGCTGAGAACTGACAAAAGAACAGCATGTCTACCCATATGTATCAGCACAGACCAAGCTTGTGTATGTTGGGGGGATAATGAGGCATCCTTGGGTCATAAGACTCCTTTCAAGAATCAAAACAAACCACAGCAATGAGCAACTTTGCTCCACTTAATCACCATTACCTAATATAACAGAATTAGAAATGTTCTCCTTTAGTGGTTAAGAGATATATTGGTAAAAAATTTTCATTATATCTCTGTAACTATGTACTATGTACTACGTCACAGTACATGCTGAGATGGTTTCATGAACTTGAGTTTCTTCAACTAAAAACAGCAGTTGGGCTATAGGATCTCCATAGACTACAGGCTTCTATCATTCTGCTAAAGAAAGAAGGTGGCAGGAAGTGTGTGGGTCATTACGATTATCAGTACATTTATGAACTCTTTTCCCAAAGCAGTTTTGATCAGTGGAGTTGAGGAAGAAGAGGCAGGGGGCAAAGGAACTTGGGGCCTGAGCAGGATGGGGGTGCAGGTGAGATCTAGACATCAGGATTGACCTCACTGGTTTGCTTTGAGCTAATCACGTTGCAGATGTGAAATTGGTTTGTTCTTTCCTTCCTTTTCTTCTTCCTTTATTTAGCTTCCTTTCCTTGTGTGGCCTGACCCACTTTATGGGATAAACAGAGATTAAGTTCCCATGTACTGAGCATTCCATAGTGGTAAGAGACTGTGTGTGTGTGTTGGGTGGGAGAAAATTTGTGCTTGCAGGAGAATGAAGGAAACAATAGAGGAAGGAGCAGAGATGAGTATAACAATGGTGAGATAATAATAATGATAGCTGCTATGGCAGAACTCAAAGTATAGTGGAGGTGAAAAATGTCACACATAAAAGAATCCCTCACACAAGAATCTAATTCCATCTAGGGGAAGAGCATTAATTAGGGCCAGGGAAACCACTGAGAAAAAGTATGAAGACAGAAAATGCAAGATTTATGCTGCATTCTAAAGAAGAGGAGGCTTGCTCAGGAAGGGGAGGGCTGGGCCATCGCCACTTGTGCTCCACTGGGTCAGTGCACAAGTGGCCCACCAGCGGGAGCAGCAGGGGTGTTGGGCAGCTACCTGCCAAGTTGAGGTCAAGCCCACAGCCTCTGCTTGCCCTGTTCCAGGACCCCTGCATGCTAGAGGTTAAGTTATATCTAACAAACTCAAATTATAACTGCAAAAAAAAATGCTGTCCTTACCACTGAGGAAGGGATAGTTGAGAACGTGGCATGATAAAGTACCAAGTTGTAAACAGCTTTGCCTCTTTTCCCCTGCTTGGGTGACTTAAAAAAATGGCAAGCTTTAACATGGTTTTGGAATTTAGGGAGTACGAAATTTTTCTTTCAAGACTCTATTTCTAGTTGAAATGCCATGAAGTTCACAGGACTCAGATAGCTGCATTTTCCTGATAAAGCAGACTATTTCTGTGGGGCTGGATGGCATTCCAGTACATGTTTGTTATTCTGTTGAAAAGACAGAATCCCATTTCCTTCCTGCGGAAATGGTCTGTAATGCTTAGTCTTGGTTTCTTAGTATAATTTACCAAATTCTTTCTGTGATAATTACATGCAATTTTCTTCACCACTTTCAAGCTAAATCTTTACTCCTGACCATGAAAAAAAAGCATTCTCCAAAACCATATTTTTCATCAGAAATTGACCTTTTTCCAAAATCATAAATATGTCAAAAATAAAATATGCACCAAATGAATGGTGCAGCTTTTTTGCAACCATACTCGTGGTTTGTCTGGTACTTTCTCAAAGGCTGGGATTTTCTTTATCATTGTTGTAGGCTTGTCCTACTCTCATCTCTGCCTCATAGCAGACACACAGTGAAATACATATGAATAAAACACCCTGCATCATTATTGTATGTTGTGGATCAGGAAACTCCACAGACTTCATATACTATTTTTATGGCCATAAGAATACATGCCACGTAAAGTTCTCATCATGAGGTGCTCCACGGACAAATCATTTACTACTTGAACATCTGCATCTGATGTTTTATCAAACACATAAATTTTATTGTGGGTTTACAACTTTCTTAAATTGTTTTTAAAAAGCTACATTACAAAGGAATAGAAATTAAACAGGGTTGAGTTCCCTTTGTCAAGTTTTCACTAATAATTAACTTTTCAAAAGAAGTTAGATACATTCTTTGCCCAAGGAGATAATCCTGTGCTTCTTTTTCTGAATTTCTTATTTCTAGTTTGCTGACATCAAGCACATCAAGGCCTTCAGCATGGGCCTTTCAGCATGAAACTAGAATTGAAGAAACATTCCCTACTTCTGAATTTGAATCTCAATACCATATATTTTGGACTGTAAGATGTACTGGACCATAAGACTCACCTAGGTTTTAGAGGAGAAAAATAGGAAAAAAAATTTGAAGCAAAAAATGTGGTAAAATGTTTAAGAACATAAATAACATAGGCTGCTACCACTCTCACAGCGAGCCAGGTAAGCTACATTTGGACTATAAGGTGCACTCACCTTTCCTCCCAAATTTAGGGCAGGGAAGTGTGTCTTATAGTCTGAAGAATATGGTATATAAAAAATGCATGCTCTGTAATCTAAGTACAAAACAAAATGAAGTGTCTGAAAATATGTTGTATATGTTGTATGACATGAAAATTTAAAACACAATCAACTAGGCAGGAAAGTGTTTTTGTTCCTTGAAAAGATAAAACAACAAAAAACGCTGGGCTAATAATCTTCTTTATTCCAAATAAAAAAAGTTTTTGCTGTCTATGTTTTAGTAAATACAAGAAAGGATAGAATCAAATGGGTGTCCTCCACTTTCCCAGCTGTGCTAGCATTAATCAGAACATTCTGAAAGCCTTCCAGAGAATGTTATTCATAGTTAGTAGGGCAGCAACTAGAGAATTGAGTTACGCATCCCACACGTGATCCCAGTGATGCCTAACTAGGCCCCCAGCATCCACCCAACCAGCCTTTCAGCCCATCTCCAATGTAGCCCTGGTGGGAAGTATCTCAGAAACTTTCAATTTACCTTTGAAAACACCGATAGTCTTGTTGATATGTTCTCTTTAACTACCATTTCGTCATCTCTGAGACTATTAGAAACTAAGTGTGGGAAATGCACTTGTACATTTTTATCAAGTATTCCCAGCAATGAGAAGTTGTAGGCATGAAAGTCCAGCTTAAAACATACTTTCCAGGAGCCACCCCACTTCACATTCTGATCTCTCTCTACAACCTGTGCCCTCAGAGACTGATATCATTCAGTTTCAAATACAACTTCATGTTGTGATTTGTTCAAAAACTGTGAATTTATTTTATGTGCATAGCTTTTTCAGTGAATCAAAGGCTCCAGAAAGGCAGGGAACTTTCTGTCACTTAAAATAATGCCACACCTCTTCATAGTGCCTAGGGAAGTGTTCTGTACACAAATGTCAAATGAGTGATCATTAAGACAGATTTTCGGAGCAGCAAGTGGGGAACCCTTTTATAAGTCATTCCCTCCAGCTCAGTGGATCTCAGTTTGGCTACACATTCAAGTTAACTTGGGAACTTAAAAACTACAGATGCCTGGGCCCCCTCACCAAAGGTTGTGAGTTAACTAGTCTGGGTGTGACCTGCACAATGGGATTTTCTACTTCCCCAAGTGGTCTGTCTCTGGCCAAGGCTGAAATTCAGAGCTCCAGCTGGGCCCTTTTTCAAACTTCCCTGTGACAAATAACCTTGAAGCATACTAACTGTACAGACTACCAAGCCTATCCCATTGACTTCATTCAGTGGGTCTGAGGTGGAGTCAACCATACCTAATCTAAAACACTCCTTGCAGTAATTTTTATCATCAGGATATTTGGAAAGAAAATTTGAAAATGGCTAATGGTTCTCCTAAAAGTAATGAGGAGCACTACTGCCAACTAACATTCATTAGCACTACAGTATTTTCATCCCACTTCCAAGCCCCTTTTCCCTAGTGAATGCAGACATGAGGTGTGCTAAGATACAATTTGTGCAGCAGGGGAGGCAGGAAAAGGGAGGACAGCATGGCATAATAGTTCAAAGCCAAGTTTAAGCTTTTGGAAGCAAGGGTAAGACTTGGCAGGCATTCATGTCTGCTTATTACTACAGACAATGAACCACAGCTGGTGCCAACTGTGACATGCACACTACATTTTTTTAATCAAAAGTGCTGGTAGCTAGTCTATGCCAAGTTCCTTGCCCCACACTTGCTAAACCTAAAATTGTAACAAGCACTCGGTGAAGTGTTCTCATTAGTCATTTCAAGTGCCTACAACTTCAGGATGGCCCTCCAGCTGTGGCTGGATTCAAGGCCCTCACTAAAGGTCTGGGAAGGTGAGTGACTGAGCTGCTTTGCAAACTTTGGAAATCATCATCTCTCTAATGACTGCTTTATTGGACATTGTAAAAAAATGGCGTTTGTGCCCTGACTGGGTGGCTCAGTTGCTTGCAGTGTTGTCCCATCCTGTACAACTAAAAGGTTGCAGGTTCCATGTCTGGTCAGGGCACATACCTGGTTTCGTGTTCCATCTCTGGTTGGAGCACTGGTAGGGGAGGCAACTGACTGATGTTTCTCTCTCAAATTGATGTTCCTCTCTCTCTTTCTCTCTTCCTCTCTCTCTCCCTCTCTCCCCCACCCCTTCCTCTCTCTTTAGAATCAGTAAACATATCCTCAGGTGAGGATTAAAAAATTGTGTTTTCATCTGACTTTTGAAACAATCTCACATTTTTCTTCAAGTCTTCATCAATGATGATACATTTTAGTTTTCCTGTCCTTTGCCTATAAGTAAAATTAAATCTTACCTAACAGAAGGCACTCTTGTATCTCAAAAAGGTTTCTGGTGTGCAGAGATCCTAGGGCAGGGCCTTGGAGTAGCAGGGGTCCCTAGACCAGTGGCCTTCAACCATAAATGCTGATCTTTTCTAGGTGAGCAGTGATGACAAACTTGGGAAGCACTGTCTACATAGCCTTACCCATAAGAAAATGCTGAGCAGTAAACATAATATGCATGAGAAACATGAATATTATACCTTTGGTAAATCTTGATATGTTAATTGTTGATCTGGAATCATTTTAAAGGCATGGAAGATGTATTCAAAATTGTGAAGGGTCCCCTTGAGGAGGGCATCCTTTCAGGGTATCACTCTAGTCTAGAAAGCACATTGTTTAGTCCTTTCCTATAAATGTCCTCAGGCAACTACCAATGTCCCTTGGTCACCATCCCACTCTGGGTCTATAAATCATTTCACTACTCGTAAGGCCTTGAGCCAGTTGGCTTTAATGACATATCGAACTTCTGGTCCCTCATGCCCCTGGCTGATTACATATTCACTAGCTTTTAAAAGGCAAGTCCAAGCTATTGAGTATTCTTCAAATTTGGAACCAGTTCCCTAGCTAGGATTTTGTCCTTATTAGAATCTGAATAGTTGTTGGCACCAGTTCCTTCCTCTTCACACTATTTGCCTAAGTGAGAAAATGTTTTAAGCAGTGACTGTTCTTTAGTGCAGAAAACACTGAACAATACTAATATCAAAGCATCCATTTTGTATATAAGAAATTGTCTCAGTTTTAGCAAGCAGAGAATGATGCTTCTTTTTAAGATTAAGAGTACAACTTATTTAATAACACATTTCCCAAACAATATAAATAGAGACTTTTTTTGGACAACAGGATATTGATTAGAAGCTGTCTCTTCCTATAAATGTTTGACTATGTACAACAAGATGCTGTACAAACTTAATAGGAATCCACGGACAATTTCAGTACCTTGCTAGAGCCATTAGAATTAGTGTTCATTTGGCCATGTAGTCATCTCTTATTTTACAGGCCACTGGAAAATTCCAGAAACAGATCTAAAGTTCCATCCTTATACCTCATAAATATGAAGCTCTCTTTCTCTCGCAAGTATTACAGCAGATTAAGAGTTGAAGATGGATGGAGGAGGAGGCTTCCCACTGTACAGCAGCTATGTAATCCTGGTGAATTATAAAAATTCTCTGGGTCTCAATTTTCCCATAAATGCTACAAGAAAGTTGACATATTTTAAATTACTCTGGAGTCTAGAGAAGACAGGAATATGTAAATATAACATACTGTTCTTATTACTAGTCAGTTAAACTAAGTTTGTACTATACTAGCATAGGCTCAGTCACCACACAAATTGTTGACATAGGAATGTCCCAATGATGTGACAATTTTTCTCAATGTCTTCTCAATTGAACTGCAGCCACAAATATCTTTGGATGGCTTTTATTTGCCTGTACTATCCTAGGCTCTGCAGAAACACATTTACAAAACAGAAAAAGTAGTGATTGATCTTGATTTTTTCAAGACTTTCAACTAGGAGATATAAAGTCAGTTTTATTCATTTGGTTTATTTTTAGATTCACATTTGTTTCATTATCTGGGCTGGAGCAAATAGTTATCTTAAAAAAAAGCAAACAGTAGCAGAAACAACAAAATACCTGAAGAGATTCATGCGATGTTCTGCTCAAAAGAAATGCTACTAAAATAAACAGCACCTCATTCTTAGCTAATACAAAGTAAAAGGGCATATTAGTGAGATTCAGCTGGTCTACACTGTTAACCAGGATCCAATACTGGTACAGCTAAAAGCAACTGTTTATAGACATTTAGTTTGTCTTGGTTTGTTACCTTATCTTTAACGTGTTCAGCAGTTATTAAAACATGGAAAACATTATTGTTTCTGCTGCCCCAGAAGCCAAGGAAGAGGAGACTCTGGTGCCTCCAGGAAGGGGAGGCTACAAATGTGTCTTTCCGTTATAACTTTTGTAAACAAGGTTTTCTTTTTTTTAATAGTAAAAACCATGCTAAATCATACTACTATGTCAACATATTATTGCAAATCTAAATCAGAGAACGACTTCATTTATTGAATACATATAATAATTTTTAACTTCTAAAATGGTCAGAGAAGCTTTGATCACTTCTATTTCCAACAATATTTTACTGATATCATTTTTACAATTAATGTTCTTGTTAAATAGATGAAACACAAACTTTTGGATTGCCTAAAAGATCTACCAAAAGCTCTGAATACTTCACAATAATTATAATAATTTTTCTGGCTACTTTTGTCCTCACTATCTCTTATAGGACCTAGCCACACAGTGTTATCTAACTGTTGTGAACTGATGCAGTGAAGCAGTTTGGAGGTGAGGGTTCTGGGCTGTCAGCATGTTTGAAAAGTTCCCCAACTTGCCAGCTATGTGACCTCAAAAAAGTAACCTAAACTTTTTTTAATCCTCATCTGAGTTATGTTTATTGATTTTAGAGATAGAGAAAGGGATAGAGACAGAAAGAAGTAAGAGGAAGGGAGGGAGGGAGAGAGTGAGAGGGAGAGAGAGAGGGAGAATCATTGTGAGAGGGAAACATTGATTGCAACCTAGGTGTGTGCTCTGACCTGGGATTGAACCTGCAACATTTTGGTGAATGGGACAATGCTCCAACCAACTGAGTCACCCAGTCAGGGTAGGAAAGTAACTTAACTTTATTAAGCCTGAGCTTCTTCATCTAACAATGGAGATGATAGCACCTACTTCAGAAAGATATTGAGAGGATTAGAGGGCAATGCAGGTACAGTACTTAGTACAATATATGTCACATAGTAAGCTTGGGGAAAGCATTAGTGGTTAATACCATGCATCTGTTTTACATATAATCCAACACTAAATCAGCCACTGATCTCATTGGAGGACCTTCTGCTTGTCTATTTTCTCCCACATTAGTGGTACAAAGCCATGATCAGGAGAGCTGGCGTACTCAGGAAGCATCCAATTAAGAGTCCAAAGACTTTGTGCCCTCATCCTTAACTGATTAACTGAAACTATACCAGTTGGTAAAAGTAGGTTTTCACAGTTGTGAGTACATGAAAAACAGTTTACTCTCATATTATTATTTATTTATTAATTATTCTGTTATTTACTATTATTATTAACCTACTTTTACCCACCCCTGTATATGCAGGCCACTAATGTCTCTGAGGTTTTGCATCCTTATTTTCACAATGGGAGCAATACCTATAGGGGGGTTGGTGGTAAAGATGAAATGAAATGACCATATGTAAAAGTATTTTTTAAATTGTACAGCATCTATAAGATCCAAGTTATTATTAATGAGTGTGTTAAATAAAAGGAAATAATGATGAATTGATGATGATAACTACTAATTATTTAGTGTTTAACATGAGACAGACACAGTTAAGCACTTTAGATGCATCATCTACTGTCCCTAAGTGTAATCTGAGATCATATGAAGGGAATTTTGCAGTTTGGCAACCTATGAATAGCAGAATTGCTGATTTTAACTTCTTTTCCTTTACTTTACTATTATTTTTAAAATTCTGACCGAGTCCATTGTAGTTTGGGAAATGTCTTTGACCTTCTGTCATTGTGCTATTATTACCTCTAACTTTGTAATAAACCATTTTATAATGCTACATTAACATGTAAGAAGTAGAACTACAACGACATTTATTACCTTACTCTTGATGTCTACATTAAGTTTTTAATAGCTTCTTTATATGTGAGATGAATACTTTCTTCACTTTTAAAATTGCTTTACATAACCTTTCCAACTGCAGGAAGCTCAGATGTTTATAACTGGTTTAAATCCTAGACTATCAATTTGTTAAATTTAAAGTCAAATTACATTTTCTATAGATATCAGAATATGTACTTTTTACTATAAAACAGAGAGGTTGAGATACCTTTGTTATATTTGTCCTGGTGTTATATAAAAGGACTCTGGGCCACCACCTAATTTTATGAGGTTGCGTATTATTTAACTATGCCATTCACATAGTAATATTGATTTATTATGACAAATTTCTGACAGAAGTGTATTTTTTTCTACAATTTTCTAGGATATGAGTATAATTTTTCTAACAAAATTATTATTTTATAAAAATTCCCCAACTGATGACAAGTTTATATTCAAAAGTTGAACCCACTGCTCAATTTAAATATTTAAAGGTACTCATATGAGCTGTTGTCTATATAAATATGTGTATTTATATAACATATACAATAAAACTATTTATATATTTATAACTTTGGTGACTTAGACCCTAAATAATTTAACCCTCATTATCACTTTTAATTTGTTTTTTATTATTTTTAGAGGTTTTATTATTGTTTTGTATTGTTGACACTATTACAGATGTTCCCCATTTTTTTCCCCTTTGCCCACCTCCACCCAGCCCCAACTCCACCTCTGTTGGCCTTCACCACACTGTTGTCTGTGATTTTTGATCATGTATACAATATTCTATAAAAAGGTTATTGATGGTCAGGAAGCTGTGTTTTCGATTTCATGTCAAACTAAAAGTTATCGACGGAGCATAGGTGAGAGTTAACCTTATGACCAGTCATTACTCTGATAAAATCACTGTCAAGATAGCAGAGATAACTACACCCACGGTGACCCAACCCAGCTGATATGTGGGAACAGAAAACTTCTACTCTTTATACTTTGGCTGCTATATTGAAATCAATGGCAACCATGTTAGAGATGTTCCAATACTTCCTGAAAAACAGAGGAATACTAGAACTTGATACTGTTAGGCAAGACATTTGATTTTCATGAAACATGACTTTTTGGGCCAGTGTAGATACTTTTAGGTTTTTCTGACTGTCTCAGAGTTTTTAGGACCACTAAAAATTAAGCAAAGCTTTACTGAAAATCTCTCACTATACTTTAGAATAGGGGTGTTATTCATACAACTTTATTTTTAAAAATTTTGCTAAAGCCAGTGCTTTGGTGTTGAACAAGTTCCATTTTAAAATATAAAGCTCATACAGAACTTATTTTATCCATTCATTTAATTACATTAAAGTTATCATAAAGTGAATGTCTACTGTCCTCAAAGTAACAAAAATCCAATTTTTGCAAGAAGCTCATTAATAATTGTGGCTAAGGATACTTCTTAATATATGTTATTAATACATTAGCAATGCATTACCTAAGATAAAAGTATGTACACAGACCCAATTAAAGCATCACAAAACAAAAGAAAATCAGATTATAAATATATGAAAATGACATGACAATTGAACTGAATCATCAAGAGTGTGGCAGCTTTAAACAGTGCCACTCTCCTAGCACCTGAAACTGCACATTAACTACCAGGTCTAGGACTCTCCCTACTGACAATTATAACCAACAGACTATAAAAAGGGAATATGGATTGTTGTTCCCTCCACACATCTTTTCTCTGTTCAGGGTTGTGTTGCTTGGTACTTATCTTGCGGCCATCAATCATACCAGGAATGGCTTAGATGAGACAGCCTAGAAGTCTACTATTGATCCTACTCCAGAGATGTTCTCTGCCAACCCTTCTTCCAGTATCTAATCATGTAACAGTCATTGCATGGCTGCCTAGGAAGCACCAAAGAGAGGGCCACACTTCTTTCCTTCCATTTTATGCTGTCTTAAAGAGACTAACTCATTTTCCATTTTTCTAATTCATTCTTGTCTTGTTTTTAAAATAGAAGTTTAGATATTAACCTTTTTTCCTGATTCTTTTATTCAACAAATTAAATTGTTTCCTAATTTTTTGTAGCCCTTAAATTACTTAAGTAAATAATGTCTTTATATACATACACATTTGCTTTTGCAAATCCATAATGTGGTTGAGTTTCTAATGTTGAAGAAAATCATGTAATGTTTTCAAGATGCTCGATTATGAGCTTTGAAAACACTAAATCAAAGTCCTTAGTGAAAGCACTACCATATATTCACGTGGAGTTACTGTATTTACTATAAGGAGTAACAGAGAAACTGGCTCTTATTAAGACATCACCATGTTTTAGGCACTACTCTGTTCTCCAAGCAGCCTAAGAAGGCCTTTTGGGGCCCAGAGAGGGAAAACACTTTGCATCAGATGGCGCAATCAGCAAGTGGCAAAGCCCAATGAAAGCTTGGGTCTCTTTAGAACTAATAGCTGTTCCCTCTACCTCATCTGCTGCTTCCCTGATGTCGCAGGTGGCAGCTTTAGGACATCAACCTCAACTCTGAGAGAGAAGTGAGTCTCTGCAACAGGGTCTGAACAAACTCCAGCTATGTCCTTTGGGGCCATAAAGCAGTGGATGGCAAGCCAACCACTCTGCTGAGTCATGGCAAAGATTTATAAAACCATAGATTCTTAAGCCACATGTTCAGAGATTGTGATTGGGTAGGTTTGGGGGCATGGCTTGAGTTTTGGTATTGGTAAACCATAAAAACACCTGAATGTTGTTTCCATGGGTAACCTTGTTTAGAAACTAGGGTCAGCATCTTAAATAACAGTTTTCATATATTTGTTTGTATACTCAAAGAATTTTGAAAACTAGATATGTCCTCTAATATTTAAAAGTGAAAAATCTAAACCTTTTCATTATATTTTAAAAGTTGCAAAATTTATGCCATTTTAAATTTTACTTGTTATGTCCTTTTAAACATTTGCAAAGGAGTCTAACTGAGCAATCTGATAGCCAAAATTGTCCACTTAAAATATGTAAACGTTATTCTTTAATTCAGACATTTTTTAGAAGGGGGGGGACCAAAAATGGAATTTATTTATAAAAAATTGTATATTTACTCTTAAATGTTTAAACTTCAGTCACCTTTAAAGTACTCTCCATTTGAAGCAATACACTTATTGAGATTCTTTTCCACTGGTCAAAATAGTTTTTGAACTTGTTGATTTTGATGCCTTTTAATCCTTCTGCTGTTTTTTGTTTTACCTCTTCCACATTAGCAAAATATTTCCCTTTGTGGACCTTTTTCAAGAAGAAAACAAAAAAGAAAAAGAAAAACACCCTGCTAGGATGAGATTGGGTGAATATGGAGGGTGGAGCATGGGGGTCATGGTGTTTTGGTCAAAAACTGCTGAACACTAAGGACAGTGTAGGCAGGAGCACTTGTAAGTCACTCATCATGAAATGTGCAAACGTGTTGAAAGAGTCTTCAGAAAAATTTACTGAAGCTGAACACGGCCTCTCACAGCAACACCACATGCTACATGATACAGATGGGTCCCTAGAACACTCACCCAGTGCGAGAAGCCTGTATTACAAGGGGTTGATCCTCCAGAATATAATTTCAGTTTGGGGGGTCTCCTCCATATAATAGTTTTGATAGATAATTATTACCATTAAGACTCAAATTGGATGGAAAATGCATCTAGAAATGAGACAGATAATGCTTTTTTCTCAATTAGTTCATGTACTTGTATATGAAAATATATTGCTAGAATTGACAAGTGTCAATATTAACTCTGTTTCTCCCTCCCTTTTATATATTTAAGACTAAAATATTTTATTCACCTAAATAGATAGGGTATTGAAGTAGTTTTCTTATAGTGACCTACTCGATTCATTGATTCCTTCCAAGTTGTATATCCCAAATCACATAGTCATTTATCATAAAATATAATTTCTAATCACCTATCACCAATCAACTTCCTTAGGGCCTCCTTCAATTTTTTTGAAAGCAAAAATTGGAACTCAGCTAGTTATATAAGGATTTGTTAGCCATAATTGTTACCCATTCATTAGCATCACTGATTTTTTTCAACAACAGTATTCAAACTATTACTCTGACACCTGGAAGGTATATAAGCCCTAGAGCTATGAACCATATTAGGGTTCCAAGTGAATGTGTGTTTTTTTCCTAAGGTTGAAAAACCTGACCATGAATGGGGTAATAGAAAAGGAGAGATGTGTAGATTAATGTTAGGACAATACAGAGGGAAACAGATGATCTGAGAACTCTCTGAGCACATGTGCTGTTGAAAAACACCATGTGTCTCCAAAGGTATGTTTATGTCTTTAGAATGACTGTTGCCTTAAAGTCTGCCGAGACTCTCTATAACAGACTGGTGCCCATGGGGTGGCTAAGGAAAGAACATCAATGGCATCAGACAGTTTTGATATATAGGCCTAAGGTACCCAATCCTGAATCTTCAGTGAGGAGAAGGGACACTCACTTGCCTTGTTTGTGAGGTCCTCAAAGTAGGTCAGCCCTGAGACTCTACATAGCATCCCAAGGAGGAAAGATTTCTCTGAAGCAGCCAGAGAGAGTGGACTGACACCTCACAGTCATCAAGGTTTATGGGGAGCTGACTAAAAATATTCCAGGAACTGCAGGGCTGGATGATCTGTCATTTCAGTGACTGCTGGGGGCCCCAAACTGTCACTTTGTTCAGTTTCAGAACAGCCAGATCATTCAAGGGGCATTAAGAAGCTGTTCTTTCTTTGAAACATCAGAAAATCTGACCTGGCATTGAGTTACTTTGTTACTCTGAAAGAAGGCATCAGCTGACCTTGAGACAGGTGAGTGCTTCAGGGTGTTAGGGCCCAGACTGAGAGGCAGCTGGAGGGCAGGGAGACCTGACCAGGGAGCTCTGTAACCTGGGGCTCAATGTCTGAGGAGGCCCCACAGGGAAGAGGATGCAAAGCCAGCAAGGAGTCTGGAGAGGCCTTGTGTTCTCAGCCTTATTGTTTGAGGTCGGAGAGTGGTAAGTGAAGTGGCCAGAGGTCCTGACAAGAAGCACAGCATCTGTCCTTCAGTGATGTCATACTCAGAGACCCCAAATACCACAGGGGCACTGCTCAGCAGCAGCTCGATGGCTGGGGCTCAGATGACCTGAAGAAGCCTTCCCTGAGATTTTGGGAAAGTCCCACAGAGAGCTCCAGTCTTTTCCTGGATCTCTTGGGTTCTGCATTGCTTCAGGTCTTTTCTAGCCTGTGGACTCCTGCTTCTGCAGATAAGTGGGTTTGTTGGTCATTACAGGAGAGAACACGAGTACCTTGATCCTGTGGCCATAGTCAGAAAGGGAAACACAAGTGCACGGACCCAAGAAGTGCTGATTAGGGGCCTACAGTGGGACTCTGGGCTAGTCTTGCAACATCATTAAAGATGGGCCTTGATAAGAGAACCAAGCCTCAGATGGGGTGCAGGTTGGACACAGTGGGACTGTCACATGTGGGAAGTCTCCCAGCAGTTGTCACAGTAGAAGAAAGCGAGAAAATGCATGTGGAGTTGGTGAAAAGACCCCAGATGGGAAGTGATTGCAGAGAAAGCTAATAACCATGTGAAACAAAAAACAAACAAAAAAAAATCATGTATAGAAGATATGAAAAGGAAATAAAAAGTGTAAAAATTTAAAAAAATTTGTAAGACTAATCATCGTAGAATTATTAGAGTTAAGGAGGAGAAAAAGAAGCATAAATAAGTCATGGAATTTGCCTCAGGCAGCACAGTTTGGTAGTTTATGGGGGAAATGGTAATGTAGTCTAATACATTCAGGCTTTTTTCATCCCAAGAGCTCTCTAGAGTCTCCTTTGATAAAATCACTCCCATTCACATCGAATCCTTTCACTGCACAAAGAGAAAAGGAGAAGGATAAAAGTCCTGGCTGGGGTGGCTCAGTTGGTTGGAACTTCATCTGGTAACTAAAAAGCTGTGGGTTTAATTCCCGGTCAGGGCACATACCTATCTATGTTCTGGGTTTGATCCCCAATCCCCAGTCTAAGTGCCTGTGGGAGGCAACCAGTGATGTTTCTCTCTCACACTGATGTTTCTCCCTCTCCCTTCTTTTGCCTCTTTGTCTAAAGGCAATGAAAAAATGTCATCTTGTGGAGGATTAAAAAATTGATGAAAGAAGGTGAAGGTGAGATAAAGAATGGCCTCTGTGGGGTGGGGTGGGTACAGCCCCACACCCCCCAGCCTCTCTCTGGGCTGCATAGCCTGTTCCAGCCATGCTCAGGGATTTGAAGCTCCCCAGTGCCATTACCATAGCCCCTTTAAGCCCAGGACCACTCTCCTGAGGGCTCCCAACCCAGCTGTAGTTTTCCTGTATCAAGTGAGGCATCCTACAAAAAGGTTAATGAGTTTTCATTTGTTCTCACCCCATTTGTCCCCACAAATGTTACTAGAATAAAGATTCCATGAAAGATGAACAGAGCATTTACTGCATTCTTTTACATATGCACAATTTACCTGCATGACACCACTGGTTATGCTTCTTTATGGCTGATAACAGAAAAACCTAGAATTCTCTCCCATGGTCTGCTTTAGTAATCCAAGAATTTTCAATTATTCACATGGTTCTTATTTTATATTAATTTTGATCCAGTGTGAAAACTTTGGATTTTCCTTTCAATCTACTATGCTTTATTTTTTTTCTGTCTAAATGCACAACATACAAGTTTATAAAAAAATTCAATAAACAAAACATATATATTAATTTTAAATAGTTGATGAAATTACAAATTATTCAAAATTGCCCAAAATTTTGGTACGTAAGTATCAACATCACTATTTTTAAATATTTTGATGAAAAAAGCAAAAAAAAAAAAGATTCCAAAACCCATATACAATTCCTAACTTAATTTAGAGGGCTTACACTACAATTCTGACTATAATTCAGTCAGAAGAGGGCTTTTGACTATGATTCTTTGTGGAATAGAGTGCATGGAAATTTCAACAAAGAAGGTAAGAAGCTTTGCAAGAATTATATTTAAAAAAAAAACTGGAAATGGAAGCACCACCCAATCCTAAGTGTCAGAATGTATGTCTACATAATGGTTGAGTGACTTAGTAACAATTCACTTGGACATTAAAGCCAAATTCTTTTAATAAATATTTGTGAAAAGAACGGGCATCTCCATAGAAAGCAGATCATGGTCCTTGGTGAAAGTTGGCCCTGGATAGTAGAAGGTCAAAAGTCAAAAGGTCAAATGTCAGACATTTAGTTTCATATAAAACTTAAGTGACAAAATCAGTATGTATAAATTTTATAACCACTAAAAACATACAGAAAGTTGGCCACTATACGATCCTTCCTATGAGCTACTTTCAAGGATGGTCACAGATTTTTGGAGTGTAGAGGAGTAATCCAAGTAGATGGCAAAGCCAGTGACTAGAGGAGAGGTGGAGGATCATTACAAATGTCAGAGTATTGAAGACTCATTGGAACTCAGGAAGCAGGACACAAAGGGGATGCTTGAAAGCAAGGACAGAGGGGATTTTCTCATACAGCTATTGACTAAGGCAAACTCCATTACAAACCTTAGAAAAAAACAGAGAAGCCCTTAGGAAAAACGAAAGAAACTCCTTCTCCTTTTACTTCTATAGGGCTTTTTTAAGGGACAGACATTTAAATAACAGCTGATTTAGATCCTGAAGCCCTATTTTCCCATCTCAGTAAACTGGAATCCCTTTGCTGACAAATGAAAAGGTTGATATTATCATTAAGTCTAATCTTTATAAGAC
This sequence comes from Phyllostomus hastatus, assembly GCF_019186645.2. Classification (NCBI taxonomy): domain Eukaryota; kingdom Metazoa; phylum Chordata; class Mammalia; order Chiroptera; family Phyllostomidae; genus Phyllostomus; species Phyllostomus hastatus. The sequence continues at coordinate 1,995,182 of NW_025334017.1, read as the reverse complement.
TAAGTGCTGGTAGATAGAGGGAAAAAGTTAATGCTGTATTACATTATTTCAAAGATTGAAAAGTCTCCATTTTTAATATCTTCAAAAATATTAATTCTCAGATTGGTCAAAATTGCACATTGCATCTCTGTTTCCATAAAACTAGAGTTCTGGATTCTGGCATTCAGTTCTATGTGCTCTTGGTCCAGAACACAAGCTACTTTAAAAATGTTCAAAGTCCTTGTGTTTTAGCCTATCACCTGCTGTCTTTCAAAAAAATTTTTTACATACATGTTTATTCTCTTATTTTTATCTAAGCCTACAATAAAGTGTGTCCTATACTTAAATGATCATAAACATCAGGTGAATTCTTCAAACTATGTATTTAGAGGCCCATTCCCTGAACATTCCATTCACTAGTGCTGTGGACTGCACAGGAATCTGGATTCGTAAAGTGTGCTGGGGTGAATTTAGAGAAAGTTTTGGAAACATTGTAATAAAGAATTGTTGGATTAAACAAGGATGACTTTTTCTAACTCATACTTTTTGAAAAAAAGCTTCTTTTCCTCTGACCATTTGGTAAAGCAATGTTTTTCTTTTATTTCAAGTATTTGAAGCCCAGTAATTATTTCCTCTAGATCAGTAGACAGAAAATTATAGTTGGTGCGAAAAATTATAGTTGCCTGAGAGTTGATTCTTGCTCTGAGCTCAGCCACTCCATTCCAGGCCTCCACTTTCACTCCCATATCCTTGAGAAAAGGAAAATGCACAAGCAGCCACGGAGAGCAAACCTGTGCAGTTTCCATTGATAACCAGTCCATAAAAAGTCATTTCAAAAGTTTCCAAATATAGACACAGATCAAAGTCAATCTGTTTCTGGTAGATCTGGAACCTAGGAGGTAAGCAATACATTTTCTTTAGGTTTGTCTCTCTGGACTAGAGAGTCAACAATTTTTTCCAGAGCTGGAATTTTAGTCTTGGTTCATGAATACCTTTCTGACTAACAAAACCAAAAGTCTTTAAGGAATAAGAAATCTATTTTAATTTGTTGATTATGACAGAAGTGGCTGCTATAAGGATTTTTAAGTTGTGTGAATACCATTTCTAGCTCCCTTTTCTTTTCCTAATATGAAATTCAAACTAATGCAAACTCAGCACAGATCGTGTTCGTATAAAATGGTGGCTGTAAGGAGACTTTCTAATGAACAGGAAACATGCATCCTTGTTAATACAAATACTCATATGTTGGCTGTGCCTTGGGAGACATTTCCAAAAAAGCTTCAGAACATTTGCATCTTTGAAAAAAGTTTTTAAAAAAGATTGTCAGCTTACAGGTAAAACTATCTTTTTTAGATGCTGCTGCTCTCTTTTACTAGGTCTGTAACTAGATATACTCATTCTCAGGGGAAAAAGCTAAAATAAAAAAAAATTAAGTTGAATAGGGGTCACAATTCTACTGAAATGAAAAGTAACTCAACAATTTGGGAGTTAGGGACCTACTAGAGCAGAGGTTGTAGTCCAAGATTCCAACCCTGTGTATCTAAACCTGTACCTTGAATTATATTTGTGTGTTTTGATTTCTAGTTCCCAATCAAGATGACAGAGGTATTTGTGTATCCTATCACCTAGTACAGAGCTGGTACTCCATATCCTTTAGTTGAATAAATAACAACCGACATTAATTGAACACTTACTATGAGCCACAGTCTTTGTTAAAGAATTTAATTTGCACTATAAAATTTATCCCTCCCAACAGTTCTATAACTAGCTTTTATTATCACTATTGCCATTTTTTGGATGGAGAAACTAAGGCTTAGTAAATTTAAGTAACATGCCCAACCTCACACAATCACTAAACACTGTCACTTCCTTGTCACCTATCTAGGAAGAGGTGGAACAAGGATTTAAACCTTAGTAATTTGACTCTAGAGTCAAGACTCTTCTCTCTCTACTCTTTTATATATCAACTTACTTGAGAAATATCAGAAATTCAGTGTCTGCAGTTTTTTGAAAAATATTCAAAAAAATACTCTGTGATGAGGGTTGATGAGGTTGTATCTGTTGAACTACTGAACTATCTTGGAAAGGGTGCACTCCCAACTTGGGGTCTTATTCTTACAATTTGGCTTCTTTTAATAACAAAAGATTACATTGGACAAATTGTGGACTATTAAAAGTTCTAAGAGTTGTGAGGTTGCTTTTTTTAAGAAAAAATGAGTACTTTATTTAAATAAATTCAATGCCTACCATTAGAAAATAAAACTAAGATTAAATCAAAGCAAACCGATTTTGTGATTAAGGCTAGAACTGTAAGACGATAAACGCACTATTTCTCATGAAATACTATTAAACAACTTTACAAGGAATTTAGTGCAAGAGGTGTTCTATACATTTAATTATAGTTGTAACTTAAATATATAATCCTGTATGTTTCTATAAATGCAGACCTAAGTGTATATTTCAGTATCTGTATTTCTGAAACAAAATTAATAGCATTCCTTTAACAAATTACTTCCACACTTTTAAGAAAATTATATGGTACCAGGAATATCATGTTGCTGTGAATTTTGTCTTTCTTGGAAAGAAATTTCCAAGTGGAGAAAACTTAATCTTTAAATGTGTGAAAGAGATGGTTTTAATAATTAATTTGAACTTAAAAAGAAAGGAAATTTTTATAGGAAGGAAGGAAAAAAGAAAGTAAGGAAGAAAGAAAGAAAAGGAGACCTCGTGGATATGCTTCATAGGACTTCCTTGCAACATGTAATTTATCATATTATTTTCAACAATGGGAAATGTGGTCATATTTATCTCCATGTCTCTGGGCCCAGCATAGCTCTGGGTCTCTATATGTGCAGAATAAATCAACATACAAAATACAAAATTACTCAGGATCTGAGAAAATACAAAATATCCCAAACAAAGACAAAATAGAAAATAACAGCCTTGAGGTCTAGGTGTTTTTGCTGAACAGAAGTTTTAAAAGTATACTTAAGTTGCACATACCAGTTAAAACAAGATCTTCTCAGTCTAGATGGTCAGATTTATGAGAAAAGGACACTACTGAGCTCAGCTCACATTTCAAACAAGTCACTAAAGCTCCTTAATAATGTTGGCTCTTGCTCTGAAAATTTTCAGAATTCCAAAACTTAATCAAACAACTTCAGTATATAATTTCTCTCACTCTTTAGTTTTTCCACTTGTTTTCTAATATCTTTATCCATTTTGGCTGCTATAAGAAAACATCAAAGACTGGGTAGTATTTAAATAGCAGAAATTTATTTCTCATAGTTCTGGATGATGAAAGTCTTAGATCAGGATGCTGGTAGGTTTGCCTCTCTTTTGGTTCACATGAAAACATCTAGCTGTGCCCTTACGTGCCCGAAGGGGCCAGGAAGCTCTCTGGACTCTCTTTTATAAAACACTAATACTGTGCTTGAGGATTCCACCATAATGACTTAAACACCTCCTCAAAGGCCCACCTATACATGCCATGACCTTTGGAAGCCAGTATTTTAACATATGAATCTGGCAGGGGTGGGAGACAAACATTTAGACCATACCAACTATGTTTCCTTAGTTCCATCACTATCACCACCATCTTTTGTTCCTGGATATGGAGCTTCTTCCATGGGACAAGAGACCCTTTGTGTCATGACATGGAGGTGATGCAGGCAGGCTAGATTCCTGCAGAGAAACACTGTGGCAAGGATTCAAATTCATTTTGTTAAGTTATAGTAAGTCACTGTCTCAACCACTAGTCCCTGGGTTGAAATCGAGAATATCAAATTCATGAATGCTGAGGGCTCCTGTATTATACTGTTCATAACACATACATATTCTCTCAGACCTAAACAAACATTCTCTATGGGTTAGGAACTATGTTATGTGAATGCCAATCTTAAAAAGAAAAAAATAAGGCATAACTAAGAGTGGCTTATCTCTCAGTAATTACTTCTTTAGTAATCATAGCTCATATAATTGCTTGTTCCCTAGATACTGACCACTTATTTGATGACTACATAATTACTGATTACAAATATAACAGTCTATTATCTCATTGCTATTATTATTTTAATCTAGGGAGCAAAATTTCTTTCAAGAAAAGCAAGACATTATGAAGCACATTTGAGGTTCAAAAATATGGACTGTATATTAAAAAAAGTTGATTATCCCAGATGGATCACTCCTACTTAGAGTTTTAAAACCAAATCCTGCTTTCAAATTTTTACTAATATTATCATCTCTTTGGCTTACTTAAGCACTTTGTTAACACAAATGGAGTCCAGCTATCTGCAGGAATCAGAAGACCTTTTAAACCTGAAATATTATTTCCCTGCCTTTTAGGAAAAACATGAATTAGCAATTTTGTTATGCAGATCAAGTTTGGGCTTATACTGATATTTCATATTATCCTGAGAGGTGAAACAGTCCATTGCCAGCAAGGGTGGAAAAATGAAATTATTGAGTTTGCAGTTTGCTTTTATCACACTCCTTGGGGGTACACTGGATATCTGGAACCTTAGAGAAATCCTTTACTGATGTAAATATGAAACTCTTCTTCTCAAAAAACATAAATAGTTTATAAAGTACCAACTATTTTTGGTGAGCAATTTCAAGCTTTGGTTCCAACTAACAATCTCATTGGCTTTTTGAGCCTAAGAAGTTCACAGGAACTTAACAATGACTTGGTTGCTTTAAGGCCTCAGGAGGGCAAAGATGCAGGAGAGTTTACAGTCAATTATCCTCCCTGTGTGGAATCAAACTCTTATACTCTCTTCTGGGAAATTTTTACTGTCTGTTAATGAGTTAAAAATCTGTAATTTCAGCTACAGCCATGATTCATGTAGTTCTCTACAGGACTACATAGTTTATCTGGGCACTTTTTACCTAACCATGGAAAGGGATGACAGACCCTTAAGAGTCCAGAGTTTTTGAATTCCAAATAATGCTTAAATATTTACAAATGATATTCAACAAAAGTTCAACTAGTTTCTTTCTTATTGCTCTAATTATTACACTAATTGGTATGCTGGCTAGAAGACCTTTCATTAGCTTACAAATTGTCCTACAATTATTAAAAGGTCATTCAAATTGCAGTTATTTTTTGTTTGTGTCCATCAGAAAACCCAGCAGATAACAAAAATAGAATCATGAAAGGGAGAACTTGTACACTGAATGTATAAATGAGACAAGGGAAGAATAAAGCAGTAGAAGGTGACCTTTCAATAGGAATTATTGCCTTAATGTCACTAAGTAGACATGGTATTTCTAAACTCATATCAATACTGAAAAAAATCACTCTAGATCACTTACAAGGTGATACATGGACTTTGGTTTGAGATGGTTTTGCAAATGAAGCTGCCTTGAGCAGTAAAAACAGGATCCCCATATTTCTCTAACACCTTTTCATTAAGCCAAGCTATTGAAACATGAATTTGCTTTGTGTCACTGCTTAACAACAGTGTCTTAGGGTCACCTCATATGCAAAAATCATTTGTGTTTTTTAAGAATTTTAAATTACATTTCAAATGGTACATGATTATAAGATTATGTAAAGTCTAACTAAAAGTTGGCATTCATTATTGACTATTAAGATAATTGGTATTTATTCCTTTTCAGGGTTAATTCAATACAGTAGCATATTACCATGCTGTGACTAATAATGATTTAGCCCTGAAAAAGGAAAAATTAAAATATTGCTAAGAAAAATGATTTCTATTATCTAAACACAACACATATCCTGATTAATAGACCTCAGGTTAATGCTAGAGAAATATTGCTTTGGAGATGTAGAAGTGAGTAATGTTTACCATCACTGAGATCATCATCATCATTATTTAATATGTACTCAAGAATGAGACCCAGCCTACCCCAGAGATTTATGAGTTGTGTGTTCCCTAAAAAGCACCAATGCAATTGTATAAACACACTGAACAGATACACATGAATATGGAAGAGAACAGCAGGAAATAACACAATTTTTATTGTGAAATCAATGTTTGTAAGTGTCCAGAAATATGTAAGTAATATTCTGACAGCAGAGAGCTTTAAGAGACCATGATTCCTATAATCAGGGGAAGCCCAAGGGCAAAATAGCACAAATTGTTGTTAGTAATAGCACAAATGGTTGCAACAACAAAAACAGAGATTTTCAATTCTCAAAAATACTTGTGAGGCATCTAGTTTCAGCTTGGGATGCTGAAAATGTCATTCCCATTCTTACAACAAAGAAAAGACTGAACACCAAAATAACTTTTGTTGAGCCTATGAGAAAACCATCGGTGGACAGCAACCAACAAGAGATGAAATCTTGGGAAAGAAACATATGCATAGGACAATAGAACCCAAGCCTTTGTTTACCTGAAGCAGAGACTGGTGGACACCAAAAAAGCCACTAAAAGGAGCCAGCTAATAATATTTATAACAAATTACTAAAGACTAGATGTGGGCTATCAAAAGGTTAATGTTCCTGCAGATGGAGAATAGGAAGACTCACACTCTCTTCCAGGATTCCCAACCATGAACCTTACCAGGCACTCAAGCAGGTTGGTTGAGAATTCTGAGAAACCTTCCTTGATGGAGCTGACAGGGAGGGGAACAACAAGCATCTAAAGGTGTACATAGCTAACACAGACTCAAATTACAAGGCAAAACTAATAGAACTGAAAAGAGAATTAGAGAAATCCACAACTACAATTGAGACTTTATAACACACCTCTCTCAGTAATTAATAGAAAGTGTAGGCAGAAAATAAGCAGAGACATAGATATGAACAACAGTATCTGCCAACTTGACTTAACTGACATTTATAGAACATCCTGCCCAACAAAATACATTAATAAACATTTTTTCTCAAGTACACATGATGTATTCACCACAGTAGGGCCATATTCTGGGGCATAAAACAAACCTTGAAAAATGTAGAAGAATAAAATTACAAAAAGTATGCTCTCAGGTCATAATGAGATTAAACTCTAAATTAATAAAAAAATATATAATACCCCAAGCATTTGCAAATTAAATAGCACACCAGAAATTAGATATACCATAGAGCAAAAAGGAAGCATTGGGAAAAATTTTTACACATTTTGAATTAAATAAAACATGCATTATGAAAAATTTGTAGGGTACAGTTAAAGCAGCACTTATAGGTAAGTTTGTAGCATTTAGGCTTACAATAAATAAGAACAAAGATCACACATTATTAACCTAAGCTCCTACCAAAAGAAACCAGAGAAAAAAGATTAATTTAAACCAAAAGCAAGCAGGAAAAAGACAATAATATTATTTATTTATTTATTTATTTATTAAATATTTATTAGAACAGAAATAAATGAAACTGAAAATAGAAAAATGATAAGAAAATCAATGGAAACAAATGATGGTTCTTAGAAAAAATCAATGAAATAGATAAAACCTTAACCACACTGAATAAGAAAAATGCAAATTACCAACATTGAAAATGAGAAAGGGAATTTCAACATTGACTTTATAGATAGTAAAAGGATAATGATAGGATATTATAAACAATGTTATCATTATAACTTTGACAACTGAGGTGAAATTTATGAATTTCTTAAAGATATAAACTACTAAAAGTCATTCAAGTTAAAATAGTAATGTGAATATTCCTGTACCTATTAAAGGAATGAATCATAGTTTAAAATCTTCCAAAAAGAAATCTGGTCTTAGATGGCTTCACTGGTCTAGAATTAATAAGTGAGTTTAGGTAGGTCCTAGGGTATAAGATCAATGTACTGAAGTAAGTTCTATTCCTAAATGGCATCAATGAGCCACTGAAATTTAAAAAGGAAACAATCAAACAAATATCACCATTCATAATAGCAACAGAGTGAGCACATAATCAAGCAAGTGTGTCTGAGAAGAAAATATGTGCAGTATCTATATGTTGAAAATTACAAAACCACATTAAAAAATTTAAGCTCTTGAATAAAAGAAAGACATCATATTCATGTGTTGGGAAAGTCAATGTTGTTAACATCTCAGTTTTTCCCAAATTGATCTATAACTCTACACAAACCCAATCAAAATTCCAGGACATTTTTTATAGATATTGATAAGATGATTCTAAAATTCACATGAAAGACAAAGGACCTAGAATGCCAACCAACAATTATAAAGAAGAACAAAATTGAAGGACTCACATTACACAATTTCATAGCTTCGTAAATTTATAGGAATCAAAACTGTATGGTGTTGATGAAACCATAGAAACAGAAGAGAGCCCAGAAATAGATGCACATGAATGTAAACAAGTGATTTTTGACAAAAATGAAAAAGTAATTCAATGGAGAAATTAAAATACTTTCAAGAAATAGAAAAATTAGATACTGATATGCAAAAATTAAACCTCAATGTTTATCTCGCATCATGCAAAGAGTAGCTAAGTAAGGATTATAAAAATAATAAAACTATAAAACTTCTAGAAGAAAATATAGAAAAATATTTGTGATCTTTATTTTTGCAAAGAATTTTAGAAATATACCAAAACATGATTTGTAAAAAGAATACATTGATAAATTGGACTTTATCAAACTTATTGCCTTTGCTCTGTGAAACAATCTCTTAAGGGAACAAAAAAACTAGCCAGACTAGAAGAAAATATTTGCAAATCATAGACCCAATAGGAAATTCTTTCCAAAATACATAAAGAACCCTCAAACTTGAAAAATAAGAAAATAAACAACTTTATAAAAAATTTGCAAAAGTTCTGAATAAACACATCCCACCAAAAAAGAATTATGGATGGCAAATAAACATATTTAAAAATCTCAATATCAATAGTTGTTTAGGAAATGTGACTTAAAACCACAAAGAGACACAATTATACATCCATTAGAATAGACAGACAAACAAGAAAACTGGCAATACCAAATGCAGGTGAGGATGTGAAACAACTGTTACTCTCGTATATTACTGGTGGGAATTTATGAGAATATTATGGCTACATTGGAAAATCATTTGGAGTCCCTTATAAAGTTTAATATACACCCTTAACTCAGTGGGTTGGACACTGTCCCACAGACCAAAGGGTCACCAGTGCAATTCCCAGTCAGGACACATGCCTGGGTTATGGGCCAAGTTCCCCACTAGGGGTATGTGAGAGGCATCTGACCAATGTTTCTCTGGCATACTGATGTTTCTTTCCCTCCCTTTCACCCTCCTTTCTCCTCTCTGTAAAAATAAATATGTTTAATTAAAAGAATAAAAAGTTTAATATACATTCATCACACAATTCAGCAAAACCACTCCTAGGTGCTTATTCAAGAGAGTTGAAAATGTATGTTGATGCAAAAACCTACTAGGAGGCTTTATTAATAATTGCAGCTTTATTCACAATTGTCCCAAACTAAAAACAACTCACATGTCCCTCAATAAGTGAATGAATAAACTGTGGTACATCTGTCCATACAATGGAATACTATGTGGCAATAAGATACAATGAACAATTGATTCATCCACCAACAGGGATTAATCTTAAACACATTTTTCTAAATGAAAAAAGTTAGAACCAAACAGCCACATATGGTATTTTTAAATTTATGTTAAATTCTGGAAAAAGCCTACTGTAGGAACAGAAAAGTGATCAGTCATGACCAGATTGGAGCAAAGGAAGTGGCTGGCTATGAACAGCCAGCATTATGGAATTTTCAGATTTAATGGAATATCATGTATGATATTGTTGTAGTAGATATGTGTCTCTCTGAGTTTATATAAAACCTTAGAACTGTATACAACAAAGAGTTAATCATACTCTGTTTAAATGAAAAAGAAAAGTCAACCAGGATGTGGGAGGAATCCAAGATATAATCTAGACCATGAAAAAAGACTCTAATCATATTACATAACCATACTGAGGGGTAGGGGAAAACAGTTGCTGATCTAAGCAGTTTTGGAAAATAGGATTTCGACAAGATATTGTGAGGCTAACAACGGTAAAAACTGTATAGAGGCACTGCATTCTAGTTAGTAAATTTGTTTCTCACAGGGTCCAGGGTAACCACTCTGAAATGACTTTACATATACACTAGGGCTAAATAAGTAAGGAAATATATTGTACAAAATTAGAGTCAGGGTCTTTGGAGAATGAAGCTACAAATAAGCAAAGGGAAATGTTGGAATGAGCCCTGTGGCATTGAATTGGAGTTTAACCTACCAGGATGAACTCATGTTTATTTTAACAAATGATAGATATAGATAGATAGATAGATAGATAGATAGATAGATAGATACAGATAATTGTATATACACGCCTTAGTATATGTACATGTATTTCCTAACTATCTAGTAAAAGGGACTAGAAGCAGTGATCCCAAGCAGCAATCAACACATCTAGTGCCCCAGATTTTGGATTCCAAATAACATGCTCCAGTAAAAAGGAGTCAGGCTCCTTGGAGAATCTGTTGATTATGGGGATAGAGAAAATACTAGATGAACCTGGAGCATCTTGTTGTGCTAAAAAGTAAGAAAGTGCATATGCAAAAGGCACAGTGGCTAGTTGACAAAAGCTGCCAAAGGCCAAAACTGGAAAATTTTAGCAATAAAAAAATGATAGTTCTGAATTCTAACACAAAAAGTAAAATAAATACTCATGAGTCATACACATATAAGTAAGTGATCAAATAAACAAATGGAAGAGAAAGGACAAGTCTTCCATGCAGAAGGATTGCAATCAACAAGTGTATAAAAATTAGAGAAAAAAATCACCATTATATCACTATGGCATTAATTGCTACAGGCAAAAAATCTATGAATGAATGCTAAAACTAGTAAGTGCAACTTTGAGGAAAAACAGAATATTTGCATAGTGTTGAAATATCTCCTCCAAAATATTAATTGCTGTGGTTGTTTTAACATCTAACCACAAAGTATCTGACATTCTTCCATCCAGGGGGCAGACCTTAAATTCCCTTCACTTGAGAATGGGCTGGTCTTAGCTACTTGCTTACAAAGAATATAGTGTGTAAAAGGGAAATAGTAACTTACAATGGAGGGAGAGACCTGGTAATACTTCAAAAGTATTAAAATTATAAAACAAAGTAAAGATAGGTGAAGGAATTTTGAGAGATTGGAGGAGACTAAGGAAGAATGCAAACAATTTGCGGTATCCTTGATTGGATCCTGAAATAGAAAAAAGACATTGTTGGAAAAACTTGGAAAATCTGAATCAAGTCTGTAGTATACTGAATAGCACTGGCATTAATTATCTATTAATTTCACTAATAAGTTATACCATATTAATTATATTAATATCAATATTTAATTTTGAGAGTTGTAGCATAGTTATATAAGGAGTTAGCAGTGGGGAAATTTAGGTGGAGGGCATATAGCAAGATGTGCTCTGTTGTCTCTGCAACTCTTCTGTATGTCTAAAATTATTTTTAAATAAAAATTTAAATAAGTATTTATAAGTCACTGAATAAAGTTCTGACTCACATTGTATGGAACCTGAAAATTTCACAGAAGTGGAGTGTGTCTTTAGATGTAAGAAAAATATACAGAAAATCAACTGGTGTATACAGCATTAAACAAGGATTGAGTCTGCAGGTGTCTGCTAAGGACATTTAACCTGTGGCTCATCACGCTGTATGTGGAAGATATAATACTGAACCATGTACAGTGCCAGCCTTGAAGAAATAATAAATTTTAGGTGCTCAAGATCAATAAAAAAATACTTTCAATTTAATATAATGTGATGGAAATCAGCAGAAGGGAGAAATTAAGTCCATCTGAGGGAGCTCAAAAAGGACTCATGAGGAGAAGACTTTCAAGCTGGTATGTCTTAAATTACCCAGTGAATCCAGAAATTCTCATCTCCTCACTGCTCTCATTGCTTTACTGTACACCTCCCCTTCCCTAACTAGTCCATCTCAGAGTCCTCTTTGTTTTACCATTCAGCTTCCTCTCTTTTTATCTTTCTTGTCTTCTCTATCCCCAAAATTGCTGTCCTTATCTCTTGCTGCCACAGATGCAGTAGGCTCCTCACAGGTTTACCTGCCTCTCACCCTGCACACCGCCACTCAGGTAACACTTCTAAAATAGACATGAATTCCATGACATGAATAGACATGAATTCCTCAGTTATTCCATAAAGGTTTATCAAATGCCTACTACGTATCAGGTAGTGAACCCTGAGAATGCTTAAAATGTATCAATAAAAACCCCAACAAATGTTGTGGAAGAACAGAGGAAGGAGGAAAGAAAAGAAGGAAAGGGGGTGAGGGTGAAGAAATATCTATGTAAAAGAAGAATATAAAATGCAGACATGCAGGAAAGAAGGTATAGTGGTTTATGAAAAAGTCTTCAGAGTGATCCATGTATAGGAGGCACATAGGGTGCGGGGAGGTGACACTGCTGAAGAGTTTAGGGCCATAAGGAGATATAAAGGGAAACAATAATTTTAAACCAAACTAATTCTCACAAAGAATGATCTGGAGAATATAGATGCTCTTTTGTCAATGAAGCCTAAGTATTAGAAAAAGCCACAAGAAGGATGATAACTAAAACTTTGGCTATTCCCTTGGAATTGCAAATTTACTCTCCTGAAACATGTTAGGAACTTGCATCTATTCATAGAAGATCTGCCAATAGGTCTCAGGCCAAATTTACTTTAAGGTTTTTATTCAATGGGTTCATCAATCAATTTACATCAAATGTTGGCATCATTCATCAATTTTACTCTTTAGTAAGTATGCTTAGATCTGTGTCAGGTAGCATCTCATTATTAGAGAGAAAAATAATCTCTGTTTTATAGACAAGAAAGCTTGGAGAGGGGAAAAACAGCTACATAAAAATACATAATATTTTCATACAAGTATACACACTTATACTAAAAGAATGACTCACAGATTCCTTTAGCCCAATTGTCTCCCCTGAGTATAACAGCTTAAGTGATTTGTAGGGAATGAGTTACCTTTTAAAAAAGGTAGGCAGGTAGCTTTCATTAGAGCTACAGAATCTGCATATTCATTTCCCTTGCCAAAGACTTTGATAAACTAACTTCATATTCATCCAATTCATGCTCATTCACATAATGTGTATTCACACACCACTCCACGCTGCCATGCTGACACAGATAATTGCTGATGGATTAATGGTCAGCAAATACTGAAATATGTGATGCCATCAATGCTCTTTATAAAATACCTCTGACTTATGAATCCTTTCAACTCTCCAATCTCAAATGATTTAGTTCACTTGAACCAGTATTTAATTCAAATATAAAGGTTTATAATCCATGTGTTGATGTCAAGATATAGCTCATTATGTATATAATTATAGTAATATTATGTTTAAACATCACTGCACAAAAAGAATGACTATAATAAAATTCTTCTAGAAGCATACTGGATAATTCTAATTTCTGCTAGAAGGGGAAGCAGCCCTTCTATAAAGGCTTCTTAGAAATTTCTAATTTTCGTTGAAATGAAAATATGATTATTTGCATTACTTATAATTTTTATTATAATAAAATTATAATAAGCACATTAATGGAAATAACACAAATGACTAACAAAAAAGGGTAAAGCTGAGATGCTTCCTACTATATTCCATTACACCAGCCACATTTCACTTTTTACTACAATCCATTCCATACTATTGGAAGCATCCAAGAAGCCAAAGCTAAGCTGTAGTATTACCTAGGCAATAAAAATAGACTTGCACATTTTCTAGTGAAAAATGTGGAGAATAAATGCCTTATTTCAAGCTAATCATGCCTTTGATGGTTGACAGTCTGAATGCAAAACTGAAACTTACTTTCAGTGTTTACAAAAAGTTGATTAATAAACCATATTCTTAAAAAGCCATTCATTGTTAGCCTAGAATATTTCCTAATGATCGGCAGCACAGAAGAGATGCAGTGAATTGGTAAAAATCTACAGATGAACAGCAGTATGAAATGTGAGAGATGTTCTGTTTTGGGGGCAACCAATATCCCTCTTAATAAAATTTGAGAATTTTAGAACTGAAATGGATTTTTAGATGTCTCACATATCAGCACTGACATTCAGCAGGCACACACTCAGTGCAAGATGAGTGAGTAATGAACAGATGGGGTGTCCTAATGCTCCTGCCATTGGACAGAGTAGTATTTAAACCATCTCAGGAAAATTAACCTCTTAAGTTTCTAAGGTAGATAGATATTCTGAGTGCTGTTTGGTAATTAAATTCACAGTTTTTATTGTCAGGATTTTTCCTACTAACAAACTCTTATATTCTATTACCCACACCAATCTCTGATTCTATTATTTCTTGCTACTCTGATGCATTTAAGCTCACTTTCTCTTCTCCACTTTCCAAAGAAAATAAACAGCAACAACAACAACAACAAAACAGGTTATCACTATTCTTCTTTCCCCAGTGCTCCTCAATGCTCACTTTACCTCGTCACATTCCACTAACAATAAGCAAAAAATGAGCATTCTGAATTCTTAGAAGGGTAGGATTGGATTATCCATGGGGAAAGCTGAGGCAGTTGGAGCCATGGTAATAACCAATAGCCTGAAGCAAGAGTGACTATACAGCAGTGGCTGTTTTCATACTTGCAGACCCAGAACTGTAAGAGGTGACATAGTTCTTCAAGGTTTTGTATTTACTAGTCTTTATGTTGTATAAGAGGAAATGAAGGTCAAAAGAAGTTGTATTGATTTTCTAAGGTCACATGACTAGTTAGTGTCTAGCTAAGAGTAGCAACCTGGTTTTCTGATGGTCAGCAGGGCTCTGTTCTCTATCCCAGGACATACCCCTTGATAGGACATTTTACCAGGAGAAGAAATTATATTGCTAAGGTTAGCAGATCTTTTTTAGTAATAATAGTAATAATTATTATTACAGAGGATGCTTTAAAATATGACAGGCATTGCATTAAATGCTTGAGGTTCAATATCTTTTCTAACCTTCACAGCAAGTTAATGAATTAGGTGATATTACCATTTCCATTTTGCAAATGTGGGCATTGAGGCATTGAGTTTAAGTTGTTAGGTCAAGATCACATAGTAATTGGTATAGCTTGTCCTTAAAACTGACCTAAATATATCATTTAACATCTCTCAGCTATTATTTAGTGAAGACAATGAGGGAATTGAACTCTAAGGCCATTCAGTTTGTGAAATAAATGCAAGGAATAACTTTCTGTGCTTTGTTTCAATTTTCCTGGAGGAACTCCAATAACTCTTACCTTCATGTCCATTATATGCCCCAAAGCATAAGAATGTGTGCAACCTCAAAAGTCAGAGAGCAATGCAAAAATTGATGATGGTGGGATTTGTTTTAATTCTTGATAAGACAAATTTCCAGAGTTCTTCCGTAGGGCAGGGTGTGTCTATAGGTGAGCCAGCACTGGTTCTTGGCTGCCTCTGGAGCTCTGGCCAGTGGTATTTGAGGGGAAGAAACTATAGTTGAGTAGGAAAGCTGTGGACATTACATTTTTAAAAAATCTTTTTAGCCTTGACCAGTGTGGCTCAGTTGGTTGAGCATTGTCCCTCAAAGTGAAAGATTGTTGGTTTGATTACCCATCAGGGCACATGCCTGGGTTGTGGGTTTGATCCCCAGTTGGGGTGTATGTGAGAGACAAGTAATTGATATTTTTTACCCTCTTTTTCTCCCTCCTTTCCCATCTCTCTAAAAATAAATAAGTAAATAAAATCTTTAAAAAATCTGCTTTCAAGAGATTAATAATAAGAAGTGCAAAACAAATTAGAACAATCTCAAAGCCCATGAGAGCCATGCTATAAAACCAAACCCTCTTAGAAAGAAGCAATGTGACATATGTAATCTCAGAACAATGAAATCTCTTCAGTTGGTGTCAGTGAAGACTATGTATAAGGAATGACAAAGAAGCTATATGTTTTCCCAGCAGGAGGAAATTTGCCAGGACTCATGGACCTGCTCACTGAGATGCTCAGAGCTAACTCAAGTTAGGGAGAATACCCTTCAAAGCCAATAAGAGATCTAAGCCTGAAGAGCATGTCCAATAAAAAAGAGATTCAGAGGCAGGCACAGATTCTCTGCTGATATTCTTATGCTCTGCCATGCTCAGGTTCCTCCTGAAAAGTTGACTGCACTTGAATTGAGATGACCCCTGGGTGGGAACCACACACTTAACTGATTAGGTATCCTCACAAATATAAGTCAATCAAGGAGAAGTATGTTGTCTTATAATTATGAAGGGTAGACCATTGACATTTATGGATTTAACATTTCTGCATGTGGTTATGTGAAAATTATTATTACATGGTTATATCTGTTATTTTGTAATTTATCTGTGCACATTTGCCATGTGCACAGTGAGATTAATGTTTGTATATATATGTGAGTTTGCCAGGGAGTTAGATAACTGCTCAACACTCCCACAGTTCAACCCATCACCCTCACTTTTGGCTCATGATTCAATTCATCAGACCATTGTTTGTAAAAAAAAAATAGAAAATAGCCATCGAGGGGAAGAAAATTTTAATAAGTATGAAAAGTATACCAAGGTATGTCATGAGGCTTATGAACAGGAAACACAGGATTCTCAATAGAAATGGGTCAGATCAAAATCAGAAGCCTGACCATATTTGAACATTTAGATATTTACAAAGATCTAGAGAGATGACCCTAGTGAATATCTGGTGCTTACCAAAAATTGAATAGATTGTTCCAAGTGGCTTCTTGCAGTGCCTCAAACCTGACAGGCAATAAGAATTAACTGGGAGGCTTTCCTACATATGCATGTGCTCACATTCTCACACACCAGCCCCCAGACCATGAGTGGAGTCTCTAAGTGCACGATGGAGTAGAGGACTCTGCATTCAGACATCTCTTCTACATGCAGTGGCTGAGGGACTCAGCACGGGATGCAGAGAAGGCAGAGCTGGATCCTTTTTGAGCCCTTTTAGTCATGAAGGGACCTAATTTATCTTGTGATGCTAATCCTCAACTCAGGATGCTATATTTATAGAATATACACTTCTGAGCTCCTTGAAAAATGATGCAATGTAAGCATTATTGTCCAGATATAAATATTAGTGGCTGTGAACAATTTGTTCCTTAGTTCTGACAATATAATCTGCATTTTGTCACAGACCACCTGCATTCTCTATGATTTACATATTAGGAAACTTAGAAAGAGGATGTGGGCTTATCTCAAGCTTTAGACAGGTGTTTCAACTTCATATCTACCAAGTACAGAGAGAAAAAACTCACATTTTATGTATACTAGATATTTCATTCTATAGAGTGTGAAGTGACTATTAAGTGACTAAATCTATTTCCCCTAAATACAGTAACTAGTAGAAAAGGGCCCTACACCCTCAAACATCTAAATATGCTCCTTCCATAAAACTTATGGACCACTCACATAACTGGTATATGTTTATTTTATTTATTTGCTATTTGTTTTAAATTTTTGTATACATTGGTATATTCTTTCTTATCTACAAGTGACTCAAGAGCAGATCACTTTTTATTAGGAGAGCCTAAAATAAAGCTCAATCAAGCATAATATGTTATTTCTAATTTGATAGTGCTGATGTTGCTTGGGGCCTCTCTTTGCATCATATAGGTCTAGGTATTAGGAAAGCTGAAATTCTAAATAGGATGCTTTCTTCATGGACTCAGCATCTGGACATAACCCTGAACATACTAAAGTGCTTACAGAACACTTCTGGAACCATTGAATAACAAAGCACACATCTTGATTATTTCAGCAAGAAGTTTTAATTATAAAAATGGACATAAAATTAGTTAATTTGTTGGTCAATTAGCTACATCTTTTATCCATGATTCCAGGCCTTTGGAAACCAGAGCTTATATTATTCATATATCATGTATAAGCTACCTAAATTTACTGCATAGCAATCAAAATATTGGATACAAAACTGCTTTTTGACAAAGCCAATTTTTATTAAAGCTTTGAATTACAAAACCTATGCTTCTAAAAGAAGTGTCTTAAAAGCCTCTTCAACCATCAGATGAAAAATTTGGCTTTAAAATCTAATTGTTCATCATCTCCTGGGTTTCCTGACAAATCTCATATAGATGATAATAATGTTCAAAATCCTATCTTTGTATGTATTCTGAGCCAAATGCAACAGGATTTTATTTCTTATTATTTTGAATGATATCATTTAACATTAATGTGATTGTGCATACACAATTCTGGTCTGCTGATAAAATTGTTTTCTTCCAGATTATCATCAAAGACATATTGCCTTAGGCACATCTTTCTGATTGTCTTTTCATCTGGGAAGGAACCTAAAACTCCTAATGGGGTTTGGAGAACAACCTGAGACAAACAGGCCATGATGTGGGACAGCTGGAGGGGTCAGTCATGCTGTGTTGCAGGCCACCTCTGTGGTAGATGTTTCTGGCAGTGCTGAATCACTTCCATTTCAAACCTTGTGAATGATAAACCACCCCTGAATTATCTTTAACTGGTGTGCAATTATCCTGTCAACTGCAAGAGACTAGTGATACTCACTACTCCAAACATCTGATAAACAGAGTTAAGAGTTCAAAGCCCCAAACCTTCAGACTTTTGTCTATGTGCTGCCCAACACCTATGACAAGGAGCCCTTCAGTCATGGATGGAGAATAATAGAAATTAACCTAAAACTATAGGATGGTTGCTGTATGTTTTTTCTGAAAAAAAAAGTTCAATTATCTATTCATCAAACATTACTAAATATCATATGCCAAGCACTGAACAATAAAAAATATGGAGGGTGTGGTTTAATGCAGGATGCAAAGAGACCGGCTTTCCCCTTGTATGTGGATGTGAGATCCATTTGTACCATTGGTTTTTCTGTAAATAGACACTGATGTATAAAAGCCAGGTGACTTGACATTTTATGATGAAGAGTTTATGCAAGAAATCTAGAAGACATTTTTTCAGACCTTTTTCTAATATGAAAAATGAAAATTATGATTAGATTAAGTATCCTCATCTTAATTGGTGGCATTACTTTACAAGACAAGCATGTTTGAGAAAAGCTATGGTGCCAGCCCTATAATTATATGTTAGTTCAACAAGCATTTTTTAAAAAATTTTATTTTAATTATTGTTCAAGTACAGTTTTCTTCCTTTTACTCCCATTCCAGCCCACCCACCCAACCCTCCCCACTTCCCTCCCATTACCACCCTCCAACAAGCATTTTTAAAAATGTGCCTGACAATGTGCTAAGCAATGGGTTGCAGAGATGAGGGTGACTGCAATAAAAAATAGCTCCTTTGTGAGGAGACCAGAAAAAGTGTCAGAAGAACAATGAAGAAGGGCAGTCCAAGAAAGGAGGGCAGCACAATTAAAGGCATAAAGCATGAAACAATGTCACATGATTTAAAGCCATACATAATTCAGCCCTGGTTGGTGTAGCTCAGTGGACTGAGCTCGGGCTGTGAACCAAAGTGTCACAGGTTCGATTCCCAGTCAGGGTACATGCCTGGGTTGCAGGCCACGGCCCCCAGCAACTGCACATTGATGTTTCTCTCTCTCTCTCTCTTTCTCCCTCCTTTCCCACCCTAAAACAAACAAACAAACAAACAAACAAACAAATAAAAAATAAAGCCATACATAATTCTATATTGATGGGGCATGAAATACAAGACAATGGAGGAAGGGGAATATTTAGAAATTAGGCTAGAAAAGTAAGGAGGAGTAGGTCATACTGATAACAATAGCAACAACCTCACACATTTATTGAGCCCATGTAACATGCCAGGAATTGATCTTAGCATGCATGCATTAACCCATCAGATCCTTGCCACACTGCTGGTGGGGAGGAGACTGTCAGCCAAGTGCACTGGGGAAGCAGAGCAGGACAGCTGCAAGGGCTGGACATTCATCTGTGGCACTTCAAAGCCCAAGGCTTAGTAGATATGAAGGGAGCACTCAGAGTAACCCAAGTAACAAAAGTATTTGCTCCAGCTGCAAATGGTTTGGAAGCAACCTGACATCTTCCCTGTGTCATGATGAACACATGCATTTCACCAAGGAAAAATGAAGAAAACAATCACATTATACTCCGAAACCAAACCAAACCAACCAACCACAAAAACAAAAAAAAGGGTCAATATGTCTAGCTCCAGCTCCCCAAGCAAATGGAGCCTTAAACAGTTCCCACAAATGGCTGAAACCTGAACAGAAGCCATTTTATCCCTGGCTTTCCACTGCTGATGTTTGAAAATGTGTTATGTTTGTGGATGTTAATCACATGAGGAAATGACTATTTTATTTATGAACAGACTAACTGTAAACTTGATGAATTTAATAACATTGTATGTATGTTTTAAATATCTGTACTATTCTAAATTTGAGTCACTCCCTTGTATTTCTACATGTTAGTTTCTTTTTTTTCTAAGTGCTTTTGACTCTGAGTTGTTTTATTTTTTAGTGTAAGAAAGGGGAAATTTTTAAATTATATATTCAATATATATGTCTATATATTCAATATATGTGTATATATATATCAATTTCATTTGTATGAAGAAACTAAAAGATACAAATTGTAAAAATTGTTGCCCATTTGGAGTAAAGGAGCAACTGTTTGGGTGGAACAAGTGTGTAAGTAAGGGTTTTCACATTCATTTGATTTTTAAACCATGGAAATATATTACCTATTTTAAAGTAAAGTAAAAAATGTAAATCCTATAAGGTAGCATACTATTATTATTTTTATTTTCTCTATTTTAGAGATGAGGAAGCTGAGTAAGAAAAAAAGTAATTGTTGAAAGCCCTTATCCTATAAGTGAAGGGAAATATCAAAGAATTTTAATGACTGGACATTGTATGTTACAAAGATCCCTGTTGGGACAGAGGGGAGAATAAAATGGAAGAGTTGAAAATGGAGACAAGGGCAGCCAGAGAGCAATGGCAGTGGTTAACATGAAGGATGGTAGGAATCTGATCTTGGGAAAGTAGCTCAGGGGCATTAGAAAGTGACAAACTGAACTTGTTACCCAATTGGCAGATGAAGCAAAGGAAGAGTGTGGTGCGATTCCTGGGTCTGCAGCTTAAGAGTGAATGGATTGCAGTGTCCCAAAACTGAGATAGAAGAAGAAAAAAAAGCACAATGCAACATTCAGATGGAGATTTCATAGATACAGAGAGCAGACTGATAGTTGCCAGAGAGGAGCAGGCTGAGGGACTGGGTGAAAAGGTAAAGAAATTAAGAAGTACAAATTGGTAGTTACAAAATAGTTATGGGGGTGTAAAGCACAGCATAGGGAATATTGTCAATAATATTTTAATAACTATGGATGGTGCTACCTGGGTACTGGACATATCAGGGGGAACACTTTATAAAATATATGACTATCTAACCACCATGCTGTATACCTGAAACTAACACATAGTAATATTGACTATAACCTGCAATTGAATAATTAAAAAATAAAAATAAAAGAGATGAACTAAAAGTAGTTTTCAGTCATATTAGGCAACTTTGCAGAGGTACAAGCCAGAGGTGGAAATAAAGAATAGGGACACTTAAAGAGATGACTAGGTAAAAAATCATAGTGACCTTGATAAGCAGGTAAAAGGATAGAGTACATCAATAAAGTAAGCCCTATTGTCCCATTTTTTAGGTGGACCTACAAGCTCTTCAAGAGACTTTCAAAAGGTCTATTGCTAAGTATGAGATGCAGGATTCAAACCCAGGTTTGCCTAGCCCCAAGCCCCATTTTCTTCTCTTCTTCCCACTCTGCCTTCCATCAGATGTTATAACAGATGCTTGTCAGAATACATTTTCTACCAAATCCCTCACAAATAAAATTCAACATTATCTCCTTACAAATGTTCTTTATTCAGAAATGCATTTTTATTTTTCCATCATAACCATTATAATCATCTTTATTTCCTGAGCTCTTTTTACTGTATAGTGTATATGGGTATAAGTATTTATTGGGTTGGCCAAAAAATTCATTAGTTTTTTTTTTTTTCTGTAAGATGGCTCTAGTAGTGCTTAGTTATCTTTAAGTTCATTGAAAACAATTTTTGTTAGATTGTATTGTGACAGATGTCATAACAATGTGCATTTTTTAAAAACTTACCAAAAATTGTAAATTTTTATGTATACATTTAATGTAGAAGTTGGAAGAAAATAAGTAACATTTTTGGCATGTTATGCCTTATTACTTCAAGAAAGGTAAAAGCACAACTGAAACACACAAAAAAAAAGATTTGTGCAGTGTATGGAGAAGGTGCTGTGACTGATCAAACATGTCAAAAGAGGTTTGCAAAGTTTTGTACTGGAGATTTTTCACTAGATGATGCTCTACAGTTGGGCAGACCAGCTGAGGTTGATAGCAATCAAATCGAGACATTAATTGAGAACAGTCAATGTTATACCATACAGGAGATAACTGACATATTCAAAATATCCAAATCAATAAAGTTATTGGTAAAAATGAAAAATATGTCTTTTAATTTACGGAAAAAATTAAAAGGACTTTTGGGCTAACCCAATAGATCCATTTTCTGCCCTTATCTGAAGAAAGAAATCTAATCTATGAAGTAAATATATCACTTACTCCCAGTAAACATTAATTTCTAGAAGATAAATAATAATCTGATCCCAAAAAGTACCACAAAAGAACCGACAGAAATTATTACCTAACAGTGTCAGCAGGCAGAAAGTTGACTGCTTAAGAAGGAAGGGTTGGCAAGACACTTGATCTCTCTAACCCTAAGTTTTCTTGTCTGTAAACCACGAATAATAAAGCTATCTTACACACTTGTGTGGAGACTGTATGAAAAAAAAAAAGAAAGAAGGGTTGAGAGACTTTGACCTTCTGCAGTCTGACAGGAAATCTATGAGCTATATGTCTCACCCTTGGCCAGATACCATGCACTTGCTAATATCCAGAAAGTCAGGGGAAGATTTTAGTTTAGAAACTCAAATTGTGGGGGGAAACACTGCTACCCAAGTGCTCTGTTTTCTGTTGACCAAAATGTTTCCACAGAACCCATCACCATGGTCTCTTTGCCTTCCAGATTAAAGTGAGTGCAGCCAGTACATATGGAAGGTGATGAATACATATACTTGATGAGTATCTGCAGCAATTTCCTATTGTTACTGTAACAAATTGCACAAACTTAGTGGCTTAAAGTAATACAACTTGATTTTCTTACAGTTCTGTAGGTGAATAGTATGAAACAGATCTCAATGAGCTCAAATCAAGGTGGCAGCAGGGTTGGTTGCCTTCAGGAGGCTCCAGGGAAGAATCTGTTCTCATCTTTGCCATCCACCTTCCTTGATTCATCTTCAAATCAGCTATGTTGAATCTCTCTGATTCTCATCTGTAGTCACATCTCTCTTTACCTGTCTTTGTGTGCTTCCCTATTCCACTTTTAAGGACTCTTGTGATTATATTGGACCCACCTGGATACTCTAGAATAGTTACCATACTTTAAAGTCAGCTAAGAACATTGTTAGCTGAGGGTCGGGCGGGGGGGGGGGGGGATCGTTATTATGCCTTCTCCCTACAACAGTATCTTACATACCTGACTAGTTCATCATTTATAATCCAAGAATGGTATGTTTGGAATATGTTGTAAACTTTTGGTTGAAGTAAATAAATAAGAATATGAATATGCACTTAGAAGAGGGCAGCTATTGCCTGTTTTGTTAAAGATAAGTTACTTTCATAACTCAACATGTCTGTAATACTATAAAGTGGCAGATTAATAAAAGTTGAACTAGGGTCAAGAGGATGCTGGTCACATTGACTATTCTTACAATGATCAGTATTGATTTAGGAGGAGAGTAAGAACTCCCTACATCCAATGTCTCTTTTTTATTTGGGATTTCTCGGTTATATAAATATTGTTATCCAAGGTCCAAAACTTAATTTCTAAGTATTAGATAGTTGCATTGTGGATCTATAAATTTTTAATATCACTTTATCAGAAATCAATAAATTTTAGCTTGATAAAAAAAATGAATAATTTTGCACACTAGTGTTTCTGAGCACAAAGGGGAAAGAATGTGCCAGTCCTGAGAGCCCATTCAGTCATTACAGTTTTGTAAAAGAACCAACCCTGATGCTGGATTCCTGTCCACCTGGTATTATGTTAGAAATGGGACATAAAACATAGAGAGCCTTGTGAAAGCAACAAATCAGTGCCTCTCTGTAACCCTGGATTGAAGGTTTTCATACTTGTTTGGCATTCACCTTTTGAATTCAATCTTCACAAAGAGATGAAACCACTGATGGGCATTATTGCCTTTTTGTCTGCCCCTGCCCTGGTCTTCCTCCTTGCAACTCCAGTCCAAACAGGCTGTTTAGAGACCACCACTGGCAGAAAGGTTCAAAGAGCTATGGAGCTTTTCCCAGAGCCAAGGTTGTGGGGAACAAGATGAATTTTATATTTAAACTATACATAACACATTAGAAAATGGTAATAGGTATAAGAGCTTTGAATTATGTCAGTACTTCAAAAAGCACATGTTAAAAACCTGATTCTTACTCTTCAGAATTTAGTATGTAACATGTGTCATAAAAGAATAAAAACTAGGTAAAAAATACTTTTAAAGGAACATGATTTAAAAAAAACATATTTGTTTCTGAAATGTTCATTGAGAAGCAGTCCATCAAATGTGAAGTGGATTTTCCCTATGCCTGCAATCTGCTAAAACTGTTCCACAGGACCAGAGTTAATCAGTTAATTAGATCCAGACAGACTGGTAGATTCAGAGTTCAAAGTATAAGAGTACACACCAGTTAATTGACATGTCCTTATTTGTAAAATAAAGGTAAAAGTTTTGGAGTTTCTTGCTTATGTGAATGAAGACAGTATGACCACCAGTGAAAAGCTGAGAAGGTGATTTGGGAAGTTTCCAAAAATATAAGAATGATCTGAAAGAATTTTTACTACAATTTTGACAGAAGATACATTGAAGAGGCACATGAGTTAAAAAAAAAAACAGAGCAAACAAAAACACAGGGTGTATAGACAACAGGGTACCAGTTTTTCCCACCATGAGGATCAGTGCCATTCATTTTAATAACCTTAGAGCAGTATTTCCAGGGTGATTCTCCTGACTCTAAAATAAAGCACAGGAAAGAAGGAAAATGTACAGACGTAGGAGAATGGGTGTATGAAAAAACTATAATAAAGTGATTAACTGGGAGGCTTTTCATGTAATTTATTTTTTAATGTATTTGTCTTTTTTAAGTATATGTTATTGATTATGCTATTACAGTTGGCTCATTTTTCCTCTCCTTTATTCCCTTTTGCCCTGTACCCTCCCTCCTACCACCATTCCCCTCCTTTAGTTCATGTCCATGAGTCATACATACAAATTCTTTGGGTTCTTCATTTCTCATACTATTCTTAACCTTCCCCTATCTATTTTGTACCTACCATTTATGCTTCTCATCCCCTGTACCTTCTCCCCCATTCTCCCCCTTCCCCTCCCTGCTGATAACCCTCCATGTGTTCTCCATTTCTGTGATTCTTCTCTTGTTCTAGTTGTTTGCTTACTTTGTTTTCATTTTTGTTTTTTGGGTTCCACCATTGATAGTTGTGAGTTTGTAGTCATTTTACTGTTCACATTTTTTATTTTCTTCTTTTTCTTAGATAAGTCCCTTTAACATTTCATGTAATAAGGGCTTGGTGATGATAAACTCCTTTAACTTGACTTTATCTGGGAAGCACCTTATCTGCCCTTACATTCTAAATGATAGTTTTGATGGATAGAGTAATCTTAGATGTAGGTCCTTGCCTTTCATGACTTCAAATACTTTCTAACCCCTTCTTGCCTGCAAGGTCTCTTTTGAGAAATCATCTGATAGCCTTATGGGAACTCCTTTGTGGGTAACTATCTCCTTTTCTCTTGCTGCTTTTAAGATTCTTTCCTTACCTTTAATCTTGGGTAGCTTAAGATGATATGTCTTGGTGTGTACTTCATTGGGTCCAATTTTTTTGGGACTCTGAGCTTCCTGGAATTCCTGGAAGTCTATTTCCTTTGCCAATTAGAGAAGTTCTCCTTCATTATGTTTTCAAATAAGTTTTCAATTTCTTGTTCTTCCTCATCTCCTTCTGGCACCCCTATGATTCTGATATTGGAACATTTAAAGATGTCCTGAAGGTTACTAAACCTCTCATTTTTTGAATTTCTGTTTCTTCATTCTGTTCTGGTTAAATGTTTATTTCTTCCTGCTGCTCCAAACTGTTGATATGAGTCCCAGTTTCCTTCACTTCACTGTTGGTTCCCTGTACACTTTATTTCACTTTTTATAGCCTTCACTTTTTCCTCCATTTTGTGGCCATGCTCAACCAATTCTGTGAGTATCCCGATTACCAGTGTTTTGAATAGTGCATCTGATAGGTTGGCTATCCTTCATTGCTTAGTTGTATTTTTTCTGGACCTTTCATCTGTTCTTTCATTTGGACCATTTCTTTTTTTTTGGTCTTGACTCACCTGTTATGTAGTAAGGGGTGGAGCCTTAGGTATTCACCAGGGTAGGGCAACCCACGTTGCTGCCTTGTGGCACTTTATGGTGGAGAAGGGTCCAAGAGGGAACTATGTCATTTGTTCAGCTCTCCACCAACTTTCAGCCACTTCCTTCACTACCCAGAAGCAAATTGATCCCTTCTGGTGCTGATTCCTGGGTGGGCGGGCTTGCATACCTTCTATTTCGTGTACCCTGTGGGCCTTTCCTATGAGGCTGGGAGTTATCCTGCTGTCACAACCCCTACAGGTTTTTTCAGTGAGAAGTTTTGAGGCTTTCTTTCCCTATGCCAGAACCCTGGGTTGTGTGGTCTCTCTTGATCCCCACTAGTTCCTCCTGGTTTATCTGCATACAAATGTGGGACTGCCCAGTCTGAAATCCACCACCTGGCCAGGTCCATCAGCCTCAGCCTTGCTATGATCCACTCTGCCTGGCTGCTCATCTCTGACCATCCTTCCAGTCTGGATGAATGTTTCTTCTTTAACTCCTCCTAGGTTATCGAACTTCCATACAGTTCAATTTAATGCCAGTTCTGGTTGTTTTTTGTGTTTAAATGTGTTGTTGTCCTTCTTTTGGTCGTGTGAGGAGGCACAGTGTATCTACCTATACCTCCATCTTGGCTGGAAGTGGCAAGTGTTCCCCAATTTTCATGGCTGGATTATATTCTACTCTAATATTATATTCTTTTCAAAAGTATCTACACTTATAATAAAATGACAAAGTTCTTTTCTTTCTTGATTTATCAGCTTCATTTTACAATTGGTCACTCCCTCTTCCTTGCCATTCCATTTTAAGTGGCTTCCTAGATATCATACCCCCCTGATTGTTCTTCTACTTCCCTGGCCACCCCTTCTGGCTTCTACGGTGGCTCACATCTCTGACCCCATGTCTTGATTCTCTAGATATTGGAGCCCTAAAAGCTCAGCCACTGGGCCTCTTCTCTTTACATTCCATGCTCATTTCCTTGGTAATTATATCCTCTGTATGACTCTAAAATCCATCTGTAAGCTTGTGACTCCCAAACATATTAATATATGTTCAATGTGGATACTATACTAGTTAGTATAACACTAATTTTTATAATGAATAAACAACCAAATATCAATGGCTTAATGAAACAAAAGTTTATTTCTTGCTTCCCAAGTTTAAAATAAACATTACTAATTGTCAGAGGGCCTTAGACCTGGTTCTTCAGGGACCAAGACTTTTTCATTTTGTCGTTCTGTCTTCTATTAGAAGTACTCTAAGGATAGGGAAAGAGACTGGAGTACCATGCTTGTGAGGTTTACATAAGCTATACCTAGTTGTGATGCATATCACTTTTGTTCCCATTTGCAGACTAGAAAAAAGCCACAAAGCCAAATTATTAATACAAGTACAGAACACCTTGTATTACTTCTCAAAAAACTCATTTTCCCCCCAGAGTCTTCCTTACCACATTAAGTAACACCTTTATTTGTCCAGTTGCTCAGGCCAACACAGTGTCATTCCTAATTCTTATCTCTTTTTCTCTCATCCCTCATCCAGTCCATTAAAAAAACCCTGTTGACTCTACCTTCAAAATAATACAGAATCAGATCCCTGGTGACCAGTTTGCCACTTCTATCCCAGTATGAACTTCCTTAAGATTACGGCAAAAAATTTAAACTTCTATCCTTGCCTTCTTGCAATCAATTCTCAACATTTAGCTTAAATGACCCTTTCAAAATGTAAACCTGATCAAGACTGCTAAAAACTCTTTGATGTCTAAAAGTCTCTCAAAGCAAAAGACCATCTTTGCTCTGGTCCAAGAGGTGGTACTGAATTTGGATCCCAGTATTCTTGCTCTTCACTCCCTCCTCACTCTGATTCAGACATATTGGCCTTCCTGCTGCCCTTGAACTTTTTGGGCAAGGCCTGCCTTAGATCCCTCTGCCTGCATATCCCCCAGATGTCACATAGCTCACTAAAATGCCATCTTTTCATGCAGTTTTAAATCATCTCTCCACCCCAGCCAGAAGTCTCTTTGCCATTCTCTGCTTTATTTTTTCTGCAGAGCACTTATCATCATCATACATATTATGTACTTTTCTTATTAATATATTTAATTCTGTTCCCTTCTGTTAGCATGTGAGATCCATAAAGGAAGAGACAGGTTTATTTGTTTGTTTGTGTTTGTTGCTATATTTACAGAGCTGGGATAGTGTTTGACAGATAGTAGGTGCTTAAGACATATTTTTAAAATACATGAACCATTCATGTTTGAATACTCAGGCTAGATGCCTGTTCTGATGCCAACCAGCCAGTCTCCTCATGCTCTATCAGCACAATGATGGTGCTGGAATTTCTGTACAGATTCAGGGTGCAACTACCCCTGAGTATCACCACAGTGCCATGAGTCATGACAAAAGAGAAAAGATAACTTCTATGGCTAAACAGAATAGAAGCAGTTGGATTGGTTGATTACTGCCAATGCAACAATAACTGGGCCAGATTTTGGGCAACACTAGCACTATTACTTCCTCCTTCCCCAGTTCATTTGCTTGATAAAGACAGCCAAATCCACAGACTTTGTAGTATGTCCATGTTTTTCCTTCTCCCCATTAATTTTGTTCTAAGTTGTGCTCCAAGTCATTTCCGAATATGGCACACTTGACCCTGAGTGGGAAAGAAATACAAAATACAAACATAAAAAGTATCCCCACTCATTTTATTTGTACTTTAGTTACTTTTTCTCAGGATATATAAGCACTGAAATTCTATTTTTTCAAAAATTTATTTGATTCTCAACTGCCTTTCAGATGAAGAGATAAAGATTTAAGTCAGTTTGACTTAAAAGTCCTCTTTGCTGATATTGTTTATGACACCAAAATTAATTATAGATGTTTAGAATTTAGTGAATATTTTTAGATTATTTTCAGTTTTTGGCTTTTTAAAAAACATATTTCATGATATTTTCAAATTGAGTACTACCAAAATTTTATCTAAACTAGTCAGGCAAAAATATCTTATTGGTGGTACCAATGATTA
The DNA here is from genome assembly GCF_019186645.2 of Phyllostomus hastatus. Taxonomy (NCBI): domain Eukaryota; kingdom Metazoa; phylum Chordata; class Mammalia; order Chiroptera; family Phyllostomidae; genus Phyllostomus; species Phyllostomus hastatus. The sequence continues at coordinate 1,965,736 of NW_025334017.1, read as the reverse complement.
ATGTTTTATAACATTGATAAAATTAAAAATATATAATTGTCATGAATACTAATGGTGCATAATATGCATGAAGGTCATTACATGGTCAAGGAAAGATCTTAAAATAGCTGGCATTCTGATTAGCCTTGATTCCTCTTTTGTCTTCATGTGCATGGATTTATTAATACACCTCTAACATGTCATTAGTCTCACGTTGAGAGGATCTTACACATCAGCAGTCTAATTTTGAATAAAGACTAGTAAAGCAACTTTTGCTCTCCATCTAAAAAGGAACTTTTGGGAAAAACAGGAATATTGAATTTTCATTGCCTCACCTTTTATGGGATCTGACCATCCTACTTCCTCTGCAACATGCCATAATTTTACAGATTTTTGCCTTCTGCCATAACATGATCACTCTGCCTCCATGTGAATTCAAAGAACAACCAGTCCTGATGGACAATGGAGAGGTAAGAGTGAGTCAGGAGACTGTTTCTGGGAATTGGAAGTAGAATTCACTACCTTCTGGTATGAAAAAATGACACTTATTTTCAAGTTTAGCACTAAGGAATATATATATGAAATTTTGTTAGGAGGTTTAGAAGAAAACAAAATAACTTTTAAAATCGGTATGTTACTTATGCATGAATGAGATTCAACTCAGTCTTATCCATTTGCTCTCCATCTCTCAGTAATATTTGAATAAAGTGTGTGTTAGAAAATCACCCATGCTCTCCTTTCCACTTTCTTCTGAGTCTAGTTATTTTAGGGACTGGTCCTGTGGGTATCTGTTTTGGCCATATGACTACCTTCAGGGCAAAAGCTTTCTTAAACATTTCCTGAGGACTAATATATTCAGGATATTGGGCTGGTGGCTTTGGAGAAGCCCTAGATAAAAAGCTTCGCTTTCTGTCCTCAAGGTATTTGTATTTTATTTTTTTAAGGATCCACAAATAAAATATGAATTATTAGCTTGCTAGAGGCTGGATCTCTGTAAATGGGAGTTATTTCCATTCAAGGGGTATTTTCCCCATCATAGCATCCTGCTCACCATCATGGGGGAAGAGTATCAGGGGAAGAGAGATGGAGAAAGAAGAGTGGGTCCCAATGTCTATGGAATGCAGGAAGAGCATGAAGAGCAGTAAGGACTCACGAGGACACCTGTATGCCTGCCAGTGATGCTGCAAGCTTAGCATGAGCTCCTGAGGCATGGCCTGAATAGAAGAGAGAATGTAGGCCTCAGTGTGGGTCACAGAAAAGGGCTAAGCATTTATACGTGTGTGAGGGGTCATGTACATATACCTGCACTCACACTCAAATATACTTGCAGGCTGAGTGAGTTAGATATTTAGGTGATGTTCTCATTCTATTTTAAAGAGTACTTACATGGTATTTATAATACTGCTAATTATTTAATATGATTAACTGAGCTATGGAATGAAAAGATACAGAGTCCATAGGGATAAATTAAGAATACAGCCAAACCTCTGTTCTCGAATGTCTTTGTTCTAAAAAAATTTGGTTCTTGACCAAGTTGGTCAGGGAAAAAATGTCTTGGATGAATTAAGTTTGAGAACTGAGTTTCCACTGTATTTAGAAGTCTATGTTGAAGTGAAATTCTATTTGGAACCATGCCAGTCACCTACAAAACCTTAGCTACTCCTTTGCCACTTACTTGCTCCTGTATTTTCTCTCTCCTTCCAGACACAGGATCTCCATTGTCTCTCCCTGCAGCCTCTACTTAAACATAGCCTCTTTTCATGGAGGATCTGAATGTCACTCACATGTACATGCAAATGACTAACAATAAGTTTTATCTTCTCAAGGTTATCTGCATGTTAACAGAGATTAGAGCTTTAAGTTTAAAGAATTAATCTTTAGAAGTTCCAGAAGATATACATATATGGACTGGATTTATTTTAGAGGGGGGGCATTGCCACATTGCTGAAATTACAACATAAAATCTCTTGCCTGGTGACAAGTAAGGCCAGGCCTAGAAATGGATATGAATCCTAGCTCTTTTGTACATTGTAACACTAGCAGAAAATGTAAAGCATTATACAACATTATATACTTGTATAATATGTATTTTATAATACTTTAGGTTATTATATTTTTTAAATTGTTCAGAGATACATATTATTGGTTCAGATATTCTGCAGAGTATAGCTTAGAATAACCATTTCGTATGGACAGAGGTAATACAATTTTCTTATTAGAAAAAAATCTCTTAGTGTAGATTTTAGACACTGGTAAGTTAGAATATTAAAAGGGCACAAGTAGTCCAATTTTGCATATTAATGCCCTGAATTGCACTCTTGAGACCTCACTGACGAATGTGCTTTCTGTGCATCTAACTTGCTTTCAAGGAGGGACTTTCAGGTTGTACTGGAAAGAACAAGGATTCTGGAATCAGACTCAGGTTTGAATACTGGCTTTGAAAATGATGATCATAACAATATTATTTATTCAGTGATTTCTACGCACCAAGCTTTAAGTAGAGCATTTATATACACTGTTTTATTTAATCCTTACAACATATCTATAAAAAAGATATTATCTTCTTTTTAGAGATAAGAAAGTTGTGATTTTTTTAATCCTTAGCCAAGGACACTCTTTCACTGCTTTTAGAGAAAGAGGAAAGTGGAGAGAGAAAGGGAGAGAGAGAGGAGGAAGAGAAAGAGACAGAGAGAGAGAGAGAAGATGTGAGAAAGAAACATTGATTTGTTACCTTCTTGTAGGCACCCCAATCAGGGATTGAACCTACAACCTGGGCATGTGCCCTGACTGTAAATAAAACCTGTGACCTTTTGGTCTACAGGACAATGCTCCAACCAACTGGGCCACATTGGCCAGGGCAGAAGTTGTGACTTTAAGAACTTAAGAAACTCAGTTTATTCAGCTACTAAGTAATGGAAGTGATATTAATATTTGTGTCACTATGATGCCAAGGATCACCAGCTTCTCCAGACTCACTTACTGCAATAGTCACTTTTTGCTGTCCTGCCCAGTTCTCAGCATTATGCTAGGTACCGTGGATACAAAGACATATATGGCATGGTTTATATCCTTAAAGCCTTTGCGGTTTCTTCAAGGAACCTGGGTATACACTCCTGTGACCACAGTAGACTGTGATGAAAGTCATGGGAGGATAAGAAAAAATGGTTTTCTGAGGCTCAGAGGATAATGCTCACAAGTAGACTTTGGAGGGCTTCCTGGAAGAGGTGATGCTCATCATGAGCTCTAAAGGACAGGTAAAAGTTATTTAGACAAGGAAGACAAATTGGTAAGGGGAAGATCATGTGAAAATATCTTTCCAGAGTTTTGAAACTATGTGGTACTGTTGCCAACTCTCTCAGATCAAAGATCTATGGTGGGTAGAAGAGCAGAAGGTGAGACTGAAGAGAGAGCAGAAGTCAGGTTATGAAAGAATTCATCTGAAAAACAAAAGAGACAGCAGGACTTTAAGGAGGGGCTGATGGGAACACACTAGTTTTTAAGACTTCCGAATGTTTAATTTTGCTGAGCTCAATTTTCTCACCTATACATGGAGAAAAGGATTTATCAATGATTAAATAAATCAATACATGCAAAGCAGTAGGTGGCATTTCCCCAGAGCAATTGATGACCAATAAGGAAGATCCAGGTGCTTCTAAACACTGTCCAAATATTAACCCATCTGATCTTCATTGCAGCCTAAAGTAGTAGTAACTCCTATCCATCCACATGTAATCAATGAAAACAGGTGGAGGGAGCTTTGCACACTGCTTAATTGCCTTTTTTTTGCCTCTTGAGATGGTGGCTGTAAAGGGCCAAGTACTGCCCAGCCATAGCTGGTGCTCAGTGACTCCAGGCCCCACTCGGGACCTCAGGGATAATCCTCACCATAATGTGAGAAGAAAATGAACCAACTCATTGCACCAAAAAAAGAGAAAAGTTGTTTATATATTTGAATTAGTATAAGCCTGTATTTTATAATCCAGGAAATATCTACACATAAATAAATGTTTTTAAAAACAGAAACAAAATGTCCAGTTTTATTGCATCTGCATTGTACCCATGACTGTAAAAAGAGTGATGCTGCTTCTGTGCACTCACGAATTCTCCAGCCTATGTGGGTACACAACATGAGGAGCGCTGGCTGTGATGAGCTCCAGGTGTTGGCAAGATCCTCTGAAAGAAATCAGTCACCTCTAACATGAAAAATTGGAACACAAGTCCTGCTTGAATTAAGGAAGCCATTACACCACTTGCTGGTCACTAACCTGTATCCAGAAAACACTGTCACCTTTCTGTTAAATTGCCAATATGGTGTCAAAAAACTGCATCCACTAGGATGTAGCATATGGTATCTTCCAACTTTAGTGTGTGGGTCTTCATTATGGAGTTTAATTTATTCATTCAGGAACATTTAATGAAATCCCAGTTATATGAGAGACTGTGATAAGTGCTAGAAATACAAAGATAAATATACCTCAGTTACTACCCTCAAGAAACTCAGACTAGTGAACAAAAAAATTAGGTTGAACCATATGACATTGCTCTTTTTAAAGGCAATGAATTTCAAATCTTGGCAATTTCATGTAACTAACATGATGATGACTATGATGATAGTGATAAAAATGGATATTAACAGGGAATTATGCAAATGCTGAGTGAGTCACATGAACTTCCCTGAGAGGATTAAGGAAGGCTCTATAAGGAACTATATTTTGCCAGATGAGCATACCGTGCATAATCATCTTTGAACTTACTGTAGACTTCGTCATTGCCAATGGCTGCATTAAGCAACCTCTCTGAAATCTCAGTCCCATACTTCCCACTGACTGACCATCACATCTTTTTCTTCCTGTTCAGAATTCCAACACCAACCATATCAGAACTTTTAATCCATTGATGCTAAGCCCTCTTCACTGTCTCTTACCCTCTCAGCCCTCATTTCCAGTTTATATTGCATATAAACCAATGTCAACATTCCTTACATTGCATTCATACTGCTGCTTTGTTCTCACTTGGAAAATCCCACATCCTCATTAAGTCAAACTTCCCATCTACTTCAGATTTCACCCAGGAGCTGAATATAGCTAGAGTGAAAACACAACTACAAAGGTGGTCTCACTTTACATCCATGACTACAACCTTACTGCTTCTAGATGATATCTTATTTCCCTTGTCCAATTATTTGATACATTCTTAGATAGTTATTATAGGACTTCTCTTTTTCACTCAAACCTGTAACACCTCCTTCATATCCTTACTTTTATCAAAGGATCTCATTTAAGAAGCAATCAGAGAAGAACCATATCGACCACCACACCTTCTCACCAACTATATCACCACCTGAATCCATCAGCAATGTTAGGTAGTCTGGTACCACAGATGACTTAGCATGGCAGGTATCTCAAGCCAAGCCCCCTATTGTGCCCTAGATCCCATCCCTTCACCCTCATCTTCAGTTTCCTTGTCTTCTGTATTATTCCTATCAGCTACTATTTTTCCCATCTTAAAAAACAGACAAAATCTTATCTTGCCTATTTTTGAGGCTGACCTTTGCATCAAAAATCTATACTTGATTCTATTTTGTTTCCTTTCTTATGTTCTCTTTTAGTTTCAGGCTTCAGGCTCTCATTCTTACTATTCACTTAAACTACTCATTTAAAGGACAACATGACTTCTCCAACCTTTGCTCAAAAAATATCTTTTCATGGTATTAAAATTGCATTTTCCCCCAAAACTTCCTCATACTCCTTTCTTCTTTCTGTTACTATAGCATATATTTCCTTGTAGCATAAAATATGTTTGCATATATCTATCTATTTATATATTTAATTTTGTTTATTATTTGTCTTTTTTCTTTCCCACTGGAATATAAGCTCTATGAAGGCAGGGATATTTGCTTTGTTCACTGATAAATCTCAAGTGCTTTGAAGTTTATGGTATATAGTAGACATTTAATACATATTCATACATTAAAAGAATACTTCTCAAAATGTTTTGAGGTATATATGTTTTCCTCATATTTTTACAAGGATGAGCATAATATTAAGAGTTGAAATAATGTTTTAAGTTACTAAAGAAGATCAGATCTCATCTTGTCTTCTTTAAATGACACTACATTCCTGTATTATTATTTTTTTTAATCCAAAGAGAAAGCAATTCCTTCAATGTAAGAAACATTACTACAAAAGTTATATACTTCTACTGTTGTATAACTAAGGAAACTCCACATTTATTCATAAACATTCCAAAGAAGTGATTTTAGAACTATACAGACCAAGTCAGGGAACTACATCACAAGGGTTAGGTAAAACATAGAAGGCAATGCAAGGGTTGGAAAACATAGGTTTACAGGTATGAGTACATGAAACAGAGTTTATTCTTGTATTATTGTTTATTTATTAATTATTATATTATTAATACAACTGCAAACCTACTTTTGCCCACCCCTATATATTATCACTACTATAGTAAAAGAAGGTGAGCACAAATCTTCCACATAGTGGTTATATAAGTTATTATAACACCATATGATTGCATATTGAACAGGCATTGAAATATTTATTAAAGAGCTTATAAATTGGGGGGAAATGCTTATGATGATAAATGAAAAATATAACAACAGAAAGAACTATTCACAGTGGAATCAAGATCATACAATAACTGTAAAAAATAATTTGACTTTATGTGGTATAACTATAGATGATTTTTAAATTTAGTTTTACTTTTCTTTATTCTTAAATTTACTAATAATAAGTGTACAATAAATTTTAAATAAGATGCATTTCAGTTTTTCTTTATATTTTCCTAAATTTGATGTGACTTCCACACCATTTATGGACAATTTAACAATTTTCCTTTCTCTCATGCATTGAACAGCTAAGCATTTTCAGCAGCTTCTTGCATAATCACTTACAAAAAGAGTAATCTAAAGGGTCATTTCTGGGACTCGGGTGCTCTCTGCCAACTAAGAAATATTCACAGAAAACTTCAGGTCAGATTAGGTCTTGGTTTATATATACCCTGTGACATATAAGGGCTTCTCCCTCCTCTGCCTCCACTAAAATCTGTTGAAATGAGCTTGGCTTCTCTAAGACAGTAACAAGAGGAATGACTCTTGAGTAGATTTAAAGCAGTCAAAGCAGATGCCTTTGCCTAGCTCTGTTCTTCCTCCTCATTATTTTTAGCTCAATGGTCTCAGCAGTCCATGGTTATATCCTGGATTTAGTTTGGTATTATCAAAGGTATATGATTAGGACAGTGATGCCAAGGAGACATTTTTGAGTGACATGACTCCAACTTGGTGCTTTTGTAAATGAGCTCTGCCTGTGGGACTCCTAACACAAATTCTTTTCTTGGTAGACTGAGGCATATGGCAGCCATTCTAGTGATGTCAAAAGCTGTATGCATCTTAGTAGCTGACAGGAAGGAGGACAAAAAATATACCAGCTATGAGTTGGTAAATCTACATTCCACACCAGAGCTATAAAAATAGCTAAATCACAGATGACTACACGCAAGAAATGTTAAGAATTTCCCAATTATCATTCATTTTTGTTTGGATCATACTAATTTTCTATATAATTCTAATTTCACAATGATTACATAAGTTTCCCTTGTAAGTTTCTTCTACTTCTATTTTTAAACCATCCATAAATATCTGTATAAATAGTGTAGGACATGAATCAATGCTTAGTCAACAGATTAAAAAATTGTTAAAGTTCAAGACTTGCCCAAAGTCACACAATGTAGATGGTATTTTGTTCTAGAATTCCATAGGATGCCTGGGCCATGAAAAGTTGTTGTGGAAGCTAGAGGAGCAGAGAGTAATGTCCACAGTAGGGTTGGCAGAGGTGATCAGCGATGAAATGGTCAACACAAATGTGATGGTAATAGCATTAATTGATACCAGATAGAGAACCAAAAGCTGGAGTGAGAAAGTTCCCTCAAGGTACAGACTGCAGAAAAGAGAACTCAGTATCTTGATAAGTCAGCATAAATCTGGATACTATCAATGAAAAAAAGACCCAGTATAGCACCAAGGAATGAGACAGTCAAAGGGTAAGAATCAAGTTGTGGATAAGGTAGTATTTTGCCTTAATTCTTCTTGTTTTTATTTCCCTGTAAATTAGGCAGAACCTACCCCTTAAATGGAATGTATCTGAAGGCTTTCTGGGAAAACCCACTGGGTTTGGAAAAGACCAAATGCGGGGAAAGAACTTAAGAAATGAATCTTGTATCATATTGTGACATTCTGAAAGTTCAAGTAAAGCCAGCAATAAACCTAAAATTTTCAATTTCAAGATCAGTGAATAGCCAAGAGATCACTTAGCTAAATGGTAAAGAGATGATTTAATTTTTCAGTTCTCCACACAGTAGGGAGTTAAGACAACAGAACAATGAATTATCTGCAGGAACAGCATGCACCTTAAAACACAATGAAAAATGATTACATATATTCACTGAGCACCAGTTTACAACATGATGTAATGGACCCCTGTGAAAACCTGCTTTATATTTTATGACTTGCTATTGCATTTGGAATTCTAGATATTCAGTTCAGCTTCCTTGTTAGCAGTCTTCTTACAGACTCATTTACCTCAGAAGTTCCTGCAGACAGGCTGTTGATGTAGCCCCTAGCCTTGTGTACCATGGGGACCTTCCTATGGATGTAATAAGATTTTGACTCCCTGAACACTTAGGGTATGCATTCCCTTTCCTGTCTCTTCATTTCTTTAAGGACTTTTAAACTTTTATTAAAGTTTAAACTTATATCATTATTTTCAAAGTTAAATAGTATTGAGATTTACATGGGAAAAAGGCTACCCATGCTCCATTCTTTTTAAACTTTGATGCCCAAGCCCATATCCCAGAGACAAATACTTTCAACCCTTTTAGGTATTACTGCAAGCATTTATCTACAGTGTTATGTCTCTATTTGTTGCCCTGTGAATTTTAGTCATGTTTACAGAACTAACTACCTATTAAGGTAAAGATTTAACTAATATCTCTCTTCACTTCTGCTTCCCCTTATTGTTTCATATTATGTTGATGTGATGTAATATTCATCTGTTCTTAAGTGCACTTGACTACATGCTCTTACAGATATGTGTACATTTATTTAAATTAAAAATTGTCTCATTTTTAACTTGTTTTCTTATATATTAATTGCTAATCTTTTCCCAAATGTTCCAATAGACTTGCCAAAATTCTAGCAAGATATTTTTCCACATGTACAAAAACGAAAGCCAACAGTCTACCCCATGTATTCTCCATGGAGCTTTCCCTTCCACAATCACAAACATAACTCTCAGCTCCAGTCAAAATTGGCTGCTCCTAAAGGCCACTCTTCTCTGTCCAAAGCATAGTTTCTTATATTTAATGTATTGTCATGGGGTTATTCTTCTTTTGTCTGAATACATCTTCCAGCAGCTTTTTAAGATACGTTGTATGAAAGGCAATTTTTTACGTGTGTGAGTCCTTGCATGTCTGAAAGTGTCTTTAAAAAAAGTTTTATGTATTTATTTTTAGAGAGGGGGAAATGGAGAAAAAGCAGGAGAGAAACATCAATTTGTGGTTGCCTCTCGTGCGCCACCTAATGGGGACCTGGCTGACAACCCAGGCATGTACCCTTGACTGGAATTGAATTCAATCCACTGAGCCACAGCAGCCAGGGCTGAAAGTGTCTTTATTTTGCTCCTATACTTGATAGATAAACAGCTGAATGTAAGGTTTTATATGGAAAATCATATTCCCCTCAGAATTTTAAGGTGTATCTCCACTGTTTTCTATTACCTAATGTTGGTATGAGGGTTGACAGCTATGTCTTGTGATTTTTTTTTTTACTTTATTTTTATTGTTGACACAGTATGTCCCCATTCCCCTCCCCCATTTACCCACCCTCCTTTTCCTCTGGCTATCACCACACTCTTGTCTATGTCTATTTTGTATATATATTTATGTTTACATATGTATCTGTATATGTGTGTGTATATATGTATATATATTTGCTTTTGCCTAATCCCTTCACCTTCTTTCATCTAGCTCCCAAATTCCTTCCCTTCTAGCAGCTCTCAGTCTGTTCCATGTCTCTCTGTCTCTGTTTCTATTTTGTTCATCAGTTCATTTTATCATTAGATTCCACATGTAAGTGAGATCATATGGTCTTTCTCTCACTGGCTTGTTTCACTTAGCATAATAGTTTCCACATCCATCCATGCTGTTGCAGAAGATAAGATTTCCTTCTTTTTTATGGCCATGTAGCATTCCATTGTTAACACTTTTAAGACTTATGCTTTATCTTTGTTATTCTGATAGTTTTCAATGGTTAGCATGGGTAGACATGTGCTTTCTTTTTTAATTAGACTGGGTATTTGATGGTTTCTTTTAATTTAGAACTTTATATTATTTTCATTTTATATGCTATTTCTTAAATGATACTGTCCTTATGTTTTTATGACTTTTTTACTCTTTTTTGAATTTTAGATAGTTATGTTAAACTTTTTGGATCAATCATTTAAGATTTTTATATTTTTTATTTGTCTTCACTTTCTAGAAGATTTATTGACTTCTTCCAAACCTTAAAAATATTTTTCCTTTCTATCTTCTTTCAAATTTATAAGAGGTGTTCATTGTTTTATGATGTTCCTCTTATTATAATAGCCACATATTTTATAGATCAGCATGCAGTATTGTATTGATTCTTTGTTTTCATTCTTATACCTTAAAACCTACTCTCCACTGGACCTGCTGACCCAAGTCAATGCTCTCTGGATTGATTTTTCTAGAAAATTAATTTCTGGTCTGCAGAAATTGTGAGAAAGAAAAGTCATTTGTCTGCATGGAGTAGAGGAGGGAGCTCCTCAAATTGCTCAGGACACCCATGTGTTTAATCTGCCACGTGTACACAGATGTCTTCTTGCTTAGTCCTCAGGCTCTATACCAGTGACATTTTCTGACTGCACAAATGTAAATTTTATACTGATCCTTCCCAATCAATATGTACCCCCAAATCTCCATTTAATCAACCTATACTTGTACATCAATAAATAAATTGCTTTTAATGAATTATAGCTACTTTCTACTAAAACATTTTAAGTGAGTTGAGGCAATTTGCAGGTGTTAATAAACTAATAATGAGAATATGTTTCTTATCTCTAGTAAAGTGTAGTGTCTTGATGAATAGGCCTTTGGCACTAGTATATATGCAGTAAAAGTTTTTCAGAGGATTTTGCCCAGTATCATGAAAATTGAAAGGATGCTATGAGGCCTGAGGCCTAAAGCAAGCCAAAGGAATCTGGTTAAACAGTGCCTACCAAACATTATATGTAGCTTGATGGAATCTAATGTCTGATGCCATGGATATTAAGTACATTTTCTAAGTAATCTTTAATTTTTTAAATAGAAAAAGATCTCTAAATATTTAGAAATATTAACTCTTGCTGAATTTTAAGAGTGTAATACATATGATATACACACACAAAAAATCACAAGAATAATATAAAACATTTCATATAACTTTCTAAAAATTTAATTTATATAGTAACCCAAAAACCATGACTTGAATCATCATATTCAAAATATTAAAATATTTTAAGAATTACAATAAATATATCTCTTGAAGTAATTACTAAAATAGTAAAAGAATTGAAAAAATAGATTTGCAAATTCAAAAGTGTGTTAAAACCAAAAAGGAAATGCTACTAACCTTCCTGTGTATATAGGGAGAGGAATTCAATCTTTGTTCCTGTCATTAATAGCCCTAAGTGCGATCAATGGACCATATGTTCTCTAATCTGGGCCTAGAGCTGTAAGAAATGTCAATAGAAACTATGTTGGAAGATCAAGGGCAATGGGTTTACCAATGTGTTTGCCCATCTTGGGAATACACTCTCATTAAAAGTATACTCTGAGCTGACATACTTTGTCAATTTCCCAATATCTTTGAATTGTCTCTATGCCTAATATCTTCATGAATTAACAAGCCTGACTTTCCTTTTCCAAGTGGATTTGCAACAACTCAAGCACTGAATTTATCAGTTAGTGACAAAGGAAATATTTGATCTGTCTGCAGCAAGGACTTGATCTTTATTTCCATGCTCAGAAGGATAATGGAGTTGGGCACTTAAAAGTTGGTTAATATTTGGCATCAAAACAAGGCTTTCAAAGATGGGTAACTTATTTGTCTGAGCATGATGCCTTTGTATTGGAATTCATGGTATGTTCTCAGGGTTCCCCATCTACAGTTAAGCATGAAAAAAAAATTCCAACTGATCCACACCTCAAGTGTTTTATTTTTATCATTAAATGGATATATATCTATGAAGGCAGTTCTAGCAACAGCAGTGCTAACTGCTAACTTCCTCCTGGTTTTCCTTCTCTCTGGAAGGCTGAGGTGTTGGTAAATATGCTTTTTGAAGGCCCACAGGTCACAGGATAGTCTTTGAATATTTCTCCCATTAAGGGTCCAATGCATTGAGAAATAATTGGATCTTTCTCCCTCATATCTTCCTTTGGAGGGAAAACTAGAAGCTAAAACCATTGAAAATGTCAATTTTTTTAAATGTTTGTTCCAGGAAAAGTTTTTCTATAGTTCACTTGGACCAAGAGTAAACACAAACAACCCATCCCTTTTAACATTTAGAGACCCTTGAAAAGTCAATTTGGTGCTACAATTTATGTGACAATTGAAGTAACTAAAGTCAACTCTAGTGTGGACTTTGAGCCTTGTTCAATCTAAACCAAGGAAGTACACTAAGGTCAAGTGTGAGTCTAGGTTCTTCCAAGGGAGTATGTGAACATTCCAGGCCAAAAGACATCCTCTGGAATAGAAACTATTCCCTCTAACTCTTCACCATGGGAATCCCAAAGCCTTGGGTTCATACTTATGAAGAGTATGTACCATATTCAAAGTTAGGTCCTCCAGTTACAATGTATTATTCAATTCTAACACTATAGATCTGAGTAAGAATCTCTTCACAGTGAGCTCACTTACCTAGGGTAAATCTAGCTAAGAAATGAGCTGGAATTAGATCTCAGTGTCTCAGTCCTCAATGTTCTGTGATCCCTTCAGTTCTCTGATAAATGTCACTCTTCATTTTGATCCAATTGCTAAACTGACTGCACTTACTGCAACATAAGTCAGTTGACTTTCTCCTTCAATTTGTAATCAATAATCTAGATGATTCCAACTTTACAAATGATTAGTATTAATAACTTTTTTCAGTTTTTGTTGGGTTGAATACCAGTGTTGGATTTAGTTTATAATTTAAGTTACATAAAAGCTAGAAAGAATCAATTAAAAAGTGCTTTACACTGTACAAATATTAAGAATTTAAGAATATAAATGACTGACCATTTATCATTCCTTAAAGACAAAATAGATTTTCTTCACAGCTTTTGCAATATTTTCTTAATTTTTGTCTCATTAAATGTTCTGTATAAAACCTGCCATTTTTCTGTAAAGATAAATGATACATAATGGACATCTTATCATTTTCCAGTAAGGCCTTAAAACTCTCTGGAGATTACTTTAAAATTATACAACTCAACACCAGGAAGACAAACAATCCAAATAAAAGTGGCAAAGGACTTGAACAGACGCCTCTCCAAAGGGGACATACAGATGGTCAACAGACATATGGAAAAATGCTCAATATCACTAATCATCAGACACATGTAAAATGAAAATGAAAATGAAAATGAGACACATATCTCACAATGAGATATGACCTCACACCCCTCAGAATGGCTGTCATCAATAAACCAACAAACTATAAGTGCTACCAAGGATGCAAAGAAAACGGAACCCTAGTGCACTGTTGGAGGAATGCAGACTGGTGCAGCCGCTGTGGAAAAGAGTATGGAGTTTTCTCAAAAAACTAAAAATGGAACTACTGTTTGATCTATCAGTAGTACTTATGGGGCTATATCTTAATCTAAAAACACCAATTCGAAAGAATATATGCACCCTATGATCATTGCTGCATTATTTATAATAGCCAAGATCTGGAAACAGCTCCAGTGCCCATTAGTAGATGAGTGGATAAAAAAGCTGTGGTAAGCTAACACAGTGGAATCCTATACAGCCATAACAAAGAAGAAACTTTTACCTTTTGTGACAGCATGGATTGACATGGAGATTATTATGCTAATAAACCAGTCAGAAAAAGGCAAATGCCATATGATCTCACTTATATGTGGAACCTAATGAACAAAATAAACTGAATAACAAAATAGGAACTAAGGCATGGTCACATGGAACAGACTGAGAGCTGTCAGAGGGGTATAGGGGGTGGGGAACTAAATGAAAGAAGGGGAAGTAATTATCCAGTGAACATATATACATAACTGATAGACACTGACAACAATGTGGTGATGGCCAGAAGGAAGGGGGATCTGGGGAATGAGGGGAGGTGGGCAAAGGAGTTGGGGGTGGGGACATTGTAATAGTGTAAACATTACCAAAAACTAGAAAACAATTATTTACTTTAAACTGAGTATAGATGCATAAAAGATAAGAAAATTATTAAAGTTACTGCTTCCTTATCCCCTGGTGAATCTGGGCTTTAGGGTCTTTCATAAATATAGCACTTGTTGAAAGCACCTCATTCTGTTAATATTCTCTTTTCTCAGAAAGTTTTCTAGCTAAGGTTAATTCAAAACTACATTTTTCTATTGTAAGGATAGAAATTACTTTCATTTAAGTAGTCTTTGCTACTACTAGAAGACGTATGATATAAGATGGGCAATTTCCCATCATATCAGGAACCTTAGAATTTTTCATATTTTGACCCACCAATTATATACTCTGCTAATTTAATTTAAACAAGTAAAATGCACACAAAATTACTCAAAAACTCTGAATTGTATTTTAATTATAAAAATAACAAAAATAGTAGAGGAAAGGTTAAATAAATTATAAGTTCGCACTGAAAATTAATATGGCATTAAATATTTTTGAGAATCATTTAATGATGAGAAAATAAATGCTCATAATGAAATGTTAGGTAAAAATAAGATACAAAACCATTTAAAGCATGATTCTAATTTTATCTGTGCATCAGTCTCTTTGTTTTTGCAGTTCAACCAAAATACATGGAAATATTGATAGCGTAGGGCATAAAGTGATACATTTCAAATTTTCTTTTTTTATACCTTTCTAAATTTTTATAAGAAAATATCTTATTTTTATACCTACTAAAAGCAATATATAAATGTTTAAGTGTTCTTTATATGATCATTATTTTTTGTCCTATAGCTAGATATCTGTATTAGGAAAGACAGCATAATGACTGGAATTGTATGTGTGGCTTTTGCCTGATTGTTTTATGGTCATGTCACATGTTAGACGACAAGGAGACACATGACTTTGCGGTGTGATTGGCTGCATGTCTTTTGAATCAGATAATGTGGATGATAGAAATTCACCTTGCATTCATGTCATTTTCCCCTCAGTCTCAGGTTCTTTTACTGTCAGATTGGGTATTAGACATGTCAGGCACTTTCTTTTCAATATACTTGTGAATTTTACTTTGCAAGCCAGAAATTTAGTTATAAATCCCAGATATAATAACATAGTGCTATTTTTTAATCATTAAATGATGATGTGTGAGATAGGCGGCTGCTAGGCAGTCTGAGTGAGATGTGGGGATTACCCAGAGCATAAGAGATGAAGATGATGATGATGATGAGGAGGAGGATGATAATAATAATAATTAATAATAATAAAAGACAAAGCCTGGTGCAGACAAAAAGTACTAATATAATACTATTATTAAAGTTCCTTTAAATACTGAATGCATGTTTGATAATTACTAAATCAAACACTTATTTTCAACCAATTATATTTTGGCAAAATATCTGTTCCTTAGAGAGCTGAAATGTGATAAGGAGGGAAATATTAGCTATCTCATTTATAGATGTAAACTTAGACGAAGCATCCATGCATTCTCCATTCATCCATCTGTTCTTTTATTCTTACTTTTATTTTGTTCTTTCTAACAATGACTTTGGCACCTACTATGCACAAGACTTTGTGGAAATCTCTATGAAGAAGACACCATCCTCTTCCTATGCATCTCGCAGTTTATTGGAGTATAAAAGCACACAATCAGTAGTCACATGTGGTAAGATACTTACAAAGGGCTGTGCAGATCCAGGAGATTAAACATTCAATTGTTTGATAATACCTGAACTGAGATTTCCAGGATGACAAGTAGTTTGCTGAGCAGAAAAGGAGAAGAGATAGAGAGTGTATTCTATGCAGAGAGCATGCCAAGTGTAGGGCTAAGCAGCAGGAAGATGCATGTGTTGCTCAAGGAATAGTGGTTGTCATGATGAGGCTATGGTACAAGGGCACCGGCAGGGGTAGTGTGAATTGGGTTTAGAAATGGGAGAGTTATGAAGGATCACATACAACTCACTAAATGAGTGATATCTTTATACAGGTCATTCTACAATTGTTGAACAGTCAAATTATATTTTACCTACATAGTTGGAATGGCTAAATCTAACCCTCTATTAACAACCTTTTCTTCTTCAGCAACTTGTAAAACATACCAGCATTAGTCTGCTGTAAATCCGCTGTGTTTGACTTATAAGCACAGACTTGGATGTGAACTGAACCAAACCAAGAAGAAAAAGGAATGGCAAAGAGTGTTTGAGTACAGTTACAAAAAGTATTTGATGATGAAACTATTGCTGTGATTAATTTAAAGACTGTTACATAAGGCAAAGACAATTTTAGTAAATAACCAATTTAATGCTATTTATATCATCTTAAAGATGTAAAGAATAATGAATTATATTGTTCCATGTTTTACAGGTGAAAAAAACTGAGGCTTAATGCTGACTTGTCCAGGCATATACAGCCAGGGGTAGAATGGCTAGTCCTGGATCTGAATATCTGGGTTCCCAGGGCAGGTTCTTCCAATTGCACCATGGTATACTATTGGAAAGGCAGGCATTTTCATGATAAATAACAGTCAATACGGTTTTGCTTTATGTGGAATTATTACCAATAAATACCTAAGGTTCCCAGTATGGATTTTGATAGGCAAGCCTCCCTATACCTAGCACCACATGTGCTATAAAAGGTGCCAATACATTGTACCATAAGGAAGTATCTGTTTCTGCATAGGTTGCAAAGAACTAGGATCAAATACAACTGCTGGCTATTGTATTCCAGTCTGCTGGCTGCTGCCAGGTTATGGCCTCAGCCAAGTTATAAATACTCCAAAAAGCAGATGTTGTGGTATCTTCTGAAATGCTCTCTCCATTTGATGACCATAAAGAGAATGATCATCCTGTTAGTTAACAAAAACATTCCCCATGTTGCTGAGAAACCCTGAGGAACATTATTTAAAGTCTAAATTTCAACTTTGTCTCAATTACAAAGGCTCCCCACTACCCCATCCAAGTCCATCTTTATCTTCCTTTCTCCTGTTCACCTACTTGTGTGTATTAAGCTTCTCAGATGTATCATCTCTGTGCTCCTGCCCCCTTCCCCCCGCCATTCCTACTTCCCTGCATTTTCTCCTTCTTCACAGGTTTGGGGGAAGCTCTCTGTAACAATATTACAATTTCCCCATCACTACCTCTTCAACCTAGGGAATCGAAATGAAAAAGAGACCTTGTTTACTGAGATAAGTTAAGGGAATAATTAGATGATTCAGTGGGTAATCTGAATACTTGGATGGTCAAGCATGCTATGATGCAGTCACAGAAACTTGAAGGATAGAAACTTGAATGTCTCAAACACAGCCAGCAAATTCCCCCTGACTGACACCCTGGGCAAGGTACACAGTACATTGTAAAAATAAATTATAAATGTGCTGAAAGGCAAAACTAAATTGTACTATGTTTTAAAAGTAAAAACAAAAAAACAAAAACAAAGAAAACATTAAAGTATTTCTGGAGCAATATTTTTTTAATGTCATCTAATTAGGGCATGAGAGAATTTGTCTTATTTGTACTTGTGTTTTCAATATTATATTCACTCTCAAGATTTTAGGAGTTAATAGTAGAAAAGAAAATTATTACAAAGGAAAGCTGGTTTTCTGATAAGGACTCTTTCTGTGACAAAGCCAAGAAATTCTATAACTCATCTTTGAAAAATAAATCACCAAATTTAATGTAGCTGCAAATAATTTTAATTTCCTTTTAAGCTAATTGACCACTTCATGGGTCTGGGTTTGAGTTTTAATTGTGAAAGGAAATCAAGAAAACAAGAGTGGTTTATAAATTGTGTTAATAGTACAACGCTTTTTATACTTTTTTGTGGTTAATATTGTCAAAAATTTTTTTTAAGATTTTATTTATTTATTTTTAGACAGGGAAGGGAGAGAGAAAGAGAGGGAGAAAGAAACATCAATGTGCAGTTGCTGGGGGTCATGGCCTGCATGCAACCCAGGCATGTACCCTGACTGGGAATCGAACCTGCGACATTTTGGTTCGCAGCCCATGCTCAAGACACTCAGCTATGCCAGCCAGGGCTAATATTGTCAAAATTTAAAACATAAAGACAAAAGTGAAATGTTTTATTTTATCCTGACCCTTACAATTCATTTATCACCCATTAAAGCACTAAGGGTCCTACATTCCTGTGTAATCTGTTCTGGGGTATTAAAAAAAAAGAATAATAAAAAAAAGAAAGAAAATAATAAATTATTTTCAAGAAAAATAATAAATTATAATCCTTTATATAAATAAATTAAATAGAATTCAATGTTCTTTGTTGGGGTCAGGGAGAACAGAGGCCAGAATCTAAATATTTTATGCTGTCATGTATTTTATATCATTTGACCTGATGATTTAACAATGACTTAAAAAAGACAGCTCTACATCGCATGCCAGGTCTAACCATGTGACACAATTGTCATCAAGGAGATAGGGATGGATCCAGTTCCTGGTCAACCTAAGCTATGGTAATTCTTAATAAAAGGAAAGCTATAAACCTCTATGAAATGTTTCCTTCTTAGAACCAAACCTCTTAAAATTTGTATATTCAAAATTTTATATTTATGAAAACACTTGAACCTTTAGTGTTCATGCATTAATGCTGTAACATAGAGATGTGTGCCCATCATCCAACCCCCCTCTTTCTTTTAGCTGGTGAGAGAAATGAAGAATAAGAGTCCAAGGCCAGCAAAAGTCCCAGCCCCTGGCCCCCTACTTACAGTCCTGTCCTCCAAAGTCAAAGACAGCTATGATTCCACAAAGGACACAAGTCTTGGCTCACAAATGTAGAGACTTTAATTTTCTTTTTTTTTAAGATTTATTTATTTATTTTTAGAGAGGGAAGGGTGGGAGAAAGAGAGAGAGAGAAACATCAATGTGCGGTTGCTGAGGGCCATGGCCTGCAACCCAGGCATGTGCCCTGACTGGGAATTGAACCTGTGACACTTTGGTTCGCAGCCTGAGCTCAATCCACTGAGCTACGCCAGCCAGGGCTTTAATTTTCTTAATTTATGTAATTTATGTTATATTTTTCCCTTTGGGAACAATTTCATATTTATGGCAGGAAATTATAAAATTTACAAAATAGGACCAAAGTACCAAAGCCTGAAAGACATGTGGTTTTACTGCTTGCCCATCAGAGGTAATTTACTGGCCAGTCCACATGTTTACACAGATTCTTCTGAAGTCTTGGTGTCAATACTCTAATAAACACTACATTCCAAACCAAACTCACAGGTTTAGAAGAACAGGAAAGGGACAAGCAGACAACAAGCTTCCTGCCTCTCCCGAAAAGGGGTTTCACAGCACTGGGCCAAGTCCCTTCATCTTGAACACAGCATCCAAGTCTTTTTTTTATTATTATTATTTTTTTTACTTCAACATTTTTTTATTTTAATCATTGTTCAAATACAGTATCCAAGTCTTAAATAAACCACATGCTCTGCTCTTGATGAACTGGAAATAATTTAGTTTGTTATTTAAGAGTTTGTTGAATTTGTAAAGCATGTAAATTAGAATCTGAATGATGAGGTTCAGCATAAAATAGGATGTTCCTCATAATTAAAAGATGAAAGAGGTTATGAGATCTCTTCTCTACAGGTCTTTAAAAATAGGAGAGCTATTTCTCTCTTTCACTGTTCTCAGCTCCATCTTGAAGCTGGTCTAGCTAACCTCTCCAGGGCTTTCCGAATATTAGCTATTTTATGACCAGTGATTTTCCAAATAAAGCTTCAGTTTCTTCTTTTGAAATGAAAACAGATGTTAATTGAAGCTGTACAATATAAAATGAAGCAGATGTGAACTTTTTCTTATATACCTGCTTATCACATTTACTAGAACATGTGCTAAAAATAGATTTTTGACTTTAGAGATTCTTAGAACTTACTTGAAAAATAAGCGCAAATATGTTTAATACTGTAACCTAGCAAATCACATTGCACTAGACTTCAATAAAGTACCTGGATTATTTTCAAAAACAGCATTTTATTCAATTGGGCACAGTGTGGCTTTTCAACTTTTGTGGAAGGATTGTCTCTAAATTGCAACATCTGCTGCTGTCCAAGAAAGGTTCAGCATGGGTAGAAGCAGCTGTGTCCCCTTGCAGAGAGGACAGTCTATCAGAGGGACAGCACAATTGCCGGCATTCTTTCTTCTACTAGATGCCAGTCCTGCCTTTTGTTCACACTGCCCACTCCTCACTCTCTCTAAAGATTTTTCACTTTGAGAAATTAAAATGCAAAGAGATCTTCACTGAAGATATTTAGGGTTCTTGACCCAAACAAGAGCAAAAATATAAGCCTATATTTTCCTCCAGAACTATGCTGTCTAATATGGTAGCCACTAGTGGCTATTGACATGTAAGTTAATTAAAATTAAAATTTCACTTTCTCAGTCACAGTTGCTACATTTCAAGTGCTCACATATTAGACAGCACACATATAGAACATGTCCATCACTGCAGAAATTTCCACAGTGGAAAGTGCTACTCGAGAAAATAAGGTTACCTCATAATAGAATGGTATTTGTCATATTGTAAACTACCATAATTTGCACCTCATTGTAATCATTGTATACCATTTACATGGTTTCAGAAAGTCTACACCCACTTCCTAGAAACCAGAAGTTCATATTTCTCATCCCCAACTCTATACTGTCCTTCCTGTCTGTTGTCTCTACAAAGTTTATAGGAGCTGTTTAGGAGGGCTTCCAGGGAAAGTCTTGACTTTTCCTTGGGAATTTCAATGTTGTTTTTGGAGTTAGATAAGGAATGCATATCACAGACCTCCTAGAACACTAGTTGTGGGGTTACTTTGTAGAACATAGTGGGTATAACAAAAATAGTGTTGCCTAAGATCACATTTCATCCTCTGTGGTGACTCAGGTTACAATGTCATTTCATTGTTCATTTACAAAGCATAAACTTTATTTCACCACTTACCCAACCAGTAAAAATAAACCTGAGGTAATATCTATATTACAATGTGAACCTAAAACAATTTTTCTAAATATAAATGAGTGATAATGTCTTTGTTTCACATGTAGATGTGTTTCCAATAATAAAATGCTTCAAATCTCTTCATGAGACTACTGAAATGAACTGACCAATCTGTAAGTATTAATTTTACACTTATTGCACACAAAATTTATGTGATGGAAAGACATAAATAGATGGTCCTGTTCCTATGGACTTCATAAGGGAAATATGCCTTTATGAGCATACATATAATTAAAAGAGTTTATTTCAAAATCCAGACTTTTCAAATGCTTCAGGTTCTTAAACAGCAAACAAAACATCTTAAGTTAAAGTATATATGCATAGCAACTAACTGAATAGTTGCTAAAATATTTTGATTATTTTGATGAGCTATAGATGTAATCCCACATTTTATATAATCAATCAGCCAAACAAAACAGCCAATGAACATTCTGTACATGCCAAATATTGCTAGGAGGAGAAGTGCTATAAGATGGATCTAAAACACGACAGTAGCTAAACCTGTTAAGAAAATTAAATTTTTTAAAAGATTGTTAAGTGGTAGTTGTGGTGCCAGAAATTATAAGTATATAAAAATTAAATGTATTCTGTTCAGGAAAAACCTAGAATTAAATGTATTCTGTTTAGAAAAGTCTGAAGCATTAAAAATGACTTCATGGACAAAGTAGGATGTCTTCACAGGAGAAGAGGAAGTGGGATGGATGGTGGTAGAGAGCATGAATGGACTAAGATGCAAAAAATGGCCTAAGGAGTGGCCATAAGAATCAGTGGATGTGTTCTGTGAAGATGAGGAGAGGCCAATCTAACTAAAACTAAGCACGTGTGTTGGGAGCATACAAAATAATGTTAACAGCCAGGGCAGCCTAGCCACCAAGGGTCATAACTGTTTGGATGATATAAATGCATATAATTTATTTGATGCAGGGCAGAACTCCCAAACAAGCAGTGTGGGAACCATACTTCGCATACAGAACCTTTCCCTCTATTGTTCTGTTTTTTTATTTATAATCCCCCCAAAAAATGTTGGATTAGATGCCAAAATCTAAATATACAGAGATTTCATAGAAAAATCTGGCTTTCCCAATTCATTTGAAAAAATGAAAGATCTGAAAACACTAGGCCAAAATCCATCATGGCAATGATTGCCTAGAGCTGAATAGCTGCAAACATCACTCTTTAAATGGGGATTTCCTTGGTTTTTACCACTGTTTCCAGTTGAACTTGTGCTGTTGCTGTTGTTTTTCTTATCGTGGCATTAATAGAAAAGTAACTTTTTCTTTTAACTTGGTCTTTATCAAATCAGGAAAATGAACCAAGACCAACAGGTGTTGGTTTGCAAGAAAAATGGAACAAAGAATAATTCTTTATGGACTTAAAGAATATTACTATATACATAATACTCAAAGACCACTACTTGGCCTTCTTTACTCATGTGCATTACCATATGTATGTGGTTGTGTAACTCCTGTTGAAGATTACTGACCAGAAGAAATGAATGAATGTTATTTCATAAAGAATAATTCAGTAAGTAATATGATGAGATATATTAGAAATGAAAGAAGATGATACAGTGAAAAAACCAGCCAACAGGTTGTTGCAATAATTCAGTGCTGGAGGTTGAGGAACTGAATTGAGAAAAAGAGTAGTGAAAAGGTAAAAGAAAAATGTCCACCTGGTATGAATTGACTATGATAAACTATTAGAGATAAAAATCAGGTCAAAAATCACTCCAGCAAAAATACTATACAGGCTTTTTTTTTCCACTAAGGCTTAAGTTCCTACACAAGAATGTTCTATTCTGCCTTAGAAATTCTCACAATGCAGAGTGTACTGTCCTGCCCAGAGAAGGATGCCAAACTTATTTGTAAAATTGAATGATAAGGTAAAGAACATGGATCATGTGCATAAATTACTTTGAGACAAGTCCTGCCCTGCTACTCTTTCATAGTATGATTGTATAGTCATAGTATGACTAGGATATCTCCCAACCCTAGGGAATGTGTTTTATATCTGCAAATGCCATAGGTGACCTCTATGGTCTTTTAAATTAAAAATTCCAATCTCTTCTGTTCCATTTCCTTCTTTGATTAATGATTGCTATACTGCTCCTGAAGTGAACAAAATACAGTTCTTACATTGCAAAGATATTAGCTCTTTTGAGAAAAATAAAATATATTAAATAATTTTTTACATTGTTCAATCATCATTAAGAGGTAAAATGACCTTGTAGACTACAGGGCAGTGCCTATTAAAGCCAAACATATACATGCTTTATGACTCAGCAAATCCACTCCCAGCCAATGGCCCAAGGGAAATGTGCTCATATGTTCATCAAAAGGCATACATAAGAATGATCACAGTAGCACTTTCTGTAATAGCCCAAATTGGAAATAAAGTCCCAAACATCCAGCATTATTTGAATGATGTGTTAAATTTATAAGATGAAATACTGTACAGCAATGGGAATAAAAGAACCATAAAAACACAGAAAAGGAATAAATTTCTTCAGTTTAATGTTGAATGAAAGAAGTCAGAGAAAAATGAACATTTATTGTATGATTCCATTCATGTTACCTTCATAAATAGGCAAAACTAATCCAGAGTCTTAGAAGTCATACTAGCAGTCCCCCTTGAAAGACTGTGCAGGAGTGGGGAGAAAAGGGGCTATAGGTTTTACTTCTTCCTCCTTGTGCAGGTTACATGGGTGGGCTCATTCAGTGATTATTCACTGAGCTGCATTTCATTGTACATATTTGTGCATGGATGTTATACTTCATACATGTATGAAGTATCTGCAATAAATGCTTATTTAAAAAAAACAGAAAATGTAATCCAAAAGTTTCTACTTTAAGTTCAGAAGATTCATAGATTTACTTACCAAAATTGGGACTTCAAAAGAAAAAAAATTTATTGAATACTAAGAATTAGGTCTTTACAGGTCCCAGTCTCCAAATCTAAATTGTAAAAAAAAATCCATCTATGATACACTTGAAATAAAAAGTACTGAAATATACTTCAGTAAATGTATTTAAATTAATATTTTTAAACATGGGAAACTTTTCATTTTGAATAAGCTCTTGGCCTGAATGTGGCTCTGAGGCTTGGAGGCCTGCCCTTCAGGAGGACCAGCAAGAGGACCAACTAGATCAGTGACAACCACCTGAGTGTTAAGTGGGGCCTAGGAAAGGGAGGGATTGGGAACAGGGTGAATGCACCCTACATAAGGACAAGGAGGTAGGAAAGATAGGAATCAGTCAGCAGTCTGTACAGAGCACTGTGCACTCCATCACTTCCATATATAAGAGACTGGCAACTTCTCCTACTTTCAGGAAAAACAGAGAAAGGATAAGGCCGAGAGTCAGCTTCAGTAACATGAAATTCTCAAATTAGAACAGCAGGCGGACAGGAGACAAAGTCTTGTGGAGAACAATGGTGAGCCAGCGTGGGGTGGGAGAATGGGATTAGTGGGGAAGAAAATCGTTTGTTAACAGTTCTCCAGAAGCAAAGCAGGGAGAGTCACCAGGGTGAGGACAAGACCAGAGTGGAAGAGGAAGGAAACAGGACAGCCAGGCTCAGGGTTCTGCTTCTTATTCCAGAGGATGGGGTGATAGAACCTGGGAATCATCTCAGAAAGGCCCTGGGCTAATAAACTGGGGCTGTGGTGGGCATGTCTATTCTCTTAGCACTGCTGGCTTTTTTCCTTCAAGGCCCAGCCTCAGCTATTCTTATAGCTGATTGATTCAAAGCCAAATTTAGTCAAACTCATTTTCTTTTCTGGAAGCTCATAATTGTGATTCAGGGATTTGGATCTATAGCAAGCTGTTCTGGGGACTATTCCTGACAGACTAGGAGGAAGTAGACCAGAAAAGACCAGTCCACTGAGGGAGAAAGAAGCAAAAGCAGCAAGAGAAGCAGCAAGGAGAACCCAAGCCAACCCAGACACGAAGAATAATGAGAACTGAACCATAGCTGCTCAAGTCCCCAAACTGGGTTCCCCTAGCCTTCCTGGGCATTCCCCTCCTTTGATTATGCCAGTTGCAGTGTTTCTATTTTGTGTGACCCAGCATACCTTAAGGCAGAGTAGGTTTGGAGATCTGATGGAGATTGAGGGTATGAAGATGGGAGAAGAAGAGAAATCAGGTGCCCCACTGGATGAGTGAGGCCTCTGGTAGCAAAGCAGTGACAATAGGGAGGTGATTCAAGGGGAGGGACAAGAGACAGTGAAAGGGGAGGAACAGCCCTGCAGAGGGATGGAGAAAGGGGACTGGAGGCAGAGTGGAGGAGGAAGGGCAATCCTGGAACACCTGGACTGCCAGGCAGGACAATCCATTGTGCCAAATTTAAAAATTCACCAATGAACATCTGCAGTTCATCTGAAAGGTCCCCCAATTGGCCCTAGGAGCTCAGCTTCATTTTTCTCTTTGATGGAGATCTCTCATATAAATAGGTCAAAGTGCGTGGACAGGAGCCCTTTGTGAGGAAAGCTGAGGTCCCTACTGAAGCACATACAGGACAGCACTTTCACCTGATACAGGCAAATGACAAGCACCCTCTTCAATTAGGGAGCTGCTGCCGCAACACTCAACTGATACACAGCACTGTATGTCTCTGAATACACACTTTTATGTATTTCAACATGAGAGAGAGAGAGAGAGAGAGAGAGAGAGAGGTAAACCCACAGAGCATGAATTTTCCAGTGCATCCATACTGCTGTAATATCAGTAATCTTCAGTGCACTTGGTGAAAACAGGTGGAGGGGAATGATCAGCACAGAGGTGCTGGGTGGAGAGCTTGGGAACGTATGCCCTAATCCTTGACATGAGGCCATTCATTGAACTAAGATCTTCTGATGCTGGTGTGTGCAGCCCCAGCCACAGGAATGGACATCTTAAAAACAAAATGAAGACATTTCCTTATTATACATGAACTCATACTCTGAAGCTTAATAACAGTTTGTAAACAAAATAGTGTCCCCAGATACAATTTTTCTTAAAGACTTTTACTAAGATCACATTTGTAAATTTTCACTTTCTTCCCTAAGAGTTGATATGGACTCCAGGATTTGAAACTAATAATTATTTATTGGAGTCTGTGGATGAAAAACAACTTTGAGATAATCACAGAGGAAAAGATACTCTGTCAAAAGGCCACCAACCCAGAATAAATGAGAGTTTTCATCCTAGAAAAAGAATTCACCTAGTAAAATGGTCTAAAGAAGGAATATTTTCTTCTCAGTAAGACCTTCCCAATTTTTGCTGGCTTAAAAAATCAACTGTTAGCTAATTGAAGTGGGAAAGAATCAATGATTTGTAAATACATTAACTTCAATCACTCATAATTTGGTAAATTAGGGGCATGAGCTTAATAGAGTACATATTTAATTAAGGAAGAATGTTTTAGTATAGTTTTTATTAATGATGATGACAGAAAGAATAGCTAACCATTTCTGAGTAGTCTTTCTATGCTGGATACACTTTAAATATATTACCTCATGAAACGCTCACACAAACCACTGGAGATTTAACTATGGTTATTCATATTTTGCAAACAAGGAATTCAATATTTTAGTTCAGCATTTTCTCAAAGAAGATAACTCTTAAAAATCACCTTTAACAGGAAACTAAACAACAAAACAAAGAAACAAGCAAAATATATCCAAAGACACTGACATAGAAGACAGGTGACAGTGACCAGAGGGGAGAGGGAAGGGAATTTCAGGGGAGAATGGGAAGGGTTTACAGGAACAAATATAAAGGACACATGGACAAAAACTAGGGGGGTGGAAATGGGAGGGAAGTGGGGAGGGATGGGTGGGTGGGCTGGAATGGGAGTAAAGGACAGAAAAAATGTACTTGAACAATGATTAAAGTAAAATTTAAAAAAAACAAAAAAGTACAAAAATGATTTTTCAGCTTCTGACTAAAAAAAAGTATTCGCTTTAATGTTAGATTTATGTTTGTTAGGATCTTCACTTTGACAACACAGCATTGATACAAGTATGTTCTCCTCTGAATGATCTGTTTTAGTATAATCTTATTTCAGGTAGGGTTCAAAAGTACTTAAATAGCACTTCTGACTTTCCTTACTACAAGTCCTTTCTCATCCACATATTGGACCCTCCAGGACAGAGATGGAATCAGCATTACTGTCTTCTTTTCACAGAAGATGGAACACTGTTTAAAGTCATACAGCAGTGTGGGGATCAGAATTGGGGTCCAGAATCCTGTCCCATTATGAAAAAAAAAATACACAGAGGCACCATTTACCCTTCTTCCCTCTACGGTGCAATAGTACCTATTGACTAAATGGATAAGCAGAAGGTAAGCCTCATTTCATAACTGAAAACACTGACAGTTACATTTAATTAGAATGCAACACCTTTGCTTTGGTGGAGCTTAGCTTCAATTCTTAGATACAATGTTTTAGAAATATCTAGATACTCTTTAGCTGTCATTATAATTTTAATCAATTTCTAGAGCATCTAAAAAGGCTTTATTTTTATCTAATATATCTTTTCCTAGATGATTCTCTGAATATTTTCCTGTGAGTTAACATTAGGAACTTTCCTCATCTACTCCACCACGCCCCCCACCCGTTGCCAAGATTCCTTTTCTTACTCACCCTCCTGCCCAGCACACACTCTTGGCTGCCCGTTATTGGATGGCAAAAAGAGGATGAATTCTGAGGTCTATAGATGATCTGAAAGCCTTGTTGCATCCATTGACTGCATTCAATTCCTTGCCATCGTATCTTTTTAACTAACTTATTAACAGCTAATAAACTGGCTTAAATAAGATAAATGTCAATAAAGGAATAATTAATGAGGTGACCCTAAAACAAAAAAGGCATCTTTCTCACTGAAGAGCCATATACAGAAAGCTGTTTTGGAACTAGCACCCCTCCTTTGTAGTCATTTCAGGACAACAACATAATGGCAGGGCCTTAAAGAGTTAAGATTTTGGCTAAAGATCTTGCCCACATGGGAAATTATAAATTAAACATTCAAAAACAGACAATCTTTCAGCATACCAAACATGCTTTTAGTACAAATAATACCATTGTGTGAGCCCTCTATATTAGATATTTTAAATACTCTATTCAAAGTATTCTTTCATTCTGAGGTTGGCTCTCACTTCTATAATTTTCTGTGGAGTATCTATGTCTCATCATTTTTAGCTTTAGATTATTAGGTTACTTGGATTATTTTGGTATTTTTATATTTTATTTCTCCAATTACATAATAACTCTTAAAGGATTTGAAAAAAATTGCTTGTCTTTGCATTCCTCTTTAGTTTAGCTACATGCCTTGCCCTGGCCAGGTGGCTCAGTTTTTTGGAGCATCATCCCATACACCAAAAGATTCTGGGTTTGATCCCTGGTTGGGGCAACTATGAGTAGCAACCAATTCATGTTTCTCTCTTATATCAGTGGATGTTTCTCTCTCTCTCACTCTCTCTCTCTCTCTCTTGCTTTCTCTCTTTTGCTCACTCTCTCTCAAAACAATAAACATATTATCAGGTGAGGATTAAAAATAATAATAATTTAACTAAGTGCCTTGATTAGAGTAGGTGATCAAAATATAATTTGATTGGATAATAATGAATAACTGAAGTAATCAATGGTAAATTTTAAGATCTCTAGGCAGAGGTTAAAAGGCTTGGAAAGAATTTCAGAAATTCTCCTGCTTATCTCCTTTTTCTCCCCACTTCTCTCTTCTTTCCCTACCAATTCATCCTCAAAGTCCCCTAGATTCCTTTGGACTTAATATAAATTCTTTCAAATTTTTTTCTAGCAAATTCTTTGTATATCTTAACAGGAGCTGACATGAGAATCAGCCTTAAAGATTACTAAACAAAAGATGCTCCAGGACCTAAAAAATGTTTTTGTTTTTGTTTTTGTTTTTTGGAAATGTCTAGCATTATCTTTTCTCCTGTGGTTAAGGCCACTTAAAACTGTAATACATAGGGGAAGCTCAAGGGTATTTTTAAAAACTATTTTAAGAACAAAATTGTTTAAACTTGCTAAAATGATTTAATAAGTTTTCTCATTTCATTGTATAACTACCATTTTAAAATCTGAATCACCAATTAAAGAAACAATCAATTTGTTAGGGCACTTCAGATTTATCCACAGTAAAAAGAGAACATACAATTCATTTAATATCTAGGAACAAAAATTATCAGGACCTATAGATTTGAATTACTCTAATTATTATTGTTGTATCACTGGCAACCTTTCTGATAACTCAACTAGTAAAGGCTTTGAGACTGTTCTTGAAAGCATTCATATTACATTAAATATACTATTAACTCCTCCAAAAAACTGCTTGACCTAATAAATGAATTTGGCAAAACAGCGGGATACAAAGTCAATATCCAGAAATCAAACGCATTTCTGTACACCAACAATGAAACAGCAGAAGCAGAGATCAAGGAAAAAGTCCCATTTGAAATAGCAAAAAGAAAAATAAAATATCTAGGAATAAACGTAACCAAAGAGGTAAAAAACCTATATTCAGAAAACTACATAACACTCAGGAAAGAAATCAAGGAAGACACAAACAAATGGAAACATATACCGTGTTCATGGACTGGAAGAATTAATATCATCAAAATGTCCATTTTAACCAAAGCAATTTACACATTCAATGCAATTCCTATTAAAGTACCAATGGCATATTTCACAGACATAGAACAAACACTTCAAAAATTTATATAGAATCATAAACAACCCCAAATAGCTGCTGCAATTTTGAGAAAGAAGAGTAAAGTAGGAGGGATCACAATACCCGACACTAAACTATACTACAAGGCCACTGTAATCAAAACAGCCTGGTACTGGCATAAAAAACAGGCACATAGACCAATGGAACAGAACAGAGAGCCCAGAAATAAACCCAAGTCTCTATGATCAATTAATACTTGACCAAGGAGGCAGCAACATAAAATGGAGTAAAAATAGCCTCTTCAACAAATGGTGTTGGGAGAACTGGACAGCCACGTGCAAAAAAATTAAACTTGAGCACCAACTTACACCATATACAAAAATAAATTCAAGGTGGATAAAAGACTTAAATATAAAACGTGGCACCATTAAAGTCCTAGAGGAGAACATAGGTAGGAAAATCTCAGATATTTCACGAAGAAACTTTTTTACTGACGTGTCCCCTAGAGCAAGGGACATAAAGGAAAGAATAAACAAATGGGACCTCATCAAAATTAAAAGCTTGTGCACAGCTAAAGAAAACAGTATCAAAATTAAAAAGAGAACCAACTGTATGGGAAAACATATTTGCCAATGATACCTCAGACAAGGGTTTAATCTCCAAAATATATAAAGAACTTACACGACTGCACTCTAAGAAGACAAGGAATCCAATTAAAAAGTGGGCAAAGGACTTGAACAGACACTTCTCCAAGGAGGACATACAGAAAATCCAAAGACACATGAAATGATGTTCAATATCGCTAGCTATAAGAGAGATGCAAATTAAAACCACAATGAGATACCACTTCACACCAGTCAGAATGGCCATCATAAACAAAGCAACAAACAACAAGTGTTGGAGAGGTTGTGGAGAAAAGGGGTCCCTAGTGCACTGTTGGTGGGACTGCAGACTGGTACAAGCACTATGGAAAGCAGTATGGAACTTCCTCAGAAAACTAAAACTGGATCTGCCTTTTGACCCTGCAATTCCACTGCTGGGACTCTATCCTAAGAACACTAAAACACCAATCCAAAAGAACCTATGCATCCCAATGTTCATAGCAGCACAATTTACAATAGCTAGATGCTAGAAGCAACCAAGATGCCCATCAGTAAGTGAATGGATCAAAAAACTATGGTACATTTACACAATGGAATTCTATGCAGCAGAAAGAAAGAAGGAGCTCCTACCCTTTGCAACAGCTTGGATGGAGCTGGAAAACATTATGCTAAGTGAAACAAGCCAGGCAGTGAAAGACAAATACCATATGATCTCACCTTTAACAGGAACCTAAACAACAAAACAAAGAAACAAGCAAAATATAACCAAAGACACTGAAATAGGGGACAGGCTGACAGTGACCACAGGGGCGAGTAGAGGGAATTTCAGGGGACATTGGGAATGGTTCACGGGAACACACTTAAAGGACACATGGTCAAAAACTAGGGGGAGGGTGGTAATGGGAGGGAAGTGGGGAGGGGTGGGAGGGGGTGGCTGGACTTGGAGTAAAAAGGAGAAAACTGTATTTGAACAACGATTAAAATAAAATTTAAAAAAATATAGATACTATTAACTCACAAACTACCACTTGGAATTTTCATATGAATAGTATTTTGCTGGCATCAGAAAGAAAATTAAAGGGCATGGTCTTTGTTTTGAATGTATGCATTCATAGAAAACCTCAAAGCAGGAAACTGAGGAGATACTTGAAGGATAATTTATTCATCTCTAATCCATAAGAGATAGTCAATTGAATATTTAAAATTTTTAATTTTTCTCTCAAAAGAAAGAAGATACATCTGTCACTCCCCAAACAATTCCCTACTCATCTCAGGCATATCCAATAATATGCCCCAATTATAAAATAATAGGGTGTAATTACATTGTGATTTGTTTACAGGTGATGTAATCTTTTGAGCATGATGAAAGAAAATTGAGGAGAAAAGTAAAATAAAAGATTTATATCCAATCTCTTCTTTGAAAAGTCTTCTCCTGTCCTAGGACAGAGGAGAATCAGCACCAACAGGCAGGAGTATATGCGTGGACCTGCCCAGTGGGTCTAGGATCAGGGAGGTACTGAAAGCAGAGCACATGATTGGACTCCTTTCTCTGGCTCAACCATCCTACTTCCTTTATTTCGACTTTAAGTTTGCAAAAAGGAGTCACCAAAGAATTGAAAGCTGATGTTATTGGGTATAATGGGATAAATGACAAAACTTCAGCTGTGACTTCATTCTCCTGTTCTCTGAAAACTCAACTGTACAACTGATATATCTGCCCTTGGCTTCCCCTCACCAGGTCGCTTAGACTATGGTGGCTGCAGAAAGCTATGGTGTCATCAAACTGTACTTCTT
Organism: Phyllostomus hastatus; assembly: GCF_019186645.2. Taxonomy (NCBI): domain Eukaryota; kingdom Metazoa; phylum Chordata; class Mammalia; order Chiroptera; family Phyllostomidae; genus Phyllostomus; species Phyllostomus hastatus. The sequence continues at coordinate 1,933,245 of NW_025334017.1, read as the reverse complement.
GTTTTCAATGGAAAGGCAATAGTTAACATCACAGGTGGAAAAAATAGAAGCTATTGGCTCAGACAACATTTTTAGAGGGTCTTCAGATTTAAATATTCATAAAATATTAAACAAATATTTTTGCATACCTACAATATACCAAGTGCTATTATCAACTACAGAGGTATTATAAGATAGTGGTTAAAGAGCATGGGATTGAGACTAGTGTTTTTGAAAGTGTGCATCATAATTGATTTGCACAATTTAGTATGTTAGTACCATCATAAAAATATATTCCATTTCATATATATAGATGAATATATTTGACTCTATCTGGTTTGTATCACACAAAGTGTAAGCATTGTTTCATGAAATTTTTGTTTCAAATTTATGCATATGTGTGTAGATACATGTATGTATATATCTCCATTTATCATGTCTATGTGTACTGATTCACCATATAAAATATATTTCTTACCATGAATGTGTAAAAAAATAAAAGAATAAACAAAATGAAACTGTTCTAGACCCCTGCCATTCCAGTTCAAATAGTTTCTCCACCTACATGCTTTGTACCTTCAAAACTCTCTGTACCTCATAGTGTTCATCTAGTATTTGGCCTTGGATTGTGAGAATTACATGAGATAAATTACCTAAAGTGTTTAATGTGGTACATACGTATATGCTATTTTTACAAAAAGTGTGAACCAATTTTACAAAATTTGCTTCATTTGGTACAACAAATAGCCAAGACAGGGCTAGAGATAACATTACCCCACCTAAAATAAGGAAACTATAGCTCAGAGATTGTAACATCATTGAAGTATGCAGCTAGTAAAAGGCGGAGAAAGCCAGTGACATTCTATTGCACACCACTGCCTCTCCACCACGTATTTAAGAAATACCCATAAATATAAAGCACACTACCATGCTGGGAGGGAGGGAGGAAGGAAGGAAGGAAGGAAGATAACATTCTGACTGTCTTTTCCTCTGCCTTCTTTTCTGTTCTTTCATAGGTTTTACATAAAAGTAACATTTGCATTGAATGTATATTTTTCTTTAAGAATTTTATTTCCATTACTTTTTACAAAGTACATACTGGCTATAGTCATCTACACAAACAAACATAAATAGCTTCCCATAGCTGCACAAACATTTTTGGCTAAATCAAACTAATTTTCAAAGATTAAATAAAAGAAACGTCAAATTCCAAATGGCATCCAACAATCTAATGTTTACTCACTTTCTCTTCTAGAAATCAGAAGAATTGATCTGGACAGCTCAGGTGATCTGGGCAAGTAATCTGGACAGCTCCATTTTTCACAGAAAATCTGAATATATAACAACTGTCAATATATTTTAGCACTGTGGGGAAAGCATTTTTTTCTGTAGTCAGTTGTTATAAAGTCTCTCATTTTCCTTTCAAATTTATTAATTAAAGAAACTTATAAAATAATTTTAGAGAAAAATTCTGTCCAAAATGAAAAATATTCCAAAACATCTAGAAGGTTGAATTTGGAAGTCTCACATCTCTGAGCTATTGTCAACTCACTTACTTTCTGAGCAATGTGTAACTGAAAAGTTCCAACAATATTAACATTGCTGCATCTTCCAGAATGTCAAACTTTATATATATCCATTATTTGTGATTAAATATTCAGATAAAATTAAGTGCAATGTAATTCCCCCTATCCATCACCTCTTTTTAATTGATTAGTTACTGAGCGGAGTAAACATCATCCATTATTTATCAAAATAGCTAATTCAAGACTTTTGACAACTTTGGCTAGTAAACACATTCTCAGTTTCCCTATACCCTAGAGTGTTAACTTATTCAGCAATCTTCAGTATCAACCACTACAAGAATCAGTCATTCTCTGCTTATCTACAGACACAAGACACCTCAGTAATGATTCATATTCACAGACCATCCTTTCACCCTAATTTGCTACACCTGCCATTGAACTCCATCAGATGACAAGTTCATTTCCAATAAAAATGAATTTGTTGAATTTGATAGGGACTGTATGTGTGTGCCTTGGGCAGATTTCTCTGCCCTATGCATTGAAATGTGTTCTTCCACACTTCTGTGCAAGACAAAATGCGCACCTGCTATTTTCGGGTCTCAGAACAGCAGATTGAATGAGAGCAGTTTAATAAGTTGTACTTTCATCCTTTGCACTTATCCTTATAGTGGACTTTTAAAAAAGTATCTCTTGCCTATTCCATTATCTTCTTTTCCATAAACTGTGGCTTTTTTCCAATATTTTCCCCATTTTTATGATTACATATTTGGAGAAATGGAAGGAGCCAGGCAGGCAAGACACTCTTGTTCAGACAGAAATGCATTTCTGTCTTTCCTCCCACTTCTACTTCACAAGGGCCAGCATTCATCTTTCAAGGACCAGCCTGGTCACTTAGTCACTTCTCATCCACTTGCCTAACCCCACTCCAGCCAGGACCAAGCCCAACTCTTTATCATATGCTTTCAGCCAACCTCACCAATCCTCAACAACTTCCCAACCAGTTACACAGAAAGCTGGGCACAGCTGGGGCACCTTCCTTTTTCCTTGACCTCAGTCTCTTTCCCAATCTTCTTACTATGGTTTTATTCTGGTAACATCCTAGATGCATCACTCCCACCTTACACTTGTGTTTTCCCATTCAAGGTGAGGGCTTCTCATGGAGTAGGTACACTGTCCATTACTAGAAGCCAACACCTCATTGAGGTTAATGGTCTAACACCTCAATTTCTGACAAATGGTTCTAATACAGATGCTAATATGTCCTAGATTCAGGTATATCTAGATTTGAAGGTTAGATGTGCCTTGGGCAAGCCATTTAATTTTTCTCTCAATTTTTTGTAAAATGGGCAAATAATAGTGCTTATATTGCGGGGTTATGAGAACGAAAGGATATCATCTATGCAAAGCAGAGTACCTGGTGCACAGTAAGAGCTCAGCGCATTGAAGCCATTATTATCTGTCTCTGCCATCATTCTCTGCCTATCCCTGAGAATGTCCAGTTTCTTGGACATATATATGGCCCAACTGATGACGTGGTGCCATGCCGCTTGGGCCTCATGTTTTACCTACCGGAAGAAACTGTTCTGTCAGAGAAGAATCATGACCTGTTTATCTCCAGAATGACTTTCATGAAGCTATATGCAAGGCTAAACATTATCAACAATCACTCTGCCACCAGTATCAGAAAGATGTAGCAAAATCTTTACAAATCTCCCTTTGAAAAGCATCCTAGTCATGTACATGAGTTATTTATTTTTTTAAGATTTTATTTATTTCTTTTTAGAGAGAGGGGAAAGGAAGGAGAGAGAGGGAGAGAAACACCAGTGTGTGGTTGCCTGTCACGTGCCCCTGCCACTGGGGACCTGGCCTGCAACCTAGGCATGTGCCCTGACTGGGAATTGAACCAGTGTCCCTTTGGTTCACAGCGTGCACTCAGTTCACTGAGCTATACCAGCCAGGGCTACATGAATTAGTTAACTCAACTACATTCAGAGGAAGCTGAAGGGAGACATCTGATGTAGCTGAAGTGGCCCAAGCTTCAAGGTAAGAGAGCTCATCTAGGAAGACAAAGGATCTGGAACTTGAAAGAAAAGATCAAGATAAAAAAGAAATTATTTCCCAAGTAATTAAATGGTATGTGTTCCACTTTGCAAAAAGCAGTTATACAAATGTATCTGCCTTGTTCAAAGAAAGTAGAGAAGCCCTGTTAGAACGTGTTTGGAACACTAAGGAGCTCCGGGAAATGGTCTTAAGTAGAGAAAACAAAAACTCTCCAGTTGTTGTTTTTGGAAATCACCAAAGCAGGGCTTCTCAAACTTAATATGCATACAATTCACCTGGAGATCCTGTTAAAATGCAGGTTCTGATTCTAATCCATTAGATTTGAGGTATGACCCAAGGGTCTCCATTTCTAACAAGCAGGTGAGGACCAGACTTTGTGTACCAAGGCCCTCAGTCACAATGACAGTGCAAACTATAGGAGAATTAGTTATGTCCAGATTGTCAGACACTAACTTTAACTTCCCTTTACTGAGAAAACTTGTGTGACTACACACCCTTGCATACACAGATATGCATTACAAGTTTTATGAACTCTCTTAGACAATGGGAGTTGTTCTTGCTCATCTAGTTGTTCATTCTTGCAGGATTGGAGTCTAGAAATACTGTCTAGAGCAAAGCCAGAAGCAATAAGCACAGGCATGGCAAACAGGCTCAAACTGAAGGACTCATGGGAGATAATAAGAAACTGGAAGACCCCCAGCCCAGCTGTCCACTCCAGGTAATTTTACCTCTGTGTTGGGCAGCATCTGCCTCATGTCAGTGGCCTCATCTGTCTCCTTCACAACTGCTCCCCCATCTGCCAGGGCACTGGCACACAACAAGCATAATTCAGTTTGTTGAAAGAATGGAGCACATGTGCCCTATACTGCTTTCTTCATCAGTGACTACTGCCTCCTGTCTTTCCTTGAACACCATCAATGAAAGTGTTCCACAAGGTCATGAAGAATGAAAGTCCCTGGACTACTTCACTTTTCCCAGTCTGTTCCCTCCTCTTTGCAGTGTATTCCCTAGGGAGCTTTAATGCATCACTCTTGCAAAGGCCCTGAACTTGTGTACTCCTGTCCTTTTCTCAACAGCCCTGGCAAAACCCCAAGGAAGAGTAAACTTCTTTACAGCCTACATCCACTCACTCAAATTAAAATCCAAAGTCTTTACCATGGCCAACAAGACCCTGCAGTGTGGCCCCCTCCTACCTCTCCTTCAGCCCCTTCTTCCACCTGCTCCCTATGCTCCTGCCACACTGGCCCCTTTTCTTTTGTCAGTACCCAGGTGTGATACAGCTACCTGGATGCTTCTGTCTCAGGCATCTGCTTAGCTGACTCCCTCACTTCCTTCAGTTCTTTGCTCAAAACTTGTCTTATTGGGAACACTCTACCTAACTACCCTATATAAAATAGAAACCTTCTCCCTGCTTTGCCCCCTGCTTTATTTTTCTTCATAGCACATATCATCTGTCATATCACATACTTATTAGCTTTTTTTATTACTATCTATGTTTACTACCTGGAATGGATGTTGCCATATAGTTGGTGCCAATAATAGCACCTGAATAAAAAAATGATGATTGAATGCTGATGAATGTCTAAATAAATACTTCTGAAAATCTGAAAGTTGCAGAGAAAAATCAGAAATCAGCTAGATTAGTAATGCTCCAAAATCAAGGTCATAAGACTCAGCTGGGTTCCCTAACCCTTAATCTTACCTGATTTTTCTACTCAGGTTATTTTTCTACTCTTTAAGTCACCATGTTAAATGTAAGATCTTCAAACTTGAAAGTCCTGCTCTAAGCACACACCCACCCTTTCACAGCAAATGCCTTTGTCTCCTAATCCACAGAGAAAATAGCAGGTACCAGGTGGCTGGCAGCCCCTGAATCTGCACAAGTCCCATTCTCGGTCCCCCACTTGAGAAAGACCATTTTGTCCTGTGCCCTGGGCACCATTACTATGTGTCTCAGAAATCTGACATCTGAGATCAAACTTGGTCTCACTTATCATTGATACCTCACTCTCTGTCCATTCCACCATATTCTTCCCAAACATATTCAAACATGTTTCAGATGCTCTCATTTAATATATAAAAATGAGGCATAAAAGAGGAGAAGCAGAAGAGGCAAAAAAAATAAAACATAAAAGTTTCCCACTTCCTATCCAGCCCCACTTCCATTCTCACAGTCAATCTTTTCTAGTGTTGCCCACACTCACCTTCCCACTTCCTCACCTTTGGTCCAATGCTCCACCCACAGAAATCTGGCTTCTGCCTACCATGCTTTTGCAAAACTGCTCTTGCTCAGGTCACTAATGACCCATCACTACATTAGTACAGTCATGCGCCACAAAAGGGGATTTCAATCAATGAAGGACTGCATAAATGATAGTTGTCCCAAAAGATGGAGCTGAAAAGTTCCTATCACTTAGTGATGTCATAGCCACCTTAGCACAATGTGTGTTCAAGTATTTGTGGTGATGCTAGTGCAAACAAACCTACTGCTCTGCTAGTCATATAAAAGTATAGCACATATAATTATATATAGTATATAATATTTGATAACAATAATAAACAACCATGTTACTGGTTTATGTATTTACTATACTATACCTTTTATCATTATTTTACAGTGTACTCTTCCTTATTATTATTATTTTTAAGCCTGCTGTTAAGCAGTATGCCTTGTTCCCCTGGTAGAAGCCTCACACCTCTCCTGCTTACCTCATCTTTTGATTTCATCATGTGTCTTGGGCTTGATTTGATCTTGTGTTGTATATAGTAAAATGCAGTACAGGTTCATAGCATAGGCCATACCATATAGGCTAGGTGTGTAGGAGGCTATGCCATCTAGGTTTTTGTGAGTATAATGTTCCCACAATGACAAAATCGACTAACGATGCATTTCTCAGCATGTATCCCTGTTTTTAAGAGACACATGATTAAATCCAAAGCACAGCTTGCCATTGAGTAATGTGTTAAAATCTACATAACTGAGGTCAAACTATTGCAATCCGTGAAGAGACTAAACTGAAATCTTGCTCCAGGAACTAGCACAGAGCACCAGGCAGTTTGTCTCCTGGCTTCAGACTTGCAAGAGTGTTTGAAAGGATATGAAGATTTGTTTTAAATCAGAATCTGCCCAGAAGGGAGAAGTCTCTTGAGGACATCACTTCTTTTTCTTATCAAGAAAATTCTTTTCTTGATTCAGACTATAGGCTCTCAGAATATACTGTGGATAACCAGCTTTGCAACTAGAAGGGAAAAATGGTTTTCTTTTAAAACTGAGATCTTTGGTTTATCTCTCCATTTCAAACTTCAACAAGTAGTCATTCATTCTTTCTCAAATTTTGCTAAAAATCTTTTTTTTTTCTTGCTGTAAGGTCAATATTTTCCTATTTTGACTGAAAAATCTCCTGTATTCAACTGGAATGTAAGAATATTTGTAGAAACTTCCAGTTTACTTGGTTGTTGCTGATGAAGGATTCTGAGCTTATAGCTATATGAGCCTTTAAACAAAAGTTTGGTATACATTTCCCCCAAACTTCAGTTCTTAATCTACCCTCATGGCTGAGTACCCGTGTTTCAATCAACATTCTGAGTAATAGTGCTACTGCAGGAATAACATGTGATGCCACTTGCATTCTGATTACCTATGCCATTTGTTTTTTTGGAGAGATTTCTCCCACAAGATTTTTCCCAAAAGAGAAGTCAGGAATCTATTTGCTGCACAGGTCAGACATAAAGAGTTGAAACCTCAGGGATTATTGTATGTTTGGTTTGATTCTCAGGCAGAGGAAATCCCAGGGTCACATCACCAGATGTGTGTTTTGTTTTCTTTTTCAATTTGATTAGTTTTAAATAAGTTAAAAGTATATACAGTATATAAAAGTATAAGTATATACAGACACTCTTGTTCTTACTTCATCTTTATGAGTGAAATGCCCTCTTAAAATGCAGTCATTTAATCCCATCAGCTAAGGCTTGCCTCTAAAACAGACTTGACTAAATCTTTCAAGCAATGAAGTGCAAATGTCATTCTTGGCTGAAGCAAGGTCAGCAGCCTGTGTTTGTCTTCAGTTACCACTCCCTGACAATGCTCCTAGGTGCAGAACTCTAACCAGGGAATTTCCAGGGGGACACTGACTCTGCTCTAAGGGTCAGACACTTAAACTGAAGTGACTGACATCAATAGGGTTTTAACACTTTTTCTTTTCAGAGCATCCTAGCTGCCTCATAATAGAATGGTTTGAAGGTAGAGAAATTCTGAGTTTCTTAACCAGTTTCTTGCATTCCTCTGTGTTTTTGCAGAACTCCCTACACCCTATTAATATAGGACTAATCTTATTGCACTGTTCTGACTGGTTTTCTAATCTGTGTAGCCAACTGGATAAAATTTGCCTGAGCCTGAGAAACCATGTGCTGTTCATCTCTGAATACTCTTTATTTTTCAAAAGGATTCCTGTTAAGATTTTTGAAAACAGCAAATTATTACTTCGGTTTGTATGCTTTAAGGAAAAGACATCATATAATTCAAAGTATGTTGGAATTCTATAATTGTGGCTAATTTGGTGAAGCACTTGATTGATACATGTTATTTGACTGAATGAGTAAATGTCTAGAAAATACTTTTTATGAGATTTCAATGGTGAAACCCAAAAGTCAATTTAGCTTTAATTTACAGTGTTTGTTTGTTTAGCAGTAATGGAGCTACAACTGAAAATCTCTACCCTCTGTTACCAAAACACAATTTTACTTTTGAAATGTATCTATTGAATCCATTTTAGCTGGTTTAAATAGAGAAAGATTCATTACAAGGTATTAGCTAATTTGAAGAATTTCTGGGGCAATCAAGGAGCCAAGCCTGGATGCTCTGTGTCCATGACCAATGCAGCTGGACAGTGAGGCACCACATCCTGAGATTTCACTTCCAGCAACTCTGTTGTAACTACCACCTACTGTTCAGCATGTAGGGACTACAGGTAGAAGGCATTACAGTATCTATCACAGTTTCCTCATAACAAAACATTTCCAGGCATAGAGCCATCACCTTACATTGCCTACTTCATCATTCCAAATGCAACTTTCGGCCAGAACCTGGGCTCTCAAGCTGCATGAAAGGATAGAGCACTTCTTACTCCATCTCTCACTCTTTCCTTTCCTCTCTTCCTCCCTCCCTTCTTCATTCCTTTTTTTTAAGCTTTCCAGTTTCTATCACATAAGACACATGAGCAGGAAACTAGAGTGAGTGTTTGGTGAGCCAATTTATAATATCTGGTATAGAAACAAAGGGATAAAAATATATCAGTCTCTGCAGACAGTATCTACTTCATGGGTACAACCTGTAACATAACACCAGACCCTCCATTTGCTTTCAAAAGACATTAGGGAGATTTGATATAATGAGAAAAATGCAAACAAAACTGGAAAATAAAGATGAATTCCTTTAAATGAACTTATCTTTTTGTGTGCTGATATATTTTTCTTTTAACTGTCTGTATATGTTCTTTGCCTATTTTTAAGTGGCTCTTGGCCATTTTTTCTTATTGATGAAAAATTTTATGTTAGGAGAAATCAGCCTTCATTATATGCAATATGTGTAGCAGAGATGTTTATCCAGTATGTTATGTGTCTTTAGACAGATTGTGGCCTGTGCGTGTGTGAAAGAATTTCACCATATTAATGGGAATACCAATGTATTTGTAAAGACATGAAAACCAGAAAATTAATATTGGTAAGCAAATCGTATTTTTCATAGCTCTCATACTTGACTGGTAGCCTTTGAAAAACACCTGTTAAATTGGATTTCTTTATTGGATCACATCAGGTGTATTTATTTCTCCCATTAATACCATTATCCAGAAAAATGGCTCCAGGTTGAAATTTATGATTTACAAGTGAAGACTAACTTCATAGGATTAGCAGAGGCTAGCTGCTGCCATGAATAGCTTACGAGCATGTGGTAGGACCTTATTACATATTTCTAATGAATTGCTGAATGTAATATGGCAAGCATGGATAGATGAATTATTGAATTATTGAAGACAATGATGGTGATCCTGTATTCCATTTAGAAACCTTAATCTAGCTTTCTAGTTAAAAATAAAGTTATTGAAAACATTTTGGGTAGTGTCTGTCTCAGAGAAGAAAACAATAAAACCACAGTCAAATTTCCATGTTATCCAATGCTGAATACTCTTCTGAAGCTCAACATTTATTCTGATGCTATAGACTTAGAAGAAATTGTCATAAAAATGCATTTAGCTTTAAAAGTTGTGAGAATGCTTAGAGAAAAAAAGAGCTAACCAGAACTAATACAAGGATATACCATATCACAACCACAGCTACCAATAATAATGTCATTAATAGCAGGCCTTAAATCTTAGAGGAGTCCTGGTTTTCAGAAACAAAGTGGAAGGAACAGGTGAGGGTGGAGCAATCACAGCACCTTTGCCCTGGCTCCAGGAGGAAGGTTGGTGTCCTCTGCTGGAACAAGAGACTAGGGAGAAACAACACAGAAACAGAGACTCTGCTCACTTCCCAGAAGCAGCTGAGGAGAGCACATAGTGATCTACATACCTGGCAGTGACAGCAATTAAATGAATAACTGAGGAGTAGAGGAATAGAGATCACATTTAGAAAAGGCATGGTGGCCAGTATGGGGAAGATGGACCCAGCATTCTCAGCCAGGCAGGGGTAAGTCAGAGGAATCATTTGTAAACCATGTACAAATTAAGATGACAACATTGTGGAAGCGGAAGGAAGATAAGACATGTAAGAACCCATCTGGTTTTATGGATAGTGGCAAAAAGTAGACTTTTAAGTGTTGCTACAAATGAAGGGACTTTACATTGGCATGTGAACAGGTAAAAATGATGTGATTACTCTGCCAGTTGTTTTCATCCCATCAGAATTGTTGTATAAAATGTAGGTTTACTGTCTAATAAAATGGTGGAAATTGTATTTCTTGCTCACTCTTACTCCACAAGATAAAAATGGGACAACCTAGAGTAGTAATGGATTTGCCAAAAAGTTTGTTTTTTTTCCATAAGATGGCTCCAGTAGCCCTTACTTGTCTTTAACTTCATTTAAAACAACTTTGTTAGATTGTGACAGCTGTCATATCAACATGCATTAAAAAAACTTACCAAAATTGGTGAAATTTTGTGTAGCCATTTTAATATTGAAGATGGAAGAAAATAAGTAACATTTGCAGCATATTATGCTTTATTACTTTAAGAAAGGTAATAGCACAACTGAAACACACACACAAAAAAGATTTGTGCAGCGTATGGAGAAAGTGCTGTGACTGATCAAACATGTTGAAAGTGGTGTGTGAAGTTCCGTGCTGGAGATTTCTTGCAGAATGATGCTCCATGATTGGGTAGACCAGTTAAAATTGAGAACAACAATCAACATTATAGCACACGGGAGATAGCCAACATCAAAATATACAAATCAGTAAAGTTACTGGTGAAAATGAAAAATATGTCTTTCATTTCATGGAAAAAACTAAGTGGAATTTTGTAAATCATGGCTGTCATCAAGAAGCCCCAGGGGAGTTTCCCTGTGGGATGAACACTACTGGAGTGGATTATGCAAAGATAAATTTCTCAGGCTGCGTCTGAGAGGGGACAGCAATTCAGCAGGACCAAAGCTTCTACTTTTTAAGGGCCAGGTTCATCCTGCATTTGGGATGGAAGAGCCAGCTGCTCTTAAAATGGTCAAAAATGGAACTGACAGGCAAACTTAGATTATGCGGTATCCTTGCACACTAGAAGCTCTGAAGTACTGTTGCCTGTGCTCTGTGGTCAAGGTCAGCCCGGACTCTGCAGAAAGCCAGTTCTTCTACCCTCTGGCATGATATAAACCATAAAATTCAACAGGGAGGGAACCAGGCATGCTACCAGGGGATGTTTTGAGCATCATATGCTCTTTTAATCCATGGATTAAATACACAAGTAAAATAGAACACATGAAATTAGGAATGTACTGAAGTCTTTCAAGGGAAAGAAAATAAAGTCCTCTAAGAATCTGCTGATTTTCATTTCATCACCAAATATATATTAAATGATAACAACATGCTAGGTATCATATTATACTGGGGACACTGCAGTGAACAAATCAAAGTTTCTGCTCTCACAAAACACACATTCCAGAATTTACAAATGAAACTAACCAGCGTGAGTCTGATAAAACCATGAATCAATCTGAATAATTGAGCAGGAGTATTACTGAAGATATTTAAAATGAGCAAGAGTATTATTGAAGATATGCATGCCAGTATATAAATATCTTCCAAGTGGTTTCCCAAAGGTGTCTTACACTCATCTGATCCACAGCCTGCCTGGCCCACCTCTCCCCTCCTTCCAGTGCATCTTCCTCTCACTTCCCTAGGGGGCCCTCATGTGACCACATGTAAAGCTTCCAGTGATGGGGGTTTAATTAATTGTTTCTTATACAGAAAAAAAAAGCACTTTGCTCCAAGACACAGCATTTAGACCAGAGTTCATGTGAACCATATTGCTTTTTGCACCATTATTGTTAATTCAGTGGATTTTGAAGCTTTCATGTCTATAGATTATTTAAACATGGCTCTTCCTTTCAAACACAGAAAAAGTGATTTTTAACATTTCTCTGTTAATCCCCCCTAAAAAAGTGCCCACAAACTACCCATTCATAAATCACCCCATTTACATCAACAAACGTAGATTTATAGTCACAACAGAAAACTATAAGTCTCAATTCCTTTCATGCTAAGGTCTCAGATAGAATGGCTGATTTTGTTTAATGAATTTAGTAAAGTTTTAGTGTCCTTCTCAGTCAGATAGCTTTACTAGAATTGTCATTACACATCATATACAATTTCAGTTTCACAAATATTTGGACACAATTTTAAAACCCAAAAAGCTGGAGATATGGAGACCAATTTGGGAACATGTATTGAAACAAATATTGATGCATAATGCAGACACTTGACAGATACCCAAGTTTTTATGTAATACAGAAGGAATATGAAAATTACCAGATTATATAGTTTAGGCTAAAAGGTATTCATGTTTATTTTCTTTGTTGTTTTAGTTGAACAGATGAGAAAAAATCAAGTCATTATCTGCTTTTAAGAATTACAAAAATAATTCAGATCAATCTCAACTAATACCAACAATTCAAATAACGATTCTGACATAGCCTTTTAAAAGGTAGAGAAACAAATTTTCCACCATTCGATTGTGTGCAATTTCCATTCAAGTCTATTGGCAGCAAAGCCAGAGCTGAGCAGAAGTGCATGAATCAGGCTGCAGCTACCCTGGGGCAATTGTTCAAGTCTGTGGCAGAACTCCACAGTATTTCAGAGGGGAGTGTATGTGTGCATGCATGCATGTGTGTGTGCATGATACATTTTTTTTCCAAAAAAGGAAGTATTTACTTCATGGTTACATTTAAAAATAATAACTGAGCAAGTGTATAACCCATGAAAATCACTAATTACAAGGATACATTAAGTAATTTTACTTCAACAGTTTTTTTTCACCCATGTGAAACCAGACAGCTAGTACCAGAAATCAATGACTAGATGCCTACCAGAGTAATTTCATAAAACTGTTTAAATGCATCACTGGAATAATTATAGTATTTTACTATCATTTAAATTTTTACTATTTTATCCATTTTTCATTTAAGAATAATTACTTGATTTGTACAATAAAGCACAGATTCTAATCAGTAAAATGCTCAAAATTTTAGCTTATCTGTAAGTTGGACAAATTCATGGTATCTTAACTGTTTCTAGAATAACATTTTACACCCTGGTTCACTAACTTTGTACCCTCAAATTGGGCATTTGGCATATATTAGGTACTCAAAAGTCATTAAGCATGGGAATGAAACAGTACAGCCACTTTATAAGATAATTTGGCAGTTTCTTACAAAACTAAACATATTCTTCTTATAAGACCCAGTCATTGTGCCCCTTGGTCTATATCCAAATAAACTGCAAACTTACATCCACACAAAACCTGCACACAAATGTCTATAGGAGCTTTATTCATACTTGTCTAAACTTGGAAGTAACTCAGAGGTCCTTCATTAGGTGAATAGGTTACTGTGGTACATCCAGACACAGCAATACTATTCAGTGCAAAAAAGAAATGAGCTATCAAGACACAAAAACATATGGAAGAACCCTAAATGCATATTGCTAAGTGAAAGAAGCCAATCTGAAAAGGTTACATACTGTATGATTCCAAGTACAAAGGCAAAACTAAGGAAAGAGTAAAAAGATCAGAGCTTGCCATTGGGAAGGAAAGGGATGAATTAAGTGGAAAACAGGGGATTTTTGGTAAAACTCTTCTGGATCACACTATAATGGTAGATAAACATCATTATACATCTATCAAAATCCATAGAATTTATAACACAAAGAGCTTTAATGTAAAGTATGGTCTTTAGGTAATGATAATATATCAGTATTAATCTATAAATTATATCAAATGTGCCACACTAATCTATGAGGTCAGTAACAGGGAAAACTGGAAATGAGAGGATTTATATGAGAACTATGTATATTACATTCAATTTTTCTGTAAATCTAAAACTGCTCCCCCAGAATAATAAAGCCTACTGATTTAAAAATTGAGTAGTATGGACATTGTGATGATGTTAATTCTTCCAATCCATGAACATGGAATATGTTTCCATTTGTTTGTGTCTTCCTTAATTTCTTTCTTCAGTGTTGTGCAGTGCTCTGAATACAGGTCTTTTACCTCCTTGGATCAAAAAACCATGGTTCATTTACACAGTGGAATTCTACGCAGCAGAAAGAAAGAAGAAGCTCCTACCCTTTGCGACAGCATGGATGGAACTGGAGAGCATTATGCTAAGCGAAATAATCCAGGCAGTGAAAGACAAATACCATATGATCTCACCATTAACAGGAACCTAATCAACAAAACGAACAAGCAAGCAAAGTACAGCCAAAGACACTGAAATTGAGAGCAGGCTGACAGTGATCAGAAGGGAGAGGGGAGGGGATAATGGGGGAAAAGGGTGAAGGGTTTACAGGAACAATTATAAAGGACACATGGACAATAACAAGGGGGGTAGAAATGGGGGAGGGAGGCAGGGAGGGCTGGGGTAGTGGGGTGGGGTGGGGTGGGGGGGAAATGCAGAAAACTGTATTTGAACAACAACAAAAATAAAAAGTAAAAAATTAATAAAACATAAAAATAAAATAAATAAATAAAAATTGAAAAAATCTATAAAGTTGTTAAAGGAAGATGTACTGAAATAAAAGAGGAATCTTTACTGAGCTGAGGATCAAAAGAGCATTCACCACATCCTAATGACTTGAAGGGCCTGCCTATTCTAGGAATGCTCCCTCACATATAGAGGTCTTTTCCAGGTTGTAGTGCACCTACCTACAAAGAGGATGCAAGTTCATTTCCTAAAGTAAAAAAGGCAAATCCTATTGTTAACTAAAACAGCATCCAGAGGGAAGGAAATCAAGGAAAGGGGGGCACTGAGTTTATAAGCAAATATCTTTTAGGCTCAACAAGAAACCCATATATGAATAGCAGTCAGTCACCTTTGACTCAGGAGGTTAATCAGCAGGCTCATTACCAGGAATCCCTAATTAACTTCTGTGAGGGGAATTTCCCAGCTAACTGGTATTGACTATAACAGCAAACCCTTCTTTCCACACACACATCTGTTAATACACTATTGTACAAGTTCAGGGTGGTTATTATGGAGTTGTCATAGGCCCATTAATTATCCACTATACTGTATTTAGCTTTACTCGGGTAAATCTTTTTTTAATTACCCAGCCTGCACTTACAGAGCATCCTTATTCAACATGCTCCCAACTCTGTTTATACTTATGCCTTTCCCAATAGCTCATTAAATAAAGTTCTTAACCAGTACTATCAGAATCTTTAGTGAGAACCAGCCAAGCCCACTAAAAGTGCTTTTATTTCATTTCCTCATAACACAGCATTTTAAATTTCCAAATATTTTTCAAGTCCCCCCTGACACTTCTTCTTTTCTCTGTCTCTAAAGCATGCAGGAGACTTCCTTCTCCATTATTTCCAGGCTGTGAGTCAATCTTCCCCACTGCTACCACACAATTGAGAATACTTTTCTGACGGTGTTCCCTGAGTCTCTATTCACCAACAGAGTCAAGTCCAGAATCTGGAGGAAAGCACCAAGGTTCCGGTTGGTTTGGTCCCAAACTCACAACTTGCCTGCTGACATTCTTTCCCTCACTATTTCCACTTCAGTCCTTTACAGAACACAGCGTAAAGTATCTCTGTCCCTATTCTTGCTGCTTGAAAGTCTCTTAGGTCCCACTGACATGTTACTCTCTCCTGAAACCTTCCAGACAGATGTCCCCCATCCCTCTCCTCCCCTCCCAAACAATTTGGTTCCTGCCACTGTTGATGATGCTTGGCCCTCTGAGATATAAACAGGTATAAGTGAGAAACAGGGGGTGCATTTCATGAACCTTGGTGGGCTCAGAACCTGCAAACAGTGAATGTTTGATAAATATTTATTACATAAATGAATGAAAGCATTTTCACTCCAGACTCTCTGAGTTTAATTACATCATCTCTCATTTTTCCAGCATATCCTAATCCACATAATCACATGATCAGGTGAATACATAGAAGGAAATCATGAGAAAAATAACAGCAGTATAGATATGCATGTTTCTTTTAGCATATAACTTAGGATAAAATATCCAGTAAATCAGAACCCATTTAACATTTGGAAATTACTCAGACTCTCTGACAAAACTATGCTTCTCCAGGTGATTCTCTTAGATTTCTTGTGGAAGACAAAGTGGAAAAGGCCCAAGATTTGGAAGCTGAAGTCATGAATGTGAGTGCAGACACTTGCTGCTTAATAGCAGTGTGAACTTGGGCAAGTCTCCTACCTTCTCTGAACCTCAGTCATTTCATCTTCAAATAGTAACAAAAATGTATCTACCTTGAGAGGAAGACTGGATGGATTAGTATGAGTGAATGTGCTTGGCTAACTACAATGACACTTACAAAGATTTAGTCTTTATTGTCATCATTAAATAGTATTTATTAAACCACCAAATAAGCTCAATAGGCCATTAGGCCTTAAGCAAAGCAGGAAACAGGGAAGAAAAGGGCTGTGCTCACATTGAGAGTTTTATCTATCAGAGTCCATTTTTACCAGTCGATAGTCTTATGTGCAAAATTCATTGCGTCACCCTGCCTCAGCAGTGAAACTACTCACTATTCTTTCCCTGGTAACTTCTAGGAAAGTTTTATCTTAGTGCTTTGAAAGAATTTACTTTGGATTTCTGTAGGGGACTGGTTTGTTTTGGGTCTGGCGAATGTGACTCAGCTATGTATGGAAAACCTACAGAAGCGAGGTGGTAGGCAGGAGCCAGACCTTGAAACCGACTTTTCTCATGGGAATCAGGCCTAGAAAATGCATACTGTTATGGCTTGCTCTTGCTAAAACTCCATCACCCTGGTCTAAAACAACAAATGTGTACTGTCTATCTTCAAGGTAATTTCCAAAGCCTGTGTGCATTTTCCCAAGGACAGAGCTAATCAGCATGCCACCTTTCCCCTCTGCATGTTCTTTTCATTTTCTTGATTGTACCTAAAATGTAAACAATAATATTCTATGTAATAGATAATAAATTCTTCTTTGATGTAAGACCCAAGAAAAACAATAAAAGCTGTATAGGCAAGGGTCAGGGCGCTCTCCTCTTGAGAGAGTAGCCCTGCTGTCCCCTTTTTCTCCACAGGATTGCTGTAGCCTGGGCATTTATTCTAGTCTTCAATCACAACAGGTGTACTCTGCTGGCTGGAGTCCGCCACAGATTTCCCTCTTCTCCCTTCTGAGGAACTGAGCTCTAACATTATCTAGGGCAGCTCTGTCCAATAGAAAAATAATGTAATCCATATGCAAAATTTTGATTTTCTGGTGATCACATTTAAAAAGTAAAAAAAAAGCAAAACTAATTTTAATAATATATTTTACTTAACCCAATATATCCAAAATATGATTAGTTCAACATGTAATTAATATAAAAATTATCAGAGACATATTTATCATCCTCCCCCCTTTTTTCCCTAACATAAGTCCTCAAAGTCCCCTAGGTATTTCACACTTACCACACTTCAACTGAAAAGAGCCACATTTCTAATGCTCAATAGCCATGTGTAGCTAGCAGCTACCATACTGAAAAACCATGCAGGCCAAGAGATTGTCAGGATGACCACGCCTACTGATAGAGCAAATATAAAAATTAACCTAATAACTCTCCATGGAAACACTTAAGAACACTAAAGGAAATAATCACGTCCTAGCACATAGATGGGGGAAGAGCCCTTGCAACAAAAGTGACAGCATAGCAACACCAGCTGTTGTACGAAAGGGAAATTAGAAAACTATTACTTTGAAAAGAAACACTTCTGGGAAAGTCATCTTTTTCTATTTTCTTTAACACAAAATAAGAAAACTACACAGATATATATTTTATAAGGTACCTTTTTATTATCTCTTCATTCTATAATACAAACACAGACATATTTTGTGTTTAATATTAATATTTCTCACTTAGGAGGATAAATGATACAGTATGATTTCAGGACGAACCATCACATTTTTTCCCATGGTATAGTCTGCCTTCTTGGCTTTATGGGTTACTGTGAGGAGCTGAATTGCATGGAGCAGGATGGGCATTAAAAATCCTCCCATATTATTTTATAAAATATATCCTGCCAATACTTGATGAAGACCTGCTTTGCAGACCTAGAGGCCTAGTAACATTTTTTTCTATTCCTCCCTTAGTTCCTCTTTCCCAATGTAGATACAGAAGCTCCTTGATCTGTCAGACTAAAGGCAAGGTGAGGGATGTTCAGCTGCCTGACCTGCCTCACTAACCCTCACAGCAGTGGTAGAATGGCCTTGATGCATCCTCATGGCAGCTTCTTTTATCAGAAAAACATGAATGAGGATGCCACAACCAGCCCAGCTCCACCTCTCTGAGCAAAGACTTCAATCCTTAAGTCTTGGTAAGAGCTGCCAGCCCTGCAGTACTCCTTTCATCCTCTATCTTTGGTGTCTGGTTAATCTGAACCTGATACTTTCTTTAGTGCCCACCAACACTGAGAAGGTCTGATCTTCCTCTCACCACCGCCTTTCTACTCAATCCCAATTTACAGAATGGTCAAGGTCTGAGTACAATGTAAAAATGTGAAGTGAACAGTTGACATGGTGGGTTATCTTCCTACAGATCAGTTGTAAACAATAAAAGTATAAAGTCATAGATTTTTAATTTAAAAATTACTAAAATCTTTCATTTTCTTTACCAATGGAAAATGTCATAGTTTTCCTTGTAGTATTGTCTATAAGAAGATTCCTTTGTGTGTATGTGTGTTTACCTGCTACAGTTTCTAAGCACCAGCCCTTGTACCATACTGGGTGAGCTAACTTTGGTGAAAAAAGTCAGTTAAAATGACAGGATCAGCCATATTTTCCATTAATGTCCAGATCAATAAGCCTACCCTCACTGTTGCAGCTGAAAGGGATTGTTCCCTCTTCTATAGCAGCATAGATGCTTCTCTGCTTCTCAAACTTTAATATTTGTCTTTCTTATGATGGTGAGGTCCTCACTAATTTCCTTGAACATCCTTATAACCAGTGTTTTGAACTCTGCATCTAATTGATTGCTTATCTCCATTTTGTTTAGTTCTTTTTTCTGGTGTTTTGATCTGTTCTTTCAATTGGGCCATGTTCCTTTGTCTCCTCATTTTGGCTACCTCTCTTTGTTTATTTCTATGGATTAGGTAGAGTTTCTATGACTCCCTGTCTTGGTAGTGTGGCTTAATGTAATAGGTGTCCTGTAGGGTCCAGTGGCACAACCTCTCCAATCACTCAAGCTGGGTACTCAAAGTATGCCCTTCATGTGGGCTAAATATACTCTCCTCTTGTAATTGAGCCTTAATTGCCATTGGCAAGTCAATGGGAGGGATTTACCCTGGCCAATGAGCTGCAAGAACTTGCTGTGACCACCTAACACCAACCTCCACCCTCCACGGAGGATCAGCTGTGCAGGGAAAGGGTGGTGGTGCTCCGAAGTGGTCTGTAGCTGTCTGATAGGAGGTGTACAATTTCTCAGGTTTCCTGGCTGGTACAGACTAAGGTCATCTCCCACTTGTATTTTGCTTCAGGCCACTCTGCCTGGGCTATAAAGTAATCTCAGATGGCTGCAACTTGTGTTGGGCTTACAGATTCTCAGGTGAAGCCAAGATGTAAATCTAGGCTGGCTGCTGCTAGTGCCAGGCCTGGGACCACTTAGCAAGATGTATGGAGGCTGAGTGCTCACTGAGATCAGAGGTTGCTTGTTTGAAAAGATTTAGGAAGTTGTGAAGCATGATCCAAGATTAGCCATTCATATGGAAACGTCTGTTAACAGCTTGGGTAGGCCCATAAGTTGGGTGGGAAAGAGTCTCAGAGTATCTCAAGGGAAGAACAAACAGTGTTAGCCAGGTTGATGGAGTCTCAGATATGGCACCTGCCTGACGGTTCTGTGGCTCTGTGGCTCTGTGGCTCTGTGGCTCTGTGGGGGGAGCAGTCAGAAATGAAGGATTCACTAATTGAAATAAAGAACAATTTACAGTGAATCAACAGTAGAGTAGATGAAACTGAGAATAAGATCAATGATTTGGAACCTAATGAAGCAAAAAATAACCAGTCAGAACAAGGAGGAAAAATAATTCCAAAAAGTAAAGATAGTGTAAGCAGCCTCTGGGATACCTTCAAGTGTTCCAACATTTGCATCATAGGGGTGCCAGAAGGAGAATAGATAGAGGAAGAAAGTGGAAATTCATTTGAAAAAATAATGAAAGAAATCTTCTCTAATTTGGTGAAGGACATAGACATACAAGGCCAGGAAGCACAGAGAGTCCCAAAGAAGATCAAAGCAAAAAGGCCTATTCCAAGACACACCATAATTAAAATGTCAAAGGTTAAAGATAGAGAATCTTCAAAGCAGTGAGAGAAAAGAAGTTAGTTACCTACATGGGAGTTCCAACAATACTGTCAGCTGATTTCTCCAAAGAAACTTTGCAGGCTAGAAGGGATTGGCAAGAAGTATTCAAAGTGATGAAAAGCAAGGATCTACACCCTAGATTACTCTATCCAGCAGAGCTATCATTTAAAATGGAAGGGCAGATAAAGTGCTTCCTAGACAAGGTAAATCTTAAGGAGCTCATCATCACCAAATCAATATTATAAGAAATGTTGAAAAGGCTTATTTAAGATAAAGAAGATCAAAGCTATGAACATTAAAATGGCAATAAATGCATAAAAGTCAACGATTAAATCTAAAAAACAAACCAAGCAAATAAGCAGAACAAAAACAGAATCATAGATATGGAGAACATTAGAATGGTGGTCAGTGGTGACAGGAGTCTAGGGGAATGGAGGAAAAGGTGAAGGAATTTTTTTACTTCTTAAGAAGTAAAAAAATTGGTAGTCAAAGAATACACAGAGGGATGTTAAGAGCAAGTACAAGAAATGGAGTTGCCAAAGAACTTATTCGCATGACCCATTGATATGAACAAAGGAGGTGGAGTCACTAGAGGGAGTAGGGGGTGCTGGGTGGAGAGGGGCAAAGGGGGAAAATTGGGACAACTGTAATAGCATAGTCAATAAAAATAATAAAATAAAATAAAATAAAAATTTAAAAATCTACAGGCTGGCAAAAAAAAAAGATTTTAATATGTGTACTAATCCCTTAGGGATTGTGTTCAAATGCAAGTTGTGATTCAATAGGTTTGGGGTGGTCCTGAGAATCTGAATTTATGAGAAACATCCCAGAGATGCTAATACAGATGGATGCACATCTTTCTTTGAGTTGTAAAGCAATAGCTCCACTATTAGCATGTCATCACAGACAGATTTGTGGGTGTGAACATGACTTGCCTCCTTTCCTAGACAGTGAGAGCATATTCTTTTTAAAACATGTTCCTTACTATGATTTTAAGCTGACGTGTTCTGGAATCTACAATTAACAGATTGTCATTGATCACTTATTTTTTTTGTCATGCTTTCTCAGCAACTGATTAGAGTAATCAAGCAGTAATTTAGACAGTGAGCTACTAATAAATTTGCACATATCAACAGTAGTTGAGTAAGCACCTGCCTTCAATCAAAGCCCCTTGCCCTTTCTGCAGTGAAATGAGAACATGGCCTCCAGTCTTAGGCCTTACTGTCAATATCTGACCAGGTGGAAATTATATAATCAGAACATAAATGAAACAAATTTCCCT
The DNA here is from genome assembly GCF_019186645.2 of Phyllostomus hastatus. Lineage (NCBI taxonomy): Eukaryota > Metazoa > Chordata > Mammalia > Chiroptera > Phyllostomidae > Phyllostomus > Phyllostomus hastatus. The sequence goes on along the minus strand of NW_025334017.1, from coordinate 1,911,371 downwards.
TTAGTTTTACATTTTGAAGCAGGAGCATCAAGATTTGTTTTTGTGAAGACCTTGAATTCAGATTCTTAGCTATATATATATTGTACTATTAACAAGGTTGTTTTTAAGCCCTCACTTGGATTCCCATTTATGATGACATGCCTTATTTGGCCTTGCTCCTCTGGCCTCTGACTTCTTGCCTCCTTTTGATCTGTATGATAACACAGGATTCTCAGGTCAAACACCCTCAGACTACAGACCCCACTGGTGCCCTAATATCAAGTTGATCCCATAAACTGACCATTATTACCGCAACTTAAGTCATGCTTTCTTTGCTCCTAGAACAAAATCATCTAATGAAAGCTTGGCCTGGCTATTGAAGTCATGCTTTATGCTTTGCTGTGATTGGTTTTATAATGGGGTCAAAACTATTATTCCACTTCTATACAAAAGATTGCAAATCACTCTCTAATTATGGGATAAAACTCTCCATTTTTGTTAGTTTCTTTAGTGGCTAAATTTTTCCAGCTAATAAATGCATGCCTGTCTACAACACCCCAATCTTCTATTAGTATATCAGAGAATGGGACTCACAGATTGCAGGGTATCTAGACATGCTTCCTCAATAAAAACTTCAGATCCCCCCTTACTCATTTAATTTAAAACTTCTTTTAAAGTAGGTAGATATTGCATTTTAAAATAATTATAATTATTGATTACTTTTCAGAAGTACAAACACAGCTAATATTTATGCTATCATTAGGGTAGTGTTATGCTACATGCTCCTGTCTAGAACTCAATTTTTCAAACTGTATACCATCATTAAATCAGGAGAATTCCCATAGGACATCTGTGACTGCTACTCTTAATAGTAGTACATTCCCTGGAAAAATGAAATCCTATGGTTCATACTTCCTAATTTATGTTATAATAACAAACTTAAGTATTGTAAATCGCTTTAGAGAGTCTTCTGGAACTGACCTATATTTTAAAAAATGACTGTTATTAGTTTTACTTTTGTAAAACAGAAAATTAATTGAGTAGTCAAAAATCTATCCTGCATTCTTAAAGGATCATTTCCTCACTGTTATTTTGTATTGATACAGTGATTATGCCATGTGAACTAATATGGGAACCATTTAGTTACTGTTACTGCTAAAAAAACTACCTTTGTTTCAGTTATTGACTCTATGCTACTGAAAAAAGACATGAAAAGTAAAGAATTCAGCCCCAAACTAATATTATTATTCATGACTATTATCTAAGCTACAAAAAAGAAGAATAAAGCCTGCTTTTTATATGGATGAAATCTCTCAGATTGGTGGTTCAGAAAAGTGACTTTGTCCTTCTTAAATGGAATGTACTTGATGGGAAGTCAAATCAAAGTCATCTCAAGTCTTTTAGTCTCTAACTCACTATAGATCCTACTTTTTTCTATATATGTGTGATTTTCCATTTGATTAATCCTACCCAGCTCACACACTGCCAACTGCTCTGTTTATATAAAGGATTCCCTTGACAGGAAAATAGGGCAAATGCATACATTAAACAAAAAAAGTAGAACTGATTATAACAGCCTACTTACGAATCATGAAGATGAGAAAATAGTTGACATGCTGAAGATCATTTTAAAACAAATACTTTCTTTTTTAATTTAAAAATCTAAAATGTTGTCATGAGGTTGAAAATTGTTCAGCTTAGGACAGATCTCTAATATCCTAGAGATCCAAGCAATTCTCACCAAGAAAGGGTAATGTTTCATTCACTTCTTCTAGCTGAGTGTAACATATCCCAATTCTTTAACAAGTACAGCCCTGGATACAGGAGTTTTGTAAGGAGTTCAAATTTGATTTCTAGCCTATTAGCTCAGTGACAGTGTGGACAAGCTTTTAATTTCAAAGCAAATCTGGCTCTGACAACAGCCTTCTCATTGACATAATGGATAGTTCTTTTTAAGCCTGTGAAGCATTGTTTCCAGTTGCTAATCATAGCAACCCAGATGTGCATATCTTACTACATGAACTATAGACTGCAATTTTGATTTCTCAGTCTATATAGTATATGTCTTAGAATTAGTGAAATGTAAACTTTTACCATCATCTTCAAATACCTATGGTTTTGTCAAGATGATTTCATTAGATTATACCTAAAATTCAAAATGACACAAAATAAATTGCATTATACACATAGGGTAAGATTCTTTCTTCATTTATAAATAATGCCAGCTCCTGGGGATTAGATACCAATATCACCAAATCTGAAAAATCCTTTGTAGATTTCCTTTTGACTTACATAGAAAGAAGAATGCTGTAACAGTGGCCTTAGAAAAACACATACAGACTTTCTGGTTTATATACTCTGGAACTGGGCAAACAAAAATATAAATTTATACTAAGATCGGAATCAGAATTTAGAGCTGCAAAAACTCTTTGATATTATTATTATTTTTTGACCAATCATATCACACAGATAAAAAAATAAGAACCAGAAGAAGGAAACCAAAAGAAGATCTAAGTTGTGTGGGGCCCTAAAAGCTGTGCTACTTCATCTTCCATGTTGTTACATATAAGTCAGCACATTTAGGTGACCTATCTGGGGTCTGAATTGCAGAACTTCCAAACATCTCTTCTGACTCCTCATTTAGTCTGGTTCCCCATAGGACAGCTGCCTCTTTAAATAAGATCCATCAGTGATATTCTAACTATGATGCTTTTCCTTAATTTTAGGGTTAGGAAAGACTACTCCTTGCCTCAAGGGAATATCTGGGCTGATTTGTCTCCATTTTAACCCTTCATTAATTTCCCTTGCAATCAGTAATCTGTACCAGTCCTATACATATACTAGACATAGAATTAATATTTTGTGGGGCTGGGGGTAATAGCTGGAGCTACAATACAAACTTTCTTTGAGTAGATAAACACAAGTACCCAGAATACCAAAAATCACTCCATACATAAGCATATTCTCAGACAATCAAGTATAGGTAGGAATTAAGGAAAAAAATATCTATCCACAAGCTTCCCCCCGCTGGCATTTCTATCAGCAAAATCAGGAATGCCAAATTAGGTTTCTAGATGCATCTCTCTCAGAGGCTAACTGGTATTTTGTAAAATTTAGTCTCACTTCCCTAATACTAGTAATCTAAAAAAAAAAAAGAGTTGGGTGGTCTGTCATATCCTTTCTAGATAACATTGCACCTTTTCTGATTCACTGTATCATAAGAAACTCAAGAAGCAACCAAGCAGCATGTTCAGGTACACTCCCATAAAGAAAAATGAATAATGCCTGGGCTTCATTGACAGATCAGTAAATATTCATTGGGCATGCATTCCTACATGTGTACATTCCCCACCCACTAGAATAATGTGTTGAGGACTTGTCATGGTCCTCCCTTCTGATCAGCCATGCTAACAGTTACAAAGACACAATTATTTAGCTGGAAGGAAGTCACTTAGTGTGGTCATCAGAATGATGCAATGCCTTTCAAAAGAGTATTTTCTGTGGAGAATTACCAGATGTGTTTTCCCCTGAAATCCATCTATATATTACAACTATTTTATAAGATTACACCTGGTAAGCAATTTCTCATGACTAGCACCATGCTGTACCTTAGATTTGATAATTCCTGGTTTTGCTTCCATGGGCCTAGTTAGTGTGCCAGGCAAATTCTAAAGCAAGTAAAAGAAATGTGCTAGTCTGGTCAGCCAGCAAGTCCACATAAAGGGGCTCATTCTAATTATGTTACTCAGTGACTGGTACAATTTAAATTCATAGATAGACTATTTTATTCAAACTATAAAATATGAAACATTTTAAATAGCAGGTTGTGTACTTGGATATTCAGACATTAAGGAATTTTCTGTGACTAAGCGAAGACATTCAAAGCCACTGACCCAAAGATTGGTGGACATTGTTCAAAACTGATAGCCTACATTTGTATAAATACTGCTTTCAGCTGCTCTGTAGAGGTATTCTACAATCTGTTGTGAAGCAAACAGTGAATTGTTCAAGTGAATGGAAAAAAATATAACCTTTGTACTTGTTAATTCCAAAGATATTGATATAGATTTATGCATAAATTATTCCAGCTCATACAGAAACCCAAGTCAATTCTCAGAGGACTGTCTGATTGCAGGTGGATTTATATCTTAGTTAAGCCTCTGACTTAACTACCAAGCCCAGCATTCAGGGATATTGCACATATTTTTGATACTCCACTCATGATACTGGGTCCATAAACCAATGAATAGATTTCAAAATGACATGACTCTAGTATTTCAAACAAACTACTACTTCTTCATCCCTGAAAAAACAAAGGTTAGTCCACTATGTTTGGAGCAGCACATAAAATGGAAGCTGTCAAAATATCAGGGCTAGAGATGATCTTGTTGAACCTTCATTCAAAGTGATATGATATTAAAGTCTCTTCTGAAATTATGCCTACAACTTTCCAAACAATACTTAGACACTTCAGTGATAGGGAACTCACTGCTTCTGAGTAATCTTAACTGACCTTGGGATCCCACTGACCACTTAAAAAATTTGACCTTACATTAACCCAAAATATCTTCCTGTAACTCCCATCCATTGTGTCCCAGAGCCTCCAGAAAAGTCCATTGCCTTTTCTACACCACAATCTTTCAGTACTTTCTAGAGAGCTCTCAAGGTTTTAGGCTCCTCTTTTACCTAATCATCTTGAGTCTCATCAACCTTATTTCATTTTACTTTTTTCCCTCCCACATCAGTATTAAATTCTAGTTTAGAATCTGAACACAACTATATGACATAAAGAGGAAAATATTTAAAATTTAAAATTTTCTCAGTTTCCTTATATGCAAAGTAAAAGTGTTACTCAAGTATTATTCTGAGGAAAAATAATAAAAAACACATGGAAGCCCTCTGAAAATTGAAAAGTATTACAAAAATATAAGAAATAAGTTTCTAAATACCAGGAAACCTAAATTTCAATAAGGTAAAGACAACAGTATCCTAAAAACTCTTCAAAAATATAGCACAAAACAAACATTTGCCAACAGTTTACCTTAGTATAAATATGATTAAAAATTTCAAACAATCTATTTTTCTGGAGGAAAAAAAAACTTTGGGGGGCCTATTAGGTATCCCAAATTCATCTAAATTCAGTCCTTTTAAAATCAATAAATTTTCATGAATTAAAGAGATATGACTCAGTTAGAGGGGAATTGATGGCACATCCTCTGAAATTCTCAACTTTTGGCCATTGCTTTGGGAAAAACATCTTAACACTTTATAACAGTCTTTCCCTTATAACCTTCAATGGAATGGTTCCTCAATACCTTTGGAATGAAATCTAAAAACTTTTCATTGTCCAGCCCAAATAATTCTCCACCTGCATCTCTAGCTTTTATCTCTCACCCACTCTCTATTCAAGACACTCTTAACCTGTCTTGTTCTTTTTTGCTCCTCTGCCTTCATGATAGGTATCCAAGGCTTTATAGCCAATGCCCATCTTTATTCAGATAGTAGATTTAGTCACCTTCAAACCTTTGCTCAAATATCCACTTCTCTAGAGTCTCACCTGAGCCACTTAGGTGATTTGTGTTTCCTGTTTCTATCATAGTGCTTATTTCCTTGTATTGAAATTGCTTGCTTACTTTTCTGTCTTCCTCATTAGACAGTAGATTCTTTGAAAGAAAAATGTATATTTTATTCATCTTGGGATAATTAGTAACTAGCACAGAGCCTTACATAGACTTGGTGCTCAATATATGATGACTGAATAAATTAATATGCAGTAGAGGGAACAAAAACATACAGAAAATGAACATTCAATAAAGTCAGAAAAAGGCACCAATATTCCCTGATCTATATAAGAATTCAGAACTCAGAATTAATAAAGCTCATTTTCAATAGTCAAAGGATAATCTATAATCAATAATCTATATGTTCTCTATTTTCCTATCCATTTATTATCTTTAGAACCTCTTCATCATTTGCAAAGCACTTTTCTATTCTTCACATACATCATACCATTTAACCATTAATGCCACTACAAGATCATGTTACTCAGCTGGGATTTAGTATAACAACCTTCATATGTCCAAATGGTGTAGTTAAGAGCACTGGTTTAGAGTTGGGCAATCCAAGCTCAGGTCCCTGTTCTGCCATTTAACTGCTAGTGTGTAATTAGAAAGATCTTCTAACTTGTCCAAACAGCAGCTTCCTTTCCCACTTCACCATCTTTACTGAAGGTAAATTGTCATTTTTATACATTACTGTCCTTATTATCCACACTGGCATTTGGAGGTAGCTAATTGAGCCAGAAAGAACATACACTTTAGGATAAGACAAACTAGCTACATTGCATAATAGCTAAGTGATATTGTGTCAGTAACTTAATTTTTCTAAACAAGTTTCTCATACAGATAGATACTAATGATTTTCTCTTATTGTAAAACTTAGATGAAATAAGAAATATAAAAACATTTGTAGGTTTTTTAAGTGCCATATAAAACTTTTATTATAATTTGGGGGGGGCAGGTTTAAGAATGGCTTAAAGCAATGTTTCTCAATGTGCTTTGGGTGCCATATCAAGTACAAGTTATTGACAACTGCACACTAGCTTATTAAAGGCTCCAAGAAGTCCTGCTGTGGAGATATCTGTTTAACCCTGTTTATCTTGTCTTTTTACCAACATATTTGAACATGGAACACATGCTAATACCTTCTGAAATGTCAAGCATCAGAAGATCAGGAAAAGAGGTTTTTCTCGCCAACGACTCTCATGATAGACATTCAGAACCAAAAAATGAACTAAGAAAAATAGAGAATACTCACTTTACCATTCATTAACTTATTATTTTCAATGTTATTTGCTTTAAAAAACAACTAAATATATACACACACATACAGGAGACATTCAAGTAGAATTTTAAGAGTAAGTCATAATGTCTGAAGGAAGATGTCTAGATATAATTTATCATGGGTATGAAGACTAAAGATTGTTCTGATTAAGCTTTTGTGATTCCCACAGGCTGAAGCACACTCTTAAGTAACTCCTCGAATCATGTGAAATGAACAAAAAATAAAAATTATTTCTTAATCATTCACAGGCACAGTTTCTTTAAAGGCATAATTACTCTTTTCACATGGTAGCAAATTACTTCATTATTTCAAATGGCCTTTTCTTAGCACCAACTCTTGTGACTTTAAAAGCTGCCATTAATTCCCCATCAGTGAACTGTAATTAAAATGAATATGTATCATTCTTTCAGCAGTTATATTTGTAATAAATATATAAATACTTGCAAATCTGTGAAAAATGTTTGAGATATATATTTCTGAACAATCAAACACTTTGATGTTATTTCAAAGGATTTTATCTACAGAAAGCTTTTAGAATCTGGTCCTTACCTAAAATTACTAGCATTTCATGCATATACAGTGAACACTTACCAACTTGAATAAAACCTATTCTACTGATCTTAGAAAAAAGCATGTTAAAACATAAATAATGACCTCTGAGCTTTGAACCATTCAGTTCACTTTTATTTCTGCAACATCTGTGTAAAACTGAAAAGTTAGAAGAGACAGAGGGGTGCGCCTAATTTAAGAAATCATAGAGTCCTGTGTGACCACATTTCTCTAGGGTCTGAATCAGGTCATAATTTCCTTCTGCCTTCAACCTTAAGCCTTCCATTCCTCCTCCCCTTCAATAGCTTTTCTGTATGGCCAGTTGACCCAGTGTCTGTAATCTCATTGATGTGTTTAGGCCCTTTTCTTACTTATTTTCCACTTTCCACATTTTATGTCTTGAGATAGTAAACACCATTTTTAAATGGGAAAATGTTTGATGTAGAAGGCTTAGAAAATATAACTATAATTAAAACGGCTTCCTCAGTTCACAGAATTTGATAGCAGATTTCTTATAAAGTGTCAATCTGTAGAAAAATGGATAGTTATTCAGATAATAGAATTATGAAGGGTTTGCATTATATACATAAATCTAGAATGTTAAAAGTGATTGAAAGTGATTCACAAAACCTGCATAAAGCTTGGAAAAGTTACCAAAAGCAATGTTAAGTTTCATTTACCACATTATCAGCTTAAATCTGCTAATCATAAGCATTTGAGCCTCTAATTTCAGTAATTAAATCAAGCATTTTAGTTTTTCATCAATCTTGAAGAGCATTAAGTTGTTTAAGTCTTCGCAATAGTCAACCATGGGAAACACAGCTATCACATTTAACTGACATTTTATTAAAGTCCTTTGAGTCTAAGGCATGGAGGTTTCCATCATCAGTTTGTCTGACTGCATATTATATACCACTTTTGCAGGAAGTATCTGCTTAAAAATGAAAGTTTGACAATCTGAACGATCACTGTCTATGGCAATGCTTACCCTGCTTTACAAAGCAATGTTCCTAAGAAAGGTTGCAAAATAATCTAATCACTGAACTTGCTCTTTTTAATGAAAACACTATTGTTCACCACAAACAAAAAAGTGTTTTCAGTTCTGTTCTACAAATTCTCTGAGTTGTTTCTACCTCAGCATAATGACTATTAACTTATCACAAAGTTATCACTTATTACAAAAATAACTAAAAATGGAATTGAAAAGGACACTGGCACACAGTGCACTTGCTAGGAAGTTTCCTCATTTTACTTTTACTATATACCAAAGTCATTTTAAACAAAAAAGCTCTGGGATATTAGCATCTAAATCCTTTAATAGAAGTAAATTTTGTACATGTAATTTAGGAACACATTCCTGAGCAAACTGTTCCATTATATTCCTACATCCAGACAGTACTGTTCAAATGATAATTCCCTCTGCCCAAGAAGTTTATCTTTGTATTCCAGTTTGAAAGTGGAAATAATATCTGTGTAAAGAGACTTAGTAGAGAAGATGACAAATAGCAAAGCAGTCAATGAAGATGCCAAGTATGATGAAAATTTACAGGATGCACCACCCCTTTTCCAAGGGTTCTTAGTTATACAAGAAATTAGATATGAGGAATATTCCAAGATAATCAAAAAGTGCATCACAACAATAAGTGTGGGTCCCATAAAATGTACTTACTCATTTTTGAGATTTAAGTAAATATACAGGTATTCTCCAAAAAAGACAGCCATGGCCCTACTAAGCTCTTTACTTGGATCACAGAACTTCTCTAGCAGTGATATTAAAATGTGGGCACTTTTCAGCAGCAACAACTCACACCTAACTAGAATTAGCAATTTTTCTCAGGGGAAAAAAGAAGCCATCCAAACTTCAACATACACTTCAACTCAACATAACAAAAAAAGGATTTCTAGAAAATGTGACAGGAATCCTCTCCTACTCACTGAAACAATATCATTAAAAATGAGAGCGGGGAGTGTTTTAACAGATAGAGATGCTCCTAAAGCAGAGTGGGAAGACAGAGGGATGAGGAGGTAATAACCACTTTGATGCCTTTCATTTGTTTCTCACTTCCCTCCCATCCTAGGTTGTGATCACAAATTTTAAACATGCAAAACACAGAAAGAAAAAAAAAACTAAAAGAGTGTGGCGGGGGTTACTACCACAGAAACTCTAAACGATTTTAGTGCAAGGGTAAAGCAGTGGGGATGTAGTAGCAGCAGCAAACCTCCCTCTTCCTCCACCCCTTGATACAGTACCTCCAGATTTGCCCGAGCTGCAAGATGTGGATGAGTGACTGCAGGAGCCAGATGCAGAAGGAGCAGGAGGCAGACTTGTGTTTGCTGCTGGCCCCGCTGCTGTTGCTGCCACTGTTGGGAGCGGTGATGTTGCTCTTGCTGGCGTTGGATGCTTGCCTCTGCGGCGTGGAAGGACGGACCTCACCTACTGCGGCCGCAGACCCACTACTAACCATGGTCTTGCAATCCGCTCCAGGCTGCGGGTAGCTAGAGGCAGCCGCGGCTGTGGCGCTGTCCTCAGTGCTGAAATCGTGCACAAACCAGCGGAAGCTGAACACTTGCACGGAGAGAGAGCCGAGCACCACGAAGAAGAGCGTGAGTCCGAACCACCAGCGCTGGCCGCGCAAGTAGTAGTCCACGGCGAGCCAGATGTCTGTACCCACATCCGCGAAGTACACAGCTACGGCGGCCAGGATCCAGAGGCAGTCCCACAGCGAGTAGCGCCGTTGCTCCCTGCCGAGGCGCAGGCACAGCCCCGCCGTGCCCGCCCCACCGCCGCCGGGACCACCAACGCCGCCGCCGGGGCCGCCAGAGATCCCCGAGCCGCCGCCCGAACCACCACTCCCCGCGCAGCAGCAGCAGCAGCGTGAACCACCGCTGCCGTCTGGGCAGCAGCCGCCCCCAGCCGCCTCCTCGTCCTCCGCTCCCGACCCCGACGGCAAGCCTGGAGCCAAACCCTGCACTGAGCCCGAGTGGTCCGAATTCTGCAGCGGAGTGAACGCCACGTCGCTGCTCTTCTTCATTTTCAGCCTCCCGTCTGACTTAGCGGCCATGATGCCTCCAAACCGGAGGAGAGCCCTCCTTTATCTGACACCTTTTCCCCGCTGTCTCCTCCTCCCGCCACCTCCTCGTTTCGCCTCAGCTTCCCTCCCTGGTGGCGCCGCTCCCCGCCTCCTGCACCTGCACGGGCTTGCCCGCCGCCCGCCGCCGCCCGACCCGCGGAGCGCAGGGCCCGGCTAGCGGCGCGACTGGGGCCGGCAGGAGCGCCGCCTGGCTGCCTGCGAGAAGCCCAGCTTCTCTCGGCGCCCTACGCGCGCCGCTGCCCACCGCCCGCGCTCTTCGCCGTTCCGACCTCGCGGCTGCTGCCCGAGTCGCCGGCGCCGCCAGCAGCAGGAGCAGCAGCGGCCGCCCCGGCGCTCCCTGGACCTGCACATTCCTCTCCTCCCCTCGCGAGTGCTCCCTCCTCCCGCTTCCTCTCCGCCACCAGCTGACTCGGAGGGAGAGGATGACCTCATCCCTTCTCTTCCAGCTGCCGCCGCTCCCACCCCGGCTCGGGAGGGGCGAGGGAAGAGGAGGGCCCGGGAGGAGGGGCTGGGACCGAGAAGCGCGGCTGGGTGAAGGTGGAGTGATTTGCGGTCTCGGGGGTCTGGAGGAGCGGCCGAGGGGTGGCAGGGAAAACAGACAGTCGAGCGCCCCAGCTCGCGGTATTTTGGAGAACAGTGGGCGGAACCCGGGCGGGGAGGGATGGAGAGGAGGGGTCCGGGCGTCCAGCTTTAACAAGGGTCGAAGAAGAGTGGCACCTGTGGGTGTGGCGGCGGCGTGGGCTAGGAAGGCTCAGGCCTCCCTGTATTCAGTTTTATTCTGCGGGTACCTGAGAAGGGGTGGGTCTGCTTCTAGGGCCGGCGAGGGTTGGAAGACGGTTTATCTCACACACCGAGGCCCGAACAGCTGGCAGAGGCAGTGGGTGTGCCCAGCTGTATGGAGCTGGGGAGGAAGAAGGTGTGCTGGGCGGGAAAACGCAGAGCGGAGTGCGTAGCCTAGGCGCCTGCAGGCTGCGGAGGGCGGGCGGATCCGCCGGGCGCCCTGTGCTGGGAGCCCGCCCACCTTGGGTAGGAGCCGACGGCCGAGTAGCTCCGGGCTTCTCGGACTAAGCCGGCGCCCTACTTCCGGGAGGTGAGGAGGCCGCTCTGGCGCCCTCCGCCGCCCAGCCCCACTCCGCCTGGCGGGTACATTTCTTCACGGACGAGAAGCAGCCCAGGTCGGTGGAGCGTTGGAGCCCGGGAGCGTGGCCGCGGCGCTTGGCCCCACCTCCCGCCGGTGGGATGCAGCACCGAGACCTGAACTGCAACTTCAGCCCGAAGCTGGGCGGCGGAGCAGGACCCACAGCCGTGGGAAAGTACCTGCGGGCCAGCGGAGAGAGGGGCTGAGCCGGGAAGCTGCTGCCACCTCCCTACTACAAAACAAGAATTACCTTCTCTTAAAGCTACAGGAGTTGAAGACTTGATGTGTGGTCCCACAACTCCCGAAATGACTCCAATAAATTAAATCGTCATCACAGTGGTTCACCAAATTTGATATAAAGAGAATGTAAAATATTTTGCTGCTTGAATACCCAAATATTTAAGATTCTTAAATACCCAATACGTATAAGATCCTTATCTTTTTTATAAGAAAACTTAGGTTTTTATTTGTCTCACTTAACTATTGCAATGTGAGAATAAGGGAGTGTAATTCTTAAATTATACTGTGACTCGCATAATTTAAGACCAGAAGGAAGTGAGGTAACTCGTGTTACACTGCCACTAAGAGCACCAGTTGTGGTCTTCTAAATCTGGAGAAAACCATAACACCTTCCCCCTTCCCTGTTGTACACACCAGGCTCAGTTCGAACTAGTGTATGTGCCATTCTTAATTAGTAGCATTCTGAAGTAGAAATGCATAAATTTCTCTGCATGTAGAAATAGCCACCCCAGACATTTTGTGCTACAGCAAATACATTGTTTTAGCACCAACCTGGACAGAGAGCAATTTGCCCCGCCCCTGGATGTATCATTTATTCTGAGACCGGTGCTCTTGGTACTGCCTTACTTGGCCTTCTCCTGACAGTGCGGCAGAAGGGTGTTGAGCCCCAGAGCTCACTAACGTTTCATGTCATGTACAAATCTAGTATTTCTAGAAAAAAAAAAGGCATGGCCAAGTGGTGAATGAGAGTCAATGCAGTATCACTCAGCCAGGCAACAAGTCTATTTTTAAATCCAGCTTTAAAATTGGACCCTCTTGGATTAGGAAAGTCCTTTTAGGAAAAAACACCCTGGTTCTGTTTCCCCAAGGTCCAAATCTAAGATTCTATCTCCAAGGCACTGCAGCAGACCTTATTTTGTGCCAAACCAATGGGGAGGGCAATGATCTCTTAGGCAACTGGGTCCCAAGGGGTAGAACATATTATAGGTCTAATGCAGTGCCTTAATTTGCAATCAGGTGTGAGCAGATCCTGCAGAGTATCTGAGATTCTGAAGGCCTGAACTGACTGAAGCTTGATTTAGAGCAGGGATATTTCTTATTCAATCGTATTTTCTGCACCTAGCACAGTGCCCACACAGACTATTTGCTCAATAATTTATAGTTGAGTGAACACATGGATTTCGAGAAAGAAGATTCCACAAGAGAAAGAATGCTATACTAATTCTATAGTATATAGAATGCTATAAGAATTCTATACTAATGTTCCTATGAAAACAGGAATTATGAAACTCTAACAAGGAAATAACTAGTAGTGGTTTCCTCATTAACATTTATTCAAAACAGATTGGACTTTTTAAAGTATTTGTCTGAACCGTCCCTGGAAGTTAGTGGAAGGAGTAGACAAGCAGAATGTTAGAGGAGGAACATTCACATCCAGACTCTGCTTCCTACTTGCCCCACCACAATCTGGAAAAATTGCCTAATACACAGGATTAATATGAGGATTAAATGATATAATGCATATTTTTTGAGCTTTGTATACAATATTCTTCTCAAGAGTCTCTAATCCCATAAGTCTATTACTCACATCTCAAGATAAAGATTTTCATATCACCTGCTGTCACAATCACTGCACCCGACATAATGGTTAAGGGCTCAGAGTTTATACATAGCCAGAGATGTCCTTGGACATTTTATTTAACCTTCCCAGCCCTCAGATTTATCATTCATAAAATAATAATAGAAATCTTTAGCACCTGATGTTGTTGCCAGGAACAAATAAAACGAGGCACGTACTGTTTGACATTGTCTCCAGCACATTTAAACACTCAATAAACAACATCTGTTGATATTCTTCATGTTTCTTCCACCCCCTCATGTTTTCTGGTTTAACTCTAAAACTTTATGTTTAGTTAGCCCACTCTCCCTAAAGTGAGAGTTCCTCAAAACAGTCCTTTGACCCCACTCCAGCAGAATCAGTTGTTTTTTATTACAGATTCCTTGCCTATTGCTACTGTATTCTCTCCTTCAATGACCCTCTCTTTCATTCTGTCTCAGAGGTTCATTCCATTGTCTTAACCTGAATCGTATTATTACTCAATAGCTTTACAATCTCAATTTCAAGTATCCCACTCCCTGATGAATCCCTTTGAAATGGTTAGCTCACTCCCTCAAATACCCTTGGACTCAATCCTACCTCATCTTCATGTCTCTTAACCCTCCTTTGTTCTCACTTTTCTCCTTGCACAGTTTAAATTCTATGGTCAACCACCATTAGCACTCCCTGTAACACATCTTCATTTCTGTCCTCTCTCTTACCTGACAAAACTCCAGCTCTGCATAATCTCTGCTCTTCACCAACTTTGGTTGTGTGGCTGGGGAAAGGGCCAAGACTGCTGACTATGCTCCTTTTAGGTCCACAACCACAAACCTGAAAGGGAGCCTAGGGCTGCTCAGCAATTACTCCATGTCTTTCTAGTCCATTATTTTTTCTTTGCTTATTTTCCCTTCTCAAATTTTAAACACTTCCTTCCCCATCCTTATTCTTAGCTAATGGCTCTGCTTCCCATTTCACTGAGGGAAAGGAAGCTCTCAACACCTCCCCCTGCCCAGCAGCATTTGTACTCACACACACAGCCTCCTGCCTCAAGGGGACTCTGCTTGTCTACCAGTTCTCATTCCTTCTTATTTCTGAAGAGCACAGTTCAACACTAATTTCCAGTCACAATCATCAATTTTCCCTCTTTGCTGGATTATCCCAATCAGTATACAAACATGTTCTTATTTATCCACTAGTTAAAAAACAAAGCAAAACAAACCTTTTCTCATTCCAATTCCCTTTCTAGCCACCACTGCATTCCTCTGAAACCTTGTAGAACAAATTTCCTCTAGAGTTGCCTGATCTGGATTTCTTCAATTTCTCTTGAATGTACTCAGATGAACCAACTATGCTCCACTGAAACTGCTCTTAGCAAGTCTTCAGCCACCTATCTCCATTTCACTAAACACCACCATTCTCATCTTATTTAAACCTTAAAGGGTTTAGCAGCATTTTACCTAGTTGATCCCTCACTGCTCCTTGAAACATGTTTCTTCACTTAGTTTTTGGCATACCACTCACTCTTGGTTCTTTCCCTGTCTCAAAGCCTGCTTCTTTGCTAATTCTGGGTACTTTGCTAACTCTTTTTCATATTCTCTATTTTTAAATAGGCTCAGTTCTCAATTTTTTTCTATGTATTCTCACTCCCTCAATAACTTCATGAAATCTTATGTTTAAAAATGCCACCTATATGCTGGTGACTCTCATATTTATTTCTTCAGGACAGATATGTCTCCTGAACCCCAGAATAAACCTAACTACTTTCTCAACATCTATACTTGGAGGTCTAATAGACATGTCAAATTTAAATAGTCTGAAATTAAACTTGAGGTCTTCTCCCCATCCCCTCCAAATCTGCTCTTCCTTCCTCATTTCAGTAAAAAGCAACTCTGTTCTTTTAGTTTCTCAACTCATTAAAAAAGATAGAGTTATTCTTGACCAATTCTTTCACTTAGACCCTATATCTAACCGGCCTGAAAATACTTTTGGCTCTACGTTAAAATTTTTTTTTAAAATTTCTAACCATTCTCCCTGATACTACTCTGATTTGATTCACAATATCTCCCACGAGGATTCTTCTTTTTTTATTGGTATTCCTGTTTTCACTCTTGCACTCCTACAGTCAACACAGTCATCAGAGTGATCCTTCAGAAAAGCAAGACAGGTGCTATCCATCTACTCATATCAAGGCTGGCTACATAATTTATTTATGCAAGATGATAATGCAGGACCTTGACTAGGGATAAGGAAGTCAATCACTCTTCCCATGAACTTGCCAACCCATAATAGATGAGGAATCCCTAATAGATTGCAGCCTTCACACTGAGACATGCTTAGTAGCTGGATCTTGTGTGGGTAAGGAGTCCCTGCTGAATACCCCTGCTGCTACCATTTTAAAGAGCAGAGGGCCACCACTTTGCCTTACACTGAAATGCCATGGGATACATACCTGATCCTAACACTCCACATGTCTGTGCTCAGTCCCCTAGTGGGAGTGGAGGGAAACAGTGAAAATAAAACAGGGGTGATAGTGTAGAGAGGGAGGCCAGGCAGGGCTAGAGCACCAGGGGGAAGGTGAATGGGCAGCAGAGAATCCATGCTAGGCAGACAGGGAAGTAGAAGGCAGGACCACTTGTGAGCTGAAGCTCCAAGTTTTTGGCACATCTTCCATTGTTTCATAGGACTTCACTTACAAAACACAAATAAAAGATTAAAAGATAGCAACTGCAGCATATTAAAGCTTGAGGTACTTCAAAGTAAGCATGGAACCCTGTGCACCTCCACAGGTCAAACACCCATGAAGCCATCTCTGACTTAATTATCCAACATCTTTTCATCTTGCACTATATAAGGAGGAAAGTTTTCATATTGGCATGCAAGGCCCAATACAATCTGATTCTTGGGCAACAGGTTTCCTCTGACCCTATTTCCTACCACTCACCCTCTCTTCTGCTCCAGCAACACTAGTCTCCTTATGATTTCTTTTTTTTATTATTTTTTTATTTTTTTAAAGTTTTTATTTATTTATTTTTTATAGAGGGAAGGGAGGGAGAAAGAGAGAGAGAGAGAAACATCAATGTGTGGTTGCTGGGGGTCATGGCCGGCAACCCAGGCATGTACCCTGACTGGGAATTGAACCTGCGACACTTTGGTTCTCAGCCCGCACTCAATCCACTGAACTACGCCAGCCAGGGCTCCTTATGATTTCTTACACATAAGAGAGGCTGCTGTCCAGGGTCTTTGGGATGCTCTTCTCCATATATCCACAAGACTTGTTTATTTTCTTCAATCTTCACTTCAGATCATTCTTTGTGTGACCCTTAACCTTCAGCTTAGTCTTCTTCATTTTGAGTAGAGATCCTCTCATCACCTTATGTATATACTTAGCCCCTGCATCTGGGTCAGGAAAAAGAAGCCTCACTCTTTTCCTGTCTACCTGATGTTCTTAATCAAGTCTGTGGCTAACACAGGGGAAAAGAATAACCTCCCCATTCTGCAGAGAGTTCATACACTTCCAACTAGGCTCTGAGTTAATCCAGTACACTGCCACACAGAAGCAGCATCCTAATATACACTAATGTTAACAGGTACCAAAAAGATTCATGTCACTTGAGTTTGGAGGATGGAAAGCAGAGTTTGTTAGGGCACCCCAGGGTATGTTTTTATTTTCTTACAATCTAAGTTTAGAAGGGAATAGGTGGACTCAGGGGAGAAGTAGGGAGTGCAAAAGAGTCAATATTAATCATTTTAACTCAGTTGAATTGACCCTGAAAAGTGGAAGTGAAATAAATGATTAAGTATTCCACTTGTAGAATGTTATGGACTGAATATTTGTGTCCTCCTAGTCTATAGTCTAAGGCCTTGTGGTTATCCATATTTATACTTTTCTGTTATATATTTTTTCACTAATAAAAGCTCCTCTTAAAAATATTTTTATAAAGTAACTTTATATTGTCGATGTAACTGAGTATAACAGAGACAGTTGCCTTGTAAAGAAACAGTGGTATATGTCCCAGAACCTTTCTCTGAAGTCCATCCAGAAAACTACCAGATGTCACATTTTTCATTTAAAGTGTCAGCCATAATTCTGAGAAGTTTGTAAGACTCCAGATATTTGAAATTCACATAGGGCTGAAACTTTTCTCGGAGTTGGCAGAAGCCCATCATGTTGGAGAACTTTGCTCTTGATTATTGGTCAGCGACCCTCTCCTGTGTGCCAAGACACACTTCACTGCACAATACCACATGCAGGCAAACGTCCTCCCTTCTACACACATTCAGACCCACTCTTCCTCACCTCAGCCCAAGACCCATTTTCATAACTTACTCCTATCCATTCTTCAGGATTTCATTTAAATGACTAGAATAACACACAGCTTTCTCATGTAAAAAATATGA
This sequence comes from Phyllostomus hastatus, assembly GCF_019186645.2. Lineage (NCBI taxonomy): Eukaryota > Metazoa > Chordata > Mammalia > Chiroptera > Phyllostomidae > Phyllostomus > Phyllostomus hastatus. The sequence continues at coordinate 1,893,532 of NW_025334017.1, read as the reverse complement.
AATAAAAAGTTTACATCCTAGAAGAGATAAAATTATGTCATACCCTATATTTTTTTAAAAAAACAACATTTGCCATGTTAAGACCTCATGACATGTTTATGAAAAAACCCAGACAAACATCCTATCAAAATTAAACAATAACAACAAAAATGTTAAGCCCTGACTGCTGTGGCTCAGAAGGTTTAGCACCATCTCACAAACAGAAAGTTCACTGGTTAAATTCTGGTCAGGGTAACACCTGGGTTGCAGGCCAGGACCTGGTTGGGAGCATGTGAGAAGCAGTCAACGTTTCTCTCACACATTGATGCTTCTCTCCCTCTCTTTCTCCCTGCCTTCCCTACTCTAAAAATAAATAAATCCTTTATTTTAAAAAAGTCAAACAAGGCTTTGAGACTTTGAAAAATGCAAATCAAAATTCTTGTGTGATAAGTTAAAAAAATTAATGCCCCGCCCAAATGTAGAGAATCTTGAAGTCTTTAAAAGAGTGACATGACTATTTTTTATTTCATTTACTATTTATTTTTATTTTATTGACTTTATTGGGGTGACATTTGTTCACAAAACTATACATGTTTCAGTGTACAACTCAACAAAACAAAATCTGCATACTGCATAGTGTGCCCATCACCCAAAGTTTCTTTCTGCCCCCTTTAATCCCCCTTTGCCCATCTCCACCTACCCCTACCCCTCTGGCTATCACAACACTGCTGTCTTTGCCTATGTTTTATATATATGTAAATTATAGATATAATTTATATTATAAAAATATATTAAATTATATATGTATAATTTTTACTTAATCCCTTCATTTTCTTTCATCCAGGCCCCCATCCTCCTCCCCTCTGATAGCTGTCAATCTGTTCCATGTGTCCATGCTTCTGTTTCTATTTTGTTTGTTAATGTATTTTGTTCATTAGATACCATGAGGTCATATGGTATTTGTCTTTCTCTGACTGGCTTATATCACTTAGTATAATACTCTCCAGGTCCATCCATGCTCTTGCAAAAGATAAGACTTCCCTTTTTATGGTTAAGTAGTATTCCATTATATAAATGTACCACAGCTGTTTTTATCCCCATATCTAAATAACACTGCAGAGAACATGAAGTCACATATACTATTTCAAAGCAGTGTCTTGGGTCTCTGCATATATATTCCCAGAAGTGGGATCACTGGGTCAAAAGGCAGTTCCATTTTTAATTTTTTTGAGGAAACTTTATACTATTTTCCACAGTGGCTATACCAGTCAGTGAGGGTTCCTTTCCCTTCACAACTTCACCAAGACGTTTGTTGATTTATTGATTATGGACATTCTGATAGGTATGAGGCAATATCACATTGTGGTTTTATTTTCATTTCTCTGATAATTAGTGTCATTGAGCATTTTTTCATGTATCTGTTTTTCTTCTGTATGTCCTCTTTGGAGAACTGTTTATTCGGGTCTTTTTCCATTTCTTTATTTTTTTAAGCCTTACCAAAGGATATGTTTATTGATTTGAGAGAGAGAGAAAGGGAGAGAGAGAGAGACTTCAAGAAAGAGAGAAACATCAATCGATTTCCCCCCATATGCACCTTGACCAGGTATCAAACTTGCAACCCAGATATGTAACCTGACCTGTGGGAATAAAACCCACAACCTTTTGGTGTATGGAACAATGTTTCAAGCAACTGAGCCACCAGCCAGGGCCCTTGCCTATTTCTTAACTGGTTATTTGTCTTCTTGGTGTTGAGTTGTATAAATTCTTTATATATCAAGTCTGTCCAGAAGGCACCCAGCATTGTAATATGAAAAATAGAGACATTTACTTGAAGAAGATACAAGAAATATTGCACATAAGACAATGACACCTCAGTCTCCTTCTAAGTAGATACCTTGGGACCTCATACTGTTCTTCTAGTCACCATCAGCTGCCCCGTCATATTTTCATGAATCTCATTGATGGTCTGAAATCTCTTCCCTTTCAGAGCTGATTTTAGTTTTAGGAAAAGCCAGAAATCACAGGGCAACAAATCTGGGCTGTAAGAGGGCTGAGTCACCTGGATGATTTGATGTTTTGCCAAAAAACTCTGCACAAGATGTGATGCATGAGTGAGCATCTTGTCCTGATAAAGCTGCCAATTAATTGCCAGTTGCCCATAGCTGCAGTATTCTGAATCATCCAAATAGTTTCTGTGGAGGAATGTTCAAGCTTAATGCAAAATTTGATGCAGATTCATTGCTGTACTTACTCAGTCATTTTTTTATTGTTCTTCAAGTTCAGTTGTCTCCACATTCACCCACCCCTGCTCCCACCCCGGTCATCCCTACTTCCCACCCTCGATATTACCCCTCTTTAGCTTTGTCCATGTGTCATTTATGAATGCAACAGTCACACAAAACATGTGCTCACCCAACAGCATCTGCTATCCCCACTGACTAGTACAGTGAAGTTGTCACTGTTCACACATGCACATTCCAGTCCACTCTCCTTGGCTACCGAGTTGCATCCATTGGTGCAAACCATTCTCATTATATTAACAATGGTTGGACTTTATCAGGACAGACTTGGTATTTAGAAATTAAACTCTTTATCAGATATATAATTGGCAAGTATGTTCTCCCATTCAGTGGGTTCCCCTTTTATTTTGTTGATGGTTTCTTTTGCCATGCAAGAGCTTTTTAATTTGATGTAGTCCCATTTGCTTATTTTTCCCATTTATTTCTCTTGCCCGAGGAGATATATTGGCAAAAATATTGCTTTGAAAAAATGTCTAAGATTTTATTACCTGTTTTCTTCTAGGACTTTTATGTATCTATGCATACATTTAAGTCTTTAATGCATTGAATTTATTCTTGTGTATGCTGTAAGTCAATGGTCTAATTATCTGTCCAATTTTTTTCAACACCATGTATTGAACAGACTGTTTTTACCCCATTGCATATTTTTGCCCCCTTTGTCAAATACTAATTGGCCATAAAGATATGGTTTTATTTCTGTGTTTTCTATTCTGTTTTATTGATTTATATGCCTATTCTTGTGCCAATACCATACTATTTTGCTTCCTATGACTTTATAGTACAGTTTGAAATCAGGTAGTACAATACCCCCAATTTTGTTTTACTTTCTCAAGATTGCTGAGGCTATTTGAGGTCTTTTGTGGTTTCATATACATTTTTTGGAATATTTGTTTTAAATATGTGAGATATGACATTGGTATTTTAATAAAAATTATGTTGAATCTGTAGATTGGCTTGGATAGTATGGACATTTTAATGATGTTAATTTTTCCTATTCTTGAACACAGTATATGTTCTCACTTATTTGCATCTTCCTCTATTTCTTTCTTCAGCACCTTATAATTTTCCAATACAGGTCCTTTATCTCCTTGATTAAATTGCTTCATAGGTACCTTATTTTCTCTTTTTGAAAATTCATTATCAGTGTATAAAAGTGCCAGCCATTTCTGAATGTTAATTTTGTGTCCTCCTAGTTTTCCAAATTTATTTATTAGATCTACTAGTTTTTGGTGGAGGCTTTGGGGTTTTTGTATATATAATATCATGCCATTGTGAGTGACAGTTTTACTTCTTCCTTTCCAATTTATGTGTTTTCTATTTCTTCTTCTTGCCTGATTGCTATGTCTAGGACTTCCAGTTCTTATGTTCAATAAAAATGGTGAAAGTGGACATCCCTGTGTGGTTCTTGCTCTTAGGGGAAATGCTTATAGCTTTTATTCATTGAGTATGATGTTGACTGTGGGTTTGTCATATATGGATGTTATTATAATGAGTTATGATCCCTTAAGAGAATTTTTATCAGAAATGGTTGCTGGATTTATCAAATGTTTTTTCTTCATCTATTGATATGATCATGTGGGATTTTATCCTTCATTTTATTGTATGATATATTGTGTTTATTGATTTGTGAATATTGTACCAAACTTGCACCCCCAGAATATATCATTGATCATATTGTATGATCTTTCCAATGTATTGCTGGATGCAGTTTGCTAATATTTTGTTGAATATTTTAGCATTTATGTTTATTAGGAATATTGGCTTATAATATTCCTTTTTGTAGTGTCTTTATCTGGTTTTAGAGTTGAGATAATGCTGGCCTTGTAAAAACAGCTTGGAATTGGAAGGCTTCTCTCCTCTTGAATTTTTCAAATGGTTTGAGGAGGATAGGTGTTAGCTCTTCTCTGAATGTTTTACAAAATTCGCCTGTAAAGCTGTCCAGTCCACAACTTTTGTTTGCTGGGAGTTTTTTGATTACTGCTTCAATTTCATTAGTTATAATTGGTCTATTCAAATTTTCTCATTCTTCCTAATTTAGTTTTGGAAGATTATATATGTTTCTAGGAATTTATCCATTTTGCCCAGGTTGTCCAATTCATTGGCATATAGTTGTTCGTAGTATTTTCTTACAATCCTTGTTTATTTGTTTATAGTCAAGTGTTACTTCTTTTCTGTCATTTCTGATTTTATTTATTTGGGTCCTATTAACCTGTTAAAATTGTGTCAATCTTGTTTATCTTGGTGAACCTGTTAAAATGTTTGTCAATCTTGTTTACCTTTACAAAGAACCAGCTCTTGGTTTTATTGATCAGTTCTGTTTTTTTTAGTCTTTATGTCATTTATTTTTGCTCTGATCTTTATTATTTCCTTCCTTATACTTAGTCAGGTCTTTGTTTGTTGTTCTTTTTTTTAATTTTTAAAAGACTTTGGATGAATTTTTATTTATTTTTAATTTAATTTTTAAGTATTTTTTATTGATTATGCTATTACAGTTTTCCCAATTTTCCCCCTTTCCCCTTCTCTGCCAGCCCCCCCCATCCTCCAGCATTCCCCAACCCTTAGCTTATGTCCATGGGTTGCACATATAAATTCTTTGAGTCCTCTGTTTCCTATACCATTTTTTATCTCTCCCCATCTATTTCATGCCTACTAATTATGCTTCTTTTTCTCTGGACCTTTCCCTCCTATTTCTCCCTCCCCCTGCCCCTGAAATCCCTCCACATGATGTCCATTTCTCTGCTTCTGTTTCTGTTCTGGTTGTTTGCTTAGTTTTTGTTTCCCTTTTCTTTTAGGTTCATTTGTTGATCATTGTGCATTTGTTGTCATTTTACTGTTCATAGTTTTTTATTTTTTTCTTAGATAAGTCCCTTTAACATTTCATATAATAATGGCTTGGTGATGATGAACTCCTTTAACTTGACCTTATCTGAGAAGTACTTTATCTGCCCTTACATTCTAAATGAAAGCTTTGCTAGAGAGAGTAGTCTTGGATGTAGGTCCTTGTCTTTCATGACTTCAAATACTTTCTAACCCCTTCTTGCCTGAAAGGTCTCTTTTGAGAAATCATCTGATAGCTTTATGGGAACTCCTATGTAGGTAATTGTCTCCTTTTCTCTTGCTGCTTTAATGATTCACTCCTTATCTTTAATCTTGGGTAGCTTAATGATGATGTGTCTTGGTGTGTTCCTCTTTGGGTCCAACTTCTTTGGGACTCTCCGGGCTTCCTGGAATTCCTGGAAGTCTATTTCCTTTGCCAGATTGAAGAAGTTTCCCTTCATTATGTTTTCAAATAAGTTTTCGATTTCTTTCTGTTGTTTTTCAGCCTTCTGGCACCCCTATAATTTGGGCATTGGAACATTTCAGGTTGTCCCAGAGGTTTGTAAGTCTCTCTTCACTTTTTTGAAATCTTGTTTCTTCATTCTGTTTTGGTTGGATGTTCATTTTTTTTTCCAAATTGTTGCTTTGAGTCCTGGTTTCCTTCCTGTCACTGTTGGTTCCCTGAATATTTTGCTTTATTTCATTTTGGGTATCTTTCATTTTTTTTTTTCATTTTTTTGACCAAGCTCAATCAGTTCTGTGAGCATTTTGATTACCAGGGTTTTAAACTCTCCATCAGATAGGTTGGCTATCTCCTCGTCACTTAGTTTTCTTTCTGAAGTTTTGCTCTCTTCTTTCATTTGGGTCTTATTTCTTTGTCTTGGTGCACTTGTTAGATTGCAAGGGGTGGAGTCTTAGGTATTCACCTGGGCAGAGCAACCCTCCTTGCTGTGCTGTGGCGCTGCCTGTGGGGGAGGGGCCAGAGAAGGAACAATGCAGCTTGCCTTCTCATATCTAGCCCACTTTCCAATGAACTCTTGTGTGAGACTGGGAGTTTCTCCCACAGAGGTGACCACTGTAGTACAGTCAGCTCTGAGTCTCAGTTTTTTCTTCAGCCAGCCCTGCTTTTGTGGTCTGCCACCTCATCTCTCTTTTTCTGAGCCAGCCCTGCTTCTGCAGTTCACCACCTTGCCCACACATCTTCCCTGTGGGTTACTGGTCAGGTCTGGTTGATTTTTTCTTTAATTCCTTGGTTGTTGGAGGTCCATGCAAATTGATTTTCTGGCTTTTCTGGTTGTTTACTGATTTTAGATTTGTTGTTATTTTCCTTTCAGTTGTGTGAGGAAGTGAAGGGTTTCCACCTGTGTCTCCATCTTGGCCAGAACTTGTTCTTTTTTTTAGTTCTTTTAGGTATAGGGTTAGATATCTTTTATTTGAGATTTTTTTCTTCTTGAGGTACACCTGTAGTGCTATGAACTTCCTTCTGAGGAGTGCTTTCACTGTGTCTCATAGATTTGAAGGTGCTGTGTACTTATTTTCATTTGTCTCCATGTAACTTTTGATTCCTTCTTTGATCTTATTGTTAAACCATTCACTGTTTATAACATAAACTGGCCTCCAAGTGTTTGAATGCTTTTCAGTTTTTTTCATTGTAATCAATTTCTAGTTTCATACCTTGTGGTCATAAATGATGCTTGATATTATTTCAATTTTTTTGAGTTTATTAAGACTTTTTTGTGTTCTTACTTATCGTCTATCTTTGTGAATGTTCCATATGCACTTGAGAAGAATGTCGGCCCTTTCGTGGGCAGAGTTAACTCTTCAGGCTGGTTGACTATAAGTATAAACTTTGACCACTGTGTATGAGTTGCTGTGCAGAGGCTTCCCCTAGAGGCAGAGTTGTTATCAGGAGGGTCTGGTGCCTGCTGAACTCCCACTTTGGTTGTGCCACTTGAGTGGTTAGTTGGTTAGCATTCTGGTGTGATGTGAATCCCATTGCTGGTTGTGTTACTTCTGGGTCAACCTGGGCAGGGTTCAGGACCATATTGACATCAGACATGTGTAACCAGACTTGGGTTACCTTTCTGGAGCTACCCTGCTATTCACTGTTTGTGGCTGAATCTACTGGTTCTGGGTGGGCATGGGAGAGGCCAGTCTCTGTACAAGGGTTGGCTTCCTCCAGCTTAGAGCTGGGGGCAGTTCTATAAAAGGTCTGAGGGTCCATGAGCTCCACCTCTACCTGTAAGCTTTTCCCTCTCCCCACAAGTTTGTCTGTTGTTCCTCCAAAGCCTTCCGAAGAAACACTCTAGAGTGGTCCCAGACTTGCTGCCACCCACAGACCCTTCCACAGGTTGCAAGCTCATAGGGCAAGGTGACTGGGTTTGGGAAGACAGGATTAGTGGACCCCCTACGTGGGAGCTGTGCAGTCAGGCACTCAATGAGGGGAAAGTGGCCCCTACTCTAGAGACATAGCACTTAGTCTTTGCCAGAGTCTCCAATTCTAGCTCCTCCAAGAAGAATGTACCACAGGTTCAGGTCAGATGCAGCTAACCATTCCTTCTGCAGAAGCAAGGCAGGGCAGAGCCACCAGGACTCTGGAACAAGTTCAAAAGTGTCTCCTATTGGGGGTGGTGCCATTCCAACCTGCAAGAGATGGCTGAGCATTTTGTCCCAGCACCAGACAATAGCCTTCATGGGAGACATACTTCAAATCTCCCAGCTCCTAAAAACACTCCTTTCTCCCCATGAAATTGAGTTAACCAGGTAAGACATCTAGGTGTTGGGGAGGCATATGTAAGCAGTATTCCATTGGGGGTGGTGGTAAGGAGCCCATAAGAAGGGGGTAGGCACTTCTTCTCCTTCCCAGGCAAACGCCTTCGACGTGCACAGAAGATGGCAGTTCTGAGCAGCCCTTAGATCCCACCCTCATGGGACTGAGCTCAGGGTGGTGGATAGGGGGAACCCATGTTGCCAGAAAGGTAGGTCAAATGAGTCTCCTATAGAATGAATAGTTTGGTTTGAGCTCAGGGGGGAGATAGAAGTGCCCTCCTCACAATGTGGCTATCCCTTCCCATATATCCACCCTTCTTATCAGTCTCTATCTGGCTTCTTCTATAAGTTCTTGGTTATAATATTTCAGTTCAGCTAGTCTTCAACAGGTTATTTAGGTTGATTGCTCTGTAATTTAGATATAAATTCGGTTTGGTGCTGAGAGCAGATGAGCATAGCTTCCACCTGTTCTACAGCCATCTTGGGTCTCTTATTTTTATTTCAGTATGACCATTTTGGTAGCAACATGGAGAATTATAGGAAAATCTTATATACTTATAACCATGTATAAACTCTGTACCCAGAGCCTAACATAGTGTCTGGCATATTAACAGGCATTTGATAAATATTCTGAAAAAAGTTTTCTCAGATGAATAGTCTGCACTTATTTTGGGAACAATTAGAATTATAACAGTGGCTTTCAGAAGGCTAAAGCCCCAAAACATAGAAATTCTAAAATGCTGAAAAAAAATGAATAAAAATAGCTATTAAGCAAAACTTAGAGCAATACAGGAAATTTAAAGTTTGGAAGTAACTAGGGAAGGTGTAGATGAGTATTAAGGGATACAAGTAGCAAAAATGATCATTACAGGATTTTGAAGGGTTGAATTGCCCCAATTAATTTAATTTCCAAATTGGTATAGCGACACAAGCTGCATCAAAGAAAATAAACCAGAATGCAATTTAGGCTCTAAAATAACATGTCTCAAAAGATGGGAACACAGGTTTGTATTTGATGTAGGAAAAAGAGGGAGTGCTGGATTTCTTTTTATAATTCATAATAGCCTCCAACAGCTAAGCACATTTTGTTTCTGAAGTATGTTAGTGAGTCATTTAGGTCTTAAAATGCATTTTCCTGTAAGAAAGAAAATGATCAATGGTGATTAAGTCCCCAAGTCAGCCAGTAAAAACCTGTTTAACTCTGACATAGTTGAAATGTACTTTGCAATGAAAGGCAGAAAATACATCATTTCCATACAAACACTTGGGAAATTTTTAAAATTACTATAATATTGAATTAAAAAGTTTTTTTATATTAGATGCTGGTACGTGACAGGGAAGTAGGAGGGTTAAAAAGCATGTAAACCCCCTCAGAAGGAGCTTGATTTCTCCCCTCACCTTCCACCCTGAGTATGACCCACACTTGTTAATAACTTGCTGCAAAAGAACAGAGATTTGGAAGGAAGGAGGAATGATTTTCCAGTAGGGAAACATTCCAGTGAAGAAACCAGCAAACATTTCTTTGGCTGGTATGTGTAAGTTAGCATTGACAGTGATAAATCACATTGATGGCAGGTAACCCTAATAATATGGGATGGGGACATTTTCCTCCTATGATCTTTTCCCCCAAACCTACAGCCCCAGTCTAAACAAGAGGAAAACATCAGACAATACCAATTGAGTCGCATTATTTAAAATAACTGACCAGTATTTCTCCATACGACCAAGGTCAAAGAAAGAATAAAAATCCGAGAAACTGTCATGAGAAGATAAAGCTAAGGAAATATGATGAGTAAATGTAATGTGGTATCCTCGATGGGGTCCTAGAATAGACGTTAGTGGATAAAACAGTGCAATTTAAATAAATTCCAAAGTTTGCTTAAAAGTAACATAAATGTTAACAAAGGGAGAAACTGAGTGAGAGGTGTATGCAGGAACTCCCAGTGCCATCTTTGTGACATTTCTGTAAATCTAAAATTATTCTAAAATTAAGTTTATTTAAAAAATTGAAAAATGGTACTTTGAAAAAGTTGATGAAATCGCTAAAGTTAAAAGCAAGATTAGTCAATATCAGGTGTGAAGAAGGAGATATCATTTCAAATTCTACAGACACCAAAAGGATAATAAAGCATAAAACAACCATATGGCCCAGCAATTTGCAGTCCTGGGCATTTATTCCAGGGAAATGAAAATTTATGTTTACACAAAAAGAAATGTCCATGACAGCTTCATTCATAATGGCTAAAAAGTAGAAAGTATTTATACATATTTTGGTGGGTAAATGGTTAAACAAACCATGGTACATCTGCACCATAGAATACCACTCAGCAATTAAAAGAAACAAACTAAGAATATGTTTAAATTTAGGGCTTTAGAGAATAACTAATAAAATTCATATAAGACAAGAGTGGCAAAATAAGAAATTAATGGGGAAAAATTTTGTGAGGGATCAGCTGAAATTTGGAAAAGGGCTAGGAGAAGAAATGAAAAAAATAAGAATATTATCATGAAGAGCTGACATTGCAATATTGAGGAAGATGAAGCAAAGAAGGTGAGTCAGCAAGGTGTGGCTCTACCAGCCAGGAACCTGCTCAGGTGTTAAGGGTGTGCCAGACACAACCTAACCTCAGGCAAAGTCTTCACCCCTCTGCTCCTTTACAATAGGAAGGAATGGTACAAGTCATGGATCTTCTGAGCATGAGTTTATTACTTCAGGTGTGCACACATACATGGGAGGGCAGAGACCCTGGGTGAGGAATATATTCAAACTGCAAGTTGGCAGGTAACTAACTCCCACTGGATCAAGTTTGCTAGCAGAAAAGCATGGCTGAAGAGAGCAAGTCTGGGTGGAAAGGGCTAGAGCCAAAGTTGCAGCAGTAGGCACCATTTCACTCATGTGAACAAGCTCTATCATAAGGGCACCTTTACAAACACTTCCCCCCCACAATGTAATGGCTTAAATGCTGTTTCCCCCAAAATTAACATACATTTTGAACCCCAGAATGTGATCTTGTTGGAAAATAGGGTCTTTGCAGATGTAAATACGGTAAAGAATGAGATTAAATCATCCTGGAGTGTGTCTCTGGGCCCTCTGTATGTCCTCCTTGGAGAATTGTCTGTTCAAGTCCTTTGCCCATTTTTTAATTGGATTGTTTGTCTTCCTGGAGTGGAGTTGTGTGATTTCTTAATATATTTTGGAGACCAAACCCTTGTCCGAGGTATCATTCGGAAACATGTTTCCCCATATGGTTGGTTTTCTTTTTATTTTAATGCTGTTTTCTTTAGCCATGCAGAAGCTTTAAATTTTGATGAGATCCTATTTGTTTATTCTTTCTTTTATACTCCTTGCTCTAAGGGACATATCAGTGAAAATATTGCTGTGTGGAATATCTGAAAAAAAATCATCCTGGATTAGCATGGACCTAAATCCAATGAGAATGCCTTACTGAGACAGAAGAAGGCAGAGAGGTTTGGAAAAGTTGATGTAAAGACAAAGGCAGAGATTGGAGTGATGTAGGCACAGCCCAGGACCACCAGGAGTACTTAGAGAGGAAAGAAAGGATCTTCTCCTAGAGCCTTCTGAGGGAGCATGGCACTGCCAATACCCTGATTTCAGACTCCTGTCCTCCAGCATTGTAAGACTTTCTGGTACTTTAAGCTACCCAGATTGTGGTAAAATTGTTATGGTGGCCACAGAAAAGTAATATACACATCCACCAAAAATGTGCAGCAAAGAGGTTATAATGTAGTAAGTAGATTACTACCTGCCCTTTGAAACTCATTGTGGATTTGTTTCATTCTACCATTTTTGTGATGGGTCAGAACTTGAAATTAATTCTCTTTTAGCCTCTTGCATTTATTAGCCCACAAAGTTGTTTTGTTGATGTACATTTGACCAAACATATTTTCCCTGTTTACAAAGTAATGGCAAGTTGGGAAAAAGAAGGAAGGAATACAGTAAATAGCATAAAAAACCAATTATTTTGATAAAAGGAGGGGCATGAGTGTGTGTGTATGTGGATATGTTGCAATTCAGTGTCACTGTACCCAAACTACGGCTCAAACAATCAAATTAGAACTAAAGTGACTTCTTATTACATAGGCTTCTATATGGAAGATACATTTTTATAGCAAACCATATTACTTAACATACTGTCTTTATTTTATCTAGTACTAAACTTTTTCTAATCTATTTTCTAGGTCCTTTAAGGTTGGTAAAATGTTTTTAAATGAAGTAATCCCTACTTATATTTTATAGAATGATAAGAAATCACATCATTATTGGAAACAAGTTTGTATAAACATAATATGTGTGATAGAGGTTGATGATCAACTAAAGAGAAATATTATTGTCTGTATTTAATACCTTTATAAACTTTGTTTGTATATTCTTAAGGATATCTTTCTCTCTTCTCTCCCTCTCTCTTTCTGCTTCTCTGTTTTCTTTTTGCAGCTCCAGATAATTCAGTGAACGTATTTGCAATGTTTTTCTAGCTCAGTGAGAGTAATAATTTATTTTGAAATTTTGTCTTCTCATGGTCCTAAATGCCAAGTAAAACTATTTCTGAACTCAAACAATATTTTCACTTGTAGAAAAGTTATTGTTAAAATAAATACAGAGCACTTTTAATAAAAAACACAAAAGTAAAATTTTAATACAGCAATACCAATGGTTTCTGAAGAAGATACTGACTTTGAAATAAGCAACTAAGTTGAATCTGTCTCTGATTTATGATTTAATAAAAATATAAATCAATTGAATCAAATTCAACAGAGTCAGTCTCCTTAAATTCTCTTTCTGTGTTTTGAGGTCTGTCAGTATTCTGCATTGTTCTGAAAATACAGAAGCTTAGGTTTCATAATCAAGAAGTATGATAATGAGACTAAAAGGTCCTTGCACTGGGAGCCAGAAAGACTGGATTCTAGCTGCTGTTATACCAGAATTCCCTATATTGTGGCAGTGGCATTTGAGGATCCTGGTTAAAATAGGAAGAAATGGATACAAGTTCTGGGTCACAGATACATAGGTTTTGTGTTATCATGTTTCTAGCTAGCATCATAGGGGCAACGTTCTGATGGTCCCAGACATCACTCATGCAAGTATTTTGGCCATCGCTTACATGCCAGAAATACCATCTTCCAGCACAATACTTTTGATCCTTTCCAAGGTTTACTCTTTGCCCTCCTTGCTCTGGCCTCCCATCCTCACAACAACCCACATCTCATAACCAGAAGATGGAGCACTATTATGAGAAACTGCAAGTGTAACTTTTACTGCCAACTCTGCCTTGAAAGTCCCATCCCACACTCTTCTTGTGAGATCTTGACATCATACACCCAGACCACAGAAATGTTTATAATGGATCTGGGCTTTATTTCACACTTTGTAACTAAGGGATGTTGAACTAGACATTTTATCCCTTGATTTCCCCATACTCAACATCGAAGAGTCATATAAAGCCCAAACATATAAAGATGAGGCACATGACTTGCAACAAAGGAAGGGTACAGGTCAATAGTTAGTCGTATTTAATAAAGAAGGAAATATAGAAAAGTGAAAAGCTAAACTGCGCCTGGTAATAAAGAACAAAGGGAATAAGTACTAACAAAATCGTCTGTTGTCCCCATATCATAAAACCATATCATAAAGTTCAGATCACCACCAATTCTTTATTAGTCCCCTCTCCATTACTTGGTCAACTTGAGACATGTCTTCTGACCTTGTGGGTCTTACTCTCTTTATGTGACCATATGGAAGCACACTCAGTGTTTTGTGGACCCTGTGCTTCACAGTTATGTAACACCTACTCCAGGAGGATTCTCTGGGAAACCAGAAAAACTTCAGTAGCTCTGCATTCCAGAGTCTATTATTTCTAGAGACAGGCATCTATCTTATTGACCATGAGCTGCTATTCATGCATAGAGTGTAGATATCAAGTACCAAAAGTGGTCTGAATTTTTTAAATTGATTACGTCATTAATTTAATGAACACTGACCACACACTTTCTAGTGTCTAGAATTGTGATCTATCAAGCAGTCTGGAAGAAATGAGCATGGTGGTGCCTTAAGTGAGCCTGGATATTGAAGTCTAGCTGACCACAATTTCATGCTAGATGGGAATTCTGAATGCTTATCCTTGGGACAGTGGTTTCTCTAAACAACACTCTTTGAGCCTCAATCACAACAACTAAAAATAAATTTCAGACATTATGTTCTTTTTTTGATGGCTGTGAAACTGCTTTAAAATTAGAGACAGTATCAACAATATGGACAGTAACTTGATATATATATTTATATATAAATATATAAATTTGTCTATAATATATATGTTTATAGACAATAAACATGGCATCTGGAAGATGAAAATAAAAAGTGGAGAAAATGTGAATTATTTCTTCAAAAGCTTTTAGTTCCAAAACAGACATAAATACTAATGATATATTATGAAAAACATGTTAGCAATTCATATAAGATAGAATAAAGATGCAAAGTCACATACACTAAAACTTCTGGAATCAGAGATGGCTTTGCAAAGGAGATAATGTTTGAGGAAGGTTTCTAAAGAATTAGTAAGGATTCATAAAAAAAAACATGCATTCCATATAGAGCAAGTAGAATATCTAAGAATAAAAAGGCATGAAACTATGTAATATATTTACTAAATGGTATGCAATTAAATTTCACAAAAAGTAAGTATGTAAGGACAAGATAATTTTCAAAACTATGACTCTGAATGGAATATACTCAAAATGGTTAGTGAAAAAAGAGTCCTTTGAAATCTAAAAAAAATATTTTTATCTTAAACTAATACCTAACCTTAACCCTGATTTTAACTTTACCTCGACTCTAATTTTATTGCTAATTCTAACACTAACCTTAACACTAACATCTACTTATAACCCTAATCCTAATACTAACACTAACCCTAAACCTAACTAAAACCTAACCTCGACCCTAACCCCTAACCCCAACCCCAACACTAACCTAAAATGTAACCCTAATCCAAGCCATCACTAAAATCTTGTGTTGTAATATAAAAGTTTCTGGTATTGATGCGAGCAAATTCTTTCCACAGCATTTGATCTCTCCACCCTTAATTCATCACTTGATTGGTTCCTGGAGCTTCAAAGGATCACAGAGAGCAGCACCCTAAGTGCTCCCCCTCCCCGTCCCTGTCTCCTCTTCCTGAATCATTTCTGCAGCAGGAGCTCTTTTTGAAGTCTGAAGGGAAATTGGGCCCTGGTCCAAAGGCTGCTGAACTACTGTTTCCTAATTAAGTTTCCAAGTTCCTTGAGAAAGTGTATTCATGTATGCCTCAGAAAATGTGAAAGTGTGGAAGGCAATGTAAACTCCTTATTGTTTATCTTAATAAAATTGGAAGTAATTGAAAAACCCAGTGGCTTTGCATTTCAACTTAACTTCTTCATAGTTTAGATGTGAATTTAAACTATTTTTAATTATTATGATAAAAGATATGACTAAACAAAATTAAAATGAGTAATGATGAAATAGTTTTCTTTTCTTTCAATATTTATATTTTCTCTCATACTGCACTTTCAAAAAAATCATGCAAAGAAAAACACCCAGCATCACTCAGACAGAATATAATAGGTATTTAATGTTTAAGTGTTTCTGCTGCTTCCAAAATATATGTTATACATAAATAGTGGAAATATAAAAAAAACACTTGTCAGGAAGACTAAAGATGTTGTAATCTTTTACATAAACAATCTCAGGAGAATTTGAATTCAATTTATTAAACTAAGTGTCATGACAAATTTTTTAAGGTGACAATAAACAGACATTAGTCAAACATCCAACAAAAAAAATAGATAATATTTTAGACAACAGGAAAAACTTGAGGAACTGCATAAATAAAATGTGCAGAGGATTAATGTAAAGAATTAAATTAAATAATATAAAAAGATTAGCAAAAGAATTTCTCTACTCAAATGCAGTTTTTATTTTCTAAATTTGCAAAGGTTAGGTCTAATTGCTTCACATAGGAATAAGAACCAAGAAAATGTTAAAGAACTCTCAGAAAGTAGATTTAAATGAGAAATTTAGTTCACTTAACCTTGCTACATAAAAATAGTGGATATTGTGTAAACTGCCCACCCATTACAACCTCTCCAAGGATTTGAAGTTCCATGGAGTTACATAGTAAATGTCACATTATATATTCAACAAAAACATGTTTTTTTAAAATAGGCAATTTATAAACAAAATTGGCATGTGCTTCGTTCACAGAGAGTCTATTTCTGCTTGCGCCATGGATATCATTAAGTCCAAGGACATGGGGGTGAGTCAGACTTGGTTCTTTGCAAGATGAGATCAGGTTTCTTGCTTTCAGAACTTGGAAGAAGTCAATTGAGTTCTCTGAATCAAGGAACTGGAGAGTTTACAGCTTTTTTTCATAGGTGATAGATCTGATACAAGAGGTACTTCGTGGAGGAGAAGAGGATCTGGCCAGGAGTGGGGTGAGGGAAGTTGAGACCTGTCACTGCTATCACTCTAGCATCAACAGAGGGAAGACAAACATAGCTCCTGAATCTTGTGTTGCACTTGAATTTTGAAAATAACCCTGTTGGTAATGGGTAATCAAAATTAGCTGAAGCCCTTGCACTTCCTGGCTATACCTAAGTGTTCTTGCCAATTCATTCTTGGGGATAGTTATGTTTCTAAATGTGTTGAAAATATAGATACAAAAATCACTAAGAGGTGAGGAATGTAGAAAAGAACAGTGATCCTCACTTAGAAACAATGGATCAATCATCACCAGCTAGCTGCTAATCAGAGCCCCTTGGACTACCAGCGTAGAACTTCTCCCTCTTGGTGACTGATGAAAGGGTATGTCAAATCTTAAAATAGGATTTGTCTATGGTTGTGATTTTCCAATATGTAAATAAGTCAGAAAAAACATTGAGTGTGAATAGAAGGAGATGGTAGCTGACTAGGTAGAAGCTGAACCCACTAGCTTATAATCCCAGAACACTTATCCAGGTGATCTTCCAGTGACTGACCTGAACAATCAATGCATAATAAATGGCATGATTTTTATCAGCCAAGGAGTAGAGAGGATGCTTTGCATTGTTCAGAAAGAGATTTTATAAGCTGAGGGGAAAATGCCCTGTGCAAGGCACTTGTAGCAAAGGAGGTAAAAGGTAGAAAATGCAGTTTAGTGGCTCCCTCCCCTCCTGCAGTGGGGTCCTGGTCCCACACAGGGAAAACACCAACGCAAATTGGGGGAGAATAGGAAGGATATATAAAGTCTGGGAGACTTACACCATATACACACACCGAGTTAATAGCACATCCATAGCTGCAATGTCATCTAAGAGGGTTCCAGAGAGAAACTATCTAAAACTGTTGGAGGTACTGGCAGGCTGTATTCCTCGCAGACCAAGAGAGGCTTTGCACTGTTTGGGAAAGTGGAATGTGTAGAAAGAACTGGTGCAGGGCTTGATGCTGCAGTGAGGGGGCCATGCTTTTAAAAGAGAAGCTGAGGAAGGACTTGAGACTTGGCAAACACTGCTTGCATGTGCACATGCATGCAGTGGCTCTGCCAACAAAGAAACCAGAATGAAAATGCAGTTTGTTACTGCTGCGTCCAGTGGCACAGGAAGAGCAGAAAGTGGGATTTAACCTAGCACAGCAGGTGAGAGAGTTGAGAGTTTGGGCCTGAGTATCTTATGAGAGTGGCAGGCTGGGGACTGGATGGCTACAACCTGAACTCCAGAGATTCATTACAGCCAGGCAGGTCCCCTCACAGACGTGAATGCCCACCCTCCATCTGTGGGACTGCAGGCTCTGCAGATCAGTGATGCCAGGCTCAGGAGTCCCCTGCTAAGCACATATCTGCAGGAGAAAGAAGGAAAAGCTTTGAAAAGGCTGTTTCTGAACTTCTGTCAGACACTATGAACTACCCTGGCTCCTCTGGCCCTGATCCATTTAAACCAGGAGAGCGGAGACATACAAGACAGGTGCAACAAGGGGAGTTCAGGGCCCTGCCCAGACAGAGCTGCTGCTGTCTGCATCAAGCAGGAAAGAGCTGCCCCTTTTACACAGATTGGTCCCTCCCAAGAACTGGACAGCAAATTCATCAGAAATCATACATTATTAGAAATAATCTGGGACAAACCAAGATGCTGGTGAGGGGGTAGGAAAACACTACCACCATTTTCCCTGAATACTGAACAGTGCCCCTGTGGGTAGTGACCCAGAGATTCCAGCCCCCTGATCAGAGACCCACTTTGGAGGTTGGTGGAGGTGATACTGACAATGCTGTCAACATTAGATGAACCACTCCTGGGCCTATGTGAATGGAAAACCAGCAAGGCAGAACAGTGGGAACTAGCCAACCCTGCAGGAGATAGCTACAGACTATGGATCATTTGTAGTCTTAAACAGGCTGCCTACAGCTAGACTAGGACACCATCTGACATTACCAGGGGTGGATCCAGGAGGAGATAGTGGTAAACACTAGACTCTGCTGAGACAAATTCCACTTTGGTCTTCTTCATTATTTGTATTATTTTTTTCTCCTGCATAGCCTTTTAACAGTTTTTCTCTTTCAGTTATTATGTGTGTGTATTTGGGTTATTTTTTCAGGTGTGGGTTTTTTCCCTGGGTTGTTTTCTTTTGTTCTGGCAGCACTTGTACAATAGCACACAAGACATGGTGGGTGGTGTGATTCTCATTCAGCCAGGTGGAAGAAAGAACCCACCAAAGAATAACACAACAAACAAAACCCAATTACAACAAGAGAGCCCACATAAACTGCATAAAGTGCATGCCAAAAACATCTAGCTCAGCAGATCAAGGAGACTGTACCACTGAGTCTCACAGATCTCCTACCATGGAAGTTCACCCCATGAAAACAGGGAGTCAAAGAAGATCAACATACAGAAAAAAAACAAGAAGAATCACCTAAAATGGGAAGACAAAGAAACAAGCTCCAAACAAAAGGAAAGCAGGGATCCCCAGAAAGAGTGCTAAATGAAATTGAGGCAAGCAATCTATAAGACATAAAGTTCAAAATAATGGTTATAAGGATGCTCAAGAAGCTCAGTAAGAGCTATAAGAAACTCTATGGAAGTTACAAGGAACTTACTAGGAACTACATCAACATGACATAGCACATAGAAACTATCAATAAAAGCCAAGAGGGATTGAAGAATACATTAGAAGGAATTAAAAGCAGGCTGGATAGTGCAGAGGATTGAATCAGTGAGCTGAAGACAAGGTAGAAAAAAAAAACTCTAAGGCAGAGCAACAAAAATGAAAAACTCTAAAAAAAGATGAAGATAACTTAACAGAGCTGCAGAACAATATGAAACATAATATTTGTATCATAGGCATAAAAGAAATGAAGAAGAAGAGCTAGGGAAAGAAAACCTGTTTAAAAAGTAATGACAGAAAACTTTCCTAACCTGATGAGGGAAAAAGTAATATGAGTCCAAGAAGCACAAAGGGTCCCAATCAAGATGAACCCAAAGAACCTCACTTCAAGACACATCATAATTAAAATGTCAAAATTTAAAGACAAAGAGAGTATCTTAGAGGCAGCAAAAGAGAAACAGCTATTAACATACAAGGGAATTCTCATAAGGCCATCAGATGATTTTTCAACTGAAACACTACAAGCCAGAAGGAATGGCATGAAATATCCTAAGTAATGAAAAGCATATACCTGCAACCAAGACTATTCTACCTAGTAAGCTCTTGGTTAAAATTGAAGGTGAAATAAAGACTTTCCCAGACCCCCCCCCCAAAAAAAAGACTAAAAAGTACTTCTCCACCAAGCCAGCATTGCAAGAGATGCTAAAGGGACAGCTTTAAGAAGATGAAAAAAAGAGAAAGAGAGGAACACACACACATAGAGAAAGATGGCAATGAATAAATACCTATCAGTATTACTTTAACTGTGAATGGATTAAATGCTTCAATAAAAAGACATAGCATAGCTGAATAGATAAGAAAACATGACCCTGACATACATGCTGTGTGTCAGAGACCCACCTCAGAATAAAAGATCTACCCAGACTAAAAGTGAAGGGATGGAAAAAAATATTTCAACCAAGTGTACATGAAAAAAAAAGCTGGTGTAGCAATACTTATCTCAGACAAAATAGACTTCAAAAAAGACCATACCAAGAGACAAACAAGGTCACTACCTAATATTTAAGGGACTAGTCCAAAGAGAGGATATAAGCCTTATAAACATATATTCACCCAACATAGGAGCACCTAAATATATAAGGGATATCTTGGTGGTCTTCAAGAAAAGTATTGATAGCAACACTGTCATTGTAGGAAATTTTAACACCCCACTGTTAACAACGGATAAATCTTCCAAACAAAGAATCAAAAAGCATATTGTGGCATTGAATGACATTCTAGATCAAATGGTCTTAATTAATATATACAAAACTTTTCACCCCAAGAAGCAAAATATCCATTCTTTTCAACACATGTGGAACTTTTTCAAAGATAGACCACTTGGTAGGACACAAAACAAGTTTCAACAAATTCAAGAAAATTGTAACCATATCAAGCATCTTCTTGGATCACTATAGCTTAAACTAGAAACCAACTTCAAGGAAAAATCTCAAAAACATTCAAATACACAGAGATTGAAACACATGCTATTAAATAACTAATGGGTTAACAGTGAGATGAAGTAAGAAATCAAAAAGTTTCTGGAAACAAATGAAAATGAACATACAACAGTCCAAAACTTATGGGACACACTGAAGGCAATCTTGAGAGGGAAGTTCATAGCAATTCAGGTCTACCTAGAGAAAATAGGAAAAAAAAACCTTCAAATAAACAACCTAACCTTATATCTACAAGAACTAGTGGAACAACAATAAACAGACCCAGAGCAAATAGAAGGTAGAAAATTATCAAGATCAGAGCAGAATTAAATGACATAGAGACTTAAAAACAATTCAAAGGATCAATGAACTCAGGAAATAGTTTTTTGAAAATATAAACAAAATGACAAACCTTTAACCAGACTCAGCAAGAAAAAAAGAGAGAGGACCCAAATAAATAGAAATCAGAAACAAAAGAGAAGTTACAACCACTACCACAGAAATACAAAGACTTTTAAGGGATCACTATGAACAACTACATGCCAAGAGATTGGACAACCTGTTGAAAATGAACAAATTTCTAGAGACATTCAATCTTCCAAAATTGAATCAAGAAGAAGCAGAAAGCCTAATAGACCACCAACAACTAGTGAAAGTGAAGCAGTAATCAAAAAACTTCCTGCACACAAAAGACCTGGACCAGATGGCTTCACAGGTGAATTTTACCAAAATGAAGAAGAACTACTCTTCTTCTCAAACTATTTCGGAAATTCAAAGAAGAGGGAAGACTTTCAAATTCTTTTTCTGAGGGCAGTATTATCCTAGTTCCTAAACAAGGTAAAGACACAACAAAGAAAGAAAACTAGAGGCTAATATTTCTGATAAACATAGATACTAAAATCCTCAGCAAAATACTGGCAATTCAAATCCAACAATGCATTAAAAAGATCATACACCATGACCAAGTGGGATTCATCCCAGGGATGCAGGTATGATAAAATATTCACAAATCAGTAAGTGTAATCCACCACATAAACAAAATGAAGGACAAAAATCACATGATCTTATCAACAGATGCTAAAAAGGCATATGATAAAATCCAGTACCCATTTATGATAGAAAACACTGAACAAAGTGGGAATAGAGGGTGCATACCTAAGCATAATAGAGGCCATATACAAGAAACCTATAGCCAACATCACACTCAATGGACAAAAACTAAAAGCTTTGCCCTAAGGATCAGAAACAAGACCAGGGTTTCTGTTTTCACCACTCTTATTCAACATAGTACTGGAAGTTGTAGCCACAGCGATCATACATGGAAAAGAAATAAAAAGAATCCAAACTGGAAAAGAGGAAGCAAAACTGTCCTGTTTGCAGATGACGTGATCGTGCACATAGAAAACCCTACAGACTCCACTAAAAAACTGCTCTACCTAATAAGTGAATTTGGCAAAATAGTGGATACAAAATCAATATTCAGAAATCAAAAGAATTTTTGTATACCAACAATGAAACATCAGAAAGAGAAACTAGGAAATAAATCTCATTTACTATAGCAACAAGAAAAATAAAGTACCTAGGAATAAACTTAACCAAGGAGGTAAATTGTGTGCTCAGAAAACTATAAACTACTGAAGAAGGAAATTAAGGAAGATACAAATAAATGGAAGCATATACCAAGTTCATGGATTAGAAGAATTAACATTATTAAGATGTCCATTCTACCCTCAGCAATCTATAGATTCAATGCAATTTCTATTAAAATATCAATGGAATATTTCACAGATCCAGAACAAACGTTTCAAAAATTTATATGGAACCACAAAAAACTTCTAATAGCCTCAGCAATCTTGAGAAAGAACAAACTAGGAAGGGTCACAATACCTGATATCAAACTGAATTATAGGGACACTGTAATCAAAACAGTCTGGCACTGGCATAAGAATAGACAGTAGATCAATGGAACAGAAAAGAGCCCAGAAATAAACCCATGTTTCTATGGTCAATTAATATTTGACAAAGAGGGCATGAGCATACAATGAAGGAAAAATGGCCTCTTCAATAAATGGTGTTGAGAGAACTGGACTGATACATGCAAAAGAAATGAAACTAGACCACCAACTTACACCATACACTACAATAAACTCAAAATAGATAAAAGACTTAAATATAAGTTGTGACACCATGAAAATCCTAGAGGAAAACATAGGCAAGAAAAATTCAGATATCCCATGCAGCAATAGTTTTGCCAATATATCTCCTAGGGCAAGGTATATAAAGGGGAAAAAATGGTAATACATCAAATTAAAAGGCTTCTGCACAGTTAAAGAAAACATCATCAAAATTAAAAGGGGACTGACCACATAGGAGAACATATTTTCCAATGATACCTCGGACAAGGATTTGATCTCCAAAATATATAAAGAATTCATATGACACAATGCAGGAATACAAACAATCTAATTAAAAAATGTAGAAAGAACCTGAATAAACACTTCTCCAAAGAGGACATATTGATGGCCTGTAGACATATGAAAAGATGCTCAACATCACTAGCCATCAGAGAGATGTAAATTAAAACTACAATGAGATGTCATCTCACACCTGCCAGAATGGACATCATTAATGGACAAGTGCTGGCTAGGATGTGGAGAAAAGGGAACCCTAGTGCACTGTTAGTGTGAATGCAGATAGGTATAGCCACTGTGAAAAAAGTACAGAATTTCCTCAAAAAACTAGAAATGGAACTGTGTTTTGTCCCAGCTATTCCACTGCTGGTATTATATACCCTAAGAATACTGAAACACCAATTCAAAAGAACTCATGCACCCATGAGTTCATAGCAGCACTATTTATAATAGCCAGTTGCTGAAAACAGCCTAAGTGCCCATTAGTAAATGAGTGGATCAAAAAACTGGTACATTTAAACAATGGACTACTACACAGCAGAAAGAAAGAACTCCTACCTTTCCTGATCAGCATGGATGGAATTGGAGAGTATTATATTAAGTGAGATAAGCAAGTTGGTGAAAGGCAAATGCCATATGATCTCATCTATAAGAGGGACCTAATGAACAAAAATAAACTAATGAGAAAAATAGAACTGGAGGCATGGAAAAATGGAACAGACTGACAGTGACCAGAGGGGAGGAGGAAAGAGGTTAATGGTGGAAAGAAGAGAAAGGGACTAATCAAAGAACATGTGTGAATGACCCATGGACATGGACTACAGTGTGGGGATTGACTGTGGGAGTGAGTAGTGGGATGAGCAGAGGAGGCAAAAGGGGGAAAATGGGACAACTGTAATAGAGTAACAATAAAAAATTTAAAAAATAAATTTAAAAGGTGCATGTTTGATTTTACAAGACAATTAAAATATTTCCAAAATGTTTGTAGAAGTTTATGTCCAATGAGTCATTGCATTCTCTTGATTATTAGTTTTTATAAGTTTATGGGCTATTCCTTTTCTATGTAATGTATATTTGTGTTTTGGGGGCAACTTTTCTTTTGAATTTTCTTCTTAATGGTTTACATGTTTTCTTTATATAATCTTCATGTATATATTTCCTTAATCAATAAAATCTATTAATAATGTGTGCTATAAAAACAGTGAGTGAAATAAACATGTATTTTCAGGATTTAAAAATGAAAACTGTGGTGCACTACTTTGCTGTTCTGAAAATACATTGTAAGGAATCACTGGAGTTCCCTACACTATAGAAAAAATTACTGACATAGTTTCACCATAAAGAAACCTTGCATAGTGTTCATCTTTGATTATATTAATAATAAGTGTAATGTGTCCAAAGTGGATGTATTCAAATACATATTATTGGAAATGACTCAACTGAACAAAATTCAATACTTTGTGGCAACATACCCATCACCTAAATTTTATAACAACAATGATAAGAACTTTCTTGTAGAAAAATGATAGCCAAAGGAGACAGGATCAAAGTTATTAGAATTAACTCAATATATACTTGTCAGTATGAAAATACTTTTTTGTTTCTCCATAGATCTTTGTACCAATAAATTTTAAATTCTCCTGACTATTGGTTTCCTGACTTAGATGAAATTTTTAGAGTGATTTATTTACTAATAATGCCTAATTTTAAATATATATTTTATATATATATACACACACACACATTGTGAGGGACACACACACATATGAGAGATAGGAGGACAGACCTACCTATCTATTCAGAGTGAGAGTCTCCTACAAAAAAAATCTATATGATGTGTAGAAAGCTTAAAAAGCAGAAAGAGAAATGGCCTTTTTCTTTGTTAAAATTGTATACCCTATTCTTCCATATGTGACTTTTCTATCTTTCTCAAATAAATACTTGCTAGTTATTCATTCAGTTGGTTTTTCCAACACTGTTCATATAAGCAACTTGGAAGTTACTATCCTCCTTAAAGTCCTGGAACTATAATCCCCAAGAGCAGTTTCTAACATTAGAGGTGGAAGTTCCCACCCTTAATACTTACAAAAATGTAAACAACATATTTGAATGTGTTTTAAGTTCAAAATATATACTGCATGTCATTGATGCATAATGGATAAGCACTCTGATTAGATAGGCAGGAGTGGTAAAGGCCAGCTCCTCTACCCCAAGAAACAATACAGTTACTAAAGGAACGTAGTCTTTATCAGTAATGGAAAATAAGATTTGTCAGAGTTTATGTACACATGAAAATCAAATATGATACAAATAAAATTAATATTACACATGATTAATGAAAGCACAGTAATGCAACTGAGCATATAGCTAGTCTCAACACTGGTTTATATAATGAGTACTGATACTAAGTAACTAGACTATAGTCCCAGGACTAGAGTTAAAATACACACCAGGTCCAACTGTAGTAGTACAAAAAGAAATTCTATTTCTGAAGAAGTAATAATATTATGTCCTTATTTGTCTACTTGGATTCTCTCAGAAACCATGTGAATTATTACTTACTGGGACACAAAGAAACAGAGAGGCACTTCCAAGAAGACTCTTTTAGAAGAAAGGTTACAGTTTATGGAAGACAGTCAGTTAATAATTATTCCTTAGTCTGAATACACAAAAATTTTTTATCTTAATTCTTAAATTAGTGCTATCACACATAAACTTTATATTAAGCAAATGACTGCTGTGAACACAGGACAAGTCAGGGCAAACACTTGGTCTTCAGGGAAAAAATCTAGAAAATATGGGCAATATCAGGATCTGGGTCTGATATTTGAAAGTTCCCATATGTATGTAGAACTCAGACTTTTGACATATATTTTTTTCTAGTCAATTTTCTCCAACCTCTACACTTCTTATTTCTGATCATAACAAGAGGCAGATGCCAAATATTATGAGAAAGGCTGTTCACAGGTTATTTCTAGTCTGTCTGAAAATAGGAAGTGCTAGAAATTTCATAGGGAAGTCAGTTCTTGTTAGCTTTCAGATTAACTTTTTGCAGACAAAAGTTATTTGGATAATAAAAACCCTAGAAAAACAACAATATCATAATTATTGCCAAAGGTGGAAATAATCAATATGAGAAAGCAGTAGAGTATTAAAAAGTGCTACTAGGTGATGGATAAAAAGCCAGGAATTTCTTTCTAATTCTTAAAGTTACTGTGAGGCCTTGGACAGATCACTTAACTCCATTCAGCCTCAATTTTATAATCTTTAAAATGAGAAAGTTATGCTAAACCATCAGTTCATATATTTAACTGTGTAATAGTTCCTTCAAAATAAATATTATGTGGATGTTAAGTAACAAGAAAAGATAAAAATGGAGGTACTGTTTTTGTAGAAAAGGTTGTTATCACAATAACATGTGTTCAATAAACACTAGTGGAACAGTTGACTTCAAACTCCTCTAAAAGGCCTCTGAAAAACTCCACAGAGTATCTTGGCTAAATTATTTTTGAAAATTTGAATACAGAGTAAAGGCCATTTTCTGTAATAGAAATATCCAAAGAGAAAGAGAAAGAGAGAGGTCTAGGAAAACTGCAACTAAAATGAAATAAATATCTGACTGTTTCTTAGATGTCCTGGAGGTTGCAAACATTAGCATGATCTAATTGCCAAATATAGAAAGCATGATGTAAACTGGTTTGAGCAAACCTAGTACCATATTGAATAATAGTAGGCCTAGCTTCAGGGGAAGCTTAATCCAGAGGTTTCAGGTCACTAAGCTCAGGCTTTCTTTCTCTGAGTTATATCAGCATTAACTTTCCATGTGTGTTTATCATCTAGGGTCCACTCCCCTCCTGGGAGTATGAAGCTGTGACAGTTCAGACTTTAAACCCATAGCATGCTACAAAGAGAAAGAAATTCTCTCTTTTTTGGTATCCCCCAAAGAAGAAAGAAGTAGGTTCTTTTCCAGAGGCCCCACACTGAGCATCTCCATCTCATTGTTCCAAATGGCAACAGGTGTTCATTCATAACAAATCTCAGATGAAGGGAGCACAACAATTGAGTTAAATCAAAGCTAGATCCTTCATTGAGGCATGAGGGCAATCCTATTCAAATGGAACAGCTGAGATTCATGGAAAGAGGAGGACAGGCCTCCCAAACAAATGACCAGTTCAGCTATTAACATTATTAATTTAATGCATTACTGTATTTCTGTACATAGACCCAGTAAAGACCTTTTGGGGAAAAAAGAAATGTGTGTCCATATATAATCATTATTCACTAATTCCACCTTATTAAAAACCACATGGATAATGGGTTTATAGGTAGATAGAAGGACAAGATCTTATGTCAAAAAGCTGAGTGTAAGTTAACTTTGGTATATTGAAAATATGCAGACAACAAAGTCACTGCAGGACTCTTCACTTGTTCTTTATTTACACAACATTCTAGTAAAGTACTTACTATTGCCCATGAATAGACGATGTATTAAAGAGCTTTAAACACTACCATCTTATTAATATATTGTTTTGACATTCTTCATAAACAATTGTGGTACCCTTATAATTTCACATAAAGCAATTTGGGAAATAAAATTAGTATTTACTTGAAAAAAGAGAAGCACATGGAGAATAAGTGCTGGAAAAGTTAAAAGCAGATTCACTGGTAAAGCTTCATCACATGGAGTACATTACTGCCATACTCTGTTAGTTACCTGTGTGGGGGAGAAAAAAGCAAACATGCTTGCCTTGGGTATATTACAATATTCCTCCAAGAAACAGTTAGGAAATATGTTCACTAATGGCAAGGACTAATCCCCACTTCATCTGAAACCCAATCATCCTGCTCATGCCCTGAAGATGAACTAAATTGCTGTGTTGAGTATTCATCCTGCACAGTGGAAACAATCATTGGTTACTGTCCGTGATTTTCCCCAAACCACACATGCAGTAGATACCCATTGAAAATCTGCTTTCTGTTCCCAGTTTTATTAGGTATTATAAGAAGAAAAGGGAAAGACCTAGGATTCTTGTAAAGAAATTTTTGTTGCATTTTATTTTGTCTATTTTATTTTATACAAATATTAGTTGTTTGGTCTAAAATTCTGCAGCAGGAATAAATCTATGGTTCCTTTAAGATATCAGTTGGGCTTGTTATATGTAGGTAAATGGCTGATACTGACTGTAGGGCAATGGAGGCAGTCTGGTTTTCTCACCCAGGTATCTGGGCAACTAAGGAAAGCAGTTTCCCATAACCTTGACAATGGGCCTGATAAGTATTCCCATAGCCTTCAGACTGGGTCAGATAAAGTGTTCCCATAGCTTTGAGTAGGCTCACATGCATAGTATGAAGCTCTGTTGCATAATATCTGTTGGCAATCTGCTGGCTTTGTTTGTCTTGAGCATTTAAGGGAGTCAGATCTCCCTGGTGTGTGCTATGCTGGGCGCCATGCTAGGGGACAAGAGACATGCAGTGTGCCATGCAGGTGAACAGAGACATGCAGGGGGACACACAGCTTGCAGATTGCATGGCTCACCTGCCTTTGAATAAAGGCACATCGAGCATCACCACAGCTCTGCACATATTCTTCTATCTGCCTGAAAGTAGGGTGGACCTGCCAGGCCTTGACATGCTGCAACACAATGACTGAGGAATAATGAAAGTAGATGTAAAAAATTCAGGGAAAATATATACCTTTCTTTGAAAATGTCATTCAGAATAGTGAGAAAGGAAGCTGAGGTTTGACCTGCATAATTGCAGAATGTCAAAAGTACACACAGAAGCATTCTTCCAGGGAGAAAGTGACCCTTAGCTCTTAGCTGGGGAATGTTAGGGTCTCTGGAGGAGCCAAAATGTGCTCACAGGTGTTGGGTACACCACAGTGGTAAGTTGGGCTGAAGCAGTAGGCCTGATGAAGCTCCCACAAAAATCTCACTTCATTTTGAGGTGAGGGTTATCAAAAAGCAGTGTTTTGGCATTCAGACGTGGGAGAGATTTTAAAGTTTTACTAAGGCTTGTAAAAGACTTAACCTATTTCAAATGACTAAGATCCTGCATATTACCCATGCAGAATCCTACCCATGTTATAGTTTTGGGAGGAGCAGCATAGGGGGAATCTATGCCACACATGAGACCCTGGTTTCTCAGCAGTCTCTTTGATTTACCAGTGAGTGAGTTAAGACAATCAATTGAATCTCTCTGAGACTTGTCTTTCCTCTATGTGTAGTAGAGATATTTATACAGCCTCAAAAGTTTTTGTAGCTTTTAAATTTAATGCATAAGAAGTGTCTGATGCACTATCTGGTGCAAGAGTATTTAAAATGCTCATTCCCTTCCCTTTCTTCCTGAATTTCATTCAAACGTAGGTTATTTTCTGATTTTGAGCTAGTTATGCCAGGATGAGATAAAGAGAAAGGCAAAGCAAAGAGCCCAGGTGAGAGATTTATTATTTCAATTTTTTGGATGGATTATTTGGATATTTTAGGAGAAGAGAAAAGCCCTGCTTTATGTTTCCTATAAATGAGTTAGTTATTAAACTCTCAGCTTTCTTCCTGGTTCATAAACAACTTGGATGGCAGTTGGGAGAGGTGGTCAGTGGGATTTGAAGGCCACATTGAGCAAGAAGAGCTGAAGAGGAACATTTCAGGTTTGAGCAGTACTTTATGTTTGTACATGTAGAGATCACTACTAGAAAAATTAAAATTAAGCAAGGTTAATAATATCTCCTTCAGTGTTGGAGTCTCAACTTATTCTCAAGCCTGCCTCTTCAGGTGCCAGTACTCTTTGATTCATGAAGGACACAGACACTTATCAGACAGGCTATCATTATAAAGCTATCAATTTTATCAATTGTTTTTATCAATTGCATTTATTATTTCATTTGGATTGGCCTGTGCTATGGACTAAATATCTGTGTCCTTGGAAAATTCATGTTGATATGTCCATCTCTGAACCCTCAATATGATGATATTTGGAGATGGGGTCTTGTGAGACAATTAGGTTTAGACTAGCTCATGAGGGTGGGGTCCTGATCTAGTGCCCTCATTAGAGACACCAGAAAGCATTCTCTCTCATTCTCTCTCTCCCACCCCCTCTCTCCATGCATTGGGACTGAGAAAAGACCGTGTGAGAATACAGCAAAAGGGTATTCATCTACAAGCCTGAAGAAAGCCTTCATCAATAATTAGACTGGCCTTAGACTTCCCAGACTCCAGAACTGTGAAAAATAAATTTTTGTTGTTTAAGCCACCAATCTCTGGTATTTTGTTATAGCAGCTCAAAACAACTGATGCAGCCTATATAGTTTAAGATGTTACAGTAATATCAGTGTTGATATTTTGTTTGAAAGATCTATCCATTTTTGACAATGAGATGTTAAAATCTACTATAATTGTGTTGCTGTCAATATCTTTTTCGAAGTCCTCCAAGATGTTTCTTATATATTTGGATGCTCCTATGTTGGGTGCATATATATTTATAATGTTTATGTCTTCTTGATGGATTCTTCCCTTGAGTTTTATGAAATGACCTTCTGGGTCTCTATTTATGGCCATTGTTTTGAAATCTGTTTTGTCTGATATGAGTATTGCTACCTTGGCTTTTTTTCCTATCCATTTGCTGGGAATATTTGTTTCCAGCCCTTCACTTTCAGTCTGTGTAGGTCTTTTGTTCTGAGGTGGGTCTTTTGTAGGCAGCATATGTCTGGGTCATGTTTTCTTATCCATTCAGCTATTCTATGTCTTTTGATTGGAGCATTTAATCCATTTACATTTAAGGTTATTATTGATAGGTACTTGTTCTTGGTCATTTTAATATTATGGCATTGAACAATATCCTAGGTTAAATGGATTAAACTGATATACATAGAACATTTCATCCCAAAGAAGCAAAATACACCTTCTTTTCAAATGCACATGGAACATTTTCAAAGGTAGACCATGTGATAGACCACAAGCCTTGACAAATTCAACAAAACTGAAATTATATCAAGCATTTTCTTTGACCATAAGGGACTGGAACTAGAAACCAACCTCAAAAAAAGAAACCTCAAAAACACTCAAACTCATAAAGATTGAATAGCATGCTATTAAACAATGAATGGGTTAAGAATGAGATCAAGAAAGAAATCAAAATTTCTGGAAACAAATGAAAATGAACTCACAGCAATCTAAAACTTATAGGACACAGTGAAGGCAGTCGTTAGAGGGAAGTTCATAGTGATACAGACCTACTTAAAAAGAGGGGAGGTGGGAGCATGGGGAGAGAGGTGGGAAGGATTTTCAGAAACAACTATAGAGGACACATAGACAAAACCAAGGGAGGGTGTAAATAGGGGAAGGAGGTGGGGATAGCTGGCATGGGGAGGGTAGGGGGAAAATGCAGACAACTGTACTTGAACAAAAATAACATAAAACAAAATTTTAAAAATACATATATAGTAACAGAAACTCTCACTTTCTAAAATGTGCATTACAGAATTTGAATCTTTCTCTTTCTTGGAAATTGATTACTGCCTGTTTTATGAGGTCTATTATATCCAAAGCCTTCAGCCTGACATTAGAGGCCCTCCATGATATGATTCCAAATGAATTTCCAGCCTCATTTCTTCCTCCTTGCCCTTTGTGTTCCAGGCAAACCAGGCTGTTCCCTCTTGCTTTCCTGTTGTGTGTCCATTTGCCTACACTATTCGCTCTATCAGCAATGCCCTTCTTCAATGCCTGGCCATCCTAGGGCTACCTTCTCTCAAATCTCTTTCCTCACATCCTTTTCAACTCTAAGTAATTCTTACCCAAATGTAAAATGCTAGAAAGGAAAGAACATTGATTCTGGAGTCAGCCATCCAAAATATAAATCTTCATTTCACCTAATCTAGTCTAACATTCTATGATAACAGAATGACCTATCTTTGAAAATGGTGATATCTAGCTTGGAAAGCTGATAGCAAGGTTGAGTGATGTACATTGTATATGCTGAATATAGTACTTGGCAATTAGCAGGGGCTCAACAAATTGACATAAGTTCCTTTCTTGTTTCCTTCCACTGGAAAAAAAAAGCACATTACAAGTGTCTGCCTTCTCCTTCCCACTCTCATTTCTAGAGGAACTTCAACATATAAGGAGCAAGTAGCAGCATCTACAATATCTTCTCCTCCAAACTTCCACCCTCTCCCTGCCCAAAACCCAGAAAAACAAAACAAACCAAGGAAAACTTTTGCTAAAATAATATTTTCCCTGAACTAAGAGACAGAGGAGGGGGCAGAAGATGCGCAAAACTCCACTTGAGTGGAGCTATCAGCAGAGAAGAACTGGGTACCTGTCACTAGGTAACCTGTCCCTAATGCCATAAGGGAGTGGAGAGTCAAAAGCTGATTGAAAAAAACAGAAGAATAAGGGAACACACAGAAATAAGCAGAGAAACCAAGAGACAGGAGAGGAGATACAGGCTGATTCCTAAAATCAAGTTGGTATCTACTCTTTATGCATTCATTTGTTTATCCAATTATTCCACAAGTGTCTACTAAGTGTCTGCCACGGGTCAGTCTAGAGGCAAAAGAGAAAATAAACAAATATAAAAGCATATAAAGTTGAGGTGTTGATAAATGTCACAAGGAAAGACAAAGCAGGGTGTGAAAGATAAGAAGAGGGCACAGGGCATGTTTTTTACATCAGGTCTTCAAGGAGTGCTTCTCTGTGAGCAAAGGCCTGAATGGAGGAACAATGAGCTGCTCTAATGTCTAGGCTTGAGCTTTCTCCTATACAAATGCTTTGAGGCCAGATGGCTCCTAGCATGTTGGTGTGACAGCCAGGAAGCCAATGAGGCTGGGATGGAAGGAATGAGAAGCACAGTGAAAGAGCCAGAGTCAGAGTAGAGAGGGGGAGGACAGGCCATGAAGGGTCTGGTAGAAACTTCTTGTGCCTTCAGAATTTGTTTTCCCCTTGAATTCTCATAAAACCTGTCTGCTTCCTTCACAAGACTTTCCTGTTTTATTTGAGCAAGTTTCAATGAATTTTAGATCCTTGAAACAAAATAAACTTTTATGGAATTATATTTCTTCTAGCATTTTGCAGTTTCTATCATGCTATGATTAGGTTTCAGTCTTCTATGGTGAGCTCCTGTCCCTGACGTATGATCTTCATAGGTGCTTTTCAATTTTGCTGATATTTTCTCTTTAGATGAGACAAGAAAGCTAGACAAGGCTTCAGTTGAGTATACCTGCCCCCCCAACCCAGATAAGTTAGGCTGTCATAATATCCCAACAGTTTAGACTCTGGTTAAATTAAATAGTTTCTCCTGAAGGCAGGCCTTAATAAGAAGTACGGAATGCTCCAGCATATTTCCAAATAGTTCTTTTTTCCTCCCACTCCCACCATTGCCAGAAGAGTGAGGGGGTCTTGCTCCAGTCCTTTCTGTAATAACCTGGTAGGTCTCCTGGAGGGTCTGCTATAATTAAGTTCTCTTAGAGTTTTTAATTCTCACTCTGAACCCCTAGAAATGTGTAAATTCGAGTTTTGATTTCCGACCCTGAAACAGGTTTCCTGGAAGATTCTGCTCCTGAGCTCTTGCTTCTCTAAGTTGTGTGATTCTTTGTCTGCTTGCCTGTCTCTACAGTTTTGGTGGCAGCAGTTTGCCCTGTGACCTCAGTTCTCTGGTGGATCTAAGAAAAGTAATTGATGTATAGTTTGTTCAGTTTTTTTTCTTGTTGTGTGGCTGGGCCACCATGAAATATACAAATTCCTAGAAAGACACAAATGACCAAAACTGACTTGAAGAGAAATAGAAAATCTAAATAGACTTATAACAAATAAACAGCTGGAATCAGTAATCAAAAAACATAAACAAAAAATTGCCCATGACTTGATGGTTTAGGGGAAGAAAAATAACTTTATTCTACCCTTCTAAGTTCTTCTGCCTGGTCTAAAAATCTAATTGCTACTGTTACAGAGAAGATGGTGGAGGGCAATTATTGGCCCACCCAGGGATGCCAAAAACTGTTACACAACACAACCACACACAGGGCCAAGGGAGTTACACTGACATACTATTACTGAAAGGAACCCCACTAGGTTCGATTGTCCGCCACCTTAAGAAAGATGTCTCTCAATACCAGAGATTTGTGAAAAGGAAAGGAAATGTTTATTTAAAGCTATATAGACTTAAAGTAGTGACCTAATGTCTTCATTAAAATATCAAAGTCATTTTGGATACCCACAGATGCCCACAGTGCTTCCTTCTCCCCTGCCCTAATTTGGGGTACCGTATCTCAGGAAGAGAAGCAAACATCCATGATTCAGGTTCCTGACACTATCAGCTGTGTTGCCGTCCAGGCAGAATGCCCAATTAATCCAAAGCCATGTGGCACCTTCTCATGGCTTACTGGCCAGAGTTCTTTCATCCTTCTTCCAGGCAATGTCTCTCCTGCTTCCCAGGCCAAGTGGCCAAAAGGAGCACCACAAAGCCACTTGGTTCTCCTCTACCAAAGCTGCGGGGGTCCCCATTCTGGCCAAAACCACATGGTTCTTTTCAGCAAAGCTGCAGGGGCATGGGAGAGTCGCCACTCTGCCAAAGCCAAGTGGCGGTTCTCTGCTAAAGCTGCATGGTGATTCTCCCTCACAGGGCTGCGGGAGTCCCCACTCTGGCAAAGCCACGTGGTACCTCCTTCTTAATGGCTGCCTTGTCTGGGTTTACATCCATGTCAATCCTCCTCTGCAGCCCTATTTCTGACTCCTCCTGACAATCATTTACACTTGCCAGCACTCTCATATCCTTCCAGCTTTACTGGGCTGCCACCGTGAGTATGGGCAGGTGTGGCCCCCTGTCATGGAGCCAATCACCTCTAAGCTCTCACGCAGGCACTGTAACTCTTGGGATCTACCCCCAGTTACATCTTGGGTAGAAGTCACTCCCTTCTCCCCTGGCTCAAAGCTTGGCCACAGCTATTTAACAGATCTATGCAACCAGTTAAATGTTATAGATATGTTAAATGACCATGCCAGAGGTTAGCCACAAAGCTGTTGTTGTACAAAACAGCTCAATGGTCCTGCTCCATGTGTCCCTTCCCCCAACTCACACCTGTGGAGGGAAGGGGTGAGGACATCCTAATATTTCCTGGACACCTTGAGTTCTGGACCCCATTCCAAATCCCTATTTCAGGCCCCCCTCTTGGCAGCACCCTGTTATAAGATGACATAGATTAACAGGAGGAAATAACCACATCTATTTATGAATGTACATACAGGGGTTCCATAAGAACATATCCTACAACTTTCACCTCAGAAAATAGGGAAGTTGAGGCTTATATGCCATCTTGAGCTAAGAAGAAAAGTTGATAGTGGTTTAGACTTTAAGGGGAAGATAGGAAATTCACAGGTAGATGAAAAAGAGCAAATATTTGATAAAAATTTTTTTCTGGGCCACCCCAAAACAATGAGACACTGACAAGAGTCTCACAGACTTTGCTAGGTTTAGTGCCTTTTCCACACTTAGTTCATATTTTGCCATGCTGATATCTTTTTTCCTGGTGTAGGTTTTCCTATCTGAATTCCTTTAGGCAGGTAAGGGGAAGATAAAAATTATTCTTGAGTTTGTTGGGTTTTAACTTTCTTCAGCTTTAAATAACTTGCAGGCCAGGATGGCACATTCTGGGGAGACTTATTCTGAATGCTTAAGTTTTATTTTTTTTTTACCTGCGGTTTTATTTTATTTTATTTTATTTTATTTATTTTATTTGTTAAATATTTTTTTTTGTTGTTCAAGTACAGTTGTCTCCATTTTCCCCCCTCCAGCTCTCCCATCCCACCTGTTCCCACCTCCCACCCTCCCTCCTACCCTCTTTGACTTTGCCCTTGTGTCCTCTTTTCACAATTTACAATAGCCAGGTGTTGGAAGGAACTTAAGTGTCCATCAACAAAATGAACAGATCAAAAAACTATGGTACATTTACACAATGAATACTACACAGAAGAAAGAAAGAAGAAGCTCCTACCCTTCACAACAGCATGGATGGAACTAGAGCATTATCCTAAGTGAATTAAGCCAGGTGGTGAAAGATGAATACTTAGGGTTTCTTAAACATAATTAACCTAAAATAATCAATATTTACCAAAAGGCACATTTTAGGGTGGCAAAGCTCTGCTCCCTTTCTATGGCTTCCCAGGTGAGTATTATCAAATATTTAAAGAAAAAATAGCACCAATACTTCTCAAACTTTTCCAAAAAAATAGAGAGAAACTTCTTAACTCATTTTTTGAGGTTACTATTGTCCTAATAACCAGACATTCATTTTACAGATTTTATTTGCTTTAAAATTATGTATGCTAATACCTTCTCTCCCATATTAGATTGGAATTGCCCCATTTCAGAGATAATATATATCAGTCTTGCATTCTTCTTTTCAGCACAATATTATTTGATAAAAGGAATGACTGAAATCTATATACCATTTTTTGTTCTTACTTTTATATTTTCTGTATTTTGCCTGTGTATATAGGGAAAATAATGACTGAAACTCAAAAGGTAAAAACTATATAAATTTTAGAAGGAACCCAGATGACAGATTTTTATTTCACCTCATAGATGTATGTTTTGACATTTTTCAAAGCTCAGGTGTGTGTTGTAGACCTCATTTATATGTTTTCTGCTCTTTTCAAAAGATCATCAAGACACTTCTCTAAAAAAAATTTAGGAATAGCAGAGAAAACTGGGAGTAATTGAAAGTTTAGAATAATAATTAAACATTAAATTCTTGTGTCAATATTGAATAAAAATTGTTTTATAAGGTGAAATTTTGAATAACAGGATGTATAAGTTAAAAATTTAGGGATTTTGTATGGGAAAGGGAATAAACTAAATAATAAACTAAATTATCAAAATAAATTTGAATTTATAGAAATCCCAAAGGATATAATTTTTGAAGGTTAAAAAATATGAAATATTTAGAGAGAAAATTACTTCAGGCTACTTCTAAAATGGACATTATCACCTTTTTCTTTCTTTTCTTAGGCTTTATAATCATTGTTGCCTTTGGGCAAGGATAAGTTATTTTTTTATCAAAAGGTAGAATAAGTTTAAAAAATAATTTTGGCTTCATACTAGTTCTAATCAGGCAGACTTTAGTTTACCTCCCTCCAACCTTCATCTTTTTCTTTCTTTCACTCAGCTTCTCTTCCTCCCTCTTAACTTTTCTCTCAAACAGTTCACAGTTTGCAGGCTATTATCAACTCTGAGACAATCCATGGCAAAATGTTCAAAATCTTGTAACCCAAATGAGAATTCTCAGGATCTTCTCAGGCCACTGTCCTTATCCATTATACCATCTAATTAGCAAAGTAGTGTTCAGGAACATGTTGGACTCACAGAAAAATAAGTCTTTCCAATGTGATATAATTCATAAAGAACCAAATCTTGGAGTCGAAAACCTACATTAAATTCTGTCTCTGTCACCTGATAAAATCACAATCCCACTGATTTTCATCATCCTCACCTGAAAGCTGGATATTAATGACATGTAATTCAATAGGGGCTCTGAAGACTAAATGAGAAAATAGAAAGCTCTTGTATGAGAGAACATCAGACTCTTAATTCAAGAGGCTTCCTCATTTCAAATTGCTACTGTTCATCCACAGCTTGAGAAGTAGAGGTAGGAGAATAACAACAACAACAAAAATGCCCTTGATAATAATGGTGACTATTGTTTATTAATCACCATGTTATGTCAAATGCTTTACACATATCATTTCAATAAATCTTCAAACAACCCAATGAGGTAGAAACTGAAGCTCAGAGAAGTTAGTGTCACAAAATCATTGAATTGTCAAACTGGGATTTCAACCTGTAATTTCTCTGACACCAAAGCCTGTGTTCTAATTACTATGTGATTTATTTTTGACAGCCATTCTGTCTTATCTACACCTTAGAGGTTACCTTCTGTCCTGGGGCAGGAAAGATGCACCCTATCCTTCCTCATGACAGAGAGGAAAGTGGAAAGCTCCTGTAAAGGACAACAACTAAAGAACTTTACTGACGCTGAAGTGGTGGTATTTTCTCAGTCATTAGTAGCACCAAATCATGTCTTTTAGAGTCATGTATCTTGTCTTTAAGTTATATCTGCTGAAAAAGCTAAAGCCAACTGTGACAAACTATGGTAGCTGCCATTGTTGGTCTGCTTAGCACATTCTCCCATTCCCTTTTCTTCCGTTTATAGTACCCCCTTTGTTTGCAGAACTCCTTCCCATTCCTTGTGGTTCTTGTGGAGCTGTCAGATACTGTATCCCAATCTCAATCTCTACCTGAAACATGAGCATGTGTCCCAGGCTGGACCTATAACAGTAACCCATCCCTTAGGCAACAGTTATTAATGTGTGGTTGGGGTACTGACTCAAGAAGGCCAACTGAGTCCATTCTCTGGAATGACGTTTGGACTAGGAAGAGATGAAGTCTCCTTATTCAAATAATGCTAGGAGGAGATGTTGGAAATTCGTGAATCTAAGGTTCTGCCTTGCCTTTTACCCTGCCAAAATAGAGTAAGCACATCTCCAGTAAGAATCAGAAGAAAGTATAAGAAAGATGAGAGAGGGAGAGAGGGAAAGAGAAAACTGATTATTTTGTTTTTGTTCTTAGATC
Organism: Phyllostomus hastatus; assembly: GCF_019186645.2. Lineage (NCBI taxonomy): Eukaryota > Metazoa > Chordata > Mammalia > Chiroptera > Phyllostomidae > Phyllostomus > Phyllostomus hastatus. The sequence goes on along the minus strand of NW_025334017.1, from coordinate 1,855,038 downwards.
CAGCCTTGCCTGAGGCCAAGACCAACCTCTGGTTTCCTAGGAACTCAAACTAACAAATTTCTTTTTTTTGAGTTGAGCTAATTTGAGTTGAAAGTCTATCTCCTGTAATCAAAACAATATTGATCCAGATAATTTAACATGGTGGAGAAAGCTAGAAAGCCTATATGTAGAGATGGAAGTGTATCAATAAGTTGGGAATATGCAATTTATAAAATAGTTTCACTCCAAGACAAAATACAAATTTGTGTACAGACCTATTGCAAAAACAGATCTGTATTTTCTCCCTGGGCATTTCTCTAATTTTTATTTTAAAATAAGAAAAAAAATCATAAGCCATAGGGGAAAAATACTCAAGTGACAAAATATTTTGATATGCTAAATATTCAGATATAAAGATTCTATGTGTTCTTATTCTTACTGCTGGCCTGAAACTTGTAGAAAAATACTGCCTGAGACATATTTATTACTATTCCCATATCCTGCATCAAAAGCTATAACATAAAGCTTTCAGGTCATTTTAGAAAGTTATTCAGTGGTGATGGTGGGTGTTATTCTCAAAACTCTAAAGGTAAGTTTTGATCTCAAAGTACAGTCCAAACAGCAGCTTAGTGAATCCCATTAAATTAACAACATGAGACAATACAAGACCGATTTCTGCATTTTAAATTTTACTTCTTCTCTCACTGTGAAATGCTATTAAAGAATGGTTCTATGCCTAATGGTGTAGATCTTGATGCTCTGCCCAGGTAAACAGGCAGTCATGGGAGATTTTATTATTTCTGAGAAAAACAGAGATTTCTGAGTAGATCAGAATTAAAGAAGAGAACTTATTTCATTACTTTTAGGCTTTGGAATGTATATATTCATTAAATATATTTGAAATTTTGGTAAGCACATAACAATACCAGACTTTAATTTTGAATCCTTCAAACTAGCTATTTTAGGGCTACTTTGCTGACTTAAGCCATGTAGTGGAAGGTCAGTGAACTGGGTGAAGAGATTTGTGACTTTCTGATCTTCACCTGTATGAGCTTCAGTTACTTTATTGATAAAAAATAAAATTGTTGTAAGTCATTTATACAGCCCCACTAAACTATAACTTTCTATGGATACAAATGCACGTACAAATTCCAAAGAATACTGTTGTGTATTCCCCCCACATATACAAAATCAGTTCATTCTTCATTAACATTTCAGCATAGTTTTTGCATTTAATAAACACAAGGGCTTTTTTTCTTGATCTAAATGATTATGGAGTCTAGCTGATTTGTGTTCATAAAATATAAGAAATATACTTTCCTACTATTTCAAAGAGAAATGCTGACATGTAATTCATTGATTTGACTTATGACAAAGCACATCAAGAAAACAGTAGACTCAAGCATATTTAAGTGCATTTATAAATGTTCACTAAAATTTGATTAAAATGTATGGCTTTCTGCATGCTTACATTTTAGTAAAGACTGTTGTGTTATAGAAACTGGTTCCTGAATTTAGGCAGTCTGCCTCTGGTAGTTTAAATCATGGGTAGAAGGGGATGCCTATATATTCTACATATTTTTCCCATCACCTTTAAACAACTAAAGAAAAACAAGAATTTCACATTCTTACCATGATCACAACCAGGAAGGGGAGAGAAGAGCATAAAAAAGATACTGACCAAGACAATTCATCTGTCAACTCTCCAGTGTTGACAAGATCGTGATCAATTAAAATACTCTAAAAACTACGGATTTCATAGATTTTTGTAGATTTTTATAAGTGAGACATGCAATTGTTTTTGTGAATGAGAATTTTCCATGGGTTAATTAATATATATATATATGTATAGTTTGCACATATAACAAATCACTTATTTGTCATAGCAACCCTGCAATGTAACTATTATTATTACTCTCATTATACAGAAAATTTAACTGAAGGAGAGAGAAAGTGAATAGCTTCCACAGGACACAAGCACCCTAGGGGCAAAGCCCAGCGATGAACTTGAGTCACAAAGTTCCAACACACTAACATCACAGTGCCTCTCACCAAGATTGACTTAGAGGATCTTTTGTGTTCTTATCAGTTAGATATTGAGCAGTTTATAAATTGTATTTGACTACTTTAGAATGGTTTCCATTGAATGCTACTTAGAGGGAAATACTAGAGACTCCTTGTTTTATCCTAGGATGTCCCTAATAAATGAAAAGAACATTGAAGCTGAATGTGGAGACCACAGCAAGAAACATTTGAGCTGCCTAGCTAAGGGGTAATGGACTGCAATAAACTAAATACTCTAGTGACACAGGAAGACTTGGTGGGCAGGAGTTTATGATCTTTAATGTCAGGGAATGTAGGGCAGAGGCATAAATGTCTAGAGTCTGGAAGATCACGCAAAAAATTGCATTCTGTTGATCAATCACACAGTAAGGGAGAGTAAGCCAGGTGGAAAATAGATATTACAAATCCATCTGTGTAAAACCGTAGATTTCCTTCACCAATGAAAGTCCCAAAGCAGTCATCAAACTGTGTTCCTGGTGGTCAAGATGTGCAATAAGTAGACAATGGGCACCAGTCAAGATGGCGGCCGTGGAAACACTGGAGCTGAAACAAAGAGATCTGCTGCTGCAGGAGGTCTCAGTGGCAACAAGCAGCCAGGGTTTAAAGCTCTGCGGCTGGAGGCTTGGATTCAACTCAGACTTCACATGCATTGCTCTGGGCAGTTTAACCAGTGCCACACAGGAGCCAACACCCATTAATAAACTGCTAGATGGGAATAAAAAACCAAACAAACAAACAAACAAAATCAAAGGCTTGGAATTCAGCCAGTGAACTGACTCTCCGGAAACATTGTTTGCAACTTCACGGCTGCCTCTAGATGTGATGCTAATGTACAACTGTGGATTCCATAAACAGCAATTGCAATAGATTGAGCTGAAAATAGAGAACAGAACATAGGAGCATATGTTTATTTGCAATGTCAAGTGCAGGGAGTTTGGACAGAGAGCACCTAGACATGGCGGCTACCAGAGATGGTGTGACTTTTCCTTCTTTTTCTTTTTTATTCTTTTTGAAGACAGCATAATCAAAAATAGCAACAAGCTCAGCAAACAGCCTCTACAGCTGCTAAGGAAAGTACAGCCTTCATTCAAATGCACTGCTGAAAAGACAGCTGGTCACATTGGTCTTTTCAGTCTTCCTCATGCACATATTTAGCAACATCGTCAGTGGCAGTATCTTGAATATAAAAGACACTGATAGCTATCTGGGATAACTCAAATTCAGTTAAATTTTTCTTAAGTAGAACTTACCAAGTCCTTTCCCATTATGTCCAAATTCAGTTCTCTCTGGCTGTCCCAGATTCTTTGTTTTAATATAGGATGTCTTGGCCTTTAAAATAGAAAGGTGCAGGGCTATTAAAATATAGAGAAGTCAGAGCATTAGACAGACATTGAGATCTTGGCTGGTTCAGGTTTGTGACTGTACCAAAAAGATAGGTGACAGAATGTGTTCTGTATTTGTTCAGAATTAATATTCTCTTATTTAAACATGAGAAATGTACTTTCCAAGTTATCAACTGACAATTTCTTAACTTTGAAGTGGGGTATATAGAGGGATGAGTTACAATTTGATAAATGGACTTAGCAAACAGGCCTTTAGTGTCATCAAAACTGAGCCACCTACAGAGTTAGAACCTGTTGAGGACACCAGATAATTAAGACATCTGCTTTCCTCTAAGAAGGTATTTATACTCAGACACAGGTGGAGCTGATGCACAAATAATTTATAACACAAGACAGAATGGATGAGGTGCACACACACAAACTTCCACGTGTTCTAAGAGGACAGAGAGAGGGGGAGTTTATACCAAAAAGTAGAAATCAAAATATGACTAGGAGAGGGACCTGAAAGAATTAGCGGATATTGACAGATGATTATGAAATAGGGTGGCGGGAGGGATAAACCTGAGAAACCATAAAGTCGTCTAGCTCAGACATAAAAGAAAAATGCCAGAAGGAAAGTTTGAGCCATATATAATGGGATTTGAGGTTTAGTTTGAAGGGTTTTGAGCAAAAAAATGTTTAGGACTGTAGTTTCAGCAAATATCCTACATACTCAGATATTTTGCTTTTTATTTTTGCTGCCTTCTGAATGCAGGAAGACCAGTGATAGAAACATGTAAAAGCTTTGGATGAGAGATTTGGACTTTGGAATGTTGCTCAAACTCATGACTCTTTTTAGTTTGGAAATGTAAGATTATTTCTCATAAACTGTTAGTAAAGAGATGGCAATACATCTCAGATTAAAGGAGGATAGTTCCAAAGACTAATATTTGCTCCCAATAATAATAGTTCATAGAATGCATCCTGACAAAGTGGGGCAGGTTCTTATTATCTTCATTTTTTAGAATGGGAGGCTCAAGGTCTGCTTTCAAGTATCAGATCCTGGTCCTGCACCACCATGGTTATGGTCTTCCATGGCTCCATCTAAGCCCCATCATGTTCCATTCTGGTCTCCTTCTCTAGTAGTTTGTTCACTGGAGTTTTAACATTTGAAAATATCTTTAGCAGGGTAAGAAGCCCTCCACTACCTTTTATCTCTCTATCTTTCTTCTTCATAAATCACTTTTGGGAAACATGACCTGCAAATGGGTTGTTAAGGTAAACATTTCTTGTTAGGGAAGAAAAATCCTGAAGAATTGTGGAACTGATTAACAATATAGTGTGGAAGGGAGACCAATAAGAAGACAGCCCCAGGAAACTCTCTCTCAGACCTGTGTGACTATCAGAGCAATAGCACAGGAATTATGGACAGAACTAGACTGGCACAACAAGAGCAGATATTCAAAGATATGAGAGTTTAATTCTGATGAATCCTGGTGATCACTCACCAGTTTCCACAACATCTGAACATGATAGTTAAAGCCTTACAATTTTAACACAGTCTACTCCTTTACCCACACTCAAAGAGGTAATTCAGTAGCCAATACTGAGTCTTAAAACAGGAGAAATGTAGTTGACATAAATATCAAGTATTATAAAGATTTCCTTTATATTAGAACATAAAGAGAATGATTGTGTCTGTGTGAGCTATATTTGATTTATTTAATATGACAGACTCATCCCTCTTTAAAAGGGTCTGAATGGTCCTGGGACTGAGGAGTCACAGAGATTCAGATGAGGTCTCTTTTCCAGACCATCCCATTGACATCAGCACTGCTTCCTGTTCCTTTAGCATCATCTGGATGGACCTTAATCTGATACTCAGTCATACTTCGGACAGGGCTTTTGCCTCCTGGGGATTAAGAATGATTTCAGCCCCAGTCAGCTCTGCTATTTTTTTATAAATAATGGAAGAGGCTGAGATTTTTTCTTGAATTTCAAGCTTATCAGTATTCATAATAAACTTTCTCCCAAGTAAATCCATATAAAAATAAGATTTGTTAGCACTTTAGTTAGAACACATCAGAAAAAACAGGTTAAACTCAGGTAATAAGCTTGGAAGTTTGCCTTTGGGAAGTCCCTTATTTTTCTAAAACTACCCACTTACTCCCCAGGGGGAAGGAGAGCTCAAACTTAGGTTTCTAGACTTAGGGAGTCATGACTTATCTTTGCATTATACTAATACAGTTTCATCTAAGAAAGGAATATGAACCTGTTCCATAGGTGTGAGGGGGCAGCTAGGCCCAGTGGTAAGGCCCTCTTCCTTCCAGCTTTTTAGGAAATACTTTCCTTCCTTTCCAATCAGGTAGTTTGTACCCTCTTAAAGCTGGGGCCACATGTGCCAGAGAAAATCATCTACCAGGCAGGACAAGGCTAAGGTAGGAGTGATAGAAGCAGCTTGTTCTTTTTAGAGATATTTTGATTTTAAAAATGACCAGTGAAAGTAATAATTGCTCCAGAACTATGAAACTTTTATTGTAGCACCTGGGTATTGGGGTCTAGTGGATTGGTTGTGACAGGATAGTTGTAAGGGCAGTGGGTGGTGACTAGGGTTTCCCAACAACCCATACATCATATCACCTTGGTCTACTATGAAGCCCAGCCCTACAAGGATCCACAGACACTACTGAGTCCTAGCCATCTTGTTGGGGGCTGATTATGTAGTAGTGGGGTGAAGCAAGGGACTGGTGTCATGGTCACAAACTCCATTCTAACTTTCACTGGCTCTGTGACCTCATGATGGCAATTATGCCTCTCTCTTGGTCTCAGTTTCTCAATCTATTAAATAAAATCAATATTTTTTACAATAAGGATGACTGTGTAAATAAATGCTAATTATATATTCTAACATGGGTCAAAACTCTAATTTCTTCTTGTCAATTTTACTCAAGGAACAAGGGATCTGATATAGATCACGTCTAGTTAGATACCATGCAGGCTCATTGGAGTAGAAGTCTAGGTAGAAATTTCAGGCTCAAGCTGTAGCTTAATAATATAGAATATACTTTTGCCTTCAGTGTCCTATTGCATTGATTTTTTTTCTTAGCAGTTGAATGGGTTTGTGGCTATGTTAACCAACTAAGGGCTTGGGACCCTACCCAAGTCCCTTTCTTTAGAATAACAAATTTGGCACTGGTCAGCAAATGAAGGTGTGCATTTACTGGGGGCTGGGAACCTCAAGACCCTAAGCTGCAGAAGCAGCTGTATAACTGATTGACACACTTTTATTCAAGAGAGAAAAGCTTTGGAAGTGTCTGGTTCACTGGTAGATCCCGGCAGCCTCAAGCTGCCAACAGAACTGCAGCCTGGTGGATCATGGGAGCTTACATCCTGTCTGGTTAGAGGAGGGAGAGGGATATCTTTGGAGCAGGCTTACCTTAGAATAGGCAGACTTCCTGAGGAGAGGCTTTGGTTGTGCCTTTAAGAGACATTGGTGAATGGACCATTTCCATTGTCCCTCCTTTCCCAGGAAATGCAAAGCCATGGGCATAGCTTGGAGAACCTTCTGTTATAAATAAATGTTCACAGTGACGAACACAGTCCTAGACCAAAGGTATTTTCTATTTCAGGGGTAAGGTATCAGGAATACCTTATGGGAATGCAGACACTAAAGAGGAAGGTTAAAAAAAGTGTTGTTTAAATATTTATTAAGGATGTTACAGAGAATAAGAAGGCCTGAGGAAGACCTGAGGGCTGGAATTGCTTGCAGTTAAAGTTTCTAAAGTGAGTCAGAAAAATTGCATTTCTGAGCACATTCTGCTTAGGGGAGGCAGTGTGTATAGTTGTGGGAATATTCTTGCAGGTAACCTATTTATGGGAAACTTCTCCCAAATGCATTTTAAATTCACTGGTGATAGAGTCCCAATAACTGATATAACCCAAAATTAAAATGCCTGTCCCTTTTTCTCTCCTCCCTTTTCTCTATGTCTTTCCTCTTCCTACCGGCACTGTCTCTGTTCTCCTGTAGAGATAATAAGAGATACAGATATAAAAGGCCCATGTTTTCACTTCTGTTACTAGCCTGTTTGCTTAGGAGACATTTACTATATGATGTTCTTTTATACACTGGGGTGTCAGATTCTGGGATTTAACACTTTTAACATCTCGTAGATGTGGGGTGGTGGCTACAATACACTGCATTGTTCACTTAGCTCCTGCAAAGGAAACAGTGGAAATGTAATAGTGTAATAATGTTAGTATTGACTTATTGCATCTTTGAAACAGTGACAGAAACTGAATTCATTCCAGTGGAAGCTTCTTAAACTTCAGCCATTGAGCCAGAGACCCCATATCACACTAGCCCTTTGTATGTATCTTCTAACTGTCATTTCTCTAAATTAATCAGAGGGAGTCAAAGGGTGACTTCATCAGTCCTGACTGTTTATCAGCCCTGCTTCCATTGATTGGACATTGTCTGGCAAAGTGAAAATTTTCCAGTTCAATTCCCAGTCAGGGTTGTGGGTTCAGTCTCCAGTCAGGGCACATTTGTGAGGCAACTAATCAATGTTACTCTCTCACATCTCATGTTGATATTTCTTTCTCCCTCCCTTCCCCTTTCTCTAAAAAGAAATAAATCCAGATCTTTTAAAAAAGAATTAGTTTATCAATACCACAAAAACTTATTAGATAATGGAAATTTAAGCAACTTATACTGATGTTATTCTAGTTTATGGAGAGTGTTAAAATCCAGTACACATATTGCTTAATTCCCTGCTGGACTTTGTTGCTTGATGTAGATAAGCATAACTCAGGGTAATAGAAATAAGGGTGGTCTTCTGTCCAATGCTATGATTAAGGGTTATTTTTTCTTTTTTCTTAATTTTAGCATAATTTACAGCACAGTGAAATATATGGATCTTAAATTTATAGTTCCACGAGTTCTCACAAATTTATGTACCACATAATCCATACTCTGACTGAAATATAGACCATTGTGAGATAATAGATATAAAAAGTATGTGTCTATATGTATGTATATGTACACATGTGTGTATACACATGTGTATGCACACACATACATGCATGTATAGAGATCATGTGGTATTTGTCTTTCACTACCTGGCTTATTTCACTTACCATAATGCTGGCTTATTTCACTTACCATAATGCTAAGTGAAACACACAGACACACACACACACACACACATTTATCTGCCCTCAATTTCTGTCACAGGGATCCTAAAACCCTTGTAAATTTTTTTTATTGTTGTTAAAGTACAATTTTCTGCCTTTTCCTCCCATCCCTTTTCCCCAACCCAAACCTCCCCACCTCCTTCCCCTGTTTCCACCCCTGCTTGGTATTCTCCATGTGTCCTTTGTAATTGTTCCTATAAACCTTTCACACTTTTCCCCCATTATCTCCTCCCCTGTCCCTTCTGGTCTGTCAGCCTATTCTCAATTTCGATGACTTTGATTGTATTTTGCTTGCTTGTTCATTTTGTTGATTAGGTTCCAGTTAAAGGTGAGATCATACGGTATTTGTCTTTCACTGACTGGCTTATTTCACTTAGCATAATGCTCTCCAGTTCCACCCATGCTGTCACAAAGGGTAGGAGCTCCTTCTTTCTTTCTGCTGCATAGAATTCCATTGTGTAGATGTACCATAGTTTTTTAATCCACTCATTTACTGATGGGAACTTAGGTTGCTTCCAGCACTTGTCTATTGTAAATTGTCCTGCTATGAACATTGGGGTGCACAGGTTCTTTTGGATTGGTGTTTCAGGATTCTTAGGACCTATCCTAGCAGTGGAATTGCTGGGTCAAAAGGCAGTTTAATTTTTAGTTTTATGAGGAAATTTTATACTGTTTTCCACTGTGGCTGCATCAGTCTGTAATCCCACCAACAGTACACTAGGGTTCCCTTTTCTCCACAACTTCTCCAATACTTGTTGTTTGTTCCTTTGTTTATGATGGCCATTCTGACCAGTGTGAAGTGGTATCTCATTGTAGACTAAAACCCTTGTAAGTTTCTAAGTGATAAGAGCATCTTGTGTTCCTATGTGGCAGCTCTGGATGGGTTCCCTGGATTAGGGCTGGTCACCAGAAAGACCAACCAGTGATTAGAAGCTTGGAATGTTTAGATCCATCCCACTCTAATTCTCCAGAGATGGGAGATGGGCTGGAAATGTACTTAATAATTGATGAAGCTTATATAAGGAAACCTCCATAAAGTGTCAAAAATAAGGGATTTGGAGAATTTCCAGTTGGGTGAATAAACACATCCACACAGTAAGAGTGATGCACCCCAACTTGACAGGGACAGAAGCTCCCATGCTAAATAGGTGTCCCCCAGAATTCTGCAAGCTTCTCTAGCAAATTAATCAAACCTGGGGAGCACGTGGTGGGAACCCCAAACTATAGCAGGTTGGTGAGAAGTACAGGTGATATTTTGCTTGCTTGTTTTGTTGATTACGTTTCACTTATAGGTGAGATCATATGGTGTTTGTCTTTCACTGCCTCGCTTATTTCATTTAGCATAATGCTCTCCAGTTCCATCCATGCTGTCACAAAGGCCAGGAGCTCCTTCGTTATTTCTGCTGTGTACTATTCCATTGTGTAAATGTACCATAGACATTGAAATAAAGAACAAACTGACAGTAACCAGAGGGGAGGGGGAAGGGGATAATGGGGGAAAGGAGGGAAAGTTGCCAAGGAACATGTATAAAAGACACATGGACACAGCCAAAAGGGTGGTAGGATCAAGGATGAGAGGTGGGGATGGCTGGGGTGGGTGGGAGTGATGGGGGGAAAATGGAGACAACTGTGCTTGAACAACAATAAAAAAAGGAAAAAAAATTCATCACTCATACAGAAAAAAAAGAAGAAGTACAGGTGATAATCTGGGTTTGTGATTGGTGTCTGAAGCATGTATATGCAGCAGCAGGTGGGGCAGTCTTGTGGGACTAAGCCCTTGGGATCTAAACTATCTCCAGGTAGATAAATCTCTAGGTAGATAGTGTCAGAATTGAATTAATTGTAGGATGCCAGTAGGTGTCTCAGAGAATTGCTTAGTGTGAGAAAAATCTCCACAAATGTAGTAACCAGAAGTGAAGTATTTTATGTGAGCAGTAAAGGGGACTCACAGGAGAGAAACACACAGTTGAGAAGAACTGGGTTTTTCCCTACTTACGAAGAAACAAATAGTGTTTTTCCTTTTAACTATCAACCTAGAAAATTCCATCATTCCCCTTTCTATTAAACCTCTCCTTAACAAGTTGCATAGATGTTCTAATTTCTATCACTAAAAATTAGTTTTTACCTGTTCTTTAAACTTTAAATGGATGGAATCCTACAGCATGTAATCTTTTTATGCATTGTTGATTTGCACAGTATGATGTTTTTGAAGTGCTTTCATGTTGTTGGTGTTTTTCTTTATTTTAATGAGAAGTGTTCCATAGTATGAGTGTCATATCTTTCTCCATCACCTTGGTGATGAACATCTGCGTTATTTTCCATTATAGGAAACTATGAATAAAACTGCTATGAATCTTGCCCTGGCTGGTGTGACTTAGTTGATTGGAGCTTTGTCCTGTAACCAAAGCATTGCAGCTTCAGTTCCTGGTCAGTGCACATACCTGGGGTTGAGGTTTTCCTCCCCAGTCTAGGTGTGTACTGAAAGCAGCCCATAGATGCTTCTCTCTCGCATGGATGTTTTTCTCTCTCTTCCTCTCTCCCTCACTCTTTCTCTGAAAGCAAAGAAAATATGTTCTTGGGTGAGGATAAAAAAAAAGAAAACTTTGCTATGAATCTTATTATATGAGTCTCTTCTTGCAAATATGGGTACGTGGTTTTGGCTTGCCATAGAAAACTTCTGTGTTTAAATTTTTACTCATCTGGCAAATTTCTTTCTAAAATGGTTGTAGCAAGAAGAGCCACGCCAGCAATGTACTAGAGTTCTGTGACTCCACGTATGGTGACATTAACCTTTTTAATTAGTCATTCCAGTGAAATGGAATGGTATCTCCTTGTGGGTTTAGTTTGCCTTTTCCTGATGACTAACGATGTTGAGCACCTTTTGAAATGTTAATTGGCCATATAGAGATTTTCTCAGAGATATGAGTCTTTTGCCACTTTTATTGTTTTTAATTTCTTTTTAAGTGTATTTTATTGATTATGCTCTTACAGTTGTCCCAGTATTTTTCTCCTCTTTATCCTCCCTCCATCCTGCACCCCCTATCCTCTAGCATCTCCCCACCCTTCATTCATGTCCATAGGTTGTACATATAAGTTCTTTGGCTTCTCTATTTCCTATACTATTCTTAACCTCCCTTATGTTATGCCTACAATTTCTGCTTCATATTCCCTATACCTTTCCCCCATTCTCCACCTCCCCACTGATAACCCTCCATGTGAAATCTGCTTCTGTGAATCTGTTCCTGTTCTAGTTGTTGGTTAGTTTTAGTTTTTGTTTTTTAGGTTCAGTTGTCGATAGTTGGGAGTTTGTTGTCATTTTACTGTTCATAGTTTTTGATCTTTTATTTCTTAGGTAAGTCCCTTTAACATTTCATATAATAAGGGTTTGGTGATGATGAACTCCTTTAACTTGAACTTATCTGGGAAGCACTTTATCTGCCCTTCCATTCTAAATGAATGCTTTGCTGGATATAATAATGTTGGATGTAGGTGCTTGCCTTTCATGACTTCAAATACTTTTTTTCAGCCCCTTCTTGCCTGCAAGATTTCTTTTGATAAATCATCTGAAAGTCTTATGGAAACTCCTTTGTAGATAACTCTCTTCTTTCCTCTTGCTGCTTTTAAGATTCCCTCATCTTTAATCTTGGATAGATTAATTATGATGTGTCTTGGTGTGTTCCTCCTTGGGTCCCATTTCTTTGGGACTTTCTGAGTTTCCTGGACTTTCTAGAAGTCTCTTTCTTTTGCTGTATTGGGGAAGTTCTCCTTTATTATTTGTTCAAATAATTTTTCAATTTCTTGCTCTTCCTCTTCTCCTTTTGACACCTCTCTGATTCAGATGTTGGGATGTTTCAAGTTGTCCCAGAGGTTGCTAAGCCTCTCCTCATTTTTTTGAATTCTTGTTTCTTCATTCTGTTCCAGTTGGATGTTCCTTTTATTCCAAATCATTGATTTGAGTCCTGGTTTCCTTCCCTTCACTGTTGGTTTCCTGTATATTTTTCTTTGTTTCACTTTGTATAGCCTTCATTTCTTCTTTCATTTTGTGACTGAGCTCAATCAACTCTGTGAGCATCCTGATCACCAGTGTTTTGAAGTCTGCATCGGATAGGTTGTCTATCTCCTCATTGCTTAGTTCTGTTTCTGGGGTTTTGATCTGTTCTTTCATTTGGGCCATACTTCTTTGACTCTGTGTGCCTATTATATTGTAAGGGGTGAAACCTTAGGCATTCACCAGGGCAGAGCAATCCTCTTTGCTGCATTGTGGCACTATCTGTGGGGGAGAGGTCAGAGAGGGAACAATGCCACTCATTTGCTCCACCGCACTTTCCAAGGAACTCCTCTATGAGACTAGGAGTTTCTCCTGCCTTCCCAATGCCCCCCCCCCCCAGATTTTGCAGCTACAGGTTTTGAGTCTTTAGTTTCCCCGTCAGCCATCCCCCCCTTGCTGTATCTCCTCTCTGCCCTGCCATCTCTGCCCTCCTACTGGTCTGGATGAATGTTTTTTTTAACTCCTTGGTTCTTGGAGTTCCATGTAGTTTGATTTTTCTGGCACTTCTGGTTGTTTATTGTTTTAAAATTGATTGTTATTGTCCTTTTACTTGTATGAGGAAGCAAAATGTTTCTACTTATGCCTCCATCTTACCAGAACTCCTGTTTTTTTTTTATTTCTTGTACTTACAGTTTTTATGTGTTCTGGATAACAATCCTTGTCAGATACAATAGTTGCTAATATTTTCTTCAGTATGTCATGTGCTTTTTAACTTTTTAATAGTGTCTTTTGAAGGGCAAAGTCTTAATTTTGATGAAGTCTAATTTACTTTTTCTCTCTACATATTTTGCTTTTATTATTCTAAGAAATTCTTGCCAACTTTAAAGTCACTACTTCATATCATCCCATACTACTTCTAGAAGTTATATATACTTCCTGCTTTTACATTTAAGCCTATGATTCTTATTCAATACATTTTTGAAGATTTTATTTATTTATTTTTAGAGAAATGAAGGGAGCCAGGGCTAAATACATTTTTTATTAAGGAGCTAAGAAGGTGTCAAAGTTCACTTTTTTCAGCCCTGGCTGGTGTGACTCAGTGGATTGAGTGCCAGCCTGCAAACCAAAGGTTTGCTAGTTTTATTACCAGTCAGGGCACATGACTGTGTTGCTGGGCTAGTGCCCAGCTTGGGTCACATGAGAAGCAACCACACAGTGATGTTTCTCTCCCTCTTTCTCCCTCCCTTTTTCTGAAAATAAATAAATAATTTTTTTTTTAAAAGTTCACTTTTTTCCATGTGCTTAACAAGTTGCTTTTAACAATTGTTGAATGAGATATTTCTTTTCCCACTGAATTTCTGTGATGATTTTGTGGAAATAAATGAACATAAGTTATTCTTTTTCAAGATTATTTTGTTTTTTCTAATTCCTCTGCTTTTCCATATACATTCTATTTTATCCTCAAAAGCCTGCTTGCTGCTATTTTAATTGAGATTGTATTAAAACTACAGGTAAGTTTAGAGGAAATTATATCTTAATAATATTGAAATTTCCAAAGAATAAGCATACTATATATTTTCATTTATTTATTTTTTCTTTAATTTCTCTTAAAATGTTTTGTAGCTTTCTGTGTAAAGGTTTAACACATATTTGATTCATTTTTTCTATTTTTATGTTTCTTGATGCTGTCATAGTCTTATTTGACTATGTTAGTTTTATTTTATTTGTCAGTTGTTTGACACTAGTATGTAGAAATACAAGTTTCATATATAGGTCTTATATTTTGTGACCTCAATAAATTCAATTATTGAATTTAATAAGCTTATATTTTGGTAGATTTGTTTGGCTTTCTACATATAGAATTACATCAGCTATAAATAAAGAAAACTTTATTTTTTCCAGTTTTTATTATGTTTGTTATTTTCTTGCCTACTACAGATCTTAGAATTTAACATCAATAATTTACATAAGTCAATTTACATACATATATATGGTCTGACACAATAACACCACTCTTATTACAAAATCTTTTATTACAAAATCATTAGCATGTAATTCTGTAACATAACAATATTGTACTCATGTATACCATATGAAATTTTAGGTGAAATATTCAAATTAAAACTATAAATTATTACATTCATATTATTACCCTACCAACCACACTCAAGCAGGATTAATTCTGCTGGATCCTGTATATATATTCCTCAAAGGGCATTGCTTACTGTCTAATTATATGGGGAGTTTTAAAACATCTTGTTGTTAATGATTTCTAAAATACACTACGTAATTTTTTCTTTCTTGTTTGTGGAATCCTGATAATAGAAGAGAATACAGTCTCTACCATTGGGTATAATGTTAGCTGTGGACTTTTATCATGTCTGAAAGGAATATCTCTTTCAACAAATGTTGTTAACTGAGAAAATCTATTATATTTTATTAAAAGTTTGTATCAGAATACAATATACAGATGATGGTTTGCAGAATTTTACACCTGAAACCTATATAGTATTATTAACCAATGTCACCCAATACATTCAAGAAAAAAGGAAAAAAATGCTTGTATCATGAAAAGATTTTTAAAAAACTCTATACATTTTTTATCCTATTTAGATGATTATATAATTTCTCTCCTTATTATGTTAATGTGGTTAATAGAAGAGACTGATGTTTCATTGTCAAACCAGTTTTGCCTTCCTAAGTAAACTCACTTAAAAATGATGTAGTATCCTTTTTACATATAACTAGGTTTAATAAGCTAATACTTAGGCTCTGTAGTCTATGTTTATTAGGAATACTTGTCTTTAATTTTTTTCAATGTTTCTTGTCAGGGTTTTGTTTTAAGACTGTGGTAATATAATTAGATGAGTTGAGAAATAATAATTTATGTTCTCTAAAAGATTTTGTCTAAGATTACTGTTATTCATGTTAGCCATTTGGCTTGGAGTTTTCTAATTATAAATTCAATTTATTTAATAGACAGAGAACTATCACATTTTCCATTTCTTCATATGTCAGTTTGATAATTTTATCTTTCAAGAAACTTGTCTATTCTGTGTAACCTGTAAAATTTAGTGGCATAAGGGTGTTTATATCTACTTTCCTTTAAGTGATTGCATAATCAATAGCTATGTCCTTTGTTTCACTCCTGATATTGGTAATTGGTTTTTATTTATTTTTCAACAATATTGATAAAGATTTATTAATTTTAATAGTATTTTCAAGGATCCAATAATGCTTTTGTTAATTTATTGCTTATTTTTATTTTATTGACTATTGCTCTCATTCTTATCATTTCCTTTTTTATTTACTTTGTTTTAATTTGCTCTAAATTTCCTTGTATTTTACCATAGAAGCTCCATTTTTTGACTTTAAAGTTTTTTCTTTTCTTATATAAAAATTAAATGATACACTTTTTCTAAACAACAATGTAGGTACAGTACATTGAACTTTGCTATGTTGTTTTCATATTACCATTGAAAATATTTTCTGGTTTCCCTGTGATTTCTTCCTTATAAAGCATTGGTTAATGTCTAAATGTATGGGGCATTTTAAAACATCTTATTGTTAATGATTTCTAATACATATTATTTCATTCCTTTTACATTTACTGAGTTTTTCATGGTTGTTTTATTGTATTTTTTTCCATTATCATTTAGTCCTCTTCTACCCCCCTCACCATACTGTTGTCTGCATCCATCAATCCTTTTTCCTTTTTGCTCATTCCCCGCACCCAGTACTCTCTTCACCCTTAGCAGTCATCCTGCTCTCTATCTATGAGTCTGTCTCTATTTTGCTTGCTTTTAATGGCCCAGAATATGGCATATCTTGGTGACTGCTCCATGTGCACTTGAAAAGAAGGCGTATTTTGCTCTTGTTAGGTAGAGTGTCCCATACATGTCAACTAGGTTAAGGCAGTTGATAGTGTTGCTCAAATCTATATTCTTACTGATTTTTAGTTTAATGATTCTATCAATTATTAAGAAAGAAATGTTAAAATATTCAAGTATACTTGAATTTAACTGTATTTCTCCCTTTATTTTAATTTTAATACATGTATTTTGAAGCTCTGCTATTAGTTAAAAACACATTTAGGATTGTTATGTCTTCTCAGAGAACTGACCTCTTTATCCCCATGAAACGATTATCTTATCTCTGATAATATTCCTTGTCTTGAATTCTGCTTAGTCTTATTAATGTGATCACATTAATTTCTTATGCTCAGTGCTTTATATTTTATTTCATCTCCATGTTTTCACTGTCTTTATATTTAGAACTTATAAACTATATATAATTAGTCTGCTATGTTTTTATCTAGTCAGAAAAATCTCTGCTCTTTAATGATAGCATTTAGTTTACTTACATTTATTTTTGAAAAGCTTTTGTTTATGTCTATCTTTTCATATTTTCTAATTGTCTTCTTTACATTTTGTTGTTTGTTTCTTCTTTCCTGACTTTAAAAAAATGACTTGAGTAATTTTTAGTATTCCATTTTGCTTCTTTATTGGCTTTTAGACATTGTTTTGTTTTTAGTGGTTTCTCTAAAAATCATCATAAACATATTTATTATAATCTACCTTGAAATATTACACTGCTTCTTGTAAAATATGTAGTGTTACACTTTAAGCCACACTCCTCCTGTTTGTATTCCTATACATTTTTTCTTTTGCACGTTACAAACCCAATGACACAATGTTCTTTTTGTTTATTTTAATTTTTAAATGTTGAATTATTTAATGTAAATATAAAAAAGAAAAGTCTTTTAATACATACATACTTGTATACTATTTCTTCCCATAGAGTCACGTTTTTATAGTATAATTTCTTTCCACACCAAATACTTTTTTTTGCTTTTCATGTACTTTTTATTTATTTTAAATTGTTTTTAATAGAGTTTTCTGCCTTTCCCCCCACCCCTCCCCACCACGCCAGCCCTCCCTGCCTCCCTCCCCCATTTCCACCTCTCTTTGTTGTTGTCCATATGTCCCTTATAATTGTTCCTATAAACTCTTCACCCTTTCCCCCCATTATCCCCTCCCCTCTCCCTTCTGATCAGTGTCAGCCTGTTCTCAGTGTCAATGTCTTTGGCTATACTTAGCTTGTTTGTTTGTTTTGTTGATTAGGTTCCAGTTAAAGGTGAAATCATATGGTATTTGTCTTTCACCACCTGGCTTATTTCACTTAGCATAATGCTTTCCAGTTCCATCCATGCTGTTGCAAAGGGTAGGAGCTCCTTCTTTCTTTCTGCTGCATAGGACTCCATTGTGTAAATGTACCAGTTTTTTGATCCATTCATTTAATGATGGGCACTTGGGTTGCTTCCAACACTTGTCTTTAGCCTTCCTTAAATTTCAGGTATGCTGGTGACAAATTCTTTAATGTTTGAAGAATACTTTTCCCTGAATAATAGAACAGAATTATGGGTTGTTGATTACTTTTTTCCTTTAACACTTTAAAGATGGTATTTTATTACCCTCTGATGTACTTTATTTCTGATTAGAAATCAGCTATATTTCTTTTTATTGTTTGTTACTATGTAATGTGTCATTTCTCTTGTTACTTTAAAGTGTTGTTTTTTTAATTGTCTATATTTCAGCAAACAATAGAGTATCTCTCTCCTAATTATTCTGCTTAGATATTTATTTTAATTTCTTGAATCTATGGGTTTATAATTTTTTAAAAGATTTTATTTATTTATTTTTAGAGAGGGAAGGGAGAGAGAACGAGAGAGAGAGAGAGAAACATCAATGTGCGGTTGCTGGGGTCCATGGCCTGCAACCCAAGCATGTGTCCTGACTGGGAATCCAACCTGCAATGCTTTGGTTCACAGCCTGTGCTTAATCCACTGAGCTATGCCAGCCAGGGGTTTATAATTTTTATCAAAACTTAGAAAAGTTCTTTTTTATTAGTGTTCCCTAGTTGTGTTATATTCTTTTCTTTTATTGAGACATGATCAACATTTAACATTATATTAGTTCCAGGTGCACAATATTATGATTTGATATTTCTCTATGTTGTGGACTAATTACAATAAGTCTAGTTAACATTCATCACCATACATACTTGCTGTTACTATTGCCACTATGGTCCAGGGATCAGATGATTTTTCCTCATTTCTAAAATACATCTCTACCTACAGCTAACCAACTTTTCTGTCTGATCATATCTATACTAGGTACCTGGCCTCCTTTATGGAAGCTGTCACTGTTTCTGGATCTAACAGGAGATCATTTCTTTGTATAATTCAGTGTATCAAGGCTCACTTGTATCCACCATTTTTTTTGCTAGCCCCATGGAAAACATGCTCATAATTTTATCTGCATTTTTCTTGTTGTTTTTGAGAAAATAAAGATTTCTTCTTTTTAAAAAAATCCTAGCCATACCACACCTTTCAGAAATGGGCTGTGGCAATGTTAAATTGGTACAACATGTAGATAAACAAACTAAGACACGTTTGGAAAACTGGCCTCAGAAGAATGCAGAGATTTTTCTGATAATTTGGTGGTCCCCTTTTTTGAATGGGACATTGTCATGGTTAAGATCCTCCATGGGTAAAGAAGGGCAAAATTAACTTCCTCTTCTCACCTTTGTGGAAGAGAGTTGCTGAAATCACTGGCAGATTATGGGGCAGAGATGGTGGAGGTAAGATAGAACTTTGGACAGTACTTGCTTTGTGTGAAATTGCTGACTCTGGATTATCTATTTCTCTTTCTGAGACCAAGAGAGAAACATATTTCCATTTTGAAACGTTCTTGCCTCCTTATAACTCATCTTTCATGCAGTTGGTGAACTAAGATTCACCTGTGGCTTTTCCACACTTAGGAACAGGTGACTCTACATGTATGTGATCAAGTGGGAACAAGTGTTGGGTCAGGGGGAAGGAGTTTAAAAGAACACAACAATAAAAAAATGTTAAAAAATAAAACAGACATAAAGTTTACCTTTGGTCCAGCCTTATTTGCCAAATTAAAAGATCACAAGCTTTGCCTAGTATGAGAGCCTTTCTTTGCCTGGAGAATTATGTGAGGTCACCATCTTCAAAATATGTGGTGATTATAGACAACTGACCAAAAAAATCCTTGCTTTGGGAGTTTAGCCAATTTTTTTTCTCTTACAATGTGTAATATTTATTCCCTGGGATTGTTGTGAGAGCAGATGAGCTACAATATAGAGGAGGACTTTTCAACCTTTGAAGTCCTCTATGAATAATAACTACTTATTTTTATTATTATAATCCGTATTTTTGTAAAGAGAGGGGTTGGTTGGATCATACCGATTGGGAGAATGACTTCCAGTCATAATATATTTTAATTAGGCATCCAACATCTCTCTTAGATGTGCAAAATAGAACTGAACCTCCAGGCAGGAGGAGGGCTTGCAGCTCCAATTCTTTTTAACATCGACAATGTTTTGTCTTAGGTTGTACTATCTGGTACCTGCCATGAGGTGACCCTGCCTGGGCTGGGTGATTGGGGGCATTTCTCTTTCCTGAAGAATGTAAAATTGTCCCCGTGGGCCTCAAATAGAAGAGCCGAGTTCCATGATGGTGAATGGCTTACAATTCTATTCTGTCTGAATAAAACCTTATTTCCTATATTTTTTTGTGGGGACAGAAAATATTTGCAGGCTTTATAATCATTGAAACTTCTGCCTGTGTCATGACAATGTGCTTTATGAAAGCAGTCACAAGGGTCATTGAAGACCACCCATATTTAGAGGTCTGGAAGTATCTTTCAAAGTTTTATTATGTTTAATGCTCACTTTGTAGGCAGCCAATGTAGTGTGAGAAATAGCCTGGTGAGCTTTGTGGAAACATTTTACCCTTCATGTTTTTGGTAGCAAAATTGTATCAGAATGTTACCAGCAATTGGTACTTGAGTTCTGGCTAAGAAAGAATTCAGAGGCAAGGCTTAAACTATAAGAAAGTTTAGTTAGAAAGTCACAGAGGTAGAAAAAGTGAGCAGTAGAAGAAATGGGCTTAGGAAACAAGCTACTGAGGCAAAAGAAGGACTCTTGGAACTTAGGAGAAAGAGGGAGGCAAAGAAAATGCACCTGGGGAAAGGGGTAAGGAAAGGATTAGGTGTGCTCCATGGAGCCTCACAGGGTCCTCCATCCTAAGGGCTTTTTTTTTTAATCAAGGGCATTTATTTTAAGATTTTATTTATTTAGTTTTAGAGAGGGAAGGGATGGAGAGAGAGAGAGAGAGAGAGAAACATCAATGTGCGGTTGCTGAGGGCAATGGCCTGCAACCCAAGCATGTGCCCTGACTAAGAATCGAACCTGCAATGCTTTGGTTCACAGCCTGCGCTCAATCCACTGAGCTACACCAGCCAGGGCCCTAAGGGCTTTTAATGGTGGGGATTTTAGGGGAGGTCCCAAGGCTGGATGTCAATAGAAGAGTCATCAGTCATCCAGGTGTGTCCTTTCAGGGTCATGGTCTCCCTTGATAGGTCAGTACCAACCATGCAACTGGTCCTGATGTCAGTCATGGTATCATATGTCTGGTTTTGCTGCTTTTCTGGGCCCGCACCTGAAACATAATCGAGACCTAGATATTACTTCTAGGGCTTAATGCTTAGGGGAATGGTTGTGCAAGGGCCTGTGTGGGAGTCACATAAGGCCACTCTTTTGCCTCCTTGTTTTATCTCCAATGGATCTGCTGCTACATTAGTGATGTGATAGGGGAGGAAAGGTTAGGAGAGGGTCTAGCCACATGACCAATGACAGGAAAAGTCACGTGGTCCAAACCACATGACCAGTGATATGCTAAGAAAGGAAATGTTACCTTGGGATGAGGTCCTTATTTTCCCAGTTTTGCCCATTGCTAGGCACCTGGGGTTTTCTGCCCTGGTGACCTTCTGTACCTGGGCCATTGTCCTTGCTCTGCTCATGTCTGTCTAACTGCCTCCACGGTGTGACAGTTTGCTTTTCTCACATATGGGGGGATTTAGACGTCTGAATATTTGCTAAAATTTCTTTCCCCAAGCTCCCTATGTACCAGATTGCCTGGTGAGTTTTAAGGGTCAAACTTATTTATTCACTTCAAAATCATAAATAAGCTCTCTTCTGTGAGTTTCTTCAGATGCAGTGCTTTAATATCTAATTTATAGCCAAGAAAAAGAAAGTAAAGTATCATTTACTTGAAAAGGTTATCTGTGTTCCTTCTCTCAAAGTTGGCTTTCAGCAGACACTTACTGTTCTTAGGCCGTCTCAGTATACTGCAAGGTCTGCTTGTCCATATTCTGACTATTTCACACTCTCAAAACAAATTAATATTAGCCACTCTTATTATTTATTGAATACTATGAGAAATATACTTCATTGTCTCCCTTTAGCTAATAGAGATGAAATTCAAAATTCCTGTTACTTAACCACTATGCCTGCAGCCTCCTATCCTCTGAGTGAGTAATTTTCCAAGAGTTATCCAGCTCACCAGTAATAGAGCTGGGATTCATATTATGGTATTTCTGATTCCCCAGCTCCTCTTTTCACTTCCTGTCTCATCTTTTTTCAAGATCCAGTGAGAAGAGGCAGCCTTCAGAGTGCTGAGAGGCAGGGATCTCTGTCTAGACTGGTAACTCCTCTCCCAGAAAGTGAAAGTTAGCATTTGTTCCACACTTTACATTTACATTACACTTTCAAATGTTCCATGATTTTGATGCTCACAATAACCCTAAGAAACAAGAATTTTTATTTCCATATCAACTTAAGGGAGCCATGGCCAAAAACTCAGGCCATTTTCTCAAAGTCATAGTATTCAACTCCAATCCATCTCATCAGCTTCAAATCTTTGGTGTTTCCAGCATACAATTTTGCATAAACATTTTACCATTTAGAAATTGAATTCTTATTTTCCTTTGAAATGAATCAAAGAGTTATTGTACCCTTTGTGAATGTAAAATTTGCACAACATAAGCATTTTTTCACCTTCAGCATGGGCATTTGGATTTTCTTATCAAAGCACAACTTAGAACCTTAGCTGTGTTACCTTAATATATTCAACATACTAGTGGATATGTAAAGGAATACAGGACACAGTATCTGCTAATAATAATTAGTTTCCTTCCCTCTCTTATCTGAATCCTCCTTTTGCTAGGACTTCTGTACACTTTGCTTCCCATGACCTTTCACAGACAGTGAAGAAACAAATCCAGTGAGCGTGTTCTTCCCCCTGCAGGAATGCACAGTAGTGAGGCCCTATTCCCACTTCACCCCTCCAACTTTCTGGGGTGAGCAGAAGTAGAACCTTATTAAACTTCAGCTTCCTGCCTGGACTCTGATTTTCCTACCTGACATAATGGCTGCTCATGTCTCCAAGAGATTTGTGTTGGATACATTTTGCTTCAACTTTTCTAGTTTCCTTAAAGGATACACTTGATTTGCTAATGTGGAAGACAATGTGATGCAGTTTTCCTGGTTCAACAGTCTCCAGGACAGAAACAAACAAACAAACAAATGAACAAAGAAAAAACACAAGAACAAAACCAAAATCACCCAGGATTATGATTAAGCCATTGAAAAGAGAGTAGAGAGAACATTATGCATTCAAAGAAAAAAAAATGAAATTTATTTTCTAGAGAGAATGAAAGGTAGAATACCTTTCAGTTTTTATCAAGAAATACTTCTGATTAGAGAGAAGGTCTCTGTCTCTACTACTTCTGAAGATGAAACTTGTAGGTAAACTCGATTCCCCAAGTCAGGAAAAGAACTAGAAATCAGTGTCACCTGACACACTGTCAGAAAAAGATGCTTTAAAAAGGTTATGTTCTAAATATAACTTAGAAAATTGATTTTAAATGATGACATCATCTTTTTATTTAAAAGGAACACACACAAATAAAACTAGAAACAATTTTCATAAAGCAGCTACATGAATTCCAAATGTTTACTACACATGTAGTGATTGTGATACAATAACAGTGACAAACTAAATGTTTTCTTTGAATGATCTATAATATGGCTTCATATACACTATTTGTATATGCATAGGAATATATGCATATTATAATATGTTTAATATATCAGATTCTATAAGTATATAGAAACTTTTTTCAGTAAAATATTAATTTGAAGCTTTCAGCACAAACCATTTAAGAAAAGGTGAATTCTGAGAAATAATGTCAGCTGAAAGTTTGCAACCACTGTACAAATCCATACAGTATAGATATTATATATGTATTACTTCTGTTATCAAGTATTTATTGAATTTATATGTTGGACCTTAGACTGTATTTGGTACTAAGGATAAAGAGATAGTGGGTTAAACCACAATTGCTATTTCTATAAGTTAAAAACAGTTAATAGCAATTTAAACAACAATTTAACATTATGTACACTAAGTAAAACATGATTCTTGTCCTCATGGGGCTTAGTCTTGGAAGGAAAGCAAACTTGTAAAGAGACACAGGCAAGTGTAGGGTGAATAATTGTTATTGTGGACAGTCAGGGAGCTGGCAGCCAGCGGCAGGGTGAGTACAGGCCAGCTGGTCACTTCAGAGGGGCCGCCCAGGAGCTGGGAGGACTACATGCACCTCGGACTCCAACCAGTTCCCACGGGTATTCAGAGATTGTGTCCAGTGTGGAGAGGCCAGATGAGGACTATGGCATCTCCAGGCTTCCTAAAAGCAGGTCCTGCAGCAACCCCCTACTACACTGACCCTGATACTATAGACAGTCAGGGAGCCTCCGGTGTCTACTCCATTGACCAAGATGGTTCAGGGGGAGGTTCTTAACACCCAGCACACTGAAGGCTAGAAAGATGAATGGACAGGGCTTGAGGGAGCCCAAAGCTAGCAAAGTAATTGGATAGAATAAAAACCCTCTCCTCTTTGTCCTTACAAAAACTGAGGGCTTGAGCAGAAAGGAGGGGATGGTTTTGAGGTAGGGGTCAATCATTCTCCCAGGTTGTGGCACCTGAATAAACCTCTTTCCTTTTGCACAAGTGCCTGTCTCATGAGTTTGGCTTTTGTTGCAGCAGGAAGTCAAACCTGCATTTCAGTTACATAATTAGAGTGTATTTTTAAGGGTATGTTATATTTTTTAAAAAGTAGGAGCAGAATGGGTGGTATGGCAACACATGGACTGGTCTGCAGTGGATAGACCCTTGACTATGAGTTGAAGTGGAGACAGGAATTGCAATATATCATTTCTGAAAGTTTGACTACGAGGCTGATAGCATCAACTGTATCTGGTTATGGTGTGGTTTGTGATATATTTGTTTATTTTTCTTTTAAGATGGAAGAGAGACACTTATGTGCTGAAATGGTCAAGGAATCAGACAGAAGGTTGTGGTGAGTGACCCTGAAGACGCCAGAGGGAAGAGTTTCTGGGGAAAGTTTCTTTGAGTCCTGTGACTCCAGATATTGCGTGTCCATGACTTAGCAAGCAGGAGGAACACAATAAATGTTTCTTGAATTAAAATATAAATAATGGTAGATTTTCCTATCTAGTTTTGATGGAATGATAGAGAAAATGGAGAATAAGAATTAATTCTGGGGAAGTCTTGAAATTTTATTTCTAAATTTTGTAAATAAATAGTGTTATGAGGAAAGGGAAATGAAGGGGAGAGGAAACAGATAAAAAGAATGTGAATAGTTAAAGAACAGTTTGGGGAAGGAGGAGGAAAAAGAGCAGCCTTATATGCAGAGGGAATAAACCATGCATAAGAAGGGTTAATGTATGAAGACCTGAATCAAATAAAGGTATTAAAGATGAAAAAAGTCATGAAAATGATTGGGCTTTTTGAAACTCAGAGTATAGTATTCTAGAAAAGGCAGCAGATCTATTAGTCCCCATTAACAGAAAGAATGTTGCTAGTAATTACTTTGTGCAATATAATGTCTGTCCCTTTGTCTGACAGAAAGCTAATCCATATAATGTATGAATGGAGAATTCAAAAATGGTTACAGTATGCTGTGCTCTGCTAAGAAGGCAAAATTAAGAAAGAGTTCATAATCAGGATGACTGATAGAGTAAGATAATCCTACCTTCCACATTAACAGGAGAGAGAGAGATGAGAGAGAGAGAGAGAGAGAGAGAGAGAGAGAGAGAGAGAGAGAGAGAGAGAGAGAGACCTGAATAGCTAAGGGATAAAAATCTTTTTAAAACTCTGAAGTTAAAATAAAATAAATGAAGAAATTTTCAAATATTTCAGGCCATTTCAACTCCTACATCAGAGTTTTGGCCCCATGGAGTAATTTCTCAAAAGGAAAAAGCTTATGTATTACCTCCATTGTATAAAGACCAACAGAGTGTGCTCAGCTGGTGGCTGGTGAGGACCTAGAGCACAGTCCTGTCAGTACCCCCTTCTCTGCAACTCTTCTCTTTCTCCAGCCTCCTGTCTGTGAAGACATCACCACAGATTCCAGTGTGAAAACTATTCTGTAATTTATTTAGTCTTTTAAAAGTTATTCTTGTTTTTGAAAATTCTATTATGTTTACTAGGTGTCAGCATAACACTCTGAATCCACCTGCCTCAGGCCTCACCACTTCCGGCTTCCTTGGAGGCTGGCACTGGACAGCACGTGTCCTGGAATCACCAGTTAGTGTGCTGTGTTCTGGGAAGTGCCAAGTATGTGTTTGAATTATTTGTGTTTGTGACTGTGCGGCACTACCCTACCTCCCTCTCCCTCACCTTTTCACAACTTGCATTACTGATAGCTGGAACCCTCAGACTGCTCTTTCTCTATACCCCAGAGGTCAAAGAGAGGGAGCAGATCAAATAAAGGAGTTATTTATAACTCCTTTGGAGTTATTCTTTAAGCAAAGTACAGAAATTTTAAAGAACATGAACTTCACTGCAGACAGATCTAGGTTCAAATCCTATAGTAGCCATTACCATCCAAGAGAGTTTAGCAGAGTGACTTTACCTCTCTGAGTCTCACTTTCAGCAAATGGACAAAGAAGACAGTAGTCCTGATGTATACTGTTGAGTTTTAGAAATTATATAAGTAAACTTCTTAGCACCGTTTCTGGCACAGCAAAAACATTCAAATAATAATAATTATTAGTATTAGTTTTGCATGGTCTATACTTTCTCAATTTTCTAGAATATTATGATGAAATCACTTATTACATACAATGTATCAGAGTTAGTGTAATGTATACACCAGAGTTGTCTGCTTAAGAACACACAGAAGGTGGGTCGATACTGCTAGCACCAATACTTCCCTGTCATAACATTCTACTTAAACAATCAATAGACATATAGAAAGACCTTAATGATTTAGAATATCATTAGCATAATGCAGTGTCTGCTTGGAAAGCAACCTAAACTACAATTAGAAATTTGAAGCAAGAGATATTTTTAAAGGCCATTCTGATTTTTTGGCAACTATCCACTGACAACATGTTTCTTTTGCTTTCTTTGTCAAGCACAGAAAAACAGGAAGCACAAAATCAATTTGCACTGGGGTGGGAAAGAGAGCTGGAAGAGACACAGACTGTTTCACGGGTTAGGGTCTGATCCATGTTATGCAACAAGAGATCACTATGGACTTGGCCTGGGTATCCTGCTGGGCTACTCCTTTGAGCAGTTTTGGATGGACAGAGAAATTCTCTTGTACATGTGTGGTTTATGGATCTCTCCCCAGGACCTAGCTTTTCAAAAAATTATTATTTTATTTTATTTTTTTATTTTAATGCCTGCTGTGTGTACAGGACAGTGGAGTAAGTGGGGGATAAAAGACTAAGACATAGATATAGACCCAGCTTTGCAATGTATTAGCTATACAAAATATCTTAAGAACTTAAGACATCTGTTTTCTCATCCATGATAGCACTAAACAAGGAGGAGAAGTTTTACACTCAAATTCCAAGTAAGGAATGTACTGTGGGAAAGCAGTGGAGGTGGCCCAGAGAGGCTGGCTTGGGTTATAGCTGCTGGGATATCTTGTGACCAATCTGAGACATTCAAATTCCATTACAAATAGTCAAGTTTCAAGGGAAAACACTTGTTAGCTGTTAATTTGAGCCCTCTGGACCAGACTATGTATAACGTTTTTGTTTTGTTTTGTTTTGTTTTAATTCTATGATTTGGACCATGCTAGCACCAGAAGTAGTACCAATGGATATTGAAGGATGTGAAACTAGAGTGACTTGGCCAAATAACATTTAGCTATGGATTCTAAGAAAAGTTTCAAGTGTAAAATATAAGCTTGCTCTAGCCATACTAATTCTAAAACAAAAACTAAATGAATTCCAGTTTAATTAGAATTAAATCTAGGATTAATAGGTAAATTTTCAAGAATTTTTAAGCATACCAAAAATGTAGTACTTTGAGAAAAATGTCTATTGGATGATATTAGTTCCAGAATCATTTATCATATTCCTTGCAACTAGGTACATACCTAACAGACGGTGCTTCCCTTAATGGCCACTCAGCAGGGACTCAATCCATCTGTCTCCATTAAAAGAAAGAGGAAGTATTTTATTTATAGAACAACTAAAATACCCACTGTTGCTTTATTGTTAAAATAATGTTAAAATAATGAAGAATAACAGATACTGATTTCCAAACTCTTCAGCCCAAGTAGGACTTTATTGATCGTTTCCAAGTCAAAGAAATAAGAACCAAGAAGACAATGACCCAAACTATCACCAGATGAACAAGATCTCAATTTAAAAATCACATGTATTTTAAAGGACTCCATGATTTTGCAATGTACCACATCATATGGATAGTGTGTCCCATGGAGCATCAGAGCCAAAGTAGGATTTTTAAGAAAATTGTTTTGAAATAATTACAGGGCCAGACAAAAGTAGGTTACAGTTATTTCTATGAAAAATAATACAATAATTACTAAATGATAATACAAGAGTAAACTGTTTTGCATACTCACAACCATAAACATACTTTTGCCCTACCATGTAGAGAGTTATACAAAATTGCAGACAGCACAGGAAAGACCAGTGCACCTTCACCCAGTTTCACTGCACTGATAACTTCTTATGTAGAGTACAATATCAAAATTAGCAAACTGACATTTGTATAAAGTATGTGGATGGTTCTGGCATGTCATGGCATGTGTAGATCTATGTAATCATTACCAGCATCAGGATATACAACTATTTCGTCATCACAAAGTTTTCCATGTGGTACCCATGTAGTCACACTCATTTCCTACTTCTACCATCCCTGACCCCTGGCATTATTTTTTTCTCCATCTCTATAATTCTGTCATTGTGAGAATGTTATACAAATGGGATCAAATGGGAAATTATGCAGTGACTTTTTTTACATTTTTTCCCACTTGGCATAATGTCCTTGAAATTTGTCCAAGTTGTTTTATCATTTCTATTTTTGTTCATTCTTTTACTGCATAGTAATGTTCTGTGATATGGTTTTGTTTAACTGTTCACCTATTATAGGACATTTTTTTTTTGGTTTGAGGTTTTTTTAAAAGAATGCTGCTATGAACAATCATATGTGGGCATTTTTGTGGACATAAATTTTATTTCTTTTGGATGAATACCCAGGAGGGTAATTGCTGGGTCATATATTTAATATGTTTAGTTGTTCTTCTTTAAAATTGTTAAACTATGTAATTTTCAACAAGGCTGATCAATTTTACATTTTCACCAGCATTCATGAGAGACCCAGTTTCACTGCATCTTCATCATTTATATAATTCATATTGGGTGAGTTGTAGTAGTTCATATACTCTTTAAGGAATAGGCTGTCTTCATCTAAGTTGTCAAATTAAGTGTCTAGTGTTTCTCTTATATTTCACTTTTCATGAGGGTCTGTAGTGATTGATTTATACCTGGTATTGTCAGTTCATGTCTGCTATATTTTTTCTCACTTATGACTCTTGCTAAAGTTTTGACACTTTTATTAACTTTTCACAGAACAAGGTTTTGTATCATTAGCTTTCTCTATTTTTTTTATTTTCATCTTCATTGATTTTGACCTTTTATTATTTCTTTCATTCTCCTAGCTTGGGTTCATTATTATCTTCTATTTCTGAACTTGTGAAGTAATTTATAACCATTCCTCTTTTCCAGTATAGGTGTTTTTTAATTACTTTATTGTTTTTCAATTACAGTTGTCTGCATTTTCCCCCCACCCCAGCCAAACCTCCCTCCCTCCCTTGCTTCTGCTCTCGCCTTTTGGTTTGTCCACGTGTCCTTTATAGTAGGTATTTAATGCTATAAATTTTCTTTTTACTGAATTTATTGAGATGACAGTAATTAACAAAATTATGCATATTTCAGGCACAATTCCACCGCACAACATCTGTATACTGTATTGTGTGTTCACCACACCAATTCAAGCCTAATTCCATTACCATTTATCTCCCCATACCCTCCCCACCTCCACATACCCCCACCCTTGGCAATCACCACACTATTGTCCATGTCCATGAGTTTTTTCCTGTGTTTTTTCTTTTTTGCTCAATCCCTCCACTCCCCATCCCAACCGCCACAACAACTGATGGCCTGCTCTCTATGAGTCTGTCTCTGTTTTGCTTGTTAGTTTATTTTGTTCATTAAATTCCATATGTGAATAAAATCATATGGTACATGTATTTCTCTGACTGGCTTATTTCACTTAGCATTATCCTTGCCAGGCCCATTCATGTTGTCACAAAGGGTAAAATTTCCTTCTTTTTTTATGGCTGAGGAGCAGTATTCCACTATGTAAATGTACCATAGTTTTTTCTTTTATCCACTCATTTGCTGATGGGTACTTGTGCTGCTTCCAAATTTTGACTCTTGTAAATAACGCTGCAATGAACATAGGGATGCATATATTCTTTTGAATTAGTGTTTCAGGTTTATTTGGATGAATTCCCAGAAGTGGAATGTCTGGTCATAAAACAGTTCCATTTTTAATTTTTTCTGGTAACTCCATACTGTTTTCCACAGTAGCTGCACCAGACTGCATTCTCACAAATAGTGCAGGAAAGTTCCTGTTTCTCCACATCTTCACGAAAACTTCTTGTTTGTTGATTTATTGTTGATAACCATTCTGAGAGGTGTGAGGTGATATGTCATTGTGGTTTTAATCCACATTTCTCTGATAATTAGTGACATTGAGCATTTTTGTCCATCTGTATGTCATTTTTGGAGCTTGTCTATTCAGGTTCTTTGTCCATTTTTTAATTGGATTGTGGTGGTTTTTTTGGTGTTGAATTGTATAAGTTCTTTATAAATTTTGGATATTAACTCCTTATCAGATGTATTGGTGAATATGTTCTCCCATTCAGTGGGTTGTCTTTTCATTTTGTTGATGGTTTCCTTTGCTGTGCTAAAACTTTTTAGTTTGATGTAGCCCCATTTAT
The DNA here is from genome assembly GCF_019186645.2 of Phyllostomus hastatus. NCBI lineage: Eukaryota > Metazoa > Chordata > Mammalia > Chiroptera > Phyllostomidae > Phyllostomus > Phyllostomus hastatus. The sequence goes on along the minus strand of NW_025334017.1, from coordinate 1,824,208 downwards.
TTCTTTTTTTCTCCTATTTAACTTGTCCAAGGAGATATACCAGATAAAATATTGCTTGAAAAATGTCTGAGATTGTACTCATTATGTTTCCTTATAAAATTTTTATGGTTTTGAGTCTAATGTTTAAGTCTTTAAACTGTTTTGAGTTTATTCTTTTGTATGGCTTAAGAAAATGGTCTAGTTTCATTTTTTTGCACATGTATGTCCAATTTTCCCAACACCATTTATTGAATAGACTGTCTTAGCCCCCTTAAAAATTTTTGACCCCTTTGTCAAATATTATTTGACCATTAAGGTGTGGGTTTATTTCTGGGCCCTGTATTCTGTTCCATTGATCCATATGTCTGTGTTTATGTCAGTACCATACTGTTTTGATTACTGTGGTCTTATAGTATAGTTTGATATAAGTTTTCCACTTATCATGGCTTTAACTGTGTTCCAAAATTTTTGATATTCTCTATTTGTATTCTAATTGTAATTTTTAATTTCCCCTCAGATTATTTTTGTTCCATGGCTTTTTTAGAAGTCTTTTGTTTAGTTTCCAAGTGTTTGAAAATTTTTCTGTTCCTTTTTGTTTTTTATTTTTATGTGGTCAGAGTACACTCTTTGTATGATTTAAATTATTTTAAATCTGTTGTGGTTTGTTTTATGGCCCAAGATATTTGTTCCTGGGGTGCTTGAAAATAATGTATATTCTGTTATTGGATAAAATGTTATGTAAATGTTGATTGATATGTTGTGTTTCTATCTCCTTACTGATTTTCTGCTAGTTGAGAGAAGATTGTTGATGTCTTCAACTATAATGATGAATTTGTTGATTTCTTCTTTTTTTCTCAGTTTTGTTTTATATGTTTTGCAGTTCTACTGTTTGGTAGGTATAACAGGATTGCTATGCTTCTTGATGGCTTGATCTTTTATAATTATGTAATGGTTACCTCTGTCCCTGCTAATTCCCTTTGCCCTGAAGTGTACTTAATCCGATATTAATGTAAATATAACCACATGTGCTTAATCTTGTGTAGATTTTCCATGGTATATTTTTTCATTCTTTTACTTTCATCTGTTTTATATCATTATACTTGAAGGGAGTGTCTTATAGACAGTATATATTAGGTCATATTTTTTAAATTTAAATTTGTCAATTTCTGATCTTCAATTGGTGCATTTATACCACTTATATTTAGAAGCCCAATGTGCTACCCATTGTACCACGGAGCCACCTATTAGGTGATTTACATATACTGTGGTTATTGACATTATAGTGCTTACATATGTCATTTTAGGGCTTACATATGTCATATTTTTGTTTTCTTTTTGTTCAATTTTATGTGTTTCTGTTTTCTTTCCCTACCTTCCTTTGGGTAAGTTGAACATTTTATTTTAGAATTCCAGTTTTGATTTATAGTGTTTTGATTTATAGTATTTTTCAGTATAGCTTTTCATACCAATATTTTAGTAGCTTATTTAAGTGTTATATTATATATGTCTAACATCCCAGTCATCTGTTTCTACTAGTCTGAGCAAAGTTAGAAGCCTTTCCTCCTTTTACATTTTTCCATCCCCGTATTTAATTATGTGTGTGTGTGTGTGTGTGTATTTCCTTTCCATACATTGAGAATCAATCAGTCAGTGTCATGTTCCAACTGTCAAGCATAACTTAGAAAACTCAAGAGAAGAAGATGATATTTATCCATGTTTTACATCTTTACCTTGGTCTTTCTTCTGTCCTAGTGTTTCAAGCAATCTTTTATGTTGGGAACCGCCCTGACTGGTATCAGAAGCTGAGGCCCCCACCTAGGCTAAGGCTGAGGGAACGCCCTTGGAACCGTGAGCCAGCAAAGAGACAAAAGCTTATCTCCCTGGCAGGAATGCTGTTTCTGCTGCTTTATTCATAACTAAACCCCCCAAAGCTTGGTCAGTTAGCCAAAGACAGGTAAGATTCCCCAAGGGGGGAACAACCTAAGACAGGCACGATCACTTTGGGAGGCCCCCCAAAAGAAGGACTTGGGGGGCTGCAGCAAAAGGGGGTGATGGACCCTCGCTCCTCGGCTTTGACATAGCCTGAGTTCTCAGCATCTGGGAGAAAATGTCCCTGTCTCTTGGTTGCCTTAGTTCCCTTGCTCCACCTACGCCTGAAACAATGACAGGGTGGTGCAGCTCTGTGGTGAAAAGGGCGGATTCCCGGGTGATCAGGCCTAAGGAAGAACATGTAAATTACTGTGAAACCTTCTTTGTTTAGAATGCTCTCAGTTGAGAAGGGTCCAAGGAGGAAGTCTGTTCCTCAAAGTCTTACAGCCTAATGAGTACTGTGCTTTACCTGAATTATTATGCAAAATGAGCCCAATAAAAGCAGGTATGGATGGTGAATCGGTGCGCTCCCCACTAGGGGGGGTGGCCATTTCATCCCTACTTCTCCACAGAAACTAGTTTGTCTCTGTGCATGTTTTTTCTCGCGTGTTTTCGTCGAGCCATCCACAGCGTTCTGTGGTCACTGCTAGCCAGGGACCCACGCAACACTTTTATCATTTTCTTTCTTTGTAGACAAATTCTTTTAGTCATTCTTTTAAGGTAGGTCAGCTAGCAACGAATTATCTGTTTTTCCTCATCTCAGAATGTCTTGATTTTTCCTTTATTTCTGAAGGACATATTCACAGGATACAGAATTCTGGTTGGCACTTAAACAAATGTCAGCACTTGAGAATATTGTACCACTTCTGTCCAATCTCTAAGGTTTCTGATGAGAATTTCAGTCATTCATTCAAATAGTTTTTCCTCTATAGGTAAGATTTTTCTTTCTCTCCTGTTGCTTTCAAGTTTTTTGTTTCCTTTTTGTTTTTATTTTTTATAATCTTGACTGTAGTGTGTCATTGCATACCTTTCTTTGGATTTATTATGTTTGGAGCTCACTTAGCTTCCTGAGTCTGTAGGTTTTATAACTTTTACCAAACTTCAGACAATTTTAGTAATTATTTCTTCAAATATTTTCTTTCCTCCAGGGATCTCAATAACATAATTATTTGATCTTAATTCTTACAATATCTCAAATCTGTTAGGTTGTATTTGTCCTACCCTCCTGTCTCCACCATCTATTTTCTGTTTGTTGTTGAGATTGGGTAATTTCTCGTGGTGAATCTCCAAGTTCACTGATTCTTTTCTCTGATTCATTGCTAAGTCATTTTGAATGTGACAGCCACACAGTACACATGCTCACTCAGTGGTGTCTACTGCTCCCACTGACTAGTGCAATGAAGTTGTCATCGTTCATGCATGAGCATTCCAGTTCATTTTCTTGGCTGCTAGGTTACATCAATGTCTCACAAACTGTTCTCATATTAACAATGGCTGGGCTTTTTCGCTTTTCCCTGACGGACCTTGTGTATATTCCAAGGTTTTAGTTATACTTAATGGCAATTAAATATAGGAAGGAATTTCAAATCCAGCAAGCCAGAAACAAATGTTTTCCCAAACAAAACATATTTGGTCTAGATTTTTCACATTTTTGTACTGTTTTTTTCTTGAACTTTAGGTATATTTTCCATGTACTTTCTGACCAGATTATATAAGGGTATAATAAATATAAGATGAGATTGCTTTAATTATAAAAACTGGGATAGCAAAAAAATTCAGGAAAAGAAAATACATTTTCACTTTGTTTCAATCAAGCTTTTATCTGAGCAGCTCAGTACACAACAATGTTTTTCTTTTTGTGCCTTATATTGCTTCTACTTTAAAGCATAAAGTGAGGCATTTAGGGGAACTGAGCTGTTTTAAAAATTTTATGTTTTTGGGGGGGATAAAGTTATACTAGACAGTAATTTAAGAACCAAAAAGAAATTGCTCTAGCAAATAAAAATGTGTATTATGACTGTAATATACTGTAAACATAACTCTATTTTTGAGTAGTGTGAGGAAAATGTAAAAATATTTCCCTGCAAAGGTAATTCTTACGTGGGTATTAACAGCTAACACATGACTAGATTTAAACCAATTGACACAATATCAGTGACAGTGGCATATGCCTCTGCCAATATTGATTTCCAATATTGGTGTCTTTGTGGCAAAGGAATTATTTTTTTGTTTTCCTGGATTTCTAATTGAAAAGAAAATTGAAATACAAATGAACATTTTGGCAAAACATAATAATGAGCACATGTATTCATTTGTGATTACGCAGTTGAGTATCATTTAGATTAAGGTTAAAGTACAATGTGATCGAGCTTGCTTATTGGAAGAGCCTGGAAAAAGGTAACAAATTCTCACCTACAACAAAACTTACATTCTCTGAGCTACGGTAACTGAGAGAGAGTGTGATGTCCAATTGGATGACCCAGGCATGTCAAATTTATTGTAAAACCCAGCATCTATAATGTGATTTTCTACTTAACTTTACCTTCCTAGACACTACCATGTGTAATGAACTGGTTGTAGAACACACACAGTATTTTGAAAAGATTTAGATCTAGACACAATTTTTCATTTTTTATTTTTTATGCTTCATTGATCATAATTCCTACTTTCACTGGTTTGGATGTTTCTAAATTAATCAGATACTTTTAATATCAACTTAATTAAAACATAATAATATACAAGTGTATATAGGAAAATGAAAGTGTTCTTTAGTGATTTTGTGGTGAAGTCTGTGAAAGTCCTTGGTTTTCCTGAAATTCATAAAATACCTCATAACAATATTTGCCATATCTCTTGTTCTTCAGAATTACTTGTAAAATTATCAGAAGTTATTCAGGATTTTTTAACAGCACATTCTGTATAACTTAATTTGATAAAAAGCAGATGACAATGATTCACTTTCTTTCAAGAACTGATAAAATTAAGGCTAGGTAATTGAAAATTAGATAACAATGCACATACTAACAAGCACTGGTAGACGTGTGGAAATAATGCAGATGCAGTATCAAAATCTTTTCTTTTTTTCTCTTATAATAGAAATAAATCATAAAGCACATAAGAGGTAAGCATTTTGCTGTTTGCAATTATATCACACTAGAATCATTTGAGAACAGTATTAAACAAATCTAATAAATTTCCAGACTTCACCTTCTAATTGCATTTCCTAATTAAACAAGACAAGATGCATTCTGTTCTGCTAGTGATGATGAGCTCTGTGATGAGTTTTACACTCCCAAATCACCCTGTTAAATCTCCCCATCCCTCTCAGTTACTATAGCTCAGAGAATTTAAGTTTTGTTATAGGACTGAATTTATTATCTTTTTTCAAGATCTTCCAATAAGTAAGCTCAAAATTGGAAACAAAATCAAGTTCTGCTGACTTCAGCTTTGCTTGTTGTGATGAATCTCATCCAAAGTCTTATATTTGCTATAAAATAGAAATAGTTATGATGCTCTCCAATAACAATAGCAACAAAAATGCTTGGCTATATCACTTCTCTGCCATTATTATTTTAGAAAATTGTTAACAAATTGATAACTAGTAAAAGAATTATAAATCACCTGTGATTGTTTAGTGTAACCACTGAAAATTCTGTTCTGTTTCTGAGCAGATCAGAGTCAGAAATAGCAGTTCCTTTTCATTCAGTGGTGCCTCACTCACAGTCATCTTTTTCATATGCCAGTCAAGGCCTTCCCCTTTTCACATCCTTTACTCTGTTTGCAAAAGACTAAAGACAACTGTTTCCATCCTGAACACCTGCACCTGCCAGAGTTTACATCATGGTTAGCAAAGATGAAATCTTCATCTGCATCCTGAGAAAAGCATGACGAAACTTTTATTCCAAAAAGTAAAAAACAGGCTCAATACAACCGAAGCTGAGTCACAAGGTTCAACCTCTCTTCCTTGTGGAATAAACTCAGGTGCTTGTGTTAAGACCATTTTACACACCGCTAGATGTGTAAGCCTTTCCAATGGAGGCATACTTACCCAGCTCTCCCGAGTCAGAGTTTCTGTGCTGCAAGAAACTCTGAATGCAAGGCTATGTTTGCAGGAATCTTTCCTCAGAAATCCCTTGAATGAGCTGTTTCTGGAATGAAGAAAACCACAACTCAATACATTCATTGTTTTCACTTTTGGCATGTACAGGCACATGACTTGTCACCCAAAATAAAGAAACAAATGCCCTTGCCATCAAGTTCTTCCAATTTAAAGTTCAATCCAAACTGTTCACTATTTCAAATTAACCAGAAAAAAAATTATTGGTGAGAGAAAAAGGGGAGATAAAAATAAACAAATATGTATTGTTTAATCCTCACAACATTCTTGTGAGGTTGCTGCTATTTTCTCCATTTGCTATAGAGCATACAAAAGCTCAAGGGGTTAAATAATTTGCCTAAATTTACAAATCTGATAAATGGTACATTAAATAGAGAAATGAAACTAGTTTCTAATTATTAAGCATCTATTACTATTCTAGACATTGCACATTAGGCCTTAAATAACTCTCTGAGTTAAGTATTATTTTTTATTTGACAGATAAGTAAGCTAAGCCTCAAAGGAGTTAAGTGGTTTGCCCAAACTCACATAGCTACTCATTCTGGACTGTAAGGGATGCCCCTCTTGGCACCAAAACTCATTTTTATCCCACCAGATCTCATCGCTTTCTGTCCGCCTGACTTGAAGGCTGACTTCTTGCCATTATATCACAATACCATCTGTCAGCTAATACTCATAGTCAAAATATCAAATGCAGAAACTATGAGCTCTGTGAAACAGCTTGACTTAATTTGAAAGCCAAACATCATCTAATAAGAAATTTGGAAGTAAAATACAAAATGGAAAAGGGGAGTTCAGTATGACTCTGTGTTGCCACTTCATGTGGATTCATTGCTTTGAAGATTGTTTGCCATTTTGAATGGTGGATGGAGTTGCAGGTTGGAGTAGCCTAACCTGAACTCTAATCTAGGCTAGTCTTATCAGGACATATTTTCTCACCTAGAAAATTATTTTATTAGATTTAATAATAAAACCAGGAACCTTACTTAAAAAGTACTATTGTACTTATTTATAATTGGTTTCACTCTGAAATATATAATATATAACCCTAGGATCCCTTAATAAACTTACCACTGAAAAAGAAAAGAAAAAGATGATAAGGTTCTTTCCAAACCATAGATTGTCTTAAGAAAAATCATTGTAAGATTTTTAAAAATATGTCTTATTTTACATAAAACCAAGTGAAAACTATAAGGTGGTGCTTAATGCAAAGAAAAGTAATGATTATTGGCTTATGTTCTAATGGCATTAGGCAGGGATCTAAAGACACTTTGTCAATTTGAAACATTTTTTACTGTGATGATTCATCATTTCATTTATTCTTTTTAAAATTTGGATTATTTTTACTGATTTATTTGAGAGAGATGGGGAGAAAGAGATTCCTTGTTCCATTTATTTATGCACTCATTGGTTGATTCCTGTATGTGCCCTGACTGGGGATTGAACTCCCAACCTTGGCGTATCAGGATGATGCTTTAACCAACTGAGCTATCCAGCCAGGTCCTCATTATTTCATTTAAAGAATCTCAAAATTAAGTGTAGGTTCTTGAGTAGCTTCTTTCATCCCAAAGGATTTATTTGTTGTTGCTGAAACTGATTCCAGGTAAAACAAGGGGTATCTTTATGACAATCAGGCCTGATGGCAATTTCCTTGGGCATGGAAAACTAAGTAATAGATGTAAGATATAATGGCCTAATAGAAGTGTTTGCATATGTAGATATTGAATGTAATAATTTTTAATAATTGCAAGTAATTATTACATGTAACAAAAGAAAAGATTAATAAACTTCTTCCATACATATTAATTTAAAACACTGAAATGGAGAACATTTTAACAAGTAACAAAAAAATGGTAGCCATTTACTCTGACTTATTTCTGTGCCTTCATGGTACTTATTCACTCAAAATATTTATTAAGTCCATAAAAGATACTATGAGGTACAGCTGAGGAACTTCACAATAAAAGAAGCATGAATATTGCAATATTAGCTATTTCCCCCTTTTTCAAATAGAGGACAAATTAACAAGACTTTTTAAAAGAGTTCTTTCAATGTGAATGAACAATAATTCAATTGCTCTTTATAAATTGTGAGTCCCCTTTCTATGTCCATGTCAGTAATTGGGTAGGGTGTCTTTTCTTTCCCTCTCTTTAAGGGTGAAAAATTACTTTTTGAGCCTATGAAATTTTTAAGGTTATAACAATTTGATGGTCTATTTCCTTAGGAACTAATGTGTTTGTAACAATGTTGCCAATGCTTGAGATAACTCGAGACAGCAAGATAGTTTAAAATTACCTTTCATGTTGAAAACTTTGAAATTACTTAAGAATCCAGTCATATTTAAAATATAAGTGGAAACTTATCAACAAAACAAACAAGTGAGCAAAACAGAACCAGAAACGTGGAAATAAAGTACAAACTGGCAGACCAGAGGGGAGCAGAGAGTCAGGTAATGAGGAGGAAAAAAGGAAAGGGTCAAGTCAAGGAGTAAGTATAAAGGACCCATGGACAAGGACAACAGGAGGGAGGATTGGATATGGGAGGGGCAGTGTGAGCAGGGCAGGGGAGAGTAATGGAGAAAAAATGGGACAACTGTAACTGAACAACAATTAAAAAAACATAGTATAAAATAATTGCTACACAACAAAGAAGTATGAATATCTTCTGAGTTAAAGTATAAAATCAAAGCATAATAAAACTGTAATAAATTAAATTAAGATCCAGAAAGTCACCTCGGGGGAGTTGATAGCTGCTGTACCACCATGACTTGATTGTAACTAATGTATGAACAATGATTGAGTATATGAATTGATCAATCAGTGGAGAGTTTGGCTACCAATGAAGACAAGCTGAAAGAAACAATGTTTGCTACTTCAAAAGCAGTAGCAAAAGCATGCACCCAAGGGGTGCATGGTATGATGGCAAAGATGTATTTTATCTTTGTCCTGGTTCCTGGAACAGAGCTTCTAATACCTTTGGAATTCCTTGAGGGATAGGATCATCTTTAGTTATTCATAACAAACCCCTTCCAACCATATCTGAGTTTGTGCTAATGAAATGCATCTCAGTGACTCCTAGAGAGCTTCAGGATGAAAGCCGGTTGCCAGGAAGACCAAGACATGATCAAAGGGTTGGCTAGGAAATTTCAGTCCTGCAGGTGCAAGACTGACTTCTGGGTAGGGCAGGGGAGCTGAGGGTTGAGTTCAGTTACCAATAGCCAATGATTTAATTTAACAAATTTTTAACGAATTTATAATTATAATTTGCTAAAAATTTAACAAATTTATAATTCCTCCTCAATACACAAACATATCTGAGAGAGCCAAGCATTGAAACAGCTGAAGGTGAGCAAGTCCAAGTGAGCAGGGGAGAAGGGAAGAGAGAAGATTAAGATGAGTGCCACAGGCACAGCCCAGATATCACAGCAGGTCCTGGGAGAGGAGAGGTGCAGGTGGCAACCTGCACTCTCCGCAGCCTGGAAAAGCAGAGAGATAAGAGATTCCTGCCTGAGTGGTCAGTACATTGGCTGAGCCCCGTGACCAGGTGGCGGCAGAGCACAGAGGTGCGGCTGTGACTGTCTGGCAGCCGCCATTGCCAGGCTGCTAGCAAATCAAAGCCATGGAGCCTGGCCGCCTCCTCTCACCCTCCCAGAGCTAGCAGCAGGCCCCAGAGGAAGCTCTAACAGTGAGTGTCAGACTTCAGAGCACATTGTTTGCAGCCCTGAGAACTGAGAGGCAGAAACATTTTTCTCTGAGCGTCAGACACACGCTGCAGCTAATCTCAGTGACGGGGTTGAAGACACAGAGGTGCGGTGGCTGAGGTCTAGCAGTTGCCATTACTGGGAGGGGAACAAAGCCACACACCAGCCAGCCTCTCCCAGCTCACCTGCTCCCACCCATTGCAGCTGAGCCTAGCTAGAGCATGCAGCACACTTTCAGCAGTGAGGGCAGCATTTGCTGGCAGAGGAGAGATGGGATTTCACGGGTTGGAATGCCATTACCGACCACATTTCCCCATGGGAATGGTGCCCTGAAGTGGTGGCCACCTTGTCACAGAGGAGATGCCACCTCCTCAGGTAGGTAACACAGGGTTGAAGAGATCCGAGCCAGAGCAGTGCAAGAGAAACTAAAAACTGCACTTCAGCACCACCTACTGGAAAACAAAAGAAAGACTTCTCATCAACCTACTAAACTGAAGTGTCCCTCTTAAATAAAAAGCAGATTTTGTTCCTACAGATGCCTAGGCAGAGAAGGAATTCATCGGGTAATAATGACTAATCAAGGTAACAAAGCTGCTCAGAAAAAAACGATGACAAATCTCCAGGAACATAAATATGTGATTTAAATGGCAGATTTATTTTCCATTTGCATAAGCATAATGGAAAATAACCACTCCTCTCCCTGCCCCCTCCAAAAAAACCCCTGAGACAATTAAAAAAAAAAAAGAGGCAACAGAGTAAGAAATCATAGAATGCCATACAGAAATACAAGGGGGAAACAAAAACAATGGAGACACGGAGCTACCAGAAAACAAAAATAAAAGGGTTGTAGAAAATCCTCATAAGTCAATAATCACCCTAAATTTAAATTGACCAAACTTACCAATAAAATGGCACAGAGGAGCAGATTGGATTAAAACAAAACCCAACCATATGCTGCCTTCAGGAGACACATCTCAGCTATAAGGACAAATATAGACTCAAAGTGGAAGAACAGAAAATGATTTTCCAAGCAAATGTCATCCAGAGAAAAGCTGGTACAGCAATACTTATTTCTGAAAAAATAGATTTCAAGATAAAAACAGTGATGAGAGACAAAGATGGCCATTTTGTAATGGTAAAGGGGACAATATATCAAGAAGATAACACTTCTCAATACGTATGCACCCAATCAGGGGGCACTGAAACATTCTTTTTCTTTTCATCATATCCATCTCCAATGACATTTTAAAATTTCTCTATTTTTCTCTAATCTACAATTCCACCTAAACATCCCCTCACCAAACAAAGACTAAACCTTATGCTTAACAGAAGTAATTGAAATCATCATTTGGAATATTCAACTTCAAACCTACCACCCTGCCTATGTTTAAAAGCAACCACTTTCTTTCTTTCTGTTTGTTTTAGGAGTGCCCCTCTGGTCTAAAGTTAATCCCTGCACCAGTGTGTTGCTCTCAGGGACCCAGAATTATCAATTATTTTTTAATCTAGTATAATCATCCATATATATCAACCCTATGTTTAAATTCCTCCAAATACATCACATGAATAATAAACAAACACCTTCCCTATCACATGCCCATACCTAAACCCTGACCTTTCACTCTTCTTCTACTTAATAGAAAACCTCTGGAATGTCTTGTCCTTGGCTCCATTCCTTCCTGTTGCACGTAGCTCACTTTCTCATGTTCTAGCCTCTCAAGTCTCTCTAATCTGATTGTGGTTTCCAAGTTCCACAAACACCGCACTTATCAAGGCCTCCAGGCCTTTATATTTCTCCAAAGATCTTTTTCCCCCTGTTTTTTATTTTCTATGAATGAGAATCATCTGCATGTGAACTAACTTTTTCCTGAAATACCTCTGTTCACCACTTTACAAGGCACCCCACTCTCCTCATCCTCTTTTCTAGGCACACCCTCCTCTTCTTAGCCACAAAATGCTGGTATTTCTCATAGCTCATTTTGAGGCCCTCTACTCTTTTCATTTTGTACTTTCTTCCTAGACAATCACATTTGCCCTCAACTACATTTCAAACCAAATATTGCCTATATAATTATAGCTTAGTTCTCTCTTCTAAGCTCCAGTCAGCATATCCAGCTACTACCAACAATTCAACTTGGGTATCCCAAAGGCACTTCAAATTCAACATGACCAAGACTGGATTCATGACTTCAGCCTCCAATCCTGCTCTCCCCCTAGGATTTCCTATTTCAGTTTATGATACTTCCATTTCTGCTGTTGTGCAGTCATAGCCTAAGGATCATGTTTGTGAGTTTTTCCTCCTTTGCTCATATCCAATCTAGTAACAATTCCTACTGATATTTCCCCTTAATGAATCTCCTATCCTTTTTCCTCTTTCCTCTTTAGTTGATAGTTATAAAATTTATCATGTCTTGATTGGGATGTTTTCTTGTACAGACTCTTGCCTACCTCCAATTCATTACACACACTACAGAGTCACTCTTTGTTCAAAACTTAAATGTAAGTTTTAACAATCCTCTAAGTCCCTGTATGGTCTGGCCTCTCTCCCCAGCCTCATAGAGTGCTCTCACTCTGTTCTCCTCCACACTGTCTTCACTTTGTAATTATGTGCCCATTTGTGTATTTTTAAATTAGTATTTGAGGAAATGAGCTATATTTGAGAAAAATGGCTATATTTGTTTTTGTATCCTAAGACCTATCACAGTCTTTGGCACATAGTAGGCACTTAATAAACATTTTCTGAAAATAATACTATAATCATATAAAAGGGAGCTGTAATTTTTTCTTCTATAATCATCACCCAAGGACCTATTTATTGATGAGAGAGAGAGAGAGAGAGAGAGAGAGAGAGAGAGAGAGAGAGAGACATAGATGTGTGAGAGAGAGACATAGATGTGAGAGAGAAACATCAATCAGTTGCCTCAATGTATGCACCCCAGGGAATCAAACCTAGATATGTGCCCTGACTGGAAATTGAATCTACAATCTTTTGGTGTATGGGACAGTGCTCCAAGCAACCAAGCCACCCAGCCGGGGGGCGGGGGGGCTGTCAATTTTTGAAGAATTTTGCTGTTGTTTTTTTATGTAGGCTGGAGAAGGTAGCTTGGGAATTTGGGGTCTGAAAAAGGCAAGAGAGCAGATCAATAATCAAAGTAAGACAGAAAGTTCAATACCATGGTGGTGGAGAAATTGCTACTTAGGGGTGGTCTATAATAGGCCATGCCAATAACCTTGGGAAGCAGTGATACCCAGTCAAACTTTTTATATATTTTTTTTGTCCTTTTGAAGTTTCCATATGAGACAGATTTCCCACAAATTAGTTAACAAGTCAAGTGTTACTCATTTCCTGGGAAATAAAGATAAGATTATATACAGGTGCTGGGGCTAATCAGACCAGCAAGAGTAAAGCAGCATATTGAGATAGCAGTTAGATGGCAAGATGTGATTAGAGAGGAGATTCTAGCAACAGTAGTTTGGAGTGTGAGATAATAAATGACAGCTTGGGGAATAAAGTCTCAGAAATATTTGAAAAATGAATGAATGTTTTATAGTTATAACATATAGGAGTCATAAAGCAGTTTATTTAGATATTAAAAGGAAGGTATGATCCAAGAAGATTTTTAAAAAACAGGATAATCAGTTTATGCAAAGAGCAAGAATAGCCCAAGATTTGAACATTGATAGAGTTATATGCTTAGGCAGTAGATTCAAGAATGTTATTCCACTGGCGAAATAATCACGCTATGAAGATAAATGCATCAAACTACTTTAGTCTGGTATCATTAAATATTCAAATTACTTATTGATTTTCCCTTGATCTGAATCCATGCTCACCTGGCAAACTTCTGATTTTATCTGGCTTCCCATGTAAGACTAACCAAGAGACATAACTCATCAGTGTTTATGACAGTTCATTTCTCACTGTGAATTAATAAATCAATGTTCTGATTTTATCAATCTACCTCAAGCATGTGCTTATCTTAAAAATTAAACCACTTTCCATTTGCTGTTGGAGTCAGTTTTCAAAGTTAACAAGATTAAGAGCTAGCCTCTGGACTGTGAAATTCTACCAAAGAAGGTCATTCTTTAGGGTCCTGTCTGAGTGGGATCCTTTTCCAAATGATTCTCCTCTTTCTCACTTGTACATTTTCTCTGCTTACCACCTTACCTATAAGGATATGGGTTAAAAATATTCATTATAAAAGTATGAATTTAGTCACTTATTTTGAGAATGTATAGCCTATATAGGAAGAAGCATCTTTACAAATACTTTCATGCATTCAAAATATTTATTAACTGAATAGTTATATATGTTAATGATATAGAAAATAAGTACCAGAATAAAATTATTTTAAAAACAAAGTAAAATAACTGCATTTAAATTTAAAAAATTAAGACAACTTCAGCTAGAGAAATTAAGGAAAGCTACATGGAGGAAATGAGAAATGAGCATTGAGTTCAAGTTGAAAGATGAGAGATTTCAGTAAGAAGAGATTTTAGGATAGCAGAAAGAGCAAAAGAGTAGAAGAGAATAGGATGTGTTCAAATGCTGCAAGTAAAACAATATCACTTGTTATGAGTTGATTTGTTCCCCTTCCTTTCTCTCCCAATTCACATACCAAAGTCCTAACTTCAGGACCTTAATATGTGACCTTATTTGGGAATAATGTTGTTGAAGATATAAGTACTTAAGACAAGATCATTAGGGTCAGTTCTAACTCAATATAACTGGTGTCATTATAAGAAAGGAGACATTTGGACACAGGGACACACACAGGAGAACGCCACATGAACATGAAGATAGCCCTCCACAAACCACAGCCAAAGGACTGAACAGATCTTATTTTTACAGCTCTTAGAAAAAAAAAAAAACAGCAGACACCTGGAGCTGGGACATCTGGCCTCTAGAACTGTGGGACAGCAAAACTCTGTTCTTTAAGCCTTACAGTTTGTGGTACTTTGCTATGGCCACCTTAGCAAACTATCACACCATTGTTGTAATGGGAATTCCAGACATGAAAGTCCCAGGAAATGAGTTAGTAGGTGTTTGAAAGGGTTTTCTTATTTTTTAAAGTCATAAACACTCAGCAAATAATTCAGTGTTTTATCTTAAAAAGGATAGAAAGGGGCAGGAAAATAATTATTTATTAATCCCTGACCAGTTAACAAGCATCATTAAGCAACTTTATCTCATTTATTTCTCACAGGAAACCCTGGGGAGTGTGCTATTAATCTGGCTATAAACTGTACACCAGTTATCAGAACTAACCCACCCAGGCACTCCATAAATGTGTTGAGTGAATGAGCCAGTAAGTAATGGAACTGCCTTGTCTGGGCTCAGTCACTCAGAAGTCTTAGCACAGTGTTTTCTGCTTAGTAGGTTTTTTATAATATTTCTTAAATATGTTACCAAATGTCCTGACTCTCTTCACAGTTCCTATTAAATGTAAGAGATAATACATTTTCTCAGTATTTTAAGAGTTAGTATCTCAAACAGGAAGAGCCATTTTCTCCTATTTAATAGCAAGGTCATATACAATTTCAGGTTAAAATACTGTGTGTTTTTTTAAAGATTTTATTTATTTATTTTTAGAAAGGGAAGGGAGGGAGGTAGAGAAAGAGAGAGAGAGAAACATCAATGTGTGGTAGCTGGGGGCCGTGGCCTACAGTCCAAGCATGTGCCCTGACTGGGAATCAAACCTGTGATGCTTTGGTTCACAGCCTGCGTGCGCTCAATCCACTGAGCTATGCCAGCCAGGGCTAAAATACTGTGGTTTTTTTTCATATAACCTTCTATTAAGGAGAAAATAGCTCCATATGTGCACTGCCTACATACCTTATCCTCTATTTGAAGAAAATTACTTGTTTGGTTTCTAATTCATATTTATCACTAGGTCATGAAGAATGCCAGCATGGCTAATCTAGGGAAATGCTTATTTTCAGTACCCTTTCCCTATTTCTATGCATTCTATATGCTTTCCTCTTCCAAGCATTTGTGACCAAATTGAGTAAAAATCAGAATGGTCTAGAAAGGCTCTTTCTTTTGCCAGTAAAATCATCTTTTCTAAGACTCCTGTATTCTTCTTAAGCCTGATCAACTAGAGAGAGTGATAATATAGAACTGCCCAGGTTATTATACTGAAGAAAAACTACTGATTTTCTATCCCTTTTCAAGAAGCATTATCAAATGCTGTGGCCCAGTCCACATACTCACCCATGTAATGTGCATTTCTGAATATTATGGAAAAAGAGGTGTTTAAGGCTAATTAACCTGTAAATTCTCTTAAATAAGAAGAAAGGAGACTTGAACTCAAGCCGAGATTCTTCTCAAATGCAGGCCTACCTGTACCTGTGGAAGACTGTGAGGGAGACCACCACATGAGAAGCTGAGAGCCTTATGAAAAAGAAAGGAAAAATTTACCTCAAGGGTATATAAAGTTGACATGCTTCACGCTAATGATTATGGAGAGTGAAGGATGATATTAAGCTAGGCATGCTACCTATTGCTCAGGTTGACTCCAGGTGTGATCACCAAATGTTCTGAGTCCTAGGGAAAGAATACTGACATACCATAATGAATGGAGAGCCTTTCTATAATCACCCTGACACTGACATAAGCAGTCACTCTGGCAGGCCCAGCAAGGAGTCTTGGGGAGTCTTGGGGAGGTGTATCTAAAGCCAGAGTGTAGTTCTGACCTAGCTGTGCTTCCTTGTTACTCAGCAGGGGCTGTGACACTTGAACTGGTCATTGATAAACATAGTACCTTGGTGGGATTCTGCCCCAGGGGTGGTGAGCTGGAGCTCTCAAGAATGAAGAAAAACAATGCACTTTGCTGGTAGGCATATGTTCTTCCTTTTAGCTTTCAGGAACATGACTTCCTGGGGTCCCTGAGACCTGTTTGAGGGCGCTTAACTATATGAGTGTCTCTGAAGAGTGTGCAGGTGATAGATTAGATAAGCACAGTTTTTACCTTGCCTGGCACTCTACACTCTTGCCACACTGAACTTCTATTCAATCCTGGAATATGGCAGGGTTGCTCTCTCTGAAGTTCCTCAAACTGGTGTCCTCCTCTGAAAACACTTTCTCTGGGTCTTGAGTGGCTGGACTTCCCCTTCTTCAAGTCTCAACTCAAGTGTAAGTCTTTCAGAGAAGCCCTTCTTGGGTTCTCCATCCATCCAGATGCGTCATTAATGACACCAGCCCTGACATATGAAACCTGCCTGGCTGGGTAGTTTTCACATCACTTATAAATACAGCATTTTAAAATAAATGTCTACTATATATGTACTATTGTTATTTATTATTGTATCTTATCATGTGTCTCTCCCAGTGAACTTAAGCTCTGAGAAGACAAGCACCCTACTTGGCTTTTTCCTTTTCAATGGCTAGTGTCTAAAGAACTTGTTAACAATATGAGTCCTAATCATTCAACAAGTATGGAGGAAAAGCTTGCAATAAAAATGCAAGGGAATGACCTTATTTTAACCACATCTTATTATAAAGTGTGAGCATCTATAATAATCCTGGGACTCAAGATGAATAAGATTGTTTAAGGTCAAGGCATCATTACTGGGGCTCAGAGAATGTCCTGAATTCAGTTGAGGAGTCTAAAGCACAGGGGCTTATTGGAATCCATCCTTCACAGGGTGATAGTGGTGCTCAGGTGGCCCACTTTCATCTTTTGCAAGGGTGCAAGAGTAGCTAGGCATGCAACCTTGGCCAGGCAGTATCTTTAATCTCACCGGAGTGGCACTAAGTAAGTACCTTCTCAGAGCATGCATGAGCCTCCTTTGCTAACATTTCTTTGTTCAGCAGTTGCCATGGCACCGACCTGCCTGGTTGATGTCTAAATATAGTGATAAAAGATTTCTTCTGCTCTCAAACAACTGAAAGACAAAATTGAGGAGCAAAGAAAAATAAATGTTCCTGTACCATTATTTTTGAGGGGGAGTATATATTTTAATCTATTCTTTTTCAGATATAAGTAAGAAAGTAATTTATAGTTTTTATTTATAAGAAGTTATTTGTTGCATTATCATAGTGATGTTGTATTACAGTTTGATTTTTGTAAGTATAGGCTTTTTTGGAGGTGGGGTGGTGATTAACTATGGTGAATAACTATGTCTTGGAATGACTATTTTAATAATTCTCAGGTGGGATTACATACATGAAAATAACCCAGAAGTAACACTTTGTTACTAAGACAATGTGTTTTAGTACAAACACATTGTTGCTCACACTTGTTGCTCAAAACAGACTGAGGGGAGAAAATATATATTAAGAGAAAAAAGGTGGGGTATAATTTGTCTATCCAAACTCTTAAGACAAGGAGAAATGAGACACTGCAGTACTTTGTGGCCACATATCACGGGACACTTCAGTTTAGAACTAGCCAAGATGAGAGTCCATTACAATGGCCATATTTATTAAAAGGCCACTATAACAGTTTGTTGTCTCCCTTTTGCTGAGACAATGACTTGAACTTTGAGAGAACTCACAAAATGTGAAGCACTCAGAAAGAAAAGGGAGTGTATTAAATCTTCTGAGCCCTCACCTTTGCTCAATATGTGGACCACAGCACAGGTATGATGAGGTATAAGATGTGCACGATTCCCAGAATCCCATTAACTCATCATTTGGCTATTTCACTCAAGGTGTGGCATCCTCACAGAAAATTCTCATTGTTACCTAGAGCCATTACCTTTGCCATTTCTTCACATAAACAACCTCTCCCCACCAGTTTTTTTATATCTGTTCAGGCTTAGTTTCACCAGAAACCTTTTCCAAAAACTCTACTTTAGAGCACTCATTTTCTTTAACATCCATGATGTTTATAGTTTTATCTCTCCCCATGTGCTCCTGTATCCTTGAAGTCAGTGGTCATTTCTTCATTTAAGAACCACATACCTTAAACTGTTCATCACCCCAATCAAGTGGAGAAAATGTACTGAAAAAAAACCATATAAATATGACTATAAATTGTGACAAGTGAAAAAAGAAACAAATATGAACAAAAAATTCACTGAAGCTTAGTGATAGAAAAGGAAATTGACAGAAAATGATGTAGCACAGCTCGTCAAGAGAGCATTCATGGTGGGTTTCAGAAGTCACTATTCAAAGTCTAAGATGTTATTCTGAGGACAAGGGAGTCCAATGAAAGGATTTAAGCAAGAGAGTGACATAATCTGTTATATATTCCATCACATATTTCTATGAAACAATCAGCTCAACTTCAGACATATAGTAAAGTTTGTTATTCAGTCCATGTGAAGAAAATAACAAAGTAATGGGAATTAAACTGAGTTAGCACCAAAATACCTTTAGATAGACATGCTCAGTAGTAATCCTCTACTGTTTTAAGGAGACAAACTCTAGAAAATGTTACAAGTTGTGTTATATTCTTTATTCCCTCTTTTGGAAATTTTGTCAACTTGAATAATTTGGTCAATTTGCATAGACAACTAGAGTTACCAAATTTAGAGTTCAGTCACTATTCCTAAACAAATTCTACTTTAATGAGAAATTTTAATCAAAAATTAATTTTTAACATGTTTTGGGTCTTTAATCAGTGGAAGCAACTTATGTCTCTGGCAGTTGAGAAAAAAAACATACAAAAAGTATATTATGCTCTTCATATGCTCTTCAAGAGGCAACTTAGCTAAAATGTTGTGCTATAGTTCATCAATACCTTGAAGTCTCTCTCTAGACCTATTCAAATACACAGATCAGCTGTGATGACTTATTTCCTTCATTTAACCAATAAGTAGGTATTAAGCACCTATGTGATGCATAAAAACCTATTCTAAATGTTGATGGAGCAAAATGCTAGGGACGGGCAGTATATAAATGCATTCTTTTGTTATCTCTTTACCTTATTTAACTGGCTTATTTGTGGGTATGCAATTTGATTTCCATTGTTACTGTCTTTGAATATAAAACTGAATGTGAAATTTAATTTCCATTGACCCTGCAGCTGGTGTTTGGCTCACAGGGGAAGAGTTTACCATTTTTCTAAATGAGTTTTTAGATCATGGCAAATCTATTTCAATATTGATGTTTTCCGTTCTCCTTTGTATCTTGCCAATCTTTAGGGCACAACAGAGCTAATATTTGTTTTCACTACCTGAGTTGTTATATAACTAATTCAATATTTTGACAGTGCTTTATTTCAGTGGTTAAATATAGTGGCAACTCACTAGCATCTTGAGGTAAAATAAAGTCTTACAAAAAGAAAATATTTCATAAGAATGACAATGCAAATTTCTTTTTTCTTTTTTAATTATACATTATTATTATGCTATTACAGTTGTCCCAATTTCCCCCCTTTGCCCCAGCCCACCCAGCACACCCCATTCCCTCAGGACATGAAGAATTCATTAAACATCAGAAGGTTAAAGTAATATAAGTTGGTTCAGCTCCAGCACTCAAAATATCTCCTGGTATAGATAATTATCACTTTATTTTTCAAATGGGAAAAACAAGGCAGCAGACTTAAATGATTCTGTGTTAGTATTCAGGACTATGTCTGTGTCTCCTACACTGAACACAAATGTAACCAAAAGCAGTGATTATAACAACCAACTAAGCTAAGTGTTGGGCAATGCTGGACACTGTCCTAAGTGTCTTACGGGGTGCGTTTTAACAAAAGCCCTAGGAGACTGGTGCTATTTTCATCTTCATTTTATAAATTAAAAAGAAAATGTAACAGAGAGTGGTTTAGTATGGCAGAGGTAGGGGTAGAGCTAAGGCAACCTCTCTGTGAAGTCTGTGTTCCTAAGTGCTGCTACTGCCCCAAACCAAGAGGTGGAATTGCAATGACTAGCTCTTAAGTGAGCAGGGAAGAAAAGGAAAGAGGTTGAGAGGACCATCAGGAGAAAGCATATAAGACAGAGGGTGCCCTGGATGGTGTGACACAGCAGATTGAGTGCCAGCCTGCAAACCCAAATGTCAAGTGTTCGATACCTGGTCAGGATGCATGCCTGGGTTGCAGGCCAGGTCCCCAGCTGGGGGTGTGTACAAGAGGCAACCAATTGATGGTTTCTGTCTTTCTCCCCCTGCCTGCCTCGCTCTAGAAATAAATACAATTTTTAAAAAGAGACAGAGGGCAAGAGGAAGAATGATGCTTTCAGCCAAGAAAAATAATGGAGCGCCCTGAAAATGAGTTGAAAGAGGCAAGGTCTGGAAACAGCACTGTCCTCCTAAGGCTAGATACCTCGTTGACTTTACCAAGTCAGAGACATCAAATAATATAAGGTATGTGCTGAAAAAATTGCTAATAGCAGAAAAATTACTTTTAAATGTCCATACTACTTTTAAATGTCCATATGAAAAATGACCACAATTCAGAAGAAAGGAAATATAAGCAAAGGTCAGGGAATCTGAAACAGGACCACCCACTTTCCTCTTGCGGAGCCTGTTTCTCCTCAGGCTTGAGGACCCCGGCAAGTGCCAGATGTGTTTGCCAACGGGCTGAACCTGGGGTGGTCAGTAAAGATGGAAGGAAAGGCTTCTCTCCATGAAGCAGAATGCAATAGTTATTATAAGGTAAAGATACTGTTGATCAATACACACCATAAGTTTTATGCAACCTCTTGACCTGGTTTATTTCCATTTTAAGTGAAAGACTGAGCTACAGCAAACCAGGGCCCTTATGTCATCATCACTTTTACCACATGATTCGATGACACATAAAGTTCTTTGTTTACAGCTTTGGGGTTAAATCTTACTGAAGATGAAAACACCCACATTAGCTGTAAGATTAAAAATGGGAATTATTAATGTTGTACAGAAGTCATTGTCCATGTTCCCAATTGCATATCTGGAGTTGATGCCTCCACAGAAGTTCCTCACCATGTGTGTAGGCATGCAACTACCATAGGTGATAAGTGTAGAATGTTACATAGGCTGGCACGAGGGAAACATATATGGTTAAAGAAGGTAAAGTAAAGAAATAATGGTCCTTAATGTGAGTAGAGCAAGTGTGGTCAATAAAATCTGAGAAGGGAAATATGGGTCATTTTCAATAAAAAGCAAACTTTTTTCATCACAAAGGTAACCTTTCCAAGGGTCCTACTAAAGCAGCTTTCTAGTATTTACCTTGCACTTCCATAAAAAGAGTACACTTAAGAGTGTTGGACCTGGGATTCCCCACTTTGCTGTAAAACAGACTTGGGTTCCCTTTCCCTCCGGACCACTGATAACCTGTGTGACCTTATGTAAGTTATTTAAAATCTCTCAGCCTCAGATACTTTATAGATAAGAAAGAAGTAATAGTGTCTCTCACAGTGTCTTTGTCAGGAAGACAAGAGAAAATGCATGCAAAATGCTGACAAACCATAGCACATAATTCAGATGTTCACAATAATCTTGTAATTATTCACACCATCTGAAATTTCTGGCTCAACACAGATACAGTACTTTAAAGAGGGTGGTAAATTTAGCATTACCAGCTGCATTTAAGTTCTTAAAAAACTAATTTTATTGAAATAAATATTTATTTCACTGAAACATAATTCTACTTCCTGTGGAACTCTGAGATGTTTTTTCCACTAGTCATAATTATCAGCTGTTTTTTCTGATCTTTCTTGTCTTTTCAGTCACTGTGAAACTTTCAAAGAGTAAAACGACTCCATTATACAATAAATTAGGGTGTATGTCCATCCTAACTAAGGTTTTAAGACATTGGGAATTTAAGAATCACATATGGAATACTGAAAACTGAAGCCCACTTATAAAAAAAAAAGAGAAATCTGAGCTCCACAAAAAATGGACAATTGCCCATGATCCCATCATCCTGATGACTGTGACCTATCTCCAGATTAGTCTCTCATAGCTTCCTTCTTGAACATACCTACATCACTCATGTTCAGGAGACAAGTGTTCACTAAATGGTCCATTTTGAGTGTTCTAAAATTATAAACAAATCAGTGAGTGGCATTGTTAAAGATTTTCAGACAGATAAGACAATTTATTAAGGCTCATTTTCCTTATTTTAATGAAAACATATTTAACAACTTAAAACCTGCTCTGTGGTTCACTACATCTCAGCTAGAGGTAGATACAATGTGGTATTGGGAAAGACATAGTGCCTGCCAACCTACTACTTCGAGAGTATATGTATAAATGATCAGCAAGTAACACAAGTTAAATAATTACCATCTTTACTAGAGCAATTTTTGCATATTGTGATATCATTTGTACTATTTTAAAACTGAAAAGAAGAGACCAACTGTCCAACTAATTCTTTTTACAAATGAGTCAACAGAGTTCTAGAAAGGCCTAATGCTCCACAATATAGACTTTGCATTTTATGTTTAAGTAAAAGTACTGAAAGTAGTAATGGTAATAGTACATTCCTAAGCAAAAGCTCTTTGAATGAGTCTGTTTAAGTAATTTAAGGTAACATCATCCCCAAACATTGACACTTTTGTATTTTGTCTCAAAAGCATGATAAATGTGATTGGGAAAAATAATTGGTCTTAAGAACTGCACACTTGACCACTGTGCCTCCTTCTTCTTTTGTGAAGAGTTTCAGAAAAGGGAATCCTAGGTTCCCTGACTTGTCCTGTGCTAAAGTTTCACCTGAGTAGATCATGGAAAATAGTTTCCATCACAAGTAGTTACACTGGTCACATACTATTCTAAGCAGCAAGTGGTCACATGCTACTCAAACATATTATTTTAAGATTAAAGCCAGAATCAATTGGGAAAAAAAATGTTCTGATTGACAGGGCACCTAAGGATTTTCTCTACCACTGAGATTCTAGGAACAAAATCCTACTCCATGAAGAAATCATTCTGTGCCTCAACAGGAATAGAACATCCTGCTCTGGGCTTAGTCTGGCTTTGCAAAATCACTTTTTTTTTCTTTTTGTAATAACCCTTTCCATGGCCCACCTGTTACTCTGAAGAACAACCCTTATGACCAAAACAGAAAATAATTTTTTTAAGACTCCGTGGAGAACTGGGCAATATGATAGGAGAATTTGCTGAATTGATAATTCTAGCTTTTTTTCCACATTAATTCTAACAAAAATTTCAGGGAAGACAGCATTATAACTATAGTAACAGGATAATGCTAAGTGAGCAATCACAGAGGGGAGTAGCAAAGCTAGTATATCTGGTTTAAAAACATTTCTTCTATAAATATAAATGTATAGAATACTGATTTTTGAATAAATATTTTATACACACCAGAAATTATATACATAACAAAGACTATGGAATCTCTCTTGTATTTATTTTATTTTATTTTATTTTATTTTAATTTAATTTAATTTAGTTTATTTTTGGTTTTATACAGTGGTTGTCAATTTCACTCTTTCTCATTTACTGTCCACATGTACACATAATATTCTTCTGGTTAAGAGGGCAGAAAATATATTGTCTCTTAACTCAAAGCACTTGATTTTGCTCTTGCCCTTAATTAATTGACTAGGACAGATGTCAATTTTAATATAAGCACCATCATCAGACTGCTCACATGTCTTGAAAACCATTTCACTGATGGGCTCAGTCTACTCATCTAATGAACCAATTGGGTCCCTGTTGGGGTCTGCCCTGCCTGGTCTCAGGAAGCTCTAACTCCCCTTGACTTAGGCTGAGTGAGAGACCTCCGAACCAGGAGCCACTAAGGAGACAAAACTTATTTCCCTGGCATGAACACTGCCTGTTCTGTGCCTGACCTCCTATGCTTGATCAGTTAGCCAACTATGGGTAAGATTTCCCATGGGGGGAATCGCCTAAGACATACATGATCAGGTGGAGGCCTCAGGGAAGAGACTCAGGGCTGTGGAAATGAAGGGGTAATCAACATCAACCCCTGTCCCTTTGGCTTTGTCAAAGCCTGAGTCCTTGTTCTTAGTTGTGAGAAATCCAAGTCTCCTGGCTGCCTTTGTCTTCTCTGCCCGACTCAGGCCTGCAGAAATGACAGGGGCTGTGCAGTCCAGACCATAGTCGGCAGACCCTGGGTAATCAGGCCTGGGACATAGAATATGCAAGATCCTGTGAGATCTGCTTTCTGGAGGATGCTATTGAATTAGACTATGAAGGCACAGGCAGGAAACAAAACTAGCCTTTTAGGTCCTGTAGTCTTTTTAAGTGATGAAACCCCAAACTCTGCCCAGAATCCCAGCAGGAGTTCTGTCTGTCCCTTTAAAAACTACCTGTTCCTTTTGATTTTCCCTGCCAGACTGTAATCCACAAACTGTGTCTGTATTTTTAATAAAAACCTGCTTGGGTGGGAAAATGGGGTACTCTCCACTAGAGAGAGTGGCCATTTCGTCCCTGTTTCTCCACAGGACTCGGTTGTCTCTATGTATGTTTTTCTCATGTTTCGACGAGCCATCTGCAGTATTCCACGGTCACTGCAGGCCAGTGGCCATGTCAGGTCCCTTTGTAAGAAAACTACTGGAATGACAGTGCCTCAAACATGGCATTTGATCTAATCAAAAGAAAGCCTAAATCCACTCAGATTTTCTTCAAAGAATGACAAACTAACTAAACCTAGATCAGAATTTTTAAAAAGGATGTCTAAATAGCTCTGGCCAGGTAGCTCCACTGGATCATTGTCACATATACCAAAAGGTTGTGGGTTTGATTCCTGGTCCAGGAACCTGGTCCTGGTCCTGGTCCTGGTTGCAGGTTCAATGTCCAGTGGTTGGGGTATGTATGGGAGGCAACTGATAGATATTTCTCTCCACCTCTTCCTTTCTGTCTAAAATCAATAAACATATCTTTTGGTGAGGATTAAAAATAGAAGGATGTAAATAGCACTGCAGTGAACATAGGGGTGCTTCTGTTCTTTTGAATTAGTGTTTTGGGTTCCTTTGGATATATTCTCAGAAGTGGGATCATTGGGTCATAAAGCAGATCTATTTTTTAATTTTTGAAGTATTTCCATACTGCTTTCCATAGTGGCTGCACCAACCTGCACTCCACCAACAGTGCAGACAGGTTCCCCTTTCTCCACATCCTGGCCAATACTTGTTGTTCATTGATTTATGTATTTATTTTTGAAAGTAAGAATATACATTTAAAGTATACTTTATTGGTTATGCTATTACAGTTGTCCCAATTTTTCTCCTTTTTATTCCCCTCCTCCCTGCACCCCCCTTCCCACCAGAATTCCCCCCTTATTTCATGTCCATGGGTCATACATATAAGTTCTTTGGTTTCTCCATTTCTTATACTATTCTTAATCTCTCCCTCTCTGTTTTGTACCTACCATTTCTGCTTCTTATTCCCTGTACCTTTTCCCTCATCTTTCTTCCTCCCCATCCCTTTTGATAACCCTCCATGTGATCTCCATTTCTGTGATTCTGTTCCTCTTCTAGTTGTTTGGTTAGTTTGTTTTTGTTTTTGCTTTAGGTTTAGTTATTGATAGTTGTGAGTTTGTTGTCCTTTTACTGTTCATGGTTTTTTGATATTTTTCTATTTCTTAGATAAGTCCCTTTAACATTTCATATAATAAGGGCTTGGTGACGATGAACTCATTTAACTTGACCTTACCTAGGAAGCACTTCATCTGCTCTTCCACTCTAAATGATAACTTTGCCGGATGGAGTAATCTTGGATGTAGGTCTTGGCCTTTCATGACTTGGAATACTTCTTTCCAGCCCCTTCTTGCCTGCAAGATTTCTTTTGATAAATCATCTGAAAGTCTTATGGAAACTCCATTGTAGGTAATTGTCTCCTTTTCTCTTGCTACCTTTAAGATTCTCTCATTATTTTTCATCTTGGGTAATGTAATTATGATGTGCCTTAGTGTGTTCTTCCTTGAGCCCAACTTCTTTGGAATTCTCTGGGTTTCTTAGACTTCCTGGAAGTCTATTTCCTTTGCTATATTTGGGAAGTTCTCATTCATTATTTTTTCAAATAACTTTTCGATTTCTTCCTGTTCCTCTTCTCCTTCTGGCACTCCTATGATTTGGATGTTGGAATGTTTCAAGTTGTCCCAGATGTTCCTAAGCCTTTCCTCATTTTTCTGAATTCTTGTTTCTTCACTCTGTTCTGGTCAAATGTTTATTTCTTCCTTCTACACCAAATCATTGATTTGAGTCCCAGTTTCCTTCCCTTCACTGTTGGTTCCCTGTATCTTTTTCTTTATTTCATTTTGCATAGCCTTAACTTTTCTTCTACTTTGCAACCATAATCAACCATTTCTGTGAGCATCGTGATTACCAGTGTTTTGAACTCTGCATCTGATAGGTTGGCTATCTCTTTGTGGCTTAATTGTTTTTCTGGAGTTTGACCTGTTTTTTTTTCATTTGGGCCATATTTCTTTGTCTTTATTCACCTGCTACATTGTAAGGGGCAGAGCCTTAGGTATTCACCCAGGAGCAGCAACCTACTTTGCTGTGGTGTGGCACTGTCTGTGTGGGAGGGGCCAGAGAGGGAACAGTGCTGCTTGCAAGGCTCTCAGCTGGCTTTCAGTTACTTTCCCTGTTACCCACAAGCAAACTGGGCCCTTCTGGTGCTGATTCATAGGTGGGTGGGTTTGTGTACATTCTAGGACCCTGTGGGTCTCTCAAAGGAAATCTCTTGTGAGGCTGGGAGTTTCCCCTGCTGCTGCAATCCACAAAGGTTTTTACAGTCAGAGGTTTTGAGGCTTTTCCCATGTTGGGACCCTGGGTTGTGCAATCTGCCTCACTCCCCATTGTTCCTTCCAACTTATGCGTACACAAATATGGGACTACCAGCCACCATCTTGCCGTCCCAGTCCTTTAGCCTCCGCCTAGCTGCATGTCCTCTCCACCCAAGCTGCCCATATCTTTCCCTCCCACCAGCCTGGATGAATGCTTCTTCTTTAACTCCTTGGTTATCGGACTTCCATACAGGTTGATTTTCTAGCAGTTCTGTTTTTTTTGTTTTTTTTTTTGACTTGCTGTTGTCCTTCTTTTTGGTTGTGAGAGGAGGCAAAGTGTATCTACCTATGCTTCCATCATGGCTGGAAGTAATCTGTGTTTGTTGATTTATTGATGATAGCCATTCTGACAGGTGTGAGATGGTATCTCATTGTGGTTTTAATTGGCATTTTTCTGATGATTAGTGACATTAAGCATCATGCTAAGTGAAATAAGCCAGTCAGAGAAACACAAGTACCCTAAGATTTCACTCATATGTGGAATCTAATGAACAAATGAACTACAAGCCAAATAGAGACAGATACATAGATAGAAAGCAGAATGACAGCTAAGGGTGGGGGTTGGTTAGGGGTAGAATGATTAAACAAAAAGGAAACAGGACTCATGGACATGAATAACAGTGTGGTAATTCCTGTGAAAAAAAAACCACTAAAATTATTTTTAAAAAGAAAAGAAGAAAAAAAACATTAAAAATAAAAGAATGCCTGAATTAAAGCAAAGGCATAATCAAGTAAGTCATTCACACAGAAATGCCACTTTCTTGTCAGACTGCTTGTAGTCCCCTGTATGGATGATACTCTCCTTCCCCTCCTGTCTTATCCTGCCCCACAATCCTCCAAGCCTTCCCTTTCCTTACCTCTTTAGCTCATTTAGACATTGTTAATGCTTTTATGTTTATTTGTTTTGTTTGGTTTAATTTAGTTTAACAGACATTTATTCCTTTACTTCAACATCTCCTACACACAAAATAGATGGTTTAATATTTTTACGTGGGGAGGAATTTAGGTCTTATGAGGTTTTATGAGCCTGCTACATGTTTCTGGAAATCACCTGATTGAGTCTTTTAAGACCTCTGATGGCTTTGGCCGGACTGGAAGACTTAGTTATGCTTTTTAAACCTAACTCAATTATCATTTATTTTTTATAGCTTTCCCTGTTCATCCCCAAATTTATCTCTCAGTCCTATCAGTTCTTCTTTGTGCTTCTGTAATTCGCAGCTGGGTTTTTCATACTTCTGTCAGAGCTCTTTCTCAGTGTATCATAATTACATCTTAGTATGGCCTATTCACTCATTAGAGTTATCTCTGTGTGTGGTCCACAAATGAGTGCATAATAATCACTTAATTATCCTCAGGTGGGACTGGACCTGAGCTAAGTCATAGTCTACATATAATAAAACATATGTATGCATGATCTACCAATGTTCATTTTCTTTTTTTTAAGATTTTTAAAATTTATTTATCTTTAGAGGGGGAAGGGAGGGAGAAAGAGAGAGAGAAACATCAATGTGTGGTTGCTGGAGATTATGGCCTATAACCCAGGCATGTACCCTGACTGGGAATCGAACCTGCGACACTTTGGTTCACAACCCGCGCTCAATCCACTGAGCTACACCAGCCAGGCCTCCAATGTTCATTTTCAAATAAGTTTCCAAGAAAATATTTATTTGCACTAATCTTTGAGAATAATGTGGAAGACTGCACCTCGTGAGGACAAAAACATAAGATTTCTTTATATTCCCAGAATATTTGCTAAGGCATAGTGGCTGGCACTCAAACACACACACACACACACACACACACACACACACACACACACACACAGGGTATGGCACAAATAATGCCCTTTTTATTACAAAATCATGAGCATGTAATTCTGTGACAAAAAATATCACACTCAAGCACACAGAATAACATTTTAGGTGAAATGTTCAAATTAAAACTATAAATTCTTATACCCATATTACATTAACCAACCACACTCAAGTAAACCCTTAACTTCTGCTGGACCCTGTATGTGGAATAAATTAGTGTAAAGGTAAATGAATCAAAACAATAGAGAAACAACAAAACTAAAAGTTTTTCTTTGAAAAGATGAACATGATTGACATAATTTAGCTATCAAAATTGCAGCCAACTAGTTTTAGTGAAAGCTGTTTTTGGCTGTTGATGGGTGCCTTCTTGCTATGTCTCCACATGGTCTCTCCTTGGTTCATGCATGGGGAGAGAGAGATGGGGAGGGAGAGGTAGGAAGCAAGAGAGGAAGGTGGAGAGAGAGAGAACACGGATGCCTCTTCTTTTAATGGTACTAATTCTATCAGATCAGGCACCTCTCTTATTCAGAGGTCCTCAGAGCAAAAAGGCATGTGAGTGGGCTGCCCCAGGAGCTAAGGAAGCATGGAGAACTCTGAGAAGCTGAGGGGGTGGGGCTGCCCTACACAGCCTTAGAGGTGATCCTGCCACCCCAGTAAACTTGGAGATCAGAACACTAAACCAAGAGAATTATTCTTGAGCTTTAAAATCTAACAAAATTTGCCTTGCTAGATTTTGAAGTTGCTTGGGACCTATCACCCATTTCATCCTTCCAATTTCTCTCTATAAATTTCCCACCATTGTATTTTGGAAGTACATGATTCGTATTGTTTCACAGGCTCACAGCTGGAGATGAACTTTGTCTCAGGATGAATCATATCATGAATCTCACCAATGCTTGATTTATATAATGTTTAGATTAGACTTTGGATTTTGGACTTCAGACTTGATGCTGAAATGAATTAAGACTTTAGGGGTCATTGGAATAGAATGTATTTTGCATGTGAAAGGGTCATATATTTTGAGGTATAGGGTGAAATGTTTTAGACTGAATGTTTATATTTCCTTAAAATTCATATATTGAAGTTCTAACCACCAGTGTGGCTACATTTGGAGATGGGGCCTCTAGGGAGTAATTAAGGTTAAATGATGTCATAAGGTTGGGGCCTTAATCCAATTGGCTAGTGTCCTTACAAGAAGATATATCAGAGAACTTGCTCTCTCTCTTTGCCTGCTCAGTGAATAAGAAAAGCCCAGGTTAGCACACAGGTATAAGGTGATCATCTACAAGCCATGAAGAAAGCTCTTACCAGGACTCAATCCAGCCATTACCTCAATCTTGAACTTCCAGCATTTACAACTGTGAGAAAACAAATTTCTGCTGTTTAATCCACAGACTACCATAGACTGGGTAGTCTATGATATTTTATTATGGTGGCTTGAACAGACTAATGTGCGCACACACACACACACACACACTCTCTAAAAAAAAGACACTCAAATTACTAAAATCAAGCCTAAAAGAAATGATTTCATAGAAACTAGAAGAGTTATAAGGAATTACTAAGAACAACTGCATGTCAACAAATTTGATAACTTTGATGAAGTAGACAAATTTCTAGAAAGACAATAATTATCAAGAAGACGTAGAAAATCTGGACAGATCTATAATAGAGATTGAATTAGCAATTAAAAAAACATACACACAAAGAAGATTCCAGATTCAGATGGCTTCACTGAGGAGTTCCACCGAACATTTAAAGAGAAATCAATGTCTATATTTCACAAAATCTTCCAAGAAATTAGAAGAAAATGTAACACTTCACAACCTATTCTATGAACCAGTGTTACCCTGATACCAAAACCAAACAAAGACACCTTAATAAAATAATATAATACAACAACTTTTCTTGAAAAGGTAGGTACAAAATTGTCAACAATATGCTAGCAAAGCAATTCAAGCAATATATCAATAGAACAATATGCCATGACCAAGTAGGATTTACCACAGGAATGCAAATGGTTTAATATTTGAAAATCAATGTAATACACTAATACTTATAATACTCCAATAGAATAAAGGCCAAAAATGGCATGATCAATTCAATACATATAGAAAAGGCATTTGACAAAATTAAATACCTTTTCTTGATTAAAAAAATAACTCAACAAACTAGGAATAAAATTAAACTTTCTCAACCTGATAAAGAATATCCATGAAAAATCATGACAAACATCATACATAATAATGAGATGGAAAGCTTTCCCATAAAATCAAGAACAAAACAAGGATGTCTGCTCTTGTAAGTTCTGCTAAATATTGGGGTGACTATTTATGCAAGATAATTTGGCAAGGAAAAGATTGCCAAAGGAAGTTGCAAAGGAAGAAGTAAAACTATCTCTATTTGTGTAAGACATAAATTTATATATAAAATTATAAGAAATCAAATTTAAAGAACTATTAGAGGAATAATGTCAGGAAAAATGTTAGACTAGATAACTAAAGGGCCCATCACCTCACAGACATACAAAACATCAAGCAAAAACTCTGAATCAACTTTGTCATAACTGAAAAATAGTCAAAAGTTTACAGCAAATAAGCAAATAATGAATCAATAAAAAGATAATATTGGCCCCAGCTGGGTAGGGCCAATATTGAAGCACTGTCCTAATGAGCCAATGTCATCGGTTCAATCCCTTGTATGGGGACATACAAAAATCAACCAATAAATGCATAAATAAGTGTACCAACAGATTGATCTCTCTCTCTCCATTATTCTCCATTTTTAAAATCAATAGATTATAAAAAGGAAAAAGATAATTTAAGGGCAGATTTGTGCCACTTTTACTTACCCATGGCATGCTCCTTCCCTTCCTTGGTGAGCACCCAAAGTATAAAAATAAAAGTTGTCACAGAATGGCATAAGAAGGTAGAGTTATATAGAAGCAAAGTTTTTGTATGACACTCAAACTAAATTAGTATTCATTCAAACCACTTTATTATAAATTGGGATGTTAAATGTAATCCCCAAGGTAAGTAACTTCTAAGAAATAACTAAAAAATAAAGTGAAGAGATTAAATCACTAATTAAAAGTCTCCTAACAACAATAAAATTATGTCCAAGGCCAGATGGCTTCACTGGAAAATTTTACCAACCATTTAAAGAAGAATGAACACAAATTCTTCAAAAAAAGTGGAAAAGGAGAGAACAGTTTCTAATTCATTTTATAAGAACAGTATTACCCTGATACCAAAGTCAGATAAAGACATCAGAAGAAAACTGTAAGTCAGTATGCCTTATGAGAACAGATGAAAAAATCCTCAAGAAAATACTATGAACTGAATTCAGCATGATAGTAAAATGATGATATGCCATGACCAAGAGGGATTCACCCAGAAATTCAAAGGTGGTTCAACATAAGAAAATTTATGTAATATATAACATTATTAATAAATAGAAGAAAAAATATTATTAAAGTTGGTGTAGATTGATTGTATATACTCCCAGAAATGGGACTGCTGAGTCAAAAGGCAGATCCATCTATATCTTTTTGAAGTATCTCCATATTGCTTTCCACAGTGGCTGCAACAGTCTGCATTACCACCATCAGTGCAGTAGGGTTCCCTTTTCTCCACATCCTCTCCAGCATTTTGTTGTTGATTTATTGAGGATAGCCATTTTGACAGGTGTGAGGTGGTATCTCATTGTGGTTTTAATTTGCATTTCTCTGATGATTGGTGACATTGAGCATCTTTTCATATGCCTGTTGGCCATCTGAATGTCCTCTTCATGGAAGTGTTTATTCAGATCCTTTGCCCATTTTTTAATTGGTTCATTTGTTTTTTTTTGGTTTTGAATTTTGTAAGTACTTTATAAATTTTGGATATTAACCCCTTACCAGATGTATCAGTGAATATGTTCTCCTATTCTGTGGGTTGTCTTTTAATTTTGTTGAGGATTTCCTTGCTGTGCAAAAACTGTTTAGTTTGATGTAGTCCTATTTGTTTATTTTTCTTTTGTTTCCCTTGCCTAAGGAGGCATATCTGGTAAAAAATTTATATGAACAATGTCCGAGATTTTGCTGCCTCTATTTTACCTAAGATTTTTATGGTTTGGATCTAACATTTAAGTCTTTGATCCATTTTGAATTTATTCTTGTGTGTGGTGTAAGAAGGTGATGTGATTTCATTTTTCTGGGTATATCTGTCTAATTTTCCCAACACTACTTATTGAATAAACTATCTTTAGCCCATTGTATGTGCTTAACTTCTCCATTGAATATTAATTGAGTATAAAGGTGTGGGTTTATTTCTGGGCTCTATATTCTGTTTCATCAGTCCATGTGTTTGTTTTTGTGCCATTATCAGGCTCTTTTGATTACTGTGGCCTTGTACTATAGTTTGATATTAGATAGTGTGATTCCTCCAACTTTGTTCTTATTCCTCAAGATTGCTGTTGCTGTGTGAGACCTTTTGTGGTTCCATATAAATTTTTGAAATATTTGTTCTAGTTCTGTGAAATACATCATTGAAATCCTACTCAGCCATAAAAAATAAGAAAACTTTATCCTTTTCAAGATTATGGATGGACCTGGAGAACATTATGTTAGCTGAAATAAGCCAGTCAGAGAAAGACAAGTACCATATGATTTCACTCATATGTGGAATCTAGTGAACAAACTGAACTACTAGGCAAAAGAGAGACAGACTCATAGGTGGAGAGCAATTGACAGCTAGTGAGTTTGGGAGGGAGGTTAAATGGTAGAAGGATTGAGGAAAAAGGAAAAAGGATTCACAGACATGGATAACAGTGTGGTGATTGCTGGGCAGAGGAAGGTATAAAGGGACTAAATGGTAATGAAAATGAATACAACAAAGATTAAATAAAAACAAATACAAAATCTTTTATATTGTATAATATGTTAATAAACCAAAACTATATCTAAAAAAATGATGCAAATAAAATACTTGATGAAATCATGTATTTGTTCATGAAAAAAATTATTCAGAAAGCAGAATTAAAGGAAATTTCCTCAACCTGATAAACGGCACTTAAGAAAATTTCACAGAAACATAATGTTCAATGGTGAAAAATTAAAAGCTTTCACCCTAAAATCAGGAGTAAAGCAAGACTACTTTGATAAATAATATTCAACATTGTGCTAATGGTTCTAGCCAGAGCAATTAGGCAAGAAAAAGAAATCAAAACCATACTAATTAGAAAGGAAGAAGTAGGACTTTCTTTATTGCAGATGATATGATCCTATATGTAAAAATCCCAAAGAATTCAGGCTAACAAACAAAGTTCAGCAAAGTTTCAGGACACAAAATCAACACACAAAAATCAGCTGCATATCTATATACTAACAATGAACAGTGCAAAAAGGAAATTAAGAAAATGGTTGCATTTAAAATAGCATCTGAAAGAAAAAAAATGCTTAGAAATAAACTTAGCCAAGGAGGTAAAAGATTTGTATACTTACAATAGCTTTTTGAAAAAAATTTAAAATGTCTAAACAAATGGATAGGCATCCTATGTTCATGAACCTGAATGCATAATAATATTATGCATTCAGGATGCATAATATTATTAGGACAGCAATACTGCCTTTAATCTCTATCAAAATTACAGTGACATATTTTTTTGCAGTTATGGGAAAATTGATCTTCAAATCTATATGGTATTATAAGGGGCCCAAATAACCAATGCAGTCTGGCTAAGACAAAAATAGATAACAAATTTTCTGATTTAAAAACTCACTACAAAACTTCAGTAATCAAACAATATATAGTTTTGAGATATGGATAGACATAGTCAAAAATGAATTGAAAGGCTAGAAATGAATTCATACAGGAATAGATAATTGATTCAATTTATGTGAAATACCTAGTAGAGGCAAATCCATAGGGACAGAAAGCCAACTGGAAATTGCCAGGTGTTGTGGGTAGATGGGAATAAGGAGTGATTTCTTATAGGACACAGGCTCTATTTGTGGTGAACTAAAATATTTTGGAACTAGACAGAAGTGATGGTTGCACAACAATGTGAATGTACTAAATGCCATTGAATTGTACATTTTAAACCAATTAATCTTATGTAAATTTCATCTTATTTCAAATCTCTTTTATAACTAATAAATAAGTTCAGCTAGGTTGCAGGACACAAGGTCAGTATTAAAACATCAGTTTTATTTTAAATGTTATTTCAATACACTTATAATGAACAATCCTAAATTGAAACTAAAAAGAAAAATTCTATTTACAATAATATCAAAAATTATAAAATACTTAGGAGTAAATTTTTCATAAGTACAAACCTTAAGCTTTGAGAAGTATAAAATGTTGTTGAAAAATTTTTAAAAGATAAGTAAATGGAAGAACAATCATATTTATAATCAGAAGGCCTCATATTGTTAAGATAGCAACACTTCCCAAACTGTCCATTACAATTGAACACAATCCATACCAAAATCCCAGCTGGGTTCTTTGCAGAAGTTGCCAAGTGTCTTTAAAATTCCTATAGAAACTCAAGAGAGTCAATATTCAAATTAATCTCGAAGAAGGACAAAGTTAGAGGACTCAGACTTTTTAAATTCCAAAGTTACTATAAAATTAAGTAATTGAAGTAGTGCAGTATGAATAACAAAAGACACAAAGATCAACAAAATAAAACGGGGAGTATGAAAATAAGCCTTACATTTGTAGTCAGCTGATAATCAACAGGGCAAGACAGTTCAATGAAAAAAAGTCTTTTCAATAAATGATATTGGGTCAGTTCATATCAATCAACATGTAAAGTAATTAAGTTGAACTTCTACCTCCTACCATATACAAAAGTTAATTTGAAATGTATCAAAGACCTAAATAGTTAAAACTATAAAAGTTCTTATAGCAAAACAACAACAACAAAAAAGACATAAATCTCTATGATTTTGACTCAGGCAACTGTTTTTTTAAAATATGGCACCAAAAGCACAAAATAGAAAAGCAAAAGTTAATAAATTGGACATAATTAAAAATAAAAACTTTTATTCTGTAAGTGAAATCTTCCCAAAAGTAAAATGATGACCCACAGAATAAAAGAAAATATTTACACATCATATATACTAGAAGGGACTTATATCTAGAATATATAAAAAACTCTTACAAGTCAATTTAAAAAAAATAACCCAAATAAAGAATGGGTAAAAGAGTTGAATAAACATTTCTCCAAAGAAGATAAACAAATAGTCAATATGCACATGAAAAATATTCAACATCATTAGCCATAAATATAACTCAAAACTACAATGAGGTACCACCTCACACTCATTAGGATGAATAAATAAAAAAAAAGGCAGATAATTGCAAGTGTTGATGATGATGTGGAGAAATTAGAGCCCTGTACATTTGTAGAGAATTGAAATAGTACAATCACTGTGAAAAACAGTCTGATCATTTCTTAGAAGGTTAGATATGGAGTCACCTTTTGACTTGGCAAGTTTACCCCTAGGAATATACCTAAGAGAATTGAAAACATATGTCTACACAAAAACTTTTATGTGAGTAATTCATTGCAGCATTATGAATAATAGGACAGAAGTGGAAACAACCAAGATGCAAAAAAACTAATGAATAAAATACAGTATGTCCATATAATGGAAATGAAGTATTTACACAGTACTGCCAATATAGTTGGAGTTCCTATGCCATGGACAAACCTGGAAAACATGATAAGTGTGAAAAGCCAAATGCAAATGTTCATCGTGTAGTTGTCACTGTGATGTGAGTGGGTTGAATAGCTTCTCTAAGCAGTTCCAGTGTCCCAGATTCTGAGTTGTACATACCGGAATGCAGACAGACTAATAAACCACTTAATATGAAGTGAAATAAGTCTATGACATTAATCAAGTATGTGACTGGAAAAAATTTCAAAGAACACATAGGTTATATTTCAAATGGTTTGTAGAATGAACAAACAAACATCAAAAATAGAGCTATGCATTCTTATATTGGAGACTAAAGATGAATTTTGGCCTGTAACATTGAAATATCTGTTAAATTCAGACAAAAACTATCCACCTCAACTTCAAGTGACTGAAACACTTGTCCCTCTAAGTGCACCAAAGATATTTTACTGAAAAGAATCAAATTTTATAAGACAATTTTTGTCTTGTATTCTGTGATTTTCCTAAAAGAAATTTGTCAGTTGGTATCAGTTAGGTAATGAGTCCTTCTATGTGGTCTTGTTCTAAGTTTGGACCTTATAAGAAGGTGATCCTTCCCCCCTACTTGGTCCTATAATTCCTGGATTGAGATGATAGGAATTGGTATCAGCATATGTGTACCTATTGGCTCATGTAATTCTACAGCAATTGTATAAAATCAGCATTATTATAGCTCTAATTTACAGACATGGAAATTAATGATCTGGGAGATTAAGTGTCTTATCCAAGGCTAATGCATGCAGATCTCAAATTTGGTCCATGGATCACAAACACTGTGCTCCCTGCATAGCAGCTGTGTGAACTGGAATTATGGATTCTGCAGCCAGAGTTTCCGTTTTACTTTCAGCATCACTTAGTCACTCTTGGGTGGTTACCATCTGTTGTCTGTGAGGCCAAGACCCTGTAGACCAGAGGGCGAAAAATTCCTCAAGGTAAAGATCTAGTATTCAAGTTGTAAATCAAAGGCTGTATTAAAAAATTAAAACTGTTCCAATTATATAGTTTTTATCCTGAGAAAGAACAGGGCCAGAAAAGACAACATAGTTACTAAATGGCTAAGATATAAATTGCCCTTATGAGTGTCCAAATAGTAAGCCTGGAAGCCTTGGACTGCTTCTGGCAAGAATCCTGTGCTTTTATTATTATTCAGTGCTTGTTTCTTTGCTCTTCATAAGGAGTTCCCAGAGGAGACATATTCTATTTTGGAGGCAATGAAATTCTATAGCTGAAGCAACACTGAACATATCCTCCTTTCTAAAATGCCACCAGAGCCACACACACCTTTTGGGTACAGTCCCCAGAGAGGTTGCAAGTCAATATTGGGCCAGGTCACAATGGGCTTCCTGACATTCATGGTCTAACAATGTCTTCCTTGTGTCCATACTGATATAACCCTCAGTCAGTGTTCTTGTTTCATGTCTACTGTGGCCCTGTTGCAGTGTGCATGTGATACACACTAGATGGCAGACAGGAAATCCTGTGCAAGTCCCCTGCACAGCTTCCCAGACATGCTGGGCAAATGCCTGCACATCTCCAGGCCCCATCTAGATTATTTTACCATTGTTTTTTAATGTCAGAGGAAGAGCAAATCAGCAAGTCATATTTAAGAAATAAAACTGCTAAAAATTGTGATTTTGTTGGAAATTACAATATTAATAATGCCACTTTGAAGATAGGAGACCCATGTGTAAGACCCATTAGCTGAGGAGAAAAATACCTGAAGAAAAACTTTTGTGGGAGAGAAGGAATGATCATATACCTTAATATATATGCATGAATCTACATTATTTTATGCCTGGTATTATTAGGCTGATATTCAATATTCTTGGCATTCTATCACACTGAAGCCTGGATGTTGAAATTCTGACTCTGAGTGCATTCATTGCAAAGGGCTTTCTGGATAATTAGCTAATAGCTCCTATGGGGCAGGCATGAAACCCAAACAGTGTGATTATCAGTAAGCTCTTCAAACCTGAACATGCTGTGCAGTGAGATTCTCCCTCTGTGCTTGTCATGCACAACTCCAGCATATTTAATAGCTCAAGGGACCAGCAATGCCAAACTGACACTCCAGCTGTGTGTACCCTCAGATTTGAATTATTATTATTACTCCAGCTCTTTTAACATGGTTTGGAACCATCACTGACTTTCATTGAGGGTCTTGTGCCAGCAGTTAATTACAAAGTTCTATCCCCGAGTGTGTGGCTGCTCTTCAGACCCAGCAACCAGGGAATGCATTTCTTAAAATCACTTTCAAATTTACCAATGGCCTGCCATGAGCATCTTTCCCAGGAGGATGAAAGTTAAGCTGGCAGGCGGGCCTGCAGATTAATGTTTGCTGTTTGTTTCATCATCCCACCAGTTTTAACTCTTAACAAATGATAAAGAGGTTTTCTCTCTATTCTTACAAAGAAAAACAGCAGATATTCTCAGGAGCAGGCTTGTAAACCTCCTAAGGAGAGATTTTTTTCCTGGCTATTTTTCTTTATTGCCAGAACAAATGCATCAGAATCTAATCTGCTTACAACTCAGGTACTTGCACAGAGATTTTGTTGTGATCAGGGAGGATTATCTTCAGCAGCTCAAACACTTAAACTACTCATTTCATTTTTGTCATGTCAACCAAAGTAGCAGATACTTTTGTCAAGAAGCATTTCCAGAAAATCAGTGTATTACCTTTTGGGGATTATATGTACAGAACATGTAACAGCCAATTTGAAACTATGAATAATCCCTTACATGCTCACAAAAGTGAAAATAGGTTGAATTTTTATAGGCAACCCCCTTCTGCCCTCTCCCAGTTGGAAACAACTTTGCAATTTATAGATCATCTAAAAAACCACAAGAGGTAT
The DNA here is from genome assembly GCF_019186645.2 of Phyllostomus hastatus. NCBI lineage: Eukaryota > Metazoa > Chordata > Mammalia > Chiroptera > Phyllostomidae > Phyllostomus > Phyllostomus hastatus. The sequence continues at coordinate 1,784,527 of NW_025334017.1, read as the reverse complement.
TTTCCCAACACATATAAAATCTTTAATATGGAGGCTTAGCAGCTAAAATATTAAAAAAAAATAAGAACTTTGCATGGTAGCACATACCAGTAACACATCTGTAGAAGAGCTAGTTAATTCATGCTGAGTTTTATCACTGAAAAGGATCTGTCAAATTCCTGCCTGTATGGAACCTGATGCTGGGCCATTGTGTAGTTTCTGACATTCAGGAATAGATGGCAAAGGGAAAACACAAACACAAAAGAAAGAAAATGATTTAATTTTTTACTTGATGGCAATCTCAGCTTTCTCTGTTTGCAGCATCTGTGATGTGCAGACCCACTTTGTTTATAGCTGGCTTGTTTATCCCCACTTACTTGCATTGCTGTCTCACAGACCTGAGCTCTCTGAAGAGAGGCTTTGGGGACCAACATAGGCGCACAAAGACTCTGACCACAGCCGACTACAAAGGTCAGCTCTGGGCTCAAGGTTTGGGAGGAACATCATTAGTTTTCACAGTGATTTCTCAATTTCCTTTTTTTGCTAAAGCACAAACACAAAAAGATAGTTACACTCATGACCTAAGACATATACTCCACTTGCTCCAGGAATTATAAAAGATAAACATAACTTTTACATTCAAGTAGTTTAAGTCATTCCTCAGAGAGCACGTAAAAAACAATGGTACTGAGAAGCTGCTTATGTTTCTAATGTTCTTATAGAATGATCTAGAACATTGTGTTTTAATCAAAATGGAATGTGTGCCACATATGCAGTTTTTTATATTCTAGTAGCTTCATTATAAAGGTAAAAGAAAAAAAGTCAAATTAATTTTAATAATATATTCTACTGAAGCACTATTCTAAAATATTACTCATCTATAGTCAATATAAAAATTGAGAGATTTTACTTTTATGTACTAAGTGTTTAAAATTTTTGGTACATTTTACACTTAGAGCACATCTCAACCTGGACTAGCCGTGTTTCAAGTGTTTGTTAGTAGTGGCTATTATATTGTGCAGCACAGATCTCAGTTGCAAAGTATAAATTTTGGACTTCTGTTGATGTAGGCGATGAATTTGAGCACATATATTTTATGCATTATTCATCCCAATGTTACTATTTTTATTTTTGACTAAATTTGTTTAAGAGTCTGCTTCCTCATGGTTTATTTTCTAAGTTGCAATATTATCATGTGGTTCCTTCTTCACAAGAGGTGACATACTTTAATTGAAATAGGCCTTATTAAGAAAAGGCTGTGACTTTCCTTAAGGTTACCTGAAGATTCTGTTTGCTTGGGAACATAAAGAAATCAAAAGCTGAATTGAAAATTAGGTCTGAAACAAAAATATACAATTCATCACAAAGTTCTGACTAATGCAAATCCTGCAAAATACAGTCCTAGGTCCCTACTGCAGATTTCTGTGCCTTTCATCTGCTGGACTCTGTCCTCTCTTAGAGCTTCTTTGCTCTCCTGTCCCCTAAACCCACCCCATGATCTAGTCCTACTGAATTATTTACAGTCCTCATAATGTAACCATACACAAGCCTATAAAGCAGGCATTTTTACCACTCTGTCACAGGCAAAGAATTTAAAATTCAAGGGGGTTCAATGACTTGTCCAGGCTAATACATGTGCTGGGTAGTAAAACAAGGGCATGAATCTTCGACATCTGCATTGAGCACAGCCCTCTTCACAGGAGGCAAGTCAACCTAGGTCCTGCAGCCTTTTTGGGAATGGTGTCCTTGGCTGCTCAAATGATACAGTGCAAGTAGCCAGACCAGTCTTGGTGATTGTTCACTTGTAGCTTGCTGCTCTGCATGAGACAAACGAAATATTTTATTATGGGAATTTGACTTGTATTTTGCAGTAGAATAATATATACATTCACCAAATACAAAGAGGCAACAAATTATGGTTTTATTTCCACTTCAAATCATATGAAGTATTTAACTTCTCTTATTCCAAAGGCAGATCGGTCTAAGAACTTGACAAGGTAATTTGAGAGAGCATTACAATCGATGCCTTTGAAACTACTGTTGTGGCTTTAGGTTTTTCTCATATTGTGTCTAAAAACCTAGTGTCTTATGTGGGTGAATAAAAAGTTGTTTTCACTTAGAAAATTGCTGGTATTAAGGGAATGAGTTTGTTGTTAGCAAATATTTAAAAGGGAAAGATCACTATTGCTGCCACCATACTCACTTTTTACCTGGACCTATTGATGGGAGGAGTGCGAAAGAGATTGGGTACACACTCACCTGAGATATGAAGATTTTCACTTCTAGGGAAATTGCAAAAGTTGCATTTGTGTACTTATCCTTCAGACCACCTTGTCAACAACCATCTAGTCTTGTTTATCATAAGTTTCTGTCCAGCATCCCAGAACATTAATTATTGCTCACAAATCAGTGTAGATTTGTACTTGAAGCTACCTTGCATTTCCCACAATGTTTTTGATTGGAGGTTGTAGCCACTGAGACTTCCCATCATGACTGCCTTTGGGCTACCCCAGAGCAGGAAAGAGGTGCAGCAGCTTTATATTTCTACCTGATGCAGATACACAAATAAACCAGACCTGCACTTTTTCCTCTTCAGTTAATTGTTTTAGGGAATTCCCATAAGGCCATGGAATTGAGATGAAAGGGAGATGGCAAATCATTTGGAACAAGTATCCTGGCAGTCTGAGTTACTTGCCAGTACTAGTTACTTGTGCCATTTTATAAAGAAATGGTTGTAACGAACTATAGAAATGATCCCTGGCCTGGCTAGTGTAGCTCAGTGGATTGAGCATGGGCTGGGAACCAAAGTGTCCCAGGTTCGATTCCCAGCCAGGGTACATTCCTGGGTTGCAGGCCAGAACCCCTAGCAACCGCACACTGATGTCTCTCTCTCTCTCTGTCTCTCTCCCTCTCCCTCCCTCTCTCTCTCTCTCTCTCTCTCTCTCTCTCTCTCTCTCTCTCTCTCCCTCCCTCCCTCCCTTCCCTCTCTAAAAATAAATAAATAAAATCTTAAAAAAAAAGAAATGATCCCTGAAAGTATAACACTGAAATAGAGGCCAGCTGACAGTGCCCACAGAAGAGAGTAGAGGGAATTTAAGGGGACAGTGAGAAGGGTTCACAGGAACAAACTTAAAGGACACATGGTCATAAACTAAGGGGAGGGTGGTAATGGGAAGGAAGTGGGGAGGGGGGGAGGGGGGGACTGGATTGGGAGTAAAAAGGATAAAACTGTATTTGAACAGTGATTAAAATAAAAAAAAAGAAATGGTTGGAATATGTGTACTTTTATGGACAGGTAGATCATATAACACCCAGTGTATGACAGTCCCTTGATATACCACAGTTGTGCATGCCTTCACTACCAGGAACAGTAGCTGTCTAGGGGATGCTTTTCTAAAGGAGAATAATTTTCAATATAAAAGTGAAAGACAAATACCATATGATCTCACCTTTAATAGGAACCTAAACAACAAAACAAAGAAACAAGCAAAATATAGTCAAAGACACTGAAATAGATGACAGGCTGACAGTGACCAGAGGGGAGAGGGGAGGGAATTTCAGGGGACAATGGGAAGGGTCTACAGGAACAAATTTAAAGGACACATGGACAAAATCTAGGGCAGGTGGAAATGGGAGGAAAGTGGGGAGGGTTGGGTGGGTGGGCTGGATTGGGAGTAAAAGGGAGAAAACTGTACTTGAACAATGATTAAAATAAAAAAAAGAGAGAGAGAGATTTTACTCTCAAATCCAAAAGACTCATGCTATGATTCTCCTGGGACTTGCAACAGATCTTCCAATATCACTGGGCCTGTTGGGACATAAGATTCCTGAGGCAAAGCCTGCAGAACTTATTCTTTTAAAAAATTCTCACCCAAGGATATGCTTCTATTAATTTGAGAGAGAGAGAGAGAGAGAGAGAGAGAGAGAGAGAGAGAGAGAGAGAGAGAGAGAGAGAGAATGAAAGAGAAAAAAACATTGATGTGAAAGAGAAACATCAATTGGTTGCCTCGCATATGTTCTCCAAAAGGGGGTCGAACTGATGACTTAACTACATATCCTGACTGGGGATCAAACCCACCACCTTTTGGTGTATGGAGGAAACTCCAACCAACTGAGCCACCTGTCCAGTGTTTGTTCCAGTTCTTTGAAAATTTTCTTATTGCTTGGCTGGTTGGTTTTGCCCTGGTCCTTATTCAAGTTATCTGTTGTATTGGTTACTGGGTAAGTAAGTCAAAACAGCATGCCCAAATATAGAATATATTGCCTCTAAACTACAAACAGGGCTACCAAGTATTGTATTTTTTATATATGGTGGTCAAAGCAAGATGTACAAATACATCTCTTACTTTAGACCAGGCATCAAAGCATGCCAAAGAATCTTCACTATATGGTAAGTCCCTGAATCGCTTAATCCTTGGCATACGTAAAACTAAGTAAGGCATTTGGGATGCGCCCAACTTCCTTTATACTGTGTCCAATTATTTTAATTTCATCAACCAATAGACCTCTATAATGTTCTTTTGGTTATCAATACAATCCAGTCTCTTCTAGGCCTACTTTGTCCACTAGAAACACAATGTAAAAAGTACATGCAAGCCACATTTCCCACTTTAAATATTTTTAAATAAATGAGGGAAACTAATAATATATTTAATTTAGCTCAATGCATTAAAATATTATCACTTCAACATGTAACTCATATATTAATAACCCATTTTAGTTTGTTACACTAAGACTTAAAAACCTAGTATGTACTTTATTCTCACAACACATCTCTATTTGTGCCAGCCACTTCATCGGTGGCCAATAGCCACCATATGTAGCTAGAGGCTACCAAACTGGCCAGTGCAACTTCAGGCTATATTATAACAAAGAGCAGAGGAGTTGATAAAGGCCTTACTTTTTTAGGTTTCTTATGTGATGTTTCTGATTACCTATGCTGATGTCCACAGGGAAAACACTGATAATAAATAGCTGTCAGGGGCTTTGATTATTTCTGCAATAAGGACTTAACATCTTTAACTACAGATGTGATTGCATCATCACCTGATAAATTTTGCAGCAATATACAATAGAATCTGTCCCCACAATCCATGGCTTTGCATTGTCTAAAAATAAAAATTAAATAGAGATATAATAGGAATAACTACTCTTACACCTCCCAATTTTTTGATGGTTGCAAAAATTTGTGTAGTTTTCTTAGTAATGTGGCATTGCTTTTGGTTTACTATTTTGTCAATTATTCTGTTACTAAGTATGTCTATTCTCACTATGCATTTGGAGATTGGGGAAGTAACCACAGGATGGGTCCATCTATACTCTTACTGGGCTCTCTCTGAGATAAACCCATGCCAACACCCCATCTATCATTCAGCTTCTATAAACTCCCATTTTGACCAATATACTACAGGGATATTTCTAGTTTCTGGATTTGACAACTTAAATCCAGTAATAATAATTCTTAGAAAATCTAGATACATACTTCCTTTTTCTTAGGGCAATCACCCTGATAAATGGCCAAGGTCTCTCTAAAGAAGTCTTGAAAGAAGAATCACCATATACAGAGTCCTATCTCAATTGGGCCTTCCATTAAAAGGTTTCCTATCCAAGAACAGATCTGAGAACTAGATAAGTTGTCATAAATCCCCACAACTAATTCTACAAGGGGGGAGCCACATTGGGTAAGGTTATCTTCCTATATTTTTTTCTACACTTGATCTTAGCCAAAAGACTGAGAAGCGATCCCATATTTTTTTCTAAGTGTTCTTTACCTTTAATTTCTTTTTCTTATTATCTTTTATTTTTAAAAATATAATTTGGTTCATTTTATTCAGAGTGGAATTATTTTGAATAGGAAAGTTCTTCCTGGATCAGTAATAGTGGGGTTTCCCACTATTAGGAAAGAGTCTTAGATTTCAAGGCTTTAGGAAAGAGTCTTAGATTTCAAGGCTTTTAATTTTAGGGCTCTCAAGAACTCTACCTGGTACACAGTAAAGGTCTTTATGACACAGTGGACCTATGGCAGTGAATGAGGTATCTAGGCCACCAAGAGCAGCAGTAGCATAGCTGCTCCCTATGTGGAGCCTTCTCTCCCCTCCTGTGCCTCAACAACAGACTGCTTCCTACAAATATGGTGTTTCTGCCTCATATCTTTCTTTTCTTTTTTTGTAATCCTTGCTCGAGGACATGCTTATTGATTTTAGTGATGGGGGAAAGAGGGAGAGAAACATTGATGTGAAAGAGAAACATCCATCAATTGCACCTTGTACAAAATCCACAACCTAGGCCTATGCCCTGACCAAGAATTGAACCCACAACCTTTCAGGTTTACAGGACAGCACTCCAAATGAACAGCCATACAAGCCAGGGCTCTACTTGATTTTTTCTTCAGTCCTCTTTACCAAAATGTGTCCCCCAAAAGATTTCATAGCCAGTTTGGTTAGTATACCAAGTTTCTATTGCCTCAAACAACGAATTTGTTTTTCTTTTAGAATATGACACTTGCTTTGGAAAACTGAGTGGAGAGCTGTGCTTGGGGAATTTCATCTTACATTTTCAGCCTAGGTCATCTTCTCTCTCAGTCTCTGTTGGCCTCCTTTTCTACTTATAGTCTTTCCTCAATCTTGCAATTTGGGTTTACACATTTTCCATTTTAATAGAGTATGGAGGTTGACTTTTCTTTGTAGTTACTGGTAATTTATAAAGTTAGAAAGAGGCAGTGACATCTGTATGTGTCCATTTTAGTATTGGGACTATAGACTGGGAAATCCTGATTGTGTTGACTGAAGAGAACAGATAGTGTGCTGAAATTTCAAAATAGGGAGAGTGAGAATCCATAGAGCCAGAAGGAGGCAGAAGGGAAAAGGGTCTAAAACAAGTTTAGAGTAATGTCTTCCCACATCTTTCCCACATAAAGCTTGTCAGAATTTGTGAAACATACTGGAACAAATGTACAAAGCTGCTTACATCTAGAGAACACCAGCCTAAGGGCTCTAGCCCCAAGCTGTCTTATAATTGAGGAGATCAATATCTCAACATCTTGTGACCATTTCCAACATAACAATTTGCACTAGTGAGGAGGCACTAGAAGAGCAGAAGATTAGATTTGATGAGAAATGTAATATAGATTCCTCTTATTTGGGACATAAGAATAGGAAAAATAATAAAATATATAAATTTTATGGCGGAGAGGAGACATACAATGCTAAATGATAATTACAAGATTAGTTGAAATGAACTCATCAGACCCCACAAATATTGTGAAAAAAAACTGATTATAATTGTTACATAGTAATTATAAAATAACATGAAGAAGTAATCTCTCAACTTTGGGTTTATTCTGTCATGGGAATGCCAACATAATTTTAAATTTTGTAAGAAATTTAGGTTATTTCTTTAGCATGTCATTTTTCCAATTTTCTACCTAAAAATGGATTTTTAGGTTAGTGTTTTTAGCTAATTTATTCAGATAATCACTCTCCCTTGCACATGTGTAGGTGGACACATGGGTGAATGTGTGGGTGACATTAAAAGAGACCGGGTGGAAGGAAAAATCAGGAGGCCAACCCTTTGTTGCCAACCACTACACCATTTGGAGAGTGTCAAAGACCAGAGAGAAAATGATAGATGTGTTATCTCATCCAGCTTCTCTTTACCCACCATGATCTGCTACCCAGTATGATGTTGAGAGTCACAGAGCACACAGAGGAGGAAACGTGGAATGGGGAGAAGAAACATATTAACCATAATTGCTTCCTGTCTGGATAACTTCAGCTTTTCCAAGGGAGCTTCAGATAGAGAGATAATAAGTAGAATAGTATAACTTCATTTTTTTCACCAAAGCTATTTTCCTTAGAAAAGTCTAGCCTATTGGAATTCTATTCGTATTTGTCATACAATTTAAATAGGAACCTATCTTTAGTCTCAGATTATGGTATAATAATTCCTACTCATTAGATACCAGTGGACATAATCATTGTTTTGAGTGAATTCTCATCATATTTTCCACCATACTATTATTATTAAAGCAATATTTTATGCATCACGCTTACCTTCATTCTTTTTGGTTTGATCTTTTAGTTTGCAAATTAGTAAGCAATGTAATGTTTTAACTGTGAGAGTTAATATAAATATTTTATTGCACATATTTTGTGAGCCAAAGAGGAAAAACAAAAAAAGGTGATGCAACTGGCAACTTCAGTTAAAAAACAATCTGAGGTGTGCAGCCTGGCAGGAACCTCGGCAGGCGACAAGGGGCAAGGAGCAAGCAGGGGCCGTTAGCCAACTCCAGGGGGGCCATGAAGCCTTAGGGAGGAGCATCAAGCCATCTTTTCAGAAGTCCAGAAGAAGGTGTTCTTTCAGGTCTACCCAACAGGATAGCATTGAATATTTTTGGACCAACTGAAGAACCTCAAAACATTCCTAAGAGAAACAACTGCCCCGGGGGGAAAGGAAGTGGTATCTTTGAGGAATCAACACCTGTGCATACTTGACAGCCTCTGAACCCATCTGGTGGGAAGACTAGTGACATTTTTGAGGTCGCCAGTGACAGCCACTTTACCCTTGGCACACCCAAACAAACCAAAGGACCATGTGCTCTTATGTGAAGAAGACCCAAAATTGGACCTTAAAGCCTCAAGGAGCACCTTGCCCAGAAAAGAGCCAGGTGAGAAAGGTGGCCTGAGAGAAGCAGACCATGACTGGGGGCCCCAGCCCCAGCTCACCCCATGCTCTGGGTTGGCAGCCATGAATCCAAGTTGGGCCCATGGCCTGGATCTCACAACAAAGTTCTGAATCCACATGGAGGCCAATCCAGCATCTCCTTTTACTAGAGAAGCTATTACTTCCCCTGTAGCTAGAGAAGAGACTCAAAAGATAGGATTTGAAATATAGTTTCCTTTAGCCCAAAGGAACGAGAGTTGGGAGAGGGTCTGTTGCATATCTGAAGCTACTGCTCAGGTTCCATTGCCACTATGAGAACTGCAGAGGACCTCATCTTCCAGACTATGGAGAAACATATCTTTGCGGGGAAAATGTGACTCCTTGGTGAACACTCATTTGTAATTTTGGATGTGAGAGGAACTCTCAGGTGGGCTAGGTGGGGAGCTGATGCAAGGTGATGGGAACCTGATGAAGTAGAATCTTCCACGTCCTTGTTGTATCAGCAACCTGACAACCAATTGGGTATCTAGATATCACCTAACATAGTAGTAGAGTTTAAAGTCTTAGAAAGAAATCCAAAAACAATGCTGGGCATAAGCCAAAATACTAGTCTCCATTCTAAGGACTCCTACTGTTCAACCTCAAGGCCTCCTTTGCTCTCAGGCACAGTGTATTCTGCAGTCTTTTCTTGAAACATCTTGATTGCTTTTCCTCTGCAACTGTCAAAAGAAGTTGTTCTAAGTCTTATATTTTATGTAGAGATTTTTACCCTGATCCTATGTGGTGATCTGACAGGAATCTCTGCCTTTCACTCATGAGGGACTGGTCTTAGTCTATTCACAGACTGTTTTTTTTTTTAAGATTTTATTTATTTATTTTTAGAGAGGTAAAGGGAGGGAGAAAGAGAGAGAAAGAAACATCAATGTGTGGTTTCCTCTCATGTGGCCCCCAATGGGGACCTGGCCCACAACCCAGGCATGTGCCCTGACTGGGAATCGAACCTGCAATGCTTTGATTCACAGCCCGCACTCATTCCACTGAGCTACACCAGCCAGGGCTGTGACAGACTGGCTTTGCTTGTCAATGGTTTCTTTTTTTTCTCTCTTACCCCTAAGTCCTGCCTTTTCTCTTCACCAGTGATGTGAGCAGTTCCTCTATCTGCAAGGCCCATTGACTTTAGGGAGTCTAAAACCATCCAGATGCATCCAGGTAATTGGGTCACTTAAATTCTTCATATGTCTTACTGTGTTTCTATTGACATTGGATAGAAGAAATGATTGAGGATCTTGGATTCTGAGGTCCAAACTCTTTAATAATACATAAAAAGCTGTTCTTAAACAGCAGCTTTATATAGGTGACTATTGACTAGTCTATTTCTCACACCTTTTTAGAAAAAAAGTTATTCAGGTACACCAAAGAAGAAGAAAAGTTTGCTTAGGTCACTCTTTATAAATCTCTGAAGGACCTCTGGATTGTATTCTTTTTCCAGAAGAGAACCTTCTGGTTCTCTTCGTCTAGGAGATTTATTAGTTTGCAGCAAAGCCTCAACTGGCCAGTCAAGTTGCTACTCTGTTAGACAATTTATCTCATTCAGCCTCCTAAGGGGTGTGTAGTTTCCATTCACTCATGCTGGACCAATACTTACAGAAGAGAGGATTTATGTGGTAGTGGCTTTTGTTATGAGTGGCTACAGCACAAATGTCAGGTGGTAGAAATGTCTTCATCATTATTAGAATTGAGAAAATAAATAGCTGGTTTAATTATAATCACCATAGCTGAGACACTAAGTGACTGCAGGAGATGCCTGCCAAACCCCACTTCTTACACTCAGCCAATTGAGGGGACCTGCATGTGGCTTTGTCAACCAGAGTTTCCCTCCTTTCAGATGTCCTGCTGACTTTGAAGCCAAGAAATACTCATTCCATGTGACTGTATCGAATACTTCCTGTCTCCTCTATGCTTCAAATGGTAATTTTTAAGAAAGTTGTTTGGAATTCAGAACATTTTTCCCCATTAAAAAATGTTGTTAAGTATTGGTTAGCTTTTAAGCCCAAATATACTAACTTGTTTAGCTTACAATGAAATGTGCTAATGGTGGGAATGAGCTGCCACTTATAACTACATTTTGTTTTTTCATATACAAGAAAATAATTTGTGAATTCCAAATTGAGTTGCTAGGAAAAACCTTGACATTGTACTGCTGGCCCTTGTGGCTTCACCCCCCACTGTCTGCCAAATGAGAGGAAGAACTCTCTAGCTCCATCTCCTGGCAGGGATTTCTGGGGTGGAGATGGAGGAAATCAAAGATGGAAGAGAGGCCTGGGTGGGGGATGAGGAAAGCAGGAGCTATGGTAAGAGCTTCTGGGCAGCAGTGACAGCTCCAGCCTTACTTTTTTCCTCATCATTGCCCCCTTTCCCTTTCTGGGGCTATAGGAGTGGGTTTTGAGTGCCTAGGTAGACTGGTAATCTACCCAGAGGGAAGCAGATGATGAGTTTCTGTTCCTGTAATCCTGATGTGGGTGGTCATCTGTATTTGGAAAATGCTCTAGACATTAGGATCTCTATATTTGGAAGATTCATTAACTATTAGCATCCTGTTCTCAATTTCTAAGCTGCATTGAGAAATTACCAGTCTGTATTTTTATTAAGTCTTAAAACTTTATGTGCATTTTGTGTCAACTTTTTTCTAGACCCATATCAAAAACAGCAAACCTGTACTCACATTGCAATGTAGTTTTTATAAATACATTTGTTATTTCACAAGGCAGAATTGTATATAACAATTGAATTAAACTTAGTGATCATTAAAAAAATTAATCTGTATGATTTAGTCATCCTTAAATTTTTCTAAAACTGAATTACCATGATAAGAATAAGAAATAAGTGTGAAAATAAACATTTTCACACCCATTTTAATAGATCTGTTAATGCATATGTGATTCTAGTTTAAACCTAATTCCATTCATTTTAATTTCTCATTAAACCAAATAATGTTTGAGGTTTTTGTTCTTAATTTTTTCTCAGCATTCAGGAATTCATTTCTATAGTATAATGTTGATAACATATGATTTTTTAATCTGAATAGTCTTAAAATAGTTAATCTTAGATGAAACATTTTTAAGTAAATGTTGGAATTCTCATTCATAGTAAATTAAGAAACTATGCCAAAGATAAAAACAGTATCTTAAATTCATAGTAAGAAGTAGGAAACCCTGAAATTTTTGAAATTAACCATTAAACCGGAATGAATTACTCATTGTTTTAATTGAACATTATTTTGAGAGTTAAGAGGGGTGGATTATAATTTCTTAAAGAGGTAGCTACTAGAAAAGCCCAAAGTATATAGTTTACCCTATTTCTTGCTGGTCATAAAAGTTATTATAATTAAGCCCTGGCTGGCATAGCTCAGTGGATTGAGCATGGGCTGTAAACCAAAGTGTCGCAGGTTCGATTTCCAGCCAGGGTACATGCCTGGGTTGCAGGCCATAACCCCCAGCAACCGCACATTGATGTTTCTCTCTCTCTCTATCTCCCTCCCTTCCCTCTCTAAAAATAAATAAATAAAATATTTTTTAAAAAAGTTATTATAATTAAACTTATTTTTATTATCAAATTATAGGTACTAAACTGATGTTAACCAATATTTCATTCTTGTGGTAATTCTTATGAGTAATAATTTACATACTATTTTAATCAATATTAAGTGAGTTCATATATATTCCTCATACATATTATGACAAAAAGGCTTCCTATTTTTTATGACTGACTAAATTTTTCATATTTTGTAGCAGAAGTAGGAAATAGCCATTTGGTCAGACAATGAAAAGTCTCTTGTATCCCTATACTTAGAGGAACAAACATTTACTTACCAGATGCCATGCTAAGGGCTTTATATAAGCATCACATTTTATACTCATCATGGCACTATGATAGGTATTGTACTATCATTTCCATTTCTATTGCTGAAGAAATTGAGACTTAGAAAAGTTTCAGATATTGTCCAAGGTTACAGAATAAGGATTCAAGTCAAGTTTTGTTCCCTTATAAAAATCAGGCTTTTCATCAATCCTTATTTTAATAATTGACATGACAGCCATGAAAGCGTGCCACTCACATCTGTAGAGAACTGCATATTCGTCTGCCAGTTCTGCTGTTAGCCCTCTAAGATCCATCCCTTATTCAGTATAATCTCTTCCAAGGGGCAATTTTCGGGCTTAAGGGCTTTATATTAGCCTAACTGAAAATTTCTGAGAACCTTGCAGCCTTCCAAGATGTTTCCTACTTAGTCCCCTTTTTTCCCTCTCTACTTCCATAGGTGTCATGCCTCCTGTATGGTTGGAAAAGCAATCCCACTTTTTCCTTCTTCTTTCAATAAGTTTCTTATATAAAATATCTTGTTTTGTACATATTTTCTGGAAGACACCAACTAACAGAAGATGTATTAGGTGTTGTCTAACAAAATAGTAAATAACACGAGGAGTTGAGATAAGATCACTTACTGCCTCAAAGTGTCTATATGTAGTCTAAGTCAGTCAGGTGTCCAGCATGGAATACAGGGAAACTCATGTCTGCCTTGGCACTGTAGCATCCAGAACCCATCTCTGGTAAATGTATTCAGGTCCAAGGCTATGGATGTTTGGGGAGCAAACTTGGTCGGGTCAATAATGAGACCTTACGTTGTCTTGAAAACAGATGATGATATAAAAATTATGCTGAATAGGATTATGCAGGGACAGGATGCTGGGGATATTTATTTCCCATCCAGAGCAATGGTATTTTGAGCTTGAGATATTCAATCCCTTAGAGAATCTCATGTGGCCCTGACTTGCTTGTGCAGTTCTAAGTGAACAACACATGCTCATGCTTTATGATTTGTTTAGTGATTCACATTCCCTAATAGTAGACCATACTTGGGATAATTTTTAAGCTATTTTTCTCATTATGTCTTCCCATGAGACATGCTGTCAAGGGTTATACCATTGCATTAATGATCTGAAGTGAGTGGATTTCTTTGATCATAGATACATGCCAAATAGAACATTGAGTAAGTAATGAGTCCTGCCCCGAAACAATAGGTTTTACTAATTTACAGAACCTAAATATGATTATAGAGTTTATTTCTTTATCAGTGCTAAGGGATATGTTCCTTTGGGAATAGAAATCTTTCTGTTATACCTAAAATCAATCAGATTGTAAAATGAGGTTTTTTTTTGTTTACCTGGCACCCTGGAAAACGTTCACCTCAGAGTCCATACACATTGATATATATAATATTTATATTGTGATATTTATATATGTGATATTTATGATATTTGTATAACACACACAACACACAGAAATATATATCAAACAGGAAGAGCCAGGGTATATGCTTAGGACTGGATTTCTGAGAAAATTTGGTGAAGATGGCTGGAATTAAATAAGCAAGAACTTATTAAGGTGAAAACACATTTTTCCCATTTTTGGAAATGAGACTTAACACCTTGGCAAGGACCAAGGGAATGGGAAACTCACTGCTGTAATGGTCCTAGAAACCTGGAGATGACAGCCAAAGCCAAGCAGAGAGGAAGGCCTGAGGTGCCTTGTCAAATGATAGAGGAAGAAATAAAAAAAACTTACAGAGGTAGGTGAGCTGGAATGAATATTTTTGTGCAGCCATAAGACCCACCAGGGGATTATGTTCCATAAAATGGTCCAAATGATACATCATTCACCAAAGCCATGGGGAATGTGCTAGTGAGAGGGGCACCACTGTCACTAAGGAGCTGAGTGGTGGCTCCTCTGCACCAGGTCTCATGATAAGAGAGGTAGACCCAACTGGGCTCATTCTATCATTTTATTGTCCAAATTTGTAAAGGCCTAGTGGTAGCACTTGACCATCAGAAGCCAAGAGACCACAATTACTGTGACTGGTATGGTCAGAGGGGGATCCAGTGAGGTTTGGCCCATAGTTACAGATCTGCATCATAGAGAATGAAAACCCTGGAGGTAAAATAGAAGAACTGATAAGGATGCTACTTGACATATGTAGCCAAGAAAAGCAAGAAGGCTGAGGGTACTTGTCCCTGGTAAAAAGTCACAATCCCCTCTTCATTTCTAGAACCTGAACAAGTATTCAGGTTTGGGATTGACTACAGAAGTGTCCAGGTTCCTAGGAAGAAGGACCTTATGAGGCTACAACAGTATGTACTCTTAGTGATTCTCCTAGTCTGTCTCAGAAAGATTTATGGCCATTTGCTTCGGTGATATATACTTAGGAAAAGTGAATACTCAAATATTTTGAGTACTACTTGACTATGGGTATTAACTGATGTTATAACTAGAGACCCAATATGTCATCATCCTCTTTAAAGTGAGGACTTAGGAAGTTAGCAAATAAAGTCCTGATGGCAATTTTCTATAAAGTTCAGCCCACAGAGTCCCAGTTGTCTTTTCCCCAGATCCCAAATGTATGATAAAAATAGATGTAACTAGCAGTTGGAAGCTGGAGTATCTTCACATCTTTTCCTGGCCTGGGAAAAAGGCCAAGTAGAAACCTGAAACTGCCCATCTTAACTCTTAGCCAAGACAAAAAAGAAAAGTTAATATTGTGCCCTAGAGGGAATGACAGAGATTAGTGCCTTACTTTAGGACATTGAGTATGCAGGAGTGGTGGTACAGAGGGGTTGAATGCTTCATCCCCATCCCGCCCCCCAAAATGTGTTGATCCACTTCCTTGAACTCTGTAAATGTAACTTTGTTTGGGAAAAAGGTATTTGTAGATATAATTAAGTTAAAGATCTTGAGATGATATAATCTTAGATTATCCAGGTGGGCCCTACACCCTATGGCAAATGTCCTTTTAAGAGGCAGAAGTGGCAGAAACCCGGAGAAGAGAAAGCAATGTGAAGACAACAGAGAGATATGGCCACATATCTTACAAGGAAGCCAGCAACCACTAAAAGCTAGAAGAGACAAGAGCAAAGTGAATTCTTCGCCAGCCTCTTTGGAAGCAGTACAGCCTGCCGCCACCCTGATTTTGGGGCTCTGGCACCCAGTTACATGAGAGAGTACATCTTTATTGTTTTAAGCCACTGAGATTGCGATAATTTGTTATGGCAGCCTCAAGAAGCTAATTTTTCAGTCTGGCACCTGCAGAAATCTGATGGGTCTGAGAGGGTGAATGTTGACTACCACAAGTTCAACCAGCCAGCAGTCCTGACCACAGCCACTGTACTGAACATGGGGTGCTTACTGGGTCAGATTACCAAGGCCTCAGGTGGTGCTTGCCACTGTTTTGGCAGCTACATTTGTTGTTCCATTCCAATTGGAAAAGAGGATAAGAAATTGTTCACCTTCAGATGGATTGAGCAAAAGTATTCATTTACAGATTGCCTCTGGGTTTTGCTGACTTTTCTGTCCTCTGTCATAATATACTCTAATATGCCAGAGGCCTTGATAACACTGTGTACTCTAGGGGGTAGGAGATAAATTCAGTAAAGATATAGGGACCTTCCAATTCAGTAAGGTTTTCAGCATCCAGAGCTTATGCCATGGTGTAATATTTCATCGTAAGTAAAAGACAAAGTGCTGCATCTTGCATATCCCACCACAGAGAGGGAAGCCCAATGTCTAGTTGGTCTCTCGAGGTTTTGGTTGATCTCTAAGGGTTCTGTATAGCCCAATGTCTATTTGGTTTCTGAGGGTTCTGGATAGACAAATTACTGTATCCTACATCTCCCTCCACAAAGAAGGAAGCCCAATGTCTGGTTGGTCTCAGAGGGTTTTGATTGATCCCCATACCTGAAAATACTCTTCCAGACCTACAAGTGACACAGAATGCTGCTAGCTTCAACTGGCACTCAGAGTGAGAAAGGGTTCTGCAATAAGGCCAAGCTGGTGTCAAAGCAGCCTATGAATTGGTCCATGTCAGTGGTAGGAGAAGATGTAGCACAGAGGTAATAGCCAGCTCCAGTGTGAGAATCCTCATGTAGACCCCTGGGTATTTGGGTAAGTTCATGCCATCTACAGCAGAGAATAATACAGTGTTTGAGAAATGAGTGTATTTATATCCTGGTAAAGATGGAACACTTCACTATGAAGCATCAAATGACTATGGTACAGAACTGACCAATATTAGAAGACTTCTATGAGAACCAGCATGTCTTACAGCCATATGTGCCCAGCAAGGTTCCATCGTAAGGTTGACTTCGTACATCTGGGGTTGAGCCTGAGTAGGACAAAAGGGCATGAGTAAGCCCCTTGAGCAGGTAGCCCCTGTCACCCCGGGTTACCCATTGTGGATTCAGCACTGCCCTCCCCCATCTCCCACCAATAGCCATACAGGGGGTGAGGGACCCCAGATGGTCCTCAACTAGTGTAATAAGTGCATAAACCTGGTGGCTCCAGCAGCAGAGATGGAAGCTACGTATAGACCCAACATCAGGGACTCCCACATACTAAGAGTTATTTAGCCACTGCTACCTCTGAACATCCAATTGTAAGAAGAGATCAATGCTGAGTCCTTGATAAAGACATAATAGTCACAGAGAACAACTTGCTACCTGGGCAGGTCACCTACATTATGCCCTTTCTGTTCTATAAGGGTAATTCAACTTTACTCAGAGACAGACCAATTCATGGTATGGATTCAGCTTTCCTACGTGATAATTCTCAGCTAACACCATATGTGAGACTGATATGAGGTCTGATCCAGAAGCACAAAGGCCCACACAATATACCATTCATCCAAGGGATCCCCTCACAGCAGAAGAGGTGAGCATGGGCATATGACCTAAGGACCACTGTTCATATCACAATACTACACCATCTGGAAGCAGTGTGCCTCACAGAACGCTGAGACAGTTGTCAAAAAGACAGTTAAATGCCATCTCAAAGGCAACACTTTGAAGGATAGAGAGACATTCTTTACTGTGTGATATGCATTAATTCAGAAATCTCTATATATTTGTTCCCCAATAGAAAGAATATATCTATTGTCATCGCTTTGAAGAACCCGCTGGTGGATTTTGTGCTTTCCATTTATTACCATAACTCTGTGCTGGAGTTAATGGACTCCAGAGAAGGCACACTGTTTCCAGGGAACACAGCAAGGATCTTGCTGAGTGTTTTCAGCTATGACAAGGCATCAGTGGTTGGGGGGCGGTAAAGCAGTCTCACTGTGCTGAGGTGTGGGAAGATGTCGAGTGGTAACTAGCTTGAAGATTCCATATTGGTATAGTTGAATCTTTCTCAGAAGTCTGCTGCAGTTTGTGTCTTTCTATTCTCCCTTTTTCCTGCATTGTCCAATGGAAAGCTAAAGACTTTCCTCTAGCTGGCTCCTTTAAAAATTCTCTTGTACTCCTGGTCCAGTCTTGGGATCTGCTTCTTAGAGAGTCTGAACTAAAGCACTGAAAATAAAATGTTATCTGTTTTAATGTTTTCTTTCCCAGTTGTTTCCTGCTATATGCTAATGTTATACCCAATGACCATATGAAAAGTATATCTCAAGTGTAATTATTCATGTGATCATTTGGGTAGGATTGAACTGCATTGAAATGTTCATTTGGTTTGGATTGAACTACACTGTTCATTTGGGTAGGATTGAACTACATTGAAATGTTCATTTGGTTTGCCAGAGCACATAAAGATACTAGATTCCCAACAGATTTTTTCAGGGGGAAGGACACTCAAGGGATTGTCAGTATCCTCTGTCAGTTAGGGTTTGCTTTTGTTTTTATTTTTTTAATTATTGATTTCAGTTGTTTTAAACTAATTGAAATGACTGTCTAAAATTTAACAATGGAAACAATATCAACTTTTATCAATAGTATTTTAACTTATGATTTTCCAAAAATTTTCTTTAACATATAGAAGGTCCTTAAATGACATCATTTCCTTCAATTTCCTTTTGTTAAATGCTGGCAAAAAAATGATTCTTGGTGGGGCTGCTGTCTGTGTGGAGTTTGCCCATTCTTTCCATGTCTGTGTGGGTTTTCTCCAGGGACTCTAGTTTTCTCAACGTCTCACAAATATGCATGTCAGGTCAATGGGCTTGTCGACATTGTCCCAGTGTGAGTGTGGATGTGTGTGGTGTGCCCCACAATGAAAGGGTGTCCTGTCCAGTGTGCGTCCTACCTGGTGCCCTGAACTGCCAGGATAGCTTTCAGCTTCCTTGACTCTAAACTTGAATAAGTGGGTTGGGAAAGAATCATCTTACTTGTTTTTATTCATCTTTCTTAAATGTATATATAGCTTACATTTATTTTAATGTTTAATATAAGAAGTATTTTGGATCTTCATTTTGATGTTT
Organism: Phyllostomus hastatus; assembly: GCF_019186645.2. NCBI lineage: Eukaryota > Metazoa > Chordata > Mammalia > Chiroptera > Phyllostomidae > Phyllostomus > Phyllostomus hastatus. The sequence continues at coordinate 1,765,596 of NW_025334017.1, read as the reverse complement.
GGTGATGTTTTGTGATCAGATATGTGCTGTAGGAACTTAACTCTAATTTATTATATCAAGGGTCAAATTGGTTTTATTATGTGTCTTTTTGCTATGTCATAGCTTCTAAGAATCTATCAACAATGTGAAGTGAGGTGCCTTATCACTAACTACTGCAGCAGATATGTAAATAATTCCTGAAACACTTCTTGTATTCTGATATCTATTATTATCTCTAACTTCTTTCCTCCCTGGAAAGTAGCAATTGTGAGATGGGTGCTCCCAAAGAAAGAGTCTGCAGTCTAAAAAGAAAAAAAAATGTAGACAGCAGTCTTTTTAGGCCAGGACCAACATGATTCAAAGGGTTGGGAGGGTAAATTTTATAGTAATTTTAAAATATTAACTACAATTTCCCTTTATATTTTATTCCTAATATTAACATGTATTTTCATATGAAGTTTTATTTAACTCTCAATTATAATATTAAAATTAATATTCTAATTCATGTTTCTGTTTAAAGCATAAAACACCCCTTCAGTTTGGTGAGTTATAGTTTACTTAACTGCTGTAGAACTTTATGAATGAATAGAGAAAACTTTACATTAAGAATGTCTAATCTTTTTCCCAAATAAGAAGTTATTTATGATGGATAAATAGGGAGGTAATCACTGTCACTTCCAATAGATGTGGTCTAAGAAAGGGGCTCCACCCTTCCAATCATGATGCATTAACATTTTTCATGCAGGATAGTAATAATCATTTAGCATGTTTTCTAGAGGACAACACATAGATAACTCATGTTCCTTAAGCAGCCTATCAGACATATTTTAACAAGGGTTACATAAACTCGGTGTAGAAATAAATACCAGGAAGCTCCTCCCTATGCAATTTCACCAGCATCATGGTTCTGAAGCACATTGGCCAGACAGTTGTGAGTAGTATTATTGATCAATATTCTCCCAGATGGACATACAAAAACCAGATTCTTCCTGAGCCTCGAAGAGTCCTTTGTGTTTACAGTGTACAAACTAGTATGTACACATATGGTCACATCTGAAATGTTGCAAAATTATGTGGTCAAAATATCCTCTGTTTTTCCTTAACACTTCTTTTTTGGACATTAAATTTCAAAAATGATCATTAAGTAGTGGACATTTATAGTGAAAAACTTATGGTTTAAAGTATGTTTAATAAAAATGCTATTGGCCTAAAATAGTAAACAGAGTAATAAAATTGAAACCCCTAATCTTCAAAATAGAAATATGGTGAAGTATTCTTGAAATCTTCTAGAGAACCTTATGCAAGCCCGGTTTTCTTAGCCAATGATGTAGATGACATAAGAAAGAACTGGGCAGAGACTTGCTGTCTTCACACTATAGAGATAGCTATAAAAGCTATCTCTTTCTTCACATCCATGTTTTTGAGCCAAAGTTACAAGAAAAAAAGGGGGGCATCTATGCAAACTTATTTTTAATGAACTAAAAATTAAATAAAATGAAATAAAAATTGGATAACTCATATACTATTATTTTTAGTGATTGAAAATAATTATTTTTTATCAAAACTAAATGTGCATCTAAAACTTTTTGAGGTAGTCTGGCTTCATGGGGCATTCACTATTTGCTTCTGGGCAGTTTTCTTCAGCCATCAGTATGAAAATAAGAAGCCACTTTAAACTCATAGGCTATTTTTTGAAGGGCAAGATATGGGACACCAGAGAAATGTTATTTTAATTCTATTTTGTTTACTTTCATATATATTTTATATAGATCAATATTTTATATCTTTCAAAACCAATGTTTTTCTCTTTTCCTTCTGTTTCCACTGGTTGGATACAGATGATGCAAAACCATCAGGGTTGGTGGAGGCATGTGATGTGAGAAACCTAGGCCCTTTAAATCACAAGATGGAGGAAGGTCACCTCCTAACTTAGACTTCTGTGTTGGGAGAATGTTTGAGAAATAAAGCTCTACATTGTTAAAACTGTAACATTTTTGATCTATTTGAAACTGCAACTAGAATTATTCTAATATACCTAGTCCAACACTTTCAACACTTAATTTTAAATGATTTTAAAGTGCTGGTTTTCCTGTGGATTTATTTCGATACTTGGATTTCATGGCCAGCATAACTGAGAAAGATACTTCACAAAATTTTATGTAAATCCAAATACAGGAAATACATCATTGTTTGTACTTACTGGATTTCAGTACTGATTTTTCAGTGCCATTCATCTGTTGTAAAGAGTTTTTGTTGTTATTGTTGTTGAAATTCAGCTAGTATTTATGTCAATCAGTTGTTCTTGAAAACTCACAGGGAAGGTGTTCAATTTATATTTTAGTAAACAGAATGAATATTTATTGAAACTATTCATCTGGGGTTTTTATAGTAGTTAGAAAACTCTATTTCCATTTTTAACTCTATATTCAAAAACATTTTTTATAGGTAGCACAGTCAAAATGGTTCAACTTAACAACTTTTTGACTTTATAATGGTGCATAAGTGATATGCAGTTAGAAACAATACTTCACATTTTGAATTTTGATCTTTTCCCAGGTTAGTGATATGCAGTACATATTCTTCCATGATCCTGGGACCGGTGGTGAGAGGCAGCTCCCAGTGTGATCACAAGGGTGGACAATGGACCCTCCACAGTGTACTGTGTTGCGGGCATTGTTTGGATATTGTGCTCTGAGCACATTTAAGGTAGGCTAAGATGAGCTATGATGTTCTGTAGGTTAGGGGTATCAAATGCATTTTTGACTTACAGTATTTTCAACTCATGATCAGTTTATACAGATGTGCAGATGTCAGTTGAGGAATATCTGTATATTGTTTTTAGTAACAAATATCACAATAGGGATATATTTTCAGATATTAATTTCCAAATTTTTTTCTATGGTATGGATTTCTTTTGAAAAGTAGCAACATTTTATACATTTTTTAAAAATCACATTAATCTTTATAGAGCAATTAAATACATTAATTTTTTAAAAAATATTTGTGCTTGGCAGCATAACTTCTAATAGTATCAATAAATTAGAAAATGTCTATGAATTTTGAATGCCATGTTTTTATAAAATAAAAAGTAATGCTTTTAAACTGAATAACTCTTTTAAGTTGCTTTGCCATGAAATAAGTGAATTGTATTAATAATATTTAATGATTGCTCCCTGTTCATTGCAAAATGTTATAAATAGTATCCCATGTTTTTAAGGCTGTGTTTTATAATTGAACTGTATACATGTAGATATAGATTTTATACTATAGAATTTTGTACATTCCTGGTTTCAGCTTCTTTGTTACAATGAATAATTCAGTGAATAAATATTATGAGAGGTTCTAGCTTTGTACCTAATCCTGATATATTTTTTTAAATTTCAGTCAAAGCAACAGCTTCATTAGGATTACACTTATACATCTTTTCCACAAAATGTAATTTTTATTACAAGGATTATTCACTTTGTATATCTTCTCTGGTACCTCTTTCCTTTTGTGATCTACAAAAAGTGTTTTTTCTTGCATTTCTTAATTGTTTCGTAGGCTATTGAATCAAGCACAACTATAACACATTAGAAACATCTGTATACTTCCAACTGTCTAATTAGCATTTGTTCAAAGCTGCATAATTTATTCTAATGTGTGCTATTTCAATTTTAGGCAATATTTTCAATGTGTATTCCATTAATATGAGTATTTTCTCACAAAAGTATACTTTTTTGTGTGTTTTCATGGTCTTTTCCATTTGTTGCTTTAGTCACTGTTGGTTGCTATAAGAGAAAGAACAAACGCTTCCCCAATACTATGTGGCTTTTTGTCTTCTGCTATTAGTAAAAACAAACAAACAAACAAAAAACTAACTTTAAGCCTTTAGCACAAAGTTTGATGGTTTTAGAGAATATGAATTTTATGATAAATAATTTAAATTTGGTAAAAATATGTAGACATTTGTTTTTTTTATATGAAGTGTTAGTTTTTAAATACCTTGCACATTTTCATGCCATGGCTGCATGCTATTTTTTGCTATTATCCAAAGATACCATATATTCTTTAAGGAAAATTTTATTGTTAAAGATAGTGAGTGCACATCTATAGTCTGAACAGTTTTCTTGATAACTTAGTGGGGTTTTTTGTTTTTGTTTTGTTTTGTTTTGTTTTGTTTTTTGCATGACTTCTTGTCAAATTTCCATGTGTTTTTGACCATAACATTGTCAGGAAACATCAGGTGTAGGATGACTGTTGATGCAGCTAGTTCTCACTGTGCCTGACATTATCTTTAGTCTTTGGTTTCTTAGCACGATTCTTTTTTAGGGGGTTGTCCATTTTTAGAAAGCTTATTTAATTGAAAGTGCATAATAAAATGCCTAATTTCTCCTAAGTTTGATATTTTCCATCTTTCCTTTTACCTTCTCCTATTTCTTTCTACCCCTTTCCCCCCTGGTAATCACCATATTGTTCTGTGTCTGTGAGCTTTTTTTTTTCTTTGCTTCATCCCTTCACCTTTTCACCCAGTCCTCTTTTCCCCCTCCCTAGCTGTCTGTCTCTTCCATGTATCCATGTCTCTACTTCTATTTTGTCAATTGATTTTGTTTATTAGATTCTAGGTATAAGTGAGATCATACAGTCTTTGTCTATCACTGACTGGCTTATTTCACTTAGTATAATAATCTCCAAGTCCATCCACACTGTCACAAAAGGCAAAAATTCCTTCTTTTTTATGGACACATAGTATTCCATTGTGTAAATGTATCACTGCTTATTTTCCACTTATCTACTAATGGGCACATAGGGGTGCATTCTAATATGTTTATTATTTTATATTTAATTACAGTGGCTGTGACTTGGAGTTTGAAAAAGCTGTTATCATGTTCTATACACCATGGCCACTCAGAGGGAAGCTATGTAGTATAGCAGCAAAAATGAATGTTCTGAAGTCAGACTGGTGTTGGAAATCCAAGTTGGTCATATAGCCTTTTGATGCTTTAAAATGTATTGTCTTCTCCCACTTGCCCCATCTATTGAATGAGATAAATAATACTTATCTTGTGATAGTTATGAGACTACAATAAAATAATATATGTAAATCCTCTAGTACCTCTAGCCTCTGACATATAGTGGGTACTCAATAAATAAATGATAATCATTGTTAGTAGTAACAGTTCAATAATAATATCCCTAGCTTTCTTATAAAAATGATAGGTGGGTTACCCTGGCTAGATGGGTCAGTTGGTTGGAGCATCATCCCATGCACCAAAATGTTGTGGATTCTATCCCTGGTCAGGTCATATACTCAGGTTGTGGATTTGATGTACCTTCAGGTTGGGGTACATGCAGGAGGCAACCAATCAGTGTTTCTCTCTCTCTCTCTCTCTCTCTCTCTCTCTCTCTCTCCCCCCCCCCACTTTATCTATCTCTAAAATCAATACAAAATACCAAAAACGTATCCCCCGGTAAGGATTTAAAAAGATGATGGGGGAGGTAAGGAGAAGTAAAAACAATGGTAATTATGGAAAGAAAAAGAAAACAGTAGTGATAATTTAGGATTAGAAGGAATACAGGAGAAGACAATGCCAGCACAAATTCTGATTCTAATCTCCTGAGCCAGGCCCTTCCAGGTGCTCCTCACGGGACTGCCCCATCATAGAATAGTGAGAATCTATTCAGATTCTACCTCCATTCAGTTTCCACCACTAGTCTTCGAACATCAGCTAGCCCCACCTATACTCCTTAAACTTACAATAATCTTGTAAAATGTATAAACAGACCAATTTTAGCAATGAGGAAAGTAAGTCTCCAAAACACAAAGTTAGTGCCTACAAAAGTGGTAGAAATAGTACGCAATTTGGAGTTCTATAATTTTAAAGTTCAGGTCCTTTCATTCTTATCTTCCTGGAACAAACAAGAGCCGGCCAAGTTGGGAAACAGTAAGCTATCACATGAATCATAATTTCTCCTGACACAGAAGCCCTGTTTTCCTAAATTCCAGAATAGTTTATGATAGTTTATGATCCTACAAGAAGCATACTGGGGTTCAGTCTCCTGGAGAGCTCAGAAAGGCTTCTACTCAAAGAAGACAAGAGAGGGACAAAGGCACTCATGCAGGCGAAGTGAGTAGTCAGCTGGCCCACAAACCCTAGTTGGAACTGCTAAGCTGCATTGCCTGACAGGAATCTGCTACAGTATCTTATCCTGCCCCTCCATGTTTGTGCCCTTGCCATCTCAGGGCTATCATGTTTCTGTACCCTCCCTGGTTTTCAGCAGCCTTGCCAGTCAAGTTGTGTTTGCAAGTTCTCTGCTGTTTTTCTGGTGATCAGACTGAGTCCTTAGTTTATAGATCAGCTTCAATTATTGCCTCCATGGAACTTTTAAATCTCATGCCTTTCCCACAGGTTTTAGTTTCTGTTAAATTCAGCCTTTCTCCAAAATGATAGGCTTTGAAGTTATATTATCTATTGCCACACTGATATCTTATATACTGACCTGTTAGCAATATTGCAAACTTATATATGTCTAATTAATATTTCAGTAGTTATAATTAGTGGAATTAGTTGTAGATTAGTTTGAATTAGCAGAGTTACTCTGAGATTTTACTTCACCAGAGATGAGAGACAGAGGGACAGAGCATCTCTATGGCGACTTATTTGCCCAATTTCTTATACACACATGGGACTAACCCCTCAGTTTACCACTCATAATGGGACTCCTTCCACTCTGTTATAGTATTGACCAGCAGTGGTCATTTGTTCTTTTTATTCCTAGAATAATCCCTTCTTCTTCTAGAACTATTTGGCTTACTTAAAATTTCCAATGTCTTGCCATCTCTTCTTACAGAGAAAGAAAATTGCATAGGAATACTTTATAAACAGATATACACTTGATAGAAAAATTAAATACTCAAATAGATCAATATTCATCCAATTAAAGTTTATTAAAATAAATATTCCCTATGATATTTCCCTCAATTGTATTAAAAATAGCTCTTATATACTTCATTTTTAAATTTTCCCTCTTTGAATATTGTCATGAATCCACAGCTTTTCATAGACTCAGACTCAACTTGTAATTAATAAAAACTTTTCTTACTGATGCTCAAATATTTACTCTTGGCTCCTAGTAGTGGCTTTAAGATGACTCTTTGACTTTTCAATATTACCCTAAACATTTCTTAAAGTACATTTCTTTACTTGCAATAAGAAGAGATTCCTGGATCCTCTGGATGCTTTTATATTCCTCAAAATGGAATCAGCTACTCTCAGGGGAGTCTGCATTGCTTTTTCTGAAAAACAGTTCTAGTGAAAGGTGTCACACGAGTGATGGTTTCACATGAGTACTGCTGTTGGCCAGTGGGTGCAAGTTTACATGACATTCCCAAATTAACTATAAACTTACTAAATCATCCTTTTAAAAGATTGTTTCAATATAAAATTGTAGTTTGCTATGTTGTTTAGATTTTTAACCCCTATCCTAGAAAATCATGAGTTTCATTTACATGGAGGTTTAACAAATTTAATAGAAAGGCATAATAAATAAGAATCTTTCCATAATAGAATTCAAAGCATATTGGTTGTTGACATTTTTCTAAAATAGAATGGTATCTGAGCAGTTTTGCTTCCTGTCAACACTGTTGCATGCAACATCACAAAGCCCAGTTTTTTGAAAATGATGTAGAGCAGCTAGACTGAATTATCAAGAAGTCTGCCAAGATTCTCTGGCATTTGGGATTTGGCAGAATGTTGCAAAATAATTTTTTAGACAATTCTGTTTTTTGCTACATACCCAGATGTCTGAGAAGTAATTCCAAATGTTCCTTTGACCACAAGTTTCCCTTCAATCAGTTGGTTTTGTTACTTTTTTCATCTGCTTTGGTTAAAACAGCAAGTTATAGAAGCTTGGGAAAAGTTCTAATGTTATGCTTTTTATTCTGTTTCAGCAAACTCTTTCAAATCCCCTTTAAAAAGCTAATGTGATTAAAATTAAAACTTTTAAAGGTAAGCATACCAAACATGGGTAATTATTTTAAAGACTTTATTTTTTATAGTCGTTTTAGGTTCATAGCAAAATTGAATGGAATGGTATGGAGATTTCCCATATACTCCCTACCTGCACACATGTACAGCCTCTGCCACTATCAACATTGCCCACCAGGTGGTACATTTGTGACAATTAATGAACCTACATTGACACATCACCCAAAGTTCGTAGTTTACATTAGTTACATTAACCCTTGGTGTCTTGCATTCTGAGGATTTAGACAAATTGTGATGGCCTGTATCCAGCAATGCAGTATAATACAGAGTAATTTCATTGCTTTGAAAAAGCTCTGTGTTCTGTTTATCCCTTCTTCCTTAATGCCTGGCAATCACTGATCTTTTCACTGACTTCATAGTTTTGTCTTTCTTGAACTGCCGTATAACTGGAATCATATACTACGTAGCCTTTCAGATTAATAATATGAGTTACTGATTAATAATAAGGCTTTCACTTGGTAAAATACATTTAACTTTCCTATCTTTTTATGGCTTCATATTTCTTTTTTTTAGTGCTAATATTGTATCATCTAGCTGTACAAGTTTATTTATTAATTCACCTACTGAAGGACATCTTGGTTGTTTCCAAGGTTTGGTAATCACAAATACCACTGCTATAAACATTCATGCGCAGATTTTTGTAAATTTTCAACTCTGTTATTTAAATATTAAGGGTCTGATTGATGGATTGTGTGGTAAGAATATGTTTAGTTTTGTAGAAACTGCCACCTGTCTTCCAAAGTGGGTTTTCCATTTAGCATTCCCACCGGCAATGAATGAGGGCTCCACACACCCCCACGCCCACCTGCCAGCATCTGGTTTTGTCAGTGTTTTGGAAATTGTTCATTATAATAGTTGTGTAATGGTATCTCTTTGTTTTAATTTGCATTTCCCTAATTACAAATGACTTGAGGTATCTTTTCATGGGCTTATTTCCTATCCATATATCTTCCCTAGTGAGGTATCATGAAGCTGGTTGGGCTGGAGTGAAGAGATGTGTGGGGAAGGAAGAGTGGGTGAGGTCACAAATGTGGGGCAGATTATGGAGCGCTACCAAGGACAAATAAAAGAGTTAAGGACACTAAGTACTTTCTATGTGCCAGGCCCTCTGCAGAGCATGCCTGATTTCAGTTCCTCCCATTCCTCTCTATGAGGGAGGCATGGTATATAAGAAGACTGAAACATCCTGCAGTTCATTTGTTTTCATTCTTTTTTGCTCCGTTCCCCAAAACAACTCTAAAAAAATATCTTCTCACACATGAAAATTTGTATTTCATTTGCATATCAATAGGTTTATTTTCATTAGGAGGTAGAAAATGTTAAACCATTTATAAGATAAAGTATCTACAATAAAAATAGTTATATTATAAAAACTTGATAAAATAGATTTAAACTAATGTGTGAATATTGAACACATTGATTTGGAAAGGAATCATATAAAAATTTTATTTATAAGCTTTATATAATGTGTCTTGAATCCTTTAGGTAGTCCTGGATTGTTAGGTAAATTTTGGTTACAATTGGAAATTTGTTTTTTTTAATGGAAACTATAATTTTTTCTACCTAAATACAAGAAATATTAAGATCTAAATAATAAGGTTAATGTTACTTTCAGTGGAATTACAACTTCAGGGAAATCTTTCTTTGAGTTGCTGATTTAGTTATATGTAAATATATGAGAAAAGGTAGAGGCTTGTCTTTCATTTGTAACAATCTCATCAGGAACCAATAGAGTGTGTTTACTTTACACACTCTAGAGTGTCTAGAATGGGAAACATTATAATACTTCATCACAAGATACACTTTTAACATTCTAATAAAAATAACAAGTCAAATAAGTTACAAAAAGAATGGAAACAAATGACAAACTCTTCAACAAGCACATGCCATTTGATTTGATGAAACTATCAGAAATTTTGGTCTCTATAATCTGCAATTGTCATTTCTATTTGTTGTTATGACATCCTGTGCACATAGCAAAGGTGTGCACCTTATTATTGCTAATTGGAAGGTACCAAGGGTCCAGACTCAGGTATATGCCTAGATGCATGTTGGCTTATTTTCATTGGACACTTAACAGTAATTTCTTTGTCAATGAGAGAGATGCTATATGCTGCAGTATAGTTATTGCCTTCTAGTTACTTAGATCTTTTTTATTTCAACTATCTTTTCATAGTTGAAGATGCATCCAATGATATACTCTACTGATTGCTAATTCTAAATTTATTTAGTGTTTCCAGATGTGTCAAAGACTGCTAGTTCCCTAATATAATTCCTTTCATAGTCCCTGATTTTGCTTATGGCAGCAATATGCCCAACTAAATATTTTACATTCACTGGCCTGCTCTGCAACTTGGGAATTGTCATAGTTCTGATAGAGATGTGTAGCCATTAGGGGAGGAAGGATGTTGCTGCTAGGTAAGCTTTTTAATAGGTGCAGACTAGCAGGCATAACCGACTTTTTTCTTTTCTTTTCCTTTTCCCTTGTTCTTTCTTGAAACAGGAGATGGCCCAGCACCAGTGTTACAGGAAAGACGACTCAGATGGCTTCGGAGTGTGCGAAGTGAAGTTTTATTCACACATGTGGACCCAGAGGAGGAGGTCTCCAAATTCTGGACCCTGAGCCCAGACTGGGGCTGCTTATATGCTTGCTGTAAAGGCAGAAGCTGGAGAGGGGAGGACCGCAGTTTCTGGTGGGAAGCAGGTTACAGAAGCAGAATGTGGAAGTTAGTGCACTGATAAAACAGTTACTGCTCCAGCCTAAGAGGGCGGTCTACCTAAGATGGCGGCCATCCAGGCAGTCTTTCCACACCAGTGTCTTTCTTCAGACCATGACATTATGGCTCTCACCCTAAAGTTGGTACAGCTAGAACTAGACAAAGTTGACACCTCTTTCCAATGATACTGTGGAGCCAACACACATTCCTTGGATCACCCAACCCAGGACTTATATTGTATAAGTGAAAATAGTCTCTTTTCAGTAAATCAGAGTCAATTCTGAACAGCAGCAGGGAATGTAGCAAAGAGGAAAATTAAAAACTAAAAGCATGACTTAAAAGCTTTCCCATTTTTTAAAATATAAGATGGTATTATATCATAAATATATGCATCATGGCAAATTTGAAAGAAGCCAGACAAAAGAAAGACAAGTTATAAAAGTGAAAATATGTAAGAAGCCAGATTTTATGTAGCTTTACCAAAAACTATATGGGATTTACCATCAAATCAAATGGAAGTCAGTGTCTATCACTCTCCCCATTTGATGGAAATCCTAATAGGGAAAATGATTAATTACATTAGGTGGCAAATAACTGAATCTTTGATTTTCAAGATATGCATGGTCAGAAAAAGGAAAGATCTCTTTTTTTGATAGAAAATAATATTATCTGCCAAAATCCTTGAAGGTGAATGCCAAGAACAAAATGAGTCCAAAATTTGCTGGCAAAAAATAAATGCACAAGTTTCAAAATTAATCACATTTTTGAAAAACGCTTGTGATGTATTTCTACTATTTGTGATCCCTAGAAGGATGACTGTGTTATTGAAGCCAAGTGTCACACAGTGTCCCTGAAGTATAAAGCTAGAGTCTAAAGGCAGGGAAGCATGTTCATATCAATAGTTCAGCCTGGATTCAGAGGGCTACAGATCACTTCCCTGGGATAGCACCCTTCCCTAGGTAACCACTGTACACAAACAGATTTTACTGTCAACTGGTTAATTGGAAACAAATCACACTCTCAGGAGACAGAAACTGACCTCAGTTCTCAGGTGTAGATAAACAGTTTAAAAGGTGCACTTGTTACAGAACAAACAAGGGGGGGCCTGGGATGATATACTATTATTGAAAAAAAGCCCCCAGGTCTGTTATGTCCGCTGCCAGAGGAAAGACGTCTCTCAATGCCAGAGATTTGTGAAAAGGAAAGGAAATGTTTATTTAATGCTATACAGACTTAAAGTAGTGACCTAATATCTTCACCAAAATCCCAAAGTCCCTTAAAATACCCACAAACAGACACAGTCCTTCCTTCCTTCCCCCTTTGCCCAGTCCAGAGTACCGTATCTCAGGAAAGGAAATAGAAGTCCATGGCTCAGGCAGTCCTCTGGTTATTCCCAGTTAGTACTCAATCTCTACTGGGAGACCTCCCTGGGTTCCCGGCACCCTCAGATGAGTCGCCGGGATCTCTGCTAAAACCAGGTGGTGGTTCCCCCTTCTAAAGCTGTGGGGGTCCCCACTCTGGCAAAGGCACGTGGTCCTCTTTCCCCAGGCCACGGGAGTCCCCACTCTGCCAGAGCCATGTGGTTCTCCCTCTCAGGGCTGCGGGAATCTCCACTCTGTCAAGTCCACGTGGTTCTTTCCCTCAGGTTTGTGAGAGTCTTCACTCTGCTAAAGCTGTGTGGTTCTCTCTCTTCAACAGCTGTGATCTTCTCTGCACTTCCATAGCCACATGGTTTTCCCCCTGCACAATGGCTGCATGTGGGCTTAAATCCCCGCGCCAGTCTTCCTCTGCAGCCCCATTTCCGACTCCTCCCACACTCGGCCTCACATGCTAGAACTCATACCCTTCCAGCTTTACTGGACTGCCATCATGAGCTGGGCAGGTGTGGCCCCAAGTCATGGAGCCAATCATCTCCAAGCTCCCATGCAGGCACTGTAACTCGGGGGACCTGCCCCCCAGTCACGTCTTGGGGGGAAGTTACTTCCATTCCCTAGGCTCTGAGCTTGGCCACAGCTATTTAACATATCTAAGCAACCAGCCAAAGGCTATAGATATGTTAAATGACCACACCAGAGGTTAGCTGCAAGGCTGTTGCTATGAGAAACAGCTTTCAAAGGCCCTGCTCCATGTGTCCCTTCCCCCATCCCACACCTGGGGAGTGGGGGTGAAGACATCTTAAAATCTCCTGGACATCTTAAAATCTCCTGGACACCTTAAGTTCTGGACCCCATTTCAAATGCCTATTTGGGGTCCCCCTTCTTGGCTGCACCCTGTAACACACTTGGATTGCAGTAGAAGCCTCACTTGCTAATCTCCACCTATTTACCACTTTCTTCTTCCATGTTCCTGGACCATTGCATCAATACAATAATGTTTCAAAGTTCTTTTAACTATGAAACCAATCTTTTGTCTAAATGTCTTCTCACATTAACATCCAATATGCAAAACAGAATTAAAGCAGAGGAACTCTGACCTGAAGATATAGAGTTACAGAAGAGGAGAGAACTTTCCGTGTCACATCCACAAAAAAAAAATCCCAGCTAGTGTTTATTTGGCTTTTATATGTGAGATGATGGAAAAGTAATTCTCTGGGGAAAGAGATTCTCTTTCCCCTATATTCCCCACCTTCGGATGCTTATTTACATGCATAATAAAAGAGCAGGAGAAGTTTCATTCACACAACAAACTTCTAGACTGCAAAAATAAAGACATTATGGGGGAAACAAAGTATGTTTTTCACTAATGGTTTGTTCCAGTCACTGTTGGATTTTTTAAAATTGTCATTTAATTATATTTGACTCTAACATTCTAATTAATTAGATAATTCAAATATCATGTCTATGCATTTTAGAATTAAACATTTCAAGAAATAACTTGGAAAATCAATTCAGTTTCTCAGTCTCCTATTTTTTCAAACATTATTGAAAAAAACAATATTTCAATATTATTTTAATTAAATTAAATTTTTAATTCACTGTTGGATTTAGATTATAGATAAATTGCATTTTACTAAATACTATTGTATTAAGTAGGTTTAAAAAGTACTTTTATTCATGTTTTCTAATATTCAAGCAAAGTATGTATCTTGAAGTCATGCAAAATGAATGTTTTGAAGCAGTGGCATATGCTGAGGTTATAAACCAGTCCACATCTAGATCAAGTCTTACCAATCTAAGCCACTTATAAATTGAAATAAAAACAAACACATGGAAATAATGTTTTCTGTTGTATCTCAAAATCTAACATGAAGGCAGACTCAAGTGCAAGATTCTGGACAATAATACAAGCAGTTGGAAAATTGCAGCCATTTTCTCTATTTCTCTCCCTTCCTGATTTGCTACTCAAAATGAACTCAATAAATGTCTGTTGCTCTTTCTTCATTGAACACTGATACTTTTTGATATGAAGGTCCACTGAGCATTCCCATGTTTGAAAAATCTGTCATCAACTGTAAAACAAACCTCCTAAATTACATGATTTCTGAAATCTATGAATTCTGGGGACCATGTTGTGCCACACTTTTTTTTTTTGAGAAACAGAGGTGTATTGTTATAAACTTAATACACATAAAACCCTAACAGTAAACCTAGTATTTATGATTTTCTCAAAGTGGGTTTTTATTTTATTTTATTGGTTATATTATTACAGTTTTCCCAATATTTTTCTCCCCTTTATCCCCCCTCCACCCTGTACCTCTCTACCCTTTAGCATTCCCCCCTCCTTAGTTCATGTCCATGAGTTGTACATATATGTTCTTTCGCTTCTCTGTTTCCTATACCATTCTTAACCTCTCCCTGTGTATTTTATGCCTACAAATTATGCTTCTTACTCCTTGTACCTATCCCACCCATTCTTCCCCTTCCCCTCCCCACTAATAACCCTCTATGTGATCTCCATTTCTCTGGTTCTTGTTTCTGTTCTAGTTGTTTGCTTAGTTTTTGTTTTTTGTTTTTTTAGGTTCAGTTGTTGATAGTTGTGAGTTTGTTGTCATTTTACTGTCCATAGAATTTGATCTTATATTTCTTTTTTAAATTTTTTTCTTTTTTATTGATGTTTGCATACAGTTGTCTCCATTTCCCCCCCCCCGCCATTATTTTCCCCTTAGATAAGTCCCTTTAACATTTCATATAATAAGGGCTTGGTGATGCTGAACTACTTTAGCTTCACCTTATCTGGAAAGCACTTTACCTGCCCTTCCATTCTAAATCATAGCTTTGCCAGATAGTGTAGTCTTGGATGTAGGTCCTTGCCTTTCATGACTTCAAATACTTCTTTTGAGATCCTTCTTGCCTGTAAGGTTTCTTTTGAGGAATTTGATAGTCTTATGGGCACTCCTTTGTAGGTAATTCTCTCCTTTCCTCTTGCTGCTTGTAAGATTCTCTCTTTATCTTTAACCTTAGGTAACAAAGTTGATGTGCCCTGGTGTGTTCCTTTTGGGTTCCAATTTCTTTGGGACTCTCTGGGATTCCTGGATTTCCTGGAAGTCTATTTCCTTTGCCAGATTGGGTAAGTTTTCCTTCATTATTTTTTCCAATAAGTTTTCAATTTCTTGCTCTTCCTCTTCTCCTTCTGGCACCTCTGTGATTCAGATATTGAAACTTTATTATTTATTTATTTTTATTTTTTAAAAGATTTATTTATTTATTTATTTTTAGAGAGGGAAGGGGGGGAGAAAGAGAGAGAGAGAGAAACATCAATGTGTGGTTGCTGGGGGCCGTGGCCTGTAACCCAGGCATGTACCCTGACTGGGAATCGAACCTGCGATGCTTTGGTTCACAGCCTGCACTCAATCCACTGAACTACACCAGCCAAGGGAGATGTTGAAACTTTAAAGTTGTCCTGGAGGTTCCTAAGCCTCAACTCACTTTTTTGAATTCTTGTTTCCTCATTCTATTCTGGTTGGATGTTTATTTCTTCCTTTTGTCCCCAGTTGTTGACTTGAGTCCTCATTTCCTTTCCTTCACTGTTGGTTCCCTGTATATTTTGCTTTATTTCACTTTGGGTAGCTTTCATTTCTTCCTTCATTTTGAGAAAGAACCCAATCAGTTCTGTGAACATCCTAATTACCAGTGTTTTGAACTCTGCATTTGACAGGTTGTGGCTTAGTTGTTTTTCTGGAGCTTTGATTTATTCTTTCATTTGGGCCATAGTTCTTTGTCTTGGTGGATGTATTATGCTGTAAGGGGTCAGAGTCTTATGTATTCACCTGGGCTGGGCAACCCTCTTTGCTGCATTGTGGTGCTGTCTGTGGGTGAGGGGTCAGAGAGGGAACAATGCCTCTCATTTGCTCTGCTCTAGCCCTAATTTCCAAGGAACTCTCCTGTGAGACTGGGAGTCTCTTCCACTGTGGCAACCCCTGCAGTAGTTCATAGCTAGCTTTAAGTCTTTAGTTTCCTGTTAAGTCAGCCCTGTCTTGCCTGAACGGTTTGCTGCCGTGCTGTGAATGCTCTCCACTCAGCTGCCCATCTCTTGTCTCCACCCCTCCTGCCAGTCTGAGTAAATGTTTCTTCAATTTCTTGGTTGTTGGAATTTCATGCAGTTTGATTTTTTTGACTCTTCTGATTGTTTATTGTTTTTAAATTGGTTGTTATTCTTCTTTTGATTGTGCAAAGAAGCAAAACCCTTCTACCTATGCCTCCATTTTGTCTGGAACTCAGGTGGCTTATTTAGAGTTCAAAATTAAAAGAACTAGACACAGATTAAATTGTAGCAATTAATACAGTTGAATTTTTAATTCATTGTTTTCATTTTATTATTTTAGACTGAGAATTAAATCCTGCTTTGAAAATTATCCCATCTGTTATTATTTAAGAACAACATGGAATTAATCTAAAATAATGAAGGAAGTTAAAATAGCAACTTCTCATTAAATGTCCCTAATATATTTTTGATTGAAATAAATTTTTATTGAAGTCCAAGCACAGTTGTCTCCATTGTCCCTTTACCACTTCCCCCTCCATCCCAACCATCTCTACCTCCCAGCCTCAAACTTAAACCCTTTTGCTTTATCCATGTGTTCTTTATACATGTTCCTTGATGACCATCTCCCCTTTTCCCCCATTATCCCCTTCCAACTCCCTCTGGTTACTGTCAGTTTGTACTTAATTTCAATGTCTCTGGCTATATTTTGCTTGCTTGTTTTGTTGATTAGGTTCCACTTATAGGTGAGATCTATGGTATTATCTTTCACCACCTGGCTTGTTTCATTTAGCATAAGCACTTCAGATATATCCATGCTGTCTTGAAGGGTAGGAGCTCCTTCTTTCTTCATGCTGCATAGTATTGCATTGTGTAAATCACTATAGTTTTTTGATCCCCTCATTTACTGGTGGGCACTTAGGTTGCATCCCACACTTGGCTATTGTAAATTGTGCTGCTGTGAACATTGAGGTGCATAGGTTATTTTGAATTGGTGTTTCAGGATTCTTAGGGTATAATCCCAGTAGTGGAATTGCCAGGTCAAAACAGTTCCATTCTTAGTTTTTGAGGAAATTTAATATTGTTTTTCACAGTGGCTGCACCAGTCTGTGTTCCCACCAATAGTGTACTAGAGTTCTCTTTTCTCCACATCCTCTCCAACATTTGTTGCTTGTTGATTTGATTATGATAGCCATTCTGACAGGTGTGAAGTGGTATCTCATTGTGGTTCTAATTGACATCTCTCTGATAGCTAGTGATGCTGAACATCCTTTCATATGTTTATGGGCCCTCTATATGTCCTCCTTGGAGAAATGTCTATTCAGTTCCTTTGCCCATTTTTTAATTGGGTTGTTTGTTCTCTTGGAGTGGAGTCATGTGAGTTCTTCATATATTTTGGAGATCAAACTATTGTCCAAAGTATCATTTGCAAATATAGTATCCAAAATGTTTGGTTCCCTTTTCCTTTTGCTGATGTTTTCTTTAGCCTTGCAGAAGCTTTTTATTTTGATGAAGTCCCATTTGTTTATTTTTTCCTTTATATCTCTTGCTCTATGGGTCATATTGGTGAAAATATTGCTGCATGGAATATCTGAGATTTTCCTGCCTATGTTCTCCTCTAGTATTTTAATGGTGTCATGATTTATATTTAAATCTTTTATCCACCTTGAATTTGTTTTTATGTATGGTGTAAGTTGGTGCTTAAGTTTCATTGTTTTTTTTTTTTTTTGCATGTAGATGTCCACCTCTCACAATACCATTTATTGAAGAGGCTATTTTTACTCCATTTTATTCTGCTGCCCCTATTGTTGAAAATTAATTGACCATACAGACATGGGTTTATTTCTGGGCTCTTTGTTCTGTTCTATTGGTCTATATGTCTGTTTTTATACCAGTACCAGGTTGTTTTGATTACAGTGGCCTTGTAATACATTTTGATATCAGGTATTACAATCCCTCTTACTTTGTTCTTCTTTCTCAAAATTGCAGCAGTTATTTGGGGGCGTTTATGGTTCCATATAAATTTTTGAAATGATTGTTCTATATCTGTGAGATATGCAATTAATGCTTTTGTAGGAGCTGTGTTGAACCTGTAAATTGCTTTGGGTAGTATGGACATTTTGATGAAGTTAATTCTTTCAACCCATGACCATGGTATATACTTCCATTTATGTGTATCTTTCTTAATTGCTTTCTTCAGTGTTGTGTAGTTTTCAGAGTACAGGTCTTTTACTTCCATGATTAGATTTATTCCTAGGTACTTTATTTTTCTTGTTACTATAACAAATGGTATTTTTTCATGATTTCTGTTTCTGATATTTCATTGTTGGTATACAAAAGTTCCTTTAATTTCTAAATAATGACTGTATCCTGCTGTTTTGCCAGATTCATTTATTAGGTCAAGTAGTTTTTTGGTGGAATCTACAGGGTTTACTGTGTACACTATCATGGCATCTGCAAACAGTGATAGTTTTACTTGTTTTCCAGTTTGGATGCCATTAATTGCTTTTTTTTTTTCTCTGATCACTATGGCTAGGATTTCCAATATAATATTGAATAGAAGTAGTAAAATGGGACATCCTTGTCTTGTTCCTAAACTTAGTGGTACAGCTTTTAGGTTTTGCCTGTTGAGTATGATGTTGGCAGTAGGCTTTTTGTATATGGCTTATATTATGTTGAGTTATGCTCCCTCTACTCCCACATTGCTAAATGCTTTTATCATAAATGGGTGCTGCACCTTATCAAATGCTTTTTTCCACATCTATTGATATGATCATGTGATTTTTGTCTTTCCCTTTGTTTATGTGATGTATTACATTTATTGATTGAGAATATTGTACCATCCTTGCACCCCTGGAATGAATCCCACTTCATCATGGTGTATGATATTTTTAATGTATTCTTAGATGCAGTTTGCCAATATTTTGTTAAGAATTTTAGCATCTATGTTAATCAGTGATATTGGCCTGTAGTTTTCTTTCTTTGTTGTGTCTTCATCTGGTTTTGGGGTTAGGATGATGCTGGTTTCATAAAAAGAGTTTGGGAGTCTTCCCTCTTCTTGGATTTCTTGAATAGTCTGAGAAGGATAAGGGGTAGGTGTTCCTTAAACATTTTGTAAAATTCTCCTGTGTAACTGTCTAGTCCAAGGCTATTGTGTGCTAGGAATTTTTTGATTACTGCTTCAATTTTGCCAGTTTTTATCCATCTGTTCAGGCTTTCTGTTTCTTCTTCATTTAGTTTTGGAAGATTATATTTTTCTAGAAATTTGTTATTTTCACCAAGGTTTTCAAATTTCTTGGCACATTGTTGTTCATAGTAATTTCTTACAATCCTTTGTATCTCTGTGCTATCAGTTGTAATCTGTCCTGTTTCATTTCTGATTTTATTCATTTGGGTCCTCTCTTTTTTTCTTTTTTTTAAGATTTTAATTATTTATTTTTAGAGAGGGAAGGGAGAAAGAAAGACAGAGAGAGAAACATCAATGTGTGGTTTCTGGGGGCCATGGCCTGCAACCCAGGCATGTGCCCTGACTGAGAATTGAACCTGCAACACTTTGGTTCGCAGCCTGAGCTCAATCCACTGAGCTATGCCAGCCAGTCTTTTTTCCTTGATAAGTCTGCTTAAAGCCTTGTTGATTTTGTTTATCTTTTCAAAGAATCAGCTCCTGCCTTTATTGATCCTTTGAATTATTCTTTTAGTCTTTTTTAAAAATATTGTATTTATTTATTTTTAGAGAGGGAAGGGAGGGAGAAAGAGAGAGAGAGAGAGACAAACATCAATGTGCGGTTGCTGGGGTCCGTGGCTTACAACCCAGGCACGTGTCCGAACTGGGAATTAAACCTGCGATGCTTTGGTTCGCAGCCCGTGCTCAATCCACTGAGTTACGCCAGCCAGAGCTTATTCTTTTAGTCTTTATGTCATTTAATTCTGCTCTGATCTTGGTTATTTCCTTCATTCTACTTGCTCCGGGCTTGTTTGTTGTTCTTCCTTCAGTTCTTGTAGATGTAGGGTTAGGTTGTTTATTTGAAATGTTTCTAACTTTTTTAGGTTAGATCTTTATTACTATAAACTTTACTCTCAGGACTGCCTTTGCTGTGTCCCATAGGTTTTCAACTCTTTTGTGTTCATTTTCATTTGTTTCCAGAAACTTTTGATTTCTTCCCTAATCTCATTCTTAGCCCATTCATTGTTTAATAGCATGCTATTCAATCTCCATAAATTTGAGTATTTTTGAGTTTTTTCCTTGGGGTTGGTTTCTAGTTTTATGCTCTTGTGGTCCAAGACAATGCTTGATATTATTTCAAATTTCTTGAATTTGTCCAGGCTTGTTTTGTACCCTGTCATGTGGTCTATCATTGAAAATGTTCCATGTGCATTTGAAAAGAATGTGTATATTACTTCTTGGGATGAAAGGTTTTATATATACATATAATATAAATTGTATATATTATAAATATACATTATATGTAAATATTATTTATAATCTATATATTATATAAATCATATATATCTGTATAAATCATATATATATATGTTAAGTGCATTTGATCTTGGGTATTGTTCAATGCCACAATATTCTTGTTGATATTTTGTTTGGAAGATCTATCCAATTTTGGAAGATTATCCATTTTTGACAGAGGGGTGTTGAAATTCCCTGGTATAAGTGTGTTGCTGTCTATATCTTTTTTTAAGTTCTCCAAGATTTTCCTTATATATTTGGGTGCTCCTATGTTGGGTGCATATATGTTTATAATATTTATGTCTTCTTAATGGGTTTTTTTCTTGAGTATTATGAAGTGTCCTTCTATGTCTCTTTTTATGGCCCTTGGTTTGCAGTCTATTTTGTCAGAAATAAGTACCTGTACCCCAGCTTCTTTTTCCTGTCCATTTGATGGAATATATTTTTCCAACCCTTCACTTTCAGAATGTGTAGGTCTTTTGTTCTGAGGCACACCTCACATAGGCAGCATATGTGCAGGTCGTGTGTGTGTGTGTGTGTGTGTGTGTGTGTTTATCCATTCAGCTACTCTATGTCTTTTGCTTGGAGTATTTAATCCATTTACACTCAAGGTCATTACTGATAGGTACTTATTCATTGCCATTTACTTCCTTCATACCTGTGCTCCTCTCCCTCTAACTCTTTTTCTTCCTATTTTTAAAGGAGTCCCTTTAGAGTATCTTATGTTGCTGTTTTGGTGGAGGTGTATTCTTTCAGCCTTCTTTTGTCTGGGAATCTCCTTTTTTTGCCTTCCATTTAATTGAAAACCTTGTTGGGTAGAGTAGTCTTGGTTGCAAGCCTTTGATTTTCATTACTTGGAGCATTTATTGCTATTGCCTTCTGGCTTGTAGTGTTTCTGTTGAGAAGTCAGCTGCTAGCCTTGTTGGAGCTACCTTGTATGCTACTTCTTGTTTTTCCCTTGTTGCTTTTAAGATTCCCTGTTTGTCTTTAAAACTTGGCATTTTAATTATGATGTGTCTTGGAATGAGCCTCTTTGGGTTCATCCTGATTGGGACCCTCTGTGCTTCCTGAACCAGTGTGGTTTTTTTCCCCTCTCTCCAGGTTCAGTAATTTTGCTGTCATTATATTTTCAAACAGGGTTTCTATCCCGTGCTCCTTTTCTTTGCCGTCTGGTATTCTTATAATTCAAATGCTGTTGTGTTTTATTTTGTCTTGTAGTTCCCTTAAGTTATCTCCATATTTTTTAGTCTTTTTTCACTCAGCTGCTCTACCTGGGTTTTTCTTTCTACCTTGTCTTCCAGGTCACTAATGTGGTCTTCTGCTTCATCCAGCCTGCTCATAATTCTTCTAATGTATTTTTTATTTCAAATATTGTATTCTTCATTTCTTTCTGGTTCTTGTTTATAGTTTCTATTTCTTTTTTCATACTGTTGTAGTTCCTTCTCAGTTCCTATAGCTGTCAGTGAATTCCTTGAGTATCTTTATAACCATTCTTTTGAATTCTATATCGGATAGTTTGCTTGCCTCCATTTCATTTAGCTCTTTTAGTGTGGTGTCTTTCATTCATTTTGATTGCATGTTCTTTCTTTGTCTCCCCATTTTAAGTGACTCTTTTTTTGTTTGTTTGTGTCTGCAATTCTGGATGCTCTGCTTTGCCAGCTGTCTTCATAGGGTTAACTTCTGTGGTAAGAGTTCTGTGGGACTCAGTGGCTCAGTCTCTTTGATCTCCTTGTCTGGTTGCTCTAGGGTTGCCTTTTCTTCTGTTTGTGTGGTCTTTCTTGTTGTACTTGAACTTTACCTGTTGGTGGTTCCTTTGTTGGTGGGTTCTCCCCTCAAGCAGCTTAACTGGTACTCACAACTCTCACCTTGTCTTGTACGCTGTTCAAAGTGAAATTTTTCTCTGCACTTGGTGTTGGTTTTCTGACTTCTTTCTAATCAAGACGTTATATTGCTGTGATACATCATATGCACATTCATATAAAACACAACTACTCTGGAGGCTAGAAGTCTGAGATCAAGGTATCAGCAAGGTTGGTTTCTTGCATGTGCCTCTTTCTTTGGCTTGGAAATGGCCTGTATCCTTTTGCAATATCCTTACATGGTGCTCCCTCTGTGTACATGCTGAGCCTGCGCTGCTTTCTCAGTAAGCTGGACATCAAGGCAAGTTATCGTGGACCCTGGATCACAGTGTTGAGCTGTCAGAGTTGTGGCAGTATTTCTGTCTCTGTTTCTAATATATTTAACATATCACAAAGTGGCATGGTTAGCCTAGATGTGATTATTTTAGGTTCCAAACATTGTATCTTTTCAAACCTCTTGGGATTTAACATAACCTGTTAAAACTTGCCAAACTTTTAGCTTAAGGTAAAAATTTATAAGTCTAGCAAGTAATGTGTATGTTGAAGCTTTGTTTTATAAACTACAGACAAGGCCCATCATGGTTCCTAGGAAAACAGCTGACCTCCTGGGGCACTGCTAAAAAATTACCTCTTGGAGGCATCCCAACCTTTTGTGTTCCAGGGAGATACAGATGACCTCTGTTTCTGGGAACAGCTAACTGCCTAGAACAAGAATGTTGCAGCTTCACTTACCTAATCCTCCCTGAATTTCAAAACCCTCACCACACTTGGTTTATTCCCTGTTATAAAAAGTCTGTCCAGGAAAGAGAAAAGAAGATGGTATGTTAGGGTATGAACCCACCATTTTCTTGGATCACCATTTTCTTGGCACTGAATAAAGTGCCCATAAAAGATTCAATTGCCATCATTTCTTATTGGGTTTGGTAGTGACAGGCAGCGTGAACACCGGTGTCTTTTCCAGTTACATCACTATTCCACTGTAATTAAAGAGCAAGCACCTTGAGATTGCGGAAGGAAAGATGGAACATTGGAGCACACCAACTGATTTAAAATAATGACTTTCACTCCTCATTAGGTCAGCTTGTGAATATTTTTCTGTGCATTTAACTTGTGTTGATTTCCTTAACTTCTTAAAAATACAATGTCAACACAGTTCAAATAATTCTATTGTATCTGAGGCCTTTTAGAATCTTTTATAGATGAAAAAACTGAAGTGCAATGATTCTGAGTTGCCCATGGGTAGAGCTGGCTGGGACAAACAGAATTGGAACTTGAGTACCTTGAGTTTTGGTCAGGTACTTTGAGCGCTGCTATCTAAGAGGTAATTAGGAATTTTAAGCACTGCTACTGTCAATAATATACAGTGTTTTCAGAAACTTCCATGCTCTGTTTAAAGTTCCACTAATCATATCACTGTCTGTCAGCTGTTGATACATACATAGCTAAGTAAGATGACACATGATTGTTGTGCAGGAAGACAGGCAGTGTATCTTAAAGGAGAACTAAAAACCCCATCAATTATTTCAGCCTCTAAATATTTGGCATTCCACCAGCATGAGCTCACAGGACCACACAGAATGATTTAGAATTGATTTTAAGTCTCAGTAGCTGAGAACAAGCATGCAAAAGGGCATGCAAGGAGGCCAAACCTTCAGTTAACTGCTTAATTGTATCATGAACAAGATATACGAGAATGAAAGAAAAGTAAAATTTTCCTGGAGGTATTTTTCTTCAGAAGCAACAGGTCTAAACACACAAACATGCACTCACACACAAAAAATTCCATAATGAATAATCTATTACTAATTCAGCGGTTTATTGTGGATGAAAAATGTGTGAAGATTTACTAATCTTAGGATGAGAGCTACTGAGTTACTACCAATATCCTATAAACAAGCTGATATTTTTACTTTTTTTTCATTCCTGAGGCAAATAGAATCCTAATTTGTCTCAATCCAATTTCTTAGTTGTGTTAACTTAGAGGTCAATATACAAGGGCAAATTTACTGGTTAAGTTCCATCTGGGAAAGACAAAGATTTTTACATTCATATGTTTCCATTATTATTTCATGGGTTTTTATACTTACTAGGCTAATTGAACTGTTTCGGGTTAAATAAGATGGTAAAATTTTAAGCACTACTTTCTTTATATCAAACCTGTCTCTCATTCTAGCAATTTCAATTTTCAGTGGATCCATCTGCAACCCCTTGACTTTCTCCATCTCAGTGATCTTCATTACCCTCCACTTACTGCAGAGTTTGGTGCACTAACTCTGGGCTTCCTCATTATCAGACTTCTTAGTTTGAATTCTTCTATGGTAAGAGTTCTCTCATTACAGGCCAAACACATCCAGTTGCTTATTTCTTCCTACTACATCTGCTCACTCACACCACTAATCTTAACACTTTTTCCCACCATTAACCAACCATTAACCAGTTCTGCTATTCTCAATTTATCCCTAACTTAGTTCATAAAGAAAGATAGATGGATATTTCTTTTCCATTACCTCATTTACTTTCTCATTTTTCTTTCTGCCTCACCTGTTTTATCAATTTCCTATTAAAACTAAAATATAATTTATCTGTGCCTACATTTGGCTTTTCTTTTTTTTTGGTGAATTACTTGTTTATACTCTTTAACTATTTATCTGTTTGGGGTTTTGCCTTATTTGGATGCTAATATCTTATTAAATGAACTGCATAAATTTAATCTTCACATTAGTATTTTATTTGTATAAATTGCAATGTTGTTCTCTCAGGGTTTATATAATATAATTCATATATGATGTATTTTAATTTACAGAAATTTTAAATTTTTATATGGTTGAATTTTTAAAACTTTGTGTCTTGATCAAGATGTCATTCCTTCTGGTGAAATTAAAGTATTTACTTATATACTCTTCTAATACTTCTAAAATTTTACTTTTCACATATTAGTGTTTGAGTAATGTGACAACGTACCTAATTCAAAGCACTATGTCTTCTCCTTCCAGGATGTTCTAAGTTAGTTAAGATCAGTTAGTTAAGTGTCTCTTAACTACCCAGTCCAAACAGAGGTTTAAAACAAAACAAATTTTAAATTGGATAGGTGCAAAACCTATGAGAGAATGGGGGCTGACCAGGGGATTTAATCTGATCAGGGAAGCTAGTAAACTGAAGAGGGGGAGGAGCTAAGGAAAAAACAAGATGCCCTATGTTATTTTGATTCGCAGGTGATAGGAAAAATCTCTTCAAGATATTTATTTTTAAATGTCTTCTTACAGCTCTTTCCATAAGCATTTCATATTCAATGATATAATGAAAGGGCTCAATTCCAAATATTATGACATTTTATGCATTCACTATTTAAAACACTTCTAAAATGCCAAAAGAGCATAATGCTAATGAGAAAAAGACAATTTTGCTTAGTCTTGACAAAATTAGGAGAAAAAAGATAATCCTTATCGGGAGGGTAAGTTAAATTTAGAGTAATATACCTAATGAAAAGGTATAGTACATGGAAGAATATATGTCCATAAGACAAAAATAATGTCCTAATCTTCTATGAATTGTAAAGTGAACAAAGCTCAAAAAAGAGAAAAAAAATTTTAGTGTAAATAGAAAACTTCATTTTCTTAGCTTTCATACAAGAGTAGATACAAATGTTAAATGTGCTTAGTTAAAACTATGGACATAATATTTATAAACACCAATCCAGATTGCTGGGGGTGGGGGGAGTTAAGAGGACTAAATAGTAATGGGAAAATGTGATAAAGATTATATATTAAAAAATAGAAACACCAATTCATACATTTTAGGGCTACAGTAAACAATTAGAGGTACTTAAACAGGTCTTCTGAGTAGAGGATTATAGTTGCCCTCTTCATAAATATGAAATATAGCTTTAGAATTGACTTAAATAAATTTGTCCCTTAGGTTGTTTAGTTCTTCTGGTATTT
Organism: Phyllostomus hastatus; assembly: GCF_019186645.2. NCBI lineage: Eukaryota > Metazoa > Chordata > Mammalia > Chiroptera > Phyllostomidae > Phyllostomus > Phyllostomus hastatus. Next base: position 1,739,199 of record NW_025334017.1, on the reverse strand, counting down.
GTTAGTTTCAATATCATGTGTAACTTATGATCTGACATACAGAGAAAGCAATAGCAGTCAGCATGATAACCGTAATTGATTGTATTCCAGACCCCATGTCCTTTTATACCAAATTTTCTAGAGCTGTAAACTTTGCTGAAGGGATTCATCTATGCGTGAACTCTAGAAATATCCCCATGAGTGCCAGAGGGGGAGTCTGTGGTGGACCGGCCAGCAGTATCCATCTCTGCTGCGGATGTTCATCAAGACACGAGAAAGACATACACAGAGACAACCAGGTCCTGTGGAGAAATAGGGACAGAAGGGCCACTCTTTCTAGTTGAGAGCGCCCTGCCTCCATTCCCAAGCAGATTTTTATTGAGAAAACAGACTTAGTGTGGATTCACAATATGGCAGAAAAGATCAAAAGAAGTAGGTGACTTACAAAGGTGAAGATAGAACCCCCGCTGTGATGCTGGGCAGAGGTTTGGGGTTTTAACATTTGAAAGGAGTAACAGAACTCAAAGGGCAGTTTTGGTTTCCTGTCTATGCCTTCAGATTCTAATCTAATAACATCCTCCAGAGAACAGATCTCACAGGATCTTGCATATTCTATGCAAGACATATTCTATGTCCCAGGCCTGATTACCCCCGGGGGTCTGCCGTTTCTGGTCTGGGCTGCACCGCCCCTGCTATTTCTGCAGGCCTGAGTTAACAGAGAAGACAAAGGCAGCCAGGAGACTTGGATTTCTCACAAGGACTCAGGTTTTGACAAAGCTGAGGGGGCAGGAGTTGATGTCCATCACCCCTTCATATCCACAGCCCCAAGTCTCCTCCCTTAGGGCATTCTCACGTGATCACATCTGTCTTAGATTCATTCTCTTTCTTAGAGAAGCATTACCCATCATTGGCTGCTGATCATTGCCGCGGCCAGCGAGGCAGTGGGTTCGAGACGCGCAGTGACGGACTGAAAAGAGAGAGCGACCAGTTGCTCTGGTGGCAAAAGGCAAGTTTATTGAAAACTCTTGTCATTATATAGTGAAATGTTCTAAAAATAGAATGCTTGCTACACGAAGAGAGTCTTTGTTCAAGAAAGTTTACACACCCCTCCAGGTCACGTACAGAACATCCCGAGACATGACGAACATTCTGGTTTAGATTAACTCCAAGGACACGACGCATCGCCTCAAGGCTCCGGCACCTCCCCGTCCTTCTCTTGGGAACAATCCGATAACCAACAAGGCCGGGGTAGTGTCAGGTCACCTCCCCCGAGGCCAAGGAACAGGCCCAAGCATCATTCTCACAATGCAGGACCCTAACTCTTGACCCCTTCCTGGGGGGCTTGGTTCCCCCACATCTCCCCCCTTTCTTGTTTAGGACAATTAAGGCAGATATTCCTGCAATGAGCATTCCTACGAACCGTTTTGTGCGGGCCAACATTAAGTCATTAACCTTTTGGATGATAGCAAAACCAGGGTCCTCATACCAAGGGGTGGAAAGGTTAACAGGTACAAAGGCAAAAGAAGGTTGTTTCAATACAGCAAATGAACTAACATTCATAGATAAATTAAGGCAGTTAGTTAGATAGCACTGATCACAGGTTAGGTTATATACAGTATTATGAGAGACCTGCAAGTCTCCAGCAATGAACGCGAAAGGGTCGGGTACACAAGATATCACAGAAACATTCTTCTGATTTCCAGACCAAGAGATGGCGTCCTGAGCTCCTATGTGCATCCACTGGACCGCTCTCTTTGCTACGGTAATATACTGAAGAGAGGCCACAGCTTTCCACAACATAGTCTGATAGGTTCTATTGTTTTTGGTCCAAATTCCGTAGAGAAGATTTTGAGGCCGCAACGAGCCGTTGCGAAAGTCACTCCAGTCACAAACCCCTTGGTCGCAAACTGTTTGATTGAGATGGCAAATCCTCCAGGCCGGTCCCCCATTGGCTGGGCGATGGGGTCCGACTTCTGCAAGTTGGAATGTCAGCAGGGGGAGTTCCTACGCCAATCGTGGCGGAGGTATTGTTGCGTTTCAAATACAGCATATCAACACCCCAGTGAGTCCCATTACTAAAGTCACTGTCCCAGTCCTCATACCTCTGAATAAGAGTACAGTTTGCCAGAGAGGTGGAGAAGCAAAGCGGCTGCGTCGTAGATATGCCTGAATAATTGACCATCGCACTCACTGGTATCACGTGTCCGACGGAAGGGGTGCCCAGTACCTGGGTGTTGTTGACATAAACTGGAATGAACTCGTTGTCTTCCCAAGTGACTGGGTGCATGACAGGGGGGTTCGGGACGAAAGCCCAATACACCTCAGCGCTCACCGACAGCCTCAAGAGCCAGATAAGGCTAAGTAACAGCGCCAGCCGGCGCAGCTTCTTCTCCGGCCTCCTGATCCGAGGCTGTGTCGTCAGCGACATCTTCTCCATCCTTCTCGTCAGCTTGCGAATTTTGCTCCTGGGCATGACGAACACAGCGTTCAGGCAGCCAACGAGGAGTCTCAGCGTCTGTGGGAAAAACACACACATACCCTCTTCCCCCATACTAATACTGGGTCTGGGCCATGGCGTGACCCGTCAATGGGATCTCTCCAATAAACTTGTGGGTATTGACTCATACGTGGGCTCCAATGACGGTCAGCTGCAGAGCGCCCCTCGGTATCTAGAGTGAGGAAATTTAAAACGAAAAGAGAATGGGCTAACAGTAATTTCGGGGACCGAGGATCATACCATCTCCCCCCTTTTAGTTTAGTAAGCTGGTGTTTCAAAGTAAGATGGGCACGTTCAACAAGTCCTTGGCCCTGTGGATTATAAGGGATACCGGTTTTGTGAATAATTCGAAAAGAGAGACAAAAATTGTGAAAAGTACGGCTGGTATAGGCGGGAGCATTATCAGTTTTCAGTACGCGAGGGGTTCCTAAAATGGCAAAACAGGAAAGGAGGTGAAGAATAACGTTACGGGTATTTTCGCGGGAAGAGCTGTAGCGCATAAAAAAATGAGAACAGGTGTCAATCGTAACATGCAAATATTGAAGTTTTCCGAAGGAGGGAAGGTGGGTTACATCCATCTGCCAGAGATCGTTAGGGCGAAGGCCCCTAGGGTTGACGCCAAAATGAGGAACAGGGGATAAGGGAGCACAGGAAGAGCATGACTTGACAATCTGTCGTGCGGCATCCCTTGGTCAAGCGGAATTGATATCGTAACGAGCGGGCTGACTGATGGTGAAGGGCATGAGAATCCGTAGCTTGCTGTACCTGTGACAGATAGACTTGTGTATGAAGATCAGCAAAATGATTACCTTGCGCAAGAGGACCAGGGAGCCGGGAGTGACCTCGAATATGTCCGACAAAACAAGGGGAAGAACGAGATTGAAGGAGGGATTGAATTGTAAGGAATAATTGGAAAATAGTAGGGTTGTGAGTATGGATCAGAGGGACTGTTTCAAGGACAGATAAGGCACGAACGATATATTGACTGTCAGTGTAAAGATTGATTGCCTGCTGAAAAAAGCTCTAACGCGCGGGACACTGCATAAAGCTCAACTTCCTGTGCAGATGAAAAGGAGGTGGACCATACATAAGTTTTATCAGGAGTAACTAAAGATGCTCTGCCATTAGAGGAGCCGTCAGTGAAGAGAGAAATGGCTCCTGCGATGGGGTCACTGACGACAACCTTAGGAAAAATGAAAGAGGCAACGTGCGCGAACTGTAGAATCTTGTCATGCGGGAGGTGATGAGCTATTTCACCTGCAAACCCTTCAAAGGCAAGAGCAAAGGAGTCATTAAAATTCATCAACCAAGAATATTGCTCTGCAGTATAGGGGATAATAATTGTGGGAGGATCCCTGCCTAGGACTTGTACAGATAATTTACGGCCTTGCTGAACGCGCTCCGCCACCAGGGTAGGGTAGGAAAGAAGGGCTTTCCGCGGGGTGGCAGAGCCATGGAGCCATTGCAAAACACCCTGTTGGTAGAGAACGCCTGTTGGTGTCAGCGAGGTGGGAATGATAATTAACTGCCAGGGCCGAGCGCGGCGACGGTCTCGGCTTCCTCGGCCCCGGGATGCGGCGAGCGCTGCTGCCGGGGGGCTGTAACACTCGGGAGGGCGGGCCCCCGCCCGACCCCCCGCGAGGGGGGAGCGAGACGGGGGCCCCCCGAGCCACCTTCCCCGCCGGCCTTCCCAGCCGTCTCGGAGCCGGTCGCGGCGCACCGCCGCGGCGGAAATGCGCCCTGCGGCGGCCGGTCGCCCGGCCGGGGGGCGGTCCCCCGGCGACCCCACCCCCGGCCCCGCCCGCCCGGCCCCACGCACCCGCCGGGTGGCGGGGGAGGGGAAGGGCGGGGGAGGGACCGGGAGGCACGGGGAAGCGGGAAAGATCCGCCCGGGCCGCCGGCCCGGCCGGACCCGCCGCCGGGTTGAATCCTCCCGTGCGGACTGCGCGGACCGCACCCGTTTACTTCTTAACGGTTTCACGCCCTCTTGAACTCGCTCATCCCTTAATTCTTTAAGCACAGACAATAATTCTTTCAGGGTTGGATCCGCCTCGCCGGCCGGCTTCTTATCCTCAGCCGAGGCGAGGAACACCTCCTGAGGGGGGTGATACGATGCTGTCTGCTCAGCAAGGTCCCCCCCCCCAATCAACTTCTGCTGGACCGGGAACCCGCGATTTCTCCGATAAGTTCACTTCTGACTGATCATACTTCGGCGGTTCCCATTTTAGGGGAGGGTGCGGTCGGGCGGAGGTGGAGGGGAATATAGATTCTCCGCCGAGCGAGCAGCACGGAGACTGCCCCGCGTGCTGCGCTCCCACTTGGCAAGTTCAGAATCCCCCCTTAAGCAGTCTCGAACAAGAGACCAAAGAGAGAACGCATCTACAGGTGTCTTCTCAGGACCATTAGTCTGATAATGTTCTCTGATGCGCTCCCCCACTTTCTTCCACGTATCTATATTTATAGTCCCTTCTTCCGGGAACCACGGGCAGATCTGCTGAATGAAATCTACAAAGTGATGGATTTGCCCTTTCGACGTGGAAATTCCCCGTCCCCTCAATAGTGAACATAATACCTGCTCAAAAAGTTCCCTCTCAGTAGAAAGTGAAACCCCCCATTTTTATTAGCTCTCTTCGTCTGCTCCCTGCTACTTCCGTTTTTCTTTTTTGTTTCGTATACTTACTGGGCCCCTGTAGCAGCGGTCCTGTCAGGCTCTGCTGTCGTCAATCTCAGGACTCTGGTGGTCCCCCGAAGACCTCTGGTTCCGGTCCCTGTTCGGGCGCCACTTGCCGCGGCCAGCGAGGCAGTGGGTTCGAGACGCGCAGTGACGGACTGAAAAGAGAGAGCGACCAGTTGCTCTGGTGGCAAAAAGGCAAGTTTATTGAAAACTCTTGTCATTATATAGTGAAATGTTCTAAAAATAGAATGCTTGCTACACGAAGAGAGTCTTTGTTCAAGAAAGTTTACACACCCCTCCAGGTCACGTACAGAACATCCCGAGACATGACGAACATTCTGGTTTAGATTAACTCCAAGGACACGACGCATCGCCTCAAGGCTCCGGCACCTCCCCTGTCCTTCTCTTGGGCACAATCCGATAACCAACAAGGCCGGGGGTAGTGTCAGGTCACCTCCCCCGAGGCCAAGGAACAGGCCCAAGCATCATTCTCACAATGCAGGACCCTAACTCTTGACCCCTTCCTGGGGGCTTGGTTCCCCACAGATCATGCAATGAGAGCCAGGCATTAGAACAGGCAGCGGTCATGCCAGGCAAACAAGTTTTGTCTCCTTAGTGGCTTCTGGTCCAGAGATATTTTACTCAGCCTAAGTCACAGGGGGTTATAGCTTCCTGAGACCAGGCAGGGCAGTCCCCAACAGGAGTCCTTGATGTCTCATTCTTGGTGGCCATTAAGAAGGAGCTTGTTCAGTATATGAGATTCCCTTTTTGGGACAAATGTAACTCAAAATATATATTTGCTTGAAAAACTTTTTTTTTCCAGAACAACTAAAAAGCAAAGCACTAAGAGTTGATAGAAAATAAGTAATTTAGGAATGGCCTTTTTCCAATGCATTCATGGTGATAAGAGGATTCAGAGATTGATGAGGGAAGCAAGGAAGTGGCCTTCTGTGTCAAGTCATGGGATGATTATGAATAGATCTAAAACAATAATTTTAGAGATTATGAAACATTCCTTTCCACCAACCCTGTCTTACCAGTATCAGCAGAAGTGACCCAAATGTGCTTCTATATGAAACTTTCAAATGACTCTGCAGACCAAAGCTGAAGCTACCATTGAAAGAATGATCCCTGTCCTCACAGAGTGCAGAACTAAGAGCATAAACAGAATGTATACAGCAGGTCAGGATTTAAAAATAAAGGTGGAACATGATCTATTTGGGAAAATTGAGCAAAGCTTTCTGAAGGACGTCAATTCTTCTCACTGATTCATGCACCACATTTATGCACTGATTGCCTACAGCATGCCGGTACAGCCATCCAAAAAGAGTAACAATACCATGTGTTTAACTGAAAAGGTACATAAGCCAGGTGGTGAAAAACAAATACCATATTATTTCACCTATAAGTGTAACCTAGTCAACAAAATAAAGAAGCAATCAAAATATGACCAGAGATATTGAAATAAAGAACAAACTGGCAGTAATTAGAGGGGAGGTGGGAGAAGATAACAGGAGGAAAATGGGGGAAGGGTCATCAAGGAACATGTATAAAGGATACATGGACAAAGCCAAAGGAAGATAGGATTCAGGGTGGGAGGTAGGGATGGCTGGAGTACGGGGGGATTGGTGGGGGGGAAATTGAGACAATTGTACTTGAACAACAATAAAAAGAAAGAGAGGAGAAACAAGGGTACAGATATATGTAGGTAGATTTGGGAAGCCACTTGAGGCTTATACAGTCCCAGGTGGAAGAGCAGTCAGTGATAGGTTTGTAAAGAGGAGATGCTTGAGCTGAGTGCAAATATTGTGGCATTAGGTGGGGAAGAAAAAGCAGAAATAAGTCTATGCAGAAAGCGCATTCTTAGCAGAGCCATGAAGAGGAGAAATGGACTTTGAGAGTAGTGATGAAAGATTGGGAGGTGGGAGCCTAAGGTGATTAAAAGCACAGAAATAAGAAAATGTGAATCAGTTGAATGGATACTGAATGAGAAGTCCAGCATATTGAAGCAGGAGATGAAAGCTTGCGGCGGGTGTGTGTGTCCTTGTGGTGAGAATGACAGAAAAGTGAGAGGCTTGAAAGTCACATGGAGAAGTCGGTCTTATTTAGATTATATAGATTTCAAGTGTACAATTCTATGATACATCATCTGTGTATTGCATTGTGTGTTCAGCCCCCAAAGTCTAATCTGCCATCACCATATATTTGACCACCTTTACCCTTTACTATTCCCCCACCTTCCTGCCCTCTGGTAATCACAATACCAATGTTTGTGTCCATGAATTTTTGTGAGTTTTTCTTGTTTGTTTAGTTGTTGCTTTCAGTTTTATATGCCACATGTATGATATTATATTGTTCTTAACTTTTTTCTGTATGACATTTCACTTAGTATGATATTCTTGAGATCTATGTATGTTGTCATAAATGGCAGTATTCCATCTTTTCTTATGACTAAACATTATGTCTATACATGTACCACATCATCAAAAACCCACAGATATGTAAAAATTAAACATGCTACTAAAAATGATTGGGTCAAAGAAGAAATAAAAGGTGAAATGGAAGCATATATAGACAAATAAAAATGATAATACAATACATCAAAACTTTCTGGATTCAGCAAAATCAGTAATAAATGGGCAGTGTATATTATCACAGGCCTACCTCAATAAACAAGAAAAAAAACAAGTAAACAACCTAACATTACATCTTAAAGAACAAGTAAAACAACAAAAGCAGCCCAAAGTTAGCAGACGTAAGAAAATAATAAAAATTAAAGCAGAATTCAATGAAATAGAGAACAAAATACTACACAAAATTAATGCAACACAAAGCTGGTTATTTGAAAAGATTAATAAAATCAGCAAACCCCTGACTAGTCACTCTAGGAAAAAAGATAAAAGACTAAAAAAAAATCAGAAATGAAAGAGAAGTTGCCACATAACACGGAAATATGAAGCATCATACCAGGATACTATGAAAGACTATATGCCATAAATTCAATAACTTAAGAAATAAATGAGTTCCTTAGATTCTACAATCTTAAGGATAGATCATTGAAAGTATTCTGTTAGAGAACAAAGATAAAATAATAAAGAGTGAAGAAAGTTACATAGATTATGAAATACAAAAAATGAAAAATATATGAATTTTGGAGTCCTAGAAGGAGAAAAGAAGGAAAGAGGAATAAAGGCTTATTTAAAGAAATAATGGATGAGAAATCCTAAAATCTGGAGAGAAATATGGACCATTAAGTTCATGAAGCTTGTAGGTTCCCAAATACATTCAACTCAAAGAAGTCATCTCCAAGATATATTGTAACTTATTTTTCTAGGCCAACATTATTTTAATACAAAAGTCAGAAAAAGTTATTAGAAGAAAAGAAAATTATAGGCCAATATTTCTGATGAACATAGATGCAAAAATCCTCAAGTAATATTGGCAAAAGAAATTCAACAGCACGTTAACAAGATCATCCATTATGAGCAAGTGGGATTTATAACAGGGATGTAAGGATGGCTTAACATATACACATCAATAAATGTGATCTATCACATTAAAAAAATAAAGGATAAAAATCATATAATCATGTCAGTAGGTACAGAAAAGTCATTTGACAAAATTCAGTATTCTTTCATGATATAGATTCTCAAGAAATTAGTATAGAAAGAATTTAACTCAACACATTAAAATCCATATCTGACAATACTACAAAAACCATTATACTCAAAGGTAAAAAGCTGGAAGCTTTCCCTCTAAGATCAAGAATGAAAAAAGGATGCAGAAAAAACATCCTTCTATTCAACATAGTATTGGAAGCCCTACCCAGAGTAATTGGGCAAGAAAAAGAACTAAAAGCTATCTAAATCAGAAAGTAAGAAGTAAAATTATCTTTATTTACAGATGACATTTTATATGTAGAAAATCCTAAAGACCCTACCAAATATATGTTAAGACTAATAAATGAATTTAATAAACTTGCAGGATACAAATCAATATACAAAAATCAGTATAAGTTTTTATAAACTAGCAACAAACTATTTGAAAGAGAATTTAAGAAAATAATCACAATCCCTTTTGCAATAGTATCAAGTTATTTAAGAATAAATATAACCAAGGAAGTGAAATATGGGTATACTGAAAATTATAAGACATTATAAAAGAACTTGAAGAAGATGAAAATAAATAAAACTATATCTTATGGGCATGGATTAAAAGAATTCATCTTTTTGTTGTTGTTGATTAGGTTCTACTTATAGGTGAGATCATATGGTATTTGTCTTTTCCACCTGGCTTATTTTATTTAGCATAATACTCTCCAGTTCCATGGGAAAGAAGGTGAAGGGTCAAGTCAAGGAACATGTATAAAGGACCCATAGACAAAGGCAACAGGGAGAAAATTGAATGTGGGAGTTTTGGGATGGGTAGGGCAAAGGAGAGTAATGGGGGAAAAGCATGGACAACTGTAATTGAACAACAACGAAAAGTGAGTTCATATTTTTTTTAATGTCTATACTATAGATGTAGTGCAATTCTTACCAAAATTCTAATGTCATTTTTTAAGAGGTAGAGAAACAACTCTAAAATTTATATAGGATCATACAAAAGCTTAAATAGCCAAAGCAATCTTGATAAAGAGGAACAAAACTATATTATAAAGATAGTTATCAAAACAGTATGGTACTGGCTTAAAAACAGGCACACAGACCAATGGAACAACACGGAGAGCCTAGATATAAACCCACAACCAGTCATCTAATCTTTGAAATGAATGCCAAGAACATTCAATGAAAAGAAAATTATCTCTTCAATAAATGGTGTTCATAAAAAAGCTACCCACAATGCAAAATAATAAAATTGAATCCCTATTGTACAGCACTCACAAAAATGAACCCTAAATATATTAAAGACTTACAAGTAAGAACTGAAACCATAAAACCCCTAGAAAAAAAAACATGCAATAAACTTCCTTGACATTGGTCTTGGCAATAACTTTTTAGTATGAGACCAAAAGTATAAGCAGAAAACAAAAATAAGTAAATGAGACTACATCCAAGTAAAAAACTTCTTCATAGCAAAGGAAATCATCAATAAAATAAAAAAGCATTGTATGGAATGGAAGAAAGTATTTGCAAATCAGATATTTGATAATCCAAAATACAGGGCCCAGCACAAAAAACACCCCTTTTTATTACAAAATCTTTTATTACAAAATCACAAGCATGTAATTCTGTAACATAACAATATTATATTCAAGCATAACATATGATATTTTAGGTGAAATGTTCAAATTATAATGATAAATTATTATGCCCATATTATTACCCTACCTATGAACCACACTCAAGCAGGTGTTACTTCTGCTGGACGCTGTATATAAGAAACTCATACAACTCAGTAGTAAGAAACAATAACAACAAAAACAACACAAATCTTATGGTTAGAAATGGGCAAAAGATCTGCATAGGCATTTTCCAAAGAAGACAAAATATGGGCAATAGGTATGTGGAAAAACACTCAATATCAATATTCATCAGAGAAATGCAGATCAAACCCACAATGAGATAAAAACTCATATATGTTAGACTGGATATTATCAAAAATACAAAGATAAATGTTGGCAAAAATGTGGAGAAAAGAGAACATTTGTACACTGTGCAAATATAAATTGGAACAACCATTATGAAAAATAGAATAGTATGGAGGTTCCTCAAAAAGTTAAAAATAGAAGTATCATTTGATCCAGCAATCCCATTTCTGGGTGTATATCTGATGGAAATAAAATCAGTATCTCAATGAGTTATATGCTCCTCCATGTTAATTGAAGCATTGTTATGCACAATAATTGTGATATGGAAACAACCTAAGTGTCCATCAGTGGATGAATGAATAAAGAAAATGTGAAAATATATAATTCATCCATAAGAAAGAAGGAAATTAACATGAATAAACCTGGAAGACATTATACTATGCTAAATAAGCCAAATAAAGAAAAAAAAACCTCTGTATCACCACATTTACTTGTGGAATCTCTAAAAGAAGAAAAAGGAGAAGGAGAAGAAGATAAGGAGGTGGAAGGAGAGGAACTACTACTACTAAGAGAAACAGACAGTAGAATGAATGGTGGTTACCAGGGCCTGAGTGTGAGAGAAATGGAGATGTGCTAGTCGAAAGGTACAAGCTTAGTAATAAGTTGAATAAACTTCAGGGACCTAGTATACAGTATAGTGATCAGAGTTAATAACTTTATATTGTATACTTGAAATTTGCTGAGAGTAGATCTTAAGTGTTTTTATTACCAAAAAAAAAGTATGTAATGTGATTGATGTGTTAACTAACCTGATTTTGGTAATTATTTCACAATGTATACATATATCAAATAATCATATACATTTTAAATATACACAAACTTATTTTTCAGTTATACCTTACCAACACTAGGGGGGAGGGATAACCTACACAAGGCCAGTTCCTAACTTGGGTGAACAAAGTTAGGGTAAGGGGTGTGCTACTACCAAAAGCACATAGCTCTCCTCCTGGAAGAAAGAAGAAAACATAAGTTTCTCTCAATGTTCCAACAGTTGCTATAATTTTTTTCATTAAATTTTGCTGAATATTTTTTGAATTCTAATTAATATAACTTAAGTTAATGAATATAATCCCTGTATGTCTGCTCCCACACCACACAAAACCTCAACATTTTAAGCAATTTTTAAATTTCTTAAATAAAAGGTAATAAGGCTTCTGTGGGGAGGACTATCCTTGTCTTGGCTATTAAACAGATGTACATTCCGTGGTCACTTACAGAGTTCTCTGAGCATCAGGAAAGAACTCAGTTACTGTATAATAGTCATCCTGGTTCTTCAGTTACTGTATAATAATCATCCTGGTTCTTCAGACCATTGATATAGGTCCAATGAAAAGAACTTTGTGGAACTTTCTGCTCTATACTCAGGAAGAACCTTTAGCAGACAATAGGAAATGAGGTTCAGAAGCAATACAAAAAAATCTCATGCTTTATTAAAAGACATATTTGACAATAGCTGGAAGTACATTATGTTTGTATTAATGACATAAGATTTATCAATCTTATTTTCATTATTCCAGATTCCAAATAAATGCATTACCTTATCAATGTATTCAAAAGTCATTGATCAATGAAACCAGAATTTAAACAGTTGACTGTGTTCATTTGATTCTTGAAGATCATTTCCCTGAACTCCAGAAACCTGAGACTTAATGATAGATCCTATAAAAGACAATATAGTAATTTCTTAATGGTTTCATTAATTCCCAATTGAGAGAAATACATATTAATAGATCAGTAGATCTTTGAATTAAATAAGCAATACTGAATGTGTATAAACTTAATGAAGATTTAAAAAGCAGTTTCTATATTACAATTTTCTTATATTGTGAACAAAATTATTTATAAAAACAAACAAACTCCTCAAATTTAAACATGAGAATTTCTGATTATTTTTGCTTTAGAATTGCCAGGTAGCACAGGAAAAGAAAGTCAAAGAGACACTATTAATTTAAACTCTACCTCAAAAGACAATCCCAGTAGTTCCAAGAAAAAGTGTACACAAGAATTGCATTTGTATAAAAAATGCAGATTCTTGGATACAGGGACCAGTAATCTATATCTTAACAAGTACTCCAAGTAATTCTTATTCAGTCTATTTGATGAAAACCTTTTATAGTCAAAGAATTGTAGAAACTACCATAAGTATCACCAACAGCTATCTGCTTACCCACAAATTTGGCAAAGAGTGCATTCATACATTCAATTGCTTAAATTCTAAACTCAAGCACTGCTCCATAAAGAGTATTTAATAGTCTTCAAAATTCAGCACTGGACACATTACTTAGTAATATAAAATAAATTCCAGGGCTCAAAGTCCAGAACACACAAGAATTTATTTACCTGAAGGAAAAAAAAATCAACGATCTGTGAAGAATTCTAACTACTGGTCAAAACAGGAAGCTCACAACAAAATTATACATCCAGTGATTATAGACATACCTCACAGGTGTTGTGAGTTTAGTTCTAGGCCACTACAATAAAGTGATTATTTTATTAAAGCAAGTCACACAGACTTTTTGGTTTCCCAGGGCTTGTAAAAGTTATGCTAACACTATACTGTTGTCTGTTAAATATGCAATAGCATTATGTCTGAAACATCAATGTCCATACCTTAATTTTATTGCTAAAAATGCTTTTAAAAAGGCTCATCATCTAAGCCTTCAGCAAGTCATAATCTTTTTATCAATGGAGGGTGTTATCTCAGTGTTGATGGCTGCTGAGTGATCAGGGTGGTAGTGGCTGAAGGTTGAGGTGGCTGTAGCAATTTCTTAAAATAAGACAATAAAGTTTCCAGTATCAGTTAACTTTTCCTTTCATGAACAATTTCTCTATAGCATGCAATTCTGTTTAATAGCATTTTATACCCAGTAAAAACTTCTTTCAAAATTGGAGTCAGTCCTCTCAAACCCTAATGTTGCTTTATCAACTAAGTTTTTGTGGTATTCTAAATCTTTGCTGTCATTTCAACAATCTTCATACTATATTCACCAGGAGTAGATTCAATGTCAAGAAATAACTTTATTTGCTCATTTATAAGAAGCACTTCCTCATCCATTAAAGTTTTATTATGAGATTGTAGCAATTTAGTGACATGTTCAGGCCCCATTTCTAATTCTAGTTCTCTTGTTATTCTACCACTTCCTTCACCGAACTCTTGAATCTCTCAATGACATCCATGAGGGTAGAAATCAACTTCTTTTAAAATCTTGTAAATGTTGATATTCTGACCTTCACCCATTAATCACAAATATTCTTAATGGCATCTAGATGGTGAGTCTTTTTCAAAAGGTTTTCACTTGACTGTACCCAGATCCATCAGAGGAATCACCATCTATGTCAACCATAGCCTTCTGAAATGTATTTCTTAAACAATAAGTCAAGTACACTTTGATCCATGGGCTGCAGAATGGAAGTTGAGTTATCAGGAATAAGAACAACATTAATCTTGAACATCTCCATCACAGGTCTTTGGTGACCCCATACAATGTCAATGGGGTCACCAAATGTATGTATTTTTTTAAAGAAATCTTTTTTTCCTGATCAGTAGATTTTGATAATGGGCTTACAATATGCAGTAAACCATGCTGTAAACAGATGTGCTATATCATCCAGGCTTTGTTTTTTCATTTGTAGAGCATAGGCAGAGTAGACTTAGCAAAATTGTTAAGAGTCCTAGGATATTAAGAATTGCAAATGAGCATTGGGTTCAACTTAAACTCACCAGCTGTATTAGCCCCTAACAGGAGTCAACCTGTCCCTTGAAGCTTTGAAGCCAGGCATGGACTTCCCTCTATCTATGAAAGTCTTAGATGGCATCTTCTCCCAACATACAGGTGTTTAATCTACATTAAAAATCTGTTGTTTTGCCCTGGCTGGTGTGGCTCGGTTGGTTGGAGCATCATCCCACAGACTGAAAAGTTGCAGTTTGGCCTCCTGGTCTGGGCTCATATGCAGGTCATGGTTTTGATCTCAGGTCGGTTGCATAAGGAGAAAGCAACCAGTCACTATTTCTCACATTGATGTTTGTTTCTCTCTCTCTCTCTCCCCTCCCTCCTTCTCTCTCTCTAAAAGCAGTATAAAAATGTCCTCAGGTGAGGATAAAAAATTTAAAAATCTATTTAAGGTAGCCATTTCATTAATTGTCTTAGCTTGATTTTCTGGATAACTTGTTGTAGCTTTACATCCTCCCTTGCTGCTTCACCTTGCATTTTATGTTATCGAGATAGATGGCTTCTTCCCTTAAACCTCATAATCCAGCCTCTGCTAGCTTCAAACTTTTCCTTTGTAGTGCGCTCACCCTTCTGAGCTTTCATAGAATTAGAGAAAGGTAGGGTTTTGCTCTGGACTAGGATTTATGTTAGGGAATGTTGTGGCTGGTTTAATCTTCTGCCCAGACCACTAAAACTTCCTTCATGTCAGCTTTAATAAGGCTGTTTCATTTTTTTATCACTCATATGTTCACTGCAGTAGCACTTTTAATATCCTGTAAGAATTTTCCCTTTACATTTGCAACTTGGCTAACTTTTAACTTATCTCAGCTTTTGACATGCCTTCCTCACTAAGCTTAATTATTTAAAGCTTTTGTTTTAAAGTGAAAGACATGTAAGTCACTCTTTCACTTGAATACTTAGAGACAATGTTAGAGTTATTATCTCACCTGGTTACAATATTGTTGTGTCTTGGGGATTAGGGGGCTGGAAGAGAAGCAGAGAGATGAGAAATATCTGGTCAGTGGAGTAGTCAGAACACACACATTTATTAAGTCGATTGTGTTATGTTGGCCCATTTCATAGCACCCCAAAACAATGACAATAGTAACATTAAAGATCATTGGTCATGGATTATCATAGCAAATATAGTAATAATGAAACCTTTAAAATTTGTTCAAGTTACCAGAGTGTGCTATGAAGAGTATTAGTCCAGTCCATAGTTTATATCAGGGTTCACTCTTAGTGTTGTACATTCTATAGGTTTGGACAAATGTATATTGCCGTGTAACCACTATTGTAGTATCATACAGAATAGTTTCCCTATCTTAAACATCCTCTGTGCACTCTCAACTCATCCCTTTCACTCCCCTAATTCTTGGATGTTAGTGCTTCTTTAGCATCTCTGGAGTTTTACCTTGCCAGAATGACATATAGTTGAAATCATATAGTATGTAGCCATTTTGGATTGGCTTCTTTCACTTAGCAATAAGCATTTTAGTTTCCTCCATGTCTTATTAGCTAATTTCTTTTTAGAACTGAGTAATATTTTATTGTCTGGATATACCACAGCCAATTATCCATTCACTTACTGAAGACATCTCAGTTGCTTCCAAGCTTTGGTAATTATGAATAAAGCCTCTATAAATATCTATGTGAAAGTTTATTTGTGGACATAAGTTTTCAGTTCATTTGGGTAACTACCAAAGAGTGCAACTGTTGGAGCATATGGAAAGAGTGTTTGGTTTTGTGAGAAACTGTCAAACCATCTTCCAAACTGACTGAACCATTTGAATTCCCACCAGCAGTGAATGAGAGTTCCTGTTGCTCCAAATCTTCACCTGTATTTGGTATTGTCAGAGTTTCAGATTTTGGCTATTACTATAGGTATATAGTGGCATCTCATTTTTTGTTTTAATTTTCAATTCTCTAATGACATATGATGCTAAACATTTTTTCATATTCTTACTTGCTATCTGCATATTTTATTTGGTGAAATGTCTGTGAAAATCTTTAGTTCATTTTTTATCCAGATTGTTTGCTTTTTTGTCAAATTTTAAGAGTTCTTTGTAGATTTGGGTAATGCTTCTTTATCAGATATGTATTTTGTAAATATTTTATCCCAGTGTATAGCTTTTCTTTTCATTATTCTTAAGAAAATATTCTTAATTTTCTTTCATTATTCTATGCATTAGTCTTGCATAGAGCAGAAGATTTTAAAATTTATAATGTAGTCTAATTTATCAATTATTTCCTTAATGGATCCAAATTTCTTATTGTACTTAACATGTCCTTACCATATACATTGTCATCTACATTTTCTTCTATCTTATCTTCTAGGAGTTGTACAGTTTGTGTTTTACATTTAGGTCTATGGTCTACTGTGAGTTAATTTTGTGAAGGGTATAAAATAGTGTGTCAAGACTTATTTCTTTTTTTTGTATGTTCATGTCTAGTTCTTCCAGCACCATTTCTTATGGAGACTTTGCTCCATTGTATTGCTTTTACTCTGTTATCAAAGATTATTCAACTATATGTAGGTCTGCATTAGGTTCCATTGATCTATTTGTCTATTTTCCATCAGCACTCCATTGTCTTGATTACTGTAGCTTAATAGTAAGTCTTGAAGTTGCATAATGTTAGTTCTACACTTTGTTCTTCTCCTTCAATACTGTGCAAGCTATTCAGAATCTTTTCTCTTCATATAAACTTTATTTATTTTTATTTTTTTACAAATGGGTCTTTTATGTTTTTTCAATATAGTATCCATATATTTTATGTTTTTATTATTTCATTTTTTCTTTATTTCCTCTTTTTTATCATTTTTAAATTTTTTATCCTAATACAGTTGTCTCCATTTTGCCACTACCACTTACCCCTACCCCACCCACCTCACTTGCCACCCTCAATTCTATCCCCTTTTGGCTTTGTCATAGCCTTAAAGGTTCCATACTGTTGAATCATATGTAACATTTTATTTATTTTTCCCTATAAATTACTTTATTTTTGTTTAATTATAGTTGTCTGTATTTTTTCCCCATCACTTCCCACCACTCCAGCCAAAGCCACCTCCCTCCCTTGCTTCCAACATCCCCCTTGGTTTTGTCCATGTGGCCTTTATAGTAGTTCCTGAAAATCCTTCTCCCCATAGGCCCCTTCTGCCTCTGGGTATTGTTATATTGTTCTTACTTTAATGTCTCTGCTTATATTTCATTTGCTTTTTTCTTTTGTTGATTATGTTCCAGTTAAAGGTGAAATCATGGTATTTGTCCCTCATTGCCTAGCTTATTTCACTTAGCATAATGCTCTCCAATTGCATCCATGTTGTTGCAAAGGGTAGGAGCTCCTTCTTTCTCTCTGCTGCATAAAATTCTATTGTGTAAATGCACCATAGTTTTTTGATTCACTCATTTGCTGATGGACATTTAGGTTGCTTCCAGCACTTGGCTATTGTAAATTGTGCTACTATGAACACTGAGGTGCAGAGGTTCTTTTGAATTGTTGTTTCAGGGCTCTTAGGATATATTCCCAGCAGTGGAATTGATGGGTCAAAAGACAGTCCCTTTTTTAGTTTTTTGAGGAAATTTAATATTGTTTTCCATAGTGGCTGCACCAGTCTTCATTCCCACCAACAGTGCACTAAGGTTCCTTTTTTCCTCTGCATCCTCTCCAACACTTGTTTGTTGCTTTGTTTATGATGTCCATTCTAACTGGTTGGAGATGATATCTCATTGTGGTTTCAACTGGCATCTCTCTTATGGTTAGTGATGCTAACCGTCTTTTCCTATGTCTCTGAGTCCTCTGTATGTCTTCCTTGGAGAAGTGTCTGTTCAAGTCTTTTGCCCATTTTTTAATTTTTTTTTTTTGTCTTCCTGGACTGGAGTCATGTGAGTTCTTTACATATTTTGGACATCAAACCCTTGTCCAAGGTATCATTGACAAATATGTTTTCCCAAATAGTTGGTTTTCTTTTAATTTTAATACCTTTTTTTCAGCCATGCAGAAGCTTTTTAATTTGATGAGGTCCCATTTGTTTATTCTTTCCTTTATGTCCCTTGTTTCAGGAGACATATCAGTGAAGTTGTTTTTTTATGGAATGTCTGAGATTTTCCTGCTGATGTTTTCCTCTAGGACTTTAATGGTGTCACAACTTATATTTATTGGTAAGTCTTCTATCCACCTTGAATTTATTTTTTGTGTATAGTGTAAGTTGGTGTTCCAGTTTCATTTTTTTTTTTTTTGCATTAGGCTGTCCAGATCTCCCAACACCATTTGTCAAGGAAGCTGTTTTTAATCCATTTTATGCTTCTTGCCCCTTTGTCAAATATTAATTGACTGTAGAGACGGGTTTATTTCTGGGCTCTCTGTTCTGTTCCATTGGCCTATGTATCTGTTCTTATGCCAGTACCAGGCTGTTTTGATCACAGTGGGCTTGTAATACAGCTTGATATCAGATATTGTGATCCCTCCTGTTTTGTTCTTCTTTCTCAAAATTGTTGCAGCTATTTGGGGGAGTTTATTGTTCCATATCAATTTCTGCAACAATTGTCTATCGGTGAAATATGACATTGATATTTTAACAGGGATTGCATCAAATCTATAAATAGCTTTGGGTAGTATGGCCATTTTGATGATGTTAATTCTTCCAATCCATGAGCATGGTACATGCTCCATTTGTTTGTGTCTTCCTTGATTTCTTTCTTCAGTGTTGTTATAGTTTCCTGAGTACAGGCCTTTTACCTTCTTGGTTAGGTTTCTTCCTGGTACTTTATTTTTCTTGTTGCTATAGCAAATGGGCATTTTTTCCTGATTTCTGATTCTGATATTTCATTGTTGGTGTACAAAACTGCCTTTGATTTCTGAATATTGACTTTGTATCTGGCTGTTTTACCAAATTCATTTATTAAGTCAAATAGTTTTTTGGTGGAGTCTATAGGATTTTCTATGTACACTATCATGTCATCTGCAAACAATGACAGTTTTATTTCCTCCTTTCCAATTTGGATGCCTTTTATTTCTTTTTCTTGTCTGATTGCTGTGGCTAGGACTTCCAGTACTATGTTGAATAGGAGTAGTGAAAGCAGGCATCCTTGTCTTGTTCCTGATCTTAATGGAAAAGCTCTAAGTTTTTGCCCATTGAGTATGATGTTGGATGTAGGTTTCTCATATATGGCCTTTATTATGTTGAGAAATGCTCCCTCTATTCACACTTTGCTGAGTGTTTTTATCATAGATGAGTGCTGTACCTTATCAAATGCTTTTTCCACATCTATTGATATGATCATGTGATTTTTGTGTTTGTTTTTGTTTATGTGGTGTATTATGTTTATTGATTTTCAAATATTGAACCATCCTTGCATCCCTGGGATGAATTCCACTTCACCATGGTGTATAATCTTTTTAACATATTGCTGGATGCGGTTTGCCAATATTTTGTTGAGGATTTTAGCATATGTGTTCATCAGCGATATTGGCCTGAAGTTTTTTCCCTTTGTTATGTCTTTATCTGGTTTTGGGGATCAGGATGATATTGACTTCATGAAAAGAGTTTGGGAGTATTCCATCTTCTTGAATTTTTTGGAATAGTTTGTGGATAATGGGCGATACCTCTCCCTTAAATGCTTTATAAAATTCTCTTGTGAAACCATCTGCTCCAGGGCTTTTGTGTGTCAGAAGCTTTTTGATTACTGGTTCAATTTCATCAGCTGTTATTTGTCTGTTCAGGCTTTCTGCTTATCGAGTTTTGGAAAATTATATATATCCAGAAATTTCTCCATTTCACCTAGGTTTTCAAATTTCTTGGCATATAGTTCTCTGTAGTAATTTCTTACAATCCTTTGTTTTTCTGTGGTATCAGTTGTAATCTCTCCTCTTTCATTTCTGATTGTGTTTATTTGGGTCCTCTCTCTTTTTTCTTGGTGAGCCTGCCTAAAGACTTGTCAATTTTGCTTATCTTTTCAAAGAACTAGCTCCTGGATTCATTGATTCTTACAATTGTACTTTATTCTCTATGTCATTGAATTCTGCTCTGATGTTGGTTGTTTCCCTCCTTATACTTGCTCTGGGTTGTCTTTGTTGTTGTTCCTCAAGTTCTTGTAGACATAGGGTTAGGTTGTTTGTTTGAAATGTTTCTATCTTTTTTAAGTAGGCTTGTATTGCTATAAACTTCCCTCTCAGGACTGCCTTCACTGTGTCCCATACATTTTGGATTGTTGTGTGAATTAATTTTTGTTTGTTTCCAGGAACTTTTTTATTTCTTTCTCAATCTCATTCTTGACCCACTCATTGTTTAGTAGCATGTTGTTCAATCTTCATGATTTTAGTGTTTTGGGTTTTTTTCTTTGAGGTTGGTTTCAAGTTTTAGTCCCTTGTTGTCAGAGAAAATTCTTGATATGCTTTCACTTTTCTTGAATTTGTTGAGGCTTGCTTTGTAACCTATCATGTGGTCTATCATTGAAAATGTTCCATGTGCATTTGAAAAGAATGTGTATTTTGCTTCTTTGGGATGAAAGGCTGTATATGTATCCATTAAGTCCATTTCATATAGCGCATTGTTCAATGGCACAATATCTTTGTTGATATTTTGTTTGGAAAATCTATCCATTTTTGACAGTGGGGTGTTAAAATCTCCTACTATGTTTGTGTTGCTGTCAATATCTTTCTTGAAGTCCTCGAAGATTTTCTTTATGTATTTGGGTGCTCCTATGTTGGGTGCATATATATTCACAATGTTTATGTCTTCTTGGTGGATTCTTCCCTTGAGTATTATGAAGTAACCTTCTGGGTCTCTTTTTATGGCTCTTCTTTTGAAGTCTATTTTGTCTGATATGAGTATTGCTACCCTGGCCTTTTTTTCCTGTCCATTTGCTTGGAATATTCGTTTCCATGCCTTCACTTTCAGTCTGTGTAGGTCTTTTGTTCTGAAGTGCATCTCTTGTAGGCAGCATATGTCTTGGTCATATTTTCTCATCCATTCCGCTGTTCTCTGTCTTTTGACTGAGGCATTTAATCCATTTATGTTTAAGGTTATTATTGATAGGTACTTATTCATTGCAATTTTTGCGTACCTGTGTTCCTCTCTCTTTTACTATTTTTCTTCTTGTTCTTAAAGCAAACCCTTTAGCATCTCTTGCAGAGCTGGTTTGGAGGAGGTATATTCTTTAAGGCCTCTTTTGTCTGGGATGGTCTTTATTTGGCCTTCCATTTTAATTGAGAGCCTTGCTGGATAAAGCCATCTTGGATGCAGGCCTCTAGTTCTCATTACCTGGACTATTTCTTGCCATTCCCTTCTGATTTGGAGCATTTCTACTGAGAAGTCAGCTGCTAGTCATATTGGGGCTCCCTTGTATGTTGCCTGCTGTTTCTCCCTTTCTGCCTTTAAGATTGTCTCTTTATCGTGGAATTTTGCCATTTTAATTACGATGTGTCTTGAAGTGGGCCACTTTGGGTTCCTCTTGATTGGGACCCTCTGTGTTTCCTGGATGTGTGTGACTTTTTCTCTCATCAGATTAGGGAAGTTTTCCATTATTACTTTTTCAAACAGGTTTTCTATCCCTTGCATCTCTTCTTCTCCTTCTGGTATCCCTATTATATGGATATTATTACATTTCATGTTGTCCTGCATTTCTCTTAACCCCTCTTCATTCTTTCTGAGCCCCTTTTCCTTTTCTTGCTCATTCTGGGTGTTTTTTGCTACCTTGTCCTCCAGCTCACTGATTTGATCCTCTGCTTCCTTGAACCTGCTTTTCCTTCTACTGTGTTCTTCAGTTCAAAAATTGTATTCTTCATTTCCTCTTGGCCCTTTTTTGATAGTTTCTATTTCCTTTTTCATGTTGATATAGTTTGCAGTGAGTTCATCTTCATATAAACTTTAGAATCAGATTGTCGATATCTTCAAACTAACTTTCTGGGATTATAATTAAAATTACATTAAATCTGTATATAGAAAGAAAGAACTGAGATCTTGAAAATATTGAATCTTCCTGTTTATGAGCAAAGAATATCTCTCCATTGATTTAATTCTTCTTTTGTAGTTTTTCATATAGATTTTATACATATTTTGTTTGAAGTATATGTAAAGTATTTCATTTGGGGAGGTGCTAATGTCAGTGATAATGTGTTTTTAATTTTAAATTCCACTTGTTCATTTATGGTCTGTAAAAATTGATCAACTTTTTTATGTTAACCTTGTAGTAGAACTGTAATACAAATATATTTTACAAGGGTTTGTAGAAAATGGGAGATGATGTTCCATTTATTTAACAACACATATATGATCCTTACTATTGTGATATGAAGTCTTTTAGGTATTTTGCCAATCTTAATTAATTAAATGCATAGTCATAAGCATCATTATATCCCAATATTTTAGATAAATAAACCGAGTCATTGACCATTGAAGCACTTGTTCTGGATCTTAGGGAAGAGCCAGGATTCACACTTTTGGTGTTGCTCCAGAATGTATACTTTTAAACACAATTTTACACTGACTCTCTGTGATAAAAGAAGATGCATAGGGAAGTCCTGTTTATTGTTTCATATCTTAGGAAAAGTATAATTAGAACTGAAAATTTGGAGGGATGGGATCTGAGTAACAGGAGAATGTTTTGTGCTAATTTATGATCAATGTAAGATAAAAATGTTTAAGCAGAAAATTCTCCACTGATAATTAAGAAGCCATAATTTTGGACCCAGCCCAAACTTTTACAAACTTTTGGAATTATGTAAAAATTAAACTTATACCCATTCATCTCATTGGAATTTGCCATATTTCAAAGTGCTTATGAAAACACCACATAGTCAGATATCAAGAAGAGGGAAAAATAATAAAACGTAATGCTTGGTTGACTTGGTTTTAAAGCTTAGTTGACATTGTTTCTGTCTTCAGCATTATTTTTAGCCAATAAAACAATTTGGTTCTTTCTCTCTGCAGAGAATTCTTT
The DNA here is from genome assembly GCF_019186645.2 of Phyllostomus hastatus. Taxonomy (NCBI): domain Eukaryota; kingdom Metazoa; phylum Chordata; class Mammalia; order Chiroptera; family Phyllostomidae; genus Phyllostomus; species Phyllostomus hastatus. The sequence continues at coordinate 1,715,810 of NW_025334017.1, read as the reverse complement.
GACCAGTTCTCTGTCTCTCTGATAAGACAGAATCTGTAGCTACAGTTGAAGTTCACTTCATGTTTTCTATGTTCTTTTTCTATGTGGAAGGACTTCAAGGGTTAGTGATACTGCACAACTGAATCAAACTTTGTATGTGTCACCCACATGCAGGATGCAATCTACAGTAGAGTGTGGAATAGAGACTTAACTTTTTTTAAAAAACTTAAATTATTGGAACTGTGTCACCATACTCTGTGACAGAAGTTTGATAAATAGTTATAACTAGGCCTGATTTGATCATCAGAACCACACAGCAAACAAGGAATTATTAAACCTATCTTCCAAATGAATAAATTGAATCTTAATTATAAAAAGGAGAATTAATATTTATACCCTGATCAGCCTGATACTGATATGGGACTCGAGAGTTGGAAAATTTTAGTTTAAGGTAAATAGTTTTAAGTCTAGTAAGTAATGCATATGTTAAAGCTTTTGTTTCAGAAACTACAGGTAAGACCCATCCTGGCTCTTGGGAAAATAGCTCACCTCCTGGGGCACTGCTAGAGATTACCACCTGGGGACAGGTGGAGGCATCCAGTCCCTTATGTTTCAGGGAGAAACACGTGACTACCAGTACCTGGGAAAAGTTAACTGCCCAGGACAAGAATGTTGCAGTTTCTTTCACTTAATTCTCCCTGAATTTCAAACCCCTTTACCACACTTTGTTTTCTGTTATAAAAGTCTGGTCTGGAAAAAAATGTAGGATGGTCTGTTAAGGTAGGAGCCTGCCATTGTCTCAGATCTCCAGCCATCTAAATAAAGCACCCATGAAGATTCAATCTCTGTCTCTGCTTATTGGGTTTGGTAGTGACAGGCAGCCTGAACTGGTGTCTTTTCTGGTTTCAACATCTCTAGCCTACTAACAGTCAAAATGCATGTCCATTTCTGCCTTTAAAAAGTTACAGTTCACCCTGGCTGGTATAGCTCAGTGGATTGAGCACAGGCTGTGAACGAAAGCATCGCAGGTTCAATTCCCAGTCAAGGCACATGCCTGAGCTGCAGGCCATGGCCCCCAGCAACCTCACATTGATGTTTCTCTCTCTCTCTTTCTCCCTCCCTACCCTCTCTAAAAATAAATAAATAAACTCTTTTTAAAAAGTTACAGTTCACATCAATAGTTGATTTCATATGATTAGAATTATTTTTTTTCAAAAATGAGATTATCTTTACATTTTATTTACTTTGTTCCTTTTTTATTGTTGATTAGAGCTACTTCAACATAATTACTTTATTGTTTGGATAGTCTTTAAAAAACATATGTTAGACTAGCAAGACAAGAGAATAAAGAAGGTCTATAGTTTACCATGTTCTTTTTTGAGAGCATAGTGCTCTGAAGACACAACTTGCAATAAGGTGTAGTATTAAATATTTGTATATAAGACTAATTACCTGACACATTACTATTAACTGGTATAAGAAAGCTGCTGTTAACTATCAAACTAGAAGACTTATGTTGGTTAATATTGTGAAGTTGAGTAAAACTAAATATAATTTTGAGCTGTTTGAATAAAATTCAATTTTACTAAAAGCTTTTCATAAATTTGGGACACTATAAAAGGTGACTCACAAAAAATGTCACCAGCCCTAGGACAAAAAAAAATTTCAAAAGGGGAATAAAATAAAAGAGTAGATTGGGTATCCACTTTCCATGGAGTCAACCACCAGGAACTTGGCCTGAGGCCTTTATCTGCACAATGCTGACAAAATAGTCCCTTTAGTCTTTTTCTTTGTACTTTTATCATTAATTGTTATTGGTTTATGTTACATTTTTTAAAAAGTTAAGGAGACTGTGGTCATTTCCCTTTGTGGGTCCATTATTATTGCTATTGTTATTGCTTATAGGCATATTGTAGAAACTTGTTGAAAAGATATATTTAATTATTTTATCTGATTAAGAATTTTTTTAAATTAAAAGCTCTGGATAAGCCAATTTGTTAGACGTTAAGTGGTTCACAAGATTTAAGATTCTTACCAATGCAACAAGCCATCTAGACAATGAATCTCACACTGCAGGAAAGAAACCAAGGCAAAGCTGAATTAGTGTTAAAGACAGTCCAGATCACACACTGGCAGCTGTCAAAGATGAGAGAGGAGCGGGAATGGATAAAAGAAAGCAAAGGGACTAGCCGAAGAACATATATGCATAACCCACAGACACAGATAAAGTGTGGTGATGGCCAGAGGGAAGGGGGTAAGGGGCTGGGTGGAGGTGGGCAAAGGTGGGGGGGATGGGGACATCTGTAATAGTATCAACAGTAAAAATAAAGTAAAAAAGACAGTCTAGGTCCTCAGACATAAACTAGACACATGTTTTGAGCAAAAAGCCACTATAGGCTACCTTTGTTTCTCCTTTATAGGATTGCTCTGATGCCATCATGGATTTTGAAAAACTGCAGAGCTAGTCAACAGAGATGACACCACAACTTCCAGAAAGATTGCCTGATTTTTGTAAGTGGTTCAATTGCTTTTGCTGTGTCTGGAACTTAGGATTCCGAGTGTCAATGAACTATCATTATTCACCCTACCTGTGTTCCATGTCAGCATGTCTACCTGGAAGAGAAAGAGTCTCCAGGATAGTAGTGAAGGGTCCATTAATTCCAGATGTCTCCTAAGTGATCTGTCAATGTGGCAACAGACTAGACAATTTTTATTAACAATTGGCTCTAGTAAAGTATTCTCTCTTTAATAAATCTTTGGTAATATAGATTTGTAGTCACATATCAAATATACTGTAAAACCATTCCCAACTCTTGCAGTTTCAAGACCAGAAATTCTAAGTGTTACTGAAGTTTCAATGACAACTTGTAGGATTATATCGCTCACTTTTGTTTAAAATGTTATCAAACACTTTAGAGTCTGCTTTTATAGTTTTGTCAGTAATCCATGTATTGAATAATTAACAAGCTACTATTGATCATACATTTATGAAAAATTAAGCATTTATATGTATTATTAGAATTTGATTCTTCCTTTTTAACCCATTATTTAAAAAAATAAATAAAAGCTTGAGCATCTCTAGGAAACAGAGTTTCATCTTATTCTGTCTTGCCCATGGTGACTCCATGGTGCTTGTAACATAACAGTGGTCATAAGTCTTTAGAAAATATGTTCTCAGAATTTTCATCTTCAATAATCCAGTTTAATTTAGGCTACCCAGTATGCATCCCTGCACTTAGATGTTACAAAAGTGTTTGCAATCAAGAGTAAAACTAAAAGTAAAACAAATGTTAACCACCTGTACTCAAAGGGGAACAATTTTTGAAACCTCTAATTGTCAGCCAAGGGTATCATTAGCTCTACTCAGAGAGATGCACCTGTTCTCATGACCAGTACAAGAACTCAGACTTGAACTATGTTAATGGATACTACAATTATCATTATTTTTTCATATATAAGAGCAATTTCACATACATTATCTCAAGAGGTGGACAATGTTATTCAAATTTATAGAGGGAAACATCAGACTTGGAGAAAGAATATGATTTACCCAAGTCACTTACCAATAAGTTACAGAGTGAGATCAGAATATCATTCTTCTTACCACCATCATGGCTGGTTTTAGGAAGAATAAATAACCCCCTAAAAAAGAATTAGGTAGGTGTTTGCTCACTGCTTCACTCTGCCTAGCCATTCTTCTTGGTTGTAGAGAGGGCTGGACCAGCACACACTGAGAGGGTTTCTGGAGCTCACACAGGCGAATTCTAACTATAGAGCTGAATGCTTTTCTCTGATTAGAGATTATATGCTTTGTTAATGAAAGCTCCATCACTCAAAATCTTAAAGATATTTTGGAAATTTAAGGAGAAAATATTAAAAATAACAAAGTAGATTTTATAAGACTGCAAATAGGAAAATTGACTTTGCAAACATGTATGTGGATCTATAATGCAGAGTAATGCAAACTGGGAAGATTTTCAGAGTGGATGCCTTACATTCTCTCCCATGAATCTGACTTTGATTTAAAGGCAAACATGGCTTCAGGGGAAACATACATTCTTCCTCTGCTTAATTAGCATGCCTTGACAGAACTCTTAAAGCCCATGTTTTTCGCAGTAATAAACTCAGCTTTTAACTTGTGTCTCAGTGTTACACTTTTCAGAATCTTTCATGAAAAAATGTATTTGAAATCTCTTGGTTTAGGAAGTTAATGAATCTTTCAAATCAGCCTAGCCATGGTAGAGAATATCTTGCACCCCAACAATCAACTCCTGGTTTCTGGTTCTTTATAAAAAAATTTTTGAACAGCTTTGTCTTTATAGATATGTTTACCCCTCTTTCACAAAATGACCTAGTCACATGCATTACATACAAACATTGAAAATTACCTTGAAACCATTTAAAAGAATATTTTATTGCAGTGAATGGCTTTGATTGCTGTCAAATGACAAAAAAAAACTTGGCTTCCCCAAATCATGGTTTTAACTTAGTAATTTTCACTGTATACATGCACAGCAGAGATATACTTGCCACCAAACTTCCCTCCTAGTCACTAGTTTTAAGATCTTCTTGGATAAACAGATTTTTAATGCTTAATATTTTAGTTAAAGTTCTTAAAGTTTGACCTCTAGCTAATTGTTAATTGTTTCATTATTTTTTTACATTTGTCTTCCTCACCACTCAGAATATATTCAAATTTTATTTCATAATTAAGTTTCCAAAAATTTTGCTCAATTTACCCTTCTAATATCTACTGTCGTTGGGTTATATTCTATTTTATCATGCTAGCATTTACTCCCCATCTGAGTTAAAACTGTTTTAATCATAGTGAAATCTTTGTCATCACCCAAGAAAATAACATGATATGATGGGTGTTCCTAGTTTTCTTCAGGAAGGAATGTTCTAATTCCCATATAATCTTTACTGATAAAGGCAGCAAAAAAGACTAGCAGCAATATAGCATATACGGTCAATCCCTTCTAACTAGGATGTTTCTCATGAAACATCAACTTCTTAATGTTACACTGTTTTTTTTTAGTGTATGATATTTAAAAATTAATTAAATATCACAAGTCATTCAGGGAGTAGATTTCAAATTTAAAAAATAATCACTTTGAGAATACTAATGTTTTGGCAAGGTCACGTATAAGTATGAAATATTTCATAAGGATGAAATATATCTCTTTCTCTCATAGATCTTGATAAGTGAGAAGTGTGGAATTATATTTCTAAGTGACTTGTGAGTTACTGATCAGAGGGGAAGTGTATACAATACCATCAAGCCAAAAGTTAATTGAATGATCATGATTTGCTGAACTACATCCCCCTAAAGGATTCAGGGGTGCAGAACTGAAGTAGACACTTCTGGCAAGAGAGGTGTGAAGACGGGGAAATCTAATCATGTTTTATGTCCATTTTATTTCATGGAATTCTTGAGGCTCCATACTTCTTCCATGACAATAGACCAGGGGTGTCAAACTCATTTTCACTGTGGGCCACAGCAGCTTCACAGTTGCCTTCAAAGGGCTGAGTATAATTTTAACTCCTTAACAGTTAAGGAGTAGTTACATTTATACAGTCCTAAAATTATTTTGGCCCCTTGAAGGCAACAGCAAAGCTGCTGTGGCTCCTGGTGAAAATGAGTTTAACACCCCTGAGATAGACCATGAAATAACAAAGCCATTTATGAGAGTTTTAGCACCAAGGGAAGACATCATCCTACTGCCATTCCTCTCAGGTCTGAATGGGCATGAGAGTGGGTAATAGCTGAGAAAATATTTCACAGTGCCAGCTGAACAAGAGAAGCCTTTATCTGAGATACTACTGTGGGCTAAGGCCACCTTCATGGAGGGGCTGTCCACTGTCAACTGTGTAAACTCACATCAAAAGAGGAAAGCCTTTTCAGGACTCAGCAGGAGAAATCAAATTTGTATATGCAGTGAAAGTTCTGTCATTTAGACTTGGTTTTTATTTCAGCAAGGACATGTGTTCAGCAATGCAGGCATGGAATTGCAGAGGTTTCATGATGCGGACCCTACTAGTGTCTGTTACTTTATGCATTTAACCAAGAAAAGATTTAGCTTAATTTATCCCCTTAAATACAATATTAGACTCAGTTTAAAAATATCTACCATTTCAAGATAAAGATATTCCTGTTGGAAAAGGGACACCTATCTGGTCTGATTAGTCTTTATTGCTAGTAACATTTTGTTCAGTCCTTTATCACATGTTTGTGGTATCCTTCTGTGTTCTGTATACTAGTGTGGGCCCTGAGGATTCTGTGGGAAACAGAACAATATCACTGTTCTTCTGGAAAGAGACAATAGATAAACCAGTGAACATGTGCTATCTTAGGGGATGTTAAGTTTTACAAAGACTATATGGCAAGGTAATGGGTAAGAATTGAACTTGAGAGGGCAATGGGAGGAACAGGGTAAGTGAAAGTAGCTAGCAAAGTCCTTTGCGTGCCTTTGATATAGAACTGGTATCTAATAAATGAGGAGACAGCAACCATAGAAGATCCTTCGGTATAGTTTCAAGTCGATGATGCAAAAATCCTGAAGCAGGACCAAATATATGTTATGGTGTTGACCATCTGCTCTATAAAGGAGCCATCAAATGTGCTATGAAGTTAAAACACAGGTGCACACATGCATTCTTGTTAAGTTTTAATGTTAAAATCCATAAGGGACACATAAACTGCCTGAATCCAAAGTACACCAAATCCCTTTTCACTAGTGGTCTATTTCTACTGGACTTCCACAATTTAATATACTAAGAACACCTCTTAGTGGCTTCCAAGGAATTCTCTGGTAGTTCTCAGAATAACATTTTGTCTTGGGCTGACTAATGAAATTGGGAGGTTATGGCTTTTTCCTCTTAAACCATGAACAACCTGTGTTCTCTTACAATCTTAAGCATCTACAGAGTCTTCAACTCTCTTAACTCATACAATCCATCTCTGTTTGGCAGATATAAATGTTGTTGAATGTCAGCATCACAGGCTTCTTCCTTTTCATTTAAAAGGGCTTACAAACTTGAAAACATTTTGAAAGTGAGACATATCACATCAAAAATTTAAATGAACTCCAAGTTAACTTTCCAAGTTAAAAATGTAATTAAAATTTTTTAAGTATTTAATTTGAAAGGTTTTGAATTTCTAATTGTGAAGAATCATTCAAAGCTCAACTTTTTGAAAAGATGCATAAATATAGTGCCTACAATGAGCCAGTTCCTTTAGTTCCATTAAAGTTTAATGGTGATAATGTTTGCAAACATGAACCTGAATCACTGGCAAACTATTCTGGATAAAAATATTCCTACATTAAATAGCTTTGGTTGTTTTTTATAAAGAATACATTTTAAGAAGTAGCATAGACTAAGCATGAAAAGGTGAAAGTTTGAATAAAATCTATTTTTACTCAAAGGCAGAAAGGGAAAGTGACATAGATAAAGAAAAATGCTCTAAGGAAACTGCATAATATAGATTTTCCTCCCTTTTCTGACGAGTATATGTTAGCCCTCAAGGGCAGGCACATAAACATAAAAGCTCTGATGTCTTGATATCTTGCACATGGTAAGTACTTGGTAAATATTTACAGAGTCAATGGAAGAGAGGGAGTAAGAAAGATACCCCCATAAAAGTACATGCATTTGCGATCATTGAGATTTGGTAACACCATTTACTCCAGTAGATTTCAAATAAATTGAGAAGACAGGTATCAGATGGGCCTTAAAATATGAACTTTATGCTTGGTAAGACTGAATGCAAACTATGCCTTAGCTTTGCCACCAGATACAAACCTTGGGCTCTTCTCAGGTTTAGCTGAGATCTCAGGGAAGATCTTCCTCAGTTACCTCATGGATAATCAACAACTGCCTGTCTCTCATTGCTGAGCTAAGGGAGTAGTGACTTACAGAGGTAAGGCTACAGTTACTTCTAAAATGCAGGCTCTAGGCCAGGTTCCTATTTTTTATCTACATGGAAGGCAGCAAAAGAATTAGCCAATGTGTGGGCCAGAAAGGAAAAAAAGACCTGCCTAATAGTGAGCAGGGAATGTCATTCTCTCACCATGTTACCTACCAATTAGGTGTATTTACCCTATTCACATGGGAAAGACTAAGTGAAAAATGAAGAATACAAAAGTGGTCTCATGGACACACTAAGACTAGGGGTGTGGTTGCTCATGCTACTGACTACATTACTAAGGAGCACTTTTCCTCTTATTTTGATTAAAAAATAGAAGGGTGGAAAGAGGGAAGGATATTTCCCTTTTAAAACTCACAAGAAATCTCTAGGAGAGATAAGAGAATTATGTTCTTGATCAACTTTGTGAAAATGAGGGAAGCCATTTTAAATGGCTTAACCTAACGAACAAATGGAAATATTGAACAGACACACTACCAAAGAAAATATATAAATGAAGGAAAAAAACACCTGAAAAGAAGTTTAATATAGTTAATCATTAGAGAAATGCAAATGAAAACCTGAGTAAATAGTAAGATATACACTGGAAGGGCTAAAATTTAAAAACTGACAGTAAGTACCAAATGTTGGTGAGAAGGTGTATTCTGAACTTACATTCCTTACTTTTAATTATCTTATTCTTATTTATTTACTTATTTATTTATTTATTTATTTATTTATTAGTTTTTTAATCATTGTTCAAATACAGTTTTCTACTTTTTACTCTCAATCCAGTCCCCCCTCCCACCCTCCCCACTTCCCTCCCATTACCACCCTCCCCTTAGTCTATGACCATGTGTCCTTTAAGTTTGTTCCTGTGAACCCTTCCCACTGTCCCCCTTAAATTCCCTCTTCTCTCCCCTCCAGTCACCATCAGCCTGTCCTCTATTTCAGTGTCTTTGGTTATATTTTTGCTTGTTTCTTTGTTTTGTTATTTAGGTTCCTGTTAAAGGTGAGATCATATGGTATTTGTCTTTCACTGCCTGGCTTGTTTCGCTTAGCATAATGTTTTCCAGCTCCATCCACACTGTTGCAAAGGGTAGGAGCTCCTTCTTTCTGCTGCATAGAATTCCATTGTGTAAATGTACCATAGTTTTTTGATCCATTCATTTACTGATGGGCATCTTGGTTGCTTCCAGCATCTAGCTATTGTAAATTGTGCTGCTATGAACATTGGGATGCATAGGTTCTTTTGAATTGGTGTTTTAGGATTCTTAGGATAGAGTCCCAGCAGTGGAATTGCAGGGTCAAAAGGCAGATCCATTTTCAGTTTTCTGAGGAAGTTCCATACTGCTTTCCATAGTGGTTATACCAGTCTGCAGTCCCACCAGCAGTGCACTAGGGTCCCCTTTTCTCCACAACCTCTCCAACACTTGTTTGTTGCTTTGTTTATGATGGCCATTCTGTCTGGTGTGAAGTGGTATCTCATTGTGGTTTTAATTTGCATCTCTCTGATAGCCAGCAATATTGAACATCGTTTCATGTGTCTTTGGATTTTCTGTATGTCCTCCTTGGAGAAGTGTCTGTTCAAGTCCTTTCCCCACTTTTTAATTGGACTCCTTGTCTTCTTAGAGTGCAGTCATGTAAGTTCTCTATATATTTTGGAGATTAAACCCTTGTCTGAGGTATCATTGGCAAATATGTTTCCCCATACAGTTGGTTCTCTTTTTAATTTTGATACTGTTTTCTTTAGCTGTGCAGAAGCTTTTAATTTTGATGAGGTCCCATTTGTTTATTCTTTCCTTTATGTCCCTTGCTCTAGGGGACATGTCAGTAAAAAAGTCTCTTCGTGAAATATCTGAGATTTTCCTACCTACGTTCTCCTCTAGGACTTTAATGGTGTCATGTTTTATATTTAAGTCTTTTATCCACCTTGAATTTATTTTTGTATATGGTGTAAGTTGGTGCTCAAGTTTCATTTTTTTGCACGTGGCTGTCCAGCTCTCCCAACACCATTTGTTGAAGAGGCTATTTTTACTCCATTTTATGTTGCTGCCTTCTTTGTCAAATATTAATTGACCATAGAGACTTGGGTTTATTTCGGGGCTCTCTGTTCTGTTCCATTGGTCTATGTGCCTGTTTTTATGCTAGTACCAGGCTGTTTTGATTACAGTAGCCTTGTAGTATAGTTTAGTGTCAGGTATTGTGATCCCTCCCACTTTATTCTTCTTTCTCAAAATTGCAGCAGCTTTTCGGGGTCGTTTATAATTCCATATAAATTTTTGAAGTGTTTGTTCTATGTCTGTGAAATATGCCATTGGTACTTTAATAGGAATTGCATTGAATGTGTAAATTGCTTTGGGTAGTATGGACATTTTGATGATATTAATTCTTCCAATCTATGAACATGGTATATGTTTCCATTTGTTTGTGTCTTCCTTGATTTCTTTCTTCAGTGTTGTGTAGTTTTCTGCATACAGGTCTTTTACCTCTTTGGTTAGGTTTATTCCTAGATATTTTATTTTTCTTTTTGCTATTTCAAATGGGATTTTTTCCTTGATCTCTGCTTCTGCTGTTTCATTGTTGGTGTACAGAAATGCCTTTGATTTCTGGATATTGACTTTGTATCCTGCTGTTTTGCCAAATTCATTTATTAGGTCAAGCAGTTTTTTTGGTGGAGTCTATAGGATTTTCTATGTATACTATCATGTCATCTGCAAACAGTGACAGTTTTGTTTCCTCCTTTCTGATCTGAATGCCTTTTATTTATTTTTCTTGTCTGATCACTGTGGCTAAAACTTCCAGTACTATATTGAGTAGAAGTGGTGAAAGTGGACAGCCTTGTCTTGTTCCTGATCTTAATGGAAAAGGTTTTAATTTTTGCCCATTGAGAATGATGTTGGCTGAAGGTCTGTCATATATGGCCTTTATTATGTTGAGGAATGCTCCCTCTATTCCCACTTTGCTGAGTGTTTTTATCATGAATGGATGCTGTACCTTATCAAATGCTTTTTCTGCATCAATTGATATGATCATGTGGTTGTAGCCTTTGCTTTTGTTTATGTGATGTATTACATTTACTGACTTGCAAATATTGAACCATCGTTGCATCCCTGGAATGAATCCCACTTGGTCATGGTGTATAATCTTTTTAATGTATTGCTGGATGCGGTTTGCCAATATTTTGTTGAGGATTTTAGCGTCAATGTTCATCAGCGATATTGGCCTGAAGTTTTCTTTCTTTGTTGTGTCTTTATTTGGTTTTGGAATTAGGATGATGTTGGCCTCATAAAAAGAGTTTGGGAGACTCCCATCTTTTTTGGATTTTTTGGAATAGTCTGTGAAGGATAGGGGTTGGCTCTTCCTTAAATGCTTTGTAGAATTCTCCTGTGAAACCATCTGGTCCAGGGCTTTTGTGTGTTGGGAGTTTTTTGATTACTGCTTCAATTTCTTTTGTTGTTATTGGTCTATTCAGCCTTTCTGCTTCTTTTTCATTGAGTTTTGGAAGATTATATTTTTCTAGAAAATTGTCCATTTCATCTACGTTTTCAAATTTCTTGGCATACAGCTCTTTGTAGTAATTTCCTACAATCCTTTGTATTTCTGTGGTATCTGTTGTAATCTCTCCTCTTTCATTTCTGATTGTGTTTCTTGTGTCTTCTCTCTTTTTTTCTTGATGAGTCTGCTTAAAGGCTTGTCAATTTTGTTTATCTTTTCGAAGAACCAGCTCTTGGATTCATTGATCCTTAGAATTGTGCTTTTAGCCTCTATGTCATTTAATTCTGCTCTGATCTTGGTTATTTCCTTCCTTCTGCTTGCTCTGGGCTGCCTTTGTTGTTGTTCCTCGAGTTCTTGTAGACGTAGGGTTAGGTTGTTTGTTTGGAATATTTCTAACCTCTTAGGTGGGCCTGTATCGCTATGCACTTCCCTCTCAGGACTGCCTTGGCTGTGTCCCATAAGTTTTGGGTTGTTGTGAGTTCGTTTTCATTTGTTTCCAGAAACCTTTCGATTTCCTCCCTAATATCATTCTTGACCCATTCATTGTTTAATAGCATGCTATTTAATCTCCATGATTTTGAGTGTTTTTGGTTTTTTTCCTTCGGGTTGGTTTCTAGCTTAAGTCCTTTGTGGTCTGAGAAAATGCTTGGTATGATTTCAATTTTCTTGAAATTCTTGAGGCTTGTTGTGTGTCCTATCATGTGGTCTATCTTTGAGAATGTTCCGTGTACATTTGAAAAGAATGTATATTAAGCTTCTTTTGGATGGAGGGCTCCGTATATATCAGTAAAGTCCATTTCATCAAGGGTATTGTTCAATGCCACAATATCTTTGTTGGTATTTTGTTTAGAAGATCTGTCCATTTTTGATAGTGGGGTGTTAAAATCTCCCACTATAATTGTGTTTCTGTCCATATCTTTCTTGAAGTCCTCGAAGATTTTCTTTAATTATTTGGGTGCTCCTATGTTGGGTGCATATATATATTTATAATATTTATGTCTTCTTGATGGATTCTTCCCTTGAGTATTATGAAGTGACCTTCTGGGTCTCTCTTTATGGCCCTTTTTTGGAAGTCTATTTTGTCTGATATGTGTATTGCTACCCCGGCTTTTTTTTCCTGTGCAGTTGCTTGGAAGATTTGTTTCCAGCCCTTTACTTTCAGCCTGTGTAGGTCTTTTATCCTGAAGTGGGTCTGTTGTACACAGCAGATATGTCGGTCATTATTTCTTATCCAATCAGGTATTCTATGTCTTTTGATTGGAGCATTTAATCCATTTACGTTTAAGGTTATTATTGATAGGTACTTATTTATTGTCTTTTATGTACGTGTGTTCCTCTCTCTCTCTCTCTCTCTCTCTCTCTTTCTTCTCTCCTCCTTAATGCAGTCCTTTTAAAATCTCTTGCAGAGCTGGTGTGGTCGAGGTGTATTCTTTTAGACTTCTTTTGTCTGGGAAGCTTCTTATTTGGCCTTCTATCTTGATCAAGAGCCTTGCTGGATATAGTAGCCTTGGTTGCAGACCTCTGGTTCTCATTACCTGGAGTATTTCTTGCCATTCTCTTCTGGCTTGAAGTGTTTCCATTGAGAAGTCAGCTGTTAGCCTTATTGGGGCTCCCTTGTATGTTACTTCCTTTTTCTCCCTTGCTGCCTTTAAGATTCTCTCTTTGTCTTGAAATTTTGTCATTTTAATTATGATGTGCCTTGGGGTGGGTCTCTTTGGGTTCCTCTTGACTGGGACTCTGTGTTTCCTAGATTTCTGTGACTTTTTCTCTCATCAAATTAGGGAAGTTCTCCTTCATTACTTGTTCAACTAGGTTTTCAATCCCTTGCTCTTCTTCTTCTCCTTCTGGTATCCCTATTATATCGATATTATTACATTTCATATTGTCTTGAATTTCTCTTAATCCCTCTTCATTCTTTCTGAGCCTCTTTTCCTTTTCTTGCTCTTTCTGGATGCTGTTTTCTACTTTGTCCTCCAGCTCGCTAATCCAATCTTCTGCTTCATCAATCCTGCTTTCCATTTCTTCTACTGTGTTCTTCAGTTCAGAAATTGTATTCTTCACTTCCTCTTGACCTTTGTTGAGAGTTTCTATTTCCTTTTTCATGTTTATATAGTTTGTAGTGAGATTGATGTAGTTTCTCTCTAATTTCTGAAAGCTCATTGTGAGTTCATTGAACTTCCTGGTAATCATTGTTTTGATCTCACTATCTGATAGTTGAGTTGCCTCTATTTCATTTAGCATTTTTCCTGAGGCTTCCTCGTTTCCCTTCAGTTGGGGGTTGTTTCTTTGTTTTCTCATTGTTTGTGGGTTTCTTCTTGTTTGTTAATTTGAACTGTTCTGATTCCCTGTAATTATGGTGTGAACTTCTGAGGTAGAATTTTTGTGTGTTTCAGTGGTGCAATCTCCTTCGTGCATCCTGGTGCTCACAGCTTCCCCCTACTCTTTTTTGGGATCAGTTGGAGGAGTAAGGCAAAATAGTTTAAAACAGCAAGACAGTATACTATGATATTTACTTTAGCAGCCAGTAGAGAAGAGATGGGCTATCCTTTGACTCCTTATAGTGTTAACCGTGATCCTCCACCCCACTATCCACGTTTTAGAAAGGATGGAAAGAAGGTAAGACCCTTATTGGGGCCGAGAGGATTGTTAGTTGGATCTAGAAAGCTGTGAGGCTGTGGGAGGTCAGCTTCTAAGGTAGGGTTGGACTAAAAATTAGTATATAGGAGTAGTGAGTAAAAGAATAGAGACAACCCCCACAATAGTATAGTTCAGAAAATTGCAAGGTGGGCTGAGATCAGGTAGGGGTATTGAGAAGCATTTACAATTGTATAGAGTAGGTCTTACTAGCAGTAACAGTAAAGTGACAGTCTTGTGGCAGAATCGATGAGGTCTAGATAACAAGAATAAAGAGTATAGAACCTTGAGAGGTGTATTAATGGAACACAGATGAGGGATAGTAACTTATCAACACCTTGTGACTGAGATACCAGGGGGAACCTATCAAATGACAGTATAACCAGCCAAGCAAAGAAGATTATACAGAAAGAAAAAGAATACCAAAATATTATTAAAATAAAAAATGTCGGAAAAGTGAGAAAAAGATAATACAAATTTACAGTAACTTGCAAGATTAAAAAAAAAGGAAAGAAAAGCAGAAGATGTAGTGCAGGAGAGATAAATTTGGAGTGGAAAGAATAATATTAGGTTGAATGGAACAGAAACATAAGGGATTGCGAGATAAAAATAATAAGAATTGAAAAAAAGTCACATAAAACACAAGATAAAATCAATCAACCAACAACAGCCAGAGAAACCAAACAAAACCAAAAAAAACCCCCCAAAAAACAAAAACAAAACACAAAAAAACAAACAAACAAACAAACAAAAAACCTCTTGTTGTTTTCTTACTGGCCAGACCAGTTTTTATGATCTTGCTGGCTTCAGCTGGCTGAGGGGCCTTTGAAATGCTTCTCTCTCTCCCAGACAGATCTCAGCAAGTCTGTCAGGTAACCTGGGCGCTCCCGAACACACTGGCATGCGAGAGTCATGGCATGAGAGAGTCTTCCCGATGACGTTGTTCGAGCCCAGCTGTTTCCAGCTCCATGTTCCCTGCTGAACCGCACTCCGACTGGGTGTTGGCGCCTTTCCCAGCTCCCCCAGTCGGGCTGGCTGGAAATCTCTGAGCCACCACTGCAGGAACACACCCAGCACCACGTCCCTCCCGGGATCACAGCGCGCAATTCCGGCAGCACTCAATTCCGGCCTCCCTATGGGGCGCGAGCCAAGTGTGGCCCGGCTTGTACTCTCCACCGATCTGCACTTCCACAAGGCTAGAGATGCCCCTGGTCCTGTCAGCTACAGGCTCTCACTTCTCCCCAGTCTCTGGGTGGGTGTTCATATTGTTACAGAACACACAAGGGGGGCCTGGGACAATATACTATTATTTAAAAGGCCCCCAGGTCCGTCATGTCTGCCGCCCGAGGAAAGATGTCTCTCAATGCCAGAGATTTGTGAAAAGGAAAGGAAATGTTTATTTAATGCTATACAGACTTCAAGTAGTGACCTAATGTCTTCATCAAAAATCCTAAAGTCCCTTAAAACACCCACAAACAGACACAGTCCTTCCTTCCTTCCCCCTTTGCCCAGTCCAGAGTACCGTATCTCAGGAAAGGAAACAGAAGTCCATGGCTCAGGCAGTCCTCTGGTTCTTCCCAGTTAGTCCTCCATTTCGACTGGGAGACCTCCCTGGGTTCCCGGCACCCTCTGCTGAGTCGCCGGGATCTCTGCTAAAACCAGGTGGTGGTTCCCCTTCAAAAGCTGTTGGGGTCCCCGCTCTGTCCAGGCCTCGTGGTTCTCCCTCTCAGGGTTGCGGGAGTCTCCATTCTGTCAAGGCCGCGTGGTTCTCTCTCCTAAAGCAGCACGGTTCTCCCCCTCAGGGCTGTGCATGGCTCTCCTTCTCAGGGCTGCGCATGGTTCTCCCCCAATGGCTGAGGTCCTCCCCATTCTGCTAAAGCCGCATGGTTCTCCCTCTCTGGGATGCGGGAGTCTTCACTCTGCTAAAGCTGTGTGGCTCTCTCTACAATGGCCGTGAACTTCTCTGCACCTCCACAGCCACATGGTTCTCCTTCAGGGCTGCGGGAAGGGAGAGTCCTCACTCTGCTAAAGCTGCATGGTTCTCTCTCCTAAAGCAGCACGGTTCTCCCTCAATGGCTGAGGTCCTACCTATTCTGCTAAAGCTGCATGGTTCTCTCCCTCTCAGGGCTGCGCATGGCTCTCCTTCCTGAAGCAGCACGGTTCTCCTCCCTAAAGCGCCACAGTTCTCTCTCTCATGGCCGCCAAGTCTGGGTTTTAAATCCCCGCGGCCAATCTTCCTCTGCAACCTCATTTCCGACTCCTCCCACACTTGGCTTCACTTGCCAGAACTCGTATCCTTCCAGGTTTACTGGGCTGCCATCATGAGTCTGGGCAGGTGTGGCCCCATGTCCTGGAGCCAATCTTCTCCGAGCTCCCATGCAGGCGCTGTAGCTTGGGGGATCTGCCCCCAGTCACGTGTTGGTGGGGAAGTTACTTCCATTCCCCTGGCTCAGAGATGATCACAGCTATTTAACATATCTAAGCGACCAGCCAAAGGCTATAGATATGTTAAATGACCACGCCAGAGGGTAGCTGCAAGGCTGTTGCTATGCAAAACAGCTCTCAATGGCCCTGCTCCATTTGTCCCTTCCCCCAACCCACACCCTGGGTTGGGGGGATGGAGACATCTTAAAATCTCCTGGACACCTTAAGTTCTGGACCCCATTTCAAATGCCCATTTGGGGTCCCCCCTCTTGGCTGCACCCTGTAACAATATTCCCTGGGCGATTTTTTTCTCAGTCCAACCGGCCAATCTGTTCCTTCTAGCAACCCGTTCTCCCCTGGAGTTCTTCACCCCCGTATTCGGGGGAGGGAGGGAACAGCGACTTCCCTCTCCCGGGAGTCCTGGGGCAGACCCCAGAGCACCGGTTGGGCCTGGGGTCTGCGCACCCCCAGACCCCGAGCTGATCCCTGGGCCCCTTTTGTCCTGTATCAGACTCCTTACTGTCTGGTTTTCCAGTGAGTGCAATAATTTCTGATGTCCTGCTTTCAAAAGTGATTCAGCAACCCAGCCCACTTGCTCTGCCTCTCCACCGATCCGCGAGTTTAACCCCTCTTCACGGAAGCCGAGAAAAACGCTGCCTAGAGTAAAGCCGCCATCTTCCCTCCTCTAATTGTCTTATTCTTAATATAGATTTGTTTATTAACTCATAGTTCAATTTCTTATCATTCTCTATGTATATTTTATATTCTGTCAAAATTCTCTAGTCCTTCTGTAAATATGCAACAGCACATTGTCAGCTGTATGGTGAGTCTGTGTGGTTTGAGGACTCTGTCCCCCATTGTCACAGAATGCCGGTTCTTTTCACACAAAGTAGAGAAACCTGATTTGTGTGAAAGGGCAACCTTTGAAGAGAATTGACTTCAGTAATGTGAGTAGAGAAGGTATTTCCCCATTTCGTTCTTCCCATTCAATTAATTTAATGCCATTCTTATTAAATTAAACAAAACTTGGAAATGTTATAATGTGAAATGTTTAAGAAGATAAGGATATAATTTAGTTACTGGTCTCTCCTATGGGTGATTTACAGAAAACATCTGTTTATTTCCACAAGTCTTTTTTTTTTAATATTTTATTTATTTATTTTTAGAGAGGGAAGGGAGGGCGATAGAGAGAGAGAGAGAGAGAAACATCGATGTGCGGTTGCTGGGGTTTATGGCCTGCAACCCAGGAATGAACCCTGGCTGGGAATCGAACCTGGGACACTTTGGTTCCCAGCCCGCGCTCAATCCACTGAGCTACGCCAGCCAGGGCTTATTTCCACAAGTCTTAACACTAGTGACCGAGATTCCTGCCCAGAGGAAAAATGCTCACAAATGGGCCAGAATCAATATGAATGGATGATTTTCATTGTGTTGCTTCCAGATAAATAAAGTAGTGAGTGGTTATACATTTTGGAAAACCTGGGGCAAAGCAGGTTAGATGAAGCTCAGACCATTAATAAGGAATTAGGAACACTTGAAATCAGATCATTTCCATCTATTTTAAAGGAAAAGAGTGATGAAGTGGCAGGAGATGTTTGGCTGGAACCTGGCTCAGTGACATGCCTGGTCTCAGACCCTGGAGCAAGTTCATGGTAGGACCAGCATGAGGTCCACTCAGAGACTTTTGGCTCTTTACTATATCACATTGTCTCCTTACTACTTTTTAAATTACTATTCTTAAGAATACCTTAAATCAAAATAATTACTGATTTTTAAGTTGTTTAGAAACTTTAAATTAGAGGTCAGCATGTACTTTTCTGTAAAAGACCAAAGAACCAAAATCTTATAGACTTTGCCAGTCTGCTGTGGTCTCTGTTACATAATTTTCACTTGTTTTTCTTCGGTTTATTTACCATCTATTAAAAATCTAAAAACAATTCTTGACTTTTGGACCACACAAAACAGACTATGGGCCATAGTTTAAACTATGCCAAGCCCTGCTTTAAATCATTATTATTTTAGCGGCAGTGTAACTTAGAGCATCTCATTGAATGCATTTGCAGAGATATTGTGTGTTGCGCGTGGGTGACCGGCCAGCAGTGACCACGGAACGCTGTGGATGGCTCGACGATAAACACGCGAGAAAAAACGACACATGCACAGAGACAGACTAGTTTCTGTGGGGAAGTAGGGACAGAATGGCCACCCCCCCTAGTGGGGAGCGCGCTGATTTACCATCCATACCTGCTTTTATTAGGCTCATTTTGCATAATAATTCAGGTAAAGTACAGTACTCATTAGGGGAAGTAAGGAACTATAGAAAACAAAGAACTCTGCTGGTCTATTGAGTTGGGGTCAAAGAGCTGTAAGACTGAGGAACAAACTAACTTCCTCCTAAGACCCTTCTCATTCAACTGAGAGCATTCTAAACAAAGAAGGTTTCACAGTAATTTACATATTCTTTCTTAGGCCTGATCACCCTGGGGAATCCGCACTTCTCAGTACCGAGCTGCACCACCCTGTCATTGTTTCAGGCTTAGGTGGAGCAAGGGAACTAAGGCAACTGAGAGATAAGGAAGTTTTCTCCCAGACGCTGAGACCTCAGGCTATGTCAAAGCCGAGGAGCGAGGGTCCATCACCCCCCTTTTGCTGCAGCCCCCCCAAGTCCTTCTTTTGGGGGGCCTCCCAAAGTGATCGTGCCTGGCTTAGGTCGTTCCCCCCGTGGGGAATCTTACCCGTCTTTGGCTAACCGACCAAGCTTTTTGGGGGTTCAGTCATGAATAAAGCAGCAGAAGCAGCATTCCTGTCAGAGAGATAAGCTTTTGTCTCCTTGCTGGCTTACGGTTCCAAGGGCATTCCCTTAGCCTTAGCTTAGGCGGGGGTTTCAGCCTCTGATACCAGTCAGGGCGGTTCCCAACAATTGTGCCTTTTGGGGACAGTGATACTTGAGTGGTTTGGAGTTACAGTTCTTTGATTGTGTCACCAGTCACATGGAACTTCTCTGTCTGTACAAGACGAGTACATTTTTAGAGACCCTGAAACCAATGATAAGAATGAAAAGTGATGAAAAGCAATGTGATGAAAATACAATAGCCCTGGATAGCTGCTCCTAACCTTATTTAACCCCATATACTTTCAGCATTTGGAATTTATTTCCTGACAAATGAATTTCTACCTGTAATGCTAAAGAGCCTGGATCAAGAGGGGAGACTGAGCACATTTCCAGCTGCTCCAAATCCCCCTAAATAAATGAAACAAACAGACAAATCCACTGAATTATTGCCATTTTAAGGAATAGAAACTGCTGAAGTGAAGCTCACTGTGATTTTGTATAAAACAAATTAAGTGATTCAAGACTATGGAATAAAGAAATAATAAATGGTGAAGAAAACTAAAGAAAATTAATATTTTTGGGTAATTTCACTTCAACAATTGTCCAAGTCATTGTAATAGAGAAAAATTACCCTATGAGGAAAAAGAATCCCATGCAAACATGCAAGTAGAGCTATATCAGTTACTGTTTACTAAGTACTTACTATATGGCAGTCACTGTTCTATAGCAGTGATTTTTAATTTTTTGCAACTCATGGCATGCATAAACTAATTACTAAAATTTTGCAGCACACCAAAGCATATACTTTTTGCTGATCTCACCAAAAAGTAGATAAAATTTTGATTCACTCATACAAGACAGCTATTGCTGTGTTGGCTGTTCTGATTTTTTTTATTTGACAATCTGTCAGTGCCCCTAAATAAATAGTGACATACTGAATGTTTTAAAAATTCTTGTGGCACACCAATGTGCCACAGCACACTGTTTGAAAATTGCTGTTCTACACAATCATTGTGATTATTATCTTCACGGATGAGGAAATTGATGAAGAAAGACAATTGGCCTGTATCACCCAAAAGATAAGTGGTCAGGCTGGTATTCAAGTCCTAACCATTGCTATTACTACCTACAAATTCCACATGGCTGGACAGAGAGAAGGGTATTGAGTCTTAGGCACATACATTTTTAATTTATAATGTCAACAAAATGAACAAACTGAACTAACAAGCAAAAGAGAGAGATTCATAGATAGCAGGATGACAGCTATGGGGGAGAAAAGGAGTGGAGGGATGAGGCAAAAAGATGAAAAGACTCATGGACATGACAACAGCGTGGTAATTGAGGAGGGCAATTTAAGGGAGTTAAATGGTAATGGAAAAAATATAATAAAAAATAATATAAAATGTCAACTATGTGGTTAGTAACTTGGCCTTAGTTTAATTCATTCAAATAATTCATAAGAAAAAATATATATACAAAGGTGTTTTTTACCTATTAAACTCATCGTACATTTCTCTGTCAGCTAATAGTAACTATAAAATATTATCTTAAGAGTAGCTTTTAAAATATCAAAACAAAATCAATCATATTTGTTAAAATAAATGAAATATAAACAACAGAAGTAGGCATGTAGGTGCTTTAACACATCAGTATTTTAAAAAAATGAAATAATCAAATTGCAAAATCAGGCTAAAATATTAAAGAAATTTAAAAATCCTAAGGGAAGAACCACAACCTTAAACAGTGCAGTGATCTTAGAGGATATTTACAAAGATAACTTTTAAAAATATATAATTTCTATTTGTGGCAACACTAATATTGTTACACTGAGAGTTTGGGGTACTCTACATTTTTTTTAGAAATATCAATTAAGTAAATATTTCAAATGTCAATATGTAAACATTCACTGGTAATAAAGATCACTATTGCTTAAAAACATCTTATTCTAAAGATGACATCACAGCAGAGTGCAAGTTGAAATAGTTAAAATTACTTTTCTTAAACATATGACTGATATTTTTCTTTTTAATTCTAGGTGATGATGTAGCCAGTGGAAATGGGGTTCTTTACCCAGTCACAAGAGAAGCATTCCCGGAGACCACCGAATGGGAGGAGTTGTGGTAAGGTTTATTGAAGTTGAAGTAAACAGAAAGGGCTGTCCTGGGTTTAGCTCCATTCCACTATGGAAAAAGTTCAATCTTGTCTTCATCAGTCCCAGAAATAAGGCCAGTGTCCAGACCTTTTGCACTGTTGCTTCAGTCCATGTCTGACCTCACCCAGCTAGCAAATCTGTGTTCCTGGCTGTGCTCCAGCTGGCCGTGCCAAGACCCATACTTGTAGTTTGCATAGTGGCAAGACCACAGGTGGCTGATAGGGCCACATGATTGCTGTGGAGAGAGAATACACAAGCAATGGGGCCAGCACGTGTTACCAGGCAAGAGCCAGAGCCTCATCGTTAAGCCTGCTTATACTACCTTGGGCTTGGGAAGGACCAGACACTCTTTAAACTAATCCACTAACTTGATGAACTTTTGTGGGCTGGCACTGCATCCTCCCCCTAACCAATACAATTCCTAGATCTTCCAGGGTTTGTGTCCTTTATCCAATAAGATCCTTTGCCCTGGTTAGACTGATAGGCCCTTGTGGTCACCATCTTGGCTTCTACTGGGTTGCATCCAGCAGAGGAATTTCTCCTTTATTATCCTATCCTTCCACCCAGTAATCTGCTGTGAATGGATTGGTGGTTTCTTGCAGAGTGTGTGAAACTGTAGTTTTCTAGTGAAGCAGACAGGCTCATTGCCCAATTTAGCTCCCCAGTTTATTAGGATTCTTAATGTCTGATTTCCTTTATTTCCTTCCTTTATTGATACCTAGCTACCTATGCTAACAACAGTATAATAGAAAATGTGTCTATGTTTCTCAAATTATCTTATTTTATATAATATGATTTATTTGAAGATTTATAGGGAAAACCAAAAGGCCAGTATTTTAAATGCTAAATATATGTTCAGGAACACTGGACCTGGTAGATGGTTCATATAAAGCAATATTAAGACTGAAAGTCAGATTTAAAAAAAAACAGGTGTAATTTGAAAATACAGAGTTTAAAGATGAAAGAGGAATTCCATGTAGAGTAGAAGAATGTACTCAGAATGAGAAAGAAAGGCTACAACCCCAGAAAGGCCGAGTTCAGTTTGGCTTCAGGATAAAATGTGTGGGAAGTTAGTGTGAGATTGCTGAAGAAGGAGGTGGGGCAAGATTGTGGAGTGCCTTGAATAAAAGATTAAGCTCTTGGGTCTGGATACCATGGGAAACAGTATATGTCTGGGGAGTGGAGTGGTCAAGAGCTCAAACACTTGAAGCAAACAGCCTGACTTGAATTGCTGGTCTCTGACAGCCATGGAAGTTCTTATTGTCATGGTTCCTCAGTGTCCTCATCTTTATTACAGTCACCAGTATGTGCCTCTTGACTTATGTACTAAAGGAGATAATTTAGGCAAATCTTTTAGAAAAGGGCCTGATGTATAGTAACCTAAATGTCAATAACTGCCTGAGTCTACTCTAATTTATAAAAAAACATGTGACTATTTTCACACTCTGTTATTTGTGTCTATGATTAGCAAAAGGTCCTTGCAGCACATGTCAGAGCCTGGGGGACAAAGCATATGATTGATTGAGAATCAGTCATATGGACCCTCTAGAGAAGGCTCCTCATCCCAACACCATTTGTGATCACAGGTCCAGGCCCAAACCAGGCCAGTTAAATCAAAGCCTGTGCATACCCAAATGTGGCCTCTGTCAACATGAGCACCCAAAACTATAGAAAAATTTTATAAGAACTTATTTGAGCTAAATTTTGAGGATATTCCCAGAAAAAAGATCTCAGTAGATTGAGAAAATTCTCTTGAGAATAGCAGTTTTGCCATTCATTGTATAGTTTAGAATCAAAGGAAAAAACTTAAGGAAGGTATATGAAATCCATTGGTGGTAGATTAAGGAGGCAGGAGAAAGCAAAGAGGAAAAATCTCTAGGATTGGATAAAAAGCAAAATGGAGAAACACATACTTCTGTTACATTGGTGGGTATGGGTTAGCTAACATTTAATGTTTACAACATGTAGAGATGGTACATGGGCAACAAGATAACAATCAGGGGTTTTGTGGTCATGCTGTGGTAGTCTTGTGCTCCAGTGCCAGAAGTTGTGCCTCTGAGGGAGTCTGGAAAAGAAATATTCTGACATTTCAAAGGTCTGTTATCCTAGGTGCATAAGAACAATGGACAGGGCTCACTGAAGGTGAGGATTGGCCTTTGCTGTGGAAGCTATAGGCCTGCAGCTTAGCTACCCCTATAGCCTTCCCAGTTATCAATTTGTGATGAGACCATCCTCTGTGGTTACTTTTGGTCATGGCCCTCCTGAGCTTGTTAGGTCTATTATGCAGCCCCTTTTTCGTTCACACATACCATCAGAGCATGTAAACTATGGTGCCAGGGTGTGCCCAGTGCCCTGCTACACTGACGCAGGACCAGGCCTCACTCCTGTGTCTGGAGCTAGCCTGGGAGCAAGCTCTTGAAACATACTTGTATTGCTTATTGAATAAATGAATGATTAGTGAATACAGGAAGCCACCTCAAAGGAGTGTCCTTGGCTGACACCTTCCCTCAGGACCAAGTGTCTGAGTTTTAGGGTGCTGTAAGGTCACCATGGCTATCCTGGGAAGACTTAAGACATTTCGAGGAACCTGCAAGAGTCTGAGAGACTGCAGTGGAGCTGACACCCAGGGGTGCTATGTTTCGTTATTGATGGAAATCCTTTGGCAGGTTTAGGTGACTCAGAAGTAGAAGGTTCTGCGTGTAAACCCCCATTAGAGACAGAAACCCCTCTTGGTTACATTTCATTCTGCATTCTACATGTGGAACTGTATCAGGAATGATCAGGAAGGGAATTCTAACTAACAATCAGGTAAGAACAACTTTAGAAGCAGCTGGTGACACTGTCTGACATAACATGGAAATTTCTGTCTCTTTGTGCTGCCAGGCTTCAAAGAATTTACAGCAAAAGCTATTTTAAGCATTTTGGTTAAAACGATAGAGCGACTCCTTTCATTAAATATGAAATGTTCCATATGCTTAAGCTTCTACAATGCTGCTCTTCCTTGAACTTTGTTAACATCGTTCTTCATATTTGCTCTGGGTCCGGAAATTCAGCACAGTGTTTAAGGTCAAAAGTAACACAGTCGGATTGACTGGCCTCCTTAACCTACCCTCACTTCCACATGTAGGGCAAAAGATATGACACTAATAAATCAGAAAACCCTCAGGCTGCACAACTTTTAAAGCTCAAGAAACACAACTACAAATGTGGGTGTTCTGTTAAAGGCAACACTTGTGAAAAAGGATAACTGATGTGATATGTAGTAGTGGAATTCCTCATTCAGTGGTGGTCAAATAAATGCCAGCTTGAGGACTGGTGCCTGCCAGATGGCATAAGATTCACTCTGGATGCTTCTTGTAGATAAACAAGTGAACCAGTAGAATAGCTCTGGACCCTGATCCTGATGGTCTGGTGCATGAAGTCTGCAATGGGCCCAGGGTCTGCATTTTAAGCACCGTTCCTGGTTCATTCCAATGTACAAAGATGTTGGGGGATAATGTCTTGATCAGAATCACACAGGAAAGACTATCAGGATGGGCAGGGTAAAACAAGGTGGTGGCTGGATACAGTCAAAATGGCGGCAGGACTACAATTAATCATGGTGGCTGAACTATAACCCAGAAGAGATGGCTGACGTCAAACCAGGGCATGAGGAGAGCCACCAATGATGTGTTGCCGCTTTGTTCGGAGGGAGCCAATCCCCAGCCCCCATGAAGAAGGCCAACCAGAATAAAACCCTGCTGAGTTCTCTGCTGGGCGTGGACTTTTCTCAGCCCTCCCGCTATGCGGATTGAGAAAACCTGGCCTGGGAGCGCACAAACCCCAATAAAAAGCTTTATACTGCCTAACTTTTATGGCTGATTAGCATTTATTTCCTCGGAGGAGCCTAAAAAAAACCTTTCAAAGACTACTCTTACCTTGATGTTCTTACAGACACTTTTATTTTTAATTTTATTTTTCAATTACAGTTTGCATTCAGTATTATTTTGTATTAGTTTCAGGTGTACAGACTCTTTTTAAACGTGTATTCAGAAGCAGAAGGCACAATTCAAAAGGAATTCAAAATTTCCTGACTGTCTACATTTAGAAACTACAAAGAGAAACCAACAGATAAACTTTATGTATTAAAACAAGAAAAAAATACCATGAGTTTAGAAACTAGAACTCCTAAAGGTCAACATGTGACTTTGGGGAAAAAATCATTTCTTAGTTTTTTCTTTTCTTTACAATGGTAGGCAAATGAAAGCTTGGGTAATGAAAACACAGAAAAAGTACCTTAAATATAAATAAAATCTAAACCATGAATTCCATTGCTAAATAAGGAGACTGAATAAACAAGCAGACAATGGGCAGACTCTGTATGATGATAGAATTCTGACCCACAACCTCTGCAGCAACCAGCCCAGGAGCCAAAACACAGCTTCAGTAGAAATGGCCAAGACTTTATCAATAACTGCCAGCTTCTCTTATTTTTGTCTCTTCTTGCAAATTAACATCAGCCAGAAAAAGCCAAATATATACCCTTAACTAGTCCCATAGAATGCTGGCTTCTAGTTAGGGTGCTTACCTTTCCCCAGGCAGACATCCTCCAATCAGGGCACAGCTGAAGCTTCCCTTTTTTTCTACCATAAAGCTTTCCTCCTCCTTTCCCAACCTTGAGTTTCTGCCAGAGGCAAGTAATGGTGGAAGACTCTCTTGCTACAGCAAACTCTGAATAAATAGCCTTTGTTTTTCTCATTTGGATGGCCTTTATGTCCACATAATCATCAATTATGTCCACACAATCAAACAAGTAATATACAGTAACAAGCAAAAAAAAAAGAAACACATTACCCTTATTGTTTAAAGGCTTTCATTCTAAAACACTGTCTATGCCAGCATGCATATTAAAGGCTAATGTTAAAGGAGTGGAGGGTGGGATGAAAGGGGATAAGAATAATGAAAAATATATTACAAATATGTAATAACTTGCAGGTTCTCTGTAATAGCAAACTGAATATTGTCTCACTGTCTCAGCTGTTGGGATGCCCCCTCTTTGGGTCCAACTCTGATCTTTTCACAGTTCCAGGTTTTTTTGTCTCACTTGTGGGTACTTAAAAAAAAGAAAGAAGCAGAAGAAGGAAGGAAGAAGAGATAAAATTGGAAAGAAAGGAAGGAGGAATAAAATAAGAGAGGAGAGAGAGGAAAAAGGAATTGAGAGATAAAAATAATAAAAATTAAAAAATAAATAATTACTTAAAAAAAAAGCCTTTTGGTTGTTTCAAACTGGCCACATCGTTTTTTCTGGTCTTGCTGGCTGCAGCAGGCTGGGGGGCTTTTTTCTTTTCCTACACTCAGTCAGCCTTGCACACACTCTTCCCAGAGCCAGCCTGGTGCTTCTCCACAGGGCCTTGGGTGTGGGATCCAGGCCTTCCTTAGAGCGCACTCTTCCCAGGTTGCGGGCACATGTGCTTGGCCAGGTGGCCTCTGGCTCCACTGGTTCAGGCGCACACCCTTCCCAGTGCTATGTGGGTGGCAGGGCTTCCCGCACCACCTCAGCAGTGCCGCCCGGCTGTGTGTGGGGGAGGCCGGAGTGATTGCTGCAGGAGAATTCCCCAAACAGTGTCTCTTTTTTCACTTTCTTTTTGAGAAATTCCTCCTACTCAAGCCTGCCACTCCGTACAGTGGCCTGGCCTCTCACACAGCACAATTCTCCAGCCACACCTGGGACTATCGGGGTCAAGGCCCATCACTGCCCAACTTTCAACGCTCCCCAGCCGGTAGTCCACAGACTCTGTGGGTGCTCATGTAACAGGGTACAGCCCAGAGGGGGGCCCCAAATAGGAATTTGGAATAGAGTCCAGAACTCAAGGTGTCCATGAAATATTAGAAAGATATATAGGATATCCTCATCACCACCCCCCAGGTATGAGTTGGGGGAAGGGACACATGGAGCAGGGCCATTGAGAGCTGTTTTGCATGGTAACAGTTTTGCAGCTAACCTCTGGCATGGTCATTTAACATATTTATAACCTTTAACTGGTTTCATAGATATGTTAAATAGCTGTGGCCATGCTTTGAGCAGGGGCGGGGGGCGGGGGATGGAAATAACTTCCACCCAAGATGTAACTTGGAGTCAACTACCCCTGGTTACAGCGCCTGTGTGAGATTGTCTCCATGCCATGGGGCCACATTGCCCAGACTAACTATGGCAGCCCAATAAAGTTGGAAAGATATTGGTGTGCTGGCAAGTGTAGCCAATTGTGGGAGGAATCAGAAATGGGGCTGCAGAGGAAGATTGGTGTGGGGATATAAACCTGGATGTGGCAGCCATTGAGAGGAATCACCATGTGGTGGTGGCAGTGCAGGAGAGCCACGTAGTCTTCGCAGAGTGGAGACCGCCTCGCAGCTTTGCCAAGGAGAACCATGTGGTTTTACCAGAGTGCAGACCCCCACAGCTTTGCAGAGGAGAATCACATGGCTTGATCCTGGCGAACAACACAGCTGATGGTGTTGGGAGCCTGAATCTACTTCTTTTCCTGAGATATGGTATCCCAAATTAGGGCAGAGGGAGAAGGAAGGACTGTGTGTATCTGTGGGTATCCTAAAAGACTTTGATATCTTAATTAAGACATTAGGTCACTACTTTAAGTCTGTATAGCTTTAAATAAACATTTCCTTTCCTTTTCACAAATCTCTGGCATTGAGAGATGTCCTTCCTCCAATGGTGGACAAGTGAACCTAGTTGCAGGGGGCGGGGGGCGGGAGTTCTTTCTGTCATAGTATATCATCACCCTCCTTGGCCCTGTTCTGTAACAGTTTTTGGTGCCTCCTCTGGGACAATAATTGCCTGTGGCAGACTGACCCCCTCTGGTGTGGGAAAGTGAGACTTTGGAATTTTCCCAGTCTCTGAGAATTTCTTTGCACTCCCCCTGAGGGCATCGGCTGCCTAATCACGCCCTGAAAGGTGAAAAGGAAACAAAATGGGGAGGGAGCAGAGAAGTGAAAGTGTTTTGGTTGAAAGCTTGGTTTCTAAGTACTCTTTTGAAATAACGGAGCTGGAATTGTCAGCAATAGCTGGGGAAATACCTGGTCTTTATGCCATCTGTATTCTTCTTGCTCTGAATTTTTGCTTGCTTTGTTGGAACAGTATGAGTAGTTCTGAGCCAGTCCCTAAGTGGAGCCCACTGGGTAGGATCCTAAGGGATTGGGAGAGCTACTGTGCTAAGCCAACATACAAGAATCCTTTGATTAAGCAGTTATTGATTTATTATTGTAACGTGGTATAGCCTACTTATGTTTTGAGTGATGAGCTGAGATGGCCCATGAATGGTTCCTTGAGTTACTGCATCATTGCTAGATTGAAACAGCATTGCCAGCAGTATGACCTCTTGGAAGAATTACACTATCTTAATACATTTATAATATTGCACAACAGCCTTATGCCAGAGACAGAGAAGTGTGTAATGGTCCAGAAGGGAAAAGTGGTCTCAGAGCCCCTCCTGATAGTAGATCACAGGAAGAGGGAGAGAATGAGGAAATAAACCTCATTAGTGTTCTGAACCCAGAGAATGGGCACTCCCAGGCAGAGGACACTTCTGTAGTGCTGCTACCTTCTCAGAAGGTGAGGCCCACCACAGCTTCTCCACCCCTGTAGGTAGGAGAGGTGTCTACCATAGATTCATACCCTTTGTGAGTCTGTGCTGTGGCCCTACCACAGGTGGGTGGGGCCTGTGCATTGCCTCTGCCCTGCCCCCTGTGGGTGGAGGGCATCTCCACATTGTCACCCACCTCTCAGGTGGGAGGGGCCTGGCCCTCTCTGCAGAGTGAAGCTTTGGGGCATGACCCCCCACAGGTGGGAGGGGCCTGCATCACTTCAGTGCCTCTGCAGATGGGAGGTGGCTCCATGGGGTTGCCACCTTCACAGCTGATGGAGATTTCTACAACTCCAGCTTTACAGGTGATGGGAACTGCCACTGCTGTGATACCTCCCCCTCCACTGGTGGTGGGAGCCACCTCAGTACTGTCTCCTCCCGTAACTGACCCCTGAAGTGGGGATTGCAAAGCCAACTGCTTCTCCTCCACCTGCTAAGGAATGTGTCTCACCCCCCCTCCCCAAAACTTGCCAGGGTATCTTCTATAACCAGGGATTCTCCAAAGGTATAGCCAGCCAATACCCTTTGAGACAATACCCAATAGGCAAAATAAATGAAAACAGCCAGCCTGCTGGCTACAATTGGGCCCATACTCCATTCTCCACTTTAGACTTACTGAACTGGAGGAATGCCAATCCCTCACAGAGGAATGATCCTCCGAAGATGGCAGATCTTATTACCTTTATTTTTGCCACTCATCACCCAAACTGGTCAGCGTACAGTCCCTCCTGAACATTTTGCTAACAGTAGATAAAAGATGGTTTATTCTAAATAGGGCTGATCAGGAGGACCAGTGCCTCTGTGATGAGGACACCAAGGGTCCTTAACCCAGTTGAGGCAATTCCTTCGGTGGTCCCTAAATGGGACCCGAATAACAGAGGTGGCTTAGCCTCTTTGAAACACTATAGAAGGTGCATATTGGAAGGGCTTTAGAAAGGTGTGCCCAAGCAAAGGAGTCTGAACTTGGTACAGACTCTCCAGCAGAAGCCAGACGAGGATCCTTCTGCATTTTTAGAAAGGATCTATCAGGCATATAGGAAATACACTGATGTTGATGTAGAGGCACCAGAAAATGTGAGGATGGTAAACATGGCATTTATTGGACAGAGCGCTCCAGATATCAGGAACAAACTTCAGCATGTAGACAGAGTACTGGGAATGAGCTCTTCCCAGCTAGTGGATATAGTATTTAAAGTCTACAATGCCTGGGAAGCAGGGAAGGCAAAACGGGCCACAGTGTTTTTGAAATTAACCCAGGGAAACCAAAAGAAGCAAGGCCTTAGGGCAGAGAAAGGAAACTCATCAGGTGCCCGCCACCGTGCCAGTGGCAGAAGGGGCCCTACGGAGAAGAAGAAAGGAGCAATAGGCATTAATCAATGTGCCTATTGCAAGGAGGAGGGGCACTGGAGGAATGAGTACCCACATCACAAAAGGGAAAGTAGGAGTAAGAATCCAGGTTGAATGATGGTAGAGCAGGAACTGGAGGAAGACAATGAATGAGGAGGCCCAAGGGCTCCATTACATATCTCCTGACCTATCACTATTTCCCCACAGGAGCCCTGGGTACAAGTGACCATGGGGAAAAAGCCAATTGACTTTCTTGTAGATATGGGAGCCACATAGTAAGTCTGAACAATGGACTGGTCCCTACGATATCTTATTGACAATGCATTCCTCCCTGAAGCTGATAAGAATTAAGCCCTGAATTCACCACACACAGGTGAAACAGGCACTGCCTAAGGAGGTGCAGACCCCACTGCTATGGCTGAGGCAGAAAGGGAAAGTTGGACCTGCACTCCAAAGCAAGGTTTGAAAGTCTTCTTTCAGAAAAAGACAGTGAACCCCGATACAGGGTGACAGTATTTGTATTTCAAGCAAGTGTTTGTAAAGCTAGGGACCTTTAGCTGCCAAGTACTGAGTCTGAATATGGTCCTTCCTGGTGTGGGAAAGAAACCAGGATTAAAGGTGAATTATAGTTAAATCTGAATGGGTAAAAAAAAAATGTGTAAAGGATGTGAAAGTTTTAAACCTGAAGGAAAGGAAACCTCAACTACTTATTTTTTGGTTTCGTGGGAAAAGAGCATGTCTCTGTTATTGGTTCTGTTTCTGATCAGAAACCCTCTGTATCTGAAGACCTAGTTAAGGTCACCTGTAAGACCTAGAAAAGGTCACCTGTAACCAGTTGGGGAGAATGTTTTTGCTGCTTGGGACCCAGGAAGGGTTATTTGGGGCTGATGAGTGTTTCAGCCAGAGGCAAAGAAGCAAGTCTCTGCCATTGATTTTGTTTCTGACCAGAAACCCTCTGCACCTGAAGACCTGTTTAAGGTCACCTGTAAGACCTAGTGAAGGTCACCTGTAACCAGTTGGGGAGAATGATTTTGCTGCTTGGGACCCAGGAAGGGTCATTCAGGGCTGAGGAGTGTTTCAGCCTGAGGCAAAGGAGCATGTCTCTGCCATGTGACTGAGCCTGAAAAGATTATATCTCTGTGAGGCACCCATGGATGCATTGGTACAAGAGAATGCCTTTACCTGTGCACTGTTCTATTTTGCTCCATATCTGCTCTGAAAAAGAAATTGAAGATTCCAAGGAAGGTTAAAACTTCATACTCTGTATGAAAGTGAACAAGCAAAAAGATTTTTCTTCACACTTTGTATTTTTCTCCCTACCTGATCCCTCCAGAATTGGGCATTCTGAAGGAGTGAGTAATGACATAAGGTTTCTTTGCATAAATCCAATAAGACCAGTCATTAATAGTGGTTTTGTTAACTAAGATTTTGATTGGAATGTCGTACCTGAAGGAGGCATGTCTGGGTTCTGGTCATTACCAGAAAACCTTGAGGAACTGGGATTGACTTTCAAAGCTAGAGAAAGCCCACAAGAAAAGCCTGGTACTTTGGTTGGTTGTGTGGTTTGTGGCAGTCTTTCCAGGGAAGGAACAAAGGTTGCTTTCCTGAAGGATGGCTAAAAAGGAACCTGTAGGTACAATGGAACC
This sequence comes from Phyllostomus hastatus, assembly GCF_019186645.2. NCBI lineage: Eukaryota > Metazoa > Chordata > Mammalia > Chiroptera > Phyllostomidae > Phyllostomus > Phyllostomus hastatus. Next base: position 1,683,757 of record NW_025334017.1, on the reverse strand, counting down.
CTCAAGGATTTGAGTGAAATAATTCATATAGGCAAAGCCAGCTGGCAGATGTGTAGCCCCAAGGGGCAGACTGAGAAGTCAATCTAAAGGTTCCCTGTGTAAGTTCCAGCAAAGCAGATTTAAAGATCATAAGTGATCCAGGCTGCTGTTGGTGTGTTTATGCAAACAAAAAGGAAAAATTAAAAGCTGGACTCAAACTAGTGACCTAATAACAATGAGAATGATCATTAGGAGAAAAATTGTGGTTTAAGGAAAATCACAATGCTCAGTATTAGACATCAGAATGGCATAGCTACATGTCTTGAAAGTTTGTTTTCACTAGAAAGTTAAAACCAGGTTTGTAATATCACCAAAGAAGTACAATTTACAGGTGCAAAGGACCTGTCAAATTGCCATTGTTAAATGTCATTGCAGGAAGGACCTTGCAACCGAAGGTCTTCCCAAAAAGACAGTCTCACAGGCACAGAGACTGGTTTGAGGATTGTTGTGTGAATTTAACCTGTATGTTCTTCTGTTTTCATAGGGTGTAGGCCTAAGACTTGAGTGATTGGTGCAATATAGACCTCACTTAAGGAGCCCATCTTTATCATCACCCCCTGAGAGCTTAGTTTGGCTGAACTAAGTGGTTGGGTTGGTGAAGGGTTCGGGTGGTCTGTGGGCTTAACTTTAGAACTGATTTTCCCTTTTCTGTCCTGATGGCTTGGACAGAAAGGGCCTAGATATCTGAAAGGAGGGAAATCCTAATATATTCCCCTCAGCTCGAGTGAAGTATAATGGGCCACAAGAGTTTTGGATAGGTGTAGCATGCCTTGTACACCTTCCTCCAGATAAGGCATTCTTTACCTAAGTCTCTGCCTTTGTCATTTAGTGATTATGATTTAATTGTGATTCCAACTCTCTTTCCAAATCTGTCACCTCCAGAATACGACCAGGATGCCAATGGTCCAGTAATGCCAGCCTTTGGACACCAAGCCTGCGACTTCCTGGTGACGGCCAACTGACGAGGATTCTGTAAGGTTCTTCTCCTTATAGGAAGGACTCCCTCCATGCTGCACCCCCCCTTTCAGGGCACCCCTCACCCAAGGGTAGGTAGGATGACGTCCATGTCCAGCTGTGAGTAGTTACAAGAAGATGAGACCTTCATTCATTGTCCTTTATATGATTATAAAGTAGTTGTATATCTCAAAGGAGGGATTATAAAAGGGTGTACCCCAGAAGGGGGCCTCAAATAGGGATTTGGAATGGGGTCCAGAACTCAAGGTGTCCCTATATTCTGTTCTGTAACAGTTTTTGGCATCCCTGGGTGGGCCAATAATTGCCCTCTGTCCCCTGACCTGTTCCATAACACAGCCCGTGTGTGTTTGCCACTTAGTCGTTATTCCCCTCTCTGTGACTTCAAGCAACCAGGTCTCTCCTGGAGCTCCTAGAGCCTTGTTTGGTTGGGGAGGGAGCAGTTGACCCAGCTCTCTCCCAAGAACCCTGTGGCAGACCCGGTGGACACCGGGTCTGGGGCTGAAGCCACACTGGTCCCCGAGCTGGTCCCTGGGACCTTAGTGTCCTGAAGCACTCTCTTTACCATCTGGTTTCTCAATGTGTGTTACAATTTTTGTTCTCCTATTTTCATATATGTTGGGGTATTATTGTTTGTTTGCTCTGTTCCTCCATAGATCAGCTAGGTTTTTCCTCCCATGTGTAGAAAGAAGTGGAATCTAATCCCTCCTACCACACTGCCATCTTCCTCTTCCACCTTTTTCATATTACTTATACTTGTTTGGATATTTTATTCTGATTTTTTTCTTCAGGACTTATATTAAAAGTTTAAACTCATGTACTGAATTGAATACCTTTATCCTCCTTCTAGATAACACAACAGCTTTATAATACAGTGCTCCACTTTCCTTCCCAACTCAGAGACTTACATGTTATCTGTTGCTTCCTATTTTAATTCAATCTCATTTTATTTTTAACCCAATATTGTTCTATATAGCAGTCAGTGTTATTTTAGATTTGCTTACATATTTGCCACTTTCTATCGTCATTCCTTTGTGCATCTCAGTTCTTCCATCTGGTATCACTTTCCTTTCGCCTGAAGTTCCTGCTGTACACTTTCTCTTAGTGAGGAACTATTGGGAAATTCTTAGAATTTGTGTGTGTGTTTTGTATTTGAAATGTCTTCATTTGGCCTTATTCTTAAAATAAAATTTCCCTCGCTGCAATTTTCTGGATCATCATTACAATTTTTTCAGCATTCTAAAGATACCAGCTTCATTCTCTTTGCTGTATAGACCTGAGACACCATCTGCAAGTTTAAATTTTGGGGTTTTTTTTGAAGGTACTTTTTTCTCAGATTGCTTGTTAAACATTCTGTATGTTTTTGGTATTAGGCAGTTTTTACTATATTTGTTCAAAGATGTGGATTTCTTTTAATGTCCTGTTTAAGATTTATTGGTCTCCTGGAAATTTGGTATCTGGAAACTTCTCAACCAGTATCTTTTCAAATATTGCCTCTACCATTCTTTGTGTTCTCTCTAGAAATGTGATTAAGCATATTAGAACTTACCGATTTATTCTCAAAGTCTCTTAACCTGTCATTCATATATATGATCTCTTTCTTTTACTCTTCCACGTCCTAGAAAATTTCTTCTGACCTATACTTTGGTTAGCAAATTCTCTTTTGAACTTAGCCCGAGTTGCTATTAAACCCACACACCTAGGTTTGAATTTTAATCATTGTGTTTTTAAATTTCTACAAGTCTTATTTGGTTGTTTTTCATTTAATATACTGCATTAATTTTATAATTTTGCACTGGAGAAGGTATTTTCAAATTTGTGGCTTATTTTTAAATATAGTATTATATATTCATATATATATATTTATATATTTAAATATAGTATTATATATTCATATAATCTCTGTTGACATTTCCAATATCCAAAGGCTTTGTAGCTCTATGTCTGCTACATATTATTTGCTGAGATTCATTAATGCTTCTTTACTTTTATTTAGGGCTTAGCTTTGATTTTACTGTGCACTGTTCATTTTCCTTGGCAAATTATTTACAAGGATGCTTTGAAGCTTAAGAAAAGGACATTACTTACTCAGCCTTTCTCTACTCAGCTTCTGCCTGATCTCACCCTCCTCTTTATCTGTGATGCTCCATATAGGTGCCTGCTTCTGCCAATATAAATAATATGTATAGCTTTTGCACTTCCTAGTGGGATATGCACCCTTTGGAAGTCAATTTCTGTTGGCACTTTGTAAGATTTGTCACTGCAGACCATAAGTATATGGGAACCTGCAGATTCTTATTGCCTCACACTTTCCCTGAGATTGGAGGTTGTACATTTCATTCTCTTTGGGAATTTCAGTTAAGAACAGAGAGGGCATATTATTTTCTCTACCTTCATCATGCATGTTAGGAACAAAGTCTTGCCTTATATAAAATACAAAATGTACAAAAGAGCTTATGTTGGTTGTGATAATGTAGGAAAAGAGAGGAAGAAGGCTTTTGAGAAGCCACAGGGTCAAGAGAAGAGGTTTCCTTTTACCAGAAAATAGTCTTTGGGCTCCAGAGGAGTGGTATCCCTATAAGATTTGAAATCTTCACATTAAGAGAGACATCAAGAAGCTGCAAACTTCCCAGAGCAGGGCTGAACAGCAGCCTAAGAAGAAGGGACCCAATGCACTTGGGTTGTCAACCTTGCCAAAAATTCTAGCAGTTCATGAGTGGCTTGGAAGTGCAGAGATGGGATATTTCAGCAGGGACAATGATAGCCTGGGAAAGAGCAGCATTCTCCTCTCTTTCCAAAGAGAGGACAAGCCTGTAGGATTCTGTTGCTTCTTCAGAAGGAGAACATGCCAGTGCTATTCTTGAGAAGGAATTTTTCATCAATCTGTATGATGAAGACTTGGAGCCAGACATGAAAATAAAAAGAGTAATATTTGTCTACTTCTGAGTTTGTAAACTAAGACACACACCCACTATAGAAATGGTTATTACAATTAGAGAAGAAGGACAAGGTGATAGGGAAACAGAGAGGATGGGGTGATCTAATTGGGACTGTTGCTAAGAACATCAAGCTTGGTCTTGCAAAATGAATAGGAGTTTTCTGGGCAAGGAAGGAAGGACCTTCCAAGCAGACAAATATGAGTAAAGGACTAGAATGTTGTGTCTTTGCAATGTTTCAATCAATTAATGCAGAGTTTTCAACTATTAATGTTCACCTTATAATCATGTTTTTATTTATTTATAAAACAAACTTGAGAGCCTTCACTTAGTATACTCCCTTCCACTATCTGAAAGAATTAAAAAAAAACAGCATGAAGGAGGGCCTGCTTCACAGTGTTTCTTTGCATTTAAAAGTAACTTAAAATGTAATTATTCTAAAGCACTATCAACTCTGATTACTGTAGGATAAACCTAACTCTGGTGGGCTTTCTGGAGCACTTTCCTCCCTATCAAAGAACAATTAATTTAGGTACTGACTGATGTGGATCAGTTGGTTGGGTGTCATCACACAAAGCAAAAGGTTGCTGGTTCAATTCCCAGTCAGGGCACATGATTGGGCTGCAGGTTTGGTCCTCAGTCAAAACACATATGAGAAGCAACAGATCAATGTTTCTTACATAGATGTTTCTTTCCCTCTCTCCCTCCCTTGCCATCTCACTCAAGAAGAAATAAATAAAATCTAAAAAAAAAGTTTATCTCTCTAAGATACTGTATTACCTATAGTTACAAAGGAGTTGCACCAGCCTCTGATATAACAAATTCATCACTTAAATATTTACCTAGGTCTGCTTGAGGGGTTTATATGAAAGCATATTAGAATATGAAGGTCATCCATAATATCACTGCACCAATACTATGATTTGTTGGTGAAATAGAAAATGTACTCATGCCCTGGCTGGTGTGGCTCAGTGGATTGAGCCCCGGCCTGCAAACCAAAGGGTTGCAGGTTCAATTCCCAGTCAGGGCACATGCCTGGGTTGCAGGCCAATATTTCTGTCCTTCTTTATTCTTCCCTTCCCTTTGCTCTAAAAATAAATAAAATCTTAAAAGAAAATGTATTCCATCATATAGAAGTTCTCTTTAATCTCTCGACTTTAACCAAGATACACACACAAGAAAACACCAGAATTTTGAGGATGGTTGTGCTCCATGAAATGACCCACATTCTATTTTGGCCCCTTTTTTGCACTTTTCTACCATCCCTCAGTATGTCTAAGGGGTACATGTGGCATTAGAGGTTTATATCATTCTCTCCACCAGAAAAAGGCACTTCTTTTCACCCAAACTTTACTTGCCTTCTTTGAACTATGTACTCTGTTAATCATATTTTTTGCCTTCTCAGAAAACCCAGAAATAAATATGGCTTTGAGTCTTTTTTCCTAGTTTTCAGGGTATAGCCTTTATATAAAGGGTTTAGACTGAGATAGACCCATAAGTTGAGCACTAAGAAAATGAGTGTTATGCTAACAAAAAAAAATCAACACAAAATGGATAAAATCAGTATTGATACCACCTCTCTTGTCAGAAGGATTATAAATATGCTTCTGGATAGAACTGGGAAACATCCAACTTCAATCCATGTGGTGGGGAGGAAAGAGCAGGACTATGTTCAGAACTGAAATGTATTGTAGCAAAGTTTATAAAAATGGAAAAATTGAGTGTAATTATTTGTGAGTACTTATTCCATACAAATATGAGCTGAATCAGGTATAATTTAATATTCTAAACACATAAGAGGTGCATTATTTTATAAGGCAGGGATGATTCATGCATTTAATAGACACGGAACACTTACTTTGAGTCAGGTTGCATGCCAAGAATTAAATACACAAGGAGGAGCCTAAAATGATCTCTATTTCCAGAGGGCTTGCCATTTAGTAGCACATGATTCTGATCTGTGTTCATTCATGTCACTGAGTTCCCCACTAGGACAGAAGTCCCTCTGAAGGCAGGAAAATAACTGTACTATTAGCCATGTTATCCCCCATACCTGACTGTGTCTGGCACAGAGATATGCTTAAGAAGCTTCTGATGAACAAGTGAGTGTGTTTATTCAGTATCTGTTCTGTGCCATGTACCATGCAGTAAGCATAATCAGTCTGGAGGTGGTTCCCCAAGCTTTCCCACAGCCTTATGTGATTTATCAATTACTCTTAGCTTTAATGTGGTCTGTTGGCCACTTTAGAAAACAAACTTTTAATTTTCAATTTTTGAAGCTTTATTATTGATGTATTTTCAAACTCAGATACAAAATATACTATTTCTAAGAACTGAAATAGGTTTTAGTGATGAGTTGGTTAAATGTAAACCATCATAGCAACAGCTCTACTGACTGAAATATTATTTACTGATTGTTATATATCAGGCCCACTGGATGCCTGTGAGACAATTTTAGGTAGACTAAGCCTAAAATTTTTGTTAGATGTAGACTCATTCTAATGTTTTAGAAAAAAAGTAATGACATAAATCAGAGACTTATTGGATATCATGAATATGGTTTGGAATGAGGCTAAATTCTTCCACTCCCAAATAACCTGATTTAAAGATATTTTAAAGAAAAAAGTGTTTAGTATATAATGGTACAGGTGGTACCAGTCTGTGACAAAAACTATGAAATTGTGTGCAAAATTTGACTATTTGGGACCATCTATGTGATTTCAGAGGATATCTAAAACAGATGGAAGAAGGCAGTACATATGTAAAGGGTCACTCTGTGTGTGAATACAGTGTCTGAAGTCAAACCATTGGGTTAAATGCTCACAGTGTCTGGATCAAGATTCAACACAGGTCTTTAATGTCAAAGCAACACATGGTTTGTCCCAGGCTGGCAAATGGGTTTTGTTTAATTTTATCCAATTTAAATGATTGGAAGAAGCCACCTGTGGCACCAAGTTGACAAGTATTTGAGGCTAATTGAGGGGAGTAGGTAATGATGGAAGATCTGTCTCAATCCATGTTCCCTCTGCATCTGTCCACTGCAGTCTCAGTGCCCAACTCCCAAAAGACCAAGTTGACGAGAACCAGCATGAAGTGTAGTAGGAATGTAATTGAATCAAAGTGATTGCTTCTTATTTTCCTTTTCTTCTTGATATTACCACCTATACTAAAAAAGAGGTACCCTTATATAAGAATAAGACTTCCACTTTAAAATTAAAATATGTTGTACAGAAGTGTTTTACCATAATCAAATGTTTTTCACCCTTAAGTTACCTTCTACAAAGTATAATTAAACATTTCAGTACACTTGTTAGGTGTCATTCCCTGAAAGAAGGAAGAAGGAGGAGAAGGAGGATGAGGAGGAGGAACAAAAGAGGTAGAAGAGGAAGAGGAGAAAGAGGAGGAGAAGAAGGAGGAGGAAGAAGAAGTAGGAGGAGAAAAAATATGAAGAAACAATATGTGCACTTCAGATACAGGCTGATCTTGGTCAGTTGTTGCCTGGTGCTTCTCCCAACTTTTGAAGTTCTTCAAAGCAATAATGGTGTCTAGCACAGAGTGAACCTGCTCAGGGATTTGCTCCAGTACAAGGATAGAGAAAACACACTATCACAATCAGATCAATAGTTTTTTTGAAGTCACAATATAGCAAGAGACACAGGTTGGCCCTTTCACAAGGCCATAGATCCAGTCTCTCCTATTGAACTGTGGCTACTTTCTGTAAGCAGTTCCCGTTCGATCTTGCCGTCATCTTGATACTCATCCAGCCATCTTTCAGGGAAAGAGGGAAGATAATATGAGAGATTATTTAAAAAAGAAGAAACATTACTTAAGACAGAAAATAAAACATGGAAAGGATTTGAAGAGGCCTTTAAAGAGGATCTCAGGAATTTAAAAATCAGTTAAGATTTCAAGCCACATTAAGTGATCTTTAGGAATTCAACTTTAGCAAACTTTTGTCCTATACTTGTTACATTAGTTCATCCTAAAATATCAGTTTTTTAGAAATATCTTATGACAACATTAAAATTTTCTAATATATCTCAGAATTAGTAAAACTTTATCATTTGGACTTTCTTTAGTGGAAGTCTTTATTTCTCTCCTTTCATGTGACTGGTAGGTATATTTGGTTGGTAAAAGAAGACTCCAGAATAGCAATCTTCCAGAGAAATATAACACAAAGCACATATGTAAAAAAAAACTAAAAGTAGAAAGGTTAAATTAATTTTAATATTTTATTTTAATAAATTCAAAAAATGACCATTATTGAGACATAATACTGCAATGGTCTGAATATTTGTGACCCTCCCCTAAAATCTAAATGTTGAAATCTTTGCAAATGTGCTTAAGTCATAGAAATGGAGCCCTCATGAATGGAATTTGAACCTTTATAAAAAAAAGACTCCAAAGAGATGTTTTGCCCCTTTTGCTATGTAAGGACACAGTGAGAGGTCAGCAGTCTGCAGCTTAGAAAAGGGTCACCACCAGAAGACAACCAACAACTCTTGCACCTTACTCTTGGACTTCTAGCCTCTGGAATTTGGAACTGTGGGAAACATTTCTGTTGTCATAATGTCAAGGGACAAAGTACCTAATCTATGGTATTTTATTACAACAGCCTGAATGAACCAAGACAACTACATTCTTTTTAATCTATATTTTTGAAATCTGGTATGTATCTTACCCCTACAGCACATCTCAATTTGGAATAGGCCTATTCAAGAGTCCAAGAGATACGTGGCTAGTGGCCTCCATGTGGGACACACAGTTCTAGAGTCAGAGCCACCTTGATCTGAATCCTGACTGTACCAATCATACCAAGGTAAGAAATGTAAGCACTGTGTGCCTCAGTGCTTATCTGTGAAATAGGAGTATCACAGAGCCCACCTTAGAGGTCTGCTGTCAGAATCAGAGGACTTCAGGTGTGAAGTTAAGGCTTCATGGTGGAGCTCGTTTTATGGTAAGAGTGCAAACAGTGCTAGCTTTGGACATTCCTCTAAAGTCTCCCAGGCCACAGAAGACAGGTGTGTAAACTTTAGGGGACCCCACAATATAATGGGTCCCTCTAGGTTGTTTTTTTTTACTCTACAATGAAGTTATAAATGTCATTTTCAGAGACCTCTTCTCATAATTAGAAGGGGACTTGATTTTAAATGGCTGATAAGTTATGCTGAGGAAACTAGTAAAACCTGGGCCTTCTAAATTCTCCATAATCTCAGTAGAATTTTCTGACAAATAAGTTTCATAGCAAGCTTAGTAATTTGTGCAGATATCTCTTCCTTAGAGGATAATTCACAAAATTATTGTCATATAATAGAAATAATAAATTGATAGACACTAAATTAAAATTCCCCAGAAGGCCAAGGGACAAAGAGACCTTGCTCCATGGCTGCCTCATTTATGATTTGTGCATGTCATTTAATCTCTTTAGGTTTCAGTTTTCTCACCTGTCAAATGAAGCATGAGACTAAGTGTTAGCTATGGTTTCTTCTTCTACCAAGGGGAGCAAGAAAACTTTCCTTTTCACGTAACCCTTGGCCTTCAGAAATAATGACCAAGGGAGACTCCATTAATATTGCTATACTTCAGTTAATAATAATAGTGTAATGATATGCCTGTGTGTAGTATTTAATACAATGTAGTATAATATAGCAAAACATTTAAGTATTTTCATTTGTATCATTTTGTTTCTTAAATATCCAAATTACAAGGTTTTTAATTATTCTAAAATATTGGCAGATCCTGCACAAATGTTATCTTCATCTTAATTTCTACTCCTTTGCATTGCCAGTAAAATTAAGTTTAGCTCTGAAGATAATATGACTATTTGCTTCTTCTCTGGATGATTCTTGATTTTTTAAATGTGACACTTTTAGAAAAATACTAGTATTTTATTTACTCCTTATATTTTCCTATAATTATCATCATAATTAGAGCAATAAAACTATGTTGTTTAATATTAAACATAGCTTCTTATGATACCAAAATATCTATGTAACTAATATACAACCAAATGTTATATATATACTGGCCAATATAGTCACCACTAAACATCTGTGACTATTGAGCACTTGAAATGTAGTTAGTTCAACCCAGGACCTGAATTTTTTATTTCATTTGATGTTAATTAATTTAAATTTGTTAGCCATATGTAGCTAGTGGGTACTATATTGGATGGTGCTGTGCAGATCTAGATCTTTAAAAATAAAAGTTGGTTAATTATTTGGAGAGTTCTAAATATTTGAAATATGATCTAGAAATAAAAGTGAGTTTTTCTACTTCATTTGAGTGTATGGCTGTATCTAAACATTTCTTTAATATAAAATTGCTCTTACTACAATAACACTTATCATCATGGAGCTTCCTATAGACTTGTTCACAGGTACTTTATGGACATTGTGTAAAATCCTCAAACAACAATGGAAAATAGGTGTTCTTATTGCCATTTACAAAGGAATAAACAGGCTCCCAGAACTAGTCAGTGATGGTTTTGTACTTCAAATCCAGTTCTGAAAAACTTTAATCCTTGCTATTTTCACTCCCTATTAATGAGTAAAAAAGATTTCCGGAAAAAAAAGAGATACAAGGATTCTTCCCAGAGCTCAAGTGTTATAAAATGGCAATAACTACCATGATACACATGCATTTTAAATAGATATGTATTAAGAAAACAAAGGGCAGATCAGAGCAATGTTACTCATTTTGTCCACACAAAATACAACTCCTTATTAAGATTCAAAAGGATATTTCTAAGAATGAAAATCATTGTAAGTAAAATCCACTCAGTCTACCAATATGCTTCTCTATGTGTCTGAAAGAGTGTACAACATGACCAGACAATGATGCCAAACACCTGCTAAACCCAGAGCACACGAGCTCTCAGCTTCATTTAATATCATATCCTTCCCCGTTATCATCAAGTGGGAGATCCTTGAAGACAGGGGCACTGCACTTTTTATCTTTGTATATCCAGGCCTTTGATTCTGGTTTGAAATGAGGGAATCATGTAACAATGAATGGCAGAAGGTGTGCTAATGACAGCTGAAATGAACTGGACAAGGGGGAGCATAATTTTGTGTAATGAGTTATTAAGTTATCACATACATACCTGTTGCATGGAAAGAGTACCTCTTGTTCACCAGCTTCCTCTTCATATTTAACAATAATACTTTCAAGAAACCATCCATTACCTGTGTAAATTGACAAAGGAGACCACTTTGACTCTTCAGTATAAAACATCCTAGTATTGTGATTTTATGCATAGACTCTCCAAATGTTCTTTTTTAAGCACACTTGTCAGGCAATTTGAGAACAAAAATATGCACATCCAAATTATACCAGTAGAGAAATGAAAGCATAAGTGACAACTTAATTACTCAGAGTTGTAGAAGCAGAAGAGAAAAACAACAGTCCCTATTAGGGACACACACTACTAAATTCGGGTGGGGGAAAAGGGATTTAAAAAGCTGAGAATAAAGAAAGAAGTAAATTCACATGAATCTGTTTCAGTACATTATTTATAGAAGACTGATATGTTTAAACAAAATATAAAGTCAAAATCAATCATTCTCAATGGTAAAAACTTAGAAGTTACCACTGATTAATGCACTGATCTGGTCAATCTGATTAGAGAAATAAAAGAAGGAAAGGAGTAAAGAAAATGAAAAGTAATGTGTTAGAAAAGAGAAAATAAAACTGTCTTTATTTACATATAATATGATTTTTTAAATTAAAAACCCAAAGAAGTTTCAGAAAATAGTAGACTTAAAAGAGGTGAGAAAATGTTAGGTATGTGTTGTAATATATAAAACTCAATTATATTTCTGTTGACCAGAATGTAAGAGTTAAGAAGCATAATCCACTGAACATTACAGTGTTGAATTATTATAAAAACTTAACAGTGTATTGGCAAATCTAAAAGTGGGTATAGTATAATTCATAGAAAAATATTTAAATTTAAGGAATGGTAGTAAAGAAAATATAAACAGAAAGCTATCCCATATTCATGAATACAAATAAATTATAGAGATATCAGTTTTCCTCAAACTAATCTAAAACTTCATTGTAATCACATCAAATTAACCACAGGGTTTTACAAGAAAATTGACAAGCAGATGACGAAATGTAACATGTGGATGAATGAAGCCCAAGAATATCAGAGGGGCTCCTGATCAGAGTAAGGTAAATGAGTCATCCTAATGGTTATCCAAATGTATTATAAATGTGTACTAATGACAACAATACAGAATTGGTACTGACATAGATAAATTGACTGAAGGAACAGAAAAAAGGATTCCAAATTGACCCATGCATTTATACAAATGTGGTACAGGCAGTCCTTGCTCTGTGCCATAGTACAGAACCACATAAAGGACTGCACACTGAAATCTGCCAGTCTTAATAACGATTGGGGAAATTTATGCTTGTTCTTTGTGAAACATTTTTGCCCAAACATCAAAAATGCTCTATCTGCTAGTTAGAAATGTATAAGACAAAATATTAATAATAATATTTAGTACCCTCTAATTTAAGACAAATATTGAGAATTAGAAGGTCTATTTCTTTTGTATTATTTTAAAGATTTTATTGATTTATTTTTAGAGAAGGGATAAGGGAAGGAGAAAGAGAGGGAGAGAAGCATCAATGTGTGGTTGCCTCTCGCATGCCCCATACTGGGGACCTGGATGGCAACCCAGACACATACCTTGACTGGGAATAGAACCAGCAACCTTTTGGTTTGCAGGCCCACACTCAGTCCACTGAGCTACACTAGCCAGGGCCTAAAAGGTCTATTTCTTTGTAAATAAAAAAGTCTATCAAGAGTATTGTGAATGGTGATTGCCTTCTTTGTCTTGCCTTTTTTATAACTTAAAAGTATCTTTTCTATGCTAAATTGTGAAACTACTTTCAAGTTTCAATAAGCCTCCAACATTTTACCCTCTGTACTTTTAATGTCATACAATACCTCTGAGAGTTCCTTTAATGTAAATATTTACCAACATCACTTCCTCTGTGACATGTTCATCCTTTCTGTCACAACCACTTATTTCATTTATGGCCACAAGTTCCCTTCATTGTTTCTCTGCTACTTATCTGAAGTCTTTCAAATGCAGCAGTGTCAACATTCCTACTGCTATGTTTTTCTGCTGTTATTCCACTTTTGTTTGATTTGAACTTCACTTCCAGCATTGTCACTTTTTATTTATTTGTTGCACTTTCATCTTCAAAGTACTCATATTTTGTAAAATGTCACATGGGTTTATCACCTGGAGACAAGGAGTCAATACGATGACAGGCTTTGCTGTCTGTGCATGAACCTGTGTAACACGTGGGCAGTAACTCATCACCAACAAACTTTGAAAGAAGTAAAGTGATTGGTTGCTGATCAAAATGTGCATCTGTTATTTATATAGTGATTTGGGGACTGAAAAAGTATCAGTGAAATTTTTACTTTATGCAACAACAATGAATAGATCATGGTACCTGATATGTGAACCATGTTGTCAGGGGACTCATGTTATTTAACTAAATAATCATAACTAAAATTGTGCATACAAAAATCATGCAAAACTAGAACTGTCTAGATCTGATAAAGATGACATTGTAGAGCACTCAGGAAAAGATGTAGTAGGTGATAAATGGTGGTACAACTGATTACCCACATAGAGAAAAATGAAAGTGGATTCCATCTTCATATCATACATAAATTTAACTCCAGATGCAGTAAATATCTAAATCTTAAAGATAAGACTAAATATGTATATATGTGCATATGCATAAACACACACACACACACACACACACACACACACATTTATTCATAGAACACACCCTAGGAGTAGTGCAGAATTAAGGTACAAAATACACTGATCATTAGAAACTATACCCAATTATTAAATTTAAATACATTAAAGTTAAAAATTTAGGTTCATTAAAATATATCACAAACTGGACAAATAATTGTGGTAGTAACTGCTAGTTGCTCTCCCCTTTTTCAATCACTGAAATGCTAAAGCCCACATTTCCCAGGTGTCTTTGCAGCTATACATAACTATATGACTAATTTCTCAGCAATGAAACAAGATGACAAGTAGTGGATGCAGTTTCCACCTCACTTGCTTTCAAATGATCTTTGCTTTAAGACTGGAGAAATGAGGGACATCTGTAATAGTATCAACAATTAAACAATGACCTTTGCCTTCTTCCTAATTATTATAGACAAGAACATGTACTTTCACAGAAAAAGAAATTCAATAGACAATTTTAAAAAATAAAAGAAGGCTCACTCTTATTAGATATCAGGAAAATACAAATTAAGACCACAGTGAGATACCATTTTATACCCATGTAGAGAAGGCAAAAATTAAGTATACCAGGTGTTTGTGAGAATTATGATACAATATAAATTCTTAAACACTATAGGTGAGAGTAAAACAGTACAGTCACTTTTGAAAAAAAGTACTTTATCTTATAAAGCTGAATGCAATCATATTCATTGATCCAGCATGCAGGTTTTTGAAGCTTCAATATTGATGTTTAGCTTAATAATTCTTTAATGTGGAAACTGTCTTGTGCATTATAGAATGTTTAGCAGCAACCCGGGCCTCTACCCACTAGCTACTGGTAGCTCCCCCAACCCAGTGTGATAGAAAAAAGGAAAATCTTCAGACATTTGCCAAATGCCCTTGGAGGAGACAAAAATCACTTCCATTTGGGGACTGCCACCCTAGAGGAACTCTTGTTCCTATATGCTAAGAGACATATACAGGAATGTTCATTTCAGTTTGCAACTGTCAAACTGAAGAGAACACAACTATTTACCAACAAGAAATAGAATATTAATAATGTGGCATTATATAATAGAATATTTCATAGACATGGAAATAAATTGCTTATACAAGAAAATGAATAAATCACAGAAACATAATCTTGAGTAGAAAAATAAACCAAGTTAGAAAAGATTTCATATAGCACACCTCAATTTTTATACAACAAACAAAAAAATGATCAAAATTATTCTCAAGGATGCCTGCATAATTAGTAAAGCCCTTCGCTTTTTAAAAATCAAAAAAGTCAAGAAATGACAAACCCCAAATTCAGGATGGCTACTTCAGGGGAGAAGATAGGGGCAGCAAATAGAAGTAGAAGCCGTGGTATTGGTGAGGTTCTAGGCTCAAACTGGGTGGTGGATTATCAGACTTTATATAAACAAATTTTGAAAAGGAAAGCCTATCATTCTGACTACTATGGTAATTTTTTAGTGAAAAATATACAGAATGTACAGAGTATAGTTTAGTTAAAGAATGTTAAAATGATGCAATAATAATTACTTTCCACTTTCCTTAGAGAAACCCATCAAAATTCCTAAGTATTCTGCCAAAACCTAGTTCCCACCTCCAGCATCCCTATTACATTTCATTATTTCTCAGAGGGCATTTTCTTGTTCTTCAGGACTAGGCTAGGTACCCTTGCTGCATGGTTCGGTATCAGTCTCTGTGCCACTTTTCCACTATGTGTCATACTTTTTATACTTGTTTATTTCCTATGGGTCTGCCCCCACTAGGTTCTGCCTTGTTGACATTTGAATGCCCAGGCTCCAGCAAAGATCCTCAACAAAAAATTCTTATATCAGAAAGCAGTGCTTTTCAACAAGTGATGTGAGGACCACAGGAATCAGAATCCCCTCAGGTGCCCGGGGGAAAAAAAACAAAAACATATATTTATGATGATTCCATACCTACTGAATTTAAATCTCTAGGTGTGGGCCCAGGAGTTTATTTTGTTTATGTTATTCAGATAATTTCTAAACATTCTGAGGCATCACAAAATTTGCTGCAAATTTAGGGCTTTGCTGAAGCTTTCTATTTATTCTATTTGAGGTTAGATACACACAGATATACTTTGTTCAAGTAAGAAAAGAATGTTGCATTTTCTCTCTTTAAAAATGGGAAGGGAAACAAAAAGCTTGCAAGTTTAGGTGACGTCTTTGCTATCCTGCACAGGTTTTACTAATTAGTGTTTCACTGAACAAAACAAACCAGTCTTTTGTGTATTGCTTTTAGTCCCTTAAACTTTTAAAATCATATATTTTTTTCCTTTTTTCTTCTGTCATTTTTATTTTTTGTATCAACCAACCTGGTAATAACACCTAATGCTTCAAATGTCCAGCCTGCTGCTTTGAATAAACAAATGCCTGACTTGCCCACCTTTGACCTGAGGAGCCCCTTGTGACTGTCCTGTAGTCACTGTTGCCACTGTTGCCACAGTGCTTCAGCGTTGTCTCTTTCAGTATTGGGGGTAAGGTCTTCTAATACTGCTTCCTTCTCTCACAACCACGAGGAGTCTCCAAACAGTATGGAATTTTCTAAGAAAACTAAAAATGGATCTGCCTTTTGACCCAGCAATTTCACTGCTAGGATTATATCCTAAGAATTCTGAAACACCAATCCAAAAGAATATATGCACCTCAATGTTCATAGCAGCACAATTTACAATAGCCAAGTGTTGGAAGCAACCTAGGTGCCCATCAGTAAATGAATGGATCAAAAAACTATGGTACATTTACACAATGGAGTGCAGCAGAAAGAAAGAAGGAGCTCCTACCCTTTGCAACAGCATGGATGGAGCTGGAAAGCATTATGCTAAGCGAAATAAGTCAGGCAGTAAAAGACAAATACCATATGATCTCACCTTTAAGAGGAACCTAAACAACAAAACAAACAAACAAGCAAAATATAACCAAAGACACTGAAATAGAGAACAGGCTGACAGTGATCAGAGGGGAGAGGGGAGGGAATTTCAGGGGAGAATGGGAAGGGTTTACAGGAACAAGTATAAAGGACACATGGACAAAAACTAGGGTGGGATGGAAATGGGAGGGAGGTGGGGAGGACTGTGGGGGTGGGCTGGGATGGGAGTAAAAGACAGAAAACTGTACTTGAACAACAATTAAAATAAAATAAAAAATAAAAATAAATTTAAAAGATAAAATAAATGTTTTCTTAAAAAATTAGTGGCTGATTAAGCTAGAGATTTCTAACAGCTGCTCTATTCTGACCCATACCAAAGTCTGCAATCTAGATTCTCATCAGCTATGCTGCAAATCCACTCACTGTTTCCAGGGGAGACTTGGAATAAATCTCAACATAAGTTTCCATCCTTTATGAAAATAATGCAAAAGTCATACCACTTTACAGTGACACCTTATATAGAAGACAACATATTATATCTTCTTTCCTCTATTCAGCTTCTTATTTCTGCCTTTTTAAAATTATTTCCTCTATATGGCCCTCAACTTATTTTATCATGTGTCTATTTTCTTTCTATACATTGTTACCTTCCCTTTTTATCTTCCTTTCTCCTTGGCTTGTATCTAAAATACACATTCTCCTTTCTTGCAAAGGCCATTTTTAAACTCTCCTCATTTCTTTTAAAGAGATTTACTCAAAATTATTTCACTGATTTAAGTCCATTCATATAATAAATGGTTGTTAATTAAATTCTGTACTACTGTGTGTTTTACTAGGCACTGGGAGAGTAACGTTGAATAATATGTAACACTAGACTTCAAAAAACTCTATAGCAGAAAGGAGAAAAGTATAGAAATAAATGTAATAAATGCTTTATTTTAGGTACTATGATATAAGTTAAAATAAGTAGTTGCATTTTAGCAATTAAGAATACAGGTTCTAGAGACAAACAAACATGTGCATTTAATTTAATAGTTATAAGAAAAATAGTGAAGGAGATTTTAATCAATTAGAATTGACTGGACTTATTTAACAGGTGTGAGAGGGATAGAAGATAAGGAGTGAAAGGAAGAATCCAGGATGGTTTCCAAGTTACTAGTTTTATAAAGAATGTGGGGTAGTGACTCAGGCAAAACACATAGGTAGGAAACCATGGTAGATGCAATCTTGAATACATACACACACAATAATGTTTTTGGATTTCAAGGAAATTTTCTTCATAATAATGTAGCAGTGCTCTTTTTATGTCATATACTAAACCTAATGTGACAATACTTCATTTAACTCTAATTTCTTAAAAGAAAATTGTTTTGTCATCTCAATTTTACATGACCTGTATATTCATTTTCTGCTTCACCTGTCTTTTATGCTACTTTTAACAAGTCTTCAGAACAAGCCTCTTACCAAGAAAACAAATCTTACCTGGACCTGTGCCATCATGACCAATCAGAATTTTCTTCAACTTTCCAAGTGACACTGCCTCAATGGAAAAAATATCGACCTGTACAATAAAAAAAAGACAACTGAGTGACTTGTTAGAACATCCTCTTTCTCTAGAAAAGAAAAAGCATTGCTATTAGTACATTATTAGTAATTATAGTAATATGTTACCATATTACTATGTTGTTATATATTACTACTACATCATTATTACTACTACTATAAAAAATCACCACTTACTATTTCCTGCCCCAAGTCCTACACTATGGCTTATGGAAAATATGCAAACCTGTCACATGATTCTTGCTTTCCTTAATCATACAGTCTAGTAAAAAAGATTTTAAAAATGTAATCATAGCACTTATTTTAATTCTACTCCTGGTAATTTTTTCCTTATTTTCTTATTTTACAGTTGAAGAGACTGAGACATACAGAATTAAATTACTTGACCACAGTTAACATCTAATGAATCACCGAGCAAATAGCGAGACCAGTCTGACTCCAGAATGTCTGCTTTCTACCACTGTTGTTCACCTCTCAGTAGCTTTTGTTTCTAAATAATGTATTTGGGTGTGTATGTGTGTGTGTATATATACACACACATATACATACAAAGTTTTTAAATAAACTCTTAATAGACACAAAGTTCACAGATTACAAATTCATAGCACAGTCAATGCACCCATCACACAAATAAAAAAACATTGACAGCATCCCAAAACCCCTCTTTCACCCACCCCAGTCATTACTTCCCTCAATGGTAACCACTATCCTGGCTTTTAACACTTTAAAATAATTTTTCCAGGTCTGGGACCATTACCAGAATAACACAGTGTGCTCTCTTTCTGCCAGGCTTATTTAATTCAATGTTTGTAAGATTCACCCATATTGTTTTGTTTAAAAGCACTCTGTTCATTTTCTTTGCAGAATATTATTCCAAATTATTTATCAACTACTTATACATAATAGTTGTTTCTAGGTTTTCACTACTATAGATAATACTGCTTAGATGTTCTTTCACATGTCTTTTTGTGTATTCCGTTAAGGGATTTCTGAGTTATAAAGCTTTAGTAAATAGTCTCAATTTTCCTAAATACTTAGCCCAATATAATACTCTCTGAATGATCAGGAATGAGAGTTCAAGGGACACCACAGACTAATCAATGCTTGGCATTGTGATTCTTTTTAAGCTTAAGCCTTAAGATTGTACAAATGACACTTCATTATGGTTTTTACTGTATTTTCATGATACAGTTGGTATGTTTTTCATGTTTATTGGCTATTTAGATATCCTTTTTCATATAGTATATATTCAGCCCTGGCTGGTATGCCTCAGTGGACTGAGTGCTGGCCTGTGAACCAAAGGGTTGCCTGTTCAATTACCAGTCAGGCCACATGCTTGGATTGTGGGCCAGGTGTCCCCAATAGGGGGCGCTTGAGAGGCAAACACACATTGATGTTTCTCATTCTCCCTCCCTCCCCCTCTCTAAACTAACTAAATAAATAAAATCATTTAAAAAGTACATATTCAAGTATAATGCTTATATTTTAAACTGGGTTGTCTGCCTTTTTCTTGTTGATTTGTGAGCATTGTGCATGTCATCTGGAAACAAGTCCTTTGCCAGTACATATTTCACAATAGTTTTCCTCACTTTGTGACTTGCCTTTTTACTCTTAATGATGTCTTGAAGAATGGAAATCTTCAATATTTAAACTGTATATTTATTTTTTTCTTTTTTGCTTAGTACTTCTTTTTGTTTTTTATTTAAAATCTTTTTTCTTCCTTTTTTTCTCTTTTTTTATTGATGTTCAAATATAGTTGTCTCCATTTCCCCCCACTACTCCTCCACACCCCAGCCATCCCCACCTCCCACCCTCGATCCTACCCACCTATGGTTTTGTCCATGTGTCCTTTATACGTGTTCCTTGACGACCTTTCCCCTTTCCCCTCCATTATCCCCTCCCACCTCCCCTCTGGTTACTGTCAGTCTGTTCTTAATTTCAATGTCTCTGGTTATATTATGCTTGCTTGTTTGTTTTGTTAATTAGATTCCACTTATAGGTGAGATAATATGTTTTTTTTCTTTCACTGCCTGGGTTATTTAAATCTTAATCTCTATGTGTACACCAAGGTTCACACCAGTATTATTCACAGTAGCCAAACTGTGGAAGCAACCCAAATCACATTAATCCATTGATTAATACAACTAATGGATTAATGCAATTAATCTATTGATGGATGAATGAATAAACAAATGGCAACATATGCATACAATTAATATTATCCAGCCTTTAAAAAAGGAAATTCGGACACATGCTACAACATGGATGAAACTTGAAGATATTGTGCTAAGAGAAATAGCCAGTCACAAAAAGACTAATATGGTATAATTCCACTTCAAGGAGGGACCTAAGAGAATCAAATTCATAGAGACAGAAAACAGAACAGTGATTGCTAAGGGTGAGGGTGGGAGAAAAAGGGGAATGAAAATATTGTTTAATGGGCATAGAGTTTCAGTTCCACAAGATGAAAAGAGTTCTGAAAATGGATGGTGGTGATGGTTGCACAGCAGTGTGAATGTATTCAATGTCACTGAACTGTACACTTAAAATAAGATAGTAAATTTCATGTCATATGTATTTTGCTACAAATTTTAAAAATCCTGGTATATCTCTAAGGTCACAAAAATTTTCTCTTACATTATCTTCTACATATTTACACCTAAATTTCCATGGAATTGATTTTTGGGTTTAGTATAAAATAAGGCTCAGAGGTTTTTTTCTATAATGATATTCAATTTACTCTCAGAATTTATTGAAAGAACTATCCTTTCCTTCCTTTCGAAAAAGATATGTGGATCTTTTTTTGACTTTCTCCTGTTTCTTTGTTCTATTTGTCTTGCCTTACATCAATTAATGGTGTATTTATTATTTCAATAAAATAAATCTTGATATCTGGTAGTATAAACCCTACGGTTTTGTTTTTCTCAAGATTAATGGTCTTTAAGATTCTTTTAAGTATAATTGACTCTGAATTTCCACATAATTTTTATAATTAGATTGCTAGTTTCCATAAAAACATTTCTGGTATTTTGATTGGCATTGCAATGAAACTGCAGATAATTAGGGAGGAAAGTAAGAACTTTAAAATATTTTGTATTCAAAGCCTAGGAGATAGTATATCTTATTAATTTATGTATTTTTCAATTTTTTAAATAATATTTTATAATATCTATGTAGAGGTTTTGCCTTGTTCACCACAGTGCCTGCTTTGCAGTGGGCTCCTGATGGAAGAAGCATGATAGTGGGCATGGAGGCGTGCATGGCCCTAGGACATGGGCTCACTTCTCTTAAGGCTGCTTTAGTTATCCCTGCTATGGTCCCAGTCTATTAGCTGAGGTCTGAAGCATCCAGTCCCTGCTACAAACAGCAGTGACCTCTAGAATACACATCTGAATTATATTGGCTCCTTTTCTACATTTCTTCTCTGCCCTAGAATCACCTCCCCTGTGAGATCTGCCCCAGGCTCTGTTTTGGAAGGACTCACATGAAGGTCCCACTTTTCAAGTGGAAGTGTATGAAGGCCTATCTTTACTGCTGGGACCAGATTGAACCCCAGCCAGATGAAACCTCCTGAGTCTCTACCCAGCATATGAGGCTCTTCACTGTCATTTTCTCACTGGCTTCTCACTTCTATGCTTCCACTTGCAAATGGAAGAAAGTTATGCTGAATATCGGGCTCTCCTTTACACTTTCTTTCTCACCTCAGATTCTTGGACCCTCAAGTCCTACCTACCTTGACAGCTCTCCATTGCCTTTAAACCAAATTTAAAAGATCTTTATCAAATGTTTCTAGTACTCAGCAGGATGGCCATTTTATTACAAGTTAGAGTGACTTAGCTGAAAATGGAATCTTGACTATTTTTTTATTATTTTTAATAGAAGAAGAAACTGAGACTTACTATGGTTGCCTTGTTCCAGTGTAGTCCCACCTCAACTCAACCTCAGAGCATTAAGATGCACACAAAGAAGTGACCACACTTCTCTATATTTCCTATTTGGAGCCAAATGACCATTTCAGGAATTTTCTGTTTGTGTTGCTTTTTAGCTAAAGAAATTAGAGGAAGGATGGTGGGTAACAATTTATAAGGATCTTTCTGTTACCTGTCCACGCTGAAACTTAACTTTGTTATTTTTGGACTGATGAAGGCTTCTATTCCCAGAATCTCCTCTGGAGCCAATGAGGTTGATAAATACATTGGATTCTGTCTCAGCACCTGGCTTCCTGCCAGTGTGTATGTAGATCTTGTAAACCACCACTGAAATGCCAGAAATTATCATTATTTTTCTCATTTTTAAATTTTCTCTTTGAATTTATTAGATAACCTGGAAAGGAATTAGAATGTCCTTTGATCTAGTTGACACAAGTTTCTCTGGGGCACTTGGCCCCACTCTCTCTTGTGTACACCCCTGTTCAAACACACTCTTGGCCATTTTATGTTTACCTCATTCATACAGACTACTAGCTATTCCCAGAACTACTGTTTCAAAGTAATTATTGTTAGCAATTATGCATTTCCATTAACCATTACACTTTCACAGTTATGAGAAGTTGTACTTAAAAAAAAACAAACCCTTCTCTCTCTTAATTAGAGGGAAGTGGCAACTTTCCCCCCTCTGAAGTTTGGCTGTTCTAATCACAGCTGGTCATCCATGCTGCTCCTTCATGGATATTACTATTTTAATACTGTAGATTTTTAATAGCCCTCTTGAGTGAAAAGCAATACAAAGATCCTAGAGAGATGCAAATTTAAATACAATTTTTAAGAAAGAGCTTAGTGAGGTACAAGCAAATTATAATCCACTGTATTTGACCTTCAAATTAAGTCAACTTCTAAGACACTGGTAAAAGTCACTAATTAAAAAAGAGACTATTCTTGCTGATGCTGCTAATATGAATATATCTTAGATACAGTGAGTACTTATTATCCCAAGTTCTAGAATTCTTTATAAATCATACTCTGTGCAATTGAACAGTTGCATTTATAGAAAGCTACATTAACATTTCCCAAAGAACTCAGACATAAAAATCTAACAAGTAAGAAAACAAGGTAAGTGAGAAATATTGTCTGTTTCCATCATGCCTGACCTTTAAAACGACAAATGTGGTATATTGGGAAATGGTGTATGCAGAGAAGATAAATTAGTTTCTTTGTGCAGTCTTAGGTATTCTAAAATGCCCCAGAGTGAAACCCAGCAGAGCTTAAGTAGAAAATTAGAACACCAGGACTTCTGACAGGATGGAGGCATAGGTGGACACAACATACCTCCACACACAACCAAGATTAGAACAACAACAATTTAGAAGCAGAATAACACCCAGAACTGATAGAGAATTTATCTGAATGGAAGTCAGACAGCCAAGAAGTTGAAGGAGACCTGTTCATCCAGACCAGTAGGAGTGGCGAAGAGGAGCAGACGGGTGTCAGTCTCCTTGAGTGAACAGGGAGAACTGGGCACATAAGGCAACCGGGGGTACATAAGGCATCCAAGGCATGCAAAATCACAGTGGGTGGACCCTGAGTATGCAAGCGGCAGCTGATGGATCCAGTGAGGCAGCGATTGTGGACCAGGGCAGAGCATACAACCCAGGATCCCAGGGAAGGGACTGAGGTCCCAGGGGATTGGAGCTACTGCCCTTGTTCCCTCCCGCCTCTGCCCCCGCATGCAACGTCACAATCTAGTGACTGGGGTGCCCAGCCCTGGTGAACACCTAAGGCTCCACCCCTCACTGTAACAGGAGCGACCAGACCCCCTTCTCCCCCCCAAAAAAGAGAGAGAGAGAGAGAGACATGTCTCAAACAGAAACACAGATCAATGCCCCAGGGCTCATCCTTTTGAGCAACCAAGAGATAGCCAATCTATCAGATGCACAGTTCAAAACACTGGTGATCAGGAAACTCACAGAATTGGTTGATTTTGGGCACAAATTAGATGAACAAATGCAGGTTACCATAAAAGAGATGAAGGAAGATGCATGGAAAACCAATAGTGATGGGAAGGAAACTGGGACTTAAAACAATAGAGTGGACCAGAAGGAAGAAAAAAAAACAACCAAACAGGAAAGAATGAAGAATAAGAATTCAAAAAAATGAGAAGAAGCTAAGGAACCTCCAGGACATCTTTAAATGTTCCAACATCCGAATTATAGGGGTACCAGAAGGGGAAGAGGAAAAGCAACAGATTCAGCACATATTTGAACAAATAATAAAGGAGAACTTCCCCATTCTGGCAAAGGAAATAGACTTCCAGGAAGTCCATGAAGCTCAGAGAGCTCCAAAGAAGTTGGACCCAAGAAGAAACACACCAAGGCACATCATCATTACATTAGCCAAGGTAAAAATGAAGGAGAGAATCCTAGAAGCAGCAAGGGATAAGGCTACAGTCAACTACAAAGGAGTTCCCATCAGACTGTCAGCTGATTTCTCAAAAGAGACCTTACAAGCAAGAAGGGGCTGGAAAGAAATATTCCAAGTCATGAAAGACAAGGACCTATATCCCAGATTACTCTATCCAGCTAAGCTTTCATTTAGAATGGAAGGGCAGATAAAGTGCTTCTCAGATAATGTCAAGTTAAAGGAGTTCATCATCACCAAGCTTATCCATCACTTATTTTATGGAATGTTAAAGGGACTTATCTAAGAAGATAAAGAAAAAACATGTATAGTAAAAGGACAGCAAACTCACAATTATTAACAACCACACCTAAAGCAAAACCGAAAGAAACTAAGCAAACAATTAGAACAGGAACAGAACCACAGAAATGGAGATCACATGGAGGGATAGCAACAGGGGAGTGGGAGGAGGAGAGAGGGGGAAAAGTTACAGAGAATAAGTAGCATAGATTGTAGGTTGAAAATAGATAGGGGGAGGCTAAGAATAGTATGGGAAATGTGGAAGCTAAAGAACTTATAAGTATGACACATGGACATGACTAAAGCAGGGGATATGGGTGGGAGAGGGTGTACAGGGTAGAGGGGAGTGAAGGGGGGAAAATAGGACAACTGTAATAGCATAATCAATAAAATATATATATAAAAAATTAGAACACTTCTCATGAATTTAGAACAACCAGAGACATTATTTAAAATACCTATAAAGATCTGGCCTTACAACCTGTACAACTGCCTAAACAGAATTAAGCTAAAACTTACACTGGAATTCTCCATGAAACAAGTATGTGGACAAGTAGGATTGCACATCTTTAGAGGGAAACCATAATTTTGTTTACTGAGATTTTTCCCCCTCATTTCAGATGAGTGAACTTGTTAACAACTTTTTTAAAATAAGGACATTTAAGATATTGAAATATAAATAAAGTTAAAATAAATTAATAATTCAAGGTTTAAAAAGTACATATCAGAAGTTATTTAGAACAGAGATTGTATATTTATAGCACAAAACACAACACTTGGCCCTTCTTCAGCCACTATGCACACTCTGTGATCGCATCATGTCCATTCCCTGCTACTGCACACACCTGAAACACTTCTCAGCACTGTTCCCAGAAGCTGCTTGCCATAAATTAAGCTTAGTACATATAAGCCAAAAAGTTAACTGCCATCTAAAATACAAAGAGAAATGAGTGTGCCACAAATTTAGAACAAAGAGGTTATCATAGTTGAGCACTAAGTTTTATTCTAAAATACATAGAAAAGAGTCACATAGATTGAATTGGAAGTTAGAAGAAAACATGATCCCATCCAGAGAAACAAAAATTTTGCTGCAATCTTTAACATTGACTTTACTTTAATTGTATTAGATAATGTAATTCACCAAATATTAAGTTTTGTAACAAAAGCACGTAGACTCTTTTTTTAAAGTTAAATTCGTAACAATATATTCTAACTCCAAACATTGGATGATCTTGAAGGCAATATGAAATTCTTCCTCCTCTAACTTGATGCAAAGGCAGAATTTGAAGACTGCTTAGTTAACATGTTGTTCGGATGCATTCTATTGGGAAGAATTCTTTGACCAATTTTTGACCAAAGGAAAGTTAGTTTCATATTGGAAGTAACTGAGCTTTTTTTGAGTTCAATGAATAAAATTTCTATCATCACTAAAAACTTGGTTTGGATTATTTTTAAGTCAGGTTTATAGAAATGCAATTTTCATGTAACAAAATTCACTCTTTTAAGGTATATGGCTTGATAGCTTTGACAAATGTTTACAAGTGCTATAACTACCACCACAATTAAGACAGAGAATATTTCCATCACTCCAATAAGTTTCCTCAGGAGGGGTGTGATTTTAATCAGTTATGGAGAATAAAAGAAGTTATATTTTTCAGCCTTTAAAATTATGACTGTGAGTGAAGATTCAGATCCATCATATGGTGGTACAAATTGAAGATTAGTAATAACCTAGCTGATATCTAGAAAGATTCTCAGACCTAACACAGACCTGCCCAATTTTTGAATAAACATATAAAGGTAGTGAATTCAATTCACTGTTTATAAAATATATTTAGTACAGTTCTGTAATTTTATTTTTTTAAATTTTATTTTATTGATTGTGCTATTATAGTTGTCTTAATTTTTCCCCTTTTTCCTGCTCCACCCAGCACCCCCAACTCCCTCAGGCAATCCTAACACCTTTGTTCATTTCTGTGTGTCATGCTCATAAGTTCTTTGGCTACTCCATTTACTCTACTGTAACTGACATTCCCATGGCTATTCTATAATTACTTATTTGTACTTCTTAGTCCCCTCACCTCTTCACCTATTCCCCCACACACCCCTCCCATCTGGCAACCATCAAAACACTCCCAATATACATAATTCTGTCTCTATTCTACTTTGCTTAGTTTGTTTTTTAGATTCAATTGCTTACAGATATGTATTATTGCCATTTTATTGTTCATAGTTTTGATCTTCTTTTTCTTAAATAAGTTCCTTTAACATTTCATATAATAGTGGTCTGATGATGATGAACTCCTTTAGATTTTCTTGTCTGGGAAGCTCTTAATCTGCTCTTCAATACTAAAAGATAGTTTTGCAGGTTAGAGTAATCTTGTCTGTAGGTCCTTGCTTTTTTATGACTTTGAATATTTCTTGCCAATCCCTTCTAACCTGAAATCAGCTGACAGTCTTATGGGAACTCCCTGTATGTAACTACTACTTTTCTCTTGCTACTTTTAAGGTTCTCTCTTTATCTTTAACCTTTGGCATTTTAATTATGATGTGTCTTGGAGTGGGCCTCTTTACACCATTCTTGTTTGGGACTCTCTGTGCTTCCTAGACTTGCATGTTTATTTCTTTCACCAAGTTAGGGAAGTTTTCTTTCATTATTTTTTCAAATATATTTCCAATTTTTTGCTCCTTCTCCTTCTGACACCCCCGTGATAAAAAATGTTGGGTCTCTTGAAGTGGTCCTAGAGACTGCTTCCTAAATTTTCTGGATTCTTTTTTCTTCTTGTTATTCTGATTGGTTGTTATTCACTTTTTTATGTTCCAAATCATTGATCTGATTCTCAACTTCATCCACTATACTACTGTTTCTCTGTAAGTTGTTCTTTATTTCAATTAGTGAATCCTTCATTTCTGACTAGATCTTTTTTATGCTGCTGAGATTTTATTAAGTTCCTTGAGCATCCTTATAACCAGTTTTTTGAACTCTGCATTTGATAGATTGCTTATCTCCATTTCATTTTGTTCTTTTTCTGGAGTTTTTATCTGTTCTTTCATTTGAGCCATGTTTCTTTGTCTCCTTGTTTTGGCAGCCTCCCTGTATTTGTTTCTATGTATTAGGCAGAGCTGCTTTGACTCCATGTAGCCTAATATAGCACATGTCCTATAGGGTCCAGTGCCAGAGCCTCTCCTATAACCCAAGCTGGGTACTGTTGCACCTGTTGTGTGGGCTGAGTACACACTCCAGTTGTAGTTTAGTCTTAGTTACTGTTGGTAGACCAATGGGACAGGTTTACCCAGGCCAGCCAGCTGCAAGGATTTGTTGTGACCACTGACCACCAATCTCCACCCTCCATGGAGGATCAGCTGTGTAGAGTAAGGGTGCATTGACATGGTCTGTATCTGTCCCCTGGGTATGCTGGCTCTGGGGTTTCCTGGGTGGCGTATGCCAAGGTCAGCCCCCACCTGTGTTTTCCCCGGGACCACTCTGACTGAGATGGATGCTACTTGTGTTGGGCTTGGAGATTCCCAAGAGAAGCCAAGCTGTGAATCCAGGCTGGCTGCTGCTAGTGGTGGGCCTAGGGCTTACTAAGGCCAGTTATTGCTTATTTGAGAGGACTTAGGAAGTTGTGCAGCATAAACCAAGATGAGCCATTCATATGAAAAAAATAGCTTGCGTGAGCCTGTAAGCTGGGTGGGCTGGAGCTCTGGGGATCTCCAAGGCAGGTCAGTGTTAGCCAGGTTGATGGAGTCTCAGATATGGCACCAATTTGCTAGGCTGTGGCTCTGTGGGGGGAGGGTTTAGAAAAAGGACAATGGCCTCTTCTTGCCTTGATGCCAGGCACTTTAGTTTTTTTCCAGTATGCCACTGGTGCCTTTCAAGCTACTACTGCCCTAGTGCTGAAAATCAGAAGGAGTAAATCTGGGTAGGTGAGTCCATGTGTGGATTCTTTAAGATGAACTGCTTGGGGATCCAGAAGTTTCTCCCACTGACTCAATCCCTGCTGGGTTTTGCAGCCATAGGTTGTGGGGACTTACCTTCCTGGCACTGGAACCATGGGCTGAGGGGTCTGGTGTGGGGCTGGGATCTCGTTCTTGAAATATCCTTCCCAAATTTTTATCCACCACATGTGGGTGTGGGACCAGCTTGTTCTATGTCTGTGCCCCTCCTACCAGTCTGGATGGATGTGGTTTCTTTAAATCTGTAGCTGTCAGATTTCCATTTGACTCTATTTCTATGGTTCTAAGTGATGGTTGTTTTGTATTTTTAGTTGTAATTTTGATGTGGCTGTGTGATGAGGTGAGCCATGTCTGCCTATGCTGCCATCTTAACCAGAAGTCCAGCTCTGTAATTTTAATCTGAATTCCATTGAACAGATCACTTCCTAATATCTTATCATGGCAAAAGTTTCTGATTTCCTTGGTGACCTGTTTCTTGATTACCCCAAGGTAACAGATATGTGATGACAGTGGCAGCCTTTTCACAAAGCTAGCTGGAATGGAGTGTTTTAAACATTTAGACATTAGAATTGTATTTTTAGAACAGAACTGAGTCTATCACTGTCAGAAGAAAGGACATCACCAACCCAGTCTAAGATGTAAAGATCAAATTTAAAAAGTAATGATGGCCAAAAAAATGTCAGCCCAGAAATAAACATGGAAAGGAACAAGTGTCTAATCCTACAGTATGCCAGTTGTCAGTATTAGAATGTCATAATAAATGAGTTGAACCAGAGAATTTTCCTCCTAGATTTAGATAGTTATTGCCAGAGAAATGTCCTAAAAGAAAGCAATCTTCACAATTTAGGATGACTTTGAATAAATCATGAAAGAGTATTTAGTAATTGTTATTAATGTAACCTGAATTGTTAATGATATATCAAAGGCAATGGATGTGTTAACAGGATTGTCTATTGTCTAAGTCACAGTCCACCCTTATGCTGAGCAAGTCTCATAGGGGTGCACTTACCTAGGTATTGAATGTCTCAGTCTCCCAGTCTTAAACCTCATGTACCTTAAGTGTGGGGCTCACATCTTTTTCAGTTTTGAACCCCTAGCTTCTAGCACATGTTAAATGTTTATGGGATAATACTGAATAAAGGAATGCCTAGTACTCCATGCATCTGTAAAAAGTGTTGTGTTCTGCTCTCTGCTGGTAGCCCAAAGAACTGCTCAAGCATGAATCCTCTAAAATAGTGTGTGGCTACTCTTCACCCAGACTGTGCTTTAAAACAACCCTGCCTTCCCAGGCTCTTTTTGCTACTTAATTTTCTCTCATTCCCCAGTTTATCTCAGGGTCCAGATAGCTTCTGGCCCTTTGACTTTGTCTTCTAGTCTTTGATCTATATATGCTAGTAGGAATGAACATACTATTTAGCTTTCTACACTGACCCTCTCTAAAGTCTATCTTCCACACTAGTCCTAGGAGTGACTGAAGAAGGCAAGGGATGAGCAGGAAACTACGGTTGTTAAGTCTTTCATGCCAGACATGAGCTAGAAGCTTTTCTTAAAAGAGCATAGTTAAAAGGTTTCTTTCTCTACTTAATACTGTAATGGCCCAGTGGTGTTACTCTATTTTTGTTCAAAGCATCGAAGAATTCCCAATCTATTACCAAAAAAGTTCTCTGTTTTTCAAGTAAACAATAGAGTCAAATAAAACAATATTCTTTCAGCTGTATTACTAATGTTGCAGACTTTTATTCTCCTGGAGTACATTGTTGATATTTTTATTGGGAAGTAACTGATGGGACTTACCCTAGAAAGATATGCTATCGTGCAAATGTGTGTAAGTGGACACACACACACACACACACACACACACACACACACTATGCCCTGAGTTGGGGGCAAACACATTAATACTCTACTGAAACTCATGGGACCTTAAATCTTAAGTTGGCCTTCCAAATTCAGCTCCCCTATTCAGAGAATGGTGGTACCAAAGCTTCTCTGGGCCAACCAGGCTCCCAAGTTCTCTCCAATTGGCAAATGACCTTGGGGCCCTGACCTCTCAGTGCTTTTTCCTCTATCCTGGGAAACAGACTCTCAAAACATTTCAAGTCCTACCAACCTTGGGTGACATAAACAAATAATTCCTGAGTCTAAGGGCTAGAAGGTCATGAGCTTTGCACTCTTGTCTCCATTCTTGTCAAAGTGCACACAATAGTTTTTGTGAATGTAAGTCATTTTTTCCCTGATCAGAAAAAAGAGATGTAATTATTTATGTTTGGGGGGGGCACTTCCCTTGTACCATGCTTATGGCATGATATTCAAATGTTCCAAGGTAATACTCATTGACTTTGCCCTGCTGAGTCCTTATGTTGCACACCCCATGTGAGCCAGCTCCTGCATGTGAGCCAGCTCTGCATGTGGGCTCCTACCATGCTGCTCCACCTCAGGAGCATAAGCATCAAAGCCAAAACCTGAGAAACTCTCCAGGCAGCACAGTTGAACTTCCCCAAAACAAACCCCTAAGCTGAATTTTTAATTTGATTTAATTAATGGGCTGTTTCAGTGCTTTCCCTTAAGTCATCAAGAATTAAGCTTTCTCAGAACTCAC
This sequence comes from Phyllostomus hastatus, assembly GCF_019186645.2. NCBI lineage: Eukaryota > Metazoa > Chordata > Mammalia > Chiroptera > Phyllostomidae > Phyllostomus > Phyllostomus hastatus. Next base: position 1,652,373 of record NW_025334017.1, on the reverse strand, counting down.
TGCAGTGTGATCCTGTTGATACAAACTGCCCAAAGAAATCAGATCTCAGAAGCAGATGGTGAATGGGATTCAGTGTTAAACATGTGCCGACACTTCAGTCTGCAGTGAAGACTTGTGGTCCAAGATTATATACATTGGTGGTTTGGGGCTGAACCTTCATGTGCCTCTTTGTTGAAAATATTTATCTTACCTTTGAGCTGTAGAAAGAAGTGTCAAAATGGGGAGGGAATGTGAATTTCTTGGTATTTTATAGAAGGTCACCAGGAAGGCCTAGTGAGAAGGTCCCTTGGACCAGAGACATGACCAAAATAAAGGAGTGGGCCTCGCAGAGGCTTGGGAGGCATAGGACAGCAGATAGAATGAAAGAGTAAAGGCCCAAGGTCTAAGGAGACAGTTTGCCTGGTGCCATCAGGGAGAGTTGAGGCTGGAATTAGGGGCAGGGTGAGCAGGCCTTGTGGGAAGTTATGATGATTTGTCTTTTACTCTTTTTTTTTTTAATATTTTATTTATTTATTTTTAGAGAGGGAAAGGAGGGAGAGATAGAGAGAAACATCAATGTGCGGTTGCTGGGGGTTATGGCCTGCAACCCAGGAATCTACCCTGGCTGGGAATCGAACCTGGGACACTTTGGTTCCCAGCCCGCGCTCAACCCATTGAGCTACGCCAGCCAGGGCTGTCTTTTACTCTTAATAAGCTGGAAAACCTTTGAAGGATTAAGTAAAGGAGTGACATAATCTGACTGGTATTTTCAGAGGGTCACTCTGGCTATGGGATTGATAATAGCCTGTTGTAATAATGCCAAGGTGTCCCTGTGTTTGCCCTCCTATCATGATACCAGCTAAGGCATTTGAAGAAAACAGGAGAGAAAAACAAGTCAAAAGGAAAATGCAAAGGAATTAATTGTCTGTTGAGTGCCTTCTATGTGACAAATACTGTATTCATATCCTTTCACACACTCCTGATGGAAAAGGAATGATACTGGGTGACCATATTTCTGGTTTGCCTGGGACAGTCCCGATTAATATCTATTGTTCTCACATACATATTAACAGAGCCTTCCTTCTCTCTCAAAATAAATGTTTTGGATGGTGAACTATATGGTGATCACTCCAATAATATGTATTATATACTCCATATTGGAAAACCAAGTGAGACCAAGAAAACCTGTGCAACTATCCCTAATTCACAAAGCTAGTGATTACAATCAAGATTTGAAGCCAGACTCTGCTTCTTTGAGCTTCAGCTGTTCCACCAATGAAAGGGTCCATGTCCTTCTGAAGCCCACATTTTCCACTTGAACATGGGTATTGAGGTAAAGGCTAAAGCATTAAAAAAACCCTGCTTCTTTTGTTAAACTTAACTCAGCTATTATCATGCAAAACTTGCTGTAAATTGTCAGAAAGTGTTTCAGAAACCTATTTTATCACTACTTAAAGTCCAATGCAAATATTTTAAAGCAAATACATTTTTATTATTATGATACTTCCTTACTGTCACAGGTAGTTATTTTTTTATTCTAAAGTAAATTACTAAGCACACCTGTGCGCTTGCCAAAACCTAGCATCAAACACTTCACTCACAGATGTGGCCCAAGACCTCACCTTGCATTATTATCTGTCTCTCCTGAAGAAAGCCTGGAGCCAGAACTTGAAAAGTAAACTCAGTTGGCATTCTTATCTTCTCTGGGCCATCCACACTGGTCATTAACTAAATATTCTTAACTACAACCAACCATGGGGTGAGCAGCAGCTCCTGGTGCCTGTCCCCACAAACACAGCAGGCAGTGAGCAATTTGGAGCTGGTGTGGATGTGCTAGGGTTGGCAGTGCTAGTGTCCAGGAGGAGATCACTCTGATCCCACTAGCAATCTGGCTCAGCCCCCAAAGAGTGATGATTTATAGATGAGTAGTCTCAAAAACCCTTTTCTTTTGAAAACATTCCAGTTACCATTTGAAAAAAAGAGACAACGTCACAAAGTTAATTAGCCAAGAGTGTAAGTGCCAACTACAGGGAAACTACTTTTTTTGTGCTACCAAATAAAAGAATAAACAAAACCCTCAGATGTGTCACTAGAACTCTATCTAGTCTTGGAAAGGCTAAGTGATAATAGCTTCATTAAAAAAAAATAAGTTCCCCTATATCCTACATCACTCTTTGTGTCCTTCCCTGAGTTGCTTCAGAATATTTTGATAGATGGAGAGACCATCCCAAAATATTGAAGGTCAACCTCTCCAAACTCTTCCTTTCAAATCAGACCAGGAAAGTGTCAGTTCAATCACTTGATTCTGCTCTTCCTTTCCTTGATGTCATAGAAATAGTAAATGAACTTGTTGGGGGCACTGAAAATGACTTTTCAAAAGCAATACTAAGCAGGACTAGACTGCTTCTTGCTCACCAGTAGGTGTTAATTCTTGAACACTGATGTGTTATTATTATTTTTTATTTTCTTATTTTAATGATTTCCCCCTAAACAAGCAAATATGCAGTCTAGGAAAAGGACAGCTGGATTGATTCGTCAGAACTAGTATAAAATGAGAAGACTGGATCAGATTAGCTCTAGATATCATGTATTATATTATATTATTTTGTAGGAGAAATTACTGTAAGAAATGGTTGTTGTGTTTCAGCCTAGAAATTACCCCCTTAAAGAGAAGCTAATGGATAAAGTTTCATTAGCTAGGTTGGGGAAAAATGAACAGAAAGATGTAAAGGAGACATGCTGTACTTTTATTGCTGCTCATGTTAAATGAACCCCTAAAATCAATAGTTCATTTAAAGTACAATGAGTTTCTTCTGTATCTTGAATTTTTTTAAAACTTAAACAACTGCTTTCCACACTTTTTGTAAATAAAAAATTGTGCATATAGCAAATAGGAGGCAATGGGAAAAATACAAAGTATTTTTGCGATTGAATTTAACAAAGTTCATTTTAAAATAATGCAGCTTTTAAAAATACTATAATTGAGAAATAACCAACATATCTGACCAGTAAGATTTCTTCTGTTTCTTACTGGCACCATGAATTTAAAATTTTTTTCTGTATACCATTTAGAAAGAATGGATTCTGGATAGATGTTAGCAACTTGGTAAATAGCATAGGTAGATCTTAGAATTCTAGATTTCTTTTTAACAGCTGGATATTAGCTTTATTTTTTCTCATATGTGCTCTGTAATTTCGAACATGCTGGTATCAGTTAAGAATGGTTCATGTAACAGAGCATGTAATTTGCTGAGTCTTTATAAAAATTTTTATTCAATTTATTTAAACAGCAACAAAAAGACAGTTCCCCTAACCCCCGCCACTTGCAACCGCCAGTCTGTTCTCTGTATCCGTGAGCTTATTTTTCATTTGTTTGATTTGTTCTTTTTAAGGTTCTACATATAGGGAAGATCATATGGGATTTGTATTTCTCTGCATGGTTTATTACACAGCACAATTCCCTAAACATTCATCTATGTTATGCAGATGGCAAGATTTCATCCTCCTTTACAGTTGAATAATATTCCATTTTGTGCATATACCACAATTGCTTTATCCATTCATTTATTAACAGATACTTAGATGTATCTGTTAATATTTTGCCATCTTGGCTATTGTAAATAATGCTGCAATGAACATGGTAGTGCATATATCTTTTTAAATTAGTGCTTTCTTTTTCATTAGATAAACACCCAGAAGTGGAATTGCTGGATCACATGATTTTATTTTTACATTTTAAAGGATATCGCATACTGTTTTTCATATTGGTTGTACCAGCTACATGTTTACTAATAGTGATTCCCTTCTCTTTGCATCCTGACTTTTGGTTGTGGGGGTTCAAAGTGTCAGTGAGCTCTGAAGTGAAGCCTTCAGAGGAAAGCTGAAGAGAAGAAACTGATGAAAGAGCAAGAAGAGGGAAGATGATAGACTGAAGATGATAGCTGAAGCAGTGAAAACTGAACAATGTTTAAGGAACAGAAGCTGTTTTCTGAATCATCCAGTTCTCACTATACTAGACAGCTAGTGCTGATATATATATATACACCTCTTGGTGGAATAGTTGAACATTCATGAATGGGTATTAAAGATATTGATAAGATGAACTGCCTAATGGAATATCGGGGCTCTGACCTAGAAAGAAGACAAGGATGAAGATGAAGAGTGATTCTTTCATGTAGAGTTAGCAACGGAAGTTAGAAAGAGGCTCAAAAAGGCAGTGATGAATCAAGCATTTAAGCCCACACATTCGAGGAAAGATGACCAAATCTAGAGGTAGTGATAGAAAAACAAATAACAAACAAAAACATGGAGGAAACAGGGAAGAACTAGGTTGATATTATGTGATAGAGATCAGAATTCAAACAATATTTAATAACAATGATGGTAATAGCTAGTATTTATTGCATGATTACTATGTACCAAATCGTGGAATAAAGTACTGTAACTGTATTACCCTAAAGACTAAGTACATCATCTTATGTACTCAGAACAACTCTGTGACATAGACATTACTTTTACCCTTATTTTATAGATGAGTTATCTTTGGCTAAGGCAGGCTAAGTATCTTGCTAAAGGTAACACAATTAAATATACCACCAAGCCAAGACTAAATCATTATGTCTAGTTCCAGAACCTTTAGAAATCTCTGCCTCTTCAAATGAGAAATCAACAGTGGCAAATGCAGTAGAGAATCCTAGGACACAGAGAAAACACACACAAACATTTAATTTGGGACAAAATGGCTGGCAGTATCCACTAAGTAAATATTTTCAACACAGCGGTGAAAGCAAAAAACAAGGTGATTATCAGAGATACATGGAATGGTTAGAGGAAAAATTAAGACAGTGTGTCAGTTCACTTTTAGGCAAAACAAACAAAAAAAATGAGTAAGGGAATTTAGATGCTCCTAAATTCATGATTGCTAACATTTGTTAACATAGTATAGGCAACAAGAAAGCCACATTTAAATGGCTAGCAAATCATTTACAAAAAGATGAATTGATAACATACATGCACCCTTGTATATACATTTTAACCTTTGAACAGCCATACAACCATTAATCCTAAAGCCTAATGTTCTAAATGAGGAGCAGGAAAACTGACTTGTAAGCCAAATCTGCCAACACAGATTTTTGTATGGTCCAGAAGGTAAGAATGCTTTTTAAATTTTTTGTTTTTTAAATCCTCAACCAAGAACATTTTTTTATTGCTTTTCAGAGAGAGGAAGGGAGAAAGAGAGAAACATCAACCAGTTGCCTTCTCATGCACACCATTACCAGGGATCAAACCTGCAACAGGGGCATGCACCCAGACCAGAAATCAAACCCATGGCCCTTAGGTTCATGGGACAACATTGCAACTAACAACCACACTGGCCAGGGCACTTTTTGTTTTTCTTAATAGTTAAAAATTAAAAGTAAAGTATTATTCCTTGATAAATGAAAATGTACATGAAATTCCAGTTTCAGTGTCCACAAATAAAGTTTTTTTTGGAATGCAACCACACTACTATTTACATATTTTCTATAGAAGCTGTCTCACAACTGGGAACATTGAACATTTTCAAGAGACTTTATAGCTAACAAAGAATAGATATTTAGTATATGGCTCTTTCTAGAAAATGTTTCTATTCTCTGTTGTAAATCATCACAATTATTTTTATTTTAAATGTAAGTCACAAGGAAAGTGAAATTAAATACCTGGCAAAGATGCTTTATTAGATCTCACAATGGGCATTTCTTTCCATCGATCACCATTGTTTTCATTCTCAGCTATCCAAGAATCAACAGTTAGAGAAAACAGCTCACATGTATCTATGTTTTCAAGTCTAATTTCTTCCAGATACCACCTGGGATCATGTCCACTGTTGTCATGCCCAATACGTATTTTATAGATTTCACCAATACCTTTAAGATTAATCTGCAACACATAGGAGAAAAGGGAGATAAAATTCCCTACATCTCTGATTTGATTTGTCAAATTAAAAATTCATGATCTATTTTGAACTCAATATCTACTTTTTCACCCTACATATTTCTTACTAATTACCCTTAAAACTTGTAACACCATGAAAAGTTGTTACTCAGGACAAAGCAGAAATCCATTGACCATGGAGAAACTAATAGATTAAATCTGCCTAATTTTCATTACATTATTTTTTCTAGCAATTCATTATTATTAACAGGTAAAATAAATGTTTTATTGTAGTTATAGATATACACTGTTTATTCTGTGTTTAGACCTAAAGAAGATACTCTAATTTTCTGGACTAGTGTCTGTAATAGATTGAATTTTCCTATTAAAGTGGGGTCCTGAGGAAAAGAAACCATAAATGTGTATGTTTCTGGATTTAAACTAGGACTAACCAAATAACCCCTAAAAAGAGTGACTTTATATTGGGAAATCTGATTTGTATTCTATTTTTACTGAGAAATAATTGACATGTATCACTGTACAAGTTTAAGGTAACATGGCATGATGGTTTGATTTACAATAGTCCAGCTAACATCCATCTTCACATATAGAAGGAATAAAAAAAGAAAAAAAAGAGAAATATTTTCTCTTTGTGATGAGAATGCTATAGTCATCATGTTGTACATTACATCCTCAGTACTTACTTACCTTATAACTAGAACTTTGTATGCTATGACTACCTTCTACCAATTTTCTCTCTCCTCATCCTCCACTTCTGGCAACAACAAATTTGATCTCTTGCCTATGAGTTTGGTTTTTCTTTTCTTTTTTTTTTGTTTTAGATTCCACGTATAGGTAAGATCATACCCTATTTACCTTTATCTGCCTTTTTTTCACTCAACATAATGCCTTTAGGTTCTGTTCATGTTGTCACAAATGGTAAGATTTCCTCATTTTTTTCATGCCTGAATAATATTCTATTACACCACAATTTCTTTATCCTTTCTTCCATTTATGGGCAGTTAGGTTATTTCTGTGTCTTGGCTATTATGAATGATTTTGCTACAAACATGGAGGTATAGATATCTTTTCAAGTTAGTGTTTTCATTTCCTTTAGATATATAGCCAGAAGTAGAATTGCTAAGTCATATGGCTCATTTAGTCCTATATAGCCAATTTTGTTCATCTTGACTATTTCCCAGTATTTCCATGAATCCAGTTATTACTTAGGGTTCTATAAGTCTTCATTTACTTCAAATATATGACCTGCTTAGATATCTGTAATTCGGAGTAAATCAGAGTCCTTTTCATAAACCTATCCAAAGACACATTTGTAAATGCATTAAAGTAAAACAGTGACTGTTTGAAAATGACCGAAGTTAAAGTGACATGGTTATAGACTTGAATATGATGTAATTGATAAAGAATTTTAGTTTTCTGTAAGATATAACATTCCAAGATGACAATTTCTTGGTATATAATAATTACTATGAAATGATAAAAAACAATAATACAAAGCCCATAGTTTTAAACTCAACACACAATTTCAGTATATATAAAGACCAAACACTATGCAAGGTTTTAAAATGCTGTACAGGACTTAGCAGAAGTGTGCGATGAACATTGAAAACAATTCATAAATTCCAATGTGTGGGCTACAAACACCTGGAATACCGCTGTTTGATGTCCCCACAAGGAACCATCACTCTTGGCTTTGCCAGTGTCACTGACAAGACAGGACACCTCCTTCCCCTGATGCTACCCCTGAGAGTTTCCTGTTTGAATTTGATTCTAAATATTTGCAAGTTCCTCCTTGGGGGAGGTTAAATTTTTTAGAAAATCTATTTTGATAAAAATATATGTATACAAACAGAATAGTTATTATTATTTTGTTTTGTAAAGTTTTCCATGTAATTTTGAGTACATAAAGAGGCCCCATTAAGTCTAAAACTATTCTTTTGTAAGGAGAGAATAAATCCTTGAGGTATCCCAGGGGCCCAAAGGAGTAGCTTGAAGTCATTTCTCACTATTTAAAATTTAAATTTTGGACAGATTGTCAACTATACTTAACCAAGACATTATAACATAAACTTTTCGTAAAACAACATATTTTGAGGGGGATAATAACCTTAAAAGACATAAAAAAAACTTCAAACTGGTTTTAATACCAAATATTTTTCCATAACATAGGGTCCTGCTTAATTTATATGAGTATTTATTATATTTAGGCCAATAAACTATTTCACTCTAATTATGCCATCCAGAGGCAGGAAACCCACCACATATAATACACAGACAAACATTAATCATGTAAAAATCACACACATGCAGACTGAACACATAAAGGTCATACATAAAATTTTTGTAGAAAAAGCATAAGATTATTGATTTTATGAGATTAAATGAACTGAAGATAATTGTTATTCCTATGACTTTGTTCAAAATATTGCTAACTTTAAATATTTTTGTTTTCTAGCTATGAGTACTTTTTTCCTAGAACAATCTGTAAACTGTATGCTAATAAGCAATGCTGAAACATTTATATTTTTCTCCCTACTTAACCCTCCAGAATTTGACAACTCTTAATGAGTGAGTACGACTTTTGTGGCAATATATTTGTTTCCATGAACCCAATACAAATCTGCTCTCTTTATAATAGCACTGGTTTCCAATTGTGGTTTTAATAACCAAGTCTTATCAGAAATGTCATGATCAAAAGAGTCATGCCAGGACACTGGATGTAATGAGAAAGCCTTAACAAGTAAGATTAACTTTTGAGGCAAATAAGAGCTCCTTAGAGTAGTGCCCTTCTACCTTGCTTGGTCACATGGTTCATAGCAGTCTTTCCAGGTAAGGAACAAAGGTTACTTTCATGAAAGATGGTACAAAGAGCCTGAAGACACTTCAGGGACTTCAAGAATTTGAGGAATCCTTTCTAGAAATATACACTCTTCCAAAAATAAATTAGGAAATATCAGAGAATCAGAATAGACAGATTACAAATAGTGAAATCAGAGCTCTAATCAAAGAACTCCCAACAAACAAAAGACCTGTGAACCAAGATGCTTCACAGGTGAATTTTATCAAACATTCTGAGAACTAACACCTCTACTTACCAAAATATCACATAAAATTCAAGAGAAAGGAAGGCTCCCAAACTCATTTTATGAGGCCAAAATCATCCTATTTCCAAAAACAGATAAAGACACTGTAAAAAATTAAAATTTTAGGCCAATATCACTGATGCATCAATGTTAAAATACTCAACAATATATTAGCAAACCATATACAGCAATGCTTCAAAAAGATCATACACAATGGTCACCTGGGATTTACTCCAGGAATGCAAGGATGGCACAACATTGGCATATCGATGAATGTGATTCACCACATAAAAAATGAAGGATAAAAACCACAGGATCATATCAATAGATGCAGAAAAAGCATTTGATAAAAACTCACAGCAAAGTAGGAATAGAAGGAACATACCTAAATCTATTAAAGGCCACTTATGACAAACCATCCTATGCTAGGATCATACTCAATGAGAAAAATCAACAAGTGTTCCCCTTAAGATCAGGAACAAGACAGGGATATCAGCTTTTACCCTCTCACAGAATTTGTTGAGTGTGGTTCCAAAATAGAGGAAAAAGTGAAGGCTATGAAAAGGGAAACAACAGAAAATGTATGGGGAACCAATAGTGACAGGAAGTAAACCAGGACTCAAATCAACAGTTTGGAGCAGAAGGAAGAAATAAACATTCAACAAGAACAGAATGAAGAAACAGGGATTCAAAAACAGGAAGGAGAGGCTTAGGAACCTCTGGAACAACTTTAAATATTCTAACACCCAAATCATAGGGGTGCCAGAAGGAGAAGAGGAAGAGCAAGAAACCAAAAAATTTCAAAAAATAATGAAGGAGAACTTCCCCAATTTGGCAAAGGAAATAGACTTCCAGGATGTCCAGAAAGCCCAGAGAGTCCCAAAGAAGTTGGACGCAAGGAAGCGCACACCAAGGCATATCATAATTACATTGCCCAAGATTAAAGATAAGGAGAGAATCTTAAAAGCAGCAAGAGAAAAGGAGACAGTTATCTACAAAAGATTTCCCATAAGGCTATCAGCTGATTTCTCAAAAGAAACCTTGCAGGCAAGAAGAAGCTGGAAAGAAGTGTTTGAGGTCATGAAAGGCAAGGACCTACAATCAAGTTTCCTCTATCCAGCAAAGCTATCATTTAGAATGGAAGGGCAGATAAAGTGCTTCCCAGATAAAGTCAAGGTAAATGAGTTCATCATCACCAAGGCATTGTTATATGAAATGTTAAAGGGACTTATCTAAGAAAAGGAAGATCAAAAACATAAGCAGTAAAATGACAACAAACTCACAACTATTGACAACCAAACATAAAAGCAAAACCAAAAACAAACTAAGCAAAAAACTAGAACAGGCACAGAATTACAGAAATGGAGATCACATGGAGGGTTATCAGTGGGGAAGGGGAGAGGAGAAAGGGAGGAAAAGGTATGGGGAATAAGTAGCATAAATGGTAGGTAGAAAATAAGGAGAGGTTAAGAACAGTATAGGAAATAGAGAAGTGAAAGAACTTATATGTACAACCTACAGACATGAGCTAAGGGGGGTGGAATAAGGGTGGAAGGTGTTGTGCAGGATGGAGGGGAATAAGGGGGAAAATGGGACAACTGTAATAGCATAATCAATAAAATATACTTTAAAAAATCTTATCACCACCCCCCCCCAAAAAAAATTCCATTTTAAAACAAGAAGTGGCATAAAAGGATGAGGGCAGTGCCATTTGCTATTTTGGCACCATTTGCCTAGCAGGACTATGATGTTTTTTAACATGACTGCCATTTTACTTTTCTGAGCCCTATGTCTTCAGGACTGGAAATTACTAGAAAGCAAGAATAGAATATGACTAACTGCGTCCCACCCCAACCAGCTGCCAGCAAAAGATGCCATTGGAGCAAACTGCAGCTTATGTGAAATTTCCTGTGTTGCAATGGCCCCCAACAGCCCAGGGTCTGGGCAACAGCAACATCCCCAACCTTTTATAATCCAATAAAAGTTTAAAGTCCCCACCCCTCAATGCTGGTATATTTCTCCACCCCATGATCTTCTTCTTCCTTGGAAAGTGAATAAAGTCTATATTCTGTAAAAAGAAAACCCCATATCGTAGCTCTATTTTTAATTTTTTAAAAATAATCTTCATACTCTTTCATAGTGGCTGTACCAATTTATAATACCATCAAAAGTGCACAAAGGTTCCCTTTTCTCCACATCCTCACCAGCATTTGTTAGCTCCTGTCTTTTAATGTTAGCCCTTGCTGTGACACTGAAGTTGTAGCAGTGTGGGTAATGTGATTAACAATCAATGCCACCTAATACCCCTTTTCACCTCAGCAGGTATAATTAGCTGACACAATAAATAGTCTCAAGTACAGGCATTCCTCAGAGTATTGCTGTTTCTGTTGAAGACAACCCAATAAGGCAAATATCACAATAAAGTCAGTCACAAAAATGTTTTGTTTTCCCAGAGCATATGAAAGTTTGTTTATACTATACTGTAGTCTATTAAATGTATAATACCATTATGTCTAAAAAACAATGCATGCACCTTAATTTGAAAAATGCTTACTGCTAAGAAAATGCTAACCAGTGTCTGAGCCCTTAGTGAATCTTAGCTCACTGCTAATGACAGGAACCTTCAGTTTGTAAAAAAAAAATGCAGTATTTGCAAAGTGCAATTAAGCAAAGTGTAACAAAACGAGGTGTGTCTGTATCATTCACTATTCAGAATGAGCAATATTTATCCTGTGAAAACTTTTACAGAGGTCATATGGAAAAACTGATCAATTTATACTACATTAGTTTTCCATTTTGTCATGATAAATTATCCGAAACATCAATTTAAAACAAAACCCATTTATTGCCTCCCAATTCTGTGGGTCAGAAATCCAGGCATTTTGAGACTCATCTGGCTTCTCTGCTCAGGGCCTCACAGCTGAACACACTAACTGTGATCTGGGCTCTTCTCTGGAGGCTCCAAGGAAGACATTGCTATCAGCCTCCTTCAGGTTTTCGGCAGAATCCAGTTCCTTGTGGTTTTAGAAAATGAGGTACCTCTTCCTTAACATGTGGTCCCTTCATCTCCAAGACAACAAGGGCACACAGAATGCTTATCTTGCCTGGAATCTGGCTTTCCCTCCATACCAGCAGGGTCAAAGCGTTTCCTTTAAAGGGTTCATATGATTTAAATTATGCACACTTGAATCAATCAGGCAATGTCCCTGTTTTAAGATACTTAAATTACATACTATATAATACTATAATTAGAGGCAATTTTATCTGCCTTCTGGTATTTTGTCTCCTCCAACCCTACTACTTTTCTTACATATAGTAAACATTCACATCACCACAGAAGTTACTTTTTTAGAGTCTACACAGCCTGGCCACTTTTTGTAAACTAAAATATTTATATTAATAATATACTATAATTTTGGTTGGTGTTTTGGTTGATAATTTTTCTGAATAAATTCTGTTCCCCAGACCAAATGCCCTTTGGCCAGTGTGTACAAATGATACCATAAAGTTGAGATAAATAGCTGTATTACTATTACTTCTGGAACAAGGTAGTTATAAAACATTACCACATAGAAAATGTTAATATTCGTGCTTGGTACTGGTAAGTAGCCTCCCACACTTCCCTTCAAATTTGAAGAATGTGGGACATGTGGTGGAAAAGAGTGGCTACACTTCAACGTGTGCCCTAGGGCAAAATTATAGGGTGGCAAAACCCAAGTTTTTGAAGTCAGATCAGGATTTCAAAGTTTCTCTGCCCTTGCTGGTGGTCTAAACTGCAGTAATTTTCTTTACATCTCTAAGCTTCTGTTTCCCCATGACAGCAATGTAATAGTACAATCTTATGAAGTAGCATAGCATGAAGTAAGTATTGGGTTGGCCAAAAAGTTCGTTTATTTTTTTCCCTAGTTTTTTACTATAATGGCTCTAGTAACACTTAATTGTCTTTAACTTTATTCGAAACAGGTTTGTTAGATTTCACTGTAACAGCTGTAATGTCAGCGTGCATTAGAAAAAAAACTTATCTTTAATCCATTTTGAATTTATTATTGTGTGGTATAAGATGGTGGTCTAGTTTCATTTTTCTGCACATATCTGTCCAATTTTCCCAATGTAATTTATTGAATAAAATATCTTTAGTCCATTGTGTGTGCTTGCCTCCTCTGGCAAATATTATTTGACTAAAACGATGTTAGTTGATTTCTAGGCTCTCTGTTCTGTTTCATTGATGTACGTGTCTATTTTTATGCCAGTACCATGCTATTTTGTTTACTATGGCCTTATAGTATAGTTTCATACTAGTATGATTCCTCCAACCTTGTTCTTCTTTCCCAGGATCACTGTTGCTATGCAGGGCCTTTTGTGATTCCTTACAAATTTTTGAAACATTTGTTCTAGTTCTGCGAAGTACGTCATTGGAATCTTGATGGAAATTGCATTGAACCTATAGACTGCTTTGGGTAGTATAGACGTGTTAATGATTTTAATTCTTCCCATACATAAACACAGTGTCTGCTTCCATTTATTTGTATCTTCTTCAATGTCTGACTTCACTGGCTTGTAATTTTCTGTGTACAACTCTTTTACAACCTTAGTTAGGTCTACCCTTAGGTATTTTATTCTTTTTAAAGCAATTGTGAATGGGATTGTTTCCTCAATTTCCCATTCTGTTAGTTCATTATTGACATATAAAAATTCAACTGATTTCTGAATATTAATTTTGCATCATGCCACTTTGCTGAATTCATTTATCAGTTCTAGTAGTTTCTTGATGGAATCATTGGGGTTCTCTATTTACAGTATCATGTCCTCTGTGAATAAAGGCAATTTTACTACTTCCTTTCCAATTTGGATGTCTTTTATTTCTTCTTCCTGTATGATTGCTGTGGCTAGGACTTTCAGTACTATCTTGAATAAGAGAGGTGAAGCTGATATCCCTGTCTTGTTCCTGATCTTAAGGGGAACACTTGTTGATTTTTCTCATTGAGTATGATCCTAGCATAGGATGGTTTGTCATAAGTGGCCTTTAATAGATTTAGGTATGTTCCCTCTATTCCCACTTTGCTGTGAGTTTTTATCAAATGCTTTTTCTGCATCTATTGATATGATCCTGTGGTTTTTATCCTTCATTTTTTATGTGGTGAATCACATTCATCGATATGCCAATGTTGTGCCATCCTTGCATTCCTGGAGTAAATCCCAGGTGACCATTGTGTATGATCTTTTTGAAGCATTGCTGTATATGGTTTGCTAATATATTGTTGAGTATTTTAACATTGATGCATCAGTGATATTGGCCTAAAATTTTAATTTTTTACAGTGTCTTTATCTGTTTTTGGAAATAGGATGATTTTGGCCTCATAAAATGAGTTTGGGAGCCTTCCTTTCTCTTGAATTTTATGTGATATTTTGGTAAGTAGAGGTGTTAGTTCTCAGAATGTTTGATAAAATTCACCTGTGAAGCATCTTGGTTCACAGGTCTTTTGTTTGTTGGGAGTTCTTTGATTAGAGCTCTGATTTCACTATTTGTAATCTGTCTATTCTGATTCTCTGATATTTCCTAATTTATTTTTGGAAGAGTGTATGTTTCTAGTAATTTATCCATTTCATCCAGGTTGAACCTGAAACCATAAAAATTGTAGAGGAAACCATAGACAGCAAAATCTTGGACATTGCTCATAGAAATTTTTTTATCAGATATATCTCCCCATGTAAGGTAAACAAAAGAAAAAAAATAAACAAATGAGACTACTTGTAACTAAAAATTTTGTGCCTAGGAAAAGAAATCATCAATAAAATAAAATGACAGCCCATGGAATGGGAGAAAATATTTGCCAATACATTTGATAAGGGTTTAATATCCAAAATATATAATGTACTTAGAAAACTCAACACCACAAAAAAAACACACAACAAATACCCAATTAAAAAAGGGGAAAGAGGCCTGGAAAAGCATGTGTCCAAAAAGGACATACAGATGGACAATAGACATATGAAAATATGCTCAACATCATTAATCATCAGAGAAATGCAAATAAAAACCACAATGAGACACCATCTCACACTTGTCAGAATGGTTATCATCAACAAACCAAAAAACAGTAAGTGCTGGGGAGGGTGTGGAGAAAGGGCATTCTTGCACTGTTAGTGGGAATGCAGATTGGTGTATCCATTGTGGAAAGCAATATGGAGATACCTCAAAAAATTAAAAATGGATCTGCCTTTTGACCAAGCAATTCCGCTTCTGGGAATATATCTGAAGGAACCCGAAGCCCTAATTCAAAAGGACATAAGTGCCTTTAGTGTTATTTACAATCACCAAGATATGGAAGCACCCAGGTGTCCATTAATAGATGAGTGGATAAACAACTATGGGATATTTACACAATGAAATATTAGTCGGCCATAAAAAAGAAAATTTTACCTTTTGGGACAGTATGGATAGAACTGGAGAACATTATGCTAAATGAAATAAGCCAATCAGAGAAAGACAAATGCCATATGTTTTCACTCATATGTGGAACCTAATGAACAAACTGAACTAGCAACAAAAATTGGGACAGACTTATAGATAGAGAGCGGGATGACAGCTAGTAGGGGGGTGGGACATTAGGGTATCGTGAGAATCAGCAAAAAGGAAAAAGGGCTCATGGACATGAATATCAGTGTGGTGATTGCTGGAGTGATGGGGGGCATAATGGGACTAAAGGGTAATGGAAAAATATAATAAAGGTTAAATTAAAAAATAAAAACAACTCATCAAAATTGGTGAATTTTTGCTTAGCCACTTTAATATTAATGATGGAAGAAAATATGCAACATTTTTGGAATATTAAGCTACATTATCTTAAGACAGGTAAAAATGTCAATGAAATGCAAAAAAAAAGATTTGTGCAGTGTGTGGAGAAGATGCTGTGACTGATCAAATGTGTCAAAGGTGGTTTATAAAATTTCATGCTGGAGATTTCTTACAGGGTGATGCTCTATGGTTGGGTGGACCAACTGAAGTTGGTAGTGATCAAATCAAGCCATTAATTGAGAACAATCAATTTTATACCATGTGGGAGATAGCTGAAATACTCAAAACATCCAAATATAAAGTTATCAGTGAAAATTAAAAATGTGTCTTTTATTTTATGGAAAAAAATATGAACATTTTGGTCAACCCAATATTAGTGGCTCTTGTTATACCTACCAGATAGGGTTGTGTACTAATTACAAAATGCCTGGATGTATCTTATTCAACCTGTGACTAATCTAAAGATAGGGTACAGCACTCACAGAGGAAATTAAAGCTAGTATTTGGCCATTATAAGTGAAACTGAAATTAAAATTTATAAACACTATTTCTAACTCTGCTGGTAAAAATAGATATTTGTAAACAAAAACTAAATGGATTCATAGTACATAGAGTAAATCATTACTACTACACCATTCATGCATGGGTTTGCCAATTAAAATCATAACCAAAATGACTGTATCTTAGTCTAGTTAGTGCTATAGATTGCTCCCAATTACTTCTAATGTATTAGTCGAACTAATTTGGAGCCTTTAGTTCTTGTTTAATATAGTCACGTTCAATAACCTCAACTTTAATGAAATGCAACATGCTAAAAAAATTATTCTTGCAAATAACTGTTTTTAAGGGTTTTTTTTGCATTTAACTCCTACATTCAAAAATGCAAAACACGGATAAACAGTAATCCCAAATCGTAAAATGGTGGTTTTTCATCATACAGGTGGACTATAGCATTTCTCAATTATTCCTTAGAAAGAAAATAATACTCAAAGTAGTATATAATCACAGATTAAAATAAAATTATTTTCAACCTGAAGATCAAAGGAACACATGGATTGAGAGGTATAGTATTAGAAAGAGAAAGGCAAACAAAATGTGGAAATATAGTCCATTGTCATTGCTTTAATGTCACATATTGAAAATTATAAAAATGTCAGTAAGCACCCCTTACACAACCAGAACAGGAAGATTAAAAAAGATATCGTCTGAGAATGTCTCATTTGGGCACTTAAAATTATTAATAATAAAGATTAAGATTAAGTCTACAACTGAATTTAAGGTGAATAAAGCAATTTGTATATCCACATATTTTGATAATTCTACTTATTATACATATCATTTTATGTCACTCCAAGAGTAATTTAAATATGTATTAAGCAAATTTAATCACTTGAACTTTTAACAAATTTTTATTACATACAAACACTGCTCTAAGCAAGCCTATAAACAAGGAAAAAACAGCTCTTAAAATTCAGTATGTGAAGACAGATGTGGGAATCACTAATTCAACACACTCAAAGTGAAAAATAAGCAAAACTGAAGAACATGAAAAGTATAATGAGATAATTTAGTATAAGTAGGACAGGCAATGAGGAAGCTGGACTTGGAGGAATAATCAGCATGTCCATGAAGGAGGGAAGACAGCATCTTCATGATTCAGATAGCATGAACAAAATCAAGAAGAGGAAATGTGCTTCTTGAATCTGAGTCCATTGTTTCTGAAATTTTAAAATTCTAAATTTTATTTTCTCGGAACAGAATCTAGTATACTTTTAAGTATAGAGAGGTACTTAGCAATACAGATGCTGCTACCAAGAAATGGATGTGGAGCAACTACTTGAAGGTGGGGTGTCTAGAATAACACATGAGAGCACAGGTTTTGGAGCAGAGGAATTTACTGCCAATTCAGGCACTGGGATATTGAGCAAGTTATATCTTCACTCTAAATTTTGGTTGCTTCATTTACAAAATGGGATAATTAGGAATCACTTCATAGGTGATTTTAAGGATAAGGGACACATTAATTAGCAAAAATTGAACAAATAAGCATATACAGGTATACCTCAGAGATATTGTAGGTTTGGTTCCAAATTATTGCAATAAAGTATAACAATAAAATGAGTCACAATCTTTTTGCTGGTGGAGAGTTTTACCTTCAACTTGTAAAAAACACTATCTGTGAGGCACAATAAAGCAAAACACAATAAAACCAGGTGTACCTATTAATAAATAGTGATGGCATTAGTAATTGTATTATTACTAAAAGGGGATCAAAAGGAAACAGGTGATGAATACAATGGGAGAAGGAAACTAAATACCATTTACTTTATTCCTACAGATATTTTTTTTTAATGCCTTTGACCTTCAAGCACTGAACTAGGTGTTAAGATGGGAGGAGGAGTTAAACCAAGGGAGATCAGACAACCCATGAATGTCTCAGGATAGATACCAGGGTAGAGAGGTATGGAGAGGCTTCTAAAGAATAAACAGAAGGACTTGTACTATATTTTGTGTTCAGACCACAATGATCCTTTTCTTGGAGCTCACTAGATTGAAATAGTTGGAAAAAATCAAGTAGTTATTTGAGGATTGTTCAAGAGAGAATTTTCACAAGAAAGGACATTTTAATTTCTTAGTGAAAATGATAACATTCATGCAAAAATAGTTGAAAAATGAGTGAAGAATATACATTCACTTTTAAAATTCCACAATAAAATGCATATCCTATATTTTCAAAGGTGGAGGTTTTTTACACTAAAAGTTGCATAGCATATTAGAAAATATTCAAATACAGAACTATAATGAAATAACCTATATTTTTTTATGAAAACAACATGGCTAGTAGATCTGTGAATATTCATTCAAAATGTTTATGGAAAAAATATGTTCTCTTCAGGTGCCTACTTTTAGAAGTAGCTCTTAATCCAGACATTTTTGCACGTGTAATTACTACCCAGTTGGATTGTTTGTGTAAATCTTCAGTAGTTCCTCATAAATAGTAAATGTTATTTTTTAACTTAAATTCTATATTAGAAGCAAATTTCATGTTGTACCAAGTCTATTCTCTGTTTAGAAATGCTTTTATAGTTTGTAAAATCACAATGAAACACAAATGATCTTTGTGATCACTGATATCTCATCCAGGGCATTTCATCTTAACCCAACATCTCATTTTATACAGGATAGTTTATTTTATGTAGTTCTTGCCCTTAAAAAAAGAATATTATGACTAAAAAGCACAGGAAGGAAACTGGAAGTATAGACTGGACACTGAGTTCTAATATGTTAGAAATACTGAAAATTATCAAGGTAAATTTTAAGAGGAAGTGATACCACCAAAAAGAAAACAGACACAAGTATAGATAACTTTTTATATAGTGCAACACAAAAATCAAAATAAGATGTTTTTTTCTACACATGTCCTTGATAAACATTATTGATATTAATCAGTCCCAATATACAAGAAGTAAGACACTCCCATAATTTTTCATAGGCTATTTTTAGTGAGCACTTTTCCAGGGAACCTGCCCTCTGGCCTATTCTATATAAAAACCATGCCATTACTCACAAAAGGACTGGAAAAGAAACCTTTCTTGGGTTAATGTGTAAATGATACTTAGATCTTTTTTAAAAGGAGTAGTTTTATGTCTTAGAATGTTCAGACTTCCTTCTGAAACTAGATATATGTTCCTAAATTGAAGAATGCCTTATTTTTTTATTTTTGGTGCCAGTTGCAAGCTAAGTTCAAAAGGCTTTTTTGTACCGATCTTAAAAGACTTGAACCTAGTCATCTCAGCTTCTAATAGGTTTTCCTTCTGCTCAAAAAATGTGTTTTCTCATTCCCCAGTCCCTGACTCTGACCTTAACTTTCAGAGTGAGAGTATTTCACACACTTCATTACTCAGAGTTATGTCTCTACAGACTTGATAGCTACTAGCTCTAAATGAATTCTGGGTACAATACACACCATAGTATCATTTTCTTGAGAAAACTTAATAAACTTCAGTCTTTGGTCTTTCTTGGTTGCTGACTTAACTATTTTCCTTGCTGGACTCTTAACTCTTTGAGGACGTGGGCTCTGTCTTCTTTTCTGTATACTTAGTGTTTACACAGCATTTGTCATATAATAGATTAATACATTTGTTGAAAATAATTCAATTGCTGATTTCTTCTTTTTCATTTTCAAGTTTTCTTCATTCTCTTTGCTTTCTATAAAAACATTGGTAGATAATGATTTTGATGACAATTTGAGAAATATAATAATTTGTGACAGCACATTCCTGGTAGATGTCTGAGCCTCTGTAACTAGGAAAATTTTTGTCATACTTTGACCCACTTTTGCTTTTAAAAAATAATTAAATAATAATTTGTAACCCAATAAATGCTGTACAAATGAATTTAAAAGGGGACTTTTACCTTATTATGCTGTCTATATTTTTTATGGTGAATTAATTTTGTTGGGAAACAAATCCTGATATCTTTATAAAAGAGTTGTGTGGTTAATGTTAAAGTCAATGACCCACAGCATATATCTTTGACTTATTCCAACATACCAGAAATAATTTGTATGGATTTTCTGAGAAATCTTGATACATCTTGAAGAAATATAAACAGATTGTGATCAGGTCTGTATTTAAGCTATAGTTTCATTAATGGTAGCCTATATTAATCTAATTCTACAGTAATAACAATAATAAATCTGCATGAAGTATAAAGAACTATGTGACAACACTAGAAAATAAGCAAAGCAGGCAGATAAAGAGGAAATATGATCTCAAAATAATAGGTTAAAAAAGATCTTATTCTTGAAAATGGGCAAAATCCATACTGCATGGCTTTTGCCCCTAAGGGTATTCCCAATACTACAAGGCACAGAAAGGGTAGAATTGAAGCACAAAGTTACTGTATAATCTGTTGAAAAGGAGTCGATTGAATCTAGGGCTGCCAGTGTAGCTGGAAATTGGGGTGGGAGATCCTAGAGTGGAGGACACAAAAATAAGTGAACACTAAAATGTGCATATAAGTGACAGCCAGATCCTAGACCAACCACTGCACTATGTGGATGCATAGTAAGATTTCAAGGCACTTGGAGACATAACAGCCAGAAAGCTGTTAGAAGAGAGCAGCAATTTCAGCTGCTGCTTATCACAGGTAATACACTTTATAGTTTGAGTCCCACAAAGTTATTAAGAGCATGGTAAATACCTGGCATGTTACATACTTCTTTATTTATTGAATCTCCAGAAGTATCGGGCATTGGAAATGAAGATTACATCTCTTTTCCCTCAAGACTAATGATATGACTACTGGTAAATATACCTGCTGTAAACTAGGCATAAAAAAAAAACCTCCACAAGTTCAAGGTGATCCATCAGTAATTTAACAAAACACAACATTTTTCAGAGTTATATAATAGAATCCAAAGTAACTAAACTATTATTTATAAGATCTAGTATATAATAAAATACCAGTAAATATTATGAAGAAATTAGAAGGTGTGGCTTATAGGCAACAGAAAAATCAGTTAATAAAAATAGACTCACAAACAGTTTACAAGGACTTTAAAAGGCTATAATAAACATGGCAGATAATATACAGGAAAATATGAATAAAATGGATCAAGAGATGGGAATTTTCAGGAGACACCTGGAAACTGGAAAAAAATGGAATTCCTAGGTCTAGAAAGTATAATAACTGAAATAAAAATTCATTGAATGGGAGTACTAACAGATTCAATACAGAATAATAAAGGATCAGTACACTGAAAGACAGATTAATAGAAATTATCCATACTGAAGTACACAATAGAAAAAATGAATAAAAATATTTAACAGAGCTTCAGTGACCTGTGACATATTATCAGGTAAATTAATAGATATGTAATTGAAGTCCTAGAAGAAAAAGAGAGAGAGAGAATGGGCAAGAAAAATATTTAAAGAAATACTTATCAAATTTTTCTAAGCTTGATAAAAAATGGCAGCCCTTAGGTTCAGAAATCATAGTGAATCCCAACTGAAATCTATATAAAAACATTAATTCATTGACAAATAATAGTCCTACTGAGGAAAAGAAAATAAAAATTCTTAAAAGCAGCCAAAGAAAAAAGAGATTATATATAACTGAATAAAAACAAGAATGATGGCTAACTTGTCTTTAGAAATAACACAAACTGGAATACAATGGAACAAATGTCTATAAAGTGCTAAATAAAATGAAAAGCAGTGAACCTAAATTTTTTTATTTATCAAAAGAATTATTCAAATATGAAAGCAAATGCATAATTTTATTCAAACAAAACCCAAGAAAATTCATAACCAGCCACTTGCACAACAAGAAATTCAAAGAAGAACTCTTCAGAATTCAGGGTAATAATATCAGATTTACAGTAAGATAGGAAGAGAATGAAAATAGTGAATGTGTGAGACTATATAAAAATATTTTTATTTTATTAAATATGCAAAGAAGTTGACTGTTTAGAGGAAATATAATAATGTTTGATAGGACTATATGTAGAAATAAAATATGTGAAAATAATTGCAAAAAGGATGGAGTGGAGTAGGTGGAACAGTACTTTTTAAAGTTTATTATCTTAATATGCTATGTTAAGAATGCATATTGTAATGCATACATAAACCAGTAAAAAAAATAGAGAGACAATAAGCACAGGTAAAAAGCAATAAATAAATAAATAAGAAAAAGCTAGAATTTAATAGTAAAAAAATCACTTAATCTCAAAAAGGGTAGAAGAGGAACAAGTATTTTTGCAAATCATATATCTGACAAGACTGTAGTATCTAGAATACATAAAGAACTGTTAAAATAATAGGGTTCAGTCACTGTAGAACATGATTTGGCAGTTCCTCATGAATTATAAAGACCATTTAGAGATCTTATTTCTTAGGAGACAATTTTGTCTGCATAATTCTCTCCTCTAGGCATCTGGCTAATTTACCATTTTGGAGCACACATAAACCTCCTCTTTACTTGGTTATTGGGTGGCACTGGGCAGCGGCTGTCCTTCCTTCCTCACCTTACTGTAATGCTTACTTCTTCCTGGACTACTTGAATTACTCACAATACTGTATACTTTTTCCTTCTTTCCCTCACAGATGGAAATAAATACATTTTTGTAATTTTAAACAGATACATAATTAAAATAAGAAACAATCCCACCAACAGAAATTGAGAATAGGCTGACAGTGACCAGAGGGGAGAGGGGAGGGAATTTCAGGGGAAAAGGGAAAGGGTTTTCAGGAACAAGTATAAAGGACACAAGGACAATAACAAGGGGTGGGGTGGAAACAGGAGGGAGCTGGGGAGGGCTTGAATGGGGGTAAAAGGCAGAAAACTGTATTTGAACAACAATTAAAATTTTAAAAAAGATAAAAAAGATAATATAAGGAACAAAACACATATATTCATGGTATATATAAAATAAATGTATAGTTCTTAATTTTAATACATTTGCATCTATAGAAGATACAAAAAATTTGCAAAATGTGGAAGACATAAAATTTACTCATCATTTAAATTAAATTGTTAATGATTCACTGTTTTAATTTCATTCTTTTATATTCCAGGCAATAAGACTATGCTGTGCTGATGGACATAATTATCAAAAATCATGGTGGATACATTGAAAGCTAACATTCCTGCAATCAAATATGCTGCCCTTTGGGTAAATTTCATCACAATTTGCAGATTGCTTACATCCTTTATAGAAGTTAATTTATTAAAATTTCAAAATGGCATAGAGCTTTACAAGAATCCCATTTATTAAAATTAACATACAATTAAACATGCTATGATATACACCCTTCTTTGTATTACAACTACATTTTCTATATTTTCTATTCATTCTTCTCTTTTGAATATAATTACTAATTCATAGCTTTTCACAGTTTGCACCTGTTTCAATGAACAATTATGATTATTATCACTATTATGAAGATGGTACTTCCAGCTTAGCCAATGAAAGCCCCTTTATCTTCACTCTTCAGTCTGTGAGCACTGCCCTTGACATTTTTGAAGCTATCATTGATTCTAGATAACAGAAGGATACTTTGGACCAATTTTGTTTTCTTTTCTTGCTGGAAGACATGGAATCAATGTATACTGGTATTTTTTAGTGGTTTCTATTACCTGAGACAGAATATGGGCACCAGGAGGTACATGAGTGTTGTGGGTCGGTGGAAATGCAGAGGTTGTCAGGACAATTAGTAGTGGCAGATAAGAAAAGCCATTCCAGTGAACCCCCTCATCTTGACTTTTCTTCCCAGAATATTCTCTCTTCATGGGTCTTCTTGTGGACTCCTGAGGACCATGGCTGCTTCTTCTTTGGCTCAGACATAAATCTCCTACCTGTGTTCTGGGCCCCACAGTGGTGCATGTCACCTTTCCCATATGCTGCTCCACACCTGTTCCACTCCTTCCCTGTCATGTGTGGTGTGATGAGAACTGATCACCCCTGAAATCTCTCTACCCCAACTCCAGCGCTTCACTTCCCATATTGCACTCCATCACAACCACTTCCTCCTACTTGTGGCTGCATGGTTTCTGAGATTTGCAATTCATGTTTCTTTCTAGAACCCTAACAAATACCTTCTCTCAGATGTCCTGCATCTCAGCTTCATTGTTACTCTTAGTTTTCCATGTTGAAATTTCTAACTGTTACTGAATCTTAATGTGTTGTGAGATGGATGCTATTGTGAACAAAAAGTCTCAGTCTAAATAAATTTCATGGATTTTTATAAAATAGCATTTCTTGGAATTGATAGAAGTGAGAGGACGGAAAATCTCCTGTCAGGACAGGCCATTATTAGCATAAGGCATATTTCAGCTACAGTTTGCACTTTTGCAAATATACTGCTTATTGAATCCGTCTCACAGTTGAGGATACTGAGCTAAAGTAACTGGTCCAGGTTTGCATAGGAAGCATGCAAATTAAGAATGCAGACCTCCAGGGAATATTTGGTTCACAACTTTCAGTGACACTTAGTCAGGTGGCTCAGTTGGGTAGAGCAGGAGTCCCCAACCCTTGGGCCAGACCTGTGCTGGTTGGAGGCCTGAGCTCTGCATGCTGTCCCCTCTACCCCCACTGGAGCATTGTCCAGATAAGCCAAGGCTGTGGTTTGATCTCCAGTCAGGGCACATGCAAGAAGCAAAAAATGAATGCATAAATAAGTGGAATAACAGATTGATGTCCATCTGTCTCTCTCTCTAAAAGACAAATAAAAATTTAAAAAATTAAAAACTATCAGTCAGTTCTTTCCTGACCATGGTAGCTTAAAATGATCTTACTATGAAAAAATGATCTAAACAATTTTTGTTAGCATACTGCATTTTTACAGTGTTAAAAATGACTGAGAGTTTTATTTGTATTTTTTTTCTTATTTTATAGAAAAACTCTGTGAGCATTTAGGTTGGTCAAGCTTTATGATAGAAAATACAACTCCATAAGGAATGGTCACAATTCCTGATTATGAAATGGCTTTTCTGAAAGTAAAATGAAATAGGTCATATATTATTACTTTCCCTGTAAGTGTAATTTTGTATTACTTTGACCCAAGTCTAATAAATTAAGAGTGCATATTATCTTTAGAAAAATTATTTTATGTTGCTATGAATATCCATAGAATTAACAGATGAAATAATGAGATGATCTAGTGTCATGTAGTAAAAAAATCTATATATATATATATGAGGAAATTATTTAGAAAATTAACTGTAACACAATTCCTTCTGTATTAAACATAGTTTTATTTTGCACATACACAAACACATATATTTCACTTTCTCAGAGCCACCAACATGTTCTGTGCAGTTTTTAAGTGTTTTGTTTACTCTCATTTCCCACCACTCTCTGCCATGCAACTTTTTTTCATTGTTGATTCATTCCTTACAGTTCCCAATGGCTTTGGACCTTCCCCATCAATATCATCCCTCCTACCAATCTCCTAGCCCACAGTGTGTGCCCAGGTCTCTTCTCCACCTTTCTAAGCCTTAGGAAAAGTCCCAGACTAATCTTATGTCTTTCAAAGCATCCTCAAGGCACCTTCCCTAACCTGCATTGATCTCCTTTGTTCTTGACTTCCCACAGCTCTTAATCATATATTCATTCATTTATCCAGTCAGTCATGAAATAACTTTTATTGAGAGGCTATTATATACCAGACATTGCCTCAGGCACTGGGGAGAGACAGTGATGAATAAGATAGACAGGTTACCTTCTCTTATGAAGCATACCTTATAATGGGGTAAGAGAGGCAATAAACATAAATGAGAAAAAAAGTAATGATGCACTCAGTTCTCTACAGAGGCTGAATGGGGCCATTCTAGAGAGGATGTCCCAGGGAGGCCTCTCTGGGGTGATATTCAGGCTGAGATCTGGGTGGCTATTAGGAGAGAAAGAATTGCAAGCACAGGGAACCATAATATTTCAAAAGTCCTAAAGTGGAAAAGAGTTTGGATTCTTCCAATTTTGGGCAGAAAGATGTTCCCTGGACTATTGTAGCCAGAAGCACAAAATAGATAAAGGACAAAGAAGTAGACAGGTACCATTTATCAAAGGTGAGATTGTAAGCATCAGATAATGTGATGTGGTTTACATTTTTAAAAGATTTCCCTGAATGCTCTGTAAAAGAAAGATTCCAAGAAAGTAAAGGTGAAAGCAAAGGTACTGTTTAAGAGACTAGTGCATTCATCTGGGTCATAGAACATAGTGACATGGACCAGAATGTTAGAAATGGAAATGGGAAGAAAAAGAAGGATTCTGATATATTTGGAGGTACAATCCCTGCCACATATTTTATCTGAGTAAGTCCTCAAATTTCACCATATTTGCCTTTATATTTCCAGGTTGTAGATTGTTCTCTTTAAAGTCCAATCAGAGCTCAGTGGTTCTACTTTTTCTCCTTGCTTTTATTCACATTATTCATTTGAAAACTCCTGGGATTTGTTTTTGTGTTCTTAATTTTGCCCCTTTTAAGCATTTTAGAATACAGCTTTCAAAATTTTGAAAAAATCCTCAAAACATTCTTAAAAAAACTAAAAACGGAACTGCCTTTTACCTGGCAATTCCACTGCTAAGATTATAGCCTAAGAATCCTGAAACACCAATTCAAAAGAACCTATGCACCCCAATGTTCATAGCAGCACAATTTACAATAGCCAAGTGCTAGAAGCAACCTAAGTGCCCATCAGTAAATGAAGGGATCAAAAAATATGGTACATTTATGCAATGGAATACTATGCAGCAAAAAAAAGAAGGAACTCCTACCCTTCATGACAGCATGGATGGAATACATTATGCTAAGCAAAGTAAGCCAGGTGGTGAAAGACAAATATCAAATGATCTCACCTATAAGTGGACTCTTGTTAACAAAACAAGCAAGCAAGCAAAATAATAACCAGAGACATTGAAATAAAGAACAAATTGAAAGTAACCAGAGAGGAGTGGGGAGGGGGATAACAGGGGAAAGAAGGGGAAGGGTCATCAAGGAACATGTATAAAGAACCCACGGACAAAGCCAAAGGGGGATATTATTGTGGGTGGGAGGTGTGGGTGGGTGGTATAGGGGAAAGTGGTGGCAAGAAAATGGAGACAACTGTCCTTGAACAACAATAAAAAAGGTAAATAAATAAAAACAAACTAGTTAAATTAAAATATTAAAGTAAATATAATGAAATTTTGAAAAGTAAATAAATACTGTGCAGTTAAAAAAATAGTTCGTCAAAGAAAACTCTGTATAGTCACAGTGCCTTTTGCAAATACTTTTGCCTTTTCTCTCATTGAGATTGTTTATAATTGAAGAATCAGAGTTAAGTTTTAAGAATCTACCTTTCACCCCAACTGGTGTACCTCAGTGGACTAAGTGCCAGCCTGAGAACCAAAGGGTTGCTGGTTTGATTCCCAGTCAGAACATATGCCTGTGTTGCAGGCCAGGTTCCTCTTAGGGAGCGTGTGAGAAGTAACCACACATTGATGTTTCTCTCCCTTTCTCTCTCCTTCCCTTCCTCTTCCTCTAAAAATAAATAAATAAAATATTTTTTAATGAAAGAATCTACCTTTCCTTGTAAGTCAAATCCCTCTAGGTTTCAGAATTACACCTGTGAAATAGAGAGTGACTCAGCAGTCATTCACAAAGCTAGTAGATGAGACCTCTGTAACATGCAGATAGTGTCATGGTCAAATTGGGACCTATCATATGCTATTGGTTCATATTTATGCTGTGTTAAATTTTCTGAAGTAATAATGCCACTAGAAGCAAAGACAAAACATTTATGCTTAGACATAGGTTAATTCCCATGATAATAATTAGCTACAACTGAGCCAAATATGGGCTATCATTCTGGAAAATATTAACATTAG
This sequence comes from Phyllostomus hastatus, assembly GCF_019186645.2. NCBI lineage: Eukaryota > Metazoa > Chordata > Mammalia > Chiroptera > Phyllostomidae > Phyllostomus > Phyllostomus hastatus. The sequence goes on along the minus strand of NW_025334017.1, from coordinate 1,624,211 downwards.
CAAACACAACCTCAAGGCAGGCATGTATTTTTAAAATTTAAACTACAGGGTGGGGCAAAAGTAGGTTTGCAATTTTTCACATGGAATATAATATAATTAATAAATAATACAAGAATAAACTCTGTGTTTACATACTCACAACTGTAGACCCATTTCTGATCCACTTTGTATTAGAATTGGTATTTGTCATTTCTCTCTCTCTCTCTCTCTGTCACACACACACACACACACACACACACACACACACACACTTATAAGAATGCTTCAAGAATTAAAGGGCTGGAAAGCAGCTTGTAACACTATCTCATTCATTTGTCTGTCATTAAGAGGTCTACAAATGGACTACCCCAGACCATAAGTAAAACTTCAGACTTCTTTTCTAATCTACTCAAATGTTAGGAATATTGTTATCAAACTACATTGTCTGGAATGTGATTAATCAATATTGTATACACTCATAGACTGGAATATTAAAAGTGAACAATTTCCTTGAGTTGTTATAAATATTAAGTAGTGGTTAATAGACTATTTATTCATTTCATATATTAAAATTATAAGAAAAGAGTTTCTAATTAATTTCTAATGGCTTTATTGCAACATGAGTGACATACAAAAAGCTGCACATATTTAATGTACAAAATTTTATAAGTGGACACATGCATAAACCCAATCATGATACAAAAATGAACATGTCTTTCACCTCAGAGTTTCTCATGGCCCCTTGAAGTAGAAAGTTTTAAGTCTGATTTTGACTTGAGAACTAGATAGCAAGCTTTTCTAAGCTTAGAGCCATTTTGAAAATAGTTTTCTAAACCACCTGACTTATCTCGGGCCAGAGACTGAGTCTGTCAAGGAGCTAAAAAGAGAAGTGTACAGAGGAAAAGGCAAAGTGAGGCACTGAGTAGATGCATACCTGGGTTGTCCCAGAAAGTTGTTCATGAAATTCAGTCCCCCAAACAGCATAACAAACCTGAGGCCTAGAGTTCTTCTCTTAGCATGCTAGGTTGTGTTAATTCACTCAGTCTCTGAATCCAGCTCAAGGAGAAATATTCTATGGGAACCATGTAGATATTCATTTCATTGCTCACTGTTACTAGACTTAGAAAACTGCTAAAGATAATTTAGGTGTAATTAGATTTCAATGCCTAAGGCTTCTGTTTCATGTTTGAACTGTGACTCATTTTCCTGGCCTACAAGCTATAAAAGTTGGACTGGGTTTCCCTTTAACACCTCCTCACCATTACCCACAATAAGATTCTCACAGAAAATGAGAGCTGAAACTAAATTTTGACTTGTGGCACAGAAGTGTTGATCCCAATAAAATCTGTTGAGCAGATGGATTAGCAAGAATGAGTTACCACAAGCATTTCAGAAACTGAAATAACTATAGCTTGAATACTTGGAGGATTATTATGAATATCATTTCTAGATCTTTCACTTTCTAATTTAACAGATAGACAATAGATAGATGATAGATAGATAGATATAAATAGATTGGTAGATATATCTAAAAAATATATGGGAGAGAGAGAGGGAGGAATACAGGTAAAGAGCCATAAACTTGAGATGTGAAATTAATATGCACTTATGAGGCAAAGGAGAATGAATAGAAAGGAAAGCTTAAAATAAAATTAGACAAACTTACAGACATTTCTAAAGTTAATTACTGAGAATCCACGCATTAGGATGAGATATTTGAACATTGATCTGTGTGTTGTCATATGATTGGAGCCAATATCATTGGCAGAAAATACGTACATTTTATAAGGATACAAAAATCTGGCAGATGTACACATTTCTCATGGTATTTATGAATCTGTAAGTTTCTCTCTTGGTCTTGATATAACATGGTTTTGTCCACTTTGTAATTCATAGATTAGATTCAAAGAAGAAAATACAAGCTGTTTTTGAAACTCACTCCACAGGTATTGTTTTCTCTAATAAAGTGTTTTTATTCAGTGATAACTGAGTTTCTTCCCCAAGACTCCAATACAAGTTTCAATGAGGAACAACCAGTAGCTGAGCCTTGCTGAATACTGTGAAGAGAGGAAATATGTTATAAGCTTTCCATTTGAATTTATATATGCAACCCTGAGTTCAATGACAGATGTCAAGATCAAGTCATAAACTTGAACTGATTAAAAATATTTAAAAACTTTTGCATGTTCCCCACCCCTACCTTTTGAATCCTTGGATCCTACCAATAAAAAAATGGATGGTGATATATAAACTTAGAAATGCATGTTTAGAATTCACTGTCACTCTCAAGGTCACACACTTCATGGATATTTGAGGGCCTGTGTCTGGCCAGTACTGAGTACTTAGGGCACGGCAATGTATTTGGCACATGTAACCCCCTCCCTCAGGGAGCACGCACCTCAGACCTGGACTAGGATCTTCAAAGATGAGTTACAGAGCTATGAGCATGCTGCAAGAGGGGGCTATGGAGAAATGGAAAATGTTGATTTAACCAGTCTGAGGTGTTAGGGAATGTCACATTTTAGTATTGAAATTATACACAATGTTGATGATAATATGCTGAAGGTGAATTTGGAGACAATTGTTTACAAGGAAAAAGCCTGGCCAGAGGACCACATAATAAAGATGCTGCGGAAGTGCAGACACAACAAGACAAAGTCTGGCTTAGGTTGGAAGAGGAAACAAATGCAGGCATGCTGAACATGTGCACCTCGCAAAAGAGCAAAATGCTTGGAACCTGTGCTGTGCACCTGCAGAGTCAGGAATGGTCTCCCTTCTCCAAGGTGGGCTTTCTTCACAATAAGCGAGGAAGAGGGCCCTTCAGAGGATCAAGACCTACAGATCATTTAGAAAAGGTTTATTTTCCCCACTCTTCATTATCTGTACAAAATTACATTTCATAGCATTGAGATTCCCATTGTCATGCCCCCCACCCATTCACATGTTGAAATCTTAACTTTCCAATGTGATGGTAGCAGGAGGTGTGGCTTTATGGAAATCATAAGATCCTGAGAGGGGAGAGCTCATGAGTGGGATGAGTGCCCTATAAAAGGGATACCAGAGAGCTCTTTTGTACTCTTTCTGCCATGTGAGGACAAAATGAGAAGTTGGCAGTTTGCAACCTGGAAGAGGGGCCTTACCAGAACCCGACCATGCTGGCATCCTTATCTCAGACTTCCCTCCTCCAGACTGTAAAAAGTAAGTTTCTGTTGTTCATAAGCCACCAAGTCTGTGGTATTTTGTTATAGCGACCTGAACTGACTAAAATAACCATACCAGGTTGGCCCTCTGCATGTGTGTTTCACCTTGTTTTTCATGAATTTGTACAGATTTGAAACTTGTGCCATTTCTGGTGGCAGAAACAAAGATTTGGCCTGCTAACGGGTTCTGCCTCCAAGCCAGAGGGATGGAACGGTGTCACCTTTCTCACCCTTTTCTGATTGGTATTTGTGACAGGAAATTGTGAATCTTCCGTCAAGCTGGACAGGCCTTTCTCTTTTCTCCAGTAGCAATAATGTTAAACAGTGAGCCAGCTCAGTGTTTGAACAGGAATTTGCCACAGGAACAATGCAAGCATTACATGTTTCAGTCATTGTGATGATGTGAAATTTATCTTTCTGAGAAAGGAACACATGGATCTTAGTGGAACTTACTTAGCAACAATTGTTAACCATTGATTTATTTCCAACTGTTTTCCCTATAGAAGGAAAAATAATAAAACATATGGTGAGTTTTAAGAGGCAACATGTCTATTAAGTGGATTTGAAAGTTCCTGGGAACAACACTTTGGCAATCAAATTCAGTAATAATAATAATAATATTAACAATAATAATGGCAATAGCAAAAATCAATAGATAGAATAGTGAAACTTTAAGAAATCTATTTAACAAGTGATTAGCTATTACATATAAGAAAGTCAATTATATATAAGGAATAGGTCTAAATATTATAAATATTCAGAAAATACCATTTTTTAAATCCTTATCCTAAGATCAAAACAATCACTTTAGTCCCCATCCCTTTTACTGATTGCCTCTTGAGAAACAGGCCACTTCATCATACAAGTCATTTTAAAATATTGCTTTGTATCATTTTTATACCAAGATAGTTACAAATTCATGTTAGTGCCAAATGTAAATTTTGTTTATTTCTGAAAATTGTGGCATGGATTTTAACAGCATTCACTAGAACATATGGTCAGATGTGGGCATTATTTTGAAAGATTACTCATGTATGTGTTCCAAACACATATGTAACACTGTTTAGAATAGTGCTGGTGTTCATTGGTTGAAGCTTGCATCAATTGATTGCACTTTCAGATGAGCTTTTACATTGAAGTCTCAGCAATACTGACTGATGAAAATGCTACCATTTGCCAACTGGAATGCTGTCAGATGTTTTTCAGCTTTCTTTTTCACACTGCATTTCAGAAGAAAATGCTCTCACTATCACATTGCATCACAGATGGCTTTCTCATTCCCACCTTAAGTAATATAGCTGAAATTTCTACCAAATTTTCAGGATCCACCTAACAACTGATAATGTCATACATACAGATCTCAGTATCAAGGTATCTTGCACAATTGGCTCTAGGAAAGAATGCTATTTTTTCCCCAGCAAAGCCACCAAGCAAAATAGATTTTTATTTTTTTGTACAGCACAATGGCTGTGAAAAAAAGTCATCTTTATGTACAGCATGCCTTTCTGGAATAAAGTTAAAATAAATACAGAGAATATGTTTGAATATAATTAAGGATTTTATGAACAACACAGTCCCTTACTGAATCTGCATGAATCTGTCTTTTTCATAAATCAGTATCAGCAGTAGACTTTATCTCTTCCATTGAACTCCTGTCACTGACACTGTCGCATTGAGCTATTCAGATGCCCTGAGAGAACTGGAGCTCCTTTGGAAGCATATGCATAATGCCCACTGATCCTGATCCAAGTTTTGTCTCACAGAATGAAGAAAAACAATGGCAGAGTAAGAATACAAACTGCTTATTTATGATAGCATAAGATGTTAACAAGCTGTATACATGTTTAAACTTCAGAAAGATCTCTAAGTTAATAAAAGGAAATTCAATCTTGTATAGATCTACATTCCATTCTAGGTAAAGGCAATGAAGGAAGCAAATGCCCAGGAAGTTGTAGGTAAACTCTTATGCAATGAAGGTTAAAGTTCCACATGGAATGATTTGGATAATTTAAACTATTCAAATATTTGGTGGAATTAGAACTTTTAGCTTAATGAATAGCTTGTCTTATTCATTAGCATTATGAAATTATATTTATTAATTATTCATGCTAAAGGACAGATAATATTGGAAGATGTAAAGAATTTGCAAACTTTAGGAGACTCTATGTAGTTGATCTTGGTTGAACTGCATGAGGTCACCAAGGACTATTCTGATCACACACAGAATTTTCAGGTAGAAATGAAGAACATACAGGTAGACAAACATATGTCAAGTCTGTGCATCAGATCCAACAAAATTCTAGAGTGTTATTATACCCATGCAGGAGTAATATTTTTCAAAAAGAAATGGTAAATAATGAATGCAAGTGGAAAATAAAGAAAGGAAAGTTTTTCTCACATCTTCTTAATTGATTCATAATCATAATGACAGAAACATGATCTGTAATTGCCAACTAAGTCCCTTAACTATGGTGTGACCAAACAGTCTCAACATATCAGGATTACAACCCTTCCATAAATTATGAATTTCAGTATTAAATCAAAGCCATTCAAAACTTTGGCTGATGGAAAATCTGTGGAGGATATGAGGGGATACAAATATGTCTACCTTCACACTCTGGCCAGCTGAGGGATGCTGGACAAGGAGCTAAAGCAATGACATCTTCTCTTCACACAAGGCATCCTAAGAGAACCTCTAAGAGAGCTGTAGGGAATCAGGCTAGTTAGCATAATGTGGTAAACTTCCATGCAGTGAACCCCAGTTTACTGAGAACAGGGGCTTCTTGAAGTACCATTAAGTGGCCAATATTTCATCAGTCCTGATTCTGGGAGGAAACAGCTTTATTGTACCTCAGTGATTTCCACAGATCCTATAAGCTCCTCTTCATTTGGTTGTTAAAAGAGAAGATTCAGGGCTAAAATTATTAATTTTATATGTCAACTTAATATGCCATGGTACCCAGATACTTGACCAAGCACTATTCTGTATATATCTATGAATGTGTTTTTTTTGGGTGAGATTAAAATTTAAATCACTAGACTTTGCGTAAAGCAGATAGTCCTTTACAATATAGGTAGGTCTTACCCAATCAGCTGAAGGCCAGAATAGAACAAAAGCTGACATCACCAGGGTAAGAAGGAATTCTGCTGACAGACTGAGTTTGAACTTGAACTGCAACATAGGCTTATTCTTAGATCTCTAGCTTGCTTGCTCACTTGGCAGATTTTGGACTTGCCCATCTACAATTGCATGAGGCAATTTCTTAAAATCTCTCTCTCTCTCTCTCTCTCTCTCTCTCTCTCTCTCATGAATATACATTCTATTGGTTTCTCTGAAGAACGCTCATACAAGTGCACTACACCTACGTACTTGGTACTAAGTTAAGGGGAAAGTTAAAATCCAAATAAATGAATAGACAAGTGTTACAAATACACATCCAATACATCACACAGTTATACTCATGCAGTCAAAGGAGTGAATGTATTTAGTGAGGTGATGGCTTAGCTTATGGCACATTTTAGCAAGGTAAGTTTCTAGCTATGTACTACCACAATTATTTCTAACTAAAAGAAGAAAATATTTTTCCCACTTCAAAAGAGTTTGCTTTTTAAAAGATGGATGATACCCTCATGCTTTGTTTTTTGAGATGTGTTGGAGTACCTCAGTCTCTAGCCTAATGGACAAGATGATATAATGAAAGACTGACAGAGTTTGACATATTGACCCAAAAAGGTGTGTGCCCATTTCTCTTTTCAAGTTACCTGTCCTTGATGCAGATAAGTTACCTGTTATGATGCAGCCCACATCATAGCAGGTGGAGAAAATTTAATTTAATGATATATGTAGAATGCTTTAAACAAATCAGGCCATTTGTAGATAGTCAATAAATATCATTTAACACTCACCTATGCAAACAAGAGTGAGACAACTCTGCCACAAGAAATCTACTTATTCTGGTCATCTTTCTCTCAGAAGTGGAATTCACTGGAAAATCAGACTTTAAAGGCAACAGTAACAAGCTGATGCCCTCAGCTTATTGAGGGCACCACATAGACAGCATTTGGTAACTTTAGTGACAGTTCTGTCTCAGGGTGAGAAAAACTCTCCATCTCCTATCCAGTTACTAAACGTTCTTCTTCATCCATTATTAGTAACACTTTTAAAACAAATAATGTTTTTAGCAAAAATACAAGGAAAGAAATGGAAAGAAAATATGAGCTATTCCTTAAGTTTCTAATGATAGGTAATATCCCAACCCTATCCTCAAAGCTATCACCAAATAAACGTAAGCCTGGTTATATAAGTTATGAGCTCTTAAGGCACATATGTTCACATATAGCAAGGTGTTTCTGAAACAAATGTGGGAGTGGAAACATGAGAACTGTGTTTGAAATTTTAATTCAGTGCCGTAACAGCTTGCCAAAAAATAGTTACACTTCTTTGCTAGGATGTAGCCAGGGAAACCATGTAAAGAAAGGTAAATTTCTGTATCTTTTTTAATCAGCTGTACCTTCAACACATGCCTATGATTTTACATTGAGAGGATGTCCTTTAAGCTCTCCAATGGACACTAGGTTAAGAAGAAACAAAACAAAGACAGTGCATTTATTACCTCCTTCCATTTTTATATTAGACACAAGCATTCTGCACAAGAGCAGTACGGTCTCCACTCAGAGAAATCAGTGTTTGTGTTTTAGCACCTAATATATACCCTGGAGGTGACAGGAAACAACACTTGATGAGGTACCCATAGTACCCATCATTCACAAAACTTCAGATGCCTTATGTGAGGATGGGATTCTTTAACAGCTTCAAAATCACTGACAACATTCATTTGCTCTCTGTGGCACCTACAGACACGAGCATGCAGCAGGTGTCCTTGCCAGTGATGTCATAACTAATGTACTGACGAAACACCAAGGGTCCAACTAGGTTGCTTCTGTTTTCCAGTTGTATAAATTCATTAAACTGTTTTCAACAGTTTAATTAATGTGGCAGTTTCGCAGGGTATAATATACAACAAGTAAAGCCATTAAGCATGAAAAGATTCAAGTGATGAGTATGAAAGATCCTTTTAGGTTTTTCCTTTTTAAGGCTTTTTTTTTCAGAGAAGTTCAAAGTTCACAGTAAAATTGAGATTTCCCATATATCCTCTGTCCTCACACATGCAGAACCTCCACCATTGACAATATTTACCACCAGACTAGTACATTTGTTACAAATCTGTTATAATCAATGTGCTTACATTGACACATCATATTCCACAGTTTACAAGTTCACTCCTGGTATCATATATTTTATATTTGGACAAATGTGCCACAGGTACATCATCATGATCTCATACAGAGTATTTTCACTGACCTAAAACTCTCTGTGCTGTGCCTATTTATCTCTCTCACCACCCAATCCCTGGCAAACAAACACTTGTAGTTTTACTGTCTGAATAGTTTGCCTTTTCCAGAATGTCAGCTAGTTGGATTCACACAGAATGTGGCCTTTTCAGATGGGCTTCTTTCACTCACTAAAATGCATTAAAGTTTCCTCCATGTTTCATATGACTTCCTTTTTGTACTGGGTAATATGCCATTGTCTGGATGTACCACAGTTTGTTTATCCATTCACATACTGGAGGACATCTAGGTTGCTTCTAAATTTTGACAATTATGAATAAAGTTAACATCATATGCAGGTTTGTGTGCATACATAAGTTTCCATCCCCTTTGGCTAAATACCAAAGAGTATGATTGCTGGACTGTATGGTAAGAGTATGTTTAGTTTTACAAGGAACTACTAAACTAACTTCCAAAGGGCTGTATCATTTTTCAATTCCACCAGCAGTGAAGGAGAGTTCCTGTTGCTCCATGTCCTCATCAGCATTTAATGCTGCCATTGTTCCAAATTTTGGCCATTCTAATAGGTGTGTAGTGGTATATCATTGTTGTTTTAATTTGAACTTCCCCAATGACATATTATGTGGAGCATCTTTTCATGCATGTATATGCCTTATTTGGTGAGGTCTCTGTTAAGGCTTGTGGCCTGTTTTTAAATTGATTCTTTGATTTCATTCATCAGGGTTTTGCAGTTTTCCTCATATAGGTCTTGCACATATTAGACTTATACCTAATTATTTCATTTTTGAATAGTGCTGTTTTCTTATTATCAAATTTTAAATGTCCTTTGTATAGCTTGGATAATAGTCCTTCATCAGGTGTACTTTTTGCAGGCATTTTCTTCCAGTTTGTGGCTCTTCTTATCAGTCTCTTGACATTGTCTTTTGCAGAGCAGAAATTCTGAATTTTAATGAATCAGCTTATCTTTTTCCTTTCATATAATATCATGACTTTTGTGTTGTGTCTTAAAGGTCATCACCAAACCAAAAGTCATCTAGGTGTTCTCCTGTGTTATCTTCTAGGAGTTTTATAGTTTTGTGTTCTACATTTAGGGCTATGAGCTTTTTGAGTTAATTTTTGTGAAGAGGGTAAGATGCATATCTAGATTCATTTTTGCCTGTGGATGTCCAAATGTCCCAGCATTCAGAAGACTATTTCCATTGTATTGCTTTTGCTCCTTTGACAGAGTCAGTAGTCAGTATGTCAGAGTCAGTATGTATATATATGTATATACATACATATATATGTGTATGTATATAGTCTCTCTGTATATAGTCAGTATATATATATATAGATCTATTATATATATATGGATCTATTTCTGTTTTTTCTATTCCATTTTATTGATCTATTTGTCTGTTCTGTCACCAATATCACACTGTCTTTCTTACTGTAACTTTACATGAAGTCTTAATATCAAGTAGTGTCAGTCCTCTAACTTTGTTCTTTTGCAAAACTGAATTGGTTATTCTGGGTCTTTTGCCTCTGTGTACAAATTTTAGAGTCACTTTGTTGATACCCACAAAGTAACTTGCTGGAATTATTGGAATTTCACTGACTTTATAGTTTAGATGGAAAATAACTGACATCTTGACAATATTAAGACTTTATACCCATGAACATTATATATCTCTCCATTTATTTATGCCTTTAATTTCATTCACAGTTTTGTGGTTTTCCTCATATAGATCTTGTGCATATTGTTTTAGATTCATACTTACTTATTTCACTTTTGAGTGGTACAAGATAAATGGTATTGTATTTTTTATTTTAAATTTCACTCATTCATTGCTGACATATAGAAAAGCAATGAACTTTTCTATATTAACTTTGTATATTGCAATGTTGCTTTAATTACTTATTAGCCAGGGGTTTTTTGATGGTTGTTTTGGATTTTCTACATAGACACTTGTGTTATCTGTGAACAGAAAGTTTTATTTCTTTCTTCCCAAACTATATACCTTCTATTTCATTTTCTTGTTTATTTGTATTAGCTGGGATTTCTAGAGTGACGCTGAAGAGCAGTGGTGAAAGGAGACTTGTACCTGATCTTAGTGAAAAAGTTTCAAGATTTTTACCATACAACACAGTGCTGTCCATAGGTTTTTTGCAGATATTCTTCATTAAGTTGAGGAAATTTGCATCTGTTCCTAGTTTATTGAAAGTATTTTTCATGAATGTGTATTGGATTCTATTGAATTATTTTTTCTGCATCTATTGATATATTCATGTGGTTTTTCTTTATTAGTCTGTTGATGTGATGGATTTTATTAATTACTTTCCGAATACCTGGATAAACCCCACTTGGTCATTGTGTATAGATCTTTTTATAGATTGCCAGATTCACTTTGCTAACATTTTGTTCAGGATTTTTGCATATATATTCTTTAGAGATATTGCTCTGTAGTTTCTTTTCTTGTGATTACTTTGTCTGGTTTGGGCACTATAGTAATGTTGACCTCATAGAATGAGTCCTTCTGCTTCTATATTCTGAAATAAATTGTAGAGTATTCGGTAGAATTTCTTCTTTAAATATTCAATAAAATTTCCCAGTGATCCCAACTGGATCTATGCTTTCAGTTTTGAAGGTTATTCATTATGATTACATTTCTTTAATAAATAAAAGAGATCATCAATTTATTTTTGTGTGAGTGTTGGAAAATTGAATCTTTCACAAAGTTGTTTTATTTTATCTTGATCCATCATTTGTTTTATTTCACTTTTGTACCTCTAGTTTAGTGGAAAAGTCAAGAACATCATTTTATTTATTCTGATATTAGAAGCCAATATTCAAACTTAGTGAAAAATTTCAAGGACAATATCCTGCTCTAATACAGATATTTCACCTAAAAGATAGCTTAGAATTAGAAATAATCAGTGAGGCATAATAAATTCATAAAAACATAAATGCATTCATAAGAATATATGAATGAATTTATTGAAACAACATCCAGAAGATGTTTAAAAGGTATGGACAAAAGAAATCAAAGATTCTTATAAAAGCATTTTTTTCTCAAATTCTAGACATTGCCAGTGTACTTTGTTGAATCTGTTTCCACTATCAGTACTCTTCACATGTTAATGAAATCTGAGCAGCTTTTCAGACCTCAGAATCACATGCTCTAAGGTGAAACTTGAACATCTCTATATGAAAAGTCCACAAGTACTTCTACTGGCACCCAGATTTTGTTAACATGTCTATGTGCTTTCAAAAGGAGGGAATATTCTTTATTATTAAGGTGTAGTGTTTCATATAGAAACAAAAGATCAACGTTATTTATTATGTTGTTTACATTTTTTGTGTAAATGATTAATCTGGGTCAATTTGACCTGTTTTGAAATAAGTAATATATTAAAGTCTCTTATTATTAGTGGGTTTCTATTAAAAATTTGCATCTCCTTATAGTTTTTATTTAATATAGGTGTCTTCTGTGCTATTTTATGCATTGGTATTCATGACTGTCGTATATTTCTTGTGGAATGTAGTTTTTAACCCTGCAAAGGGTCCTTTTTTTATCACATTTAATTGATTTTTGGCTTTAATGCTTTTAGTTGTCGTCATTGCAGCCCTTGTCTTACTCTTCCTTTTTGCCTGGTAAACCTTTGTCCACGTTCTTTTATGTTAGTCTTTTTGAAGCAGTTAATTTTAAGTGGTTCGCCTTGATACTAACATGTATGTGCTTTATCCCACATAAGACATAAAACAGTATTTGATTTAGTATAAAAAATATCACCACTAAATGATTACTATATATCTTACCAGAGTTGTAGTCAAACTACTAGGTTTCAAAATAATTTGAAATTATTCTTTGTAGTGTCATTATATCATCTAAATATACAGGCTGATTTGTTTCATTTTCCTTTCACCTTTAGGGGCTACTTAAAAAAATATATTAAATATTTATATGTTTCCAAATAAAACCTGCAAAATAAGCTTTGTTCAAAGAAGCCTAATTTCTGTTCCTGGCCCCTGACCTAGCGTCTTCTCCCACAAATGTAATCACTTATTAGCATATAGTTTATCTTTCAAGTATTTATTTTTAAATTTAAGAATATACATATATACATATGTGTATATATTTATATAATATCCTTTTCTCTAAATAAATTGCAGCATATGTGTTTTCTGTACTTTTTTACTATATAATACATCCTAGAAATGATGTCATAATACTATATGAAAATTAATGTTACTTCTTTATACAACAAAGAATTATATTAATGAACTTGTTCAAGAGCATTTTTTCCTGAATAGGATTTGGAAATAATACTTTGTAATTCCATTATTTTTACACATTTTTCCAGACTCTTAGTTTTCTTAGGTGAGTCCTTATGACTAAAGAATAAACCAAAGTTTTTAGTAATAATTTTTAAAAATAACAATTTGGAGTCTTGATTGCCTGACAAGTTTGAGAAGATGTAGGGAATATGCAGCAAAAGCATAAATGCTGCTGGGTTTTGGTTGAAATTTTATATTTGGGAAGCACAAATAAGAACAGAAAAAAAATGCGCTATGGATCCAGAGAGAGGCCAACTTCTTTTCTCCTTTGAGCTTAGTAAGCTACCTTGCTTTCACAGAACAACATTTCCAGTATGCCTTGATCCCATTTGAAAGGTCCATTAGTCAACAGCTCAGCTGTTTGCTTTAGCCAGTCCCAGGAGAGGACTGTAGATCCTTTCTCTGAGCACCATAAAGCATTTTTTTATCTACATTGCTAAATGGATGTTAACTCATAAAATTTCTAGAATCCTACCTGTTTCATGTGCATATGTCTTTTTTTTCTTCAATGTTATTGTTTGGTATTTTATAGTTATATACCTATCAGAGAGCTTAAGACAGTGTTCAAAATATTGTGCTTTATAAATGCTTGCTGAACAACACTAAAATGAATAACAGCCTTTGAACACCTTGTATTTAGAAAGAAGAAGCAATTTGGTTCTCCTAAAATTCTTTATGATGAACTGGATGAAACATTTTGTTTAGATTTTATCTTATTCTACTTAAGAGCTTTGATAGAGGTTTTCTGGTCTCCATACTGCAAGTTGATATTTGTAAATATTTCTCATTTCTTTCTCATTAAAGTAGCCTATACTCTTAAATGTCTAGTGCATCATATTGAAGATCATAATTAAAGAGTTTATTTTAAATTTAAAAGCAAATATTTTTTCTTATAGATTGTTTTCATCTAAATAAGGATATACTAAAAATATTCTAGTTGTTGTTTAATAATTTCAGAGAATAAGAAAACATTAACATTATTCCAAGGTTATTTAACCTTTATTATTTATAAGTTTTTTTTTCTTGATTATGACTTCATTTTTTTGTTACTATGTAGGTCATTTTTTCCCTTCTTAGAGAAAATGGAGTATTGTGGATTTTTTCTAAATAATCTTATTTGAACAACCGGTTACTAAGCCTTTATACTTTTTTAACTTTATATATTATTTTTAGTTTTTTAGTGATGATGGTTCTAAAAAAGTTAACAAAAGGGAGATAAAGAAATCTGCCTATGTATATATGTTACATATTATATAAAAACTATATAGTTTATTATTATATATATAATATATATAGCTTCTATAGTTTATATATGTAAACTATGAGTAATCCATCGTGTGTATATATACATACACACACACTCACACCACACACACATATGTACACACACACTCATAGTTTGAGCTTAGAATTATAGAGAGTTGGAAAGAGTATCATTGTCACCTTTACAGCAACAACACAAAAAAAGACAGTACAGGCTATAGATGTGTGACTTCTTGACAACTAGGTTCTAAGGTAGAAAACTAACCCAAAATACCTAAAGAAAGCCATATTTATGCAGGGAGCAACAAAACTCAAATATTTGCTTATCTGAGGAAGATGTTGACAGATCTCATGCAAATCAGTAAAATAATTCACCTAGAAATTTTTGACAAATTTCTAAAGGCTAGGTGTGAACTATCTTAAGAGTTTGCAACTTCTTGAAGACTTGTCATCCAGGAACCCCACCATGCACATTTGCAGGGTAGATTAGAAAGAGCACCAAGAAATATTTTTTTCTGGTGCTATCTAGGAGGAAAAACAGCAGTCCCTTCTGAAACTTGGTCCAGACCTATCTTTCCTACCTACTTTTTTAAACAGAAGATTTAATCTACAGAGCAAAGAGCAACAAAAACAATCTTCTGAGGGCTGGGGCAGAGAAACATGAAGAAAAAACAAAAAACTCTGACCCTGCGAGAGAAGCAGAAATATTGGCTAAATCCGCTATATCTTGAGAGGAGCAGGGACACTTGTAAAGGGCACAGACCCCAGATCCAAGCCTGGCCAAGACTGAAGCTTAATCAGAATATCAGAGAACTGTACCTGCCCCCATCCTTTCATTGTCACACTGACAACTGTTCAGTAAAACTAATGGTAGAATACAGCTGAGAAAGCTGCATCAGACAGGAGGGCAAAATCCAAGTAGGGACACTCAAGTCACTTGGGAAGCAAACATTGAGAAAAACTGGAAAATTAGGCTATATCTTAAACTCAAATACTATTAAAGAAATATTAACACTACATTAAAGATAACTACAGCAACAATAGGTATTAATCCCAGCCTAACTAATGATTACTAATGTAATCGTTAAATACATTAAATACATAATCTCCTGCTCACTAAATACTGAGCAGGAGAAGGTATGCTTATCGCCAAGCATAAACAATACTGACCTTCATGTCTACTGTTATATAGAACATTTACAGCTTTCAACAAAAAAATTACAAAGTATGGAATAAACAAAAAAAAACACACACACACACACCCAAATCTGAAAACTAATCAAGAGTAATAATCAAGACCAGACTTAGATATGACACAGATGTCAAAACTATCAGATGTGAAATTTATTACTATAACACATAACCAGTTGGCAGCCTCAGTCAGTACCATTACCTAGAGATATATCTGCAATAGTCAAGGCTGGACCTCATAACCAGCCACACCAAAGTCCTGCCCTATATACCAGCTCACATGCAACAGTTGCAGCCAGGTCTCACAGACAGCCATGCCAGAGACTAGCCTCACATTCCAGTGTGTCCCCTTCAGTTGTGGCTCAACTATAACAGGAAGCCACTGTAGTCTACCCAAGGAATACCTCCGGAGCACTTAGTTCTGCTTAAGGGGGTATTTTATCACTGAGTCCCATAAAACACTTTCTAAGGCCACTTAGAAAGACCAGGACATGTAGCTGATCTAATACATAGAAACAAACAGTCAAAATGAAGAAACAAGAGAATACATTCAATGAAAGAACAGGATAAAACTTCAGAAAATGAATTAAACAAAACAGAAGATACTAGATAAAGAATTCAAAGTAATAGACATAAAGATGCTCATAAAACTCTGCAGAGAAGTGGATAAGCTCAGTCAGACCTTCAACAAAGAGATAAGAATTATAAAAAATAACCCATCAAAACTGAACAATATGACAACAGAAATGAAAATTACACTGGATGGAATCAATAGCATATTATAAGACACAGAAAAATGGATCAGCAATCAGGAAGACAGGATAGTGGACATCTCTCAATTGAAAATAAAAAAGAAAAAGAACTTTAAAAGAATGAGGATAGCACAAGGGATCTCTGGGACAACATCAAGCATATTAACATTCATTTTATAGGAATCCCAAAAAAAGAAGAGAGAAAAAAAGGTAAAGAAAATCTATTTGAGGAACTAATGGCTAAAAACTTGCCTAACTTGGCAAAGGAAGCAAATATCCAAGTCCAGAAATCACAGAGCCCCAAACAAAATTAACCCAAAATAACCACAGTAAGACACATCACAATTAAAATGTTAAAAGTAAAGTTAAAGAGATAATCCTAAAAGCAGGAAGAAAAAAATAACTAGTTCCATTTAAGGGTATGTCCACTAGGCTATCAGCTGATTTTTTTAACAGAAACTTTTCAGGCCAGAAAGTAGCAACACAATATATCCAATATGATGAAAAACAAATAGCCAAGAATCTCTACCTAAGCAAGGTTATTGTTCAGAATTGAAGGACATATCGAGAGTTTTACAGACAAGCAAAAGCTGAAGGAGTTCATTGCCACTAAATCAGCATTACAAGAATTGTTAAAGGGGATTCTTAAGTGGACAAGGAAAGGCCAAAACTAGAAATAAGAAAATATATGAAAGAAAAAAATCTTACTAGTAAAGGAAACCATAAGCAAGGTTAGAACCACCACTTATAAAACTTGTATGAAAACTTTAAAAATGGCAATCAGTAAATATGTATCAATAATTACTTTGTTAAATGCAAATGGACTAAGTGTTCCATTAAAAAGAAATAGGGTGGCTAGGTGGATAAAAACAAGATTCTTATATATGCTGCCTACATGAGCCTCACTTCAGATCAAAACACACACAGAGACTGAAAGTAAAGAAATGGAAAAAGATTTTCATGGAAATGGAACAAAAAATAAAGCTGGGGTAGCAATACATGACAAAATGGACTTTAAAACCATGGCTATAACAAGAGACCCAGAAATTCCACTCTGACAGCTTTTCCAAAGGGAAAAAAAACACTAATTTGAAAAGATAGATGCATCCTTATGTTTATTGCAGCATTATTTACAATAACCATAACCATGATATGAAACAACACAGGTGTCCATAGATAGATGAATGAATAAGGAAGAAATACATATATATATGTATATATATGTATATATATGTGTGTGTATATATACACACACATACATATAAAATGAAATATGATTCAACTATTAAAAATAATTTTTTTGCAATTTCCAACAACATGGATGAACCTAGAGGGTATTTTTCTAAGTAAAGTAAGTCAGAGAAAAACAAATGTTATATTATTGTATTTATATGTGGAATTTTAAAAAAACTAAACAAATGAATAAACAAATCTAAACAGTCTATAGATATGAAAATAAACTGATAGTTGACAGAGCCTTGGATGGTGAGGCAATAGGCAAGGAGATGAAGGGGATTAAGAGGTAAAAACTTATATGTGATTATAAAATAAATGTCATGGGGATGTGAAGTACAGCATAGGGAGTACAGTCAATAATATCACAATAATTTTGGTGACAGATGGGTACAACACTGCCCATAATGATTTCTTTATAAGGTATATAAATGTCAATCACTATGTTGTACATGCTGAAACTAATAATATAATATTGTATGTCAACTATAATTAAAAAGAGCTTTACATTCCAGAACGAAAAAAAGTCAGCATACAACAAAATTGTACAATAAAAACCACAAGATTTATGGAAAAAAATAGGTTGGAGAACAACACTCTAAACTTCATCAGTGACATTTAAAAATAAGAAAAAATATAAGCCTAATAAAAATGGTAGTCAGTGTTATATGTTAATGCTTAAGAAATACACAAATACTATAACAAATGTCGCATTTTACTTGAAAAGACATGATGTTTACTTGTGGATGGTGTGTGGAAAGAATTACAGCTTGTGAGTTATTGTCAAGGAGTAGAAGAAGAGCTGTTGAAACATGGAAGGAAAGTTTAACATTATATGTGAATGAACGTGACTTATAACACACAATAAGCTGAGAGCTTGTAGATGTTTGATGTGTGTGTGTGGTTTCTACGGTCTTACGTAACTTGATTCAGCTAAGTGGAGCTTTCTATTGGGATGGCCAAAAAATTCGTTTAGTTTTTTCCTGCATAATGGTTCTAGTAGTGCTTAGTTGTTTTTAACTGTATTTGAAACAATTTTGTTAGATAGTATTGTGACAGCTGTCATATCAGCATGCATTTAAAAAAAGTTATCAGAATGGGTGAATTGTCATGTAGCCACTTTAGTATTGAAGATGGAGGAAAATAAGCAACATTTTTGGCATATTATGCTTTATTATTTTAAGAAAGCTTTAAAAATGCAGCTGAAATGCAAAAAAGATTTGTGCAGTGTATGGAGAAGGTGCCATGACTAATTGAACGTGTCATGACTGATCAAATGTGTCAAAAGTGGTTTGCAAAGTTTCTTGGTACTATAGATATTTTAGCCAAGTAATTCTTTGTTATGGGGCTGTCTTATGCATTGGAAGATATTTAGCAGTACCTCTGCCCTCCACCCTCTAGAAGCCAATAGTGTGAGATAGCCAACATACTTAAAATATCCAAAACAATAGTTATTGGTGAAAATGAAAAATATGTTTTTTCATTTTACAGCAAAACTAAAGGGACTTCTTGGCCAACCCAACACATTCACCTATACATAAGAATATACATTAAATGCACATATTGAGCAAATGTAAAAATTGCACTTATGCTCAAATTGCCCCTTAATACATCAATCATGTAGGAACAAATTCACAATTTAAAACAAGTAGCAAAACTGATTATTCTTTATTTATATCTTATAAAGAACGTATAGCTTATAAATATTTGTTCTTAATCCTCTTCTTATTCTAATTTCTAGTCTCAAAGATTATGAAGAAGCAAACTATTTTAAAAAACTCTTTTTTCACTGAATTCCTGGTAGTAATTAAATCAATGGATCCCTTTGTATTTTAATGATCTGACCTTTTAACCTTATATACATTATGTTTCTCCATGGCCATCTTCTTCTGTCTACTCAAAATAGATAATTTTTCTGTACTTGAAGAGTCCTACTTTTTATCCTCTTGTGTCTGTCATGTAACCACCTTTTTCTCTCTTCAACTAATAAACTTAAGTGGAAAGTGCCTCCATATGTAGAGCCACTGCTTATCTTCACACCATGGTAGCCTCTCTAAGTCCCTATGCTCTCACATAATGTGCTTCCTTGTTGGTCCTTTAGTATTATATAATTTAGATTTATATTTCTCTTTTATTTCTTGAATTTTGTGGTAGATGTTCCCTAATTTTCTTTTTTGTTGTTCTCTTCTGTCTCTTACATTGATTATTGCAATAGTTACATAATAGAATATGTAATAGTTATATAACAAAATATGGAAAGGCAGAATGGTTTCTTGCAGGCAAAAGTATATATTTCATCTCCCTGTTTGTTTAATCTGTACATGGAACATATACAAAAAAACAGGGTTAGACTCAAAGGATGGAGGAGTATAAATTGGTGGAAGAAATATCAATAATTTAAAGTATGAAGATGACACTTTCTTATTGGGAGAAAGTACCATTGATTTGAAATGACTTCTGATGAAAGTGAAAAACAGAAGTGCCAAGAAAAGACTGCATTTCAACATCAAGAAGACAAAAATCATTACTACAGAAAAAATACACAACTTTAATAAAGGAAATAAAGACACCAAAATTATTTTTTAAATTTAGGTTATCTTGGTTCAGTCATCAATTTAAGCAGAAACTTCATCCAAAAAACAAAATCAAGAGAAGGATAAGACTTGGAAGGGCTGAAATGGATGAATTAGGAAAGAACATCAAAAGCAAATATGTCACTAGTGACCAAGGCTAATATCATCTATACCCTCGTATTCCCAGTCACTATGTGTGCATATAAAAGCTGGGCAGTAAAGACTGACAAGAAAAAAAAATATTTGAAAAATGGTGCTGTAGGAGAACCCTGCACTGCCAGAAAGATGAACAAGTGGGTCCTAGAGCAACTTAAGCTTGAAACATTGCTGGAGGAAAAAATGAGAACATTCCTACATTTAGTAAATCATAAGAAGGCAGGGTTCTTTGTAAAAGACAATAATTCTGGGAAGAAATAGAAGGCTTCAGGAAAAGAAAAAGACCAAATATGAGATGGACTGACTCCACAAAACAAGCCATAGGCACGAGTCTACAGGAGCTGACCAGGGCAGCTCATCCTAAGTGAGGACAGAACATCATGGGCATCAGTCATTCATGTGATTCCCAGGAGTCTTAGCCAATTCAATGACATGTAACACAATCTCTCTGAGTGATATCAGTAAAAGAGCTCTCTTGAAAGACAATAACATTCTCCTTCTCAGGAAATTCACCTCTCTGAGATTAGATGATGATGATGGATGGATGGATGTATGGATGGATGGATGGATGGATGGATGGATGGACGGACATATAGACAGGGTTTCCTTCACCAGGTTAGAGAAATCATTATTTCTTCAAATAGGTTCTTGGTCCATTGCTCTTCCTCTCTTCTCCTTCTGGTACTCCTATGATGTAGTTGTTATTTTGCTTCATGTGGTCCCAAAGGTTGATTACACTACCCTCATTTTTTAAATTCTGTTTTTCACTCTGGTTGGGTGTTTTTTCTACCTTGTCTTCTAAATTGCTGATTTGAGCCTCTGCTTCATCCAGCCTACTGTATATTTATTACAGTGTATTCTTCATTTTAGGTATTGTATTTTTCATTTCTGATTGGTCCTTTTTTATAGTTTCTATGTCTTTTTTCATGTTGTTGAGAATCCTTATAACCATTACTTTGAATTCTGTACCTGATAAATTTCTTGTCTTCATTTCATTAAGGTCTTTTCCTGTATATATATATATATATTCTTTAATTTAGGGCATGTTTCTTTGTCTCCCTACTTTGGCTGCCTTTTTGTGTTCATTTCTATGTATTAGATAGTTCTGCTATGACTGGGCTTTGTGTGGTGGCCTTATATAGTAAGTGTCTGTGAGGTCTTCTTGAACTGGGTGCTCCACATATATCCTTTTTGTGGGTTATGTGGGCCCTCCTATTATAACTGAGTCTTGATTGCTATTAGCCTCTTCACAAGTGTGATCAACCCTCAAGCTGGCTGACTACGAGGTTCAACCCTAACTACAATGTGTGAGCTGCTATGCCAGTGCTGACCACACAAAACAGAACATGCTGAGAAGTGTTTGGTGCCTGTCAATATCTCCCTTTGATACACTGCTTATGAAGCTTATTGGATGTTCTTCTGATGGTGCCTGAAGCTGGACACTGAGTGTTTGTTCTGGGCCTCTTGGGAGGATCCCCAGTGCAGCTAATGTCAAACACTGCCTGTGACTGTCCCTGGGAAACCTGTCTGGAGGTACAAGTCATCAACAGTTTGTAGCTGCTTCTGCTCAGCCTCAGTGTGTGCAATGTGCAGAAAGAATAATACTGTGTACCAAGGCTGCCTCAATCATCAGGTTGCCTGATAGGTCCAGTCACTGAAATAACTTCTGGCAGTATTCTTCAGCAGGTAGTAAAGCTCCACACGGTGGAGCAAGAAGGAATTCAGAGGGAGGGGCTATTGCTTTCCCCCTGGCTGATGCCACAAAGAAGGGAATGCTCTACCCAAGAAAGATGGTGTCTGCAGTGTAGGAGAGTGACTCAACACAGGGACACTGGAGCCTGTCCCCTGAACTCCCTCTCCAGAACCATAAACCCCAGTCTCTTCATGCAATTCTGATCCACTCTTCCTGCCTAGGAGCCCAGGGTATGTGGCTATGAACAAAATTTTGTGTGTTGGCCTTTTAAGAGAATGCCTGTGTCTCTAGCTGATTCTTGCCTCTTCTTGGTGAACAGAAACTCTTCTGCTTTTCACAGATGGATGTATGAGGGTGTCCTTTCCAGCTTTGGTGCCATGGCTGGGAAGTCTGGCTTGGGGTTTAGGCTTCATGCTTCTCAGTGGCTAACCCCTAACAACTGAGATATCTCTCTAGAGCCTCATCTGCTGCCCATATGAATGGAACCAGCTTTTTTTTAATGTTTTCCCCCCTGCCTATCAGTCTCTATGTGGCTTCTTCCTTGGTTCTAAGACTTGTCCTCAGTCTTTAGATGTTTTTTCAGAATGACTGTTCTATAATTCAGTTGTAATTCCAGTTTCATCCAGGGAGGAAGTGAGTATTGCTTCCACCTTCTCCATTGCATCTTGGATCTCCTCAAACATTTTGGCTCCATAATGAGTGGACATGCCAAACTCTTTCAGTAATCTCCCAATAAATAAAAAAATCATTATCATCTGAGGTCAAAGTCCTTTTGTTTTAATATTTAGTCATTCTGAGGAAATTTCCTTCTAGAGAATGGTTGTGTGGTTGTCTGCTCTCTGTAATTTATTCTGTATTGATGTTTTGGTATTGGTAGTTTATTCTACATTTAAGCAGAGAAATTTTACTGGTTATTCCTGATAAGCATTAATATGTGAAAATTTTGTGGTTCAAATGTGTATGTTATTAGAAAATAATTCAACTTTGGTGACTGAAAAAACATTTAGTTAAATTGTCCCTGGGATCTGCTATCCATATGAGGAAAGTCAATTATGTCAGCAGAACACTGCTTAGTGCTGCTAAATTGAGTCAATGTGAAACATTACCAAACTCCAAATTTCAAGTCCACCAAAATAAAAGAAAAGGAAAGGAAAGGAATGTACAAGGGAGAAAGAAAGAGAGAAATAAAGGAAGAGGATGGAGAGAAGGAGGAAGAAAAAAGGAAAGAAGAGGGAAATATAAAGATGAAGGTCACATAGAATTATGCCAAAACAAAATGATATGCTCACATCAATTTAGCTAATGGTTAATCATTGGTAGATTTACATGGACATCTAACATTTAAACACTGAAAAGGCCCAATATAAATGTTCTATTACTTATGCATTCACTTGTTTACTCTAGCCCAGTCCACCTAGTCCTGGCTCCCTGTTTCTGTCTCCTACTCCAGCACCCAGACATATTTCTACATAGATCCCCAATGCCAGCAATAGCTACCTACCAACCATCTGCCAAGCTGCCTTTCTGTCTTCACTCACCTGAGACATCATCTTAAATTTCATCCTATCAAGAAGTCTACCCCATTTGTGGGCAGGATCATAAGAGTTAGCCTCAGGAATATAAAGACAAGAATATTTTATAATTTTTACAAAGTGTCCTAATTTGTAACTCTTTCAATATGTAAAATAACATATAAGGTATTATTGTACTGATTTTACAAAGGAGGCAATTAAAGCTTAGAAATGTTAAGTGGTTGTTTATATTTTCTTAGCTAGTAAAGGATAAGAGTTCAAACTCAAATATATATCTTCTAATTACTTGATGATATGAATTACATTTAAAAAGTCAAAAAAATGCATTATGTATTATTCACTTTATACAAGTTCATTGGTATATTCAGATAATTGTGCAAGTGCCCTATGAGTCCATAATAAATATTAAACTTATTTATCCACAAAATTAATTGACTTCATACAGTAGTAAACCAGAAACAGGAAACTACTTTCTAAGAGTGAATGACTAGCCACTAACTTTTCCCAAGCAACAGAGAACACTATTTAGTTATTACAAAAATGAAATAGAAAGCTCAGCTAGATTTCTGGGAAGGTTTATAAGTAAATAATAACCATACAAGATACATAGGATGCCTTTATTATGCCCTCAAGGTGAGAATGATCACAAGAATATTTCAACAATGAATGCCTCAGGTAAAAGCAACAAATATTAAACAAATTCTAGCAAAGTAATTTTCATTAAACTTTCATGCTTTCAGCAGATATTCATGAGTGCCTGGTGTATTCTAGTCAATTGATAAGATTCAATATTTAGCAAATGAATGAGGTCTAGCCCCTTCAGTCTAGGAAATCCCCTCTGACTACTCTCTTAAAACTTTCTGCTATAATGAACAGTTTGTTCTGATTTCTGTCTTGGTTATTTTTCTGAGGATGCCTCATTTCCTTCAGCCTATCTCTCAATGAAATTTCAGGTTCTCCTATATGCTGACTCACTCTATAGTCTATGAAGGGTAGCTACCAAAATTACTATATGGTCTTCCATCACTTTGCAATTCCTTTCTTGAAACTAGAATCCTCCTCTATGCTGTATACCATCCTACACTCAAGTGCCCCTTCAAGACCTGTGACTGGGTCAGGAGAACATTAGAGTTTCCCTAGATTGCCACATATATCATGAACCAGTTATACAGAAGGAAAATTTTGACTGTTTTGATAGTAATGAGATAGTTAATGGTTCAACTCCACTTGGCTGATGGCTGTTAATTTCCATTGGATTTAGTCATATGACATATTTTAGTCTCAAAGTCATATTTACTTTGAGCTATTTCTTATCTTCAGGAGATAATAGAATCACAGCCATAAATAAACAACATTTATACAGAAATATAAATTTCAATAATATAGAGCAAAATATAATGAAGATAAAAATAGGTAGAAAAATATTTCAAGAATGTCATATTGAGGGCTTCTGTAAATACATTCCTCCATAGAATAATGGCAAAATTATTGAAATAAAAATTTCAAGACTCTGGAAATTAATCAAAGTCTTGAAACAATCTGAGGAGCATTTATTCAAAAACTGCTATGAACCTTGGTAAGAACAGAAGGGTTTGTGCATTGTAGTTTGATCTACTTCCATTTATCTCTACCCAGCTCCACAATATCCTTAAAAACAGCAACACTGAAAATATGGTAGCTGAGAAAAACTGCAGGAAGACATTTTACATAGGCTAACTATTGAAAGCCAAAAGCAAGGAATCTTAAAAGCAGCAAAAAGTTTCATCACATAGAAGGTATTTTCAATAAAATCAACAGCCAACTTCCCATCAGAAATCATGAAAGGCAGAAAGCAGTAGGATCACATCTTCAAAAAGCTGGATGAAAAAACTTGCCAACCAAGAATTTTACATGCAAATTAAGATACTCCTAGATAAAGGAAAAACCAGAGAATTCATCACTGACAGAAATTCCATATAAGAAATACTAAAGGGAATCCTTCAGGTTGAATTAAAATGACACCAGACATAATTAAAATTCATACCATCAAGAAAATTAAGAGCAGATTTGCTAGGGGAACAAAGGTTACCCTAGAGGCAAGGTCCTTGTTTCCCCAGTTTTGCCCATTATAAGGCACCTAGGGCTTTCCACCCTGGTGATCTTCTGTATCTGCCCCATTGTCCTTATTCTGCTCATTTCTAACTGCCTGGAATCTGGAAGCAGATTGCAGACAGAGGTTTGAATCATTGCTCCACAATCTATTAGCAATGGATGCTTGGATGCCACTGTCATAGTGTGACAGTTTCTCCAAACTAATTTCTCCAAATTGAAACTAATAAAGAATTATATAAGAGCTAGATCTTCAAGATGACAACATAGGTAAACATGGTTTGCCACCTCACACTACCACATCAAAATTACAACTAACTTTTAGAACAACCATCACTCAGAGCCAGCAGAAATCCAGTTGGATGGAGGTTCTGTAATCACAGAACTAAAGAAAAAAACACATTCATTCAGACTGGTATGAGGGGTTAATTTCACTAACTGAAATTAATGCGAATATGTGGAACAGGCTGGCCCCACACCCATGTATAGTGGATAAAAATCAGCAGGAATATCTTGGGAGCAAAGGTCTCAGCCCCACACCACAGTTCCAGTGCCAGGAAGATAAATCCCCATGGCTTCTGGCTGTAAAAACCAGTACAGATTGAGTCATGAGAAGAAAAGGCTAGATTCCCAGGCAGTTACTCTTAAAGAACCTGCACATAGATTTGCTCAGACTCACCTCACTCACTCACCTTGAGCTTCAACACTGGAGCAACAGCTTGAAAGGCACCAGTGGCATACAGGAAGGAAGTGAAGCATCTGGCATCAAGGTGAGAGCTGGAGGACAGCTTTTTCCAAGCCAGAAATGCTGGCAGAAGCCATTGTTCCTCTGTTAGTCTCACCCCAACAAAGTCACAGAGCACTGTATCTGAGACTTTATCAATCTGACTCACAGTGTTTGCTCCTCCCCAGTGATCCCTGAGACTCTCTGCCCCACCCAACTTAAAGGCTCACCCAAGTGGTTAATAGTGGTTTCTTGATACAAATGGCTTATTTTGGTACATGGTTCTGATCTTCTTAAATCATCTCAAAGAAGAAAAAGCTGGCATCAGTGAGCCCCATACCTTGCTAAGTGGCCCCAGTCCTGGCACTAGCAGCAGTTGGCCTTGGTTCACAGCCTGGCCTCAATAGGGCACCTCCAAGTACAGCAGAATAAGCAGCCAGCTGCTGATTGCTTGATAGCTTATGCCAAGTGGCCCCATATAGAACACAAGAAGGTATCAGAGCTCTGCTGAAGTAGACCTGCTCTGTGAAGCTGGCCCCTGCATAGCTGATCAACCACAGAGGGTGAAGTTTGGTAATCTGTAGTCATAGCAGCCCTTGCAGTTGAATGGCCTGGATAAATCTGTCCCATTGACTTGCCAATAGCAAATCAAGGCTCAAAAACAAGAAAAGAACATACTTAGCCCACACAGAGGGTGTACCGTGAGTACTCGGCTTGAGTAATAGGGGAGGCTGTGCCACTGGACCCCACAAGACACTTACTGCATTAGGCCATGTTACCAAGACATGACTTCTTAGTCATAGCAACTCTACCTAATACATAGAAACAAACACAAAGAGGCTGCCAAATGAGAAGACAAAGAAGCATGGCCTGATGGAAAGAATACAACAAAACTACAGAAAAAGAACTAAACAAAGTGAAGATAAGCAATCTTTCAGATGCAGAATTCAAAACACTGCTTATAAGGACACTCAAGGAACTTAGTGAGTACATCAACAGCATAAAAAAAGTCCAATCAGAAATAAAGGATTCACTAACTGAAATTAAAAAAAAAATACTTTATAGGGAACAACAGTAGACTGGATAGAGCCAAGAATCAAATCAAATATTTGGAACATAATGAACTAAAAAAACTGATCACAATAGCAAAAAGAAAAAAGAACACCTCCCCCCCCCAAAAAAAATACAACAAGGATAGTAAAAGGAGTCTCTGGGACAAATTCAAGTGTTCCAATATTCACATCATACGGGTGCCAAAAGGAAAAGAAAAGGAACAAGAAGGTGGAAATTTATTTGAAAGAAATAATGAGAGAAAACTTCCCTAATTTGGTGAAGGAAATAGACATACAAGTCCAGGAAATAGAGAGTCACAAACAAGATAGACACAAAGAGGACCACACCAAGGCACATCATAATCAAAACACTAAAAGTTAAAGGTACAGAGACAATCTTAAAAGCAGCAAGAAAAAAGCAGTTAGTTACCTACAAGGGAGTTCTTATAAGACTGTCAGCCAATCTCTCAAAAGAAACTCTGCAGGCTAGAAGGGATTGGCAAGGAATAGTCAGATGATGAAAAGCAAGGACCCACAACTGGGACTATTGTATCCAGCAAATTTATCATTAATAACCATAGAGCAGATAAAGAGCTTCCCAGACAAGAAAGAGCTAAAGGGTTTCATCATCACCAAGCCATTATTACATGAAATGTTAAAGAGACTTGTTTAAGAAAAAGATCAAAACTATGAACAAATAAAATGGCAATAAATATGTATCTAAAAATTGAAGCTAAAAAAACAAATTAAGCAAACAAGCAGAACAGAAACAGAATAATACATATGAAGAACGGTTTAATGGCAGCTACATGGGAGGAG
Source organism: Phyllostomus hastatus (assembly GCF_019186645.2). Taxonomy (NCBI): domain Eukaryota; kingdom Metazoa; phylum Chordata; class Mammalia; order Chiroptera; family Phyllostomidae; genus Phyllostomus; species Phyllostomus hastatus. The sequence continues at coordinate 1,596,286 of NW_025334017.1, read as the reverse complement.
TGATTGCAAGAATGGGCGTAAAGGTGAAGGAATTGAGAAGCACAAATTGGTAGTTACAGAATAGTCATGTGGATATGAAGTACAGTTGAGAAAATGGAAAAGCCAAAAAACTTTTATACATGGCCCATGGACATGAACAAAGTTGTGGGCATTGCCTGAGGGAGTGGGGTGCTGGGTGGAAGGGGGAAATGGAGAAAATGGGGGCAACTGTAATAGCATAATCTATATAATATAATTAAAAAGGAAAATTAAAAAACTCACAAAATGGAAGAAACTGTTTATAAGGCATATATGTAATAAGAGACTCATATTTAAAATATATTTAAAAACTCAAACTCACTAGTGAAAATACTAAATAATCCAATGAAAATGAAAGGATTTGAATAAACATTTCTCCAATGAAAACATGCAAATACCCAACTAGCCCAAAAAAGATGCTCAACATAATTAGTCACTAAGGAAATGAATATCAAAATCACAATGAGACATTACTTCATACCCACTAAGATGGACAGAATAAAAAAACAGACAATAACAAATTTCTGTGAAAACATAGAGGAACAGGAACCCTCATACATTACTGGTGAAAATGTGAAAATGGTTCAGGTACCATGGAAAACAGTTTGACAATTCCTCAAAGTGTTAAACATAGAGTTAACAAATGATATAATAATTCTATTCCTAGGTATCTACCCAAGAAAAATCATAACATTTATCTACACAAAAACATGTATGTGGATATTCATAGCAGCATTATTCATAATAATCATACTCACAGGTGAGAAGTAAAAACAATCCAAATTAACTGACAAGTAGATAAATACAATATGATATAACCATACAATGGATATTTATGTAGCCATAAGGAATGAAATACTTATACATGCTATAAAATGGATTAACCCTAACATATTATTCTAAGTAAAAGGGAAAAGAGACATACACATAATCTCCATGTTTATGACTCCATTTATACAAACTATTTAAAACAAGCAAATTTACAGAGATAGGAAGAAGGTTCCTGGTTTTCTAAAGCTGAGGGATAGTGGATTGAAAATTTACTACTAATGGGTATGGGCTTTCTTTTAGAATAATTGTGGACAACAAGGTGGTAACTGTAGGTGGGAGTATAAAGAAACTAAATGGTAATAGTAAAATACAATTAAACAAATTTAAAAAACTATTAAATATTCTAAAATTACAGTGTGGTGATGGTTGTATACCTCTGAATATACTAAGCACCATTACCTATATTTTCATGAATGCATGTTATGGTATGCCAATTATATTTTAATAAATCTTTTTTTAAAAGATTTTATTTATTTATTTTTAGAGAGGGAAGGGAGGGAAAGAGAGAGAGAGAGAGAGAGAAACATCAATGTGCGGTTGCTGGGTGTCATGGCCTGCAACCCAGGCATGTACCCTGAATGGGAATCAAACCTGCGACACTTTGGTTCACAGCCCCAGCTCAATCCACTGAGCTATGCCAGCCAGTTAATAAATCTTTTAAAATAAAATGTAACAGGCACATATAACTTGCACAGATCCACAGTCATATACTGTAACTTGCAAAAAGGTATTGAGAAATTTTAATTTAAAAATATTAAATACTGCCCTTACTAGGTAGCTCAGTTTGTTGGAACATCATCCCATATACCAAAAAGCTGTGGGTTTGATTCCCTGTCAGGGCACATACCTAGGCTGCAGGTTCAATCCCTGGTCAGGACACCTATAGGAGGCAACCGACAAAATTTTCTCTCGCATCAATGTTTCTGTCTCTCTCTCTCTCCCCCTGCCCCATTCCTCTTTCTGTAAAATCAATAAACATATCCTTGGGTGAAGATTAAAAAATATGTTAAACAATTAAATACTATGTATGACAGAAATCATAATTTGGGGTATGGATTAATAACTTAATAAGAATTAAAATTTACCAATTGCTTATTATGTTATGCCAGGCACAGTGCTATAAAGTAGGCACCTTTAAAAAATAATTTGTCAGAATGGATCAAAAGTAATCTCATTTCTCAGAATTTGTTATAAGGAAATAAGATAGGTTTGGTCAGAAAAAAAAAGAAACTAAGGTAAAAAATATGTTCATTATAGGATTGTTTAGAATAGTAAGACTCTAGAAGCCATTTAAATATCTATTAATAGCAAGTGAAATGGTAAATTCATATACTCAATATTTAATTAATAAAATGTATAATTATGAAGACTATGTAGCTCCTTTTGTAAATAAGACGCTACAAGACTGTGCAGCAAACATTCATTGAGGATTTCAGGCACTGCACTAAATGCTCTATATGGATTAATTCATTAATCATCATGATAACCCTCTGAAGTAAGTGTTATTGAAACTTATAGCAATTCAATAATTGCCAAAATCACAAGCTAGTAACTGCTGAAGTCAGCACTCAAATTTTGACCACCTGACCCCTCAGACCATGTCTTAGCCACAAGGCTCATCACCTTTCATCATAGCATCATGCTCCACAGATATGAACAAGGGCAAGAAAAGAGCCAAAAATGGAAATATTTAACCTGATAGTGGATTAGAAGTACATTTTCCAGTCTAATTTTTAGATACTTTAATGTGCATACACTTTGCTGCCTTTAGGCAAATGAAAAGTGGGTAAGAATTAAACACTTCTATTTCCATTATTACTCTTGTTTTCCAACTCCCTTAGGATAAATCAATTTTATGTTTATCAAGATACACAAATGCAAAGCAAACAGAAAAATTCTCTATTTCATTTTAGGGAATGTGTATCATAAGATATCTTAACAAGAAGGTTATAGTATATCAACTTTACCTTGAATATATCTGCACTGTTGGGGTTAAACAGCTGGTGTTTTCCAGAACCTAAAATAATTGGACCTGAACATCTTGCTTCTCCATAGACATAAAGGGATACTGTTGCCGAGGTGCCTGCATTTTCAAGATCCCCAGTGACAACGGTCACCTTCCAATCTCCTTCTGCAAAGGAAGAAATAAATAAATATAAAATTGTGGAGGAAAACCATATTAATATAAGCAAATGAGAAATTCTACTTAATCTACCTGTGAAATAAATAACTTGTGAAGTCAAGACTAAGGAGTGCATAAGATAAATGGTGTGAGATATCCGCTTTGTCTCTCCCATTGATGTTTCAACAATTTGAACAGCTATAACTCAGCAAAGATTCTCTGAACAATGCACAGGCACACCTGAGAGCTGCACACTAGAGTATCTAAAGGTGGGCAAATGAGAACAAATAGGAGAGGAGAATAGAGAGAAGGGCTGAGATGAACCACAGACACAGTCTGAAGCTGGGAGCTCACCATAGGGCTCAACTGGGAGAGGGGAGAAATCCAGCTGTGGCTAGCACTCCTTTCAACCAGGAGGAGCACAGAGATTTGATGGGTATTACTGCAGGAGTGAGCAGTGTGAGCTGCAGCTGAGCCCAGGGATCTGGGCAAGGACACAACACTGGGGTGCTGCTGTGGTTATTGGGTAGTTGGCATTCCAGGCAGGGGAAAAAAGTCCTGCCACCATAGATCACCAGAACTTCCCTTTGTTTGCCCTTGGTGTTGGGTTTCAAAACACACTACCTACAAACCCAAGAACTAATACTACACAATCACAATTTTCCCTGAGCAAAGGGTGTATTCTGTTACTCATCCTGGGTCAGGGCCCAGGGGATACCTGTCAAAGATTTGGTCATCATAACCAAGAGGGCAAAACAAAGAAGTCTGCTAAGTTCCCCTAGCCAACTCCACCCCCATGCATCACAGCTACACTAACCACAGCCAAAGGCACTACTGGGGTCTGCATTGAGATTCACAGAGCTAAAAAAAAGTTGTGATTTAATGCCATCTACTGGAAAAATAATAGAAAGACCTCTTTGAAGTAATCTGCTAGAGAAGTGCCACTCATACAGAGATTTCTAGACAGAGGAGGAACTCATTAAAAACAAACAAACAAAACTCCAGAAAACAAACTCAAACACAAGATAATATGTGACATAAATGGCAGAGAGTTCAAGATTGCAGTTCTGAAAATACTCTATGGGATGCAAGAAAATACAGACAGGTAATTTAATACACTCAGAAAGCAAATTAATGAACACAATGAGTAGTTTATCAAAGGTATTGAAACTTTAGAAAAACCCAAACAAAAATTCTGGGGATGAATAACTTAATAAAGAAAAAATCAAGAATGAACTAGCAAGCATTAGAACTATAGTACATCAGATACAGGAAATAATTATTGATATCAAAGATAGAAACCTAGAAATGATACCGAGGGAAGAAAAGACTTGACCGTGAAGTTTTTTTCTATGAGAACCAGCTGACTTAATCATAAAGAACAATATAAGAACAATAAGCATACCAGAAGAAGAGAGTGAAAGGGAATAGAGGGCCTCTTCAAATAAATAGTTGATGAGAACTCCCCAAACTTATTTAAAAAAACTAGATTCTTAAAGCCAAGAAGCAAACAGAACATCTAGTTACCTCAATCCAAAGATCCCTTCAACAAGGCATTGTTTTAAAGCTATCAAAAATTAATGACAAAAAAAGACTTCTCAAGTCAGCCAGTGAAAGAAAGAAAGTAACCTATAAAGTTGATTAGGTTATTATCAAACTTCTCAGCAGGAATTCCACAATCCAGAAGAGAGTGGAACCGAATACTCAAACTTTCAGAAATAAACTACTGAAACAGAGAAACCGACAGCCATGAACAAAATATTCAGCTAAGTTATCCTTTAAATATGAAGGAGAAGTAAAAACTTTTCCAGACATATAGAAACTGAGAAAATTTATCATTAGGAGCCCTCCATTGCAGGAAATACTGAAGGGCATTATTCTACCTGAAGAAAGGGGGAAAAGTCACAAAATCACTAGTAAAATCACCAACAAATTCACAGCATAAACAGGAATAATTTGTGACAACAAAATCATAAAAAGGGAGGGATTAAAGTTCTGAATTTGCAAAGGATGATGGAGATCACATTCAAAAGAAAAAGAATTACTGTATATGCCAAAATTCATTTTTCATAAACCTAATAGCAACCACACATACACAAAAATTGAGACATGTTGGGAACCGCCCTGACTGGTATCAGAGGCTGAAACCCCCGCCTAGCTAAAGCTAAGGGAACACCCTTGGAACCGTGAGCCAGCAAGGAGATAAAAGCTTGTCTTCCTGGCAGGAATGCTGCTTCTGCTGCTTTATTCATAACTGAACCCCAAAAAGCTTGGTCGGTTAGCCAAAGACGGGTAAGATTCCCCACGGGGGGACGACCTAAGCCAGGCACGATCACTTTGGGAGGCCCCCCCAAAAGAAGGACTTGGGGGGGCTGCAGCAAAAGGGGGTGATGGACCCTCGCTCCTCGGCTTTGACATAGCCTGAGTTCTCAGCATCTGGGAAGAAAATCTCCCTTATCTCCTCGGTTGCCTTAGTTCCCTTGCTCCACCTAAGCCTGAAACAATGACAGGGTGGTGCAGCTCGGTACTGAGAAGTGCGGATTCCCCAGGGTGATCAGGCCTAAGAAAGAATATGTAAATTACCGTGAAACCTTCTTTGTTTAGAATGCTCTCAGTTGAATGAGAAGGGTCTTAGGAGGAAGTTAGTTTGTTCCTCAGTCTTACAGCTCTTTGACCCCAACTCAATAGACCAGCAGAGTTCTTTGTTTTCTATAGTTCCTTACTTCCCCTAATGAGTACTGTACTTTACCTGAATTATTATGCAAAATGAGCCCAATAAAAGCAGGTATGGGCGGTAAATCAGCGCGCTCCTCACTAGAAGGGGTGGCCATTCCGTCCCTACTTCTCCACAGAAACTAGTTTGTCTCTGTGCATGTTTTTTCTCGCGTGTTTATCGTCGTGCCATCCACAGCATTCCGTGGTCACTGCTGGCCGGTGACCCACGTGCAACAGAGACACATAGCTTTAAAAAAGGAAGCAGAGAAAAGAAGTATGTAATACCACCAAACAAAAACAACAGTGAGGAACATAAAGAAAAAGAACCAATGGAAGCACAAAGCTACCAAAAAAAAACAAAAGATAAAAGGGCTATAGGATATCCTCATACATCAATAATTTTCCTGAATAGAAATGGACTGAATTCACCAATAAAAGGCACAGAGTAACAGACTGGATCAAAAAACAAAACACAACTGGGGGCTTCTGGTCAAGATAGAGGTGTAGGTAAGTATGGCTTGCATCCTGGCACAACCACAGCAAAAATTACAACTAGACTATAAAACAAATATCACCAAAAATTATCAGAAAATTTACCTGTAAAAAGTCTAACAAGGAATTAAAGAAGCCAAATTCACTCAGACAGATAGGAAGGACACAGACATGGAGCCATACAGATAGGTGCAGAAAGGCGCAGAGATGTGAAATGGGTTTTCCTACACCCATGTTTAATGGATAAAACTGGGATGGTTGCCACAGGAATGATGGATCACCACACTACACCAGACCACCCAGCCCAGGGTTATAGTGCCAAAAAGATAAGTTCCAAAAATTCTGGCTATAAAAACCAGTGGGGGTTGGGTCAGCAGAAGAAACTGCAGGATTCTCAGGAATCTCTTCTTAGAAAGCCTGCAATGGATTTAGGACTTCTGCAGACTCACTCTATCTGGAATTTAGCACCAGGGCAACAGCTGGAAGGGCACAGGTGGCATATGGGGAGATTGAAGTGACTGGCATCAGGGTGAGTTCCAGGGGACAACTTCCTCCCAGAAAAAACACTAGAGGCCAAGCTGCAGCATTGTCCCATATTCAGGCCCTTTCCCACACAGAGCCACAGAGTGGAGACAATGGTTGCCTTCCCCTGGCAATTACCTAAGGCTCTACCTGACCCAACTTACTGGTGAACTTATCTACAATAGGCCATGCCACTAACACAAAGAATCAAAGAAGCTCTACTTAATACACAGAAACAAACACAGAGACACTGCCAAAATAAGAAGACAAAGAAATATGGCCTAAATGAAAGAACAAAACAAAACTCCAGAAAAAGCATTAAACAAACTGGAGATATGCAATCTATAAGATGGACAGTTCAAAAGACTGGATATTAGGATGCTCAAGTAACTCATTGGGTACTTCAACAGCATAAAAGTGAATGAGGCAGAAATGACGTTTACACTAAGTGAAATAAAGAAAAATTTTCAGGAACCAATAGAGGGGGGATGAAGCTGAGAATCAAATTAGTGGTTTGGAACATAAGGAAGAAAAAAACATTCAATTAGAACAGCTAGAATAAAAAAGAATCCAAAAAAATGATGATAAGATAAGGAACTTCTGGGACATCTTCAAATGTACCAACCTCCAAATCACAGGGGTGCCAGAGGAGGAAGAGAAGGAGCAAGAAATTGAAAATTTATTTACAAAAATAATGAAAGAAAATTTCCCTAATTTGGTGAAAAAGTAAACATACAAGTCAAGGGAGCACAGAGAGTCCTAAACGAGATGGACCCAAAGAGGACCACACCAAGATACATCATAATTAAAATGTTAAAGGTTGAAAGATAAAAGAAGAATCTTAAAAGCAGCAAGAGAAAAGCAGATAGTTATCTACATAGGAGTTCCCATAAGACTGTCAGCTGATTTCTCAAAAGAAACTTTGCAGATTAGAAGGGACTGGTAAGAAGTATTCAAAGTTATGAAAAACAAGGACCTACAATCTAGATTACTCTATCCAGCAAAGCTATCATTAAGAATTGAAAGCCAGATAAAGTGCTTCCCAGACAAGGTGAAGCCAAAGAAGTTCATCATCGCCAAGCCATTATTATATGAAATGTTAAAGGGACTTATTTAAGAAAAAGAAGATAAAAACTATGAAGAATAAAATGGCAATAAATTTACAACTATCAATAATTGACTCAAAAACAAAAACCAAACTAAGCAAACAAGTGGAACAGAAACAGAATAACAGATATGAAGGTCATTTGGAGGGTTATCACTCTGGAAGGGGAAGGGGAAAAATGGGGGGGAAGGTGCAGGAATTGTGGAGTACAATTTGGAGGATTATCAATTTGGAGGGGGAAGGGAGGAATGGGGGAAAAGGTGCAGGGATTATGGAGTACAAATTGGTAGGTAGCAACTAGACAGGGCTATGTTAAGCACAATATTGGAAATGAAGTAGCCAAAGAACTTATATGTATAACCCATGGACATGAACTAAGTTGGGGGATTGCTGGAGGAAATGGGGGATACCAAGTGGAGAAAGACAAAGAGGGAAAATGGGGACAACTGTAATTGTATAATTAATAAATTATATTTTAAAAACACTACTGTATGCTGTCTTCAAGAGACCCATCTAAGCTGCAAAGACAAAGTTAGACTCAAAGTGAAGAGGTAGAAAATGATTGTTCAAGCAAATAACATGCATGGAAGAGCAGGTATAGCCATACTTACATCTGACAAAATAGATTTCAAGATAACAAAGATAACAAGGGACAAAGATGGACATTTTATAATGACATTTTATAACAGGGTACACTACATCATGAAGACGTAACACAATATATATGCACCCAATCAGTAAGCACAGAAATATATAAAGTGACTACTAACAGAACTAAAGGGTGAACTGAGAAAAACACTGTAATAGCTAGGGAACTTTATTGACAATTCTAGATAGATCTTCCAAATAGAAAATCAATAAATAAATATCAGCCTTAAATGACACATTAGACCAAAAGAACATAATTGACATTTATAGAACCTTTCATCCCAGAACTTCAGATTATACCTTCTCAAGTATACATGTATCATTCTCAAGAATAAACCATGTGGTAGGTTACAAAACCAACCTGCAAAAAGGAATTAAAGAAACCAACAAATATGTGGACATTAGACAACATACTACAAAAAAAAAAGACTGGGTCAAAAGAGAAATAAAAGGTGAGATCAAAAGATATATGGAGATAAATGAAAATGACCATATGACATATCAAAATTTCTCAGATGCAACACAAGCAGTACAAAGAAGGAAGTTTATACTATTGTATGCCTATTTCAAGAAGCAAAAGAAATCCCAAGTAGTCCTGGCTGGTGTGGCTCAATGGATTGAATGCTGGCCTGTGAACCAAAGAGAAATCCCAAGTAAACAATCTACATTATACCACAAAGAACTAGAAGAAAAAGAACAAAAGCAAGTGAAATTCAGCAGAAGAAAGAAAATTATAAAATTAGAGAATTGAAATTGAGAACAAGAAGACTATACAAAAAAATCAATACACCAAAGAGTTGGTTCTTTGAAAAAATTAATAAGATTGACAACACTCTGGCTAGACTCACTAGGGAAAAAAGAGAAAAGACTCATATAAAACAAACTAGAAATGAAAGAAAAGTTACCACTGACATCACAGATATACAAAGAATCATACTAGAAAACTATGAAAAACTATGTGCCACCAAATTCAATAACCTAAAAGAAATGGATAAATTCCTAGAAACATACAACCTTCCTAGACTGAATCATGAAGAATTCGAAAATCATGAGAATTCGAAAAAATTCGAAAATTTGATCATTAGAATGATCAATAGTGAAGAAATTGAAACAACCATCAAAAACCTCCCAAAAATAAAAGTTCAGAACCAGATAAACATTGGCAGATTTCATACTTACCCTTCTCAAACTCTTCAGAAAAATCAAAGAGGAGGCAATACTTCCTAACACATTTTATGAAGTGAATATAACATACTAAAATCTGGCAAGGATAACAGAAAAAAAAAGTAAACTACAGACCAATATGTCTAATGAATACAGATGCAAAAATCCTAAATAAAATACTAGCAAATACCACAATACATTAAAAATAATACATCACAATCAACTGAGGTTCATTCCAGGGGAACAAGGGCAGTTTAACATACAAAAATCAATCAATGTAATGTACCACATTAACAAAACAAAGGATAAAAATCATATGATCTTATCAATAGATGCATAAAAGCATTTGATAAGATATAACATAAATTTATTATTAAAACACTCAATAAAATAGATATAAAAGGAATGTATTTCAACAAAATAAAGGTCACAAAAGACAAAGCCTCATATTGCCATATGCCATATGCCATTTGCCATATCATACTCAATGGCAAAAAACTGAAAGCTTTTCCTCTAAAATCAAGAACAAGAAAAAGATGCCCACTCTCACTACTCTTATTCAACACAGTTCTAGACATTCTAGCTAGAACAATCAGGCAAGAGAAAAAATAAAAATCATCCGAACTGGAAAGAAAGAAATAAAAATGTCACTTTTTACAGATGACATGATTCTGTATATAGAAAACCCTAAAGACTTCACCAAAATACTGTTAGAAACAATAAACAAATGCAGTAAAGTTGTAGGATATACAATAAACATACAAAAATCTACTGATTTCCTATATACTAACCATAAAATTTCAGAAAAAAATGAAAATATCCTTTTGCAATTGCAACAGAAAGAATAAAATACCTAGAAATAAACTTAACAAAAAAGTGATGACCCATGTACTGAAGACTACAAAGCATTATTAAAAGAGGTTGACAATGACAAAATGAAATAAGATCATTGTGTTCATGGACTGGAAGAATCAACATAGCTGAAATGGCTTTATGACATGAAGCAATATACAGATTTAATACAATCCCCATCAAAATCCCAATGTTATTTTTTAAAGAAGGAGAACAAAAAATAATCAATATGTATGGGAGACAAAAGACCCCAAGTGGCCAAAGCAATCCTAAGAAAACAGAACAAAAACAAAGGTATCACACTACCTGACTTCAAATTAAACTACCAAGATATGTTAATAAAAACAGCATGTTATTTGATGAAAAACATGCACAGAGATCAAAGGAACAGAATTGAGAGCATAGAAATCAACCCACAGGAATATGGGTGAAAATTTTTTGACAAAGGAGCCAAAAACACAAAATGGAGAAAAAAGAAAACCTCCACAGTAAATGGTGCTGGGAAAATTGGAAAGCCACATGCAGAAGAATTAAACTAGTTTACAGTTTGTCCCCATGTAAAACATTAATTCAAAATATGTCAAAGACCTAAATATAAGATCTGAAACATTAGGAAGAAAACATAGGTACTAAACATATAGATTTTGATCATAAAGAACATTTTATGAATTTCACCCCAAAGGCAAGGGAGGTAAAGGCAAAAATAAATGAATAGGGCTATATCAAACTAAAAATCTTTATGCAGAGCAAAAGAAACTGACAACAAAACAAAAAGGCAACCAACTAAATGGGAGATGACATATGCAAACAATAGCTCTAACAAGGAATTAATATCCAAAATATATAAAGAAGTCATAAAACTCAGCACCAACAAAAGAATCCAATTTAAAAAATGGGCAGAGGATCTGAACAGACACCTCTCCTCAAAAGACATACAAATGGCCAACAGGTGTATGAAAAGATGTTAAACTTTATGAGCTATTAGGAAAATGCAAAAAGAAACTACAATGAGATGCCATCTCACACTTGTTAGTATGGCTATTATCAATAAGACAAGTGAAAACACGTTTTGGAGAGGTTGTGGAGGAAAGACATCCCTCATTCACTGCTGATTGAAATATAGCCTGGCACAACCACTAAGGAAAACAGTCTGCTGGTTTCTCAAAATTTAACAACAGAGTTACTATATGACCCAGCAATCCCTCTCCTGGGTATCTACCCATGGAACTCAAAAACATTTATTCAAAATGATACATACACCTCTATATTCACTGAAGCATTATTCACTGTGGCCAAGACATGGAGACAAAGTGTCCTTCAATAGAGGATTGGATAAAGATGATATGGTACATATATACTACAGAGTACTATTCAGCCATAAGAAAAGATGAAATACTGCCATTGTAGCAACATAGATGGACCTTGAGAATATTATGTGAAGCTAAATAAGTCAGTCAGAAAAAGCTAAGAACCATATAATTTTGCTTACATGTGGATATAAAACAGAAACTCAAAGACACAGACAATAGTGCAGTGGTTACTGAAGGAAAAGGGGTGGAAGGAGGGAGGAGAATAAAGATGGCCAAATATTTGGTGACAAAAGATGATTTGACTTCGGGTGGTGTACACACAATGCAAAATACAGATCACATATCACAGAAATGTACAATTGAAATCTATATGATTCTATTAACTGATGCCATCTCAATAAATTTAATTTAAAAAGAAGTATTAATATAATTATTGATTATGAAATCATTTTGAAGCCAGCATGTGGAAAGTTTTTAGAAATATAGCATTTTAACTACAGAGCAAATAAACAGTGGGCTTTTCAGGACATCAAATATTTGAGGGAAAAATGCTGAGCTGGAAGCATTTAGTATTAAGTGTTTTGCTGGAAAATTTAAAAGTTTATTTAGACATTACTGTCAAATATTGAGGTGGGAATGAATGGGAGACATATTAATAATCTGACATATTAAGGTATTATCTAAGATTACTAGGAAATGCCCTGTCAAGCTTGGGTTAGTGACACAGTCCTAGCAGAATCATGGTGAAGATGCCAGGAGACCTGCAAATGAAGCATAGAAAGCTAAAAATGTTTTCAGGAAAGATTGCCGGAGCCTCCTAAGGGTTGGAATGAACCTATAAATAAGGAGTAAAATATTGAATGTAGGACTTAGCAAGCAGATTTGAGATGGGGAGAGAACAGATGTAGAGAAGATGTATCTGAACTAGAGAAAGACAATGTGTATTATAAGCAGAATGGATTACTGAGCTTCCTGCCATGGTGATTCTGGGAGCACAGGGAAGTTGAGGCAAGCAGAGCATAGCAGAAAACATCTTTTAAAAAGGGCTACAACTTGACCTATGATTAGTTTAGTTAGAAAAATACATTGCAATAGGATTTATTTTATCATTTCATGAACTTTGGAAAACTGCACTATCAACTCCAGTAGTAAAACCTCCTTACACTAAGCCCACACCATGTACAAGCATAACAGAGGATAAAGTCCTGTCTGTTTGAAGTCTATGTAAGGTATGAAACTCTACTCATTACAGGTTACCTCTGGATTGCAGGGGCAATATATAGATATCTTTATTATTTTCACATGCTCCATAGATGTGAACTGTCTTGTGAGTATTTTTTACATTTACAGATGTAAGACCTATCATCATTCTGGATAGCTGAGTTCTCAGTAACTCCTTTAACTAAGATGTTTCTTTTAAATACATAATGCTATTCTCCCTTCCCAATATATTCTCAATGATTATTTAAAAATCTCTAATTGGTTTAATAAAACTTGCATCAAATAAATTTAGCATAATGTTACCCTTAATAATGGAATATTACTCAGGAATGAAAAAAGGATGAAATGTTGCCATTTGTGACAAACTTGATGGACTTAGAGGGTATTATGCTAAGTGAGATAAGTCAGACAGAAAAAGACAAATACCATACAGAGAAAGACAAGTACCATATTGTTTCAGTTACATGTAGAATCTAAAAGAACAAACAAAATAAAAGAAAAACAAACCCATAAAAACAGTGATTAACCTAGATATTGCCAGTGTGACAGGGTGGAGAATAATGAAAGAGTGAAGGAAAATATAGTCAATAATATTTTGATAGATAATTACTGGACTTAGTGTGGTGATCACATTGTAAGATATATAAATGTCAAATCATTGCATTGTATACCTGAAACTAGTATAATATTGTGTACCAACTATACTTAAATATAAAAAAAATAAATAAAAGTTAAACACATGTTCTGTCATTTTCTATTTTATTGTAGCTAAGTGCAATCAGTTTGGATACGACTGAACTAGAAAATCCTGAGTTCATGATATAATACTATGCCAACAATTGCAAGCAATTCAGTTAATATTTGTTGACCAGCTGATTTGCAGATATTTTCTATCCTTATTATTTACAAGCATTGTGATAGACATTCAAGGGGCTCTCTAAGGAACCAGGTGAATCAAATGATTAAATTAGACTCGACAGAGTTTATAGATCTTACCTAATACCAAGTTTACTGTTGATCCACTAGCATGCCACAGATTAAGTGTTCTTCCTTTGGAGAGATCATATACCAGGGCTTGGCAAACAATGGCCCACTGGCCAAATTCAGACTGCTGTGTTGGGGTCTGCCCTGCCTGGTCTCAGGAAGCTGTAACCCCCCACAACTTAGGCTGAGTGAGAGACCTCCGAACCAGGAGCCACTAAGGAGACAAAACTTATTTCCCTGGCATGAATGCTGCATGTTCTGTGCCTGGCCTCCTATGCTTGATCAGTTAGCCAATGACAGGTAAGATTTCCCATGGGGGGAATCCCCTAAGATAGGCATGATCACAAGGAGGCCTCAGGGAAGAGACTTGGGGCTGTAGAAATGAAGGGCACAACTCCTGCCCCCTCTGCTTTGTCAAAGCCTGAGTCCTTGTTCTTAGTTGTGAGAAATTCAAGTCTCCTGGCTGCCTTTGTCTCCTCTGCCTGACTCAGGCCTGCAGAAATGATAGGGGTGGTGCAGTCCAGACCAGAGTCGGCAGACCCACGTGGTAATCAGGCCTGGGACATAGAATATGCAAGATCTGTGAGATCTGCTTGCTGGAGGATGCTATTGAATTATAATATGAAGGCACGGGCAGGAAATAAAACTAGCCTTTTAGGTCCTGCAGTCTTTTTTAAAAAGATTTTATTTATTTATTTATTTATTTTTAGAGAGGGAAGGGAGGGAGAGAGAGAGAGAGAAACATCAATGTGCGGTTGCTGGGGGTCATGGCCTGCAACCCAGGCATGTACCCTGACTGGAAATCGAACCTGCGACACTTTGGCTCGCAGCCCATGCTCAATCCACTGAGCTATGCCAGCCAGGGATTCCTGCAGTCTTTATAAGTGATAAAACCCCAAACTTTGCCCAGAGTCCCAGCAGGAGATCTATCAGCACCTTTGAAAACTACCTATTCCTTTTGATCTTCTCTGCCAGACTGCAATCCCCAAATATGTCTGTATTCTTAATAAAGGCCTACTCAGGCAGGGGCTTGGGGCGCTCTCCACTAGAGAGATTGGCTGTCTCATCCCTATTTCCCCACAGGACTCGGTTGTCCCTGTGTATGTTTCTCTTGTGTTTTGATGAGCATCCACAACAGGGATGGATATTGCTGGCTAGTATCCTCCACCCTGCTGCTTGTTTTCTAATTAAAGTTTCACTGGAACACAGCCATGTTAATTTGTTTATGTTTTGTCCATAACATAACATATAGCAGAACTGTGCTCTACAACAGCAGAACTGACTAGTTTCAACAGAGGCCATATGATCTGTAAAGGCTAAGATGTACATTATCTGGACCTCCATCACAATAGTTTGCTGACAACAGATATAACTCAAAAATGTCTTCTCCAGGCTGCATTAAAACATGTGCTGGTTGAGATTTAATATGAGAGATTTAAACAATAAATTGGCATGGGTCTGTTGGAGCACTCCCCGCTGGACCTCTGGAGTCATGCTGTGAAAACCCAAAGAACATGGAAAGTCCTCATGTAGGTGGGTAACTCCCCCTGAGCTCCCAGTCTCATCCACTGGTAGTATGGGTAAGCCATTGTGGAGGTCCAGCCAGCCACATCAGAAAATGTTTCCACTCGCATACTACCTAACCACAAGTTTCCAAGGAAAATCACCTAGTTGAGCCACATCACCCCACTGAGGGATGAAAGATAATAATAAATTATTGTTTTGAGTCACTCAATTTGAAAGTGGTTTCTTGTGCAGCAACAGAAAACTGGAACAGCTTCTAAAAGGATTTCACAGATAACAGCTATTACTTTTTAGTTAAAAAATACCACTAGTGTTTTTAGTGGGGGTCTGATTAGTAGCATGTATGCCAGGGATTTGATAGAGGCATCTCTTTCATTTCTCAGGCATGCTGTTAACCCTTTCTCTTCCAAAGTTTCCCTTATTAATTGGAGGTTTATTTTTAGGAAGGCACACATGATTTATTTTGGTGAAAAAAGTCCCAATAGCTAGTGAACTTGAATATCCCTTTCCTTAGATCTTAACATTTTATCTTTACCTTATTCTGTGCACAATCCTGTCACAGAGGTGGCATACATTTGACTTTGTAGCTCAGATAATTGACCCTGTGGTTGAATATAGAGACATCTGTGTCTAGACACATTTTCAGTTACTTGGCAACTGCCCACTGAACACAGTACTCAAAGAAATGTAGGGAGGAGGCATGTAAATTAAGCTCTTACCATGTAATTGTTAGTTCAGACAGAGGAAAAAACCTCCTCAAAACTGTCTACCTTATGTCATTACAATGCACATTAAACATTTTGGAACAGGTGTCCTTTGCCTGATGACACACCAGACAGCAAGCACATTCACTTACCTTAACAGAGAAGGGCACCGTAAGATTCAGTGAAAGTGACAAAACCCACTGCTACCTCCCACTGCACTGATTACAATCTGGGGTAGGCTGACATAGCTTAAGAAGAAACACACCACTATGTATGAAATGTTCATTTGACTCTTACTGGGTAGAAGTTCTGAGCACTGTGGCAAGGGGATGGAAGAGAACAGGAACAGTAGGCAACTGAGGGGAAAAAAAGGTCCTAATTTTAACCAGGTCCACCCCCTTTCCCAAAGCTCTGTGAGGCTCCTCCAGACTCCAGGTAGTGAATCAAACAGTTTCCTCCACCCACATTCCCTTTGCTCCTCGAGACAGTCAGAATAAATAAAATGTTCTCCATCTTTACAACCATAGTGATATATTAACATTATTCACAGATTGGTATGCTTGTCAAATGATGCATTCAACTCTGTCCATGATACTGATGTCGACTGCCCACAGCACCCCACCAAACAGCTTCTGTCCCCTCTGAAACCCCCCTTGCACAACCACTTTCCCTTGCATTATCCTTCAGCTATCTTAAAGGGTTTCTTCCCACTTCCAGGACTGTGCCTAAAACCCCTCTTCCAGGATGTCACTTCTCTATCCCTTTTCTTCTCTTCCCACCTATGTGTCCAGGTTCAGCTTACAAGTCACCTTCTTCTAAGGAGCATTTCCAGACATCTCTCCCAATAACCAGAATGAACTCTTCTTCCCATGCCTCTGTTAAACACTGTGCATACTTCAACTCTTAAATATGTGAATAAGTGCCATCTCTCTGCACCCTCTTACCCCCATCTACCCACACAGATTGTAAACCACTTAAAGGGCATGTTTTGGTCTCAAATGTCTTTGTGTTTCCATTCTGAGTATGATACTTTTCACATAGTAGCCTTTCAAAAAAATTAATGAGTGAATGATTATAAAACCTTTGAGATCTGTTAGGGAGTATTTTGAAAAGTAAGACTGCATGTGTGAGGAGGGATAATCAAGGTATTACTAAAAATGTTTCAACACAATTTAACCATTTCATAATTTAAAAAGAACAAGTCCTCCTGATGAGGTTTCATTAGTGTCAGTTTTTGTACAAAGGACAAAGACATTGTTATTTCCCTCATAGTTGAGCTCATTATTAGCACAACAATAATAGAAACAATATTGACCTTGTATCACCCAAATTTTGAAGGGTATATAAATAAATTTCAATGGGATTTGGCAAAGTTACTGTAAACAAATTATTACTTTATTCTAATATTTTATAATTTTATATCCAAACAGTTCTATGTATATAAACTCAGTAGTCTTTCAAAATACAAACCTATGAAAATCTGTGCCATAAATCATCACAGCTGGTGGCAGTCCAAAGCCTTTTACATTGGATTAGGAATACATGATGATGTTATAAAATAGTTTATGTTCTTAATTATGTTTAGCTGATACAAATAATTAAATTTCAGTTTCTTTCCTACAGTAGACACAATTTGGGTAGCAAGGCTAGTATGCATGTATGGAAAATGGAATTGAGAGGAGAGAGAAAAATATTTTAATAATATTTACCACAGATAATCCACCAAGTTGCTAATCATGCCACAAAGAGTTGGCATTTCCTGTAAATAAATAACTAAGTGCTCCAGGAGTTTTATAGTCTCTCAAAGCCAAAAATTCTTCAGAGCATGGAGGAAACTGAGTCATTTAAAGTTGAGCAGCTTTATATGACATACAAGAGCTTAATTCAAACAAACAACAAATGCTGGTGAGGATGAGAAGAGGGAACCCTGGTACACTGTTGGTGGGAATGCAGACTGGTACAGCCACTGTAGAAAACATTATGGAATTTCCTCAAAAAACTAAAAATGGAACTGCCTTTTGATCCAGTGATCCCACTGCTGGGATTATACCCTAAGAATCCTTAAACACCAATTCAAAAGAACTTATGCACCCAATGTTCATAGCAGTGTTATTTACAACAGCTAAGTGCTGGAAATAGCCTAAGTGCCCATCAGTAAGTGAGCAGATCCAAAAACTGTGGTACATTTACACAATGGAATACTACACAGCAGAAAGAAAGAAGGAACTCTTATCCTTCATGACAGCTTTGATGGATCCGGAGAGCATTATGCTAAGTGAAATATGCCAGTTGGTGAAAAACAAATACCATATGATCTCACCTATAAGTGGAACCTAATAAACAAAACAAACAAATGAGCAAAATAGAACCAGAGGTATGGAAACAAGGAACATACTGACAGTGACCACAGGAGAGAGGGGAAGTGGGATAACAGGTTAAAGAAGAGGAAGGCTAAAGACACATATATAAAGGGCCCATGGACAGGGATAACAGGGTGGGGATTGACTGTGGGAATTGGGGTGGGGGTGGGAGGGTAGGGGAGAGCAATGGGGAAAATAGGGACAACTGTAATAGAATAACAATTTAAAAAAGAGATGAATTCCAACATGTTATTTCAATTGCTAACTGGTTGACAAGACAATGTTCTGATACTTCTGATCCAGCTTCCTAGGATAGTGTTTTTAAAGCCCTCTCACCATAACACCACTAAATTCTGAATAAATTGCAATAAAAATCCCAAATTTTTAGTATGATGTTTCACTCACAGTAAAGTAAAAAAAAAAAAAGTCCCCCAATGTCCCCCACTGTCTACTGCTGCTATTACTACTACTACTACTAATAATAATAATAATAAATGGACCATCAGCAGAAACTGAGTGGTGAGTAGTTAGTGATCCCAAAGGCAGGGGTAAATGTTAGTGCCCAGGCAGGAGAATGGGAGGCTGTGGCCCATACAAGGGTGGATGATGGACTTGAGACTTTTGAAATGAGCCAACAGAGGCTATACCCTTAGTGAAGGGTTGAGCTCCACAGAACTGTCAGCAAAGCAAGTTTATCCAAAACCTAATTTGTTTTGATAAAAGTTCTATGTGAAAAGATTAATAAGAACAATGACAATAACAATAATAATATCCCAATAGTTAAAAACATCCTTCCAATTGGGCAGGAGATAAGGTTGAAGGCTAAAGACCTAAAAACATAGCTTAATAAGAAAAAAAAAGCCCTGACTTGTGTGGCTCAGTGGATTGGTGCTAGCCTGTGAACCAAAAGGTCGCTGGGCACATGACTGGGTTGTGGGTTCTGTTTCCAGTGGGAAGTGTGTGAGAGGCAACCACACATTGATGCTTCTCTCTCCCTTTCTTTCTCCCTCCCTTTTCCTCTCTCTAAAAATAAACAAAATATTAAAAAAAGAAAAATAACACAACAAAATAAATTTGAAATCATAGACAATGCACACACACACACATTCTTAATGGTTGAGGACAGTCAGAAGTTCCTTTAAAGCAAGAACAGACTCTGGAGTCAAACGATTAGGATTCAAATTATTATCTGCTATTTTCCTCCTGTGTGATTATGAATGAATTTTAAAAACTTCTGTTTTCTTTAGTTTAATCATCTGTGAAAGAGAACAATGATATAATCTGCTTCATGGGTTATTTTGAGGATTGAATAAATTAACATATCTAAAACACTTAGACCCTACATGACAAATACTGTATGTGTTCACTGCTAACATTATCACTACCACTCAATTCCACCTTGTACCAGGGACCAAGACAGCATCATAGGACAAAAAAAGGTGCACCATTATACATGGTGACCTTCACAAATACATATATACATATATACACACATGCATACAGGAACATAAATGCTTTTATTGTTCACCACTTCAAAATAAAATTAAACTTAGTTAATTCCTTCTTTTCTCTTTCTACCTCTGAATTAAAATAGTCTCTTGATCTATTGAACTTCCTTACTACTGTAGCTACATAGAAAGGCACAATTACACAAACATACTTCATATACTTTCAAAACCAAAGACTCAGTGTTTACTCTTCAACACCCCTAACCACAATGTAATGTTGGCTCATTACAGTAGATCACTTAACTTCTCAAGTGTCTTTCCACACCACAAATTAGTGTATTCATATGACTATTAAGGTGTTTTTAGAAATATATACCCAGAAATATTAAAGATCACATTCTTCAGAATTTAGAAATGAAAAAAGAATATCATTCACAGACAAATAATAATAATGTCTTGTGAACTAAGGTCTGTAATTAACCCATATTTGTACTATACAATTAAAGACATTTTAACGAAGCCATACAAATAAAACAAAGTCACATAAATAGCAAAAAACATTTTATGACAGTTTATTACAATCAAAATTACGCTGATAAAGTGATCTAACAAACTCCTAGGGAAACACCTCTGCTGTCTGTATAACGCAACTTTGTTATACTGAGTATCACTGATGTTAATTACCTGACTATTACTATTTTAAAAAAGACTTTCAACATTTTCATCCTTAATTAGAATATTCATTATAAGACTATTAACCCATATTATTCATATATACCATGATCAAGTTCTGGAATTAATGGGTTATTTTTGTATTTAGGATATCTCTTCAAGCTTTACTCCTTAGGGCTTATTGTAAGACCAGACCTTTTGAAGCCCCTTAAAATTATTAAGAGATTGGAAAACATTCATAAAATTATGTCCAAATTAACGGTCTAACACACATTGAGCCTTTCCCCCATAAATAACTAAAAAAACAAAAGGTAAAATATAAACAAAAATACAATTTCTAATATCAACAAATACAAATGCTAGTTATCAGAGTGAACATGGCATTTGAATCTCAGTGGCTATCCTAATCAAGACCGGACTTTCTGAATAGAATGATGTTAGTATTAACCTTTACCTATTTTCAAACTGCTGCACACAGTACAAACATTTTTGAAAAGATAGAGGCTTTTTAACTTTATATGCATATCAGTTATGTGCATTTATCTATCTAAGTCAGACCAGCTTTAAAAATGAAAATGTATTAATAACACAATTATAGGTTGATTAGAAGAGGGTCTAATAAAAAAAGCTAATCTCAAAAGACTTAAAAAGCAATCTGAGAAATCAATACACAAATTAAAAGAAAGGAAAATAAATAGAAATTAATCATTTGAAAAATAATTATCTTTCCTATATTTAAGTTATTGAAGAAAAAAAGCAGTTGGAGCTAAAGTCATTTATGTTAGTTTCTTTACAAATCAAGCTATAATTTAATGTTTGTGCCCACATTTATTCTAAATATTTTTCTATCAATATTTAAATAAGAATATACCCAAAATTGTGCAGGCCAGGTAATCTTGAAACAAAAATAGATTATTTCAGATAATTAAAAGATGAAAAGTGGCAACAACATTTACCATTTGCTTCCTCTTGTTGATGATTTATTTGCATTTCTGCAAAAATAAAAGTGAACTATAGTTATTAAGACATCTGTTCGATGACATTATAAGTTGAAGAAAAAGAAGGATAAGTTCAACACTAACAGCAGCAAATCCTTACATTGACTTTTTAACTTACAGTAGGACATATAACCTTGCAAAAACACATCTTCACATACACTTTTATTTTCACTGTGAGAAACAACTATCAATCTGATGCAAAGGGTAAGCTATTAAACAGGACATTCTGGGGACAATGGGGGATTGTTCCATGACTTCCAGTTTATCAAAATCATCTTGTACTTTCTTGAACTGAAGGTTTTCATTAATTCTCACCTTGAAGATAAAGTTCAATTTCTGAATGAATTATGCCTTGAGACATAAAGGGAAGCCATCTGAGGAAAATAAAAAAGAGAGAAAGAAGAAAAAAAGAGGGAAATTTTAGTTTTTCTTCATTTTTACAATAAGCCTGATTCTGCATTGATTTTGAACATTAAAAGGTAACTATAAAAATAGGTTTAAGTCAAGCATAATCCAATCTACTATGTGATCCAATCATCACTGGGATAAGAATGATATCACAACTGTGACTTGGAGAACAAAATGCATAAATCACTAAATGTGCTAAGCATCTATCTCTCCAGATTTACCAATCCTCAATCATGAATACTTGTAAATGCAACTGTAGGTCCATTGGAGCACCCTCCCCAAACCAAGCTGTTACAAAAGCAGGTGCAGGTCTAAGACTTGGAGCCTGATATCTGGGCAAGGCTAGAAAGTGCAGCCTGCACACTGATTTGAAGAAAATTTGGCACAGAAAGATAAGCAACACCATTTTAATACAACCTCAGTCTTTAATACATCCTGTACATTTAACAGATCCTATGTCTTGCTTTCTTGTAGCTTTCTTTAATATCTTTTCTTCAGTGTCTCCAAAAAGAATATTACCTTAAAATTTGGTGAAAATATTACCACTTTGGAAAACGTATTTAGAGTGGGCAATAGCTAACTCTGGCAGCTTCCCTCTAAACCAGCCCTCTAAACTTGTGCGTTAGAATTCCTTATTACAGAGAAAGCCAACACTGAAGTCAGAAAACCAACTTTACCACTTACTGGCTTTAAGATATTACCATCTTGCTGAATTTAAGTGCTTCACAGGGCTGTTGTAAAGCTGAAATGAATAGTCAGGTAAAAATATTTTATGTACTACTAAATGGTACATAAATGTTACTATTTTGCCACAATCACAATTATTATTCAAATTATTCCACATTCAAATATACTTCCATTCCTTCTATCCTTCCATGTATTCACTAATAGAATTTCACATTTCTATTCATTTAGAAAGTGCCTTTTGTACACGAGGCCCATTGCTAAGTGCTGGGGATACAAGAACAAGAGAGACAAGGAACCTGTGCTGAAGAATCTAATTGCAGATATTATAGGAGAAAAAGAGACTAAATCTGAATGGCAAGAACGGGGAAGTACAAATAAATAAAGAATAAATTTCAACACAGATATGATACTTGAGCTGCAGGTTGGACAGTAAGTAGATGACAGGTCAATAAGAGGCCATAAAGCACAGGTGGCAAACACAAGGCCCATGGCCTGAATCCAGCCCACCACCTTGTTTTATCTGGCCTGGCACCTTGTTTCTACCTGGCAGCAGCCAGAGCTCTCGCTTAACTGTTAGGGAGTAGTTACATTTATATGGTCCTAAAATTACATTTGGCCCTTTGAAGGCAACCATGAGGCTGATGTGGTCCCTAGTGAAAATGAGTTTGACATCCCTACCATAAAGGGTACCATAGGGAGAGAAAACAGCATGAGCAATGGTACAGAGATGAGATTCTATGTGGCTGAGGAACAGGAGGCTGCTGGGAAAGACTTGGGAGGTGGGGAGTAGGGCAATGTAGTGGTTACTGAAGGAGGGAGGTATCACCAGATCCAAGAAGGCCAAGGTATTTACAGGCTGAGCTGTGGGGCTCTCTCTACCACACTGGCCTTAGAATCATCAGATGATACCACAGTGGGGAATAAAGGTTAAGTGTGAGCTTAGACAGTTCTACTGAACTGTGAGCACTGTTGTCCATTTTTCAAAAGCTTGGAGAGATCCAATTTCCTTCTGACCAATTTATCTCATAGTGTTCTTTCTGTTCTTTC
Organism: Phyllostomus hastatus; assembly: GCF_019186645.2. Lineage (NCBI taxonomy): Eukaryota > Metazoa > Chordata > Mammalia > Chiroptera > Phyllostomidae > Phyllostomus > Phyllostomus hastatus. The sequence continues at coordinate 1,572,454 of NW_025334017.1, read as the reverse complement.
TTTGAAATCTAATAACACATGTAGCTTATATTATGCATTTATTTAGCCCCAAATTATGCAAACTTGCTGTTTTTTGTTTATGTGTTCCATCTTTGCAGCTAGATTGGTACCTTCATTATTTTCTTTATATGCTAGAACAAAGGAAGTCAGCTTTATGTTTAATAACATAGGCTCTGGATTTGATGTGGAGTGAGATTTCCTGGCCACAAAACTGATTTGTGTTCTATGTACTTGACCTCTCTAAGCATTGATTTCCTCATCTGTAAATTATAGATAACAATAGTACCTGTATAATAGGGAGACAGGATTAAATATATATCAATTTATTCTGGTTTCTGACATATGAGAAATGGTCAATAAATGCCAGTTGCTACTGTATTATCTCACTGCTAAACAAAGTAATTTGTACACAGCTGGTGTTGTAGCAAATATATTTTGGGTGATTTCCATCTCTTACCCACCTTTTTAGCTGTGCCATAAAGAGGATGGCTTTAGAAAGTAAGGTTTGTACCAGAGTACCTGCCTCTCATCCCAGCTAATTGGAGCAGAAATGGACAGCTGACACAGATTTAGTCAGTCAGATGTTCTCTCTTAGTATTTTGACTTAAGAGATACAGAAATAGTGATCACATGGCACTGCCCACGGAGACCTCCCAGTACTTGTATTGTTAAGGTGAGTTGGTACTTTGGAACTCAAAGCTATCTGCAAGCCAAAGATGCCAAAGATACCAAAGACATGAGAGAGGAGAGCCTTTCAAAGGATGCTGGTCTACAGAGAGAAGAATGAACATTTTTAATGAAGAGATACAGTGCAAAAGCAAAGAGAATGATTGACTCTCTGATGACTATCTAGTTTATAATATCTAGCTTTATTTATTAAAGCAGGGTTCCATAACAGCCACTTTCCAAGCTGCCCTTTCTGACATTAGCTTTAGTGACTGTCATCCTTGCAACCAAACCAAGATTTATTGACTAACTAATTGAAATAAAATAAATCTCCAGTTTTATCTTTTGTTTAGTCCATTTATGAAAAGTCTTTTCTATGATTCCCCTGTTTTCAGAAGATACTGGACTAAAGTAATGTTACACCCCACAGAGACTTGTGAGTACTGGATACTTATTAAAAATAATTACTTTTAGGATGCTCTAGGTTCAGATTTCTTAAACATGTGAAGTCATCAAGACTATTAACTCTTAATTGTCTTCAGTGACCATAATTTCTAAGGAAATTTTAAAAATCAGTTTTGTATTACCATCAGATCTTTACTCATGAACAATTTCTGATGAATAAAACTAATAAAATTTTATTAGTTGCTTTAGATGAGAGGTTTTTGTAGCACACAGATATTTTCTTCTGCATATATGCCTCTATCTATCTGTCTAGGTATGTGTCCACATCCGTCCTTTAATTTCAATTCCAGATGTGCTGCAAAAGAAATGGAGAGAGCCAGCCAAGCCTAGTAGTTCAGTATTATGAGCCATGTTTCTGCATCAGGACATAAGACCTCCTCCAAAGCCACTAAACAGATGGGCATATTGGAGCAGAATGGCTTTAGAGGAGCATGGTGATATTAAATAAATGGAAGAAAAAGCAGGCAGAAGGAGCTTGCTTGCTCAAGAACACCATATATTTTATGCAGCCACCAGCAAAAGCATGCTTAAACAGTCGTGGATCAGCCCAAGATCTTGGCTAAGGAGAAACACAAACACAGAAACAAAACATTTTTTTCCTAGACTTTCAAGATTAAAGCAGACAACCATGGAATACATTTAAGTGATCTTGCTCTAAAATATGTGGGTTGTTTGGGTGGAAAAAAAGCATAAAAAGTTGCTATAGATTAGATTTTGTCTGAGATAAATTTTAGATAATGGCAACCACTCACATTGAATATGGCAGAAGAAATTCTAAATGTATGTAAGAAGGTTCTATGTCCCCATCCCCATCCCAGAAAATGAGCAAGACTCTTCCCTGTGTCTCATTCTGTCATTTTCCCACCATCACTACTTGTCACTTTTGTACCAAGGAATGGCTCAAACTGACAAAGAAGAGCACAGAAATCTGCAGCAGCACAAATACATATTCAGAATATCAAGAAATGATTAAGTGGCCTCTTTCAGGAAAAAAAATCAGTAAAGTTAAATGATTGCTCACTATCTCATGATAATTTTTAATTTTTTCTTTTCTCTATAAAAATGGTATTTTACCTGTCTGCATTTTATCAAAATCTGAACATCATATCTTATCTATGTTATTCGTCACTACCTCTATTTCCCAGAAAAAGAAAATAAAAACGTTTGTACATAGACTGAATTATTTTGAAAATAAAATATATAAACAACTTTTGTTATTGTTCAGTTTACATAAACAACTTTTAATGAAATATCTGAGGGTGATATAGATGGAACTCATATAAAGATGAGATGACCTCTAAAACAGGGGTGTCAAATTCATTTTCACCAGGGGTCACATCAGCCTCCCGGTTGCCTTCAAAGGGCTGAAATAATTTTAGGACGGTATAAATGTAACTACTCCTTAACTGTTAAGGAGCTGAAATTGCATTCGGCCCTATGAAGGCAACTGTGAGGCTGATGTGGCCTCGGTGAAAATGAGTTTGACATCCCTGCTCTCAGTGCTCTAAGGTTTCTTCCATCTTGGGATTCCACTGTGTTTTTTATTAGTCCCTTCCTCTCTGTTTCTCTCTCCCTCCCTCCTCCCTTCCTTCCTTCTCTTAAATGCTGTGCAAGTCTCTACTTGGTGCAAGAAACCATGTTGGACAAGAAAGGAATGTATGAGACCCTACCCTCAAGAAACTTATCATCTTGTTCACAAGACAAACAAGTCCACAAATGATGACGGTGGATGACATTGCAAGGTAAATGCTGCAGAGAGGTCTGAATACAGCACTGGAGTTTTTAAAGAGAGTAAAGATAAGTTCACTTCTGGTTGGGAAGCAGAGGAAAGTTTATGACATGGATAGCATTTTATCCACGCCTTGAAGGATAAAGATTTCATTAAGCAGGAAAAAAAAAAGAATAAAATGAGCTAAGACATATGAGTTAAGAGAGTATTGGGGAAAATTGGAAGAGAAGTCTATGAAGAATGATGGGAAGACCAAAGAGGTAAAATTCATTTTAACTTGACCCTACCAACTAACACTTCTACACATAGCTGGCCCAGGAGTGACAGTTTCTTTGTCAACTGTATTTATACAAAGAAAGGTGCTGGTTAAACAGGGCCACCCCTGTTTCTTTCCTGACCTTCTCCAAAAAAATTACATATTCAGTCCTGATCTTTCTATAATTTAGTTTATAATTCACAAATTCACCAATTTAACACACACTTCCAAAGTAACTATTATGTTCTGCAGTAGGTTTGTCCTGTGTACACTGAGGTCTTTGATTACTACCTTTGTGTGTAATTTTCTTGGAATAACCACCAAAGTTGTCACAACACAGTTAGAAAAAGAAAATGCTATGAAAATGCTATGAACAATAATGGTGGAATGGTAAAGAGGTAATTATCAGCCTTGCTTCTATTTAAGAATCTCTTTCATTACCCCAGCCAAGATGGCTCAGCTGATTGGGTGTCATTCCACAAACCAAAACGGCACCAGTTCAATCTCTGGTCAGACCACATGCCTTGGTTGCAGGTTCCATCCCAAGTGGGGGAGCACACAGAAGGCCACCAATTTATGTTTCTCTGTCACATTGATGTTCCTCTACCTCTCCTTTTCCCTCCCTTCCCCTTTCTCTAAAACAAAAATTTAAAAAATAAAAATAAAATTTATCTAAAGAGAAAAAAAGTCTCTTGCATCAAGATGCAGCCTTGTTGGTGCTTGGAGCACCAGAGCAGAGATGGAGCTGTAGCAAATTTCTTTAAGATTTAACACTCACTAGCAACAAAGATACTGTAATTTCATTCAATTAATCAAATACATTTTTGTAACAGATAAAAAAAAGAAGGGAAGAAAATGTACCCCTCTGCCAGTGAAGGCGGAGAAGCCCTGTTGTTGGTGATTGACCAGTCACTTCAGTTTTTCAAGACTGGGTTACCCTGAGACACACAAACCATGTTTCATTTAAACATATGTACCAGTGGGGTATTGCACTTTTTTTAAACACTCTTGTGCTAATTCTAAGAATCACTTTTCATATAGTAGTACTTAAAAATATACATTAAGTGATAGTTCACTTTATACATGTCTTGAGGAGATTCAGACATGTAGATTCCATAGTCTGGTTCCAAATACTTCATTTAACATGATTTCCCTTAGGCTTGATTTATATAAGCCCTTTGATTTAGTTGAATATACATATTATTTCATCCTACTTTATCCCAGGAACCATGGTAGGGACTGAAAGTAAAGATATAAAATACCAGCCTGGTCTTGAGGAAAGTCTTGTGAGAGTTGGGAGAGGTAGCATAGATGTAAACATGGAAAGTAACTGAATATAGTAAGTGCTGAGTTAACATCTGTGCTTTGGAAAAGGTATACAGGGATGTGAGAGTTTGCTCAAAGTGAGGCTTCAGGAAAGACTCCCTGGTAGAGGTGACACTTTTTTTAATTTCCTAGTAAATACACTGGTGAGAGCTACTAGACCCCAAGCACCAGGGGAGAGTCAGGAGTTGGGTGAACCCAGATGGAAAAGCACCAGCTAAGGACTGCGCAGAAGGCTGACCAGGAGCAGAGGAGACCCTTGTCAGCCAGACTGCTGGTCAACTGTGGCCCCAGTGTGTGCTCAGCCTGGCTTTAGCTGCAATGATTTCCGTAGAGTGCATTCCCAAGGGTGTGAGGAAGGCCCTCTTACCCTCCTCTGCTCAAATGCCTGTCCCACATGCCTACAGGGCTAGCGATTATTTTAAAGGAGGAACAGATCCTTTTTTGAACTATTAGCAGGATGATGTTGAGGATTATAGAAGGGTGAATAGTGGACCTAGAATGAAGGAGCATTCCACTTATGAAAAATATCCAGGACTTTTTGATATTCTATTCTATCCATAGAATAGACCTTTATAAGTCTTCTTTTCTTCCATTTTTACACGAAGGAAATGATCTCAACCTTTCTAAAAAAAAATCTAAAGAATCCTGAATAAAAACGAGGCTGGAACACTTTAAAAGCATTCTCTGCAATGTCAGCTCTAAGGAACACTGTGCAGCATCTTGTCCTTATTCCTTAAGGTAACAGGCCTCAGGGTTACTCTGGCTATCTGACCATGATTTAGTTCTGAGGGGACAAAGCTGTTCATGCTGTTCTGCTTGACAAGTTAAACAGCTTTTAAAAATATCATTTGTTGTATTTCACTTTTCAATTCCTGCATCCATGAATCTGTTTCTATTTAGAATTTCTCTAAGAGGCCTTTATTTCCAATAACCCGCTCCCATGAGCTCATACCACTGTGATTGTCCAACCCAGTCAGGAGTAATGGAAGGCCTCACTGAGAGGTTCCCCATCCTTGGGCTGAGGAACTTGACTATAACTTCTGCAAATCTAAACCCTCCTAGGTCAAGTAGGTTAACAAATATATTCATAAATGACAATTTGTGTTAAAAATTAGATACTAACTTCTTTTTAATTATTTCGTTGCTAAAGGTCTATACACACACACATGTACAACAATAGTACAAGTCTGGTGACATACAGAAAAGTCTAGAGATCTCTAATTTAATGTTAATAAACCTTGCAGTGGAGAGTGCCCTGTAGGATCCACTCAAATAGTGGATTAAACAGTGTCCCCCCAAATTCATGTCATTTCAGAGCCTCAGAAGATAACTTTATTTGGAAACAGGTGCTTTGCCAATGTAATTAATTAAGATGAGGTCATGCTGTAGTGGCATAAGCTTTGGTCTAATGGCCAGTGTCCTTGTAAGAACAGGACAAGTGACAGAGTAATACATACATAAGGAAAAGCAGCCACGTGGCAACAAAGGCAAGGACTGAAGCAATGCAGCTGCAAACCAAGGGGCACCAAGGATTGTAGGCAAGCACCCAACCATCAGGAGCCTGGAAGGATCCAGGGAAGATTATGTCCCGGAGTTCAGAGGGAACGTGGCCCTGCTGATACCTAGATTTCAGACTGTTGGCCTCCAAAACTGTGAGAGAATACATTTCTGTTTTTTTAAGCCACCAAGCCTGCAGTATTTTGTTAGAACAGCCATAGGAAACTAATACAGATAATAAAGAATATTTATTTCAATTTGTAATACAAGGTTTGCCTGATTCAAATACAAACTTTGCTTGGTCCAAAGATCACATATTCAAACAACATGTGCAAATGGTAGAAATTCAGTGATGTATGCTCTATCAGTACTAAACATACAAAAGGCAGAAAAATAAACTCTTCAGGTACAGAAAGAAAATAAAACCATGAGGATGTGGGTATTCAATGGAAGAGGGGGAAAGAAAAGAGAGGCGAACCCTCGTAAGAAGCACCTGTGATGCACAAAAGCGCTTTCTTCCTGTAGTTGTGCTTTGTATTTCAGCTGAGAATTTCTTTCCCCTTTAACTGAAAAAAGAAAGAAACAAACACTGGGTGGTCGGAGGTCTTTCTCTCTGCCTTAATTCAGCTGCAGTCTAAATTATTGAACCGTGAGGAAGCATCAAGGAGCATGACTGAGATTTTCTTTCCTTTTCCCCTCTGAGATGTATAAACCCCAGCACTGCTGCAGACTGCACCCCAGAGCTGGTTACCCATAATGAGTGTGCCTGGCACCCACCTTGGCTGGTTCCCGAACCAGGGCTGAGAGGAGACTAGGCAGTCCAGAAAGAGGTCTGCCCAGCTTTTGAGTGCAGCCGCAGGTCTCCTTTTCTTTACAGCAGCCTTCTAGACTGGCACCTGCCTTACAATACATGTCCTTGGCCTTTCACATGCAGAAAGAAGGTTGTGATGGCACAGAAGGTTGTGATTGTGAAAGGCTTTAGAGTAGTCTTTTTCAGTTGTAGAAAAGAACCCACTGGATCTGAGTTCTATTCCTGGTGCCACTACACTTAATGTTACTTTAAAAATTAAGGGAGCAGGATTTGCCTCATCTCTGTATCTATAGAGAGGAAGAAAGGGTTTTTGCAACTTAGTTTCTTCAACTGGTATTGTGTGAATGAGCGAAGGCTACCATTTCTCCAGGCCCCAATACAATGTACAGTGTATATCTATTAAATTAGTTTTGGTTGTTTAAATCTTTTGTAATTAAAATTTTTTCAGCTACAATCCATTGAAACTGAAATTAAGCTACCGCTTATGTCTTTTCCTTCCAGACCAGATCATACTGGCAGAATAGAGACAAACTAAAATGATGCAGGAGGTGATATGTGAGGCAGTGGGGCAATGGTGGTGAAGGCAGCACCCAGGATGTAGTGTATACCTGCAGGCATATGCAGAGGGATAAATAAATCTAAATTATCTCCAATGAGATTCCACATCTAAAAGAAATCAACTGAATTTATGTGACAAAGTACGTCAAAACATAAGAACCTAAGAAGAAAGCTCTAGATGAGTCACTCCATAGCTCTTCCAATGTGGAGAATAAAATACAGGTGCCCCTCAGCTCCTAAAATGCTCCTGTGCTGTTTTGTGGGAGCCGGCTGGGCAGTGAGGCTCAATCTCTTCAGCTCTACTTGTCACTTAGCAGATGGGGTGTCTGTTATGCTAAGTTCTGAGTATGCACTGGGAGAAAAGAGGAATTGTTTCTCACTGGGCCAGTTAGCTTAGAGCAGCAGAATTTGAATGGAAATTTAGAGGATGGACAGGATCATTACAGGGAGAGTAAGAGTAAGGAAAAGCATTTCTGAGTGGAAAGTATCACATTGCAAGGGACAGAAGCAAAACAAATAAAACTTGTTCAGGTAATAGTAAGTGGTTTAATTCCACTAAGATCTTGCCAAAGGACAATTTTAAAACAAACTGGAGGGAGGAAATGGAGTCAGATGGAGTAAAGACTTTAATGGAAGGATCATGAAATTTTGTTTTTTGGGGGGTATTTTTTTTGTAAACAGTGGAGACTAATGAAGACTTTTGAATGGAGATGGGGTAATGAAATTTACATACTACTTTAGAAACAATATTTTCCCTCACATTTTTCAGAAAAAAATTAGGGAAAACAATAAAATAAAATATTAAAATAAAATTAAAATAGAACAAAAAACAACAAAAAAGAAAGATAAGCTAAAGTCAGAATGATGCTAGTAGGTATCACATAGATGATTAGCTTGGAAGTGGTGAGCAGGGCACACTGGGAAAGTAAGGATCAAGACAACCAGAAAGTGATTGCAACAGTCTGGGCTTAACAGAACAAGAACATTTGTTCAGACAGAGGAGGTGATAACAGAAAAGTAGGGATGAATTAAACAGCACTTTGAAAAAGGAACTGACTGAATGCAATGACTAAAAAGGCAAAAATGGGGGAGAGCCTATTGTTGTCCTCATTGCTTCTTTTCAGCCACTGTCGCCTTCAATCATCTTTGGTGTCTGTAGCTTTCAGTGGCATATATTTAGTATTTTTAGTTGAATTGACTCATTTTTTTGCTCCACTTTTTCTTAGTAATTTAAGTTGCAATTGTTTTTGCATCTCTGAATTTATACCCTTGAATTTCCATGCCCCTATTTATGCCTATTCTTTTTTTCCTCATTGCATGATGATTATTTATTTGCAAAAAAAAAAGCTGTAAGACAGTCCCCAACACTAAAGATTCAAAATGTCACAAAATTACCCAAGGTTTCTCACTCCATATCCACAACAGATTGGGTTTTCATGTGGAAACCTACTCTTACTCAATTGCATTCATGCATCTGAGGCCCATCATTTTCCCTGTGACTGAGAGACCAAGTGACAATAAACATCAGTGCCTAGCTAGCAAGCTAGGAGTTTTCTTGACAGACTCAACAAGAATCTAGAGAGCAAGTCTTAAGCCTAAAGTCAGAAGGGCCAGGTCAGAAGTGGAGGGAGTTCCTTCCTGGACTTTTCATTATGGGGCTCAAGGGAAAGCCCAAATGATCTAGATTTTAATCAATGTCTTTTGTCTTTCTTAGATTCTGTTCTGAGAGCTGCCTCTAAAGTTTCCTTGCTAAATTCCCTTATGAAAGTGTTATATCACTACAATTTTAGTAATGTAAAGAAACCACCAACATTTAAACACATATTCTCACGATGCATGTGATAATTTTCAGTATTAATCTCTTGGTCTTTTTTGTGACATAGAGCTTATTGTAATACTAAGAAATTACAAGATAATTTTTACTTGCAATACTTAGCAATAAATTATTTACTAGAACAATCAATGAGTGACACATGCTGTAGAATACTGAGTAAATGACAAATCCACACACTTACACACACACACACACACACACACACACTCACATGCGCACATCATTATCCACATGACAACACACTCTTGAAGTACCATGGAAATTAGCACTACCTTTCACAGGTGAAGATGGACTCAGATGTAGTGCCAGGTTCTCGGACGATGACCTTTTCACAATACCAGTACTGTGACTTGTCATTGGCCTCACAGCGCAACAGCACCTTCTGCAGTTTGCCAAGTGACACTGCTTCTACTTGAAATGTATCAGTCTGGTGCAGGAGACAGAAAAACCCACAGAGGTGACTTGAGTCCAGCACATAACAAATGCAGGTAATATCAGCACAAGGACTGCCAGAAGCAGCACAGTACCATAAAAGAGATAATGTTACCACCGTTCGCATCGAAAGGAGTAATAAGGAAAGAAAAATAAGGACATTACTTTTTACCTATTAAAAATATATTTCTGGCTGTGCTTTTTTTCTCTCTTGCAGTTTTATTTTCTCCATGTATAGTAGAATCCAGAGTAATGAGTAAGTAAACACTAAGACAAAGACTTTCTGTTCATGATTTTTCTCTTGCTTGAATTCCTGCCCTGTGACACAGTTGATTAGGTTGTCACGTTGACAACCATGTGGCCTAATAGGCAGCATGTTTCATTTCCATGAATGCTGATATACTTTGAGGCATGGAGGAACAAATTTCCTCCTTTTCCCCTCCCTCTGTTTTTTCCTTCCATTCTTCAACAATTCTCTCCTATACTTTTCTCCATAAACAATACAGAGCACATCTTTGGGTTTGTTGTGAAAAAACATCCTGTAATCTTTATTTCTGAAGAGATTCACTTACTCTTCAAAAATTCACCAACATTTTCAAAGAGATGTAGGGTCTAAAGTAAATGCTATACTGGTTAGAATAAAAAGAAGTCCATACATTACTTCCTCATAGATTGTTGTTGGGAGTGACTACCCTAAAATGATCTGAGAAAATAGTCACGGATTTAATTAAGTTTGAGAGATTCCCAGAAATGCCAGTTGACTATTATCCATTGTTACCCTACTTTGTAGTCAAATGGAAATTCAGGATTGCTTATTTTGCCAACATTGTTACCAGTTGAAATTTCAATTTGGTATTTCAAGATATACTATCTGGTGTCAACTGTCAGTTCCCTGTTTTTTATGGAAATCTCTTGTTTAAGCCAAACCAAAACCATTACTAGCCCCATGATATTTCTGTGAATCAGATTATGATTGTACATTTTCTCTGTCTTTAAAGGGCCATTTCATGATACGCATCACCTGTTGTAGCAGATACCATTGGTGCCCACTCCCTGACATCTAATCTCGGTCAACTTCTGGGTTTATCTGCTGCTTTGCTAGATAGTTTAGGCATACTGACAGCTTTCCTTCTCAATCCTCTATGTTTCTCTGCTCCTTTGCCTGAGTACTTCCATGGTGAGACAATTTTGACAGGTGTTCTGCAGGATTTCTCTGAAGGTCTGTAGCAAAAAAAGTTCCAGTAATGACCAACTCATTTATGTGCCTATATTGGCTTTTCTTCCTTTCCTGCCTCACTTTCCCCACTCTTCACTTCAAAGGCACTTACTGGGATCATCTGCCAAATAAATTACCTGTACTCTAGTCTTTGTCTTATAGTCTTCCTCAGAGCAAAACCAAACTACAATACCTCAAGTTCCAGAAAGATTTCCTGAATCAGCTTTCTGGTTTCTTCTTGTTTCTTAAGAAACTAGTTTTGGAGATAAAATTTAAACTAGGCCTATTATGTATGTTGCTGCCTTTTGATTACACCACTGGGCATTCAGTAGAGAAAAGGACAACAACCAACTCAATCAGTGGCTAATCATAAGTGAGTTGTGGCTGGTGTGAAATCATTCTGGTGATAAATGTAGATTGTTGCCACAGTTTATCAACTGCAAAATTCTCGCAGTCATTCAGCATTCCCATTACATTCTATGCATTGAGGAAAACAAGAGAAAAATGTGAACTCTATGTAATGAAGCCGGGAAGAAAAACACTGTTATATCTCTGATTCCAAACCTTAAATCGTGTCACCAAACCTACAATTTTACTCTTATTTATACACTGAGTGCAATTTTAATTTCAATCTATAACATACCCTCGGCACTTTATGGAAAATGCTGTGCACAATGGAACTAAAGAAGATTAATTGAGAAGATGATTTGTCAGATCTGAGCATGTAACTTCAAACAATGCTGCATGCTGGTGACCAACTAGCAGGCAGCCTGGAGAGATAGAGATGTCACCGTTGATCACAGAGTGGTAGGTGAAAGAGTCTGGGACTGATAAAAAGCTAGGAAGATTCTTCAGTGGATAACTTTGCTGATCACTTGGTGTAATAGTAATAATGATATCATGATATCTAAAATTGTGTTTCTGCTCAAAATTAATAATTAATTTGTAACAGCAAAAATAGGCATAATTATTTTGTTTTTTTTTCTCATCCATGCCAGCTCTAGCTTTCATATTCCTTCTGATGAAAGCTTCTGTATAATATACTGTAACAAGTAAAAGCTTAGGTGAGCTTAAAATCTCTGATGTTTCAAAATACTCCATGAACTACAACTATAAAAAAGTGTGAGAAATAGCAATTTAAACTTGTTTGGGAAGCTTCATTTTTAAAAATATATTCTTCGGTTACATAATTGCTTCTCTTAATTCCAGACTCTTAAATAGCACTTTCTATATTAGGCAAAATTACAACAAAATACATTAAAAATTAACTGGATTGATTATATATCTCACCATAACTCCTCAGACATCTGATATAGAAAGATTCACACACACACACATGACAAAAGAAGTAATATAGGGCCTGAAAGTGTGAAAGTGATATAGTTGGCTCCATGTGAGATGTTTTTTAAAAAGGCTATTTTGTTATTATGTGAAATATACTACAAAGGCCCTTCTATGACCTCAGCTTTTATATCAGTGCTCTGTACCTTTCAGTCTCAATAGAGCATATTCATATATATTTTTGCCTGATATCACCTCAACTCATTTTTTTCTTTTTCTTACATGAACACCAATTTTTAGTGTCTTTTTCTTTGTACTGCTATTCACAGATAGTATAGCTTGTTCCATTTTTCTTTCAAGAACAACTTCTAAAATAAAGCACATTAGGAAGTCAGGTCATAAGACCTTGTTAAAGATGTCCTAAAATGAAAACTTGAAGGGTTTCAAATATCATCCAATTTCAATGATATATAATTATATATAGGAGATTGCTAAGAACATGGAAAGTTGTTTGTGCAGACTCACCTGTCCTCTTTGAAATTTTACTGGCAGGTTGGATTTGTACAGCAGTCTAAGACCAGAGTCACCCCTTTCCCCATAGAGACAGAGGGAAACCTCAGACTCTGTATCTGCTTGCTTCAATTGCCCAGTGTGGACATCAATGTGGTATCTCACTACTGGCAAAGCAAAGGGGAGAGAAACAAGAGGAAATCCATTACATGGGAATTCATATTAACAGAACCCAGATCCATGGGTCATGCTACAGTAAAAACTACCACATGAGAATTCCTTTACCCTGGACTTTCTGTATCTATTGAGAGATTTTTGATCTTTCAGTTATTAATTTTAACTTTAAATAGGCATTTTCACACCATTAACAAATGCTTAGAGGGCTTATAACTTTTTTCAGAAAGGGAAATAGAAGCTTTTTACTTAAAAGCTGTCTTCATATATGACACAAGAAAACATTTCATGCTTAGCATTTTAGCAGCAATGGTGACAATGTTATTGCACATGATGCTTAAAGTTTAAAATTATGTATGGTTTGATGAGGAAATATATCATAAGGGAGGTAATGACACAAGGTGGCCATTGGACCCAGGCAAAGCCAGATGAAGCACAGACATGACATTTTTCTTTTTTATAGGCTCAGCACCTGTGGCTGTAGCTGGACAATAAGAACCGTTTTGTGATTTTGTTTAATCTCAGATTTAAACCAGTAACTCAAGCTGTGATGCTATAAAAACTCATTTCTCAATGGGTAAAACAACTGTCTTAGAAATAGACTAAATAGTTCAGAAGCAAATTTAACCAACTTTAAACCAGTTTGTATATGCAATATATGCTACTGAGGATTAATAACACACATGGAAAAATAGCTTGCCCTCCTTTCATGACTGGAAGTTCACAAACAACATCCCCATCAGCTTGAATTCGAGATAACCATGCATTTGCTGCAAAATCTAGGGTCTTCTTGCTCTTCATATGTTGCATAGTCACCTGAGATTAGAGCAGGCAATATCCAAATTATTTAATTTCCAATTTTTCATATAACTCAGAATTCAAAATACAGCCCAAGGATTCCTAAAATGTACTTGCACACTCTGGTGGTAAGTTGTTACTATGATTATCACTAGTAGTAGTAGTAGTGGCTGTTGCTTATTAGGCAATTATTAGTTTCCAGGTATTATGCTAAGTGATTTATTTAAATTATCTCTATTAATCATCACCAAATAGAATTTCTAAATTCTTATAATTTTATAGATAAAGCTGAGGCCTCAAGATTTGAAATGAACTGTTTGATTCAAAGCACTTAATTTCACCCATGGCAATTGCTAAGCAAGGAACTTATAAGAGATACTCCAAAAGAGATTTTTGTGTCAATATTCATCACCAAAGCAGGCATACAGCTGCATTCCACAACCTAGCCACATTCTTGTTCCCCACAGAGTTTTCACACACACTTGTATCTCTGCCTCGACCAACTTTCATCTGACTCATGACCATGTTGAATCAGCATATCCTTCATCACTTAGCACAATCTCTCCTAAGAAGCCTTTTGTGAGACCCTGACCTGAGTCAGAGCACTTCATGTTGTGATCCATGGCAAGCTTCTCACTTATGATGATCACTTAACACCTAATATTTGACCGACTTGATGGAAGTGAGATGTCCTGCTAATCTTGATACTTCCACAGGCTTTCACAAGGAAGTCCTTAGGTTGTTCATTGAATGAATAATTAATTAAGTGAAATGGATATTGGTTAACACAGGTAATTAAACTAAGTCAATATAACACTAATGCCTGGTGGTGTCCTTACTTGATCCAAGCAAAAGGCCATGAACAAAACATTGGCTATGAAGTCAGAAAAACTAGGGCCAAAATCTAGAATTTTTATTTTACAGCTTTTTGATCATGAAGAACTTATATAACCACTTTGAGTATAAGTTTTTTCATCATTAAAATAAACATAATGACTATCTCAAGTAGTTATTGTACAGATTAGATGAAAATGTACAAACCCTTACATAAACTGCATAAATAATTCATATTTACCTTTAGCAAATTTATATATAAATACATTCCCAAATATAACAGATTAATATAATATATTCTACCAAATTTGGAAATATTCATCTCTCTGGACTATATCATGCCTTATTTTTATAGAAATTAAATGGAAAATTCAAGAATACTAAGAGTTAGAGACAAGTCACACACATTCATATGCTTTTAAATTCAGATCAGACACAATGCTAAAGTATAATTGTTTTTAGCCCTCAGCCTGAAGTTTGGAAATTTCAGTGGCCTCAGTGCTCCTGAAACTCTAAGCCTGGAATGCTTATGTGGCAACTGAAGAAACAGAAGTGGTAGATGAAGAAAAGGAAAGTGACTTATGTATTATAGCTTGTCAAACTTTCAGCAGAGACAGAAGGTATTTAATCTTTTTATTTCCCTCCCTGAAATCTATTTTGACATGTATTGTTTTGCCTTATTTAAGACAAAAAGAGATAAGTTTCTCCCTAAGCTATATAGAGGGGCATACTCCTCAAAAGAGCAAGCAAACTGAATCCCTAGACAAAAAGAACCAATTAAGGGTGCTGGGAAGTTTTTAGCTCCTGTAAGCACTTGCATTCAGATGACCCCAAAACATGGCACACAGACCCTTGGTCTCCTTGTACTGACAATTTCTACAGTGAATGTTCACTGCACTGCACTGGGCATGGTTGGGAGTTTAACAAAAAGAAATTATATCTACCACTGAGGAGATTTTATAGATTATCTGTGAAGTGTAGACCCAAAATATTTTAAGTGCACAAGACTCTATTACAGAAGCATATCAATAAACATGTTAATACAGACTAAGTTCTATGGGGATTTGGTATAATGCAAAGATTAGGGTATACTAAGAATAATTTCAGATGGAATCTAGTAGATGATTCAGATAAACAAGGTTTTAAACGTGTGAATGTAAGTCTTCTAGAGTCTAGACTTAAAGCCTTCCCTGTGAAGTATACAATTTTTACAAGGTCATTCTATGTAAAACTCCAAAAGGTTTGTCCTCTACGCTAAACTCTCTCCCTATGTAAATTGGCAAGAAGCCTCTGACTTATAAGGTACCACCATTCCTTTATCCTTAAAAGTACCCACTGATGAGGGAGTCTTAATCTTTTTTCTGAAACAGCAAAATCCTACTTACTCCACTAGAAAACCTTTGGGGTGTTGGCTCTAAATGAGTTCCATTTACATTCAAAGTCATGATGCCTCAAAAACTTTTTTAAAAATTCTAAATCTAAGTGAATTGATGAGTTTGTTTCAGTAATTAAGAGTAACAGCAGTGGTTCTCACCATGGTCATGTGGCTCAGATGGAGCATCATCCCATGCACCAAAAGTTTGAAGGTTCAATATCTGGTCAGGGCATATATTTAGGTTGTGAGTTTGATCCCCAGTCAGAGTATGTATGGAAGCAAGCAACCAATCACTGTTCTTCTCTCACATCAACATCTCTCTCTCTCTCTCTCTCTCTCTCTCTCTCTCTCTCTATCTCTATCTCTATCTCTATCTCTATCTCTATCTCTCTCTCCTTCCTCTCTCAAGAACAAAACAAAACAAAAACATATCCTTGGGTGAGGAAAAAGAAGAGCTATTGCAGTGGTTCACAACTGAATGAGATTTTTGCCCTCCTGTCCCAGGAAACATATGTCACTATATAGAGACATTTTTTGTAGTCACAATTGGACAGGGGGAGAAGGGTGCTATTGATATCTGGTAGGCAGAGAACAAGGATGTTGCTAAATATTCTACAATGCACAGTACATACCTCCCCCCAACAAAAAATTATCCAGCTCCAAGTGTTAACAGTGTTAAGGTTGAAAAATCCTTGGATATAAAGTAGATAACTCAATAATTAAGTAGAACAATGTAGATATAGAGAGATATATTTATTGATCTTTAGTTGTGTTTATTTATTCTTATTTTTATAAAATATTCAATTATTAAAGTAATTAAGGGGTTCAAAATTCCTGGCAGACCACAATGCATATGGCAGCTAAAAGCTGGACTAAATTAAGGGCAAATGGAACAAATCTGGGCTTGGATCAAAAGAACTTGATTTATGTCCTGGTCCTGCTACTTACTAGTGGTATGACTTTGGGTAAAAATTTTACATGATGACCTGTGATCTTCAGGTCCTTGTTTGCACAATTGGCATCATACTTTTCTCACCAAGTTAAAGACGGAATGTTTTAGAGCAAAAGTGCTTTATGTAATAAAATGAGATTGAAAACCTGTTACAGGAAAGACAAATAGGAGATTACTTCCTAAAACAGAGCCATCTCAAATGTGGGTTGCACTATAACCAGGAATACTGTAAAAGAGATACATTTTAGAACATCTGATTTTCCCAGTTGACAGTAAGAGGGTGGTGTGTATGCTTATGTGTCAGACCACACTTTTTTAAATCCATGTTATAGTTATGTAATATTAAAAATTGCTTATCGTCAATTCAAAAACCAACTTCCATATCTTCATTTGGGATAATATGATGTACTTTGCTGTGGTAAAGGATTAGAAGTGATGATCTATACTTTGAGTGCTCAATAAAAGTTTGTTGGTGGTGGTAGTAATAGTAGTAGTATCAAAATTAATCATAGAAATGAAATCGGAATCCTTAACTGTTACTTGGGATTGCTTGTGGTTCCTCATTCCTAGAGACAGCACAAGGAAAATTTAGCTAAATGCTCAGTTCCTTTTTTATCAGAAAGAAAAATTAATTCTAAATCCCTGAGTCTTTGGTAGAATGACCTAGACAATTTAGGATGACAAAGAAGGGCCTTCTTTGCCTCTCCCCACACTGGGCCAGTCTGCAGGAGCTTCTCCTGCTACCTCTCTTCTGAACTCTACTCTGTATTCTCTGCATTAGTCAAGAGGTTCATAAACAAAAGGCAAAACCTGTGTCCAGATCTCCCAACACAATTTGTTGAAGAGGCTATTTTTATTGCACTTTATGCCTCTGCTCCCTTTGTCAAATATTAATTGAACATAGAGACTTGGGTTTATTTAGGGCTCTCTATCTTGTTCCACTGATTCTATGTGTTCTTATTCTAGTACCAGGTTGTTTTGAGTACAGTGGCCTCGTAACATAATTTGATATTAGGTATTGTGATCCTTCCAACTTTGTTCTTCTTTCTCAAAATTGCTACACTTATTTGGGGTTGTTTATAGTTTCATATAAATTTTTGAAATGTTTGTTCTATATCTGTCAAATAAGTCATTGGTATTTTTAAGGCATTGAATTGAATCTATAAATTGTTTGGGTAGTATGGACATTTTGATGATCTTCATTCTTCTGATCCATGAACATGGTATATGCTTCTATTTATTTGCATCTTCCTTAATTTCTTACTTTAGAGTTGTGTAGTTTCCTGAGTACAGGTCTTTTACCTCCTTGGTTAGATTTATTCTTAGGCAGTTTATTTTTCGTGTTACTATAGCAAATGGGATTTTTTTTCTGATTTCTGTTTCTGATATTTCAGTGTTGGTATACAAAAATTCCTTCAATTTCTGAACATTGACTTTGTATCCTGCTGCTTTGCCAAATTTACTTATTAAGTTGAGTAGATTTTTGGTGGAGTCTATAGGGTTTTCTATGTACACTATCATGTCATATGCAAACAATGGCAGTTGTACTTCCTCCTTTCCAATTTGGATGGCTTTTATTTCTGTTGCTTGTCTTATAGCCATGGCTAGAACTTCCAATACTATATTGAATAGACATGGTGAAAGCAAACACCCTTGTCTTGTTCCTGACCACAGTGGGAAAGCTCTTAGTTTTTGCTCATTGAGTATAATGTTGCCTATAGGTTTCTCATATATAACCTTTATTATGTTGAGTATTCTCCCTCTACTCCCACTTTGCTGAGTGTTTTTATCATAAATGGATAAATGTACATCAGTAAGTGAATGGATCAAAAACCGATGGTACATTTACACCATGGAGCACTATGCAGCAATAAGAAAAAAGGAGCTCCTACCATTCACTACAGTATGGATGGAACTGGAGAGCATTATGCTAAATGAATAAGCCAGGCAGTGAAAGACAAATACCATATGATCTCACCTATAAGTGGAACCTAATCAACAAAACAAGCAAGCAACCAAAACTAACCGAAGACACTGAAATAAAAAACAAACTGACAGTAACCATAGAGAAGGGGAAAAAGGAATGATGGGGAGAAATAGGGGAAGGGTCTTCAAAGAACATGTACAAAGGTCACATGGGCAAAGTCAAAGGGGTTTGGATTGAAGGTGGGAGGCAGGGATGGGTGGGGGAGATGGGGAGTGGCTCAGGGGAAATGGAGACAACTGCATTTGAACAACAATTTTTAAAAATGTAAAAAAAAAAAAAACCCAAACAAATAAAAAGGCAATCTCCTAACTTCAAAAGAAAGAGATCTTCCAAGTCTATGAAAATGCAAAGCCAAGCCATCCTTTAACCTTTCTCATTTACTTATCCTACTCCCTCCATAGAGCTCCTCAATACTTCTCGTCTCTTACATTCATAGTTGTATAATCTTCACATACTTTTTTCTAAGTTGGTTACCATTATGATCATTTGTAACATCAGGCAGGAATATATAAGAGAAAGGAGGTCTATTTCTGTAAACTTCAGGGACTAGCACTGTCCTCACTCCCCTCCATGGGTTTACCTCTTCTGCTAATGTCCTCTCTACTTAGTATTTCAGAGATGGCCCTGTAGCCTTTCCCTACATCCTTAGTGCCTATCTTTCATGCCAACCAGGACACCCAAAGGAGTAAGGATTACATCCAGGAAGTTCAGAGAGAGGGCCATCACTGTGGCTGGAACACACCAACCAGATTACAAGGGCAACGTGACTGGCTGCCCTCTTCCTTGGCCAAAGCTCCACATCTTTTTTTCCTGCCTGTTAAGACTGAGACTAAACGTAATTAAGAACCAACAGTAATTACAACCATCTAGATCGCAATCCTTGATTATTTAGTCAGGAACATTGACCTTTCCCCCCTTAAATTGTCAAACAAACAAATAAAAAATCAAACACAACCATACCCTCCCAGTGTAAATAAATTAAAAATATATCTATTTTCTTGTCAGATGGGCACAAAATATTATTTTGGTGTGCTGCAGAATTTTACTAATTAGATTATATGTGTCATGAGGTGAGAAAGGTTGAATATCACTGTTCCAGACAAAAACTACCCAAAGCCCTGACTTTGGCTTTGGCTCTGACACAGAGCTACAAAATGTGATATAAAAGAATCAGTATAGCTGAGAAAAAAATGCACTGATATGAAGCTCCAAAGCCAAACCTTATGTTGAGATAGATATGGTAAAAGAAAAAGGGTGAGTTTCCAAAATTATTTTTTCATTGAAACATACACTCATTTTTCTCCTAAAATAAATAAGTAAATAAAATGTTATAGAACAGCAGTGTCTTTTTCATATAAAATATTCAGCACTTGCTTTAATTTCCTAAATTAATAGAAGCAGCTTTAGGACTGGCTTCAATAGAAACAAGTTTGTTTGCTGAGCTCCCACTGCTGATTTACAGCAGTGAGTATTAGTTGTTTCATAAGAATACATTACCATTAAAACTTACTCATGGTTTCTTAGAAACCTAAAATTCCTGAATTATTTTAAGAAATTTCAACCAAGTAGTTCAATACATGTCCCAAAAATAGATAACTACAACAAACATAGGATGGTATTTACAATGTCTGAATTAATACACTGAGGTTATAATACCTCCATCAGGTTACCCAACCTTTATTTTCAGAATCTGAGAGAATGGAAAATATCAATTTACCTTTTTCAATAATTATTTTGAAAGGCAGATGTAGTGAGAGAGGCATTTTCACTAAGATATGACAATTAAAATTAAAACTTGAAGGAAGATTAAACCACTAGTTTATAGTTGGGTTAATTATGGAATGAACTTTTTGAAGACAAGAACTACATCTTAGTCATGTTGGCAAGCTCAAACTTCTAGAAGAAACTCTTCCACAGAGTGGATGCTCTAGCAGTATTTGATGAAGTACTCTGACAATGAGTACAATTGTGTATGCCTGTATGTATCTGTGCTATTATGTATTTTAACATCAAAATCCATAAAGGAGAGAACTGTTGCTCTCTTTCTCCCACCCAGAAACCCTGAAATAAAAGGAAAATTATCTTGGTTCTGACCTGTCTCAAAATATAGAATTAATTTGTCTAGAACCATGCTAGTCCCAGTAAGAGGAAAAAAAGTCCTATAAGAAAAGGGACATACTGATTAAGAGGAATATGCAAAAGATATAAAGACTATTGAATAGTTCTCCTGGGCAGTGAATATAGATGAGATGAAATTTATTTAGCATAGGGATAAACTTGCAAAATATAAGGAAATGAAAAAATAACTGAAGTTTAATTATCAGACAGAAGATGGTAGTCATATACCCAGAATTCTTTATGTATACCAGAGAAGACATGGTCATAAAAGATTTGTCAGCATATTTATCAACTGACTTTACCTAAACAAGATCATATAACTTGTATCTGAAAAATTAAACCCTGGTCGTGTAATTCAGTTGGTTAGAGCATTGTCCTGATACACGAAGGTCATAGGTTTGATCTCTAGTCAGAGAACATACAAGAATTAACCAATGAGTGCACAAATAAGTGGAACAAGTCTTGCTCTCTCCCTGTCTCATATCAATGAATAAAAAATAAAAACCATTAAAAAACAAGTAACCTACTTCAGCTTTACAAGTACATATTTTCCCTCTCATTAGGGAACAAAGCATTTTATAAATAAATAAATAAATAAATAAATAAATAAATAAAATTATACTGTATTTCACAATAATCTATGTGCAGCACTGATAACAGAAATACTTTATCTTCAAATAACTTTCCACTCACCATCTCTCCCTACTCTGCCATTACTCGTATGTCTCCACTTTTTAAAGTCCTTGTGGAAAAACCCTTCTCAGTTGCTTTAGGGTACATATGTATCTTTTTTAAAAAAGATTTTATTTATTTATTTTTAGAGAGAGGGGAAGGGAGGGAGAAAGAAAAAAATCAATGTGTGGTTGCCTCTCATGTAGCCCCCTACTGGGGACCTGGCCTGCAACCCAGGCATGTGCCCTGACTGGGAGTCGAACTGGTGACCCTTTGGTTCACAGCCCGCGCTCAGTCCACTGAGCCATACCAGCCAGGGACACATGTATCTTTCTTATTAGAAACCTACTTTGATTAGAGCCTGAACATGTAGCTCAGCCTTTAATTGCCTTCTAATGATTGCATTTGCTACTTATTATTTTTTTTAAAATCCTTACCTAAGGACATGTCTATTATTTGAGAAAGAGAGAGAAACATTGATCAGTTGCCTCCCACATGCACCCCAACCAGGGATTGAACCTGCAACCCAGGCATGTGTCCTGACTGGTAGTCGAACTCACAACCTTTTGGTGTAAGATGACATTCCAGCTGAGTCATCTGGCTAGGGCTATGTTTGCTACTTTATTTTTTTCTTCACCCTAATTGAAAGCAGAAACCATGGTTGATTCTAATTTTGTATCCTTGCACAGGCTAAGGCCACAACCATGATGAATTGATTTTTTCTTGCTATATCATCATAACCCATAATTCACCACTTTTCTAGGTTAAAATGTTTCCTTGGGATCACATGTTGATCACCTCTCCAGGAACTCTCCATAGCCCTGGAGAGCTCAAAAGAATGGATCAGCACATAAGCTAGTCACTTTCTAAATTATATAAACCCTTATATATATTTTAACTATTATTGGATTCACACAAACATCAGTCATACATCCAGATGTGGAACTGTTATATAAGTTAGTCAAAGATGGCTTCTGTATATTGTCCCCGCGTTGATTATTTCTGTCCTGAAGACAAACCCATTAGCTTAAAAGCCCACTGGCAGCAATCTCAGATTTAAAATTTTTTGAACTATTTTACAAATAGTTCATATGACAGATAATATGAAAAATGCTTAACTCCACTAGCTATAAGAGTAGTACAAATAAAATCACAATGAGATACCACCTCATACCTGTTATAAAGTCTATTATCACTAAGGTAAGAAATAGCAACTGCTGAAGAGAATATGGAGAAAAGGAACTGCTTGTGGATTGTAAATTGGTAGAGTCATTATGGAAAACAGGCTGCAGCTTTCTCAAAAAATTAAGAATAGAGCTACCACATGATCCATCACTCTCCTCCCTGGGTATCTACAGAAAAAGCTCAAAAACATTTTTTTCATAAACATGCATGTACCTCTATGTCCACTGAAACATTATACACTGTAACCAAGACAGAAACAACCTAAAATTTCTCTGATGGGTCATTAGAGAAAGGAGACGTGGTTACATACATGCAATGGAATACTGCTCACTCATAAGTAAAGATGAAATACTCCCATTTGCAACAACATAGATAGATCTTGAAAGTATTAAGCTAAGCAAAATAAGTCAGATGGAAAAAACAAGAGCCATATGATTTTACTCATTCATATGTGGATATAAAACAGAAAGCAGCAGGACCTCCTGTCAAGATGGCAGAGTAAGTAAATGCTATAGTTGCTCTTTCCTCCCAGGGCCATATCAAAATTACACCTAAATTATGGAATAACTACCCTTGACAACCACCTGAAGACTAGGTGAACAGAACTCCTACAACTAAGGATATAAAGAAGCCATGTCAAGACTAGTAGGAGGAATAGAGATGCCAAATGGGCTGGTCACACTCCCATGTGTGGCAGTTAAGAACTGGCAGGAATATCTCATCTACAGAGCAACCCCCTGAAGAGTGAGAATCCAAGCCCCACACTGGGATCCCCAGCTGAAAGCACCATGTAGAAAGAGAATTCCTCTCCAGTGCTGGGAAGAGAATCCCTCACCATACCTGTCTATGAAATTCATCAGGAATTTCATGCAGGTGAGATGGGGGGCTTCTGTAGACCTAGGTATCCTTTTAGGGCTCAAGAACAGACTGACTTAGTCACAAACACTAGCATTAAGCTCTGAGAAGGGACAGCAGCTCAAAAAGTGCTAGGGACACTGGGGAGGAAATGAACTGTCCAGTTTCAGGGCAAGTATTAGAGGGCATCTCTCTCTAGGAATAAAGTGTCAGCAGTAGACATTGTCTCACTGTTGAACCCTCCCCCAAACCAGACTATAGGCACAGGTGGGTGCCACATCTATCATCCACTAGCCAGGCTAATACCATTCTCATCCCACCCTGTTGATTCTCTGAGACCCTGTTCTAGCCATTTCACACACCTAGCCCTAACCTATTTTCAAGGCTAAGTCATACAAGTGGCCAGCTGGAGCATGCACTGTGGAGTTTCCTAAAATTTATCAAAGGTCCACAAATTCCAAACAAGAAGTGGCTGGTCTCACTATGCCTCTTGCTAAGTGGCCCCAAGCCCAGCACTAATTCAACTGGCCTCAGTTCATAGCATAACCACTCAAAGGCATAGCTGAACTGGGCCTGCACCACAGCCCCTACCAAGAGGCCCCAGAATCAACAAGTCTTATGGCAGGCTTCAAACCACAAAGGAGCATCACCTAATTAGCATCATGAATGACACATACAAAGAGTAAACTTGGTAGGCACCAGAGCCTCACTAAAACAAATCCAACTCTATGTGATCAACCCTTCACAACAGCATTCTACTATAGTCACAGCTGGTCCTTATAGTCAGTCAACCTGAAGGTCAATCTCACCCACCTATGTGCCATCAGCAACTAGGGCTCAGTTACAACATAAGGGTGTACACAGCCCAAACAAGAAACACCCCTGGAGCAGCCAGCCCAGGTTAACAGAGAGACTGTTCCCGTGGACCCAACTGGACAACTACTACATAAGGCCACTATTCTGGCCTGGGACACATAGAAGCTTTACCTAACACACAGAAACAAATACAGGGAAGCTGTCAAAATGAGGAGGCAAAGAAGCATGTCCCAGATGAAAGAATAGAACAAAACTCCAGAAAAAGAAATAAACAAAATGGAGACAAGCAATCTAGTAAATGCAGAGTTCAAAACATTGGTTATAAAGATGCTCAATAAACTTATAGGAAGAGTGGATGAACTTAGTAATAACTTCAACAAAGAGATAGAAAAAATAAAAACAGAACTAGGAAACATAAAAACAACATAGAACACAAAACATAAAAATGGAAATGAAGAATACATTAACTGACATAAAGAATCAACAGTGGAGCTGATGCATCAAATTGGAGCAGAAGATCAAATCAGAGATTTGGAAGATAAAAAAGCAAATAATACCCAATCAGAACAGCAAAAAGAAAAAAATCCAAAAAATGAGGATATCTAAGGAGCCTCTGGGACAACTTCAAGTATATCAATCTAGGCCTCATGGAAATGCCAGGAGGATAAGAGAGAGCAAGGAATTGAAAACCTATGTGAAAAATAATGGTGGAAAACTTTCCCACCTTGTGAAGGTAATAGACGTAGAAGTCAGGGAAGTACACAGTCCCAAACACGGCGGACCCAAAAAGGCCCACACCAGTACACATCATATTCAAAATGCCAAAGGTGAAAGACAGAGAGAGAATCTTAAAAACAGAAAGAGAAAAGCAGTTAGTTACCTGGAAGGAAGCTCCCATAAGACTGTCAGCTGATTACTTAACAGAAAATTGGCAGATCAGAAGAAGTTGGCAAGAAGTATTCAAAGTGATGAAAAGCAAGGAACCACAACCAAGATTACTTTACCCAGCAAAGCTATCATTTAGAATTGAAGGACCAATAAAGAGCTTCTCAGTCCAAAAAAAAAAAAAAAAAAGCTAAAGAACTTCATCACCACCAACTAGTACAGTATTACATAAAATGTTAAAGGGCCTTCTTCATGAAGAGTGAAAAAGATAAATATATGAATAATAAATTGGCAGTGAATACAAATCAATCAACAAAACTAAAAATGAAAATAAGTGAATAAGCAGAACAGAAACATATTCACAGATACAGAGAACATTGTGGTGGTTGCCAGATGGGAGGGCATTGGGGAATGAGTGAAAAAGGTGAAGGGAATAAAAAGTAGAAATTGATTGTTACAGAGTAGTCACAGGGATGTAAAGTACAGCAGAGGGAATATAATCAATAATATTCTAATAAATATTTGTGGTATCAAATGGGTACTAGATTTATTGAGGTGATCGCTTAGTATGTCACATAATGTCTAATCACTGTGTTGTACACCTGGAACTAATATAATATTGTATGTCAACTGTAATTAAAAAATAAAAAAATATTTTAAAATTTTATTCACATTAATTATACAAATTAGGAATATGTTATCTTTCTCAATGGTTAAGAATCATGCTTGTGTTTTTTATAATAACTATGAAGCCCAAAATATAAAACATTACCCTCTGCAAGTTCCACTCAGGCTGTTTGCTGGTTCCATCATGTCCTATCCTTATTTTATATATCTCTCCAATGTCTCTTATTTCAACCTGAATGAAATGCAAAGAAGAAAAAATCAGCAGACTGTTTTAAATTAAGCACATTAAATTTTTCTTCCTATAAATGATTTTTTGCTGTTGTTGTTCCTAATAGTTGAAAAGTTCTTAGGGACCCTTACAGAGTCTAGAAGTTAATCCCTTGCAAGAAGCTATCAGTAGATTCCACAGACATGAAATACAAGACCAAAATATCATGAGACATGACTAAATATATGCAGGAGTCAGATGAAAGAATAGGATAAAGAACAGACATATGCTCAGTTCTCTGACAACCACACATTTCTCACTGGAAACCAATGTCTTTTGAGCTGAGTTCAATGACATAAAGATGAGTTTTAATTTTGAGAAGAAAATAAAAAATTTTCATTAAAGCTAAATGCAGTTAGTTCTATAAGCTTAAGGAAAAGTACCAATGGGTACAGAACTTCCTTTTACTTTAAAAATCCTTTAATTTCACTCATAGGCTAAGGCAGAAATGTTGAAAGTTCAAGGAAGAGAAGCAAATCTGCCCACACAGTATGTATACTTGGCTAGTTTTTTATATGACCCAAGAGTATTTGTTAACCTAGGCAGCACTGTGGAAAATTGACTTTGGAATCACTTAGAGCTCAATTAACATCCTGGCTGTTGTAACCTGAGTAGAACATGGTGTTTTACATTTCCAGTCCTCTATTTCTTTACCTGTTGAATGGACATAATGTCTACTGCATACAGTTTTCAGTTGAACTGAAAAATTGTTTGTTTAATATAATAATATAAGCATTATGCAAGTCCACTGACATACAAAGATGAAAATAAAGGCATAGTTCTTAATTTAGAGATATAATCTAGTGAGGGAGACAGATTTATAAGCTGACATTTTCTGTATAGTAAGATAAGGCTAAGACACTGAACTGTATGGTGCCCTAGCCATCGGTGAAAAAAGGTAAAATGACACCTTATTATTTAATAGCTTAAATAAGAGTAAAGCCATCAGAACTCCTCTTTTGTAACACTTCCCATACATAGAAATTCTCTTAACTGCTCACTGCCACCACTACCACTTTCTCCCCACAGACTGTAGAGCAAGACCAGGCCTGTGGCTATTGTGATACCAGGTCAGCAAGGATTATGCTAGCACTGCCTGAGAGGCAGGAACAAAGGGCTCTTAATCCCCCAGAGCCAACTTCTCCCCACTTTCTTACACCCAGAGCTGGTATCAGTGGCAGAACTCAAACTAGCTATTCCAGCAGACATAGCTAGTTATCCCATAGAAGTTATCCCATTGTTTGGGCCTCATTTCTCTCTGAAAGATAAACCAACTTCTAAATGTACTATTTTTGTCCCAAGTATCTATCAGCATGTAAGTGTAAACTTTCTTTTTCTATACATGCTGAATTAAAAAATAAAAATAAAAGAATAACTAAGAAGTCAGGTTACCAAGTATATTTGACTTCATGCTTGTTTGCCTGTTACTCTGGAAAATGAAACTACTGTGCAATGAGCTCAGCTACGTGCCAACTAAGGGGCAAGTGCCTGACATGCACTTTCTCTTCCAATCTTCACAGTAGTCCTGTGAAGTGTAAAATTTTTTTAAAGAGTCTTCTTTAGAGAATGAAAAAACTAAAAAATGACATCTGGCCAAGATAGAGGTGTAGGTATATACTCTTTGCTTCCTCACACAACCAAAAGAAGGACAACAGCAAATTTAAAAACAAAAAATAACCAAAACTGCCAGAAAACTGAACTGTGTGGAAGGAAGTCTCACAACCAAGGAGTTAAAGAAGAAACATTCATCCAGAACAGTAAGAGGGGTGGAGATGGGCAGCCTAGAAGGAGAGGACTTGAGGCGAGGTGGCAGCTGGAGAACCAAGCTGAGCAAGGTGGTGGCTGGCAGACTGGGAAGTCCCATATTTGCATGTAGATAAACTGGGAGGAAGAACTGGGAAAAAGACAGACTGTGAAACCCAGGATTTTAGCACAGGGAAATAAAGCCTCAAAACCTCTGACTAGAAAAACTTGTAAGAGTTGTGGTAGTGGGAGAAACTCCCAGCCTTACAAGAGAGTTTGTTGGAAAAATTCACAGGATTTTAGAATATACACAAACCCACCCACCTGGGAATCAGCACCAGAAGGGCCCAATTTGCTTGTGGGTAGTGAGGGAAGTGACTGAAAGCCAGGAGAGAACTGTGCAAGCAGCATTGTTACCTCTCTGACCCATTGCCCACATACACCACCACAATGTGGGCAATGTGGGTTGCCCAGACCTGGCAAATACCTAAGGGTCCACCCCTTACTATGTAACAGGTGTGCTGAGACAAAAAAGTATGGTCCAAACAAAAGAAGAGATCAAAGCTCCCCGCAAAATACAACTAAGTGATGAAGAGATAGCTAACCAATCAGATGCAGAATTCAAAAAACTGGGCAATTAGGATGCTCACAGAAATGGTTGAGTATGGTCCCAAAATAAAGGAAAAAGTGAAGGCTATGCAAAGTGAAATAAAGGAAAATGTACAGGGAACCAACAGTGTTGGGAAGGAAACTGCACTCAAATCAATGCTCTGGACCAGAAGAAAGAAATAAACATTCAATCGGATAAGAACAAAGAAAAAAACAATTCAAAAAATGAGCAGAGATCTAGGAACCTCCAGGACAACTTTAAACATTCCAACATCAGAATCATAGAGGTGCCAGAAGGAGAAGAGAAAGAACAGGAAATTGAAGACTTATTTGAAAAAATAATGAAGGAGAACTTCCCTAATCTGGCAAAGGAAATAGACCTCCATGAAGTCCAGGAAACTCAGAGAGTCCCAAAGAGTTTGGACCCAAGGAAGCACAAACAAAGACACACCATAATTATATTACCCATGATTAAGGAGAAGAAAAGGATCTTAAAAGCAGCAAGAGAAAAGGAGACAGTTACCTACCAAGGAGTTCTCATAAGACTATCAGCTGATTTCTCAAAAGAAATCTTGCAGGCAAGAAGGGGCTGGAAAGTATTCAAAGTCAGGAAAGGCAAGAACCTACATCCAAGATTATTTTATCCAACAAAGCTATCATTTAGAATGGAAGGGAAGATAAAGTGCCTCCCAGAATAAGTTAAGGGAGTTCACCATCACCAAGCCCTTATTATATGAATTGTTAAAAGGATTTATTTAAGAAAATGAAGATGATAAAAAATATGAACAGTAAAATGATGATAAACTTATACCTATCAATAACTGGACATAAAAAAACAAACACCTATAGAAGGAACAGAATCAGAGAAATGGAGATCTTATGGGGGGTTATCAGCCAGGAGAGGAAAGGGGAGACTGGGGGGAAATTTACATGGAATAAGAAGCATAAATAGTGGGTATAAAATAGATAGGGGGAGGTTTAGAATATGGGAAATGGAGAAACCAAAGAACTTACATGTACAACTGATGGACATGAACTAAGGTGGGGGAATACTGGTGGGAAGTGGGGTGCAGGGTAGAGTGGAATTAAGGGGAGGAAAAAAAATAGGACAACTATAATAGCATAATCAGTAAATATATTTTAAAATGAAAAAAAAAGGTTAAGTAATTTGTCTAAGGATACACAGATGGCTACATAGCTGGGAGGCTCTCAAGTAAAATTCAAAACAAAGCTTATTTGATTAGAAATATCCCACTGTCGTAAAAAATGGCTATGTGCTCACTTCAGGATTGGAAAAAAGAATGAAAGACTAATTCAGAAGTGGCAAATGATGATGGTGAAAAAGAACAAGGGAGTCAATGCTCACAGAAGAGAGAGTAGATAGGAGTGAGATGACTAGTCCTAATTTGGGGTTATCAAATATCAAGAGGTCCCAGTTGTACTGTGCCTTAATCCCTAGACTGGTGCTGCTCAAACATTAGTGTATATATGAATTAGATGGAGATCTTTTTAAAATGTAGATCTAGTGTGGGGCCCAAGATTCTGCATGTCTAATAAGCTCCCAGGTGATGCCCATGCTGCTGGGGTCCACTAGACTCCTAAAGGCTTTAATACCCGTCCTTGATCTCTACCATTGAAGTAGCAGCTTAGAGTTGCGTAAGTCCCTGCTCTCACTCCACAGTAAATAGGAGAAGCTAGAAGAAAACATGTGCTGATTCCATTGATGAGGATTTAGAGAGTCTTCAATAATAGTCATGTTCATAAAGCATTTCCCATCTACTAGATACAATGTATATCACATACATCCCCAGGCATTCTTTTAACCTCACAACAAGCCTTTTTAGTAAGTATTTTATATGCCTTTTTTACTAAAAAGGAAATTAAAGATTAGTGAAGATAAGCAAACTCTTCAAGGTCACAGAACTAAGGATTGACTAAAGCCAGTCAATCTGGCTTTGAACCTGGTCTCCATGACTTAAGACCTCTGTTCTTAAACATTTACTACATTTCCTGTAAGTCAATAGGATTTTTAAATATGCATATATTTTTAAAATATATATATAATAAATATATATATATTTCTTTTTGTCATCAGACCACTCTGAAATTTAGAAAAAAGAAACACATATTACTGCCTCTATCCTGTATGAAAAAAAATGTGGCCTGTGGAAAATAAGTGATGTGATATATCCAAGGTCACATAGTGAATATATTGGAAAGCTAGGACCCCAATCCACCTTACCTGATCTGCAGTCTAGTGCTATAACTACGACTCTCAACCTTGACTGCACTTTAGACTGCTCTTGGGGAGATTCTAAAAACCTCAGTGCCCAGGCTGCACCATTGACAAAATAAACCAGACTCTCTGGATGTGGAACCAGGCAACAGTAGTTTTTAAAGATCCCCAGCTGATTCCAATGTGAAATCAACACTGAGAATCTATACCATCCTTTCCAAGACTGGACTCTAGGTAAATTATCCCAGAAAAACTTTGACAGGATTTACTACCACATAAATACATATATCATAAGATACAGTATGGATCATCATAAACCTCTGCAGGGTGGCCTCATGTTCTAACCATAACATATGTATAGTGAATTCTAAACAATCTTTAAATCATCTTTTGAAATGCATATGTGCACTGAGCAAAAGTGTTCCTTCACTACTACATGGCAGCTTTTTGTACTAAAAATTAAATGATCTCAAAAGTAGAATGTCAGGATCTGTTCTGAAGATGTAGGAACCATGTGGGTGTTAGAGATTGGTAGGTCCTGCAGCCTCAAACAACTTTGGCTTCCAGGTGACTTGAGTTGGCCTCAATCATTCTATCCAGTCTTATGAGCAGAAGGCATATTCTCCTGGGAGCACAACTGATGTTTAACAGCTCTCACCCTGTTGGGGTGGGGTGAATTAGTGAAGTGGAATGCAATTGTCCTAATTAAAATCTGTCCAAAGCCCCGAGGAACTAGGAGGCAAACAGCAATCCTCAAAACAATGCAGGCCAGTGTTTTCTGATGCTAAATAAAGGAGATAATCAAATGGGCATGGACAGAGCCTCAAAATATAGCCTCTGAAGATGCCAAGAAAATGAGTTCACACCATACAGTTCAGCTGACTGACATTTAAAAGTATATGCAAGCATACAAAGAAGTGTTTTCTTTATCAGAAGAATGTCTAAACCTGGTTATAATTTGAGTTGAAGTTGATGGTTTATGAGGGCAGTTTCAAACCAATGGTCTAAAAAATGTCTTAAAAAAGCAATTTCTTTCTACAGCTTTCTTTGTATAAGATATGTTAGAAAAAAATGTTTTCTTTAATGATTACAATAGGCATTAGGGTAGCTTTTGGGAATTCTAATGGACTTATAGATTTATCTTATACAGGACACACACACACTCACACCCTTGTGTATTATAGAAATACCTTTGAAATGTTCAAAACAGTATATTACTGTTGATATTGTTTACCTGAAATTCATCCTCCTGTCTTGGAAGGAAGAGCTGCTCTGGGCTGTCCTTGCTAAGACTTATTGGTCCAGTGACTCCTTCATCTCCATACACCCAGAGTGTGACGTTGGCTTGAGTCCCTGTGTCTCCAGTCAGCACTAACACTTTCCATTCATCTTCTGACAGCAGAGTCTTGCTGCTCTGGGAAGGTCTGATTTCTTCTATGGGGGGAAAAAGCATTAGTGGAAGCTCAGCTGCAATATCAGGCTGACAGAATCCTTTGTCACATGGAGTCCAAGGACATTAAAACAGAGCAGGGAGGAGAGGGGAGATCAGGGAAGCACTGAACTGCTACAACTCTAGAGAGTTGATTTGTGCTCATCTCATAGCAAGGTTCTGGTCAAGTGAAACAGAGCTACTGAGAAAAATTCAATTAGCACAATAAACTTCTGAAATGCCTGGCAATCTCTCACTTATCATCAACACTTCAACATGGATGCATGCTGGAATCTGCAGCCTGTGTCCACAGATTTGTCATAAAGCTGCCTGCCAGGCTTACAGGATTTTAGACAGAACTACTGCAGTAAAAAGCAAGAAAGAAAAGTGGAATTAAAACACATCTTCAAATGAGATGTAAAAATAGCTGTTTGAGGAGAGAGAAAAATTTTCTGAAATAGTCCTGGGGTAAAAAAAAAAAACAAAACCACCCTACTAGAAAGAGCAATGAAAGGATTTGGAACCACAGATAGAATTTTTACAAATGCAAATGTTTTCTGAAGTGCTTAGAGCAGGTGAGTGTGTGGGGGTAGGGCCCACACAGCAGTGGTGTGTCACAAGGCAGCCTCCATCAGACAGGAGGTACTGAACAGCCACTCCTTATTTGTAAGGGATGCTTATAGAGTGAAGTTCCCAACTTACTGTCTTCTCTGCACACCGTTTAGCCTTTAGCCTCCTCCTTAAGGAGATGAAATACTGAGAGCATTTCCTAAACTATGCTGCATTGGATTATCTAAATTGCCCCAACAACTGCATATTAATTAATAACTGATATTTTGAGGTAAAAATATATTACAGACTTAGGTGATGAGATAAATTTCCTTATTTCAAGTGGTTAAGACGTAGCCAAGACTCTTCCTATATTTAATCCTGTGTGTTGAAACAATAGGCAAACTCAGGAAGAACCTAGGATCTTAGGACAGCATTAGCAATGATGGCAACAAATCCAGCAAGTAGGTAGTTATTTCCTGCTATAATAAACACATTTTAAAATTTAAATAAAATACAATGCCCCAAAACTCTGCATTCTAAGAACTCACCTTTATTTTTAAAAGTTACTTCTTCTCTGCTGTTGTAGATAATTTCTGTCATTATAATTGTAAGCATTTTTCTTCCATTATAATAATAATTACCATTTATTAAGCTTCTAGTATATGTTAAGATCTGTGTTGAATGTTTCATATTCATTTCTTACCCATGAAGTAAGTCAAATTATGTTGTGGATATTAAGATGAGAAAAAGAGACAGAGGCCAAATAATATTCCCAAATCATATAATAAATGATGAAATGTCTAACTCCAAAACCTTGGAACTTAAGCTAGATGGGTGTTATGTGTTCATCTAAACACAGGACACAAGATTTAGCAGGACACCAGATTTTATTCAGTGCTAAGCACTGTCCTAAAAACTTAACATTCATTGCTGTGTCAACATTACTCAATCTTCACACTAGTCCTATGAGGTATTGTCCCCTGTTAAATAGATGCACAGACCAGGACTCAGAGGTTAAGTAACCTGGTGAGAGTTCACAGGGGACAAAGAACTAATGGCAGTAACAAAGAATTAAGTTCCACTCCCAGGCAGAGGACGTTTAAATTTCATGACAGTCTGGATGGAATATCAAAGGTAGCAGACCTGGAAAAGTTCACAAATATTTTTCCAACAAAATTGTACGACACAATTTAATTTTAAAAACTCAAATGTTTTACATGAATGCCTGAGTACCCTGACTGCCATTTCTAGCCAAGCACAATCAGGAACCTGGCAAATATACTTGAAATTTCTTCAGAGCCCAGACAACAGTGCAATCTCTATTGATGGAACCTCCATGGCACATTCACGAGTCTATCCCAGCAAGCAACTGGGATACTCTTTAGGATGCTAATCATCTACTTAATGTCTTATAAATATCTTACTCATCTAAAAGGATCCTTTTTACTCAATTCAAGAAAACTATAATTTCCTGTTATTTTCTGGGTACTCTGTTAGGTTCACTTCTCTGTAAATATTAATGGCAGAGATTAAAAGTTTGAAAGATAAATAATGACAGCCTCACTCTGGACACACACACTATCTAAGACAACAGGCACAGATATTTGAATTTCAAACATGCAAACACATGCATAAGAAACAAAAGAAATATGACAAAGTTCAGATGTAGCAGAGAGGAGGGAGTGTGTAACTGTGGAAGGTGGGCAGGAAAGGCTCTTAGAGGGAACCACAGTGCTGGATGTAGAAAAATGAATCATATTTTTTCAGAAAGTAGAAGGGAAGGGTATTTCAGCTAGAGGGGATAGCATGTCCAGAATGTACAAAGGCTTGAAGTAGCGGGCATTATGAAAGAATTAGACAAAGTGATATGTATCTGAACATAACAGAGATCACAAAAAGTATTGGGCATGTGGACAAAAGTGGGCACACCTTTGTGCAGGCAACTGGGAACAAGTCGAGATTCTATATTATGGTGTGATATGTGACCTGAGTATTATAAAGATCAGTCTGAAACAGGGTGAGCTGTATGTATCAGGGAGAGACTGAGGCAGGAAGGCTGGTGAACAATGTACAATGGACAAACAAATCCTGGAATGGGGTCAAGACATGATGGCTACTTGGCTTTAGTTTTGGGGGGGTTCAAATACAGACACATGCATGTATGTGTGTATGTGTGTGTGTGTTTAGCCTATTTGATTTAATCGGCAAATGTATGAATGGTCTCTAAAGCCTCATCTTTTTGCTCTAACATTTTCACAAACATAACACATTTGCACAAGCATAACACATCATCAGGGTGCCCTCATGTTACAAAATTTATGGCTTAATATTGTGTAATCTATAATATAGAACAATGTATTATAGTTAGCACTGTTATCAATTAAATATGAATTCCATCTAATGCCCTGATCTTTTGTAAATAAACCAAATTCCATTAGTCTCAGATCATAAATTTATCCATTTGAGAACCACAGAAGCAGTAGCTTTTATTGACTAGAGGTTTAAAATATTCTCCGTTGGGAGAATATCTGATGTGAATTCGGAATTAATCATCTGAATCCTTCAGGGCTCCCTAAATAAAATCTATAGTATTTAAAATTTATTCAGAAGGCTCAAAATGTTCTTAATGAGTGTGACAGAATGCATTAATTAAGCACCGCTCAACTTGACTCAGTCAAAATAAAATAAAATAAAGCTAAGCTACCTTTGTGCTGCTGATCTCCTAAAGCTCTGAAGAAAGAACATAAATTACACACAGTAATAAACAAAAATTAGTTCATTCTATAATTCATCAGTTGATCAAAGTTGAGGTCAACTAAAGGCATAAATTACTATTAGAGAGTCTGAGCATAAAAGACAAATTGTATAAACTTTTGTGTGATTTTCAAGATAGTATTTAAGAAAGCTAATTTATACTAAAACGTAAAGCAGAAATTAGAAATGAATATCCCTTAATATTTGATAGTACAGTGTCATAAAAATTATTATTATTATTTAGCCTCACTTTAAATACAAAATTATCTAGAAAAAGTTAAGAAGTTAAAGTATTTTCTCTATAGGTATCATGTAATGTAAAAGTCTATTTCTAAAATACTAACATGAATAGTCTCATCTTATTCATGAGTCTGTCAGTTTCTTGATGTATGGTATAGTAGGCACTTATATAGAACACCAGAGATGCAAAGATAGTAAGGATAGCCAACAAATAGAAAATAAGATGAAATAACCAAGGCTATCTCGACATGCTAGAATGTTGTACTGATACCAAGAAGATAAAAAACTAAGTTCTATCAAGGTAAATATTTAAATTTGGTTCAAAAATCAGTTACATGCTTTTTGTTAAAAGATATTTTAAATATAATATTCTAATGGTCTCAGTATATAGCAAGAGTGCAATAAACATGCCTAAAGTGTGTATTCCAAGTAAAACCATATTAACAGATATAAGGGGTCCATATTAAAGATATACCATTATTCTAACTGTTCAGTTTAAATGAGAAGACAGGCTTCCACTTAGAAAACCACATTTTAAAAGAAACATTCATGGCTTTCACTCAAGATGGTAGCATAGGTATACATGGTACTAGCATCCTCCCACAACCACATCAGAGTTACAACTAAACTACAGAACAATCATCATTTAGAACTGCCTTAATGGAAGAATCTAGCTTAATGGAAGGCCTACAACTATGGATTAAAAAGGCCACATGGAAACTTATAGGAGGGGCAGAAACCTAGAATGGGCTGGTCCCACACCCACATGTAGTGGATACAATTTGGAGGGATATGTCAGCTGGGGAACAGGGGTTCCAGCCTTAGCCAGGTCCCGAGTGCCAGGAAGAAAAGTCCCAATAACTTCTGGCTGTAAAAGTCAATGGGGATTGTGGCTGATGGAGGGGGAGGGCTTCTGGAGTACTTTGCAGTTCCTCCAAAAGGGACCACACATGAACTTACTCAAACTTACCTCCTCTGTGCTCCAGCACTGGGGCAGCAGCTTGAAAGAAACCAGGGACATATGGGGAGGAACTGAAGTGTCTGGCATCAGGGTGAGCTGGAGGGGCAGCTTTCTCTAAGATGAAAGTGCTGATAGAGGCCATTGTTCTATTTCTGAGCCTTCCCCCAACAAAGTCAGCAGGCAGGCACCAGATATGAATTTCTATCACACTGGCTCACACTGCTCCACTCTCAGCTGGTAATTACCTTAGACTCTGCCCCACCAAACTTTCAGAACTACTCTATTCCAGAAGATTTCTATGAATGGCCGATCTTGGCTGATTGGTCAGACTTTCTAAAATCTCTCAAACAAGCAGCATCTAACCTCAGCATGCCCTGAAATTCTTGTTAAGTGGCCCCAGGCCAAGCCCCAGAGGCAGCCAGCTTTAGTTCACAGCTTTGCCTGAACCAGGCACCTCCAAGCCCAATACAAATAGCCACCATCTTCAGATTACTTTATAGCTCATGACAGGTGGCCCTGAGCAGAACATAGGTGGTTGACCTTGACCTGCACCTCCCAGGACAGCTTCAGACCACAACCAAAATACCTCCTCAAGTGATATTCTCAAACAGCAGACTCAGTGGGCTCCAGACCCTGCTGATGTAAACCCTGCCCTGTGGAGGGAACCTGTGTACAGCCAATCCTTCTTGGTGGTCACAGTCAGGAATTGCAGCTGATTGGGCTGGGGGTAAATTCCTCCCATTGACATGTCAACAGCAACCAAGGTTCAACTAAAACAGCAGGGTGTACACAGCCCACACAGGGATAGGAGGAGGTGGTAGTCAGGTGCACCTCAAGTGCCCAGATAGGTTGGACAGGAAGCTGTGCCACTAGATCCTGTAGGACAACTACTTTATAAGGTCACTCTACCAAGCCCACCACACACAGCAGCTCTACCTAATACACATACACAAACACTAGGAGGCTGCCAAAATGAGGAGGCAAGGAAGCATGTCCCAGATGAAAGAACAGAACAAAACTCCAGAAAAAGAAATAAACAAAATGGAGACAAGCAATCTATTAGATGCAGAGTTAAAAACATTGGTTATAAGGATGCTCAATGAACTTAGAGAAAGAGTAGATGAACTTAGTGAGAACTTCAATAAGGAGATAGAAAACATAAAAACAGAACTAGAAAACATAAACCAGAAATGAATACATTAACTGACATGAATAATATATTATCAAGAATCAACAGTGGAGATGATGCATCAAATCAGAGCAGAGGATCGCATCAGAGATTTGGCAGATAAGGAAGCAAAAATACCTAGTCAGAATATCAAAAAGAAAAAAATCTAAAAAATGAGGACACTATAAGGAGCCTCTGGGACAACATCAAGCACATCAACCTATGCATCATGGAAATGTCAGAAGGAGAAGCGAGAGCAAGGAGTTGAAAAACCTATGTGAAAAAAATAATGATGGAAAACTTTCCTAACCTGCTGAAGGAAATAGACATGCAAGTCTAGGAAGGTCAGAAAGTCCCAAACAGGATGAACACAAAGAAGCCCACAGCAAGGCACATCATAGTTTAGTTTAAAGACAAAGAAATAATTTTTAAAAATTGATTTTAGAGAAAAAAGAGGGAGAGAGATGAAAAAAATCAATATGAGAGAGAAGTATTGATTGGTTGCCTCTCGTAAGCTCCTGGATGGCAGATCGAACCCACAACCTAAGTATTCACACTGACTGGGAATTGAACCAGCAACCTTTCAGTGTATGGTACTACACTCCAACCAACTGGGCCACCTGGCTGGGGCAACAAAGAGTGTATCTCAAAAGCAGCAAGAGAAAAGCAGCTAGTTACCTAAAAAGGAACTCCCATAAGACTATCAGCTGATTCTCTACAGAAACTTGGTGGGACAGAAGAGATTGGCAAGAAGTGTTCAAAGTAATGAAAAGCAAGGACCTATAACCAAGATTACTCTATCCAGCAAAGCTATCATTTAGAATCAAGGACATATAAAGAGCTTCCCAGTGAAGAAAAAGCTAATGGAGCTCATCACTACTAAACCAGTACTACACAACATGTTAAAGGGTCTTCTTCAAGAAGAAAAAGAAAAGAGAAGATAAAATATGCATAATAAAATTGTAATAAATACATATTTTTCAACAATTGAATCTTAAAAACAAAATAAATGAACAAGTAGAGCAGAAACAGACCCATAGCTACAGAGAACATTTTAATGGATGCCAGATGGGAGAGATGGTTTGGGGGATGGGTGAAAAAGGTAAAGTGATTAAGATGTACAAATTAATAATTACAGAATAGTCAAGGGGATATAAGGCACAGCATAGGGAATATAGTCAATAATATTGTAATAAATATGTGTGGTGTCGGATGTGAGATTTGTTGCGATGATCACTTAGTAAGTTATTTAATGTCTAATCACTAGGCTGTACACCTGAATTTATTATAATATTGTATGTAAATAGTAATTGAAAAATTAAAAATCATTTAAAGTCAAGCATTTAAAACTAAATAAATAAAAATAAAGTAAATATTCACAAAGGTAAATAATTTAAACTTACATTGGTAGAAACCATAAAATATATTTGAAATCAGAGAATATACTAAAAAGAAACACTAATCCACTTTATAGTATAGTTATATAAAGGAAGAATATATTAAGAAGGAAAGAGAATATACTAAGAAAAATTGACAAGGTTTAATTTATAAAGGAGGTTACTGACTTTTCATGGGTCAAAAGAATTTAAAAGGAATAGGTATTTTGTTCAACACTAAAAAATACTTTCAAGTGGTTAGCATTACATGAAATGAAATCACTTATTACTGCACATTTCATATGAACTTCTACATTCCTTTTGCCAGACCAAAGTTCCATTCAAATTCTCATTCCACAATAAATGAAAACTTATGTTACTTTCACATTTTAACTTACTACAATAGCATGACCCAGAAAACCTAGACTTTACTCTGGATATTGAGTGCTATTGTTTTTAATATTACAAAGAAACGAACGTTAAGGTCAGAACAAGAAGAACAATCACTATAATCCATTACCTGGAAATTTCATTTATAGAAGTTATTCTAAATAAATAATATAAAATTATAAATGAGTGTCCATTGTAAGTTATAAATAAATTTTTTGAAAAAAAATGCCATAGTATTTAATGTTATGAAAAATGCTTATAGTGCTTACTATCTTTTATTAATTAAAAAATGTTATACCCAATGTAACCTATATTTGTGTATATTTATATATATGTATGTAAATATGTATGAATATTTAAAATGCTTTTTGGAGGACAATAAGAAAAGATAATTTTAAATTTTTTCTTTATGTTTCATGTATTTTATTTATTTCAGAATAAACAAAATCTACTGTGACCTCCCCTCCCTTTAAGGAAGATTTCAGCATGATAACAGATTTCATATTATTTTGCTGATGTATCTTTGTTTCTTAAAGAATTGGCATCTAAAAGATTTAAAAAGAGAATATTCTGTGGCTGATATTTTGTTACACATTAGGCCTTCCCAGCAACACCAGTGAAACACAATGGACAAAGGACTAGTATTGCTGCTGCTCTGCTCAACTTCCCATGCACACAGCAGGCTCACCTGAATTCAGAGCTGAGACTTCAACCACATTTACCTTCCTGGGCTTGTCTTCTCATTAGTGAAAATAAGAGGTTACAGTGAAGATTTATAAAAAAATTTCAGTTCAGAGAATCAAATTTTGTCTCTTTCGTTCCAGTGTTTTTAGATGCAATGTTTCCAAACTTAAAATTATATCCCAAACACTTTAATAATTCTTAAAATAGAAGTCTCAAAAGCATTTATGAATAAAATGATATAGAGTTTTGAATTAGCTTTAATCCAGCAGGGGTTATATGGTGCATAGTGTGAAGGACCGTAATGGGAACAAGATTAGGCATACAGTCATACTTCGGTACTGGTCGGTTCCAAAACTCATCAAACCCTGTACTCATCACATTTTGATGAGAAAAAATGTTTCATCATTCAGCACTTGCTCAGGACTCATCATACTTGTTAGAACTCATGTGAGTCGTGATGCCCTGCAAAAGAAAATGCTTCATGTTCAGTACTTGTTGGTTTCCGCACTCATCATGAGTTCTGGAACAAATTAACAATGAGTACCAGGGTACCACTGTATACTGAAAATTTTTGAAGCAGAGAAATAAGTATGTGAGGATTGATTAGTTGATTCTCTCTACTTTTGTATGTTTTAAACTTCCAATAACTGAAATTTTTCTTCACAAAAATAAGATTCTTTCCTCAAAACTAGCATCAAAATTCAACTTGGCCATAAAAGAAAACCCTACAAATTTAATGACATAAAACTATTTACTACTACAAAAGCATTATTTATTGTATATATTGTATTATAAGTTCTACATGTTTATTTCCCTTCATGTAGATGAGAAGTTTCATCTTTTCTTTCCTAATACATGAGCATTTTGAATACAGAGGTCAGGTTTATTTTATCTATATTACCTAATCCCCCAAAGTACATACACCTTGCTCTATCCTGAAAGTAGACTGACAAATATATCTCATTCTTCAGGAATAAATAGTTGGTTTTGATGTATTTAGAGTATAAAAATAAGTTTTCTAAAGAACCTTTTAAATAACTTAGTGAATTGCTAATATAATCCAAATCTACCTAGCATGACAGGTAAACTGCAAAACAAAGAGGAAGATATTTCTCAAAGAAACATCTTTTTAAAAAATTCTCTTTTTTAATTTTTTAAAAGATTTTATTTATTTATTTTTAGAGAGAGGGAAAAAGAAAGGGAGAGAAACATCAATGTGTGCTTGCTTCTCATGTGCTTCCTACCGGGGACCTGGCCCACAACCCAGGCATGTTCCCTGACTGGGAATCAAACCACTGATCCTTTGGTTCCCAGGCTGCCACTCAATCCACTGGGATTGAGAGTGGGTTGGGAGTGGGAGAAATAGAAGGGAAGTTTAAGGGTACAAAATTGAAAGTAGTAGACATAAGATCTGGAGATCTAATGTATAGTATATTGATTATATCATCCAGGGCAAAGAACCATCTTTTAACTACTGAAGATGTTTAATAGAAGTAGAAAGAAGACAACTAAAGAGAGTTATGATCTAATTGCTCAGTCTTCTAACTAATATTAATATGTAAAGATATTTTTCTCCACTTGAAGGATGCTTATAAAAACCATTTCTACTGCAACCACAGAAGGCAAAATTTAAACAAATCATGGCCATTTTTTCAGGTGACATTTGCATCCGAAAAGCTTTACCACCTAGATTCCCAGGAATTAATGTCCAGAGACAAAGTATGTGCTATACCAATGCTTCAAATATCTTAATTAATGAATTAAACAGCTTAATTAATAAAGTTTAGTCTTTTCAAAGCTTTTGGTCCACTCTCCATTTCTACTGTATTGCTATTAACCACATTAAAAAATTATGTCTTTTTACAATGAATTAATGAGGGAACTATATAGACATTTTTCCAAAGAAGATATACAAGTGGCCAGCAAGTTATTAAAAAGGTGCTCAAAGTCACTAACCACCAGGAAAATGCAAATCAAAATGAGACCACATCACACCT
Organism: Phyllostomus hastatus; assembly: GCF_019186645.2. NCBI lineage: Eukaryota > Metazoa > Chordata > Mammalia > Chiroptera > Phyllostomidae > Phyllostomus > Phyllostomus hastatus. The sequence goes on along the minus strand of NW_025334017.1, from coordinate 1,530,188 downwards.
GTTAGAATGGCCATTATCAAGAAGACAATAGATAATATGGTTTGGTGAAGCTGTAGAGAAAGAGAACCCTTGTGCACTGCTGATAGTAATGTAAATCGATTTGGACATTACAGAAAACACTGTGAGGGATTTTCAAAACATTTAAAATAGAACTACCATATGATCCAGCAATTCCACTTCTCAGCCATGAGAAAGAAGGAAATTCTGCCATTTGCAACACATCAGCTTTCATAGATGAACTTGAGGACATTATGCTAAGCAATATACAAACACAATTACCGTATATCATTTATATGTGGAATCGAAGAAAAAGTCAAACTTGTAAAAACAGAGAGTAAAATGTTAGTTACTAAGGGCGAGGGTTGGGAGTGGGAGAAATAGAAGGGAAGTTTAAGGGTACAAACTTGAAACTAGTAGACATAAGATCTGGAGATAGTAGTATAGACATAGTATATTGATTATAGACAACAATCTTTTTATAAACAAAACAGTTACTAAGAGAGTATATCTTAACTATTCCCACCACACACACAAAAATGGTAATTATGTGGCATAACAGAAGGGCTAGCTAATTCTACATGGGTAATCATAGTACAATATATAAATGTATCAAATCAACATATTGTGTACCTTAAATTTTTTTAAAAAGTTAACAATGGTAACATTTTAAAAATGTTTTTGCCAGATGAGACAAATTTTCATAAGATACATAGATTTTTCTTTTAAACATTTTGCTACTCATAAAAAAGTATCTACTCCCAGAGATTTCAGCTAGTATGCTATTTTCAGCCAAGTAAAACTTTGCTAGAGGCAGCCATCCCAAATTGAGGTGCCATTACTTCCTGACACAAGATTAAATTCTCCTTCTGTACAAATTTTAACTAAACACATGTTTCTCATGCAGCATGATTTATCCCACTGCTCCATGGATTCATGACATGACATGGGAATATAAAGCTGGGCCTTGTCCATACAGCAAAAATCAAAAAGCTAATTTCTCTTTGCTGTGGTTGATACAATAGAATCATAGGGTTGTCAGCAAAAGACATCTATTTTCTGTTGCTGTCTGAAAAAAAAGGGAGCACACTCAATACTGATTTTCAAAAAGCACATTTTGAAGGTAACATTATAATTTATCTATTTCTCAAGATAGATTTTTAAAAATGGTTCAGAGACTGTGGTTACTATGTCAGTTTACCCCAAAATGACTAGATTCTGATGCACAGAATTTGTCAGATATCATTCATTTTACTTCTCAGTCAGATTGAAGGTAATACATTTAAGAGCAAGAAAAATGATCAGATTAAGCATAGAAACTAAAAATTCAAACCTCTGAGGCCTAGAGTACTTTATCAATGCCTAAATTTCTATATCAAAGAAATGGAGATTATTTTTGTTGTTTTTAGACTTAGGTGAGAATTTCCTGTTACTTATAAAATATATTCCTAAGATATTTTGTAGGTGACAGTTCAATATGATGTCATAATTTAATGCTACCTTATTTTCAAGTCATTGTTCAGGAGTAACATTGAATTCAAAGTAAAGAAATAAGCAAACTTTCAAGTATATGTGTTTTACAATATAAAAATCAAAGCATAAAAAAAGCAAGACAGCAGCTTAAAAGCACGATCATGTGGTATAATGAAACCTATATGTTAAAAATAACTTGGTGTTATTCTTGAGGTTATCCACAAAAAATCAGCGTAAATAAACCAAAATAATAATAATAATAAAAAGCTGTTGCTTACTTGTAGTTGAAGGAAGCAAGGAACCTCTGGCCTCATTTTCTGGTGGTAGTTCTTTCTGTTTTTTTGACTCCCGAATCTTCTCCTCCACTTGGCTGGGTGTTGCAGATATACCCATTGGGTTTTCTCTGCCAACTGAAATTATGATTTTAAAAGATGCCATACTCTCAAAATCATTTGTTTCTTATCAGAAAACTCACCATATGTTCAGCTATGCAAGTTTAAGTTTTGCTATTGTCACCATTTCAATGCCTAGTCAAAGCCTTTTATTCTGTATTACATAGTTACCAGAAAAGAACTTTTTATCCTTAGCGGCAGGCTGTGCATGAATGGTATTCCTGTAAAATTTATTCACTTCTTTGTAAATCAAAGCAATAATTTAACATCACAGTATGAATCCAATGACTTATTCAAGATATTTCTTACAGATTCTAAACAGGAACTCCTTTGATAATATGGTTTTGCTTTCATCTGAAGGGGAAACTGACAAAAACATCATTTAAATGATACTTCATATGCCTTTACTAAAATAAGAGAATCAAAGAAATATACCTGTACCTGTGAATGAAAAGAAAGCATTAACTATTTTTCTGCCTTTTGTTTAGAAGCTAGTTGTTTTGGCATCTTGTTGTGGAATAGATATCTCCAACCTAGTTGAATAATGACTCCAATTTTATAATATATGCTCATGAGTGCTATTTCTATTTTGGGTTTCAAAGTTTAAGTATTTGTGTTTTATTTTTAGAGATCGGTCATGGTACAGCCATTTAAAAATGCTACTAATTCATACTATGATCATCAGATTTTAGAGGCTTCATCAGCAACAAAAAATTATACAGGTGTCTGATTCTACATAACAATAAATAATAGCAGATATTTCTTGATACCACAATTGCACTAAATAATTTAAGATGACTCATATAATATATGTTAGCATGAGAAGGAATAACAACCTCATAGCTATAGCTAACAGGGATTAGCAAAACAATCTCATGGAGTGACAGCACAGATTATTACAGTGCTGGTATCTGGAGAACTGCCCAGACCCTATTGTCATGTACATCCTTTAAGGATTATAAGATACAGTTTCTGACAGTAACAAGATTTTAAACACAAACTCTGTAACAACATGTTTTTCCATGTGTTTTATTTGCAATGCAGTGCTTGGGCACTGGAGACTGATGCTAGTAAAGAAACTTTAAAATATTAAAAGGAAGATCAGATAACTAGAAATATGTATGCTGAGGGTAAATAACTCTTAGAGAGGGAAAAATGTATAATTTAGGGCACATTTTATTATGACCCAATTCAGAGATCCATAATTAAGGGTCTACCTTATTTACTAATGTAGACATCTGGGATCTACAAAGACAAGACAAACTCTCTTCCAGTCACTTCCATAAACATAAAAGTCAATGAATAAGATATGCCTTTGACATTAATAAGACTTAGAGCCCAGAGGGAGAACATATAAATAATGGTACCTATTGATGAGTGCTATAGACACACAGACATAATACCTCAGGAGCACAGAGGAGAAAACAATTAATGTTGCAGCCTCGAAACCAGAAACAAGCACTTAAAGGGCTGCACAACAGGGTTGGCTTAAGCAGACTGTGAAATGGGAATAAACATCTTTCATCTCTCTCTACTCCCGACAATGTCTTCTCAAGATTATACCTTATCCTCAAAACAATGACAATTTTTAAAAAATAAACACAGTAGTTGCTTTAATAGTAAAAATTCCTAGAAGCCTAGAAGCTGTTTTTTGGAAAGGTCACTAGGGTGTTCCTGTCCTGTATAGTAGGCTTTCCATGCTACCTTTGGGCCTAGTTGGGCATAGATAGAGGTCCAAGTACCAAAATCCAAGTACTAAATGGACCTCCAATAGATTCACAACCAACGTTGAACTAGAATAACTCTTACCATTGTACGCTCCTTTTCTCACTTTCATAATTTAAAAAGAAATTGAAAATTATTGACCACAGCATAAAATAAAACATGGGATGAAAGTGAAATAATCAGAATTTTCTAGCTGAGAATACTAGCAAAAAGTATGTATACCTAGAATTGAATGATTATTTTATTCACTTCATACAGTGTCTCATTATTACCAACAGTTTAGTAATATAAAGATCCACCAGATAGAAAGGCTACAACTCTATAGAGCAAATGAGCATACATTTTTGTTTTATTAAACACCAGCTATTTAGAAAGTAAAACAGCTAAAACTTACACAATGACAATGTCATATTATTATGGCATGTATATTTTAAATCCATAAAGTTTATTTTATTATCTAAAACACAGGTTTGTCATATTTTTTCTAAACAAGATTATATATATATATTTTTTTTTCAGGATGTGATGAATTGGATATGTGACAATATTTTATTTATATTTTGAAACTTAAATAATCTCAGCAGACTAGGTGAAGCATAAATAAATTTTCCAAACATATTTTAATAAAAACTTCCATAAGGCCTGAACCTGAAATCCCTCCAATTGTAATGAAAATGTAACAGTTGAACAGTATCTTGTCTTGCAGTTTTTCAGGCTATGAATACCCCAAGCCTCACAGTTTCTACACAGAAGATGGCTGATACCATAAAACTGGGCTGGAATCAGGGCGAGAGATTTATTGTGCATAATTATTGTGCATAATTTAAGTTTCTGTTATGATACTTATAAAACTTGGATATGTTCACTGTTACCTAGATGTTCTACAAAAAGTAACAGCATATTGAAGTTAATGGAAAGTCACAAGTAATCTTGATCCACAGTTCTTTAAATAATACCTACACAGTGTGGTCTCATTAAATGGAATTATAAAGGTGGGCTTATTATCTGGATCAACAGAAAGAATGAAATTCCAAATCATCCATACAACCAGATAATCCACTGATAACCTTCTCTGCGGACCCTGTATAGTAATGATCATGTGAATGAATGAAGTCAGATCTCTTCATACTTTCTTGTATATATCAATATAAGGTTCACAGTAATTACTATAAATGTAAACTCACAAACAGAATGCAGAGGTTTTGTAGCACAAGCTAGCTGGCACAGCCAAAATGGTAGTGAGGCAAAATGACTTTTATTATAACTTTTCAATATGCAGTTAATTAATTAAATCAAATTCTACGACATTGTAGGTAAAGAAATCTAGTCACAGAGAAGTTAAGTGATATGTCCAAAATGATTAGAAGAAAGAATGAGAGGTGTTGCTTGTCTTCCAGAAACCTATCAACTCTATTTAAATTGTAAGAGATGTACCAATCTGTTTCTTTGAAAAGATCGATAAAATCAATAAGACTTTAATCAGGTTAACTAAGAACAAACAAAAAGGAGAGAAATTACTTACACCAGAAACAAAAGAGGAGGGGACATCACTACATATCTGAACGTCCATTAAAAGGACAGAGCAGGGCCTCGGCTGATGTGGCTCAGTGGACTGAGTGCCAGCCTGTGAACCAAAGGGTCGCCAGTTCAATTTCCAGTCAGTGCACATGCCTGGGTTGCAGCCCAAGTCCCCAGTTGGGGGAGCATTGGAGACAACCACACATTGATGTTTCTCCCTTTCCCTCTCTTTAAAATTAAATAAATAAAATATTTAAAAAAATAAAAATAAAAGGACAGAGCAGTGCCTTCCATGGGCTCATGAGCCTTGCCAGACCAAGCAACATACAGAGAAGGTTTCTAAGGAGGCTAGAGGAAAACAAGTACCTGCCCCACAGGAAGATCTCCACTGGAGTCTCTTGAAATGCAGCCTTACTCTTCTCCTTCTACCATTATCTAATCCCTCAAGTCCCTTGATTGCTAAAGATGCCTGAAAATTTCAACTCTGTATTTCTGAAAACACTGTGAAAGTTTGCTGTTTAAAAAAAAAACTGTGGAGTTGGACTGCTCTATCTCTCTGTACTGAAATACAAACAGCTCAAAACTTTCAACAGTTTCAAGTAGGACATATTCTTCTTCTTCTTCTTTTCTTTCTTTGGTATGGGGAAAGTTCACTTTATCATACATAGACAGTTAGCAAAGATTCTAAAAGTAATAAAATAATTTGGGGCACTACAAACTTTTAAATAAACATTCTGTAACTTCACAGAGTTCCTTCACACTTTCCAAGTCATTGATCCCTTTGAAAGCTAAAGGCCACGAGCTTCTTCCCACTTAGAATGCACACTTACGCATTCTACCCAATATGTATTTACTCAAAATATACTTAAAATTTTAAAAGGTTTACAGATTCAGACTAAAAGTTCTTACTGTGGTGCAATTTTATTCTCATAAGTTGTGTTAATTAATTTAATTGGGGACAGACTACTACATATGAAAATAAAACCCAGGTGTTCCAAATCTGAACTCTCATTCACTTTATGTTATACCATTCATTCATTCCACAATGTACTCTGAGCAGGCACTTTGCTGTTTCTGGGGGACAAATGTTACTATTTGGTACTTTAGGGTCAGAGAAGTCCCATCAAATGCTGTGAGGTAACTTCTAGCTTAGTAAACAGAGGGCTTTGGGGGCGATTTTAATTTCACATTAGTCACCATGAGGTCAGTGCTATCAGAATAAGCTTCAAAGGGGATTGTATTGTATTTTATCAACTGAATACCATATATTCCAAACTTGCTGAAATCCATTTTTGTGTCTTGTTCTTCACTGTTATAAGGAATAAGTTGACTTAATAGCTGTTAAACATCTGCTCAGTATCTGGTTCTAGAGTTTCACATACCTTACAATCAATAGCTTTGTAAGGGAATTGGCAGCTCAAAGACAACGTCCATTTCACCAAGATATTTGAATGTGTGTGAATGAGAAAAAACTAGTCTTTCCTCCTGTGTGTCTTCTCTGCTTTCATATAGAAAACTTTACTACTGAAACTTCTAGTCACCAAATATGTTGGGGTTTTCCTCACACCAAACCATTCTACAATACAAGCTGGGTGTCCTACATTTTAACTTAATTCTAACATAATCTACCTAAAGATAGCATCAGTTTATAGATTAAGGGCTCAGTCCCACAAGACTGTCCCCACTTCACACGTCAATCTCAAATCCAGTTTGTCAGCTGTGCTTCCACTTAATAGGCTATAAATCCAAGGTTCCCACATACCCTTCCATCGGTTCCTTTAATTTGCTACAGCAGCTCACAGAACTCAGGGAAACACATTTACAAATTTATTAAAGACTCTGATAAAGGATACAGGATGAACTTGAAAAGGTCCTGACCACAGGAGCTTCTGGGGAGCTGGGGTACATCATACTCCTGGTACGTGGATATGCTCACCAACCTGGATGCTCCCCAAATCTCAAACTGTTGGGATTTCATGGAGGTTTGCTCACATAAGCATGATTAACAGCACTTCCTGCCCCTCTCCCCTCTCTGAAGCTGGTGAGTGAGGTTAGAAATTCCAAGCTTCTAATCATAGCTTGATCTTTCTGGTGATCAGTTTCCATTCAGGAGCCCACCCAGAGCTGCCTTAATGAAAAAAAGAAGCTCCTTGTGCTCTTACCAGTTAGGAATTCACAAGGGTTTTAGGAGCCCTGTGTCAGGGGCAGGATCAGGGGCTCTGTGCCAGAACCAGGGAGCAAAGACCAATATATATACTTTCTATTTTTTGTCAACATTTTTGTTTTTCTGATATGGCATAAAATTAGGCATTACCTAGAAAATTAAGGAAAAACATGGGTAAAAGAAAGGACAAATATCTGTACACACAGAATTTCCAATGGTGCACACCAATACAGCAAACAGCAGTCTTTGTAGAACAGCCATTCTGTGTGCTTCAAGCATGCAGAGTCTAATGATTAATTAGAGTCAAAATAAATCCTTCAGAGGAGTTGTAGCAACTGATTCTGCAGGCACCCTTTCATTACAGTCCTAGGTGGGGGAAATAAACTTCTTGTAGAAGTTGAAGGGCTCATGGGGCACACAGGGATTTCTTTAACCTGGTGATTCTCATCTAGTGAAAGTGAGAAAATATTACTAAAATTGCATTCTGAAGAAATGTTGGTGCTTACTCAGAATTCCTAGGACTCACAAGACTCCAATAAAATTTCCATAGCAATGTCTCAGGCATTCTTGTCTTTATTAAAACAGAAAGTTGCCTTACTATATTAGAAATGACATCTGTAGGGCTAACATCTCTTGGAACAGTTTATTTCTATACAAATGTAGACATTTATGATACTGGTGGTGAGATTCCCTAGATGAATAAGAACTTTTAAGCTAATCTGTATGTCTACAATAACAGAGAGAGAACTACTTTGTGGACTTTCAGTATCAATCTTTAGGGATTCTGAGATTATTAACAGGTAACACATAAAACACACTACTTCAAGGCAGCCCAAACCTTGAAAATGTCAGCCGAGGCCACGAAAGGTTACCTAACTTATAATGTTCCATTCTTGCTTGAAGGCCACATCAACAGGTATTTCTATGTATAATATTTATACCACTTCCTATAAAATGGGCTTTGTGCCTTTAATTCTATTCATTGCTTCTTCCTACCAAATTCATGGGAGAGAAAATGTTACCCAAAGACTTTATCCATGTTCTTGAATTCTCAGATAATGACAAAACATTTATGAGCTGTATATAATACATTGGACTAAAAATGTCACATCACTGCAAAATGGTGCTGGGGTCATTTTTGCAGATTGAAAACAGTCAGTGAGAAGGTATGGGGCTAGAAATTTTAAGTTTCCTTTTAATCTGAAAGTCTAGAATCCTTTGGAACACAGTAAATCCCCCTATTTTGCAGTTTTACTTTTCATGGATTCAGTTACCATGGCCAATGTTATGATTGAAAAATTTCAGAAATAAATAATTCATATATTTTAAAATTTTGGGCTATTCTTCAAAACATGATAAAATATTGGACTGTCCTGCTCTATGACACCTAGGACATGGTTCATCCTTTTGTCTAGGGTTTCCCCATTGTATGGGCTACCTGATTGCTTATCACTTAGGGAACTGACTGTCAAATAGTGCAGTGTTTGTGATCAAGTAATCCTTATTTTACTTAATGCCACATTCACATGACTTTTATTATAGTACAATGCTATAATTGTTCTATTTTATGTTATTGTTAATTTTTACAGTGCCTAATTCAGAAATTAAAATTTATCATAGGAAAAAACATAGTATAGATAAGGTTCAGTACTAACTGTGGGTTTAGGCATCCACTGGGCAGTCTTGGAATATGTCCCTCAAGGGGGATCACTACTGAAGAGAAGCAATCTTTATAGTGCTGATGTCTATAGCTTTATAATATACTTGAACAATCCTATTTACTGTTTTCAAGTGAAAATAGTTACCTGCAATGTAGGTCTACTTTTCAGTAGAACTTTCATAAATGTTAATTTAACTAACACAAATTTCCATAATTATCCTCATGGGTTAATCCAAATAGAAAGAATTTATTAATCAAAGGAATTTTTAATCCTAAGGATAATTTCTGAGAGCTAAGTATGATACCTGAGAGTCCAAAGTCAGGACAAGAGACAGCCAGGACAAACAGAAACCTCTAGGCAATTCCCCACAGGATGGACAACTAGTGCCAAAGCCACACTATGTGTATTGATGAAAATAATTTGTTTTTTAAAATAAAAATCAAAAAACTATTTTATATATAAAAGACTGCAGCCCATTTTTGTTTAAAATTATATTTTTAGTATATTTAGAGAAAAAGGCAGATAAATATATACAACAGACCTTCATAAAAATCATTAAAAATATATATCAAAATATAATTTTTATTTCTGGATAGATTACATGGGTAAATTGTCAAAAATTTACACAATTATATATATATTTTGTAATAAAAATCATAAAGGGGAAATTTATATAAAAATATTTATAGATATCAACCAGTTTAATCAATATAAAATGAGTCTTGGCCCAATTTTCTCTAAGCTTATAAAATTAAGTCACAATAACTGGAGATATTCAATTATTTTTCAAAAATATTTCTATAGTCTTGGTGCAAATAATAAGAGTACAGTCTCAAAAGACAATAAAAATAGTATAAATACTTTTCAAAGTCATATGAAATAAAGTAACCTGTGCTTTTCAGTGACTGCCACAAAATAACAGCCTGTAAATGTTAGCTATTATTACTGAAACAAGTACTTTCATATTCACTTAACTCACTTAAATCTCCAGCAGCTCAACTGGGTAAATAGGGAAGATATTACTATTATCCTGGTTACATAGACACAGAAACAAAAGCTCTTTGATGTTAACACAGCTTGTACATAAAGAAGAAAACTCAAGTTAGCCATGTTCTTGTAAAGGAACTAAATTGTAGAGCCTCTTTTGACAAACATGGCCTTTTATTATCTCTGTCATGTGTATTGTCACAAGTTATTTTTTCTTCTACTCATCTTCTTTTCTAATTATTCATACATATCTCTTTTTTCTCATCTTTTCTTCACTGCCCCTTCTTTTGAATTAATTTTCCTTTTTTCCTGTGCTCTTCCTGCACAGTGGCTCTTCCATGTTAGCTGTTTCTCACTGCTTCCTTTTACTTCACCCTGTATCTTTCTGCTGTCTCTAAAACCATCAGTTTCTCTCCATAGCTCCAGAGACAGATAGCATACCCATTGTGTTGAGTAGGAGAGCCTCTCTCTGCCAGCCGGTGGTGGTATGGATGGCAGCAAGTTAAGGTGTACTTGCCCAACAATTAGCACAATTTAAATATGGCAACTAAAGACTAAAAAGGGGTTGATGCAGATAATACAAAGGATAGGACCAGATATACCATCATGTTAAAATCAACCTCTTTTTACTCTTAGTTTAAAACATCTTCTATACAATATTTTATATAAATAAATATGTAATATATATATAGGAGTGGAAAAAAGTAGGTTTACAGTCATAATACAAGTAAATAATGACAATAATAAATAATAATACAAGAATGAACACTCCGTTTCATGTACTCACAACGGTAAACCTACTTTTGCCACCCTGTATAAATAATACCTATATAAATATAAAATACCCTACAGACTTTATATAAACATTACATATAAATAATAGGTAGACTTTGATAAGAAAGAAGTTAAGTAAGAGTCAGACTGACTAAGAAAATCTTCCAGATTTTGACAAAGTTAAAAATCCATGGGATTCTACCAAGAAAAAATTAAACTGCAAGCTATATTTTGAAATAATTTAAGAGCAGAACAGAGTTACCTCATTAACCTTGGTGTTCAAGCAAATACATATTAAGTTTAATTGTTTAACTAAAGACTTCAGAGCCTTATTTCAATTTGCTAGAGGCCCTGAACTTAAATATGAAAACCAGTTTTCTGTCTTACCCTTAAATTTTTTATCCAAATCCTATTTTTAATTCAAGTACCTTTTGTGTTGATCTTTCCTATCTCCTTTTCTACTATGATTATTAAAAATTAATAGTAATGAGGCTGAGAATGTTTTCAATAGCTTCATCCCTCTCAGTGTACATGGAGATATCCTTAAATAGCAAAATATAAGCACGCAAACACACACACATAAATGCACACGCCCAATTTTTAAAACTATAAAGGAGTGTGATATAGCAAAAACTTCATACCTATCATTAAATATCAGAACCTGAGTTAAGTAGTCTTTGCTTTTTACTGCTTCTTGAATAACAACTATAAAAAGCCTAACAGCAGAAATTTCCTGAGAAAAAATATGATGAAACTATCACTGTACATAAACCATCACAAAGCAAAACAACAAAGTATTTCAGATTAAACGTACATTTGATGACTTGTGGATAGAAGAAAACATTCCCATTCTTGGTGTAAATAACTGCTTTTGCCTGTCCATCTGACTGAAGTCCAACAAACAACCCTGGGCTCTTTATAGATTCCAGGCTTACAGATGCATTTTCAAAGTTCTTCTTAATTTTAAAATGGCAGTCAATATCTCCTGTACCCTATAATCAAAATAACATGATTTCATAAATATGAGCAAACACTGAAGGACAGAATTTAAAACTAATACTTCACAAGAATAAAATTTTGCCTCATTTTCAAAACCTCATGACAAATCTAGAAACATATGCATAAATTTCCCAATGCACTTCACCCTATTGCATAAGATCCAGAACCAGAGACAACGTAATTGGCTGAGGCAATGGTGTATACCTTGGAGAAAAGGGCTCTGAATCACAGAGAAACTTCAACTGAAGAGGATGGAGGGATGCTGTCTTTTGTTCCAGTGTTGTCCATCTTGATAGGTGAATAGAGAACAGTAAAATGTGAAAGTTTCCTTTTGGAAAATAATATAATGATAGGAAGAGGAAAATTCTTACCATAAGTTCATTTACATTAAAACATAAATCAATTTTCTGTGCTAGCCCATATTTTCTGGATTGAATAGTCACTAGTAAATCAAGTTCACATAAATTACTCAAAGACTGTATAGCAAAAATTCAAGAATGAGAAATCTAGAAGTAATCTATACAAAGATAATCAAAATCACCTTTCTCTTTTTACATCATTCATAATCTAATATTAGAAATTTCACATTTTTCACATTTTATGGCCTTACAAACATTTTAAGATTTATGAGTTCAAATTTTGTGAGATTTAAAATTTCCAGTAGCAACTCACATTATTTATAAAAGACAATTGTGTTCTGATCTCTGTCCTCAAATGTGAGCTTCTTCTTTGTAAGAACCAAGTGTCTGTTGTCTGTCTCTCTTTCATAATATAGATATGAATTAAGCAACTTCTATTTTATCTTGTTATGGATAAAATAAAACTCAGGCTTTGAATTATTCATATGCAATATAATAAATATACAAATAATAATGATAGCATGTAAAACCAACAGGATAGAGATGGATTCCTTGGATTTAAGAAGAGGAAAAAAAGGCACTAAAATCAGGAGAATCAGGAAGGACTTCCTGGAGAACATGAAGCTAAGTTGAGTGTTAAATAACAACTAAGCTAAATAGAAGAAAGTGAGAGGCAGTGGAAGGTAGGGAATTTCAGGAAGAGGGACAGTATGAACAAAAGTTGAGAGGCAACAGGCAGCATGGTGCATGATGAACAAGCTTTTTGATGTTGCTGCACAACAAAGAGACGAAGGTGAGTACAGAAAGGTCATATCAGTCTGTGTCCAACTTGACCCAAGCTCTTCAGTTTCACTGTTATTTCCCAAATTTCGGGCCCATATCACCTCATGTCTCAATCACTACAACCACTAGCTGAAGTAAGGATAATATTGTTGGCATATTAAACCAATATATTTCCATTGCTCATTGGAAATATATTTCCATTGTTAGCAGTCTCTCCCACCTACTGGATCAATAAAGCTCACTGTGTCATGAGTAAGTAGGATGTAGCCTAGAACAAATAAATCTTTGTCCAACTTTGAATTCCCAAATAGAAGGGTTTTAATAAAACTTTACCAAATACAAAATAAGAAGAAATATGTTTTTAATTTGAAAGACCAAGCTTTTTTCAGAGATAAAATAGCTGTCAGAAGAAATTCCAAAACTTGATTTTATGCACTTAGAGCCAAGCCTGGAGGATTAGACACCATAGAATTTACATGATAAAGCTACTGAAAGGTATATACTATATATGACATAGAGAATATTTCCACCGTACAAAAAGAGGAAAATCCCATCTAGTGCTAGGAGAAGGAGGCAAGAGGTAAATGGCCTAGAAAAGAAAATGAATGCCCTCGTTCAAACCCCAACTGAAGTTGATTCTTGGTAATGCAAAGAAATAAAAAGCAGTGAAATATTCATATATTTTAGAGTAAAAACCTTATGAACTGAGGGGCTATCTCAAGAAATTTATAAATTTCCCTTAGAAAATCCTAGTATTCTGCATAGTACCAGGGTAACATGGGACTATCCAGGAGAACTAGAAATGTATAAGGGAGAAATCATAGCAGTAGACACTGATATAGCTTCCTAGTTACTATACAGCCCACATGAAAAAAATCACAGGGTACTGAAATTATCCTATTCCCCAATGGCAGGCCTAAGTACTGAGAAAACATGTGACCTGGAAAAGGGGTAGACTTGCTCTAAGTTGGCCAGAGTTGGAAACTTTGAGATCAAAGGCTAGGTAGGCATCTCAACCCCCATGATTTTGCTCAAAATATTCAGACTAAAATACATGTCAATAAGAAACCAAATAAGCCATACTACAGCAGAGACAAGTGTGGACCTGAAGAAGAGCTATGTCCAGTGGTCCTTACCATGATGTTTTTTAAGACTTTTGAACCTAGGTACCATCTAAGGATGAAAGAAAAAAGAAAGAATAAAATAAAAGGAACCCTGGCATTACTGATCTGTAAAAAACTGACCTTTGAACTGGATAGAAATGAAGATACACACACACACACACACACACACACACACACATTATTTTGGCTAAAAAAGTTAATCAACTGAACTAAGCATACTAAAACATGCTAGTATTTCTGGACAAACTGTATGCTTTTGAGTCAAATTGTGCTTTGTTATAGAAATCTCATAGTTATTCTTAAAAACTTGAGGTTCTCTATAAACTAGTCCATCTCCTACATAAAGGCCAGATTTAAGAACTCTGATATCCTTATCAGCTCAACATCTGCTCAGACTTAGAACAGATATCCTATTAAAAATGGGTGACATTTTACATAAAAGAGCAGTCAATTGTCCATCACTCACACAATTGAAAACCCTTGCCCGAACACCTCTTTCCTTATCAACTCTGAATTTCATAGTTAACCTCTTATGGCACTTTCACACTTTAGTGTAATTATTGATTACACTTTTCTGATCTAGATCAAAATCTCCCTGAGGAGAGGGGGCATGTCTTACTATATCAAATACAAAATTAGCAATGCTCAGTTTCTACTCTTCAGTGGAAACTCAATAAATCTTAGCTCTAAAGGAAGTTCTTTTGTGTTAATTTTTAATTTTGTTCAGGTAATGTATTTTCCTCTTTATTTTGATAAGTGAAAATGGGATTATTCCCTCTGAAATCACCATTCCAGGGATGGAGTTCAGGACATACTACCTCAAAAAATGACACCATGGTATCTTGAATATTTCAAGCTGAGGGAAGTTGTAAACTAGAGGGTACAGAAAGGATTTCCTGACCTTCCTCTGAAGCAGGTCATAAGATCTTCATATAAGAGGTAGCCTCCCTATACCAAGAGGAAAGGAGCAACATCATCTTTGAAGACAGAGGGACATTAAGAGGAATATGGGTGAATAGGTCTTTCTGTTTTCCCCAGTTTACTACACTTAGTTCAGAGCCTCTTCTGTCCTCACATTTTTCTATAGCTCTCCATTCTTAAACAAACCAAGCATAAAAACACTAAAGTTAAATACTCCTTTAGGTCTTCATTTCCTTGAGAAGTTTCCTGTATCACATAAAACTTAAATTACATAAATTTTTTGTTTTTCTCTTGTAAATGTATCATTTGATATGTTTTTTCCCCTATACAGGAAATTTCTCATGATTCACCTACTCTACTCAAGTCAATCTGCCTCTCCTGAGCCCTCGCCTAAGCAGTCAAACTATAACTTGAATTGAATTACTAATTTTCTATTGTTCTCTAGATCACTGATGTGTGCATATTTGTTTCATCAGACAGACTGCAAGAACTTGAGAAATCATATCATTTTTAACTTTTGCTTAAGCACTATTAGTGAAAAGAATGAAAATAAAATGTAACACAACTACATTTCAAAAATAATAAGCCTTTGGCATTTCTTTTATTTCCTTTTCTTATTTTATTTAAAAATCTCTGCCTTTCACTAGCCCAAATACAAACATATTAATAAGATGAATATGGGAAGTTAAAAACAGAGGCCACTGTAATCAAAACAGTCTTGTACTGGCATAAGAATAGACTCATAGATCAATGGAAGAGAATAGAGAGCTCATAAAAAAATCCATGTCTCTTTGGTCAATTAATATTTGACCAAGGGGGCA
This sequence comes from Phyllostomus hastatus, assembly GCF_019186645.2. Lineage (NCBI taxonomy): Eukaryota > Metazoa > Chordata > Mammalia > Chiroptera > Phyllostomidae > Phyllostomus > Phyllostomus hastatus. Next base: position 1,514,490 of record NW_025334017.1, on the reverse strand, counting down.
TAAGCATACAGTGGAGTAAAAATAGCCTCTTCAATAAATATTATTGGGAGAACTGGACTGGACTGGTACAAGCAAAAAAATGAAACTAGACCACCAGCTTATACCATACACCAGAATAAACTCAGAATGGATAAAAGAGTTAAATGGAAGTTGTGACATCATAAAAGTCCTAGAGGAAAACACAGGCAGCAAAATGTAAGATATTATAGCAATATTTTTGCTGATATATATCCTAAGACAGGAAAATAAAGGAAAAAATAAACAAATGGGACTACATCAAATTAAAAAAGCTTTTGCATGGCTGAAGAGACAAATATCAAAATGAAAAGGGAACTGAATGCATGGGAGAACATATTTTCCAGTGAAACATTGGACAAGGGTTTGATCTCCAAAATATTCAAAGAACTCATAAACTCAACACCAGGAAGACAAATGACCCAATTGAAAAATGGGCAAAGGACTTGAATAAACACTTTCTCAAGAAGGACATACAGGTGGCCCATAGACATATGAAGAGATGCTCAACATCATTAGCCATCAGAGAGATGCAAATCAAAACCACAATGAGATATAACCTCACACCAGTCAGAATGGTCATCATTAATAAATCTAAAAACAACAAGTCCTGGCAAGGATGTGGAGAAAAGGGAACCCTAGTTCAATAAAGGTGGGAGTGTAGGCAGGTACAGCTGCTGTGGAAAACCATATGAAATTTACTCAAAAAGCTAAAAATGGAACTACCTTTTGACCCAGCAGTTCCACTGCTAGGAATATACCCTAAAAATACTGAATCACCAATTCAAAAGAACTTATGCACCCCTATGTCCACAGCAGCACTGTTTACAGTAGCCAAGTGCTGGAAATAGCCTAAGTGCCCATCAGTAAATGAGTGGATCAAAAAGTGGTGGTGTATTTAAACAGCAGAAAGAAAGGAGGAACTCCTCCCTTTTGCAACAGCATGGATGGAACTGGACAGCATTATGCTCAATGAAATAAGCCAGGTGGTGTAAGACAAGCACCATATGACCTCACATATAAGAAGAATTTAATGAACAAAGTAAACTAATGACCAAAGTCATTATTCCACAGGCATGGAAACATAGAGCAGACTGACAGTGACCAGGGTAGAGAGGGAAGGGGATAATGGTGGAAAGAAGAGGAAAGCACTAGTTAAAGAGCATGTATGAATGACCCATGGACACAAACAACAATGTGGGGATTGACTGTAGGGGTGAGGTGGGTAGGATGGGTGGGGAATGGGAAAGGGAGAAAAATTGGGACAACAGTAATAAAGTAACAATAAAGATATTAAAAATGTATTGAAATAAAATATGATGTAGAGTTTATCTTTAAAAACAAGGATTTCAAGAATTGAACTGTTTGAGCAAAATGCAGGTTGTGTAAGAACATTGATGCCAATAAACACTTCTTTCTCTTCTAAAAAACAGAGGTAGATTCAGTACAAAGGGTCATGTTATAGTTTGTGTGTTCTCCTACACATTAACAACAAACTCCAACTGGCAAAGCCATGTTGGAATGAATATTTGATTCATACATCTCTGCAAGCTAAAATAACACTTATGCCCATTTCCCTCCACCTGGCCCTATTGCAGAAAGATTACCTACTAGTTACTATCACCAAGTGATATTTTAACTTTTCATTCATTCAACATTTGTTGATAACCTACCAAGTGTCAGGCCTTGTTAAAGAGTTTAAGATATTTTAATAAATAAAGCAAACAAGAATCTCTCCTCTGTGGGTACTAGAATGTACCCACATTCTAGTAATAAGTATTCTATATACTGGAGCATTACTAGTGCTATTCATCCGCCTTTTCCAGAATGTATCCCTTGACAATTTATTGCTGTATTAAAGCTTGTTTTCTCCTAAGTGGGGAGAAAATCTTTGTTGCTATCCTCAAGTTCCCCTGTATATTCATTCTTCAAGTCATGCTGTAGAGATAAAAATTAATGAATAGACCATGGACTACAATAACAGTGAAATGTAAGACCATTTGCTAGGAAATTCAAACCAAATAACATCTCATAATTTTATTAAATTGAGTTTATTTGCCCTGGCTGGTGTAGCTCAGTGGATTGAGTACCAGCCTGCAAACCAAAGGGTCAAGGGCTCGAATCCCAGTTGAGGGGACATGCCTGGGTTGCTTGGCCAGTTCCTCATAGTGGGGATGTGAGAGGCAACTGCACATTGATGTTTCCCTCCTTTCCCCTCTCTAAAAATAAATAAATAAAATCTTTAAAAATAAAAAGTAAAAATAAAAATAAAATGAGTTTATTTAACATTTTTTATTACATAAAACATGATTTAGACTTCCAGTTCCAAATTCTGCATGTAAGAAGCTCAGAAGTCACCACACCATCTTAACAAGTAAAAAGCTAAACATACTGAAAAATCAACAACTCTCTTCGGATCTGTAAGAAAAGTGAAAACACAGAATAACTGTGGTCCCAAAGGCTGGAGAGAGACAGAGAGACAAATACAGGGAGTCACAGCTTACTGGAGCAGAGATTCACCAGCAGAAACCAGCAGAAACTGGTTCCCTCATTAGGGAACCAGTGCCTGGTACAAAATCTGAACTGTAATTGATGAATTGCTGGAAACTCAGTGTGGACAAGTCTAAGAGTTAAAATTCCAGGGAGAGTCAGTCATAAAGGGGACCCACACATTTTGGACTTTTACCTCCAGAGTCATAACCGTGTTCCCACAGTAAATAGCAAAGAACAATCTCCTTGTGAGGGAAAGGAACTATTCTGAAATATACCTCAACACTCTGTTCTTAACAGGGACCACCCATAGGAAAAACTAGTCAACCAGAGACTAAACATTTGGGGTTATATTAAAACTTAACTGGCCTGGAGGAAGGGAAATACCTCCCAGCCCACTTTAGTCAACCCAGAACTGAAAGCCCTTGTTAAGTTCACAGTCCTGAAGCATAGGCTTACTAAACATTTGATTTATCATTTTTAATTTAAAAGTCTTCTGTTGACAGTGATGATAAACTTTGGTTCTTGAGTTCACCTATGACAGAATTCAGAGCCAAGAACGCTAGTGCAAGAGAAAGTTTATTTAGCAAGCAAAGAAAAAGTTCACTGGAAAGAAAGAATTGAGTGGGTGGTTCAAAGAGCTGCTTTGGCCTTATAGAAATAAAGTTAGATTCAGAAAAAGTGAGCCAGGTGGGCTGCATGGATTCAGGAAACAATAGCTACAGACACATTAAGAAGGTCCCTGAGTACTTGTCAGGTATAAAGCAAAGACATATGCCTAAGAATAGAAGGAAGGTAAGGCATAGGCATGCTCTAGACAGAGCTTCCCTAGGTCCTTTGACTTAAGGGGTTTTATTTGTTTTCTAAAGGTAAGAATTTTAGGGGAGCATCTCTATAGAATATTCATCAGCTTTCTGAGTGTGTCCTTTCAGGGTTGGATCTCTGTTGATCTGTCTGCCCTATGGTGAGGGGTAATTTGTCATCGAATCTGACCCTGTCAGTCATAGTGTCACTTCATCTGGTTTTGCTATTTTTCTGGGCCTGAGTTGGAACATAACTGAGACCTAGATGTTATCTCAAGTTTGACCAAAAATGGTTTCTCCCAATGGGAGCTCCCAGAGCTCCCAGACTGGGGGCTCTGTTTCTACCATTATGTGTTACTGATCAGAATCTCATTGTCCTGAGGGCTTAATGCTTAAGTAAGTGGTCCTGAAAGGAAAAAGGAGGAAGGTGAGTCAGAGTGCTGGATGAGACTAATTTGAAGCAACTATCTATCTCAGTTCCTCCATTCCACTTGCCAAGGAATTCCACTTTCCCAAATTTACTATCCTGCCTCACTTTCAGTAAATTTTGTACTTTTCAACCCACTGCTCTAGCATTGTGTATATCTAGCCTACCTGTATGCTTCATATTCAACTTTCTAAAAATATGAATTATCTTTAAGTTATTTGCATGTGTAGAAATATATTTTGAGCGAAGAGGCAAAATTAGATAAATCTGTGATGAGAATATTTCCTCCTTTCTACAAACTAAACTCTTGCCCATGAACAAAAATCCTGCTGGTGTGAGCTGTGTCTGTGTATACATGTGTCTTTGGTATACTGATCATGCTTAACTTGTTTTTCCTACAACTCCTACTCCTTTCCTTCCTTTGCATTTATATTTAGTGACAAGTTCTGCACATGTTATTTTGAGGCTTGGTTTTCTTCTATAAATTAACAACCTTAAGATTGCTTTTAGCAAATTGCATGCTATTTGTTGCTCACTTGAATCTCCACTACATCAAAATCTATTAAAGTGATTTACTTCTACAGCATAACAATTTAATGATAACAGAAATAGAAACATTTGTTATAAAATCAGCATCATTTCATTTGAACACAAGTATGTTTGCCTATAAAAAATGTTTCCAAATATACAATGGCAGACACCCTGGAAACATTAATGCTTTTATTCAATTTAATTTATACAATAAAATGTTTGTTGAGTAGTTAGCTGGACTAAGGCACTGTTAGGTATTTAAGGAATGGCAATGGCTTGGTCATACCCTACATTAAAGGTTGAATGCATCTTAAATCCCTTTGGAGATGATAAGCAAGCCTTACTATAGCTTCCAACCATGTGCAAGTGAGAGCAGTTAAGATGATTGTTCTATTGTGTTTTCAAGAGTAAAGTCACTCTAGCCTAGTGTTTTACTGTCAGATACAGTGAAAGTGAAAAATAAAATGCCTGTTATATGTCGATACAATTTCTTAAGACCAAGAAAGCATATGCATTTTAACTAAGAGATCCACAACCCAAATTTCAGATAGAGAATTTTAGTCAACCATATCACTAAACAAGTTATAATATAAAGAATGTAATTTCAAAGATGGTGGCTGAGTAGGAGGAAGCTGAGCCCACTCACTTGTGCCCCGAGAATGGATTTTTGTCTCATCTTCTGATAAGTGACCTGGACAATCAATGGAATCTCAGCTGATATGAATTTTCGAAGCCAATGAGTACAGAGGATGCTTTGCACTATCCAGTAAGAGATTTTATAAGTTGAGGGGGGAATGCCCTGTGCAAGGTGCCTGCAGCAGAGAAGAGATAAGTAAGAAAATGCAGCTTTGTGGCTCCCTCCCCTTCCAAAGCAGGATGCTGGTCCCACACAGGGAAACTGCCAACCTTAATTGGGAGACACTCGGAAAGACAGACAAAATCTGGGAGACTTAGGCTACACACACATAGTGAGCAGGACATCCCTAACTGCAGTGCCATCTGGGAGAATTCCAGAGAGAAACTCTATCTAGAACTGTAGGAGGCAGTGGCAGGCTTTGGCCATCCCTGCCCAGAGACACTTTGTACTATCTGGGGAGATGGGGCACATGGAAAACTGGCCCAAGGCTCAGTGCTGCAGTGAGCAGGCCACATAGAGACTCTTTTAAAAGAGGAGCTGAGGCAAGACTTGAGATTCAGCAAGGATCCTGTGCTTGCATGTGCACACATGCAGCAGCTCTTCCTTGCAACAGAGAAACCAGAGTGAAAGTGCAGTTCGGTCCCATTGAGTCCAGCTGAAAGTAAGACCAGAAAGTGTCACACTAAAGAGACTGTAGGACCTGACCCAGCACAGCTGTTGAGAGCTCAGGCCTGAGTCTACTACAAGTGCAGCAGGCTGGGGTCCGCACAACTAAGAACTGAACGCCTGAGATTTGTAGCAGCCAGGCAAATCCCATCACAGGCAGGTGTGCCCAACCCCCACCTGCAGGATTATAGTCTCTACAGATCAGGAGCCCCTGGCTTAGTGCATATTAGCAGCTGAAAGAAGGAGGAGCTCTGAAAGGACCTTTTCCAAACTTCTATCAGACACTGCGAACTACACTGGATCCTCCAGGCCTGATTCACTGAAACCAGGAGAGCAGAGAAATTAGAGACTGGCATAATGAAAGGTGTTCAGGCCCTTGCTCAGCCTCAGTTATTAGAGCTGCTGTCAGTGGCAAGCAGGAAAGAGCTGCCCCTTTTGCACAGATTGCCCCTGACAGGAAACAGACAGCTAATACACCAGAAACCATACATTATTGGACATAATTTGGGACAGACAAAGATGTGTGGCAAGAAGGAGGGAAAACACTCCCACCATCTTCCCTGAAGACTGAATAGCACCCACCAGGGGTGATCCAAGGATACCACCCTCCTGATCACACCAGAAGTCCCCTCCGGAGGCATTTGAAAGTGGTACTGTCTGTGCTCTTGAACATTAGGTAAACCACTCCTGGGCCTTATGCTGATGGAATGCCCTTGTGCTGGGCAGAACAGTGGGAACCTGCCCAGCCTGAAGGAGACAGGCTCAAACTGTGAATCACTTGCAATCTCAAACAGGCTGCTCAGGGCTAGACTAGGACACCACCTCACATTACCAGGGAAGAATCTAGAAAGAGAAGACAATGGCAAACACCAGACTCTTCTAAGATGAATTCCACCACAGTCTTCTTTATTATGCAACTATTTTTTCTCTTGTATAGCTTTTCAACATTTTTATTTTATTTTAAATTTGTTCCTATTATTTCACTACTTTTAATTTCAATTTATTTCATATCTCATATTTTACTCCTCCCTTCTCTTACTCCATTTTGTCTTTTTCCTTCCCCTTCATTTTTCTTTTAAATTTTATTTTTTCTTTCTCCAACTTGTTTCTATTCCACATTATTACTGTTTCTCCTCTCTCCTTTCACCATCTCAAAACAATTTGTCTTCCTATTAGTTATTTCACATTCCTTTCCCCATTTTTATATCCTTATTCTCTCTCCACCTTTATTAATCTTTGCTCATTGGTTGTTGATATGGGGGTGGTTGTTGCATTTCTTCATTTTACTCCTAGATGCTCATTATTTTTGTATTTCAAATTTCAAATTTTACTGTTCCCCACTTCTATTTATTTTGCCTTCCTTCTTCCCTTTCTTTTTACATTTAAAATTTTACTTTTTCCCTCTCTTAGCCTGGTTCCCATTCCTCACTCTTATTATTTCTTCTCCCTCTATCCTCTCAAAATCAAATTTCTTTCTTTTAGGTATCTCATAAGCTTTTTCTTCTTTGTTTCTTCTTTTTATTTCCTTACTGCCTGCATTAATCTTTGCTCATTTGGCATTGGTATTTCTGGGTATATGTATTTATTAATTTTATTCAAATTTATTTAATATTTTAAAAATTTTTCTTAAACCTCATATTATACTCTTCCCTTTTCTTACTTCATTTTGCCTTCTTCCTTTTGTTCTTATTTACAGTGTAAATGTTCATTGCTTTCTTTGCCTTGTTTCTATTCCCTACTCTTATTATTCCTCCTCCCTCTACCCTCTCAATATCATTTTCCTTTATGTTATTCACCTCATATTTGTTTCTCCTTTCTTATAATAGTCTTAATCTCTTTCCACCTTTATTAATACTGGCTTATTTGTTGTTGATAGTTTGGTTGTGGGTGAGGGTTATTTTTGCAGGTGTGGATTTGGTTTCCTGGGTTGTATTGTTTTGTTCTGGCAGCACCTGTACAACTGCATACAAGACATGGTGGGCATTGTGACACTCAGTCAGCCAACTGGAGGGAAGAACTCACCAAAGAATGACCCAACAACAACCAAAACCCAATGACAATGAGAGAGCCTACATAAACAGCATAAAGGACATCCCAAGAATATCCAGCTCAAGAGATCAGGGAGACTGCACCACTAATTCCCACAGGTCTCCTACCACATAAGTTCACCCCACAAAGACAGGATGTCAAAGAAGATCAATCTTATGCTGAAATAAACAAGAAGAGTTATCTAAAGTGGGAAGACAAAGAAACAACCCTGGAAAGGAGAGGAGAGGAGAGGAGAGGAGAGGAGAGGAGAGGAGAGGGTGCTAAATGAAAGTGAGGCAAGAAATCTATCAGACATAGAATTCAAAATAATGCTTATAAGGATGCTCAAGGCATTCAGTAAGAATGAGAAGGAACTCTGGGGAAGCTACAAGGAAGTTACTGGTAACTACATCAGCATGAAAAAGGGCATAGAAACCATGAATGTGAGCCAGGCAGAAAAGAAGAATACAATATTTGAAATGAGGCATACATTAGAAGGAATTAAAAGCAGGGTAGGTGAAGCAGAGGATCAAATCAGTGAGATGAAGGACAAGGTAGAAAAAATAAAAACCCAGACAGAGCAACAAATGAAAAAAGACTCAAAAAGAACAAAGACAGTTTAAGGAAGCTGCAGGATAACATGAAACATAATAATATTCATATCATAGAGATACCATAAGTAGAAGAAGAGAATCAAGGGACAGAAAACCTGTTTAAAAAGTAATGACAGAAAATTTCCTTAACTTGATAAAAGAAAAAATCATGCAAGTCCAGGAAGCACAGAGGGTCCTCATCAAGATAAACCCAAAAAGCCCCACCCCAAGGCACATCATAATTAAAATGGCAACATTTAAACACAAAGAGAGAATCTTAAAAGCAGCAGGGAGAGACAGGAAGTAATATACAAGAGAGCCCCAATAAGGCTAGCAGCTGACTTCTCAACAGAAACACTCCAAGCCAGAAGGGAATGGCATGAAATATTCCAAGTAATGCAAACCAAGGGTCTGCAATCATGACTACTCTACCCAACAAGCCTCTCAGTTAAAATGGAAGCAAAATAAGGAGCTTCCCAGACAAAAGAGGCTAAAAGAGTGCATCTCCACCAAATCAGCATTACAAAATATGCTAAAGGGACTGCTTTAAAGATGAAGGAAAAGAGTGAGAAACACAGGTACAAAGGGGAAAAATGCAATGAATAAGTAGCTATCAGTATTAACATTAAATGTAAACTGATTAAATGATCCAATCAAAAGACACTGGGTAGCTGAATGGAGAAGAAAACACAACCTGCATATAGCTGCCTGCAAAAGACACAACTCAAAACAAAAGGCCTATACAGGCTGAAAGTGAAGAGCTGAAAAAAATATTCTAAGCAAACTGACATGAACAAAAACCACAGGTAGCAATACTTATATCAGACAAAATAGACTTCAAAAACAATGTTATAATATGGAACAAATAAAGTTACTACATAATACTTAAGGGAGTAGTCCAAGAGAGGATGTAATCTTTGTAAACATATATGCACCCAACACAAGAGCACCGCAAAAAATAAGGAAAACATCGGAGGACTTCAAGAAACATATCAACAGCAACATGGTCATTTGGGGGACTTAACACTCCACTGTCAACAATGGGTAGAGGCTCCAAACAAAACATCAAAAGCATATTGTGGCATTGAATGACACTCTAGATTCAAATGGATTTAAATGACTTATACAGAATCTTTCACCTCAAAGAAGCAAAATATACATTTTTTTCAAACACATATCAAACATTTTCAAAGCTACACTACAAAACAAGCCTCAACGAATACAATAAAACTGAATTAACATCAAGCACCTTCTTGGATCACAATGGCTTGAAACTAGAAATCAACCTCAAGAAAAAAGCTCAAAAACACTCAGTACATGGAGACTGAATAACATATTATTAAATAATGATTGAGTTCATAATGAGATGAAGGAAGAAATTAAAAGCCATCTGAAAATAGATGAAAATGAAAAAACAATAACCCAAACTTATGGGACACAGCAAAGGCAGTCCTAAGAGGAAAGTTCATAGAGATACAAGCCAACCTAAAAAAGATAGAAACATTTCTAATAAACAACCTAACCCTACATCTAAAAGAATTAGGGGAACAAAAACAAACAAAGCCCGGAGTGAGTACAAGGAAGGAAATAATCAAGATCAGAGCAGACTAATCAAGTGACATAGAGACTAAAAGAACAATTCAAAGGATCAATAAATTCAGCAGCTGGTTCTCTGAAAAGGTAAACAAAGTCAACAAGCATTTAACCAGATTTATCAAGAAAAAAGAGAGAGGAGCAAAATCAATAAAATCATATATGAAAGAGGAGAAATTACAATCAATACCACAGAAATTCCAAGGTATGTAAGAAAATACTATGAACATTTATACTCAAGAAATTGGACAAAATGGACAAATTTATAGAAATATACAGTCTTCCAAAGTTGAATCAAAAAGAAGCAGAAAGCTTGAATAGACCAATAACAGTTAGTGACATTGAAGTAATCATCACAAATCTCCTGGTACTCAAAAGCCCTGGACAGAATGGCTCCACAGGTGAATTTTATCAAATAGTTTAAGAAGAACGAAGTCCAGTCCTTCTCAGGCTATTCCAAGAAGTTTGAGAAGAGGGAAGACTCCCAAACTCTTTTTACAAGTCCAGCATTATCCTAATTCCAAAACAAGATAAAGAACAACAAAGAAAGAAAACTACAGGCCAATATCTCTGATGAACATAGATGCCAAAATCCTCAACAAAATATTGGAAACCAGGACCAGAAATACATTAAAAAGATCACATACCATGATAAAGTGGGATACACCCCAGGGATGCAAGGATGGTACAATATTTGCAAATCAATAAACATAATGCGCTACATAAACAAAATGAAGGACATAAATCACATGATCATATTAATGGATGATGAAAAAGAATTTGATAAAAATCAGGCACTCATTTTTGATAAAATCTCTCAGCAAAGTGCAAATAGAGGGAGCATACCTCAACATCATAAAGGCCATATTATGACAAACCTATGGTCAACATCATACTCAAAGGGCAAAAACTAAAAGCTTTCCCCTTAAGATGAGGAATAAGACAAGAGTGTCTGCTTTTACCACTCTCATTCAACATAGTATTGGAAGTTATAGCCACAGTGATCAGAAAAGAAAAATAATTAAAATGCATCCAAATTATAAAGGAGGAAATAAAACTGTCATTATTTGCAAACATGATAGTATACATAGAAAACCCTACAGTCTCCTCCAAAAACACTACTACACCTAGTAAGTAAATTTGAATACAAATTTCTGAATACAAAGTATATTCAGAAATCAAGGGTATTTTGTACACCAACAGTAAAATATCAGAAAGAGAAACTAGGAAAATAATCCATTTACTGTGGCAACAAGAAAAATAAAGTATCTAGGAATAAGTTTAACGAAAGACATAAAAGACCTGTATTCAAAAAACTATAGAACCATGAAGAAGGAAATTAAGGAAGATACAAATAAATGGAAGCATATACCATGTTTATGGATTGTAAGAATTAACATCATTAAGATTCAAAGCAATCTATAGATTGAACATAATTTCTATTAAAAACCAACAGCATATTTCACAGATCTAGAAAAAATCTTTCAAAAACGTATGTGGAACCTAAAAAGACCCTGAATAGCCCCAGCAGTCTTGAGAAAGAAGAATAAAGTAGGAGGGATCACAATGCCTGACATCAAACTATACTATAATGCCACTGTAATCAAAACAGTCTGGTACTGACATAAGAACAGATTCATAGATCAATGGAACAAAATAAAGAGTCGAGAAATATACCCATGTATCTATGGTCAATTAATAGTCAACAAAGGGGGCAGGCACATACAATGGAGTAAAAATAGCCTCTTCAATAAATTCTATTGGAAGAACTAGACTGGTACATGCAAAAAATGAAACTAGACCACCAACTTACACCATACACCAGAATAAACTCAAAATGGATAAAAGAGTTAAATGTAATTCATGACAATATAAAAGTCATAGAGGAAAACATAAACAGCAAAATCTCAGATATCCCAAGCAGCAATATTTTTTCTGATATATCTCCTAGGACAAGGGATATAAAGGAATAAATAAACAAATGGGTCTACACCAAATTAAAAGGCTTCTGCATGGCTAAAGAGATCAACATCAAACTGAAAAGGAACCGACCATATGAGGGAACTGACCATATGAGGGAACATATTTGCCAATGATATATGAGACAAAGGTTTGATCTCCAAAACATACAAAGAACTCATACGACTCAGCACCAGAAAGACAGACAAACCAATTAAAAAATGAGCAAAGGACCTGAATAGACACTTCTCCAACAAGGACATAGACATATGAAAAGTTGCTCAACATCACTAGCCATCAGAGTGATGCAAATTAAAACCATAATGAGCTATCACCTCACACTGGTCAAAATGGCCATCATTAATACATCTACAAACAACAAATGCAGGCTTTGGCACATAGAAAAGGGAATCCTAGAACAGTGTTGGTAGGAATGCAGACTGGTGCAGGCACTGTGAAAAACAGTATGGAATTTGCTCAAAAAACTAAAAATGGAACTGCCTTTTGACCCAGCAATTCCACTGCCGGGAATATATCCTAAGAATCCCGAAGCACCAATTCAAAAGAACTTATGCACCCCTATGTTCTCAGTAGCACTATTTACAATTGTCAAGTGCTGGAAACAGCCTAAGTGCCCATCTGTGCCCATCAGTAAATGAGTGGATCCAAACAAATACTGTGGTACATTTACACAATAGAATACTATGCAGGAGAAATAGAAAGGAACTCCTACCTTTTGCAACAGCATGGATGGAACTGGAGAATATTATGCTAAGTGCAATAATCCTATTGATGAAAAGCAAATACCATATCTTACCTATAAGAGGAACCTAATGAACAAAAATAAACTAGTGAGCAAAATAGAACCAGAGGCATGGAAACATAAAACAGACTGACAGTGACCAGAGGTGTGGGAGGAGGGGTATAATAGTGGAAAGAGGGGGAAGGGACTAGTCAAAGAACATGTATTAATGACCCATGGATATGGACAACAGTTTGGGGATTGACTGTGAGAGTCAGGGATGGGCTGGGCAGAAGAAGGTGAATGGGGAAAACTTGGGACAATGGTAACAGAATAACAAGAAAAAAAATTTTTAAATGGAAAGAAAATCAGCACCTTTACAGAAAATAAAAATTTCAGTTAATGAGAGCATAGCCAGGTATATATATTATTTTGCAAGTAAAGTGACCAAAAACTGTGAAAGAAAGCAGAGCTGAATATGGTGTGTACTTTATTAAAATGAAGAGTTAAAGTACTATAAATGTAGTAAATATTTGATAAAGGTTGCCTTTTAAAAATATTTATTTATCTGGCTGGCATAGCTCAGTAGGTTGAGCGTGGGCTGGGAACCAAAGTGTCCCAGGTTCAATTCCCAGCCAGGGTACATTCCTGGATTGCAGGCCATAACACCCTGCAACCGCACATTGATGTTTCTCTCTCTCTCTCTATCTCCCTCCTTTCCCTCTCTAAAAATAAATAAATAAAATATTTAAAAAATATTTATTTATTTTTAGAGAGAGAGATAAGGAGGGAGAAAGAGAAGGAGAAAAACATCAGTGTATGGTGGCCTCTTACACTCCCCCAATTGGGGACCTGGCCTGCAATCCAGGCATGTGCCCTGACTGGGAATCAAACAGGCAACCCTTTGGTTTGTGGACTGACACTCAATCCACTGAGCCACACCAGTCAGGGCATGATAAAGGTTGCCCTTAAAACAAGTATATTTCTTAGTTGATTGCTGTATTTTGTCAACAGAGCTCTTGTTTTATGGTACAAGTATTATAATTATAAAAACTTAAGTAAATTTGTTACACTATTACAGGCAGGGCTACATCTTTTCTATTTAGTTCCATCTTGACAGTAGTCTGAAATGGAGCCTTGAAGGACAGACTATGACACAGGAACATCAAGGTTAACTTGACTTTGCATGCTCAATATATATAGAACATTACATACACATATGTGTGTTTAAATATGTTTAATATACATATATATAAGTAGATATTAATGTATATGTGTTGGGAACTGCCCTACCTAGTATCAGAAGCTGTAACCCTGCCAAGGCTAAGGCTGAGGGAGTGGCCTTGGACCATAAACCAGCAAGGAGACAAAAGCTTATCTCCCTGGCAAGAGCACTGCTTCTGCTACTTCATTCATAACTAAACCCCAAAGCTTGGTTGGTTAGCCAATGACCGGTAAGATTCCCCAAGTGGGGAATGACTTAAGACAGGCACAATCACATGGGAGGGCCCCAAAAGAAGGACTTTGGGGGCTACAGCAAAAGGGGGTTATGGACCTTTGCTCCTCGGCTTTGACATAGCCTGAGTCCTCATAGTCTGGGAGAAAATCTCCTTATCTCTTGGTTGCCTTAGTTCCCTTGCTCCACCTAAGCCTGAAACAATGACAGGGTGGTGCAGTTCTGTGCTGAAAAGGGTGGGTTCCCCGGGTGATCAGGCCTAAGAAAGAATATGTAAAATCCTGTGAAACCTGTTTTGTTTAGAATGCTCTCAGTTGAATGAGAAGGGCCCAAGGAGAAAATTAGTTTGTTCCTTAAAGTTTTACAGCTGTTTGACCCTGACTCAAAATAGGCCCTCAGACTTCCTTGTTATCTATTGTTTGATCCTTACTTCCTAGCAATGAGTAATGAGCTTTACCTGAATTCTTATTTCAAAGAAACCAATAACAAGCCTCTCTGGAGGGGGAATGGGGCACTCTCCCCACCAGGGAGGGTGGCCAAGTGGCGTGCTCCCCATGTGAGGAGTGGCCATGGTGCCCTCCAGGAGAGAGGGTGGCCAAGGCGCTCCCCACATGAGGAGTGGCCCTGCTGTTCCTATTCCCCCACAGGACCTGGTTGTCTCTGTGTATGTTTTTCTCGCGTGTTGATGAACATCTGCAGCCGAGATGGATACTGCTGGCCAGTATCCTCCACATATATGTATATAAAAAAGAATGTAATTACAAATATCAGAAAGCTAGCCTAGCTCTTGCCTCACAACAGATGGTCAAAAATAGTAGTCCATCTCCTCTCTTTGCTTTCCTTGCTGATATTGTTACATTATCAGGAAATTCACCTTTTCCCAGGATACTAGCACTTTTTCCTATGATTTAAAGAGTATATAGGAGCCTCTGGATTCATGGGAAGGATTTTTAAAATTTCGAGTTTTTTTAGCAGTAATAATCCAGTGCAATACGTTTCTAAGAACAAGCTCGAAATTTTTTAACAGAAACACAGGAAAGCTAGAGACCACTTCAGAATGTTTGAGCCCCCAATTTTAGAAGTCACATGGACAAAAGTAACTGACTTGTATGTCATTAGCCAGGAAGACCTTACTTTAGATAGATTTTCACCGATGTTAAAAAAAATAGTAAAGATTATCTCGCAGCTCTCAAAGATTACACATATCTCACTCTAAGTAGTAGAGTTGATATTAGACTGGGTGTACATTCATAGAGCCATACCCATTTTTAAATTACTAGAATACTATTTTCGATAGTAAATAGCTGCAATCTAAGCCTTCAAGTTCTTCTCTGTTACTCTGGTTTCTCCAAATGGGTGAGGCTCTGGAGGTCACAGCCCATTGTTGGGGTTGTTGGCTAGGGACTGAATCCCAGCAGAACAAACTATCCTGATAGTGTTACAGGGTGCAGCCAAGAGGGGGGACCCCAAATGGGCATTTGAAATGGGGTCCAGGACTTAAGGTGTCCTGGAGATTTTAAGATGTCTCCATCCCCCCACCCAGGGTGTGGGCTGGGGGAATGGACAAATGGAGCAAGGCCATTGAGAGCTGTTTTGCATAGCAACAGCCTTGCAGCTACCCTCTGGCATGGTCATTTAACATATCTATAGCCTTTGGCTGGTCGCTTAGATATGTTAAATAGCTGTGATCATCTCTGAGCCAGGGGAATGGAAGTAACTTCCCCACCAAGACGTGAGTGGGGGGCAGATCCCCCAAGCTACAGTGCCTGCGTGGGAGCTCAGAGAAGATTGGCTCCAGGACGTGGGGCCACGCCTGCCCAGACTCAAGATGGCAGCCCAGTAAAGCTGGAAGGATATGAATTCTGGCAAGTGAAGCTGAGTGTGGGAGGAGTCGGAAATGAGGCTGCTGGGGAAGATTGGCGGCGGGGATTTAAAAACCAAGACTTGGCAGCCATTGAGAGAGAACCACGCGGCTTTGATGGAGTGGAGACTCCTGCATCCCAGAGAGAACCGTGCTGCTTTAGGAGAGAGAACCACGCGGCTTTGGCAGAGTGGGGACTCTCCCTTTCCCGCAGCCCTGAGAGGGAGAACTCCGAGGCCTGGACAGAGTGGGGAACCCCGCAGCTTTAGAAGGGGAACCACCACCTGGTTTTAGCAGAGATCCCAGCGACTCAGCCGAGGCTGCTGGGAACTCAGGGAGGTCTTCCAGTCGAGATGGAGGACTAACCAGAGGACTGTCTGAGCCATGGACTTCGTTTTCCTTTCCTGAGATACGGTACTCTGGACTGGGCAAAGGGGGAAGGAAGGAAGGACTGTGTCTGTTTGTGGGTGTTTTAAGGGACTTTAGGATTTTTGATGAAGACATTAGGTCACTACTTGAAGTCTGTATAGCATTAAATAAACATTTCCTTTCCTTTTCACGAATCTCTGGCATTGAGAGACATCTTTCCTCGGGCGGCGGACATAACGGACCCGGGGCCTTCTTTCAATAATAGTATATTGTCCCAGGCCCCCCTTGTCTGTTCTGTAACAATAGTACTGCCTGCCCATGCCTCATCCCCATGTTAGACCCCCAAGTCTCCTTCACTCCTCGCTCTTTCCTAAAGCTGCATTGGTGAAATTGCAGTGTACTGAACCAACTGGTTATTAAATGCAGGATTTTGACTTATGTGAACAAGTTATTTCAAGTTTACCCCTTTGGACAATCTTCACACTTTATGCATCTCTTTCCTTTTCAGTGCCTGCTTCTGTTAACTGAAGAAGAGGTTTAGGCTGGGATAAAGAACAAAAATCATTTATCTGAGCAAAAAGTATTGTAATCTAGTCTAGAGTCACAGATTCAGTTAGTAACATAAATTGTGCTCCAAAGAGAGTAAAAAAAGAGGATTTTATAAAGGTGAAATCTACAAATGTGGCCACCCTTTAGGTCCTCTATGCAAATGAAGGATTCTGGTTATGTTAACCGGGATTGGTTAGTTCCAACATGCAAACAGGGGAAGCGACAACTTCAAGGACAAAGTAAAACCATTGTTTCCATGGAGCAGTTGTTTCAGGATGTTTATGACTCTGTCTTGAGCTGAGTTGAGCAACAGGTTAGCAACTTAAACGTAGGTCTGAGAACTGAGTCACAAGACCTACACAGGCTCTAATTTTTCAATGGTCTCCTGACTCTGTTTTAAGTGAGTTTCTTAGCAATGTTTATTCCATTTTACTTTCTCCATTACCACATCATGCATGTATTTCCTTACCATGCCATAGAGGAATAGCCTCAGCCAACTGGATAAATTACTTGCAATGATGATGTGGCATGCTTATTTCAAAAAGGCCTATAATATCTCTGCATTGTGCTCTGAAATGGCCCAAATTCCTTATTTAAATATTCTAAATATCAAATTTCATGTAATCAGTGTATGATCCTTCACCTTCATCAGATCTCATTGGATTCTCCATCAAAAAGTAAACAGAACAGCTGTCTCTCCTTTTTTCAAGTTATTGAGTGTCTTCAGGAAGTAAAACTAGGGTTTGAAATTCCAATACATGATGGCCTGCCTCAGTTCCAAAGTGCACAGGGAGTCCTGAAGCTAGCTTTTCATCCTAAGGTGTCCATTAGGAAAGAGAAAGGAAGGCGGAGGGGTGGGGGGGCGTGGTTCCTGGTGTTGATGCGAAGCCCGGCATTGTCTGAGAGGACATGATTGCAGACCCAATGATTCACCTGACAAGCTGTCAACAAGACTGGTTGTAGGAGAATTGCTGAAGAATAAAACTTTTTTTTTGCATTTTGAATCATCTCAGCCTTGTGTATCCTGACCCTGGTCTCCTCATTGTGGTCAACCCAGTTTCTCCATTCTGTTACCATAAATCCACAGCAGGGGTCAGGATGTATAATGACCTGCACTGAGAGCTTTGAACACTGCCTATGGGGCTTGGGGTAACTAACCTAACCAGAATCATATTAAGCTTCCTCATCTGAAGAATGAACACATGGACAGTTTCCTCTAGCAGCACAACATTCTATGTATTAACATGTAAGTTTCAAACTATATTCTTGTGCTCATCCATATCTTATAGTTGAATGCCAAAGACTTTCCTTTTTTTCAGCCTAATGAGATAGAGCTGAGTCATCTGTACTACCAACAGGAAGGAGAAGAAAAAAGCATGAGTGTTTAGCAGAGGGCAGAAAGATTCAAGATTCTGCTATATACTTGCACAGAAAATACAGTCACTTGGAGGGACAAGATAAACATCACACTAAGAAAGAAATGGAAGAGACAGATAGGGCCCACATACTGGTGAGGGAGAAATGGAAGAACCATAAAAAATCATCATGGAACTTGAGTATGAGGCAGCTAAATAGAAGGTGAGTAAGCACTGAGCTGTCCCTTTGGTTGCCATCTAGGGAAGATACAAATTTCCAATTTTCCAATGTTGGCCCATTCTCACTTTGGAGTAATACTTATCTGTGCACCTACAAACTCTCCCTAACAACTTTGAAACACACATACCCCAAAACGTGTTTTAAGTAATACACTATCTGTCTCATGGTTCTGAACACTCCTACAAGTCTCAGAGAGAAAAGATTATACACTTTGTGGATATTGGTGATATGAAGGAAAAGCTACTTCCTCATGTTCCTTCTCTAGGGTGGCTGAGCATTATGAAATCATACTCGCAGCTAGCCTGGCCATGATAATGGTACTTTTTAAAAAAAAACTCAATTAGTCCACTTACCATTTTAAAGACCATAACTCTGACAGTTTCTTAAGCATGGCTTCCTCTTTAGTGAAATGGGATATAGCCCACTGTATAATACTCTGGTGAGTCAATCAAGGATGCTAATTAAATGTATGTCTAATATGCTTTTCTGTTCTGCGCTGTGAACATTAGTGCAGACTCACCAGTCTGCAAGGACACAGAGAACCAGGACTATCTAACCCTTTCCTCTTGCTACCCTCAGAAGTTCATGTAAATTCTCCCAAATAGCCAGAGCCATATTGGTAAGGGAAAGGAGAGTGGGAGCACCTCTGAATTACCCAAAAGTTACAGTTTAAACTAAATGGTTTCAAACAAGAACAGATTAACAGAGTGCTAATATGTAAGCTAAATGTATAGTGTTATATGCTGCTCAACCATAGGAAAATTATGAACACAAAAAATATGTTTTGTTAGTTGCCTCCCACATCTTCTCCTAAGTTTCAAGATGTTAGAGAAGAACCCCTAATGTTTATAATTTAAAATTACTGTCTTCAAAGTACAGGGTTTCCACTGGTGGGAATTCAGGGACCTAAAGAAGCAGTAAGGAAATATTGTTGAGCTGAGACTTTCTAGTGCCTTGATTCTCAAAGCATTGCTTGCAGACCAACTCATTGACAGCTGGTTGATTATTAGAAATGCAGCACACAGGTCCCACTGCAGTCTGAGTGAGAATCTACTTTCTAACAAAATTCCCAGGTGACTTGTATATGCATTATGTTTCAGAAACAGTGTGTAAAGGGTCATGATTCCTCCTGAATCATACCAAGCATTCAGCTGCCCTCCCCACTCATTAAAAACACCAGTCAAAGGAAATCACCATATATCACATCCAATTTCCAGAATGCTCACAGATTAAAACTAAAAAAGAAAAATATCCAAGAAGTGCTATTCTCATATCTATTATTGGCAAATGTCTTAAATATGTACTGAGAAAAATAGGAGCAGATGCTTACTGTTCCATCACACTGGCCATCCTTAATCCTCAGATACATCTGCGCATTTTTCACACTTTCAAACATGCAAATCCCAGCCCTGATTTTATGCACTTTCCAGTAGGATTTTTCAGACTGGCTTCCCACTCCAGTGCAGCTCCCGTTTGGCTGGAGACACAGGGCCTGGCAAAGGCTCGTAGCAAGTATAAGTACAGCACCGTTGAGGAACACACCCTTCGCAGTAACAAACAGAACAGAAAGGCAATAAATAACAAGCTCATGTTTTGCTAGAGAAATATGGCAATAAAGTCCATTTTCTAACAGAAGTTCCAGTGATCAGGATCTTACCAAAAGCTTGGTCATATTAAATGAGAAAAACAAAAAAATAAATGGTTTTACTGAGATGCAAAATGGAACAAAACTAAAGGTTATCTGGTAGACTCCTAATTTGTATCAATCATCATCTACTGAGAGTGTAAAGGTCAGCATCAGATGCAAGAGAGGTTAAAAAGGATACAAAAAGAAAACATTTCTCTTAAGAAATTTACAATCACTATTAAAAGATAGTTTTAATACTAATACAAAGCAGAATATTTTGCTACTAGACTACCTGAATTATAAAATTCACTATATGGACATTAGTTAAATGTATGCATGTAGGAATAAATAAATTAAAGAAAGGAGATATCAAATACTACTAAGGTATATTTAAGTGAATCTTATGCAATGAACAGCTTAAAAGGAAGATGTAAACATTTCTTGAAATTTAATTAAAAATACACTAACAATGTACAGAAATTAATAAAATCCATAAATACACAAGTCACAAAAGACAAAAGACAAAATCCAAAT
The DNA here is from genome assembly GCF_019186645.2 of Phyllostomus hastatus. NCBI lineage: Eukaryota > Metazoa > Chordata > Mammalia > Chiroptera > Phyllostomidae > Phyllostomus > Phyllostomus hastatus. The sequence continues at coordinate 1,494,014 of NW_025334017.1, read as the reverse complement.
GGTCAATCAACATAAAGAAAGGTAACCCATACTAGTAATTAAAAATAAATAAATCTAAAGTTAGATGTTTATTCCTCTAGAAAATTGTCAGGTGTTTTTTTTTTAAGGACCATTTTCAACAATGGGGTCAATGACTGCCAAAGGGAGTTAGTTAGATAGTAAAGAATTTAACTATACACAGAGCGGTCTGGCTTTTTCCCTGTCCTTCAGAGAGTTAATCTCTAAACCCTTAATGTAATGCCTGATAGTGGTGTTTTTGTTTGTGTGAGGGCCTTGGACCAGCCATATAGTAAAAAATATAATTTGGGGTAAGGACTTTGGCTCACAAGGTGTCTCAGAGGCTGAAGACTGAGATCAGCCACATGCACCCCCTACATCAGAGTCCCCAGCCTTTTTGGTACCAGAGACGGGTCTCATGGAAAACAATTTTTCCTCAGACCAGGAGTGGGTAGGGACAGGAGGTAAAGCTCAGGCAGTAATGCCAGTGATGCTTCAAAGCTTCGTTGGCTCACCCACCCTCACCTCCTGATGTGTAGTCAGGTTCTTACCTGCTTGGTAAATCCCTAGTAAAGACTCTGAGCACCAAATTTCAAGTGATCTTGTTTCCCTGATTTGCAATACTTCATGCATACTGTCATATATTAGTGCTAAAAAAAGTAACACAGTCTTGAATCCATAGGAAGAGGACAACACTTGGTACTTTTCCTAGACTTTGCCCTATATATGTATTCCTTCTGCTGATTTTAACCTATATCCTTCTCTGTAATAAACCTTAACCATGTGTAAAACAGATTTCAGTGAGTTCTGAGTTGCTCTAGTAGTCTCAACAACCCCTAAACTCTAAAGTTTGTGTCAGCAGTGAGAGTAGTATGTGAACTGTTCCCTCTAACTTCAGAGGTTGACTTAAATTTCCCAGGATTAAAAATTAGTATAGTTCTGGAAGAAAATTTGGCAGTATCTTTCTAGATTCTTAAAGACTTCATATTCTGATCCATATATTCAATTTTAAATTATCTAAGCTAAGAAAATAATAAAATATATGGCCAAAGACTTGTCAAAGTATATGTTACAGTAACATATGTAAAGAGGGTAAAATGAAGAGGCTAAGATTAAATTAATGTACAGTGCTAAACAAATATATATTTGATTGGCCAAAAAGTCCATATGTTTTTTTCCATAAAATAGAACATACATTTTTTATTTTTATGAATAATTTTATTGATTTGGATATTTTGAGTGTGTAAGCTATCTCCCCCATGATATAATGTTGATTGTTCTCAGTTAATATCTCGATTCAATTGCTATCAACTTTACCTGGTCTACCTGATTGTGGAACATTGTCCAGCAAGAAATCTCCAGCACAAAATTTCACAAACCACTTTTGACACGTTTAATCAGTCACGGCAGCTTCTCCATACACTTCACAAATTGTATTTTGTGTATGTGTGCCTCAATTGTATTTTTACATTTCTTGAAATAATAAAGAATATGCTAAAAATGTCCCTTCTTTTCTTTCATCTCCAATATTAAAATGGCTACACAAAAATTCACCAATTTTGATAATTTTTTTAAATGCACACTAATATGACAGCTGTCACAATATAATCTGACAAAATTGTTTCAAGTAAAGTTAAAGACAACTAAGTGCTAATAGAGCTATCTTAGGGGAGAAAAACAAATGAACTTTTTGGTCAACTCAACATGTATATATATATTCCTTATGTTTAAATATTATGAAACAATTAAAATTATGTTGTTTCAGGAAAAATAATGTAATAAATATTTATTTTGTAAGTATAAAAAGTTTTGAAGACAAATTGACTTTGATTTGATTCATGCATCTTCATTGACTAGCTATGCTATAGTAGCTACAATTCTTAATTTCTCTGAAAATTCTTTCTTCACATTTTTCAGTATGACAATATTTTTCTGTATTTTTATGATGATTAAATTTAGTCTTGTACGTGGTGAAGTTCTCAGTAAAGTGCCTGGCACAAAATAAGCAGTCTCATAAATGATAGACATTATATTAAAACAAACTAATGAGCAAATAGAACCAGACAAATGGAAATAAAAAACACACTGACAGTAACCAGAGGAGATAGGGGAGGGGATAATGGGGAAAGAAGGGGAAGGGTCAAGTCAAGGAACTTGTATAAAGGACCCATGGACAAAGACAAGGGGGGGAGAGGAGGGTGACCGGGTGGGACAGGATTGAATGTGGAAGGAAGGGGTAGGTAGGGCAGCAGAGAGTAATAGGGGAAAAATGGGGACAACTATAATTGAACAACAATAAAAAAATACTTTAACCAAATATCTGCCTGAGACTAAAAGTGAAGCAATAAAAAATGATAGATATTATATTAATATGATAATATTATATTTATAATAAGTTTACAAATACCTACTATAATGAAAGATGCATAAGTACTATAAAATCATCACATATATACCACATTAAAAGGGTACACATATTCTAATTGTTAGAAAAATTAAAAATATACATTTGAGTGTCAAATGTAATATTTTCTGAATTTTTATTAAGAATCCCCACAACCATAGTTTTAACCTCTAACTTCAGTTGGATATAGGCTGTTACTCCCATCATTTTCATTCCTGCCATTATTATGATCCCTATTGCCTTTCAGTATAGATAAATAAAAAGACAATAGACATCAATGCCACCTAGTGGGAAGAAATCTGATTGCTCCATTATGACTTAATTCAGCGGCTCAGCTCAACAGAGCAAAAGACAGTAGGTATTTAGCAACCAAAATTTAATGATTTCCTCTATTTTACCTTGACAAAAATCACAAGTTCTTTTGAAAGGTCTGTGTAGCATGTTGATAATTCAGCAGCTATTTTGCCATGAGAGTCGAAACTAACTGTGTGTCCAGGAACCAGTGAGGATTCAAGAAGTGCACAGCGGTTAGACTGGTAAAGCACCCGCAGCTCAGTGGTGGCACCACCGCTAGTCTAAAAGAAAAGTGGGGGGAACCCTTTGAATTAGCAATAGGAAATAAATTTAAAATGTTTTGACATTACATGCAAGTAAGGTCTATTACACTCTATAGAACCCTTGAACTCTCCATATAATCTCATGTTTGTATAATTCAATTGTTTGATTCCCCAGCATAATTTCCAGTGTCTTTCCCCAGGAACTTTCTTCTCCTGATTTTTCAGAACCCATGATAGAATACTGGGTAACAATAAAAATAACTCCAGTGGTAGGATAATTTAATAAGTTATTAGTATGCATTTTATCATTGTTTTTTTATGTCTTCATTTGTGTCTTCCTAAAACAAGACTATTTGGGATCAAAAACTAAAAATAAGAGTCATGTATTACTAAATTTTGCTTTCAAAAAACTGAACAAATCAAGGAAGTTATGCTATAGGGAAACATTTCTGGTTTGGGGTACTGTTTGAGGTCTTACCTCACCTTCCCTCAGTGCCCCAGGGAGGCATTTGGGCCTGAAAAAGAGCTCTCGGATATCCCTTGAATGACTGACATATATGACACTAAGGCTATGAATCTCAGCAAAGTTCCCTTGTGTAAGTATGGTAAAAAAACAAGAGTTATTCACCTTTAAGGAACCATCTTATGTTTGACAAGTATACTACCAGTGACCAGTATGGGACTGAAACTAAGAGGGCTGTAACCAGATATTTTGAGACCCTATATCAGGTGAAATCTTGTGTGTAGAAAGGCAAATCTCATAACAACTAAGATGGACTCTTCCACCAACTTAGTGAAGTAGGGGCTTGGAGACAGAGTTAACTTGATTTTAGAAAAATAAAGCAGTGGAAGATGAAGATGGCGGTTTTACTCTAGGCCGCGTTTTTCTCAGCTTCTGTGAAGAGGGGGGAAACTCGCGGATCAGTGGAGAGGCAGAGCAAGTGGGCTGGGTTGCCGAATCACTTTTGAAAGCAGGACATCAGAAATTATTGCACTCACTGGAAAACCAGACAATAAGGAGACGGCTACAGGACAAAAGGGGCCCAGGGATCAGCGTGGGGTCTGGGGGTGCGCAGACCCCAGGCCCACCCGGTGCTCCAGGCTCTGCCCCAGGGATCCCGGGAGAGGGAAGTCGCTGCTCCCTCTCTCCCCCGAATACAGGGGTGAGCAACTTCAGGGGAGAACGGGTTGCTAGAAGGAATAGATTGGCCAGTTGGACTGAGAAAAAATCACCCAGGGAATATGAAATCCCGCCCAGAGACCGAGAAGTGAGAGCTTCTAGCCAACAGGACCAGGGGCATCTCTAGCCCCGTGGAAGTGCAGAGCGGTAGAGAGCACAAGCCGGCCGTGCTCGGCTTGCGCCCCATAGGGAGGCCAGAATTGCGCGCTGCAATCCCGGAATCTCGTGCTGTGATCCCAGGAGGGACGAGGGGTTGGGTGCGTTCCTTCAGTGGTAGCTCAGAGATTTCCAGCCAGCCCGACCAGGAGAGCCGGGAAAGGCGCCAACATTCCTTCGGAGAGCCATGCGCGGGGAACACGGAGCTGGAAATGGCTGGGCTCCCGCACCTTCATCGGGAAGACTGACTCTCGCGAGCCAGTGTTTTCCGGAGTGCCCTGGGTGCCTGACAGACTTGCTGAGTTCTGGTTGTGAGAGAGAGAAGCATTTCAAAGGCCCCTCAGCCAGCTGAAGCTAGCAAGATCAGAAAAACTGGTCTGGCCAGTTAGAAACCAACAAGAGGTTTTTTGTTTGTTTGTTTGTTTTGTTTGTTTGTTTTTTTGGTTTTGTTTGGTTTTGATTGGTTTCTCTGGCTGTTGTTGGTTGACTGATTTTATCTTGTGTTTTATGTGACTTTTTTTTCAATTCTTATTATTTTTATCTCGCAATCCCTTATGTTTCTCTTCCATTCAACCTAATATTATTCTTTCCACTCCAAATTTATCTCTCCTGCACCACATCTTCTGCTTTTCTTTCCTTTTGTTTTAATCTTGCAAGTTACTGTAAATTTGTATTATCTTTTTCTCACTTTTACATTTATTATTTTAATAATATTTTGGTATTCTTTTTCTTTCTGTATAATCTTCTTTGCTTGGCTGGTTATACTGTCATTTGATAGGTTCCCCCTAGTATCTCAGTCACAAGGTGTTGATAAGTTACTATCCTTCATCTGTGTTCCATTAATACACCTCTCAAGGTTCCATACTCTTTATTCTTGTTATCTAGACCTCATCGATTCTGCCACAAGACTGTCACTTTACTGTTACTGCTAGTAAGACCTACTCTATACAATTGTAAATGCTTCTCAATACCCCTACCTGATCTCAGCCCACCTTGCAATTTTCTGAACTATACTATTGTGGGGGTTGTCTCTATTCTTTTACTCACTACTCCTATATACTAATTTTTAGTCCAACCCCACCTTAGAAGCTGACCTCCCACAGCCTCACAGCTTTCTAGATCCAACTAACAATCCTCTCGGCCCCAATAAGGGTCTTACCTTCTTTCCATCCTTTCTAAAACGTGGATAGTGGGGTGGAGGATCACAGTTAACACTATAAGGAGCCAAAGGATAACCCATCTCTTCTCTACTGGCTGCTAAAGTAAATATCATAGTATACTGTCTTGCTGTTTTAAACCATTTTGCCTTACTCCTCCAACTGATCCCAAAAAAGAGTAGGGGGAAGCTGTGAACACCAGGATACACTAAGGAGATTGCACCACTGAAACACACAAAAATTCTACCACAGAAGTTCACACCATAATTACAGGGAATCAGAACAGTTCAAATTAACAAACAAGAAGAAAAAAGAAGAAACCCACGAACAATGGGAAAACAAAGAAACAACCCCCAACTGAAGGGAAACGAAGAAGCCTCAGGAAAAATGCTAAATGAAATAGAGGCAACTCAACTATCAGATAGTGAGTTCAAAACAATGATTACCAGGAAGTTCAATGAACTCACAATGAGCTTTCAGAAATTAGAGGGAAACTACATCAATCTCACTGCAAACTACATAAACATGAAAAAGGAAATAGAAATTCTCAACAAAGGTCAAGAGGAAATGAAGAATACAATTTCTGAACTGAAGAACACAGTAGAAGGAATGAAAAGCAGGATTGATGAAGCAGAAGATCGGATTAGTGAGCTGGAGGACAAAGTAGAAAACAGCATCCAGAAAGAGTAAGAAAAGGAAAAGAGGCTCAGAAAGAATGAGGAGGGATTGAGAGAAATGCAAGACAATATGAAATGTAATAATATCCGTATAATAGGGATATCAGAAGGTGAAGAAGAAGAGCAAGGGATCGAAAACCTGGTTGAACAAGTAATGAAGGAGAACTTCCTTAATTTGACGAGAGAAAAAGTCACACAAATCCAGGAAGCACAGAGAGTCCCAATCAAGAGGAACCCAAAGAGACCCACCCCAAGGCACATCATAATTAAAATGACAAAATTTCAAGACAAAGATAGAATCTTAAAGGCAGCAAGGGAGAAGAAGGAAGTAACATACAAGGGAGCCCCAATAAGGCTAACAGCTGACTTCTCAATGGAAACACTTCAAGTCACAAGAGAATGGCAAGAAATACTCCAGGTAATGAGAACCAGAGGTCTGCAACCAAGGCTACTATATCCAGCAAGGCTCTCGATCAAGATAGAAGGCCAAATAAGAAGCTTCCCAGACAAAAGAAGTCTAAAAGAATACACCTCGACCAAACCAGCTCTGCAAGAGATTATAAAAGGTCTGCTTTAAGGAGGAGAGAAGAGAGAGAGAGAGAGGGAGAGAGAGAGAGAGGAACACACGTACATAAAAGACAATGAATAAGTACCTATCAATAATAACTTTAAACGTAAATGGATTAAATGCTCCGATCAAAAGACATAGAATAGCTGATTGGATAAGAAAAAATGACCCACATATCTGCTGTCTACAAGAGACCCACCTCAGAATAAAAGACCTACAAAGGCTGAAAGTGAAGGGCTGGAAACAAATCTTCCAAGCAAATGGACAGGAAAAAAAAAGCTGGGGGTAGCAATACTCATATCAGACAAAATAGACTTCGAAAAAAGGTCCATAAAGAGAGACCCAGAAGGTCACTTCATAATACTCAAGGGAAGAATCCATCAAGAAGACATAAATATTATAAATATATATGCACCCAACATAGGAGCACCCAAATAACTAAAGAAAATCTTAGAGGACTTCAAGAAAGATATGGACAGAAACACAATTATAGTGGGAGATTTTAACACCCCACTATCAAAAATGGACAGATCTTCTAAACAAAATATCAACAAAGATATTGTGGCATTAAACAATACCCTTGATGAAATGGACTTTACTGATATATACCGAGCCCTCCATCCAAAAGAAGCTAAATATACATTCTTTTCAAATGTACATGGAACATTCTCAAAGATAGACCACATGATAGGACACAAAACAAGCCTCAAGAATTTCAAGAAAATTGAAATCATACCAAGCATTTTCTCAGACCACAAGGGACTAAAGCTAGAAACCAACCCGAAGGAAAAAAACCAAAAACACTCAAAATCATGGAGATTAAATAGCATGCTATTAAACAATGAATGGGTCAAGAATGATATTAGGGAAGAAATCAAAAGGTTTCTGGAAACAAATGAAAACGAACTTACAACAACCCAAAACTTATGGGACGCAGCCAAGGCAGTCCTGAGAGGGAAGTTCATAGCGATACAGGCCCACCTAAAAAGGTTAGAAATATTCCAAACAAACAACCTAACCCTACGTCTACAAGAACTTGAGGAACAACAACAAAGGCAGCCCAGAGCAAGCAGAAGGAAGGAAATAACCAAGATCAGAGCAGAATTAAATGACAAACAGACTAAAAGCACAATTCTAAGGATCAATGAATCCAAGAGCTGGTTCTTTGAAAAGATAAACAAAATTGACAAGCCTTTAAGCAGACTCATGAAGAAAAAAAGAGAGAAGACCCAAATAAACACAATCAGAAATGAAAGAGGAGAGATTACAACAGATACCACAGAAATACAAAGGATTGTAAGAAATTACTACGAAGAACTGTATGCCAAAAAATTTGAAAAACCTAGATGAAATGGACAACTTTCTAGAAAAATATAATCTTCCAAAACTCAATGACAAAGAAGCAGAAAGTCTGAACAGACCAATAACAACAAAAGAAATTGAAGCAGTAATCAAAAAACTCCCAACACACAAAAGCCTGGGACCAGATGGTTTCACAGGAGAATTCTACAAAGCATTTAAGGAAGAGCTAACCCCTATCCTTCACAGACAATTCCAAAAAATCCAAAAAGATGGGAATCTCCCAAACTCTTCTTATGAGGCCAACATCATCCTAATTCCAAAACCAAATAAAGACACAACAAAGAAAGAAAACTTCAGGCCAATATCACTGATGAACATTGACGCTAAAATCCTCAACAAAATACAGGCAAACCGCATCCAACAATACATTAAAAAGATTATGCACCATGACCAAGTGGGATTCATTCCAGGGATGCAAGGATGGTTCAATATTCGCAAGTCAGTAAATGTAATACATCACATAAACAAAAGCAAAGACAAAAAACCACATGATCATATCAATTGATGCAGAAAAAAGCATTTGATAAGGTACAGCACCCATTCATGATAAAAACACTCGGCAAAGTGGGAATAGAGGGAGCATTCCTCAACATAATAAAGGCCATATATGAGAGACCTTCAGCCAACATCATTCTCAATGGGCAAAAATTAAAACCTTCTCCATTAAGATCAGGAACAAGACAAGGCTGTCCACTTTCACCACTTCTATTCAATATAGTACTGGAAGTTTTAGCCACAGCAATCAGACAAGAAAAAGAAATAAAAGGCATCCAAATCGGAAAGGAGGAAACAAAACTGTCACTGTTTGCAGATGACATGATAGTATACATAGAAAATCTTATAGACTCTACCAAAAAACTGCTTGACCTAATGAATGAATTTGGCAAAACAGCGGGATACAAAATCAATATCCAGAAATCAAAGGCATTTCTGTACACCAACAATGAAACAGCAGAAGCAGAGATCAAGGAAAAAATCCCATTTGAAATAGCAAAAAGAAAAATAAAATATCTAGGAATAAACCTAACCAAAGAGGTAAAAGACCTGTATTCAGAAAACTACACAACACTGAAGAAAGAAATCAAGGAAGACAGAAACAAATGGAAACATATACCGTGTTCATGGATTGGAAGAATTAATATCATCAATATGTCCATACTACCCAAAGCAATTTACACATTCAATGCAATTCCTATTAAAGTACCAATGGCATATTTCACAGACATAGAACAAACACTTCAAAAATTTATATGGAATTATAAACGACCCCGAATAGCTGCTGCAATTTTGAGAAAGAAGAGTAAAGTAGGAGGGATCACAATACCCAACACTAAACTATATTTCAAGGCTACTGTAATCAAAACAGCCTGGTACTAGCATAAAAACAGGCACATAGACCAATGGAACAGAACAGAGAGCCCAGAAATAAGCCCAAATCTCTATGGTCAATTAATATTTGACAAAGGAGGCAGCAGCATAAAATGGAATAAAAATAGCCTCCTCAACAAATGGTGTTGGGAGAACTGGACAGCCATGTGCAAAAAAAATGAAACTTGAGCACCAACTTACACCATATACAAAAAATAAATTCAAGGTGGATAAAAGACTTAAATATAAAACATGACACCATTAAAGTCCTAGAGGAGAACGTAGGTAGGAAAATCTCAGATATTTCACGAAGAGACTTTTTTACTGATGTGTCCCCTAGAGCAAGGGACATAAAGGAAAGAATAAACAAATGGGACCTCATCAAAATTAAAAGCTTCTGCACAGCTAAAGAAAACAGTATCAAAATTAAAAGAGAACCAACTGTATGGGAAAACATATTTGCCAATGACACCTCAGACAAGGGTCTAATCTCCAAAATATATAGAGAACTTACACAACTGCACTCTAAGAAGACAAGGAATCCAATTAAAAAGTGGGCAAAGGACTGGAACAGACTCTTCTCCAAGGAGGACATACAGAAAATCCAAAGACACATGAAACGATGTTCAATATCGCTAGCTATCAGAGAGATGCAAATTAAAACCACAATGAGATACCACTTCACACCAGACAGAATGGCCATCATAAACAAAGCAACAAACAACAAGTAATGGAGAGGTTGTGGAGAAAAGGGGACCCTAGTGCACTGTTGGTGGGACTGCAGACTGGTCCAACCACTATGGAAAGCAATATGGAACTTCCTCAGAAAACTAAAAATGGATCTGCCTTTTGACCCTGCAATTCCACTGCTGGGACTCTATCCTAAGAATACTAAAACACCAATTCAAAAGAACCTATGCATCCCAATGTTCATAGCAGCACAATTTACAATAGCTAGATGCTGGAAGCAACCAAGATGCCCATCAGTAAATGAATGGATCAAAAAACTATGGTACATTTACACAATGGAATTCTATGCAACAGAAAGAAAGAAGGAGCTCCTACCCTTTGCAACAGCGTGGATGGAGCTGGAAAACATTATGCTAAGCGAAACAAGCCAGGCAGTGAAAGACAAATACCATATGATCTCACCTTTAACAGGAACCTAAATAACAAAACAAAGAAACAAGCAAAATGTAACCAAAGACACTGAAATAGAGGATAGGCTGATGGTGACCAGAGGGGAGAGAAGAGGGAATTTAAGGGGACAGTGGGAAGGGTTCACAGGAACAAACTTAAAGGACACATGGTCATAGACTAAGGGGAGGGTGGTAATGGGAGGGAAGTGGGGAGGGTGGGGGGGGGACTGGATTGGGAGTAAAAAGGAGAAAACTGTATATGAACAATGATTAATAAAATAATAATAATAATAAAAAAGAAAAGAAAGCAGTGGCACATTTGTTAAACTCAATTTAATTGAGTAGGTTCCATATCCACTACATTCCTACTTAGTAAGCATTATGACCAGGACAGGTACTGAGCAGAATGTGCTCTAAAGTAGTATACTGCATAGGGTACCTTGCTAAATTTGGAGCAGAGAAAAGACTCCATGGAGGAAGTTTGGCTAATTAATCACTTAGCCTAAATGTAAGTCATACAAACTACATATTTTTTCAATAATTATTATTTTCCCTTAGTTAGATAACATGCTATGAGTTAAAAATCATCATGTAATATTATAGAACATTATACAAGGAAGCTGTAACATGAGAGCTGGAGTCACATTGTCTGTGTTCAAATGTGCCTGCTTTCACATTTATTAGGTGTGTGACTTTGGGCAACTCATTTAATCCTTTTATACCTCAGTTAAATTTCTGTTAAATAAGGATAATAATGGATTCTCTCATAGGGTAGATATAAAAACTAAATGTTATAACACATTTAGCACTTAGGACAGTGTATGACAGTTACCCTATGCTGTCTCACTTTCAAAATTCATGGTATGCATGGATTTTGAAAACCCAGCTTTCTATATTAAAAAATACATTTTAAGCATAAACTAATACAAAGCACAATTGGGTGAAATTATGTTTTTTTTTCTAATAATAGGATCCCTAAAGGGTTTTTTGAAAAGTCAGTTTATCTCTTTGGGAGGCTCATTCAAATTCTGAATGTTATCAGAGGAATGGTCTACCAGTTTGTTTTGTTTTGTTTTTGCCTAGATTGTAATTGTGAACATGCAGGACCATTTATATATTAGAATCTCAAAAATTAGTAAGACAAAACAGAACAAAATGAAAGTAAAAACCAAGGAAAAATACAATATGATAATCTTATCAATGTATCTTATGCAAAAATATATTATATGTGAATATAATGACATATGGGCAAAAGAAAAATTGCTACCTACCATTCCAGTGACAAAGCTATCGTCAAGAGAAAGAGAAAGATGTCTTATTTCATGACTTTGGAATATGCATATATTTCCTTTGTTGAAAATAACATCAAAGAGACCTGTAAAACATTTCAAGTATTAGCAACTAATTCATACTTTTAATGATTTTTTTCTTATTCAATTATACATTGAAACCTTCTAATAATATATTTGATAATATCTCTCAGTTAAAATTTTTTTAAGTGAAATCTGCAGCTTTTGTCTTTCTATGTCTGGCTCATTTTTTTAAAGATTTTATTTATTCATTTTTAGAGAGGGAAGGGAGAGAGAAGGAAAGAGAGAGAGAAACACCAATGTGTGGTTTCTGGGGGCCGTGGCCTACAACCCAGGCATGTGCCCTGACTGGGAATCGAACCTGGGATGCTTTGGTTCGCATCCCACGCTCAATCCACTGAGTTACACCAGCCAGGGCTCCTTGGAGAATCTTTAATGCCTTCCCATGCTAATTAGTAAGCCTCTGAGACAACACCCCCAAAATTACACCTGATTTTCCCTGGAAGATATTAGTGTAAAAATCCATTTCAATTCTATAAATACCAGACATTTTGGGTAAAATAAAATAATGCATTACAAAAGTAAATAGATATGATTTGGACATTAATGATTGGTTTGTATGATTATAATGATGAAGATTCTGTCCTCACATATTTGTTTTTTTTTAACTTTCAATGTACTTTACATACCTTTTTATCTTAAAATGTAAGCATTTCAAGGGCATAAATTTTTGTATACCCTGTGTACAATTATATAACAGCACTTAGAAGAGTACCTAGAACACAGTGGATGCTCAAGAAATATTCTTTAGATAAGTTAGTTAACATATCCCCATAGCCTATAAATACAAACACCACACACATACACAGTTATTCCCACTTGGCAAATGAGGAAACTTTCCCAAGTTAAGGGATGTTCCCCAGATCCCTACCTAGTATGGACCCAGGATTTCAGATCTTAGTCCAGCATTCTTTGCATTACCAATAATCTTTCCAAGTTACTGCCAACAAATTTTCAAGAATCCACTCTTGTTACAACAATAAATGAAGACCTTTTTTACTTTTATAAATACGTTATTTTCAATGATGCATCAAGCCAGATATAAATGAATATGTATTGTATGTTTTATTACATAAAGCCCCAAACAGGCAGAATTATTCTAGGATCTTAGGAGCCATGGCAATGGTTACCTTTAGGGGAGAGTGACTAGAAAATGGCATGAGGTTGTTTCTGGAGTGCCGGTTATGTTCCAATTCTTTATCTGGGTTCTAGTTACATGAGAATGTTCAGTTTATAAAAATTCGTAATAAAACGTGTACTTTTTCTGCATATGAATAATATTGAAAAGGTTCAGAGTATGTCATCCCCAAATATAATGCATGACATAAAAATTATTTTGAGCTGAAGGCAACTGAGAAAAAAGACACTGTGAACTCTTTGCTCTGCCTAAAAGCAGAACATAACTTTATTTTGTGAAGGTATCTCCCAACCACACTTCCCCAGCAGGAAAAGGATAAGAATCTTATCACTGGAGACAGGTGGTACTGAGAAAGAGACCACACAAACATCTCTCACTAGTTAGCCCTTACCTTGCATTAGTTTCCCCATATACATCCTTCCCACAGTTTGCTGTCCCTAGAAGCTCAAAGTCCTTTTCCTTTGTCATGTCCCTTCTCTACAAAAATATTGTTCTTTTAAAAATTCTAGATAAGCCCTAAGTTTTAACCACCCATTTGAGTTCATCACTAAGTTCTCTCCCATACAGTGAGTTTAAAATAGGTGATATCTTGAGCCACAAATTTATCTCATTTCCTAATTAGTTGCTGAGGTTTGTCTATGTATGAGGTGTGTGTATGCCTATAAATATGTATACATATATAAAATATAAAATGAAAATTTATCTAATGTAAAATATGTAATATACATTATATAGTATCTATACAATTATTTCATGGTGACAAAGTTAAATTTTCTAAAATAAACCAGTATTTCCTTTTCCAACACTGCCAACATAGAGCATTTTGTATTAACTCAAAACTCTGAGCCTAGTCAATATATACCAAATAAAACAGGATTATGGTAGTTACTGAATGATTTATGGTCCCCAAATCCCAATTTTAATTTGGGATTATTTATATTTTTATTATGTTTTAATTATTCAGCTTGTACTTGTATATTCATCTAGAGTTAACAAATGCAATTAATGAATTCTACCTTTATATTTTTTATTTTAATTAACTAGATGGGCAAATACTTTTACTTAAGAATCAGGTCTGATGAAGATGTTAACTCTACTACTCCAAATTTTAGAAGGATTTCACTGTATATTAAAATGTTCTTAGATTCATTTAAAGTCATATTTTCAAAACTGAAAGACTTGTATATTAGTTCAACAGACCACTCTAAATGGAAGGCTTTCTGCCTAATTAAGCTCTAATTTATTTTTGTTTATTTAATAAAATTCATCTTAATGGAGAAAAATTAAAAGTCTTCATAAAATTAAACCATGCAGATGTATACTTCCAGATAATCCTGGACATTATGGGGTGTAGAGTGTTATTGAAATGAAGAAAGAACTGGGAAGCAGGGATTCTGACTTTGACTCTGACATTGATTTATTAGACAATTGCAGACAAGTCATTTTGTGTTAATCTGTCTCAATTTCCCCATCAATGAGATGAGCACAAGAACTCTTAAAGAGCTATTGTTCAGATGATTCTTTAAATTGAGTGAACTAATGTGTTATTGAAGATATATGATTTGCAAATATTTTCTCACATTTTGTGAGTTACCTTGTCATTTCTTGATAGTATTCTTTGATGCACAAGAGTTTATATTGATGATGTTTAATCTATGTTTCTTTGTTGCTTGTGCATGTGATGTTATATCTAAGAAAACACTGACTATTCCAAGGATGTGTAGACTTATGCCTACATTTTCTTCTAAGAGTTTTGTAATTTTAGCTCTTATACTTAGATCTTTGGTCCATTTTGAATGAAATTTTACATATGGTGTAAGGTTCTACTTTTATTATTTTGCATTTAGATATCCAGTTGCCCCAGTATCATTTGCTGAAGAAACTATTCTTTCCCCATTTGAGTAGTCTTAGCACCCTGGTCAAAAATCTATTGACCATAGATGTGCAGGTTTATTTCTAGACTTTTATTTCCATTTGCCTTCTATATAATTAAAATCTTCTGTATATTATGATGATTTGATATCTTAAAAACCTTTCTGGCTGAGAGACTACTACTCATACTTCCTCTTTCTCTCCCTGAACTCTCTGGGGCAATGATCCTCTGCCTTATTCATTGCAGGACCAAGATCAAAGCAAGTGGAGATCATCTCCACAGTCCAAAGCTAACTGAAATTACTCAAATTAGTCAATTATAAACTGTTTACCCCACCCTGTCTTATGTCTCCTGTGGAAACCACAATAAATGCCATCACCTGAGGGTTCCTTCCCTCCCATCTTCTGTCTCCTGACCACCTTGGTGTTATTCTATGTGGTCCTGTGTGACATACTATGCCCCCTGTTTCTAGAACCTATGAGTATAATGAATTTTGTTTTTCTGAGCCTTTCCTGTATCTCCTCTTGTAGCATCACCTGACTGACCTTCTCAAAATAATACAAAACACCATTCCATTGATCTGTACTTCTATCTTTATGCCAGTATTATCCTGTTTTGATTCTTGTAGTTTTGCAGTATTTTTTTAATGTGAGTCTTCTAATTTTGTTCTTCTTTTTCAATATTGTTTTAGCTATTTGAGGTCCCTTGCAATTCTATATAAAATTTAGAATTAGGTTTTCCATTCCTGCGGAAAAGGCTATGATATTTTGAAAGGGATTGCATTGAATCTTCAAATCACTGGCCTATTCTGACATTGTACCAAATAAACACTCCCAAAACAAAATACAAAAACCCACTAACAAAACCTGGTACAACTATTTACATAAATCCTTAGAGATAATACAGAGAATAATAATGGCATTAGAAACTTCTAGTAATATGATATAGTATACATTTTAAAATGCATGCTGGAACTTTTAGGAATGTTTATCAAATAATATGAATTTAGATTATAATTTTTCCTGAAAAATAATGCTGTAAAATGAGAAAACATTTGCATCTAGATTTTACAGTAATTGTTTTAAAATTATGGATAATGTGAAATTTTGAAACTGGTCCTGACATAAAATCACCATCTAAGGTTTGGAGGTAAAAACTTAATTGTTTTGGTTGCCTGGTGCCTCCCTTATTTCTAGGATGCTTCACTGAAGACTAGAAGACTTGCTTTTGATGGTCATTGTTAATGTTGATTTAGTATTGCTTTTAATACCTATGAGCTTATGATCATAAAAGGAAGCTCCCTATGGTATTTCAAAGATCTTTTCATGCTGTGTGTCTGCTTTTAAGTCCATTATTGCCAAGAAATGGTTCAGTAGCTCTCAAAGAAATTGAGTAGGGAAATAGCTAAATTCACAACCAGCTTCATGAATAAATAGAAGGATTGGTGCATGGGGATAAAAACAACATTGTTTTATGGAGTAAAAATTATAAGCCAACATATCTTAGAGACATTTTCTTGAAAAATGTCCATGGGTCAACATCGATCATTGCCACACTTTTCAGAGAGAGAAAACCTGATTCATGGGGGTGATTTTACGAGACACAAAACATAACATCAGGAAATAATGCTGCTAGTAATTACACACCTAAAAGTCCTCCTGTTGCAAAATTGTCAGTTATGTCAAGAAAAATTACTCATACTACCCTATACCTGTTTTTTTAAGGCTATTTATTCTAATATGTATTAAGATGCTAGAAAGAATTAAGGGTAAACGTTTATCTATTTTCATTATCTGCCAGTTAGTTTTGTCTACACAGGGCCTCATATGTTTGGTAGTTGGTACTGGTTACAGGTTAAGAATGATATTCTCTCTCCCCCACCCCCTCTCTCTACTTTTCCCTCTCCCTCTCCTTCTTCTGTCTTTCACTCTCTCTGCCTCTCTCCCTCACTCTCTCTCCCAACATCCCAGAGGAGTAAAGGTAAAGATCTTTCTTTTCCTTCCCAGGATAAAATTGCTTGCATTCCAAAATAAAGAGAGGTTCTCTCTGTCTCTATCTCATTTTCTTCCTCTTTTTCTGGAAGGAAGGATGGGCAATCTTATATAAGATTAGACTTTCCTAATTCCTCTCCTTTAATGCACCTACCCACACATGTAGGTAAGACCCTGGTACCATCAGGCCCTTATCTCATGATACTGTGGGATTGGAACTTGGAGAACTAATGTCTATGAGAAGTAAATAGTCTTGGTCTTGGACTCTGCTGTCATATTTTCTGCAAGTAGGATAACTTAGGTCCTTCAGTTTCTGATTTAACAATGGGAGATATTTTTGTAACCACGTTTGGAAATACAATCTACTATACTGAACAAGAGAAAAGGACATCAGCATTGACAACAGGAAATGCAAGGAACAGGATATGAGGGGTCATATTTACTGATCTAAGTAGATAAGTGATTCCAAGAAGAAACCAACAGGTAAGAAAAATGACTAGGGAATAGATTAATTTTGGAAAGAGAAGCTACTAGGAAATATTCTTAGACTCCCACATATTTTTATAGAGAAGGAAGTTGAATTATTCCCTGGGATCTCTAATACAAAGTGGAGGAGACTACCTTTTGAGGAAATGCTATATAGGTTAGCATCTCCAACCAGCACATCTGGGAGGTTATTTGATCACTGTTTATAACAAATTATAGTAGTCCTTCATCTCTTATCCTTGGGGATATGTTCCAAGACTCCAGTGGATGCTTAAAACCATAGATAGTATTAAACCCTATATATACTAGTTTTTCCCCTATAGATACCTATCTATGACAAATTAATTTATAAATTAGGCAAAGTAAGAGATTAATAAATATAACTAATAAAATTTATAACAATATATGGTAATAAAAGTTATGTGAATGGCTTTGAGTCCATTACTAAGTAAGATAAGGGTGACTTCAACACAAGTACTGTGATATCACAGCAATCAGATAACCCAAACGACTCAGGCAGGTAGTGTATGCATCATGAAGATGCTGGACAAAGGGATAGTTCATGTCCTGGGCAGGATAGATCTGGACTGTGGGAGATGTCATCACACTACTCAGAAGAGAACACAATTTAAAACTTATGAATTTTTTATGTCTGGAATTTTTGGAATACAGGTAACTGAAACTGTGGGAAGCAAAACCATGCATAAAAGGGACTACTGAACAGAAAAGTTATATTCATAAATGCAGTAGGGAAATCTTGTTTAAACAGTAAAGGTACAAATTTCAAGGTGATTTGGAGGTTTGGGTCTATAGTCAAAGGACTGATATTATCAGTCTACTTCTTCTTCTTTAATTCTTATTCTCATGGCTTCTTAATATGCTGATTTTAAACATCAAATCTAGTTTTCCTCTGCCTACTTTTCCTCTGTACCTTTATCATGACACAAGCTACAAACAACCAATTTTGAAATTTTTATATGTATTTGTCTTTCTCATTACATTTTGAATCCCAGGAATTCAGAATAATGTCTTAGTTACTTCTATGGCCATCAAATTTTTTAACGTGGTGTTTTGAACAGAATAGGCTCTCAGCATGTAACAGAACCAACTTAATTCCTTAAATGGCCACACCATCTAAGAGCTATACTGCTGCTTTTTTTGAACAGTTAATATTAATTGCCTACATTTTACTCTTCAATTAAGTAATACCAACTATGTTTTTCATGGTGTAATGTTCTGCATAATGACATTGTCTACCTAGATTTAAAGCCTGTCATCTATTGATCATTTGTATTAAGGCAGATAGTGAATTATTTAAATGGGCCAAAGTGGTGTAAAGCCATCTGAAAAAGAAGCAAAACTACAAATTAAACTGAGTCTAGAAATCTCCCCTTTTTCCAACTCCCAAAACTGCCATAGCACAACATGCTTTGCTCAGTGATTTTACCATATTTGTCTGTCTTCTCTCCAACTGCATCAACTGTGCCATCTGGATGCAGATGGACAAAGCCTCCAGTAAGCCTGCTGTAGAATTGAAGAGTATTTCCCTTCTTAAACTTCCAGCTCTCTGCAGCCCACTAAATAGGAAAACAAACAAAAAAAAATACTATGATAAGACAAAGAGAAGGCAATTACTAAGAAACACCCCTCACTATACGTCATACACTGTTTTGTTTTAACACATCAAATACCTATTTGAACACCATTTGTACCAAATAATTTAAGACCCAAAGTGAAACTTACTGTTTCTTTTCTATTACATTCTAGCTTCTGTCCTGAGGGTATAAAAGAAAAAGAGGAATGTTAATTTCAGCCATGTCATGCTTTCCTCAATCATCATAAAACAAAGTTCTTCAAGAAATGTGAGAACATGACACTCACTTGCAGAGATAATACTGTTATCCCTGGCATATAGTTCTGTAACAATTTTACCATCATCTTCCCCTTGATCAAGCCATCTGTGGAAAGAAAAGTGTGCTGAGTATATTCTGGCTTTATATTTATACTAACCACAGGCAATTATCTAGCCAAGCCAGAAATAATGGATAATGGACATTGAAAAAAGCCATAGGCATCTAGCTGGTAAAAGCAGAGTAGAGAATGGAAAAAAAAATGCTTGAAATGGCTGTGAGAGTGCAGGGAAGATAGGAAAAGCTACTAGCAGGTGAAGATGAAATGTTTTCCCCTAATCCACAGGTGCATTAATGAATCAGTCTGCCTAGGTCATACATTTTACATCCACTGAACCAATTATTGTATCCTGTTCTTTGGCTGGTAATTAGAGTGCAAACTGTACCAAATTATTTTATAAATGGCTATTATTGATTCCATCAGAAAAGAAGCAGGAGAATGTTGAAAGAAAGAGCAAATCTATCACCACTATTGAGAAAATAACCCAAAATTAAGGTCTGAAGACAGTGGATCAGTAATGTCATTTTTCTGTAAAAAGCCATATGCAACATTTATCTTGTACATTTATTTTTTAACCTAATGCAGGACCTAGTCCAGTTGGAATAAGTCTTCTTAACAGAGACTTTCATTATCCTTACTAATATGATAAAAGAAGTTATATTTTACAAATCTACCTTAATTTCCCAAGAAATATTTACATTTGTATCATCAGAAATCATGATAAGCATAATGGATATCTTTCTAAATAGAAGAAATGGTACCTAAAATTAATTTTCAAAAAGTTACCAATAAAGAATAGAATAAGCTATCCATTTCTTTAGAACCTGGAACTGACTAAAGTGAAATGAATTTGTGCAATGTAAAAGAATGCCTACAAACCTGTGACAGAAGAAGGCATATTCATGGTTGTTTGTGGGATCCCTGATTACAATATCATCAAGAAACCAACCATTTCCTAAACATAAATTTAAAAAAATATGGTATGAATACTCATATATATCTGATCTATTTTCAAAATACTTTCTATTTCTAAAACAAACACCTTGAAGGTTATAAAGTCTATATATTTGTTTTGTTATAAAAATGAATAGCCATTCAGAAACTCTGTCCAAGCACACAGATTGAGCTGGTACACATGAAGCCAATAATTTTTATATGTTTAATTTTATATTAATTTTCAAACTGGAATTGATTAAAATACCATTTAATTGTATTTATAAATAAAATGGAATATTTTAACTAGTTATAATGGTTTTAGCTATACAAAGCGAGCTCAAAATATCACCTCCTCTAATTAAAAGTCCTTAACTTGATGAGTTAATACTTACCAACTGTTGAATAAAACACTGTTTTTGTTTTATTTTTTGAGATGGGGGGAAGTAAGAGAGAGAAAATCGTATGCTCATATGCACCCAGACTGAAGATTGAACTCACAACTTAAACATGTGCCCTGACTGACAATCAGACCCACAACTTTCGGTTACAATACAACATTCCAACTAACTGATCCACACCAGCCAGGGGGAATAAAACCCTTTAACACAGCATACATATATGGGCCTTCCTTCAATGCTTGGTCTCTGCTTGCATTCCAGCTTCATCCCTCATCACAAACTACTATCATTGGGCAATGCCAAACTGCTCATATTCCCTAGATCAGTGGTTCTCCAACTTTAGCATGCATCAGAATCACCAGGAGAGATTATAAAAACTGAGACTGCTGGGACCCATACTGAATTTCTGACTCAGAAGGCATGATACACAAAATCTAAGGTAACTAACTGCTGACTCACATTGTCCCAGAGGGGTTTTCCAGGATGCAGGCTCTCCAGTGCTACAGCTAGGACAATCTTAAGCAAACCAAAATAATTCCTCATCATAGTAAAGGCCCCAAGAACTGAATTTTTAACAAAACCCCAGACAATTCTGATGATCTAGGAACCACACTCTGAAAACCACTGCCAGAGATTATTAATATTCATGAATCTATGCTTTTACACACACTGTTTCCTCTGCCTGAAACATCATCCCTCAAAATACTTGATTTCATTACATTTGTGTTACCAAAGAATATGAATTACTTGTCTTCTTTAAGGAAATAATAGAAAATGTTATCAGATTTCTGAAGTGAGTTTCATGAGCTATTGAGGCGTCTACAAAGAAAACTCTTGGAGATGATGAGGTATAGATTTTTTAAATTAATAGGTTTAATTAGCAGTTAGTTTTAATACAATTATATAAAATATATTATCTACTTTTAAAAAAACACATTTTCCCATACATCAGAAAAACCCAAGAATGGATTTAGAACTCAAAAAGATGAGGTTCTGACAAAAGCCAGGCTGTCCCTGGGTGGATTAGTCAAGAACAGCAATCAAAGAGTTATATAAAGATCTACTGAAATGTAATACTTTCTTACACAACACATATAATAAATACCTTATATCACCCTGGCTGGCGTAGCTCAGTGGATTGAGCGTGGGCTGCGAACCCAAGTGTCTCAGGTTCGATTCCCATTCAGGCCACATGCTTGGGTTGCAGGCCACAGCCCCCAGCAACCGCACACTGATGTTTCTCTCTCTTTCTCCCTCCCTTCCCTCTCTAAAAATAAATAAATAAAACCTTAAAAAAAGAGATACATTGTTTTAAAAAAAAGAAAAGAAAATTGTACAGCAACAACAATTAAAATAAAATTTAAAAAAATATATAAATAAATATGCTGTATAGAGACTTCAGATTTCAAGGTAGATTATTACAGAGGCTAGTGAGTATTAAGTACCAAAACATATACCTGCTTTGTTCAGTGGATATCACTGGACATCAACATTTACTTGTTTTTCCTAAATATTTGGACAATATAATTTCTGAAGTTGCATAGAATTTCAGTGTATAAACTTACTGTATGTAATATATTTCCTATTGTAAGACAGAGACTTTTCTTATTACACATAATATGGTCATAATTTTGAGTATGAATTATATATATTCTCAATATTTTAGATAGCTTTCTAGAAATGGAATTATTGAGTCAAATTAAGCACTACTTTCAGATAATACTTAGTAACACTAGCCACTAATACTGCATTATTTGTCTACAATTCATCCTCCCCCACTGCATTCCACTGACTTTGATCTTGGCCATTCGATTTGATTTAGCCAGTGAAATGTGGGTAGAAATAACCATATGGCTGGTTCCAGTTACAGTCCTTGACCATTAAACCAGCATGTCTCAGGTAGCATTACTCCTCTTAGATTCAAATATGAACACATGTGGTACATACATGACCCCACATCAGAGCCAGGAACCTAGCAAAGTCCAACCAAGAAAAGACAAAAGACAATGTACATATGAAATAAATATTGCTGTAGTTAACTGAGATTTAGGGGTTATTTTTCTATATATGAGATCTGTCTAGAAAAAGTCCAGCCATTGTTGAGGGTCTATCCAGAAAGTATCCCACCATGTAATATGAAAAATAGAGACATTTATTGAAGAAGATACCAGATACAAGAAACACTGTACACAGAACAATGACACCTTAGTCCCCTTCAGAGTAAGAACCATGGGACCTCACATAGCTCTCCAGATTTCCATTAGCTGCCCCATCATATTTTCTTGAACCTGGTTGACAGTCTGGAATCTCTTCCCTTTCAAATGTGATTTTAGTTTGAGGAAAAGCCAGATGTCACAAGTTGCAAAATTTGGGCTGTAAGGGGGCTGAGTCATGTGACTGATGTTATGTTTCTCAAAAAAACTTCACAAGACCTGGAAAGCATGAGCAGGCACGTTGTCATGATGAACCTGCCAGTCACAGGTTGCCCTTAGCTGCAGCCTTTTTTATCATCCAAATAGTTTTTGTGGACGAAAGTTCATTCATAATGTGAAATTTGATGTTGATTCATTGCTCTATAGGCTCAGTCATTTTGAATGCAGCAGCCACACAGTACACATGCTCACTCAACAGCATTTACTGTCCTCAGTGACTAGTCCAGCGAAGTTATCATTGTCCATTCATGCATATTCTAGTTCACTTTCCTTAGCTGACTGTTTATAATGATGTTGTACATTTAATAAATGGTTTTAAATTATATACTAATCAACTTTATCTGACCAAAATTCAGTAAGACGGAAAATCAATAACAAAAAGATTGTCAACATTCCATATCCTACCCAAACAGACACACTCTCATACTTTAGAAACTACAAAACACACTTCAAAATAATTCATGGATCAGAGTTATTATTTAAAATTATTATATATTTATTTCTAAAACAGAATAAAAGTAATATATATTTGTTTCACCATCCCATTTGTGTATACACACATATATAAACATATATTTGTATACATAAATATATATTCTATATAGCAATATATATACACAAATAAGATAATGGAAAATGAGAGCAAAAAAATGAGAAGTATAGAACAAATAGGATAAGTTCAGGAGTTCTAAATCTGATTACTGTTTTTTCCACCAATACATAAAGGAGAAAATGAAAGGGACAATTAGAAAATTCCCTAGTACTGAACAAATGAGTTTCCAGATTAAATGGTCTAAGATCCCAGAACAATAAAGAAAAGGGCCCACACCAAGGCACACTAAAGTGAATATCCAGAATAATAGAGATATATAAATTATAAATGTCTTGGAAACATTTAAAAATTCAATAAAGTGAACTGGAATCATGTACATCCACTCTCAAGAAGCTGCTGATTACCATGTCCCACAAATAATAGCAGAAACTAAAGGGAAAACACAAGAAGCAGAAAACCAGTGATTAAACACTGCAGAAATCACTTTGGCCCTTCTGCAGTGTTCAAGCCACTGGTCCCCTGTTAAAGAGAAATCCCTAGGAAACAGCCCCAAGGCAGGCCTAGAACACACCTAGTCTACATTGAAAGGAGGAAAAAGAAAATTCTAGGAGGGTAATCTCTGAGAAAGGGATAAAACCAAATACCTAAGGTGTATGACCATGGTGAGAAGAGGTTTAAACTTATAGAAAAAAAAACCTTTAGAAGTTAAGAATGTATAGAAAACTAATTAAAACAAATACACAAACAAATAAAAACCCAAAAGCTTGTTATTAACTCTAGGGGGTGAAAGATTGCACAATAAGAAATGTAATCACATAGCCCTTCTGTGAATAATGCTTATATATCCTTTAATAAAGCAAACACTGACTATTGATCTAAGGCAAAGTGGTGACATTGACTCTAATAAGAGAATGTGAGGAAAGGAAGGATGATGGAGCAAATCTTATCTTTCATATTGGTAGTAGATAAGTCAGTAGTAGATAACGGTTTAACTGAAATACGAAGAAATGAAAATATATCATGTCAATTAGAAATAAAGAGATATGATTATATCCTAAGAACCCTGAAACACCAATCCAAAAGAACCTATGCACCCCAATGTTCAGAGCAGCACAGTTTACAATAGCTAAGTGTTGGAAGCAACCTAGATGCCCATCAGTAAATGAATGGATCAAAAAACTATGGTAGGAGGAAGGAAAATGGTGTCGGAGTAGAAAGGAGCAGATTTGGCTTTCCTCTGCACACGGCAGAGAATTCTGGCCAATCTACGGAGTGGAAGAGCAAGCAACCAACACATCTTAGCATATGTGAAAATAGTGGACCAAGGATTGTGGCGGAACCGAAAAACTAGTCAGTGAGAGGAGTGCTGCAACATGGTAGGGTCCCAGGAACCAGCGCAGGATGGTGGTGGTGGGGGGGGGGGCGTGTGTTGCAGCCCCAGGCCCAGCCCCCAATGCCGGGTTTGCCACAGAGTCCTCGGGAGAGAGCTGGGACAACTGCTCCCTCCCCAGCCAAACAGGGTCTGAGTGGCACCAAGAGGAACCCAGTTGCTAGCAAACACACAAGCGCTGTGAGCACCCTCAGAGTCTATGGACACTAGCGGGGTTGGGTTGCACAATGGGCCCTGACCCCCAGGGTCACCGGTCTGGCTGGAGAGTTGGGGTGCGGGAGAAGCCAGGCCAAGGTGTGGAGCAGCAGGCTTCAATAGGAGGAATATCTCAAGAGGAAGGAATGAAAAAACAGACACTGTTTGGGGAATTCTCCTACAGCAATCACCGGCCTCCCTGCCACCCAGCCAGGCAGAAATCCTGAGTTTGCACAGAGGGTTGTGCTTGTGTGGAGGACCCTGCGTACCACATAACGCTGGGAGGGTGAGGCAATTGGCTGAGGGTGCTCGCTTTCTCATGGGAGCACATCTCTGCACCCCAGTCCACAGCAATAACCCTGCAGAAAGACCTGATTCCCACACCCAGGGTGCAGGGCCCAGGAGCCACCATAGCTCCCCAGAGAGTGCGCACCACTGACTGAGTACAAATTTCGAAGGAAGAAAAATCATACCAATCACCCTTCAGCCTGCCGCAGCCAGCAAGACCAGAAAAAACATTTTGGCCACTTTGAAACCAAGAGAATTTTCAATTTTATTCTATTTTTTAAAAACAATTCTTAATTTTTATTTTTTATTATTTTTATTCTCTTTTAATTTATTTTTTCTCTCTTTCCTGCTTTCTCCTGCTAAAACATATTCCTTCCTCCTTTCTTTCCTCCAGTGTTATCTCTTCTTCCTTCCTTTGTCTGCATTTTTTATTTTTATTTTTTAAATACCTACAAGTGAGACAAAAACCTGGATCTGTGAAAAGATCAGAGTTGAACCCAAAGAAAGGGAATCACAACAGCTGTGACAGTGAGACAAATTTCACTCTGCTACTAGAGAACCTGCAAGTTATTGCATATTTGTATTATTATTATTTTTCTATTATTCTTACATCTTTTTAATAGTATTTTTGTATTCCTAATTTTTCTGTATAGTATGCTTTGCTAGGATGGTTATATTGTATCACCTGACAGGTTTCCCCTGATATCTCTTTTATAGTGTATTGCTAATGTACTGTCCTTCACCTCACCTGTGTCCTATTAGCACACTACTCAAGGTTCTATACTCCCTATTCTTGTTATCTAGATCTCATAGATGCTGTCATATGATTGTTGCTCTAATATTATTGTAAATAATTGCTGTTCCATGCAATTGTAAATACTTCACAACACCCATCCCAGATCTTAGCCCACTTCAAAATTTCCTGAACTCTATTATGGTAGTGGTTAACTCTATTCCATCACACACTACACCTATTTACTATCCTTTACTCTCACCTTACCTCAGAATCTGACCTCCCACAACCTCTCTGCTTTGTAGATCCAACTCACAATTCTTCCTTCCAAAAACAAGAGTCTTATCTTCTTTCTATCCTTTCTAAAAATCAGCTAGCAGGGTGGAAAATCACCATTAATACTATACATAGCCAAAGGATCTCCTATCTCTTATCTTCTGGCTGCTACTGTAAATATAGAATACTCTCTTGCTGTCTTAAACCATTTTGCCTTCCCCCTCCAGTGGATCACAAAAAAAGTGTAGGTGGAAGCAGTGAATACCAGGATACCCACTGGAAGAGGAAACCCAACAACAAAGGAACCACTAACAGATAACAACAGAAGAAGGTGAAGGAGGAAGTGGAAGCCACACAAATGTCAATCCAGGACCTGTCTGGAAATACAACTAAACAGTAAAGACAGTACCCAGTACAAACAACTGAACAAGAGCAAGAGAGAATCCTCAAAACCTTATATACACAGAAGAACCAGGTTCAACACAACCTGCCCTCACCAGCACAACCAAATACAAGAGGTGGTGGACAGAGTGACCCTCATTTAACCAGCTGGTGGGAAGCAACCACCAAAGAATGACCCAACAACAATCAAAACTCAAAGACAAACACAGAGCCAACTTAAATGACAGCCCAAGACCAGTGAGCTCAGGAGATCAAGGAAACTGCATCACTGAAACTCACTGGTATTCTACCACAGAAGTTCACATCACAAACCCAGGGAGGCAGAAAAGATCAATCTAAGGAGCTGATGCTAACAAGAAGAGTCTCACAAACAATGGGAAGACAAAGAAATAATCCCCAAATGAAAGGAATAGAGGAAGCCTCTAAAAGAGTGCTAAATGAAACACAGGCAACTCAACTATCAGATATTGAGTTCAAAGCAATGGTTATCAGGAAGCTCAATGAGCTCACAATGAGCTACCATAAACTACAAGGAAGCTACAATGAGCTCACTGCAAACTATATCAACATGAAAAAGGAAATAGAAACTATCAACAAGAGCCAAGAGGAAATGAAGAATACAATTTCTGAACTGAAGAACACAACAGAAGGAATGAAAAGCAGGATTTATTGCACAAGATTGGATAAGTGAACTAGAGAACAAAGTAGAAGAAATCACCCAGAAGGAGGAACAAAAAAAAAAAAGAGGCTCAAAAAGAATGAAGAGGGATTAAGAGAAATGCAAGACAATATGAAACATAATAATATCTGTATAATAGAGATATCAGAAGGAGAAGAGGAAGAGCAAGGGATAGAAAACCTATTTGAAAAAGTAATGATGGAAAACTTCCCTAATTTGATGGGAGAAAAAGTCACACAAATCCAAGAAACACAGAGAGTTCCAATCAAGAGGAACCCAAAGAGGGTCACTTCAAGACATATCATAATTAAAATGGCAAAATACCAAGACAAAGAGAGAATCTTAAAAGCAGCAAGGGAGAAACAGGAAGTAACATACAAGGGAGCCCCAATAAAGTCAGCAGCTGACTTCTCAATGGAAACACTTCAAGCCAGAAGACAATGGCAAGAAATATTCCAAGTAATGAGAACCATAGGTCTCCAACCAAAACTACTTTACCCAGCAAAGCTCTCAATCAAGACAGAAGGCCAAATAAGAAGCTTCCCAGATAAAAAAAAACTAAAAGAATATACCTCCACCAAACCAGCTCTGCAGGAGATGCTAAAGAGACTGCTTTAAAGAAAAGAAGGAAAAGAGAGAGAGAGAAAGGAACACAGGTATGAAAATGGCAATGAATAAGTACCTATCAGTAATAACCTTAAACATAAGTGGATTAAATGCTCCAGTCAAAAGATATAGAATATCTGAATGGATCAGAAAGCATGATTCACACATATGCTGCCTACAAGGGACCCACCTCAGGATAAAAGATATGCACAGACTAAAAGTGAAAGGCTGGAAACAAATTTTCTGAGCAAATGGACAGGAAAAAAAAAAGCCGGGGTAGCAGTTCTCATATCACACAAAATAGACTTCAAAAAAAAAAAAGGCCATAAAAAGAGACCCAGAAGGTCACTTCATAATATTCAAGGGAAGAATTCACCAAGAAGACTTAAACATTGTAAATATATATGCACCCAACATAGGAGCACCCAAATACACAAAGAAAATTTTAGAGGACTTCAAGAAGGATATTGACAGCAACACAATTAAAGTAGGGGATTTTAACACCTCACTGTCAAAAATGGACAGATATTCCAAACAAAATATCAACAAAGATATTGTGGCATTAAATGATGCCCTAGAGCAAATGGACTTAACTGATATATATAGAGCCCTTCATCCCAAAGAAGCAAAATACACAGTCTTTTCAAACACACATGGAACATTTTCAAAGACAGACCACATGATAGGACACAAAACAAGCCTCAACGAATTCAAGAAAATTGAAATTATACCAAGCATTTTCTCTGACCACAAAGGACTGAAACTAAAAATCAACCCCAAAGGAAGAAATCCAAAACACTCAAAATCATGAAGATTGAACAACATGCTATTAAATAATGAATGGGTCAAGAATGAAATAAAGGAAGAAGCCAAAAAGTTTCTGAAAACAAATGAAAATGAACTCACAACAACCCAAAACTTATGGGACACAGCCAAGGCAGTCCTGAGAGGGAAGTGCATAGCGATACAGGCATACCTAAAAAAGATAGAAACATTTGAAACAAACAACCTAACCCTACATCTACAAGAACTCGAGCAACAACAACAAAGACAGCCCAGAGCAAGCAGAAGGAAGGAAATAACCAAGATCAGAGCAGAATTAAATGACATTGAATTTAAAAGCACAATTCTAAGGATCAATGAATCCAGGAGCTGGTTCTTTGAAAAGATAAACAAAATTGACAAGCCTTTAAGCAGGCTCATCAAGAAAAAAAGAAAAAGGATCCAAATAAAAGTAATCAGAAATGAAAGAGGAGAGATTACAACTGACACCACAGAAATACAAAGGACTGTAAGAAATTACTATGCAGAACTGCATGCCAAGAAATTTGAAAACCTAGGTGATTTGGACAAATTTCTAGAAAAATATAATATGCCAAAACTCAATAAAAAGAGAAGCAGAAAGCCCGAACAGACCAATAACAGCAAATGAAATTGAAGAAGTAATAAAAATACTCCTGACACACAAAAGTCTGGGTCCGGATGGTTTCACAAGAGAATTCTACAAAGCATTTAAGGAAGAGCTAACCACTACCCTCCACAAACTATTCCAAAAAATCCCAAAACATGCAAGACTCTCAAATTCTTTTTATGAAGCCAGCATCATCCTAATCCCAAAACCAGATAAAGACACAACACAGAAAGAAAACTTCAGGCCAATATCACTGATGAACACAGATGCTAAAATCCTCAACAAAATATTGGCAAACCACATCCAACAATACATTAAAAATATCATATACCATAACAAAGTGGGATTCAACCCAGGGATGCAAGGATGGTTCAATATTCACAAATCAGTAAATGTAATACATCACATAAACAAAAGCAAAGACAAAAAATCATATGATCATATTAATAGATGCGGAAAAAGCATTTGATAAGGTTCAGCACCCATTTGTGATAAAAAACACTCAGCAAAGTGAGAATAAAGGGAGCATTCCTCGACATAATAAAGGCCATATATGAGAGACATACAGCCAACATCATACTCAATGGGCAAAAACTAAAATCTTTTCCACTAAGATCAGGAACAAGACAAGGTTGTCCACTCTCACCACTTTTATTCAATATAGTACTGGAAGTTTTAGCCACAGCGATCAGACAAGAAAAAGAAATAAAAGGCATCCAAATTGGAAAGGAGGAAACAAAACTGTCACTGTTTGCAGATGACATGATAGAAAATCCTATAGACTCTACCAAAAAACTACTTGACCTAATAAACAAATTTGGCAAAACAGCAGGATACAAAATCAATATCCAGAAATCAAAGGCACTTTTGTATACCATCAGTGAAACAACAGAAGCAGAAATCAAGAAAAAAATTCCCATTTGATATAGCAAAAAGAAAAATAAAATACCTAGGAATAAATCTAACCAAGGAAGTAAAAGACCTGTATACAGAAAACTACACAACACTGAAGAAAGAAATTAAGGAAGACACAAACAAATGGAAACATATACCTTGTTCATAGATTAGAAGAATTAACATTATCAAAATGTCCATAATACCCAAAGCAATTTACAGATTCAATACAATACCTATTAAAGTACCAATGGCATATTTCAGACATAGAACAAACATTTCAAAAATTTATATGGAACCATAAACGACCCCGAATAACTGCTGCAATTTTGAGAAAGAAAAGCAAAGTAGGAGGGATCACAATACCTGCTACCAAACTATATTACAAGGCCACTGTAATCAAAACAGCCTGGGGGGTACTGGCACAAGAACAGAAACATGGACCAATGGAACAGAACAGAGAGCCCAGAAAGAAGCCCAAGTCTCTACAGCCAATTAATATTTCACAAAGGGGGCAGCAACATAAAATGGAGTAAAAACAGTCTCTTCAACAAATAGTGTTGGGAGAACTGGACAGCTACGTGCAAAAAAATGAAACTGGAGCACCAACTTACACTATATACAAAAAATAAATTCAAGGTGAATAAAAGACTTAAATATAAGCCATGTCACCATTAAAGTCCTAGAGGAGAACATAGGCAGAAAAATCTCAGATATTTCATGCAGAAACTTTTTTACTGATACATCCCTCAGAGCAAGGGACATAAAGGAAAGAATAAACAAATGGGACCTCATCAAAATAAAAAGCTTCTGCACAGCTAAAGAAAACAGTATTCAAATAAAAAGAGAATCAACTGTATGGTAAAACATATTTGTCAATAATACCTCAGACAAGGGTTTAATTTCCAAAATATATAAAGAACTTACACAACTCCCCTCTAAGAAGACAAGCAATCTAATTGAAAAATGGGCAAAGGACTTGAACAGACACTTCTCCAAGGATGACATACAGAAGATCCAAAGACACATGAAAAGATGCTCAATATCGCTAGCTATCAGAGAGATGCAAATTAAAACCACAATGAGATACCACTTTACACCAGTCAGAATGGCCATGATAAACAAAGCAACAAACAAGTGTTGGAGAGGTTGTGGAGAAAAGGGGACCCTAGTGCACTGTTGGTGGGACTGCAGACTGGTACAACCATTATGTAAAACAGTATGGAATTTTCTAAGTAAACTAAAAATGGATCTGCCTTTTTACCCAACAATTCCACTGTTAGGGTCATATCCTAAGAACCCTGAAACACCAATCTAAAAGAAACTATGTGCCACAATCTTCATAGCAGGACAATTTACAATAGCCAAGTGCTGGAAACAACCTAGATTCCCATCAGTAAATGAATGGATCAAAAACTAAGATACATTTACACAGTACAATTCTATGCAGCAGAAAGAAAGAAGGAGCTCCTACCCTTTGCAACAGCATGGATGCAACTAGAAAGCATTATGCTAAGCGAAATAAGCCAGGCAGTGAAAGACAAATACCATATGATCTCACCTTTAACAGGATCCTAAAGAACAAAACAAAGAAACAAGCAAAATATAACCAAAGACACTGAAATAGAGAACAGTCTGACAGTGTTCAGAGGGGAGAGGAGAGGGAATTTCTGGGTATTTCAGGGGAAAAGGGGGAGGGTTTACAGGAAGAAGTATAAAGGACACATAGATAAAAACTAGGGGTGGGTGGAAATGGGAGGGAGGAGGGGAGGGCTGGGTGGGTGTGTTGGGATAGGAGTAAAAGATAGAAAATTGTACTGCAACAATTAAAATAAAAATATTTTAAAAATTAAGAAAAGAAAAAAAAGAAAGAGATAATCACCAAAAGAAACTATTTTAAAAGGGAAAAACTTGTTATATTTGTAGAGTTTAAATTAGAGATGGGGTGGTGGAAACTGGATGTTGCTTTTATATAATCCTCATTGACTCTTTAGGTGCAATACATGTAGTAATCTGTGTGATGCAACAAAATCAGTATTTAGACAGAATAAATATGTTTAAGTATATATGTTAGTAAAAAATGAAAACCAATGAGCTAAGAATGCAATAAAGGCTTAACTAATTAGCTTTGTTAGCTGTGTTAATTAGCTTAACACAGCTAATAAAGGCTGTGTTCTGAAGAACACAGTTAAGCCAAAGATAGTAAAAGAAAATAAATAATGAATAATGATGAAATGAGAGAAAATCAAAGAAATATAAATCATGGATAGTTAAAACAGAAGCTCAATTTTTGAAATGAACAAATACAACAGATTTTACTTTTTTCATTAAAAATAAATGAAAAGATACCATTAAACTTCAATAAATTATAAAAGAATACTCTGAACAACTTTATGCTAATCAACTTGACCACTTAAATGGAAAAAAACATAAATTATGAAGATTAACTCAAAAAGAAATTGAAAGTATGAGTAGACGTAAAACATAACAGAAATTAAACTAGCCTCAATATCAGAAAATCTCCAGGCTTAAAGAGTTTTAAAGATGAGTTTTAATGAATCTTTTAGGCTTTATTTTTTTTCACAATAACCCACTAAAAAAAAACAAAGAGAGAATAAAAACAAAACAACTCATCTTTTGAACTTGTAAATCTTGATGCCAAAAATGTAGGGGATAGCATGAGAGAGTTATCACCATACTCTTTTTTTCTAGTAGTAGTCACAGTAGTAGTGGTAGTACTTTAATAAGATTTATAGAGCTCTTTATACATCTCAGGAACCACTATACAGGTTTTTTGTTTTTGT
Organism: Phyllostomus hastatus; assembly: GCF_019186645.2. Taxonomy (NCBI): domain Eukaryota; kingdom Metazoa; phylum Chordata; class Mammalia; order Chiroptera; family Phyllostomidae; genus Phyllostomus; species Phyllostomus hastatus. Next base: position 1,460,683 of record NW_025334017.1, on the reverse strand, counting down.
TTTCTAACAGATTTGTTGAGATATAATTGATATACAAAGAATTTCATGAATTTAATGTAAAAAATTTGATGAGTTTGGACCTATACAAATAACCATGATACTGTCATCACAGTCAAGGTAACACACGTGCCCAACACCTCTCATTATTTTTATGTTTCCCTGCTTTTTAAAAATATGTGCATGAATGGTAAAAACACTTACCATGGCATCTGTCCTTTTAAGAAATTTTGAAGGGTCTGACCCTATATTGTTAAGTATAAGCACTATATTGTACAATAGACCTCTAGAAATTACACAGATAGCATAACTGAAACTATACCTCTAGAATAGAAGCTGTCCATTTCCTCCACTATAATGGTATTATAACTACTTAGTGTTGAAAACCGTTTTGTCAAGAAGGTAGTATTATTATTAAGGCTATTTCATCAATCAGGATTCTAAGGCATGGGTAGTTAAGCACTTTGCCCCTGACATAACCCAGGTAGTTGTCCACAACTCTATAATAAATGGAGCCAATGCAGGCAATGCAGAAGGAGAAACCTGGTTCCAATTGGTCATTTGAAGACACAGGGCTGCAAAAATCTGTTAGGAATGTCATCTCATAAAAATCTCATTCAAAGTAAAACTAAATTACAATGTTATTAGAAATAAATCTTAAAAATGTGTAATATGTGTAGTGACAGAAATTATGTTACTTTTTGGAAGGCTTAATGAGAAGTATTATGAAGAAAATATTATATTCATGAATAGGAAAACTCAATATCCTAACAAAGGTAATTTCCTCAAAATATACCTGTACATCTAATGCTATCCTAATCATGATAATAACAATATTTTTCTAGGAATTTATCCATTTTGTCGAGGTTGTCCAGTTTTTTGGCATATAGTTGTTCATATTTCCTTAAAATCCTTTCTATTTTTTTGGGGGGGGGGTATCTGTTGTTATTTCTCCTCTCTCACTTCTTATTTCATTTATTTTGGTCCTTTCTTTTTTTCTTGATGAGTCTAGTTAAAGGTTTACCCACCTTGTTTATCTTTTTGAAGAACCAGCTCTTGGATTCATTGATCATTTTTACTGTTTTTAACTCTCTATTTTGTTTATTTCTGCTCTGATCTTCATTATTTTCTTCCTTCTACTCACTTTGGGGTTTGTCTGTTGTTCTTCAAGTTCCTTTATGTGTAAAGTTAGATTGTTCATTTGAGCTTTCCTTGTTTTTTGAGATAGGCCTATGAATTTCCCTCTCAGATTTTGGCTTGTTGTGTTCTCATTTTTATTTGTTTCAAGGTATCTTTTGATTTCTCTCTTGGTCTCATTATTGATCCATTCATTGTTTAATACCATGTTATTTAGCTTCCATGTCTTTGTGTGTTTTTCAGTGTTCTTGTGATTTTTAGTTTCATATTATTGTAGTCAAAGAAGATGCTTGATATGATTTCAGTCTTAAATTTATTGAGACTTCTTTTGTGTCCTAACATGTAGTCTATCCTAGAAAAGATTCCACATGCACTTGAAAACTATGCATATTCTTCTGCTTTGGGGTGACATGCTTTGAAGATATCAATTAAATTCACTTAATCTACTGTGTTGTTTAAGGCTGCTGTCTCTTTGTTGACTTTCTGCCTGGAAGATCTATCCATTGAAGTCCATGAAATGTTAAAATCTCTGGCTATGACTGTATTTCCATCAATCTGTCCCTTTGTGTCCATCAACATTTGCTTTACGTATTTAGGTGCTCCTATGATAGGAGTGCATACATTTACTAGTGTTATGTCCTCTTGTTGGATTGTTCCCTTTACCATTAGGTAGTGTCCTTCTTTGTCTCACTACAGCCTTGGTTTTAAGGTCTATTTTGTTGGATTTATAAGTACTGCTACCACAGATTTTTTTCCATTTGCATGAAATATCTTTTTCCATCCTTTTACTTTTAGTCTGTGTGTATCTTTTGATCTGAACTATGTCTCTTTGAGGCAGCATATATATGGGTCTTGTTTTTTTATCCATTCAGCTACCTTATGTCTTTTGGTTGGAGCATTTAGGCCATTTACATTTAAGATAATTATTGACAAATGTGTATATAGTGCTATTTTATTGTTAGACTGTTTTCCTGTGGTTATTTGTTTCTCTTCTTTTTCATCTTTCTCTTTGTCCCTCTCCTTCTTCTACTTCAAGCAAGCCCTTTAACATTTGTTGCAGTATTGGTTTGGTGTTAACAAACTCCTTTAGCTTTTTTTTGTCCAGGAAGCTCCTTATTTCCCCTTCAGTTTTAAATGATGGTCTTGCTGGATAAATTAGCCTTGGCTGTAGGTCCTTGCTTTTCATTACCTTGAATATTTCATCCTACTTCCCTTCAGCTTCAAACGTTCCTATTGAGTAGTCAGATGCCAGTCTAATCAGTGCTCCCTTGTAGGTAACCACCTGCATTTCTCTTACATCTTTTAAGATCATCTCCTTGTCTTTAAGCCTTTTTATTTTAATTAACATGTGTCTTGGTGTAGGCCTCTTTGGGTTCAATTTCTTTGGGACTCTCTGAGCTTTATGGTTTTGTGTGTCTTTTCCCTTCACCTGTTTAGGGAAGTTTATGGTCATTATTTCTTCAAATATGTTCTTGATCCCTTGCTTGCTCTCTTGTCCCTCTTGTATTCCCATGATGTGGATGCTGCTATACTTCACCCTGTCCAAAATATTTCTTAGGCTTACTCACTTTTTTAAAACTCTGTTTTCTTTTTGCTGTACTGCTCTGCCCCGGTGATTTTTTCCTACCTTTTCCTCCAAATCACTGATTCTATTCTCTGCTTCATCTAACCTACTGTCTGTTCCTTCTGCTGTATTATTTATTTCAGATATTACATTCTTTATTTTTGACTGAACCTAGATTCTATGTCTTTTTTAATGCTGCTCAGCCAGTACCTTTATAATCATTACTTTAAACTTTCTACCTGATAAGTTGCTTGCCTCCATTTCATTTAGTTCTTCTCCTGGATAATTCTCTTATTTTTTCCTTTGGAGTATGTCTCTTTATCTTCCCATTTTGGGTGATTATTTGTATTAGTTTCTGTGTATTATGTAGGTCTGTAAAGACTCTGGTTCAGACCTTTGTCAGACACTGCTTGTGACTGACCTTGGTTAATCTGTTTGGAGCTATCAGTGATCCAGAGCATGTGGCTCCCTCTGCTGGGCCTGTGTGTGCATAAAGATCCAGAGTACACCAAATGCTAGCTTTTACCTGGACCATGCCCTGGGGAGAGTCAGCTAAAGTCTCAGAGCTCCCAGAAATCCACCTTAGTTGTTAAACTTAATGAATGATGTAGCCTCAAGCTGTACTCAGCAACCAAGCTTAACCTCCATAGTGTGTGGCAGAGTAATTTTTGTGGGCAGGGCTATTGTTTCCCTGAGGCTGATGTCACTTAGAGGGGAGAGCTCTGCCTGAGAAAGATGGTTTCTGCAGTATGGGGAATGACTCAGCATAGGAATCCTGGCAGCTCTTCCTTCAGTACTCTCCCCACAGCTACTAGCCCAAGACTATTCTCACATGTCTCTAGCCCACTCTGCCCTTCCGTTGTCAAAGCCAAGAGTAAGTGGCTGCAAGTAAAATTTTGTGTGTTGGCCTTTCAAGGGGCTTTCTGAGTCTTGGGCAGACAGTCTTTCCCTGGCAGACAGAAATTCTGCTGCTTTTCAAAGCTGGATAATCTGGGTTCCTTTCCCAGCTCTGGTGCTATAGGTAGGGGAGCCCAGCTTGGGGTTTAGACAACACATTTCTCATAGGAAAGCTCCTGTCCACTGAAATATCCATCCAGAACTTCAGCTGTTACCTATGGGAGCACAGCCAACCCTCTTGCACCTCCTCCACACTTCCTACCAGTCTCCCAGTGGTGAAGTGGTTTCTTCTGCCTGTCCATGTTTGTATAGCTTCTCTCCAGCTAGTGTTCAGTTGGTTATTCAGGATGATTTCTCTACAATTTAGCTGTAATTCCAGATTGTCTTGGGAGGAGGTTAGTGTAGATTCTACTTACTCCTCAGCCATCTTGTGTTTCCTTGGTCAACATATTCTTCATGTCAAATAATTATTTTTGCTGCTGTCATCATTGTTATGAAGAGAACATTTAAAAATTCACTCTTAAGGAAACTTTCAATTATACAATAGTATTGTTAACAAGAGGTACCATGTTGTATATTAGACCACAAAATTGATTACTCTTATAACTGAAGTTTGTACCCTTTGAGCAACACCTTCCCATCTTCCCCACTGCCTAGACCCTAGCAACCACCAATCTATCATTTCTATGATGTCATGTTTTTACATTCTACATATGAATGAGAATACATGTCTTTCACTTTCTGACTTTTTTCACTCACCATAATGCCCTTACTTTCATCCATGTTGCAAATGGTATGATTTTCTTCCTTTTTAAGGCTTAAAATATCCTCCCTATATATAGACCACATTTCTGTAAACATTTATCCATTGATGAATACTTAGTAGGTTTCCATATATTGGCCAGCGAGAATAATGCTGCAGTGAAAATAGGAGCATATCAAAATGTGAGATAGTAAATTCATATCCTTTGGATATACATTCAGGAGTTCTATTTTTACTTTGTGAGGCACCTCCATATCATTTTCCATAATAACTAGTATTCTAGCATTCTAACCAACAGTACATGAGGGTTCCCTACACATCATTTCTAGCATTTGTTATCTCTTATCTTTTTCATGATAGCCATTCTAACAAGTTTGAGGTTTTGATTTGCATTTCCCTGGTGATTAGTGATGCTGAGCACCTTTCATATACATTGTACTATCTGTATGTCTTCTTTGAAAAAAATATTTTTTCAGATATTCTGCTCATTGTTTAACTGGATTGTTTGGGGTCATTTTTTTCTATTGAACTGTAGTAGTTCTTTATGTATTCTGGATATTAGCACCTTATCAGATATATGATTTGCAAATATTTTATCTCATTTAGTTGCCTTTTTATTTGTTTACTTGGCTGTGCCAAAGCTTTTTAGTTTAATGTATCCCCAATTGTCTATTATTGCTTTTTTTTACTTTGATTTCAGTGTCGATCAGAAAACCATCACCAAGACTGATGTCAAGGAGCTTACTGTGTATCTTTTATCCTAGCAGTTTTATAGTTTCAGTTCTTAGTTGTAGTCTTTGAGTTAATTTTTTAAATTATTTTTAATTTTTCAATTACAGTTGACATACAATATTACATTAGTTTCAAAGTACAACATAGTGGCTAGACATTTATGTAATTTACAAGGTGATCATCCTGAGGAATCATGTGGTGTTTGTTTTTCTCTGACTGACTTATTTCACTCAGCACAGTACCTTCTAGGTCCATTCACACAGATGACACAATTCCATTCATTTCTATGGCTGAGCCATATTCCACTATATATATGCATAATGTCTTCTATATCCATTCATCTATTGATGGGCACTTAGGTTGCTCCTTACTTTTATTGTAAATAATAGTGCAATGAACATATGGATGTATGTGCCCTTTCAAATTAGTGGTTTGAGATACTTTGCAGGAACACCCATAAGTTGAATTTCTGGGACTTTCTTTGTCTCTTGTTGTATAGCCTTTGTTTTAAAATACATTTTGTTTGGGATAATATTTATACACTAGCATATTTGTGTATTCCCATTCATGAAATATCTTTTTCCCTTTACTTTTAGTCTGTCTTTCAATATGAAATCTCTTGTAGATAGCATATGTAAAGGTCATGTTTTCTTATCCATTCAGCCACCCTATGTCTTTTGATTAAGGCATTTATATTTAATGTAATTGATAGATATGTACTTGTAGGCATTTTATTATTTATCTTGTTTATCTTTTTTTTCCTCTTCTTAAAGAAATCCCTTTAATATTTCTTGTAATACTGGTTTGGTTGTGGTAAACTCCTTTAGCTTTTTCTTGCTGGGAAGCTTTTTATTTGACCTTTGATTCTAAATGGTGGCTTTGCCAAGTAGAGTAATCTTGGTTGCAGGTCCTTGTTTGTCATCACTTTAAACATTTCACGCTACTCCCTTCTGGCCTGCAAAGTTTCCATTGAAAAATTAGCTGACAGTCCTATTGGAGCTCCCTTGTAGGTAACTAACTGCTTTTGTCTGGTTGCTTTTAAGATTTTCCCTTTTTCTTCAACATTTGGCATTTTAACTATGATGTGTCTTAGTGTTGGCCTCTTTTAAATTCATCTTGTTTGGACTTTTCTGTGCTTCTTAGATTTGTATGTCTATTTCCTCCCACAGGTTAGGAAACTTTGCCATCATTATTTCTTCAAGTAGGTTTTAATTCCTTGCTCTCATTCTTCTTCTTCTGATACCCTTATGATGTGCTTGATGTCACCCCAGAGGCCCCTTAAACTATGTTCATTTTTCTTTTTGCTGCTCTAATTGGGTGTTTTCTGCTAACTTACCTTCCAAGTTGCTTATTCAGTTCTCTGTTTCATTTCCTCTACTGTTGATTTCTTCTGATGTATTACTCATTACAGTTATTGTATTCTTCACTTCTGATTATTTTTTTATGTTTTCTATCTCTTTATTGGAGTTCTCACCAAGATCATTGAATATCCTTATAACTAGTGTTTAAATTCTGCATAGATTGCTTGTCTCCATTTTACTCATTTATTTTTCTGGAGTTTTGTTCTATTCTATCATTTGGGACATGTTTCTTTGTCTACTCATTTTGGCTACCTCCCTGTGTTTGTTACTACATGTTAGATACAGCTGCTATGTCTCCCAGTCTTGGTAGAGGTGGCTTTATGTAGTAGGTGTTTTGTGGGGCCCAGTGGCACAGTCTTCTTGGTCACCTGAACTCAGTGTTGTAGGTTTGTCCCTTGTGTAGCATACAACTATGTGCCATTCTGTTGTAGTTGAGGCTTTGTTGCTGTTGTCACATCAAAGGGAAGTATTGACCCTCAGGCTGATGGTTGTGAGGCCTGGCTGTGAATACAGCATAAGAGGTATTGTGCAGGATCACCCCTATAGAGCAATACTCATTTCAGCAACACTCTGATTTCTGCCCTTTAAGTATGTCATTTGTGGAGGTGGTTGTGTGGTGCTCTGGTGTGGGCTAAACCCAGCCACCACTTGTGTTAGTTCTGGGGCCTCTGGAGTTTGCAGGCCAAGATCAGTTATTTCCTGTTACCTAACAGAAGCCATTTGGTATAACCTACAAAGGATATGCACATAGTTGTCATTTATGCTGGGCTTGCAGTTGCCTGGGAGAAGCTAAGCTGAAAACTGAGGCTGGCTGCCATTAGTGCAGGGCTGTCAAACTCATTTCCACTGGAGGCCACATCATACCTGCAGTTGCCTTCAAAGAGCTGAATGTAACTTTAGGACTGTGTAAATGTAACTACTCCTTAACTAAGGGCAAGGAGCTTGGTGCTGCTGCCCAGTAGAAACAAGGTGCCAGGCCAGATAAATCAAGATGGAGGGCCAGATTTGGTCTGTGGGACTTGTATTTGCCTCCTGTGCACTAGAGCCATGGTTGGGACTACCTAGAAAGAGGTATGAGGCATTCTAAGGCTTGGCAATGTTTATTTGAGGTTTGAGTACCTTTGAAAGTTTTTAAGATAATCTTTGACATGAGCCAAAACAAGCCATTCATGTGGAAAAGCCAGTGCAGTGACTTTAGTATGCTTTCAAGTGTGGTGGGGCAGTGGTATCAAGGAATCTCCATGGTGGGGTAAATCTCCAGTGTCAGCCAGGTTGATGAAGACTCAGATATGGCATAGGCCTATATAAGCAGGGGGAAAGCTCAGAAAAGCAGCAATGGTTTCCACCAGCACTTCTGTCTAGGAGAAGGGTGAATTTCTAGCCCTTACTCTGAAGCCAGACAATTAGTTTCTTACTACATGTCACTGGTACCTTTTGTGTTACTGCCCTAGCCCTGGAGTTCAGAGTAAGAATGTCATAGAGTAAGTCCACAAAGTGGCCCTTTAAGAGGAATGCCTGGGACTCCATAAGCAGCACTCTGTCTCAGCCAGCTACAACCTTCACTGATTTGCACAACCAGAAGTTATGAGGTCTTTTCTCCCAGCTACTGGAACCTTGGGCTGTGGAGACTGATATTGGGCTGGGACCCTCACTTCTCAGATGGGACCTTCACAGTCTAGATATGCTTCCTGATTTTAAACTGCCACATGTGAGTGTAGGATCAGCATGGTCAACATCTCGACTCTTCCTACCAGTCTCAACATGGATTCTTCTGTGTATCCTTCACTATAAGACTTCTGTTCAATTAGTCTTCAGGAGGTTCTCAATGACTATAGTTTAGTTGTAATTTTTATGTGGCTGTGGGAGGGTGTTATTTTATCAAATAACATTCTTTTATCACATTTACCAACTCCTTCATCTTAACCAGAAGCTTTGAGTTAATTTTTGTGTTTTGGGTAACATAGCAGTCCAGTTTCATTCTGTTGCACACGACTGTCCAGTTTTCCCAATGCCATTTATTGAAGAGACTATCCTTTCCCCATTGTATGTACTTTGCATCTCTGTTGCAAATTAAATTGCTGTATATGGATTAGTTTATTTCTGGGCTCTGTATTCTGTGACATTAATCTTTATGGTTGTTTTATGCCAATGTCACACTATTGTGATTATAATTGCTTTGTAATACAGTTGAAGTCAGGAAAAATAATGCATCCAGCTTTGCTCTCAATATTGACATTGTTTTGGCTATGTAGAATCCTTTGTGTTTCCTCACAAATCTTAGATCTATTTGCTCTATTTCTATGAAATATGCCATTGGTACTTTGATATGGATTGCATAGAATGTCTACATCACTTTGGGTAATAAGGGCATTTTAAAAATATTAATTCTTCCAACCCAGGAGCATGGAATGTTTCCATTTATTTGGGTCTTCAATTTCTTGTATCCATGTTTTACACTTTTCAGTGGACAGGTGTTTACTTCTTTGGTTAAATTCATCTGTAGGTATCTTATTCTTTTGATGAAATTATGGATGACATTGTTTTCTTAATTTTTTCTTTCTGAAAGCTTCTTATTAGCGTATACCAATACAACAAATTTTGGGGTACTCATTTTGTATCCTGTAACTTCATGGAATGTGTTTTATTAGTTTCATCAGGACCTTTAAGTATTTTCTATATATAATATTGTCATCTACAGCTAGTGACAGTTTTACCTTTTCCTTTCCAATTTTGAGCCTTTTATTTATTTATTTTTCTTGTCTAACTGCTCTTGCTAGGACTTCCAATACTACATTGGATAATGTGACAAGAGTGGGCATTTTGGAGCAATATTTCTACTAATTTAATAAATTATTAACTAGTATATCTCACCATTTACTGAAAATACTTTCTATATTAAGCATTACTTCCCACAAACTAATTAACAGATAAATTTTTAAATAATTTATTCAGCAACCTTCTAAAAAACATTAAATGGCTATGTTGAAAAGATATCCTTAAGTTAGAAAGGTAAATTTACCACTACACACCAATAAAACAGTAAAATAATTTCAAAATGCTTTGTGGTAAGTTAAGTCTCACATACAAAGAGGCACAGCAGTTTGTAAACAAGCAGTACACATACTCATGCAGTTAGTTTATAATGTTTTTTTAAGATTTTATTTATTTTTTTTTTAGAGGAAGGAGAAGGGAAGCAGAAAGAGAGGGAGAGAAACATCAATGTGTGATTGCCTCTCATGCACCCCCTACTGCAGACCTGGCCCACAACCCAGGCATGTGCCCTGACTGGGAATTGAACTGGAGACCCTCTGGTTCTCAAGCCAGGGCTCAGTCCACTGGGCCATACCAGCCAGGGCTGTAGTTCATAACCTTAACAGAAGGGAATAAATTATATTCACATGATGCAGGGTACTTCAACAAATACGCCTTTGTTTCTGTGCATTACCCCTTCAATGTTTCCTCTTCTCCTTAAACTTCTCTCTGCTACAAAATGCTAACACATGTTTGAAAATGTTATCAGTTTTAGTCAAATAACATCCTTTTATCTTGGAGAGTCTCCCTCTGAGATGTTATTAAAAGGAGTGGACAATAAGAGAAATTTAAAAACTGTTTTACTACTAGTGTATCATAACCACTGAAATTTTCACCCCTGATAATTAAAAGAAACGGTAATTTACCCAGTTACACAATGTGTTTCCAAACTTCTCTGAAATCTAAGCCAACTACAATGTCTTCAGTAACTTTTGATGTTCTTCACATCTTAAAATAAATAATTACTCCTTTAAAAGACTCTGATTAAGAATTTATGAGAGAAAAATATGTAATAACAAGAGTGAAGAAGAGTGAAGAGACTATTTCAGAAAGTATTCTTAGCATCTTGTTATTTTTTTAATTATAAAATGAGAAGTAAAACATAGTAGCCTTTTTAAGTTAAAAAACCAACCAAACAACTAAGGCCTAAGCTATTTTAGCCCATGGAAGAAAAGACTTGGTAGACACTGAAGCCCAGTTCTAATATCCTATAGAACTGGCATGTACCATGAAGCCAAATATCTAGGATGGTAGAAGGAAAATGTACATATGGAGGAGATTTTTAGGATTTTTCCAATCCTAAAACAAGAATAGTACTTTACATATAGTAGAGAATCAATCAATGTTGGTTGAATGAATCCAAGGGAAGTAGCAGGAAGTAAAGGAATGAATGCTAGCTATTTCTACCCCTTTCCTAATTTACCATTAGTAAACATTACCTGAAATTTAATTCTGCTTACCCTGGCCATTTCTACTGCCACCAACTCTCAAAAGTGCTCTTAGATAAGTATCTGTTGATTTTAAAAATAAAAGAGATGAAGAGGAGGTAAAAGAAACTTGATTAACAGAGAATTTTTTACTGCTATATACTATTATACCATTGTATAAATGTACCACAGCTTTTTTATTCACTCATCTACTGATGGACACTTAGGTTGTTTTCAGATCTTGGCTATTGTAAATAACACTGCTATGAACATAGAGGTGCATAATATTTTTTGCAATTGGTGTTTTGGGATTCCTAGGATACAGTATCAGAAGTATGATTGCTGGGTCAAAAGACAAAAGGGAAACATTCGGGACAACTGTAATAGTAAAATAATTAAAAATAAAAGTGGGGATAACTGTAATAATGAAAACAATTAAAAATAAAGAAAAAAAGAATTTTTGTTTCCTTCTTAAAATATCTGTAAGAAAATATGAAAAATGAAAGAAACTAACCAAGTTTTACAAAACTATATATTCAATTGGTATTGAAAATGTAATTTAAAAATATTCTAATAATTATCCATTGATAATTTATTGTCAAATGTACAGTGCTTTTCCATTCATAAACTGTCCCATGTAATCATAACTACATGAGGTATTACTCTCATTTTATAGAGTATGAACTAAAGCTCAGAGAGGTTAAGTGATTTGCTCAAAACCAAAAAGTCAACAAATGAGAGGGCCTGGATTCAAATCTATGCAGCCAGCTTAGATTCTCTACACTATGTCACTGCAATGATATCTCAGTTCCTGGCACACCATTTAGTGGGTAAACTGGCAAAACCAGAATTTGGAGGGGGAAAAACATAGAACTTTAATTCTCAACCAGAATCAGGAGCAAAATGTTGCCCCAAACTTTTTAGAATTTAAATTCATTTTGCTAGCTCTTTTGATAGACTTAAGAGCAGACATTCCATCTTGGTCATCTTTATATTTACTACAGAAAATACTTGGAACAGCACTTTGTATGTACTAGATCTACCATAAGTATTTATAAAAATGAATTAATTGGTTTGTGTTAGCTGGGGCACATTAACGTGTTATGTTGTGCTAAAGTCCTGTCCAACACTCCTCCTGCCTGAGAGTCATCTGACCCCCTGCAGAGTATAATGCTTTTAGAATTAGTATTTACCATGGATTAGAGCACAGACCCTGTAAAATTAGCTGTCAACTAACAGAAAAATAAGATGCAAAGGATTTAAGCCTGATAGAAATACAAATGAATTTTGTCCAAGAAGAAGACAACCTCAAAGTAATGTTTTATTATCTAAAACATTAGATATGTTTTAAATTTAATTTATCATTCATCCTTCTTTTTGTTTTCACTGATTTCATGTATATATTTTCTAGTGCCATGTGACCTCCTTTGAATAAGTTTTGTCACCCTGCTAATTACCTCATTACTTATTTAAATACATGTTCATTATATATTGGTATAGGAACTTTGTTCCTAACATTTTGAAAATTATACATTGATACTTTTTAGAAAAAGAGTTCATTTTGTCTGACATTTCTTGTTTTTTGTCATTTTTGTGGTACATGCAAATTAATACTTATCTTTTGTTACAGAATGTAGTTTGTCTTATGGCTACTTCATACACTAGTGAAAACAAATTTATGGGAAAGATGTGGGTCACCCCACAGCACTGATGGGAAAACTGGGGAAGAAGCAAACAAAATGGCAGCAGAAAATACAGCTGGAACCTTGCTGCCAGGACAGTGTCCTTAACGTGCCACTGTTGGCATTGCTGTTAGCACTTCATGGACTGTCACTGCTGCTGTGTCCACCAGTAACATGCTGGAATGCTTCCACATGCCATAGCATATAAGCCCGAAGTCCCCACAACATGTATGCATCACTTTATTTTGAATTCTCAGAACATATACTTGAACAAGGCTATGTCATTTTGAAGAAAAATATGTCTACTTGAAATTTAAAGAATATTTGAGGAAACTATTTTAATTTCAGATAGGCAATACCTAAAGATCAGTCTATTAAAAGTTTTCCACAATTATTTTCTAAATTTTTACAGTTTCTCTCAAGAGTATAATGGAATCAGGCCTTGAATAACTACCTATGGAAGAATATTACCTGGGCCAAGCCCATCATGTCCTATGACAATCCTGTACAAATCCCCGAGGTGCACAGCTTCTAGGGAGAAGGTATCAGTCTGTAACAAATCAAACAAGTAAAGTTAGATGTAGACTATGAGCCTAGCTTCTAAAATGAGTATAATTAACATATAATAGACATTGTGAAATAAATTAGGCTCATCCAGCAAATGTGCAAATCCAAATTAAGGTAAAACAATATTAATTTATAGAACACTATCAATAATAAGTTTTATAATATATCTTATTCTTCTTCATGACCAGTTTTTTATTTTAAAGCATAAATTTGGGGACTTCTACAAATATATTTTATAATAATAATAATGCACATGTAATAATTATAAAATACACTAAAATTTTCCATTCATGTGAACACAACCAATACTTTTCTGCCTTTGGATGTAATTTTTCAGCAATGTTTATGCATCAGTCAGAAATGTAATGCTACTAAAATAATTTTACAACATTAATGCAATATTATTAAAAATTTATAACACTTCTCTGAAGTCCCAATGTACTGCCACAATCAAAGCTATTCATGTTTGAGCTCCAATGGCCCATGTATTTAGAATATGTGTACAAGTGAAGAGCCGAGAGTTCTCTTGATAAAACTTAAGATAATAATATGAAGATAATAATATGTGCTAAAATGCAAGAAAAATACGTGATGTAGCCTATCAGTTGAAAAAATAATCCAGAAACAAAATATAACCTTTACATTTATCTAATGTCTTATGCATTTTGAAATATTTTCACATACATTTTATGTTATCCTTAAAAGTCACTCAATGAAAAAATATATCCATTCTATAAATAAGAAGAAAATACAATGAGCATTAGAGCTCAGTTCCTCTGATATTTAATACTACTTTTCTTTTTAACCACTGCCTCTGTATCAGTGCAATATAAAGAATATAAATAACAGTAAAGTCATTAACATTCATTTACAAAAACATACTATTACGTGCCTGATACAGGATAATAAGTAACATTGTCATCCCTTTATCCATGAAATAGATCTGCTATAAAAGGAGGAATTTCTATGTAATAACAGAAAATACTGTATCATTTATAAGAGGAATCGATGAACAAAATAAACTAATGAGCAAAATGGAACCAGAGGCATGAAAACTAGGAACAGACTGGCAGTTGCCAGAGGAAAGAGGGTAGGGGTAAGAGTGGAAAGAAGTGGAAGGGAGTTGTTAAAGAACATGAATGAATGACCTATGGACAGCGACAATGGGGTGGAGAGGGACTGTGGGAGTGGGATGTGGGGTGTGACAGAGGAGGGGAAGGGGGAAAATTTGGACAACTGTAGTAGAATAAACAAGAATAAAATCAAATTTAAAAAAGAAAATACCGGCAGAGAAAACTTAGTTATAATATGACAATTGATACAGAGAATGGTAAGAAAACAAAGATAACAAAATGAAAGTACTGCCATACTGAAAATTTGACATACTCACTTATATTCTATTTGGGTCATCAAGAAAAGCTGAGATAACTAAAATATAATGAGCCCTCTATGTTTTACTCATTAAAAATATAAGTATTACTTGAATATTAATATTAGTAATAATAAATATAATGTAATGTATTTAGTTTGTACATTTGACAATGGCAGTTGTTATATATAATAATAATCCTCATTTAATGATGTAAAGTTACATTTAAAGTTAGACCATGGGAAATGACTTCAGCAACATGCTGGACCAGGCAGAACCAAGCCCTCACTCTCTCATGGAGCCACCACTTAACAATAATAAATGGACTAGAATACTTCTGTGAAAACTGTAGATACCAGAAAGGAAGCTGCAGCACCCAGTCGAATGCATAATAAAGAAAAGACTCCATTAAAAGTGGAAGAAAAGTTTGTGACATTTTGAGGGTTTATGATCTTTCCACAACTTGGCATATGGAGAAAAGCTCCACACCACAGATCCTATCTTAGGCAAGAAACAGAAGAATAGACCATGTATACAATATTCTGGCTTCTCTGAGGGCTGCCCAGGGAACTAATTTGTCTCTCATTTAAGCTGAATACTAATAGTAACAGCAGCATAGTTTGGAAGATAAAACAGAGGAGAGTACTGTGGCATGTTAGAGCTACAGAGTTTCTTTCAGTACAGCAGGCAGACATGTCAGGGATGGGGTATGCAGCAGGTTATGGGTATTGGAGAAGAAATGGCAACAAGTAGCTAAGGGAAACTGAGCCAATTAAAAACACATATACAAGTCAAGAAAAGACATATAATCAAAAAAATTTTGAGAGGTCCTAGAAACTCTAGTCACATTTATTAGTGAATGTCTTCCCCAGCATAGCCCAAATCTCAACAATATCACAAGACATATAAAGGAACAAAATAAAACCCACAAACAAATGATGTGGACCCCAGTTCATGGGGTCTGAGTCATTATAGATGAAAATGAGACATTCACATGGATTACCGAATCCGGTGGAGGAAAAGGGATGGCATGACTTTTCTCTCAAGGGGAGCAAAAGCCTCCACCCTTGCTCCAATGAGCTTTTATTGTCTTACTGGACACATTACAAGAAGGTCCTCATTCACTATGCACAGGCTCACTTTAGGGGGTTACCTATTACAGAAAACAAAGGAGCCAATGCTGCTAATCATATCACAGAAGAGGGATATTTGCAAATGAAAAGGTAAAAGTAGTTGGACCCATTACACTCATCCTTAGAAGGTTTAGCATGGATTTTAGGAAGTTGCTTTGCAGTAAATGTCCTCATTTCAGGATGAGGGAGTTTTAGCAAAAAGCAATACTCATAGAGGCCTAAGTACATTGCAGGCCTGATTCCCCACAGGAGAACCTATCCATGGGTGTGGGTCCTGTGCATATTCAAGTGGGAGCTGGGCCCATGCCACGCATAACAGTCTACTACAACAAACTCTAAAGAAATGTGGATCTCAGAGATTCCTGAAAAACTAAAACAAGTATCTTAAATATGTTCAATAAGCTGAAAGATAACGCAGAAAATAAACTAAACTAATACAGGAAACAGATGTACGAACAGAATGAGAATATCAACAACAACAACAACAAAAAGAAATAAGAAGGCACCAAACAGAAAATCTGGAGTTGATAAATATACTAACTGAATTGACAAATTCATCAGATTATTTTAATAGAAGACTTGATCAGGTAGAAGAAATAAAGCAAACTTGAAATTAGGTCATTTGAAATCATCAGAATGGGAGGAAAAAGAAAAAAGAATAAAGAAAAGTGGAGAGGTTAAGGCACCTATGCAATATATGCATATGCAAGTCACAGAATAAAAAAGAGATAAAGAGGCAAAAGGATTATTAAAGAAATAATGAATAAGAATTCACAAATCTGGTGAGAGATGTGGAGATTCAATTTCATGAAGCTTGTAAGTTCCCAGATTCAAATCAAGGAGAGCTTCTCCAAGATACAGTATAACTCATTTTTCAAGGCCAGCATGACCCTAATACCAAAGCCAGAAAAGAATACTATGAGAAACAAATCAAGACACATTATAATCAAATTGTCAAAAGTTAAAGATAGAGACAATTTTGAAAGCAACAAGACAACAACTAAAGCAACTAAAAGCAACTCATTAGTCACCTTTCTGTACTGTATTAGTGAGCTTCTATAACTTTACTAGTGGATTCCTAAGCAAAATCACACAGATGAGAAGGCGATGGAATAATACAGCATCTGGCAGAGGTAAGGCCTGCTTGAGTTTGGTTGGTAGGGTAATTTATAGGTATAATAATTTATAGTTTTAATTTGAACATTTCACCTAAAATGTCATATGGTGTGCTTGAATGTGATATTGTTATATTACAGAATTCCATGTTTACGATTTTGTAATAAAAAGGGGTATTATTTGTGTTGGATACTGTATATTAAAATTGCTGTCCAGAATAACATATTGTATAAGAAAAACCTGTCAACTAAGGATTCTATTTCAATTGTAACTGTCCTTCAAAAATGGACAAAAAAATAAGAATTTTTCATATAAAACAAAAGATGAAAAAATACATTAACACTAGACTGCCCTATCAGAAATGTTAAAGGGAGCCCTTCAATCTGAAAAAAGGATAGTAGCTAGCAACACAAAGTCATATTAAGATAAAGTTTCCCAATGAACAAATAGAGTAACTTGTATTATTACAATTTTGGTGCATAAGTACATTTTTAATTATCATATAAAATAAAAAACATTAAAAACTATTTTAATAGGTATACAATGTATAAAAGATATACTTTGTGACATCAATAACATAAAGTAGGAAAGTCGAGTTGTTCAGGAGTAGAATTTTCATATGGAAGTTTAAATGAAGTTATCAGTTGAAGTGAAACAAATGTTAACAGAACTGAAGCAAGAAATGATAGTAATGTTACCCTAGATAGTCAGTCAGAGTGCTGGACAGTCTTCCCTATTGACCAAGATGGCATAGGGGGTGGTTCTTACAGTGAGTGCACACAAAACTAGAAACATGGACAGGATCTAAGTGCACCAAAAGCTTACAAAATAATTGGGTAGAAAAGAAGCCCTCTGATCCCCAACCCTATTGGAACCAAGGGCATGAGCAGGAAGGGGAACTGGTCTCTGAGAAGGGAATCCACCATTTTTCCACATTGCAGCACCTGAATAAACCTTTCCTTTTGTACCAGCACCTGTCTCACAATTTGTCTTTCACTGTAGCAGGCAGCCAAACCTACATTTTGTTACAGTAGCATAATAATAGTAGGATATGTCAATGCCACAATTTTAATATGGATAAAATAACTAGATAGAAGATCAATAAGGAAATAGAGGACTCAAACAACACTATGAAACAACAGAACCTAACAAACTTATAAAACTCTCCACCCAAATATACATTCTCTCAAGTGCACATGGAATGTTCTCCAAGTTTATCATAGGTTATGTCACAACACAAATCAAATATAAATTTAAAGATATTAAAAGAAGGAAAGAGCCTTTTATAACAACAATGGAATAAAACTAAGAATCAATATCCAAAGAAAAACTGGAAAATCCAAAAACACATGGAAATTAAACAATACACTATTAAACAAGTACTGGGCTGAAAAGCAAACACAAGAAAATTTAGAAAATATCTAGAGACAAATGAAAACACAATATATCAACTTATGAAATGCAGTCAAAGTACTGCTAAGAGGGAAGCTTATAAGTGCTTACGGTAAAAGAGCAGAAATATTTCAAATCAAAACACTGAATTCACAAATAACAGAACTGAAAAAGACTAACTAACCCAAAAGTTGGCAGACAAAATGTAATAAAGACTAAGAAGAAATTAACAAAATAGAGAATAGAAAATCATAAAATTTAAGAAACCAAGAATTGGTTTTTTGAAAAGATCAACAAAACTGACAAACCCTTGCTAGATTAACTAAGAAAAAGGGAAGACTCAAATAACCAAACTCAGAAATGAAATAGGAAGCATTGCAATTGATGTACAGAAATAAAAATCTTTATAAAATAATTATGTGAACAACTGTATGCCAACAAATTGGACAATCAAGAAGAAATAGTTAAATTCCTAGCAAACAATCTACCAAGAAAGAAACATGAGGAAACAGAAAATCTGAAGAGGCATACAAGTTGCTAGGAAACTGGAGCAGTAATAAAAAACCTCCCATCAAATAAATGTCCACTACCAGAAAACTCACTAGAGAATTACACCAAACATTGAAAAAAATAATTAACACCAATGCTCCTCAAACTCTTCCAAAATGTAGAAGAAGAAAGAACATGCCCAAGCTCCTTCAATGAAGCCAGCAGTAATCTGACACCAAAGACAGACATGACAATAAAATTATAGAACAATATCCTTGATAAACATTGATGCAAAATCCTAACAAAACACAAGCAAACAAAATTAAACAACACAGTACAAGGGTTGTAGCCTGGCCAGGTGGCTCAGGTAGCGCATCATCCCATACACCACTTAAGATCACTTAAGGCTCCAAGACCACTTAATGGGAAAAGAACATTCTCTTCAAAATAACATTGGGAAAATTAGATATCCACACGCAAAAGAATAAAGTTGGATCTTATAGTATATAGAAATATTAATTCATAATGGCTTAAAGATCTCAATGTAATAACGCAAACTAAAAACTCCTGGAAGAAAATATATGGGGAAAAGCTTGAGAACATTGGATTTGGCATAGATTTCTTGGATATGACACCAGAAGCATAGGGAAAATAAACAAATGGGATTATATCAAACTTAAAAATCTGTGCATCAAAAGATACAATTTAAAAAGTTAAATGGCATAAGTACCCAATATTCATAACAGCACAATTTACAATAACCAAGGGCTGGAAACAGCCTAAGTGCCCATCAGTAAATGAGGGGATCAAAAAACGGTGGTACATTTACACAATGGGATACTATTCAGTAGAAAGAAAGAAGGAGTTCCCACCCTTTCCAACAGCATGGATGGAACTGGAGAGCATTATGCTAAGTGAAATAAGCCAGGTGGTGAAAGACAAATACCATATGATCTCACCTACAAGTAGAACCTAGTGAACAAAACAAACAAGCAAGCAAAATATAACCAGAGACATTGAAATAAAAGACAAATTGATGGTAACCGAGGGGAGGGGGATAATGGGGGAAAGAGAATGAAGGTTCATCAACCAACCCAACCCACCCAACCAACCCAAGGGAAATGTATAAAGGACCCATTCACAAAGCCAAAGTGAGGTAGGATTGAGTGTGGGACATGGGTGTGGGTGGGGCAGGGGAGAATGGTAGGGAAAAACTGGAGACAACTGTACTTGAACAACAATAACATAAATAAATAAAAATAAAAATAAAAATAAAAATGACTTATCCATGCCCCACAAAAAAAGAAAAAAGCCAACTTACAGAACTGCAGAAATTTGCAAATCATGTATGTGATAAGGAGTAAATATCCAAAATATATAGAGAACACCTATAACTCAACAATAAATAAACAAATAATTTGACTTAAAAATGGCAAAAGACTTGAATAAATGTTTCTCCAAAGATAAATACAAATGGCCAATAGCATATGGAAAGATGTCAACATTATTTAGCAGAGAAATACAAATCAAAACCACAATGAGATATCACCTTACACCCATTAGGATTATTACTGTGAAAAAAACCCAACAAAACAGAAAATGACAAGTGTTGGTCAGACTGTGTATAAACTAAAACCTTGGTAGAATTGTTAAATGGTGTGATCACTCTGGAAAACAATATACTGGTTCATCAAAAAATTAAAAATCAAACTTCCATATGATCCAGCATTCCCACTTCTTTGTATACACCCCAAATAATTGAATGATGGGTACAAAAGGGATATTTGCATATCCACTGCATTATTCAGAACAGCCTAGAGTTTAAAACAACCAAAATGTCCATCAGTGGGTTAACGGATAAAGAAAATGTGACATATACATACAATAGAATATTTTTCAACCTTACAAAGAAAGGAAATCCTGTCAGAGTCTACAACAGAGATAAACCCTGAGGACACTATGCTAAGTGAAATAAGCCAGTCATAAAAGGATGGTGACTATGATTTCAATTATGTGGGCTATCTGAAATTGTCAAATTCATAGTGTCAACATAAGAAATGTCCAAACATGTAAGATTTCTTACGAGTTTATTTGACCAAAACTGATGACACTTGCCAGGTAGCAAAATCTCAATGGATTGAGAAATGCTCTGGAGAATGGCAGTTTTGCACCTTATTTTATGTATTACAATCAAAAGAGGAGGCATAAAAGAGTTACATGAAATCCACTGAGGACAGATTAGAGAGGTGGGAAAAAGCAAAGCAGGCAGGGCAGGGGGATCACTGGGACTAGTTAAAAAGTAAAATGATAGACATTTAATTTTACATAGGTGGGTACAGGATAGTTAATAGTCAATAATTAACATGGCAATAATAACAATGAGAGGATTTGTGGTCTCCCCCTGGTGCAGTGCCTATGCTTTGAGGGGTCCAGAAAAAGAAAATTTCACATTCCAAATGTATGTAATTGTAGATGCAAAAGACAATAGACAGGCTCAGTTAAGGTAAAGATTGACCTTTGTTAAGGAAAAATATGAGCCTAGGACCTGACTAACTGCCATGAACTGCTTTTAGTTAGAAAGTTTTTAATTTGAGACCATCCTACATGGTTCCTTTATGCCTGAGTATGTAAGGCCACCACACAGCTCCCCTTCCCCCACACCCACCCCAAGTTTGTCAGGTTTAGAATGTGGCCCCCTTTTGTCCACAATAGACACAGAAAGCAGAAGGGTGGTTACCAAGGGCTGGGAGAGGGAAAATGAGTTGTTTAATGATAATACCGTTTCAGTTTTGCAAGATGAAAACCTTCTGTATATCCGTTGCACAACAATATGAATATACTTAACACTACTGGACTGTGAATTTAAAAATACTAAAGATGGTAAATTTTATTCTATGTATTTTGTCATATTTTTAAAAAATATCAGACAAAGGGCTTTTTCATCACTTACTTGTCCTCTTAAAAAACTGATGGAGTTCTTCAATTGAAATAGTTGTCTAGACCCTGTGTCTCCCTTTTTCCCATAGACAGAAATGTAGACATTTGCTTCTGTTCCAGCATTCCAAAGCTCACCTGTTGCCACATGCACTTCATATACTGTCACTGAAAACAAAAGAAAAATGTTTTATATGCCAAGCATTACTTATAAAATAGAATAAAATTATAATGTATACACATATATGAGATCAAGAGTTCTCATTTCAGGTAAGATAGAATGACACACCCCACCCAGCCTCTCCCAGTGGATACAGCTGTAAAATCTCAACAGAGTACATTGAGAAGCTACATGAAGACTGAAAATTAAAGAGTAGCAGGAGGATTGGTAAAGGCCAGAAGTTAAAGTACCAACAATTGGCAGTGACTTTAGCATTTTTCATTTTTCACCCCTTGTTATCTCCCAGCTGGGACTCAGTATTCCAGAACCTGGAAGTAGGCACCATGGCTCAGAAGAAGCCTTCTTTCTCTGAATCAAGCTGCAGGAAGGGGAACACTTAACACATAGAGAAGGAGCAGGTATTCTAACAAATTCTCTCACATTTCTCCATTCTATCACAACCTAGTATCTGAGCAGAGAAGCATAGAGAGGCCAACCCTCTAAGGGAAAATAACTTTTACTTCTACTCAGATGAGTTGAGCTTCAAAAGAGTAGAGCCAGTATCCATTGCTTTCATTCCTCTTTCTGTCCTACTAATGTTTAGTCCTGGGCACAGGAAGACTGCAGGAGTATATACCAAAAAAGAAAAACTAAAAGCACCAATTAACCAGCCAATGGACCAAAGAAAGGGTCCAGGGAACCAGAAAGCATCACAGAGGTTACAAAGAGGGAAGAAGAGCAGACCCATAAACTTGTTTGTGAACTCCTTGGCTCACCGCTAAGCTGAAGATGCATAAGTATGATCCCATTCAGCATACCAAAGATTTTGAGATCTAAACCAACATATAAACCTCCACCCAGGCCCCCGATTCACCCCTGAGTAGGACATATGTGAACTATATCTAAATAGCACCACAAGGCTTTTAAAACTGAACTGCCTTTAGAACCACAGCCCACAGATGTCAGGTTAGAATATGTGACCTGAAACTAGCCAATGGTCAACTGCCTGTTAGAAAGAGAAATATTCTCCATAGGATCTAAATAACATGCAGTGTCTTAAAAACATAATATGAAAAAAACCAGGATATAAATAAAAATTATTCAGCAAATGAAGGAAAATCTCAATTTGCATGGAAAAAGATAATGAAGAGACAACAAATTGAAAAAGACACAGTGTTTAAATTATCTGAAAAATAGTTTAGAGCAACTATAATATAAATGCTATTATAAATAATTATGGACACTCTTAAAATCAAAGGAAAAGAAAGTCTCAGCAAGAAATAAAGTAAATAAAAATCTTAAAAAAGAAACAAATGGAAATTTTAGACCAGAAAAAAGCAAATTTTAAGACTCAGTGAATAGGGTCCAAAAGAGAATAGAAAGGACACAAGAATGCATCACTGAACTTGAAGACAAGCAGAAACTATCCAATCTAAGAACAAAGAAAATATTTCTTTAAAAAATAAGTACAGAGGGGATCCAAGATGGTGGAGAGTGATTGGAAGTCACACAACCCTCCTCCCAGGACCAATCTGGAATTACAGCCAAATTGTGGAGAAATCATCCAGAACAAACAAATGAGCAAGAACAAGAGAAAAGCCTTATTACCTCAGAGGGACAGAAGAATCCGCTTCAGCACAGCATGACTGGTAGAGAATGCAGTGGAGATGTCAGAGGGCTTGCTGGGTGGCCAAAGGTAGCAGCTAAAGTGCTGGAGGGTTAGTTAAGCAGCTGATTGGATCCACTTGAGAAATGTGGGGTCTAAACCCTAAGCTGGAACCCCAGCCTGCAGTACCAGAGACTGAAAAATACACAGATAACAACAAGCTGCAAAGAGCTGCAAGTCTGCTCTCTACCAGAGATGGATGGGTGGAGACCCAGAAAGCCATTTAAAGAGCCAATGCATAAATTTTCACTTGTAGCCACTTACCCTGGGCTCCAGCAAAGTGTGTGTGTGTGTGTGTGTGTGTGTGTGTGTGTGTGTGTGTGTGTGTGCAGAGTGCACTAGAGATGCTTGAGGAGAGACCGGGGGTGGAGGCTTTGGAGAGAGATCTGAGAAGAGTAGCCACTGGGATCCCAGTGCTGAGTCATCCCCCATCCCCCTGCTCAGACAGACCACTGCCCTCTGAGCAGGCGCAGCATGAGGGGAAACAACAGGCCTGACCCCAGGAGGGATTCTGTTTTACCCTACGTTGCTTAAACCTGACTGCTTAGTGCAAAGTAACTAGATTAACAACTGAAGGAGACAGCCAGGGACAGCAGATCACTGGAAGTATCAAACAGGCTGCCTAAGGTCAGACAGGATCATAATCTGACATCACCAGAGGTGGATCCAGAAAGAAAAAACAGTAGTATATACTAGATGCTACCAAGAGAATCCACTGTGGTCTTTTCCATGATTTGTGATGTTTTCTTTCCTGCATAGCTTTTTCATATTCATTTCTTGAACATTAAGTTTGTGCATATTAAGTCATAGATTTTATATTATAGTTTAATTCAATTCACAAATTTTGTCTTTCCCTTCTCTTGCTCCATTTTACCATCTTCTTTCTTTTTATTATTTTGTTTTAAATTTTGTTTTCTCTTTTGCTACAACTTATTCCCATTCCACATTCCTAATATTTCTCTCCCATCCCTCTCAAAACCAATTTTCTTGTCAATGGTCATCTCACATTCTTTTTCCCAATCTTAAAATACCCACATTCTCACGCCACCTTTAGCAATCTTTACTCATTGGTTCTGGATAGGGTAGTTGTTGTTGCATTTAAAAAAAATTTTATCTGTACATCTTCACTAATTTTGCTTTTCAAGTCTCAAATTTTACTGTTCCTATCTCTTACTCTTCTTTTGTCTCAAATTTTAATTTTGCCCAGTCTTAGCCTGTTTTTCTTCTTTTATTTATTTTCTTTTTCTCTTTCACCAAGCCTTTTTTCTCTTATTTTTCTCTTTATTTCATCTAAGATTTTAATTTTTCCTTGTATTGGACTTGAAAACCAGTCTAACACAGGGAAAAATTAAATCCTCATTCTAAGTATTCCCTTACCCACTATCATGTCAAAATCACTTCCCTTTCCTATAGACATCTCTTAAGCTTTTCTTTCCTTCTTTGTTCCCTCTTATTCCTGTCCCATCTATATTAATTTTAGCTCATTTGTTGTTGATAGTGCTGTGGTGAATCTCTCTTTCTAATATGGTTCCTATTTATTTTATTATTTATTTATATTTTTTCCTTTTTCTTTCTCTCTCCCACTTTATTTTATTTTTTAAAATTTCTGTTTAAACCTAATACTATATACTTCCCTTCTCTCACTCCATTCTGCCTTCTTAATTACCAGTTTTATCTCTAAGTGTTATTTCTCTTTTTGCATTGCTCCATTTCCCAGCTTTTATTAGTGCTCTTCCCTCTACCCTCTCCAAATCATTTTTCTTTCAGTAGGTCATCTTATGTTTGCTCTCCTTTCTTATAATAGTCTTAATTTCTTTACACCCTTATTAACACTGGTTCATTTGCTCTTGATAGTGGAATTGTGGGAGGGAGTTATATTTTCAGATGTGGGCTTGTTACCTGTGCTTTGTGGTTTTGTTCTAGCAACACCTGCACAACAGCTACAAAATGTGGTGGTCAGAGTGACCCTCAGTCAACCAGAGCTAGAAGGAAGGAAGAATGCACCACAGAATGACCCAACAACAATCAAAGCCCAATTACGTCCAGAGAGCCAACATAAATGGCATAAAGGGTGTCCCAAGAGCATCACATTCAGGAAATCAAGGAGACTGCACCACTGAATCACATAGGTCTCCTAGCATAGAAATTCACACTACAAAGACAGGGAGTCAAAACAGATCAATTTAAAAGCAGAAGCAAACAAGAAGAATCTCCCCAAAAATGGGAAGACAAAGAAACTCCCAATTGAAAGGAAAGGAGGAATCCTCAGAAAGAGTGCTAAATGAATTGAGGCAAGTAAACTATTAGATATGGAGTTCAAAACAATGATTATAAAGAAGCTCAATGAGCTCAGTGAGAATTACCAAAATATATAGGGATGCTACAAAGAACTTTGTGAACTACATCAGTTATGAAAAAGGACATAGAATCTATCAACAAGAACCAGGAGGAAATTAAGAGTAGAACTTCTTAATTGAAGAACACAGTAGAAGGAATAGAAAACAGACTAGATGAAGGAGAGGATAGAATCAGCGAGCTGGAGGACAAGGTAGAAAAAAACTACCAAAAAGAGCAAGAAAAGGAAAAAAAGAATTGAAGAGAAAAAAGAGGGGTTAAGGGAACTGCATGATAATGTGAAATATAATAATATCCATATAGTAGGGAAAACAGAAAGAAAAGAAGAGAAGCAAGGGATAGAAAACCTGTTTGAAAAAGTAATGATGAAAAATTTCCCAAATTTGATGAGAGAAAAAGGCACACAAATCCAGAGAGCACAGCGGGTCCCAAACAAGAGGAACCCAAAGAGGCCCACGTCAAGACACATCATAATTAAAATGGCAAAATTCCAAGACAAAGAGAGAATCTTAGAGACAGCAAGGGAGAAACAGGAAGTAACATACAAGGGAGGCCCAATGAGGCTAGCAGCTGACTTCTCAACAGAACACTCCAAGCCAGAAGGGAATGGCAAGAAATATTCCAAGTAATGAAAAGCAAAGGCCTGCAACCAAGACTACTCTACCCAGAAAGGCTCTCAATTAAAATGGAATCAAAATAAGGAGTTTACCAGACAAAAGAAAGCTAAAAGAATACACCTATACCAAATTAGCATTGCAAGATATGCAAAAGGGACTGCTTTAAGATGAAGAAAAAGAGGGAGAGAGAGAGGAACGTACGTTCAAAAGGGAAAAAAATGAATAAATACCTACAATAATAATCTTAAATCTAAATGGAATAAATGCTCCAATTCAAAGACATAAGGTAGCTGATAAGAATATGACCTGCACTTGCATTTATGCAGCCTACAAGAGAACCATCTCAGAACAAAATAAATCACTAATTCATTCATTCATTCATTCATTCATTCATTCATTCAATGTGCATTTATCAAGTTCCCTGTCCTTCAGCATTGAGGCAAATAAGTTATATTTGTACTACCTGGAGTTGGATTTTTCCTACCGGGAAGAGTGAGTTGTCCTTTGTTTAAAACAGGAAGTTCTCGACAGATTTGCCCATCTTCTTCATCTCGTGCCAACCATCGTTGCACAGGTATATAAAACTTTTTCCCAGAATTCATGTTCCACAAATGTATCTACAATAGCAACAATGTTACTTGTAAAAAAGATAAGAATACTTTTTATTTTAAAGTGATTTTATAAAATGTTAGCATGATCTTAGATTTCATGCACTACAGAGTTAAACAGTTAGTTACTTCTCTAGGTTCTTAGCAATGAATGAAATTCAAGCAATAATTATTTATTTGAGTACCTATTATACCATACTATATCTAATCCTTTTATCCTGAAGTTAACAAAAATGTGAGTAAATTCTGGGAGGATCAGATGAATGTCCAAAATCATCAAATCATAGAAATTATGTTTTCTAATTCTAAAATCTATCATTACCTAAGTCAATTACTAGTATTATTTTAAAAGTTTTAGTGAGTTGTTATACATTAAATTCATTTCTAAAATACCTTAGATCAGAGGTTTTCAACTGAATGTGTTTAAGAAATCATGGTATTATAAAGGTAGACTTTCAATCCCTAAATTTACTAATTCTGTGATAAGTCCCAGAAATTTGCCTTCCTAAATTCATATCAGGTGTGATTATGGTGTAATTATATTTTTGGAAGGGCTCCTAAAGAACCACACAGAATTGGTTTACAAGGCTGCTACCATGCCACCAGTATTTGATTTGATTATTTTAATTGAAGCTCAAAGATGATCATTTGAGAAATACAAAATAAATTACTATTCAAAACTTTATATTTTGTAATCTTCCTTAACTAAACATGAACTAATCAAGATTAAGTCATTACAGCAATGGAAATATTTTATATGCTGTGAAAATATTGCAGCATTATTGCTATAATAGACTGTCTTTTAATTCAAATCCCTTTAAGTCAGAGGCACAAACTGGCTTACTTAAAACTTTACATTTTAAACTTTTAAGCTGTATTATAAGAATTAAACAGAAAATTCCCAACCAATTATCTAGTATCTTAATTTGACTAAATAAGTAAATTATATACAAACTTTTATATACCCAGGATAAAACTGAGAATTAAGAACACCTCTCTTCTTCACTGGTACTCAGGTGAGGTAAGTCAGGTGAGGTAAGCCTCAGGCGAACAATTTACCTTGCAATGGAAAGAACTTGTCATAGAGAGAAAGGCAATAGCAATTTTCAGCCTCATTTTTTTTGTTTTTCCTCTGCAATATTATATAAACTTTAAAGATAAACACTATATCAGCACTTGAGCTTCAAAATGAATATAATATTGCTTATTGGTTATCAATCAAATGAGATGACAGGAGGATTAATGCTAATTTTCATAAATTAGCTTAGTTAACTAGTAGAGAAAAAAATTAAAAATAGTATTATATATGATCACTTAATAATTTCAATATTGTACTTTAAAATCTCTACATAGTATAAAAGAGATAATTGTCTTATATTGAGGCCAGGCAATAATTTTGAATTTTGAAATCAAACTTCAGCTTTCTATATTTTCATACAGTTACTTTTATTTTTTAAATCTTCCTCAGAATCTTACATGACTTATTACAAAGAAAATATAGCATTAATAACAGCTATATATTTTTGCTAATGAACTAAAATATGTTCATCTTATATAATTTTAACTAATTTTCTCATATTATAAACCACTGAGCAAGTTTGCAAAAAATAGCAGTAGTTTGACTACATGTTCTTCGCATTTTAAGAAGTTATTTAGTTAAAGATCATTTGCTTTGAAGTGACAAAAGGTGGAAATACACCATTTACAAAAATGAATGGCAAGCTCTGTGATTTCCAGTTTTGAAAATCTGCATTTATTGGCAATCATACTAATAAGTTAAAAAATTTAATTCTAAACAATGTAGAAAATGTAAGCCTTTTTTTTTCTCTCCTGAAAGTATACAGGGGGCATTACCTTGGTTAGCATGAGCAGACCAAATTCCAGAGCTGGAATTCAAGATCTAGTAGATTATTATTTCATCAATGCTAATTGTTTTATTTTTACAACTCTTCTGAAGCAGATAACATCCACCTAGTCACCTTTTTATAGCTAATATAACCATGTCAAGAAGCAATGTGAGTGAATCCAGAGTCCCAAGTATTTTATTTGCTTTGCAAAAAGGTGAAAAAACTGTTTGATTGGGATGCTTCTCTTAAGTAATTGTGGATTGATTTATTAATAAGGGCATATGATACCACTGCTTTAAGAATTACACTGAATAAAAAGGTCTAGGTTAGACTCTATGAACTCAAAATAAACATGAAATGTTCCCTTGAGGTCTAATTACTGAATAGAATTTGCAAAGTATTTGAAAATGATAGAAGAGCTTATATGTCTTTACCTGTTTACAGTGCCAGGAAGGGGAGATTCCAGAGTTGGTATGACCAATACGAATCTTAAAGAGTGTTCCAGTATCTCCAACCGTGATCTACAAAATAACCAAGAGAACATCTTTCAATGCATTTTCATAAAACCCATTTAAAAACAGCTAATATTAAGGCATTATATATTGGAAGAGGTGTCAATCCATCAGGAAGATAGAAGAATTATGTATGCACCTGATAAGAGATCACCAAAATCTATGAAGCAAAAATTGACAGAACCAAATAGAAAGATAGTCTACAATAACAGTTGGAAACTTCAATAGCCCACTTTGAATAATGAATAAAACTAGACAGAGAATCAATAAGGAAAAAGAGGACTTGAACAACATCAACTAAGTCTAACAGAAATGTATAGAACATTCCACTTAACAACAGCAGAATATAGTTTTCTCAAGTGCACATGACATTCTCCAAATTCAGTATGTGTTATGTCAAAAAAACAAGTCTTGAAAATTAAAAAAAAAGTAAAATCATATAGTCTATCCTTTCTAACTACAACGGAATAAAACTAAAAATCAATGCAAGAAGGAAACTGGAAAAGCCACACCTAATGTGTAAATTAAGCAACCAATGAGCCAAAAAAATTGCAAGGAAAATTTTTAAATACTTTGAGATGAATTTTTTTAAAGATTTTATTTATTCATTTTAGAGAGGGAAGGGAGGGAGATGTGTGTGTGTGAGAGAGAGAGAGAGAGAGAGAGAGAGAGACAGGGAGAGAGAAACATCAATGTGCGGTTGCTGGGGGTTATGGCCTGCAACCCAGGAATGTATCCTGGCTGGGAATTGAACCTGGGACACTTTGGTTCCTAGCCCATGCTCAATCCACTGAGCTACGCCAGCCAGGGCTGAGATGAATTTTTTAAATAACACATAAATAAAAACATAGGAATTCAATAAAAGCAGACCTCAGAGGTAAATTTTAGACATAATTCCATAAAACTTGAATGTATTTTGTGAAACCTGAGAACAAAGACACCTACTAAGAAGGGCTCTTGGTGACTAACTGGGCTCACAGCTGCTTCTACACAGATGCCTGTCATGGAAACCACTTCGGGAAGAAAGTCTGCACTGAACTGCTTGCCTGCACTATATTTCTTCCATCTAGGCTAGGCCTTATAAAAGAGTTTCTGGAATCCTATTTTAACCAATAGGACTCAAGTTTTACCTATCCCATTGGAACCATGCAGCTCTAACTAATGAGTGGCTCTATTCTGTCTAATCAGGACACTAACTTTTGGACCAATCAAACTACAAGGATTCAGAGTCCTCATTTGCATTAGGACAAACCTATATGAAACCAGGTGGGGATTTCTGTGTTTATAAGCCAACTCCAGTTTGGCTTTGGGAACTCACTTTCCCTTTCAACCAAAAACTGAGGACTGTCTCCCTGGCTGACTGAAGCCTGGGAAGCTGTCACACCAAAGCAGATCAGAGAATTCAGCGCAGGCCAGAGCAAACTGTCAGAGAACAGGGCAGACCAAAACACAGCAGAACAGATCAGCACAGTGCAAAGCAGACCAGCAAGGAGCAGAAAAGAGATGAACAGAGACATCTAGATAAGGAATGCCTGGCCCCTGGGCTGCCTCAGAGCCCATAGCCATGCTATGCTTATAGTTGTACTGTATAACACTTGAGCTCTTTTCACAGCCAGACTCTATCACAATTGACCTGTTCTGCACTAAGTAAAGTTCCCTTCTTCATGAACCCTAAATTGGGAATTGCTGATGGTTGTACGCATCAAACAACCATCAGTTCACAACTTAAAGGAGAAGATCATTTCAGAGGGTGCCCATCAACTAGATTGGCAAGGTTTCTGTGATAGATGTCTATGGAAATTCTGATTGAATAAATCCAGAGGCTCTAAGCAAAAAGAAGGATGAGGGAAGGAAGAGAAGAGGAAGGAGAAGAAGGGAGTAGAAAAGAGAGGTGGAAATATGAAATAAATAAGCTAGTTTTATAGCGTACAAAGCTAGAAAAAGAAGAGCAAACTAAATACAAAACTAGCAGATGGAAATAATAAATATTAGGATGGAGATAAAACAGAAAATAAAAACCAATAGAAACAATGAAAACAAAAATTGGTTCTTCAAAGAGGGTAACAAAACAGAACTGGTACAGAACACATCTTAACTCATTCTACAATGTCAGCAATACCTTGATAGCAAGAAAACTACAAACAAGTACCCCATATAGTTATAGAGGCAAAAATCTTAAAAACAAAACTAGCAAACTACGTGCAGAAGTATATTAAAAGGTTTATACGCCATGACCAACTGGGACTTAGCCCAGGAATAGAGAGTGGTTTGACATACAAATGTCAATGTAATATACCACATAAATACAGTGAAGAGAGAAAGAAAAACATTGTTATCTCAAATGATACAAAGAAAAAGGAAGATAGCATTTGACAAAATCCAACACACTTTAATAATAAAGACATTCGATAAACTTGGAATAGGAGGAGGGAACTTCCTAAACATAATAAAAGGCATTTATGAAAAATGCACAGGCAATATCATACTCAAAGGTGAAAGACTGACAGGAACAAGAAAAGGAAGTCAGTTTTCATGACTTCTACTCAACATTGTATTTGAAGTTCCAGGGATAGCAATGATCCAAGAAGAAAATTAAAACCATATAACTTGGAAAGAAAGAAACAAAACTGTGTTCACAGATAATATGATCTTACAAATAGAAATTCCTAAAGGTTTTACCAAAAAAAAAAAAGAAAGTATTAGAGCTAACAAGTGAACTCAGTAAATACTAGATCAGGATTCAAAAGTCTGTTGCATTTCTATACATTAATAATAAAGAATATAAAGAAGAAATTAAGACAGCAATTCTATTCACAATAGTATCAAAAAGAATAAAATTCATAGGGATAAAATTAATCAAGGAGGTGTAGTACAACAAAAACTTCAAAACATTGCTGAAAGAAATTAAAGAAGACCTAAATAAATCTGAAGATATCATGCTCATGAATTGGAAGATAGTACTAATAAGATGTCAATACTACCCCAAATAATTTACAGATTCAGTGTAATTCTATCAAAACCCCAATTTCTGCCTAACTTGCATAAATGGAAAAGCTGATCCTAAAATTTATAGGGATTTTCAAGGGGCCACAAATAGCCAGATCAATGTTGAAAATAAGAACAAAGTGGAGGACCCACACTTTCTGACTTGAAAACATACTAGCCTTAGCCAGGTAGCTCAGTTGGCTAGAGCATCATTCCAATAGCTAAGGTTGTGGGTTCAATCCCCAGTCAAGGCACATGCAAGAAACAACCAATGAATGTGTAAATAAGTGGAACAACAAATCAATGTCTGTTTGCCTGTGTCTCTCCTTCCCCTTCCTCTCTCTAACATCAATTTTAAATGTATTTTTTAATTAAAAAAATCTACAGTAGTGAAAACTGTGTGGTATAGAAATAAAGATAGACATATATATCAATGAAACAACACTCAGGATCAGAAATAAACTCTGTACACCTATGGTCAGTTGATTTTTGAAAAGGGTGTAAGATTATTTAACAGGAAAAGAATTGTCTCTTCAAAAACAATGTTAGGACAAGTAGCATACCTACTTGTATGCTTGTATGCACAAGCAAAAAAGGGAGCTGGGGTTTTATCTCAAACAATGTATGAAATTTAACTCAAAATGGATCAAAGAACTAATATGGTAGAAAACACAAGTTCTCATGACCTTGCATTTGGTACTGGTTGCTTAGATATGACACTAAAAATATAAGCAACCAAAGAAAAAAATAGATAAATTAGACTTCATCAAAATTCAAAAATTTTGTGTATCAAAGGATACTATCAAAAGAGTGAAAGACAACCACAGCATTGAAGAAAATATTTTTAAATCATATATTTAATAAAGATATCATATTCAGAACATATAAAAAACTCTTGCAACTGAACATCAACAAAAAACAATTCAATTAAAAAAAAGGGCAAGGATTTGAATAAGTCCTTTGGCAAGGAAAATATACAAATAGCAAACAAACATATAAAAAGATACTCAATGTCATTAATCATTAGGGAAATGTAAATAAAAATGACAATGAGATAGCACTTCACACCTACAAGATTTGGCTAGAATTTTTTTAAATTGACAATAACAAGTGTTGATGAGGATGTAGGAGAAAACAGAAACCTCAAACACTGCTGGTGGAAATGTAAAATGGTACAGCCACTGTGGAAAACAGTTTTTCAGTTCCTCCAAAGTTAACCATAGAATTACCATATGACCCAGAAACTCTACTTCTACGTATATACTCAAAAGAAATGAAAATGGGTGTTCCAAAAAAAAAAAGACATACTTATACACAAATGTTTGTAGCAGCATGATTCACAATAGCCAAAGGGTATAAACAACCCAAATGTCCATCAAAGGGTGAATGTATAAATAAAATGTGGTATTTACATATAATGAAATAGTATTCAACCTTAAAAAAGAATGAACTACTGATACATGTTATAAATGGATGAAACTTGAAAACATTATGCTAAATGAAAGAAGCCAAACACAAATGGCTACATATTTTATGATTCCATTTGTAAGAGATATCCAGCCCTGGCTGGTTAGTTTAGTAGATTAAGGGTGGGCCTGCAAACCAAAGGACCTCTGTTTCAATTCCCAGCTAAGACACATGCCTAGGTTGTGGGCCAGGTTCCCAGCAGGGGACGCAGGAGAGGCTACCCCACATTGATGTTTCTCTCCCTCTCTTTCTCCCTCCCTTCTCTATAAAAATAAATAAATAAAATCTTAAAAGAGATATCCAGCATTGGCAAATCTTTAAAGAGAGAGAGCAAATTAGAGATTGCCAGAGATTGGGGGAAAGAGAATGGGAAGTCACTGTGTAATGATCTTTTGGGGTGACTAACATGCTCTGGAAATATTGGTGATGGTTAAACAATACTGTGATTCTCTGCTGGTAGGAATATGAACTAGTACAAGCATTATGGAAAACACTATGGCACTTCCTCAAAAAACTAAAAATAGAGTTATCATAGAAGTTGAGGGAGTAGAATGAAAATTTTGCCTTCAAGAATTTGAAAGAGAAGGAGAAAGTCAAAGTTTTTTTTGTTGTTGTTTATTTTCTTTTTAAAAAGTTCTCATCCGAAGATATGTTTGTTGATGAGAGGAGGGAGAGACAGAGAGACAATATGACCCAGAAATCCCTCTTCTGGGTATCTATACAAAAATCTCAAAGACATTTACTCACAAAGAATTATGCACCTCTCTGTTCATTGCAGCATTATGTTCTGTGGCCAAGGCATGGAGACAACCAAAATGTCCTTCAATAGAGGATTGGATAAAGAAGATATGATACATATATACTATGGAATACTATTCAGCCGTAAGAAATACTGCCATCGGCAACAACACGGATGGACTTTAAGAATATTATGCTAAGTTAGTAAGTGAGTCAGAAAAAGCTAAGAACCACATGATTTCAGACAACATATGGGATATAAAACTGAAACTCATAGACAGAGACAGACAACAGTGTCCTGGTTACCAGAGGGAAGTGGCTAACGTGGTGAAGGGGGCCACATATATGGTAAAGAAAGATGATCTGACTTTGGGTGGTGGGCACACAATACAATATAAAGGTCATGTATTATAGAAATAGGCACTTCAAACTTATATGACCCCATTAATCAATGTCATCAAAATAAATCTGAGAACAAATGCAAAAAATAGTTAACATAGTAAATTTTGTCTTGTGAATTTCAACACAATTAACAAAGAAAAGATCTATACAAACAAACCATAAGGAACAAGGAAAGGAGAGGGGAAGCAAAAGTTTATCTGAGAACCCTTACAAGAAGACAATCAGAACAAATAAAAATGATGATCAAAATCAGCAACAAATTACTAAACTTCATGAAGCTATCACCCGTTCAAACTAGATATAAACATAGCAATTCCAAGGCTCAAACAAGAGTAAGCAAAAAGACAGAAAGCTGAAATTTAGGTAGCAGTGCTCAGAAAAGAAGCGTAAAAATATGAATGTGATTTCCTGTGGAGGAAAATTAAAAATGAGGGATTAAATGTGCTCTTTTCTTACTACATAATTCAGAATGATTTAACCCTAGATAACATGTAAGGTAATACTTTGATTTAAAAGTAAAGTTGAAACAATAAAATAGCAAAGAAAAACAAAAACAGTTCAAAGACACTTTTGGTATCATCACTTCTAAAACTATTTCTTACACATGCAAAATAATAAGTGTTCATTTTTTATTTTTACTTGTAGTGACCATCAACATAGAGTTTCTTTATATATTGACTCACAGATAATATGGGAAATGTAGTTCAAACTAAACTATTAGTTTGTGTCCAAATGATTCAGCCTCTCATGTGACATAGGTGGGCTGAGCACACAGGCTGTGGTAAGCCAAACACCACATAGAAGTAGGATCCTATAAGGATTTAAGATACTGAAGCACATCCTTTTCTGATTGTGATTTTATTCTCTGTCTCTAACCAGTTCAAAACAATCCCTCTATGCATATAGTCATTCATTTAACAGACAATTTTAAGTACATATAAAGTGCAAAGTGATTGACTTATTTTAAGTCTTGCATTTAATGCTAATCTTTCATGTTGTTAAACTAAGACTTCAACAAACTTACTCAGACTGTAAGATGCACTCCCCCCAAATTTGGGAGGGAAAGGGAGGTGTGTCTTATAGTCTGATTGTAGCTTGCCTGGCTCACTGTGGGTGGCAGGGGGAGCTGTGGCCTATGTTATTTATGCTATTAAATATTTTACCAGATTTTTTGCTTCAAATTTTTTTCCCTATTTTCCTCCTCTAAAACCTAGGTGCGTCATATGGTCCAGTGTATCTTACAGTCTGAAAAATTTGGTAGTTTAAACTAAATTAAGACTTTAGTTTAACAACATATTAGTCTCTCCTGCCACCTGTTTGCCACCTGTTTGCTACCTGTTTCTTTTATACCTGTTTCTGTTTACTACCTGTTTCTCCCTAGCTCTTGATCTCAGTGTGCCCAGCTATGACCTAATAATGACAACTTTTTTGCCCTCCTTTATTTAACAATTTTATTTTTTGCTTTTTGATCTTGATTTTGAGCTTTGTCTGTTAGGGCCTCAGCCAGGAAGGCATAAGCCCTTGTTCTTGATAGCCACAAGTATAAAAACAATAAATGTTAGCTATCTAGTATTTTTCTCTAGCTACAGTCTATTATGTTGGAGTTTTATTTGTGTTCAATTTGCTTGAGCTGATTGAGCAAAACTGCTATGAATTATTTTTGATTGATCGTCTATAGGACACATGTAGTTGTAATAGAAAGTGCCAAATTTAAGAGATTTCATTCATTCCAAAGTACTAACTGTATCAGTTATCAGATTTTACTTGATTTTATTACTTACATTAAATACATCTTCATGGCCATTCTGAAATCGAGTTCCATCCGTTCCATAAAGATATATCGGGGCTGAACTTCTATGCTGTCCACATAGTACAATATAAACCTGTGAGCTGGTGCCTGCATTTGGCAAGTCACTGGTGATTATGGAAACTTTCCAGTTACCACCTACAGAAGCATAAATAACACATAGAATAATGAAAAGAATAGACTGATGAACAAAATAGAAAGAGAGACATGGATACATGGAACATAATGACAACTGTCAGAAGGGAGCAGGAAGGGGGACTAGATAAAAGAAGGTGCAGGGATTAGTTAAACAACGTGTAAAGGGAAGGGAAATGGGAATGGAAGGTAAGAGGCTGCTTGAGGCAGTGGGTGCATGATGCAGTATGCAGGTGATGCTTTATTGAATTGTACCCTTGAAATCTGTATGGTTTTGCAAACCAATGACACCCCAATAAATTCAATTAAAATAATATAAATAAATAAATAAATAAATAAATCTAGTTACACTAGGGGTGGAAATGGAAGATTCAAAACAGCAGGTCATCACACAGCTAGGAGAGTTTAAGATAGACAAAGTTTACTTTTCTCCATCTCCTATTAAAAAGTCTGTAACCCAAATTTAGACTATTTTTAAAATGCTCAATAAAATCACCACTTCCTACAATGTGTGTGAAATTTTCCTAAAAGAACTTTAACAATAAGGTTAGAAAGACACCATCATCTGGTCATTGTTAGTTGGTCATCCTAAATTTCATGGAAGTCACTAATATAAATTCTCTTAAGTTCCCAGCATTTTGACAAAATATCACCAAAATTCTTAGCTCTGACATGTAACATGTGCATTCAGCATTATACTTTTCAAGATCCTGTGAGTTTAGATATTTATTTTTGAAAATTGAAGTACCTGATCATTTATACAAGCATAAAAATTGGAATCAGATGTTAGAAGACATTTGAAGAGTCACCTGGTACAATTTATTCACTTACTGTTTTTTAAAAGATTTTATTTATCTATTTTTAGAGAGAGGGAAAGGGAAGGAGAAAGAGAGGGAGAGAAACATCAGTGTGTGGTTGCCTCTCACATGCCCCTACTGGCAACCTGGTCCACAACCCAGGCATGTACCTACAGTGGGAATTTAACTGGTGACCCTTTGGTTGGTTCACAGCCTGTGCTCAATCCACTGAGCTATACCAGCCACAACTCATTATTGTTTTAAGTATCCTTAATTAATAGATGAAATAGCTGAGTTCAAAAAATGTTAAGTATTGTATCATCCAGCAACAAAAAAAAACAGTGCTAGACAATATATAGTTCCTGGTAAATATAACTGAGATTAACTAAACATTATAGCACATTGATAGTGGTAAGAAACTACTTCCAGGGTTTCTTTAGAGTAAACAACAACAGCTGTCCCATAAAAAAATACAGCAATGAGAAACTAGGGAACATACACAGATTATA
Source organism: Phyllostomus hastatus (assembly GCF_019186645.2). Classification (NCBI taxonomy): domain Eukaryota; kingdom Metazoa; phylum Chordata; class Mammalia; order Chiroptera; family Phyllostomidae; genus Phyllostomus; species Phyllostomus hastatus. The sequence continues at coordinate 1,422,707 of NW_025334017.1, read as the reverse complement.
GAAGTAAGAATATGAAGCAATAAAATTCTGAACTGCAGACTTAAATAACACTCTATTCTCTAGACTATAATTTGCTCTCGCTTGTGTTTGAACCAAAGTGTATTTGCTATCTTGATCATTCAAATAATAATCAAGTTCTAGAATTAAATTTTGTTTATATGGTACAATAAACATATGTTAAATTAATGTATATTTTTCATATATACTTTAAAACAGAAAATTCTACTTTATTTTCCCAACACGTGGTAAAAAAAAAAAAGCACACACATTAGATTCATAATCACCTTGGTAAACAATCACTAAGTAAAAACATCCTTTTAGAAAATTGAAGAAGGGTGATAGGCTATCTTTAACGACAGAAGTAGTTGAATTGCAATTAAAAACTGGGAAAATTCAGCTGTTTTGTATAGAATAACTAGTTATTCTTGTTAATGCTGGTTTGAATAAAATGAAATAAAGCTTCTGGCTGTCTTAGAAATGTAATAAAAGAGTTCAGGGAAAAATCAATACTTGCTGAATGTGCAAGGTTGACCAAATCAATAGGGAAAGAAATTGCATTTTCCAACAACTAAGGTAGAAAAGTATGAAAAGTAGAGGAATAGAAATAAAAATTAAAATAATAAAATGTAATGCCTGTTTACCATAGGATTCTGTACCTCTCTAAATCATTAAAACCTTAACCTTGGAAGGGAGTGTTGTAAAAACTGGAGTAGAATCTAAAGATCATAAACCAAGATTCATCTTTTAGTTAATAACTCACATTTCAATCAACTGATAGCCAATAGGCATTAAATCATTACTAGGTGTCCAGTGTCATGGGAAGGAGCAGACGAAAAACAAAATGATGTCTTTGTCCTCCATTACCCTGTAATCTATGAGGTACTAAGGCCAACATACCAACAAGGTAAGAAAGAAAGGAAGAAAGGAAGGAAGAAAAGAAAGAAGGTAGGAAGGAAAGAAGGAAGGAAGAAAGATTACAACATTTTAAATGTAAGATTTTGGTGAAATGAGGCCAAGTAACAGAAAAACTAAAAAAAGAAAATAATTAATTTAAAAAACTGGCAAAAAATATATCAGTAGAAATTAAACAAATAAGGTACATATCCTTGTGCCATATCCTTTAAATAGAAGCCAAAAGTGGGACACAAGATTTCAGGAATTTGCAGGATACCTAGCCGACTCTACTCAGCAACATAATGGGAAAAATAAGATGAGTAGATAAAATTCTAAAAGCCTTCTTAATATTCATTCTCTACCAGGCCCCAATTTGAAAGAGAACAAGCAGAAGAAATGAGTAGAGTATATGAACTAGAGAAAAACAGAATGCAAGGATTTGATAAATAGTTTAATGAAAGCCTGAAGTTACTATAAGAGATACAAAATAAACTAAAAGATATGAATAGCCCATATCTTCTAAAAAATTCAAGTTATAGTTAAAAATTTTCACCAATAACTCCAGACTTGGATAAATTTTCTACCAAACCTTTAAAAAGTAAATACCAATCCTACACAAACCCTTTGGAATAATTCCCAGCTCATTATGTGAGATAAGCATTAATTACTGATACCAAAACCAGACAAATGTATAATAAGAAAACTACATAGCAATAACTCTCATGAATGTAAATGAAAATATTATCAACAAAATATTAGGAAATCAAGTCAACTACAACCTCAGGTTTGTCCCAGGAATGCAAAATGAAAACCTTTTTAATATTTGGAAATCAAGCAGCATGATTCATCATATTTAACATAATAGGAGAAATGTAATTGGTCATCTTAAAAGATGCCAAAAAAAGCATTTCGCAAAATTAAATATCCATTCATAATTGAGACTCATTATTGGAAGCGATGAAAATGAGAAAGATGTTATTGGAAACTGGATTAAGGGCAATTCTTGTTATATAGTGGCAAAAAACTAGGCTGTATTGTTCTCTGTTATTCAGTGGTGTAAACAGAATATATGAACTTGAATATTTAGCTATAGAGATCTCCAATCAAAGTGTGAGAGGTGTGGCCTGATTTCTCCTTGCCACTTATGGTAAGATTCAAGAAGAAAGAGATAAATTGAAGAAGAGATTGTTAAGCAGAAAAAAACCAGCACATAATGATTTGGAAAAATTTTAACCTATCCAGATGAATTCTGTAAACAAAACCAAGGGCATGGCAGGAAAACTGTTTGCTAATGAGATAGGCTTATGATTATGGATCCAATCAACCATTTCAGCAGAAGCCAGGAGTAGAGAGAGAGTTATACAGGAAGTCTTTTGTCTAGTGATGTGGACACCCATGACATCCACAGAAGACGAACAGTGTCTTCAAGAATTTATTCCAGTAGATAAAAGGACCAAGATGGGATTAAATGAGGAAAGAATGACTTTGAGGGCCAAAGATGGTGGAGTCACTGCCTGTTGTGGGATAAGAGAGCAAGGTCTCCACCCTGGGGGCAACAAGAGAATGGTGCTACTGACCTAGCAGGGCCCAGGGAACAAAGTAGTAACACATACAGGATACTTCTCAGGCCTTGAAATCTAGTGAAATTTGGTCCTGTTGGGTTTCAGGCCTAAGGATACCTGACTATTTTTTTTCCCTTCTAATTCCTCACTTTTGCAATGAGAGAATATCTATTCTATGTCTGCCCTACCACTGTATTTTGAAAGCAGATAACTTATTTTCTCTTTTCAAAAGTCAGTGGTTAGAGAGGAATTTTGGCCCGGGATAGATTACACCCAAACCTGGTTTAGAGGGCATCAAAGATGAAATTTCAAACTTTTAAAAAATTAAATTACTTTATTGTTTTTCAATTATAGATTTCAAACTTTTTGATATGATGATATTTAGGTGATAATTTTTTACTTAAAGTTGATGCTGGAATGGTCAATACCTTGGGGAATGTTGAATATGATAAATGCATTTTTCACACAGGAGGACATGAATTTCCCAGGGCCAAAGGAGAACTGTTGTGGGTTAAACTATGTTCCCCAAAAGATATGTTCAGATCCTTACTTCTGATACCTGTGAATGTGACCATATTTAGAAATAGGGTCATTGCAGACATAATTAATTAAGAAGAAGTTGCACTTAGGTAAGGTTGACTTAGTCAGTTATTACTGGTGTCTTTACAAGAAAAGGAAAAAGAGATATAGGGACATGTTGCGCGTGGGTCACCGGCCAGCAGTGACCACGGAACGCTGTGGATGGCTCAACAATAAACACGCGAGAAATAACAACATGCACAGAGACAAACTAGTTTCTGTGGGGAAGTAGGGACAGAATGGCCACCCCCCCTAACGGGGAGCGCGCCGATTTACAGTCCATACCTGCTTTTATTGGGATCATTTTGCATAATAATTCAGGTAAAGTACAGTACTCATTAGGGGAAGTAAGGAACTATAGAAAACAAAGAACTCTGCTGGTCTATTGAGTTGGGAGTCAAAGAGCTGTAAGACTGAGGAACAAACTAACTTCCTCCTAAGACCCTTCTCATTCAACTGAGAGCATTCTAAACAAAGAAGGTTTCACAGTAATTTACATGTTCTTTCTTAGGCCTGATCACCCTGGGGAATCCGCACTTCTCAGTACCGAGCTGCACCACCCTGTCATTGTTTCAGGCTTAGGTGGAGCAAGGGAACTAAGGCAACTGAGAGATAAGGAGATTTTCTTCCAGACGCTGGGAACTCAGGCTATGTCAGAGCCAAGGAGCGAGGGTCCATCACCCCCCTTTTGCTGCAGCCCCCCCCCCAAGTCCTTCTTTTGGGGGGCCTCCCAAAAGTGATCGTGCCTGGCTTAGGTCGTTCCCCCCGTGGGGAATCTTACCCGTCTTTGGCTAACCGACCAAGCTTTTTGGGGTTTCAGTCATGAATAAAGCAGCAGAAGCAGCATTCCTGCCAGGAAGATAAGCTTTTATCTCCTTGCCGGCTTACGGTTCCAAGGGCGTTCCCTTAGCCTTAGCTAGGCAGGGGTTTCAGCCTCTGATACCAGTGAGGGCGGTTCCCAACAGGGACAGACAGAAGTGAGACTGAAAATATCCAGCTCCAAGTCAAAGAATGCCAAGGAGAAGACAAGGAGCCTTTATACAAAGAGCATGACATTGCCAGTTTTAGACTTCTGACCTCCAGAACTGTGAGAGAATAAATTCCTGTTTTGTCAAGCAACTCCGCCTATGGTCATTTCTTATAGCAGCCCTGGACAACTAGTACAAAAAAGGACTATATATGCAAATTGTACTGTATACATGAATACAACTCAGCAATTAAAAGTCATAAACTACTGATATATAAAACATGGATGAATGTCAAGATTTATGCTGATCAAAATTTCAATAACAAAGAGTATGTACTATATGATTCCATATAAATTCTAGGAGAGACAAACATTTGTAGTAACAAAAAGCAAATGAGTTCTTTCCTAGGGCCACAGGTAGAATTATCTGCAAAGAGCTTGAAAAAACTATTTGGGATGATAGAATTATTTTATATCTTGATAAAAGTAGTGATCATTCAGGTGAACTCAGTTGTCAAAACTCGTCACACTATAAACTTAAAATGTGTGCATTTTATTTATGTAAATCTTACCTCAACACAACTGATTGTTTTAAACATCAAATAATTAAAAACTTCTAAAGGCCATAACTGAAATGGTAAAGTTGAAAAAAGTCACATAAATGAAATAAGGATTTGTTTTATTTGTAAATAGGTCATACGATCAATCAAACAAAACTAAACATGGATTTCACAATAGAAAATTGGACAAAAATATGACTAAACAATTCATTTTTTAAAAAACACACAAGTAGCAAAGAAATGAAAATATGGACAACCTCTCTTAATAACTAAAAGAAGGCAAATTAAAATAAGACATTGCTTTTCATCTATGAGATTGGCAAAATCTTTAGTTTTAGAGTATCTAGTGCTGGGAGAATGGGTCTTCTCACACACTGTCTGAAATCATTGTAGTTTCCTGCATCCCTTTTGTGGAGAAATTTGGCAATATTTAGGAAAATTTACAGTGCACATACCCTTTGACTTAAGTCTTATTGCTATAATTTACTGTACAAAAATACTCACAAATAAGCCAAATTATCTGTACTAAGGATATTCTTCAAGAGACTCCTTGGAATAATAACTATCATTTAGTATAGAATGAGTCAAAAAAATTATGAAACAGCCACAATGAAATGCTTACACAATGCAACAATTTTAAAAGATGGACTAAAGAAAAATATGACACAATTTGGATACTGTAATCTCAATTTTGTAAATGAAAAGTATATCCAGGTATATATATGTATATGTGCTAATATATAGATTTAAGATTTATGGAAAAACTGAAGATATCTCTGAGTATAAAAGTTGGGGATAAGAAAAGTTTACCTTTTCATTTTATATTTGCCTATCTTATATGATTTTTACTATGTCCCATGTTACCTATAGCTTTTTAAATTAGGCATATATATAAATGAAAAAATAGGTATAATTTTAAATATTGTGGATAAAGAGCTCTTTAGAATATCAGAATATAGGAAAAATATATATATATATATAAATATATATATATATAACTATATATATATATAGTTAAATCTGAATTCTTCCAAAACAAAATAATATTTTTAATCTGTGGTTATAAAAATACTCCCTAGAATTATCCTTTTATATATCCAGAGTTCCTTATAATCATTTGCCAACTGTTCTTCCCAATAAGCTATAAGCAACTCAGACCAACAGACTTCTGATGACCTACAAGCAATGCCAACCAGGAAGAACAGAACCATTTCTGGAAGCCAACATGTTGGGACTTTAAGTGCCAAAGTAAATATGTATCTCTGGTTACAGAATGTCATGACTTTTCAATTAATTTCAATAGGATTGTGGTGAGGCGTGGAGAGTACTAGAAAGAGATCTATGAGGTCTACACAGACCATCTTGTGATATGCACTTTGAAATTTGGTTTTAAATAAGGTAACAACCTCTTGACCTCAATTTCTTTATTCACAAAATGGAAATTGTATACTCATATGTTTTTTTTCCTGAGAACTATATTGGATAAAACTTGGTAAGCATGTGGTACAGAGTCTGGTATGTAAGAGTCATTTAACAAAGGAAAGTTATTATCATTGCAATTGTTATAGGATTAGCTTGTTTCTATCAATTAGACCATGGATTCTCAACAGAGGCAACATCCCTCCCAAGAAATAAAATTGGATCTTGGAGAGCAAAAAGCTTAAATACTGCAATAGTTTGTGGCTTTTCTAAACTCAACTAAGAAAATAATAGTCTTTAGTATTTAATTTCTCTCATTAGAAGGCAATACTAAAAAAAAAGTTGAGAATGAATTAGGCTAATAACTCATTGAAGAATCACAAAACATTACATATATACAGTTATCCTTTGTAAATTTTGAAGAATAAAATGTTTACATAAATGAGAGTTAATTTCATGAAGTATAAAATCATACATATAGTGCCTGTTCCTGTCTACATACCTGCATGATTGCAATTTATAAACACAGCAATAAAAAGGAACATGAAAGAGAGGGGATCAATCTCCAGGACTTAGTTGTATAGCCAATGGATAACAGCAGTGTTAATAAGGAAATTTATATTGGTGGCTATTAGCAGAATGTAAATCACAAATACTTGGGATTAAACCATTGGAAATCTTATTCCAAGGAAGGCAATAACCAGAGAGTGTTTAATCTCAGCTACTATTGTAATAAGGTGCAGCGAGGAGGGGGGTCCCAAATAGGGATTTGGAATAGGGTCCAGAACTCAAGCTTTCCAAGAAATATTAGAAAGGTATATAGGATGTCCTCACCCAGCCCCCTACAGGTATGAGTTGGGGGAAGGGACACATGGAGCAGGAACATGCAGAGCTGTTTTATACAGCCATATCTTTGTAGCTAACCTCTGGCATGGTCATTTAACATATCTGTAACCTTTAACTGGTTGCATGGATATGTTAAATAGCTGAGGCCATGCTTTGAGCCAGGGGGATGGAAGTGAATTCCACCCAAGATGTAACTGGGGGCAGCTCCCTCTGGTTACAAAGCCTGTGTGAGAGCTTGAAGAAGATTGGTTCCATGACATGTGGCCACATCTGCCCAGACTTACAATGGCAGCCCAGTAAACCTGGAAGAATACAGGAATGCTGGCAGATGTAACTCATTGTAGGAGGAGTCAGAAATGGGGATGCAGAGAAAGGTTGCATGGGGATTTAAACCCAGACTCGGCAGCCAATCGAAGAGAGAACCAAGCAACTTTGGCAAAGTGGGGACCCCTGCAGCTTTGGCAGGGAGAGAACCATGAGGCTTTGGCAGAGTGGAGACCCTTGTAGCTTTGGTGAGAATGAGGACCATGTGGCTCTGGGGTGCTCCCTTTTTGCATGTGACTTAGGAAGCAGGAGAGACTTTGCCTGGAAGAAAAGGGGTGAAAGGACTCTTGCTGGTGGGCCATGAGAAGGTACCACATGGCTTTGGATTAACTGGAGATCCTGGCAGTGACACAGCTGATGGTGCCAGGAGCCTGAATCATGGACTTCTACTTCTTTTCCTGAGATACGGTACCCCAGATTAGGGCAGAGGGAGAAGGAAGGACTATGTGCATCTGTGGGTATCCTAAAGGACTTTAATATTTTAATGAAGATATTAGGTCACTAGTCTAAGTCCGTATAGCTTTAAATAAATATTTCCTTTCCTTTTCACAAATCTCTGGCATTGAGAGACATTGAGTTTCCTCTGGTGGTGGGTATAATGAACCTAGTGGGGGGTCTTTTCAGTAATAGTATATCGTATACCGCTCCTTGGCCCTGTTCTGTAACATTATGGCTTAAAGAAGATTGATTGTGTGAAATCAGGAGTAACCATAAAATAAATCACTTTTGAGTAATAGGAGATACAGAACTAATGGAATAAAAGTGTTTCTCTAATAATGTCAGAAAACCCTTCCATTTTGCTTTCTGTCTCCAAAAGTAGCAAAATGACAAGTTGAGAGTCCAAAACAATGATGAACTGCTTTACAAGAGGGCAGGGTTACTGTGTATGGGTCTCTGTGGCACTCTCCTGTACACTGCCTCTTAGCACTAAACTGACTTGACTGTTGCAATGCATTTTTCTATAGTCCCTATTTTCACCATGAATTGGGAGGTCCAAAGTTACTACACTGGCTATATATTCAGCAGTAAGGGAAAATTCCAAGCCAGGCACTCAGGACTTTGGTGTCCAGCTGCTGTTTGAACAGAGTTTGAAAGGAAAAAAAGGTAAACAAAGACCATAGACTCACTAAAGCAATTTTGAAAGAGAACAAAGTTGGGAAAATTTATACTATCTGGAAGCTACAGTAATCAAGACAGTGAGTTTTGGCATTCAAACAGACACACAGATTAGTGACATAAAATAGAGTGTGTACAAATCCTCCCACACATATATGGTTGATGGATTTTCAACAAAAGACTATACTTTTCAATTAAAAATATTTACATGAGAAAAGAACAGTCTTTTCAACAGAGTGATGGAATAATTGGCTATTCATATGAAAGCAAATGAACCTTGGCCTTTACCTCCTACCACATATACAAAATAACTTTAAATGTGTCAAATAGACACGATGTAAGAACTAAAAACCTAAAATTCTTAAAATAAAACATAGGAGAAAATTTTGTCATTGAATTAGGTGGAGATTTATTCAATAGCATCTGAAAGACATAAATCAGGAATCCCCCAACATCCAGACTACAGACCAGTATCAGTCTGTGGCCTGTTAGGAACCAGGCAGCATGGCAGGAGGTGAGAAGCAGGTAAGCAAGCAAAGCTTCATCTATATTTACATTCACTCTCACTACCACCTGAGCTCCACTTCCTGTCAGCTCAGCAGTGGCATTAAATTCTCATAGGAGCATTGAACCCTACTGTGAACTGCATGTGCAAGGGATCTAGGTTGCACACTCCTTATGAGAATCTAATGCTTGATGATCTAAGGTGAAGCTGAGGCAGTGGTGCTAGTACTGGGGAGTGGCTGCAAATACAGATTATCATTAGCAGAGAGGATTGACTGCACAGAGACCATAATAAAACAATTGCTTGCAGATTTATATAAAAATCCTATCAGTGAGTGGCAAGTGACAAGCTGCATCTGGTGGCAGGCTATAAAGCCATCTCCCTTTCCCCCATCCATGAAAAAATTATCTTACACAAAACTGGTCCCTGGTGCCAAAAAGACTGGGGACCTCTGACCTAAATCATAAGAAAAAAATAAACTGAACTTTACCAAAATTAAATTTTTTGTTTAATGGAAATCTCACTATTAAGACAATGAAAGGGCAAACTACAGACTGGGAGAAAAATATGTATAATGCAGACATCTGAATACACTCTTCCCAGAATATATAAAAAACTCTTACCACTCTAGGTCTACAAATATCCAATAGAAAACAAGATTTGAAAAGACACTATACCACAAAAAAAAACAAAACAAAATAAAACATATTAACAGCAAACATCAATAGTCATTAGGAAAATGGAAATTAAAACTACAAAGATATCACTAAACACACTAGAATGGCTAAAGTTTAAAAGACCAATAATACCAAGTGTAAGCAAGAATACAGAACAGCTGGGATTCTTAGACATTGCTGGCAGGAATGTGAAATGGTACAGCCACTTGTGAAAAGAGTTAACAATTTCTGATATATGTAAACATAAAATTACCATATGACCTAGCAAGTTCATTCCCTAGTATTTACATTAGAGAAATAAAAACATACATCCTATAAAAAGACTTCTACATGAGTAACTATTGAATATATAGTATTTAATGTCACTTATTGTAGGAGACCATTCTGCATGGCATGGACCTAGCTACCACTCAGAGATGCACAGGACCCACACCCACAGATAGGTTCTCCCAAGGGGAATCAGGACTGCAATGTGCCTAGGCAGCTTTGAGACTTGCTTTTTGCTAAAAAAAACTCCCTCACCCTTAATTGAGGACATTTACTGCAAAGTAACTTCCTAAAATCCATGCTAAACCTTCCAAGGATAAGTGTAACCAGTTCAACCACTTTTGCCTTTTCATTTGCAAATATCCCTCTTCTGTGATGTGATTAGCAGCATTGGCTCCTTTGTTTTCTATAAAAGGTAACCACCTAAAGTGAACCTGTGCATAGTAAATGAGGACCATCATGCAATGTGCCGAGAAACCCAATAAAGGCTGGTTACAGCAACGGCCAAGGTTTTTGCTCCCCTTGAGAGAAAAACCATGCTCTCCTTTTTCCTCCACAGGACTCGGTAGTCTGTGTGAATGTATCATTTCATCCATAATGACTTGGACACTGCAGGCTGGTGTTTGAATCAAATTATTTCTCAGTAACCATTATCATCCTAATATAATGAAGTCCTGTGAAGCACAAGTTCATGTTTCTCAATGAATCTAACATCCTATTTTTAACTTACTTGGTTATGTTGATTCACCTGTGCTTTAGGCTGTTTATTTAGACGGTAGCCTGTAGACTCCAACCAGTCATCAATATTAGTCTTACAAGAGTGACATCATTGAGGTGGTGGTGTAGGGCAGCTGTCCCCAAACTTTTTGGCACCAAGGGCCTGTTTCCTGGAAGACAGAGCAGGGGAGGGGGAAAGAAAGAGGGGCGGCCACACTGATCTTCACTCCCTCCCTCGCCAGCTCTGGAGGGGTCTGGGAGAGGGGACAGGAGGCAGAGCTAAGGCAAGCTTCAATCACAGCCTGGATCCTATCAGGCCACAGACTGGTTTGGGACCGTGGCCAAGGCATTGGGGGCCCCAGATGTAGGAGACCCCAGTCTTCACCCGCCCAACAAAGATCAACAATTACATAATTAAATATCCATGAGCAAAAACAGCTCTGGAAGAGCTCAGAAGTACACTTATGAAATTTCAGCAATAAAGTGAAACAAAATAACTGAGAATAACCACACAAAAAGGGAAAGAAGAACAGCTTCATTTGCACTGCATCATTTCATTATTTAGACCAGACCAGCTCAGCACCAAGAGGGAACTCCAAGCTCAAAAGAGTTGCCTTCAATGGGAATGGGAAAGTTAGATGAGCAAACAGCTTCCCCAGCCTTTTAGAACACCACGTAAACTTCAGTTTCATCCCACACAGAGACTGGCAAAGCTGAGTCATATAGAAATGGCTAGGGACAATGAAGAAGAGCAGTAATTCTCTGTGTAAACCACACAGCAGGAACAACCATGGTTCCAAGTGATGAGGCTGCAGAGTACCTCCAGCAGCTTACACCACTGAAAAAACAATAGTTGGCACAGTTGCCACAATCCATCTGCAAATTTCACCAGTTATTACCCTATAGGTGGTCACACTCAAAGACTCCAGCCATAGGATCCCCATGTCCCAACTGAAAGCTGGGATCAACACTAGCAGTTCATGCTAGTCTCTGAGGATGCTCAAGTACAAGATGCCAGCCTAGATCCCTGAAGATAACTTTCACCATTGTGTTCCTTCAGGGCCAGTACCTCCAGCTGTGTATATGCTCTCTGCCTAACACATTACCAGCCTCTACTGCCATGTGTGTGCCCATGGTGAGATCCAGTAGCCATGGAAAGGTACACTAACAGCCAAGTTCCCCACAGATACTTATAGGTCCAAATTCAGCCCTATTTCCACTCACTATCTTGTGCCACTAAGTTCACCTGTAAGCTCACCAACCAACTGTGCATCTGAATGTTACCAACCCAACCTTCATCACTGATCTCCACTGCTGCACACATGCCTGTGAGAAGACACGCAGCCACTGGGGTGCACACCAACAGATAGAATTCCACTGCTATTTGTGGGACTGATCCCAGCTGCATCTTTTATCATCCCACTGAACCACTTTCTGTAAGCCACTCTAGCTGTACAACTGCATGCTCCCAGCCTGACTCCTCACACTGGTCTGCATTGCCATATACCCATGGTCAGACCCAGTATCCATGTTAGTGCATGCCAACTGCCAAGGCCCCTGCCCCCAGGTGCCTGTGTACCTGAAGTTGACCCTGATCCTTGCTTATTGCATGAACCTCATCACTGTGTGTGTGCTTACAACCAGTCCCTGCTACTACACAGGCACTTACAGCTGGTCACCACAGCCAAGTGTATGCACACCATCAGCTCCAACCACCACAGCTGCATGATCTTTAGGCACTAAATATAGCATCACTACTGGATATATCAACAGCCCTTGAAGCCTCTGAAGACTTCCTACAATGCTATTGATGTTGTGGGCCCCAGCAGCCTGAGCCCCAGTAGCCTGAGCCCCAGTAGCCTGCGCCAATGAGTCATTATGGCCCACCAGACTCAGAACTGCAACACATCCCCCAAATTGGCACCCTGTACCACTATACCTGAAGTCACAACATGCTCCATCTTGCCTCTACCCATAGATAAACAACTTTCCTTAACAAAGTCAGTTCATAGAGTCTGGAAGAGGGTACTGCTTCTTCAAAAACACAGATGCCTATGCAAGACTACAGGAATCATGAAGAAAAGGGATGAATTCACCAAGGTAACAGTAAACTTCCACTAACTAACCCTAAAGTAATGAAGATATAAGACTTGCCTGAGAAAGAATTTAAAATAATTGTTCTAAAGATGCTCAGGGAACTGCAAAAGAACATAGATAAACAAATTAACAAAATCAAGAAATCAGTACAAGAACAAAATGAGAGGCTCAAAAAAGTGATAGACAACAAATAAAAAACAAATCAAAAGAAATTTTGCAGCTGAAAAACAAAATGTGTGGGAGAATTTCAACAGCAGACTTGGTAAAGCAGCAAAAAGAATCATTGAGCTTGAGCATGAAGAGACACCATTTTAAAAATGGAATGAAGAAAACCTATGGGACTTACGGAATAGCATTAAGAAATATATACACTGGAGTCCCAGAATGAAAAGGGAGGGATAAGGGGTTAGTAAGCTTATTTTAAAAACAAGGACTGAAAACTTCTAAAACCTAGGGAGAGATTTGGACAACCAAATTTCTCATGAAACTAATTAGTCACCCCCAAATTTCTATCCTAAACAATCTTCTCCAAAACACATCATGATAAAACAGACTAAAATCAAAGACAAAGAGAAATTTTTAAAGTGATCAGAAAGTATTTCTTCTGTACAAAGGAATTGTTGTAAGGCTATTCAATAGAAATCTTAAAGGCCAGGAGAAAATGGGTTCATACATTAAAAGTGATTGAAGAAAAAAAAAACTACCAACTATGAATACTTTATCCAGCAAAGTTGTTTCTCAGAAATGAAAGCAAGATAAAGACTTTTCCAAACAAACAAAAGCTGAGAGAATTCACCACAAGTAAACCTGCTTCCCAAGAAATTCAAGTTATTTAAGATGAAATTTAAGTACACTAGTAACATGAAAACATACAACACACAGGTAAGATAAGTATATAGTCAGATACATAATACTTTATGCCATAATATGATGGTGTATTAACCATTTAACTATTATAATGGCTAAAGAACAAAAGTATTAAAATAGCTGTAACAATTTTTTAATGAACACAAAAAATATAAATTGTGATATCAAAAACAGAAAATGGGGAAGAGTACAGGGAAATAGTATTGTATGTAGTAAAAGTGGTAATTAGCTCAAAATAGACTAACAGTATAAGATGTTCCAGATAAGCTCAGGTAACATAAAAGGAAAACCTACAGTAAACACACACAAAATAAAAAGAAAGAAATCAAAGCATACCACTACAGGAAATCATCAAGTCCAATGGAAGAGAGCAAAATAGTAAGAAAGGACCTAAAAAATATCCAGCACACAATAAGATGTCATTGGTAAGCCCCAAGCTACCAGAATTACAATAAATATAAATGGACTGGATTCTCCTATTAAAAGTTAACGTGTCTCAATTGATAAAGTAAAGAAAATACAACAATACAATTCCTATAAGAGACTTAGTGCAGCATGAAAGATACATGTAGGCTCAAAGTAAAGGGATGAAAAAAGATACTTGTGCAAATGAAAACCAAGAGGGTAGACTCAACTGTGCTTATATAAAACAAAATAAACCTTCAGTCAAAAACAGTCTCAAGGGACAAAGCGGGTCATTACGTGATGATAAAGGAAGAGGTGAATTCACCAAAAAGATATAACAATTGTGAATATATATACAACCAGCTTAAAGAACATAAATATAACAAGCAAATACTAACAGATCTGAAGGGAGAAATAAACAACACCACAAAAATAGTATGGGACTTCAATATCCAACTTTCAACAAAAGATAGATCATCCAGGCAGAAAATCAATAGGGAAACATTGACTTGAGTACATTTTAGATCACATAAACCTAACAACCCTTTACAAAACGTTCTATCCAACAGCAGCAGAATACATATTCCTTTCAGGTGCACAGGGAACAGTCTCCAGAATATTCCTATGTCAGGGCAGTAAACAAGTCTCAATAAATCTAAAAGACTAAAAGCATACCAAGATCTTTTATTTTTTCCAATCATATGAAATAAAACTACAAATCTATAACAGGAGTAAAACTGGAAAATTCACAGATATGTGAAAATTAAACAACACATTTACTATGAACCAGTGGATCAAAGATAGAACCAAAAAGTAAATAAAAAATATATTGAGAAAAATGGTGATACAACAATAAAACCACAATATATCAAAACTTATGGGATGGAGCAAAAGCAATTCTACAAGGAACATTTATACTAAATAAAAAAAAAACAACCTTACTTTACACCTCAAGGAAAGAAAAAGAAGGAAAAATTAAGCCCAAAAGTAGCATAAGGAATGAGATAAGAAATAGGAGAATAAAAATAAATGATATGAGACTAAAATGACAATAGAAAATATCAACATAACTAATAGTTTTTAAAATATATTTTACTGATTATGCTATTACAGTTGTCCCATTCCCCCCCTCCTTAATTCCCCTCCACCTGGTACACCCCTTCCACCCACATTCCCCCCCTTTAGTTCATGTCCATGGGTCATACATACAAGTACTTTGGCTTTTACAATTCCTATACTATTTTTAACTGCCCCCCGTCTATTTTCTACCTACCATTTATGTTACTTAGTCTCTGTACCATTTCCTGTTCTCTCACCTTCCCACTCCCCCACTGATAACCCTCCATGTGACCTCCATTTCTGTGATTCTGTTCCCTTTCTAACTGTTTGCTTAGTTTGTTTTCATTTTTAGGTTCAGTTATTAATAACTGTGAGTTTGTTGTCATTTTATTGTTCATATATTTTTAAAGATTTTATTTATTTATTTTTAGAGAGGGAAGGGAGGGAGAAAGAGAGAGAGAGAGAAAAATCAATGTGTAGTTGCTGGGGGCCATGGCCTGCAACCCAGGCATGTGCCCTGACTGGGAATCGAACCTGCGATGCTTTGGTTTGCAGCCCATGCTCAATCCACTGAGCTACGCCAGCCAGGTATTGTTCATATTTTTTATCTTCTTTTTCTTAGATAAGTCCCTTTAACATTTCATATAATAAAGGCTTGGTGATGATGAACTCCTTTAACTTGACCTTATCTGAGAAGCACTTTATCCGCCCTTCCATTCTAAATGATAGCTTTGCTGGATAAAATAATATCAGAAGTAGGTCCTTGCCTTTCATGACTTTGAATAATTCTTTTCACCCCCTTCATTCCTGCAAGATTTCTTTTGAGAAATCAGCTGATAGTCTCATGGGCACTCCTTTGTACGTAACTGTCTCCTTTTCTTTTGTTGCTTTTAAGATTCTCTCCTTCTCTTTTATCTTGGGTAATATAATTATAATGCGCCTTGGTGTCCAAGTTCTTGGTGTCCAAGGTTCCTCCTTGGGTCCAACTTCTTTGGGACTCTCTGAGCTCCCTGGACTTCCTGAAAATCTATTTCCTTTGCCAGATTGGGGAAGTTCTCCATTATTTATTCAAATAAGTTTTCAATTTCTTGCTCTTCTTCTTCTCCTCCTGACACCCCTATGATTTGGATATTGGAACATTTAGAGTTATCCTGTAGGTTCCTAAACCTCTCCTCATTGTTTTGGATTCTTCTTTCTTCATTCTGTTCTGATTGAATGTTTTTTTCCTTCTGCTTCAAACCATTGATTTAGTCCTGGTTTCCTTCCTGTCATTCTTGGTTCCCTGTACATTTTCCTTTATTTCACTTTTCATAGTCTTCATATTTTCCTCTATTTGGTGACCATATTCAACCAATTCTGTGAGAATCCTGATTACCAGTGTTTTGAACTCTGCATCTGATAGGTTGGCCATCTCTTTGTCACTTAGTTGTATTTTTTTCTGGAGCTTTGATTTGTTTTTTTATTCAAGCCATTTTTTTTTGTCTTGGTGCACCTGTTACATAGTAAGGGGCAGAACCTTAGGTGTTCACCAGGGTGCAGCAACCCATGTCACTGCGTTGTGACATTGTAGTGGAGGAGTCCAAGAGGGAACAGTGCTGCTTTCTCCTCTCTCTGCCAGTTTTTAGTCATTTCCCCCACTCCCCACAATCAAATTGAGTCCTTCTGGTGCTGATTCCCAGGTGGGCGTGTTTATGTACATTCTAGGACTTTGTGGGTCTCTCCAGCGAACTCTCCCATGAGGCTGGGAGTTTCTCCCACTGCCACCTCAACCCCCACAGGTGTTTTCAATCAGAGAGTTTGAGGCTTTATTTTCCAGTCCTGAAACCCTGGGTCTGTCTTGCTCTCTAGTTGTTCCTCCCAGTTTATGTGCATGTGAATGTGAGACCACCTGGGCCACAAGCTGCTGCCTCACCTGGTCCTCCAGCTGCTTCCTTGCAGTAAGTCCTCTCCACCCAGCCGCCTGCTGGTCTCTGCCCCACCTACCAGCCTGAATAAACATTTCTTCCTTAACTCCTTGGTTGTTGGACCTCCATATAGTTCAATCTTCTGTCAGTTCTGGTTGTTTATTATTTTTAAATTTGTTGCCATCCTTCTTTCAGTTGTGTGAGGAGGCACAGTGTGTCTACCTACTCCTCCATCTTGGCTGGAAGTCCTGTTAGCTAATAGTTTTTTAAAAGATATAATTAACAAATTTTTAGCTAGACTCACCAACAGAGAGAGAGAGAGAGAGAGAGAGAGAGAGAGAGAGAGAGAGAGAGAGACAGAGAGGAAAACTCAAATGAATAAAATTATAAATAGAAGATGAGAAATTACAACTGACAGCACAAAAATACAAAGTATCATAAGAAACTACTCTGAGTAATAATATGCCAACAAATTAGACAATGTCTAGAAACTTACTACTAACCAAGTCTGAATCATGAAGAAAGATAAATTCTGAACAGACTAAGAACACATAAGGAGATTGAATCAGTAATCCAAACCTCCCAACAGAGAAAAATCCAGGACTGTATAGTTCCAGGAGCCAGCCCAGCTCTGCTGTCTGACACAGTCACAGAGGGAGCCCCGTGTCCGCACAGCAGACATGGCGGGGGAAACTACCTGGCACTCCTCTGCTTAATCACTATATTACTACCCATGCTTAAAGTCTATGTGATTTACCATGGAACCAAGACAAATGGCAATTCCACAGAAGAAATACAGTTCTTCGGAAGTAAGCAAGAAAATGACAGCTCATTGGAGAGTGACTCCCCACCAGAGTGTCCTCCTAAGTGGGTTAGGAAGTTGAAAGAATGGGAATGGAAAAGACTCCTGGGATTACTTCCTACAAAAGCCCCTATACCCACCCTTATTACACAATTCCTTAAAACTAGGGCACTGGGAACTAGAAGTAGATTCAAAAAGCACATTTGGTCAGCACTGTACCAGTATCCACGGTCTGTTCCCCCTCTAACTCCTAGGCCCACTGATCCCCCTTTACCCTATACTGGAATCTGTCATAAAGGGACACGATGGGTAAATATAAATGGATATTGGAAAGATTACTATACACTCCCCTTCTATGAGACACTTAAGCAATCAGGGACCCCATGGTGTTTATTGTCTAAAAAAGTGAGACATCAAAGATGGAAACAAATAATAAAAATGCATCAACACCAAGGTAGATGGCAGGCAGCCAAATGGAATGAGCAAAACAAAGATTATTACTTGCATAGAAAGACAGGGTTCTGGCGCTGAAGTGAGAAGTGAGAGACAGGTACTAACCACATTGACCACGAAAGCCTTCTGCATGGCCTTTGCCAATGAGCTAAAACAATCCTGTACCCATCTATGTGCCCAACTTGCAGCTTTAGAATATATAGATTAAAATTAAGTTAAGCTTTTTAAAAAAAAGACTTTATTCACCCATCTTTAGAGAGGGAAGGGAGGGAGAAAGAGAGAAACATCATTTGCAGCTGCTGGGGGCCATGGCCCGCAACCCAGGCATGTGCCCTGACTGGGAATCGAACCTGTGATGCTTTGGTTCACAGCCCATGCTCAATCCACTGAGCTACGCCAGCCAGGGCTCTAAATTAAGCTTTAAGAAATTAAGGCGTTATATAAAGTGGTAAAATGTGTTACTAATCTATTAATTGCAAAGACTAGGAACTAAAAGCTTGCACAATAATATGCAATGAACAGCTACACCCTATTATGTCTGTGTCATATTTTCTGCAGAACAATGACAAAGCAAATATGTCCTAAGAACCGCATTTTGATTGCTTTTACATATGCCACATGTACACACCCAAATGTATGAAAATAAAGAACTCAAGAGCCCAGCAGAGATGCCTGGCTGTTGAGCTTGAAACTGCACCTCTCGTGTCGTTCCTCCGACGATGCCGTCCCTCCATTGGGAATCCCTGGACCTGCTGGAGCTGGACTCCAGCAGTATGGTTTCATTAATCTACCAAACATTTAAAGAATTAATGTCAATCCTTCTCACTTTCTTCCGGAAAACTTGAAGAGGAGAAAAAACTCCCAGACTCATTTTACTAGGTCAGCATTACCCTGTACCAAAGACAGTTTAAGACACAATAAGAAAACTATAGGCCAATATCTCTGATGAATACAGATATAAAAATTCTCAACAAAATCCTAGCACACCACATTCAAAACATATTTAAAAGATCACATTGGATTTATCTCTGAGATATAAGAATGTTTCAAATTGGATTTATCTCTGAGATATAAGAATGTTTCAATATATATAAATCAATAAATTTGATACACCATATTAATGTAATGTAAGACAAAAGTAATATGATCATCTCCATAGATGCAGAAAAAAGCACTAGATAGAATTCAGCATTCTTTTATGATAAAAACTCTCCAAGTGGATATACAGAAAACATAATCTCAACATAATGAAGGCTTTATATGACAAACCCACAGCTAAGATTCTACTTAATAGGTAAATGGTTGATAGTTTTCCCTGTAAGATCAGAGACAAGACAGGGGAGCTCAAAATCACACCCCTATTCAACATATTATTTGAAGTCCCAGCCTGAGTAATTAGACCCAAAAATAGGCATACAAATCAGAAAAGAAGAAACAAAATTGTCCCTTTTTTCATATGATATGATTATACATATAGAAAATTCTAAAGTCTCACAAAAAATTGTTGGAACTAGTAAAGAAATTCAGTAAAACTGAAGGATACAGAATCAACATACAAAAATCAGTTGAGTTTCTATACTCTAACAGTTAACTATCTGAAAAAAATGAAGAATACAATTCCATTTACAGCAGCATCAGAAACTACAAAATATTTAGGAATAAATTTAAAAAATGAAAGATCTATATACTGATAAGTATATATCAGTATATATCACTATGGTGCATCAAATTTATAAGATCTTTTATACTGATAAAATTAAAGAAAACACAAATAAATGAAAAGATATCCCATGTTCATGGATCAGAAGAGTTAATATTATTAAAATATCTCTGGAACCCACTGATTTTTCAGCTGAAACTTTGCAGGCCAAAGGAATTGGCACAAAATATTCAAAGCGATGAAAAGTAAAGACATAAAACTAAAATTACTCAGGAAAGCTACAGATAAAGAGTTTCCCAGACAAGAAAAAGCTGAAGGAGCTCATCACCACCAAACTGGTATTACATGAAATGTTAAAGGTTCTTCTTAAGAAGAAGAAAAAGAAAAAAATCTAAATTATGAATAACAAAATGGCAATAAATACATATTTATCAACAATTACTTTAAATGCAAATGGGTTAAATGCTTCAAGCAAAAGACATACACTGGCTGAATGGACAACAAAACAAGATCCTTAAATATGCTGACTCACTTCAGATCAAAAGACACACATGGACACAGACAATAATGTGGTGAAGGCCAGGGTGGGTGGGTGCTAGGTAGAACTGAGCAAAGGGGGATAGATAGGGGATATCTGTAATAGTGTCAACAAGTTTTTAAAAAGACACACCCAGTAAAAGGATGGAAAATATTTCATAAATGTAAACAAACAAACAAAATGTCTGTTTGGGTAACAATAATTATACCACACAAAATAGACTTTAAAACAAAGGCTATAACAAGAGACAATGAAGGACCCAACAATTCTACTTCTGGGTATTTGCCAGAAGAAACTCAAAACATTAAATCAAAAAGACATTTGCATCCATATGTTCATTGAAGCATTATTTTCAATAGCCAAGATATGGAAGCAATCTAAGTGTTGATCAATAGATGAATGGATAAAAGGAAATTGTAATATGTACAATAAAATATGACTCAGCCATAAAAAAGAATGAAATCTTGCCATCTGCAGCAACATGGGTAAACCTAAAGGGTACCCTGTTGAGTGAAGTAGGTCAGCAAAAATCAAAAAGCATATGATTTCACTTATATATCAAATCTCAAAAATAAAATAAATGAACAAGCAGACCAGAAACAGAGTTACAGATACAGAGAACATTTTGAGGGTTGCCAGATGGAAGGTAAGTTGGGAGAATGGGTGACAATGGTGAAGGGATTAAGAAGTATGAATTTGTTACAGATTAGTCATGGGGATGTAAAGTACAGCATAAGGAATATAGTCAATAATACTATAATAACTATGTATGATATCAGATAGGTACTAGATTTATGGGGGTAATCACTTAGTAAATTATATAAATATCAAATCACTAGGTTGTACACCTGAAACTGTACATATTGTACATCAACTATAATTGACAAATAAAAATAATTCTTAAAATAGGAAAAATGTCCCTGTTACAAAAAGTAATCTATAGATTCAAGCAATTCTTATCAGAATTCTGATGGCATTTTTCACAGAAATAGAAGAGATGATCCTAAAATTCATATGGAAACACTAAAGACCCCAAATAGCCCAAGTGATCTTGAGAAACAACAAAGTTGAAGGTGTCATGCTTCCTTATTCTATTATGTGTGTGTGTGTATGTCTATATAATATATATGTTTGTGTATATATGCATACACACACACACAAACATATATACATACTATATTACAAAGCTATAGTAATGAAAAGAATGTGGTCCTCTGGTTGGAGTGGCTTAGTGGATTGAACTCTGGCCTGTGAACCCAAAGGTTGCTGGTTTGATTCCCAGTCAGGGCACATGCCTGGGTTGGGAGCCATGTCCCTAGTTGGGAACATTTGAGAGTCAATTGATCAATGTTTCTTGATTTCTCCCTCTCTTCCCCTCTCTCTAAAAAAAATCTTAAAAATAAAAGACTATGGTACTGACATGAAAACAGATACATATACCAATGAAACAGAATCAAGAGCCAAAATCAACCCAAATATTTATGGTCAACTAATATTTGATAAGGGAGTCAAAATACTCAATGGACATAGGATAGTCTCTTTAATACATGGTGCTGAGAAACTGGATATCAAAATGCAAAAACAAAAAAATAAAAAGAAATTGGACTCTCATACCATTCACAAAAACTAACTTGAAATGCATTAAGGACTTAAATATAAGATGTAAAACATAAAATTACACAAAGAAAACATGGTTTTCAAGTGGTCTTGGAAATGATTTTTTTAAACATATAATACCAAAATCTCAAACAACAAAAGCAAAAATCAATATCATACTAAACACATTTGCAAAAAAATTTTAGTAAGTTTAAAAATCAACAAAATAAAAAGGCAACCTACAGAATAGGAAAAATATTTGTAAACTCTATGTCTGATAAGGGGTTTACTTACAAAATACATAAAGAACTTGTACAACTTAGTAGCAAATACAAGCAAACAATCCAATGTTTGAAAATGGTCAGAAGCACATAAACATTTTTTTCCAAAAATAACATACAAATGGCCAAGAAGTACATGAAAATGTGTTTGACATCACTAGTTATCATGGAAATACAAAAAGAAAAAGAAAAAAACTCATGGACAACAGTGTGGTGGTTGCAGGGGTTGAGGGTGGTGGGTAAAGGTGGAACAGGGTGTGGGGAAAATACATGGTAATGGAAAAAAATACACTAAAAATGAACTATAAAAACTAAAAAAGTACAATGAGATATCACCTCACACCTGTTAGAATGTCTTATTATCAAAAAGACAGGAGATATGAAATGCTGGCGAGGATGTGGAGAAAATGAAGCCTGGTGCACTATTGGTAGAAATGTAAGTTGGTAGTGCCACTATAAAGTTCCTCAAAAAATTAAAAATAGAACTACATCATGTGTGTAGCAATCCCATTTTTTATTTTTTAAGATTTTATTTGTTTATTTTTAGAGAGGGAGGAAAAAAAGGAGGAAGAGAGGGAAAGAAACATCAATGTGTGGTTGCCTCTCATGTGCCCCCTATTGGGGGCCTGGCCTGCAGCCCAGGCATGTGCCCTGACTAGAAGTCAAATCAGTGACCCTTTGGTTCACAGGCCCATACTCAGTCCACTGAGCTAAACCAGCCAAGGTACAATCCCATTTCTGAGTATGTATACAAAGGAGATGAAGGCATTGTCTCAGAGATATCTGCACTCCCATGTTGCTCATTCCAGCATTGGTCACAATATCTAAAACATGAAACAACCCAAGTGTTCATCAATAAATAAAGAAAATGTGATATATACATATTTATATTTATACATATATGAATTCAGAATATATATGGAATTTATATTGAATGTATTATGAGATACTAATCAGCCACAAAAAGGAAATCCTACCATTTGTGACAACCTGGGTAAACCTTGAGAATATTATGCTAAGTGAGATAAGCCAGACAAATAAAGATAGAAGATCTCACTTATAGGTGGAATCTAAAACTTCCTAACTTACAGAGACAGAGTGTATAGTAGTGGTTACCAGGGATTGAGGGGTAGGTGTTGTGAGGGAAATGCTGGTCAAAGGATAAACCTTTCAGTTATAAAATAAATAAGTTTTGAAATCTTCTGTACAGCATATTCAACTATAGTTAATATTACATTGTATACTTGAAAGTAGTTATTAAAGTACGTTGTTATGTTCTAACCATAAAAACAAAACAGTAATTGTATGAGGTGAAAGATGGGTTAATTAACCATTGCAGCAAACATTTTCTAGTATATACTGTATTAAATGACCACCTGTACACCTTATTTACACAATGTTTCATGCCATTTATATCTCAATAAAGCTAGGGAGAAAAAATAGTCTTACAAAAGGTAACATCTATTCTCAAGAAAGGATGTAAATGATGTTTATATTCTATCAACTTTTGTTGTTGGTATTATGGTAATCTCTGTATATCAATTAGAATGTAAAAATTGATAAAGTATTGGAAATATGTATGCACAGAAAAGGTTGATGTGTATTCCCTTTAGGAAGAATTCTAATTGTTAAAAGCCATCACTATATATTGCATTTAAGATATATGCTGGGTATTGTTTACTGCTTAGTTCCAGAACTACAGAATGAACAGATCTGCCTAAAACATTTTAAAAATATTCTCTTTATTCTTTTAGAGAGATGGGAAGGAGAAAGAAAGAGAAGGAGAGAAACAGAGATACATTAGAGGACCTGAACTGCAACCCAGGCATGTGTCCTGCCTGGGAATCAAACCAGCAACCTTTCAGTTTGCAGGATGGCACTCAATTCACTAAGCCACACCAGCCAGCACTGAACAGATCTGCTTTAAACCATCAAGTATACCAAGAATTTTTTTATTTAGTTTTCAAAAATGTTCCAGTCATAAGTTGGTTGTAACTTGGGAATATTTTCTTAAAAATTTATCATGTACATCATTGGAAAATAAGGTATTTGTATGGAAAAATTATAAAACACCTTGAAATGGACCAAAAAAATTAGTGAAATGCCTTATCCAGTGGGTGCAGTGACTATCTGCTTTTTATTATGTTATCTTACAATCCTGTAAAATTTTAAAAATAAAAATAATGTAAATTATTCTTGTTCATAGAAATATAAATTTGTTGTGTCCCATGGAATGCAATTAATTATTGTCCTGGACAAACCCATATTCATTTCAGCATTTTTTTCTACTTTTGTGTGATACCTTAAATTCTCCTTTGATGCCACTCTAATATTACTGGTTCCCTAGTTAATTAATGAGTTAAATAAAGTATTTGGCATATGTTCATATTACCATGTTTTGCTGTGTGTCATGCGCACCCATGTTTTTGGCCCAAACTTTCAGGAAAAATCTTTTGTTTTAATTTCTTAATTCAATTATTTATTTATTTATATTTAGAAACAAAACCAATTATAGTATTCCAGGGCATTATTTTGCATATGGATATTGTTATTGCTTTCTACGGTTACACTTTTAACACATAAGTGAGTCACACTTGTAACACATAGAGTTACACTTTTAGTGTATAATAACAGATAACATTATTGCTTTCTAGAGTCAAACTTTTAATAAAAGAATTAAAAACATTTATATAGATATGGAATTAGTGCTACCCATGTAATAATGTGCATCCTTATGTTTCCCTCAAAAATTTGGGCAAAAAAAAGGGCACATTATACAGAGTAAAATATGCATATCCTGTATGGAAAAAGTATCCTACTCTGGATTAAAATAATTTTGATTTACTAGGCTACCCTTGGCAGTTACAAAATTCCATTTAGCCTCAATAAATAAGGAATAAAAAGGTTTTCTTTATGTTTTCAAAGTAGATCTGTATGCAGCATGTAAATAAAACTCGTGGCTATCTGTCAGGATGAAATACAGGAGATATTGCAGGTTCAGGTTCAGACTACCACAATACAATGAATTATAATAAAGAGAGTCACAAAATGTTTTTGGCTTTCCAGTGTATATAACATTTATGTTTGTAGTATACTTTAGTCTATGAAGTGCATAGAAGTATTATGTCTTTAAAAAAGAAAACAATGTACTTACCTTAATTGGAAAATACCTTATTGCTAAAAAAGGCTAACCTGTTACCTGAGCTTGTTGGAAAAATGGCACTGATAGACAAACCTTCAACTGGTATAAAATGTACCCTTGAGGCATAATAAAATGTATGTCTGTAGAGATGGAACTAAATGTGTTTCTTTCTTGGCTCCCATAAGTCTCAGTATCCTTGAACTGTATTACAGATACTATTACCCATCTAAGAGACTTATTGTGAGGACTAGGACAGTATGCATATATTTATGAGCATATATATATATATATATATATATATATATATATATGGCACCTAGCATAATTTTGACACCAGGCAGGACTAAAAATATTAGTCAGCTTTACCTTTATAAAGAGGGTCACAGGAATAAATGTTGAAATTATATTTCTTTTATACATGTTAGCACCCATGAGAGCTAAATAATTCTTGACTAGGCAAACATCAACTTTTTAAAAAGCATATCAAAGACATTAGAACCAATGGCTTATTTTATTCTTTTTTCTTAACTTACTGATTTGAAAAAAAGAGAAACATTGATTTGTTGTTCCACTTTGTTATGCAAAGAGCCTAGGGAGGTCTGAAAATACCTCAGCATATTGTTTGTTAATTCCAAGGAAATTAACCCTAAGGAGTGGCTGTGAAAGACCAGCAGTGAAGTTTACCACCACACTGGTGGCTGCCTGCCAACTGGTGAAGTTTTCTGCCAAGTCCCATCTAGCTTGCAAACAAGACACACTGAAGGGAGCTGGCCAGTAAAATTACTGCCATGGGTGGGGAGGGGAGGCTGGCTGGTCAAGCTTCTGCAACCCCAACTTTCCCAGTACAAGATTATATAGAGTACAGGAAACAAAGCAAACAGAGCATAGGACGAGGGAAGGGGTTGGACATGCTGCTGCTAGCTCTGAGATCAAAATGCAAGTTGTTTTTCTGCAGATGTTTCCATTCCAGGCTCATATCTACAAGCAGTTTCTTCCCTGACCTAGGCATTGGCCAGGCTCCCAAGATCTTACAGTCTGCTGGCAGATGGCCCTCACTATATTCCCACAGGGTTAGAAGGGGAGTTTGAGGTTGGGAAGGGGCCCATGTTCCATATATCATATACAATTATTTATGCATTCATTTGGTTGATTCTTGTATGTGCCCTGACCAGGGGCTGAACCTGCAAACTTGGTATATCAATGCTCCAACAAACTGTGTCACCTGGCCAGGGCCCACTAATGACTTGAAAAAATAGCTACAATATATTCAGCATTTTGTGGCAAGTTCTGTGCTAAGAGCTTTACAATCATTTGCTCAAGTGACTCCCCCTACAGGAATCTTACAAAGGTAGGTTCTTATAAAAGCTTTAAAGTGTCAACCCTATTTTACAGATAAAGAAACTAACAAAGTGAGCACTTCAAACATGGAGTTGGGTCAAAACTCAGTTTAACCTTGAAAATGGGACACTTTGCCTTACCAAAAGGTTAAGGAGGTAAAATACCTGAAAGGTTCATGTAAAACTAACCCCTATCCACTGATCCAATGACTCCAACTTCGGTTCAACTTAAATTAGGTTTATTGGTTGCTCCGACTATTCCCAAATACAGTTTTCCTTGAAATCAACTCTGATGATTCTTAATAGCTGGCATTTTTCTTTGTATTCCTTTTACTTTTGAACTCTAACTCATTGCTATTAACAGCATATTTCTGTGGAAGAAAAGGGGCCACATACTAAACCTGACAAGCTCAGGGGAGGTCTGTGTGGTGGTCTCACAAACTCAGAGACCTAATGCAACCACATAGGATGGTCTCAAATTAAAACTTTCTAACTAAAAGTACTTTATGGAGAGTAGTCCATGTCCTAGGCTGGTATTTTTCCCTAACAAACATCAATCTTTCTTAACTGAGTCTGTCTGTTGTCTCTTTGAATTTATGATAACATACCTTTGGGATATCAAATTTCCTTTCTCCAGACCCCTCAAAGCACAGGCACTGTGCCAGGGGGAGACCACAAATCCCCTCATTGTTATTGTTATCATGTTAGTTGTTGACTATTAACTATCCTGTACTCACCTGTGTAAAAATATCTGTCAGTTTACTTTTTATCCAATCCCAGAGGTTCTCCACACCCTGCCCCCTGCCCAGTTTGTTTCTCCTGCCTCCCTAATGTATCACCAATGGACTTCTTGTAACCCTCTTTCTTATGCATTTTCTTTGATTGTAATGTATAAAATAAGGTGGTAAAATGCCATTCTCCAGAGAATTTCTCAGCCCATTGAGATTTTGCTTTCCAACAATTGTCAGTTTGGCTCAAATAAACTCACAGACATTCTCTATAGATTTGAGTGTTTTTTATATTGACATTTCCTATAATTCTTAATATCGCTATACGTTCTAGGTTAAAGAGTTAGAGATGCCTCACAAATAGGTCCTCTGGCTTCTCTAAGCAGAAACAAACAGCCCAGTGACTCTCCTAATGCCTGAGGCACTGCCTTCAATCCTGTCAGCCTCCTTCTGAGAGTGCTTGAGCTTCTGGCAACACGTAGCACAGCTGGCACCTGGTGGGCAAGAGCAATTATTGCGCCACTTCACTTTAGGAACCAAGACCCTGAAATCAAGTGTACTCCGCTGAACACGATAAATAGGCTAGAATCCCTTTCTCAGGCACTTCATCTTTAAAACAAAGCCAGGCTGAACATTCTTAAATTTCCTCTAATGTTTTATTTAGCCTTCTAAATTTCAGTACCACAAGATTTTTTTAATGCAATCATTGTGAAAATTAAAAAAAAAACAGCTTTAGAATGTTTAAAAGAAAAAAAAATCTCCTACAAACATTTTTAAAGGTGATTAAATTATTGCTTCATAAAATACAAGAAACTAAATCTATCAACATCTTTGCATATTCTTCTACATGTATGATGGATCTAAAGTTAACAAGACATAATAAGGAAAAAACATTCAAAAGTACTTCTTGTCCATTCAACACACATTTACTAGGTGCTTACCATGTCCCAAGAAATATGGTAAATCTGGAATATAACCATAAAATGTGGTTGGAATTCAATACATATGAACATTGTTTGTTTTAAACAAAAAAGTACATTATGGTCATCACTCCTAATTTCTTTTTCCCAATATCATCTGGACCACCTAGGGCACTGTATGATGTAGTATTACTAAAAACTATATGCTACCACATCAAATTTCCTAAAATCTCTTGCTTGTTATGAATGACTTACTCAATCTTCTTGCTACAACTATCATGTTCTTTTATATCAAAAATAGTATCCTTGTCTCTCAGCCCTAGGAAGAAAATGCCACATAATTTTGTAAAAATTTTATTCATTCTTCCTCATGTAAAAAATAAAGATGTAGTACAAATAGCACTGATTTTTAAAAATGAATTACTGGGGTCTAACCTGGAAATGATGATGCCTACTGTGCATCCTGACAAAAGTACTCTGGCTCCCTGCTTCTATATTGTCTCATCTGCAAAAAAAGGTGGTAATAAAATCAACACCATATTTATAAGGACATATTACATATGATAAATCTATAATACTACTATAGTAGACACAAAATTAATGTTAACTCCCCTCCCCTGTCTATTATTTCTCCAAAATTTTAGTGCTTTCATTTCACCAAAAGTATGCATTTTTTTAGAGAATTTTTAAAAAGATTTTATTTATTTATTTTTAGAGAGGGAAGGGAGGGAGAAAAAGAGAGCAAAACATCAATGTGCAGTTGCTGGGGGCTGTGACCTGCAACCCAGGCATGTACCCTGACTGGGAATCGAACCTGCAATACTTTGGTTCGCAGCCCATGCTCAATCCACTGAGCTACACCAGCCAGGGCAAAAGTATGCATTTCTCATCACAGAGGCTTACATAACAACTTTCATGTTTCAATTAGAAGAATGTATCACTTAGTGTAGAAGTATCATTCTGTGAAGAAGCAGTCTTCACCTGGAGAAATAAATAGCAAGTCATAGTATTTTAAAGCTTATTTATTTATTTTAGAAAGAAGAAACATCAATGTGAGGAAAACAGTGGTCTATTGCCTGTCAATCCGTTGCCTCTCTTATGCACCTGAGCTGGGACAGAACCTGTAAGCCAGGCATGCCCCCAACCAAGAGTTGAACTGACGACCTTTCACCTAGTGGGATGCCCAACCAACTGAGCCACAATGGTCAGCGCATAACACATAATTTTTTATGGATTTATGACTCATGCAAATTTGAAACCAATGGTATTCTTTACAAAATTACCTTTTAGTTCCTCAATATCAAATTTGTTATTTTAGCACTTCCACGTGTGGCTCCAAAAAAAAAAAAAACATTGATCATGCTGTAATACTTTGAGTCAGTTCCAGACAAAAGACATGGACTTCAACATTTTTTAAGATGCATTTCTATACCTTCATATAATAAGGAAGAGGAAGGAATCTTAAAAAGGCTCCCTGGATAAGTCCCAGGCAAAATACCACAGTATTCGAAACAGACAATTGATGGCTTATAGTCTAATTGAATTTATTCTCCTGAGCAACATGTTTTTATTTATATATAATTATTTTTTGTGTTAATGCAGGTTAACATAAAAGGAAATTTATTGGGTTCTCTTCATAGTAGCACTTTTTCAACTATGAAAAATTTCAAGTCACCTCTTTTCCAAGTTAAATCATTCCATTAAAAAGCTTCTATACCACTAAAAACAACATTGGCAAAATAAGGGAACCAACTGTATGGGAAAACATATTTGACAATGATACCTTGGACAAGGGTTTGATGTCCAAAATATATAAAGAACTCACACAACTTCACTCCAGGGAGACAAGCAACCCAATTAAAAAATGGGCAAATACTTCTCCAAGGAGGACATACAGAGGGCACAGAGACATATGAAAGGATGCTCAGCATCACCATCCATCAGAGAGATCCATGATGAGATACTATTTCACACCAGTCAGAATGGCCATCATAAACAAATCAACAAACAGCAAGTGCTGGCAATGATGAGAAACAAAGGGAACCCTAGTACTCTGTTGGTGGAAATGCAGACTGGTGAAGTCATTGGGAAAACAGTATGGAATTTCCTTTAAAAAATGAGTAGAACTGCCTTTTGACATGGCAATTGCACTGCTGGGATTATACCCTAAGAATTCTGAAACACCAATTGAAAAGAACCTATGCACGCCTAGGTTCATAGAAGCACAATTTACAATACCCAAGTGCTGGAAGCAACCTAAGTGTCCTTCAGTAAATGAATGGATCAAAAAAACTATGGTACATTAACACAGTGGAATACTATGCAGAAGAAAGAAAGAAGGAGCACCTATCCTTCATGACAGCATGGTTGGGGAGGGGGATAATGGGGTTAAGAAGGGGAAGGGTCATCAAGGGACATATGAAAAAGGACCCATGGACAAAGGCAACGGAGTGGGGGAGGACTGAATGTGGAAGGTGGGGGTGGGCAGGTCAGGGGAGAGTAATGGAAGAAAAATGGGAACAACTGTAACTGAACAACAATAAAAAATTTAAAACAATAAATCATTCCAGCTTCTTTAACTTTCTTCACAAAGTATGACTTAAATATTTTTTCATTTTATGAACTATTTGGGTTTCTTGTCATTTTACTAATACTTAAAATATTATAATTCCCAGGCAAAGTACTGGAGAGGCAGCTTAGTAGTAGAGTGTATTTTTTTCTAATTGTGAAGAAAAATGGTGAATCCTGTACCATGGAAATGCTATTCTAAGGAAAACTAAATCCAACACATTTGGCACAAAAAACTTAAGAGACTGGTGTGGAGATCATACCTTTATCAAATCAGTAAAGTTAATAATTGAAGTGCTGTTGAGGCTATGTCTCATCTATTCAATCACCAACACATTCAATATACATTTTGCAGTGAGTTGACAGAATAAAATAAATAAAGGATAAAGAAAAAAGATATAATTTCTGTATTTAGGGCATTTATAGCAACCTAGAAGAAAAGTTATACATTATCAGAAAAAATACACAGAAACTTCCAAAATAATGGAACAGAAAACTGAGTCTATAATTGTTGGAAAATGAGGAACGGAGGAATAATGAAAGTCAGATTGGATTATCAAAGGACAAGATTTCTAGGGAACTCGTTTTAAAAAACATAGAAAATTCTCAGAGGTTATCTAGTCAATATCCATCCCACATGTTTCATCTTATTATAAAGAAAAAAATGAATGATGAAGAAAAGTTGTGATATTGATATTATAAAATCTTCCTGTTCATCACTGCTTGCAAAATCAGTTAAATTTAATTGGTTTTTCTCTTCCCAAATGAAAATATTCTCATCCTCAAAAACATAAAATATTTTTACTACATTTCTGTTGTTGATATTTCAGGGTGTCTCAACTTGGCAAACTAGGCAGCCTTGAGCTAGCATTTTAAATGAGAAATAATAGTTGATATTTTCTTGTATTACTTGGTTCAGATTTGTCCTTGAGCTCTGAAAGCTGTTGTTTAATAAATTGTTATTCTCATCAACTGCTTCAAACATTTCACTTGTCTGATTGCTGGGGTCTTGAGTATTTGCATTTACATCACCCACTACTAACAAAGATGTGTGCAAGAAATTTGCACAAAACCTTTTCTTTAAATATAATTGAAATTTCTTTACATTATCTTCTTTCTCTAAGTCCAAGAAATTGGTTCTTTTTGATTTTTTTCTTTTACCCATCAAGTCAAATGTGCTTTTGAAATAAAGTTGATTGAATATATCACTAATGGCATTATCAATAAATGCCTTTTGACTACTTGCCTTATTCTTATCTTTGAACGTGTTCATGTTTTTGTTTGACTCTAGTAAATAGGGGTGTATTTTCATCCATAAGTGGAGTTTCAAGGAATTTTCAATATCAGAACCTTTGCAATATGCAAATCCTCGTTCTTTCTCATTTATAGGTTGGATAATAACTGTTAATATTGGGCAATGTTGACCACAAATAGCATAGAGTTTATCCAAAGAGTCTCCTCCCTCAAGTGCACCATGAACACTGTTATTTCCAGGCAATGGTTGATTTTTAATAGTATCATCAGAGACAGGATGGACTTTGTTGGGAGTAGTTGTAAAGACATGAGTGACAGATGTGCATATTCTTTCTGATCTATGATTACCATTATCCTCTGTATAATGATTTGGTATTCTCTCTTTGGGGTAAGTTTTATTCTGAACATCTAACAAATCCTCATGAAAAGGCTTGGAGTCACTACAGTGAGGCATGTTAAAATAATTGCATTTCAGTTCAAGAGGTTGAGTCAGTTCCTCCAATTCTGAAGAGGATAGTTCAGCCATATTAGGACCTGGGGCCAAATTTCCAAAATGTGAATAGAGTACCTCATTACTATTATTATCAAGTAGACTATCCACTGATGTAGTGTCTGCATTGCCACACCTGTCAGAATTTTCAGGAGATGATACTCTTAGCATATGATTTTCTTTCAGGAGCCATTTGCCCTTGTCAATCAGTACTCCTTCCTCTATGTCCTTGAGGATTTTCTTATGGCCATTTTGTTTGTTACTATAGTCTACAATGTTTCTCCCATGATAATTGGCCCTCACGTTATCAAAGTCACATTTATCTTGCCTTTCCTCCTGAAATTTCTGCCACTTAGATGAAGTACTAGATACCTGTTCAGGTGAGCAAAATAACTGACCTTCAGAATCATAAAGACCTGCTTTTCTAGCACACAGAAATTCCATAGAATTGTAAGGACAAACCTGAGGTCTGTTTGAAGACCCGGGGAAAAAAGATGGTTTAACAATCTCTGCTTTACCGTAAAGTTTTTCTATTGTTCTTTTAACAAATCCTTTATTGTATTCTTTCTCTTGAGCAATCTCCTCACCACTGTCATTAGGGCCATCACTGGATATTTTATGTGGCTGATCTTTCTTACTGTCATGTCTATAGTCTGAACAATCAGAAGTCACGGGTCTCTTGAAGCAGTTTTTAAAATCAAGAGAGGACTCTGAACAACTTCCAATTTCTATATTTTTCACCTTCATTTTTACTCTCATTTCAGTTTGTCTTTCATTGAGCTCCTTTTTGATATTTTGCTTAGAATCACAGCAAAACAATAAAGATGGTGGTGTTGTCAACCTCCTACTGATTGTCTCACAAATTACACCATTCCTTCTTTCTTTTTCTGTAATGTCCCTTCTAGAGACTTCTATCAATTCCAAATTTTTACTAGCCTCTAACTCTTTTTGGATCAATTCTTCAGTGACTTGCTCTCCTACGTTTAGCTTTGTATTAGAGATATCAATGTCTTGCTTTTCTAATTCTTCAAAAGATTCCAATTCTGAAATGTGTCTTTCACTTGATGTTATACTGTTGGTTATTGAGCCTGGTTCTTCAGAAATCTTTGATTCCTGATCAAAGGATACATATGCATTTTTATCCTGAAATTTCTTTAACGAACAATTTTTAAATTCAATTAGAGCACTATGCTGCTTATCAAATTCTGGTTCAGTTGCATTTAGGAAATAGTCACAGTGGCTTAAATTGCTATTCTGGTGTGACACCAACACATCAAAGCCATGTTCATACTCAGGGTCTGCCAAAGTATTTCGGTCTTTCTGAACATCATTAACTATTTCTAACTCTTCAGTCAATTCCAGATTATCAGTATATGTGATTTTGTTGGAATTTAAGAAGTCATTGGTATTGCAGAATTTGATGGGAATGTAGACCCCATCACCTGGGCAAGCTGTCTCATAAGTACAGTTATCTTCATGTGCCTTATGGGAAGACACAGCATCAGTAAGTGAACAGAAATCTCCTATAAAACAAGCCTGATTTATAGAGGTCTGATCCATGGTACAGCCATCACTGTGGGAAAAAATGTTACTGAGGTTACAAGTCTCTTTTGGAGGATAAATCTTACTCACAATGCACATCTCACATGGACAGCAAGTCACTTCTGTAACACAAACTTCAGGAGTACAGCCCTCACTGGCACTTAAAGAGATTTTCTCTGTTTTTTCATTTTCAATGTACTTAGTAACTCTCTGAATGTTGGGTGTGGAACAATTTGCAGTAAGACCTGTTGGAACCACATCTTGTCCTTTTTCAGTGAGTCCAAAGGGATTTGTAGTTGACTCCACTAAACTGGAAACAGCAGCCTTCAAGTCATCAGCTTTCTCTGTGATGGCAATGTGCTTTAGAACCTCCAACAGAGCAAGTAGTTCTGAAGTTCTGTTGGTAGTCTCATGATCATTGCCTTGACTGAAGCTATTCATACTTCCCTTTAGGTTTAGCACCAGGAGCCAAGCTAGAAGGACATTAGTGGATGAATTACATATTCGGGAATGGAAAGGAATATCTACAAGTGAACCTGGCATTTGAACAACACCATTCTGAATCTTGTGAATACTGGGAACAAAAGCTTGTAGTTGGCGAAGCAACAGGACTAGTAACAGGTCTTTTGGAGTGGCCTCTTCAGTTGGATCTACTTGGATGGCAGCCTCTACACTTTGCCTTTTTGTGGATAGGTGTATTTCTTGGCAAACAAAGCTTGGTAAACAAGGTCTTGACTTTTCAACAGATACTTCACTTTTAGTATCATGGTCATCAATAGCTGACAGTGACAAAGGACAACATTCATGCAGCGAAAGCAAACAAGCATCATTCAGAGATTCAACCTGGCTCCTGTGGAGATCTTTGGTAAGTTCTTCACTGTTGTTATCTTTGTCGAAAGATTTATCTACCTCTTTACCTAGATTATTTCCTGTCACAGTGGCATTTTTAGTTCTGTGCTTACTACTTTCCATGACAAAATTATTTCCTTTTTCAGGATTTATATGGTAATTATTTCCTGGTAAATCATTGTTACAATTTACCATACTCTTTTCTTTTTTGCATATTGGTGTGGATTGTTTAAGTGGCAAAGCTGAATGTGGATTTATGTTCTGCAACCATCTATGTGCATAATGTTGAACTGAATGATGGGTAATACCCTCAGGAAAAACAGCTTTTTTCAAAGAAGGTAAGTGACTTGCTCGTGTTGTAACACGTTGTTTACTAAAAATAGTTCCTGATTTTAACTTATTCTCTATTTGTTTTTTCTGGCTTTTTAGAGTTATTTGTGAATTATTAAATTTTGAAACTAAACTCTTTTTTTCCATTCTTCTCAAATGCCATGATGCTATTCCCGCTTGAGTCTGGGGTCCATAAAAAGCACTGGTGTTTTGATCAAGAAAGTTAAACACATGAAATAAATTTTTATTTTCAAAAGTATTTTTGCAATATCTGAATTCATTACGGGGAAATGCTTTATCTCCTTGACCAATTTCTTTTTTTACAGGGCCTCCTAAGCTAACTTTGTTTAGTGGTCTGATTTTTCTTTTAGTTAAAAGTCCTTGAACCTTAGAATCTTGAATGGTTTTTAATTTATTTATTTGGAAAATTTTGGAATTCTCAGAACTGAGATTACTTTTGGAACAAAAATAATTTGTTTCAATTACCATACCACTTGCATGGAGATCTTCCTCACAAAGTAGCACTCCTTTAACTGGACTGTGTGAATCCTGAAATATGGTTTTCTGTGCAATTCTACTTTTTGTGTTTATGTTCTTACTCTTATAAGGGATTTGTTTAGTTGTAATCTCTCCATCTTGATGCCTATAATTTATCATTTGGTGTTGTGACTTTGTCTTCTTTTTTCTGGCAACAGATGATGCAATCTGCTTTTCAATTTCTGGAAATTTTGACAAACTGCACTGAGCAAATTCATTAATTTGTCTATCAATTCTTCTGATGACAGGAGAAGATCCTGCTGAAGCTGGAGTCTCAGAAAGAGTTTTATCAGTTCCAGAATTACTTGAAGAATGAGTTGCATCTGCTGAAATAGGATGGAACCTATCATTGGTGTGACCACAATTTCTTAAGTTCTTGATACCAGTTTTGTTGTCTGGTGTTACACTATCAACTATACCTTTTTCTACAGTTAAGTTTCCTGGTATAGTGCATGACAAGCCATTATTATGGGACGTCTCAAACACCTTCTGACTTGTAATTTCTACAACACCAGCACTTACTGCACTTGACTTGGGTTTTCTGCTTTCCTTTTTTCTTTCTAAAGATGACTCCATCTGCTCATTGTTATCTATCCAAACAAATACTGGTTTGTTAGATACTGATGACATTTTACTACAAGAATGTGTAAACATGTGATACTCAGATTTGTTTTCCCCATCTGTCCTTTCTTCACCATAGGTAAATTGTCCAATCATTTTCTCTTGAACTTCAGTTTCAGATACTAAGGTCACACTCCCTATCACAGATTTCTTTTGTCTCCCTCTCCTTGGTCCAGGTGTGGGGGGCCTATAAAAATGATCTTCTTGACCCTGAGTTCCCTGAACAGCACTTGTGTCTATAGCAGCATTCTTCCTACTAGAAGAAGTTTCAGCCCCTCGATTTGTCATTTGAGTGTTTGTTTCCTCTGCCAAACTGTGCTCTTGGTTATTGTCATTCTCCAGGGGTAAGACATCAGCAGAAAATGAACATGCATCAATCTTTTTACCAGATGACAGATCTGTTCTTCCTGGAAAACTGCTTATCTCACTGTCTTCATCATTATTAGAAAGATCAGCTTTACTGACATTGGTTGTCCATTTCATGGTTTCCTCTTCTTTTATCTTGAATCGAACTTTCATCTCAACTGTCACAGTGCCATCTTGATTAAAAATAATTGATTTCTCAATATCATCTTCAGAAGGATATGTCAATAAATTCTGAGAATCCTTTTTTTCTAAAGCCAAGTTCTTTTCAGGAGCAAAGGAACAGTTTGCATAGTGATCATTATTATGCATTTTGTCAGAAGAAGCAGAATAAATCTGGAACCTTGGACTTGAAAGCATATGTGTACTCACTTTCAAGATGTTATGAGTAAAAGATGCCCCACATCAAATATAACGTGGAAGATAGAGAAGTTATATATACATATATCCAATAGAAAAGGCAGCAAAAAAGAAAACAGTGAAATAATTAGTATAAAAATACCATTATTTTGTAAATTTCATAGTAAAATGACATTAATGTTTTTCACTTCTATGTATTCATTAGTTTTTTTTTAATTCACTGTAATATCTGGTACATTTCTACAAACTATTCTTCAAAAAAGACTTATAAATCTAATTCAATGAGGAGATTTACAGAATTTTAATTCTGTATTGAATAAGGCCATTTAAAAAACAAAAGTATAAAGCAAAAATTGTTGAGGATTCTACCAAAAATAGATTTGTGCAGGGTTTAGTTTTGTTGTTGATTTCCTTTACCAGTATTGAAATTCAAGTCTAACCAAATACTGCTCACTTATTCAAACAAAGCACATAATAATTTACAGTGGTATTTATTTTCCTTTTTGCACATATTTAAAAGAGGCATATATGGCATTATGAAAGCTAACGCATTTTATAATGTATTTAAAGGTTACATTAATCAAATAATTAAGTTAGCATTCACTTTGTATAATCAGTACGTATAACTTAATATAGGGCACAAAAGAGAGTTAAACATAAGACCCAGATATCTCATTATCTTTATAATGTGTATATCTAAAGATAGTTTTGGTACTCATGCTTCTTGCCCTCAATCTAATTCCTATTAGTGATTTGTATAGATTTTCACATTCTTGCCATCGAATAAATACTTTTGCCTTTTCAAAATATAAAACTAGAAATATTTTCTGTTACCCTCTGTACTTTTACCAAAACTGTAAATAAAAATATCTCACTCATAACTTTTTATAGTAAAGTTTAAGGAAGGCTTCAGATTCCCTGAAACCATCAACAATCATACCCAACAATGCATGTAAACACAAAAGATAAAATCATTTTAGTAAAATGACTAAGGTAACATAATGTTACTAAATGCATAACAAATATTCAGCAGCTAATACATACAAAACAGAAACATTAATAATTGCCTATTTAGTATACCCATAAAATAACTAAATGACAAAAATAAGTAACAGGTTAATTTCACCTACTTTAGTAAGTAGAGGAATCAATACTACTTATTCCACCTCTGAATAAAATTAAAAGTAAAATTTAAGTATAATGGCAATCAATATTCTAGTACAGAGCTAAAATACTTAGCACAATGAATAATGAGATTAGCCATGCCTGCATAGGGTATTTATAGCCTATACCACATTCCTAAGCACCAAGAGACCAACCTCTGCCCCTCCAAAGGAAAATACCACATTATACAGTATTTCCTAAGAAAATGTCAACCTAGATTATTGTCAACCAGCATGAAATTGCTACATGAATCTTTTGTTTAAAAACATAAAAGGGGAATCTATGGGTCTGTGGTTTTTACTTCAGTAAAAGGAACATGTATAAAGTTAGGGATTTTTTAAAATACACTCAACTAACCTACTAAGCTTTGCATGATACTTCTTAAAGAAAACTCAGCAACTATCAGAGCTGTCACATACATATTCCATAGAATTGCTCTCCAAATAAAGAAATGCTGGCATTTGATTTTTTTCATCTAAGTATTATATGAAAAAAATCAGTTTAAATAGTAATATCACTGATTAATATGGAAAAATCTAAAAAAATGAGATAACTTTTATGATTTTTCCAACCATTAATATAAACAATTTCAGTTTATAATGCTTTTGATACCATCATTTTATCTTCTGTGATGAAGAAAAAATGCTAATTTAAGCATGAATTTGTATTGTTGTTGACCTAAAAAATCTCGAGGTTAAATATAAAGGCTACAGATGAAGTGACTTACTCTTCCTGCTTTCTGACCTAGTATATCCCTTGGCATACACACGATGAGAGATCTCTGGTAATCTACCAGGAAGCAAGTACTTCTGGATGTCATAATTTCCTGGTTTAAATGGCTCCCTTCCTGCTGCCACCACAGCTCCAGAGCTCAGCATCATGGCCTGGAGACTGGGAACCTAGAAGAAACCAAAGGGTTATGGTCCTTACATAAGCAGAATGAAGTTTTGGTTCTTTCCATATGGTAATTTTACAACTGATTTAATCAATTCACCAACCTCCTGGGCCTTAAAGAGATAATCACCAAGTATTTGTTAGGCACCAATGATATATACAAATAAGAAAATACCCAAGTGTGGGTGGTTGGGGTTAGACCAAAACCTGTATTGAGCCTACATACTAGCTGGAAAGAGACAGGCTGGTTTTCCGTCAAACTAAGAAAATCTTTAAAAGGTCTCCTACTGCTTTTGCCAGGCCCACCAAAGTATCCAGCTGTGGCTAAATGTCTATGAGCCAGAGGACAAAGGGCCTAATGGACACAGCAGGACTGGGAAGGTGAACTTTTGGGGACACACTGGCAACTACAGAACTTTCCCCTGCCCTCCTAAGCAGGGATTCCAGGAAAATGTTTTCTCTACCTAACAGATTATGACTCTCAGCTATTCCTTTTCAAGAAATATCATCTAGATCAGAATCTGTGCCAACATATTATATAACTCAGTGCCCAGGGAAGACAGAAAAAGGGGAGGGAGCATGAAAGAGAAAACAAGCTCCAGTGTCACTTCATCACCTTCTGACTGGGAAACAAAGGGACCACCCTCCCAGGTGAGCCAGAGGTGTCTCCCAAGGATGAGAATACACAAGCACACACAGGCAAGGGCCACTGAAGGCTTCCTTCCCCAGGGCTGAGGTCGTGCAGGACAAGAGCTCAGACACAAAGAGCTTCTAGAATGCTCACCTTCCTTCCATCAGTGGAGTAGAGCTTGGTTATGCGGCACTGCATGACCTCTGTCAGGTGCTGCAGAAAGGCCTCGAAGCTCTGGGTGATCCTCCTGCTCAGAAGAATCACACACTGGGTTTTCGGGTAGCCGTTTCTGAAAACAGCAAGCCTCCGCGGGGTGTGCTGCAGGCCCAGAGCAGCAGCAGGGGAGTGGTGCACATGAGCACTGATGGCCCGGCTGCTGTGCCAAGGCCGTGGGCGCTGGCGGGCCTTGTCCAGGTCCACCGGCTGCACCTTCCTGCTGTGGGAGCACAGATAGGATTCACCGTCCTCCAGCTGCTCCAGGGATGTGATGCTGTGCCTTCCTCGAGGGGTGCTGATGTTCCTCACCCCAAAAGGTAGAGGTACCTTTCTTGACAAGCTATCCAGCAAAGCATCAAAACTTTTAAAGGAACGAGGGTTGACCACGACCCTTACCCCTCCAAATTGTGGATCTCCGCTCTTGTAGAAACGTATTCTTTTGGCCACAACAGGATGAATGACGCTCATATGGCGAGGGGAATGAACTCGACCTTCAAGAGAAGGAACTTGACCTTCAGAAGAAGTTGGATGGATCATGGAAAAA
Source organism: Phyllostomus hastatus (assembly GCF_019186645.2). NCBI lineage: Eukaryota > Metazoa > Chordata > Mammalia > Chiroptera > Phyllostomidae > Phyllostomus > Phyllostomus hastatus. Next base: position 1,382,122 of record NW_025334017.1, on the reverse strand, counting down.
CTGGTAGAAGGAGTTTCACTCATTTTGGCCAGGACCTAGAAAAGAGAAAAAAAATATTCATCTCCAGAACAATAGCACCATAAAGAATACATGATAATGATAATGTAAGATAATTATAGTTGTGCTTATCCAGGCTGTTCCTAGGATTTCATTCATTCATTTATTCATTCATTATATCTGCCTGTTTTGAAATATAATTTTAAGGGCTTTATAATAAAAAAATAAATGGAACAATTAAATAACAGTATTTCTAATTTAAAGATACCTAAAAACTATCAAAGTGAGTAGGTAAAAAAATAATGATTATATAAACACTCATGCAATGGAAACCTATGCAACCATTAAACCTGGTTTTCTAGATTTGTATTTCTTTAAGTATATTTTATTGATTATGCTATTACAGTTTTCCCAATTTTTCTCCATTTATCCCCTCTCTACCCTGCACCCCAAACCCTCCAGTATTCCCCCAACTAGTTCATGTCCATGGGTCACACGTATAAGTTCTTCAACTTCTCTTTCTTATGCCATTCTTAACCTCTCCCCATCTATTTTATACCTACCAATTATGCTTCTTATCCCCTGTGCCTTTCCCCTCCTATTCTTTCTCTCCCCTCCCCACTGAAAACTCTCTGTGTGATGTTCATGTCTCTGATTCTGTTCCTTTTCTAGTTGTTTGCTTAGTTTTTGTTTTCATTTTGTTTTTTTAGGTTCAGTTGATAGTTGTGAGTTTGTTGTCATTTTACAGTTCATAGTTTTTGATCTTCTATTTCTTACATAAGTTCCTTTAACCTTTCATATGATAAGGGCTTGGTGATGATGAACTCCTTTGGCTTCATCTTATCTGGGAAGCACTTTATTTCCCCTTCCATTCTAAATAATAGCTTTGCTGGATAGAGTAATCTTGGATGTAGATCCTTGCCTTTCATGACTTTGAATACTTCTTTCCAGCACCTTCTTGCATGTAAGGTCTCTTTTGAGAAATCAGCTGATAGCCTTATAGGAGTTCCTTTGTGGGTAACTCTCCTTTCTTCTTGCTGCTTTTAAGATTCTCTCTTTATCTTTAATCTTGAATAACTTAATGATGATGTCCTTTGGTGTGTTCCTCTTTTTCTTTAGGACTCTCTGGGCTTCCTGGACTTCCTGGAATACTATTTCCTTTGCCAGATTGGGAAAGTTTTCCTTCATTATTTGTTCAGATAAGTTTTCAACTTCTTGCTCTTGTTCTTCTTCTGAAAGTCTTATGATTCGGATATTGGAACATTTAAAGTTGTTGCAGAGGTTCCTAAGTCTCTCCTTATTTTTTCTGAATTCTTGTTTCTTTATTCTGTTCTGGTTGGATGTTTATTTTTTCCTTGTGTTCCAAATCACTCATGAGTCCCAGTTTCCTTCCCTTTACTGTTGATTCCATGTGCATTTTCCTTTATTTCATTTCGGGTAGGCTTCATTTGTTCCTTCATTTTGTGACCGAGCTCAATCAGTTCTGTGAGCATCCTGATTACCAGTGTTTCAAACTCTGCATCAGATAGGTTGGCTATCTCTTCATTGCTTAGCTCTTTTTCTGGAGTTTTGATCTATTCTTTCATTTTGGACATATTTTTTTGTCTCGGCACACCTCTTATGTTGTGGAGGGTGGGGCCTTAGTTATTCACCCAGGTGAGGCAATCCTCTTTGCTGTGTTGTGACACTGTCTGTGGGGGAGGAGTCAGAGGAGGAACAATGCAGCTCACTTGCTGGGCACTAGCTTCACTTTCCAACATGTGAGATTGGGAGTTTTTTCCACTGTGGCAACCCCCATGGTAGTTTACAGCTAGCTTGAGTCTTTAGTTTCCTATTCAGCCAGCCCTGCATTGCCTGCACAGTCCACCACTTGCCTCAGGTCCTCTCTACCTCTTCCCACCCATCTTGGTCTCTCCTACCTCTCTGATGAATGTTTCTTTAACTCCTTGGTTGTCAGAGTTCCATGCAGTTTGATTTTCTGGCACTTCTGGTAGTTTATTGTTTTTAGATTGGTTGTTATCTTCTTTTAGGTTATATGAGGAAGCGAAAAGTTTCTACATAAGCCTCTATCTTGGCCAGAACTGTAGGTTTGTATTTATTGGCATAGAAAAATTATCACAATCTATCACTAGGTGAAGAAGCAGTTTGTAAAATACATATGCTATGCCATTGCCTATAGGGAACTGATATGTCACAAATGTAGCTCAGCCCTGGTTTGGAAAACTGAAAGACTTGAGGCAGCACACAGGAGCCAGGCCCACAGATTGACTTTTCCATGGGGAACCAGGCCTCCATTGTACCTAGGCTGCTTTGAAGCTTGCTTTTGTTAAAACTCCCTCACCCTGAATTGAAGGACCAAATGTTTACTGCATATCCTTAAAGTAACTTCCTAAAGTCTGTGCTAATCATCCTAAGGATGGAGTGTAACTAGTTCTACCATTTTTCCCCTTGCATTTGCAACATCCTTTTCTTTGAAGTAATCAGCAACATCCTTCTCTTTGTTATCTGTAAAAGGTAACCACCTAAAGCAAACCTGTATATAGTAAATGAGGACCATCCTTGATGTAATGTGCATAAAAGAGCAATAAAAGTTTGTCCAGGCAACTGTTGGGGAGCTCTTTCACTCAGAGAGTAACCATGCTGTCCTTTTTCTCCAGAGGACTTCTGCAGTCCCTGTGAAGTTGTTCATCGCATCCACAACACCATGGACCCTGCTGGTCGGAGTCCGCATCAATTGCCAGTGTATTGTACTGGCCCTCTGTATCCATGGAATTCACATCTGTAGTTCATCCAACTACAGATGGAAAGTATTCCTGAAAAAATTTTTACATTTTTGCTAACATGTACTATGTAGTTAGGCCTGCAATGGTTGTGTCTGTACTGAATATGTACAAACTTTTTTCATTGTCCTTATCCCTAAACAATACAGTGTTAAATTAACAACTATTAATATAGCATTCACATTGTATCAGGTATAATCATCTCAACATAACTTAAAATGTATGGGAGTATGCACATAGGTTATATACAAATACTATGACATTTTCATACAAGGAGTTTAAGCATTCACAGATTTTCATATTAGTGGTGTTCCTGGAAACAGTTTCCCCATGGATACTGCAGTCTGACTTGTATATACAGGGGTGGGCAAAAGTAGGTTAATAATAATAAATAATATGATAATTAATAAGAAAGTAATATAAGAATTAACTGTGTTTCATGTATTCACAACTGTAAATCTACTCTTGCCCACACCCCTGTATTTGTTATACTAGTGGAAAAAGACCAAAAGTAAGTACAGCCCAGTATTGATTGTAGTTATCCATGGATGGCAGAGCTAGTGATAATATTTGTGTTTTTTAATACATTGCTAAATATTATGAATCTTTAAAATTAACAAGTATTATTGGACAATTAAAGAAACAAAAGATATGAAAATCAGAAACATACAATGCAAAAATTAGTCCTGCATGTCCTGACAGTCAAGGAAAAAGAGGGGAAATAAGAAAAGTTTATAAACTTCAAATTGTCTATTAGATGGAACCAAATGAGTTCATGTGGAGGAAAATGTTTTCTGACATTGAATTCTAGAAGAAATGTATAACACAGATCCTTAAATAATAGCCATATTAAGGCTGCGTAAGATGTTTCCATTACAGATTATAGAAAATGCAGGCAAATTATCTAACACTCCACTAATCCTACATTGAGAAACTGCACTAAAAAACCATGTGTTTAGACTGACAGCATTGGTATGTGCTGCTAAAAGTGGTGCAATCTGAATATTGCTTCCACTAATGATTCAAAAATAAGAACTTCAAGAGGGAATTTCAGAGCCATTTTCAGACATTCACTGAGGTTTTTCTTTTCCACTTCCCAGTAAACCAAAGGTCTGATTGATAAGTAAGCTTCTTGTGGAAGGGTTTCTCTGTTTCTGGGCTTTTTTTTTCGTTTGTAGCATGTTATATTTATTTTCTATTATTTTAAATCAATGTAATTATTAGTACCTTTTGTCACAGTAAGAATGCCCAGCAGCCTTGAAGACAAATTGAACACCATAAATAAATGTGATCAGTATTATGGAGATGAAAATGGCATGTTTGTCATTATAAACTAGCTATAATAAGTCTGGCTCAAATCACCTACCTAATTGTTTACAAGCTGTTATCAAAGACTATATATCTCTAGTATAATTTGTAATTCTTCCTTATAGGTAATTTAGGAAAATGAATTTGAAGAACAGCCTAGAAATTAGGTGTGTCTCCTCTTCTCCCTCCCTGAAGGGTTTAAAGTAATTATAGTACTTAAGACAATAAAGGCAGCTATAGTGAGCATGAGCATCAGAAGCTGGGGAATCCAGCTTTGCAATGGAGTCAGCAAAATTGGAACCTCTTCTCACCCTCCTGATAAACAGTCATCTGACCTAGAACAGCATGCTGCTTAATCTCTGTGACCTCTCCAACTATAAGAGGGATGAATTTCTTTAGTATTTAAATAAAGGCTTTAGAACTCCTTGCTTTCAATTACTTTTTATGTTGGTTTATTTACATACTTATTTGAATATATTTTTCATGAATAGTGTTTGAGATACATTTTTCACTTAATTTTGGAAATTTGTATTTATATATATTTAATGCACAGTGAGGCTTTTAATTTCAATAGTTTTCTGCTTGGATCACACTATTTGGAGAGCTGTGGACCTAGTGATCGTGTTGTTATGTGAACTGATAGGTTATGGGTTTTGGTTTGCTTGTTTGTTTGTCTGTGTTTGTTTGTAAGGGTGACTAAAATAGATATTGTGCTGGGACCAGGAAGGAGGACAAGGAAGATAAGGATAATTGGAGAGAAGGTGGTGACCCCTATTGTTCTTATCCCACTGCTGCCCAGTGCTACCCAATGCTAAGCACTGGTTTTGAACCTGATGCATGAAAGGAAGAAGCTAAAAGTACCATTCCCTGGGAAGATGCCAGATGCCTAGCAGTGGAGGAGAATTTGGAGAGAAATTACCTGCAGCAGAGTCATTGTCAGTACCTTGATAAGGAGGCAGTAGCAAAAACAACAAAAATATAAGTTTGTATGATCCTTGTTGCACATAAGAGTATCTCTCAGAACTCCTAAAGTCACTGAGCAAAGTTTTTGATAATGTTGAGATTTTTGCATACATGCTGATGAGGTTTAAGAGGCTTTGGGAAGGTGAGCATTGTGTATATAGTATAGACATGATGGAAATTCAATATTATCATTGAATAAAAAGATCTATGTACATACATTGCACAATACCATCAATGGGGAAGGGAGTGTAAGCCAGTTTCCTTTCAGAGGAAGTGTTTCAGCGATTGCCTTGATCATATGTATCATTTACAGGGACCATGGGAAATCCACAGAGTAATTCAATAACACAGTTGAGGAAGAGTCAGAGTACCATGAGAATATCAAGGAGAGATCTGTAGCCTAACTGAGGGATTGGGGCTGAAGGTGGGAAGAGATGACAGTATCCAAATGGAAGCCTATGTGTAGCTGTGGTGCCAGAGACAAAGTGGTGGTGATGTCCTCCAGGGAAAAGGCAGGAATGAGTGGGGAATTTGCTGGTGTGCAGGAGTAAGATCAAAGACATGGTTAGTAAGTCTTGACAGTAGCGTTCCTTTTCATGAAACAGACCTACCAGCCTTCCACAACATTTTATTACCCTGACTTAGTTGTGCACCTTTTTTAATCAGCCTTAAAAGCTAATCAGAATTTGGATGGAGATTTAAAAATGTTTCTTTACATATGTTTTAAATTATAAGGTTTATTCTATCTCCTGTGACATTGGGATAAGGCAGTAATACACTTAGGGTCTATCTTGGGAACAAACAAAATCTCAGGAGCCTAAATCAGTCTAATTCTCCCAGCACATTAGGCTGAAAGAGAAGTGGATGTGGAAGGGAAAGAGGTACAAGGGAAACTGTAGAGCTGAAAGCCCATCACTTTCCTCACCACTGATTTACCTAGAAGTAACAAAGGACCTAGTTAACAAACTGTCTTGTCTCCAGCCCAACTTGTATTGAAATCTGCTTCTAATGATTTGACAGCTTGCTACCAACATCTTCTCTTCTCTGCACTCTTTTCAGTGCTTAAAGTTAGACCATGGAACTATCGTGAATACTTGTATTGCTTCTTAAGATTAAGCAGATTTTTTCAACACCCTTTGGTTCCCTAGGTTCAATCACAACTATGCTTATCTGTGTTGTGTTTGCTCTCAATTATCTGTGCTGCTCTGAGTTGAATGTAGTAGTTGCCCTTACCAAGAGAGATGTACCTTTTCTCCACTACTCATTTGACAAAACAAATCACAAACTTACAGTATGGTCAAACATCATTTCACTAATTGTATTTTAAATTTAATTTTCTACCATGAAGTAGGAATTTGGGAAAATCAGAGAGAAGAATGACAGAAAACTAAATAGGAAAAATGGTATATTCATACTGTTAGTTGTGTGGCAATTCAGAGATTTATTGCAAGAAAAATTAGTTCATTTTACAGATTATCATAACTATGAGGTGGGACTGAGGGCTGCAGGTTCAGAAGGGAAATACTCCAATTATCCTCTATGGTAGTCACAGCATTGTTGAATTACAAGCAGCTTCCTTCTAATTTATTGCATAGATTTCTCTAATCAGTAAATAGTGCATTTATATTCAGAAAAAAACTTTACTCATATTTGAATGCACCAGAATTTCTTCATTTTCTGACACTGATATTCCCTCCTACTTCAGTTTCAGTATACTGTGAAAGTTTGTGATATATTTGTATGAGACAATAATTATTAGAAATATTGTCTACGGCCATACCACCTCGAACGCGCCCGATCTCGTCTGATCTCGGAAGCTAAGCAGGGTCGGGCCTGGTTAGTACTTGGATGGGAGAAATATTTCTTCTTTTTCTAATAATTAAAGATAGAGCACAAGTATGCAATCTAGACATACAATGGAAAATAAAGTATAACTACCTGAATATCAATTATTTTTTAAAAAATATTTTAAATAATTTTGTACTTACCAGACTTGAAATTTCCTTATTTAAAAAAAGTGTTTGAAGTTGTTTGGATAATTCACATGAAGGTTACTGAATATGTAACCTGCTCATTTTGTGCAAAGAAACTGTTTCTCTATTTATTGTCAGTGTATCCACTCAGAGATTAAGTGCAGCCAATTAATTTAATTCAATGTGATGTTAATCACCAGACAGGATTCACCTTAAAGGGGACCACAGCCAGAAATAAATCAGTTCCTAGCATGCATGCTCCGCAGTTCTGAAATCTACCTAATTACTTTCCCTTGTATTATCTTGCTTACCTAGTGTCATCCTCAGGACAAAACACTTTGCCAATTGATAAACAGTTCTCTCCCAAATAGCCTTTAGTCTTCACTTATTTGTGTCAAGGAGGAAAAATAGTTATGCTGCCAAAAATGAAATAGTTTTACATTTCATCATTCTTTGATCAGTAATTCTGAGTTAATATTTGCTAATAGTAGTCATTAAAAAAGAAAAGGACTTGAGCCTTTTTGTTTTTAATTTAAGCACTCCCTATTACCTCATCAGAGTAGTTCTTATGAAAATGGCTGGAAATGTAAACAATTTGGCTTCTCAGGATAACACAAGACAAATGAGAGAGGCACCACAAGGGAAGTGAAGTAATTTTATACTTCTGCATACACAGCACTCTTGCACTGCTTTGTTTAATCATGATGAGATTCGAACATGTTTTAGGACTTTCCACACATGAAATCCTTGGATGACACCTACTGTCTGTAATGGCTACCTGTAGTGTAATCTGATTTGAAGATACCTCCCTTAACCGGATTTCTTTCTAGGTTTCCTACGTCAGCTCTGAACCACAAAAACAAAGTAAGGAGACCTTCAGGAAAAAATGTTCAGATTGAAATATTTGTTCCTGAACATTGTAACCGAACAGATCACAAAAGGAAAATAATTATGAAATTGCACATTTTGCTGCACAAATATTGACTTCGTAACAAGTCACTTATTAACAAGAAAAAGAGTAAGAAAGGAAGGAAAGGAGGGGGAAGAAAGGAATGAGGAGAGAGAGAAGCACAGAACAAAGGGGAAAAGACAGAAGGAAGGAAGGTGGAAGGGAGCAGTAGATAAGAGAAACAATAGTGTTTAACTTTGACATAACCCTCCATTTATAATCATCAGTATGTACACAAAGACATGGCTATTGAATCAGTAAAGAAATTATGTTTACAGGATAGGAACAGGCATGAATGGAATCATAACCAGCTTCAAAATGAAGTGCAAATGTTAAAAGTTTGGATGTCAGTGTGGCTAGAATGGCAAGGTACCAAATTATGAAGGGCCTTATACCCCTTGTAAAAGACTTTGATTTTAAGTAAGATAAAAAGCCAAAGAAGGGTTTTGAGAAGATGAATAGTGAACTGACTTACATTTCAAAGAAAGATGTGCTGGATATTGTGTTACAAATTGAAGTTAAAAATAAGTAGACACAAGAAGAAAATGGTGTAGTATAAAGTGCTAAGAATCTGGACACTTGGACAATAATTGCACTGATGGAAACTGTGTGAAGTGACTATTTTTGGAACTCTGGAGTCTATTGGAATGCTTTCAGCTTCCACAAGAAGGCTTGGCTGTTAAACTGTAGTTAATTTTCAGCCATTAGCATGACAGTGTCTACCCATCTCTCATCCCCCACTGCTGCAGCAGGTAGCTGTGGGGTCAATAGCCTGAATTTATGGAACAGTGTGTGGGAACCAGGGTGGGCAGTAATGATCTTGCTCTTTAAATTTTGGGGTTCTGTGATATGATTGCTGATTACCGTTTCTGATCATGGAGGTGAATATAGAGGTGGACAGCCATTGTTGCAACCTACACTGCCTGAAGTGGCTAGTGAGATTTAAAGAGACAATAGGTTTTTTTTCTTTTCTTTTTTTTTCCTTTTGGGAACATGCATTTAAAGACTAGAATATTCCAAAGCAACTGTGCATGTGGGAGAATTTAGAAAGCCACTTTGCATGCCCAAGGAAAGACACAAGCCAAGCAAAACCTGAAAAGACCTTAAGTTTTCACACAGTCTGATCTTTGGCTGAGACAATGTATAACAATTTAAAAGAAAACCCACAAACCCTAGAGAAGGTAGATAATTTGATATCCAGATGTTGTAGCATAAGACTCAAAGGTCCAGTTTTCAAAAAAAATTCACAAGACACTTAAAGAAAAAGGAAAGTATTGCTCACTCAAAAGAACAAAATCTATCGACAGAAGCTGTCCCTGCAGAAGCCCAGATACTAGACAAAGACTTTAAAACAACTATATTAAAGATGCTCAAAGTGCTAAAGGAACACATTAACAAACACAATAAATTAATGTATGAAAATTAGAATATCAATAAAGAGATAGAAAATACTTAGAGGAACTAAAAAGAAATTTTGGAGTTGAAAAACAAGATAACTGACATCAAAAATTCACTAGAGTGGTTCAGAAACTGATTTGAACAGGCAAAAAAAAGGAATCAGTAAAACTTGAAGACAGAGCAATTAAAATTATTGGGTCTGAGAAACAGAAAAAAAAAGAAGAAGAAAAGTGAACAGAGCCTGAGGGATCTGTGGGACATCCAGCTACAAATATATGCATTGTGAGAGACTCAGGAGGAAATAGACAGCAAGAGGAAAGGGGAAATTATTTGAAGGAATAATGGCTGAAAACTTCCTTAGATGAAATACATGAATCTATAAATTCAAGATGATCAACGAGTTCCATATAACATAAACTTAAAGAGACCCACACCAAGACACATTGTAATCAAAGTGTCAGTAGCCAAAGAGAATCTTGAAAACAATTATAGAGAGGCAATTTTTCAAATACAGAAATCCTTACTAAGATTGTCATCTGATTTCTCATCAGAAACTTTGGAGGCCAGAAGGCATGGTGATACATTCAAAGTGCTGAAAGCAAAAAAAAAATTTCAATCAAGACTTCTATATCAAGTAAAGCTGTCTTTCATAAAATAATGGAGAAATTAGGACATTACCAGTTAAATAAAAATTTAGGTGATTCATTACCACTAGACCTGCTCTGTAAGAAATTATAAAAGGAATCCTTAGCATAGAAATGAAAGAATATGAGACATTACCCAATGAAGTGAAGTAATCAGTATGAGGAAATAAAGGTCTCTGGTAAAGGTAAATACCTTCAGGTAAAGGTAAATGGGTAATTTATAAAAACTAGAGTTATTATGTTTTCTGTTCAAAACCCCAGTTTTTGCTTTTTACATGACTTGAAAAGGCATAAAAAGTATTAATGTCACTGTACACACAGTGTATAATGCCTTAATTTATGATACTAATAACAGGAAAAGGAAAAAACAGAACTGTGTAAGAATGGAGAAATTTGATATGCTATTGAAATTATGTTGACAAATTCAAATTAGATTGTTAAAAAGAAATGCAAGGGGAGAGCAACAGGAATAAATGAGGACAACTGTAACTGAACAACAATAAAAAAAAGAAATACTAGTCCTGACTGGTGTAGCTCAGTGGACTGAGCATGGGTCTGTGAACCAAAGGGTCACCAATTTGATTCCCAGTCAGGGCACATGCCTGGGTTGCAGGCCAGGTCCCCAGTAGGGGGTATGCAAGACACAAACATACATCGATGTTTCTCTCCTTCTCCTTCTCCTCCTCTTCTCCTCTCTCGAAAAATAAATAAATAAATAAATAAAATCTTTTTTAAGAGAAATACTGATAAAGAGATTAAGAAAGTATTATAATAATCCCAACAAGAGGTGAGGATGACACAGGACAAGATGGCTGTTGTGGAGGTGGTAGGAATAGTAAGATTTTGGACATTTCCACTGTAGTGCTGGCTGTGTTTGCCAATGGATTACATGTGGATTGGATGTAGCTAAAGGGATAAATCTGAGAATCATTGACATAATGATTCTATTTAAAGCCTGTGTAAAGTCTGGATGAGAATTTCTAAGAAGTGCATGTAAGCAGAAGAGAGAAACATCCAAAATAAGAGTCTACAGCATTCCAAAGTGTAACAAACACAGAGATAAGGAGGAACCTGTAAAGAAGTATGTGAGGAAAAGTAGTATCAACACAGTGGTGACCTGGAAGCCAAGAGAAACAAGTGTTTCAAAAAGGAGGTAGTGATAAACTATGTCAAGTAAGAAGCATGGGCTTTAGCGATGTGTTATCAGTAACTTTGGCAAATGCCATTTTCATGAGACAATAGGAATAAAAACCTCACCAGAGTAAGAGAAAAAGAAAACTGAAAAGAAAGGGAGCAGAGCCGCAATGGGAGGTAATTTTTTTGATAGTTTTGGTTTGTTTGGTTTTTCTATTTAATATTAGGTATAGTATAATATGTGTGCACATGCTGATAAGAATGATTCAGTCAAAAGGGAAAATTTAATGCTGCAAGTAAGAGGTGAAAGAATTGCTGGATCAGTGTCCCAAGGGCATGGGATCTAGTACACAACAGAGATATAGACCCTAAGAAGGGATTACATAGAAGGTCATCCCTAGTAACAGGAAAGGATGTAGATAGGAAGGTGGAGGTGACCTTCCATTCTGAGTGCTTTTCTGTTCTCAGCAACCTCAGATGAAAGACTATCTACTGAGGGTGCAAGTGAGGAGGAGGAAGTACTATGAATCTGAGAAAAGAGGAGGTGTTCACTCAGTGGAGTGGAGGAGTGACTAGACAAAGAGGTGTTGGAGCTTGCAGAATTCACTGAAGATCTATGGCAGGTTTGGGGTCACAAGTGTAAATTGACACCAAGCCTATATTGTAAATATATAGACTGAATACTGCATGCAGTTTAGGCTGTCTCACACTGTACAACATTGATCTGCTATGATCTAATGTTATGAAACCATTCCTTCATCTGTACCCTTGATTTTCCCTGACATATACCCATCATAGCTTACTGCCTTTACCCAGAACTACTCAACCTGGGTGTTTCCAGCCCCAAATGCAGAACTTTCCCCATGCCTCAGCATGCCTGATTGCATTCTAATGTCTTCTGAGGCCAAACAAAAAAGCCTAATCTGTACCCTGTGACAATAGACAAGACAGGCCCAACTCCTGTCCTCATGGTGCTTAGGGCCTAACAAGGAGATAAACTCAGCCCAAATACACTTTACTAACCAGAATGTTATGGTATGAAATGATACTTGGAAGAAGTAATAACTATAAAAGATTTTAGTTGCCACAGATTGTTGTAGTTGTAGTATTTTATTAGGATATTAAATATATTTAAAACTTTCTAATTTTCACTACATTCCCCCTATTTTTTTAGCATTTTAATAGGATTTGCCTATTTTCAACATTTGATATAAATGAAATCATGGTCAGTGTATATTCAAAACCATGTTGTCTATTCTTTCAAATTATTTAACCTCTCATTAGCAAAGCATAAATAATAGTCTAGAACATTTCTAGTCTAATAGTCTAGACTGTTAATAAAACAGAAGGCACAACATGTTCCTACATGTTTCAGGACATCCTACATGTTTGACATCCCACCATGATCACCTATGGCTGTATTAGTGTATAATTTGCATGCCATAAAATTATCCAGTTTAAAGTGATTCAATGAAATATTTATAGGGTTTTGCAACTCACCATAATATAATTTTAAAACATTTAGAACACTCTAACTTTAGTGCACCACAGAAATTTTGTACCCATCCCACCATCCAGACGCCAGCCCTAAACAATCAGGAATCTGTATTCAATCTCTATTGAATACAGAGATTGCCTGTTCTGGACATTTCATGTAAATGGAATCATGTGATATGTGGTAATATGTGTAATATATGTTACTACCTTCTTTCACTTAGCACCATTTTTTAACTTCATCCATGTTGTACCATGAATCAGTACTTCATTCATTGTTATTGCCAAATATGAATCCACTTTATAGACTTTTAAATTTTATTTTGTTTTGTTTATTTATTTATTCACTGGTTGAAGGGCATTTGGTTTGTTTTCTGATTTTGGTTCTTATGGGTAACACTTCTATGAACATTTATTTATAAGTCTTTGGTGGTATCATTTCTTTATGTAAGAAAGAAATTACACATACACATGTTGCAAATAATTTTAATTTTCTTTCTGTTTACCTTGCTTATTTATGGTAGAATTTCAAAACTTAACTTTTTATTGTAAGGGCGATGTATTTTAATAAACTGCATTACTTACCTGTTTTGTCATTATGCATTACTTAAAGGTCATGAAAATCAATAGCAAAACAAAAGGTCAGATTAATTGATAATAATTTATATTCCAGATCAAGATGGAGTAGACCACTTCATATTCCTCTTGCTAAGTATGTACCAAAACCTTGAACATTATAGATAAAGAAAATACTCTGAAAGATACAGAGACGGAAACAGAAGGGCCCTGTATCTCAGAAACCAAGGAATGATACAGTAATGCATTATTCGGATTTTCTTTTTGCCTAACTCATCCCAAATTGAGTACTGGAGAAGCTAGCAATGCAGAAACACCAGTAGGATAGAAAAAAAATGCCCCAACATAAGTCAGCTATTTCTAGCCAAAGGTCTAAGGAAGGGGCCATTTAGAAGCTAAAAACAATAGAAGATCTAGAAGATAGAAAGAGACAAATGGAAATCTTACAACTAAAAAAACATAATTGAAATTTAGGAAGCCAAAAGATGGTCTCAACAGCATAACAGTGAAGACAAAAGAAAGAATCAGTGAACCTTAAGATAAAAGAATTGAAATTACCCAATCTAAGTAACAGAGAAAAATAGATTAAAAAATAAACAGAACTTCATGGATCTCTATACCAAAAGAGCTGACATTTGGGTCATCAGAATGCAAAAAGAAAAGAGAAAGCGGGGGGGGGAGGGCTTAAAAAATATTCCCAGAAATAATGGCTGAAAATTTCCCAAATTTTGCAAAAGGGAAACTACAGCTTCAAGCTAATTGAATCCCAAGGACAATAAACCCCAAGGAATTCACACCAAGACACATTATATTCAAACTTCGGAAAGATAAAGACAAAAACAATATTTTAAAAATAATCAGAGAGAAATGACACATTACTTATGTTAGAAACAAAACTTCATGGAGTAAATGTGAAGATCTAATTGCCTTTATTAAATGGTTTACGAATCAAAATTTACCCCATCTAGCACCTAGAAGGGAAGGCTGAGGAGCTGTACAAAATCAAAGATTTTTAAAGGAAGGAAAATGGGACAAGGAAGTTATTTAGCAATATATATTGCAGCCCAGCAATGGTGCATTTACCCAATGGAATACTATGCAGCAGAAAGAAAGAAGGAGCTCCTATGGTTTGCGACAGCTTGGAAGGAACTGGAGAGCATTGTGCTAAGTGAAATAAGCCAGGTGGTGAAAGACAAATACTATACTATCTCACCTTTAAGTGGAACCTAATCAACACAAACAAGCAAGCAAAATATAACCAGAGACATTGAAATTAGGAACAATCTGACAGTAACCAGAGGGGAGGTGGAAAGGGATAATGGGAGGAAAGGGTTTTCAGGAACAACTATAAAGGATACATGGAAAAAACAAAGGTGGGGGAAGAATCAGGGGAGGGAGGTGGGGCTGGCTAGGGTGGGGGGAGTAGTGGGGCATAAATGCAGACAACTTTACTTGAACAACAATAAAGTAATTTTAAAAATAATAAAAGTAAAAATACTTCTTACTACAATGGGGAAAATTTGAAAAAAAAAAAGATCAGTTATGTATCATCCCATAGCCCAGATGTAATCACTAGTAATATTTTGTCTTTGCTTACAGATCTTGCAGAAATGTATCTTTATTTTCTGTTTGCAAATTTGATACAATATTAGTCATGTGATATAAAAGTTATTATCAGCCAAAACTCTAGATATTTTATATAAAATATGTTCTTATTTTAAAATAATTTTGAAGAATTAAAGGCAAATTGGCTTAAAAAAAAAAAAAGGACACATGGACAAAACCAAGAGGATGTGAACCAGGGGAGGGATGTGGGGATTGCTGGGGTGGGAGAGGAGTTAAGGGGGAATATGCATACAACTGTACTTGAACAAGAATGAACTAATTTTAAAAAATTATTTTAGCCCGGGACATCTTTTTTTTTGGTGTGGGAGGTGGTGAAGGGAAAGAGGAGAGCTCTATAATATAGATTGCTTCTCCTTCCTCTGGAGGGTAGAGAGAACCCATGGGACAGATTACCTCATTAGTGCTGACCAGAAAATTCCAGAATGACTGGTTAAGTTACCAAAGATATAAAAAACCCCATGCACCACCAGAAAGGAAGAGGTTGAAACTGCAATTAGGTTTGCTGTTAAATCTAGGTTTTGTATCATGGGCTTTAGCACTAGTGATCTCATTTTGGGCCTGTGATTTTCTCTTTAACACTTACAAGATAAAAACAATTCAAATTACAGCAGATTTCTCATGAGAAACCAGAGTCCAGAAAGTAGTCCCAACCATTTTTCAAGAACTAAAATAAGAGAACTGTCAACTAGGATTCTATATCCAGGGAAAATATCCTTACAGAATAAAGAGTAACCAAGACATGCTCAAATGAAAGAAAGAATTTGTCACCAACAGACTTACTCTACAAGAATTAACAAAAGAAATTATTTAAAAAACTATTAGAATATCAGAAAAAGGAAAGAGCAATAGAGAGACCAAAAAATGAATAAATAATATAGACTTTTCTACTCTTGAATTTTCTAAATTATGTTTGACAGTTGAAGCAATACATATAGTATTGTCTTATATGGTTCTCAATTTGTGTAGAGGAAATATTAGAACATTATAAATGGGGGAGTTTAAGGAGAGCTAAGCTTCCTCACTTATAATAGTAAAATATCTGTTAGTAAAGTGACAATTGTACATGCATAACAAATAATTAGAGCAACCACTAACATACACAAAGAGATATGCTCCAAAACAATGTAGATAAATCAAAATGGAATGCTAAAAAAACTGTTCAAGTATGCCACAGAAAAGAATGAGGGAGGAAACAGAGAAGCAAAAACAAAAACAAAGTCCTTGGTCAGGTAGCTCAGTTTGTTGGAGTGCCATTCTGTGCACCAAAAGTTTGTGGGTTCAATTCTTGGTCAGGGCATATGTCTGGGTTAGTGGTTTTGATCTTTGTCAGGGTAAGCATATAGGAAGCAGCCAATCTCTGTCTCTGTCTCTGTCTCTGTCTCTGTCTCTGTCTCTGTCTCTGTCTCTGTCTCTCTCTATCTATCTATCTATCTCCACTCCCCTTTCTCTCTCCCTAAAGATCAGTAAACATATCTTCAGGTGAGGATTAAAGAAAAAGAGTGAGAAGAGAAAATACAAAATAATATGGCAGACTTAAGCCCTAAGATATCAATAATTACATTAAATATAAATGGTTTCCTACTATATGATTTAATTTATATAAAATATTGAAATGACAAGAGTACAGAGACAGGGAACAGATTGGTGGTTGTTAGGGGTTACAGATGGTATGGGGCAGTGATGCTTGTGCCCATAAAGGTGTAACCCAAGGGAGATCTTTGTGGTGATTGAACAGTTCTGTATCTTAACTGTAGTGGTGGTGGTTACACATTTGATACAATTACATAGAACTATACACACACATATTTCCATCAACCCAAAAAGACTCTTTGTTCCCATTTGCAGTCATTTTTCATTCCACCCACAGCCCAAAGAAGCCACTAATCTATTTTCTGTTTATAAATTTGCTTATTTTGGACATTTCATATAAATAGAATCATATAATACAGAGTCTTTTGTATCTGGCTTCATTTATTTGGCATAATGTTTTTGAGTTTCAACTATGTTTTGACATATATCAGTACCTCATATTATTTTATAGCTGAATAGTATTCTGGAACATGAATAAAACATATTTTGTTTACCCACTCACCAACCAGATGGACATTTGGATTTTATGAATAATCCTGTTAGGTAAGCAATTATGGTAGTTTTTAATGTGCTCCATAAACATAGCAGGCATAACCCTTCATTTGGAAATAATTGCTAATGAGAAATACATGGGAACTAAATGGTGAAGGAACCTTAATTCCCAGTGCTATAGCAGACTCATGTTCCCATTTCTAAAAATTATAGAGTAGAATTCAACTGATATCAAGTTCCATGAATTAATATCTAGTTATATACTCATCTAGCTGTGCTATAAAAACAACAACAAAATGTATTAAATTGTGCCAGGCACCATACTAATTCTTTAAATAAATTATTTCATTTAATCCTCATGACTCTGTGAGGTAAGCACAATTAACACTATTTTTATACTATTTTTGTACTATTGTACTATTAACATATATTTTCCAGGTGAGAATACTGGGGTTGAGGAAGAAATAGTAATTTACCAAAGAATACACAATTAGTAAATAGCGAAGCCTCTTATTTAAGTAATGTTGAAGCAGGTATGGATGTTAAGAATGTATTTTGGAGAATCAAAAATACCAGATTAAGAGGTTTTGATTCTCTTCTATAGCATATTATAATGCAATAAAGATTTTTGAGCAGAGAAATGACATCCTCAGAACTAAACATCCAGATAATTTGGAGGGAGGAGACTGGTGACAAAAACCAGTGAGGTGGCTCTAAGAATAGTTACATAAAGAGTTTCCGAGGTCCTGATTCAGAGTAATGAAAATGGGAATAGATATTTAGGAAAGTATTCCTTAAAAACTGTAGACATAGACTTGAAATAACATAACAATAAGTTTATAGTGGAAGGCAAGGAGATAAGTAATTTATTTTATCATTTCAATGAGTAATCTATGGCAACTAAAGAATCCAACACAGAGCATAGTTCAGCAGAAGTTGCATGAAGCAGGCAGAACAAAAATGATGACAAGAATTGGCTTTGAATTTCTTTCAATTAGAGTTGACATTTAATATTGTATTAGTTTCAGGTATACAGTATAATGTTTAGAAATCACTATAACTTACAAAGTGATCACCTGGGTAACTAAGAGTTGCCTTTTTTTTAGTACTTGCTATATCCTTTTTGAATGCATAATTCATGTTTTTCAAGCCAGGAAAAATTATAGTGTTATTAACAAAAATTAACTACATAAGAGGAGAGTACAAGGTCTGTCTGGAAATAGCCCAACCATTGCTAATATGATGAGAATGTAACCTGACAGCCAAGAAGAGTGGATTGGAATACACATGTGTGAACAATGATAACTTCACTGTGCCAGTCAGTGGGGTCAGTAGATGCCCTTGAGTGAACATGTGTGCTGTGTAGCTGTTGCATTCAAAATGACTGAGCAAGTACTAATAAATCTGCATCAAATTTTGCATTATGCTTGAACATGCCTCTGAGGAAATTATTTGGATGATTCAGAAGATCACAGCTATGCAAAACTGGTGATTGGCAGGTCTACCGTGACAGCACACCCACTTATGCATCACATTTCCTGTAGAGTTTTTTTCTGAAACATCAAGTCACCCAGGTGACTCAGCCCCTATATAACACAGACTTGGCACCTTGCGACTTCTGCTTTTCCCCAAACTAAAACCACCTTTGAAAGGGAAGAGATTTTAGACCATCAATGAGATTCAGGAAAATACAGTGGGGCAGCAAATGGAGACTGAAAGAACTGTGTGAGGTCCCCAGTTGTCTACTTTGAGGGGGACTGAGGCATCATTCTCCTATGTACAATGTTTCCTTTTTAAAAAACATTTTTTTACTATTGTTCAAATATAGTTTTCTGCTTCCCCCCCCTCCTCCCGATCACCCAGCTCTCCCCACCTCCTTCCCCTGCTTCCACCCCCCACCCCTGTTATTGTCCACATGTCCTTTATAATTGTTTCTATAAACCCTTCACACTTTTTCCTCCCAGTATCCCCTCCCCTCCTCCCTCTGGTCACTGTCAGCCTGTTCTCAATTTCAATGTCTTTGGCTATACTTTGCTTGTTTGTTCATTTTGTTGATTAGGTTCCTGTGAACAGTGAGATGATATGGTATTTGTCTTTCACCCCCTGACTTACTTCACTTGGCATAATGCTTTCCAGTTCCATCCATGCTGTTGCAAAGGGTAGGAGATCCTTCTTTCTCTCTGCTGCATAGAATTCCATTGTGTAAATGTACCATAGTTTTTTGATCCATTCATTTACTGGTGGGCACTTAGGTTGCCTCCAGCACTTGGATATTGTAAAATGTGCTACTATGAACAGAGGGGTGCATAGGTTCTTGTAGATTGCTGTTTCAGGGTTCTTAGGATATAATCCTCACAGGGTATTACTGGGTAAAAAGGTAATTCCATTTTTAGTTTTCCGAGGAAATTCCATCCTGTTTTTCATAGTGGTTGCACAAGTCTGCAATCCCACCAACAGTGCACTAGGGTTCCCTTTTCTCCACAACTTCAACAACACTTGATTGTTGCTTTGTTTATGATGGCCATTCTGACTGGTGTGAAAGGGTATCTCATTGTAGTTTTAATTTGCATCTCTCTGATGGCTAGTGATACTGAACATCTTTTCATATGTCTCTGGACCCTCTGTATGTCCTCCTTAGAGAAGTGTCTAAGTTCTATGCCCACTTTTTAATTGGGTTGCTTGTTTTCTTAAAGTGGAGTCATGTGAGATCTTTATATATTTTGGAAATGAAACTCTTGTCCAAGGGAACATTGGCAAATATATTTTCCCATACAGTTGATTCTCTTTTCGCTTTAATGTTTTCTTTAGCTGTGCAGAAGCTTTTTATTTTGATGAGATCCCATTTGTTTATTCTTTCCTTTATGTTCCTTGCTCTAGGGGACATATCAGTGAAAATGTGGCTGCGTGGAATTTCTGAGATTTTCCTGCCTATGTTCTCCTCTAGGACTTTTACAGTGTCACAATTTTCATTTAAATCTTTTATCAATATTGAATTTATTTGTGCGTATGGTATAAGTTGATGCTCCAGTATCATTCTTTTGCAAGTAGCTGTCCAGGTCTCCCAACACCATTTGTTGAAGTGGCTATTTTTGCTCCACTTTATGCTGCTGCCCCCTTTGTGAAATATTAATTGACTATAGAGACTCGAGTTTATTTCTGGGCTCTCTGTTTTGTTCCAGTGGTCCATGTATCTGTTCTTATGACAGTGTCAAACTGTTTTTATTACAGTGTCATTGTAATATAGTTTTATATCAGGTATCATGATCCCTTCTACTTTGCTCTTCTTTCTCAAAATTGCTGCAGCTATTTAGAGTCATTTACAGTTCCATATAAATTTTTGAAGTGTTTGTTCTATGTCTGTAAAATATGCTATTGGTACTTTAATAGGTATTGCATTGCATCTATAAATTGCTTTGGGTAGTGTGGACATTTTGATGATGTTAATTCTTCTGATCCATGAACACAGTATATGTTTTCATTTGTTTGTGTCTTCCTTGATTTTTTTCTTCAGTGTTGTGTAGTTTTCTGAGTACAGGTCTTTTACCTCCTTGGTTAGGTTTATTTCTAGATACTTTATTTTTCTTGTTCCTGTATCAAATGGGATTTTTTTTCCTGATTTCTGCTTCTGATGTTGCATTGTTGGTATACAAAAGTGCCTTTGATTTCTGGATATTGACTTTGTATTCCACTGTTTTGCCAAATGCATTTATTATGCTGAGCACTTTTTTGGTGGAGTCTATAGGATTTTCTATATACACTGCCTTGTCATCTGTAAACAATGACACTTTTGTTTCCTCTACCAATTTGGATGCCCTTTATTTCCTTTTCTTGTCTGGTTGCTGTGGCTAGGACTTCCAATACTATGTTGAATAGAAGCGGTGAAAGTGGATCACCTTGTCTTGTTTCTCATATTAGTGGGAAAGTTTAATTTTTGTCCAATGAGTATGATGTTGGCTGTAGGTCTCTCACATATGGCCTGTATTATGTTGAGAAAATGCTTCCTCTATTCCCACTTTGCTGAGTGTTTTTATCATAAATGGGTGCTGTACCTTATCAAAAGCTTTTTCCTCATCTATTGATACAATCATGTGATTTTTGTGTTTGCTTTTGCTTATGTGATGTATTACATTCATTGATTTGCAAATATTTGGCTGTCCTTGCATCCCTGGGATGAATACCACTTGGTAATTGGGTATGATCCTTTTCATGTATTGCTGGATGTGGCTTACCAATATTTTGTTGAGGATTTTATCGTTTATATTCATGAGTGATATTGGCCTGAAGTTTTCTCTCCTTGTTGTGTCTTTCTCTGGTTTTGAGATTAGAATGATCCTGGCTTCATAAAAAGAGTTTGGGAGTCTTCCATCTTCTTATATTTTTTGGAATAGTTTGTGATGGATAGGGGTTAGCTCTTCCTTAAATGTTTTGTAGAATTCTCCTGTGAAACTGTCCAGTCCAGGGCTTTTGTGTGTTGGAAGCTTTTGATTACTGCTTCAATTTCATCAGCTGTTACTGGTCTGTTCAGGCTTTCAGCTTCTTCTTCACTGAGTTTTGAAAGATTATATTTTTCTAGAAATTTGTCCATTTCACCTAGGTTTTCAAATTTCTTGGCAAATTGTTCTTCATACTAATTTCTTACAACCCTTTGTATTTCTGTGGTATCAGATGTAATCTGTCCTCTTTCATTTCTGATTGTGTTTATTTGGGTCCTCTCTCTTTTTTTTATGATGAGTCTGCTTAAAGGCTTGTCGATTTTGTTTATCTTTTCAAAGAACAAGCTGCTGGTTTTATTGATCCTTAGAATTGTGCTTTTAGTTTCTATGTCATTTAATTCTGTTCTGATCTTGGTTATTTCCTCCTTCTACTTGCTCTAGGCTGTCTTTGTTGTCATTCTTCATATTCGTGTAGGTGTAGGGTTAGGTTGTTTATTTGAAATGTTTCTATTTTTTTTTTATGGTAAGCCTGTATTGCTATGAACTTCTCTCTCAGGACTGCCTTTTCTGTGTCCCAGTAAGTTTTGGGTCATTGTGAGTTCACTTTCATTGTTTCCAGAAACTTTTTGATTTCTTCCTTGATCTTATTCTTAACCTATTCATTGTTTAATACCATGCTATTCAATCTCCATGAGTTTGAGTGTTCTGGGTTTTTTCCTTGATATTAGTTTCTAGTTTCATTCCCTTGTGATAAGAGAAAATGCTTTATATGATTTTAATCTTCTTGAATTTGTTGAGGCTTGTTTTATGTCCTATCTTGTAGTCTATCTTTGAAAATGTTCCATGTGTATTTGAAAAGAATGTGCATTTGCTTTTTTGGGATGAAAGCCTGTCTACATATCAGTTAAATTCATTTGATCTAGGACACTGTTCAATGCCACAATATCTTTGTTGGTATTTTGTTTGGAAGATCTATTCATTTTTGACAGTGGGGTGTTGAAATCCCTTACTTATGAGTGTGTTGCTGTCAATATTTTTCTTGAAGTCCTCCAAGATTTTCTTTTTGTATTTGGGTGCTCCTATGTTGTGTGTATATATATTTACAATGTTTATGTCTTGATGAAGTCTTCCCTTGAGTATTATGAAGTGATCTTCTGGGTCTCTTTTTATGGCCCTTTTTTTGAAGTCTATTTTGTCTGATGTGAATATTGCTACCCTGGATTTTTTTTTCCTATCCATTTGCTTTGAATATTTGTTTCTAGCCCTTCACTTCCAGTCTGTGTAGGTCTTTTGTTCTGAGGTGGGTCTCTTGTAGGCAGCATATGTGTGGGTCATGCTTTCTTATTCATTCAACTATTGTATGTCTTTTGATTAGAGCAGTTAATCTATTTACATTTAAGGTTATTATTAATTGGTACTTATTCATTGTCATTTTTTCATATCTGTGTCCCTCTCTCTCTCTCACTCTTTTCCTTCCTTTCCTTCAAGCAGTCCCTTTAGCATCTCTTGCAGAACTGGTTTGGTGAACATTTATTCTTTTAGACTTCTTTTGTCTGGGAAGCTCCTTATTTAGCCTTCCATTTTAATTGAGAACCTTCCTGGGTAAAGTAGCCTTGGTTATAGGCCTCTGCTTTTAATTACTTGGAATATTTCTTGCCATTCCCTTCAGACTTGGAGCATTTCCTTTGAGAAGTCATCTGCCAGTCTTATTGAGGCTCCCTTGTATTTCACTTCCTGTTTCTCCCTTGCTGCCTTTAAAATCCTCTCTTTGTCTTGGAATTTGGTTATTTTGATTATGATGTGTCTTGAAGTGGACCTCCTTGGGTTCCTCTTGATTGACTGTCAATGTGTTTCCTGGATTTGTGTGACTTTTTCTCCCATCAAGTTAGGGGATTTTTCCATCATTACTTTTTCAAACAGGTTTTCTATCCCTTGCTCTTCTTCTTTTCTTTCTGGTATCCCTATTATACAGATATTATTACGTTTCATGTTGTCTTGCAGCTGCCTTACTCCATGTTCATTCTTTCTGAGTCTCTTTTCCTTTTCTTGTTCATTCTGGGTGTTTTTTTTTTCTACCCTGTCTTCCAGCTTGCTGATTCAATCCTGTGCTTCATCCACCCTCTTTATATTTCCTTCTAATGTGCTTTCTATTTCTGAGATTTTATTGTTCATTTCTTCCTGGATTTTGTTTATACTTTCTATTTACTTTTTCATGCTGATATAGTTCTTACTCAGTTCTTTGTAGCTGTCTGTGAGTTCCTTGAGCACCTTTATAACCATTATTTCCAATTATATACCTGATAGTTTGGTTACCTCCATTTCATTTAGCTCTTTTAGTAGGGAGTCTTTCATTCCTTTTGATTGCATGTTCTTTTTTTTTTGTCTCCTCATTTTAGGTGACTCTTTTTGTGTGTTTCTGTGTTTCCTGATGTTTCACTTTGTTAGTTGTCTTTGTAGTGTGAACTTCTATGGTTGGAATTCTATGAGGTTCACTGGTGCGGTGTCTTTGAAATCCTTGTCTGGATGCTTTAGGTTTGCCCTTTCTTGTGTTTGTGTGGGCTCTCTTGTTCTGCTTGGGTTTTTACCATTCGGTGGTTCCTTTGTTAGTTGTTTTTCACCTCCAGCAAGTATACTGATGTTCGTATGTGCCACCTATACTTATATGTGATCAGTAGCAGGGGGTAGGCAAAACGGATTAAGGCAGTTGGAGACTATTTTATGGGATTTAATGTGCTGCAAATAAAGAAGAGATAGGGAATTCTTTGGATAAGTATAGCATTAACTATGATATTTTACCCAACTAGCCACTTTTTATAAAAGGTTAAAGAGAGATAAGACTCTTGTTACAAGGGAGGATGATTGTAAGCTTAATCTAGAAAACAGAGCTCTTGTGCAAGGTTAGATGATGAGATACAGTGAGATTAAAGGATAGAAAGTAGGTGTATTGTGAGTGAGAATAGACTTATCTGCAACAACAATAATGCTCAGGATTAAAGTGAAGTGGGCTAAGATCATAGAGGGTTGCTGTGTAGTATGTACAATTTTATGGAACAACAATTGTTTATAATAGCACTGGAACAACAATAATATGTCAAGAAATATGTGATTTGGATAACCAGAATACAAAGTACCTGATCAAGAGTTGTGTGTTATTGGACGCAGGTGAAGTAAAAGAAGGAAAATTAAAATACAATAAAGAAAGATTAAGAAAAACCAGCCCAACAATGCAATTAAACAGAGAAATAAAATGAAGAAAATGAAACATAAGGAAGAGAAATTTAAAAAATACTAATAAAGTAAAAGTGGTAAAAATAATGAAAAGATAATAATAATACACATAAACAATAAAATGCCAGCTCTATAATAGCAAATGTCACTATCATAAATGTCACTATGATAGCAAAGTGACATTTGTCTCAATTTCACAGTTTTGGGGTTAGTCTTGTGCTCCTCCTTTCGATCTGTCCCTAGACCCTTTGTAACTCCATGTCTTATTATCTCACTTAGGGGAAGAAAAAAAGGGAAAAAAAAGAGAGAGGATTCAAAAAGAAAGAAAGAGAAAAAATAAGCCTCCTGCTGACTCTAAACCTGTTCAGAAAGTTCTGTTGGTCTTCCTAGATGCCACGAGAACAAGGGGGATGGGCTTCACTTTCCTCCCCTCCTATAGTTTTGAGGGGATAGGGACCAGGTCTGGGTCACAGTATTTGCAGTTTTCCCACCTCTGGCCCAGGTCCTCCATGAGATGCCAGGCTCAAATCAGCCACTCAGTCTCTGGGCACACAGCATGAGTCAATCTTGGGTGCAAAGCCCAAGACAAGCTGGGCAAGCACAGTACTTCTCAGCTACTCAACCTCTGGGTGCGCGCAGGTGAAACCACCCTTGGCACAAGCCAGCTGCTTTTGGAGAGTTCCTTACAAAGCAGCTGGCCATTCTTAACAAGCGCATGGCTTTTCACATAGCCCAAATTTGCAACCAGTCTGAAAACTATCTGAGTCAGGGTCCAGCATGGCCCAACTCCTCTCTCCTCCAGGTGTCCCTTGGCACCTCAATTTCTCTAGTGCCCACAGTCCCAGTGGATGTATATCACCTCTGTGTGTCTCCTACTTCATCTCTATTCCCCCCAGCAACTTTTAGCATCCAGGTCCCTCCTGGTGCTGGGCTGCCCTCCCTGCTCTGGTAGGGGAGGGAGCTGGTGATCTAACCCTCCTTCTCGTAACCCACAGCAGGCATCAGACCAGGGGCTGCAGCAGCCTTGGTCCCCCTGCAGATCCCAGAGACTTTACCGTAACAGCACAATCTCCTCACTGTCTGTTTTTCAATGTCCTCTGCAATTTTCTGCTACCAAACTGCATATAATCTGGGATTCCATTGGCTGTTCACTCTGTTCCTGAGAAGATGGGCTAGGTGTTCCAGCTGGGCACAGGGATAACTGGGCTTCACTCCCACCTACCTCATCACCATCTTCCAACTATCCCAATGTTTCTTGTATCTTATATCTTCTTCAGTGAATGTCTCCATTTTTCATATTACATGGATGGATACTTTCTGGGTAGACCTCATTGTATGTTTAGTCAGGATTGTATAAGCCCATTACATTTTTAACATCCTTACTTTGGGGTCATATAAAGACAATCAGGTGGTGATATCTAAAAAGCAGTTATTAAAATAATACCTAAGATTGGGAAAGAGATCAGAATAAAAGAGAAATTTTAGAAGCATTCAAGTATAATATGTAATTTTTATCTTGGGATTGCTCAGAGAAAGAACTGTGAAAGAGGTGAATATTATTCATATAATAAAATGAGGGAACTTAGAAGTTATATATTTATAGTGGTGATATGAACAAGACCTATAATGGAGAAGATAGTCTAGGTTATAATGAAGCAACAAAAAGACCCCAAAATCATAATGGAATTTCACATTTCCATCAGTAGCTAATCAGATGAAACTAATATAAATATACTCTAAATTAAGATTCAAAATGATTCTGATTAAAACATCTTATTATCTATTATAGTCTTATGGAGAAATATTATTACTGAAGTAAAATTCTATATATCCCAAGAATTTCTTAAGCTATACTAAATTAAAATGTATTACTTCTGTTGTTATACTAGTACTTATTTTTAATTCATTACAAATTATTGAGTTATAATCATTGGTCAGAGTTTCATAAGTAATTACTAAGTGAAAGAATAAAAAAATAGTTTAACGGTATTGCCTTTCAGAACTAAATTGCCTCTTTCATAAAGAGTGTTTGAGAGTGTTGAGAACACTGTGAAGGAGTATATTTTACTTTGTCAGTAAAAGAAATAATGTCACTATTAGTAAAAGGAAATGAAGCTATCCTCAAAATATATATGACAAAGCTAAGTTTAAGAGACAAGTCAATCCACAAAATTATTCCTGAATATCTTGGCAGAACCATAAAGTTTTGCTTAATCAGGTAAGTAGACGGTAGGTTTATATTTTCAACTGGTAAAAAGCCCTTGGGATTTGAAATAAATTACTGGAAGCAGCTAGGACAAAATTGACTGGGGGTAAGTCTTGCCTGCTATGTTCTTCCCTCACTGCCACAGGGAAATATTTAGATACTCAAAGATTCCAATTTCTATGAGAGATGACACTAGAAAGTTGTTATTTGCTCACTGCCACAGGGAAATATTTAGATATTCAAAGATTACAATTTACTATGAGAAATGACACTGGAAAGTTTCATTCTATCCACACAATTAGATTAAGTTGTTATTTTAAAATGTTTGGAGGATCCTTGATACTTAGAGGAAATAAACATTCTTAAACAAAAGTGCACCTGGCAGATTTATTTATTTTAAGATATATGCAGTTATTTTTATTTTAAATATATTTTATTGATTATGCTATTACATTTGCCTCCTTTTCCCATCATTCCCCTCCACCCTGTATACCCTTCCACCCACATTCCCCACCCCTTAGTTCATAACCATGGGTCATACATATAAGTTCTTTGGCTTCTATATTTCCTATACTATTCTTCACCACCCTGTGTCTATTTTACACCTACCATTTATGCTTCTTATTCTCTGTACCTTTTCCCCCATTCCCCCCATGGCCCCTCCCTGCTGATAACCCTCCATGTGATCTCTAATTCTGTGATTCTGTTCCTGTTCTATTTGTTCACTTAGTTTGTTTCAATTTTTGTTTTTTAGGTTTGGTTGTCGATCGTTGTGTTTGTTGTCATTTTACTATTCATAGTTTTGACCTTCTTTTTCTTAGATAAGTCCCTTTAACATTTCATATAATAAGGGCTTGGTGCTGATGAATTTTTTAACTTGACCTTATCTGGGAAGCACTTTATTGCTTTGCTGGATAGAGTAATCTTGAATGTAGGTCCTTGCCTTCCATGACTTTGGATAATTCTTTCCAGCCAGCCCCTTCTTGCCTGGAAGGTTTCTTTTGAGAAATCAGCTGACAGTCTTATAGCAACTCCTTTGTACATAACTGTCTCCTTTTCTCTTGCTATTTTTAAGATTCTCTCATTCTTTTTTATCTTGACTAATATAATTATGATGTGCCTTGGTGTATGATGCTTCCTTGGGTCCAAATTCTTTGGGACTCTCTAAGCTTCCTGGACTTCCAGAAAGTCTATTTCCTTTGCCAGATTAGAGGAGTTCTCCTTCATTATTTTTTCAAATAAGTTTTCATTTTCTTCTCCTTCTTCTCCTTCTTCTCCTTCTTCTTCTCCTTCTTCTCCTTCTTCTTCTCCTTCTTCTCCTTCTTCTCCTTCTTCTCCTTCTTCTCCTTCTTCTCCTTCTTCTCCTTCTTCTCCTTCTTCTCCTTCTTCTCCTTCTTCTCCTTCTTCTCCTTCTTCTTCTTCTTCTTCTTCTTCTTCTTCTTCTTCTTCTTCTTCTTCTTCTTCTTCTTCTTCTTCTTCTTCTTCTTCTTTCTTCTTCTTCTTCTTTCTTCTTCCCACCTGATTCAGGTGTCAGAATAGTTAAAGTTGTCCTGGAGGTTCCTAAGCTCTCTTCATTTTTTTGAATTCTTCTTCATTCTGTTCTAGTTGAATCTTTCTTTCTTCCTTCTGGTCCAAACTATTGATTTGAGTCCCAGTTTCCTTCCTGTCACTGTTGGTTCCCTGTACATTTTCCTTTATTTCACTTTATATAGCCTTACTTTTCCCTCTGCTTTGTGACCATACTCCACCATTTCTGTGAGCATCCTGATTACCAGTGTTTTGAACTCTGCATCTGATAGGTTGGCTATCTATTCATCACTTAGCTGTATTTTTTCCAGAGTTTTGATCTTGTAGGAAACTGTTCTGTGTGGCGTGGGCCCAGCTCCCACTCAGAGATGCACAGGACCCACACCCACAGATAGGTTCTCCTGTGGGGAATCAGACCTGCAATGTGCGTAGGCCGCTTTGAGTCTTGCTCTTGCTAAAAATTCCCTCACCCTGATTTGTAGCAAACATTTACTGTAAAGTAACTTCCTAAAATCCATGCTAGACCTTCCAAGGATGAGTGAAATCCATTCAGCCACTTTTGCCTTTTCATTTACAAACATCTCTCTTCTGTGATGTGATTAGCAGCATTGGCTCCTTTGTTTTCTGTAAAAGGTAACCACCTAAAGTGACCTAGTACACAGTAAATGAGGACCATCATGCAATGTGCCCAGAGATAGAAATAGAGGCCTGTCATGGTGGAGGTCATGGCTTTTGCTCCCCTTGACAGAAAAGCCATGCTGTCCCTTTTCCTCCACCAGATTCAGTAATCTGTGTGAATGTCCCATTTCATACATAATGACTCGGACATTGTGGGCCGGTGTCTGCATCAGATCTGTTCTTTCATTTGGGCCATTGTTTTTTTGTCTCAGTGCATCTGTTACATAGTAAGGGGCAGGGCCTTAGCTATTCACCAGGGCAGGGCAAACCACATTGCTGCATTGTGGCACTGTATGTGGGGGAGAGGTCCAAGAGGGAACAATGCCAATTGCCAATTGCTGGGCTCTTGGCTGGCTTTCAGTCACTTCCTCCACTACCCACAAGGAAATTGGGTCCTTCTGGTGCTCTTACCCAGATGGGTGGGTTTGCGTATGTTCCAAGATCCTGTGGATCTCTCCAGTGAATTCTCCTGTGAGGCTGGGAGTTTCTGCCACCACCAAACCCCTCCACCCCAGATTTTTTTAGTCAGAAGTTTTGAGGCTTTTTCCCCCTGGGCTAGAACCCTGGGTTATACAGTTTGTCTTTCTCCCCAGTTGTTCCTCCGAGTTTATCCACATGGAAATGTGGAGCCACCCAGTCAGCCAGCTACTGCCACCTGCCCTGATCCTCCAGCTGCCACCTTGCCATGAGCCCTCTCTGCCCAGGGCTGCACATCTCCACCCCTCCTACCAGTCTAGATGAATGTTTCTTCTTTAATGGCTTGATTGTTGGACTTCTATACAGTTGGATTTTGTGGCAGTTCTGATTGTGTTTCATTTTTAAAGTTATTGTTGTCCATCTTTTTGTTGTGTAAAGAGGCACAGTTTTTCTAGCCCACACCTCCATCTTGGCTGGAAGTCCTCTAAATAATGTTTTAAAATCTCAAATATGTTCATTTTAATTCATCCTAAAAGTGAAAATTTCTAAATTTTAGTTTTTTCTTAGTATATGTATCTTCAATGAACAACTTCCATAGTATTTACAAGGTTTCTAGTGGCCTTTTATGTGTCTTAGAATTCTGTTTCTCAATTTGTTTAATCCTTGTGTCCCTAATAAAAGAGAATGAATACATAATCATAGACTGAGGTTTTAATCAATTTGAAATTTGCCTTAATTTTGCCTGAAAAAAAGCATGACAATTTTATCTGTCTATGCTATTTTATTATATAAATTATTCAAATTATTCTTCATCTAATAAATGGAGATGTATCATAATTTCCCATGGCTTTTCAAAATCTTCCTCTAAGCACATTGGCAAAGAAAATCTTTTTGTTTTTATTTTTACTTCATTTTTATTATTTTCACTATCACAGATGTCTCCATTTCCCCTCTCTTTGCTCACTTCCCCTTACCCTCAGCACCCCCTTCCCTCTGGCCATCACCACACTATTGTCTGTATCTATGGGTTATGCACATATATTCTTTGGTTTCTTTCATCCAGCCTCCCACCCACCTCCTCTCTGACACCTGTTGTTCTTTTTGATGTACTTATGCCTCTGTTTCTATTTTGTTCATCAGTTTATGTTATTCATTACATTCCACATATAAGTGAGATAATATGGTATTTGTCTTTCTCCAACTGGCTTATTCCATCTAGCATAATAATCTGCAGGTCCATCCATGCTGTCACAAAAGGTAAGAGTCCCTTCATTTTTACAGTAGTGTAGTATTCCATTGTGTAAATATACCACAGATTTTTAGTCCACTCATCTACTGATGGGCACTTGAGCAACAGCTATTATTGGCTATTGTAAATAACACTGCTATGAATGTATGAGTGCATATATTTTTAAAATTTATTTTTCAGGAATCTTAGGATATATTCCCAGAAGTGGGATCACTGGATCAAAAGGCAAATCAATTTTTAATTTTTGAGGAAACTTTATACTGTTTTCCACTGTGGCTGGACCAATTTTTTTTAACTGGGAATGGTAAAGAAAGCAAGGCAAGTGGATGATGCTGCCAGTCCCTGCTGGATTCAACATGGTCCACTGCCAACACTGAAGTCCTACAATGTATGGACTTGGCCTCTCCAGCCTTAGACCGATGAGAGCCAAGGCTAACTGTTCATGATCCCATCCTCTCTGGTGGGTCTAAGAATGGCTTAATTCCTGTTCAGCTAGACAATGGGCCCTTGTATACCTGCATGCCTCCAAACTTTCACCTTCTGCTGTACCCTCAGCCTAGCAATCCAGTCATTACTCAATCTGCTGTTTTTCATCCCTGTTCATGCTTCACTTCTCTGGGGGCTATGAGCACAAACCTGCTATGTGCATCCCACTGATTGTACTGAGCTAGCCCATTCCTGCTTTAACCTAGTGAGAACCCCTGTCTGATGTGAGGTGCACTAATGAGACTGCAGACTAAACACAAATTCATAGTCAATAACTGCCCCACCCCTTTCAACAATGTAGCACAGCAGCCTGTCCCATGCTGAAGGTCTTCCCTATATCTGGTTTTACTTATGCCCTTCACATTGTAGGCTCTGCCTTTGTCCCTGTGAGCTCTGCAGCCTGTCACTCATCATATACTGGATGTGGCAGCATACACAGATGGCCACAAGATTAGCTGGATTTGTGAGTGATTACCAGTCAAGTTGTTGATGTGAGGGAGGTAACAGACAGCTAATGCAAGGAGTTGAATCCCAGAGTAAGAAACTGAGATCTACCACAACAGAACTAATGCAGATTTGGGAGGAAAAAAAAGATAATACAAAAATGGTATTTAAGGTGATACTCTACTAACAGTGTATAATGTACACAGGGGATAGAAAAGACTAAGTAAAGAAATGTAACATGGAAACAAATCTTTAGTAATGGCCTGGAATGAAACTGTGTTTCTGTAATGAAAGCAAAAGATATTTGCCAAGCACTGTTCCAGCCACCAGAGAGACAGGAACAAGTGAAGCACAGACTCTGCTTTCCAGGAACCATCCCTCTAACAGGGAAAACTAGTAATGTAACAGGTACTGCTCATCACCATGTTTGACATACTCTCCAGCTTTCTCTCTTTATGCCTCCCTCAGAGAGGTTAGAAAGCCTGATGCTTGCCTCCCAATTCTCATGTCCATAGTCTAAGTGATCCTGTTTGACCAAGATGATATATGAAAAATCTGAAGGAACACTTTTAGAAAGTTTTGCTTTTTTGATAAAAGTAAGAGACACACTTGGTGTGCCACCCCATTTCCCCTCTGCCTAGAATACAGAAGTAATACATGGAGCTACTAAGAGGCAACAAGTGTGAAAATAAAATGTTAATGCACTAAGGGTGGCCCAATAGAAAGACAGAAGGAGAGAAACCATCTAACTCTTCTAGAGAAAAATTAACCCCATTCTTGATACTAACTGCTGGAACAGAACTCTCTGTGGCAAGCAATCATATCTGACCCTGGGAGTTACATAGAAAAGGAGTCTATTAAAAGAATATTGAGTGGCTCACAGAATCTTTGAAAGGTCTAAAGAATAAGACTTAAATTTAAGATTCAAAATATACAAAACCTTTCACAGGTATGAAGAATCACCTTCATGCCACAGAGCCCATGGTGCAGAAGTTTGCATCCTTGCCACTTTTCCACCAGGAACATGGATTGTACTTCAAATAAGACCAACTTAGCATAGTCACCTTTGCTATGAAATTAATTTATAAATTAATTTCATGGGGACCCTGGCATTTGATCTTGCTCACTTCCTGCCTGCACAAGTGCCTGTTCCCTTAATAACAAAAAAAAGGAAAGAAAGTATGAAGCTCATTCAGCTTCTGTAGAAATAGTCTTTGTCCTACAAACATTCAAAACGTGAGTAATCTCTCAAATTGAAAAAGGGATTCAGATGCAAATACAGTTATTGTGGGTGGTTTGCAAAATCATTACAGTTTCCCTACAAACCCCTTTTCAATGTAATCTATAGTGACTTCCATCAAGAAATGATGTCTGTTTATCCCCCAAGCCCTGAATTTTGAATGCTTTGATCAATAGAATGAGTCAGAAGGGACATTATGCCAGCAACAAAACTAAACCTAAGAGGATAGGTATACATTCTGCTCCCCTAAGGATCCTCTGTGATCCACCATGTGAATAAGCCTGGGCTGGCCTGCTGGATGACAAGAGACACTTACTCCAGGTACTTCAGTCACCAGAGCTAATAATTAGCCAGTCCTCAGAAACAGAGTCATCAGCCTGACCACAGACTCATAAGTAAAACCAGTTTAACCCAGAAGTTCATCCATTTGAACTCAATCCTCTTAGCTCATCCAAAGAAATGTAAACTCAATAAATGGTTGTTTTACTAAGTTTGGGGTGATTTTTTATGCTATAAAAACTAATTGATAGAATTACAGACAACATAAAGAAAATCAGTAAATAAGGTAATTTCAGACTTGAAAAAAGCAATTTAAAAAATAAAGCAGGGTAATTTAGTAGGAAGTGATGAGGTCCACTCAATTTCTCAGGGAAGTTCTCTCTGGGAAGGGGCTATTTAAGATGAAACTTAAATATGTAGGGTAAAAAATTGTTTAAACACATAGCAGAAATGTATTCCAAACAAAAGAAACAGCATTTGCAAAGACCCTGAGACAGAAAGCCCTGTGGCCAGTGTGGCTTAAATTATGAACAAAGCCGCTTTGGCCTTGTGGTTCAGTTGGCTGGAGCATCATCCCATGCACCAAAGGGTTGTAAGTTCGATACCCAGTCCTGGCATGTGCAGGAAGCAACTGATTAATATTTCACTATTTCCCTTCCTCTCTCTCTAAAATCAATGAACATATCCTTGGATGAGAATTACAAAGCAAAGAGTGACAAAAGATAACATCAGAGAAATAGGAAGAGACCAGAGTGTTCAAGGCTCTCTAAACCATGGTTAGGAGGTGGGATTTTATTCTGGTGAGGTAATATGATTTACATTTTAGAGAGGTCACTCATTTGTTGTAAGGTGAATGCATATTAGAACAGCAGGAGGAGAGCCTCGAGCCCTGTTTATACTTACTATAGCACTAATAGGAAATCTGTGCTCAATTTTACTGTGAACGTAAAACTACTCTTAAAAAGTAGTTTATTTTTTTTAATTGGGGAAAAATGGAAGAATGGATTTTTAAGAGATTAGCAGAAGGAAAAGAGAGACAGAGAGATGCAGGAAGGGAGGAAGTCAACAGTATCTAATGCCACTTACTGGAAGCTGCTGTGTGCCAGGCCCATCCCCTGGAGTGACTGGGCATCTACAGGAAGCAGTATGGTAAAGTGAAGAGAGTGGGGACTTTAGAATCATGCAGACCCAGAAGTGTAAAGGCCATCACTAGGTAACTGAGTGTGCCAGGGTGAGTTACATATCTATCCGAGTCTCCACATCTGTAAAAGAGAGATAAAAATAACTATCTCATGGGCTCCTATAAGAGTTCAGTGATAGTATATGCAAAGTGCCCAGCCAAGTACTTTTGAAATGGTAAACATTCTAGAAGTGTTTGTTTAATTTCCATTTGTTGTACTTTTCTGATATCCAGTATCAGATCCAGTATCTGAATAAAGGCTGAAAATCAAGGGATTCTGAAATCAAGGCAGTCCTATGTCTGGATATGTAGTCAAGTAAACAACTGTCTTTCCTCTTGTAAATCTTACTTAATAACATTTCCCCTGAATATTCTCACTTAGCTACACCAGCATCTTCAGGCTACTGATACTAGCTTCTAACCTAATCTGACAATTATAAAACTTCAGGCTAAACTGAAATGTCAATTGAGTGTCCAAAGCCTTTTCTGTTACCAACACCTGTGATCTAGTTTCTTCTTTCAGGTCCTGCTTCCTGCTGTGCTGAGATCCAAACACTGCAGTTATTTTCCTAAATTCCAGCCCAACTGCTTGTTCTAATCTTCAAAGCACGTTCCCTGCACCAGTCCAGATTCTGAGCTTAACTTTGAACCTCAGTGCTATGATTAACTTTCTGTGGGTCCCTCTTAATCCCCTACTGGTGTCTCCTACAACTTCTCCAATCCCACTTTTGCTCTTTCACCCCAACTCCCTTCCACATGTTCAAAACCAATTGCACTCTTACATAATGTTCCATCCTGAAAGCATTACCCACCATGGAAACATTTTTTTTCTGGAAGATTGCTTCTTTAATCTTTATGACACAAAATATTCTTCTGCATTTGGACTGGCTTTCTATCTCAGGGAATAACTTAAATTGAAAAATGTTCCAAAGCTTGCAGCTCTATTCAGAGCATAAAGTCCCAACTTGATCTTCGAATGAATATTGAGTCCCTTACCAAAGATGGCTTAGCTCTACTTTAAATGCAATTCAAAAATAGCAACAGGCATAAGTTGACATGATTGGACAGCTTTGCTTTGTAGAAGAAATTTGCAAGACAGGTTTTAAAATGGATTAATCAGTGTATGAAATGGCATTTTGTTGCAATTTTAAGCTTTGTAAGTAGAACCTATAAATAGATCTAAAAAATTCCAACAAGGCTAAAATATACATTAGAAAATACAGAGAGAGAGAGAGAGAGAGAGAGAGGGCCCTTTCCATATATACTCAGAGAAATTAGAAATGGAAAAAGTCCTTAGGTTACCCTGTTCATTTCCCTGCCAACACAGCTTATTCTCAAGGCTTTGTCCAGTCTAATTTTAGATGACCCAAGAGTCTCGACTTCAAGCACTTCATTTGTAAAACCATTCTGCTGTCCAATGAACCTTCATAAATTGTCACCCTTCTAGCTCATCAGCCTAAAATTTCAACCTTCCAATAGATTTCAAATGTTCCCTTGGCCTTCTCTAACTACATCAAGATACAATACTGGAGGGAGAGTTTTCTCTTTCTTTTAAGATCTGTCTATAAAATACCTAAGAAAAGTGATATCTCATTAAATCCAAGAGAGGCATTCTCCCAAGTTCAATGGGCTGGTTTAGGAGAACTTGAGTCCTGGTTTGTTTTCAAAATTACAAAATATGTAGAGGCT
Organism: Phyllostomus hastatus; assembly: GCF_019186645.2. Lineage (NCBI taxonomy): Eukaryota > Metazoa > Chordata > Mammalia > Chiroptera > Phyllostomidae > Phyllostomus > Phyllostomus hastatus. The sequence goes on along the minus strand of NW_025334017.1, from coordinate 1,346,142 downwards.
TAATAATGTCTAGTTGCATATTTCTTTCCAAAGTCCAAGTAGTTCACTGAAAGACATAATAAACACTGCCAGTTATGAAACTGTTAACACCTGCCAAGCATTATACCTGAGGCTTTGTATACATTGACTCTGACCTTACAACAACCCTGCACAGCAGTTATTAACCTCATTCTGCGTATGAAGAAACTGAGACTTGCTGTGTTGGAGCCAATATTGCAGTAAAGTCTGCCTGGCTGAAACCTTTGCTTTTCCTGCCACACTGCACCATATCTGCAGCACCTTTGTCAGAGAGTGTGAGCACCTGGCTCCAGACTATCCATGTCCAAGCAGATGGTGTTTCCTGACCAAGGCAGAATGTGAAGAGGTGGATGGGGCACAACAGCACACTTCCCAGAGGATAAACTGCCTCTAAATGTTCTGCAGACACGCTCGGAGAGAAGCAGATGGGTATTGCTGGTCTGTGTATGTAATTTTTTTGAGGCAGAGAGTAGTGAATGGAGTTAATTTGCAGGAATGAAGAACCCAGACCCTGTGGCTAGGGAATACAAGGGTATGGGGGAGTAAACAGGACAGAAGAGCAGCAGCTCCTGATATTTGTCAACCACATTTAGATTGTTGACCATTTCATTGTGGTTTCAGGTATCTTGGATCCATCCAAGGCTTTGATTCAGCGTCTGGATTTACAGGTGTTTTAAGAGACCTGACCAGGAACTTCTCTTTGACCCCAACCCTACAAGGAATATCAGGACTCATTCCTGCAGCTGACTCAGCCATTCCAAATGTCCCACTAAAAGGGGGCCATGAAGTGTCACCATCCTTGACTAGACTGACAAGCGAGGAGCAGATCTGCTCAGGAAGGTGAGTCATTAATACCTCCCTGCTTTTCAGCCTTCAAAATTGATCCTACATTTCAGCTTCTTGAATCTTCATGGGTAAAACATCATCAGTTTGCTTAATTTTTCTCTTTCTTTTTTGCGGGGGTGGGGAATGTTGAGAATCATCAAGGATCCTATCTGTAGCAAATGATTTGCAGCTGTGTATCTATTGAGCTAACACAAAGTGAAAGTCTGGACACTTCAGACCCCTGATTTCAGCTTCCTAGATAGAAGTTCTGCTGATTAGATTGGCAGTTCTGGAAACAATACACTGATGCAGCTTTTTCAAACTTGAATTGAACTCATATTGACTATATATCCAACCCTATGAATAGAGCATTGGAACAGAGAATTGTAAGGGCAGTTAAGAATCTGATTATTTGGGGGAAATGATTTTATTTCCTTTACTTTTCATAGGATGATGAATATATTTCTAAGAAGAGCAAGAGGCAGACGAGTTGGAATCCCAGACCTTTGGCTTTATAGCGTGTTCAACTTCTGTTAAGGCACTTAGCTTTATTGTGTATGTAGTTTGAGATAAATATGGGCATGAGGGATCAGTATGAAACTGTTCCCTCAGCCAAAAAATGTCTACACTAATTCCCAGCTGATACAGTGCTTGTGAAAATTAAATCAAGTAACTCGTTTTGCAGTGTTTTGTGCTTAACAAATGCTGGGATCCTTCTTTTGATTAACTACACAAGAAAACACAGCAGCTCATTTTGTGAAACCATAATATATTTTTTATTTGGAAGGTACTACATCATCCTAGGACCTCTGTTACAAATGCTAAAATATTTAACTCTCAGAGGAAAAATCAGAGAGGTAGAAGAAATGAAATACAGAATTGGTTTTGTAAAGTTTCAACTAATTTTTGTCAACTAATATTCTTCAAAAATTAATCAGTTCCTCTGAACCACTTCTTACTCTATAATTAGAAAATATTTCTAATATTTCTATCTTCTCTTTTCTGAAAATTTCTACCAAGCTTCTCCTCAGGAATTTATCCAGTCTGAGGTTATCGAGGTATCTTGGAAGAAGCCAGAGGAGCATACTGATTAAAGGTATGATTTGGCAGTGGATACACCTGCATTTGAGTGCCACCTGAACACTTCCCAGCTGTGTGATCTGGGGAATTATACACTGTGAATTTCTATTTCTTCATCTACACAATGGGGAGGTCACCACAGCATTTATCTGATGATATTATTTGAGGATTAAGTACAATAAAGTAGTGTAACATGAGTAAGAAATCATGTTAGCCATATTATTAATCATAAGCATTCAAAACATGTGACTGATCTGTAACATACTATGTAAAAAGGAATGTGAATTTAAATAATATTCTCAAAATTGCACCAGCAAAATTTATTTATTTATATAAGGAAAACCACATAAACTATAAACTCTGATTGTGATACACTATTTCTAGCATTTATCATTTTCCTCCTTCCGTGGAAGCCACATATAAATGATTGGCATTCCTTTTTTTTAATTAACTGAGGTCATTTTTTAGGAAGAGAAGGAGTAAAGAAAGAGATAGAAAGAAAGAGACATCAATGTGGGAGAGAAATATCAGTTGGTTGCCTTTCTTAGGCTTTCCAACTGGGGATTGAACCTGAAACCCAGGTATGTGCCCCAACCAGGAATAGAACCTGTGGTCCTGTGGTATATGGGACAGGGCTCTAACCAACTGAGCCACAGCAGCTAGGATGACATTTCTTACCAAAGGTAAGGAGACAATCTTTTGTCTTAGATACCTTTCTCTTATTTAAAAAGTTTATCATTTCATATATAAAAAATGTAAAATAGTAGATGGAGAAACTAGAAATAGCAGCATTACAGAGAAATCTGAAACATATTCTGGTCAATCAATGTCTATCAAATTGAGGCTATAATTAACACTGTTCACACCTAGGATTGCCTTGCTATATCCCTGTTGGCCAGTGCTATAGGGATTCTTATCTAGGAAACAAAGCCTATGAATTTCTGGACCCAAGTGGAAAAAGATTAGCTCTTGGCCTGAAATAAATCACTTCTCAGTGTTTTCACATCTAGACGTCTAGAAGTGAAGTTTTGAATAGAAATAACTGTTACATATCTGTAACAAAGACGATGAATAGCACTCTGATCCCAAATTAAAATGGGAACCCGTAGGTATTCTAGAATCTCTTCATTGTGACCCATGTGACATCATTTTTTAAAAAAAGCTTGCAGTGACTTCCCTGATATCTAACATACCTTTGAAGAATATTTTAAAGCATGAGAGGAACCCCAGTGAAAATTAGGTTATCATTAAGTAATGCAAGAGAAGTAGAAGCATACCCTCCATAGCTGTTAATGAAGTTGTTTAGTGAGCCGCTGTTGTAAGGCTGATTACCAGCATCATCAATCAGTAATAAGAGTGACATATTCATTCATTCTTTTCCTCCTTAGGACATGTAAATTGCACATAGGCTGTAAACTTTCTACAGCAGCAAAGAGTGATTGAAAAAGTGCCAACACCTTCAAGTGAGGAAGAACTCCTCCCTCACCAGTTAGTCATGGTGCTATGGAAATGGCCATTTTCTATGCATCCAGTTATCAGGTGCACTGCTTTTCAGACACCTCACTGGTCTTTTTCCATTTCAATAACTTCATTATATTAAGGAACAAATTCAGGACCTTAAACTCAAAGTCATCATAAGACCATCTAGTGTAATAGTCTTAGAATGAAGGATTTGCTTTTGCAGAATACCTAAGTCACAGTTATGCATCCACTACTCCAATTCATTTAAAAGTGGAGAACCCCTTGGTTTAGGACAAAACCTGTAGTTAGATAGCTCCAGATATAAGAAAGTTGTTACTTACATTGAATCAGACTGGTCCTCAAAATGTCTACTCTTTTGTATACTTTCTACACTGGACAGCAAGAAGAGTTTCACAATGAATTGTGGAAATGTCTCCAAAGGTAGCCTTTGATGGGGAACCCCTCAATGGGATTAACTATTATTTCAAACTCAAGGCAAGAGGGTAGTTACTAACAGGAAGGAGGCCTGAAAATAGGCCTCCAAACACTCAGCTGGAGTCCTAGGGCAAATTTCTAATTCCTAGCTAAGCCAGCTCAGATTGCAAAATCATGAGAAATAATAAATTGTTGTTGTTTTAAGTCAGTTTTTTTAATTAGCTTTGGTGTGGTTTGTTGTTGAGTAATTGAAAACTGAACTATGGACATACACTCAACATTTAAAATAAATCTTCATAGACAAACTCAAGCCAATTCCTAGGCTTCTTGAAGAGCCTTGAGACTGGCTCCCAGGACCCAACTGTACAAACTTAGGGCTGCATTTCCCAATATTTGTTCCAAGCAAAGCTATTCTACAGAAAGAGTATCCTACTTTTACATCACTCTCTTATCATTCCCTCTTGGAATGCCATCTCCACACAAATTTCTTCTTACCCAAAACATAACCATCTTTCAGACCCATCTCATGTGCTCCTTTCTCTAATAGGTCTTTCTTTACCCTCTCACCCAGTGATACAGCCCAAGAACTTCAATAGTCATGTAGATCTGAGTTCATAACAGCTTCTGCATACTAGGATTTCTCTCTCCTTGAATTCCCAATAGTGTTATTTATAGTTCGTTCATGGAACTTTTATTCTCCCTTTGATCATAATGATGATGTGCATTTTCAAGATCCTCAAAAAGCACTCTGAGGAACTGTGTCTCCTTTATCTCGGCATACCCCTTAGTGCCTATTTACAATCCTTCTCCTAACTCCACCAGTACAGGCCTGGCTTAGATTAATGATGCCACAGAAATCAGTGTAAGAACAAGGTCTTTGTATTCACCAGAATCTCTCACCTTGAAATCTGTGTGACAGCAGCATTTGCACAAATGAGGTCCCTATTAATGGAACACCAGACTTTTGGAAAGAGCTCACCACCCGAGTCAAAAGGTCCTTCTCCATACTGGAATCCCAAATATACGATTTCCTAATTGGATAAATTTGTGCAGGCTATTTAACCCCCTCTGTTACCCTATTTTTATCTAAAAATTGACATTGTTCCAATGTCATAAGGTTATTTTGCTTTAAATGATGTCATGTATGCTCAATACCCAACCTAGTAACTGATACATAACACAGAATATAAAATCTTGGATTAAATTAGTCTAATGACTGACTTTATATTGATGTTGCTGTAAATCTACTCACTATAATGTTGTTTAATGAGTTTTTTTAAAGCAAACTTCTGAAACATACTATTTAAATGTAAATCTAAGAATTCTTAAGTTTGAGGGAAAGCTATAATATTGAGAGCTGTATCCTTAGCTTCATATCAAACCTATATTCCTCTCAAACATTAAACTACAGTTTATTAATTAATTCCTTTCTCCTAAGGTTATTTTGGTCTCAATATTAAATGAGACAGGACACTAACAATTTTACCTCTCTTTTCATAATACCAATGGTTGCATCCTTAAAATCAAATACCACACAAATGACACAGCACAATTAGTGGACATTTATATATTTTTTTCTGTTTGCTTTGGAAAGACTGAATGGAAAGTAGAGTTTATGCCTCAGTCAAACCACTCTGCCTTGTTTTTCTTTGGGGAAAAAAAGAAGGTGATGACTAATTATCCAAGCATGGTTAAGACATCTGGTTTATGTTGTGTCCTCCCCACAATCAAGGGTCATAGTTTTATGACAAAATTTAAAAAAAAAGAATTAAGATACATTGAGTATTGTAAGAGACAGCATGATAGAAGAAGAGGGCATCTAAAAATCTCTATTTATAGTAAAGATGCTATTATTAGTAGGAGTTTTGGTGTAAAAATTACAAAGAATGAGTATTTACACCCCAGTGGCTCAACTGTTAAAGTAACTAAAACTCAGGTTTGGTTCTTAACTATGCAACCAGACACTCACAGAAATAACTCTTTAGAAAATTATTTATTTTCAGGATGAAAATGACACATTCAACCCATTTGAATTCTGATACCACAAACTCACCAGAGTATGACTACTGGGGTGAGCCAGGGGAATAGTACCTTGTTAGCAGAGAGTGCTGCATGCTGGACCTTTGCTTGCAAGGAGTAGCACTGAGCACATGAAAGAAAGGTAATAAAGGCAGGGATCAAGCATCTTTCTTCTGTGCTGAGCTAAAACCACCTCGTGTCTACGGATGTGAATGAATAGGAAAAGTGCTTCAACAATTGATTCAATTTTGTACTTGCATAGCCCAATTCCTTAGAGGATTTTTCTGTTTCAGCACTAAAAGAACCACATAATCCCAAAATGGTTACAGCCAAAAGGGTTCTTGGAGGTTACCTAATCCAGTGCCAGAACTTTACAGATAGTACATTGATGTCCAGACAATAAAATGACTTGCCTAGAGCCACACAGCTAATATGTGGCAAAATTTTCATTACTTCCAATTTCAAATATTGGATGACTTCAATTAAATTGTTGACAAAGTCACTTTCTCTAAATTATGGTTAATTGATTCATGAAAATTAATGATCTCCTGTGACTATGGTTCTTGGTGGATATGCAACCAAAGGGTCTAATGTCAGTCAATGGAAAACACCATGTGGAGACAATTTTCCAAACTTAGCAAACAAGTTTCATTACTTAAGCAAACCAACCTTTTAATTTGTAACCCAGGTTTTCTTCTGTCTTATGTTTCTTGCTCACAAAAGACAACAAAGAAGACTAGACCTGGGAAAATAACGCATCCCTTATGTCCTAAAAATGTTGTGTACTTATCATCATCTTTATGTGAAGAGGACAATGTGTTATCAACTTCATTGTGATGGGCTAAATTATGTCCACCTTTCCAAAATATGTTGATATGCTAATCTCAAGTACTTGTGAATATGACCTTACTTAGAAGGAAGATCTTGGCAAATGAGCAAGTTAAAAATGAGGTCCATTCAGTCAGCCCTAACCCAATATGACCAGTGTCCTTCTAAAAAGGGAAAATTTGGACAGTGACATGCCCTCAGGGAGAAAATGGGAAGATAAAGGCAGAGATGGGGTGATGCTTCTTTAATCCAAGGAGCTAAAGATTTCCATCAAAAACCAAAAGCTAGGAGCTAGGAGAGAGGCAGGATCCTTCCCTCACAGCCCTCAAAATGAACCAGCCCTACTGACACCTTGATCATTGACTTCTAGTCTCTAGAACTATGAGACAATACGTTTCTATTGCCTAAACCACCCAGTTTGTGGTGTACTCTGTTTGGTAGACCCCGCTGACAAATAACATTACCTCATCTAAAAAGGATGGGATGAACTATTTGATGTCACTGGCCTAACACCTGTGGTCCCATGAAGGCATGGACTGTTCAGAGGCTCTGATTCCTGGAAACCTTTCTATGGCAATGGGAGGATAGGGGATGCATCTCCTAGACATCAAATCAACATTTAGTAAGCAACTGTTATGTGTACAGCATGAGGCTGGACATGGGACATAACCATAAACAATAAGACAATCCCTGTGACCCAGAATTCAAGTCTCCCAGGGAAGATAAGCTCCAATAAGTATTTATAAGTGTGATGTGTGCTGCAGAAATGCAGAGACTGCCCTGGGACAATTAGACTGGCAAAGAAGGTTTACAGAGAGATAAGCATGAAGGTGAGGAATTTCTTTGCACCCCAGCAAAGAAAGGACAGGTGGGAGGGAGCAGTGTGCATGTTCCCAGCAGGGTCACCACAGAGCTCTCACAGTCTGACCCTTCTCTAAGGTAAGGAACAGCCTCAATAGGCAGAAAGAGAAGGATGGAGGACTGGCAAACAAAGTAGCAAATGTCTTCTGGAATCAGAGACAGCTCCCAGGTCGCAGCCTATCAAGGCCACAGGTGGCTGAGGAGGCCAAGTTTTCAGCAGTGGCAATAGCACAAGTTTCAAAGGAATCCTTCACTTCAAGACTCATGAGTCGCTTTCAAACTTCAGTTACACATAGATTTCTGTTCAGCCCAATGGAATTCTTTCTGTTTCCTATTTAAAATGGTGTCTAGCAGGCTGGAAAAAGAATTTGTGAAGAAGCATTTATTATTTAATCTGAATTGCAAAGCCAATTTTCAACATGTTTTGGCCATTAGGCTTTTTATGAAACATTCTCAGATCCATGATTTTATAATTAACTTTTCTCCCATACAGAGGGGTACTTTTCCCTGATCTATCAAGTGGGGTCTAGCTTACCATTGCTTATTGCATTCAAATACCGTTACACTAAAAGTAATTACCTCAAAAACCAGTAGGAACATGTTTTTTTCTCCATCCCACCTATTAAACAGTTAAGTTATGAAAACTGCATGCCTACATTTTATTTTATTTTCCCTTAGGAAGCCTCTTGATAATAAATGAAATGTCTGTGACCTGGATAAGTTTTGAATTATGCTGTAGAAATAAAGCTTATTGTAGTTTCCTGAAAGGTATTTCAACATGAGTATGTAAAAAAATTGTGGAGATATTGATGCTCATATTAAACTGGCCATTTCACCAGAGTGCAATGGAAGTGTAGGCATCCCTCTGCATGGCCAAAAACCTTAACTGATGAATAACAATAGTGCATTCTGTGACTAAAGTAAATTTGACAAAATGTGTCCAATAAGGCATTTAGCTATAAAAAGACAAAATAATTGCCTATATTGAACAGCCTTTTACTGAAAGATTTGTCTTTGGAGAAGCAAACTCAGATTGCTTTTGAGCTACAAGAATTTAAGTATGCAAATCAACTATAAGAAAATCAGGGAACACCCAGAGCTAAGATGGGTCTAGAGCTACAGCCACCACATACGGGCAAAACAGTCATTCCCTGTCTCATACTAGGGTCAAACCAGGGTGAGCCTCTGAGCTGTTTACATGCACTATGTACCTCAGCTGGCAACCCCCATAGTGACCTCATGCCCCAAGAACCTCCCATTCTGTTAGTTAATGCAGCACACTTTACCTGGCCTTGTGAGGTTGTCTTGTCCTCATGGCTTACAGTAATTGCTGGCTTGAGCCCTTTGCAAATAATTTATCAGCATTAAGCCTCTTATATCATCTCTTTATTTCTTTGGAACAGTGGGACTGGGGAGGCCCAGGGTCTGGGGAGATGCAAGTGGCTCTGAAACCAGCCATGGTTCTTTATACCATGCCCTCACAGTTCTCCTAGGCCCACCTGAGGTTACAAAATCACAGCTCAAACAGGAGAAAAGGAACTGTGCTCAAACAACTCTGAAGAAGAAAAGCTGAACTAAAGCAGTCACAAGTGAAAACTCTCAAGTTGAATGGCTCTGGTCTGACAAGTATCTTCTCTAGCCAGTTCTCCCCCAAGAGGAGAAAGGTGGGCTTTGCCTTGAGAGAGGCATCATTTATCTCAGAGAGCACAGCCAAAAGAATGCAACCTGTCCTTTGAGTGATTTGGAAAGAGGGACTCAGAGGACCTGTTATTAAACTTTAGCATCCTGATTTACCTTTAGGAAAACTTGGGGTAAGTTCAGTGTTTTCTGAAGGCATTCAAATCTCACTACCTCCCTTTCTTATGGGGAGAACATCAATTAAGTTTATGTTAATAGGCATCAAAGATTATTACCAGGAAAAGGGAAGGTATGTGTATTGGGTTGAACTATATCTTTGTCCCCAAAATCATATGTTGAAGCTTAACTCACAGTTCCTCGAAATGTGACCATATTGAAAACAAAAGTTGTTGCAGATATATATATATATATATATATATATATATGTATGTATGTATATAATCTTCATAATATTCACACTTCACTTTGACACTTCACAGGTGTCAAACACAAGGCCCATGGGCCAAATCCAGCCCTCCACCTTGTTTTATCTGGCCTGGCACCTTGTTTCTACCTCTCAGCAGCACTGAGCTCCTTGCCCCAGTTAAGGAGTAGTTACATTTATATAGTCCTAAAATTACATTTGGCCCTTTGAAGGCAACCACAAGGCTGATGTGGCCTCTGGTAAAAATGAGTTTCACACCCCTGATTTATATACATATATATTCATACATATATAAATATATAATTAGTCATAATAAGGTCAAACTGGAGTAAGGTGGACCCTAATCCAATATAACTATTGTTCTTATAAAAAGGGGAAATTTAGATGCAGACACATACACTAACTTACGAAGAATGTCATACAAGATGATGCCAAGGAACACCAAGTGTTTCCAGCAAACACCAGGCGTGGAACACATATTCCCTCATGGCCCTTAGAAGGAACCAACCCTGCTAACACCTTGATGTTAGACTGCTAGCCTCTGGACCTGTGAGACAATACATTTCTGTTGCTTAAACCACCCAGTCTGTGGTGTTTTGTTACAGTAGCCCTAGGACACTAATACAGAAGTTCTCCACCTAACAAGACACGAGGCCCTGAGCAACCCCAGGCCTCGTGCCTAAGGCCCTCCATGCCCAGTTCCTTACCCCTAGAGAATAACAACAAAGTGCAGTATTCTAGACTCTTAACAACTTGTCTTCTGTTGATGGACTTTGTGAATTTTCTTTTATTATGTGCATATAATGAAGAATGAGGTAACCCTCACGTCTGGATACAGACCCTTGAAATTAGTGGAACAGTGAGGTAAGTCATCAGTTAACATCATCAATAGGTTCTGTGACTTTAAGCAAAATGACATGTAAGCAAACCAATTTCACCATAGGATAATTGATATAAACAACAGTTAGATTCTTTTGGCATGTCACCAATATCATAATAAAATGACATTGTGCACAAAATGATGTTATATGAGGACCTGCTATACAAGCATGTTGGGCCTGCTGAGGGCCTGCTTGCAGATCAGCTACATGGGCCTATCTACTTTGTACACTGCAGTCTTCCTAGGACCTTGCATACTGAGTGGATCGCAGTAAACACTCTTCTGTCCAAGACACATCTAAGAGCTCTTACCACATAGAAATTCTCTGCAAATCCCATCCAGCTGACATACTCATGTCTCTTAACATCCTCCTCCTGAGAAGCTGGAGACTTCCCCATGTCCCCTTCCTGCTTATCCTACAGATGATTGCTGCCATGTTAGAAGAATCAACAACCTTGCGAGCTCTGATGACTTCTTACAGAGCTATTCCCATCCTGAAGGAGGCTGGACTGGAAGGTGCTCAGCAGTTCCCATCATAGGTAATTGGTCATCTGTGCTGAGCTTCAAGTCACATCAAATCTTTCAAAATGGATGCTGTTGGTTTCCCACAAAGGGAAAGTCTGGAGAAGTTACAAATTTATTCCTGAGATGCTACTATTACTGAAAGCATTTTGAGAACTATTCTTTGGGAACTTCCTTCAGAACCTTTGTCACATTGTAAGCATTTTCAGAGGGGGTGAATTGATAGCTTTAGTGTATGACTAATGAGATTTCTGAAAATTGTCAAAAGTTGTATGGACCTATTAAGTCAAACAGCCTCCTATTTTGTTATTCATTTTCTTTTCCCCCCTTTCACTTAAACTACTTTTACAGACAAAGTGTCAAATCATTATACTATGTAGGTTTTTCCATGCCTTATGTTTATTTTCCCTTTGTACTGTATATCCCCGACTATGTTATTGGGTTTATGTAACTCTATGTTTACTACAACTTTTTTAAGGGTTAAATGACCACACTGTCCACCTTAAACTCACACAATGTTAAATGTCAATTATATCTTAATACAAGTTGGGATTCTTTTAAAAATTATGCTGTTGTAATAAGAGAAAACCAGAATTCTAAAGTTCAATGTGAAAGTGGCTGCAATCTTCCTTTAACCCTGAAACATAGGTTTACACTGAATGCACCAAATTTAGCTAAGTCTCTGAGCCCAGTTTCATGTTCTGTGAACTGGGACTAGAGCAAGGACCAGCAAGATGTCATGAAGGTGATAGGAAATGGCAGCAACAACTTGTATTCACTGAGCATTCCTTTTTTCTGAAGTCAATGTTGCTACTCTCCCTGTTTTACCAAGAAGGAAATGGTGACTTAGGGATCTTAGGTAACTCATGAATGTTTTTACTATAAAGTGGTGGATACATGTTTCAAATTCAAGCCAGACACTGGCTCCAAAGGTTATGCCCAATCCTGTGTCCTAAAATGTGCCAGGTACCTGGCACACCATAAACAGTGGCATTCATTTTAGTGTCACCATCAGAGCTTGTAATGACCAAATGGGAGAAATCCTTCTTGTGGAAAAAAAAACTACGTTAAGAAAATAGGACTCCAGAGGTTGAGGTCCACTGCTTTAACTTTCTCAAACAATACCTGTTCCCTGCACTGACCAATCCTGACATTCCTAGAATCACAAATAATAGGACAGGAATAAGGCTGCAAACCCCACTAACAGGAAACCTGGACTGAAATATTCTAGGAAGAGTCATTATTTCTGTAAGAAAAGCCATAGGCCACCAAGTCTTTCACATCAACCTATCTTGAGGTAGTTCTTTCTGGAACGTTTACTCACATTTCAATGGGAATAACTGATATTACTGCTTATGGATTAGTGCTTTCTTGCTATTTCCATTTGTTAGATGTATGGGCCTTGGAGCCAAGGTGTGAAGATTTATTTAGGTGTCAAAAATCATCATTACCATCATAATACATAACACTCATGAGATATTTAAAATATACTAGGCTCTTCAAAATCAAAGAAACCTAGAAGAAAGGTATTTCAGCTGCATCACATACATGGAAATGAAGACCCATGGAGGGTAACCACACTGCCCTGCACTGCTGTTCTCTTTGAGAAGGGCAGGTCCCAAGAATCCAGCTTTCTATTATGACAAGGGGACAAGTGGCTCTGGACCTCCTGCATGTTAGCCTGTTCCCAATTTAAATCTTCTTAGGAAGTCACACAACAGCAAAAAAACAAGCTAGAACACTAACTCAGAAAAAACTAGTTATGTATTCCTCTTTCTTTCTTTAGATTCAATTTCCTCCCTATTAGAGTGGTAAGACTTAAGAGCAGATAATAGAGTGATAGGTTGTAGACTTAAGGGAAAGAGACCATAATTATTACCGAGACACCTTGAATGTTATAGGACTTGGGCCCACCAGGGACCCTGGTAAAAGGTCCCTTCATGTGGCCTGCCTGGTTAATGAGCAAAGTGTCACCCATTTAGGGCAGTCTGCAGAATTAGGAGGTATTTGGCTGGCTTCTTGTCTTTGCCAGAACTTCCCTAGGGATCTTCAAAAATTTTTGGAAAACTGCTTTACTGTTTAGTGTTGAAGAAGATACCATCTTAAAAGACATCAATGAAAATACTGTTCTGATCAATTAATATTGAAATCTTAGATGGTAATTATAAATCTATGGTAATACTTCATAAAGCCTGATATTACTAAAAATATTTCTTTTAACTTATTCCAGAGACTTGTTTATAGATTATAGACAAATGTAAACACTTCAATATACTCTTCAGGAATGCCTTCTCTCAAATATCAGATGTGAATCATGCACTTTTTTAAAAAAAGCAATTATTAATCAGCTTTCATTTTCTTAATAAAATGTTACATCCTTATTCACTAGTTTCACAGATGAATATAGCTAAAACAAGAAGTTTGAAATTATGAGTTTTGAATCATTCAAGTAATAAAAAAGCTACTGAGCTTTTAGGAAGATTCATTTTGAATTACTTAATACTATACTATGAGCATCTCATATTTCCCTAGACAAGTTAGGGGATCATGCATTCATTTGATGTGAATCTCACATATCTTCTATAGCTGTAGCAGTTTGTTTTGATAAATGATGTTTATACTAATGTCCCTAAAATGTTATAAAAATTTGAAATACTTTCTCAAACAATTATTTTATGTACCTTGAGTAGATTTCCATTATTTGAGTATAGTTATATTATGACATCTTGATATGAATTCATATATTATCAGGATATGTTTTTAACTGGAATATGGCATTCATCAAGCAGGCATAGAAAGTGGAATGTTCTAGCAATGATATTTGCTATTGATCTTTTTTCTGTTCAGTTATTATAAATTTTTTGCGACTAAGTAATTGAACCTGAAATAAAATAATCCAATGACCAGAGTTTGCATGCCATAATTTATGTTTTTAAAAGCTGACCAGCTGTGTTTTCTATATGACTTGATCAGCTAAGTCATGTCTGTCAAATTTCTCTAACATTTTCTTACACTGAAAGAATCCTTCAGCTATGGTAACACTGAGGTCTTCATTGCATCAACAAGTTTCCAAGGGTGCTGCTTGGCTTTTGTAGTATGTTGCTATTAAATAATTTTAAGGTACTAAATAAAGTAAATACAAACAGAAACTAAACACTTGATGTTATGGTGCTAATGACAAGAAATTTAAACAATCTCTTTGAGTTAACTCAGAATCTATGCTAAACATTTTAAATGTGGAAATTCTGGTTGGCAATCATTTTCTTTCTTCACAGGAAGAAAATGATTTCATAGTATATTTTTTGTGAAAATATTATGCCATTAATTTCAAATTCTCAAGTGAAATAAGGATGTTGTAGAGTTGTTAAGAAGCTTTAGTAGCAGAAGCTTTTGCTAAATTTGGTTTTCAGTCTGTGAGACCAGATGGACAGACCTTCTTCTGAGGAGCCACATTTCCCAGAGTAACATGGCTCATTCAGTGATGCCATCCACCAATCAGGGAGTTTGACTAGGTTCCTCTCCCCTAATGTTCTGTGGTCTTGCTAGCATACAAATATTGTATCGACGCCTTGTGAGGCTGCTAAGTGACCCTTTTCTTCAATGCTGAGGGGACTATGAGAGACTATATCTCCACTGGAAGCCTATATGCCTGCTAGAATTGGAAGCTCCAATTGAGCCCCACATACAGCCAGTGAATGCTGCTCACACAGAGATAACACCACATGTGAAAGACACCATGCAGTTCTCCCTGGTTGGATGATTTTGTCATGTCAAGTCCAGAACAAATAACATTTGTTGGTTTATATATCAAATGCTCACAAAATGCTAAACAATGTATATGGTAGCCTTACACAGCCCTACCTTTATCATTCCCAATGTACAGATTTTGGAAACAGGAAGGGAGAAGTGAAAAAACTCTCACTGGTGAAGGACTTGGAGCAGGCTTTCTGAGCCACCATAAAATACTGCCTCCAGGTAGAATCCTTAGGGACCAGAGACAGTCTCCTCACCTGTACCCTTCTGGCACCTATGCTAACACATCTGGCCCTTCTCATTCCTGAAAGGAGTCAGGACTCCATGGATCCCTAGTGCTCCACCCAGCTCCACAGCAGAGACCACCTAGTGATTTAATAGAAATGAAAACAAACTTTATGCTTAAACTGGTAAGAAAATAAATCCAAAATAATAACTAACATTCATGTAGCACTAGTTTATTCAGTGTAGGAAGCTCTGAGGCACACACTTGGAAAGAGTTGGGTTCCAGCTCAGACTCACACCATGCCCTCTTGTTTCTGCATCCTGTGGGAGCTATTGTTTGTTTTTAAATCCTCACCCAAGGATATGTTTGTTGCTCTTTGAAGAGAGAGAGAAAAAACATCAATGCGAGAAACACAATCAGTTGCTTCCTGTATGTGCCCAACAGGGGTTGAACCCATAACCTAGGTATGTGCCCTGACTGGGAATCAAACCTGCACCTTTTGGTGTAGGGGATGATGTTCCAAGCAACTGAGCCACTGGGCCAGGGCACATCCTGCATTCTCACCAGGATGCTTCGAATCTTCTCTGAATTTATCCATTCTGTGGACTAGGAAATGTGTTTGCAGCTTTAATGTTACTAAGTGAACATCAAAAATTGCAATCAAAAGAATATGAGAAATTGTCATCCCAGTTAGAAACAACAAAACCATATTAAACTCCTCCTTCTCCCATTTGGGAACTGAGCCTTAAATATAACCCCATGTCATCTCATGCTCTGAATATTCTTTTCATAGTCTATGGTCCTTCCCATTCTTAATAGTCATCTCATATGAGACTATCTGAATAACCTCCTAAATGGTGTTCAGGCCTCCCTCTGGTCCTTCCCCACTGTGAGCCACTCTCCTGTTGACCTCTGTAGTTAAGAAATATCTGTTATCACTTCTAAAATATAATGCTGATCATACTAACCTTCTTCCTAACACTGTCCAGTGGTCCCCCAGGGCTTTAAGGATAAAGTCCCAAGTCTGAGTATGGCCCACAGGATTACGGAACTTGAGGACAATTGTCAAACAACCTCTCAAACCTAAAATATCTTAGAAACATCTGCAAAAAAACCTGTTCAAGAAAAACAAGTTCACTCACCTTCCCCATAGTAACCAAGACTAAAAATTATTTAGTTGAGGCCTTTTCCACTTTCTTTGCCATCTTTGGCTTGTTTTCTACACCATTAAGCAATCTTCCACATTTAAGTAAAAG
This sequence comes from Phyllostomus hastatus, assembly GCF_019186645.2. Classification (NCBI taxonomy): domain Eukaryota; kingdom Metazoa; phylum Chordata; class Mammalia; order Chiroptera; family Phyllostomidae; genus Phyllostomus; species Phyllostomus hastatus. The sequence goes on along the minus strand of NW_025334017.1, from coordinate 1,329,916 downwards.
TTAAATATTCTCCCTTTTAGAAACCTAATTATAAAACTTAAAATTTTAATTACCACTGCCTACAAAAAAAGCCAGGAGAAATAAAAGCATACAATTTACCTGTAATTTCTAAAACATTTATAGAAATCCTTCAAATTCTTCCAGAAAGGCTTGACCAAGAGAGCTAAAATTTGTAATAATCAGAGCGAAAGATCTGGTTTCACTGGGAGTCTGTTGCTCAGATGCAGCTTAGTAGTAAACCTGGCTTCCATTTGTGCTGGTCAAAGGGAAAAGTGATGTTTGTGTTGTCATGTGTATTACCTGTAGCAACAACAAACAATTCACATAACTCCCAAACCACCTACTGGCAAAGAATACAGATAGTCTGACGTTCATGACTGTTATAATGTATTGGTGAGTGGATTCCTCTTATTCTGCTAAAGAAATGTACAGACTACAGTACATATAACTGTGTTTCCTTATCTCTCTAGTCCCCCTATAATATCCAATAACCTATTTGAAATTAAATTTTATTAATGGCAAAAAACATACCATTTTGTTCTTATTCTAATTAATAGATCTTTTGTAGCATATAAATATGTGGCACACAGAGGAACTTTTAACTTTAATTTGGTGCTTTGAATATTTATCTTGAAAAATATGTGTTTTAGTTTTAGTTAGGCACCATGAAGTGGAGGTCAAGTCCCCGTGACAAGGGAATTGATTAAATTCAACAGACACTTGTTTAGATTCTGTTATATTTAAACATGGGCCTGACATGAGTTCACATCTTTCATACTAGATACTTATCAGCATGCACATATTCTCTCTACTTTTCACTTATCCTCTCAACAACTATATACGAGGTCTCTCCAGAAAAAGTCCAACCATTGTTGATATAATGAGAATGGTTTGTGTGACACTGATGTAACCTGACAGCCGAAGAAAGTGGACTGGATTGTGCATGGATGAACAGTGACAACTTCACTGTACTAGTCAGTGGGGGTGGTAGTACGTATGTGTGCTGTGTGATCATTGCATTCAAAATGACTGTGCGAGTAGAACAACAAATCTGCATTGAATTGTGCATTAAGCTGGAACATCCCTTCATGGAAACTATTCAGATGATTCAGAAGGCTTTCAGGGATGATGCAATGAATGCAGCACAAACAAAACTGTGGCACAAACACTTCAAAGATGGTCAAGAACCTCTTGAAAGTGATCCACATTCTGGAAGGCCTACAACAAGTAGAACACCTGAAAATGCTGAACATGTACGGGCTGCAATCAACAAAGATTGGTGAGTGATAGTGCGAGAACTAGAAGCTGATATGGAGATTTCAAAAACTACTGTGTCCGAGACTTTGATGAAAGATCTTGGCATGAAACCTGTTGTGGCAAAATTCATTCTGTGGCTTCTGCTACCAGAGTAGAAGAAACATTGTAATTTGAACCACAACCAATGAACCAGATTTCCTCAGGAAAGTTGTAACTAGAGATAAGTCTTCTGGTTCTCCAGGCACAAAATATGCATAGCAAAGTCACAGCAAGATCAAGATCATGTTAACTGTGTGTGTGTTAAAGATTTTTATTTATTTATTTTTAGGCAGAGGGGAAGAGAAAGAGAAAGAGAGGGAGAGAAACATCAATGTGTGGTTGCCTCTTGCACACCCCTTACTGGGGACCTGGCCCACAACCCAGGCATGTACCCTGACTGGGAATTGAACTGGTGACCCTTTGGTTCACAGGCCTGCGCTCAATCCACTGAGCTATACCAACCAGGGCTTAACTGTGTTTTTTGATTGGGAAGTTGTTGTTCATCATGAGTGTACCCTCTAAGCCAAACAATTAATAAGGAGTACTACTTCCATGTTCTTTGTCCCTTGAGAGATGCAATATGATTAAAACAGTCACAGCTATGCACAACTGGTGATTGTCAGCTTCATCAGGACAAGGGGCCCACTCATGCATCATGTGTTGTGCAGAGTTTTTTGGCAAAACATCAAATCACCCAGATGACTCAGCCGCCCTACAGCCAAGATTAGGTATCCTGCAACTTCTGGTATTTCCCAAAACTAAAATCACCTTTGAAAGGGGAGGTATTTCAGACCATTGATGAAATTTAGGAAAATAAAATGGGGCAGCAGATGGTGATTCTAACAAAGGATTTTGCAGAGTGCTTTGAACAGTGGAAGCGTTGCTGGGAGAACTGTGGGAGGTCCCGAGGTGCCTACTTGAAGGGCACTGAAGCATTATTGTCCTATGTACAATGTTTCTTGAACCTCATATTTTCTTCAGTAAGTGTGTCTATTTTTCATGTACATGGATGGATACTTTCAGGCCAGACTAAGATAGGCTCTGAGCACTGCCAGCAGCCCAGGGAGGTTGGGGCTCAAAAGGATGATAAATGTATGAAATCATTTGTCATCATCATTATCTTCATGTTCATCACCAGAACCCCAGCTTCAAGGTCTCATATTATTTTGTTTGTTTAACAGCTTTATTGAGGTATAATTGATATATAAGGAAGTACACATATTTAATGTGTACAATTTGATGAATTTGAACATATGCAAGCACCCGTGATACCATCACCAAACACCACAATTAAGGTAATAGGCATATCCATCACCTCCCAGAATTATTTTGTGTTCTTTTGTTTTTGTTGTATTTGGAGGGAAGGGATTGTTTGTGGCAAGAATGCTTAACATGCAATCTACCCTTTTAACAAATTTTGAAGTGAAAAATGCCACATTGTTACCATAGGCATTATGTTGTACGACAAATATTTAGAACTTATTCATCTAGCATAACTAAAATTTATACCCATTGATCAAAAACTCTCCTTTTTTTCCCTCCCTTCCTTCAGCCCTTAGTAACTAGTATTGTATTCTCTGCTTTTATGATTTTAACTATTTTAGATACCATGTGAAAACTCAATCAAGCATTATTTGTCCTTCTGGGATTCACTTATTTCTGTTAGCATTACATCCTCTAGGTTTATCCATGTCGTAACAATGGCAGGATTTCCTTCTTTTTAAAAGCTGGATAATATTCCATTGTGTGTATGTGCCTCATCTTCTATATCCAATCAACTATCAATGAACATCTGGGATATTTTTGTATATTGGCTATTTAATAATGCTGCAATAAACATAGGAGTGCAGATATCTCTTCAAGATCCTGACTTCCATTATTTTGGGTATATACCTAAAAGAGGGATTTCTAGATCACATGATAGTTCCATTTTTTAATACATATATGTATATATATTTAAATAAATGAATTTTTTTATGTTCCAGTCATGGGGAGAAATCTCATGGGGAGAAACCTCATGTGGAGGTCTTTCAAAACACATTTATATTCTGCATAGTTTAATAGGATAAAAAAGAAGAAGATAAACACCACTGAAATCTCAAACTTGTCACACATTTTTTATCATTTTCTGAATTTCTTTAAATATAAGAATATAAGAATATTTTTAAACACATTTTTTAAAGATTTTATTTATTTATTTTTAAAGAGGGAAAGGAGGGAGAGAGAGAGAGAGAAACATCAATGTACAGTTGCTGGGAGACATGACCTGCAACCCAGGCATGTACCCTGACTGGGAATCGAACCTGCGACACTTTGGTTTGCATCCCGCGCTCAATCCACTGAGCTACGCCAGCCAGGGCAGAATATGAGAATATTTTTTAATATTTTAAAAAATCTCCACATTGCTTTCCATAGCTGCTGCGCTATTTCACATTCATCCCAACAATCTACAAAGCCTTCAATTTCCCCACAACCTCACCAACATTTATCTTTTTTTAAATAATAGCCATCCTAGCAGGTGTGATATAACACCTCTATGTACTGCAGACTTGATTTGTATTTCCCTATACTAAATGGTGTTGAACATTTTTTATATATTATTGGCCATTTGTTTATGTTCTTTGGAGAAATATTTGTTCAGACATTTTGCCCATTCTAAAATCAGGTTTTATTTTGTTTTCTTTGGTGATGAGTTGTAGCCTCACATTGGTTTGAATGCTTAGAGAAAAGGCTTAATTTGTTTGGTTTTCTCTTCAGTGCTGAAAATCTTTCTTTCTTTTTTCCTTCCTTCCTTCATTCCTTCCTTCCTTCCTTCCTTCCTTCCTTCCTTCCTTCCTTCCCTCCTTCCTTCCTTCCTTTCTTTCTTTCTTTCTTTCTTTCTTTCTTAGCTGGAACACAGAAGAAGCAAATATTTTTCAATTATGACCTCAGAATGTGAAATCCAGAAAGCAAGATATTCTGTATGGGAGAACTTGTGCTTTTTAAAACACTTGACAGTTTCTTCACAACTGAACCAGCAGAGGGCAGGATGGTGCAGGGGAAAAATCAGAGGCCCATCAGCCAAAAGCTTAGGCCTGCTCCCATTTGCCCTGGAAAATTTCTCACCTCTGATGTGTCTGTTAACTCGCCTGCAAAGTCAGGAGCTGAGTTGGAGAGAATTTCATAGACCTCGCATATTTTTTCTTTCATTCAATAATATTAATATATACCTATTATCTGCCAGACAATGTGCTAGGTGCTGGAAAAGAAAAAATAAGCAGTGTGAAACAAAGTCCCTGGCAATTTGTAGTTTATATTCTTGTAGGGGTGGTAAACAATTTGTAATTTCACAAGTAACATTGTTTCAGCAAGTGCCCATTGCTACAAGCAAACAACCACTGGCCTTGTTCTTGTCCTCCTCATTGTTAGTCCTGACACCTTCCAGGACTTTGCACACACTGAGTTCATCTTTCCCTAAGTATGTACAAGCCCCTCTGCCCTGCTTTGAGATCTCAGCTCTGATGTCACTGAAAAGCGCTCTGAGGTCACCATGGCAAATGTTGGCTCATCCTACCCCAGTCATTGTACAGCATGTCACCTTGTTTTATTTCATTTGAATCACTTAGGTCTGTCTGAAACAACATTCTTCTATCTCAATACATCATTCAGAAGAATGTGATCTCCAAAAACCAGTTTTTCTGATAATATGCTGGTAGGCAAATGATTTCTTTCCTACCTTGTCCAAACTGTCTTGGCAACAACACAAAACTTCTGGTCTGTAGACCACATTTGGAGTAGCACTGGCTTGGGTGATAGTGCTGTAATCATTGCAGTCATCATGATCATGTTAGTATTCTCTGTGAAATGTATTCAGATCTCCTCTTTCACTGTCCAAAGGGCTTTTTCCTATTCCAGCAAAGGTAAACTTGTACATTTATGCCTGTTCAGTTTCATCTCATAGATTTCAGCACATTGTAAGTTTTTAGAATCTTTAGACTGTCATCCAACTGCACCAATTATCCTCCCGGGCCTTGTGTCACCCACTTACTAAGCATGTTTTTTGTGTCTTCATGGAAAATGCTGATACAAGGCTAATCAGGATAGAGACAAGGTCTGATGGGCATTCAGAATAACAATGACAATAGCAATGGTCTAGGTGCTCTCAAAGGTTGTGTGCCTCCACATTGCTCTGTCACTTTCCCAAGCACAAACTCAGACCTGCACTTTCCAAACGGTAAAGAAATGGAATGAAAGCACTGGGAAATAAACTGCTTAGAAGGCTCCATCTTGTGGTGCACAGACATTATTGCACCTTGATGACAAAACGCTGGAGGCATTTCCTGAAAAGTAGGCCATAACAACACTTGAGAGCTTAGAAATTATTTGCATCACTCTCCTTCTGCACAGCGAATACCATTTTTTCATAGGTCTCAAATGAAATTCAGACTTTCCCTTTCTTTCTATTCACCATTGTGAATCAAATAAGTGTAACACCACATCTATTTGATTAGTGGCCAGAAAAACAATTAATGGCACAAAGAGAATATTCTTTAAACACTTTCTTCCATCCATAAATAAAAATTCTCTTTTCTTTTGCTCATGATTTAGGAATTATCTTTAGGGAATCCTGGATTTCATGGTAGGCATCAGTAAAAGGGGAGAGAATGCCACATTAGGCTGGCCAAGCAGCTTCCTCATAATCTTAAAGAACTGATGTTAGCATGATGCCCAGCCGCTCTGGCCTGCTTTGTCTGAAGCTGGGTCCTACCTTCCTCCAAATGTCAGGTGATGTTGCCTTACCAGCTGCTCAAATTTGTATTTCCTAGGATGCAAGACAGAATACAAGACAGGATGCAAGATAGCTAGGACGAAGAGGCCCTTTAAAAAACATGAACAGGCACAAGTCCTCCACATGAGTTTATTAATCTTGACTTAGTAAACTGGCTTGTATGCAGAAATGCAAGGATGGCACAATATTTGCAAATCAATAAACATAATACATCACATAAACAAAAGGAAGAACAAAAATCATGTGATTATATCAATAGATGGTGAAAAACTATTTCATACAGGACAACACCCATTTATGATAAAATGGGAGTAGAGAAACCATACCTCATCATAATAAAGGCTATATATGGGAAACCTCTAGCCAACATCATTCTCAATATGCAAAAAGCAAAAGCTTTCCCACTAAATCAGAAACAAGACAAGGGTGTCTGCTTTTACCACTTCCATTCAACTAATATTGGATGTTTTAGCACAGTGATCAGACAAGAAAAATAAATAAGAGGCATCCAAATTGGAAAGGAAGTAAGGAAACTTATTTTTTTGCAGATGACATGATCGTGTACATAAAAAACCCTATAGACTCCACCAAAAAACTACTCAACTTAAGTGAATTTGGCAAAACCGTAGGGTACAAAGACAATAGTTAGAAATCAAGGGCACTTTTTATAGCAACAGTGAACTATCAGAAACAGAAATCAGGAGAAATATCCCATTTGCTACAGCATCAAGAAGAATAAAGTACCGAGGAATAAACTTAACCAAGGAGGTAAAAGACCTGTACTCAGAAAACTATACAACATTGAAGACAGAAATCAGGGAAGACACAAACAAATGGAAACATGTACCATGTTCATGGATTAGAAGAATTAACATCATGAAAATGTCCATACTACCCAAAGCAATTCATAGATTCAATGCAATGCCTATTAAAGTACCAATGGCTTATTTCCTAGATATAGAACAAACACTTTAAAAATTTATATGGAACCATAAACAACCCCAAATAATTGCAGCAATTCTGAGAAAGAAAAACAAAGTAGGAGGGAACATAATACCTGATATCAAAATGTATTACAAGGTCACTGTATTCAAAACAGACTGGTAATGGCATAAGAATAGACACATAGATCAATGGAACAGAAGAGAGAGCCCAGAAACAAACCCATGTCTCTGTAATCAATTAATATTAGATTAAGGGTGTGGGAGCACACAATGGAGTAAACATTGCCTCTTCAATGAATGCTTTTGGGAGATCTGTATAGGTACATGCAAAAAAAAGGAACTAGATCACCAATTTACACCATACACAAAAATAAACTCAAGATGGATAAAAGACTTAAATATAAGTCATGAGACCATAAAAGTTCTAAAGGAGAACATAGGCAGGAACATTTCAGATATCCCACACAGTAATATTTTCACCAATACACCCTTAGGGCAAGGGATATAAAGGAAAAAATAAACAAATAGAACTACACCAAACTAAAAAATTTCTGCACAGCCAAAGAATATATCAGCAAAATGAAAAGTGTGCAAACTGTATTAGAAAACATATTTCCCAATGAAACCTCAGACAAGAGTTCAATTTCTAAAATATGTAAAGAACTCACATGACTTCACTCTAAGAAGAGAAACAATCCAATTGAAAAAAAGGCCAAAGAGCCTGAGCAGGCACTTCTCCAAGGAGGATATACAAAGGGGCCAGAGGCATGTAAAAGTATGCTCAGTATCACTAGCATCATAGAGTTTCAAAAACCACAATGAAATATCACTTCACACTGGTCAGAATGGCCATCATAAGCACACCAACAAGTAACAAGGGCTGGCAATGATGTGAAGCAAAGAGAACCCTCATACACTGTTGGTGGAAATGCACTTAGTGAAATCATACTGGAAAACAATATGGAATTTCCTTAAAAAACTGAAAATGAAACTGCCTTTTGACACAGCAATTCCATTGTTGGGATTATACCCTAAGAATTCTGAAACAACAATTCAAAAGAACCTATGCACCCCTGCATTCATAGCAGATCAATTTACAATAGTCAAGTGCTGGGAGCAACCTTAGTGCCCTTCAGTAAGTGAGTGGATCAAAAAATGGGGTACATTTACACAGTGGAATACTATGCAGCAGAGAGAAAGAAGGAAGCTCCTACCTTTCATGACATCATGGATGGAACTGGAGAGTGTTATGCTAAGTGAAATAAGTCAAGCAGTGAAAGAAAAATACCATATGATCTCACCTACAAGTAGAATATAATCAACAAAACAACAAATGATCAAAATGTAGCCAGAGACATGGAAATAAAGAACAAACTGACAATAACCAGAGGGGAGGAGGGAGGGAATGATGGGGGAAAACAAGGAGAGTCCATCCATCAAGGAACATTTATAAACGACACATGAACAAAGAAAAGGGGTTAGGATCGAGGGTGGGACACAGGGATGGGTGGGGTGGGGGTGAGTGGTGGGCAGGAGATGGAGTACTTGAATAACAATAAAAAATAAATTTAAAAAACACCCACCTTTAAAATGAAAAATACATGAAAAGATAGTTCTCCAAAGAATATTCTGTTGGAAAGTAAGCATATGAAAAGATGATCAACATCAATAGTTATTAAGAAAGTAAATTAAAGCCTCAATGAAGTACCACCACATACCTGTAATTTCAAAAATTCTAAAACTCCCAGTGCCAAGACAGGCAACAGGAATGCTCATTCATTGTTAGTGAGAATGCGGATACACACCCAGTTTGAAAAACAGTTTAACAACTTCTTATAACAGTAAACATATTTACCTAGAAATCTCATCTTAAGCATTTACTCAAATGAACCAAAAACTATGTTCACATACAAAACTCTATGTAAATATTTGTGACACTTTAGTTATTATATCCCCCAAAGTGAAAAAAATGCTGATGGGCTTCAATGGGTGGCTGCATAAACAAATTATGTTACATCCCTGTGATAGAATTTACTTAGTAATAAAAGGGACAAACTATTGACTAATGCAACTACATGAAATTTAAATGAATTTTCTAAATGACAGAAGCCAGACCTCAAGGATTGCATATCGTAAGAGTTCATTTGGCGGAAGACAAAACCATACAGACAGATGGCACATCTATACCCAAGGGCGCATGGAGTAGTTGACTCAAAAAAAAAACTTGTACAAGAGAATATTAAACACGACTCTCACAAAATAATGATAGATCAAGTGAGAAAGTATTAGTAATGTGTTTTTCCCATTAGTAGGCTTGATCTAAAGGGAGTACATTTAAACATTGTACTCACCAAAGAGAAAATATTTCTCTGCTTCAAGCATAAATGAGATATTAAGAAACTTAAACATGTACTATGTCACTATAAAAGGAAATTTAATAAATGTTTTTAAAATTATATACTAATTTTAAAGTGTAAAGGATTGCTGATCAGAATTCAGTGATATGGAAAATCAATAACAAAAAGACTGCCAAAATGGCACCCCCCACCAACATACATACTCACATACTTTAGAAACTACAAAATACTCTTCTAAAGAACTCATGGAATAAAGGAGAAATTATTTAAAACTGTTAAATATTTATGCTTAAGTTAGGAAGAAAGGTATATAATTGTTTCTTTCACCATTTCATTTGTGTACACACATATAAATATACATTTGCACAATAAATAAATATAGATAAATACACACAAATAAGACAATAAACAAAGATAGAAAAAGAAATGTAGGAAACATGATATTTAAAGTCACTTATAATAGTCTATAAACATCACTAAGCAATGTCATTTTAAATGTATTTAATTATTGGTATGTTAAGTGCATTTTTGGAGTATTTTTTATTTTAAAATTTTTTAAGTGAACCTAGTTTTTTTTAAGATTTTATTTATTTATTTTTAGAAAGGGAAGGGAGGGAGAAAGAGAGAGAGAGAGAAACATCAATGTACAGTTGCTGGGGGCCATGGCCTGCAACCCAGGCATGTGCCCTGACTGGGAATCAAATCTGCGATGCTTTGGTTCTCACCCCATGCTCAATCCACTGAGCTATGCCAGCCAGGCCTGGAGTATTTTTTACATATAACATATTAGGTTTAGGTGTATAATTCAATATTTGCATATATTGTGAAATAGCCACCACAGTAAGTCTTGTTAATATCCATTCCACAGTTACCAAGGAGAGATTTTTGTAACTGTTTTATAAATTGTAAGTGCAATTCATTCATTAAAGATAAAATGAAAAAAAAAGGAATGTAGGAAAGAAGATAAGTTCAATATATTTAATATCTGATTAAGTGTTTTTCCATAAACACATAATAGAGAAAATTAGGGGGATGACTAGAAAATTCCCTACTACTGAACAACATGGGGTTCCAAACTTCGAGTCCAAGTTCCTAGAGCAATGAAAGAAAAAACCCATGCTAAGGGACACCACGGTGAATATTCAAAATAACAGAGACATAAAAGTTACAAATGTCTCAGAAACTATTAGGTATTGAGAAAAACAATCAGGAGTTATGTGCACCTATTCTCAAGAAGTTGCTAAAGAATATGGTTTACCAAATAATAGCAGAAACAAAAGGGAAAATACAAGGGGCAGGAAACCAGCAGCAGGACACTCGAGAAGTCCCTGTGGCCTTTCTGCAGTGGTAAAGCCACAGGTCCCCTGAGTGGTAATGAAGAAAATCCCTGGGAAAGAGCCGCAGGGCAGACCTAGAACACAAAATGTCTACATTGAAAAAAAGAGGAAAGATAATTCTAGAAGGATAATCTCTGACAGAGATAAAACCAATCAAATACCTGAGGTGTATGATCATAGCAAAAAGAAGTTTGAACTTCTGAAAAAATCTTGAGAAGGAAGAATGATAAGAAGCTAAAATCTAACAAAAGCAAACAAATAAATAGAAACCCAAAGCCTGTTATTAATTTCAGGAGGAAAAAATACTGCAAACAGGAAATGTAATCACAGTTTACTATGTGACTTTTCTATGAATAATGCTTACAGTTCCATGTACCAGTACAAACACTGATTATTGATTTAATGCAAAATGGTGACATTTTAGTCTATTAAGAGAATGTGGGGAGAGGAAGGATGCAGGAACAATCTTATCTTTCATGTAGGTATTAAGTCAGTAGTAGAGACCAATTTAACTGAAATATCAAGAAATGAAAATACATCATGTTAATTAGAAATGAAGAGATAAACACCAAAATAAACTGTTTAAAAAGTGAAAAACTGGTTGTCTTTGTGGATTGTGAATTAGAGATAGGGAAAAATGGGAAGTGGATGGTTTCTTTATTATAATCCCCAGTGACTTTTTAGGTGAAATACAGGTAGTACACTGTGGGATGCCACAAAAATAAATATTTAGGGAGAATATATGTGTGTTAGTGAATATATTAGAAAAAAAAGAAATTAATGAACTAAGCATACAACTCAAGGTTTCAGTAGACAAACACAGTTAGCCCAAAGAAAGTAAAAGGAAATAATGAAAAAGGATGAAATAAGAAAAAAGTAAGAAAATTAAAAATATAGATAAAAGCTAAAGCTAAATCTTTGAAATAAACAAATAAAACAAATATTATTACTCTTTTTACTAAAAATAGGTCATAAAAGATACACTAAAAATTCAAAATATTATAAAAGAATACTTTGAACAAGTTCATGTCAATAAATTTGATATTTTAAATGTAGTGAAAACATGAATTATGAAAATTAACTCAAAAATAAATTGAAAGTATGAGTAGACACAAAACATAACAGAAATTGAATTAGTCACTAATATTAGAAAATGTCCAGGTCTAAAGAGTTTTAAAGATGTTTTATTAAAATTCTATGTTTTTTTAAATAGCCTATGCAAGAAAATGAAAAAAGAATGAAAACTAAAGAGCTCATTTCATAAAGTTGTAAATATTGATGCCAAAAACAGGGAATAGTATGAGAAAGGAAATTCATCAACCTATCTCATTTTTTAAAAAGAACATCAATGTGTGATTGATTCTTGTGCAGCCTCACTGGGCACCCAACCTAAAACCCAAGCATGTACCCTGACCAGGAATCGAAGCAGTGACCCTTTTGTTTACACACCAGCCTTCAATCCACTGAGCCACACCTAATTGAAGAGATTAAGAGAGCTCTTTATACATGTCAGGGAGCACCATCAGGTTTGTTTGATTGTTTGTTTGTTTTCTAACAGCTTTATTCAGATATAATTGATATATGAAGAACTTCGTGTATTTCAATTAAAAATTTAAAGAATTTGGACATATAGAAACACTGATGATACCATCATCACAGTCAAGGTAACAGACATACCCAATGCCTTTCAGTATACTTATGTCTTTTTTTTTAATATGTGTGTGAATGATAGGAGCATGTACCATGAGATCTGCTCTCTTAACACATTTTGAAGTGTGTGACACTATATTGTTAACTATAAGCATTATAGTTAGAGACCTGTTGAACAACAGATCTTTAGAAATTACACAGATGGCATAACTGAGACTACACTGATAGAATAAGTTTGCATTTCCTCCATATAATGGTATTATAAATAGTCATTTAGTCTTGAAAACTATTTTACTATTTTATGAGGAAAATATAATTATTAATCCTATTTTATAGCCATAATTCTAAGGCATATGTAGTTAAGTTATTTGCTTATGACATAAATCCAGGCAGTCCTCCAAAGTTCTGTACTAAGTAAGGCCAAAGCAGTCTCTGCATGAAGAAAAACCTGGTTCCAATTGGTCATTTGAAGACATAGAGCAGAAATAGTGCAGGTGCATAACTGCAACAAGGCAAAAATACTAACCAACACAATAAAACAAGAAAAGGAAATACATTTTGGTGCTGAAGAAGAAACAATTATTTTTAACAGGTGATATAATTATCTGAATAAAAAATCCAAGAGAATACATAAACAAATGGCTATAACAAATGGTTTCTTCAGCCATATTGCTGGATAAACACTTGCTGACATGGTTTAGTGGACTGAGTGTTGGCCTGTGAACCAGGGTCCCTTGTTTGATTCCCATTCTAGGGCACATGTCTGGGTTGTAGGCCAGGTCCCCAATAGGGAACACACAAGAAGCAACCACACTTTGATGTTTCTCTCCCTCTCTTTTTCCTTCCTTCCCCTCTATAAAATAAATAAAATCTTTAATAACAACAACAATTTTTTTAAATAAAAAAAGATTGCTGGATGAAATAATGAGTTACATTGTATATCTGCAAAAATCTATTAAGAATGTCATCTCTTAAAAATCTCAATAAATTACAACCAAAGTACGAGGTACCTAGAAATAAATCTAACAAAAAATGTATAATATCTGTATTGACAAAAATTATATTACCTTTTTGAAGGCTATTATAGAATATTAAGAAGAAAAATGTTACATTTATGGACAGGAAAACTCAATATCCTAACAAAGGTAATTTCTCCAAAATAGACCTCTAAATCTAATGCTATCTTAATCATGATCCTAACCATATTCACTAAAGAAGTTGACAAGTCTTATAACACATTGGAAGAAGTAAGATGCAATTTTGTGCATGTCTCTATTCCACAGGACCAGTTCCTCAAGCCCATTATCGCTTAGACTTGGTCTCGTCAGGTGAGTCTCTGGACCCTGCAGGCTGTGTGTCTTGTCTTCTTGGGGTGGTACTCAGCCTACAGATATGAAGGGCAGCTGAGGTACTGGGACAGAGACTGTGATAGCTGCCAAAATTCAGTGGCATGCCCAGTGGTAAATGGGACTGGGTACCACTCCTTCTGGAGGAACAGTGCTGATAACACTGTCACCAGAATTCAGAGCTCTCCAGGGAACTAAGTAGCCCAATGATCCCTGTGCTTGGTCTTACGGTTGTAACTCTTAGTTCCAAGAATATACAAAGAAAAACATCTTTTGATGCTCAACAATGAGGCTTCTGCCATGTAATGTTTCCATGGTGGCAATCCTTTAACAGCTAAATATTGGCCTGGTGTGTGTGTGTGTGTGTGTGTGCACATGCACACACGTGCATTTTCATTTGTACAAATGGTTCTGACCTTATTTTAGCAATTTTAATGCAGGTCAAATCCCTTCTTTCAGAACTCGGTCTGCTTGCTCTGTGGGTTCCTGGGCAATTTACTTCAATTTAACCAAAGTCTGCATTCTGTGGAAAGAGCAGGTGGGCTTTTGGTGAGGAATGCAAAATATCATGTGCTTCAAGATGGAGAGACAGCTTGTAGGAGTGACATGACCACCACCCTGGGAACTATGAGTTTTGCATGCTCATCCTCCCTCTCTTGTCTAAGATCATTAAGTCTAAGCAAGTTCTTTCAACCCTCTAAATTTAAGTCAGAATTTTATCAACATAACAGGACCTGATGAACTTGCTTACTTTAAAAATGCCTTCCAGATAGAAAATAATTACTCAAAGGTAAAATGACAGAAGAGTTATTACCTTCATCATCAGCTGTATGTGTATATATATATACACATACATATATATATATATAATTAAATATAAAAGCATTTGAAAAATGTAATAGGTAAGAGAATCCTGTAAGTCCCAGAACTGAAGTTGTAAACTGGGATATAAAATTGACAACTAACAAAATCTCCTTTAGTAAATATTGCATTACACAAATCACTGTTCTGTTCATTTATTCATTCATTAAATATTTTTTAGTTAATATTCTGTGAGAGAAGGTTTCAAGGTGCTATGGGTATATAGACAGGCTTGTGTACTTGCTACATGGTTTGCAAATGCTGATTAAAAATAAGAATATATTAGGGCTTTGTGGAAGAGCCTTGGTCTGTCAGTGGTAGGTGAAAAGTGTGGTAGAGTTTGCAGTGGGCAGCAAGGTTGACAGGGTGCCACGTCAAACAGAAGCCCATGATGACCCTTTAGGAGCTAAGGCTAGTTGTGGCAACACCAGAGCAGAAAGTGCAGCTGGGAAACCCCTCACTTCTAGGGGGAGTCGATAGACTCAGGGCAGGCAGTAGGGGCCCAAGCCTCGGGCAAAGCCTTGGGAAGCCATGTTCTGGAGTTTGCCCTCATGGTGCTTTTCTTGTACTACATGGAGGCCAAGGAGGCCTACCACTACCTGACACCAAGTATTGAACATTCCGATGGGACCTTTTTGGAGATCTCATAGTGACTGACAGTGACCTAGTTATTTGGATAACTGCTGAAGACAGACATCCTGCAAAGTCCTGCCACCTCCTTGCTAAACCAGCTTTCCACAGTGGTGCAGACCATACAGTCCATTGTTTTTCACTAAGTCTCAGCATGAAAGGGAGATGAGGACACCAGAGTGTCCCATCCTTGGCAGTGTACCCTCACTGAAGGTCATGATTTTTGCAGTAGTTGTCACTTTATTTGGAGGCTGAATTGTTTGCCTGTACCAATACTTGGGCATTCCCTGCATTGTTGTTTTCACTGGTGTCTACTTCAGAAAATAAAACTGAGCTAATTTTAAAAACAATAAAATAATACAAAACATTGGAATGTATTTTCTCCATAACAAAAATGTTATAAAAGTTTGTTGGGTTCCCAAGCTAACCCAATGTAGCTAATTAAGCTGTCACTATATGTGGACAAGAGTAAAGACTCATTAAACCACTTCCCAGAAAGGATTATTAGATTGAGAGTTCTAAAAAATCAAATTGCTCTTTACAAAAGTGTTTTAAATTCCTGAGCCTACCAGAAGTTTATCACTGCCAACATATTTCCCTCTTCTCATTTGGTTCCGGGTGAAAGGCATGGGAGATCCTTCTGGTGAAGATTTTCTTGCTTTAAAAATACTAGGACATCTTCATTCTGGTGGAGGTTTTCTTGCTTTGAAAATACTAGGACATCTTCAATGTGGAAGAGGACTGAAGTTCTAGCCGTGGAACTAAGAATGAAGTCCATCTCAGCGTATGTATGGTAATTTCTCTTTGGTGAGTAACAAAGTGGAATAGAGCTGTTGCGAGAATCAGGAAATAAGAAACAGCAGAGAGATTGAAATGCAGTGAATTGGTAAAAAACAGGAAGTATGAAGATTATAAGATATTGTTGGGATTTCTGGAAACATCTATTCATTTGCTTCAGAGATAGTATAAATTGCCAATTAAAAGGGTGCGGTGACTCTTACAGAATAATATGTTTACAATCAGAGTCACTTGTCTCTTCAACATAACAGGGGAATCACATTACCATTTCCATTTTCAAATGCACAACTGGTGGAGTCACTAAATCTTATTAAATCAGTCTAAGACTATTGGGAGTTAGAATTGTCAGTTTGTATGCATTGTGTAAAGTTCTAGGAAACATAGGTTTCTATAATTGTATTTGAGACACTTTCCTCTAGAGCCCACAATAAGTAATCACCAACACCAGGGAACTAGGAGACTCCACTTCTTTTATGTTTGGTCATACAGGACAAAATGTACAGGACAAGATGTACAGTTAATTTAACCCTTCAGTTAAGTAATAAAATTACTTACCTGTATTTTTCGGACTATAAGACGCACTCCCCCTAAAATGTGGGAAGAAAAGGCGGGTGCATCTTACAGTCTGAATGCAGCTTACCTGACTCACTGTGAGGGGCAGCAGTGGAGTGGAGTCACAGGTTATTAAATATTTTACCACATTTTTTGCTTCAAATATTTTTTCCTATTTTCCTCCTCTAAAATCTACGTGCATCTTATGGTCCGGTGCATCTTACAGTCCTAAAAATGTAGTAATATGGATGATTAGAAACTTTTTATGGTGAGTATATTGGCTTAATAAAGAAGAAAGATGTGTATATTCCTTTCTTCTTTTTTAAGCCAATATACTCACCATAAAAGTGTGTGTATATATATATATATATATATATATATATATATATATATACATGTATATATGTATATATACATAGACACACATATGTGTGTATACATGTGTGTGTGTGTGCCTCTGCATGGAGAGTTTAACAAACCCTTGGCCAGTATCTCAGTTTGTTAGAGCATTGCCACTACACAACAAGGTTTCAGGTTCAATCTTTAGTCAGTACACATATAAAAATTGACCAGTGAGAGCATAAATAAGTGGAACAACAAATCTCTCTCTCTCTTTCTCTCCCTCTGTCCTTCCCTCAGATCAATAAATAAAAAAAGAAAGACAATAAAATTATGGAAAGCAAGTACTTTGTTATGAGATTGGAATGCTAATTTTTATTTTCTTGATTCTACTGCAAGCAAGAGACTGTGGTTTAAATAATTCTGCTAATCAGCTCAGGTAAGAAGTGTTATGACTACTCATCTTGCACTTCACTCTTCCAAAAGAGAAGTGAACAGCAATGCTGCACAATATTGTAACAGTATTTGTGATCAAGAGCCCAAGAATCTGATAAAAATGCAAATTAAAGACTGCATCTACTACTACATAGTTTTCTATTCTCTACTGATATTTGTAGAGTAAATTTCTTCTCAACTTTTCTGGAATTGAAAAGTTTTATTGATGCTTGGAAAATCCTATTATAATAGGCCTTCTATTCTTTTGATATGTTGACTATTTCATTATTTACTGCCAGGTTTTGCTGTGTATGTTTTCGGGGAGTTGTTTGGGGAGTTGGTTAAAATTTCATGGTCTTTATGATCTTGAAAAAAAAATGGAGTACCTGTTGTTATATTTTGTGTTTCCCTTCTTTTCATTTTCCAGTTGAGATATAGTTGACATATAACATTGTATAGGTTTCAGGTATACAATGGGTACAATTTGATATATTTATATATTATATTACAATTGCCATTGTAGCATTAGCTAACTTTTTTATCAAATCTCATAATGATGACTTTGTTTTTTGTGTTAAGAATAGTTAAGATATAGTCTCTCAGCATCTTTGAATTCTGTAATACAGTACTGTTATCTTTAACCACTATGATGTGTGTTAGATCTTCAGGGTTTATTTATCAACTAGTCACAAGTTTGTTTAAGGTTACAGATTTACAAGTGTGGATAAAGGCTATATATCTTGTTATTCTTGAATTTTATTTATCAAGTAATACTTCTAATTTATTTTTACATTCTTTTCTCAAACATTCTTATTTTGAACTGTTATTTGTGAGATAGACACTTGAAAGTAAATAATAAGTCAGTGGACTCCAAACATAGGATCTGCTCTCTGTTAACACAGAATTTTTCTTAATTCTTTTGGCATGTGTTTGATTTTCCTTCTAACTCAAAGTGATTCTAATTGTGCTAAAGTTTTAATAGATCATTCTTCCAGTGCAAGATGAATGAGGGTGTATTTGTGTTGAGGTTGTCTCTTTGTCTGAGAATAGGGTAAACAATTATTGAATAATGCACATAAGATTATGTACACAGTGAAAAATTTGTTTTTATGTTAAATTGTCACCATGTTTCTGTGAAAAATGTTAAGTTTAATGTATCTTGGGGCTAAAACTGAAACCGTGGTATTAATTAGAAGCCTAAAAATGAATGTACTCATTTTGGGGGTGAGGAAGGAAAGGGCATATATTCAGGTCCAAAATAGAGTATCTCCAACCATCTCACCATCACCCACCTTTCTCCATGTGCTTGTAACCAATCACCACACACATCAGGCCTCCTATGGGTAACCATTATGCTGAACTTTATAGCAATTTTTATTTGCTTATTTATAACTGGATCATATGTATATATGTACAGTTATGTGTATATATGTATATATGATCCATTTATAAATAAGAGTAATAAAATAGAGTAATTAAAGTATAGTTGGTATGCAATATATGTTTCAGGTGTACAACAGTGATTCTACAGTTGTATATCTCAATATGTGATTATCACACTAAGTCTAGTAACCATCTGTCATTGTGCAAATTATCACATTTCTATTGACTTTATTCCCCTCTGACTGTTTCACCTATTCCTCTGGCAATTTGTTCTTTGTTTCCAGAAATCTGTTTTTGTTTTGTTTGTTCACTTTTTTAAAAGCATGTTTTATTGATTATGTTTTTACAGTTGTCCCATTTTTCCCCCCTTTATCCCCCTCTGCCCTGTACCCCCTTCCCTCTAGCATCGCCCATTTAGTTCATGTCCATGGATGACATACTAAGTTCTTTGGCTTCTCCATTTCCTATACTATTCTTAATCTCCCCCTATTTTGTACCTACAATTATGCTTCTTATTCCTTGTACCTTTTCCCACATTCTGCCCTCACTTCCTACCAGTTGATATCCCTCTACGTGATCTCCATTTCTGTGATTCTGTTCCTGTTCTAGTTGTTTGCTTAGTCTGTGTTTGTTTTTGTTTTATGTTCAGTAGTTGATAGATGTGAGTTTGTTGTCATTTTATTGTTCATAGTTTTTATATTCTTTTTCTTAGATAAGTTCCTTTAACATCTCATTATAATAATGGCTTGGTGATGATGAACTCCTTTAACTTGACCTTATCTGGGAAGCACATTATCTGCCCTTCTGCACTTTATCTGACCTTCCATTCTAAATTATAGCTTTGCTGGATAGAGTAATCTCAGATGTAGGTCCTTACCTTTCATGACTTCAAATATGTCTTTCCAGTAAGCTTTTATTTTGAGAAATCAGCTCTAACTCTCTCTTTTCCTCTTGTTGCTTTTAAGATTCTCTCTTTATCTTTAATCTCGGGTAATTTAATTATGATGTAATTTGATGTGTTACTCTATGGGTCCAACTTGTTTGGGACTCTCTGACCTTCCTGGTCTTGTATGTGTATTTCCTTCACCAAATTAGGGAAATTTTCTTTCATTATGTCTTCAAATGAGTTTTCAATGTCTTGCTCTTCTTCTCCTCCTCTGGCATCCCTTTGATTCAGATGTTGGCGCTTTTGAAGATGTCTCAGAGTCTTCTTATACTCTCTTCATTTTTCTGAATTCTTGTTTCTTCATTCTGTTCTGGTTGAATGTTTATTTCTTCCTTATGTTCCAAATTGTTGATTTGAATCCCGACTTCCTTCCTTTCATTGTTGGGTCCCTAAAGATTTTTCTTTTTTTTCACTTAATGTAGCCTTTGTTTCTTCCCTTATGCTTTTGCCATACTAAATGAGTTCTTTAAGCAGCCCTATCACCAGTGTTTTGAACTCTGCATCTGATTGTTTGGCTACTTTCATTTCATTTAGTTCTTTTTCAGGGGTTTTGTTCTGGTCTTTCATCTGGGCTCCATTTCTTTCTCTCATCACTTTGGCAGCCTCCCTGTGTTTGTTTCTGAGTATTAGGTAGAGCTTCTTTGACTCCCTGTTTTAGTGTACCTGTTAAGTTTAATCGGGCAGAGCCTTAAGTACTCAGGAGGGTGAGGCAACATGCTTTACCATTTTGTGGCTCTCTGTGTGGGGGTGGGCAGGGGTCAGAAAGGGCACAATGTTGCTGCCTTACTTCTGGAGGCTTTTCCAGCCCTCACCGCATTTTCAGTCACTTCACTTGCCCTCAGGAATCAAAGATGAATCCCCATATCTCAGGAGAATATAGCTTCCCCTTGGTGGTGGTATATACTATGTTTCTGATCCCATTATAAAACTTTGGGAGGAGATCCTGTTATGTTCTTTATTTGCTAGGATCCTGCTCCACTTGCTGATGTTTAGGAAATTTGATTAAGTTAATGGTCCAGCTGCCCAACAGAGACAGACCCAGTCAGGTGGGCCAATGGATAATCCAGTGGCCACTCCTCCTAAGCTTCAAAGTCCACAGGGGCATGGTGCCCACACCTTCCTTATATACACACAGTTACTCAACCCTAAACATTTGCTGGTGGTAAGATACCCTAGTACCCATCCTGTTTATCCTGACCTCATTGAGCCTGCTCCTTGAACACATCTTAAGACAGCAGGATAGCATACCTCCACTATGATGGGACAGATGTGACCAAGGTATTCACTAACACTGACTACAGTGCCCATTTTCTAGGGTTTCTGGCCCTCTTTTTTGAGGCCTGTGAAGTAGCAAGTGACCATGCTGGGGAGACCCATGGGGCAAGGAGCTACCTCTTAAAGTTGAGGGCTACCTTCAGCCCAGGGCCAGCAAGAAACCCAACCTTTTAGTTCCACAACTGCTGGAAACTGAATTATGCCCATAGCCAGAGGGAGATTGGAAGCCACCTCCCTTCCTTGTAAACCCTCAGAGGAGACCACTGTCTCAGCCAAAACCCTGGTCCTTTGGAACCCCAATCAGAAGAACTGCTCATGCCACACCCTGACTCATGTCTCTAGAAGCTGTGAGACAGTCACAAATGTGTATTGTCAATTAATGGTAATATTGCTTCATAGCAAGAATTATCCATATCCTTTATGAAGTCATATTGTGGGTCATTAGCTGACAGATGTAAGGTGGGTCATTATCAGAGAAAACTGATATTGGAGAACAGTGATAGCTCATACTACAATTTCCTAAAAACGAAAATAAGAACTTGCCATGTTGGGACAGAGTTCTCCTGGGATGCCTTGTGGTTCTGCATGTCTTGCAATTGACACCAAAAAAGTATAAAGGATTTGAAGAAAATATTATGAACAACTATATGCCAACAAACTGAACAACCTAAATGAAATGGAAAATTCCTAGAAAATATATGATTAATATCATGATTAAGATTTGATTTATAGGTTTATTTTGGGAAAATTAGCTTTGTTATGATAATGAGTTTTCCTGTCTATCAACATAATATTTTTCTTCTTAATACTTTCATTTAAGCCTTTAAAAAAGTAATATAATTTTTGTCAAAACAGACAGTAGATATTTTTAGATGTATTTCTGGTATCTAGCATTTGATTTTACTTTGAGATTTTTAAGAGCTGACATTCCTAAATAGATTTAGGTATACCTATAGTAAATCATAATATTTTATCTTTCAATCCTTCTGAAGGAGCCATTTGTTCTAGAAGTTTGTCTATATATTCTCCAGAAATTTTTATGCAAATAATTTATATAATCTGTTAATAAGAATATTTTTTCTTCTTCCAAACCAAATTTTATTTCCTTTTCTTGTTTTAAAGTGTTGCTTAGTATTTTTTTATCTTGTTGTAGTTATGCACCTGCACTGTGTCAGCTCTATGTCTTCAAATGACCAATAGGAACCAGGTTTCTCTTTTATGCATAGCCTGCATTGGTCTCATGTATTACACAATTCTGGAGGATAGCCTGGGTCTATGTCACAGGCAAAGTACTTACTACATGTACCTTAGAATCCTGACTGATAAAATAGGCTTAATAATATCTTCTTCTAAAACTCTTTTCAAGACTAAGTTAGTAGTTATAATATCCTTATAGTAGAGGAAATAAAGGTTATTCTATAGGTATAGTTTCAGTTATGCTATCTCTGTAATTTCTAGAGATCTGTTATACAATATAGTGCTTCTAGTCAACAATATAGTGCCATGCAAAGATGGTGGCTTTGTTGGAGGAAGCGTGATCCCCTTCCTCTGTGCAGGGGAGAGAAACTCCCCAACTGGCGGAGGAACAGAGCAAGGGGCCTAGGTTATCAAAACATTTATGAAAACAGGACATCAAAAATTATAGTGGACATTGAAAAACCAGACGGTAAGGAGACTGCTTCAGGACAACAGGGACCCAGGGATCAGCGCCGAGATCAGAGGGTTTGCAGCCCTCAGGCCCAGTGCTTCCGGGTTTGCCTCAGGGCACCCTGGAGAGCAGAGTCACTGCTCCCTCCCCAGTCAAGGGACAACGGGGGCTGAGCAACACCAAGGGAGACCTTGTTGCTTGAAGGCACAGAGAGGGGAATAGGACTGGGAGACCGTCATGCAGGGGCTGCAGGCACCCATGCATACTCCTGGGAGGAGTGAGTGCCCCCAGCCTGCACGACCAGGGGTGCCCTGGACTTGCGGCCCCAGCCTGTGGCAGTGTGGATCTGTGGAAAACCCAGACCTCACAGCCCTGAACAAGGAAAGTGTCTGGGGGTTAGCGGGTTTCTGGAGCCTGCAATGGTGAACTCAGGGAAGCTCGTCCCTTCGGAATTCCCAACTCTCTCTCTGTGAACCTGGAAGGGACTCGGTGCTTCAGGGGTTCCTGGAGCCTGCAAGGGGGAAATTGGTGGAAGTGCGTGCCCCTTCTTGATCCCCGGAGCTTGCACCGTGAATCCAGAAAAGACTTGGGTGCTTCCCAAGAACATAGAGCCCACAGCGGTGAAATTTGGGGGAAGGGCGCGTCTTGTTGTGATCCCTAGAGCTTGCACCATGAACCTGGAAAAGACCCAGGAGCTCTGCAGGGCCCTGGAGCCCAGTAGACTGTGGCAGTGAGCTCCGGAGAGCATGCTCGGGAATGCCTGCTACGGAGCACCCAGGGTCCTGCAGGGGGACCTCGGATTGGCTCTGGGGAGAGCACCCTGCTGGCCCTGGAGACAGTACCGGAGTGACTTACTGAGTTTTGACTGGGAAGAGTGATAAGCATTCCAAAAGCCCCTCAGCCTGCTGAAGCCAGAAAAACTGGTCTGGCCAGTTAGAAACCAACAAGAGGTCTTTTTTTGTTTTGTTTTGTCTTTCTTCTTCTTTTTTTTTTCTTTTTTGGCTGTTGTTGTTGTTTGATTGTTTGATTTTATCTTGTTTTTTAAGTGACTTTTTATTTTTTAATTCTTATTATTTTTATATCTCTCAATTCCTTAAGTTTCTCTTCCTTTCATCCTAGTATTATTCCTTCCACTCCAAATTTATCTCTCCTGCATTCCTTCTGCTGCTTTTTTTCCTTTTTTTTAAGCTTGCAAGTTACTGCAAATTTGTATTATCTTTTTCTCACTTTTCTGACATCTTTTATTTTAATACTATTTTGGTATTCTTTTTCTTTCTGTGTAATCTTCTTTGCTTGGCTGGTTATGCTGTCATTTGATAGGTTCCCCCTGTTATCTCAGTCACAGTGTGTTGATAATTTACTATCCTTCATCTGTGTTCCATTAGTACACCTCTCAAGGTTCTATACTCTTTATTCTTGTTATCTAGATCTCATAGATTCTGCCACAAGATTGTTGCTTTAATATTACTGTCAATAAGACCTAGTTCATACAATTGTAAATACTACTCAACACCTCTCCTTGATCTCAGCCCACTTAACAATTTCATAAACTATATTATTGTGGGGGTTGTCTCTATTCTTTTACACACCACTCCTGTTTACTATTCCTTATTCCCACCCTGCCTCAGAATCTGACCTCCCACAGCCTCACATCTTTCTAGATCCAACTAACACTCCTTTTGTCCCCAAAAAGAGTCTTATCTTCTTTCCATCCTTTCTAAATCATGGCTAGTGGGGTGGAAGATCATGGTTAACACTATAAGGAGCCAAAGGATATGCCATCTATTCTCTACTGGCTGCTAATGTAAATATCATAGAATACTGTCTTGCTGTCTTAAACCATTTTCCCTTACTCCTCCAACTGATCACAAAAAAGAGTAGGGGGAAGCTGTGAACACCAGGCTACATGAAGGAGACTGCACCACTGAATCTCACAAGTATTCTACCACAGAAGTTCACACCATAATAACAGGAAACCAGAACAGATCAATTTAAGAAACAAAGACTAACAAGAACAGTCTCACGAACAATGAGAAAACAAAGAAACAATCCCTAAATGAAGGGAAAGGAGAAAAAATGCTAAATGAAATAGAGGCAACTCAACTATCAGATATTGAGTTCAAAACAATGATTATCAGGAAGCTCAATGAACTCACAATGAGCTACCAGAAACTACAGGGAAGCTACAAAGAAATCATTGAAAACTAGATCAACATGAAACAGGGAATAGAAAGTATCAACAAGGACCAAGAGGAAATGAAGAATACAATTTCTGAACCAAAGAACACAGTAGAAGGTATGAAAAGCAGGATTGATGAAGCAGAAGACCGGATTAGCGAATTGTAGGACAAAGTAGAAAAGAACACCCAGAAAGAGCAGGAAAAGAAAAAGAGGCTCAGAAAGAATGAAGAGGGACAAAGAGAAATGCAAGACAATATGAAACGTAATAATACCCATATAATAGGGATACCAGAAGGAGAAGAAGAAGAGGAAAGGATAGAAAACATATTTGAAAAAGTAATGATGGAAAACTTCACAAATTTGATGAGAGAAAAAGTCACACAAATCCAGGAAACACAAAGAGTCCCAATCAAGAGGAACCCAAAGAGGCCCACCTCAAAACACATCATAATTAAAATGGCAAAATTTCAAGACAAAGAGAGAATATTAAAGGCAGCAAGGGAAAAACAGGAAGGAACATACAAGAAAGCCCCAATAAGGCTAACAGCTGACTTCTCAATGGAAACACTCCAAGCCAGAAGAGAATGGCAAGAAATATTCCAAGTAATGAGAATCAGAGGTCTGCAACCAAGGCTGCTTTACCCAGCAAAGCTCTCAATCAAGATAGAAGGCCAAATAAGAAGCTTCCCAGACAAAAGATGTCCAAGAGAATACACCTCCACCAAACCAGCTCTTCAAGAGATTCTAAAGGGACTGCTTTAAGGAAAGTACAGAAAAGAGAGAGAGAGAGAGGAACACATGTACATAAAAGGCAATGAATAAGTACCTATCAATAATGACCTTAAATGTAAATGGGTTAAGTACTCCAATCAAAAGACATAGAATAGCTGAATGGATAAGAAAACATAACCCACACATATGTTGCCTACAAGAGACCCACCTCAGGATAAAAGACCTGAACAGGCTGAAAGTGAAGGGGTGGAAACAAATTTTACAAGCAAATGGACAGCAAAAAAACCCGGGCTAGCAATACTCATATGAGACAAAATAGGCTTCCAAAAAAGGACCATAAACAGAGACCCAGAAGGTCACTTCATAATACTCAAGGGAAGAATCCACCAAGAAGACATAAATATTGTAAATACATATGCACCCAACATAGGAGCACCCAAATACAAAAAGAAAATCTTGGAGGACTTCAAGAAAGATATTGACAGCAACACACTTATAGTTACGGATTTTAACACCCCGCTATCAAAAATGGACAGATTAGACTTCCAGCAAGATGGAGGCATAGGTGGACGTTCTGTACCTCCACACACAACCAAGATTAGAACAACAATTTAGAGGAAGAATAACAACCAGGACTGACAGAGAACTTATCTAAATGGAAGTTGGACAGCCAAGAAGTTGAAGCAGACCCGTTCATCCAGACCAGTGGGAGGGGTGAAGAGGAGTGGTCGAGGCACATGGAGAACATGGAGAACTGGGCTCAAAGACAACTGGGAGTGTGTAAGGCATCTGGGGTGCACAAGATTGCAGCAGGTGGGCCCTGATTACGCAAGCAGCAGCTGGCGGACCCAGTGAGGTGGTGATTGTGGACCAGGGCAGAGTGTGCAACCCAGGATCCCAGAGAAGGGACTGAAGTTCCAGGAGAACAAAGCTACTGCCATTGTTCCCTCCCACCCTCGCCCCCACCCCCGCCCCCACATACAACGTCACAATCTAGCCACTGGGGTGCCCAGCCCCAGTGAACACCTAAGGCTCCTCCCCTCACCGTAACAGGAGCGACCAGACCAAAAAAAAAAAAAAAAAAGGAGAGAGAGATATGTCTCAAACAGAAGAACAGATCAATGCCCCAGAACTCATCCTTTTCAGCGACTAAGAGATAGCTAATCTATCAGATGCACAGTTCAAAACACTGGTGATCAGGAAGCTCACAGAATTGGTTGATTTTGGGCACAAATTAGATGAAAAAATGCAGGTTACCATAAAAGAGATGAAGGAAGATGCATGGAGAACTAATAGTGATGGGAAGGAAACTGGGTCTCAAAATAATACAGTGGACCAAAAGGAAGAAAAAAACAACCAAACAGCAAAGAATGGAGAAATACAAATTTTAAAAAATGAGGAGTAGCTTACGAACCTCCAGGACATCTTTAAACATTCCAGCATCAAAATTATAGGGGTACTAGAAGGGGAAGAGGAAAAGCAACAGGTTGAACACGTATTTGAACAAATAATAAAGGAGAACTTCCCCATTCTGGCAAAGGAAATAGACTTCCAGGAAATCCAGGAAGCTCAGACAGCCCCCAAGAACTTGGACCCAAAAAGAAACACACCAAGGCACATCATAATTACTTTAGCCAACATAAAAATAAAGGACAGAACCCTAGAAGCAGCAAGAGATAAGGGGAAAGTCACCTACAAAGGAGTTCCCATCAAACTGTCAGCTGATTTCTCAAAAGAGACCTTACAGGCAAGAAGGGGCTGGAAAGAAGTATTCCAAATCATGGAAGACAAGGACCTATATCCCAGATTACTCTATCCACAAAGCTTTCATTTAGAATGGAAGGGCAGATAAAGTGCTTCTCAGATAAGGTTAAGTTAAAGGAGTTCATCATCACCAAGCCCTTATTTTATGAAATGTTAAAGGAACTTATCTAAGAAAAGAAGATAAAGAAAAAACATGTATAGTAAAAGGACAGCAAACTCACAATTATGAACAACCACACCTAAAGCAAAACCAAAAGAAACTAAGCAACCAACTAGAACAGGAACAGAACCACAGAAATGGAGATTACATGGAGAGTTAGCAACAGGGGAGTGGGAGGAGGAGAGGGGGGGAAAAGGTACAGAGAATAAATAGCATAGATTGTAGGTTGAAAATAGATAGGGGGAGGCTAAGGATAGTATGGGAAATGTAGAAGCTAAAGAACTTATACGTATGACATATGAACATGACTAAAGGGGGGGATATGGGTGGGAGAGGATGTACAGGGTGGAGGGGAGTGAAGGGGGAAAATGGGACAACTGTAATAGCATAATCAATAAAATATATTAAAAACCCAAAACACTCAAAGTCATGGAGATTAACTAGCACACTATTAAACAATGAATGGGTCAAGAACGATGTCAGGGAAGAAATGAAAAGGTTTCTGGAAACAAATGAAAATGAACTCACAACAACCCAAAACTTGTGAGACACAGCCAAGGCAGTTCTGAGAGGGAAGTTCATAGCAATACAGGCCCATCTAAAAAAGTTAGAAACATTCCAAACAAACAACCTAACCCTACATCTACAAGAACTTGAGGAACAACAACAAAGACAGCCCAGAGCAAGTAGAAGGAAGGAAATAACCAAGATCAGAGCAGAATTAAATGACATAGAAACTAAAAGCACAATTCTAAGGATCAATGAATCCAAGAGCTGGTTCTTTGAAAACAAACAAAATGGACAAGCCTTTAAGCAGACTCATCAAGAAAAAAAGAGAGAAGACGCAAATAAACACAATCAGAAATGAAACAGGAGAGATTACAACAGAAACCTCAGAAATACAAAGGACTGTAAGAAATTACTACAAAGAACTGTATGCCAAGAAATTTGAAAACCTAGGTGAAATGGACAAATTTCTAGAAAAATATGATCTTCCAAAACTCAGTGAAGAAGAAGCTGAAAGCCTGAACAAATCAATAACAGCAAAAGAAATTGAAGCAGTAATCAAAAAACTCCCAACACACAAAAGCCCGGGACCAGATGGTTTCACAGGAGAATTCTACAAAGCATTTAAGGATCAGCTAACCCCTATCCTTCACAGACTATTCCAAAAAATCCAAAAAGATGGGAGATCTCCCAAACTCTTTTTTATGAGGCCAACATCATCCTAAATTCCAAAACCAGATAAAGACACAACAAAGAAAGAAAACTTCAGGCCAATATCGCTGATGAACATTGACGCTAAAATCCTCAACAAAATACTGGCAAACCGCATCCAACAATACATTAAAAAGATCATACACCATGACCAAGTGGGATTCATTCCAGGGATGCAAGGATGGTTCAATATTCGCAAATCAGTAAATGTAATACATCACATAAACAAAAGCACAAACAAAAACCACATGATCATATCAATAGATGCAGAAAAAGCATTTGATAAGGTACAGCACCCATTCATGATAAAAAACACTCAGCAAAGTGGGAATAGAGGGAGCATTCCTCAACATAATAAAGGCCATATATGAGAGACCTACAGCCAACATCATACTCAATGGGCAAAAATTGAAATCTTTTCCACTGAGATCAGGAATGAGACAAGGCTGTCCACTTTCACCACTTCTATTCAATACAGTACTGGAAGTTTTAGCCACAGCAATCAGACAAGAAAAAGAAATAAAAGGCATCCAAATCGGAAAGGAGAAAACAAAACTGTCACTGTTTGCAGATTACATGATAGTGTACATAGACAATCCTATAGACTCCACCAAAAAACTGCTTGACCTAATAAATGAATTTGGCAAAACAGCAGGATACAAAGTCAATATCCAGAAATCAAAGGCATTTCTGTACACCAACAATGAAACAGCAGAAGCAGAGATCAAGGAAAAAATCCCATTTGAAATAGCAAAAATAAAAATAAAATATCTAGGAATAAACCTAACCAAAGAGGTAAAAGACCTGTATTCAGAAAACTACATAACACTGAAGAAAGAAATCAAGGAAGACACAAACAAATGGAAACATATACCGTGTTCGTCGGTTGGAAAAATTAATATCATCAAAATGTCCATAATACCCAAAGCAATTTAAAGATTCAATGCAATTCCTGTTAAAGTACCAATGGCTTATTTCACAGACAGAACAAACACTTCAAAAATTTATATGGAATCATATATGGCCCCGAATAGCTGCTGCAATTTTGAGAAAGAAGAGTAAAATATGAGGGATCACAATACCTGACACTAAACTATACTACAAGGCTACTGTAATCAAAACAGCCTGGTACTGGCATAAAAACAGGCACATGGACCAATGGAACAGAACAGAGAGCCCAGAAATAAACCCAAGTCTCTATGATCAATTAATATTTGACAAACGAGGCACAAACATAAAATGGAGTAAAAATAGCCTCTTCAACAAATGGTGTTGGGAGAACTGGACAGCCACATGGACAAAAAAATGAAACTAGAGCACCAACTTACACCATATACAAAAATAAATTCAAGGTGGATAAAAGACTTAAATATAAAACGTGACACCATTAAAGTCCTAGAGGAAAACATAGGTAGGAAAATCTCATATATTTCATGCAGAAACTTTTTTACTGACTTGTCCCCTAGAGCAAGGGACATAAAGGAAAGAATAAACAAATGGGACCTCATCAAAATTAAAAGCTTCTGCAAGCTAAAGACAACAGTATTCAAACAAAAAGAGAATCAACTGTATGGTAAAACATATTTGCCAATGATACCTCAGACAAGGGTTTAATTTCCAAAATATATAAAGAACTTACACAACTCCCCTCTAAGAAGACAAGCAATCTAATTGAAAAATGGGCAAAGGACTTGAACAGACACTTCTCCAAGGAGGACATACAGAAGATCCAAAGACACATGAAAAGATGCTCAATATCGCTAGCTATCAGAGAGATGCAAATTAAAACCACAATGAGATACCACTTCACACCAGACAGAATGGCCATCATAAACAAAGCAACAAACAAGTGTTGGAGAGGTTGTGGAGAAAAGGGGTCCCTAGTGCACTGTTGGTGGGACTGCAGACTGGTACAACCACTATGGAAAGCAGTATGGAACTTCCTCAGAAAATTAAAAATGGATCTGCCTTTTGACCCTGCAATTCCACTCTGGGACTATATCCTAATAATCCTGAAACACCAATCCAACAGAACCTATTCACCCCAATGTTCATAGCAGCACAATTTACAATAGCTAGATGCTGGGAACAACCTAGATGCCCATCAGTAAATGAATGAATCAAAATACTCTGGTACATTTACACAATGGAATTCTATGCAGCAGAAAGAAAGAAGGTGCTCCTACCCTTTGCAACAGCATGGATGGAGCTGGAAAACATTATGCTAAGTGAAACAAGCCAGGCAGTGAAAGACAAATACCATATGATCTCACCTTTAAGAGGAACCTAAACAACAAAACAAAGAAACAAGCAAAAGATAATCAAAGACACTGAAATAGAGGACAGGCTGACAGTGACCAGAGGGAAGAGAAGAGGAAATTTCAGGGGAGAATGGGAATGGTTACAGGAACAAATTTAAAGGACACATGGACAAAACTAGGGGGATATTGGTAATGGGAGGGAACTTGGGATGGTTGGGTGAGTGGGCTGGAATGGGAATAAAAGGCAGAAAACTGTACTTGAACAATGATTAAAATAAAAACATTAAAAAAACAATATAGTGTCATGCCCTTCAAAATTTGTTGTGAAGGCAGATACCATGGTGAATGTTCTTACCATCCATGCACATATTTTTTAAAAAGAAAGAAACACGGGAATACTGAGAGGTGTAGATATGCGTGTTACCTTGACTGTGATGATGGTATCATGGATATTGGCATAGGTCCAAACTCACCAAGTTTTGTACATTAAATTCATGAAATTCTTTGTATATCAATTACATCTCAATAAAGCTATTAGAAAACAAGAACAAAAAGACCTGTATAGTGGTTCCTGACATGTATAAAAAGCTCAATAAATCTTATTGATTGTTACTGCTACTACTACCATACTTACTACCAAAAAGAGAGTTTGGATGATGAACTCTATTTCTCATACTGTTCCTGATATTTTTGTCATAAATATTTGCAACTTCTAAAAATGCCTTGTTTTAGGCACATAGACCAAAGGAACAGAGCCGAGAGCCCAGAAATAAACCCAAGTCTCTACTGTCAATTAATATTTGACAAAGGAAGAAGAAGCATAAAATGGAGGAAAAAATAGCCTCTTCAACAAATGATGTTCGGAGATCTGGAGAGCTACATGCAAAAAAATGAAACTCAAGCACCAACTTCCACCACTCACAAAAATAAATTCAAGGTGGATAAAAGACTTAAATATAACTTGTGACACTAAAGAAGTCCATTGGGAAACATCGGCAGGAAAATCTCAGACATTCCATGCATCAACATCTTCACAGATATGTCCCCTAAAGCAAGGGACATAAAGGAAAGAATAAATAAATGGAACCTGATCAAAATAAAAAGCTTCTGCAAGGCTAAAGGAAACAGCATTAAAATGAAAAGGGAACCAACTATATGGAAAACATATTTTCCAATGATACCTCACACTAGGGTTTGATCTCCAAAATATATAAAGAACTCACATGACTCCACTCTAGCAAGACAAAAAACCCAATTAAAAAATGGGCAAAAGACCTGAACAGACACTTCTCCAAGGAGTATGTATATATATAGGGCCCATAGACGTACAGAAAGATGCTCAGCATCACTAGATATCAGAGAGATGCAAGTTAAAACCAGAATGAGATACCACTTCACATCAGTGAGAATGGCCATCATAAACAAATCAACAAGCAAGTTTTGGAGAGGAAGTGGAGAAAAGGGAACTCTATTGCACTGTTGGTGGCAATGCAGACATGTGCAGCCACTGTGGAAAACAGTATTGAATTTCCTCAGAAAACTAAAAATGGAATTACCTTTTGGCTCTGCAATTCCACTGCTGGGATTACACTCTAGGAACCCTGAAACACGAATCCAAAAGACCCTATGCACCCCAATGTTCATAGCAGCACAATTTATAATAGCCAAGTGTTGGAAGCAGCCTAGGTGCCCATCACGAAATGAATGGATCAAAAAACTATGGTACATTTACACAATGGAATACCATGCAGGAGAGAGAAAGTAGGAGCTTTTACCCTTTGCAACAGCATGGATGGAACTGGAGAGCATTATGCTGTGAAATAAGCCAGGTGGTGAGGGCGAAATACCATATGATCTCTCCTTTAAATGGAACATAATCAACAAAAGAAAAACACAACCAAAGTATAACGAGAGACACTGAAATTAAGAGCAATCTAGCAATAGCTAGAAGGTTGTGGGGGACATTAGGGAGAAAGGATTTTAAGAACTACTGTAAAGGACACATGGACAAAACCAAAGGAGAGGGTAGACGCAAGGGAGGGAGGTGGGTTTGGATGGTGTAGGAGGAGGGGTGGGGAGAAAATGCACACAACTGTAATTGAACAACAATAAAGTAATTTTAAGAAATGCCTTGTTCTCATTTTCTTTTTATTGTTTTGAGTATGGCATTATAAAAAAATAAAACCTTAATGACCTTATAAAACTCACCTACAGAAAGGCATCTTTTATTATTTATTTTTTAATGAAAGAAGTAAAACCTTTTGCATTTATTTGAAAAATTTAGCTTTTGTTTTAACTATCCATGTTTTATTTCTTTAATTCTCCCGCTTCACTATTATTTAGTATTGTACTTTCTTTGAGTTAACTGTGTTCTTCTAATAAATACTTTTGTTGAATGCTTAGCTCATTAATTTTCATTTTTTACTAATATACACTTAAACATATATATTCTGTCTAAATTTGATTTTGTATCATCACTTGAGGTACTACATGTATTTCATCTAAAGAGACACTGAGGATTATAATAAAAGCAACTTCCACTTCCCACCATCCTCATCTCTAATTACACTCCACAAAGACAATTAGTTTTTCACTTTTTAGTTTACTATGGTGTTTACCTCTTTATTTCTAATTGACATGATAAATGATCATTTCTTGATATTCCAGTTAAACTATCTACTACTGACTTATCCACTACCTACATGAAAGATAAGATTTGTTCCAGCATCCTTCCTCTCCCCACATCATCTTATTAGACTTAATGTCACCACTTTGCATCGAATCAATAGTCAGTGTTTGCTTTATTAAAGGATATATAAGCATTATTCACAGAAGAGGTATGTATATACTGGGATTACATTTCCTGATTTGTGATCATTTTTCCTCCGAAATTTAATACCAGGCTTTGCATTTCTTTTTTCTTTTATTTGTTTGTTGTTTTCATTAGTTTTCTATTTTCTTTTTTCAGTTTTATTTATTTATTTATTTATTTATTTATTTATTTTTAATCATTGTTCAAATACAGTTTTCTCCTTTTTACTCCCAATCCATTCCCCCCTCCCACCCCTTCCCACTTCCCTCCCATTACCACCCTCCCCTTAGTTTATGACCATGTGTCCTTTAAGTTTGTTCCTGTGAACCCTTCCCACTGTCCCCTTAAATTCCCTCTTCCCTCCCCTCTGGTCACCCTCAGCCTATCCTCTATTTCAGTGTCTTTGGTTATATTTTGCTTGTTTCTTTGTTTTGTTATTTAGGTTCCTCTTAAAGGTGAGATCATATGGTATTTGTCTTTCACTGCCTGGCTTGTTTCGCTTAGCATAATGTTTTCCAGCTCCATCCATGCTGTTGCAAAGGGTAGGAGCACCTTCTTTCTTTCTGCTGCATAGAATTCCATTGTGTAAATGTACCATAGTTTTTTCATCCATTCATTTACTGATGGGCATCTTGGTTGCTTCCAGCATCTAGCTATTGTAAATTGTGCTGCTATGAACATTGGGATGCATAGGTTCTTTTGGGTTGGTGTTTCAGGGTTATTAGGATATAGTCCCAGAGTGGAATTGCAGGGTCAAAAGGTAGATGCATTTTTAGTTTTCTGAGGAAGTTCCATACTGCCTTCCATAGTGGTTGTACCAGTCTGCAATCCCACCAGCAGTGCACTAGGGACCCCTTTTCTCCACATCCTCTCCAACACTTGTTATTTGTTGCTTTGTTTATGATGGCCATTCTGTCTGGTGTGAAGTGGTATCTCATTGTGGTTTTAATTTGCATCTCTCTGATAGCTAGCGATATTGAACATCATTTCATGTGTCTTTGGATTTTCTGTATGTCCTCCTTGGAGAAGTGTCTGTTCAAGTCCTTTGCCCACTTTTTAATTGGATTCCTTGTCTTCTTAGAGTACAGTCTTGTAAGTTCTTTATATATTTTGGAAATTAAACCCTTGTCTGAGGTATCATTGGCGAATATGTTTTCCCATACAGTTGGTTCTCTTTTAATTTTGATACTGTTTTCATTAGCTGTGCAGAAGCTTTTAATTTTGATGAGGTCCCATTTGTTTATTCTTTCCTTTATGTCCCTTGCTCTAGGGGACAAATCAGTAAAAAAGTTTCTTCATGAAATATCTGAAGTTTTCCTACCTATATTCTCCTCCAGGACTTTAATGGTGTCACGTTTTATATTTAAGTCTTTTATCCACCTTGAATTTATTTTTGTATATGGTGTAAGTTGGTGCTCAAGTTTCATTTTTTGCATGTGGCTGTCCAGTTCTCCCAACACCATTTGCTGAAGAGGCTATTTTTACTCCATTTTATGTTCGTGCCTCCTTTGTCAAATATTAATTGACCATAGAGACTTGGGTTTATTTCTGGGCTCTCTGTTCTGTTCCATTGGTCTATGTGCCTGTTTTTATGCCAGTACCAGGCTGTTTTGATTACAGTGGCCTTGTAATATAGTTTAGTGTCAGGTATTGTGATCCCTCCTACTTTACTCTTCTTTCTCAAAATTGCAGCAGCTATTTGGGGTCATTTATAATTCCATATAAATTTTTGAAGTGTTTGTTCTATGTCTGTGAAATATGCCATTGGTACTTTAATAGGAATTGCATTGAATGTATAAATTGCTTTGGGTAGTATGGACATTTTGATGATATTAATTCTTCCAATCCATGAACACGGTATATGTTTCCATTTGTGTCTTCCTTGATTTCTTTCCTGAGTGTTATATAGTTTTCTGAATACAGGTCTTTTACCTCTTTGGTTAGGTTTATTCCTAGATATTTTATTTTTTATTTTTTGCTATTTCAAATGGGATTTTTTTCCTTGATCTCTGCTTCTGCTGTTTCATTGTTGGTGTACAGAAATGCCTTTGATTTCTGGATATTGACTTTGTATCCCACTGTTTTGCCAAATTCATTTATTAGGTCAAGCAGTTTTTTGGTAGAGTCTATAGGATTTTCTGTGTATACTATCATGTCATCTGCAAACAGTGACAGTTTTGTTAGTTTTCTATTTTCTTATCATTAAAACTTCTCAAGAATTTCTCCATAGGTTTTAACCTCTTCTTGCCATGGCCATATACATTAAGTATTTGTTTGATTTTGTCTCTTTCTCAAAGATCACTCTCCTAGCGTTCTCTTTCCTCTCCTTTCAATGTAGACATTTTGTACTCTAGGCCTGCCCTGGGGCTCTTTCCCAGGGTTTCTCTTCACTTTCATGCAGGGGCCAGTGGATTGAACACCAGAGAAAGGCAAAAGGGACTTCTGGATTGTTCAGCAAACTGGTTTCATATGTCCTGTATATTCTCTTTCATGTCTGCTATTATTTTAGTGGAACATATCTTCACCTGATTCTTGGGAGTTGGTGCATATGACTCCTGGTCATTCTATTTAATTTTTAAATGTTTGTGAGACATTTGTAATTCTTCTATCTTTAGTATTCTGTATATTCACTGTAGTGTACCTTGATATAGCTCTTTTACTTTTATTGTTCTGGAAACTTAGTTAGACCTTTAATTTGGAAACCATTTTTTCAGTAGTAAGAAATTTTCTAATCATCCCTTTCATTTTCTCCTTTATTTTTTATGGAAAAATATTAATCAGATTTTAGAATTCCTAAACTTATTTTGTTTGTTCTTTATATTTTAGTTTTTCTCTCATTTCTCATCATTTTGTTTGTGTTTATATATTGAAATATATACTTATGTATACACATATATGTTTATATATATATGTTTATATATGTTATGTATATGTTTATATATGTTTATATATGTTATATATATGTTATATATATGTTTATATATGTGTGTGTACACAAATGTGGTGGTTAAACAAATATCATTTTCATCCTGATTTAAATATAAATATTTAATAATTTTAAATAATTTCTCCTTTGATCCATGAATTATTTAGAAGTTTGTTTTGTAGTTTCTAGACTATGAGAGTGTGTATGTTTGGGTGAGAATATAATGTTGACAATCTTTTTTGGTACTGATTTTCCATATCAGTGAATTTTGGTCAGATAAAGTAGATCAGTGTATAATTTAAAAACATTTATTAAATTTCCTTTTGACATAATATGTGTTTAAGTTTCCTAATATCTCATACATGCTTGAAGCAGAAAATATTTTCTCTTCAGCAGGTACAGTGTTTAAATGTACTCTCATTACCAGGCCTATTAATGGGAAATTAATATTTTGTCATCTTGATCTATCAATTTTTGGGTAGAGTCATGTTTAATATTACCTTTCACTGGCCTTTTTCAGTCAGCCACTCTTTCCACCCTTAGTTCTGGATGTGTCATCTGGACAGTTCTGCCTTTCTCAGGATGGACTCATACAATATGAAGACTTTTAGGTCTGGCTTCTTTTTTTTTTTACTAATATAGTAATACCTATTATTTATTTTCTTTTTACATTTCAGATGCCATACTACATACTTTTCATGAATTTTTTACATATTTTGTATTTGGGTTTTTTTTGTTGTTGTTCAAGTACAGTTGTCTGCATTTCCACGCCACCACTCTCCCCTCACCCCAGCCATCCCCACCTCCCTCACACCAGCCATCCCCACCTCCCTCTCCTGATTTTACCCCCTCTTAGTTTTGTCGATTTTGCCCATATGTCCTTTATAGTTTTTCTTGAAATCCCTTTCCCCATTTCCCCCCATTTTCCCCTCCCTTCTGGTTACTATCAGATTGTTCTTAATTTCAATGTCTCTTTCTTTTAGAAAAATTCATTTAAGTTTCATGTAGTTGCATGAAACAATAGTTTGTTCTTTTTTATTTGTAAGTGGATTTTATAGTGAGGATGTACCAGAATGTCTTTTTGCAGTCACTTCTTGAAGAATATAGAGATTGTTTCCAGTGTGGGGGATATAATAAGGTGGACATAGTCTCTGATTCATTTGAATAAATCCTTAGGAGTGAGATTTCTAAGTAAATATGTTTACTGTTATAAGAAGTTGTTAAACTGTTTTTCAAACTACCTGTATCATCCACATTCCCATTAACAAATGAGCATTTCTGTTGCCCATCTTGGCACTGGTAGTTTTAGAATTTTAGCCATAGTAGGTATGTGGTGGTACTTCACTGAGGTTTTAATTTACTTTCTTAATAACTATTGATGTTGATTATCTTTCAATATGCTTATTTTTCATCAGTATATTTTGGATAATTATATTTTCCTGTATTTTGTTCATTTTAAAGGTTGGGGGTGTTCATTTTTTGTTGAGTTGAGAGTTCTTTATATATTCTATCAGGAAACAAGTTCTTTATCAGATATGGGATATACAAATATTTTTTACCAAGTCTGTGGCTTGTCTTTTCACTCTCTTCACAGTGTCTATAGAGAGCAAAAAATTTTTTAAATGTTCAATTTATTAATTTTTATTTTAGTGGTCATGTTTTTAGTATCACAACCAAAAATTTATCACCATGCCCAAAGCCACATGAATTGTACTTTGTTTCTTCAAGAACTTTTAAAGTTTAGACTTAGAATTAGGTCAATTATTTATTTTAATTTTTGTGTAAGATATAAAGTTAGTGTTATGGTTTATATATTTTTTCTTTCTTGCACCTGAATACTCAATTTTTCCATCAACATTTATTAAAAATATAAAATATTCTCCATTAAATTCCCTTTGTACCTTTCCCAAAGCTCAACTGATTATATTTACATTGGTCCATTTCAGGGCTCTTTTTTCTCTTCCATTGTTATAGGAACATACCCTTTTAGCAATATTATATCATTTAGACATCCATCTATCTATTGCAAATAACAAGATTTTCTTACTTTTTATGACTGAGTAGCATTACATATATGTGAGTGTGTGTGTATGTGACATATATGTGTGTATGTATATATATGTGTGTGTATATATGGCATATATACTAAACACATATATAATATGTATGCCACATCTTCTTTATCCATTCATCCATCAATGAACATTTAGGTTGTCTCCATATGTTGGCTACTAAATAGTGCTGAGATGAACACAGAGGTACATATATCTTTTCAAATTAGTATTTTTGATGTCTTCATATAAATGCTCCCAAGTGGAATAGGTGGATCACATGGTAGTTTTAGCTTTTATTTTTTGAGGACCCTTCATACCATTTACCAGTGGTTGCACCAACTTATACTCTACATTGATTTTTGAATGTTGAACCGGCCTTGCATTCCTGGGATGAATCACACCAGATCAGGATGTATAATGTTTTTCTGTGTATTGCTGGATCCAATTTGCTAATGTTTTGTTGCAGAAATTTATATCTATATTCACAAACTATATCGGTTTGAAATTTCTTTTTCTTGTAATGTCCTTGTCTAGTTTTCATATTAGGTTAATTCTGGCCTCATAAAATGACTTGAACAGTATTTGCTACTTTTATTTTCTGAACAAGGTAGTGTGGATTGGATTACTTTTTTTCTAACATTGGTAGGTATCACCAAGGAAACCATCTGTGCCTTGAGTTTTCTGTATAGAGAGGCCTTTACTAACAAATTCAGTTTGTTTTGTAAATACAGTGTTCTTTAGATTTTCTGTTTGTTCTTCAGTGAATGTTAGTAATTTGTCTTTCAGGGAATTGGCTTATTTCACCTAAGTTGCTGAATCTATGGATATATGTTGTTTACTTTGTTTTGCTGTTCTTCTTTTATTATCAGTGAGGTTAAGAGTAAAATTTCCCTTTCTCACCCCTGATATTATTATGCCCTCTCTTTTTTCCTTGGTTATACTCAATAGAGGCTTAACAATTTTATTAAATGATCTAAAAAATCTGATTTTGATTTAATCAGTTTTCTCTATAGTACTCTGTTTTTAACTTATTGATTTCTATCTCATCAGCCCAAATCTGCTTGCTTTGGGTTTAATTTATCTCTTCTAATTTCATAAGGTAAAAACTTAGGTTAGATATTTTTTCTGCATTTAATACTATAAATTTCCTCTGGGCACTAGTTTAGCTGTATCTCACAAATTTTTATGCATTGCATTTTTATTTTCATTTAGTTCAAAATATTTTTGAATGTGGGTGAAAATTTCTCTTAGACCTATATGCAATTTAATTTCTGAATATTCTATGTTTTCACCTTATTTTGCTTCTGTTACTGATTTTAATATAATTCTGTTATAATGTGTAAATACAATTTCTACAATTTCTATGCTTTTAACTTTTCCAGCCATTATTTTATTGCACAGAGTATGATCTATTTGTTAAAATAGTGCTGTTGTGAAGAATGTGTATTCTGCTGTAACTGACTTGTTTCTTACATGTCAGTTAATCAGGCTTGTTGATTGTTCAGGTGTCTATACTTGTATTGATTATCTGTTCATTTGTTTTATCATTTACTAAAAAAGAAGTCTTGATTTTTCCAGCTATAATTGTACAATCATTTATTCCTTCTTTTAAACCTATCCGGTATTCTCTCTTATTTTGAAGTTCAGTTGTTAGGTTATACTCATTTGTTATTATTAGTTATTTGGAATATTTTTTGAAAATACACTTTTAGCACTAGTTAATTTTCCATTTATTACTTATAATATTCCTTGCATGAATTCTACTTTATCTGAAATCAGTATAGTTATGCCAGCTATTTTTAGTGTTTTCATAATGTATATTTTTTCATACTGTTACTTCTATCTATATACCCATGTATATACCCACATATGTATATAGGATTCTTATAAAGTAAATATGGTTTCATCTATGACAGTCTGTTTCTTTAAACTGGTTTGTTTAGTCACATTTAAAGTGACTATTAATAATGAAGCATTAAATTACTATTTAAAATATTGCTGCTTTCAATTTCTTCCATTTATCTTTTTTGTGAGGATTAATTTGTTTTATTTTAATTGTTGTTCAAGTACAGTTTTCTGTCTTTTACTCCCATCCCAGCCCAACCCCCAGCCCACCCCACCTCCCTCCCATTTCCACTCCACCCTAGTTTTTGCCCATGTGTCTTTTATACTTCTTCCATTTATCTTTAATTATTTCTTTCCCTTTTAAATGTCTTTTTGGATTTATTTGAGCACATTTTTGTTATTCAATTTTATCTTTTTTCTTTGCAGTACTTATATCTCAAAATTTTATTGAGTTTTAAGCATACGTTTTATAATATACATTTAAAAATAATCTACAAAAGGAACAAGCAAGCAAAGTATAGCCAAAGACGATTGAAATTGAGAACAGGCTGACAGTGATCAGAAGGGAGAGGGGAAGGGATAAAGGGGAGAAAGGGAAAGGGTTTGCAGGAACAATTATAAAGGACATATGAACAACAACAAGGGGGTGGAAATGGGGGAGGGAGGGGGGGCTGGGGTGGTGGGGAGGCGTGGGGGTAAAAGACAGAAAATTGTACTTGAAAAACAATAAAAAAAGAAAAATAATCCAGTTCGTCCTCAAATAATGGTATATCATTCACATGCTGTACAGGGAACTTATATAATAGTGTATTTTCAATTTTTGGTTACTATATTTTGTGTTATTGTTGTCATATATTTTAGTTTTATATAAATCACTATTACCAAATACATTGTTAGGATTATTTAAATATTAAATTTGCTTGTAGAAGAATTAAAATAAATAAATAATTTTTATTTTCACTCACATTTTCTATTTCTGATACTTTTCATTTCTTCATATAGATACATGTTTCTGACTTTTAATATGTTCCTTCTGACCACAAAGACTCTTCTACCATTTCTTAAAGATTTGGACTGCTGGCAATGAGGTTGGACTACTGCCAACCCTGCTCTCCCTACTTCTGCAGCCCCCAGGGTTCCAAACTTGTTCTGCTTTTCCACTTAGCTTTTAGAAGTTCATTTGCTATTTCTACCTGAATTTTCTTTTTTTCTTAATTGTTGTTCAATACAGTTTTCTGCATTTCTCCCCCATCATACCACCGCACCCCAGCCATCCCCACCTCCCTCTCTTGATCCCACCCCCTTGGTTTTATCTGTGTGTCCATTACAGTCATTCCTGAAAACCCCTACCACCCCCTTCCCTAATGTTCCCCTCTCACCTCTGCTCTGCTTAATGTTAGTTTGTTCTTAATGTCAATGTCTCTGCTTGCTTGTATATTTTGCTTGCTTGTTTGTTTTGTAATTAGGATCCACTTAAAGCATATGGCATTTGTCTTTTACTGCCTGGCTTATTTCACTTAGAATAATGCTCTCCAGTTCCACCCATGCCATTGCAAAAGGCAGGAGCTCCTTCTTTCTTTCTGCTGTGTAGTATTCCATTCTGTAAATGTACCATAGTTTTTTGATCCATTCATTTACTGATGGGCACTTAAGTTGCTTCCAGCCTTGGCTATTACAGTGGTATTACCAGGTCAAAAGGCAGTTCCATTTTCAGTTTTCTGAGGAAATCCATACTGTTTTCCACAGTGGTTACACCAGTTTGCATTCCCACCAACAGTGCAATAGGGTTCCCTTTTCTCCACTTCCTCTCCAAAATTTGCTTGTTGATTTGTTTATGATGGCCATTTTCACTGATGTGAAGTGGTATCTCATTCTGGTTTTAATTTGCATCTCTCTGATATCTAGTGATGCTGAACATCTTTCTGTATGTCTATGGGATATATATATATATATATATATATATATATATATATATACACACATACTCCTTGGAGAAGTGTCTGTTCAGGTCTTTTGCCCATTTTTAATTGGGTTTTTTGTCTTGCTAGAGTGGAGTCATGTGAGTTCTTTATATATTTTGGAGATCAAACCCTTGTGTGAGGTATCATTGGAAAATATGCTTTTCCACACAGTTGGTTCCCTTTTCATTTTAATGCTGTTCCCTTTAACCTTGCAGAAGCTTTTATTTTGATCAGGTTCCATTTATTTATTCTTTCCTTTATGTCCCTTGCTTTAGGGGACATATCTGTGAAGATGTTGATGCATGGAATGTCTGAGATTTTCCTGCCAATGTTTTCCTTTAGAACTTCTATGGTGTTACGACTTATATTTAAGTCTTTTATCCACCTTGAACTTATTTTTGTGTATGGTGTAAGTTGGTGATTGAGTTTCATTTTTTCCCATGTACCTGTCTAGATCTCCCAACACCATTTGTTGAAGAGGCTATTTTTTCCTCCATTTTATGATTCTTCTCCCTTTGTAAAATATTAATTGACCAAAAAGACTTGGGTTTATTTCTGGGCTCTCTGTTCTGTTCCATTGGCCTACGTGTCAGTTCTTATGCCAGTGCCAGGCTGTTTTGATTACAGTGGTCTTGTAATATAGTTTGGTATCAGGTATTGTGATCCCTCCTACTTCTTCTTTCTCAAAATTGCTGAAGCTATTCAGGGTCATTTATGGTTCCATATAAAAGTTTGAAATGCATTTTCTTATTGCCTTATGTGGAATGTGATGACATCTCCTTCAGGTATGAAAAAGCTTAAGTTCTGTTTCTTCCTGCTGGTATATGTCTCTTTGAAGATTTCTTATTAGGTGTATGATCTGTGATCCTAGTTCTTTTAGAAGCTCAAGAAAAGTCATTAACTAGCTATTGGTCCAATATCTTTCTTGTTGCAAGGGTGGGTTGACGCTCTCCAGCTCCCTACATATCCTTGCTGAATCTGGAAATGCAATTATCTGTTTTTTGAATTCCTACATTTCATAACTTTTAAAATATTCTTGGCCTTTTCAAATTCTGCTCTGCATTGATTATTGTTTCAATGCCCTTTGGCATTGTTTCAGGCCTGAATCAAGCACAGGAAGCAAGGCAGTCAAGAGATTAGGGGACTTTTTACTGATAGGATGAAGACTCAGGCTATGACAAAGCTGGGGGGTGAGGGTCTTTTGTCCCTTCTTCATAATCCCTTAAGTCCTTCCCTGATGGCCCCTTCAGTGAAAGTGCATACCTTAAGTTGTTTCTTCCTTGAGGAATCTTAGGCATCATCGATTATTCAACCATCCTCCAGGGGCTGAGCAGGGTGAAGTAAACTGGACAGAGGCTTTGCCCTTGCCAGAAGGATAAGTTTTGTGGCCTTAGTAGCTTATGGTCCCAAGATCTCCTAGCCATAGGGCCTTTTTGCCTATAGGCAAGGTTACAGCTC
Organism: Phyllostomus hastatus; assembly: GCF_019186645.2. Lineage (NCBI taxonomy): Eukaryota > Metazoa > Chordata > Mammalia > Chiroptera > Phyllostomidae > Phyllostomus > Phyllostomus hastatus. The sequence goes on along the minus strand of NW_025334017.1, from coordinate 1,285,979 downwards.
CTGGAACCAGGCAGGATGGTTCCCAACAATTCAGAAATAAGCTTGGAGAAGAAAGTAACTATCAGGTGGAAAGGCTTTGCATGAAGACCTTCTGTATTATTGGCCAGGTTTTTCCTCATCTTTAAAATTAAGGTGCTTTATTAAATTGGCTCTAAGATTGTTTCTATGTTTAAAAAAAAGAACTATAATAATAAATCATAGTTCAGAGGCATTATGGGTTGAGACACTATAATTTTGAAATTGATAAACTAAATGGACTGTAGGTTGTTAGATCCCATTTCTGTGTACTTTTTTTTTTTTCAGTGAGCCCATGACAAGAATTTAGGAACATGTATATTACTTATTTACATATCAGTCACCAACCTAGACAGTGAACTTCTGAAGAGGATTCAGGTTTCACTATTTTCTTGATTTTCAAAACACACCTTGGTTGGATACAGGATACCAAATAAATAATGATGCTCTTTTTCTCATATTTGCCCTTTCAGATGGTGAGTTTTGAGTTTGGTTTAGGAAACAAGGTCATCTTCCTGATATTGACACCCTAGGTTATTACTGTTCTTCATTTCCCATACCAGAACTTGCAGCCCTTTCATACCATCCTCAACTCCAACAGACCCTACATATGTACAGCAGGGAAGTAGCTAACCAATGTCCTCCATTCCAGACTACTTATTTCTATACTTTGTTTCTTTTTACAGTTTCTCAATTTATTTATCATTACATTTCAATTACACTTAATATGCATTTACTGCCATTACTTTCCCCTGCCCTGCCCACTACCCATCTCCCAAACCCAATCCTCCCCACCTTTGTCCTTATCCTTGGGTCTTGCGTGCATGTTCCTTGATTACACCCTTCCCCATTTTTCCCCTGTTATCCTGCTCCCTGTTCCACTCTGACTACCATTGGTTTGTTCTTTATTTCCATGTCTCTGGTTCTATTTTACTAGCTTGTTTGTTTTGTTGATTAGTTCCACTTACAGGTGAGATGATATGGTATTTGGCTTTTACCACCTGGCTAATTTCACTTAGCATAATGCTCTCCAATCCATCCAAGCTGTTGCAAAGGGTAGGAGTTCCTTCTTTCTTTCTCCTGCATAGTATTCCATTGTGTAAATGTACACCATTGTTTTTGGATCCACTCATTTGCTGATGGGGACTTAGCTCTGTCCAGCCCTTGGCTATTGTAAATTGTGCTGCTGTGAACACAGGGGGTGCATATGTTCTTTTGGATTCATGTTTCAAGGTTCTTAGGGTATAATCTCAGTTGTGGAATTGCTGTGTCAAAAGAAAGTTCCATTTTTAGTTTGTTGAGGAAATTTATACTGTTTTCCCAAGTGACTTCACCAGTCTGCATTTTCACCAACAGTGTATGAGGGTTCTCTTTGCTATCATTGCTAGCCCTTGTTTGTTGGTTTGCTTATGATGGCCATTTTGACCAGTGTAAAGTGGTATTTTGTTGTGATTTTACTTTGAATCTCTGTGATGGCTAGTGATACTGAATATACTTTCACATGCCTCTGGCCCTCTGTATGTTCTCCTTGGTGAAGTGCCTGCTCAAGCTCTTTGGGCATTTTTTAATTGGATTGTTTGTCTTCTTAGAGCAGACTCATGTGAGCTCTTTATATATTTTGGAGATCAAACTCTTGTCCAAGGTATCATTGGACAATATGTTTTCCCATATGTTTTGTTCCCTTTTCATTTTGCTGATGTTTTCTCTAGCTGTGCAGAAGCTTTTTAATTTGATGTGGTCCCATTTGTTTATTTTTCCTTTATATCCATTGCGCTAGGGGTGTATCAATGAAAATATTACCGTGTGGAATATCTGAAATTGTCCTGCCTATGTTCTTCTCTAGGGCCTTTGTACTATCACTACTTATGTTTAAGTTGTTAATTTATCTTGAGTTTATTTTTGTGTATGGAGTAAGTTCATGTTCTAGGTTCATTTCTTTGCATGTACCTGCCCAGATCTCCCAACACCATTTACTGAAGAGGCTATTTGTACTCCACTTTGTGCTCCTGCTCCCTTAATCTAATATTAATTGACCATAGAGACATGATTTTATCTTGGGGCTCTCTATTTTTTCTATTTTCTATGTATCTGTTCTTACACCAACCCCAGATTATTTTGATTATAGTGGAATTGTAACATAGTTTGACATCAGGTATTGTGCTCTCCCTTCTTTGTTCTTCTTTCTCAAAATTCCTGAGGTTATTTGGGGTCATTTGTGGTTCCCTATAAATTTTTGAAATATTTGTTCTGTATCTGTGAAATATGTCATTGGTATTTTAATAGAGATTGAATTGAATCTACAAATTACTTTGAGTAGTATGGACATTTTAATGATATTAATTCTTCTAATGCATGAACACAATATATGCCTCCATTTTTTGTGTCTTCCTTAATTTGTTTTCCCATGTTGTATAGTTTTCTGAGTACAGGTCTTTTACCTCCATGGTTATGTTTATTCCTAGGTGCTATATTTTTCTTGGTGCTATAGTAAATGGGATGTTTTTCCTAATTTCTGTTTCTGACAGTTCATTGTTGGTGTACAAAAATGCCTTTGATTTCTGGATATTGACTTTGTACCCTGTGGTTTTTCCAAATACATTTATTAGGTTGAGTAGCTTTTTGGTGGACTGTATAGGGTTTTCTATGTACACTATCATGTCATCTGAGAACAATGAGTTTTATTTCCTTCTGTCCAATTGGGATGTTTATTATTTCTGTTTCTTGCATGACCATTGTGGCTAAAAATTTCAGTACTACTTAAATAGAAGTTCTGAAATTGGACACCCATGCCTTTGTGGCCTTAACCTAGATTTTCCTCTGTAACCCCCAGTGGACTGAAGAGAAGGGCAGTTACAAACTAGCCAAGGGTTAAGGCTCTGCAGTAATTCATGTGAGTCTTCCAAGCTAGCAAAGCTCAGGAAAATGCAACTTAATTGTACCTATAGGCAAATGAGTTCTTGGAGATTTGCTGAAGGAATGAAGACTGACCATTCTAAAGATAACGCTTTATTCTCTTCACTTTTATTCTATTATTCTAAGTTCCACAAATTTGTTCAGAGATATAAATGAGAGGACATTTTCTATCAGAAAAAGCAACTTACCTTAGATATTGAGTGTTTTGGGGAGGGATTTTTACATCTGAGCTTCAGTATGAAACAGTCTGAGCATTGCTTTCTTTCTGCTGACTATCTTTACTGAAAAAGTATAATTTTGCATCTTTTGATAACATGAGGACTCTCCCTCTGGTGAAGACTGAGGCCAGGTGGTACAATATAGTGATTATTCAAAGAGTAGGACAAGGCTGATGGAATTTTTCAAACATCAATAGATCTGTTTGTGGAGCTCATCAGATTTGTTATCTTCAAAATGTTTGCATCCAGTCAAAGAAACCTTCAATAAATGTTTGTTAAGAAATAAAATGAAGAATTTCCTTTGCTCTGTTGTTTACTTAGTTAGACCTTGACCTTAAACCTGACCATGTGGATATGGCAGCGTTCTCCCTCTAAAGGAGCATATGATCTTAGGAAAATGCTCCAATTTGGGGGGCCAATGTTCATATACCTCAGACCAATTTCCCTTTAGCTCTGACCTCTGTCTCAAGCTATTTTTCCATTGGCCAGGTCAGCAGTGACACTGCCTACTGCCAACAGCTGTGCAGGGCCCTGCTGCCCTCAGTGCTGTCACTGTGGTGGGACTGCACTGGAGGAGGCTGGAGGGACTGGTACAGTTTGGTGTCTGAGTAGTTTCTCTGCTTGATATGGATGAAATATAGGCTGCAATGTTTTCTGTTTACATTTCACTTTGCATTGTTCTTTGTTGTGACACACCATTGAGAATCTGACTTAATAGTGTAGTGATGTTGTTATTTTCTCTGGTCACAAATTATGCCTTTGGTGAGAGCAGGCTGAAGCAGTTTGCTGGAAACATTTTTGAATAATGCTAATTCAACGACACACTAGTAGGCATACTGTCCTTCTCTATTTATACTTTGTTAGCAGCTCTCAAGTATATTGTTACAGAATCAGAAAAAAATCAGGCAGGCATGAGATTATTAGCTTTGTTAAAATGGAGATTTAAAGAAATGAAGAGCATTGTCTAAGTTCCTGTACTGAAAGAGAAATTTCTGGTCCGTATATGTGAGCTCTTCTAACAAGATGTAAACCAGACAGATGAATAAATAAATACATAAATACAAGTATGTTCAGTACATAGTACTTATTAAAATATTCTTCAGAACACTTCTAAAAGACACCTCAGAAATATTTGTCATCCTATAGCTCATTGGACAGTTTGGACAAGGTAGACAGGAAATCATTCGTCTATCAGCATATTAACAGAAAAACTGTTTTTGGAGATTGCATTCTTATATATGATGCACTGAGATAGAAAAATGTTGTTTCTACAGACCTAAGTGCTCAGAATGAAATGAAAGACAGTCACATGCTTCTATACAGACACTGGGGTAGAAATAGCCAACATTAGCCATGGTTGCCTCAAAAGGGCTTTTAATGAGATCAGAGCTGAGACCTTAAAGGGTGGTGGGAGGGGCTTATTTATATTTACAGAAAAATTGACAAAGTTTGTGCAAATTTCTTAACTAGCAAAGAGGAGGAAAGAAACCAGGCCTTTGGCTGTTTGTTTGTAGCACTGGACATTGTCTGAAACAATGTTATCAATTGTCTACCACCCCTACAAGAATATAAACTCCAGATTGCCACAGTCTTTGTTTTTCCTGTTTATTCTTCTTTTCCAGCACCTAGCACATTGTCTGGCTGATAATAGGTATATATTAATATTATTGAATGAAAGAAAAAATATGCAAGGTCTATGAAATTTTCTCCAACTCACATCCTGACTTTGCAGGCAAGTTAAGAGACATCCAGCAGAGGTGAAAAGTTTTCCAGGGGGAATGGGACCAAGCCTAGACTTTTGGATTATGGGCCTCTGAATTTTCCCCTGCACCATCCTGCCCTCTGCTGCTTCAATTGTGAACAACTGGTTGAGTGTTTTTATTTATTTTTTATTTTTTTTGTCTTTCAAATGTTAGCATTTATTTATTTATTTATTTAACTTTTTAAAATTTTAATTGTTCAAGTACAGTTTTCTGTCTTTTACTCCCATCCCAGCCCCCCCCCAAGTGCTCCCCACCTCCCTCCCATTTCCTTCTCCTCTAATTTTTGTCCATGTGTCCTTTATACTTGATCCTGGTTGAGTGTTTTTAAAAAGCACAGGTTCTTCCAGATAGAATTTCTTACTTTCTGGATTTCACATTCTAAGTTTATATTTGAAGAATCTTTGTACCTTGTATGTTCCAACACCACCCCCAACCCAAGAAAAAAGACAGATAGAAAGATATTATCAGCACAGAGGAGAAAAACAAGTAGATTGTGCCTTTTCTCTAAGTATTCAAAACAACATGAGAGTACAACTTACAGTAAAAGAAAAACAAACAAACAACAACAACAACAACAACAAAACCCACACCTGATTTTAAAATGGGCAAAAGATTTGAAGAGATATTTCACTAGAAGCCACTGTGAAAGTTCTCAAAACAAGGAACAATAGGAGGCACTTGGTTTGTTTCTAAGTTTAACAAAAGACCACTGGAAGGTTTTCCCCAGACGGAGGAAAATAACTGAACTCTTTGTAATTTCATCCCCTTAAGGTGCATACCTGAAAATGAGGCTAAGTTGGGCACTGTGTTCTCAGCTTGCAAGCAGGACCTTAGGCCTGTTCAGTTTGGTGTTCCATGTTCTGCCCCACTTATCCTTGTAACTCTTTTTTAAAAGACTTTATTGATTTATTTTTGGAGAGAGGGGTGGGGAAGGAGAAAAAAGGGAGAGAAACATCAATGTGTGGTTGCCTCTCATGCATCCACTACTGGAAACCTGGCCCACAACTAAGACATGTGCCCTGGACTTGGAATGGAAACAGGGACCCTTTGGTTTCAAATCTCAGCCCACTGAGCTACACCAGCCAGAGCCATTCTGAAACACTTCTATTTTTCAGCATCAGATTCAAGGGATTACAGCCCAAGAGCATTAAGAGAAATTTTCTCTTTCACCCTTTAGGATGCCCTTAGGAAATGTTTTCTAGCATCACTCTCATGGTGCAGGTTGGGAGACTGGGGAGGCCCTGAAAGGTACACAGGCTTCCGCAGGACATGAAACTGGTTAAAAAAGGAGTTCTGAACTCAACTTTCTCCCCTAAGCCAAGGACCTGATGCATTCCCAAGGAGCTACAGAGAGGACTGTGTTATATACCAGTGTACAGATACGGAGATGACATGAGAAGGGAAGGTGAGGACTAAACAGCCCACAGGGGATTTGGGGAGTCTTTGATTGGAGGAAGGGGCTGAGGTCAGAACCTTGAAGGGATGACCTCACTTCCTTGGTGACAGACCCCCAAGGGAAATTAGAACTCTTGTAAATAGGCACCCACATTCTAGAGACAACTGCCTATCCAGGTCAGTTGACTGTACACAGTCAGGAGATTAGGACATCTCTGTGCTGCTTCCAGCTTTTTTTGGAGCTCTGGCTTAGAGAAAGTCCAGAGAGAGAAACATTTCCTTTGCTTTAGATGCTGGCACAAGAGCTGTTGTCATCAACACCTCCCACCACCTGGCAAGATACACCCTCGGGTAATGGTGATCAATGAAGGGCAGATCCATCCAGGCCAGGACCTCACTGGGATTTCACTTGGGCCGCATGATACCACTTACCCCTCTTCCTTCATTTATGTGTGTGTTGGGGGTGGTAAGGTTATCAGGATGAGGGGTGCTCATAACGTGTACAAGATGGTTGTTAGGTGCTATAAACCTGAAGGGACTATCATGGTCCTACCCCAGTCATGGATACAGGAGGGGAAAGTGAATGTGGAAAATCAAGCTCCTCTACTCACTGGGCCCTCAAGGTGTCATTTTATTTCTTCCCAGATTGGAGGTGTTTTCAGGTGCTTCTCAGTGTCTGCCAGATGGGGGGAGCAGAAATTGTTGTGGGAATTTCCCCTAGTGACACTGGCTAGACAGGCTCCTGGAAACACCTGACCCTTCACTGGGCTCAGTCTCTGCAGAAGTCCAAAGAGAACATTGCAGAGTTGGCTGACGGGTTCACTTATTTCACCAAGTCCTATGTTGGAGAAGTGTACCAGACAAGAAACAGTCCAGTGCCGGTCTGAGGTGAGAGCTGGCCCTCACCCAGGGCTTTGAGATGAATGGGGTGGAATCAAAACCTAGAATCAAATCTGGGACTTTGAGGATTTCACATGCCCACTCCCAAATTTATCTGGTATCCTACTATCAGTTTTCTGGTAGGGTAGAAATTCATTCTTCACATTTCTTAGAATCTTAGAGAAAAAAAATCTTGTTCCATTCGATTGTTTTGACTGTTTAACTACCTGTAACATGTATCTTGTGGAGTAGTCACCTCTGCTGTCCCTGACGATCTTCAAGTCTATACATCATCACACATACAGAGTGGTTTCTTTAAAACAACAAACAAACCAACATGGGAGGGATGTACATATTTGATATATTTGTCTGCAACTTGGCATCTCACAGAACATGCAAAAACTTAATCCATCCAGGCCAGCAGCTATGGCCTTACACATCTCCTTATTACCCAATAAAGCATGTAATTTTCTTCAGTGATTCAGCCTTTTACTGTTGTTACACTTTGACATGATGCTATTCTGCTGTGATTTCAGCAGTGAGATCTGGATCAGCCTCACTGTGTCCTGATAAACAGTGTCCCAATTTGCTAGATCTCCATTACACAGGACCACAGATAGGGTGGAAGGTTACTGAGGACTCCTGGCTCAGTACTCAGCTCTGTCTTTGAAGATCCTTGATGATGACATCCTTGAGGTGCTGGTGCAAAAGGCCCACTTTAACATCTACAGGGTCAAGGTGCAGGTGCACCAGATCAACACCACCATCAAGCGATGGTCTCAGGTGAGAGTTCGGCCAGGGCTTCTCCACACCCAGGAACCCAAGATGACCTGTCCCAGCCAAGAATCTAGGCTCAAATATGGGGAGGACTTCCTGATGGCCCTCCAAGTGCTCTTTCTAAAGTGTCCCACTATCCCATGCACATAGGAATCTGGACCTCCACCTCTCCCACCAGCTAGATAGGACAGGAAAAATACATTCTTCACATTTTTGTAGGAATTTTAGAGACAAAATGTTACACTTCACAGAAGAGCTTGTGAACTTTTCAGTGTTCACAACATTAGCATTTTGCTGTTTTTGTTGATTTTCCTAACAGCTCCTTGATTCTTGTGGAATAGTAAACTGCACTGTCCTTGCAGACCTCCAAATCTAGCACATCATCACACTGGATTACAGGGTATTGTACACAAAATTAAGAGAAAGTCAAATATCATATTAATGCTCTGCAACTTTTCATTTCACTGACCAGAGCAAACCTTTGTAATCTGGCCAATTTAGGAAATGTGACCTTACTCATATCCATATTATCTCATGAAGGAAGTAGTTTCCACAGTGTTTAGCCATTCACTGATTTTGGACTTTGATGTTATTCAATTCTGCTTCTACTTCAGCAGGGCTGAAATGAACATCTTCACTGTGTCAGAATAGACTGTATCAGTTTTCCAGGGCTGCCATAAGGCCCAAGCAGAGGTTGGTTGGAGGGTTCCTGATGCTTATTGTCTGGGTGCTGGGTTTGTCTTTGTAGAGATTGAATGAAGATATCCTGGAAGAGATGGTGAATGGGTATAACTACTGTACATTGCTAAACAAGAGGAAGGTTCATCAGGCCAGTGACACTAGGACATGTTGCACTGAGGTGAGAGGTAGCTCAGGAGTGTCTCCACACCCATGACCCAGAGATTTAATTCTAGCGCCCAGGACCAGACTCAATCTGGGTACTGCCCCAGCAACCTCCAATGGTATTCCCTACACTGCCCCACATGCCATAAACCCAGGCCTCTGGACCTCAATTTCTCCCTCCAGCTACAAGTGAGGGTAGAAAGAAAATACTTGTTGTAATAGGAATACTTGGAAACATTCATTTTGATTATGGTAGATCTCATGCATATTTGTAATTTTCTTATTCTTTTGTGATTGATTTGTTTTTAAACTGCCTGTCACCCATACCCTGTGGAGTAGTGAGATCAACAGTCATTAAATACCTTCTCCAATAATGGAGATTGTTTGCCACGCCAATGCAGCCTCTCAGTGCTGGTGGACATGGTGCCATTCACCTCAGGTGGCATATCAGCAGTCCTGCCAGATCACTTAAGTGTGTCCCAGGGAACTGTGTATTGCTGGGGATGCCATAACTTGGACCCCACTGAGTGATATGAAGTTCAGATGCTTACTTTTTGACAATTCCAGAGACTAAGAGCTAGAAGTGAGGGTGTCAGCAGGACTGGTTCCTTTGAGGGGATTTTCCTTCCTGGTAAGTGAACATCTTCTCACCCTGGGTCACAGGGAATCACTTCTGTGCCTCCTTGTCTGCTCACCTTTTCCTCTAAGTTGACTGGTCCTATTAGGCTAAAACTCACACCTTTGAATTCACTTAACCTTAATAATCATCTTTAGGACATACTCATACGGGCATATTTTGAAGTTCTTGGAGTTTTAAAGTCGTGGAATTTGGGTGAAACACTTCAGACCACAATGTTTACCTGTACTATCCTCAGCTGGAAGGTCACGGACATGTAAAATATTAGCAGCTGCACCCAGATTTCAAAATGAAAAGTCAGTAGCATTACTGTACCGACAGAGCTTTCTGATGATGGCTGCTGCCTTGCATCTGGTCTGGCCCAAGTGTTTCTCATTTGTTTTTATTTAGAGCAATGCAGGGAAAATAGGGATAACTGTGACTGAAGAACAATAAAAAATTAAAAATTACCAAACTGATTATAGCATGTCCAGGCAATCCCCATGTTTCTTGGCTTTCATTTGTCCCCAGCGTACTTTGACTCACCTGCCAGTATGTGTCCATCAGCAGGGATTGCACCTTCCTGACTCATCTGCTCAGACTGCTTCCTAGTGACCAGCTTTCTCCAGTTATGTGACACCAGGAATTTGTCCCTGTGCTTCTGCATCTCAAAATGACTTCAATTGCAAAAAAGGGAAATAAATGTCATTTTGGAAGTTACTAGTTTTCATAGGCTGTGTATATCTATCTTGTTCACACTTCCCAAATAAGGAGAGAGAGTATTCCCCAACCATTTCTATCCATGTCAGGAACAGATAAGTCTCAGGTAGCTAAGACCTGAGACCTGAGACCTAAGAGGAAATGCCATGTATCACTAGCTTTGGACATTTCTCAGTTCTAACCTGTGTGACCTTCAGCAGACATTTGACACTGTGTGTGTGTTCTCATCTCTATAATAATGGTATTGTTTGGTGTTTCATGGGTAGAAAGCTCTTCATAAGACAATGGGTATGGAAAGTCTGTTACTCCTCATCTTTAAAAAAATGCCTGGAGAATAAAAATTGTATCAATACCCCCAAACAACAAAAATGTTGGTACGTTTAAAACCTATTGACAAAACCTTGTTTAGCATGGGCACTCCTGACCCTTCTCTTGCACAAGTCCCTGATGGGCTGGGAGTATTGGATGAGCTCCAGACCTGTCCTTCTGGTGATTCACGATGATGCCACTGACTGGATGTCTATCCTGCTCCCCCACAGGGTGCAGCTGAGTCCAATTTTCAATTCAGGAAAACCTGTAGAGTCTGGTCCCTTCAGGAAGGCACACTGAAGAAGTTGGAGGAGTTCCTGACTCCAGATTTCCTGAGTGGAAACATCACCCACCTATCCACCTTCAGGACAAAGCACCTGATTTTCCCCAGTGCTGCAATTTTCCTAGATGATCTGGTAACTCAGTGAACCATGCCTACTTTCCATGACAGCTCTGATTCTGCCCACTGCAAGCAGTGTGCCATAAAAATGTCACCACATCTCTATGAGCCTTAGTTAGCTCCTTTCAAACATGAGGTGACAGAGGACAAACCTCATAAAGTTCTTGCAGGGAATACTGTGGGGACAGTCCAGGCAGGTCTTAGCTGGCACCTGGCTCTGTAGACAGGGCTTTTGGATGTGCTATGGTGATTCATGACATTTATTTTATTTTTCTGTCCACTATGGAAATTCTTCTGCCTCACCCATTGTGGCCTGTGGCATTTCTGAGTTTGAAAAATCAATTGGAAAAGAGTCAGTCAGGAAGACTGGGAAAGCCCTTCATTGATCTTGGTGCATGTCTTTGCGTTGCCACATTAGGAATCTCTGGGGATAGCAGGGATCCCCAGTCCCACCCAGATATCTGTGATGGTTCTGGGTAGACTTAATTTATTCAACAACATGTATGAAGCACCTACCACAAGTAGACCCTATTGGAAGCACCCAGCATAACTCAGTGAATGAAGCAGACACAATCCTAGGGCTTCAGTTCTACTCAATAAATCATCAGTCACAGTAGATATCATTGTCAGGTCCTGTCCTCTATCCATTACATCAGAGACAATCAAGGTCTTCTCAACACCTGAAGGGCTACCTGCTTATAATGACAATGGACACTCTCCAAGGGATCAAATAAAAAAGGTGTGTGGTGTATGTGTCCTGAAGGAAGACATCCTGTGTGGAGAGTACACTGGGAGTGACAGGGAGGGTCTGGCACAAAGGAGATCTTATAGATGTGACTCCCTATGAAGACTTGATCTCTGGTGACTTCTATGTCAACAGGACACAATAGAAAGAACTGTGGATGGGGTCCATGGCCTTATACAACTGGATGGAGGCTGGGCTGAAGTTTGCCCTAGGGTCCTAAACCCACCACAGTCTGGTCCCACTCAGCCTGCCCCTCTCCATAGTCAACTCTCCTCACCACCGTCTCCAGGCTCCAAACAGTAGATATTGTCACAGCCTGCTCACAAAAATAACTCAAACAGCAGTGTAGATGAGCAGCTGTATGAAGGGTTGGGTGAGATGTGTATAGGACCCTGAGAAGAAATATAATTGCATAAAGAGACTCATTGGATCTCCATGTTAAACCTGCTGCATTGCTAGGCTTGCTACTCCTAGATCAGCCACACAGGGGTCAGTGTTGGCATTGGGCTGCCCCCTGGTTGTGCATGGGCATGCACACTGGTGCTGTCCCAAACAAGGTTCTCTGGGAGGACACAATAGAAGAATTCCAGACTCTAACTCTGCTGCCCAACTACCTCTCCCAAGGGCCATTGCTTCTACATTGGGAACCTGGCCAGACCAGGCTCAGGGGTTGGGCCTGCCTCTACATTTCCACTTTTTCTGGCTGAAGCTGGCCTTGGTGCAGGTCAGCTTCCCTACTTCACAGCAGCTGTGCCAGGCCCACCTTCTTTGGGTCATTCTGGAGATCCTAGAGACAACTGAAGGAACTTCAGTGTGGGAGGATGATCTCAGGAGGGGAGGTCCATCAGCATGAGTTCCCTTACAGGCAGTGGCAACTTTTTTGTTTCTGGAAAAGCAAGGAAGAATCAGATATGTGTTTGTCAATCTGTTCTTTTTCTCCTGCTACTCCAGAATCACCTCCACAGTTCAAGAGCAATGCACAGCAACAGGGAGGTCATGCTAAGGGCTTGTGCCTGGTCCAGTTAGAGTCCTCGCCCTGGACTTGCCTGGCCGGAAGCTGTACCTGAAGCCAGGATGGAGCCATGTGTTTGAGCATTTTATCTTGCTCTCTTAGAAGTGCTAAGCTTTATTCTAAATGCATGAGAGCAATATAACCCAACCACATATTGATAGTTACAGAAGGGGTAATTTTCAAGGGTGCCATATTGTTTATATAAATATATATTTCATTGAATAAACTACTGTAAAGGAAATAAAGTTGTCAATTAAAAATATGTGTAGGTAATATGTACCTATATATGTAAAGTAGAATTCAATACATGTACATGCTGGATTTTGAAAAATGCTCACTGTAAAACATATGTTTAACATAATTTGTAAAACAGATTTAGATTTTAGCATACATACACAGATAGAAAGTAATGTTGAAAGCAAACTTGGAAATGTATACACCAAAACATTCTACTAGTGAGCTCTAGAAAGTGGGACTACTACAAGTGAGTGTCTTTTCTCTTTTGCTTAGTATATTTTCTACTTTTCATGCAACTATCATGAATATCATGTATTCAAAATAACATATAGTAAGACTAAACATTTTTATTTATTACACCTAAGTGTCATTAAAGTTCCACTTTATATCTTAAAACAGTTTCATTAAAAGCCAAAATTATTTATTGGGTTACACTCTGTTTTCCTCCATGTTTATGTTGATATTTGAGCAACAAAAACCACTAGAGTAGTTGTTTCCAATATTCAAAATCACTAGGGATGGAAGAACATTCATTTGGATGTAACTAAAATAATTCAAAATTACCTCCTCCAGTCAACTCTTACATACTGAATTTTCTTCTTTGTTGAGCCCTGACTTTAACATACAAAATACATTCAATTTAAGAATAGGCAATATTTGTGTTACTGAGCTGGTCTGAGATGGGGACAGTTTGGTCTCAGGCCAGCCTGTGTTGTGTGGTTTCTTGACTTCATAAAGAAAATATTTCATATCAGAAGTTCAGGTGCTTTTTAAAGTGTGTATATTAAAGCCATAGATGGTGAAAGAAAGGAATTACTTAGGCCATAGAAAGTAACATGAGAATGCATGTTTTGCTCTACTTCAGTTCCCTACAAAGTTTATAGAAAAGTAGTGAGCCAAGGTGAAGCTGCCTTTTTTTCACAGGGAAGCCAAACACAGAATCGCATATCAGCCCAAGAGGGGTTGCCACTGTCAGATGCCCCCCTGGGTGCAAGTCTCATGGAGACACTTACAGTTTAGGAGGATGGAAAACGTTCAGGTCTCAGAAGAGGCATGGGAGTACTCTAGAGGGAATCCTCTCTGACTCTTGGTCTAGAGGGATTTTCTCTCTCTCTGCAGGTGAGAATCTTCTAAGAGGTGTTCAGTAATATATATATTAGCTTTCCTTGTGTGTTTGTAATATGCTGATGCAACTAAAGGAGTACATAGGGGAGTTTGAGGTTTTTTCTTTGTCTTGCTTTACAGTTCTACTTTTATCTTGGTCTGTCTGGGTTTAATTGGATTTTTGTTATTTTGGCACAAATGGCATTAATTGGGTCTGTGTTCTGGCTGTTAGGAACAGGGATTAGAGCCATGTATTATCTTTTTAGGGAAGAGAGGTAAAAACCATGTGCTCTCAAGGGTCCTTGGTTAGGGAAGAAAAGGCCTTGTGATTCATTAGCTTCCTGTACATTTTTCAAATTGTTTGGCTTTTTAAAATTTTCCTGTCTTAGTTTCCCCATTCCACTTACCCAGGAATTTTCCTAGCTTCTCTCTATCCTGCCTCAGTTCCATTGGAACACAACTGTATGCAAATGAGGAAAACATTCCTAGTCCTACTGCAAGGACATAGTTCAGTGACAGTCAGAAACAACCTAGAATTAAAATTAAGACCAACATGTCAAAAGCTTAAGCAAAAGAGACAATTTCAGAGCAATCTCTAGGTGAGCATTTCAAAAGAAAGCGTGCTGTGTAAAATGAAGACTTTTCATGTATACCCATACAAATATGAGGCAAGGTCATTCAAAGGTGATCATTCAAAGGCAGTCATTCTCATGTTTATATCTTAATCTGAGTGGATATACCTTTCCTACTTTTTGATTCATATTTATTTTTAATGAAAACCAGAGGGTCTATAAACCAAGCCAACACTTCCCAGGTAACCCAAAGAAAAATTTAACTGCCAACTCAAGCTGAACTTTAAAATCCACTTAATTTTAATTCATGAAATGTAAATTTTGAAAAGTTAGGTAGCTAATGGTAACTATAATGAATAGAGTAGTTCAAGATCCTAGCAAATAAATTGGAAATAGTCTCTGCAGATTATAGGACACCTTTTCTCCACAAATCCATATAGAAATAATTATAGGGCCATCAGTGTTCACAATATAAACAGGAAGACCACGATCAGACTCTTTGCACTGGACATTCCCGGACCTCTTCCTGGTGGGCAGAGGCAGCCTCTTTCAGTAGCTGTTTGATAGCAAAATGCACCATGTCCCTTGCTGTTGGCCTACGTTTGGCCTGGGGCTCATGTTTGAGACTCTCATACCTGATTTCTGAGGCAGTATTTCCTTCCCTGAAAAAAAGAACAGTAGTGAAGGAAGACCTTTCTCCTAATTTATGCTGGGAGCTGTTGTTACCTTCTGAGGTCTGGCAGCAATTGTGACCATGAGGGAACAGTGATGAGGAAGTAGCCTACCTTAACATCACTGAGCAGCTGAATTCTATTCTGGGACCATCTACCTGTGGATTTGTTATTTTGTGATACAAACAAATACCTAATGTTTAAGCCACTTTTCATCAGTATTGTGTTGCTTACAATGCTCAAATTGCATGCTGAATGAGATCCAAAAACTTCCCATGGTGGGCAAAGTTGTATCATTTAATGGTATTTCAATAAATGTGTAAATTATGGAGCAGAGAGGAGGAGAGTGGAAAGGTAGGAGATGCTTGAAAGAAGTATCAACAGTCTTTCAACAATTCCAGAAGGGAACTTTAGAACATAAGACACACTACAACTTTCAGCTGGTGTTAAAGAGTATGATCCAAAGACAATGAGAATGTGTGACCAGACAGAAGGGGTGAAAGGAGAGACAAGAATAGAAAAAGAGGAAAAGTCAGATCATGGAGGGCCTGAAGGATATATAAAGGATTTTTGTCTTATTTCTAAAGGCCACAGGAAACCTGTGTAAGTTTTAAATAAAAGACATTATACTTACATTTTCAAAAAATCATGCAGGTTTCAGGTAGGTAGAAAATGGTTTGAAAGAGGTAGAAACTGGAGGCTTACAGAATAGAGAGGGGACATCCTATCAAGAGGCCATGATGTCAACATGGCTTAATACTCTCAATGCTAAATCTATGCTGTGGTCTAAAGCAAGGGGGCTCACCTTGCATTTACTCAGTCATCATCTCTTTCTCTTTTAAAATAGATTTGTTTACTATGTGTTTGAGAAAGAGAGAGTAGTAGACAGAAACATTGATTTGTTCCTATGAATTATGCATCATTGTTTGATTGTCATATGTGGCCTGACTGGGGACTAAACCTTCAACCTTGGTGTAGAGGGACAAAGTTCTAACAAACTGAGATACTTGGTCCAGGTCTTTCCACCATGTTCTTAACCTACATTTGTGCAGAAGCATATATTTGTATACTCTCTTCATTACTTGGCCAATATAGTCACCATAAAAAATTTCTCATCACCCAGAAATTAACTCACTTCAGTAATTAGCTGGATGGTTAAATCAACCATAGGCTTTGTCCTCTGTGATAAAAGAAGTAAAGTCTCCAAGCTCCTTGATTTTGGCAATGATGTGTTTTGGGCTCTGGAGGAAAGTGGCTCAACCAAAATGATAGGAACTTACGGTTTGTTAAGACTTTACACAGTGCATACAAATTATCTATTACATCTCCCAAGAGTGTTACAGGGACTTAATAAGCTTTAGTGACTGTACCAGTTGTGCATTCAAAAATGGAAATGGTAATTTGGCTCCCACATTCTGTTGAGATCTGTGACTCTGAGTCCAAACACCTTACTCTGTAAGAGTCACCACAACTTTTTATTGGGCATTTCTACTATCTCTGAGGTAAATGAATAGATGTTTCCACAAATCCCTTCAATATATTACACTCTTCCTGTTTCATGTTTCAGAATACTTCACAGTGTTTCCCTCTGCTGTTTCTTATTTTACAATTCTCACAAAACCTATGCTTCGGTGGGTCACCCACTAAAAGAAATTATCATATGTACACAGAGATGGACTTCCTTCCAAAAGAAGAAATTCTTCACCAGAAGGATCTCCCACAGTTCTCACCAGGGACTAAACTACAAGAGGGAGAATGCATTGGCAGAGATATACCTACTTCCGGTACACTAAGGAGTTGAAAACACTGATGTGAAAGGCAATTTGATTTGTTACAGCTCTCAGTCCAATAGTCTATTCTGGAATGTGCTTAATGAGTCTTTAGTCCACAATATGACCACTTAATTAGCTTTATCAGGATAGCTAGGGAACCCAACAAGAGCATTTTGTAGCATTTTTTGATATGAAGAAAATGCAATTCAAATTCTTATTTCATTGAATTATGTTTTCAACCTTAGCTCAGTTTTATTTTCTGCCCTGGGCAATACTGAAGTACCAGTGAAACCAAGAAGGCAGGAAGTTCCCAAGGGAAAGCATAGACAAAGAATAAGGACCCCCCAATAAAGTGGCAACCGTGGGTTCAGCCACCCTGTTCAAGCTGACACTTGTCAAGAAAGAAGGAAACAAAAGGCTGTATGTTCTGCACATCTATAGAAAACAGTTTGAGCAAGGAGGTGGCAGAACTTTGGAGGAAGACAGTCCTCAAATGAATCCAATGACTAGGTCACTGACACTCACTATGAGCTTGCAAAGCAAGGACCTGAGGGAGGATTCAGCACCTGGGGTCAGGTATTGGAGAACCACTTGGGCATCCATGTAGGACAAGAAAGGCATCTTGGGTGCAAACTTAAGCACATGGCTTCTGGGGCTTTGCCCAAGGCTGGGGCCTCTCTAGCCTGCACAGTCTAGAGATGCCCCCTCACCTGGTGGGCCCCAATAACAGCAATGCTTTCCACACCAGTGCTTCTCTAGTTAGTACCCATTTTCCAGGAGCCCCATGGGCTACTAGTCAATGTGCACCCCCAGTACCCTACCACCCATTGCAAACTCCACCACACTTTTCTGCCCTTTACTGAGAGACCAGGGCTCCCCCACAAAGCCCCAATATGTTGTTATTTCTAAAGAGCATTTACAAACCATGTTGTGACCTCACCACTGTGTCTATACATCTATAGTAACTTACAACCATCTCCCACAAAGTATAAACTCACAAATATTTTATGAATGAATAACTGATCACAGCGGTGATTTGTGTAATGCGATATAATTAAAGGGTATTTTGAGGGTGTGAAATTATAGCCTACTGAGAACCTTAGTTCAGGACTTACTGGATTCCTTTGTCTTTTACATGATTTGTCAAATGCTCTCACATTTAATGAATTTTGTTGGTATGAATCTGTTGTTCTAGGTGATACCTCTTGTGTCATTTCACCTTTGAGTAATTAATTTCTATCAAGAAGGGGTTTTTGAAGTTAACTATGGATCAAGGCCTTTTCCATGAATAAACATCTGACTTAAAAACTTGTCGAGGCTTTAAGTAACCAGCTCAGACTTCAGAATATCTGACATGAGAGTGGAGATCAATCTGCAGATCTGAGTTCCCACTGTGGTGGTCATGTCACTCTTAAATGTGTCTCCCCATCCCGAAGCACCTGATATTCTTCTCAGAAAGTCCACCTCACCTTTCCACAGAGTGCAGACTTGGGTGGGATTGAAGCACATTGCCCAGAAACCAACACAGCAGGCAGACCAGGTCCTGAAAGAAGATATTTTACCTGCATCTACATTGTAAAAAATATCAGAACTATGTGCACATGTGAAAATACACACATGCACACATGCCAGGCAAAAATTAGCTGTTAGAGCTGTGGCATCATAGAAAAGTTCCTTTAGCAGACGCAATTTTTTTTAGCAGGAAAGCTCTTTTGCTCTGCATGTTCTTGGAAGCTGTTACAACAGTAGGCCCAAGCACAGGGAGCATCAGACACCTCAGACAGTTCCCTGAAGAGCTCTGAATTCTGCTGACAGTATTGTGAGCACTGTTTCTCCAGCAGGACCAACACCCAGACCCATTGGACATGTTACTGAAGTGATGCACTTATCACAGCCTCCATCCTAGTACCTCAAATGCCATTTGGACCTGTTGGCCAGTCCCTGCCCCAAAAGACAAGGAACATGGTCTTCAGGATGAGGGGCGAGACCTGGGGAAACCACATCTATGAGACAGTCGGCATGAGGACCTGCTCCTGTGGAATAGAGACATGGGCAAAATTGCATGTTACTTCTACAAATATGTTTAAAAAACTTGTCAATTTCTTTAAAAAATGTAGTTAGTATGGTGATTAGGAGAGCTTCAGATTTATGGGACTATATTGAAAAAGTACCTTTGTTAGGATTTTTTTTCCTATACTTGTCCATTACTTATTCTTCTCACTATTTCTATTCAAGCTTTTAAAAAGTAATATAATTTTTGTCCAGGCAGAAATTATACTTTTATAAAATGTAATTGCAGGTACCTTAATTTTGTATGAACTTTGAATGGGAGTTTCAAGAAATCAAGTTGCTACTATAATTATATATTTATATCCATTAAGTATATAATTTACTTTATTATATATTATATAAATACATTATAGATAACTTATACTATATATGTAAATAGCCTGGGATATAATTGGATATATAAATATTTTTATATTCACATATATTTATATATAAACATTATATATTTACTTGTTAACTCATATAAATAAAGATTATAATTTATATTCATTTATAAATATATGCTGACATATAAGTAAATATTCACATTTATAGATAAATACATTTATATCCATGTATATTTATATTTAATATAGAACATAAGTCTATATATACTGTATTATACATTTATATTTTTATATATACACACAAACACACACACACACACACACACACACACACATCTAACCTGTCTATATCTCCTTGTTTAAATTAGGATTCTTGTACAGTACATATGGCCAGGTCTATGACAGTTTCTTTAGACTGTCTTGATTAATCACATTTCAACTATTTCGTATTAATGATAGATTAAAGTTTCCAGTTAAAATCTTGGGGTTTTTTTCCATTTATTTTTATTTCTTTCCTTTTTAAATGACTTCTCAGTTTTTATTTGAGCATGTTTTTCTTCTCCCATTTTATCTCTTTTCCTTTAAGGTCTTATATATCTACATTTAATTTAGTTCTAAACTTTGGGTTTATAATAAATAATAGTACATTCTCATTGCTGGTTAGTAGCCTTTGTGGTATTGTTGTGACATATTTTACTTTTATATATGCTTTAGTGAATTACAGAGTACATTGTTATGATTACTTAAAGATTGAATTTCCTTTTAGAGCAATTAGAATAAAAATAAGTTTTCTTTAAACTCACTTTTTCCATTTCTAATAGTTCATTTCTCTATGAAGATGCAAGTTTCTGACATTTTTTAATCTACAGTATGAAGAAATGTACCTTCTTAATGATTTCCTTCACACTTTTCCCTTTCCTATTTATTTATTTATTTATTCATTACAGAGATAGGGGAAAGGACAGGGGAAAAAGAGAATCATCAGTTGGTTCCATATTGCTTGTCTCCATTGGGCACCTGACCGACAACCAAAGCATGTATTCTGATAGGGAATCAAACCAGTGATCTTTTACTTTGAAGGACAATACCCAAGCCACTGAATCATACTAGTCAGAGCTTTTTGTTATTCACTAGTGTTAATTCTCCTGGTATGGATTCTGCTCATCTCTCTCTCTCATGGTGGCTCCTCCTGAAGTTTAGATTTTGAATGAATGTAGCATTTTGATTATGTCAATTTGAGTTTTAGTTCATTGTTGTCAGGCCTGTCCTTTCTATGCAGTGTCTCTATGCTCATGGTTGTGGAAGTGTTCCTAAGGAGGAGCTTTATATTTGCTTCTGTCAGGGTCTCTACAATTCTGGACCAATATTCATGTTTAATTCCCAAGTTGTGTTTCCTGCTCCCTGTAGGTGCAATAAATTCACCACTGCATATCATATAGATTGAGGTGGGCATTCTTGCAGGGAACTTTCTTTTTAATGCAAGGCACCTATAGACTGATAGTTTTCTTGCTGTGTCCCAGGAAAAGTGCATAGAGTTCTGTTGTATATGCTCTTTAGCTCTTGAACACATTTGCACATTCAGCAGGTGGCTCAGTCTCAGCTGACTTCTCTCTTTTCTACTCCTCCTCTGGATCTGAACATCTCAGTTTGGGCACCATATATGAAAACCTTGTGGAGTCCCACAGCAAGAGCTTGTGTTCCATGTTTGGAGTGTTCCCTTCATTTCTGAACCCTAAGGACTTCCATCACCCATTGTTAAAAACATGTGATTTTATATCCTATAATTCTATTATTTTGCTTCTGGAGGGTTCCTCCACCCATCACACTTAATTCCTTTTTTAGTCAGCTTGATTGGCCATGTTGCTTGAAAGAGATGAAATGCAACTCCCATGTGGCCAGAGTTTTGGTGGTAGCCAAAATTCAGACTCTCCTTCCCAATTTTTAAGAAGCAGACAGTTCAGTCAAAGTCCATTTGATCCATCACCTTCCTTAGTTACTTGGATGAATGATAAAGAATTTAGTGAGGAGGCCTTCTGGCCAAGTTGGAGGTGTAGGTAGATTCACTTTGCCTCCTCGCACAACTGAAAGAAGGACAACAACAAATTTAAAAACAAAGAATAACCAATCCTACCTGAAAATCAAAATGTATGCAAGTCCCACAACCAAGGAATGAAAGAAAAAACATTCATCCAGATCAGTATGAGAGGAGATGGGCAGCTTGGGCAGGGAGGACTTGGGGAAAGGTGGCGGCTGGAGGACCATGGCAGGAGATGTTTCTGCTGGCAGACTGAATGAGGCAGTGGGATGCAGAGCAGGGAGACTCACATTTGTGTGCAGATAAACTGTGAGGAACAATTGGGGAGCAACACACACCATGCAGCCCAGGGTTGCAAGGTGGGGTGATAAAGCCTCAAAATCTCTGACTGAAAAAGCCTGTGAAGGTTGTGGCACTGGGAGAAACTCCCCGCCTCACAGGAGATTGCCTTGGAGAGACCCACAGGGTACTAGAATGGGCACAAAATCACTCAACAGAAAAAAGCTCCAGAAGACTCTGATATGCTTGTGGGTAGCAAAGAAAGTGACTGAAAGCCATCTGAGAGCTGGGCAAGCCTCATTGTTATCTCTCAGATTCCTCCCCCAAATACACCACCAAACCGTACCCAGGTGAGTTGCCCCACTCTGGTGAATACTAAGGCTCCACACCTTACTTCATAACAAGTACGCTGAGAAAAAATTGGCTGAAATGAAAGAAAAGATCAAAGTTTGGAGCAGAAGGAAATAAATAAACCTTCAACCAGAACAGAATGAAGAAACAAGAATTTAAAAAAAATGAGAAGATGCTTAGAAACCCTGGACAACTTTCAACGTTCCAACATCAGAATAATGTTGGTGCCAGAACGAGAAGAGGAAGACAAGAAACTGAAAACTTATTTGAAAATGTAATGAAGGAGAACTTCCCTATTCTGGCAAAGGAAATAGCCTTCCAGGAAGGACAGAAATCTCAGAGAGTCCCAAAATATTTGGACCCAAAGAAGCACACACACAAGGTACATCATAATTATATTACCAAGATGAAAGATTATGAGAGAATCTTAAAAGCAACAAGAGAAAACGGGACAGTTACTTACCAAGGAGTTGCCAAAAGACTATCAGCTGATTTCTCCAAAGAAACCTTGAAGGTAAGAATGGGCTGAAGGGAAGAATTCAAAGTCATAAAAAGCAAGGACCTACATCCAAGATTACTCTATACCTCAAAGCTGTCATTTAGACCAGAAGGGCACATAAACTTAAGAAGGGCAGATAACGTGCTTCTCAGATAAGGTAAAGTTCAAGGAGCTCATCATTACCAAGTGCTTATTATATGAAATGTTAAAGGGACTTGTCTAAAATAAAGAAGAAGAACAAAAGTACCAAAAGTAAAATGGTAATGAACTCACAACTCTCAACAACTGAAACTAAAAAAACAATAAGGAATTAAGGAAATAACTAGAAAGGAACAGATTCAAAGAAACAGAGATCATATTGAGGCTTATCAGTGGGGAGGGAAAGGGGGAGAATGGGGAGAAGGTACAAGGAATAAGAAGCATAATTGGTAAGGAACCAGACAGAGGGAGGTTAAGAAAATTACGGGAAATAAGAACCCAAACAACTTATATGTATGATGCACAGACATGGATAAAGGTCAGGGAATGATGCTGGGAGGAGGGGTACATGGTAGAGGAAAATAAAGGGGAGAGAAAAATAAGAGAATTATAATAGCATAATCAATGAAATCTACTTTAAAAAGAAACTAGCAATAATTTATTTCTCTTCTTGACCACTTGAATGATTTGTGAATACAAGGGCTATACCTAGTTTGACTTGTCCACCTTGCTGACCCCCGAAAGCAGTGTCAGCCAGTAATAAGGTTGGGAAAAAGAGTGACGTTCAGCTGGAAAGACTTTGCCTGAAGACTCTCAGTTTCATTGGCCAGGTTTTTCTCATCTGTAAAACCAAGATGTTCTATTAAATTGGCTCAAAGGTTGTTTCCATGTTAAAAAAAGAACTATAATCACAAATCAAAATTCCAGAGACATTATGGGGTTGGGATAGCATAATTTTTAAGCTGATAAATGAAATGGATTATAAAGAGGAGTTTTAGACACCATCTGTCTTCTCGACTCTGCACAAGAAGTAAGAAAACTGGCCAGATCAAATTTCTACCTGCATTTTTTTTTATCAGAGAGCCCACAGCAAGAATTTAGGAACAAGTATATTTCCTTATTTATATATTGGCCACCCACTTAGACAGTGAACTTCTGAAGAAGATTCAGGTTTCACTATTTTCTTTTTTTTATATTAATGTTTTTTATTTTTAATTGTTCAAGTGCAATTTTTTGTCTTTTACTCCCATTCCAGCCCACCCCCCTGCAGTGCTCCCCACCTCCCTCCCATTTCCACCCCCCCCTCCCCAGTTTTTGTCCATGTGTCCTTTATACTTGTTCCGGTAAATCCTTCCCCTTTTCCCCTGAAATTCCCTCCTATCTCCCCTCTGGTCACTGTCACTATTTTCTTGATTCTCCAAACTCATCATAGATACAGGGTTTTTGTCCAAATAAATAATGATGCTCTTTTTCTCCTGTTTGCACTTTCAGATAATGAACTTTGTGTTTCATTTGGGAAACAAGGTCATATTCCTGATACTGGCACCCCAGGTAATTATTGTTCCTCAATTCCCTTACTACAACTTTCAACCCTTTCATACCATCCTCAAAACCAACCGGCCACACATAAATAAAGCAGAGAAGCAGCTAACCACTTTCATCCAAACCAGATTATTTATTTCTATTTTTTGTTTTTAAATTGATTTATCATGACAGTTCAATTACAGTTGTCCCCATTTCCCACCATTGCTCTCCCCTGCCCTGCTCACCACACATCTCTCACATCCAATGCTCCCCACTCTTGTTTTTGTCCATAGGTACTTTATACATGTTCCCGGACTATACCCTTCCTCTTCTTTCACATGTTATTCCTCTCCCCACTCCCCTCCCATTACTGTCAGTTTGTTCTTTATTTCCATGTCTCCCATTCTATTTTGCTCACTTGTTTGTTTTTTTGATGAGGTTCCACTGGGTGATATCATATGGTATTTGTCTTTCATTGTCTGGTTTTACTTAGCATAATGTTCTACAGATCCATCGAAGCTGTGACAATGGATAAGAGTTCCTTCATTTTCTCTGCTGCATAGGATTCCATTGTGAAAAATGTACACAATTTTTTGATGTACTCATTTGCTGATGGGCACTTAAGTTCTCTCCAGCACTTGGTTATTGTAAATTGTGCTGCTGTGAACCCAGGGGTGCATAGGTTCTTTGAATTGGTATTTCAAGGTTCTTAGGGTATAATCCCAGCAGTGGAATTGCCATGTCAAAAGGCTGTTATATTTTTAGTTTCTTCAGGATGTTTACACTGCTTTCCCAAGTGGCTTCACCAATCTGAATTTCCACCAACAGGGTGGTAGGGTTCACTTTGCTTCACATCATTGCCAGCACTTGTTGATTGTTGATTTCTTTATGATGGCCATTCTGACTTCAGTGTGAAGTTGTATCTCATTATTATTTTACTTTGAATCCCCATGATGACTATTGATGGTGAGCATCTTTTCACATGCCTCTGGGCCCTCTGTATGTCCTCCTTGGAGAAGATCCTGTTCAAGTTCTTTGGCCATTTTTAAATTGGATTGTTTGTCTTCTCCATGTGGGGTTATGTGAGTTCTTTACATATTTTGGAGATCAAATTCTTGTCCAAAGTTTCATTGGCCAATATGTTTTCCCATATGTTTTCCCTTTCCATTTTGCTGATGTTTTCTTTAGCTGTGCAGAAGCTTTTGAATTTGATGTGGTCCCATTTGTTTATTTTTGCTTTATCTCCCTTGCCCTAGGGGTATATTGTTGAAAATTTTACTGTGAGGGATATCTGAAATATTTCTGTCTATGTTCTCCTGTATGTCTTTTATGGTTGTCATGGCTTATATAGAAGTCTTTTTATCTATCTAGAGCTTATTTTCATGTATGGTATAAGTTCATGATCTAGTTTCATTTCTTTGCATGTACCTGTCCAGTTTTTCCAACACCATTTCTTGAGGACGCTATTTGTACTCCACTTTGTGCTCCTGCTCCCTTAATCTAATATTAATTGAATATAGAGATACAGCTTTATTTCTGGGTTTTCTATTGTCTTCCATTGATCTATGTGTCTGTTGTTATGCTATTACCAGGCTCTTTTCATCTCAGTGGCTTTGTAATATAGTTTGACCTAAGGTATTATGCTCCCTCCTACTTTGTTCTTCTTTCTCAAAATTTCTGAGGCTATTTGAGGTCATTAATAGTTCCATATAAATTTTAGAAATATTTGTTTTCTATATGTGAAATGTATTATTGGTATTTTAATAAAGATTGCATTGAATCTATTAATTACTTTGTGTAATAAAGACATTTTAATGACGTTAATTCTTCTAATGCATGAACATGATATATTCTCCCATTGATTTGTGTCTTCCTTAATGTCTTTCTTCAGTGTTGTGTAGATTTCTGACTACAGATTTCTAGCTTCTTTGTTAGGTTTATTACTAGGTACTTTATTTTTCTTGTTGCTATAGTAAATGGGATATTTTCCTTCTTTCTGTTTCTGATAGTTCATTGTTGGTGTAAAAAGTGCCTTGATTTCTAACTATTGTCTTTGTATCCTGTGGTCTGGCAAAATTTGCTTATTAGGTTGAGTAGATTTTTGGTGGGCTCTACAGAATTTTCTATGTAAACTATCATGTCATCTGCAAATAATGAGTTTTACTTCCTCCTTTCCAACTTTGATATCTTTTATCTCTTTGTCTTGCCTGGTTGCTGTGTACAAAAATTCCAATACTAGTTGAATAGAAGTGGTGAAAGTGAAAACCCTTGCCTTGTACCCAATTTAGTAGGAAAAGTTTTCATTTTTCCCATTGAGTATGATGTTTGCTGTAGGTTTCCCATTTATGGCCTTTATTCTTTTGAGGTATGGTTCCTCTGCTCCCACTTCACTGAGTGTTTTTTATCATAAATGTGTGTTGACCTGTATGAAATGCTTTTTCTCCATCTATTGGTACAATCATGTGATTTGTGTCTTTCCTTTTGTTTATGTGATATGTTTCTTGATTTCCAAATATTGTACCATCCTTGCCTTTCTGGGACCAAATGAGTTTATCAATTCAAGATTATTTAAGCACACATTGAAAACTTGTGCCTGTTCATGTTTTTGAAAGATCCTCTTGGTCCTAGCTGTCTTGCATCCTACTAGGAAATACAAATCTGATCAGCTGGAAAGGCAGCATCAATCACCTGAGACTTGGAGGAGGTAGGACGCAACTGCAGACAAAGTAGGCCAGAATGGCTGGGCATCATGCTAACATCTCTCTTTTAAGATTATCAGGAAGCCACAGGCCAGTCTAATGTAGCATTCCCTCCTCCTTTACTGATGCCCACCATTAAATCCAGAACTCCCTAAAGATTATTCCCAATCATGAGCAAAAGAAAAGATAATTTTTAGTTATGGGTGCAATAAAGCATCCAAAAAGTGATCTCTTGGTTTCTTTAAAAGTTTATTTTCTGGCCCATTAATCAAATAGATGTGGTGTGGCACATCTTTGACTCATAATGGTCAATAGAAAGTAAAGACCAGTTTGAATTTAATTTGAAACACGTGGAAAAATGAAATTCATTGTGCAGATGAAGAGAGTGATGCCTTTTAGGAAATGCCTCCAGCCTTTTGTCATCAAGGTATAATAGTGCCTGTGCACCACAACATGGAGCACTTACTTTTCCAGTGTTTTTATTCCATTTCCTTCACTTTTTGGAAAGTGCAGTTTGGGTTTGTGCTTGGGGAGTTGAGACAGAGTAATGTGGAGACACGCTAGACCATTGTTATTGTCATTGTTATTTTGAATACTCATCAGCCCTTAGCTCTATCCTAATTAGCCTTGTATCAACATTTTCTATGAAAACACAGAAGACATGCTCAGTAGGTATGAGGGTGACACAAGGCCAGGGAGGTAATAGGTGCATTTGGATGGCACTCTATATTCTAGATCTCCATTTCACAAGACCACGGATTGTGTGGAAGGTTACTGACAACTCCAGGATCCGTACCTGGCTCTGTCTTTGAAGAGCTCCAACGATGACATCCTTGACAAACTGGTGCATGAGTTTCATTGCAAAATCTACTCAGCCAAGGTGTGGGTGCACCAGATGGACACAAATGTCAAGCAATGGTCTCAGATGAGACCTAGGCCTGATATTCTCCACGCCCAGGAACTCAAGGTATCCTGAGAGAGTCAAGAATCTAGTCTCATCACACTGTGCCTCCTCACACAACCAAAACAAGGACAACAATTTAAAAAACAAAACAAAAAAAAACAGCCAGAACTGACAGAAAATTGAACTGTATGGAAGTCTGACAACCAAAGAGTTAAAGAAGGCACATTCATCCAGACCGGATAGAGGGGTGGATCTGGGTGCATATGCAGCATCTGGTGGAGCCAGCGAGGTGGCAAACTGTGGATCAGGGTGTGGTGTCCCAGGTGGCTGGCAGACCAGGCAGATCCACCTTGTCACGCAGATAAACCAGGCAAGACTTAGTAGCGGGAAAGACCACTCAACACAGGGACCCAGAGCGGGGAAATAAAGCATCAGACCACTGAATGAAAACACCTGTGGGGGTTTAGGTGCTGGGAGAAACTCCCAGCCTCATTGGAGAGTTCATTGGAGAGATCCACAGGGTCCTAGAATGTACACAAGCCAACCCATACAGGAATCAGCACCAGATGACCCAATTTGCTTGTGGGAAGTGGGGCAAGTTACTGTAATCCGGCAGAGAGCTGAGCAAGCACTATTGTTCCCACTTGGACTCCTGCCCCACATATAGCATCACAAACCAGCAACATGAATTACCCAGGCTGGGTGAATACCTAAGGCTCCACCCCTCATATGTAACAAGTGTATCAAGACAAAAAAAAATGGCCCAAATGAAAGAACAGATCAAAGCTCCAGAAGAAAATACAACTAAGCAATTAAGAGGTAGCCAACCTATCAGATGCACAGTTCAAAACACTGGTAATCAGGATGCTCACAGAATTGGTTGAATTTGGCCACAAATTAGATGAAAAAATGAAAGCTATGCTAAGTGAAATAAAGGAAAAACATATAGGGAACCAACAGTGATGGGAAGAAAACTGGAACTCATATCAACTGTGTGAACCAGAAGGAAGAAAGAAACACCCAATCAGAAAAGTATGAAGAAACAAGTATTCAAAAAAATGAGAAGAGGCTTGGGAACCTCAAGGACATCTTTAAACATTCCAACATCCAAATTATAAAGGTACTAGAAGGAGAAGAGGAAGAGCAACAACTGGAAAAGTTATTTGAACAAATAATGAAGAACATTCCTGATCTGGCAAAGGAAATAGACTTCCAGGAAGTCCAGGAAACTCAGAGAGTTCCAAAGAAGTTGGACCCAAGGAGGAACACACCAAGGCACATCATAATTACATTATCCAAGGTAAAAATTAAGCAGAAAATCCTAGAATCAGCAAGAGAAAAGGAGGCAGTTACCTACAAAGGAGTTCCCCTCAGACTGTTGGTTGATTTCTCAAAAGAGACCTTACAGGACAAAAGGGGCTGGAAGGAAGTATTCCAAGTCATGAAAGGCAAGGACCTACAACTAACATTGCTCTATCCAGCAAAGCTTTCATTTAGAATGGAAGGGCAGATAAAGTGCTTCTCAGATAAGGTCAAGCTAAAGGGGTTCATCATTACCAAGCCGTTACTATATGAAATGTTATTAAAGGGATTTTTCTAAGAAAAAGAAGATAAAAAATATGTACAATAAAATGACAGCAAACTCACAATTATTAACAACCACACCTAAAACAAAAACAAACTAAGCAAACTAGAACAGAAACAGAATCACAGAAATGGAGATTACATGGGGGGTTAGCAAAAGGGGAATGGGAGGAGGAGAGAGGGGAAAAAGGAATAGAGAATAAGTAGCATAGATGGTAGGTACAAAACAGACAGGGGGAGGGTCAGAATAGTATAGAAATGTAGAATCCAAAGAACTTATATGTATGACACATGGACTTCATGTATTATAAAGAGGGCAATGTGTGTGAGAGGGGGTGTGCAGGGCAGAGAGGAAGTTAAGAGGGGAAAATGAGACAACTGTGATACCATAATTGATAAGATATATTTTAAAAAAGAAGAAAAGAATCTAGTCTTATATATGGGGATGGCTTCCTCATGGCCCTCCCAGTGCTCTTTCTAACGTGTCCCACTATCCCATGCACATAGGAATCTGGACCTCCACTTCTCCCGCCACCTATATAGGACAGGGAAAAGACATTCCTCACACATTTGTGGGAATATTAGAGAAAAAATATGTTACACTTCACAATAGAGCTCGTGCACATTATCATTTTGCTGTTTTTGTTCATATTCATGCCAGACCCATGCTTCTGGTGGAGTAGTCAGCTCCACTCTCCTTGCAGACCTCCTAGTCTTACCCATCATCACACTGAATCAGGGGTCATTGTACAAAATATTAGGAGAAAGTCAAATATAGGATGATTTCTCTGCACCTTTTCCCTTCACAGACCGGGGCATACCATTGTAATCAGGTCAAATATAGGAAATGTGACCTTACCCATATCTATACTATCTCTTAAAGGAAGTAGTTTCCACAGTGTTCAGCCATTAACTGATTTTGGACTTTGGCATTATTCAGTTCTGCATCTACTTCAGCAAGATTGACACAAACATTCCCACTGTGTCAGGATAGACTGTATCATTTTGCCAAAGCAGCCTAAAGATGGAACCACGGGTTGATTGGAAGGTTCCTGATGCTTACTGTCTGGTTGCTGGATTTGTCTTTGTAGAGTTTCAATGAAGGCATTCTGGAGGAGCTGGTGAATGGGTTTAACTACAGTAATGTGCTAGACAAAAGGAAGGTGCTTCAGTCCACTGACACCAGAGCATGTTGCACTGAGGGGAGAGCTACCTCAGAAGAGTTTCCCACCCATGACTCTAAATTACCTTCTAGTGCCCAGGAACATATTCAGATTGGGGATTCCCCCAGCAACCTCCATTTACATTTCCTACACTGTCTCACAGTGCCATATACACATGAATCTGGACCTCATTTTCTCCCTCCAGCTACAAGTGACAGTAGAAAGAAAATACTCATTGTAATAGGAATATTTGGAAACATATTTTTTGCCATAGTATACCACAAGCACATTTGTATTTATCTTATTCTACTTTAATTGTTTTTTAACTACCCGACCCACTTATTCTTCAGAGCAGTGAGTTCAACAGTCATTGAAGACCATCTCCAATAATGCAGGTTATTTGACACAGCTATGCAGCCTCTCAGTGCTGGTAGACATGGTGTTAGTCACCTCAGGTGCCATGTCAGCAGTCCTGCCAGATCACTAAAGTTTGTCCCATGGAACTGCATATATTTTCAGCACAGCTCTGATTTTGACCACTGCAAGCAGTATGAGATAAAAATGTCACCATATCTCCCTGTGCATCAGAGAGTTCCTTGAAATGTGGAATTACAGAGGACAAACCACACAATATTCTTGCAGGGATTACTATGGGGATAATCCAGGCAGGTCTTTACTGGCATCTGGCTCTGCAGACAGGGCTGCTGGATGTGCTGTGGGGGTTCACGGCATTTATTTTATTTTTCTGCCCACTGTGGAAATTCTCCTGGCTCACCCATTGTGGCCTGTGGCATCTCTGAGTTTGGAAAAGCAATTGGAAAAGAATCAGTCAAGAAGTGGGAGAAAGCACTTCACTGATCTTGGTACTTGTCTTTGCATTGTCACATTAGGAATCTCTGGGGATAGCAGGGATTCCTAGGTCCAGTCAGATATCTGGGATGATTCTGGTTGGACTTCATTTATTCGACCATTTGTATGAAGCACGTACCACAAGTAGGCCCTAGTTGAGGCACTCAGCATAACTCAGTGAATGAAGCAGACACAATCCCAGGACCTCAGTACTACTCAATAAATCAGTCAGTCACAGTAGATATCATTCACAGGTCCTGTCCTCTATTCATTACATCAGAGACAATCAAGGTCTTCTCAACACCTGAAGGTCATGGACACTCAGCATGGATTCAAACAAAAAGGTGGGTGGTCTTTGGATCCCAAAGGAATGCATCTTGTGTCGAGGGCACACTGGATATGGGAGGGAGGGTCTGTCACCAATGAGATCTTATAGATCTGATTCCTAAAGGAGGCCTGATCTCTGGTGGCTTCTATGTCAACAGGAAAGAATAGAGAGAACTGTGTATGGGTCCCCTGGCCTCCTACAACTGGATGGGACATGGGCTGAAATTTGTGCTAGGGTCCCCAGCCCACCACAATCTACTCCCACTTAGCCTGCCTCTCTCCAGAGTCAGCTCTCCTCACCACCATCCCCAGGCTTCAAACAGGAGATGTTGTCACAGCCTGCTCACCAATCTAACTCAAAAATCAGTGTAGATGACCAGGTGTATGGACGGATGGGTAGAAAGTGTACATGAGCCTGAGAAGAAACATCATTGGAAAAAAAAAAGACTTACTGGGTCTCCATGTTAAACCTGCTGCAATGCCAGGCCTGCTACTCACAGGTCAGCCACACAGGGGTCAGGGTTGACACTGGGCATCCCCCTGGTTGTGCATGGGCATGGAAAGTGGCCCTGTCCCAAACATGGTTCTCTGGGAGGGCAAATAGAAGGAGAATTTCGGACTGTGACTCTGCTGCCCAACTGCCTCTCCCCAGGGCCATTGCTTCTACATTGGGATCCTGGCCAGACCAGTTTCAGGGGTTGGGCCAGCCTCTATTTTTTCCCTTGTTCTGACTGAAGCTGGCCTTGGTGCAGGTCAACTTCCCTATCTGAGAACATCTGTGCCAGGCCGCCTTCTTTGTGTGGACCTGGCTTATCCAGAGCCCCAGAATGCAACACCAGAAGTTGAAGGAACTTCAGCCTAGGAAGATGATCTGGGAAGAGGTTGTTCATGAGCAGGACATACCTTAAAGGTACTGGCAACATTCCTGTCTCTGGAAAGGCAAGCAAAAATCAGGTATATGGTTAAATCTGTTTCTTTCTGATACTCTAGATTTACCTAGAGAGCTCAGATGCACTGAGCAATTACAGGAAGGACCTGCTCAAGGGCTAGTGCATTTTTCATCTAGAGGCCTCACCCTGTCTAGTCCTGGCATGAAGCAGTACCAGAAACCAGGATGCAGGTGTCTTGGCAAGGAGCACATCCTGAGATAGCTGTTGAATGAGTTCAATCACTCTACCTCTCTCACAAGTGGAATATGAATGAGGTCAATGACACCAGACAGTGCCATGCTGAGGTGAGAGCTAGCCCAGATGGGTCTCCACACCCATGACCATGAGTTTATCTCCAATGTCCCAGAATAGATTCAGTCTGGGGGATCCCAGAGGGACCTACAATTCTTTTCCTTATAGTTTCTTACAGGCCCAAGTAAAAAGGTCACTGGACCTCCACTTCTTCCTACCATTTCAAATGTTGTAGAAAGAAATAATGTATTAATAACAATATTAGGAAACCTATGTTGTTTTATTTCAAAGTAGACAATGAGCATATTTGTATTTTTCTTGACCTTTTTTGTTTGTTTTTGTTTTTTAAGCTTCCTGTCCCAGATATTCTTCAGAGCAGTCAGGTGGACTGTTGTTGTAGACTTTCTCCAACAATGGAGGTTGTTCACCAGAGTGATGTAGGCTCTCACTGAGGTGGATATGGTGTCATTCACATCATCTGCTATGTCAGCAGTGCTGCCAGGATCACATAAGAGTGTCTGAGTGATGTAAAAGTTTGCTGGGACTACCATAACATAGGACACCACTGGGTGGTGTATAGAACAGACACTTAATTTTTGACAATTTCAGAAACTTGTAGTTAGAAGTGAGGATGTCAGCAGGGCTGGTTCCTTTTGAGGGGTTTCTTCCTCACTCGTGGCCATCTTCTCAATGTATAACACTAAATCCCTTTGAGAGAGCTTTGCCTGCAGAACCTCAGACCGCCACGTATGAAAATAAGTCTACCAAGACATGATCTGCTTGGGAAGGACAGGTGGCCGATCTCTCAGAAGAGAAGGGCCAGCAGCCTATTCCTCAATGGGTTTTTACTGGGTTTATTTGCATAGAGGAATACAGGGCATATATGGACAGCTCATCAATCATTGTCAGGCAGTAATAATCAAATAACAGGTAACATTCAAAGAACTATGAGGGCCTATTTTGAGTCACGGTCAGATAGTTAAAGGGCCATAAAACTTTGGGGAAACAAACTCATTTCAGGCTTGGACCCTTATCATTTAAATTGAGGGTATTAGCTAAGCAGATTTCACAGGATTTTATACATTCTTTCCTCAGCCTGATCACCCAGGGGATCTCATCCTTTCCTGCACAGGGTCACACCCACCTCCAGCCTTGTTTCAGGCTTAAGTTGGGTGTGGGAAGGAAGGCAGCCAAGAGACTAGGAGATTTTTTGCAAACAGAATGAACTCCGGCTTTGTCAAAGCCAAGTGTCCAAGGTCCATCACCTCCTTTTTCTATAGCCCCCCAAGTCCTTCCCTGAGGGCCCCTCGAGACTGTGCCTGTGTTAAGTTGCCCCCCCACCCCACCCCCTTGAGGAATCTTACCTATCATTGGCTAACCTGTCATGCACTGGGGCCAGGCAGGTTGAAGTAAAGGGGGCAGAAGTGGTGCCCCTGTCAGAGAGATAAGCTTTGTCTCCTTAGTGTCTTAGGGTCCTAAGGTTTCTCATTCAGCCTTAGCCATGGGAGGTTACAGCTTCTGAATCCAGGCAGAGCGGTTCCCAACAAATCCCTTCTGTGATTCCATGTGTCGCCCCCACCCCTTCTAAGGACACTGTTCATATGGGTGTAAGACCCACATCACTGAATTCACGTAACCGTAATTAGTTACTTAAGAACAGCCTGATGTGGGGAGCAGAATTTGTGGTAGAAATCAACCCCAATGGCAATGCCCAGACAGCCCACCAATGACACCTAGCATGGTATTTGGCCCAGTCTTTGCAGAAGTCCAAGGAGAACTTCATACTGCAGCTGGGTTATGGGTTCACTTATGCCATCAGCCACTACAAGGGACAAGTGTACCAGGCCAGGGGCACTATCCAGTATCGGCCTGAGCTGAGGAACAGACACACCCAGAGCCCTGAGATGACTAAGGTGGAATCATAACCCAGATTCAAATCTGGGTCCTCGAGGTTTTCACATGCCTGCTCCCAAATTGATCTGCACTTCTAATCCTACTAACTAGGTTTCTGATACTGTAGAAATCCAAGCCTCACATATGTTAGAAGGGTAAGGAAAATAATTCTTCCTTTTTCCATTTTGCTCGTTTCCATTGTTTAACTACCTGTAACATGTATCCTGCTGAGTAAACAGCTCTACTGGCCTTGAACCACTTCAACTCACATCACGCATAGAGGGTTCTTTTTCTAACAAATAAACAAACATGGACTAGAGTAACATACTTGACATATTTGTGTGTATCTTGGCATCTCACACGGCATACAAATCATTTTAAGCCAGCAGGTCAGCAGCTGTGGCCTTATTCATCTCCACATTCTCCTATAATATGGTAAATACCCTGAGTGATTGAGCCTTTTAATATTGTTAGACATTGACATAATGCTATTCTGCTGCATTTTAGCAGGGTGACTGGATGCTTCCTCACTGTGTCCTAATAGACTGTGTAAAAGCTTCCTACATCTCCCATGATATGGGACAACAGAATGGGTGGAAAGTTCCTCATGCCCTCTGTCTCAGTACCCAGCTGTAGTTTTGCAGACTCCCAATGGTGACATCAACCACCAGCTGGTCAAGGAGTCCCACTCCTGCCTCGGCCCACGAGGCAGTCTACGGGGTCCGCCGATATACCTGCAACGGATGAAAAGGGATGGGACAGGAGGTGCAAAAGAACGACAGCAAGTCAAAGGATTCTGATCAAGCTGCAAGTTTTATTTTAAAATGGAGGGAGTTATATAGAGGAGGGTAGAGGAAGGCAGATAGGGGAAGTAGCTCTGGTTGGTAGCTTTGGGGCGTGCTCTTAACTGGGATAGGCTAGGGGGCACATGATAGGCGCGTGATCAAGGCACTGATTGGTGTGCCGCCCCATGTGCTCAGGCTAGGCACCTACAATGTTTCTAATCGCAGATATCCTGTTGTGCAGGAAACTTCTGACCACAGATGTCCTGTAATGTACGCGCAATTTCCATCTCTGGCTGCATCAGCCTGCTTTAGGCTTATCCCTGCCCCCAACACACTCCAACATTCACAGGGACAGAGTACAGGTGCACAAGACCTGCACAATAGTCCAGTGCTGGTCTAAGGTGAGAGCTGGGCTGGGGCATGCTCCACACTCAGGAACACAAGATGACCAGAAAGGCCAAGCGTCCAGCCTCAAATATGGGGATGGGTACTTCAGTGCCCTCCTACGGATTGTTATAAAGTGTCCCACAACCCCATACTCATAGGAATCTGGACCTCCACTTCTACCACCTACATTGGATAGGAAAAAGACACTCTTAACATATTTGAAAGAATACTAGTGAAAAAAATGTTATACTTCACAGTAGAACTCATGAACATTTATATTTTACTTTTTTGTTGTTTTTCTACCACCCCAAGTTTCTGGTGGATTAGTCAGCTCCAATTTCCTTGCAGACCTCTGAGTCTTGCACGTTACCACAATGGAATGGGGAGGAGAACATTATACACAGAAATGAAGAGAACCTAAAATGTTGGATTATTTCTGTGCAAGTTTTCAATTCACAGACCAGGGAAAACCATTGTAACATAGCCAGGTAGGAGATGTCAACTTATTCATCTCTATATTATCTCTTAAAAGATGTAGTTTCCACAGTGTTCAACCATTCATTGAGGTTAGACTTTGAGGTTATTCAGTTCTGCTTCTACTTCACCATGGCTGCCAAGAACATCCTCATTGTGTCCCATTAGTGTATCAGTTTGCCAAGGATGCCATAAGGATGAAAAGGAGATCATTTTGAGCATTTCTGATGCCCACTGGCCTGGTACAGGGTTTGTCTCTGTACAGTTTCAAAGAAGACATCTTGGAGGAGCTTGTCAATGGGTTGAAGTACTTACTCTACCTGACTAGTCAAGGGTTAGGTGCATCAGGCCACTGACACCAGCACATGTTACACTGAGGTGAGAGATGTCTCCAAAGGGTCTCCACACCTGTGACCCAGAGTTACATTCTAGTGACCATAACCACACTCAATCTATCATCTCCCCCAGGAACCTCCAATGGCTTTCCCTACCCTGTCCCACAGTGCCATGTACAGGGGAATCTGGACCTCAAATTCTCCCTCCAGCTACAGGTGAGGATCAATGGAAAATACTTTTTCTAATAGTAATATTAGGAAACTTGGTTTTTGGTCATAGTACATACAAGCATTTTTGTATTTTTCTTGGTCTCTTTTGATAGTTTTTGATCTTTTTATTTTTTATTAATTTCATTTTGATGTTCAAATACAGTTTTCTACATTTCCCAACCACCACTTTCCCTCACCCCACCCTCCCTGACTACCTACCCTCAATCCCTTCCCCCTTTCACTTTGTCCATATGTCCTTTATACATGCTCATTTATGACCCTTTCCCTTCTTTCCCATGTAATTTCCCTCTCCTCTCCCCTCTGGTTACTGTCAGTTGTTTTTAATATTGGTGCCTCTGGTTATATTTTGCTCGCGTGTTGTTTTGTTAGTTAGATTCCATTTATAGGAGAGATTACATGGTATTAGTCTTTCACCACCTCACTTCCTTCACTGAGCAAAATGCCCTCTAGTTTCATCCATATTGTTGCCAAGGGTAGGAGGTACTTCGGTTTTTTTCTGCTGCATAGTACTCCATTGTGTAAATGTACCAAAATTATTGATCTACTCATTTACTGATGGGCACCTAGGCTACTTCCAGTACTTGGCTATTGTGAAGTGTGCTGCTGTGAACATTGGGATGCATAGGTTCTTCTGATTTAGTGTTTCAGGATTCTTATGGTATAATCCCAGAAGTGCAATTGCTGCGTTAAAAGGCAATCTCATTTTCAGATTCTTGAGGAAATTCCATACTGGTTTCCACAGAGGTTTCACCAGTTTTCATTCCCACCAACAGTGCACTAGGGTTCCTTTTCCACACAAGCCTGCCAGCACTTGTTGTTTGTTGATTTGTTTATGATGGCCATTCTGATGGGTGTGAAGTGGTGTCTCATTGTGCTTTTGATTAGCATTTCTCTGAGGGCTAGTGATGTTGAGCATCCTTTCATATGTCTTTGGGTCCTCATTATGTCCTCCTTGTGGAACTGTCTGTTCAGGTCCTTTGCCCATCTTTTAATTGGATTGTTGGTCTTTCTGGTGTGGAGTCATTTGAGTTGTTTATATATTTTGGAGATCAAACCTTTGTCTGATATGTCATTTGCAAATAAATTTCCTATATTTTACCATACAATTGGTTCCCTTTTCATTTTCCTAATGTTTTCCTTAGCCATGAAGAAGCTTTTTATTTTGATGATATCTCATTTGTTTATTCTTTCCTTTATGCCCCTTGCTTTAGGGGACATAACAGTGACAAAATTGCTCCATAGACTATCTGAGATTTCCTTCCCTATTTATCCTCTAGGACTTTTGTGGTATCATGACTAATATGTAAGTTTTTTATCCATCTTCAGTTTATTTTTGTGTATGGTGTATGGTGGTGGTTGAGTTACGTTTTTTGAATGGAGCTTTCCAGGCCTCCCAACACCATTTGTTGATAGGGCTATTTTTATTCCATTTATGCTTCTGCCCACTTTGTCAAATATTACTGGACCATAGAGATATGGGTTTATTTCTGAGCTATCTATTCTTCTCCATTGATCTATGTGTCTGTTCTTAGATCAGGCCCAGAATCTATTCATTACTGTGGAGTTGTAATGTAGTCTGATGTCAGGTATGGTGATCCCATCTACTTTTTCTTCTTTCTCAAAATTTCTGCAACTCTCCTGTGTCATGTATGGTTCCATATAAATTTTGAAATGTTTGTTCTATAACTGTGAAATAAGTCATTGGTAATTACATATGGATTGCATCGACTCTATAAATTGTTTTGGGTAATACGGACATTTCAATGCTGTAAATTCTTCCAATCCACGAACATTGTTTATGCTTCCATTTATTTGTGTCTTCCTTAATTTCTTTCTTCAGTGTTGTGTAGTTTTCTGAGTCCAGGTTATTTACCTCCTTGGATAGGTTTATTCCTAGGTACTTTATTTTTCTTGTTGCCATACCAAATGTGATTTTTTTCCCCTGATTTCTGTCTGATATTTCGTTGTTGGTGTGTACAAAAGTGCTTTTGAATTCTGAATATTGACTATCCCATCTTTTCTCCAAATTGACATATTAGGTCAAACAGTTTTTCAGTGGAATCTGTAGGGTTTTCCATTTACACTATCACATCATCTACAAACAATGACAGTTATACTCCCTCTTTTCTGATCTGTATGCCTTTTATTTCTTCTTCTTGTCTGACTGCTGTGCCTAGGACTTCCAATACTATGTTGAATAGGAGTGGTGAAAGCAGACATACTTGTATTGTTGCTGATCTTAGGGGGAAAGCTTTTAGTTTTCTCCCATTGAGTATGATGTTAGGTG
Organism: Phyllostomus hastatus; assembly: GCF_019186645.2. NCBI lineage: Eukaryota > Metazoa > Chordata > Mammalia > Chiroptera > Phyllostomidae > Phyllostomus > Phyllostomus hastatus. The sequence goes on along the minus strand of NW_025334017.1, from coordinate 1,246,856 downwards.
TAGGTCTCTCATATATGGTCTTTATTATGTTCAGGAATGCTCCCTCTATTCCCACTTCCCTGACTGTTTTTTGCATAAATGGGAGCTTCAACTTATCAAATGCTTTTCCACATCCACTGGTATGATCATGTGATTTTTGCCTTTCCTTTTGTCCATGTGATGTGACCTTTATTGACCTGTGAATATTGTACCATCTTTGCATCTCTGGGATGAATCCCACTTCATCATGCTGTATGGCTTTTTAAGGTATTACTGGATGCGGTTTGCCAATATTGTGTTGTGGATTTTAGCATCTATGTTCATCAGCCATATTAGCCTGTAGTTTTCTTTCTTTGTTGTGTCATTATCTGGTTTGGGGATTAGGAGGAGGATGATTTCATAAAACAGTTTAGGAGTTTTCTAACTTCTTGGATATTTTTCAATAATCTGTGAAGGATGGAGGTTAGCTCTTCCTTAAATATTTTGGAAGATTCTCCTGTGAAACCAACTGGTCTAGGGCTTTTGTGTGCTGGGGGTTTGTTGATTACTGTTCTGATTTGATCACCTGCTATTGGTCTTTTCAGTTGTCCTGCTTCTTCTTCATTCAGTTTTGGAAGATTATGTTTTTATAGAAATTTGTCCATTTCACCTAGGTTTTCAAATTTCTTTGCAGATACTTCTTCGTAGTAATTTCTTATAATCCTTTGTATTTCTGTGGTATGAGTTGTAATCTCTCTTCTTTCTTTTTTTATTGTGTTTCTTTGGGTCCTTTCTCTTTTTTCTTGATGAGTCTGCTGAAAGGCTTGTTGATTTTCTTTATTTTTTCAAACAATCAGCTCCTAAATTTATTGATACTTATAATTTTTCCTTTAGTCTGTATGTTGTTTAATTTTCCTCTAATCTTCTTTATTCCCTTCCTTCTACTTACTCTGGGCTGTCTTTGTTATTGTTCCTCCTGTTCTGGTACATGTAGGATTAGGTTGTTTATTTTAAATATTTCTATCTTTTATACATAGGCCTGTATTGCTATGAACTTCTCTCTGAGGACTGCCTTCTCTGTGTCCCTTGAATTTTGAACCATTTTGAGTCCATATTTATTTGTTTCCAGAAATTTTTTTATTTTTTTTATCTCATTCTTAACCCATTCACTGTTTAATAGCATACTCTTCAATCTTCATGAGTTTGAGTGTTTTTAGTTTTTTCCTTAGGGTTAGTTTCTACTTTCAGTCCCTTGTGGTCTGAGATGATGCTTAATATGATTTCAATTTTCTTGAATTTGTTGAGGCTTGTTTTGTGTCCTTTCTCAAAGTCTATCTTTGAAAATGACCCATGTACATTTGAAAAGAATGTGCCTTTTGCTCCTTTAGGTTGAAAGATTTACTCTTTATATATATCAGTGAAGTCCATTTGATCTAGGGCATTGTTCAAAGCCTCAGTGTCCTTGTTGATATTTCATTTGGAAGATCTATCTATTTTTGACAGTGGGGTGCTAAAATCCCATAGTAGAACCATACTGCTGTCTATATCTCTCTTGAAATACTCCAAAATTTTCCTTATGTGTTTCAGTGCTCCCATGTTGGATGCATATATGTTTATGATGTTTATGCCTTCTTGATAGATTCTTCCCTTGAGTATGATGAAGCATACTTCTGGGTCTCTTTTTATGGTCTTTGTTTCAAAGTTTATTTTGTCACATATAAGTATTGCTACACTGGCTTTTTTTCCCCCTATCCATTTGCACAAAATATTTTTTCCAGCCCTTCACTTTCAGACTCTGTAGGTATTTTGTTCTGAGGTTGGTCTCTTGTAAGCAGCATATGTGTGGGTCATGATTTCTTATCCATTCAGCTATCCTATGTGTTTTGATTGGAGCATTTGATCCATTTATATTTAAGGTTATTATTGATAGGTTATTATTCATTGCCATTTTACTCCCTGTGTACCTTTGTTCCTTTGTTCCTTTCCCTTTCACTGGTTTTCTTTCTCTTCTTAAAGCAGACCCTTTGGTGTATCTTGCAATGCTGGTTTGGTGGAGGTATTCTTTTATCCTTCTTTTGTCTGAGAAGCTCCTTGTTCAGCCTCACATTTTAATTGAAAGCCTTACTAGGTAAAGTAGTCTCAGTTACAGGCCTTTGTTTTTCATCACTCAGGATATTTCTTGTCATTCCCTTCTGGCCTGTAATGTTTCTGTTGAGAAGTCAGCTGCTGGCCTTATCAGGGCTCCCTTGTAATTGACTTCCTCTTTTTCCCTTGCTACCTTTAAGATCCTCCCTTGTCTTTAAATTTTGCCATTTTAACTATGATATGTCTTGAAGTGGTCCTTTTTGCATTCCTTTTGATTGGGACCCCCTCTGCTTCCTGGATTTTGTGGCTTTTCCCTCATTAAATTAGGGAACTTTTCCTTCATTACTTTTTCAAACAGGTTTTCTATCCTTAGCTCTTCTTCTTTTCCTTATGGTAACCCAATTATATGGATATTGTTTCATTTCATGTTGTCCTGCATTTCCATTAACCCCTCCGCATTCACATTATTTTTTTTTCCTCTTTTTGCTCTTTTGAAGAGTGTTTTTCTACTTTGTATTCCAGCTCACTGACTAGATCCTCTGCTTCATCAAGTCTACTTTTGAATCCTTCTACTGTGTTCTTTAATTCAGAAATTGTATCTTTCATTTTTTCTTCTCCGTTGGTGATTGTTTCTATGTCCTTTTTTATGATGATTTGCTTTGAAGTAAGTTCCTCATAATTTCCCTGTAGTTTTGGTAATTTGCTCTGAGTTCATTGATCTTCCTTGTAACCATTGTTCTGAACTCAGTATCTGATTTTTGACTTGCCTCTATTTCATTTAGCATTCTTCTGAGGACTCCTACTTTCCTTTAGATTGGGGGTTGTTTCTTTGTCTTCCCATTATTAGTGGGACTCTACTTTTTTGCTTCTGTTACATAAATTGATCTGTTTTGTCTTTCTGACTTTCAAATATAAACTTCTATGGTGGGAGGCCTGTGAGATTCAGTGGTGCAGTCACCTTGATCAGCAGAGCTTAATGTTCTTGTGATACACTTTATGCCTTTCATGCTGGTTTGCTGGATGTAATTAGGTATTGATTGTCATTGGTTCATTCTTTCATGGATTGTTCCCTGCTGCTGGTTGACTGAGGGTCACTCTGTTTACCTTGTGTGCTGTTGTGCAGGTACTGCTTAGACAAAACCACAAACCCCAAGAAACAAACCTACACCTACAAATACAGATCCTCCCAACAATCCCACTATAAATAGCAAATGAACCAGTATAAATAGGGGCATAGCAAGATTAAGACTCTTATATGAAAGGATAGTGGCTATAAGATGACCTACTAAAAAAGAAATCTGTTTGAGAGGGTAGAGGGAGAAGCCCTAATAAGAGTTGGGAGTTGGAGCAATGGAAGGAGACAAGGTAAAGTTTACCTCATGAATAAAGAATGGGACTAAGGAGAGTGGAATGGAGTATGAGAAGGGAAGCATATAATATCAGGTTTAAACAGATGTTAGTACAAAATAAAATAATTGAGGCAAAGAAAAAAGAAGGAAAAATATTAAATAATTAATTAAAATATAAGAGTCAAATTGGAAAGAAAGACCACTGGAGTACTATCAATAACATACAAGCTAAAATTAATATAGGTGGTATGAGAATAAGAGGGAATAAAGAAACAAAGAAAAGTCTAAGAGATATTTAAGAATATGGTAAGTGATTTTGTAATGATAGAGGGGGAGGGAATACTAAGTGTAAGGAACAAAACACAGACTAAATAAGGGAAAATTAAAACTTTGGGATGTAAAATAAAGGAAAATAAAGAAAAATAGGACAGGATGAAATAGAAAGGGAAGAAATACAAAAAGAAGAAGAAAATAAAAACTGGCTAAGATGGCAGAATTAAAATTTATATAAAAAGAGTAGAAGAGGGGTCTAGTAAAATTTGTTATTTGAAATGCAGAATTAATGAAGATGTAAAGATAACCTGGAAAAAACAGTTGAACAACAACTATCTTACCCAACTAGCAAAAATTTTTAAGAGTGTAGGGACAATGCAGGTGTTTTAAGTGCTGGGCAAAAGGATGTGAGATGACTCTTGAGAAGAGAATTCATTTTGAGTGTCTGTATGGGGAAGAAACAGTAAGAGTGTGGAATGGGAACAATTTTCAGCTAGGGAGAAAACCAAATTTGAAATGAAAATATCGCAAGGAAAGAGGAAGGTAAAATGGGGTAAGAGAAGGGAGTCACAATATATGTGAATTGAAATACACCAGAGTGTAAACAATCAAGTGGCTTTTTGTATACAAACTGGCTGGACAAGAAATAAATGTTATAAAGCTATGTAGGAAAGAAAATATTGCAAATCATGAAGAAGACCACAGTGGCTTTGTTCTCAGTAGCCTCTTGCATTTACCACTGTTTTTTCTTTATGGATCTGCCTCTGGTGATGTCAAATGTTGACCTCATGTGGCCTTAGGCAGCTTGTTCAATGCTTCCAGTGATCTGTTGCTGGCTGTCTCCTGCAATTGTTAATCTTGACACTCTGCATTCAACAGTCCTGTTTGAGCATCTTAGGGTGAAGCCAAACTGCTTTTGGAATGGCCTCTATTATTTCCCCTCAAGCTATTGTTGTTAAGTGGGGAGTGGTCTGCCTGAGCAGTATGGTTGCTATATATGAGGATTGACACAGCACTGGACCCTGGCGGCTACTTTCTCAGTTTTCTCCCCAAAGCCTCTCTCCCCAGTCTCTTCTCAAGTCTCCAGTCCAATCTGCTCCACTTTTGCCAGTGATCTACTGTCTCTGGCTATATACTTCAGTTGTTTATCTGGTCTCTAGGACTCAGTAGTCAGGCTTAAGCACCAAAGGGCCAGGGCAGAAACCCTGCTGGGGTTGTGGCTATTGTTTCCCCTCAGCCTGCTGCCACTCAGAGAGCAGTGGTCTGCCTGAGCACAAAGGCTGCTGCTTTCTACGGCATAAGTGGCAAACACAAGGCCTGAGGGCCAAATCCAGCTGTCCACTTTGTTTTATCCTGCCTGGCACCTTGATTCTATTTGGCAGCAGCACTGAGTTTCTTGCCCCTCCTTAAGGAGTGGTTACATTTATACAGTCCTAAAATTATATTCAGCCCTTTGAAGGCAACCACAAGTCTAATATAGCCTCCAATGAAAGTGAGTTTGACAACCCTGGTCTAGGGGATGACTCAGCACCGGGATCCCTAAAGCTATTCTCTCTGTTCTCTCCCCAAAACTTTAGTCTTTTGTCTCTTCTCAGGTGTTTCTAGCCCACTCTGTCTCTGCCTTTGCTGGAGCCCCTGGTAAATGGCTGTAAATGAAAACTTGTGTGTTGGCCCTTTAAACTGTCCTTGTGTCTCCAGCAGTCTGTCTCTGGCAGAGAGCAACCCTGCCACTTTTCATCATTGGTTGTTATCTCTGTACTTTTTGGGCTATCCTTTTCTAGGCTGGGTATCCTAGCTTAGGGTTTAGACACCAGTCTTCTGTGGGGGATCCAATAAGCTGCCTAATTATCCCACCAGCCCTGCCACATAAGGAAGCCCAGACAGCCTTCTCGAGTCTGTATCTCACTCCTTACCAAACAGATTGTGCTGAAGTTTGTTTTGTCAAAGTTATATGCTTCTCTCTGGCTATTATTGCTCAGTAATTTGTTGTGGTCGGTATTTCTAGAATTATGTTGTCACTCTGGACTTGTCCTGGGAGGTAGTCAGTGTGACTTCCATTCACTCCTCCACCATCACCCTTCTCAGTTTTTGTTCTTTTTAAACAACCTGCCCCAGATATCTGCAGAGCAGTGAGGTCACCAATCTTGTAGACCTTCTTTAATAATGGAGGTTGTTTGTCACAGTGACACAACCTCTCAGTGCTAGTAGAAATGATGCCATTCACTTCTGGTGTCATGTCAGGAGCACTGTGTGGATCACTTAAGTGTGTTCAAGAAACTGAATAAGTATGCAGGGGATACCATAACATAGGGCCCCACTGGGTGGCAGGTAGAGCAGACACTTAATTTTTCACAATTCCAGAGAAGAGGAGTAAGTAGTGAGAGTGTCAGCAGGGCTGGTTGCTTTTGATGGGGTTTCTGCTTTGCTCAGACATAGCATCTTCTCACTCTTTGTCACATGGAATCTCTTCTGTGCTTCTATGTGACCTCCTGTCCTCTTCTAAGTCACTGGTCATATTGTATTAAGGCCTATATCACTGAATTCACTTAACATTAATAACTTGCTTTAGAACATACTCATACCGGCACATTTTGAAGTTCTCAGATTACAAAATGGAATTTGGTTGACACACAAAGATGACAATGTTTACCTGCATTATCCTCAGCTTGGAGGACATGCACAGGAAAATTTTAATAGCCCTAGCCAGATTCTAAAGGGAAAAGTCTGTAGCATTGTCACAGGTGTGCACGGGTGTGCACAGGTAACCAGGTTCTTAGTGATCAAGGACAAAGAATTGAACCGAACACACAAAGTTTATAGCATAAAGAAAGAGGGGAGGTTTATTAAGTGATAGTACACGCCACAGGACACGGGAGTGAGCCAACTCTGAGCAGAGAAGGAAAAAAAGGACACGTGGGCTGGGGGAGTCTATTCTTATCGGGGCAGAAGCCCCCTTGCTAGTCTTTGGTGGGCTCTTCCTGAGCAGGTACAAGGAGTTGGATTTCAAAGCTACTGCGCATGTGTGGTTTCCCACAACTTTCTTGATTGTCTACTGGAGAAGGGAGTCCCACAATGTTATTTCATTATAATGATATTATAATGAATCAGGGGTAACGCACAGGCACATTCTATGATTCAGAGTTATCCCAGAAAACAGGAACAACCCGTCTTAGGGGGTCTTTGTCATGTATAGATGTTTTCTACCTCAGCCCTGCAGGGCCTCTGGAGCTTCCTTCCTGACTACCTCCTGCCTCAGCATGACAGTGTCAACAGAACTTTTGTAATGATGGCTGTTGCCTTGCACACAGCATGGCCAGAAGGTGTCTCGTTCGTTTATATTTAGAACAATGTGGGGAAAATAAGGACAATGCTTAATGTACAACAACATATAACAGAGAGAAAAATCAGCCAATCTGATTTCAACATGTCCAAGGCAATCCCAGTGTACCTTGATCTTCATCTCCCCCAGCATCCTTTGACTCTCCTGCCAGTTTTTTCCAATTACAGGTTTCAGGCCTTCCTGAATCATCTGCTCAGACTCCTGCCTATGGACAAGCTTTATCCAGTCAGGAATGACAAGGCATTTGCCCCTGTGCATTTTCTGCATCTCAAAATTACCTTTCATATCAAAGAAAGGGAAAGAAGTGTCGTTTTGGAAGTCACTGTTTTTCATAGGCTGTGTTTCTCCCTCTTGTACACACTTCCCAAATGGAGAGGGACAATGTTCCACAAACCATTTTTATCCATGTGAGGAATAGATAAGGCTCAGGCAGAAAAAATGCCATGCATCTCCAGCTTTGGGCTCTGTTCTAACCTGTGTGACCTTGAACAGTCATTAGACATGCCCAAACATGTGTGATTTCATCTCTATAAAGAGGGTGCTCTTTGAGGTCTTGTGGGTACTGTTGGGAACAAGGAAATTAAGAACTAAATTTTAACCTTAATAGACAAGAACCACATTGTAGCTAAAAAGAAATGATAAAAGAGACAGAGTACAGTTAAAGCAAACATCCCGTGTCTAGCAGACGCTCTCCCCTGGGTAGGCTAGATAAGCAGTGCTTTGTAGTTTTTAATGAGAAAATAGAAAACTAGCTAGCTAGAGCCAGGAGATTACTAGGTTAATGAACAAACAGCCTGCCTTCCCGCCTTATGAAAGAATGCTTGGTTTGAAATTCCCGCGTGCGGTCTTTGTAAGCGAATTACTAACTGCCCCGTCTACTTCTGTATAACGCTTGCTTACTCTCCCATATATAAGAACGTAGTTGTAAGCGCTCGGGGCGGCTCTCGTTTGCAGCTCCTTGCGGGCACTGTGTCGCTGGACACTTTGAGAGTTCGCCCCTGCACAGGTTAAACTTGGCCAATAAAGTAATATCTTTGATACTCTGAAAGTCTCCGATATTTGTCCTCACGTTTGCTGAATGCTACAGGTACAAAGCTCTTCATAGACTATTAGTAAGAAAAGTCTATTATGCCTCATCTTAAATAAAATGTCTAGAAATATGCCATGGAAGGTGTGGCGCAGTGGTTGAGTGCCAGCCTGCAAACTAAAGGGTAGCATGTTCGATTCCAAGTGTAGGGCACACCCCTGGGTTGTCTGCCAGGTCTCCAATGGGGGCACATGAGGGGCAGCCAGACATTGCTGTTTCTCTTCCTCTCTTTCCCTCTCCCTTCCAATTTCTAAAAAATAAATAAAATCTTTTTAAAAAATGCCTAGAAATTAAAAATTGTATCAAGAGCCCCATCCACCAAACTTAGATGGTACTTTTAAAATCTATTGATAAAACCCTATTCAGTGTGGTCACTCCTCACCCTTCTCTTGCACAGCTGTTTGAGGGACTAGGAGTTTTGGATAAACTCCAGATTTCAGTACGCTTGTTGATTCACAGTAATGCCACTGACAGGATATCTATACTGGTCCCACCCAAGGTGCAGCTGAGTTCATGTTTAACTTACATGAATCTTTCAAAAGGCAGGCCCTCAAAGAGGGTACACTGAAGATGTCAGATTCTGTGGCTCCAGCTTTCCTCAGTGGAAACATCTCCCACCTCACCACCTTCAGATGCTTGTAGCAGGCCTTCTTCAGAGCCCAAATGTTCTTGGACGATCTGCTTTCTCAGTGAGCATGTGTCCCCTTTTCAGCACAGCTGTGTTTCTGTCCTCTGCTAGCTGTATGTCATAAAAATGTTACCACATATCACTGAGCCTCAGTTCATTCCTTTGAAATGTGGGGTGATACAGGAAAAACCTCATCATGTTCTAGCAGGGACTACTGTGGGGACAATCCAGGCAGGTCTCAACTGGCACCTGGCTCTGCAGATAGGGATTCTGGACGTCCAGTGGCTCTCATGGCAACTATTATTATATTTCTGTTCACCATGGAAATTCACCTACCTCACCCATTGTGCCAGTGGCATTTCTGAGCTTGAAAAAGCAAGCGGAAAACAATCCCTCAAGAAGTTAGGAAAAGCACTTAGGTGATCTCTGCCCTTGCCTTCGGCATTGCCACGTTTGGATACTCTGGCGACAGTAGGGTTTCCTAATTCCACTCAGATATCGAGGATCATTCTGGTTGGACTTCATTTACTTGACAATGTGTATGAATCACCTACCACCAGTAGGCCCTACTAGAGGCTCTCAGCATAACTCAGTGAATGAAACAGACATAATTCCAGGGCCTCTTTTCTACTCAATGAATCAGTCAGTCAAAATAGATGTCTTTTTCATTGCAGGTCCTCTATCCATTAGATCAGAGACAATCATGGTCTCGATACCCGAAGGTCTACCTGCTTACAATGAAAATGGATACTCACCAATGTATGATATAAAAAGTTCATTTTTTTGGTTCCAGAAGAAAGACCTCCTGTGTTGAGAGCACACTGGCTGTGGCAGGGATGGTCCGGTACCAGCAAGATCTTATAGATGAGATTACCAGGGGAGGCCTGAGCTCTGGTGGCTTCTAAACCAAAAAGACAGAACAGAGAGAACTGGGGATAGGGCCGCTGACCTTTTCAAACCAGACAGATGCTGGGCTGTGTTTTTCCCTAGTGTCTCTCACCCACCACACTCCGCTCCTGCTCAACCTGCCCCTCTTCAGGGTCAGCTCTCCTCACCACCACCCCCAGGATTGAAACAGAAGACGTGGTCAGAGCCTACTCAGCAATGTCCCTGAAACCTCAGTGTAGATGAGCTGGTAGGTGCATGAAGAGTTGGCTTAGGCAGAGTATAGACCTTGAGAAGAAATGTCATTGGAAAGAAAAGACTCACAGGGTCTCCATGCTTAACCTGCTTCACTGCCTGGCCTGCTCCTTCTAGGAAAGCCACACAGAAGTCAGGGTTGACATTAGCTGTCCTCTGGTTGGCCATGGACATGCTCAAGGACCCTGTCCCAAACATGATTGCCCTGGGAGGGCAGTGTAGAAGAAGAAGGCCAGACTCTGACTCTGCTGCCCAACTGCCTCTCCCCAGGGCCATTGCTTCTACAAGGGAACCTGGCCGGACTAGGTGCAGGGATTCAGCCAGCCCCTGTGTTTCCCCTTGTTCCATGTGAAGCAGACCTTGGTGCAGGTCAACCTTCCTATTTCACAAAAGTTGTGAGAGGACAACTTCTTTGAGTCAATCTGGAATAGCCAGAGCCAAAGAATGCAACACCAGAAGGTGAGGGAACTTCAGTCTGGAAAGATGATCTGGGAAGGGGAGGCTCATCAGAAGGAGTTCCCTTAAAGGCAGAGGCACCTTTCCTGTCTCTGAAAAGGCAAGGAAAAATCAGATGTTTGTGTGGATCTGTTTTTATCTCCTGCTCCTCTAGATCCACTTCCAGAGTTTGAGAGCAATGCACATCCACAGAAAGTACATGATCACTAGATAATGCCTTGTCCAGCTAGAGTCATCCCCTGGCCCTACCTGGCCTGATGCAGTGCCTGAAATCATGATGGAGGCATCTGTTGTGCTTTTTTTCTTTGCCCTCTTAGATGTTCTAAGCTTTATACTAAATTAATAAGAGGAATGTACCCCAACAATAGATTTATAATAGGTAAAATGATAATTTTCAACAATACCAGTTTGTTTATATAAAATATATTTCATGAAATAAAATAGTGTAAAGGAAATAGAAATAAAGTTGTTAATTATAAGGATGTGTGGACAATATGTACTCATATAAATAGTATAATTTTTATATATATCTACATATATATAGTGGATTGTAAAATATATTCACTATACCATATATTCTTAAAATATCTTCTAAAAGATTTAAATTGTATACTTCAACAAATATAAAGTGATATAATCATGAAATTGAATTGGAAATGTATGTAACAATATGTTACCAGTAGTAACTGTACAAAATGAAACTAATAGAAGTGACTGCTCCTTCTCTTTTTGCTAAGCAATTTCTCTGGTTTTTGGACAAAGATCATATATTTACAATAGCACATTTTAATACTAAATATTTTATATATTACACTTAAATGTCTTTACTTTCAATAATATGACCATTATGAATACTATCTTTCTGAAATTTCCCTAGCATCATTTTATAGCTTGAAAGAGTCATATTAGATGCTAAATTACTTAATGGACTATATTTTACTTCACTCAACATTTAGTTGAATTTGTTATTTGAGCAGTAATAACCATTCTAGTTAACTCTTACCATCACTGGGGAGAGAGACTGCATTTGTCTGGTTGTAACTAAACCCATTGAGAAGAAGTCACTCCATCAAACACTCATTCTCCTTCTTTTCTCAGCCTAGAATTTAACATAACAGTTCAGTTCAACTTAGGAATAGGCAATGGTTGTTTTATGGAACTGGCCTGGGAATAGAGCAAGGATGACTCAGTACAGACTGCAGTGTGTGGGTTCCTGCCTTTGTATAAAAATGATTTCACAACAAGTCCAGGTGACTTTGAGAGTGTGTTCATTAAAGCTGAGAAGAGTGAAACAAAGGAAGTACTTAGGGTAGAGGAAGCAACAGGAGAGAGCATATGCACTGTTCTGCTTTGGTTCCCTCAAAACATTATAAAAAATGAGTGAGTCAAGGCAGGGCTGCCTTTAGCTCACTGGCAAGTCACAGACAGGATCAGGGGTAAGTCCAAGAGCAGCTGCCACTGTCAGATGCTCCCCTGGTTGCAAGTCTCATGGGGATCCTTACAGTATAGGAGGAAGTAAAACGTTCAGGCCCGCTATGAGGCATGGCAACATGGCAGTGCTCAGAGCGAGTACACAGCAGCTCTTTGTCTTGAGGATTTTTATCAGTCTTCTGCCAGTGAAAATTTTGTGGGAGGGTTTCAGCAGAATAAAGCCTTCAGGTATGTTTCTCATAATCTGATGCATGAAAATGAGCTTATAGGGGAGTTTGGGATTATTCTTTGGTCTGTTTTATGGTTTTACTTTTATCTTGGGTCTGTCTGGCTTTCATCAATGTTTGTTATTTGTTCCCCTGACTTTATTTTTCCTTGGGTTTAGGTGGTACAAATGACATAAATTGCATCTCTCTTCTCTCTCTCTTTGCCTAGGGTGATTTATGCTATGTATTCTATGTTTAGAGAGGAGGTATAAACCATTTTCTCTCAAGCATCCTTAGTTAGGGAAGATGAGGTCTCGTGATTCAGTAGCTGGCTGTAAGTTTTTGAAATAGTTTGGCCTTGTTTAATTTTCTTCTCTCAGTTTCCCCATTCCACTTTCCCAGGAATTAGCTTTCCTAATTTCCTATACTGTCTCAGTTCCCCAAAACCAATTTGTACTAAAGCAATGTATTCATTTGTAGTCCTCTGTGTAGAGCCATAGGTCACTAACACAACTGGAACAATATGTAATTAAATTGAAGTCCAACACATCAAAAATATAAGCTAATAAAATATATGGGAATGCAATCTGTATGCAAATATTTGAAAACAAATTGTGCCATGGAAAATGAAGTCACATCACATAAAAGCATAAAGTCATGGCTGAAACACAAGGGCACTCACTCTCACATCTGTACTCTTGCTCTGAGGGGAAACCTATTTTCTATCTTCTGATTCTTATTTTCTTTGAGTGAAAACCAGCTAGCTTGGGTATAAACCAAGCCAACACTTCCCAGGTATCAAGATGGAAACCTAATTATCTACATGAACTTAATTTTAAATTTTACTTAATTTTTATTAGTAAAAACAATTTGAAGTTGTATGTGGCTAATAGTTATCATATTGGACAAAGTAGTTCCAGATATTAGCCACTAGATTTGAAATCTTCATCCCTGAATTTCAGGATATCTCTCCTAATATAGTTCCATATAGAAGAAATCACAGGGCCATCAGTGTTCACAATACCAACAGGAAGATCCTGATCAGACTCTTTCCACTTGTCATTCCCTGACCTCCACCTTGTGGGCAGAGACAGCCTCTTTAAGTAGCTGTTTCAGCTAAACAACTTCCTTTCCTTGGCAGTTAGGACAGTTTAGGCCAATGGCTCATGAAAGAGAGTCTTAAAGTAATTCCTGAGGCAATATTTTCTTCTCTCATAAAAAGAGCAGTAGTGAAGAAAAGACATTTTTCTCTTGTTATGCTGGGAGTTATTGTCACCTTCTGGTTGCTGGCAGTTATCTTGTGACCATGAGGGAAGAGTGAAGAAGAAGAAGAAGCTTACCTTAACATCACTGAATAGCTGAATTTCATTCTGGAACTATCTTCCTGTGGATTTGTTATTTTGTGAGAAAACAAATGGCTATTGTTTAAGCTATGTTTCATCAGCATTCTGTTGCTTGTAATCCTCAGCACCCATGATAAATGAGATACTTAAACTTCTGAGGGTGGGCAAGGTTGTATCATTTCATAGTATTTCAAGAAATGTGTAAATGTGGAAGCAGGGATGAGGACAGAAGAAGATGTGAGTTGCTTGAAAGAAGTATCACCTCTCTTCCAACTGTTCCTGTGGGTATCAGTGGGACACAAGGCATGACATAGCTCTCAGCTGGGATGAAAGGGTAGAAAGCCAATGAAGATCTCCAAGTGTGACCAGACAAAAGCATTGAAGGAAGGATAAGACAGGAAAAATAAGCCAGTCAGATCATGGAGGGCCTGAAGGGACATACTAAGGGTTTTGGACTTGTTTCTAAAAGCCTTAAGAAACCATTGTAAGTTTTAAGTAAATGACAGGATCATATTTACATTTTCAAAAGATCAATCAGGCTTCAGGTAGGGTAGAAAATGGTACAAAATGGGGCAAAACTAGAGGTTGAGAGATCAGAGAGACCACATCCTATCAAGAGGCCATGATGTCAACATGGCTTAGTACTCTGAGTGCTAACTTTGATCAGTTGAAATTGCATTCATTTGGTCAGGATGTGAATGTTGAATATAACAACATAGTCAGGATGATATCAAGACATCTTTGTGGAACTTACCGGGCTAATTTGAGCAGTTATAAGATAGTAGCAAAATATGCCATATTTTTCCTCAGCCCATCCCCCTCCCAGGAGACCCTAGAAACAAAAAAGAACTTGTGAAATATCAAGATTTACTAAAATGTTAAGGATAAGAGTGTGAAGTCAGCTTAGAGATAGAAAAAGTAGATCAATTGCACATAACAAGTACCAAAAATGAACTCACCCATATATAGAAAGTTGGTGTATAATGTAAGGAGAAGAAAAGTGTAAATCAATAAGGGGAGTTGGCACAACCTGTAAGACATAGGGAAAAGAGTGAAATCCAATTCAAATCTCACAGCAATTATGAAAATTAGTGCCCTGTGGATCAAGGATTAAATGTGTAAAGCAAATATGTTACTGTTTTGGAAGAGCCTATACCATAGTGTTCTCAAAATAATGTAGGAGTTATTTAAACAAAACCCAAAACAACTGATAAATTTTATCAATTCAAAATGTAAACTTCTCCTGTTGAAAGAACATTGTGAAGATGTGAAAGGAAGCTCTTTCTGGCACACAGACCTAGAATAGATTTAGTATGTCACACTTTTTTGCATACATATTTCTTTCTTTCTGTTATATCCTTAAGTGTTCTTAATTTTTTTTATATTTATACCATAAAAATGATCACCTAATACCTACATGATATATATCCCATAACTGTCATTGGTACATATGACTGATTTCCTAATCAACATATTTCCATTGACCCTTATTGTTTTCTGAAATTTTCATCAGCCTAATCTCTGTGACACATTTAAATTATGCCCTCTAAATTTATTTGTGTTAAATCCAGTTTTTTTAATGTCAATGCTATTGCAGTCTTCCCAATTTTTCCCAGCTTTCCCCTTCTACCCCACAACTCCCCACCTCCATAGTCATTCCCCACACTATTGCTTAAGTTTATGGATTCTTCATATATGTTCTTTGACTAACTTTCACCTTCTTTCAAACAATTCCCACTTGCTTCCTCCTGTCTTAAAGCTGCCAATCCATTTCATGATTCTATGCCTCTGGTCCTATTTTCCTCATTAGTTTATTCTGTTCATTAGATAACACTTTTAAGTGAGATCATCTGATATTTTTCTTTCACCAACTGGCTTATTTCACTCAGCATAATAGGCTCCATTTCCATCCACATGCTGTTGCAAAAGGTAGGGATTTTTTCTTTTTGCTTCATCATATTCCATTGTGTAAATGTACCACAATTTTTTTTAATCCACTCATCTACTGATGTGACTAAGAAGCTGTTACCACAATATTGATGATTGTAAAGAGCACTACTATGAACATAGGGGTGCATAAGTTCTTTTGAATAGATGGTTCCAAATTCTTAGGGTAGATTCCCGAAAGTGAAATATCTGGGTCAAAAAGCAGTTGCATCTTTAGTTTTTTGAGGAAAGACCATGCAGTTTTCCACACTGACTGCACCAGTCTGCATTCCTACCAAGCGTGCACTAGGGTTCCCTTTTCTCCACATCCTCACGAGCACTTGTTGTCTGTTTATTTACTAATTATAAACATTTTGGTAGGTATAAGGTGATATCTCATTGTAGCTTTAATTTGCAACTCTCTGATTGCTGGTGATATTGGGCATTTTATCCTATTTCTGTGGGTCATCAGTATGTCCCTCCCACAGTGAAAATGCCTTAGTATTTCCTTCCAAAGCAGGAAAAATCCATACTACAAGGATCTCCAATGCTTTTTACCAGGAACCAAATGAGAAAAGGGGAATGTGTCAGCAGAGATAAACTCTGATATGCTGAGGAATTTAAAACATGGTTGTGAAAGGCAATTGGATTTGTTAGAACTCTCAACCCCATAGTCCATCCTGGCAAGTGGTTTAATGAGGGTTAGTTCATGTCCCAAACATGTGAGAGCTTAAGTAGCTCCTTTGGGTAATGCAGGAACCCAGAAAACTTTTGTAACAGTTTTGTTCTGGAAAAAATACATTCCATTTTTTATTATTTTGTTATTTTTTAAACATTGGCTCAGTCTTATCATCTACAGTAGGCAATATTTAAGTACCAATCAAACCAAGAAAGCAGGAAGTACCCAAGGGCCAATAAAGTCAATTGGGCCCCCAAATATGGCAGTGACCTCTGTAAAAATCAAGATCCTAGGAAAGAATTTACTGCCAAGGACAGCGCACCCTTGTGGCCTCAACTCCCTTTTTCAAACTAAGGTTTAGCAACAAAGAAGGTCACATGTGCTGCATGGTCTACACTGATGTGGACAGCTGGTTGAGCAAGGAGGTGGTGGAACTCTGCAGGAGACCAGTCTTCAGCAGTTAATCAAATAACCAGGTCCCTACTAGTGACTGACAGCTGCTTAAGCAAGTTCCCACTAGTGGGTTCAGCATCTGGTGCCGGGTACTAACAAGTGACCTGCACATCCAAGTAGGAAAGAAAAACACCGTGAGGGTGAACCACAGAAATGGCTTCCGCTGGACTTTGCTGGAGGCTGGGGCCTCTTCAGCCTACACTGAGTCTACCAATGCTGCCTGGACCAGGAAAGGGGGGCTCCCACAGCTGCAGTGTTCTCCCCCAAGGTGCTGCCCCTCTAATTTCCAGGTTTCAGGGGTTGTGTCATAGACCGCTGTTTGATGTGGCACACCCTACCTTTCTGCTGCCCCTTGCAAACTCCACCATACTTTCTGGTGACCACTGGCTGACCAGGGCTCTGCCCCAAAGCCCCAATATGTTCTTATTTCTAATCAGTACTTACTAACCTATAGCAAGTGCACAAGCCTGTCTCTACATTCATAGCACCTTGTAACCCTTTTCCCACAGAGTATGAACCTAAAAATATTTATGAATGAATACATGATCAGAACAGTGATTTGTATAATGCAATATTTACCAAAGTGGATTTTGTAGGGTATTGAATTTATACCCTGGTTATAACCTCACTGTTGGGACTTACTGATATCTAGTCTGTTACATGATTTTTCAAATGCTTACATATTTAATGAATTTTTATATATGCATCTGTTGATGAAGGTGATAGCTCTTCTGTCATTTCACCTTTGATCATTATTTTATAATACGAAGGTATTTTTAAAGTAAGCTGGTCAATCAAGTGCTGTGACATTGCTAAAATTCTGATAGAAGAAATTCAGAGTGTTTAAAGACCTGCTTAGACTTATTAACATGTGACAAGTGGGTGACAATAAGCATGCATCTCAGAATTGCCAGGGTGGAGGTCATGTCACTGCTCCATGCTGTCTCTCCATCTGGAAGCACCAGCTATTCATCACGCTCCACCAAAGGCCCATGTGTCCCTTCCAAAGAGTGAAGATCATGGTTAGGTTGCAGTAAATTGTTGAGGTACCCACACAGTAAGAAGATCAAGTTCTGAAAGAAGGCATGTAACCTGCACTGAAATTGCCAAAATAAGGTCAGAACCATTTGTACACATTGAAAAATCACACACACACTCACACCCCAGGCCAATGTTTAGCCACTAAAGTTTTACCATCAAGGAATTTTCCATTAGCAGAAGCCTCACATTTGAGCAACTAAAGATTTTTCCTCTGCATATCCTTGAAAGTAGTTACAACAGTAGGACCAAGCACAAGGAGAATCAGGCCCATTAGACAGTTCCATGGAGAGTTTTGAAAACAGGTGGCAGAGTCATCAGCACATTTACTCCAGCAGGAGTGGCACCCAGACCCATTCATCACTGGGCAAGTCACTGAAATTCAGCAGCTATCACAGTCTCCTTCCCAATCTCTCAACTGCTCTTTGAACCTGTGGGCAGATTCCATGCCCAACAGACAAAAACACGGCCTGGAGGGAGCACGGTCAGACCTGGTGTGAGCAACTCAGTGTGAAAATGGGTATGAGGAACTGGTGCCATAGAATAGAGACATGGGCAAAATTGTGTCTTACTTCTTCAAGTTAGTTATAATACTTGTCAACTTCTTTTAAAAATGTGGTTAGTATCATGATTAGGATTTTATTGAACTTACAGGTCTATTTTGGGGAAATTACCATGGTTAGGATATTGAGTTTTCTGCCCATCAATATTATATTTTCTTGTTAACACATCCATCCATAACAGCTTTCAAAAAATAATAATTTTTCTCAATACAGATATGACACATCTTTTGTTAAATATATTTCCAGGTACCTTGTAGTTTGGTTGTACTTTGAATGAGATATTTAGGAGATAACAATCCTTATAGGCTTTTGTAGGTAAACAATGTAATTTATTATCTTTTTCTGACTATGTTGAAGAACCTACTTGTTACAGTAGTTTGTCTATATATTCTCTTGGAGGTTTTATGAAGATAATTTATATCACCTGTTAATAAAAATAATTTTGTTTCTTCTTTGGCACCAGAATTTCTCTCCTCTCCTTGTTTTGTAGTATTGGTTAGTATTTTTATCTTGCTGCAGTTATGCATGCTGTGCCCCAGAGGTTTGGGGTTCTTGTGTATTCATTTTCATTTGTTTCCGGATAGTTTTTTTATTTCTTACTTGATCTCATTATTAACCTATTCATTATTTAATAACATATTATTCAGTCTCCATGTATTTGAATGTTTTTGAGTTCTTCCCTTGAGGTTGGTTTCTAGTTTCAAGCCCTTGTGATCCAAGAAGCTACTTGGTATGATTTCAAATTTCTAGAATTTGTTGAGGTTTATTTTATGTCCTACTGTGTGGTCTACCTTTGAAAATGTGCCACACACATTTGAAAAGAATGTACTTGTTGCTTCCTTGGGGTGAAACCTTGTATGTATATATAATCAACTAGGTCCATTTCATCTAGAGTATAGTTCAACACAACAATCTTTGTTGATTCTGTGTTTGGAAGGTCTATCCATTGTTCACAGTGGAGTGTTAAAAGCTCTATAATTACTCTATTGCTGTCTATAGCTTGCTTGAACTCCTCCAAGGTTGTGTTTATATATTGAGCTGCTTCTATGTTGGGTGCATATGTGTTCACAAGGATTATATCGTCTTGGTACAGTAGTCCCTTAAGTGTTATATACTGACCTTGTTTCTCTCTTGTTATGGCCTTTGTTCGAAACCTACTTTTTTCTGATGTAAGTATTGCTACCTCAGGTTTTTTTTTGGGGGGGTTGATGTCTATTTGCTTGGAATATTTCTTCTATCCCTTCACTTTCATCCTGTGTACATCTTTTGTTCTGAGGTGGGTCTCTTGTAGATAGCACATATGTGGGTGGAGTTTTCTTATCCACTCTGTGCCCCTATGCCTTTTGATTGGAGCAATTAATCCATTTTGCTTGGAGGATATTATACATAGGTACTTGTTCCTTGCCATTTTCTCTTTGTACCTGTGTTCTTCTCTGTATGTGTGCCTGTCTCTCTCCATCTCTCTCTCTCTCTCTCTCTCTCTCTCTCTCTCTCTCTCTCTCTCTCTCTCTCTCTCCCTCCCTCCCTCTCTCTCTCTTCTCTCTCTCTCGATCTTCTTCTTAAAGCAGACCCTTTAGCATCTCTTGCAATGCTGGTTTGGTGGAGATATACACTTTTAGCCTTTCTTTTTTTGTCTGGGATGCACCTTATTTTGTCTTCCTTTTAAAGTGAGAGCCTTATGTCTGGGATGCACCTTATTTTGCCTTCCTTTTTAAGTTAGTAGTCTTTGTTGCCCATCTTTGCTTCCCATTGCTAGCAATATTTTCTGCCATTCCCTTCTAGTTTGTGGTGTCTCTCTTGAAAAATCAGCTCAGAGCCTTATCAGAGCTCCCTTGTGTGTTACTAGTTGTTTCTCCTTTGCTGCCTTCAAGATTCTCCCTTTGTCTTTAAATTTCACCATTTTGATTATGATGTGTCTGGAAGGGGCCTCTGTGGGTTCATGTTGACTGGGACCCTTTGTGCTTCTTGGACTTGTGTGGCATGTTCCATCACCAAGTTAGGGAAGCTTTCTGTTATTCCTTTTTCAAACAGGTTTTCTCTCCCTTTCCTTTTTCTTCTCCTTTTGGTATCCATATGATACAAATAGTATGTTTCATATTGTTCTGTAGCTCTCTTAAACTACTCTCATGTTTTGTTTTGTTTTATGACTGCATGCTTGTTTCTTCCTTGTACTTCAACTCACCATTTCTATCCTCTGCTTCATCTTGCCTATTTGAATTCCTTCTAGTGTATTATCCACTTCCAATATTTCATTCTTCATTTTCTCCTTGCCCATATTCATAGATTCTATGTCTTTTTTTCATGTTGATGTAGTTTCCAGTAAGTCCTTGTAGCTTCCATAGAGTTTCTTGTAGTTCTCACTGAGCTTTGAGAATCTTCATAACCACTATTTTGAATTCTGTGTCTGATAGATTGCTTGCCTCAATTTCATTTAGCACTTTTTTCTGGGGACTCCTCCTTTCCTTTCAGGTTGGAGTTGGCCTCCAACCTGATACTCTTGGGATGGCCTTTATGCCCTTTATGTGGGCTTTCTTGTTGTAATTCAGTTTTGGTTATTGCTAGATCACTTTTGGAGGGCTCTTCCCTATGGCTGGTTGACTGGGAGTCACATTACCCTGCATGTCTTGCATGCTGTTGTACAAATGCTGCCATAACAAAACAAAACAACCCAGGAAACATAACCCACACTTGCAAAAATAACCCCCACATATAACCATACTATCAACAACAAATGAGCAACTATTAATAAAGGTGGAAATATAGTAACACTATTATAAAAAAAGAAAAGTGAATATGAGATGACTAATAGAAATACAAATGATTATGAGAGGGTAGAGGAAGGAGATATAAGGGTAGAGAATAGAAACAAGGTAAACAAAGTAAAGAAGTTTTACACCATTTATAAAAATGGGAGGGAAGAAAGCAACATGGAGTAAGAAAAGAGAAGAGTATAATGTGAGGTTAAAAAATAGAAAATAGTGAAAAATAGGAACAAAATTAAGAAAACATCTACAATAATAGTATCAACAACAAATAAGCAAAGATTAGTACTGGTGGAAGGGGTAAGAAGGAAAAAAGAAAGAAAAAATGATTATGGTCTGTCTAAAGAAGGAAAATTGATTATGAGAGAATAGAGAGAGAGGAAATATTAAGAGTGAGTAATAACCAGGCTAAAAGAGGAGAAAATTAATTTAAAATGAGGAAAAAAAACAAAGGGCAGGAGCAAGGCAAAATGGAATAAGAGAGGGGGACAGCAAAATTTAAGATTTGAAATACAAAAATAGTGAACTTCTCAGAATAAAATTGAAGAAAAGCAACAACCACCACCATACCAACAAAGCATGAGCAAAGATTAATGAAGGCATAAAGAAAATAAGGATATTTTAGTTGATGGAAAAGGAATCTGAGATGAGTAATGTCATGAAAAATGGTTTTGAGGGGCTGGAGGGAGGAGAAATAGTAAGAGTGTGGAATAGAAACAAGTGATTGAAAGAGGAAAAAATAAAATTTAAAACAAGAACAAAAAGAGGAAGAAAGAAGGTAAGGTGGAATATGAGAAAGGAAGAGTTAAATATGAGCTCTGAAATAAACTATAATAAAAACATAGTAAACTAAAGGGACAAACTTGAAGAAAAAGAAAAAAGTTAAAAATGATGAAGGAGAAAAAAGTAAATAAAATAATGAAGACCATGGGGAATTTGTCTCAGCAGAGTCTAGTGTTTGCCACTGTCATGTGTCCTAGTCTAGCCTTATCCACAGTTCCTTCAGCATGACGCTTTCTGATCTTCAGATGCAGCTGATGACCTCAGTGGGAGCAAACTGCACTTTCTCTCTGGTTTCTTTGTTGGCAGAATTGCTGTGTGTGTACACATGCTATATAGGGTCCCTGCCCAGTCTCACCTCAGCTCCTCTTTTAAAGGAGTTTTTGTGTTCCCCAACCTGCCCCCCAACCCCACCACAGCACCTGGGCAGGTTCTTTGCCCATTCTACCTTTCCGAACAGCACAAAATCTCTCTTGGTCAGGGCTGTCCACAAGCTGCCAGTGGCTGTGACAGTTTTAGGAGGTAGAATTTCTCTCTGGAACTCTCCTGATTGGCACTGCAGCAATGGATGTGCTGCTCACTGCATGTGTGTAGCCTAAATCTCCCAGACTGTGTCTGTCTTTTCAAGTGTCTCCCAGTTAGGGTAGGTGGTTTTCCTGTGTGGGACCAGAGTCCCACTCTGGGAAGGGAGGGATCCACTAAGCTGCATTTTCTGTCTGTTCTGTCCTGTGTTTCAGGTGCCTGGCACAGAGCATTTCCCCCTCAACTTACAAAAATCTCTTACCAGTGGTGCAGAGCATCCTCCGTACCCATTGGCTTCAAAAATTCATATCAGCTCAGATTCCATTGGTTGTTCAGGTCACTTGTCAGAACATCAGCTGAAAATTCATGCTGGGGGCACAAGCAAGTGGGCTCAGCTTCTACCTAGTGAACCACCATCTTCTGAATCCCTTGATTGTTCTATATTTTATTTGTAATTTTGATTTGGTTGTGGGAGGAAATGAGCTGTGTTTACCTATGCTGTTATCTTGACTGGAAGTATTCATGATCATGCAACAGTAAACTCTGTTTATTAATAAATAACACTGTTATTTATTAAACAAATGAGTGTATAATTTCCAAACATAATAAGTGCTAAAGAGAATACAGTATGATAGAATGAAGAGCAATGGGGGTAGCTACTCGTGTTATTCTTGAGAGCAGTTATTGAAGGGCTCTCTCCATAAATGATCACACAGAAGTTGTTCAAATCCCTACAGAAGTTCATACAGAGCTCCTCCAGCTGAGTGTGAGACCTGGGGTCTGGAGCCTGCATCCTGGGCTAGTGGATGCTGTTGGCCTGTGGGAGGGAAGGTCAATGGTCTCTCTTACAGGCCTTAAACATAGGACCAATTTGGAAACACACACACACAATTTTGTATGACTGGAATGTCTTGAATTAGTCATGAGATCCCAGGAGCAGATAGGGGTAAGATCCTGAAGTGATCTAATTATGAAATGACCAGTTTTTATTTTATTTTAATTACAGTTGGCAACTTTTGAAAGGTTTTAAGGACTGCAATGCCAATTTGTATGGCACTGCCAAATTGAAGTCATATGATTTTATTTCAAAAGACCAATTTTAATGTTTAGAGATAAAAGGAATCATGTGTGCAGCTCACTGTCAAAATTTGATGAGAAATGATATGTTTACATAGTCCTAGACTATCTCCCCACAAGAAACTTAAAATCATGGAGGGAAAAATAGTAATTTAAAATTAAGAAGCCTGATAGATGCCACTTTACACAGGTGATCGAGGTTAAGCTCGTCAGTAAAGGATCATGTTTACTGATCCTCCTTTGATGCACTGAAGACACAGCAGCACTGTATTCATGCCAAAAATAGATATCCAGAACCTAACCATAAATCCATCAGACAAATCCAAGTGGAGGGACATGTCACAAAAGAACTGACTGGCCTGTGCTCTTTAAAAATGTTAAGGTCATGAAAAGATGAGAAAAGGCTGAGGAATGTGTCTCTGGCCTCCTCCAGACTGAAGGAAACTAGAGACATATCTCAATGCAATTTGTTTTCTAGAAATGCAAATGTGTGTATGTGGGTGTATGCACCAACACACGTTTTTTTGGTATGAGGAATATTATTGAGACAATTGATGAGACTTGAATGTCTGTCAATTAGGAAGTCTGAGATCAAAAGGAAGGACAGAAAGAAAGAAAAAGCAGAGGGAGAAAAGGTGGGAGGATCATTACCACCAGGAAGAAAATACTGGTTTGGGCATTTTCTCAAAAGGATGGTGTTGCTGAGGATGAAGCTCTGTTTAGTCCTCAGTTTCCTCATCTCTTCCATGGGGATTATCACAGGAAACCTGAACTAAATGTAATTTCTTTGTTTACAAATACATATTGAATCACATAATAATGTCAATGTACTTTAGAAAACATACTGAGCCCTTTTTGATGTGGCTTGGTTGGGCACTGTTCCACAAAGGGAAAGGTCACTGGTTAGATCCACAGTCAAGGCACATGCCTGGGTAGCAGGTTTGGTCCCTTTGGAGCACATGCAATTGATGTTTCTCTGTCACATAAATGATGATTTTCTCTCTCTCTTCTCCTTTCTCTAAAATTAAAATATATAAAATCTTTTTAAAAATTGATATGTACATGAAACCCTTTTGTAATTATTATGATCAAGACAGCTTATTTGCTTCTGTTTTCAACTTTTCCTTATTCAACCCTTCATTTAATTTTGGGATGAAAAAGAAGAATACTCAAAAAACTAAAATTCTAGTCTTCTCCAGAAGTCATTAAAACCAGTGACTAATCTTTTTTCCTTTAGCAAAATATTCCAAATATTACAAAGCTCCCCCAAATGCAAAACATTTGTTATTATAATGACACCTTCATACAAAAACACTTTCCAAATGGCACTCATCCAAAATCTTTAAGTACACTAATCTTCAAGGCTTAAAAATGTTTTATTGGCTTGCAAACATTCAGACCTTCTGTTTATCATGAGCATGAGGCTGCTACACCATATGATTATCTGTTACCTGCAGAAGTTTACTTACATGCAACTTCATTTTGTTAGGTCCCTTACATATTAGCCAGTTCTCAATCACAGAGCAGGTGCTCATCCCCTTTGGGTCTTTTCTCTTTCTGAGAGTTTCAGCTACAAACAGTAAAGCCACATCAGAAGAGAGATAGCGCTGGGGGCATCACTCCCTGGATCTCTGAAGGAATACAGGTGTTCAGTGGAATCTATATTTAGAGTTAAATATGGCTTTGGGGGGCTTATCACTTTTTTTTTCATCCACATCTCTATTCTATTCCTGTTGGGGACCACTCTGTGTGGTTTTGGAGATTGTAGCCCTGTGAGAGCAAGGTCTGAAAAAGGCTGGTAAGTCTCCCTGGAAAATCAGGTCATAACAGAGATGGTAGGCATGACTCAATTCTAACACTGATGGTCCCATGGGAATTAGGCCTAAAATGTACATTTTTGTCTTTTGAAGCTGGCTCTGCTCAGCGATAAGCCCTGTCAGTATAACCCAGATGGCTGAGTTCAAGGCATAAGGAGTGAAACTTCCTAATTCATGATATATACCTTTCTAGCCATCTGGCATCAGCATGACTCAAGACTCCAACCTGAAAATATTTTTGTGTTTCTTCAATTGCTATCTATCATATAGATGATAGATTTTTATAAGTATAGCCTTGTTGGATATTGATTGATAAGTTATGCACTTGTGCTGTATCCCCCTACACTTCCCAATCCTAACAAAAGCCATGTAGTAAAAGGGCTCAAAGCATTCTCCACTAGAGGGAATTGCCACCCTTTTTCCTACCAAAGCAACAAGATTGGGTCCAGGATGACTCTTTATTCTCATCTGCAGTGGCCTGGGGAACATTGCTGGCTGAAGTTCCCCTCATGTTACCTCAGCTTGGATAATGGAGATTCAGTTCCACTTTAAATTCTACCCCATCGATTCTAACCAGAATTCCACCCACATCACTTCAGTGAAACTGCTTTCAGGTGCCCAAGTCAACAGGCATTTCAGGTTTTTGGAAAACAGAGATAAACAACCAGCCCCTGACCCTGAAGATCTTGTTGACCCCCAGGAAAAAAAAAAGGTAAACAAATAGTGTAGCAGACATAGGAAAGGCTTCAGTGGGTGTTTTGGGGAGCACAAAGTGCACCTACTGAGCCATCTGCAGTGTTTGAGATCTTGACATTGGAGTCTGATTTGTATCCCCCATAAGTGTCTTGCTCTTCTCATCCTATCAGGCTGTCTGCTTCTTAGAGGATACAGATGGTGCAGACTGACACAGGGTCATCACCCTGCTCTCTGGCATTTCTTTTAAAAAGATTTCATAGAGGCAGTAGGTGTCAACCAAGTAAGTGAATGTCAACGAGTGGAGCTGCAAGATTGGTGGATGCATTTGGGAGCTTTCATGTGCTATGGGACTGTTAATGGTTTATTTCCAAGACTGCCCAGGCCAATGCAGTTCTTCTCTCAGCAGACGTGCTCATGTTCTACTTGGGTTAATATCTGGCAAGTGCCGCAGGCTGTGGTAAGGGCCAGGGTTTTGGAGTCAGATGGACTGGGTTCAGATCCTGCATCTGCCATTTATTAGCTACGTAACCTTAGCTCCTGAATAAAGGGATAGTAAAACTCACTGAGAAAGTAAATATAAGATGTGTAGCATACAGTAAGTGTCCCAAAGTTGCAGCTAATAGTAGCATTATTCTTCTGCCTAAATGAAAGAACTATACCAAAGATATCTTTCAAATATACTAATATGAGAGGAGTATGAAAATACTAAGCCTTCCTTACTACAAAAAAGCCAAGACGTGAGGTTGTTGAGAGCTTGCATCCAAGACGGGACCATAGGTAGATACACTTCACTTCCTCACACAACCAAAAGAAAGATAACAACCAATTTAAAAACAGAAGACAACCAGGAACTTCCAGAAAAGCAAACTGTATAGAGGTCAAACAACTGAAGAGTTAGAGAAACATTCATCCATACTGGTAGGGGAGGCTGAGACAGGCAGCCAGGACAGAGAGTATGTGTGGCAAGGCTAGGACTGACAGGCCAGGATATTACATATTCAGGTGTGCATAAGCTGGGAAGCACAACTGGGGAGTGAGACAGTTCGCACAACCCAAGGTTCCACTGCAGGGAAATACAGCCTCAAAATCTCTGGCTTTAAAAACCTGTGATTTCGGAACAATGGGAAAAACCCCTAGCCTCACAGAATAGCCTGTTGGAGGGGCCCACAGAATCTTGGAATATGCACAAGCACGCCGACCCAAGAATCAGCACCTGAAAGGGTATAATCCTCTGGTGGGAACTGAGGGAAGTGACTGAAAGTGGGGCCAAGTGGAGCAAGCAGCACTGTTCCCTCACTTACCCCTCCCTCATATACTATTCCACAATGAAGTGAAGTGTGTTGCTGCACTCTGGCAAGTACTGAAGGCCCAGCCCATTATAATATAACAAGTGTGCCAAGACAAAAAAACATGGTGCAAAAAAAGGACAGATCAGAACTCCAGAAAAAGAACTGAGTGAGGAGGAGATAGCCAACCTATCAGATGCAGAGTTCAAAACACTGGTGGTAATCTGAATTATCATACTGATGATTGAGTACAACTGCAAAATAAAAGAACAAGTGAAGACTATTTAAAGTGAAATAAAGGAAATATACAGGGAACCAACAGTGAAGGGAATGAAACAAGGACTCAAATCAATGATCTGGAATAGAAGGAAGAAATAAACATTCAACCAAAACAGAATGAAGAAAGAAATATTTTAAAAAAGAGAGACTTTAGGAACCTCTGAAACAACTTTAAATATTCCAACATCAAAATCATAGGGGAGTGAAAAGGAGAAGAAGGAGAGAAAGAAATCAAAAACTTATTTGAAAAATAATGAAAGAAAACTTCCCCAATTGGGTGAAAAAATAGACATCCAAGCCCAGGAAGCTCAAAGAGCTCCAATAAATGGACCCAAAGAGGAACACACCAAGACACATCATAATTACATTACCCAAGATGAAAGAGAAGGAGAGAACCTTAAAAGCAACAAGAGAAAAGAGAGTTGCTTACAGATTAGTTTCCGTAAAACTATCAGCTGACTTCTCAAAAGAAACCTAACAGGGTTAGGGTTAGGGTTAGGGTTAGGGTTAAGGTTAGGGTTAGGGTTAGGGCTAGGGCTAGAAAGAAGTATTCAAAGTCATGAAAAGCAAGGACCTACAACCTAGATTACTCTATCCAGGAAAGCTTTCATTTTGAATGGGGATGGCAGATAAAGTGCTTCCCAGGTATGGTCAAATTATAGGAGTCCATCATCACTGAGCCCTTATTACATGAAATGTTAAAAGGACTTATCTAAGAATAAAAGAATATCTAAACTATGAACAGTATAATTACAACAAACTCACAACTGTCAACAACTGAACCTAAAACAAAAACAAACACAGACTGGACTGCCGTCCAAGATAGAGGCATAGGTGGATGCACCGTACCTCCATGCACAACCAAGATATGGATAACAACAATTTAGAAACAGAGTAACATCCAGAACTGACAGAAGATTGATCTGAATGGAAGTCGGACAACCAAGAAGTTGAAATAGACCCATTCATCCAGACCTGTAGGAGGGGCAGAGATGAGCAGCCAGGTGTGGGTGGTGGCGCAGAGAGCAGAGAGAGTTGGGACTGGGCACATAAGGTATCTAGGAGCATGTAAGGTATCCCAGGTGCGCAAGACCGCAGCGGGAGGACCCTGAGTGTGCAAGCAGCGGCTGGCAGACCCCAGCCGAGAGGTGGCAACCAGCAGACCCAGTGAGGTGGTGACTGTAAAGCAAGGCAGTTCACCCAACCCAGGATCCAAGCACTGGGAAATAGAGTCTTGGGACACTGATTGAGGACACCTGAGGGAGTTGAGGCTCACAGAGAAACACCCAGCCTCACAGGAGAGGTCCTTGGAGGGTCCCACGGCGTGCACAAACCCACCCACACAGGAATTGGCACCAGAGGGGCCCAGTTTGCTTGGGGGAAGCAGCAGAAGGAACTTAGGTCCCACAGAGAATGGAGCAACCACCATTGTACCCTCTCGACCCCACCCCCACATACAATATCACAACCCAGTGACTGGGGTGCCCCACCCTCGTGAACACCTAAGGCTCCACCCCTTACTCTAACAGGTGTGACAAGACCAAAAAAAAAAAAAAAAAGGAGAGAGAAAGAGAGAGAGAGAGATGGCTCAAACAGAAGAACAAATCAAA
Source organism: Phyllostomus hastatus (assembly GCF_019186645.2). Taxonomy (NCBI): domain Eukaryota; kingdom Metazoa; phylum Chordata; class Mammalia; order Chiroptera; family Phyllostomidae; genus Phyllostomus; species Phyllostomus hastatus. The sequence goes on along the minus strand of NW_025334017.1, from coordinate 1,218,072 downwards.
GCCCCAGAACCCATCCTTTTAAGCAATCGAGAGATAGCCAACCTATCAGATGCACAGTTCAAAACACTGATGATCAGGAAGCTCACAGAATTGGTTGGTTTTGGTCACAAAGTAGATGAACAAATGCAGGCTACAATAAGAGAAATGAAGGAAAAGGCACAGGGAACCAATAGGAATGGGAAGGAAACTGGGACTCAAAACAATAGAGTGGACCAGAAGGAAGAAAGAAACAACTAAACAGGAAAGAATGGAGAAATAAGAATTCAAAAAAAACAAGGAGAAGCTTAGGAACCTCCAGGACTTCTTTAAACATTCCAACATCCGAATTATAGGGGTACCAGAAGGAAAAGAGGAAGAGCAACAAGTGGAAAAGTTATTTGAACAAATAATAAAGGAGAACTTGCCCATTCTGGCAAAGGAAATACACTTCCAGAAAGTCCAGGAAGCTCAGAGAGTCCCAAAGAAGTTGGGCGCAAGAAGGAACACACCAAGGCACATCATAATTACATTAGCCAAGGTAAAAATGAAGGAGAGAATCCTAGAAGCAGCAAGAGATAAGGAGACAGTCACCTACAAAGGAGTTCCCATCAGACTGTCAGCTGATTTCTCAAAAGAGACCTTACAGGCAAGAAGGGGCTGGAAGGAAGTATTTCAAGTCGTGAAAGACAATGACCTACATCCCAGGTTGCTCTATCCAGCAAAAATTTCATTTAGAATAGAAGGACAGATAAAGTGCTTCTCAGATAAGGTCAAGTTAAAGGTCAAGTCATCATCACCAAGCCCTTATTTTATGAAATGTTAAAGGGGCTTATCTAATAAAAGAAGACAAAAAAACATGTATTGTAAAATGACAGCAAACTCACAATTATTAACAACCACACCTAAAACAAAACCAAAAGAAACTAAGCAAACAACTAGAACAGGAACAGAAACACAGAAATGGAGATCACATAGAGGATTAGCAACAGGGGCGTGGGAGGATGAGAGAGGGGAAAAAGGTATGGAGAATAAGTAGCATAGATGGTAGGTAGAAAATAGACAGGGGGAGGGCAAGAACAGTATGGGAAATGTAGAAGCTAAAGAACTTATGACACATGGACATGAACTAAAGGGGGGAATGTGGGTGGGAAAGGGTGGAGGGGAGTGAAGGGGGGAAATGGGACAACTGTAATAGCATAATCAATAAAATATATTTTAAAAAACAAACAAACATAAACTAAGCAAACAATGAGAACAAGAATAGAATTGCACAAATCGAGATCACATGGAGGGTTATCAATGGGGAGATGGAGGAGGATAATGGGGGAAATTGTGTAGGGAATAAGAAGGATGATTGGTAGGCACAGAATAGACAGGAGGAGGTTAAGAATAGTGTAAAAAATGGAGTAGCCCAAGAACTCATATGTATGATCTGTGGGCATGAAGTAATGGGTGCAGGGCCAGGGGGAATAAAAGGGAGGGAAAAATGGGATGACAGTAAGAGCATAATCCATAACATATACTTAAAAAATATGTTGATTTATAGCCTTTTAGAATTCTATCTATTGAATAAAATAAAATTTTATTTTATTAAAAATAGAGACAGAAAGGTTTTATAATAAAAGCAATATTTAAGTCCTGGCCAGGTAGCTCAGTTGGTTAGGACATCCTTCCAGTTCCCCATGGTTGTGAGTTTGATCCTGGAGCACACAAAAAAAATGCACATGCATTTATGAATACATCCATAAATGGGACAACAAATTGATGTTTCTCTCTCTCAAAAAATCAACAAATAAAGAGTTTTTTAAAAAGCAATTTTTAAGAAACATTGATATTCAGGATAGGTTACATCAGAGGCTATTGCAATCTAGTAACATAGAAATTGAGGAGATAAACTTGGAGAAAGTATAATTAATAGTGTGATCATTTCTTATATTGGTAAGAAATTTTAGTTAGGTTATTATGTCAGGCTCTTCTGTCACATATTGGTTGCTTGTTGTAAGGGTAATTTATTAGTTTTCTATTGCTCTACAATTAATGATCACAAACTTAGTGGCTGAAATAGCACACATTTATTTTTTACAGTGTCTGTGTGTGAAGAGTCTGGGCAGGTGTCAATTTAGAGTTTGTGATGTCATTGCAAGGCTCAACTGGGGAGGGAGCTGCTTCCAGCTTATGTGGTTGTTGGCAGCATTCAGCTCCTTGCAGGCTGTCAGACTGAGGACCTCAATCTATCACTAGCTGTTAGCCAGAGACCACCCACAGTTTCTGTTGTCACAGCCCTCTCCAAAATGAAGATTGCAACATGACTACTTGCTTCTGAAATCCAGCAAAAAAGTAAAACATCAAAAAGGCTTTCTTGCATGATGGGAATTAAAATAGTTTCATAATTCCACAAGTGCCATCCCATCACTTTGTCATATTCTATAGTTTAAAGGCAAGTCACAGTACAGTCATTCTAAATGATAATGTAGAGATTCTTCAGAAAATTAAAAACAGAACTGCCTGTTCTGAGTACATGCCAATGAGAATAAAAATCACTGTATTTTAAAATATCTATTTTTAAAATAATTTTTATTTCAGTTACAGCTGACATGCAATATTATACGAGTTTCAGGTGTACAACATAGTGATTAGTTATTCACATGACTTATGAAGTGACACTCTGATTAGTCTATTAGCCATCTGATGCTATATATAGGCATATAGTTATTTAAATACTGACTGTATTTCCTGTGATGTACTTTAGCTCCCTCTGACTAATTTTATAACTAGCAATTTGTACTTCTTGGTCCTTTCTCATTTTTTTTTACCCATCTCCCCAAACCTCATCTCATGACAACCATAAATTTGTTCTCTGTATTATGAGTTTGTTTCTCTTTGGTATTTTATTGATTGATTGATTGATTCAATTTCACATAAAATAAAATTATATGGTACTTGTCTTTCTCCACCTGACTTATTTCATTTTGCATAATAACTTTATGTCCATCCATGTTGGTGCAGATGGTTAATTCTTTCTCCTGGCTAAGTCATACTCCATTGTATATATGCACAACTTTTTCTTTTTCCATTCATCTATCAATTGACATTTAGGTGGTTGTTTCCATATCTTGCCCATTGTAAATAATGCAGCAAAGAACACAGGTAGTGTTTTTATATGTTACAGCTTGACCACACTTTGTTCAAGAAAAAGATTAGGGTGCTTCCACTAGAACATATGATAGGACAATTTTTGCATAGGATAGGAGTAAGAAATGACACATACCAGGAATCAGTAATGTAGTGATTACGGAAATATAAAAAAACCTATAAGTAGGTTTTTAAAAATTTATTAACACTATTTTCTAAAGAAGAAAATTTATTTTTACATAATTTACAGAGCTATATTAAATGCCATAATAAGGAAGCAGATAATTATGAAATACAAGGGAGAAATAGGAAACAAAGGAACTGAGAGCTGAATTCAGTACATACATTATATACCATATTTACTAGAGATTTGGCTTTGCATTTCCTAGAGGCCAGAGCCAAGAGGAAGATAAAATTCCTATAAAAATTAGTTGCCTGAATAAAAAAATTAGCTTTCTCCTAGGTTTTAATCATAATAATAATTGCAACCATTTATTTGCTTTTTTATTTTATTGATTTGGGAGAGAGGCAGACAGACAGCCATTGATTTGTTGTTCTACCCATTCATTCATTCATTGGTTGATTCTCACATGTGCCCTTACTGGGGACCAAACCTGCAGCTTTGGCACATCAGGATGATGCTCCAGCCAAATGAGCCACCCAACCAGGACTGAAGGCAACCATGAAGGTGCACACTTGCTGTGCCAGACTATGTTAAGTGTGTTAAGTATAAAGGTTACCTCCATTTCACTGGTAATAAAATAGAGATTAAATGCCTTTTGTAAGGTCACAGGTAAACAAATTGTTGAACTTAGGCTCTCTGGTTCCCAATCTATCATCTTTCTTCATTGTATTCTCATGACATGAGTAAATCATGCTGGGAAAACAATATTGAGATCTATACTCCTTGATCACCTTAGCCTTTACTGCCTCTACTGCATTCTTGAGGTTTTCACACTGCCCCTTGCCTTGTGCTGTTAACCCACAGATACTAGGTTTGGCTTCCACAGTTGTTCTTTGATGGCTTCTGTCTTCCACTCTAAATATCTTTTGAACCACTTCTTTTGGCAATTACATTCCCATACTGATCAAAGTTGTATTAGTGTGGGAATTTTTTATTTCTGTGATTTTCTTCCTATTTCATCTATTTTTTTCTGGTTACTACTGTTTCTTGTTTGTCTCCCAAGATGTTTAAAGCAATTTTCAAACCTACTTTTTCCTGGTTGGCACTGAGGTTTATTGGTTTACATAATATTGAAAATAAGCAAAAACTGAACACTTAGTTCTTCATGTTGCACAAAATCTGACTTCCTCTCATTTATTGTAACTTACTCTTCAAAGAACAATACGTAGAAAGATGATAGGATCACTACCAACTTGGCAAACATTTTTTACAAAATGTAAAGAAAATATTTATGTAGTTTGTTATTAAAATTTAAGCATGTCCTTAGAAAATGTTTACAGTTTGTAAAGTAGAAATTAATCTGGGGAATGGTTTGCCAGTTGTTAATTTTGATTTTTTGTGTGGGGTGGAGCGATAATATTTACACTTGCCATTGTCCATCACTCTGCCCTAATAAAATAATAAATATATGGTAATAGAGGTTCATCAAGAGCCAGGGGTAATTGGGTTGGACATTTATGAAAAGTGTATACTAATGATTACTAAAACAATATTTGTATGATTAGCCAGTGTTCAATGACAGTAAATTTAGAGAGTATATTAGAATCTTATTGCTGCACAAACAATTTTTCCAAACTCACTTGACTGGAACAGCAAATGTTTGTTATCTCATTATTCTTGAGTCAGGTCTGGGCATGTGTTAGCTGGGCTCCTCAGCCTCAAGCTCTCCAGCAGAGTGGCACCCAAAGTGTGGGCCAGGACTGCAATGTTATCTGAAAACTTGACTGGTTGGGGGAGGATCTTCTTTCAAGCCCAGTCCCATGATTGCTGACAGGATTCGTTTCTCCATGGCTGTTGAACTGAGGGCCTCACTTTCTGGAAGGTTGTTGGCCAGAAGATAATCTCAGTTCCTCGTCATATGGGATTGTCTATAGGGCATCTCTCAGTATAGCAGCTGCCTTCTCTCAGAGGGATCAAAAGAGCAAGAAAGCCCTGCAGATGGAATTCAGTCTTAAAACATAATCTTAGACATATTTCAGTACTTGTGTTATCAAACAGGGGACCTGGTCCTGAGTGGGTCTGCCTAGGGCCAGCAGGTAGTGTGTGGGTCCTTGACTTTATGTAGGAAAGATTTCGCAACAGAAGTTCAGGTGACTAAAAGGTTTATTTAAGCTGGGGACAATGAAACAAGAAAGAAGTCAGTACAGAAGAAGCAACATGAGAGCTCAGGCTGGCTGCCTTAACTAACTGAAAAGCCAGAGGAAATGGGGCCATGGGGACAGGTTCAGGGATTACCTGGGATGAGCTGCCATGCCCATTGCTCCCCAAATTGCTAGCCTTGTCAGAACCCCTAAAGTTTAGAAGATGTGTGTCTGTGGAGGCAGGAGAGAAGGAAATAGAGCAAGAAGCAAATGGAGCAGATGGCTTCCCACAGGGAGAATGTGCTGGGTTGTTTGTCTTGAGGATTTTGTCTCCTTCTTACAGGTGGGAATTTTAGGGGAGATTCAAGGGATTGTTTTGGCAGAATATTCATCAGTTTTCTAGGTGTGCTCTTTCAGGGTCATGGTGTCCACTGATTGGTCAGCACCGGCATAACTGAACAAAAAACAGTGGATGTTCATCTGCCTGTTGTCACAAAAGCCAAACTTGTGAGGCACATGCCGGGACAATAGGAAAGCAGTTTTATTCAGGTGTTGTGTGATCTGGGAGAATGGCATATTCTCATCTCAAAGCCTATCTCCACAGCAGTACAAAGACAAATGCCAGTATGTCCAGAGTTCCTGCTCCAATTTAGAGTATGGTGCTTGGGAGCCCACAAGTGGTTGCTATGCAGTCATAGTCCCCACCTGGGTAGCTCAGTTTGTTCCTGGCTGCTGTTCATTTCAGACTTCCTCCTGGAACCTGCATGTGGATCTTGCATGGCCATGGGCCATGTGGCTGCTAGGGCTGCAAGTTTATTACTGTCAGGAGAGCACGTGAAAGTATTGGCGAGTGCATCAGCGGGTGGGCAAGAGTGAGTGAGAGGTTGCCCTCTGGGGGCCATAGGCCATGTGGCCTTAGCAGGTGAGTGTACTGCGTGAGTTCAGGTAATGAGCAAGAGGGAATCACAAACCAGACAGCCTCTTTGTTTCTTTGGGATTGGATTAGTTTGGGTATGGGGTGGACCAGGCACTTTCTCAAAATGACTAAACAACTTCTCACACTTTCATGGGCTTCCTGTGGGTCCACCTCCCAACCAATCCTCTTTTCACCCCAGGCCGGACCAACAGGCCTTTTTGGTCCAACACTACCCCTGAGCCAATTTGACTTTTGTGATGCATTTACTTGCCTTCCCTTGGGCCTGCCACCAATCTGGTATGGGGGAGAAGGGTGTTTTTTTCTATTCAATTATCTTCCTAGCTTTTCATGGGCTCAGGCTCAGCTCATTGATATTTCCAGCTTTCTGAGCACTCATTCTAAGAACCTCCCCTTCCTGCCATCTTGGCCAATGGGGGAGACTGCTCTTTGCTCCTCCTGACTGTTTTATAGTAATACCAGAGCAGGAGGTCATTTGTCATTGTGATGGGGGACTCAAGACTTGGAAAATTTTAGCTTAAGGTAAATAGCCATAAATCTAACAAGTAATGTGTATATTAAGCTTTTTTGTTTTAGGAACTACAGATAAGGCCCATCTCGAGCCTGAGAAAAAGCGGCTGACCTCCTGGGGTGCTGGCTAGAGATTACTGTCTGCAGACATCCCTATCGGGAAGAAGCAGGTGACTACCCCTCCCACTTGGAGACAGCTAATTGCCCAGGATAGAAGTGCTGCAGCTGTGAACTTCAAAGACTCTCACTGACTCCTGTTTGTCTTCCCCAACCCCCTTATAAAAGATCTGGCCAGGAAAGAAAGGAGAAGATGGTTTGTTAGGGTATGCACCTATCATCTTCTCGGATCGCCAGCCATCTGAATAAAGCTCCCATAAAAGATTCAATTGTTGCCATTGCTTATTGGATTTGGTAGTGACAGGCAGCCGGAACGTTGATGTCTTTTCCGGTTACAATTGCAGCTGGTCCTGGCATTGCCCATCTGATTTTGCTGCTTTCCTGGGCCTGGAGCTGAAATGTAACTGTGGCCTGGATATGATGTCTAGGGAGGTGACCTTTTGTATGTGGCTGTAAATTGCTCAGTCATTTTTTCATCTGTCTATCTCAGTTTCCTTATTATACTTGTCCTGTCTTATTGGCCTATCTCAACTCTAATTTTAAATGCAACCGAAAATTCTGTATAGGTTCAAATGTTTCACACGAAGTTTGTAAAATCTTTGCATTTTGAACACATAATTCCTCCTAGTTGCTTAGAAATTTTGTTTTATATTCTTTGTAACCACTTTTCAGTCTTATATGTGGATTTTAATTGTTTCATTAGTATGCATATATCAAAAGTAAAATAGAAATTAAATAATTTGGATTAATTCTTAGGGCCACTTGAAATTTTTGTTCAACTCTTTTGAATCATTTTTCAGCGCAGAATTGTCAATGCCCATATCTTGTTTGGGCTTTTATTTTAATAATGTACCCTAATTCAACATATCAAAACTATTTTAATCTCAATACTTAATTTATATAAAACATGTTTTGTTTCCCTTTAAAATTTATTTTTAAAATTTTTATGAACTTACTGGGGTGACATTGGTTAATGAAATTACATATGGCCTTGGCCTATGTGGCTCGTTTGGTTGGTGCATTGTCCCGTAACTGAAAGGTTGTGAGCTCGATTCCTAGTCAGGGCATATACCTAGGTTGAGGATTTGATCCCAGATCAGGCACCAAGGATCCCTGGTCCAAACACGTGCAAGAGGCAACCAATCAACGTTTCTCTTTCTCATTGATGAATCTCTCTGCCTCCATCTGTCTCTTCTCCCTCTCTAAAAATCAATGCAAAAATATCCTCAGTTGAGGATAAAAAAATTAAAATTTCAAAAATAGTTACTGGTTTTATAAGTTTCAAGGGCACAGTTATATAATACATCACCTGTATATTGTATTATGTGTTAACTATCCAAAATCAAGTATCTGTCCATCACAATTTATTTCTGCTTTATCTTCTTTACTTTCCTCACTGCCCCCCCCCACCCCCTTCGCTCTGGTAATCACTATACTGTTGTCTGTGTCTACAAAGTTGCTTAACCTCTTTGCCTTTTTCATCCAGCCCTCAAACTCCCCTCCCCTGTGACAGCTGTCATTCTGTTCTCTGTTTGTAAGAGTCTGTTTTTATTTTGTCATTACATTCCACATGAGTGAAATCCTATGGTATTTGCCTTTTCTCTGATTTAATGAACTAATAATGCTTTCCAGGTCCATCCATGCTGTGGTAAAATGGTAAGATTTCCTTCTTTTTTCACTTTCTTAACAAGATGTTTTATACCTACCATTATTTTGCTGTGTATAAATGTGCACCCACCATTTAGGCCAAGTGTTGTGGGGGGGGAATCTTTCCTTATATTTAGATACCTGTTTTTTTGTATTATAAAGGAATTTTAGCATTTATTTTTTAACATATTATGGTACAAGTAATTTTATGAAACAAAGAGTACAAAACACAAGAACAGATACAAGGTATTTCAGGTACTACCCATGTATAATGCACAGCCTTGTTTTCCCCTGAAAAACGTGGACAAAAAAGTGCGCATCATACACGGCAAAACACTGGGCGCATAAAACCTTAAACCAATAGTTTGAAAATCTGTGCACATTCTCCCTTTCAGCACTTCTCATGATAGGTTGTCATGACTTATGCAGCCCCATTACACATGGTTTTAAAAAGTATTTTCTCTTTGTCTTTGCTTTACATTATGGTGATTGACTCAGCTTTGTCTTGCAAAAAAACCCTCTTTGTTTAACGTTTTATTTTGAATTAATATCAGAACCTAGGAAAGCTGCCAACAGGGCAGCAAAGATCCGTATCTTCTTCCCACCTAGCTAACGCACAGGCGCAGAGGGCGGGGTCTCCAGTTACGCGAGAACAGAAGCTGCGCCGAAAGGGACGTACAACGTCGCCGTGCGTGAAGACGGCTGCGTGTCCGGGTGCAGGAGAAGATGGCGGTCTCCACAGGTCGGTTCCTGGGCCGGGCTAAATGATTTCCTACTTCGACCAGGCTCTGCCCCTCCATCTGCTGCTGGCAGCTGGGCGCTGACCATGTGGGTGAAGCCATAGTGCGCCTTCTCAGATGGCGTGGTTCTTGCGGAGAGTAGCTTGGGACTGGGGAGGGTCCAGCGCCAAGGTCCCTGGGCGGCCGTCGGTGGCGACCGGTTGTGCTCGCGCTGGGACCGGGAGCTCGCGAACCTGGGGCGGGGTGACGCTGGCGTACGCGCAGGGTCTCGCGGGTGCCCAGCTGAATCTTAGGTGGAAGGTGGAGTGGGAGGAAAGTGGGAAGGCCGAAGGTGGGCGGGTCTGAACCTGTGGCTCGGGAGGCGGTGTCTGGTTACGGAGCCACCCTGGTCTAGTGGAGATCCATATCCCTTGGACTCGACATGGTTAGAGGAGGAGAGGACTAAGGAGATGACTGTTGCTCTTTGTAATAATGCAAAGATGACCATTCTTACCTGATTTAATAGTTAATTGCCTTTTTTATTCATTAAGTGAAAAACTGCAGTGCAAACAAAATAAAAGCTCAGAAGAAAACGAAAACTAACTGAATAAAAGTGGTTTCTTAGATAAGCTGCTCAACTCCTGTGTACAGTGTTTAGTTTCCTATGAGCACGGACTTGGGGAGCAAGTTTTAACGATGAGGTTTTAGAAATGTGACCATTTAAAAAATGTTAGAAATGTTTTAATCCTTAAAAATGTTAATGCGTATGACCTTTGGAAACCAGATTATAGAACAGTGTGATTTAATATTTCATGCTCTCACTGCATAATAAAAATAATTTTCAAATTAATGTGCTTAAATGGAAGGCTTCAGTGTATTGTGATTGGTACTTTCAAGGTAATACCTAAGGGTACAGTCTACATACACCATAATGAAAAATTGTTTTAAATCTTATCTTTATTATTTTACAGGTGTCAAAGGGGATAAGATTTTCAACGATGTTAACTTTGGGGAAATATTTCAGTATATTTCGGGTCAGAGCAACTAATAATGTAAGGATTATTTTAAAACGTGACATTTCATTGTTTCTCGGCTTTTTGGCTGAGATCAAGTGTAGTTATCTGTTCTTACCAGTTTACTATCTGATACGTCCTCTCTCCGAGGACATTATGTTAAATGGAATTTTGGAGCTGGGAGATGGAATAGGAGCTTGCTTGGTCCACTCTGCGCTTCCAGCAGGTATTGCAGTACTTCTGGGAAGGGTGCACCCCCTGGGGAGGGGGACAAAGAAAAGTGAGCTTTTCGTGTTACGACTTCAGTTACTGTACTTGATGTTTGAAATCGAATAGTGCTTGTGATGGAGCCATAACATTTTAAGAATTGTACTTTTACTACCTGTAGGTTCTTGAAAATTTAGTAATAAAATGGTGCCTTTTAATTTGATAGTTTTCATTTTATGGATTGCATTGTTCATTTAAACATGATTTTTGTCTAATATTAAACATGAGAGAATGTGAAAATATTTTGAAAAGACCAAATATTAGATGATATTAATGCAGATACTTTTTGTTAACCATATTAGTCATTTTTGGACATCAAATGTAAATTCTGAGGAAGTTGTTACATTATTACCATATTTTACATAGGAAGTTTGCGTTTTCCAGTTTATATTTAGTCTTATTGTTGCAGTTTAATTCTGCCTTTGGATTTATGAAATTCGAAACTTAGAATAATTAAAAAGAAGACATTTGGTGCAGGTAATTGAGCTTTCTTAAATAACTGAAATTTGTTTTGAAACTGTTGCTAAAAATTTGCCCTGGTGAATTGAAAATAATTACATTTGTCCATTTTCTGTGCTTTAATTCATTGACAGTGTTATTGAATTGGTAGAGATCTGAGTGCAAAAGAAACTTTAGACTTATGTTTTGAAACTGTTTTTAAATTATAGTTTTTATTAGCTCCATTTTGTATTGTTTGCTTCTTGGTAGTAAGAGAGGTACACAGTACCTGTATATTTGTGAAATAAATGATATAGCTTGAAATGTAAAATTAGATGAGTTAGATTTTAGGTCAAAATACTCGATAAAAATACAGTAGTTGTTTGATCATAGGCCAAAAAGAGAAAAAAACTGACAGATTTTGATCCTCATTAAAGCATTGTATTTTAATGTCATTATCTAAATCATATAGTTTACTTTTAGTAGAAGGAACATTTTGGGGAAAAATTCTAGTTGGACTGAGACCTTTAAGCTGAAACATATTTGGTTGCTCTTATTTTGCAGATGAGAAAACTGAGGCTTAAAGAAATAAAATGTTTTACATTGTTGGTTACTAATTTAGTATTAGAATGCAGGTTTTGTTTTACCTTCAGTCTAGTGCTCTCTGTTTTGAGGAACTATGAATTGGAATATTCCTCAAATCATTACTCTTAACTGTCCTTTAGACTAAAGAGTGGCTTTCACACTTTCCTTCCTGGCAGATTCTACAGGGTGTAGCTTAAAGAACACTACTATAGAGAATAGAAATTAGTACGTACAGTACCTGTGATTCAAAAATTTCATTATATACCAGCACTAATAAAAAATTAATGTTAATAACTCTTTAAAGAAATCTTTCTTCTACAATGGTTTTAGATTTACAGGAAAGTTGTGAATTCCCTTCTACCTCATACTCAATTCCCTGTACTCTTACATTAGTGTGGGACATTGGCACTAATAATGAACCAGTAGTGTCCCATTATTAACTGAAGTCTGTAGTGTACACACATTTTCTTAGTTTTTATCTAATGTCCATTTTCCATACCAGTATCCCATCCAGGATACGTTGAAGCATGAAATGTTTGAAAATTCTTACTAAGTTCTACTGATGTTACAAGAGAGCTCTGAATGCAGATGATTTAAAATGTCTAAGTAATGAGAGGCTCAGAAAATGTGGAATATTTGTTCTCTGCTAGTAGGTCCGTGTATTCATATGGGTGGAAAAATAAAACCTAATTAACCTCTTCATAAGTAGGCATCATTGTGTATATTGGAACCAGAACTGTGTTTTAATGCCCCTGTTGCTCCTGATTGATTAAGTGTTCCTTGCTAGGCATGCCACTCAGTCTCTTAAGCCTGATTTTCCCCAGCCCTTTTATGGAAAGGTTGGACAACATGATTTTGTTTTCCCACCTCCGAGATGAAGACACTTGGATATGGGCACAACTTTGGAGTAGCCATGGAAGAGATTTACACATGTAGATCATAATATAGAGCCTGGGAAGTAAATAATAGAAGAGCTGAAGTGCAGCAGGCCAGAGTATTTTTGTCTTGCATCTTCGATAACAGGCCTAGTGGATTTTTCTAGGTTAGTTGGGAACTGGGGTGCTCTTGATAAACGTTTGCAGTTGGTATCATTAAATAATACCTTACTATACAGGCAGTCCTCCCTTGACACAACAGTATGAGGTGGCAAAAATGACCATTCAAACTGAAACTTCAAATGAGTCCTACTAAGTGAGATAAATTATGATCATTCTGTAACATTTGAAAATGTTTGCTAAATGCTTAAAAACTCTTCTTGTGGTTAAAGTGTATAGGAAATAATAAAATAGTAAACTTACATTTGTTTAGTATACTGTACTTTAAACACTAGAGACATTAAGAATTAGGGTTTTACTTCTGTATAATTTTTCAAGTGCAATTTGAACAATGCTTGCCTTTTTCTTCTGATTATACAGCTTGTGATGCAGCACAAGTATATCTCCCATGCTTTGATGAATTCTTATACTCCCTAGTTAGAATCAGCTTACAGTGTTTATCCTTTGTGCTTTCACTGTTAGGAAATCTCTCTTGAGAGTTTATTCTGAAGCTTTCCACTTCCTCTGGAACATTGTCATCCTTTCTTCACAGTTACTTCCCTCATTTCCATACATAAACTCACTTTCACCAAGTTCTTCTGGCTGCTCCTCTGGAGTCTCAGACATTCAGGTGGTGGGGTATTTCTTCTGTAACTATTTCCATTTGATTTATATTTCACTTTCAGAATTACCAGTTTTTGTTTCTTTCCTGCACATTATCTTTGTGGACTGATTTTCCTTTTTGACTATTTTTATAGAATGTTGCATGGCTTCACTTACCACGGTTAGACAAGGAGGCAACACTACTACACGCTTTGCTATCTAAGTGAATTGAATGACAAACATGCAGTGACTCATCAGACAGACTTGGAAGGATGTGAAGCGATTGGTCACTGGTAGTATGCTCAGCTCTTATTTACATAGTGATTTCTGGACTGAAGAAATAGCAGCAAAGTTGGTACTTTGTGCAGTTACTCATCGTTAATATATGGTGGTACTGCGGTCTGAACTGTGTTGGGAAACTGGTGTTATTTAACCAAACCATGGTTACTGGAATCATGCACAATGAACACTGTGGAAAGCAAGGATTATCCAGATGTGGAAACTTCTACATAGCAACTGTTTGACACAAAACTTCAGAGAAGCAGCTTTGAGGCATGTAGATTGGAGTAAATAGAATAAAATTGTATGTTCAAAAGCTCGTTTTAGAAGGAGTTGCCTTTTTCAAGAATAAATGTATTTGTAAGGAATAATTTGAGATCTACATAAGATGGGACTTCAGGACTGGGTTTGGGAATGATTTAGTCTTGTTTTCGAAGTCTTAGTGGATTTGTGTAAAAGCAGATGCTATTTACAGTTTAAGTTGAAACGCAGAGAAGTTTCAAACCACTGAAGGAGAGAAACCCTTATGGCCTTATATGGTCTCCATGTATATTGAAATAAAACTTCTAATGGAAAGTACATTATGGATCGGCTAAGCTATAGGCAGTTTATTTTATATATGGGCAGTGGAAATACAAATATGAAGTGACTTTCACAGGGTTCAGCTCGATGTTGAGTCCAGAGATAGTCTTCATTTTAATCTCAAAATTTTTTTTTTGCATTTTTCTGTTACTTTTTATTCCCCTTATGACCCTCTTTCTCCCATAATCACCATACTATTGTCAATTTCCTTAAGTCCTTTTTCCTTGATACCCTCACTTGCAACCCCCACCCCGTGGCTGTCATCCAGCTCTCTCATCTACAAGTATGACTCTGTTTTGCTTGCCTGTTCAGTTTGTTCATTAGATTGCACATATGAGTGAAACCATATGGTATTCTTCTTCTCTGACTGGCTTATTTCACTCAGCATAATGTTCTTCAGGTACATCTATGCTGTAGCAAAGGTAAAATTTTCTACCTTTTTGTGGCCAAAGAGTAGTACATTGGTAAATGTCCCATAGTTGTTTTATTCACTCATGTACTGCTGGACACTTGGCTGCTTCATAACTTTTTTTTATTTATTTTATTTTTTTTAATCATTGTTCAAGTACAGTTTTCTCCCTTTTACTCCCATTCCAGCCCACCCACCCAACCCTTCCCACTTCCCTCCCATTACCACCCTCCCCCTAGTTTTTGTCCATGTGTCCTTTAAATTTCTTCCTGTAAACCCTTCCCATTCTCCCCTGAAATTCCCTCTTCTCTCCCCTCTGTTCACTGTCAGCCTGTCCTCTATTTCAGTGTCTTTGACTATATTTTGCTTGTTTCTTTGTTTTGTTGTTTAGGTTCCTGTTAAAGGTGAGATCATATGGTATTTGTCTTTCACTGCCTGACTTGTTTTGCTTAGCAAAATGCTTTCCAGTTGCATCCATGCTATTGCAAAGGGTAGGAGCTCCTTCTTTCTGCTGCATAGAATTCCATTGTGTAAATGTACCATAGTTTTTTGATCCATTCATTTACGGATGGGCACTTAGGTTGCTTCCAGCACTTAGCTATTGTAAATTGTGTTGTTATGAACATCGGAGTGCAAAGGTTTTTTTGTATTGGTGTTTAGTGTTCATATCTTGACAATTGTAAATAATGCTGCACTGAACATAGGTGTGCATATGTTCTTTCAAATTAGTGTTTTAGGTTCCTTCTGATACATTCCCAGAAGTGGGATTGCTGAGTCACAAGGCAGGTCCATTTTTAATTTTTTGAGATGTCACCATAGTGCTTTCCACCAGTCTGCATTCCTACCAACAGTGCACAAGGTTTCCCCTTTCTTCACATCCTCATCAGCACTTGTTTGATTTATTGATGATAGCCACTCAAACTGGTGTGAGATGCTATCACATGGTTTGGATTTGTATTTCTTTGATGATTAGTCTTGTTGAGCATATTTTTGTTAAGTGTTTTGGCAATCTATATGTCCTCTTTGGAGAAGTGTCTATTATGGTCCTCTGCCCATTTTTAAATTGGATTTTTTTTAGTGTTTTATAACTTTTTAAAAATAAATTTTGAATATTAAGCCGTTATCAGATGTATCAGCATACAAGCTCTTCCATTCTGTGGGTTGTCTTTTTATTTTTTGATGGTTTTCTTCGCTGTGCAAACACTTTTTAGTTTGATATAGCCCCATTTGTTTATTTTTTCTTTTTTTATTGCCTGAGGATATACAGATTCCAGCAGAAGTAAAACCTGCTTGAGTGTGGTTGGTAGGGTAATAAAATGGATGTAAGAATTTATAGTTTTAATTTGAACATTTCACCTAAAACATCATAGGATGTGCTTGAGTGTGATACTGTTATGTTACAGAATTACATGCTGATGATTTTGTAATAAAAGATTTTGTAATAACGAAGGGGTATTATTTGTGCTGGACCCTGTATATCAGATAAAGTAATGCGATGAGCAGTGTATAAGACTTTACTGCCTATGTTTTCTTCTAGGATTTTTGTCCATTTTGAATTTATTCTTGTGTGTGGTGTAAGGAGGTCTTGTAGCATCATCTTTCTGCACATATCTGTCCTTTTTTCCAATACCATTTGTTAAGTGAGCTATCTTTAGCCCATTGTATGTGGTTGCTTCCTCTGTCAAATATGAATAGATTACAAAGTTATAGTTTCATTTCTGGGATCTCGACTCTGTTCCATTGAACTCTATTTCTGTTTTTTATGCCAGTACCATGCTGTTTTGATTACTATGGCCTTCCTTATATTATAGTTTGATAATAAGTAGCATGCTTTCTCCAACTTTGTTCTTCTTTCTCAGGACCACTGTTGCTATGTGGGGCCTTTTGTGTTCTATATACATTTTTGAAATATTCTAGTTGTGTGAAATAAGCCATTAGAATCTTGATAGGAATTGCGTTGAGTCTGTTGATTGCTTTGGGTAGCATGGACTTTTAACAGTGTTAATTCTTCCTATCCTTGTACATGGTATGTGCTTCCACTAATTTGTATCTTGATCAGTTTCTTTCTTCAGTGTCTTATAATTTTCCAAGTACAGGTCTTTTACATTCTTTGTTAGATTTATTCCTAGGTATTCTATTCATTTTAAAGCAATTGTGAATGGGATTGTGTTCTTAATTTCCCTTTCTGATAGTTCATTTTGGGCACATAAAAATGCAACTGCTTTTTGGATGTTAAGTTTGTACCCTGCTACTTTGATGATTTCATTTACCTGTTCTAGTAGTTTCTTTGTGGAATCTTTAGGGTTCTCTATGTAGAATATGATGTCATCTGCAAATAAGACAGTTTGACTTCTTCCTTTCGAATGTGGATGCCTTTCATTTCTCTTTGTTGTCTGATTGCTCTGGTTAGGACTTCCAGTATTGTGTTGAATGAGGGAAGTGAAAGTGGACATCCTTGTCTTGTCCAGATCTTAAGGGGAACACTGAGTTTTTGCTCACTGAGTTTGATATTGGCATTATGTTTGTCATTTATGATCTTTCTTATGTTTAGGTATGTTCCCTCTATTCCCACTTGGCCTGGAGTTTTTAGCATAAATTGGTGCTGGATTTTATCCAGTGCTTTTTCTGCAGCTGTTGATGGAATCATGTGGTTTTTATCCTTCATTTTGTTTATCTGGTGTATCATGTTGATTTGTGAATATTGTACCAACCTCGCATTTCATGGAATAAATAGCATTTGATTATAGTGTATAATCTATTTGATGCATTGCTGTATTTGGTTTGCTAATATTTTGTTGAGGATTTCAACATCCATATTCATCAGGGATAATGGCCTGCAATTTTCTTTTTCTTTTTTTTTTTTTTTTCTATTTTTTTAATCTCATTTTGGAATTAGAGTACTTCTGGCCTCATAAAATGATCTTAGTAGTCTTCCCTCTTGAATTTTTGGGAATAGTTTGAGAAAGAGAGGTGTTAGTTCTTTTGGAATGTTTGGAAACATCCTCATGTAAAGCTGTCTAGTCCAGAGCTTTTGTTTATTGGGAGTTTTTTTATTACTTCTTCAATTATACTTGGTGTAATCTATCCAGATTCTCTGATTCTTCCTGATTTTATTTGGAAAATTGTATGTTTCTGGGAATTTACTCATTTTATCCAGGTTGTCCAATTTGTTGGCATGTAGTTGTTCTTATTTTCTTAACAATCCTTTGTATTTTTTTGGTGTCAGTTGTTATTTCTGCTCTTGCATTTCTGATTTTATTTATTGGGTCCTTTCACTGTTTTTTTTTTTTTTTTAATTTAATGAGACTGGTTAAAGGTTTTCTGTGACGGGGGTTCTGCCTGCAGAGCTCCCCTGGCTGTCTCAGGTGAGAATAAGTCTACCAAGACATGATCTGCTTGGGGAGGAAAGGCTGACCAGTCTCAGAGGAGAAAGGCCTTGAGCCTTTTTCTTAGTGAGCTTTTTATTGGGTTTAGTTTGCATAGAAGTATAAAGGCTTATTCTGAGTCAAGGTCAAATAGATAGAGTGACTGTTAAAGGACCATAAAACTTTGGGAAACAACCTCATTTTGTGCTTGCACCATTAACATTTAAATTGAGGGCATTCTTTGCAAAGCAGGTTTCACAGGATTTTATACATTCTTTCTTAGGCCCGATTGTCCTGGGGGAACTGCCTCCAGCATTGTTCCAGGCTCAAGTAAGGCTGGAGAAGTAAGGCAGCCAAGAGATTAGGAGATATCTTACAGATAGAATGAGGACTCAGCTATAACAAAGCTGAGGAGTGAAAGTCCATCGCCCCTTTTCTCTAGTCCCCTATGTCCTCCCCTGATGGCCCCTTCATGACTGTGCCTGTTTTAGGTTATTCCTTCCTTGAGGAATCTTACCTGTTATGACTATCCAGCCATGCTCCAGGGGCCCAGCAGGGTGAAGTAAAGGGGGCAGAGGCTGTGCCCTTGCTGGGAGGATACGTTTTGTGTCCTTAGTGGCTTATGGTCCCAAGGTCTTTTTATACAGCCTTAGCCATGGGCAGTTACAGCTTCTGAAACCAGGCAGGGCAGTTCCCAACAGTTACCAATCTTGTTTATCTTTTCAGAGAACCAGGTCTTGGGTTTTTTGATCTTTGGTATCATTTTTTTAAGTCTCTATTTTGTTTATATCTACTCTGTTCTTTATTATTTCCCTCCTTCTGTTCACTTTGGGCTTTGTTTGTTTTTCTTTATCAAGTTCCTTTAAGTGTCAAGTTAGATTGTATCTTTGAGATGTTATTTTTTGATATAGGCATAGGCGGGTAATGCTATAAATTTCACTCTCAGGATTGCTTTCCTTGTGTCCCACATATTTTGGATTGTTGTATTCTCATGTTTATTTGTTTCATGGTATCATTTGATTCATTCTTGATCTCATTTGTTGACTTATTCATTGCTTAATAACATTATTTACCTTCCATGTCTTTGCTTGTTTCTCAGTGTTCTTCTTGATTGCCTTCTAGTTTTATAGCATTGTGGTCTGCGAAGATGCTTGATATGATTTCAGTCTTCTTAAATTTATTGAGACCTGTTTTGTGTCCTGACATGTAATCTTATACTAGAAAACATTCCATGTGCACTTGAAAAGTATGTATACTCTGCTGCTATGGGTTGAAGTGCTCAGAAGATAGCAATTAAATCCATTTTTTTAGTGTGTCATTTAAGGCTGCTCTCTCCGTGTTGATTTTCTCTCTGCAAGGTCTATCCATTGAAGTAAGTGGGGTGTTAAAATCCCTGACTGTGACTGTATGTCTGTTGATCTCTCCCTTTATGTCCCATCAAGATTTGCCTTACAGCCCTGGTTGGCGTAGCTCAGTGGATTGAGCGCGGGCTGTGAACCAAAGTATCACAGGTTCGATTCCCAGTCAGGGCACATGCCTGGGTTGCAGGCCATGACCTCCAGCAACCACACATTGATGTTTCTCTCTCTTTCTCTCTATCTCTATCTCTATCTCTATCTCTATCTCTATCTCTAATCTATCTCCCTCCCTTCCCTCTCTCCAAAAATAAAAATAAATAAATAAAATCTTAAAAAAAAGTGGCCATTAGCCTCAGGCACCCTTTAAAAAAAAAGATTTGCCTTACATACTTAGGTACTCCTCTGTTGGATGTGTAAATGTTTACTAGGGCCCTGGCAGGTGTGGCTCAGAGGATTGAGTGCCAGCCTGTGTTCCAAAAGGTTGCTGGTTTGATTCCCACTCCGGGCACATGCCTGGGTTGTGGGCCAGGTCCCTAAGTGGAGACCTGTGAGACGTAGATGGCAACCAATTGATGTATCTCTCTCACATTGATGTTTCCCTCTCTCTCTCCTCCCTCCCCTCTCTAAAAGCAAATGAATAAAATCTTTTTAAAAGTCTTTACTAGGGTTTATTCTCTTGTTGGATTGTTCCCAATACCACTAAGTAGTGTCCTGTTTTGTCCCTTAGTATATATAGCCTTGGTTTTAAAGTCTGTTTTGTTGGGTATAAAGTACTGCCACCCCAGCTTTATTTTGTTTTCTGTTTGGAGGAAATATCTTTTTCCATCCCTTCACTGTTAATCTGTGTGTATCTTTTGATCTGAGGTGTGTCTCTTGGAGAGAGCATATATATGGGTCTTCTTTCTTATCCTTTCAGCTACCCTGTCTTTTGGTTAGAACATTTAAGCCATTTACATTGTTTTTTTAATTTTTTTTTAAAGATTTTATTTATTTATTTTTAGAGAGGGAAGGGGGGGGGGAGAGGGAGAGAGAAACATCAAGAGAAACATCAATGTGCGGTTGCTGGGGGTTATGGCCTGCAACCCAGGAATGTACCCTGGCTGGGAATCGAACCTGGGACACTTTGGTTCCCAGCCCGTGCTCAATCCACTGAGCTACGCCAGCCAGGGGTAAGCCACTTACATTTAAGGTGATAATTGACAGGTACAGATTTGTTGCCATTTTATTTTTTAACTGTTTTTCTCATTTTCCCCTCCTTTTTCCTCTTTTTATGCATGCCCTTTTTTTTTTAAAAGAAATTGAATCAGTTTGGTTTTTTTTTTTAAGATTTTATTTATTTATTTTTAGAGAGGGAAGGGGGGGAGAGAGAGAGAGAGAGAGGGAGAGGGAGAGAGAGAGAGAGAGAGAGAGAGAAACATCAATGTGCGGTTGCTGGGGGTCATGGCCTGCAACCCAGGCATGTACCCTGACTGGGAATCGAACCTGCAGCACTTTGGTTCGCAGCCCGCGCTCAATCCACTGAGCTACGCCAGCCAGGGCCTATGCATGCCCTGCAACATTTGTTGCAGTACTGGTTTGGTGTTAACAATCTCCTTTAACTTATCAGGGAAGTCCTTATTTCCCCTTGAATTTTAGATGATAGCTTTGCTGGGTAAAATAGTCTCAGTTTTAGGTCCTTACTTTTCATCACCTAGAATATTTCATGCCAGTCCCTTCTAGCCTGAAATGTTTCTGTTTAGAAATCAGGTAACAGCCTAATTGGAGCTTCCTTGTAGGTAACTATCTGCTTTTTCTCTTGCAGCTTCAGGATTCTCTCCTTGTCTATAAGCTCTGCCATTTTAATCATGATATGTCTGGGTGTAGGTCTCTTTGGGTCCAGCTTGTTCGGGACTCTGAGCTTCCTGCATTTGCATATCTTTTTCCTTCAGCAGATTAGGGAAGTTTTTTATCCTTAATTCTTCAAATAGGTTCTCTATCTGTTGCTCTCTTTGCCTTCTGGTATTCCCATGGTGCAGATGTTGTTACACTTTGTGTTGTCCAGAATAGTTCTTAAGCAGTCCTCATTTTTTAAATTCTTTTTTCTTATTGCTGCTCTGCCTGGGTGCTTTTTCTACCTACTCTTCCAAATCACTGATTTGATCCTCTGCTTCATGTAACCTACTGTTTATTCCTTCCAGTGTATTATTTATTTCAAATATTGCATTCTTTATTTCTGACTAGTCCTTTTTTATGTTTTCTATGCCTTTTGAGTAACCTTGTAATCATTACTGTAAACTCTGTATCTGATAAGTGCCTGCCTTCATTTTATGTAGCTCTTCTCTTGGAGAATCCTCTCTTTCTTTCATTTGGGATCTGTTTTTGTGTTTCCATTTTGGCTGTTTCTTTGAATTTGTTTATGTATTAAGTGGGTCTGCAAAGACTAGTGCAGACCCATGCCAGGCGCTCCCTGTCACTGGACCTGGGCTTCCTGTTTGGAGTGTCAGCGATCTGCAGTATGTGGCTCCCTCTACTGGGCCTGTGTATGTGCAGGAAGAGCCAGACTGTGCACCAAGGTGGGATTTGAACAGCGCCAGGCCTGGGAGATGGTCCCCTAAAGTCTCAGAGCTTCCACAGGTCTGCCTTAGCTGCTACACTTGATCACTGAATAGCCTCCAGCTGTAGCTTCACAGGGTGCGGCAGTAGGGCTTCCTGTGGGTGGGTTTGTTGCTTCTCCCCAGGCTGATGCGATTTGGAAGGGTGTGTTGTGTCCCAGAGAGATGGTCTCTGCATTGTGGGGAATGAGTCGGCACAGAGTTCCTGGTGGCTGACCATTTCATTCTGTCCCAGAGCCACAGACCCCATACTCTTACATCTCTAGTCCACTCTGCCGTCCCTTTGCTGGTGTCCAGGGTATGTGGCTGTAAATGCAATTTGGTCCACTGGCCCTTTAAGAGTCTCATTGTGTCTCTAGTTATTTCTCCTTGGTGGACAGAAAACCCTTTGCTTTTCACAATTATATCAGTTATATGTTATTTGGGTTCCTTTTCCAGTCCTGGTGCTCTAGTCTGGGGAGCCCAGCTAGGGGTTTAGACCCCACACTTCCCAGGGGGAACCTTCCTGACTGCTGGGGTATCCTTCTAACAAGTTAGCTGCCGCTCCTGGGAGCCTAGCCAGTCCTCTAGCGCCTCCCCCCAACTCCCTACCAGTCATGTTGTGGTGGAGTGGTTTCTTTCTTCCTGTCCTTGGTTATAAGGCTTCTCTCCAGCTAGTGTTGAGGTTTCTTTTTTCTTTTCTTCCCTTTCCCTTTTTCTTTTTTCTTTTTCAGGATGATTTTTCTTTAATTTAGTTGGAATTCCAGTTTGGCCCTGAGAGGAATTTAGTGTAACTTCCAATTAGTTTTCTGCCATGTTGGCTCCATCCCAGAGAAGGTTTCTTAATTTCAAGTTTTGATGTTCTTTCTGTATCTGATTGTATTCTATAAACTTTCTGGTTGCTTTCATTTAGTGGGAACCCAATAATGTTATTTCATAAATAAATGCCATTAAAAGTTAAGAGTAGACACTTGATAGAGTCTGATGGCATTATAAGTAAGTAAAACTGCATGTTCTTGTAAGGAGTGAGTTGAATAACAAATACTTTAGGAAAAGTGATTTTAGTGGCTAAATATATTTTTAAAGATTTTATTTATGGAGAAAGAGAGGGGGAGACACATCAGTGTGTGATTGTCTTATACTGGGGGCCTGTCTGGCTACCTAGGCATGTGCCCTTCCTGGGAATTTGCACTTCAGTTCACAGAGCCACATCATCCAGGGCTATTTTGCCAGCAAATATATATGTAGTAATTATTTCTTTAGTGATTCTTATAAATCTGAGATTTTTCTCTCTGATTTCATTTTGGGGAGCTGACGGGAGGTTATAGGGAGTGTTGTGAGGGTTTTATAGAAACTCATCACTGTAGCAGAAGTAGGAATTACAAACTAATGAGTTATCTTCACATTTCCAGGATTGCTTACCATGTAGGTCTTCCCCACCCCCAGCATTCATCCTTTTATCTGCTTTCTCAAATAGGGTGCCTCTGGACAAAATTGTGTTTATCAGGTAGGATAATCTGTTTTCAAGATTTGGGGGACTGGAAGGACTAGGTAACAGCTGTGTAACCTAGCCTTTTTCTCTTCTGGCATTTTGAAATTGTTCCCACAATCAGGGTCCTGTGAAAAAAGCCAGTCTTTTCTGTGATGTCCTTGATTACACTTTCTAGTGATGGGTCATAAGAAACTGGAAGCTTCCAGGAGATGGAGCTGTAAATGAATATTGAATCTGATTTCAGGGAGTTCATTTATTTTAAGAAACACTTTTCTTGTGATATAGTTCACATACAGTTCACCTATTTCAAGTGTACAGTTCATTGGTTTTTAGCCATGTTGTAGCAAATATTAATACTCATTGCCACATTTTATTTATCTGTTCATCTGTTGATTTGGGTTGTTTTCATGTTTTGGCTATTATGAATAATGCTGTTATAAACATTTGTGTACAAGTTTCTGTATGGATATATGTTTTCATTTTTCTGGGTGTATACCCAATAGTGGAATTGCTGGGTCATATGCTAACTGTATGTTTAATTGTTTGAGGAATGCCAGACACTAAAATAGTGTCCCTGCTCTCATAGGAACACTATTTTATATTCCAGCCACCAATGAACAAGAGCCCTGTGATTTCTGCATATCCTAAAAAACACTGCATGACTTTCAGAATCTAGCTATTCTAATGGTGTGCCATAGTATTTCATTGTGGTTTTGATTTGTATTTCCTTGATGACTAATGAATGATTTTGAACATCTTTTCATGGGCTTATTGGCCTTCTGTATATCTTATTAGAAGAAAATGTCTATTCAGATCCTTTGCTCATTTTTTAATTGGTCTTTTTTTATTGTTGAGCTGTAAGAGTTCTTCATATATTCTAGATGCAAGTCATCAGATATATTGTTTGTGTTTTCTCTCATTCTGTTTTCTTGGTATCCTCTGAAATGCAAAAGTTTTAAATTTTAATAAAGTCCAAGTTCGATTTATTTATTTTTCTATTTTATTAGAATGCAAAGTCTTGCTTTTGGTATATAGTTGGATTTTTGTTTAAAAACATCATGTTGAAGACTATACTTTCAGGGATCATTTCTATAGTTCATTACTAGAGAAGTTTCTCTCTGAACGTGTAGAGCACCTGAAATCTTGAGGAGGAGGCACAGTGTTCTCTCCTGAGTGTGAAGCTGGCTTTTGGTGTTGCTTTTGCAACTGCCAATAGCCATTGATGATTGTTCTTCTCTTCCTTTGGAAGAGTAAGAGGGAAAGAACTCAGTCTGAGTGGTAAAAAAACAAAAACATCATGTTGACATTATGTAAGTTCTGACTTATGATCTGGTTGTGATTATTTTACATGGTTACCATGACACAGAAAGGAGGAGCCTAAGCTCCACCTAGGTGTGAGGTTTAACTTTACATTAAAAAAGAAAAAGTTGTATACCTGGATTATCAGACATACTCCAGGCAGATTATTCTTTTTAAGTACTGTAATTATGCCATAGATTTTTTAGTCTACTTACTGAAAAATGTTACTGACAAGCACAAACAATGCATAGTTTGGTGTACTGTGTGTTTCCATGTTAGTGTCATCTGCAATCCAAATGATCAGTTTTGGTTCACTCAACAGTATTAATGTAAGTAGTTATTTCTTAACAGGAAATACTACTTAAGTAATTGAAAAGTCTTAAATTTCTGAAATGTTTATTTTACAAGCAATGATTTGGAGAGATACTGACTTATTTTGCTTAGTATGCTTTTCTGACTTTGGAAGCTAACTGTAGTTTCCTAGACTCGGAGGGGAGCTCCCCTAACTCAGGGAAGCTGAATTAATACTCATTTAAGTAGACCCTCTCAGATCTCATATCTCGTAGAGTTCCTAATTTTACATAGAAATTCATACTAGAGAGGAACCACAGTATATTGTGGCTTACCTAATTTTCCTTCATTCCCTAGTTTGTTCAAAGGGAATTGTCCTTTCCTGGTTCTGAAATTATCATTGTTAGCTGTTTTTCTGGAGAATGTTAGATATCTTCTGTATTCTGGCTTAATCAGTAAGATATCTATAGTGTATCTGAGCAAATTCTTTGCAACAGTTTATTGCTTTGTATTTGAATATATCTGCTTATGTTGTAGTTTTCACTGTAGTTGAAGAACTTGGGGAAGGGATTTCTTTGTGTTTGGAATGAGCAAAACCTGCTACAGGACTGGTTCATAAATGTTGAAATATTCAAAGTAACATTTGCCATAAATTCAGCAAGTGTTTATTGAGTGCCCCTTATATCATCATGATTTTCTTTTCTTTTTTAATTTTAATTTATTTTTATGCTGACACTATTACAGATGTCCCCATTCCAACTCCCATTTGCCCACCTCCATCCAGCCCTCACTCTCCCCTTCCCTCTGGCCATCACCACACTCTTGTCTGTTAGTTATGCATGTATATGCATTGGCTAATCCCTTCACCTTTTTTCATCCAGTTCCCCCCTCATGTTTTTTATAATAGTCTTTCTTTGTAAGTGGTTTATTAATGAGAAAATAAATAGCTTAAGTAAAATACAGCTTTTCCTGTTTGTATTTGGGTTGGCCAAAAACTTTATTTGGGGGGTGTGTGTGTATAAGATAGCTGTGGTAGTGGTTAGTTGTCTTTAACTTCATCGGAAACAATTTGTTAGATTGTATTGTGACAGCTGTCATAGCATGCATTTAAAAAAATCAAAATTCATGGATTTTTGTCTAGTCATTTTAATGCTGAAGATGGAAGGAAATAGGCAACATTTTTGGCATATTACGCTTTATTATTTCAAAACGTTAAAATGCAACTGAAATGCAAAAAAAACCCGATTTGTGCAGTATATGGAGAAGGTGCTGTGACTGATAGAACATGTCAAAAGTGGTTTGCAAAGTTGTTACTTTGATGTTGGGGTTGCATGTAAGTTAAGTGGAAAAAAACCTTAGCCATATTTCCACATGTGATTCTTAAACATAAGGAAAATGTTCTGTTTTTAAAAACAAATTGTGACAGGCAGTGAAAAGTAGATACATTATAATAATGTGGAACAGAAGAGATGGGGGAGGCGAGGAAAATGAACCACCACCAACCACACCAAAGGCCAGTCTTCATCCAGAGAACATGATGTTGTGTATATGGTGGGATTGAAGGGGAGTCTTCTTAAGCGTTTCTTCCAGATAATCAAACGATTCATTCCAACAAGTACTGCTTCCAATAAGACCAATTAAAAGCAGGACTTGATGAAAAGCATCCAGAATTATTCAACAAAACGTGCATAATCTTTTTTTTTTTAAGATTTTATTTATTTTTAGAGAGGGAAGGGAGGGAGATATGTATATATATAGAGAGAGAAACATCAATGTGCGGTTGCTGGGGGTTATGGCCTGCAACCCAGGCATGTACCCTGGCTGGGAATCAAACCTGCGACACTGGTTCGCAGCCCGCGCTCAATCCACTGAGCTATGCCAGCCAGGTAGAATTGATTTTTATGTACACTGTGAGATAGGGATTCATTTTATTTTTCCATATGGATAAAATGTTCTATTACCATTAACTCAATAGTTCATTCTTTTCCTATTTTTTCTTTTTCTTTTGAATTAATTTTTGATGTAGAGAACAGTTCCATAAACAGTACAAAGAATTCCCATATACCTTTGCCCAGATTCATCAGATGTTAATATGTAATGTTTTTCATTCATTTATATATGTGTTTTCTTCCCCTCCTTCCACACAGATACAATATATTTTTTTTGAGCCATTTGGAAATAATTTAGAGACATAATGTCTTTTCCTTCCTAAATATTTTACTGTGTATTAACTGAAAACCAGGACATTCTCTTACATTACAACAATATAGTTATCAAGATCAGGAAATTAACATTGATGCAGATTTTTATCTAGAGGGCCTATTCAAATTCTGCCAATTTTTTGAACAATGTCCTTTATTTTTAAATTTATTTTATTTTTATTATCTGAAAGATTTTATCATTTATTTGTTTATTTTATTTTTTTTACATTTTTTATTGTTGTTCAAGTACAGTTGTCCCAATATTTCCCCTTTGCCCCCCTCCACCTGGTACCTGCATTTCCCTCCTCAGTTCATGTCTAGGGGAAATGCATGTAAGTTCTTTGGCTACTCCATTTCCTATACTGTTCATAACATCCCCTGTCTTGTTTTGTACCTACCAATTTGTAGTTCTTAATCCCTGTACCTTTCTTTTATTCTGTCCTTTCCTCCTCCCAGCTGATAACCCTCCAAATGATCTCCATATTTATGATTCTATTCCTGTTTGCTCAGTTTCTTTTTTAGTTCAGTTGATGATAGTTGTAAATTTATTGCCATTTTAATGTTCATAGTTTATTTTTAGTATATTTTACTGAGTGTAGTATTACAGTTGTCCCATATTCCCTTTATCCCACTCTACCCTGTACCTCCTTTCCCTCCAGGATTTCCCCTGCACTGACTTAGTTCATGTCCATGGGTCTTACATATAAGTTCTTTGGCTTCTTCATTTCCTATACTGTTCTTACCCATCCCCTGTCTATTTTGTACCTACTAATTATGTTTCCTATTCCTTGGACCTTTCCCCCATTCTCTCTCCTCCCCCTCCACACTGATAACTCTCCATGTGATCTCTATTTCTGTGATTCGTTTCTGTTTTAATTGTTTGCTTAGTCTGCTTTTGTTTGTAGGTTCAGTTGTTGATCGTTGTGAATTCATTGTCATTTTACTTTTCATAGTTTTGATTTTCTCCTTTTTCTTAGATAAGTCCCTTTAACATTTCATATAATAAGGGCTTGGTGATGATGAACTCCTTTAACTTGACCTTAACCTGGGAAGCACTTTATCTGCCCTTCCATTCTAAATGATAGCTTTGCTGGAAAGAGTAATCTTGGATGTAGGTCCTCACCTTTCATGACTTGGAATACTTCTTTCCTGCCCCTTCTAGCCTCTCAAAAGGTTTCTTTTGAGAAATCAGGTGATAGTCTTATGGGAACTCCTTTGTAGGTAACACTCTCCTTTCCTCCTGATGCTTCTAAGATTCTCTCCTTATCTGGGGTGGGGGGTAAATGCAGACAACTGTAATTGAACAATAAAATAATTTTTTAAAAAGGATTCTCTCCTTATCTTTAATCTTTGGTAACTTAATTATGATGTGTCTTGGTGTGTTTCACCTTGTGGGACTCTTTGAGCTTACTGGACTTCCTGGAGTTCTATTTCCTTTGCCAGATTAGGGAAGTTTTCCTTCATTATTTGTTCAAATAAGTTTTGAATTTCTTGTTCTTGCTCTTGCTCTTCTCCTTCCAGCACTTCCCTGATTCAGATGTTGGAATGCTTGAAGTTGTAACAGAGGTTCCTAAGCCAGTCCTCATTTTTTTGCATTCTTGTTTCTTCATTCTGTTTCAGTTGGATGCTTATTTCTTCCTTTTGTTCCAAATCATTGATTTGAGTCCTGGTTTCTTTTCCTTCACTGTTGGTTCCCTATATACTTTCCTTTATTTCACTTCGTGTAGCCTTCATTTCTTCCTTTATTTTTTGGCCAAGCTCAGTTCTTTGAGCGTCCTCATTACCAGTGTTTTGAATTCTGCATCAGACAGGTTGTCTATCTCCCTGTCGCTTTGTTCTTTTTCTGAAGTTTTGATCTGTTCTTCCCCTTTATTTAGGGCATATTTCTTGACTCTGGGCACCTGTTAATGTGGTAAGGGGCAGAGCAGAGCCTTAGATTCACTGGGGCAAGGCAACCCTCTTTGGTGCATTATGGCATTGTTTATGAGGTGGGGTTAGATAGGGAATAGTGTTGCTTACTCTGCTTTTGTCCCACTTTACTTTATTCCCACAAGCAGATTGTGCCCTTCCAGGTGTTTATTTGCAGGTGGGTGGGTTTGTTTACATTTTAGGATCTGTGGATCTCTCCAATGAATTCTCCTTTGAGGCTGGGAGTTTCTCCCACTTCCACAAACCCCAAAGTTTTTTTTACAGTCTGGGGTTTTGAATCTTTTAGTCTCTGACACTGAAACCCTGGGTTTCGTGGTCTGTCTTGCTCCCCTGGTGTTCCTCCCCACTCCTTTGGACATGAATGTGGGTTTGCTTGTGGGGTCTGCTGCCTTTCCTTGCTGCGTGTACTCTCTACCCCAGCTGCCAGTCTCCACCCCTCCTACTGTCTGGATGAATGTTCCTTTAACTCCTTGGTTGTTGGACTTACATGCACATGTCTTTCTGGCAGTTTTGGCTGTTCTTTGTTTTTAAATTGGTTGTTATCCTTCCTTTGGTTCTGTTAGGAAGCAAAGCATTTCTGCCTATGCTTCCATCTTGGCCATCACTCCTGATTTCTTCCTTGAAATCATTGTTAACCCATTCATTGTTTGGTAACAGTTATTTGGCCTCCATGTGTTTTTCATTTTTCCCCCCAGACATTGATTACTTGTTTCATACTGTTGTGGTCAGAGGAGATGCTCTATATGATTTCAGTGTTTTTAAATTTATTGAAACTGTTTTTGTGGTCTAATGGGTGGTCTGTCCTGGAAAATGTACTGTGTGTATTTAAGAGATTTAATTGCTTTAGGATGAAATGCTCTGAAAAATAATAAAATGCATTTGATCCAGTGTGTCCTTTAAGGTCCCTGTGTCCTTGTTGATATTCTTTCTGGAAGATCAATCCATTGATGTTAATGGGGCATTAAAATCTCCTGCTATGACTCTGTTAATGTCAGTTTCTCCTTTTATGTCTATCAGTGTTTACTTTATATATTTAGGTGTACCTATGTTGGGTACATAAATGTTTACAAGGGTTAAATTCTCTTGTTGGAATGCAACCTTCATTGCATTACTGGTTTGGTGTTGATGTCCTCCTTCAGGTTTTATTTTTTGGTCTGAGAAATCCTTTATTTTTCTTTTTTATTTTTTCTTCAACTTGAAATGATAGCCTTACTGGGTAGAATAGCCTTGGTTTTAGGGCCTTAGCTTGTAATCACTTTAAGTACTTTGTGCCAGTTTTTTCTGGCCTGAAATGTTTCTGTTGAGAAATCAGCTGACAGTCTTACGGGAGCTCCTTTGTAGGTAGCTAACCATCTTTCTCTTGTTGCTTTTAAGATTTTTCTTTTAGTCTTTAACCTTTGTCATTTTAATTATGATGTGTTTTGGTATGGGCCTCTTTGGGTTTATCATGTTGGGACTGTCTGTGTTTTCTGAACTGTGTCTTTTCTTTTTTCAGGTTATGGAAGTTTTCAGTCTCTTATTTCTTCAAATAAATTCTCAATCTCTAGCTGTCTCTCTTCTTCTGGTACTCATATGACATGAATGTTGTCATGCTTGATGTTGTCCCAGAGGTTCTTTAAACTATCCTCATTTTTAAAAAAATATTTTTCTTTTTGCTGCTTTGAATGGATGTTTTCTGCTACCTTATCTTCTGAATAGGTGGTTCAATTCTCTGCTTCATCTAACCTGCTATTGGTTAAGTTCTCACTGAATTCATTCATTCTTCCCCTAAGTTTCTTAAGTATCCTTATAATTTTTGGTTTGAACTTTTTGTCTGGTAGCTTGCTTACCTTCATTTCATTTAGTTCTTTTCCTGGGGATTTCTCTGTCTATTCATTTGAAGAATGTTCTTTTGTCTCCTCATTTTTGACTACCTGTTGTATTTGTTTCTGTGTATTAGGTGGATTGTTTCCCAGTCTTCGTATTGTTGCTTTATGTAGTAGCTGCCTTGTGGGGCTCATTCATTACTACAGTCTTTCTGATCACCTGAGTAAGGTGCCCCAGGTATGTCCCTTGTATGGGTTTGTGAGCCTTCCTGATGTAGTTGAGTCTTGATTGCTGTTGGCCTGTTTGTTGGTGGGATTCATCCTCAGATTGGCTATGATCCACCCTGACCACATTCTACATGCTGCTGTGCAGGGCGTGATCCTGGGAGTGGAATTCACCCCAGCAGGCTCTGATGAATCCTGAAATCTCCCTTTGGGTGTGCTGCTTGTGGAACCACTTAGGTCATGTTCTGACATGATCTGAAGCCTGCCACCTGGGTGTGTTTCTTCTGGGGCTTTTTGAGAGGGGCCCCAATGCAGGTTAAAGTCAGGAGCTGCCTGTGAATGGCTCTGGGATACCTGTTTGGAGCTGCAGTGTGATCCACAGTTTGTGGCTGCCTGTCCTTGGCCTGGGTGCCTGTGGGAGGGGCCAAGCTACCTTCTATTAGAACTGAGCCTAGAGCTGAATCTAGAGCAAATGACCCAAAAGCTCAAGACACCCTGAGATTTGCCCCCACATACTGTCTACTTCCTAGGTTTAGTTGCTGAAAGAGCCTCCCATGGTTCACAATTTATGTGAGGTATATTCTCTGTGAGTTATCAGGTAGGGGTGAGTGGTATTCACCGGATTGATAGAGATTTAAGCTTCACAATGCTGAGTATGAGGCCTCTCAGCAAAAGTCTCAGTATACATCAAGGCTAGCTGCCACCTGCCAGGTGCCTGCTGAGTTTCATGGTGGGCTGTGGTCTGAGGGATACTTTAGGGTGGGACCACAAAGTTCCTCAGGCCAAAACAGACCAAAATTGCACTGTGAGAAGGGAGGGATCTGTACAGGAATGGTGATGTCAGTCAGGTGTGTGAGGGAAAAATGGTCCCCACCCCAGAGCCACACAGTTCAGTCTCTGACACCCCAGGTATACACCTGGACTTCAAGATTCCTTTAGGAAAGTTTATACCACTGGTGCAGGCAGCTGAAGGTTGTGAGCATAGCAGGGTGGGTGACAGGTAGGAGGGTGGGGCTAGTGAATCCTCCAAGGCTGATGTTAAGTGAGGGAAGTGCTCTGTCCAGGAATTATGGCGCCTTTGTACAGTAGGGGTGAGGGATTCAGCACAGAGATCCCCTGGAACCACATAGCCCAGTCTGTCCTCACATGACTCCAGTCTACTCTTTGTTGTCTTTCACAGAGCCTGGAATGAGTGACAGTGAATGAGATTTTGTGCAGTGGTCCTCTATGAGGGGGCCTGGGTTTCATGCAGACTTCCTTCTGTCCCTGGCAGATAGAATCCCTGATTTTCACAGCCATATGTTATGTGGGCTCCTCTTCCTGGCTCTGGTGATTGTGTCTGGGGAGCTGAGCATGGGATTAAGACCTCTTGTTCTTGGGGAAACCTTTGCAGCTGAGATATCCCTTCAGATTCTCAACCCCTGGCACGTGGATACAGGGAACACTTCTGTTTACCTAGTCCTCAATTGGTTATTCAGGTTGATAGTTTTATAACTTAGTTGTAATTCCAGTTTTGTCCTGGGAGGAGGTGTATGTAACTCCCACCAAGTGCACCACCATCTTGGATCCCTCAATAATATTTCTGTCTTAGATTGGTCAAAGTAAATCACACCAATTTTTAATAGTCTAAAAATTAGCTAAAATGTCCTAGTAAACATGGGGCTACAATAAGGACTATATGTAACTTTTGCAATCAGTTTTTGGTTTACAGAGAATATCATAGCAAGAATTTTGATATAAAAGGATAATTTCTACTCACTCTGCATTATGGCCAATTGATGTAGTGAATAGGGGTGATAAAAATTGTCTAAAATATGCATGTGACAGGATGTGTGTGACATAGACATTGTGGAGGAAATAGTATGAAAGGCATGTATTTACATTAGTTTGAAGCAAGATTTGGGCTGATAGGTAAGTTGTATGTTACCAACTTAGCCGTACTGTTTTCAACTACTACTTTAATACCTTTGCAAAATATACTTAAGATATACCTTATAGTAATGGAAGCCTTTTAAGTTTAAGTTTAAACTTAAGTTTAAATTTAATTGAAGTTTAAGTTTAAATTTAATTGTTGTCCCCACATTCCTGATATTTCAGTACTTCAAATCACTTAGAACTTTGTAGACAGGCCTGCAATTTTCTTGAGTAATTGTTTCTTTAGCACCTTGAAGATACAAAACCACTTTTTTAATATTAAATGTCATTATATATCTTTCAAATGTGTTTTGAATGTGAAATAATTTAGTTAATGTCTTTTCTCACCAGATAAGTTGTATAATTTGTTACTCTGAAATACCACTACTTCAGTATAGTCAGGTTTTGTTTTTTTTTTTTTTTGTCATGCACAAAAATTGAGGGAAATGGTGATGCAAACCAGTATTTTGCTTTGGAGGAGCACATTTCCTAAGCATAAATTTATCTTTCTAATTATTTTTACTTAATCAAATATCCAATTTGTTTGCAGTACTTGAGAATATATTTACTTGAGGACAAATGCAATCCAGATATATATCTATATAGGCAGAATCCAGTCAATGATTTTAAAATTTCCTTGGACAACCCATAAAATCAGTAATTCAGATACAGGTAAATGATAGTTGGCAGTATATTATAATGATGAGACTGTATTTTTTAGAAAATAATTTAAAGCAAGTATCTTTTTTCTTTTTATTATAATAACCAGTTTTTGGTATTTCATTTTTACTGAGATCCATTTTTAGAATAAATTTTTGTTCACACACAAAAAAATTAGAATTATTCTTGGGGAATGACTTCATAATGTTAAGGGTAATCAAGCTCATATAAGATTACTTTAAAAAGCAACTGAATAGCAAATAGCAGTCATCAGTGTTATGTGAATAGAAATTTACAGCTTAGCGTAAAATTTCCCAGGGGTCACCCTACAGGATTGTACAAAAGGCTTTTATTTCTTGCACAATTTATATAAAGTTAAGTAGAAGTTTTATGCAATTCTACTTAATATTATTGGAAACTAAAATGATCATAGCCATCATTTATTGTTTCAGGTGGATTACCTTGTATAAATTTCACAGTGCTTCTGTGAGGTAGGAACTATCATTATTTCACATTTACAGATGAGAAAACTGCTGAGGTCCCATGTCACGTGGGCAGTCTGACTCCTAGATCTGTGTCAGGATATGTTGTCTGTGTAGCTTGTAGTGCTATGTAACTTAAGGGTTAAAAGAGTGACTTTGAATCTGGAAACTGGCAAGTTACATAACTTCTGCAGGCTTGAGTTGCCACTACTGTAGAATGAGTGCTTTTAGGATTAGATGGGATAATTTATTTAAAATAACATACAATGTATGCTAAGCAGTTATTAATAATCACATTAGTTATAATAATGACTACTCTTGTTTTTGTGATTTATGACAGTTCCATATTTCTGTGGCCCAAGATTTTCAAGCATTTTTTTATGAAGCACATAAAGTTACTACATAAAGTAACTAGTGTTTTTAAGTTAAGTGCTTACTGGCTTTTGATTATATGTGTAGAAGGATTACTGTGAACTAGCAAGTTAAGAGATGTTTTGGTTTCAGCAAGAGACAGAAGTTATACAAAATGATAGTTGCTTTAAAGAAGATATCACTTCTTTCTTTGGGCTTCATAATCGCTTGTTTGTGTGTGTGTGCAAGGGAGTGAGAGAGCGTGGGAACACGTGCTTCCACCAGAGCCAAAGATAGAGAGGATTCTCAGAGCCATTACCTAATTTTTCAGGACTTGTGTAGTGGGGCTGGATGGTGTTTGATGTTAGATGCTGTTGTGATCAGAGGAAACCACAGGGTCCATATTTTGGAGAGGCCAGGCCAGTGATCCTAGGAAAGTTTGTGATAAATTGGAAGAGTCACGGTTTGATTCCACGGATTGGAGGCCAAAATGATGGCGAAGACCAGATTTAGTGAAAATGACAGAGTGGGAAACTGAAAGGCTAGAAGATTCTAGGCAGAGAGGAAGATACTTGTGTTGATTTTGGAAATAAAGTAAGGAGCCATGAAGTTAAAGGGTATAGAAGTGGAGGTGTGAGAATGGTTTGTGGCTTGTGTGAAATTTGTCAGGTTCTGGACAAATAGGTGAAGGGCAGGCACTAGGAAATTTGTTTTCAAATTGAGTAACTGTCCTACCGAGTATTAATGATTACTGAATTTTTTGGATTGTAAGATGCACTGGACCATAAGACGCATCTAGGTTTTAGGGGAGGAAAATAGGAAAACATTTTTGAAGCAAAAAATGTAGTAAATATTTAATAACATATAAATAACATAGGCCACTGCCCCCACCTCCATGAGCCAGGTAAACTACATTCAGACTATAAGACACAGCCCCCTTTCCTCCCAAATTTGGTGGGGGGCGGGAACTACGTCTTATAGTATGAAAAATACAGTATGTACTGGTGCTGCCATGGGAGACACAGGACCCCATTGGTTAGGAATGAGAACAGGAAAGAGATTGGCTAGAGGATTGTGGGTAGGGCTGCTTTAGCATTCTAGAAAATAGTACCTTTTAGTGCCTTTTAAAAGATGAACATAATTCTATTCTTTAAAAATCATTAAAAAGTGTATGTTAATGAAATTGAACTTTCATTAACTTTCTGATTATGTCCATTTATTTGATAGTGTTCTTGGCTAGGAACAGAAATCTCATTAAATAAATGTAACATTTTATATAAATTTACCATAAATGTTAATGAGGTTATATATATGAAAGTTTAAGATGAAAAGATGAATTTTAGTATTATATTCTCTCATATATAAAATACATGAAAATTGTCTATTTTAATCTTCAAAATTGGAAAGATACACTCCAGAGTCATATAGTAATCATTATTTAGCAAATAAGTTTGCTGTAGCATATAATCTATAATTTCCTCCAATCAACTATGTCACTTCCTATTAACCTCTGTTAGTAGGAACACAAGCTAAAAAAATACTAAAAAAAGTTACTACTCTGTAAGCAAATATGTTATTTTTAGATTATCTACTGTTTGGTGTTATTCATCCTGCTATATATATTAGCAAGAATAACTGAAATTTCCGTACCAAGTCAAAATAGGAACCGTTAAAAATTGCAATCAGAGAACTATATTTAAAAAAAAAGAAATCTCAACTATTTACTTTAATATGATTTCCTTATGACTAATTTATGTCAGTATGAAATTGTTTAATTAGAAATTTATATACATATTCTATACTGTTAATATTTGGTACAGTGCTTTCTTCAGCATTTTCATTTTGAAAGTTTATTAGATTCAGCATTTTCTGGGGCAGAATTTTTTGAGGCAATTTTGTCTTTTGGGGAAATTATAATTTGTAAAAAGCTGCATTTGAGTATGTGTAGTGCTTTAATTGTGAGCTTTTTGCATTTACACTGATATTCTTTTGTATAGGAGTTAAAGTTCCTCGTAATTTTCGCTTGTTGGAAGAACTTGAAGAAGGACAAAAAGGAGTAGGCGATGGTACGGTTAGCTGGGGCCTTGAAGATGATGAAGACATGACACTTACAAGGTGGACAGGCATGATTATTGGGCCACCAAGGGTCAGTGCTATAAATTACATACTTTTTCTATTAATATTTTTGTACTTTACAGTAAACATTTTATTGTATAATATTGACATTAAAATAATCATGATGCTTCTAAGAGAAACAATTCCTCCCTCTTTATTTTGTATACATTTATTGATGCTTCCCTTGTGTAGGGTGTAATACTTGATTTTCTGGAGGATTTAGGAGGAAAGATTGATATTGTCATTGCCATCAAGGTGTTTGTAGTTGAGTGGAGATGAAAAGAGATGACAGATTCTAAATATGGCAGAGAAAGTTCACTAAAGAACTTTAGAATATGTTTCTTCTAGCTGGAATAATTGAGGAATGCTGAACAGTGGAGGATGTTGCCTTTGGAATGAGTTTTAAAGAACTAACTGGTAGGATTTCAGAAGGTGGTGATGGGGATGGAGAACATTCCAGATAGACAGGAGAAAAGGTGAGAAAATGGAGGGGTTAACTGGGAAGAGCAAATAGTCTACCATGATATATATTACTAATGCACTATTTATAACCAATAATTTCTAAATTAGTTTCTCTTCACTGCATGTTGCTATTTGCTTTGTGATAGTTGACTTACCATGCAAATGCTATAGGCCTCAGTTTCTTCATCTGTAATATCTATTGAAACACCTATGATTATTGCATATTTTCTAGTGATGTTGGGAACATGCCCACTGTGTTTTATTCTTAGGTCTTTCTGAAGTTTGTGAAGTTTTGTTTTTACTCAGAATTTGTTCAGATTGGGAAATTTTTTTCTACATTGCATTCCTTACTCAAAGGTCCCATTTAACTACACTCCCTGCAGTGAGTCATTGAAATATGTATTGAATAATGTTTTGACTTGCTGGAAGAAACATACATTTGAAGGTCTTTTTTACTCTGTTTTTAAATACTGTTTTGCTACCTTGTGATGTGAACACAGGCCTTCAGTGTCCACAGCATTGTGGCTGAGGCGAGAAAAATTCACATGGACTACCAAGTGCTGTGGAGGAAAAGGGATGGCATGACCACTCTTCCAAGGGGAGAACGCCCTAACCCTTGCCTTGACAAGCTTTTATTGTTTTTCTGGGCACATTACATTGAGGGTGGTCATCACTTATTGTGAAGAGGTTTGCTTTAGATGGTTACCTTTTACAGAAAACAAAGGAGAGGATGTTGCTAATTATACCACAAAAGAAGGGTATTTGCAAATGTAAAGGGAAAAGTGAACTGGTTATACTCATCCTTGGAAGGTTTAGTATAGATTTTAGGAAGTTACTTTAAAGATATGCAGTAAATGAGACTTCTAGCCAAGATGGAGGCATAGGTAGACACACTGTGCCTCCTCGCACAACCAAAAGAAGGACAACAACAATTTAAAAACAAAAAACAACCAGAACTGACAGAAAATTGAACTGTATGGAAGTCTGACAACCAAAGAGTTAAAGAAGAAACATCCATCCAGACTGTAGGAGGGGCAGAGACGGGCAGCCAGGTGGAGAGGACTCGCAGCAAGGCAGCGGCTAGTAGACCGAGGTGGGCAAGGTGGCGGCTAGCAGACCCAGTGAGGCGGTGATTGGTGAAACGGGCAGTCCTACATTTGTGCACAGATAAACCGGGAGGAACAATTGGGGAGCAAGACAGACCTCACAACCCAGGGCCCCAGCTCGGGGAAATAAAGCCTCAGACCTCTGATTGAGAACACCTGTGGGGGTTGAGGCGGCAGTGGGAGAAACTCCCAGCCTCACAGGAGTGTTCATTGGAGAAACCTGCAGGGTCCTAGAATGCACACAGAACCACCCACCCAGGAAGGAGCACCACACGGGCCCAGTTTGCTTGTGGGTAGATGAGGAAGTGACTGAAATGTGGCAGAGAGCAGAGCAAGCGCCATGGTTCCCTCTTGGACCCCTCCCCCACATACAGCATCACAACACAGCAACGTGGGTTACCCTGCCCTGGTGAACACAGAAGGCTCCGCCCCTTACTACATAGCAGGTGTGTTAAAAAAAAAAAGGTCCCAAATAAAAGAACAGATCAAAGCTCCAGAAAAAATACAACTGAGTGACAAAGACAAAGAGATAGCCAGACTATCAGATGCACAGTTCAAAACACTGGTGATCAGGAAGCTTACAGAATTGGTTGATTTTGGTCACAAATTAGATGAACAAATGCAGGCTACAATAAGAGAAATTAAGGAAAATCCACAGGGAACCAATAGTGATGGGAAGGAAACTGGGACTCAAAACAATAGAGTGGACCAGAAGGAAGAAAGAAACAACCAAAGGCAGTAGAAAGAATGGAGAAATAAGAATTCACAAAAAAACAAGGAGAAGCTTAGGAACCTCCAGGACATCTTTAAACATTCCAACATCCAAATTATAGGGGTACCAGAAGGAAAAGAGGAAGAGCAAAAAATTGAAAACTTATTTGAACAAATAATGAAGGAGAACTTCCCCAATCTGGCAAAGGAAATAGACTTCCAGGAAGTCCAGGAAACTCAGAGAGTCCCCAAAAAGTTGGACCCAAGGAGGAACACACCAAGGCACATCATAATTATATTACCTAAGGTTAAAAATAAGGAGAGAATCCTAGAAGCAGCAAGAGAAAAGGAGACAATTCTCTACAAAGGAGTTCCCATAAGACTGTCAGCTGATTTCTCAAAAGAGACCTTACAGGGAAGAAGGGACTGGAAAGGAGTATTCCAAGTCATGAAAGGCAAGAACCTATATCCAAGAGTACTCTATCCAGCAAAGCTATCATCTAAAATGGAAGGGCAGATAAAGTGCTTCTCAGATAAGGTCAAGTTAAAGGAGTTCATCATCACCAAGCCCTTATTATATGAAATGTTACAGGGATTCATATAAGGAAAAGAAGATA
Source organism: Phyllostomus hastatus (assembly GCF_019186645.2). NCBI lineage: Eukaryota > Metazoa > Chordata > Mammalia > Chiroptera > Phyllostomidae > Phyllostomus > Phyllostomus hastatus. The sequence continues at coordinate 1,178,606 of NW_025334017.1, read as the reverse complement.
AAAAATATGAATGGTAAAATGACAGCAAATTCACAGTCATTAACAGTCACACCTAAAACAAAAACAAGAAAACAAACTAAGCAATCAACTAGAACAGGAACAGAACCACAGAAATGGAGATCACATGGAGGGTTATAAACAGGAGTGGGAGGGGGAGAGAGAGGGAAAAGGTATAGAGAATAAGTAGCATAAATGGTAGGTAGAAAATAGACAGGGGGAGGGTAAGAATAGTATGGGAAATGTAGAAGCCAAAGAACTTATATGTATGATCCATGGACATGAACTAAAGGGGCGGAATGTGGGTGGGAGGGTGTGTGCAGGGTGGAGGGCAGTGAAGGGGGGAAAATGAGACAACTGTAGTAGCATTATCAATAAAATAGATATTTTTTTAAAATCTGATGACACTGAAATCAATTTAGAATTACTTAAAAAAAAAAGACATGCAATAAACGTTTCCTGCCTCAATTCAGGGTGAGAGAGTTTTAGCAAAAAGCAAGTCTTAAAGCAGCCTAGGTACAATGCAGGCTTGATTCCCCACGGCAGAACCTATCTGTGGGCATGGGTCATGTGTACCGGACCTCTCTTTCCACTAGCCTTTCCGAGTGGGGGCTGGGCTCACGCCACACAAAACGGTCTCCTATATTTCCCTCCTTGTTTTTAGTTAGGACTGCTATAGATCCCGCTGTAGACCCCACAAAGCTTGCTACTTGCTGGTCTCTGACATGACCCTGGGAAAATAATTTGTAAATATGTCAAAGTACACAGAGCATTATTATCCGTAACCATCCAGCATCTCGAAAGACCCACATTCTCAGATTAAGCCCATTAATCATAGTCAGGCAATAATGATCAAATAATAGATAACATTCAAAGAACTATGGGGGCTTATTTAGAGTCAGGATCAGATAGCTAAAGGGCCATAAAACTTTGGGGAAACAAACTTATTTCAGGCTTGGACTCTTATCATTTAAATTGAGGGTATTATCAAAGCAGGTTTCACAGGATTTTATGCATTCTTTTTGGGCCTGATCGCCCAGGGGAACCTGCCCTTTCCAGCACAGGGCCGCACCCACCTCCAGCATTGTTTCAGTCTTAGGTCGAGCAGGAGAAGTAAGGCAGCCAAGAAATTAGAAGACTTCTTGCAGGCAGAATGAGGACTCATTCTGTCAAAGGGGGACCCTATGTCAAAGACAAGGGGCGAGGGTCCATCACCCCCTTTTTTATAGTCCCCCAAGTCCTTCCCTGATGACCCCCTCATGACCATGCATGTCTTAGGTCATCCCTCCCTTGAGGAATCTTACCTGTCATTGGCTAACCTGTCATGCACTGTGGGCCAGGCAGGGTCAAGTAAGGTGGGCAGAGACGGTGCTCCTGCCAGGGACATAACCTTTGTCTCCAGTGGCTTAGGTTCCAAAGGTTTCTCATTTAGCCTTAGCCATGGAGGGTTACAACTTCTGAAACCAGGCAGGGCGGTTCCCAACCTCGTCTCTCTCCCTTTTTTCTTTGTGAAAGCAATTGTAGTTGTTAAGCTTGTGAAACCTATTTGATGTTCCTGAATGCAATCTTGAGGAAACAACCTCCATATACATCATAAAGAACAAATAAGAATTAAGACAAGGAGGCATCCATCGGCTGTCATGATGCAAACTTGTAAATTCAGTCCATTGAACCAGTTTTTAGGGTTCAGACATTGTAGATTATTGTGGAGGGTCTGGAACACATTTTGTTCAGTAAGGCCTTCAGTGTCACTGAGCTGCTGGTGGAGGTCAAGCTGGGACTGATCAGTTCGTCCTTTGAGATTGATAGAGAATGCTTCTCTTAGGTGATGTTGAATATCACTCCAGGAGTATTGGCTGGAATTCCACTGGAGTGTAGTAACACACAGCTTCGTGAATCCAGGATCACAGGTCAGCCTATTGTTAGGTCACTAATGCATCCTGGCACTTGCCAATCCAATTGAGTGCTGATTCAACTGCAGAAAGACGAGTCAGGATTTCTTGATCAATCCGGGCCTGTTGAATCATTTCTAAAGTGACATTATTGGACACTGAAAAGTTGTTGCCCTCTGCAGGAGGCACTTGAGCCTCGGTCTCTGTCATTGGGGCAGGCCTCATTCTCCTCCATTGAAGGACCCAGGCCTGTGAGTGACGGTGTGCGTGTACATTTTCCTTCTGGTTGTTCAGGGTCAGCTGGGCCATCTGGTCTGTCGGTTGATTGGTTCTGGGCTCCAGGTAGCGGAGCTTGGTGTCTGTTTTGCTCATGATAAGGTTTTACTCTTTTGGCTGATAGCCAGACAGGACCTGTAGGAATGGAAACACAAGCATACCCTCTTCCCCAAGTTAAGAGATCTATAGAACCCTGCCAAGAGCCATCTCCCAGCTGATCTCTATATAAAACCAGAGGATGAGATGAATTTGGCTCTTTCTTCTGAAAATATTTCTCAGTTGGAGTACAAAGTGATTCATCACAGTTTAGAAAATTATGTGTAAATAATATGGCTAACATAATCAAATTGGGTGGAAGGACTCATGACTCCCCCTTTTTCTGTTTTTTAAGATTTTTAAAAGTATGATGAGCCCGTTATACAATTGCCTGACTGGTTGGATTGTAAGGTATTCCTGTTTTATGTTGGATATTCCAATGCTGAAGGAAGACCTGAGTAGAATGGGCAAAGGTATCCAGGGTCATTATCAGTTTTAATTTGTTGAGGCCGTCCTCAATGACTAAAGGCCTCCAGCCAATGGGCTTGTATATTTTTAGCAGATTCTCCTGTGAAGGCAGATGCATGTAGGACACCAGAGTAAGTATCAATAGAAATATGAACATATGTGGATTTTCCAAAAGGAACGTAATGAGTGGCATCTGTTTGCCAAATCAATTGATAACTTAGTCCTCAAGGATTAATTTCTGTGGATGGGGGTGCCTTGCTAAAGGCTTGGCAATCAGGACATTCTTTAATAATTTGCTTAGCTTGGAAGCGAGGAATATTAAACTGTTTTTGGAGTGCCTGGCTATTTTGATGAAAAAACTGATGAGAAGCTGCTGCTTCCTGGAACGCAATAAGGACACTGACTAAGGCATCTGCCTTATTATTACCATCCACCCGGGGGCTAGGCAATGCTGAATAGGATTGAATATGAGTAACGAAGAGGAGGTGTTCTTGCTTGTCAAGGAGGGACAGTGGAGTCAAAAATAGGTTAAGTATTGGGGTCAATAGAAGTCTTAATTAATGTCTGATTTAGATGCAGGATAGTATAAACAGTATATCCTGAGTCACAGACTATATTCAGAGGTTCTTGGGGCCATTGCCACAGGGCCATGATTGCAGCATAAAGCTCGGCTCTTTGAGTAGAGGAATGTCCCGAGGATACAAAATTTCTCCATTTTTTGCCCTCTTGCCAGGCAATAGCAGCCCGTCCGTTTTTTCCAGACCCGTCAAGAAACCCAGTTCTCGCCCCAGTTATTGGCGTTGGGCTGACCTTTTCTGCTAGCCTTATTTGAAGGAGTGGGTTTTGAAGCAATTTATCTGAGGGTAGGTTAATTTCCAGTCCTCCTACAAAGTCAGCTGTGGCAGATTGAAATTCTAAAGATTGAGCTGCCAATTGTTGTAAATAGACTTGAGTTAAGGGGACGTGAATAAAGGCAGGATCATATCCAAGCAACTGCTGTGTTTGCTCATGCCCTTTTATAATAGGATGGCACAATGCAGTTATATAGGTGGTAATAGAGCGTTGTGGTTGATGAGACAGAAAAAGCCACTCTATCATAGCTAAGTGGGGTGATAGCTGTGCTGTAAGATCTCACTGGAGTGCCTAAGGTCAGAAACAGAAAAGCTGGACAGGAAACTCTGAATTAATTCTACTTAGTTGTCGCAGCTGAATATGTTGATTTATTATAGTTAATTCTTGTAGGGCCTTGGAGGACAGTTTTCTGGGGGAATTAAGATGCGGGTCCCCTTTAAGGATATTAAATAAATGAATTAATTGTTGGGTAGGTATTCCAAGGCTGGGTCTCGCCCAGTTGATTGCTCCCAGGAGTTATTAGAGGCGATGAAGAGTCAAATCCTTGGGTGAATTAATTTGAAGGACTTGAGGCCGAATTGTCCTATTAAAAAGGATATAGCCTACATATTTCCAAGGTTCTGAAGGCTGGATTTTTTTTCTGGAGCAATTCCTAGCCCAGCAGAGGCTATAGGAGTTTTAAGAAAGGAGGCAGTTTTTGCTAAAATATCTTGTGAAGGAGTTGTGATCAGGATGTCATCCATATAATGATAATTGAATTAGGAAACTGATCTCTTATTGGCTGAATGGCTGTATGAACAAAATGCTGACAGATTGTTGGGCTGTTAAGCATTCCCTGAGGCAAAACTCTCACATTGAAACCACTATAAAGGCTGAGAATTGGTAATGACTGGGAAGGAAAATGCAAAATGCTCCAGATCCTTTTCTGCTAAAGGGATTGTAAAGAAACAGTCCTTTAGAGGTTAATAATTAAAAGCAGCCAATCCTTTGGAATGCAGGCTGGATAGGGGACTCCTGGCTGCAGAGGGCCCATAGGTTGGAGGGATTCATTGGTTTTTCTTAGATCATGAATTAGCCTCCATTTGCCAGATTTCTTTGGTACAACAAAAATAGGCATATTCCAAGGGCTGTTAGAGGGTTCAATATGACCTGCTTGTAATTGTTGTTTACCTAAGAGGCAGGTCTGTTCACATCTCTGTTTTTTAAGTGGCCACTGATAAACCCATACCAGCGCATTAGAGAGCCAGGTAAGAGGCAGAGGAGTAGAAGAAAGGAGGCTCCAAGTGAAGGCTGAAAGATAGGCTCAGTTTTAGATGTGCCTTTTTTTTTTTTTCTTTTTTCTGTGTTTGGAAAGACAGGCCCCCTGCTGTTTCTGGAGGCTGCAATGAGTTTAAGCAGCAAGTTAATTGCCCTATTCTCAGGACCTGGTAGCTCCTAGGTTCAGGGTTTTCAAGGAAAGTGGAAAAGATGGGTGGTGCTCTGCTCAAATATGATTTAGACAAAAGTGATTATGCGCCAAGGGCCTTTTGTGACTCTATTGACTAACTGTTCCTTCCAGGACAATAGCTAGTTCTTCCCCAAGGAAACAATCAGTGTTTACTGGTACTAAAAAATGGTACTTATTCTTCTGTGGAGAAGGGCTAATTCTCCCTGGGAGACAGTACACCTATATTTCATTTTTACAATAAAAGGTCATGGCTCTGGCATAAACAAGAATTCTTAATATTTATTTTAATACGTCACACCCCCCCCCCATCCCACTTACAACATGCTTTGGATTGACAAATTTATGAACACATTCATAACTTTCAGAAACAGTTTTTTATCCACTTGCAAATATATTTACTTTTTTGTTGTTGTTGTTGTTAATTCTTATGGATTACTGCATTCCTTCCATGTTATCAAAAGTGAGCTGTCTCATTATGTAGTGCCCTTGACAACTTTAGGGAGGCTGGAGAAGAGGGCAGGAGGACACTAAGTTCCACATGGCTTATTCCTAGGACTAAAGCAGTCCCTGGGCCTCCAGAAGGAAGATTTAGGGTGGTTAAAAGACACATTTTCTCATTGTTTTTCTTTCTGAGCTTTTTACTGTCTGAGGGGAGTGAGTTCTTTTTCCTTCTTTAAACAATCAATTTAAATTCTTTCTGAGTAGAATCCTTGCAATGTAACTTTAGAGATCTCATTCTATTTAGCAGAGGTTTAGCAAATATTTTGAGACTGAGCTGTTCTGTTCAAAACAAGGGAAACAAAATCCCAAGCAAACCAGTATTTTCAAATTAAATCCTATAAAGGAGGTGTCACAGGTGTGCACAGGTAACCAGGTTCTTAGTGATCGAGGACAAAGAATTGAACCGAACACACAAAGTTTATAGCATAAAGAAAGAGGGAAGATTTATTAAGTGATAGTACACTCCACAGGACATGGGAGTGGGCCAACTCTGAGCAGAGAAGGAACATGTGGGCTGGGGGGATTCTATTCTTATAGGGCAGAAGTCCCCCTGGCTAGTCTTTGGCCGGCCTTTTCCTGCGCAGGTACAAGGAGTTGGATTTCAAAGCTACTGCGCATGTGTGGTTTCCCGTGGTTTTCTTGATTGGCTACTGGAGAAGGGAGTCCCACAATGTTATTTCATTATAATGATATTATAATGAATCAGGGGTAGTGCACAGGCACATTCCATGATTCAGAGTTATCCCAGAAAACAGGAACAACCCGTCTTAGGGCGTCTTTGTCATGTATAGATGTTTTCTACCTCAGCCCTGTGGGGCCTCTAGAGTTTCCTTCCTGACTATCTCCTGCCTCAGAGGGAGTGAGACAATATCCTTAGAATCTTAGACACAGCACCTGGTGTTATTTCAACTTCTGCCCAACTTTTTCCTGAAGAACTAAGTCTAAAGATCCCTTATCAGGGAGACATTCAGCAGCCCTAAAAAGCTGCCTAATTAGCTTAAAACTTTGCTCTTGTTCCTTAGAGAGTCCATTTCCCCGTGGTTGAGGATTCACAGAAACCTTTACAGAAATATTTTAACAAATAGAAGAACCTTTTTCTGAAATTCCTCCTGCTACAAGCATGGCAATTACAAAAACAGTCTCAATTTTGCTTTTCCACCTGCAGCTTTAAATCCTTACGCAGGTGGACAGAGGGAAAAGGCAAAATTGAAGGGACTGCAAAAGGCGGCTTAAAAGAAAGAATTTGTTAAGATGGCTTGTAAGTAGCTCTGTAACTAGTTGCTTCTTTTAAAGCTGATTAAAGGGAAAGTCTTTGCTCTCTCTCCCAAGCCTAGGCCTAGTTGGGGTTGTGCTACTGGGATGGGCTTGTGAGTGTTTTTACAGTGTGCCTCTCCTTGCATGGACTTTGCTTGTGGCTGGCTGGAAACCTAGTGTTCTGTCCTGGTCCACGTCCAGCTAATCCTCTCATGGGAGTCTTTATTGTGGCAAGTGCTCTTGTGACCCTTAACTGCTCAACCCGTGCCCCTGAGATTTTGGCAAATACTTGGGAGAGATAGCGAGGCCCCTGCTTACTAAAAAAGGTAGAGTTGCAAAGCGGTCACAAGAGAGGGCGACCTAGGAAGAAGACCCTTTTCCTCTGAAATCTAGCACACCCTACGACCTAACTGAAAAGCACTCAGTGTTGTCAGCCCTTACCTGGGCTGTTGTATGTGTACTCAACCAAGTTGGTGTGTTGCCCACTACAGCTCATAGCCCTAGGTCCCTGTTTGGGCACTAGCTGATGCAGACACCAGCCCGCAGTGTCCACGGCATTGTGGCTGAGACGAGACAGATTCACATGGACTACCAAGTCCTGTGGAGGAAAAGGGATGGCACAGCCATTCTCTCAAGGGGAGAGTACCCAGCCCCTGCCTTGACAAGCTTTTATTGTTTTTCTGGGCACATCACATTGAGGATGGTCATCATTTACTATGCACAGGTTCGCTTTGGATGGTTACCTTTTACAGAAAACAAAGGAGAGGATGTTGCTAATTACATCAAAAAAGAAGGGTATTTGCAAATGTAAAGGGAAAAGTGATTGAACTGGTTACACTCGTCCTTGGAAGGTTTAGCATAGATTTTAGGAAGTTACTCTAGCGATATGCAGTAAATGTTTGCTATCTCAATTCAGGGTGAGAGAGTTTTAGCAAAAAGCAAGTCTTAAAGTGGCTTAGGTACAATGCAGGCCTGATTCCCCATGGGAGAACCTATCTGTGGGCGTGGGTCCTGTGTACCGGCCCTCGCTTTCCACTGGACTTTCTGAGTGGGAGCTGGGTCCACGCCACGCAAAACAGTCTCCTATAACCTTGTGATTGAAACATTTCACCAATTTTCCTATTGGATAGTGTTTAGAATTCCTGTGGATTATTACAAAAGAAAAATGGATCAGGTAATTAGTAGGGCTAACTTTATTTTTTTAATTTTATTTATTTTTAAAGAGGAGAAGTGAAGTAGAAAGAGAGGGAGAGAAACATCAGTGTGTGTGGTTGCCTCTCACGTGCCCCCTACTGGGGACCAGGCCTGCAACCCAGGCATGTGCCTTGACTGGAAATCGAGCTGGCAACCCTTTGGTTCACAGGCCGGCACTCAGTCCATTTAGCCACACCAGCCAGGGCAGCAGTGCTAACTTTAAAGGATAAATTAATGTTTTATATTTTCTGGTATTCCTTTGCAAAATTTGTATACACTACTAAAGTAACAAACTCTCCCATCCCTCCACTCTGATTTTTCCATGAGACTTTTGAAGAAGGAAATATAATACTGATGATTAGAATTTTTGACATATTTTATAACTTAGTATTTATAATCTTGATTTTCACTGCCTTTGAACATTATTACCATGTCTATTATTTTTTTAAAAAAATGCCTTTAAATTATGAGCATCTTAATGAATAGTTTGAACATTTGACAGTCTGAACTGATGGAGTATAAAGTGGAAATTATTTAGATTATTTTTTTCCCCCAGTCTACTCTCTCCAGTGGACTTTAAGAGTGGTTTTGGAGCTTATATCCAAGTTCCTCAGTGATTTTTGTGGGCTGTTTCATAGCACAATTCCTAAATGTGGAAGAGCAGCTTCTGCTCAACGTCTTGCCCAGTTGTGGTTACCAGCAAGGCTCTCCAAGCTGGCTATCTTTTCTGGTGTCACAGAGGTGCAGGAAGCTTCTGTGTCCAGGCTGCACCCAGTGTTGGGGCAAATGCTGTTCTAGTTTGTGGGGAGATGAAGGCCTTCTTGGCAAGGGGGGCACATAGACCAGAGCTGCTGGCTGCCAGGCCATGCTTCTCTTCCAGTGGGTCCTCTGCTTTCTGTGGGTGATAGTTTTGGAGCACTTTCTCACTCTTGGGTGCCAGGAAGAGGCAGGAGGGGAGTATCTTGCAAAGGCACAGTACACACCTCCCAAACGAAACTGCTCACTACATAATGATTGTCTGCCTTGCATCTTTTCTCCAGTTATCTCCCCCACTGAGGCATATGGGACTAGGATAAGGTGAGTGGTCACAGAACTCATTCATTTGCCATTTAATAAAACTGCCAGGGTTTGTCTTACATTAGTTGTTTTCTATTTAGAAGGTGCCATATTTAGAGCAATTTTGTTCTTAGCTTTAGGTATCCACATTCAGCCAGGGTAATAGGAAAATTCTTATCTTAACATACTGCTATTTAGTTAGCTGTTATTTTTAATGTGCTGATTAAGAGTACTTTTTTTGGTTATCACAGTATCTATTTGGATTTATATGAATTAGCAATTTCTTTTTTTCCATTTGTTTGTGTGTTAAATTTTATGAAGCAACATTTTTTAGCATCAGAGGTTTAGTTACTTTTCCTTATGTATGTTCCTTTACATGCAAACGGAGGTACTAGACCCATCTTTTGAAGTTTTAAGAATTAAATGAATTAATAATTAGACATTAGGAGAATATCTGACTATAATGCATACTTATTAGTAATTATTAGTTCCTTTCACTACTCTGTTCTATTTTATTTTATTCTTTTGTTAGATAATAGAAAGACTTGACTGTTAATTTAAAATTTAGAGGCAAAAGAAAAATTAACCCAAGGTATCAAAAGGTAGTATGATGTTTAATCTGAGCACTGAATTAGATGGATAGACTAGCCTATAGTTCTTCACCTTTTTTTAAAAAAAAATTGAGCTATAATATACATATAGTGAAATGCATAGATCCTACCACGAGTTTTGACAATGTGTGCCTTGTTACCCACATACTTATTGAGATAGAGAGCATTTCCATCACTCCACAAAGTTCCCTTTACCCCTTCTCATCCCTTTCCCACCCCAGTCACTATTTTGTGCACCCTATAGTTTTGACTGTTGTAGAACTTTATATAAATAGAATCATGCAGTGTGCTCACTTACCAATTTGCTTTTTTTTGGACTAAGCTTAATGTCTTAGGTAGTCATCTGTGTTGTTCCATGTAGTAATAGTGTTTCTTTTTATTGCTGAGTAGTAGTTTACTTTATGGATATGCCATAATAGGCTCATCAGTTCGTTCATGGATATTTGGATTTTATCTACTTTCTGGCCATTACAAACAGAGTTGCTATGAGCATTTTTTTATGAGTTTTTTTGTGAATATATGTTTGTCTCCATTTCTCCCGCTTAGGAATGGAATTTCTAATTCATAGGGTAGGGGTATGCTTAGTTAATCTTCATAAGAAAATACCAAATTGTTTACAAAATGGATATACCATTTTTTGACACGCAGCAAATATGAGAGTTCTGATTTTTTCTACATACTTTGAGTATCTTTAGTGTTATGGAATTTCTTGGGGCTATTATTACTATCATTTTTTTTTTAATGCAAGTTTTTTGGAAAGGCTGATGTTCTTCCAGATTGGAGAACCACAGACTAGATGATTTTCTTGAGATCATATTTTAGCCCTTTTTTGTATTATCTAAAGTGCTGATCACATTATTAATATATGTTTACCATTGAACTTCAATGAGTTTTCTTTTTAAAATATTGAAATATTTAATATATATACAAGATTGTTGCATATATTTTAAACTATAGATGTTTGATATCCCAGATCTGATCTCTACACTTAGAAGTAACTCTTAAGGGAAAGGAAGATGTGGTTCACTTTTGGTAAGTGAAATTTGTAGATGGATGGTTAGCTGCACCACCCACCCCCAGGTTATTGTAAAAACCAAAGGCATTACATTTGTCCCTTTCATTAATTTTTATTGTTGTGTTTTAATTGTGTACCAGTAAATTAATCAAGTGAGGAAATGATGATGATAAAGAAGAGTTAATTATAGGGCATGAAAATAAGCCGTGAATAACCTAGAACCATTAAGTCTTTGGTATGGTAGTGTGAAACTTCTCAATTAAGAAAACCTATTTTACAATGATGTGGAAACATAAAGCTTGCCGTTTTATCTCTCAATTCAGATAATGGAATTTAATGAACCACAAAATTAGTAAAGTAGTAATGGAAATATAACTAATAATAGGCATGAAATATTTTCTTGTTGTAAGATAGCATAGTGGTTTTCCTTTTACTAGAAGTTACTGATTGCCCTGTGAGTGGGATAACCATATAATTTATTGTCCAAACAGTTTCTTTTGAGAATGAAAAGAAGCACTATTAATGTTAATACTAGGACAGTAGGAATAAACAGAATTGTTCTGGACAAATGGGAACCTTTATTTGTGCATGACACAGTCAAGTAGTTCCTTCTCCAACAATGTAAACTTTTTGTAAAACCTGAATTTAAGTGGTGTACTTTTTTTTTTGTTGTAGGTATTGTTTGTATCACAAAAAGCAAATTCTTATAATTTTGATATGATGTATAGAATTATTTTATAAAATCTCTACTCTTAAGTTATGTTTGCTGCATTTTTTCTAACTATATAGGTCAAATAAATTTGAATGTAGAAAAGTAAATTCTTAATCACATATACAATAATATGAAGTACATTCAAATTGTACTATTCCTCTTTATTAGCACTTGAATATTATTGTTATTTTTTTTTGCCTTCTAGACAAATTATGAAAACAGAATATATAGCCTGAAAGTAGAATGTGGACCTAAATACCCAGAAGCTCCTCCATCAGTTAGATTTGTAACCAAAATTAATATGAATGGAATAAATAATTCCAGTGGAATGGTAAGTTAAAGTAGTCATTTTATTCTTATATAACCTATAATATATAGTCAGGAGAAAGTTAAAATAAAAGGATCTTTGTTTAGATGAAAGTCTAAAGAAGTTTCATCTTACATTGTTTTTCTTTTATAAATCAACCCATCCTTACAATCTTTATATATAGGTGTGATAGCTACATTTCTCTTGGGGTTCTGTTAATTGTTTCGGTTGTAGTTCACTGAATCCTTATTTGGTTGAAAAGATGACCATTAGTTTCTTTTTTGAATGTTACTTTTCTTTGGAGTTAAATTATTAATATATTTGGTGAGATTAAAAGGATGAATATTTATGAAAAGGGATTTTTTTTAAGGAATGGGTATGTTTACATTGAAACAAATAATCGTAGTTGTACACTGTTGTTTATTTAAAGCAAATAAACCAAAATGACACACTCTACCTGATTCACATATGAAAGCTGGTAGAAATAGCTAAATTTCCAATACTAGTAGATTATTAGATTCAGACTTAAAAGTTCAGACTCTTTGAGATGCCATGTTGAGGTCACAATTAACAATGAAAGTATATGTTAGGGATCATAATAACATAATATTAGAATGAACTTTATCCATCTTAGGAAATATTACAGAATGTTGTCAATATTCTTAACTTCTGTGTGCTCCTCCTTATCCCATTCCTATGTTTTCTTTCTCCAGCAAGGGTAATTAACATCTTGAAAAGTTTCTTTTATATTTACTTACTTTATAGTTTTACCTAATTTATCACGTATGTACACCTATTGTTCCTCCCTCCCTCCCTCCCTCCCTCTTTCTGTCTATCTATTTATATAGCTAAAACCACACATTTATACCTATACCTCAAATTCTATCCCAGTGCTACAGGGTTTATTAGAGATTTCATCCTTCCCATATTTGTAATTCCCTCCTCCAACAGTGAGGAATTTTTCTGAAACACAAATTGTGTCATACCACTTATGTGCTTTGAAGTTTTTAATGGCTTCAGCCACAGTGTGCATGGTTCTTGCCATGACTCATCAGCTGACAGTACATACTGCCCTGCACACCTTTCATTGGGCTCTAGGACCTTCTTTTGCACTTTCTGTATCTTCCTGTCTGGATATCTCTACTCTGGTTAATCCTAACAGATTCTCAAAGAATCTGTTTCTTAAAGAAGTCTTTCCTGAGTCCCCAGTCTGACTTATATCTCTTGTTACTCTACTCTGTTATATATAGTCACATTGTTATTTTCTTTTGTAGCAGTTACTGTAAGTTTATTGTCACTTTTCTCTTGTTTTTATTTTTGGTGTTACAAAAGGAATATTTCTAACATACAGATTGGTTTTAGAGAATGATATATAACCAATACCCTCCACCTATTTTGTCATATCTTAACATTTTTATTTTATTTGTAACAGATCTTTTTAAAAGACTACATTATAAATAGTTAACTCTCTGTGCGCCTTTCCCCGGTTACCCCTTTCCCTCTTTCCTCAGAGGTAATCTCATCTTGAATTTGCAGTTTATAATTTCTGTGCATGATTGTTGTGCTTTTACTATGCACCTGCGTATACCTCTATATTGTGTCATTTTTGTGTGGAATCACATGTCACTGGTTTTTTTGATTTACCCATGTTGAGTCATGCAAATAAGATTTTTTTAACTGTTTAATATTCCATTTTTTACTTGCTGAACATTTAGGTTTTTTCAGTTTTCTCTGAAAAGATTGTACAAGTGTTCTTGTACCTTAAGGCAGTGCCTCTTAGGACCTGGTGTTTGTTTATTGGATCCATGTTGTAGATGAATACTGTTGTGAAATATAATAAAATTAAATTACTAGAAAAATGAAAACAACAAAGACAAAATAGAAGTTCTGATTTTTTTAAATAAAAATGTCTCTGTCAAATTGCTTTAGCTCTGTCTGACCCCTACTCTGAATTCCTATGTTTATCTTATCATGAACTAGTAAAAATCAGTTCAAGATCAACACTGTTCTGTGGAAACTACTTTGAATAGCACTTGCTCCAGGGCATACAACTAGAAGTGGAATGTCTGCTGAGGTATGGGGCTTATCTTTAGCTTGATTGAATACTGCCAAGTTGCTTTCCACAGGACTGTGTTTATGTCTTATTGGCTATATGTAAAAGCACCCTGAGAATGTACATTTCCACCGGTACTTCATAATGTCAAGCTGGAATGGGGATTAGAAAATAGTAAAATAAACACTGATTTTAATTATTGAGTGTGTAGGTATTTATGTAGAGGATTGAGTTAGGGTGAATATATTGGGAGTGAGTTTTTCTCTTGATTGATAACTAAGATTTAAATGATTAATTTTATAACTAGTAAATAGTAGGGAATTTTACATTGAGTCTTGGTGATTGTGCCAGGATGATTTCAGATACTTTGAGGTGATTTATGGATGAATTATGGCTGTTGCTTTAGTAATTTTGGTTTATATTTACTTTATAGAACTAGTCAAAATTATTTTTTGTGGGTGGTTAACACTGTAAAGCATAAATTACAGTGTTTTATGCTTCAAGGTCTCAAGTTTTGGAAGTTACCGAATATTATAGACAGATAAGATCCAGATTTATTCTGACATGATAATTATTTTCCCATCCTCTTTTCTTCCATCTCTCTTTATTCCCCCCCCCCCAATTTTTTACATTCTGTTGGTATTTTACAGGATTTATAATCACTTATGTTTATTTAACTATCTTTTAACTTTACAGCCAGAAGTGTTGATTTCTGCTTTGGAAAAACTTGGTATTCTCTTGACTTATTTTATAAACTTGTTCACTTATGGGATCTATTTAAAATAGGGTAATGGAATCACTACTCTTCTAGGTTAAAGCATTAGAGGAAGGATTTTTAAATATGTTAACATTGTTTCAATTACTTGTCGGAGATTATAAAAATTATTCTCCTGTTCTACTTTTAAATAGTTTTATTGTTACATAATTTACATACCATACAATTCACTCATTTAAAGTATATAATTCAGTGTATTTTAGTTTTTACAGGGTTGTGGGCCTATTACCAGTTTTAGGTCCAGTTTTAGAACATTTTTAACTGGTCAGAATCCAGTTTTAGAATATTTTTATCTTTCTCAAAGCAACTCCCGTATCCGTTCATTGTCACTTTCCACTCCCCACCTCCCTCACACTAAATAACCACTAAATTACTTTCTGTCTTTATAGATTTGCCTATTCTGGACTTTTTATATAAAAGGAGTCATACAATATCTATTCTTCTGTGACTAGCTTCTTTCATTTAACCTAGTATTTTCAAGGTTCATTGATGTTGTAGCATTTATTAGTACTTTTTGCCTTTTTATTACTGAATACTATTCCATTATATAGTGATATCACATTTTGTTTGTCCTTTTATCACCTGGTAGATATAACATTTTGATTTCTCTTGAGTAAATATACCTTGAAGTGGAATTGCTGGATCATATGGTAACTCAATGTTTAACATTTTGAGGAACTGCCAGACTGTTTTTCAGTGTGAACATACTATTCTACATTCCCACCAGCATATGAGAGTTCAGCTCTTCTACATCCTTGCCAAAAATTGTTACTGTTTGTTTTATTTTTTATTATAGCCATCCTACAAAGTGTATAGTAGTATTTATTTCATTGTGGGTTTGACTTGCAATGTCTTGATTAGACTGATGAAGTTGAGTACATTTCCAAATGCTTATTGGCCACTTGTGAATCTTCTTTAGATAAATGTCTATTTAGATTCTTTGTCTGTTTTTTTAAAGCAGTTGAAACAAGACTTATTATCTCACAGTTTCTGTAGGCCAGAAATGTAGGTCCAGCTTTTCTGGATTATATGGCTCAGGGTCTCATAGGCTGCAATCAAGATGTCAGCCTGTGCTGTGGTCTCACCTGAATGCTTGACTAAGGAATGATCCAATTCCAACCTCAGTCTTTTGGTTGTTGGCTGGATTCAGTATTTTGTGGGTTTTTGGACTGAGGGCATCAGTTTCTTGCACACTGCTGCCCAGAAAGCACTCTTGGTTTCTTGCCATAAAAGCTCTCTTTTTAGGGCAGTTCACAACATGGCAGCTGACTTCCACCTGTGAATCAAGGAGTAAAAGCAAGAGTAAGAAGCTAGAATATGTTTGTAATTTAATATTAGAAATGACATCTCAGTAGTCTTTTCATTAGAAGCAAGTCACTAGGTCTAGCCCTTACTCAAAAGGAGGGGTTTTATAGAACATGAATATCAGAAGTTGAAGATCTTTGGGAGCCATTTGAACAGCTCTCTTAGTTTGGGCTGCTGTAACAAAAATACCATAGACTGGGGTGGCTTAAACAACAGAAATTTGTTTCTCACGGTTCTGGAGGCTGGGAAGATCAAGATTAGGGTGCTAGCATGGTTCGATTTTGTGAGAATACTCATCTTTGTTGTAGATGACTGGCTTCTTGTCCTCACATGGAAGTGAGAACAAGCTCTTTAGTCTCTGTTCTTAAAAGGATACAAATCCCATCATGGGTGCTCTACCTTCATGACCTCATCTAAGCCTAATTACTTCCCAAACACCTCAGCTTCTGATACCATCCCTGTAGGGCAGAAGTGGCAAACACAAGGCCCACGGGCTGAATCTGATCCTCCACCTTGTTTTATCTGACCCAGAATCTTGTTTCTATCTAGTGGCAGCGTTGCTCTTGCCTAACTGTTAAGGAGTAGTTACATTTATACAGTCCTAAAATTACATTCAGCCCTTTGAAGGCAACTGCAAAGCTGATGTGCCCTCCAGCCTCCCGCCCCCAGTGAAAATGAGTTTGACACCCTTGCTGTAAGGGTTAGGGTTTTAACAAACCAGTCCATAAAAGCTGCCTACCACAGTCTGCCTTTGCCACATTTTAATTGAGATAATTTTATTACTGAGTTGTAAGAGTTCTTTAAAGAGTGAAAAAGAGTCCCTGATCAAATGTATGATTTGCAAGTGTTTTTCCTACTCCATGGGTTTTTTCTTTGCTTTCTTGATTGTGTGATTTGCAACACAAACATTTTACATTTTGATGTAACCATTTTCTTTTGTTGTTGTTGTTGAATGCACTCTGTTATATCTCAGAAACCATTACAAAATCCAATGTCAGGAAGATTTACTCCTATTTTCTTCTGAGAGTGCTTTATTATTAAAAATTACTATTTTTTAAATCCTCAGCCAGGAATATCTTTCTTACTGATTTTTAGAGAGAGAGGAAGGGAGGACAGACAGACAGAGTTGTCAGTGTGAGAAACATCAATTAGTTGTCTCCTATACATGCTCTGACCAGTGACTGAACCTGCTATACCTAGGTATATGCCCTGACTGAGGATTAAACCTGCAACCTTTTGGTGTATGGGATGATGCTCCAACCAATTGAACTACCTGACCAGGGCTCTTTTAACAGTTTTATAGCTTTTGCTCTTAATTTAGGTATGTTATCCATTTTGACTTAATTTTTGTGTATGGTGAGAGTTAAGGGTACAACTTTATTCCTTTGCATATGGATATTTAGTTGTCTGAACACCACTAATTGAAGAGACTCCTTATTGTGTATTCTTGTCAAAGATCAGTTTATTGTGTATGTATGATGCATGGATTTATTTTGGGGCTCTCAATTGTATTCCCTTGACAGGTACATTCATCCTTATATAAGCACCATCTCCTTGATTACTATAGCTTTGTAGTAACCTTTGAAATTAGAAGAACTTGGTTCTTCTAATTTCTTTTTTGTATTCTTTGGCTATTCTGGGTTCCTTTCATTGTCATATGAATTTAAGGATCACTTTGTCCACTTCAAAAAAAAAGTTGAAATTTTGATAGGGATTGTATTGAATCCATAGATCAATTTGAGGGATATTGTTGTCTTAATCAATATTAAGCTATCTGATCCATGTGATGGAATCTTCCCATTTATTTCGGTCTTTAATTTATGTCAACAATTTTTTTTATAGTTTTCAGTGTACAGGTCTTAACACTTATGTTAAATTTATACCTATGTATTTTATTCTCTGTTCCCTACTGTAACTGGCATTGTTTTCTTTGATTTTTCAGATTGTTCTTTGCAGGTATACAGACATACAGCTGGATTTTGTGTGTTGATCCTGTATCCTGCAGCCTTGCTGTACTTGCTTATTAGTTCTAATAGTTTCTTTAATGGATATCTTAGGATTTGCTTTATATAAGATCATGTCAACTGTAAATAGAGATAATTTTACTCATTTCTTTTCTACCTGGATGCCTTTTATTTCATTTTCTTGCTGATTGCCTATTTAGAACTTCCAGTTCTGTCATGAATAGCACTGATGAGACTGAAAATCCTTGCCTTGTTCCTGATATCAGGAGGAAAGTATTTGGTCTTTCACTGTAAAGTATGATGCTAGCTGTATATTTTTTATAGATGCCCTTTATTAGGTTGAGATAGTTCCCTTCTGTTTTTTGAGTGTTTTTTATCATACAAGGTTATTGGATTCTGTCAAATGCTTTTTTGTGTCTGAGATAACCATGATTTGTTTTCTATTTTAATATGGCATATTACATTGATTGACTTTAAAATATTGAACTAGCCTTGCATTCCTGGGATGAATCTCATATGGTTATGGTACATAATCTTTTTTTATATGTTGCTCAAAGTCAGCCACGGGTAAGAGTTTATGGCCTTCTCAGGTCTTTCAGGAGCCTGTGCTCAGCCCTGTACGTGTGTGGTCTTCTAGATTTAGGGCGTATTTTAGAACTTTCCAGTGTCCCTACAGACATCAGTAGATTCCTCTGAAGTATTTTGATTACCTTCCTGTGTGCCCTGTTGTCGCCTCTCCAGGCAATAGGGATGTTAAACAATTTACACTGCTTTAATGTCACAGGCAAGGGTAGCGTGGGTGGGTGACAGAATAGGCAGTACCCAATGTGTGAGTTTTGAGGTCAGTTAAAGAAAAGCCTTGTGAATGGTGTTTTCCAGGGAAGTGCCAGATAGGTCAAGTGATGGCAATTACCTGGAAATGAAGCTTTGAAAGATCTCCGGTCACATTATGCCAGTCTTCCATAGTGGAAGGTTTATTTAGTGTGGTACATAGAACACATTGGAAAGAGAAATCTGAAAGCAGAGATCAGCTTCACAGTTCTTTCCTAAATCCTATTGGAGATAATTGCCCATATTTTTGGTAGAGGCATTGGGAATGGAAGGAACTCTCCATCCTTATTTCATCAAGAAGGAATTAGTAAATATGTTTATAATGTAGTTATTTAATATAACATTTTTAAAATTTCTGATGACCAAAGTTCACTACACGTTTATTTGTAAAATACAGAAAAGCACACGCACACAATACACACATTTTTTGGAAATACCTGTTAAAGAAAGGAGTATTTTCCCTAAATATTATATGAACCTGTACTTATAATATTGATTTTGATGGAATGAGAGCCAGACTATTAGTTTTTAAAAGGACTTATTAAAATGTTTTAATCTATTGATGCCGGAGTGCTTTAAACTTGGTAATTAATTTTATTTCTTTATCCTTCCTTTCAGGTAGATGCACGTAGCATACCAGTATTAACAAAATGGCAAAATTCATATAGCATTAAAGTTGTACTTCAAGAACTAAGACGTCTAATGATGTCTAAAGAGAACATGAAGCTTCCACAGCCACCAGAAGGACAAACATACAACAATTAATTTTAGTGGATCTCAAACTTGTCTTAAATCAACAATCTTCTATTTGTGTTAATGTCTTGATTAAATATTACAATGCAAAATACCCACCCATTAAGTAAAAGAATTCCAGCTGGTAAACATGACCTGGACATTTGTAAGAATATATTTAATATATGTATATGCATTATGTTTTCAGGTAACAGAAGGAAAAATGCAGCACATTTGTTTTTAAGGCACTGTCATTTAAACATAAACCTGGAGTACTCAAAATAGAATTCAGGTTTATAAGATGAAAATATGGTGAGAAGTGTCAGGTAGCTGTGGTGGAAGCATGTGTGTTTCTAAAAATCTCAAGAAGGGAAAAGAAATGGCATGCTTTATCCATCTTGCTTAGTGAAAAGAGCTTCAGTTTAAATTGTCTGAAGTAGCAGGTACAATGAGTATTGTCAGAAATTGTTTTAATTTTCAAAGTAGTGTGGATGCTGACTACTAGTATCAAAAATATGTTAAGGATTGTTTTGATATCTGCATTTATAATAAAAAATGTCATGGGGAAAGTTGATGAATTTCTGTTAAAAAGCTATTTCTGTACATTACATGTAACAGACATGACAAATACTTGTTTACAGTCTTTGACAAACATACATTTAAGTTTAAGTGAAATCAGCAAAAAGGAAATAAGTGTATTGATATGTGATTTTGGGGATTAAAGTTAGTCTTAAAATGTAAATAAAATGTGGATTGTGTCCTCAGAAACTGTGCCATTTCTGTTATATTGATGTGGTATGTGTACAGTACCTTGCCGGGGTAGCAAAAATTTGAATTGTTGTAGCTTTCCATTCATATACACTTTTTATTATTTAACCTATTTTGTATACTTCTTGTGAATTGGAATTTGCAGAGTACAAATTATTTGAAAAGTTTTAATTTCTTTGGACAAGGAAGAATCCCAAATACTATATTCTCACTTTGATTTTACCAGAAATATATTAAAAATATGTTTGAATTCTAGCAATTTTTACAGAATTATCTATTGTAAATTATTCCTATATATATTATATTTTTTCTTTACAACTTTTTTTTAAGTTTTTCTGTGGCATTTCTTCTCCCAATGCTTTTAATACTAACTGGGATTAATTTTATCCATTCCACTGTCTTTCACTTTGGCACATATGTATTCCATACTGATGTTCTGTTTACCAAAGTGATGAGAGGTTTTAAGTTACCAGTTTTCATTTCAAAGCCATAGGTATGTTACTGTGTTGAAAATACTCTTTTCATATAGAATTCACTGAACAAAATAGAAAGGCAGTCAGGTGACAAGGACAGATTTCTTAAACATGCGCTGACATGTTTGTATCAAGTTCATTTAAATCTAAAGCTTTGAGCTACCTTTTCTGGGGCAATAATATATTAAAGTCAGTGACAGTTTGTCTAAACTTTCAATTTCAACATGGCTATTCTATTTTAATTGTGAAAGATTTTTAAAATGCTTTAAACTGACACATAGAGAACATATCAATACAAATTAGTGCATGTGTAATTTATTAAAATAGGTTTGAAATGAACTATTACCTTAGAATACACTCTTAAAGTTATTACATTGTTAAAGGAGATGGTTGGATTACACTAATGTCATACATAGTTACTGATGGTCTAAATCAATCTCTAATAATTTCCACTTTGAAAATGTGTCTTGTTGTACGTACATAGGCGCTATGAAGCATTTGAATGCTGTTAAATTATTCATATATTGGTAGGCTGAGAATCTGGATACCTTAATCTCATCCTCTTCTGTTTCCCCATATCCAGTACTGAAGTTTTTTTTTTTAATTTCCCTGAAGTATATGTTGTCTGAGTTGACTGTGTGTTTATGTCCCTTCTTTTGTTTTTGAGACTGTATCTCTGCTGAAATCTGCATGCTCTTTAGCTAATTTCCAAAGCAGGATCCATTTTGCATGTAACCATCAATATGTACATGGCAAGCTAAGACACACTGGTTGATTATAGGAGGAGTTGATACAGAACTACTCTTAAATGTAGTAACATTTCTAAGATAGCAGTTTTGAAGCTATTTTTCCATTTGTCTGTTCTGTAAAATGGCTAAGGTTGTGGGAGTGTGTTATTAAATGAACTGTAAATTTGCCTTTGAAATTTGTTTAAAAGGTTAGGAGGGGAGACCCTAGGGGATGATTTTATATTAATAAAGATTACAAAAATAAAATTCTTGTCCTGTTAGGTCAGTGTTATGCTTTAATGGTTTTAATTACTCATTTTCAGAATTTTATTAGTATTTTAAAGTAATGGCATTTGCTGTAATGGAGTTTTTAGAATTTTCAAACAGTTGTAAGAATAGTCAATGGTATTTTAAGACTTTCATGTGTAAAATACCAAAATGTATAATTTTAAATCATCTTTTCAAAACAATTTATCACACTGCAGATTGGAGGGTGAATTTGTTTGAACCCCATACAATTTATTAGTCTGGATTGCTTAATATCAATATATCGATTTAAATATTTCCCACTAAATATTATTGATAAATACATATGAAATGCATATTTTGGGGGAAAATTTTGAGGACAAAGCTATAAAATTTTAATGCATTTTCCTTGATAGATTTGGTGTGCATGGCTTTGGGTAGTGCTGGCAGGTGCTCAAGAAATTAAAGACTGGTCAAAACTAGGGTAGCTTTTTTTTTTTTTAAGATTTTATTTATTCATTTTTAGAGAGGGAAGGGAGGGAGAAAGAGAGAGAAACACATCAATGTGCGGTTGCTGGGGGCCGCGGCCCGCAACCCAGTATGTGACCTAACTGGGAATCGAACCTGCGATGCCTGGTTCGCAGCCCGCGCCCAATCCACTGAGCTGTGCCAGCCAGGGCAAAACTAGGAAACTTTTTAAAAAATAAATTTACTGGGTTGACATTGGTTAATAACATTATATAGGATTCAGGGGCACGGTTTATAATACATCATTTATATATTGTATGTTCACCACCCCAAGTCAAATCTGCTATCACGTTTTGTTCCCCTGTGACCCTTTTCTTCCTCTCTCCACCCCTATTTCCCTTGGTAATGACCATTCTTTTGTCTGTCTATGAAGTTTTTTGTTTTTGTTCTTTTCCCCCGTTAATCCTTTCACGATATGCATTCAGCCCCACTACCACCACCCCTCAAACAGTCTTTCCTCTCTATCTATGAGTCTGTTTCTATTTTGTTTATTTTGTTCATTAGATTCCACATATAAGTGGAATCGTATATTTTTCTCTGACTGGCTTATTTCACTTAACATAATAATCTACAGGTCAATTCGTGCTATTGCAAAAGGTAAGATTTCCTTTTTTTATACTAGTGAGTAGTGTTCCATTGTGTATATGTACCAAAGCTTTTTTATCCACTCATCTACTAGTGGACACTTGGGCTTACAAGTCTTGGCTATTGTAATTAACATTGAAATGAACATACTGGTGCATACAGTCTTTCAAATTAGTGTCAGGTTTCTTTGGATAAATTCTCAGAAGTGGAATAGATGGGTCATTAAAAAGTTTCATTTTTAATTGTTTCAGGTAAATAAATCCTTACTGCTTTCCACAGTGGCTATACCAGTCTTCATTCCCACCAACAGTGGATGAGGGACCCCACATCCTCATCCACACTTGTTTGTTGATGATACCTATTCTGACAGGTGTCAGGTGTTACCTCGGTGTGTTTTTAATTCTCATTTTTCTGACATCATGTGTTTATTTCATATGTCTATTGCTCATCTGCATGTCCGCTCTGGAGAAGTGTCTATTCAGATTCTTTGCCCATTTTTTAATTTGACTTTTTGGTGTAGAGTTATATGAATATTAATTTGAATATTAAACCCTTATCAGATGTATCATTGGAAAATATGTTCTCCCAGTTAGAGGTTTCATAACAATGTGGGTCATGCCAGATTGCTGGGGAGCAGATGTGTGAACTCCAACCCAGTATGAGAAGCTACCTGACCCTCTTCCCCTGGAGAAGGGAGGGGGCGGTGAGAAACTCAGTGCTGGTGGTTTGAAACTACAACCTTCGAAATAGGCTTTCTTACCCCAGGGGAGGGTAAATAACTGGTGTGCCTATGACACAGCTGGAGGGAGCGTGTACAGAACATGTGTGGGCTGAAAAGGTCACAAAACACATGGAATAAGGTGACTCCCAGCTTCAAAGGAGATGCTTGTACCCCTGTGCGGGCTCGGGAACTCAGCTCTTTCCTCAGAATGGTGGTGGGAAGAGGGCCAGAGACACTGGAGCTGACAAATATGGCGGACGTTGATGCACATTGGTTGAAAAGCTAGATGCTCTGTTGCATGGGTGTCTGGGCCAAATCTTTAAAAGAAAATGCCAAGAAGCACATGGGTCTTTCTCTTCTCCTGCTAGTCCAGTGGGCCACAGTGGGCTTGAGTTCCTGAGGTTGGTCAGCCCTGGAGGCCATGTGGTTGGGGAATGTTCTAGCACGTCTTCTATACAGAGAGTGGCAGCAGCATTGTCAGTGGTGCATAGCCCTGCCTGGCAAGTAGCACAGACTTGAGAGACACTTGGAGCCAAGCTGACTAAAAATCTGCTAAGCAGCCTGGATTCTTCCATCTTCGTTCTCACAAGGATGGCACTTTAGGGATTCCAGGCACATCCTAGAACTTGTCTGGCCTGGCAGAGGATAGCAAAGTTATTTGATTTTAGTGTTTTAAAGGGAGCAGGGTGGTCTCTGTTGCAGAAACCTGGTCATTATCCAAAACTGTATAGCCTTTAAATAAACATCCCTTTTCCTTTTCCACCAAACTTCTGATTCCAGAGCTTTGCCTATAGCCAGTAAGCAGTAGAAACCCACTGGCTGTTCTCCAACAGCACTGGCTATTCTGTGCCAGTTATTTCATTTTGTTAATTATTTCCTTTAGTGTGCAAGAAGTTTTTAGTGTGATGCAGTCCGGGTTTATCTTTTGTTTCCCTTGCCCAAGGAGATATTTCAGAAAACATTACTATGAGAAATTTTCTAGATTATCCTGCCTGTGTTTTCTTCTAGAATATTTATGGTTTTGAGTCCAACATTTAATTAAGTGTTTAATCCATTTTGAGCTTATTCTTATGTATGGTGTAAGAAAGTGGTCTATTATATTTTTTGCACCTATCTGTATTTTACCAACATCTATTCCCTTCACCAAATTGGGGAAGTTTTCCTTATTTGTTCAGATAAGTTTTCAGTTTCTTGCTCTTCTTCTGGTACTCCTATGATTGGGATGTTGGAATGTTTGAAGTTGTCCCAAAGGTTCCTAACCATCTCATTTTTTTTTTTTTTTTTGCATTCTTGTTTCTTCATTGTGTTCAAGTTGGATGCTTATTTTCTCCTTTTGTTCCAAATCATCGATCTGAGTCCCGGTTTCCTTCTCTTCACTGTTGGTTCCCTGTATATTTTCCTTCATTTCACTTTGTGTAGCCTTCGTTTCTTCCTTCATTTTGTGAGCAAGCTCAATCAATTCTGTGATCATCCTGATTACCAGTGCTTTGAACTTTGTATCAGATAGGTTGGCTATCTCCTTGTCACTTAGTTCTTTTTCTGGCACTTTGATCTTTTGTTTCATTTGGGCTTTTGTCTTGGTGCATCTATTATGTCTACGGGTCATACAGAGCCTTAGGTATTCACCAGGGTGGGGCAACCCACTTTGCTGCTTTGTGGTGTTTTATGTGAGGGAAGAGTCAGAGAGGGAACAATGCTGCTTGCTGTGTTCTCATCCAACTTTTCATCACTTCCCTTGCTTCCCACAAGTGGTTTGTGTCCTTTAGGTGCTAATTTGAAGGTGGGCGGGTTTGTGTATGTTCTAGGACCCTGTGGGTCTCTCCAATGTACACTCCTCTGAGGCTGGGAGTTTCTCCTGCTTCCGCAGTCCCCACAGATCTTTTCCTCAAACTGTGGTTTTGAGTGCTTAGTTGCCTGTGCTGAAACTCTGGATTTTGAGGTCTGTCTTGCTCTCCCATTTTCCTTCAGGCTTGTGTACTCGGGAATGTGGGGTTGCCTGTGCAGTCCTCCAGCTGCAGCTTTGCCATGTCCTCTCCACCCTGCTGTCTGTCTCCTGCCCTCCTACCTCTGGTTGAATGTTTCTTCAGTTCCTTCGTTGTTGTTCCATGATTGGAGTTCTGTGCAAATGTTTTTCTCGAATTTTTGGTGGTTCTTTGTTTTTAAATTAGTTGCTTCCCTCCTTTTGGTTGTGCAAGGAAGTGAAGCAATTCTGCCTATGCCTCCATCTTGGCCCGTGGGGTCAGCAAAGGCTGCCATTTCTTCCCATCCATGAACATGGTTTCTGCTTCCACTTATTTGTATCTTTTTTAGCCTCTTCTTTCAATTTTTGGAGTACAGGTCTTTTACATCCTATGTTAAATTTACCCCAAGTATTTTATTTTTTTGATGCAGTCGTAAAAGGGATTTATTTTCTGTCTCTGATAGTTCATTTTTGGTGTGTGGAAATGGAACTGATTTCTGTTATTTATTTTGTGTCCTGCTATATTACTGAATTAATTTATCAGTTCTAATATTTATTTTTTGTTGGAATCTTTAGTGTCTCTACAGGCAGTATCATGCCATCTTCAAATTATGACAGTTTTACTTCTTTTTTTGCAATGTGGATACCTTTTACTTCTTGTCTGATTGCTGTGACTAGGACTTACAGTATTATGTTGAATAAGAGTGGTAAAAGTGGACATCCCTGTCTTGTTCCTAATCAAGGGAAACACTTTTTTACTTGATTATGATGGTGTCTATGGGTCTTATATGTAGCCTTTATTCTATTGAGGTATGTTCCCTCTATTCCCACTTTGCTGAGAGTTTTTATCATAAATGTGTGCTATATTTTATTAAATGTTTTTTCTGCATTTATTGATATGCTCTTCTGATTTTTAACCTTCATTTTTATGTGGTGTATTATGTTAATTGAATTCAGATATTGTACCAAGTTTGCAGCCAGGAAAAAATCCCACTTGATTATGGTGTATGATTTTTTTTAATGTATTGCTGGATCCAGTTTGCTAATATTTTGTTGAGGATTTTAGCATCTATGTTTATCAGGGATATTGGCCTACAATTTTTTTTTCTTTTTAGTGTCTTTATCTGATTTTGGAATTAGAATAATGCTGGCCTGGTAAAATGAGCTTGGGGGTCTTTCCTCCCCTTGAATTTTTTGAATTAGTTTGAGGATAAGAGTGTGTTCTTTGACTGTTTGGTAAAATTTGCCTGTGAAGCCATCTGGCCCAAGACTTGTGTTTCTTAGGAGTTTTTTGAATACTGATTCAATTTCACTAGTTTTAATCTGTCTATATAGATTCTGTGATTCTTCCTGTTTCAGTTTTGGAAGATTGTATGTTTCTAGGAATTTTTCTGTTTCATCTAGATTGTCCAATTTGTTGGCATATAGTTTGCAATATTTCCTTACAATCTGTTGTATTTCTGTGCACTTAATTGTTACTCCTTTCATTTCTGATTTTATTTATGTGGTTTCTCTCTCTCTTTTTTTTTTTTCTTGATGTGTATGGGCACAGATTTGTCAATCTTGTTTATGTTTTCAAACAACCAGCACTTCGTTTCATTGATATTTTGTGTTTTTTAAAACACTCTAAAAAATAAATAAAACACTTTTACATTTTGTTTATTTCTGCTGTCATCTTTATTATTTTCTTCCTTCTACTCACTTTGAACTTTGCTATTTTTTCTTCTTCTAGTTGCTTTAAGTATGTAGTTAAGATTGTTTGAGTTTTTTGTTTCCTGAGGTAGCCTTGTGAAGCTATGAATTTCCCTGTTAGGACTGCGTCACCATGTTACATAGTTTTTGGATTGTTGTATTCTCATATTTATTTGTTTCGAGGTATCTTTTGAATTCTTCCTTGATCTCATGGTTGACTCATTCACTGTTTATTAACATGTTATTTAGCCTGCATGTTTAGTGGGTTTTTTAGGTTTTTTTTTTTTTTTGTCATACCATTGTGGTTAGAGGTCTTTCATACATAATTTCAGTGTTTTAAATTTATTGAGACTTGTTTTGTGTCCTGACCTATGGTCTGTTCTAGAAAGTGTTTCATGTGCACTTGAGAATAATGTATACTCTGCTGGTTTGGGTTGAATACTCTGAAGATGTCGGTTAAATCCATCTGATCTAGTGTCATTTGAGGCCACTATTTCCTTGTTCTCCATTTTCAGTATCTATCCATTGATGTCAGTGGATTTTGTTGAAGTTCCCTACTGTGACTGTGTTACTGTTGAGCTCTTCCTTTATGTCCATCAAGATTTACTTTATATATTTTGGTGCTCCTATGTTTGGTGCATAAATGTTTACAGGGTTATATCCTGTTGTTGCCTTACTTTCTTTATCATTACATAGAGTCCTTGTTTGTCACTGTTTATAGCCTTTGTTTTAAAGTCTGTTTTGTTAGATATAAGTATTACTACTACAGTTTTCTTTCCATTTGCATGAAGTATCTCTTTCCATCTCTTTACTTTTAGTCTGTGTGTGTCTTTTCTTCTGAATTGACTTTCTTATCAACAGCATATGCAATAAGATCCCCCAGAAAACTGGATATCTTCTGGAGGGTGGGCCCCTTGTAGTACAGGTTTTCTCTGCTAGGTAAGTGTTCTAAGAATCCATCTGTAGGAGTACACCATCTGGTGTCGTGAGAGGCTGTGTCTGGAATCAGGGAAATTTTTTTTGAAGACTCTCAAAACGTATACCCATTTTATTCATGATGGGTAATTTAAGAGTGCATATGCTCACACCACTTGAGTTTTCAGCAGATTTTGACCAAAAACAGCATGTCCCCTGTGCTCCATCCTTCTTATTTACCTGATCTCTCCAAGTGACCTTTCTTTATATGTATATCCTGGATGAAGAAAGTCCTCAAAGGGAAATGTTTTGCCAATTTGGAAGAGATGAAACAAAAAATGGCACAAGCACTACAAGTCATCAAAATTGACAAGTTCAAAAACTGTTTTGAGCAATGGAGAAAAACATTTTGGTAGGTGTATTGCATCAAATGGAGGGTACTTTGAAGGTGACTGAAGTTTAAACATAAGAATAAATACATAATTTTTAATAAATTAGGATATTTTTGTCTCCCCACCTTGTGTATGTGGTCTTGTTTTCTTATCCATTCAGCTAACCTGTGTGTTTTAACTAGAGAACTTAAGCCATTCACATTTAAAATGATCATTGGTACATACGTATTTATTACCATTTTATTCCATATAACTGTTAGTTCTCCTTCTTTACCTTCCTCTTCCCTTTTCTTTGATTTTTTTTTTTTTTTTGTCTTAAAGAAGACCCTTTAACATTTCTATTAATAGTGGTTTGGTGGTAAAGAACCTAATTTGGTTTTTTGTTTCAGTCTGGGGTGCTCTTTATTTCTCCTTCAATTTTAAATAGTAGCCTTGCTGGGTGAAATAATTTTGGTTGTAGGTTTTTCTTTTTCATCACTTTGAGTATTTCTTGTTAATCCCTTTTGGCCTGAAATATTTGTCTTGAGAAATCAGCTGATAGTCTAATGGGTTTTTTATTTTTTTTAGGTAACTGTCTTTCACTGCTTTTAAGACCCTCCCTTTGTCTTTTACATGATGATGTGCCTGAGTGCCTTAGGATTCATCTTATAATGGATTCTCTGTGCTTCCTGGACCTGTGTTTCCTATCCTTTACCAGGTTAAGGAAGTTTTCAGTCATTATTTCTTCAAATAGGTTCTCAATCCCTTGTTCTCTCTCTTCTCCTTCTGGTACCCTTATGCTGTGAATGTTACTACACTTCACGTTGTCCCAAAGGTCCCTTAAACTATCTTCATTTTAAGAATCTCTCTATTTTTGCTGCTTTCATTGGGTGTTTTATTCTACCATGTCTTACAAATTGGTGATTTTATCCTGTGCTTTATCCAACCGCTTATTCCTTTTGTTTATTTCTTTTAATTCACACCTAAAGACATGCTCATTGATTTCAGAGAGAGGGAAGGGGAGGGAGAAAGAGAAGAAGAGAAACAATGTGAGAGAAAAACATCGATCAGTTACATATCAGATATACCCTGGGGGACCTCTAATCAGCAACCTAGAAATGTGCCCTGACTGGGAATCAAATTCACAACCTTTGCGTTTATGGGATGATGCTCCAACCAACTGAGCCACACTGGTCAGGTCTTCCAGTGTCTTGTTCATTTTAAATACTGTATTTTTTCCTGACTGGTTCTTTGTTATGGTTTCCATGTCTGTCCTTATGCTTTCTGTGTCTTTGGTTAAGTTCTCATTGATGTCATCCATTCTTCCCCTGAGTTTGTTGAGCATACTTATAACCATTGTTTTGAACTCCATATCTGGTAAACTGCTTGTCTCCATTTCATTTTGTTCTTTTTCTGGAGTTTTCTCATGTTCTTCTGTTTGGGTCATATTTCTTAATCTCCCTATTGCCTGCCTTTATGTATTTGTTTCTATGTGTTAGGTAGATCTGCTATGATTCCGAGTCTTAGTAGGGAGACATTATGTATCCTGTGGAGCCCCATGACACAGTCTCTTTGATCACCTGACTGTGTGTTCCAATGTCCCTATGTGGGTTATATGCGTCATCCTGTTTTAATTGTGTCTTGATTACTTGGCCCATTTATGGATGGGGTCAACCCTTAGGCTGGCTAGTTGTGAGGATCAACTCCAACCACAGTGTATGAGTTGTGCAGGTGCTAACCTCTCAAAGCAGAATTCACCTCATCAGGATCTGTTGCCTGCCAAGATCTTAGCTGTGTTGTTTATGAAGCTAATTGGATCTTGCCCTGATGTGTGAAGCTGGCCACTAAGTATGCTGTTTGGGATGTCTTGGCTGGGACTCAGGTGCAGATCAATTTCAGGTGCTGCTTGTTACTGGCCCTGGGCAACCTCTTTGGAGCTGCAAGGTGATTCACAGTTTTTAGCTGTCTTTGCTGGGCTTGGGTGTGTGGAGGAAAGATAAAGCTCCACACCACACCTCACTTTTACTGTTACTGGACCACAGGGCAGGTCAGCAAAAGTTCCTAGGAACCCTGAGGTCCACCCCCACCTGCCAGCTATTTTGTTTAGGCTCAGTAACTGAAAGAACCTCCTGCAGTACTTGAGTTTCATGCATAAGTTCTTGGTCACCAGGTAGGGGTAAGAGGTGTTCTCCAGATCTCTACAAGTTCTGTCGTGGTGCCCATGTTGGGTCTGAGGACACTTAGCAAATGTCGAAGGATATACCAATTCTAGCTGCTGCCCAGTGGGTGCTTGCATACCTTTGTGGCTGGGTGGAGTGTCAGGGAGTCATCAGAGTGAAGCCAGCAGAGTTTTTCAGGCCTCAATAGGCCAATATTTGGCCATGTGAAGGGAAGGCTCTGGGTGACAGAAAAATTTTCCTTTATCCTAGAGCCAAGCAACTCAGTCTATCCCTCCCTGCATGGAGCCTGAACTTAGCAGGGAGTTGCCAGTTATTGAGAGAGGGGTGCTGCTGGTCAGGTTTAGAGAAACTTGAGGGCCTCCCACCCAAGAGTTGCACAACTTAGACTTTCCAGTTCTGACCAGATATCAGCAGGATAGAGCCACCAGGAGTCAAGAGGGTGGGGCTAGCTAATATTGTGGAGGAGGCAGTCAGGATCACAGGAAAGTGGGGGGAATGACTCCCACCACTTAAGTCATACAACTCAGGCACTGACATACCCTGAATCTTCCCAGACCTCTACTCCCTGGCTCAGGCTGCTGGGAAATCCAGAGGGTAGGGATATCGCATTCCCCCAGGCTGATGAGCTATGGAGGGGTGTGCTCCAGCCAAGAAAGATGGCATCTTTTGGTACAGCAGAATGACTCAGCACAGGGTGTCCCGGTGGTTGTCCCTTCAATTTTCTCCCTAGAGCCACAAACCCCAGCCTGTCCTCACACTGCTCTAGTCTGATCCACCTTTCCTCCACCTGAGCCCAGGTTGGGTGGCTGGGAAAGTGATATTGTGCGTTGGCCCTTAAAGAGGGTGCCTGTGTCTCTAGCTGCTTCCATGGTGTAACGTAACCCCACTGCTTTTCACAGCCAGGTATATGTGGGCACCTCTTACTGGCTCTGGTGCTCTAAGCTGGAGAGTCTCACTTAGGCTTGAGACCATAAGCTTATCAGGGGGAACCAGTGCAGCTGAGATATTTCTTTGGAACTTCAGCCACTCCCTGTGGGTATGGGCCTGTCCTTTTCATGTTTGAACACTTTCTACCAGTCTTGGTGTGGTTTCTTAAATCCCTAGTTATAATACTTCCCTGCAGCTAGTCTTCAGTTGGCTATTAATGTTGGTTGCTCTATATTTTTGCTGTACTTTCAGTTTGGTCCTGGTAGGATATCAGTGTAGTTTCCACCTACTCTGCCGCCATCTTGGATCCCTCCAAAACTGTTAACAGTGGAACCTTGTTTCTCAGATTAATTTGTTTTGGAAGGCTGTTCAAGAAACTAGGTTTGACTGTATTAGTATGAAAGGGTTTCGGATCGAAAACTGAAGTTTTTTTTGACAACCAAGACATTTTTTTTCTGTGAATCACTTGGTTGAGAACTGAATTGTTAGAGATGGGAGATGTTCAAGAACTGAGATTTGATATTAATGATAAATTGTAATATCACGAATAATTGGATTTTGGGAGGTATTTAAGGAATTTTTTTCAAATTTTTATAAGTATCTTTTGGAGTATATGTGGAGAGTTATAGTTATTGCTGTAAGGATCTAAAAGATTTTACTTTTTTGATAAGTATCAATATAATTTTCTAGTACCAACTTTATTGACTTCTGGTTATTTTCACAAAAGGATTCTAACTCAAGGTTTTGGAAAGTGTATATATTTTGTTTCTAAAATAGAAACATTACAAAAAGAAATAGGTGCAGTATATGATGCATTGATTATAGCATTAACAGTAATTCCCCCTTAATACTGTGTTTACTAAAAAGCAGAAAATGCATGAGGTTAGAATATCTTTTATGCTAAAATTAATATGCTTTATAGAAGTTTTAAAGAGTAGATGAGAATCTCATAGTTCATACTGAAAATGCTGGCTATTTAAAAAGGATTGTGTGGCATTAAAAGTAAAATGCTGTCAGCATTTTCTGAGGAGAAAATTAATGGAGGTGTTTGATGATACTGAAAATAAATGACATGTCAAAACTATCACTTTGTCAATAAGGAAGTTTTAGGAACTCATGAAGTGAGTACATGATAAAAAAAGATAATTGGGTAGGAAGAGAGGTTGCTATGATATTTAAATCCTTAGGAGGGTATTCTCACACAGAAAAAATCCTAAGGTTTTGCTATATCTCATTTTTTTAAAATGTCCATAAGATCAAATTTTTTGACAAGTTCATTTATGAAATTAATGATAAAAGTCAGATCTCACCTGCTTAATTTAGAAAGATTCCAGGAATCATCCTTTTGAAAGTGAATCAACTGACCAAAAATCCAGTACAGTGACTAATCTGTTTGCTGCCAAAAATAGATTTCAAATAGTAAGTTTTTTTTCTTGTCTTTGTTTAATGAGCAGTTACTTTAAATTTATCTAGAAATTTCAGCCAAAGATACACAAAAATAAAGAGTATTCTAATCTACAAAGGAGGACTAATATAGTTGGCATCAAGAAACTAATAGTAATGAGAAATCTGTGGTCAGTAAAAAAGCAAATCATTGAGCTGATTGAAATTTTAGTTGCTTGTTCAGTGCAGTAATTGAGTAACTTGAAAATATATAATTTAAAGATTATAAGGAAGCACTTAACAGATGAGTGTACAGTCTTCATCTAATATAATAGCTTTTTTAAAAAACAGGTTTTAGCCCTGGCTGGCGTAGCTCAGTGGATTGAGCACAGGCTGTGAACCAAAGTGTCGCAGGTTCGATTCCCAGCCAGGGTACATGCCTGGGTTGCAGGCTATAACCCCCAGCAATCGCACATTGATGTTTCTCTCTCTCTCTCTTTCTCCCTCCCTTCCCTCTCTAAAAATAAATAAAAAAAAATCTTTTAAAAAAAAACAAAAAACAGGTTTTAACAATGGATAACTTTACAAAGTAATGGGATGTGAGATTTTAACAGGACTTCCTCATAATAAAATGTAGTAAAATTTGATACAATACTTAAAGTCATGTTTTGGGATGAAAAGACTTATACTTTTATAGTCAACAAGCATGGTAATTGTAAATGCTTTTTTAAACAGGGCTGGGATTTTATAGCCTTTATAGTTCATAAGTGCTTATAAGTGCTAATTTGAGGAAGAAAAGTAGATTTTCTTCACAGTTGATAACTGACAAAAAAGAAATATACTGTTTTACCCCTGCTCAGGCCATTTTGGCCAAGTGAGTAATGATGGTCAGATGTCCAGATTATATACATTATCATAAAGTATCTTTCTATTGCTATAAATTAATTGTAATGGCTATATAACACATTTAAAGTGGATAATAGACTTTTTTCAATTATCTTAATATTCAAGTGACAATAATTCACAAGAAAGGCAAAATATCTAATTGCCTGGCTTTTAACTGAATAATTTATTTAAAGATTAAAAAAAAATTATTTATCTTTAAGAGAGGGAAAAGTAGGGAGAAACATCAATGTAAGAGATACATTGATTGGTTGCCTCTCACCCCTGACTATGGACATGTCCTGCAACCTAGGCACATGCCCTGCCCTGACTGGGAATTGAACCAGTGACCTTTTAGTTGGCAGGCTGGCACTCACTCCACTGAGCCAAACCAGCCAGGGCTAATTCCCTAACACTCTTAATTGAGTAATATGTGAATTTCTTTAAAGAAAAAAAAATATGGGTCCAGGATTATTTGAATTATTTTTGTTAACACATTATTTTGTGCATAAAACTATGTTAATGCAAAGGTATAAACTTATGCTGTTAGTCCTTATAAAATTAAAAAGTAGATTACACAGTGCACAGTAGTTAAAATGTAAAATAATTTAATAATGAGGATGTTCCATTGAATTAACTTCTGCCTGAAATATAAATATTGTTATTGCCTCTTCTTGGTTTTTATCTTTCTTTATGGTTATTTTTTTCCATCACCATCCCTCCCTACACCCGCCCTTCCATGCGGTCACCACACAGAGCCCATGTCTATGAATTCTTTCTCTCTCTCTCTCTTTTTTTTTTTTTTTTTGCTTGATCCCTCAACCCCCCACTTCCCTTTCAACTTCCTCCAAGAGCTGTCAGCCTGCTTTCTATCAATGAATCTGTCTCTATTTTGGCTTTGCCTCTACTGTGTTGTGTGGACCTCATGATTCCAACCTTTTTTATCTTGCCAGACTACTGTGAAAGTATCTTTTTTATGATGTCTAATATTCATTTAGTAGAAATACAATTAAATTATAAGTTCACCTGTGTTCTTTTTTATTAGCCAGGGATAGTACTTTCAGAGAAAAATTCCTAAATCTTTTGATTCTACTCTGTGACCAGAATTGTCTTAAACCCTTGATTGTGAAGAATTGTAATGATATTTATTGTGTTGTGGTTTTTGCCCTGTGTAGGAATAAAAATGATCTATGTTGACGATAGATAATGATATATTAATAACATTTGAAAGTAGGGTAACCTATTTAAATCAGTGATACTGTAAAGCTAAATGGTGTGATTCCCCAAGCTTATTGTGAGGGGTGCTGAATACATTTATTGTTTAGAAAATAAACTGCGTGGGTGGGTGGGCTGGAATGGGAGTAAAAGGGAGAAAACTGTACTTGAACAATGATTAAAATAAAACTAAAAAAAAAAAAAGAAAATAAACTTCAGTCAAAAGTGGCCCCTTCCACTCTGTGACTACTGGGCCATTATTTTCTGGTGAATCGCCCTTAGCTGTAATTTCATCTCCCAGCTTGTGGTCACCTCTGATCTTCTTTTGACAAATTCTACTCTGTTCCTGTTGAGGGGACCCTTCCTTTAAAATCTATTAAGTTTTTTCAGTTTCCTTTTCCCCATTATCTTGGGTGTGATCCCCTTTATTTCTTTTATATCAATCACTAACCAAGAATTCAAAGGATACTCTTGAGAGATTGCTTCATCAGCTTGAACCATTTGTTGTACTGACTCCTTTCCACACCTGTGCCTTTTGTTTACCACCTCTGTTAATGTTTATTCCTATTGCCTTAATTAACCTAAGATGTTAGGTACTCTCCTAACTTCTTCTTCACTCTGATTTGCAAATCTTTTTCTTAACCTGTCACAGTTGCCCTCCTTGACAACAGTGTCCTCATGTGTTTATATTTTGGGCTGTACTTGGTTCCTGAGAGTTGATGTCTAAGCATCTAGCTATGAGTGATAGTGACCATCACTGTAATAAAGTTGTAAAATTGTTTATAAATTTCAAAATTTAATTATATTCTTTGAAATTAAAAAATGCACATCTCCAAAGTATATTTTTAAAACTGAAACCAGAACTTGGATGGTTTCTGATTTGAGATTATTAAAAATGCCACTTTTTGAAAGTATATTCAGCTACAAAGAAATGTTAAAATCATTTATTTGAATTAAAAGTTATTGAAATCACTGCTGCCAGAAATTGGGTAACTTTTTATGAGATGAAAGTTCTACCTTACCAAACAGGTTTGGATGCTCGTTTTGAAGCCCTCCCTGTATTCAGTCCATGTTGTTACAGGGTGCAGCCAAGAGGGGGGACCCCAAACAGGCATTTGAAATGGGGTCCAGAACTTAAGGTGTCCAGGAGATTTTAAGATGTCTCCACCCCCCCCCCCACGATGTGGGTTGGGGGAAGGGACAAATGGAGCAGGGTCATTGAGAGCTGTTTTGCATAGCAACAGCCTTGCAGCTACCCTCTGGCATGGTCATTTAACATATCTATAGCCTTTGGCTGGTCGCTTAGATATGTTAAATAGCTGTGGCCATGCCCTGAGCCAGGGGAATGGAAGTAACTTCCCCACCAAGACGTGAGTGGGGGCAGATCCCCCAAGCTACAGCGCCTGCATGGGAGCTCGGAGAAGATTGGCTCCAGGACATGGGGCCACACCTGCCCAGACTCAAGATGGCAGCCCAGTAAAGCTGGAAGGATACAGTTCTGGCATGTGAAGCCGAGTGTGGGAGGAGTCGGAAATGAGGCTGCAGAGGAAGATTGGCTGCAGGGATTTAAAACCCAGACATGGGGGCCATTGAGAGGAAGGAGAACCATGCTGCTTTGAGGAGGGAGAACCATGCGCAGCCCTGAGAAGGAGAGCCATGCACAGCCCTGAGGAGGAGAACCATGCTGCTTTAGGAGAGAGAGAACCATGTGGCTGTGGAGGTGCAGAGAGGATCACGGCCATTGTAGAGAGAGCCACACAGCTTTAGCAGAGTGAAGACTCCCACATCCCTGAGAGAGGGAGAACCACGTGGCCTGGACAGAGTGGAGACCCCCACAGCTTTAGAAGGGGAACCACCACCTGGTTTTAGCAGAGATCCCGGCGACTCAGCTGAGGGTGCCGGGAACCCAGGGGGGTTTCCCAGTTGAGATGGAGTATTAACTGGGAAGAACCAGAGGACTACCTGAGCCATGGACTTCTGTTTCCTTTCCTGAGATACGGTACTCTGGACTGGGCAAAGGGGAAAGGAAGGAAGGACTGTGTCTGTTTGTGGGTGTTTTAAGGGACTTTGGGATTTTTGATAAAGACATTAGGTCACTACTTTAAGTTAGTATAGCATTAAATAAATATTTCCGTTCCTTTTCACGAATCTCTGGCATTGAGAGATGTCTTTCCTCTGGCGGCGGACATAACAGACCTGGGGCCTTCTTTCAATAATAGTATATTGTCTCAGGCCCCCCTTGTTTGTTCTGTAACAATGTGACATGCTACTTACTTAGTGTATGAATGTAGATGATAACATTGAAGATTATAGGTAATTATAAATTATGGGGAACTCTTGGTTATTGAATGGATGATCAAGTCTGTGGGTGTCTCATCTGGTACTACTCCTTACTGATAAAGCTGATGTGCGCATTAGCACTAAAGTTCTAAGCCAAACTGGATAGTAGTGATAAATGAAGAGCATCAGAAAGCTAGTGCAAATCCTGGGACAAATACCATTTTGTCCCATGCCCTATGACTTTGGACCAGTTAACCTCTGTACCTTCAATTTCTTCTATAAAGGCCATGCTTACCCCACCAGAGTTGTGGTTTTGTGAAGTAATATGAATGGTTTTAATAACAGTATGATGCAGACTAATTAATAAATAGTAGTGTTTAAAAATCTTAATCTAAGAATAGTCTTCAATTATGTTAAAATATTTGCATTGTCTGAACTACTGTGTAAAGTATAGGCTGATTTTTCTTTAAATTTTATTTTAATCATTGTTCAAGTACAGTTTTCTCCCTTTACTCCCAATTCAGCCCACCCTCCCAACCCTCCCCACTTCCCTCCCATTACCACCTTCCCCCTAGTTTTTGTCCACGTGTCCTTTAAATTTGTTCCCGTAAACCCTTCCCATTCTCCCCTGAAATTCCCTCTTCTCTCCCCTCTGGTCACTGTCAGCCTGTCCTCTATTTCAGTGTCTTTGGTTATATTTTGCTTGTTTCTTTGTTTTGTTGTTTAGGTTCCTGTTAAAGGTGAGATCATATGGTATTTGTCTTTCACTGCCTGGCTTGTTTTGCTTAGCATAATGCTTTCCAGCTCCATCCAAGCTGTTGCAAAGGGTAGGAGCTCCTCCTTTCTTTCTGCTGCATAGAATTCCATTGTGTAAATGTACCCTAGTTTTTTGATCCATTCGTTTACTGATGGGCATCTAGGTTGCTTCCAGCATCTAGCTGTTGTAAATTGTGCTGCTATGAACATTGGGATGCATAGGTTCTTTTGGATTGGTGTTTTAGTATTCTTAGGATAGCGTCCCGGCAGTGGAATTAGGCTGATTTTTAAAGAGGTTAAATGGTGGTTCATTTAACTCCTGAGTGCTCTGAATGAAGTTATTTTCTACTCTTGGTTGAAGATAGATGGGCTTCTGGATGTTATTGAGTGCTGGCATGCCTGGGACCCTGCCCCTGCCCAGAGGATTCCTTCTCCCTCTCCTTACCTTGGTGCAGTGGCCTTTAGATGAATGCTAATTACTTTGGCACCAGAAGCAGATCTTTAGAATGAAAACCACTGGAAAGAGGTAACTTACTTGTCATGCAAAAGAAGCTCACAAAGCCTCAGCCGAAAAGCCTACACTGTTTTCACCACATTCCAATGGAAAACATGTATGCAGTCTTCATAAAATAAATGTATATGCTAAGAAAACATACATGACTAATTAGGGAAGGGAGACTACATTTTAAGTTTGCCTCTGCCACTAATCATTGCCACTTTTTAATGTAATCACATTGAAGTAAGCTGAGGAACACCAACTCCCCCTTTCCCGCAGTCTATATAGAGTTTCTACTTTTAGTAAATGTCTATATGTGGTGTGTACTGGCAAATATCAAAAGCAGGACTTTTGTTTTACTCACTCTTGCCTTCCAGAAGTTGTATGTAACCTAGTTCCTTGAACAGCCTAGGATTTCAGTAAATGTTTGTTCAATGGTTTATTTCTAAACAAGGTTAAAACGTTGATTAAGTTAAGATTTGCTAATTTCCTTGCCACCTGTTAAAGGACTTGCTTTTAATCCTGGTTTCCTCAACAACAGTTGTGAGTTGTGTGATTTTGATCAGTTAATTTCATTTGGTTGGTTGCATTAATTTAACAAGAAGTGTATTAAGTTTCTATAGTCCACCAGACATGTGTAGTGGTGTCACACAACCTCCTCTTATGCATGATAATCTAGTGGGGTTTAGTAATAGGCAATTAGGCACTTTACCCAGTGACAAAACCCAGGAGGGTTGAAGTATTGGTATTTGGGGAGCATTCAGAAGGAACACCTACCCTCTTGGGACAAAATTTCTAAGGTTCTTGAACAACTACAAGTGTTAAAATTCATAGCATATATTTTTAAGTGAATACAAACAATACTGATTTGTTCACCATTCCTGGTGTTTGGTAACCTGTAATTATTAAAGAGTTATATTGTCATTAAAGAAGAAACTATTAGACTTTGGACAGCCCACATATTCTCTGAAATAGTTTTCTCATCCACAAAAAGGAAATTGGAGTAGACAAGTTTTGAGGCACCTTCAGTTCTAAGTTCTTTGATTTTTCAGTCACAGTGTATATTTTAAGCAGCTTGAAATGCTTTACTGTATATCAAATAGTGCTGGCCCTATAGGATCACACAGAATGATAGTTTTATTTGCATGTAGTGTACAATTTGTCTTTTAAAAGGATTTACTTCAGTGGCATAATCAGTGCTTCTCAGATTTTAACAGCATTCCATAGGGGTTGTTAAAAGATTTTAATTCAGTATGTCTGGGGTGGGATCTGAGTTTCTATGTTTCTAAATCCTGGTGGTGTCCTCACTAGCCTGGAATGTGCTTCTCGTTGTCATTGCCACCTTCACCCAATGGTGTTGGCATAACCATTGAATGAAAAGGTCTGGTAAGCAAACTACTAGACAGTGTCACAGAAATGCCAGCTTACTGTGGAAGAGGGAAAAATGAGCAGTGGAGCCTCCTTCTTATTACTGCTAGAACTGTTGAGGTTTTATTTTTAAAACTCGATATATGTTTCTCAAATATTTTTAAATGACCAGGACAAATTAATACATGATAGATGTAAATAGACACATAATAGATATTTGTCAATTTAATAACTTACTATGTAGTTGAGTATGATTTCAAGGTTCTTTAATGTTTATTGAATCATCTTTATTCCTTTTTTTCTAGTTCTTAACTTCAACCACATATGTTGTGAGATTAGGTAGAAAGCTTCTTAATGCATTCCAAGCACAACAGACATTTATCTTTCTGAGCTTATACTATTATTTTGTTTAAAGCCTCCCTGTTAGCATTTTAAGTGAATATGACTATTCTCTAATTTTGAGACTTTTTTTGAAAAAAAATTTCTCATGTAAAAATGGTGGCTTTAAATATTTGATTACCACTGAGTTTGATGATGTGTTCCCTGCCAAGAGTTAGGTATGTTAAAGGTGAATCATGCTAAAATCAAAGCTGTGATAGCATGAACCCTCTTTGCATCAAAAAATATTTTCATCACTGAAAATTATGTCTGTTAGCAAGTATACTTAAAAAAAAAATTTCTAAGCAAGGAGTAAAGGGGTCAATAAAAAACTTTATGATATCTTCCAGAACTTTTTCATCAGCTCAGTTTCTAAATAGTTATGTTCTAGCATGGATTGAAATTTCAATGAATTATATATAACTTTAAACAAATTTGGAAAGCAGTGTGGTAGACAACCATTATTTGCCTCTTTTCTCTTTTTGTTTTTGAAGAGTGGACATTGGCCATTTTCCCCTCTGGGGACAGATATGTGAGATACAAGGAAGAAGAGTTGTTGTGTACCATACTCATTGTGAGGGTGAAACCAGTCTGAGAACACAAGCCATCCTAAGACACAGATGTAAGCAATGGACACACAGGATAGTGGTCATTTTCAAGTCTGGCTCCTGTTTCCTCTGAATCCCCGGTTTATTCCTGCCTTTTCCATTGTATGTGAGCTATTAATATTTTTATGATTGCTTACATAATTTTTGTTTTAAGACAAGTTAAAATTGTTGATTAATTGATTTATGCATCCATTCAATGTAGTTATTGGCACACACCTCACTCTGGCCCACCAGAAATACAGACTTTCACAACTTTTATTTTTAAAAAATTGATTTTAGAGAGAGAGGAAGGGAGAGAGAGAGAAACAACAATTTGTTGTTCAACTTATTTATGCATTCATTGGCTTATTCTTGTATGTGCCCCAAAAGGGAATTGAGTCTGCAACCTTGGTTATTGGGACAACACTCTAACCAACTGAGCTACCTGGCCAGGGCCTAGCCATTTGACATAAGTCAAAAAGTAACCATATGGAGATTGGACAGTTCCTCTTTGGACATGTTGTACCAACATTGGACATGTGGAGAAATCTAGTTTACCTTTGAGATAACTTGGTATGAAATGCTGCCAAATAGGGCTCTCTAGCAGAGGATGGTGACCAACAGCCTGCCCGGATCCTCTCTCCTAAGCGTGAATGATGTGTGTACCCTGGGACTCCCTAGAGTTGAAACTGTGTTGGACAGAGCAGCAGTGTTGCTCTGCTGCTGTAGGAAGCCCACCTTGTTCCAATCCTGGGAGTGCTGGGCCCAAGCTCAGGATAGCTGGGAGATCAGGTTCTGTTATACCTACATTTCCATGAGCTTTTAATTTTTATTCTTTTCTAGAGATTCTAATCTAATTGAGATTTAAATTACATACCATTTTAAAGTGTACATTCAGTAGTTTAGAGAATATCCACAAGATTTTCCAACCATCACCACTATCTAATTCCAGATCATTTGAGAATGATGGACATTTGGACTGTTTCCATCTTTTGCCTATTATAAATAATACTATTTTAAAATTCTTGTACATGTTTTTGTGTGGATACATTTTTTAAAAATTGGATTTATTGGGGTGACATTGGTTGATAAAATCATATAGGTTTCAAGTATATAATTCTATACTACATCAATTACATATTGTATTGTGTGTTCACCGCCCCAAGTAAAGTCTCCTTCCATCACAATTTATCTCTTTCATACTCTCTTTTACCTCCCCCTACCCCCTTCCCCTCTGGTAATCACCTTGTTGTTTGTGACTATGAGGTGTTTTATTTTTCCTTGATTTCTTCACCTTTTACACTTGGTGCCACAACCCCCTACCCCTCGGAGAGCTGACAGTCTTTTCTCTATTAGTCCTTTTCTATTTCTGTTTCGTTTGTTAGTTATTTTGTTCATTAGATTCCACATATGAGTGAAATCATATGGTATTTGTTTTTCTCTGACCACTTAGAATAATGCTCTCCAGGTCCATCCATGCTGTTGCAAAGGGTTAGATCTCTTCTTTTTTCTTTTCTTTTCTTTTCTTTTCTTTTCTTTTCTTTTCTTTTCTTTTCTTTTCTTTTCTTTTCTTTTCTTTTCTTTTCTTTTCTCTTTTCTTTTCTCTTCTCTTTTCTCTTCTCTTTTCTTTTCTTTTCTTTTCCTTTTCTTTCCCCTCCCTCCCCTCCCCTCCCCTGTCTGCCCTGCCTGGTCTAGCTGTAACCCCCCATGACTTAGGCTGAGTGAGAGACCTCCAAACCAGGAGCCACTAAGGAGACAAAACTTATTTCCTTGGCATGAACGATGCCTGTTCTGTGCCTGGCCTCCTATGCTTGATCAGTTAGCCAATGAGGGGTAAGATTTCCCATGGAGGGAATCGTCTAAGACAGGCATGATCATTAGGAGACCTCAGGGAAGAGACTCGGGGCTGTGGAAATGAAGGGGTGATGGACATCAACCCCTGCCCCCTCTGCTTTGTCAAAGCCTGAGTCCTTGTTCTTAGAAGTGAGAAATCCAAGTCTCCTGGCTGCCTTTGTCTCCTCTGTTGACTCAGGCCTACAGAAATAACAGGGGTGATGCAGCCCAGACCAGAGACGGCGAACCCCCAGGGTAATCAGGCTTAGGACAGAATATGCAAGATCCTGTGAGATCTGTTTGCTGGAGGATGTTACTAAGTTAGAATTTGAAGGCACAGGCAGGAAACCAAAACTGGCCTTTTGGACCCTGTAGTCCTTTCAAATGATAAAACTCCAAACTTGGCCCAGAATCACAGCGGGAGTTCTGTCAGCACCTTTGAAAGTTACCTATTTCTTTTGTTCTTTTCTGCCAGACTGTGAATCCACAAACTGAGTCTGTATTCTTAATAAAAAGCCTTCTCAGGCAGGGTCTCAGGGTGCTCTCCACTAGAGAGAGTGGCCATTTTGTCCCTACTTCCCCACAGGATCTGGTTGTCTCTGTGTATGGTTTTTCTCATGTTTCGACAAGCATCCATAGCAGGGATGGATGCTGCTGGCTGGTATCTTCCCCTCCCTCCCCTCCCCTTTCCTCTTCTCTTTTCTCTCTTCTCTTTTCCTTTCCTTTATCTTTTCCTTTCTTCCTTTCTCTCTTTCTCTCTTTCTTTCTTCCATTGTATAAATACAACAACTTTTTTATCCACTCATCTCATGGGCATTTGTGCTTCTTCCAAATCTTGATTATTGTAAATAATGCTACAGTGAACATAGGAGTGCATATAGTCTTTCAAATTAGTATTTTGGCTTTCTTTGGATCTATTCCCAGAGGTGGAATCACTGGGTCATAAGGCAGTTCCATTTTTACTCCATAAAAATAAATATAAACTCCATACTGTTTTCCATAGTGGCTGCATCAATCTGCACTCCTAACAATAGTGTACTAGGGTTCCATTTTCTCCATACTCGCTAACACTTGTTGGTTGATTTGTTGATGATAGCCATTCTGACAGGTGTGAGGCAGTATCTTATTGTGGTTTTAATTTGCATTTCTCTGATGGTTAGTGATATTGAGTGTCTTTTCATATGCCTTTTGGCTACCTGTGGACATAAGTGTTTTCATTTCTCCTGGGTGAATACATAGGAGTAGAATTTCTGAGCCATGGTAACTCTATGTTTAAATTATTTGAGGAATGTATGATGGTTCCAATTGCTCCATGCTCTCAT
Organism: Phyllostomus hastatus; assembly: GCF_019186645.2. Taxonomy (NCBI): domain Eukaryota; kingdom Metazoa; phylum Chordata; class Mammalia; order Chiroptera; family Phyllostomidae; genus Phyllostomus; species Phyllostomus hastatus. The sequence continues at coordinate 1,134,734 of NW_025334017.1, read as the reverse complement.
CAACACATATTGTCTCTCTTTGATTGTAGCCATCCTACTATAAAGTGGTACTTTGCTGTGGATTTTCCTAGTCACTACTGATGCTGTACATCTTTATACATGATCACTGGCTATCTGTGATTTTTTGCTTTTTTTTTTTTTAAGAAGTGCCGATTCATATTCTTTGCCCACTTTAAAAATTGGGTTGTTATGTTATTGTTTAGTTGTAAGAGTACTATACTTTTATATATATGATTTGCAAGTATTTTCTTGCAATTCTTTGGATAGTTTTTCACTTTCTTGGTAGGACTCTTTGTTGCACCAAAGCTTAAATTTTGATGCCGTTTAACTTTTCTTTTTGACTAGTTGTACTTTTTTATATCTAAGAAACCATTGCTTGGTCTATGGTCTTTGTGGTGGTTAGTTTTATGTGTCAGCATGGCTAGGCTATAGTAACCAGTTATTACAGTGTGTGTGTGTGAGGGAGGAGTCCAAATTTATTCTTTTGCATGTGGATATCCAATTATCACAGGTCCATTTGTTGGCATCCTTGTGGAATATATACATATATGAGGCCAGGGAACAAAGTCTCCCACTTACACATCCAGAGTCAGGTACTGTGACACAGGAATGGATGGCATGCCCCCAGGTGAGCCAGGTGTGGAGGTGGCCCACTCCCTCCACTTGGAGGGTAGGCTGGGGAGGGATTTGACAACATACAGCCAAGCGAGCTTGTCTGAGGAGGAGAGACAGAGTTCAGGCAGACCTGTGGGTGTCCTGCAGACATTCCCCTCACATACTTGGTTTGCAAATGAGAATGTGCTGTCAATGTGTCCCGAGGAAGATGCCCCAAGCTCGGCCCATGCCATGCCCTTTATGCTTCCTCTGTCCCTGCATCCTGTTCATCTTTAAATAAAAGTAGTAAGGTTTTAAAACTTCATGAGTTGGGGAGAGGCTGGGCAGGGCCAGGGGGCCTCAATGCAAGTCCCATATCATGACAGGGGGTCATTAGAAACCAAGTGAGGCCCCTCTTTCCTTGTGGACCCAAGGCTCACACTTCCTGCCAAATCCAACTCTTCTAACTCAACAGGGACTGAACAGCAGGGTGGGGAGGGACTCGCCCAAACGTGCAGGCATTTATCAGTAGTAAGCTGGATTGTGCATCCAAATTCTGATACAAAATTTTCTGGAATGTGTCTAGGACAAATCTTTGAAAGCTATTCTCCAAATCAGGCAATTGTCAAAGGACCTGGCTCTTCCCAGGGCCATGCCAGATTCACCAAGTTGTCAGCCCACATCCTCATCGTCAGCTTTGGAAAATGTAGTCACCAAAATTGTGCGTGGAAACTAAGGTGGCAAAAGACGTGGTAACCTCCTGGCTGGCGTGGCTCAGTGGACTGAGTGCCAGCCTGCCAACCAAAGGGTTGCAGGTTCAACTCCCAGTCAGGGCACATGCTTGGGTTGTGGGCCAGGTCCCCATTAGAGAGCGTTTGAGAGGCAACCATACATTGATGTTTCTCTCCCTCTCTTTCTCCCTCCCTTCTTCTCTCTCTCAAAATAAATAAATAAAATCTTAAAAAAAGACATGGGTGACCTGCAAACACTTCTAACTGGCTGTGATGTGACCTATACTTCTGACCCTTTTGATCTTCCAGCACTTGGGTCTTTGACTAGATGACTTTTTAAAAATCGGTTTAAACAAAGTCAGTGCTACCTGTCCAAAGTCAGGTAGCCTTTTAAACACAGCCAAAAACAGAAGTCACAATGAGGGGATGCTGTTGCTTTGATTGTGTTTCCTGTTAAGCAGCTCTCCTGCTCACTGACTAGGAAACAAGTCCCTGTGAGCCCTGGGACCCTGTACAGTCTGCCTTGCACCTGCTCTACCAAAGAAGGAGGTGGGACATCCTGAATACACTGGCGGGGGAGTAGAAGACTGGTCTGCCCTGCTTCACAGGGGACCACAGACCTTTCTGTAGGTCCCAACAAGCAGGTTGAGGGCCGCCGATGGCCCGGCTGCCTATCCCCTCTTCTGAATCATCCATCAGTGGTTTATGCTGTGACCCAGGGCATGGAGCGGTCTGGGGACCCCACAGATACTGATGTTTGCATATGGAGGCTGCACCATGGTGATTCCAGCCCATTCCCAGGTGTGTCTCAATAAAGGGTGGGGGGTCCTGCACATCAAGCAACATAGATGGGATATGGCAGGATGCAGGTGGAGCACCTGAAAACCAGGTTATTACTACCCACTCCCATGTAGCACCTGATGGCAGATGACCCCGGGGCTCTTTGTGGCAGGAGCTGGATCCACTCTCTAGACTGCTGTAGGGGTTCAGTAGCCATACAGGGGACAGACAGCCTAATATGGCTGAGACAAAAAGGGGTGTTCTTATTTGGGACATGCACCCTGATGGCCGGGCCTAGGGTCACTTTGAAACCCTTGTGGAGGGCAGCTCTTCCTTCACTCACATAAGCTTTTTGAGATCTCTGGCCCCATGACATGGAGCCAACCACAAAAATAAATGTTTTCACTGTTTTTTCTAGGAGACCTCTGGGTTCTGCAGTCACACTGAAGCCAGCAAGTACAGCCATAAACCGTAAAGATGAAAGACTCTGAAAGAGACCCAAGCCGGAGAAAACATTCTACACCTTAGATGAAAAATGCAGGTTGTTCCCAGAGGGTCCTCCTGCGACCTGAGCCAGGGCAACTCCCAGGCCCACCCCCCTCTCCATTTGTACTCTTGTTTGCTAATGTGGAGATGCCAGAGAATGCCCTTGAACCTGGCCTGAGATTCATGGCTTTTCACCCCTGCTCTTTGAGGGAGATCAATTTTCTTCCCAACTGAGTCTGGGCAGTCGGCTGGCCAGAGCCCCAGGCCTGGGTGCCTGGAGGGTTTCTCTCTCGATGCCACAGCTTCCAGGCCAGGACCATACCCTGCCATAAGACCAGAACCGCTTTGGGAATGAAGACACTCTCATTTGCCAAAAACAGTCATCTCCTGCATGCTTCTGTTTTAAGGCAATGTTACCCTTCCATCCATCAGACGGAACAACCCTGGGTCATTTACAGGAAAAATGAAGTCCTCTTCAAAAACAGCACATAGCCACTTTCCCTCTCCCACCCTGCCTCTAAAATAAACCTGCTCTTCTTTTATTCCAAGGTGACTGGGTTTATAGTCCTTTCCCCTTCCTAAGTGTTGATGGATGGGTGAGAAGTCCCCCCTCTCAAAGCCAAGGCAGAACACAAAGAGACGCCTGGCTCCTCCAGGGCACAGCACCTGGGGCCGCCCCCACTTTGGGGACCCGTGGACGATAAGCGCACCAAAGGACATTGGAATAAATTTCCTGAACCTGGAATGTGAGTTCCTGAAACATGAAATGTATTCAGAGTGTGGCTTTCTCAGCCTCACACAGAAACAACTTTGGGAGGGACGTCCAGGGCCCTAAAGGGCTTCATTTTGGAACTGGGCATGAAGACATTTCACCCCAGGCACTGGGCTGCTCTTGTGCCCAGGCCCCCACACAGAGTCCACTCTCCTGGATCCATTGCCAGTGGAACTGCCAGCCCAAACAAAGCCCAGTGGCCAGGACAGCCCCCACTGCACCCCAACCAGGGTGGGGGTGACCCCCATTGCCCCACCCATAGCAAATATGCTGCTGCCCGGCTTGGTACCTATCATGCTACTCAGAGGCTACCACCATACCACCAGCCAATCCCAGCTGACTCACAGCTAGGTATGGGTGCCCAGGCTGCTGCAGATGGCAGGCTGCCACCCTTGTCATTGCTGTGGACAGAGGGTGCCCGTCTCCTCTGGAGTTGGCCAGAAGCAGTGACCAGGGGCTATGAACACCAGCCAGGCCTGGGTTGTTAGGATTCTCTGTGCTGCACTTCACACCCAGACAGAGGGTTGGGTGGAGGCTGGGTGGCCACAGCTAAGACACTCTGGGCTCAGGAAGCCCATCTTCAGCCCTCTGAGGTCCCAAGGGTCATTCTTCCTCACCAAAATGGGCAGAGGTCTCTGTAACCTACCAAGTCCACCCCATACCAACATCCCTTGCCCAACACAAGTATGCACGCACACACACTTTTCTGGGGCTTGTATTTTCATGTCCTGAGTCTGCACAGCCATGCTGCAGACTGGCTCTCTGCAGACAGGTGCAGACCCCAGTCTCTCTGATGCACCTAGGTTTGCACCCCAAGCCAGCCCACTTCCGGAGGTCTGAGAAAAATGGCCCGTTTCTCTGCTGTTCCTCTTCAGCAGGAGCAGGCTGGCAGGATGTGGGCTGGGGCCTCCCAGGCAGGATGGGAGAAGCAGAAGGGGACAGGATGAGTCCAGGGGACGCAGAACTCCAGATAAGGTGGAGTTTCACTCATTCTGAGCTGGGGACACCAATAGAAAGTGGTCCTGCAACTTTCTGGCTGCAGTCCCCTGGGATTGAAGCAATGCACAGTCCCCATCAGCATGTCCCATGGCACCCACTTCACCACTTTTGGAAAGTCCCAGGTCAGAACTTTCCGGTGTCCTGTTGTAGATCAGTCTCTATGAGGTACTGAACCACACAAACAGAGCCTCCGGCAAGGCAGCCAGAGAACTTCACCCACCAGTTCAAACAAAGGTGTCCCAATAGCAGAAACAGGGCCCCTCAGGAGAGCAGGGATCTACATGCACCAATGACCCTTTGGGACATTTCTGTAGAACATCGAGATTCCTAGGTCCCCGACACCTTCTGCAGGGGCACTGAGGAGTGGGCAGGGCACATCCCTGAGGCAGGCTGAGAGCGGGGCGGACACAGCAGTGTTGTGTTGGACATCAAATGTGCAGTGGTCTCCCAACCAGGGCCTATACCTCTGTTCCGAGGGCCGCAGAGAGAGGCCAGGAACAAGGAAATGGTCCCTGAGGGGGGCTGTGCTCCTTTGCCAGCTCAGCTTAAGGCACCCCTCTGACCTGTTTAAGTCCTGAGCCCAGCTGGCCTTTGGGGCAGAGCCTGGAGGCCGGGTGGTGGCAGCCAGAGGGGCACTCTGGCCCCCTCTTGGGCTCCCGTCCTGGAAGCACCATGTCAATGACCACATCTGCTCCCAAGTAGCCAATGGACAGACTCGCAGGATGGATGCTGAGCTCCAGGGGTACAGCTTCCCCTGCTGTGTCCCCAGAATGTCCCCTGAGGGAGCCCCAGAAAGCTCCAGAGTGCAAATCTATGTACAGTAAGGCAGTAGAAAGGGGTGTCCTCACCGAGCTCGTGGACTGTGTCAATCCCTGAGAATGGGTTTCACCCTGCTAACTCTCACCTTTGCAGATATGTCCATTGTGCAACTTGTGGATGGTATTTTTTGTTTTGTTTTTTAATTATTGTCTTTTTACAAATTCAGTGTGACATCTGAGGTGAAAAAAATCGGGGAGGGGGTGTGGTTGACTTCATCGAATTCTGTCTTCTTTCTGACTACAAAAGGATAAAACAGACATCACAGTGGAAATGATAGCATCTGTTCATGGCTGTGGTGGGGGAGGGGCCCACTGGCAGACAGTAAGTTGGGGGCAAGAATGACTTTCTACTTATCTACATCTTTAATTTTTTTCAACTTTACTTTGTGGTTTGCAGTGTATATGTCCTGTACTTCTTTTTAATTTATGCCAATGTATATTACTTATTTTGATGCTGTTTTAAATGGAATTGTTTTATTAATTTTATTTTCAGATGATTCGTTGATGGAACTGGTGTTTGTATATTGATCTTATACCTGCAATTTCTTTTTCCTGAAGACAAAAAAGTTTCTTCCATCCTAGAATCACATACTTCAGTCTGTTGTCCTAAAGTCTGCCAGGGGATGGATTTCAGCAGGGCGAGCTGCTGGGAAATGGGAGAGGGCAAGGTCCAATCAGGCTTTGGAAAGGTGAGGGGTGTGACCCCCACTCCAGAGCCACACAGTATGTGCCAGGTTCTTCCCAGACCTTGGCAGGGCAAAGTCACCAAAATTTGAGTGTGCGGTGCTGCCAGGAGTGCAGAGGTTGGGGCTAGGGATCTCCCCTGAGTGTGAGGTCCCAGTTTCAAGAGAAAGTGGAGGAAATGGCCCCCACCCCAAAACCACACAGTTAAGTCACTGACACCCCCCTGAGTCTGTCCAAACATCTACACCCCTGTCTAGGCAGATGACTCCTCAGCAAGGCTTGAGCTCCACAGGGTTGGGGTGACAGGAAGTCCAGACAGAGAGTTTATTGCTTTTCCCCAGGCTGATGCATGTAAGAAGGGGTGAGCTACCTAAGAAAGATGGTGTCTGTGGTGCAGAAGAGTGTCTCAGTACAGGGACCCTTGAAGCCTTCCCTCAGTTCTCTCCCAATGATCCACCAACCCCAGACCTCCATAGGAGAAGTCCTATGACTGTAGTCCAAACCACCCTACCTCCACCAGAGCCTAGGGTGAGGGGCTGCAAATGAGATTTTGTGCATTTTTCCTTTAACAGGATGTCTGTGTCCCTATCAAACTCCTGTCTCTCCCTGGTAGGCAGAATCCCCACTGCTTTTCATAGCCAGATGTGGGACTGAAGCCCCACAGTCCTCAGGGGGTATCCCTTGCAGCTGAGACCACACTCCAAAATCTCAGCTGCTGACCATGGGAGTGCATCCAGCCCTTTTTGTGTGTCTATACTTCCTACCTGTCTGTATATGGCTTCTTCTGTAAATCCTTGGCTGTAAGACTTCTTTCCAACTGGTCTTCAGTTGGTCATTCAGGTGGTTTGCTCTAAAATTTAATTGTAATTTCAGTTTTGTTTTGGGAGGAGGTGAATGTAGCTTCCACCTACTTTGTTGTCATCTTGTAATCCCTTGACATTCTCTTGCTTCCTAAGGGAAGCCTATAATGCTATAACCTTCCTTGTTTGTATTATTGTTATGTTATCCCTCCAATTTTTGTATGTTGTAGTTTTTTGTTGCGCGTGGGTCACCGGCCAGCAGTGACCACGGAACACTGTGGATGGCTCGACAATAAACACGCGAGCTATTTACCCAATTATAGGCAGTCGCGAAGAGAGAAACGACCTAGAAAAGAAAGACCTACTTCCCTGAAAATTCAACGCATCCCACGACATGCCCGAGAAAGAGTTCGGGGTCGTCGGCCCTTACCTGGGCTGTTAGCGCGCAAATCCACCCGAAGTTGATGCGTTGTCCACAGCGACGGCTCGTAGCCGCTGGTTCCAAGTGGTCTCGAACGGGGTCCCACCTCTGTGGTCCCGAATCGCTGCCCCACGTTGGGCGCCAGCTGTTGCGCGTGGGTCACCGGCTAGCAGTGACCACGGAACGCTGTGGATGGCTTGACGATAAACACGCGAGAAAAAACATGCACAGAGACAAACTAATTTCTGTGGAGAAGTAGGGACGAAATGGCCACCCCTTCTAGTGAGGAGAGCGCCGATCCACCGTCCATACCTGCTTTTATTAGGCTCATTTTACATAATAACTCAGGTAACGTACAATACTCATTAGGGGAAGTAAGGAATATAGGAAACAAAGAACTCTGCCGGTCTATTGAGTTGGGGGTCAAAGAGCTGTAAGGCTGAGGAACAAACTAGCTTCCTCCTAAGACCCTCCTCATTCAACTGAGAGCATTCTTGAACAAAGAAGGTTTCATGGTAATTTACATGTTCTTTCTTAGGCCTGATCACCCCCGGGAAATCCGCACTTCCCAGTACCGAGCTGTACTTCCCCGTCATTGTTTCAGGCTTAGGTGGAGCGCGGGAACTAAGGCCACCGAGAGATAAGGAGATTTTCTTCCGGACGCTGAGAACTCAGACTTTGTCAAAGCCGAGGAGTGAGGGTCCATCACCCCCCTTTTGCTGCAGCCCCCCAAGTCCTTCTTTTGGGGGGCCTCCCAAAGTGATCGTGCCTGGCTTGGGTTGTTCCCCTCGTGGGGAATCTTACCCGTCTTTGGCTAACCGACCAAGCTTTTTGGGGGTTCAGCAGCAGAAACAGCATTCCTGCCAGGAAGATAAGCTTTTGTCTCCTTGCCGGCTCACGGTTCCAAGGGCGTTCCCTTAGCCTTAGCCTAGGCGGGGGTTTCAGTTTCTGATACCAGTCAGGGCGGTTCCCAACAGTTTTTTATCTCTATGTACCTTTTGATCTTTTACAAATTTCTTCCTTGATCCAATTGTTGTTTAGTAGCATATTGTTTTATCTCCACATACTTGTGTTTTTTTAGCTTTCTTATAGTTGATTTCCATTTTTATACCATTGTGGTAGGAAGAAAAATATGCTTAGTATGATTTTACTCTTAAATTTATTGAGAGTAGTTTTGTGTCCTAAATTATGGTCTATTTCTGAGAACATTTCATGTGTGCTCCTCAAAAATGTGTACTCTGTCATTTTGGGATGGAAATTTCTATAAATGTCAATGAAGTCCATTTGGTCTAATTTATCACTTCAGGCTGATAGTGCTTTATTGACTTTGTGTAGATAATCTTGTTCATGTCATAAGGAGATATTCAAGTGTCTGACTATAATTGTATTTTTGTCTTTTTCTTTCTTTAAGTAATTGTTTTATATATTTTTGTGCTTCCAGGTTTGGTACATATATATTAGGTATTATGTGTCCTTGGTGAACTGTTCACTTTGTCATAATAAAATGTCCATCTTTGTATCTTGGTACCTTTCTTTTTGTCTTGAAATCATTTTATCCAATATAAGTATGGGCCTACACCCACTTCTCTTTTGATGACACTTGCTTGGAGTAGCATCTTCCATCTCTTCACTTGGAGCCTCTGTCTTTGGAGCTGAGTTGGCTCTCTTGAAGGTAACATATATATAGTTGAATCTTGTGTTTTAATTTATCCTGCTACTCTGTCACTTCTGATTGGTGAGTTTGGTCCATTTGCATCTAGGCTTATAATTGATATATGAGGATTTACTACTGTCATTTTATCTTTTTGTGTTCTGGTAACTTTGCATACCCATTGTTTATTTTCCCTTGTGTTTCTGTCTACTGTTTTAGTTTGGTGGTTGTCTGTGATTTTTTTTGTTTCCTCTTTTTTGTGTGTGTTGTGTCTGTTCTGTAATTTTTTGTTTTGTGGTTACCTTTAGGTTAGTGTAAAATGTCTCATACCTACAATAGTCCATTTTCTTTTCATTGCATCTTATTTTCATTCACCTGTAGTTCAGTCCTTTACCTCCTCTCCTTTTATATTTTTGTTTTCCTTTTATGCTGTGCATTCGTATCATATGAAGTTATAGTTATTTTTAATGCTTTATTCCCTTAATCTTTATATTATGATTAAATGTCTAATACCCTATTCTGAAGTAGAGTTCATTTTAGCTTCTGTCTGTCATCTTATTTGAAGTTTGTATATTTTTGTCATTTTGTTTCAGTTTTAAGAGTTTTTTTCAACATTTCTTATGTGTAGTTCTTGTGTTAGTAAATTCCTCAGCATGTGTCTCAGGAAGCCTTTATTTCTCCTTCGTATATAAAAAATAACTTTGCTGGGTGTACTATTCTTCATTGCTGGTTTCTCTCAATATATTGTATATTTTATTCCATTCTCTCCCAGCTTTTAAGGTTTCTACTGAACAAATCTGGTTGTAATCTAATGGGATTTCGTTTGTAAGTTGCAGTCTCCCCCCACCTATCATTTTAAGAATTCTTTCTCTGTCATTCACTTTTGACAGTTTTAATATAATGTGTCTTGGAAAATATCTTTTTCCATAGAGATAATTAGTTCTGTTAGTTTCTTGTATTTAAATGTGCAATTCTTTCTATAGGTTTGGGAAGTGCTCATCAATTATTTCGAGTAGGCTTTCTAGTCTCTTCTCCTTCTGGTATACTCATTATCTTTATGTTGCTCTTTTTAATGGAGTTATATAGTTCCCTGAAACTATGTTCTTTTTTAGACTTTTGGTTCTCTCTCTTTGTCCACCTAGTGATTTTAGGTTATTATCTTCAAGCTTGTTAATTCTTTCATTTGGTATGCTCTATTTTTAATGGCCTCTAATGCATTCTTCCTTTCATTTGTTGAGTTCTTCAGCTTCATAATTTCCATTGCTTTTTGTTTTTGTTTTTAGTGGTAATCTCTTTGGTAAAGTATTCCTTTTATTTGTTAATTTTATTCCTGAGCTCATGTAAATGACTTTCTGGATTTTCTTGTCTATCATTGAGGTTTTTCATAACTGCAATTCCGAATTCTTTGTCATTTAAATCACTGTCTTTATGTCTTTGAGGTTGGTTTCTGAAGACTTTAATTTCTTATTATGCTACCATGTTACCTTGGTTATTTATGGTATTTGATGTATTGTTTCTCTGCCTAATTGCCTAATTCTTTAAGTACCTTTTTGCTCTTTTTTGTTTTCTAGTAGATGGTGATATAGCACAAGTTTTTGTTTTCTTTGTAATACTTGACCCTCTGGGAAATCGGTGGGGCTGTGTCCCTGGAAAATGTTTTTCCTGGGGCTTCCTCTGCTTCAGAAGACCACCCCCATGTAGAATGTGGTAGGAAATGATGCTCTGGGCATTTGAGCCCCGGGTATTGCCTCTTTATTACCAATAAATGCCATCCATGCTATGCTAGCTGGGGTGTCTTGCTGCCTCTTCCAAGTTCCACTGCTATGGTGGATAAGGAAAAGCAGGTTTGTGATTCTGTGGGTTTGCCTCTTTGTCAGTAATGGATGTCATAAGTCCAAAGCTTTGTCTCTTTATCAGTGATGTTCACCAAGAGTCTAAGGATTTGCCTGTTTGGTGGTAATGGTCACCTTGAAATAGTGGCTGCCAGACCACTGTGCTGTGTCTTTGCTACTGCCACTGTGTTTTGCTACAACAGGAACCTACTTTTCAAGCAGGGATGTTGCTTCTTCCCCTCCTACCACCTGGGCCATAATGTAAATCCTACAGGATGACTCCTCCACTACTGCCATGCCAACTGAGATCATGGCGGGTGTTAAACTGAATTGCATTTGTGGCCTCCATCTTTGCCACTCCATGTCACGCCTCCCCTACTCATTCCAATATACTCACTTTCAGATGTACTAGTATATGGATGGATCTCATGTTTTTGTGGAATTCTAGTTGTTCAACTTGTAACTTTAAGGGGAGATACAAAAGGGCTTTCTCACTCCACCATGATACTCCCATTATTTTTGCAGATATATGTATATATTTTAATATATTTTTGAGTATGCTATTACAATTACCCAATTTCCCCTTTGCACCCTCCACCTGGTACCTTCCATTTCCTCCAAAAATTCCTGCCCTCCACCCCCCACCCTTAGTTCATGTCCTGGGTCATGCCTATAGGCTCTTTGGCTACTCCATTTCCTATACTGTTCTTAACATTCTGCTGTCTATTCTATACCTACCAATTTGTGCTTCTTAATTACTGCACTTTCCCCCCATTTTCACCCTTCCCACTCCTAACTGATAACCATTCAAATGATCTCCATAGCTATGATTCTGTTTCCGTTCTGCTTGTTTGCTTAGTATGTTTTTTAGATTCAATTGTTGATAGTTGTGAATTTACAACATACAATTGACATTTGTATGTTTATAGTTTTGATCTTCCTTTTCTTAAATAAGACCTTTAACATTTGATATAACAATGTCTTGGTGATGATGAACTTTAGCTTTACCTTGTCTGCGAATCACTCTATCTGCCCTTCCATTCTAAATGATAGCTTTGCTGGATAGAGCAATCTTGGTTGTAGGTCCTTGCTTTTCATCACTTTGAATACTTCTTGCCAGTCTCTTTTGGCCTGCAAAGTTTTTTTTTGAGAAATCAGCTGACAGTCTTAGGAAACTCCTTTGTAGGTAAGTATTGGCTTTTCTCTTGCTGCTTTTAAAATTCTCCCTTTATCTTTAACCTTTTGCATTTTAATTGGCTTGGTGTGGTCCTCTTTGTGTCCATCTTGTTTGGGACTCTCTGTGCTTCCTTTACTTGCATGTCTATTTCCTTCACCAAATTAGGGAAGTTTTCCTTCTTTATCTTTTCAAGTAAATTTTCAATTTCTTGCTCATTTTCTTTGTGTTTCAGAAACCCTATGATTTGAATGTTGGTATGTTTGAAGTTGTCCTAGAGGCTCCTTGGACTATTCTTGTTTTTTTGGATTCTTTTTTCTTCTTGCTGTTCTGGTTGAATGCTTTTTTTCTTCCTTATGTTTTGAGTCACTGATTTGATTTTTGGCTTCATCCACTCCACTCTTGGTTCCCTATAAATTTTTCTTTATTTTACTTAGTGTAACCTTTGTTTCTGCCTGGGTCTTTTTTATGCTGTTGAAGTACCCAATGAATTTCTTGAGCATCCTAATAACCAGTGTTTTAAACTCTGCGTGTGATAGATCTCCTATCACCATTTTGTTTGGTTCTTTTCTGGAGTTTTGTTCTGGTTTTTCATTTGGACCATATTTCTTTGTCTTTTCAATTTGGAAGCCTCCCTGTATTTGTTTCTGTGTATTAGATAAAGCTGCTTTGACTCCTTGACTTAGTAATATGGCCTAATGTAGAAAAGTGAACCTGTAAGTTGGATGGGTCAGAGCCTTAGGTAATCCATAGGGCAGGACACCCCGTGTGAACCAGGTTGATGGAGTCTCTGATATGGTGCCCCTGTTCTTGGCTCTGTGTGGAGGAGGGCTCAGAAAGAGGACAATGCCACTGCCTGACCTCTAGAATTTTGTCCAGAAGGAAGCTGTCCCCAGCACTCACTCTAATGCCAGACACTTAAATTCCTCCCCATATGGCACTGGCACCCTTTCAGCTGCTGTCCTGGTGCTGAAGTCTAGAGGGACTGAATCTACATAAGCCCTAAGTCAGTCATGAGCCTTTTGAAAAGAGACTCCTGGACTTCTGGCCAAGATGGAGGTATAGGTAGACACACTGTGCCTCCTCACACAACCAAATGAAAGACAATGACAATTTAAAAACAAAAAAAAATAAAATCAAGAACTGACAGAAAATCAAACTGTATAGGAGTCTGACAACCAAGGAGTTAAAGAAGAAACATTCATTCAGACCAGTAGGAGGGGTGGAGCTGGGCAGCCAGGCAGAGAGGACTCCCGGCAGGGTGATGGCTGGAGGACCATGGTGGTCGAGGTGGCAGGTGGCAGACACAGTGAGGTGGTGGCTGGTGGAGCAGGTGGTCCCACATTTGTGTGCAGATAAACCAGAAGGAACAACTGGGAAGGAAGACAGACCACGCAAACCAGGGTTCCAGTGTGGGGAAATAAAACCTCAAACCTCTGATTGAGAACACTGGTGGCGGTTGGAGTGGCAGCAGGGGGAACTCCCAGCCTCACAGGAAAGTTGGAGAGACCCAAAGGGTCCTAGAACATACACAAACCCACTCACCCAGGAATCAGCACCAGAAGGGCCCAATTTGATTGTGGGCAGTAGGGGAAGTGACTGAAAACCAGCAGAGAGTGGAGCAAGCACCATTGTTACCTCTCAGACTCCTCCCCCACATACAGCATCACAACACAGTAATTTGGGTTGCCCCGACCTGGTGAATACCTAAAGCTCTACCCCTTACTACTTAACAGGCATGGTGAGAGCAAAAGAAACAAAAAGAAAAACAGAAAACAAAAAACCCTGAATAGAAGAACAGATCAGAGCTCCAGAAAAAAATGCAACTAAGTGACGAAGAGTAGCCAGCATATCAGATGTGTTCAAAACACTGGTAATCAGGAAGCTCACAGAATTGGTTAAGTATAGTCACAAATTAGATGAAAAAATGAAGGCTATGCTAAGTGAAATAAAGGAAAATGTACAGGGAACCAACAGTGATGGGAAGGAAACCAGGACTCAAATCAATGGTGTGGACCAGAAGGAAGAAATATTCAATGAGAAGAGAATGAGGAAACAAGAATTCAAAAAAATGAGGAGAGGCTTAGTAACCTCCAGGAACCCTTTAAACATTTCAACATCCAAATCATAGGGGTACTAGAATGATAAAAACAACAGCAAGAAATTGAAAATTTATTTGAAAAAATAATGAAGGAGAACTTCTCCAATCTGGCAAAGGAAATAGACTTCCAGGAAGTCCAGGAAGCTCAGAGAGTCCCAAAGAAGTTGGCCCAAGGAGGAACACGCCAAGGCATATCATAATTACATTACTCAAGATGAAAGAAAAGGAGAGAATTCTAGAAGCAGCAAGAGAAAAGGAGACAGTTAACTATAAAGGAGTTCCCATAAGACTGTCAGCTGATTTCTCAAAAGAGACCTTGCAGGCAAGAAGGGACTGGAAAGAAGTATTCCAAGTCATGAAAGGCAAGGACCTACATCCAAGATTGCTCTATCCAGCAAAGCTTTCATTTAGAATGAAAGGGCAGATAAAGTGCTTCTCAGATAAGGTCAGGATAAAGGAGTTCATAATCACCCAGCCCTTATATGAAATGTTAAAGGGACTTATCAAAGTAAAAGAAGATAAAAAATATGAACAGTAAAATGGCAACAAACTCACAGTTATTAACAGCCACACCTAAAACAAAAACAAAAACAAAAACAAACTAAGCAGACAACTGGAACAGAATCACAGAAATGGAGATCACATGGAGGGTTATCAGAAGGGGAGTGGGAGCGGGAGAGGAGGAAAAAAGTACAGACAATATGTAGCATAAATGGTAGGTACAAAATAGACAGGGAGAGGTTAAGAATAGTATAGGAAATGTAGAAGTCAAAGAACTTATATGTATGACCAATGGACATGAACTAAAGCGAGGGTGGGGGACGTGGGTGAGAGGGGCTGTGGAGGGGAATAAAGGAGCAAAAAGGGACAACTGTGATAGTATAATCAATAAAATATATACATTTGTTTAAAAGAAGAGACTCCTGAGAATCCCACAGTGTCTTCTGCTGCCCCAACCTTCACTGGTTTTTATAGCCAGAAGTTATGGGGACTCCTGGCACTGGAATCCTGGGCTTGGTGGTTTGGTGTAGGCCTGAGGTATCCCTTGCTCCTGAGGTATCCCTCCTTGTCTCTGGCCCCCATGGGGTCCATGGCATTGTAGTTGAAACTAAAAAAATTCACACAGACTACTGAATCCTGTGGAAGAAAAGAGCGAGCAGCTTTTCTCTCAAGGGGAACAAAAGCCTTGGCCCTTGAACCAATGAGCTTTTATTGTCTTACTGGGCACATTACAAGAAGGTCCTCATTAACTTTGCACAGGCTGGCTTTAGATGGTTTCCTTATACAGAAAACAAGGAGAAGATGCTGGTAATCAAACCACTGAAGAGGGATATTTGCAAATAAAAAGGCACAAGTGGTTGAACTGGTTACACTGGTCCTTGGAAGGTTTAGGATGTTTTTTAGGAAGTTCTTTGCAGTAAATGTTTGCCACTGGGAACTGAGCCCATGCCACACAACACGGTCCCCTACATCTCCCCCCTTGTTTTTATAATCAGTAAGCAACCCACATTCTCAGATTAAGCCCATCAATCACTGTCAAGCAGTAATGATCAAACAGATAACATTCAAAGAATTCTGAGGGCCTATTTTAAATCAGGGTCAGATAGCTAAAAAGCCATAAAATTCTGGGAAAACAAACTCATTTCAGATTTGGACCCTTATCATTTAAATTGAGAGTACTAGCAAAATAGGTTTCATAGGATTTTATGCATTCTTTCTTAGGCCTGATTGTTTGGGGGAACCTGCCCTTGCCAGCACAGGGCCACACAGACCTCCGGCATTGTTTCAGGCTTAGGTGGAGCAGAGAAAGGCAGGGAGCCAAGAGATTAGGAGACACCTTGCAGGCAGAATGAGGACTCAGGCTAAGTCAAAGCCAAGGGGTGGGGGTCCATCACCCCATTTTTCTATAGCCCCCTCAATTCCTTCCCTCAGGGCCTCCCATGAGATTGTGCCTGTCTTAGATCGCCCCTCCCATGAGGGATCTTACCCATCATTGGGTAACTGACCAAGCATTAGGGGCCAGGAAGGGTGATGTAAAGTGAGCAGAGGCGGTGCTCCTGCCAAGAGGATGAGCTTTGTCTCCTCATTGGCTTCTGGTCCCAAGGTCTCTCACTTAGCCTTAGCCATGGTGGGGTTACAGCTTCTGAAAGCAGGCAGGGCTGTTCCCAATATCTAATCTCCCCCCTTTTTCTATTGTAAATGCAATTGTAGCTGTTAAGCCTGTGAAACCTACTATTTGCTGTTCCCCAACGCAATCTTAAGAAAACAATCTCTCTATATATCTTAAAGCACAGACAAGGATTAAGACAAAGGGGCATCCAACGCATCCAAAGGGGTAGCAAATGCTACCATAACCCAAACTCATAAATCCAGTTTTTAGGGTTCAACCATTGAACATTATGGGGCACCAAGGGGTTGTTGCCCTCTGCAGGAGGTGCTTGAGCCCAGGCCCCTGTCATTGGGGCAGGCCCCATCCTCCTCCCAGGGCAGACCCAGGCCCATGAGTGATGGTGTGGGTGTCCGTTTTCCTTCTCATTGTTCAGGGTCAGCTGGGCCATCTGGTCTCTCAGCTGAGTGGTTTTCATGTCCAGATAGCAGAGCTTGACGTTGGTCTCGCTCATGATAAGGCTTCACTCTTTTTCCTGGTATCCAGACAGGGCCTGTATGAATAGAAACACAACCATACCCTCTTCCCCAAGTTAAGAGATCTACAGAACCCTGCCAAGAACTATCTCCCAGCAGATCCCTGAGGAGATAAAACTTGAGGATAAGATGATTTTGGCTCTTTTTTTCTGAAAATGTTTCTTAATTGGAGTATACAGTGATTCATCACAGTTTAGAAAATTATAGGTAAATGTGGCTAACATAATAAAATTTGTGGGGGAGGACTCATGGCTCCCCCTTTTTTGTTTTTTTTTAAGATTTTTAAAAGTATGATGAGCCCATTCTACAATTGCCTGACTGGTTGGATTATAAAGTATTCCTGTTTTATGTTGAATATTCCAATGCTTAAGAAAAACCTGAGTAGAATAGGCAGTGTATCCAGGACCATTATCAGTTTTAATTTGTTGAGGCCATCCTAAATGACTAAAGGCCTCCAGCCAATGGGCTTGTATATTTTTAGCAGATTCTCCTGTGAAGGCAGATGCATGTAGGACACCAGAGTAAGTATCAATAGAAATATGAACATATGTGGATTTTCCAAAAGGAACGTAATGAGTGGCATCTGTTTGCCAAATCAATTGATAACTTAGTCCTCAAGGATTAATTTCTGTGGATGGGGGAGCCTTGGTAAGGGCTTGGCAATCAGGACATTCTTTAATAATTTGCTTAGCTTGGAAGCGAGGAATATTAAACTGTTTTTGGAGTGCCTGGCTATTTTGATGAAAAAACTGATGAGAAGCTGCTGCTTCCTGGAACGCAATAAGGACACTGACTAAGGCATCTGCCTTATTATTACCATCTACCCAGGGGCTAGGCAATGCTGAATAGGATTGAATATGAGTAACGAAGAGGAGGTGTTCTTGCTTGTCAAGGAGGGACAGTGGAGTCAAAAAATAGGTTAAGTATTGGGGTCAATAGAAGTCTTAATTAATGTCTGATTTAGATGCAGGATAGTATAAACAGTATATCCTGAGTCACAGACTATATTCAGAGGTTCTTGGGGCCATTGCCACAGGGCCATGATTGCAGCATAAAGCTCGGCTCTTTGAGTAGAGGAATGTCCCGAGGATACAAAATTTCTCCAGTTTTTGCCCTCTTGCCAGGCAATAGCAGCCCATCTGTTTTTTCCAGACCCGTCAAGAAACCCAGTTCTCACCCCAGTTATTGGCGTTGGGCTGACCTTTTCTGTTAGCCTTATTTGAAGGAATGGAATGTTTTGAAGCAATTTATCTGAGGGTAGGTTAATTTCCAGTCCTCCTACAAAGTCAGCTGTGGCAGATTGAAATTCTAAAGATTGAGCTGCCAATTGTTGTAAATAGACTTGAGTTAAGGGGACGTGAATAAAGGCAGGATCATATCCAAGCAACTGCTGTGTTTGCTCATGCCCTTTTATAATAGGATGGCACAATGCAGTTATATAGGTGGTAATAGAGCGTTGTGGTTGATGAGACAGAAAAAGCCACTCTATCATAGCTAAGTGGGGTGATAGCTGTGCTGTAAGATCTCACTGGAGTGCCTAAGGTCAGAAACAGAAAAGCTGGACAGGAAACTCTGAATTAATTCTACTTAGTTGTCGCAGCTGAATATGTTGATTTATTATAGTTAATTCTTGTAGGGCCTTGGAGGACAGTTTTCTGGGGGAATTAAGATGCGGGTCCCCTTTAAGGATATTAAATAAATGAATTAATTGTTGGGTAGGTATTCCAAGGCTGGGTCTCGCCCAGTTGATTGCTCCCAGGAGTTATTAGAGGGGATGAAGAGTCAAATCCTTGGGTGAATTAATTTGAAGGACTTGAGGCCGAATTGTCCTATTAAAAAGGATATAGTCTACATATTTCCAAGGTTCTGAAGGCTGGATTTTTTTCTGGAGCAATTCCTAGCCCAGCAGAGGCTATAGAAGTTTTAAGAAAGGAGGCAGTTTTTGCTAAAATATCTTGTGAAGGAGTTGTGATCAGGATGTCATCCATATAATGATAATTGAATTAGGAAACTGATCTCTTATTGGCTGAATGGCTGTATGAACAATATGCTGATTGATTGTTGGGCTGTTAAGCATTCCCTGAGGCAAAACTCTCACATTGAAACCACTATAAAGGCTGAGAATTGGTAATGACTGGGAAGGAAAATGCAAAATGCTCCAGATCCTTTTCTGCTAAAGGGATTGTAAAGAAACAGTCCTTTAGAGGTTAATAATTAAAAGCAGCCAATCCTTTGGAATGCAGGCTGGATAGGGGACTCCTGGCTGCAGAGGGCCCATAGGTTGGAGGGATTCATTGGTTTTTCTTAGATCATGAATTAGCCTCCATTTGCCAGATTTCTTTGGTACAACAAAAATAGGCATATTCCAAGGGCTGTTAGAGGGTTCAATATGACCTACTTGTAATTGTTGTTTACCTAAGAGGCAGGTCTGTTCACATCTCTGTTTTTTAAGTGGCCACTGATAAACCCATACCAGCGCATTGGAAAGCCAGGTAAGTGGTAGGGGAGTTATAAGAGCAGTGGCCACTAGGGAAAATGCGGCAGAGAGATTTGCATCCCCCACTGACTGAGGAGATCACAGCCCCAAATATTAAGGGGCATAGGCGGGATATGTGGTCGAATTCTCCCTACCTGTCTGTCTGGTCCATAACACTTAAGAGAACATACATTGAGTTGTGGTTGAGAAACTCCTCCAACCCCTGTTACAGGCATTCTGCTTTCTGTTAGAGGCCATTCCGGAGGCCAAAACCGACTTGAGTTAACAGAGACGTCAGCTCCCATACCTACGAGGCTGTGAAAGGTTTATTCTTTATCTTTATTTGTAAGATTGGTTTATTTAATTTTATTGATTCTGTCCAAAGAAACTGATTGATTGTCTGTACTACCAAAATCTCCCTCTCCCCTCACTGTATTCTGAGTCTCTGAGATGATACAGGGGAGTAGGAGCAGCTGGGCAATAGAGTTTGGGCAGGAATAACATGATAACCAGAACCTTTAGGCATGATTTTAATTTCCCCTTGATAGTCTGAGTCAATGACCCCTGGCTGAACAAAAATGCCTTTGGTGGTAATACTGGATCTCCCTAAGATTAAACTGACTCTTTCTGGGGGTAGAGGTGCCCAGGTACCAGTGAGAGGTACAATTACTTGATCCTGTTCCTTTAAGATGAGCTCATTGGTGGTGACCAAGTCCAGCCCTGTGCTTACGTGAGTGGCTGCGCGAAGGTTGGAAACTGTGCATTTCCCTGCATTCCCTGATACTGATTGCTGTTCCGAAAGCTCCATTTGGGTTCGGGGACACTGGAGTGGGCGCCCCTCGGAAGTTTCCCTGAATAGATTGACCGTTTTTGTCAAATTTAGAGTGGCATTCCTTTGCCCAATGTCTGCCTTTGCCACAGCGCGGACAATCCTTTGGGGGAACTTCGTCGTTACCCTTTCCTCTTTTCGGTGTGGACAAACTGTCCTTGCGCAGGTGGCTGGACTTTCCACAAATTGTAACATTTGAGATCTTTAATTGCAGCAGCCAAGAGAGAAGCCTTATGCTGCTCTGTGCCAACATCTTGGCAAGCTTTGATAAACTCACTGATGTCTTTGGTGGTAGATTGCAGGGGTCCTATAATGGTCCTGCAGTCCTTATTAGCATTTTCATAAGCTAGTTGCCACAATAGCTTATTAGCTTTGGCTGCTCTGTCATTATCTATTTGCCTTTCAACAGCTTCTTGAGGTGACCAATAAAGTCAATATATGCCTCCAAAGCACCCTGGTGGATATTGGTAAAGAAAGAAGTTTCCCTGAACTGAGAATCAGGCACAGCCTTCATGGCTCTGATAGCAATTTGAGCACTTTGACTGTAAGCATGAAGATCAAGCCTGGTTTGAGCTGTAGTGGTTAAAATTACCAGACCCAAGCAGCATAGGGAAGGTGACAGGATTATTCATCTCTGCATTCTCAGCTTCTTGGTGGCTGGCTCACTGAGAGTACTCCAAATACCAGACCGAGAACTGAGCTGGGGTTAAGACTGTCCTGGCCAGAGCAATCCAGTCGCAAGGGGCCATTCTATAGCTGTCAGTGATGGCTTGAAATAGCCCATTAATAAAAGGAAACTGAAGCTTACTTTCTTTAATGCTCCTTTTTAAATCGTTGTAAAAGGAAAGAGTAAGGGGTTCATGGATATTTCTTTGACCCCTGGCTATAATGGGGAAGGCTGAAAGGGCTTCTAAATCTCCAGCCTCTGCTGCCTGTTGAAGGCACTGTTGCATGGCCCTAAGAGGATATCTGTCTAAATTTTCTGGCTCCCTTGGTGGTGAGTAATCCTGCAAGGAGGAACTCTCCCAGGGTTTACGTAAGGAGCAATGGTTAGGAAGCAGATCCTTGGGTGGTGCCCTAGGCAAAACTTTCATAGCTGGTTCTTCCACTCTGTTGTATACAACTTCCTCCTCTGAACTAGACTCTTTATCCTCCCATTTGACTGATTCCAATCTCCTAGCCCATATGGACATGAGAGCCTTCCTTACTAGCCCCCAAGTTGCTAAGGTTTGAGTTCCAATAGAAATACCAACATCCTGTAAAGATCTTAACCTATCACCTACTTCTTCCCAGGTTTTTATATCTAAGGTTCTCTCATCAAGAAAGGCAGGGTGCTATTCCCTTAAAATTTCTAAAAGCTGAATGAGATGCTCTTCCTTCACCTTGTAACCCACTCCCCTGAGGAGCTACTGTAATACCCTCGGATAAGCTTCCTTCTCTTTAGATGAATCAGAGCCCACTCTTGCTATTAAAAGGCTTTTTTTTTTTACTTTTGATTATTGTTTTTTCAAATTCCGCTGCCTGTGCTGAACCCTAACTAGCTAGCTATTGAGGGATATATTGTAGTGGATCTAGATGTACTGTTGGTGAAAGACAGTCAGGGAGAGGGGTATCGGACTTTCTGAGTACCCTCACCCCGCTTATTGTTACAGAACAGACAAGGGGGGCCTGGGACAATATACTATTATTTAAAAGGCCCCCAGGTCCGTCATGTCCGCTGCCCGAGGAAAGACGTCTCTCAATGCCAGAGATTCGTGAAAAGGAAAGGAAATATTTATTTAATGCTATACAAACTTAAAGTAATGACCTAATGTCTTTATCAAAAATCCTAAAGTCCCTAAAAAACACCCACAAACAGACACAGTCCTTCCTTCCTTCCCCCTTTGCCCAGTCCAGAGTACCGTATCTCAGGAAAGGAAACAGAAGTCCATGGCTCAGGTAGTCCTCTCGTTCTTAGTCCTCCATCTCCACTGGGAGACCTCCCTGGGTTCCTGGCACCCTTGGCTGAGTCGCCGGGATCTCTGCTAAAACCAGGTGGTGGTTCCCCCTTCTAAAACTGCGGGAGTCTCCACTCTGTCAAGGCCGCGTGGTTCTCTCTCCTAAAGCAGCATGGTTCTCCCTCCTCAGGGCTGTGCATGGCTCTCCTTCCTAAAGCAGCATGGTTCTCCTTCTCAGGGCTGCGCATGGCTCACCTCCTCAGGGCTGTGCATGGCTCTCCTTCTCAGGGCTGCGCATGGTTCTCTCTCTCTGGGCTGCGCATGGCTCTCCCTCCTAAAGCAGCATGGTTCTCTCTCTTAATGGCCGCCAAGTCTAGGTTTTTAATCCCCGTGGCCAATCTTCCTCTGCAGCCTCATTTCCGACTCCTCCCACACTTGGCTTCACTTGCCAAAATTCATATCCTTCCAGCTTTACTGGGCTGCCATCATGAGTCTGGGCAGGTGTGGCCCCATGTCCTGGAGCCAATCTTCTCCGAGCTCCCATGCAGGCGCTGTAGCTTGGGGGATCTGCCCCCACTCACGTCTTGGTGGGGAAGTTACTTCCATTCCCCTGGCTCAGGGCATGGCCACAGCTATTTAACATATCTAAGCGACCAGCCGAAGGCTATAGATATGTTAAATGACCATGCCAGAGGGTAGCTGCAAGGCTGTTGCTATGCAAAACAGATCTCAATGGCCCTGCTCCATTTGTCCCTTCCCCCAACCCACACCCTGGGTGGGGGGGGATGGAGACATCTTAAAATCTCCTGGACACCTTAAGTTCTGGACCCCATTTCAAATGCCCATTTGGGGTGCCCCCTCTTGGCTGCACCCTGTAATATTATGGGTTTCAGGTTTTCCACCAAACGTCTAGAACTGCGAGGGGGGGCTCATAGCGCTAGGTGACCAGCCTTTATATGGTGCTTTCCAGATGAGCTAGAAGTCATATTAAGCAGTGTTGGAAGTCCCTATAAGGCCCCTGCATGTCTTAGGAATTGATCCCAGACACCCTTGCAAGGTTCTGACTCACTGGGAATACCCAATTTCTCGGGTGGAGGGGAGAAAGTGCCTTTTGTCTTTGGAGCTTGGTGAATGTCAAAAGCTCTCATGCAAAGCCTGTGACTAACACTAAATTCTTCTGGAAAGCGATCTTCAGAGTCTGGTAGAAACCAAAACACTCATACGCTATCTGCTTTTCCTTATGCAGGTGGATGGAAAGAAAAGGCAAAATCAAAAGGACTGCAAGAAGCAGCTTAAAAGAAAAAAATTGCTGAGATGCTTATAAATTGTCCTGAAATTATTTGATGTTTTTAAAGCCAATTAAAGGAAAATCTTTGGTCTTTCTCCCAAGCCTAGACCTAGTTGGGGGTTGTGCTGGGGGGGATGGGCTTGTGTTTTTACAGTGTGCCTCGCATTGAGTGGACTTTTACTTGCACCTGGAGAAAACCTAGTGTTCTAATCCAGTCCACGTACCAGGTAATGTTGTCAAGGGTGGATTCCAGTGGCAAGCGCCCTCGTGGTTTTTAACTGCTCAACCCATGCCCGTGAGGTTGCGGCGAATACTTGGGGGAGAGAGCAAGGATCCTATTGTATTAAAGAAGGTACAATTGCAAATTGGTCGCAAGAGAGAGAGGCCTAGGAAGAAAACCCTTTTTCCTCTGTAATCCAACATACCCTATGACATACCTGAAAGGTGCTCAGGGTTATTGGCCCTTACCTGGGTTTATTGCATGCACTCCATCCAAGTTGGTGTGTTGTCCACAACGCGGTTCATAGCCTCTGGGTCCCTGTTTGGGCACCAGCTCTCGCAGGCCCCGGCACATGGGGTCCATTGTAGATGAAATAAAAGAAATTCACATGGACTACCGAATCCTGTGGAAGAAAAGGGCAAGCGGCTTTTCTCTCAAGGGGAACAAAAGCCTTGGCCCTTGAACCAATGAGCTTTTATTGTCTTACTGGGCACATTACAAGAAGGTCCTCATTAACAATGCACAGGCTTGCTTTAGGTGGTTTCCTTACACAGAAAACAAAGGAGAGGATGCTGGTAATCAAACCACTGAAGAGGGATATTTGCAAATGAAAAGGCACAAGTGGTTGAACTGGTTACACTGGTCCTTGGAAGGTTTAGGATGTTTTTTAGGAATTTCTTTGCAGTAAATGTTTGCCACTGGAAGCTGGGCCCACGTCAGGCAGGATGGTCCACTACACCTCCTGATTTTTATTCACTGTGTATGGGTGCGGCATTACCCATTCTGCATCTCCATGCTTCTCCACGAGTGTCCATGTCTCTGCCCCTCCTACGCATGTGGTTCAATGTGCTTATTTAATTCCTTGGTTGTCAGGCTTCCATACAATTTGATTTTCTGATGACTCTCGGTGATATTTGTTTTGTAGTATTGTAATTTTTGCTGTGGTTGAGCAAGGAGGGAAACTGTATTTACCTACCTGCAGTTATATTTCCTAAGTCCAATTTTCCTGGATCCTTTTTCGTCCTTTATTAAATTAAAAAAGATTTTTTAATGCAGATATAAATTCTACCATGAGCAGTTTATAGTCATGGTCAGGCTTTATATCAATTACTTTCAGCAATAACATTTATTATGAATTGGATATAACATTGGCAGTTGTGTTCATTCTTAACAAATCATAGAGAGTATATTCTTGAATTGCTCAATTATCCATAATCGGTGTAAGTGATTTTGTTTCTTCAATTCTTCATTATACTTCTGAGCAATATATCACTCTTTAGATACTTGAAGCAAATAACAAATTGTGAAGATCAAATTTTTCTAGCAACTCAAAGAGTAAGATTACCTATTTCTTTACTAGTAGTAGTTTTTCTGAGGCCCAGGCTCTATTTTATAATTGTATTTGTCTTTTTAAAAAATATATATTTATTTATTGTTATTATTTTTTTTAGAGAAGGGAAGGGAATGAGAAAGAGGGAGAGAAACATCAATGTGTGGTTGCCTCATGTGTGCCCTCTGCTGGGGACCTGACTTGCTACCCAAGCATGTGCCCTGACTGGGAACTAAACCAGTGACCCTTTGATTCATAGGCTGGCACTCAGTCCACTGAGCCACACCAACCAGGTCTAATTGTATTCGTCTTTATTCACCAATTCTTCCTATGGTCTCACTCCGCAGGATCCCAAATTCAGTGAGAAATCAAGTCACTGAAAAATTACCATATTTTTTCTGGGATAAGTAAAGGAATAGTCATTCACGGATACAATATTCCCCTGCTTTCATTCTTGTCCCTATTAAATGTACATTAATATCAAAATATAGAACTTAAACATTAAGCTCTTAGTGACCTGACCTAGTGTCATTTTCCATGATCTAAGTAGTTATTGAAACCCCATGATAAATTTACATATTAATATTAGAAGCTTGATGCCTTAGGTCTGGGTGGGGGTTATGGAGGAGAAGACATTGCAGGTTATATGGTCTTGTTCTTTCAGAGGGGCCCACAAGAGAAAATTATTAGCCATGTTGTCCTTGGTTACAAATGTGGCTAGTACTGTGAAAACCCCAGGGTTCATTGGTCCTTACAGTCATGCTCAGTTAGTCTGCTGAACCATTTTCATTTTAGGATAGCTAGGTATGAACCCTTCAAATGGCACTTATTCCAGGAGGGTTGGTGAAAGAAGCTAAGTAAGTTTTTATAAACATGGGTGAAATTCTGAAAGCTACATGCTGTGACTTCACTAATGTGATACAAACAACTTTTTCTGGCTGATATAAATGACTTCAATACCGTCCGTGAAACCTATAAATAGTATTTCAAGAGCAGTTTTCCAGCTGGAGCTGCTTAGCAGGTTATGGCTTTGCCCAGGAAAAGCAATGTTGAGACACAAGCATTAGCTGTCCAGGGACCTTTCACAATAGCAGGAGTATAAGCAGCCCCAGTGTTATTAGGCTGAAATATTTATAATCTTATAAAATTGACATCTTAGTTCTTATAGTAATGTTGAATACTAAGTTTGACTAAAATATCTGAAGTATTATGGAAATACCATATAATAAGGAGAATTAAACATGAATTGAGGATTAGAGGATGAGCCCAGTTATTGATGTTATCAATTACACTTATCTCGGCACACATTACTGAATTGGGGAAAGATACTCTTTTAAATATTTACTGAAGTGAAGGAAAATAATATATAGAAAGATGAGCTATTACTCCTGAGGAATAATAAACAGCATATCTGATTGAATTACATATATAGTGTGTGTATATATAATTATATATTCAGTATAGCACTGTGAATTAATTACAGAATTAAGTACTGAAAATTATTTTATTTTAGACATTTTTACATGAAGCAATATAGTATAGTGGTTAAAGGCATGAACTCTAAAGCCAGACTACCCAAGATCAAATATAGTTCTACCATTTATTAGCTTGTAACCTTGGGCAAATTACTTAAGTTTTTTTCTTTCTCTTTTTTAAGTTTATTTTTAGAGAGAGGGGAAGGGAGGGAGAAAAACATCAGTGTGTGATTGCCTCTCATGTGTCCCCCACTGGGGACCCGGCCCACAACCCAGGCAAGTGCCTTGATTGGGAATTGAGACAGTGACCTGTTGGTTTACAGGCCAGCGCTCAATCCATTAAGCCACACCAACCAGGACAAGTTTATTTCCTCAATAAAATATTGTCTCTGTTTTATCTGCAAATTAGGTATATTACTAGTATCTTCCTTATAAATTTGTTGTAAGCATTAAATAAATTAACATGTATAAAGAACTTGGAAATATATGCCTGGCATATAGTGATGATAGTGATGATGATGATGGTGATGATGATAGAGAGTAAGATGAAGAAGACAAGGAAGAAAAAGAAGAGGAGGTAGAGTGGAACATAATTCCATACTAAAAGGAACTATATTATCAATCCACAAAAAGACATTGAAAACCTTAAATGCATGTTACGAGGACAAAGAAGGCAGTTTGAAAGGCTATATATACCATATTATCCCAAGTGCCTGAAATTTTAGAAAAGGCAAACAGTAAAAAGAGTAGTAAGTGCCAGGGGTTTGGGGAGTGGTGGGGGAGGTAGAAGAGGGATGAAATGTGGAACACAGGTTTTCAGGGCAGTATGACACTTTAATGATAGATACATGTCATTATGCATTTGTTAATACACAGAATGTACAACACAAAGAGTGAACCCAAATGTAAACTGAAGATTTCATTAACAATGTGTTAATGTTGGTTCATCAACTGTAACAAATGTACCACATTAATTCAAGAAGTTAATTGAGAGAAACCATGTGCAGGGTCAGAAGAAGTGTATGGGTATATATATATTTTCTGGCCTCAGTTTTTCTTTAAATGTTATTATGTTTTTTTTCCATTACCATTTATCCTCCCATATCCTCTGCTACCTCCATCCATCCCCTTCCACAACAATATTTTTGTATATAAAATGGCTTAACATTATTTTTTTAAATTTGAGATAGAAATCAAGGGCTAATTGTAGTGAGATATACCATGTTTTTCTGACTATAAGACATACTTTTTGACCACATTTTTGTTTCAAAATTTTTCCCTCTATTTTCCTCCTCTAAGACCTAGGTGCTTCTGGGATCTGCACCATAAGACACACCTAGGTTTTAGAGGAGGAGAAGAGGAAAAAAAATTTTGAAGCAAAAATTGTAAAAGGTGCATCTTATAGTCTGAAAATGCAGGTAAATGCTAAACCAATAACTTTAATAACAAAGAGCATTTTTTTCTATCTTTGTAATAAAAGTGAAATTGATGGCTGGTATGGGCTAGAAATTAGTAGGCAAATTTAACAATGATAAAGATATATGATATTTTTTCTTGTATTTTTAAATTAAATTTATTTGGGTGACATTGGTTAAGAGGATTATACAAGATTCAAGTGTGGAATTCTACAATACATCATCTGTGCTCACCACCCAAAGTTTAGTCTTCTTTCAGCTCTCTATATTTGTCCCACTTTACTCTCTTCAACCTCTCTCCATCCCCCTTCCCAGACTCTGGTAACCACTGTACTATTGTCAGGGTCAATAAGTTTTTTGTTTTGTTTTATTTGTTCATTTGTTGCTCTTTGTTTTATTTTCCACATATGAGTGAAATCATATTGTGCTTGTCCTTTTCCATCTGACTTATTTTGCTTAGCATGATACTCTCAAGATCCTTCATGTTGCTTCAAGTGGCAGTATTTCATGTTGTGGCTGAGTAGTATTCCATTGTACATATGTACCATATCTTTATCTAGTCACACATCAAAGGACACTTGGGTTTTACCACTGTCTTGGCTACTGTAAATAATGTTGCAAAAAACATAAGATTATATATCTTTACAAAAAATATTTTCAGTTTATTTTGGGTAGATACCTGGAAGAAGTGTTGCTGGGTCATATGGTAAATCTATTCTTAATTTTCTGAAGAACTTCCATAATTTTTTCCATAGTGATTCTACCATTATACATTCCCATCAGCAGTAAATGAGGGTTCCTTTTTCTCCAAATCCTCTATAATACTTGCTATTTCTTGTTGATAATGGCCATTCTAACAAGGGTGAGGTGGTATCTCAATGTGGTTTTATTTGCATTTCTATTATAACTAGTGAAGTGGATCATCTATTCATATATCTGTTGGCCTTTTGCATGTCTTCTTGGAAACAGTCTGTTCAATGCTAGACCCATTTTTTTGAGTGACTTGATTTTTTTTTATATTATTGCTCAAGTACAGTTGTCTGCCTTTTCCCTTGACCTCTCCCCACCACCCCAGGCATCCCCACCCCCCTCCCCTGATTCCACCCAACCTTGGTTTTGTCCATGTATCCTTCAGAGTTTTTCCTGAAAACCCCTCACCCTTTCCCCCTCATTATCCCCTTGCATCTCCCCTCTGGTCACTGTCTGTTTGTTCTTAATTTCAGTGTCTCTGGTTATGTTTTGCTTCCTTGTTTGTTTTGTTGAATAGTTCCAGCTAAAGGTGAGATCATATAGTATTTGTCCTTCACTGCCTGGTTTATTTAACTTAGTATAATACTCTGCAGTTCCATCCATGATGTCATAAAGGATAGGAACTCCTTTCTTTATGCTATGTAGTATTCCATCTTGTAAATGCACCATTGTTTTTTTGATTCATTCATCTACTGATGGGCACTTAGGTTGCTTCCAGCACTTGGCTATTGTAAATTTTGCTGGCATGAACATTGGGGTGCATAGGTTCTTTTGAACTGGTGTTTCAGGGTTCTTAGGATATAATCCCAGCAGTGCAATTGCTGGGTCCAAAGGCAGTTCTATTTTTAGTTTTCTGAGAAAATTCCATACTATTTTCCACAGTGGCTGCACCAGTCTTCATTCCCACCAACAGTGCAATAAGATTCCCTTTTCTCCATATTCTCTCCAACAGTTGTTTGTTGATTTGTTTATGGTGGCCATTCTGACTGGTGTGAAGTGGTCTCATTGTGGTTTTAATTTGCATCTCTCTGATGGCTAGTGATGCTGAGCCTCTTTTCATATGCCTCTAGACCCTTTGTATGTTCTCTTAGGAGAAGTATCTGCTCAAGTACTTTGCCCATTTTTTAATTAGGTTTTTTGTCTTCCTGGTGTGGAGTTGAGTAATTTATTTATATATTTTGGACATCAAGCCTTTGTTTGAGGTGTCATTGGCAAATATGTTTTCCCATATAGTTGGTTCTCTTTTCATTTTAATGCTATTTTCTTTAGCCATGCAGAAGCTTTATAATTTGATGAGGTCCCATTTATTTATCCCTTCTTTTATGTCCCTTGCTTTAGGGGACATATCAGTGAAGATGTTGCTGCATGGGATGTCTGAGATTTTCCTGTCAATGTTTTCTTCTAACACTTTAATGGTGTCACAGCTTATATTAAAGTCTTTTATCCACCTTGAGTTTATTCTTGTGTATGGTGTAAGTTGGTGATTAGGTTTCATTTTTTTTTTTTTTGCATGTAGCTCTCCCAACGCCATTTGTTAAAGAGGCTATTTTTACTCTATTTTATGCTGCTGCCTCCTTTGTCAAATGTTAATTGATCATAGGGACTTGTGTTTATTTCTGGGCTCTCTGTTCTGTTCCATTGATCTAGGTGTCTGTCTTTATGCCAGTACCAGGCTGTTTTGATTACCATGGCCTTGTAATATAGTTTGATATCAGGTATTGTGATCCCTCCTACTTTCTTCTTCTCAAAATTGCTTCAGCTATTCAGAATAATTTATGGTTCCATATAAAACTTTTCAAAGTGTTTGTTCCTTATCTGTGAAATATGCAATTGGTACTTTAATAGGTATTGCAGTGAATCCATAAATTGCTTTGGGTAGTATGGACATTTTGATGATGTTAATTCTTCCAACCTATGAACATGGTATATACTTCCATTTGTTTGTGTCTTCTTTAATTTCTTTCTTCAGTGTTGTGTAGTTTTCTGAGTACAGGACTTTTACTTCCTTGGTTAGGTTTATTCCTAGGTATTTTATTTTTCTTGTTGCTCTATAAATGGGATTCCCCCCTCCCTGATTTTTGTGTCTCATAATTCATTGTTGGCATACAAAAATGCCTTTTGTTTCTGAACATTGATTTTGTATCCCACTATTTTGTGAAATTTATTTATTAGGTTGAGCAGTTTTTTGGTGGAGTCTATAGGATTTTCTATGTACACTATCATTGTCATCTGAAAACAATGACAGTTTTGTTTTCCTTTTTCCAATTTAGATGCTTTTTATTTCTTTTTCTTGTCTGATTGCTATGGCTAGGACTTCTAATACTATGTTGAATGGAAGAGGAGAAAGTAAACATCCTTGTCTTGTTGGGAAACCTTGTCTTGATCTTAGTGGGAAAGTTTTTAGTTTTTGGCCATTGAGTATGATGTTGGCTGTAGGTCTCTCATATATGACCTTTATTATGTTGAGGAATGCTCCCTCTATTCCCACTTTGCTGAATGTTTTAATCATACATGAGTGCTGTACCTTATCAAATGCTTTTTCTGCATCCATTGATATGGTCATGTGATTTTTGTCTTTGCTCTTGTTTATGTGATGTATTATGTTTATTGGTTTGCAAACATTGTACCACCCTTGCATCCCTGGAATGAATCCCACTTGTTCATGGTGGATGATCTTTTTAATGTATTGCTAGATGTAGTTTGCCAATATTTTGTTGAAGATTTTAGTGCCTATGTTCATCAGCAATATTGGCCTGAAGTTTTCTTTGTTTGTTGTGTCATCTGGTTTGGGATTAAGATGATGTTGGCTTCAGAAAAAGAGTTTGGGAGTCTTCCTTTTTATTTTTTATTTATTTTTTTTTTTGAATAGCCTGTGAAGGATAGGGGTTAGATCTTCTTTAAACGTTTTATAGAAATCTCCTGTGAAACCATGTGGTCCAGGGCTTTCGTGTGTTGGGAGTTTTTTGAATATTGCTTCAATTTTGTCAGCTATTATTGGTACTTTCAGGTTTTCTGCTTCTTCTTCATTCAATTTTGGAAGTTTATATTTTTCTAGAAATGTAATCACTTCAGCTATGTTTTCAAATTTCTTGGCCTATAATTCTTTGTAGTAATTTCTTACAGTCCTTTGTGTTTCTCTGGTATCTGTTGTAATCTTTCCTCTTTCATTTCTGATTGTGTTTCTTTGGGTTCTCTCTCTCTTTTTAATGAACCTACTTAAAGGTTGTCAATTTTGTTTATCTTTTCAAAGAACCAGCTCCTGGATTCCATGATCCTTAGAATCATGCTTTTAGTCTCTATGTCATTGAATTCTGCTCTGATCTTGCTTATTTCCTTCCTTATACTTGCTCTGGGTTGTGTTTGTTGTGGTTGCTCCAGTTCTTGTAGATGTAGGGTTAGGTTGTTTATTTAAAATGTTTCTATCTTTTTTAGGTATGCCTGTATCACTATGACCTTCCCTCTCAGGACTGCCTTGGCTGTGTCCCATAAGTTTTGGATTGTTGTGAGTTCATTTTCATTTGTTTCCAGAAACGTTTTGATTTCTCCCTTGATCTCATTCCTGACCCATTCATTGTTTAATAGCATGCTATTCATTCTCTGTGAGTTTGAGTGTTTTGGTTTTTTTTTCCTTGGGGTTGGTTTCTAGTTTCAGTCACTTGTGGTCAGAGAAAATGCTTGATATGATTTCAATTTTCTTGAATTTGTTTAGGCTTGTTTTGTGTTCTACTATGTGGTGTATCTTTGACAATGTTCCATGTGCATTTGAAAAGAATGTGTATTTTGTTTCTTTTGGATGAAAGGCTCTATGTATATCAGTTGAGTCCATTTGATCTAGGATATTGTTCAATGTGGCAATGTCTTGGTTGATATTTTGTTTGGAAGATCTATCCATTTTTGACAGTGTGGTGTTAAAATCCCCTACTATAAAAGTGTTGGTGACTATATCTTTCTTGAAGTCCTCCAAGATTTTCCTTATGTATTTTGGTGCTCCTATGTTGGTTTCATGTCTGTTTATAATGTTTATGTCTTCTTCATGGACTCTTCCCTTGAGTATTAAGAAGTGTCCTTCTGGGTCTCTTTTTATGGCCCATGTTTTGAAGTCTATTTTGTCTGATATGAGTATTGCTACTCCAGCTTTTTTTTTCCTGTTTATTTGCTTGGAATATTTTTTTCAAACCCTTCCTTTTCAGTCTATGTAGATCTTTTGTTCTGAGGTGGGTCTATTGTACGCAGCATATGCATGGGTCCTGTTTTCTTATCCATTCAGGTACCTTATGTCTTTTGATTGGAGCATTTAATCCATTGGCATTTAAGGTTATTATTAAAAGGCATTTGTTCATTTTTCCTCTTTGTACCTGTTTTCCTCGGTCTTTCAGTTTTTTTCCTTTCTCTTCTTATATTAGTGCTTTTAGTAAATCTTGTAGGGCTGGTTTGGTGAAGATGTATTCTTTCAGCCTTCTTTTGTCCGGGAAAGTCCTTATTTCACCTTCCATTTTAATTGAGAGCTTCTCTGGGTAGAGTAATTTTGGTTGCAGGCCCTTGTTTTTCATTACTTTATATATCTCTTGCCATTCTGTCTTGAATTGGAGTGTTTCTGTTGAGAAATCAGCTGCTAGCCTTATTGGAGCCCCTTTGTATGTTACTTCTTGTTTCTCCCTTGCTTCTTTTAAGATTCTCTCTTTGCCTTTAATATTTGGCATTTTTATTATGATATGGCTTGGAGTTGGCCTCTTTGGGTTCATCTTGGTTGAGACTTTCTCTGCTTCCTGAACTTGCATGTTTTTTTTTTTCCCTCTCCAGGTTTGGACAGTTTTCTGTCATTTTTTTCAAACAGGGTTTCTATCCCTTGTTCCTTTTCTTTTCCTGGTAGTCATATGATACGAATGTTGCTGTGTTTCTTGTTATCTTGGAGTTCCCTTAAGCTGTCTTCATATTTTTTGAGCCTTTTTTCATGCAGCTTCTCTACCTGGGTGTTTCTTTCCACCTTGTTTTCCAGCACACTAATTTGTTCCTCACTTCATCCAGCCTGCTTGTAATACCTTTCAGTGTGTTTTTTATTTCTGAGATATTATTGTTCATTTCTTCTTGGTTTTTGTTTATAGTTTCTATTTCCTTTCATACTGTTGTAGTTTTCACTGAGTTCCTTGTAGTAGTCTGTGAGTACCTTGAACAACTTTATAACCACTATTTTAAATTCTGTATCTGATGGTTTGCTTATCTCCATTTCATTTAGCTCTTTTAGTGGGGAGTCTTTCATGTGTTTGAATTGCATGTTCTTTTTTTTTTGTCTCCCCATTTTAGGTGACTCTTTTTGTTTGTTTCTGTGCTTCATGATGTTTTGCTTTGCTACCTGTCTTTGTAGGGTGAACTTCTATGGTAGGAATTCTGTGGGATTCAGTGGTGTGGTCTCTTTGATCTCCTTGTCTGGATGCTCTAGGTTTGCCCTTTCTTCTGTTTGTGTGGGCTCTCTTGTTGTACTTGTTTTTTTTTGCCTTTTGGTTGTTCCTTTGTTGGTGGGTTCTCTCCTCCAGCAGGTATACTGATGTTTGCAGCTCCCACTTATTCTTGTATGTGATCAGTGGCAGGAGGTAGGCAAAATGGATTAAGACAGTGGGAGAGTATTCTATGGGACTTAAAGTACCAATAAGTAGAGAAGAGGTAGGAGATTCTGTGGATAAGTATAACATTAACTATGATATTTCACCCAACTAACCACTTTTTATAAAAGGTGAAAGAGAGATAAGACTTGTGAGAGGGGAGGATGGTTGTGAGCTGAATCCAGAAAATGCAGTGCTCATGCAAGTTTGGTTAATGGGATATAGTGAGAGGAAAGGATAGAAAATCGTCACAGTGTGCAACTGAATAGAGTTAACCACAACAATAATAAAACTCAGGAATAAAGTGAAGTGGGCTAAGATCGGCGGGGGGGGGGGGTTGCTGTGTAGTATTTACAATTGTATGGAACAAAAATTATTTACAATAATACTGGAACAACAATAATATGATGAGAAATATATGATTTAGATAACAAGAATAGAAAGTACATGATCAAGAGTAGTGTGTTATTGGAACATGAGTGAAGTGAAAGAAGGAAAATTAAAATACAATATGAAAGAGAGAATAAGGAAAACCAATGAAACAATGCAACTGAACAGAGAAATAAAACAAAGAAAACTAAACAGAAAGAAGAGAAAGTTAAAAATACTAATAAAAGAAGTAAAAATAACAAATAAACGATAAAATACCAGTTCTATGGGATAGCAAAGTGAAATTTGTATCAGTTTCTCAGTTTTTGGGGTTAGCCTTGTGCCCCCCCTTTGGGTCTGTGTTTGGACCTTTCACAATTCCAGGTCTTATTGAGTCACTTGGGGGATTTTTTAAAAAAAAAAACCAAAACAAAACAGGCCTAAAGGAAAGAAAAAAAGTAATTCTCCTGCTGACTTTAAACTAGTTGAACAAGTTCTGCTGGTATTCCTGGATCTCACAGGAAGAGGGGTGCTGGGCTTCACTTTTCTCTCTTCCTATGGTTTTGTGAAGATCAGGGCCAGGTCTGCACTGCAATACTCACAGTTGCTCAGGCTCCAGCCCAGGTTCTCCATGAGCTGCCAGGCCCCCACTCTCCATCTGTGCCAGGCCTGCACCTTTAATCCACCAATTGCGCTGAGGTCCATGCAGTGTGCCTCCTCCTTCCTCTTTGCTAGCACACTGTGGCTGGAGCCCACCGCCAGGCAAGCAGTGCCAATCAGCTACCAGGCGTATGGTGCCACTCAGCCTCTGGGCAAGCAGCACAGGTCAAGCTCTGGCAAGTGGCTCAAATCAGCCTCAGCGAGGGTGGTGCCTCTAGCAGCCAGAATCAGCCACAGGGTAAGCAGTGCCAGTCAGCCTCCAGGTGAGTGGCACAACTCAGCTGAAGGCCTAGCGGCCTGAGTCGGGTGCTAGCAACTGGCTCGAATCAGTCTCAGGACCAGAGGGGAGAATCAGCTGCCCCACAAGCTGCCCGAGTCTAGCGCCAGACCAAGGCTGGAATTGGCTGTTAGGCAAGAAGCCTGAGCCAAGCTTCGATGTGCAGCTCAAATTACCCTCTGGACAAGCCAGCTGCTGTACACGAGTTCCTTGCAAAGCAGCTGCAAGCCCCCTCCCCCGCCCCCGTTTTTTTTGTTTGTTTGTTTGTTTGTTTTTTTGAATAAAAGCCTCTTGTTTAAGCCTGCCATTGTTAACAAGCACCTGGCTTCTCACACAGCCCAACAGTCTAACCAGACTGGAGACTATCCAAGTCAGGGTCCCACAAGGCCCAACTCCTCCCTTCTTCAGGTGTCGCCAGACTCCCCAATTTCTCTAGTAATGACCTAGCTGGAGTCCACAGTGCCAGCAGATGTATACCGCCTCTGTGTGTCCCACTTAGTCGCTATTCCCTCCAGAAACTTCAAACATCCAGGTCTCTCGTGGTTCCCGGTTGCCCTCCCTGCTCTGTTCCGGGAGGGAGCTGGTGATCTAACTCGCCTTTCATACCCTGTGGCAGGCACCAAGCTGGGGGCCATAACTGCCTAGGTCCCTGCGCAGATCCCAGGGACCTTAGAGTCCTAATGCAATCTCCTCACCATGTGTTTTTCAATGTCCTCTACAATTTTTGGCCTCTAAACTTCGTATAAAGCTGGGATTCTGTTGGTTGTTCACTCTGTTCCTCAGAAGATCAGCTAGGTGTTCCAGCTGGGCACAGGGAGAACTGGGCTCCACTCACACCTACCTTGCCACCATCTTCTATCTCTGCTTGACCCATTTTTAATTGGAATGTCTGTTTCATTTATTGTTGTTTCATAGTAAGAGTTCTTTATATGTTTTGGATATTAGACCCTTATTGGACGTACTGTTTGTGAATACAGTGGTATCTCAAACTCATCGTTAATTTGTTCTGGTACTTGTGATGTGTGCCAAAACTGATGAATACTGAGCGATGAAGTATTTTCTCTTGTGGGGCAATGTTGTGACTCATACAAGTCCTTGGAAGTGCAACAAGTCCTGAGCAAGTGCCAAACCTGAGACATTTTTTTCCTCCTCAAAACATGATGAGTACAGGGTTTGATAAGTTCTGAAGCACATGAGTACTGAGATATGACTGTGTCTTCCTCAGTTGGTTTCTTTTTGTTTTGTTGTTGGTTTTATTGTTGTTTTTCAGAAGCTTTTTAGTTTGATATAGTCTCATTTATTTTTGCTTTTGCTTCTCTTGCCTTTGGAGTCAGATTCATAAAATCCTCCTGAGACCAAGATTCATAAGTCTGTTTCTAGACCAAGAAACATAAGTCTATGTTTTCTCCTATGTATTGTACTATTTCACATTTTATATTCAGGTTCATATGATCCGTTTTTAGTTAATTTTTGTGTATGGTGACAATTAGCAGTCTAGTTTCATTCTTTAGCAAGTGACTTTCCAATTTTCCTAACACCATTTATTTAACAGGCTTTCTTTTCTCCATTGTATGTTTTTGGCTCCTTTGTTGAAAATTAGTTCCCCATATATATGGGAATCTATTTCTTGGCCCTTAATTATGTTTCACTGGTCTGCATGTCTGTTTTTTTTAAAACCAATATCATACTGTTTTGATTATTGTAGCTTTGTAGTATAATTTGAAGTCAGAGAGTGTGATACCTCTAGAATTTTTTTCTTTTTTAAGATTGCTTTGGCTACTCTGGTTTTTCTCCATAGAAATTTGATGATTTTTGTTCTATATCTTTGAAAATGCCATTGAAAATTTATGGCAATTGCATTAAATTGGATTGCTTTATGTAATATGGCCATTTTAACTACATTGATTCTTCTACCAATGAACATAAAATGCCTTTCCACTTCTTTCAATAACGTCTTGTAGTTTTTAGTCTATAATTTTTTCATATCCTTTGTTAAGTATATTCCCAGGTATTTTATTAGTTTTGTTGTAATTATAAATGGATTTTTAAATTTCTTTCCCTAAAATTTCATTGTTAATATATAAGAATGCAATGAATTATTGTACATTGATTTTGAATCCTGAAGCTTCACTTTATTGTTTTTTGTTCCTAATAGCTTTTTGGTACAGACTTTGATGTTTTCTATACAAAGAATCACATCATTTCAAAAAGTGATAATTTTACTTCATTCCCAATTTATATGACTTTTATTTGTTTATTTTTCCAAACTCTGGCTAGGATTTTCAGTACTAAGTAGAATAACAGAGGTGAAAGTGAGCATTTTGTCTTATTTTACATATTAGAAGAAAAGATTTTATTTTCTCATGATTATGATATTTGCACAGTGTTTGTAATATATGGCTTTATTATGTTGGTGTACTTTTCTTTTATACCATTTTGAGTGTTTAATAAAATAGATTGTGTATCTTTTAAATGCTTTTTAAACATTTATTAATATGATCATATACTTTTAATCTATTATTTTGTTAATGTGGTATATCACATCAATTGGTTTGAATATGTTGAGCTATCTTGTGACCCTGGAATAAACACCAGTTGATCATGACGTATTATTACTGTATTTGATTTACTAGTATTTTGTTTAGAATTTTTGGTGCAATATTTATCAGAGATACGGGTCTGTAATTTTCTTTTTTGTGTTTGTTGTCCATGTCAGATTTTGTTATCAGGATAATGATGACCATGTAAAATGAGTTAAGCTGTATATCCTAAATCTTCAATTCTTTGGAAGATTTTGAAAAAGATAGGTATTACATTTTCTTTGAATATTTAGTAGAATTTACTAGTAAAACCATCAGGTCCTGGACTTTTCCTTTTGGGGGCGGTTCTTGATGATTGTTTCAATTTCCTTACTGTTGATTGATGTCTTTAGATTTTTTAGGTCTTCATGATTCAGTGTAGGAAGGTTAATGTATTTCTAAGAACTTATCCATTTCTTCTCGGTCATAGAATTTGGTAGTGTAAAACATTTCATAATATTCTTATATACTCCTTTGTATTTCTGTGGTGTCTGTCATAATTTCTCCTCTTTCATTTTAGATTTTGTTTATTTTAGTCTTTTCTCTTTTTCTTAGTGAGTCTAGCAAGAGGTTATTAATCTTTTCATAGAACTAACTCTTTGTTTCATCAGTTTTTCAATTGCCTTTTTGTCTTCTATTTCATTAATCCCACTCTAATTTTTATTATTTCCTTCCTTCTACTGACATTGAGCTTTGTTTCCTCTTTTTCTAAGGTGAACTGTTAGGTTATATATATGAGATTTTGTTTGATTTTTGAGGTAGGCTTCTAATGATATAAATTTCTCTAATATTACTGCTTTTTCTCTATCACCCAAATGTTGATGTCATATTATTATTTTTATTTGTTCCTTTGTATTTTTATTATTATTCTTGTTCATTGTATTATACCTTTCCCAATTTTTCCCCTTTTGTCCTCACCATCCAGCCCACCTCTGTCCCCACAATCCATTCTCACAGTATTGTCCATGGGTCATTCATTCAAGTTTTGTTTAATCTCTTCCCCTTGCTTCTGTTGGGAACTGCCCTGGCTGGTTTCAGAAGCTGTAACCCCCGCCATGGCTAAGGCTGAGTGGGTGACCTTCAGACCAGAAGCCACTAAGGAGACAAAGCTTATCTCCCTGGTAGGAATGCAGCTTCTGCTCCTTTTACTTCACCCTGCCTGGCCCCCAATGCTTGATCAGTTAGTCAATGATGGGTAAGATTCCCCAAGGGGGGAACAACCTAAAAGGGGAGGCCCCAGGGAAGGACTTGCAGGACTATAGAAAAAGGGGGTGTTGAGTCCTTGCCCCTTGGCTTTGACATAGCCTGAATCCTCATTCTGTCTTCAAGAAATCTCCTAATCTCTTGGCTGCCTTACTTTTTCTGCCTGAC
Source organism: Phyllostomus hastatus (assembly GCF_019186645.2). Lineage (NCBI taxonomy): Eukaryota > Metazoa > Chordata > Mammalia > Chiroptera > Phyllostomidae > Phyllostomus > Phyllostomus hastatus. The sequence goes on along the minus strand of NW_025334017.1, from coordinate 1,095,675 downwards.
TTAAAACTAAAACAATGACAGAGGGCAGTGCAGCCCTGTGCTGGAAAGGGTGGGTTCCCCAGGTGATCAGGCCTAAAAAAGAATACATAAACTCCCGTGAAACCTGCTTTGCTAAGAATTCTCTCAATTAAATGATAAGGGTCTGAGCAGGAAATGAATTTGTTTCCCAAAGTTTTGTACCCTGTAGCTCACAGACCCTGACTCAGAATAGGCCCTTGTAGTTATTTGTATGCTACCTGTTGGTTGATCCTTACTGCCTGACAATGATTAGTGAACTTTACCTGTATTCCTGTGCAAATTGAAACCCAATAAAAACCTGTCAGGCAAGGGTCTAGGCAGTCTCCTTTTGAGAGGGTGAGCAAGCTGCTCTGAGGAGCTCTCCCTTCAGAGAGTAGCTGTGCCATTCCTTTCCCTCCACAGGACTTGGTAGTCTGTGTGAATATATCCCGTCTCATCCATAATGCCATGGACACTGCGGGTCAGTGTCTGTGTCAGTTTCCACCATTCTCCCCCCGCCCCTATTCCCCTGGCAGCTGTCTGCTCCTTGTTTCCAAGTCTCTGGTTCTGTTTTGCTATAGAGTTTATTTTGTTCATTAGATTCCTCTTATAAGTGAGATAGTATGGCATTTGTTTTTCACTGACTGCCTTATTTCACTTAGCATAGTAGCCTTCAGTACCATCCATGATGCCACAAAAGGCAGGAATTGTTCTTTCTTTCTGTTGTGTAGTATTTCACTGTGTAAATGTAATACAGTTTTTAAATCCATTCATCTACTGATGGGCACCTAGGCTGCTTCTAGCACTTGGCTATTATAAATTGTGCTGCTATGAACATGGGGTGCATAGGTTCTTTTGGATTGGTGTTTCAGGGTTCTTAGGATATAGTCCCAGCAGTGGAATTGCTGGATCAAAAGGCAGTTCTATTTTTAGTTTTCTGGGGAAATTCCATACTGTTTTCCACAGTGGCTGCACCAGTCTGCATTCCCACCAACAGTGCACTAGAGTTCCATTTTCTCCACATCCTCTTCAACACTTATTATTTGTTGATTTGTTTATGATGGCCATTCTAACCAGTGTGAAGTGGTATCATTGTGGGTTTAAGTTGTATCTCTCTGATGGCTAGAGATGCTGAGCATCCTTTCATATGTCCCAGAGACCTCTTTATGTCCTCCTTGGAGAAGTGTCTGTTCAGGTCCTTTGCCTATTTTTTAAGTGGATTGTTTGTCTTCCTGGAGTAGAGTAATGTGAGTTCTTTATATATTTTGGAGATTAAACCATTGTTTGAGGTATCATTGGCAAATATGTTTTCCCATATGGTTTCCTTTTCCTTTTCCTTTTCATTTTAATGCTATTTTCTTTAGCCATGCAGAACATTTTTAATTTGATGAGGTCTCATTTGTTTATTCTTTCCTTTATGTCCCTTGCTCTAGGGGACATATCAGTAAAAATATTGCTGTGTGGAATATCTGAGAATTCCCTGCCTTTCTTCTCCTGTAGGAATTTTATGGTGTTACAACTTATATTTATGTCTTTTTCCTACTTGAATTATTTTTGTATATGGTGTAAATTGGTGGTCAAGCTTTATTTTTTTGCATGTAGCTGTCCAGATGTCCCAACACCATTTATTGAAGAGGCTATTTGTACTCCATTTTGTGCTTCTGTGCCCTTTGTCAAATGTTGACCATAGAGACTTGAGTTTATTTCTGGGCTCTCTATTCTATTCCATGGATCTATGTGTCTGTTCTTATGCCAGTAGCAGGCTGTTTTGACTACCGTGGTCTTGTAATATAGTTTGATATCAGGTATGGTGATCCCTCCTACTTTGTTCTTTCTCAAAATTGCTGCACCTATTCAGGATCATTTATGGTTCTATATACATTTTTGTAATGTTTGTTCTATAACTGTGAAATAGGTCATTGGTATTTTAATAGAGATTGTATAGAATCTATAAATTTCTTTGGATAGTATGGACTATTTGATGATGTTAATTCTTCCAAACCTCTTTGGGTTCATCTTGATTGGAACTCTCTGTGCTCCCTGAACTTGTGTGACTTTTTTCCTCACGAAGTTAGAGAAGTTTTTTGTCATTTTTTTTCCAAACAGGTTTTCTACCCCTTGCTCCCTTTCTTCTCATTCTGGTACCCCTGTGATTCAAATATAATTATGTTTCATGTTTCCAAAGCTTCCTTTAATATTGTCATTCTTTTTTAGTCTTTTTTTGTTATGTTGCTCAGACTGGATGCTTTATTTTTTCACCTTGTCTTCCAACTCACTGATTTGACCCTCTGTTTTTAATTCCTTCTTGTGCATTCTGCATTTCAGATATTGTAATCTTCATTTCCACCTGGTTCTTGTTCATAGTTTCTATATCCTTTTTCATGCTGATGTAGTTCCCACTAACTTCCTTTAGCATCCTTATAAACATTACTTTGAGCTCTATGTCTGATAAGTTGCTTGCCTTAATTTTATTTAGCTCTTTTTTTGGGATCTCCCTTTCCTTTAGATTAGGGTTTTTTCCTTTGTTTTCCCTTTTTAGGTTTCTCATTGTGTTTGTTTCTGTGTATTAGATTGATCTGCATTGACTCCCTGGTTTTGTGGAATAGCCTGGCGTGGTAGGAGTTTTAGTGGACTCAGAAGTATAGTCTCCTTAATCTCCTATGCTGTTGTACAGCTGCTGACAAAACAAAGCAAACAATGCAGAAAACCAAAGCCACGCAGCACCCATACCCCCTGAAACAACACCAATATCGACAATGAATGAGCAGAGCTTAATAAAGGTGGTAAGTGAATAAGAATATTATAAGAAAGGTAAAAAAAGAATATGAGATGAATAAAGTAAAGAAAAAATGATTTCGACAGGGTAAAGGGAGGAGAAATAATAAGAGTAAGGAATAGAAACAAGATGAAGAAATAGAAAAAATAAAATGTAAAACAAATAATAAGGGGAAGGAAGAAGGCAAAATGGAACAAGAAAAAGGAAAAGTAAAATAGGAAGTTTGAAATACTAATAGAAGAATATAAAAATTTAAAAATACTAACAAAATTGAGGAACAAAAACAACAGCCACAGCAGTAGCAATGACAAATGATCAAAGATCAACAATGGTGGAAGGAGAATAAGAATACTATAAAACAGAAAAAAGAATATGAGATGACTAAAGGAAAGAAAAATGATTTAGAGAGGTTAAAGGGAAGAAAAACAATAAGAGACTGGAACAGAAACTAGGTGAAGAAAGAGAAAAAATAAAAATAAAGGAAAGTTAAGAAAGGGAAATAAGAAGGCAAAATGGTGTAAGACAAGAAAGGAGTAAAGTATGAGATTTTATATAACAAATATTGAACAAATGGGAACAAAATTAAAGAATAATTAACTACAACAGCAATATTAATGAAAAATGAGCAAAGATAATAAAAGGGGAAAGAAAATATGGTTATTATAAGAAAGAAAAAGAATATGAGATGACTAAAGGAAAGAAAAATGATTTTGAGAAGATAAAGGGAGGGGAACTAATAAGAGTAAGGAATAGGAATGAGTCACTGGCTGGGGAAGGAAAATGGAATTAGAGTAGGAAGGAGCACATTCGGCTTCATTCTGCACATGGGAGAGAATCCTGGCTGATCTATGGAGTGGAGGAGCAAGCAACCAACACACCTCAGCATATGTGAAAATAGGGGGCCAAGGATTGTGGCAGAACCGAAAAACCAGTCGGTGAGAGGAGTGCTGCAATAAGGTAGGGTCCCAGGGACCAGTGTGGGGTCGGGGGGTCTGCAGCCCCAGGCCCAGCTCCTGTTGCTGGGTTTACCACAGAGTCCTTGGGAGAGAGCCAGGACAACTGCTCCCTCCCCAGCCAAACAGGGTCTGAGTGGCACCAAAAGGAACCCAGTTGCTAGCAAACACACAAGTGCTGTGAGCACCCTCAGAGTCTGTGGACACCAGCGAGGTTGGGTTGCACCCCCATGGTCACTGGTCTGGCTGGGGAGTTGGGCTGTGGGAAAAGCCAGGCCTTGGTGTGGTGTGGCAGGCTTGAATTGGAAGAATTTCTCAAGAGGAAGGAGTGAAAAGACAGACACTGTTTGGGGAATTCTCCTAGAGCAATCGCCAGCCTCCCTGCCACTCAGCCAGGCAGCGATCCTGAGTTTGCACAAAGGGTTGTGCTTGCATGGAGGACCTGTGCACCTCCATAGTGCTGGGAAGGGTGAGACGGTTGGTCGAGGGCACTCGCTTGCTTGTGGGAGCACATCGCTGCACCCCAGTCCACAGCAGTAACCCTGCAGAAAGAACTGATTCCCACACCCAGGACGCAGGGCCCTGGAGCCACCATAGCTCCCCAGACAGTGCACACCTCTGAACTGAGTGCTGATTCTGAAGGAAGAAAAGCCATACCAATCACCCCTCAGCCTGCCGCAGCCAGCAAGACCAGAAAAACTGGTTTGGCCACTTTGAAACCAAGAGACTTTTTAATTTTATTCTATTTTTTAAAAATAATTCTTTATTTAAAAATTTTTATTATTTTTATTCTCTTTTAATTTCTTTTCCTCTCTTTTCTGCTTTCTTGTTTTATTCCTTCCTCCTTCCTTTCCTCCAGTTTTATCTCTTCTTCCTTCCTTTGTCTGCCTTTTTTATTTTTTAAATACCTACAAATGAGACAAAAACCTGGATCTGTGAAAAGACCAGAGTTGAACCCAAAGAAGGGGAATCACAACAGCTGTGACAGTGAGACAAATTTCAGTCTGCTACTAGAGAACCTGCAAGTTATTGCATATTTGTATTATTATTATTTTTCTATTATTCTTATATCTCTTTTTAATAGTATTTTTGTATCCCTCTTCTTTTTGTATAGTATGCTTTGCTAGGCTGGCATATTGTATCATTTGATAGGTTTCCCCTGATATCTCTTTTAAAACATATTCCTAATGCACTGTCCTTCACCTCACCTGTGTCCCATTAGTACACTACTCAAGGTTCAATACTCCCTATTCTTGTTATCTAGATCTCATAGATTCTGTCATATGATTGTTGCTCTAATATTATTGTAAATAATTGCTGTTCTATGCAATTGTAAATAGTTCACAACACCCCTTCCAGAGCTTAGCCCACTTCAAAATTTCCTGAATTCTATTACTGTAGTGGTTAACTCTATTCTCTCATACAGTACATCTATTTACTATCCTTTACTCTCACCTTAACTCAGAATCTGACCTCCCACAACCTCCCTGCTTTGTAGATCCAACTCACAATCCTTCCTTCCCCAATAAGAGTCTTATCTTCTTTCCATCCTTTCTAAAAATCAGCTAGCTGGGTGGAAGACCACAATTAACACTATACATAGTCAAAGGATCTCCTATCTCTTCTCTACTGGCTGCTACTGTAAATATCATAGAATGCTCTCTTGCTGTCTTAAACCATTTTGCCTTCCCCCTCCAACCGATCACAAAAAAAGTCTAGGTGGAAGCAGTGAACATCAGGATACCCACTGAAAGAGGAAACCCAACAACAAAGGAACCACCAAGAGATAACAACAGAAGGCAAAGGAAGAAGTGGAAACCACACAAAACTCAACCCAGGATCTATCTGGAAACACAACTAAACAGTAGAAACAGTACCCAATACAAACAACTGCACACGAGCAAGAGAGAATCCTCAAAACCTTATACACATGGAAGAACCAGCTTCAACACAACCTTCCCTCACCAGCACAACAAAATACAGGAGGCGGTGGACAGAGTGACTCTCATTGAACCAGCTGGTGGGAAGAAACCACCAAATAAAGACCCAACAACAATCAAAACCCAAAGACAAACACAGAGCCAACTTAAATGACAACCAAAGACCAGTGAGCTCTGGAGATCAAGGAAATTGCACCACTGAAACTCACTGGTATTCTACCACAGAAGTACACACCACAAACCCAGGGAGCTAGAACAGATCAACTTAAGAAGCTGAGGCTAACAAGAAGAGTCTCAAAAACAATGGGAAGACAAAGAAACAATTCCCAAATGAAAGGAAAGGAGGAAGCCTCAGAAAGAATGCTAAATAAAATAGAGGAAACTCAACTATCAGATATTGAGTTCAAAGCAATGATTATCAGGAAGCTACAATGAACTCACTGCAAAGTATATCAACATGAAAAAGGAAATATAAACTATCAACAAGGGCAAAGAGGAAATGAAGAATACAATTTCTGAACTGAAGAACACAGTTGAAGGAATGAAAAGCAGGACTGATGAAGCAGAAGATTGGATCAGTGAGCTAGAGAACAAAGTAAAAGAAATCATCCAGAAGGAACAACAAGAGAGTCAAAAAGAATGAAGAAGGATTAAAGACAATATGAAACGTAATTGTTGCGCGTGGGTCACCGGCCAGCAGTGACCACGGAACGCTGTGGATGGCTCGACGATAAACACGCGAGAAAAAACATGCACAGAGACAAACTAGTTTCTGTGGGGAAGTAGGGACGAAATGGCCACCCCCCCTAGTGGGGAGCGCGCCGATCCACTGTCCATACCTGCTTTTATTAGGCTCATTTTGCATAATAACTCAGGTAACGTACAATACTCATTAGGGGAAGTAAGGAATATAGGAAACAAAGAACTCTGCCGGTCTATTGAGTTGGGGGTCAAAGAGCTGTAAGGCTGAGGAACAAACTAGCTTCCTCCTAAGACCCTCCTCATTCAACTGAGAGCATTCTTGAACAAAGAAGGTTTCACGGTAATTTACATGTTCTTTCTTAGGCCTGATCACCCCGGGAAATCCGCACTTCCCAGTACCGAGCTGTACTTCCCCGTCATTGTTTCAGGCTTAGGTGGAGCGCGGGAACTAAGGCCACCGAGAGATAAGGAGATTTTCTTCCGGATGCTGAGAACTCAGACTTTGTCAAAGCCGAGGAGTGAGGGTCCATCACCCCCCTTTTGCTGCAGCCCCCCAAGTCCTTCTTTTGGGGGGGCCTCCCAAAGTGATCGTGCCTGGCTTGGGTTGTTCCCCCCGTGGGGAATCTTACTCGTCTTTGGCTAACCGACCAAGCTTTTGGGGGTTCAGTTATGAACAAAGCAGCAGAAGCAGCATTCCTGCCAGGAAGATAAGCTTTTGTCTCCTTGCCGGCTCACGGTTCCAAGGGCGTTCCCTTAGCCTTAGCCTAGGCGGGGTCTCAGTTTCTGATACCAGTCAGGGCGGTTCCCAACACGTAATAATATCCATATAATAGGGATACCAGAAGGAGAAGAAGAAGAGCAAGGGATAGAAAACCCATTTGAAAAAGTAATGATGGAAAACTTTCCTAATCTGGTAAGAGAAAAAGTCACACAAATCCAGAAAACACAGAGAGTTCCAATCAAGAGGAACCCAAAGAGGGTCACTTCAAGACATAACATAATTAAAATGGCAAAATACCAAGACAAAGACAGAATCTTAAAAGCAGTAAGGAAGAAACAAGAAGTAACATACAAGGGAGCCCCAATAAGGTTAGCAGCTGACTTCTCAATGGAAAAAGTCCAAGCCAGAAGAGAATGGCAAGAAATATTCCAAGTAATGAGAACCAGAGGTCTCCAACAAAGGCTACTTTACGGAGCTAGGCTCTCAATCAAGATAGAAGGCCAAATAAGAAGCTTCCCAGACAAAAGATGTCCAAAAGAATACACCTCCACAAAACCAGCCCTGCAGGAGATGCTAAAGGGACTGCTTTAAAGAAAAGAAGAAAAAGAGAGACAGAGAAAGAGGAATACAGGTACGAAAATGGCAATGAATAAGTACCTATCAGTAATAACCTTAAATGTAAATGGATTAAATGCTCCAATCAAAAGAGATAGCATAGCTGAATGAATAAAAAAGCATAACCAACACATATGTTGCCTACAAGAGACCCACCTCAGGACAAAAGATATACAGAGGCTAAAAGTGAAGGGCTGGAAATAAATTTTCCAAGCAAATGGACAGGAAAAAAAAAAAAGCCCAGGTAGCAGTACTCATATCAGACAAAATAGACTTCCAAAAAAGGGCCATAAAAAGAAACCCAGAAGGTCATTTCATAATACTGAAGGGAAGAATCCACCAAGAAGACTTAAACATTGTAAATATATATGCACTCAACATAGGAGTACTGAATACATAAAGAAAATCTTAGAGGACTTCAAGAAAGATGTTGACAGCAACACAATTATAGTAGGGGATTTTAACACCCCACTGCCAAAAATGGACAGATCTTCCAAACAAAATATCAACAAAGATATTGTGGCATTGAATAATGCCCTAGAGGAAATGGAGTTAACTGATATATAGAGAGCCCTTCATCCCAAAGAAACAAAATACACATTCTTTTCAAATGCACATGGAACATTTTCAAAGATAGCCCACACGATAGGACACAAAGCAAGCCTCAACAAATTTAAGAAAATTGAAATTATACCAAGCATTTTCTCTCACACAAGGGACTGAAGCTAGAAACCAACCCCAAGGGAAGAAACCTGAAACACTCAAAATCATGGAGATTGAATAGCATGCTATTAAATAATGAATGGGTCAAGAATGAAATAAAGGAAGAAATCAAAATGTTGCTGGAAACAAATGAAAATGAACTCATGACAACCCAAAACTTATGGGACACAGCCAAGACAGTCCTGATAGGGAATTGCATAGTGATACAGGCCTACCTAAAAAAGATAGAAACATTTCCAACAAACAACCTAACCCTACGTCAACAAGAACTCGAGCAAGAACAACAAAGACATCCCAGAGGAAGCAGAAGGAAGGAAATAACCAAGATCAGAGCAGAATTAAATCACATAGAGACTAAAAGCACAATTCTAAGGATCAATGAATCCAGGAGCTAGTTCTTTGAAAAGATAAACAAAATTGACAAGCCTTTAAGCAGGTTCATAAAAAAAAAAGAGAGAGAGAGAGAGAGAAAGAGAAAGGACCCAAATAAACACATCCAGAAATGAAAGAGGAGAGATTACAACTGACACCACAGAAATACAAAGGATTGCAAGAAACTACTATGAAGAACTGTTTGCCAAAAAATTTGAAAACCCAGGTGATATGGATAAATTTATAGAAAAACATAATCTTCCAAAACTCAATAAAAATCAGAAAGCCTGAACAGACCGATAACAGCAAATGAAATTGAAGCAGTAATCAAAAAGCTCCCAACACACAAAAGTCTGGGTCCAGATGGTTTCACAGAAGAATTCTACAAAGCATTTAAGGCAGAGCTAACCCCTCTTCTCCACAGACCATTCCAAAAAATCCAGAATATTGGAAGACTCCAAAATTCTTTTTATGAAGTCAGTATCATCCTAATTCCCAACCAGATTAAGAAACAACAAAGGAAGAAAACTTCAGGCCAATATCCCTGATGAACATACATGCTAAAATCCTCAACAAAATATTGGCAAACCCCATCCAACAATATATTAAAAAGATCATACACCATACCAAGTGGGATTCATTCCAGGGATGCAGGGATGGTTCAATATTCGCAAATCAGTAAATGTAATACACCACATAACCAAAAGCAAAGACAAAAATTACATGATCATACCAATAGATGCAGAAAAAGCATTTGATAAAGTACAGCACCCTTTTATGATAAAAACATTCAGCAAAGTGGGAATAGAGGGAGCATTCCTCAACCTAATAAAGGCCATATATGGGAGACCTACTCCCAACATCATACTGAATGGGCAAAAACTAAAATCTTTTCCACTAACATCAGGAACAAGACAAGGCTGTCCACTTTCAGCACTTTTATTCAATATAGTATTCGAAGTTTTAGCCACAGTGATCAGACAAGAAAAGGAAATAAAAGGCATCCAAATTAGACAGGAGGAAACAAAACTGTCATTGTTTGCAGATGACATGATAGTGTACATAGAAAATCCTATAGACTCTACCAAATAACTGCTTGACCTAATAAATGAATTTGGCAAAACAGCAGGATACAAGTCAATATCCAGAAATCAAAGGCATTTCTGTACACCAACAATGAAACAGCAGAAGCAGAAATCAAGAAAAAAATCCCCTTTGATATAGCAAAAAGAAAAATAAAATACCTAGGAATAAACCTAACCAAAGAGGTAAAAGACCTGTATGCAGAAAACTACATAACACTGAAGAAAGAAATCAAGGGAGACACAAACAAATGGAAACATATACCGTGTTCATGGATTAGAAGAATTAACATCATCAAAATGTCCATACTACCCAAAGCAATTTACAGATTTAATGCAATGTTTATTAAAGTACCAATGGCATATTTCACAGACATAGAACAAACGCTTCAAAAATTTATATGGAACCATAAACAACCCTGAATAGCTGCTGCAATTTTGAGAAAGAAAAGCAAAGCAGGAGGGATCACAATACCTGATATCAAACTGTATTAAAAGGCCACTATAATCAAAACAGCCTGGTACTGGCATAAAAACAGACATATGGACCAATGGAACAGAATAGAGAGCCCAGAAATAAACCCAAGTCTCTATGGCCAATTAATATTTGACAAAGGGTGCAGCAATATAAAATGGAGTAAAAACAGCCTCTTCAACAAATGGTGTTGGGAGAACTGGAGAGCCACGTGGAAAAAAATAAAACTGGAGCACCAACTTACACCTTACACAAAAATAAATTCAAGGTGGATAAAAGACTTAAATATAAGCCATGTCACCATTAAAGTCCTAGAGGAGAACATAGGCAGGAAAATCTCAGATATTTCACACAGAAACTTTTTTACTGATATGTCCCCCAGAGCAAGGGACATAAAGGAAAGAATAAACAAATGGGATCTCATCAAAATAAAAAGCTTCTGCATGGCTAAAGAAAACAGTATTAAAATAAAAAGAGAACCACTGTATGGGAAAACATATTTGCCAATGATACCTCAGACAAGGGTTTAATCTCCAAAATATATAAAGAATTTACCCGACTCCACTCTAAGAAGACAAGCCAGCCAATTAAATTTGGGCAAAGGACTTGAACAGACACTTCTCCAAGGAGGACATAGAGAGGATCCTAAGACACATGAAAAGATGCTCAGTATTGCTAGCTATCAGAGAGATGCAACTTAAAACCACAATGAGATACCACTTCACACTGGTCAGAATGGCCATCATAAACAAAGCAACAAACAACAAGTGTTGGAGAGGTTGTGGAGAAAAGGGGACCCTAGTGTACTGTTGGTGGGAATCCAGACTGGTACAATCACTATGGAAAACAGTATGGAACTTCCTCAGAAAACTAAAAATGGATCTGCCTTTTGACCCAGCAATTCCACTGCTGGGACTATATCCTAAGAACCCTGAAACGCCAATCCAAAAGAACCTATGCACCCCAATGTTCATAGCAGTACAATTTACAATAGTCAAGTGTTGGATGCAACCTAGGTGCCCATGAGTAAATGAATGGATAAAAAAACTGTGGTACATTTACACAATGGAATTCTATGCAGCAGAAAGAAAGGAGCTCATACCCTTTGCAACAGCATGGATGCAACTGGAAAGCATTATGCTAAGTGAAATAAGCCAGGCAGTGAAAGACAAATACTATATGATCTCACCTTTAATAGGAATCTGAAGAACAAAACAAAGAAACAAGCAAAATATATTCAAAGACACTGAAATAGAGAACAGTCTGACAGTGTTCAGAGGGGAGAGGAGAGGGAATTTCACGGGAAAAGGGGAAGAGTTTACAGGAACAAGTATAAAGGGCACATGGATAAAAACTAGGGGTGGGTAGAAATGGGAGGGATGAGGGGAAGCCTGGGTGGGTGGGTTGGGATGGGAGTAAAAGATAGAAAATTGTACTGCAACAACAATTAAAATAAAAAAATATTTTAAAAATGTGCTGCCTATTTGTCTACAATAGAGATGTACAATTGAAGATATAGATGATACAGTGTTTACATCAAGAAATTGTCTGCTTAACAATAAAATATTAAGGCATCTTTTATAACATCTTTAGACAAGCCTAAACTATTTTTTAGCGTAAAAAGTCATCATTTATGTCTTTTTAACTTAGTTTTTCACTTTAATAAAATAATAACCAATGGAAAAAAAAGGAATAGGAATGAGGCAAAGAAAGGAAAAAACTTTTTAATGAAAATAAGAACATATTAAAGGGGAAGGAAGAAGGCAAAATGGAGTAAAAAAATGGAAGAGTAAAATATGAAATTTGAAATAAAAAAGATGGTGAACTAATAGGAACAAAATTGAAGAAAAAGGAAAAATGTTAAGAAGCTATGCAAAATTAAAAACCAGGCAAACTGTGAAAAAGAATGAGGTGGAATTTGTCTTAGCAGAGTCCAGTGCTTGGCTGCAGACCTCCCCTTCTGAATCTGACTCTGGCAGTGTCAGACATCATCCCCATGTAGCTCTAAGCAGCCTATTTGAGGATACATACAATCCACAGCCTGTGGCTATGTCTTCAGGATTGGTTGCTTCTGGGATAGTCCTCACTGCTCTGCCCCACTGGCTTTTCATCAGCACAAGGCCCGGTGTGTGTCACCTAATATCTGAAAGCATCAGAGGTACCACTTCTACCTGCCTCTATCTGCAGTCCTGACATTAGTCTTAGCCTCACTACTGACTCATCTGTTTTTGAGAGGACTTCTAGTGTGATTGGGAAGATGTGGCCCTTAAATATCCCCTTGGAGGTGCTGTTCATACTTCAGGGAAGATGGTGGGTTTGTTTCCCTGCCCCTGTACCGAAAATCTTGGTCTGTTCCAGATTGTTTCTAATAATGTATAGTTTCTGATGGGTTAGCTATCTGTTTCATGTGAGGGGCCAATCTGTATTAAGGGTCAGCTCTTTCCTGCCTGGTGCTGATGATAGCTCTGTAAGAGTGGAGGCTGGGAAGGGGTAAGCAGGTGGTTTTATATCCTTTGTTGCACTAATTTCTGCACTTTCTACTCAGCTGGTTTCAGTGGAATAGAGCCTGAGGAACCAGCATTTCTTATAGTGGCTAAGAAAAGTTTAGAAAGGCCCTTCTTGGTGTCTTTCTTTCTTTCCCCTGAGGATATGCACCCAGCAGCTCTTGAGACTGGCTGGACTGTTTTGCAAGAGAGGAATGGATAAGGCTTTCTCTTCCTAGATGTTTTTACTGTGCCTGGGGTGGCACTCTACCTGGATGCAAAGAATCTCTGGTGTTCAACTCTTGCCTGTCTCATTCCCGGCCTACTGACTTTGCAGGAGATGCAGTCCAGAACTCTGTGTTCTGCAAAGCCCCCAGCCTGCTAGCTAAGCTGGGCTGGGCCCAGCAAAGTCATTGTTGTGCAACTCTCTGATCTCCCTGCCAAGCTGGGAATGAACAGCTCTTTAATCTGGTCTCTTTGCTGGAAGAGCACTGTTGTGGGGGCTTTGCCCAACCACCTTTTACCTTCTTTTTTAAAAAGATTCTCTGTGGTATTTACACCACAGTACTGAGTCACTGTCTGGTTCTCTGTCTTCCCAAAAAGCCTTCCCAAAAAGCAAAATGTCTCTTATGGTCCTGGCTATTTGCAGCCTGCCTGTGCCTCTGACAGACCCAGGTTATGGCAACCTGACTGTTTTAGGACACTGAGTCCCTGTTTGGAATTCTCCAGGTTGGCACTACCATTATGGACATGCTGCTCACTGTGTGTGTGTAGCCTGGGTCTCCCATATTCCATATATCCTCTCAAGTCTGTCCTTGTTAGGGCTAGGGACCCCTGTGCAGGACTAGGGCATCTGCTCTGAGACAGGAGAGAGCTCTGAAACTGCTGTTTCTGTCTGGTCTCTCCACTGCTGCAGGCACCACACACAGGGCATTTCCACTTCAACATATAACATCTCCTTCTGGTCTTCCTGTACTCCTTGGCTTCAGAACTTCCTATCAGCTAAGATTTTGTTGATTGTTGGGCTTAATTGCCAGAAGATCAGCCAAATATCCAAGTTGGGGACAAGAGCAAGTGGATTCAGCTTCCACCTACTCTGCTGCCATCTTTAACTCTGTTTCCTCTTTTTTGAAGTTATGTGTCTCAGTTTTTATTTTTTTTGTGTGTGTGGTTATTATTAGGTGTGTGCAAAATTATGTTTTATATATATATAGAAGTCCTTTTTCTTCTGCATGCATTTTATTTCCATTCCCCTTTGCAAATTTAGACCTTTACTGCTTCAACTCTTATTGGGAACCACCCTGCCTGGTATCAGAAGCTGTAACCCCTGTCTAGGCTAAGGCTAAGGCTAAGGCTAAGGCTAAGGGAATGCCCTTGGAATCGTAAGCCAGCAAGGAGACAAGCTTATCTCCGTGACAGGAGAGCCGCTTCTGCTCCTTCATACCTCACCCTGCCTGGACCCCAATGCTTGGTCGGTTAGCCAATGACAGGTAAGATTCCCCAAGGGGGGAATGAACTAAGACAGGCACGATCACATGGGAGGCCCCCAAAAGAAGGACTTTGGGGGCTATGGCAAAAGGGGGTGATGGATTCTCGCCCTTTGGCTTTGACAAAGCCCAAGTCCTCCTGCTCTGCAAGGAAACCTCTTAATCTCTTGGCTGCCTTACTTCCCTTGCTCCACCTAAGCCTGAAACAATGACAGGGTGGTGCCGCCCTGTGCTGGAAAGGGCGGATTCCCCGGGTGATCAGCCTAAGAAAGAACATGTAAATTCTGGTGAAAACTTCTTTGTTTAGAATGCTCTCAGTTGAATGAGAAGGGTCCAAGGAGGAAGTTAGTTTGTTCCTTAAAGTCTTACAGCTCTTTGACCCTGGCTCAAAATAGACCGTCAGAGTTCCTTGTTACCTATCGTTTGATCCTTACTTCCTCGCAATGCGTAATGTGCTTTACCTGAATTCTTATGCAAAACGAACCCAATAAAAGCTGGTTTGGATGGTAAATCGGCCCTCTCCCCACTAGGGTGGCCGTTCCATCCCTACTTCTCCACAGAAACTGGTCTGTCTCTGTGCATGTTTTTTCTTGAGTTTCGATAAGCCATCGGCAGGGTTCTGTGATCGCTGCTGGTCGGTGACCCACGCATCAATCTCTTATGTTTTTGTTGTCATAAATTATCCTTGTTTTTCTGTGAGTTCACTTCTGAATTGCAGTAGCTATTGTCTTCTTTTTAAATGTTTTTTTTAACCTCCTTTAACCTTTACAATATATTTAAATGTTTATTACCCTATTCCAACCAAGGGTTGCTATTTCTTGCTTCTGTCTGTCTGTTATTCATCTTGCTCATAGTTTTGTATCCTTTCATCTTTTTGCTTCAGGTAAAAGAACACCCTTCAGTATTTTCAGTAATGCAGGTCTTGTGGTTGCAAATTTCCTCAGCTTTTGCATGTCTGGAAAAGTCTTTATTTTTCTTTCATAGATAAAGATAACTTTGCTGGATATATTATTTTTGGCTGATACTTTCTCTCTTTCCATTGTTTTAATATTTGCTCTACTAGCTTGTAGGATTTCAGCTTAGAGATTTGATGATAATCTAATGGGATTTCCTTTATAAATTACCATCTTCTTTTCCCTGGTAGCCTTGAGAATTCTCTCTTTGTTATTAATTGTTGACAGTTTTAATATAATGTGTCTTAATTAAGTTTTCCGTTAGCTTATGAATTTGAGGATCTAGTTTTCTTCCATAGGCTTGGGAAATTCTTGTCAATTATTTATTTTAATAATCTCTCTCTTCCCTTTACCCTCTCTTCTCCTCCTGGCATATCAATTATCCTTAAATTTCTCATTAAAATTGAGTCAAATAGTTCTCATAGGCTTCTTACAGTTTTCTTTATTCTTAGTTGTCCTCTTCATCTCAATTATTTCTATATTTCTTTTTTTATTTTAAAGATTTTGTGTACTTATTTTTAGAGAGGGTAAGGGAGAGAGAAGAGAGGGAAATCAATGTGCGATTGCCTCTTGTGTGCTCTCTACTGGGGACCTGGCCTGCAACCCAGGCATGCGACCTAGACTGGGAATTGAACCAGTGACCTTTTGATTCACAGGCTGGCACTCAATCCACTGAGCTACACCAGCTAGGGCTGCTTCTGTATTTCTATCTTCTCTATCACTAATTCTTTCCTCCATGTGGTTTGCTTTAATTCTTAAGCTTGTTAGCTCATTATTCATCGCTTCTGTTGAGTTACTAAGCTCCAGAATTTTTTCTTTTCTTTAATAGTTTAAATCTTTTTGAAGTACTTCTTTTGTTTGTTGATTTTATTTCTGACTTTGTTCAATTGCTTTTTGGAGTTTTCTTGTATCGCTCTGATTTTTTTCAGAACTTCAATCTTGAATTCTCTGTCATTTTAATCAACAAACAAGTGATAACAAGGATGTGTAGAAAAATGAACTCTTGTGCACTGTTGGTGAGAGTGCAAATTGGTGTAGCCACTGTGGAAAACAGTGTGGAGTTTTCTCAAAAAATAAAAATAGAACTGCCTTATGACCCATCAATTCCACTTCTGGGTATGCATCTGAAGGAATCCAAAACATGAATTCAAAAATTATATGCACCTCCATGATCATTGCAGCATTAGTTACAGTAGCCAAGATTTGGAAGCAGCCCAAGTATCCATCAGTAGATGAATAGATTAAAAAGCTGTGATACATTTACACAATGAAATACTACCCAACAATTAAAAAAACCTTACCTTATAAGAAAGCATGGATGAAACTGGAGAGTATTATGCTAAGTGAAATAAGCCAGACAGAGAAAGACAAATATTATATAATTTCACTTATATGTGAAATTTAATGAACAAAATAAACTAACAAGCAAAATAGAAACAGACAGAGAGATACAGAGAATAGACTGACAGCTCTTAGAGTGGAGGGAAGTCTTGGGGGCTGGATAAAAAAGGTAAAGGGATTAAGCAAAAAAACTCATAGTGACGGACAATAGTATGGTAATTACAAGAGGGAAAGTGGGGTTAGGGGAGGTATAAGATGGTAAAAGAGATAAATGGTGATGGAAAGAGATGACATTGGATGGTGAATATGCAATATACAGACGATGTACAATATTATAGAATTGTACACTTGAAACCTATATAATTTTATTAACCAATGTCACCTCCATAAATTCAATAAAAAATAAATAAACCACATTTTTTTTCATGTCTTTATGTTTATTTTCTGGAGATTTAAAATTTTCCCTCTGAATTCCTTTATTACCTTGGTTATTTTATTGTGCTTGATGGATTATTTCTCTGAACTTTTATTGGAATAAAAACTCCTTCCTTCCTTTCTTCCTCCCTCCCTCCCTCCCTTCCTTTCTTTTAGAATTTGACACTTCAGTTAAGCAGACTGATAAGTAGAATTCTTTCTTTTGTTTTCCAGTAGGAGGCACTAAAGTATGTTTTTTGTTTTCTTTTACCTGTACTGCTGGGGCTTCCAGGATCTCTGTGAGGTGGTGTTACCTTGGCCATTGAAAATGTTCATATTCCTAAGGAGGTGGGTGTTTCTTTTTAATCACCAGATGACCTTTGTCTTGTGACACCACTCCTGTAAATCGAAAGTGGTGGTTTATGGATATACACTGTTTTTGGTGCTGCCTTTCTGTATCTTGTGGAAGAGTTGTCTCAGCTGCCTCCTCCAGGCTGTGGCATGATGACTGGGGGATGGGTAGAGGGGGAAGGTGGTTCATGAGTCTGCCATTTGGCTCTTTCTCATAGGTTTTGCCACAATGAGTATAGACCACTTAGCTTAGAAAATTTTTTTTTAGCCCTTTTATGATCTGCTGACTGAGGATGATTTTACTGCCCAGGAGACCACAAGTGGTAGGGCAGGGATATTCCTGCATCTGTGGAACCATTTGCCTGGCGCTGTTGGGCTTTGGAGTGCTGCAATTTCTTTGGACCATTTTTTTTTGTTCCTGATCCTTAGTCCAGTCTCAATGTGTGTCAGCCTCTCAAACTCTATTGCTGCCTCTGCCTCCCTGGTCTGGACTGCCCAGTAGGTGCTGTATCCCAGCTTTTCACCACTATTGTGTTTGCAGGGGCCATAAAGATTGTTCAGTGTGCTTAGTTTCTGTCTCTACCCTTCTCCCTCCCTTTATTTTCTCCACCATTTCCTCATATATGCCCACCTTAAGATGTTTCAGTACATAACATCTTAGGCATGTTTGTGCATTGAGCAGGAAATCCTTTGTTAAATTATAATATCCAAAGTTGTAACTTCAAGGAGACAGATGTTGAGTTCCTCTCATGTTTCCATGATGCTGATATCACTTCTGTATATTTTAATTTTTAAATGAGTGGGGTGAATTAGTGGAGCAGATCTTTGTCCTTGGCCATCTTGTCAATTTCCTGTGCAGTGAGCCAGTCAAATTTGCATAATCAGAGGGAACAGGCAGGGTGTCAGAGGTCCTGCACACTCTCCTCAATTTTATTACTAATTGGCTGAGGTCAGAAACCCCAAGTAAGAACTGAGCTTCCTGGTTGGTAGGATGAAGAGAAAGAGTATGAGGTTATTGCTGAATCTTGATCTGATTGGGTTCTGGAATTGTGAAGTGGCAGAGGAAGCTAAAATTTAAGCTAAATAAAGAAAATCTGAATAAGATAGAAAGTTTGAATATATTCTATCATTTCGGTTAATGACCTGGGCAGTTCCAAGAAAATTGTATTAACCAGAATGAGATATGGTGTGGCTTGGCAGTGATCAGGATAAAGGATTATTTTTTAAAAAATCCTGTCTGTTTTTTTTTTGTCTGTTGGTGAATTTAATAGTAGAAAATGGCCAGTTTGACTTGAAAATAAGCAGGCTCAGGCAGGATAGCCATTTGAAGAAATTCACCAGGGCTGAAACAAGACTCACAGAGAGAAAGGAGCTTGACATATCCCATTTTCATGTATTACTTTCCAGGAAAGCTTTCTCTGCTACTTCCAGACACATGTGTTATCTTGATCCCTCTGAGAGGAAAAATTTATGTTTGTTTAAAAGAGTTTTGCTAGTAGGCACTTCCTTAGGAGAAATAGGATGTTTGTTTATTAGTTTTACTTTTGGTTTAGCTACTTAAAAGCTGAAATTTTGCAAAGAATAGAGTTGTTAGTTTCAGGCACTTCATAGATGTAAAAATGTGTGTATGTGTTTCATTGCAATTATCTATCATTATATAATTCAATAGAAACCATAGTCATCCACTGAGCTCAGTGCTGCATCCAGTGAAGGAAGTCTAAATTGGGTGAAGCAAATGCATGCATAAGAAAACAAAGTGTCCTCAAAAGAGACTAATTAGAAGCCAAATTCATGTCCTCAGAGCATTTAGATGCTTTTCTTTTTTGACTTTTCTAAAGGATTTACTTTTTATATCATACTGTAAGTGCATAGGTAAAACCTAGATAGTTCCAAAGCACATTCTTTTTCTCCCTGGCTCAACAACATAGGTTACCTCAAGTATAACTCAAGTCCATTCTAGTTCTGCATTTTCTGGTGAAGATTTGAGGTTATAGAGTCAGCTTGGCTATGGAAGTTAGGGAAAGCGATGCTCAGAAATCTGGTGGAGGGAGTATTGTCTACTTTTTAAAAAATTGAAATACTACTAATATATGTGACAAGAATGTTCTAAAAAACTATGGATGGTGTTTTCTCATTTGATTCTGACAGTTTTGAAAAGAAAACCTGTTATAAACAGACATTGATCTTTTTAATTAATAAACAAAAAATGTAGCAAATAGTTCTGATGGGAAATTAAAACTGTTGGTTACTACTAGGATATTGATTAAGAAAACTAAATGCTGGTAGGGCTCTTATCTGCTTTCTGATTGAATTTCTAGTATTGAATTTGAATCAATATTTTTCTCTAGGGCCTCAAATCATTATTTTATTAATTTTGGCACATTATTTGGTTATGTCTTAATATAGAGTTGATTATGGCCAAATGTAGAGGATTTTAAAAATATATAAAAATTATTTAATCAAGTGTGATAAAATCATAAGAGAATTTCAGTGAATCTAATTGCTGGTATACCTCAATTAATTTGACAAACTGAAAAAGATATAGATTAATAATAAATATATAAATATGACCTCTATAAAAATTAAAGTCCAAGGAAGACATATTTCTGAGTCATGCTTTTGCTTCAGGCTTTTCAAATAACCTTACATGGTTTCAAGGTGTTGTTTTTATTTTTGATAATTTCTGGCTCTTGCAGCAGGAAAAAAATAACCTCTGAGAAAAAATAAAGAAAAAGATGAGAAAAAATGAATGTAGTAACTAAATTTCTAACTAATTCTCCTTAAGTTATCAGAGTTATTAGTTTTCTATTAGGAAATGGTATTTAAATTACCTTAGGATTTGGATAACTTTGCCTACTTCCATGCTTCAGAGGGCATGAAGAATGGCACTAAATTCCAATCCCATAGGGATTGGTTTGTTGGAAACATTGATGGAAATCATATAATTGACTGCAGACATTATTTTATTACAGCTTTAATCCAGTTCACTAAACTGTTTGTCTCTAGACAATCAATTTATTCTAAATCAGAATACCAATATTTTCATACTTGCTGTCATGTTTAGGCTATACTGTTTAAAATTTCACACAAAGCACATTTTATTTTGTGACTTCATTTACTTAATACAAGTTATAGTGCAGCCTGTGACTACAAATGTGACCCTATTTGTTTTTAGTGCATTTTCTAGCATGATGATATTCTCTTTACTCTTTCTTTTGAAATTCCAATTCTCTAATTCAGAGATCTGGGCATTGGGTGCAACTTTAGGCTGCAAACCCTGGATTTCTTTATGGGAACTCAGAAATCACAATGAACAGCTTTGTCATTGAGAACCTAATGCCAAATGTACCCATTAATGCAGGATTGGATCAGCAGTGAGACTGTGGGAGAGGATGCTCATACACACTGTTGCAAATAGGTTCCCCAGGTGTATACTATGGAGATTTTCATGTAGAAAGTTTCTTGAGAAGTCCTCCTGGGATCAACACCTACAGGAGTAAAGAGAGCAGGATTGATGGAAGAAGAACCTGAGCAATGGTGTTGTCACCACAGAGACCTCAGATACTCCCACAGGGGTGCTCTGAAGCTAGAGTGGTCCTTCAGAGTTGTCCTAATTTGGGATAAGGGGGCTGGACCTTTATATCCTTGTACTGACAATCACGGTGTAGGGTGTTAAGGAATAGGGCAGGAGACTCTGTGGGCAGGAAGGACTTTCCCAGCCCCAGAATATGTCTATTCCAGGCAAGATGAAATCACATTTCCTAGAGTGGAAGGGATCCAATAGACTCACGCTGAAGTGTCTGGTTGATTTTCTCAGGGATGGTGTTGCATCAGGGGGCCAGTGTTGTTGTTGTCATTGGCAAGTTAGACAGTTAGCAACAGCAGTTTTAAGACTGGCTTTGGGATATGGAAGCTTGGGCTATTGGGCCTATGCATAGCTTCCAACAGTACCACCATCAATATTCTCTTCATGTGCACATTGTCCCAGGAGCAAGGTGGTGATGATAGGCTACCTGATGTCAACTGGTTGAATCATTTCTGTCTGCTTGGATGGTTAGTATCCCTTCTGGAAAGGATGTTTTCTGATGGGCAGTAACTTGTTATCCAATGATCTTAACACTTTGTGCCCACTTCAGTAGGCCCATTCACTAAAACTGGAAAATCTAAATTGACCAATCAACAGTGAGAAAATTGAAACAACTATTAAAAACCTTCCCAAAAGTAAAAGTCCAGGACCAGATGGCTTCTCGAGTGAATTCTATCAAGCATTCAAAGATTTAATCTCTACCCTTTTCAAACTTTTCAAAAAAATTGAAGAGGTGATACTTCTGAGCACATTTTATGAGGCCAACATTACCCTGAAACCAAAACCTAGCAAGAATAACACAAAAGTGAAAACTACAGACCAATATCTCTGATGAATACAGATGCAAAAATTCTAAACAAAATATTAGCTAATCAAATAAACAATACATTAAAAAGATAATACATCATGATCAAATGGTGTTCATTTCAGAAGCAGAAAGGTCATTCAACAGATGCAAAGATATAAATTAATATGAAACACCACATTAACAAAATAAAGGATACAAATCATATATTATATCAATAGATGCAAAAAAACATTTGAGAAGCTACCACATCCATTTATGATTAAAACACTCAATAAAATGGTTGTAGAAGGAAAGTACCTCAATATAATAAAGGCTATATATGATGAAATCTCTGCTAATATCATAGTCAATGCTGAAAAATTGAAAACTTTCTTTCTAAGATCAGGAGCAAAACAAAGATATCCACTCTCACCACTCTCATTCAGCATAGTACTTGAAGCCCTAGCCACAGCAATCAGGCAAGAGAAAGAAAAAGAATCCAAATTGGGAATGAAATAAAATTGTAATTTTTTGCAAATGATTCTTTATAAAGAAAATCCTAAACACAACACCAAAAAACTATGAGAAACTATAAATATATACAATAAAGTTGAAGGAAACAAAAATCAATGTACAACAATCTGTTGGATTCCTATATGCCGAGCATACAATTTCAGGAAAAAATTTAAAAACCTTTTGCAATCACAGCAAAATAATAAAGTAACTAACAATAAACTTAATAAAGGATGTGAAAGACCTATACACTGAAAACAATAAGAAATTATTAAAAGAAATCAGAGAAGACATAAAGAAATGGAAAGATATTTCATGTTCATGAATTGGAGGAATCAGCATAGTTAAAATGGTCTTATTAGCTAAAGCAATATACAGAGTTAACACAATCCAAATCAAATTTCCAATGGCATTTTTTAAAGAAATAGAACAAAAAATTCATCAGATTTGTATGGAACCACAAAAGATCCCGATGACCAAGTAATCCTGTGAAAAAGAACAAAGCTATAGGTATTATATGCTTTTACTTCAAATTATACTGCAAAAAAACAATAACCAAAACACCATGGTATTGGCAGAAAAATATACACATAGGGTTGATGGAACGGCATTGAGAGCCTAGAAGTAAACCCACATGTACACAGGCAAATAATCTTTGACCAAAGAGCTACAAACATACAATGGGAAAAAGAAAGTCTCTTTAATAAATGGTGCTGGGAAAACTGGAAAAGCTACTTGCAAAAGAATGAAGCTAGATTGCTATTTGTCACCATAGACAAAAATTAATTAAAAATGGATCAAAGATTTAGACATAAGACCTGAAACAATAAATTACATAGGAGAAAACATAGGTACTAAGCTTATGAACTTTAGTCCTAGAACACAGTCTGCTATATGAATTTGATGCTAAAGTCAAGGGAAATAAAAACAAAAATAGATAAATTGGAGTATATTAAACTAAACAGCTTCTGCACAGCAAAGGAAAGCACCAACAAAACAAAAGGGCTACCAACCGAGTGAAAGAATATATTCACAAACAATACCTCTGATAAAGGGCAATATCCAAAATATGAGGTCTGTCCAGAAAGTATACATCCTCATAATATGAAAAATGGAGACATTTATTGAAGAAGATACAAGATATATTATACATAGGATAATAATACCTCAGTCCCTGTCAAAGTAGGCACCTTGGGACTTCACACAGTTCTCTGAGTCTTTTCAGTTGTTCAAAATATTCTGCAACATCCTTTGTTGGAATCGTCATCAGCTGCCCAGTCATATTTTCCTGAATCTCATTGATGGTCTGAAATCTCTTCCCTTTCAGAAGATGATTTTAGTTTTTGGAAAAGCTGAAAGTCACAGGGCACTAAGTCTGAGCCATAGAAGGGATGAGTCACCAGGGTGATTTGATGTTTTGCTAAAAAATTCTGCACAAGACATGATGCATGAGCAGGCTAATCACCAGTTGCCCGTAGCTGCTGCCATTTCTGTCATATTGCATCTCTGCACTCTGCATTATCTCTGAGAGCCTTCTGAATGATCCAAATAATTTCCATAGAGAAATGTTCAAGCTTAATGCAAAATTGGATGGAGATCCATTGCTCTAGTTGCTCAGTCATTTTGAATGTGATGGTCACACAGTACGTATGCTCACTAAACAGTGTCTACCGCTCCCACTGACTAGTACACCAAAATCATCATTGTTCACACATGCACATTCCAGCCAACTCTTCTTGGCTGCTAGGTTACATTGATGTTGCAAACTGTTCTCATTATATTAGCAATGACTTGACTTTGTGTGGACAGACCTCATACATAAAGAATTCATACAACTCAACAACAAAAAATCCCAAACAATCCAATTAAAAAATGGGTGGAAGACTGGAATAGTCACATCTCCCAAGACATACAAATGTCCAAAAGATATATGAAAAGATACTCAACTTTACTAGCTATTGGGGAAATGCAAATCAAAACTACAATAAGATATGACCTCATACCTGTTAGAATGGCTATTATCAGCAAGAAAAGAAATGACAAGATTTGGAGAGATTATAGAGGAAAAGGAACCCTCCTTTACTTCTGGTGGGAATGTAAACTGGTAAAGCCACTATGGAAAACAGTGTGGCAGTTCCTTAAAAAATTAGGAATAGAGTTAACATGACCTAGTAAACCCTTTTCTGGGTATCTACCCCCCAAAAGTAAACACATTTATTTGTAAAGATATATGTACCCCTATATTCATTGCATCATTATTCACAGTGGCAAAGACATGGAAACAACCAAAGTGTCTTGTGATAGATGATTAGATAAAAAAGATGTGGTACATATATACAATAGAATACTATTGAGTCACAAAAAAGATAAAATACTGCCATTTGTGACAACATAGATGGATCTTGGGAGCATCATGTTAATGAAATAAGTCAGCTGGAAAAGAAAAAGAACCATGTGATTTCACTCATATGTGAGACATAAAACAGCAAGCAACACATGAACAAACAAAAGAAACAAACTCAGGCCCTGGCCAGGTAACTCAGTTGGTCAGAGTGTTGTCCCAATAAACCAAGGTTGAGGGTTTGATCCCCAGTCAGGGCATAAAAGAATAAGCCAATGAAAACATAAATAAGTGGAACAACAAATTGATGCTTCTCTCTCTCAATCTCTCCTTTCCTTTCTCTCTCTCAAATCAATAAATAAAAATTAAAAAATCATACACAGCAATAGTAGTGTGGTTACCACAGGGGAAAGGGTGTAGGGGGGAATGTAGTGAAGTTTAAAGGGGGTCAAATTCATGGTGATGGAAGATTTTACTTTGAGTGTTAAACAAATAATGCAATATACAAAAGATATATTATAGAATTTTTCACTTGAAGTCTATATATCATTAACCAATGTCACCCAAGAAATTTAATAAAAATATAATTAAATCATATTTGACAATAAAAAGGAATACATACTTATCTGGTAAACCTATAAAGAAAAGCATGCATTTGATTGCATTATAGGTCAAGAGAGGGTTACTCAGCTGAGTGATGGTAATTAATTAAGTTGTAGTGGTTGTTCTGTGTATTTTTATATATGTTTGTGATTTTCACAATAGATGAGATAAAAAAAGAACTCCAAGGGGCTTTACTTAACTAAGAATTTATTTAATACTCACCACCTAGAAAGTATCTATAATCATTTGCTAGTTGCATTAGATGAGGGAAAAGAAATATTCTCTATTTGCTTCTCTTTAAATGCTTAAATCTGATTTTGTGAAAAAACCAAAAGGATCTAAATTTACCACAGAAAAATTATGGATGAAGAATAAATTGGGAATAGGCAGAGATTTAGGAAGTAGGAATAACTAATACAATCACAGAGTTGGAGTTGAGTAGGAATTATACAGGAGCCTGCCCGTACATCTGGATACAGGGGCTAAAGTGTAATGCAAAATATGCTTGTTTTTGAAGAACTGAATTACAGAACCTTGTTAGTTCTGGGCTGTGGTCACTGGACAGTAGAAATCTCAATGTGGAATTTTGTCCCTCTTTGTCTCTCTCCGTCAGTCTTCCTTTCAATGTTTAATTGGGTACTATTCTGTGCTAGGGCCCAACTGGGTGAGCAGTAAAGGTCAACACACTAATAATACAAACACAATAATAATATGCCCATAAGGAGAACTCAGTCCACTTAACGTTGCTGGAATGGGTCCTAGAATGCTGGGATAAAGGGCCTGGCAACTGGGTGCGACTAGCCCAACCTGAGCCTTAATGTAAAACTTAAAACACCTTCTTTGCAGAAAATAATACCCTGTCATGGCACCACCTACACAATTGTGCTGGGGTAAGTGTTCAGAGCCCTGGCAGCCAAGTAGGCTGCTCCTGCAGGGCTGCCTAAACCCCGTCCCCCCACCCCAAAGCACTGCAGTAAGACTAGTGCTGGAGCCTCTCAGGAGTGAGGCAGACAGCTGACCTCCCAGAGCGCAGGTGTGTGCTAGGGATTTCTGGAGTACTGTGGGGAGAGAAGATTGAGCACTGTGTTGCCTGTTGTGTACGAGGCTGGGCATGCCCGGTGTTTAGGACACCCTGAAGAGAAATGCAAGCACATGCATCTCTATTTACAGCTGTACCAAAGTAGTGACAAGACAAAAAGGCTCCAGAAGGGGCAGTTTCAGTGGAGCTCTCTGAAATCGGGAGCGGTGTGTTCCACAGAGTGGGAGGCATTTTCCCCTGCTCAGGTAAGAGGAAGGTGGGGGGTGGTGGGCGCGGGCCGGTGCCAGTGAGCAGTTGTGCTCATTCAGGGTTGGCCAACATGAGCCCCAGGGTCTCAGGGCTCAGCCTTAGTTACAGGCATGATTTAGCAGACCAGACTGCAGAGAAATGCGCCTTTGTCCTTTGTGGGTTATCCCGCTCAGGCAAGCAGTCTTGGGTTGGTGCTTCTGGACACACGCCAGGTGCGGCAGTCAGCATGTTCCTTCTTGGTCGGTCCCTGAAGCTTGGGAGGGTGTGCGTTCAGCTTCCATTCCTGTCAGATGTCTGGCCACCTCAGGCTACTGATAGGACCCAAAGATCTCTCTCTCTGTCCCCCACATCCAGAAGAATCTTTTCTTAATTTAGGGAATCCCTCTCTTTTCATGTTCTCTCCGGAGACACTGCCAAAGCTTTCTCACACAATTTCCTACCCTTTCAGAATATCTAGGAATATCTTCGCAAAAAAGCCACCATCTCTCTGTCAGTCCACAGTACCTGAACTAAAAATCTTGTCTCCGGGAAATCCAGCTAAGGGGTCATCATGCTAGCACAATGCTGGGATAGCAAGCCTGCCTGCTGTTACAACAAGCAACCAATGAAGGCTAAACTCAAGAGGCTTGACTGCTGCACCTGCACCTAGCATACAGACACCTTTGTTGTGCTTTTCTTTTAATCACACCCCCCTCTAGGTGTTCTGTGAGACCTAGACAAAACTTCTTGCATCACTTCTCCATCCTTGCTGTCTCCAGTTCTCCCTTGCTAATCCCTGCCCTAACACTGTCACCAAACATTGTATCCAGTGAAGCAGCTCCAGTGACCTCTTTGTCTCTGTATTCCAAGGACTCCTTTTAGTTGACTCTAGGAACACAGTCAGCCATTTCTTCTTTCTTGAAACATTCTTTTCTTAGTTTCACTGACACCATCCTATTGGTTCTCTTCCTGCTTCTATGGCTTTTCCAAACCTAAATGCTGTCCTTCCTCTGTCTTCTGTATCTTTACTCTGTTCTCAGGCTGTGGACACCCAGGACTTCATTACCATCTTACATGTTAACCTTCAGCCAAACAATCCTGTTGGCTCCACACCCTCATATAAATTTATTTGGCTTTTCCTCTTGTGTATCTCATCTCATATTCAGCTTGTCCAAAATATAGCCTCTCACACTCCCCAACTTCCCTTAGAAAGGACACCATCATTTACTCAATTGCTCTAATCAAATATCCAATAGCCACATTTGGTAGTTCCCCCTCCTTTTCTTCAACCATCATATCGTCTTTAAGTGTCTCCACTTAATTCCAGCTCACCTCATCACTCCAGTCTGCTGCTTTCTCAGTGTCTCACCAGCTGCAATGGCCCTCTGACTCTTCTTGACATCTACTCTTGTTCATCTCCAATCTAGTCTCCATATGGTAGCCAGAGTAGTCTTATTTAAAAACAGAAATATGATGTATCCCTCCCATGCTTAAACTCTTCAATGTTTTTCCATTTCCTTTAGTTCACACTTGCTAAGTGGCCTAAAAGCCCTGCACAATTTCTTTCTATTTTTTCTCCAGCCTTATTCTATGCCACCTTACAGTTTGCTATGTTCTTTGTTTTTATTAATATATCATGCTTTCTCCTGCCACAGGGAATATCATACATTCTGTTTATTCTACTTGGAAAGTGAAAATATTTTTCCTTCTGCCTGCCTCCTACCTATCATCAAAGTTTTCTAGATAAAGGTCACTTCATTGAATGTTGCTGGGATTTTGATTAGGGTCGTGTTGGATCTATAGATCAACTTGGGAAGAAGTGATATTTTGAAAATATTGAGTCTTTATACCCTTGAACATGGAATATCTATCCATTTATTTAGGTCTTCTTTGTATTTTTTAAAATATATTTTATTGATTATGCTATTACAGTTGTCCCATTTCCCCTGCTTTATTCCCCTCTGCCTTGCATTCTTCCTCCCATCCACATTCCTGCCCGCCCCCACCCCCGCCTTAGTTTGTGTCCATCAGTTATATATATGACTTCCTTGGCTTCTATATTTCCTATACTGTTCTTAACCTCTCCCTGTCTATTTTGTACCTACCATTCATGCTTTTTATTCCCTGTACAGTTTCCCCATTCCCCACCTCCCCTTCCCCAGTGATAACTCTCCATATGATCTCCATTTCTGTGATTCTGTTCCTGTTCTAGTTGTTTGCCTAGTTCATTTTTGTTTTTGTTTTTTTAGGTTCAGTTGTTGAGTGTTGTGACTTTTTTGTCATTTTTCTGTTCATGTTTTTGATCTGCCTCTTTTTCTAAGATAAGTCCCTTTAACATTTCATATAATAAGGGCTTGATGGTAATAACCTCCTTTAACTTGATCTTATCTGGGAAGCACTTTATCTACCCTTCCATTCTAAATAATAGCTTTGCTGGATAGAGTGATCTTGGATGTAGGTCTTTACCTTCTATGACTTGGAATAATTCTTTCTAGCTCTTTCTTGTCTGTAAGGTCTCCTTTGAGAAATCAGCTGGTAGTCTTGTGGGAACTCCTCTGTAGATAACTGTCTCCTTTTCTCTTAGTGCTTTTAATATCTCTCCTTACCTTTAATCTTGGCTAATATAATTATAATGTGTCTTGGAGTGTGCTTCCTTGGGTTCAACTTCTTTGGGACTCTCTGAGCTTCCTGGACTTCCTGGAAGTCTATTTCCTTCACCAGATTGGGAAAGTTATCCTTCCTTATTTTGTTAAGTAAGTTTTTGATTTCATGATCTTCCTCTTCTCTTTTTGGCACCCTTATGATTGAAGTGTTTGAAGTTATCCTGGAGGTTCCTAAGCCTCTCATTTTTTTGAATTCTTGTTTTTTTGTTCTGTTCCAGTTAAATGTTTATTTCTTCCTTCTGATCCTAATTGTTGATTTGACTCCTAGTTTCCTTCCTGTCACTGTTGGTTCCCTGTACATTTTCTTTTATTTCATTTTTCATAGCCTTCACTTTTTCCTTTATTTTGCAACCATACTCAACCAATTCCATGAGCATCCTGATTACCAGTGTTTTGAGCTGTGCATATGATAGGTTGGCTATCTCTTCTTTGCTTAGTTCTATTTTTGGAGCTTTGATCTGTTCTTTCATTTGGGTCATATTGTCTTGGTGCATCTATTATGATGTAAGGGGCAGAGTGTTAGGTATTCACTAGGGTGGTATAACCCACTTCATTGTGTTGTGGCATTGTATTTGCAGGAAGAGTCTGAGAGGGAACAGTGCTATTTGCTTGGCTCTAGGCCTGCTTTCCGTCACTTTTCCTGCTACCCGCAAGCAAATTGGGCTCTTTTTGTGCTGATTTCTGGGTGGGTTGGTTTGGTATATTCTAGGACCGTCTGAGTCTCTCCAAGAAACTCTCCTGTGAGGCTGGGAGTTTCTCACACTGCCACCACCCCCAAAGGTTTTTATAGACATAGGTTTTATTGTTTATTTTCTCAACACAATAGAAGTTTACTGTTTTTTCCCCATTTTTTATTGTTGTTCAAGTACAGTTGTCTCCATTTCCCTCCCAACATACCCCTGATCCATACCATTCCCACCTCCCACCATTGAGGCTACCCTCCTTTGTTTTCGTCCATGTGTCCTCCCTGCCCCACATGATCCCCTTCCTCCTCCCCTCTGGTTACTGTCAGTTCTTAATTTCAATGTCTCTGGTTCATTTTACTGCACTGGGATCCTGGGTTGCACAGTCTGTCTTGCTCCCCAGTTGTTCCTCCCAGTTTATCTGCACTCAAATGTGGGACCGCCCCATTCATCAGCCACCACCTTGCCCACCCAGGTGCTCCAGTCACTGCCTTGTTACAAGTCCTTTCTGCCCCATCTGCCCATCTCTGTCACTTCTACCAGTCTGGATAAATGTTTCTTCTTTAATTCTTTGGTTTTCAGACTTCCATACAGTTCAGCTTTCTTGCAGTTCTGGTTATTTTTTGTTTTTATATTTGTTGTTGTCCTTCTTTTGGTTTTGCAAGCAGACAATGTGTATCTACTTATGACTCCATCTTGGCTGGAACTGTGTAATGTTTTAGTATATAGTAGTTAGTAATATTTTTCACATTTTTTCTTTTTAAAATTGAGTTTATTGAGGTGACATTGGTTAATAAAATTGTATACATTTCTGGTATACAGTTCTGTGATACATCATCTGTATATTGTATGTTCACCACCATTTATGCTCTTCACCCTTTCCTATCTCCGCTTATCCCCCTTTCCCTCTTCTAATCACTATACTATTATCTGTCTATGAGATTTTTTCTTCCCTAATCCTTTCACATTTTTCACCTACCACCCCTACTTCATTTCCTGTTCTTTGAATCTATGAGTCTGTTGCCATTTAGTAGTTTTGGTTTATTTTGTTCATTATATTCCACATGTAAGTGAAATCTTATGGAATTTGTCTTTCTGTGATTAGCTTATTTCATTGGGCATAATGCTCTCCAGGTCCATTCATTTTGTAGCAAAAAGATTTCCTTCTTTTTAAAGGTGGAGTAATATTCCATTGTATAAATATATCTCTGCTTTTTTTATTCACTCTTGTCCTGATTCACACTTGGGCTGCTTCCAAATCTAGGCTATTATGAATAAAGCTACAATGAAAATAGGGGTGTATATATTCTTTCAGATTAGTGTTTCAGGTTTCTTCAGATATACTGCCATAAGTAGAGTTGCTGAGTCATAAGGCAGCTTCATTTCAAATTGTTTGAAGTATTTCCATACTGCTTTCCATAGAGGCTGCACCAATCTGCATTCCCATCAACAGTGCACAAGCATTCCCTTCTCTCCACATTCTTGCCAACACTTGGCTATTTATTTGTTGATGATAGCTGTTCTGACAGGTGTGAGGTTTAGATCTTTTTGTGGTTTCAATTTGCATTTCTTTGATGATTAGGGACATTGTGCATCTTTTCATATATCTGTAGGCCATCTGTATGCCTTCTTTGGAGAGGTGTCTGTTCAGGTCCTTTGCCTTTTAAAAAAATTGGACTTTATTTTGATGTTGAGTTTTATAAGTTCTTGATATTAATCCTTTATCAATGTATCATCGATGAATATGTTTCCCCATCAATGAGTCATTTTTTTTTCATTTTGTTGATGGTTTCCTCTCTGTGCAAAAACTTTTTAGTTTGATGTAGTTTTGTTTGCTTATTTTTTCTTTTGTCTTCCTTGTGTAAGGCAATAAATGAGAAAAATATTGCTATGAGAAATGTCTGAGATTTTATTGCCTATGTTTTCTTTTAGGATATTTATGGTTCCAAGTCTAAGTTTTTATCCATTTGGACTTTTCCTGTATATGGTATAAGAAGGTGGTCTAGGTTTTTCTTGCATATATCTGTCCAGTTTCCCAACACCATTTTTAACAGACCACCTTTACCCCATTATATGTTCTTGTCTCTTTTGTCAAAAATTAATTGACCATAAAGACATGTGTTTATTTCTGGGCTCTCTATTCTGTTCCATTGATCTATTTGTTTTTATTCTAGTGCCATCTTCTTTTGATTACTATGGCCCTGTAGTATATTTTGATATCAGGTAGTATGATTCCTTAATTTTGCTCTTTTTTCTCAAGATTGCTGTGGTTCTTCAGGGTTTTGTGATTCTATATAAAGCATTCCCTTCTCAAATATTGTGAAATATCTGTTCTAGTTCTGTATAATATGCCATTGGTATCTTGATAAGAATTGTGCTGAATTTATAGATTGCTTTAGGAGGTATGGACATTTAATGATAATTTTTTAATTCACAAAGATGGTATATGCTTCCACTTATTTGTATTTTCTTCAGTTTCTTTCTTTGGTGTCTTATATTTTTCCTTTTTCCAGGTATGGGCCTTTTACATCCTTGGTTAAATTTATTTCTAAGTTGTTTTTTTTTTGATGTGGTTAGAAATGGGATTATTTTCTTAGCTTTTCCCCTTAGATATTTCATTATTGGTGTGTAGAAATACAACTGATTTCTGGATATGTATTTGATATCTTGCTACTTTAATGAATTCACTTATAAGTTCTAGTAATTTTGCTTATGGAATCTTTAGGGTTCTTTATATACAGTGTCATAATATTTTCTTATACTCTTGTTTCTGTTGTTACTTCTCTTTCATTTCTGATTTTATTTGGGTCATCTCTTTTTCTTTATGATTGTGGTTAAATGTTTATAAATATTGCTTATTTTTTTCAGTGAAACTACTCTTGGCTTTATTGACCCTTTGTAGATATTTCGAAATCTATTGTGTTTATGTCTGCTATTGTTTTTATTATTCAATTTTCTCTACTAACTTTGGGGTTTGTTTCTCTTTTTTGTTCCTTTATATGTATGTTAAATAATTTATTTAAGATTTTTCTAGTTGTTTTTTTGTGGTAGACTTTTATCGCTATGAATTTCCCTCTTAGGACTGTTTTCTCTGTGTCCCAAATATTTTGGGTTGTTGTGTTTTCATTTTCATTCATCTCAATGTATCTTTCACTTTTTTCTTGATCTCATTTTTAACCCTTTCATTGTTGAGTAATGTTATTTAGCATCTGTGTGTTTGTCTTATTGTCATTCAAGTACAATTGTGTCCATTTTCACCCCATCATGCCTCCCCACCTCACCCAACCCCACCCCCTATCCTCAAACACACCCACTTTTGCTGTGTTCATGTGTCCTTCATACATGTTCCTTGATGGCCCTTCCCTATTATCTCCTATTTTCCCTCTCCCCACTCCTCTCTGGTTACTGTCAGATTCTTCTTAATTTTAATATCTCTAGTTGTATATTTCTTGGTTGTTTTGTTTTTTTAATTTTATTGTTTCTGCCATGATCATCAGAGAAGATGCTCAATATAATTACAATCTTTTAAAATTTATTAGGACTTATTTTGTGGCCTAAAATTTGGTCTATTGTAGAAAATGTTTCATGTGCACTTACAAAGAATATATATTTTGCCACTTTGGCATAAAATGTTCTAAAGATATCAGTTAAAGCCATCTGATCTAGTTTGTCATTTAAGGACTTGTTTTTGTTCATTTCCTGCTTCTAAGGTTTATTCATTATTTTAATAGATTGTTTAAGTCCCCTGCTCTAACTGTATTACTCTTGATCTCTCCCTTTATGTCCATCAATATTTGCTTTATAAAATATATTTAGTTGTTACATGTTGGGTGCATAAATAATTACAATGGATATATCTTCTTTTTTTAATTTATCTTTATCATTACAAAATATCCTCCTTTGTCTTTTATTATAGTCTTTCTTTCAAAGTTTATTTTGTTTGATATAAGAATTATTATCCAATCTTTTTAAAAATTTCCATTTGCATGCTATATCTTTTTATATCCATTTACTTTCAGTCTGTGTATGTCTTTTGACCTAAGTAGGTTTATTGTAGACAGCATATTTATGGGTTTTCTCATGTATTCAGCTACACTATGTCTTTTGATTGAAGCATTTAATCATTTACATTTAAAGTGAATATTGATAGATACATATTTATTGTCATTTTATTATGCATATTTCCTTTCTTTTTTTTCTTTCTTCTCTTTAAAGAAGTGCACTTAACATTTTTGTAATAGCGGTTTGGTGGTGATGAACTCCTTAGGTTTTTCTTTTCTGGGAAGCTCTTTATCTACCCTTTGATTCTAAATGACAGCTTTGATAGTTATGTTATAGGAGATTGATTTCCTACCAATCTATTCTGGGCTGCAAAGTTTGTGTTGAGAAAACAGCTGGAAGTCTTAGGGGAGTTCCCTTTTAAATAACTATCTGCTTTTCTCTTGTTGCTTTTAAGTTTCTCTCTTTGTCTTCAACCTTTGCCATTTTAATTATGGTGTATTTTGGTGTGGGCCTTTTTGAGTTCATTTTGATTGGCACTCTGTGCATTTCCTGGACTTGAGTGTCTTTCCTCAAGGTAAGGGAAGTTTTCAGTCACTATTTCTTTAAGAAGGTTCTAAATCCCTTCCTCTCTCTTCTCTTTCTGGTACCCCATATGATGTGGATGTTGTTACACTTGATGTTGTCCCAGAGGCTTTTAAAACTATTCTTACTGTTTTTATTTTTTTCTTTTTGCTGCTCCGATTGTGTGTTTTCTGCTACTTTGTCTTCTGATCAAATTGTCTTTGAGTATCCAGAGTCCTTGACTCTCCTGTTTTCAGGTGTTTTTTGTTTTTGTTTTGTTTTTGTTTTGTTTTTTTAAAACTCTGAGCTTTGCTGGGAACAAGGTCTTGTGGTGACTAGTCTGGCCTGGGTGCTCAGAGACCCAGGTTAGTCTGTTACACGGCTGAGTTCGGTTAATGAGCTATGAGATTGCATTAGGGTTGGACATCAACTTGAAGATCACAGAGAAAGGATGATTTTTCTTTTTTGATTTTTGTTTTGGGAACAGAGATTGATTGATTGGGTGTGAGAAAACTTTCTTCCCTTACTTGTATCAAGAATCTTTTTTTCTTATTTTTGTTTAGACAGCAGAGGGCAGTATCCACTCTTATAAAAGAAGAATGGAACTTAATCTCCACAAAGGCCATCCATTCTTTTCTTTTCTTATCAATACATGTTTATTATAAAAGATTCAAATAGTACAATCAAATGATATAAAGAAGAAAGTGAAAATCTGGAGTAACTTAACCATCTAAAGTTAATCACAGTTGCATCTGGGTACAACTAGGGGTGTAGATTTTCTTACCTTCTTAAAAAATAGTGTCTAGTTAAAATTTGATATTTATATATATATATTTATACACACACACACACACACACACACACACACACACACTGTGGACTTTTTTTTTATAAACCAATATGAAATCTCTGCAAGATATTTGTGTTTCTCTAAATATGAACATAAGGTACAGAGGAATCATATTAGTATATCTTGTGGATAGTCTTGAAGTAGGCAGGATCTTGTAAGTCATATATTTCTGATTAAGTAGAGTCTTACTTTCTTGGCATGGGAACAGGTCATAATCAATATGGGTGCAAAGACTTGGGATGACATCTGACAGCTTCCTGCCCAGACCCTGCTGATAGTCAGGAACCTAAATCAAAAAGGAAAATGGGATCAGTGCATGTCAGAGTGCCATGGAGTGGGAAGTCCATGACATAAGTTACTGATAGAAACTTCAATGTGTTCTGTGTTTAATTACTATTACCTCCTTAGGAGTTTTAGGTCCAATTTACTCTCTTCTTTCATAAGACTTGTCTTTTGGTAAGAGTAAACATCCACAGGGAAGACAGAGTGGCTCCATGTGTAAATTTCCCCAACTTACAACTGTGCCTTTGTGGTGAGATTTAAAATGCCCCTCCTTAGTCCACATTAGGAGTAACTTCTAGTAGGCTTTAAAACTCTTCTCTTCTCAAAGAACTCTTTTTTAAACTTTATCATTGTTCAGTTCCAGTTGTCCTGACTTTTTCCCCATACTCTCCCCTGACACTTTCCCCCTCCACTCCACAGTCAATCTCCCCCTATTGTCCATACCCATGAGTCCTCTATTCATGTTCCTTGGCTTACCCCTTCCTCTTCTTTCCCCCTTTATCCCCTTCCCCCTGGTTAGTGTCAGTTTGTTCTTTATTTTCAAGTCTCTGGTTCTATTTTTCATATTTGTTTGTCTTGTTGATTAAGTTCCACATATAGGTGAGATCATATGGTATTTGTCTTTCACCACCTGGCTTATTACACTTAGCATAATGCTCTCCAGTTCTATCCATGCTGTCATGAAGGGTAGGAGTCCCTTCTTTCTTTCTGTCGTGCAGTATTCCATTGTGTAAATGTACCACGTTTTTTGATCCATTCATTTACTGATGGTCACTTAGGCTGTTTCCAGCACTTGGTTATTGTAAATTGTGCTGCTATAAACTTTTGGATGCATAGGCTCTTTTGAATTGATGATTTAGGATTCTTAGGATATAATCACAACAGTGGGATTGCTGGATCAAAAGAAAGTTCCATCTTTAGGTTTTTGAGGAAATACTATATTGTTTTCCACAGTGACTGTACCAGCCTGTATTCCTATCAGTGGTGTGCTAGGGTACCCTTTTTTTTTTTTCACAATCTGGCCAGCACTTGTTTGTTGATTTATTAATGATGGCCATTCTGACCTGTGTGAAATTGTATCTCATTATAGTTTTTGTTTGCCTCTCTCTAATGGCTAGTGATGCTGAGCCTCTTTTCATAAGTCTATGGACCCTCTGTATGTCCTCCTTGGAGAAGTGTCTGTTCAGGTCCTTTGCCCATTTTTTTTTAATTGGATTGTTAGTCTTTCCAGGAGGAGTCATGTGAATTCTTTATATATTTAGGAGATCAAACCTTTGCCTGAGATATCATTGGCAAATATATTTTCCCATATGCTTGGTTCTCTTTTCATTTTGCTGATCTTTCCTTTAGCTGTGCAGAAGCTTTTGAATTTGATGTAGTACCATTTGTTTATTCTTTCACTTATATCCCTTTTCCTAGGGGATGCATTGGTGAAAATATTGCTACATGGGATATTTGAAATTTTCCTGCCTATGTTCTGCTCTAAGACTTTTATGGTGTCATGACTTGTATTTAAGTCTTTTATCCATCTTGAGTTTATTTTGGTATATGGTGTAATTTAGTGGTCTAATTCATTTTTTTTTTTTTGCCTGTTGCTGTCCAGATCTCCCAACAACATGTGTTGAAGAGGCTATTTTTACTCCACTTTACATTTTGGACTTCTTTGTCAAATATTAACCAACCATATTGACATGGGTTTATTTCTGGACTCTCTATTCTGTTCCATTGGTCTATGTGTCCATTCTTATGCCAGTACCAGACTTGTTTTGGTTACAGTGGACTTGTAGTATAATTTGATATAAGGTATTTTGATCCCTCCTACTTTGTTCTTCTTTCTCAAGATTGCTACAGCTAATCAGAATCATTTATGGGTAATTTTTTGAAATGTTTGTTCTATATCTATGAAATGTGTCATTGTTTTTTTGTTTTTTGTTTAGTTTTTTAAAAGTTATCATTTTCAATTACAGTTGTCTCACCCTTTTCCACATTGCTTACCCCTATCCTGTCTTCCCATTCCCATAGTCAGTCCCCCTCATTGTCCATGCCCATGAGTCCTCTATTTATGTTCCTTTGTTTCCCTCTTCCCTTTCTTTCACCCATTTTAAAGATATTAACCCTTACATTTAGTTCTGTCATTCATTTTGATTTAATTTTGTGTATGGTCTTAGGAGAGGGGTTAGGCTCATTTTGTTTTGCATATGGCTGTCCATTTGTTCCAGAACCATTTGTTAAAAAAGATTATCACTTATTTATTAAACTGCCTTATCATTTCTGTCAAAAATAAGATGGTTGAGTTAGTTCTGGAAGTACTTCAGTTGTATTTTTCTATTTGCCCATCTTAATGTCAGTACCACTATTGGCATTGTTATAGCTCCTTTATTATTGTAGCTTTACTGATTATGGTAGCTTCAGAATAAGTCTTGAAGTTAGACAGTATAAGTCTTCCAATTTTATTCTTATTTTCCACAGTTATATTGGCTATTATAGGTCTTTTGAATTTTCATATGAATTTATTTTTGATTTTTTTAAATATATTTTATTGATTATGTTATTATGGTTGTCCTATTTCTTTCTCCCCTTCATTGCCCTTTGCCCTGTACCCTCCTCCCATCATCATTTCCCAACCTTAGTTCATGTCCATGGGTCATACATATAAGTTCTTTGGTTTCTCCATTTCCCATACTATTAACCTCCCCCTGTTTATTTTATACCTACCATTTATGCCTCTTATTCCCTGTACCTTTTTCCCCATTCTCACCCTACCCCTCCCTGCTGACAACCCTCCATGTGATCTCTATTTCTGTGAATCTGTTCCTGATCTAGTTGTTTGCTTAGTTCATTTTTGTTATTGTTTTTTTTTTAGGTTTGATTGTTGATTTTTGTGAGTTTGTTGTGATTTTACTGTTCATATTTTTGATGATCTTTTTCCTTTAACATTTCATATAATAAGGGCTTGATGATGATGAACTCCTTTAACTTGATCTTATCTGGGAAGCAGTTTATCTGCCCTTCCATTCTAAATGATAGTTTTGCTGGATAGAGTAATCTTGGATGTAGGTCCTTGACTCCATGACTTGGAATATTTCTTTCCAGCCCCTTCTTGCCTGTGAAGTTTCTTTTGAGAAATCAGCTGATAGTCCTATGGGAACTCCTTTGTAAGTAACTGTCTCCTTTTCTTTTGGTGCTTTTAAGATTCTCCCCTTATCATTAACTTTGGTAATGTAATTATGATGTGCCTAGGTGTGTGCTTCTTTGGGTCCAACTTCTTTGGGACTCTCTGAGCTTCCTGGACTTCCTGGAAGTCTATTTTCATTGCCAGGTTAGGAAAGTTTTCCTTCATTATGTTTTCAAATAAGTTTTCAATTTCTTGCTCTTCCTCTTCTTCTGGCACCCCTATGATTGCATTGTTGGAAGGTTTAAAGTTGTCCCATAGGTTCCTAATCCTCTCTTCACATTGTTGCATGTTCTCTCCACTCCTGCCACCCATCTCTGTCCCTCCTAGTTGTCTGGATGGATATTTCTTCTTTAATTCCTTGGTTGCCAGACTTCCATATAGTTTGATACTCTGGCAGTTCTGATCATTTTTTGGTTTTAAATTTGTTGTTGTCTTTTTTGTTGTGGAAGAGGCACAGTGTATCTGTCTACACCTCCATCTTGGCTGGAAGTCCTGTCCTTTCATTTTAAATGATAGCTTTTATTGGTAGAGTAGTCTTGGTTGTATGTTCTTGCTTTTCATACTAAATATTTCATGCCAGTTCTTCTGGCCTGTAAAATTTATGTTGCGGAAACAGCTTGCAGTCTTATGGGGTCCCTTGTATGGGACTCTTCTTGCTGCCTTTAAAATTTTCTCTACATCTTTGGCGTTTGCCATTTTAATTATAGTATGTTTTGGTGTGCACTTCTGAGTTGTTTTTGTTTGGGACTGTGCACTTCACAGACTTGTATGTCTGTTTCCTTAATCAGTTAGGGAAATTTTCAGTCCTTATTTTTTATTATTTATTTATTTATTTATTTATTTATTTTAGAGAGAGAGAGATATTTTATTTATTTAGAAGGGAATGGAGGGAGAAAGAAAGGGAGAGAAACATCAATGTGTGGTTGCCACTTGAGCTCTTCCCACTGGAGACATGGTCCACAACCCAGGCATGTGCCCTGACTGGGAATTGAACTGGTGACCCTTTGGCTTGCAGTCTGGTGCTCAACCCACTGAGCACCAAGGCCAGTCCTTATTTTTTAAAATCTTTTTTTTCATTCCTTTACTGTCTCTTTTGTTCTTGTGATATCTCTATGATATGAATATAGTTATTCTTGATGTTATCTCAGGGGTCCCTTAAACTATTGTTTTATTTTGATTTGTTTTTGTCTGTTTGATGTGCTGTTTTTCACTGTCTTGTTTTCCAAATTGTTGATTTTGTGCTCTGCTTCATCTTATCTGCTATTGATTGTATCTAATGCAATCTTCATTTATTTATTATATTCTTCATTTCCTACTGGTTCTTTTTTATGTGTTCTATCTTATTGTGTATATTCTTACTGAGTTTACCAATTCTATCTTTAAATTAATTCAAGATCCTCATAATCAGTATTTTAAGCTTCATGTCTGGTAGATTTCTTGTCTCCATTCATTTATTTCTTTTTCTGGAGTTTTATCCTCTTCTTTCATTTGGGACTTTTTTTCTTTGTCTTTTCATTTTGGCTGCCTTCCTGTGCTTGTTTCTATGTATTATGTAGGTTTTCTATGTGTCCCAGTAGTCACAAGGTGTTCTTATATTGTAGGTGTCCTGTGGGGTTCAATAGCTCAGACTCTTTGGTTACCTGAGCTGTGTTCTCCACAGTTGTCTTTGTGTGGTTTTATGCAGCCTTCTGCTGTAGTTGAGCTTTGATTGTTATTTGTATGTCAGTGGGGGTAGTGTGGAGAATTGACCCTCAGGATGAATGGGTGTAAGGACAGGCTGTTACTACATTGGATGAACTTTTATAAGTGGACTGATCCCATGGAGATGGAATTTGCAGTAGGGGGCTCATGCCTATTGAATCAACCTTTTGGTGGTGACATTTTGGGAGCTAATTAAGTGGTGCTCTGGTGTGGTCTGAAGCTGGCCATTCATTAGTTGTTTGTCTTGGTTCCTCTTAGAAAGGGCTCCAGTGCAGGCTCAAATATGCTGCTGTTTCTGACCAGGCAAGAGCCAGCAGTTAAAAGCTGCAATGTGATTTGCAGTTGGTAGCTCTTTGTGCTGGGCTATGAGGTGCCTGTGAATTGTTATGTTCTGAATCGAGGCCAGCTGCCTTGATTCAGAACATAATTCCTGAATGGGGGCTATTTAACAAAAGGTACAGGGCATGCCAAGACCAGTTGCTGCTGATTTGGAGTGTTTTGGACCTTTCAGTGATTTTAGGTAAGTTCAAATCACACTCTGAAGCTTGATGCTTGTGAGGAACATCTCCTGAAAGAGGTTAGGGTTTGTGCAGAATTTACATGGGTTAGAGTCTCAGGGAGTCACCTGGGTATGGTGAGAATCAGATCTGGCACCTCTCTGTGACTACTGGCTGGGTATGAGAAGGTTCTCAGCAGAGGAATAGTGGTGACTGTTTTTACTTCTGTTCTGGCCAGAGCTACCACTCTAGCCTTCATCCTTAAGACAGACAATTCAGTTTTTCTCCGTAGGTCCCTTGAGCTTTTTAAACTGCTGGCACAGCTCTGGAGCTCAGAGTGAGTGAGTCCAGCAGGGAGAAAGTCCAAGAATGGGCTTTTTAAGAGAAACTTCTGAGGGGAAAGGATCAGAGGGCTGGGTGAAAGACATGAAGAGATTAAGCAAACAAACCCACAAAACAAAACACAAAAAAACCCTCTTGGATGCAGACAATAGTATGGTGATTACCAGAAGAAAAGGTTGTGGGCATAGAAATGGGTATAAGGGACATAAATGGTGATGGAAGGAGAGTTAACTTGGGCTGGTGAACACACAATACAATATATAGGTGATTTATGATAGAATTTATACCTGAAACCCATATAATTTTATTAAGCAATTCACCCCACTAAATATAAAAGTACACTGCCTTGCCAAGGATTCCAGATGCTCTTCATCTCATCTAGATAGAACCCCCACTGATTTTCACAGCTAGGTGTTATGGGAACTCCTCTTCCTGGCACTGATGGTCTGGGCTAGTGTGCATGGTGTACGGCTAGAACCCCTTGCTCATAAGAGAGTACCTCTGCAGCTGAGATTTGCCTTCTGATTCTTAATACCACATGTAGATGTGTAACTTGCCTGTTTCGTGTGTTCACCACCCCCACAAATCTTCATATGGTTTCTTTTTTATATCCTTTGTTATAGGAGTTCTGTTCAGCTGGTCTTCCAGTGGTTGTCAAGGGTGATTATTCTATAATTTAGTTGTAATTCCTATATGGTCATAGGAGGAGGGGAGCACAGCATTTATTTACTCCACCATCTTGCATCCTTTCAGAAGTAGTCTGTACATTTTTTTTGGAATTCCAATTTTATTTATCTAAAGTGTTTTTGGATGTATCATTTTGTATAGATTTTAAGTGGTTGATCTATCATTTATCTCTCTATATATAACAATTTACTGATGTCAATAGTTAATCAGTTTTAGTGAAGTATAGATATATTTCCTCCCTTTACATTCTTTGCCTTCCTTCATTTATAGTATCTTAAATGTTACTTTTCTTACATTGAGAGCCACATCATCCAGTGTTATAATTTTTTTGCTTTGGCTCTAAATATATTTGAAAAACTCAAAAAGAGAAGTCCATTATTTTGACCCTTTTAAAAAATGTTCTGTTGGTCTTTCTTTTTTCCTGATGTTCCCCAATTTCCTCTGATAATTTATTTTGTGTTAAGAAAAATTCCTTTGGCCATTCTTTTAGGGTTGGTCTGCTCTCAACAAATGGTTTCAACAAAACCTTGATCTGAGAAAGTTTTCATATATCATTCATTCCTGGAAAAAATTTCCCTTGATATGAAATTTGCATTAACATATTTTTGTAGAATTTAAATGTTTAAATAAAACATAAATTGAAAAAGTTTGGTAAAGAGGAAAAGGATAGGATAGAAAACATCATCAAGAGACAAAGGAGGTAGGCAAAAGTGGTAATTTAGACATCAGGCTATGCCTTAGGAAAATTGAAAATATTAATTTAGGTCTCTGAGTGTTTTTCAGTTGTAAATTTGTCAGTAGAAATAGGAGATAATGGTGATGATGAGTTTTCTGAAAATAAAAAATTATAAATGATGCTTCTCCCAAAGGAGTTCTTT
Organism: Phyllostomus hastatus; assembly: GCF_019186645.2. NCBI lineage: Eukaryota > Metazoa > Chordata > Mammalia > Chiroptera > Phyllostomidae > Phyllostomus > Phyllostomus hastatus. Next base: position 1,052,872 of record NW_025334017.1, on the reverse strand, counting down.
ATGTTATGCAAAACCTACAAGTACTTATGAAAAGAAATTTTAACCATGTATATACCAAAGTATGGCCATCTCTCTCCATATAAAGCATAGGGATCCAAAAAACAGGGAATGGCCTGTTCTATACACTACTCCAATTCATTATTGCCAGTGGTCATAAAATCACAAGGGTTATAATTTTCTACTAAAGTAAGGTGCACTTTTAAATTGGACTACCTCATTAGCAATTTAGCTTCTACAATCTACCTGGACAGACATTTCAAAATATAGATGATGCCAAAAATCTTAATTTCAAATTGTATGCTATAACCCCTGGGTAGCTAGTTATGTGATTTTTTCCTTTCATTGACTAAATTAGCAGCTAACATAGAATAGAAGAATTTTATGAAGTGTTTTCTGTCATAAAGATAAACACAAAAGTATAGTGACTTAGAAAAGTCAAGGGGTAACAGTAGCATAGAAAGCACATTCAACTCAGTAGACTGAAAATCTTGTCTCTATTACTTTCTCCTGTTGCAAAATCATACATCCTTAAGGAAAGCACTAGATGTGTTTGTGCCTTTCTTTTCTCTTCTAATAATACAAAGAGTATTAACTTCTTCCTTGCTTCACAGGAGTAGTTCAAAGGCATGAGGAGGTCAGGTGCTATATTTTGGCATTATGATACTAGAGAGATGACAGTATTTAATAGAATTATTTAAAATATTGATACTTATAGTATCTATAAACTATTTTTTAATATTAGAAAGTAAAACTTCCCATGTCTTAAAAAAAGTACTTAAAAATATGGTGCCAGTTTTTGGTGGCCTCTGATTTCTGATAAGAAATATGTAATTTGGATTACTTTTTCTTGATAGAAAAGATACTGTGTGCACACTGGCTGTTTTCAAGATTTTTCTTTGTTTTTAGTTTTCAGAACTTTAATTATGATAAATCTTGGCATGGATTTCTTTGTATTTATTCTGTGTTTGCTCAGCTTTCGCATCTGTAGGTTTGTATCTTATGCCAAATCAGGGAAATTTCAGCTATTATTTCTCTGAATACCTTTAAGCCTTACCCTTTTTGTTCTCTCCTCCTGAGACTTGTGTGGCATGAATGCTAGATGTTTTGTTATAGTCCCATAGATTCCTGAGGCTCTCTTTATTTTTATCTCTGTTCAGATTGGGTAATTTTTATTGTTCTACTCTCTAGCTTACTAATTCTCTTCTTTGTTTTATTTATTTTGCTATTAAGCCCATTCATTGATTTTAAAATTTATTTCAAAATAGACTGTTTTTTAGGGAGTGGAAGGATCAGGCTAAAAGTAAAAGGATTCATGGCTATGGACAACAGTGTGGTGATTGCAAGAGTGGGGAAAATGGGTGGAGGTAGGAGAGGGTATAAGCGGAATAAATGGTAATGAAAAAAATACAATAAAATTAACTTAGAAAATAAAATAAGTTTTTTGAATGGATCTAGACTTACAAAAAAGTCATGAGAGCTCTCATATACTATTATTAACCTTTCACATCAGTATGATCCATTTGTCACTGTTAATGAACCAATATTAATACATTATCATTATCTAAAGCCCATACTTTATACATGTTCTTAGTTTTTACATAATTCTTTTTTTTTGGTTTTGGTTCCAGAGTCCCATCCATGATAGTACACCACTTTTAGTCATGTTGTGTTCTCAGTCTCCTTTGGTTGTAACATTTTCTTTGCTTCCCCTCTTTGTTGACCTTGACAGTTTTGAAAATACTCATCAGATATTTTGTATGAGGTCCCTCAGCTGGGAATTGTCTGATGATTTTCTTATAATTAGACTGAAGTTTTAAGTTTTTTTTTTGAAGATCACAGAGGTAAAATACCACTCTTATTCCATCATATTGAAGTGCATCCTATCAATATACTATCAACATGACTGTTAATGTTAGTTTTGATCACATTGGCTGAGTAGTGTTTATCACATATCTCTACTATAGAGTTACACTTTCTTTCCTATTTTTAACACAGGACTATTTTGTAGAAAGTCACTATATACAGCCACACTTAATGAGTGGAGACTTATGCTACATTTTCTTGAACACAGAGTTCTTATTTAAATTGTTGGAAATTCTCCATAAGAGATTGGGCTATTATCTATTTATTTACTTACATTAGTATGGGTTAATGGATATTTATTTTATATATTGGATTCTAATCCAATATTATGTTATTTATTTTTTTTGCACAAATTTTTTTTGCACAAATTAAAAGAGCTTAGGAGCTCTTTTGATTGACTCCATGTCTCTTTGACACACCCCAATAATTGTGTGCATTCTTTATACTTCCTTACTTCTACATCTACTATAAGAAACCCCTGGCTTGTCCCATATGTTTTCTGTCCCTCTCCTAGAACCAGCCATGTAACTGTGGAGTCCGGGTTTCTTTCATTGGAGAAGCGTATTAGAAACCAAGATCTGGGGTTACCTATGCTTAATGCCACTATGGTTTCATTGCTTCTAGTCCCTCTAAACTGACAGGACAAGGACATATATGTGTGCATATTAAGCTATATGCACATATCTATATAAATTTCTCTATATATCCATATGTATCTATATTACGCTAATTTATATTGAAGTTTCAAATTCTAATCCATTACCACATGGGTCATTCTAGCCTCCTCCTCTTGCTTCTGTGTAAACTTCCACTCCAATAGTAAAGAAATCTGCCTCCCTCCATTTGTAATCCATTTATCTGTTTAATTATTCTATACATATGGCATGGTGTGGCTTCTGAATTCTTATCCTGTACCTCCATGGGAAACAACTCTATCAATTAGAGTGCTGTGCTTATTTGCAGTTCCTTTTACCTTCAGTTTTACAGATTCAGCTCATATGTACTCCCCACTCCTACAGGAACTCACTTCAGTGACATTATTTCAATTGTATTTGTAATACAGTTGAAATCTTTTTTCATAGTCTGCTTTCCATTCCAGGATTCCTCTCATATGCTAAATAATTTTTAAAAATTCTACATACATTCAGGTGAACTTTCTGCTATGAAGTCTTATAAATTCATTATTACAGTATCCTTGAAGTCCCTTGCTCTAGGGGACATGTCAGTAAAAAAGTTTTTGTGTGAAATATCTGAGATTTTCCTGCCTATGTTCTCCTCTAGGACTTTAATGGTGCCGCAGTTTGTGTTTAAGTCTTTTATCCACCTTGAATTTATTTTTGTGTGAGGTGTAAGTTGGTGCTCGAGTTTCATTATTTTGAACGTAGCTGTCCAGTTCTCCCAACACCATTTGTTGAAGAGGCTATTTCTACTCCATTTTATGTTGTTGCCCCCTTTGTCAAATATTAATTGACCATAGAGACTTGGGTTTATTTCTGGGCTCTCTGTTCTGTTCCATTGGTCCATGTGCCTGTTTTTATGCCAGTACCAGGCTGTTTTGATTACAGTGGTTAGTATCAGGTATTGTGATCCCTCCTACTTTGCTCTTCTTTCTCAAAATTGCAGCAACTATTCAGGGTCATTTCTGGTTCCATATAAATTTTTTGAAGCGTTTGTTCTATGTCTGTGAAATATGCCATTGGTACTTTAATAGGTATTGCATTGAATGTGTAAATTGCTTTGGGTAGTATGGACATTTTGATGATGCTAATTCTTCTAATCCATGAACACGGTATATGTTTCCATTTGTTTGTGTCTCCCTTGATTTCTTTCTTCAGTGTTATGTAGTTTTCTGCATACAGGTCTTTTACCTCTCTGGTTAGGTTTATTCCTAGGTATTTTATTTTTCTTTTTGCTATATCAAAGGGGATTTTTTTCTTGATTTCTGCTTCTGCTGTTTCATTGTTGGTGTACAGAAATGCCTTTGATTTCTGGATATTGACTTTGTATCCTGCTGTTTTGCCAAATTCATTTATTAGGTCAAGCAGTTTTTTGGCTGAGTCTATAGGATTTTCTATGTACACTATCATGTCATTTGCAAACAGTGACAGTTTTGTTTCCTCCTTTCCAAGTTGGATGCCTTTTATTTCTTTTTCTTGTCTGATCGCTGTGGCTAAAACTTCCAGTACTATCTTGAAGAGAAGTGGTGAAAGTGGACATCCTTGTCTTGTTCCTGATCTTAGTGGAAAAGATTTTCGGTTTTGCCCATTGAGTATGATGTTGGCTGTAGGTCTCTCATATATGGCCTTTATTATGTTGAGGAATGCTCCCTCTATTCCCACTTTGCTGAGTGTTTTTACCATAATGGGTGCTGCACCTTATCAAATGCTTTTTCTGCATCTATTGGTATGATCATGTGATTTTTGTCTTTGCTTTTGGTTATATGGTGTATTACACTTACTGATTTGCAAATATTGTACCATCCTTGCATCCCTGGGATGAATCCCACTTGGTCATGGTGTATGATCTTTTTAATGTATTGTTGGATGCGGTTTGCAGCGTCAATGTTCATCAGCGATATTGGCCTGAAGTTTTCTTTCTTTGTTGTGTCTTTATCTGGTTTTGGGATTAGGATGATGCTGGCCTCATAAAAAGAGTTTGGGAGTCTTCCATCATTTTGGATTTTTTTTGGAATAGTCTGTGAAGGATAGGGGTTGGTTCTTCCTTAAATGCTTTGTCGAATTGTCCTGTGAAACCATCTGGTCCAGGGTTTTTGTGTGTTGGGAGTTTTTTGATTACTGCTTCAAATTCATTGGCTGTTATTGGTCTGTTCAGGCTTTCTGCTTCTTTTTCATTGAGTTTTGGAGGATTATATTTTTCTAGAAATGTGTCCATTTCACCTAGATTTTCAAATTTTTTCGCATACAGTTCTTCATAGTAATTTCTTACAATCCTTTGGATTTCTGTGGTAACAGTTGTAATCTCTCCTCTTTCATTTCTGATTGTGTTTATTTTGACCTTCTCTCTTTTTTTCTTGATGCATCTGCTTAAAGGCATGTCAATTTTCTGTATCTTTTCAAAGAAGCAGCTCCTGGATTCACTGAGCCTTAGAGTTGTGCTTTTAGTCTCTATGTCATTTAATTCTGCTCTGATCTTGGTTATTTTCTGCCTTCTACTTGCTTTTTTTTTTTTTGAACCTGCAAGTATTGCATATTTGTATTACCTCTTCTGTTTAGTTATTCTTACATTTTTTATTTTAATATATTTTGGTATTCTTCTTCTTTCTGTATAGTGTTCTTTGCTTTGCTGGTTATACTGTATCATTTGATCGGTTTCCCCTGTTATCTCATTTGTAGTGTATTGCTAATTTACTGTCCTTCATTTGTGTTCCATTAATGCACTACTCAAGGTTCTACACTTCCTATTCTTGTTATCTAGATCTGATAGATTCTGTCATATAATTGTTGCTGTAATATTACTGTAAATAAGACCTATTTGATATAATTGTAAATACTACACAACACACCTCTCAGATCTCAGTTCGCAGTTTCCCAAACTCTATTACTGTAGTGGTTAACTCTATTCTCTCACACACTATACCTATCTACTATTATTTACTATCACCTTAACTCAGAATCTGACCTCCCACAGCCCCACAGCTTTCTAGATCGAACTTACAATCCTTTCATTCCCAGTAGGAGTGTTATCTTTTTTACATCCTTTCCAAAAAGTGGATAGTGGGGTGGAAGATCACAGTTAACACAATACTTATCCTAAAGATCTCCTATCTCTTCTCTACTGGCTTCTACTGTAAATATCATAGAATACTGTCTTGCTATCTTAAACCATTCTGCCTTACTCATCCAACTGATGAAAAAAAGAGTAGAAGGAAGCTGTGAACACCAGGATACCTGAAAGAGACTGCACCACTTAATCTCACAGGCATTCTACCACAGAAGTTCACACCATAAACCCAGGGAACCAGAACAGATCAATTTAAGAAACAGAGGCTAACAAGAAGAGTCTCAAAAACAATGAGAAGACAAAGAAACAATCTCCAAATGGAAGGAAAGGAGGAAGCCTCAGAAATAATGCTAAATGAAATAGAGGCAACTCGACTATCAGATATTGAGTTCAAAGCAATAATTATCAGGAAGCTTAATGAGCTTACAATGAGCTACCAGAAATTACAGGGAAACTACAATGAACTCACTGCAAACTATACCAACATGAAAAAGGAAATAGAAACTATCAACAAGGTCTAAGAGGAATAGAAGAGCACAATTTCTGAACTGAAGAACACAGTAGAAGAAATGGAAAGCAGGATCCATGAAGCAGAAGATCGAATCAGTGAATGGGAGGACAAAGTAGGAAAAAAACACCCAGAAAAAGCAAGAAAAGGAAAAGAGGCTCAGAAAGAATGAAGAGGGATTAAGAGAAATGCAAGACAATATGCAACATAATAATATCCGTATAATAGGAGTACCAGAAGGAGAAGAAGAAGAGCAAGGGATAGAAAACCTATTTGAAAAAGTAATGATGGAAAACTTCCCTAATTTGATGAGAGAAAAAGTCACACAAATCCAGAAAACACAGAGAACCCCAATCAAGAGGAACCCAAAGAGACCCACCTCAAGACACATCATAATTAAAATGGCAAAATTTCAAGACAAAGAGAGAATCTTAAAGGCAGCAAGGGAGAAACAGAAAGTAACATACAAGGGAGCCCCAATAAGGCTAGCAGCTGACTTCTCAATGGAAACGCTCCAAGTCAGACGTGAATGGCAAGAAATATTCCAAGTAATGAGAACCAGAGGTCTGCAACCAAGGCTATTTTACTGAGCAAGGCTCTCAATCAAGATAGAAGGCCAAATAAGAAGCTTCCCAGACAAAAGAAGTCTAAAAGAATACACCTCCACCAAACCAGCTCTGCAAGAGATACTAAAGGGACTGCTTTAAGGAAAGGAAGGAAAAGAGAGAGAGAGAGAAAGGAATACAGGAATGTAAATGGCAATGAATAAGTACCTATCAATAATAACCTGAAACCTAAGTAGATTAAATGCTCCAATGAAAAGACATAGACTAGCTGAATGGATAAGAAACCATGATCCACACATATGCTGCCTACAAGAGACCCTCCTCAGGATAAAAGACCTACACAAGCTGAAAGTGAATGGTTAGAAACAAATTTTCCAAGCAAAGAGACAGGAAAAAAAAAGTCAGGGTAGCAGCACTCATATCAGACAATATAGACTTCCAAAAAAGGGCAATAAGGAGAGACCCAGAAGGCCAATTCATAATACTCAAGGGAAGAATCCACCAAGAAGAAGACATAAATATTCTAAACAAAAAGGCACCCAACATAGGCAAACCCAAATACATAAAGAAAATCTTAGAGGACTTCAAGAAAGATATTGACAGCAACACAATTATAGTGGGGGACTTTAACACCCCACTGTCAAAAATGGACAGATCTTCCAAACAATATATCAATAAATATATTTGGGTCTTGAACAGTGCCCTAGAGGAAATGGACTTAACTGATATATAGAGAGCCCTTCATCCCAAAGAAGCAAAATAAACATTCTTTTCAAATGCACATGGAACATTTTCAAAGACTGACCACATGATAGGACACAAAACAAGCCTCAAGACATTCAAAAAAAATGAAATCATACCAAACATTTTATCGGATCACAAGGGACTGAAACTAGAAACAAAGCCCAAGGAAAAAATTCAAAACACTCAAAATCATGGAGATTAAACAGCATGCTATTAAACAACGAATGGGTCAAAAATGAAATTAGGAAAGAAATCAAAAAGTTTCTGGAAAAAAATGAAAATGAACTCACAACAATCCAAAACTTATGGGAAACAGCCAAGGCAGTCCTGAGAGGAAAGTTCATAGTGATACAGGCCTACCTAAAAAACAGAAACATTTCAAACACAACCTAAACCTACATCTACAAGAACTCGAGGAACAACAACAAAGACAGCCCAGAACAAGCAGAAGGAAGGAAATAACCAAGATCAGAGCAGAATTAAATGACATAGAGACTAAAAGCACAACTCTAAGGCTCAGTGAATCCAGGAGCTGCTTCTTTGAAAAGATACAGAAAATTGACATGCCTTTAAGCAGATGCATCAAGAAAAAAAGAGAGAAGATCAAAATAAACACAATCAGAAATGAAAGAGGAGAGATTACAACTGTTACCACAGAAATCCAAAGGATTGTAAGAAATTACTATGAAGAACTGTATGCGAAAAAATTTGAAAATCTAGGTGAAATGGACACATTTCTAGAAAAATATAATCCTCCAAAACTCAATGAAAAAGAAGCAGAAAGCCTGAACAGACCAATAACAGCCAATGAATTTGAAGCAGTAATCAAAAAACTCCCAACACACAAAAACCCTGGACCAGATGGTTTCACAGGACAATTCGACAAAGCATTTAAGGAAGAACCAACCCCTATCCTTCACAGACTATTCCAAAAAAATCCAAAATGATGGAAGACTCCCAAACTCTTTTTATGAGGCCAGCATCATCCTAATCCCAAAACCAGATAAAGACACAACAAAGAAAGAAAACTTCAGGCCAATATCGCTGATGAACATTGACGCTGCAAACCGCATCCAACAATACATTAAAAAGATCATACACCATGACCAAGTGGGATTCATCCCAGGGATGCAAGGATGGTACAATATTTGCAAATCAGTAAGTGTAATACACCATATAACCAAAAGCAAAGACAAAAATCACATGATCATACCAATAGATGCAGAAAAAGCATTTGATAAGGTGCAGCACCCATTATGGTAAAAAACACTCAGCAAAGTGGGAATAGAGGGAGCATTCCTCAACATAATAAAGGCCATATATGAGAGACCTACAGCCAACATCATACTCAATGGGCAAAACCGAAAATCTTTTCCACTAAGATCAGGAACAAGACAAGGATGTCCACTTTCACCACTTCTCTTCAAGATAGTACTGGAAGTTTTAGCCACAGCGATCAGACAAGAAAAAGAAATAAAAGGCATCCAACTTGGAAAGGAGGAAACAAAACTGTCACTGTTTGCAAATGACATGATAGTGTACATAGAAAATCCTATAGACTCAGCCAAAAAACTGCTTGACCTAATAAATGAATTTGGCAAAACAGCAGGATACAAAGTCAATATCCAGAAATCAAAGGCATTTCTGTACACCAACAATGAAACAGCAGAAGCAGAAATCAAGAAAAAAATCCCCTTTGATATAGCAAAAAGAAAAATAAAATACCTAAGAATAAACCTAACCAGAGAGGTAAAAGACCTGTATGCAGAAAACTACATAACACTGAAGAAAGAAATCAAGGGAGACACAAACAAATGGAAACATATACCGTGTTCATGGATTAGAAGAATTAGCATCATCAAAATGTCCATACTACCCAAAGCAATTTACACATTCAATGCAATACCTATTAAAGTACCAATGGCATATTTCACAGACATAGAACAAACGCTTCAAAAATTTATATGGAACCAGAAATGACCCTGAATAGTTGCTGCAATTTTGAGAAAGAAGAGCAAAGTAGGAGGGATCACAATACCTGATACTAACCACTGTAATCAAAACAGCCTGGTACTGGCATAAAAACAGGCACATGGACCAATGGAACAGAACAGAGAGCCCAGAAATAAACCCAAGTCTCTATGGTCAATTAATATTTGACAAAGGGGGGCAACAACATAAAATGGAGTAGAAATAGCCTCTTCAACAAATGGTGTTGGGAGAACTGGACAGCTACCTGCAAAATAATGAAACTCGAGCACCAACTTACACCTCACACAAAAATAAATTCAAGGTGGATAAAAGACTTAAACACAAACTGCGGCACCATTAAAGTCCTAGAGGAGAACATAGGCAGGAAAATCTCAGATATTTCACACAAAAACTTTTTTACTGACATGTCCCCTAGAGCAAGGGACATAAAAAAATAAACAAATGGGATCTCATCAAAATAAAAAGCTTCTGCATGGCTAAAGAAAACGGTATTAAAATAAAAAGAGAACCAACTGTATGGGAAAACATACTTGCCAATGATATCTCAGACAAGGTTTTAATCTCCAAAATATATAAAGAATTTACCCGACTCCACTCTAAGAAGACAAGCCATCCAATTAAAAAATGGGCAAAGGACTTGAACAGACACTTCTCCAAGGAGGACATAGAGAGGATCCTGAGACACATGAAAAGATGCTCAGTATTGCTAGCTATCAGAGAGATGCAACTTAAAACCACAATGGGATACCACTTCACACTGGTCAGAATGGCCATCATAAACAAAGCAACAAACAACAAGTGTTGGAGAGGTTGTGGAGAAAAGGGGACCCTAGTGCACTGTTGGTGGGAATCCAGATTGGTACAATCACTATGGAAAACAGTATGGAACTTCCTCAGAAAACTAAAAATGCATCTGCCTTTTGACCCTGCAATTCCACTGCTGGGACTATATCCTAATAACCCTGAAACACCAACCCAGAAGAACCTATGCACCCCAATGTTCATAGCAGCACAATTTACAATAGTCAAGTGTTGGAAGCAACCTAGGTGCCCATGAGTAAATGAATGGATCAAAAATCTATGGTACATTTACACAATGGAATTCTGTGGAGCAGAAAGAAAGAAGGAGCTCCTACCCTTTGCAACAGCTTGGATGGAGCTGGAAAGCATTATGCTAAGCGAAATAAGCCAGTCAGTGAAAGACAAATACCATATGATCTCACCTTTAACAGGAACCTAAACAACAAAAGAAAGAAACAAGCAAAATATAGTGAAAGACACTGAAATAGAGGACAGGCTGACAGTTACCAGAGGGGCGAGGGGAGAGATTTCAGGGGAGAATGGGAAGGGTTTACAGGAACAAGTATAAAGGACATATGGACAAAAAGTAGGGGTAATGGAAATGGGAGGGAGCTGAGGAGGGATAGGTGTGTGGGCTGGAATGGGAGTGAAAAATAAATGAATTTACCATAGTAAATTATTTTTTCTCTTCTTCCATGAAATAATTACTTTGTTTTTGGGATTAACTGATTTTGAGCTACTTTTCTCTGCAGACTAAGTGGGGTAAATCTAAATTGCAATAAAGTGATTACCTTCTGATTATGTATTTATTCTCATTTCGAATTTCTCACTCCTGAGGAAGAAAAATCTACTGACATTTCCGAATACTATGGAAACATAAAATTACACATAAAATAATTTAAGTGCTGAGAAATTAAGGAGTTATGTTTGCATGATACCCTTTAGTTTCCTCTACTGAGTGTAGAATAGGTTTCCTCTTAGTTCAGTGAAGGGTATTTATTTTCTCTTTTTATTCAACTTCTGCAGTCTAGAAATGTGAGTTCTAACTGTTCTTTTTTTCTAAGAAGATTCTATTACAGAAGAAAAATTTGTTTGCAATAATGTAATTTTATTTTGCTGGTTCTTAACTTCTTTCAAATTAGAATTTTTTTGAGATATTTAAATTAGTTATGGAATACTTCCTTAGAAAAATGCACATATATACAAAAATTTTTACATAGCAGGATTGGACAATTGCTATGGGTTCATGGCTGTTGTATATTTTCTATTCTCTCACTTTCTTAATTGGAGGGAGTGCTTATTGCAGTTATACATATTGGATTTATTAAGGGGGGGCATAGCCTTTCAGGTCATATGTTCATAGATCACTGGACCTTGAGAAACCACAAGTGAACCTGATAGTGAGGACATCACCCAGCAGTTCTCAACTTCCAGCTGGAAGTAGTAGCAGGGTAAGTTCTCAAGGTTGATAATTTATGGGGGAGAGCTGAAAGTATTCAGTAGTGGTATCCAACTGTATTGGAATGAGGGCAGGTATGGATATTGGATAGCCAAAGCTAGACTGTGGTAGGCTGCTGTTTGCTTACTCATATCCCCTCATAACTTTTATGTTACATTGTATTCCTGTTTGTTAGATATTCTGGTTTTCCTCACTGTGATGCCTCTTACAATGGGAAATTATATATCACCACATTTTTAAAGTTAAGAATGGCCATGTGATGTGCTTTAGCCAATGATATGAGGACAGAATTGATGTATGTCATTTCCAGACAGATGCTTTTGCAGTTGGCATGAGGATTGCCTCCTCAATTCTTTGACACATTATTGGAAACACTTCAGATGATTGTGCTCCATTGGCCTCAGATCTGGAGGGGAAATTACATGAAGCAGAGCTGAAGTTGGCCCTGAATAGATATATGACCATCATTGAAAGCCCTAAATTTTTGTTTATTCTCATGGTGTCCTGAGTGAAAATGGGTCATTATCCCAAATTCTTAGGAAAGGAAAGTGTTAATTTGGGACCTTAAGGACACACAACAAGGCCACCTAGAATGTCAACATGTGAGCAGTGTTTATAGCTGTGATAAGCAGAATATCTGAAATGCCACTGTAACAGGGTTCAGCCAAGAGGGGGGCCAGAAATAGGAATTTGGAATGGGACCAGAATTTAAGGTGTCCAGGAAATATTAGGATGTCTTCAACCCTTCCTCCCCAGGTGCAAGTTGGAGGAAGGGACACATGGAGTAGGAACATGCAGAGGTATTTTTTGTGCAATGGCTTTGCAACTAACCTCTGGCATGGTCATTTAACATATCTATAACCTTTAATTGGTTGCATAGATATGTTAAATAGCTGTGGCCATGCTTTGAGCCAGGGGGATAGAAGTGACTTCCCCCCAAGATGTAACTGGGGGCCAGCTCCCCTTGGTTACTAGTTATAGTGCCTCTGTGAGAGCTTGGAGAAAATTGGCTCCATGACATGGGGCTGTGTTGGGATCTTCCCTGCCTGGTTTCAGGAGCTGCAAACCCCCATAGCTAAGGCTGAGTGAGAGACGCTAAGGAAATAAACCTGTCTCCCTGGCATGAGCACTGCCTGCTCCATGTCTGGCCCCCATTGCTTGGTTGATTAGCCACTGATGGGTAACATTCCTCAGAAGAGGATGGATCAGGGACGGGCATGATCACGTGGGAAGGCCCTCAGAGAGAGACTCAGGAGGCTGTGGAAAAAAGGGGGTGATTGACCCCCACCCCCTCAGCTTTGACAAGCCTGAGTCCCTATTCTGCTTGTGAAAAATCCAAATCTCTTGGCTGCCTTTGTCTCCTCTGTCTGACTCAGGCCTGTGGCAATGACAAGGCGCTGTGCAGTTCAAACTAGAGACAGTGGACCTCCCAGGGTAATTAGGCCTGAAATGGAGAATATGCAAGATCCTGTGAAGCTTACTTTACTGGAGGATGCTCTTAATTGGAATATGAAGGGATGGGCAGGAAATGAAACTAGCCCTTTAGGTCCTGTAGTTTTTAGGTGATAAGACCCCAACTCTGCGTGAGCCCTTTTAGGTCTTTGAAAGTTATCTACTTGTTTGATTTTTCCTGCTAGACTATAATCAACAAATTGTATCTGTATCCCTACCCAAAGAACCTAATAAAAGCCTACTCAGGCAGTGGCTTGGGACACTCCCCCCTTGAGAGAGTGGTTGTTCTGTTCCTATTCCTCCACAGGACTCAGTAGTCCATGTGTATTTCTTTTGTTTCCTTGATCATCTGCAACACCCCCAGTTACCGCTGGCTGGTAACTGTGTCAGGGCCACACCTGCCCAGACTTACGATGGCAGCCCATTAAACCTGGAAGAATACAGGAATGCTGGCAGGTGTAACTGATTGTAGGAGGAGTCAGAAATGGGGGTGCAGAGGAAGGTTGGCATGAGGATTTAAACCCAGACTTGGCAGCCATGTGAGAGAGAACCATGCAGCTTTGACAGAGTGGGGGCCCCTGCAGCTTTGGTGGGGAGAGAACCATGAGGCTTTGTCAGGGTGGGGACCCCCACAGCTTTGGTGAGAATGAGGACCATGTGACTTTGGGGTGCTCCCTTTTGCAATGTGGCTTAGGAAGCAGGAGAGACTTTGCCTGGAAGAAGAAGGGTGAAAGGACTCTTGCTGGTGGGCCATGAAAAGGTGCCACATGGCTTTGGATTAGCTGGAGATCCTGGCGGCAACACAGCTAATGGTGTCAGCAGCTTGAATCACAGACTTCTGCTTCTTTTCCTGAGATATGGTACTCCAGATTACTGCTCTAGCTGACTCAGGAGCTGCAAAGGACTTTTTTGCAAGATCCTGGCCTGCTGCACCTGGATTTTACCTGGACTTTCAAGGCCTGTGTCTTTCCTTAGAATCACCAGGATCAAGAGTAAAACAGCACATGCTTTTCTGTAATAAAGCACATGCTTTATTACACAGAGACTGATGACAATGTACTCCAGGTCCTGCACAGATAAGGACATGGGGAACTTTTGGGGAAGCATTTGGCTTGTAGTGTGGTGGGGAGCATAGGATGTGCTGGGTCTTGTGGGAAAGGAGGGATCCAGGCTGAGGTGCTCTAAGCTCTCCCAAGGCTGGAATGTTGTAAATAAAGACTTTTTTCTACCAGCATTAATTGTTGGGTCATACACTAAAGCCCCAAGTGAATAGGCCCAGTGTGCTCAATAACAGTTTAATTGATAAAGTGCTCATGTACACATGGACTCCTTGGATAGTATGGACAAAGTACTTGAGAAATTAACAAATTATAATAAAAATAAATAGAGGTATAACTATATCTATGAGATTTGAAACAAAGTTATTTAAATACACAATAAACGATCATTTGATCTGTTTCCTGTGAGATGGAAATTTTGCCAGAATGTAGTCATGCATTAAGGACAATTTCAAAACAGAAATGAACCACAACACATTGGTTTGATCTACCTAAATCAGTTTGCAGTGATAAAGCATTTTCTTTTCTTTTGAAAAAATAATGAAAGCCATGTCACTTCTTGAATACTATGGTTTGGCTAATCTCTCCTGACTTTCTTGACTATTATTGGGAAGAAAAGCTTTTTCTCTTGAAATACTGTCTTTCTTGCATTAAGCCCTGATAGCTTACAAACATCAGTGAAAAAAAAAAAAAAGGATTCTACAGAGAAGCTCCCTTCAAAGAAAATTGATGGAGACATGGTCATTTTGTGGGGCTTTCCTTGGGGTTATTGCTGAGCCAGTCATCACCTCACCACTCCACTGTGGACGGCAGCAGCCTTATCTGGTTTAGATGGAAATTGGGCCATTTCCTTCAGCTGGGTTTTACTAGTAGAAGCGAAGGTGATTTGAGGCTAAAGGAAAATTGACAGAGACTGGAAACCACTGGGGGACTTCTAGTAAGACTCGGAAGCTTTTCTGTTGACCGAATTTTTTTTCAAAATGATGTGGCTCAAAGGTTATCATGTCACATGTAGGAATTGGATATAGGGAAATTGATTCTTAGTAATATATGGGATTGTGGAGAAGAGTAAATAATGAGTAATTGGGAAAGGATGAACCATCCAAAAATAACTGCACTTGGAGCAACTGCATCCACAGTAGAGAAAAAAGTTAGAGTCCTCCCTTTCACCAAATACCAAAGTAAATTCTAGAGGGAATTTCAGGGGAGAATGGGAAGGGTTTACAGGAACAAATTTAAAGGACACATGGACAAAAACTAGGGGGAGGATGGTAATGGGAGGGAAGTGGGGAGGGATGGGTGGGTGGGCTGGAATGGGAGTAAAAGGGAGAAAACTGTACTTGAACAATGATTAAAATTAAAAAAATAATTTCTAGGAATGGAAAACACCAAACTTTAACGGGTGCTAAAAGAACCTAGAGGAAGGCATTTTCATAACTGTGGGGTCATGAAGAGCTCATTAAGCAAGACACAATACTCAAAGACCATTGAGGAAATTATTGACAGATATGAGCAACAAAAACAAAATAAAAACTCAAACCACTTCTGATTAACAAAAGACACCATAAACAAAGCTAAAACACAAGCCAAATCTCAGGAAAAAAATATTTGCCATACCTATAACAGAAAGAATGTTATAGTCGTAATATTTAAATAGTTCACATCAATCAATGAGAAAAAGGCAACTAACAGAAGGAGGGGCAAAATCAAGTCCCAGAAAAAACTTATGACCAATAAATACTGAAAGGATGGTCAATCTCCTTAATTAGGGGAATGTAAGTAAAATCATATTCCATATTTCACTGGTTTGACTGGCAAAAGTTAAAACAGATCATGCCTGGAGTTGGTGACATAGGGAAACATGTACTTACATCCTGTGGTGTATATTAGTGCAGCTGTTTTAATAACATTTTGACAATGACCATAAAATTTGACAGGATCAAGAAAAATTAAAAATGCACATATTCAACTCAGCAATTCTATTTGTAGAATACAGCTTACATGAATACTTGCATATGGGCACAAATAAATAAAAATAAATTGACCTTGCATTAGTGCACAGAGAAAATTGGGTACCAAACACTTTTTGTTATATAAATATATTTTATTAAATATTATGGGGCATTGCAAAACATGTTATATAGATATAGACATAGGCAATTCACTAATATACACTCAATAAAATTCTTAATTATCTAAAAAGCAAGAAAAACCTATATACACAAAGGATCTGGTAGATAGCAGACAGTAACTATTTGTTGAAAGAAATATATAGAAATTCATAGAAAAACTTCTGGGAAGATATGCAGCAAAGTTCATAGCAGTTACGTGTAGGAAAGTGAAGGGTGATGTACATCATACTACAGGCTATACTTTATTGTTTGCATTTTTATGTTGTTATAGCTTTAAAGAAGCCATGCCTCCCCCAAAGGAAGTTATTATACTGACATCTATATATAAAGATGATTGTTTAGATGTGGCAATATTAAGTTGTTTTGTTGATGATTTTTAGCATGATGGTGCCAACAGTTTCTGAGCAAATATTATTCCCCATGCTGCTGGTTGGAAAAATAAGCCTCAAAGATAAAAAGTTTGGGGTTAAGAATGCTGGTTCTTTCTGAATTTTAGAAAAGAGATTGTCTCCACATCTTCACCTCATCAAAATCCTGCAGTTTGGGTTTTGTTCCCAGCATTCTATGTAATTCTTTTGCTTAGGTTACCAATAAAGTTCCTGGTTACTGAGTTCAATGGGCACTTTTTAGTTCTTATGTCATCAGACCTTTGAAGCAATATTGTTGTCTGACATACTCTCCTTTTCAAAACATTCTCTTAAACTGCCATGAAACCACATACTTCTACATTTTTTAAAAAAATTCTTTGCTACTTTTTTCTTTTTGCTGTTATTCTCTCTTCCTGCTCCTTAGATGTCATTTTTCTTTAGAATTTGTCTTCAGACTTCTTAATTCTATGTTCTCTACAGTTTTTCTATATAATCCCTTTCACTCTGGCAGCTTAAATACAATCTACATGCCATATTTCTAGCCCAAACTGTTCTTTTGAGGCCCAAACTTACACTTCTAACCATAACTGGCCATCTCCATATGGGTGTGTCATATGCATCTCAAGTTCAACACATTCAAAATTAAATCCATTTTCTTCAAATCCAGATAAGTTTTACTTACTATAGTCCCTGTCAGTATTATTGGCAACACCTTCTGTCCATTGAGAAACCTAAAAGCTGTCTTCTACCCTTCTCTTTTATTTGAGTTCTACACCCAGTGGGAGATGAAGCTTTGCCAACTCTTCATTACTAATGTCTCATGGACCCAGTGTATTCTGTGTTATTAAAACCATTGTCTTGGTTGGGGTCACATTTCTTGACTAATAAATAGGATACTATTATGTAATGACAAATGCCATGGAGAACAAAAAAGGGCAATAAAACAGAAAAAGTTTGGAGTAAGAAGAAGGATCCCACTTTAGCTAGGAGGTCATGGAAATTCCATTGACTTGGTGACACTTGAATACAGCCCATGATAGGTGAA
The DNA here is from genome assembly GCF_019186645.2 of Phyllostomus hastatus. Lineage (NCBI taxonomy): Eukaryota > Metazoa > Chordata > Mammalia > Chiroptera > Phyllostomidae > Phyllostomus > Phyllostomus hastatus. The sequence goes on along the minus strand of NW_025334017.1, from coordinate 1,035,143 downwards.
ATTTTGGAATGGGGCACTCCAAGTAGGAAGGAGCAGCAGAGAGGCCCTATGGCACAAATAAACTGGCATGTTCTAGAGATGGAAAGAAAGCAGCAGTGTTGAGTGTGGTGAAGGAAGGTGTAACTTTGCAATGCTTTTGGGTGCATGTGTCAGAAACCCAAACTCAGATTGACCCACACCATAAGAAAATTTATGATCTACTACTTTAGGAAGTCTTGAAATGAGTGGGCTCTGCAGTCATGTTATTGAGAACCACATCATCGAGGATCCAGGACCTTTCCATCTTTCTTTCTGTGTTGAGTTGATGTCTTCAGTGATTACTTTGTTATGATACAAGAAACAAGATAAATGCCACATCCAAGTGTCAAATTCAGGTATGACAGTCCTGAATCCTGAATTATCCAGAAGTAAAGGAGAGAACTTCTCTTTTTGAGATACCTCTCTTGTGAAAAATCTTTCTCAAAGCCCTAGTAGACTTCCCCACAAGTCTCACTTGCTAGAGGCTATGGTCTACATGTTTTTGTTCTTCCAGATTCATATGCTGAAATTCTAATGCCCAGTGTGATGCTCTTAGGAGGTGGGCCCTTTGGGATGCTCAGTCCTCATGAATCAGTAAGTGCTCTTATAACCCCACAAAGATCTTTCATCCATTATGTCATGTGAGGATAAAATGGAAGCCTGTGACCTTGAAGGCACTTTTCACCTGACCATGCTGACATCTATATCTCAGACTTCTAGCCACCAAAACTGTGAGAAATAAATTTCTTCTGTTTATAAGGCACCTAGCCTGTGATATTTTGTTATAGTAGTCCTAACAGACTGTGGCACTATACCAGACTGTGTTCTTATTAACCTTAAAATAAAAGGCCTTTCAAAGTGAGAGGCAACAAGCATTTATTTGAGATCAATAACAGCTATTTGGGATGCATTGATTCAGGCAGAAACCCAAGTAGTGTTCCCATTAAGACACAAAGACAGTGGATATTTATGGGAAGTGGAAGGGGACAATTTTATCAACAGAAGAAAGACATTTCTATTGGTGCAAATAATATAACATAGTAATGTTAATTTTAAACAGTGTTTTTAATTTTTAGTCCAGTGGTCACCAGCCCAGTTGTCATAATAATTGCTTTCTTGTTATCTTTGTGAAACAAGGTTGCTTAAGCCCAGTCTAGAGGTTATTTTTCCCTGTTTTATTACTGCAAAGGTTTGAAACATAAGGCATGCAAGGCAGTTCCTCTGGCAGCTCCAGGTTCATTTGAAAGTGGCTCCATTTATATTATTGTTTACATGCTTCTTGCTGAGCCAGCAGGAAAAAATGTTGGCACATATGGGCACCTGTATGAGCTAGATGTTTGGCTGACACCACAATACTTGGGGTAGGAACTGAGGTTAGGGTGGTAGATGAGACACACTTCCCATGGGGTCATAAGTATTTTGTAACTGATGATGGAATTATTTGGAAATCTGAACAAATAGTTCAGCACTCTCAGTGCTGTATGAAGGGTGGCTAGAATTGAGAATGGGCATAAAGACCTTTTAGATTAAGCATAGGAAGCTGGTGCAGTAATCTAGAGAGGAGAGGAAGATGGGGATTAATATGGAAGCAACAGATGTGGGTGATGCGGACCCCAGCTTGTGGGGTCTGTGGCATTATGGATGAGACAAGACAAATTCACGTGGACTACCGAGTCCTGTGGAGGAAAAGGGATGGCACAGCTTTTCTCTCGAGAGGAGAAAAGCCTCAGACCTTGCCTTGACAAGCTTTTATTGCTTTTCTGGGCACATTACTTGATGGTCTTCATTTACTATGCAGAGGTTCACTTTAGGAGGTTACCTTTTACAGAAAACAAAAGAGAGGATGCCGCTAATCACATCACAGAAGAAGGATATTTGCAAGTGCAAAGGGAAAAGTGGTTGAACTGATTACACTCATCCTTGGAAGGTTTAGCACAGACATTAGGAAGTTACAGTAGGCACTTGCTGCCTCAATTCAGGGTGAGGAGTTTTAGCAAAAGCAAGTCTTGAAGCAGCCTAGGTACAATGCAGGCCCAATTCCCCATGGGAGAACCTATCTGTGGGCATGGGTCCTGTCTGGGCCCACACCATGAGGAACAGTCTCCCTTATGTGGGGAGGAGTTCTACTTAGGATATTTTTGAGGTAGAGTATACAGGACTTGTTGATCTGGGGGGAACTGGGTGAGGAAAGGGAAGAACGAAAAAACCCCTCCAGATTTCTGGCCTGTGCTCCTGAGTGGGGGGATCACCTAGATGTGGGAAACTGGCCAAGGGCAGGTTTTTAGGGGCATTAGGGTAGCCCACTTTTTAATTAATTGGTTCAAAATGTCTATTAGATGTCATCCAGGAGGAATCAGGAAGATGGTTCCAGATTTGTTCAGGAGTTCAAATGAGTGTTCCCAACAGTGGCAGCATTTATAGCCCTAGCTCTGTGTGAGATTGGTTGGAGAGAGAGTGTGTAGATAGGAAAAAGATGAAAAGCAAGAATCAAACCCTGAGACCTTAAAAATATTAGAGATTAGGAAGATGAAGCGATCACATGCAAATATACATAAAAGAAGAGGCCAGGAAGAATGAGAGACAGTCACCTATGGTTTCCAATGATGCAGAAACAAGTTCTACAAAAACAATAAGCCATAAGGTTGGGAATTTTGAGGTTACAGGTAACCTTAAAAAGCTTTTTCATGGAGAGATGGAAACAAAATTCTTATTGCAGAACACTTGGGAAAAGTGGGAAATGAGAGGTTATACAATTTGTATCACTCAGGGTTTGATGAAGAAAGCAGCACCACTATACATGATGTGGAATAAAAGATTTATTGTAAGGAGTGCCTTGCACTTTGGGAGAGAAGCTGGGAAGTGAAGGTCTGGAGTGTCTTGGAAGATCAGAGAGAAGTCACTAACCACAGGCCCCAGCTGGGAGCTGTTGAGATCTGGATGGCTGTTGCCTCTGGGTCTAGTAGTCATGGCCAAGCAGTCAGGAAGAATGTTCCATTCATTGAAGTTTCCACCTCATCTCCCCCTTTACTTTATTGTTTTCCAATCTTCCTTTAAAATTTCACTAAAGCATTGCTTCCCCCAGATGCCTTTCTGGATCCTTCCTATGCACTTCTGTCTAGCCGTGTGACCATTTTTATGTGATTTCTGGATGCCTTGTGTTTTCCTCCATCTCAGCAGCTAATCTTTGGGTGTAGCCTGGCACAGCTCCATGCAATTAGTAGGTGTCCCTGAATGTTTGCATAATTGACTTGAACCCTGTTTCTTCTCAGATCATGAACTTCTTGAGTCAGAGACTGTGCTCACTCTAAATATATGCTGACTGAATACATGGATTGGATAGATAAATGAGTGAATAGAAACAGCGGTTTCCACCTGAGAGTTCTGAACTTTATGTTATATATTTATGATCCACTAATCCTTTTACTTATGCTAAATCATACCCTTGATGTTCAAAATCTGCCCTTCTTCCCAGAAATTCTGGGACTTGGTGAATATGTTTACATTTGATTCCTATTACTCTTTGGATTATTACATATTTTTATCATTTGTGCTCTGTCATGTCATCATTTTTCCAAATTATTCTCACATGAAAGTCCCCTCCAACACTTTAACTGACCTCCTTGGGATAATTGTAGTTTTATTTTTTAATGTGCAGTAAGTAATATGAAATTATTTGGCATTAGAGATGCACACGTTATGCAAGTTTGAGATTTTGCATTGGGTAAATTGTGGAGAGACTTGTCAAAGGAGTAACTTATAAATTAGTTATATTAAGTGTATAAATTTAACTAAAGCAAACTGCTTAATGCTCTAACCCTGAAGGAAGCAGAGGTGCATCCTAAGGCTCCTAAAATAAGAACAACTTCTCTGCTCCAAGATTTCCTAAAGGTTGCTCTTTGCGCCCAGAGTTTCCTAATGTCGCAGGAGTAACAAAGGCCTTTTCTGTACTCCTGGAGTACCAGTTTGTCTGGGCAAAGACAAAGGGACATTTACATAAAGTCTCCAGACATTTACTTACACTCAAAATTACTTCTCCAAATTTGCACATTTTGCAACATTGCAGACCTTCAAATGTATTTCTGTAACTGGCTCCAATATGTCTTATGTTGTAACTTTTCTTTTTTGTCATGGGGAAGGAGTTGGGAAGGGATTAGTTCTATTTTCCCCCCTTTCAGAGACCTGCCAAAATAATTTTGACTCTCCCAGATGAAGCAAGTTTTAAAATTGTGGTTCTCCTGAGGTTTGTTTGGAAGAAGACACGAGCAATTCTGAGAAACCAGTGGTGGGGGCTGCCAATATGCTCCATTGCCCTGGCTGTGGCTTCTGTTATTTTGCATTGGGGTCAGCATGGGAACAACACCACTGTCTGCGAGGGTTGGAGAGACTTGTTCAAACACTTGTCCTTGCCTATGGAAAATCCTCCTGCCTCACTCAGCATCACTACTTTAATTTGCTGATTGCAATTTGATTCCACAGTTTAGACTTTGCTTTATTGGGTTTGGCTCCCACTAACTTTTGTTCTTCCTCAGGGTGAGCCATTCTATTTCTGTTGGGGTGGCATCTGGGAAAGCTGGGATGCACACTTGGCTTGAGCTATTTTTGAATATACTGTTTCCAGGGAGTTGGAGATTGCCATACCATAACATAACATCTTTCCATCCTGGAGTTTGAGATAGAAGGAAAAAGTATGTGACAAAGGGCTGGTAAGAATTATTCAGAGATTGTATAAGAACCATAGAATTTCAGAGCTGCAAGGAACTCTTAGACAGAGTTGCAGAGTGGAAGGAGCAGAAGTAACGGAATCAGACTGACCTGGATGGTCCAGGGCAGTTCAAACAGTGTGTGCCAACTGAAGACACCAGTCCTGTTAGCTTCTTCATAAATCTTGGGGGTCGGCATTACTAAGTTACAATTTTGAAATGGAATTTTACTGATGTTCAGAAAAGAGGAATGAGGTAGAGCATCATGGGGCCACCTTCCTAATAATCACTGCTTTGCCAGTACCAGAGAATACAAATATTTAGCCTCCAAGTCTCAGTTTAGTTATTTGTAAAATGGTGTTGTGAGAAAATGATATCATTTATTCAAAAGTGCCTAGATGTAGCAAGTGGTTTTAGTAAGTGCATATATTATTATCATCATCTAATATAAACTTTTATTTGAAAGGTAAATACACCAAAGCCCAGAAAAGTAAGGTAATTTTCCCAAGAACTGTTGGGGGCTGCCCTGCCTGGTCTCAGGGAGCTGTAACCCCCCGTGACTTAGGCTGAGTGAGAGACCTCTGGACCAGGAGCTACTAAGGAGACAAAACTTATTTCCCTGGCATGAACGCTGCCTGTTCTGTGTCTGACCTCCTAAGCTTGATCAGTTAGCCATTGACGGGTAAGATTTCCCATGGAGGGAATTGTCTAAGACAGGCATGATCATGAGGAGGCCTCAGGGAAGAGACTCGGGGCTGTGGAAATGAAGGGGTGATGGACATCAACCCCTGCCCCCTCGGCTTTGTTAAAGCCTGAGTCCTTGTTCTTAGAAGTGAGAAATCCAAGTCTCCTGGCTGCCTTTGTCTCCTCTGTTGACTCAGGCCTGCAGAAATAACAGGGGTGATTTCCACTTTCTCTGGTCTGAGCTGCATCAGCATCCTCTGTTTGCTGGAGGATGTTATTAAATTAAAATATGAAGGCACAAGCAGGAAATGAGACTAGCCTTTTAGGTCCTATAGTGATAAAACCCTAAACTCTGCCCAGAATCACAGCGGGGGTTCTGTCTGCACCTTTGTAAGTCACCTATTTCTTTTAATCTTTTCTGCCAGACTGTGAATCCACAAACTAAGTCTGTATTCTCAATAAAAATCTGTTTGGGAATGGATACAGGGTGCTCTCCACTAGAGAGAGTGGCTGTTCTGTCCCTATTTCCCCACAGGACCTGGTTGTCTCTGTGTATGTTTTTCTCGTGTTTCGACGAGCATCTGCAGCAGAGATAGATACTGCTGGCTGGTATTCGACACAAAGAACACACAGTATTTAATTGGAAGAACTAAAAATAGATCTGTTTCTCCTGACCTTCTGAGGCATCATTTTTTCCATTCCGTCACCCTGCAATTCAGATCTTTTGGGTAAGTCTTCATGAAAGAATAAAAACAAATGTTTGGTAAAAATTTGTCATGATTGTCTTTTCAACATAAAATATTTGTAATGTGAAAATAAGAGATTTTGTATGTAAGCTTCTGCAGGCTGGAGGTGGTAGTCCTTCCTGCCTGCCCTAGTTCTGATGCTATCTGAGCACTGTCCTTGTGGAACTCTTTTATGAAGAATGCTCTGTGCAAGTCCCTTAAGCTTGGTGCTAGAAATAAAGGATGAAAATCACTGTCCTTGCCCACAACTTGTTTATTGTTTCCTTAGGCAGCTTAGGAAATAAATCCTTCATATTTGATGAATTTTGTAACTGATGTTAGCAATGTGGAGCACCAATTAACCCAGGTGTGTGTGTTTGGGGTTATCAGGAACCATTAGCTCTACAGTGAGTCTAGAAAGCTGAGGAGGAGTTGGTAAAGGAAGGGTGGGGGCTAGGGTTTGGTCTTGGGCAGAAGGAGATGGAAGAGTGTGGAGGTGGAGTTAAGAGAAAAATGTGTGTACCGGGAAGAGCTGGGTATGGTGGCCTGTGGGGCCCCTGAGCAAATGATGAGAGATTAGGATAAAGAGCCCAGGAGAGAATAAGGCCTGAGCCATTGTAAGGAATATGGATTGAATCTTAAAAGAAGATGGAGGTTTTTTAAAAAATTATTTTTGTATTTTATTGTTGTTCAAGTACAGTTGTCTCCTTTTTTCTTCCACCACTTCCCCCTGCCCCACACCCACCACCTTTCACCCCTTGATTTCACCCCCCTTGTCTTTTTCCATGTGTCCTCCATATATGTCCCTTGATGACTCCTCCCCTATTTTCCCCCATTATCCCTCTCCTCCCTCCCCTCTGGTTACTGTTAGTTTGTTCTTTATTTCAATGTCTCAAACAAGCAAGCAAAATATGACCAGAGAGGCTTTTAATTAGTGTTTATGTATTTGTGATGGTCAAATTAAAAAAAAATCTTTATTTTTTCCTATTACCATTTATTCCCGCTTATACCATCAATCACCACACTGTTGTTCCTGTCCATAAGTCCTTTTTCCTTTTTGCTCAATCTCTCTACCACCTAACTTCCCCCACCCCCCACCACTAGCTGTCATCCTGCTCTCCATTTATGTCCCCATTTTCCTTGTTCAGTTTGTTCATTAGGTTCCATATATGAGTGAAATCATATAGTACTTGTGTTTTCTGACTGGCTTATTTCCCTTAGCATAATGTTCTCCAGGTCCATCCATATTATTGCAAAGGATAAAATTTTCTTTTTCACAGCCAAGTAGTATTTCATTGTGTAAATGTCCGATAGTTTTTCTATTCATCTATTGATGGACATTCAGGCTGATTCCATATCTTGGAAATTGTAAATAACACTGCAATGAACATAGAGGTGCTCATGTTCTTTCAAATTAGTGTTTAGGGTGTTTTCAGATATATGCTCAGAAGTGGTTTAGCTGAGTCAAAAAAGGCAGATTGGTTTTTAATTTTTGAAGTATATCCACACTGTTTTCAATAGTGTCTGCACCGATCTGCATTCCCACCAACAGTGCAAAAGGGATGCCCTTTCTCCACATCCTTGCTTGTACATGTTTGTTGATTTATTGATGATAGCCATTCTGACAGGTGTGAGATGGTATCTTTTTGTGGTTTTAATTTACATTTCTTTGATAATTAGTGATGTTGAGCATCTCCTCATATGTCTTTTGGCCACCTGTATGTCCTCTTTGGAGAAGTGTCCATTCAAATCCTTTGCCCAATTTTTAATTAGGTTGTTTTTTTTTGGGGGGGGTTATTGAGTTTTGTAAGTACTTTATACATTTTGGATATTAACCCATTATCAGATATATCAGCAACTATGTTCTCCCTCTGAGGGTTGTCTTTTTATTTTGTTAATGATTTCCCTTGCTGTAAAAAACTTTTTAGTTTGATGTAGTTTTATTTATTTATTTGTTCTTTTGTTTCCCTTGCATGGGGATATATACCTGAAAAAATTTGCTACAGACAATGTTTAAGATTTTGCTGCCTATGTTTTCTTCTAGGATTTTCATGGTTTGGGGGTCTAACATTTAAGTCTTTGATTCATTTTGAATTTATTTGTTTGTGTGGTGTAAGAAGGTGGTCTAGATTCATCTTTGTGTATGCACCTGTCCAATTTTCCCCACACTATTTGTGGAATAAATTACCTTTAGCCCATTGTGTGTGCTTACTTCTTCTGTCAAATATTGATTGTAAAGGTGTGGGTTTATTTCTGGGCTCTCTATTCTGTTAAATTGATTTCAGTGTGCTTTTATGAAAGTACCATGCTGCTTTGATTATTATGACCTTATAGTATAATTTGATATTTGGTAGCATGATTCCTCTAACTTTATCCTTCTTTCTCAGAAATTCCATTGCTGTGCAGGATCTTTTGTGGCTCAATATACATTTTTTTTGAAATATTTGTTCTATTTCTGTAAAATATGTCCTTGGAATCCTGATAGGAATTTCATGATCTATAGATTTGTTTGGGTAGTATGGACATTTTAACGATGCTAATTTTTCCTAACCATGACCATGGTTGTACTTCCACTTATTTGTGTCTTATTCAATTTCTTCCTTTAGTGGCTTATAATTTTCCAAGTAAATGTCTTTTACATCCTTGGTTAGATTTATTCCTAGGTATTTTATTCTTTCTGAAGCAATTGTAAATGGGATTGTTTTCTTAATTTTTGTTTCTGTTAGTTTGTTATTGGCATGTAAATATGCAATTGATTTCTGGATATTAATATTGCATCCTGCTACTTTGCTGAATTTGTTTATCAGTTCTAGTAGTTTCTTGATGGAATGTTTGGGGTTCTCTATGTATAGTATCATGTCATCTGCAAATAAGGATAATTTTATTACTTCCTTTCCAATTTGGATGCCTTTTAATTATTCTTGTTTTCTGATTTCTGTGGCTAGGACTTCTAGTACTATGTTGAATAAGAAAGGTGAAAGTGGACATCCCTGTCTTGTTCCTGATCTTAAGGGGACTACTAGTTTTTGTCCATTGAGTATGATGCTGACAGTGGGTTTGTCATATATGGCTGTACTATGTTTAGGTATGTTCCCTCTATTCCCACTTTGCTGAGAGTTTTTATCATAAATAAGTGCTGGATTTTACCAAATGATTTTTCTGCATATATTGATATGATCATTTTGTTTATGTGGTGAATCACATTTATTGATTTGTGAGTGTTGCACCAACCTTGCATTCTTGAAATAAATCTCACTTAATGATGGTTTTTTGATGCATTGCTGTATTCACTTGCTAATATTTTGTTGAGAATTTTAGAATCCATGTTCATCAGGGATATTGGCCAGATAATATTCTTAATTTTAGTGTCTTTATCTGGTTTTGGAGTTAGGATACTGCTGGTCTTTGGGAGCCTTCTGTTCTCTTGAATTTTTGAAATAGTTTGAGGAGAGGTGTTAGTTCTCAGAATATTTGACAAAATTCATCTGTGAAGCCATCCAGTCCATGGCTTTTGTTTGTTGGGAGGTTTTTTTTTATTGCTGCTTTAATTTCACTAGGTGTAATCTGTCTATATATATTCTCTGGCTCTTCCTGGTTTAGTTTTGGAGGATTGTATGTTTCTAGGAATTTATCCATTTCTTCCAGGTTGTCCTGTTTATTAGCATATACTTCATAATATTTCATTTCCCCCCACAAATTTTATTTATTATTTATTTATTTATTTATTTATTTATTTATTTATTTATTTATTTATTTTCTTACTTACTTAGAATTTAGACCTTTTATTTATTTCTTAAAGTATATTTGATAGATTGGGCTATAAGGGTAGTCCCATTCTTTTTTTCTCCCTTTTCCCTCCTCTGCCTGGTGCCCCCATTTGCTCTATCATTCCCCTCTTTAGTTCATGTCCATGGATCATGCATATAAGTTCTTTCACTTCTCCATTTTCTATACTATTCTTAGCCTCTCCCTGTCTATTTTCTACCTACCATTTATTCTACTTTTTCTCTGTACTTTCCCCCCATTCTCCCTGCCTCCTTCCTGCTGATAACACTCCATGTGATCTCCATTTCTGTGGTTCTTTTCCTGTTCTAGTTGTTTGCTTAGCCTGTTTTTCTTTTAGTTTTTGTTTTTGGTTCATTTATTGATAGTTGTTTGTTGCTATTTACTGTTCATAGTTTCAATGTTCTTCTTTTTCTTAGATAAGTCCCTTTAACATTTTGTATAATATGGGCTTGGTGACGATGAACTCCTTTAACTTGGCCTAATCCGGGAAGCACTTTATCTGCCCTTCCATTCTAAATGCTAGCTTTGCTGGATAGAGTAATCTTGGATGTAGGTCCTTGCCTATCATGATTTTGAATACTTCTTTCTTACAGACAAACCTCTTCATGCCTACAAGGTTTCTTTTGAGAAATCAGCTGATGGTCTAATGGGAACTCCTTTGTAGGTAACTGTCTCCTTTTCTCTTATTGCTTTTAAGATCCTCTCCTTCTCTTTAATCTTGGGTAATTTAATTATGATATGTCCTGGTGTGTTCCTGTTTGGATCCAAATTATTTGGGACTCTCTGTGCTTCATGAATGTGCATGTCTATTTTCTTCACCAGAAAGTTTTCTTTCATTATTTTTACAAATAAGTTTTCAATTTCTTGCTCTTCCTCTTCTCCTTCTGGCATCCCTATGAATTGGATGTTGGGATGTTTAAAGTTGTCTGTGAGGTTTCTAAGCTTTTCCTCATTTTTTTGAATTCTTGTTTCTTCATTTTGTTCTGGTTGAATGTTTATTTCTTCTTTTTGTTCCAAATCATTGGTTTGAGTCCTAGTTTCCTTCCCCACCTACACTGATGGTTCCCTGTATATTTCCATTATTTCATTCTGTTTAGCCTTCACTTCTTCTTTTATTTTGTGGCCATACTCAATCATTTCTGTGAGCATCCTGATTACTAGTGATTGAATGTTGCATCTGATAGGTTGGCTATCTCTTCATCACTGAATTCTTTTACAGGAGTTTTTATCTATATTTTTCATTTGGTCCATATTTCTTCATTTCAGCACACCAATTACATTGTAAGGGGCAGAGCTGTAGGTATTTGCCAGGGTGGGGCAACCTACCCCTCCACATTGTGGCACTGTATTGAGGGAGTGGAGACAAAGAGGAAACGATATGGGTTGCTCAACTCTCATCCTGCTTGCAAGAGTCTAGAAGTTTCTTCTGCCACCACAACATCTACAGGTTTTTACAGCCAGAGATTCTGAGGCCTTATTTTGCTAGCACTGGAACCCTGGGTTGTGCAGTCTGTCTCACTCTCTAGTTGTTCCTCCTGGTTTATCCACACATGAATGTGAGACCAATCAGTCCTCTAGCCACCACAGGCACTGCCTCACACCAGGTCTGTCAACCACTGCCTTGCCACATGTTCTCTCTGTCCCAGCTGCCTGTCTCTGCCCCTCCTACTACTCTAAATGAATGTTTCTTCTTTAGCTCATTGGTTGTTGGACTTCTATACAGTTCAATTTTCTGACAGTTCTGGTTGTTTTTTCTTTTTAAAGTGGTTGTTTTCTTTTTTTGGTTGTGTGAGAAGGTGAAGCACATCTACCTACACCTCCATCTTGGCTAGAACTGCTTGTTCATAATGTTTTCTTACAATCTTGCATTTCTTTGGTGTCAGTTGTTATTTCTCCTCTTTCATTTCTGATTTTATTTATCTGGGTCCTTTCTCTTTTTTTCTTGATAGGTCTTATTAAAGATTTGTCAATCTTGTTTATCTTTTCAAAGAACCAGCTCTTGGATTCATTGATCTTTTGTTTCATTTTCTAAGACAGTATTTCATTTATATTTGCTCTGATCTTAATTATTTTCTTCCTTCTACTCATTTTGGGCTTTGTGTTTCCTTAAAGTTCCTTCAAGTGTAAAGTTAAATTGTCTATTTGAGACTTTTCTTGTTACTTGAGATAGCCTTAATGCTATGAATTTCCTTCCCTCTTAGGACTCCTTTCCCAGTATTCCATAGATTTTGGATTATTGTGTCCTTATTTTCATTTGTTTCAAGGTATCATTTGATTTCTTCCTTGATCTAGTTTTGACCCATTCATTGTTTAGTACCATGTTATTTAGCTTCTATGTTTTTCAGTGTTCTTCTTGGGATTGATTTCTAGTTTCATAGCATTGTAGTCTGAAAGGAAGCTTGATGTGATTTCAATCTTCTAAAATTTATTGAGACTTGTTTTGTGTTCTAACATGTGGTTTATCCTAGAAAACATTCATGTGCATTTGAAAAGTATGTATATTATGCTGCTTTGGGGTGAAATACTATGAAGATATCAATTAAATCTATTTAATCTAGTGAGTCATTTAAGGCTGCTGTCTCCTTGTTGATACCTGCCTGGAAGATCTATCCACTGAAGTCAATAGGGTGTTAATATCCCTGACAATGACTGTATTTCTGTCAATCTCTCCCTTTATGTCCATCAAGATTTGCTTTACACATTTAGGTGCTCCTATGTTTGGTGTGTAAATGTTTAGTAGGGTTATATTCTCTTGTTGGATGTTCCCTTTATCATTATTAGTGTCCTTCTTTGTCTCTTACTGTAGCCTTAGTTTTATTTTTTAAATTAATTAATTAATTAATTTATGTATTTATTTTTGGAGGGGGGGAAGGGAAGGAGAAAGAGAGGGAGAGAAACATCAATGTGTGGTTGCCTCTCGAGTGCCCCTTACTGGGGACCTGGCCCACAACTCAGGCATGTGCCCTGACTGGGAATTGAAATGGTGACATTGGTTCACAGGCCTGTGCTCAATCCACTGAGCTACACCAGCCACGGCTATAGCCTTAGTTTTAATGTATATTTTGTCAGATAAAGTTACTGCTACACCAACTTTTTTTCTTTTCCTTTTTTCATGAATTTTCCCATCACCTACTTTTAGTCTGGGTGTTATCTTTGGATCCAAGATGAGTGTCTTGGAGGCAGAATATATATAGGTCTTGTTTTCTTATCCATTCAGCTACCCTGTGTCTTTTGTTTGGATCATTTAAGCCAGTGGTATCAAACTCATTTTCACCAGGGACCACATCAGCCTTGTGGTTGCCTTCAAAGGCCCAAATGCAATTTTAGGACTATATAAATGTAACTACTCCTTAACAGTTCAGCAAGAGCTCAGCACTGCTGCTGGGTAGAAACAAGGTGCTGGGCTGGATAAAACAAGGTAAAGGGCTGGATTCAGCCCATGGGCCTTGTGTTTGCCACCTGTGATTTAAGCCATTAAATCACATTAAGGTGATTATATAGGTGATTTTACATTAAGGTAATTATTGATATGCATATAGTGCCATTTTATTGTTAGACAGTTTTCCTCTTGTCTCCTCCTCCTCCTCCTTCTTCTTCAGTAAGAAGTAAGCTCTTTTAACATTTGTTGCAGTACTGGTTTGGCGTTAAGAAACTCCCTTAGCTTTTTCTTGTCTGAGAAGCTCCTTATTTATCCTTCAATTTTAAATGACAGCCTTGCTGGGTAAAGTAACTTTGGGTGTAGGTCCTTGCTTGTCATCACCTTGAATATTTCATGCCACTCTCTTCTGGCCTGAAATGTTTCTGTTGAGAAATCAGACGACAGTCTAATTGGTGCTCTCTCGTAGGGAACTACCTGCTTTTCTCTTGTGGCTTTTAGGATTTTCTCCTTGTCTTTAAGCCTTGTCATTTTAATTATGATGTGTCTAAGTGTGGGCCTCTTTGGGTGCAACTTGTTTGGGACTCTGAGCTTAGGAAATTGTGTGTCCTTGTCCTTCATCAGTTTAGGGAAGTTTTCAGTTATGTCTTCAGATAGATTCTTGATCCCTTGCTTGCTCTCTTCTTCTGGTATTCCCATGATATAGATGTTTTGCTTCATGTTGTCCAAAATGGTTCTTAAGCTCTCCTCGTTTTTTAAATTTCTTTTGTTTTTGCTGTTCTGTCTGGGTGTTTTTTTCCCTACCCTGTCTTCCAAATCATTTTTTTGATCCTCTGCTTCATCTAATACACTGTTTATTCCTTCCAGTGTATTATTTATTTCAGATATTACACTATTTGTGACTAGTCCTTTTTTATGGTTTCCATGCCTTTTTTCATGCTGTTGAGTAACGTTATAATCATTATTCTAAACTCACTATCTGATAAATTCCTTTCCTCCATTCACCTAGTTCTTCTGGATAGTTGTCTTGTGGTTTCTTTTGGAGTGTGTTTCTTTGTCTCCCCATTTTGGCTGCTGCTTTGTGTTTTCTGCTGTAGTTGTTTTACTAATTCACTGTTAAACCCATCAGTTTGTAAACTAATCAAGCTGCAGTCAGCAGCCTGGCTTAAGCTCCACAGAGTGGAGCACAGTAATTCCTGTGGGTGGGGCTCTTACTGCCCTTCAGGCTGATGTCACTTGGAGAGGAGTGCTTTGTCTGAGAAAGGTGGCTTCTGCATTATGAAGAATGACTCAGCACAGGTATCTTGGTGTTTATTCCTTCAGTTCTCTCCCCAGAGGCACCAACCCCAGACCCTTCTCAAGTATCTCTGGTCCATTCTGCCCTCCCTCTGCTGAAGTCCAGGGTTAGTGGCTGTAAACAGAATTTTGTGTGTTGGTCCTCCACCTGGGAGTCAGAAACACTGCTGCTTTTCACAGCTGGATGTTATCTGGGGTTCATTTTGGCTCTGGTGCTATAAGCTGGGGAGCCCAGCTTGGGGTTTAGATCCCACATTTCTCAGAGGAACCCTGCAGCCACTGAAATATCCCTTTGTAACTTCAGTGTCCACCTGTGAGAAAGGGAAGAGTAAACTATGCTTAAAGTTAGCAGAATAAAGGAGATAAAAGCAAAAGTGAACAAAATCGAGATTATGAAACAATAGGAAAAAATCAATAAAATTAAGAGTTGGTTTTAAATAAAATTTAAATAAAATTTGGTGACTGGGATCACCATTTAAGCTTCTAGTTCTTGCAGTGTCAGTCACCAACCTTTGTTTATTGCAGCCCATAGATGTTCAACATTCTCAGGTGTTCTGCTTGTTGTAGGTCTTCCAGAATGTGGGCCGCTTTTAAAAGATTTTTGACCATCTTTGAAGTGTTTGTGCCACACTTTTATTTGCACTGCACTCATTGCATCATCCACAAAATCCTTCTGAATTATCCAAATAGATTCCACAGAGGAATTGAGCTTAACACAAAATTGGATACATATTCATTGTTCTACTCACTCAGTCATATTGAATGCAAGAGCCACATAGTACACATGCTCACTCAGCAGCATCTATTGCCCCCACTTACTAGTACAGTGAAGTCATCATCTTTCATACATGCACATTCCAGTCCTACTGTCCTTGGCTGCCACATTACATCAGTGTTGCATAAACCATTCTTGTTTTGTTAACAGTTGCTGGACTTTTTTCAGACAGACCTCATATATTTATGCTAAATTCTTCCTTTTACTAAAGAGGTCCCTTTAACTTTCTTGTTAATCCTGGTTTGGTGATGATGATCACCTTTAAATTTTCTTGTTTGGGTAGATTTTATCTTTCTTTCAATTTAAATGGTAGACTTGATGGGTAGAGTAGTCTTGGTTGTAGGTTCTTTCCTCTCATCAATTTGAATATTTTGTGTCAATTCCTTCTGGCCTGCAAACTTTTTGTTGACAAATCAGCTAATAATTTTATAGGGATTTCCTTTAGGTAACTAACTGTCTTTCATCTGGTGCTCTTAAGATTCTTTGTTTTTTAACCTTTGCTATTTAAATTATGTTTTCTCTTGGTGTGGGCCTCATTGTGTCATTTTGTTTGGGACTCTATGCCTCCTTGACTTGTACTTCTATTTCTTTTATGAGGTTAGGAGATTTTTTGGTCATTATTTATTCAAAAAGGTTTTCAATCCCTCGTTCTTTCTCTTCCTTTTCTGGTACCCCTATGATGCAAATGTAATTATACATGATGTTTTCCCAGAGGCCCCTTAAACTATCTTCAATTTTTTAAAAAATTCTTCCTTCTTTTGATATTCCCATTGTTTTTTTTTAACTTTGTCTTCAAAATCACTGCTTTGATCCTCTGCCTCATTTAATCTGTTGTTGAGTTCTTCTAGTCTATTCTTTCTTTCTTTCTTTTCTTTTTTTTAGTTATTGTATTATTTTTTTTCCTGATTGGTTCTTTCTTATGGTTTCTGTGACCTTTTTTTATGATTACTATTTCTTTGTTGAAGTTCCAAGTTCCTTGAGCATCCTTATAAACTGTGTTTTGAACTCTATACCTGATAGATTGCTTGATTCCATTTTGTTTACTTCTTTTGATGGAGTATTCTCCTTTTATTTTATTTGGGATGTGTGTCTTTGTCTCCTCATTTTGGCTGCCTCTCTGTGTTTGTTTTTACGTGTTAGGTATATCTGCTAATTCTCTCAATCTTGGCAAAATCTTATGTAGTAGTGTTCTTTGGGGCCCAGTGGTACAGTCCCTTTGGTCTCCTGAGCTGGGTACTTCAAGAGTGTCCCTTTTGTGGGTTGTGTGTGCCCTACTGTTGTAGTTGAGCCTTGATTGTTGTTGGCACATCTGTGGGTAGATTGAGCCTCAGGCTAACTGGCTGTGAGGATTGGCTATGACCACAGAGTGTGAACTGCTATGTGGGAGACTGACCCAATGGAGTGAGATTCACCCCAGTGGACCCTGGGGTCTGCTGAGACTACCCTTTGGGTGTGCCACCTTTGCAGCAAATCAGGTAGTGCTCTTTTATAATCTGAAATTGAATACTAAAGTGTGTTGCTTTTGGAGCCCCTTGGGAGGACTCTGGTGTTGGCCAACATTGGCCACTCCCTGTTACTAGTCCAGGGCTACCTGGTAGGGGCAACAGTGTAATTTGTGGTTGGTAGCTGCCTGCACTGGAACTGGAAGTGTGTGGGAGAGGCCACACTGTAAACCAAGGTCACCTGCCACCAGTATCAGGCCTAGGGCAGCAAAAGGCACAGGGTACCCTGAGGTCTGTTGCTAACTGCTGGCTGCTTATAAGGCTCAGCTACTGAAAGAGCCTCAGGTGGTATGTGATTTGGGTGAGGTGGAGTTTCAGGGAGTCACTACGGTGGGGTGAGTTGTGTTCACAAGATTAATACACATTCAGAATTGGCTGTGTGTATGGAGGGCTCAAAACCAGGACAATGGCAGCCATCCCTCAAACCCTTGCTCTGAAGCCACACAACTCACAACTCCCTGTATGTACCCATGCCTCTCGAGCTGCTATCCCCCTGTCAGAGTCCAGGGTGAATATTCACAAGTGAGTGATTCTGTGCATTGGTGCTTTAAGAGAATGCTTGGGTTTCTAGAAGCCTTCTCTCTCATTCAGACAGACAGAATCACCACTTATTTTCATTGTGAGATGTGAGGGTTCCTCTTACTGGTACCGATGCTCTGGGATGGGAAGCCTGGTGTGGGGCTGGGAGCACTTGCTCTTCAGGGGGGACTCCTGAAGCTGAGCTATCACTCCTAATTCTCAGTCACCACAGGTAGATGTGGGGCCAGCCCATTTCACATCTTCACCCCTCCTACCAGTCTCAATGTGCTTTTTTATATTCTTAGTTATAGGACTTCTATTCAATATAGTCTTCAGTTGATTCATCTATAATTTAGTTGTAATTTTGATGTGGTCATGGGAAGTGGTTAGCACAATGTTTATCTACTTTGCCTTCTTGACAAGAACATTGAGATTATATTTATACATTGTTTAATATCTTACATTTATATTAATGTTATTGAAATATTTAAGAAAAAGGTCTTAAAATGTTTGCGGACAATTATTTTAATGATGCATTAACAGCTTGTTCTGTGGGAATTTCATGTTCATGTCACCAGTTTCCAACAGTTGTCCAGTTCTCTCAAATTCCTAACTGTTAGAGTTTCTCTGGGATGAAGTCTAGATGGCTAGAGGCTTAGTGCTTAACAACACATACTCCACACTTAGGTGACCTGGGTTCAAATCTTGCTCTTACTGTGGGGTTTCAGGCAAATTTTTTAACTTCTTTGTGTTTCAGTCCTTTGTGTTTCAGTCCTTCATTTACATAATGGGGATGGTAATAGTCATGGTCTAATGATAAAATTAATTAGATAAATTAATATTTTAGAGCACTTAGCCTGATACATAGTAAAAACTTTATGTGTTCATTACATTAAAAAAAAACACCTCAAGAATCCCTTCCTACATTTTAGGTTATTGCTTTAGATTAGATTCCTAGAAATGGAATTGCTAGGGTGAGGGCCACAAATATTTTAAAGGCTTTTGGTCAGTCTTCTCTAGTTGCATTCTCCAAAGTTCATCCTGATGCCCATTTCATGGAACAACCCCTGAGCAAGTCCTCCTGCTAGCTTTTGTTTCTTGATCTCCGGATGGCATTAGCATTGGTATCAGAGTCAATGGTTCCTTTTGCAAGTTTGATAGGTAAAATATAATATCCTTATTAGTTAGTGACATTGAACATTTCCCAAATGTTATTAATATTTCCATTAATCTTTTGTAAATTGCTGCTGTTCTTTGTCCACCTAAAAAATCCGAGTTCTGAGGACTTTTCTGATCAATTTATGTGAGGCTTTATATGTAAAGGCTATTAATCTGTTTGTTTAGTGTTTCTTTTTCATTTTAAATGTTCTTCTCACCTATAAGTAGAACCTAATCAACAAAACAAAAAAATAAGCAAAATATAATCAGAGCATTGAAATGAAGAACAAAATGACAGTAATCAGAGGGGAGTGGGGAGGAAGAAAATGGGGAAAAGAAGGGGAAGGGTTGTCAAGGAATATGTATAAAGGACCCATGGACAAAGCCAAAGGGGGGAATGACTGAGGTTGGGAAGTTGGGGTGGGTGGGGTGGGGGAATGTGGTGGCGGGAAAATGGAGACAACTATACTTGAGCAACAGCAAAAACATGTTCTTCTTATAGAAACTTTGACCTCCATATTCTAGTTTATATTTACTTCTATTTTTTTTTTACTCATAATGTCAAACACAGGTCTGCTCCAACTCTCTTTAGGTTAATACTCACATTTTACCTCCATGATCATTGTCCTAGCTCCCAGGTCTTGCTTACACAGACAAGTCTTTCTCTCCTGGGCCTCTATGTGGTTGCTATGCAAAGGAGGGAACTAGGAAGATTGTGCAAAATGGGAATAAAGTGAAAGATATCACTACACAGAAAAAAATATTGTACTTACTGTTTATTCCATTGATTTCCAAAGATGGTTGAGTTTCTAAGTCCCATCTCTAGGGAGAAGGAAATTAGCCCTGAACAGCTAAGACTGACAAATGAAAACAAAAATCAAAAGAAGAAATGAGAAAGAGAAATGGCTAAGCTAGTGCTGCAGAAAGCCCTGAGATTCCCTATGTGTCATGTTATAACTCCAATACATTTGCTCTTTTATGGAAGACAGGTTTTAATTTTTGCTCGTTTAAATGAAATAATTGCACTGCTTAAGGAAATCATTTTTTGAGGAGAAAAAAGCATTGGATATGATAACATAAAATAACAGTTAAATTTGTCCCCAAACTCATAAAGTACAGACTTTTCTTGTGTGTTTTTTTTTGATAGATTAAAAAACAATTCAGTATGTTTATCTTGATGTTTCATAGTACCCTTCCATTTAGAAACACTTATGAATGTGAACATGTTGGTAGAATTTTTTTTTTCTTCTTGCAGCTAAACCCTGGGCTGCCTATCTGTATTTTTGCCCAAGGTTTTCCTTCTTCACATATTGCTTTGCTCTTTTCAGCTCTTCAACCTAGCTTTCATCCCACTTCTGTGTGGTGGGGTGGCTGGCCTAACTGGGCTTCTGTCCTGGAAGTTGATCTAGGAAAGGGGATCTCTTCCTGGCATTCTGTTCTGGTTCTAGTGCATTCATGAGTGCCTCGTTTGGGTGCACTTAAATTAGAACAATTATTTGAGCCTCTGGCCTCAACTAGCAACTGACTTTTTCTGTTGCAACTTTCCCCAGGGATCTTTGAGATTCTCCAGTGGTCCAGCTCTCTTCCTCCTGCCCATGCTTGCTCTGTGTCCCCTCAGAACACTTTGTAATCTCCCACTGTAAGTGCTTATTGAGTAAAGTGATTGAAATGTGAGCTCTATGGAGCTTGATTCACCATTTTTTTTCTCATATTAGCCTGAAGACACAAAACAGCTCTGGGGCATAAGTGTGCTTTCTGCTGTCACCCAAATACACACAGTAACTTCACAGAAAACCTGGTGTAAGGTGTATGGACAACAATCACAGGTGAGTGTGTGAAAATGATACAAAGATACCTGGAGTGACATGGCCTGTCTTAGTCAGTTCAGTATAATATAACGGAACACCATATATCTCCTTCTCTACTCCCTGCGAAGTCCTGAAAGTGGTTTTAGGTTGCTGATGGGAAATAAACACAGTCTCAGTACTTACAGTGGATGGGTCTATTGATCTGCCTTTATTCATACTGACAACAGTTTTCATATCACACTCTTGACAGTGGTGTAATTAAACATACAGATATTCATTTAAGCAATAACTTTTTGAAATGGGGGAGAAATCCACTTTCACCATGAATTGGATAAATATGGACATCAGCCTCTGGAATTATTTGGATTTATATATTTTTAAAAATCTTGTAGCTTTCACATAAACCACATTTTTATTTTAAGGAACAGCAAGGATTTAAAGATACATAGTGGCAACTATGAGTTGACTATGCCTGGTTCCTCTCCCAACTCCACTCTGAGCTTCCACTTGTGAATCTGATAAATGGAAATTATAATACTTGTTCTGTGTTCAATAAAGAACTGTTGTGAAAGTAAGGCAATATGTATGAAAGTATTTTATTAATTGCAGTTTATATAAACTATGAAATTCATCTGATATTGATAGTCATTCAACTTGCAATATCATATCCCAATCTACATTTTTAATTTCCATTTGTGTTACTTATTTTCAAAAAATGTGTCAGGAAGCATATCAGTCAGAAAACATGTTCACTTTCCCCAGTCCCCACTCATTTGCTTTCTCATTAAGAGAAATTGAATTTGATTCTTTACTTTTACTAACATATTACTAAAAAGACACTGCTTATTTTGTGGCTGTCTCCTCTACTCTTCAAATCTAGGAAGCAACTTCAATGATTATGTATGAAGGATCCCACCCTCAAGAACCTTGAGGTTTATTTGGGAATTTGGTTTGTAGAAGTTTGTTGGGTAGATAGGATAAGAGATAAGAAAAGTCTTGGGGTATATGTGCATGTGTGTGCATGTGTGTGCATGTGTGATATGTGTGTGATATGATTTGTGTCATTGTGTGTGTGGTGTGCATATGTAACATTGTATGTGATACAGTGTGTGTATGCCTGTGGTGTTAGTTTATTGAGCACTAAGGCCTCAAGGCTCAGGTACCTGGATTTATTACTGGAAATATATCTATTAGTGCCCAAGCCTCTGTCACCTTAGACTTGGTTATGTTGGACTTTTGTGGCCCTAACACAATGCTTTGGCAATGTTTGTTGGATCACTAAATACAGTACAGTTTTGGGTGCACCACAAGCACAAGGCTGCTCCATAACAAAATGCCCATTGCCAGGGCTGGTGTGGCTCAGTGGATCGAGTGCCAGCCTGTGAACCAAAGGGCCTCTGGTTTGATTCCCAGTCAGGGCACATGCATAGGTTGTGAGCCAGGTCTCCAGTATGGGGTGCCTGAGAGGCACCACACATTGATGTTTCCTTCTCTTTCTCCCTCCCTTGCCCTCTGATAAATAAAATGTTTAAAAAAAAATAAAACCTGTTTAAAAAAAAAAAGAAGATGCCCAGGTCACTGGGATGACATGCTCAGAGAAACACTCACCTCGTGGAGAAATGGTCATGTGAGACAAGAAATGTGGGTGGGCTGTTGCTCCACTTGGAAGGGCATGTGGAAGACCGCAGGGAATGTGGTGCGGCTCTCTTTCTGAATGGCTGGCATAGGCAACTAATCAGGAGCCCATTGTGCATAGCTGGGAGAAAGTTGGAGTGTTGTTGAGAAGGTGTGTCTTGAGAGCAAGGGCCAGGTCTGACTGAGAATGTGGGCACAGTCAGGAGTTATTAGAGGGGAAGCTCTGGGTTCCACAGTAAAGGAAGTAGTGGAGAGTAAGGGAATGGGTGGCCAACAGCCCACTGGATGATTTAGTGACTTGGGTGGCAGAAGCTAGTGAAAGCTGAATCTTGGGTAACTCCGAGGTTGAGCAAAGGTTATATTACAGTTTAAATGGTGCATTGTCAACACACATTTAAATTACTTCATTGCTTAACTATTTAATTTATATTTGTTAATCCATGTTCTAAATCTCTTCTTCACTGGTAAACTTCTAGAAGACAGAAACCATTTGTTCAATTCATTCTGTGTAACACTGAATAGAGTAACTTGTGAGGACCTCAACCTAATTTTTATCCTGCTTTGAACACTCATTTGAGTAAGTGCAACATGTTGATTTCTGAAATATTTGCTAAATACTGTGGTTGGCTGGATAATTTATGTGGCTGAAAAGATTATGCCTTAGGCCCACTTAGGTTACTGATATCCTTATGAAAATGCATGAAAACTTACTGTATGGCTGTTAACTTTCATCAAAATACTTTATCTGTCTTATATTTATTATTTAATATAGAAAAAGTAATTAGATACTTTTGTGGCCTAATTACTTGCTAAATGTAACTTATTTCCAAAATGAAATGGTCTTGGAGTTGTACTACTATAAACAGTGTTTAGATTCAGGATGCTATATTTATTTTTAGCTTTTAAAACAGCCAAATAGTTTTCTCTCAATTTTCAGGAGAAAAAAATATCTTCTGGGCTAAAGCTCTGTTCCAAATATCTTTATGGTTGATTATTTCCATCCAAACTCCAAAGTGTGGAAAGCAAAGGTTTCTAGTGATTCAGTCTTAATAGCAGTTGGCTAATATTGGTGCTTATTAAATACCAATTTCTTAAATTGTAATGTAGTTATAGGTAGATTTAGTCAAGCACATGACACCACAAAAACTTACCACCCTGTGAATAAGTATGTAGGAGTGGAATTGAGCAGCATCGGGTTAGAATAGTAAGTCCAGCTTTTAGATTTCAGGATTCCTTGCTGATGAGCTGCTTTTGGGTTGATGTTGAATGAATGGCCTCCAGTCAAACTAGTGTTCAATTTGATTTCAGGTTTGGTTTAGTTGAGAAAAATGGGTGTATATGTTCCAAGCACTGTGTTCTAAATACTTTCATAATGTGTCAACTTCCTCTATTTCACTTTTACTGATAAGTATTGTTAATCTTCTTATTGACACATGAGGACTGACAGACAGGCTCAGCAAAATTGAGTAACCTGTCCAGCATGTCAAAAATTGGAAAGCAGATTTTCTGGGACTCAAACTAGATCTAACAATAAAGCTCATGCCTTTCTGCTATCTATGTGAAGACATAGTTTGACAAGTTTTTTCAAAGTTTTAACATGTTTTGAACATATTTGGATTTAATTCCTGTTGATTAAAGAATTAGCAAATTAGGGGTATATTTGTTTTGAAATAACTCAAAACCTTTGTTTTGTTACAGTTAAGTGAAAGTCATCATTAACCTTTGGCCTGTGGGTCTGATTTAACTTCAGAATCACAGTAGGTTAGGTGGAGGGAGACATCTTTCTGGTTTCATGCAGCATGGCTGGCATGAACTCACGTTGTCCTCAGATCTATTTTTTGTCCCTGGGAATCTGAATATATACCTCTGATGTACAGGAATATCACAGGGACAGGCTCTCCTCTCTTCTTGTTCTGGAGTGGCATTTTTTTTTCAATCTGTACTGGAAAATCTTCAGCACAGAGTTGTGATCAGAACAAGAGTGAACAGTCACATTTTGGTTTTGTTGGGTGACAAGTGAGTCTGAATTTATGAGTGAGCTATGGGAATCAAGGGTAGGTTTAAGGAGACAGCTTAGATGTGCCACCTTTCCTTTTTTATGCTTTCTTAGTGTAATTTTTTACTGCTGAGACCTATTTACTGTTGAGTCCTATTTACCTACATGAAAATTATAGGGAAGAAAACCTCATACTGCATTCTGTCAGAGTAATTAAGACAATGGGTTTCAGTGTAAAACATTCCTGGATTTGAATTTTAACTCTCAATTCCTAGCTGTATGACCTCAGGCAAGTTGCCCACCTCTCTCAGTCTTGGTTTTCTCATCTGTAAAAGTAATAACAGTACTTGACTCACATAATTGTTGTGAAAAATAAAATGTAAGTCTCTAAGATAGTGTCCAGCACATATATCACATATAATCATATGAAGTTATATTTTTTTTATTTTTTAATCATCACCCGAGGACATTTTTTCATTGCTTTTAGAGAGAGAGGGACAGGGAGAGAGGAAGAGAGAGAAACACTGATGTGAGGGAAAAACATTGATTGGCTGCTTCTCATGTGTTCCTTAGACTGAGGATCATATCTACCCTGACAGGGATCAAATCTGCAACCCAGGTATGTGCCTTGACCAGGAATCAAACCTGGAACCTTTTGGTAATGGGATGATGCTCCAACCAACTGAGCAACTCCAGCCAGAGCTAAATTTTTTAGTGTTTTAATTTTTGCTATATTGTTAATCTTTTAGGTATAGCTATTGTATTTATTTCTTAAAGGCATCATATGCAGAGGACAAGGAAGATCATTCTTGGAGTTTTAGTTCTACTGTTGTCTTCCTCTTCCATGTCTTACTGAAACTCCCTTTCAATATTTCTG
The DNA here is from genome assembly GCF_019186645.2 of Phyllostomus hastatus. Classification (NCBI taxonomy): domain Eukaryota; kingdom Metazoa; phylum Chordata; class Mammalia; order Chiroptera; family Phyllostomidae; genus Phyllostomus; species Phyllostomus hastatus. Next base: position 1,010,288 of record NW_025334017.1, on the reverse strand, counting down.
TTTCAATGTTCATCTTGCCAACATTCATCAAATGAAGAAAACCTGGAACTCTGCAGAGCCATAAAGTTTTTTGTGGCCATGTCCTGCTATGACAGGGAGACCTCTAAAATCAAGCAGTTCTCATTAAGAATATCAGAGTGTTGGGGGGCTAAGATGGGGTCGGAGTAGGAAGGAGCAGATTCGGCTTCCCTCTGCTCAGGGGAGAAAATCCTGACTGATCTATGGAGTAGAAAAGCAAGCAACCAACATACTTCAGCATATGTGAAAATAGGGGACCAAGGATTGTGGTGGAACCAAAAAGCTGGACCCTAAGAAGAGTGCTGCAACAAGGTAGGGTCCTGGGGACCAGCGTATGGTCCAGGGGCTGCAGCCCCAGGCCCAGGGCCTGCTGCTGGGTTTGCCACAGAGTCCCTGGGAGAGCTGGGGACAACTACTCCCTCCCCAGCCAAACAAGGTCTGAGTGGCACTGGGAGGAATCCAGGTGCTAGCAAACACACAAGGGCTGTGAGAACCTTTGGAGGCTGTGGACACTGGAGAGGCTAGGTTGTGCAGCAGGCCCCGATCCCCACAGTCACCAGTCTGGCTGGAGAGTTTGGTGGCGGCTGGAGAAGCCAGGCCACTGTGGGGAGCGGCAGGCTTGAATAGGAGGAATTTCTCAAGAGGAAGGAGTGAATAGACAGACACTGTTTGGGGAATTCTCCTAAAGTGATCAGTCACTCCAGCCTCCCTGCCACCCAGCCTGCATGCGCGCAGGTGTGCGTGCAGGAAGAGCATGCCCGCACCCCAGTCCACAGCAGTAACCCTGGGGAAAGACCTGATTCCCACACCCAGAGCACAAGTGCAAGCTCTGAGCTCCACTGGCCGAGGAAGAAAAGCCATACCAATCACCCCTCAGCCTGCCGCAGCCAGCAAGAGCAGAAAAACTCATTTGGCCACTTTGAAACCAAGAGACTTTTTAATTTGATTCTATTTTTTTAACAATTTTTAAATTTTAAAATATTTATTGTTTTTATTCTCTTTTGATTTCTTTTTCCTCTCTTTCCTGATTTCTTGTTTTATTCCTTCCTCCTTCCTTTCCTCCAATTTTATCTCTTCTTCCTTCCTTCATCTGCTTTTTCTACTTTTACTTTTTAAATTTTTTTCTAAATACCTACAAGTGAGACAAAATCCTGGATCTGTGAAAAGACCAAAGTTGAACCCAAAGAAGGGGCATCACAACAGCTGGGAAAGTAAGATAAACTTCACTCTGCTATTACAGAGAACCTGCAAGTTATTGCATATTTGTATTATTATTATTTTTCCAGTATTCCTACATCTTTTTAAAATAGTATTTTTGTATCCCTCTTCTTTTTGTATAGTCTCCTTTGCTAGGCTAGATATATTGTATGACCTGACAGCTTTCCCCTGGTATCTCTTTCCATACTGAATTGCTAAGCTACTGTCCTTTAACTCACCTGTGTCCCATTAGCACACAACTCGAGGTTCTGTACTCCCTATTCTTGTTACGTAGATCTCATAGATTCTGTCATATGATTGTTGCCATAATATTATTGTAAATAATTGCTGTTCCATGCAATTGTAATTACTTTACAACACACCCCTCTTCAGATCTTAGCCCATTGCAAAGTTTCCTGAACTCTATTATTGTAGTGGTTAACTCTATTCTCTCACACACTACACTTATTTACTATCTTTTACTCTCACCTTACCTCAGAATCTGACCTCCCACAACCTCCCTGGTTTGTAGATCCAACTCACAATCCTTCCTTCCCCAATAAGAGTCTTATCTTCTTTCCATTCTTTCTAAAAATCAGCTAGCTGGGTGGAAGATCACAGTTAACACTATACATAATCAAAGGATCTCCTATTTCTTCCCTACTAGCTACTACTGTAAATATCATAGAATTCTCTGTTGGTGTCTTAAACCATTTTGCCTTCCCCTTCTGACTGATGACAAAAAAGAATAGGTGGAGGTGGTGAGCACCAGGATACCCACTGGAAGAGGAAACCCAACAACAAAGAAACCACTAACATATAACAACAGGAAGGTGAAGGAGGGAGTAGTAACCACACAAACCTCAATCCAGGACCTATCTGGAAATACAACTAAACAGTAGAGACAGTACCCAATACAAACAAGTGAACAAGAGCAAGAGAGAATCCTCAAAACCTTATCCACACAAAAGAACCAGCTTCAACACAACCTTCCCTCACCAGCACAACAAAATACAGGAGGTGGTGGAGAGAGTGACCCTCATTGAACCAGCTGGTGGGAAGAAACCACTAAAGAAAAACTCAACAACAATAAAAACCCAAAGGCAAACACAAAGCCCACTTAAATGACAGCCCAAGACCAGTGAGCTTGGGAGATCAAGGAACTGCACCACTGAAACTCACTGCTTTCCTACTAAAGAAGTTCACACCACAAACCCAGGGAGCCAGAACAGATCAATTTAAGAACCTGAGGCTAACAAGAAGAGTCTCACAAACAATGAGAAGACAAATTAACAATCCCCAAATGAAAGGAAAGGAGGAAGCCTCAGAAAGAATGCTAAATGAAATAGAGGAAACTCAACTATCAGATATTGAGTTCAAAGCAATGATCGTCAGGAAGCTCAATGAGCTCATAATGAGCTACCAGAAAATACAGGGAAGCTACAATGAACTCACTGAAAACTACATCAGCATGAAAAAGGAAATAGACACTCTCAACAAGGGCCAAGAAGAAATGGAGAATACAATTTCTGAACTGAAGAACACAGTAGAAGGAAGGAATAGCAGGATCGATGACACAGAAGATCAGATCAGCGAGCTAGAGGACAAAGTAGAAGAAAACACCTAGAAAGAGCAAGAAAAAAAAAGAGGCTCAGAAAGAATGAAGAGGGATTAAGAGAAATGCCAGACAATATGAAACGTAATAACATCCGTATAATAGGGATACCAGAAGGAGAAGAAGAAGAGCAAGGGATAGAAAACCTATTTGAAAAAGTAATGATGGAAAACTTCCCTAATTTGATGAGAGAAAAAGTCACACAAATCCAGGAAACACAGAGAGTCCCAATCAAGAGGAACCCAAAGAGACCCACCTCAAGACACATCATAATTAAAATGTCAAAATTTCAAGACAAAGAGAATCTTAAAGGTAGCCAGGGAGACACAGGAAGTAACATACAAGGGAGCCCCAATAAGGCTAACAGCTGACTTCTCAATGGAAACACTCCAAGTCAGAAGAGAATGGCAAGAAATATACCAAGTAATGAGAACCAGAGGTCTGCAACCAAGGCTACTTTACCCAGCAAGGCTCTCAATCAAGATAGAAGGCCAAATAAGAAGCTTCTCAGACAAGAGAAGTCTAAAAGAATACACCTCCACTAAACCAGCTCTGCAAGACATGCTAAAGGGACTGCTTTAAGGAAAGAAAGGAAAAGAGAGAGAGGAACACACGTACATAAAAGGCAATGAATAAGTACCTATCAATAATAACCTTAAATGTAAATGGGTTAAATGCTCCAATCAAAAGACCTACAATAGCTGATTGGATAAGAAAACATGACCCACACATATGCTGCCTACAAGGGACTCACCTCAGAATAAAAGACCTGCACAGGCTGAAAGTGAAGGGCTGGGAACAAATTTTCCAACCAAATGGACAGGAAAAAAAAAGCCGGGGTAGCCATACTCATATCTGACAAAATAGACTTCCAAACAAGGGCAATAAAGAGAGACCCAGAAGGTCATTTCATAACACTCAAGGGAAGAATCCACCAAGAAGACATAAAAATTTTAAATATATATGCACCCAATATAGGAGCACCCAAATACATAAAGAAAATCTTAGAGGACTTCAAGAAAGATATTGACAGCAACACAATTTTAGTGGGGGACTTTAACACCCCAATGTCAAAAATGGACAGATCTTCCAAACAATATATCGACAAATATATTCGGGTGTTGAACAGTGCCCTAGATGAAATGGGCTTTACTGATATATACAGAACCCTCCATCCAAAAGAAGCTAAATACACATTCTTTTCAAATGTACATGGAACATTTTCAAAGATAGACCAAATGATAGGACACAAAACAAGCCTCAACAATTTCAAAAAAATTGAAATCATACCAAGCATTTTCTTGGGTCACAAGGGACTGAAGCTAGAAACCAACCCCAAGGAAAAAAAACCCAAAACACTAAAAAAATGGAGATTAAATAGCATTCTATTAAACAATGAATGGGTCAAGAATGATATTAGGGAAGAAATCAAAAGGTTTCTGGACACAAATGAAAACGAACTCACAACAACCCAAAACTTATGGGACACAGCCAAGGCAGTCCTGAGAGGGAAGTGCATAGCGATATAGGCACACCTAAAAAAGTTAAAAACATTCCAAACAAACAACCTAACCCTACATCTACAAGAACTGGAGGAAAAACAACAAAGACAGCCTAGAGCAAGCAGAATGAAGGAAATAACCAAGACCAGAGCAGAATTAAATGACATAGAAACTAAAAGCACAATTCTAAGGATCAATGAATCCAAGAGCTGGTTCTTTGAAAAGATAAACAAAATCAACAAGCCTTTAAGCAGACTCATCAAGAAAAAAAGAGAGAAAACCCAAATAAACACAATAAAAATGAAAGAGAAGAGATTACAACAGATACCACAGAAATCCAAAGGATTGTAAGAAATTACAATGTAGAACTGTATGCCAAGCAATTTGAAAACCTACATGAAATGGACAAATTTCTAGAAAAATATACTCTTCCAAAACTCAATGGAAAAGAAGCAGAAAGCCTGAACAAATCAATAACAGCAAAAGAAATTGAAGCAGTACTCAAAAAACTCCCAACACACAAAAGCCCTGGCCCAGATGGTTTCACAGAAGAATTCTACAAAGCATTTAAGGAAGAACTAACCCCTATCCTTCACAGACTATTCCAAAAAATACAAAAAGATGGAAGACTCCCAAACTCTTTTTATGAGGCCAGCATCATCCTAATTCCAAAACCAGATAAAGACACAACAAAAAAAAAAACTTCAGGCCAATATCGCTGATGAACATTGACGCTAAAATCCTCAACAAAATACTGGCAAACTGCATCCAACAGTACATTAAAAAGATCATACACCATGACCTATTGGGATTCATTCCAGGGATGCAAGGATGGTACAATATTCGCAAATCAGTAAATGTAATACATCACATACACAGAAGCAAAGACAAAAACCACATGATCATATCAATAGATGCAGAAAAAGCATTTGATAAGGTACAGTACCCATTCACGATAAAAACACTCAGCAAATTGGGAATAGTGGGAGCATCCCTTAACATAATAAAGGCCATATATGAGAGACCTACAGCTAACATCATACTCAATGGGGAAAAGTTAAAATCTTTTCCACTAAGATCAGGAACAAGACAAGGATGTCCACTTTCACCACTTCTATTCAAGATAGTACTGGAAGTTTTAACCACAGCGATCAGACAAGAAAAAGAAATAAAAGTCATCCAAATTGGAAAGGAGGAAACAAAACTGTCACTGTTTGCAAATGATATGATAGTGTACATAGAAAATCATTTAGACTCCACCGAAAAACTGCTTGACCTAATAAATGAATTTGGCAAAACAGAGGAATACAAAGTCAATATCCGGAATTCAAAGGCATTTCTGTATACCAACAATCAAACAGGAGAAGCAGAAATCAAGAAAAAATTTCATTTGAAATAGCAAAAAGAAAAATAAAATATCTAGGAATAAACCTAACCAAAGAGGTAAAAGACCTGTATTCAGAAAACTACATAACACTGAGGAAAGAAATCAAGGAAGACACAAACAAATGGAAACATATACCGTATTCATGGATTGGAAGAATTAATATCATCAAAATGTCCATACTACCAAAAGCAATTTACACATTCAATGCAATTCCTATTAAAGTACTAATGGCTTATTTCACAGACATAGAACAAACACTTCAAAAATTTATATTGAACCATAAACGACCCCGAATAGCTGCTGCAATTTTTAGAAAAAAGAGTAAAGTAGGAGAGATCACAATACCTGACACTAAACTATACTACAAGGCCACTGTAATCAAAACAGCCTGGTACTGGCATAAAAACAGGCACATGGACCAATGGAACAGAATAGAGAGCCCAGAAATAAACCCAAGTCTCTATGGTCAATTAATATTTGACAAAGGAAGCAGCCCCATAAAATGGAATAGAAATAGCGTCTTCAACATATGGTGTTGGAAGAACTGGACAGCTATGTGCAAAAAAAATGAAACTAGAGCACCAACCTGCACCTTATACAAAATAAATTTAAGGTGGATAAAAGACTTAAATATAAAATGTGACACCATTAACGTCCTAGAGGAGAACGTAGGTAGGAAAATCTCAGATATGTTATGCAGAAACCTTTTTAATGACTTGTCTCCTAGAGCAAGGGACATCAAGGAAAGAACAAACAAATGGGACCTCATCAAAAGAAAAAGCTTTGCACAGCTAAAGAAAACAGTATCAAAATAAAAAGAGAACCAAATGCATGGGAAAACATATTTGCCAATGACACCTCAGAGAAGGGTTTAATCTCCAAAATATATAAAGAACTTAACATGATTCCACTCTAAGAAGACAAGTGACCCAATTAAAAAATGGACAAAGGATTTGAACAGACACTTCTTCAAAGAGGACATACAGAAGATCCAAAGATACATGAAACAATGTTCAATATCGCTAGCTATCAGAGAGATGCAAATTAAAACCACAATGAGATACCACTTCACACCAGTCAGAATGGCCATCATAAAGAAAGTAACAAACAACAAGTGTTGGAGAGGTTGTGGAGAAAGGGGGACCCTAGTGTACTGTTGGTGGGACTGCAGACTGGTACAACCACTATGGAAAGCAGTATGGAACTTCCTCAGAAAATTAAAAATGGATCTGCCTTTTGACCCTGCAATTCCACTCTGGGACTATATCCTAAGAACACTAAAACACCAATCCAAAAACACCAATCCAAAAGAACCTTTGCACCCTGTTGTTCATAGCATCACAATTTACAATAGCTATGTGCTGGAAGCAACCTAGATGCCCATCAGTAAATGAATGGATCAAAAACTATGGTACATTTACACAATGGAATTAATTCTATGGAGCAGAAAGAAAGAAGGAGCTCCTACCCTTTGCAACAGCATGGATGGAGCTGGAAAGCATTATGCTAAGCAAAACAAGCGAGGCAGTGAAAGTCAAATACTATATAATCTCACCTTTAAGAGGAATCTAAACAACAAAACAAAGAAATTAGCAAAATACAACCAAAGACACTGAAATAGGGGACAGACTGACAGTGACCAGAGGGGAAGGAAGAGGGAATTTCAGGGGAGAATGGGAAGGGTTTACAGGAACAAATTTAAAGGACACATGGACAAAAGCTAGGGGGAGGGTGGTAATGGGAGGGAAGTGGGGAGGGTTGGGTGGGTGGTCTGGAATGGGAGTAAAAGGGAGAAAACTGTACTTGAACAATGATTAAAATAAAATTTAAAAAAAAAGGAATATCAGAGTGTTATGTATGCCCTGCAGGAAAGGCAAAGTCCAAGTAAAACAGAAAAATACAACTGACAGTAACCAGAGGGGTGGGTGGAGAGGGATAATGGGCAAAAATAAGGGAGGGGACATTAAAGAACATATATAAAGGACACATGGACAAAGCCTAAGGGTGTAAGGGTTTATGAGGGTGGGAGGGTCTGGGTAAGAGGGTGGGGGAAAATGGGGACAAGTGTACTTGAACAACAACAACAACAACAAAAATCACCAAAAAATAGGCAAGGCCAGATCCCCAGATACTACAGGCTGGGACACAAGCTTGCTGATTACCCAGAGCTGGTGTTATAACAAAGGGCTCTACCAAGACAACTTGAAAGTTGAAGCCTCAGTTTGTACCTGGGCTGCAGTTCTTAAAGTATTAATGATAGTGACCTTTTATGCTACTGGAGCCTAGGCTCCCTAGAAGGGTAGAAACTCACAAAGGGCCAGTGCAGTTACTGAAGCACACCTATCAGTGCCTCACATATAGAGCACTTAACTATTACTAAGAATATGTTTTGTGGAGGTGTTATTCTGTTTCTACTAGTATAGACATGGCTGGATAGCTTTCCTTAATCACTGACTATGTATCAGGTAGTGTGTTAACTGCCATATATATATACACAGACAGGGATGATTAGGCCAGCCCAAAGTTGCAGAGCAAATAACAAGTGAATCCACAGCCCTGTGTCTGCCTTGTTCAAAGCCTGGGCTCTTTAATACAGTGCCAGATTGGTCATTTAGCCAAGGCATTAAAGGTAGAGGTCAGAACAATCTGGCCAGTAGGAAGCACTTTTTCTCTTATTGAACTCTGGGTTTCAGAACTTTCCAGTCTTGGTTATTCTAAGAGGGTGTCTGCAAAGAGGAATGTCTTCATAATTCAATTGTATAAATAAGCATTGTTGTACATTTTTACATACACAGCTCTGGCTTTTTCACCTCCTTTTTTTCCTCTTGGAAAAAAAATAAAAAATTCTAAAGATGAGTATTTTATCCTGACAGAATTCACTGAGATTACTCAAGTCCTTTCATAAATTGAACCTAATTTTCAAAGTCAACAGTGTGTGTGTGTGTGCATATAATATAATGTTTGAGTTGTTCCTTTATCCTTTTGATGGATCACATTCACAAGAGGCTAACAAAATGTGTAAATATTTGTCATGTAATAAAGCTGAACCCAAATGCATAAAACTAAAGTGTATTATACTGGGAATCTTTACAGATAAACAGTCAACAAGGAAAAAATATCTGAAGTTTAGAATTATAAAACAAATACATAAGAAAATAATATTCTTTTGAAATAGTATAGAAGTCATTTAAAAAATACTCTGGATTGTGCATGGTAGACTATGTCTGGGGCAGCAGTTACAGCTAGATCCCAAGCTGGGTCATCCCCACCACTCACCTGGTGGTCCACAGTGATGGTATACAGTTGCCTCCCAGGGCCTACAGCACCATCCCTGGTGGCATGCTCTTTAGCACCACCCCAAGAGAAATGTGTGGAAGCAGGGACTTATGGTCAAGATGGCAGTGTAGATAATACAAATCACTTCCTTGCACAACCATATCAAAATCACAACTAAACTACAGAACAACCATCATTCAGAACTGTTAGAAGTCAAGCTGAATGAAAGTCCTACATCTAGGAATTAAGGAACAAACTACATTGTGGCTGATAGTAGGGGCAAAGACATGGATCAAGTTGGTCCCACACCCACATGTGGTGGATAAGAATCAGCAGGGACATCTCAAGAGCAAAGGGTCCCAGTCCCACAACAGGTCCCCCCATCCCAGGATTCCAGTGCCAGAAAGAGAAGTCACCATAACATTTGGCTGTAAAAACCAGTGGGGATTGAGGCTTTGGAAGATAAACTGATGGAATTCATTGGAATTCCTTCTGAAAGGCTCATGCACATATGTACTCAATTCACTTACTCTGAGCTCTAGCACAGGGGCAGCAGCATGAAAGGCACCAGGGACATATAGGGAAGAACTGAATTGTCTGGAAACAGGGTGAGAGCTGCAGCAGCTTTCTCCCAGAAAGGAATGCTAGCAGAGGCCAGCATTCCTTTTTCAAGTCCTCCTCACAGAGAGACACAGAGCCAGAGAGACAGGCTCCGTATTGGGGACTCTACCAACCTGGATCATACTGTTTGCCCCAGTGTGATTCCCTGAGGCCCTGCCCTACCTAATCGGCAGGCCAACCCAAGCTGTCTCCAGTGGCTTTTCCACAGAAATGCCTTGTCTTGGCCCATACTTCAAATTTTCCTAAATTCTCTCAAACAAGCAGCATCTGGCTCCAGTAAGACCCATAATTCTTGTTAAGTTGTCCCAGGCCCGCTAATAATAGCAGCCAGCCTTGGGTCATAACTTGAACTTTCCTGGGCACCTACAAATATAGCAGAAGCAGCAGCCATCTGCAGATTGTTTTGTAATTTATGTTGTATGACACTGGACAGAACAGGAAGTGGCTGACCTTGGACATGCCAAGAGCAATCAAGATGCAAATACAATGAGAGGGTGTACATAACCCACATTGTGGGCCCACCTTGAGTACCCCACTTGGGTAGTAGGCAAAGCTGTGACCCTGGGCCCTACAAAACATCTACTACCTTAGGCTACTCTACCAAGCCTGGAAGATGTAGCAGATCTACCTAATACACAGAAAAAACACATGGAGGCAGCCAAAATAAGAAGACAAAGAAACATGTCCCAAATGAAAGAACAGAACAAAACTCCAGAAAAAGAACTAAACAAAATGGAGACAGGAAAGCTACTAGATGCAGAGTCCAAAACACTGGTTACAAGGATGCTCAATGAATTTAAGAAAGGGCAGATGACCTCAGAGAGAACTTCATTAGCATAAAAAAGGACATGGAGACCATAAAAAAGAACCAGTTAGAAATGAAGGATACGCTAACTGAAATGATGAACAATTTACAGGGAATCAACAGTAGAGTGGATGAGGCTGAGAGTCAAATCAGCAATTGGAATTTAAAGAAGCAAAAAACAACCAATCAGAAGAAGAAGAAGAAAAATCCAAAAAACAAGGATAGTGTAAGGAGTCTCTGGGATAACTTCATGCATACCAACTTTCTCATTATGGGGGTGCTGAAAGGAGAAGAGAAGAGCAAGAAATTGGAAACCTACTTGAAAAAATAACAAAAGAAAACTTCCCTAACTTGGTGAAGGAAATAGACATACAAGTACAGGAAATGCAGTGTTCCAAACAAGATGAACCCAAAGAGACCCACCTCAAGATATATCATAATTAAAATTCCAAATGTTAAAGACAAAGATAGATTTGAAAAGCAGCAAGAGAAAAGCAGTTAGTTATTTACAAAAGAGCACCTATAAGACTGTCAACAGATTTCTCAAAAGGAACTTTGTAGGCTAGAAGGAAATGGCAAGAAATATTCAAAGTGATAAAAGCAAGGACCTACAAGCAAGATTAGTCTATCCAGCAAAGCTATAATTTAGAATCAAAGAACAGATAAAGAGCTTTCCAAACAAGAAAAAACTAAAGGAGTTCATCACCACCAAACCAGTATTACATGAAATGTTAAAGGATCTTCTCTAAGAAGAAGAAAATAAAAAAAATATGAATGATAAAATGGTAACAAATACATATCTATCAACAATTAAATCTAAAAACTAAATAAACAATCAATCAGAACAGGTACAGAATCATAGATACAGAGAATATTTTGATGGTTGCCAGATGGGAGAGGGAGAGGTTGTGAGAGGGGAGGTGGTTAGCAAAAAAGAAAGTGATTGGGAAGTATAAATTGATAGTTACAGGATAGTCATGGGTATGTAAAGTACAGTATAAGACACAGAGTTGCCAAAGAACATAAATGCATAACTCATGGACATGGACAACAGGGTGGAGATTGCCTGAGGGAGTGGGGAGGGCACTGGGTAGGGGAGGGCAAAGGGAAAATTTGGGATGAATGTAATAGCATAATCAGTAAAATATAACTTAAAAATTCTCTGCCACTCTTGAGTCACATTCAAACCTTTCTATCTCTTATGACAGTCTATATTCAGCACAATGCATTATATGTTTTGTATGTACATCTGTTGTATAAAAGTACATATGCCTGTAATCTCTCCTATATATTTTTGTTCTAAACTACAGTAAATCCTGTTGTATTCTAGATTTTTCTTATAGACATATCTGCATCTATCTCTTCAAATTTTTGAAAACCAGTCATGTATATTCAGGAACATCTTTGATGGGTCCAATAACCTTGCAGTTCCTCTTCTTCAATACAAAACAATTTCCTTTACTATGTGGGATTACCTTCTGCAAATATAGAATCTTTCATATAAAACAAAAAATTCACCTGAAGAGGAAATATTTGAATAAAAGGCAAGCCCATTTCCACCTGATCAATCATATTTTATGACATCTGTGGCTTTTTTTTTGCAAATGCAAGACTTGAGCTGTCTCAGAATCCTCAAGGAAGGGAATATATTTAGGTTTCGATTTCTGGCCAGGACCTCCAAAGCCCCAAAACCAAGACATATTCCTGAGAATACTACAGAAAAATGTGCTGTTCTCCCAGAAATTAACCCCTCCCTTGGCTTGAGTCTTGCTTTTCCTCTCTTGACTTGTTCTTATCCTAACTCCTCTTCCTAATGCTTTATTATAGGGTTGATTTATTTAGCTAAGCAAGGGAGATCAGTCATATCCTGTCCCCACCTCATGTTATCTTTCTGAAGAATTATTTTGTCCTGGCTTTAATTCTCACTCATAAGATTTCCATATTGATAACACATATAGTTAGAACCTCTAGTCCACATTTACAAAATGCTTATGAAGATTTATGCTTGAATACTTTTTTCCATCTTAAGATGAACATCTTCAAATTCTAACATAATTGTTCCTGCCAAACTCTCTAGGCTTGAGGATCTGTCAGAATTTTCAATCACTGACCTTGCCATGCACCCCAACTTCTTCACCACTGTCTGTGAGCCAGCCACCCCTTCCACAGTATCCTCCCGGTGTTTCATTTCATCCTCCATTATCTTTTGCCCTCACACTCAACCTTCACAGCTGGTAGACTTCTAGCACAGGCTCACTAATCATTCACTCCTCTCTCAGCAAATGTTCTTGTCATCTCCCATGTACTCCTTCAGCAAAGGTTTTGAGGATACAGCTATGGGCAACTCTCTTTCCACCTTGGAACTTGCCACTACAAGACGGTTCAACCAGTGATTTTCTGTAAGACTGATTTTCCCACAGTGACAATGCTTGTTACACTTGAGATGACATACCCTACACTGCAGCTGAAATTTGAAGTGTGTGAAATATTATATACCCATTATTTAACTCTTGGTCATGGCAAAATTATTAGGTTTTTTTTTAGGAAGGCCTTGACATCTCTTATTTCAACTAGATGAGCAAATTCATTTTTGACTTTTATGCCAAAGACTATGTTTTGGTTTTAAGTAAAGACTTTCACAAGACCTGATAGTTTGGCTCTTTGCTCTGACATTTGAGACTTTAGAAATATACACACATTTTTCAAGAATATAACCAATATGAGAAAACTTTAGTTAAATGCACAGTTAATACTAGAAATTAAAAAAAAAGGCAGGGGGAACATAGTAAATTTTCTAATTGTTTTTGGTGATGTGCCTAATGAGCTCTTTTTAGCCTTGACTTATTATATTTGATATACTTAAGATTGACTACTTAGTCCTGGCTGGTGGAGCTCAGAGGATTGAGTGTGAGCTGTGAAACAAAGGGTCACCAGTTCAACTCCCGGTCAGGACATATGCCTGGGTTGCAGGCCAGGTCCATAGTATGGGACGTATGGGAGGCAAACATACATTGATATTTCTCTCCCTTTATTTCTCCTTCTCTTCCCCTCTCTCTGACTATGAATATATAAAATCTTTAAAAAAAAGATTGAATACTTAGCCTAACCCAAACTGAAAAATTTCACTGCAAAAAACAAGATGAAGAAAATGATTTTCTAAAAAGTGAGCTTGAAAAAGCTTTTTATTATAAGAGCAGTTTTAATACATAAGACAATTCATTATGACTTCTGGCCAAGATGGAGGCATAGGTAGATACACTGTGCCTCTTTCCACAACCAAAAGAAGGACAAGAACACATTTAAAAACAAAAAACAACCAGAACTGCCAGAAAGTCAAACTGTATGGAAGTCTAACAACAAAGGAGTGAAAGAAATATTCATTCAGACCAGTAGGAGGAATGGAGATGGGCAGTGGGGGCTGAGAGGACACCTGACAAGGAAGCTACTGGAGGGCCAAGCAAGGCAGTGACTGGTGGAGTGGGGAGTCCCACATCTGCATGCGAGAAACTTGGAAGAAGACCTGGGGAATGAGATATGCCATGCAACCCAGCATTCCAGTGCAGGGAAATAGGGCCTCAAAAACTCATCCGGAAAAAGCCTGTGGGGGTTGCAGCAGCAGAAGAAACTCCCAGTCTCATAAGAGAGTTCTTTGGAGAGACCCATAAGGTCTTAGAACATACATAAATCACACCAACCCAGGAATCAGCACCAGAAGGGCCCAATTTGCTTGTGGGTGGTGCTGGAAGTGACTGAAAGTTTGCCAAGACCTGAGAAAGTGGCATTGTTCCCACTCCAAACCCTCCCCCATGTACAGCACCACAATCCAGCAATGTGAGTTGCCCCACCATAGTGAATAACTAAGACTCCTTCCCTTAATATGTAACAGCCATGCTGAGACAAAAACAAAGGCCGAAATAAAAGAACAGATCACAGCTCAAAAAAAAAAAATACAACTAAGCGACAAAGAGATAACCAACCTATCAGATACAGAGTTCAAAACACTGGTAATCAGGATACTCACAGAAATGGTTGACTATGGTCACAAAATAGAAAAAGAAGTGAAGACTATGAAAGGTGGAATAAAGGAAAATGTACAGGGAACCAACAGTGAAGGGAAGGAAACTGGGACTCAGATCAACAGCTTGGAGCAGAAGGAAGAAATAAACATTCATCCAGAAAAGAATGAAGAAACAAGAATTCAAAAAAAATGAGGAGACTCTTTGGAAGCTCTGGACAACTTTAAATGTTCCAACATCTGATTCATAGGGGTGCCAGAAGGAGAAGAGGAAGAACAAGAGATTAAAAACTTGTTTGAAAAAAATAATGAAGGGGAACTTCCTCGATCTGACAAAAGAAACAGACTTCCAGGAAGTCCAGAAAGCACAGAGAATCCCAAGGAAGTTGGACCTAATGAAGTACACACCATGGCACGTCATAGTTGCATTACCCAAGATTATAGAGAAGGCGAGAATCTTAAAAGCAGAAATAGAAATGGAGACAGTTACACACAAAGGAGTTCCCATAAGACAATAAGCTGATTTCTCAAAAGAAACATTGTAAGCAAGAAGGTGCTGGAAAGAAGTATTCAAAGTCATGAAAGGCAAGGACCTACACCTAAAATCACTTTGTCCACCAAAGCTATCATTTAGAATGGAAGGGGAGGTAAAGTGCCTCCCAGACAAGGCCAAGTTAAAGGAGTTCATCATCACTAAGCCCTTATTGTATGAAATATTAGAGGGACTTTCTAAGAAAATAAGATTAAAACTATGAACAGTAAAATGACAACAAACTCACAACTATCAACAACCAAACCTAAAAAAAAAAAACAAAAAAACTAAGCAAACAACTAGAGTAGGGACAAAATCACAGAAATAGAGATCACATGGAGGTTATCAGCAGGCATTTGGGGGGAATTGGGGAAACTGTGCAGGGAATAAGTAGCATAAATGGAAGGTACAAAATAGACAGCAGTATGTTAAGAATAGCATAAGAAATCTAGAAGCCAAAGTACTCATATGTACAACCCATGGACATACACTAAGGGACAAGGAGGAGGAATGCAGGTGGTGGGGGGGGGGGTGCAGGGTGGAGGGGAATAAATGGGGGAAAATGGGACAACTTTAATAATATAATCAATAAAATATATTTTAATAAAATGAAGAAAAAGACAATTCAGTGTGTGTTTTGCTCTGACCCAAATATCTATTAATATTTTTTTAAAAAGAAAGTAGTTATTATACTATATGTTTATAATAAAAAATTCAAAGGCTGCCAATGAACAGAGAATTAGCTCAGTCAAACCAAAAAAAGCAGTCACATTGTTCTGCCTCCCCAGGTTCAAGAAATTTGAGAGAACCTCCTATAACAGCTTTCCATTTTGTGGTCTTTCTACTTAACCTGAAATTACAACTCACAATAACATGGAAACTAAAACAGGATAGAAGTAGGAGAGAAAGGGTATAATTTAAGAACAACATCAACTATATTCTTGCAATTTATACTGTTGAAAGTAGTTTTATTAATAATCTAGAAAACTAACATAGAATTTGAAAAATTAATTTAAAAATATTTCCCAAAAATCTGTTTTATTTTATAGATACAATTTTCATGGTATATTAGTTTCCCATTGCTGTTGTGACAAATTACCACAAACTCAGTGGTTTAAAACAATATAAATTCTTATATTTCTATATATCAGAAGTCCCAAAGGGCTCTTAATTGGCTAAAATCAAGATGTCAATAGCACTGCATTCTTTTCTAGAAGCTCTGGGGGAATAGATCTTGTTTCCTCCAGCTTAGAGAGTCTGTCTGAATGGGTTGGGTCATGGTCCTCTTCTTTCATCTTCTAAGCCAGCAGCAGCAGGTGGAATACTTATCACAGTGCATCACTGTTGCATCTTCTCCTCTGCCTCCATCTTCCACATTTAAAGACCCTTCTAGTTACATTACCACTCAGATAGTTCATTAATCTCCCTATCAGTTGACCAGCAACTTTAATTCCATTTGTTACTTTAATTTCCCTTTGCCATGTAACATAACATATTCACAGGCTCCAGAAACTATGATGTGAACATTTTGGGGGGAAATTATTCTTCATATCTCACATGGTTTAAGAATAGAACTGTGAAAGGTTAAAAAATTGTATTTGAAAGCCTTTAGGTACATATTCTTTTCTCAAGATTTTAGAGAAGATATGTGTTTGTGATGTTCTGACAGAAATATAGTATTTCAGAAGTTTCCTATCTCTGCACCAGACTAGTCATTCTATTCTGGTACGTTTACAGAATAAGACAAAAACATTATTCATATTCCCCTTGATTAAAAAAACAACTTGACATAATTGGAGGTCTTGAAGAAACGCATTCATAAAGGGGGATAAAGCAGAGGACAGCTAGAGTCCAAGATTGAGGTCCTCCAGCTTAGGAAAGTACAGGAAAATATACCGGGAAGAAGCTGATTAGAATGAGCAATGCTGCCATAAACATTTCAGTTGGATTGAATATCTATTAGTAAAACTATTAGACAAATGCCATTATCCTGAAATCATGGGAAGATACTTGTGTGGGTTGACTGAAGAAAAAAGAGAATTTCATATTCAAATTCTATCCATGTGGCTGCCATTCATTATTAAGATTGTTAAGTTCCCAGAAAAAAGGTCTTTGCTCTGATATAAAATCCACTTGAGCTAAGATGGCACTAGGGATTCATTTTAACCTGCCATTGTTTAAATTTAATCTAGACATGAACCTTACACCTTTCACCAAAAATAATTCCAAAGATCATAGACTTTAAGATGCAAAAACTACAACTTCTAGTAGATAGCACAAGAGAAAATTTGGATGACCTTGTTTAGTAATGATATTCTACATACAACACTAAAAGCACAACCTAAAAAACTAAATTCATTGGTAGTAATAATAAGACTATTAAGAGTTTCTATTTTTTCTTAAGTAAGTTTGGTTAAGTGTTCCTGACTAAAAGAAGCCCCCAACTTTGTAGCTTACAACAATCTTTTTTATAATATCAATTAATTATGCAGATCAGAATTCTGACAGTGAGAATGGGTTGTCTTTGTTCCATAAAGTCTGCAGCTTTATCTGGGCATGACTCAATGGCCAGAGACTAGAGGCATCTGGAGGCATCTTTATTTAATTATTTGGTGATTGATGTTGGCAGTCAGCTGCAACTTCAGCCTTGGCTTCCATACAGCATGGTGACCACAAAGTAGTCAGACTTTTTAAAAGGTGGTTTAGGGCTCCAAAATTAAGTGTCCTAGTAAACAAAATGAAAGATTCACTGCATTTTATGACATAGCTTTGGAAGTTGTACAATATCAATTCCCATAAATTAGATGGTTAGACACCATCATTAAAACCAAGCAAAATTCAAAAGGAAGACACATGATCTTTCATTCTTTTTTAAAATTAGAAAATTTTATTTTTAATATATATTTTATTGATTATGCTATTACAGTTGTATCATTTTTTCTCCCCTTTATTCCTCTCTGCCCTGCATCCCCCGTTCCACAGGAATTCCCCCACCTTAGTTCATGTCCATGGGTCATACATTTAAATTCCTTGGCTCCTTCATTTCCCATACTGTACATAACCTAACCTGTCTATTTTGTACCTACCATTATGTTTCTAATTCCATGTACCTTTTCCCCCAATCTCCTTGCTCTTCCTCCCTGCTGATAACACTCCATGTGATTTCCATTTCTGTGGTTCTCTTCCTGTTCTAGTTATATTTGTTTTTGTAGGTTCAGTTGCTGATAGTTGTAATATTGTTGTCATTTTACTGTTCACACTTATGATCTTCTTTCTCTTAGATAAGCCCCTTTAACATTTCATATAATAAGGGGTTGGTGATAATGAACTCCTTTAACTTGGCCTTGTCTGGGAGGCACTTTACCTCCCCTTCCATTCTAAATGATAGCTTTGGTGGATAGAGTCATGTAGGATGTGGATCCTTACCTTTCATGACTTTGAATACTTCTTTCCAGCACCTTCTTGCTTACAATGTTTCTTTTGAGAAATCAGCTTATTGTCTTATGGGAACTCCTTTGTGTGTAACTGTCTCCATTTCTATTTCTGCTTTTAAGATTCTCGCCTTCTCTATAATCTTGGGTAATGCAACTATGATGTGCCATGGTGTGTACTTCATTAGGTCCAACTTCCTTGGGATTCTCTGTGCTTTCTGGACTTCCTGGAAGTCTGTTTCTTTTGTCAGATTGAGGAAGTTCCCCTTCATTATTTTTTTCAAACAAGTTTTTAATCTCTTGTTCTTCCTCTTCTCCTTCTGGCACCCCTATGAATCAGATGTTGGAACATTTAAAGTTGTCCAGAGCTTCCAAAGAGTCTCCTCATTTTTTTTGAATTCTTGTTTCTTCATTCTTTTCTGGATGAATGTTTATTTCTTCCTTCTGCTCCAAGCTGTTGATCTGAGTCCCAGTTTCCTTCCCTTCACTGTTGGTTCCCTGTACATTTTCCTTTATTCCACCTTTCATAGTCTTCACTTCTTTTTCTATTTTGTGACCATAGTCAACCATTTCTGTGAGTATCCTGATTACCAGTGTTTTGAACTCTGTATCTGATAGGTTGGCCATCTCTTCATCACTTAGTTTTTTTTTTTTTTTTTTCCTGGAGCTTTGATCCATTCTTTCTTTAGACCATTTTTTTTTGTCTCAGTGCACCTGTTATGTAGTAAGAGGCAGAGTCTTTAGGTATTCACCAGGGTGGGGCAATTTATTTCTCTGCTTTGTGGCTCTGTATGTTGGGGAGGGGTCCGAGAGGGGACAATGGCATTTCCTCAACTCTGGGCTGGCCTCTGGTCACTTCCTGCACTTACACACAAACAAATTGGGCCCTTCTGGTGCTGATTTCCAGGTAGGTGGGTTTGGGTATGTTCTAGGACCCTGTGGGTCTCTCCAGTGGAACCTTCTGTGAGGCTGGGAGTATCTCTGCTGCCATAAGCCCCCAGATGTTTTTAGCCAGAGGTTTTGAGGCTTTCTTTCCCTGTGCTGGAACCCTGGGTTGTGTGGTCTATCTTGCTCCATAACTGTGCCTTGTGATTTACCTGTCTCCAAATGTGGGGCCACCTGGTCAACTAGCTGCCGCTTTGCCTAGTCCATGAGCTGCCACTTTGCCATGAGTCCTCTCTGCCCTAGCTGTCTGTCTCCACCCCTGGTACCTCTCTGGATGAATGTTCTTCAAGTCCTTGGTTGTTTGCCTTCCATATGGTTTAATTTTCTGGGAGTGTTGGTTATTTTTTTGTTTTTAAATTTGTTGTTGTCCTTCTTTTGATTGTGCAAGGAAGCAAAATGTATCTACCTACATCTCCATTTTGGCTGGAAGTCCCAACATTTGTCATTTTAATTATGATGTGTCTTGGTGTGGACCTGTTTTCATTTATCTTGTTTGGGATTCTTTGTGCTTCCTAGATTTTGTTATCTATTTCCTTCACCAATTCAGGGAAGTTGTCTTTTATTATTTTTTCAGATAGATTTTCAATTTTTTGCACTTTCTCTTCTCCTTCTATCACCCCTATAATGTTCATTTGAAGTTTCCCCAGAGGTTTTTTACACTGTCTTTATTTTTTTGGATTCCTTTTCCTTCTTGTTGCTCTGCTTGATTGTTTTTTTTCCCCCTTATGTTTAATGTGATTGATTTCATTCTCAGATTCATCCACTCTATTGTTAATTCCCTGTAAATTGTTCATTTCCATTAGTATATCCTTAATTTATTCCTTGCTCTCTTTTTTTTATGTTCTTGAAGTACTTACTAAGTTCCTTGATCTTCCTTATAACCAATGTTCAGAATTCTGCATCTGGTAGATCACTCATCTCCATTTTTCAATTCTTTTTCTGGTGTTTTGAGTCATTCTTCTTTGTATCCAATTTTGGCAGTCTTCCTGTGTCAGTTTGTGTGTATTAAGTAGAGCTGCTTGACTCCCTATCTTGGTAGCATGGCTGTAGGCTCCAGTGGAACAATCTTCCTTATCACCCAAACTAGGTCCTCTAAGTGTGCCTCCACATGGGCTGAGTATACCCTTCTCTTATGGTTGAGCCTTGTTTGTGGTTGGCAGATATATGGGAGGGATTTACTCAGTCCAGTCAATTGCAAGAACTGGCTGTAATCACTGACCACCAACCTCCACCTTCCATGGAAGATCAGCTATGCTTGGGCAGGGTAGTGGTGCTCTGATGTGGCCTACAGCTGTACACAGGGTGCATGTGCTCTGGTGTCCTGGGTATTGCAGGTCAGCATCAACCACCTATTTTTATCTGAGGCCAACCAGTGTAGGTAAAAGTAATCTGGAAAGGCTGCTGCTGGTCCTGGGCTTGGAGGTTCCCAGGTAGAGTCAAACTGTGATCCAAAGCTGGCTACTTCTAGTCTGGGCTGGGAGCTGCTCAGGTTGAGGTATGGGGCTGTGGATGGGCCCATAAATTAGGTGAGGTGGAGCCTCAGGTAAACCCTAGGGTAGGGAAAACAGTGTAAGTTAGGTTGATGGAGGCTCAGATATGGCTCCTGCCAATGGTTCTGTAGCTTTGTGGGGAGAGGGCTCAGAAAAGGTACAATGGCCTCTGCTTGGTGTTCTGTCTGGGAGAGAGCTATCCCCCATTCTTGCCCTGATGCCAGACACTTCAGTTCCACCCTGTATTCCACTTCTGCTTTTCAAGCTGCTACCCTGGTGGTGCTGGAACTCAGAGGGAGAGCATATGAGTAAGCTTGGCACGGGCCCTTTAAGAGGAACTGCCAAGGGAGTCGAGTTGTTTTTTTCACCAACTCCAATCCCACTTGTTTGGTTTTTTTTATAGCCAGGAGTTATTGGGGGTTCTCTTCCTGACACTTTTACCCTGGGCTGGGGCACTGGGACTCCTCACTTCCAAGATATCCTCCTGAACTTTTATCCCCCACAAGTAGGTATGGGACCTGCTTGTTCCACATCTCTGCAACTTTCTATCTCCTACCCTCCTGGATAAACATGGTTTCCTTAATTCTATCACTGTCAGACTTCTATTCAACTCACTCCATTTCTGACAGTTCTGAATGGTCTTTGGTTTATAGTTTAGTTGTAATTTTGATTCAGTTGTGCAAAGAAGCAAGACACATTTATCTATGCCTCCATCTTAATTTCTGATGTCTGCATTTTCTCCCCACCACTGCCCCCTACCCCATCCAAACACACCTCCCTCCCTTGCTTCCACCCACCCCCCTGGGTTTTGTCTATGTGTTCTTTATAGTAGTTCCTGAAAACCCTTCTCCCCACAAGCTCCTACCCCCACTCCTCTGACTATTAGATTGTTCTTAATTTCAATGCCTCTGGTTATATTTTGATTTCTTTTTTCTTTTATTGATTATGTTCCAGTTAAAGGTGAGATCATATGTATTTGTCTTTCACTGCCTGGCTTATTTCACTTATCATAATGCTCTCCAGTTCCATCCAAGGTGTTGCAAGGGTATCAGCTCCTTCTTTCTCTCTGTTGCATAGAATTCTATTGTGTAAATGTACCATAGTTTTTTGATGTACTCGTTTGCTGATGGGCACTTAGATTGTTTCCAGCACTTGGCTATTGTAAATTGTGCTGGTATGAACATTGGGGTGCATAGGCTCTTTTATTAGTGTTTCAGGGTTCTTAGGGTATAATCCCAGTAGTGCAACTGCTGGGTCAAAAGGCAGATCCATTTTTAGTTTTCTGAGGAAATTCCACACTGTTTTCCATAGTGACTCCACCAGATTGAATTCCCACAAACAGTGCACTAGGGTTCCCTTTTCTCTACATCCTCTCCAACACTTGTTTGTTGATTTGTTTATGATGACCATTCTGAGTCGTGTGAGGTGGTATCTCATTTTGGTTTTAGTTTGCATCTCTCTGATGGCTAGTGTTGCTGAGCATCTTTTCATATGTCTCTGGGCCCTTCATATGTTCTCCTTGGAGAAGTGTCTGTTCAAGTCCTTTGCCCATTTTTAATTTTTTTTTTTTTGTCTTCCTGAAGTGGAGTCGTGTGAGTTCTTTATATATTTTGGAGATCAACTACTTGTCCGAAGTATCATTGGCAAATATGTTTTCCAATATAGTTGGTTCTCTTGTCATTTTAATCCTGTTTTCTTTAGCCATGCAGAAGCTTTTTAATTTGATGAGGTCCCATTTGTTTATTCTTTCCTTTATGTCCCTTGCTTTAGGGGATATCAGTGAAGATATTGCTTCATGGAAAGTCTGAGATTTGCCTGCTGATGTTTTCTCCTAGGACTTTTATGGTGTCAAGACTTATATTTAAGTCTTTTATGCACTTTGGATTTATTTTTCTGTATGCTGTAAATTGGCAATTGAGTTTCATTTTTTTGCATGTAGCTGTCCAGTTCTCCCAACACCATTTGTTGAAGAGGCTATTTTTACTCCATTTTATGTTGCTGCCCCCTTTGTCAAATATTAATTGATCATAGAGACTTGGGTTTATTTCTGGGCTCTCTGTTCTGTTCCATTGGTCTATCTGTCTGTTTTTATGCTAGTACCAGGCTGTTTTGATTACAGTGGCCTTGTAATACACTTGGATATCAGGTTTTCTGATCCCTCCTACTTACTCTTTTTTATCAAAATTGCAGCAGCTATTCAGGGTTGTTTATGGTTCCATATAAATTTTTGAAATGTTTGTTCTATATCTGTGAAATGTGTCATTGGTACTTTGATAGGGATTGCATTGAACTGGTAGAACAGACATTTTGATGATGTTAATACTTCCAATCCATAAGTGTGGTACATGCTTCCATTTGTTTGTGTCTTACTTAATTTCTTTCCTTAGTGTTGTATAGTTTTCTGTTTACAGGTCTTTTACCTCCTTGGTTAGGTTTATTCCTATGTACTTTGTTTTTCTTTTTGCTATATCAAAGGGGATTTTTTTTCTTGATTTCTGCTTCTGCTGTTTCATTGTTGGTGTACAGAATTGCCTTTGATTTGTGGATATTGACTTTGTATCCTGCTGTTTTGCCAAATTCATTTATTTGGTCAGTTAATTTTTTGGCTGAGTCTATAGGATTTTCTATGTACACTATCATGTCATTTGCAAACAGTGACAGTTTTGTTTCCTCCTTTCCAATTTGGATGCCTTTTATTTCTTTTTGAAATATTTCTATTTGAAATATTTATTTATTTCTTTTTGTCTGATCGCTGTGGCTAAAACTTCTGGTACTTTGTTGAATAGAAGTGGTGAAAGTGGACATCCTTGTCTTGTTCGTGATCTTAGTGGAAAAGATTTTAGTTTTTGCCCATTGAGTATGATGTTGGGAGTAGGTCTCTCATATATGGCCTTTATTATGTTGAGAAATGCTCCCTCTATTCCCGCTTTGCTGAATGTTTTTTATCATAAATGGGTTCTGTACCTTATGAAATGCATTTTGCACATCTACTGATATTATTGGGTGATTTTTGTGTTTCATTTTGTTTATGTGGTGTATTATGTTTATTGATTTGTGAATATTGTACCATCCTTGCATCCCTGGGATGTATCCCACTTGGTCATGGAGTATGATCTTTTTAACATATTGCTGGATGTGGTTTGCCACTATTTTGTTGATGATTTTAGCATCTATGTTCATCAGTGATATTGGCCTGAAGTTTTCTTTTTTTGTTATGTCTTTATCTGGTTTTGGGATTAGGATGATGCTGGCTTCATAAAATGAGTTTGGGAATCTTCCATCTTCTTGAAATTTTTTGATTAATCTGTGGAGGATGGGAGTTAACTCTCCCTTAAATGCTTTGTAAAATTTTCCTGTGAAACCATCTGGTCCAGGGCTTTTGCGTGTCAGAAGCTTTTTGTTTACCACTTCAATTTCATTAGCTGTTATTGGTCTCTTCAGGGTTTGTGCTTCTTCTTAATTGAGTTTGCAAATTATTTTTCTAGTGATTTGTCCATTTCACCTAGGTTTTCAAATTTCTTGGCATATGGTTCTTTGTAGCAAGTCTTAGAATCTTTCGTATTTCTGTGGTATCAGTTGTAATCTCTCCTCTTTCATTTCTGATTGTGGTTATTTGGGTCCTCTCTTTTTTTCTTGATGAGCCTGCTGAAAGGCTTGTTGATTTTGTTTATCTTTTCAAAGAACCAGCTCCTGGATTCAGTGAGCCTTAGAATTGTGGTTTTGGACTCCATGTCATTTAATTCTGTTCTGATTTGCTTATTTCCTTCCTTCTACTTGCTCTGGGATGTCTTTGTTGTTGCTCCTAGAGTTCTTGTAGGTGTAAGGTTAGGTTGTTTGTTTGAAATGTTTCTATCTTTGTAGGTATGCCTGTATCGCGATGAACTTCCCTATCAGGACTGCCTTTGCTGTGTCCTGTAAGTTTTGGATTGTTGTGAGTTCATTTTTGTTTGTTTCCAGGAACTTTTTGATTTCCTCCTTAATCTCATTTTTGACTCATTCATGGTTTAATAGCATGCTATTCAATCTCCATGATTTTGAATGTTTTGGGTTTTGTTCTTTGAGGTTGGTTTCTATCCCTTGTTGCGGGAGAAAAAGGCTTCAGTCCCTTGTTGTGGGAAAAAAATGCTTGATATAGTTTCAATTTTCTTGAATATGTTCAGACCTGTTTTGTGTCATATCATTGGGTCTATCTTTGAAAATATTCCATGTGCATTTGAAAAGAATGTGTATTTAGCTTCTTTGGAATTAAAGGCTCTATATATATCAGTTAAGTCCATTTCTTCTAGGGCTTTGTTCAATGCCACAATATCTTTGTTGATGTTTTGTTTGGAAGATCTCTCCATTTTTGACAGTGGGGTGTTAAAATCTCTTACTATGATTGTGTTGCTGTCAATATCTTTCTTGAAGTTCTCCAATATTTTCTTTATGTGTTTGGGTACTCCTATGTTGGGTGCATGTATATTCATAATGTTTCTGTCTTCTTGATGGATTCTTCCCTTGAGTATTATGAACTGACCTTCTGGGTCTCTTTTTATGGCTCTTCTTTTGAAGTCTATTTTGTCCGATATGAGTGTTGCTACCCGGCTTCTTTTCTCCTGTTTATTTGCTTGGAATATTTGTTTCCAGTCCTTCACTTTTCAGTCTGTGTAGGTCTTTTGTTCTGAGGTGGGTCGCTTGTAGGCATCATATGTGTGGGCAATGAGTTCTTATCCATTCTGCTATTCTGTATCTTTTGATTGGGATATTAAATCTATCCATGTTTAAGGTTATTATTGATAGGTACTTATTGATTGACATTTTTTTGTACCTGTGTTCCTCTCTGTTTCACTGTTTTTCTTCTTGTTCTTAAAGACTTTAGCATCTTTTGTAAAGCTGGTTTGAAAAAGATAAATTTTTGAGGCTTCTTTTGTCCAGGAAGCTCCTTATTCAGCCTTCCATTTTAATTGAGAGCCTTGCTAGATATAGTAGTCTTGGTTTCAGGACTCTGGTTTTCATGACTTAGACTATTTCTTGCCATTCCCTTCTGGCTTTGAGCATTCCATTGAGATGTCAGCTGTTAGTATTATGAGGGCTCCCTTGTATATTACTTCCTGTTTTTCCCTTGCTGTCTTTAAGATTCTCTCTTTGTCTTGGAATGTTGCCATTTTAATTATGATGTGTCTTGAGGTGGGCCTCTTTGGGTTCCTCTTGATTGGGATGCTCTGTGTTTCCTTGGTTTGTGTAACTTTTGCTCTCATCAAATTAGGGCAGTTTTCCATCACTACTTTTTCAAGCAAGTTTTCTATCCCTTACTCTTCTTCTCCCTCTGGTACTCCTATTATGCAAATATTATTACATCCTGCATTTTCCTTAACTTCTCTTTGTTCTTTCTGAGCCTCTTTTCCTTTTCTTGCTCTTTCTGGGTGTTTTTTCTACCTTGTCCTCCAGCTCAGTGATCTAATCCTCTGCTTCATTAAGCCTGCTTTTGATTCCTTCTACTGTGTGCTTCAGTTCAGAAATTGTATTCTTCATTTCCTCTTGGCCCTTGTTGATAGTTTCTATTTCCTTTTTCGTGTTGATATAGTGTAGTGAGTTCACTGTAGTTTCCCTGTAGTTTTTGGTAATTCTCTGTGAGCTCATTGAGCTTCCTGATAATTATTGCTTTGACCTCAATATCTGATAGTTGAGTTGCCTCTGTTTCATTTAGCATTCTTTCTGAGACTTCCTTCTTTCCTTTCATTTGGGGTTTGTTTCTTTGTCCTCCCATTGTTTGTGAGACTCTTCTTGTTAGCCTCTGTTTCTTAAATTGATCTATTCTCACTCCCTGGGTTTATGGTGTGAACTTCTATGGTAGAAGACCTGGGAGATTCAGTGGTTCAGTCTCCTTGATGTCCTGAGCTTACTGGTCTTGGCCTTTCATTTATGTTGGCTCTGTGTTTGTTTTTGGGTTTTGATTGTTGTTGGGTCTTTATTTGGTGGGTCCTTCTCTTCAGCTGGTTAACAGAGGGTCACTCCACCCACCACCTCTTGTATTCTGTGGTGCAGGTGTTGGCAGGTTGTGTTGAAGCTGGTTCTTCCATGTGTATAAGGTTTTGAGGATTCCCTCTTGCTCTTATTCAGTTGTTTATTCTGAGTGATTTCTTCACCCTTTAGTTGTATTTCCAGATAGGTCCTGTGTTGAGATAGCATGGCTTCCACTCCCTCCTTTGCCTTCTTCTGTTGTTATCTCTTGGTGGTTCCTTTGTTGGTGGGTTTCCTCTTCCAGCAGATATCCTGGTGTTCATAGCTTCCCCCTACTCTTTTTTTTTGTGATCAGTTTGAGGAGTAATGCAAAATGGTTTAGGACAGCAAAAGAGTATTCTATGATATTTACAGTACCAACTTGTAAAGAAGAAATTGGAGAGCCTTTGGATATGTATAGTGTTACCCAGGATATTTCACCCAACTAGCCACTTTTAATAAAGGGTGAGAAGTAGATAAGACTCATGTTGTGTGTGGGGGGGAGGACTGTGAGTTGGATTTAGAAAGCAGTGACCTTATGGGAGGTCAGATTATGAGGTAAAGTGAGAGTAAAGGACAGAAAATAGGTGTAGTGTGTGAGAGAATTGTATTAACCACAATGGTAAAAAAGTTCAGGAAACAGTGAATTGGGCTAAGACCTGGGAGGGATGCTGTGTAGTATTTACAATTTTATGGAACAGCAGTTATTTACCATAATACTGGAACAATAATTGTATGAAACACTCTATGTGGTCTGGATAACAAGAATAGGCAGCATAGAACCTAGAGTCGTGTGCTGATGGAACACAAGTGAAGTGAAAGACAGTAAATTAAAAATATACTATGAAAGAGAAAACAAGGAAAACCAGTCAAACAATGCAATTTAACCTGCCAAGTGAAGAAGACTAAACAGAAAGAAGAGAAATACAAAAATTCTAGTAAAATAAAAGATGTAAGAATAATGAAAAAATAACAATGCAAATATACAATAACTTGCAAGTTCTCTGGGGTAGCAAAGTGAGATTTGTCTCACTCTCTCAGCTGTTGTGGTGATCCCTCTTTGGGTCCAACTCTAGTCTTTTCACATTTCCAGGTTTTATTGTCTCACTTGTGGGAATTAAAAAAAAGGAGGAAGGAAGAAGAGATAAAAAGGGAGAGAAAGGAAGAAGGAATTAAAAAAAGTAAGAAGGAAAGAGAAGAAAGAGTTAAAAGAAAAAAATTACTTAAAAAAACAGAAAAAGCCTCCTGCTGGCTTCAAACTTGCCAAGAGAATTTTATTGGTCTTTCTGGCTTCAGTAGGCTGAGGGGGAATTGGTTTCCCTTTTCTCCCTTCCTGAGTGGCACTGGACCAGCCTCCAGCCCAGTTTTTCATTTCACTGTCCTTCTGCACCCAGCCTAGGCCTTCAGTCCACCAGTTGCACTGTCTTTGAGGTGCACCAGTTAGAGGCAATTCACACACCCCCTTCTTGCTCTTTGCTGTCCTAGATGCTAGGGACGCTCAGCACCCCTTCAGGCTAGTTCAGCTCCCCCTCACTGTGTTAAGTCTTTCTGGGGATTGCTGACTCCCTGAGTCCTATGGAGCATCTCTGCCTTCATGGCCCTACAGGGTAGGGGTTCCAGTGTGTGCTCCCTCTGCTGTTTCCTGGGGCACTGGGGTCAGACATGCGCAGTCCCAGGCCTGCAGGTGTGGTGGGACAATTAGCTGTGGGTTCCACAGCTGGTATGCAATGTCCCAGGGGCTGTGGGCATGCACACAGGGCCTTCTTCATTACACACTCATCCTGGGGCTTTGGGTGTGAGCGCTGGGCTGGAACACCACTCAGCTGGGTGGGGAAAAGGCTGAGTTGGCTGCTGCAGGAGAATTCCCGAAACAGCTGCTGAGCATCTCTTTTTTTTAACTTTTTCTTTCTGAAAAATTTTTCCTGCTCAAGCCTGCCACTCCATACCAGGGCCTGGACTCTCACACAGCCCAATTCTCCAACCAGGCTGGGGACTATCAGGGTCAGGGCCCATCAAGGCCCAACTCTTAACTCTCCCCAGCTAGTGCACACAGTCAGTCTCTCCTGGTGCTGCTCAAACCTTGTTTGGCAGGGGAGGGAGCCATTGATCCGGCTCTCTCCCAAGAACCCTGTAGTAGACACGGCAGGCATGGGCCTGGGGCTGCTGCTGCTCAGGTCCCTGCGCTGTACCCAGGGATGTTTTTGTCCTGAAGCACTCTCCTTACCATCTGATTTTTCTATGTCCTCTACAATTTTTGGTCTCCAATCTTCATATATGCTGGGGTCCTGCTGGCTGTTCACTCTGTTCCTGAGAAGATTGGCTAGGTATTTCAGCTGTGTGGAGGGAGAAATGGACTCTGCTCCTACCTATACTCTGCTTCCACCTATCTTACTGCCATCTTCTCCCCAAATTTTTACTTCTTAATCCTTTAAACTATTCATCTAGTGTCCTACCCCTCTTTCATCTGGAAACCATCAATTTGTTCTCTTTATATATGAGTTAGTTTCATTTTTTTGTTCACTTTGTTTTTAGATTACACATATAAGTGAAATTATATGGCATTTGTCTTTTCCTATCTGAACTTATTTCAGTTAGCATAGTACTTTCCAGGTCCATTCCTTGTTGCAAATGGTAAAGTTTCATTCTTTTTTATTACTGTGTAATATTCCATTCTGTAATATACTACAGTTTCTTTACCCAATTCTCTATTGATGGGCAATTGGGTTGCTTCCATATCTCGGCTGCAATGACATGGGAGTCATTTTATCTTTTTGATTTAGTGTTTTGGATTTTTCAGATAAATATCAGAAGGGGAATTGCTGGATGATAAGGTAGTTCTATTTTTAATTCTTTGAGGAAACTCCATATCGTTTTCCATAGTGGCTGCACCAATTTGCAACCCTGACAACAGAGCACAAGGATACCCTTTTTCCACAGCCTCACCAGCTCTTGTTTGTTGATTAATTGGTGATATCCATTCTGACAGGTGTAAAGTGATATCTCATTGCATTTTTAACTTGCAGTTCTCTAATGATTGGTGATGCAGAGCATCTTTTCACATGTATTGGTTATCTGTAGAAAAAAGTCTATTTAGATATCGTGCCCATTTAAACATTTTTTATTGTTATTCTATTACAATTGTCCCATTTTCCCTCCCTCTTTCTCTCCTCTGTCCAGCTGCTCCCCCCCCACTTCACAGTGCTGTTTGGTGTTGAGTTGTATGAATTCTTTATACATTTTGGATGTTAGACCTTTATTGGATACATCATTGGCAAATATCTTCTCTCATTCAAGAAGTTGTCTTTTTGTTTTGTGGGTTGCTTCTTTGCCATAAAAAAGATATTACTTTGATGTGGCCCTATTTATTTTTTCTTTTGATTTTCTTGCTCAAGGGGACATATCAGTAATAATATTACTAAGAGCAATGTCAAAGATTTCACTGCCTATGTTTTTCTCTAAGAATATTATAATTTTGGGTTATATATTTAAGTCTTTAACTCATTTTTTAGTTTATTTTTATTCAGTTTATTTTGGTGACATTGGTTAATAAAATGATATAGGTTTCAGGTGTACAGTTCTATAATATATCATCTGTATATTGTATTGTGTGATCACCAGCCCAAGTCAAATCTCCTTTCATAACCATTTATCTCTGGTTTAACTCCCTCCTGCCTCCCCCACACCGCTTTCCTTCTGGTATTCACCTTATTCTGTCTATGAGATGTTTTTTGCTTTATCCCTTCACCTTTTCACCCAGCCTCCCAAGCCTTTCCCTTCTGACAGGTGTTAGTTTGTTCTCTGTATCTATGAGTCTTTTTAAATTTTGTTTGTTAGTCTATTTTGTTCATTAGATTCCACATATAAGTGAAATCATATGGTATTACTTTTCTGACTGGCTTATTTTACTTAGCATCATTTTAAGTTTGTTTTTGTATATGGTATAAAAAGGTGCTCTAATTTTCTTTTTTTTGCAGGCATCTGTCCAGTTTTCCTAACACCACTTATTAATTAGATATTCTTTACTTCATTGTGTATTATTTTCTTTTTTTAACAAATTAATTGATGATATTATATGTGGGTTTATCTCTGGGCTCTCTGTTCTATTTCATTTATCTATGTGTCTGTTTTTATGATGTTACCATGTTGTTCTGATTACTACAGCTTTGTAGTATAGTTTGATACCAGGTACTATGATACTTCCATGTTTGTTCTTTTTTCTAAAAATTGCTGTGACTATTTGGGGTCTTTTGTGTTTCCATAAACATTTTTGGGTGGTTCTAGTTCTATGGAAAACACCATTGGTATTTTGATAGTGATTCCACTGAATCTACAGATTGTTTTGCATAATATGAACATTTTAATTATGTTAATTCTTGCTATCCATTAGCACTATATATGCTTCCTTTTATTTTTATCCTTAATGTCTTATAATTTTCCTATACAAAATTTTTACCTCATTGGTTAAACTTATTCTTTGGTATTCTATTTTTCTAATGTAATTGTAAATGTGCTTGTATTCTTACTTCCTTTTTCTTTTAATTTGTTACTGGTATATAAAAATAAAACCAAGTTCCAATATTTACTTTGTATCCTGCCACTTTACTGAATTCATTTGTTGGTTCTAGTATTTTATTGGTGGAATGTTTAGAGTTCTCACCTTCAACTAATGACAGTTTTACTCCTTTACTTACTATTTGAATGCCTTGTATTTCTTTTTGTTGTTTTGTTGTGGTGGCTCAGGCTGCAATACTATGTTGAGTAAAACTGGGCATACTTAACCTTCTTTGATCTTAAGGAAAACATTTTGAGTTTTTTATTATTGAGTGAGATGATAGCTGCGGGTTTGTCATATATGACCTTTGTTATGCCTCTATTCCAAATTTGCTGAAACTTGCTATTATAAATGGATGCTAAATTTCATAAAGTGTTTTTATAGCTATTTATATGATCATTTAATTTTTATCTTTTATTTTGTTTGTGTGCTGTAATACATTAATTGATTTGTGAGTATTGAACCAATCTGGCATCACAAGAAAAGATCTTACTTTATTATGGTGTATCATTTTTTAAATGTATTTTTGAATTTGGTTCACTGCTATTTTGTTGAGGATTTTTTATGAAGTACCTAGCCAGGGCCTCTTTTTCAGTTTTTAATAACAGCCTTTCTGGGTAAAATTATCTTGATTGTAGGTCCTTACTTTTCCTTAGTTTGAATATTTTGTGCCAAACTCTTCTGGCTTAAAAACTTTTTTGTTGAAAAATCAGGAGGTAGTCTTCTGGGAGCTCTCTTGTAGGTAACTGTCTTTCTCTAGCTGCTTTTAAGATTTTCCTTTGTCTTTAATCCCCAGTATTTTAACTATGATATGTTTTCATGTACACCTCTTTGGGTTTATCTTATTTAAGATGTTGAATTTTCTTGACTTGTGTGTCTGTTTCCTTTGCAAAGTTAGGAATGTTTTACTTATTATTTTATCAAGTAGGTTTTCTATTTTTTGCTCCCTTTCTTCTCATTCCTGTACTCTTACGATGAAATTGTTGAACTTGAGATTATTTGAAAGATTTCTTAAACTATCCTTTATTGTTTAGATTCTTTTTTCTTTCTGCTTTCTCTTTTATACCTTGTGTTACAAATTGCTGATTTGATTCTCTCATGTAATTGGTTGTTTTGCCAGCTGTCAACAAAGCTCATTGCTTCATGTAATTGGTTGTTGATTCTTTCCAGTGTATTTTTAATTTGTTATTTTATTCTTCATTTCTGATTTGTTCATTTTTATGAATTCTATGTCTTTTTTAATGCATAATATCTGTTTTTTGAAGTTCTCCCTAAGTTTTTTTTAACATTCCTGTAACCAGTGTTTTGAACTTTGTATTTGGTAGATATATTCCCTCCATTTCATTTAGTTTTATTTTCAAAACATTTCTCTTTTTTGGTACATGTTTCTTTGTCTCCTCATTTTGGCTCCCTCTCTGTGTTTTCTATGTATTTGGTAACTCTGCTATTTCTCCTAGTCTTGGCAGCATGGCTATATATAGTAGGTGTTCTGTGATGCTTAGTTGTGCAGTCTCTCTGATTACCTGAGCTAAGTGTTCCAGAAGTGTCTCTTGTATGTATTGTGTGTGCTCTCCCATTGTAGTAGAGCCTTGATTATCAGTGGGTCAAACTGACCCTCAGGCTAATTGGCTGTGAGCATTGACCATGACCACAGAATATTAGCTATTATGTTCAGGCTATCCTTATTAAGCAGGATTCACCTCAGTGAGACTACTTTTTTGTGTGTCACTTGTGGAGCTAATTGAGTGATGTTTTGTTGTGGTCTTACACTGGCAACTGGGTGTGTTGGTTGTGGGTTCTCTGGGGAAAAGCTCCAGGGCCAGTCAATGTCAAACACTGCCTGTGACCAGCTGGAGTATTTGTTAAGAGCTACAGTGTGATTCAGTGTTTTAGCTGCATTTGATGTGCCCGGATGAACATGTCATAGCCCATGCTGTGAACTGAGGTTGTACATGACCAATTCCAGGCCTGTAGCAGGTCAGTAAAAGGCTTAAGGCACCTTTCAACTTGTCAGCACTTGTCAATAAAGCTCAACAGCTTAAAGAGGTTTCTGTGGTACACAAGTTGGGTGAGGCAGGATCTCAGTGAGTCACCAGGGTGGGGCAAGTGGTATTCACCAGGTTAGTATATATTCACATTTGGCACCAGTGCTTAGCCTCAGGCAACCCAGCTAAAGTCATGGCTTATATTGAGTCAATTGCCACATGCCTGGGTTCTGTGGACATTTGAGGTAGGGTGGGATCTCAAGGAATAGTCATGGTGGAGCTGGTGGTGTTTACCAGGCTAATACAGAAACAGATTTTGTTGTGTGGGAGGAAGGTTCACACAGGAACAATGATGATTGTCTCTCCAGCCTTCACTCTGAAGCCACACAACTCAGTTTCTCCCCATACATCTCTGGCAACCGCCTGAGCTTGACCAGAAATCCTTGAGAATTTTTTAAGACTGCAGCTTGGGCCAAGGCTGGTTCCTTGCTGCCACAAGAACCTTGGGTGGTGCATGAGTTGGATGGGGTGTGGTCTCAGGGTATTTTCACATTAGAGTGAGTAGAATTGACCAGGGTAATGCAAATTTAGATGTGATTGTATGGGGAGAGGGCTCAGCAAAGAAAAAGATGGTGCCCATCTCCTGGCTCCATTAAAGGAGGGCTCAACACAGGGACAGCATTGGCCATTCTTCTAGCCCTCACCATTGAGGCTGCACAACTTTGTTCCTTCATGAATGTCTCTGGTGATCCCTGAGCTATTTTCTCTCCACCTGAGCCCAGGATGAGTGCCTGGAATCAAGGGTCTTGCAGAGATGCTGTAGAGGATGCCTGGTTTTCAGCAGCTTTCATCTCACACAGACGGATGAAATTCTGGCTGATATTCACAACCAGATATTTTATGTGCTCTTCTTCCCAGCACTCTTTTTTAGGGCAGGGGACCCTGATGTGGGCTGGACTCCTCACTTTTTAAGGGATACCTCTTCAAAGGAAATATATTTTTCAATTTTCATCAGTCACATGTGGGGATGGGGATAGCTTGTATTGCATCTCCTTCCCTCGTACTAGTCTTAACATGACTTCTTCTTTATATCATTAGTTATAGGACTTATGTTCTTCTAGTCTCCAATTGATTTTCTGGATTGATTTTTCTATAATTTAGTTGTAATTTTAATGTCATAGGAGAATTTGAGCAGTGTCCACCAACTCTAACCTCTTGACTGAAACTCTCCTTCACTATCTTAAGTTGGTATATCTATCACATTTATTGATTCAAGTATATTTAATTATTCTAGCATTCCTGGAATAAATTCCACTTAGTCATGCTACAAGTTCCTTTATATATAATTAATCTATATGAACTCTTTTTTTTAAAGATTTTATTTATTTATTTATTTATTTATTATTTTTTTATTTTTAGAGAGGGAAGGGAGGGAGAGAGAGAGAGAAACATCATGGCCTGCAACCCAGGCATATACCCGGGCTGGGAATCGAATCTGCGACACTTTGGTTTGCAGCCCGCGCCCAATCCACTGAGCTACACCAGCCAGGGCATCTGTATGAACTCTTGAATTTAGTTTTTAATATTTTCTTGAGGATTTTTGCATTCATGTTTATGAGGAAAACTGGTCTGTTTCTTTTCTTATCTAGTTTGGTATCAGGGTAATGCTGGCATCAGCTTTATTTTCTGTGTATCTACCCTAGCATTTTGCTTTGTGGTTATCATATAGCTTACATCAAAATCTTATAACAGCTTATCTTAAACTGAAAAAAACTTGTAATACATATGAAAGCCCTACATTTTTACATTCCCCTTCCATTTTATGTTTCAATGTCACAATTACATCTTTTACATAGTGTATTTGTTAATAAATTATTGTAGACTCATGTAGCTTATTGTATTTATTATTTAATAATTCTGTATTTTAACTTTTATGCTGGAGTTATGATTGATTTACCCACTGCCATTACACCATTAGAGCATTCAAAATTTAACTTTATATTTACATTACCCACAGGTTTATATGTATGTTTTCCTGTTACTAGTTTGAATTTTTTCATTTCAGATTGAATAAGTCATTTTAACATTTCTTGTACTGATGGTATAGTGGTAATAAAGCTCCTTGGCTTTTTATCTAAAAACACTTTAGAAAGATCATTATAAGGACAACTTTGCTGGGTAGAGTATTTTTGGTTGGCAGTGTTTTTAAATCAGCACTTTTAAAACAGATTTTATTTATTCACTTTTAGAGAGAGGGGGAGGAAGGGAGAAAGAAAGGAAGAGAAACATCAATGTGTGAGGGATACATTGATCACTTCCCTCTCACATATCTCCAACTGGGGACCTGTTTTGCAACATAGGCATGTGCCCTGACTGGGAATTGAACTGGCAACCTTTTGTTCACAGGCTGGTGCTCAGTCCACTGAGCCACACTAGACAGGACCCCAGAAGTTTGAATACATCATTCCATGTTCTTTTGGGCTGCAATTTTTTGCTGAAAAATTTACATATCGTCTTATTTGGGTGTTCTGATAAGAAATTGCTTTTTTTTTTGCTGATTTTAAGACTTTCTCTTTCTCTTTAATTTTTGGCAATTTAATTATAAAATGTGTCTTTGAATTCATCTTATTTGGAATCATTAGGCATCCTGGATCTGGATGTCTGTGTCTTTCCCCAAATTAAGAAAGTTGTCAGCCATTATTATTATTATTTTAAAGAAGTTTTGTTCCTTTTTCTTGCTCTCTCCTTACTCTGGGAACCCTATAATACATATATTGGTTGTTTACATAGGACCATAGGTCCCTTAAGCTATCATCACTCCTTTTTTATGCTATTTCCTTGTTTCTGCTTTAATTAAATGAATTCCACTGCTCTGTCTTCAAGCTCACTGATCCTTTATTCTGCTTGATTTAGTTGCTGTTGAACCTAACTATTGACTGTTTCAGTTCAGTTATTGTATTTTTAGGTTCTATGAATTCTGTTTGACACATTTTAATATTTTCTGTTTCAGTTGAAATTCTCATTTTGTTCATGCACTAGTGAATCTTTTTATGGCATTTTGAACTCTATTAAGTAAATGACATCTGTATTTCATAAATGCCTCCTTTAGAGTATTGATCTTGCTTTTTTGTTTGGAACATATCCCTTTGTTTCTTCACTTATCTTGAGCCTCTATATTGATTCCTATACATCAGATAAAACAGCTAGCTATCCCAATCTTGACAAAGTGGTCTCATGTTGGATTTAAACATTTTCAATCAGCCTGGCTCATGCTCCTAATTGTCTCTCAGATCTGTGTGATTGTCCAAGTTGCCTTATTTGTTCTTTTTGGTTCCTAGTAGTTGAGAGTGTGCCAAGACCTATAAGTGTTCCAAATGGGAGGATTGTAGTTAAAAGTTAGTTGCAGGATGATTAGAAGCTGGACCTACAGGAAACAGCTGGGGAGATATGTAGCCCCCTTCTAGGGAGAAAATGGAAGATAGGTTATTTTGCCTGCAACCTTTGTGATGGGCCCAGGTATGTAGGCTTAGGAGTGTGTATGGGGGTATTATTGTGCTCATTAAAAACTGGTTTTTGTTTGTTTGTTTGCTATAGTCCTATAGGACTTGTGAATAAATGTCCTGTTGGTTAACAGAGCCAGGTAATTGGGTGCCTGGGGTAACTGGGTGCAGTACAAATAGGGGGAATACCAAATGAGTACACACATTCTTTCCAGGGAGATACTGGTGACTTGGTTTTATTTTTGGAACACGATAAATGGAGAGTGCAGAGGAGGTGTCTGCTCGCTTGCCTGGACTCTGGAAAGTATTGCAGCCAGACCCTAGATGTGTGCAGTAAGAAGCTTGGCCCTCAGGCAGAAGCTGTTTTTATATGGGTATTTTCTCATTTGCTAATATGTAGGAGTTGTTCAGCTATGTTGGATTTCTGTCAGAGAGAATTTATCCAAGTATAGGTATACTTTTTGTGTACCCATAGAGGATGGGAGCTCAGGAGCCTCGTATGTCACCATCTTGGTTGATTGTCTTCTCACAACAACCCTTTAACTGGCATTCCAGGTATTCCAGTGTCAATGTAACTTTTGGTGTTCTCTCTCACTATCAAGCTGTGCAACAGCCAGGTGTCTCTGCCCACTGTGCTCTGAACAAACTGGTGAAAGCACTCAGGCCCTGCTGCAGTAGGCATGGTTTAAAAAATAAAATGTGCCTAGCCCAACACAGAGCAGATTTATATAATAGGTGGAAGATTTTGCAACTTTCAGAAGTGTGAAGCTGATTGGACTTGTTGGGTATAAGCCTAAGAGATTACATTTGGGCCAATAAGAAGACTTCAGAGAGACAGCTGTTAGTATTCTAAGACAAAAAAATTTCTCAGAGCCAGATATCTCTGGAATAGCTGCTTTAGGTTTGCATTATTAGAGATTTTAAGTGAAGACTATGATTACATGGAGATGTAATAGAGAGATAGGGAGCTCCAGATGGATTATTCTTTGAACTGAACTTTGAGGATTTTTTCAACCATAGAATAACCATTTTGTTTGTGTTTTTCTGATTAAAATGAATTTGGCCTTTTGGAATTCTTAGAAAGGTAGCCCCGGTGGTAAGAGGCCTTCTCTTTTCTGAAAAACTCACTAAATGCCCTGAGATTGATTTGCTACTGAGATGGGTCATATACTAATCCCTGATCACTGTTGTCAGAACAGAAATTCTCAATGGCTAGGATTGGACTATGTCTCTAATCTTGTACTGGTGCCTGAGGAAGTAGGGAGTATTGTCTATGAGTCTCAACTCTGCATTAAGACTAGCCATGATTTCTCTAAAAGAAGCCAAAGTGCTGTTAATAGAAAAAAAGGTAATGGGTACTGGAAAGACCCAAATAATAATGTCTCTCAGATAATCAAACTAAGAGAATTTATCTGTGTAAATGGAAGGTATCAAAAATACCTATAAACACAGACTTATTTGAAAGTAATAGTGGAAAAATAGAAAAAGAAGGCTGGACTTCCGGCAAGATGGAGGAATAGGTGGACGCACCGTACCTCCTCGCACAACCAAGATTAGAACAACAATAAAATACGGTCAGCCTAACACCCAGAACCGACAGGGGATTCATATGAATGGAAGTCGGACAGCCAAGAAGTTGAAGTAGACCCGTACATCCAGACCGGTAGGAGACAACAAGCTGAGCGGGCGCGGGGCTGGCGCGGGTCAGCAGCGCATGGAGGTCGGGGGAAATTTGGTGCGGAATCGGCACGACAGCCATCTGGGGCGCAGGAACGCAGTGGTGGACCCTGAGTACACAAGCTGCGGCTGCCGGACCCAGTGGGGCAGCGATTGTGGACCAGGGCAGAGCTCGCAGCCCAGGAGCCCGGGTAAAGGTCTGGGCCCAGGAGAACTAAACTGCCGCCATTGATTCCCTCCCGCCCCGCCCCCACATATAACGTCACAATCTAGCGACTGGGGCGCCCAGCCCCAGTGAACACCTAAGGCTCCGCCCCCCACCTTAACAAGAGCGACCAGACCGGGAAAAAAAAGGAGAGACAGGGAAAGACATAAGACATGTGTGCAACAGAGCAGATCAGTCCCCCAGGACTCATCCTTTTGAGCGACCAAGAAATAGCCAATCTATCAGATGCACAGTTCAAAACACTGGTGATTAGAAAGCTCACGGAATTGGTTGATTTTGGGCACAATTTAGATGAAAGGATGCAGGTTACCATAAAAGAGATGCAGGAAGATACGCGGAGGAGAGCCAATAGAGAAAGGAAGGAATCTGAGTCTCAAAACAATACAGTGGACCAGAAGGAAGATAGAATCAACCAAGCAGGAAAGCATGATGAAATAAGAATTAAAAAAAATCGAGGAGAGCCTTGGGAGCATCCAGGACACCTTTAAACGTTCCAACATTCGAATTATAGGGGTACCAGAAGGGGAGGAGCAACAAGTGGAAAAGTTATTTGAACAAATAATAAAGGAGAACTTCCCCAATCTGGCAAAGGAAACAGTCTTCCAAGAAATCCAAGAAGCTCAGAGAGCCCCAAAGAAGTTGGACCCAAGAAGAAACACACCAAGGCACATCATAATTACATTAGCCAAGGTAAAAACGAAGGAGAGAATCCTAGAAGCAGCAAGAGATAAGGGGACAGTCACCTACAAAGGAGTTCCCATCAGACTGTCAGCTGATTTCTCCAAAGAGACCTTACAGGCAAGAAGGGGCTGGAAAGAAATATTCCAAGTCATGAAAGACAAGGACCTACATCCCAGATTGCTCTATCCAGCAAAGCTGTCATTTAGAATGGAAGGGAAGATAAAGTGCTTTTCAGATAAGGTCAAATTAAAGGAGTTCATCATCACCAAGCCCTTATTTTATGAAATGCTAAAGGGACTTATCTAAGAAAAGAAGATAAAGAAAAAGACATGTATAGTAAAAGGACAGCAAACTCACAATTATTAACAACTACACCTAAAGCAAAACCAAAAGAAACTAAGTAAACAACTAGAACAGGAACAGGACCACAGAAATGGAGGGCACATGGAGGGCTAGCAACAGGGGGGGGTGGGAGGAGGGGGAGGGGGGGGAAAGGTATAGAGAATTAGTAGCATAGAATGTAGGTTGAAAATAGATAGGGGGAGGGCAAGAATAGTACGGGAAAGGTAGAAGCTAAAGAACTCATAAGAATTGCACATGGAAGTGAACTAAAGGGGAGGAACGTGGGTGGGAGAGGGGAGTACAGGGTGGAGGGGAGGGAAGGGGGGAAAAGGGACAAATGTAATAGCATAATCAATAAATTAAAAAAAAAGAAAAAGAAAAAGAAGGCTGAATTTATTACTTTTCTTGATATGGAACACCCAAAAATTTATCTGGTTGATTGGATCTGAGCATGTATTGTAATACAAATTAATCTTCAGTATTCAGGTCTATTGAGATGCTGGGTGACATATAAGCAGGGAAACATGTCTGAGAATGGCTACATGTGGGTGAAAGTAAGGTCTGAGGGTAAAAAAGGAAATTTTACTCAATGTTTCAGTCTTCTCAGGATGCACAATACTGTCTCTATCAGACATAGGGCAATAGAAAGCTTAAAGAGGCTGGCTGATTATTGAAGATGTTTGCAAGGCACATGCATTGTATGTCTAGATCTGAGAAAGAGTATGTTCTTTGAAGATAGTGAGTCAAAACCAGTTTTAGTCTTTCTATTTCCTAATCATTTACTCATCCATCCAACATTTTTTGAATTATATTACAATGAATATTAGGGGCATAAATATGAGTGGGATAAAACCTCTTAACATGCGGACCAATATATATATATATATATATTTTTTTTTTGGATGGGGAGTGTAGGTAGGGCTGTGTAAGCCATAATATAAATGGAGCCACTTTAAATTCCAGTCAGATCTGCCATGTCAGAGGAATAGCCTTGCATGTCTTATGTCTCAAAACTTGGAATGTTAAAAACAGGGGAAAATTATCGTTGTACTGGGCCTAAACAACTTTGTGGCATGCAAAAGAACTATTACTTAGCTGATGACTATTAGACTGAAAATTAAAAACACTGTAATTGGTATGTACAAAATAGACAGGGGGAGGTTAAGAATAGTATGGGAAATGGAGAAGCCAAAGAACTTATATGTATGACCCATGGACATGAACTAAGTGGAGGAATGCTGGTGGGAGGTGGGTGCAGGGCAGAAGAGAATAAAGGGGAGAAAAAAATGAGACAGCCGTAATAACATAATCAATAACATATACTTAAAATATTTTTAAAAACACTGTTGAAAATTAACATCGCTTTGTTCTTATCTCCACCAATAGATATGACTTTATTTATTGATTTAATACCCTCTCCCCTTCTCACAAATGCTCATTACCTTTGTCTCCTAATTTAAACATTGTTTGGCCTTCTGCCTACATTAATAATTCTCAAATATCTATTTTTATTGATCTCAAATAAATGCTTGTTTTTCTCTTGCTTTGAAAGATTTTTTTGTTTTTAGGTTAGCATTTGCATGAGTACAAAGTTTGACCAGTGAAGTAGGTTTAAAGAGGATACTCAATGTTACCTTTTTAGATAGAAATTAAGGGGGGCAAGGAAACAATGATTATTACAATGAGTGCTTGGCCTCTTATATATTTTTGCAGGATAGAAAGAAACTTAAAATGGAAATATGAAGGTCTAAATTATATAGGCCTAGTACAGAATTTTGGTTAGTTTTCCACAACAGATCTCATCTGCTTCACTTCCTAGTAATTTTAATAGTTCAAATCCTCTGTTATTTAGACATTCAAGTTAGGTGTAAGAGTTCTCTTTAAATTGGGAAATATGAACTCAAGAGTCAATACTTTTAAAATTGGTCACACATGGATTAGTCAAGAGTACCTGAAATTTTGGAAGATTTAGGTAGGGAGGAAAAAAATAAATGCTTTCATTCTATTTATGAAGATATAATTTACCAACTTCCCTATGTCATATGTAATTTAGGAGGAAAAAACTTACATCTGTAAAACAAAGATCAAAAACCAGTAAAGTTCATATAACAGTACACAAAAATTATAATTATATTTATCAGTTCATTAACAGTCCCATATTTTTTATTTTTTAAATTGTTTTATTGTTGTTCAATGACAGTTGTCTGCATTTTCTCTCCATTCCTCCTCCCCCACCCCTTCCAAACCCACCTTCCTCCCTTGCTTTCACTCTTCCCCTTGCTTTTGTCCATGTGTCCTTTATAGTAGTCCCTGAAAACCCTTCTCTCCTCTGTCCCCTCCCCTCTTGCTATTATTAGATTGTTCTTATTTTCAGTGACTCTGGCTATATTTTTATTGCTTTTTTCTTTTCTTGATTATGTTCTACTTATAGGTGAGATAATATGGTATTTGCTTTTCACAGTCTGGCTTATTTTACTTAGCATAATGCTCTGCAGTTCCATCCATGTTGTTGCAAAGGGTATAAGCTCCTTCTTTCTTTCTGCTGCATAAAACTCCACTGTGTAAATGTACCATACTTTTTTGATTCATTCATTTACTCATGGGCACTTAGGATGCTTCCAGCACATGGCTATTGTAAATTGTGCTGCTATGAATGTTGGGGTGCATAGGTTCTTTTCCATTGGTGCTTCAGTGTTCTTAGGATGTAATCCCAGTAGTGGAATTGCTGGATCAAAATGCAGTTCCATTTTCAGTTTTCTGGGGAAATTCCATACTGTTTTCCACAGTGGCTGCACCAGCCTGCATTCCCACCAACAGTGTACTAGGGTTATTAATTCTTGTTGATTTTGACCTTTTTGTTAGCAGATATAAACACATTTACTCTTCACTCATGCAATAAATATTTGTTGAACCCCTATTACATGCCAAGCAGTATTTTAGGTATTGTGGATATAGCAGAGACCAAAATAAACAATTTTTATTTTTACCTTTTTAAAACTTACATTCTAGTCAGTAAGTAATTACAATATGATGTCACAAGACACTGCCAGGTTGTTTACTTGTTAGGAAAGATTTTACAGAGGAAGAGATATCTCAATTGCATCTTTAATAATTCATAGGTCTTTGTATTTGCTTATATAAACAAATTATATAAATATAATTATATATGTGGTCTTCTGTGACTGTTTTTTTAAATAAATAGAATCATATGACAAGTGGTCTTGTGACTTAGCATAAAGTTTTTGAGATTCATCATGTTGTGGCATATTTCAATATTTCATTCATTTTAATGGCTAAATAATATTACATAGATATAGCAAAATGTTGTTTATCCGTTCATTAATTTATGAGCATTTGTATTGGCTTCACATTTTGGCTACTATAACTAATGCTGCTATTAAGATACCTGCACACATTTTTGTGTGGATATATATTTTCAATTCTGTGGGTATATATCAAGAACTAGAATTGCTGGGTCATATAATTACTTTATGTTCAATATTTTGAGAAATTTTAAGACTGTTTTCCAAAGTATCTGTATAATTTTATATTCCTATCCACAATGCACAAGTTTCTATTTTCTCCACATCCTCACCAACACTTGTTATTATCTATCTTTTTGATTATAGTCATTCTTGTGAACATCTTTTTTATGTGATATCTTTTCATTTGCATACCTGCTTTGGAGAATGACATATTTAAATAATCTGACCATTTTTAATGGGGCTATTTATAAATTTATTATTGTAGTGTACATTTTTACATATTTTGAATACATATTGTTTATCAAATGTAATATTTGCAGACATTTTCTCTTAGTTTGTGGGCTGTCTTTTCACTTTCTTGGTGGTGTTATTTGAAGCTCAAAATTTTCATGAAGTCCAGTTTTTCTATCTTTTCTTTTACCAGTTGTGTTTTTGGTGTCATAGCTTTTGATGCCAGATTTAAGATTATAAAAATTTCCTCTTCAGTTTTATTTTAATAGTTCTATAGAACAACTTGTATATTTAAGTCTATGGTTTTGTGTATGGTGTGAGATATGCCATATTATTTTATCCTGAGAAATTTTCATAGTCTAACATATTACACAATTTACTTTATTATTATGTTTATTTTGTATCTTTCTTGTTTGAGCATATGATTTACCAGGGCAATCTCTTTTCCCCTCTTTGTTACTGTTATATTGTCAGTACCTAGAACGTTGCTTAAAGTGCTCAGTAATACATATTTCATGACTGAGTACATATCTTACTATATTTAACAACATATATTTTCAGAAGATGGGCTAGTAATTGCCCCAGAAGAAATAGCCTGTCTATAATAAAAAGTTTATATTAAACCCATTTGTGGAATATTAAAGAGATTTATCTCAGACAAGGGGTCAGTAGTACAGAGAAAGCCCTAGTAGAAGCCCATATTTCTGGGGGTTGGTATATTTAGGACACAGGGTTTTGGATTATGGGTTCTCTGTACCACATTTGTTTGTTTAAATTTATTTGCTTGTTTGAGTATTTTTATTTGCTTGAATTTTATGAATTCATTAATAAATAAATATGGGTACAGAGAGTAATAGTATATTATTCATGTTACTGTACCTTATAGTTTTCCATCTAAAGTTTTCATGTTGCTATACCTTATAGATTTGCAACTCATTTAGATGTAACTGAGAACCCTAGAACCATAAAAATGTAGTTGGGCATTTTCTCTAAGGCCTAGGGAATGTTTTGAAAATTTTTGTTTTCCCAAGGTAAAATTAACTAATCAGTTACATTTAACAATTACTTTCTATGTATGAAGATGTTAAGTTAGAAGCTTGTGGGGAATTCAAAGGTGAGTGCCTTTGACAAAGGAGGCAGCAACATAAAGTGGAGTAAAAATAGCCTCTTCAACAAATGGTGTTTGGAGAACTGGACAGCTACGTGCAAAAAAATGAAACTAGAGCACCAACTTACACCTTATACAAGAATAAAGTCAAGGTAAATAAAAAACTTAAATAGAAACCGTGACACCATTAAAGTCCCAGAGGAGAACATAGGTAGGAAAATCTCAGATATTTCATGCAGAAACTTTTTTCTGACATGTCCCCTAGAGCAAGGGACATCAAGGAAAGAATAAACAAATGGGACCTCATC
This sequence comes from Phyllostomus hastatus, assembly GCF_019186645.2. Lineage (NCBI taxonomy): Eukaryota > Metazoa > Chordata > Mammalia > Chiroptera > Phyllostomidae > Phyllostomus > Phyllostomus hastatus. The sequence continues at coordinate 965,380 of NW_025334017.1, read as the reverse complement.
AAAAGAAAAAGCTTTTGCACAGCTAAAGAAAACAGTATCAAAATAAAAAGAGAACCAAATGTATGGGAAAACATATTTGCCAATGATACCTCAGACAAGGGTTTAATCTCCAAAACATATAAAGAACTTACACAACTCCACTCTAAGAAGACAAGCAACCCAATTAAAAAATGGGCAAAGGACTTGAACAGACACTTCTCCAAGGAGGACATAGAGAGGATCCAGAGACACATGAAACGATGTTCAGTATCGCTAGTAATTAGAGAGATGCAACTTAAAACCACAATGAGATACCACTTCACACTGGTCAGATTGACCATCATAAGCAAAACAGCAAACAACAAGTGTTGGAGAGGTTGTGGAGAAAAGGGGACCCTAGCGCACTGTTGGTGAGAATGCAGACTGGTACAACCACTATGGAAAACAGTATGGAACTTCCTCAGAAAACTAAAAATGGATCTGCCTTTTGACCCAACAATTCCACTGCTGGGACTATAACCTAAGAACCCTGAAACACCAATCCAAAAGAACCTATGCACCCCAATGTTCGTAGCAGCAAAATTTATAGTAGCTAAGTGCTGGAAGCAACCTAGGTGCCCATGAGTAAATGAATGGATCAAAATACTATGGTACATTTACACAAGGAATTCTATGCAGCAGAAAGAAAGAAGGAGCTCCTACCCTTTGCAACAGCATGGATGGAGCTAGAAAGCATTATGCTAAGTGAAAGAAGCCAGGCAGTGAAAGACAAATACCATATGATCTCACCTTTAACAGGAACCTAAACAACAAAACAAAGAAACAAGCAAAATATAACCAAAGACACTGAAATAGAGGACAGGCTGACGGTGACCGGAGGGGAGAGAAGAGGGAATTTAAGGGGACAGGGGGAAGGGTTAACAGGAACAAATTTAAAGGTTACATGGACAAAAACTAGGGAGAGGGTGGTAATGGGAGGCAAGTGGGGAGGGATGGGTGGGTGGGCTGGAATGGGAGCAAAAGGGAGAAAGCTGTACTTGAACAATCATTAAAATAAAATTTTAAAAAAAGAACCTTGCAACATCAATCCAAAAGAACCTATGCACCCCAATGTTCATAGAAGCATAATTTACAGTAGCTGAGTGCTGGAAACAACCTAAGTGCACATAAATAAATGAATGAACCAAACAACTATGGTACATTTACACAATGGAATTCTACACAGCAGAAAGAGCTCCTACCCTTTGTGACAGCATGGATGGAACTGGAGAGCATTATACTAAGTGAAATAAGCCAGGCTGTGAAAGACAAATTCCATATGTTCTCACCTTTAACCAGAACCTAATAAACAAAACAAACAAGCAAGCAAAATATAATAAAGGCATTGAAATTAAGAACAAACTGAGAGTAACCATAGGGGAGATGGGAAGGGATAATGGGGATAAAATGGTGAAGGGTTTTCAGTAACAACTACGAAGGACACATGGACAAAAACAATGTGGGAGGACTGGAAACAAGGGAGGGAGGTGATGATGGCTGGGGTGGTGGGTAGATGTGGGAGGAAAAGGCAGAAAACTGTACTTGAACAACAATAAAATTCAAACATATTTAATAAAAAATAAAACATACTATAAAGCCTTTATTTAAAAAAATAGCCAGTGTTATAGCTAATTGGGTGTCAGGCTAACACCCAATGAAGAAAAGACCATGTTCAAAATGATCAGAAAATTTTGTGGTGTTCTTACCCAACCTCTTTCCTGGCATAGTGGTAGTCTTGTTCTTGAGGAAGCAGCCCAGTTTCCAGTTTTCTTCCTTAAACTGGAGGCAGTGGAGCAGACTTTATTGGCAAATTATTGTGCATGTCTATTCTAAATTCTCTAGTGTGATATGTAAAAGACTAGTGTAAGCTGTTCCTCTCTATTTTGCTTAATTGGAATTCAGGAGGAAAACCTATGGGTAGTGCTTATAACAGGTATAAGGTGATTCACAGATGCCTAGAGTAAGAGATTGTAGTGGTGGTGGGGAGACACACAATAGATGATCTGAGGCTTATGGTAAAACTTTAGGTGAAACTCTTTGGAAACTGAGGCATTCAGAAGCAGCTGTACACAGAAAACACTAGAAAGAAACCAAATGCATGCATAAGCAAACATATGCCTGGAAAAATCACAAGGAGACATTAAACTTTCACGTTGAACTGATTCCTAAGCTTAAAGAAAGCCTAAGTGTTGAAGGAGACCCCTAGCAAGAGCCAGCTGGCCAATGCTGAAGAGCTCTTGAAATTTATGAAATCTCTGTCACAAAGCATTAGCTAAACATACTAAAAAACAAAACAAAACAGTGACTTCAGTGACCACACAAAAGAAGATCTAGTCTTTGTAAAAGTAGTTTGGAAAGGCCTCAAAACTAATGGAATACTACAATCTTAACAATCAAAACAGCAAATAAAAACTCCCAGAGAAGGAAAACAATCTAGTTTCAAGAGATACCTACCACATTGTAACATTTAAAGTCCCAATTTTCAAGGAAAAAAAAAATAAGGCATGTAAAGAAATAAAAAATGTAGCATGTTTAAAGGGAAAAAATATAGAAACTGTCCTCAAGGAAAATCAAACATTGAATTTATTAGAAAAAAAAGATTAAAACACTTGTCCTAAATATGTCCATAGTTCAAAAGGAAAATGGACAAAGTAAGCAAAATGAAGAAAATGATGAGTGAACAAAATGAGAATATCAATAAAGAGAAGTTATAAAAAGAAGCAAACAAATATTTAAGGTGGAAAGTACAGTTACTGAAATAAAAATTCACTACAGATGTTCAACAGGAGATTCAGACAGGCAGAACAAAAAGTCTCTGGACTTAAAGATAGGACAATTGAAATTATGGAGTCCGAGGAACAGAAAGAAAAAAAAAATAAAGTGAACAGGAGGAGATCTTACCCTTTGTGACAGCATGGGTGGACCTAAAGAGCATTATGCTAAGGGAAATAAGCCTGTCAAAGAAAGACAAATAATATTACCATATTATTTCTATCATATGTGGAATCTAATGAACAAACTGAACTAACAAGCAAAATAGAGACAGACTCATGGATACAGAGAGCAGTCTGACAGCTGTCATAGGGGAGGGAGATTGCAAGGCTGGCTGGAAAATGTAAAGGGATTAAGCAAAAACAAACAACCAACCAAACAAAAAACACCTTATAGACACAGGCAACAGCAAGGTGATTACCAGAAGGAAAGGGGGGATGTAGATGAAGGTGTGGGGGGGATAAGTAGTGATAGAAGGAGACTTGACTTGGGGTGGCAAACATACAATAAAATACACAGATGATGTATTATAAAATGGTACAAATGGCTCATATAATTTCATTAACCAATGTCACTCCAGTGAATTCAATAACAAAAGTGAACAGGGCCTAAGGGATTTGTGGGATGCCATAAGCAGACCAATGATTGCATTGTGGGAGTCCTAGAAGAAGTGAGAAGGAGACAGAGAAGTTGTTTTAAAAAATAGTAACCAAACTCCCCAAATTTGATGAAATATATGAACGTACAGATAAAAATAAATTCAATAATTTCAAGTAAGGTAAGCTCAGAGACTCACATGGAGTTACATTATTCAATCTGTCAAAAGGCAAAGACAAAGAGAATATTGAAAGCAGCAAGAAAACAGTGTGTGTGATGACCTACAAAGTATCCTCGATAAGATTATCAACCCATTTCTCAACAGAATTGAGGTCAAAAGAAAGTGGAATGAAATATATATAAAGGGCTTAAAATAAAAACTGTGAACCAAGAATTATACTTTTGGTAAAACTATCCTTCAAAAATGAGGGAGAAATTAAGACCTTTTCAAACACAAGCTAAGGAAGTTAATTACAATTAGTCTTGCCCTGTAATTGTTGCTAGAGGGAATTCCTTGGGTTCAAATGAAAGGATACTAGACAACAAATAGTAGTTATATGAAGACATAAAGACCTCTGATACAGGTAAATCCATGACAAATATGATCACCCCTTTATTGTAATTTTGGTTTGCAACTCCATTTTTTAATTTATTCATAATTTAAAAGGTAAATACATAAAATAATTTAAAATCTATGCTATTAAGCACACTGTGTATAAAGATGTAATTTGTGAAAATAATATGGAGCTATATATGAGTAGAGTTTTTATATATTATTGAAGTTAATATTAATTTATATTTAATTTTCATTTTAAGATATTAAATGGAACTCTGGGAGTGCTCAATTGGAGGATCCCCCAACTGGGCCCCTGGGCACCCCCAAAGCCTCACATGCTAAGTCTACACTCTTCCCCAATCTGCTGTCCACTCCATGGGCATGCTTCTTTCATGGGAGAAGCTATGTAGGAAAAACACAAGCTTGAGCTATAGTGTCACCTTCTGGAATACAAAAGAAAGTTTTCTAATCCCCAGCCTGTGAAATTGTAAAATATGAAGTAAACATTCATTCTTAATGAGGAAGATTATTAATTCTTAATAATCTACTTCAAATGTGAAAGTAGAGGCACAATCATCAAACTAAAAAAGCATGAGTATACAGAATCACTAAAAGAGAATGTTGATGATAAGGCATGGAAAACCTAAGCAAACAACTAGAACAGGAAGAGAATCACAGAAATGGAGATTACATGGAGAGTTATCAGTGAAGAGGGGGAAGGGGAGAATGGGGGAAAAGGTACAAGGAATAAGAAGCATAAATAGTAGGTACAAAATAGACAGGGAGAGGTTAGAATTATATGGGAAATGGAGAAGCCAAAGAATTTATATGCATGACCCATGGACATGAACTAAGCAAGGAGGGAATGCTAGTGGGAGTGTTACAGTGTGCATCCAGGAGGAAGGCCCCAGGTGGCGATTGGACGTGGGGTCCAGAGCTCAGGGTGTATAGGAAATATTAGAAAGACATATAAGATGCCTTCACCCTTTGCCCCCCTCAGGTGTTAGTTGGGGGGGGGGGAGGGACACATGGAGCAGGAACATGCAGAGCTGTTTTGCACAGTAACAGCTTTGCAGCTAATCTGTGGCATGGTCATTTAATGTATCTATAACCTTTAACTGACTGCATAGATATGTTAAATAGCTGTGGCCATGCTTTGAGCCAGGGGGATGGAAGGAACTTGCCCAAGATGTAACTGCGGGGCAGTTCCTCCAAGTTACAGTGCCTGAGTGAGGGCTTGAACAAGATTGGCTCCATGACATAGAGCCCAGACTCACAATGGCAGCCCAGTGAACTTGGAATAATATAGGAATGCTGGCAGGTATAACTGAATGTAGGAGGAGTTGGAAATGAGGGTACAGAGGAAGATTGGTGCAGAGATTTAAACCGAGACATGGCAGCCATTGGAGGGAGAGCCACGAGGTTTCACTAGAGTGGGGACCCTGGCAGCTTCAGTAGGGGGAACCACCATGTGGGTTTAGCAGAAAATCTGCCAAAGCCGAGTGGCGACTCCCTCTCCCTGCAGCTTTGGGGAGATCCACATGGCTTTTCCAGAGTGGGGATCCCTGCAGCTTTGGTAGAAGAGGACCATGCAGCTTCGGGGTGCTCCCTTTGATTGCATGGCTTGGGAAGCAGGAGAGACTTTGCCTGGAAGAAGGGTGAAAGAACTCTTGCCAGTAAGCCATGAGAAGGTACCACATGGCTTTGGATTAATTGGAGACCCTGCCTGGACAGCGACACAACTGATGGTGTCAGGAGCCTGGATTCTGGATGTTTGCTTCTTTTCCTTAGATATGGTACAAGGCAAGGGGAGAAGGAAGCACTGTGGGTGTCTGTGGGTATCCTAAAGGACTTTTGACATTTTAGTGAAGATGTTAGGTCACTACTTTAAGTCTGTATAGCATTAAATAAACATTTCCTTTCCTTTTCACAAATCTCTGGCATTGAGAGACATCTTTCCTATAAGGTGGAAGGCATAAGGAATCTGGGGGGTTCCTTTCAGTAACAGTACATTGGTGTACCCCACCCCGGCCCCTTTTTTCTGTAACAGGAGGGGGGCAGTGCAGGATGGAGGGGGAGAAAGGGGAGAAAAATGGGACAACTGTAATAGCATAATCAATAAAATATATTTAAACAATTCAAAGTGTATTACAAAAAATTCAATAAGATGTAAGAAACCTCAGAAAGGAATTTCAATAAGTTCAGAAATAAAATGAACAAACAGAAGAGTTTTTTAACAAAGAGACCAAGATTATAAGAAAAGAACCAAACAAATTCTGGAGCTTAAAAGTTAATTGAATATGAAGAATGCAATAGTGTACATAACAGGACAGACCACATGGAAGAAATAAAAAATAATTTGGAGAATAGGAAAAGAAATAATTTACTTAGAAGAGGACAGAGAATTTAGACTTTAAAGAGAGTGGAGAAAAACTATGAGATCTGTCAAATTCAATCAGAAAGACAAATATAAGAATAATTGGCATACTAGAAAAAGAAGAAAGGGAGAAAGAAAAAGAAAGTTTATTTAAAGTAAACAAGGGAGGGAGGGTAGGGGGAAAAGGCAGAAAACTGTACTTGAACAACAATAAAAATCAAAAGTATTAAAAAATAACAACTAAGAACTTCCCAATTTGGGGAAGGTACTGGGTATACAGGTGCACGAAGCTAATAGGAAACTCTATTATCTAAATGCAAAAAGACCTTTTCCATGACAAGTTACAAACTTGAAACTGTTAAGTATCAATTTTAAAACTGAATGAATCTTAAAAGCAGCTAAGGAAATAAAAAAGTAACCTTCAAAGGAATGCCCATTAAGCTATCAATAGATTTCTCACCAGAAAATCTATAGGCCTGGTGGCAATGAGGTGATTTATTCAATGTATTGAAAGATAAAATTTTCCAGCCAGGAATAATTTACCTGTCAAAGTTATTCTTCAGATAGAAAGGGGAAATAAGGGCTTTCCCAGACACAAAAAACCTGAGGGAGCTAACTACTAGTAGATCTGCTTTTCAAGATATGCTAAAAAAAGCTCTTCAAGCTGAAGTTTATAGATGCTAATCAATGACATAAAACATAAACGTATACAACACTTTAATAAAGATGATAAACAGTTATAATTTGAAAACTTTATATTAGAATGGCATGTTAACCATTTAACTACTGTATAAAGTTTAAAAGAAAAGAGAATAAAATAACTGTAGTTACTTTAAATAGTCAGTGAATTCATGGCATGTAGAAGGGGAGGAGTAAGAGTGGAGTGTTTATAGTTATTCTATCTGCACAAAATAGGTTGTTTTATCAACCCATTTTAGATGTTTTATGTAAGCCTTATGGTAACCACGACCCAAAACTCTAGAATAGATTTACAAAACTTAAAAAAAATGAAGACAGAGAATGTCACTATGGAAAACCACCAATTCACAGAAACAAGCAAAACACAGATAAAAACAAAAATAATGGCAATTCAAACCAATGAGAAGGCAAACAATATGATGGCAGTAATGTATTTAAATATCAGTAATCACTCTAAACTTAAACGGATTAAACTTACCAGTCAAAAGGCACAGAGTGGCTGGTTGGATAAACAAAAATACCCAACTATATTCCACCTAAGGAGCTTCATTTTAGCTCTAAAGGCAAATGTAGGAGGGGTTCCAAGATGGCTGCAGAGTAACTGGAAGCTCTGTCCATTTGCTCCCAGCCCCAGACTGGTCTTGCAGCTAAACCACAGAGCAATCAACTCAAACCCAGCTGAGTGTGAGTGAGAACATATGTGAGTATTTGTGAAGATGAATGTGCAGATGTGTGCGAATGTGTAAGTGCCTGTCTACCTGCAGGGCATTTGGGGGTGGCATCAGGGACTCTCCTGGAAGAGCTGCTACTGCCATGGCCCTGCCTGGTGCTTCTGGCTGCACAGATTTGGAGCAGGATATGTTTTGTGGAATTTAAAATATCCTCCTCAGGAAGAAGCCACAAGAGTGGCAGCACCTTGGCCCCCCAAAATATCCCTGTGCCCTCTGCCCCAGGCAGGGCTGCACACCTGGCCACTAGGGTACTGGGATTCCAGTACTTTTCAGGGAGGGACCTGTTGCCACCCTGGCCTTGGATGCCACTGGAACACAATCAGGACAAAGTCTAACTGAGGAGGCTGGGGATTGGCCAAAGAGCCAGGAGCACCTGGGGTGGAGAGAGGTGGCCAAGGCAGAGCTGGCTGCAGAGACCTCAATAGGAGTACAGTGGGGGTGGGGGCGGAACCTAAGGTGGAGATTCACTGCAGGGAGTGGTACAAGTGCCCCACCACTGTCCTATGTTATAGTTTTGCTGCTGAACTCTTCGCTTTCTTCCCCCACCCCATTTGTGTGATACAAGACTTGAAAGAATATGATGCATACAGGATATAATCTATTGATTTAGGAGAGATAGGAGAGGCATCAGTGTGAGAGAGAAGCATTGATAGGTGGCAACTGCCTTCACTCACAGACTTGCCACTCATTTTAACATTATGTAATAAATAATTCTTGAATTGTTTAAACCACTACAAACTAGCTGTAAATTTAACATCACAGTTGACTTTAACCTTTTATTTCAACATTGAAAATGAACTTTTGTTTTGGCCATGATCTTCAAGGTGCTGAGAGGACTTTGCTTCTATGCTTAGTCTTTAACTCAGGTCATTGAATGTTTCTCCATGTCTTATATAGATCCTCCTCAAGCTTTTATTAACTCATCGCTTTCAGTTAGAGGATCTTCTGAAGCAGATCCTCTAACAACATTTGTCATTTTTGTTCTTGTTGTTCAAGATCATAGCTATGGTGGACTGGCACATGCATGAGTGGCAAGTAACAACCATCACTGACTTTTCAACTTTGTAATCTTAATCACTTTTAATTCCACTTTTTGGTAAATCATTTGACAGGAACTCTTACTGACAACATTAGAAGATTTTGTATGCTGAGGGAAAATGAACAGAGCAACTGAAGATTAAATCAAGAACAAGAAATAATGATACAATCAAGAGATTAAACAAAAGATGTTTGAGACTGCTGCTGGCATAACACAGCATAGTCTTTCATAGTAAACTTTTTTAATAAGTAGAGTACAATCTAAAATAATAATTAAATGTAGAATATAGCAAATATATAAACCAGTACTTTATCATTAATATCAATTATTATGTACTGTAAGTAATTATATGTGCTATACTTTTATACAGCTGGTGTTATAGTAAGTTTGTTTATACCAGCATCACCACAAACATGTAAATAATGCATTGTACTATGATGTCACATTAGGTATGGTATCACTAGGTGACAGAAAATTTTCAGCTCTACAATAATCTTATGGTATTAAAATTATATATGCAGTTTGTCACTGACTGAAATATTATGTAGCCAAGACTATACCTATTTTAGACAAAATTGACTTCAAGCCAACCATGGTAACAAGGTAATTATGTAATGCTAAAAATATCAATGCATTAAAAGATATAACAATTGTAAGTACATACAGGGTCTGTCCAGAAAAAGTCCAACCATTGTTAATATAACAAGAATATTTGTGCAACCTCAATGTAATCTGACAGCCAAGGAGAGTGGACTAAAATGTGCATGCATGAACAGTGATGATTTCACTGTACTAGTCAGTGGGGGCAGTATATGCTAATGCATGAGTTTGTGTACTGTGTGGCTGCTGTATTCAAAATGACCACATGCGTAAAATAACAAATCTGCATCTGATTTTCCGTTAAGCTCAAACATTCCTCCGCAGAAACTATTTAGATGACTCAGAGGTTGCAGCTTCATCACCACAATGCACCCGCTCATACATCATGTCTCAAGAAGAATATTTGTTGAAACATCAAATCATCCAGGTTACTCAGACCCTCTACAGCCCAAATTTGGTACTCTGCAACTTCTGGCTTTTTCCAAAACTAACCACCTTTGAAAGGGAAGAGATTTAAGACCGTTGATGAGATTCAGGAAAACACAATGGAACAACTGATTTCTATTCCAACAAAGGGTTTTGCAGTGTTTTGAACAGTGGAAAAGATGCTGGGTGAGGTCCCAAGGTGCCAAGTCTGAAGGGGACTGAATTGTTATTGCCCTGTGCACAATGTTTCTTATACCTTCTTTGATAAATGTCTTCATTTTTCATATTATGTGGCTGGACACTTTCTGGACAGAGTTCATATACTGAACATTAGGGAACCTAAACATATCAAGCAAGTGCTAACACGTTCAAAAAGAGAAATGAACATCAGTATAATAATTGTAGGGGATTTCTGTATCACACTTTCAGCAATGGGTAGATTATCCAGGCAGAAAATCAACAAAGGAGCATTGGAAATTAACTATACTTTGGACTAAATTATTTAAGAGACGTATATTATACATTCCATCTAACAACAGCAGAATACACATTCTTCTCAAGTGCACATGAAATATTTTCCTGATAAACCATATACTAAGACACAAATCTTAAAATATTTAATAATATTAAAATAATAATCTTTTATAATTACAATGGTATGAAGCTAGTGATCAATGAGGAAAACTATAAAATTTACAAATAGATAAAATCTAAATAACACTCATTGTAATAACCAATGCCAGGTGCAAATGCATTAGACTGAAGTAACAGAAATTCAACCAGTCATGCTAAAATAGCATTCTTTTTTTTTTATTTTCTCAAGATGTCCAGAGAGAGGCAGTCTGGAGCTATTGTAGATGCTAAGAATCCTTTGCCCTTTCAGGCTTCCAGCTCCACCACTATCAGTTTGTGTTTTCAGTCTTTCTGATTCCAAGAATGCTGGCTCCATATCCAGACATTACTTCTGTATTCTAGGCAAGATGAAAGAGCAAGGGTAAAAGTCAAAAGATGTCTACCTTTTGCATCTTCCCTTTTATTAAGAAAACAATGGCTTTACTAGACTTGCCACAGAGTAGAATTTCATTTTATCACATTGATCAGGCATGGTTTCCCTAGCTACCAAATTTAATTCATTTGGTAAGGAAGGAGAGAAAGAATATTAAGATGGATACCAGCAAGAATACATGCCATGCTCTTGTTTAAATGAGAACAATAGTTTAGGAGGTAGCTATCTATATAATTTAATATATAAATATGTTATTATTTATATATTTAGAGAAATATATCAGTTACATATATATATATTTTTTTTTTCTGTGAAAATCATCTATTAAGTGCTAGTGACTAAAAATCTTTGTGAGACCTCCACCCAGGGAAGGAATGACAGAAAATATACCTCAGGAGTCCAACACTTGTTCTGGATTTGTCCATAATGAAAAAGTGGTGTATGACATGCTAATGTCTGCAGAGACATCCATGAGCTGTGTCCCTGGCCTACAGAGAAAGATAGGTAGCTATCTGAAACTACACATGGGAATTATTTATGAGGCTCTGAAAATAAAAAAATGCAGCTATAAAGTTTTTCTGTTAGCCAATTCTAAAGATGAATTATATAATTTAAAATGATAATCTTGCATGAGCTTTCAATTTATTAGGTGGCACTGTGTTAATATCTCTATTTTATGTGTATGAACACTGAGATTTGAGATTTTTCAATGGCATTTTGTTCTTAGACACACAGTGGCCAGACCAGATTTTTTCAATATGATTTTATATTAGTTTCAGATGTACAGCACAGTAGGTGGACAATTATATGCTTCAGAAAGTGTTCCACTGATATTTTCAGTACCCACCTGACACCATACACTGTTACTGCAATATTATTTACTGTATTCCTCATGTTGTACTTTAAATCCCCATGTATTTTGTAACTATCAATTTATACTTCTTAATTCTGTCACCTTTTTCATCCAGTCCCCAAACCTACCTCCCCTCTGGCAACCATCAGTCTGTTCCCTATATCTAAGTCTGCTTCAATTTTGTTTCTTTGTTTATTTTGTTCTTTAGATTCCACATATAAGTAAAATCATATGGTATTTTTCTTTCTCTGATTGACTTATTTCACTTAGTGTAATATTCTCTAGGTCCATCTATACTTTCAGAAATGGTATGATTTCATTCATTTTTATAGCTGAGTAATATTCCATTGTACTACCTGTTTTGTATCCACTCACCTATTGATGGGCACTTGGGTAATATAAATAACTGCAGTGAATTATAGGGGTGAATATGTTATTTTAAATTAGTATTTTGGGTTTATTCAGATATATACACATAGGTAGAATTGCTAGGTCATAAGGCAGTTCCAGTTTTAAGTTTTTTAAGAAACATTCACACTGTTTTCCATAGTGACTGCACCAACCTACATTTCCACAAATAGTGCACCACATCCTTGTCAAAACTTGTTTGTTGATTTATTGATGCTAGCCATTCTGGCATGTGATGTATCATTGTAGTTTTAATTTGAATTTCTGTGATGATTAGTGATGTTGAGCATATTTTTATGTGTCTATTTGCCATCTCTCTGTATGTCCTCTTTGGGGAAGTGTCTATTCAGGTCCTTTGCCCATTTTTTTTTATTGGGTTGGGTTTTTTTTTGTTTTTGGTGTTGAGTTTTGTAAGTTATTTACAGATTTTAGATATTAACCTTGTATCAGATGTATCAGCAAATATGTTCACCCACTATTTGGGTTGTCTTTTTAGTTTGTTGATGCTTTTCTTTGCAGCACAAAAACTTTTTAGTTTGATGTAGTCCCATTGATTGATTGATTTTTTGTTTTCCTTGCTTGGGGAGATATAGCTAATAAAATATGGCTATGAGCTATGAACAAGATTTTAGTGCCTATCTTTTCTTCTACAATTTTTATGGTTTTGGGTCTAACATTTAAGTCCTTAATCCATTTTGAATTTATTCTTCTGTGTAGTGTAGGAAAGTGGTCTAGTTTCATTTTTCTGTATGTATCTGTGCAATTTTCCCAACACTATTTATTGAATAAACTCTCTTTAGTTCATTGTATGTGCTTACATCCTCTGTCAAATACTAATTAACTATAAAGGTGTGGGTTCATTTCTGAGCTCTCTGTTCTGTTCCATTGATCTATTTGTCTGTTTTTATGCCAGTACCATGTTGTTTTGATTACTATGGCCTTATAGTTTAATTTGATATTAGGTAGCAGGATTCCTTCAACTTTGTTCTTCTTTTTTAGGATCGCTGTTGCTATATGGGCTTTTTGTGGTTCCATGTGGATATTTGAAATATCTGTACTAGTTCTGTGAATACATCACTGGAATCTTTATAGGAATTGTGTTAAATTTATAAATTGCTTTGGATAGTATGAACATTTTAATGATGAGTGCCCTCCTTCCTATTATGAACACAGTGTGTGCTTCCACTTATTTGTATCTTTATCAATTTCTTAAGTGTTACAATTTTCTGAGTTTGGGTGTTTTATATTCTTGGTTAGGTTTATTACTAGGTATTTCATTCTTTTTCAAGCAATTGTAAATAAGATTTTTAAAAATTTTCCTTCTTGTCAGTTAATTATTGGCATACAAATATGCAACTGATATTTGGATATTAATTTTGTATCCTGATACTTTGCTGAATTCATTTACTAGTTCTAGTAGTTTCTTGATGGAATCTTTGGGATTCTATATGTACAGTATCAAGTCATCTGTAAATAATGACAGTTTAAATTCTTCCTTTTGAAATTGGATGCTTTTTATTTCTTCTTTTTGTTTGATTGCTACATCTAAGACTTCCAGTTCTATGTTGATTAAAAGAGGTGAAAGTGGACATCCCTATCTTGTTCCCAGCCTTAAGGGAAACACTTGTAGTTTTTGTCCATTGAGTATGATGCTGGCAGTGCATTTGTCATATATGGCCTTTGTTATCTTTAGTTAGGTATGTTCCCTCTGTTCCCAGTCTGCTGAGTTTTTTTTATAAATGGGTACTGGACTTGATGAAATGCTTTTTCTGTATCTATTGATATGATCATGTGGGTTTTTTCTTCATTTGGTTTAAGTGGTAAATCATACTTATTGATTTGTGAATATTATATCAACTCTGCATTCCCATAATAAATCCCACTTGATCATGGTGTATGATCTTTTGGATGCATTGCTGTATTTGGTTTGCTAATATTTTGTCAAGGATTTTAGCATCTATGCTTGTCAGGGATATTGGCCTATAATTTTTTTCTTTTTTTTTTTGTAGTGTATTTATCTGGTTTTGGAATTAGGATAGCACTGGCCTCATAAAATGAGTTTGGGAAAATTCCCTCCTCCTGAATTTTTTGCAATAGTTTGATAAGGGGAGGTGTTAGCTCTTGGAACATTTAGTAGCATTAAGCTCTGAAGCTGTTTGGTTTAGGGCATTTATTTCTAGGGAGTTTTTTTGATTGCTGCTTCAGTTTCACTGGGTGTGATCGTTCTTTTCAGATTCTTTATTCTTCCTGATTTAATTTTGGAGGATTGTGTATATCTAGGAATTTATCCATTGCTTTCAGGTTTTCCAGTGTATTGGCATATAGTTGTCCATAATATTTCCTTATAATCTTTTGTATTTCTTTGGAGTAAGTTTTATTTCTCCTCTTTCAGTTCTGAATTTATATATTTGGGTCCCCTCTCTTTTTTTCATTATAAGTATGGTTAAAACTTTGTCAGTCTTGTTTATCTTTTCAAAGAACCAGCTGTTGGGTTCATTGATCTTGTGTATTGCTTTTTTAGACTCTATTTCATTTATTTTTCCTCTGATATTTATTATTTCCTTCCTTCTAGTAACTTCGGGCTTTGTTTATTGTTCTTTTTCAAGTTACTTTAGGTATAAAGTTAGATTGTTTACTTGAGTTTTTTCTGTTTTTTAAATTTTTTTGAGATAGGCCTGTAATGCTATGAATTTCTGTTTTAGTATTTCTTTCCTTATGTCCCACAGATTTTGACTTGTGTTCTCACTTTATGTGTTTCAAGGTATCTTTTGATTTCTCCCTTGACCTCATTGTTGACCCATTCATTGTTTAATAACATGTTATTTAGCTTTCATGTCTTAGTGTGTTTTTCAGTGTCCTTCTTGAGAATAATTTCTAGTTTCATTGCATTGTGTTCAGAGGAGATGCTTGATATGATTTCAATCTTCTGAAATTTTGAGACTTGTTTTGTGTCCTAACATGTGGTCTGGCCCAGAAAATCTTCCATGTGCTCTTGAAAAGTATGTATATTCTGCTGCTTTAGGGTCAAATGCTCAGAAGATATCAATTAAATACATTTGATCTAGTGTGCCATTTAAGGCCACTGTCTCCTTGTTGATTTTCTGTCTGGTCAATCTATATTGAGTTTAAAGGGGTGTTAGAATCCCTGACCATGATAATATTTCTGTTGATCTCTTCTTTTATGTCCATCAATATTTGCTTTACATATTTAAGTGTTCTTATGTTGGGAGCATAAATGTTTACTAGGGTTATTTATATTTTTTGTTGGATTGTTCCCTTTATCATTATGCAGTGTCCTTCTTTGTCCCTTATTGGTTTTAAAGTCTATTTTGTTGGTATAAATATTGCTACCCCAATTTTTTTCCTTTCGATTTGCATGAAATATCTTTTTCCATCCCTTTACCTTTAGACTGTGTGTATCTTTCAATCTGAAGTGGTTCTTTTGGAGGCAGTACATATGTGGGTCATGTTTCTTGGCCATTCATCTACCCTATCTCTTTTGGCTGGAGCATTTAAACCATTAACATTGAAGCTGATTATTGATAGTTACATATTTAGTGTCATTTTATTGTTAAACTATTTTCCTCTGTTTTTTTTTTCTCTCTTTCTTGTTCTTCTTAAAGCGAGCCCTTTAACATTTGCTGCAGTACTGGTTTGGTGTTAACAAACTCCTTTAGCTTTTTCTTTTAGCGTCTGGGCAGCTCCTTATTTCTCCTTCAGTTTTAAATGATAGCCTTCCTGGGTAAAGTGGCCTTGGTTGTAGTTCCTTGCTTTTCATCACCTCGATATTTCATACCATTTCATTCTGCCTGAAATGTATTTTGTGGAGAAGTCAGATGAAGTCTAATTGGTGATCCCTTGTATGTAACAACCTGCTTTTCTCTTGTAGCTTTTAGAATTCTCCCCTCATCTTTAAGCCTTGTCATTTTAATTATGATGTGTCTTGGTGTAGGCCTTTTTGAGTCCAACTTATTTGGGACCCTCTAAGTTTCCTGGACTTGTGTGTCTTTTTCCTTCAGCAGATTAGGGAAGTTTTTAATCATTATTTCTTCAAATAAGTTCTCGATTGCTTGTTTGCTGTCTTCTCCTTGTAGTATGATACAGATGTTGTTTTGCTTCATGTTTTCCAAAATGTTTCTTAAGCAATCCTCAGTTTTTTAAATTCTTTTTTTCTTTTTGCTGCTCTGCCTGTGTGGTTTTTTCTACCTTCTCTTCCAAATGACTGATTTGATCCTCTGTCATCTAACCTACTATTTATTCCTACCAGTGAATTATTTATTTCAGATATTTTATTCTTTATTTCTGACTGGTCCTCATGGTTTCTATGTCTTTTTCCATGCTGTTGAATATCTATATAATTGTTATTCTAAACTGTCTATCTCATATATGACTTGCCTCCATTTCATCTAGTTCTTTTTCTGGAGAATACTCCATTTAATCTAGTTCTTTTTCTGGAGGATACTCTTGTTCTTCCATCTTTTCATTTGAGGTCTATTTCCTTGTGTTCCCATTTTGGCTGCATTGTATTTGTTTCTATGTTTAGGTAGATCTGAAAGACTGTGGTACATGCCTATGTCAAACCCTTCCTGTAACTAACTGTGGACAACATGCTTAGAGCTATCAATGATCCACCAGATATGGCTTCCTCTGCTGGTCCTGGGTGTGTGAAGAAAGAACTAGACTGTGCACCAAGCTGACTTTATCAACACCAGACCCATGGATGGGTCAGCTGAAGCCTCAGAGCTCCCAGTGACGTGCCTCTGCCTACAGGATTTCTGTAGGGTTAAAGACTGAAAGTCTTTCAGCTGTACTCCTTAGTAGCAGGGCTTAATACCACAGGGTAGGACAAAGTTATTCCTATGGGTGGGCTATTGCTTCTCCTCAGGCTGATGCCACTTGGAAGGGATTGCTATGCCCGAGATAAATGGCTTTTGCAGTATGAGGAATGACTCAACACAGGGATCCTGGCAGCTGTTCTTTCAGCTGTCTCCCCAGAGCCACCAGTCCCAGACTCTCCTCAAGTGTCTCTAATCCACTCTTCCTTTCCTTTGCAGGATCCAAGGGTAAGTGGCTGCCCACAGAATTTTGTGCATTGGCTCTTTAAGAGGCTCTCTGAATCTTTGCCATCTCTAGATGGCAGACAGAAACCCTGCTGCTTTTCACCACCATATGTTATTTGGGTTCCTTTCCTGGTTGCGGTGCTATAGGCTGGGGAGCCCAGCTTGAGCTTTAGACCCCACACTTCTCAGGGGGAACCCCACAGCTGCTGAAATATCCCTCTAGGTTTTCAGCTGCCACCCATGGGAGCCCAGGAAGCCCTCTTGCACCTCCTCTGCACTCCTGACCAGTCTTGGTTTGGTGATGTGGCTTCTTCCATCTGTCCATTATATAGCTTCTCTCCAGCTAGTTTTCAGTTGGTTATTCAGTATGATTTTCCTATGATTTAGTTGTAATTCCAGTTTGGTCCTGGGAGGAGGTTAGTGTAGCTTTCACTTACTCCTCCACCATCTTGGGTCTCCCTGTCATGAGTTTCTATCTGTTCCAACAAACTAACTTTATCTCATATTTTTAATGGTTGGAAGAATTCTTTTGTATGTGTCTACCATAACTTACTTAACTAGACTTTATATATAGACTAGACTTTATAACTAGACTTTAAAGTCTAGTTTTATATATATATATAGTTATATAGTCTGGTGTCATCAGACTATATATGTAGTCTGTCCAGAAGATATAATTAGACTTTAAAAATATGTATATTCTGTCCAGAAGATAGCCAGCCATGTACTATGAAAAATAGAGACATTTATTGAAGAAAATATAAGATACAAGAAACATTGTACATAGGACAATGACAACTCAGTCTCCTTTAAAGTAGGTACCTTGGGACATGATACAGTTCTCCCAGTCACTATTGGCTGCTCCTGAATCTCATCAATGGTCTGAAATCTCTTCTCTTTCAAAGATGATTTTAGTTTTTGGAAGAGCCAGAGGTCATAAGGTGCTAAATATCAGCTGTAGGGAAGTTGAGTACCTGGGTGATTTGATGTTTCACCAAAAAACTACATGAGACTTGATGCATGAGAGGTTGTTGTATTAATAAAGCTGCCAGTCACCAGTTGCCCATAGCTGTGGGCTTCTGATCATCCAAATAGTTTCCATGGAGGAATGTTATAGCTTAATACAAAATTTGATGCAGATTCGTTGTTCTACTTGCTCAATCATTTTGAATGTGACAGCCACACAGTACACATGCTCAGTCAATGGTGTCTACCAACCCCACTGACTAATATAGTGAAGTCATCATTGTTCACAGATGTGTGTTTCAGTCCACTCTCCTTGGCAGCCAGTTTACATTAATGTTACACATTTCTTCTCACTATGTTAACAATGACTGTTATTTTTCTGTACAGATCTATCTATCTATCTATCTATCTATCTATCTATCTATCTATCATCTATCTATGTATCTTATGTGTGTGTCTGCCATATTAAAATAAAACAAAGAAAAGCTAATGGCTAAGCCAGGTTTGTGACCTGGGCCATGCCCAGCCCAGTGGTGGCAGGTGACCTGCCAGGGTCTCATTATGGAAGCTACTGGCAAGGATCCCAAAATCCTTAGCCTTTCCTTATCTTGCAAGTGTTCAGAGTTAGAGTTCTGGGGAGCACCAGATATTGGGAACCCATTTCCATTATAGCTGGCAAGTTTATTTTCTGTCCATGTCCAGAAATCCATGAGTGGTTAATTTCCTGCTCCCCTGGGCAATTTTTCCCTGCCTAGAACACTCTTTTTGTGAGAATATGATACATCTGCAAAGTAGGGCTGGTGCAGGAAGAAGTCCAAAGCCCAATTACCCTTTCTTGAAGTTTGTTGAGTCCCCACAATGTTCAGATGTGGCATTACTTATTTAGCTCCTCCAGTGCCACAGTCTTAGTAGAGAGGCACAGCAAGGCTGTCAAGACAAACTCTATATATTACAGCCTGGGTTTTCTTGTCTGCTGAGCCATGCTGTCCATTGCTCAGAACTAGTTTTCCTTATACTTAATCCTGGGTCACTCGGGAGTGGATCCTACCAGATCGTGATTTGTCCTGTGACTGGTTTTTTATCTCAGTGTCAAGCATCCACTTTGCCAACTTGTAAACTGGGACAACAAATAATGGTTCACAAATGAAGGAGGGCAGAACAGCTGTTACCAGTAACAATAATGAAATGATTGCTGAGACAAACATTTGCATGGTGATGCATGGGAACACTAAATCCAAACCACATTGTTTAGCTTTCACTCCAGTAAAGGGGAGTGCCACATCCCCTAAAGTAAATGGAAGAGATCATAGTTTAGAAAATATGACAGCATTGAAAAGTTAAAGCTGTATCATTTAGTAACATCTTTTAGAAGAAAACAATGGTTATAAGAAAGTATATGTATGTTTTCATGGCACTTTATATTAGTTTGGAGTTTCCCCTAGTCCAAAAATGGAACCCAGTGACCATGAGTCAGGAGTGCCTCAGGCAGGGAGATGAGAACTCTTTAACTGTCACTGTTGGGAAAGGGACACATAGTTGCAGATGAGGTATGTATCTGACCATAAGAATCCATTTTCATGTATCTGTTTCTATTTAATGTTTTTTTCAGACTGATATCAAATGCTATACATAGATCTCTGTGATCCTGATATTTAAGTGCTCTGGTTCCCTGTTTTTCTTATGGATTGAAAAGTCACTAGTAGTCTGTAAACACTGTGCATTGGAGTTTGATTTCATAGAGCGCAGAGCAGGCTCTGGGGCAAGAGCCTGGAGTCATCAGACAACAAAAAAGCTGGAGTCGAAGGTGCTGCTTTCATCCTCCCTTTGCAATAAGGCATGGAGTTAATTGTGGAGCTAAGCAATCTCAAACTTTAGGGCCCTCTCTTGCTGAGGTTGGCAGGAGATGCTACGAGTGGTGCTCTAGGTAGACAGAGGAAACCAGGTTGCTGTCAGCAAGCATTTCTATGTAAGTATTTCTAGTAAATTACAGAGCTTTCAGAAAAAAGCATCTGAATCCCCAAAGCTCACTTAATTTGTTGTAATTTCTTTTCTCATGTGGTAACAGTTTGAGGTAATTTTATATTTGTAATCATGTGTTCTTTTGGTAGAAATCATGTATTCTTTTAAAGGAGGGCCTGACCTGCATAAAATTCAGTCTCCACAGAACATGGGGCCTAGTGTTATGATTTTTGGCAGGTAGATTTTGACTAGTGTCATCCTTAAAAATGTATGTATTCAAGTTGGCCAGTTCCAGACAACCCTTAACCCCCACACAGTGCTATTACCTGCTTTCTGGCAGAGCCAGGTATCCAGCAGGAAGGCCACACACTGCACATAGCAGCCAATGTTTGCAGCACAACACGAACTTCCAGAAGGTTTTTCCTAAGCCTTGCAATATGCTTTCTGTTCTAGTTAAACATTAGCTTAGGAAAAGAAAGCTGAAGATAAAGAGGTAGGGTGCCTGTGGGTGCTCCCTGATGAGTGGGTCTTTGTCCTGACAGTCTGTGGGGCAGCCACTGCAGTGAGCACCCACGCTGTGGCATGCTGGGGATACCACTAGTCCTAGACTTCCCATTTGGAAATGACCTTTGGCACCTGACCATGATGGAAGACTGACACAGGACCAAAGGAAGTGAGTGCTCACTAGCTGTCAGGATTTTAAGAACCTGAGATTGTATCTAGTTCAGTTTCTAAGTTTACAGATCAGAAAACAGATCTGGAGAGATCTATGACTAGTCTCAGGCAGGGCTGGCAGTGAGCATGATCATGGCTCCAGGAACTGATGCAGCAGGGCTCAGGTAATGCTGGTCAACACAGTCCCTTTTTTCAAGGACATGGCACCATGAAAGCAAGCAACATGGCACTTGTGAATTTAAAATTTTTGTCTGGCATGCAGAGACTATGATAGCTGACATGCAGACTGTGGAAAACCTCTGGTGGTACAGGTTTATGTTGTAGCAGACCTTTGTGGTGTGTTGTCAGGTGGCAAGTGTGTACTCTGAAAACAAGGGTAAAACAGGCCACATGTGGGCAAAACTGCCTCAGGTCTTTGCTTGTTTCTGCCCTCTGAGATCCAGAGGACTGGCTGTTAACTCCTATCCTGCCTTCCTCTGTGTCTGGCACTGGGCACTGATAAACATAGTGGGGAAACAGGAGCAGAGACTTGGTGCTGCCATTATTTGGCCTGGAGAGCTGCTCACAAGAGTTTCAAATAGACCAAGACTGGAGGACTCAGGTGGCTCACACTTTTTGACTTTTGCCATGAGTCAATTAAAAAACCTTGTGGTGTTTCTCTAGTGGGGACAAATCCAGGCAACACAGCTCTCCTAGAAAGAGGACATGAATCCTTTTGTTTTATTTCATAATCCTTGGTTCATGTTCAAAGGTTTAGCAAGCTAGAAAAAACTGTCAGGGAAGTGGAAGCTCTGCTGACAGTGGCTCTGTGAAATCCTCCCTGCAGGCCAGCACCACCAGCCTGTTAAGCCCCTTGACCAGATGGCTCCATTGGGTGGTACATCCCTGCTCCTAAGGCTCCAGATGAGGCCTCATCTGAAGAAGCCCCATCCCATGCTTTGAGACTAATATGGGAGGAACAAGAAGCCATACTAGATGTGACCCAGAGATGCCTCCAAGTGCTATCTCAAGTGGTGGTTTTATTGGGCATAGTGCTTGCTGGAGGACAGGGCATCTGAAGGATGGGGCATCATTATCATACACCTAGAACTGTTTTCAGAACCCAGCAGGGAATGCTCACACAGAGGCATTTACCTGAGACCTTCCAAGTCTTGCACTGAGGCACTTTGTGAGGTTTAACTTATGTATTACAAAAACACTGACCCAACTCAAACCTGACCATGTAGGAGAATCACTGTTAAAATGAGGGTGCTGGACTCCACCCAGAGAGGGTCTAATTCACAGGTGGCAAACACAAGGCCCCTGGGCCAAATCCGGCCCTTTACCTTGTTTTATCTGGCCCGGCACCTTGTTTCTACCCAGCGGCAGTGCTGAGCTCCTTGCCCCTAGTTAAGGAGTAGTTACATTTACACAGTCCTAAAATTACATTCAGCCCTTTGAAGACAACCACAAAGCTGATGTGGCCCCTGGTGAAAATGAGTTTGACACCTGTGGTCTAATTTAATAGGTGTTGGTGGATCCTGGAAATCAGCAGTTTTAAGTTTACCACCAACTGGATCTTTGCCTCTGACTAGATCCCTGCCTCTGACTGGATCACAGCTTTTGATTAGTTCTCTGCCTCTGGATTACTGCATCCAGCTTGATTACTGTTTCCCACTGGATCACTGCCTCCTACTACATCACTGACTCTGACTAGATTGCTGCCTACAACTGGATTACGGCCTCCCCTGGATCACTATCTCAGACTGGATCATTGCTTCAGACTACATCTCTGCTTTAGACAAGATCATTGCCACATAGTGGTCAATGACTCTTGACCTTGGCACCACAGTGGACTCAGTCAGGGAGCATCACCAACCCCACAGTACCAGATTGGGAAGAAGAGAGCAAAAGGTCAGTGTCCTGTGTTGAAATGAAGTTCACTGTGTTCCACATTGAGCTCCAATATAGGGTATGACCAGTACTCCACTGTTACGTGTCTCATCCCGTTATGCTGCATAAGGACCTTCCAAAATCAGAGCAGAGTGGAGCAGAAAAGTATTTGCATTAGTGCCTCATCAAGTTATTGGGTTCTTCAAAAGTCATCCTTTAAATATTAAACCAAAGTTAAGGTCTGAGGCAAAAAAAATTGTTTCCAATAACATGATTCTGGGAAGGGTGCCCTGAGGACAGGTTTCACTTTGTTGTACCTGCTTGGATACCTGTTTAAGGCACTTGGTCTGCAACCAGTAGGATTAAGCAAACACACTACTGTTGCTTTGGGAAATGGTTTAGTGACTAATATGGAAAAAAAGTTTTTGCTTAAGACACAAAAACATCTCTTTTTTAAAAGACAAGCCCTGGCTGGCATAGCTCAGTGGATTGAGCGCAGGCTGCGAACCAAGGTGTCACAGGTTCGATTCCCAGTCAGGGTACGTGCCTGGGTTGCAAGGCCATGACCCCCAGCAACCCCACATTGATGTTTCTCTCTCTCTCTCTTTCTCCCTTCCTTCCCTCTCTAAAGATAAATAAATAAAATCTTTAAGAAAATAAAAATAAAAAAAGACAGACAAATCAATTTTGCCTTTGAAACAACAATGATGTTTACTGCAGGTCCCTATCATGTTCTTTTTTTTTTTTTAAAGATTTATTTATTTTTGTTTAGAGAGGGAAGGGAGGGAGAAAGAGAGAGAGAGAGAAACATCAATGTGTGGTTGCTGGGGGTCATGGCCTGCAACCCAGGCATGCACCCTGACTGGGAATCGAACCTGCGGCACCTTGGTTCATGGCCCGCACTATATCCACTGAGCTACGCCAGCCAGTGCTCCTATCATGTTCTAAGAATGATTCATGTACTGAGTGAATTTGTTTAAGTTTGAAAAAATAAAAGTCAGCACTTTGTTTCCCTACTGTCCTCTATCCCTTAATCAGATTCCCAGCATGTTGATTTTTATTTTCCCAAGGTCATGTATTTTTCTGACTGAAAAAAGAAACTGTTGGATATCTGTTATTCCTAATTACCACCCTTCATGTGGATGAAGCATGTGGACTGATACTGCATTATCTCAAGTACAAGTGTCTTGGAACTGCTTGTCTGTGTGGACCACATATTAGGGCTGCCCTTGCCAAGCAATTTGAAAATGAAATCCATGAATTAAGGGCTTTGTCTCTCCAGCAGTAAAGAAAGAGCAAGGGAGCAATCTCACCTTGTGAAATCACAATGTAGCTTCCTGCTAAGCCTGGAGGAAAGGCAGGGAGCCTCTGGTTTGCTTGCCTGGTGAGGTAACAGACAGGAAGGAAGCAGGCAACATCAAAGGATGTTGGTCAGAGCTCCAGGGCCACTTGGAACCTCTGTGACACAGTTTTACAAGTCTGTATATTTATCAGCTGCAGGCTAATAGCTTCTCTCTCTGTGTTGACTGTCTTTCTGACTTGCCAGATTTTTCTCACACTTTTCTTCTAATCTACCCTAAGTAACTCTGCTGGCTGGAGCTCAGAACTAGGCTAATCAATTCCCGTGGCTAAACCCAGGCTACAAACACCCTTAGACCATGGGGAGCTCTAACAGGGGAACTAAATTACAGGTTTCCTTTGCCCTCTTCTTGGGAACCCTGGTTTGTGTGTCTTTCTGAATTCTTACTTCATGTTCCTGGAAAGACCTGCCATCTCAGAGATGTGCTAGCAGCTACAGACCTGAGACCTTGCTGTTGGTGCCCTGCTCCAGGCAAGGTCGGAGGGCCTGCCTTGCAGGGGACAACAAAGAGATTCCTCCCCAATCCTGGAAATTCACCTTGACTCCACATTAGCAGGCCCTTGAGTAATCAATAGGTTATAATTTAGAGGGACAAAAGATAATGGTCTAGTGCTTCTCAGATGGAGGACTTGGCTTTTTCCCCTCCAATTTCCAATGTATCACAGGTCTACATTTTTGTAAACCATGATAAAAATCAATTATTAAAAATAAAAATAAAAAATAAAGACATGCAAAGTACAAATTTAGTCAATTATCTTTAGATTCAACAGGTATTGAATTACTCTGACAAAATGCTATAATGGTTTCTAAATGTTTACTCCTGATTTCTCTGCTTATCTTGCCACAGACCAGGAACAGCTAAAGGATTGCCTTATTCTTCACATCACCTTTGAGTAGTTTAGTGAGTCCTGGAGTGATTGTGTGTGTGAGTGTGTGTGTGTGTGTGAGAGAGAGAGAGAGAAATATGTATGTGTGTGTGTGTGAGTGAACATGACATAAGGGAGGGAGGGAAGGGCTTAGGCGGAGACTATGAGAGAAACCTATAGGGGGTGCTCAGAGGTGACTCTGCACAGGCACTATTGTTGCATGTATTCATAACCAGGTCTGTTGCACAAAAAATGGTACAGAGGCAGAAAAAAAACTTTTCCACTAGATGGGTAGTGCTAGGTGGGCAGGCTTGTTGGTAACTGCTATCACCGTACTTTGATCACAGAGCCTGAGCCATGGTTTGATTCAGTGTGGACATGCTATGCCCAGGCACAGACCATATGTCCATGAATTTTACCCTGTCTAGCATCCCCAGATCCATGAAGATGTATTGTCCTCATCCTGAGACACTTGAGGCTCAAAGTCCTGGAAGCTGGCTGAAGTGGTATGGCTGGCAGCCAAATCCATGACTTATGCCCCCAACTCCATTTTCTATTCATAGCACTTCCAGGAACATATTTTTTTGTTGTGGTTATTATTATTGTTGTTGACTCTTGTTAGAAAATAAAATTGACAAAGAGAACTACTTTACCCACATTTGAGAAGCATTGGCTTTCAGTGAATGGTGTGGTCAGTTTAGACTGGGGAGTCTGTAATCAGAACTATATATCATAGTATAATATTATAAAGTAAATTATTTTAGATAAATGTTTTGTAACTACTCAGTGTTATCCAGGTATCTCCTTCTTTGCAAGAATTGGTAGTGGGAGGGGAGCACAAAAATGGTAGAAATGTGTTCATTTTCTATTTTAAAAAGGTCAAAAGTATTTTCTGAATTTTTTTTAATTGGGGTCAAGAAATAAGTTTAGCTGAGTTAAAGGTATTCCTGTTTTTCCATCACAGGTAGTCTGTCTTCATGAGAAGACTTCTGGGGCTTCAGGAGCACTCAGCCTGCTGCTCAGCTCATCCTCTGGGGGAGAACCAGACTGGAGTAGCAAGCAGCAGTCCACCCCCACTACCTCAGTGGGCTCTGAACCATCAGGGGCTCTGCACCATACAGATCTCTGCACAACCTGAGGATTACATTTGATTTATATAAGGTTTCATATTCTTCTGTAAAGGTGATGGTGCCTTTCAAGCAACAGTTCTTGTCTTGTGCTTAAATAGCCCATGCCCTCTCTCAAGACAATGACCTGGAGTAGGAGGAATGCCATGTTCCACAGCCTGAACAAAGGTATAGAACCTTCCCAACCCCAGCTGTGAAATGTTTTCTTAGACCTCCAACTTGGGGTTTTGGGTGGATAGTCCAGATAGAAGACATTTGAAATCTTCTTAAGACCTTTAATTTCACTGTGGGTCAAATGAACAAATATGAACTTGATATTTGAACAAAATATCAAATGAACAAAAATGAACTTGATATTTGTTCATCAAGTGAACAAATATATCCTGGTCCCCAGTGAGAAGATCTGGGCTCTCTTTGGTAGGAAAGTAGGATATTTCAGATTATGTTGCCTGGCATGGAGCACAGTACCAGGAGTAGCCTCTCTAGACTGGTCTAATAGCCATGGTACCTGGCCATGGCCCAGTCTCCTGCTTCCCTGGCATGACAATTGGACATCTGGAACACTTTACTGAAAAAGAGATAGAGCTCTTAGATATTTCCAAGAATTTTATCTGTTAGGTAATTCATCCTCTGAAACTTTGGCTAATCTTGGTTGAGAAATTATCAAGTTTTATCTTTTTATTAAATAAACACAAATTTTCAACCTCTGATCGGGAAAATGTTTTGTGCTAATAGACTCTTTTGGCAACCATGGCCTTCCCTGCTGCTCACCTGTATATGACAGTGCAAAGCAGTAATCTTGGGCTCATTTTCTATAGTTCCATATCACTAGGCATACATGTCTATGATGTTAAGTAATTGGTATTTTCTGGTCACAGACAAAGAGTTGTGGTGGTATGGTGGAAAGCACCCAGAGGACTTGGACTCATGTCCTTGTTCTTGACATTCAATAGTTCTGTGACAGAGTTAAATACACTGATTTGGGTCTGTTGTCTCTTTTGTAAAATAAGGGGCTTGAAATATCTGCTGAGTTCACTTCCAGCTATAAGTCTCTGAGTTTGACTGATTGCTGTGTTCTGAAAGCCTTTTGCTCAGTGTGATCTACATAAAAGGAATAATTTGTTAAAAATTCTTTCAATGCTGTTATCAGGTCAGGTAATTTTTCTGGAATCAAGAGATCTGAATCAGTGTCTTGGCATTGGCTGGTGTTTGCTGAGGGCTCTGGATCTCTTAATGGACCTCATCATCTATACCCTCATCCAGAAATAAAGGGGTGGGTAAGATAAGCCTACACTAAGTTCCAAACATTTCAATTTCACAATATCTTTGTGCATAATAATTTTACTAATTCTCTTTCTTTGCCTTACATTGTCATTTCTAGAAGATGGAGGTTTATTTTTCAAATTCTATTCCCAAGAGTTTAAAGCGCTTCCCACTGCTTCATATCTCAGTGGGTTAGAACAGCTACAGTGAGCAGGGAGTTCAGAGGATAAGTGCAGATGAAGGAAAACAATGGCTCTGTTCATGGCACCTTAGTAGATCAAAACCTTATTTAAAGTTTTTGAACTGGTCCAGTGCAAACTGGGGAGAAAATGATGATGTCTTTCGGCCTTTACCCTCCCTTTTCTTTGCCAAATCCTCTCTATACTTTGTCCCATTTCTCAATCAATCAACACTTATTTACCTATTTACTATACCTTTCCTATGATAAATCTCCTTTCCTCATAAGTGATGTAATAAATTTATTTGTACTAAGTTAAATGAATTTTATCATTTTCACTTTATGCAGGTAAAGGCATGAAAGCCATCTAACTTTATTTCCAAGATAATTATATCACTATTTTTTCTTTTCCACTGAATTTATTGGAGTGACATTGATTAATAAAATTATATACATTTTATGTGTACAATTCTATGATACATTGTCTGTATATTGTATTGTGTGTTCACCACCCCAAGTCAAGTCTCCTTCCATCACCATTTATACCCCCTTTACCCTCTCCTACCTATCCTGACCTTCCTCCCTGCCCATACCCAGGGATTTTGCTTAATCCCTTCACCCTTGTCACCACTCCCGGTAAGCCTCCCTCTCCTCTCTACAGCTGTGCATCTATTCTCTATCTATGAGTATGTTTCCATTTTTTTGTTAGTTTATTTGTTCATTAGATTCTATATATGAGTAAAATTTTGTGGTACTTGTCTTTCTCTGATTGGCTTATTTCACCTAGGGTAATGCTACCTAGATACATCCATGCCGTTGCAAAGTTTAAGATTTCCTTTTTTTTTTAAAGCCGGGTAGTATTCTATTGTACAAATATACCACAGTTTTTTAATACACTCATCCACTGATGGACACTTGGGCTGATTTCAAATCTTGGTTATTTTGAATAATGCTGCAGTGAACATAGGGGTAAATGAATATATTATTTGAAATTATTGTTTCAGGTTTCTTCAGACATATCCAAGAAGTGAAATTGCTGATTCATAAGGCTGTTCCATATTTATTATTTGAAGTAACTTCATACTGCTTTCCATGGTGGCTGCACCAAACTACATTCTCACCAACAGTCACAAGGGGTCCCTTTTCTTCACACCCTCACCAGTACTTGTTGCTTGTTGATTTGTTGGTGATAGCCATTCTGTCAGTTGTGAGGTGGTATCTCATTGTGGTTTTAATTTGCATTTTTTTCTGATGATTTGTGACAGTGAGCATCTTTACATATATGTATTGGCCATCTCTATGTCTTCTTTGGAGAAGTGTCTATTCAGACCCTTTGTCCATTTTTTAATTGGGTCGTTTGGTGTTTTAGTGTTGAGTTTTAAAATTCTTTATAAATTTTGGATACTAACCTTAGTGAGATGTATTATTATCAGATATAAATATGTTCTCCCATTCAGTGGGTTGTCTTTCATTTTGTTAATGGTTTTCCTTTGTTGTGCAAAAACTTTTTAGTTTCATATAGTTTCATTTATTTAGTTTTTCTTTCTTTTGTTTTCCTTGCTTGAGGCAATACATCAAAAAAAATATTGCTACAAGAAATATCTGCGATTTTGCTGCCTATGTTTTCTTCCAATATTTTTATGGCTTTGAGTCTAACATTTAAGTTTTTAGTTTATCTTTGTGTATGGTGTAAGAAGGAGGTCTAGTTTCATTTTTTGCATGTATCTGTCCAGTTTTACCAATGCCATTTATTGAACAAACTATCTTTACTTCATTGTATATTATTGCCTACTTTGTCAAATATTAATTGACAATAAGTTTGTGGACTTATTTCTGAGCTCTCCAATTGGTTTTATTGATATATTTGTCTGTTTTTATGCCAGTACCATGTTGTTTTCATTACTATGGACTTGTAGTATTGTTTGATATGAGGTAGCATATTTCTTCTAATTTTTTTCTTCTTTCTCAAGATTTCTCAGGGTCTATTTTGGTTCCATACACATTTTTTGAATAGTTGTTCTAGTTCTGTGAAATGTGCCATTAGTATCTTGATAGGAATTGCATTGAATCTATAGATTGCTTTGGGTATTAAGAACATTTTAATGATGTTAATTCTATCCATGAACATGGTATATATTTCCATTTATTTGTACCTTCTTCAATTTCATTATTTAGTGTCCTTTAAATTTCAAAATACAGGTCTTTAACAATTTTGGTTAAATTTATTTCTATGTATTTTATTGTTTTTGAATCAATTGTGATAGAATTGTTTTCTTAATCTCTCTGTGATAGTTCATTATTGGTGTATAAAAATACAATTAATTTCTGGATATTTATTTTGTATTCTACTACTTTACTGAATTCATTTATCAGTTCTAGTACCTTTTTCTTGAAACCTTTAGGGTCCTCTATATGAACTATCATATTATCTGCAAATAATAACCATTTTGTCTCTTCCTTTCCAATCTGGATGCCTTTTATTTCTTCTTTTTGTCTAATTGCTGTGGTTAAGACTTCCAGTACTATCTATGTTGAGTAAGAGTGGTGAAAGCAGCCCTGGCTAGGGTGGCTTAGTGGATTGAGTGCTGGCCTGCTGATCAAAGGGTTGCCAGTTCGAATCCCAGTCAGAGCACATTCCTGAGTTGTGGGCCAGGACACCTATAGGGGGTGCACAAATGCAACCACACATTGATGTTTCTCTCCCTCTCTTTCTCCCCCATTCTCTTCTGTCTAAAAATAAATAAAATCAAATCTAAAAAAAAAGTGGTGAAAGCAGACATCCTTCTCTTTTACATCTTAAGATCTTGTTCCTGATCTTAAGGGAAACTTTTGTAGCTTTTGTTCATTGAGTATGATGCTAACAGGGAGTTTGTCATATATATATGTATATATATATATATATTTTTTTTTTGCAAAGTGTCAGACTATCAATCATCCAGGTGCTCACACTAGAACCCAGAACACTGGGCATAGACAGGCCTCTCTGTTCTCTGCCACCTAATGACACAAATGTGACATGGCAGCCACATCTACAATGCCTCTAGGGGCAATGTCATATATGGTTTTACCTGAGTTTAAGTACATTACCTCTATTCCCACACTCCTCAGATTTTTTAAAATAAATGGGTGCTGAATTTTATTAAACACTTTTTCTGCATCTATTGATATGATCCTGTGATTTTATCTTTCATTTTTCTTATATGGTATATCATATTTATTGATTTGTGGATATAATACCAACCTTGCATCCCTTAAATAAATCTCAGTTGATCATGGTGTATGATCTTTTTAATGTATTGCTGAACGTGGTTTGCTAATATTTTGTTGAGAATTTTAGCATCTATATTCATCTATATTGGCCTGTAATTCTTTCTCCTTGCAGTGTCTTTACCTGGTTTTGGAATTAGAGTAATGCTGTCCTTGTAAAATGAGCTTGGGAGTTTTCCCTGCTCCTGAATTTTTTGGAATAGTTTGAGAAGGATAGTTGCTAGTTAAATGTTTGGTAAAATTCACCTGTGAAGGTACCTATTTCAGGATTTGTGTTTCTTGTGAGTTTTTTGATTGCTACTTCAATTTCACTAGTTTAATATGTCTATTCACATTCTCTGATACTTCCTGATTTAGTTTTGGAAGATTGTATGTTTCTAGGAATTTATCCATTACTTCTAGATTGTCCAGTTAGTTGGCATATAGTTGTTTGTATTTTCTTACAATCTTTTGTATTTCTTTGGTGTCAGTTTTACTTCTCTTTCATTTCAGATTTTACTTATTTCAGTGCTCTTCCTTTTTTTCTTGATGTGTCTGGTTAAAAGTTTGTCAATTTTGATTATCTTTTCAAAGAACCAGCTAGCTGTTGGTTTCACTGATCTTTTCTATTTTTTTTTAAGACTCTATTTCATTTATTTCTTCTCTGATCTCTAATATTTTTTCCCTTCTACTCACTTTGGCCATTGTTATTCTTTTTCTTTTACCTCTAAGTATAAAGTTAGATTGTTTATTTAAGTTTTTCTTGTGTCTTGAGTTAGGCCTCTAATTCCATAAATTTTTCTTGTAGGACTGCTTTTGCTGTGCCCCATACATTTTTGGGTGATTGTGTTCTCATTTTCATTTGTTTCAAGGTCTCTTCTGATTTCTTATTTGATTTCATTGTTAACCCGTTCATTGTTTAGTAACATGTTATTTAGCCATCTTTGTGTGTTTTTCAGTTTATGTGGGGTTTTTTTGGGTGATTAAAATCTACAGTTCCATGCTATTGTGATCAGAGAATATACTTGGTATGATTTCAATTTTTTTAAAGTTATTGAGACTTGTTTTGTGTCCTAACATGTGGTCTAGCCTAGAAAGTGTTCTATGTTTACTTGAGAAGACTATATATTCTACTGTTTTGGGATAAAATACTCAGAAGATATCTATTAAATCCGTGTAATCTAGTGGATCATTTAAGACTATTATTTCCTTGTTGATTTTTCTGTTTAAATCCTTGTTGATTTCCTTATTGATTTTCTATCTAAATTTTCTGGAAAGTCTATCCATTGATGTCAATGGGGTACTAAAATCCTCTACTATGACTGTATTACTGTCAATCTGCCAATTTATATCCATCAAGATTTGCTTTACATATTTAGATATTCATATGTTGGGTGTATAATATTTACAAGGGTTATAGCTGTTAGGGTGGGTGGGATAGGACAAATGGGAACCTAATTACAAATAATTATAGCGTTCTGGACTACAAATATGGCTACCATTTCTGGACTACAAATATGGCTGACAAGGAATATGGCCGCCGTTTTAGACTACAAATATGGCTGCTGTTTGGACTACAAGTAATATGGTGACTAAACTCTGACCCGGAGGAGATGGCTGACATCAGACCAGGAACCACCAATGATGTTGCTTCTTTGTTCACAAGGAACCAATCCCCAGTTCCCACGGAGAGCCAACCCAAAATAAAACCCCACCCTTTCCCTTCTCCCAGTGGGCTTTTCTCAGCCCTTCCCCTGTGGGCAGAGAAAACCACCCCTGGGAGCATAAACCTCCAAAATAAAACTCTTCTGCCTGATTTCATGGCTAATTGGCATTTATTCCTCGTTGGGGTCTAAGAAAATCTTACAATAGCCTCTTGTTGGATTATTCCCTTTATGTGGTGTCCTTCTTTTGTCTCTTACTACAGCCTTTGTTTTAAAGTCTATTTTGTTGGTTATAAGTATTGCCACACCAGTTTTTTACCTTTCCATTTGCATGTAATGTTTTTCTCCATACCTTTGTTCTTAACCTGTGTGTATCTTTCATTGTGAGCTGAGTCTGTTATAGAGAGCTTATATATGGACCTTGATTCCTTATCCACTTAGCTACCCTTTGCCTTTTCTTTATATTTTATTTTGCTCATACGTCTTGGTAAGAAACCTCTTTTTCAATTGAATTTATTAGGGTGGCATTGGTTCACAAAACCACACAGGTTTCAAGTATACAACTCAACAAAGCATCATCTGCACAACACATAATGCACCCATTGCCCTGAGCAAAGTCTTTTTCTGTCTCCAACTTCCCTGCTTTGCCCACCTACACCTAGCCCCCATCCCCCTTTACTTCTGGCTATCACCACACTATCATTTAGATATATATTTTGCTTAATCACTTTACCATTTTTTATCCAGTCACCCAAACTCCCTCTCCTCTAACAGTTTCCAGTCTCTTCCATGTATCCCTGTCTTTGATTCTGTTTTGTTCATAAGTTTACCTTATATGTTTTGATTGGAATATTTAAGCCATTTACATTTAAAATGATTTTTTTGTGTGAAAAGTGATTATGGATAAGTACATACTTATTGTCATTTATTCTTTTAACTATGATCCTCTGTTCCTTCTTGTCCTTCTTCTCCTTCTTGTTCTTGCAGATCCTCCAACATTTCTTGTAATGCTGATTTGGCAGTAACAAACTATTTTAAAATTTTATTTATTTATTTATTTATTTTTTGTTGTTGTGAATTGAAGTTGTCGCCATTTCCCCCCATTACTATCCCCCACACTACACACCTCCACCTCCTACATTCAATCCTGCCCCTGTTGTCTCTGTCTATGGGTCTTTTATACATGTTCCTTGATGACCCTTCTCATTCTCTACCCTGTTATTTCTTTTCCCTCTTTCCTCTGGTTACTGTTGGTTTGTTCTTTATTTCCATGTCTCTGGTTATATTTTGCTCCCTTGTTTGTTTTGTTGATTAGCTTCCCCTTATGGATGAAATCATATGGTATTTGAATTTCGCTTCCTGGATTATTTCACCTAGCATAATGCTCTCCAGTTCTATCCATTAATCTTTGTCATTTTAAATATGATGTGTCTTGGTGTGGCCTGTGTTTATCTTGTTTGAGACTTTCTGTGCTTCCTGGACTTGTGTGTCTTCTTCATTCACCAAGTTAGGGAAGTTTTCATCATTATTTCTTCCAATAGGTTCTTGATCCCTTGTTCTCTCTTTTCTTCTAGTACCCCTATGAAACAGACGTTATGCTTCATCTTGCCCCAAATGTCCTTTAAACTATCTTCATTTTAAAAAATTATTTCCTTCATTTTGCTGCTTTGTTTTTTCTATTTTGCTTTCCAAATCATTGATTTGATTATTTGCTTCTTCCAACCTACTCTTTATTCCTTCCCATTTATTTTCCATTTCGGATATTATATTCTTCATTTCTGACTGGCCCTTTTTCATGGTTTCTA
Organism: Phyllostomus hastatus; assembly: GCF_019186645.2. Taxonomy (NCBI): domain Eukaryota; kingdom Metazoa; phylum Chordata; class Mammalia; order Chiroptera; family Phyllostomidae; genus Phyllostomus; species Phyllostomus hastatus. Next base: position 931,257 of record NW_025334017.1, on the reverse strand, counting down.
TATCCATTTTTATGGTGTTGAAGATCCTTATAATCATTACTTTGAACTCTATATTTGATACATTGCCTGCCCCCATTTCATTTTGCACTTCTTTTTTCCTGAAGATTTCTCCTGTTCTTTCATTTGGGGCCTGTTTCTTTGTCTCCCCATTTTTCCCTGCTTCTTAGTGCTTATTCCTATGTATTAGATTGATCTGCTGTGACTCTCAGTGTTTGTGCGGTGACCTTTTGTAGTAGGTGTCTCGTAGGGTCCAGTGGTGCTGCTTCCTTGATCACCTGAGTGTGGTGGTCTGGGAATGTTCCTTGTGTGGGTTATGTGGACCTTTCTGTTATAATTGAGTCTTGATTGTATTGGCCAATTCATGCCTGGGATTGGCTCTCAGGCTTGCTGACTGTGAGACTCACCCTTACTATGGCACTGTGATGTCATACAGGTGCTGACCACACAAAACAGTATTTACCTCACTAGGTTTTGGTGCCTGCCAAGACCTCCCTTTGGATTTGCCACTGGTGAAGCTTACTGGATCTTGCTGTGATATTTTCTGAAACTGGCCACTGGCTGTGTTGGTTCTGTGTCTCTTGGGAGAGACTCTTCTGCAAACCAATGTCAGACACTGTCTGTGACTGGTCCTGGGTAACCTGTTTGGAGCAGACTCAATGTAGCTTCTTCTGTAAATCTTTGGTTATAAAACTTTCATTCAGCTAGTCTTCCATCGGTTATTTGGGATGATTGTTATACAATTCAGTTGTAATTCAAGCTTGGTCCTGGAGGAGGTGAGTATAGCTTCCACTTACTCTACTGCTATCTTGGATTCTCCCCATCACTATTTTTTGAGTGCTTACTTTTTTTCAGGACTCGCTACTGAGTTACAGAGATGAGTAATACTATTACCATATGGTGTTTTGTTTTTCACTGTTGATTTTGCTAACCCTATGAATATGCCTCTGATATCTTCACAGCATCATGGTGACACACATGGGGTAAGTCCTTTATTTTTTAATCTCCAGGTCATTCAAATGGGTCATGTGCCCTGGAGAATATACTCAGTAGATTTAATATTCAAAAATTGTATCAAGTTGTGTGCTAAGTGAGCAGAGCTTCTTATATTCCTTCAGAAAATACTTTAAAATAATGATGCATTCCATATGTCTATGGAAGCATTATTTACAGTAACCAAAATATCAAAGCAACCTAATTGTCCATCAATAAATAAATAGATAAAGAAGAAGTGATGCATATACTCAATGGAATATGATTTAGCCATAAAAAAGAATGGAATCTCGCCACCAGCAGCAACATGGATGGACCTATATTGTATTATAGTGTGTGGACAAAGACAAATGCCATATGATTTCATTTGTATGTGGAATCTAAAAAAACAAAATAAAACAAAGAAGCATAACAGAAACAGACTCATAAATACAGAGAATGTTTTGACAGTTTACACATGGAAGGAAGGGAATCTGGGAGGATTGGGTAAAAATGGTGAAGGGATTAAGAGGTAGAAATTGGGAGTTACAGAATAGTCATGGGGATGTACAGCACACCATAGGGAATATAGTCAATAATATTGTAATTACTACTTAAGGTATCAGATGGGTACTAGATTTATTAGGGTGATCATATGTTATTAAATGTGTTAATCACTGGGTTGTACACTAACTGTAATTTAAAAAATTAAAAAATCATTAAAGAAATAACTATGCATCAGTAAGAAGTGCAGACTATGGTATATATTCTTTTGGCTTCACCAAACATTTGAACCTCTGAAAAAAGATGTTTAAATGTTCATTCATTTTCCTCTAGCTGGGAAAATAAAGACTGAAGGTGAAATTATGAAATTCATTTTATTTTTTAATTTTTTTAAAGCTTCTTTTTTAAAGATTTTATTTATTTATTTTTAGAGAGGGAAGGGAGGGAGATAGAGAGAGAGAGAAACATCAATGTGCTGTTGCTGGGGGCCATGGCCTGCAACACAGGCATGTACCCTGGCTGGGAATTGAACCTGTAACATTTTGGTTCGCAGCCTGAGCTCAATCCACTGAACTATGCCAGCCAGGGCTTTATTTTTTACTTTTTAAAGTATATTTTATTGATTATGTTATTGCAGTTGTCCCATTTTTTTCTTACCTTTTTTCCCCTCCACCCTGAACATGCCCTCCCACAAGTACTCCTCACCCTTATTACATGTCTGTGGGTTGTACATATATGTTCTTTATCTTCTCCATTTCCTATACTATTCTTAACCTGCCCCTGTCAATTTTGTACCTACCATTTATGCTACTTATTCTATGTACCTTTTTACCCATTATCCCTGCTCATAACCCTCCATATAATTTCTATTTCTGTGATTCTCTTCCTGTTCTACTTGTTTGCTTAGTTTGTTTTTGTTTTGTCTTTGTTTTTAGTTATTGATAGTTTTGAGTTTGTTGTCATTTTACTGTTCATATTTTGATCATCTTCTATTTTTAGATAAGTCCCTTTAACATTTCCTATAATGAGGCCTTTAACTTGACCTTATATCTGGGAAGCACTTTATCTGCCCTTCCATCTAAATGAAAGCTTTTCTGGGTAGAGTAATCTTGGCTGTAGGTCCCTGTCTTTTATTACTTCAGATAATCCTTTCCAGCCACTTCTTGCCTATAAGATTTCCTTTGAGAAATCAGCTGATAGTCTTATGGCAACTCCTTTGTAGGTAACTGTCTCCTTTCCTCTTGCAGCTTTTAACATTGTCTCCTTCTGTTTAATCCTGGGTAATGTAAGTATAATGTGCCTTAGTATGTGCTTCCTTGGAACAAATTTCTTTGGGACTCTCTGAGCTTCCTGGACTTCCTAGAGGTCTATTTCCTTTGCCAGAATAGGGAAGTTCTCCATTATGTTTTCAAATATATTTTCAATTTCTTGCTCTTCCTCTTTTTTTTTCTCTTCCTCTTTTATGACACCCCTATGATTCAGATGTTGGAACATTAAAGTAGTCCTGGATATTCTTAAGCCTTTCCTTATTTTTTTTTTTTTGAATTCTTGCTTCTTCATTCTATTCCCATTGAATGTTTACTTGTTCCTTCTCCAAACCATCGATTTGAGTCCTGGTGTCCTTCCCATCACTGTTGGTTCCCTGTACATTTTCCTTTATTTTAGTTTTCATAGCCTTCACTTTTTCCTCTATTTTGTGACCATACTCAACCATTTCCATGAGGATCCTGATCACCAGTGTTTTGAAATCTGCATCTGATAGGTTGGCTATGTCTTCATCACTTAGTTGTCTTTTTCCTGGAGCTTTGATCTGTTCTTTCATTTGGGCCATTTTTTGTCTCAGTGCACCTGTTATGCTGTAAATGGTGGAGCCTTAGGTACTTGCCAGGGTGGGGCAACCTACATGTCTGTGTTGTGGTGTGCTTCATTGTGGTGCTGTATGTGAGGGAGGGGCCATCAATGTAACAATGCCACTTGCTCAGCTTTTGGAAGGCTTTCAGTCACTTCCTACAATACACACAATCATATTGGGCCCTTCTGGGGCTGATTTCTGGGTGAGTGAGTTTTTGTACATTCTAGGACCCTGTGAACTCTCCAATGAACTCTCCTGTGAGGCTAAGAGTTTCTCCTGCTGCCACTACACCCACAGGTTTTTACAGCCAGAGGTTTGGAGTGTTTAGTTTACAGTGCTGGGACCCTGGGTTGTGCAGTCTGTCTCGTTCCCCAGTTGTTCTTCTTGTTTTATCTGTACACAAATGTGAGGCTTCCAGCACTGTCTGGCCTGCCTGTTCTGCCTGCCACCACCTTACCATGTTACCTCTCCTTCCTGGCTGCTCCCCTCCACCCCTCCTACCAGTCTGGGTGAATATTTCTTCTTTAACTCCTTGGTTGTCAGACTTCCATACAGTTTGATTTTCTGGCAGTTCTGGTTGTTTTTTTGTTTTTATATTTGTTGTTGTCCTTCTTATGATTGTGTGAGGAGGCAAAATGTGTCTACCTATGCCTCCATCTTGGCCCAAAGTCCCTGAAATTCAGTTTTTTATCTTTGAACATGGGGATTATTTCCACTTGTCTTTTCTATTATGACAACCAAAGCTTTACTTTTTGTCCTTTGGCTTAGTACAGTTTAGAATGTTCTTGCCCATGAATATAGAAAGCTAATTTTCTCTTTTTGTGTGTGCCAGCTTTATTATTTAAGCCATTACTATTATTCTCATTAATAATCACAAATTTTCCTGCCTTTTTCTTTTTAAAAAATTACATTTTAGAGGATCCATCCATCCATTCACCATCTACCCAATTGTGCTAAATATCTGTTGATTCTAGAAATCTCCATAGATATATAATTGTGTATTGTTCTTCTGTGTGTACCAGTCATCATGTTCTAGATAAGGAGGGTTTTATAGCATAATCTAGTTAAAAAGATGCTCATGGGACAAAAACATGGTGAACCTTAAAAATGGAGTTGGTTACTATATTTAGAGAGATTGTGTAGAGGCCTCATTAGGTTGATAATAATAAAGTTATTATGATACATATTGGCAGTGATAAATGCCAGTCCCTATGCCTTGAATACTGGATTTTTAATAAATACTTGATAAGTTGAAGCTGGCTGGTAAAAAGTCTGCATATATGATACATGATAGTGGAATTTTAGATTCAAGACAAAATAGCTCATTGGGCATTACTGCACTTTTGACTTTAGTACTATGATACTACTTTGTCATTATTTTAGGACTTGGTACAGAAAAGGATCAATCAATGACAGAGTACTGGGTGAAATGGGTTCTGGGTGAAATTGGACTTTGCTGTGTAAATAGTGATCTCATTTATGTGATTGGAACTGCTGCACAAGATACTTATAAGAATATTGGTGATTGGGTTACCTGATATTGACCTTGGTAGGTATTTCATTGCCTGGGGTTATAATAATCTCAGGAATTTTCCTAACATCGTTTGTCCCTGCACAATTTTCCTCCTTATCCTCAGAAACACCACTAGTGCCACTGAAGTGCTTTTGGTTGCAATCTTTTCCTAACTGGGTGGTCTATTTGAAAAACTCCTGCTTTGTGCCTTGGCTCCATCAAGAAGGAGTTCCTGCCAGGTGAGCACCCAAAAGAAATTCACATTCTATTCACTACTTCCTCCATTCTGTCATCTACAGAAAATGGCCATCCTTTGTTAGTTTTGATACCAGAAAACTGAGTTGAGGCATAAACTTTATACATAAGCAGAATAAGTAAACAGAAAATAGGTAGACACCTGGGAAGGTAGAAAAAGAGGGCAAGAGGAAATGTCCTCTTGTTTTACTCTGCATGACACAAAGAGTTATCCCCATGACAATGTCCTAAAGACCAGAGCAGTGGTTACTCAATAAAATGCATTCCAGCCTTTGTGCTTGGGGGATAATATAATCATAAAAGTCTCTCAGTAGCCTAAATGTGAAGAACCATTGCTGTGACTAGCATTGACCTTTGGTTTAAATGTACTTTCCCACCCTTGGATTCTTTCAATATTCATTCATCTATCCATGCTTCTGCATACCAAACACTTATGAAGTGTTTGCTCTGTGCCTAGCAGTGTCCTGGGCTCTCAAGATACAAAGTGGAGACAGAGGAAAGTGGGGAATGAATGGATGGCTATCACATAGTGAGACTTGATAGTCACAGGAATACTAATGTGAAGAAGTCTTGAACACTCACAGGCCTGCTGTATGCAAAGCAGTGCAGTAGTATTTACAGAGCTGAGAGTCAGGATTCCAGAGAGACAATTGGAGTCTCAAGCTCAATTTCACTACAGCTCATTTTACACTTCAGAAGATCAGCTCACTGCTTACATAGTGGGATTTTTAAGCATTTTAGTGCAACCCTCTGCTGTGTCCTCCTCCAACAGAGAGTAGGCATTCATTCATTAGATACAATTCTTGTGGCTCATTTATTGGTTAAAATAAAAATTTATGGTGGAGCCACCTTAACTTGATAGCTCATGTGAAGGTCTCACTGCTGTTCAAGAGAGTTTGGATAGAGGGTGGATGGAAAGAGTGTAGAGAACAGATCTACGCTGGCTAGGGAGAGAGCAGCTTTAAAATAGAAGCTTAATCACAAACTTCCTTCAAAGTGATCCCTTGCACAGGATCACTTGGCAGCTCTGATTGCTGCTCTTGAGTGCAGGTGCTATCTATTCTCATTTTGCCTTTTGGCTTTCACAAGAATTCACACTATAGAGCCTTCAGGACAAATCATTGCATCTTTTATAATTATTGGTGCAGAGTCTGTGTGACATGGTGACTAGGGGAGAATTGGTCCTCTAAGAGGATTATGTAGGGGAGATATCTGGGACACAGGGAACTCAGGGGTAGAAGGCTAATGCCTGCAGGCTAATGCCTGCAGAAGTCATTCAATCTATATCTTTTATTATTTAGATAAATTGGAGACTCCAGTACTTGAGGTTCCTTACATCTAGCCCATTAGCCCACAGTGACCGAACAGTTTTGTGCACTGGTGGGTGCTTCTTTCACCTAGATTTCCCCACATCCCATTCTACTGAGTACAGAAAAAGGCCATCCACAGTGGGATGGGTCAGCACTCTGTACACCATCTGCAGTGGCTGGATCTCTCTTCCCTGCCCAACTACAGGATGATCCATGAGTACAGGAGTTGGGCTTGAGGGAGAATAATGAAAGTGTTTTGAAGCTGGAGAAATTTGCTGCAATATAAGTTTAGGTCAAAGCCTTAGCTGTATGTAAATGGTAGTGTTGGTAGACTCTGATTTGTGGCAGTGGTCAGTATAGGTCTGTTAGCAGGCAAGGCTGTGAGATCATTGAGGAAGTGGATGCCAGCTAATTCTCCTGGGTATCCCAATGCTAGCAGAGCATAAGATGTACAGCCAGGGGACAGATTCTCAATGAATGAATGCATTAATGCAATGCATTACAATTTCAGCTTAGTCTGTACCGTGCTATGGTATAGTGTAGTGTGGTACAGTACAATACAGTGTAACACAGCACAGTATACTGTAGCATAGCACAGTACAATATATTTCAGTATAGCGTATTACAGCATAGTACACAGTATAGTGCAGTCCAATACAGTATAGTACAGTAAATTACAATACAGCATAATACAGTATGCTATAGTATAGTACAGTGTGATACAGTGTAGTACTGTAGGCTAGTATAGTCCAGCATACTACAACATAGTATAATATAGTACAATATAATACAGTACACTACAGTATGGAACAATGTGGTACAGTAGATCATAATACAATGTAGTATTCTATGGTACACTATAGTATAGTGCATTTTAGTACAGTATAGCACAGTAGAGAATATGACACAATATAGTATAGTATAATATTTGTATAGTATAGTACAGATATCACAGAACAGTGTAACACACAGTGTAATAGAATATAGCACAATACAGAACAGTATAACAAAGTATAGTACAGTGCAGTACAATACTGTTGGGGTCCCCCTGCCTCGTTTCAGGAAGCTGTAACCCCCCATGACCAAGGTTCCCCCATGAGAGACCTCTGGACCAGGAGACACTAAGGAGACAATCTTATTTCCCTGGCATGAGCACTGCCTGCTCTATGTCTGGCAATCATTGCTTGGTCAGTTATTCAATGATGGGTAATAATTCTCTGAAGAGAATGAATCTAAGACAGGCATGATCACGTGAGAAAAGCCACCAGGGAAGAGATTCATGGGGCTGTGGAAATGAGGGGGTGATCGACATCAACCCTTGCCCCCTCAGCTTTGACAAAGCCTGAGTCCTTGTTCTGGCTGTGAGAAATCCAAATCTCCCTGCTGCCTTTGTCTCCTCTGCCTGACTCAGGCCTGCGGAAACAATAGTAGCTGTGCAGTCCAGACCAGAGTTGGTGGACCCCCCAGGGTAATCAGACCTGGGACATAGAATATGCAAGATCCTGTGAGACCTGCTTGCTGGTCTAGATCTTGCTAATTCAAGAGCATCTTGCTAATTCAAGATGCTCTTGAATTAGAACATGAAGGCACAGGAAGGAAACAAAGCTAGCTTTTAGGTCATGTAGCTTTTTAAGTGACAAAACCCCAAAGTCAGTGTGAGCCCTGCCAGCCCTTTGAAAGATATCTATTCATTTGATCTTCCCTGCCAGACTGTAATCAACAAACTGTATCTGTATCCTATTTTTATTTTTAATTTTAATTGTTGTTGCAGTACAATTTTCTATCTTTTACTCCCATCCAAACCCACCCACCCAGCCCTTCCCTCCTCCCTCCCATTTACACCCGCCCCTAGTTTTTAGCATGTATCCTTTATATTTGTTCCTATAAACCCTTCCCCTTTTCCCCTGAAATTCACTCTCCTCTCCCCTCTGAACTCTGTCAATCTGTTCTTTATTTCAGTGTCTTTGGTTATATTTTGCTTGTTTCTCTGTTTTGTTGTTTAGGTTCCTCTTAAAGGTGAGATCATATGGTATTTCTCTTTCACTGCCTGGCTTATTTTGCTTACCAAATGGTTTCCAGTTGCATCCATGCTGTTGCAAAAGGTAGGAGCTCCTTCTTTCTTTCTGCTGCATAGAATTCCATTGTGTAAATGTACCATAGTTTTTTGATCCATTCATTTACTGATGGGCATCTAGGTTGCTTCCAGCACTTGGCTATTGTAAATTGTGCTGCTATGAACATTGGGGTGCATAGGTTCTTTTGGATTAGTGTTTCGGGGTCTTTAGGACATAATCCTAGCAGTGGAATTGCTGGGTCAAAAGGCAGGTCCATTTTTAGTTTTCTGAGGAAGTTCCATACTGTTCTCCATAGTGGTTGTACCAGTCTGCATTCCCACCAACAGTGCACTAGGGTCCCCTTTTCTCCACAACCTCTCCAGCACTCGTTGTTTGTTGCTTTGTTTATGGTGGCCATTCTGACTTGTGTTAAGTGGTATCTCATTGTGGTTTTAAGTTGCATCTCTCTGATAGCTAGCAACATTGAGCACCTTTTCATGTATCTCTGGATCCTTTGTATGTCCTCCTTGGAGAAGTGTCCAAGTCCTTTGCCCATTTTTTAATTGGGTTGCTTGTCTTCTTAGAGTGGAGTTGTGTAAGTTCTTTATATATTTTGGAGATTAAACCCTTGGATGAGGTATCATTGGCAAATATGTTTTCCCATGCATTTGGTTCTCTTTTTATTTTAATACTGTTTTCTTTAGCTGTGCAGAAGCTTTATAATTTGTTGAGGTCCCATTTGTTTATTCTTTCCTTGATGTCCCTTGCTCTGGGGGATGTATCAGTAAAAATGTTGCTGCCTGAAATATCTGAGATTTTCCTGCCTATTTTCTCCTCTAGGACTTTAATGGTGGCATGGCTTATATTTAAGTCTTTTATCCACCTTGAATTTATTTTTGTGTAAGGTGTAAGTTGGTGCTCGAGTTTCATTATTTTGCAGGTAGCTGTCCAGTTCTCCCAACACCATTTGTTGAAGAGACTGTTTTTACTCCATTTTATGTTGCTGCCCCCTTTGTCAAATATTAATCAGTTGTAGAGACTTGGGCTTATCTCTGGGCTCTCTGTTCTGTACCATTGGTTCATGTGCCTGTTTTTATGCCAGTACCAGGCTGTTTTGATTGCAGTGGCCTTGTAATATAGGTTAGTATCAGGTATTGTGATCCCTCCTACTTTACTCTTCTTTCTCAAAATTTCAGCAGCTATTCAGGGTCATTTATGGTTCCATATAAATTTTCGAATTGTTTGTTCTATGTCTGTGAAATATGCCATTGGTACTTTGATAGGTATTGCATTGAATCTGTGAATTGCTTTGGGTAGTATGGACATTTTGATCATGTTAATTCTTCCAATCCATGGACATGGTATATGTTTCCATTTGTTTGTGTCTTCCTTATTTTTTTTCTTCAGTGTTGTGTAGTTTTCTGTATACAGGTCTTTTACTTCCTTGGTTAGATTTATTCCTGAGTATTTTATTTTATTTTATTTTTTTGCTATATCAAATGGGATTTTTTTCCTGATTTGTTTCTGCTCTTTCATTGTTGGTATACAAAAAGGCCTTTGATTTCTAGCTATTGACTTTATATCCCACAGTTTTGCTAAATTCGTTTATTAGGTCAAGCAGTTTTTTAGCAGAGTCTATAGGATTTTCTATGTACACTATCATGTCATCTGCAAACAATGACAGGTTTTTTTTTTCCTCCTTTCTGATTTGGATGCCTTTTATTTCCTTTTCTTGTCTGATCACTGTGGCTAAAACATCCAATACTATGTTGAATAAAAGTGGTGAAAGTGGACATCCTGTCTTGTTCCTGATCTTAGTGGAAAAGATTTCAATTTTTGCCCATTGAGTATAATGTTGGCTGTAGGTCTCTCATATATGGCCTTTTTTATACTGAGGAATGCCCCCTCTATTCCCACTTTGCAGGGTATTTTTATCATAAATGGGTGCTGTACCTTATCAAATGCTTTTTCTGCATCTATTGATATGATCATGTGGTTTTTGTCTTTGCTTCTGTGTATGTGATGTATTACATTTACTGATTTGCGAATATCGGACCATCCTTGCATCCCTGGAATGAATCCCACTTGGTTATGGTGTATAATCTTTTTAATAGATTGTTGGATGTGGTTTTCCAGTATTTTGTTGAGGATTTTAGCGTCAATGTTCATCAGTGATATTGGCCTGAAGTTTTCTTTCTTTGTTGTGTCTTCATCTGGTTTTGGGATTAGGATGATGCTGGCTTCATAGAAAGAGTTTGGGAGTCTTCCATCATCCTGGATTTTTTGGAATAGTATGTGAAGGATAGGGATTAGCTCTTCCTTAAGTGCTTTTGTAGAATTCTCCTGTGAAACCATCTGGTCTGGACTTTTGTGTGTCGGGAGTTTTTGATTACTGCTTCAATTTCATCGGCTGTTATTGGTCTGTTCAGGCTTTCTGTTTCCTCATTGAGTTTTGGAGGATTATATTTTTCCAGAAATTTGTCCATTTCACCTAGATTTTCACATTTCTTGGCATGCAGTTCTTCACAGTAATTTCTTACAATCCTTTATATTTCTGTGTTGTCAGTTGTAATCTCTCCTGTTTCATTTCTTGGTTGTGTTTATTTGGATCCTTTCTTTTTTTTTCTTGATAGTCTGCTTAAAGGCTTGTTGACTTTGTTTATCTTTTCAAAGAACCAGCTCTTGGATTCATTGATCCTTAGAATTGTGCTTTTAGTCTCTACGTCATTGAATTCTGCTCTGATCTTGGTTATTTCCTTCCTCTGCTTGCTCTAGGCTGTCTTTGTTGTTTTTCCTTGAGTTCTTGTAGGTGTAGGGTTAGGTTGTTTCTTTGAATGTTTCTATCTTATTTAGGTAGGCCAGTATTGCTATGCACTTCCCTCTCAGGACTGGCTTGGCTGTGTCCCATAAATTTGGGGTTGTTGTGAGTTCATTTTCGTTTGTTTCCAGCAACTTTTTGATTTTTTGCCTTATTTCATTCTTGAGTCATTCATGGTTTAATAGCATACTATTCAATCTCCATGATTTTGAGTGTTTCAGGTTTCTTCCCTTGGGGTTGGTTTCTAGTTTCAGTCCCTTGTGTGAGAGAAAATGCTTGGTATAATTTCAATTATTTAAACTTGTTGAGGCTTGCTTTGTGTCCTATCGTGTGGTCTATCTTTGAAAATATTCCATGTGTGTTTGAAAAGAAATTGTATTTTTGCTTCTTTGGGGTGAAGGGCTCTCTATATATCAGTGAACTCCATTTCCTCCAGGGCATTATTCAATGCCACAATGTCTTTGTTGATATTTTGTTTGGAAGATCTGTCCATTTTTGACAGTGGGGTGTTAAAATCCCCTACTAGAAATGTGTTGCTGTATATATCTTTCTTAAAGTCCTGTAAGGTTTTCTTTATGTATTTGACTGCTCCTATGTTGGGTGCATATATATTTACAATGTTTATGTCTTCTTGGTGGATTCTTCCCTTGAGTATTATGAAGTGACCTTCTGGGTCTCTTTTTATGGCCCTTTTTTTGAAGTCTATTTTGTCTTATGTGAGTATTTGTTCCCCGGCTTATTTTTCCTGTCCATTTGCTTGGAAAATTTATTTTCAGCCCTTCACTTTAAGTCTGCGTAGATCTTTTTTCCTGAGGTGGGTCTCTTGTAGGCAACATATGTGTGGGTCATGCTTTCTTATCCATTCACCTATTCTATGTCTTTTGATTGGAGCATTTAATCCATTTACATTTAAGGTTATAAGTGATAAGTACTCATTCATTGCTATTTTTGCACCTGTGTTCCTCTCTCTGTCTCTCTCTCTCTTTTTCTTCTTTTCCTTAAAGCAGGCCTTCTAGCATCTCTTGCAGAGCTGGTTTGGTGGAGGTGTATTCTTTTAGACTTCTTTTGTCTGAGAAGCTTCTTATCTGGCCTTCTATCTTGATTGAGAGCTTTGCTGGGTAAAGTTGCCTTGGTTGGAGACATCGGGTTCTCATTACTTGGAATATTTCTTGCCATTCTCTTCTGGCTTGGAGTGTTTCCATTGAGAAGTCAGCTGTTAACCTTATTGGGGCTCCCTTGTATGTTACTTCCTGTTTCTTCCTTGTTGCTTTTAAGATTCTCTCTTTGTCTTGAAATTTTGCCATTTTAATTATGATATGTCTTGAAGTGACCCTCTTTGGGTTCCTCTTGATTGGAACTCTCTGTGTTTCTTGGATTTGTGTGACTTTTTCTCCCATCAAATTAGGGAAGTTTTCCATCATTACTATTTCAAATAGGTTTTCTATCCCTTGCTCTTCTTCTTCTCCTTCTGGTATCCCTATTATACAGATATTATTGCATTTCATATTGTCTTGCATTTCTCTTAATCCCTCTTCATTCTTTATGAACCTCTTTTCCTTTTGTTTCTCCTTCTGGGTGATTTCTTTTACTTTGTTCTCTAGCTCACTGATGCAATCTTCTGCTTCATCCATCCTGCTTTTCCTTCCTTCTACTGTGTTCTTCAGTTCAGAAACTGTATTCTTCATTTCCTCTGGCCCTTGTTGATCATTTCTATTTTCTTTTTCATGTTGATATAGTTTGCAGTGAGTTCATTGTAGCTTCCTGATAATCATTGCTTTGAACTCAATATCTGATAGTTGAGTTTCCTCTATTTCATTTAGCATTCTTTCTGAGGCTTCCTCCTTTCCTTTCATTTGGGGATTGTTTCTTTGTCTTCCCATTGTTTTTGAGACTCTTCTTGTTATCCTCAGCTTCTTAAATTGATCTGTTCTGGCTCCCTGGGTTTGTGATGTGAACTTCTGTAGTAGAATAGCAGTGAGTCAGTGGTGCAATTTCCTTGATCTCCAGAGCTCACTGGTCTTGGGCTGTCATTTAAGTTGGCTCTGTGCTTGTTTTTGGGTTTTGATTGTTGTTGGGTCTTTCTTGGTGGTTCATTCCCACCAGCTGGTTCAATGAGGGTCACTCTGTCCACCACATCTTGTATTTTGTTGTGCAGGTGAGGGAAGGTTTTGTTGAAGCTGGTTCTTTTGTGTGGATAAGGTTTTGAGGATTCTCTTTTCCTCTTGTTCAGTTGTTTGTATTGGGTATTTGTATTTCCAACTAGGTCCTGGATTGAGGTTTGCATGGTTTCCACTCCCACTTCACCTTCTTCTGTTGTTCTCTGTTGGTGGTTCCTTTGTTGTTGGGTTTCCTTTTCCAGTGGGTATCCTGGTGTTCACTGCTTCCCCCTACTCTTTTTTGTCATCAGTTGGAAGGGGAAGGAAAAAATGGTTTAAGACAGGAAGAAAGTATTCTATGATATTTACAGTAGCAGCCAGTAGAGAAGAGGTAGGAGATCCTTTGACTATGTATAGTGTTAACCATGGTCTTCCACCCAGCTAGCTGATTTTTAGAAAGAATGGAAAGAAGATAAGACTCTTATTGGGGAATGAAGGATTGTGAGTTGGATCTAGAAGTCAGTGTGGTTGTGGGATGTCAGATTCTGAGGTAAGGTGAGAGTAAAAGATAGTACATAGGTGTAGTGTGTGAGAGAATAGAGTTAACCACTACAGTAATAGAGTTCAGGAAACTTTGAAATGGGCTAAGATGTGGAAGGACTGTTGTGAACTATTTACAATTGCAAGGAACAGCAATTATTTACAATAATATTAGAACAACAATCATATGACAGAATCTATGAGAGGTAGGTCACAAGTATAGGGAGGAAAGAACCTTGAGTAGTGTGCTAATGGGACACAGGTGAGTTAAAGGACAGTAAATTAGTAATACACTATGAAAGAGATATCAGGGGAAACCTGTCCGGTCATACAATATAACTAGCCTAGCAAAGCAGACTATACAAAAAGAAGAGGGATGCAAAACCACTATTAAAAAAAGATGTAAGAATACTGAAAAAATAATAATAATACAAATATGCAATAACTTGCAGGTTCTCTGTAATAGCAGAGTGAAATTTGTCTCACTGTCACAGCTGTTGTGATGCCTCTTCTTTGGGTTCAACTCTGGTCTTTTCACAGATCCAGGATTTTGTCTCACTTGTAGGTATTTAAAAAAAGTTTAAAAACGGAGACAAAGGAAGGAAGAAGAGATAGAATTGGAGGAAAGAAAGAAGGAAGCAATAAAACAAGAAAGCAGAAAAGAGAGGAAAAAGAAATTAAAAGGGAATAAAAATAATAAAAATTAAAAAATTAAGAATTGTTAAAAAAAAGAATAAAATTGAAAAGTATCTTGGTTTCAAAGTGGCCAAATGGGTTTTTCTGGTCTTGCTGGCTGCGGCAGGCTGAGGGGTGATTGGTACAGCTTTTCTTCCTTGGTCTTGGGGTACACTGTCTGGGAAGCTATCGTGGCTCTTCAGCCCTGCACCCTGGGTGTGGGAATCAGGGCTTTCCTCAGGGGTACTGCTGTGGACTGGGATGCGGGGATGCTCTCCTGCGCATGCACCCTTGGTCAGATTGCCTCACCCTTCCTGGTGCTATGAAGGTATGCAGGGTCCTCCACAGAAGCACACCTTCCATGCAACCTTGGGATTGCTGCCTGGCTGGGTGGCAGGGAAGTCAGAGTGATTGATCACTTTAGGAGAATTCCCCAAACAGTGTCTGTCTTTTCACTCTTTCCTCTTGAGAAATTCCTCCTATTCAAGCCTGTCGCTCCATACAATGGCCTGGCTTCTCCTGCAGCCCAACTCTCCAGCCAGACCAGTGACCGTGGGGATCCGGGTCTGCTGTGCGACCCAACCCCACCAGTGTTCACAGCCTCCAAGGGTGCTCACAGCTCTTGTGTGTTTGCTAGCAACTGGGTTCCTCCAGTTGCCGCTCAGACCTTGTTTGGCTGGGGCAGGAGCAGTTGTCCCAGCTTTCTCCCAAGGATTCTGTGGCAAACCTGGCAGCAGGCTCTGGGCCTGGGGCTACAGCCCCAGGACCCCATGCTGGTCCCTGGGACCCTAGTGTGTTGTAGCACACCTCTCAGGGTCTGGGTTTTCAGTTCTGCCACAATCCTTGGTCCCCTATTTTCACATATGCTGAGGTATGTTGGTTGCTTGCTCCTCTACTCTGTAGATTCGGCCAGGATTTTCTCCTGTGTGCAGAAGGAAGCCAAATTTTCTGCCTCCTACTCGACACCTGTGTCTGTATTCTTAATAAAAGCCTGCTCAGGCAGGAAGACATGGTGCTCCCCCCTTGAGAGAGTGGCCACTTCGTTCTTATTTCTCCACAGGACTTGGTAGTGCGTGTGTATGCTTTCTCGTGTCTCGAGCATCTGCAGCATTTTTGGTCACTGCAGGCCAGTGGCTGCTTCACAATACAATATAGAAAGAGCAATATAGTACAATCTAGTAAAGTACAGTATACTATAATATAGCATTCTATATAGTCTAGTATAGTATGGTACTTGCAATCCAATGTGGTACAGTATAGCACAGTACAGTCTAGCATAAAGTATAGTAGAATACAGTACAGTATATCAAAGTAAAGTATAGTATATACAGTGTAGTAGAATGTAGTACAATAGCATAGTGTAGCATAGTATAGTATAGTGTTGTATAATGCAGTAAAGAGCAGTACAGTAAATATAATGCAATACAATATAGCACAATACACCACAGTATAATAAAGTAAGTATAGTATAGTGTTTTACAGCCTTATACTTTTTTATAGCTATGTGGTAGTGCATGGCTTGTATATACTGCCATCTGTTGAAACAGTACCCTATTGATAGACTTGTAGGTGTTTTCTGACCTTTTGTTTGTATATAAAAACTGCTGCTATGAATAGCAGTCTATGTATGTGTCTTTGCATATGTGTGTGATTTCCCTATCATCCTTATTTTCTGAATCAGAATTAGGACCTATGGTCAGAAGGGCCTTGCTGAAACCTTTCCCATTCTAAGTGTCATGTGATGCTGTGCAGCTGGCTAAGGTCCTGGAGCTGCTGAGTACTAAGTGGCTCCATATGATAACCAAGTTTATCTAGCCAGTCGGGCTTCAGATGGTGGACCTCAACCTCAGCTACTTCTTCTGTAGGCCATGAGGCTTAGGCCTGTGTTCTGCTTGCAGGCCATGAGGTGGGGGGGGCGCTCTTCTGGCCTGCTGGTAGAAATACATAGTGCAGCACAGATTTTCAATATCAGCAACTCTTCATCAATCTGGTGAGACCAAAGCCAAGTCTCAAACATTTCTTGTGTGAACAATGTGTTTGTTATGTTTTCCTCATTTGTTTATGATGGCTGTGTCAGCCACACTGATGTACATAAACACTGCCAATCTTGGGATGTTACACTCTCAACAAAAGTAGCTGAGTACAACAGCATTCCTCAGTTTTAATTTATATTTTCTAAACATTGAAGATGTTGATGAAATGAGCCAACGAGAAAACGCTACAAAGGAGACTATTTCAAGGGGCGATTCTGATTAAAATGCATTCCAGATTGACAAAATGTTACAATATTAATGGAGTGGATCATTTAAATGTCATATTTGGCTCCTACAGAACCACAAAGCAAACTAGACTCACATGTTTGCAGATTCCGGACCAAAACTGTACAAGATGATATACATATGCATTTGTAATTGAACTAGTTCTATTATTCTTACTCCTCCGTCACTGATTTAGTTGTTTATTTTTACACATGCTGTGCTGCTACTGTGCTGCAGCCTTAACCCTGGACATTGTTGTTTTGGAGACACAAAACTCTGGGATGGTATGCCCTTCCCCCTTTCTATGACCATGTTAGTTCATGGGACAGCGTTCCCAGGGCCCAGAGCTTGGACATAGTCTTGCCCAAACAAGCCAAATGACTGATTTGGAACCTCTCACTAATGTAATTCTGGGATTGGGTGTTATAGTCCAAGAGGGTGTGATTAAAAAGATTTAGACAAGGATTTTATCAATTCTGAATGCACTGAGACAGGTGGATTTGATCAACTCCTCACACTGTATATTGACTACCAGATTATTGGCAAAATCTTGCCATTGAGTCATTTAAAATCAGGTTAGAGTGAGCAGTAGAGTTAAAACCTTCCATAGTAAGAGATGATATAATCACCTTTGAATGTTAGCAATGAGACTTTATTATGGGTCATAGAGAGAAGTAAAATGGAAAATTGCATCTTTGCCTTTAAATAAACACTTGACTTCAAAGAAGGAGTCCTTGGAATTAGCTTTGGATGCCATAGGACCCAGAGTGACTATGGGTTGTTGCCCCTGGTGGATGGGAGACTTGCCTAGTGCAGTTCTGGTCCTTCCTGGGCTGTCTCAGCATCCTTGGGGATTGTTTGGTCCAAAAGCTGTCCATAATAGGATCAGAACCTCAGTGCAAGCACAGTAAGTGGGAACTCAGCCAGTGTTCAGTCAATTCAATGACTGTTAAAGAAGTTGAGAAAGGCCTCTGCTCCTTGGAGTTGCTGCCTTTGCATCCCATGTCCAGACATGGCTTTGTACTGGAAGTAGGCTGCCACTTTGGGTCTTTATGTATAGATTTGAAATGGGAATATTAGTATTCATCACATTATGTTGCTTTAAAAATTAAGCTATAAATCTCTTAAAACAGCTTAAAATAAAAACACTGTAAATGGTAGCTGTTTTTATCGTTGTTGCATTTGTTTTTGTTTTTAGCTCATCAACTCCATTTCTCTAGTTCCATTTACGTTGGCTTTTGTCATGGTGTGGATCAGCACAATCAGGATGTTGGAATCAGTTCCAGCATATATTTGAAGTCTTTACAGCTGATAGAGGGAGTGGGGCTCAATCTAGGGCCAGAGATCATCACTTAGATATAGACACTTTGACATAAGGAGAAAGGAAAAGGAAACAGGATTAGTTACTTTGACTAATGACTCATCAAGAAGGAGGCATAGACAGTATTTCTTTGTAGTGGAAAAATATGTTAATTCTCTATAATTTTGGTATTTGATATAATAGCAATATTTAGGTCATTTTGTAGGTGGAGAAATAAAAACTAAAGAGACTAAGGAACTTATCCAAGGTCACACAAATTTTGGTGACATCTTCAAAATCATGCCAGACATGGCCTTTTTCAGTCAAACTTTATAAGAACTCTAAACCATGGAGCCCATTTTACCGTGGAGAGGAAAGAATATGGTATACAATATCCAAGTAAGTAATTTGTTCAATAGCTTTGCAGAATGTTCACAAAGGATAAGTAATTCCCTGTTCAGGAAAGAGTAGATAGGAAGTAGTAAAAATGACAAATAATATTTCTTTCTGTATTCTAATTAGGTTTTGGGTACCAATGAATTGCCACTAACTTTTTAAAAATTAAACTTCTTACTTTGAGATAATTGTATGTTCCCATGCAGTTGTAAAAAAATAATACATAGAGATCTCATGTAACCTTTATCTGGTTTCCCCCAATAGGAATATCTGAAAAATTATAGAACAGTATCACAACTAGGGTATTGATATTGATATGAAGTACAGAATACTTCCATCACTACAAAATCCTTCCATTTTTCCTTTTATAATTGTACCTATCACCCTTTTCCTATGTGCCAACCTGAAAGTGGGCAATCACTAATCTGTACTCCATTTTTGTAATTTTGACGTTTCAAGAATATTATATAACAGAAACGTGCAGGAATGGTGTGGGACACCTGTGAATTTGATTTTCTGGCAGAATGAGTTAACCAAGATGGGACCATTAATTTGTTTAAACACTTGTATTCAACATCAGACTAGAAAAAAAGGTCATAGTAATAGCCTTAGAGAAACAGGAAATACTAAATACTGCATCACTGCTTACAGCAGATAAAAAGTGAACCATCTAGGAGAAGACAAGCGATATCAGTGACCATGTTCTGCTATGATGTAGCCCATAGAGTCTTGTTGGCTACAGAAATTCTAGACTAGAGTGATCATGAATTTGTCCCAAGAGTGTGTAAGAAGCCTCATGATCACTATTGTGGAAACATATTTGAAAATTAGCTATTCCAAATTATTTAACAGAGCATGGTCATGGGCTGGTGTTTCTACTCACAAAAGCATTTTTGAAGCCCTTGATGTTTTCTTGTTTTTCTGTATTCTCACCCCATTCTCATCCACTACATTTAGCTTCTTTTTCCTCTTTCCATTTTCTCTGAGCTCATATAGACTATCCCACTGTGAAAACATTTAAACCCAAAGGAACAAGACATCAGGAAAGTGGTCTCATACATCATCTCAGATATCTCTGTAAAAGTTCTGTTCAAACAATCCACACTTAATTCCATAATGAAAAAAAAATAACTATGTGCACCAACTAGCTCTCCTCCATTTTCAACTACTGTATCTGTCATTTGAAATGAGATGGCTCTTAAGAGATCAGCCACAGTTGGAACTGTTAATGATTAATGAATTTAAAACATTTGTTTAAGTCATCTATTTCTAATAGTATATGATCTCTTTATAAGTCATGTGAAGATAAGGTTGTATCTTTATTTTTCAATTATAGTTTACATTCAATGTTATTCTGTATTAGTTTCAAATGTACAACATAATGGTTAGACCATCATATACTTTACAGTGGTCCCCCAGTATTTCAGGTAGCATCTGGCCCATACGTAATTATTACAATAGTATTGACTACATGCCCTATTCTATAATTTACATTTCTGTACCTATTATTTAACTACCAATTTGGACTTCTTAATCCCTTCACCTTTTTCACCCAGCCCTCAAATTCCCTACTTTGTGTCAATCATCAGTTTCTTCTATGTGTTTATAAGTTTATGACTCTTTTTTAAAAGATTCTACCTAAAAGTAAAATCTTATGGCTTTTGCCTTTTTCTGTCTGACTTATTTCACTTATCACAATACATACTAGGTCCATCTATGCTGTCACAAAATGTAAAATTTCATTCTTTTTTATGGCCTAGTAATATTTTATTATGCATGTATACCACGGCTTTTTTATCCACTTGTCTATTGATGGGCACAGCTTGCTTCTACATCCTAGCTATTGCAAATAATGCTGCAGCAAACATGGGGATGCATATATTCGTTCAAATTAGTGTTTTGGGTTTCTTCAGATATAGTTCCAGAAGTGGAATCACTAGGTCATAATGCAATTCCATTTTTAATTTCTTCAGCAAACTCTGTGCTGTCTCCATATTGGTTGCACCAATCTTTATTCCCACTAACGGTGCATTAAGGTTTACTTTTCTTCACTTTTGCCAATCCTTGCTTGTTGATTTATTGATGACAACCATTCTGACAGCTCTGAGGTGGTATCTCATTGTGGTCTTGATTTGCATTTTTTTGTTGGTTGGTGATGCTATGCAACTTTTAATGTCTATTGACTCCATGTCTTCTTTGGAGAAGTGTTTACTCAGGGCTTCTGCCCCTTTTACAAATGAGTTGTTTTTCTGGTGTTGAGTTGTCTGAGTCTAATTGGATGTATCATTGGCAATTACCTTCTCTTTTGTTCAGTAGGTTGTCTTTTCATTTTGTTGATTGTTTCCCTTGCTGTGCAAGAATTCTGCTTTGATGTAGTTCAATTTATTTATTTTTTCATTAGTTTCCCTTGCCTGAGAAGATATGTCAGAAAAACCATAGCTGAGAGAAATGTCCAAGATTTTACTGCCTGTATTTTCTTCTGGAATATTTATGGTTTTAGTCTTACATTTAAGTCTTTTATCCATTTTGAGATTATTCTGGTATATGGTGTAAGAAGGTTGTCTAGTAACATTTTTTTTTGCATGTATCTATTCAATTTTCCAACACCATTTCTTGAATAGACAAACTTTACTCCATTGTATGTTCTTGCTTCCATTGTTAAAGATAAATTAACCATGCATACAGGCATGGGTTTATTTTTGGGCTTTCTGTATGATTCCACTGATCTATGTGTCTGTTTTTATACCAGTATCACGTTGTTTTGATTACTATGATAACCTTGTAATACAATTTGATATTGGGTAATGTAATATCTTCAACTTTGTTCTTTCTTAAGATTGCTGTGGATATTTGGGGTCTTCCTTGTTTCCATACAATTTTTTGGATTATTTGTTCTAGTTCTTAAAGATACATCATTGGTATTTTGATAGGAAATGCATTGAATCTAAATACTGCTTTGGGTAGTATGGATATTTTAATGATGTTAATTATTGCTATACATGAGAACACTATATGTTTCCATTTATTTGTATCTTCTTTAATTTTTCTTCAGTGACTCATAATATTCTAAGTATAGATTTTTTACATCCTTGATTAAATTTATTCCTAGGTATTTTATTTATTGATACAATCATAAATGAGATTGCTTTCTTAATATCACTTTCTCATAGTTCATTCATTATTGGTATATAAAAATACAGTAGACTTATGATACTTATTTTGTATACTGCTACTTTAGTAAATTCATTTATCAGCTATAGCAGTATTTTGGTGGAATTTTCAGAATTCTCTAGGTACAATATTATGTTATCTGTGATAAAGATAGTTTTGTCTCCCTTTACAATTTGGATACCTTTTATATCTTGTCTAATTGCTGTGGTTAAGATTTCTATTACTATGTGGAATAAGAGCAGTGAAAGTGGACATCACTGTCTTGTTCCTGCTCATAAAAATGTTTTTAGTTTGTTCAGTTGAGTATAATGTTGGCTGCGGACTTGTGATATATGACTTTTATTATGTTGAAGTATGTTCTCTATTCCCACTTCATGGAGAGTTTTTGTCAGATACGGGTGCTAAATTTTGTGAAATTCTTCTTCTGCATTTACCAATATTATGATATGATTTTTACCATTTCTTTTGTTTATGCGACGGATTACGTTGATTTGAAAATACTGAACCAGTACTTTATCCTCACAATAAATCCCACTTGATTATGTATATGTGTTTTTAGTGTACTGCTGAATTTAGTTTCCTAGTATTTTGTTGAGGATTTTTCATCTATGTTCATCAGGGATATTGGCCTATAATTTGTTTTGGTGGTTGTTGTAGTCTTTATCTTGTTTTTGAATCAGTGCTGGCTTCATAAAATGAGTTTCTGGGAGTCATCCCTCCTCTTGCATTTTTTGGAATAGTTTGAGAAAGATAGGTGTTAGATCTTCTTTCATTATTTGATAAAATATACCTGTGAAGCCATAGGACCCAAACTTTTGTTTGTTAGGAGGTTTCTTTTTTTGTTGTTATTCTCTCAATTTTGTTGGTACTAACAAAATTCAGATTTTCTGTTTTGTCTTACACAGTCTAGAAATTTATTTATTTATTGCTGACTGTCCATTTAGTAGCCATATAATTTTCATAGTATTTTCTTTTTATATTGTTCATTACAGTTGTCCCACATTTTCCCCATTGCTCTCTCCTGACCCAACCTCTCCCACGCTCAGAGTCATTGTCTGTACCCAGGAGGCCTCTCCTCATGTTTCTTTGTCCTCCTTTCCCCTTCTTTCCCTCATTATTCCCTTCCCCCATTCCCTCTGGTCACTATCAGTTTGTTCTTTCTTTCCAAGTCTCTGTTTCTATTTTGCTCATTGGTTTGTCTTGTTGATTAGGTTACACTTATAGGTTACACTATAGGTTACACTTATAGGTGAGATCATATGGTATCTGTCCTTCACCACCTGGTTTATTTCATTAGCATAATGCTCTCCAATTCTATCCATGCTGTCATGAAGGGTAAGAGTTCCTTCTGTGCTGCATAGTATTCCATTGTGTAAATGTACCACACTTTTTTGATGTACTCATTTACTGATGACATTTAGACTGTTTCCAGCAATTGGCTATTGTAAATAATGCTGCTATGAACATTGGGGTGCATAGGTTCTTTTGAAATGGTGATTCGGGATTCCTAAGGTATAAGCCAAGCAGCAGGATGGCTGGATCAAAAGACAGTTCTATCTTTAGTTTTTTAAGGAAATTCCATACTGTTTTCCAAAGTGGCTGCACCAGTCTGCATTCCCACCAACAGTATACTAGGGTTCCCTTTTCTCCACATCTTCATTGGCACTTGTTTGTTGATTAATGATGGCCATTCTGAACTGTGTGAGGTGGTAACTCATTGTGGTTTTAATTTGCGTCTGTCTAATGGCTAGTGATGTTGAGCATTTTTTCATGTGTCTGGACCCTCTGTATTTCTTCCTTGAAGAAGCATCTGTCCAGGTCCTTTGAACATTTTTTAATTGGATTATTTGTCTTCTTGGTGTTGAGTCGTGTGAGTTCTTTATTTTAGAGATCAAACCCTTGTCCAAGGTATCATTGGCAGATATGTTTTCCCATATGGTTGCTTCCCTTTCCATTTTGTTGATGTTTTGTTTAGCAATGCAAAGGCCTTTTAGTTTGATGTAGTACCATTTGTTTATCCTTTCCTTTATATCCCTTGCCCTAGGGGATGTACTGGTGAAAATGTTGCTGTGTGGGGTATCTGAAATTTTCCTGCCTATGTTTTCCTCTAGCCTTTTATGGTGTCACAGCTTATGTTTAAGTCTTTTATACATCTTGAGTTTATTGTTGTGTATGGTGTAAATTGGTGGTTTAATTTCATTTTTTTTGCATGTACATGTCCAGATCTCCCAACAACATTTATCAAAGAGGCTATTTTTACTTCATTGTCTGCTTCTGCCCCCATTGTCAAATATTAATGGGCCATGTGGACATGGGTGTATTTCTGGGCTCTCTATTCTGTTCCATTGACCTATGTGTCATTCTTATGCCAGTACTAGACTCTTTTGATTATAGTGGCTTTATAATATAGTTTGATACCAGGTATTGTGATTCCTCCTACTTTGTTCTTCTTTCTCAGAATTCTTGAGGTTATTCAAGGGTCATTTTTTGCACTATATAAATTTTTGAAATATTTGTTTTAAATATGTAAGATATGTCATAGGTGTTTTGATAAGGATTGCGTTGAATCTATAGATGCTTTGGGTGGTATGGACATTTTAATGATATTAATTCTTCCCATCCATGAACATGGTATATGCTTTCATTTATTTATATCTTCCTTAATTTTCTTCTCCAGGGTTTTGTGATTTTCTGAGTACAGCTCTTTTGCCTCCTTGGTAAGGTTTATTCCTGGGTACTACTTTTCTTATTGCTATAGCAAATGCAATTTTTCCCCTAATTTCTGTCTCTGACATCATTGTTGGTGTACAAAAATGCTTTTGATTTCTGAATATTGACTTTGTATCTTTACATTTTGCCAAATTCATTTATTAGGTCAAGTAGATTTTCAGTGATCTATAGGGTTTTCTATGTACATTATTATGTCATCTGCAAACAATAACAGTTTTATTTCTTCTTTTCCAATTTGGATGCCATTTATTACTTTTTCGTATCTAATCACTGTGGCTAGAACTTCCAATACTATGTTGAATAAGAGTGGTGAAAGTGGACATCCTTGTCTTGTTCCTGATCTTTGTGGAAAAGCTTTTAGTTTTTGCCCATTGAGTATGATGTTGGCTGTAGGTTTCTTGTACATGATCTTTATTATATTGAGGCATGCTCCCTCTATTTTCACTTTGTTGAATGTTTTTATCATAAATTGGTGCTGTACTTTATCAAAAGCTTTTCCAGCACCTATTCATATGATCATGTGCTTTTTGTCTTTACATTGTTTGTGTGATGTATTGCATTTATTGATTTGTGTATATTCCACCATCCTTGCATCCTGGGGATGAATCCCACTTGATCATGGTGTATGATCTTTTTAATGTATTGTTGGATCTGGTTAGCCAATATTTTATTGAGGATTTTAGAACTTATGTTCATTGCAATATAGGTCTGTGTTTTCTTTCTTTGTTCTGTCTTTATCTGGTTTTGGGATTAGGATAATACTGGCTTCATAAAAGAGTTTGGTAGTCTTTCCTCTTCCTGTTTTGTTTTTTTAATAGTTTGAGAAGAATTGGGTTTAGCTGTTCCCTAAATGTTCAGTAAAATTCTCCTGTGAAACTGTCCATCCCAGAAATTTTTTTGTAGGTTTTTTTTTTAATATTTGTGCTTCAATTTAACTAGCTGATATCAGCCTTTTCAGGCTTTCTGCTTTTTATTGACTTAGTTTTGGAGGATTATATGTTTCTAGTAATTTGTCCATTTCACCCAGGTTTTCACATTTCTTGACATACAGTTGTTCAGAGTAATTTATTATGATTCTTTGTAAATTTGTGGTATAAGTTGTAATTTCACCCCATCATTTGTGATTTTATTTATTTGGGTCCTCTCTCTCTTTTTCTTTATGAGTCTGGTAAAAGCTTGTCAATTTTTAAAAATCTTTTCAATGAACCTCCTCTTGGATTTATTGATCCTTTGAGTTGTTTTAGTCTCCATATCACTTAATCCTGCTCTGATATTGATTATTTCCTTCCTTCTACTCTCTCTAGACTTTGTTTGTTGTTGTTCCTCCAGTTCTTGTAGATGTAGGGTTAGGCTGTTTATTTGAAATATTTCTATCTTTCTTAGGTAAGCCTGTATTGCTGTGAATATAGGCTTCCCTTTCAGGATTGCCTTCACCATGTCCCATAGGTTTTGGGTTGTTTTCTGTTCATTTACATTTGTTTCCAGGAACTTTTTGATTTCTTCCTTGATCTCTTTGTTTACCCATTCTTTGTCTAATAACATATTACTAAGTCCCC
This sequence comes from Phyllostomus hastatus, assembly GCF_019186645.2. Classification (NCBI taxonomy): domain Eukaryota; kingdom Metazoa; phylum Chordata; class Mammalia; order Chiroptera; family Phyllostomidae; genus Phyllostomus; species Phyllostomus hastatus. The sequence continues at coordinate 905,260 of NW_025334017.1, read as the reverse complement.
ATGTATTTCACGTTTTTGAGTTTTTTCCTTGAAGTTGGTTTCTAGTTTCAGACTCTTGTGATCTGACAAAATGCTTGATATAATTTCAACTTTCTTGAATTTGTTTATGCTTGTTTTATGTCCTATCTTGTGGTCTATCATTGAAAATGTTCCATATGCTTTTGAAAATAATATATATTTTACTTCTTTGGGTAAAAGGTTCTGTATATATCAATTAAGGCCATTTGATCTAGTATGTCATTCAGTGCCACAATGTCCTTGTTGATTCTTTGTTTGAAATATCTATCCATTTTTGACAGTGGGATGTTAAAATTCCCTACTATAAGCATGTTGCTATCTTTCTTGAAGTCCTCTAAGATTTTCCTCATATATTTGGATGCTCCTATGTTGGACACATATATATTTACAGTATTTATAGTTTTCTAATGCATTCTTCCCTTTAGAATTATTAAATGACCTTCTTTGTCCCTTTTTATGGCCTTTGTTTTGAAGTGTATTTGTCTGATATAAGTAACTCTAACCATCTTTTTTCTTGCCAATTTACTTGGAATATTTTTTCCAACCCTTCACTTTCAGTCTGTGTAGGTCTTTTGTTCTGAGATGGGTCTCTTGTAGGCAGCATATGTGTGGGTAATGTTTTCTTATCCCTCAGCTACCCTATGTCTTTTGATGGGGGCGTTTAATCCAGTTACATTTAAGGTTATTACTAATAGGTGCTTATCCATTGCCATTTTTCCTTTTGTACCTGTTGTCCTCTCTCTCACTCTATTTCTTCGTCTTCTTAAAGCAGTCCCTTTAGCATCTCTTGTAACGCTGGATTGGTATTCTTTTAACTTTCTTTTGTCTAGGAAACTCCTTATTATGCCTTCCATTTTTAATGAGAGCCTTGCTGTGTAGAGCTATCTTGGTTGCAGGCCTTTGCTTTTCATTACTAGGAATATTTCTTGCCATTCCCTTCTGGCTTGTTGTGTTCATTTGAGAAATCAGCTGCTAGCTTTATTGGAGTTTCCTTGTATGTTACTATCTGTTTATCAATTTCTGCTTTCAAGATTCTCTTTGTGTCTTTAAAAAATTGGCATTTTAATTACAATGTCTCTTGGAGTGGACTTCTTTGGCTTCATCTTGGTTGGGACCCTCTGTGCTTCCTGAACTTGCATGGTTTTTCTCCTCTCGAAGTTAGGGAAACTTTCTGTAAATATTTTTTCAAACAGGTTTTCAATCCCTGGTTACTTTTCTTCTCTTTCTGGTATTCCTATGATTCTAATGTTGTTACATTTCATATTGTCCTTAAGTTCCCTTAAACTACCCTTAGACTTTTTGAGTTTAGTTTCATTTGGTTGCTCTACCTGGGTGTTTCTTTCTACCTTGTCTTCCAACTCACTGAATAGGTTCTGTGATTCATCCCATCTGATTTTAATTCCCTCTAGTGTATTTTTTTTTAATTTCAGATATTTTGTTATTCATTTCTTCCTGGTTCTTGTTTATAGTTTCTATTTCTTCTTTCTTGCTGTTGAGTTCCTACTCCACTCCTTGTAGTTGTCACTGAGTTCATTGAACATTCTTATAACCATTTTATTTTTAATTCTATGTCTAATAGAGTGCTTGTCTCAATTTCATTTAGCTCTTTTACTGGGGATTCTTCCATTCCTTTCAATTGGGAGTTCTTTCTTTGTCTCCCCATTTTAGGTGACTCTTTCTGTTTGTTTCTGTATCTCAGGTTGTTTTGCTTTTCCAGTCTGTCTTTGTGGGGAGGATTTCTGTGGTAAAAGTTCTGCAGGACTCAATGATGCAGTCTCTTTGTTCTCCTTGTCTGCATGTTCAGGATTGCCCTTTCTTCCATTTGTGTGGACTCTTTTGTTGTACTGAAGCTTCAGTTGTTGATGCTTCTTTGTTTGTGGGTTCTTCCCTCTGAGGCACAACACCCACCTTGTCTTGTATGCTGTTGTATAGGTTTTGTTTAACAAAGCACTAGCACCAGACAACCAAATCTACACCAGTGAAAAGAGCCCCCCCCACCACCACATCAGCAATCTCAACTGAAATTGAGCAAGATTAATAAAGGTAAAGAGAGATTATTAACTCTATTAGATAGGACAAAGGGAATATGAGATGACCTAAAGAGGGACAAATGCTTTTGAGTGGAATAGGGAAGATAATTGATAAGAGTAAGGATAGAACTGAGGTGAAGAAAGGAAGAGAACAAAATTTAAAATGTTAGCAAAACATGGAAACATGATGGGGAAAATGGGGTAAGAAAAAGGAAGGTATACTATGAGGTTTGAGGTAAAATGAAAAAGGTCCTGGACTGACAGGAGCAAAACTGCAGAAAAACCACAGCAGGGCTGATAAGAACAAGATCTGAATGATGTTTAATAAAGGTGGAATAGGAATAACAATATTATACACAATAGAAAAGTGAATGTGAGATGTCTACAGTAACAAAAATGATTTTGAGGGGTTGGGGGGGGGAGCAAACTGATAAGAGTAAGGAGTAAAGCCCAGACTGGGAGAAGAGGAAAAATTAAATAAAATTCTCCACTCAGCTGATCAGGGGCACGGGGAAGGCAAAATGGAGTAAGACTATGAGACTTAAAGTAAAAAGTAATAGTGAACAAATAGGAGTTCCATTGGAGAAGTACAGCAATAACCATGGTTTTTGCCCAACTAGCCACTGTTTATAAAGGTTGAAATGAAGGAAGACTCTTATAAGAGGGGAAAAAGAATGTTAGCTGACTTAAGAAAGAAGAGTGCTTATGCGAGGCTAGGTGGAGGAGGAATAGTGAGAGTAAGAATAGGAACATGGCATAGTGTGAGAGAAAATAAAGTTTACAACAACGGTAATAAAGCTCAGGAAGATGGCAGAATAGATTAAGGCCAGAGAAGGGTGCCGTATGGAATTAAGAATAACAATAATATGAAAAAAATATATAATCTAGTTAAAAAGAATAAAAAATAAAAGACCAAGAGTAGTGAGTTATTTGGAATATGAGTGAAGTGAAAGAAGAAAAATTAAAATGCTATATGAAAGGGAAACAAAACACAAACTAAAAAAAGAAAGAAGTTTAAAAAAATGCAAGTTCTGGTGAAGAGAAAGATGAAATTTGTCTCAGCGGTTGGTGTTCACCTTCTGACTCCTTTCTGGATCTGTCTCTGGTTTTCTCTCAGCTCCCAGGTGTGTTGTCCAACTTCTGGCAAGACCTCCTGTTTCTCCTTCCCATGCCTCTAGAGGGAGCTTCTGTTGTGATTGAGAGGGTGTGATATCTGTGTTTCACCTGGGAGGTATTCAGTTTTCTGGGAAAATTGTGGATGTGTTTCTTTTGTCCCTATACCTCCGGTCTTAGTCTGTCCCAGCTTATTTCTAATAATGTATAGATTTTGCTTAAATAGCTGTACATTTCATGGAAGGTGTGGGGGTCAGGGAGCAACCTGTGTAACTGTGTCAGCTCTCTCCTACTTGGTGTGGTCTGCAGCTCTGTGTGTGAGCCGAGTCTGGGCAGTGCCCTGAATCCCCTTTGTTGTACCCATTCTTAACTTCCTATTTTAATGGCCTTAGTGAAATAAGGCCCTAGTACTGCATGTACTTATTCTCCCTGTGGGGAGTTCAAAATGAGCCCTTTTTAGCTTTAGCCTTGCTATCTTAGTCTTGGGGGTGGGGGAAGCCCCTGCTGGTTGGTAAGCCTGCCCAGCTGGTTTTGCAGATCTTCCTGGCTATTGTAGGTAGTGGGGGTTGGGCTCAATTTTCCCTTTGGTGGTTCCACCAAGGAAGGGAGCTCAGTATATCCTACAATAATCACAGGTACATGATCTCCAGCCCACTGCCCTCAGAGCACTCTGTAGCCCACACTCACTGGCCCACACTCTCCACTCTGTGCCATTGCACCAGCCTGACACAGAGAAACCACCCACTTTGTACCCCTTTGATTGATCCACCAGGTACAAATTGCACCCATATCCTCTCCTTATTGGCTAGGCAGCAGCATGTGAGAAGTCCCTTCACAGTGTGCCTCAGTTCCTCTTTTAAAAGAATTCTCTATGGGCACTGCTGGTGCTCCTAGCAACTCCCCAGGTTTCCACACACTCCAACTCCCTGGCAAGTCAAGAGTCTATCTCAGTCATGGCCAGCTGTGGCTTCCTCTTCCCTCAGTTCCAGGTACTGCCAGAATCACCAGCCCCCCTCTCTGACACTGTCCCAGCTGGTGATTGCCACCCCAGCTTGGGTGCCACCAGCTGTGTGCATGTGTGCTGCCTGTTTTTTCCCAACAACTTTACACATTCAAGTCACTCTCCACATGGGTCTGTGTTTTTTTTTGCCCTGGGAGGGGAGGGAGCCTCTGGGCTGCTATCACTGATCCAGCTCTACTCCAGCTCTACTCTGATGTTGCTCCTGCAGCAGCCATGTTTTCCGGCACATCACCTGGGGACTTTCTCCAGTCGCCTGTAACATCTCTTTATTGACCATTTGGAAGCATTCTCTGCACACTTTGGCTTCCAAATGTCATATCCACTATGATTCAGTTGACTGTTCACTTTGTTTTTATGGAAGATCAGCTAAGTGTCCCAGTTGGGTGCATGAGCAAGTGGGCTGAGTTTCCACCTACTTCGCCACCATCTTCTGCCCTTTCATAGTATTTTCTTATAATCCTTTGCATTTCTGTGGTGTCAATTGTTCCTTCTCTTCTTTAATTTCTAATTTTATTTATTTGGGTTGTCTCTTTCTTTTCCTTGATGTATCTTATTAAAAGCTCATCAACTTTGTTTGTGTTTTCAAAGAACCAGCTCTTAGTTTCATTGATCTTTTACATTTTTAAAATTGTATTTGATTTATTTCTGCCCTGATCTTAATTATTTCCTTTCTTCTATCACCTTGGGCTTTGTTTGTTGTTCTTTTTCTAGTTCCTTTAGGTAAAATTTAAGGTTTTAATTTGAGATATTCCCTGTTTCTTTATATAGGCATGTATTTCTATGAATGTCTCTCTTAGAACTGTTTTCATTGTATGCCATAGATTTTGGGTTGTTGTGTTCTCATTTTTATTTGTCTCAAGGTATATTTTGATTACATTTTTTAACCCATTTATTGTTTGTTAACATGTTATTTAGCCTCCATGTGTTTGTATATTTTTCAGTTTCTTTCTCTTATAATTGATTTCTATCTTCCTATCATTGAGAACAAAGAAGATGATTGAAATGATTTCTATCATCTTAAATTTATTGAAGTTTGTTTTATGGCCTGACACCTGTGCTATCCTAGAAAATATTCCATGTGCACTTGAAAAAAATGTATCCTGTACTTTTATGGTACAATGATCTGAAAATATTGATCAAATTCATCTGGTCTGTGTCATTTAAGGCCACTGTTTCCTTGTTGCTTTCTTTTTTGACTTTAATATCCCATTGATTAAAATGGGATATTAAAGTTCCCTACTATGATTATATTACTGCTGATCTCTCCTTTTATGTTCATCGATATTTGCTTTATATATTTAGGTGCTGCTATGTTGGGTACATAAATATTTACAAAGATTGTTTTCTATGTTGGGATTGATCCTTTTATTATTATGTAATAACCTTCTTTGTCACTCATAATAGTCTTTGTTTTAAAGTCTATTTTGCCTAATATAATTACTGTTATGCCAGCTTTTTTTTTCATTTGTATAAAATATCTTTTTGCATCCCTTTACTTTAAGTCTGTGTTTGTTTTTCATTCTGAGATGGGTCTCTTTTAGACAGCATATATATAGGTCTTATTTTCTGAACCATTCAGAGCTCTACACTATGGTGTTTTTTTTTTTGTTTTTTTTTGTTTTTTTTTTTACTGGAGCACTTAATCTATTTTCATTTAATGTGATTAATGACAGGTTCATATTTACTGTTATTTTATTTTTTATAATTATGTTCCTTCCCCCTTTTTTTCTTTTAATGAAGTCTCTTTAACATTTCTTATAACACTAGTTTCATGATGATGGACTCTTTTAGTATTTTTTCTTATGGGAAACTATTCTCCTTCAATTTTAAATTGTAGGCTTCAATGTGAGAAGGAAGGAAATAATGAAGATCAGAGCAGAAATAAATGAAATACAGTCTAAAAATGATACAAAAGATCAATGAATTGAAGAGCTGGTTCTTTGAAAAGATAAACAAGATTGACAGACATTTAACCAGACTCATCAAGAAAAAAAGAGGAAGGATCCAAATAAAATCAGAAATGAAGGAAAAGAAATAACAGCCGACACCAAAGAAATACAAAGGATTATAAGAAAATATTATGAACAATTATATGCCAAGAGACTGGATAATGTGGACAAAATGGATAAATTCCTAGAAACATATAATATTCCAAAAATAAACTAGGAAGAAACAAACAAGAGCCCTGGACCAGATGGCTTTACAGATGAATTTTACCAAATATTCCAAAAACAACTAACACCTATCCTTTTCAAACTGTGTCATAAAATTCAAGAGGAGGGAAGGTTCCCCAACTCATTTGATGAGGCCAACATTATCCTAATTCTAAGACCAGATAACAACACTACAAAGAAAGAAAATTATAGGCCAATATCACTGATGGACATAGATGCTAAAATCCTCAACAAAATATTAGCAAACCAAATACAGCAATGCTTCAAAAAGATCACAAATCATGATCAAGTGGGATTTATTCTGGGAATGCAGAGAATGAATGGTACAACATTCACAAATCAATAAATGTGATTAACCACATAAAGAAAATGAAGAGTAAATACTACATGATTATATCAATAAGTGCAGAAAAAGCTTTTGATAAAATTTAGCATTTATTTATGATAAAAACTCTCAGCAGAGTGGGAGTAGAGGGACCATACTTCAACATAATAAATGCCACATATGGCAAATGCACCACCAGCATCATACTAAATGGACAAAAACTACAAGTGCTCCCCTTAAAATAAAGACAGAGATGTCTGCTTTTACCTCTGTTATTCAACACAGTACTAGAAGTCTTAGCCACAGCAATCAGACAAGAAGAAGAAATAAAAGGCATCCAATTTCAAAAGGAAGAAGTGAAACTGTCATTATTTGCATATGACATGATACTATATATATAGAACTCCAAAAATTCCACCAAGAAATTACTAGAATGATAAATGAATTCAGCAAAGTGGCAGAAAATAAATTAATATTCAGAAATCAGTTGCATTTTTATATGCCAATAATGAACTTACAGAAAGAAAAAATAAGAGAATCATCCCATTTACATTGCTTCAAAAAGGATAAAATACCTAGGAATAAACTAACCAAAGATGTAAAAGACCCATATTCAGAAAATTATGAAAATGAAGAAAGAAATTGAAGATACTAATAAGTGGAAGCACATACAACATTCGTGGATAGGACAAATTAACACCATTAAAATCCCCATACCCCAAGCAATCTATAGATTCAATGACATTCCTATCAATATTCCAATGACACATTTCACAGAGCTAAAACAAATATTTCAAAAATTTCTATGGAACTACAAAAGGCCCTGCAAAACAACAGTGATCTTGAGAAAGAACAAAGTTGGAGGAATCACACAACCTAATATCAAACTACACTACAAGGCCATAGTAATCAAAACAGCATTGTACTGGCATAAAAACAGACACATAGATCAATGGAACAGAATAGAGAGCCCAGAGATAAACCCATACCTTTATAGTCAATAATATCCAACAGAGGAAGCAAGCACATACAATGGGCTAAAAATAGTGTATTCAATAAATAGTGTTGGGAAAATTGTACAGATATGTACAGAACCTCCATACACCACACACAAGAATAAATTAAAAATGGATCAAAGACTTAAATGTTAGACTTGGAACTATAAAAACACAGAAGAAAACATGGGCAGAAAATTGTCAGACATTGCTCATAGAAATTTTATATCTCCCCCTGTAAAGGATACAAAAGAAAAAAAATAAACAAATGAGACTTCTTCAAACAAAAAAGTTCTGCACAGCAAAGGAAATTATCAACAAAATAAGAAGACAACCCACATAATGGGAGAACATATTCACCGATACATCAGATAAGGGGTTAATATCCAAAATTTATAAAATGCTTACAAAACTCAGCATCAGAAAAATAAACAACCAAATTTAAAAAATGGGCAAAAAACCTGAATAGACACTTCTCCAAAGAGGACATGCAGATGTCCAATAGACATACAAAAAGATCCTTGACATCACTAACAGAGAAATGCAAATAAAAACCACAATGAGATACCATCTCACACCTGTCCACATGGCTACCATCAATAAATCAACAAGCAACAAGTGCTGGCAAGGATGTAGAGAAAGGGGAACCCTTTGCCGTGTTGGTGGGAAAGCAGACCTTTGTTAGCCACTGTGGAAAGCAGTAGTGGATACCTCAAAAAATTTAAATGGATCTGCCTTTTGACCCAGCAATCCCACTTCTGGGAATATACCCAAAGAAATCTAAAACAGTAACTTGAAGAACAGAAACACCCCTATGGTCATTGCAGCGTTATTTACAATTGTGAAGATCTAGAAGCAGCCCAAATGTCCATCAATAGATGAGTGGTTAAAACAACTATGGGACATTTACACAATGGAATATTACTCAGTTGTAAAGAAGGAGAAAATGTTATGCTTTGCAACAGTATGGATGGACCTGGAGAACACTATGCTAAGTGAAACAAGCTAGTCACAGAAAAATACTGTGTGAATTCACTCATATGTGGAATCTAATGAACAAACTGAACTAACATGGAAAACAGAGACAGACTCATAGATGGAGAGCGGATGACAGCTAGTTATGGGGGAGATTAAGGGCTGGAGTGACTGAGCAAAAAAGAAAAAGGACTCATAGATAGAGAAAACAGTGGTGATTGCTGGGGGTATGAGGGTATAAGGGGACTAGATGGTAATGGAAAAATATAATAAAGATTATATATTATAAAATAAATAAATTATAGGCTTGCTGGGTAGAGTAGTCTTGGTTTTATGTCCTTGTTTCCCATCCCTTTGAATATTTTGTGCCAGTCCCTTCTGGCCCAAAATGTTTCCATTGAGAAATTAGTTGACAATCTTATAGAAGTTCCTATAAGGTTGTACATTAATAGATTTTTTTATTTGTGTATTAGATGAGAATCTCTCATTTGAACTTTCTATGATGGACAATAGTAATTTTCAATATTTATTGTGCACTTAAAATCTGCCAGTTTAAAGCTTTACATGTAAGTATTGGCTAGGATTTATTTACTGGTTAGCTAACTACTTCAAAAGTTGGCTTAAAGGCTTAAACTGAGGACCATTTATTATTGGTAATTGATCTCTGTGTGAATGAGTCCTAGCCTAGTTGATATTGGGTTGGTTTGTTTATGTATCTGAGGTTAGCTGGTGGGTTGATGGAGGCTTCCTGTTCTAAGTGGGCCTCATTCAGATATCTAGCAGTTGACTTGCTGATGGTTTCGGTCACTTGTCTTTCTTCATCTGTCATGGTGTCCATATGGCAGAAACCGGGTTTCTGGGGGAAAATGTGAGAATGCCTTCTCGAAGTTCTCAGAACTGGCACAGTGATACTTCTACCCCTTTGTATTGGTCAAAGTCACAGCACCAGCCTAGTTTTCCAGTAATAAACTCTACCTCCTTTTTTTAGCATAATCATGTCTAATTTATTTTTTTTGTTTCTTTAGCACAAGTTAGAGGGCACACATTTTAAAAATTTATTAAAGCATCTTACATGAACAATCAAAGTCCTCTTTTCCCAGATAAGAGGATCTGTACAACTGCATTGCAAAGGTGGGAGATAATGAGAGGGGTGAGGAATTGTGACCACTTTTTTGCATTCTACCTCACATGTGTTAACTCTTAATTCAACAATTCTGTGAAGCAACATTACTCTTTTTACCATTTTTATATATGAAGAAATTGAGGCTTAGCAGGGCTAAGTAACATTGTTCCAAATTATACCATTTAAAGTGGCAACACTAGGACTCAAATTCAGCATTTTTGCTCTAGAACCTGTTCTGTTAGCTATTCCCTCACAATTTTAAACTAGGTAACAAGGTCAACTTACAGTGGTTTGACTATCACAAAGAGAAACTCAGGATAGCAACAGAGATATCTAACACATATCAACACATTTTTAAAAGGGTTTTGAGGAAACTTGATAAAGTGGAGAGTAAATTGTGCATGAGTCATTTAGATAAATGCAGATATTACATAGGTTCATGACTGTGCCATTTCCCTTCCCACAGCTTCTTCTGAAGTAGGACCAAACATTTCTAAATATGACTGTGTTCCAAGAGGCAAAATAATAGGTACTTAACCTCCTAAAGATCCTAGATGTGTGTCTCAGTGGTTTTACTCAACAAATATACTCCCAGATTTTTCTACATGTTAGTGGTCTGATTACAGTGAAACCTATGGATACAAATGGAATTCAAGAAGTTATTTCTCAGTTGTATCCAGGCCAAGACCATGAGAACATAGCAGACCCTGTGAGGAAAATGTGGTGGAAGGGGATGGTTATGTCACAGTGACTCATTTGACATCAGATGCATCCACTCATGGTTTGTAAATCTCCTGGGCTGCCACTTTGTTTTGCAAAGATCACCAACTCCAGGTCCTGATACTTAGAGAAATATGAGAACACAAAATCTGCTTATAGATTTAGGTAAAACCAGCAAATATGTGGTTTTATTTTTATGATGACTGTGAGACCAACATAATTGAACCAGTAATGTATAGCAGAGCGTAAGGATGTGTCTGCCCAGAATCCAAACTCTGAATGGGTCCTACAGAGTTATGGAAGAGGTCCCCAAACTATCTCCCTGCCTCCAGGCCTGGTATCCCAAGATGTGGAGGGATTTATGATATTTGGAAGTGACTGAGGGGTGAGTGCTGAGGTCTCAGCAGGCCTGGAGAGCATTGTGTGTGCTCTGCAGAAGCAGCAGTCATGCACAAGTGCTCCCAGCTTGTGGTGTCCTGTCTGGGCTGAGCTGTGTAATCCTGCACATCCTGGAAAGAACAGATGTTTCTTAGAATAAGAGACATTCCAGGACAATGACTAATAGAGATCCAAAGTCCTTCTGTGTGAGTCTCTGCATCACTGTGAGATTGAGAACATTCTGGTTAATGAGAATGATCATGCTAAGACTTTCTTTCTACATTCAGTAGTAGATGGAAGTACCCAAAGATTTCAAATTCATCACCTGAAGAGAATAATTGAAATCTTAATGGGACAAATTAGCAACACTGAGAAGAATGCAGACAGTGGCTATAAATATAAAGTGGCCATAGGTGATAACCATAAAGCTACCCTTAGAACAGGACACAGAAACCTCTGTGCTCTGCATCCTTACCAATGGTACCTTATATGCCATCATCGTGAAATAGCTTTGAAGTGAGTGGGTCCTTCATACTTCCTTTATTAATTTTTATTTTTCAATTATAGTTGGCATTCAATATTTTATATTTCAGGTATTCAGCATATTGATTATACATTTATACAGTTTATGAAGTGATTTCCTTGATAAGTTTAGTATCCACCTGGTACCATCTATAATTATATTATTGATTATATTCCCTATGCTATACATCCCTGTAACAAATTTGTAACTGCCAATTTATACTTCTTAACCTCTTCAACACTTTCACCCAGTTTCCCACCACCCTTCTCAAAGGGAAACCATGAGTTTTTTATGGGTGTGCCCATGACTCTGTTTCTGTTTGTTTTTCATTTATTTTGTTCTTTATATTCCCCAAATAAATGAAATCATATGGCATTTGTTTTTTTTCTGTCTGAATTATTTCACTTAGCATAATACCTTTTAGGTTCATCCATGTTGTCACAAACAGTAAGTATTTGTTCTTTTTTATACCTAAGTAACTTTCTATTGTATATATGCACCACTTCTTCATCCCAGTTGTCTACTGATGGGTACTTGGGTTACTTCCATATCTTGAGTTTTTAAAATGACACTGCAGTGAACATAAGGGTGCATATATCTTTTCAAATTATTGTTTTGGATTTTTTCAGATAAATACCCAGAAATGGAATTGTGGGTCATAAGATAACTCTTTTAAAAATTTTTTGAGGAACTTTCATATTGTTTTTCATAGTGGTTGCACCAATTTGCAGTCCCACTAAGAGTGAACTTTTCTCCACATTCTAATGCCTGTTTGTTTGTTTATTGATAATAGCCATTCTGACAGCTGTGAGGTCATACCTCATTATGGTTTTAATTTGCATTTCTCTGGTGATTTGTGATGGTGGGCATCATTTCATATATTTATTGGCCATATGTACATGCTCTTTGGAGAAGTGTCTGTTCAGACACTTTTTTAATTGAATTGTTTTGTCTTTTTTATATTGAGTTTTCTTTTTTCTTTTTTTAAGATTTTATTTATTTATTTTTAGAGAGGGAAGGGAGGGAGATAGAGAGAGAGAAACATCAATGTGCAGTTGCTGGGAATCATGGCCTGCAACCCAGGCATGTATCCTGACTGAGATTCGAACCTGCGACACTTTGGTTCACAGCCCATGCTCAATCCACTGAGCTATGCCAGCTAGGGCTTTATGTTGAGTTTTCAATTGAATTGCTTTGCTTTTTTGTGTTAAGTTGTATAAGTTTTATGAAATTGAATAGTAATCCCTTATTGGATGCATTATTGACAAATTTCTTCTCCCATCCAGTAGGTCGTCTTCATTTTGTTGATGGTTTTCTGTGCTGTACAAAATCTTTTCAATTTGATATAGTCCCATTTGTTTTTCTTTTGCTTCAATTGCCTGAGGAGATATATCAGAATAAATAGTACTAAGAATAATGTCATAGAGTTTACTGCTTATACTTTCTTCTAGGGGTTTTATGGTTTGGGGTCTTACAATTAAGTCTTTAGTCTGTTTTGAGTTTATTCTTGTAGATGGTATAAGGAGGTCTAATTTCATTATCTTTGCATGTATCTGTCCAGTTTTCCCAGCAGTATTTATTGAATAGGCTGTGTTTACCCCATTGTATATCCATACCTTCTTTGTCATAGATTAATTGGCCTTACATATGTAGGTTTATTTCTGGACTTTCTATTCTGTTCCATTGTTTATGTGTCTGTTTTTATGCCAGTACCATATTGTTTTAATTTTTATAGCCTGTAGTATAGCTTAATATCAGGTAGCATGATTTCTCCAACTTTGTTCTTCTTTCTCCAGAGAGCTATGGCTATTCAGGTTCTTTTGGTGGTTTCGTCTACATTTTAAGGTTAACTTTCTAGCTCTGTGAAATATGCGATTTTCACACAATGGCTCTGATATTTTGATAGGGTTTGCATTGAATCTATAGGTTGCTTTGGATAACATAGACAACTTACTGACGTTAATTCTTCTTATCCACAATCATGGCATATGCTTCCATTTATTCTATCCTCTTTACTTAAATCAATGTCTTATAATTTTTTGAGTGTAGGTGTTTTACTTCATTGGTTAAACTTATTCTCAGGTATTTTTTGTTCAATCATAAATGGGATTGTTTGCTTAATTTCTCATTCTGATAGTTCATTATTGGTGTGTAAAATGCAACCAATTTCTGAATATTTTGTTTGAGCTACATCACTGAATTCATTTATCAGTTATAATAGTTTCTTAGTAGAATCTTTATGGTTCTCTCTGTATAATATTATGTTGTCAGCAAATAATTACAGTTTTACTTCTTTCATTCTGATTTGGATCCCTTTTATTGATATTTACTTATTTCAATATTTTGTTAAATAAATATTTTGTTAAATTTCAATACTTTGTTAAATAAAATGGAGGTAGTGGACATTTTTGTTTGGTTCCTGATCTTAAGGAAAACACTTTTAGCATTTTACCACTTAGTATGATGTTAGCTGTAGGTTTGCCATATATAGGCTTTATTATGTTGAGGTAATTTTCCTTCTCACTTTGATGAGAGTTTTTATTATAAATGGGTACTGGAGGAGAGCATTATGCTAAGTGAAACAAGCCAAGTGGTGAAAGAGAAATACCATATGATCTCACCTATAAGTGGAACCTAATCAACAAAACAAATGTGCAAGCAAAATACAAGCAGAGACATTGAAATAAAGAACAATCTGACAGTAATCAGAGAGGAAGAGGGAGAGGGATAATAGAGGATAATGGATAGGCCATCAAGGAACATGTATGAAGGACACATGGAGAAAGCCAAATGGGGGTGGGTTCGAGTGTGGGAGATGGGGATGGGTGGGACATGGTGGAGTGAAAATAGAGACAATTGTACTTGAACAAGAATACAAAAATAATAAAAAATAAGTAAAATAAGTGGATGCTGGGTTTTACCACTTTTTGCGCTATTAATATGATTATGTGATTTTTAACCTTTATTTTGTTTCTGTAATATATCACATTAATTGATTTGTGGATATTGACCCAACATTGCATACCAGAAATATATCTCACTTGAGCATGTTGTATGATTTTTAAACATATTGCTGAGTTTTGTTTGCTAATATTTTTAAGGGTTTTTGCACCTGTGTTTATTAGGGATATTCACCTATACTTTTAAAAAAAAATGTTTTTCTTTGGTTTTAGAATCAGGATAATGCTGGCCTCATAAAATGAATGTGGGAGCTTTCCTTGCTCTTGAATTTTTTGGAATAGCTTGAGAAGGAGAGGTATTAGTTCTTTGAATATTCAGTAAAATTCACCTATGAAGCTATCTAGTCTAGGACTTTTGTGTTGGGAGTTTTTAATTACTGATTCATCTTTTGGGTAGTAATCAATCTGTTTAGATTTGTGTGTGTATGGGTGGGTGTGTATGATTCAATATTGAAAGAGTATATGTTTGCAGAAATTTAGTCATTTCTTCCAGATTATCATAAGTGTTAGCATGTAATTGTTGATTGTGTTTTCTTATAATCCTTTGTATTTCCATAGTATAAGTTGTATTTAGCCTCTTTCTTTTCTGATTTTATTTATTTGGGTCTTTTTCTTTATTATTCTAGTTAAAGATTTATTGATTTTGTTTATCTTTTAAAAACCAGCTCTTGGTTTCATTAATTTTAAAAATTGTTTTTAGACTCTATTTTGTTTTCCACTCTGATCTTTATTATTTCTTTTCCTGTACTCACTTTGGGCTTTGCTTGTTTTTGTTTTTCTAGTTTCTTTAGATGTAAAGTTAGATTGTTTATTTGAGAATTTTCTTTTTTCTATATGCCTATGAATTTCTGAGGACTGTTTTCACCGTGTCCCATAGATTTTGGGTTGTTTGTTTTCATTTGTTTTAAAGTATCTTTTCATTTCTTTCTTGAGCTCATTGTTAACTTATTTATTGTGTAGTGGCATGTTATTTGTCCTCTAGGCATTTGTCTGTATTTTTTGTTTTATCTTGTAATTGATTTCTAATTTCATACCATTGTGGCTGGATAAGATATTTGATGTGATTTCAATGTTCTTAAGTTTATTGAGATTTGTTTCATGATCTAACATATAGTCTATCCTGGAAAATGTTCCATATGTACTTAAAAATAACATATATTCTGCTGCTTTGGTGTGAAATACTCTGAAAATATTTATTAAATCTATCTGGTCTAATGTGTCATTTAAGGCCCCTATTTCCTTGTTGATTTTCTTTCTGGAAGATCTTTACATTGATATCAATGGGGTGTTAAAATCTGCTACTGTGACTGTATCACTGTTGATCTGTCCTTTTATGTGCATTAATATTTGTTTTATATATTTAGGTACTTCTGTGTTGGGTACATAAATGTTAACAAGAGTTATGTCCTCTTTTTGGATTGATTCTCTATCATTATAAACTATTTCTCTTTGTCTCTTATTATAGCCTTTGTTTTAAAGTCTATTTTTTTCTGATATGTGTTGCTATGTCAGTTTTTTTCATTTGCATTTGCATAAAATATTTTCTTCCATCCCTTTACTTTTAGTCTGTGGGTACCTTTCAATCTGAAGTGGGTCTCTTATAGGTAGAATATGTGTAGGTCTTGTTTTCTGAATCATTCAGGTACCTGATGTCTTTTGATTGGCACATTTAATATATTTTCTTTTCAAGAAATTATTGATAGGTATAAAGTTAATGTTATTTTTAAAATTTTTATTTATTTATTTTAGAGAGACTGCAGAAGAGACAGAGTGAGATAGAGACATTTATTTGTTATTCCACTTATTTATGCATTCATTGGTTGATTGTTGTATTTTCCCTGACCAGAGATTGAACTAGTAAACTTGGCATATCAAAATGATGTCCTTACCAACTGGGCTACCTATCCAGGGTCATTAATGACATTTTATAATTCATATTTATATTCTATTTTTCCTTTCTTAAAAAAAGTCCCTTTAACATTTCCTGTAATACTGGTTTAGTGGTGATGAACTCCTTCTGTCTCCTCTAATTCTAAATGGTAGCCTTTCTGGGTATAGCAATCTAGGTTGTAGATCATTGCTTTTCATCACTTTAAATATTTTGTGCCAATTCCTTCTGAACTGAAAAAACTTTCTGTGGAAAAATCAACTGACAGTCTTACTGAAGCTTCCTTGTAGGTAACAAACTGCCTTCTCTTGCTGCTCTTAAGATTCTCTCTTTGTCTGTAACCTTTGGAATTTCAATTATAATTTGTCTTGGTGTGGGTCACTTTGCATTTATTTTGTTTGGGAATATCTGTGCTTCCTGGACTTGGTTTTCTACTTCCTTAGCCAGGTTAGGGAACTATTCAGTCATTATTTTTTTCTGACAGGTTCTCAACCCCTTGCTTTCTCTTCTTCTGGTACCCTTGTGATGCAAATGCTGTTGTGCTTGATGTTGTCCCAGCAATCACTTCAACTATCCTCATTTTTTAAAATTATTTTTTTTCTTTTTACTGTTTTTATTGGATGTTTTCTGCTACTTTGCCTTCCAAATCACTCATTTGATTCTCTGTTTCATCTAACATGTTGTTGATTATTTCTAGTGTATTCTTCATTTCTGAGCAGTTCTTGCTATGGTTTCTATGTCCTTTTTTTATGCTTACTATCTCTTTGTTGAAATTCTTTTTTTAAAAAATATTTTATTTATTTATTTTTAGAAAAAGGAGAAAGGAGTTAAAAAGAGAGGAAGAGAAACATCAATGTATGGTTGCCTCTCACGTGGTCCCCACTGGGAACCTGGCCTGCAACCCAGGCATGCTCCCTGACTGGGAATCGAACAGGCAACTCTTTGGTTTGCAGCCCACACGCAATCCACTCTGCTATACCAGCCAGGGCTCTTTGCTGAAATTCTTACTAAGTTCCTTATCATCCTTATAACCAGTGTTTAGAAATTTATATCTGGTAAATTTCTTGCCTCTATTTTATTTATTTTTTTTCTAGAGATTTCTTCTCTCATTTGGGATTTTTTTTGTCACCTCATTTTGGCTACCTTTCTGTATCTTTTTCTGTGTATTAGGTAGACATGCTATGTCTCCAGTCTTGGCAGGATGGCCTTATGTGGTAGGTGTCCTGTGAGGTACAGTGTCAGTCTCCTTGATAACCTAAGCCAGGTGCTCCAGGATTGTTCTTTGTGTGGGTTGTGTGTGTTCTCCTCTTGTACTTGCTCTTTGATTGCTGTTGGAAGGTCAGTGGGTAGGATTGATTCTCAGGCTGACTGGCTCTGAGGATTCACCTTTTCCACAGCATAAAAGCTAGTATGTGGAAGCTGACCCCATGAAGTAGGATTCACCCCTTCAGGGTTTTGGTGCCTGCAGAGACCACACTTTTGGTGTTCTGCTTGGGAACCTAAATTGGTTGAAGTCACTCACTATGTTTGTGGTTTCTGGACCCTTTTGGGAAGGGCTTTGGTGCAGGCCAAATCAGCCATTGCCAGTCTCAAGCCTAGGGCTACCTGGTAAGAGCTACAAAGCAATCCACAGTTGGTAGCTGCCTGTGCTGGACCTTAAGGAGCATGGGAGAGGCCGTGCTGCAAACAGGCTGGCTGCCACCAGTACTGAGCCGAGGCATTTCAACACAAGTCATAGTGCACACCAAAGTCTACTGCCACTTGCTAGTTGTCCATGAAGATTAGCTGCTGAAAGATCCTTGGGCAATTCTTGAGTTGGGTGAGTAAAGGTCTCAGAGTTTCCCCAAGGCAAAGAAAATGATGTTCTCCAGGTTAATGCAGATTCTAGTTTACCGGTGCTGAGTCAGTGTCCATTCAATGAAAAACACAGGGTACACTGAGGCCAACGGCTACCCTCCTGGAGTCTCTGGACTTTAGAAAGTTTTATAAGAAAACTGAATTCTGGGCCAAGGCCAGCTGCTAGCCCCAGAAATAGCATTTGCTGATGTGCCAGTTGGGTGGGGCAAGGTCTCAGAGAATCCTCAGGATGGAGCAAGTGTTGTTCACCAGGCTAATATAGCTATGCGGAGGAGGTTTTAAGACAACAACGATAGAGCTATCTCTCCAGTCCTCACCCTGATGTCACACAACTCATTTTTCTTTCTGTATGTCTTGGCCCTCTCAAGCCACTGTCCCTCTGCCAGAGCCCAGGGTAAATGTCTGTGAGTAAATTTGTGTAAGGGCCCTTTAAGAGGACATCAGCTTTCTAAAATACTTCATTTAATCCAGATGGATTCTCTACTGATTTTCACAGCCAACTGTTGTGGATACTCCTCTTCCTAGCACTGGAGCTCTGGGCTGGAAGTCCAGTATAGGGCTGGGACCACTCACTCCTCAGGGTACATCTCTGCAGCCAAGATATCCCAATTCTCAACTACTACATGTGAGTGTGGGGCCAACTTATTCCCCACATTTGCCCCTCCTGCCAGTCTTGAAATGGCTTCTTCTTTATATCTGGTTCTTCAGGTTAATTGTTCTACAACATAGCTGTAATTTTGAAGTGGTCATGGGAGCAGGCAAGCACAGCATTTACCTATTCTGCCATCTTGACCAGAATTTGGTTTTCATACTTCTTTTGACTCAAATGAAAACAACCTCTCCCCAGTAGTGTGCTTTGAAAAACAAGCATCTTGAGAATTGTTGTATGTTGGCAAATGACCCAGAAAGGCAACAATTGCCTGATGGTTGAATTTGAGGACAAGACACATTCACAAAACATGAAGAAATTAAGACAGACCCTGACAAGTCTGTCTTAGGTCAGAATCATTGAATAAGAAGGCTTTGATGTGTGAAGCATGAACAGACCACAAGCATAAAATATTTCAGAATGATAAGGGCTGCTCTGCTTTGTATGTGTTCCTAGCCAAAATTAAGCAGGCTCAGAACTGCTTAATTGTCATAGTGCCTTTTCCTGTATCTTCCAAAGAAATAATTGCAATAGCAAACTGTGTTCCAATTTAATAAAAGCTAAGTAGTTATTTCTGTAGAATTCTTTAAAAAGTGAGATCACCCATTTTTGTGGGCTTGCTTGTTGTACTTGGGTTCTACTTGTTGGTTCCTTTGTTGGTGGGTTCTCTCCCCCAGCAGGTTTACTTGTGTTCACAATTCCCACCTTATCTTGTATGCGATCAGTGGAAGGGCAAAGGCAAAATATTATAAGACAGGGGGAAAGCATTCTATTGGATTTAAAGTACCAGCAAATAGAGAACATGTAACAGGGTGCAGCCAGGGGACCCCCCAAAGAGGGGTTTGTAATGGGGTCCAGAACTCAGGGTGTCCAGGAAATATTAATTATATGAAATGTCCTCACTCCCACAAGTTTGAACTGGGGGATGGGACACATGGAGCAGGGCTATTGAGAGTTATTTTGCATAGCAACAGTTTTGTGAATAACCTCAGGAATGGTCATTTAATATATCTATAACTTTTAACTGGTGTAATGGGTATGTTAAATAGCTGTGGCCATGCTTTGAGCCAGGGAGATGGGAATGACTTCAACCCATGAATAATTGGGAGGCAACTCCCCCTGGTTATAGCACCTCTGTGAGAGCTTGGAGATGATTGGCTTCATGCCACAGGACCACTATGGCAGCCCAGAAAAGCTGGAGAAATAGGAGAATGCTGACAAGAGTAGCCCATTGTGGGAGGAGTTGGAAATGGGGATGCAGAGGAAGATTGACCCTGGAATTTAAATCTAGTTACAGCAGCCATGATGGTCAGAACCACATGGCTTTGACAAGAGTTGGAACCACATAGCTTTGGTGAGAGTCAGAACCACACAGCTTTATGTGCCCCCTTTGCCATGTGGCTTAGGAAGCAGGATAGACCATGCAGGGAAGGAAAGGAGTGAAAGCACTCTTGCTGGTGGGCCATAAGAAGGTGCCATGTGGTTTTGGATTAAGAACTAGAGATCATGGTGGCTACATAGCTGATGGTGTTGGGAACTGAGGGAGGCCTGACAGCAAAGCACAGATTACTGGGAAGAACAGGGAGCTACTTGAGCCATGGACTTCTAATTCTTTTCCTGAGATGGGGCAAAGGGGTGAAGGAAGGACTGTTGTGTTATTGTGGGTATTTTAAGGGACTTTGGGATTTTAATGAAGATATTAAATCATTACTCTAAGTTCACATAACTTTTTGAATAAATACTTTCTTTCCTTTTCACCAATCTGTGGCATTTAGAGCTTCAATTCCTTGGTGGCAGGCAGGATGAACCAGTATAGGGGGACCCGGGGAGAAGGGGTGTCCATTTGGCAATAGTATATCACCCCCACCACAGATCCGCTCTGTAACAAACAGATAGGAGTTCCTTTGGAGAAGTAACAGTGATAACCATGATATTTTTCCCAAATAGCCACATTTTATAAAAGGTGAAAAAGAGATAAGACACTTTAATTAGAGAGGAGAAAGAATGTGAGCTGAGTCCAGAAAACAGAGTGCTTGTGTGAGGTTATATGGTGAGATATAGTGAGTAAGAGATAGAAAGTTGGCATAGTGTGTGAGAGAATAGAGTTAGCCACTACACTAATAAAGCTCAGGAAGACAGTGAAATGGATCAAGACCAGGGAGGAATGCTGTGCAGTATTTACAATAACATGGAACAACTATTATTTATAAGAATACAGGAACAACAATAATATGATAAGAAATATATAATCTCAATAAAAAGAATAGAAAGTAAAAGACCAAGAGTCATGTGTTATTGGAATATGAGTGAAGTGAGAGAAGAAAAATTATAATACAATGTAAGGGAAGAACAAAGAAAAGCAGTCAAACAATGCACTTAAACAAACCAACAAAATAAAAAAAATAAAAATGAAGAGAACTAAAACATAAAAAGAAAAAAATAATAAAAAGAAATTTAAATAATGAAAAAATAAAAATAAAAATAAAAAATAAAATGCAAGTCCTATAGGATAGCAAAGTGAAATTTGTATCAGTTTCCCAGTTGGCATTAGCCTTCTGATCTCTCTCTAGTTCTGTCTTTGGTTCTTTGGTCCTTTCACAGCTCCATATCTTATTGTCTCACACTTGTGGGGGGTGGGGTAAAGCTTCCTGCTGACCTTAAACCCACCAAGCCAGTTCTGCTGGTCTTCCTGACTGATGCAGGCAGAGGGGTGCTGTGCTTTCCTTTTTTCCTTTCCTATGGTTTTTCAATGATGGGGGCTAGGTCTGGGCTGCAAATTTCACAGTTTCCCAGCCTCCAGACCAACCCTTCTGAGCACTGCACCTCTCCCACTATCCATCTGCACCAGGCTGGTGCCTTTAATCCCGTCTGCTATAGCAACAAGAAAAATAAAGTATTTAAAAATAAACCTAACCAAGGAGGTGAAAGACCAGTACTCAAAAAACTATACAACTCTGAAGAAAGAAATTAAGGAGACACAAATAAATGGGAGAATATACCATGTTTATGGATTAGAAGAATTAATGTCATCAAAATATCCATATTATCCAAAGCAATTTATAGATTCAATGCAGTCCCTATTAAAATACCAATGACATATTTCACAGACGTGGAATAAACATTTCAAAAATCTATATGGAACCATAAACAACCCTGAATAGCTGTAGCAATTTTGAGAAAACAAAGTAGGAGGATATCACAATACTGGATATAAATCTGTATTACAAAGCCACTGTAATCACAACAGCCTGATACTGGCATAAGAACAGACACATTGACCAGTGGAACAGAATAGAGATCCCAGAAATAAACCCAAGTTTCTATGGACAAGTAATATGCAACAAAGGAGGCAGAAGAATAAAATGGAGTAAAAATACCCTCTTCAACAAATAGTGTTGGGAGATCAGGGCAGCTACATGCAAAAAATGAAACTTGATGACCAATTTACACCATACATCAAAATAAAAATCAAGGTGAATAAAAGACTTAAACATAAAACTATGACACCATTAAAGTCCTAGAGGAGAACATAGGCAGGAAAATATCAGATATTCCACACAGCAGTATTTTCACCAATATGTCCCCTAGAACAAGGAACATAAAGGAAAGAATAAACAAATGGGACCTCATCAAAATAAAAAGCTTCTGAACAGCTAAAGAAAATAGTAATATGGAAAGAGAACCAGCCATACAGGAAAGCATATTTGCCAGTGATACCTCAGACAAGGGTTGATCTCCAAAATATATAAAGAAGTAACACAACTCCACTCCGGAAAGACAAATGCAATAGAAAATGCTCAAAGGACCTGAACAGACACTTCTTCAAGGAGGACATGTAGAGGGCCTAGAGGCATATGAAAAGATGCTCAGTATCACTAGTCATCAAAGAGATGCACATTAAAACCACAGCAAGATACCACTTCACACCCGTGAGAATGGCCATCATAAACAAATCAACAAACAACAAGTGTCAGAGACGTTGTGGAGAAAATGGAACCCTAGTGCACTGCTGGTGGGAATGCAGACTGGTGCAGCCACTGTGGAAAACAGTATGAAATTTCCTCAGAAAACTAAAAAGGGAATTGCCTTTTGACCCAACAATTCCACTGCTGGGATTATACCCCAAGAATCCTGAAACACCCATTCAAAAGAACTTATGCACCCCAAAGAAACTGAGCACAATTTACAATAGCCATGTGCTGGAAGCAACCTAAGTGCCCATCAATAAATGAATGGATCAAAAAACTATGGTACATTTGCACAATAGAATACTATACAGTAGAAAGAAAGAAGGAGCTACCCTTTGTGACAGCATGGATGGCACTGGAGAGCATTATGCTAAGTGAAATAAGCCAGCCAGTGGAAAACAAATACCATATAATCTCAGCTACAAGTGGAACCTAATCAACAAAACAAATAAGCAAGTAAAATACAGCCAGAGACATTAAAATAAAGAATAAACTGACAGTAACCAGAGAGGAGGAGGGAGACAGATAGTGGGAGATAATAGGGCAGGGGCCATCAAGGAACATGTATGAAAGACATATGGATAGAGCCATAGGGGGTGGGTTTGAGGATGCGAGGTGGGTATGGGAGGGGTGGGGGTCCATGGTGGGGTGAAAATAGAGACAACTGTACTTGAACAACAATAAAAAAATAAGATCAGAAGTGTTTGTATTACTCTGTTTGTATCTTACCAAATCATTATTTTCAATGTCCAAACACTGTCAGGGAAGTACTAGAAACAGAGAAGCAGCCCAATGACCACACCATCCCCTCCTGTGCTCCACACATAACTCCCATTGACTGCAATGGAATTGTATGTCAGGGCCAGTGTAAATAGAGCAGAGACAGCAATAGTATCAAACCCTAAGCTTTTGTAAAACTTCCAAAGGGAAGCTACAATATGAAAACAAACGTTTTCCACAGAAAATGAACTTATTTACCATATATTTTATTTTAGAATCATATCACCAAGTGTATCACTGCAACCAGGTAAATGGGTGGGGTACTATATATGTGAACCTTAAAGGCTGTTTTCTGGAGGTGGTAGAAATTAAAGCTCTGTCACAACATGAGTTTAGGAGATGCAGAGTTAATCAAGTTAAACAAACTCCTTTACTGCATGATTTCTCAGAATATTCTTATTCTAATGTTCAATGTGATCTCCAGGAGAGGAATATAGTATGCAGTGCTTCCCAAATTCATGTAATCATGGGACATCTGTTTTCCCCTAACCTGTGGGAGGTGCTCAGTATAATGGATGAGCATGTAGCATCTGGAATCAGCTTGTCTGCTTAAATCCAGGATCTCCCACTTATGAGCTTTGTCGTATCAGATAAGCTATTTAATTTCTCTAAACCTCAGTTTCCTCATGTATAAAAGGAGTATAATAATAGCATTTTATTTTCTACAGCATATAATGTAGAAAATAAATTAGATAGCTCATATAAAGTATTGTTAAAGCTTAACAAGCTATCGATATAAAACTTTGTGCAGAATGAATGCTGCATGGTGTACACTCTTCAAATATCTGTGTAGTAGACACTGGGGCTGCTGCTTAGTGTCGGTCACATCCCCTTGACTAAAATGATTGGTTTAGTTGGTCTAATGAGAAGGATGCTCAAGAATATTCCTTGATGGATGGGAGAGGATCTCCTTTGAATGAGTGGTTGGTCTGTGGGTGTAGCATAAGGACTGCTATAGGCATTTTATTTTAATGAGGTGAGCAAGCCAGAATAGGAAGCATATACCAGAGGACTTTATTAGAACTGACCCTCCCCTGGACTTTTTAGTCAGAAGAGTCTATAAATTCCTTGCAGCTTATGTAAGTCTGAATAAAGTTTTCTGTTGCTGGCTGTCAAAGCTTCTAAACTGATAGAGTGGTGAGTTACAGTGACTCCAGAGGCAGCATGGTGCACTGGAAACAGCTCTGAAGCACAAATACAACCTGGTGGTGGGCTACATGATCTTCGTTTCTCATTTGACCTCTATGACTTTAGTTTCCTGAAAGATAAAAAGAAAAATCAATATCTTTTCTACCCAAAGTTCACAAAGTGAGAAGTATAAAGGAGAGGAGGTGTTTGAAAACACTTTGGAAACAATCAAGTGTTCTATAAATGCAGTGCAGAAACATTTATAGCAATAGTGAAAAATCATCCACTTCTTGATTTAAAGCTGTTACACTCTGGTGGTACAAAAGTTTTTGGCTAATGCTAAAATAAGAACATAAGAACCAGTTGTCAAAATATTATAATTGGTCTGACTAACCCTAAGTTTTAAATTCTATGATGCTATAAGTTTAAAGGCTTATCTGTGGATTTCTGCCATTTTACAATACTCTATTTAATTTAAAATTCTACAATTCTGAATACTTCAAAAGAGATTCTGAGAAGTATTCATGTATAAACAAGAAACATTAACTTTGGTGATTTTATTTTTTAAATTTCCAAAATTTGTAAATGTTAGTCTTTATTTATAATTCAAACCAAATGGACCAAGTATTATTTGATAAAAGGGTAGTGAAGTTATAACCTCTAGTTTTAGAGAGTAATGTCAAATTTTAACTAACAAGTGGTAGAAATTTTTTAAAAAAGGAAATCAGGCCCTGGCTGGTATAGCTCAGTGAACTGAGTGCAGGACTTTGAACCAAAGGGTCGCTTGTTCGATTCAAAATCAGGGCACATGCCTGGGTAACCCCTACTGGGGCTCCTCCATATCAGCTTGTAGAACTTGGAGACAAAAGTAACCAACATTCACATGCTGGTACTCATGGTGCCTTCTGTGCCCTGAGTAATAAAGTCTTGTATCTCTGGCCCAGGGGCCCATGTTTTCTGCCAGCATTCATGAAACAGAAACAGGCTAATTTATTAGCTGATAAGGAGAGTAAAAGCAGATCCTAGACTCTTCACAGATCTTGACACTTTTGGCCATGTTGTGTTTGGTTGATTTTCATAAAAATTCTTTTTTAAATAACTTTTTGTTGTTCCATTATAGTTGTCCCCATTTTCCCTCCTTTGCTCTCCTCCACCCATCCCACAACCCTGCTCCCAAAATCAATCAATCTCCACACTGTTCCATGTCCAGAGGTCATTCATACATGTTCTTTGTCTAGTCCCTTCCCCTTGTTTCCACTATAATCCCCTTGCCCCCTCCATTCTGGTCACTTTCAGTATGTTCCATGTTCTTTGTTAGAGATAAACTGCTACAGTTGTGCATTCTTTGTGGGCTCCTGGCATCTCCATTAACCGGCAGAGGGAGCCCACACTAATTAAGTAGCTCAGGCGTACTTGTGATACCTGTGCTAGAGCATCTCACACATATATAAAATCTACTTATAATTATCCTGCTGCTGATAATACATAGGGAAAAGTGTTGGACATGAAACAGTAGAAGCTCATTTACTTGAGCTTCAGGGCATATAGGTAAAAATATTATATTTCCCAAAGGTATCTCTCAGGAAGGAAGAAGTTAGGGGATATGCATTATCAACCCACAAGTGGCTGAAAGTAGTATTTTCTCAATAAAGAACTATTGTATAGTTGATAGCACTGGAATCTTGAAAGGAAAGGTCCTGAGTATAATAAAAATATTTATTTTTGAAACTATAGAACTTTCTCTTTCATTTACATCATGTATGTTATTAGGAAATGAGGTCCTAACTTGAAAATTATCTGACATTTACTACAGTTAAAAACTGTAAGTAAAGTATATAAATGAGTGCACATGCAGGTCTTTTGCACTTTGTTTTGACATCTTCATGTTTGTACTTCTACTTGTCAAAATTTCAGGTACACATAGGCAAGTCCAGAGTTGACCATCTGTCTATTTCCCCAAACAAGTTTCAGCATCAGTAGTTGACAATCTCATAACCTCCTCTTTGTTTCCAAAGTAAAGTTTCTCTGGGTAGAAATGTAAAACAAATACACTTATTAGAATAAAGAAGAAAATATTAATAATAACTTAAAGTTGTATTTAAGAAGTACCACATGGAGGGTAACCAAATAGAATATTATTATTGATAAGGATGGTGACGATGACAAATATTCAAACAGGGTCTGTTATTTGAATTTTATCCTGAAACTTAAGAGCAATGTAGATTGCATACTGATGTTATTTAACCTCCAAATCTGCCTTTTTATTTCCATCTCACAATGACAAGATTTAGTGGATTTGACAAAATAGTCTGTTTACCTGTGTTTTGTAATTGTATCATTAGCTTTAATGTTTTTTTACTTATCATAATCACTATCTTGCTTAGAAATACTTTAGAGAATTTAAATGGTAGAAGAATAAGAGTAGTGAGGAAAAAAATGGTTTTTTTTTCCAAGTAGAATCAGTCCTTAAGGAAATCTAGTCTCTTGGAATATTTGTAAGAGGAAGTAATGCAAGTTGAATCTAATTTTCCCATACAAAGTTATGACTAATAGCTTATTTCCCTAAATAAGTACTTATGCCTAAGTTTAAAAAGAATACTTTTCTTAAAAATTAACACTTTTTTATTGAGCAAAATGCACATAACACAAAATTTACTATTTTAACCACTCTAAAGTGTACAATTCAATGTGATTTAGTGCATTTGCAGTGCTGTCCAATCATTACCACTATCTACCTCAGACCATCTCCATCACTCCCAAATGAAACCTTGTACCCATTAGCAGTTCATCCCCATCCCCCCTCTTCCTAGTCCCTGTCTACCGGTGATATGCTTTTTGTCTCCATGGGTTTTATTCCAGATATTTCTTATAAATAGAATAATAAAGTTCAAGGGGAGACCCAAAAAACCAGAATTATCTTGTGGAGGCCAGGCCCCTTATAGTATAGGCTTTCCCCCAGTAGGTGAGCCTTCTAGGAACCCATCTGTATCAGTGTACCAGTTGGCATTGTTGTGAGAGGCTACGTCTGGCCCCAGTGATTTTTTTTCGAAGCTCTTTTAACATGTTTACTCATTTCATAATGGATGATTTAAAGGTTTAGCACAGTAGGCAGCACGTGTCTCATAATGGGTGATTTAACTGCACTTGCCCAC
The DNA here is from genome assembly GCF_019186645.2 of Phyllostomus hastatus. Classification (NCBI taxonomy): domain Eukaryota; kingdom Metazoa; phylum Chordata; class Mammalia; order Chiroptera; family Phyllostomidae; genus Phyllostomus; species Phyllostomus hastatus. The sequence goes on along the minus strand of NW_025334017.1, from coordinate 877,483 downwards.
ACCATGGTAGTGTTTGGCAGTTTTTGACCAAAAACAGCATGACTCCCATGCCCCACCCTCCATATTCACCTAATCACACCTCCAGTATCACGACGAGCAACTTTTTTTTTTGTTTCCCTGGATGAAAAAAGTCCTCAGAGTGAAACTTTTTACCAATGTGGAAAAGGTGAAACAAAAAAGGGCAGAAGCACTAAAAGGCATCAAAACTGTTCTGAGCAGAGGAAAAGACTCTCAATAGAAAGTTTGTATTGCATGAAATGTAGAGTACTTTTAAGGTGACTGAAGTTTAAACATGTAAGAATAAATACACAGTTTTTTATAAATAAATTCCGAGTTTTTTGCACCCCACCCCCTTTATGTGGCCTTTTGTATCTAGCTTCCTTCACTTAGCATAATGTCTTTAAAATTTATCTGTATGGTAGCATGTATGAGTATTCATTCCTTTTTATGGCTTAATAATACTCTAATGCAGGGATATATTACATTTGGTTTATTCATTCATCAGTTGATAGACATTTTGGTTGTTTCTGCCTTTTGCCTATTGTGAACAGTGCTACTACAAACATTTGTGTACAAATTTTTGTTTCAACACCCATTTATAGTTTTATTGAGTATATATACCTAGGAGTAGAATTGCCAGATCATTTGATATTTCTATTTATAACTTTGCAGAACAACAAAACTGCTTTCTACTGTTGCTGTACTATGTTACATTCCAACCAGCAATGTATAAGGGTTCCAATTTCTCTATATCCTCCCAAACACTTGTCGTCTTCTGTTTGTTTGTATTATAGTCATCCTGGTAGGTGTGAAGTGATAGCTCACTGTGGTTTTGATTTGCATTTCCCTGATGATTGATGTTGATGAGAATCTTTTCATGAGCTTATTGGCCATGTTTATATCTTCTTTGGAGTAATGTCTTTTCAAATATTTTGCCTGTTTTTAAACAGATTGCCTTTTTGTTGTTAAGTTATGAATTTTTGATGTATTCTGGATACCAAACTAAAAAATCTAAAATAAAATCTGTCTTGAATGACCTTGAAACTAGATTTCTGTTAACACTTCCACCATCAAGATCCTTCTGATTTTCCACATCAACATCTCAATGGTACAGATTTTGAATTCAGGGGCTTTCCTAAGTGTTAGCACTCCTGTGGTCTGAACTTGAGTTTTGGCCTCTTTAAATTACTCTTTTGTCAGAGCTTATTGGGTGAAATTCAGCCTCCATATAGGTTAACTCTTCCACAATCATTGCCCCATGGTCTTTTTTTAAAATTCTCCCCTTTCTCCCTAGCAATCACCATACTATTATTCATGTCTCTTTTTCTTTCTTAATCCATTCACTTAAAGGAATGCTTTAAATATTTTATGGATTCAATAGGAAATTTAAGCTGTAGAGTTTCTGAGACAAACTGAGATCAGTGAAGGAGGGCATTTCTGAAGCTGGTTGCATATTGTTTCTTATTTAATTTATGCAGGTAAGGCCAGAGGATCTCTGGGAGAGTGGCTGGTTTCAACCCACAAACCATAATAAACCCTGGGGCAAGATCAAGAAATCAGTGGTATGACCTAATGAGGTATCTCGGTCCCTGGGCTACTCAACAATGGGCAGGGTGAAGAAATGAATTATTGGAAGATCCAGGGAGACTGATCCCGGTTTCATAAGGAGCACCCAGAGAGAGAGAGAGCAGCTTAGATGTGAAGGCCAATGGGGCAGGGAGTCACCTCTCTCAGGGCTTGAGAATCCTCTCAAAAACTCTTGACTGGGACAGTGTGGAGGAGAATGAAGTGTCCTGCAAACACATTAAACAATGACCATGCTGACTGTGCAGTACTAGGTGCTCTCCCACCTAAGGTTAAAGAAGAAGGTGTAGCTGCTCTCCAGGACTTTCAGCTTAGCGTACGTAGCTAAGTCCAGCCCACAGTGTGCACCTTGAGCTAACCACTTTCTTTGGGGCACTCCTACTGAGGCAGTTAAAGTTATTTGGGATTAAATTGTTTTTCTCCACCTTTTTGCCTTAATAATTTCTGATGTTTTTCACTCTCCTATTTTTGTGACTTCTGAAAATAGGTTTCCTTGAATGTGGTAACTGTGTATCAGAAATTTGGCTTTTGTATTTTAATCTCTAGTTACTTTACACGAAACACACACACTAAGTGTTGTGACATTCACAAAAATGGAGGTGGGAACAAGTTAAACCAAGTTGCAGGACAGAATTAGGGACCAAGAGAGTTTTTTCCAGACTGTACATCAAGAGCAGCTCTGGAAGCAGTTACATAACTCACTCTGACAAGCCTAAATTTCAGCTTTGGCACTTTGCAATCTGAATTGGGTTGGTTCAGAGGCAGGAGGGCCAACTGGCCATCATGATACATGCTGGGGAGGGTCTGGGAAAGCCTCTCAGTACAGGCTCAGCCACCACGACTACACTGACCCATAAACAACGTGTCAGGTACCACAGAGTCCTATTCATGAGCCGTGTTTTTGGAAGAAAGGTCCAGAGTCTCTAAAAATGAGCAGCGAGACAGTGACATCATAATGGTATTTATTATTTCAGGTTAGACTGTCACCTACTAAATCACTAAGGCCACAGGTAGGTTTTTCCACTTGAGGGAAATCTTCTTTTTCCATCTAAAGCTGGATTGCTAGCCCTGGCTGGCGTAGCTCAGTGGATTGAGCGCCGGCTGGGAACCAAAGTGTCCCAGGTTCGATTCCCAGCCAGGGTACATTCCTGGGTTGCAGGCCATAACCCCCAGCAACCACACATTGATGTTTCTCTCTCTCTCTCTCTCCCTCCCTCCCCTCTCTAAAAATAAATAAAATCTTTAAAAAAAAAGAATTTCAGTTTAAAAAAAATAAAGCTGGATTGCTGACAGGAGTGAAACATGCATGTTCCCCAAGAGGAAACAAGTGGAGGTGAAATAAAGACTCGAATAATTCTCATTTCATTTTATGTTCACACATTACCCTCCCTAAAACTTGAGTGAGTTAATGTTACAGGACACAGGGTCAGGCTCACACACAGGCCCTCCCTGCTGCCACCTCCACGATGTGATTCTGATGTGAGGAACATCTCAGGATGTCCTGCCCTCAAGTGCCTCCTTTGGGCTAGATATCCGCAGTTTACTTGACTTTGAGGTCAAGCTTTCAAGAACTCTGTTAACATATATTACTAATTTATTTGAGGAACATGACATATAAAATTATTAACATTTAAACACATATTACTTTATCACATTAGCCTATCCTACAATGGTCTGAGAGAATGGGAATGATAAATTTCAGAGGGGAAAAAGGGAAGAGGAAAGACTGAGTGAAGGGTCAGGTTTGCTAACTGATGGAATGTGTGCACATACCTGTCTGTGTGCATGTGCATATGTCATGCATCTATGCACACACATACATGTGGGTGCATGTGTATATGTATGCACACGCACACATGTGGTGCATGGGTGTGTCACACATGTATGTGTGCATGTTTTGTGGCATATGCACATGGCACACGTGCATGGTGTGTGCCCATGCATGTATGTGCCCATGTGTGGTGTGTGTGTGTGCACAGATTAGTTGTAGCAGGGTGGAAGTGGGTGGGAGATGGAAGTTGAACCAGGCTGCAAAATGGTTGAAATGTATTATGTATGCTAAGATGTGAAGAATTTAAAAACGTATATATATGTGAAGAATTTAAAAACATATATATATGGAATAGATATATATATATATTTAACCAAAATGCAGAAAGTATAGTAGTAGTGAAAAGAGCAATCTTAATGATCACCTGATTGTGTTTTAGATATGGAAAAATTCCAAAGGCTTTAAGCACATAACAAACTTTTATATTTTTCCCACTGAGTGAAGGTTGGTCCTGGCTTGGGCAATGCCAGAGAAACACATCTAGCTTCATGTGGCTCTGAGACTCAGCCAGGGCCTGCCTTAGGGAGTCTTTCTCTTTTTCTAGGGCTGTGGTTTTCCCTGCATTCATAGTTTCTTTCCCTGTCTTGCAGCAGCTGCATCATTAAACTAACCTGATGCCTGAAAAGAAAGATAAATCTATCCTGAGATTAATGATAATGCACTTAAATTTACATAACATGTCAAGTCCAGAAGGATTCCAAAGTACCACATAAACTTTCCAAGAAGACAACGGACTTCTGTTTACTGGTCATGGAAGCTACAGCAGCACGACTTCAAATCAGATGGTAAAGGAGAACGAAATGCTTAATGGACTTTTTTGTTGTGGTTAATCATCTGCAACACTCCAGTTCAGCAACTTAGAAGAAATTGTTTTACCTCAATTTTGCCGATAAGGATTGGAAGCTCACGTGATGAGAGGCCTAACATCACACAGCAGGAGGCAGCTTGGCCATTCTGGCCCAGCCCACTGGCCACTGTGAGCTGCTCACAGACATGGGGTGGAGAGGAAAAGCAAGCAGGTGACCCCACCTCATGCTGCCTCCTCTTGCTTGTTTACTTTGGGACATGGCTTTTTTGCTGTTTTTTCCAACTCATGTTTAGCCCACTCTAGGATGTTGCATTCTGTTCTCTGCCTGGAATTGTTCCTGCCCCAGGACTCACTCCCTCAGTTCGCCCAGGTCACTGGCCAAATGTTAGCTCAACAGGGAAGACTTCCCTGACCCTGACCCCCCCACCCGCTATCATAGCTTCTGCCTCTAGGTATATATAACCAGTCATCTTACCTGTCCCCATTTTATTATAGCATGAACCTATCTAAACTTGTATTCTACTTTTATTCTGTACTGTTTTTGTCTGTCTCCCCAACTGTAATATGATTTAGGGCTTTTGTTTCATTTTCTGCTGTATTCTCAGTGCAGGGTCTGAGACATAGTTCATGCTTGATAAACATCCTTTGGATGGGACAATGTGTGAGATGATTGTAGCCCTTACATCATTCTGTGGCAGGGCCTCGGTGGAGAGCCCTGGGAGTGCGTCCAGATGTGGCCTGTGTACAGGTTGAATTAAATCGATTTTATCTTGGAGAGAAGCCCCGGCTTAATTTAGGGCATTTTTGATGTCAGACACTAAGAAGGTTGAACCTTTCCTCTTGCTTTGCCATTGAGAAGAGGGGTTTGTTGTGGCTAGGCTAGGGTAGATTAAAACAGCTCATTCTCTCTGATATTTTCCACTGGAAGAAAGTGAAGATTCAATTGAATTGGAATAGCTACCTCTCTGAATCCCGCCTGTATGAAACTTGCTCCTCCGAATGGAGTCAGAACTACACAGAACAATGTGTGCCCCTGCTTTCAAGAGCCCCATGAACTTGGAACAACAGATCCAACAACCAGAGGATACAGTATAACTACGAGTATAAGCTGCCAAATGGGGCTATGCAGAAGGAGAGTATGGGGGCAGTAGAGTCTTGGTGAGGAGAAGGGGAAGGGGCATTCCAGGCAGAAGGAACAGCGAGTTGATACAGGAATCCAATAGCATATGGGCATGGAGTGGGAGGAGTTATAGGTCCCTGTGGTTACATAGGTGGTGATGCAGGATCCATTCCCTGGGCAATGATTTCATTAGCTAAGCAGAGTCAGTCCTGGCCAGGATATATAAGGAAGACCTCCCAGGAAAACCCAAGGATTGATGCTGGTGATTCATTCAGTGGTAAACATTTTCTGAGTCATTCCTGAATCAATGTTCCAGGACAGTGTGTGTGTGTGTGTGTGTGTGTGTGTGTGTGTGTGTGTGTGTGTGTTTATATGTAAGTATGTGATTATGTGTGTTTTATTTTGGCAGCATATGGATAAGCAGAGAACTGAACTGCTCAAATTCTCAAAGGGATTTGATGTACAGTACCCTTCTGAGGTCTGAGCTGCAGGGTTTTCCTTTTGCTCATCCACTTCCCTCTGGCAAGATTATTTCAATTGCCTGCTTCCCTTGAAGTGATCTTTGGGACTCTTGTTCTGAGATAATGCTGGCTGTTTTTACATCAATGGGAAATGCACATGCAGATATTTCTCTTTCAGAGGGTTGAGGTCAAGTGCAGTGGGATGCTCCTTTACAGATGAAACTCTTCTGAACAAAGTGAAGGTGTCCAGCTGTCCATGGTAGGATCTTCGGGACCAGTGATCCAGGTGTCCCCATGAGAGTACAGGCCTTTCCCCCAAGAGGAGGTCACCTGGAGGGGAGGCAGTGGGAAGTGCTCTGTTAAAGGTTGCTGTGTGGGATGCTCTTTCCTTAAAGCATTTCTTTGTCTCTTGTACTGTTTCTGCCTCTGTTAACTGGAATCTGATCTGAAGCATGTTGTTGAACATCCCCTTTCTTAAGTAAAGGTATTTCTTAATCACTTTTGTGAAAGTGATAATGATTGTATTAAGAAAACTATATGTGCCCTTCCATCAAACTGTTCTTTCCTCTGGGCTTAGCTGCCATGATTTCTATTCTAGACAAGCAGCTTCCGAGACCCCAGCAGGGTGTGTGTGCACTCAGGCCCAACTCAGGCAATGAGCTAGCTTATCAATTTATTATCAGCAGTAGAGTGGCTGGGTGGGATTGTGGTGAGATCTATAAGAAGTTGATCAAGAAACCAATAGGTAGACTTTATTCTCTTTACTCATTGTTAATCTCATGGTAGGGATTAAATGGAAATTTTTTTATTGATTCAATCTTCAGTCAGCTAGGTTTTCTTGGGTTATTTTTATCTTTTTCCCCCTTTAAGTAAGGACATATTTTTGATGTTTTGTTGTAAAATAATTTAATGTGCTTACTACTGATAGGTTGTAATTAAGACACACAGGCCAGGAGTAATTTTTAGAATCATTAAAAATATAATTTTAGGTACCTGCATGTAGGATGCTGTAGATCATGGGGTAAATATAAGAATGTGGCCTGGTTTTCATAATGACTCTCTTTCCTCCTTTAAGATCAACAGCCCTTAAAACTGAGATAAATGGGAGGGTTGGGTGGGTGGGTTGGGATGGGACTAAAAGATAGAAAATTGTACTGCAACAATAATTTAAATAAAATAAAAAAACTGAGATAAAGAAAACTCAAGGCTTCAGAATGCCATTTATATTAAAGTATAAATAGGTCAGTTAATAGATGCAAATATTGAATATAAGTTTTTCCTGTGACATTACTTAGCTCTACATGGATATCAGAATTTTATTATTCACTGCATGTTTTTCACTCTTACTTTAATTTTCCAGGTATACAAAAGTCACCTTAGTGAATTGGTAGTAAAAAATGAGTTTTCTACATTTCTTGTATTTTGTATGCTTGAATTATGAACTATGTAATAAATATTCTTATCTGTATGAAAAATATCAAGAATTCTCCATGTGTTAACGGGGTATATGTATCTAAAGTTTCTGGCATACTCAAGTAATAAATCTCTTTGGAAATTTAGACTGCATAAAACTTGAACTTAAGGTTCCAATTGTATTTCTGCATTTTTATTCAATATTGTGACTTTGTCCTGGCTGAAGGTACACCCTCCTTATCTCTGCCAGATTCCTGGCAATTGCAATTGCACTTTGAAATGTTGGTCAGTGTGGGAGGAGTCCCCTTAATTACAAAATCCAGTGCTTGTCATCTAAGCATGAAGAAGCTCCCCTCCCCCACTAGTGACCTGATGACTGATCTCTAATCATCCCCATATGTGTGTGTGTGTGTTTTTAAGAGGCAGACTTCATCCCATGTGGTTGTCTGACATGCCCATTCCTGTGCGTCGACTCTCACCCCCGAACATGCTCTTGAGCTGACACCCACCTGCTTCAACAGAAAGTTTGCTGCCTCCAAGGTATTTTGGCCAGCAAGGAGTTGGAGAAAAGTGCCAAACCAAATGAAACTCTCCAGCATGAAAGACAAAAGCAAGGACAGATATGGCCTATCAGTGCCTTTTCTTAATACTCTTAGTTTGCTGAGATTACATGTAGTGTGCTTTTAAAAATTCTTTCTGTATATCCTCTCCATTAAAATATATTTTTAAAATTAATTTATTACTAATTAATAATTTAATAAATATTTATTTATTGAGTTAGGACTTAGAGCCACTAGGTGTCACTCCCTTCAATCTGTTCCACTTCTGCCACTTGCAGCATTGTGTGGGAGCCAGCAAGGTTTCAGTGGGAGAGGAGCCTAACGTGGAGGGCTGCACAGAGGACTGCAAGAGAGTGCATGGGCTAGGAGCACTCCTGGTAATCCCTGGCTAGGTGGAAACAAGGGTGAGAGGAACAGTGGAGGCTGGGGCAGGGAGTAGGTGCATGGCCATGGGTTCCCGCATGTCCTGGCACACAAACTTTTTCTTCACATCAGGCTAGGGAGCAGTATTCACTGTGCCTCTGGGCAGGACTCACCCTGCTCAGGATGGGGAATGGGTGAAGGTGGAGCAGGGGGAGCCTTAGAATACAAAAATAATGTCACACAACTACAGGAGGCACTTGACCCATAGGGAAGGCCTTAGGAGTAACGCCTGGAGTGACCAAATATTTGGAAATGTTTCTTCAGGGGGAAAAATCACACTTCAAGGGAAGAGTTCTGTTTCCCAAGGTTGTGGTAGGGGTGGCATGGATTTATATTTCTGATAATATTTCTATGTTTTGTGATTAAATTGTTCATTTTCTTTTTGTAGTGTTACACAGTTTTAATATTCATTTCTTTATGTATAAACAAACTCATCTCTAGTTCATAGCAGAAACAACAATTTGTGTAGTTGAGATAGAAATCCAAATTAGTCTTATCTGTTACAATCTAACTACAGTTAGAAGGCTTTCAGTATTCTAGTATTCTAGAAGAAAGAAGATACAAAATAGCAGGTTCTGAATTTTTATTCATATGAATAAATTTAGGAGCACCTGTTACTAAAGAAGTCTCTCCCTGTGTCTGGCATCTGAGGGTGTTGATTCCCTCTTTCTGAACTTCAGATGGTGAGGAAATATCTATCAACATAGTATGGAGCACAGTGTGGCAATTGTCCTTGTGAATAAGCCTTTTGGCTAAACCTTGCTAGAAATAGCAGCTCTCTGGACTAGTGAGAATTCTTTCTTCTATGAGCACATTTTTACAGATTTCATTTGTTCTGCTCCCTCTTGAAGGAATTAGTTGCATGACAGGATTCAGAGTTTTTATCTACAGCAGGTGTTTGGGCTATTTCTGAGATGGTTCTAAGTGGAACAGGTAGAAAGGATCCCACAGGTGCAAAGGCAGAGCTCAGCTGGGTGCCCCAGCCCCAAACAAGGCTGATGGAGTACAATGTGTTGGAGTAGTTCATAAACTGGGATGAGCCAAAGGAGAAAGAGTGAGGAAAACAAAATTATTGTTTACCAGAGACTCAAATTTGGGGTTTATTTGACTAGTAAGTATTGATCATTGACAAGGTGCCATATGCTGCTTTAGGCTGAGTATCCATCAGTGAACAGAACAAACAAAAGTCACATGCCTGTATGGAATGTATCTTTTAGTGGGAAGACACAAGGTAAATGAAATAAATCAGTTACATAGTATGTGAATACAATAAGAAGTGCCAAGTGGAAAATAAAGCTGAGAAGGGGGATTGGGAATATAGGGTAGAATGGAGCGGAAAGGTCTTCCTGAGAAGGTAACTTTTGAGCAAATGTTTGCAGGATGTGAGGGAGTTAGCAATAGAGATGGCAGGGGGACATCATTTGCACCTTGGGACTAGCAGTGCACAGATGCTGAAACCAGAGCCTGCTGGCATGCTTGAGGAATACCAGCATAGATGGGAGGTCATGTGTTTGGGAGGAAGTGACCAGGGAGAGTGCTGAGATGGGTAAGAAAGCTCGGGTCCAGATTGCTATGAGCCAGTAGGTCAGTGCAGGCAAAGGTGTGCCATGCTCTGATATCTGTTTTCAAAGGTAAATCTTTATTGAGAATAGAAAAAAGGAGGCAAAGTCTGAAAAGATAATGATGAGAATGCTATTAAAATAATTCAGTTAAGCAATGGTTAAATCTGGGAGGCAGTGGGTGGTATTGAGAAGTGGTTATAACTTGGATATATTTGGGTTGAGTGTGGCATGAAACACAGCCTTGTGCTGGACTGGTTAGAACTGTTAAATATTCAGGAACTTTGTCACCTGGTGGTCAAACCATTTGTGGCTTGAAATGGGCCATTGCAGGATTATTTACACTACAGAAATTAGCAAATGATACAAATGGAGGCTCTTTACTTTTGAATGGTCAATTTCTCAGCACACAGGATGGAGTGCAGAGGTAGATGACCGGCCTGGGACCTTCAGTCACTGGAGAGATAAGAGTATATTAGCTCATAGGCCTGGGGGCAGCTGCTTGATTTCTGCTTGGCTATATGTTTGCACAGTATCCTCTGATTAAAAGTTAACACATATTTCAGGTCCACATTCTCTCTTCTTAAAATGAGGAGAGCTGGGTCATAGTTCCATACAGTCCTGTTAGAGGAGCCTAAGCCCATTGGCCTTCTGGGAGATGTATCTATGAGCTGTTTCAGATAAAAACATGTCCATTTGAACCTTCTCCTGGCACATTCTCAAACTGCCTGTCTTTCTTACTTCCTGGGACATCAATGAACTAAATACTGTGTTCTTCTATGTTTTGAAAAATATGATACAGTTCACCTCAAAGTTCAATAAGAATGATTTTGGCATTATGTATGATTTTGACTTTGATTCTGGTGGGTAGCTGAGTTGGTTAGAACATCGTCTGGATAAACCAAGGTTGTGGGCTCGACCCTTGATCAGGGTACATACAAGAATCAATTAATGAATGCATCAGTAAGTGGAACAACAAATCAATGTTTCTCTTTCTCAATCGCCTTCCCCCTTCCCTCTCTAAAACCAATAATTTAAAAACATAAAAAAATATATATCCTTTTGGTTATGGAAAATACCTGATGTTAAATTTAAGAATTTAGCCCTGACCCAGGTTATATACGGTGGACCCTCAATTAGCATCCACGAGAAGTCATGCTATCCTTTAGAATGGGCATAACTAGAGCAATTCAAAGCACACAGACCTCCCTATTGGGCTGACAAAAACACAGTGGAAATTTTACGAAAATTGATTTTTCTGTAAAGTTTCCAGAACTTTCACCTACTACGTGGTCTGGCACTGACAGCTCATGTCCATCAGTATGAGCAATTCCAGCTGGGAACAGGGAGCTCAGAGGTGCAAATATACAGTGAAGTCTGTGGCAGGCCAGGCGTCCAGGCTGGAGCCATGAAGTTCTGGAACCATACCCAACTGGCCTTGACTCACTCTTTTGGACAGGAAAAGCCACGATGGACTCAGGATCCCTAAGGATTTGTGAGGATCTGCTAATGTGGGCCAATGTGCTACCTTTGTGGGGAGCCATAGCTGCTCCCTCTCCCATGAGGAGGGTTTGAGACCATGTAGGGAACACTCTTATTTTTCCAGAAGTCCAGGGAGTACTACTGCCTGTCATTAAGGGGTAGACACAGGAGGCAAACTGGTCCTGCTCGAAATGCCAGTATGCCCCAGGGGGTGATGTGAGGTAGTACCTGCTATTCATCCAGTAGGATTAAGGGCTACAATGGGAAGGTACAAAAGACCCAGAATCTCTGAATTATGCACTGAATGTAGCTATAACCCTATCCAAGAGGAATAAAGATTGAAAAATGCCTGGAAACCTCACACAGAATTCAGAGAGGTTTTTTTTGGACAGAATTTTTTGAGTGGGAGTGGGGATGGCATTTTGATCTAGTCTCCTTAGCTCTCTAAGTGATCTTGGTCAAGTTGCTTGCCTTCTCCAGGCTTCCATGTTTGCTGTAAAACCACAAGATAGTTGTGATCCTGAGGCCTGGCCCTTTGTGCTTTCTGAGTAGAGACAAGATGGAGGGTAAGGAATTTTTTTCAGTGGGACAAGTGGGCAGGTACCACTTCCTGAGGAGCAGACTCTGAGTGAGTCTCAAGGGGAGAGAGCTTTCCAGGTGGGGATCAGCTATGAGAAAAGTGATGGCTCCACCCTGAAGTCAGCAGGGGACTTGTTACCAGATGGTGTTGACAGTAGCCCCATCATTCTCATGTAGAGATTCTCAGCTTATCTGAATGGAGATTTAAGCCTATAAGAAAATTTACTCACGAGTCTCACTGGCTTGGGCTCTGCCATAGAGGTTGGCTCCTCTGAGGTTCATGAAAGGGTTGAGAAAACTAGACTCCAGAAAAGGAGAGATGGGTGCTTGTGAACTATGTCAAGTCCCTCTCTGTGCTCTTTCTGAGCAGCTCTTCTACTTGACATGCATATAAAGTGTGATGGTCAATTTTATGTGGCAACATGACTGGGACATGAGGGTGTCTAGATATTTAATCAAACATTATTCTGGGTATTCCTGTGAGGGTGTTTTTGGATATGATTAACATTTTAATCCTTTGGCTGATTAAAGCATATTGCCCTCTTTAATGAAGGTAGGCCTTTTCCAATCAGTAGAATGCCTGCATAAAACGAAAGGCTAACCTGTCCTAAAAAAGACAATTTTCTTTCATTGTTGGCTTCAAACTGGGGCATCAGATCTTCCTGGTTCTATATTAGTTTCTGGTCTTTGGATAGATTTTGAACTTGCCAGACTTTATAATTACATGAGCTAATTACTTATAATAAATCAATCTCTAATTATCTATCTTTGTGTCTATGTACCTATCATTAATCTATTGTCTACCAATATTGATATATATCTACCTCTTTGAAGTAGTATATATAAAAATATCAGAAACAGAAACTAGGGGGAAAATCCCATTTACTATAGCAATAAGAAAAATAAAGTACCCAGGAATAAACTTAACCAAGAAAAGGAAAGACCTATACTCAGAAAACTACACAACACTATAGGAAGAAATAAAGGAAGGCACATATAATTGGAAGCATATACCATGTTCATGGATTGAAGAATAACATCATTAAAACATCCATATACCCAAAGCACTCTATAGATTCAATGCAATCCCTATTAAAATACCAGTGACATGTTTCACATATTTAGAACAAATATTTCAGAAATTTGTATAGAATCATAAATGACCTCGAATAACCATAGCAATCTTGAGAAAGAAGGACAAAATAGGAGGGGTCACAATACTTGATATCAAACTATACTACCAGGTCACTGTAATCAAAACAGTCTGTTTGGTACAGGCATACAAACATACATATAGATCAATGGAACAAAATAGAGAGCCCAGAAATAAACCCAAATCTCTATGGTCAATTAATATTAAGCAAAAGGGGAAGAACCATAAAATTGAGTAAAAATAGCCTCTTCAACGAATGGTGTTGGGAGATCTGGAATAGTACTTGCCAAAACAAAAAAAATAAAATAAAACAAAACAAAGCAAAACAAAAACTAGACCACTAACTTATACACTAAAATAAATTCAAACTGGATAAAAGATGTAAACATAAGCTGTGACACCATAAAAGTCCTAGGGGAAAACATAGGCTGTAAAATTTCATATATCTCATGCAGCAATATTTTTTCTGATACATCCTATAGGGCAAGGGAAATAAAGGAAAGAATAAAGCAATGGGACTACATCAAATTAAAAAGCTTCTGCATGGCTAAAGAAAACATCAACAAAATGGAAAGGGAATGAACTGTATGGAAAAACCTATTTGCCAATGATATATCAGTCAAGGGTTTGATTTCCAAAACATATAAAGAAGTCATGTGACTCAATGCCAAGAAGACAATCTAATTAAAAAATGGGCAAAGGACCTGAATAGACACTTCTCTAAGGAGGGCATACAGAGGGCCCATAGACACATGAAAGGATGCTCAGCATTACTAGCCATCAGAGAGATGCAAATTAAAACCACAATGAGATACCACCTCACACAGGTCAGACTGGCCATCATTAATAAATCAACAAACAGCAAGTGCTGATGAAGTTGTGGAGAAAAGGGAACTTTAGTACACTGTTGGTGAGAATACAGCCACTGTGGAAAACAATATGAAATTTCCTCAAAAAACTAAAGATGGAACTCCTTTTGACCCAGCTGTCCTGCTGCTTAGATTATACCTTAGGAATCCTGAATCACCATTTCACAAGAACCCATGCACCCCAGTGTTCATAGCAGCATTATTTACAATAACCAATTGCTGGAAATAGTCTAAATGCCCATCAGTAGGTGAGTGGATAAAAAAACTGTGGTACCTTTGCACAATGGAATACTACACAGCAGAAAGAAAGAAGGAACCTTTTGTGACATTATGGACAGAACTGGAGAGTACCTTGCTAAATGAAATAAGCCAAGTGGCAAAAGACAAGTACCATGTGATCTCATTTTTAACAAGAACCTACTGAATAAAAAAAAGAGAAAAATAGATCCAGTGTCTTGGAAACAAGGAACAAACTGACAGCAACTAGCTGAGAAGAGGGGAGGGGCATAAGGAAAGAAAGAAGGTAAGGAGTCTAGTTAAAGAGCAAGTATGAATGACCCATGGACATGGACAACTGGGGGAGATTGACTGTGGGAAGGGTGGGCATGGCAGGGGAGAACTACAGAGGGGGAATTTGGACAACTGTAATAGAACAACAATAAAAAAACAAATAAAAAAATAACTTAAAAAAATGGGGAACAGGGTTCAATGATCTATATGTTTTTGGTAAAAAAATTAAAATAACCCCTGGATCAAGTTGAAAAATATCTTTCATAATTCTCAGGTCACACATAAATCTTCTAAACAAAAGCTCATTAGTTTGACCACTCCATCACCTATCGAGTTAAGACTGACTAATTTACAAGTTGATACACATAAATGAACCACTTAATTTGGAACTGTTAACACCTTGAAATAATACATTGAATTTATACAGAATGTTCTATGCTAAAAGATTGCAAAGTGCTATGCAGACTGTATATAAATAAGAACACCTCTCCTCACCACCAAGGGCAACCTTCTTATAGACACAATGTTTGTGACCAAAACATCACCCTACAGTCTTTTTGTTGAAAGAGAAAATTGAGGACTGTTTTCACAATTTCATACTGAGAGAATTTTTTTCTTCATGCCAATCAGTTCTCTAATTTTCTGACATCAACTGAGTGTCTGACAATTCAATTCTGACACTAACTGCTGAATTTAGCACAGACCTCAAAGGTTATATGCTCAGTCCCACAAGACTGTCCCCATGTAAGACATTAGCTTTAAACGTGGTGCCCAAGCTACCCACATTTCTGTCTGTCTACCTACACATTTCAGGTAAACAGCCCCTCTCCCTGGTTCAATAATTCACTAGTATGACTCATAGAACTCAGAAAAGCACTTAACTTACTATTACCTATTTATTATAAAGAATACAGCTTAGGAACAGCCAAATGGAAGAGATGCTTGGGGCATTATATGGGAGAGGAACCCACAGAGCTTCCATGCTCTCTAGGTGCACCTTCCCAGAATCTCGATGTATTCACCATCTGGAAGGTCTCTGAACCCTATTGTTTAGGGATTTTATGGTGGTTTCATTACAGAGGTATGATTGATTAAATCATTGGCCATTGGTGATTAAACTCAATTCTCCTCTTCTCTCCCTAGAGGTTGTGAGGAGGGTGGGGCTGAAAATTCCAACCCATTAATCATGCTTTGGTTTTTTTCTGGTAACCAGCACATCTTAAAGTTATCTAGGACTCACAAGAGTCACCTCATTAGCATAAACTTAGGTATGGTCTAAAGGTGCTCATTTTGAACAACAAATGATGCTCTTATAACTCAGGGAATTCCTAGAGTTTTAGGAGCTCTATGCCAGGAACCAGGGACAAAGACCAAATATACCACATAAATGACAATGTTTCACTTGACTGGTACTAAACAATTCAGAATGAGGCCAGAGTACTGATGTGAGCATGTCACTGCTTATGGAAGGCATTCTGGCTATCTTAAATGGCTTCCTCACATTTGCTTGTCTCATAGAACATAACCTATATCAGCACTAGTAACATTTCTGTGATGAAACATTTTGGTATGGTGGTCACTAACCACATGTAGCTATTGAGCACTTGACATGTGGCTGGTGTACTATAATGTTATTATTTATTATGATTATTTAACTGCAGTCAGTTTAAGTTTACTGAGCCCTTGTATTGTGCAAAGCTCTACAACACAGATCATCAGTAAATGAATGAGCTCATGCAGAGAAGGCAGCTCTTGCTGAGTCAGGAGAAGCCCCTCATTTCTTACCTTTCTCCTTGGAACTTTATCCCAAATAAAGATGTGACTAAGCAGTCCAGGGCCCATCCATATGTCACCTTGGTGAAAGACCCAACAATTAAAGCTGGTAGAAACAGGTCTTTATTCAGAACATTCTGACCTTGGGGGAACCTAGAGCACCTCAGCTCTGAGCCCAGTTTTCCCATAAGACCCTGGACTTCCACGCTCCCCACCAGGCTACTAGCTAAAAAGTCCCCATTTCTTTATCTTAAGCCAGCTGCACAAACAGTTCTCCAGTCTCTCTGGAAGGCACTAAAGTTACCATCCTCACACAGTAGCTCTCTCTTTCTGGATCTGGGATATGTGGTCATCAGACTCTGTATAATAGTTCAAAAAAGGTACAACACCTAAGAGTCCAGGTAAAATACAGGTGTAGCAAGATGGGATCTTGCAAGGAAGTCCTTTGCAACTCTGGAGTCAGCTAGAGAAGGCACAATCACAGTAGCAGCACCTTCTTCCTTATTAGTCCACCCTGCATGGCCTCCTTCCTCACTATAAACTATATAGCTGCTTGCTTACTCCTCCCTTATCACTGCTGTCTTTCAAACTGCATAGCAAAAATCTCTTACTACAGACTTACTAAATCTCTTACTGCATCCCCCTTTATTGCTACCCCCCTACATGGCCAAGAGCGAATAGCTACTGCACCTAGTTTAAATCCCGGCCCATAGCTTACTCCATAACCCCATTTCTGACTCCTCTGATAATGGGTTACATCTGCCAGACCTCTGGCTCTTACATTCATTCAGCTGCCATTCCCAGGTCTGGCAGGCAGCAGGCGTCTCTCTGTAATGCAGGGCAAATTGCCCCCTGCATCTTGGTGTAACTGGGGACCTGCCTCCTGGCTTGAGGCATGTGCTGTAAAATCCCAGGCTAAATCACAAGCCAGGATACACTCAGAAAGTCACACCCATCTCTCTTGCCTCAAGAAGCTGCCACAACTTTTTTTTTATAGTTGTCCTGTCCTCCCCCTTTATTCCCCTCCTCTCTGCATACCCCCTCACATCCTCATTCCCTCCTTTAGTTCATGTCCATGGGTCATACATATAAGTTCTTTGGCTTCTCTATTTCCTATACTATTCTTAACCTTTCCCTGTCTATTTTCTATCTACCATTTATGCTCCTTATTCTCTGTACCTTTACCCTTGACTCCCCCTCCCATTTCCCCACTGATAACCTTCCATGTGATCTCCATTTCTGTGATTCTGTTCCTCTTCTAGTTGTTTGCTTAGTTTGTTTTAGTTTTTAGGTTCAGTTGTTAATAGCTATGAGTTTGTTGTCATTTTACTGTTCATATTTTTATCTTCCTTTTCTTTTTTTATCATTTTTTAATTATTATTTTTTAATCATTGTTCAAATACAGTTTTCTCCTTTTTACTCCCAATCCAGTCCCCCCTCCCACCCTCCCCACTTCCCTCCCATTACCACCCTCCCCTTAGTCTATGACCATGTGTCCTTTAAGTTTGTTCCTGTGAACCCCTCCCACTGTCCCCTTAAATTCCCTCTTCTCTCCCCTCCGGTCGCCATCAGCCTGTCCTCTATTTCAGTGTCTTTGGTTATATTTTGCTTGTTTCTTTGTTTTGTTATTTAGGTTCCTGTTAAAGGAGAGATCATATGGTATTTGTCTTTCACTGCCTGGCTTGTTTCGCTTAGCATAATGCTTTCCAGCTCCATCCATGCTGTTGCAAAGGGTAGGAGCTCCTTCTTTCTTTCTGCTGCATAGAATTCCATTGTGTAAATGTACCAGAGTTTTTTGATCCATTCATTTACTGATGGGCATCTTGGTTGCTTCCAGCATCTAGCTATTGTAAATTGTGCTGCTATGAACATTGGTATGCATAGGTTCTTTTGAATTGGTGTTTTAGTATTCTTAGGATAGAGTCCCAGCAGTGGAATTGCAGGGTCAAAAGACAGATCCATTTTTAATTTTCTGAGGAAGTTCCATACTGCTTTCCATAGCGGTGGTACCAGTCTGCAGCCCCACCAGCAGTGCACTAGGGTCCCCTTTTCTCCACAACCTCTCCAACACTTGTTGTTTGTTGCTTTCGTTATGATGGCCATTCTGTCTGGTGTGAAGTGGTATCTCATTGTGGTTTTAATTTGCATCTCTCTGATAGCTAGCGATATTGAACATCATTTCATGTGTCTTTGGATATTCTGTATGTCCTCCTTGGAGAAGAGTCTGTTCCAGTCGTTTGCCCACTTTTTAATTGGATTCCTTGTCTTCTTAGAGTGCAGTCATGTAAGTTCTCTATATATTTTGGAGATTAAACCCTTGTCTGAGGTGTCATTGGCAAATATGTTTTCCCATACAGTTGGTTCTCTTTTAATTTTGATACTGTTTTCTTTAGCTGTGCAGAAGCTTTTTCTTTTGATGAGGTCCCATTTGTTTATTCTTTCCTTTATGTCCCTTGCTCTAGGGGACATGTCAGTAAAAAAGTTTCTTCATGAAATATCTGAGATTTTCCTACCTACGTTCTCCTCTAGGACGTTAATGGTGTCACCTTTTATATTTAAGTCTTTTATCCACCTTGAATTTATTTTTGTATATGGTGTAAGTTGGTGCTCAAGTTTCATTTTTTTTGCACGTGGCTGTCCAGTTCTCCCAACACCATTTGTTGAAGAGGCTATTTTTATTCCATTTTATGTTGCTGCCTCCTTTGTCAAATATTAATTGACCATAGAGACTTGGGCTTATTTCTGGGCTCTCTGTTCTGTTCCATTGGTCCATGTGCCTGTTTTTATGCCAGTACCAGGCTGTTTTGATTACAGTAGCCTTGTAGTATAGTTTAGTGTAGGGTATTGTGATCCCTCCTACTTTGCTCTTCTTTCTCAAAATTGCAGCAGCTATTCGGGGTTGTTTATAATTCCATATAAATTTTTGAAGTGTTTGTTCTATGTCTGTGAAATATGCCATTGGTACTTTAACAGGAATTGCATTGAATGTGTCAATTGCTTTTGGTAGTATGGACATTTTGATGATGTTAATTCTTCCAATCCATGAACACGGTGTATGTTTCCATTTGTTTGTGTCTTCCTTGATTTCTTTCCTCAGTGTTATGTAGTTTTCTGCATACAGGTCTTTTACCTCTTTGGTTAGGTTTATTCCTGGGTATTTTATTTTTCTTTTTGCTATTTCAAATGGGATTTTTTTCTTGATCTCTGCTTCTGCTGTTTCATTGTTGGTGTACAGATATGCCTTTGATTTCTGGATATTGACTTTGTATCCTGCTGTTTTGCCAACTTCATTTATTAGGTCAAGCAGTTTTTTGGTAGAGTCTATAGGATTGTCTATGCACACTATCATGTCATCTGCAAACAGTGACAGTTTTGTTTCCTCCTTTCCGATTTGAATGCCTTTTATTTCTTTTTCTTGTCTGATTGCTGTGGATAAAACGTCCAGTACTATCTTGAATAGAAGTGGTGAAAGTGGACAGCCTTGGTTTGTTCCTGATCTTAGTGGAAAAGATTTTAATTTTTGCCATTGAGAATGATGTTGGCTGAAGGTCTCTCATATATGGCCTTTATTATGTTGAGGAATGCTCCCTCTATTCCCACTTTGCCGAGTGTTTTTATCATGAATGGGTGCTGTACCTTATCAAATGCTTTTTCTGCATCAATTGATATGATCATGTGGTTTTTGTCTTTGCTTTTGTTTATGTGATGTATTACATTTACTGACTTGCGAATATTGTACCATCCTTGCATCCCTGGAATGAATCCCACTTGGTCATGGTGTATGATCTTTTTAATGTATTGTTGGATGCGGTTTGCCAGTATTTTGTTGAGGATTTTAGCGTCAATGTTCATCAGTGATATTGGCCTGAAGTTTTCTTTTTTTGTTGTGTCTTTATTTGGTTTTGGAATTAGGATGATGTTGGCCTCATAAAAAGAGTTTGGGAGTCTTCCATCTTTTTTGTATTTTTTGGAATTGTCTGTGAAGGATAGGGGTTAGCTCTTCCTTAAATGCTTTGTAGAATTCTCCTGTGAAACCATCTGGTCCAGGGCTTTTGTGTGTTGGGAGTTTTTTGATTACTGCTTCAATTTCTTTTTGTTGTTATTGGTCTGTTCAGACTTTCTGCTTCTTTTTCATTGAGTTTTGGAACATTATAGTTTTCTAGAAAGTTGTCCATTTCATCTAGGTTTTCAAATTTCTTGGCATACAGCTCTTTGTAGTAATTTCTTACAATCCTTTGGATTTCTGTGGTATCTGTTGTAATCTCTCTTTCATTTCTGATTGTGTTTATTTGGGTCTTCTCTCTTTTTTTCTTGATGAGTCTTCTTAAAGGCTTGTCGATTTTGTTTATCTTTTCAAAGAACCAGCTCTTGGATTCATTGATCCTTAGAATTGTGCTTTTATTCTGTCATTTAATTCTGCTCTGATCTTGGTTATTTCCTTCCTTCTGCTTGCTCTGGGCTGCCTTTGTTGTTGTTCCTCAAGTTCTTGTAGACGTAGGGTTAGGTTTTTTGTTTGGAATGTTTCTAACTTTTTTAGGTGGGCCTGTATCGCTATGCACTTCCCTCTCAGGACTGCCTTGGCTGTGTCCCATAAGTTTTGGGTTGTTGTGAGTTCATTTTCATTTGTTTCCAGAAACCTTTTGATTTCTTCCCTAATATCATTCTTGACCCAGTCATTGTTTAATAGCACGCTATTTAATCTCCATGATTTTAGTGTTTTTGGTTTTTCTCCTTAGGGTTTGTTTCTATCTTCAGTCCCCTGTGGTGAGAAAATGCTTGGTATGATTTCAATTTTCTTGAAATTGTTGAGGCTTGTTTTGTGTCCTGTCATGTGGTCTATCTTTGAGAATGTTCCGTGTACATTTGAAAAGAATGTATATTTAGCTTCTTTTGGATGGAGGGCTCTGAATATATCAGTAAAGCCCATTTCATCTAGGGTATTGTTCAATGCCACAATATTTTTGTTGATATTTTGTTTAGAACATCTGTCCATTTTTGATAGTGGGGTGTTAAAATCTCCCACTATAATTGTGTTGCTGTCCATATCTTTCTTGAAGTCCTCTAAGATTTTCTTTATGTATTTCAGTGCTCCTATGTTGGGTGCATATATATTTACAATATTTATGTCTTCTTGATGGATTCTTCCCTTGAGTATTATGAAGTGACCTTCATGGACCTCTCTTTATGGACCTTTTTTGGAAGTCTATTTTGTCTGATATGAGTATTGCTACCCCAGCTTTTTTTTCCTGTCCATTTGCTTGGAAGATTTGTTTACAGCCCTTCACTTTCAGCCTGTGTAGGTCTTTTATCTTGAGGTGGGTCTCTTGTAGACAGCAGATATGTGGGTCATGTTTTCTTATCCAATCAGCTATTCTATGTCTTTTGATTGGAGCATTTAATCCATATACATTTAAGGTTATTATTGATAGGTACTTATTCATTGCCTTTTATGTACGTGTGTTCCTCTCTCTCTCTCTCTCTCTCTCTCTCTCTTTCTTCTCTCCTCCTTAAAGCAGTCCTTTTAGAATATCTTGCAGAGCTTGTTTGGTCGAGGTGTATTCTTTTAGATTTCTTTTGTCTGGGAAGCTTCTTATTTGGCCTTCTATCTTGATTGAGAGCCTTGCTGGATATAGTAGCCTTGGTTGCAGACCTCTGGTTCTCATTACCTGGAGTATTTCTTGCCATTCTCTTCTGGCTTGAAGTGTTTCCATTGATAAGTCAGCTGTTAGCCTTATTGGGGCTCCTTGTATGTTACTTGCTGTTTCTCCCTTGCTGCCTTTAAGATTCTCTCTTTGTCTTGAAATTTTGTCATTTTAATTATGATGTGCCTTGGGGTGGGTCTCTTTGGGTTCCTCTTGATTGGTACTCTTTGTGTTTCCTGGATTTGTGTGACTTTTTGTCTCATCAAATTAGGGAAATTCTCCTTCATTACTTGTTCAACTAGGTTTTCGATCCCTTGCTCTTCTTCTTCTCCTTCTGGTATCCCTATTATACGAATATTATTACGTTTCATATTGTCTTGCATTTCTCTTAATCCCTCTTCATTCTTTCTGAGCCTCTTTTCCTTTTCTTGCTCTTTCTGGATGCTGTTTTCTACTTTGTCCTCCAGCTCGCTAATCCGAACTTCTGCTTCATCAATCCTGCTTTCCATTCCGTCTACTGTGTTCTTCAGTTCAGAAATTGTATTCTTCATTTCCTCTTGACCTTTGTTGAGAGTTTCTATTTCCTTTTTCATGTTTACATAGTTTACAGTGAGATTGATGTAGTTTCCCTCTAATTTCTGAAGTTCATTGTGAGTTCATTGAACTTCCTGGTAATCATTGTTTTGAACTCACTCTCTGATAGTTGAGTTGCCTCTATTTCATTTAGCATTTTTCCTGAGGCTTCCTTGTTTCCCTTCAATTGTGGGTTGTTTCTTTGTTTTCTCATTGTTTGTGGGTTTCTTCTTTTTTCTTCTTGTTTGTTAATTTGAACTGTTCTGATTCCTTGTAATTATGGTGTGAACTTCTGTGGTAGAATATTTGTGTGTTTCAGTGGTGCAATCTCCTTCGTGTATCCTGGTGTTCACAGCTTCTCCCTACTCTTTTTTGGGATCACTTGGAGGAGTAAGGCAAAATGGTTTAAAACAGCAAGAGAGTATACTATGATATTTACTTTAGCAGCCAGTAGAGAAGAGATGGGTTATCCTTTGGCTCCTTATAGTGTTAACCGTGATCCTCCACCCCACTATCCACGTTTTAGAAAGGATGGAAAGAAGGTAAGACTCTTATTGGGGGACGAGAGGATTGTTAGTTGGATCTAGAAAGCTGTGAGGCTGTGGGAGGTCAGCTTCTAAGGTAGGGTTGGACTAAAGATTAGTATATAGGAGTAGTGAGTAAAAGAATAGAGACAACCCCCACAGTAGTATAGTTCAGAAAATTGCAAAGTGGGCTGAGATCAGGTAGGTGTATTGAGAAGCATTTACAATTGTATAGACTAAGTCTTACTAGCAGTAGTAGTGAAGTAACAGTCTTGTGGCAGAACTGATGAGGTCTAGATAACAAGAATAAAGAGTATAGAACCTTGAGAGGTGTATTAATGGAACACAGATGAAGGATAGTAACTTATCAACACCTTGTGACTGAGATACCAGGGGCAACCTATCAAATGACAGTATAACCAGCCAAGCAAAGAAGATTATACAGAAAGAAAAAGAATGCCAAAATATTATTAAAATAAAAAATGTTGGAAAAGTGAGAAAAAGATAATACAAATTTACAGTAACTTGCAAGGTTAAAAAAAAGGAAAGAAAAGCAGAAGATGTAGTGCAGGAGAGATAAATTTGGAGTGGAAAGAATAATATTAGGTTAAATGGAAGAGAAACATAAGGGATTGCGAAATAAAAATAATAATAATTGAAAAAAAGTCACATAAAACACAAGATAAAATCAATCAACCAACAACAGCCAGAGAAACCAAACAAAACCAAACAAACCCCCCCCAAAAAAGAAAAAACAAACAAACAAACAAACAAAAATCTCTTGTTGGTTTCTAACTGGCCAGAACAGTTTTTCTGATCTTGCTGGCTTCAGCTGGCTGAGGGGCCTTTGAAATGCTTCTCCCTCTCCCAGCCAGATCTCAGCAAGTCTGTCAGGTACGCTGGGCGCTCCCAAACACACTGGCGTGCGAGGGTCAGTCTTCCGGAGGACGTTGTGCGAGCCCAGCAGTTTCCAGCTCCGTGTTCCCCGCCAAACTGCACTCCGACCAGGTGTTGGCGCCTTTCCCAGCTCCCCCGGTCGGGCTGGCTGGAAATCTCTGAGCCACCACTGCAGGAACGCACCCAGCACCACATCCCTCCCGGGATCACAGCGCGTGATTCTGGCCTCCCTATGGGGTGCGAGCTGAGCGCGCCCGACTCATACTCTCCACCGATCTACACTTCCACCAGGATAGAGGTACCCCTGGTCCTGTCGGCTAGAGGCTCTCACTTCTCCCTGGTCTCTGGGCGGGTGTTCATATTCCCTGGGCAATCTTTTCTCAGTCCAACTGGCCAATCTGTTCCTTCTAGCAACCCATTCTCCCCCGGAGTTGCTCACCCCCGTATTTGGGGGAGGGAGGGAGCAGCGACTTCCCTGTCCCGGGAGCCCTGGGGCAGACCCTGGAGCACCGGGCGGGCCTGGGGTCTGCGCATCCCCAGACCCCGCGCTGATTCCTGGGCCCCTTTTGTCCTGTATCAGACTCCTTACCGTCTGGTTTTCCAGTGAGTGCAATAATTTCTGATGTCCTGCTTTCAAAAGTGATTCGGCAACCCAGTCCACTTGCTCTGCCTCTCCACCACTCCATGAGTTTCCCCCCTCTTCACAGAAGCCGAGAAAAATGCTGCCTAGAGTTAAGCCGCCATCTCCCTCCTCTATCTTCCTTTTCTTAGACAAGTTCCTTTAACATTTTATATAATAAGGGCTTGATGATGATGAACTCCTTTAACTTGACCTTATCTGGGAAGCAGTTTATCTGCCCTTCCATTCTAAATGTTAGCTTTGCTGGATAGAATAATCTTGGATGTAGGTTCTTGCCTTTCATGACTTCAAATACTTCTTTCCAGCCCTTTCTTGCCTGTAAGGTCTCTTGAGAAATCAGCTGACAGTTTTATGGGAAATCCTTTGCAGATAACTGTCTCCTTTTCTCTTGCTGCTTCTAAGATTCCCTCCTTATCTTTAATCTTGGCTAATGTAATTATGATGTGCCTTGGTGTGCTCCTCCTTGGGCCCAACTTCTTTGGAGCACTCTGAGCTTCCTGGACTTCCCCAAAATCTATTTCCTTTGACATATTGGGGAAGTTCTTCATTATATTTTCAAATAAGTTTTCAGTTTCTTGGTCTTCCTCTTCTCCTTCTGGCACCGCTATGGTTCAGATGTTGGAATGTTTAAAGATGTCCTGGAGGGTTCTAAGCCTCTTCCCTCTCTCTCATTTTTTTTTTTTTTGAATTCTTGTTTCTACATTCTGTTCTGGTTGAATGTTTCTTTCTTCCTGCTGTTCCAAACTGTTTATTTGAGTCTTGGCTTCCTTCCCATTATTATTAGTTACCTGTACATTTTTTCTTTTACTTCTCATAGCCTTCATTTTTCTCCTCTAACTTTTGACAATATTCAACCAATTCTGTGAGCTTCCTGATTACCAATCTTTTGAACTGTGCATCTGATAGCTTGGCTATCTCTTTGTTGCTTAGTTGTATTTTTTCTGGAGCTTTCATCTGTTCTTTCATTTGGACCATTTTTTTTTGTCTTGGTGCACCTGTTACATAGTAAGGGGCAGAGCCTTAGGCGTTCAACAGGGTGGGGCAACCCAGGTCACTGAGTTGTGATGCTGTATGTGGGGGAGAAGTCCGAGAGGGAACAGTGCCACTTGCTCTGCTCTTTGCCAGTTTTTAGTTACTGCCCCCACTACCCACAATCAAATTGGGCCCTTCTGGTTCTAATTCGCAGCTGGGTGGGTTTGTGTATGTTCTAGGATCCTCTGGGTATCTCCAATGAGCTGTCCTGTTAGGCTGGAAGTTTCTCCCACTGCCACCTCAATCCCTACAGCTGTTTTCAGTCAGAGGTTTTGAGGCTTTATTTGCCCATACTGGAACTCTAGGTTGCATAGTCTATCTTGCTTCCCAGTTATTCCTCTGGTTCATCTGCATGAGAAGGTGGGACCGCCCCATCTGCTAGCTGCCACCTTGCCCACCCCCCTGTTCTCCAGCCACTGCCTTGCTTCAACTCGTCTCCACCCGGCTGCCCATCTCCACCCCTCCTACCCATCTGCATGAATGTTTCTTCTTTAACTCCTTGGGTGTTGGACTTCCATGTAGTTCAATTTTCTGTAAGTTCTGGTTGTTTTTTGTTTTTAAACTTGTTGCCCTTCTTTTGGTTGTGCAAGGAGGCACAGTGTGTCTACCTATGCCTCCATCTTGGCTAGAAGTGAATTTACATAGTATTTTTAATATAATTATTTTGAAGAACTGCTCTTATCTGAGTTTTCACAACTCAAGCTTTTAATTTCACAGTCCACATTAACTATGCATTTGAAGCATAAAGCACAGAACCTCAGACTGAGGACATTGCTTCATTTCTTGAACATGTGCTGGACAAAACATGGGGAAATTGCTAGCCTCCCAGGGCAGGGGTGCACCAGTGATCCTGGCCTCAAAGACCTGGGATTAGGGAATACCAACACAGAGCAGTTTAAGTACTGAGATTTGGAATGTGGGCTGCAAGGGCTGCAGCAGTGGGGGAGGCTGTGTGACAGAGATTACCTGAGAGTAGACACTGACCTGAAGGTGCTCAGATGGTATGCAAGTGGATGACAGGTATGTAGATCATTGGTCCTTGTGCTAGGTGCCAGCTCCTGGAGGTGGTAAGGCAATAGCTGGGAGTACAACAGTGATGACTATTCCAGGGGAAGTTTGTGTAGGACTTTCCTGGGAGTTTCATCTTTCCTGGGAGTTTCATCTTTCCAATCTCTCAGAATGTTGACTTTGTTTTAAAATCATGCTTCTTTTCTCATATAAAGACCTTATACTTTGACTTTTATCCATGAGAGAATGAAAGCAATTAATGGTGGTTTAGTAAAATGTTTAATTTATTGTATGAAAGTTGAATTTTCATGCCAGAGTTTCACATTGGTTTTGGGACGTGTGTTTAATTCTGCCTGTTCTTTTATAACATATACAGTTCTGACCAGTACATAGTGTTTTCAGAATAAAATGTATACTCCATTAATATTAACGGGATGAAAAATGCCTGGCTCTTTAAAGAAAGTTTATTTAGAAGTATCCTGGGGGATAAGATGGCGTCGGAGTAGGAAGGAGCAGATTCGGCTTCTCTCTGCTCAGGGGAGAAAATCCTGACCAATCTATGGAGTAGAAAAGCAAGCAACCAACATACTCCAGCATATGTGAAAATAAGGAACCAAGGATTGTGGAGGAACTGAAAACCCGGACCCTAAGAAGAGTGCTGCAACAAGGTAGGGTCCCGGGGACCAGCATGTGGTCTGGGGGCTGCAGCCCCAGGCCCAGGGACCACTGCTGGGTTTGCCACAGAGTCCTTGGGAGAGAGCTGGGACAACTGCTCCCTCCCCGGCCAAACAAGTTCTGAGTGGCACTGGGAGGAATCCAGGTGCTAGCAAACACACAAGGACTGTGAGCACCTTTGGAGGCTGTGGACACCGGAGAGGCTAGGTCGCGCAGCAGGCCCTGACCCCCACAGTTACCAGTATGGCTGGAGAGTTTGGTGGTGGCTGGAGAAGCCAGGCCACTGTGGGGAGCGGCAGGCTTGAATGCTTGAATAGGAGGAATTTCTGAAGAAGAAGGAGTGAATAGACAGACACTGTTTGGGGAATTCTCCTAAAGTGATCAGTCGCTCCAGCCTCCCTGCCACCCAGCCTGCACAAGCGCTGGTGTGCGTGCAGGGAGAGCATGCCCGCACCCCAGTCCAGAGCAGTAACCCTGGGGAAAGACCTGATTCCCACACCCAGGGCTCAAGGCTGAGAAGCCAGTGTGAGCTCCACTGGCCGAGGAAGAAAAGCCATACCAATCGCCCCGTCAGCCTGCCGCAGCCAGCAAGAGCAGAGACACCAGTCTGGCCACTTTGAAACCAAGAGACTTTTTAATTTGATTCTATTTTTTTTAACAATTTTTAATTTTTAAATATTTATTGTTTTTATTCTCTTTTGATTTCTTTTTCCTCTCTTTCCTGATTTCTTGTTGTATTCCTTCTTCCTTTCCTCCAATTTTATCTCTTCTTCCTTCCTTCATCTGCCTTTTCTATTTTTATTTTTTAAAATTTTTTCTAAATACCTACAAGTGAGACAAAATCCTGGATCTATGAAAAGACCAAAGTTGAACCCAAAGAAGGGGCATCACAACAGCTGGGACAGTGAGATAAATTTCACTCTGCTATTATAGAGAACCTGCAAGTTATTGCATATTTGTATTATTATTATTTTTCCAGTACTCCTACATCTTTTTAATAGTATTTTTGTATCCCCCTTCTTTTTGTACAGTCTGCTTTGCTAGGCTGGATATATTATATGACCTGACTGCTTTCCCCTGATATCTCTTTCCATACTGTATTGCTAATCTACTGTCCTTTAACTCACCGGTGTCTCAGCACACTACTCGAGGTTCTGTACTCCCTATTCTTGTTACCTAGATCTCATAGATTCTGTCATATGATTATTGGTCTAATATTATTGTAAATAACTGCTGTTCCATGCAATTGTAATTACTTCACAACACCCTCCCCCAGATCTTACCCCATTTCAAAGTTTCCTGAACTCAATTACTGTAGTGGTTAACTCTATTCTCTCACACACTACACCTATTTACTATCCTTTACTCTTGCCTTACCTCAGAATCGGACCTCCCACAACCTCCCTGCTTTGTAGATCCAACTCACAATCCTTCCTTCCCCAACAAGAGTCTTATCTTCTTTCCATCCTTTCTAAAAGTCAGCTAGCTGGGTGGAAGATCACGGTTAACACTATACATAGTCAAAGGATCTCCTATCTCTTCCCTACTTGCTACTACTGTAAATATCATAGAATTCTCTGTTGTTGTCTTAAACCATTTTGCTTTCCCCCTCCAACTGATGACAAAAAAGAATAGGTGGAGGTGGTGAGCACCAGGAGACCCACTGGAAGAGGAAACCCAACAACAAAGAAACCACTAACAGATAACAGAAGGTGAAGGAGGGAGTAGTAATCACACAAACCTCAATCCAGGACCTATCTGGAAATACAACTAAACAGTAGAGACAGTACCCAATACAAACAAGTGAACAAGAGCAAGAGATAATTCTTTAAACCTTATACACATGGAAGAACCAGCTTCAACACAACCTGCCCTCACCAGCACAACAAAATACAGGAGGTGGTGGACAGAGTGACACTCATTTAACCAGGTGGTGGGAATGAACCACCAAAGAAAGACTCAACAACAATCAAAACCCAAAGGCAAACACAAAGCCCACTTAAATGACAGCCCAAGACCAGTGAGCTTGGGAGATCAAGGAAACTGCACCACTGAAACTCACTGCTATTCTACTAAAGAAGTTCACACCACAAACCCAGGGAGCCAGAACAGATCAATTTAAGAAGCTGAGGCTAACAAGAAGAGTCTCAAAAACAATGGGAAGACAAAGAAACAATCCCCAAATGAAAGGAAAGGAGGAAGCCTCAGAAAGAATGCTAAATGAAATAGAGGAAACTCAACTATCAGATATTGAGTTCAAAGCAATGATCGTCAGGAAGCTCAATGAGCTCACAATGAGCTACCAGAAACTACAGGGAAGCTACAATGAACTCACTGAAAACTATATCAGCATGAAAAAGGAAATAGAAACTCTCAACAAGGGCCAAGAGGAAATGAAGAATACAATTTCTGAACTGAAGAACACAGTAGAAGGAAGGAAAAGCAGGATTGATGAAGCAGAAGATCAGATTAGCAAGCTAGAGGACAAAGTAGAAGAAAACACCCAGAAAGAGCAAGAAAAGGAAAACAGGCTCATAAAGATGAAGAGAGATTAAGAGAAATGCAAAACAATATGAAACGTAATAATATCCGTATAATAGGGATACCAGAAGGAGAAGAAGAGCAAGGGATAGAAAACCCATTTGAAAAAGTAATGATGGAAAACTTCCCTAATGTGATGAGAGAAAAAGTCACACAAATCCAGGAAACACAAAGAGTACCAATCAAGAGGAACCCAAAGAGACTCATCTCAAGACACATCATAATTAAAATGGCAAAATTTCAAGACAAAGAGAGCATCTTAAAGGCAGCAAGGGAGAAACAGCAAGTAACATACAAGGAGCCCCAATAAGGTTAGCAGCTGACTTCTCAATGGAAGCACTCCAAGTCAGAAGAGAAAGGCAAGAAATATACCAAGTAATGAGAACCAGAGGTCTGCAACCAAGGCTACTTTACCCAGCAAAGCTCTCAATTAAGATAGAAGGCCAAATAAGAAGCTTCTCAGACAAAAGAGTCTAAAAGAATACACTGTTGCACGTGGGTCACCGGCCAGCAGTGACCACGGAACGCTGTGGATGGCTCGACGATAAACACGCGAGAAAAAACAACACATGCACAGAGACAAACTAGTTTCTGTGGGGAAGTAGGGACGAAATGGCCAGCCCCCCGCTAGTGGGGAGCGCGCCGATTTACAGTCCATACCTGCTTTTATTGGGCTCATTTTGCATAATAATTCAGGTAAAGTACAGTACTCATTAGGGGAAGTAAGGAATATAGAAAACAAAGAACTCTGCCGGTCTATTGAGTTGGGGTCAAAGAGCTGTAAGACTGAGGAACAAAATAACTTCCTCCTAAGACCCTTCTCATTCAACTGAGAGCATTCTAAACAAAGAAGGTTTCACAGTAATTTACATATTCTTTCTTAGGCCTGATCACCCTGGGAAATCCGCACTTCTCAGTACCGAGCTGTACCACCCTGTCATTGTTTCAGGCTTAGGTGGAGCAAGGGAACTAGGTAACCAAGAGATAAGGAGATTTTCTTCCAGAGGCTGAGAACTCAGGCTATGTCAAAGCCGAGGAGCGAGGGTCCATCACCCCCTTTTTGCTGCAGCCCCCCCAAGTCCTTCTTTTGGGGGGCCTCCCAAAGTGATCGTGCCTGGCTTAGGTCGTTCCCCCCATGGGGAATCTTACCCGTCTTTGGCTAACCGACCAAGCTTTTTGGGGTTCAGCAGCAGAAGCAGCATTCCTGCCAGGGAGATAAGCTTTTGTCTCCTTGCTGGCTTACGGTTCCAAGGGCGTTCCCTTAGCCTTAGCTAGGCGGGGGTTTCAGCCTCTGATACCAGTCAGGGCGGTTCCCAACAATACACCTCCATTAAACAAGCTCTGCAAGAGATGCTAAAGGGACTGCTATAAAGAAATAAAGGAAAAGAGGGAATGAGAGAGGAACACATGTACATAAAAGGCAATGAATAAGTACCTATCAATAATAACCTTAAATGTAAATGGATTAAATGCCTCAATCAAAAGATATAGAATAGCTGATTGGATAAGAAAACATGACCCACACATATTCTGCCTACAAGAGACCCACCTCAGGATAAAAGACCTGCAAAGGCTGAAAGTGAAGGGCTGGGAACAAATTTTCCAAGCAAATGGACAGGAAAAAAAAGCCAGGGAAGCAATACTCATATCTGACAAAACAGACTTCCAAAAATGGACCATAAAGAGAGACCCAAAAGGTCATTTCATAATACTCAAGGGAAGAATCCACCAAGAAGACATAAATATTGTAAATATATATGCACCCAACATAGGAGCACTGAAATACATAAAGAAAATCTTAGAGGACTTCAAGAAAGATATGGACAGCAACACAATTATAGTGGGGGACTTTAACACCCCACTGTCAAAAATGGACAGATCTTCCAAACAAAATGTCATCAAAGATATTGTGGCATTGAACAATACCCTAGATGAAATGGGCTTTACTGATATATTCAGAGCCCTCCATCCAAAAGAAGCTAAATACACATTCTTTTCAAATGTACATGGAACATTTTCAAAGATTCACCACATGATAGGATACAAAACAAGCCTCAACAATTTCAAAAAAATTGAAATCATACTAAGCATTTTCTTGGATCACAAGGGACTGAAGCTAGAAACCAACCCCAAGGAAAAATACCCAAAACACTAAAATCATGGAGATTAAATAGCATTCTATTAAACAATGAATGGGTCAAGAATGATATTAGGGAAGAAATCAAAAGGTTTCTGGAAACAAATGAAAATGAACTCACAACAACCCAAAACTTATGGGACACAGCCAAGGCAGTCCTGAGAGGGAAGTGCATAGCGATACAGGCCCACCTAAAAAAGTTAGAAACATTCTAAACAAACAACTTAACCCTACATCTACAAGAACTGGAGGAACAACAACAAAGACAGCCTAGAGCAAGCAGAAGGAAGGAAATAATCAAGATCAGAGCAGAATTAAATGACATACAGACTAAAAGCACAATTCTAAGGATCAATGAATCCAAGAGCTGGTTCTTTGAAAAGATAAACAAAATCAACAAGCCTTTAAGAAGACTCATCAAGAAAAAAAGAGAGAAGACCCAAATAAACACAATCAGAAATGAAAGAGGAGATTACAACAGATACCACAGAAATCCAAAGGATTGTAAGAAATTACAATGTAGAACTGTATGCCAAGCAATTTGAAAACCTACATGAAATGGACAAATTTCTAGAAAAATATACTCTTCCAAAACTCAATGAAAAAGAAGCAGAAAGCCTGAACAAATCAATAACAGCAAAAGAAATTGAAGCAGTAATCAAAAAACTCCCAACACACAAAAGCCCTGGACCAGATGGTTTCACAGGAGAATTCTACAAAGCATTTAAGGAAGAACTAACCCCTATCCTTCACAGACTATTCCAAAAAATACAAAAAGATGGAAGACTCCCAAACTCTTTTTATGAGGCCAACATCATCCTAATTCCAAAACCAAATAAAGACACAACAAAAAAAGAAAACTTCAGGCCAATATCACTGATGAACATTGACGCTAAAATCCTCAACAAAATACTGGCAAACCACATCCAATAGTACATTAAGAAGATCATACACCATGACCTAGTGGGATTCATTCCAGGGATGCAAGGATGGTACAATATTCGCAAATCAGTAAATGTAATACATCACATAACAGAAGCAAAGACAAAAACCACATGATCATATCAATAGATGCAGAAAAAGCATTTGATAAGGTACAGCACTCATTCGTGATAAAAACACTCAGCAAATTGGGAATAGAGGGAGCATTCCTTAACATAATAAAGGCCATATATGAGAGACCTACAGCTAACATCATACTCAATGGGCAAAAATTAAAATCTTTTCCACTAAGATCAGGAACAAACCAAGGATGTCCACTTTCACCACTTCTATTCAAGATAGTACTGGACGCTTTATCCACAGCAATCAGACAAGAAAAAGAAATAAAAAGTATCCAAATCAGAAAGGAGGAAACAAAACTGTCACTGTTTGCAGATGACATGATAGTGTGCATAGAAAATCCTATAGACTCCACCAAAAAAACTGCTTGATCTAATAAATAAATTTGGCAAAACAGTGGGATACAAAGTCAATACCCAGAAATCAAAGGCATTTCTGTACACCAGCAACGAAACAGCAGAACCAGAAATCAAGAATAAGCCATTTGAAATAGCAAAAAGAAAAATAAAATACCCAGGAATAAACCTAACCAAAGAGGTAAAAGACCTGTATTCAGAAAACTACATAACACTGAGGAAAGAAATCAAGAAAGACACAAACAAATGGAAACATATACCGTGTTCATGGATTGGAAGAATTAATATCATCAAAATGTCCATACTACCAAAAGCAATTTACACATTCAATGCAATTCCTGTTAAAGTACCAATGGCTTTTTTCACAGACATAGAACAAAAACTTCAAAAATTTATATGGAACCATAAACGACCCTGAATAGCTCCTGCAATTTTGAGAAAGAAGAGCAAAGTAGGAGGGATCACAATACCCTACACTAAACTATACTACAAGGCCACTGTAATCAAAACAGCCTGGTACTGGCATAAAAACAGGCACATGGACCAATGGTACAAACAGAGAGCCCAGAGATAAGCCCAAGTCTCTAAGGTCAATTAATATTTGACAAAGGAAGCAGGACCATAAAATGGAATAAAAATAGCCTCTTCAACAAATGGTGTTGGGAGAACTGGACATCTATGTGCAAGAAAATGAAACTCGAGCACCAACTTACACCTTATACAAAATAAATTCAAGGTGGAGAAAAGACTTAAATATAAAATGTGACACCATTAACGTCCTAGAGGAGAATGTAGGTAGGAAAATCTCAGATATTTCACTAAGAAACTTTTTTACTGACATGTCCCCTAGAGCAAGGGGACATCAAGGAAAGAATAAACAAATGGGACCTCATCAAAATAAAAACTTTTGCACAGCTAAAGAAAACAGTATCACAATAAAAAAAGAACCAAATGTATGGGAAAACATATTTGCCAATGACACCTCAGACAAGGGTTTAATCTCCAAAATATATAAAGAACTTAACACGACTCCATTGTAAGAAGACAAGTAACCCAATTAAAAAATGGGCAAAGGACTGGAACAGACTCTTCTCCAAGGAGGACATACAGAATATCCAAAGACACATGAAATGATGTTCAATATCGCTAGCTATCAGAGAGATGCAAATTAAAACCACAATGAGATACCACTTCACACCAGACAGAATGGCCATCATAAAGAAAGTAACAAACAACAAGTGTTGGAGAGGTTGTGGAGAAAAGGGGACCCTAGTGCACTGTTGGTGGGGCTGCAGACTGGTACAACCACTATGGAAAGCAGTATGGAACTTCTTCAGAAAACTAAAAATGGATCTGCCTTTTGACCCTGCAATTCTACTGCTGGGACTATATCCTAAGAACACTAAAACACCAATCCAAAAGAACCTATGCATACCAATGTTCATAGCAGCACAATTTACAATAGCTAGATGCTGGAAGCAACCAAGATGCCCATCAGTAAATGAATGGATCAAAAAACTATGGTACTTTTACACAATGGAATTCTATGCAGCAGAAAGAAAGAAGGAGTTCCTACCCTTTGCAACAGCATGGATGGAGCTGGAAAGCGTTATGCTAAGCGAAACAAGCCAGGCAGTGAAAGACAAATATCATATGATCTCACCTTTAACAGGAACCTAACAACAAAACAAAGAAACAAGCAAAATATATCCAAAGACACTGAAATAGGGGACATACTGATGGTGACAAGAGGGGAGAGAAGAGGGAATTTCAGGGGAGGATGGGAAGGGTTTACAGGAACAAATTTAAAGGACACATGGACAAAAGCTAGGGGGAGGGTGGTAATGGGAGGGAAGTGGGGAGGGTTGGGTGGGTGGGATGGAATGGGAGTAAAAGGGGAAAAACTGTACTTGAACAATGATTAAAATGAAATAAAAAAAGAAGTATTCTTTACTCTTTTCTAGCAAATGGGGAAATGCTCTTGTCCAACAAATGGGGAAATGGTGGGGTGGCAATGCATCCTTTAAACTGAGACCCAGGAGGCTGAATCCAGGTGGGCTATCTGAAGTTAGGGCCAACACAAGTGTGAATGGGGGGCCATTGCATTGGCTCTCAGCGAAATTGCAAGCTTGATTTTTCAGCATCTGTTTTTTATAACTATCAATTATGATGCTATTTGAGTGTGCACCCTCTTCACCAGAAGCTTATCCTGTCCACAGCCAAAACCATTGTAGATATAAGAAGCCCAGCTGCACAGAAGAGTGATGAGCCTGCAGCACTTGCCAGATGGTCAGAACAACCTCTAGTGTCCCTGTCCAATGACAAGGAGACATGACTTATCTGGTTACATGGCAGGAGGGTCTCACCCTGTGCGTGTCCTGGGTGTACTCTTCTGGAGAGGGCTCCCAGAGGGGTATGCTTAGGTCTCTTCCTGCCCAGTGGCCAGCTCTGCTCTCTGGACATGGTTCTTAGACCATCTGGAAGGGCAAGCTCCAGGTCCAGTGAGCACAAAGGCTGCCAGAAAAATGGGTGATTATGCAGCTCAGAGGAAAGGAACTTTAAAGTTGAGGTCTTCCTCTCACTTGGTTTGAAATTCCTTTAACCGGGGAAGAAATATTCTTCCAAAGGAGTCAATTTTCAAGCCCTCATACTTCTTTTTGCAATTTATAAGAAATTTGTCACTGGATATGCTCTGCTTAGGGATTCTGAGTGTTAGTAAAATATTTTATTGTCAACCTTAAAATTATCAGAAAAAAATCACTAATTATGTTTTAAGAAATAATATTTAAGGATAAAGAGGCTTTTAGAAACTTATTTAGCTGTGAGATCTTAAACAGGTCATCATATTTCTATACCTCAAGTCACACTTCTTTAAGAAGACACAATTATACCATATGAATGCTTGGATCTGTCTCAATATCAAAAGTTATGATTCTGTATTTTTATAACTAGAAAAACTATATATATATATAAATATTGATATATATATATCATATATATATGAAATATTGATTTAAAATCACACTGAAATATAAATGGCCAATATTAGATCCTTTTCTAAGGTCGGTAATAAGAAAGAGCAGGAACTTCGAAAAATGAGCATAAAAATACCCCAAAAGTACTTTAAAGTTGTCAGAAATAAACTACATTGACCAGACAAGGTTTGAGCCTTCATTTTTCTTCTTAATTTCTGTGTGGCTTTGAACAAAATGTTTAACCTCTCTGGTTTCAGTATGAGGTTTAAAGCAGCTAGGAAAGTGACTGGTTTATGTAAGGGCTACTTAAGAGGTTTTTACTTTTGTTAGTGATTTTTTTGTAAACTAAATCCTAGTTAGCAGCTTTTTGAAGTGTTTCTTCCCTTAATTCAAGATCACTTCTGAATCTAGAAGTAGAAGGAAACAAGGAACGGAAGTGTTAGTCTTGGCTTTAATAATTTAGAGCATTGGGAAGTGGCATCCACATTTTACAGATCTCAATCTGAGGTGCTCCGTAAAAAAACCCAAAACTGGAGAGTGACATAAGCAGTGTGGTGGCTTGAGAGGTCCTTGAGGTCTCTCCCCTTGAGGTTACAATAGGTCAGACAGCTATTATTCAATAATGGATTCTCTGCTCAACAAACACACATGTCTGAGAGATCCTTGCATTGAAACATCTGAAGGTAGGCTTACTGGAGTGAACAGGGCAGGAGAAAAGGGGGAAAGACAGAGAGACATGCCACAGATGTAAAGGGAGTTTACTGTGGGATTCAGTAGCAGGCAGGAAGTCAGGTTACACACTCTTTAGCCCTAAGGAGCAGAGGTGTAGAATCAACATTTCTGCCTGAGTGGTCAGCACATAGTGCTGCTGAACCCAGAGGGTCCCAGAAGAAATGGTTGCAGTAAAAGTGTCAAGTTGCAGAGCAGACTATACACAGCCCTGAGGACTGGAGAAACAGAAACATTTCTCCCTGAAGAGCAGGCATACACTGTGGCTAAAACCAATGATGGGGCAGTGTTACAGAGGTGTGGCAATGGAAGCCTGGCAGCCAGCATTACTGGAAAAAGAACAAAGACATAAATGCATGATCCAGCCTCTTCCAGCCCAGCCCAGCCCACCCCACCCTCACCCCCACTGCCACCCCTTGCAGCAGAGCCCAGTGAGTCACTAGGGACACTTCAGATAGTAGAGCACTGCTGGCAGGCAGCATTTGCACCTGGAAGCAGCACTGACGTCTCTTGGACTGCAACCCTATCACCTACCACATTACCCGAGGGGATGGTGCCCTGAGACCAAGGTGATCTGGTCAAAGAGGGGCACCCACCTCCCCATGGAATACATGGTATTTTTCGTGGTGGAGGTGACACCACCCCACAGATATCCCAGAACTCCATCAGTGCAAATAAGAGAAAATAAAAACTTGCAATTCGGTGCCACCTACTGGCAAACAAAAGAAAGACCTCTTCTTTTCAATATGCTAAATAGAAGTATCACTAAAAAAGATTTTATTCCCATAAGTGCTTAGGCAGAGAAATAATCCATCAAATACCATGAATAACCATGGTAACAAGGTAGCTCAGAAAGAAAAGGAGCAATCTCCAGGAAATAAACTTAAATACATAGAAATATGTGATTAAAATGACAGAATATAAGATTGCTGTTCTGAATAAACTTAACAAGATGCAAGAAAACTCTGAAAGTAGTTTAATGAACTCAGGAATAAAATCAACAAATAAAAGAGTATTTTACCAAAGAGACTGAAACTACATAAAAGAACCAAGCAGATGTTCTGGAGATGAAGAACTAAATGAAAGGGGTAAAGAATGAATCGGTGAGCTTGGGAAATAGAAGAAAGAATTAGTGATATAGAAGATAGAAGTCTAGAAATGATAGCAATGGAAGATGAGAAAGAACTGAGAATAAAGAAAAGTAAAAGAACTCTACATGAACTATCTGATTCCATTAGAAAAAGCAACATAAGAATAACGGTTGTACCAAAAGGAGGAGAGCAGAAAAAAGAATGGACAGTTCATACAAACAAATAATTAACAAGAACTTCTCAAATCAATGGAAGATCTGGATCTTCAAAGCCAAGAAGTTAACAGAGCACTTAATTATCTCCACACAGAAAGGCCTTATACAAGGCAAATTGTATAAATCTATCAAAAATTAATGACAAAGAAAATATTCTCAAGGCAGCCAGGGAAAAGAAGATGGTTACCTATAAAGGAAATCATTAGCAGAAACCCTATAAACTAAGAGAAATGGAATAAAATATTCAAATAATTGAAAGAAAGAAATCACCAGCCAAGAATAATATATCCAGCAAAGTTATCCTTTAGACATGAAGGAGAAATAAAAACATACGAAAGCTGTGAAAATTTACCACCACAAGATCTACATTACGGGAAATACCAAAGGGGGTTTTTCCTATCTGAAACAAAAAGACAAAAATATGCAAAGCTATTCTAACAGATAGAAGCAGGAAATTGCAACCCTTGTTCAGAATAGGGTAATAGATACACTTAAATATAATATAAAGGTTAAAGGAGGCAAAAAAACATTTATTTATTTATTTATTTATTTATTTATTTATTTTACATTAAAAATATATTTCATTGATTATGCTGTTACAGTTGTCCCATTCCCCCCACCCCTTAATTGCCCTCTGCTCTGCCCACCCCCTCCCACCCACATTCCCCACTTTAGTTCACGTCCATGGGTCATACATATAAGCTCTCTGGCTTCTACATTTCCTATACTATTCTTAACCTCCCCCTGTCTATTTTCTACCTACAATTTATGCTACTTGCCCCCTGTACCTTTTCTCTCTTTCTTCTCCTCCCCCTCCCCACTGATAACCCTCCATGTGATCTCCATTTCTGTGATTCTGTTCTTATTCTACTTGTTCATTTAGTTTGTTTTTGTTTTTGTTTTTAGGTTCTGCTATTGATAATTATGAGTTTACTGTCATTTTACTGTTCATATTTTTGATCTTCTTCTTTTTCTTAGACAAGTGCCTTTAACATTTTATATAATAAGACCTTAGTGATAATCAACTCCTTTGACTCTTTAACTTTACCTTACCTGGGAAGCCCTTACAGGTGCATGGAGACAAAAAAAAAAGGCCCAAATGAAAAAAACAGATTAACAGATTAAAGCTCCAGGGAAAAATACAACTAAGTGATGAAGAGATGACCAATTTATCAGATACACAGTTCAAAACACTGGCAGTCAGGATTCTCACAGAAATGGTTCAGTGTGGTGATAAAATAGAGGAAAAAAGTGAAGGCTATGAAAAGTTAAATAAAGGAAAATATTCAGGGAACCAACAGTGATGGGAAGGAAACCAGGATTCAAATCAACAGTTTGGAGAAGCAGGAAAAAAATAAACATTCAACCAGAACAGAATGAAGAAATAAGAATTCAAAAAAAATGAGGAGAAACTTAGGAACCTCCAGGACAACTTTAAATGTTCCAACATCCAAATGGGGTACCAAAAGGAGAAGAAGAAAAGAAAGTAAATTAAAACTTTTTTGAAAAAATAATGAACTTCTCCAATCTGGCAAAGGAATTAGACTTCCAGGAAGTCCAGGAAGCTCAGAAAGTCCCAAAAAGTTGGACCCAAGGAAGCACACACCAAGGCACATCATCCTTATATTACCCAAAATTAAAGAGGAGAGAATCTTAAATGCAACAATAGGAGAGAGTTACGTACAAAGGAGTTCCCATTAGACTATCAGCTGATTTCTCAAAACAAACAAACAAAAAAATAAAAATGAAACCTTTAAGGCAAGAAGGGGCTAAAAAGAAGTATTCAAAGTCACAAAAGGCAAGGTCCTACATCCAAGATTACACTATCCAGCAAAGCTATCATTTAGGAGGTAAACAATTAGAAAAAGAAGGTACTAGTTATTATAATTTGAAAATGAACTCATAGCATAAAAAGAGATAATTTGTGATAGTAAAACACAAAAGGGAAGGAAGTAAAGGTCTGAGTTTGCACAGAAAGGTGAAAATATGATGTCATCAAAAGAAAAATGATATCAAAATGACTTAATGGTAAACATACAAAAAAATCTGGACCTGTGGCAACATAAAAAGGGAAACAGGAAAAACTGATAGGCCACCACCAAAGTACAATAACAGAAACTAAAGGGAAAAATAAAACAATGGAGATACAGAGCTATGAGAAAGCAGAGGATAAATGGCTACAGGAAATCCTCTTATATCAATAATCACACTAAATATAAATGGACCTAAATGACCAATCAAAATGCACAGAGTTGAAGGAAAAAAACAAAACTCAACTATATAATGCCTTCAGAAGACACATTTCAGCTCCCAGGCAGACAGCAACTAAAAGCAAAGGGGTGGAAAATGATAATCCAAGCAAATGACATCCAGAGAAAAGCAGGTTTAGCCATACTTATGTCTGACAAGATAGATTTTAAGACAAAAAAGTAAGAGGAGACAAAAATGGACATTTTATCATGATAAAGGGAACAATATACTAAGAAGACATAACAGTTATTTTTATGTATATATACCCAGTTTGGGAGCATCAAAATATATAAAACAACTCCCAACAGAACTAAAGGGAGAAGCTGACAAAAACAATAA
The DNA here is from genome assembly GCF_019186645.2 of Phyllostomus hastatus. NCBI lineage: Eukaryota > Metazoa > Chordata > Mammalia > Chiroptera > Phyllostomidae > Phyllostomus > Phyllostomus hastatus. The sequence goes on along the minus strand of NW_025334017.1, from coordinate 836,672 downwards.
TAGTAGGGAACCTAAATACCCAATTGACGTTGGACAGAACATCCAAACAGAAAATCAGTAAGGAAATATTGAAAAGAGGTACAGCATGAGTGGTTCTCAAAATATAGGAGATATTCACCACAGCTCTTGGTTGGGGGAAGGGAGAACAGATGGCTTAAGATACTTTTCATAACAATGGCAAGTGAATAGCTGTGTCCTACCTGAAAAGAAGCATGCTGTTGCCCAGGTAGAAGGTCTATGTGATTTTCAGATCATATAGTGCTAAATATGAGGTCACATAGGAAGCTCTGGGTCAGCATTTAAAATAAGGGCTGGTCTGCCATGAGGGCAGGGATAGTAGAGGGGAAACATGATATAGCAGCCATGCTGTTTGAAAGCGTATGGAAGGATGTCCCCACCCCCCACCCCCAGTCCACCATGAAGTCTGGTGTGTAAGGAGGTGCCATATGGTTTGGAGTAAGGAAATGCCACATGATTTGGATTAAGAGCTGGGAAGCCTGCCTGGAGAACATGGCAGCAGAGCTGATGGAACTGGGAATTGCAGAGACCTTCCTAATCAAGCATGCATTTGTGGGAGATGCTTGGAATGCTGAACTGTGACTGGGAATGCTGAGCCATAGATTTCTGCTTTTCTGAAAGATGGGACCTCTGACTACAATATTTTGAAACTGGCCTGGTTTGGCAAAGGGAGTCAGGACTATGTGTTTTGGGGTATTTTAAAGGGAGTAGGACTTAACAGCAGAATTCCACCATTATTCTAAATCTGTATAACCTCTCTTCTCTACAGCTACTTTCTATTGGTCAATATTTTGCAAATGTACAGAATAGTTTAATTATTTCAAAGTGCTTATTTTAAAATAAGGAATGAAGTTACCTAGGATAAAAGTCAAATACAATAGTGCCTTTTAAATAAGAATAAAAAATAAAAAGATAGAAAGGAGGATATCACCTTAATCTACAGATTCTTGATGCTCTCAGCCTTATTCAACTTGACACTCCTGGCAACCTGATTGGATGACAGACAGAGATAAAAATTACATAAAACATTATCAATTAAATTACTTCCATTATGAATAGAAGTAGACCAGTTTGAATCTTGGCTTAAGTGTTTCTCTCTCAACTCTAATAGAAATGTGTTATATGTGTCAGTATGTAAGGAATATTGACCAAGTGGTGGGTAAGTGTTTGATAGAAATGGTACAAGAGATTTAGGGACTTTATTCTTCACATATCTTTTTTATATTTTCTCTTATCTATCACATTGAGAGGAGATATATGTAATTCTACTCTAAAATTTAAGTAGAGTCAAGAGTAATGAGGACCTCAAAACAAAATTCAGTTGAATTGCTAATGAAGAACCTGCATAGAACAGTGCTACAGTCCTATTAACCATGATACTTTTATCTGCCTGACTTCCAGAATCTCATATTACTGAGTTCTGTCCACCAGGTTGGGTCTGCTGCATTGTGACTTTAAGATAAAAAGGAAGGGAAGAACAAGTCAATATAATGATGTAGAGATAGGTAGGGGCCAAACACAAATCCTGTTAATGGTTTTGGTCTTTATTGTAAGAGCAATGGAGAGCCATTGAAAGTTTTTTAAATTTAATTTTGTTATTATTAATAGCATGGGAGAGACATGCTAGGTATGAATTTGAAATTATCACTGCATGTTCATGTGTGTGTGTGTAGCTAGGTAACAGGGCAGGTATAGATGTGAGGGACTACCTAGGAAGTCAATTAAACAGGTGACAGATGAAGGTGATGGATGAAGGTGCTGGCATGAGATGGGTTGGTGGCAGTGGAAATGAAGAGGGGATGGTGGTCTTGTAGGAAATTGGGTGTGGATTGGGTTATAAGGAAGAGGAACATACCAACCACAACTGCTAGCTTCTGGAATGCAGCATGGGAAACCAGCAAGGAGCAGGCTATGGAAGGAGGATGATGAATTTGGTCTTGGGGGTGCCTATGAGTCCCCAGGAAGGTCTAGCCAGTGGGAATTTGTATATACACACCTGGATTCAGAGAAGATGTCTTGGATGGGAGATTTAAACTGGGTGAACATTTTAAAAATTAATTTATTTTCCAATGACAGCTGAAATATAATATTATATTAGTTTCAAGTGTGTAGTATGGTTATTAGACTCAGAATATTGATGGTAATTGAAAATAGAAGGTAGTCCATGGCAAGAAGGGCCATGGACTTTGAATCAAGAACAAAGGTGCTCCATATGTCAGGTAAAGGAGGAGCCAGCAAAGGAAAATAAAAGGAAGAACTGAGAAAGTTGGCCTGGAGAGTGGGATTGCAGGATTCCAGGGGAGTGAGTGCTTCAGGAAGGGGAGAAAGGTTAACTATATACTGCTGATAAGCCATGTATGACTAGGAGTACATCCACTGAGTAAACTGATTTGGAGGTAGTTTAACATCACTGTGAGAACTGTTTGGGTTGGGTGGTAAGGGTAGCAGTTAGAAAAAAACATAGTGCTAAAAAAAGCATAGCAGGTGAGAAAGTGGAAATGCAAAAGTGAACTTTTTTAAAAGAAATTAGATTATGGTGGGGGGGGAGGGATAGAACCATAGGGTTTGGGAGAATTCAGATTTGTAGATGTGATGGGGAATGGGTAGGGTAGGGAAGAGTTAAATTCTACAACTTCACATATTTTTGAATTGTTAACCCAAAAGAACAAATGTATAAAGTGTAGGAGTCTGATTAATGTTGCTGTACTCAATTACCTTTCAGGACAACTTTGAATATGAAGTATAATTTAAAACATAAGTGATCTTCCAAAGATTGCCATTGTGTTGACAGGAGAGTGGCCAATGAGAGTGAGGACTGTAAGAGTACAAGACACAATAACTTAAAGAAGAAATAAAGCAGTGAGAGATGCCTTAATTTTCACAGCCAGGTAGCTGTAGTACATGCTGTCCTCTCCAAAATTCTTAAATATATTCTCTAAAGTGTAAAAATAGTTCCTGGCCTCTGCCCTTTTATGTGTTCAGTGCTGTTTGCCTCATCAGTTAAAATGGCACATTCCATGGTCAGCTCTTACTTATGAACAGGTCCTGTTTCTGTCTTTGAATGTACCCTATGCCATACAGTTTGAGCTCTTTTTTCTTTTCCCTCTTCCCCTCACCAAACAATACCCAGAAAAACAACCCATCAAACTACACCTCCATTGCAAGACCCAGCCAGGGCTCAGGCAGTCAGAAACTCTAGTGTCAGGTTTGGGCAGCAAGCATTGCTTCTGCAGAAAGAACAGGAACAAGGTCCAGAAATGCAGGCGTGGGAAGAGGTTGTGCCTGGGAAAGAGATAAAGTGTATGTCTCTGTTTGCCAAATACCCCACTTAGCCATGTTTTCCAGTATTAATGCCTACTGGAGATGGGATGAGAACACACTCAAGAGTGTTTCTCTTCCCAAGAACCAAGAAGGCTCACTTTCCAAAAAAAACCTGTGATCTATGACATTTCAGATTTCATTAGTTAACTGTGTGTTGTACATTCAAAAGTAGTGAGCTTATTTTTATTTCATATAACAAAAACCATTCTCTACTTCCTAGGAATGTAACTGTCACATCCAGGCAAGAAGATAGTTTGTTTAGAATGATTTAAAAAAGAATATAACCCTCACCTGTGTGGCTCAGTTGGTTGGGCATTGTCCCACAAAGTGAAAGATCATCAGTTTGACTCCCTGTCAGGGCACATACCTGGGCTGCAGGTTCAACCCTGGTCATGGCATGGAAGAGGGGCAAACAATCAATGTTTCTCTCTCACAATGATGTTTCTCTCTCTCTCTTTCTCCCTCCCTTTCCCTTTCTCTAAAAATAAATTTTAAAAATCTTAAAAAATAATAACAAAATAAAATAAAATCTATGTATTATAAGTATGGGTGTAGGGTTGGGGATGGTCTTCCTTTAACTCTGTTGCTAATTGCCCATCTCCAACAATTGGTCCCTAATCAGCATACATGTGAGTAGACAGCACATATAAACCCCATAGAGACTTGTTCACACTTACAGATGAACCCTACCTGAATGCCCTTACCTGGTACAATAAGTGGGTTCATAGTTGTCAAACTCTGTACAGATGAGCTTTGTGGAAACATCTCTTCACTGAGGTACTGAGTTGGTAATTAAAGCAGCTGCTTATCATAAGCCCAGACATAAACAAGAGAGGGGTGACAGAAAGAACAGGTTACATGAGAGAGAAATAATACTTTTCTATGGGCATTATAGGGAGACATAGAGCCATTGATTCTTAGAATTTGGGCATTGCAGATTTCTGGTTCTCATTTTTAGTGCTCTCATTATGATTGACAGCTGTGGTGCATACTAAATTTAGTTTAATATACCTAGTTTGGTTTTCTGATTTGCCCTTCCAGATATGAGAACCTCTGCTTCTGGAGAGTGGAGTAGGAGTGTCTGGAGCTGGGATGCTGTAGGGAAAACTGCACTATCCATGGAGAAGATGGGCATTGATATTCAAAAGGATCTGATTTGATGGGCAGGGCATGGGCAGTGGCAGAAGCCTTTGGAAGTGACCATATTTGAGGCCAGAACAATGAAAATACCTTAGTTCAGAGTGCTCTATGTGGAGAAAGACCTTCAATAGCAGCTGGGAGTATGGCAGTTGATGTCTAAATTAGTGGCAAGCACTAAGCTTTTGCTTAGCCTCAGGAGAAAACTGGATATTTAACAATTCTGGTGGGACTTTCAGGTAGTTGCTTGGACACCTTGGGAGTTAGAGATATTAGTTTGCTGACCTCAATTGCTCAGAAATTGTTATCCTAGAAGATACATTTTGTTGTTCTGGTTCTGAACTCTGACCACACATTAGAATCATCTAGAAAACTTAATACTGATGGCCAGGTCTCACCCACTGACCAGATAAACCAGAAAATCTGCAGTGGAAAGATATATTGACATTTTAAAAAGCAACAGGGATGATTGTATTGTACAGCCAAGGGCTGAGACACTTCAGTGAATAACCAGTCCTGCTAATGCCTTTTCCTTTTGCTGCTGTGATGTAGTTGTAAGCACACTGCCCCTACTGGTTGAAACTAGCTGAAGGATGGGGCAGGCATTTCTAGATCTCACTGCATTGTTAGCATAAATCTGAAGTAGTTTAGGGTAAGTTAAAATTTCCATGGTAAGCCCTAGAGCAGCCACTAAAATGATTTTTAAAAATCATTAAAGGCATTAAAATATTAATCACCAAAATATTCACTTAATGTAAAACAACATAGTAAAGGAGTAATTAAGAAAGAAAATGGACATGAGAGATATAGAAAACAATATAAAATGGTGGATTTAAATTTAACTATATCAACAATCATATTGAATATGAATGAATCAAACCATTTAATCAATTAAACAATCTGAAAGACTAAGGTTGCCATACTCAATAAAAATATTCAAGACCCAAATATATGCTTTGTATAGCGGATAGAACTTAGATGCAAAGATGCAAGTAGGTTGAAAATAAAATGATGGTAAAGGACAATCCTGGCCAGTGTAGCTCAGTTGGTTGGATAGTCCTCCAACAGAAAGCTCACATTCAATTATAGGTCAGGGCATGTGCCTAGGTTACAGGTTTGGTTTACCATGGAGGTGTGTATAAGAGGCAACCAATCAATGTTTCTTTCTCACATCAATGTTTCCTATTTCTCTCTATCTCTAAAACAAAAATTACTCAGCATGTCTTCTGATGAGGATAAAAAAAGATGGTGAAGACAGATCATGCAAACAGCAATGATAAGAGAACTGCAGCAGCTGTAATAATATTGATGAAATGAACTTTAAAAACAAAAATGTTAGTAGAGATAAAGAGAACATTTTATAATGGTAAAAGAATAAATTCATTTAAAAGGTAAAACAATTTAAAACACATATACATTTAACAACAAAGACATAGAGTGCATGAAGCAAAAACTGACAAAATTGAAGAAAAAATAAAATTCAGTAGTGATAGTTGGAGACTTCATTACCTCATTTGCAGTAATGGATAGAAAAGCTAGGCATACCATGGGCAAAGAAATTTATTTAAATAGTGTTATAAGTCAAGTAGATTTAACAGACTCTTCATCCAACAACAGCAACACACATTTCTTTTTTGAAAATCACTAAACACTTTATTTTTAAATATTTTAAAATAAATTTATTGGGGTGCCATTGGTTATATTTTAAGTGTATGATCTATGGCACACATTGTATATTTACACTCAAAGTCAAATCTCCTTACATCACCACATATTTGACTCCCTTCACCCTTTACTACATCCCCTCATCCATAACCACCCTTTCTCTTTGGTAACCACCATAATATTATCTATGTCTATGAGTTTTTGTTTGTTTGTCTTATTTGTTCATTAGTTGCTTTCAGTTTTATATCTCACATATAAGTGAAATATGGTTCTTGATTGACTTTTCCATCTGACTTATTTTGCTTAGCATAATATTCTCAGGATTCACCCATATTGTCACGAATGGCAATGTTTTATTTTTTCTTATGGCTGAATAGTATTCCACTGTGTATAAATACCACATCTGTATCCAATCATCTGTTGAAAGACACTCCTGGCACCATGAATAATGCTGCAGTGAACATAGGGCACATATCCTTACAAATGTTTTCAGAAATACAGGTAGGTGCCCAGAAGAGGAGTTGCTGGTTCATATGGTAACTCTATACTTAATTTTCTGAGGGACCTCTACATTCTCTCCAACAGTGAATGAGCGTTCCCTTTTCTCCACAATGTTTCCAACACTTGTTATTACTTGTCTTATTGATAATGGCCATTTTAACAGTGTGAGGTGGTATCTCATTAAAGTTTTGATTTACATTTCCCTAAAAGTGAAGTTGAGCACCTTTTCACTCATCTGTCAGCCAATAGAATACATATTCTTATATTAGTATAGGAGAGTCTCTAGGATAAACCACATACTAGGCCATAAAATACAACTCAATACACTCAAAAGGATTAAAATTATGCAAGTACATTATCTAATCACAGATCACAGTAGAATAAAATATGGAATAAATAACAAAGAAATATGGAAAATGCACAAATGTGTACAAATTATTTAACACACCACTAAAATAACTGATGGGTCAAAGAAAAAATCACCAGATAGTGAAAAAAATACATAGAAATAAAAAAAGAAAAAAACAACACTGGGGAGTAGGCACAAGATGGCTGAGGAGTGAATGGAAGACACACTAACCACTTCACACAACCAATCTGGAATTACAACTACATTGTGGAGAAATCAACCAGAACAAACAACTGAACAATAGTAAGAGAGAAGACATAACCTCAGACAGGCAGAAGAATCAGCTTCAGCACAACCTGACTGGCAGCACCTGCACAACAACATAGAAGACATGGTAGGCAGAGTGACCCTCAGTCAACCAGCTGTAGGGAGGACCTACCAAAGAATGACCCAACAACAATCAAATACAAATTACATCCAGAGAGCCAACATAAACAGAAAAAAAGGGTATCCAAACAGCATTAAGTTCAGGAGATCAAGGAGACTATGACACTGAAACTCACAGGTCTCCTATCGTAGAAGTTCACACCACAAACACACGGAGTCAAAACATCAATTTAAGAAGCAGAAGCAAACAAGAAGAGTCTCAGAAGTAATGGGAAGACAAAGAAATAACCCCCAATGGAAAAGAAATGAGGAATCCTCGGAAAGAGTGCTAAATGAAATAGAGGCAAGTCATCTATCAGATATTGAGTTCAAAACAATGATTAAAAGGAAGCTCAATGAGCTCAGTGAGAATTACCAAAAACTACAGGGAAACTACAATGACCTAACTGCAAACTATATCACCATAAAAAGGGACATAGAAACTATCAACAAGAGTAAAGAGGAAATGAAGTATACAATTTCTGAATTGAAGAACACCATAGAAGGAAACAAAAGCAAGCTAGATGAAGCAGAGGACCAAATCAGTGAGCTGGATGGCAAGGTAGAAAAAACACCCAGAAAAAGAAAGAAAAGGAAAAAAAGACTAAAAGAGAATGAGGAGGGGTTAAGGGAAATGAAGGACAACATGAAATGGAATTATATCCATATAATAGGGATACCAGAAAGAGCAAGGGACAGAAAACTTGTTTGAAAAAGTAATGATGGAAAACTTCCCTAATTTGATGAGAGAAAAAATCACACAAGTCCAGGAAGCACAGAGGGCCCCAATCAAGAGGAACCCAAAGAGGCCCACTTCAAGACACATTACAATTAAAATGAAAAAATTCAAAAACAAAGAGAGAATCTTAAAAGCAGCAAGGGAGAAACAGGAAGTAACATACAAGGGAGCCCCAATAAGTCTAGCAGGTGACTTCTCAATGGAAACATTACAAGCCAGAAGGGAATGGCAAGAAATATTCCAAATAATGACAAGCAGAGGTCTACAACCAAGACTTCTGTACCCAACAACTCTCTCAAAATAGAAAGTGAAATAAAGAGTTTCCCAGACAAAAGAAGGGTGAAAGAATACATCTCCACCAAACCAGCGATGTAAGATATGCTAAAGGGACTGCTTTAAGACTAGAAAGAAAACAGTAAGAGAGAGAGAGGAACATAGGTATGAAGGAAATAAAATGGCAATGAATAAGTACCTATCAATAATAACCTTAAATGTAAATGGATTAAATGCTCCCATTAAAGGACATAGGGTAGCTGAATGGATAAGACATCATGACCCACAGATATGTTGCCTACAAGAGACCCACCTCAGAACATAAGATCTACACAGACTGAAAGTGAAGTGTTGGCAAAAATATTACAAACAAACAGGAAAATAAAGCCAGAGTAGCAATATTTATGCCAGATGAAATAGACTTTAAAACAAAAGGCATAAAAAGAGACAGAAGGACAATTCATTATAGTCAACAGAAGAATTCTTCAACAATACATAATTATTATAAACATATATGAATCTAACATTGGAGTGCCCAAATATATAATGAAAATATTGGAGGATTTCAAGAAAGATATAGACAGCAACACAATTATAATGGGATATTTTAACCCCACTGTCAACAAAGGATAGATCTCCCAAACAAAATAACAAAGATGCCGTGGCATTGAAAAAATGTCTTAGATCAAATGGACTTAACTATATATATAGAACCTTACATCCCAAGGAAGCAAAAATACAGTCTTTTCAAATGCACACAGAACATTTTCAAAGATAGACAACATGATAAGACACAAAACAAGCATAAATAAATTCAAGAAAATTGAAATCATATCAAGCATTTTCTCAGACCACAGGGCCTGAAACTTGAGGTCTAGAAACCATACTCAAGATAAAAATTCAAAATATTCCAACTCATGGAGACTGAATAGCATGCTATTAAACAATAAATAGGTTAATAATGAGATTTAAGAAGAAATAAAAAATTTTCTGGAAACAAATGAAAATGAACTCACAATAGTCCAGTACATATGGGACATAACAAAAGCAATGCATAGAGGGAAGTCCATAGCAATACAGACCTACCTAAGATAGAAACATTTCAAATAAACAATGAAACTATACATCTACAAGAATTGGAGGAACAACAACAACAAAAAAACAAGATCAAGTAGAAGGAAGGAAATAATTAAGATCAGAACAGAATTAAATGAAATAGAGATAAAAAAAAACAATTCAAATGGTCAATAAATTCAGGAGCTGGTTCTTTGAAAAGATAAAAAATAAAATTGACAAGCCTTCAAGCAGACTCATCAAGGAAAAAAGACAGGGGACCCAAATAAACAAAATCAGAATTGAAAGAGAAGAGATCACTACTGATACCACAGAAATACAAAATTATTGTAAGAAACTACTATGGCATTCTGGCCAAGATGGAGGCCTAGGTAGAAACCCTTCACTTCCTCACACAACCAAAAGGAGGATAATGACCAATCTAAAATCAATAAACAACCAAAAGCACCAGAATATCAAACTGCATGGGACTATGACAACCAAGGAATTGAAGAAAAAATCAGCCAGAACAACCAGACCAGTAAGGTGGTGGACCACAAGGTCTGACTCAGAAAAACCCCAGTGACTCCAAAGGCCATGGGGTTGGGGCTGGCTGCCAAGCTCCTCAGGCTGCGAGGGAGGGGCTGACTTAAGGGGAAAACTGAGACTCAGAGTGACTGTGGGGTATGGCTGGGATTGCTGCTGTGGGAGAAACTCCTCATCTCACATGAGAGTTCATTGAAAAGTATGCTAGAGAGGAGTAGGTGAGCCACACTCTTCCCTCTCTGGCCCCTCCCCTACAGGCAGCACCACAGTGCAGCAAAGAGGGTTGCCCTGCCTGGGTGAACACCTAACGCTCCACTCCCTTACAACCTATCAGCTGTGCCACAACAAAGAAATATGGCCCAAATGAAAGAACAGAGCAAAGCCTCAGAAAGAGATCTAAGCAAGGAGGAGATCGCCAACCTATCTGATGGAGAATTTAAAGCTTCAGTAATCAAAATGGTCACAGATCTGACTGAGCTTAGTTGAAAAATGAAAAAAAAAAACAAATGAAGGATACCCAAAGTGAAATAAAACAAAATATTTAGGAAAACAACAGTGACAGGAAGGAAACCAGCAATTAAAGCAATGATCTGGAACAAAAGGAAAAAAAAATCCATCTAGAAGAAAAAGAAGAAACAAGAATTCAAAAAAGCAAGAGAGTCTTACAAACCACTGGGACAACCTGAAACATTCCAATATCCGAATTATAGGGGTGTCAGAAGAAGACCAACAGCAAGAAAATTAAAAACTTTATTTGAACAAATAATGAAGGAAAACTTCCCTAATTTGGTGAGGGAACTAGACTTCCAGGAAGTCCAGGAATCCCAGAGAGTCCCAAAGAAGTTGGACCCAAAGAGGATCACACCAAGGCACATTACCATGAAGTTGTCTAAGATTCAAGATAAAGAGAAAATCTTAAAACAAGCAAGGGGAAAGGAGAAAGTTACCTACAAAGGGGTACCTGTTAGGCTATCAGCTGATTTCTCAAAAGAGACCTTGCAGGCAATAATGGACTGGGAAGAAGTATTTGAAGTCATGAAAGGCAAGGACCTACACCCAAGATTACTCTATCCAGCAAAACTATCATTTAGAATGGAAGGGCAGATAAAGTGCTTCCCAGATGAGGTCAAGTTAACAGAGTTCATTACCACCCAGCCCTTATTATATGAAATGCTAAAGGGACTTGTCTAAGAAAAGGAAGATCAAAACTATCAACAGTAAAACAACAACAAACTCACAACTACAAACAAATGAACCTAAAAGAAAAGAAAAACAACAAAAACAAAAAGTAAGCAAACATCCAGAACAGGAACAGAATCAGAGAAATGGACATCACACAGAGGGATTTCAGTGGGGAGGGGAAAGGGAAGAATCTGTTACAGAACAGGGCCAATGGAGAGTATGATATACTATTACTGAAAGGGCCGCCCACTAGGTTCACTTGTATGCTGCCAGAGGAAAGATGTCTCTCAATGCTAGAGATTTGTGGAAAGGAAAGGAAATGTTTATCTAAAGGTATACAGATTTAAAGTAGTGACATAATGTCTTCATTAAAATATCAAATTCCTTTAGGATACCCACAGACACACTCGGTCCTTCCTTCTCCCTCTACCCTAAACTGGGGTACTGTATCTCAGGAAAAGAAGTAGATGTCTGTGATTCAGGCTGCTGACACCATCAGCTGTGTCATTGGCCAGGATCAAGCCATGTGGTTCTCCTTGGCAAAGTTGCTAGGGGGTTGTCACTCTGCCAAAACTACATGGTTCTCCCCTTAGTGGCTGCCACATCTGGGTTTAAATCCCCATGCCAATCTTCCTCTGCAGCCCCATTTCCAACTCCTCCCACAATCAGCTACACTTGCTAGCACTCCCATATCCTTCCAGCTTTATTGGGCTGCCATAGTGGGTCTGGGCAGGGGTGACTCCATGGTGTGGAGCCAATCATCTCCAAGCTCTCATGCAGGCACTGTAACCAGGGAGAGTTGCCTCCCAATTACATCTTGGGTGGAAGTCACTTCCATCCCCCTGGCTCAAAGCATGACCACAGTTATTTAACTTATCTATGAAACCAGTTACAGGTTACAGATATGTTAAGTGATCATGCCAGAGGTTAGCTGCAAAGCTGTTGCTGTGCAAAACAGCTCTCCATGTTCCTGCTCCATGTGTCCCTTCCCCCAACTCACACCTGTAGGGGTGGGGTTGGGACATCCTAGATGTCTTTCTAATATTGCCTGGACACCTTGAGTTCTACACCCCATTCCAAATCCCTATTTGGGGTCTCCCTCTTGGGTGCATCCTGTTACAAATTGGCAGGGGCAGGGGCAGGGGAAGCACAGAGAAGAAGAAGCATAATTATTAGGCATAAAATAGACAGAGAGAGAGATAAAAATGGCATAGGAAACATGGGACTCAAAGAACTTATATTGACAACTCATGGACATGAACCAAGGGGAGGGGAATGTTGGAGGTTTGGGGTGTCAGAGTGGAGGAGGGATAAAGGGGGAATATTGGGAAAACTGTAATACCATAATCAGTAAAAAATACTTTAAAAATAGCAAAAAAGAAACAAATATATATTTGTTCCTAGTAGGGACAAATATATACCAAGAAATTTGAAAACCTAAGTGAAATGGACACATTTCTAGAAAAATATAATCTTCCAAAACTAAATGAAGAAGAAGCAGAAAGCCTGAACGGACTGATAACAGTTGGTGAAACTGATGCAGTAATCAAAACATTCCTGGCACAAAAAAAAGCCATAGATTGGATGGCTTCACAGGAGAATTTTACAAAACATTAAAAAAGATCTAACCCTTATCCTTCACAGACTATTTTTAAAAAATCCAAGAAGAGGAAATATTCCCAAATTCTTTTTATGAAGCCAGCATCATCCTAATCCCAAAACCAGATAAAAACACAACAAAGAAATCTACAGGCCAATATCACTGATGAACCTCAATATAATAAAGGTCATATAGGAGAAACCTACAGCCAACATTATACTCAATGGGTAAAACCTAGAAGCTTTCCCAGTAAGATCAGGAACAAGACAAGGGTGTCCACTTTCACCACTTTTATTCAACATAGTATTGGAAGTCCTAGCCACAGCAATCAGACATGAAAAAGAAAGAAGACATCTAAATTGGAATGGAGGAAATATAACTGTCATTTTTTGCAGATGACATGTTAGTGTACATAGAAAATCCTATACACTCCAAAAAAACTATTTGACATAATAAATGAATTTGGCAGAACAACAGGATACAAAATCAATATTCTGAAATCAAAGCCATTTTTGTACAACAACGAAATATCAGAAACAGAAATTAGGAAAAAAATCCCATTTGATATAGCAACAACAATAACAACAACAACAACAACAACAACAACAACAGCAAGGTCTAGGAATAAACCTAAACAATGGGGTAAAAGACTTGTACTGAGAAAATTATACAACACTGAAGAAAGACATTAAGGAAGACACAAACAAATGGAAGCATGTACCATGTTCATGGACTGGAAGAATTAACATCATCAAAATGTCCATACTACCCAAAACAATCTATAGATTCGATGCAATATCTATTAAAATACCAATGATATATTTTACAGACATAGAACAAACATTTCAAAAATTTATGTGGAACCATAAATGACCCTGAATAGCTGTAGAAATTTTGAGAGAGAAGAGCAAGGTAGGAGGGATCACAATAGCTGACATCAAACTATATTACAAGACCACAGGAATCACAATAGTCTGGTACTGGCATAAGAACAGATACAGAGATCAATGGAACAGAATAGAGAGCTCATAAATAAACCCAAGTCTCTCTTGTCAATTAATTAATGACAAAGAGGACAGAAGTATAAAAATAGTCTCTTCAACAAGTGGTGTTGGGAGATCTGGCTGGACAGCTTCATGCACAAAAATGAAACTTGACCACCAACTTACACCACCCACAAAAATAAACTCAAGAAGGATAAAAGACTTAAATAGAAGCCACAACATCATAAAATTCTTAGAGGAGAACCAGAGAGGAATATCTCAAATATTCCATGAGGTAGCATTTTTACTAGTACATCCTGTAGAGCAAGGGACATAAAGAAAAGAATAAACAAACGGTACTTCATCAAAATAAAAAGCTTCTGCACGGCTAAAGAAAACATCAATAAAATGGAAGGGGAACCAGCAGTATGGGAAAATATGTTTGCAAATGATACCTTGGACAGAGTTTGATATCCAAAATATATAAAGAACACAAACAACTCCAATGTGGGAAGTAAAATAACCCAATTAAAAAATGAGCAAGGGACCTGAACAGATACTTCTCCAAGAAGGACATACAAGGTCCCAGAGACATATGAAAGGATGCTCAGCATCAGTAGCCCATAGAGAGATGCAAATTAAAACCACAGTGAGGTACCACTTCACAGCAGTCAGAATGGCCATCATACATAAATCAAAAACCAAAAAGTGTTGGTGAGGTTGTGGAGAAAATGGAACCCTAGTACACTGTTGGTGGGAATGAAGACTGGTGAAGCCATTTGGAAAAGAGTATGGAATTTTTCCAAAAATTAAAAATGAAACTTCCCTTTGACCTGGCAATTCCACTGCTGGGATTGTACCCTAAGAATCCTGAAATACCAATCCAAAAGAACCTATGCATCTCAATGTTCATAGCAGCACAATTTACAATAGCCAAGTGCTGGAAGCAACCTAAATGCCCATCAGTAAATGAGTGGATCAAAAAAGTATGGTACATTTTTACAAAGGAATACTATGCAGCAGGAAGAAAGAAGGAGTTCCTACCCTATGCAACAGCATGGATAGATCTGGAGAGCATTATGTTAACTGAAATAAGCCAGGCAATGGAAGACAAATAGCATATGATCTCACCTATAAGTGGAACCTAATTAACAAAACAAACAAGAAAGCAAAATATAACCAGATTCATTAAAATAAAGAAAAAACTGATGGAACCAGAGAGAAGGGGGAGGGCAAAACAGGGAGAGAAAAGGAAAGGGTCATCAGAGAATATGTATAAAAGACACATGGACAAAGCCAAAGGTGGTAGGATAGAGGGTGTGTGGTGGGGGTTCAGAGTGGAGAACTTAGGAGGGGGGAATGGAGATTGCTGTACTTGGACAACAATAAAAAATACTTTGTTAAAAAAAGAAAATAATACATGAAAGAAAGAATGGAAGAAAAAGAAAGAAAGAAGAAAGAAAGAAAGAAAGAAAGAAAGGAAGGAAAGAAGGAAGGAAGGAAGGAAGGAAGGAAGGGAGGAAGGAGAAAGAAAAAAGTATAATACAACGCTTGTGAAATGCATCTAAAACAGTGCTTAAAGGTATAAATACTTACATTTAAAAAGAAGAAAGATAACAAATCAACAACCTAACCTTCCAACTTGAGACACACAAAAGAAGGGAAAATTAGAATCTAAAACAAAAGCATGGAAAAAAAGGGACATTACATTAGAATAAAAGGCTTAATCCATCATGAAGATGTAGCAATTCTAAATGCATGAAAAAACACAGCTGAAAGAATTTAAAACAAATACTGACAGTACTGAGAGGAAATATCGAACACTCCAAATTAATACAGATTTCAATATCTCATACTCTGCAATTTGTTGACCTACTAGACAAAAAGTCAACAATATCTGGAATGCAGTAGCACCATCAACCAAAAGGATCTAATTGATAATTTATAGAACACTCCATCCAACAACAGGAGAGTACACAGTATTTTCATGTACCCATGGAGCATTCACCACAATAGACCATAACCTGGGTCACAAAGCAAACCTTAAGAAATTTAAAAGAACTAAAATCATACAAAATGCATTCTCTGAACACAATGAAACCAAAGTAGAAAAGAATAAAAGAAAGATAACTGGGAAATTTCAAATACTTGTAAACAAACCAATATACTTAATCCGAAGGTCAAGGAGGAAGTCCCAAGGAGTAATCTAATATATTGAACTGAATAAAATGAAAGCACAACATACCAAAATTGGTGAGGTGCAACTAAAGTAGTCCTTGGATGGAACTTTATATAATTAGGGGAAAAAATCCAAATTAACAATCTAAGTTCTTACCTCAAGAACCTACTAAAATAAGAACAAAATGAACCCAATGGCAAGGAGAAAGAAATAATAAAGATAAATCAATGAAATTAAGAACAGAAAGATGGTAAAGAAAACTCATGTTTAAAAAAAAAGCTGTTTTTTTTTCTGGAAAAAAATTAGTAAAACTGATCTAGCAAGACTGAGAAAGACACAAAGAGAAAAGACAAAAATTACCAGTGTCATAAATGAAACAGAAATAATCATCTGGCCAAGGCAGAGGCATAGGTAGATACACTTTGCCTCCTCGCACAACCAAAAGAAGGACAACAACGAATTTAAAAAGGAAAAATAACCAGAGCCGCCAGAAAATTGAACTGTATGGAAGTCAGACAACCAAGGAGTTAAAGGAACACTCATCCAGACCAGTAAGAGGGGTGGAGTTGGGCAGCCAAGGTGGAGAAGACTCACTGCAAGGCTGTGGCTAGCAGTCTAGGCTGTCCCACATTTACATGAGGATAAAATGGGAGGAACAACTGGGAGTTGAGACAGACCATGCAATCCAGGGTTCCAAGGCAGGGAAATAAAGCCTCAAAACTTCTGACTAAAAAACCCTGTGTGGGTTGCAGTGGTGGAGAGACTACAAGCCTCATGGAAAAGTCCAATGGAGAGATCTATGGGGTCCCAAAACACACATAAATCCACCCACCTGGGTATTGGTACCAGAAGGGCCCAATGTGCTTATGGGTAGTGAAGGAAGTGACTGAAAGCCAGCGGAGAGATGAGCAAGCATCTTTGTTCCCTCTCAGAACCCTCCCCTACATACAGCACCACAATGAAGCAATATGGGCTGCCCTGCCCTGGCAAATTCCTAAGGCTCCACCTTTTACTATGTAATGGGTGCATGCAGGCAAAAAAAAATATGGCTGAAATAAAAAAACAGATCTAATCTCCAGAAAAAAATAAAACTAAGCCATGAAGAGATAGCCAACCTATCAGATACACACTTCAAAACACTGGTAATCAGGATGCTCTCAGAAATGGTTGAGTATGATCACAAAATAGAGGAAAAAGTGAAGGCTCTGCAAAGTGAAATAAAGGAAAATGTACAGGGAACCAACAATGATGGGAAGGAAACTGGGACTCAAAATGGTTTGGAGCAGCAGGAAGAAAGAAACATTCAACCAGAACAGAACAAAGAAACAAGACTTTTTAACAAATGAGAAGAGGCTTAGGAACCTCTAGGGCAACTTTAAACATTTCAACATCCAAATCATAGGGGTGCCATAAGGAGAAGAGGAAGAGTAAGAAATTGAAAACTTGTTTGAAAATAATAATGGAGAACTTCCCCAATCTGACAGAGGAAATAGACTTCCAGGAAGTGCATGAAGCTCAGGTAGTCCCAAAGATATTAGACCCAAGGAAGCACACACTAAGGCACATCATAATTACATTACCTGAGATTAAAGAGAGCAAGAGAATCTTGAAAGCAGCAAGAGAAAAGGAGAGAGTTACCAACAAAGGATTTCCCATAAGACTATCAGTTGATTTCTCAAAAGGAACCTTACAGGCAAGAAGGTGCAGGAAAGAAGTATTTGAAGTCATGAAAGGCAAGGACCTACATCCAAGATTACTCTATCCAGCAAAGCCATCATTTAGAATGGAAGGGCAGATAAAGTGCTTCCCAGATAAGGTCAAGTTAAAGGAGTTCAGCATCACCAAGCCTTTATCATATGAAATGTCAAAGGGACTTATCTAAGAAAAAAAAGATCAAAACTATGAACAGTAAAACAAACTCACAACTATCAGCAGCCAAACCTAAAAAAAAACAAGAAGAAAAACAAAAATGTACTAAGCAGACAAGTAGAACAGGAACAGATTCACAGAAATAGAGATCACATGGAGGGTTATCAGTGGGGGAGTTTGGAGGGAACATGGGGAAAAAGATACAGGGAATAAGAAGCATGACTGGTAGGTACAAAATAGACAGGGGAAGGTTAAGAATAGCATGGGACATGGAGAAGCCAAAGAGCTTGTATCTATGGCCCATGGACATGAACTAAGGGGGAGAATGATGGTGGGAGGAGGGTTACAGGATGGAGGTAAATGAAGGGGAGAAAGAGTGGGACAATTGTAATAGCATAATCAATAAAATATATTTAAAAAAAGAAACAGAAATGATCAGTATAGGCCTTGCAGACATCAAAAAATGATAAGAAAATACAGCTAATAATTCTACACACCTAAATTCAAAACTCATGAAATATACACAAACTATTATAATTCACCTAATATTAAATTTATAATTTTAATAGCTGTATAACTGTTAAGGAAACTGTATAATAATTAAATTCCCCCAAATGAAATCTCTAACTCCACATTGTTTTCCTGGAGAACTATAATAAACATTTAAAGATGACTTAGTATCAGTCTAAAAAAACAGAAGAGGAAACACTTCTCAATTTATTCTATGAGGTCTGTGTTTCCAGGATAACAAAACCAAAGGCAGTGCAAAAAAGAAAATGACAGGCTAATATTCCTTGTGACACAGATGCAAACATTCTCAACAAAATATTAGTTCACAAATTTAACAAAGTTAAAGAAGCTACTTGGATCCTCCCACAACCACATTAAAAATACAATTAAAGTACAGAACAACCATCATTCAGAACCACCTGAAATCTAATTTAATGGAAGTCCTACAACTAGGGATTTAAAGAAGAAACCACTTCCAGACTGGTAGGAGGGGCTGAGACACTACATGAACAGGTCCAACAATCATGTGTAGTGGTTTTTCACCCCTGAGGAGTGAGGGGTCACAGCCTCACACCAAACCCCCAAGCCCTGAGTTTCAGTGATGGGAAGAGAAGTCCGTAAAAATTCAGACTGTGAAAATCAGCAGAGATTATGGCTAAGTGAGATGGAGGGCTCCTAGAATCTCAGGCAGTTCCTCTTAAAGGGTCTGCACACAGACTTACTTAAACTCACTCCCCATGAGCTCCAGAGCTGGGACAGCAACCTGAAAGGAACCACGAACATAGGGGAGGAACTGAATTGTCTAGCATCAGGGCAAGAGCTGGGAAAGCAGCTTTCTGCCAGACAAGAGTGCTGGCACAAACCATTGTTTCTTTTCTGAAATCACCCTTTCCCCACAGAGCTAGCATTTGTGTGCCATATCTGTCTGAAACTGTTTGCCCCACCCTGGTGGTTTCCCAAGACCCTGTCCCACCCAACTTGCAGAACCATCCGAGCTATTTCCAGTGGATTTTCCACACAACTGGCCTGTCTTGCCTGATGCTTTGAACTTTCCTAAAACCTTCCAAGCAAGAAGCATCTGGTAGACAACCAAGAGTGTATGTTCTACCTCTTGCTAAGTAGCCCCAAGCCTGGCACTAGTAGCTGCCCACTTTGGTTCACAGCTTGGCCTCTCCTGGCTTCCTGCAAGTTCAGTATAAGTAACAGCAATATGCAGATTGCTCTGTAGCTAGTAGTGGGTGGCCCCAGGCAGGGCTCAGGGAGTAGCTGACTTTGCACATTCTGGGAGGCCACAGAGTCACTACACTTAATGAACAACTTCAGAATATCCTAGATTACAATTCTACAACCTCCATAAGCAACACACTCAAGTGGCAGACTTGGTGAGCACCAAGTCCTGCCCTATAGGGTTGACTCCTATACAGCAGCTCCTCTGCTGCAGTTGCAGCTAGTCCTCACAGACAATTGGCCTGTGCATAAATCCTTCCCAGTGATGCAAACAGCAATTAAAACTCAACTTCAACAGGACAGTGCACAAGGTTCACTCAAGGGAGTACCTGGAGTGCCCAGCTCCAGTGACTTGGGAGGATGTGCCACTGAGTCCTACAGGACACCTACTACTCAAGGCCACTCTACCAACACTAGGAGGTGTAGCAATTCTACAGAATACATAAAAACAAATGTAGGAAAGCAACCAAAATGTGAAGATAAAAAACAGTTTCTAAATCAAAGCACTAAATGAAATGGAGGCGAGCAAACTACCACATACAGAGTTCAAACCAGTGGTTATAAGAGTGCTCAAGAAACTCAGTAAGAACTTCAACAGCATGGGAAAAGAAAAACATGGAAACTGTTTTTCAGTTGGAAATTAAGGATTCACTAACTGAAATGAAGAATAAATTTACAGAGAATCAAGAGTAGAGTAGGTGATGCCGAGAATTAAATCAGTGATTTGAAATATAAGGAAGCAAAAAACACCCAGTCAGAACAACAAAAAGAATAAATAATCCAGAAATATAAAGATACTGTAAGAAGCATCTGGGACAGCGTCAAGCATACCAACATTCATATCATGAGGGTGCTGGAAGGAGAGAGAGAGCAAGAAATTGAAAACTTATTTTTAAAAAATGACAGAAAACTTCCTTTACCTGGTGAAAGGAAGATATTACATAACAGACCCGGGTGCAAATGATATACTATTGCCAAATGGACCCACCCCTGTGCTCTGGGAGTCCCCCACCTTTACTAGGATCACCTTGCCCCCCCTCAGGGAAAGACATCTCTCAATGCCAGAGACTGATGAAAAGGAAGGGGATTATTTATTTAAGAGTTATACAAACTTAAGAGTAATGACTTAATGTCTTCATTGAGATCCCAAAGTCCTTTAGAATACCCACAAACACAAAGTACTTCCTTCCCCCTCTGCCCAGTCTTGGGTACTGTATCTCAGAAAAATAAATAGAAGTCCATGGTTCTTCTCTACCCAAGCCACATGGTCCCAAAAAGATCCTGCATAGCTGCTGCACCTGGGTTTAAATTCCAGCACCAATCTTCCTCTGCCACACCATTTATAACTTGTCCCATAATTGGCCATAGCTGCCAGCATTCCCATATTCTTCCAGCTTTACTGGGCTGCCATAGGAAGTCTGAGCAGACATCGCCCCATGGAGTGGGTCCAATCACCTCCAAGCTCTCACACAGCCACTGTAACCAGGGGGAGTTGCTTCCCAGTTACATCATAAGTTGAAGTCACTCCCATCCCCCTGGCTCAAAGCATTGCCACAGCTACTTAATATACCTATGAAACCAGTTAAAGGTAACCAGATATGTTAAACTACCATTCTAAAGGTTATCTGCAAAACTGTTACTATTCAAAACAACTGTCAATGTCCCTGCTCCATGCCTCCCATCTCCAAGCTCAGACTTGTGGGGGTGATGACATCCTATATACATATATTTTTCTAATATTTCCTGGATACCAAGTTCTGGACCCCATTGCAAACCTCTATTTGTGCCCCCCACTTCTTGGTTGCACCCTGTTACAGAGAAACATGTAAGTGCAGACAGTGCAGAATCCCAAACAAAATGAAGCCAAAGAGGCCCACACCATGGCACATCATAAGTAAAATGTAAAAGGCTAAAGGCAAAGAGAGAATCTTAAAAGCAGCAAAAGAAAAGCAGTTAGTTGCCTACAAGAGAGCTACCATAAGACATCCAGCTGATTTCTTAACAGAAACTTTGCAGGCTAGAAGGTATTGGCAAGAAATATTCAAAGTGATGAAAAGGAAGGACCTACAACCAAGATTACTCTACCCAGCAAAGCTATCATTTAGAATTGAAAGACACATGAAGAGCTTCCCAGACAAGAAAAAGCTAAAGGAGTTCATCAACAACGAACCAGCATTGCATGAAATGCTAAAGGCTCTTCTTTAAGAAGAAGATAAAAAAATAATGAACAATAATATTGCAATCAATATATATCTATAAACTACTGAATAAAAAATAAATGAACAAGCAGAACAGAAAGAGTCATAGATACAGAGAACATTTTGATGGTTGCCAGATGGGAGGGGTGTTGGTGGGAAGGGTGAAAAAAGTGAAGAGATTTAGAAGTAGAAATAGTCATAGAGATGTATAGTACAATATAGGAAATATAGTCAATAGTATTCTAATAACTATGTGTGGTGTCATATGGGTGTGAGATTTATCAGGATAATCACCTAGTAAGTGATACAATGTCTAATCACTGGGATGTGCATCTAAGATTCATATAATATTGTATGTCAACTGCGACTGAAAAATCAAGAAATGATTTAAAAAATAAAAAAGAGCTAAAATACCCAATAAACAAACAAACAAACTGGCACATTTCAGACTTATAAAAGGTAGGCAGATTAATGCAATCAGCAACTGTGTTAAGAGATAAAGTAGTACTAATAGTTTATACTTTGTGATTACATTTCCTTACTTCTCCTAACAAATTGACTTTCCTAAAAACAAACAAAAAACCCTCTCAGAGAAAACAGGAATAGAGGGAAACTTCCTCTACTTTATAAAGAGCATCTACACAGTGCACAGCTTACATCACATTTAATGTTGAAAGACTACCGGTAATTGTTTTCCTCTTCATATCAGGAATAAGAAAAGGGTGTCTATTCTAGCCACCATTGTTTAGCATGATCTTGGAACTTCTAGCCAGTGTATTAAGGCAAGAAAAGGATATAAAAGTATAGCAATTTGAAAGGGTAAAAAACTTTCTATATGCTGACAGCATAGTTGTTTACACAAAAATAACTCAAGAAACATACCAAAAAACAATCCTAAAACTAAGAAATTATTCATCAAAGTCACAGGATACAAGAAAAACCTACATCCAAAATAAAATACAATACAATGTGTAATTGTTCCAGAGAAAGTAGACTATATAGTTGTAAATTTAACAAAACAGATATAAGATTTATATAAGAAAACTACAAAATGCTGGTGAAAGAAATCAAATAAAATCCAAATAAATGGAGAAACATACCATATGTTTGAATTAGAAACTCAGTAACATAACAATATCATTTCCCTCTCAATTCATATATAGGTTTGTGCAATTCCTATTAAAATATCCACATTATTTATGTAAATATACACATGATTATTGTAATTTTATGCAAAGGAAAAGGAACTAGAATAGGTGAAATAATTTTGAAAAATAAGAACACAGTGGAGTTATTGGTTTACCTGTTTTCAAGACTTATTATATACTCCAGTATTTAATACTGAGTGGTATTGGCAGAGATATGGATACATAGATCAATAAAGCAGAGTAACAAACACCCTAAAAATATGTCAAATTAGTATGGCCAGAGATAAATGATGCTGAAGTATTGGATACCCACTGGCAAAAATAAACCAAAAACAACATATGAACTTTGATCTAAACTTTATATACTTCATACAAATTTCAACCAAAAATAGATCATAAGTTTTAATTTTTTGGAATATTTTAAAGTACATTTTATTGATTATGATATTACAGTTGTCCCAAGTCTTCCCCCTTTGCCTCCTCTGCCTGGTACTCTGCTTCTTTCCAGCAGTCTCCTCCTTAGTTCATGTCCATGGTCATGCACATTAAGTTCTTTGGCTTCTCCATTTCCTATACTGTACTTAACATCCCCCTGTCTATTTTGTACCTACAAATTATGCTCTTTAATCCATGCAAATTTCCCCCTATCCTCCCTTCCCCTCTCCTGGATAATAACCTTCCAAATGTTTTAATTAAAAAAAATGTAATCCTCACCTGAAGACATGCATATTGATTTTAGAGAGAGGGAAAGGTAGGGAAAGAAAGGGGAAGAGAGACCTTAATGTGAGAGAGAAACACCCAACCAGGGTCCAAATCCCCAACCTAGGCATGTGCCCTGACCAGGAATTGAACCATAACCTTTTGGTTTATGGGATGATGCTCCAACCAACTCAGCCACACTGGCCAGTACTGTAAATTTTATATTGTATAATACTGAATAAAATTTTTAAGCCATAGGCTGAGTGAAGAAATCTTAGATATGGCATCAAAGTTATAAGTAATAAAATTATTTAAAATGATAACTTGAGTTTTATTAAAATTAAAATCTTTTGCTCTGCAAAGGAACTTTTTGAAAGGATTAAAAGACAAGCTAAAACTGGGAGAAAATAATTAAAAACCACATATCTAGACAAAGATCTCATATCTAGACTATATGAAGCCCTTTTAAAACTCAGCAGTAAAAAGACAAAGAATCCATTTGGAAAATGAACAAAAGACACAGCTATTTCCTGGAAGATGGCATACAGGTGTCAAACAAGTACATGAAAAGGTGTTGAATATCACTAGCTATTAAGGATATGCTAATTAATACCACAGTAATATATTACTACATATCTATTAGAACAACTATTGTAATATTAAAAAATACTGACAAAAATCAATGCCATTAGGGATGTGAAGAAACTCGATCTTTCATATGTTGCTGGTGAGAATGTAAAACAGTCCAGAT
Source organism: Phyllostomus hastatus (assembly GCF_019186645.2). Taxonomy (NCBI): domain Eukaryota; kingdom Metazoa; phylum Chordata; class Mammalia; order Chiroptera; family Phyllostomidae; genus Phyllostomus; species Phyllostomus hastatus. The sequence continues at coordinate 812,298 of NW_025334017.1, read as the reverse complement.
ACTCTAGGAAATAGTTTAGCATTTCCTTAAAACAAAACAAAACAAAACAAACAACTGAAGAGTATACCTACACTTACCATGAAACCCATTAGTTGCACTCCTGGGCACTTATCCCAGAGATACAGAAACTAATCCAGCACAGAATCTTGCACATGATTGTTCATGGTAGTTTTATGTGTAGTAGTCAAAACCCCAAAATAACCAAAATATCCTTAGTAGATGATAGTTAAATAAACTGTGATACATCCAAACTATGAAATACAATTTATCAATAAAAGGGAATGAATTAATGATGCAACATGTTGTATCAATTTCCAGAAAATTATACTGAATAATAAAAGTGAATATCAAAAGTTCACATGTTGTGTAATTCCACATATATAATTCTCAAAATGACAAAAGCATAGTGACAGAAAATAGATTAGTGGTTGACAGGGGTTAGAGATAGTGGGGGAGGAGTAGGCATGATTATAAAAGAGAACCTTGTGATGCTGGAATGGGCTTGTATCATTTTGTTGTTGTTGTTTTGTAATCCTCTCCTGAGGATATATTCACTGATTCCAGAGAGAGAGGAAGGGTGGGGGAGAGAGATTGAGAGGGAGAAGAGAGAGAGAGAGAAACATTGATACATGCCCTACTGGCGATATGTGCCAGAGTGGGACCAACCCACCCACAACTAGGCATGTGCCCTGACTGGGAATCAAACTTGTGACCTTTTGGTATATAGGACATTGCCCCAACCAACTGAGCCACACTGGTCAGGACACTATCTTCTCCTCCTCCCCCTCCCCCTCCCCCTCCTTCTTCTTCTTCTTTTTGAATTTTCAAGGGACCCCTGGCCAGTGTGGCTCAGTTCGTTGAAGTGTCATCATATACATCAAAAAGTTGGAGGTTGGAGGAGGTTGGATTCCTTGTCAGGGCACATTCCTAAGTTGCAACAGGAGGCAACCAAGTGATGTTTCTCTGTCTCTCTCTCTCTCTCTTCCTTCCTCTCTCTTTAAAATGAATAATGATATTTAAGATTTTTAATTTTTAACAGGATATTTTATTAAGTGACCGCAAAGCTGGAAAATGTATACATGCCAGAAATGTTTTTATAAAAATTAATTATATCTTTAGTTTGCTTTTGGAAAGAAGATTCAGTCTTTTGCTCTTATAATTTTTATTCTATCTTTTGTTCTCTTTTACATTCTCTTTTACAAATGCAGGCATTATTGTAAATAATGCCTACATTTACAAAGAAGGCATTATTTTTTCAATTTTTAAATTAAATTTATTGGGTAGCTCAGTGGATTGAGCGTGGGCCTGTGAACCAAAGCATCACTGGTTCAATTCCCAGTCAGGGCACATGCCTGGGTTGCAGGTCCCCAGTAGTGGGGCATGAGAGGCAACCACACATTGATGTTTCATTCCCTCTCTTTCTCCCTCCCTTCTCCTCGCTCTAAAAATAAATAAATAAAATCTTTTAAAAATTAAATTTATTGGGGTTACATTGGTTAATAAAATTACATAGGTTTCAGATGTATAATTCTATAGCACATCATCTGTACACTGCATTGTGTGTTCACCAAGCCAAGTCTCCTTCCATTACCATTTATCGCCCCATACTCTCCTTTCCCTGCCCATGCCCCTACCTCCCTTTTGCTCTGGTAATCACCATACTGTGTCTGTGTCTACAAGGTTTTCTTTCTTTCTTTCTTTCTTTCTTTCTTTCTTTCTTTCTTTCTTTCTTTCTTTCTTTCTTTCTTTCTTTCTTTCTTTCTTTCTTTCTTTCTTTCTTTCTTTCTCTTTCTTCCTTCCTTCCTTCCTTCCTTCCTTCCTTCCTTCCTTCCTTCCTTCCTTCCTTCCTTCCTTTCTTTCTTTCTTTCTTTCTTTCTCCATATCTTCACCTTTTTCACCCAGCCCACAGTACCCACCCCCCTCTGACTACAGCAAAGAAAGTGTATGAAGCATCTTGACATTACTTGTGATTCTAACAATGTTAGCTATTATGAAATGGCTTTACCACATTATAAGTGGTGTATATAAGCACTGTTTTGCCTTGTAATTTTAGGTTACTTTTATTAAGAAACATCAAATCTGCAGCAAGAGCTAATTTCCAAAGTTTTTCTGTGTATGACAATCGTGGATCAGGGTCATTCTTCCAACATTTAAAAACAAAAACACTCTTAACTTAAGGTATATAAAAGGCAGATAGCCTTATATTTGCTATACAACTCTTCTATGGTATGCTGGTAAATGTTTTAACAATTAGATCTCTGGAGACCAGAAGCCTTGTTTTGTAGAGTTTGTTAGTTTTTGTGGTTCAGACTACCATTGTGATGTTACTCACCCAGGTGCTATGAAAAGGTATGATATATAATAGAGTCTGTTGAACTGGCATGAGCAGACTTCAGCAAACCATGGATTGAAGAGACCTTAAGAGACCCTCTAAAGGAATTTTAGCTTCTCTGCCACTCATATTAAATGGCTGCAGTAGGCATCATATTTTCATAGTTGTTCACTTACAGTCTCCCTCGCCTTTATAAAACATGCACCCATATGAAAAAGTTGCTTTCTGTACAATTTCATTTTAATAGAACAGAACAGGGAAAGAAATAAAGCAGATTTTTACTTCTCTGCACTGGGACTAAAAAAACTGGTTTAGCCAATCCCACGATTTTCTGTATAAGCAAATATTTACTTTTAGAATGACAAGCCCTGCGTCCCATGCAACAGTTGATAATATATATTAAGTGATGTTTCTTTATGTTATTTACAGAGGTATTAGACTGGTTTGGGTTTCTGAAAAGAAAAAAATAAGTCATGTTTTAAATGTCTTTTGTGAAGGCATTTGTTAATATATCGAAGTATTAAAAACACCACTTCTTTGAAAGTTAAAGTTACTAAGTCAGCTATTTGCTTCCTAATCCATGAAGAGAAGCTCTGCCACTACATGGACAGCTGGGTGATGTCTCATGTTGGGAACCACCCTGCCTGGTATCAGAAGCTGGAACCCCTGCGAAGGCTAAGGCTGAGGGAGTGGCCTTGGACCATAAGCCAGCAAGGAGTCAAAAGCTTATCTCCCTGGCAGGAGCCCTGCTTCTGCTGCTTCATTCATAACTGACCCCCAATGCTTGGTCAATTAGCCAATGAAGGGTAAGATTCCCCAGGGGGGGAACGACCTAAGATAGGCACGATCATGTGAGAGGCCCCCAAGAAAGGACTTTGGGGGCCACAGCAAAAGGGGGTGATGGACCCTCGCCCCTCAGCTTTGACATAGCCTGAGTCCTCATTGTCTGGGAGAAAATCTCCTTATCTCTTGGTTGCCTTAGTTCCCTTGCTCCACCTAAACCTGAAACAATGACAGGGTGGTGCAGCTCTATGCTGAAAAGGGCGGGTTCCCCAGGTTATCAGGCCTAAGAAAGAATATGTAAGATCCTGTAAAACCTGCTTTGTTTAGAATGCTCTCAGTTGAATGATGAGGGTCCAGGGAAGAAGTAAATTTGTTCCTTAAAGTTTTTTACAGCTCTTTGACCCTGACTCAGAATAGGCCCTCAGACTTCCTTGTTACCTATTGTTTGATCCTTACTTCCTAGCAATGAGTAATAAGCTTTTCCTGAATTCTTATTCAAACAAAACCAGTAAAAAGCCTCTCCAGAGGGGGAATGAGGCGCTCTCCCCACCAGAGAGAGTGGCCATTTCATTCCCACTTCCCCACAGAAACTGCTTGTCTCTGTATATGTCTTCCTTGAGTTTCAACGAGCCATCCACAGCATTCCGAGGTCACTGCCAGCTGGTGATCGTGACAGTCTCATGGGACATATTTGCTGTAACCAGCTTTCTTCAAACATTTCCCACTTGCTGGCCTTCACTGCCCTTTGCTCTATATGCTCCTGTAGCCCTTTGTCCATACTCTCCCTGGTACTGACCACTTTGGAGCTCTGTCTTTTATGAGCCCTGTTATGCCCCTCTGCCTGGGCCTGCCCTCTGGTGTTTTTGACACTACCAGATCTATTCCTCCCTGCCTAAATTAAGATATCTGGCATCTCCTACCTTGGGATCAACCATGGCAGAGAAATGAATTCAGGCTAAGAGGTCTCTTTTAGTTCTGTGACCAATTCCAGTGTGGGGAGGGACGTTTTCCCATATCAATAAGTAATTCTGGAATATTAGTAGGGTATCCTATAATTCAATTCAGTTATACATTATGTACCCAGAGATAGCATCAGATCCCACATATTAAGGGTTCAGTCGTACAAGACTGCCCACCCACCCTCTTCAGATGCTAGATACAAGTTCAGGTTGTTATTTGTACGTCTGACTAACTGGCTATAAATCAGAGGCCTCCACAAACTCCTCTTGGGATTAAATAATTAGCTAGAGCAGTTCACAAAACTCAGATAAACACTTTATCTTTAGTTTAGTATAAATGGATATAACTCAGGAACAGCCATAGGGAAAAGATGCATAGGGCAAGTTATGGGGGAAAGATGTGAAGCTACCATGCCTTCTAGGAATGTCATTCTCTCAGCACTTTTATGTGCTTACCTTTGGAAGCTCTCTGAACTCAGCATGATCAATTAAATCATTGGGCACTGGCAATTGATTCAACCTCCAGCTCATCTCCCTTCCCCTGAGGTCAGGGAGGTGAAATGAAAGTTGCTATCCTTTTATAACATGGATAGTTCCACTAGCAACCAGCCCTCATCCTTAGGTGCTTTCCAAAAGCCATCTCAATAACATAACAAAAGATCCTTTTATCACTCTCAACACTTAGGAAATTCCAAGAATTGGAGGAGGTATGAGCCAGTAACTATGGATGAAGACCACATATATGCATATATTTCTTATAAATCACAATATTGTAGTGTCAAAAACCTGGCAGTTACTCTGCTTCAAATGTAGCTTATATTGTTATGAGACTTCTTGTCTCATTGGTTAATCTTGGAAAGTCAGAATTTCTGAGAATGAGCAGGGAAGTACAACAGGGTCCACAGTCAGAGTTCTTAAAGCAACTGCTAACTTCCATTGCCCCTAAGGCTGACCAGAAACTTGGCATAAAAAATTGAGTGATGTTGTCCCATTTGCCTCATTTACAAACTGTCTGCCACCTGGGGCTTTGTCCTAGAAACAAGGGAATTGCATTTCTTCCCTGGTCCTGCGACTGATTCAGGAGTCTTTCAGCTCTCCTGTGCTATTCTTTTATTTTGGGAAATGAGACAGAATCTTATGTGTGGGAGAGGTGTTTAAAAACATTCTACAATACTAGGTTCCAGACCAGATGGCAGAGTAGGTTAGTACTCGATCACCTCATCCTATGACCACATCAACATTATATCTACATTATAGAACAAGCACCTTGGAGAGCCATCTGAAGACTAGCTGAACAGACTTCCAAACTGAGGACATAAAGAGGAAGCCACATAAAGATGGGCAGGTGGGGTAAAGATGCAAAACATTGGCCCTACACCCAGCTGTGGCAGTTGAGAATTAGGAGGGATATCTAGTCAGTGGAAGTCCCCCCTAAGGTGTGAGGGATCCCAGCTCCACATCAGGAGCACAGTGCTAAGAAGAGGAGTCCCCGCAACATCTGACTGTAAAAATCAGTGGGGATTCCATCTTGGTTAAATGAAAGGCTGCTGAAAAGCCAGATATTCTCTTAAAGGGTCAATGCAGAGACTTGCTTGCTTCCAAACATTCATCCTAAGCTCCACCAAAGGCACAGCAGCTTGAAAAGCCCAGGGGCATATGGCAAGACTGAATTGTGTGGCTTCAGGGCAAGAGCTAGAGGGGCAGTCACCATTGTTCCTGTGTGAGCCCTCCCCTGCACAGCCTGCAGGCACAGAGTAGTGCCCACTGTTTCTGTGTTGCCCCCCCACCACACACACACACAGCTTACAGGCAGAGGCAGGTGTCCAGTCTGAACCTGCATTACCTGGCAAATACCACTGGCCCATCCTGGTGAGATCCTGTCCTACCTGATACCTCTTCAGTGTCTGTGTCTCAAAGGCACCAGCCTCTGCCCACACTGCAGACTCCTACAAACTCTCAAAGGTCTGTGGACTCCAGGCTCACACAGAGACACATCATAATTAAACTGCCAAAGTTTAAAGACAAAATGAGAATTTTAAAAGAAAAACAAAAACAAAAAACAAGAGAAAAAGCAGGTAGTTACCTAGTAGGAAGCTCCCACAGTTTCTCAAGAGAAACTTTGTAGGCAAGAAGTATTGACATGAAATATCCAAAGTGATAAAAGCAATGACCTACAGCCAAGATTACTCTATCTAGCAAAGCTATCATTTAAAATTAAGAACTTCCCAGACAGGGTGGGGAAAAAATGAAAATAATTTATTCCCACCAAATCAGTATTACAAGAAAATTAAAGGGCTTCTTTAACAGGAAAAAAAGAGAATATAAATATAAATAATAAAATTACAATAACTACATGCCTGTCAATAATCACTTTAAATGTAAATGGATTAAATGTTCTAATTAAAAGACACCAATGGCTGAATGGATAAGAAAATAAGACATATGCTGTCTACACAAGACCCCTTCAGATTTAAAGACACACAGACTTAAGTAAGGATCAAAAAAATGTTTCATGCAAACTGAAATTTAAAAATGTGGGTAGCATTATTTTTTCAGACAAATAGACTTTGAAACAAAATCTATAACAAGAGATAGAGAAGGTCATTTTATATTAATAAAGGGTCTAATCCAACAAGAGAATAAAAACCTTTAAACATTTATGCACCTAACATAAAAGAACCTAAATATATAAAGCAAATATTGATACACATAAAAGGAGAGGCTGATAGTAATATAGTAATTGTAGGGGACTTTAGCACACCACTGACATCCATGGATGTCATCCAGACAGAAAATGAATGAGGAAACTGTAGCTTTAAATGACACATTAGTCCAAACAGATTTAATTGATATTTTTAGAACATTTTACCCCCAAACAGCATAATGTATGTTCCTTTCAAGCACATGTTACATTTTTCAGTATAGAGCACATGTTAGGCCATAAAACAAGTTTCAATAAATTTAAGAAGATTGAAGTCATATCAATAATCTTCTACCTCAATGGTATGAAACTAAAAATCAATTACAAGAACCCCCCCCCCGCAAAAAAACAAACAAACAAACACATAGAGGCTAAATAACATCCAGTAAACCATGAGTGGGTTAACAATGAGAACAAATAAGAAATTAAAAGATACCTTGAAACAAATAATAGTGAAAATGTAATGACCCAAAAGTCTATAGGACACAGCCAAAGCAGTCCAAAGAGAGAAATTCGTAGCACCATGAGCCTACTTCTAGAAATAAGACAAAGCTCAAGTAAACAATCTGACTGTACATGTAAAGAGCTAGAAAAAAAAACAACATAGAAAGTCCAAGTAGTAGAACAGAGGAAATAATCCTCCAATTTATATGGAACCACAAAAGATCCCGGATAGCCAAAGTATCTTGAGAAAGAATAACAAAGTAGCCTACACTACCTCATATCAAGTCAGCATGGTACTGGCATAAAAACAGACACAGAGATTAATGAACAGGATAGAGAAACCCAAAATAAACCCATGCCTACATGGTTATTAATTTATAAAAAGTAGGCAGCCATATAGTGGGGTAATGGCAGTCTCACAAATAAATAATACTGGGAAAACTGGACAGATGCATGAAAAAAAATGAAACTAGACTACTTTCTTATACCACATACAGAGATAAACTCAATATGGAGTAACACTTAAATGTAAGCCCCCAAACTATAAAACTCCCAGAGGAAATGTGCTGGGAGAAGAAACTCACAGAAGAAAAACAGAGTCAGTAAACTTTTTGACATTGCTCTTGGTAATATTTTTTTTGAATATATCTTTTGGGGCAAGGGAAAGAAATGAAAAAATAAACAAATGAGGCTACATCAAACTAAAAAGTTTTCTGCACAGCAAAGGAAACCATCAATTAAATGCAAAGACAACCTGCTGAAGGTATTTGCCAACAAAACATCCAATAATGGGTTAATATTCAAAATACATAAAGAATGTGACACCAAAAATACAAACAATCTGATTTAAAAATGGGGAGAAGACCTGAATAGACATTTCTCAAAAGGGAACATACAGATGGTCAATAAACATATGAAAAGATGTTCAATGTCACTAATCATCAGAGAAATACAAATGAAAACCATATGAGATATCACCTCAGACATGTCAGAATGGCTATCATCAATAAATCAACAAAAAAACAAATGTTGGCAAGGGTGTAGAGAAAAGAGAACCCTCAGGCATTCTTCATGGGAATGCAAACTTGGTGCAGCCACTATGGAAAACAGTATGGAGGCTTCTCAAATAATTAAATAAAGAACTACTATTTGACCCAGTGATTCCATTTCTGGGTATTTATCTGAAGAAAGCCAAAGCACTAATTTCAAAAGATACATGCATCTCTATGTTCACTGCAGCATTATTTACAATAACTGAGATATGGAAGCAACCTGTGTCCATCAATAGACTACTGCTTAAAAAAGAGCTGGTACATATATAAAATAAAACATTACTCACCTACAAAAATAATGAAATCTTACCATTTTCCACAACATAGACAGATCAAAGGGTATTATGAAGTAACTCAGACAGAAAAATATGATATGATTTCACTTACATGTATAATCTAAAAAACCAAATGAATAAACAATAAAAATTAAAACAGACTCATAGATACAGAAAACAAAGTGATGATTGCCAGAATGGAGGAGGTTTGGGGGACTGGGTAAAAAAGGTGAAAGGATTAAGAAGTATAAATTGGTAGTTGCAGAACTGTCACAAGGATGTGAAGTACAGCATAGGGAATGTGATCAATAATATTGTAATGACCATGTATGGTGCCAAGTCAGTACTGAACTTACCAGGGGAATCACTTTATAAATCATCAACATGTCTAACCACTATGCTGTTCACTTGAAATTAATGTAATATTAAATGTCAACTATAATTGAAAAAAATTAAAAACTAAAAAAAATTCTACTATGATCTTTGTTAAAATCTTATAATGCTAAGACACTATCTATAGTCTTGATGGAGAAAGGGTGATGGACATTGTCAGAACAGGATCAGGATTGTTAGAGTAAGTGGGTCACTTGTGAACAGATATCATCTCCCCCCATCCTGATTTATGGCTACTGCTATTGAGGATAAATGATTGACATTTATAATCTGAGGGTTTTTATTTTTCTTAAGGATGCATTGCTCATGGAAATGGAACCTCCCCAGAGGGAAGTGCCAAACTCTTTAATCATTAGTGATTTCTTAAGGATGGTTAGTTCATCACATCTTTGCAGAAGATTGGTGCCAGAGGGAAGTAAGAGAGGGGCTAAAGGGGATGGGGTGCTTGCAGGGAGAAACTCAGAAATAGCTGAGGACAGAAAAAGCATAAATTCTGGCCATTTCACACTGTTTCTTCTGGCCAGGACTTAGAGGGGCAGCACAACATTAACTCTTTCAACAACAACTATCAAAAAGCTATTGATGTTGAGGACATTCATCACAGTTAGATACACAAATGTTATGGGATCCTCTTTTTAAAGAATGTATCTTTTATTCTAATTGGAAAAAGATCCTTGGCTTAGTAGAGTCACACCTCTCTATCATAGGAAAGCAGAATGGAATTTTACTGGCAAAAGAATGAGAAGTTTGCTTTCCAAGAGATGTCTAATCACCAGTACCTGTAATACCTCCTATAGTTTCATCTAAATGTATACGAAGATTTCTTATTCAGAACAACATTCTATGACATTATGTGATCTTCATTAATCAAAGCAAAGTTAAATCATGCTCATAATGCTGTGCTTGGAGAAAGAGAGCTAACTCTTATAGAACACCTGCTTTGAGGTGGGAGCTTTGCCTAGAGTTCTCAATGAAACCTCACTCTATTAGTCAGCTGGGGCTGCTATAACAAAATACCATAGACTGGGCAGCTTAAACTATATGCATTTTTTCTCAGTTCTGGAGGCTGGGAAGTCCTAGATTAGGATGCTGGCCAACTGAATTTCTGGAGACAGCTCTCTTCCTGGCTTTCAGACAGCTACCTTCTCATTGTGTCCTTGCATGGCCTTTCCTTTGGTGCATGTAGTGGCAGAGTGATCTCTGTTTCTTCCTCTTCTTATAAGGTCACCAGTCTTATCAGTTTAGGACCTGAACTTTATGACTTCATTTAATCTTAATTACCTCCTAAAAGTGTAACAGGGTAAAGCCAAGAGGGGGGCTCCAAATAGGGACTTGAAATGGGGTCCAGAACTCAAGGTGTCCAGGAAATATTAGAAAGATATAAAGGATGTCCTCCCCCCTCCCCTCTACAGGTTGGAGTTGAGGGAAGGGACACATGGAGCAGTAATATGCAGGGCTATTTTGTACAGCAACAGCTTTGCAGCTAACCTCTGGCATGGTCATTTAACATATCTATAACCTTTAACTGGTTTCATAGATATGTTAAACAGCTGTGGCCATGTTTTGAGCCAGGGGGATGGAAGTGACTTCCACCCAAGATGTAACATGGGAGGGGGACAGGTCCCCCTGGTTACAGTGCCTGTGTGAGAACTTGGAGAAGATTGGTTCCATGACATGGGACCACACCTGTCCAGACTTACGATGGAAGCCCAGTAAACCTGGAAGAATACAGGAATGCTGGCAGATGTAACTGATTGTAGGGGGAGTTGGAAATAGGGGTGCAGAGGAAGATTGATGTGGGGATTTAAACCCAGCCTCAGAAGCTTTGGCGAGGAAGAACCACGTGGCTTTGGCAGAGTGGAGACCCTCCAGCTTTGCTGAGGGTGAGGTGTTCTCTTTTGCAATGTGGCTTAGGAAGCAAGAGAGACTTTGCCTGGGAGAAAATGGGTGAAAGGAGTCTTGCTAGTGGGCCATGAGAAGGTGCCACATGGCTTTGAATTCACTGGAGATCCTGGCAGTGACACAGCTGATGGTGCTGGGAGCCTGAATCATGGACTTCTACTTCTTTTCCTGAAATACGGTACCCCAGATTAGGGCAGAGGGAGAAGGAAGGACTGTGTGCATCTGTGGGCATCCTAAAAGACTTTAATATTTTAATTAAGACATTAAGTCACTACACTAAGTTTGTATAGCTTTAAATAAATATTTCCTTTCCTTTTCACAAATCTCTGGCATTGAGACACGTCTTTCTTCTGGCGACAGGCATAACGAACCTAGTGGGGGGCCCTTTCGGTAATAGTATATCGTACACCCTCCTTGGGTCTGTTCTGCAACAAAAGCCCCATCTTCAAATACAGTCACATTGCTGGTTGAGGCTTCACCACATAAATTTTGGGGCATACAGTTCAGTCCACAACACTCACTTTGACTCAAGGTTGAGTAGTTTTAAAAATCAAACAATAGTTACAGAAGAGGAAACTGAGGCCAAAGAGGAAGAGTAATGAACAAAGAAGTGGCTTACCTGGCATGAAGCATGGGCTGGTCAGCTCCAGAGCACTTTTTTCCAGTGAGCCATGAGAAGATCCAGACTGTGGACTCTTTCAGAGGAATGGGCGTGGTGAGGGGTGCATTCAATGTCACTTAACTTTGCTCTGAGGAACTTGGAGTGGGCCTGGAAAGCATAGAAGACAAGTGCAGAGTAGACATATAGGGTTTCTCCTTGGTATGTGTTTGGCAAGTTGAACATAAAATTCTGACAACACTGATAGTTTTCTCTGAAATCCAAGGCTCGTTTGTGGACTCCATCCCTTATGGCTCTTTCAGACATCATCCATAGAAGAGAGACTCTAAAATACTCACTGTACACCCAGTCATAAGAAATTCCCATTTAATGGATAGAGAAGGTCTGTGAGGAAAGCATATAATTTCTTTGGCATTAGCATTTACAACATTTTTTCTTTAACTTATTTAATCTTCCTGCAAATTCTGTGAGGTGATTAATATCTACACATTCCTGGGAGAAAAATGGATGTTCCAGCAGATGAGTAATGTGGGAAAAATAGTAAAAACTTGTGACAGAGCCAGGATGCAAATCTAGGTGACTATTTAGACCCTTCTCACCTGTGGTAAGCTATTCTTTATCCTACTTGTGCACTGGGGTGTCAAAGCAGAGCTGTCAAAACCTCACTTACACTGATTTTACCATTACTTTCAGTCATTTACTTATCATTTGCCTACTAAATATCTATTAATACCTAGAGTATAGCAGTGTTCTGGGCACTGGAAATAAGAAAATTAGAACAAAGCTGCAGCCTCATTGTCAGGACTTGATTTCCTTTCCAGGAGGCAGGAAGGGCAGAAGCCTGGTCACTTAAGGCTTCTGAACAGGTCCAGTGTTGCTTATCTCTTTTCTGTATTTATTTTATTTTATTTTATTTTATTTTATTTTATTTTATTTTATTTTATTTATTTCATTTCATTTGTTTTAGGACAAACACATAAAATCATGCTGCCAGAGTAGCTTGTGCTACAGAAGAAACTAATTATAAAGACTAAGTGGTCATACATTTTCAGGATTTGTCATTGTAATAAAAAGAAAGTTAATCTGACACATATTTCATGATATACATAGCCATTATTGTGCTGCATGATAATTAGGTGTAAATAATGAGTGGTTAACCAAAATAAGTCTAATCAGTATGACTTACACAGACAAGTCATCTTCTAAATATTTTCTCTTGTTAGGTCTAGAATTCAGATGTGGTGTCAGTTTAGCTTTCCTGGTACAGTGTGTGGCTACCACTTCCCAGTATGCAAAGGCAGAGCTCCTCATCTCATGTACCATCACCTGGGCCTTTGTGGACCCCACTAACAGTCTCTGGGGCCCCTCTGTACCTTCCCACATGCACCAGAATTCCCCCATTCTTCCTCTCATTCTGTCTCAGTGTCTTCATGGACCAGTGCTGACATCAATGCTGTAGGGAGAGTCTGGGATTGTCAAAGTAGCCCCACAAAGGTGTGGTCTCTTAGTGGGGGCTGGCCAATGATGGGAAGGAGGAAGACTTTCTCTACATTCACAGGAGAGTCCTGGGTGGAGGATTGGAAGAGAGGTTGGGAATCAGGAATGGAAGAGAGAGTTAGTGTGGGCAAGCAGGGGAGCACCAACTCCAGTGCCTATGACTCTTTTAGATCCAGCCACATGGAACTCATGATTTTAGGTGTAAGGAGGATGTATCCAAAAATCCTCCCCTTAAACTAGGCATTCCTTTAACAAGATACAAAGCTTCCATGTAATGATTAGAGAATTTTTTTAAAAAACACCTAAAAATTCAAATGCTTGAAGAATTACTGCATTGACTTGAAAGAATTTGGATTCCAGGATAAGCATTGTTACTTTAATTTACAAAGGACTTATGAAACAGGAAGCCCTGAGAGACTGGAGAGGATAGAAAGGAGATGCCTTTCAGTAGAGAAGGAGGAAAATATGATTGGACCCTAAGTTACCTGTCCCAATTCTGCCTCAGGTCTCTGCTTTTCTGGATCCATTCTAGGACAATAGGAATTGCTGAGGAAACATCTGTGACTTTGGTCATGTGATGCTGGGCCACCTCCATGCCTGAGGTGATATACCAGTTTGGCCTCTTTGCCATAGAAGGCTCTATGAAAAGGGGCTCTCAATGGAAAAAGATGACACACATTAATAAAGTGAGGTTAGATTGCAAGGAGCTATCTAACATGTTGGGCATTGCATTTCAGGGCAATTACTGTATGCTTTAGGTGGAATTATAGGCAAAGGCCAAAGGCTGAATGACTTTAAGCCACCCAAGTTGCATGATTCTTGCTGTGGAAAGAACAGTCTGGAGTGCAGAGGTGACTGGCTTGGAGGGAGTAGGGACAGCTTTCCTGAGGAAAGGTAGCTGGTTGAAGCAATGCCCAGCCTTGTAGGGGAAGACTGCAATGAAAACATTGGAGAGAGTGCAGGAGACCAGTATGAGAGCAAACACTGCTTTCCCTGTACTTGAAGTATCCTTGTGGCATCAGGGGGATGCTGGCACCCCTGCCAAGGCAACCCCAGTCAACCTGCACTGGATATGCTAAAAACATGGATGGATGAGAGCCAAACTGTATGATTCTAAGGCGCCCAGGGAAGCCCAGGGAAGAACATAAAGGTTCTCAATTTATTTTCCTTTCATAAGGGCCCTATCAGTATAACAGAATTACTGATTTGGGGATTAGGCTGATTACTGTGGGTGGCAACACACCCAAAAAGAAACTAAAGACAGATGGCTCCCTTTGAGTCATATTTTTACTCAGACAATAGTTAATGTCAAAGAAAGAAGAGGAAAAAAGTTAGGACCCAGATAGTCTGATACAGCACATTTTCTTGTTATGATTGTTTTGGTTTCTTAGATTTCACTTGGGAGGTTGTTCTTATTTGGGACAGGATACTAAATGCTGTCATTTAAGACACATTTCACAAGAAAGTACTGTTCCTGATTTCAAGAGAAAACACTGGATTGTCTGGAAAGCTCACATTCTCAGAGCCATCTCATCCAAATCCCATCATACAGAACAACATGCATTTTCCATAAAGTTTTACATGTTATCAAATATGTTGGTTAATAAGTACCATACCCATTTATGTAGCACATAAATATATACCAACTATTTTGCATCTGATAGGGACATTTTCTCTATCAGAAGGCAGACTTAGGTCCGTATACCAGGACCCTCCATCTGGGGTGGAGAATTCCATTCCTGGCCCAGATGCAAAAGAGGAAATTAGCCTGTCTTTTTCTGGCTCTCCATCTCAGTGGAGAGAGAAGTACATGTCATCCAATCATAGGAGCTTGGAAGCTCATCTTGTCCATGTTTCTTCTATGTAGTACTTGAATAGTTAGGACACACATAGATTCAGGATATCTGACTGTGGAGTCAAGTAGGCATGTGTTCTCTGATGAGGCCTTCATTCCCATCCCAAGGGTATACACATCTCTTACACACTCACAGAGTTAGGCCTGTTAAGATGACTGAAAATATTGCTTGAAATGAATTACCACTTGATTTAGCTATTAATTAGGATTGTTATGGGATCTGTTGTTATTCATAAATAAGCACATAGTTATATCCTTTCTATTACTTCTGTACATCTAATTAATTCCAATTGCATACTGTTGCTGAGGATTTTTGTCCAATGTGGAATGCAACCCCTTCCCCACTAGGCCTCCACATGATCCTAGGAGCACAAGAGTATATGTTTGTGTGCAAGTTGCCATCAGAGGTCTCAGATGAATGTGAGTCTATAGTTCAAGTGACATGAGAGCTGCTACTGATCTTATCATACAAGGATAATTTGACAATAGTGGATGACTAATTTTAGGAGAATTTATTGTAATTTGCAATACAAACTTCTAACTGGAAGAAAATTTCTTCCAAAGCTTATGCTTCCAATTTTGTAACTTGCTTAAATCCTGAATTCCAGTTGCCAGTCGGAATATGCCTGCTGTCCTGATGAGTTATGCTGATGCTAACACTTCAGAGGGATAAGGATGATGCCCAGAGGTTGGAAAGGGAGCTAATCAGGCTCTCTTGGAGGAGATATGGCCTCAGTTCCAATTAAATCAATTGGTTCAGCCCTAGCCAGCTGGTTTAGTTGGTTGGAGTGTTGTCCTGTGCACCAAGAGGGTGTGGGTTTGATCCCTGGTCAGGGCACAAACCTAGGTTGTGGGTTCAGTTCCTGGTCAGGGAGCATATAAGAGGCAACTGATTGATGTTTCTTTTCCACACTGATGTTTTTCTCTCTCTCTATCTCCTTTCCTTTATCTCTAAAATCAATAAATATATCTTCAGGTGAGAATGAATGAATGAATAGCTTCATTGTATATGAAAGTCTGTTTCAAATGCCTTTAAAAAGTATAATACCATGTTCACAGCCCTGTGCTGACTGCCGTTCTCTGTTTGGTCTGTGTAGATGGACAGCCTTCTCAGCAGGACTGGCCTTGCTTTGTGTGAGAGGTATGAGAGTCCTCCTGCCCTTTTTCACCTGCTTCCCTCTGTCAGCACTGAAAAAAGACATTTTAATATAAATTCCTGTTCACTGCAAGTTTCCAAAGTTCACAGCTTTCTTTCTATATCAGAGCAAAAATCTAAAAGCAAAAAATCCTGAGGTAGCAACTATACCAGATTAATTTCCCCTTTCTTTTGGCCCTTCTCTCCTCCTCTAAGGGTTAAGTATGTGGAAGGAAGAATTGCTAGGCTTTTTGTCTGTGCTTGGTGGGAACTATTAAATTACTGCTGGATGTTTTTGATTATACCACACATTGGTGCCTGAGAGCCACGGCCCTGCAAGCCACATGTGCCTCACTGGCCTGGCCCAAGTTTGTGCCCGCTCCCTCCACTCCCTAGCCCCATGCTTGCTTGTGGAGCCCCCTCCATGGCACCAAAGCAGTACCAGGATTGGAGCTAGTGCTGGCTAAGCAAAAGGAAACAGCAATAAAACCGAGAGCTAAGCAGCTCACTGGAGCCAGGACTCTGGGGTCTGCTTAATTGCTCTGAAATGAAAAAGATTCAGGGTTTTCATGAAATCCCTTAGGTACTCTTGCCAACCCTCAAATAGTAGATTGAATTACAGTTTCAAATCCCTCCCTTCTTCCCTACGCCATGTCTTATTTCTTCTGGAGGTTTGTCCACAGCTTTGGGCCTGGGAGGAAAGGGTTACCTTGAGTGGTAGCCAGGCTCCCTGAGGTCTCAGCAACTATGCAGAGGCATTCTCTGGGATTTCCACTGCTGAGCACCAGGCATCCACTGGTGCCCAGGGATCCAGGAATATTCAGAACAAAGGTACTCCCCTGAAGCCCTAGGAAAGGGCAGTGCTATGAGGCTGACCAAGGTGAAAGTATATGAACATTTCTTTGGGGTAGAATTAATATCTTTGTCAGAGTCTCAAAGGAGTCTCACAAAAATTAAGCACTTATAGAGAAAGAAAAGTATGATAACACATTAGAGATTTTCCCAGAAGAGAAGGTAATTTTAAGGAGTGATTGAAGGAAGAATTGGGAAAGTAGACAAGGCTACCGGAAGCCAGAAAGGCAATGTGACAGGAGCCATCCAAATGCGAGGGGGCAGGGGGAGGGGAGGAAGGTTGCTCATCTGACCTCACTCTCTGGGAGTGTGCACTGAGTCACTGAGGGAAAGAAACCTGGCTCTGGATAGAGGATGTAGCATGAAAACCAGCCCAGATGAGTCAGGCAAGATGAACATTGGCTTATAATAAGTGCAAAGGCTTGTCAGAGGGGAGAGGCAAAGAGCACAGAGCAGGGTGGGTAGGAGTTAAGAGCAAGCTTGCTGTGCTCCAGAAGGGTAAACTGTGCTGCTGGTGTGGCCAGTAGCCCTTCCATTCACACTCCAGACAATGCCCAGAGGGGAGGGTAGTGTGATCATTTAGAATGAGCTCAGAGGCAAGGGTCCTTTCTTCAGGCAGGGTTTATCTTCTCTGGGGTTTCTGCATAATTTATTCCATTTGTCCCACAAACCTTTGGGTTCCTTTGCATGACTAATGGAACAAATGTAGTGGGATGGTTCTGGAAGGCACAGGCTTCTGGGGGCGGGGGGGGGGGGGGGGGGTTAGGCAGGCTCCAAAAGGAGCTTTGCTTCAGAGTGTTGAAAACTCTTAAAATTTTCAAAACATCTCAGGGGGAAAAAAGACAGTGAGATCTATTTTGAGGAAATCTGCAAGAAAAATTATAGGAAGACTGAGATAACAGTGACATAGTGTGAAATCTAGTCAACTTTGGAGCCATGCAGGTTATTATGTAAAGAAAACAAGAAAAGACCACATGAGTGTGAGCTGCTATTGCCATCACTGTTATGAACGAAGAGATACTTTGATAGTTTCCAGTTTACTGAGCACATGGCTTAACATAAACTAAATTTGGAAATTCGCTTCTTTCTCACAACAATTGTGTCACCTGAGGCAGGATATTTACTATTACTTATAGGTGGAGCCTCTGTGATAGGGGTGCCATTGCAGTCATGGTGATCATCCTGTGCCCTACTTCTTCCTGGCCCTCTGAAGTCCTACCTGTGCTCCATTTATATTTATAATTGTTTGTCATGGATTTTTCCTAATTAATTCTATGTGACCTTTTTTGTGGTTTTGTTGATGGGTGAAGGGGGTTGCTGTTATAACTGCATGGCATCCTTTAAGTGTCTGTTGTCATCCAAAGAACATTAGAGGTCTATGCCCTGCTTTTGTGGCAGACACAGGAAACTGGGATCTTGTGACACACAATCTTCATAGGATGACTTGTTCCTAAGGAACACTAGAGTCTTCAAGGAAAGAACAGCAGCTAGACCCTAGGGTGAGGGAAAGCACCATGGAAGAGGCACTGAAGGAAAATTCAAGTGACATTTTTCAGCTTACCCAGCCTTTGGAGAGAGAAATCATCTAAATGCTCTTGTTTCCAGTATGTGTCATCCTATGAGGAAGCTACATCGCACACAACTCCCTCTGGGGGAACACAGGCTTGTTAGCTGCTGTTCAGAGGAATGGCTCCCATCGGTGGACCTTGTGGAGCATGGGCCTCATTCATGTCCTCACAATGCAAAAGGGGTCTGTGTGTCCTCCCTTGGCAGCTGGATGGAACAGAGAAATAACATTTACTCTTGCAGGCACACTGTGGGCCCTTTTCCAAACATCTGATTTAAATCTCACAAAAACTTTCCTAGATGCTACTTACTATTCTTATTTTTTTAAATGACAAAACTACAGTCTAGAAGTGTATTAGTTGACATTAACTGTTGTAACAAATAAAACTGGAAATATATTTTAAACCTCAAAAGGTTTTAAAATGACAAAGGTTTCTTTTTTATTCATTTAAATCCCAAATAGGTGTTTTTCCCAAGGGGAGCTCTCCCTTCAGGTGGTACATCAGAAATGTGACTTTCTTAAAACTTGTCATTTTCTATTCTTTCACAGTCCCTTGGCCCCTATGATAAAATAAATATTAGATTTGGTGAGAATGGCATTTTAGAACCGAAATGAATCTTAGCACCAAATACTCCAAATTGCATATTTTATTGGTTAAGAAACTGAGACTTAAGGAGGTTGAAGGATTGGCCAAGGCCTCAAAATTAGGTTACATAAAAACCAGCTTATGTATTCAGTTATGCATATGTGACTGAAAATTTGCTGAATGGGCCAGAATATAGATAAGATCTTTTCTCCCCTTAATAATTAAAAATAAAGAAGCCACAAATTCAGCACTTATTTGTAGACACAAAGCATAAGGGTTCAAAGTTCTTCTAGAAACCCTTGGTATGAATATTTTGGCAAGAAAAAAGTAATGCATGTAGCTGTCAGTGACAATGCTTTTCAAAGGAGATAACGGTAAGTGCCCCCCCCACCTACTTAAATTTCACCAATCTTCCAAAATATTTGTTTGTTCCCAACAGATGGCACTTGAGATTTCCTGAAGCAACATCAAGGGGGCCAATTTGATTAAGTATGTTTTATTTTGGGTATTTCCAATATTCTCCATGGACATGCAATATGGATCAAGGCAGGAAAGGGAGAAAGCAAATGCTCCCCAGATCCTTATCAGACTCCCCCTGGGTAGCAGGAGGTGTAAGAATAAGATGCAAGGACTGAATAGAGAGGAAATAGTGTTTCTAATCAGAAAGGAAACAAGAAAGAGTCAAGATAGTGCTGGTGCAAAAAATACAAGGAGGTAATGGAGATGTCATAGGCTAAACTCCATTATTTGATTCACTTCTATCTACGGCCACAGAATAAAATCACTTTTTTCCTTAGGAGATTAAAATCCAATCTTGCTGTCTTTACCTAGAATGACTGCTTCTCTCATTAACTGGATTTCCATATGTGGTATGGGAAGACATAAACTTTGAAGGGCTGAGAGGCTGTTCAGTGCAAAGGTCAGGTTGTAATTGCTAAGCTTTAAATTTATTAGTTATCCAAAACTCAACATCTACTTCCTACCACCAAATAAGGGTACAAAAACAGAGTGACAATAACATAAAACCTCCACACAGGGTGTGATATGCAGTAAAACCCTGGAAAACATTTATGGGAAATTATGGGAAAACCCATAAAGCATTTAGGACTAAAATCCACGCTACTCATTCCTGTTTGCCTGTCAGAGCACACAGATTATCCCTAATGAAATTTTTAACAGTGGGGCCAGGAGGGACATGCACAGTACATTAAGAAGATTACTGCCAAAGTAAAATGTATGTTTATTTTATTTGTACATACAATACATCTAGGTTTGCATACTGATTTTTTTAAGTGACAGAAATAATTTGTAAGAGAAAAAGTGGTTTTGAACATTGTATGTCCCTGTTTGGTTATTAGTGGTTGCCAAGTCTCTAAAGTACAACACTTTTAAAAACCCTTGTTGAAAACCCATGGAAACTGAGGGTTTCCTTTGTGTTTCCCCCCTGTGTTTAAGTTCTTTAAGTTAGACAATAAATGGAGAGAAGTGGGTTTGTTGTCCTGGGACCTGTGGTGACAGAAGTGGACTGTAAACCTGAAACTGGAAGCATTGATTCTTGTCAATCGCATAGAGCAAAATAGAAATAAATTACCTTGATCTCAAGTAAATTAGTTTTCTAAGTTCTTTGGAATCTTGAGTGATTTTATTAGTGAAATTCTGATGCTCTTCAACACTAACAAAGGTAAAAACACCAAAAAATAAAAGAGGCTAAGATTGGAGAAGCCTCAAGGGCAATGATATTTCTATACATCTCCTTTTAAACACTGTCCTGAAATATCTTGGAGATCTTATTATAATATTCAGAACATTTTCTTGGTAAAGGCAACTGCCTTGATAACAATAAAGTCAGAATGAAAAATATGTATAGAATAGGTAAGATAAAAGGCATCTCCCTTTTCAGTTGCAAAATTTTGGTGAGAAACTGCCATATTTTACTTTAAAATTTTTTTTTATTTTCCAATTTTATGTGGTTTGTAATATTATTTGCCTTGGGCTTGTTAAGGTAAATGTGCAATGATTTTGGCTTCTTTGGAGAATAACATGGAAAACCCTCAGTTTCTAGACAGGAAAAACAGACTGCCAACATAAGGCTGAAATGCCATTTGATCCTCACCTTGACTACAACATATTGACATACTGCCCAGACTCCCAGAGGGAGGGCCTGTTCCTGTCTCCACACAGTACCCCTTCCTCTACTTTCCCCCTACTTTGTCCAAACCATTCCAGCTTCCATGGAATCCCTAGTAGCTAAGTGACCAAATCTTGGAAGATCAACATGGGACACAGGGATAAAGCTTGGGTGTTCTGGGGAAGACTTTGGACATATTCAGAATAGGGCAGGCAGCAAAACCCAGCTGCACAGAAACATTTCCATTGGAGGAGCCAAGATATTTTCCTAATGTTGTTTCAGACTTGGAATGAGCAAAACATCGTCTTTAAAACAGTTAATCTTGCTATGCTGTTTCTTTCATAAAAACATTTTTATGTTAAGCCCTGGCTGGCGTAGCTCAGTGGATTGAGCTTGGGCTGCAAACCAAAGTGTTGCAGGTTCGATTCCCAGTCAGGGTACATGTCTGGGTTGCAGGCCATGATCCCCAGCAACCTCACATTAATGTTTCTCTCTCTCTCTCTCTCTCTATCTCCCTCCCATCTCTCTCTGAAAATAAATAAATAAAATCTAAAAAAAAACAAAAAACACACCATTTTTATGTTAACAAAAACTTTTTTTAATAAAAAAGTTATATATTTTCTCCAACACTGCAAACTAGTAGCTTAGGTGCTAAAAATGTTAACATCAACAGAAGCATATTTGTTGTAAGAACTTTAAAAATTCTGGTTGCTTGTATTTTTTTCTTCCACTTTCTTCTATTTCCTTCTTTGTCTTATTAAAAGGATACCCAATATGACCTTCTGGGTATGTTTCTAAACAAACAAACAAACAAAAAAAGAGGTTCCTTTTGCCATAAATTCCATTAGTTTCTGAACCTCTGAAATTTCACAAGAGGTGTCAAATTTAGCTGACTCCAAACTTTTCACTTGAACAGAAATAGAAACCTAGAGAGGAAAAGCCATGCTGTATGCTAAGGATATATGACCCATGAAGAGGACTACAAGAGAATATTTTAAATGATCTTGTTAAAAGCAATATGGCTCCTCAGAGCTCTTTTACTTTGCTTAAATTTGTTGTGGCTGACTTATTTAATTAAAAAAAATTTTAAAGCCTGAAAAGAGTTTATATTTATTACTGTAATGATTGAATCAATTAAATACTTCTCTTCATCTTCTCTATTATCAGTTGTTATTCATTAATTCATTCAATTCTTATTCAGTGCCTATCAGATTTCTATGGGGGAATAAGAAGGCAAAAAAGACAAATCCTATCTGCAAGGAATATATTAATTTTGCCATTTTAAAATATAAACATTATATCTTTGATGTTTTAATCCCAGTGAAATGATCAGATGTTATTTATATGCTGTACCTTTCTGTATTCTACAAACACAGATTGTTATTAAATGGCAAACATTAGCTGCTCTTCATAGGGCCTTTTGCTATTTATTATTTTGGTCATAGTACCCTTATTGGTCTTAAGAGTTTGCTCAAAAAGATCCTTTGCTATTTCTAGTACTGAGCCTGGCACTTCTTGGTACCAGAGGTATAAAAGATATGCTTGTTTTTCCTCAGAGTCTGTGCAATAGCCTCAGACTGTACGTGCATTACAGGGTGCAGCCAAGAGGGGGGCCCAAATGGGCATTTGAAATGGGGTCCAGAATTTAAGGTGTCCAGGAGATTTTAAGATGTCCTCACCTCTTCCCCCACAGGTGTGAGTTGGGAGAAGGGGCACACAGAGCAAGAACATGCAGGGCAGCTTTGCAGCTAATCCATGGCATAGTCATTTAACATACCTATAGTCTTTGGCTGGTCACTTGGATATGCTAAATAGCTATGGATATGCTCTGGGTCAGGGGGATGGAAAGGGACTCTTCCACCCAAGATGTGACTGGGGGGCAGATCCTTCGAGTTACAGTGCCTGCTTGGGAGCTTGGAGAAGATTGGCTCCATGACATGGGGCCATACCTGCCCAGACCCACAATGGCAGCCCAGTAAAGCTGGAAGAATATAAGATTACTGGCAGGTGTAACTGAGTGTGGGAGGAGTCGGAAATGGGGCTGCAGAGGAAGACTGGTGTGGGGATTTAAACCCAGACACGGCAGCCATTGGGGAGAACCACACATTTTTGACAGAGTGGGGACTCCCGCACCCCTGAGAGAGAGAATCACTATGCGGCTTTAGCAGAGAACCGTCACTCAGCTTTGGCAGAGTGGCGACACACCCCTCCTTGCCACCATTGGGGAAAACCACTTGGCTTTGGCAGAATGGGGATTCCCGTGGCCCTGGGGGAGAAAGAGGACCACGTGGCTAGAGCAGTGAAGAGAGAACCTCTCGGCTTTGCCAGAGTGGGGACTCCTGCAGCTTTAGAAGGGGGAACACCCACCCGGCTGTAGAAGAGATTCCTGTGACACAGCTGATGGTGCTGGGAACCGAGGGAGGCCTACCAGCCGAGATGGATTACTGAGAAGAACCAGGGGCTGCCTGAGCCATGGACTTCTATTTTTTTTTTCCTGAGATATGGTACCCCAGACTGGGCAAAGAGGGAAGGAACGACTGTATATGTTTGTGGGTGTTTTAAGGGACTTTGGCATTTTGATGAAGACATTAGGTCACTACTTTAAGTTTATATAGCATTAAATAAACATTTCCTTTCCTTTTCATGAATCTCTGGCATTGAGAGACATCTTTCCTATAGGCGGCAGACATAATGGACCTGGGGGTTCCTTTTGGTAATAGTATATCATCCTAGGCCCCCCTTGTTGCTCTGTAACACAGACACAGAGAACTGCCACCGATGCTACAGGAACTCACATGGTATTGTATACAGAAACATGGAAGCAAACACTTGCAATTTGACAAGTTTTCTTATAAAGGCTCATACCAAGTGCTATGGAAGCATAACTGGTAGGGTTTTGAGGAACAGGATGGGTGCAATCCATGCTGTGGGTAGTCTGGGAAAGTTCAATGAAAGAGAGGACATCAGGATGCTGAAATGGAGATGAATGACTGAGTGCAGGGAGGGATGGAGCAATCCATCAAATGATTTTGTGGGAGAGCAGATGGAGCCTGCCTTTTTCTCTGGCCAGAGCAGCCACTGTAGCAGACCCAGTATGTTTGTTCTTCATCAAATCCAGTCTCAAGGAATGGCTATGACTTTCCAATATATGTGCCTGTGTAAATCCATCTAAATGAATCCAGTGGTGTTAAGAACCATTCACTTGGAGATACTCTGAGATTTTCAGAGAACTGTCCTTGAAATATGGGAGGTTCTAACAGAATGCTCAGAGGAGGGGAATAATTTTTGTTTTAGCTTTTAAAGAGATTCTCTCTGCTTCCTTCAATACACTTCATCATGTCTGCTAGAGACTAAGAAAGGCCCATTTAAAAACCTTGCCAGGTATGTGGGTATGGCCTGAGGGATGCAGGGGTTGTCTCAGTGTTCCTGAGGGCCTGCCCAAGGACACAGATAGCAGGAATACACTGTACTACAACAGTCTGATTTATTGTAAATTTGCTTTTTTAGATAGGGACATCTTATGATTATGAAGAATATTAAACTTCTTTGTATGCAACACATAAGACCTTTTCTCCCTTGGCATTTGAAATTCCCTCTCTAAAGGTTTATTCCTTTTATGAATAGTTTTGAACATGTAAATAAAACTGGACCAAGTCTGATCAATCGTATTTAGAGAGAATATCAGAGGCACTTGTCAGAGCTGTCTGTCACTGGAGGGCTGTTAGGATAGGTGTCATCAAGCTATCACTGGGCAGCCTAAGACGGGCCCTGTAGGCTGCTTATATGCCCAGAGTTCATTGCATGAACTGGGATACAAGTATAGATGACTCAGCCCCTTTCTAGCTGAGTTCAGATGTTCTGTTATAAATCTTCAGAGTTAGACCAAGCTAGTTCAAATATCATCCTGTTTACCTGACCTAATTACACAGCAATTTTTTTAAACAAGAAACTGAATTCATAGCTTTTTTCACTCTATAATTATTGTACCTGAGAACTGGAATGAGGAATTCTAGTTCTCAGTTACTTTGTTTTGTTGAGGAGCCAGGTACCACTGGGGTCAAAGCACAGGCTTTGGAGGCCTACAGATTTGAGTTCTGATTGTTAGGTCTTAACTGTGTGAAGTATACAAGCTTTTAACATCTTACATTTTTTTCCTTTCTAGAGAGAAAATAATACCACTTACCCCAAGATTGCTCCAAGGATCACATGAAGTGGCTATGTGGAGGGCAAGGTGCTGTTACCATCTGTGTGAGTATTATCATTAGCCTACATAAGTTAATGACCTTGTTTGTGTTTAGAAAAATAGTTTCAGATCCAATGTAGAGCAAGTGTCCTGTGTCTCTGGCCAACACTGGTCATTCTGCTGTGTGCCCTAGAATATGTCCTGTATTTGTATGCTGCACCACGTATAGTCATGCTCTTTAATTGTACTGAAAGCAGACCAAGGACATGAGCTGTATTCTTTTCCATTTTATATACTAGGGCACACAAGGGAAAAGAACAAGCTTTAAAAAAACACGTGATCTGACATGATTTTAAAGCTAGGACGGATTTACCCCGTCCCTGTGAGATCTTAATTTCTCTATATCTGTTTCTTCATCTGTAGAATGGGTATAACAATACAGACTCAGGTATGGGATGATTAGTAGGAGTAAAAAATCTATGGAGGCGCTTCACACAGTCGTGGGCACACAGCCAGCACTCCCTCCATGGAATTGTTGCTCTTTCTGGCAGTAGCCTTATCATTGGGATGAGTGCTGTGAGGAAATTGAGGTCACTGTCCTCTTTCATTTGATCTGGGAGAGAACCTGGCTCCTGGGAGTGTATCATCACTATGTTTCCAGGACCTCCACAAAGTTACAATCTGTAATCAGGTGGTCATTTGTGAGTTCTTCACTTCATGTCCCCCTACTGCTCCACAAAGGGGTCTGGCTGCTCCACTAGGCAGGATCATCAGCTCGCTTTTCCTTCTTGGATCCTAGCTTGTGACTCAGGTACATGCTAGTTCCTCAATAAATATTTGCTGAATGAACAAATACAGAGGTATTGCATATTCTTTTAAAAATGTGAAAAAATATATATACACATATATACATGAATGTATATGTGCATATTCATTACAGAGAGAGAGAAAAGAAGTGAGGGAGAGAGAGAGAGATAGAGAAACACCAATATGAGAGAAACATCAATTGGTTGCTTCCCACTCCAACTGGGGACTGAACCTATAACCTAGGCATGTACCCTGACCTACAATCATACCATGACCCTTGGTACATGGGATGACACTCCTACCAACTGAGCCACATTGGCCAGGTGAGATCACATATTCTTACTACTTTTCTAGACCATTGTCTTCTGGGATGGTTGAAAGAGTGATACCAGGTGCAGCCAGGAGGGGGGCCCCAAAAAAGTATTTGGAATGGGGTCCAGAACTCAAGGTGTCTAGGAAATATTAGCAAGACATATAAGATGTCTTTACCCCTTCCCCCACAGATGTGAGTTGGGGGAAGGGACACATGGAGCAGGAACATGTAGGGCTGTTTTATATAGCCATAGCTTTGCAGTTAATCCATAGCATGGTCATTTAACATATCTGTAGCCTTTGGCTGGTCATTTAGATATGTTAAATAGCTGTGGCCACACTCTGAGCCAGAAGAATGGAAGGAGCTTCCCCCCAAGATGTGACTGGGGGGCAGATCCTTGAGTTACAGTGCTTGCATGGGAGCTTGGAGAAGATTGGCTCAATGACATGGGGCCACCCTTGCCCAGATTTACAATGGCAGCCCAGTAAACTTAGAATAATATAGGAATTCTGGCAGGTGTAACTGATTGTAGGAGGAGTTGGAAATGGGGTACAGAGGAAGATTGGTGCGAGGATTAAAATCCAGACACAGCAGCCAATAGAAGAGAGGACCACACAGCTATGGCAGTGAAGAGAGGACCACGTGGCTGTGGCAGTGTGGGGAGAACCATTCGGCTGTGGCAATAGGAGGGAGAGCCATGTGCTTCTGGCAGAGTGGGAACCCCCGCAGCTTTAGTAGGGGGAACCACCATGCGGCTTTAGCAGAAAATCGCCACTCGGCTTTGGCAGACTGGCAACCCCCCACATCCCCACAGCTTTAGTGGTGAGATCCACATGGTTTTGCCAGAGTGCAGACCCCTGCAGCTTTGGTAGAAGAGGACCACACAGCTTTGAGGTGCTCCCTTTGACCACGTGGCTTGGGAAGCAAGAGAGACTTTGCCTGGAAGAAGGGTGAAAGAACTCTTGCCAGTAGGCCATGAGAAGGTGCCGCATGGCTTTGGATTAATTGGAGATCCTGCCTGGACTGCGACACAGCTGACAGTGTCAGTAACCTGAAACATGGTCATTTGCTTCTTTTCTGAAGTTACCATACCCTGAATTAGGGCAGAGGGAGAAGGAAGCACTGTGGGCATCTGAGGGTATCCTGAAGGACTTTGGTATTTTAATGAAGATGTTAAGTCACTACTTTAAGTCTGTATAGCACTGAATAAACATTTCCTTTCCTCTTCACAAATCTCTGGCATTGAAAGATGTCTTTCCTATAAGGAGATGGACAGGACAATTGAGCCCAGTAGGGGGTCCTTTTGGTTATAGTATATTGCCCTTGGCCCCATGTGTTCTGTAACAGTTTTTGGTGTCCCTGGCTGGGCCAATAATTGTGCACCCCCCAACCCCCGCTTTGTTCTGTAACAAGAGTATAGGCTCCAGATGTAGCCTTGGGTTCAAATCACATGCACTGGCTGACTAGCCTTGGCTGCACTGCTGACCCTCATGCCTAGAAGCTTCAGGCCTGAGGTATGGGACTCAAGAACACACCTGTCTCACAGAGCAGTTCTGAACATCCAGTGAAGTAGTAGAGGACACATTTTACAATATTCTTTTCTTATTAAGACATTTTATGGGAATTTAACTATTGTGCTATAGTTTTCTTAATCACTTGATCATGATGTTAATACTTTTTTTCAAAGAGAAATTTTGCTTTTCATTGGCTATATCTGTATAAACATATATATTGGACATAAATGCACTAAAGTTAAATGTAGTTTTTAAAAAATTATAAAAACTAAATTATGCCAGCTTACCAAGTTGTCCTTGTATTTCAGCCTTTAGAAGTTGAATGCTTTGGCTTAGTAAAGACAGGACTGTGTTCTCACTGGAGCATTTAGGGTGGCTATCTCACAGACCAGCTATGCTGCTGGCCAGCTTGTCTGTCTCACTTTTATTCTTTCTTTGCCATTTGTTTGTCAGACTAAATCTTAATACACCTTGCTTTGATTCTTAGAGACAGAACTGGATGAGAACACTTTACCTGAGAACAGATATCAATTTAAAAATCTTCTTAACAGCCAGTTCCTTCCAGGAAGTACCCTTTTTTAATCCCAGGATCTCAGAAAGGCCACCCCAAAACATTTGCCATTACTTGGGTCTCCATTCCCACCTTGTTAAAAACAGGGTTTTATTCCATCCCACTTCTTAGCAATGTATATGTCACCTGACACTGGAACCCAGGGCACTGGGCACCCAGGGCCCTTGTGCAGCAGAAGGAGGAGGAGGCTCACCTCTGAGCAGGCCAGTCTTATGTCCACTCAATCCCTCTATCTACAAAATGAAGATAATCGCCCGCACTCGGGTCACAAAGCAAAGCAGCAGAGATGGCATTTAAAAAAAAATGTTCTGAGCTTTCTACTGGTGGAAACAAGGAGTGTGTACCCACAAAGTAGATCTTCGGTGCTTTTACAGTCTGAGCAGACACGTAAAGTCCAGGCCAGTCACCAGGCCTTCTTTACCCATAACACCGCCCCCACCCACCCACCTCAGACTTGATCTCTTTTTGCTTGCTCATTTATGCCTCAGGACTCACCGCCCTTAAGGCCCCACCACCTCTAGGGCCCTGGGAGAAGCTCGGGCCTTCAGAAGGTGGCTGTTGCTAAGCTCACCAGTGCACCCCAGTGCACCTGCGCACCACGTTGAACCAGGGCTGCCCTTCGTAGGTTAGGGTCTGGCTACTTCTCACCCTGACTTCCCTCTGCCCCAGTTGCCCTGGTGCATCCTCTACAAATTCCCCCAGTCTCCACCTTCCCACCCCTAGACCTCCCATCTCCCCACTCCCGCCCTCCTTCCCAGCCAAGTCTCCACCTGCCACCCAGCATTCCCCCTGCTGACGAATCCCTGCCCCGCTGCAACCCCTGTCCCCGCCCCTCCCCTGCACTTCGCTGGCGCCAGCGCTGGACGAGTCTTGCACTTTGATTATTAGTGTTAACAGTTAATTTAGCACCGTTGCCACATGTACTGAAGTTGCCTACACTTCCTCCTTCCTCCCCCAACATGGCACTTTTATGAGATCCTTTCAAAGTGGCTCCCAGGCACTCTGCTGTCTCCATGGTCTCCACTTCTCTGTGCACAGACTCGCTTCTGTTGCCCTCTAGCCTCTCTACCCAGGGCATCCACTTTCACAGCCCATATCACAGCTGCAATCTTAAGATGTTTGCAGGAAAGGAGCTGTTTCTGGCCATTCTGTCACTCCCCACTGCACTCTGTCAGACCTAATGGAAATTTATGGAGCCGGCTATAGTGCACGCCTTGGCGCTTTTCTGTCCACTGTGAGCACCTGGGAATTAGAAAATTTGTGGTGTCATAGCAGACGCTGGCAGCTATTGGAAAGTACTTGGCGGACTTTTTTTTTTTCATGATAATTTAAATAAAACGTTGAAACACACAGATAATATTTCTGATTCTTTTCAACTCATCTAACAGCCCATTTATCCCTTACATCAGATTTCCCTCAACCTCTGAGATGGTTCTTTGTGCTAACACTGCCTTGGCTGTCATGAAACATATCTTGCCTCTCAAGCCCTTAAATTCTTTTCCTATCTGGAGTGTAGTATTTGGCAACTAGGAGAGGGATATGGCTTTCCCAAAGTATTACAAAAAGGATATTCATTTATTTGTTTGTTCAGACAATGTTAAGAGCCTTTTGGTCTGTTTTGGTTTTGAGGATACAGTAGGGGAAAGAAAACAGTCAAGTCTGTGCCCTGACAGGGATGAGAACCTCCCAGGAGCAAAGTTGCAAGCACCCAGGACTGCCATGCTTCAAATGGCAGGAGCTTCCTCATCTCCTGGCTTCAAATGCTCAGTCAGTTTAAGTTTACCTTCATGTTTACTTTTATTTTTTAAAGTGAATTTTATTAATTATGCTATTACAGTTGTCCCAACTCTTTCCCTCATCCACCCAGTACCCCTCTTCCCCCCAGCAACCCCCAACTTAGTTCAGGTCCATGGGTGTGCAGGTAAGTTCTTTGGCTTCTCCATTTCTTATACTATTCTTAACACCCCCAGACTACTTTGTACCTACAAATTATACTTTTTATTGCCTGTACTGTTTCCCCCACCCTCCCCCCTTCCCTGCTGTAACCTTCCAAATGATCTCCATATCTATGATTCTATTCCCGTTCTAGTTGTTTGCTTACTTTGTTTTTGGTTTTCAGATTCAGTTGTTGATAGCTGTGAGCTTGTTGTCATTTTAATGTTCATAGTTTTGATCTTCTTTTTCCTAAGTCCTGTTAGAATTTCATATAATAAGGGCTTGGTAATTATGAACTTTAGCTTTACATTGTCTGGGAAGCACTTTATCTGCCCTTCAATTCTAAATGATACCTTTGCTGCAGAGAATAATCTTGGATGTAGGTCCTTGCTTTTCATCACCTTGAATACTTCTTGACAGTCCCTTCTTGCCTACAAAGTATCTTTTGAGAAATCAGGTGATAGTTATGTGGGAACTCCTTTGTAGGTAACTCTCTGCTTTCCTCTTGCTGTTTTTAAGATTCTCTCTTTATTTTTAACCTTTGGCATTTTAATTATGATATGTCTTGGTGTTGTCCTCTTTGGGTCCAACTTGTTTGGGACTCTCGGTGCTTCCTGGACTTTTATATCTATTTCCTTCACCAAATTAAGGAAGTTTCCTTTCATTTTATGTTCAAATAAGTTTTCAATTTCTTGCTCTTCCTCTTTTCCTTCTGGCATCCCTATGATTGGGATGTTGGCACTTTGGGAGATGTCCCAGAGTCTCCTTATTCTCTGCTCATGTTCTAGAATTCTTGTTTCTTCATTCTGTACTGACTGACTATTTTTCCTTATGTTTCAAATCATTGATTTGAACCCTTGCTTCCTTACCTTCACTATTGGTTCTCTGTGGATTTTTCTTTATTTTGCTTAGTGTATCCTTCATTTCTTCCCTTATGCTTTTGCCATACTTAGTGAGTTCTCTGAGCATCTTATCACCAGTGTTTTGAACTCCGCATCTGACAGGTTGGGTCTCTCTGTTTCATTTGGTTCTTTTCTGGTGTTTTGTTCTGTTATTTCATTTGAGTCATATTTCTTTGTCTCTTCAGTTTGGCAGCCTCCTTGTGTTTGTTTCTATGTATTAGGTAGAACTGTTTTGACGCCCTGTCTTGGCACACCTGTTAAGTTGTATGGGGCAGAACCTTAGGTATTCACCAGGGTAGGGCAACCTGCTTCACTGCTTTGTGGCTCTGTATGTGGGGGAGGGGTCAGAGAAGAAATAATGCAACTGCCTTGCTGATGGAGGCTTGCTTGGCACTCACCCTGTTTCCACTCACTTCACTCACTTCCTATATGTGACTGGCACCCTTCTACCTGTTGCCCTGGTGGTGGTTCCTAGAGTGGGTGGGTTCATGTATGTTATAGGACTGTGCGAGCTCTTTACATGGACTCTTCTGAGAGACCAGGAGTTTCTTCTACCACCTCAACACTCACTGGTTTTTACAGCCAGAAGTTATGAGGCTTTCTCTTCCCAGTACTGGAAACCTAGGCTGTGCTATCTGGCCTGGGCCTGGGATTGATTGTGCCACAGGTATCCCTCCCAATTTTTATCCACCACACTTGAATGTGGGACCACCCATTCCACCTGCCATTGCTAGTGTTGCTACCTTGCCACCACCATACCACATCCTGGTCCCCACCTCCACCCCTCCTACCAGTCTGGATGAATACAGATTCTTTCTTTAAATCCTTGGTTGTTTGACTTCCATACAGTTCGATGGTCTGGAAGTTCTGGCTGCTTTTGTTTTTGAGGTTAGTCGTAATCCTTCTTATGGTTGTGCAAGGAGGCAAAGCATGTCTACCTATGCCTCCATCTTGAATGGAAATCCTAAATAAATAATCTCTTTCATGTTTGTTTTTTACATTTCATTGAGGCCCATTGCTGCTTCTTTCATGATTTCTTTCTAATTCATTTTTCTCTTTTTGTTTTCCTTCATCATTCTTCATGGTGCTGAATTCCTAACTACTTCAAAATTCTTCAGATCTGCCACTCACTGTAACTGTGATCCCTTGTCTCCATGTTGCTAGATTTTTTCAATATGTAGAAATCTGACCAACTTAAGTATTCATTCAACAAACATGTATTGAGAATCTATATGCAACACACAGGGATAAATGCTGAAATTACAGAGGAAAAAAAAGACAGTCTTACAATCCTTACTGATCTCACAATTTACTTCAAAGGGACCTGGATTAAAAGCCAAATTAGTATATAGTGTGATACTGCTATAATAGAAATATGATTCCCTATTACCTACTAAACTAAAGTTATTATTGTTATTATTATTTTTCTTTGGACTGAAAGCTCCTCACCAGTTGGGCCCAACATGCTTCCTAGCTCTTTTAATGTGCTTCCTTTCCTTGGGTCCACATCCCACTAAATGCCTCTTCCAGAGTGTGCCCCACCTTTCCTGCCATCCTGACTTTCATCTGTCATTTTTATTTGTCTGTAACACCATACCCTTATGATCACTACCAATTGAAATTCTCTGTATCTTCTAAAACCTAGCTTAAATTTCATGTTTTAAAAGCAGCTTTTATTCAGAATTCCCCCAAGTGAAAATCTTATCTCACTTTCCCAAACTTTTTAGCATTTTATTTGGATCTCTTCCATGACATCATCAGATACTCTCTAATACTGAAGTTATTTTTATCCCTGGACCCCTTGGTATACTGTAAGTTCTCCAAGTGGAAAGACCTCTACACTTTATCCTGTTACACTCTACAGTGACGACATAGCATATCAATCTGCAGATGTAAACAGGGAATGTATGATTCTCAGAGGAAGTAAACTTGCTTGGGACTTAAGGAGTGTGATCATTTTGAAGGTTACTAATGTGAAGAACAAAGGGTCCTTTCTGAGAAGAGAGGAAGTTATAAAGGTATAGGGTATTGGAAAAAACCCACCGAAAGAGAGAAAGCAGCAACAGCATGGTCAGAACAGGGGCATCTGAGTTGGAGAAGTTGTATTTTCAAATGAATGTTCAACAAGAATTCAAGTGTAATTGTGTCTGGGACTCCTTGATTAAAAAGACCTTGTTTGAAGTGAGATAAGGGAATGACTTAACTCTGGTCTCAGGGTGAAACTAGAATAAACTAGCCCAGAGCAACAGTAACCCCAAAGACTAAAGGGAAATAATGACTAGAAACTTCCAAAAGTTAGTTGAATTCTTTTAACCAGTTAACTGGTTTACATAATTTCTTCTTTTGCAATCTCTACATATATAATTTGTACCATTTTTTTCTCCTGATTTTGGAGAAAAAGAGATGTGGTAAAATACCAGATCCAGGGGTCCCATTTTCTATGGAAGAATCATAAAGACTGATATTTGAAAGCATGAAGGATCATAGGAATCATAGAAACACAAAGATGATCCCCTCATGTTGCGGATGAGGAAACAAGGTCCTCAGTAGCTCATTAGTGTCACAGCCAGGACTGTAGTCCTTTATGAAACATTCACTGAAGTTCCATTGTGGAACTTTAGGATGCATTTAGGTGCAAGTAATTGAAAACCCACTGCAAAGCGGCTTAAACAGTAAAGAAAGGCATTTATCTGATCTCTGAAAGATCAAAGCAAAGGCAAGTTCCAGAATGATGGCTCCTTTTTTCATAGTTGAGCCCAAATGGCATCAACATGTGAGGCAGTGGCTTCCTCAGTGGAGCCTTCCATCCACCTATATGCTGAGGCTGACAGGTGCAGGGAGAGCTCCAGAACCATTACTGACAATGGAGATGGAGATCGAGCTGGACATGATGTCAGATTTCCCCAAGTTCCATGAGCTGCATGGGTGGTTTCCTGCAAAAGACTAGGAGATTTTGGAAAAATGGGGGGCAGCTCATCACAATGCCTCATACACATTAGGCTTGGGAGCTATGCAACATTTAGCAACTTCCAAAAAATGTTGGTTGGGTTTTAAATACTTTAAGGGGAGATATTTTACCTTTCACAAACCACACATGGAATTTCAGACAAGTTTGATTCCCGAATATGTGCAAGTTGCTGGTCTGTTCTTGTCATACACCCCTCCCCACACACCTGCCTTTGTCCCATGTTTGACAAGTCCCCTCCTGCCTCATTTACCAGCTTGCTTGCTTTCTGAATGTCATGTCATCCTTTCTACTTGTCTTTTTATTAGCCCCTTTTTTCCTTCCATAGACACATATGATTAATATACTGTTAAAATAGTACTTTAATTCTTTTTTCTTTAAATTTTATGAAAAGGCTTTATTAAAATAATCTCCCCTTGTCCAATTACATATCTGTATAAGACTGGCTTTCATATATATACATTTTAAATATATTTTATTGATTATGCTATTACAGTTGCCCCATTCCCCTCTTTATTCCCCTCCACCCTGCACACCCTCTCCTACCCATATTCCTCCCCCTTTTAGTTCATGTCCATGGGTGATACATATAAGTTCTTTGGCTTTTTCATTTCCTATACTATTCTTAACCTCCCCCTGTCTATTTTCTAACTGCATTTATACTACTTATTCTCTGTAACTTTTCCCCCTCTCTCGCCCTCCCACTCCCTTGTTGATAACCCTCCATGTAATCTCCATTTCTGTGATTCTGTTCCCGTTCTAGTTGTTTGCTTAGTTTGTTTTTGTTTTTGTTTTAGGTGTGGTTGTTAGTAACTGTAAGTTTGCTGTCACTTTACTGTTCATACTTCCATCTTCTTTTTCTTAGATAAGTCCCTTTAACATTTCATATAATAAGGGCTTGGTGATGATGAACTCCTTTAACTTGACCTAATCTGGGAAGCACTTTTTCTGCCCTTCCGTTCTAAATGCTAGCTTTGCTGGATAGAATAATCTTGGATGTAGGTCCTTGCCTTTCATGACTTGGAATAATTCTTTCTAGCCCCTTCTTGCCTGCAAGATCTCTTTTGAGAAATCATCTGACAGTCTGGTGGGAACTCCTTTGTAGGTTACTGTCTCCTTATCTCTTGCTGCTTCTAGGATTCTCTCCTTCATTTTTCCTTGGCTAATGTAATTATGATGTGCCTTGGTGTGTTCCTCCTGGGGTCCAACTTCTTTGGGATTCTGAGCTTCCTGGACTTCCTGAAAATCTATTTCCTTTGCCAGATTGGGGAAGTTCTCCTTCATTATTTGTTCAAATAACTTTTCCACTTGTTGCTCTTCCTCTTCTCCTTCTGGTACCCCTATGATTCAGATGTTGGAACATTTAAAGGTGTCCTGGGGGTTCCTAAGCCTCTCCTCATTTTTTTTTGAATTCTTGTTTCTTCATTCTTTTCTGGTTTAATGTTTCTTTCTTCCTTCTGGTCCACACCATTGAATTGAGTTCCTTCCCATTACTGTTGGTTCCCTGTACATTTTCTTTTATTTCACTTAGTATAACCTTCATTTTTTCATGTAATTTGTGGCCATATTCAACCAATTCTGTGAACATCCTGATTACCAGTGTTTTGAACTGTGTATCTGATAGGTTGGCTATCTCTTTGTCACTTAGTTGTATTTTTTCTGGAACTTTGATCTGTTCTTTCATTTGGACCACTTTTTGGTCGGGGCATGCCTGGTATGACGTAGTAAGGAGTGGAGCTTTAGGATTTCACCAGGGCGGGGCAACCCATGTCACTTCGTTGTGATGCTGTAACTGAAGTAGTTGTTAGAAAAATTGTTGAGGTAGAGTAAATCTTTTTCATTTCTATGCTTTTTTAGTAATAGTTACTCTGTACTGGGTGAACATTTATGCTGGAAATTGAACATAATATTATCTTATTAAAGTCCAGCAACAGCTCTATGAAGGGATTATGGAGAGACTTGCCTAAAATCATATAATTTGTTAGGGTTCCAGCTTTAGACCCAATGTTTTTGTTGTTGTTGTTATTGTTGCTTTTTAATGCTCACTCAAGAATTTGGTTACTGATTTTAGAGAGAGGGGAATGAAGGGAGAGAGAAAGAAAGAGAAACATAGATATGAGGGAGAAACATCAATCTTTCTCTTGAACACACCCAGGACAGGGCTCATACCTGCAACCTAGGCATGTGCCCTGAACAGGATTCAAACGCATGACATTCTGGTATACAGGAGGATGATCCAACCAACTGAGACACACTAGCCAGGGCCAAGCCCAATAATTTTATGTTTTACAATATTCAGCCAAAGCCTGTTTCACTGGGAAATTTAATATTAAATAGTTTATTTTTTGTCACCATCATAGGTGGCTGAATAAAGAAAGTCAGCATCTGTGACCCACTAAAGAGGTGTTGGTGTTTTCTAACTATTCCCCTATTACAGATTTAGTGTAGTTTGTCCTGGAACAGTGCACTCTACATAGTGGAACAATTTGACTTCATTCCTCATTAGAACAGATTCAAATATATCAGGGGCTAACTGTACCTCTAACACATTTCTCCACATTGTTAGGAGTACTATCACTTGGTTATATGGAGGCTAGCTTCTTCCAAATTGGGCATTCTGTGCCTGTATGCTGCCATCACGGAGTGATCTCATAGTGCATTTCTCATTTCTCATTTCTTGCATAAAGCAAGAAAGAGACAGAAGAGGCTGGTCTCAGGCAGTTGCTTTACCTTTTTGGGTTTCATGATTTATAATCAAGTCTCTTGCATATGCTGTGTATATACAATGCATAGGCCAAGAGCTTTGCTTTTTGGAAGACATGTCCAGGTATTTAAAGAACAGTCTGCTGGCTGGACCCTCATCATGATAAAGGTCCACGGGAACATTTCATTTGCTTCCTGGCTCAGGTTACAATTTGCTAATTGTAGTTTAATTAAGAAGACAGTTTGTGCCTTGCTCTTCCTATTTTCCCTAGGTTTTATGAGCTACAGCATATTTTTAAAAAATAAATTGCTATTTATGCTACTGAGCAAGGGCTTACTGCCTGTTGTAGATAGAAGCCAATACTATGGCACCAGATTTTGAGAAGGAAATAAAAGTAAAGCCTTTATTGGAAACAACTGGCAAGGAGACAGGAGGCAAGGTTCAAATCTGTCTCCCCAGTCCAGGGTTTGGGGCAAGATTTAACAGGTTTCAGCACCAGGTCTTCTTGGACAACAAAATCTCTGTTTCTGAAAGGGTTCTGGCATTCAGATTCTGATCATGTCCTGGTCCTTTAAGTCCATGGATGTTCACAAGTGTTTCTCATGATTGTTGGTCACAAATGTTACTTGTAAACTTTGTTTCTTGGTCTTGTTATAAGCAGGATAGGACCAGTTTGAACTGGGCCTATAGCTACATATACTTTATGTTAGACAAGTAGGTTTTTGTTGCTTGCAGTCAAAGAGGACTAACTGAAATCACACTGAAATGACAGGTAGATGATGGCTCAGAAAGCACAGAGATATGACTCACCACTTGGTTGTCACAAGTCATTCCAACCTGGCATCCAGCCTGTGTCTGTGAAGAAGCCATTTGGAGGATCTGGTCTAATCTAACAAGCCATTTCAGGAATACATTGTTTAAATCTATCACCTTAAAAGGAAGGCCTAATGGAAACAGCTTGCAATAATATATCCGGAATGATCTATTGGGCCCTTTGTCCTTCCTTAACCAGGATCTGTGTCTTGGTTTCCACTTGGATCTATGAAATACACCTGATTGCCTGTTGTAAACTAACCCTGAGCCTTAAGTATCTGGGTGAAGCTGCAGTTATAAAGACAAGGGGGGAAACAATAATAGAAGTTCATGGTTTTTGAATGAGGGCAGGCGTGGAATTTAGAACAAAAATGCATTTGTGTCTCCAAAGAATATCTGTAGCTAGCTATTTTAATCCTTTTCATGTCTCTATCTAAAGGATTTCTGTACATTAGTACAACCAGGTCATAATCCCGAAGTTGGCCATGAAGTCTGTGCAGGCACGGCAGCTCTGTTTGCCAAGCAGAGCGGTGTTTTCCAGACATGGGAACCAGCAGAACCTCAGAGATCATGCAACCCTGACTCTTCACTTAGTAGGTGGCCTCCATACTGGTCACAGCCCAGAGGTATGTCTTTGGCACAGGATTCACTGAGCCAGGTAGTCACAGAATACCCCAAAATAAACATAGTTGAAGAAAGACATGTTGGTCAAAAGGTAAGGTGCACATACCGATGCTGTGTCCCCCACCCTTCTGAACACCAGGCTGGACCCTGTTACACACTGTTCCCAAAGGCTGTACCATCATCAAGCTGCCTGGGAATAAACAATTGTCTGAGGCTTTGGTCAGTTGAGAGTACATCATTGCATTTATTTGAACACAAACAGATGGAAGGAGGTTAAGGATGAGAAAATGCAACTTGATTATGTATTGAGCTAGATTTACAGGTATGTGGTAAGCAATAAAAAGTAAGAAGTTTGGGGGTTACAGTTAATGGAATGTTTCAATGAATTGATTTTTCCTCCCTGTAGTTACAGGTTTTGCATTGCTGGGTATTATCTTGTATTTTCTTGGTTTAAACAAAAATTTCTTCCAATTTTATCTAAATTTCAATGTTAGAGTCGAGTTTCTGGTGAAGAAACTACAGTCAAGGTCAATTGTCATTAATTAAGCTGTTGTCAAAAAGGAAAACCAAATCCAGAACCATGTAAGACAGACCACCCTCAGTGAGTATGGACAGTATTGCAAAACTATGCATGAAAAGAAGAAAACCAGTCAGCCACTCATCTGGAAATAGTCACAAAATATTCCTAAACTGGAATATGCTTATTCCAGTGGAGGTATGTCTTGCTTCCCCTAGAGTTCCCTCAACTTACCACTCCTGGCCCTGCTCCTGAGGATGAGGCAAATGAGTGTTCTATAGCTTCATTTATGCCTCTGACAGCTTCCTCATGCAATGCCCATTATTGCATGTCTTATTTCCTAGTGAACTGCTATTGAAAGAGGACTCTCAGAGTTTTTTTTGCATGCTTCTATTTGTGTTTTTACTTAGTTTGTGAAATTGTTTAAATCATTTCCTAAGCTAACTACAAACACTGTTAGAATCACCACCATAGGGAGTTGTCATAGTTGTAATACAAAAAGAGTTAATACTTTTGGGCAAAGAAAAGAAATCCATTCCTAGATAATATGTTGAATACCACAGACAAAGTCTTCCTCACAAGGAACTGCACAGGGCATTTATTTTTACTTGGGATTTTAAGATGCCATGACTTTTAAAAGAAAAATTTTCTTGATTTTTTCTTCTCTATGGGAACTTATCCACCTTGCCCCCTGCTTAAGTTTAGAACCACTCTGCAGAATTCTGAAGTTTATAAGGTTTTGACACTTAAATCTCCTAGCTTTGATCTCAAAAGTGCTAAATAGATGGAATGAAAATGCTGACAATGCTGTGTATCACAGCCAACCATTTTATTGTTCATTTGAGAAGACAAATGTGTTGCCTATGGTCAGTGAAAGAAGATGAAACCAATCCTGGGAAGGTGCTGTGAGCTAATGGTCCCTGAGCTTAGAGCACAGGGCCTTTGACTTGAGGTCAAGCTCTCCAGGATGGAGAGCTTTAATGTCACACTAAAATATCAAAATGTATTGAAGCTTTTCCATTAAGCTATATAATTTACATGTAGTGAAAGTCATATTACATCTTGTTAAATTTGTATGAAAAGAAACTAAATGAGGGTTTCCAGGAGCCCTCACAAGGGGCAGATGGATTGGGAAGAGCCTGTGATTAACTGGAAATGTGTACATGGATGTACATCCATGAAGCTGGCTATGCACATGTACTCCTGTGGAAATCAGAGTGTGCATCTTCTCTTGCAGGTACCACACTCTCTCATGTGCACTGGGCTCTGCTTCAGTGCACCTAGGCCTCAATTCTGCAGCCAATAAAGCCTGCACATTCTGAGTGGGAAGCATTGATCAGTCTAGCTGGGTTCTTTGTGTTTCCTTGCTGTGCATGAAGGTCTTCTGTTTGCTTGGGTAGAGGCACCATCTCTTGTTCTCTGTGGCTCCTCCCCACTACAGATGTTAGGGAACTGGGAGAATTATAGACCTGCATTAGAGAATACAGTTTTTCAGATTCATCTAGAGCCTTTTTAATTCCATTTACGGAGCCATCTCCTGTGCTTCAGATGTTGCACTAGTTCATTGCCATGAATCACTGCATTTCATCCTCACAACATTCTTGTAAGGCATAGATTGTTTTCTCTACCTTATTGATAAGGCAACTGAATCAGAGAGGCTAGGGAATCTAACCAAAAATTTAAAGTTAGGAAGTGGTGAGAATAGGATTTAAGTGTAAGTATACTTGGCTTAACCTTGTGCTTTCTCCCAAAGTGCTCTATCTGCCACAGATGGAATGATAAGGATGTAGAAGTTGGACTAAAATGACAATGTCTGCTGTTTCTCAACTTTCATACCTTTCTTTTAGATCTGTTGCCATTTACAGTGATCATGATGTCAGCATTCTTACTGTGCAATAATGAAAAATCAGAGAAATAGTAAATGACTAATGTGAGAAAAGTCAGTGTGATGTCTGCATGATTCATTTATATTCCACAAGGACACCAGGTGGCTTGGTTCAGTATCTAGTACATATTACTCATTTTCTAAGTTGATGCATACAGCTAGCCCTTGAAGTCTTCCACACAGGTACTTCTGGATTAGTAGGTATCACATGGAAAATAACTGTAACAAACCTAGGAATTGTGTGGCCCACGACCTACTGTGTACTCTGTGCTTGTGTGTGGGTGACCTCTGCTCCGCAACTTGGTTCCAAGGCCTTGCTTGGCCAGAGCACACCCTCAGATGTCCACTGTCCCTGTGCTGGAGAATCTGTTGCAGACACAGAAACATAACTCATTTGAGAAGCTAGAATCTGGGTTCCATTTTCCTTATAGCTAAATATTTTCTGTGTTCTTCTCATCCAGGCCAGATCAGCCCTTATGTCTCCTGGTTGCAACAATGAGATCTTGCTCTTCTCAGTTAGGATTCTCTCACTTTGTCATTCCCAAAGAAATCATCTAAGAAGAAAACATGTACAATGAGGAAACTCAGCTCATTGTGATGTAGGAAAATGGAATACCTTTTCAAAATTGAATTTGCTACAGAAAAAGCAAGGGAAGAAAGAAATAACAATTTCTCCCTTTCTCCTCTCTCCCTCTCTCTTTCCCTCTCTCTCTCTCTTACCCCTCCCCCCACATATATACAAATTCCACACACACATGCACAGAACTACAAGCACTGTTAAGACTCCTCCCTGGTTCAAGCAAAGCTGCTGAGAAAGCACATGCAAGCCACAGGGTGAAGTCATTCAAATGCTATGTTTCCAAATGCCACAGGAATTGTGGAAAGATTTGTCTAAATATCTCATGCATTCTTGTGATCTAAGGTTTATGGAAATAAAAACCACAATTGAAAAACCAACACCACATTTATTCATCCTTTTTCCTTTTCTCCTTTAAAACAAATTCATAGGACATTTTATGGAGCAGCCAAAAAATGAATTATTTCAATTTTATTACCAAAAAATCATGAACCTAGTGTACAGCAAGTACTAACCAGGTTAAATTAGATCTCCTTGGGAAAAAGACAAGCAAACTCTGCTGGGTGTCCCTAGCTCCTCTGTGAGCTAGAGGTCTGAGACAGGAGGACAAGGGTGGCTTCCTCATTTTACACATTCCCAAGTGGTATTAGTAGTTATGAATACATAGCTGACTCAAGCCCTATTTTACTTCAATGAACTTCAAACCTCCTTTCTTCACCTCTACATTTTAAATTTTGCGTTGCATATTTGGGTTGAAATGCCTCACATACTCATAGCGCATCTGATGTTCAACTTGCTGAAGCTTCCCTCACACCAAGTTGAAAGAAACCAAAGAGGAGCATATGGTTTATCACATAGTATCTTGGTGAGAGCACACCCTCCCCAGGTCCCAGCAGCAGTCTTCTAGGAGTCTTCTATCTTGACCATTGCATAGGCCTGAGAGTGAGCAGGGGCTCTTTCTGGAGAGAGGCCTGGGATTCTATGACCTAACGCTTACACTCTTACCTCACACCTATGAGAACATGTTTCAACTCTAAGTTTTTTAATGCACTTGCATATGATCCTAAAATTCTAATTTAATTTGTGCCCCTATTTTTTTTATTTATAAAATATAGTAAC
Source organism: Phyllostomus hastatus (assembly GCF_019186645.2). Lineage (NCBI taxonomy): Eukaryota > Metazoa > Chordata > Mammalia > Chiroptera > Phyllostomidae > Phyllostomus > Phyllostomus hastatus. The sequence goes on along the minus strand of NW_025334017.1, from coordinate 769,789 downwards.
ATATTAAGTCTGTTTGAATCTGACTTCCTGCTTTCACTTGCTGCTCCTTTTCTGCCACTCATCTTTTAGTTATGTGTGTCATCCATATATTGAATTAACTTGGCTAAGGAACATAAAAAAGCAGGAAAACACTATTCTTAGTTAATCTAGTTGAAGCTTCCTTCATTGTCTTTGGATGAGACCTTAAGCAGAGCATCTATCTTTCTTGTTCATCTTCAGGTATGAAAATTTCAGCTTAAGTTAAATGAAAACATTAATCTCTCATTTAATTGGAAATGCGTTCCATTGCCTACCCTAATTCCATCTCAGTTCTGATCCAGGCTTGAGACCTGGCTGGGAAAGGGAGAGAATTTGTGTTTCCCATTTGCCTAGTGTAGCTTTTATTTGACATTGGTACCTTTTCCTGTTGCCCAGATGTTGGCTTTTCCTTTAAATCGATGCTCCAGTGGATTCTTTGGAAAAAAATCATTGTAAAAGGGGGCCTGAAGACTTCAGATATGTCTTGACATACTTATATGCTCCAGCTGACCACTTTGACTTCTCAACTTCTGCTGCAACGGTACACCCCACCTAGACTCTTTTTGCTCAGTTGTCTCACTCTTCAGCTCCCTTAGGTCAAGATCTTTTCAAGAGAGCTTAAGCTTAGCTATCTCTGTACTATAAAATCTGGTTCATGGTGACATGAGCTATTACATTTCACAGGTGGAAGTGCAACTCCTGATGCAAATTATTCTCCTTGCTCTGCCATCAGGGAAGCTTATGCAGCCCCTCATGGTTGGACTTTTCCAACAAGTATCAAGCATACCCATTTAATTTCTCACCTCCTTAAAAGGCCCTGTAGACACTACTGGGCCTGTAAAAAAAACTCCAGTTGGGCTTGAGGTACACGTATTTGGGGAATTGGGTAGAATACCATAGCACCTCCTCTCTCCCTAGGTCAAAAGCTCTCTTATAAAAAAAATTCTCTTTTGTCAGCAGGTCAGGAAAATGTCAGAGTAAGCAGCTGCCATCCTATAGAACTATGAAAAAAGGAGAAGAAACTGTCTGAACCAACTTTTTCAGAATTCTAAAAAATAGTGAAAAGTTTATGGCAACCAAAAGAATACTGAATTAAGAAAAAAATTTACTTTGAAATGGCATTTAATCATTTTGCCATTATTCTGTAGCCTTACTGCACCCCTTAATAGTTAATGGTAGTTTTGAAGAAGGCAGCCTATAATTCCCAGAATGAAACTCTGATCCCTGACTATAGGACCTTATTTGTAAATTACAGTGTTTATCTCTTCTCATCTCCCTGGGAGCCACCTGAAAATCTGACACAAGGTCTCTGATTTACCTAACTCAGAATTCACTCAGGGTGAGAAGTGGTGGGCATTTCTTAAAAATACAATAAAGCAAACAAGTACCATATTTTTCAGACTATAAGACACACACCCCAATTTGGGATGAAAGGGGAGTGTGTCTTGTAGCCTGAATGTAGCTTATCTGGCTCATTGTGGGGGGTGCAGTGGTGGAGCAGGGTCACAGATTATTAAATATTTTACCACATTTTTCCCTTTAAAATTTTTTGCCTATTTTACTCCTCTAAACCCTAGGTGTGTCTTATGATCTTGTGTGTCTTATAGTCCTAAAAATACAGTAATCTACAGGCTCCTGAACAAAAGATTATGGTTGAGACATACAATTGACCACCTAACACCTTGGAGGGAAAGCTGAAGAGACTCTTTATGAAATTAGGGTGTTTAAAAGCACCTGTATGTCTTAAGGAATTTTGGAAGCAACATGAAAACACAGGGTAAGACACATTCACAGGAAATGTATTAGAAAACCCCGGGCTTTCATCTTTGGATGATATGTAGGCTTAGTTCAAGCACAAAAAGAAGGCTAAAACAGAACTGTAAACATATCTGCTAAGTGTTAAAAGAATGCCCAGCAAAGTATCAATCTTAAAATATTAGTAGACTTTTGTTTTGTGTTCCTTTGTTTTGAGCTCCAGGCACTGAAAGAAATTTGAAAGAAAGCTAAAGAAACAAAGCTTTCAGTGACCACACATGTCAAGGAATATAGTCTTTGAAAAATTAATGTAAAATATTACATAAATAAATGACTGTAGTCTTTAAATCAAAAACAGCAAACTCTGAGGAAGAGAATATGATTTTCAGAGTATCCACACTATAATATTTAACATCCAATTTTAAACAAGAAATCACAAACATGCAAAGATATAGAAAATATGACTCATTAAAAGGAACACAATTAATTGACATCAATCATCCATGAGGAAGTCCAGGCATTTATATTACTAGACAAAAATTAAAGTCATCTGTTTTAAATATGTTTAAATAACTTATAGAGACCATGACAAAGAATGTAAGGAAACCAGATAGAAATTATTAAAAAGGAACTAAGTAGAAGTAAGACAAATTCTGGAGCTAAAACATTATAATTACTTAAGTGAAAATTCACTGGAGGATTTCAACATAAGATCTGACCAAATAGTAGAAAGAATAAAAAAATTTAAGAAAAAATAATTAAATTATATAATCCATGAAAAAAAAAGATGAAAAGTAAATAGGACCTAAGGGACTTGTGAAATATTATTAAACAAAATAATATATGCATTATGGGACTCCCAGAAAGAGAAGATAGCTACAGCAAGCCACCAAAAGATTACTTGAAAAATAATAACCGAATATTCCCCAAGATAGGAGGAAAGTGATGGATTTACACAGTCAAGAATATTTATGAACTTCAAGTAAGAAAAATTCAAAATGATACACTCTGAGACACATTACGTAATTGTTAAAAGCCAAGGACAATGAGAGAATCTTGAAAGTAGCAGAGAGATGACTCATCACATACAAGGGATCCTCAATTATATTAACAGGCTGTTTATCATCAGAAACCATGGAGAACAGAGGCAGTGGGATGACATTTAACATATGAAAAAAGAAAATCTCAACCAAGAGTTGTTTGGGAAGACTATCCTTCAAATCTGAAGAAAAAAATCAAGTCATTCCCAGATTAAAAAAAAAGCTGAGGAAATTTGTTACCAGAAGATGTGCCCTACAAAATATAATAAAAGAAGTGACATAAAAGGACAGTAGATAATAACTAGAAGCCATATGAATAAGTGAAAATTGCCAGGAAAGGTAACTATGTGGGCAAATATGAAAGTCAATATTAGTGCATTATTTTGTTTTTAACTCCACTTTTTATTTTCCTCATGATTTAAAAGGCAAATGCACAAAAATAATTACAAACATATACAAATGCAATATATACAAATGTAATTTGTGACAACAACACAAATGGGTGGTGACAGAGCCATATAAAAGCAGAGTTGTTGAAGATGAGAAGGGAACCAAAATGGTTCACTACAAGAAAAGAAACTAAATACAAAAGAACACATTAGTGGAGGCAAAGAGGGACCAAATGTAAAGAAAAATAAATAGAAAAATGTCATTAAAAAGTTGTTCTTTATCAATTAGTCTTTCCATCCTTAAATTTAATTATATTAAAAGCAAATGAATATAAATAAAACACACAATTCAACATTCTTTCATAAAAATCTTCACCAAGATAGAAATAGATGGAAACTTCTTCAACAATATAAAGGACATATGTAAAACTCCCCAGCTAACACCAGACTCAATGGTGAAAAACTGAAAGCTTTTCCCTTAAGATTAAGAACACATCAATGATGTCCACTTTTGTCACTGCTACTTAACATAGCATTGGAAATTCTAGCCAGAGCAATTCAGCAGAAAAATGTACACATTAAAAAGGAAGAAGTAAAACTAACTATATTTGTAGATTATACACACACACACACGTCAAAGAATCCACAAAAAAGATACAATAACTAATAAATAAGTTTAGTAAAGTTTCAGGGCATAATATAAATGCAATAAAATTCAGTTGTGTTTTTATCACCTGAGATGAACAATTAATAATGAAAATAACTTTATTATAATAGCATTTGAAAGAATAAAATACTTTGGAATAAATTTAACCAAGTAAGTGGGAGACTTATTCTCTGAAATCTATAAGACATTGCCTAAAGAAATTAGAAAAGACAAATAAATAGAAAGGAATCCTGTGTTTATTGATCAGAACACTTAATATTGTTAAGATGTTGATTCTGCCTAAATCAATCTTCAGATTCAATAATTTCTTCCTTAAAATTTCAATGATTCTTTCGCAGGAATGTAAAAGTAAATTCTCAAAGTCATACCGAATTGAAAGGGACCTGAATAGCCAAACTAGTCTTGGAAAAGGAAAACAAAGTTGAATAACTTATACTTCTTCATTTCATAAGTTACTACAAACTGCAAAACAGCATAATCTGGCATGTGGATAGACATATAGACCAATAGATTAGAATTGAGGGTCCAGAAATAAGCTTATCTATTTGTGGTGAAGTAATTTTTGACAAAGGTGCCAATACCACTCAATGGGGGGAAAGTAATCTGTTCAACAAAGTATGTCAGGACTACAGGTTATCCATATGCAAAGGAAAGAGGTTACACTCCTATCTGACACCACATACAAAAATTATCGTATTTTGCTGTGTATAATAATGGCCCAAACATTCAGGGAAAAAATCTTACATTTTAATTTTTTAATTCAATTATTTATTGATTTATATTTAGAAACAAAACTGATTATTGTATTCTAGGGTATTATTTTGCATACAGATATCATTATTGCTTTCTAGAGTTATATTTTATGCATAAGCATAAATAAAATAATCTAAAACATTTATATAGATACAGAATTAGTACTACCCATGTATAATGCACATCTTTAATTTTCCCTGAAAAATTTGGGCAAAAAAGTGCACATCATACATGGCAAAATACAGAAAAATCAAAATAGATTAATGACCTAAATATATAACAAACCCATGAGACTCTTAGAAGAACACACAGGGACAAATCTTTAGGACTTTGGATTTGTAAATGGATTCTTAGATATGATACTAAAAGCATGGATGACATATGAAAAGTTAATAAATTGGACTTTATACAAATGAAAAATTTCTTTACCTCAAAAATGCAGTATTAAGAAAGCAAAACCCACCTAAAAAATAGGAAAATATTTGGAAATCCGTATCTGATAAGGGCCTAGTATCCAGAATATATAAAAATTTTTCAACAACAAAAACAAGCAATCCAATTTTACAAAATGGACAAAAGACTTTCTTCAAAGGAGATCTACAGTCCACATATTAAAATATACTCAACATTATTCATCATTAAGGAAATGCAAATCAAAACCACAATGAAGTACTATTTCACACCCATTAGAGTGGCAATAATTTTTTTAAATGGGTCCTGTCTGGTGTGGCTCTGTTAGCTGTAGCATTGTCCTGTAGACCAAAAAGATCACAGGTTTGATTCCCTGTTAAGGTACATGCCTGGGTTGTGGGTTCTGTCCCCATTAGAGTGTTTGTGAGAAGAAATCTTTCTCTGTTGCATCAATGTTTCTCTTCCCCCTACTCTCCCTCTTCTCTTCTCCTTTCTCTAAAATCAGTGAGCATGACCTCAGGTGAGAGAAAAATATATTAAAAAAATAAAAATGGAATATAACAAGGGTTGGCAAAAAAGTGAAGAAAATGGAACTTTTGTATACTGTAGCTAGAAATGTAAAATAGTACAAACTTTGTGGAAAACAGTGTGACATTTCTTTAAAAAGTTAAACATGGACAATCCCCACCCCGTTGTCCTTGTCAGTGAGCAGTGGTTGGGTGGGGCAAGGGAGAGTAATGGGGAAAAAATGGGGATGACTGCAACTGAACAAAGTTTTTTTACAAAGTTAAACATAGAATTATCATATGACCCCTACAATTCCACTCCTAGATGTATATCTCAAAGAACTGAAAATAAGTACTCAGGCAAGGATGCATGCATGCATGTTCACAGTAGTACTATTCACAATAGCCAAAAATGGACACAGCTCAACTGTCCATCAATGGATTGTCACACAGTTACAAAACACATACTGATACATGCTATAATGTAGATTAACTTTGAAAACATTATCCTAAGTGAAATAAATCAGACACAAAAGTTATGTATCATATAATTTTATTTATATGAAATATGTGAAATAAATAAATCCATAGAGAAAGAACTCAAATTGGTGATGTTTCAGGGGCTTGGGGTAGGGGGAAATGGGAAGAAATTACTTAATGAGTTAGAGATTTTGCTTTGAAGTAATGGAAATGCTTTGGAATTACGCGAAGGTAGTAGTTGTACAACATTGTGATACTAAATGCCACTAAACTTTTTATTTATAATGGTTAATTTAATAAATTTAATGAAATCCCCTTTCAATCTGCTTTATCCACCTGGAGCTTCTCTTAGGTCTAGAAGTGATGGTGACTTACTGTCCAGAAGAGGTATTAAACTATCTCTTGGAAAGTCTATCATTTTTCTTCATTTTATTTTTAATTATTTTTACATTACTTTTATTGCATTTTTCCATTATCATTTACTTTCCCTATACCCTCTTTCACCTGAACTCACCTCTCTTCCCCCCAGAAATCACTGACTAGTGCTTTCAACCTTGGGACCTTAATGAGATATCCTGTTACTGTCCCTGTGATCTGTGTTGAGGCTCCATGCATGGGTGAGATTCCTTTCTCCAAAGGGAGTGTGCAACAGAGTGGGGCCCGTGAACACCAGGGAAATGGGATACAATATACTCTTGACCTCTCAGCTGAATTTATACTCTTACCTAAAGGAAAGACAGCCCAAACCAGGACTAATGCCATGGCTTGTTTTTGCAAGATCCCATGAAACACTGTTTATTATATGATTATAGGTCTTAGATGTCTTAAAGAGAGAGAGGTTTTTGTGACCTTCTCTGGCATGCATGTATCCAAGTTTCTCTCCTTCTGCAGGTGGAGAAACCAAGGCACAGAAATATTAAAAATTTTCCTAGAGTCTATAGAGACAAAAAGTAAATTAGCAATTGCCTAGGGCTGAAGTGGTTGGCCATAAATAGGGAATGGCTGCTAATGGGCATTAGTTTTCTTCTGGGGTGATGAAAATATTCCAAAATAGACTGTGGTTCTGGTCATAGGACTCTATTAACATAATAAAAAAATTTAAACTGTATACTTCAAATGTGTGAGTTATGTGATATGTGAATTATATCTCAATAGAGCTAATATATATGCATACATATATGATATATGATATGATATATCTATGTCTATATATCTATATGTGTATATATAGATATATACAGAGAGATACATATTTATTTATTTTTTTTTGCTTGGGCTCATACATGGGTAAATAATGTTAGGGAAACCCTCCAACTCTTTTACCATGATAATGAGCTATCACTACAAATCTTAAATGACAGTTTTTCCCAATACTTGTGTCTTTAGCTAGGACTGCATAAATCACTTGCTCGTGTGATGGCTTTATTTGTCTACCTCTACAAGACAGTTCAAATGGTGCATGCTCTATTGGGCTTCATATTCAAAGTGGTCAATATTATGGCTAGTCCACTCTGTTGGAATCAAGATATCTGTGTACTGAGGGAACAAAATCTTCCAAAGAAACAAACAATGAATAGATCAGTTTCCAAGTATCTCCTGATGCAATGGCTCCTGTTGGGAAATCCCTTTTGGCCATCCTGTAAAAGAGGGTCATGTGAAATGAAATAGCAGAGGACTCTCCCAATGAGAAAGATACTCCAATTCTGAAAATTCCTAGATACAAACCACATGGAGGTGGCACAAAGCCCTTCAGGCAGTTACATTTCTAAGCCCTCTTAGAAGATGGTAAATGCATTAAAGAAACATTCAAAGGATTAGTACCAGTAAAAATGCTTTTGCATAAATACTAAATCCAAAGCATATAGAAAAATCTTTCTGGCCTAAAGTTTGTTTTTTTCAAACACAATAACCCTGCAGCCATTGAGCTGACCCAAAGTTGAGTGGGAAATGACTCAGGTCTTCTCCATCAAGCTATTATATCTGAGTTTGCTGTGACTGGAGGTTTTGGCCCTTAGATCACAAAGGCAAATGTAAACTTGGTGAGTGACTCACTCACTGAGGGTATCCACTTAGAGAAGACAGCCAGTGTACATCACTTAAGAATCCCCAGCCTTCTATCAAGGGTCTGCACAAAGAAACCAGAGAACTCCCTACTATAGGCTTGGCTTAGAGGTCATAAGACCCAGTGTTTCCTTGGGTATTTTTCATCATAATGGATTTGGTCAGTCTGTTCACAAAGATGTTATTTTTTATGAAGGAAAAAAAGCCATATTGAGTTTAAGACAATGTTCCTCAAAATAGCTTCTTTTTTATACATGTCTCCACCACACTTCCTTCTCTGTCTGCTCTCAGTTTTGGGGGAAGACTGATGTGCTCTCCTGACCTGAGTTCAATGGTCTATTGCTTGTTTTACCTCCCCAAACAAAACAAATTTCTCTACATTTTGTCCTGTTTCCTACCATTGAGAATCTTTTGTTTCCACTTGCTGCCTTGTCAGCTTCCAAGAATTTTTTTTCTTTTTGAGGCTTGTTGAGATACCCAGGGTTCAGTGGTCTGTAGGCCTGCTCTGGCCCAAGGTTGAGGATTCCCTCCTTTTCCTTCCCAGTATTGTCTGACATCCCCCTAGCCACACTGGGAGGACAGTACAAGCCTGGAGTGGGCGTCCTCCTGCAGTCTCTAGGCACAGCAGAGTCCTCATCATGCCCTCTGCGGTTGCATGTTTTCCAACTCTCTACTGAGGAGGAAACAAGAAGGCTTTGAAAGAGTGGGCTCCTTTTGATCCTCGGCTTTCTGTCTTGCTCAGGAAGAACAGGTGGGAGAGCCTCAGAGGAGATAGCTCCCTCAAACACAGTCAACTCCAGAGTGCTGTAATGTTGCCTAAGTTGCATGTGTCACCTGCTAGATAGCAAACTTTACCTGTATTTTAAGAGGATGCCAAGTAAGATACCCCCCAAATTAGCTTAAGAACACTGTAGCTTTGTTCTAGTGCCTTTTCAAATACTGAGGAGGCTTTCTCCCCTCCAATCTTTCCCAGGGGTGTCAAACTCATTTTGACTGGAGGCCACATCAGCCTCACGGTTGCCTTCAAAGGGCTGAATATAATTTTAGGACTGTATAAATGTAACTACTCCTTAACAGTTTAGCAAGAGCTTGGTGCTGCCACCAGTTACAAACAAGGTGTCAGACCAGATAAAACAAGGTGGAAGGCTGGATTCAGCTCACAAGCCTTGTGTTTGCCACCTGTGCTGTACACTAAGTTTGCTTCCTAAATATAGATTTAACCAATTTGGGAACAAAAATCTTCCTAAAAATTATTCATAGCTATCATTACCCATAGAACAAAGACAAGACATCCCAGGCTGGCCCACCAAACCCTGCACACACCAGATGGCCCCTCCTGTCTGCTGCCCTGTTCCCTCCCCCATTGCCCAGTCCCCTGGTACACTGTGATGTTCAAATCCTGCTTCCTAGTCTGGGTCTGAGGTGTGTGCCCTGATGATGACTTCAATGACCAGGTCTGTTCTGTGAGCTTCTCCCAATTTTCTGGAAAATCATTGCTATTGTTAAATGATGATGATACAACATTTATTACTGTGCACTATGATTCATTATGTCTCTGTTTATATCCCCAAATAGACAGTGAGTTCTTGGGCTTAGGCCTAGAATTGTGTTTGGCATATAGTAGGTGCCCAAGAAATACTTATTGTTTAGAGGTCTATAAAGAGAAAATCAAAAGGCTTTCAATTTTATTCAATGAACATTTTTTGAATATCAGGACATGCAGTAAGGATGCTATAAAGACAAATGAGAAGCTTGCCTCTGAGTCAGGAACAAAGTATACCATTTATAAATAGTGGCTGCAGTTATATACCTGAAGCAACAGAAAACAAATGAGGCAATTAGTAGTGCCTCAGAAGAATGCTACTTAACAGATCCCTATTTATGAACACAGAGCATAGATGGGGTGTTTATAGAGACATAATCTACAGTATCTTTCTTTAAAAAATTATTTATTTATTTTTAGAGAGGGAAGGGAGGGAGAAAGAGAGAAACATCAATATGCAGTTGAAACATCAATATGCTGGGGGCCGTGGCCTGCAACCCAGGCATGTGCCCTTTCTGGGAATTGAACCTGCGATGCTTTGGTTCACAGGCCGTTCTCAACCCACTGAGCTACACCAGCCAGGCCAATCTATAGTATCTTGATGTTTAACTTAACTGTAGGTGGGAAAGCTCATCTTTAAACTCAGAAGACAGTTAAGAGAATTATCTCCATTTTTATTTTGAGTGAAGTTCTTTGTTAAGATCATGAAATTGTTTTCTCTTAAGACAGTTTCAATCATTTGCTCTGAGAGAATGAAGCAATAGGGGTGATTCAGGAGATGAAGGAGTCTTATGAGAAAGAAGGCCTGATATACTATTCCTCACTCTCATCCCAGCTTTTCTCATCTTCAGGGCAGCATTGACAGGCATGCATGTCGTGCAGAGAATCAAAAGGATGCTTGTAATGAATTTAATGTTGTAATAAATGACATATAAATAATTAAAAATATGTGTTGATCCATGTCCATGTAAAGGGTTTCTAGGTATTTTATGGGAAAAAGGTGTACCAAAATCAAATACATTTAGGAAATGTTAAACAGGTTTCTTTCTTAAAGAACCCTTACCAGGGCTATAGTATATGCTCAGTTTTCCAATCACATTTAAGCATGGAACTCATTTTCCCTCATAAACATCTTCACAAAGCATATTTTTTGGAGATGTTGATATGTTGAAAGAGACTTTGCATCCATAAGATGTGGGTGAATGTCTTCAAATGCCTTTATCCTCTGCTATAGGGGGAGAAACCAGGTTCTCTCTCCTGTAAAGTGAGGGCAGATCCCAGGACTCCTCACAGTCTTGTGATGATTTGTGGGGAATGTGCAATAGAGGACTGGTTGCAAAGGTAATTCTTCATTGGTATGTGGTCACTTTACACACACTTAGAGTAACAAGCATCTTCTGTTCCGACTATTTATTCCTATGCCCCACTCCCTCTTTAGAAGAACAGAGTCTTCTGTGAGCCTCAACTATCACAGCTGGTGGAGTGAGTGAGAATTACCAGAGACAAGAGAAAAAAAAAAGCGAAAATTACCACCTTAACTACCAGTATCATGACTTAGGAGAATGTTTTAGGATGGAAGGTATGACCTGATGTGGCATATCTCAACATGCATTCATTCCACCAATACTGATCATGATTCTGCTGAGTTTCAGGGGCTGAGCATGGAGTATGAAGACATGATCTTTATCCTTATTGGGTTGCTGTCCAGTGTAGAAGACAGAGTTATCAAATCAGCAAAACCAAGGTCAATATATTTTTTCCATAAAGGGTCAGAGAGTAAACATTTGAGGCTTTGGGGACCTCATGGTCTGTTATGACTGCCCAGGTCTGCTGTACAAGTAGCCACACTGCACAATCACATAGGCCTGATTGTGTCCAATACAACTTTATTTACAAAGACAAATGCAGGATGGATTTAGACTGTGGGTCATAGTTCTCCAATCCCAGTTGAAACAATAAATATACAATTGAAATGCAGTAAGTGCTATATAGGAAAGATGTGGGGTATAGTCAGAGTGTATAAAGGGGAATTTGATATATTTCAATTGAGATTTGGATGATGAAAAATATTAGGTAAAGAGAGGGAAAAAAGCATGTTAGGCAGATGAAAAGAATTAGAGATATGGAGTGCAGCTAAAAATGGAGGGAGATGACCGCTCTGCCAGACCATTTGGGTAGGGTCTTTATTCTAAGAAAAATGGAGAGTGTCTTATGCAAGGGTGTGTGTGCACAGTTATATTTGAAAATCATCCTGTTAGCTATGCTGTAGAGAACAAATTGGAGAGCAGAGGGGTGGATTGTGCAATACAGGTTGGAGGCTCATGCAGCTCTCTTGACAAAAGTGGCTGAGGTATGGGTAAAAGGAGTGACTATAAAGTTGGAGAAAAGTGTAAAACTCAAGCAATTCTTAGTGAGTAAAATCAGAATACTTTATCCCAGATTTAAATATAGGGGTGAGGATGAAGGAGGTGTCCAGGATGACTTGCAGACATTTGGGTTGCCTGACCTGATGGGTGTGTCATTTCTGAGAAAGAAAACAAAAGGGGGATGAGTGGAAAATGGAAAGTCCATGAGGTCCATGTGAGGATGTTAAGTTGGTGAGGGTGCGTTGTATTTATCTGAGGAGGCAAAAATGGATTTGTAATTCAGAAGAGAAACCTAGTAGAAACCAGAGATTTACATAGTAGTTAAAACCTTGAGGATGGATCTATTCATTCAGGATAGAGCAGAATGTAGGTAGGGGGTGGCCAACACCAGCTACAGGCCAAATCTAGCCAGGAAACTCCTTCTGCCAAGTAAAGTTTTATTGAAACACTGTCATGTTTGTGACTTTATGTACTATCTAGGGCTGCTTTTTGTGCTACATTGGTAGAATTAAGTAGTTGCAACATAAACCCTATGGTTTGCAAAGCTTACAATGTTAACTATCTGACCTTTAATAGTAAAAGTTTGAAGACCCCCGGTATATAAAGTGAGGAAAAAGGTGGGCCTAGGGCAATCCTTGAAGAAATCCCACATTTAAGGTGCCAGTGGAGGAGCATGAGCTCCAAAGAGTACTGTGTGGGACTGGCAGAGAGGAAAGAGGGACACAGCCAAGAGAAAAGAGCATTTGGAGAAGAAAGGTGTGGTCAGCAGTGTGGAAGCTTTGGGAGGTCAAAGGGGGATTAGGGTAGAACCACCATCCATTGAGCTCAGAACTGGGGGTCTCTGGAGAGCTTGATGGGACCTGTTTCACCAGGAAGGTGGGAGAAGGTACTTGGTGCTGGGGATTGAAGGAGAACAGAGAGGAGAGAATTAGAGTACACAGAAGAAGAGACTAAACTCTATGGCCCAGTGACAGAAGGAACATAACCAACCTAAACAATCAAAGTAAATGTTAAAGTTTTGCATTGATCCTCTGTGATCCCACATCCATAACTCCAAACTCCTCAGTAAAACCTTCTGTCACTGCTATATAGGTGCACATGTATAAATCAAGGAAAGAAAGCTGGTGTAATATATGTAGACAAGAATTCAGAGCAGGTAGGAAATAGGAGGCAGAGAAAAACTTGATAAGTAAGTTCCTGAAAATTGGTTTGCAAAAAATTTTGAGAGATCACTGGATTTTTCTCTCCACAGGGTTCAGGAAAGAGGTAGAAAATAATGTATAGGTCTTAAGGAGCTGGGAATCCTCAGCTAACATCTGAATTACCATAGCTATGGTTTTGTGGGGGTAGTAATATCTTCATAAAATTATTATCGTTACCATCTCTTCCCACTAAGGTATAAGCTTCTTGACAATAAAAACTGTGTCTGACTTGTTCATTGCTGAAAATTATTATACCCAGTGCAGTATCTGGCACAAAGAATGAGTGAATCTTCTGAACAAGGAGAGAGAGAGATTATTATTGTCACCATTTTATAGATGATTAAACAGGGGTTTAGAGAGCCAAGTGTCTAAGTGAGGGATCTAGAGTTGTAATTTATAGTTTATATGTGATTTATTTATTCTTAACCCTTATGCTGTATGACTCAGGAAGGTGCCACTGTCTTGGGTGTCCCCTTGTACTTCTATATTCCTCCACACTGTAAAATTTTCTCTTATGATGTTGACAGTAGGTTAAGACAGAGCCCCAGGAAGGATGCCCTCTGACCTCCCATTTCATAGTGGCTCCTATTACAGCATCTACATAGGAGACTTTACCTCTATCTAGAACTTTCCCTTTCCTTCTCGTCACTGACTCCACCCTTCCTCCTGTATTAAGTTCCCCACTCAGCCTACAGTTTAAGGTGTACACTCAATTATTTGAGTATAGGTTACAACAACATAGACTGAAATGTCACACCAGTGTGGTGAAATCCTCACCTCTACTATAGTCTATTGCCTCTACTACAGTTTCTTATTAGGAAATTGCATTTGTCATATATTTTTAAAAGTTTCATAAGCTTCCAACTGTGAGTGGAGGATATGGGGAACATGGGACAGATAACTTCATCTCTGAAGTTTGATCTTTTTGGTCAGTTTCAGATATTAGCAACTTGAATAAGAGGGTGATAACAAGAAAAGCATTGCCTATGTAGTATTTAGAATATGCAAGGTAAGATAATTTCCCTTCTTCACAGAAGTTGCTAAAATCCTTCAATGGTTCATTATTCAGTTATCGAGTTATTGAGTTAACTGAAGTCTAAATTTGAATCCGAACTACTACAAGCTCAGCTTTTCCAACCATGATTTTTCACTGTAGCTCCCTCCTGTGGAATCCTCATTCACTGCTGGTGGTTTTGCAAGATGGACAGCCATTCTGGATAGAACCTTGGCCTCTTGAGCCAAATCAAGTATGGGAGGCCCTGTTACCAGCAATGGGCAACTTGGAAATCCCCAGGTGGGTCAATGAAGTGACAGGTCTGAAGATGTTTGTTGCAGCTTGGTATGTTGGGGCAGGAAGCTGGAGCAACCTGGGGTAGATGGAAAATAATGCAGGTCAGAAGTGACGGACTCTGTGTATGTATAATGGCATGGACTGTCTGAAAAACAGTACTTGGTTAAAAAAACAGGAAGTGTAATAAGATAAATACATCATCCATTTACATAAAACTAGAATACATGTGCATAAAACCACAAAATATACTTCATAAGAATACCTTGAATAAGAAGAGATACATTTTAAAGACTTTGCCTTTGAAGGGAAAGTGAATGCAGTGGGGTGTGGGATTCAACATTATTTGATAATTTTAGGGGCTGATGATGATAATGTGCCAAGATTTGGGGAATATTGTTAACTCTCTGTATTGAATGTTTAAAAAATCTTTCAAAACTTTTTTCTTAGCCCTGGCTGGCGTAGCTCAGTGGATTGAGCGCCGGCTGGGAACCAAAGTGTCCCAGGTTCGATTCCCAGCCAGGGTACATTCCTGGGTTGCAGGCCATAACCCCCAGCAACTGCACATTGATGTTTCTCTCTCTCTCTCTCTCTCCCTCCCTCCCCTTTCTAAAAATAAATAAATAAAATATTTAAAAAATAAATAAAATAAAATTAAAAAAAAACTTTTTTCTTGAGAAGTCTAATTCTTATAATAGGTGCTGGCAAAGATATAAAGGACTCGGAATACTTGTGAACTGTCAGTAAAAATGTTAAATGATGTAGCTGCAATAGAAAACAGTATAGAAGTTCCTCAAAAGTTAAAAATGAATTACCATATAATTCAGCTATCCCTCTTCTGGATATATATCTGGGAGAATTGTAAACACAGTCTAGAAGAGATATTTGTACAGCCACATTTATAGCAGCAAATCCACAATGAAACATTGAAGCAACTTAAGTGTCATTAACAGATGAATGAATAAGCAAAATGTAACATACACATACAATGAAATATTATTCAAACTTAAAAATAAAGGACATTCTGACATATGCAATGACATGGATGAACCTTGGAGACATAAAGTTAAGTGAAACAAATGCTATGGGTATGATTCCACTTACATGAAGTATTGAGTTGGCCAAAAAGTTCACTTGTTTTTTTTCCATAAGATGGCTCTAGTAGCACTTAGTTGTTTTTAACTTCATTTGAAATAATTTTATTAGATTGTATTGTGGCAGCTGTCGTATCATTGTGCATTAAAGAAACAGTAAAATTGGTGAAGTTTTCTGTAGCCATTTTAATAATGAAGGTATTTCATGTTGGAGATTTCTTGCTGGATGATGCTCCACAGTTGGGTAGACCAGTTGAAGTTGATAGCAATCAAACAAGACATTAACTGAGAACAAGCAATGTTATACCATGCAGGAGATAACCATATACTCAAAATAACCAAATCAATAAATTTATTGATGAAAATAAAAATGTATCTTTTATTTTATGGAAATAAACCTAAGCAGACTTTTTGGCTAACCCAATATTTAATGTAGTCAAAATGACAAAGATAGAAAGTAGACTAGTGTTTGGCCATGGCTGCAGGGATGGAGTGTGAGAAGTTGTTTTTTAATGGATGTAAATGTTCAGTTTTGCAAGATGAAAAGAGTTCTGGAAATAAATGTTGGTGACAGCTGCACAACAATATGAATGTACTTAACACCTCTGAACTGTTCATTTAAAATGTTTAAAATAGTACATTTTATGTTACATGTATTGTGCCACAATAAAAAGAAAAAGAAAAAGAAAGTCTTTTTCAACATGGATTAATAGTTTGGTTAGCAGTTTGTCACTGCTGGGTTCTGCAGATTAAATTCTCTCCATAGCATCCTCCTCTCTCCACCTCCCACCTCCTCTCTTTACCAGGCCCTAGAAAATGAATGGCAGGTTCCTTTGCCTAAAATATTGTTTCTGCTCTCATTACATGGGTAATTCATTCAGATTTCAGTTTAGACTGTGCTTTCACTGCCAGCCCATCTTATTCCCCAAACTGAGTAGATTTATCTTCTCAACTCTTTGAATTTCCCTGCTCCCTGCAGATAACTCTCCACCCTGTCCACTGTGAACAGACCCCAGGCCCTGAAACCCCAAAGCAGGACTCCTGGTGGAAGCCAGTAGGTGTTTTCTACCAAAAGAACATTTTGTTTTCTGAGTAAGCCAAAACATTCAGTTGCTTAGGATAATAATAATGTTTTCTGATAAATTCTGGGTGTGTGGGGGGGGGTAATTTGGGCTATTTCTTTTTAACTTTGAATATTTTTAAAGACTAGCCTTTTTAGCTGGCCTTGCTGCTCTGTTTGCTCATATGCCTCTCTGTGGGTGAGAGCTATTTTATATCTGTTATGCTCTGTGCTGTTTTCTACTGCTATGGGGCGATTTATAGTGAACAGCCCATAGCCCTCTGGGGCTCTCCTCCACAGAAGTCTCCATGGGGGAAAGACCTGTTCTCCTAGCAAATCACATGCACATCAAACTTCAGCTGTTCTCCATCACCCCAACCCCTTACTTCAGATCTGCACTAAGCCCTAAATAAGGATTGTCTCTGAAAGAGAAAAAAAGAGAGTTAAAAGAAAGCCAATATTTGAATTACACAAATGCCTCATCTGGCATTCTTTCTCTCTGGTCACTGCTTTTGGCCCTGCTGTGGGGGTTTACACTTGGCCCTGCATGTGAAGGGGTGGAGATGAAAACAGGATCAGAGGTCCTGTGCCTCAGCCTATGCTCTGAAGGACTCCTGGTTTTGGTGACTCTGCTGTTATGTTCCTGTTTCCAGACTGGCCATTAACAAAGCTTCTCTGGGTACATTTGTTCCCAAGTCCATATCTCTGGGTGAATCCTCAGGGACACACATGCTTTTGTTCCGTGGGGCTGGGGCTGGGTGGGATGCTGGGAAAGCTTTGATGTTACTGTCTCTTGCTTTCCTGTGACATGTCAGGCTGCTTCCAGCCATTGTCTGCACTCTCCTTCCCTGCGACCTTGTGCCGTATCTGAGAGGTGAGAACAGATGCTGTTGCCTGCTCTGCCTGGTGTCCTCCCATTACCTATGGGAGGATACCTGGTAGCTCTGGGAATGCAAAACCCAGGTAGAAGATTCTGGACTAGGAATTGGGCCTGCCGTTCAGGATGAAGGCAGGCAGAGTCTAGGCAGATACCTTCCTCTACTCTCCTATATTTCTATAGCCAAATTCGGCTGTGGAAGGCCCTGTCCGCCCCAAGGAAGGTCTTCAGCCTCAACCTCAGCTAATTTGTGTCCTTTTCTGAACACACAGTAACTGAATATCGCCAGGTCTGGCAGTTTTTGAAAGAAGGCTTTCTTTCCATCTTGGCAACTTTTCTTTCTAAAGACACTGCATTCTTTTTATTGGATGGGAAATAATTTCACAAATAACACATTTACTTTAGTAATGAGATCCGACCTCACTTTCCTACCATCTACCTCTTAATAGACTTTTTCTCTTATCTATTTTTTCCTTGGCCTCTGGTGTTAATTGTCATAAGGTCAAAGTATAAACTCTCCAGGGGATCCTAGCGTTGTAAAGATTTGACTGAAGATCAGAAACAAATTGCTTGAAGTAAAAACATAAGGGCCACAGCGCCAAAAGCTGTGAACTTCCCAAACTGCTGCCATCTGTGCCGTGCTGGGCCTCTGGTTGGCGCCTGAGTCAGCTTGCTTTGGCAGTCTTTTCCTCAATGCTCTGTTTTCCTTGGGGGTGGGAGAGGGTGGGAGGAGGGTAGAGGGTGGATCAGGGAAGGAGGGAGGGGAGAGCTGAGGGAGTTAAGTTGCCCTTTTGCCTCATGATTTATATTTGGTGAGAGTAGCCCTGTTCCATTTTCTTCTCGCTGGAATGTGTTTTGGACATGCTGTTTCAATATGAGGCAGTCAGCTGGGCCCTCTGTGGAATGTCCCCAGAGACTGGAAACGACTTCCCAATGGGGTCATTTGTTCAGCAGAATTCTAAGTCAAATTCTCTAACATCTGCATTTTATTAATACCTTCATAATATTTCTATCACATTTGTGAAATCAGAAGATGCTTTGAGGGATGTTCAGCACCAAATTCTGGGATACTTTTAATTTTCTTTCTTTATGATTCTTTTGTTTTGTGGGAACATCTTTTTGCCTGTCCCTTTTCATTTACCATCATGCAGGTGGATGTTTACATTTACTCAGTAAACCCCCCAGGGTGAGGCAAAGTTTGTTGTGTGGACATCTTTGGTCTACAATGGCCTACATTAGAAGGTAAACTTACATACAGGAAGAGACAGATTCAGGCAGAGCAAGAACAGACATGCTGGCTGCATCTGCTGGAAGCAAGTGAAAAGAAAGGCCACATTGTAAGAGGCTCTGGTGCAATGGTACAGAAATGACTTCCAAGTTCACATGGGGCCTCACCTTGGATGGCAGGCCCTGTATTATCATATATGGGCACTGAGGTGTGGAAGGAAGGGAGGAAGGAAGGAAGGAAAGAAGGAAGGAAGGAAGGAAGGAAGGAAGGAAGGAAGGAAGGAAGGGGGGAGGGGAGGGGAGGTTTAAAAAGAGGGGTGCCGGTGAGGTAATGGAAGTAACAGAAGATTTCTTTTTTTAATCCTCGTTCGAGGATATGTTTATTGATTTGAGTGAGAGAGGGAGGGAGAGGAACATTGATGTGAGAGAGAAACATTGATTGGTTGCCTCCTGTATAGACTCCAACTGGGAACAGAACCTGAAACCTAGGTATGTGCCCTGACTGGGAATCCAACCCACAGCCTTTTGGTGTACAGGACAATGCTCCAATCAACTGAGCCACCCAGTCAGGGCAAGAGTATTTTTTTAAAGGAAAACTATTTATACCATCTAGAACAAATGGAAATAAAACTTACATTAGTAAAAAGCACACTCAGTGAGTGTGGTGTCTGCAAGGTAAGGCTTGGATTGGAGACACAGCTGCTGCCTGGTAAAAAGGAGTCTCCCAAACCTAAACAACTGGATACAGAGTAGGCCTTGTGGAAAATCCTGAGGTTGAAGTTTCTTAGGATGGAAAGACAAGAGAGAAAAAGAACAAACTTGTTAATCCTATGAAAGTAAGTTCAAGTCATTCAACAGAATGTTTCATGAATATTCAATTGGTGCAAACACAGAGTGTCTACTTTGTAACACAGGCTTTGAGGTGAGAGGCACCGTGATCAGAAAGAGACTTAACACACTGGAGATGGGTTCTAAGGAGGTACCAAAGACAAACAGTTTGCTGAGCTCTGCTCTTTGCTCAGGGGAAGTGCACAGAAAGTGCACTGCAGGCTGATCTAGCCCATCTGGGAGAGTTCAACCATGCACATTCTGAGGGAAAATACATACATGTCCAGCTGCAGAAGCTCGTTACCTAAATCTGTGTCATAGCAGCTGACAAAATGGTCCCCCCCAAAAAATCCATTTGATAACTATTTTAAAAGGGTTAAAAAGAAGTTTCTGTCTTTAAAAAATACTGAGAACATATTTAACAAACAGGTACTTCATTGCTTAAAATTATAATATGTGTATATTATAATTAGATGGATGAATTCTAAGTCTTGGTAAAAATTAAGGAATTTTCTTGGAAATTCGGAGAAACGCTAGACTATGATAACGCCTCTAATAATGATAAATTGCTTCCTGGTTATGTGACTCCAAGAGAACTCCTCTTCCCTGGCCCAGAGAAGGATGATGCAGTGGGAAAACCCACCCTGGACCTGAGGGAATCATCCATGGGCCAGCTCACTAATGTGCCTGCTGAGCAGCTTTTTGCACCATTAGGAAGGGCCTGTCAAACACCCCTGTCCCTGCTTGTGCTCTGCTGGCTCATGTGGCAAATCCTGAATTTCAGACTGATACCTCTTCACTCAGTCTCATATGAGTGCTCTGTGAGCAAAAGCTTAAAAAACATAATCATATACATTTTGGGTTTATGTCTTTTTTCCCCTTTGTCAAATTTAGGCAAATCACTGGGGGAAAAAATAAACCAATACAGCAAATAACTGGAGTCAGATCTTTGGCTCAGAATAATCTCCAGCTCACGTGTTTACTAGGAAGAAGTTCCCACAGCCTAGCCGTTATTTTTTATCTATCCCCACAGGATGTACTCCTACACTCTCTCTTCCAGGGTCCCTTGCTTCCTGTCTGCATTCCCACAGCTGCTGAGGGCGACAGCTTTAGTTTACACTTGGAAGCTTGTGAGTTTAGGGTCCTTGCTGTCAGCCTGAGCTGGTGGCTCCGCATAAAAGTGACAGGATGTTCACTTGCTGTGACAGATGTTCAGCATCAGGAATCAAAACCAAGCTTTCACACCACGCAACACATTCTTCCTCCCAGTCCTATTCATTTCCTCTCCACAGGATCTGGAACAATTTCCTTCATCTGTTGCTTGCTCAGTGAATTTGGGATTTTGTGGATTTTACAATGATACTTAGATTCCTCCTAAATCTCTTCCAAGAGGTTAAAAAAGGAAGTGTTCATTCAGTCATGACTCTGTTTCTTGTTGAGGAGGAACTGGTTTTGTGTGATATGCACGTGAAATCCAGAAGTAGATGAAGGAGAACAACTGCCTCATGGGTTTTCTGAGCCTTGGCATCCGAAGAATGTCCTTTGACTAGCTTGGGGGTCCTCCAAATTCTAGAGAAAACATGACACATCTATAAGATCAAAGGCATTTATGTTCATTTGCAAACTGGACAAATTCTAAGCAGAATTACTGCAACATTACATTGTCACAGAAGACATTCTGGTGGGAGACAGGGAAGTGAGGCACTGCTTCTCACAACTATACTCAATATGTGACCATTGTGTAGTGACACTATTTGGAAAATATGCCTACTGCAATGATTTCTTTCTGGATTCCCAAGCTATAAATTCCCTTGGCTTAAAATCTTTGTTTTCCTCTTACATTAGCAACTGGGAAGGCACACTACTGTTTGCAGTAACTCACTAGGGACCAACCACTTTGGATGTTATCCTATTTGATTCTCACAAAACTGTGGAATAAGGAGTGTTACGCCTACTTTACTGATGAGTAAATTGAGGCTCAAAAAGATTAGCTCATCTTCTCAAAGTTCAACTGGTAGCAGGATTAGTTGGGACTCAGAAGATCTCCGAGATTCCCAAGCTGTGCTCTTTACTCTATTGCATTGGTTTGATTGTATATCTGTAAGCTCTCCAAAGCACTGGCTAGGAAAAAAGGCACACAATAGGAATTGAGGTGGGGCTTTTTTGTTTGTTTGTTTTAAATTTAACCACTTGAGAGAAGTGGGCTGTTTTTCAAGCATTCTCATTTTTGTTGCCTGGTTTTCTCTTTGTTCCACCAGCACATTGGATTTCACAGATGCTATCCTGCATGAACATGGCTCATCCACTGCCCTGACATACTAGGTGTCAAGAAGTGTTGATGGGAACTGAAGCATTCATTCACTCTATTAGTGCAAAGGCAGAACTGGATCAGAAAGCTTCTAACTCAGCATCTTTGCTCCTTGTCCAGGATTTGAGCATGGAGAGCTTGGTTCAGAAACTCTTATTCAGGTGTGGGACATGGGAGGGGGGTTGTTGACTGGCTACTAGTTACTAATTTAAGTGAACTAGTTTTCTAGCTTAGGGTTCTGGGGTGTGTATATCCTGCTGATCCTTTAAAAACTACTTTTCACCATCTCTGGTAAACTGTAGTGGATTCTTTTATTTTGGCTACTTCCATAAGCTTTCAGTTTTCTGTTTAGTTTGAATAGCCACATACTAACTCACAGCTATGTTAAACCATAGACTGTAGGGGTTGAAACATGATTGCTGACTTTTTCTTTTTGCATTCTTAGGGCAAGTCTATGAAATGATTTTCTTTCCATGCCTTGCTCAAAAGCCCTGGAGTTCTGTTTCTCACCTCCTGTGAATGCTGCTGGGCGAGGCTCCCTGCCTCATAGCCTATTTCAGCATGGTAGCATTCCTGCGGGAATCTATTAATAGCCTTCATTTCCAGTATGTGCCCTGTAAAGTCAGGCCTCATTTTTAGTAGCTCTCTGTTACTCACAATTCTAGGAAAAGTTCCCTTTGAATGTCTTCCTGCCAAAGGACTGTTCAACCCCCTTTGCCTAATCAGGGAGAGGAGAAAAGGAGCCTGGAGATATATAGTAGGTGGTACATTTCCTACATGAACTGCACTTACCCAAATTCCTCCTACAGACAGTACTATCTTTGTTTAGAGAGTCACCTTGATAAAACCTCCTGGGGGAGGAGGGTGAGATGCCAAAATGGTGAGGCAGTGGCTGTCCAACACTGAAGTCATGCTTGACTCATCTCTTCCTCTCATGTCACATCCAGTTCATCACACATTCTGTTGGCTTCACCTTCAAGATCCATAAAGAAACCAGCCCCTTCTCATTGTTTTTCACTCTGCCTGGTTGCCCAAACAGCCCTCATTTCTCACCAGGTTCCCTGCAAGGCCACCTGCATGATCTCCATCTCTTTCACAGCTTCCACAGTTTATTCTCCACATGTATTTAAAGTAGACTCTTAAAGAATAAATAAGATTGAATAAGTCATTTAGCTCATAGTATCTAGTGGCTTGCTATCTCATACAGAGCAAAAATTGGAGTCTTCCAGTGACCTGTAAGACTTGAGTGACCCAGACTCTCTGGCCTCATCTAGCCAATTCTTCTTCTGTACTCAGCCAGACTATCTCCTGCTGTTCCTAATGTTCTTGCCTCAGTGTTTTGCACATGCATTTCATCCATGTAGAATGTTCTTCCTCCAGATAATCATATTCTTCCTGGTCTCTATTAAAATATTCTTTATCAGAGCAGTATTCCAGGACCACCTTAAACTAAATAACAACCTTCATCTCTGCTAACCCTTGTATACCTCCTTTGTTTGACTTCCTTGCTTTGCCACTTCAACTGTCTGACATGCCATCTGCTTGCTGCTGGCCTCCTACCATGGGAAGATAAGTCCCATAAGGGCAAAGATGGGGTTCTAGCTGTATCCCCAGAACACAAAGCAGTGCCCTCCCAGATTAATGTTCACTTAATATTTGACAAAGAAATAGTTGTGGAAAGCAAAGGTGACATGACACAGCCAAACTGCTTTGCATTACTGGGCATATACAGGGATTAGCCAGTGAGGGAGGGAGAGGGGCTAATTCCTGTGGAGGAGTCATGACAAAGGTGTAGACATGCAGTGAACTTTCAAAACAGGACTCTCCAAGTCAGAGCTTTCCAGTATTGACTCCCATGTCATGGGTATGTCTTTTGTTTTTGTCTTGATGGGCACTAATTAAAGAAAAGAATTGAGTCCCATAGTAAGTTAATTACTAAATAATTCACACAGTTTGAAGCAAGAGGTCAGGAGAATAAAACAACCAGCCTCTGAGGATTATCTGAAATCTTACTGAAGGCATCAGTCATTCACAAAATATAGAGTTAGACCTAAAACAATCTTATGTAGATATTAGGGGGTGGTCACCCTGGTTTACATCTAAATATTTTCTCCAGTGCCTGAGTTACTTTTGTTAGAAAAGCCACAGCTGACTCTTAGGCTGTCAGAAGGACAGAAGGTAATGTGGAGACAATAACTTGATGTTACTGTTGGAGGAATGTGAGATAGTGAGGCAATCATACTCCTTATCAGCATCATTAACTGCCAAACCATAGAATTTAAAATAGAAGGATACCTAAAAATTATTTTGCTAGCTCTTCCTCTATTTTGAGCTCTGCTAAGATGGAGCCATGACCACCTGTCTGTGTCCATCTGGTCCTTATGCAGGGTGATAGAACATCTGTACTCTTCTTGGGATGGAAGGTGAGGAAGACTAGTGGCATCAGTAAATTAACCTTCTGTATAACAAAGTAAGTTAACTTCTTGCTATGAATACTTCTGAAGAAGAGAACTGGTTTTACTACCAACATGCCAGTTTCTCCATTCAGGCAGCTAAAAATTTATCAACATTAGAACTTAAAAAACATTGCATTGAAATCTTAGTACCTCTACTGACTATTTCCGTTTTTCTTTCTCGGTTAGTGAAGAACAAGCTTTTTCTCTCTTTTACTAATATTTTGTTGACAATCTATTGGGCCAGCTCAAAATTCTTTTGTCAGTAGGGCAGATGACTATTATATTACAGGAATAAATCCTAGTAAATCTATGGTTAGAAGGTATGACATCCTGTGTGCTAGCATGACACTCAACCATTTTAGTACTGGTCCCTTCTAAAGTTCGCTCCACTCAACTGGAGAAGGCTCCAAGTTTGCCCAACATGGTTTGCCCAACATTAGAAAGGTATCAGTCTGGGAAAAATAACTGAGTATTGTCTAAGCACTATTGCAACCCCAGTCATGGCAGTACTACTGATACATTGAAAAAGGAAACTCTCCCTTCCAACAACAATGTGGGGTAGTAGGAATGGCATTGCACCAAAAATCTAGGAGGCTGGCATTTTTGTCTCTACTTATACCTTAAATACCTGAAGACTGATGTTGATGAAAAGTCATTTCAGGCCTTTTTCTCCCAGGCAGTGCTCTGCCATCCTTGGCTTCTGTGTTGCCCATCCTTGGCTTCTGCTTTGTACCCAGTTATGATTCATGCCTGCCTTTATCTCCATTTGACTCCAGTAATGTTGCCTATACCCTCAGTCAAGGTTAGCCTCATAAATGTTAGCAGCTCAATAGTCTGCATATGCCTTGGGACAAACGGACATGTGTGCCTGGAGCCCTACAAGAGTGTGGGCTCTTTCTCAGATCCCAGGGGTTCCCTGGATGGATCATTATTAGTTTACTAGTGAAATAATGAGTTTCACATGGTGAAGAACAAAAGAAAAGAGTCCATTCAATGCCATTCTTTCAACTGGTTCCCATTTTTTTCTCCCTCCTTTCCAGAAACAAACAAAAACTAGAAATAGCTGAAATCCCAAATTTAAATTCCTATAGGAGCAGCTCCTCAGCCTGAGAACTGCACCTTTGCAGGGGAGTTCCAGAGAGCTATGGAGTGGTATTTGCAAATGTTTGATGAAAATAATCTGTGCTTCTGGCAGTGTTCAAGACTTCTGCTTTTTCTCCCCTCATGAAAACACACAGCTTCTGTCAATGTATCCACAGTGATTGGTGCCCAGAGCTTGAAAAAGCCTTCC
This sequence comes from Phyllostomus hastatus, assembly GCF_019186645.2. NCBI lineage: Eukaryota > Metazoa > Chordata > Mammalia > Chiroptera > Phyllostomidae > Phyllostomus > Phyllostomus hastatus. Next base: position 744,169 of record NW_025334017.1, on the reverse strand, counting down.
ACTGAGCTCTCTGAGATACCCCTGGCCTAAACACCCAGGCTTCTCTAATGCCAACGTCTCTCAGCTACAAGATGACTTTGAGCATTCATCATTGATGTGGTGACTTCTGTCTGCCGGTTGAGTTGCTACAGATCCTTCTCACATGGAAATTCATGATCTGAATTCTGTCTGGTGAAACTTCGAAATTCTGTTGAGACATGCATGAGTTCTCTATCTGACTTAATAGGAGACCTAAAGTGAAATAAACCAGATTATGTCTAAGAGTGAGTGCTTCTTGCTTGCTCCTCCTGTCTATTTTCTGATTTTTAAACACAATGAGAGGAATCACCTCTTCTGAAAAATGCTATTCTTTGTTGAAGGGACCCAAAACTGTTGCTAGAATTGGACTGAAGTTAAAATGACTGCTGTTAACACAGCTTTAAATGGATATCCAAATACCAGCAGAGGAAAAAATTGCTTGGGTTTTAGTACTGTAGCCAATTTGCCTTTCTCATCAGAGCCAATTCCTTTATAGGTTATCTAAGCCCAGTCTTTTGCTTTCCTTTCTTTTGCACTTTTCTCTAGCAGTTGAATACTTGACTCTGGAGCCCAAGGGACAAGGCTTTGGGTCTTGACATAATCCTTGTTTGGCTTTCATTCACTTAATTAACCTTTCCAAACCTCAGTTTCCTCATTAATCAATTGAGAGCAGTACTCCCTCTGTCCCGATGGAGTGTTTCTGAGGACTGTGTGGGCTAATTTCTATAAAATGTTTAGCACAACCCGGGCACATGGTAAGTATTCAATAAATGTTGGCTCCAGACTATTTTTGGAACCTGCACCTAAGTCCACTTTGAAAAGTCTTAGAAATTACATAGAAGTTTCAAGGTACAAAGAAAATTAGTGTTAGAATTTATCAGAGTTATTCCTCATTGTAGAAAAAAATGAAGTTGCCAAATAAAATGCCAGTTAGCCAGAATCATAATGAATAAACTCTTTTAGGAAAGTGATATTTTTGGATGCTAGAAATGTTAATCCTTTACTCTGGAAAATTTAAATTTGAAAACTTTTTTGGTGTGACAATTATTTTGAAATATACTGCCAATTTCCTGCTTTCTTACACAAAGTTTCCAGGGCATAATTTATCAGCTTCCTTCTGTCCTGGGTTGTCATTATCAACATCAATTTTATTGTGATGGTGATGGTGTGGAATGCAGGGATTGCTATAAGCTTCACCTGTCTCCCTGCTTTTCCATAGAGTGAAGGCCTCCCATCCTGCCCTGAGCTATGGGGGGATGGGGTGGCTTATGGCTGCACTTTCACTCCCCACTCATTCTTCTTTTGAAAGATGCAGATGTGCCTCTGGCCTGGCCCTTACATCTGTGATGCACACAGAAGAAGGGTGTGCTGTGTGTCTGCAGAAACAGGAAGCCTATTTAGATTTTCTGAAGATCTTCTTTTGAGCTTGGGAATATTGCAGACCTTGGGGGCTATTAGAACACAGGTCTCTAGTTCACTGAGGTTACATTTGCTTTTCTTGCCTCATTGTTAAACTTGTATTTACCTATTTTATTTTTCTTTCTTCACAAACACTTGGGTGGGACCAAACATTTACTAAATGATCTCTGTTCTTAGTGGATCTTGGTGTCTTTGTTGATGGTGATGACTGTTTGCCCTTAACAAAGGCAAACTGGAAGTGGAGAAATAAGATCAGGATTTAGTGTTTCTCTACATCCAATGTTTCAATTGTCCATAACAGGAGCTCTCAGGTAGGAAGAGCAATTACTGTGTCTCATCTACCCACCATTTGACTAAAGGATAACATCCCCAAGAATTTCAGGTGCTACTCCATATACACACTGAGGGGTAAATGTTGGATAGACCTGTGTCAGCCTCTCCCTTGTCCAGGGGTCATTCTATTCTCCACATTTTTCAAACTCAAGGATGTTCAGAATAGCACCAATGCTTTGTATTTAAAATAAGAGTATAGATATGATTATTGCAGATTTTCTGCATGTATTTGGTTTTCTATACCTGGAATTTCCCAAATAGTAACTTTTAATTAAATACTAAATTCTAAATGTTTGAAACATGAGTAAACTCCTCATATACAAATGCAAATGAGAAGCCTGCACAGGAAATTCTCTCTCTCTTTCTCTTTCTCTTAAATATCCCTATTATTTTGCAGGTAGAATAATATATAAGCCACAAATTGGGTTGTTGGATTTCACCAGCAGTCCACAACTAGAAGAGTAATATCCAGTACCCATATATACACAACAATAAAAACTCATTCTGTTTCCATTTTGCTTTCAAAAACACAACCCACAAGCTTCTTTTCCAAAGATTGTCTGGAAAAATGCCACGTTTACCATCAGAGGCATCTGAAATGAAGGTCCAGAGTGACTTAGAATGAAGTATGTCACACATCAAGGGCATTTGATGTAGCACCTCTCTTATGAGAACTCAGACTTTCTCTGTAGAGTCTGCACTCAGCCCTAATTTGCTTCATTGTGATATCTGACATTACAAAATGCCATGTCATAGAGAAAGATGAAAAGACCTTGTTTCAATCTGTGTAAATAGGTTAATAATACCAACCTTCTCAGGCTATGAGGATAAACTGTATTAATTAAAACATGTATTTAGACTTAATTCTGGTATACAGTTAAACCCAATAAATATTACCTCTCTTTATTTGCTGTGATAACTATCACTGTAGGGTTATCTAAGAAATATAAGATGATATGTTTTAAAGTTTTACTGAGTTATAATTAAAATAAGTGTAAGATATGTAAAGTGTATAAGAAGATTTGATTACATATATAATGTGAAAAGTTTCCCCACCCCCCATCAAATTAATTAACACATCAGTCACCTCATATATTTATTTATTTTTTAATGTGAGAATATTTAAGTTCTGCTTTCAGCAAATTTTAATTATGCAATACAGTGTTATCAACTATAGGTCTATGTTATACATCAGATCCTCATACCTTATTCATCTTATACCTGAAAGTTTGTATCCTTTTTTTCACCAACTTCTCCCTATTTTTCCTATCCCCTAGTTCCTGAAAACTGCTTTTCTAATCCCTGTTTTTATGATATTGACTTTGTTAAAAATGCCATATGTAAGTGATACCATGCAGTATTTGTCTCTGGTTAACTTCAATTAGTATAATACCCTCTATGTGCATCCATGTTGTCACAAATGACAAAACATTATTTCCTTTTTATGGCTGAATACTATTCCATTGGAGATATATGTCATATTTTCTTTATCTGTTCATCTGTCCATGGACATAAATTGTTCTCATACCTTGGCTATTGTGAATAATGCTGCAAAGATCATAGGAGTACAGATACCTCTTGAAGATAACAGTTTTGTTTCATTTTGGGTAAATACCCAGAAGTGGAACTGCTGGATCATATAGTAGTTCTATTCTTAATTTCTTGAAGAATATCTACACTTTTCCTTAGTGGATATACCAGTTTACAGTCCCACCAACACTGTATATGTGTTCCTTTTCCTCCACATCTTCATTAGCATTTTTAAGCTCTTGTCTTTAAAAACAGCCATCTTAACAGATGTGAGGCAATATGTCATTGTGGTTTTGATTTACATTTCCCTGATGATTAGTGATGTTGAACACCTTTTCACATACTTGTTGGCCATTTGTATGCCTTCTCTGGAAGATATATATTTAGGTCCTTTGCTCATTTTTCACTTGGGTTATTTATTTATTGCTATTAAGTTTAAGTGTCTTTTGTATACTTTGAATATTAACCCATTATTAGATACGTGGTTTTCAATATTTTCTCCTATTTCCAGGCTGCTTTTTTTTTATTTTGTTGATGGTTCCTAGGAGTGTCATAGTTTTCAGGTCTTTCAGTCAAGTCTTTAATCCATTTTGAGTTGATTGTTGTGAAAGGTGTAAGATGAGGAAACAGTTGCATTCTTCTGTGTGTGACAATCCAGTTTTCTCAATACCATATACTGAAGAGACTATCCTTTTTGCATTGTCTATTGTTGACTCCTTTGTTGTAAATTAGTTGACCATATATACATGAGTTTATTTCTGGACTCTCTATTATGTTTTATTTACCTATGTGTATGCTTTTATGCTGATACCATGCTGTTTTAATTACTGTAGCTTTGTAATACAGTTTGTAATCAGGAGTGTGGTGCTTCCAGCTTTGTTCTTCTTTTTCAAGATTGTTTTTATATTTATGGTCATTGTGATTAAAAACAAATTTAGAATTGTTTATTCAATTTCTGTGAAAAATGCCATTGGAATTTTGAGAGGGATTACATTGAATTTGTACATCTTTTTGGGTACTACAGATAGTTTAAGAACATCAGTTCTTCCTATTCATGACATGGAGTATCTTTCCATTTCTGTATCTTCTTCAATTTCCTTCAATGTCTTAAGAGTTTTCAGTGCATGGGTCTTTTACCTCTTTGGTTAAATTTATTTCTAGGTAGTTTATTCCTTTTGGTACTATTGTAAATGAGATTGTTTTCTTAATTTCTGTTTCTAATAGTTCATTTTTAGTGTATAGAAATGCAACTAATTTTTGTATATTGATTTTGTATCCTGAAACTTTGCTAAATTTATTTATTAGGTCTAACAGATTTTTGGTGGAGTCTTTAGTGATATATATATGAGGTCTGGTACAAATAATGCCCCATTTTTATTACAAAATCTTTTATTAAAAATCATAAACATATAATTTGGTAACATAACAATATCATACTCAAGCACACCACATAGCATTCTAGGTAAAATGTTCAAATTAAAGCTATAAATTATCACACCCAAATTATTACCTTACCAACCACACTCAAGCAAGCCTTACTTCTGCCAAACCCTGTATCCCTGTATGTGTATGTGTTTATATGTAAATATAGTCACTATACAAGGCCTGTCTATAAGGCATCTAGCCATGTAATATGAAAAATAGAGACACCTATTGAAGAAGATACAAGATACAAGAGATATTGTACAAAGGACAATGACGCCTCCATCTCTTTCAAAGTTGGCACTTTGGGACCTCACATGGTTGTCCCAATCACCATTAGCTGCCCCATTGTGTTTTCTAGAATCTCACTGATGATCTGAAATCTCTTCCTTCTCAAAGGTGATTTTAGTTTCAGGAAAAGCCAGAAGTCACAGGGCACCAAATCTGGGCTGTAAGGGGGATGAGTCACCTGGATTATTTGATGTTTTGCCAAAAAACTCTGCACAAAATGCAATGCATAAGTGGGTGCATTGTTGTGATGAAGCTGCCAATCACCAGTTGCCCACAGCTGCACCATTCTGGAATCATCTGAATAGTTTCCATAGGGGAATGTTCAGGCTTAATGCAAAATTTGACGCAGATTCATTGCTCTACTCAGTCATTATGAATGTGATGGCCACCCAATACACATACTCACTCAACAGCATCTATATAATGGCATCTACCACCCCTACTAACTAGTACAGTGAGGTCATCATTGTTCACACATGTGCTTTCCAGTCCACTCTCCTTGGCTACTAGGTTACATTGATGTCATGCAAACTCTTCTCATTATATTAGCAATGGCTGCACTTTTTCAGACAGACCTCATACGTGTGTATGCGTCATGTCATCTGTATATAGAGACTATTTTATTAATTTATTAATTTATTACCTCATTGCTCTGGATAGAACTTACACTACTATGTTGAATAGAAGTGGCAAGAGTGGGCATGCTTGGTCTTTGAGGAAAAGTTTCAGCTTTTCACCTTTGAGTATGATGTTAGCTGTGGGGTTTTCATATATGGCCTTTATTATGTTAAGGTGCACTCCCCCTATATCCAGTGTGCTGAGGGTTGTTTTTTTTTCATGAAAGGATGTTAAATTTGGCCAAATGCTTTTTATGCATCTACTGAGATGAACATATGATTTTTATCCTCCATTTTGTTAGTATGATGTATCATATTTATTGATTTGTGGATGTTGAACCATCTTTACATTCATAAAATAAATTACCCTTGATTGTGCTGTATGATCCTTTTAATGTGCTGTTGAATTTGGTTTTCTAATATTTTGTTGAGAATTTGTGTATCTATGTAATTTCCTTTTTTTCCAGTGTTTTGTTTGGTTTTGGTGTCGGGGTAATGGTAGCCTTATAAAATTAGTTTGACAATGTTTTCTCCTTTATATATTTTGGATGAATTTGGGAAGGATTAGTTTGAATTCTTTAAACGTTTGGTTGAATTCATCAGTGAGGCCATCTAGTCTTGGACTTTTGTTTGTTGGGATGTTTTTGATTACTGATTCAGTTTCTTTACTAGTCATCAGTTCAAATTTTTTGTTTCTTCATAATTTAGTGTTGATAGGTTATGTGTTTTTAAGAATATAGCCATTTCTTCCAGGTTGTTCAAGTTATTAGATTAATTGTTCATAGTAGTTTCTTATGATCTTTTATTTGTGTGCTATCAGTTGTAACATCTCTATCATTTATAATTTTATTTGACTTCTCTCTCATTCATGATAATTCCAGGTAAATGTTTGTCTACATTTTTTTAACTCTCTTAGTATCATTTATATTTTCTATTGGCTCTTTAGTTTTTATTTCATTTATTCTACTCTGATTTTTATTTCCTGTTTTTAACTAACTTTTGGCTTAGTTTGTTCTTTTTTTTCTAGTTTCTTTGAGGTATAATATTATGTTGCTTATATGAGATATTTTTCATTTCTTGATATAGACATTTATTGTTATAAATTTCACATTTGAAGCTTTAATCCCTAGTTTTGTTATGTTGTATTTTCATTTTTATTTGTCTCAAGATTTTTTTTTGGTGAAAAGCAAAGGATTTATTTATTCAAAAAGTTATACAGACTTAGAATAATGAATTAATGTCTTCATTAAAGTACTAAAGTCCTTTAGAATGCTCACAAACACACACAGTCCTTCCTTCTCCCTCTGCCCAGTTCAGGGTACCATATCCCAGGAAAAGAAGTAGAAGTCCATGGCTCAGGTGCCCAATACCATCAGGTGTGTCACTGCTGTGATCTCCAGTTAATCCAAAACCATGTGGCACCTTCTCATGGCCCACCAGTAAGAGTCCTTTCACCTCTTTTCTTCCCACCAAGGTCTCTCCTGCTTCCTAAGCCACTTGACAAAAGGGAGCACCCCAAAACCACATGTTCCCCAACCTTGCTTCTTTTCTCTCTCAGGCAGGCACTGTAACCAGAGGGAGTTGCCTTCCAGTTCTCTCCTGGATAGAAGTTACCTCAAGATATTTTTTATTATTCTTTTGATTTTTTTTTCTTTGACCCATTGGTTGTTCAGAAGCATGTTGTTTAACTTCCACATATGTGTGACTTTTACAGTTTTCTTCTTGTAATTATTTTTATGCCATTATGATCAGAAAAGGTGTTTGATTGATATGATTTCAATCTCCCTAAATTTGTTAAGCTATTTTCTGGTCTTAAACATGATCTATCCTGGAGAATGTTACATGTGCAGTTGAGAAGAATGTGTATTCTGCTGATGTTGGATGCAATGTTCTGCAAATGTCTATTAGGTTCATCTAATCTAACATAGTTCGTCTTATTTCCTTGTTTTACTGATTTTCTATTTAGATGATCCAGTTATTGTTGAAAATGGGGTACTGACACTGTTACTATTTTATTGCTTTCTATTTCCCCTTCAGGTCAACTAATATTTTATTGATATATATGCTTAAATATTTACTAAAGTTGTATCATCGTGATTAACTGACCCCTTTATAGTTATATAATAACCTTCTTTGTCTCTTTTTATGGTCTTTAGTTTTAACATCTGTTTTGCATGACATTAAGTACAGGTACCCTTGCTTTTTCTTTGTTTTATGTTCTAATTGCATAGAATATCTCTTCCCATCCATTTACTTTTAGACAATATATATCCCTAAAAGTGAAGTGAGTATCTTGTAAGCAACATGTATTAGGTCTTATTTTCTTATCCATTCAGCCACTCTATGTCTTTTGATTGGAAAATTTTGTCTATTTATATTTAGAGTAACTATTGATAGGCATGGATTTATAATTGCCATTAATTGCTTTCTGGTTATTTCATAATGCATTTATTCTTCTCTTACTCTCTTTCTTTGTGATTTGATGATGTTTCATAATGGTATGCTTTGATCCCTTTCTCATTATCTTTTGTGTATCTACTGTAAGTCTTTGCTTTATGCTTATCATGAGGTTCATGTAGAACATCTTATAACAGTCTCTTTTAACCTCCTAACAACTTAACTTTGAACTCTTATAAAAGGTCTACATTTTGTCACTTCTTTACTTTTTATATCTCTGATGCCATAATTTACATCTCCTTACATTGTGTATCAATTAACAAATCATTGTAGGTATAGTTTTTTAAATTCTTTTATTTTTTTATTTTCATACCAGAGATAAGTGATTTATCCATCACCATTACAACATTAAAGTGTTCTGCATTAAATTATAAATTTACTTTTAGAATTAATTTACACTTTCACATATTTTCCTGTTATCAACTAGTATTCTTTGTTTCACCTTAAAGTACTGCCTTTAACATTTATTGTAAGGTTGATCTAAGGATGATACATTCTTTCAGCTTTTGCTTCTCCGGAAAACTATCTTTCCTTCAGTTCTGAAGGACAATGTGGCTGGGTAGAGTATTCTTGGTTGGCAGGGTTGTTTTTGTCTTTAAACACTTTGAATATATAAGCATACTCCCTTTTGGCCTTCAAAAATCTGCTTATAGTCTTATGGAGCTTCACTTGTATGTACAAGTTGCTTTAGTCCTGTTGCTTTTAAGATTCTTTTCTTGTTTTGGGGGGTAAGTCTTTTTAAATTCACATAATTTGGCATTTATTTGGAATTTTATGGGTTTTCCTGGTCCACTTAATAAGATGTCCCACAAGTCCCTTAAGCTATCTTTATAGCTTTTCACTTTGTTTTCTTTTCTCTGATTGGATGAACACCACTCCTTTGTGTTCTAGTTCACTGATCCTTTTTTCTATGTGATTCAGTTTGTTATTGAAACACTCTTGAATTTTCAGTATAATAATTATATTCTTCAGCTCTAGGATTCTTTTTCTGTTCTTTTAAAAATGTTTTTTTATTGATTCTAGAGAGAGAGGGGAAAGGGAGGAGAAATAGAGGGAGAGAAACACTGATGTGAGAAACAGCCATCGGTTACTTCTTACATATGCCTTGACTGGGGAACAAATCAGCAAACCAGTCATTGAACACATGACCTTTCAGTTTTCAGGATGATATCCAACCAACAGAGCCACATCGGCCAGGGTCTTGTTATGTTCTTTTTAATATCTTCTACCTATTTGTTTGAAATTCTCATTTCAGTAACATATTGGTATTCTGATGTTGGTGAGCATATTTATAATAGTTAGTTTGAACTCTTTAGGAAAACCACTATCTCCATTTTATTAAGATCTGTTTCTGAATCTTTCTCTTGTTTTCTTGTGTTTGTTTGTTTGGAGCATATTCCTCTCTTTCTTCATTTTCCTGGACTTTCTGTGTTGGTTTCTGCAAATTAAATAAAATAGCCACTTCTTCTATTCTTGATAGAGCGATCTTGCTTAGGAGTGGAACTGTGTCAGTCATCCCAAGCTGAGCTCTCAATTGACTCTCAAACCTTTTTGATTGCCCAGGACAACTTCTTTGTTCTTAGGGGCTCCCAGTAGTTGAGTGTATGCCAAAATCCACCAGTATTCCAAAAGGGAGGAGCATATTCAGCACCTATATGCAAGTTCAGGAAACCAGACCCTCAGCAGCAGCTGTGAATGTATCTAGTGCCTTCCAGAAAGTAACTAGAAGATGGACATTTTGGGCTGCTCCCTCTGCACTGACCCAGGTACATAGCTGCAAGAAGAGATAGCTCTACACTTGTTAATAACTCCTTATTTTTTATTACATTTTGGGGGGATTTATGAATAGAAGTCCCATTGGTCTTCAGACCTAATTAATCAGAAGCCCATTTTTTGGGCAATAGCCACAAAAGCTGAGATGTTAAACATGTGTACAAGCTTCTTTCAGGGAGATATGTTTTAGAAGCAGTCTGGATGGATGTGGCAGAAATGTGCTCCTCAGCTTTCCTGGTCTCTGGGAGGACAGTAGTAGCCAGTTCCTAGATATATGCTAAATTAGAATCTTGACTCATAGGCAACAGCTTTTAGAGTATGCAAATGAACCCCTTTCTAGGAAATACAGAGACATAGGTATTTTTGTCCACTCTTTCTGAACTCAGTCCTGGGGGAGAAAGTGCAGCAAGTGCTTACACTTCTATTAATAACTCCTTTGTTTGACACAGGCTTGAGATGCAAACCTTACTGGCTTTTAGAGCTAGGTGCTTTGGGGACTATCTCTTGGGTGAGTATCTTAAAAGCTGGGGTCATAAATATGAAGTTACAACCTTTCATTCTTCAGAGAGAAGCTTGGAGTTGGGAGTTCCTTCTCAATTTTATGGTACTATTCTCTGGTGAGTTTTATAGAATGAGTTTGTCTCAGACTTTTTCCTGCATTTTGATATAGTTATCTTTTAATTTGGTGAATGTAAGGAGTCACTTAGCTGGTTTCTGTATTTCTTTCATTGGAAATTGATCCACTGTAGCTTTACTTTTGTTGGGTCTATGGGAAGAGCAGGGTTCAGGATCCTCCCATGTAGTCACTTTGGTCAATCCTCTAAAATCTTAGTACTAAAGGTTACTTTTTCCTCTCAGGTAATTACTTATAAAGTTATTGAATAATAATTCAATATATTTAAAGCTTTGAGAACATCTGGGCTATGTGGCCAGTATGTCTGGGGTCAAATTCTGGTTCTGCCATCTGCTTTTTTATGTGACCTTAAGAAAATTACTGTGTGTTTTGTGCTTCCATCTGTAAAATGGGGATAATCACAATGATTATAATATATTTTTTAAAAAGCTTAATATAGTCTTGCACATACTAACTGCTATATAAGTGTATGTTTTTTTTAAATACCAGAGACAGAAGAGATCAACATAATCCAGAGGACACAAAGAAGTCTCCTTAGAGAAGTTTACAACTAAGATGAACACTAAACAATAAACAGATTTGGGTGATGAGTGGGAGTGATATGGAAAGAAGCCAGGTGAGTCCTCCTGGAGTTTGAGATTTGCACACAGTGGGGTTGATGCTACTCACCAGAGTGGATTCTGTGGTAGGGGTAGGGGTCTTGAGACTATTAGCACAGGCCATGGAGAGGCTGTGAAGAGACCATGGAGACCTTCACCAGCAGGAGGAAGAGCTTGTGCTTGGTGAGAAAAAAAATCCCCCATTGGTTGTTGAACAATGAACTGGTCTAATCAAAGTATGTTTGGGAAGACTGCTAATGTTCTACAAGGCATTTTTGGCACTGTTTTATTGTCCTCCACAAGCCTGCAAAGTTGGATTTGTCACTGGATTTTTTAAATGACTAAAATATCAAGATGAAGCCTTGAGGTGAAGGTTACATAAGGAATGAGGTGGTTAATACTGATTCGATCCATTTCCAGAGCCCCTGTGTTTCCTGCCACCCTGGACTGCCTTCTAGGCATGAGGAGATGAGGCACTGGACCATTCAATTAACTAGGAAGATAGAAAGAGATGGCAAGTATCAGCCATAATTTGAAGAAACCAATAACTTGGGTTTTGTATAAAGGGTGGATTGGGAATAAAAAATGAAGGAAAGACATGACTCAATGATATTGCCAGGATATTCTCTGGAAAGGTTTACTGGCTGGCGTTATTAGGGAAAGGTGGTGAGAGCACTTTTGGCTATGTGAGGGTAGAGGCCAAATATATGTTTTCCTGTTGGAATGGGATTGTATGGTTGGGTACAATGTAGGGCAAGAGTTGTAGATATGCCCAAGATGGTGTAGGATTGCAGGGTGCTGTTAGGAATTGGAGCCATCTCTATCTGATCTCAAAGAACCTGCCATTCTCTAAGTCCTAAGAGCCTGGTACTCTATATCCTAAGTTCCTAAACTTGGCTATATAATTAGAAACCATGCAGGATCAACTGATATTTTCTTTACCTCCCATCTAAGGATCACACTGTTGTCTTCATCCTATACCTAGGTCAGTCTATTTATCTTTACCTGATGCTCTTGAGTCCTACTAGGCATGTTATAGTGAATTAATAAATGCGGGATTCTTGGACCATGTTAATGTCACCGAAGTCCCATTAACCAGGAGCTACCTGAAAGCTATTCAGGCTGGCCTAACTCCCATGAGGGCTGCCTTCTCTGTGAGCTAGATGAATAGGTTGTATGTGTGGAATGATTTCTTGTATGTTTTACTTAGGGGCTTTTTCCTTATGCACTTGAGTATTTGTAGAGAAACATAAGCCTTATGGGCCTTTTGTATTTCAATAATGCAAGTAGCTGAGAAAGAAGAACTGCAGCTGAAAAGTAGAAGACTACGACTTAAAGACACAAAGTGGAATGAATGGCTGAGATTTTTTAAAAAATAATTTCCAAAGTTAAGTAATGAATGCAAGATAAACAAATAGTGGTACAAATAGTGCAAACAAAATTAGACTTGAGGTTTCTGTTTCCTCTGATTTAATTATAAGTAATCCAAATAGTTATCATTTGGAGAGCAAGGAAGTGATATTATAAAAATAAATGCCTTTCTCTGGCTGGTGTCCTTTGTCCCTGTGTTATTGCAGGAAGAGAAGGGCTTGTATCCCACTGCAAGGTTTGGCGTACTCTATGAAATGACTCCCCAAAAAGCAAGGAAAGCTTGCTTGGGAAAGCAAGGAAAGGGAGTTAAATGGGAAAGGAAATAGTTTCAGTCCCAGTGTCCCCTGTGAGGAAGAAAAACTTGGGAAGTATAAGATTCTCTGTGTTCCTAGAAGCTGAGAATCTATGTCCAAAACCACCCCCACATCTTTTATTTATTTATTTTAGCTTTCTGAAAGTGAAGAATAAGTTCTTTCTATTTTTACTTAATATTATTTTTATCTATGAAAATGACTTTTTAAGATGAAGATTCTATGTTAGAGTAGTTATGAGTAAAATTCTGTGTAATGGCATGTAATTAGTAAACCCACAAGAAAGAACTAACAAGACTCAGGCAGCTTTGAGAAGTGAAAAGATTTTGGATTCAGGTTTTGTTTGCAGCTCTCTGTCTCCTGCTCCTTAGCTCAGTGTCTAGGCCAAGAAATAACTTCAATGGAAGTTAACTCCTTAGGCTTGTCAATCCAGACATTAGCCCTGAGAATTCTGCTTAGTCTTCTAGTATAGCTGGGCCTACATGGAGTCTCAGTGGTGTTCATCCAATGCAGATTGGTGTGTCCATAGTTACAGAAGAAAAACTGAATGGAATTTGTTTCCCAATGGTTTCTGCAAAGCAGTCCTGGAAAAATGAAACATTGACCAGTCTCACCTTGAAAAATAATTATTTGTGCTTCTCAACAATAAAACACAATCCCTACAATTGTTCTGTTAAAAACTAGGCTAAACACACAGTCTGTATCTAAAACCTTTAAAACTTAATTCTTTTTTATATGACTTCTCCCCTACTGCAGGACACAGTGCTATGGATTTAATTTTTTCAGTAGGGACAATTGATTAAACTAGTTAATTCAATTTGAGTAAGGATAACAAATATAATTTGCCAATGGCATTAATAAATATTATTTAAATTGGCTGAGCCTCTACATACAAAACCTCTGTCATTGTATGTTATCCACTGTTTTACAGACAGCAATTGAGATTCAAACAGAGCTACCAAATTAGGAAGCAACAGAAGAGCAGAAGTGGGATTTGAATCCAACTCTGCTCCAGCTGCAACCTATTGATTATTCTCTCCACCACGTTGCCCTCTTTTAGTTAGCAATAACTTCAGAAACAATCACAGAGAAATAACATTCTTCATGCCCATGTCTCTGTTTTGTAACATTTGTAGCATTCCTAATTTATAAAATATCTTTAGCATTTTTTACATTTACTTTAGCCTAAGAATATGGTAACCTAAAACAGTGACCTAAAATCCAACATTTTAGTTCTTTCTTCAGCACCTTTCTGTCACACATGTGTGTGTTTATTTAACAAGTGCTTATTGTGCACAGAATATATGTCAAGTACTATATTATGCATTAGGGGCATGGAGGTGAACAAAACCATGTCCTAGTTGGGTTTAAGACCCAGTGAGAGTGTATGCAGTGGTAGGCAGAGCTGCAAGCAAAGGTTGGGTCATAAGTAACAGAAGGGAATGGACCTATGGAGGCCTGCACTACACTACCCTGAGAATGATTGGGAACAGATGAGGGTGGATCGGTATGAATGAGAGGAGACACCTGGGAGTCCATTGCAGGGAAGAGGCACTGAAACCTGGGCTAGGTGTGGGCTTTTCTTGGAGGTCCATTTATGAAGATTTGGTGATGGATTGAATGTGGAAGGTGAGGGCAGGGAGTCATGGAGGGCTCTCAAGCTCTGGCTCCTGATGTCCGGGAATCCTGGAGAGAGATGTCAGGAAATTCTTTGCAAGGGGGTATGTGGCAAGTCTGGGGTGTATGTGAATTAGCTAGTGTCCAGTAAACACTTGTATATGTGGTCCTGATCTTCTGTGTGCAGATTCAACTTATGGTCTCACATTTGGGAATGCTCAATCTATGGGTAGTAAATAAAACCATGAAGGAGTAAGATTGTTTAGTTGGCAAGTAAAGTTGTTTTCATTTGTTTTTAATTAAAGAATTCATTTATACATTTTTATTGTTGAGAAGTGCAATGTTGGCTGTGTCTCCTGTGCTGTGTGATCAGGACTGTCAATCAGTGTTGTACTTGTGCTGCCACCAAGTAATTAGGTACCTTTATTGCTGCTGAGATCTCTGACAGAGAAAATATGAGAAAACGTATTTTCTGTCTTGTTCTTGAACTTTAACATCCTATAAGGTCTGCCCATTCCAAGTCCCTAGACTCCCTTTCAAGAGCAATAAGCTTGTGTGTGTTTTCTCAACTGCCATACAGTATACCTCCTGCTTTCACAGGGAATCTGTGCATGGTGAGAAATGAAGCAAACCCTCCCTATCTGCAGTATCTGATCTGTAACATTTGAATCTACTTTAAAACTGAGAAACAGTAAAAAACAAAACAATGCCTGGCAGCAAATGTTCAACTGGACCAAAAACAAGCAAAGAATGAAAAAGAGAGAAGGTGGTCTGGCCAAGTTTGGCTTCAGCAGCACACCCCTCTGTGAGGCAGATTTGTTCTGGCGGGCAGAGTAGGCTCCTTCTCTGAGCCTGATTCTCCAGGGAGCTCCTTTCTTGGGTTCCTTCCCCTGTGGAAAGAGCATTCTGAGAAACCCTTGGCAGAAGTAGGATCCAGCTGAACCTTTCCAGGCTGCTTAGACAATCAGGTGGGGTTGTCTCGTTAAGAAGACTTCCTGTTCATCTGCCTTTGCAATGAGATAGACTGCCTTTTGTTAAGATGCAGGGATGTGGATTTTGTTTAAAGGTGCTTTGTGTGAACTTAAGTTTTGGTTCTCTTGTGAATGTTTCTCATGTCATGGGGTGTGCTCAGTTGCAAAGAGGAGGGTTCTGAAGAACAAATCATAGTTATAGTCATTAAAATGAGCTAACCTTGGGTCAAGATATGTAAATAAATATCCAGGCCCATGGACTAGACCCAACCCCGAATGACCAAATTACATATAAAGACTTCATTGAAGCCTTTCAAAATGAGATTGCAAAACCTTAAAGTTTGCAGAGTAGCTAAGGGAATCTGGTAAACAAATCTGAGGAATAAGCACAGCAGGTCCCTGCTTCTTTTCGCTCCCCAACCGCTGGCCTCAATTTGTTCAAAATCAACACCAATATTCAGGATTTAGAACAAGATGTTTCAGAGAAAAATAAGAATACATTGATTATAATAATATTGGGGTCACAAATTCCTTTCTCAGAGGGAGGCTAAAATGCTGTTCTGGTACTTACTATAGTCAGATATCTGTGAAAGAATTGATTAGAGGAAATTGCTGCTCACTGGCATTGTCTTGAGGCCAAGGAAAAGTCCAGTTGTCCAGCCATCTATGATCCACAGTTTCTGAGATCCCAGGTTTGGAATCTGGGCACACCTGTCTATCACTGATCAACTATGGTCTCTGGTTTACAGTTCCCCTCTAAGATGTCATCTGGTTGAGATGCTTTGCTGGAGAGATTTCTTCTTTAAAAACCACCTCTCTTCTCATAATTAACTGTTTTATTTACCAGGCAATAGTTCTCTCACATATTCTTACAGACTTCATGTAAATATTAAAAATTTAGTGCAGAAATTCAGGGATTGGGTAGCAGAAGAGTAAAAATGAAGATTTTAAAAGAATCTTTGTAAAATAGTTATACTTAGTATTTTGGGTGACACCCTTTACTCCTTTTGTTCCCTCAGGTTAACCATAAGAATAATTAAAATGATTTTTTTGCTCATCAAAATGTTCTGAGGGGTTGGTCAGGATTAAATGTCCCAGAAATACTTCTTTAAAAGGTTGACAGGGTAGCTGCCCTGAACGGTGTGGCTCAGTGGGTTGAGCATTGTCCTGCAAATCGAAATGTTGCCCATTGAATTCCTCCTGGTCAGGCACATGCCTGGGTTGCAAGCCAGGTTCCTGGTTGAAGAACTGTGATAGGCAACTGATCCTTGTTTCTCTCGAACATCATGTTTCTTTCCCTCTCCCTCCCTCCCTTCCCTTCTCTAAAAGTAAATAAATAAAACTCTCAGAAAAACAATAAAAAATAAAAGGTTGACAGGATAGGAAAGAAATGGCTCTGAAAAAAGACCCGTAAACAGTGCTGTAAGTGGACATAATACATGTATATATTTCATCTAGGAATGTTTAGGAGCCCTATTGGGTTCTGATCCACTTCTGTGGCCTCTTTTTGAAATTTGGGCCCCCAGCTCACCTACAAAATCATCCCTGTGCTGCTCCAAGAGGCAAAAGGGCACAGGACACGCAGTGGCATGTGACTACTGTTCAGCCTTCAAGTATGCATATGACAGTGAAGCATTTCAGGGACAAGGTCAGCTCTCTGGGAGAGCAGAAGTGGAGTTAGATAGCCCAGAGAGCTGGCAACATCAACAGCTGAAGATTATGTCCTCACAATGACATTAGTAAGAGATTTTATGATACATGCTTTTTCTTTTTATTTATATATTATTTATCTTTTTATTTATTTAAAAATAGTAGTTTTATTATATAAAAATGTAAAAATCCAGCAAAAACAGAAATACTGAATATATTTTCCTGGGCTTTCACATTTGTTGATTTTTATTTGAAAACTCTTTTTCAACACAATTTATAATAACCTCATACCCATCTTCAGTCTGATTATACAAGTGCTAAGTGGCAGAAAGGTCTGGAATAAATATATAAAATGAAGCAAAGTTGTGAAACTAAGTTGCACACAATGTGTCTATGAAGATGAGGGAAAGTGTCAGGGAAATAAAGTAATTGGAAGGTTTTAGCTACAATTCTTTCAATCATCTTTATCTTTAGCTCCATGTTTAAGGATGTCTGTGAACTCAATGTAATTGAAATTTCCCTTTTTGTCAATAGGTGCCTCTCTGTATACTGTTCATCTACTTCCTCATCTGTAAACTGGTCTCCCATTGTTATCAGCAGCTCTTTTATTAATTAATTAAAGATTACCTTTTCAGATGTCCATAGAGAACCTTTCTATTACTTATTGGGAGTCACCCTTCCCAAAGCTTGCAACTCTGGGCTTGTTGATACATGACTTTTTACAGTTCTAACTTAATGCTCAACAAATTTGGAATGCTATATTGGACATAGAAATTAAATTGATATAAAGTATTGAAGAATTTGTATTTGTGTCCAAAGATTTTTGAGATTCTTAGATAGAAGAAGATATACCTGAAAGTTGTCATATATGTGTCTGTGATGTCATGCACATATGTATTTCACTGAAATTTAAGATATTATCTATCTACTGATATATTGATCTATTTATATATCATCTGTCTATCTCATGCACACACTGAAACACATTTGTAAGGTATAATTTTTATATTTAAAAGATGTTATCCATCATAGGCAAAAATAAGAAAAGACAAAAGACTTTTCTAAAAATAAACTTTAAAAATTATTTATTTATTTTTAGAAAGTGAGAGGCAGGGAGAAAGAAAGGGAGAGAAACATCAATGTGTGGTGGCCTCTCACATGCCCCCCTGCTAGGTACCTGGTCTGAAACCCAGGCATGTGCACTGACTGGGAATTGAATCAGTGACCCTTTGGTTCCAAGGCTAGCACTCAGTCCACTGAGCCACATCAGCCAAGGCTAAAAATAAACTTTTTAATTTAGAAACAATAATGAATTACAGAAAAGTTGCAAAAAGTACCAAAAACTCTATTCAAATTTCTCCAGTTGTTATAATAATAAACTTTATAGGAAAAAGATTTAATCCAGAATCATACATTATTCCCTCTTGTCATATCTCTTTAGCCTTCTTTGATCTAGAGTAGTTTCTCTGTGTTTCCTTGACTTTTATGACCTTGAAGTTTAAAATCATTACTGGTTAATAATTTTGTAGAATATCCTTCTATTTGAGATGATCCAAATTTTCCTCATGGTTAACCCTATTTATACGTATTTTGACTAGAATATCAAAGACATGATGTTGTGTTCTTCTTATTATATTTTTTTCAATTATGGTTTACATTCAATATTATTTTGTGTTAGTTACAGGTGAACAGCATAGTGATTAGACAATCATAAACTTACAAAATTGTTCCCCTAATATTTCATTTTATCTTATCAGTTGGCAAATTGATGTGATTTTTCTCATGACTTACGACTTTAAATTTGATCTCATGATTAACATACCATATGCCAGGTTCCTCCACTTTCATTCTCTTTGTATATCAATTAAGTATTTTTTTGTGAAGATAATTTTGGAACTATTTAAGTGTCATTTCCTCTTGATGTTGCTTGCCAGGGGAAGAGATTACTGCAAAAAAAGTGGTTTTATAAGGAAGAACTTTCTCTTTTATGTATATATGATTGTATGTTTATTATTAAAATGATAGCTCATGGAATTCTGTTTTAATCAATGGGTTATTCATTGCTATCACTATTTGTTTTGATGTTCATATTGTACTTCATTTGGCTACTGAGAGTCCTTACAATATGGTTTCTGTGTTCTTTTGACATGTTCCCATTATTCCTTGAGCACGTTCTTACATCCTGCATAACAAGATGTTTTAGGTTCATCCTGTACTTTCCCTGCTTCTGCCTGAATCAGCCATTTAAAAAAAAATCCTGCTTTTGTTAAGTGAAGAATTATATTTGGAAGCTATAGTTTAGACATATTAACTAGGCTTTTTGTGGACATCATGAGGAGATATATTATTTACCTATATCTCTATACACACATACATATATACACATTTACATGTATCCTTTTTCATATTTATAAATTTATATTAAAAAATGAAAATCACTAATAACTCATACTTCAAGCTATATACCATACATTCATTCTAACCTTCCTTTTTTCTGTATTTGTCAGTACATGCCTAAGAGTGGAAAACTTGGCTCCCTTATCTTCAGTATATTTATTATTTACTCAACCTTCCTCTATGTAGTTCAGCTCCTACTGCACTGGTTAGCCATCTGCTCAGACTCTCTTACGTCTTCATGTCTGGCCCAGGACTTGGCCAGGATGCCTCACATCCTTGTTCCTATTTTCTGTTTTTTTTTTCTTTGTTTTTTTTTGTTTGTTTTTAATGTGGAACATTGTATTATAAGAAAAAGGAATTAAAATGGAAATATTTCAACAGGAAAATAAATATTTTCAACATTAAGAACAAAAATGTCAGGAGTAAAATATTAAGTAAAGAGAAATATAAATCTGAAAAATAAGAAAGTATTTATACTTCTCTATCAAAAATGCATAATACATATACTCCTTATTGGCAGGGGTGTCAAAACTTTTGGCCACACTGGAAGAAGAAGAGTTGTCTTGGGTCACACATTAAATACATAAACACTAACAAAAACTGATCAGCAGAAAAAAAGGTTTTAAGTAAATTTAGTTTTGTGTTGGGCTGCATTCATATCCATCTTGCCTATGACCCACAGGCCATGGGTTGGACATCTCTGTTACAGAATTCAGTAGTAAGTTATGCCACATAGAGTGATTATCAGGTCTCCATTTATGCTCTGTACTATAGTTTGAAGAGTGATATTTATGTGCTGAACAAACAGTTTTGTTAGCAAACTCAGATTCTGTCCTAAATTTTAGGGATTCTTTGTTTAATTGATGGTTGCTGAACCCACTGGGATCTGGTAGCAATTAAAGTAGTTGAGTTAAATTTATTTGTTGAGTTAAATACAGCTGATATATTGTGTTTGTTTTAATTCATTTTTCTTATTTATTATCTTGTAAAACACAATTCCACTGTGTTTGAAGACAGTCACAGATGTCTCAGTTGTGTTTGAGTGTTGTCAGGAATATAAAGCCCTTCTCCTGGGAAAATTTCTTGGTCTGGGCCCTGGTAGGAACTGGTGCGTGACTGATTATCTGGGAGACAACACACAGGATAGTCTTTTCAAATACAAAAGGGAAACCTAAAATAATGTATAACATGTGCTATCGTCTCTCACAGAAGAAAGAAAAAAAGAAGAGTGGCAATAAGCTGTCTGAAGTTTACCTCCCATGCAATCCTGCTGAAGAGCTGCACTGGGACTTAGAGTTCTCCCTAAGCTGTCCCCATCTTCCAGGAAAGTCTGCCTTGAGTCTTTTACATTGGAATGTAGACAGCATTAAACACTCACAGCAGAGGCACCCAGTGAGAGCCAAATGAGTATCTTGCAGCTTTAAAATTAAGCGAACTTCCAAAGAAGCCTGAAAATGGAGGTGTAAAATGAAGAGCTCATGGGGATAGATGGTAATGGAAAAAATACAATAATATAAAAGTGTTTAAAATAATAAGAATAGAATCTGTATATTAAATACAATGAAACTAATGTATATTTTTGACTCTGAAAGTCACAACCCACAAACTAAAACCATGAACACTGCATAAAGAGATGAAAGGTACTATATATTATATATGTGTATATATAATGTATTATATGTATATAGTATATATCAGGCACATCAAGTAAGGAGAGTGAAGAAGGCTAGAGTGGGTCCTGGAAATTTGTACATTAATAAAACCTCATAAGTAAGTGATGTGAAGTCCATTTGAAAACCACTGACTAAGAAGATAACTGGTTTAAACTAAAGAACTAAAGTTGTGATCAAGTGGACATTTAAAAAATACCAGAAATTATGGCTGATAACACTAACCTATTGTTGTAGGATATTAGCAAAGTACCATCAGGACTCTGAATAAGGACATATGGGCAGCAAGGACACTGACAAATCTCTAGAGACTTCCTGTAGAGCACAGGTGGCAAACATAAGGCCTGTGGGCCGAATCCTGCCCTCCCATTTGTTTTATCCGGCCCAGCACCTTGTTTCTAGCTGGTGGCAGCATCAAGCTTCTTGCCACTAGTAAAGGAGTAGTTACATTAATACAATCCTAAAATTACATTTGGCCCTTCAAAGGCAGCCACGAGGCTGATGTGGCCCTGGTGAAAATGAGTTTGACACCCCTGCTGTAGTGTAGATGATCTCTGCAATATTTATGCTAACAGCATTTTGCCCATACAAATTTAACCTAGGGAAGATGAAGCTATCTCTTCCAGTTTTATCACATTTCCTATGCAACTCCATAGTTACAAGATGAAATAACAAATCTTTTGTGATTTTCTAAGGGCCTTCTGGGAAGTGTCAAAGACAGTTTTAGGTGCAAAAGACACAATTTAAGTTTTGATTTTGGGATGGCACAATTTCAAAAGTTAAAAGAAGATTTAGACCCTTGAGATATAATCATGGATTATTGAGAAAGAATACTTGGCTATGTACTTAAGCAACTTGACAATAAAAGGTTTTAGAAGAAAACAGAGGGTAATAAGACTGTAAAGAAACTTAACTGTTTCAAAAGTGAAAAATAGTTGGTATCTTAATAAATAGTTAAGGACATAATAAAATTAACACAAAGCAAAGAAAATCCTGGTAAGTCACACAATCTTTGCCTTCTAACCAGATTACTCAGAAGTAAAGGACAACCTCTTCACAAACTCTTAGTGAGAACACACCAATAACCTAAGGAAAATGTAAACAAAGCTCTTTTTGAAAATCTTGTAAGTAAACATATTAAAACTTTGCCAGCTTTGACCACTGCAAATAAAACTCTCTGAGAACCTTCTGTAACTTTCTCTATCCATTTAGGTTTTGTTCTTCCCTTTTTTCTTCCTTGTTCTGGAAGTAGAGTCATTTTACTTTAGGAAAAAACTACCTTCTTTTTCTCTAAAAAAATATGCCTACCTTGCATTCAAAGTTGTTCCTCTCTGCCTCATTTCTTCTAGTAAAGTCTTATTCATGTATGCTGATTATAACTTTTAACCAAAGTAACTTCTACTTCACAGAGAAAGCTAAGAAGTAGATAATTGTGAAGTGTCTGGCAAACCCCAGCGTTTTGCAACAGGCTAGCAAAGATCATGAACATACATCTAACAATTTCTATGATGACACATATTCCTCCCTTACAGTGTAATTTCTTAAAGTGGCAGAAATGAACACATTTATTGACAGACCCAAATATATATAACCTCTCTGAACACATGAAATTTAGAGGCAAAGTTATATAAATTTAAAATTATGCTTAGTAATTAATGTTTCAGCATTCTCTTATCTAGAAATAATATAGGTATCTAATGAAAATTCATTAGTTAATTTGTTATCAGTCCAAGTTTAAAGTTACCTAAAGATTTTGGAAACTATCTTCAAGCTGATATGCTACAAAATATACAAAACATAATTATTGTTGTAATAAAATTTGTCAAAATAATCACTGAATTATTATAAACACAAATAATATTTTAATTATTTTAAATATTTAGTAGAAATAGTGCTAGCTTATTTTATTAGTAAACCTATATAGGTTTAAGAACATATCCAAGTAGAATAAAAGCATAAGCTTGTATTATACATAGCACTGAAGAGATAGTTTTTAACTAAATAAACTAGTCTTATTTGCCAAAAATTACCTAAATTATATGAGCTTGACTAGTAACACATTTGAATTGGTTTCTATGAGAATGTGTTTGACTTTCTTATTTTTTAAATGTTATTTTTTAATTACATTTGATATTTATTGTTATATTAGTTTCACATGTACAACATAATGGATAGACATTTCTATAACTTAAGAAGTGATCCACCTATAGGCCTTGAATCCACCTGACACCATACAATTACCATATAATTGACAGTATTTCCTATGCTTTATTTGACCTCCCCATGACTCTTTTGTAACTATCAATATGCATCTTCATCCCTTTACCTTTTACACCCAGCTCCCCAAACCCTTTCCCTTCTGGCAACCATCAGTTTTTTCTCTGTACCTATAAATTTGTTTCTTTCTTTGATAATTTTTTTAAATTTCCAGATTCTACCTATAAATAAAATCATATGGTATCTACCTTTCTCTGTCTGACTTATTTCACTTAACCTAACACCTTCTAGGACCATCTATGTTGTCACAAATGTAAGATTCAATTCTTTTTGGGCTTGTAATACTGCATTTTATATATGTATCACATCTTCTTTATCCATTTGTATTTTGGCCAGAGCATTTAATTTATTTACACTTAAAGTAATTATCAATTGATATGTAGTTATTGCTATTTTCTTAATTTTTTTCTGATGGTTTTTATAGCTCTCTGTTTCTTTCTTATTCTCTTGCTGTCTTCTTGTATGTTGATGACTTTCTGTGGTGTTGTGATTAGATTTATTTTTCTTTATTTATTTCTCGTATACCTCTTATAGGTTTTTGGTTTGTGTTTATGATGTGTGTCATATGTACCAAGCTTTCTTTATGACAGTCTATTTTAAGTGGATGGTTGCTTAAGTTTGAACATATTCTAGAATCACTACCATTTGCACCTATCCCCTTCATGCCCCCACATTTAGGTTTTATCATTATTTTCACTTCTTTTGTGTTTGTGTGTATCCCTTAATTTACTGTCATAATTATACATGATGTTTCTACCTTTGCCTTTAAAATTTGTATACCTTTAGTGTTAGTTTATCCACTGCCTTTATGTGTTTGCCTATGTCAGTGAGAATTTTTTCTTTGTGATATTTTCTTATTCGTATTTAAAATTTTTTTCATTCTCTTCTTAAAGAAGTCCTTTCCTTTTAACATTTCTTGTAATACTATTTTGATGATAACAAACTCCTTTTGATTTTCTTGCCTGTGAAGCTAGTTACCCATACTTTAATTCAAATTTACGGTCTTGCTAAGTAGAGTAATCTTGGTTGTAGGTCCTTACTTTTCATTACTTTAAATATTTTGTGCCATTCTTTTCTGTCCTGCAAAAATTCTTTTGAGAAATCATAGTTATATGGAAGCTCCCACACAGGACACCAGCTATTTTCTTCCTCCTGCTTTTAGGATTCCCTCTTTATCTTTAAACTCTGCCTTTTTTACTATAATGTGTCTTCATGTGAGCCTCTTTGGATTCCTCTTGCTTGGGACTTTCTGTGCTTCCTGGACTTCTATGTTTAGTTTTTTCACCACATTAGGAAAGTTTTCTGTCATTATTTCTTCTAATAACTTTTAAACACCTTGCCCACTCTCTTCTCCTTCTGGTATACCTATGAGGCAAAGACTGTTATGCTTGATGTTGTTCCAGAAATCTCTTAACTATCCTCATTTATTAAATTCTGTTTTTTGTTGTTGTTCTTTTTTTGAAATATGTTTGATTGATTATGCTATTATAGTTGTCCTATTTCTTTCTCCCCTTTATTACCCTCCTGCCCTGTATCCCTCTTCCCACTATCATTCCCTTCCTTAGTTCATGTCCATGGGTCATACATGTAAGTTCTTTGGCGTCTCCATTTGCCATACTATTCTTAACCACCCACTGTCTATTTTGTGCCTATCAATTATGCTTCTTATTCCCTGTACCTTTGCTCTCATCCTCCTCCCTTCCCCCTCCCCTCTGATAACCCTCCATGTGATCTCCATTTCTGTGAATTTGTTCCTGTTGTAGTTGTTCCCTTAGTTCATTTTTGTTTTTGTTTTTGTTTTTTAGGTTTGATTGTGGATAATTATGAATTTGTTGTCATTTTATTGTTCATATTTTTATCTTCTTTTCCTTAGATAAATCCCTTTAACATTTCATATAATAAGGGCTTAGTGATGGTGAACTCCTTTAACTTGACCTTATCTGGGAAGCACTTTATCTGCCCTTCCATTCCAAATGATAGCTTTGCTGGATAGGGTAATCTTGGATGTAGGTCCTTGCCTTTCATGACTGAATGCTTCTTTCCAGCCCCTTCTTGCCTGCAAGTTTTCTTTTGAGAAATTAGCTTATACTCTAATGGGAACTCCTTTGTAGGTAACTGTCTCCTTTTCTCTTGCTGCTTTTAAGATTACCTACTTATCTTTAATCTTGGGCAATGTAACTATGATGTGCCTTGGGGTATGCTTCATTGGGTACAACTTCTTTGGGACTCTGAACTTCCTGGACTTCCTGAAAGTCTATTTCCTTTGCCAGAATAGGGAAGTTCTTCATTATTTTTTCAAATTAGTTTTCAATTTCTTAGTCTTCCTCTTCTTCTTTTGGCACCCCTATGATTCAGAGGTTGGAACATTTAAAGTTGTTTTGGAGGTTCCTAAGCATCTCTTCATTTTTTTGAATTCTTGTTTCTTCATTTCATTCAGGCTGAACATTTATTTCTTCCTTTTGCTGCAAACCATTGATTTGAGTCCTAGTTTCTTTCCTGTCACTGTTGGTTCCCTATACATTTTCCTTTATTTCACTGTGCATAGCCTTCACTTTTTCCTCTATTTTGCAACCATACTCAGCCATTCCTGTGGGTATGCTGATTATCAGTGTTTTGAACTCTGCATCTGATAGGTTGTCTATCCTTTCATTGCTTAGTTGTATTTTTTCTGGAGCTTTGATCTGTTCTTTCATTTGGGCCATATTCTTTTGTCTTGACTTACCTGTTATGTAGTAAGTGGGAGGAATCTTAGGTATTCGCCAGGCGGAGCATCCCATGTCACTGTGTTGTGGTGCTATATGTGGGGGAGGGATCCAAGAGGGCAAAATGCCACTTGCTCAGCTCTCAGACACCTTTCAGTCACTTCCTCAGCTATCCACAAGAAAATTGGACTCTTCTGCTGCTAATTCTTGTGTGAATGGTTTTGTGTACATTTTAGGATCCTGTGGGTCTCTCCAACAACCTCTCCTATGAGGCTGTCAGTGTCTCCTGCCACCTGAAACCCCACAGGCTTTAGGCTTTTTCATTCAGAGGTTTTGAGGCATTACCCTACACTGAAACCCTAGGTTGCTCAGTGTGTTTTGCTCCCCAGTTGTTCCTCCTGGTTTATCTGCACACAAATGTGGGACTGCCTGGTGCTCCAGCTGCCTCCTTGCCATGAGTCCTCTCCACCCTGGCTGCCTATCTCCACCCCTTCTGGTGGTATGGATGAATGTTTCTTCTTTAACTCCTTTGTTGTTGAACATCCATACAGTTTCATTTTGACAGTTTTGGTTATTTTTTGTTTTTACATTTGTTGTCCTTATTTTAGTTGTGCAAGGAGGCAAAGTGTTCCTACCTATGCCTCCATCTTGGCCAGAAGTGTTTTGTTGTTGTTGTTTTGATTGGGTGTTTTCCACTATTTTGTTTTCCAAATCACATTTGATACTCTGCTTCATTTAATCTGGTGTTGATTCCATCTAATGTATTCTTCATTTCACTTGTTGTATTCTTCATTTCTCTTTTGATTCCTTATTATGTTTTCTATCTCATTTTTGCAAAGTTCTCAATTAGATCACCTATTCTCCCCCTAAGTTTATTGAGCATCTTTACAAACATTGCTTTGAACTCTGCATCTGGTAGATTAGTTGACTCAATTTTGTTTAGTTCTTTTAATGGAGTTTTGTACTGTTCTTTCATTGGGACATGTTTCTTTGTCTTCTTATTTTGGTTGCCTCCTTATGTTTGTTTTTAGGTAATGAGCAGATCTGTTATGTTTCCCTGTCTTGGCAGAGTAGTTGTATGTAGTAGGTGTCCTTGGGGGGCCTACGGTTCAGGCTTCCTGTTAACCTGAGCCAGGTGCTCTAGGAGTGTCCCTTGTGTGGGCTGTGTGTGGTCTCCTATTGTAGTTGAGCCTTGATTACTGTTGACACACTAGTGGGTGGGGCTGACCCTCAGTCTGACTGGCTTACTGGCTGTGAGGACTGACTATGCCAAGCTGTTGAGAAGGGACTGACCCCACAGAGCGGAATTCACTTTAGCAGGGCTCTGGTGTCTTCTGAGTCCACCCTTTGGGTGTTTTCAAGCTAACTGAGTAGTGATTTGGTGTGGTCTAAAGCTAGTGACCTGATGTGTTCGTTTGGGGGTCTCTTGGGAGAGGCTCCAGTGCAGTCAATTTCAACTACTGCCAGTGTTCAACCCAGGGCCACCTGGTTAGACCTACAAAGTGATCTGCAGTTGATAGCTGTCTGTGCTGAGCTTGGAGGCACCCGGGAGCAATTATTCTGTGAACCAGGCCCACCACTAGTGCTGAACATGGGGCCTCCCATGTGAGAAGAACAGGGAACCCTGGGGCCAGCTTCTGCTTATTTGGTGTTTGTGGACCTTTGAGAGATTTTAGGAAAGTCTACCATGTTGGCAGAGGCTGGATCTTGTGAGTAACAGCTGCCCAAAGAGGTTTGGCCTGTCTGTGAGTTAGGTGGGGTGAGGGCTCAGAGAATAACCCAGGTGGGGTATGAGCAGTGTTAGCCAAGATTAATGGAGACTCAATTTTGGCACCTGCCTGCATTTGCAGGCTATGTGGGGGAGGGCTTAACAATGGAGCAATGGTGCCTGCTGGCACTTTAGTTTCAGAAAGAGCTACTCCTCCAGCCTCACCCTGCAGCCAGCCAATTCAGTTTTCTCCATATGTCCCTGGCAGTTTTTGAGCTGCTATCCCTTCTCTTTACCTCAGCACAAGTGTTTTTGAGGGTGAGTCTGTGCTCTAGCCCTTTAAGAGGACACCTGGGTTTCTAGCAGCCCTTCTTCTCACCAGGACTGAGTCCCTGCTGATTTTCACTACCAGCTGTTGTGGAGACCCCTCTTCCCAGTACTGGCACTCTGGGCTGGGGAGCTCCTTGTGGAGCTGGGACTCCTTGCTCCTCAGAGGGGGTCCTCTACAGTTCAGGTATCCCTGTAGATCCTTCACTGCCACACATGGTTTTGAGACCAGCCTGCTTCATGTGTCCACCCCTTTTACCAGTATCAACATGACTTATCTTTATATCCTTAGTTTTAAAAGTTCTGTTCAGCTGGACTTCAGGTTCTCAAGAGTGGTTGTTCCATAATATAGTTGTAATTTTGATGTGGTCATGAAAGGGAAGCATAGCATTTATTTACTCCACCATCTTGACCAGAAGTCTGAGAATACTTTTTTGAAAAGCATATTGAAAGTATTAGAAGTCCAATTTTCTTAATGTATGAGAATTTTAGAAATATTTAATATATGTAAGCACTTATTTATCTCTAAGTCAATCAAAATATCAAAATAGAGTTTCTATAACTTAAGAGATTTTATAAACTAATTTTCTTATACCACCTGGAGGTAGGAAAATGTTACATTCTGGCACAGTGAGAGGTAGGCCTTCCTTAATTATAGCCATAAATACACAACACACAGAAAGAGGACTTACAGTTTCAATTCAAAATTAAATTTTGAATCAAGAGTAAACATAAAATCATGAAGCCCACTTAAACATATTAAAGAGTTGTCCTGTTCCCAGTGGGTGTGAATCCTTATTGCGTTACCCTGAGAATGAGATTGGGAGCTAACCCAACTTTTGAGTCATTGGACCACCTGTCAGGAATGGAGCACAAAAAGCCCTGAGAGCCTCATTAACTGGAAGGAGTAAATGGTGGATAAAGGCAAAGTCTGGTCAATACCCAAGTCAGGGCACCAAAACTATGAAAGACTAAATGTACTGGACAGTTAAGGGGATGATTTTATTGAGGCTAGTGCAATAGGGCAAATGTTTACTAATGAGAATATGTCAAAGAAAATCTAGGGGCCCTGCACATTTGTAGAGGCAGGTAGACAACAGAACCATTCACAGTCTTTGGGAGTCATGAGGAAGAGGAGCTAGGCCTTTAAGAGTCACTGAGAAAGGAAGAAGGTGGATTTTACTTAGCTCAGGATATGAAAGAGCAGGAGGTCCTTTGTGATTATTTATTTCTTTTTTGTTTTAGATTTTATTTATTTATTTTTAGAGAGGGAAGGGAGGGAGATAGAGAGAGAGAGAAACATCAATGTGCGGTTGCTGGGGGTCATGGCCTGCAACCCAGGCATGTACCCTGGCTGGGAATTGAACCTGCGACACTTTGGTTCGCAGCCCGCGCTCAATCCACTGAGCTACACCAGCCAGGAGATTATTCATTTCTTGAAACACAAAGGTGTGGAGGAATTTTTAAACTGCTTTCCAGGAATACTGGGCTTAGCTAAAGTTCAACATTGTCACTTTTTTCCAAGCAAATAAAGGTGAATTAAAAACAAATAGTTTTCTTACCAAGCCAATACTCAACACAATTTGCTCACTGATTCTTAAATTACTTTTGATGCTATAAATTCATTGTGATTAACTCACTTATATAAAAACAGAAGCATAATTTTGAATAGTACTTATTGAATCTGGTATAGATAGCACTTTTCCTGCTGAAAAGTATTTTTCATTTATAGAAAAATTAGTTGCCTTAGGTAAAAGGATCATCATTCCATGCAGATCACTGACTCCCCTGTAGAGTAGATTTAGAGGCAGCTCTTCTTAGGGTAATGAAAGTTTGACCTGCTTTACATCATCAAAATGAAAACCTCACAGTTAACTGAACCCCAACTCTTAACACAATTCAGTGATTTTTCAAAGAAAAATCACATCTAAGAATATTTAAATTTCTGGGTTTATACTTAGTTTTTAGAAGGAAACCTGACTACATAAGTAGCAAAATCATTTTTCCACAATATAACTTTTTTACCAAAAAGCTTTTCATCATTATTTTTCCTTAAGGGATTTTTGTAACCAGATTAAATTATAGAAACTTGGTTTTAGGCAGCTACACTTTTGTGGGGGAAAAGCTGCCAAGTACCTTTACATTAGAAGTACACACAAAGCAAGACAGAAAGATGAACTATGGGAAGAGATCAATATGGGGGCAAATCCTAGGCTTAGAAAGGGAAAGCATTTGTGTGCCATTTGACCAGTAAGCAGCACTGAAATTATCTGGGAATAACTTCTTTTCCACTGGCAGCAAGCTTCTAAGGGTACCACATCTGTGTGCCAATGAAGGGCATTTCATCCTCTAGACTAGAAGCAATAAGTAGAGTTACAAATCACAGTTGTAGAGACTGTGAGAGTCTCACCACCATGCAGGAAAAGCCTTGTACTAGGTCAGTTCAAAGTTAGTGTTGTTGCAGCAGGGCTGGCACAATCCTCTCTCTTTTCTTTCTCATTACAGCTCTGTGTGGCAGCATCATTGTTTCCATTTCAGAACTAAGGAAATGGAACCTCAGGTCTAGGCACTGACCTGGACCAAATTCCCTGGTCCTTGAGTGGAGATTGCAGAATGCAAGCTCAGGTTTCTCACTGCAGTCCAGTGCTTATCCCACCCCTGGGGGTTTGCCTCATGGAGAAAGACCTCTGACATTTGAAATGTGATATTATAACTCAAGATTTAAATGAAAATTTAAAATAATGAAGAAAGATGAATGGAACAAACAGCAACTGTTATGTTAGAGCAGAAGAAGCAGTGATTTTTTTTCTTTTCTTCTTTTTTTCCAGAAAGTTAGCACATCACTAACTCCCAAAAGGTAAAATCACCCTGTCCTCAGCCTACTGGGTACCAAGGAGGCAACATCCTGTTGGAGATACCCTAATTCCTTGGGCTGCTGCTGCCTGGGCAAAGAGGGTATATGCCTATCTTAATCACAGTACCTTGGGTAGAATGTGATGAGGCCAGACAATGATCAAGAGAGAGGAACCAGGAGTTTTACAGTATTGTTATAGTTATAGTTTTCTGGAGAGAACACAGCATGAGAGATACTAGGTCTAGTCAGGAGGCAGAGGAAAAAAGGGAACTCTGGCTATGTGCTTACTTTGTGGAGGGTTTTTTTGTTTTTGTTTGTTTTGTAATGATGCAGTGAGACAGATTAGCAGGCATAGGATGGGCCAATTTGAATAATTCAGCAGGCTCTGGAGTATAGGGGTTGTCTCTGGTTTTTTGGTGCCTGCTTCTGGGGCAGTTAGGGTGGGCAGTTAAAGGACCTTAGTGTGAGAGCCTGTGGGCAGGTGGTTGTAATGTGGAATTAGTTAAATATTCAAGAAGAGGAACTGACTGGCCACTAGCCAGGGCCTCAAAATTGGGTCCAAACAGCATTTGAAAATTACGTTCTATTTCCCTTGACTACCCCTTTCCAGCACCCCTCAGGTGCTGCCTCAGTTGCTTTGACTTCTGTTACTTCAGTCAGTGCCTCCTGATGCTCACTGGAGCAGTCAGACCAGTGTATAATATCAAGAGCTAGAAAGGCCCACTGTGTGTGAATTGCCTTTAGTCCAACCTGCTTTACAACACTTATCGAGACTCCAGTACTTGACGTTGACTTCTAGCATCTTTTATATGTGCAAGGAAGGAAGTGGAGATTTGGTTATTAATGAGACTACAAAACATTGTTTTGCCTATTCTTCGTCAAAATCTCTTTTGCTGCTTTTACTGCAAATTTGGCACTGAGTCTATAGTGTATAGGTAAAAAAATCAGTCTTTCAAATAATTATAATGAGAATTATATCTCTACCAGTCCCCACTACCTGGTGAGGTAGGCCCATAATCAGCCCTATTCAGACTAAATTTAGTTAATTGAGGCTTAACTTGCCCAAGGTAACACAAGTGTATGTGGCAGAGGCAGAATTTGTCATCTCCAAAGTCTGTGTTTTCTTAATACTCTACATGTATGTGATTGTAACTGATAAAGCTTTTCTCCATTAAACCTCCTGCTCTAACTTCTCCCAACTCTATTTTTTTTACAAACCCTCTCAGTGACCACTGAGAGGGTTGGAAAAGGAACCAAATACCATTATTTTGAGAATGGCCTTAAATGCTACTCTGTGAAGTGCTCAGGAATACAGTACTAAAGCTTTGGCACCCAGAAATGTTCCCCAAACTTCTTCAGAGAAGAAGTCCAATAGACTGGCTGAACTGGTCCCATTTGGGATTCTGCAGCATTAATTCAGGAAACCAGGTGCAAAAGTACAAATTTCTTGGAGGTCTTTTGTTTTATCTTTTAAAACTTCATTATAAAAATATTGTTTTCTGTTATCTATTGTATTGGTTAATCATTGAGTAAATCTGGTCCTCTAGGAAGCAGGACTTTATCAATAATGAGGTTTTGAGTTTTTTCATGATCTTTGGAGAGAACCTGTAGGAGCACAAATAACCCAGTGTCAAATATAAGCTTTTAGAATACTTCCATGGTTCCCTGTTCAAAGTGGGTTCTCAGTAGAAAATTTTGACCTGACCAGCAATCAATTGTATTCATTTATTTATTTATGCATGAGATCACTTGTTCATCCACTTTAGTGACCTAAATGAAGTGATTTCCTGGTATGTGCCAGTCACTATGAATTAAATGGTGAATAAGAAATACTGTCTGCCTCCAGGGGTCCACAGTCTAATGGGAAAATGCAACATAAACAGCTGTCACAAAGCAGTGCCAGGCAAGTACAGGATAGTGTTAACCCACATAGGAAGTATACTTAAGGTCTTTCTTGGGGTCTGATATATCTAAGATAAAGTTTGTAGGAAGAATAGGCATTAATCAAGTGAAAAGGGGCAGAGAAATAATGGTCAAGGCAGAAGGAAGAACATGAGCAAATGTAAGACAGGAGAAAGTGTGAGGCCCTTCAGAAGATTAGGTATTTTATTACGGCAGCCTCAGGGCTTGAGCAGAATAGTACTGGGAGACATGGTTGGAGAGGAAAGTGTGGTGTAAATCAGAGAGAACTTTCCAGAAGCCTTAACTTTAAATGGAGAACAATGGGAAATCATTAAAGAGGGTAGGTTGGGAGGAGTGCAGAATTAGTTTAGTTTAGGAAATCCTTGGTCATAGTATACGTGTAGCACCCAAGAGGGAATGCCAGGCAGACAATTAGATATTCAGGACAAGGTTTTGCCTGGAAATATAAATATGGGTCTCATCAATATATAGGTAATAAATGAAGCTGTCAAGTTGGATTCTACAAGACAAGTATGACAAGGGAAGCAGACTATGGAAGAAAGAGTCCAGAGGACACCAGCCTATGGGGTGACTTTGGGAGGCATTTGGAGCAATGGCCTGAGGGAGAGATGGTCAAGATCATCCATTTTCATAGAAGGTCTACTGTAATATGCACTTACCATTTTTCTTTTTAATATATTTTTCTTAATGTTACTACCCATTTAGACTCTTCATTATTTTCTTTTAATTTTCTCTTATCTTTTATATTTTAACAATGTATCTTTCCTTTGTCTGAAATTCTTTACGGAGAAAGGCTGGAAAGACAGCAGGCATCTATCATGAAATCTTGAATTCTAGAGAAATTTAATTTTTTTCTTTCCTAAAAATTTCTTCAAAGAACAATAGCAAAACTGATTCATGAGAAAAAAGTAACACATCACTTTTGGTAAAGGCCGTCATAGTTTTCTGAGTGATAAAACTGTAGGGTGAAGGACTGCAGACAAGAATGCTTTGTTAGTAACTGAGAGTTAAAGTTAAAGAGTTGAATTGATCCCAAGGAAATTGAACTTTATTTTTCCTGCTTTTCCCCACCCCCAAGGAAGAGTTTATTCATTATAGAACTCCTTTGTAAAGTGATCTTTGTGTTCTCTGAGCTTGAAATTATACTCAAATGTTCTGGAATGTTTTCATTCCCCTTTAAAATAATAAATTTATTGACTCTCTGGAACTAAGTTAAATTAGGCAACATGGCCAGGAGGGAGGCAGAGAAGCTGGACATTACTCTTACCCCAAGGTTATTGCTGGTTATAACCACTCATAATTTTTGGCTAGTGCAGCCTTGGATAAGCTACAGTTTGCTTCCTAAACACACTCCAATGCCATCCCTTGCCAGCTGAGACCTTGGGCAAGTCCCTTAATCCCTTGAAGCATTAGCTGTCTTTAATCAGTGAAATGGGGATAATAATAATATCTAATCCACAGGGTTATCAGTAAGGTTACATGAAAAAAAATAATATATGCCTGGAATATAATGTGTGTTCAAAAATCTTGGCCATTATTATTAAAATGGAGAGGCCACATACTCAGTTCATGTGGAAGGAAAACCTGTCTCAGTGGAAAATTACTGCCTGTGAAGCATTTCATTCCATTAATATGCTGTTTCCAAAAAGCCAAGGTCTAGGTCAGATGAGGTCTTTTGGTTAAGTGAAGGTATAAGACAACAGGCAACCTGGGGACTTGGCTTGTGAGTCAAAACAGGAACTGCCTTTAAAATATCCTGTCCCTACAGGACCACTCTTGACAATCAGGCTGGCCCAAGAGAATGTACGCATCTTACTGAGTCAATCCAGGTGCCCTAACTCACTGCTGTAGCCTGGGGTTGGAGTTAAATGGCAGGGCTGGGTATGTCCACTCCTGAGCCGCTGTGGACAGGGCTGATCCAATGTCCTTTTGTCGATGGGTAATGTGTTGAGTGTCCCTAACAATGCACCTTGGGGTGAACTGGAAACTCCAGTTGGTTGTGTTTCTTCTCCTGAGATGTCAGTATGCTAGAGGGTAAGACATGAAGCTATTTTAATTCACCCTTCTATGTATAAAGAAGATTAAATAGTGTACAGAACATGCACAGAGAGTTTTCACCTAAAATAGGTTTTAGTCTTTAGAATATTTGTCATGAAAATATTGGCTTCCTCTTCTAGGAAATGGATCCAATGTTTTCTGCTTGGAGAATTAAATGGCATAATATAGGCTAGGTTCTCAAAGCTATATACCCATCACCTATCATTCATATAGTTCAATATACAAGTGATCACAGTAATGTCTCATCAACATGAAAACCATGTTACATGTCTTATTGTAATGGATAAAATCTTATATTTCCCTAGAGAGTTCC
Organism: Phyllostomus hastatus; assembly: GCF_019186645.2. NCBI lineage: Eukaryota > Metazoa > Chordata > Mammalia > Chiroptera > Phyllostomidae > Phyllostomus > Phyllostomus hastatus. The sequence continues at coordinate 708,927 of NW_025334017.1, read as the reverse complement.
AGATAAATTGGTAGATGTTAGTTAGTATTAATTTAATTTTTCCAAGAATTATTTCCCAGAATAAGTAACTGTGACTTCACCAAGGCCCTTATATACAGTGGGGAAAAAAAAGCTTTGATTTCATTCTTAAAGCTGCTAACCTTTGCTGGCTCACTGCAAATTTAGCAACACTGATGAATCCACAAGTCAAACATGGCCAAAACCAACACCTGAGACTTTTTCCTATGAAAATCTCTTGCTGGTCTGGTAACAATAAAGGGATGCTCTAACCGCTGCAGTGGCAAACCATTATTCTTGCTGCTTGCTTGAACTCAGGGCCTCAGAATCCTGTGGACTCAAGCTCAGCTTGAACAGGAATCATGGCTGCCCTTAGCCTGTTGGGGGCTGAGAAGAAAATGGTGTGGGTTTTGCAAAAGGCTGGTTAGAATAAAAATTCAGCTCTAGGAAAAGTCAGCACTAGGACAGAGAACTCGGCAAGCAAGGAGGCTGCTTTTAGCACCATGTTTTACTGATTAATAAATTTACTGAGCAAAATGCACATGTCCTGGGATTGTGATACACACAGACAAGATATTAAGTTATAAGAAGAGTCTGCTGAATTTGAAAACTTTTTTTGCCTTTCATACAGTCTTTGTTTATTCCAGTGTCCAGAGTCCTCCATGGTATTTGAGGGACAATGAGACCATTGAGAGAAATGAATGCTGCAAAGATGAGCCCTGAAGTGCAATAGAAAAGGCTCCAGGCTAGAGCTGGAGATCCACAGTGTGTCATGGATGAACCAAGGCTTCCTTATCTAAATGTAGTAGAAGATACACCACAATTCCAGATTTTAGGCGCTGTAGTGTGCCTCAGAAAGAAGCTTCCGTGCTTTTCCAGGTGCTTCTGTTTTTTGCAAAGTCACCCTCTGAGGTAAACTATTGCCCAGAGGCTGGAAGTAGTGGCAGGTATGAGTTGGCCCAGGTGCCTGGGGTCAGTGAGGGCCTTGAGACATTTCATTGTTGCCTAGAGTAAACTGGGCTTTCTCTGGAGGAAACAAATAATATGAGTAACATGCTTATATCTACTTTTTTACACAATTGCAAGTCACTTTAGTATCCAGAGCTCATTCTCAGAACTCCTGAACAAGAAACTCCAGCATTAGAGTTGTTAGATTTAACAAATAAAAATACTGAAACCCAGTTAAATTTAAATTTCAGGTAAACGGCAAATGATGTTTTTAATATAACTATGTCCCAAATATTACATGGAATTTTTTAGGTTAAACATTGGTCATGTTTATGTTACTGTAAAATTATAATTCAAGTGAGACATGTTTTCTCTGGCCATCCTATCCTCAATGGATAATTACCTTTAAGCTAATTACTTCACTAGCTTTTAAAAAATTTATTATTGTTTTTAAAGAGTGAGGAATGGAGAGAGGGAAGGAGAAAAAAATTCATGTCACTGCTCCACCCATTTATGCATTCATTGGTTGTTTCTTGTATGTCCCCTGACCAGGGATCAAACCCACAGCCTTGGCATATGGGGACAATGCTCTAACTAACTGAACTGGCCATGCAGGGCCTTCACTGGCTTTCTTTCCCTCATTATATATCTTTCTAGCTTTTATGGTCAATCTGTCTTTGTGATTGTGTTTTAGATGTGTTTTAATGTAAACAGCATGGTGTCTCATGTAAGAATCTTTTTTTAAAATGGGAAAATTGAAATAAATTACATTTATGTATATGCATTATATATTTCTACCAATTTACTTTCCACATTTCATCTAATACACTTCATCCAGCCCTGGCCTGTGTGGCTCAGTTGGTTGGAATGTCATCCCAAAACACCAAAATGTTGGGGATCCATTTCCAGGTCAGGGCATATACCTAGGTTGTGGATTTGATCCTCAGTCAGGGTGAGTATGAGAGGTAACCAATCAATGTTTCTCTCTCACATTGATGTTTTTCTTCTCTCTCTCTCTCTGGCACTTTTCCTCTCTATGTCTCTCTCTAAAATCAACAAACATTCAGGAATTTTAATATGCTTCATGCATTCTTTTTATTTTTTCTAGTGGATATGTTGTTTCATTTATATCTTTTTCCTTGTCTACAGGAAATAACTTGCATAATTTTGTTTGTTGTTTTTAATGTTATAAAAGTAACATGTATTTCATTAACAAAGGCTATGAAGTTAATATCTCACTCTCCCTACTGACAAAGTAGTGAAAAAATTTAATTTTGATATCTTTCCATCTTCCATGTTATCTGTTAGTCTATTAATTCTACCAAATTGTTTTACTATTTGTTACTATTTGTTACTATTCAAATGTTTACATTATAGTCAATAATTATTTGTATTTATTAAGATGTTTAGCCAAATCTTCTGCTCCGTATTGCTCCTTTTGTTCTTTTGAGTCAATTTCCTGCTTACTAAAGTGAATTCTTTAATAGTTGTGGTAGGAAAAATGATAATCCCAAAGTTGTGCACTTCTTGAATTCCAGAACCTGGAAATATGTTATATTACATGACAGAGGGGAATTAGATTGCAGATTAAGGGAGTAGAATTAAAGTTCTAATCAGCTGACCTTTAGATAAGAACATTAAACTAGTTTATACAGGTGGATCTAATGTAACCACAGGGGGCCTTTAAAGTGGAAAGGGGAGGATAGAGAAGGAGACACGAACCAAAGAATATGGCAGATTTTAGAAAGTGGAAAAGGCAAAGAACAGATCCTGCCCTAGAACCTCCAAAAAGAAACCCAGCCCTGTGGAAACCTTGAGCCCAATGGAACCCATTTGGAACTTTCAACCTCCAGAATTGTTAGGGAATAAATATGTGTTGTTTTAAGCTACTAAATTTGTGGTAATTTGTTACAGCAGCAATTGGAGACTAACGTGGAAGTCCTGTCATCAAACATCAGATGGTAAACTTTCAGTGTACATTTTATCCTTACTTTGTGAACTTGGGAAACCATTTAATCTCTCTGAATTCTCCACTCCATCATCAGTAATACCAGCATCATACTCATAACCACTCATCTCCTACCTACTTAGCAGAGCTGTGAGGGAGGCAAAGAGAGAATGTTTATAGGAACTCTTTGAAGATTATCAGTCATACAGATCCGTTAGTGATTGTCCCCACTTTAGTACTTTAGGAAAATGTACTAATCACTTACTATCTTTTGGGTTTTGTGCTTAAGCCTCACTCATATCCCAACAGCCCAGAGATATAGTATTTTAAGTATTATAGTATTTTAAGCATTTACAGGGGAGGCAAGTGGAGCTTGAAGCCACTGACCATGCAGTGGAAGATCACATGGCCATGAGCAGCAGAGCAGAACTTCAGCCACTTTCAGCTTTCATCCCCAAGTCCATCTCTTAACTGAGAGCTCCCTTTACTCAAAGTCAACTTATGTAAATGCTAATCATATCTTTAAAAAACATTCACAACAACATCTAGACTGATATTTGACCAAACAGTTGGCACCATAGTCTAGCAAAGTCAATACATAAAAGGAATGATCATTATATATGTTCCCAACAAAGTATTAGGATATACTAAGTATTTTAGTTTTTATATTCATTTCTGAGGGCTGCTGTAACAAATGGCCAAAAACTTGGTGGCTTAAAACAATGGTAATTCATCTTTTCACAGTTCTGAAGACTGTGGTGAAAAGTCCAAAATCAAGGTGTTGGCAGGATCACGCTTCCTCTGGAGACTCTAGGGAAGAATCTTTCCTTGTCTCTTCTTCCAACAACCCTTTTCATTCCTTGCCTCATAGCTTTATTACTCCAATCTCTGCTTCCATCATGTGTTTTCTTCTTATATTTCCTCTCCTGTATTTCCGTGTTTTCTTCTTATAAGGACAATTGTCACTGGCCCACCTATGCAGTATAACTTAACTGACTATATCTGCAAAGACCTTATCTCAAAATAAGGTCACATTCTGAAGTTCCAGGTAGAAAGGAGTTTGGGGAGAGCACTATTTACTACAGTACATTTTCCATTTGTAGCTGGTAGTACTTAGCACATTTGCAATCAAGTATTTATTCAATCCCTCTCCCCTTTGCTGAAAGGCAAGGAGTATGCTTAACACATGAAGGTGCTCAAAAGATGTTTGACAAATGAACACATTAAATTACTGAATTTGCCACATTTTCTTATATAACTGTGGTACTCTGTTGTAGATTCAAAGGGACTAAAGACAATCATTAAAAAAATTGGTTTTTGTTCTTGCCTCTTATAGTAGGAATCAGTTTTAAAACTGAAGGTCAATTCTATTGGTAATTCTATTTGCAGATACAAATACTTTACCCTCCATTTTGAATTGCAGAACTCAGAATCTCACAAGGTTTCACTTTCTCTACAGCCTCACTTTAGCTATCTGGAATGCCACTATTAGGTGCTTCCCAACTAACCTCCCTGCCTCTTCCTTATTTGGGGGAAAGATATACTTGCTATAGCTCCAAGACTTACCTTTCAATACTTCCTTCTGCCATTTCCTGGCCATGACCCTGTCTTTATTAGAAGTGGCCAGTAGGCATGTGCCTACACCTGAGAGAGTCTCTGAAGGAGAAGACCCTAGAGTGGTGAGAGCAGATGACAGTAGGGTGTTCCTGAGGCAGTCTGGGGTCGTGCATCAGTGGAAGTGGGTGCTAGAAGGGAAGAAGAGGGAAAGAACACCTAGGTAGGGTTCCTTAGGTACAGCTCTGCATAAAGAGGACTGGTCTGGGGTTGGGCCCAGTAGGTGGCCTGAGATGAGCAATAGGCACTAGAGACCAGATCAGTAGGGCAGTAGGAAGATATTTTGTTTTGAGTGACAAGATTAGGCTTGCATTGAAATGCTTTTTCCCTGCAGCTTCTGCCTCTTCAATTCCAGTGTTCACACTCTGTTCAGGAGCTTGCCTGTCCTAATCAATTGTACTGGGGTGATGAATTGCTTTTCATTCCTCGGGAACAGCTTTTCCATAACAAAGGGTTTTTACTTCAGTCCCCTCTTGCTCCCTCCTGTAAAATATTAAAAGTATGCCATTTTGTCACTTTCTCATGACCTCATGTGAGGCCCTCCAAAGAAGCCTGTGTCCCCTGGTCTGTGTCAATCTGTTGAGGAAATGGTTTAAGTGCAGAGACAGGGATGGCACCTGCCTTGTTCATTACTGTACACAAGCAGAATGACTCATACATACCAAGAGCTGGTAAATGAATAAACAAATTATTTGAAACATAGAGAACATTCAGTGTATCAGACAAGGCTCACTCATGACAGCTGTCATCCTAAGAGCATCATGAGATAAAGGGTTTTTGGTAGAAGCCTTGTCTTACACCATGGAGGGAAGAGATGGGGTCCCAGCAAGAAACGGGGATTAGAGAGGCCTCAATGTACCTGTAGACTAAGGTCAGCCTGGTCAGCCACCAAAGTGGGACAGTAGAAAAGGCAGTGGGTGAGGTTCACATTGTCATTGTGTAGCTGCTGCCTTGTGGATCCCAACTAGCTTCTGTTGAGGGGTTGAAGTCACTCTTGGTCAGTGGGGTCAGAAGTCAAGACAGATAGTTGTACTGGAAAGGACAGCCCAGTCTTCCCTAAACATGTCTTCTTGAAGTATTGCTTAGCTTATTTATTAGTTCTCATAATTTTTCCTCAGGATTTTTGTTGTATAACATCATGTCATTGCTGATGCAAACAGTTTTGCATCTTTTCAAATCTGGATGGCATGTATTTTTGTTTGTTTATTTTTTTGTTTGTTTTCTTCTTGCCTAATTTCTCTGGCAAGAACCTCCAGTACAACATTAAATGAAAGAGGTTAACATGGACACCCTTATCTTGTTTTTGATTTTAGGAGAAGGTATTCTGTCATTTGCCATTAAGCATAATCTTAGTTGTGAGTTTTTAATGGGTGCCATTTATTGCTTAAACAAATCAATTTGTTCATTCATTGCTAGTTTGCTGATGACTTTTATCATAAAATTATGTTGGAATTTTTCAAATGCCCCTTTTACATCTATTGAGCCAATCACATAGGTTTTTGTCCTTTATTTTATTAAAATAGTGTATTACACTGATATATTTTGGATTTTAAACTGACCTTGCATTCCTGGGATAACTCCCAATTGGTCATGGTATATAATAGTTTATATATGTTTCTGGATTTGGTTTGCTAGTACTTTGTTTTTGTGTCTATTTTAATATGGGAAATTGACCCTAAGTTTTCTTTCCCTGTCTGGTTTTAGTATGAGGATAACAATTTTTTCTCCTCATCTGGTGTTTGGAAGAGTTTATGAAGTATTGATACTAATTATATTTTAAATAATTAGTATACTTATTTAAAATATACCAGTGACAGCATCAGATTTTTGGCTTTTCTTTGTGCTAAATTTGGAAATATAATCCTATAATTCAATCTCTTTACTTTTTTTTGGTCTGCTCAGATTATCTATTTGTTCTTGAATCAACTTTGGTAAATTGTGCCTTTCTAGATATTAATCCATTTGATCTAGATTATGTAATATGTTGCCATAAAGTTGTTCATAGTATCTTTCTATAATACTTTTCAAACACTTTATTTATTTATTTTTAGAGAGAGAGCAGGGGAAAGAGAAAGAGAGGGAGAGAAACAATGTGCAAGAGATACATCAATTGGTTGCTGTTCATATGCCCTCAAATGGGGATCTGACCTACAATCCAGGCATGTGCCCAGACTGGGAATTGAACCAGTGACCTCTTGATTCACAGGCTAGCATTCAATCCATTGAGACACACCAGCCAAGGCATTGTATTTTTGACTTCAGTAATTTCAACCATCTCTCCTTTGTTCTTGGTCAGTCTATTTAAATGAATGTCAATTTTCTTAATCTTTTCAAAGAAACAAATTTTGGTTTTGTTGTTTGTCTTCATTTGTTGTATTTATTTCTGCTTTAGTCTTTCCTGTTTTCTTCTTTCTGATTGCTTTGGATTTAGTTTGCTCTTTTTTCCCTATTTGCTTATGTTGAAATTTTTGATATTAATTTGAAATCCTTGTTATTTTTTAATATAGGCATTTACATATTGGCTATAAATTTCCTTTGAGCAGTGATTTAGCTGCATCAGTAAGTTTTATGTTCTTATGTTTCTGTCTTCATTCATCTCAAAATATTTCATAATTTTTTTATTTTTTGCTCATTTTTCTTTAGCAGTGTGCATTTAATTTTCACATATTTGCAAATTTCTTTAACTTTGTTTTCTTATTGATATCTAATTTGATTTTATTTTGTGACATAACATATTTTGTGTGGTTTTAATCACTCTAAATTTAACAAAAGTTTTTTTTTATGGACTAACACTTGGTCTGTACTTGAGAAAATCCCATGAGGATTTGAGAAAAATGTATATCCTGCTGTTGCTGAGTGGAGTTTGTTAGATCTAGTTGGTTTATAGTGATGTTTGAGTGTTTTATTTTCTTGTTAATACTCTGCCTGTTCTACTCATTATTTAAAGTGAAGTATTAAAATATCCAACTACTACTGTTTGATCATTGATTTTCCCTTTTAATTCTGTCATTTTTTTTCTTCATTTATATTGAGGCTCTGTTGTTAGGTGCATCCATGTTTATAATTGTTATATATTCCTGATGAATTGGTCATTTAATAACCATAATTATTCTTTAATTCAAGTAAACAGTTTTAAAGTCTATTTTGTCTGATATTAGTATGGGCTCTTCAGCTCATTTTTGGTTATTACTTGAAGAGTATATCTTTTTCCATTTTTTACTTTAAACCTCTTTGTATCTTTGCATGTTAGGCATGTGTATTGTAGAAAGTATACAACTGGATCATGCTTTCTTTTAATTCACTCTATTAACATGTCTCATGATTGGAGTGTTTAATCTATTAGCATTTAATATCATTAATGGTAAGGTAGGATGTACACTTCCATTTTGCTGTTTATTTCCTCTATTACTTATGTGTTTTATGTTCTTCTATTCCTTCATTAGTTCCTTCATTTGTGTTAAGTAGAAATTTTTTTGTTGTGCCATCTTAATTTTTTCTTAGTTATTTTATAGTATGTACTTTGCATTATTTTATTCCTGATTGCTCTAAATTAAAGTAACATTATAACTTAAAACCATCTAGTTTAGAAATATACAAACTTAGTTTCAATGTAATACAAAAATTTTACTCCAGTATAGATCTATTTCTTCTACTCTCCTTTGAGATATTACTATCGTGCAAACTATACCTTTATACATTATAAACCTATCAACATAGTTTAATAACTATTCTTGATACAATTATCTTTTAAATCATTTGGAGAAGAAAAGAGTTACAAAGGAAAATACACTTACACTGTGTTTTATTTTACCTATGTAGTTGCCTTTTCATGTGCTCTTTATTTCATCTTATGCTTTTGAATTACTGTCTCATGTCTTCATTTCAGCTTAAAAAACTCCTCTTGGTATTTCTTTAAGGAGAATTGCTAGTGACAGGTTCTGTCAGTTTTGTCTCTCTAAAAAATCTTAATTTTTTTCACTTTTGATGAATAGTTTTTCTGATTTTAGAATTCTTGGTTGACATTTACTGTCTTTCAGAACTTTGAATTTCTACTATTCTCTGGCCTTCATATGTTCTGATGAAATGTCAATTTATAATCTTATCGATGACCCCTTTCTGTGTGATAAGTTAATTTTCTCTCACTGCTTTCAAGATTATATCTTTGTCCTTTGCTTTTAATAGTTTGATAATAATTTGTCTAGGTTTGAAGTTATTTAGTTCATCCTATATGGAGTTTGTTGAGCTTCTTGGATATGTAGATTAATATTTGCATCAAATTTATAAAACTTCAGCCATTCTTTATGCCTTTTTTCCTCTCTTTTCTTTTTGGAATCCACTTGAAGGTGCCCCACAGGTCTTTGAGATTCTGTTCTTTTATCTTCAATCTTTTTATTCATCAGAATAGATACCCTCTGTTGACCCATTTTCAAGTTTACTAATTGTTTTTGATTACCTGAAATTTTCCCTTTCGCTCTTCTAGTGAATTTTTTACTTTATTGATTATTCATTTTAATTCCAGAACTAATTAATCAGTTTATTTATTTATTTTTTAATAATTTCCACTTCTCTTGATATCCCTTATTTGGTGAGATGACATTCTCAATCTTTTAATTCTTTAAATATGGCTTCTTTAGTCTTTAGATATATACAGGGTGGAGAAAAAGTAGGTTTACAATTGTTTGTATGGAAAATGATACAATAATAAATAATAACACAAATATGCTATGTTTCTTGTACTCACAACTGTAAATATATACATATATGCATAGTATATATTTACAGTCTATAGTGTTGTTCAGTCTTTCATATTTTTATTGATATTCTTTCTGACTTATATATATTTATGTAAAAAGTGTTTTTTTTCTAAGTTCAACATATGGGCTTTGTGGGAGGACAGTTTCCATTGATCCATTTTTGTCCTTTTTTATGGGTCATAATTTTTTTGTTTCTTTGTGTGTCTTGTATGTTTTTGCTGTTGAAAGTTGCATATTTTTATATAAAATAATGTGGCAATCCTGGAAATAACAGTTCCCTTTCCTTCTTTCCATCCCAGAATTTCTTGTTGCTGTGTAGTTACTTTCCTGAAATAATTATTTAAATTTTATATTCTTGTCATGTATGGCCACTCATGTCTCCTCATTTAGCTTAGTGGTCAGCTAATGATTAGATGATGATTTTCTTAAATCTTAAACTTATGTCTCTTATTATTTGCTGAGGTGCTCTGTGTATATATTGTATACTTTTAATACTCTGGCAGTTTACAACTATGCTTGGACTTTCACTTCCTACTTGTACAGGCCTTTATGTTATCTAAAGTTAAGAGATTAGGGCGTTCTCATGTTTTTCCTGAAAATACACACAGCCTTCTCACTCCCCTGCAATATATCAGAACTTTTCAAAGCTACTTTTATACATCTAATTCCTCAGGTCTTTCTTTTAAAGTTTATGGCCAGTCTGTTTGCCCCAGTTGGTACCACTGTCAGGAAGCTACAATGTTAAATAATTGTTATCAATTATTTTCCTTAATGATCCTAGGTATAAGAGTGTTTGCATAGAATGAGTACTAAGTCAGGTCAAGTAAAGACAAGCTCTGAGAAAGGAGCTTTTCAGAGAACTGCCAGGTAGGTTAAATAGTGACAGAATTGGTGAAGGATCTTTTTGAAGAACTTCAAATTGGTTTTGCCCTCTCCTGTGACTGTGAGGCTGTTGGTTTTCATGGAAAGCACACTTGCAAAGTTGGTGATTTTCAATCCTATTGCATATCTTGGGAGAGAAATATGATAGGCAAATTAATGGTACCCTGCTTCATGCTTATATCTTAATTCCCAGAACCCATGAGTATGTTATGTTGCATGGCAAAGAGGAATTACCATGAGTATGTTATGTTGCATGGCAAAGAGGAATTAAGTTTGCTAATTAATTGACCTTAAGATGGATATATTATCCTGAATTATCTGTGTGGGCCCAGTGTAATCACAATGATCCTTAAAAATGGAAGAGGGATATAAAAAGGAGGTTGGTGTGATGTGATCTAAGAAAAACTCAACCTCCCATTGTTGGCTCAAGGAACTATGAGCCACAGAATGATGGCAGCTTGCAGAAAATTTACAAGTCAAAGAAACATTGATTCCTAGATCCTCTAGAAAAAATGCAGTTCTTCCATTGTCCTGATTTTAGCCCAGTGAGATCCATGTAGAACTGCTGACCTATAGAAATATAAAATAATAAATTTGTGCACTTTTAAGCTAGTAAATATGTGGTAAAAGAAAACTAATGCAAGGGAGAATGGAATAGGATAAGTTAAGATGCTCAATTTTCTTACTGAGATTCAGCCATTTTTCTTGAATAAATGCTCTTTGGATTGATGTAATCCTTTGGATAATTTTCAGAATTCTGAATAAGTAGATTTTGAATTTTCTACAGTGCTATCATTGCTTTTATTGAGGAGTAGATCTTAGAAGGTCCTTATGTGATTTTCCAAAATTGCTTTTATTAGGATAACAATTTAAAGACGTTTGTTGAAATCCTGGGAAGTCTGCAGGAAGTTTCCAAAGGATATTCATTTTAGGTGGTCAGAAATGGCCAAGTAACACTCCAGGCTTTAATCCAATAACTTTAACCTAAACAATCAATTATTTTTATACATTGGGCTTGCATTTAAATTTTATTTGAAGGGCTCTTTGTTTATTAAAAATAAACACATTTGAGTACTCTGCTCTCTCTTCTTACCCTGACTTTTCACACAATTTTTGTAATTACAAATGACATGTGTTAAAAAAGTTATAGGATGATCACTTTGTTGGTGGAAGGCCATCTTGCTCAGTATGAGTTATTGCATTGTTCTAAGCAGTGGTGGTTGACAGCTAGTTCCATTTATGAGAACATAAACATGCACAGATCATCCAATGGAACTGTCAATTAACCACTAACTAGTTGACTAAATGAGGATGTGGTAGAGTAAAATATCAATCTTAATTGAAGAGATGATAATGTTTTTTTAAAAGACATCAGCAGCAATGGTCAAGGCCTATAAAATTTTAAAACTGAATAGAATCACATGTTGAGTGTTAAAACTGAGTGTACCCAAATCTGTTCTAGATCCCCACATTTATAGAAGCAGCTATGTTGTTCTTAAGTGTCATAGTCAGTAGAAGATAAATAGTTCACCATATTTCTGGAATGATTACAAAGATCCAAGGCAGAGTTAAAGGTTAGGTGGAGGACTTACTGCTTCCCTGATCTGTTAGATGATTTTTTTGGTCAAAAACCTTACTCACAGAAATTAGTTTTTGGTTGAATAAGTGATATCTGAATCCATAAAAGTGGTTAGTGTGACATTGTTTATGGTGTTATATATTCAGCCATTCTATTAAGTTGATATTTCCTAGATGGTTTTTTAGAGTAGTCTTTTATTTTCATAATGATTAGAGTTTGACTATGCAAAATACCCCTAAAACAAAGGATAAAAAATAAACAAACCAATGATTCTCCTTCTCAATATAAACCCAGTTGGAGTTGGCTAGTTAACCAATCTTATAATTAGAGGACTTCTCAACCATACCCTTATCCTGCCATCCCAGGCACATTTGGGAATGTCTGAAGACACTTTTGGTTGTAACAACTGAGGGGGCAGTAATCCTTCAATGCATAGGACAGCTCTCCACAACAAAGAATTCTCTGGTTTAAAATGTCAATAAGACTGTGGTTAGGAAACCTTGGTGCTATCTAAATTAATAGGCCTGAGATCCTGTATGCTATGATCCTCTTTAATTCAATCTCAAAATCATTCTATCTGTAACATCTTTGAGTTTTCTGGATACTTGCTGGAGTGAAAAACTCCATTTCCTTGTAATATGTTGTTGAATTTGCACAAAGGCTCACTAATTAACTCCTACAATCTAGACAGAGAAAAACACCTAAATAAGCCAAGTATACATGTCAGAATTACTAATTGAGGGTAGCCCACTTCCCCTACCAGGATATCTGCTCCACTTTTCTCCTCACAATTGATATAAAATTATAGGAGTGGGTTGTTGGAGCAGAAAGGAATGAGAAAATCATCATTGGGGTCATAGGTCATAGGGAAATGGTAGCACTTATGATGAAAAATTACTTTCTTCCATTCCTATAATATCTTCTCCCACTCTTTGACAATTAGACAAGAGAGGGATTGGGGCTCTTACAAAAAAATCTAAGACTGCCATTCCATTTCCCAGTTCAATATATGTTTAGGCAAAAGTTTTGCTGATGTTCTCTTTTGCTATCTGAATTGGGGATAAATAGTGGTGGTTGGGGAGGATGGTGAAGGAACACATTCTCTCTTTTATTGTCTCAAATGGATATTAGAGTCCAGAAGGGATTCCCTTGAGGTAAGAAGATGCAAGCCTCAAGAAACTCTGATGGTGGGAGCTGAAAGTGGAAGAAAAATTCAAACTGCAGCAGGAATATCTGTGTCAGGGAATTGTGTAGGGAGATTCCCCACAGAGTCATCCAAGGAATCCTCCCCATGCACTCACTAAAGAGGCAGCACTTAGAAGGCAGATGAGGAGATGGTATAGAAACTGGTCAACATTAGTCTGAGAGGCATATAGGCACAGACAGGTAAGTAATACAAATATTCTGTTTCTTCAGCATCATTATCACATCAACAAATTGGAGAAGATGTTTTTTAAAAAGAGAGGAAGTTGACAGAGATTTGACTTGGGGTTGTGAACACATAATATAGTGTACATATGATGTGTTATAGAATTGTACATCTTCAACCTATATAATTTTGTTAACCAGTGTCATGCCACTACATTCAATAAAAAAGAAAAATAAATAACATAATAAAATTTAAAAAATGAAAATAAAAAGAGACAGGAAGGAGTCATCTCAGGGCAACAAGAGGAATTTCTTACCTCCAATCCAAGAAATCAGGGTCCTATTTCAACTCTGCACTGTAGACTGGGGAGAAAAGGAGATTTAAATTGGGTTTAAGGCTTAAGTTTTATGTGGAAGTGTGATTTACTAACTGGAGGGGACAAGGAAGTTATGAATAAATTTTGGGAAGAAATAAGAAATGGAGATTCCAGGGATCAGCAAACTTGTTCTGTAAAGGGGCAGATATTAAACGATTTAGGCTTTGGTCCCATATGTTCTCTGTTGGAACTACTCGACTCTAGTGTTGTAGTGAGAAAGTAACCATAGGCAGTATGTAAATGAGTGGGCCTGGCTGTATTCCAATAAAAGTTTATTTATGAACATGGGCATTTGGTCAGTTTGGGTGAATGGGCCATAGTTTGTCAACTCTTTCAATGGAGTATGACTGGACTCAGAAACTAGAGAAATAAAACTATTTATTTTGCATATTTCACCAATTCAAGCTCCCTTTAAGAAATCAGTTTCTACTGTGTTTCCAAAATGTCTCCAAACCCCTGTATCCTTCCCTTATGCTACTTCTCAGCCATGCTAACAAGAAGAGTAACCACCCTCTTCTGAGCCCCAGTTCTCTTCAGCTGTACACTTGTGGGATCTCACACACTTCCTTTGTACTTAGTCCCATGGGTAGATTTGAAATGACAAAGTCATGCATCTTTTGTTTATGCATGACTGGGCATTTAGTGCCCAGTTTTTAATGTATTAGGTGGCTAACCTAATGTATTGAATAATGAAAAAAAATCAATGAATAAACTTTAAAGATAGAGGGTTACTAGTCTACATAAAAAATTCCCACAAATTTACCAGCTTAAAACAACACACATTTGTTATCTCACAGTCTTTGCTGGTCTCAGGAGTCCTGGTCTATCTTAAGCAGGCCCTCTGCTCAGAATCTCACAAGGCTGTTGTGTTTTCATTTTCATTTGTGTCCAGAAAGTTTTTTATTTCTTCCTTGATCTCATTCTTAACCCATTCATTGTTTAATAGCATGTTATTCAGTCTCCATGAGATTGAATGTTTTTGAGTTTTTTTTCTTGAGGTGGGTTTCTAGTTTCAGGCCCTGTTGTGCAAGAAAATGCTTAATATGATTTCAATGTTCCTGAATTTGTTGAGACTTGTTTTGTGTCCTATTGTGGTCTTTGAATATGTTCCATGTGAATTTGAAAAAAAATGTGTATTTTTCCTTGTTTGGGATGAAAGGTTCTGTATATATCAATTAAGTCCATTTGATCTAATGCACTGTTTAGTTCCACAATATCCTTGATGATATTTTGTTTAGAAGATCCATCCATTGTCGACAGTGGAGAATTAAAATCCCCTAGTATAATTTCATTGTTATCTATATCTTTTCTATCAAAAAGTCCTGCAAGATTTTTCTTGTACATTTGGGTGCTTCTATGTTGGTTACATATTTGTTTACAATGATTATGTCATCTTGATGGATTCTTCCCTTGAGTATTATGAGGTGTCCTTCTGTGTCTCTTTTTATGGCCTTTGTTTTGAAGTCTATTTTGTCTGATATGAGTATTGCTATCCCTGCTTTTTCCCCCATCTCTTTGCTTGCAATATTTTTTTCAATCCTTCACTTTCAGTCTGTGTAGGTCTTTTGTTCTGAGGTGGGTCTTGTGGAGGCAGCATTTGTGTGGGTCATGTTTTCTGATCCATTCAAGTACCCTAGGTCTTTTGATTGGAGCATTTAATCCATTTACATTTAAGGTTATTATTGATAGGTACTTATTCATTGCCATTTTACCTCCCTTGTACCTGTGTTTGCTGCTTTCACTCACTCTTTTTCTTCCTCTTAAAGCAATCCCTTTAGCATATCTTGCAATGCTGGATTCATGGAGGTGTATTCTTTCAGCCTTCTTTTGTCCAGGAACTCCTTATATAACCTTCCAGTTTAATTGAGAGTTTTGCTGTGTAGTGTATTCTTGGTTGCAGACCTTTGCTTTTTATTACTTGGAATATTTCTTGCCATTCCCTTTTGATTTTTAGTGTTTCTGTTGAGAAGTCAGCGGTTAGCCTTATTGGGGCTCTCTTCTTTGTTACTTCCTGATTCTCCTGCCTTTAAGATTCTCTCTTTGTCTTTGAATTTTGCCATTTTAATTATGATGTGTCTTGGAGTGGGCTTCTTGTGTTCATCTTGATTGGGACCCTCTCTACTTCCTGGACTTGTGTGACTTTTTCTCTCTTCAACCTATAGGGCACAGCAAAATGAGTCCTGAGAGGGAGGTTCATAGAAATGTAGGCCTACCTAAAAAAAAAATAGAAACATTTCGAATAAACAACCTAAACTTACATCTACAAGAACTGGAGGAACAAGAACAAACACAGCCAAGAGTAAGTAAAAGGAAGGAAATAATCAAGATCAGAGCAGAATTAAATGACATAAAGACTAAAAGAACAATTCAAAGGATACACAAATCCAGGAGCTGGTTCTTTGAAAAGATAAACAAAAACTACAAGACTTTAACCAAACTCATCCAAAAAAAATGGGAGAGGACCCAAATAAATAAAATCAGAAATGAAAGAGGAGAAATTACAACTGATGCCACAGAAATACAAAGGATTGTAAGAAACTCCTAAGAAAAACTATGTGCCAAGAAATTTGAAAACCTGGGTGAAATGGCCAAATTTCTAGAAAAATATAATCTTCCAAAACTGAAACAAGAAGAAGCAGAAAGCATAAACAGACTGATAAGCTGGTGAAATTGAAGCAGTAATGAAAAAAATAGATTAAAAAAAACCCCTCCCAGCACACAAAAGCCCTGGACTGGATGATTTTACAGGAGAATTTTATAAAATTGTAAGGAGCAGCTAACCAACATCCTTTTCAGACTATTTCAAAAAACAAACAAACAAACAAACAAACAAACAAGAAGAGAGAAGACTCCCAGACTCTTTATATGAGGCCAACATCATTCTAATCCTAAAACCAGATAAAGAAACAACAAAGAAAGATGACTACAGCCAATATCACTGGTGAACATGGACACTAAAATCATCAGCAATATATTGAAAACCACATCCAGCAATACATTAAAAAGATCATACAACATAATCAAGTGAGATTCATCCCAGGGATGCAAGGGTGATACAATATTTGCAAATCAATAAATGTAGTACATTACATAAACAAAAGCAAAGACAAAAATCACATGATAATGTCAACAGATGTGGAAAAAGCATTTGATAAGGTACAGCACTCATTTATGATAAAAAAATCATTCAACAAAGTGGGAGTAGAAGGAACATATCTCAAAATAATAAAGGCCATATAGGAGAAACCTACAGCCAACATCAGACTCAATGGGGAAAAACCAAAAGCTTCCCCACTAAAATCAGGAACAAGACAAGGGTGTCCGCTTTCACCACTTCTATTGAAAATAGTATTGGAAGCCCTGGCTGGTGTAGCTCAGTGGATTGAGCGTGGGTTATGAACCAAAGTGTCACAGGTTCAATTCCCAGTCAGGGTACATGCCTGGGTTGCAGGCCATGACCCCCAGCAACTGCACATTGATGTTTCTCTCTCTCTCTCTTTCTCCCTCCCTCCCCTCTCTAAAAAATAAATAAATAAAATCTTTAAAAAAAAGCAAAGAAAATAGTTTTGGACATTCTAGCCACAGCAATCAGACAAGAAAAAGAAAAAAGGCACCCAAATCAGAGAGGAGGAAGTGAAACTGTCACTGTTTGAAGATGACATTATAGTGTACATAGAAAATCCTACAGATTCCACCAATAAACTATTCGACTGAATAAGTGAATTTGGCAAAACAGTGGGACACAAAGTCAATATTCAGAAACAGAAAACATTTTTGTACACTAACAACAAAATATCAGAAACAGAAATCAGGAAAAAAAAATCCCATTTCCTATAGTAACAAGAAAAATAAAGTACCTAGGGATGAACTTAACCAAGGAGGTACAAGACCTATACTTAGAAAACTATACAACACTGGAGAAAGAAACTAAAGAAGACACAAACAAATGGAAGCATATATTGTGCTCATGGACTGGAAAAAATTAACATTATCTAAATGTTCATATTACCCAAAGCAATTTATAGATTCAATGCTAACCCTATTAAAATACTGATGACATATTTTACAGATATACAACAAACATTTCAAAAATTTGTATGGAACCATAAATGACTCTAAATAGATGCAGCAATTTTGAGAAAGAAGAGCAAAGTAGGAGGGACCACAATACCTGACATTAAACCATACTACAAAGCCACTGAAATCAAAACAGCCTGGGTACTAGCATAAGAACAGATACATAGATCAATGGAACAAAATAGAGAGCTCAGAAATAAAGCCATGTCTCTATGGTCAATTAATATTTGACAAAGGGAGGCAGAAGCATAAAATGGAGTGAAAATAGCCTCTTCAGCAAATGCTGTTGGGAGATCTTGATAGCTACATGCAAATAAATGAAATTTGATCACCAATTTATACCATCCACAAAAATAAACTCAAGATGAATAAAAGACTTAAACATAAGCCACACCACCATAAACTCTTAGACAAGAACATAGGCAGAAAATCTCAGATATTCCATGCAGTAGTATTTTCACCAATACATCCCCTAGAGCAAGGGACATAAAGAAAAGAATAAACAAATGGGAATTTATCAAGATAAAAAAAGCTTCTGCATGGCTAAAGAAAACATCAACAAAATGGAAAGGGAACCATATGGGAAAATATAATTGCAAATAATACCTTGGCAATGGTTTGATCTCCAAAATGTATAAAGAACTCACATGACTCCACTCCAGGAAGGCAAACAACCCAGTTAAAAAATGAGCAAAGGACCTGAACAGACACTTCTCCAAAGAGGGCATACAGAAGTCCCAGAGACATAAGAAAGGATGCTCAGCATCACTAGTTATCAGAGAGATGCAGATTAAAACCACAATGAGATACCACTTCACACTGGTCAGAATGGCCATCTTATACAAATCAAAAACAAAAAAGTGCTGGCAAGGTTGTGGAGAAAATGGAACTCTAGTGCACTGTTGGTGGGAATGCAGACTGGTGCAGCCACTGTGGAAAACAGTATGGAAGTTCCTCCAAAAACTAAAAATGGAACTGCATTTTGACTCGGCAATTCCACTGCTGGGACTATGCCCTAAGACTCCTACAGCAATTCCAAAGAACCTATGCACCCTGATGTTCATAACAGCACAGTTTACAAGAGCCAAGTGTTGGAAGCAACCTAAGTGCCCATCTGTAAAGGAGTGAATAAAAAAACTGTGGTACATTTACACAATGGAGTCCTGCACAGCAGAAAGAAAGAAGGAGCACCTATCATTTACAACAGCAAGGATGGATATGGAGAACATTATGCTGTGACATGAGCCAGTCAGTGAAAGGCAAATACCATATGATCTCACCTATAAGTAGAACCTAATCAACAAAACAAGCAAGGGAGCAAAATATAACCACAGATATTGAAATAAAGAACAAACTGACACAACCAGAGGGTAGGGGTTATTGAGGATAATGGGGTAAGGAAAAGGAAGGGTCATCAAGGAACATGTATAAAGGGCCCATGGACAAAGCCAAAGGGAAAAAGGTTTGAGGGTTCAAGGTGGGGGTGGTTGGGGTGGGGGAAAGTGGTGGCAGGAAAATAGAGACAACTGTACTTGAGAAATAATATAGATAGATAGATAGATAGATAGATAGATAGATAGATAGATAGATAGATAATATATAAGTAGAATCTCTCAAGGCTGTAAAAATTTTGTTGGTCAGGTAGACGGTCTCTGGAGGCTTGACTGGGGAAGGAGCTGTGTCCAAACTAGAATGGTTGTTGGTAACATTCAGTTTCTTGTTGTAGGACTGACAGCTTCTGTGTTCTGTTAACTGTCAGCCAAATGTGCCCTCAGCTCCTTGCAACATGGGCTTCTTCAGCACAGTTGCTTATTTCATCAGTCCTGCAAGGACTGTCTCTAGGGTGAGTCTGCTAGTAAGATGGAGCCTTATATAACGGATCTTAACCACAGAAGTAACATACCATCACTGTTGCTATATTCTGTTAGTTTGAAGGAAGTGTCAGGTCCTATGCATACTTAGGGAGAAGGGATTGCACAGAGTGTGAGATCCAGGAAGTGGAGGTTTGAGGACTTCTGGAATCTGTCTACCACAGATGGCAAGGGTTTCAAGATGCCTCTGTAAAATATTTACTGAATTGAATTAAATAGTAAAATGAGGGGCTGGGTGAAGGTGAGGATCTCTTACCTGAGTGAGAGCGTATAAGCATAGGAGACTAATGTGTTTCTCTGCAGATCTGCAGAGGGAGGTTGTCTCCATGCCTCCTTATCTACTGCTCACTGAAACAAGCCTATACCAGGAGTTTCTTCACAGGATTTGATTTAGTCTTTAGGGAAATGTCCCTGTTTTATAAGGAATTTTAAGTTTTCCTAGAATTTTTATGGCTAGAAACCTGTTTTCCCCTTGAAACTCTGATATCAGGTAAGGCTCCCTTATCTCGACCAAAAAACTCCCAGCCAGTTAAGTTTTTCCCACTAGGAAAACTGAGGCACAGAACCAGAGACTACGGGGGCAGCATGGAATACATATTCCAGGTTTTCCAGGCACATTCTGAAATTTGATTCCTCTGATAATGCACTTTCTCCCTCAATTGTAGGGGATATTAGAGTGGTCCTGAACTTCATTACGGAGCATTGAACAGAGCATGATTTTCTCAGGAGGAAAAACCTGATGGAGAACATTATGGCTATTTATAGTAAATAAGTTCCAAAAAGATTGTCTTAAAGAAAATGTATTTTTTTCTGACATGAAACCTTTGGACCACTGTCTATATTTTCCATGAAAGGTATTTCTTTTTCAATATTACTCATTACAACAGGAAGAAAGTTGAGTATTAACCTTTTTATTAACACCTCGTAGGATTACTTACAACCAAGATGAACAGCTAATTCTTCTTTTAACCAAAAGACATGTTTCTATTTTAGGACTTGCACATTCTAGTGGTAGTTTAAGGAAGTAGGGAAGGGATTAAACCTGGAGCTATTCTGAAGAATAAAATAAACTTCAGGGGATGTGGGAAGCCTTTAAAAGAATCCTCAACTCTAGTTTGTGGAGCAAGTGTTAATGTGCACAAATACTACCAACAAACCTTGTTAAATATGTAGATCCCAGGACCATACCCCAAGATTCTGATCTGCTAAATTTGCCAAAATGTTCTTGAAATTGTCCTTTTAATGATTACCTCAGGAAATATGTTGGAAGTGGTACAGAGCCACCTAGTGAGAAGCCTGGAAGCCCCACTGCCTCCTCTAATACCTCACTTTATACAGAGAGAAACTAGGTTATTTGCCCAAAGTTGGGCAGTTAATAAGGACTAGAACTCCATTCTCATATCAGTATCCTTTCCATTATTTCACTGTGTTTCCTAGGAAGATTCTGATTTATATTTTGAGAAGAGTAATTGCAAAAAGATGGTTTAAAGTAGAATTTGGTGGAAGTTCCCAAGTTGATAACTTTACAAAAGCAACTTAAAAATTTAACTATTATTAATCAATTCAATGTCTGAATCAACTCCTTGCAGGCTGGTTGGAGAAACAAAGGGGTCACAGAGAGTCACAAAAGAAATAGGTTCTCTCCTGACACAGTGAAATTTATTACTACTGCTTCTTACTTTCCTATAGTGTCACCTTGGTGCATCTTAGAGATTAATGTACTCATCGGCAGGCACTCAGGACCATGCTCAGAGCTGGCCTTGAAATTGCCCATGTTTCCTGGTGCTGCATCAATATTTGTCAATGAGACTGGAACAGTTGTTGCATGAAGCACTGGGACTTGTGTGGTATGGCCTACACTGTCAGACAATAGGGACAAGGGTCCTATTTAGGCTTAAAATTGGCTTTGTATCTACCTTTACATTCTAAAATGAAATTGTTTTCCCCCTTTGCTCTTAATACTGAAAATCAACATTTTTAACAGTAGAAAACAAAGTAGAAAGAACAGAATATAATTAATGGTCAGACTAGGTAAAGAAATTATTCTGATCAGATGTCAAATTGGGAGTTAGTAGAATGGTGAAAAAATGGTTTTCATGGAAGAAATTAAGAGAAAAATTAATTTTTTCCCTTCCTCAAACCTCCATCAAAACCTGAAGTAAATTGATTATCAGGGGAAAGCACCCTGGGAATTTTCTGTGAATAAAGGTGCTCTGGGGACCTGTTTAGACAGGATGGCTTCCACCAGCGAAGGAACAGGGATAGGGAAGGCCCCTATCATAATGTGCCTGAGAGGGGACACCCTAAATGAGACTTACACACTCTGCTCCAGATCCCATAAACACAGTGCCTGTGCCTTTTATCATCAGATTATAGAATCTTTTTTTTTTTCAAAATGGTAGAGTTCTAGAGTGACTACCTGCCAAGTTGAGCCTCTTTCAAAATTTCACAATTCAAACTGGGCTCAGGACTAAAGGGACAACAATGCCTCTCAGTTTGACTTGGACCCCACTGTCCAGCAGAGGTCATGCCTCTCTTCTCTTTGTTGCAATAGCACTTTACTAACAGCAAGATTTCTTGGGGGTGTGGTAGAGCTGAGATGAGAGAATGATTCATGAAACATTTCCAGGCTGAGACGTTTTCCTATGGGATTCCCACATTATGTGGGAAAATGTTGAGTACACTGTACACATCAATACACAGCCAGCTGTTTGGATTCCATCCTGTGATTGGCCCCTGCTTTCAGGCTAATTATCAGGGGGTTTTAACAGAAACACCCACACAGGCAAGGGGAATAAGGAACTGTTAGCAACTATGTCATACATCTACTTTCAGTAGTCTGCTAATTTTATTTTTCTATAAATTTCAAAGCTGAGTATATCGAGTTTGTATCTTATATTCAGTATATTATAAAACAAACAAACAAGCTTTAGGAACATTGTGATAATCCATATGTTAGAGACAACAACGCTTTAAAAATAAGTTTTTAATGTTGCTATCAGCATGTGTCATAAAATGTTGATGGTGAAAATTTGTTTTATTTGCTACAGCAGGGTTTAGTGCCTGCCAGGATCACCCTTTGGGTGTGCCATTTGTAGGGGTAATTGGGTGGTACTTTGTGTAAAAATTTCACATTTGAAAATGTATTTTAAATTTAAACTGTTTAATTTTTAATGTGAGATTTGGAAACTTAAGCAGTAGCTCTTTAAAAAAGGTAATTATTGCCCTGGCTGGCATAGCTCAGTGGATTGAGCACGGGCTGCGAACCAAAGTGTCACAGGTTAGATTCCCAGTCAGGGTACATGCCTGGGTTGCAGGCCATGATCCCTAGCAACCACACATTGATGTTTCTCTCTCTCTCTTTCTCCCTCCCTTCCCTCTCTAAATAAATAAATAAATAAATAAATAAAATCTTTAAAAAAAAGGTATTATTGAGTGCTTAATTTAAGATTTAATATGATTTTGTTGTAATGAATATGTTGGCAGAAATAATATTTGATTGAGTTTTTAAAAGATATTAAACCTGTTTGCTACCCTCTAAAAGGCTTACAATGATATTAAAATGTAACTTAAAATCATGCACACTTTAATAATAGTTTTAGTATTAATATAAAATTTATTTATTTCTTTGTTTATAGACAATAAAAATTTACTTTTCACGGTCCTGCAGGCTGGGAAGTCATTGATCAAGATGCTGGTAGATTTGGTGTGTCATGAGGGCTCACCTCTTAGTTCATGAACAGCCATTTTCTTGCATTATTACTTGGAGGATGGGGCAAGGGAGCTCTCTGAGTTGTCTTTTTTAAGGGCACTAGTCCCATCTGAAAAGGCTTTTGCCATGATGAAATAATCATCTTTCCAAGGTTTACCTCCAAATGCTAGCACATTGAGGATTATGTTTCAACATGAATTTGAGGACACAAACATACAATTTATAACATGAGGGGTTGGCAAACTACCTTCAACAGTTCAGATGCAACCTGTACTTATTTTTGTAAATAAAGTTTTATTGGAATACAATCATTCTCATTCATATTGTATCTGGCTGTCTTCATGCTACAATAACAGAGTTGAGCAGTTGTGACAGAGATCTTATGGTCTCCAAAGCCAAAAATATTTACTGTCTGAGCACAAGTCTGCACAGTCTCAGTCTGCTTAGGACTCATTCTTCTTTCTAAATCAAGGCACAAATTGGGTTAATTCTTTAAAATATGATACAAGATGTAACTTTGAGTTTGAACATAATCATATATTTAATTAGCAGTTAATTTAAAAAGAAAGCACTTTCTAGTTGCCCCACTAATATATAGGGGAAAAACCTGGTGCCATTTCTTTTTTATCAAATTCCTTGTACTTTCCTACAGTTCTAAGAAATTCTATTCCTGAAGAGATTAAGTCAAATTTTTCTTTTTCTTTACAGGGAAAATCTAATTAATGAGTATCAGTTATATACCAAACACTGTATCAGGCATCACATTAAATCATGTAATTTAATTATTCGTAACAATTAATTAGAGGAAGGAATTATTATTCTTTTGAGATATGGAGATGCCAAGGGCTAGAGAAGTTGTAGTGTGCTCAAAGTCAACATTGATACGTGAAGGATTCTGATTGGTCTCCACAGCTCAGGGTCTTTCTACATATAGAAGATACCAGGCATATTCATGTGGCTAATAAAGTGCTGTATTTTAAAAAATAATGTTTAGGCCAAGATGGAAGCTGGGGTAGCTGAGGAAGACGCCTCGCGGCCGAGTATATTTTATGGACCATGTGCTCCTTGTATGCCTGAAGTACTTGAAATGCAAGTTTGGAGAGACTGCCATCTAAATGCTTTGCTGGATTAAGCACCTAATTAGGATGGTTATTCAACAGGTTGGAGTAAAAATGGAATCGGTACTTTGGTCTAGGAAGCCATATGGTTCATCTCGAAGTATCGTAAGGAAAATTGGTACTAATTTATCTCTGACCCAGTGTCCAAGAGTTCAGTTTCAGTTTACCAGCCCGACAACAGAATGGAGCCCCCATTACCCAGGAGAGGATTCAGTGGCATCTTTTGCTGATGTTGAGTGGATAGCCAAAGAAGAAGGAGACTGCTCTACAAGACGAAGGACAGAGGTCAGGTCAAGGTAGCCCTTTCAGGATGACCTTCCCTTCTTTGAGAAGCCCCCAAGCAGGCAGTTTCCCTTACCAAACCTGTCTCCAGAAGAGCCTCAACTGAAGACACCACTGGCGAATGAGGAAGCACTGCAGAAGATCTGTGCTCTTGAAGATGAACTTGCTGCTCTCAGAGCTCAGATTGCCAAAATTGTGACCCTGCAAGAACAGCAAAATCTTACTGCAGTACCGCCCTCTGTCCCACTGCCGTCACCACCACCACAGCATCCTCCGCCACCCCTCCCTCCCTCAACGCTCCACCAAAGTACATCTGCTATTGACCTGATGAGAGAGTGCAGAGAGAAAAAAGCCTGTGCTGGAAAGACGCTGGATAAGCACAGCCCCAAGAAACCTGATATACCAAATATGCTAGAGATCCTTAAAGACATGAACAGTGTAAAACTTCGGTCAGTAAAAATGTCAGAACAAGATATAAAGCCCAAACCCGTGGATGCTACTGACCCTGCTGCCCTCAAAGCAGAGACTCTGAAAAAGAAATTTGCTTACCAGTATCGAAGTGATAGCCAAGATGAGGCTGAAAAAGGAATTTCAAAGTCTGCACCCAAGGCTACTTCAGAAACAGTGTTGTTTCGGCCACACATGTTGAAGTCTACAGGAAAAATGAAGGCTTTAATTGAAAATGTTTCAGATTCCTAATAGACAAGGACCTGAGAAACCTGATTCACCTGTTGGTTTGTTAGGGCTATTTGGCTAGTGGAAATCAACACTATCTAGTAAATGCCTGAATTTAATATTCAGTAGTTTCCTTTTAAATCTAACTACAGGGTTAAGCAATAGCAAAAGCACTCTAAATTTATGTTTGCTTTTTATAAGAAGATCAGTTCTGAAGTTTTCCAGAACATACTTTTATTCTGACATAACACATTTTTAATGTGTAGTCAGGATGTTTAGATTTCCAGTTTTGAAAACAATTCTATCGATCTCAAAATGAAGAAAGGACATTTGTAGATGGGCATTTTTAACTCTTAACACTAATTTGTACAAGTGTTCTATATGCATATATTTGGACATAAAGCAGTCTGTGTAAAAGTGTATAATAAGGGCACTGTTATTTGCTTTCAGCAATTAGTTTACTAGTCAATGACGGAAGAGCTGGCCTAACAGTTGTTGGAATGAAATATTTGAAACTGGAATCTTCTTACCTTGAACAGAACTTTTATCTTAGATTTTTCTCTCACATTTTCTCAGAGGTGGGGTTTACTAAAATTCCATGAGGCTTTCCTTTAAAAAGGGAAGTCACCTCAGTGCCATCCAGTCTGAGGAAGAAAATGTAATTTTCAAATAGGGAGGAATCAAAGAATTGAATTAAATCTCTTTTTAGGTAAAAATCAGAAGGTAACATGTTTTTCTTTCAATTTAATAAATGGCAACATAAAAATGACCTGTTTGCTAAGTTAATACTTATGGAAATTGTAGGCATATGGAGTTTAAATTTTTTAATATTGGTCAAAATAGTAGCTTTAAAATGGAACGCTGAATAGGTGAAAAATTTCCTATCAGGTGTTGATCATTGGCCAGAATGCTGTTTTGTGAAATCACATTATTCAACATAGACCTTAGCTGTTACTAGAATGTGGAAAACTGCCTTTCTTTTCTAGCTAGGGCTTCTAATGAATTTCTGTAAGTGATAAATATTTGATAAACCTTCATGACCTTTATTACTATTAACCTCAACTCTAGTTAATGCCAGAATCTCCTTCCACGAGTAAATGGTAGGATTTATTATTTAAATTTTTAAAAGTTATTTCCTCCGGTGAGTGGGAGAATAATAGGGAGAATAACCTTTTAAGTTATTGAAAATATGTGCAATGTTCTAGATGTTAGCAAAAATTAGTTGAGGTACTTTACATGGTTTGGTTGTTCAGCTTAAATTTGAACTGTGGCTTATTTTACACATGCTGTTGATGTACATTGTTTCTAATTGCTTTACATGTTTTAAAAATTCTGCCTTTAAAAATCCTGCCTTTAAACTCAGAAAGTTACCAGACATATTTTGACTGCCTAAGAAACTTATATTTGTATTTGTATTGAATTTTGAACAGTACTCTAATATGAGGAAGTTACTATTTAGAAATAAAGCAAACTTTTATTATCCTTGGAAAAAAATAATGTTTAACTGAATGATCAGCATAGAGAGGCAGTCCTGATAAGAGTTCCTGAAGTAGCTCCCTCACAATGTGTGAGGAGAAGATTCTGCTCAAATTTGGTATTGTTACCACATAAAATTGAAGAATACCCTATTCCCCAAGCATGTTGGATTACAGAGGTTTTATTGTTTTCATAGTCTTAATCATATTAATAAAATTACATAAATATCTTTCTCCATACTTTCAATTTCAGTCTATGTGTGTCTTTCAATCTGATGTGGGTCTCTTATAGACAGTACATGTATGTGTTTTGTCTTCTTATCCATTTAGCTACCCTATGTCTTTTGATCAAATCATTTAATCTATTTACATTTAAAGTGATTATAGGTGCATAGTTATTGCTATTTTATTATTCATATTTCTTTTCTCTTTTTTTTTTCCTTTTCTTTTCTTTTATTTACCTTCTTTTCATTAAAGAGGTCCCTTTAACATTTCCTGTAATACTGGTTCTGTGGTGATGAATGCCATCAACTTTTTCTTGTCAGGAAAGCTCTTTATCTCTCCTTAAGTTTTAAATGATAGCTTTGTTGGGTAGAGTAATCTTGGTTGTAGGTCCTTGCTTTTTATCACTTTGAATAGTTCTTGCCACTCCTTTATTATCTAAAAAGTTTCTGTTGAGAAATCAGCTGATAGTCTTATGGGAGCTCCTTTGTAGGTAACTAACTGCTTTTTTCCTGCTGCTTTTAAGATTCTTTGCCTTTAACCTTTGCCATTTTAATTATGATGTGTCTTGGCATTAACCTCTTTGTGCTCATATTGTTTGGAATACCCTGTGCTTCTTGGAGTTGCATGTCTATTCCCTTCACCAGGTTAGTGAGTTATTGGTCATTATTTCTTCAAGTAGGTTCTTAATCCCTTACTGTCTCTCTTCTTCTAGTACCCCTCTGATGTAAATGTTGTTATTGCTAATGTCATCTCAGAGATTCCTTAAACTATCCTCATATTTTAATTTTTTTCTTATTGTTGTTCTGTTGGGTGTTTTCTGCTACCTTGTCTTCCAAATTGCTGATTCTATGCTCTGCTTCATCTCATCTGATATTGATTTCTTCTAGTGTATTCTTAATTTCAGTTATAATCAGGAGAAAAAAAACCCAAACAGAATTTATTTATAAAAAATGTGTATTTATTTTTACATGTTTAAACTTTAATCACCTTCAAAGTACTCTCCATTTGATGCAATACACCTATTGAGAAATTTTTTTTCTCATTGCTCAAAACAGTTTTTGAGCCTTGGGTCAGATGATTCGTGGGTACTGACAATCATGCATGAAGCTGCATTACTGAAATCTTTGATTTTGATTGCCTTTTAGTGCTTCTACCATTTTTTATTTCTCCTCTTCTGCATCAGCAAAATGTTTCCCTTTGAGGCCTTTTTTAATCCAAGGAAACAAACAAACAAAAAAACTCCTCTGGGAATGATTAGGTGAATAGGCAGAGTGGGGCATGGGGGTCATGCCATTTTTGGTCAAAAATTGCTGAACACTGAGCATGGTATGGGCAGGTGTGCTCATAAATCATCCATCATGAAATATGCAAATGTGTTGAAAGAGTCTTCAAAGGAATTTCACTGAAGCTGAATGCAACCTCAATACAATAATGCCATTTGGTACCCTGATGCAGTTGGGTTCCTAGACATTCACTTTCTGGGGGAAGCCTATACTACAAGGACCCCACCCTCCAGAAGATAATTCCATTTTGGGGCATCGCCCTCATATGAAGGATATGAGCAGGCTTTGGAGAAGCTCCGGGCCACTGGGATAAGACTTCAGTAGTGCAGCTTCATGCATGATTGTCAGTATCTATGAGTCATCTGACACAAACACTGCTTAGATATTAAGAGTACTTGTATTGAAAGAAATGGGTACATCACTGTACTTTGTATAGGTTAATAGAAAACTCCTTTTCTTCCTACAGACTTTATTTGGATAAATTTGTCAGAAGCCTGATAGAGACTTAGGGACAGAAGTAAGGTCTAATCTGGCAAATTGGCTGTTAGTGGCATTGCCTGGTGGTTTGGTAAGGAGATGAGACTAAAACCCATACTTAAGATGAGGTTTGTTTCAAACAATTTCCCATACCTCCAAAGGCAAATGTAGTATTAGTCCCTTCCCTTGTGTTCCCTTTACCTGTTAAAATGCTAAGAAATAGGAATCATTCATGGCTTTCTATGACCACTAGTGTCCTAGTTCACAGGGAGCTGGTAGGGAGCATAGGAATCTTCAAAACAATTGTCTTTACCTTTACACATTATTGGATTTTTATATAAGTGCTATGTGAACAGGCAACAGGTTCTAAATATATAATTCTCAATTTGCTACAAGATAAACAAGCATGGTTACATGGTTACTTAACTACACCAGCCTCAGTTTTCTCATCTTTAACAACAATACCTACTTCTCCAGGTTACTAGAAGTTAAAGTAAATCATGCATATGATCTAATTTAGATCAGTGTGTCTTACATAGAAGTTAATAGATCAATGTTTAAATATTTGCAGTGGAAGTTATTTTTATCTCACTAATCTGTATTTTTACTTCCTATCTATTAGAGACATATGGAATATGAAGACATTTTCAACTCTTGTTCTTAAACAGATTTCTTTAAAATCCATTCCAAACATACATCTTGCATTTTCTAGGAGCTCCACCTATACCTGTCTGGGGCAGGTCAGCAAAATGCACACTAAGACCTGCCACCCTATGTCAGCTTTCTGTAGGGCTCAGCTGTTGAAAGTCTTGGGCAGCCTGCAACTTGGGTGAAACATGGTTTCTGAGGATCACCAAGGTGGGGTGAATGATGTTCACTAGGTTAATACAGATAGGTTTTCCCTTGGTGGTGAGCCTAGGGTCACTAAGCAAAAGTCACAGGGTACAGCAAGGCCAGCTGCCACCCATCTGGGGCCTATAGACCTTTGAGAGTTTTTAAAGAAAGACTACAACCCAGGCCAAGGCTATTAGCCTACCACAGAAAGAGCCTTGGTGGGTGAGTTGGGTGGGGCAATACCTCAGAGAGCTGATGGAGTTTACCAGGATAATGCAGATTTAGATTTGGCCTCAGTACAGTGATAACTGTTTCTACAGCCCCCACCCTGAAGCCACACAACTCATTTTCTTCCTGGTATCTCTGGCACCTCCCCAACTTTTGTCCCTCCACCATGAATAAGTAAGTCTGTACCTGGGCTTTTTAAAAGGATGCTGTCTCACCTGGATGGATGGAATACCCACTAATTTTCACAGCCAGGTGGAAGGGCTTCTTCCCAGCACTAGTGTTCTGGGCCAGGAAGCCTAGTGTGGGGGTGGCACCACTCGCTTCTCACTTGGGGATATGATAGCCCCCATATCCCTCCCAATTCTCGACCATTGTATGTGGGTGTGAGAGCAGCCCATTTCAGGTCTTCTCCCCCCTACCAGTCTTGATGTGGCTTCTTCTTTATATCCTTAGTTATAGGACTTCCATACAGCTAGTTTTCAGAAGGTTATCCAGGTTGATTTTTTGTATAATAGTCATAGTTTTGAGGTGGTCATGGGACGTGGTGAGCACAGCATTTAACCGCCTTGTCTTCTTGACAGAACTCTGTTTCCATTGTTTATTAGTTGACATCACGTCTTTGATCTTTAATATGCTACTGGCATTTTGTTTTAAACTGATTTTTGTTACGAGCTAAGTGGGAAAGAGAAACTATTTTTTTTTGTATCTACTGTTCTGAATCCATTTTACTGAGACTCCATAAATAAAACTGACTGGTTGGCTAATCCCAATGCATCTCAAATCTCTTCTTAGCCTAGACCCAAGGATGAATATTTTGGATTCAAATCCAAATCCACTCATTTTTTTTGTAATGACTCTTCATATATATTTGTAAAGCACAGAGATATTTATTATGCAACTATCATGAGGAATGTGGATGGAATCAGTGGTATTGTGTGTGGACTTGAATGTATTTAATTTTTTCCCTATCTGGCATCTACTAATGCATTCTTGGTTCCCACATAAGGTGGGCCATTTTCCTCCCACCATTGATCCTAGAGCCTGACACAGCTCTTGCCATATAGTAGGAACTCAATAATTACAGAATGGTTAAATGAAATGCTTGAGGATTTCATTTTTAACCAATCAGTTGGTAAAGAAAACTGAAGAACTTTGGGCAAGGTGCTCAATAATTAGATGCCAAATGACTTGCTGTGTCACTGTTCCACCCCACTCTCCCATTCCCCCTGCTCCCAGAGCTGTCACTAAAAAATACATTTATTTAATTTTGAATTTTATTTTTCAATTACAGTTTACATTCAATATCATTCTGTATTACTTTCAGGTGTACAGCATAGTGGTTAGAAAATCATGTACTTTACAAAATGTTCCCAGTATCCACCTGGCACTATACATAGTATTGAAATATTGACTATATTCCCAATGTTATACTTTACATTCCCACGATTGCTTGAAACCAGTTTGTACTTCTTCATCCCTTCAACTTTAGCAAATATATTTAGATGTATCCTTGAAACCAACCTAAATTTCTTTCTCTTTGAATAACATACACATATACTTGTATACATATAAATATATAATATAATAATACATAATATTTATATTTTCCCCTAAAATAGCCAATTATACAGGAATAGAAAGAAAATTCACAGTGGCATCAGTATCCAAGTAGTCCTGCTACCTGCTTTATTTCATCCCCCCATATTTTTTGGCTGGAACTTACTTTACTTGAATAACTAACTAACTAACTAGGCCTGACTAAATAATTTGGTTACTTTAATGACTGTTAAGAATGCTTAGGTTCCCATATCCTATGCTCCTATTTTTCAATAAATATTCAAATGTTCTAAAGAAAACAGAATGGTCTAACCTTCATGTTTTTGTTATGCTTCTATGTTTTTTTAAATACAGTATTAATAAATACATACTACTTTTATGCACTACAATTAATCAGACACGAACTCCAATAAATGTCATTTCCCAGAATGGGTTTAGGCTATGAGGGCTGTGCCAGTTTCCCATCCTATCAAAAGCATGAGAAAATTTCCCAGGTGTTCCACAGGCTGGGAACCTGTTGGGAGTTTAAACTTGTACGGCTTTGTCACCTGGCCATTAGCGGGGCCCATCCCTTGCAGCCCAGCACCTCTTATAGCTTACCTTACTGAGCCCTGACCCACAAGGCAACTTTCCCACACGTGGCTCCTGACACTTGGCTTCCTGGAGCTTGTGAAACCTGTTTATTGAATGTGTTTCACAGCGAACTGTGGATTGTGCATTTCCCACCAAGCCCTGCCCCTTTCTGTGAGAGTGGATAATTAGTTCACAGGGTTTAATTTTGCTGTGTGACCTGACCTGCCAAAGCTTTGAATGCTCTTACTTTTTAAGGGCTGATGCTAGTCACCCTAAGGATTCTAATGCAGCAACTGAAGCCTTTTTTCCTCTTGGGAATCAAATGCAGTTTGGTGGCACTCCTTTGGTATGACTTTATTCAACAAATTCATGTATCAAAACAAGTGTGCTTCATACTTTACAGAATCAATGTGTTTAAGATCTAAAATAAGAATAAAACAATTGCCATTTACTCTTACCAGAGGACTGTTCCTCTCTTTGTCTGTCTTCCAGACTTTTCTATACCACTCAGAGAAGAGGGAACTCTTGCTCCTACAGATTCACAGCTGTGTGCTCTGTGGGGCCATCCTTGTTTATCTGATTTAATTGTGGCTCATGAATAGAATTCTTTGGCATGTCAAATGCATAAGAATTTGTGGGAAAAGCCCTGTTTGGGGAACCTTTATTTCTTTCTCAGAACTCACATGATGTGGAGATTATCAATAAGAACCAGCTTATATGAGTATGGGGACTAACATAATCTAAAAAGATCAGACTTCCCTGAACTTTCCAGTGCTTGAGAGGTATACTTTGTCCTCTTTATCTTGATATACCCTTGCCCTACTTTCAAGAAATTCATGTTTCTAGCCAAAAACCAGATGTTACTACAGTCACAGAGGTGAAACAAAACATCAGCTAGAATGCACTTTCTGTAATTTGACTCCTCTCTCAGACACACGCCAACTCAATGGGCCCTTAATTTCCTCTAGGTTGTGGGGCACTCTTGGGGATAAAGGGAGTTTACCCGGAAAACTTTCGAAAGTCAAGGTTTGGCTCTGCTAGAGCTGTGTGCACAGATTCCAGCTCAACTCAATATATGGGAGGTAAAATCACCCTTTTAACTCTTTACTGATTATTCTGTTGCAATACATATATTATTGTTTTGGTAAAGAACAACCAATAAAGCTCATGGAAATAAATTTGATGTTTTCTTTGTACTGGAAACAGGAAAATTGAGTCAGATGCTCTGTTTTCTCATGCTGTTCTATGGCTTCCCACTGATTTTATTGATGCCCTTATGGCTATTCAGTTTTCTGAATAAGACAAATTGTAACATATAAAAATGTTGCTAAGATTTCACTACTGTTGGTGTTTGTTTTGGGAGAAGAAGTCAGACGTTCTCTGCCAAGGGCCTTTTGCTGTCATTGCTGTTGTAACATCTCGTGATAAGTTGGGTTTATAGTCATTCATTCAATATTTGTTGAAGACATGCTAGGTATCAGGCAATGGTACACAGTGATGATCAAACTTGCTCTTTTCCTTACTCTGGTGAGAAAGAGGATAAACTGAGATGTGGGAAGAAAATGGTAGATATGCTGTTAATGTGCATTTTCTATCTTATCCTTTATAGGGTGTGTATATTGTACATGTACATGATATAATAATACAATAGTACATGTATATACTTTAAAATGAATAATAATACATATATATTGGATAGATCAATTAAATTAATTTTTTACTGAAAAATAATTAAGATACAGATTAGATACAGATTTAGACAACTTTGGTGTAAAAGATGGTCAATGAATTAGAAATTCAGTCAAAGGTTGAAAGGCTTGGGATCATTTACCTTAAAGTAAAAACAGCTTTTACTAAGTAAGAAGTCTTGAACTGTGTGTTGCAAATGCAACTCTCACTCCTGCTTCCGCGTCCTAGCTCATGATGCCCCCTTGTTTGGACCATCCTTTTCCAACTTCACAGGTGTTTATTCTTCCTTGCTTTGCTGAGCTGTCCTCTCCTCCAGGGAGCTTTCCCTAGTCTATGTGGGCAGCATGGGCAGGTGCTTCTCAGTTTCCTCGAATGAGAGCATGGTGGGCAGCTTTCACAGTGCTTAGTGATAACTTCTGGGCCTGATGTTTCATGACTCTTCACAGTGATTACTGTGCCTCTGTATGACATTGGCTGTGATTTATCGTGACCCTCTGTTTACTTGCATGTCTCCCATTCTATGATAGTCTCTGCTCCTCAATTTCCATTTAGGGCCTGCAGATTCTAGTACCCTTTAGCTGGAGAAATCCTCAAGGAAGACAGGGGGAGGCAGCTAGAGGGCTTGTGCAGGGCATTGTTAGTGCAGGGATGATGGCAGAAAGGAGTGAGGCACCACACCCCATAAAGGGCCCAGACATACATAAACAGCATGTAGGCAAGTAGTGAACTGTAGATCATCTGAGGAAACTGCTAAAGATGTTGAAAACTAACAAGAGCAGTGCCAACTCACTGGAGGACATTGAAGTGGGTATATTCATGTTTGTATCATTTTTTAAGCTCATAGTATACAGAAATAATATTATTAAGACAACTTTTAGATAGAATAGTGCTTATCTCTCTTGCCTTTTAAGTACCAAAAGAGGTTTAGTCATTCAAGACCTCAGATTGAAAACTAATTTATCTTTTTTGACTCAGTAGTCCACTGAAGAGTTCATGTACATGATTTATGATTTCAGTTATTTTATCTAATTGTCGTGTGTAACTCTAGGATCTTGGTACTCTGAATTAATTTCTGATTAACTATCCACCTAGTACTAGTTCCTCTCCTCTTTGTTGTGGTTTTGTTTTCTTAATCTAAATCCTGATTTACCACAATACATTCTGGGTGTGTGACCAATCTGTGAGAATTTAGTCCTCAAGCCAAGACAGACAATCACCAGAGAAGCTTAGTGATTAGGAAAGTGAATCCATAAGTAGGTTTTAAGATAAGTCAGTGGGAGCTACAGCCCAGTCTCAAAACTCCTCCTGAAGGCATGTCCTCTTCCTGCTCTTGTGTTTGTTGTTCCTTGTAAGCTTCCCATGAAGTCACATCGTTGGACTATACACTAACCATTAGTGAAATGGTGAAGAAAGATGGCATAATGACTTCTGATGTGTGGGAATAGCTACGTCTTCCTTACCGCTTTGCTCCAAATACCTGATGGGTCTGTGTGATCTTAACTGCATGACAGTTGCCCAGTGAGCATGCCTTGAGAACATCTACCCTGAGGACAGCATCAGGACTGCAACTACTATGATGACACAGCCTCAAAAAATAAAAATAAAATAAAAAATAAAACACAACATTTTCCTGTAGTCAATTTTCTGGAAATAACTTTACATTTTCCTTTAATGCTATTTGCCTCTTCTAGAATATTGGTGAGGATAGGTAAATTGTCTTAACAATTTTAATATCTCAGAGTTACCACAGTGGTTTATTTCTCACAGTTTATTTATTTATTTATTTATTTATATTGAATTTATCGAGGTGATCTTGGTTCACAAAACCCTATTGGTTCCAAGTGTACCACTCAATAAAACAGCATTTGCACACTGCATCGAGTCCATTGCCTCAAGCAAAATCTTCTTCCATTCCCAATTTTCCCCTCCTTTGCCTGACTATACCCAGCCGCCACCCTTATTCTCTCTGGCAGTAACCACACTCTTGTCTGTGTCTATGGGTTATACATATATCTTTCTTGGCTAATGTCTTCATCTTTCATCTAGCCCCCACCCCCACCCTTCTTCATTCCCTTGCCAGCAGTCAGCCTGTTTCATGTATCCATGCCTCTATTTCTATTTTGCTCATCAGTTTATTTTGTTCATTAGATTCCACATATAAGAGAGATCATATGGTATTTGTCTTTCTCTGACTGGCTTATTTCACTTAGTATAATAATCTTCAAGTCCTTCCATGCCATTGCAAAAGGTAAGATTTCCTTCTTGTGACCAAGTAGTATTCCATTGTGTGAATGTATCACAGCTTTTCATCTACTCATCTACTAAGGGGCACTTGGGCTGTTTCCTAATGTTGGCTCTTATAAGCTATACTGCTATGAACATAGGAGGGGCATATTCTTTTAAACTAGTCTTTTGGGTTTCTTATGATATATCACCAGAAGTGGGATCACTAGTTTAAAGGCAGATCCATTGTTAATTTTTTTGAGGAAACTCCATGCTGTTTTCCACAGCGGCTGTGCCAGTCTGTATTCCCACCAACAGTGCATGAGGGTTCCCTTTGTTCCACATCCTCGCCAGCACTTGTTTGTGGGTTTATCGATGATAGCCATTGTTACTGGTGTATTTCTCAGTCCTATAGATTTGGGTATCATAAAGGAAAGTAGTGGCAATGGAACAGAGATGTGGGTTGGCAAGTGCTTTCTCCACATAGTCATTCAGAGATCCAAACTCTTTTCAACTAGAAGTTCAGCCATTGTCTACATTTGGCTTTCTCAGTCTCTGTACTACTGATACTTAAGCCAGATAAGTTTTGCTATGGGGTGGGGACAGGGGAAAGTTGCCTTTTGAACTGTAAGATGTTTAGCAGTATCCTTGTATTCTGCCTATTAATTGCCAGTCACACACTGCCCAGTTGTGACAACCAAAATTGTCCCTAGTTGAAAATGAGTGGTCAAGGGCCTCAGCATCCTCCCCTGGCTCTTCTGTAGTGATCAGCAGATAGGAGAAGAGAGAGCATGTAGAATCACAAGGAATATTTGAGATTCAGGCTAGAAATCATGTGTTACACCCACATTCCATTCATGAGGCAGTTATATGACCCCACAAAGTAGACTCAGAAATATGATGAGGCTGTGAAAAAAGAGAGAGAGAAAAATTGTAAAATATAGAAATAATATTTTAAATTAAAATGACAATAGTACACATAATATGCAGATGTATCAACTGTCTGCAAATGATATTTATCTTCATATATTTCTAAATTTTTCTTGTAAATTTCATGATACTTGGTTGAAAATTTTCTTGTAAATTTTAGCTGATGTTTGGCTGATATATTTTAGATATTTTGCATGTTTAGGTTTGTGTGAGTGGGTACATATTAACATAAATGTTTTTCTCCACATAACTTCTCCTCACAATCTAATTCTCAACTAAAGCAGTAGAGGCTGATATGATATATAATTTTAAAAAGTGGAACAATAAACTCTTTATAGTTGGAACAATAATCAAAGCATGTTTAATCACTGTAACTCATGGATGGGATGATGCTTGAGAGAGGGAGAAATAATCCCACTCAGGTTCTTGAGTGCTGGAGATTTCTATGTCTTCCTGTATTTACTGAAGATGAAGTGATTAGCTGCACAGTAAAAAAACAAAAACAAAAACAAAAAAACACAAGCTTATAAAAAAGTTTGTGTGTATAGGGAAGGGGGATTAGCCAAAAACCAAAACAAAACAAAAAAATCACAGTGTATGTGACCAAATGTATTATATAATATGGTCTTTTTTGTGGGGTGGTAAATGTGGCCTTTAAAAATGTACGTCTAAATATTGGACAACTGGAACAACTGACAATGTTCACTGAGATTGATTTCATGCAGACTACTGTATGAGGTGTAGCAGTGGGTACAAAGGAAATAGAAGTCATGGCCCATGTACTCATGGAATTTACAGGCAAACAAATTATATATACATGCCATGAATATGGGTCATTTTGTCTGACAACCAGATGTAGATGTGTTCTCTGTTCACTCTGTATTCCTACATTTTCTGCTAAGGATCTCACACAAAATAATTCAGATTGTTTGAAAGAGTTCTTACTCAAATAAACAAGTATTTTTGTATCTTTTATGATAAATACCAGACCACTTAGAGATTAATCATTGGTCTATATGGGCAAAAACAGATGAGTGAAATACTTTCTGTGTCAATTAAATCAGTGTGGATTATCAATCTGGATGTTTTTGGTTTCTTACTAGCCTCCTTCATCATCTCCAAGTCTACAAAATCCTTCATCAGTGAGACTCTTGCCAAAAGAGATATCCTTGATTTCTCAATCCGTTTTGCTTGTTCAACAGTCATTCAGGTCAGTGATAAATCATGACTCACAGGGCTGACCAGAGCCACTGCTGAGGCATGTCTCTGATATGGACCTATGCAGAACTATTTTATTTACTAATGGTCTAGGTCTGTGGTGCCATAGAGAAGACACTGTTTTTTCCAGGGACTGACATTGCCTCTGTGGAAGCAAAGCGTGCTTCATATTATGATGCATCTGAAGCAGAGGGCCACACAGTCTTGCAGTCCTGCATAAATTTGGATCTGACTGGTCTTCATCTTTGTTAAATGGGAACAAAAAATTAAGCAATTAAAGGACTACTTCAGATTTCTCCTCCTTTTCCTTTTCATCCTCACCTATGCTGACTCCCAGCAATTCTTTGCCAGAGGAGTTGTAGACAAGTCCTAGCCTGCGGGTTGAAGGCTTTAACCTTTGAACAGAACTCACAGCCCAGTGCTTGGAGGGCCTTCAGAGAGCCAGGTCAAAGACACTTAGGTTTTTAACCACAATAGGTTATTTTGTTTGAACTTGTGTTGAGAGAAAAGACCCAAGTGAAATAATGTAATACCTATTTAGGTTATTGCTTATTGAAACCCTTTTTGTTTCTATAAGGTGAATTCCTTGATTTCCCAGCTTTCCTGTGATGGCTGAATTATCTGTGTAAACTGATTAATTCCCAAAAGCTAGCTGAAAAATAATCTGAGGTAGAGTTCATCCTCAAATAAAACAGTATGTATTTTGAGGGCATGTGTCCTTATTTTATTTTTGTTGTGTGATGTTCTATTTTTAAATACCTGTAGCCTTATGAGAAAAGCTGGAATTTACTGATACACTGAACCTCTACAAAGTGCCATTAAATGATTTATCATGTTTAAAAAATCATTAAAAATCTATGTAGAATAAGTACTTTTTATTATTCCAATTCCATGTATGAAGAAACCAAGGTTCACCTCGGAACTTAGAATAAATTGCCCAAAGTTATAGAACTGTCACATCTAGAGGTCAGTCCTTGAATCTAGCTCCATATCCTTTGAGCTTGGTTCATAATCCTACAAAACTAACACTTCAGTGAGAACAATTAATGAGGGAGGAGCTTAAGGTGATCCCACTAATTACTTGGTAAGTTAGTTTCTCCCATCTCTTTTTCTGATCACTTTTCAAGCAAAAATATTTTGGGTATATTTGATACATATTTTTGTTTCCAGAAGTTCTAGCTGTTTCGTAGATGTTTATCTTGTATTTCTTTGTGACACCATCATGAAGTTTATTCTAGTGCAGGAAGCAAGGCTGTGTCTTGTGCAGTTTCTCTTGAAATCATAGATCTGCATTCTTATGGAAGTCAGTCAGGGCCTACCATGGGGGCCCAGCAAAACCAAGGACAAGTGTAGAAACAAAAATCTTCATCTGGATGTGAATGCTATGGACTGAACTCTGCTCCTCCCCCGTTCCTCCCCTCCCCATGAAATTCATTTGTTGAAGCCCTAACTTCCAATATGATGGCATTTGGAGACAATTAGGTTTAGAAAAGGTGGCCATCTGCAAGCTGAGAAGGGGACTTTCACCAGATACTGGATCTGTTAGCCCCTTGATCTATGACTTCCAGCCTCCAGAACTGTGAGAAATAAAGGTCCATTGTTTAGACTACCCAGTCTATGGTATTTTGCTATAGTAGCCCAACATGACTAATATGGTGATTCAGGACAGCCCTAGTTGGTAACTATTGGGTTTATACTGGCATTTAACATTGGTGTTACTTCTGCTATGTCCTGGAAATTGGTATTCTTAGGAACCTCCCCAGGTAATTGTAAGGACTGATCAGATTTAGACTCCTTTACCTAGATTAAGGGTGGGCAAATGTCTTCCATAAAGGACCAGATAGTAAATATAGGGTGAAACAAAAGTAGTTTTACAGCTGTTCTTATGGAAAACAATACATTCAATAATTGATAATTAATAATACAAAAATAAACTCTATGTTTTGTATACTCACAACTATAAGCCTACTTTTTGCCCCACCTTGTATTTTTATCTATGCAGGATATGCAGTTTCTGTTACAACTACTCAGTTCCAATTGCAGCATGAAAACAGACACAGATGATACATAAATGAGTGGACAGTCAGATTTGGCTCACCGGTTATAGTTTGCCAACCTTTGGACTAGATTATCAGTACTTATACTAGTCAGCTCAGCTTACTATAACAAAATATGATAGACTGGTGGCTTTAGCAACAGGCATTTATTTTCTCACAGATCTGGAGGCTAAGAAGTCCCAGATGAAAGTCCAGCACAGTCATTCCCTAGTGAAGACTCTTCTTGGCTTACAGATGGTCATCTTCTTACTGTGTGCTCATACAGAAGGGAGAGAGAGTGAATACTTTGGTGTCTCTTTTTATAAGGACATTAATTTTATTGGATCAGGCCCTTACCCTTACAATCTCATTTAACCTTGACTCCTAAAGACTCTATCTCTAAATACTATCATACTGGGGGTATGGCTTTAACATATGAATTTGAGGGGAAAAGACACACGCATTAAGTTCATAACAGTACTCCATAGGCTAACAAGTAGATTGCTTTTGTGGATTTTGTTTGAGTTTAATACATTTTTACTCAGCAAATATTTTTAAACACATACCATTTTCCAGGCAATATAGCAGGTACTAGGTAGACAAAGAGAAAATGTCCTAGCTTCTAAAGAGTTCATTTACAACAGTGGTTCCCAATCAGACTATCAGAGTTCATCTTGTTGACCCCAAGAAAGAAAATACCTACCAAGAAGGACTCCTTGTGGTTTATTAGGCTGAGAAAAAAACAAAAATGAAAACAGAGCCTACCAGCCATTGCTGAACAGGGTCCTCTCACCCAACCCCTATTTTAGGGAGAAGCTTGCACAAAACTACTTGCCTCTGTACTGAACTGTCTGTCTACACTGTTTCTGCTATCTGAGCTAATCCTTGTAAAAGGGTTCTGAAATTTATTTCAACCAATAGGACAGAGACTTACCTTGTCCAGTCAGAGTTGCCATACTATCTCCTCATTAGGATCTTCACTGACCAAAGAAGCTGCATTCTAACCAATCAGGACAGTGCTTTTTGGACCAATTAAACTGTGAAGATTTGGAGTCCTGTTTGTAGAAGGTTGGACCAAGCATGGATTAGGAACAGGGACTTCTCCCTATATAAGTCAACTTCCCTGCTGGCTTAGAGATTGGAGATTGTACTTTCCCTTTCCACTGAAGACTGTGCTTCCTGGTTTCCCTGTAACACCAAGGCTGTAACACCAAGGCTGAGCAATCTTGCTGGACTGGAGTTGAGCAGTATCACAATGGAGCCATCTCAGCAAACCACAATGTAGCTATCTTGGTGAATCAGAAGGGACAGAAACAGAGTGGAACAGAGTAGACCAGACTGGAGCAGAAAGAAGCTGTGTAGTCGGAGGTGGGCTGAGTTTTAACTCTGGGGCCAGGGCCAACTTGTCCCAGGACCCCTTCATAGCCAGTTGATTCATAGCCTTGCTATATCACAATTGAGCTGTTTGACTGAATAAAGTCTCCTCCTTCACCACATTCCAAATTAGAGATTCCTATTGGCATTGTATTGATGCCAATGATCATAGGTTGACAATCTCAAGCATGTTAAAATGCAGATTCCAGTCTTCACTAACACACTTAGTCTTACTCTTTGGAGAGATGCTGGTAATCTATACTTTTTATAAAATATTCATTGGTGATTTTTAAAACACTGGTCTAGAGCTACAAGTGTAGGAGATGTTTTCTAAGATGGTTTAGCACAGGGGTGTCAAATTCATTTTCACCAAGGGCCACATCAGCCTTGAGGTTGCCTTCAAAGGGCCAAAATAACTTTAGGACTGTATACATGTAACTACTCCTTAATTGTTAAGGAGTTG
The DNA here is from genome assembly GCF_019186645.2 of Phyllostomus hastatus. Classification (NCBI taxonomy): domain Eukaryota; kingdom Metazoa; phylum Chordata; class Mammalia; order Chiroptera; family Phyllostomidae; genus Phyllostomus; species Phyllostomus hastatus. The sequence goes on along the minus strand of NW_025334017.1, from coordinate 667,140 downwards.
AAATTACATTCGGCCCTTTGAAGGCAATCATGAGGTTGATGTGGCCCCCAGTCAAAATGAGTTTGACACCTCTGGTTTAGGGGCTCTATCCAGGGTCATTCTATGAATCCTACAGAATTAGCCATGAACCATGGTATGTATAGCGGAAAGAGCCCTCAACTTGGAATCAGATAGCCCATATTTGAGACTTGGTTTGATTATTTATTAGCTATGTTTAATTTACCTGAACTTATGTTTCCTCATATGTAAAGTGGGAATAAAATACTTAGTAGGAGGGTTGTCATAATATAATACATGAACGTTTTGAAAGTGAAAATTGTCAGTGCACACAGTAACTGTTGTTGCAATATTATTGCTGTGAATCAAATCTGGCCTTACTCCCAAAGAACCATCATTGTGGTCTCCGGGCCAGACCTAGATAACAATCTTGGTAGAATCAAACCAAATTTAGGTGATGTTTCAGGAGAGGAACAGGTTGTTGAATCAAAACATCTGTACTTGCTTTACCTTCCCTCCTTCATCATCAATTTATCACAACTGGAGAGGGCTACTAGCAAATATAATTTGGTAATATTAAGTATAGTTTTGCCAATCCTTCCAGGCTCAACTGAAATACTTTCTTGTTCAAATTTCACTTTCTTATTAAATTTTCATGGATAAGAACTCAAAACAAAGTATAGAAAAGCCAGATGGACAATTTGAAATTCTTGTAGCTCTGGATTGCCTTTATTCTCAAAATGAAGATTTTTCTAGACCATTGGTTAGTAAATATAGGACTTTTTGAGTATTTTTAACAGTTTGAAAGAAATCAGCCTTATAAATTTACTTTCCCTCAATAGAACAGATTTGCTAACTCAGTTTTCCATATAAATCTATTCCCACAGGAGCCAGTATCTGTTTCTCTTGGATGGCAGAAATTCTACTACCAATAAAATAAAAATGAGATTTTTATACTTCGAGGTAGCGTATATCAGTATATATGCAGGCATGAATGAACTCCATTGTTCAGGGGTTTTATTCATACAACTAAGTCCACTGAATCAGTACACATACACTCCAAACCTGGGCAGTGGAGCAGGTGTTCTCTAGGAGAGGAAGAGGCAAGTACTATCCCTCACACTACATTTCAATGGTTGTGAATGTCTGTGAAAACTCATGCGTGGTCAGATGGCAAGTGCAAGGGAAAAATACCAGCACCACAGTAGGTCTATTCGGGGTTCTAAGAAACAATATAGGGTACTCTTAAGACAGAGTTCTAAAATGCTGGCATATCTTTTTAAGCAGTTATAAGAATTTTTAAAGTCCCAATTGCAGTGATTTAAAAAAAAGCAAAACAGGCATCTCGCTGTCTGCTCTGTTTGTAGGCCTTCCTGTCAGGACTTCAAGGCAGCTAGTGTCTTGTGGTGGCCTTGTCTTCTGAGGGAGGCCCAGACTTCCCTTGAACTGCAAGTCTTCCTCCTTACAACTCCCCAGGAACCTGTCAGGGGAGCCCTGCCTGTGTGAGCCAGCATCTGCCAGCATCTGTGAGGAGTTTGGTCAGGACTCTTGCGCCCCTTGAAGTTCCCCCGCCTGCCCTCTTCTATGGTGCACTCAGGCAGAGTAACCCCATTCCTGGCATAATCTGGCCGCTTCTGACTCCAAGTCCCCACAAATAGGTCCTGGAAATGCTCCTTGTCAGATACTGTAAAGGTTTTCTTTGGACATGCTATTTATTGGGGTGAACAGGTCTGGGATGTGTAAAGCTCCCCGAGTGCAATGAGTACTGCGTTCACTGACCCAGGGCTCCTCCTGGTTCTCTTGGGTCCTTGGCAGGGTTCTCTTTGCCGAGCCCACACAGTTCCAGGACACGACATATAGCCTCCTGTGTCACAGAAGGGTTACTTCCTCTCTTACCGGACACGCTGCTGCAGAAGCACGTTAAAGGGCCGTCAGGAGGAGCTGTGACCGGCCTGTTAGAGTGCCCCGTTGGCCTGTGGTGCTGAAAGAGGCGCGGGAGGGGTCGGGGCGTGGCGGACTCTGCCTACTCATCCTTGGGGGCACAAGGCGAGGTGTCTGAATTCGGGCGCGGGGTGAAGGAGGCCTCTGCGTTGTGCCTAGCGGGCTGCGGCCATGGCGACTCTGGGGCAGGTCTTGGCCGAGGTCAAGATCCGCACCCCAAGCCGGGTGGGGTGGCGCGTGCGTGTGCTGTGTGTGCTTGCAAATGAGCAAGGCCTGCATTCAATCTCCTTGCTGGTTTTAAGGTCTGGTCTCCTTCTCAGTCTTCTCCCTACTACAGCCCCTCCCTCACCCCCAACCTGCCCTTCCCCAGGCTCTTACAGTTAATTGAAAACAGTTTATTGAAAAAGTCCGCACTGAGGCATCCAAGAGAGTTTTCTCTTCCGAGAGGAGCGATTCCCTGTTTGGCGCTGTGATCCCGAGGCCAGCCCCTCCTGGTGAACCAGCAGGGAGCGGGATAGGGATGGGGGTGGGGGTGGATTTGCAGAGGAGTGGGGTGCAGATGCTGCCAGCGCCTCCGGGGAACTGCTTCTGGTCGCGTCATTCCCACTAGCCTCACCTCTCCATGCATCTGTTTTCATTTTCTTGGTCTTTAAACCTGATTCTCCCCTCTACCTCCGTGTCTTGCCTCCATTCCCATGAAAGACAGAAAATGGATTTCATCTGCGGCCTGAAAGGGGCCAAGGAGAACTCAGCAATTGCGGACCCCAGGGAATGTCAAGTGCAAACTTTACTCTGGGAGGTCTCCAGAGAAAAATAGAAGAGTGTTAAAAGTTGTAATTAAGAATTCAACTAAAAGTTCCATCATTTTTTCACCCTTAACTTTACCAATAACATCTGACACACAGAAACTAACTAGTTTCTCAGGTAAAATATCTGTTTTCCATTTTCTTTTTAAGTATTGATGAGCTGTGGGGTGGTAAGACAGCTCTCTGTGGATCTTTGGAAATGCCAGTAACCCTGTTTATTCCACATGCTACTGTACATTATTAGCTACTGCACTCAAGATAATCTCAGTATAGTTTCTAGGAGAGGGTAGCAAAAAATATTTCAACAACATTCTTCCACTTTCTGTCTTTGAATTGGATGTTGAGGGCGTAAGGAGGAAGGACAAGGCATCAGGCTGGTGTGTCTTCAGTGGCTGCCTTTCACCCCCACCAGTCAGCCTGCCTGTGGTCTCCAAGGAGACTGCCCAGTTATGTTGCCTCCCAGTCATAGAGTTTTACAGTTTCAGGACAGTTGCATTAAAAAAAATTAAGTACAAACTTAACACTAAAGTTGGGTCACTTGCTAGGTCAAAGTGGTTAGAACATTCCCTCATATCCTATCAAGAAGACTTTCTTATTCTTTCTACTCCAAAAGGGACCCCCATGAAGGAAGAGCTCTCTCTCCCACCTACCCCATAAAACTTGTTTCCCCAAAGATTTTCATTTCAGCAGGAGCACTTGTGTTGCGCTTATTCCTTGAGATGTACTTGGGGCACATTTTTACTACACACTGGGTAGGGGAAGTAACTGCCTTGCTGGAACTTTTCTGCAGTGGGGAGGAGGTGCTGTGGCCTGGGTAATGGGTCTTTTTCCTGGAGTTGTCCATGAAGGCAGTTTACCCGTTCTTCAGTCAATATGATTCCTTGGATATGGCACTTCAAAAGAACTCCAAGTATTATTGGTGTCAGTGTCAGAGTATGTTAAAAACACAAGCAATTTTGTTATTTTCACTTGAATATATTCTTCAAGGTTTAAATTGCTAAGATGAATTAAATTTTAAATTGCCTAGTGCAAATTTCCTAATACAAATTTTCTGTGGCAAAAAAATGAAAAATATCAATTTGTGTATATGTATGTGTCTGTAAATACATTCTAATTATTTTAACAGTTCATAAGTATTTGTGGTGTATACATATTGTACAAAACATACACAATATAGAATTACTTAATAAGAAAAATACATGGAATGACTTATTTTACCTTACAGATTAAGAAATCGTTTTCTTTCATTGACACTGATTCATCTATAAGACTTTGTACCCAGGAACACAAAAGATAACAGAATCTGAAGCCAACCCCTTATGAAATTCTAGGTTAGCTCAGTCTTCAAATCAAACATGCTCATTAGCCCCCTGAGATGAAAATCAAAAGTGAGAATTTCCCCCAACCTCCCTTTTTTTTTCTCCTGTTCATTCTCCTCTGTATTAAGTATCGTTTGAAACAATCAGCAATTTTCCTCTGGCGGTGAGTAACTAGCAGGAAAGCAGAATGAACCATTTCAGAACAGTGTTACTTCTTTAAAGAAGTAATTCAGTTGAAGTGTTGATGTGCTCAAGAGCTGCCTGTCTGCAGTGCTCCTCCATGGCTGCTTCCACAGCAACCCCAGAGGCTTATCCGTTGCCCAGCATCTTCAAAATTCCTTGGGGCCATGATGTTAATCTCTCTCATGTCTTCCATTTAATGTGAACACTGGGGAGGCTGAAGTTGTTATCAGTATGGCACCTTTGAATGAACAAGGAAAGAAGATTCAAAACTACTGAGAAAGTAAGCAACACAAACATTTCTCAAAGGAAAGACTGTTTTCAGCAGGCAGTTGGTGACCCTTGCCTTGATGAGAAATGAGGGCACAGTATGCTGTTTGTGAAGGGGAAACACTGTATCTTTATACAGAGTTTGGGAGGTGAAGAGGTCCGAGATGTATGGAAATAAAGAGCGATTTAAAAAAAAAGAGGAAGAAAATTCCCTTTGCTCATCTGCAGGTGCAGGAACAGTGGGGGCCACTCCTCCCCAATGAGACTAGGAGACCTACCTCCTGCAAGTCAGTGTTAATGTTCCCTTCTGCAGGACATCATCTGACCCTCTGTGTGTTGGGATCAAGACACAGTGAGGAAGTAAGGCTACACTTAGAAAAGGCTGGCTTGCTATCTGAAACAGAGTTGGGATATGGAATTTGAAAGTTGAGCATTTGAAAGGTCCTAGGACTCTGGAGGACAAGCCATGAAGTGTTACATTATAGATCACGGCAATCTCTGGGATCCGCTTTTCTGGAACTCTGTCTCCCCTGTGTCTCAGTTGAGTTTTATCATAAGAAAGGCAGTTTGGCATAGTCAAGCCAGATAATAACTCTACCCTTGTTGCTTGGGTAAGTTATCATCTCTGCGAGTTGGGTTTTGAGTCAGACTGTTCAAGGTTTCAACCCTACCAGCAAGTGTGCAATCTTGAATAAGGTGTCTAACATTTCTGTCCCTTGGTTTCTTGCCTATAAAATGAGCACAGTAAAAGTCCCTACCTCATTTGGTTGCCATTAGGATTAATTGAGAAAATACATGTGTTTTAGCTATAATGCTGGCTTGCAAACATAGATGACCTCTGGCTAATTTAAGCAGGGAAAGAGCTTAATGAGAAGACTAGCACAGCACACATGCAGAATTAGGTTTAAAAAATAAGCAAAACCAAGGAGGCCTGGACCTTGATGGCTCTGAGCCCTGTTTGGGAGTCTTGTGTTGCTGCAGGACTCAGCTCCACTGCTACAGTGTGGGGACTTGCTAACTGTTGCTGAGAGAAAACTGTTTTCTCTGGATTAAGTAAAGTAGCCTATCTGAAGGACAGGGCACAAGACGCAAGGGTGTGTATGGAGTATAAAAGTAGAACTCATTCCTTGAAATACTATCAGATGTTAAACTGTTAATCAATGGGAAAAGTTAGTTAAGACTGATAACAGCTTGCAAGGAGCAAGCACACTCACTAGACCCTAGTTGTTAGAGATTCTTTTCTGCATTCTGTGAAACAGTTGTGACAATGCCTGCGTAAAAAGGCATAACTCTATCAGGGACCAAGTCTAGTATTTAGGATGTAATTGATGCAGACACTGGCCAGCAGTGTCTGTGTCATTATGGATGAAATGAGACATTCACACAGACTACCGAGTCTGGTGGAGGAAAAGGGACAGCATGGCTTTTCTCTCAAGGGGAGCAAAAGTCTCAGCCCTTGCTCCAATGAGCTTTTATTGTCTTACTGGGCACATTACAAGAAGGTCCTCATTAACTCTGCACAGGCTCATTTTAGGTGGTTACTTTTTACAGAAAACAAAGGAGCCAATGCTGCTAATCATATCACAGAAAAGGGATATTTGCAAATGAAAAGGCAAAAGTAGTTGAACAGGTTACATTCGTCCTTGGAAGGTTTAGCAGGGATTTGAGGAAGTTACTTTGCAGTAAATGTCCTCAATTCAAGGTGAGGGAGTTTTAGCAAAAAGCAAGACTCATAGTGGCCTCGGTACATTGCAAGCCTGATTCCCCATGGGAGACCCTATCCGTGGGTGTGGGTCCTGTGCATCTCCCAGTGGGAGCTGGGCCCACACCACGCAGAGCAGCCTCCTACACATAATAATACATGCTCAACACATGCAACCTGATACTATTATAAGAATGGCATAGATAAGTAAAATTATGAATAAATTAAAGTATTCCAGTATGATCAGTATCTTCAAAGTCTTTCCTCATAAGTCATTTTAAAAATCATTATAAAAGAGCAAATTGGCCATGTGTCCTTGTCACAGGTGGGCACAGGTAACCAGGTTCTTAGTGATTGGGACAAACAATTGAACTGAACACTCAGAGCTTATAGCAGAGAACATGGGAGCAGGCCAACTCAAAGCAGAGATTGACCTCATGGGCTGGAGGGACTCTATTCTTATAGGGCGGATCCTTCCTGGCTAGTTTTGGTGGGCTTTTACTGCGCATGTACAAGTAGTTGCATTACTTTAAAGCTACTGCACATGTGGTCTCCCATGATTTTCCTTGATTGACCACCAGGGAAGAGGGTCCCACAATGCTACCGAATTGATCCTGTTTCTTCTAGGGTCCCCCTATACTAGGTTCACCTTTCCCTTCGCCAGAGAATTATAGCTCTCCATGTTAGAGATTGGTGAAAAGTGTAAGGTTTCCTTAGACTCTCCCGAGGAATAAATGCTAATTAGCCACAAAATTAGTCAGAAGAGCTTCATTTAGGGTTTGCTTGCTCCAGGGCGAGGTTTTCTCCACCTGCACAGGGGGAAGGCTGAGAAAAGACCTCAAAGGAGCAGGGAAAGGGCAGGGGGGTGTTTTATTTTGGGTTGGCTCTCTGTGGGAGCTGAGGATTGATCCTTTGTGAACAAAGCAGCCGCATATCATTGGCGGTTCCTGGTCTGACGTCAGCCATCTCTTCCAGGTTATAGTTCAGTTGCCATCTTGACTGTAGTCCAAACAGACACCATTTTGGCTGTCGCCATCTTGGCTACTCCCGGCATTTGGCCACATGTGCCACCACCCTGGGTGCTCGCCCGGAGAAGACCGTGGCCTGGACGGCTGAGGCGGCTGACAGCAGAGAGCTCTGGCCAGGGTGGCAGCAGTGGGGAATGAGGGTGGCGTGGGCACCCCAGCTCCTCGAGGCCCAGCCTGTGAGATGCCGACAGAGGCTGGAAGTGCGCAGCGGTTGCAGCTGCTGAGGCAGCGGCCACCTCAGCGGCGGGGCTTCTACTTGGCCGTGGGCAGTGGCTCCGGCTGTGACTCGACTCCGGCGCAGTGGGCATTGGCTGGGCCCTGGCCGGCGGCAGCAGCAGCGGCAGCAGCAGAGATGGTGGTGACTATGGAGGCAGCTCCCTTTTGTCCTACCCTGCCCATCTTGACCAAAAGGAAAGGAGTTATTTATTCAAGTTATACAAACTTAAGAGTAATGACTCAGTATCTTTGTCAAAATCCCAAAGTCCCTTAAAACACCCACAAACACACACACAGTCCTTCCTTCCCTCTTTTGCCCAGTTTGGGGTACTGTATCTCAGGGAAAGAAATAGAAGTCCATGCTTCAGGCAGCCCTTGGTTCTTCCCAGTAATCCATGCTCGGCTGGTAGGCCTCCCTTGGTTCCCAGCATCATCAGCTGTGTTGCTGGGATCTCCTGCTAAAGCAGTGTGGTGGTTCTTCTCATGGCTGCGGGGGTGGGATGGGCCACCCCCTGGGCTGCCCCCCCCCCCACTCTGGCCAAAGGTGTGTGGTCCTCCTTACCTGGCTGCAGCAGTGTGGTTCTTGCTTTACTGCCACAGCTGCATAGCTCCCTCTTCAATGGCTGCCAAGTCTGGGTTTAAATACCCTTCCAGCTTTACTGGGCTGCCATCATGTCTGTGCAGGGGTGGCCCCATGTTGTGGAGCCAATCATCTCCAAGCTCTCATGCAGGCGCTGTAACTAGGGGGAGTTGCCTCCCAGTTACATCTTGGGGGGAAGTTCCTTCCATCCCCCTGGCTCAGAGCATGGCCACAGCTATTTAACATATCTATGCAACCAGTTAAAGGTTATAGATATGTTAAATGACCACACCAGAGGTTAGCTGCAAAGCTGTTGCTATGCAAAACAGCTCTCAATGGCCCTGCTCCAGGTGTCTCCTCCCCAACTCACACCTGTGGTGGAGGGTGAGGACATCCCATGTATCTTTCTAGTATTTCCTGGACACCTTGAATCCTGGACCCCATTACAAATCTTCCTTTTGGGGGCCCCCTGGCTAGACCCTCCTACATCCTCTCCTTGGTTTACTTTCCTGCTTTAATATTGACACCTTGTACCATCCCCATTTCATAGGAGAGAAAACATTAGCTGAAAGCTGAGTTTTCTCTGAAAATAAAATTTTAATGAAAAATGTACACAGAAAGCAGCATTTATTCAATTACACTTTGGTTTCCAAATCTCAGGGAAAATAATTATTTTTAACTGAAATGAATGTATACTGTCTTGGGAAAAATGTAAATGATGTCAATTTGCAGAATTTTTCATAAGGTTGTATTTGTGTGTGTTAACAATTTTCTTAGGTTTTTAGGTGAGAGCAAATTAACAATGAAAGATTATAGGTATTTTATATCTTTTTTTCAACATATTAAATATGCAACCTGCTGCAGCCAGAGATCAAGATCTAGAGGAGTGAAATGGGATGTGTGCTTCTTTTGTCTGTTAGGTGATGTGTGTTTCTATATAAGGACACTACATGGTTTTCAAGGTGCCACTGTTACATGTTTTTATAATAATCTGTACTTTCTATTTCTCCTGCAATTATTTAGCATATGATGAGTATCTGTTTAATCTCTGTGTTGTCCCTTGTAAGATCCACCAGGGTGGCAGCTTGTGATATTTTGTTTACCCCATATCCTGTGGGCCCAGCTGTGGTTGAGCACTTGGACTTTTGAGATGGATGACCTGATTGAAGTATCAGATGTGCTATTTCCTTGCTATGTGTCCTGTGAAAGCAGCTTTAATGCTCAGTCTCAGCTTCCTCATCTGCAATGTTGGGAGTAATAATATCATTTACCTAATAGCATCCTGTAAAGGTACCTTTAGGAGGTAACACCTGCAAACTCCCTAGGATCCCATAAGGCCTGCAATAAATGCCAATAATGAGCTAGTAACAATGAGACAGCAATGTACTCTCAAGAAGAGGTCGTCTGAATGGCTGAGTTGCAGGTAGTCTGTCTTGCAATGAATGGATCTGTCTGCTTCAAAGATGGAGAACTTTAAAGTTTTCTGAAACCTTCTGAAATGTCTCAAGATTATTTGCAAATGGCTTGTTAGAAACACAAATGTGAAAGGCTCAGGATTCAGGATGTGTCTGGGAAAAAAACAATGGAAAACATGAGGAAAGGTCTGCAGACTGGCTTTGATGAGTTAGAAAAGCTGACTTTGAAAACATTTTCCACTCTGAGCTGGAGTTTATTTATAGTGCTTACCTGAAATCAAGCCAGCAATTCTAGTGGTTTTAAATGACCCTAAACATTTTAGCTCACTTGGGAAGGGGGATTTCTGCACATCAGCTGTAACATGGAGATGTGGGAGATGCGGATATAAACAGAGAAAACCAATGTTCTTTATTCTGCCCTGGCAGCTGCTCACAGAGTGAGATGGCTGTTGGGTGGTGGGCATTGCTTTCCCAAGTGGAGTTAGATTAAGATAAATGTACCATTAAGGAATGGACACTTTATTGTACACACCATGCCCTCTTATAACAGTGCTGTAACAATTTTAAGACCTAATTAAGCTTTTATAAGCAAATTTGTTTGAGTCTGAAGCTATAAGATAAAATGTGTCTGTCTGCTGGTTATCCTAGGTACCTGTGTTCAGATTTGCATTTCCCAGCTGCAGGGCCCTCCCTGGGGTTCTTTTTTAAATATGCATGCATTTTTTTTCCCATTTCAATCAAAGCTGCTGTGAGAGGCAGATGGATGGGAGCCTCAGTTATACAGCTTTACTGACAACCAATAGCATGTAAAATTGTGAAGTAGTGCAGGAAGAAATTGGTTGACTAAGTTGAATATTTTCTGTTTTGTAAATCCAGTGGGCAGCCCACCTGTGCTCACATGCACAGAGTCCACATCCATCCATTTTGGTAGATGACTCATGGATTTGGTCTGTCTGAGAGTCTGGATTTCCTGTTTTTCTGCTACTTGTTTCTATAACTCTGAGCATCATCAGCCTGGTGAAATGAAATCCTCTGCAGCATTGTGAGTACAAGAAGTAGGCTGTGAGCCTCTGAACACCCATGCTAGAAGGAAAAAAGTTTCCTGACCTATGTTTATAAGTAGTCAATGGTTAGGAATGTGCTATAGAAAATTCTTTTGGGGGAAGAGAAAAGGTGACAATAAATTGGCAACATTAAAGATGGTACCTTCATGGAATAAACATCGAGGAGGAAACCACAGTATTGACCAGAATGGGCTGGACCACAGACCACAGACCACAGACCAAGAATAAACAGGCAACTGCTTCCTGAATACAATAGCTTTGTTTGCTGGGGCCATGGATGTGGCAGCTATGAACAAAAGTGCAAGATTCACCTGGGATTTTGCTTGTACAGGATGCTGAAGATTGCAGTGTGCCAACACCTAGGTTTCAGATTTCTCTCAGAAACAGCTGTTCACAGATGACAGGAAAGAAGAAACCACACTGTATAGCTTCTAACCCAGAAAAAGAGTAGGCAGCTACAGAAGATATAAAGAAACCTCAAATTATTTTTTCATCATGAAAACTTGTCTGACTTACACTCCATTTTAATAATAAATTAGTATATAGAATACAAATGCAACTCCTTATTTACATATACAGTGTGCTTTGCACACTCTTGAGAAGAGTTTCACTTACACTTATGGCATTATGAAAGCATTCCTTATCCATTATCACTGACTAATTTAGTGTCTCTGTGCAATTAGATTTGACCTGAAAGGAGGATTCATTTCTCAGCAGGATTGCTCAGTGAATTACTTTATTGTCTCTTTGTCCCCTTAGCACAGGAGAAGTGCTGCTCTTAGGCAAATTAAAGCCGGAGGACCTGGAAGTGGCTGATGGTGTCCATGTACCATGGGTCTAATTCTTTTACTGTTCAGCAGCAAAGAAGAGTTAAGAATAAAAATTTTGAACTGTTTGCTTTCAAATAAAGAATCCCAAATATGTAGGGTAAAAATTTATGCTCAATAGTAAGCACTTGCTTCTGCATTGAAATGTTGACCACCTGAGCAGGGTTTCAAGCTCCACAGGGCATTTTCCCCACTATGGTAAGAGTTTGAGCCCCAAGCATTCTTTTTTAATGATTCAGGAATCACTGTTAAGAATGTAACTGTGGTTTACAAACACCTGCTCACCCTCCCTCATCATACGTGTATGTACAAGTAAATTTTTCAGCAAGTACAGGTCTATTTCCCAATTGCTCCAACAGGTAAAAACTGGCACAGTTTCTTGGCATACCCTGCACTATAATTGTCCTTCTAGCAGATACCTGCTCTGAGTTGCTTTAAGTGGATTTATTATAAAGCCCTCCTATGATCATGCAACTATGAAGCGTTCCAATGGGGTTGCTTTTAAAACTCAGTGGTTGCACAGACCATATAGAAGGAGTATGAGAATTACACACAAAGTCGGAAGAAGCACCACGTGGCTGCTGTTGGCTTCCCAACCACAATGGGCAGAACAGGTGTATGGAAAGGTGACTCTTACTCTCAGCAGCAGACAGCGCCTTGGGAGCTGCAAGTTGAAGCACGCAGAGATATTTTCAGGGGTGAGGTATAAAATTCCAACAGTGTGGGTTTAGTTCATGTCAGCATCCACATATATGGATCTTCAGTAGAAACCTGTACGAAATGTCTCAAACAGTCTCAAACAATAAGTTGGGCTGGAAATCTTGCACAAACTCTACTTCTCTTTAGGTTTTTGATACTTCCTATAAGAATCAGCCCAGAATAGCCTTTCCATGTCTGAGCCAAAGATGGAAAAGTAATGAAACAGCCTTCTCACTTTCTATTGTTTTATATTAAGAGATTGTGCTTATTTGATGTCTATGGTTTACAGAGATGAAGTAACAGAGAAGTTCAGACATTTAGGCTCCTGTATGGTTGGGGAAGTCTGCAGACTCAGTGTGGGAAGTGGGTTCTCATTTTACTCAGAATGTTTGCCAATATCCAGCCTTTTCCCTGTAAGTGGTTATTTTTATTCGTAGTCAGAGAAGCAGTGACAGGACTGTATAGATTTGTACTGGAGACCTGTGTTTCCAGGAGCTGATAGCATGGCCAGGCTGCTCAGTGAATCTCAATATGAGTTGATTTCTTGGGAAATTCAGTACCTCCAGGCAGCACAGAGGGAGATGGTGCTTCATCTGTCAGAGCCACTGTCAAGCTGGGTAGGTGTTACACTCTTGGGCTAGTGGGGTCCCAGGCTTTTTCCAGATCACACACTCTTGAGTATTACATAAGGGACTGGATTAGGTTTTTCCTTGCAGCAGAAACAAATGAACAACTACTTAGTGGTTGGCAGCAAAACTGGATGATTTTCCTCACTAGGAAGAGACACACCATTATGTTTGGCATCTCTGTTCTCTAAGATGATATCCATGGAGCAGCCTCTTTTAGGGAGGTAGCAAGCCTGAAGAAACAAGATGTTCTGCATGACAGTTCCTAGTCTGAGTATGCTGTCAGTATAATTTGTTTGGGTGAGAAGTGTGATGCTTTATTCCTTGGTAATGGATCCAAAACATTGTTGCAAATTTGCTTTCTTTACCAGTTTCTTCTCCTGACCATCTGATTTTCAAAATGGAGAAGGACTGGCAAGCCACTCTTCCGGTAATTTCCTGAATTTTCTCAGTATCCCCTTTCTATTACACATACAAAGCAACTTGGGAAGTATTTTCCACAGAATCCATGTTGGACCACAAAACCCACCCTTGTGGGCTTTCCTGTCTTGTCCTTTTAGGGACAGGAAATGGTGTAGAGTAAGGTGTCCTTGGAGGAAGCTCCTAATGTGGGCCTGATGATTCAGTTCCTGGGGTGGGTCTTGTACTTGGCAAGCACTGTGCTCTGGGTCCAGGAGGCATTGCTGTGAAGGGCGGGTGGCAGAGTCCACGCCTCTCCTGGCACATAGGGAAACCTGTTCCATCTGATGTGAGAGCCAAGCTGTCTGGGGAAACCTGGGGAGTGGTGCCCCTCAGGTGATTTGCCAGGCCAAGCGGGTTGGGCTCCTGCTTCAATTCAGAGACAAGAGGCTTTACCCACATCCTGTGGGGGATGATTGCCTATCTGTATTCCTGGCTCCCTTGGCTATGGAGAGAAGGTCAAGCAGAGACATCTGCTAATTGTGGAGAAGTGTTATGATATCTAAAGTCAAATGATATGGAACATTTGGAAATATTTGAAGAAAAGATCAAAGCCTGAGTAGTTAATTACCCAAGCCCTACCTAATTAGCTGTCACCTGGCTGCTCAATATTCCATGTTGACTATTATTGGTGTTCTGCTGCCCTTTGGCCTGGCTGCACCCAGGGCAGCAGATTTCCAGTTATTTCCACATGAAAATTAATGGCAGTTTGCAGTGAAGAATTTGGGGACAGACTGACTGAGAAGGCACAAAGGACCAAGTGGTGCTGGGACAGAGGCACGTGTTAGGTACAGAGATTCTCTAACACGTTATGGGTTTGTGAGCATTTACGAGCAAAAGCCATTATTTTTCAGAATTCTTAGACACCAGTGGAAGCACTGAATACTGTCTGATGAATGGATGTCAGAGGTATGAATGATAGCTATCTCCAGTAAATAGTGTTCTTTTGCTAGAATTGGTTAGAGTCTGGAATGGGTAAGTGGGGGAAGTTACAGACTCCTTAAGGTCAGGGTTCTAGGTGGCAGTGACCAGAAGTGGCTGGAATCCAGGCTCAGCCCATTGTGGGAGATGTGAGAGGATCATCCCTGCTTTGTGACTGCACTCAAGGAATTATCCTGATTGTCCTAGACTTGGCTACTGTCTGGAGGTGTTGACCACTCACCTCAGAGCAGAGGAAATGTTCCTGGGAGGTTGACAGGTAGTGAGGCCTCTGTTGGCCTAATGGAATCAACACCAAGTGCTTTATAAATGATCTGAATAAAGTGTATCCTTCATCCAACTGCCATGAGAGAAATATGTTCAGAATGTGTAGCATTATTCTGTTTGATTTGGTCCTCAAGCTTTGCAGAGCACTTTAGTGAGCAAAATGACTCACAAAATGATTATTTTTATATCTTTGTTTAATGATTAGTAGTGAAAATAAAAGTTTTGTTTTTTGTTAGTGTGGACACAACTATCCAGTAGAACATATATTTAAAAAATATTCACGCATTTGAACCTCTCTGCAAGTTTGTCTGAGGTGTCCTCACATTTGCTTTCTCTGTGGGCATTGGTTTCTGTAGAGATTTGAATGTTACTTCAATTTACATGGATGGGCAGGCAACCAAGACTCCATAAGGTGAGTCCTGGTTTCCAATAACTCCAGTCTCTGCAGTTGATCTTAGGTGCTGGTTTCTTTCCCTCTTTTCCTTTCCTTCCTTCCTTCCTTCCTTCCTTCCTTCCTTCCTTCCTTCCTTCCTTCCTCTTTTTCTTTCTTCTTCTTTTTTTTTCATGTCTCCCAAACACTGTACTAATTAAATATATTCTAGGTCACTCTCTATAGCCCATCAACTAAACATGCTCAGATAGCAATCCTGAGAGCAGGTCTCCCAGAAATCCCAGTCCTTCCTCTGGGTTCCTGTCTTAAACTGTGGATTATGCCCTGGTCAATGTGGCTTCATTAGTTGGAGTGCCATCCTGTGCACCAAAGAAAGGCTGTGGGTTTGATTTCCAGTCAGGACACATATATAGGTTACCGGTTTGGTCCCAGGTCTGAGTGCATAGGAGGCAACTGATGGATGTTTCTTCCCTCTCTGTCTCTCTCTCTGTTTCTCTCTGTCTGTCTGTCTGTCTGTCTCTCTCACTCGGTAAAAGTATATTGGGGCAGTGATTAAAAATAAATAAACTGTGGATTATTTTTAAACATTGTATTATTTTTCTAAGTAGCGTTTTAGAAGTTTGAATTTATTTTTATATTAGCTAGTCTCCCTTTTCTTCCAAGAAGTCTGGGGAAGCTAGGTTAAACCCACCAACCAAACTTCAGTATGCTAGGGCATTTGTGCAGAGGGTGTGAGGGAAGATCTAGCACCGTAGCTTTCTAAGTACCTGCTCAGTGCTCAGCCATGTTCATGCCCTGTTTCTGAGAGCAGAGTAGTACACATGGTGTTCTAAGTCCTTTTCCACTTAAGCATTCTCAAGTTTTGAGTCTCTGGATAAAAAAATGGACTCAGACTTTGCCTATTGCCCTTTAATTCCTACACTGCTCCAGGTTTACATGGATGGGTGGGCAACCCCTGAGATCTGTGAAAAGCTCTCACCCTTCACATGCTTTCTAAAGCTTTAGTTTGTTTACCCATCACACATGGGCCTGCTGCTGAGACAGCCAGAGTGGGGTTCTTACTTTTTTTCTTTTGGTGTATGAAAAGTGCAGGCATTTCATGTTTATTATTGTTGAATTTTTCTCAGCTAAGCTAAAGACATACATTGAGATGACTTATTCTCAGGGGACTAAGTTCAGACATTTCACAACATATCAATAATTGTCTTTATCATGAACCATTTATTCTATGTCTTCTTTGTTTATGAAGAATTTTCCTTATTTAATGTTAATAACATGACTGATGCATAGTTTGTGGGCTCAGTGTCTAATCCTAGATTCTTGACCTAATCTCATGCATAGTCAGTGTTGAGAAACTTCCCTTTGACATGGTGATAAAACATTTGGTAAACCCATTGTGTGCCTACCACATGCTGCAGAGGTTCTGGGTATGTGACTCTGGTCAAGACAAAGACCAATGATGTCCATTTGGGGTTCAGCCACAGAATATTCTTTCTTTTTGGTCCAAAATGAACTTGCATAATAAATTTTTGAGTGTGTAACTTGAATTAGAAAGCCAAAAAGACCTTAATAAATCATACAACCATAATTAATTTCTCCTAAAAAACCTTAATTGTAGGTCTTTTTAAAACTGACTGGCCTTTCAGCCTCTGATTTGGAGCTTCTATTTGTTTTTCAAACATAATACATCATACTTTATGAAAAAGGGTTGTGTGAAATGGCTACTCTGACCTCCCAGATTCTGGCATCTCAAAATGCCCAGAGGCAAGTCTGAACCAGAATTTGTACAGCAGAATCTCTCCCTGTGAGAGGCAGACTGGTTTCCCTAAAATTCACATGTTTTCTCTGAAGACATGTGGTATCAATGTGAATCAGTAATTTTGCAAAAGTCATGATTTAATTTAACAATGTTGATTTTGGTTGGCCTGACCATACATAATGAACATTTTCTGAGCTCTAAAATAAAATTGGAGACTATTTATTTCCTTTTAATCTTATTTCCATAACATTTCAGTCTCAGATTTGGCACAAAGGAGAATGTGCCTAAATGTAAAACTTTTGGGTCACAAGGAAACCCACGAGGCATTATTAAGCATTTAGCATCAAAAGAATGCAAATTTTAATCCAATGTATTATTTTAAAAAGTTTTGGAGCCAGTCAGACTTGGACTTGAAGCCCACTGTTGCCACCTTCTACTTATGTTACTGAGCAAGTTCCTTTCTTATCCTTGTGTCTTCTTTGGTAACATGAAGCAAATGGGCATCTATGTCACAGAACTGTGTTTATAGCACCAGAACTTGGCTTAGAATAGGTTCCCAGTGAAGTCAAATATGACTGGTTGTACCATATTTTGTTCTGTTCCTTTCTTCCCTCCGTGTGATGTACTAAATTTAATATGATATAACATATATATATTTATGATATATATGTGTGTATATACATATATATGTGTATGTGTGTGTGTATGTAAAATCTCCAATGTGTTCACAGTTGGTGGATATTTTTTCCCTAAGAAAGAGGAGGAGAATGTGGACATGTTGGAGAGTATGGGTGTGGAATAATGATAGAAAGAAAGTTGAATCAGGCCAAATTTATTGACATGAGCTCATTAAGCAGAGATTGTGCATTTAATGTTACTACTTGGTGAGCAAAGAGGGTTCAAACAGTTTGGTTGGTTGACTGAAACATGGACCAAAAGATAGACAACAATGAGCAAACTGCAAATGCTGAATAACTTTTATTTTATGTAGAGTAAGGGATTCAAAGGCTTGGTGAGACTTGAATGTTGGAATGGAAATGCCATTTAAGATCTACTCATCCATGCTGGGAGGGCCCAGAGGATAGGCCTAAATGATTTATGATGGGAGCCCAACACTGTTGAAAAGCTCTGTGTTTACTTTTTACTGTAGGCTAGACCTCATAATGGGAACAGTTGGAAAACCTAAAAGCAATGGCAACCTCCAGTTTGTTCTCTGTATCTATGGGAGTAATTGGGTCCTAGGCAACAGGGGCCAAGAGGTGATGTTCAACTATCAAAGGCAAGGTGGATGTGGTTCCATAATAGACAGCAGAATCAAAGAAGCAACCAGAATGTTTGACTTATGCAGACCTATGGCATTGTATAGTTGATCATTGGTGTTTCTGGAAGTGAAATATATAGGAAGCCTATTAAATTTTTATTTGATTTATACAAGAAGAAAAGTTCTAGGTCAAGAGAATAAAAGTCTAATGTGAATCTTAAAATCAGAGAATCATGGCCCCTCAATTGATTCTTAGACTGAAGCCAGTTTACAGACACAGAACCCTCTAAATGAAGAGGAGGTGGAGTCCCCTCCAGGAAGGACCCTGGTGCACTGCTCAAATTTTATTCTGTTAATATTTCTCCAGCATTCCCCAAAGAGATCTACAGCCTTCATATTTGAACTAAAACATCAATCTCCTGGGTTGGACCTTCAGCCAGCCAGCCTATCCTGTTGATTTTGAACTGCCCAGCCTCCATAATCATATGAATCAATTCCTTACAATGAATCTCCCACTGCCAATATACATATCCTATTGTTTCTATTTTCCTGAAGAACCCTGACTAACATAGATAGAGCGATCATACACAAAGCAGGTAGCTGATTGTTGGTGCTCAATCATCCCAAGACTGAGAGCACCAAGATCTCCATCAGCCCCCACTGTGACCATGGGGCACTGCTTCCCATGCTGCTGTTCTGGGATCCTTCCAGACTCTATGCTTGAACTCCACCTTTTTCAGATCTCTACCATAGGGTTACTTTCTCATTGAGTCACCTCTTACTGTGCCATTAAAAAGCTGAATTTCCCCCTGACTATCCCCCTCTGTCCTCTTGTTGCTTTATTTTCATAGCATGTATCATAATTAGACATACTATATATTTTACTTGGTTATTTTGTTTTATATTTTTGAAAGATCAGCTTCTTATGTAGCATGAATCTTTCATCTCTTCCCTGTCATTGGCATTCTAATAGGTCTTTGATGAGAGCTTCCAGAACCAAAAAGACAAACAATAACAAATTTTGGCAAGGGCATGGAGGAAAGGAAATCTTTGTGCACTGTTGGTGGGGTTGTAAATAAGTACAGACACTGTAGAAAACAGTATGGCAATTCCTCAAAAAGTTAAAAATAGTACTATCATATGATCCAGCAATTCTACTTCTGGGAATATATCCAAAGAAAATGAAAATACCATGTCAAAGGGATATCTGTACCCCCATGCTCACAGCAGTACTATTTAAAATAGCTAAGACATAGAAATGAACTTATAGTTCATCAATGGATAAATGCATAAAAAAGATGGGGTATATGTATACAATGAAATATTGTCCAGTCAAAAATGAAGGAAATTCTTTTACTGTGATAATGAGGGCATCAACCAAATGAAATATGTCAGAGGAAGAAAAGTGTTATATAATCACACTTGTATGCAGAATCTGAAAACAATAAGAACAACAATAACAATAATAATAAAACCAAATTCATAAAAAAGATATCAGATTTGTGGTTATTAGAGAGGAAGTAGTGAGAGGAGGAAATGGAGTAAGGTACCTAAAGGTACAAACTTTCAATTATGAGTTAAGTAATAGGAATGTAATTTACAACATGATGACTATAGTTAACGCTGCTTTATGGGATATATGGAAGTTGTTAAGAAAGTAAATCCAAAGAGTTCTCCTCACAAGAAAAAAATATTTTTTTCTTTTTTTGTATCTATAAGATATGATGCATGTTAACTAAACTTAATGTGGTAATTATTTCACAATATGTGTTAGTCAAATCATTATTCTGTATATCTTAAACTTTATAGTGCTGTGTGTCAATTCTATCTTAATAAAACTGGAAAAAGGAAGGTAAGTATAAAATGTTATTTTTTACTTTTATTTATTTATTTATTTATATTTAATCTCCATTGTATTTTTTCCATTACCATTTAGCCTCCCCCATATTCTCCTCCCCCCAGCAATCACCACACTGTTGTCCATGTCCATGACTCCTTTTTCCTTTTTGCTCAATTCCTCCACCCCCTAATCTGCACCCCACTCCCAGCTGTCATCCTGCTCTCCATCTATGAATCTGTCTCTATTTTGCTTGTTAGTTCAGTTTGTTCATTAGATTTCACTCATATGGCATTTGCCTTTCTCTGACTGTCTCACTTAGTGTAATGTTCTCCAGGTCCATCCATTCTATTGCAAAAAGTAAAATTTTCTTCTCTTTTACAGTCAAGTAGTATTCCATTGCGTAAATGTCCCATAGTTGTTTTATCCACTTCTCTACTGATGGACACTTGGCTGCTTGCATATCTTGGCAATTGTAAATAACACTGCAATGAACACAGGGATGCTTGTGTTCTTTCGAATTAGTATTTTGGGTTCCTTCAGATATATTCTCAGAAGTGGGACAGCTGGGTCATAAGGCTGTTCCCTTTTTAATTTTTAGATGTACCTCTGTGCTGCTTCCTACTGTGACAGCACCTGTCTGCATTCCTACCAACAGTGCACAAGGGTTCCCCTTTCTCCACATCCTCACTAGTACTGGTTATTTGTGGATTTATTGATGATAGCCATACTGACAGGTATGAGATGATATCTAATTGTGCTTTTAATGTGCACTTCTCTGATATTTAGTGATCAGAAACATTGAGAATCTTTTCATATGTCTATTGGCTATCTGTATGTCTGGAAAAAGGCAGTTAAGTATAATAATGTTTTTAAAATTTTGCTATATTCAATTTATTTTTAATTATAGTTGACATACAATATTATTTTAGTTTCATGTGTACAACATAGTAATTAAACATTTATAAACCTTACAAAGTGATCATTATGATGCTTTGAACCTATCTTTCACCATATGTAGTTATTACAATATGATTGACTATATTCCCTATGCTGTACATTGTATCCCCAAAACTCATTTTGTAACTGGAAGTTTGTGCCTCTGAATTCCCTTCTCTTTTTCTACCTACCCCCAACCCTCCTCCCCTCTGGCAACCATCAGCTTGTTCTTTGTATCTATGAATTTGTTTCTGTTTTGTGTTGCTGTTCCATTTGTTTTGTTTTAAAAAAACAAATATAAGTGAAAACAAATAATGTTTTGTAATTTTGTTTCTTTTAATTCCTGGTGATACCTAACTTTGTAACACTTAAACAATCTTCAACACACAAAACATCATTTGTGTCTCTATACACTAACAATCTAAAAAGTAAAATAAAAAACAATTCCATTTATAATAGCATCAAAAAATAAAATGACTTAGAAAAAACTTAATCAAGTAGGTGAAAGGCTTGTACACTGAAAACTACAAATATTGTTAAAAAAAGAAGTCAGAAATAAATAGCAAGTCATCTTATGTTTATGGGTTAGAAGAAAATATTACCAAAGTAAAAGTTTATTCTTAATAAATTGAATGAAGTATATCATTCATTCCAAGACATACAATGCTATATCTATGAGAATTCCAATGACTTTGTAGAATGGATAAACAAAATGTGGTACATACATTCAATGGAATATTATTAAGCCTTAAAAAAGAATTAAATTCTGATATGTGCTATAGCATGAATAAAACTTGAAGACATGTTGAGTGAAATAAGCTAAACATAAATATTAACAGCGTTTTATGATTTCATGTAGATGAAATATCTAGAATAGGCAAACTCACAGAGACAAAAAGTAAAATTGGGCTGGAAGGAGGGGAGAATGAGGAGTTATTGTTAAATGGGGACAGAGCTTCTGTTAAGGGAGATGAAAAAATCTCGAAAATGAATAGCAGTAATGGTTGCACAAAATGTGACTGTATTTAATGCCCCTAAACTTTACAACTAAAATTGCTAAAATGCTAAATTTTATGTATATTTACCACAATTAGAAAAAAAAATCAGAGTCAAATCCTACCAAGATTTGAACTCAGATCACTGAATTCAGAGTGTGTACACACACACACACACACACACACACACATCCCTAGAGACTCCACCTAAATACTGTTAGAAACAATAAAGAAATACAGTAAAATTATAGGATACAAAATCAAGATACAAAAATTGATTGTGTTCCTATACATTAACAATGATCTATCAGAAAAAGAAGTGAAGAAAACAATTCCATTTGCAATTGCAACAAAAAGAATAAAATATCTAGACATAAACTTAAAGAAAGTCAAGGACCTATACATGGAAAACTATAGGACATTGCTGAAATAAATTGAAGAAAACAAAAAAATTAAAAGATGTTTTGTGATAACAGATCAGAAGAATCAACATAATTAAAATGACAATATTACTCAAAGTAATATACAGATTAAATGCAATCTTCATCAAAACCCCATTGGAATTTTAAAAATAGAGAACAAAAAATAATCCTCAAATTTGTATGGAACCACAAAAGGCTCTAAACAGTGAAAGCAATCCTGAGAAAAAGAACAAAATCAATGTTATGACACTTCTTAACTTCAAATTATACTACAAATTTACAATAATCAAAACAGTATGGTAGTGGCAGAAAAAGAGACACACAGAATCAATGGAACAGAATTGAGAGTCCCAAAATAAACCCACATGTGCATGGGCAAATAATTTTTGACAATGAGCCAAGAACATACAATGAAGAAAGGAAAGCCTTTTAAATAAATGATGTTGGGAAAAACTTAGAAAGTCACATGCAAAAGAATAATACTAGATTGCTGTTTGACACCATACAAAAAATTAACTCAAAATGGACTAAAAGACTTAAATATAAGACCTGAAATAATAAAATACATAGAAGAAAACATTGGTACTAAAGTTGTGAATCTTGGTCTAACAGAAGCTTTTATAAACTTGACCCCAGAGGCAAGGAAAGTAAAAGCAAAAATAAATGAATGGGACTACATCAAGTGAAAAAGCTTATGCACAGCAAAAGAAGCCTCAACAAAGCAAAAAGACCATCAGTCGAATGGGAGGAGATATTTGCAAAACATACCTGCATAAGGGGTTAATACCCAAAATATGCTTATATAAAGCACTCACACAACTCAACAACAAAAATGCAAATATTTCTATTAAAAAATGTACAGGAGACCTGAGCAGACACTTCCCAAGAAGACATACAAATGGCCAACAGGTATATGGAAACCATGTTCAACTTCACTAGCTATAAGGGAAACGCAAATAAAAACCACAAGGAGATACTGCCTCACAATTGTTAAAATGGTTCTTATCAACAAGATAAGTAATAAGTTTTGGAGAGATTGTGGTGAAAAGGGAACCCTCATAGTGATGGGAATGTAAACTGGTACAGTCACTGCGAAGAGTTGGGGATTCCTCAAAAAATTAAAAATAGAGCTACCACCCTATCCAGGTGGCTCAGTTGATTGGAGAGTTGTCCCATATACCAAAAAAGTTGTGGGTTCAATTCTAAGTCAGGGCACCTACCTAGGTTTCAAGTTTGATCCCTGGTTGGCGCATGTACGGTAGGCAACCAATTGATATTTCTCTCTCACATTGATGTTTCTCTCTCTCTCTCTCCCTCCCTCTCAACCTCTCTCTCTCTCTCTCTCTCTCTCTCTCTCTCTCTCTCTCTCTCTAATAGATGAGAATGTCCTCAGGTGAGGATTCAGAAAAAAAAAATAGAGCTACCATATGACCCAACAATCCCTCTTTGGGGTATCTACCCAAAACAAATTGAAAACATTCATTTGTAAAGATTTATGTTCCTCTATGTTCATTGCAACACTATTCACAGTAGCCAAGATGTGGAAACAACCAAAGTGTCCTTTGATGGATTATTGGATGAAGAAAATGTGGAACATATATACAATGAAATACTAGTTATTCATAAGAAAGGATGAAATATCATACTGCCATTTGTAATAATGTATATGGATCTTGAGAGCATCCTTCTAAGAAAAATATCAGATGCAAAAGGACGAGAACCTTATGATTTCACTTATATGTGGGATGTAAAACAGAAAGCAACAGATGAACAAACAAAGGAAATAAACTCATTGATACAGACAATAGTATGGTGGTTACCAGAGGGGAAGAGGGCTGGGGGTAGTAAATGGTAAAGAGGGTCAATTATATGGTAATGGTGGAAAAGTAGACTATGGGTGGTGAGCACACAAGGCAATATACAGATATATTATAGACATTTATTATTAACAAATGTCATTTCAATAAATTTAATTTAAAAAAGAAAGAAATCATCTTGTCACTGCACAGGAACCACAAAATCAATGTGTGATGTTACATCTCTTAAAGTAGTGTTCTACTCATGACCACTGTGGAAGCTGGTCCAAATGTAACTGATGACACATGTGCATTGTGGGAGGCCACAGTGACTTCTGGGAGCCATTGGTTCATTCTAAATAAAGCAGATTCAGTAAAGGAAAAAAAATGAGCTGCAACTGCAGAAAATTTTCCTGAACACATGATTATTGTATTAAGTTCCCCTGAACCATGAGCTCTTATTACATGAATCCTTTGCCCATGTCTGGAACTCTATCTTGTGGTCAAAAAAAAAAAAAAGAAGGAAAATTTTTTTAAATCTTTGAGGATACATATTGCATAGAGAGAAAGAGACCAATTTTTTTTAATGTCTCAAATAACTTAAAAAATAGCTATCCCTGTCACTTTCAGAAACATTGGGCAGAAATTGCCCTTTGGCTTTGACTAACAACCCCCTCTTTTGTGTGGGCTCCCTTTTAAGCCACATGGCTTTAAGGTTGTGAAGTGGGTGTAGCTTATAAACACCCAAATTATAGCAGCAAGTCTGCATGAATGATTTTTTCCCCTTTGTAATAATAATGTCAGGACTGTTATTACACTTGGCTCTGTGGGGGGATTGGAAGTGTTTCTCAGAAGGGAAGTGCTTCCAGCTCCATGCTCTTTCAAGAGCTCCATTCCCATGTACTTGCTGGAAACTTTCAGGAAACCACATTACTTTTCACATCCCCATTTAGCAATGTGATCTCTCCCAGCCAGAATGCTTCCCAGACCACCTCATCAGTCAGGCCTGGGAATGGAATGTGACCATGCAGGGCTAATACGTTGGGGTTTAGGTCCTGTTTCCATGTTGTGTTTGTGAGTAAGAGAGACGAGCAATGATTTTTTTTTCTCCTGAGAATACGTTGTCAACCCCCAGCATATTTAAAAGGATTCAGAGTCTCTAATGAATCAAAGGATTCAAAGTCTCTAATCTGGGGATGAGTGGAAATGGAACTTGAGATGACAAACGTATCAAATTATGTCTCATAGTGGCTAGAGCTGGTGTGATCTTTAGGTCAAGAGATTTTTGACAAGTGTCAGAAAAATCCATAGGAATCGAACAGGTAATTTCTGTAACTTCATTTGGAAATAACTATTCCAAAGGAAATTAACTCTAATAATGGTGGATAATAATCTCTTGTTTTAAAATTCAATGGAAAAAAAAGGATAGGAAGGATAAAGAAAAAGAATAATCAACTTTTTGAAAACAAGGTAGGGATTTTAAATATATGATTTTTTTAATCCTTAACTGAGGATATTATTTTAAAATAAATTTAGAGAGAGAGGAAGGGAAGGGAAGGAAGAGAGAAATATGGGGCGGGGGAGAGAGAGAGAGAGAAAGAGAGAGAGAAATGTCAAAAGGAGAAACATTGATCAGCTGCCTTGTGTATGCATCCTGACCAGGAATCAGACCCGCAACGTACCTTTACGCTGTGACCAGAGATAGAACCAACAACACTTTGGTGTACGGCGATGCTCCAACCAAGCCACATGGCCACAGCTAAATATTAGGCTGGACAGATAGTCTGTTTAGTTTTTTCCATAAAACAAAAGACATTTTTTTTTTCATTTTTACCAATCACTTTATTGATTTGGATATTTTGAGTAGACCGTCTATCTTTCACATGGTATGATGTTGATTGTTCTCAATTTGATCACTATAAACTTCAACTGATCTGCTCAATCATGGAGCATTAACCAACAAGAAATCTCCAGCATGAAATTTTGCAAACCAGTTTTGACACTTTTGATCAGTCACAGCACCTTCTCCATACACAAATATTTTTTTGTGTTTGTTGTGCTTCTTGAAATAAAAAAGCATAACATGCTGAAAATGTTGCTTATTTTCTTCCATTTTCAATATTAAAATGACTAAAGAAAAATTCACCAGTTTTGATGTTTTTTCACTTTTTATTTTTTATGATTCTTTATAGTTGTCCCAATTTTTCCCCTGTTGCTCTCCACTGCCCCACCCAGCCCCCTGTTCCCACAGTCGATCTCTACCCTGTTGTCCATGTCCATGGGTCATTTATACATGTTCCCTGACTAGACCTTTCCCCTTCTTTTCCCTTCCTCTCCCCCCCGCCCCATGCCCTCTGTCATTGTCTGTCTGTTCCTTATTTCCATGCCTCTGGTTCTATTTTGCTTGTTTGTTTGTTTTGTTCATTATGTCCCTGTTAAAGATGAGATCATATGGTATTTATCTTTCACCATTTGGCTTATTTCATTTAGCATAATACTCTCCAGTTCTATCCATGCTGTCATGAAAGGTAGGAGTTCTTTCTTTCTGCTGAGTAGTATTCCATTGTGTAAATGTAGGACAGTTTTTTGATCCACTCATTTGATAAACTTTTTTTTTTAAATGAATGCTGATATGACAGCTGTCACAATAAAATCTAACAAAATTGTTTGAATGAAGTTATAGGCTACTAAGCACCACTAGAGACATCTTATGGGAAAAAAATGAACTTTTTGGTCAACCCAATGTTATATGATTTTTTCTGTTGTTGCTGTTCAAGTTCAGGAGTCTCCATTTTTACCCCACCATGCCCCCCTGCCCCACCCACCCTCTTTGGCTTTGTCCATGTGTCCTCCATACATGTTCCTTGATGGCACACATATTATCCCCTATTATGTCTCTTCCCTCTCCTCTCTGGTTACGGTCAGATTGTTCTTTATTTCAATGTCTCTGGTTGTATTTTGCTTGCTTATTTGTTTTATTGATTAGGTTCCATTAATAGGTGAGGTCACATGGTATTTCTCTTTCACTGCCTAGCTTGTTTCAGTTAGTATAATGCTTTCCATTTCCATCCATGCTGTCATGGAGTGTAGGAGCTCCTTCTTTCTTCTGCATAGTATTCCATTGTGTAAATGTACCACAGTTTTTTGATTCACTCCTTTACTGATGTGCACTTAGGTTGCTTCCAGCACTTGGCTATTGTAAATTGTGCTGCTATGAACATTGGGGTGCATATGTTCTTTTGAATTGGTGTTTCGGGATTCTTAAGCCATAATCCCAACAGTGAAATTGTTGGGTCAAAAGGCAATGCCATTTTTAGTTTTCTGAGAAAATTCCATACTGTTTTCCACAGTGGCTGCCCCAGTCTGCATTCCCACCAACAGTGCACTGGGTTCCCTTTTCTCCACAACCTCTCCAACACTTTCTGTTTGTTGATTTGTTTATGATGGCCATCTTCACCAGTGTGAAATGGTATTTCATTGTGGTTTTAAATATTATATGATTTTGCATGAAAGGTTTACTCTATTTTTAAAAAGTAAAACAAATATCAACACAAAGCAAGAAGACCCAACAAATTATTATACATCATCCCACATCACCAGCAGGTGATACCATAAAACTGTTTGGCCACGAAGGGGTTTCTTACTACATGCAGAATATCCTTAGTGACTTGACCCTTTGACTTTGTATCACTTTTATTTAATTGTGTAAGTATATATGGTAAAGTTGATTAAAAGGGGAGATTAGATGGTGGGAGTAATATATTCAAGGGGCAATATTCAATATTCAATGGTCAGATATAACACAGGTTTTTGGGGAAAACTATTTAATTTTCTTATATAGTATACAATTAAAACTTATGTCCTCCCTGATTAAAATCTGCAGACTGAAATTTTGTTGGTTTTCCAAGATTTCTACATAGCACCAGAAAATATGGAGAAAGTCCCTTTAGTACCTAAAGTACTCCCTGTGGTAGGTATTTTAATTTTATTGTCTGCTTCTCAGAGAAATGAATGCAAACAGACAAGGAAATCTGTAGAGTAATTGAATCCAGTATTTGCTAGAAAAACTATAGCAGAGAAGTAACTGCTTGTGCTTCTTACCTCAACACTTTCTTTAATCATAAGCTTTTGTTAAGTTTCACATAGGTTTTCATATATACTTTTTAGAGTTTATTATAGTCACCCATCACTGAATGACAAGGATACATTCTAAGAAATGTGTCCTTAGGTGATTTTGTCATTGTGGGAACATCATAGAGTGTACTTACACAAACTTAGATGGTCTAGCCTACTATACACCTAAGCTATACAGAATAGCCTACTGCTTCTAGGCTACAAATCTGTACAATGTACAACTGTACTTAATACTGTAGGCAATTAAAACACTATGGTAAGTATTTGTGTATATAAACATCTGTAAATATAGAAAAAAGACAGTAAAAATACAGTATAAACAGTTAAAAAAATGGTGTAACTTATACGGTAATTTTACCATGATTGGAGCTGGAAGGTGCTCTGTGTGATTCAGTGAGTAGTCAGTGAATGTGAAGGTACAGGGCATTACTGTGCAATACTGTACACTTTATAAACACTGCACACTTAGGCTACACTGTGTATGATTTTTTACATTAATAAGTTAATCTTAGCTTATTTTTTCTTGTTATAAACTTTTTAAAAATTTAACTTTTTGACTATTGTAATAACCATTTAAAACACAAATACATTGTACAGCTGTACAAAAATATTTTATTTATTTTTATTCTTTTCCTATGAGCATTTTAGTATTTGGTTATCTATTTATTTATTTGCTGTTTAATTTTTTTTGTTAAAAACTAAGACACAGATTCCCAGCCTAAGAGACACTCCAAAGGAAGATAGCCCTCTTTGCCAGACTGGACTGAGTTTCTCTGCCAGCTCCCCTTCCCCCACCCCTTAGGAAGTACCGTTCTCTACAGGGGAGGAGTTTCTAGCAGGTAAGACAATAATACCTGGAGTGGAAAAAAGACCAGAGTTAGACTCAAACAAGGGTCATCCCAAAAACAGAGACAGTGAAATAAATTTCACTTTACTACTCCAGAAAGGTGGGAGCGGTGAACACCAGTACACTGGCTGGAAGAGGAAACCCACCAGCCAAGGAACCACCAACAGATAACAACAGAAGAAGTGAAGGAGGGAGTGGAAGCCACACTATCCTCAATCCAGGACCGATCTTAAAATACAACTAAAAGGTGGGGAAATTACCCACAACAAACAACTGAACAAGAATGAGGGAGAAGCCTCAAAACCTTGTACACACAGAACAGCTTCAACAAAACCTGTCCACACCTGCACAACAGAATACAAGATATGATGAATGGAGTGATCCTCTATTTAGCAGCTGGAGGGAAGGACTCAACAAAGAAAGACCCAACAACAATCAAAACCCAAATACATACAGAGAGCCAACATAAATGACAGCCCAGGACCAGCAAGCTCAGGAGATTAAGGAGACTGCACTGCTGAATCTTGTAGATATTCTATCATAGAAGTTCAAATCAGAAACCCAGGGAGTCAGAATAGATCAATTTAAGAAGCAGAGGCTAACAAGAAGAGTCTCAAAAACAATGGGAAGACAAAGAAAGAATCCTCAAATGAAAGGAAAGGAGGAAGCCTCAGAAATAATGCTGAATGAAACAGAGGCAACTCAACTATCAGATATTGACTTCAAAGCAATAGTTATAAGGAAGGTCAATGAACTCACAGAGAATCACCAGAAACTACAAGGAAACTACAATGAACTCACTGAAAACTATATCAACATGAAAAAGGAAATAGAAACTATCAACAAGGGCCAAGAAGCAATGAGCAATACAATTTCTGAACTGAAGAACACAGTAGAAGGAATCAAAATCAGGCTAGATGAAACAGAAGATCGGATCAGTGAGCTGGAGGACAAGGTAAAAAAATAAAACAAACACCCAGAAAGAGCAAGAAAAGGAAAAAAGGCTCAGAAAGAATGAAGAGGGATTAAGGGAAATGCAGGACAACATGACACATAATAATTTCTGTATAATAGGGATACTGGAAGGAGAAGAAGAAGAGCAAGGGATAGAAAACCTGTTTGAAAAAAAGTAATGATGGAAAACTTCCCTAATTTGATGAGTGAAAAAGTCACAACAATCCAGGAAACACAGAGAGTCCCAATCAAGAGGAATCCAAAGAGTTCCACTTCAAGCCACATCATAATTAAAATGGCAAAATTCCAAGACAAAGAGAGAATCCTAAAGGCAGCAATGGAGAAACAGGAAGTAACATACAAGGGAGCCCCAATGAGGTCAACAGCTGACTTTTCAATGGAAACGCTCCAAGTCAGAAGGGAATGGCAAGAAATGTTCCAAGAAATGAGAACCAGAGGTCCGCAGCCAAGGCTACTTTATCCAGTGAGGCTCTCAATCAAGAGAGAAGGCCAAATAATGAGCTTCCCAGACAAAAGCAGTCTAAAAGAATACACCTCCACCAAACCAGCCATGCAAGAGATGCTAAAGGGACTGCTTTAAAGAAAGCAAGGAAAAGAGAGAGAGAGGAAGGAACACAGGTATGAAAAAAATGGCAATGGATAAGTACCTATCAATAACAACCTTAAATGTAAATGGATTAAATGCCTCAATCAAAAGACATAGAAGAGCTGGATGGATAAGAAAGAGTGATCCACACATATGCTGCCTACAAGAGACCCACCTCATAACAAAAGACATACACAGACTGAAAGTGAAGAGCTGGAAACAAATTTTCAAAGCAAATGGACAGGAAAAAAAAAAGCCAAGGTACCAATACTCATATTAGACAAAATAGACTTAAAATAAAAAGGGCCATAAAGAGATACCCAGAAGGTCTCTTCATAATACTCAAGGGAAGAATCCATCAAGAAGAAGACATAAATATTGTAAACATATATGCACCCAACATAGGAGCACCCAAATACATAAAGAAAATCTTAGAGGACTTCAAGAAAGATCTTGACAGCAACACAATTATAGTACGGGATTTTAACACCCCACTGTCAAAAGTGGACAGATCTTCCAAACAAAATATCAACAAAGATATTGTGGCATTGAACAATGCCCTAAATGAAATGAACTTAACTGATATATATATAGAGCCCTTCATCCCAAAGAAGCTAAATACACATTCTTTTCAAATGCACATGGAACATTCTCAAAGATAGACCACATGATAGGACGCAAAGCAAGCCTCAACAAATTCAAGAAAATTGAAATCATACCAAGCATTTTCTATGATCACAAGGGACTGAAACTAAACACCAACCCCAAAGGAAAAAACCCAAAACACTCAAAATCATGGAGATTGAATAGCGCTCTATTAAACAATGAATGGGTCAAGAATGAAATTAGGGAAGAAATCAAAAAGTTTCTGGAAACAAATGAAAATGAACTCACAAGAACACAAAACTTATGGGACACAGCAAAGGCAGTTGAGAGGGAAGTTCATAGAAATACAGGCCTACCTAAAAAAGATAGAAATATTTCATAACCCTACACCTACAAGAACTCGAGGAACAACAGCAAACACAGTCCAGAGCAAGTAGAAGGAAAGAAATAACAAAGATCAGATAAGAATTAAATGACATAGAGACTAAAAGCACAATTCAAAAGTATCAATGAATCCAGGAGCATGTTCTTTGAAAAGATAAACAAAATTGACAAGCCTTTAAGTAGGCTTATCAAGAAAAAAAGAGAGAGGACCCAAATAAACACAATCAGAAATGAAAGAGGAGAGATTACAACTGATACCATAGAAATGCAAAGGATTGTAAGAAATTACTATGAAGAACTTCTGGCCAAGATGGAGGTGTAGGTAGACACAGTGTGCCTCCTCACACAACCAAAATAAGGACAGCAAAAATTTAGAAATAAAAAACAACCAGAATTTACAGACAATTGAACTGTATGGAAGTCCGACAACCAAGGAGTTAAAATAGACACATTCATGCAGACCAGTAGGTGGGGCAGAGTTGGGTGGCTGGGTGGAGAGGGGTCTCGGCAAAAAAAAAAAAAGGCAGTAGCTTGCAGACCCCAGGTGCACAAGGGAGGAGCTGACAGACCCTGGGCATGGGGTGGCAGTGGGTGGACCCAGTGAGGCCTGTAAGGCAGCTGGCTGACCAGGTAGTCACACATTCGCACGCAGATAAACAAGGTGAAATTGGGGAGTGAGACAGACCGGGCAACCCAGGGTCCCAGTGCTAGGAATTAAAGCCTTAAAACACTGATTGAAAACACCTGTGGGAGGTGAGGTGCTGGGAAACACTCCCAGCCTCACAGGAGAGTTCACTGGAGAGGCCCACGGGGTCCTAGAACATACACAAGCCAACCCACACAGGAATAAGTGCTGGAAGGGCCCAGTTTGCTTGGGGGAAGCAGCAGAAGGGACTGAAATTTGACAGAAAGTGGAGCAAGCGCTATTGTTCCCTCTTGGACCTCTCCCCCACATACAGCATCACAACCCAGCAACTGGGTTGCTCCACCCTGGTGAACATCTAAGGCTCCGCCTCTCACTATATGACAGGTACAAAAAGACAAAAAAAAAAAAATGGCCCAAAGGAAGAACAGATCAAAGCCTCAGAACAAATACAACAAAGTGACAAAGAGATAGCCAACCTACCAGATGCACCATTCAAAGCACTCGTGATTAGGTTGCTAACAGAATTGGTTGAATTTGGTCGCAAATTAGATGAAAAACTGAAGGCTATGCTAGGTGAAATAAAGGAAAATGTACAGGAAACCAATAGTGATGGGAAGAAAACTGGGACTCAAATCAATGGAGTGGACCAGAAAGAAGAAAGAAACAACCAAACAGAAAAGAATGAAGAAATAAGAATTCAAAAAAATGAGGAGAAGCTTAGGAAGATCCAGGACTTCTTTAAACATTCCAACATCTGAATAGTAGGGATACCAGAAGGGGAAGGGGAAGAGCAACAAGTGGAAAAGTTATTTGAACAAATAATAAAGGAGAACTTCCCCAATCTGGCAAAGGAAATAGACTTCCAGGAAGTCCAAGAAGCTCAGAGTGTCCCAAAGAAGTTGGACCCAAGGAGGAACACACCAAGACACATCATAATTACATTACCCAGGATTAAAATGAAGGAGAGAATCCTAGAAGCAGCAAGAGATAAGGAGACAGTTACCTACAATGGAGTTCCCATCAGACTGTCAGCTGATTTCTCAAAAGAAACCTTGCAGGCAAGAAAGGTCTGGAAAGAAGTATTCCAAGTCATGAAAGGCAAGGACCTACATCCAAGATTGCTCTATCTAGCAAAGCTTTCATTTAGAATGGAAGGGCATACAAAGTGCTTCTCAGAAAAAGACAAGATAAAGGAGTTCATCACCATCAAGCCCTTATTATATGAAATGTTAAAGGGACTTATCTAAGAAAAAGAAGATAAAAAACATGTATAGTAAAATCACAGCAAACTCACAAATATTAATGCCATGCCTAAAACAAAAACAAAAACAAAGTAAGCAAACAACTAGAACGGGAATAGAACCACAGAAATGTAGATCACATGGAGGGTTGACAACAGTGGAGTGGGAGGAGGAGAGAGAAGGAAAAGGTACAGAGAATAAGTAGCATAGATGGTAGGTAGAAAATAGGGCGAGGGCAAGAATAGTATGGGAAATGTAGAAGCTAA
Source organism: Phyllostomus hastatus (assembly GCF_019186645.2). Taxonomy (NCBI): domain Eukaryota; kingdom Metazoa; phylum Chordata; class Mammalia; order Chiroptera; family Phyllostomidae; genus Phyllostomus; species Phyllostomus hastatus. The sequence goes on along the minus strand of NW_025334017.1, from coordinate 633,720 downwards.
AGAACTTATGACACATGGACATGAACTAAAGTGGGGTAATGTGGATGGGAGGTGGTGTGCAGGGTGGAAGGGAGTGAAGGTGGGGAATGGGACAACTGTAATAGCATAATCAATAAAATATATTATATTTTAAATATAATAACATAATCAACAAAAAGAAATTCCTATGACAAACTGTATGCCAAGAAATTTGAAAATCCAGGTGAAATGGACAAATTTCTAGAAAAATATGATCTTCCAATACTCAATGAGGAAGAAGCAGAAGGCCTGAACAGACCAATAATGGCAGGTGAAATTGAAGCAGTAATCAAAAAACTCCCAACACACAAAATCCCTGGACCAGATGGTTTCACAAAAGAATTCTACAAAGCATTGAAGGAAAAGGTAATCCTTATCCTTCATAGACTATTCTAAAAGGTTCAAAATGATGAAAAACTCCCAAACTTTTTTGTATGAAGCCAGCATCATCCTAATCCCAAAACCAGATAAAGACACAGCAAAGAAAGAGAACTTCAGGCTAATATTGCTGATGAACACTAAAATCTACATAGACACTCAACAAAATATTGGCAAACCACATCCAACAACACATTAAAAAGATCATACACCATGACCAAGTGGGATTCATTCCAGGGATGCAAGGATGGTACAATATTTGCAAAGCAAAAAATGTAATACATAAACAAAAGCAAAGATAAAAATCACATGACATGATCATATCAACAGATGTAGAAAAAGCACTTCATAAGGTAGAGAATCCATTTATGATAAAAACAGTCAGCAAAGTAGGAATAGATGGAGCATTCCTCAACATAATAAAGGCCATATATGAGAGATCTACTCCCAACATCATACTCAATGGGCAAAAACTAAAATCTTTTCCACTAAGATCAGGAACAAGACAAGGTTGTCCACTTTTACCACTTCTATTCAACATAGTTTTAGAAGTTTTGGTCACAGTAATCAGAGAAGAGAAGGAAATAAAAGGCATCCAACTTGGAAAGGTGGAAACAAAACTGTCATTGTTTGCAGATGACATGATAGTGTACATAGAAAATCCTATAGACTCCACGAAAAAACTGCTCAACCTAATAAATGAACTTGGCAAAACAGCAGGATACAAGGTCAATATCCAGAAATCAAAGGCATTTCTGTAAACCAACAATGAAACAGCAGAAGCAGAAATCAAGAAAAAAAATCCCATGTGATGTAGCAACAGGAAAAATAAAATACCTAGGAATAAACCTATCTAACCAAGGAGGTAAAAGACCTGTACTCAGAAAACTACACAACACTGAAGAAAGAAATCAAGGAAGACACAAACAAATGGAAACATATACTATGTTCATGGATCAGAATAATTAACATCATCAAACTGTCCATACTACCCAAAACAATTTACAGATTCAATGCAATACCTATTAAGGCACCAATGGCATATTTCACAGATATAGAACAAACACTTCAAAAATTTATATGGAACCAGAAATGACCCTGAATAGCTGCTGCAATTTTGAGAAAGAAGAGCAAAGTAGGAGGGATCACAATACCTGATACTAAACTGTATTAGAAGGCCACTATAATCAAAACAGCCTTGTACTGGCATATAAACAGACAGACCAATGGAACAGAACAGAGAGCCCAGAAATAAACCCAAGTCTCTATGGTCAATTAATATTTGACAAAGGGGGCAGCAATATAAAATGGAGTAAAAATAAGCTTTTCAACAAATGGTGTTGGGAGAACTAGACAGCTACATGCAAAAAATGAAACTTGAGCACCAATTTACACCATACACAAAAATAAATTCAAGGTGGACGAAACATTTAAATATAAGCCATGATACCATTAAAGTCCTAAAGGAGAAAATAGGAAAATCTCAGATATTTCATGCAGCAATATTTTCACTGATATGTCCCCTAGAGCAAGGGACATAAAGGAAAGAATAAACAAATGGGATCTCATCAAAAGAAAAAGCTTCTGCACAGCTAAAGAAAACAGTATTAAAAGAAAAAGAGAACCAACCATATGGGAAAACATATTTGTCAATGATACCTCAGATAAGGGTTTAATCTCCAAAATACATGAAGAACTCACATGACTCCACTCTAAGAAGACAAACAACCCAATTAAAAAAATGGGCGAAGGAGTTGAACAGACACTTCTCCAAGGAGGACATACAGAGGGTCCAGAGACACATGAGAAGATGCTCAGTATTGCTAGCTATCAGAGAGGTGCAAATTAAAACCACAATGAGATACCACCTCACACCATTGAGAATGGCCATCATAAACAAAGCAACAAACAACAAGTGTTGGAAAGGTTGTGGAGAAAAAGGAACCCTAGTGCACTGTTGGTGGGATTGCAGACTGGTACCACCACTATGGAAAGCAGTATGAATATTCTCAAAAAACTAAAAATGGATCTGCTTTTTGACCCAGCAATTCCACTTCTAAGATTATATCCTAAGAAACCTGAAACACCATTCCAAAAGAACCTATGCACCCCAACGTTCATAGCAGCACAACTTACAATAACCAAGTGCTGGAAACAACCTATGTGCCCATCATAAATGAGTGGATCAAAAAAACTATGGTACATTTACACAATGGAATTCTATGCAGCAGAAAGAAAGAAGGAGCTCCTACACTTTTCAACAGCATGGATGCAACTGAAAAGCATTATGCTAAGCGAAATAAGCCAGGCAGTAAAAGACAAGTTCCACATCATCTCACCTTTAACAGGAACCTAATCAACAAAACAAGCAAACAAGCAAAGTGTAACCAAAGACACCGAAATTGAGAACAGGTTGACATTGACCAGAGGGGATAGGGGAGGGAATTTCAGGGGAAAAGGGTGAATGGTTTGCAGGAACAAGTATAAAGGTCACCTGGACAATAACAAGGGTGGGTGGAAATGGTAGGGAGGTGGGGAGGGCTGGTGGGGGTGGGCTGGGATGGGGGTGAAAGGCAGAAAACTGTACTTGAACAACAATTAAAACAAAAAAGAAAACTAAGACACAAACACATACATTAGCCTAGGCGTACACAGGGTCAGGATTAACAATATCACTGTCTTCCACTTCCACATCTTGTTCCACTAGGAGGATTTCAAGGGTAATAACTCGAGTTATCACCTCCTATGATAACAGTGACTTCTTCTGGAACACCTCTGAAAGACCATCCTGAGGCTCTTGTTGATGAAGTATCACTCTTTTCAGAAATATGTGCATGGTGGTTTGCTTGGTTTGTTTCTTGTTTTTAAAAAATCAGACTATAAGTAGATAATGCATCTTGAACATTTCTCTCTATTAATGAAATCTTTTGGTGTTGGGTCCATGTTTTTAAGTTTTTAAGGAGCTTATTGAAATCTGAAAAAGCTTGTGCTAAACCCTTCACCATGAATTTTAATGGGGGTTCTTTTTTTCTACTCCAGCAGTTCAACTTTTTTTCTCACCTCTTTTTTCAGCTATGCATTCCTGTTCCAGTTTCAATAACTCTTTATTAGTCAATTCCTCTGGAACCACCTTTAGGAGTTCGTCAATGTCATTCTCATTCACACCCATGTTAAGTTTGTTTGCCTTCTCAACCACAGTCTCCTTGACTTTTGAAATGATCTCATCCTTGGCAAATCCTTTGAAATCATGGACAAAACTTTTGAGTGTCTTCTTCCCCATGCCATTCACACACTCCTTGGTGACATCACCTCAGCTTAAGGTTAAGTTCTTAATGCTGTCATAGATGTGGTAATTCTTCCAGCTGTGCATCATTGACTTCTCAGTGTCTTCCTCATTTGCGGCTTGAGCAAAGGTCTTCCTCAGATAGTAGTCCTTAAAGCCTGCTGTAACTCTTTGATCCACTGGTTGTATAAAAGAGGTGGTGTCTATAGGGAGAAACACTACTTCTTTAGTGGGGTGAAGATCACCAATAAAAGGAGGATGTCCTGGAGCATTATCAACAATAAGTGAAATCTTGAAATGTATGGTATTCTCCAAACAGTGCTTCTCTACTTTGCTGGAATAGTAACTCAGGAGGGCATCTTGGAGGAAGAGCTGAGACATCATGATTTCTTATTGCTTCTGTAGTACACTGGCAGTGTGTGCTTACTGATACGTTTGAAGGCTCTTGGGTTCTCACACTGACAGATCACAAAGGGTTTCAGTTTGTAGCCTGCAACATTGCCCCAAATAAAACTGCTATTCTGTTATTAAGAGCTTTGAAACCTGGCATTGACTTGGCCTTCTTATGCATGAACATCCCTTTAGGCATCTGGTTCCACAATTGGGAGGTTTCAATTATATTGATTATTTTCCCTGGCAAGTAATTTTCCTCCACAATCAGCTTATCTAGCATTTCCAAAAATTCTTCAGCATTAGCAGACTTACCATTCACATTTACATCATTTAATGAATAATAGTTCTTGAATTCTTTAAACCACCCAGAACCAGCAGTAAACTCAACATGGTAGTTGGGTTCGGTCTTTTCTTTCAATACCACAAAACAAATGTTTTGCTTTGGCTATCATCATCCTGGTGCTGAGAAGGATACACTTCTGCACCTGGTCTTCAGTCATGTTATTAAACATTTCTCCATGTCTGATAGAGGCTCTTATTTAATTTTTGGTAGTCTGGCTATCTTCAATGAAGCAGATCTTTTAATAGCTTTCATTACTTTGTTCTTGTTATTTAAGACTATAACCATAACCATCACTTATTTTCCACCTTTATAGTCTTTAATCACTTTTAACTTCATTTCCAGGTCAATCACTAGATGGGACCTCTTACTAGCAACTTTAGCAAGGGATTTTGTAAAGTTAAGGGCCGTGACAGGCAGAATAACATGAGAATAAATCAAGCACAACAGAAAACGACGCAATCAAGAGACCCAGTAAGCAAGACATGTATGAAATTGCTTCTGGCATAACATGGCATACTATTTTACAGCAAACTTTTTTTTAAGTAGAAAGAGTAAACTATACTTTAAAATAATGATAAAATGTATAGCATGGTAAATACATAAACCAGTATCATAGTCATTTATTATCATTATCAAGTATTATGTACTAAACATAATTGTATGTGCTACACTTTTACAAAAATAGCATCTCAGGCTTGTTTATTCCACCATCACAATGAGCATGTGAGTAATTCATTGTGCTAAGGTGGCTACAACATCACTAAGTGGCAGGAATTCTTATAGGACCAACACCATAAATGCAGCCAGCCACTGACCAAAACACCATTATGCAGCTCATGACTGTATCATTTACATACATTATCAGTGTCTTGACTCACTAATGCTTCTTGCATCTTTCTTCTGGCTTTATTTTCCACCCTTTTAACAGGTATTCTTAACAATTATTTCAGTGAAGTTCTGTTACTGATCAACTCTTCATTATCTGAAAAAGTTTTTGTTTTGCTATCACTCTTGAATAACAGTTTAATTTAGTATAGAATTCAGGTCAATAATTTTTTCTCAACACTTTGAAGATATTTTTCATTGTCGTCTGTCATCTTTTGAGGAATATGCTCTCAATATAAATGTCTTTTCTTTTTGGTTACTCTAACATTTTCTTTCCCTCAGTGTTTTGAACAAGTCTAGGCATGGACTTTTTTTTAAACTTTCTAACTGGAACTCGGTAAGGTTCTTCATTCTGAGCATTTTCCTTTGAATGGGAAAATTTCTCAGGGAATTTCTATTTAAAATACTTTTATTCTTTCTAGGCTTTCCTTCTAGACCTCTCTTATCTCATTTAATCAACTAGAGGGATTATATTGAGATATATCGATAGAAAACACAACTTGCTGGGGGGTTGAATACACTAGAGGTATTTTTTCCTCATATTGTAACACCCTAGATATGGAAGAGGGTTAGAAGGCTCCCAGTAAGGCACCTGAGTGGCAGCTACTCCGTGAGTGGAACCAGCAGTGTCACCCTGGCAACCAGAGCGATGCATGCTGACCCTGTAGGTGATTGGGGGAGCCTTTAAAAGGAGAGCACGTAGAACTGCAACTCTCTTGGAGTCTCTCATCTCTCCCAACTAGGGGCTGGGGTTCTGACATGGCCTTGGGGACCAGGTGGCCTGGGAATGTCTGACGCTCCTCCCTGAGTGCTCCAGGGCTGGTCTGGAGTGCAGTGGGATCCAGCGAGAGGGGAGGGGAAAAGGCTTGGGCTGGTGGGCTTGGGGAGCATAGCTGGACTGCAGGCCCGTCACTTCCCTATGCAGGAATCCATGGTGCCTGCCGTGTCCCGCTGGTGGTGGGCATGGACTTGTCCATGGCAGCTCTGCACTGCCTGAAGACAAGCCTTGCACCTCTCCTCCACGAGGGAAGCTGCTGCCCACTTCCCCGTCCCCCATAGGCTCCTACAGTGGGGGCCCATCAGTGGCAGCTCCAGTACTGCAGCTCATATCATCAAGAAGCTGCTGAGGTAGTCATCTGCCTGCCACCCAGGCTCTCCTCTAGCAGTGACCCTGACAACAGCAATCCCTGCCATTGCTGCCACTCAGCCTGCTCCTGCTGACACAGGGCCTTGGATCCACCATGCTCATATGTGAGATGGGGCTTTGCAGACCACGGGAGGATAGCAGCTGGAGGAAGAGGACAGGGCACTGTGAGTAGGACGCCTTGATCCCCGGACTCCAAAGGGTGAAAAGAATGGCATTTTGGGTGGGAGGAGAGGTTCCTGGTGCAACTTTGAACTGAGCTGGCAGAAGGTAGAAGGGTGATTTTCTTTGAGGGCTTTTAAAAGAGGGGCTTTGAAGCAGAAACTTGCCATTATTTCAAGCTGTATATACTTTAAATAAAAGATTCCTTTTCCTTTCCATTGGACTCTGTCTCCAGAGTTTTTGCCTAGGCGGGGTAAGTGGTAAGATTCCAGTGACTGTTCTGGAACAGCACAAGGCTGCCGGTTAACAATACTCATGCCCAGCATGGGGCCCTAGCCACTCCTGGCAGGTCATCGCACTCAAGGAGTGGGACTGTGTGGTTTCCTAGTTACTGGGAATTTCTCTGCATACACGCTAGAGGTGTTGGTCACTTAAACATGCCTGGTAGGTGGAAAGAAAATGGGTTTGTAAAAGGTGTAGACTCTAGGAAGGAGGAAGAATCATCTGAGTTTTGGGGCTGAAAACAGGCTGAGAACTGGCTGAGTTTTATGGGGGGCACTGTTTGCAAGATCAGTTGGTAGACAGCTTGCTTGTAAGCAGTCTCTTGGAATAATGGAGTTGTGGGTTCAGATTTTGCTTATATGTTCACAATTTGCCTGTATTCTTTCAGTCATAACTTCAGGCCTGTATGTCTGGGCCAGTAGGGGTTGTCCTGTGTTGGCTCCTGGAGGGAGTCCACTGGGTAGAATTTTAGCACACTGGAACACATACTTCCATTATCCAGTGTCCAACACGGTATTGGTTTAGTATTGTAATACAGTGTGGCCTGTGTACATTTTGGATTGTGGGGAAACATGACCCATGGATGGTCCCCTGGATTACTGGACTATTATGCAACTGGAACAGTATTGCCAACAGTTACACAAATAGAATGAAATCCATTATGTCAAGGCATTTATGTCCTTGCATAATAGGATTTCACCAGGGACAGAGGCCCACTTGGTAGTGCAGAGAAGGCAAGAGGCCTTGAAACCTCTTCCTGAGGGTATACATGAAAAAAAAGGAGAATATGAAAATTTGCCTTATTAATGCCTTGAACCCTAGGGACACAAGGTCAGAGGCAGGGGGACCTCCTCCATCACCACCCCCATGGTTAGCTACCCCTGAAGTAGTGCTTATGGAACCAATGGCCCCACCCCTGTATGACAAGGGATGGCTCTCTCCCTCGAAGACCCATCGGGGCACCCAATTTGGCCAGGGAGCCTCCCTATCCAGAGCAAGGCAGTTTCCTTTGAAGCAGTACCCTGTAGGTGGAATAACTCAGAAAGGCCAGCCCACTGACTATTATTGGGCCCATACTTCATTCTCCACTTCAGACTTACTGAATTGTAAGAATTACAACCCCTCATCTAGAGATAATCCTCAGAGAAGGGCAGATCTTATCACCTCCAGGTTTGCCACTTCAACATCCTAACTGGGCAAACGTACAGGCTGCTCCTTAACATCTTGTTAACCACAGATGAAAGATGGCTGGTTATATTTTTTAGTTAAAAATATTTGCATTCTATTTTTTCCATTACCATTTAGTCCTCTTATACTCCCCTCCTCCTGTAATTGCCACACTGTTGTCCATGGCCATGAGTCCTTTTTCCTTTTTGAGCTGGCTGGTTATAAATAAGGCAAATGGAGAGGACCAACATCTCCACCATGAAAATCCCAATGGGATACCAACCCAGCTGGGGCAATTCCCTTAACAAAGCCTGACTGGAACCCAAATGGTGGGAGTCTAGCCTTCCTGGAACATTACAGAAAGTGCATACTGGAAGGGCTTAAGAAAGGGGTACCTAGACAAAAGAGCCTGAATATGATACAGACCCTCCAGCAAAAACTAGATGAAGACACTTCTGAATTTTTAGAGAGGATCTATTAGGCTTATAGAAAGTGTACTGATGCTGATCTGCAAGTACCTGAGAATGTGCAGATGGTGAACATGATGTTCATTGGGAAAAATTCCCCAGATATCAGAAAGGTACTCCAAATTTTAGATGGGGCATTGTGAATGAGTCCCTCTCAGCTAGTAGACATAATCTTTAAAGTCTACAATGCCTGGGAAGTAAGGATGATAAAGCAGGCCACGGTGTTCTTAGAAACAGCAAGGTGAGACCAGAAGAGGCAGGACCCTAAAGGGAAAAAGAGAAGCCCACTAGGCACCAATCAATAGTACTATTGAAAGGAGGAGGGCCATTGGAGAAAGGAGTGCCCAAAGTTCAAAAGGGAAAGTAGTGATGGAAACAATTGCCAGGAAATGCTAAAAAGGAGAGGAGAGTCTGATGATGAATAAGGAAACCTAGGGGCTCCCTTGGACATCTCCCTACATATTACTGTTCCCCCACAAGACCCCAGGTACAGCTGAAGATGGAAAACAAGCCAATTTATTTTCTTGTAGATATGGGAGCTACATACTCAGTGCTGAATACAAAAGTAGCCAAGGAAGGTTTGGATGCAGTAACAATTACTGCAATGATTGGACAATTACAAAAACAAGTATTCCTTCAACCCCTAGAATTCCAGCTTGGGGAGCAAAAGACTGTACTTAGTTTTCCCTGCATGCCAGACTGCCCTATTCTGCTGCTGGGCTGAGATTTACTTTGCAAATTGCAGACACAAATAACTTTTTCTCCTGAAAAGCAGCAACTATGTATAGAATTCCCACTGGAACATGCTCTCCAGCCCAGGTACTCCTGACTTGCCCAGATGGTTCCAGAAGTGAGCTCTTCCTACCTGAGATCTATGAACAGGTTGATCTAACTGTTTAGGCTGATGGAACTGCAGTTAAAGCAGTTAATGTGCAACCCATAAAAGTCAACTTAAATCATGGGTGTGGATTCCACAGAAGAAACAGAATCCCCTCAAAAGGAGGCTTTTAAAAAAGATACAGCCAATGGTGCAGAAGTTCTTAAAATCAGGACTAATTTGGTCATGCCAGTCTCCCTATAACACTTTCATTTTGCCTATCAAAAAGACTCACACTAATGATATCAATTTGTGCTGGATCTTAGAGCAATAAATGACATTGTTCAGGATATTCACCCTACAGTGTCCAGTCCCTACACTGATGACCATGGTGCCTGGAGATAACCAATGATTTTTCATCTTAGACTTGAAGGATGCCTTTTTCTGCATCCCAATAGATGTACAGGAAAAGGAAAGTGGGACCTGTACTCCAGAAGGAAATCTGAAATGTCTCTTTTGGAAGGAGACAGCAGGCCTCAGTGCAAAATGACAATGTTCCTTTATTTATTTATTTATGTGTTTGCAAAATCAGGGACTTTTGGCTGTTTGATACTGATTTAGGGTATAGCCCTTCCCATGGTTAAAAACAACAAGTATTAAAAGTGAGTTATGGTTATTTCAGAATGAGTATAGCAAATTGTAAGTTTTTCTGTTTTGAAGGGAAAGGAACTTTGGTACTTGGCTTCAGTTATTCTTTGCTGTAGGTTTTGTTTTGTTTTCTGCTTTCTGACTTTTGGCAGACTTGGGGAACTTTGCTGTTTTGTGTAAATTGGGGATCCTATGTCTCTACCATGATGGGCCTTGTGCCATCAGTGCCAGTCAGAGTCTGGCTAAGGTGAGATGTCATGTCTCTGCCATTGGGACCTAAGGAAGGTCACTGGTTGCTGCTTAGAGTCTGGCCATGATAAGAGAATGCTTCTACTATGGGGCCTTATGCCATTGGAGCTGGTTATTGTCCAGCATAGGTGAGAGGTCATGTCTCCTCCCGAAGACCATTGGATATATTGGTAGGTGAGAGAATGTCTCTGCCATTGGAGCTTCATGCCATTTAACCCTCAGAGAGGTCATCTGTGTGACCAATTAGTGTGACCAGTTGGTATGAGACAAGATTCTAATACTAGTTTTAGTCCCCCATTTTCTATTTTTTGAACTCTATATTTGCTTTATATTTTTATTTTGTTTCTGTTTTAAAAATAAATTGAGATTACTAAGGGTTAAACCTCATATTAGGTGAGGAAGTAAAATAATGAAAGATATAAAACATGGAAATACAATTTTGGTGGATATTGGAAGGACAAGGATTTTCCTTATTGTTTCATATTTTTCTTCCTACCTGATCCCTCTAGAATTTAGTGTTCACAATGAGTGAGTAATGACAAAATTTCCTTTGCATGAAACCAGTAAGACTGTTTTCAAATTATAGTTCTAATGACCAAGACTCTGACTGAAATCTCATGCCTAAATGAGGTATGCTTGTGTTATGGTCATTCCCAAAAAGGCTTGAGGAACTAAGATTGACTTTGGAAGCTAAAAGAAGCCCACTGGAGAAATGGCCTGGTGCCTTGTTTGGTTCATGGCAGTCTTGCTAGGGAAGAAACAAAGGTTGCTTTCCTGAAAGACAGCAATGAGGAACCTTAAAACATGGGAAACTCGAGGACTTGAGAAATATAGGTACTGCAGGCAGAGCTGGATGGTAAGAGTGGGGCTTGGCTTTTGTGCACTGAAGGGTTGACTAAGGGTCCATATAAACTTCCTTGTATAAATTCCAGCAAAGCAGATTTAAACAGTCTATGTGACCAATTGCTGCTCTTATTGTTTTTACACTAACAATGAGGCAACATTGAAAACTGGCAGTCTTTTTTATTACAGTGAGGATAATATTAAGGAGAGAAATCAGGTTTTAAGGAAAATTACAATGCTCAGTCATAAACATTGGACTCTAGTACAGCTAACTATCTTCAAAGTTTGTTTTCATTTGATAGTTGAACTGGTTTTACCTGATGATATCACAATGTCACTGCTTGGTATCATATCAGCAAAGGCCTTCCAACTGGACATCTTCTTGAAAGACAGTCTTGTGGACTCAGAAATGGTGTAGGCCTCACGTAAGAAGCCCACCTGCATCACCTCCTCTTGGAACTCAATAGTTTAACTGGACTAAATGGTTGAGTTGGTGAAAATACAACAAGGATGACAACTTGTCCAACAAGCCATCTTTGGAACATTGCATATGCTGCTTTCCATGGACAATCAACTGACCTTGACCTTGCAAGATCCTTTTTCCTCTTGTGAAGGCTCCCCTCCACTCCAGACCACCTTACATTAAGGACCTCTGGACCAGGGGTTAGGTAGGACTACATCTTGGTCATCAGGAAGTACTTACAGAAGAATGAGACCATCGTCCATTTGCCCATATAAAATTATAAATATCCAAAGTGTTAAAGGGAAAAGTTGTAATGGGAGGGACCCCCTCATCCTGGATATGGGGGAGGTGTTATAAGGTTCCTGGGATGGCTTATGAGTAGCAGCCACACTATGGCTTCTGAACCAACGTATGTCACCCTGGCAACAAAGGTGACGCATGCTGGCCACCAGGGCAATGCATGCTGGCCACCCAGGGGATATTGGGGGAGTCTTTAAAAGGAGAATGCATGGAAACACCAGTTTCTTGGATTCTCCCCTATTGCCTTGCTGCTGGGTCCTGGAGTTCCTGGGTGCTGGGCCTTGGGGACTTGGTGGTCAAGGAGCATTCCCAAGGTCCCTCCCTGAGTACTCCAGGGCCTGCCTGGAGTGCAGTAGGCTCTGGTAAGAGGGGAGGGAATAAGGCTTGGGCTAGAGGGCTTGGGGAGCTTGGCTTGGGGACAAGCCTTGTATCTCTCTGAGTGGTAAGCTGTGGAAAGCTGCCATAGTAGCTACCTGCCCACCTGTCACCTGTTGCCTCCTCCAGTGAGGGCCCCCATCAGTGGTAGCTCCAGTGCCATGGCCCACTGCCTGGAAGCCACCACACTTACCCTCCCACCGCCTGTACAGTCCTCCAGCCAGAGCCCACTGAAGTTGCAGATCTGTTGGTGGGAGTGGCAGACACTGGGACCACTTGGGGCTTAGGCACCACATGGTTGGAAGCCAGCTACCTCGAAGCAGAGTCCCACACTGGAATGCATGCCTTAGCAAGCTCCAGCCTCTGAGACACTATGGCCCATTGCAGGACAGCACGTGGATCCTGAACTGCTTCCACTGTCACTCCTGGAGAGTTGCACACAGAGGCTCCTTGTGGATGGAGCTTCCCCTTCCCAACCAGCCAGAGCAATCTAGCAGTGCAGCCCAAACCTAGTGAAAGAAAGCTGTTGCGAGATGGCAACCCACAGATGCACACCCCAGAGAGGTTAGAGACATGTTTGCGTGGCCAGCTTAAGCTCCAAAAGGACAGCTAAGAAATAATGGGGAACTTCTGAGCATGGATTTGGTGTGCAATCTTTTGGGGAGAAAGAAAGGTTCTATGCAAATGTTCAGAGCAGGAATGTTCCCAGACCCATCCCCCAAAAGGGGAACCCTGTTAATAAAAACCTATTTCCTTCCATACAAAAATTTGTGTTATTGTATACATGGCAATAAGCAACTAGACCCCATGTTGTCCACTTACAATATGACTAGATGTCTAGAGGTAAGCAGACTTAAGTCCTTTTAGTTTTTCGTTTCATCATTCTTTATGTATTTCAAGATCACTGTTCCACTTTAGCATACTATTAGTGTTCACATAGAAAAAATGTTAAAGAAGAAAGGATAAGCTTTTAAAGAGCACCCTCAGGAACTTCACTTGGAATCTTTTGCTTCTATTTCATTGGGTCATTTGGTTACCCCTTTGCTTAGACAGGATGAGGGGCTGGGAGATATATTTTTTCTAGCTGGGCATATTAACATCCCAAACAAATTAGAGATCTTTGAGTAATGACAGAAGAATGAAATTGTATACAACATAAGAGGATCTGCCCAGAAGTGTGTTGGGGTTTTGTACTCCATCTCATGTCTGCCAGTGCAACTTTTATGGTATCTTCTCTTTATCTCTTTTTGTCTTTAGATTCTGGGTGACTTCTTCAGATATACATTTTGGTTCACTATTTCTTTCTTCACCTATGTCTAATATGGTATTCAAACCAATTATGAATTTTCAATTTTAATGACTATTTTTTCCTAAGAATTCTAATAGATATCTTGTTTAAAATATCTTATTTCTGTATGGATCTTATTCTTTCCTTTATATTTTTAATAATTTAAAATTATTTACTCTATAACTTACTTGACAATATTTTTCTATTATTTCAGGTTCTTGTGTTTTGCTACATCTGCTGATTCATTCTTGTGTGTTATAAAATTTTGATTATGAGATGCTCTTGTGAGAGATATTATTTTCTCCTGCGATCTGATGTGGTCTTGATTGAAAGAATGTGCCCCTTAGAACAGATTTATGCTTGCTTTTCCAGGCCCGCAAGGGTTCCTTAACTATGAGAATATTAAACCATGCAAAGCACCATCATAAACTTTTTATTTCTCATGTGAGCCTTTTTGTATAATCAAATTCTAAGCAGTGGATGTTGGGGCTGATTTGCAGCTTGTTTTGGTCTCAGCTGTTTTGGGCACTTTGGTTCCCACTTGTCTCTGCTGCTGCACAGTGTTTGGCTTGCCATGCTTCCCCAAGGCCTGGTAGGGACTGACAACACAGTATAGCTAGGAGCTATTTGAAGCACAACTCACAGCTCAGAGATTGGGAGGCTATGAGAGAAAAAAGTTTCATAACATTAATCCAATGAAATATTCTGAGGACTAAAGCAAAATTTAGGGACTAAAAGCTACAAACCGAAAAGTAATTTAAGACATTATTTTGTTTAGTTCTTGAACTTAGGACTGCACCTCTAAACCATCTATAGTAGCTTCTTGTGCTAGCCTTGGGGATTTGTCACTTGGGAAGCACAAGTATGAATTAATATTGAGAAAATTAAAATGTCCAGAGTTTATTAATATAACTGTTTATGATACATTCATGCAGTGTCCTGTCCTTTTTGGCAGAAATTAATTAACAAGACAGAGATTTTTTTTCTTAAGTGTGAAGGTAAATATACAAATAAATTAGTATAATATTATATATATATAACTAGAAGAGTAAGGGGCACAAAGAAAAGGGTGGCTTAGCTTTGAGAGAACACTTCATGAGGAAGTGGCACTTAGGCTAGGTTTTGAAAGATAAGCTGAATTTGATAGGTGGGTAAAGCATGAAGCCAGTTACAGTTTATGAATACAGGAGGAGAAAATTTATTTTTTCAAAAAATAATGGTTTTAGTTTTAAAACCATTTAGTTTGAGTGCTTATAGAACATCCAAGAAGCAGGTGGAATTTTATAATTATGAAAATTGAAAGGATGGGAACTGGAGAACCGGTGTGGGAATCATTTGTGTATAGAGTGAACTAATGGGACTTGCAACTGGGAAACTGATGGGAGCACTCAGTGAAGTGATGTGGAGAGAAACAGGGACACAGGAGAAAAGAGGGGGAGGAGAGAAATTAGGAAAGGACTGGAAGCTAGGGGAGAGAAAACGAGAGAAGGGAGAGGAGATAGAACACACAAGGTTACTGGGAAATGGAAAAGCAGAGACAAGAGAAGAATAAGGACCAGTGATATTCTACAATGAGGATGAGAGTCTTGTGAACAGTTGAATTGCCTATTAGTATTAGATGCTGCAAAGAAATCAAGCAGGAAGAAAACCAAAAAGAGTCAACTGAAGTGGAATTTCTGAAAGCCTTAGTAAGAAAACAAGTAATCAAAAATATTTCTTAGTGGTTTCCAGGGGCACTGCAAGGAAAAGAAAAGACATTGCTTACTTTGAGGAGAGGCAAAGCACAGCCTGTGAGTGCTGAGCCCTAGGGAGTCCCATATGCAAGCTCTGAGGTGGAGTGGCTTAGCACTTGGAGCAGTTCACTCTCTCTGGGCTTGCCTGTCATCTGTTGAAGGACATCTAAAGAGCACATTGCAGGACACATGGAAGTTTCCCCACAATGTTTGCTCTTTTTCACTTGTGTTTGTATTGAAGGTAAGAATACCTGGAGTAAGGAGAGGCTGGGAAAGAAGAACCAGGCCCATCTCCCTCTACACAGGAAGGAGTGAGGGAAGACTCAGACCCCTGAGGATGGGTGTGAGGTTGAGAGGACAGGCTCCTGCTGGACCCAGAGCACCATGGGGACTGGGTGTCTCTGCAGAGCGGACTGTACTCTGTGGAGGAGGAGGGGCCACCATGGGGAGTTTCCAAGAATCCTATAGAAGGTGGAAGTTGTGACTCTGAAATTGCCCAGGTTGACCTTGCCATTGTCTTTTCCATGGCCATACTCCTACTGTCTTCTGCTAATTGATAGGATATGACAATTGTTCAAGAGACTGAGAATAGAAAACCAGGCACAGCAATTTTCACAAAGCTCCTCTCCTGGACCATCACCCCTACCCCCCACACACACCTTCATGCCACTTTCCCCTTGCATTCCATTTGGCTGTGCTTTCTCACTTGCACAAACATCTGGCCATTGGTGAACTGCTGTCTGTTCCTTTCTCACCTCAGGGCCTTTGCACAGTCTGTTCTTGCTGTCTGGATGATCTTTAACTTGGCCTGGTTGGATCCTTCTCATTATAGTTTCAGGTCCAATGCCCCCTCCTCAGAGAGTTCATCCCTGACAAGCTCATTTAGAGTAGTTCTCCCATCACTCCCTATCACAATAGTTAATTCAATTCACTTTGTAACATTTCTTTCTTTTTGGTCTTAGTCACTATAGTATGCATGGAGCAAAGAAAAGTAGTTAGCACATAATAATGTTCATTGTGTGAGTGAAATGGCATGCTTGGGTCCCCAAGGTGGGTGTACAGAGTGAGCCCCTACCGAGCTCGTGTCTAGGGGTGCCTGTGGTCTGTCCAGCTCCACTCCCTTGTCCACACTGCTCCCCCACCGCTTTGTTCTTAGCCTCCACACCAGCCCATCCCCGTCTTCAACTTGGCCATCATGCCAGTCAGGATTCTTTTTATTCCACCACCCCCCCACCCTTTTTTTAATTCAGAAAGGAGATAAACATTCTGTTCTTTTAATTTTCACACAGATATTTACAGAATTTATTTTTTCATATCCGTCTTGAGTTAGTCAAAAAGTGAAGCAGCTAACCAGCTGTTTCCTTGTGTCTTTCTGGGTTGTGTTATCAAGTCTGGCTTGCCTCATCAGAGAAATTCTATGTCAATCGGATTGTGTCCTTTTTACTTTGTATTATACAGATGTGGAACCATCTTACAGTTGAAAGATGAAAGAAAGAGAGAAACAAAAAAAAAAAGGGAGAAAAAGCATTCCAAATTCAAAACAGCCCATACCTTCATCCTCTTCTTGTCCCTGTCAATTCATCATGTAACTCTATAAAATAAGGTGATGCTTAGAATCTATCATAATTTTTTTGAAAAACAAAGTAACCATATCACTTTTAAGGTTTCCCTGTCCCAACAGGAACAGTCATCAGGGTATGGGGTCAGCAGATTTAGCCTGAGATTCACACAGAAGTTTCTGCAGACGCCCTGAAGCTCTTGCTGACACAGAACATGTGCATTGCTGAGAAAGGAAGCACATGGCCTTGCTTTTTTCTCTATGTGCATTCTTCAAGAGTTGCTAAATTTATAGTAGAATGGAGAGGGAGAGAGGTTTGTATTAATAAATGTAAACTAGACTCTGAGAAGCTTCGCAATATTTCAAAGTGGGTAGTGTCTTTAACCAGCTTCCAAGGTTCTTAGTGGTTCCCTTCTGCCCCTGAGAAAGCACTGGGAGCAGCAGCTCCGCCCCATGAAATCAGTCACCCAGCCAGGCTGTGTCTGCAGCAACGGGCCAGTGAGGCCAGGCCATACCTGAAGAATGCCTTTCAAGGAAGATATTTCCGTTGTCTTTTGAACGGAGCGTCTTTTTGCTCTCTTTCCAGAAGGTCACATGTCCAGTCAGCTTCCTCCAGAGCAGAAGAAATTCCTCAGGAGTTCCCTTTAATTGTGCTTCTGTTCTATATCAGGCCACAAGTGGCTGGGCGCACTGTTTACAAGATACCCTGTGACTTCTAGGAGTGACCTAGTTTCAGAGAGCCAGTCCCAGGTGAAACATGAAAGCAGTCCTGGCTCCCAAGACATCAAGCAGCATTTGTCTGCGAGGTGTGCATCATTTGATTTAGAGAGGATCAAATGTTCTGTGAAAGGGGTTTGTACACAGAGTTCTCTGATTCCTTAAGGAATCTAATGAAGTTTGTTATTAATTTGTGCAGCCTAATAAGGTGCCATTAATCCTTCTACCAGGTTAGAAAAGAAAAGAAAAGAAAAAAGAAAAAGAAAAAAACCTTTGAATCATATGGTACTTAAAGAGCACAAGATCCCAGAAAACAAAACTATAAATATTTTTTGCCCCTAGGGGAAAATCAGTACCAACACATTACTTTTTTATTTTAGTTTTTTCTTTTTCTGAGATCAACCATAAGCATATGTATTATAAGTCAAAACTCGAGAGCAAACGGACCTTTTTAGTGTTTCTGTTGGAAGAGAAAAAGCACCCAGCTGAGTAAGATTTAAAAGTTGTGTTAATGTAGAGCAGAGATGTTTTTCTTAATTAAAATGTATGAAGACAGATTTCAGAGCAAGTTTTTCTCTTCATCTCCTCCCCACCTGTTAAACAATCCAATTATTTTTTAAGGAGAAATTTTATGAATACATAAAGAAAAATTTTATTTTGGATACTCCTTAAAAATATGCCTTTCCACCAGTCCTGGGGTCCAGGTTTCAGAACTTTGTGATAAGTTTAGTAAATGATAAGAAAATGTGAAGTGTATAATCTGCTTGGAGATTTTTTTTAAATCACACTCTCAATTCCATGGCCCTCATGGAAGATATAAAAACTAAACTTCATGGAAGAATAACATCAAAATATAAATGAAAGACATAAAGGAGATAGAGATGAAAGGAAAATGAAACAGGAAATTCTAGTGGAAAAGCTCCATTCTCAAGTCCCATTAAAGGAAAACACCAGAGTTAATGAGAGTGCTGAGCCCACTTTATCCCATATTTATTTTGGCCAGGTATCAGCTTTCTCTATGAAGACTGGAGGAACGTAGAAAACTCCAGTCTCAAAGCTACAGGGCTCCCACAATGTGATGGCTGCCAATCTGTAACATGCAATGAGTATAGGAGCTTTTGTTAATAGCTCATAAAGCAATTTCTTCCACATTAAATATAGTCATTTTGTGGTCCTTGAAAATGAAGTATGTTTGAATATAATTCTAAGCCTCAAATTCAACATATATGTTCTCAATTAACAATGAAAGGATTAGATTCTCCACAAAGCTGGTTATAAACAAGCAAGTCCTCTACTGCACTTTTAAAAATATTACTTCTCTCTCCCAAAGGGTGGTGATTAATGCATAACTCTCAGGAATTCACTTAGTTTGTCTTGGTTTACCACAATTTTAAAGTGCTTAGAAGTACCATATTGAACCAAAAGAAAAATATATGACATTATTATAACTTTGGAAAGTTTTTATGTTGTTCAACCTTACTTCAACTGATCATCTCAAGCTTCCTGAAATTTAGGTAGCAAGCAGCATTATTATGACTTTGTTATTATAAATGTGGTAGTGGGTTAGAGGAAGACTGAAAAGATTTACCTGAAGTCACATAATTGGACTTGAGAATGGAACTTTGCCACTAGAACATACTATTTTATTTTACATATTTCAGCAAGCTGAAAGAAAGCCAAAATTCCCTCAGCTTTGCTTTATACCTCATACAGATGATTTGTGTAAAATAAGGTTTGTTTATAAGTAAAATTCTTTAGAGTTTTTAAGTTTTTGATTTCTGTATTTTTGTTACCAGATAATATACACTAATGATCAGTGGATGGTATTTGTTTCTAAAAGTTTTGGTGGTGGTTGCCCTGTCCACCTTCGAACGGGTTCAATTCTCAGTCAAGGCACATGCGTGGGCTGCTGGTTCAGTCCCCAATCCAGGCTCATGCAAGGGGCAACCAATCCATGTTTCTCTCTCACATCGATGTTTCTCTCTCTCTCTCTCTTTCTCTCCTTTCCCCTCTCTCTAAAATTAATAAGCATATCTTCAGGTGAGGATTTTAAAAAAGTATTTGTGGTGGCTCTCTCTAGATGGTACACCACTCCTTTCTCCACCCCCTTTCTTAGGCACGTATTCCTTGTTGAGCCCACTTATTCTATGGCTCACTTCTACCTCTGAGACTATATAAGTAAGTTTTTGCTTGTATTTGAAACAAAAATGTATTGTTGACAAGAAGCCTGATTTTTTATTATATGGCATCCTTTATACCTAATTATCTGCAATGACACAGCTGTACATATGTTCCATGACTGTAAGCTCAGGCTGACATCAAGCTTGTATACATATGCCCATACCTCTACGGTTAAAGTGGTCAGTGTTTTCAGGAAGCGATCATTTTGTCAATTATGGAAACACAGTGTGTCATCAGGATAGCCCTGGGAGGCTATGACATCATAAATGCAATTTTGGGAGGAGCTCCAGAAGTTTGAGTGCACCAGGCACACTATGTAGGATACTTGGGAGTAGGGACTTGGCCCTAGGGCACCTCTTCCATTAGCATAATTATAATGCTAGGCTTCTCTTTTTACCGGTCTCAGCCTTTATCTCCTGATGTGTAAAATAAGGAGCTGGGTTTAGACACACAAAGCCCCTTTCTCTCAAAGAGGTTGCTACAAGAGTTGATGAGGGCTAGGCTGATGTCTAGAAAAGCTTAAGTCCCAGCAGGCCAGGTTTCAGCAGGCCCCACAGCCAACTTGTCCTAAGTAGTGCACAGGATAGTGGATGGGTAGGCCTGGCCTCAAGGGGGCATTCTTGAGAAGCCAGGGGTTGCTCCAGACACTGGATATTGACCCTGAATCTCTAATTCACAGTTCAAGTTCTAGTTTCTGGGGGAGGTGGGGGGAGGGGCAGTGGGCTGATGGGAAACAGTATGGCATTTTAGAAAGAGTTTGGGCTTTGGACTTTGGCAAGGAATAGACTCTACTTTAAATCTAGTACTTGTCACAGAGAGTCAACCTCTCATTGTTCTCATCAAGGGGATAACAATGCCAACAACACAGGTTGCTCTGAAAATGAAATATATATAGGGAAAGCCTTGTTTTTTAGCATGTAACAATTGTCCTGTGAATATTGGTTCCTTCCCAGTGCTTGGGGATTGGGCCTGCGAAGTGCTTGGTGCTTGTTCTAGGGACTTGGGAACTACTGTTCAGTATGGCTGGTAAATCAGGACCAACATGGCCAGCCAGTGACCCTTCTAGCTCTGATCTGTTAACGCTGGAAGGCCAGATGTGGTTCTTGGGACCTATTTGGAGACTTTTCTAAGGAGGCACACACTTGGCAGTAATATGTTGAGCTTAGGGCATAATGCAGTTAACGCTGACAGTGTAGCTGGGACCTTCCTTGGATCCCAGCTACAGTGAAGACCCAAGGATTAGGAGGGGAAGAGTGGAAGATGTGGGTACACTATGTTGTTTGTGCTCTTTCAGCTTTCCTTCCTGATACCTAGAAACTCTAAGAGGAAGCTTCATTCTTAGTTTGTAATCTTAAGACTTAGATATAACACAGTTCTTGGTTGCCCTTACATTATAGTGACATCATTGGTACAGACTCACCCTGGGAGCATGTTTCTCTTTTAAATGTGGCCTGAGAAGTTTGTTCAGAAATGGTTTGAGTGATGTTCTTTTCAACTAGTAAAGAGGTTATCAATACCACACCATCACACCGTATGAAGATTTTATCTCGGCTGCAAGATATTTTGCAGTGACCAGATGGCTGACCCTCAAGTGTAGCCTCCTTCCTGACGGTGCTGGCCTGCTCCCATTTACTGTCTCAGTTGCACCACAGTCTCTCTCAATCATAGCCCAGGGAGTGGAGCAGAATGTGGGGAGGCTGGCTGTTCTTTTCCTCCAACTGGAATGGAAGGGCCAACACACAAGTACATACTTTTGCAACCCTAGCATTCAACACAGTGCTAGGCACAGATTTGGTGTTTATAAAACATTATCTGAGTAAAAGACTTAGGTAAGCTAGAGGGAGCTGCAAAACCCCTTCTCATTGTTGTGCTGCTTCTACATTATTCAGAGCTTTGTTCAAATATCACAAGCTCCATTCTTGCCACACTAAAAACTGTATCATATCTTCCTATTTATGTCATTTTTGGCACTTCTCCTATCCATACAATTTATTATGTATGTACTTACTTGTTTATTACCTCTTTCTCCCTCTCTTGGGAATGCAAGTTTTGTCCCATACAATGAGACATTTTTCTGTCTTATTCAATGCTCAGAAATGTACCTGACCCAAAGTAGGCACTCCATAAATATTTGCTGAATTTGTTTGTGGCTTATGACGATCAATAGGTACATAGATGTGAAAACCAGAAATACTTTAATTTCTAGAGGTCTAACTTTGGGCAACATGAATCCCCTGGAAAATATTGTTGAACCTAGAAGTGACTCTTTCAGCCTTGATGGTTGGCTGCACAGACTTCTGGTAGAATAAAGGTCTTAAACCAAGTTGTCTGGTTTTCAAATGAATACCATATCAGGAGTAAACATGAATGATGTTGGAGGGAGACACTGGCAGGATAACTTTCTGTTAGAGTAGATATCAAAAAACTAGTAAGTAAGCATAGGGTTTGAAATTATTGGTGCTACCCATATGAGAATAATTCATATTCATATATTGTTCTTTGAATTTTTACTCAAAGCACTTCCTCACCTCTGATTCAATTGTCCTATCAGCATGAGGTACCCCTGTTTTAAAGATGAGGAATCTCAATTCCGAGGTCAACTAGTGGGAAGGTGAATTTGAAACTTGTATCTCCCAGTTCCCATATGAATCCTTCTCCATTACTCAACACAACATAGGCAATAAGGTATAAAATTAGAAAAGGCGCAATACCAGGACTATTCCTTCCGAACACTATAAACATACTCTTCATCTAAGAATGGCAAAATTTAGGTCTCCTCTCTCTCAAATAACAGTGATGTTGAAGAATTCTTACCACTTTTCCAGTGAGAATGAGACTGAAGGATTCTCCTTAAAGAAAAAAAGACTGAACTAAAATGACTGATCCTTGTTAGAGTTTCATCAGGATTTCATCAACCCAAAGCTTAATGTACAATCTCAGGGAGCATAGAATCCTGATTTGACAGAAGATTTAAGAGTAGGAACCACTATTTTCTACAATGATATGAAAATAGACCCAGCTTCCCTCTTAAATGATTCTTTCAGCAGCATTTACCGAGGGGGAAACAGAAAAGTAAATTTTTGATGTAATTATACTATAACTGCCATTCATTAAAAACCATACCAAGGGTTACTATAAGCATCATCTCATTTCCTCCTCCAGGAACCCACTTGAGCATGATTGCTAAGAGACAAGGGCCTACACTGAAACCTTATCTCCTCCCATCTCTGTGATCTGGGCAGCTATTTAACCATTGTGAGCCTCAGTTTCTTCATTTGTAACATGCCCGGTCACCACAGGGCTACAGTGATATTTAAATTAGAGGTGATATAGGAAAGCCACCTGAAAAATACTCAGCATAGTAATAACTTAGTCACTGTTAACTGTTGTATTGATATTAAATCCCATCCTACAGGTGAGAAAACTGAGGTTCAGGAAGTGAAATGATTTACTCAAAATGACACAATTAGGCAGCCAGCCTACCAGTGTCTTAAACACATACTTTGTCCAAAACTTCAAACAAAATCTATAACAGAGGACAACACTACAGAAAGTCCCTGTCTTCTGCTGAGGATGGAATTTTGTCCTCTTTTGCTTATGTAGGACCTCTGCAAGCTTATGTCCAAGGAAAATTCTGGACATAATTCTAGACTTGGAAAATTCTGATGGTTGCCATTTCAAAAGCTACCATTTATTCTGACATTAGTTATGAAGTCTTTGCATTTCACTCAAAGAAATCAAATACAGACCTCAAATGAGTAGTACTAAATGGGTAAGATGTTTTCTTTTTTCTCTTGTAAAACTTACCAAGATAAAATATTTTTCTTAAAATCATATGACTGTGATTCTCAGTAACTTCTTTAGTAGACAGTGACCATGGTCTGAGGTAACATTATTTGTATTTCAACTTATCTTTGCAAGGGGTTTGGGCCATCACTCTTGCTTGCATGTGTAGTGCACACTACACTAACTTCTAGTTCTGTTTAACGAAACAAATTGCTAAGTTTCTTAGCCCAGCAGTTGTGAATTTTATGCCTTGGTAGCTACGGGACCTCTTACCTTGGTAGCTAAGAGAACATGACAGAAGAGGATGAGAAATAAGAAACATAATGGGAGAGCCGTGTGGAGATGATTTCTTGGTAGGGGAAGAAGGTAGGCTTATGTGTTAAATCAGGATTTCTCACCCTCAACACTACTGACATTTTGAACCAGATCATTCTGTAGTTGGGAGAAGCGGGACTATCTTGTGCACTGTAGAATGTTTAACAGCATCTCTAGTCTCTGCCTACAAGATGCCAGTAGCACCTTCATCCCCCAGTAATGACAACTAAAAATGTCACCAAACATTGTTAAACATCCCCTGGGTACAGGAGGGGGATGTTTAACAAAAATCATCCACCATGTGAAAAGTGTGACATTCTTGCCTGCTACATGGTGATCAAAGATGGGATTTTAGCACCTAGCCTGGATATACATGGAGTACAGAAGAAGACAGGTGTTCACTAATAGGATTATTTGGATATTAAAACACATAGTAAATATGATGGCTATATTGGTTGTACAGTTATTCACTGTGAGGCGTATCTGGACAACCGGCATTTTTAATTGGTTAATTTAGTTGTTGTGTAATGATCCCATATATCCACAAGCATGTTGGGTTTTGTTTTTCAGTGTTAAAAAAACCTGTTATGTGTAAACATATCTGATCCTTACATATATTACCCCCACTTCTTTAGAAAATAAGTTCCACAAAACAAAAGGAAATGTTGGGATAGATAGAATATGTTAACTGCCATACCAGGACGGTTGAGTGGTGTCCATTTTTGTCCATTTTTTCTGCCCTGGTTTCTTCAAAGCCCAGATCATATTTGCAGGCTGGAGTGAGTCTTTTTCTTTACCCCTGCTGGGCAGTATTAAAACAATAGGAATAAAACGAAGAAAGAAGAAAAAGAGAGGAGCAGGCTATCCATGGAAGATTCAAAGTGCCAGCCAGTGTCCCCGTATCTCTTCCATCCACTGCCGCTGTGTCTCTGGGTATGTGTTTCTGTGTGTGTGCGTGTGTGCTTGTCTCTCTCTATGTGTATGAATGTGTGTCTGTCTCTGTGTGTGCTTGTGTGTGTATATGTGTTTATATACATGCATGTATATGTGTATTTGGTTTGGACTTTGGTCTGTTAGTCCTGAGCCTGCCTTCCAATACCCTTTAAATCTAGAACAGAAAAGGACTATTAGGAAATGTAGTTAACTGCTGCTGGGAAGATAGAGCAGCTTTGTGCAGCTTGTTTCAAATGGGTTTTGTTTTGAATCTACAAGTTCATTCAAATCCAGTCTGAAGCAAAATTCATAGATTGTGATGTCATGTGGATTGGAACCAAAAACAGGCTGTATTTCTGCCAGAATTTACTCATGGCTTCAGGAAACTCCCCCACTCACCAGTCTTCTTTTTTTATGCTTTGTGAGCCAAGACTTTGGGCTCTACTAAGCCTCACTTTCAGTTGCTGATATTTCTTTACAGCCTCTGTGCCCAAGGCATGCCATTTGTGCTACTAGTTCTCTACACTTACATTACTAATTTATTTTAATATTAAAAAAGGAATATATCCTTCTAATTGTGTAGACTCCAATGTTGTCTAGGGCAGGAGAAAAATAAGAATTTATTTGTAACCAGGTTCACTTACTTTTGTTGTAAAGCTCTTTGAGTTGAGAAAGCTTTCTCAATTCACAAGGAAGTTCACTTTGTGGTGGCTCTTACTGTTGTGCAGTCCCTGTGATGTGACACTAACATTGCCTGACCACATGGCAGACAGCACACCTCATTCTTTTCATCACTGTGTGGTGGAACTGGATTTTACAATAGTAAACCAATATTGTCAGCAGGGATAACTTAAGGAAGGGATATACTTTAAGAGAAAGGATGTGCACTCAGCCTTAGGCAATTGTATTAAAAGAGGAGTGTTGAACCCCAAGGATACAGAGGGACAGAGACGTACAGGGCATGCACATGCAGTTCACCTCTCTGTAGCTACAGAACTAGGAATATTATGCAGTCACCCCAACACTGCCTATCTAACCCTGACCAATGTCCATGGTAGGAACGATGCCCATTTTCTCAGGGCTGCGTTAGAACTAGAATCACATCTTATTTCCTGTGCTCAGTGCTTTCTAGCTGGAGAAAACAAAATCCACCTCCTCCTGATGTAATTCCTGAATGGTACCAAAGTGTAAGTGTGTTAGTTCAAACTATCAGACACGGGGAATGGAATCTTAGTGATCCAATTAATGACTAGAATGGCTTAGGAGTCAGACCTACTTAATGATTGTTTCTCTGTGTAGACATCTGATGAGCTAAATTCCTAGGACTGCCAAAGATTCATTCACTCTCCCTGAATTGCTAGGGGGCAATTCACTGTTCAGATGTCATCAGCTGGATAAGGTCTTCCTTTGTTTTTAGAGAATTGTATATGCCTTTTTCTGTGCTACTGTGTCAGGGTGTTAACTCTTTTGCCAGTGCTTACCCTTTTGTGTTTATGTCCATGCTCTCCTTCCAATGTCACATTTAGCTTCTGCAGACAAGATATAAGTTCTTAGGAATTCCTTCTATATTCAGCATACTGATAGATAATTGACTTAATAAATGTGCCAATAAAAGTTTATTGAGAAAAATAATTAAGGGATAAATGAGTATAAGTGAGACACCTTTCTGATCTTTCATTAGATTCTCAGTTTGAAAATGCTGTAGTGTGATAAACCAGAGAGAGGTCAGACATCCCAACACAGACGGATGGGAGGAATAATATAAATGAAGTGATTATGCTATTATTTAACCCAGAATGAATTTTTTTTGCTTCTCTTTCTCCTTCCTCCTCCTTTTCCTCTTCATCTCCCTTTTTAAAAAACGTGTTCCTGTTTTTAGCTACTTCCTGCTAGAGACTGCACTCAATCTTTCAATTACTCAGCTTTATTTAATAAATAATGCACCTATTATATATAAGCATATGGTTAGATGCTCTGTGAGATGCCCCTAAACTTACAACCAAATTGTTATAAAAATTACACTAGAGACTTACATATCAAACAATGTGTAGTCACTAAGTCAGGGGTGTCAAACTCATTTTGACCTGGGGCCGCATCAGCCTCAGGGTTGCCTTCAAAGGGCAGAATGTAATTTCAACTCCTTAACAGTTAAGGAGTAGTTACATTTATACAGTCCTAAAATTATTTCAGCCCTTTGAAGGCAACGTGGAGGCTGATGTGGCCCCAGGTCAAAATTAGTTTGACACCCCTGTACTAAGTAGTTCACTCATTCACTTGGTAAACTATTATCAGTTACCTGCTGTGTGTTAGGAGTTGTGTTGGGCCTGAGATGATAAAGTTATATAACAGACAGGGTTATGTATATGAATTGGTAGTTCAGTTTTCCTGTCAGAAATTACTCTCAAATTAGGTAATTTGAGGATAGTTTAATGAAGGGACTATGTACAAAGTTGTGGGTGGGTTTAGGCAAAGCAGCAAAGAATGGCACAGGGTCTGGGGTGAATGGTGGGGCAGAGGAGATAGGGGTTTGCCTTGTCACTCAACCTGTGGCTGTACTCCTTCCTGGACAGGCATGTCCACACACAGTGCAGTGGGGAAGGCTGAGAAGTCGGTGTGAAGGGCACTTTGGTGAAGGCAGTAGAGGTGACTATCCTGGAAACACAAACTTCCCAATGCAGTCCTGAGCTATAGGAAGTGGAACTTGAATGACTGGACTTCAGACTAGAGGAAAGAGAGGAATCTGGAAGGATTCCTAAGATTTTTTTTTAAATTTAAATAAGAGATAAATCTACCATTACCAAAATTAACGGAGAAAGAATGAAAAGATTTTGAGGATAAAGATGGAGTAATTTGTTTTAGTGCCTTTGAGTTTCAAGTGCTATGAGACATCTAGTGGAGATACTAGACAGACCTGGAAGTAGGGGCTTAAAACTGGGAAACAAAGAGGTAGTGCTGGAGATAAGTCAGTTATCTGTAAAGTAGGCTGTGGATAATGCCCCACTGGGCACATGGGGTTCCTTTGCAGGACTGCAGGCTTGATTTTGATTTTAAGGTTTGCCTAGAATTTACTCTACTGGAAAGGGGGGAAAAACATAAGCCTCCTTCTAGAATTCAATACATGTAGAAAGATGGCTTTCCAGAAGGTGGGCAGTAGGGCTGCTTCAGCAGGTAGGCCATAGGAGGACAAGAGTCTCTCCCCAGGGCATGTTTCTGAGGGAATTGAAAATCTCAGTGGAAGAACAGCTCAGCTCTGATTGAAAATTTAAGGTTAATGAACATGAGCTTCTTCATATAAAGAAAAGATGATGACTGCAAGGATTTGAGCAAATTATTCTACAAGGTTGTGTGTGACCCACATGACTTTCATGTGCTTAGCGGGCTATGAGTGGAGAGATGCTAAATATATTTTTCACTTTTGTATCTCCAGCATGGGGCAGGGCCTGACACCCAGAGGTCTCATAGAAAAATTAGAATGGAATAATGGGAAAGAGAGAGAGAGAGAGGAAGAGAGAGGAGTTAAAGAGAAACTGAGGTTATGGGCCTATGTTACTTGGAGAGTGATACTATCTTTGGTACAAATTGAAGAGTCAGGAAGGCTGAATTAGTTGAATTTGGGAAGATAATGCATTTGTTCTTCATGGTGAAATTCAAAGGATGATGTGAAGGTTAAATGAAAATATGTATTTGCATTTAGAAGAATGCACCTAGAACCCGAAGGAAATGTCAAGAGTGCAGCTTTAATTTTTGAAGTCATTAGTATAAACTGCTAGTATGAGGCAATTATGGAAGAAAACATATGTATGGAGAATAGCAGAAAGCCAAGATTTCAGCCATGGGGTCCAACCACAGTCAGGCAGAAGGTGAGAAATGGAAGTATTCAAGGATTGAGATGAACCTATCAGGAAGGGTGATGTTGGGCAGAGACAGAGATGGGGGCAGGTCAAGAGTCATTCAGAGAGAGGCTACAGAGAAATAATGGTAGCTGAAACAGGTTTGCTGGCAAAACTATTATATCATTTCTGAGTCCTTAGTTCAGAGAAGACATAATTAATCCTTTATTAGCCATTGGCAAAATTAACCTATCAATGTGAATGGACCCAGTTCATAAGGCTCTTCCAATTAGTCTGATTATAACCTTTTCATCTAAGGACTTCAAAACTCTATGTTATAAAGGTAAAATCCTTTGAGATAAAGAATTTTTACCTTTATAAATTCTTTATAAAGAATCTTTTGAGATGAAGAATTTTTACTATTTTAGTTTCCGTCTCTGAAGAAGCCTCAGATATAATTAATTCACTCTTTTTAACTTTAGGGACAGTGGGCATTCAGGAGTTCCCAACGTGAGGATGTTTGATGACTCTATAAGAATTCTTCATTTCTTATTTAAGTTAATGTTATTTTAAAATAATGTGTGGTTTAATCATTTTTGAGATCTTGCTACTAGATTTAAAAAAAACCTGTGGCTAGAAACCAAATTAATTTGCTCACATAATTGTTTTTAAAACAGATCTTATGCAAGTTATTTTGTACTGGTAAAGCTGACCTGTGTGTCTGCTGATTTGTGGCCAGATACCAAGAAGGACCTTAGCTGATTGACAAAGTTGTACCCTAGCCAGGGGTTGGATCTGTGGCACATGTGGTTGTCCTCATGACTCAGAGGAGGTGGGGACTAAAATACTGTGGGCTGAAGAAGTCTGGCTGGAGGTGGACTCCTCATACTGCTGAGATAAGCAGTTCCTCTCCCACCAGCAAGATTTCTCATCCCCTCTCCCCCCCAATTCCCTGGTGAATAGGCCCCAGCTTCCTTTCCAGTACCCCCTCCTCAGCATCCCACTTCCTGGAGGCTCATGAGCTCTCACAGCTCCTCCCTGAAGAAGCACTGCGGGTCTTTAACAGGCGGCCAGGCCGTATCCCTTCACTGACTATCAAGTTCTGAACAGGGTCAGTAAAGTTACTGCAGAAGGACTGCGAGGTTCACCCAGATTCATTTCAGTTTATGATGTTACAGGTTCTTGATTCTGGAATACGGCAAAAAGCGGGGACAGGGGGGAGATTTCAGTAACAATTATCATAATGTTAAAAACAATTTTCAGCCAG
Organism: Phyllostomus hastatus; assembly: GCF_019186645.2. Taxonomy (NCBI): domain Eukaryota; kingdom Metazoa; phylum Chordata; class Mammalia; order Chiroptera; family Phyllostomidae; genus Phyllostomus; species Phyllostomus hastatus. The sequence goes on along the minus strand of NW_025334017.1, from coordinate 603,895 downwards.
CATGGCCTCAGTCTGCTTGAAGTCTGCTGCTGGTGATTGTTAAAGAAATGGTTCCTGTCTTTTTAATAACTCAGCAAGCAACTAGGTGGCAAGTGATCAGAAATAAATGTCTAACTTGGCTTTTGCACAATCGGGTCTTGCTTCAAAGCACATAGTCTGCCCACTGACCCAGCTTGAATTTTACAGGGAGCGCAACACGGTATAGTTGGGGAAATCTCAGGGGTCCTTCCTGGGCTGCACTGGGAATTTGCTGGTTCCCAGGTCACCCCTGGTTAGAAGGCTGACAGCTGTCCTGCTTCCCCATTCTATTCTGGGAACACTACAAAAAATGGCATCTAGTTTCTTTAATTTTTATTTCCTGAGTCATTTTATTCTCTTTATTCCTTCTGTTCCCTCCTCTTTCTCTTGTTTTTACAATCTCCCTGTAATGACTAATTGGCAGCGTTTCCCAGCTTTTTTATGTTCCTCTTGCTCTGGTTACAAGTCGTACTAACCCAGTAATATCCATAGGGATCTATAGACAGCCAACATTTCCAAATGATATACAGCATTCCCCTTTCTTTTAAAGTGTAAAACATTTACAAGGAAATGTACTAATGTATCAGGAACATTTCCCGGGTCGGTCATTAGCGCTTGCCTCCCTGAGCCCAGGGATCACCCCGCATGGTTCCCTCCCGCACGTACATTTCTGCGTGCCAGTGGGGCCGCCCCCGAGCCCGCAATTGCTCTGGCCCAGATTGACGAGCCTCCGATGCCCATTTACTGCGCCCGGCAGCCACTCTGGAGCCACCACACATCTGGATGGAGTCAACGGCTGAGCGCCAGGGGCCAGCGCGGCGGAGCCAGCAGAGCGCGGCGGCAAGCGCGAGGGAGGCCGGCGCCCGGCCGCCTCCGCCGCCCCCTGCCCCCCCCCCACCCCCCCCACCCCCGTCTGCTCCCCGCTGGATTTCCTGATGTAAACAGAGCAGCCCTGCAAGAACATAGCAACTCTGCTGAATGTGTCATTTAGTGTTCTTTATCTGCTTGGGGTCAAAATAGCGACTTAGAAAAACAGAAGCTTTGCTTTGAATTTAAACAGCTAATAGCCATAGACATTACTAGTCTGTAACAGGGGAGGAGGAATGCCTGAAAACTTTAGCTCCTGCTTTTGTGTTTACTTGTTCCACTTTATGCTAATTTGGAGACTAATTTCATTATCTACAGCCAAATTTGAAACAAGGTGCTGTTTCTGTCAATGGTGCTAAAGGCATGTGCGAGTTTCTTGCAGTGGGTTGAAAGTTCCAACTGCCCTACAGCTCTCAGGGCCCTGCAGCCCCTCACCGGTCAGCAAAAAGTGTAGAGACTTTGATTTTCCTGGAGGGCAGTCCACTGCTCTGGTTCTGAAAGAAGTATGTTGCTTTCTGTCACTGAGACCCAACCAAGAATGTATTTCCTTCCTGAGTTTCCAGAGCGGCTCAGCTCCTGGGGCTCAAAGGACTGGTTTTCTATTCTGCATCATGGGATGTGCTTCCTTGCCCATTTTCCAAGGAATGGGAACTATTCTTACTTACCTAGCTGTCTGCCCTAGTGTGTCTGGCTGGGGCTGTTGCCTTTCCTCATTTAATCATGTCGCTTCACTTCTCACCTCTGGCAGGGGATGAGATGTTAAGGCCCAGCCAACTATAAACTATGACAAAGTCATTTTGAAATCATGGTAGAGAGGGAAAATACAAAATGATGGCAGAGCTTGTGCTGTCATCACCAATAATTAAAATAAAATGTAGATGTATTTCTAGTTCAGTCACAAGCCTCTTAAACAATTGGGTCTAGAAAATTTCAACTGGCCAGAGTCATTCTCAGACACTGGCAGAGCTTCCCTAACCCTCAGCAGGGACTAGCTTTGCAAAAGTCTTTAAATGGAAATCAGAAGGAGCCATGGTGCATATCTGAGGGCAGAATTTGGCCAATATGCAGGATTTAAGCAGGCTTGGGAGAAGCTCTAGGCCGCTGGGGTAAGATTTCAGTAATGCAGCTTCATGTGAAGATCTGTCAGAACCTTTGAGTCATCTGACACAAACACTGCTTGGACTTCAGGAGCACTTGTATGTTGAAAGAACCCTGGGTACATCAATGTACTTTGTATGGGTTTTAGGGAACTCCTTTTCTTCCCACAGACTTTATTTGGGTCAATTTGTCAGAAGTTGGGCAGAGACTTAGGGACAGAACCAAGGTCTAATTTGGCAAATTGGCTGTGAGCAACATTGCCCAGTGGTTTGATAAGGAGATGAAGCTAAAACCCATACTTAAAAAGAGGTTTGTTTCAAGCAATTACCTCCAAAGGCAAATGTACTATTTTTCCCACTCCTGTGCTCCCTTTACATGTTAAAATGCTAAGAAATAGGAATCCTCCATGGCTGTCAATTACCGCTAGTGTCCTAGCTCACAGAGAGCTGTCAAGGAATGCAGGAGTCTTTACTTCAAAACAATTGTCTTTACCTTTACACATTATTGGATTTTTATATAAGTGCTATGTGAATAGGCAACAGGTTCTAAATATATAATTCTCAATTTGCTGCAGGAGAGACAAACATGGTTACGGTTACGTGGTCACTTCACTACACCAACCTGTTTTCTCTTCTCTAACAATACCTACTTCTCCAGGTTACTAGAAGTTAAAGTAGATCATGTATATTATCTAATTTAGATCAGTGCCTCTTACAGAAGAGTTAATAGAAAAATGTTTGCAGTGGAAGGTTTTTTATCTCACAGTTTGATTTTTCTTTTTGTATTTTTACTTCCCATCTATTAGAGATGAAAGGAATATGAAGACATTTTGAACGCTGGTCCTTAATGAGATTTCTTCAAAATCCATTCCAAACATACATCTTGCATTTTCTAGAAGCTCCTTAGTTCTAAACTCTGTGTAAGGCCACATATCTTAATTTTTTAAGTCTGGACAATAAGTTCACTCTAAATATAACTTCATCTGTGCAGATCAACAAGAGCTGATGTGGCAGTAGATCCTCACTGAGGCCAAGGTGCCATGCTAATCAAATCCTCCTGTTTTGCACCTGGGCCAGCAGAAACCCCTGTGTGTGTATGTATTGGTATGGGGTGACATGGAGGTGTCTCTGGACCAAACACGAATGAGCCAGTCATAGCCATATCATTTTACATTAATTGAAATTTTTATTGAGATAGTTGTAGATTCACATGTAGTCCAAAGAAAAAGTGTGAGAGATCCCATGCACTCTTTATCCAGTTTTTTCCCAAAGCATTTGCAAAACTGTAGCACAACATCTCAGCTATGATTTTGATATTGACTCAGTTCACCTACCTTATTCAGTTTTATTTGCATTCATTTGTGGTATACTTACTTGCTCCATACAGTTTTGTCACATGGATGATTCCTATGCACACCACCATAGTCCAGACACTGAGCAGTTCCACTACCACAAGAATCCCTCCTGTTGCCCACTTCCCTTTCATCCTTGCCCTCCCTCTCCCTCCTGTTCCTATCCTTGGCAAGCACTAATTTGTCCTCTAGTTCTAAAATTTTGCCATACCAAAATGTTGTATAAACAGAACCACACAGCATGAATCTTTCTGAATTGCTTTTTTCACTTAGCATAGTTTCTTGGAGATTCATTCAAGTTGTTGCATATATCAATAGTTTGTTCCATTTGATTGCTGGATAATATTTCATGGTATTGCTGTAGCACAGATTTTTAATTCATTCACTTGCTGAAGGATATTTGGGCTGACTCTAGTTTTGGGCTATTACAAATTAATATGCCATGACATCTGTGTATAGGTTTTTGTGTGAAAATAAGTTTTCATTTTTCTAGGATAAATGTCCAAAAGTACCATTTCTAGGTCATATGGTAGATTAATGTATAATTTCACTTAAAAAACTGCCAGATTGTTTTCAGAAATGGCTATACCATTTTACATTCCCACAGCAATGTATGAGTGACCCTACATCCTCACCAACCTTTGGTGATTTGGTGGTATTATTTATTTATTTATTTATTTACTTTGGTGGCCATTCTGATAAGTATGTAGTGATCTGATTGTGGTTCAAATTTCCATTTCCCTAATGATGTTGACTGTCTTTTCATGTGCTTATTTGCCATATGGATATCCCCTTAGAGGCTGTTTCTTCACGCTTTTTGCTGATTTTCTAATTGAATTATTATTATCATCATTGGTATTATTACTGTTGAGTTTTGAGAACTCTATATATATTCTGGATGCTAATCTTTAGTCAGATGTGTGGTGTGCCAACATCCCTGTATGTAGCTGGTCTTTTCCTTTTCTTCTCAGCAACTTTTACAGAGCAAAAGCTTTTAATTTTGACAAGGCCCAATTTATCAGTATTTCATTTTATAGATGTGCTTTTGGTGTCAAGTCTATCTGCCTAACCTTAGATCTTGAAGATTTCTCTATGTCTTTTTCTAAATGTTGTATAACTGTGCATTTCACACTTAAGTCTATGACCTAGTTTGAATTAATTTCTGTAGAAGAGGTATAGTTTGAGGTTCATTCCCTCCCCTGCTCCAACATTCAATTTCATCAGGACCATTTCTTGAAAAGTATCTTTACATTCCTTCATTGAATTACCTTTCACCTCTGTCAATGATCCATTGAAAATATTCATCTAGTTTTATTCCTGTGTTCTCTGCTTCCTTCCATTAATCTAATGTTTGTCCCTCTGCCAGTCCCACACTGTCTTGTTACTGTAGCTATAAGACTTGATAGGAGACACAGTGCATCCTCCCGTTTTATTTTTTTTAAGATTTTATTTATTTATTTTTAGAGAGGGAAGGGAGGGAGATAGAGAGAGAGAGAGAAACATCAGTGTGTGGTTGCTGGGGGTCGTGGCCTGCAACCCAGGCATGTGCCCTGGTTGGGAATCGAACCTGCAACACTTTGGTTCACAGCCTGCACTCAATCCACTGAGCTACGCCAGCCAGGGCTCTGTTTTATTCTTTTTCAAGACTATTTTAGCTATGCCTGTCCCTTTCTTTAAAAATTTTTGAATATGCTTGTCTATCTACAGAAAGACTTGCTAGATTTGGATAGAAATTGTATTAAGCCTATGGATTCACTTGGAAAAAATTGACGTCTTCTGTTGAATTTTCCAATTCATGAACATAGTATATGTCCCCATTTATTTACATCTTCTTTTAATTTAGCACTTTATTTTCATTCATTTCATTATCTTCATTTATTTTAGCACTTTAAAATTTTCAGCACATAGTTCCTGTACATGCTGGAAGTATATATTTAAATTTTCATTTTTGGAGCAATTATAAATGGTACTTTGTTTTTATTTCAGTTATAAATGTTCATTATTAATACACAGAAATGTGAATTGTTTTTGTGGACTAATCTTGTATCCTGTGACCTTACTTAACTTACATATTACTCTAGGATTTTTTTTTTTTTTTGGTAAATCTTTGGGATTTCTATGTAGACAATCATGTCATTTACAAATACAGAGAATTTAATCTTCTCCTTTCTAAACTGTATGTCTTTTTTTTCTTCTTGCTATTGCATTAGCTAGAACTTCTAATACTATGTCGAATAAGAGTAGCAGAGCCTCATCTTTTCCAAATCTTAGGGAGAAGCATTCAGTCTTTCATCGTTAAGTATGATGTTTGTTTAAGGGGTTTGTGTAGGTGCTAGATGTTCTTTGTTAGGCTGAGATAATTCCCTTTGTTTCTAATTTCGTTCTATTTTTATTATGAATGAGTATAGTATTTAGTCAGATGCGTTCTCTGCATGAACTGATATAATTTTTTTGTCTTTACTTGTTGAAATGGAGTGTATTGATTGATTTTCAGAAACTGAACAAGTCCTGAATACCTGAAAGAATCCAATGTAGTCAATTTATATCATTCTTTTTAAACATTATTGGATTTAATTTGCTGACATTGTATTGAGGATTTTTGCGGCTAAGTTCATTAGGTATATTGATCTACTACAGCTTTATTTTTTTCCACTGTCTCTGTCTGGTTTTGATTTCAGGATAATACTAGCATGATAAATTGAGTTGGAAAGTATTCTCTTCTATTTCATTATCTGGAAGAGATTGTGTAAGATTAGCTTTTTTTTTTTTTTTAATGTTTGGTGGAATTCTCCTGTTATGAAACCATCTGTGCTAGAGATAGCCTTATTCTTTTTTTTTTGCAGCTTTTAATTGGCCTTAATAGTTATGAAACTATTCAGATTGTCTATTTTGTCTTTGATGAATTTTGGTGGTTTGTGGTTTTCAAGTAATTGGCCCATTTCTTCTAAGTTGTAGAATTTATGAATATAAATTTGTTTATGGTGTTCTCTTATCTTTTAATGACTGTATAACCTGTGGCAATAATTCTGTTTGTGATTTGTATCTTCATTCTTTTTTGTCATTTTTGCTACGGGTTTGTCAATTTTATAAGTTTCTTCATTGAACTAGTTGTGTGTTTTATTCATTTTCTTTTTAAAAAATAAAAATATTTTATTTTTTAAAATAAAAAATATTTTAAAATAAAAATATTTTAAAATAAAAATATTTTATTTTTATTTTTTAACATTTTTAAAATTTTTGTTCAGGTACAATTTTCTGCATTTCCCCTCTCCCCTCCCCATGTTTTATTCATTTTCTATATTGCTTTCCTATTTTCATTTAATTGATTTCTTTTTTGTATTATATCTTTTCTTCTGGCTGCTTTAGATTTATTTTGTTCTCGTTTGTTAGTTCCTTGAGATAGGAAACTAATTAGACCTTTCCTTGTTTCTAATTAAGAATACAGTAATGATTCCCAGTCAGGGCACATACCTGGGTTGCAGACCACGGCCCCCAGCAACTGCACATTGATGTGTCTCTCTCTCTCTTTCTCTCTCTCCCTCCCTCCCACCCTTCCCTCTCTAAAAATAAATAAATACAATCTTTTTAAAAAAGAATACACTAATGTAGGCACTTAGTGCTATAAATCTCCCTCTTGTCACCACTTTGTGTCCTATTTTGATATATTACATTTTTGTTTTCATGGTATTTTATGTATTTAAAAATAAATTATTTTGAGACTTTCTTTTTTACCCATGGACTTATTTAGAAGTTTGTTTAGAAATTTTCCTTTGTCTTTTAGTTATGGATCTCTAGTTTGATTCTATTACAGTGAGACAACAGTACTGTATGATTTTAATTCTTTTAAATTTGTTTTACTGCCCTATGCATGGATTGTCTTGGATAATCATCCATGCACATTTGACAAAATTTGTTTTCTACTGTTGTTATATATTATGTTTTCTATAAGTCAATTAGATCCCTTTCATGGACTTATTTTTCAGATCCTCTGTATCCTTGCTGAGTTTTTGCCTAGAGGTACTATCAGTTACTGAGAAGGGCTGTTGAAACCATTAACTATATTTGTGGTTTTGTGTATTTCTCCTTTCAGTTGTATCAGTAGTTTCATATACTTTGATATTCTGTTGTTTGCTGCATACACAATTAGGATCATTATTTCTTCCCAATGGACTGATCTTTTTATCAATGCATCAGTATATATATACCTATATTTTGGTCTTTAGTAATTTTTGTTGCTCTGAAGTGTATTAGATAGTAATAGAACTACTGCTGTATTTAAAAATAATGTTTTCATGCCCTGGCTGGTGTGGCTCAGTGGATTGAGTGCCAAACTAAGAACCAAAGGGTTGGTGGTTCAATTCCCAGTCAGAGCATATGCCTGGGTTGCAGACCAGGTGCCCAGTAGGGGGTCCACAAGAGGAAACCACATATTGATGTTTCTTTCCCTCTCTCCCTCCCTTCCCCTCTGTCTAAAAATCAATAAATAAAATCTTTAAAAAATAAAATGTTTATATGATGTCTATTTCTGTACTTTTGCTTTCCATCTACCTTTGTTAGCAGCATATAGTTGGATTACGTTTATTTATCCACTCTATTAATCTCCTTGTTTTGATTAGTATATTTAGACAACTTACAATTAAGGTGATTATTACTATGTTAGTGTGCCATTTCATTATCTGTCCTCTATGTTTCTTTCTTCTTTTTTTCTGTGTTCCTTGGACATATTTTAGGATTCTGACTTGATTTGTCTATTATTTTAGTGTATCTGCTTATATAGCTTTAGTAGTGGTTGCACTGGGTATTAACATATACATATGTGACTTTAACAGTTGACTGGTATCAGTATTTTATTATTTTCAGTAAAGTGTTGAAACCTCACTTCCACTTTTCTGTTTATCTTCTTTGCTTTTAGTTGTATCAGTAGTTGCAAGTAGTTCAGTTGTATTTAGCCGCTTTTAAGTGTCATTGTCTTTTGAATGTGAAGGTGTTATGATTTTTGTTTCAATTAGCAAATATACTTTATAATGTTCATAAGGAAAAGGACAGTGTATTGAATGTACCCACGTCTATTCTTTCTGTTGTTTCTTCTTTCCTGATTTATTTTCTTCTATTTTTTCTATTTTTTTCTTTCTATTTCAAGTAATTTTTAAGCCAGTCTTTAAGGATAGCCCTGCTAATCACAAGTTATTTAGTTTTTCTTCATTTGAAAGTTATTTATTTCCCCTCTATTCCTGAAAGAAAGTTTTGCTGGATCTAGAATTCATGGCTCACATTTCTTGAATGTCAGCACTTAAAAATATTATTTGAGGTTGTTCAGCCTTTTGAATCTGTAGGTTTGTATTTTTGACAGATTTGTAAAGCTTATAGCTATTATTTCTTTAAGTATACTTTCAGCCATCCACTCTTGCCATCTCTTTTCCTTTTGGGACTCTAGTGATGTAAATGTTGAATCTTTTGTCTTCCAGGGTATGGGACTCTGTTAACTTTTTAAAACTATTTTCTCTCTGTTCTTTTATTGGGTGAATATATGTTGTTATATCCTAAAGGACTCTGATTCAATCCTCTTCATCTCTGCTCTACTATTAACCTTGTCTAGTCAATTTTCATTTTTATTATTTTGTTTTTCAGATCTATAATTTCCACTTCCTTCTTAAACTTCTATTTTCTGTGATTTATTTATTTGTTTCAAGAAAACTTGTAATTGATTACTGGAACAATTTTAGGACTATTGCTTTAAAATCCTTGTCAGATAATTCCAACATTATATTAATATTATTGTTGACATCAGCTCATTGTCTTTTTTCATCCAAATTATGATTTTTCTAGTTATTGGTATGACAAGTAAATTTCAGTTTTATCCTGGACCTTTATTCTATTATATCAGGGGTCTCTGGGCCCTATTCAGATTCTTATATTTTAGCAGATAGCCATCTTGTTTAGATTTAATGTGTGAGTCTTGAACTATTTTGTGGACTGTGGTTCTAATAGAAATTTAATTTTCAGAATCTTTACAGTGTTGTTTTGGTCTGTTGGGTTTTTCTGGTTCCCTGGTGCTTCCTCTGGTCCCTGCTGGTGCAGCCTGAAGAGCAGAAGGGTTTTTTCAGGCTGGCTGCCAGGTGTCTATCAGTGGGGGAGATAACTGTGGTGAGGTCCTTGTACCTGTGTCCCAGGCTTCCCAGGTGAGTCTGGACAGGCAGAAGAGCCCCAGACCCTCTGTGGTACGGTATCCCTACCAATCTTACTGTGCTGTGTCCCTTCTCTGGTTCTACTCCTTCACGTTGTGCCATGATTCTCAGTTAAAAGTGACTCGGTGTGTTTAAGCAGGGAAAGGACTTTTCAGGCCCAATAGAAAGGAGAGCTCTCTGGCCACTGATTTCTGTTGGGGCTCTAATGGGCACCTGTTGGTAGATCAGCAGCTGGTTGTTGGAGGAACCCAGCTGAGTGGGGACAGAGTCCAGGCACTGTGCTACTCCTATGGCTCTGGGCTGTAGGCATACATGCCTTTCTTGTACCTCTTTCCAAAGTTTTTCTGATGTTTCCTTGCACAGTATTCCAGTGTTCATAGCTGTGCTTAGTAGGGGGACAGGGAGGATGTGTCTATTCCATTTATCCCTCCATATGACTTTTATCCTAGCTGCTCATTAGTAAAATAATTTGGTGATTTGAGTCTCTGTCATGCAGTGCAGCAGTATGGTTGAGAGCCCAGCCTAGGACTGGGGCTCCATTGGTCTGTGGGCATGACCCTGAATGATAATTTCTTGGGCTTGGACACTGCTACCAGGGGTAGTGTGCCCTACATGTCTATGCCCTGGGCTGGTCCAGATTTATAGCTGCTGCCTTGGTGCAATTGTTAACAGTGCCCTTCAACTCCCCAAAGGGCTTTGGTATGGGTATGCTGTTATGAGGGATCAAAGAGCTAACACTTGGCACATTGTAAGACCTCAATGAATGTCACCTATGATTGTATGTTTTTTCTTTAAAACTATAATATACTATGTTATATATGTCCTATATTTAAACTGTTACTAACTATTAAGAAATCTCTATTTCCCTATTTTAGTAAACATAAATGTAAATGAAAGTTCTCATCTTTCGTTCCATACTTGAGTCAAGGGAACTGTTTGGTGCACCCCTGGTACTCATTTTCCTACATGAAGAAATCCATGTGCCAGCCAGCCTGAAGAGTAAGAACTGGGAGTCTGACATTCACTGGTGAGATGGTCAGACAGTGAGTAAGTAGATACACAGATGCAGGAAGGCTGAGTCACTTTTAACTGAGAATCATGGCACAACATGATAACACAGTATTCTGGTTTTGATATTTCTCTTCATTAACTTCATACCATATTTATTGTTCCTGGGGCTGCCTTTTTCCTCAGGGGCCACTTGGATGAGAAGAGAGCAGGGGCACTTTACCCTCAGTCTAGAATTCAGTTTAGGAAACTGGATGTTGGAGAGAGTTGGGAAAAACCTGGTATACTAATTGTGGAGAGGGAAGGAGTTGAGTTATGAGGAAGAAACACAAGAGAGATAATATAGGAGGCTGTATCTTGTTTTATATGTGATATTTTCTAAGGCTATATAATATTTTATAACAAATTTAGTAACAAGTTACATCTCTGTTCTTGGAAGTAGGTAGTTTGGAAAAAAAGATTTCATGTTATGAATCAATTTCTGAATGTTTCCTTTTTGCAAAATTTGAATTTTGTTCTGTTGCTGGCTTAATTAGCAACCAGACATTTTATTTTATTTCTTAAAAGATTTTATTTAGTTAGTTTTAGAGTGGGGAAGGGAGGGAGAAGGAGAGAGAGAGAAACATCAATGTGTGGTTGCCTCTCACACACCCCCTAATGGGGATCTGGCCCACAAACCAGGCATGTGCTCTGACTGGGAATTGAATCAGTGACCCTTTGGTTCACAGGCCAACATTCAATCCACTGAGCCACACCAGCCAGTATCCAGTCATTTTAATAGTAGCAGAAACATTTTAGTGTGCTTTCCTTTGCTTCTTGATTACATTTTTGTGTTAATTTAATGACATGCTAAAAAGGGCCAATGGAAGTTATGTGAAGATGTTTGTATTTGTATTTCCCAAAAGTATGGATATTTGGAGATTTACTGGAAACTTACCATTAGTTTCTATCAAGGTTCATGTTTACTGCATACTATTTTAAAAAGTTGATCATGGACAACCACAACAAACTTACAACTGAACTACAGAACAACCATCATGCAGAGCCACCTAAAATCTGGGAACACCTGGGCTTCAGAATCTGTCTATATCACTCAGTCACAATCTCCACTGGTTTTCATAGCCAGGATGTATGGGGACTTCTATTCCTGGCACTGAAAGACTGGGCTGAGGAGCTTGGTGTGCGTCTGGGATCCCTCACTCCTCAAGCAGGACCTCAGCAACTGAGGTATCCCTCCTGATTTTTGACTGCCACACATGGGTGTGGGACCAGCCCGTTCATCTCTGCCCTTCCTACCAGTCTCAATGTGGATTCTTCTGTAAATCCATTTACAACAGCAAGGATGGACCTAAAAGGTATTGCACTGAATGAAATAGGTCAGATAGGGAAAGACAAATGCTATATGATTTCACATATATGTGGAACCTAAAAAGCAAACAAAAAAGTAAACATGCAGAACAGAAACAGACTCATAGATATAGAGAACCTTTTAACAGTGACCAGATGGGAAAGGGTTTGAAGGAATGGGTGAAAAAGGTGAAGGGATTAAGAAGTACAGATTGGTAGTTACAGAATAGTCATGGGGATACAAAGTACAGCAAAAGGAATTCAGTCAATAATATTGTAATAACTATGTGTGTTGTCAGATAGGCACTAGATTTATCCAGATGATTACTTTGTAAGTTATATAAATGTCTAATCACTGACTTATACACTTAAATTAATATTGTATGTCAACTGCAATTTAAAAATAAAATTATTATTATTATTTTTTTAAGATTTATTTATTTTTAGAGAGAGAAGGGAGGGAGAAAGAGAGAGAGAGAAACAGGAATGTGCGGTTGCTGGGGGTCGTGGCCTGCAACCCTGGCATGTTCCCTGGCTGGGAATCGAACCTGCGACACTTTAGTTTGCAGCCCGCATTCAATCCACTGAGCTACGCCAGCCAGGGCTTTTTTTTTTTTTTTTTAATAAAATTGTTTTTAATAAAGTTGATGATAAAAGTCTTCTTTACCATTCAGTAAATGCACTGAAGAAAAATTGTTGTTATTTTAAGAACTACTTTTTTCTGGTATCTGCTATAAAGTTTTTAGAATATAATTTTTCCAATTTTTATTTTAGGAATATAATTTTTCCAATTTTTATTTTAGTATTAATTTTTAATAAAAAAATTCTTGGCTAACCAATGCGGGAATCGATGTGTCAACTAATTTTTTTTCTTATTTCTTTAGTTATTTCAGTACCATTTTCCATTTAATCTAGAGATGAGTATTTAATTCAATTAGTTCTCCTCTGATTTATCAGACTTAAAATTGCTTTCTGTTACTTTGTACTCAAGTGAGATACTGATTTTGCTCCAAAACCCTTTAATAAATAATATGATGTCCCAAATGTATTCATTAAGGGCTTCATACCTTATCTCTATAAATGTGTTTTCTTTAAAAAAACACTACCAATTGATTTTTTTCACCAGTGGAGTTTTGGTGTTATTATTGAAAGGACATTGAGAATAGGACATTTCTTGAAACCTACTGCTTGAACTATATCACTAATCTAGATAACTTTCCAAATAACTCTAAAATATTTTATATTATTTTCTTACCTGTCTTTTTTTTTAACTAAGAAAAAAAGCCATTGATCCTATAGTTCTTTCATTCAAAGAATACTTGCAGGCCAGTGTCCTCCAGCACATTCCATCTTAATGTTGCCAACACAGAGTAATTAATCTCAGAAGTGCAGAATATTATCAAGAAAAGTCACTTACAAAGAGACATTAAATGACATGAGGGTTGAATGTTATGAGAGTCTTAGTTAGGTTATATGAAAAGGCGCTAAGAGTTTGTGAAGCCAGACTGGTGACTGGCAACATCATGTTAGATTTTCACATTAGGAAACTGTGCAAAGACAAAGCAATCAGATGGATCACTTTCTGGGGATATCTCTGTCAAAAGATAATTTTTCAGAAAAGGTAAAAGTATAATTCTTATAGACATATAAAAATAAATGCATGTTGAAAATTTTATTTTACTACTTAATCAGTGAGGGAACCAGAAAGATGTTAAAACCAAACCAAATGAAATAAAAAAAAAAATTATATGGAGTAAATGAATTAAATGCAAATGGAGGCAAAACTGGCTTTTCCATAGGAACAGTGAAGTATACTATAAGACAAATCTGTACATTTATTCTTTCTTGTTATTTACAAAGAGGCACAAAATAGGTTGATGATGAACAAGGTAAAAATCAGACCATCTGGAAGAGTGTGCTATAAACAATGCATCATTTTTCATTGAAATGTAACATTTATTTTTTCCACCTTGTCTCTATGTTTATACAAATCCCATCCCCCACCACCACCAAAAAAAAAAAGTGAATTAAATTGGGGAAGGGAGCAAGAGACAAAAAAAATAAACTAACAATAAGAAACATGCTTGTGTAATCCTTTAGCTCTCTGGGAACAAACCAAAAAAAATGAATATACACTGTTTTCAATTCACTTGAAGAAAGGCAAAGTTGAATTATAATGGGATGAGTTTTTCATTATTAGTAATAACACCATATCTCTCTTTCATCAATACATTGAGGCTATTACATCACTTTTAAGTCCAGTGAATTATTGAACTAAAACAGCTTACTGAAAAAAGATCAGAAACAACAAACCAGAAAGTAAGAGTTTAAAAGAAATAGTGGAATATGAAACAAAATAGTAACAATTTTACATTCTGTATAAAAAAGTTTGACTGTGATATCCTTTCATATGTATTCCAAGTCTTCAGTACTCCCCTGCATCCTTTGAAGAGACCCCCACATAGTCCCTTGTGCCATGTGGGCCTGTGAATAGCTTTGGTGGGCAGTCATAACCACTTTGACCTTGAAGCAAATCAAGAACAGAAGTATGGGATTAAAGAATTTGGAAGTTTATTTCATTTGTTCCAACTCTTTCTTCACCAACTGCTTCAGTGGAAGTTTTTGAGGGTGAACTGAGAGGTAAAAACAATTTAAAATTCTCAAGAATTTAGAATTAGGTCAGCTTCTGGGAAGGGGAGAAGTAGAAAAAAAATGTTGACTAGGTAGTTTTCTTTTTTGGAAAGAAAAACATGAGCACACTTTAAATCAAATAACAGAATGTTAGGAAGTTTTGAATTGTGTACAAGGACAAATTCTAATGAATGAAATGAGCTAGCTGCAGGTGAGACCTACTTTTTCCAAAACAGACTTGGATAGTGGCTAAAAGTCGGTTGGAACTTGTCCTTTCACTAAACTTACCAAATCTTAGTTTAATTGCCTATTAAATGGGAATAATAATAGTTACCTTATAGGGTTGTAAATAAAACATAATGCCAAAAAACAATCATCAGTGATTCAACAGGTGGTCTCTATGTTTGAGGCTACTGTAAATGCGTATCATGCGCCTGGTGGCTGTGCCTCACTGCATGCCGAGGCCAGGCCAGGTGGGGCCCCATTGGCTGAGGAGTAGAAGGGAAGGCAGCCTGGCTCAGAGGAAGGATATGAACATTAGATGAAGAGATGTAGCTTCAAATCCTGGCTTTGCCACCAGCAAGCTGCCTATGTGGGCAATTGGTAACTTAGTAAGGTACTATAGTTGTGTTGTATCTGAAATGAAGATGGTTTTGTAAAAATTTAGTATTTATTTAGTAACCATTTAGTAAGAACTAAATGAGGTCACAGATTTAAAATTAATGGTATATAGTGCTTAGTAAATGATGTAATATATTATTGTTGCTATTATTATTGGTGACTTAGCTACTTCTTAGGAGGCTTGCAACTGGCCAATGAGCTCATCCTCCCTCTCAGTCTCTGTGGTCCATTCCTCGTCATCTTTGGAGGTCTAGCACAAACAGCCATGCTCTTGTGAAGTCTTCCCTGACACTCCTTTGTGAGCTTCATGTTCCTCATGTTCCTCAAGTATAAACACTTGTACAGCAGGCACTTGGTGGCTCTGAGCAGAGGACAGGGATAGACTGTCAATGCCTCAAATGTCTGTTTGTGACCCAACTGAAGGAAGATGCTATACTGCTCTATTTGTGACCAAAGCCTTGTAAATACTTCCCTTGAAGCCTGAGACATAGGAGCAATATATTTAACTCCTCTGAGCTTCACATCATCAAAATGAGGATAATATATAGCTCATAGATGTTCTATTCTTCTAAAAGAAACTGGCCCTGAGCTTATGAACAATGAGAGCTTATGAAAAAATGACTTGGACAATCCCAGCTTCTACATGTTTCCCACCCATATCTCAGGTTAGTGTTTACTGAGATGTGTCATCATGGTAGGTCTAATAAGCATGAAAAAGGCCCTTCTTGGCTGAGAGCATGCACATCCTGTCGTCATTGGGGCCTGGATCAGATACATATTAAAAACTCAGGAGAAGACAAAAAATGCAGCATTCATGAAGGCTCTTCCTCAACTTTCCCTCAGGATATCCTGAAACTGTCCAGACCTGGCAATCACCCTCTTTTCCCTTAATTCTCAGAGGTCTCCAGTGAGGTCAGTTCCAAGAAGAAAGTTCTTTTCCCATTTCTGCTGTAATATAATATACTCCTGGAAATGCAAATCACAGTGTGAGAAATGTGCAAGATAAGCAGTTCAATTTGACCCCATGGCTCTCTGTGGACAGGAGAGAGACTTTCATCTTATGACTATGCCTGCATTTGCATGGCTGGGCTACAGCAAAGAGGCCAGGAGCAGGGGCTATTACCAGGAGCACTGATACCTGAAATATGGCACATTAGCACAGCTGCATTTTGTCCAAAGGGAAGGAAGACATAGAGGAAAAGAGGAAGTCTTGGCCTTAAAATATGTTGATAAATGATGATCCTGGGAAGCTTCTGGGCATGGGTATTCCTTTGGATTAAGCATTTTTCCTTTTCTTCATGATTTTTAGTGCTTGGAGACAATTATGATATAGTGAGATAATGTTGGTTTTGGAGTAAACAAAACCCTGGGTTTAATTAAATCAAGGCTCACTTTCCAAATGCATGACCTCGGACAACTTATTTTAACCTCTTGGGTTCTCAATAGTCTAGCTGCCAAAATGAAGGTAAATACTTATGACACTCTATTGTGATGGAAAATAAATGAGAAAATTTGTGAAATTTTAACACTGAACAAATGCTCAATAAAGTTCATTAAATTTGCCTTAGTCAGTGTGGTTCAGTTGGTTGGAGCATTGCCCTATAACTGAAAGGTTGCTGGTTCAATTCCTGGGCAGGTCACATACCTAGGTTGTGGGTTCTGTTCTAGCCCTATTGCATATGATCCCTAGTCTGGGTGGGTAAAATGCCCAGTATGGGCACATTTGGGAAGCAACCAATCAATGCCTCTCTCCCTTATTGATGTTTCTTTCTCTCCCTTCCATTCGCCCTTCTTCTCTCTAAAAAAATTTAATGAAAACATGTCCTCAGGTAGAATAAAAAAATCATTAAATATTTTTTACTTTGCTGATCCCAGTGTTGACATGGATTTTTCTAAAAGTTTATTTTTGAATTTCTATGAAATAGCAGTTTTATTATTGTTTATTAGATTATTGTTTATTGACATTATTTATGATAGTCTTACTTGAATATCTTTGCTCCACATTCTTTCTAGACTCTGAAAACTGACACTACACCCTACTGCCTACATGAGCATGATGTTTTGCTATTCCTCTGCTTCACTAACCTAACTTTAATTTTCCATGACTCTCTTGCCCAAGAAAATGGCTTGATTTTAAATTACAGGAACTTCCTAAAAGACACATCAACTCTCCCATGGAAAACATCAGTTCATGCTCTAATATTCAAAAGAATCCCTCATCGCAAAGTCCTCACTTTGCTTTCTCCTCCTGTCCTGGACTATGGTGTCATGATCTTTACTTATCTTAAATAAGCCAGGTTTTAAATAAACTCCCAATTCTCAGTCAATTAGTACCTTCCTTTCCCACCTTAAAGGTGTAGCTATAGCTTTGTGATATGATAAAAATTGCTTACCACACAGTAAGTAATAAACTGACCTCATTTATCAACATCTTTTGCCAATATTTGAGGATACAGATATTTTGATGTTTAGAATTCTACCGAGATCTAGTCAAGACTAAGACCTTCTATCCACAATATTTGGAAAACAGCCCACTCTTCCTAGATCTCTGGAGCCCCTGCTATGCTTGGGGGCTTCCTTACTATGATGCTGAGGTATCTGGGTCTCCTATTAGTTAGAACAACTATCCTTTTAACTGAGCTCACAGATGTTGTGTTTATTTTGTTTACAAGGAAAAAGGAATGCTTTTTAGATACCCTTTGGCTGTCTGATCAGATTTTAGAAATGCTTACCTTTGCTGGAAAATCTACATGATTACTCATATTACTGTTCGTCTCTGTCCCTGTGGTTTTATTGTCCCTCATTAAGAGTAACCTTGAAATTAGCTCATTTCTCAAGTCAGCCTAAGAACTAGGAAGTTCTGGAGATCTAACACTGACATCCTTTGGACAAAGTTTGCCATCAAAACCATTTGAAAAATTCCTTCAGTCTCATTTCCTTTTATTGGGAGAATCTGGTTCTGAGAAATACCTGCTTTTCAAACCCTTCCAATATTTGGGGGCCACAAGCCTTGTCCGGGGTTTGTAGTTGGATGGCCTGTGTGGTAGCTGATAAGGCTGAGACAAGAGATCTATAAGCAACATTTTTGGGTAAAATAGTCCGAGACTTTAATGGATTTGACTCAGCCTAAAGTTAAGCCTGTTCCTCTTCTTCCTGGCTGGACTCCTGCTTCCTGAATAATGTGTTTACATTATAATCCAAATCTGAGCACTTATCTTACTAAGTTGTATATGTTAACCAAGGAAATTTGTGGAAATTTTTTTATTCATGGAGATTTTGAAATGACTAAGATTGTTTATTTAAGAGATATCTTAGAAAAAAAGTAGAACAAAATTTCAAACTTCCAATAGTTTATATTTTTAAAAAACTATTGTATTTTCTTCCATTACCATTTAATCCCCTTATACCCTCCTCCCCACAGCAATCACCACACTGTTGTCCATGTCCATGAGTCCTTTTTACTTTTTCCTCGAACCTTCCACCCCTAACCTCCTTAGCTGCCATCCTGCTCTCTATCTACAAGTCTGTCTCTATTTTGCTTGTTAATTCAGTTTGTTCATTCTATTCTACATGTAAGTGAAATCATAATGTATTTGTCTTTCTCTGACTGGCTTATTTCACTTAGCATAATGTTCACCAAGTCCATCCATGCTGTTGAAAAGGGTAATATTTGCTTCTTTTTTTATGGCCGAGTAGTATCCATTGTGTAAATGTCCCATAGTTGTTTTATCCACTCATCTACTGATAGACACTTGGGCTGCTTCCAAATCTTGGCGATTGTAAATAATACTGCAATGAACATAGGAATGCTTATGTTCTTTTGCATTAGTATTTTGAGTGCTTATGTTCTTTTGCATTAGTATTTTGAGTTTCTTCAGATATATGAGGTCTGTCCAGAAGGTATCTGACCATGTAATATAAAAAATAGACACAAATTTTGAGAAAGATACAAGAAACATTGCACATAGGACAATGATACCTCAGCCCCCTTCAAAGTAGGCACCTTGCGATCTCACACAATCCTCCCAATTGCCATCAGCTGCCCTGTTGTATTTGCCTAAATCTCACTGATGGTCTGAAATCTTTTCCTTTCAAAGGTGATTTTAGTGTTTGGAAAAGTCAGAAGTTGCAGGGTGATGCGGACCCTAGCCCACGGGGTCCATGTATTGTGGCTGTGACAAACAATTTCATACAGACTAAAGATGTCCTGTAGAGATAAAGGGATGGCATGGCCACTCTCTGAGTGGGAGAGGGCTCCTACCCCTGCCTGGACAGGCTTTTATTGCTTTTCTGGGCACATTACATTGAGGATGGTCCTCATTTACTATGTACAGGTTCACTTTAGGTGGTTACCTTTTACAGAAAACAAAGGAGAGGATGTCACTAATTACGTCAAAGAAGAAGGATATTTGCAAATGCAAAGGGAAAAGTGGTTGAACTGGTTACACTTGTCCTTGGGAGGTTTAGCATAGATTTTAGGAAGTTATTTTAAAGATATGCAGTAAACATTTGCTGTCTCAATTCAGGGTGAGTGAGTTTTAGCAAAAGCAAGACTCAAAGCAGCCTAGGTACAATGCAGGCCTGATTCTCCATGGGAGAACCTATCTGTGGGCATGGGTCCTGTGTGCCGACCTTGCCCTCCATCGGTTTTCTAAATCAAGGGCTGGGCTGCATTCCCCTATAGCAGGGCACCAAATCTAGGTTGCAGGGAGGCTGAGTCATCTGGGTAATTTGATGTTTCACCAAAAATTCTGCATGATACATGCATGGGTGCATTGTCGTGATGAAGCTTACAATCACCAGTTGCCCATAGCTGCAGCCTCTGAATCATCTGAATAGTTTCTGTGGAGGAATATTCAAGTTTAACACAAAATTTGGTGTGGATTCATTGCTCTATTCACTCAGTCATTTGAATGTGACAACCACACAGTACACGTGCTTATTCAATAACATCTAGTGCCCCCACTGACTAGTACAGTGAAGTCATCATTGTTCACACATGCACATTCCACGTCACTCTCCTTGGCTACCAGGTTACACTGATGTCATGCAAACAGTCTTCCTTTTATTAACAATGTTTGAACTTTTTCCAGATAGACCTCATATTCTCAGAAGTGGGGTTGCTGGGCCTAAAGGGGTATCCATTTTGATAATTCTCATTCTTTAAGTAGAGAAAGCATCAGAAACTTTTTTTTAGTTAACAAATATTTTCCTTAAAATATTTCCTGGCTATGGCAAAAGAATAGTGTGGAAAACTTACAACTATCTCCTCTAGATCTGATCCCCCTAAGTTCAAAATTGGACCTAACAGCAACTATCTTGCTGCTTCTTTCCTATTCCCTATATCCCACTTTCTTATTCCCCATGTCTCTCTCTGATCTACTCTTTTCCCTCCCATCAGCCAAAATTCCCTAAGATTCAGTTGCTTCTTCAAACTAAACCTCTCTCAGGATCAGGAGTCCTTTTCTGTAGATGTCGATCCCTGGTTTTTCTCTGTAACTAGAGACATTATTAAACTTTTCAAAGATTCATCAAGATTGGAAGACATTTGCAGAAGGACTTGGAATAACTATAAGCATGTCTAATCCAGAACTCCCTAATATATACAATTGATTCATTATTATTGGGAGTATAAAAAGCAGGATAGGAAACTTTAAAGATGATTTAAAAGACCTCAAATTTTATAGGATGCCAGAGGAACTCAGGAAAGCTATTCATGTTGGGAGATTTCTTTTGGAGACTATACCCAAATTCTTCTCTACAAAAACACACTAGATTGTAATGAAGTCCTGCAAGCAAAGAAAGAACAGAAGTGGGGGAACTCTGGAATGAGCTCCCTAATACCTGTAGACAGCTTACAGGAGCAGTTCTTGAAGCATATGGGACTCCAGCTCTCTCCCCAGTTTTTGTAAATGTTGTTAAGGCAGAAATTGAAGAGTAACACATAAGCACAAACTAGAATGGGAAATAACCCCATTGCCAGAAATCCAATGCCTTGCTGAGTATTTTGAAAACACTTTAGAATGAAAGCAAAGTAGAACCCTGAATAAATTTATGGCTTTAGAGATGAGACAATTAGATATTTCTACCTCTGTAATTCAACCTTTAAGGGTAGAGTCTTTTGATAAAGGAGCTTGTAGCCACTGTAACAGAAAAGACATTGGAATAAGAATTGTCCTATAATGTGATTAATCAATTTGAGCAAATTTGCAAGAAGTTGATATAACATTAAAGAAGCTTATCTGGTGTATAGAGATAAATAAATGCAAATAATGGATATAAAAGCTATGAGCTCATACATTTAATATGAAATGTATTGAAATTTAAGCAAAATTTACTCAATTTTACTGAGCTTGTTTCTTTAATTTACTACTTATTGTCTGGCCCTAAAATATAAAGAGAGATATTTTTATATGTAATCTGCCAAGATACTGTTTTACAGAATTTCTGTTGGTTTGTTTTAAGTTGGCTTTATTATGTATTTAAGAAAGCAAAGCTTCCTTACTGTTGAAAGAACTAAGGCTCTTGCTAATTACATTAACTTCTATGTTTATTTTTGTGTTGTATTGTCATTTTCAAATGAGTAACCAAATCTCAGGCATCCCATCTTACCTGTTCAAATCTTATGACAACTTTTTCCTTCCTAAAAATTGATCTCCAAATATAAGATGAAGTAAAATAGCTTTCAGGATTTTTTTTTTTTTGGTATCTGAAGATTTTGGGGGATTTCCTACACCCCTGAAAATCACAAAGACTTATTCTTTGACCTTAAAAAAAGAGGTGTTTAAAATAATTAGAATTATTTGGTATGTTACTATTGATGAGCTTTATTGAAAGAATTGTTAAATCAGAAGAGATGCTGGGTCTTCTTTATGCTAAATATGTATAGGAAAATCTTTAAATATTTTATAAAAATGCATGTTGAATGAAAAGAAACTAGATATTGACCAGTTCCTTGCTCTCCATGGTGTGGATGTGTTTGTGTGGGGGAGCGTGGGTATGGGTGTGTGTTTCTCTGCATCCTGGTGTTAGACAACAAAAATATAGTTATCAGACATAATATTGATTGTTATTTAAAATGTTTCCTGGGTCACAATCTTACTTTAATTTGAATCTAATATCTTTTAGGTTAGTGTTTTCAGTTTAGGATGAATATCAGAATTACTTAGAGAATTCTATCAAAATACAGACATTTAAGACCTATTTCAGGCTCATCGAATCTATTTAGTGAATATTCTTTATATATCTTTGGTATATTTTAATTAAATGCTTGGTATATTCTTGGTATGTTACATATGTTCTATTGCTGGATAATCATATGTCAATATTTTTTCTTTTCTAAACATTATAAATTTATTTTTATGAGTCAGATTAGTGTACATTGTTGATGAAAACACTCTCTTAATCATTATCTTTATAGAGATTGTATCTAAAACTTTATATTGCCTTTATTATGTTTTTTTTTGCATGCTATGGAAACAACTGGATTTCTTTGTCATTTACATTGCTGTAATAAACTCTCATCAAATCTTTCACTTTGGAAATGATCAGTAATAAGTTAACCATGGCCATTTTAAGTCTCTACCATCTACAAATACTGTGTTTGACTTTGATGCTTTCCTGAAGCCTCAGCTAGAGCCCAGAGATTTTCTTTCCAGCCTTGACTGGAAGGATCCTGTCAGGTACTACTAACAAGTATAACAGAAGTAAAACTCTTAAGGGGTTAACTATTGAACCTATGCCCTCAACTAAAGAGCCACCAAACATTTTCCAATCACAGGAAAACTGCCCCCATTGGAGACCTCAAGCTGAGGGTCCTGAGGAGCCCTCCTGAGGCAGCTGGTCTTCAGACAGACACAGCTTTCATCCCAGATTCACAGAACCAGATCATGACCATCACCCTTTAATCTGAATTCCTTCTGTAGTCTAGCTACTTTCTTTCCCTTAACTGGCTTAAGGTGACTATTTACTTATACATCCCCTATTTTTTTTAAGATTTTATTCATCCATTTTTAGGGAGGGAAGGGAGGGGGAGAGAGAGAGAGAGAAGGAGGGGGAGAGAGAGAGAGAGAGAGAGAGAGAGAGAGAGAGAGAGAGAGAGAGAGAGGGAGGGAGAGAAACATCAATGTGCGGTTGCTGGGGGTTGTGGCCTGCAACCCAGGAATGTACCCTGGCTGGGAATCGAACCTGGGACACTTTAGTTCCCAGCCCGTGCTCAATCCACTGGGCTATGCCAGCCGGGGCTACATCCCCTATTTTTAACAATTTCTTTGTACATATTTACTTTTTTTTTTAGTATGAGTCTGATTCCTGGCTATAAGTTATCACAAACTGGCTAGAGTATAATCAAACCAACTATTTAGTAAGTATACATTTCTCATTGGAAAATACCAATTCCCTTTGGTTACAGTTCCTTGTAATAAATCAGTTTCCTAGGTAACTAGGTTCACCTAGTGATGTGAACATTTAGTGATGTTTTAAATTGGTAACATCACCACAGACCAGACAACTAAAAATCTAAAACACTCATCACATTGTCCCTGCAAAAGTAGATTTTAGCCTCCATCTGACAATGTTCAAGGCCTTAGGTGGGAACCAGTCTTGTGGTGGTATCTATTTGTAGTTTGTCTTACTCATAGATCCTACAAGAATAATACATTACTGTTCTTTCACTTCAGTCCTACCTACTCATCTTGATATACACAACTGTTGTCTGGCATTGAATGTTCCAATGTTGTTTGAGAATCCTATAGAGGTGTCTGGCTCAAAACACCTCACTGGCAGTCCCCATTGACTAAGGTTGGACCTGTGACACAAAGACCTACTGTCCCCACTGCAAGTTGGGTAGGGGCTTATTACCTTGGTAAATTAGTACCTGTTTCAGGATTGTCTCTGACATCACCCAGGGTCCATTTGGCCCACTGGTTTGTTCTCTAAGAAAAAGCGATCAGCCAACAATTTAATTCAAGAAAGACAACAATTGGGCTCTTACCTACATATGCTGATATCTTTCTTTTCTCCTCTGGCTCTTTGTTTCATACTTTACAAGAGGCCCAGAAAACCAGGTGAATCCTACATGCCATGGTTGAGAGAATAGCAGGGAGTTAGATGATGGCACTAAGGGTATCAAAATCCTTGCCTGAGAGGTTCATGGAAGTCAGTGGGCAATGGTTCAGAACAGAGCTGCCCCAAAATGGCAGTGCCTCTCCATGGGAGATACACACTGCATGGGGAGAACAAGGCTGCACTTAAAACTCTGAATAACTCTCTGTAGAATCTTTTATATTATAATGTTTAGAATGCAAAAATAAGAAATCAGAGAATGAGGTAATTTGTCTAATGATTCTGTATCTGGTTCTGTGGATTGTAGGCTGGGGATGGGATTTGTTCTCTTGGTTTAAGCTGGACACTCTTGGCACCTGGCTGAGAAGTGGACAACTGACTTTGATCACAGTCCTTTTCTGACTATGTCTCCTGATGTGTGACCTCCAGAGTTTTGAATGCTGGTGCAGAGCCGACGTTCCATCAAATGATCCAGGAAAGGTACTTCAGAAAAAAACTGGAAAACCTGGTACTTCTGGGGGCTAAAGGAAACACAATGGAAAATGAGGAGTTTGGAAAAAGTAACTATGGACACCTGGCATGCAATCATGACACCTCATACAGCAGCAAAGTTCTGGATGGAGCACACACTCAGGTACTTAATCAATACGCTATCTTTCCTCTCAGGCTGCAGAATGACAGAAAGGGGCTGAGGAAAGAAACTGTTCACTGCTACACTCAGTCTGTACACTGAAAACCACAACCACACCTACTGTATACATTAACATACTTTGCTATTTCTTTGTTTTCATAGCATACTTTTGTCTTTCTGGACATCTCCTGCCCAGGCAAATGGTTTGATTATTCATTACAGGAACTTCCTGAGAGACCCATCAGCTCTTCAATATGAGTAAAATTCATGTCTAAGATTCAAAGGAATCTCTCATCTGAAAGTTTTCACCTTGTTTTTCTTCTTATTCTGTACTATTGTATAACGATCCTTACTTGATCCTAAGCTAGCCTTTGCTTTAAGTCAAACACATTCTCGGGCAATTCTGACTGGACCTTGCCCTCTGAGGAGCACTGACAAAGCTTTGCAAGGTGGTGTTCTCCATTACCACTGTAAACAATAAAATCAGCACCTTTGGAATTGTTTTATATATTAAATATATTTCAACATCTTGAACTCCACCTAAAATGCAGTATTTTTTTTCAAAGTTCAACATGCACCTATTTGATTTTCTAAGAAGTAATTTTTGGCCATTTACTGTTTGTTTGCTGCAAGAGAGAAGATCTAGGGGAGTGGCTGCTAGTCGCAGTTGGGATGGAATGGAAAGCCCTGAGCACCTACTCAATGTCAGGGCTTATGCAAGTAACCCCACATACACCACATCATCTTTCATCTTCACAACTTCTCTGCTACAAGGGTGTCAGCTTTTTTTTTTTTACAGATTAGGAAACTGGCTCACTGGTCAGAGGACTCAGCTAAACGAGAATTCAAACCTATGTTTGACCAAAAAGGAGAGTCTTCCGTTTAGACTCTGCCCTAGCATGTATTGACTGCCTCTTGCAGGCTGCCTGTTGTTATGGGTACAGAGCATCCAACCATAAGGCATGCCTTAAATGCTCAAGGGGCTTTCAGGTGTCTTGGACAATTATGAGGTTCTGTGGAAAATACACAGTTATATTTTTGCAAGTTATTTTGGGAACATGTAAGTCCTGAGGTAGGAAATGGGGCCCTTGGAAATGTGCTGCCCATCTGAGCCTTCGTTTCTAAGTCTGAAGTAGTTGCTACGAATGCGTTTGTGCTGCCTTATGGCTTCCACCTTTTATTTTTATAATGCTAATGCCCCCTGAGAGTGTGGAGCTGACATAACCCTTTCATAAGTGAGGAGGAGTGTACTCTCTACTGGCTTCTCAACAGGCTCTGCAAAGTGTTTCTTATGAAGCTCTTAGTGTTGTAACTCATTTATTAGGCTCATGATCTGATGCATCAGGAAGAGAGAGAACACTCACTGGGCCCACATGGGTGCATGCCTATTTGGTGCTTTAGCTTTTTCTTATTTTAGAAGAAACTAGCTGTCTCTCAGAGATTACCCAAAACAAAGCCCAGCCTTTCTTTTTTTGTTTCTTTCAGGGAAACACTAAGTCTTCATGCCAGAGAGTTTCTGCTGGCTCATCATAGCATGTCTGAATTCTCAGAGAGAAAATGTAGAGTAGGCTAATCTGGAATATTTAACACACACACTGTAAATGACTTGATTCCTTAAAATTTATTTAACTCTTGTTCAGGATTATCTTTCTTAAAAGGATGAAAATGTTCGTATTATCTCTCCTCCCTCCCTATTCTTCCTTCCTTCCAAATCTCTCTTTCCCTCCCTCCCTCCCTCTCTCTCTTTTTCCCTCCCTCCCTCCCACCCTCCTTCCTTCCTTCCCTCTCTGTTTTTCTTTCTCTCTTTTTCTCTTCCTTTCTCCCCTGCCCCACCTCTTTTCTTCCCACCCTCCCTGCCCTTTCTTTCTCTGTATTTTCCTGAATCATGTACCATCATGTATCTGTTGAGAAATTTGCTTGAGAATATTTGAGTTTTAGAAGAGCAGATCCATTTCAATTGCTATAAAGTTATTTTGGGTTATATAACTTTTAATTGGTCCTTGGCCAAAGAACATTTCTATTGGGAATAAGTCATTACCACTAAGTACTACATTCCTTATCCTTTTGGATATTTAAGAATCTTTATCAGAAGCAAGTAGGACACCAGTTAATTCTGGTCCTTTCTAAATAAAATACATTTTGTTGAATTATGGCACGAATTTATTTGTGTCATGAAAAATTTTAATATTATTATTTACAACTCACTTATTGATTGTCTTTTACAGGAAATGATGCCTTGGAAGGAAGTTTAACTAAATCAGATGTGGAAAACTTTTCTTCATTTTAGGACACAGGAAGTTTCTCAAGTGTGCAGGGCTTTGTCAAGTCTAGTACCCTTTATTTATGATGAACTGTTGGGAACTAAGGGACTGTGTGACTAAATCAACAGTGACTGAAACATGAAATACAATGCATCCACCCAATTAAAACAGACATTTTTTGGAAACATCATTTCATCATTATAGAAGTCCCATGATGTTGAACAAAAATAAAAATATTCTTTAAAAAATGCAGCAAAGGGAAATGTTTTTCTTCCAAATAATATCTTACACATAATATCACTTTGTATTTGGTTATTCTTTTTTGTGATAGAATTAATTTTACTTTTAAAATTATGGCTTATCTCTAGATCCCCTTCTGCCAGTTCAAATGCTTTTTACCCCTGATGCAGGCTATTCTTTTGAAGTTCCTTAGAATAAGAATCTTCAGTTCAGATTCCAGAAGTTCTGGTTTTGTTGTTGTGGGGTGAATTCACAGTAAAACAAAATGGCATTTAATAGGTTCTTTTATCCAGATTTCATAAAAAATTCATAATCATAAATACATTTTTTACTAATTTGACTTAAATGGCTACAGCTCTAATAGTCCTGGACAGAGAATCTGCCAGGGAAAGCAAATAGTCCAGGTCAGTTGTATCTGGGTGTCACTCCTGCAGTATAGAGTCAGAGGCCTTCAGAACAAGAAGTATGTTTGCTTTGCCGGAACAGTAAAGATACTGACCCCCCTTTACCTCCCCTCCCACCCCTACTTCCACTTTGACCAACAGATTAGACTTGGTGTCTGGTCAAATCCTCAGCTAAAATATTTATCAATAGAGACTTTGCAATAGCCTTTTAATATATAGTCATCCTAGAAACTTTAAACTGAGTTATGTAAATATCATATGCTAGGTATATTGTTGAGAGTGAAATCTGTTTTATCAGCAAATGCATGATGTCAGAGCCCTTTCTCAGCTTCTTTGAACATACAACAGTTGCTTCAGGCAGCATAACTGAATAACATTAAAATGTGTAGCTCAAAATTGCTGAATTAGAAGTATGAAAATATTGTTTACTAATATATGGTGTTTATTCAGACACATTTGGATTGCTCTGTGCTTATTTTTAGTCACTGTCAGACAGGATTTTACTAAAGGCCTTGTCTTATTTAACTCACCAGCATTTTGGGGGCAGAAGCTGAACATTCCTGAATGTTGCAATTCCATGTTCACTGCCCCAGTGAAGGCTTTGAAACAGGGTATAAATTTAGCCATGCTGCCATGGAAGTATACTGGGAGGTTAAAATGAAAAAGAAACTCTATACCTGGACCCAAAACCTAGAATTCCCATTTGAGTAAGAGTAATTTACAAAGAAGCAATGCCCAGCTGGAACAGCACTGGCAGCCCCCTCAGGGCCCCAGAGGTTTTGTTTGGGTCTACATGCCAGCACAGCTGTATTGGGAAGTATCGGTTTGATTAGATCTGCCAGTTTCTTAGGTAGGGTAGGAGGCTCATAATTGCTTTGTGTCCTTACTGAGGGAATACAGAGTGGCGTTAATTGGAGTTCCTAATAGAATTAGGACTAGTTTGGAGAGAAGTTGTCTAGTCTTCTGATGGCTGCCCCCCTGAGATAAGGGAAGAAAGCACACAAAGGTGGTTCAGCTAACAACCATTGTTTTCATTCGCTGGATGCCGTTGTAAACATTTTGGGCATGGTGTAGTAAGGGCTCCATTCAACCCCACAGCAGTGGGTGCAGCCTGCCATGACTTATATCTGAGAGATATAAATGGGGACAGACTTTTGTCAAAGCAGAGGGAGAAAACAGCTTGGAGGGGTTAACTTTTAGGAAAAAAAATGTGGTGGAAAGGATGTGCTTATCATCCATTTGAAATCTCTGACTTTGCTCCTTAAAGTCTACACTTGGCACTAACAAATACCCCATTGTGAGAGAATTTGGATTAAGTCACCATGGACAACTTAGTTGGCTTTCGGGATTTGGAAATGGCAATTTTCACCTCCTCCACATTAGAGTTTTCAGATGCTTGCCAAGTATAAGGGGGAAAAATCCTTTAATTCTGGTTAGAAGTGTTTCCAATATTACATAAAGAGTAATTTGGCTGGTTAACTGCAGGAGCAGTGTGGCTCACTTCTAAGTAAGTTTTGTTTCAGGAAGCATTTAAGCATGCTCTGTAGGATAGCACTGCTAGTAAACAACTCATGATTTAAAGTCCTTCCATACACTTAGACCTTGGCATACCTACTTTACTACCTCATTATTCTGCCTAAGAGCACTGCCAGTATATAAAAATAACCAACATATTGTGTTTGTTGAAATATTTTGGTCTATGTTTGCAAATGTGCAATAAACTCTAATTTGAAAAATAAAATAATCTCAAGAAACTATTTCTATTCCTATGTTTTAGGTTTTGCATTTTGGCTTTCAGTTGAAATTAAAAATCGAATCAGCACATGGTAAACCCAGTACTCATGTGATTTAACTCTTTTAATAAAAAATACGAAGTTTTCATTTATCAATGAAATTAGAAAATGTTGTGCCATTGATAATATTTGACCCTCTAATTGTCATCATTAGCTAGGTTTAGTTTTAATTTATTATTATTATTATCATTATTATTACTTTTTTTTCCTATATATTTGTAATTGTGTAGACAGGGAGAGTTAAAACAAATTCCATTCTTTACAAACCTTTGAGAGTGAAGAGGTGAGCATTTAGGCTATAAACATAGCTTTCAGTTTAGCCTGGCAGTTGCAATTTGTAGGAACAAATTGTGTGTCCCTGTTCTGATAAATTCAGTGGCTGCCACAATGGTGTGTCTCAATGCTTTGGATTGGAAACAAAATTTCATGCCTAGTCTTAGAGCACAAGTGAAAAGAATGTTCTTTTCTTATAATGGGAGTGGTCATGGTACAGAATTCTGCCATGGCTGCTTCATGCTATAGGGTAAGTTCACTAGGTACTTCAATGGCAGGGGGTGGGGTGGGGCTGAATTCTCTTCAGCTGTTGGCACTTCATTTTTGTTATGTAGAATTCCCAAGTCCATGGGTGATTATGTGCCAGGATACAGCTTTTTCTGATATTTCAAATACGGAGGGAGTTGCAATGTTTATGCACAGGGCACCTGTCACTAGCAATGATCTCCCTGCAGGAAATGTCCAGCATCTAACACAGATGCTCCTCTAGAGGTAAACATCCTCTAGAAGGGAGCTGAATTCATCCAGTGACTTTATGGGGCTGGAATGTGAGCTGATTCTCCAGCTCTTGGCTCCTCAGTTCCAGGCTCACCCCACCCCCACCCTCTCACTTGCCCTCTCAGGCCCCCCCATTCATACCCAGTCATGAGTTGATTCCTTCTGACTCATATTGTGGCTCTTCAGTTTAATGCATATTTTTTTTCTTAAGAATTTTTTATACAATGCATGGAACTTTTCAGATAAAAACCTCAGTAAGTGATTGCCGTGTAGAAAAAATTAGTGAACATAATTAAAGAGATACAAATTTACATTCTTTCTACATAAAGACCAAGTTATTCAGGTCCTGCATTATACATGGGAAATTTAGAGTGCCTGAATTTTGCAATGAAGCAAAAACACAGAAACAACAATATATTTTAAACCACAGCACTGTGGTGACTTTCTGATAAGTCAGGGATTGGGATGGTGAGATGGAGCAGGAGGATGGATTACTCAGGCACTAACATCTTTGTCAGTTCAGATAAATTGCACAGTCCTGTTCCCAGATCCCAAATCTTCAAAGCTGGAGTGTCTGGTTACATTTTATAAGTGGAAAGTCAGATTCAAAAGACTCACAGAAGATAATCTAGTCTTAACTGGGGAGACACTTAAATACTTACTTTTGATATTTATGTGTTTTGTTTTCACAGGCGCTTTCCTCTGCCAGTCCTTTGGTGGGTCAGGGCTTTAGCGTGAGCATCATCATTCCCACCACAAAGCCAGCCTGATTCTAGCTGGGATCTCAAGTTGGCTGCCTCATCATCCTCTCCAGAGACTGCTCTGCCCCCTCAGGGCTGGTTCATGATCCCACACATAATTGGAGTGGTCTCATATGTGCATCCTTGAAAGGGCAGTTGTGTCTGGAGCCCTGTTGGTGGGGCATTTGTGACAGCTTGCCGGACAGTGTAACTTGTAATTCATTCCCTGATGTATAAAAGTGTTGCAAGGTTTCTCAATCACTGCAGGGCTTGCTGGTAACATTCCATGTTTAACTAGAGGCATCTGGTGCCTTTGCTGCTGTTTACTAAAACCCTGCATTTCACTTCATAAAATAGTTGGCTTGTTAGGCTGTTCTTCCTCAGACTGACTCCCAGCCCTCTCCACTGTGAACTGAAGATTGTTTTGTGGTCAAAGTCTTCCATGGGAGACCCCTTTTGTTCATTTTGACTAACTCAGATATTCAGTCCAAACTCTGGACTGTTTTTTTCTTTGAATCCTTGAATATCTTAATGGGATTTAAGCATATTGGTCAATCCTCTTTCAGAGAATCAGGGATTTTCCAGAATACTTGCTCAAGAAGAATGACACCATCTGCTAATAGGCAGAACATAGTCAGGAGGTCTGCATGGGAACTAAGGAGAAGAGGAGGAGGGAGGAAGAACAGGCTTGAGGAGTAGGGTAGCTGTCCAGATTCTGGAGTCAGGGACAGTTAGGGACTGTTTCCTTCCTGGTCCCCTGGGCTGGCAGGACACTGCTGCTGGTGAGCTGGGTTGGGGATGTGTGCGCTGCAGCCTCTTTGTTCTTTTATGGGTTTAGTTGGACCCACTGACAAGCCAGTGAGCCCTTGCTATTGTTCTGTTCCACACAATCACCCTCAGGCTCTGATTTCCGGCTGGGGGCATGTCCACAAGTGGTATATGTCTCTTCCTTTTTGTGTGTCTGCATCACTTTATTTCCAAAGCTTCTCCATGCTTCTTTCTACTTCCAATTCGACGCATTCATTAGGGAAATAACTTGTTTTCTTTTTGTCTTCCACTGCCTTCCCCCCTTGTTCATTGGAACATTTTGGAAATCTGTCCAAGGTGACTGTGGCAGATGGAGTTGAGAGCTGCAAGGGGAAGAAAAAGTTAAGGGAGTAAATAAGTGTCAAGGAATTCATTGTCTGCTCTCCACCTGTTGTTATTCTGGTCCCAATCAACCTGCTCGCCAGGCTGGAGCCAGCGGCCATCTGGAAACACTGCTCTGTTTATAAACTTGGCATGAAGCAGCACTCCCGGGCCCTGACCTCCCACACGAATCTGGAAACAATTAGAGCAAGATGATAGGCAGGCAGGGAACTACTCCAGGGAGGAGGTGGAGGAGAGGAGCCTGCAGAGAAGGGCTTGAGCCCAAGGAAGCCTGGGTTGGGATGGGGATGGGGGTGGGGGAATCAGAGGTCCTGGGGTGTGAGATGCAAAGCTCCCAGGGAGAGGCCTGTGTGTGGGAAGGGAGCCTGGGTTAGGGGGAGCCAGGCATAGGAGAAGCTGGGAGTGGGACTTTCCAGGGGTGGGCAAACTTAGGGTGCAAGGCTTGGGGAGCCAGAGGTGGAGGTGAGGAAGCCAAAAATCTAGTGGGGGAGTGGGATATGGAGAGAAGTGAGGATTGGGATACCCAAGGGAGCCTGAGTCTAGGTGGGACCTGAGTGTTTAGGAAGATCCCAGGCAGGCTCAGATCTAAGAGGATCTGAGTAGGAGCCAGGGGTGGGGGGGAGCATGGGTGGGGTAAGTTTGGGGGTCAATTTTGGGGGTCAGAGTAGTCAGTCCATCTAGGGTATGAGTACCTTAAGTAGGGCCCCCAGCTCTGCCTGAGATAGTGCAATTGTAGGCTCATGCTGTGTTCCCTGCAGCCTCAGTCTCAGCCCCACAGGGTGACCTTCCGGCCTCCTGGGATCTCTCAGGAAACAACACAAGCTAAGGAGGCAAAGAAAATACTGCTGTCTGCCCTTCACTGTGACACAGCAAATAAAGTCCTTTCTGATCCCTGTAAGAAAAACATTGTACAGTCTGAAGTCTTCTTTTTTTTTAGTTTCAGAAACACATTCTTGAAGAGCACTTTTTTAACCAAAATAAGTTTAAGCAATGTTCCATTTTGCTACAGAAAACTAAGCGATACTTGAACTACATGGGAGCATTTCTGTAAAAGGAACAACACTTGCAGATCCGTGCATTCAAATCTGTGTAGACCACTGTCGTGCTTTTGTGTTTTAGGAGCTGATTCTGGCTTCCAGAGTCTTGAGTATTAAGAAGATGAATGAATCTTTTCCTTCTCACTCAAGAAACACTTTTTTCCTCTCTTTTCTTCCTGCAGTTTTGAAATGTGATTCTGAACTCTGAGCTGATGTTCTTTTCACGCTCAGGTGGGTTTCTAACTTCTAAAATATTAATCTGTGGGAGTTGCTGGCGAACCAAAAATTGGAACCAATTAACAAACACCCTGTTGTCCAAATGATATTTGAAAAGGGAAGTTCACTCTGTGCTGGTCCAGGCAGACCAGCCTGGCACCTGGAAAGGCAGACTCTCCCTGGTCTCATGTCCTACTTCTGAAAAGCACATAATCCCATAGTCTCAACCTGGAACATTAGCCCCAAGTGCATTTGCTTAGAAATGTTGTCATCAGCCAACACAAATCCTAGAGCCCTTTCCATGTGTGAATTCACCTACTGGCTGCCCCCATCCCCATGCCTTGTTCTCACCATTGACTTTCCACACATTTTTTTTTTTTTTTTGCCTAAACATATTCTTTCCCACTCACTGCTTGTGATACACTGGTTACTAAAATCCAGCACAAGAATGTTTAGGACTATGGAAAATGCAACAGATAGTGCTGTGACAAAATAATACAGCAAGATCTTTGAGGCCCTCAGCACAGTCCAGAGAGCCAAGCAGGGCTGGGATTGCAGCTTCCCATGGCTCTTGCTGCTCAGTGGCTACACCTCAGAGCAGTGTTTGTGGGTGTCTCTGGAGATATTCAGTCCGGTAAGCCAATCTTAGACTCTTGAGTCTTGTTGCAAATGGATTCATAAAATTTTGTGTTTATTTAACCCCTGTAAGCTAATGTTCATTGTCTTTGTGAACTGGCTGGGCAGTTAAGGACCCACATTCTTTCCACAGTTAATAAAACTTCATATTTTTCTCTGTATTCATAAATTTAATTACACCCAAACCCATTTAATCTACATTAGTTTTTCAAGCTTTACCTAGATTAAAGCACATACTTGCAACATGCAACCTAATTATAATCTTTAAATTAAAAGACATAAATTTAAAATTAATTTTACCAGTTTCGCTCTCAAGAAATCATCTTGTATCTTTCCAGTTCTCTTTTGTGGAGATAGTAGAGATATAAATGGACTTGGCTACAATTCTTCTCAAGATAATAGGTTTATACTTTAAATGCCTATATTCAACCCTGTTAGACAAAAGGAAAAGTATCATTTCCCCCATCACCCCAAAAACTCAACTCTAATTTAATTCACACAACACTCTGGAAATTCTTAAAAACATTCAGCATGTACTTGGGATTTACACATATTCTCAAAAAAGCAAGAAATGTAGCTGCCTTGGTGGTGCCCTCATCCAGAAAAATCTTGGTACCCAGTGATCCATAATACTTTCTGCTGCTGCCTTGGCCCCTCCTAGGGTAGTTTTTGAAAATTAATGACCTTACTGTAGAGTGTCTTGCTCTTTTTGAGAGACATAAATGCAACCTATCAGCATCCAGATACTCTCTGTCTCCAGGCACCCACCTAAAAGATAAGACCTTGATTATCTAGTTCATGTCTGAAACCCTTTTCATTGCAGCATTCTCATTCTGTTAATGAACTCAAGGGGTCCGTCACTTGGTGTGCTCTATTAAAAAATAAGATACGGTTGTCACAACATGGTTTTGTTTACTTGCAACAAGTAGAGCAGACAGGTGGTTCATATCCAGGGCTTTGCTTTTTTATTTTTTCTATGGAGTTGGCTACTTTCATCTTGTTCAGTTACCATCAGCTTATCCTGTTTATAGCTGCATCTACAAAATACTGTGGTACATTTTAACATTTAGCAAAAGATAACATTTAGAAGTGCCCAGATCTTGAGACCCTTGTCCTATGAAACACTTCTCTTGAATCTCCTCTAAACAACATCTATTCAATTGGTGCTTTAAAACCATCTTCTGCTTGTTATTGAGAACACCACAACTTCTTAATTAAAACATCTTCATTTTCAGAGCTTAGCATTCTCCTTACCTTTCTGCTGTCTTTAGTGGGCTCTTTAATAACTTCTCTGGACATTCTCGTATCTATCTACCACTTCCTCCCCTCTTCATATCTTTCTGCCACCCTTTGGTTTTGCCCTTATTTGATTTGTAATAGCAATCTTTGTTCCTACCAAAAGAAAAAAATAAACAAACACACAAAAAAAGCAAAACTAAAATCTAAAATGAAATGTGGATATATTCGAGAGAATTACTTTTTTCTGTATGATTATTTCTTAAAACTTTATAATACATTCTTACAATAATACTTTTCTTAAATGTTTAATCCAAGGAAGACTTTAAATATGAGAAAGCTTTTGTACCTTTCTCATCTGGAAGTCAGCTGTATTTCAGCTATTAGATGAATGGGAGAGTAATGGCTTTGTTTTCCTCCTTTACACCTGTGGAATGGAATGGACCACCAGACAAAAGTTAGTCTGAAATATTCTCAGTTTATAAGAATGTCCCATTGAGCAGTGTGGGTTAAAATTCTAAAATTTGTGACCAAGCTTTAATTTTAAAAAAGTACAACATTCTTGCCCCAATCTGGTTTTTCTGGAGGCTTTATGGGGAAGAAAGGTCAATGACATTTCTCACTTCCTCGTGTATTCCTTGTGCAAATGCCTTTGGATGTTTAATTATGGGATAATTCAATGGAGACTGTATAATGTCATGTGTTGTTAATTCTGTATTTCAGAGGGTGACTCATTGCTCCTGGACCTCTGCAGGATGTTGAGTTATCCTTTCCTTAGCTGTGATGTAAATGCAGTGAACCAGCTCTGACCTGAGGGACTGGGCATTTCCAGTGCTGGCCATCTAGCCTACTTAAAACTCGAATGTGATAGTAATGGAAACATCCAGAGGTATTTGCATGAGGATGATTACAGCTTGATTGACATCATGTTTCAGGGCACCCTACCAGAGCATGACATGGCACTGTTAGTTATTACAGGAAATGCTCACAAAACATGGGTGCCAATAGTGGAGCTGTGTAGAAAGTGCTGACAGAATTATTTGTGTATCTTTTTGTTTGCCCTTCTAAATAACACATTTCAATTCTGCCTTATTTGCCACTAATATAACCTATTCCTAGCATATCACATTTAGGAAATATATGCTCAATGAATGAATGAATGAGTGAGTGATTTAAAGGGCATTTTTGTAGTTGGGTAACATTTTGTGTCAAAATAACAGAGAAAGCCCAAGACTGTTCTGGAGGGATGGTGCATTCAAATAATATTTTTCCATCTCCTATCCCTCTCCACTAAGGAGGCTTTGCTCCCTGAGGCAAATTTAGTGCTATAATTATTCTTAGGAGCAGTATCAGTACTACTGCTAGCAGCAGTAATAAGAGTAGGGGTTTTCCCCTACTCTTGCAGACAAACTTTCCAGATGTATTGTCACATCATACTTGTCTTTCTGTCTTACACTCTTTACAACCTTAGAAGGCATTGGCTTTTTACAGAAAAATAGCAGGCACCAACTGAACAACAAAAATATTTTTTTTTTATTTTTGACAGTCAAATACAATTCTTTTGGCAATTTAACATGCTTGAAAGCAATCTTTGCAGAGAACATGAGAGAGAGGTGTGGGGGGATGGGAAAGAAGAAGTAGAGGGAGAAGGAGAAGGGGAAGGAGGTAGAGGGGCAGAAGGCAGAGGGGACAAGGAGAGATGGATCACATAATTTCTAAATCCCTTAGCTTATCAAATATGACAGAGTATAGAGAACCGGCCACAGGAAAAAGAAGGTCATGGTGTTGTTGCTCCAAGGAAAAGAAGGGCTGTGATCAAGAGATAAATCCTGAAGCTTAATCTTTGTGAGAACAAAGGAGAGACATTAGAAGGTCATGATGTGATGGCTGTTCTTTCTAAGAGTTTAGGGCCTCTCTCAAGTTGGTTTCTTTGGAGACATTCAGATTAGTGCGGGGAACCTGAAGGACTTGAGGGCTAGAGGTAGGCCCCCCCCAGGTTTGTAACTTATAGGACTTATAGGTAAAGCTATAGCCACTTCAGCATCCATGGGGACCTGGGTGCTACCAGAACCCTTGGCTGTGTCTTGTTGAAACTTGAGGAAGAGAGGAGGACAGGGCAAAATCAGAAAAACTGAGCCTTCATTCAAAGAGGTCAAGTCATCTGAATGGGATGTTGACCATTGAATGAAACAGGTCTGAACTGGGCGAGTCTTCTTAAACATGAGTTTTTTTCAAAATACACACAGTTGGTCCTCCATATCCCTGGGTTTTGTATCAGGAGATTCAGTCAACTGTGGATTTTCAATCCAAGTATGTAGACATCCGATTTAAATTATGCCCAGCATCCCAGGCCCCTACCCCCAAGTTGTTCAAGAGTCAACAGGATTTTCAACAGCCATGATGGAGATTTATATCAGCTGAGGAAGCCCTGATTGTCATGGTAACTCTGCCCACACCTTTCCTTACTCATTGTCTTGCTGGTGGATCCTGCCTCAGTTCAAAGGAGTGAGATGAAGCTGTGGATTCAGCAGGGCAGGAAGGCATGTTCCAGTACCTAGCACAGCTCCTGAACTGTAAGAACCACTCAACTAATACTGGACACTTCTATGACTCATGGAGAAGCACTCAATGCATCCTTATTAAAATGAGAATGACCCTGTCTGGTTCAGAAATTCTCTTACTCTGGTTATCTACTTGGAATTGCACAGAAATATTGGACTGCACAGCAGGCTCTGAGTGTGCTTACTTACTGGGTATATGCATAAATACATATTTCTATGCTCTTATTTTTGTATGTCCTTTATCAGGCCAATAACAGTTTAAACTGTTTATGTTTGAACTTCTAGAGATAGGTGGATTGGCTACTGTGGCACTTCTGTTTTTGTTTGCTTTTAATTTTCAACTTTTCCCTTCTAAACTATACATTTTTTGTAGTGTACCATCTCTACACTACATCTCTATTGCTCTCACTTTTCTCTTTCAAGTCCTGTCTTTTATTTTCCCATCCCTATTCCGTACAAAGCCACCCCAAATAATGAGCAAGTTCACTCCCTAGTGCAGGGCTCCTACTCAGAGTCTTCAGTTCATCTCACATTCAGTGCTTTTGCCACAGACACTCTGAGATATGGATTACAAAAAAATGGCTCCACTTTTTCTTACCCTCCCCGCAAATTTGTCTACACAATATACAATGCAATTTTGTGGTTTTCCCATTAAGAGGCTGATCTATAGCCCTAATCTTCAAATCTAGGCTATCTAGTGATTTGCTTTGGCCAATAGAATGTGGTAGCATGTGTCAGTTCCAAGTCTAGTCATCAAGGGGTCTTGCCTGCATCCTTTCTGCATCTTGGAATCCTGCCACTACTATGAGAAAAGTTCAGGCTGATCCATGGGTGAGTAAGAGGCTATGTGGACCTAAGCAGAGCTATCCTGGCCCAGTCGACCCTCAGCTGACCTATACTAATAACAGAATTATGACTCTGCTCAAATTAAATCAGCTGAACCCTGCCCATGTCAACAGAGTTTTGTAGCAAATCCATAGACCCATGAGAAAAAAAATAAATCACTACTTTTAAAAATCACAATGTTTTGGGGTGGTTTTTTAAGTAGCAATAACAAATTGATACAGTTAATAACAGTCTTTTGTTGCTGAATCTAAAGGATCTATTTTTAGCTCTTGTAGTAGTGACTTATGAAGGTGGACCAAATCTGTGTCCTTTTTCATGATGAGTATACAGCTAGACTATATTTCCTCAACTCCATGTGCCCGTGTACCTGTATTCTGGCTAAAGGAACGTGTGTAGAAGTGATGGGTGTTGATTCCAAGCCTGGTTCATAAACATCTCCTCTTGTAATACTTTCCTCCTCATTTTACTAAATGGTGAGAAACTGAGGAGAGCAGAACCATAGTATGGAAGACACATGGATTCCTGAATGATCAGATGAAAGACTGCTCCTCACCAGGAACATCTACAATGGATTCATGTGATTCAGAAACTAATTTGTGTTGAGTCAAGTTACTGAAATTTTGGGATTCGTTATAGCAGCTGGAGTTGTTTAACTTCATCACTACTCCCCTTTCTAACTTGACCTGTCTGTGGCCTCTCTTGTGACCTCTGTCTGTGCTGACCCCTCCCTCCTTTATGACAGTCTCTTCCCTGGGTTTCCTTGATCTCATACTCTACAGTTTTCACATCCACCTATCAATGGCTCTCTATCACTTTCAAAAAGATAAAATCCAAAATTCTTAAAATGCCCTTACTAAAGCCTTTGTTTAGTTTTTCACTCTTCTCTTTTACCACCATAGTCTTCAAAGTCTATGCATTTGCATAAACACATCACGTTCTCATTTACTCTGAGGTCTGAAATACTCTTTCTACTTTTTGCCCTACTATCCTGTGCTGCTGCCAAATCAGGTCTGATCTATTACCCATTCTAAGAACTCTGGGTTCTGAGGTTGGGTGACGAGCCACTTGTGGGGATGCTGTGATAGGTCTATGTCTGCCCCAATCATAGACTTTTGTAACTGTGCTTGATCTCTTTTCACCAGCTGGCTTTAAGGCTTGAGCTATTTCAGCCATTGTGCTGATTATTGCATCCCAAAGACATGTATGAGTGCTTGTTACTTAGTCATGTGAAAAACCATTTAGTGAGTCCATAAGCTAATGAGCTTTGCAGGACTAGGGAAACAAGAGTGCATAAAATCTAGAAATTAGACTTAAAGTTCAATAACTGGTAATTAATGAGGAAGTCAACCAGAAAAAATGATATTGTTTAACCTTCCTTGAAGATTATCTGTACTTGGTTCCTCTGACAATTACTGGAATGTTTACAATTATAGGTATAGAACAGCCTTCTTTCAAACAGTGTTGCCTGCTATGATCCTTAGCAATGAAAACTGGATTCATTTCATATATTACAATGCAGAATGTGATGTTTTTTTTATGTGAACATAACTGCTCTGTAAGACCTCAAGCATTTTTCTCAATTATAATTGGCAGATGAAGTATTATATAAACTTGTGGCCAACTGAGAGGTTTCTAAAAACAATGGAAGTAGAAGGAACAAAGGGCATAACATGGGTATCTGAATTCTTTTTTCAGGAGACTGCAGACTCACAGACCCACAGTTGCATCTATTTTTATTATGGTGCTGCTCTTTAACCATAAGAGTAACTCAGGCACTGGAAGGTTCAGTGTGCTGTCCAAGGTCACACAACAACTTTGGTTTGATAGCTAACCTGAAAGGAGATGTAGGTGTCTTACCCTAGGATCCCACAGTGACTTCCTGTGCCCCTGGACATGGAAATGAGTGACAAAGAACCTCTGCCAACTCATACTGATAAGCCTGCTGAAGCTGATGGCACATAATTGTGCGGCTGTGTATAGAGGACAGTTCCTGAGTGACAGTGCTGGTATGTGTTCACTGTTGAGTTCGTACCCTGCTCATGGAGGGAGTATTATCCTGACACATGCTTCCATTGCCAAGCTTGTGTTCTGTGAACCTGTCTTGTGTGTGCTCTGCCTGCCCTGATTTCTGATCTCATAAGGAATATACAGGGCCCATAGAAAGGGTCCAGGGCATCCTGCTATTATCTTGCCATGGCCAATGATAATGAGAAAAGCTAAGATTGACTGAGCTTCCTATGTTTCAACTCTTTACCTGAATGGCCTCATTTCATTTTCCATTGGTGTCACCAGGGAGGTGCTATGGTTACTCTCAGCTCTCAAGCAAGGAAACCAAGGTATGGAGGGCTCCAGCACTGCCTCCACAGCACATGCCTTTCCATTCTTTCCAAGGTACTTGTTACTGGGTGGAATCTACCCACAGAACCAGATATTGATCCACAAGGAGGGTCTGTGGCGAGGACTCCTTCCCATAGGTCTCCGAAGACCCTGTCTATAGATGAATTCATTTTAATCTTTTTTTCCCTGGGCCTTCTATCCCACTCCCTGATTATTTTTGCTTACTTTAGAAGAACTATTTCTCATACCCTGAAGTGAGGACATATAAATTTGAATATGCAAGGAAGGATAGTGAAATGATCACATTTGGAGCAAACAAAAACATTCATAACCACAAATATTTGTTTATATATGGTAGAGTCAATTTACAGCTAAATTTTTTACTGTATATTTCTGTGTTAATTTAAATATGTTAGTCACAGACAGCAAACGACAACAAAAGAGGTTGTAAGCAGGAAGAGATTCCCCTCCAAATGATAACCATCTCATTATGGTGAGTGTATGACCCTGTCGTGACTCCATCTTTCCACACACCATGGTGCAATACTCACCCCACACATCCTGTTTAGAGTCAGCTTAGATCCTGCAGAATTTTCCTTCTATTTTTTAGTGATGAATATGAGGCAAAGGCCAAGAGCTGCTGATCTGTATTCAATGTTGGAAGACCCCTGAGCTGCTGTTTTTCAGAGTGAAGAGGAAGCACTGCCTGGTCCTCCAAGTTCCTACAGGCTCTGGGCAGTTAATCAGCAGCAGCCTGCTCACACCCCTCCAAACCTTCTCCGTGGCTGGTGTCTGCCTTGGATTCCCTGAGGCTGTCTTATCTGCATTATCTTCCCTGCATTCTTTGACTGGTGAGGATACAGGTAGTAGAGTCAAGGGAAGTGGGTCTGAGAAACACTGTGACTCAGCTGAAAATCTAGGAGGGTTAAGGCACTCCATCTTCTTCATTTGCCTAATTCAGTGGTAGTCACCAAGATTGCATAACCAGCACTATTACAGCCTGTGAGAGTCCAGGATGAACCAGTTGTGGTTAAAGACTTAAAAACAACCTTTGCTTGCTGACTAATGTGTTTTCACACAAAGAGCTTCAGTGCTGTCTCAGGGACTTTTCATTTGTTGCTGTCATCTGAGTTAAAGTTTGAGATTTTTGTATCAAGCAGGCTGATCTCTGCCTGCATAGAGCTCATATTCTTATGTGTATGGTGGGGAGATATACAACAAGCATAACCAGTAAGTTATTTTTACATTATGTTAAAAATTATCAGAGTTTAGGAAATAAAGCATAAAGCAGAGTACGGGGATGGAGAAGCTGCAGAGAAGGCTACAGCTTAAAATAGGGTGTCCAGGGTGGGCCTCTCTGTGAAAGTAACATTGGAGAAATGAGTGGAAAGAGGTGCAGAGTGCATATCTCTGAGGGTAAAGTGTTACAGAAAGGATGAATGCTCCACACAAAGGACCTGTGTTGGATGGTGGCTGGAGAGGCCAGGGTGCCTTAACACAGCAAAGAAACCCATGGTTTTAAGATCCTAGTGAACCATGTCACTTCTCTGATGCACACTCACTGTGGCTCCTGATGTCACTGAGAGTAAAATCAAGGTTTATAGTAATCCCTTTGTACCTCGACCCTGGCCCCTCTCTGACCCCACAACTTTGCTAAGGTATTACCATGTCAATCAACCGTGTTGAGAATGAACTTTGGGGAGCAAGTGTGGAAGCTTAAGATCATTAAAAGACTATATAACAAATTCCTCTATATCTTAGTGATTTACAACAGCACCCTTAAAAAAGATTTTATTTATTTATTTTTTAGAGAGGGAGAAGGAAGGGAGAAACACAGGGGCAGAAACATCAATGTGTGAGAGGAACATCGATTGGTTGCCCCTTGCATGCACCCCAACCAGAGACTGGGCTTGCAACCCAGGAATGTGCCCTTACTGGGAATCAAACTGGCGACTTTTTGGTTTGTGGGTTGATGCCCACCAACTGAGCCTCACCAGTCAGGGCAGCACCCTCTATTTCGTGATTCTGTTGTATGGAATGTTAATTGGCCTGAGCAGGGCAATACTGCTGTTTTGGGCTAGGATCCCTTGCGTATCTGGGCTCCAATAACACCTCTCAGGGAGGCCTGGCCAGCCAGGCAGGCTGGTCCTGTTGGCTGAGAGTATGGGGTGACTGACCTGAAAGTCTCTCATCACTCAGCAGGACAGCCAAGATAACTATTCACAAGGCAGCTCAGGAGTCTCAAGGCACCAACAGGGTGAATCTCAAGGAGGAATGCTTTCCAAGTTTCAGCTTGCTTTCCAAGTTGGCCATGTTTTGGAGTTCATGGGGAAGAACACTACTGAAGCATGCTGTTGCAGAGATGCTTGATCACATAGGACTGTTCCTCAGCCACAGAGAGGTTGCTACAATGGTCTGGATGAACATGTTTTGCCCCAGAGGCTGTCAGAGATGATGAAAGGTACAGATGATGCTACATTTATGAAGGGATTATGTTCCAATAAACCCATTGTAAGTTGAAATTGCATTTAATACAACTAACCTACCAAACATCATAGATTAGCATAACCTACCTTAAGCATATTCTGAACACTTATTTTAGCCTACAGTTGGACAATTATCTTCAGTTTTACCTCAAGAGTAACTGCATTCTTCTCTCCAGAAGCAGGAGGCACACACGGGTGTTTTGCAGACATGATGGAATGTGAAAACACAAAATCCAATAGTCAAAAAAGGCTAGCAACATAGTACATTGTAGGGTATCTGTTGTTTACTCTTGTGACTGTGTGGCTGATGGGGAGCTCTGACTCACTGCTGCTGCCCAGCATCATGAGAGAGTACCACTAGCCTGGGAAAATGTCAAAATTCAAAATTTGAAGTACTCTTTGTATTTGAATGCATATCGCTTTCATACCATTGCAAAGTTGAAAAATTGTAAGTTGAACCATCGTAAGTTGAGGACTGTCTGTAGTTGAATTTCCGAAGGTGTAGTCAAAAGAATTTGCTGATAGAATATACATGCAACATGAGAAAAAGAGAAATCAAGGGTGATCAATGTTTTGGGCTTGAGTAAATAGGATAGAGGTGCCACCAACTACAACAAGGAAGCTGGAAGTGGAACAGGCTTGGGGAGGAACAGGGACTCTGCTTCCAGCAGGCTAAGTGTGAAATGCCTATTAGATATCCAAGTGAAATGTTGAGTGGGCAATTGGTTATATGGATCTGGAGTTCATGGGAAAGGTCTGGGCTGGAGATATGAATTTCACCATGAAATACTTTTAAAACTGTATAGATTCTTCAGATCAGAAAGAACCCCAAAGTTGTGCAGCCTAACTCTGGTAAGTATTTAACCTTCCTTTACCTGTTGTCTCCAATTAATCATCAGTTTGACTAACTTCAGTTGACAAATCATTGAGCATCTATTATATACAATATACCACAGTAGCCCCAAAGCTATAAATATGCATACATGAATATAAATATGAACATATGAGAGCTGACCATTGTGTCCTTGCCTAACAGCCCAGTAAATTAGGCGTAAAAGGGATGACCAGTCACATTTTACAGGTGACAAAAGGAAGGTTTGTAGCAGGAAGCACAGCCTCAGCACTCTGTGAAGCTGCCTTGGTTG
Organism: Phyllostomus hastatus; assembly: GCF_019186645.2. NCBI lineage: Eukaryota > Metazoa > Chordata > Mammalia > Chiroptera > Phyllostomidae > Phyllostomus > Phyllostomus hastatus. The sequence continues at coordinate 559,217 of NW_025334017.1, read as the reverse complement.
GGGTCTTTTGAACTGCTCTGGAATGTTCTTTATGGATTAAAAATTAATAGATGATTCTCACCAAAAAAGAGAGGTCAGGCACAATGTAGGTATGAATTCTAGGTCAAAAAAACTGTCCCCAGATAATTTGTTCTTAAACTTTTTATCATGAGGTAATTACAGATTCACATATAATACAGAGCGATCCCATTTACCTTCTACCCAGCTCCCCCGCTGTGGTAACATCTTGTAAAAATTTAATACAATATTACTATACCACAACACAAATATTGAATTGATATACTCCACTGACTTTATTTAGATTTTTACCAGTTTTACACTTATCTGTTAATTTATATGTGTGTGACTTTACTTTTACGTAATTGCATCACTTGTGCCAATTATTGTGACCACTGTAACTGTAAAGATACTGAACAGGAAATCCTGTTCAGATGGTAAAGATACCATCACAAGGAATCCTGTGCTTCTCTTAAGAGTCATCCCCCACCCCCACCACTATCCTTAACCCCTGGCAACCACTAATCTCTTTTCCATCTCTATAGTTTTATTATTTCAAGACAGGCATATAAATAAAGTCATACAATATGTATGAGACTGTTTTTTTTTCCACTTATCATAATTCCTTTGAGATCCATTACAAGTGTGTGTTCATTCCTTTTTATTGATACATAATATTTCATGGTATGAAGGCACCATCATTTGTTTAGCCATTCATTTGTTGAAAGACATTTGAGTTGGCTCCTTTATAAAGTTTCTATCAACAGGTATATACAAGTGTTTGTGTGAACAAAGGTTTTTAGGACTTAGGAAAGGAAATCTTTTCAAATTCCTGAATAGGTGGTAAGCCAGTACACCAGGGCACCACAGAAAGGAACATAGACATTAAGGGTACTTAGAAAATTATCTAGATAAGGATGACCAGTTGGCAACCCCAACCATTAAAGTAAACCTCAGAATGGCTCATATGGAACAGTGCCTTTGAGCAAGACTACCTCCTGTTTTCTTCCCAGAGGACTGAACTATAGATAGCCTGCCACTGGCAGAACTGACTCAGTGAAGGAAGCTATAGAAGACTTGTCCATTTGAATGTTGGCAAATGACTGCCAAAGATGATTCTAGCTTTGCTGTGATCAGTTTTCTTTGTCTTTGCACTGAGCTAACACTGTATCTTCAGAATGCCCTTAGTGTGTAACAATCATGTCATCACATAAGAAAATAATTCTTATCTATGGCTTGCATAGGATGAAATGCATTAGTTTTAAAATTATAATGGTTATTTTGAAAATTCAAAAGGTTGGAAATGAGGGCATTTGGATCCAAATATATTTGTGATAAAAAGTCATAATATTTTATAATCATAACTGATACAAAGCAGTCTTATCTTCCTTGATTGTAGCATTTAAAGGAGATGGTCTTCTTTACTTCTTGGACCTATCACGACTGAGTCCTGTGACTGATGGTAACACAAGGTGGCTGCTTTACTCAGAGATGATAATGCGTTTCTCAAGTGGCTCAGTAAGACGAAGCTGTTCTCAGAATCTTATTGGAGTATATTTCATTTTGAATTTTTGGACAACCTGCCCCAATGTACCTCCATGCTATCATGAAAGTTGAGGTCAGTCAAAGTTTGGAATGAATAGGACAGATGTCATTATAGAGTATTTAATCATATTGGCAATGTCATTGTTTAAATAATCATCTCCAAATTAACAAATATATTATATTTGGCTTTTGTCTATTAATAATGAAGTTTTTCTTGATTCCAAAGAACTGGATAGGGATATACTGAGGGACATTTAGTATTTTGAGCGTTAATGTGATGTTAAGTGCTCAAATGAAGTAAGTTGTTCAATTCCGGAGAAAGAATGGTGTAAGAGGCACTTACTGACTGGGACCCCTGTTTATCTGTTCAGCCTCCTCCAGACTATTGCCATGTGTTCCCTTTCACTGTTTCAGCCCCACAACCTTCCCTGAAAAGCCTATGGGGCTCTATTCTCAGTGCTTTTCCAGATCTTGTTTATCTTCTGCCTGGATATTATCTTTTAGTGGTTGGCCACATTTTACTTCCTCTTCAAGGTCCAGCTTCAAACTTTTAGAGATTTGTTATTAATTCATTCCCTATTCACCAAATTATTTAAAATTTGCTGAATGTTTACAACGTGCCACATATTTTGTTAGGTGTTGAGGATGCAAAAGACAATTTCAAGTACCTTCAAGTGTCTTCCAAGCAGACACAGGACTAGGATTTGCGTACAAGAATGATACTGTGCAGTAGGGTGTATGCAGGTATTGTAGAAGTGCTGAAGAGGGATGTTGAGCTACCTGGGGAGGAGGCAGGAGGGATATTTCCTTTGGTACCTACCTGGCTATCTCTTAACTGGGTGACAGCGTCCCCTCAACAGGCATGCTTGAAGCAGCACTTTACACAGCACACTGTGTTGCTTTCTGTCCCCATACACCAAACCCCTGCCTCCTGCCAGAGCATTTTGGCACACAGCAATTATTCTGTGTGCGCCTCTGTTTCAGGTCTTTTCAATGGCATTGAGTTTGATTGCTTTTCTGTTTTTGGTTAAAACAGAAAAATGTTTGAGGTGGCTTTCAGTAAAAAAACACAGGACCATTAAAAATAAAATTAGGAGGAAAGATCAGCCAGAGGAAGGGAGGGAAATTATGTTATTGAGAATTTTCAGACTTGTGGGCTCTGAGCTGCTTGCCAGCCAGACTGCTCTGTCATACCTTTGCTGTGTTCTCTTGCAAATTGAGTCACTTATTTTAATGTTAGATGGTCCACTATTAAAGAATAACACACTTATATCCCTGGCTGGCATAGTTCAGTGGATTGAGCTCGGGCTGAGAACCAAAGTGTCACAGGTTCGATTCCCAGTCAGGTTACATACCTGGGTTGCAGGCCATGGACCCCAGCAACCGCACATTGATGATTCTCTCTCTCTTTCTCTGTCTTTCTCCCTCCCTTCCCTCTCTAAAGATAAATAAATAAAATCTTAAAAAGAAGAATAACACATTTATCAACTGAAGCGGAAGATGAGCTGATAAAGTTTTTACGCATCAGGTCTCCCATAATTTTTAGAATATTGGAAATTACATCATGTAAATTCTAGAGTTCACTGTTCATCACCTTCATGTCCTCACTAATCTCTGAAATCAAGGGGGGTGGTCTTCTGTGTAAAGAATCCCAGAGAGCTATTGATTGGTTGATTTTTAACTTCTATCAGGTCTTTTCTTCTCTCCACTTCTGAGCCCTATTTCCGTACTACTTCTTCCTATGCAAAACATGGGAAGGTTTCTCATCTCCATCTTTGGTACCTGTGTGCTTAAAGTAGGGAATTGAGATGTACTTTAAATTGGTGTCATTAGGTACATTAAATAAAAATATGTTCTCAGTAGTTCTCAGAAGTGTAAGTTGTGGTCCTGATACATTCACTTCCTGTCAATGGTTTTTCTGGAATAGACTGATTTAAAAGGAGGGGACATTGCAGTACATGGGGCAGGATGTTAAGTCTGCCAGTTCACAGATTGCAGGTGGACTGTGGCACTGGGATCAGTAAACATCACCCCCAACACCACTGATTACAGTGTGTACTGGGCTAGCTTGACTGCATTCATCTGCAGACCTACCCTCAAGTATCCCTCAGCAGGGACCAACTTGGACTCTGTCTTCGCTGACATAGAAACCTTAATGTCTCTGTATTGTGGATGAGTAAAGAGTGAAAGTCACATATTCAATGTCATAAGTATGTTAAAATTCTCCATAAAGTTTTACATCCATCGATTGTTTTTCTTTTCACATTTTTTTTTATTATTCAAGTACAGTTTTCTCCATTTCCTCCCTGCCACCCTAGCCATCCCCACTTCCCACCCTTGATCCTAGCCTCCTTTGGTTTTGTCCATGTGTCCTTTATATATGTTCCTGAAAACCCTTCCCCTTTCCCCCCCCCATTATCCCTCTCCCCTCTGGTTACTGTCAGTTTGTTCTTTATTTCTGTGTCTCCGGTTATAATCTGCTTGCTTGTTTGTTTTGTCAATTATGTTCCACTTATAGGTGAGATCATATGGTATTTGTCTGATTATTTGGAATGCTATCTACTCAATGCTTTTATATTTTAATAACGTTTTGATTTTTGTGTTATTTCACCAATTAAGTCTATCATTGCTGAATCTTTCATAACATTGGTTAAATGCTGGCATTGTTCCTAAGGGTATTCCGTAAAACATGTATTTATTTAATGTTGGGAACCGCCCTGACTGGTATCAGAAGCTGAAACCCCCGCCTAGCTAAGGCTAAGGGAACACCCTTGGAACTGTAAGCCAGCAAGGAGACAAAAGCTTATCTCCATGGCAGGAATGCTGCTTCTGCTGCTTTATTCATGACTGAACCCCCAAAAAGCTTGGTCGGCTAGCCAAAGACGGGTAAGATTCCCCACGGGGGGAACGACCTAAGACAGGCACGATCACTTTGGGAGGCCCCCCAAAAGAAGGACTTGGGGGGGCTGCAGCAAAAGGGAGTGATGGACCCTCGCTCCTCGGCTTTGACATAGCCTGAGTTCTCAGCGTCTGGGAAAAAACCTCCTTGTCTCCCAGTTGCCTTAGTTCCCTTGGTCCACCTAAGCCTAAAACAATGACAGGGTGGTGCAGCTCAGTACTGAGAAGTGCGGATTCCCTGGGGTGATCAGGCCTAAGAAAGAACATGTAAATTACTGTGAAACCTTCTTTGTTTAGAATGCTCTCAGTTGAATGAGAAGGGTCTTAGGAGGAAGTTATTTTGTTCCTCAGTTTTACAGCTCTTTGACTCCCAACTCAATAGACCGGCAGAGTTCTTTGTTTTTTATGGTTCCTTACTTCCCCCTAATGAGTACTGTACTTTACCTGAATTATTATGCAAAATGAGCCCAATAAAAGCAGGTATGGACGGTAAATCAGTGCACTCCCCACTAGGGGGGGTGGCCATTTGGTCCCTACTTCTCCACAGAAACTAGTTTGTCTCTGTGCATGTGTTTTCTCTCGCGTGTTTTTCGTTGAGCCATCCACAGCGTTCCGTGGTCACTGCTGGCCAGTGACCCACGCGCAACAATTTAACATCTTTAGGTAATAGGTAATACATTTGTAGAGTTTCAAATTTAAAAGTTTAAACAATAAAATGTAATTCCCCCACTCTTCTTTTGACACCCATTTGTTTCCTCACTTTTATAAGTTTTTAAATATATTTTCAGAAACAGCTTATGCATCTGTAAAGCAAATCCATACATATTCATATTTTTCTCTTTTTTACATAAATTTAGTAAAAGTACTATGCATACTATTCTATCCCTTGTTTCTCATGTAGTGACATGTTTTGGAATATATTCTCTATCTGTACATAAAACCTTCTTAATCCTATTCTACTATGTGGTGTTTTATATCATTTATTAACAGTTTTTGGATAAGTATTTTTGGTTGTTTCAACTTTTTGATCTTATAAACAACATTATAAGAAAAACTCTGTGTATTTGTTATCTCACATGTATGAGAATATTTCTCTATAGTAAATTCTTAGAGATAAAATAGCCAGATCAAAAGGTAGATGTATTAGTAATTTACACTTATATTTCTGGATTGCTTTATAGGAGTTTTGTCAATTTCCACCCTCTCCATCAATATAGAAGAATGCAGTAACTGATTTCCCCATATGCCCACCTGTGCATCATGTTATCTAATTTTCTATCTCTACCAGTCACAGAGATGAAACATGATATAACTTTGACATTTATCTTATTAGAGGAGAATTTAGGCTTCTTTCCAAATGTTTGAAATCCATTTGTGTATTCTTTCTTTTTCTCTCACAATTTTTTACTCTGTTTTTGACCCGCTGATTTGTAGCAGTATTAGAAAACTATTAATAAGTGATTATTCCATATTTTTCTTACACATTTATGGATAAACATATCTTCACATGAAATATATATGTTACAGAACAGAACAAGGGGGGCCTGGGACAATATACTATTATTGAAAGAAGGCCCCGGGTCCGTTATGTCCGCCGCCAGAGGAAAGACGTCTCTCAATGCCAGAGATTCGTGAAAAGGAAAGGACTAACTTAAAGTAGTGACCTAATGTCTTTATCAAAAATCCTAAAGTCCCTTAAAGCACCCACAAACAGACACAGTCCTTCCTTCCTTCCCCCCTTTGCCCAGTCCAGAGTGCCGTATCTCAGGAAAGGAAAACGGAGTCCATGGCTCAGACAGTTCTCTGGTTCCTAGTTAGTCCTCCATCTCGACTGGGAGACCTCCCTGGGTTCCCAGTACCCTCGGCTGAGTCGCCGGGATCTCTGCTAAAACCAGGTGGTGGTTCCCCTTCTAAAGCTGTGGGGGTCCCCACTCTGTCCAGGTCTTGTGGTTCTCCCTCTCAGGGCTGCAGGAAGGGGAGAGTCCCCACTCTGCCAAAGCCGCGTGGTTCTCTTTTCTCAGGGCTGCGCATGGCTCTCCTTCTCAAAGCAGCATAGTTCTCTCCCTCAGGGCTGTGCATGGCTCTCCTTCTCAAAGCAGCATGGTTCTCTCCCTCAGGGCTGCACATGGCTCTCTCTCTCAGGGCTGCGCATGGTTCTCCCTCTCAGGGATGCGCATAGTTCACCTCCTCAGGGCTGCGCATGGTTTTTTCCCTCCAATGGCCACCAAGTCTGGGTTTTAAATCCCCATGGCCAATCTTCCTCTGCAGCCTCATTCCCAACTCCTCCCACACTCGGCTTCACATGCCAGAATTCATATCCTTCCAGCTTTACTGGGCTGCCATCATGAGTCTGGGCAAGTGTGGCCCATGTCCTGGAGCCAGTCTTCTCCGAGCTCCCATGCAGGCGCTGTAGCTTGGGGGATCTGCCCCAGTCACGTGTTGGTGGGGAAGTTACTTCCATTCCCCTGGCTCAGGGCATGGCCACAGCTATTTAACATATCTAAGGACCAGCCAAAGGCTATAGATATGTTAAATGACCATGCCAGAGGGTAGCTGCAAGGCTGTTGCTATGCAAAACAGATCTCAATGACCCTGCTCCATTTGTCCCTTCCCCCAACCCACACCCTGGGTTGGGGGATGGAGACATCTTAAAATCTCCTGGACACCTTAAGTTCTGGACCCCATTTCAAATGCCCATTTGGGGTCCCCCCCTCTTGGCTGCACCCTGTAACATATATACGTAGATAGTCTATATAAACTTTATTCTTTTTATTAGGTGTATAATATAAAAATATATTTTCAGGAAATACACAGGGTCCAGCACAAATAACACCCCTTTTTATTACATAAACATCTTTTATTACGAAATCAAAAGCATGTAACTTACATAAGCACATAATATCACAATATCACACTCTAGCACACCATGTGGCATTTTAGGTGAAATGTTCACATTGATGTCCATCTCATGCAATGCATTCACGTATCCTACCAACCACATTCAATGGCATTGCTTCTGTCAGACCCTGTATGTTATAAGGTTTTCAAAAATTGTGGTACAATATACATAACATTTACCACTTTAACCAAAGTGTACAGTTTACTGTCATTAAATATATTAACCACGTGTACAACTATTATTTACCATCTCCAAAAGAAACTATATATTAAGCAGTCACTCCTCAATGACTCCTCCCTCTAGCCTAAGGCAACCACCAATCTACTTTCTTTCTCCTACCGATTTGCTTATTCTGGACATTTCATAGAAATGGAATCATATAGTATGTGGTGTGGGGGAGCTTTGTCTGCCGAGCCCCCTGCCCCCCCCCCCCCCGCCCTGTCTGCCAGGGATGAGAATAAGTCTACCAAGACATGATCTGCTTGGGGAGGAAAGGTGGCCAATCTCTCACAAGAGAAGGACCAAGGGCCTTTTCCTCAATAGCTTTTATTGGGTTCATTTACACAGGAATTCAGGTAAAGCTCATTACTCATTGCTGGGAAGTAAGGGTCAAATAACAAGGAACTCTGAGGGCCTATTTTGAGTCAGGGTCAGATAGCTAAAGAGCTGTAAAAAACTTTAAGGAACAAACTTACTTCTTCCTTGGACCCTTATCAGTTAATTGAGAGCATTCTAAGCAAAGCAGGTTTCACAGCATTTTACATATTCTTTCTTAGGCTTGATCACCGGGGAACCCGCCCTTTCCAGCACAGGGCTTCACCACCCTCTGTCATTGTTTCAGGCTTAGGTGGAGCAAAGGAAGTAAGGCAGCCAAGAGATTAGGATATTTTCTCACAGACAATGAGGACTCAGGCTATGTCAAAGCCGAGGGGCAAGGGTCCATCACCCACTTTTGCTGTAGCCCCCAAAATCCTTTCTTGGAGGCCTCCCACATGATTGTGCCTGTCTTAGATCATTCCCCCCTTGGGGAATCTTACCCGTCATTGGCTAACCAACCAAGCCTTGGGGGCCAGGTAGGGTGAAGTAAAAGGAGCAGAAGTGGTGCTCCTGCCAGGGAGATAAGCTTTGTCTCCTTGGTGGCTTACAGTCCAAGGTCGTTCCCTCAGCCTTAGCCTTGGCAGGGGGTTACAGCTTCTGATACCAGGCAGGATGGTTACCAACAGTGTGACTCTTTGTGACTGGCCTCTTAGCATTGTGGTATTGCGGTTTATCCTCGTTATAGCATGTGGCAGGACTGCATTCCTTTTTGTGGCTAAATAATATACCATTGTACAGATTGATGACATTTTGTTTATCCATTCATCACTGTTGACAGACATTTGATTGTTTCCACCTTTTGGCTATATGAACAGTGCTCCTATGAATATTTATGTATAAATGTGTTTTGAATACTTGTTTTCAATTCTTTTGGATGTATGCTGAGGAGTAGAATTGCTGGGTCATATGGTAACTCTACATTTACCTTGTTGAGGAACCACCAAAAAGGTATAGCATGAACATTTCAAAGCCTTTGAAGGCTTTCAGTGGGTCTATTGTTTGCCCAAATAGATGGATGCAGTAGTGGCTGGCTCACCTGGTTTTCAGTGTTTTGGGGGCAGCTCTTCTGCTTATCCAGTCCACCCTGAGCACTCTATTAGATAAAACAAAGGGAAGCCCTGCTTCTGCCTTTGGTCACAACAGATAGATGCAATTTCTGAGAACAAGATCTAGTCTGCTTCCTCAGAAATCAGGTACTCCCACTGGGAATGTGGTTGCTATTTTCAAGTCTACCGCAGTTACAGGGGAATGGGACTAGGATAAATTAGACTGAGTGATGATCTCCTACCCAGATTCAGTCAACTTTCTCTTGGCTAAGCTTTTGCTAGGTTGTAAACTTCTGATTATCTCCCAGAGATCAGTAAGGTTGGTTTGACATTTTTTGTCAGTTTTTTTTTTCCTTAGGGAGAGACAGACTCCAAGAGTTTCCCACCCTACCATTTTCTCTGTGTGAGTTTTCTAAAACTCTAATAATTTATGTCCTAGAAGCCTAAAATAACAGCAAAGTGTATCTCTTGTCCTGAACTGACTGATGAATCACCTTCATCCCTCTGACCATGGCTGACAGTTTATACCAGGGTGACTTTGATAATTTCTCCAGGTCAGTTAACAGCCCTTGATTTTTCATCACATTCCTCAGAGTTTATATATGAAGACCTTAGATGTTAGTTTGATGTCAGTAACACTTTGTTTTTCTGTTTTCAGTTGGTTTAAGGTCAAAATGAGATTTGTCTTTGAGACTTCTTATGCCTAGGTGGTTGTCAAGTACTTGCTTCTCCCATTGTAATCTCTTCATCTTTCTTAGTGTACCCTATATAGTGTGAGATTAATATCTTATATCCTATGCCTATGTCTAGGCATAGTTCCAGTCGTGGCATTTACCTATACAAAACATTTTTAAAACTTTTGAAAAATAAGGGAAAAAGGATGATTTGTCATAGATAGATATTGAAATGAACAATGTGCTATGGAACTTAAGGTGGCTTATCAATGGCTGAGAAATAGGCAGAAAAAACAGTGAAGCAGCAAGGAGACTGCAGAAAAAACTTAGGTGTTTGTGCAAGTTTTGTATAAGAGTTTACCTTTCAAATCTCTGGGGAAATATATAAGAAAAGGAAATATATGTATTTTATACAATGGGACAGACGGATCTGAGACTCATGTAAGAGTTTGTGGAGTACTAAAAATAAATACAATATCAAGTTATTTGGTCCTGGGGAGACAAGGAACTTTCTGAGTGTAACTTTTAAGGCAGAAGTCATAAAGAAAATACATGCATGTGTTCAAATTTAGAAAAAGGATAACTTTTATATAGTAAAATAATATCATAAAGTTAAAAGACAAATTACAAATTGTGAAAACATATTTGTATATGTAGGAAAAAGATATAGAAAAGGGTCTCAGATACAGATAGATATAAATGTTAAATATACATAATCAAAATAGAGTATAATTTATATCTACATATAAGAAGGAAAAGGCATATTTACTGTTACAAAACTTATTTAAAGAAATGGCCAAAATTCCATAAAAGAATAAACAAAGACCAGTAAACAATTGAAAGAAATGTTCAATCTTATTAGTAGTAAAAAAAATGAAACCAATATACATGGCAATGAAATGCCATTTCCACTTATTAAATGACAGAAGTAAAAAAGAATGATAATGTCCTGTGTGGAAAGGCAGCTGACATTTCTGAAGAATAATGCAACTAGATGCATCAAAGATTTTAACAGAGTCATACCATTTTACCTGGCACTTTACACTTACAGTTTATATTCTAGTAAATAATTATTGATGCATGCACAGATTTAGCTATGATGATGTTGATGGGATTACAGGAGCAATTGAAGTTTAGTCTGATCTTCTGTGAATGTATAATATCCAGGAGGGAGGCAATGGGGGGAAAGGTACAGGGAATAAGGAGCATAAATGGTAGGTACAAGATAGACAGGGGAAGGGTAAGAATAGTATATAAAGTGTAGAAGCCAAAGAACTTATATGTACAACCCATGGACATGAACTAAGAGGGGAGGAATGGGAGTGGGAAGATGTGTGTGGAGCAGTGGGGAATACAGAGGGGGGGAAATGGGACAATTGGAATAGCATAATCAATAAAATATTAAAAATTATGTGTTTTTATTAAAATATGTTCGTAGTACATCAAGAAATAAGTAGGTCACACAATACTCTATTAGTAAGACAGTAAGGCCATTTTTTGTTTAAAAAGTATATATTTATGTATATTATTAAGTATATTAAATTTTTACATGCTTTTTTCTTTTTAAGTATTTTTATTGATTATGCTATTACAATTTTCCTAATTTCCCCATTTATCCCCCCACCACCCTGTCCCCCCAACCATCCAGCATTCCCCTCCTTAGTTCATGTCCATGGGTTGTACATATAAGTTCTTTGAGTCCTCTGTTTCCTATACCATTTTTATCTCTCCCCATCAATTTTATGTCTACTAATTATGCTTCTTCTTCCTTGTACCTTTACCCACCTATTCCTCTCTTCCTCCTTCCCACTGAGCTCCCTCTGTGTGATTTCCATTTCTCTGATTCTGTTTCTGTTGGGGTTGTTTGCTTACTTTTTGTTTTCATCGTTTTTCTTTGCTTTTAGGTTCATTTGTTGATAGTTGTGAGTTTTTTGTGTTTTATTGTTCATATTTTTTACCTTCTTTTTCTTAGATAAGTCCCTTTAACATTTCATATAATAAGGGCTTGGTGATGATGAACTCCTTTAACTCTGCCCCTCCATTCTAAATGAAAGCTTTTCTGGATAGAGTAATTTTGGATGTAGTTCCTTGTCTTTCATGACTTCAAATACTTCTTTCCAGCCCCTTCTTGCCTGTAAGGTTTCTTTTGAGAAATCAGCTGATAGCCTAACAGGTACCCCTTTATAGGTAACTATCTCCTTATCTCTTGCTGCTTTTGGGATTTTCTCTTTGTCTTTAATCATGGGGAACTTAATGATGATGTGCCTTGGTGTGTCCCTCTTTGGGTCCAACTTCTTTGGGACTCTCTGAGCTTCCTGGACTTCCTGGAAGTCTATTTCCTTTGCCAGATTGGGAAAGTTTTCCTTCATTATTTGTTCAAATAAGTTTTTAATTTCTTGCTGCTGTTCTCCTTCTGGCACCCCTATAACTTGGATATTGGAACATTTCAGGTTGTCCCAGAGAATCCTCAGCCTCTCTTCATTTTTCTGGATTCTCATTTCTTTGTTCTGATCCAGTTGGAAGTTTCTTTCTTTCTTTTGTTCCAAATTTTTGCTTTGAATCTTGGTTTCCTTCTTGTCACTGTTGGTTCCCTGAATATTTTGTTTTATTTCATTTTGGGTATCTTTTATTTGTTCTTTCATTTTTTGACCAAGCTCAATTAGTTCTGTGAGCATTATGATTACCAGAGCTTTAAATTCTCCATCAGATAGGTTGGTGATCTTCTCATTGCTTAGTTTTTTTTTTCTGAGGTTTTGCTCTGTTCTTTCATTTGGCCATATTTCTTTGTCTTGGTGCAGCTGATAGGTTGTAAGGGGGAGGAGCCTTAAGTGTTCACCTGCTGCTCTGCAGCACTGCCTGTGGGGGAGGGGCCAGAGAGGGAACAGTGCAGCTTACCAGCTGGTCTCTAGTGCACTTTCCAACAGAGTCTCATGTCAGACTGGAAGTATCTCCCACTACAGCAAACCCAGTCTTAGCCCAAAGTCAGCTCTGAGTCTCAGTTTTGTCCTTAAATCAGTCCCTCTGGTGCAGCTCTGCAGAGCTTGGCACTCAGCCCTGCTGCTCAGCTGCCTCCCCACATGGTTTTCTGAGTGGGCCTGCTCAGTTTGCCTTATGGGTATGGTTGTTCTGGTTGATTTTTTTTTTAATTCCTTGGTTGTCAGAGTTCCACGCAGTTTGATTTTCTGGCGATTTTGGTTGTTTATTGATTTTAGATTGGTTGTTATCCTCCTTTTGGTTGTGCGAGGAAGCGAAGGGTTTCTATTTACACCTCCATCTTGACCGGAACTCTAGCACATACTTTCAAGTACATGTATAGAGAGGTGTCTGTAAAAGTCAACTCTAAAATACATTTAAAAGGACATGATCAGAGTGGTGTGGTTATATGCTTTGCTTATATTCTTTTTTTGCTCATTTGAATATTCTGATTGTTTTTTACAATATCTATTTATTGTGTAATAAATGGAGGAAAAGTGTTTGTTTAAAAAAATAAAATCCTGATAATATTCTATGGCTTGTGAATTAAGTGAAAACTCCAAGGACTGTCATTGAAGGCTGTGTGTTTCCAAACTACATTTTGAATTTTATTTTCTACTAGTTTCTCATACAATAAAATCAGATGAAAACTTTCTGTGGTTTCCCATCACTCTTAGAGCTGAATTTACCTCAACTTTCTACATAAACTTGGTGTCATCTGTCCTGCCTCCCTCCCAACTTTCACTTGAGCAAGTCTCCAGTTCTGCCTGTTCCACCACTGACCTGGTTCCTCTTAAGTGGCATAGCCTGGCCAGGGCTCTATCCCCACTCCTGATTTCCTGGCTCCTACTAGTCCTTTTCTTTTAATTGGCATATAATTGGCATGCAATATTCTATTAGTTTCAAAAGTACAAAATAGTGTTTTGATATTTATATACGTTACAAAATGATTGTCATGATAAATGATAAATGTAGTCACTGTCTGTCACCATACACAGTTATTACAACAGTATTGACTATATTTTCTATGCTGTACATTAAATCCCCATGACTTATTTCTTTTATAACTGGAAGTTTGTATCTCTTAATCTTTTTCACTTATTTTGTATCCCTCACCAACGTCTTCCCCTCTGTTTTTTTGCCCCGTATCTCTAAGTTCATTTTTGTTTTGCTAAATTTGTTTATTTGTTTTGTTTTGTTTTTTAAATTACTTTATTGTTGTTTAATTAGAAACGTCTGCATTCCCCCCGCCCCCGACAACTCCTCCCCACCCCAGCCAAACCCACCTCCCTCCTTTGTCCACCCTTCCCCTTGGTTTTGTCCCTGTGTCCTTTATAGTAGTTCCTGAAAACACTTCTCCCACTGTCCCCTCACCCCTCCCCTTTGGCTATTGTTAGATTGTTCTTAATTTCAACGTCTCTGGTTATATTTTTTTTGTTTTTTTCTTTTGTTGATTATGTTCCAGTTAAAGGTGAGATCATATAGTATTCATCCCTCACTGCCTGGCTTATTTCACTTAACATAATGCCCTCCAGTTCCATCCTTGCTGTCTCAAAGAGTAGGAGCTCCTTCTTTCTCTCTGCTGCATAGAATTCCATTGCATAAATGTACCATAGTTTTTTCATCCACTCAGTTACTGATGGGCACTTAGGTTGCTTCCAGAACTTGGCTATTGTAAATTGTGCTGCTATAAATATTAGGGTGCATAGGTTCTTTTGGATTGGTGTTTCAGGACTCTTAGGGTATAATCCCAGCAATGGAATTGCTGGGTTAAAAGGCAGTTACATTTTTAGTTTTCTGAGGAAATTCCAGCTACTGTTTTCCACAGTGGCTGCACCAGTCTGCATTCCCACCAACAGTGCACTAGGGTTCCCTTTTCTCTGCACCCTCTTCAACACTTATTTGTTGCTTTGTTTATAATGGCCATTCTGACCAGTGTGAGGTGGTATCTCATTTGTGGTTTTAATTTTCATCTCTCTGATGGCTAGTGATGCTAAACTTCTGCACAGCCAAAGAAAATAGCATTAAAATGAAAAGAAAACCAACTATATGGGAAAACATATTTGCCAATGATACCTTGGACAAAGGTTTGATCTCCAAAATATATAAAGAACTCACAGGACTCCAGTCTAGGAAGACAAAAAATAAAAAATAAAAAGATTCAACAATGGGCAAAAGATGTGAACAGACACTTCTCCAAGGAGGACATACAGAGGGCCCAGAGACATGTTTTTTTTTAAATTCTACATATAATTGAAATAAAAAAGTATTTGTCTTTTTCTGTCTGACTTATTTCATTTAGCAAAATGTCCTCGAGGTCCATCTGTGTTGTTGCAAATGGCAAGATTTGTTATTTTTACGGTGCTGTATATATCTCACATCTTCTTTATTCATTCATACATCAAAGGACACTGCTATTTCCATGACTTGACCACCATGAATAATGCTGTAGTGACCATAGGGGCAAATATATCTTTATAAATAAATGTTTTCAAATATTGTGGGTAGATACCCAGAGGAGAGATTACTCAGTCATTTGGTAATTCTATTATAAATTTTTGTGAGAAAACTTCATACTGTTTTCCACCCCCAAATCAATTTAAATGAATAAAAAACCTAAATATAAAAACTGAAACAATAAAAAACATAGAATAAAACACAGGTGCTAAAATTGTGGACTTTAGTCTTAGAAAGGATTTTATGAATTTGATCCTAAGGGTAAGGGAAATAAAAGGAAAAATAAACAAATGGGACTATATCAAACTAAAAAACTTCACAGCCAAAGAAACCATCAGTCAAAGGCAATGAACCTTTGTTTGCTATTTCTCACTCTCCAAGTGAGAAAATGTATTTGCAAACAATATCTCCCATAATAGGTTAATATTCAAAATGTGTAAAGAACTTATACAGCTCAACAACAATGACACACACACACAAAAAGCAAATAACTTAATTAAAAATGGGCAGAGGACCTGAACAGATATTTTCCCAAGGGTACATGCAAATGGCTAACAGATCTATGAAAAGATATTCAACTTTTAATAGCTATTAGGGAAATGCAAATCAAAACCATAATGAGGTACTACTTCACACCTGTTAGAATGCCTATTATCAAGAAGACAAGTAATAACAAAAACAAGTGTTGGAGAGGTTGTAGAGAAAAATGAACCCTTATATATTGCTGATGGGAATGTAAGTTGGTTCTTTACATATTTTGGATACCAATCCCTTATCAGATGTATGATTTGCAAATATCTTCCCCCATTCAGTAGGTTGTCTTTTCATTATTTTGATAGTTTTCTCTATTGAGCAAAATGTTTTTAGTTTGCTATAATTACATTTGCTTAATTTTGCATTTGTTGGCCTTGCCTGAGGAGACTTGTCCAAAAATATATTGCTAAGATCATTGTTAAAGGGTTTACTGCCTGTTTTTTTCAAGAAGTTTTATGTTTCCAGGTCTTACATTCCAGTGTTGAATCCATTTGGATTTTTGTATATGGTGTTATATACACTGTCCAGTTTCATTGTGCTCCATGGAGCTGTTCAGTTTTCCCAACACCATTTATTGAAGAAACTGTCTGTTCCCATTGCCTATGCTTGCTTGCTTTCTTTGTCATAGATTAATTGACTGTATACACATGAGTTTATTTCTGGGGTCTCTATTCTATTCAACTAATCTGTTTTTCTGTTTGGGAGTCAGTGCCACATTGATTGATTACTATAGTTTTATACTATAGTTTAAATTCAGAGCACATGATATCTTCAGTTTTGTTCTTTTTCAAGATTGTTTTGGCTATTCAATGCAGTTTGTGGTTTCATGAAACTTTCTTTGTTTTAGTTCTGTGAAAAATGCTGTTGGTATTTTGATTAGGATGCATTGAATCTTTAGATTGCTTTGGGTAGTATAAAACTCTTAACAATATTAATTCTACTAATTTATGAGTATGGTGTATTTTTCCACTTATTTATGTCATTTTCAATTTCTTTCATCAATGTCTTATTTTCAGAGTACACATCTACAGTTAAATTTATTCCTGAGGATTTTATTGTTTTATGCAATTATAGGTGTGATTATGATTGTTTCTCTGCTTCTCTTTTTGATAGCTCATTACTAGTGTATAAAAACTTAATTGATTTCTGTATATTATTTTGCACCTCTGACTTCACTGAATTCATTTATTAGTTCTACTAGTTTTATGATGGGGTCTTTAGGGTTTTCTATATATAGTATTACCATATTTTTGGACTATAAGACGCACCTAGGTTTTAGAGGAAAATAGGAAAAAAAATTTGAAGCAAAAAATGTGGTAAAATATTTAATAACATAAATAACGTAATATTTCACCAATGTAAATGTAAACAGAACTCAGCAGCAGCATTAACACCATTATTCATCCCAATTTGGTGGGGAAGGTGCGTCTTATAGTCCGAAATATACAGTATGTCATTTGACAATAGTGATAGATTTCCTTCATCCTTTCCAATTTGAATGTATTTTTATTTCTTTTCTTGCCTAATTTTTTGTGGCTGGGATTTCCAATGTTATGTTGAATAAAAGTGGTGAGAGTTGGCATCCTTATCTTGTTCTTGATCTTAGAGGAAAAGCTTTCAGTATTTTTACCATTGAATATGATGTTAGTGGTGGGTGTGTCATATATGGCCTTTATTATGTTGAGGTACATTTATCCTATACCCACTTTGTTGAGGGTTTTTATCAAAAACAGATGTTAGATTTTTGTCAAGTGCTTTTTTTTCTGCATCTATTGAGGTAGAGGGTCATATGATTTATAGCCTTCATTTTGTTAATGTAGTAATATTATGTTGATTGACTTGTAGATGTTAAGCATTCTTGCATCCCTGGAATAAGTCCTACTTGATCATGCTGTATGATCCTTTTAATGTGCTGTTGAATTGGCTAATATTTTGTTGAGGATTTTTGCATATATGTTCATGTGGGATATTGTACTGTAATTTCCTTTGTGTGTGTGTGTCTGTGTGTGTATGGTTTTGTCTGGTTTTGGTAACAAGGTAAGGCTGGCCTCAAAAAATTAGTCTGAAAGTACTCCCAATTCTTCAACTTTTTGAAATAATTTTAGAAGTATAGATATTAATTCTTTGTAAAATATTTGGTAGAATTTATGTGTGAAGCTATATGGTCTTGAACTTTTGTATTTTGGAAGGTTTTAAATTACTGATTTAATATCATTACTGGTAATGGGTTTATTCAAATTTTCAATTTCTTCATGATTTACTGTGGGAAGGTGTAGGTTTCTAGAAATTTATATATTTCTTCTAGATTTTCCAATTTGTTGGTGTATAATCCTACTAGTTATTTTTTTTATTGTTGTTCATGTACAGCTGTCTCCATTTTACCACCACTTCCCCAGACCCACCTCCACGTCCCGCCCTCAATCATTCCCCTCTTTGGCTTTGTCCATGGGTCCTTTACACATGTTCTTGATGACCCTTTCCCTTCTTTGCCCTGTTATTCCCCAATGCCCTCCCCTCTGGTTACTATCAGTTTGTTCTTTATTTCAATGACTCTGATTATATTTTGCTTGCTTGTTTGTTTCATTGATTATGTTCAAAGTATAGGTGAGATCACATGGTGTTTGTCTTTCATTGCCTGGCTTACTTCACTTAGCATAATACTCTCCAGTTCCTTCCATGCTGTCGTAAAAGGTAGGAGCTCTTTATTTCTTTGTGTTGCATAGTATTCTATTGTGTTAATTTTCCACAGTTTTTCCATCCCCTCATTTACTGATGGGGTTGAAGCCTAGGTTGCTTCCAGCACTTGGCTATTGTAAACTGTGCTGCTATGAACATTGGGGTACATAAGTTCTTTTGAATTAGTGCTTCAGGATTCTTTGGGTATAATCCCATCAGTGGAATTGTGGGCCAAAGGGCAGTTCCATTTTTAGTTTTCTGAAGAAATTCCATACTGTCTTCCACAGTGGCTGCACCAATCTGCATTCCCACCAACAGTGTACTAGGATTCCCTTTTCTACACAACCTTGTCAGCACTTATTGTTTGTTGATTTGTTCATGATGGCCATTCTGACTGGTATGAAGTGGTATCTCATTGTGGTTTTAATTTGCATTTCTCTGATGGCTAGTGTTGTGGAGCATCCTTTCATATGGCTGTGGGCCCTCTGTATGTCTTCCTTGGAGAAGTGTTTGTTCAGTTTCTCTGCCCGTTTCTTAATTATATTGTTTGTCTTCTTGGAGTGGAGTCAAGTGAGTTCTTTATATATTTTGGAGATCAAACCTTTATCTGAGATATCATTGGCAAGTATATTCTCCCATACGATTGGCTCCATTTTCATTTTGCTGATGTTTTCTTTAGCCATGCAGACAATTTTATTTTGGTGAAGTCCTATTTGTTTATTTTTTCCTTCATGTCCCTTGCTCTAGGGGACATATTGGTGAAAATATTGCTGCATGGAATATCTGAGATTTTCCTGCTTCAGTTCTCCTTTAGGACTTTTATGGTATCGTTACTTTATTTAAGTATTTTATCCATGTTGAGATTACTTTTGTGTATGATGTAAGTTTGTGGTCAGGTTTATTTTTTTGCATGTAGCATGTCCAGATCTCCCAACAGCATTTGCTGAAGAGGCTATTTTTACTCCATTTTATGCTTCTACCCTCTTTGTCACATATTAATTGACCGTAGAGACTTGGGTTTAATTCTCGGCTCTCTATTATGTTCCATTGATTTATGTTATGTATTCTTATGCTAGTACCAGACTGTTTTGATTACCGTGGCCTTGTAATATTTTTTTTTTTATCAGTAATTGTGATCCCTCCTACTTTGTTCTTCTTTCTCAAAATTGCTGTGCCTATTTGGGGTCACTTCTGGTTCTGTATAAATTTTTGAAATATTTGTTCCATATATTTGAAATAGGTCATTGGTATTTTAATGGGGATTGCGTTGAATGTATAAATTGCTTTGGGTAGTATGGACATTTTGATGATGTTCATTCTTCCAATTCATGAACACATTATATGATTTCATTAGTTTGTGTCTTCCTTAATTTCCTTCTTCAGAGTAGTTTTCTTTGTGTAGTTTTCTTAGTACAGGCATTTTACCTCATATGTTAGGTTTATTTCCTAGGTACTTTATTTTTTTTGTTGCTATAGCAAACGGAATTTTTTTCTTGATATATGTTTCTGATATTCATTGTTGGTGTACAAATATGCCTTCAATTTCTGAATATTGACTTTGTATTCTGCTGTTTTGCCAAACTCACTTATGAGGTCAAGTAGTTTTTTAGTGGAGTCTACAGGGTTTTCAATGTACACTATCCTGTCATCTTCATACAATGTCAATTTTAATTTCTCCTTTCCAATTTGGTTGCCTTTTATTTCTTTTCCTTATCTGATTGCTGTGGCTAGGACTTATAATACTAGGTTGTATAGAAGTGGTGAAAGTGGATACCCTTGTCTTATTCCTGATCTTAGTAGGAAAGCTTTTTGGTTTTGCCTGTTGAGTTTGATGTTGGCTGTAGGTTTCTCATATGTAACCTTTATTATGTTGAGATATGGTCCCTCTACTTCCACTTTGTGAGTGTTTATATGATAAATGGGTGCTATACTGTATCAAATGCTTTTTTGTACATATTGATGTAATCATGTGATTTTTGTTTTTCCTTTTGTTTATGTCATGTATTATGTTTATTGATTTGTGAATATCATACTGTCCTTGCATTCCTGGGAGGAATCCCACTTTATCATGGTATATGATCTTTTTAATGTATTGCTGGATGTGTTTTGCCAATATTTTCTTGAGAATTTTAGCACCTATGTTCATCAGCAATATTGGCCTGTAGTTTTCTTCTTTGTTGTGTCTGTCTGGTTTGGGGATTAGGATGATGCTGGCTTTGTAAAAAAAGTTTGCAAGTGTTGCCTCTTTTTGAAGTTTTTGGAATAGTCTGAGAAGAATTGGAGTTAGCTCTTCCTTAAATATTTTGTAAAACTTCTGTGAAATTGTCTGGTCCATGCCTTTTGTGTGTCTGAAGCTTTTTGATTACTGCTTCTATTTCACCAGCTGTTACTGGTCTGTTCAGGCTTTCTGCTTCTTCTTGATTCAGTTTTGGAATACTACAGTTTTCTAGAAATTTGTCCATTTCACCCAGGTTTTCAAATTTCTTGGCATATAGTTGTTCATAGTCATTTCTTACAATTCTTTTTATTTCTGTGGTATTAGTTATAATCTCTCCTCTTTCATTTCTGGTTTTGTTTATTTGGGTCCTCTCCCTTTTTTTTTCTTGATGAATATGGTTAAAGTCTTGTAAATTTTGTTAGTTTTTCAAAGAACCAGATCCTAGATTTGTTGATCCTTTGAATTGTCTTTTAATCTCTATGTCATCTAATTCTGCTCTGATCTTGATTATTTCCTTCCTTCTACTTGCTCTGGGCTTCATTTATTGTTGTCTCTCCAGTTCCTATAGATGTAGCTTTCAATTACTTGCTTGAAATGTTTCTATCTTTTTTTTTTTTTTTAGGTAGGCCTGTATTGCTATGAACTTCCCTCTCATGACTGCCTTCACTGTGTCCCGTAGGTTTTGGACTATTGTGTGTTCATTTTCATTTGTTTCTTGAAACTTAATGATTTCTTCCTTGGTCTCATTATTAACCCATTCATTGTTTAATAGCATCCTATTCAATCTCTGTGAGTTTGAATGTTTTTGAGATTTTTCCTGGAGATAGATTAGCTTCAAGCCTTTGAGGTCCAAGAAAATGCATGATATAATTGAAATTTTCATGAAATTGTTGAAGCTTGTTTTGTGTCCTATCATGGGGTCTACCTTTGAAAATGTTTCATGTGCATTTGAAAAGAATGTGTATTTTGCTTCTTTGGGATGAGAGGTTCTATGTATATCAGTTAAGTCCATTTGATCTAACGTGTTGTTCAGTTCCACAATATCCTTGTTGATATTTTGTTTGGAAGATCTATCCTTTTTTTGACAGTGGGGTGTAAAGTCCCCTACTGTATGTGTGTTGCTATCTATATCTTTCTTTTTTAAATATAGTTTATTGATTATGCTATTACAGTTGTCCTATTTCCCTCCTTCACTCCCCTCCACCCTGTACACCCTCTCCCACCCACACACCATGGGTGTGCATGCCATGGGGCCCTCCAAAGACCTCCCCCATGAGGATGGGTGTTTCTCTGTGTGCCTCAATTCCCACAGATGTCCTTAGTCAGTGTCTTGAGGCTCTATTTCCCAGTGCTGTGATCCTGGGTTGTGAGCCCTGCCTTGCTCTACTACTGCCACCTCACTGGGTCTGCCAGTTGCCAGTTGCCATCCCTGGGCTGGGGTCTGCCAGCTGTCGCCTACACACTCAGGGTCCACCCGCTGTGGTCCTGCATGCCCCAGATGCCTTACACACCCCCAGATGTCTTATGCGCTGGTCCCACTGCTCTCTGCTCTCCACACTGCCACCCAACCTGTGCCTGGCTGCTTGTCTCCGCCCTTCCTACCAGTCTGGATGCATGGATCTAATTCAACTTCTTGGTTGTCCGACTTCCATTCAGATCAATTCTCTGTCATTTCTGGATGTTATTCTGTTTCTAAATTGTTGTTGTCCCTATCTTGGTTGTGCATGGACGTACGGTGCATCCACCTATGCCTCCATCTTGGCCCTATCTGTATCTTTCTTGAAGTCCTTCAGGATTTTCATTAAGTATTTGGGTGCTCCTATGTTGGATGCATATATATTTACAATGTTTATGTCTTCTCGACTGATTCTTCCCTTGAGCATGAGCATTATGAGGTGTCCATCGGTGTCTCTCTTTATGGCTTTTGTTTTGAAATCTATTTTTCTGTTATAATTATTGCTACTCCAGCTTTTTATTTCCTGTCTATTTGCTTGGAATATTTTTTTTCCAATCTTTCACTTTCAGTCTGTGTAGTTCTTTTGTTCTGAGGTGGGTTTTTTAGAGACAGCATATGTGCAGGTCATGTTTTCTTATCCATTTAGATACCCTATGTTTTTGGATTGGAGCATTTAATCCATTTACATTTAAGGGTATTTTTGGTAGCTACTTAATTATTGCCATTTTTCCTCCTTTGTACTTGTATTCCTCTCTCTCACTTTTTTTTGTTCTCTTCTTAACTCTGTCACTTTAGAATATTTTGCAGTGCTGATTTGGTGGCAGTATATTCTTTTAGCCTTCTTTTACCTGGTAAGCTTCTTATTCCATCTTACATTTTAATTGGGAGCCTTGCTAATTAGAGTAGTCTTGTTTGCAGGCCTTTGCTTTTCATTAATTGGAATATTTCTTGCCATTCTCTTCTGGCTTGGAGTATTTCCATTGAGAAGTCAGCTGCTAGTCTTATCAGGGCTCCCTTCTATGTTACTTCCTGTTTCTCTCTTGCTGCTTTTAAGATTCTCTCTTTGTCTTGGATTTTTGCCATTTTAATTATGATGTGTCTTGAAGTGGGCCTCTTTGGGTTCCTCTTGATTGGGACTCTCTGTGTTTCCTGGATTTGTGTGACTTTTTCTCTCATCAAATTAGGGAAGTTTTCCATCATTACTTTTTCAAACAGGTTTTCTATCCCTTGTTCTTCTTCTTCTCCTTCTGGTATCCCTACTATAGAGATATTATTATATTTCATGTTGTCCTGCATTTCCCTTAACCCCTCTTCATTCTTTCTGTGTCTTTTTTCTTTTTCTTGCTCTTTGGGTGTTTTTTTTTCTACCTTGTTCTCCAGCTTACTGATTAGATCCTCTGGCTCATCTAGCCTGCTTTTGATTCCTGCTACTGTATCCTTTAATTCAGAAATTGTATTCTTCATTTCTTCTTGGCCTTTGTTGATTGTTTCTATGTCCTTTTTTATGCTGATATACTTCACAGGAAGTTTCTTGTAATTTCCCTGCAGTTTTTGATAATTCTCTCTGAGTTTATGGAACTTCCTTATAACCTTTATTTTGAACTCAATGTCTGATAGTTGACTTGCCTCTGTTTCATTTACCATTCTTTCTGAGTATTCCTCCTTTCCTTTTGATTGGGGGTTGTTTCTTTGTCATCCCATTGTTAATGAGGCTCTTCTTTTTTGCTTTTTTTTTTCCTTAGATTGATCTATTTTGACTTTGTGGTGTGAACCTTGATGGTGGGAGGCCTGTGAAATTCAGTGGTGCCATCTCCTTGATCACATGAACTTGATGCTCTTGGGATGCCCTTTATGCCATTTATGTTTGTTCTGTATATGTAATTGGGTTTTGATTATTGTTGCATCTTTCTTTGTTGGGTCTTTCCCTCAAGCTGGTTGACTGAGGGTCACCATGTCTTGTGTGCTGTTTTATAAGTGCTGCCAGAACAAAACTACCAAGCCCAGAAAACAGACCCACACCCACAAAAATAACTTCCCCCCACTAACCCACTATGAGCAGCAAATGAACCAATGTTAATAAGGGTGTAAAGATATTAAGACTACTATAAGAAAGAAGAGTGAATATGAGATGACCTACTGAAGGAAAAATGGTTTTCAGTGGGTAGAAGAAAGAGCATGAATAAGAGTTGGGCATTGGAGCTCAATGTGGAGAGAGAAAGTAAAATTTACCTCATGAATAAAAAAGGGGATGAAGAATGTGGAATGGAGTATGAGAACAAGGGCATATAGTATTTGGTTTAAACATAAAATTAAATTAAATCAAAATGAGAGAGAGAAAGAAAAAGGAAGGAAAAGTAAATAAATAATAAAAATATAGGAGCCAAATTGGAGAGATAGATCCACCATGGCGCTATCATCAACATATGAGCTAAAATTAATATTGGTGGTATGGGAATAGGAAGGAAAAAGGGTACAAAGAAAAGCTTGAAGGATGTCTAAAGGAACAGAAAGTGACTTTGAAATGATGGAGTAATAAGGAATACTAAGAATGAAGAACAACAACCAGCTAACATAGGGAAAAATTAAAATTTGATATGAAAGAAAAATAAAAGAAAAGGAAATAAATGAAAACAAAAAGGCAGGATGAAAGAGAAGTAGAAGAAAGAAAAAAGAAGAAAACAGGCTAAGTCAGGGAAAAATAAAAAATTTGAGACAAAAAAAGATTAGTAGAGGGGACCAGTATAGTATGATATTTGAAATACAAGATTAGTGAAGATCTACAGTTAAAATAGAAAAAATGCAACAACAATGGCCCTATCCACTATCAACAAGCAAAGACTGCTAAAGGTGGAGAGAGAACATGGATATTTTAAGAGCGAGGAGTAAGAATGTGAGATGATCATAGACAAGAAAATTGCTTTTGTGTGTCTGGATAGGGGAGAAATACTAATGGCGCAGAATGGAAACAAGTTGTAGAAAGAGAGAAAACAAAATTTAATGAAATTAATGAGAGGAAAGAAGAAGAGAAACTGAGGAAAGAGAAGGGAGGGGCAAAATATGTGGATTGAAATGAAGTGTGGTATAAAATCTAGTGACTTAATATTCACAAACTTGCTGGACAAGAAATGAACGTTAAAAAGGTATGCAGTAACAAAAATATTGCAAATCGTGTAGAAGACCACATGGATTTCATCTTGGTAATCTCTAATATCTACCACTGTTTTTTTTTTTTTTTTCTTTCTGGATGCCCCTCTGGTGATGTCAGACGTTGGCCCCTTCTAATCTTAGGCAGTCTATTTGAGACTTTCAGCAATCTACTGCCTGAGGCTGTCTCCTTCAATTGTTAATCTAGTCACTCTGCACTCAGCAGTTAGGTTTAAACACTTTAGGGTGAGGCAGAATCCTTCTTCAGCTCAGGGTTATTGTTTCCCCTCAGGATGCTGCTAGGATGGGAGTAGTCTTCGCAAACATGGTGGCTGCTGCCAAATGGTAGATGACTCAGCACTAGGATCCCAGCATCTACTCTCTCCCGAAAGCCTCCATCCCCAGTCTCTCCCCAGGTGCCAGTCTACTCTGTCCCCCACCTTTGCTAGAGCCCAGGGTAAATGGCTGGAAATGAACATTTGCGTATTGGCCCTTTAATAGCTCTTGGTGTCTCCAGCTGTCTTTCTCTGGCAGAGAGCAACCCTGATGCTTTTTGCTGCTGGTTGTTATCTGTGTACTTTTTGGGCTCTGGTGCTTTAGGCTTGGGATCCCAGCTTAGAGTTTAGACCCCACACTTCACAAAGGGATTCAGCTAGTGGCTTAATTTTCCATCTTGTGCTGCTGCCTAGGGTGCCCAGCCCTCTTGGGCCTCTACTGCACTCCTTACCAAACAGGTTGTGCTGAAGATCATCCTATTAATTGTTAATATAAGTTCCTTGGAGATGCCCAACTTTACCCTCCTTTACCCATTCTAATTTTCTCTTTCATTGCAATCTTTTATTTTTATTTAGAGAAGTTATTTAATACAATCACTGTTACATATTTATTAGTATGCTGAATTGAATAATATCTATCTCACTCATTAGACTTTACTTCATGAGGTCAGGGATCTACATCAATTTTTGTCACCACTCTATACCTAGCGCTTAGAAGGGTGCTACATACATGACAGATACTTACACATACTTTTGGATTAATGAATAAATGAATATGCTCTCCTTAATCAGACATACACATAACCTTAAACATATATCACAATTGCATGCCTGAAATTATTTCTCTCATCTCTGCCTGTCAAAATTCTATCTATATTTCAAAGACTTTTCAAATTCCATTTCCTCTGTTAAAGCTTTTATTGTTTTATAAATCATGGAATTAACATGTGTTCATAACAGAAACATAAATGTTGAAAAAGATGAAATGCTTTTAGGATGAAGGGTGGAAGATTATTGCTGTAAAGGAAGGGAAGATGAAGAGTTACCTTGAACATTCTAAATCTGAGATATCTGTAGGACATGTAATCCTAAAAAGGGCAGAAAGTTCCTAGAGTTTGGAGGAGAGGTTTGGGAGAAGATAGAGAGATATGAGGGCCAACCGCAAGGTGAAGTTTGCTGTAGCCTAAGAATAAGTAAAAGTGAGAAGGCAGAAAAAGAAAGTAAGTACAATGGACAGGGGAAAAGGTCCTAAGGTAGATAATAGAAGGGTAGAGCAGCAATTGCAAAACTAAGCTGAGACTGACAAAGAAAGAAATAAGAAAGAAAGAAAAGAAAAGACATTAAACCTCCTGGCTTATTTCACTTAGCATAATACTCTCCAGTTCCAAAGTGGTACCTAATCAACAAAACAAATAAATGAGCAAAATAGAACCAGAGACATGGAAATAAAGAATAAACTGACAGTGACTAGAGGGGAGGGAAAGGAGGATAAAGGGGAAAGAAGTGGAAGGGTCAAGTTAGGGAACTTGTGTAAGAGACCCATGGCCAAAGACAACGGGGTGGAGAGTAGGATTGAATGTGGAAAGTGGGAGGTGGGTAGGATAGTGGAGAGTAATGGGGGAAAAGGGGACAACTGTAATTGAACAACAATTTTTTTTAAAGAAAAGACATTAAAACAACATCAGAAATAAACTACGATATCACTAGAGGCCATACAGACATTGAAAGTTTAAAGGAATATTACAAGTAGCTCTATACACATAGATTTTGCAACTTGGTAAAGTGGACCAATTCCTCAAAAAAACAAAAACAAAAACAAAAACCTACCCCAACTCACTCAGTATGAAATATATAATTTGAATAACATAATTATTAAGAAAATTGAACTGATAGTTTAATTTCTGAGGAAAAAACTCAGGCACAATGATTTCACTTGATAATTCAACCAAATATTTAAATTAAAATTATATTAATTCTATAGAATTCTTTCAGAATATAGAAAAGGGGGGAATACTTCCCAATTCATTTAACAGAACTAATGTTACCATAATACTAAAACCAGAAAGTGTACTAAAGAGAAAACTATTGACCTTTATTCCTCATGAATACAGGTGTAAAATTCCTTAACAAAATATTAGTAAACTAAATTTAATAAATGACTGTTTATTATTTTACTATGTTTTCTTCTAGGATTTCTATAGTTTCAAGCCTAACACTTAAGTTTTTCATTTATTTTGAGTTTATTCTTGTGTGTGGAGTAAGAAGGTGATCTAGTTTCATCTTTTGCATGTATTTGTCCAATGTTCCAAACACCATTTATTGAATAAACTATCTTTACCCCATTGTAAAAAAAATTTTATGACAATGTATTAAAAGAATTGTATACTGTCACCAAGTGGTTTTTATTTCAGGGATGCAAAGATGATTCAATATTTAAAAAAATCAATCAATGTAGCCTACTTTATTAATAGAAAAATCACAATATAATATAATATGATCATTTATAGAATATAACACTCATTCATGGTAAAAACTTCCCAAAAAAATAGAAATAGAGGGGAATTTCGTCAACTGGATGAAGGGAATGACAGCTAACATTGCACATGATAGCAAAATACTAAAGATAGAGAATAAGGCAAGATGTTCACCCTCCCCACTTTTATTCAACATTGTATCAGAAGTTCTATCCATACAACCTATCACTTGCATTCCTGCACATTTATCTTCGAGAATGTTCATAGCCGCCTTGTTTTTAATAGCCAAAAACTTGGTGTATTTCAGTAAGTGAATGGTTAAATAAACCGTGATACATTAATAACATGAAATAGTACTCAGTAATAAGAAAGGAACTAACTATTGATACATGCATTAATCTGGAGGAATCTGTGGATTATGCTGAGTGTAAACAGCTAATTTGAAAAGATTACATACTGTTTCGCACCTTGAAGTGAGAAAATTATAGAAATAGAAAACAGATTAGTGGTTGATGGGGATTAAGGAGGTACTAGGTATGAGAGGCAAGTGTTTGACTATAAAATGTCAATATGAGGTATCCTGTGGTAATGAGAGTGTTCTAAGTATCTGCACCTTGATAATGTCAATGTTGATATACTTGTGATATCGTACTATTGTAAGAATCTGGAAAGAAGAGACAGAGGTCTCTCCATATTACTTCTTACAACTGCATATGAATCTACAAGTATTTCAGAATAAAAAATATTTTAAAATAATATATAAATCTTTATAAATTTATTAGGAAAATGATCCTGAGCACTGACAGGGCAGAAATTTGGACAAAGTGATTTGATGAATTATCCTGAGTTTTTGAAAGTAGATTGCATTGAAAAACATATTAATAAAGGAAGCTAAGTATTAGATTCACAAAGGTGTTGTTGACCAATTTCAGTGTAAATCCCACTTCTTTCTGACAGTCCAGATTTCATCATGTCCTTTACCTCCATATATCAGCAGGATGAATGTAAAGATTTTGTAACTATCTTTTTAATCCCCCCCACTTATTGCCCATGATTTTGATAAATCAAGAAAGGTATGAAAAGGAGTTTGCAGGTAAATAAGGGAAGTGTTAACAAAAGTAAATTTTAAAAATGGCAGTAAGAACTGAGGTGCTGGGATGGCATTTAAAAGAACAAATAATAGATGTGAGAGAGTACATACTGAAGAACACAGTAATACACTGTTATTCTGAAAAATATGCTGTGTGTAATAGATACTCATTATTGGTAGAATGAGGTTTTTCTTGTGACAATTACAACAATGACATTAACAATTAAGTTTTGAAGGAACTCCTACTGTGTGCCAAACAGTACTGTAGATCTAACCTTCCCATAGCAACAATAATAGGTAACATTTATTTAGAGTTTGTTATATTCTAGGCATTGTTTAGGACTTTATGCTTATTTACTCTTTAATCTTTACAATGACATCATGGTGTAAGTATTGGTATTCTCATTGTATATATAAAGAGACTGAGATATGGAGTGATTAAGTGACTTGCCAAATGTAACTGAGCTAGTCTAAGCTAGGTAGAGGTGAGTTGAACATAGGCAGCATTTTAGAGATTCTAGAGAAGTTTCACACTCATTTTAATAGCCTATAGAACATGATCAGATATGAGTTGAGATTTTACTTTAAGATAGATCCTATTGCAGGATTTGACTTATAGATTCCTACAGGTGGCTCTGTGTTTCTCCCATATTAGAATCAGCCCTCTTGCAGCTTTCAGAACAGAGTCATTTCTTAGCAGCTGTCCTCAAAGCACACCTATTTAAATACACTCTACTGATACACAGAGTTCTTTATCAGAGAAAGGGATGTAAAAATCAAAATACTTTTCCTGCCAGCTATTTGGTTGATCATCATAGAATGCATTGTATTTTCAGATTCAGTTCAGATTTGTGAGTTATGATGTCCTCCCTCCATCTCATTTACCATGCCCTGGTTTCTGAATGTACACTTCTCTTCTTACTCGTAGGAAGGCAGGAAGTGTTTCCTGTGCAACCACATGTCACTTTTGCAGCAACTCCTATAAGACCACCTACACTACTTCCCACCACATCCTCCTGTCTGAGCAGGAGTCCCAGGTCTCAGTGTGGCATGAATTTCACATAAATAATTCAATCAGTTTTCAGAGGTTTTCTGTGCAAATGGGGAAGCTATGCTTTAGGAAAAAGAAAAAAGAAAAAGAAGAGATTACTTGAACGTTTTGCCCTTCTTTAGACTCAGTAAGATTCTTTTAATTGCCTGGGTGACTCTGTGTGTCAAAAGCATGAGTGGCATGTACTATTAAATCTATTAGCTACAATGTTTAATGTGCATATATAAGACTAAAAGTTATTGACTTCACCATCATTCTCTTAATGATGAGAGGATCATGAAGTGAGCCCTGGCAGAAATGCATTTTGTTCTTTGGTTGCTGTATGGCCTCAGTGCTACATGTGCTTTATATTTTCTTTCATCTGTGTGTGTTTGGGGTAAGTACATTTACACTAACCCTTGTTAGCAATGGCACAGCTTGCAAAAGCTATAGCAATATGGGTGATAAGACCAGTGCTTGTGACAGATTCTTTCTGTACCAAAATCCTAATAGGCAGCGAGCAGAATTTTCTGCATTTCACCTTGCAAGTCCAGAGGGTGTTTGATGAGTGCTGAGCAAATGTCATGTGGTCTTTTCATATGTTCCTTTCTTCTGATATTTTACTTTGGATACTCACCCCTAATTTTTGCCCAGAGATGAATCAAATTGTCTATCAGTATTTCTCAGTAGAAATTAGCTACATTCCACCATGACACATGACCTCAGGAAAATAAATATTCTTTTATTTCAAAATTGTAAGAGAATGGGGTCCCATTTTTGTGGTAGGAGGGTAGTGGGCTTCAGGAATTCAAGGTACTTCATTAGAGGACCCTGGGTGGCAGCTGGCCTTTCATATTGTTCTACAGACAGTTTCTTGAAGGCTCATTTATTTCAGATTGTCATGTACATGTCAGCAGTGTTGGTTTGGACACAGCTTTAATATTGAGAACATTTAAATTGAAAAAAAAAAAAAAGAACCTCTTGGCCAGAATTAGTGTCTCAATTCTCTCTTTCAATTATTGAAAATAGTTTTGCTTTAACAAGCATTCTTTCCCTCACAGTTCTGCTTTTCATTTGGCCCACACTCCCATGAATTCATAATGTTGTGTTTATGATATGGTAGTAGTTACTAAGATGGAAATGATTATGATATCACGGATGCCCAGCACTAGGTATGGGAAAACGTGCAGGATAGGATCAGTGACCCATTGCAACCTCAGCCACAAACACTCACTTTCTTCCCTACCCTGTCAGTCCAGAACAGCTCAGGAAAGTTGTTCTGCCTACTTGATTTTATTCTTACAGGTTGTTGGTATGGCCTTAAAAGTTTGGACAACAATATCTGGACCAGCTGTTATGTGTTGTCTCGTGGGAGTCTGGGATCTCTCTGGGAATTAGATGAGGAAAGGCTTTCTGAAATACCTTTCAAGTAGGGAAACTACAGCAGATGCACTCAGGAAAGGCAGCTGCAGCAAATCTGGCAGAGACGACGATATTCTTTGCTGAGATCAGGAATGGAGGCAAACCATGACTTGAATGAGTTGGAAAGAAAAGATAATCTATAAGGACACAGGAACGAATTTCTGTATTCAAGATTAACCTATTGGGAAGCACACAGAGGAAGAACACCATTGCCATGAAAATTTCAAGTAATTAAACTTTTCTGGAGATATATTAACTCAACAAATGTAACCTTTTGGATAATACACCTTAAAAGAAAAGAAAAGATGAGATTTTGTCACAATGCAATAACAAGCAAAATAAGATTTTTGCTGATCTGCCTGTACTGTTTTTGAACTTGATATATTCCCACATTGTTGTTACCACTGCCATGAGCTACTAAAAACAAAGCCAGTCTGCTAGTCTCTTGTCCACAATGGTTTATTGGTGTTTGTGTTGCTTCAATCTTAACCCCTCTTCATGGTGAACTCAAAGCTGCTGGATCTCTCTTCTGCTGTTTCAGGTGACAGAGGACTGAAATCCCATAGTGTTTCTATGTTCAGCCCCACAGAAGGCTGGCTGGGGCTTACAGGCCATTTACTAAATATAATACACTCCTCTTTTATAGTAAGGCTGCACTTTCCTAGCAAGTACTTGTCAGTTGTTTCAGATATTCATAGCCTTTTTAGTTTTTCACAGAAATATCCGATGTATTACTCAATAAATTCAGTAGGATAAGAGCAGGGTCTGGAACTACTGTAGAGAAACTTTTCCTTCTCAGGTAAATGGCATGACTCTGTACAATGAATAGTTTGAGATGAGCAAACATAAAAACTATCTGCCACCTGGTCAAGTCTAGTTCAGAATGTTCAATGGCTGTCACCAATAGAAAGCTTTTCTGTAAACCATCTGATGAAAGCGTATGGGAAAAGTTACACTGATTTTGCCCTTACATAATAATCTCTTTGGAGAAAATAACAGCGCTGGAATGAGAAAATAATTTTTAAGTATGAGAAAATAGAAACATTGTTTCAGGACTTGGCAGATCTGCTTTTTGCATTTCCCTGTTTGTATTAATATATTTTAGTTTAAGTAAGCTAGGGGTTAGGAGTGTATCTTCCGGCCCGAGTCATGGTTTAACTAAGTGAACACACAGGCTCAGTCTTGATGGGGCCTATGTCACATGTAATTGAGGGGTGACCAACATGAAGAACTCTTGGTGTAAAGGATGTCGATGTTGAGTTTGGAACCATCACAGTACTTTGTGGTTATACTTCTGGTATTAGGTTGTGAACTATAAATCCTTACTTCATAGATAATGCATCATTTATAATCTCTATAGAAAAGACTTACAGTAACTATTGGCTCCTTATAAAAATATGGTGGTGGGCATTCACAAGTAACTCAGCAACAAGTATGGCTAATAGGACCCAGGTCTACCACTTAGGAAATGCTTGTGGGGAGGAGAGTTTCCTGGGGTCAACTATGTGGTCCTGGGGCAGTTGGGGTATGTTTTCTGAGGGAGCTTGATTGCTATTGTAATTTATATGCTTGATGTCTTCCTGAATATTTGACTACGATTAATAAGTAGATTTGATTTTCACTTTTCAAAAACAACTTCCTGAGTCAAAACTCATTGTTTTTTTACTTCTTCATTAACTGCTATGTGGAAAAGACTATCAATTTCCCTTCTGAGAGTTTGCAAATGAGAACTAGAGTTCAGCTGGGACAGGCACCAAGACCTGTGTCTCTGAAGGTCAGGCTATATTTTCTCCTTTGAGGTGGCAGGTTTTCAATAACTATATATTCAGCTGAAGCCATGTTCACTGGGTACTGTGTCTCATGGTCATGAAGTATTCAAGGACCATGACTTCAATTAGGAATCAACATGGTAACTGCAAGCCTAGCCTTTCCACCGGCATGCTAACAGGCAAGACAGCTGGCAAATGTAGAAAAGAGTTTCAAATGGCAGACATGTAGTTTTGAGGCCATTTCAGGTAATTGCTGCTGGAGAGTTTAAACTTTCGGTAGAAGCTTATTTCATGGGCAGATGCTACTGTGGAGCCAGGGGTAATTTAGGTCTGAAAATTGGTTGTTTTAAAAGTGGTTACTGAGGATGATTTCAAATTTAAGAATCTACTGCCAGATTGGTCAAAGCCTATCAGAGTTTCAGATCTGTTACATATTCTCTTTACTATTGCCTAAGGAATGATTAGGCTAATTCTAGTGATGCTTCCATGAGATGTGTACAAGTGTATCCTATTGCACTTTATCTTTTGCCATATAATGTCTTTTTTTCACTCTGTTTTGATCATCTCCTGGTATGCTGAGAAAACTAGTAGGTAAACTACTGTCTCTTGAAGGATGCCTGAGTATAGCAGTCCCTCAAGTGCTGTGTGGAGAACTGTGACAGGAGATGCAAATATAGATTGTAAAAGGTTTTGAGGATGATGTGTCATGATGGCATGCAATCACATCAACTTCTTTGAGCCCAAGAATCTGACTTACACACTAATGTTTGTCCTATGGGGAGATTGTTTATAGTGGAAATTCTCAGTAATGGGTTAACCTTGATAAATCACTCAAAGATGAAACTCTGGGTTCTCAGATGGGAAGGCAATGATAAAGACTGAGAGGCAGGAAGAAGCCAGAATTCAGGTAGAAATAGATAAAAAGAGTTGAATCTGTGAAGAATCAAGAGCCCCACTTTCTCTTTGAACATGCTTCCCTAGGTCTCTCTATTCTAGCCCTTTTAGAGGCTTTGGAAATAGAGATCTCATCATCCACAATCCTCCCTCTCCCTTTGCTTTTAGCCTCCAGCCTCACAACCTGTCATTCTCCCATGCCCAGGGTCCTTTCCTTCATAACCAGTTCTGGAGGTGAACCTCTTTCTTTAAGCCCACTACCCCTGTCACAGCTCAGCCCTTGTTAGCTCTGGACTCTTTCTCTTTGGAGCCTTTACCTGGTTTGCTACTTTTACTCTTAGATTTCTTCCCAAGCTGTTGGGTGCACCCATTAGCAACAGCAAAAACAGTAACAGTAGTAGCCAACACTGAGTGTTTGCTTCCTGTATGGCAGGCACCATACTAAGTAATTTATCAAAGTTAATCGATTTATTTCCCAACAACATTTGATATGCTATTATCCCCATTTGCAGATAAGACATTAAGTAATAGCCAGTATGTAGTAAATTAGAGTTTCAGACTGGTAGTTTGGCTTCAGATTCCATGCTCATAATTATTGCACTATATTGAACCAAATCAGTCCTTAGCCATGTGGTGGCCCACATCTTTCATTATGAGCTGCTGAAACAACTGAAAACGTATGTCTTCTTTGTCCAAAAACGACAGCATATTGGCCACAGGGAGACTGATGTCAAACCAGGGTGGTGATCACCACACTGATAAAACTAGTTTACACTGGTATGTGGCTTTACAGTCAGCAGGCCCTTTTCATATTCTATATCACATTGTCCCTTCCCATTGCCCTGTGCAGGAATAGTCAGCATATATTAACATTCTCACTTTATAGGTCAGATTGACTTTTAGGTACATGCTTACCCAAGCCAATGTTATCCATAAGTTACAAGCCATGACAATGCCTTCAGGCACTGGAGCCAACAGGAGCACTTAGCTCTTCTCCTCCTCCTTCTTTTTCTTCTTTCCTTAAGTGAACAGAGAAGGTGAATAGATTTTGTCTTGAATTCATCCTGAACAATTGGCTAGGCTGTGTGGAGTGTCATATACAGGAAGAATTTGAGGTTGAGTCCAGTCTCAGTGGGAAGATGTTCACTGTAGGTTAGTGGCATTTGTCTTGGGCCCAGTGCAAGATACATTTGCTGAAGGGCAGTTTTTCTGAAGTTTCATTTTGTGCTTCTGTGGAAATCATCAAACTACATTGCCAGTGGTGTTTTGAACACATCTGTTCTCTGTTATAAGTTAGCATTAGTCTACAATGTGCAATTCAGCAGTCCCTGTGCAGCAGTCTCTTCCACACTGATGCAGATCACTGGCCTCAC
Source organism: Phyllostomus hastatus (assembly GCF_019186645.2). Classification (NCBI taxonomy): domain Eukaryota; kingdom Metazoa; phylum Chordata; class Mammalia; order Chiroptera; family Phyllostomidae; genus Phyllostomus; species Phyllostomus hastatus. Next base: position 523,776 of record NW_025334017.1, on the reverse strand, counting down.
ATAAGCACATGAGGGGAGCCCTTGTAGGAGGAACTCAGAGCATTTCTCCAACTGTTGGTCTGGTTGGGCCATCAGCAGGGCATAGAGTGTGTTCTGGGTGCATTTTCATGTATGCTGAGCTCAGGTGAATCACCTGATAATACATACCATATGTCTAAATAGTTCCTTATTCTAGAGAAAAGGGAAATAGGCCAAGTTGATCAGGTCTTATACACTAGGAGATTTCACTACTTATACTGAGATTTGAAAAATTTTAATGTCTTATTAATTTTTGCACTGCTTGATAACTACCTTCTTAGAAAATAATGGAGGTTTATTAAAGCTATCTATTACTGTGGTCACATGTGTGATGAACAGCTGGCCAAGAACACACAGCAGTGCAGGTGTGAGGACACTGCTTGCTCAGCACACCCTGCTGATGTGCTTGGATGGGCTTTGCTCCACTGCACTGCTTTGGGAGAAAGACTCCAGAAATTGCTGCAAAGGCAATAGATTAACCACCTTGTATGAAAGCACTGTAATCCCAGAACGTTAATGAATTTGAACCTATAGCACACTCTCGAGCTATTGTGCATCCAAAAGTGATTATAGAAATCATGCTGGCAAATCTCAATTACTTCCACATTATCTGGCTCTGCTCCAAGACTACTTTCCTTCCCATCCCTCTCTGTCATGTTTTCTTTTCAAATCTCATCTCCATGTGGCTTTAACAATAGGCAGTAAAGGGCACAGATCTGAAATGTGGAATTGGCATTTCCCCATAATTATCTCTCAATCAGAAATCATTTTAGCAAAACTCCTTGGTTTCAGAGAGGGAGTTGGTGTCTCTCTATAGGTCAATCTTTTTTTCTGTCCTTTGTTCTGCTGAAACTGTGTAAGTCAGTACTTTATACATGTCCATTGTTTTTCTGGTTCCTTTTTCCCCTGAAAATATTTTTAAGCTTCTAATCTTTTAAATCTAAAGAAAGAACATTAAAGTTTGTTTTTAAGTTTGTAAACTTCACATCTTCTAGATAAACATATGCTAGACTTTCATTTCTTTTTAAAAAATTAAATTTATTGGGATAACATTGGTTAATAACATTATGTAAGTTCCAAGTGCACAATTCTGTAATATATCATCCATATATTGCATTGCATGTTCACCACCCAAAGTCTAGTCTTGCTATGTCACAGTACATTTGACTTTCTTAACTCTCTTCATATTCCTCTTGTTGCAGAAAATCACTCACACACAGGGAGATGATGAAGCACAAACTTGATTATGCACGCGGGCTCAGAGGGGGTTAAATTCCCAAATCCTGAGCAAAGAGTTTAAGCTGGTGTTTTCTTTATATACTAGTTACACAGGCGGAAAGGGAGGAGGGAGCAACTGCTAAAAACAAGCATACAGAAGCAGAAGCGAAGGTCAGTGTTTTGGCCTTGAGATAACTGTTACCTTGGTAACAACTGCTGGTCAGCTCCTACAAGTCCAGTCACATTAAAACAAAAGGCACTGTGAAATTTTGCACGTGTTACAGAGAGCACTGCTTATCAATGAAGCTGCAGAGCATAGAAGCTTTTTCATGGGGGTTTTCTTTTCCTGCCATTCTCAGACCCTTCCCCTTTGGTAACTACCATACTGTTGTCTGTGTATATGAGATTGTTTATTTGTTTTGTTTGTTTTTGTTGCTTTATGTTTTATATCCCACATGTGAGTGAATGAAGTCACATGGGTCTTGTCCTCTTCTGTCTGACTTATTTTGCGTACTATGATACTCTCAAGATTCATTCATGTTATTGCAAATGGGAGTATTTTATCCTTTCTTATGGCTGAGTACTATTCCATTTTAATTATATATCACATTTTTTATCCAATCACCCATAAAGGATACTTAGATTGTTTCCATGTCTTGGCTACTGTGAATAATGGTAGCAATGAATATAGAGGTACATATATCTTTACAAGTAAATGTTTTCAAAATTTTTGAGTAAATAACCAGAAGAAGGATTGCTGGGTATATATTAACACTAATCTTAATTTTTTGCAGAACTATCCTACAGTTTTCCACAATGGTTGTACCAATTTACATTTCTGCCAGCAGTGAATGAGTTCCTTTTTTTCTACATCCTCTCAAACACATTTTATTTCTTGTTTTATTGATAATAGCCATTGTAACAGGTACATCATGGTACCTAATTATGGTTTTGATTGGCATTTCTCTTAAAGTTGAAGATCTTTTAACATATCTGTGGACACCTTTTCACATATCTGTTGGTCATTATTATGGCTTTCTAGAAGTATCTGTTGAAGTCCTCTGCCCATTTTCTTAAATTCAATTGTTTGGTTTTTGTTGTTGAGTTGTATAAGTTCTTTACAAAAACTGGCAAGGACAACACATAAAAAGAAAATTATAAAACAATATCTGTGATGAATACATGTTCCAAAAATCTAAACAAAATGCTAGGAAATCAAATACAAAAATACATTAAGAATAATATACATCATGAGCAATTTGGGTTCATTTTGGGGGTACAAGGAGGGCTCAACATACACAAATCGATGAATGTGATATATCACATTAACAAAATAAAAGACAAAAGTCATATGATCATACTAATAGATGAAGAAAAAGTATTCAAGAAGATGTAGCATCTATAATTAAAACATTCTATAGAATGGTAAAGAAGGAAAGTACCTCAATATAATAAAGGCCATATGTGAAAAATACTCAGCTAATATCATACTGAATTGTGAAAATCTGAAAGCTTGTCCTGTAAGATCAGGAACAAGACAAATATATCCACTCTCACTACTCTTTTTTTATTTTAAAATTATTTTAATTGTTGTTGCAGTACAATTTTCTATCTTTTACTCCCATCCCAACCCACCCACCCAGCTCATCCTTCCTCCCTCCCATTTTCACCCACCCCTAGTTTTTATCCATGTGTCCTTTATACTTGTTCCTGCAAACCCTTCCCCTTTTCCCCTGAAATTCCCTTGAAATTCCCTCTCCTCTCCCCTCTAAACTTTGTCAGTCTGTTTTCTATTTCAGTGTCTTTGTTTATATTTTGCTTGTTTCTTTGTTTTGTTGTTTAGGTTCCTGTGAAAGGTGAGATTATATGGTATTTGTCTTTCACTGCCTGGACTATTTCGCTTAGCATAATGCTTTCCGGTTGCATCCATGCTATTGCAAAGGCTAGGAGCTCCTTCTTTCTTTCTTCTGCATAGAATTCCATTGTGTAAATGTACCATAGTTTTTTGATCCATTCATTTACTGATGGGTATCTAGGTTGCTTCCAACACTTGGCTATTGTAAATTGTGCTGCTATCAACATTGGGGTGCATAGGTTCTTTTGGCTTGCTGTTTCAGGGTAAATAGCATGCTATTAAACCATAAATAGGTCAAAAGTGAAATAAGGGAAGAAATCAAAACGTTTCTTGAAACAAACAAAAATGAACTCACAACAACCCAAAATTTTGTGGACACAGCCAAGGCAGTCCTGAGAGTGAAGTTCATAGCGATACAGGCCTACCTAATAAAGATAGAAACATTTCAAACAACCTAACCCTACATCTACAAGAACTTGAAGAAAAACAACAAAGACAGCCAAGAGAAAGCAGAAGGAAGGAAATAACCAAGATCAGAGCAGGATTAAATGACATAGAGACTAAAAGCACAATTCTAGGATCAATGATTCCAGGAGCTGGTTCTTTGAAAAGATGAACAAAATCGTCATGCACTCTCACTATTCTTATTCAACATACTATTGAATGTTCTAGCCAAAGCAATCAAAGAAAACAAATAAAATTATGCAAGTTGGAAATAAATAAGTAAAATAGTCACATTTTGCAGATGACATGATTCTTTATCATAATACCTGAAAGGCTCCACCACAAAAATTGTTAAAACAATAAACAAATACAGTAACATTGCAAGATGTAAAATCAATGTATAAAAATTAATTGCATTATTGTATACTAACAATGAGATTTTGGAAAAAGAAATGAAATTTCAAAGTTCTTTTAATCCATATTCTTTTACTTAGTCACAGTTTAGTTTGTAAAAACAATAAAGACTCAGCTTTTTAATATTTTTGTGAGACAAATGTTCTTTTTTGAAGACTTTATTTAATTTTAGAGTGAGAGCAAGGGAGGGAGAAAGAAAAGGGGACAAACATTGATGTGCAAGAGAAACATCAATCAGTTGTCTCTCTCATGCCCCAACCTAGGACTTGGCCCACAACCCAGACATGTGACCTGACCATGAATCAAATGTTTGACCCTTCAGTTTGTGGGACAATTCCCAACTCACTGAGCCACACCAGTCAGGGCAAGACAAATATCCTTAATAACAGCTGTAATACATATTCTAAATATATATAAGGATCTAAAAGAATTATTTTGTCCACTGGAAAATGTTTGGAAGTAAAGCAACCTCAAAGTTATGAAATATTCTGGGCCTGTGGGGACACAGAAGTCCAGGTACAGTTCAGCCTATAGTCACTAAGAGCTACATACAGAATGAACTTCCAACTAAGTTTAAACTCTGAACTCTTGCAGGTGTCAGTGTGTGGTAGCCAAACTGTTTTGAAAATCCTTGTAGATTGTAAGTTGCTTCTCAAAGATGCCAGAAAGGTAAAGTGTAAACTTGGCCTTACTTAGAATGATCTAGAAGTCTCCAGTAAACTTTTTCTATTCAGCAGACATTCTAACCACTCTATGGGGGACAGAGAGCCACCTCACCAGAATGACTCTGTGTTCCTCTACTCCATCCTTGCCTATCACTTCCATGACCCTTGAAACCAGTCCTAGGGGCCTATAGCACCAAGGTCCCATGGATGATGGGCCCACATCAGTACATGCCTTCAATTTCATGAAGCAGCTAAGAGCAAGCAGCTCAGGTAAAGCACAGGAGTCTTTATTCTGAAACACACCCCATTTCACTGGTTCTACATTGTACCTTTTTTATAATATTGCTTTTTAACATTTCTGAATTTAGAATGTATCATATTTGATAACATCTTAGGGCCAATTAATTACTATAAATTACATTGGGGGGGGCTAAGGCACATATTATAGTGAGTATCTAGGACTAGTCTAAAAATATAAGTGAGCATTTGCTTTTGGATCATGAGGATGGGAGTTAGGGGAATGTACACTAGAGGCAATATGTACAGGAGCAGGATCCTGGGCAGCTTCCCTTATCTGGGTCTTTTTTTCTTCTTTTTCTTCCCTACTGTCCTTATGGTGTCCTCCTAGGTCCTCACTCACAGATGACCAGTGCTTTCCAGCTACCAAAGCCCCACAATGGACCCTCATCATGGTTTATTCTTCCCCAAATGTCCCATGTCCTTGTTTCTTTGTGTGTGTGTGTGTGTGCATGTACATACACACAGAGAGGGGACCAGTTTCAAACTCAGTAGTTCAACCTCAGGATAAGCACTTGCAGCCACTGTGTCCCATTAACTAATAAAACTTTAGCACATAAAATTCTAGTTATGAAAATTTACAAGGGACACTCAGATTTCCCGGGGGCCTTCTGAATTAATGTCTTTCTGACACTGAGAGAAGGGATGGGAGAGACTGACCTGGAGGGAAGAGGCAGGCACCAGCTGGCTTCTCCCTTTTCACCTAGACCCACTGGTGACTGGTTTGAAATCTGAAGTCCACACCAGCTCTCCCACCCAGTGATGGAAGCACTTGGAACAATAAAGTACAACCCACTCTGTTGCTCTAGGGACTCTTTAGCCAAGAGAAATGGTCTCATTCTTAGAATTTCCCTGAGCTGGTTCATTAGAAGCCTTGGACTCTGAGTTGTGTCTTCCCATCAGAAAGGCACTGGTTTGTTGGCATCCCCTCCCCAGCCTTTGGCAAATACATAGAATGAATGGGACTCCAGTGGTCATTCACTAGTTCTTTAAACAAATATTTATTTATCATTTTCCATATACTTGGTGCTGCCAAAAGCTGGCACTAGAATTGACATTTCTCTGCTTACAATCAAAGATGCTATTTTGTGAAGAGACAGCAACAAAGCAAAGAATCACCAAGAACTAACCTGGTACTGACAAGTGTTGGTGGGGGCGTCAAAGTAGAGGATGCCGGAGAGGTAGATCCCTTAGGTTATTTGCTCAAAGAGTCCTCTTCCAGGAGGTGGTTCTGGATAACATGAAGGGCCCAGTCATAAAGAGGTAAGGACTAGAGCTTTCCAGGCAGATAAATAGCCATCCCAGAAAGCTAGTGACAGGGAGCATATTGTGCTCCTGGAAAAAGAAAACAGGGTTGTGGTCAGGCATGGAAACTAGGAAGATCAGAGCTTGGAAACCAGGATAAGGCAAACCAATGGCATCAATCATTATCAGGAAATGTAGGTGTACTGTTCAGGGTAGTGCTGGGATCTGATCAAGGCTTTGTTTGTTTGTTTGTTTGGTTGGTTGGTTGGTTTTTAAAGGTTTTATTTATCTATTTATTTATTTTAGAGAAAAAGGAAGGGAAGGAAACAGAGAAGGAGAGAAACATCATTCTACCAGAGAAATATAGATCAGTTGCCTCTAATACATCCCCAACTGGGGACCTGGCCTGCAACCCAAGCATGTGCCCTGACTAGGAATCAAACTGGCAATCTTTCAGTTTGCAGGTCAGCACTCAATCCACTGAGCCATACCAACCAGGGCTGATCAAGGTTTTAAAAGATCACTCTGGCAACACTGAAGATTCTAATGTAGGAGGCCAGATGAAAACAGGGAAGCCACATGGGGGCCTGTTGCCAATCCAGGATAGACAGGATGACAACAGTGGGGATGGGCCTGCAGGATGCTCTGCGTGTCCTTGAAGGGAGAAGAGATGGTGTTTGTCAGCAGATTGGTGTGTGGGAGTGAGGGATGGTAGGAATCACCACTGAAGCTCCTATTGTTTTTACTTAAGTGAAGTGAGTAAGCAGCGATCTCATTTCCTGAAATGTTAATTCTGAAGAAAGAGAAGAGTGGAGGCAATCAAGATTTAGGTTGTATCCATGTTGATTTTGAAACTCCTGTTAGATATTTTAGTGGAAATGTCAAGAAGGCAGGTGGATGTGTGAGCTGGGGGATTCTGGGGACACAGGCTGAGGATGGACACATAAGTATGGGAGATAGTTAGCTTATGAATAAAATTTAAAACCAGGTCCTGGATGATATCATCTATGTGAAAGTTTCATGTGGAGGATACATAGGGATCAGGCTGACCTAAGTTTGCAGAGGCAGGGTGGGGCAACAATGAGGCTGGGAAAGAGCCCAGTGAGAGAAGTAGCAACCCAGAGAGAGCAAGATCATGAAATGCAAGCAAAGAAAGGACTTTCAGTAAAGCTGCTCACTCTGAGGAGTTTCTAAGAAGCTGGCCCTGTGCCTGGCTAAGAGTGCACCCACTGGCTACTCCAGCTGCTGAGACTGCTTGGGTGAATGGACCTCTGAAGAACCAAGTCCAACCACTTAGTCTACTCCCTCCACAGGCTTGAGTTAAACAAAGAAATCTAAGTCCAGGTGAAATGCAGCAGCTATTTAAATCATTTTCCCCACTGCATGCGCTGACTATTGCAACTCACCAAATGGTAGCTATGATTCAGATTTTATCTCCAAAATGTAGGTTTGTTTTTCCAATTGTCTATAGGTTGTTCATGGTCTTCTAATACATTCTCCACCTGTCAGACTCCTGATGCTTTGCCTCCAAGTGGTGGACTATCACCTCTCAGCTCTGTCCCCTCCCCCTTCCAGGAAGCCTGTTGAAATCCCCAGAGATGGCTGTCTCCTCTTTTGATCCTACATGGCATATTGTGCCTTCTCATTAAAGACATGAACATTATTAGTTCATTCAACTGTCCAGTTTATTCAGCTTCACACTCAGCAGAGTGACAACATTTTTGGGGAGTGAATTAAAGTGGACCGTCACCTACTAGCCTATCATCATTAACTCCTATCAGAGCCCATGGCTTTAAGGTGTCCCTGGGTGATCTTTAGGGTATTTCTGAAGCCCTGAAACCATGGATAACATTGCAGATTAATGTTTACAGATGCATTCCTTGGGAGGATAGTGCAGAATTTTTTTCTTAAATTGTGGTGGATACTAATTTTATTTCCTCTATAGTCAATTGTACACAACTCCAGAAAAAGGGCTATGACTTTCCAAATTTCACATTCTTTATATTGTCTAGTGCAGTACCACCTGTGCATAGTAGGAATTATGCTAATTTGGGTAGACGTGTGGCACATCTTTTTGTCCTAGAGCCTTGCTGTGTGGAAATCTCTTGTTCTTCTTAGTGTTGAGTTATGAATTTCTGAGGGACATTGGTCCAGATTCCCTTTTTCTCCTAATTAATGCTCAAGATAATGTAAATATTTTACTTAGAACTAACTCTGAAAAGCCACCTAAAGCCCCAGCCCTGTCTTTAGAAAGCCCAAGGAGATTACAGCTCCAGTACTGAAGTTGTCTGAGAAAATAGGAAGTTCCAAAAATAGCATCTCTCTAACCTATACCTGAATCCTCTTCAGATTTTTTTGGTCATTTTCACTCATTTTTATGCAGCATGGTGGTATCTGTTATGTCTAGAAATATTTTTGGGTATCTGCCATGTGTTTATACTGTTCTAGGCACACAGAGTCAACTGTGAACAAAATAGACAAAAATTTCTACCCTTAAAGAATTTATTTTCTAGTGGAGCAGACAATAAACTAAATAAGAATATATATTCAAATACACACACACACACACACACACGCACATATATATATATATACATATATATACACATACATATATATGTTACATATGGTTAGATGATAAATGACAAGAAGAAAATAAAACAGAAGATAATGATGATAATATCATCATAAACACTTATAGCTCATGCCATGTTCCAGACACTGGTCTCAATATTCTGCCTGAATTTGCTCATTAATCTTCAGAAGAACCCTGAGGCTGGTATGACAGGGACCTCAGTTTAAGCCTGAGACAGCTGAGGCATAGAGATGATGGGTAGCCAGGTGTGAGAGGAAAGGAGGGCTGAAGGAAAGGAGTAGCATAGATAGGGGAGCCAGGAGAGACCACCTAACATACTGCATGCTCTGAAAATATGCTAAGTAAACTTCATTAATGCTCACAATCTTCAAGTTAGCTAGAATTCTGGTGCTGGAGGACCTATTCACTAATGGGAACCAGGACTAGCTTGTCAAATACCCTTCTTTCTACCTACACATACCTGGTTGCTTTCTAGGAAAGAAAATGAGAAATCAATCAAACAAACAAACAAACAAAACAGAAGGAAATGTGTGGATAATAAAAGCTAATGACAACAGAATGATGATTTTAAAATGTCTTGTTAAATTTAGGTCCTGGGTGGTTTTCTCAACTCTAAAGAAGAAAATAATGCATATTCTCTCACAGGGTATCTAATAAAAAGAGAGATTACTCAGAATTTGAATTCACATAAAATCTAATACAATCAAACAATTTAAGAAAAATAAATGGGGGGACTTTAAAAGGGTAACAAAGTTCTTTATATATTTTGGATATTAGCCTTTTATCTCAGGAATTGTTCTCTTTGCTTGGTTGCCTTTTTAGTTTTTTGGTGGTTTATTTTGCTGCACAGCAGCTTTTCAGTTTGATGCAGTCTGGCTCATTTATTTTTGCTTTTCATAATAAGCAAAAATAAATGAGTTCATAAATGAACTCATTTGCCTCTGTGAGACAAAGTTTCATTGATTTAGTACCTATGTTTTCTTCTATGTATTTTATTGTTTCAGGTCTTAATTTTGACTCTTTAATTTATTTTGAGTTAATGTTTGTATATAGTTTTAAAGAGCTGTCTAGTATCATTCAGTATAGAAGTTCCTAAAAAAATTTAGAGTTACCATATGACCCAACAATCCCTCTTCTGGGTATCTACCTGAAAAATGTGAAAACATTTATTTATAAAGATATCTGTACCTCTGTGTTTATTGCAGCATTACTCATGGTAGACAAGACATGGAAACAACCAAAGTATTCTTCAGTGGATGATTGGTTAAAGATGTTGTACATAAATACAAGGGATACTACTCAGCCATAAAAAGATGAACTACCATCTTTTGTGAAAACATGGATGGACCTTGAGCATATCATGCTGAGTGAAATAAGTCAGACAGAAAAAGATAAGAATCATATGATTTCACTCATTTATGGAACATGAAACAGAAAGCAGAAAATGAATGAACAAAAAAAAGAAACAAAAAATCTCATTGATACAGGCAGCAATATGTGTTTACCAGAGGGGAAGTGGGACAGGGGGAGGTCAAATAGGGCAAAGGAATTCAAATACATGGTGATAGAGGGTAGCTAAACTTTGGGTGATGAGTATACAATGCAATATACATCTGAGGTACACTTGAAGCTTATATAATCTTATTAACCCATGTCATCTCAATAAATTTAATATAAAGAAAAAAGAACTTTCAGATTTTTATTTTAAAGTTTTCAACTTAGAATAACTAGTTTTACAGAAAACTTGCAAAGATAACACAAAAAGTTCTTGCCAACTCTTTATCTCATTTTTCTCTCATACTAATATATCTTCCATAATTATGGTACATTTGTAAAATCTAAGAAATTAACACTGGTAAATTACTATTAACTAAACTCTAGACTTTAAAGTTTACTCTTTTTTTACCACTGATGCCCTTTTTCTGTCCCAGGATCCCCCCAAGTTTGCCACACTGCATTTAGTTATCATGAGTCCTGAGTCTCCTTTGGGCTGAGATAATCTCAGACCTTGCTTTTCTATGATCTTGACAGTTTTGAAGGTACTATTCAGGTATTTTGTAGGATGTGCCTCAGTTTTGGTTTGTCTGATGTGTTCTCTTGATTAAACTGGGGTTACAGATTTTTGGAAAGAACATTCACAGTCATGTCACCTTATGTACTCCTCTAATCTGTGACAGTTTCTCAAACTCTGCTTGATTTTGATGACCTTGACAGTTTTGAGGACTATTTGGGTATTTCATATATTGCCCTTATCTGGAATTTGTTAGTTGTTTTTCTTATGATTGGTGTAATGAGGTTTTGACACAGACATAAATTGCCATTTTTATCACATCATATCAAAGTTATGTACAATAAATATAACTTATCTTGTTGATGTTGACCTTGATGACCTGGCTGGGTGTTGTTTGTCAGTTTTCCACATTGCAAAGTTACTCGCTTCTCCTTGCTGTCCTCTTTAGAAAAAGCTACTCTGTGAAGCCCGCACTTAAGGAGTAGAGACATATGCTCTACCTCCTACAGGGTGAAATCTAGATTAGTTGGAATTCTTTTGCACAGAATATCTTTCTCTTCTTTCCCATTTATTCAAACTCTTATTTTATATTAACATGAATTCATGAATATTTATTTTATGCTTCAAGTTATGATTTAATATTACATTATTTTGTTGTTGAACATTACCCCATCTTTGTCTAATATATGGAAACTGCCAGTATCATTTTGTATATTCCCTGCACCAGTGGTAGAATTAGCCATTTCTCCCATGAACCCTGGTCCTCTTCACTGGAGAACGGTATTGAAAATCAAAATCTGGGCACTGCGTGTGGTGTTGCTACTTGCACGTTTGCTTCCAAGTCCTCTTAGCCTAGAGATCAAGAGAATATATGTGAAAGTATAGTAACTCATGTATATATACTTGTATATAAATATTTCTGTATGTAACCAGCTGTATCTGTATTAAGAAAAACAGAAGTTTATACTGACATCTCCAACTTATTTATGATCACCTGGTGCATTCTAGCCCCACCCCTTGCTGAAGTGTAACCTCCGAACAGTGAGAAACTGGGTTCCCACCATTTACCACTGAGTGACTTAGTTATTCAATTCCAGTATACATCTATAGCAGTATCAAAATTATTCATCTTATTCAGCAGTATTCAAATTATTCAAATTATTCAGCAGTATCAAAATTAACACCCATGGGAACACACATTTACAAACTACAGTAGGATAAGTGTGTATAGTATCTTCCCTTTAGTTATCTAGACTTCACTCATTTCTAAAGTTACTTAGGTCAGGATCTTTTCTTTCTCTTTAACACTTTATTGAAGTATTAAATTTCTGCTGGACAATAGGATTTAGTGTGAGTTTCAGATCAAAATATTTGGATATAGATAGACAACTAACTGAGCCCTGAGATAAAATTTGAGATTTGTTCATTATTTATTTAAATAATCCTGATATGCCTCAAAATTTCAAAACTTGATGTTAATTGCTATTTTTATCTTTTCATGGGTTTCATCAAAGAGGGTTTGAGAAATACAAAGTTACAAAACTATTTTGATCTTTTATAAGGCTAGAAATAGGTAAACATTTCAGGGAAGAGATAGAAAGAAAGAAGAAAACCCTGGGTTGGCTGGTTCATTGTGCCCTGTGGTTTGTATCCACACATGCAGAGGCACAAGCAGTCATGGTGTCCTTAATAGCACTGGTTGTTTGTGTAAAGGGAAAATGGCAATTAGTCTTGATTCAGAAAGGAATAAATATAGTCCATTGCTGCAGAGTCCTTCATGATGAAAGTGACACATTGAGAACCTTCCTATCCTACAATATTATTTGTTTCTTATGTTGAAAAACATTGTTACAACGAATATTCTTTGAATATTCCTCATTTTAGTTAATTAAGTTAACTTATTAAATAAAGTCTATGGTGGTGAGCTATTTTTATCTCTCTGGGAAGAGCCAAGTATTCCTTGATATAGATATGTATCTGCCCATGTGGAAAAGCTTAGCCACCACATTCACAACCTCCTGAGATGGTGGTTGTCTCCAGATTAAGCTAACCATATCCTTTCCTGTAAGTTTTCTACTCACATGTGTGAGCATCTAACTAAAAATGGGGAGAAGGACTCACTCTTTACAGCAGTGGTCTCAGCGCTTGTCCCCAAACCCTTGAGATGAGTAACTTACTGGTCTAGCATTAACTTCAAGCCCACATTGATGTTCACAGAGTTCCCAACACCAGGTGTTTATTATCCCTTTGAAAATTTGGGTTCTCAGGTGAAATAAAGAAAATTCCATCCTATTCCTACTGAGAATTTTCCAAATTACCCTTTATTTAAAATGTCTGTTTACTCAAATAACTGATCAGTTAGTTGTTCTTCAGTGCCCTTCAAGAGCTCATATGTGCCAATTTCTTCTCCAGTCTGAAAATTTTCCCTTTCAAGTTAAAATTGCATTGCCTGTGCATAGTTAGATACAGCTCTTCATGGACATTGTTATGACTTGCTGGGGCCTGACTGTTATGGGCCCTAAAGCTTTTTTTTATTCAATTACACCTTGTGATGATGATGATGGAAAGTCCCATGGCTCTAGGTTGTGGGAGGATGACTTCCTTTGGTACTCCTGGTAGCCAGGTGCTCTCTCCCACCAGAGACATGGAACTGCATTGCTAATGCATCCTCTTCATAAACATATAACCAATCAGAAGGTTCTCAGCCTCACAGTGTATGCCATTCTCGTGACAGGGGCCTGATTGTATAAACATTTCCAGGTTAGATACCTTGTTGCATTACCACAACATTAATTCTTTCCATTGGGAGTGGGATATGTTTCAGTACCTCCAACAAACATTGATATCTTGTTTTTACCCTTTTGCTCAATTCTGAATTCTATATTTGTGAAATATCACTCTTTCCCCGATGTAAATAACCCTTGATGTTCATCCATGTCTGGTCTTCTTGCTAAGCTCTGAGATACAGGAGAGACCCACATAGAGCAAATGCACACAGACAGGGAACTTTACAATGTAATAAAGAATAATGTGCACACACCAGTTTTCTTTCTGTACCTGCATCTTTTAATTCTCTATGATTCTCTAGATATCCAAGTTAGAAACTGGAAAGACATCCTCAACTCACCCCTTATTCATACCTTCTTTTTGACATTGAATTCAACTCCTGCAGATATATACTGTGTCCTCAGTATATCTGTGTGTCTCAGCTTTCTCTCTATTACCTTCAGTCCTAATTTCAAATTTCTTCAAATCTAGCTGAATCTATAACCATCCAACTGTGAGTTTTATTCTATTTCAATCAATCCTTCACCCAGTTTCTGAAGAAACGTACCCTTCTTTGCCTTCCCATTACTTGGATAATGAAGTACTCTCAAGACTTTGTGTCACTGCCTCTGTTTATTCTGTAGCCAACTTTTGCCTTTCTCCATCTGAGAAGCTTGTTACTCTAGAGCTGTGCTGTCCAGTATGGTAGCTGTGTGACTACTAAGCATTTGAAATGTGGCCAGTGCAAACTGAGATGTGCTGCAAGTATAAAATGCATATTTGAAAACTTGTTATTTAAAAATATTGTAAAATACCTAATTCTTGATCTTTATATTGGTTACATATTGAAACCAGATATATGGCATGAAATAGAATTTAAAGTTGATTTTACCTTCCTACTTTTTAATGTGGCTACTAGAGAATTTAAAATTATATCCGTGGCCCCCATTAGTTTTCTGTTGGACAGTATGACGTAGACTGAACTGCTTTTATCTCTTTGACCACATCATGATGTCTCAGGCTTCCATACTTTTGTTCTTGATATTCCCTCTTTTTTAATATTATTTTTATTATTGGCACTGTTACAGATGTCCCAATTTCCCTTCCTTTATCCACCTCTACCCAGTCCCTGCTCCTCTTCCCTCTGACCATCACCATACAGTTTTCTGTGTCTGTATGTGATGCATATGTGTTCTTTGTCTAATCCCTTTACCTTCTGTCTTTGAGTCCCCCCTTCCATCCTTCTCCCCTCTGACAGCTGCCAGTCTGTTCTATGTATCCATGACTATGGTTATATTTTGTTTGTCAGTTTATTTTGTTCATTAGATCCCACATATAAGTGACATCATATGGTATTTGTGTTTCTCTGGCTGACTTATTTCACCTAGCATAATAATCTCCAGATCATTCATGCTGTTGGAAAAGGTAAGAGTTAATTCTTTTTTACTGCTGCATAGTAGTCCATTGTGTAAGTGTATCACAGCTTTGTTATCCACTCATCCACTGCTAGACACTTGGGCTGTTTCTGGATCTTGGTTGTTATAAGTAACACTGCTGTGAACATACAGTTGCATATATTCTGAGTGATGTTTTGGGATTCTTAGGATATATTCTCAGAAGTGGGATTGTTGGGTCAAAAGGCAGTTCCATTTTAAATTTTTTAAAGAAATTCTGTATTATTTTCCATAGTGGCAGCACCAGTCTGCATTCCCACCAACAGTGCACTAGGGTTCCCTTTTCTCTGCATCCTCTCCAACACTTGTTTGTTGATTTTGTGTGAGGTGATATCTAATTGTGGTTTTAATTTGCACCTCTTTGATGATTAGTGACTGAACTTTTTTATATGTCTATGGGCCATCTGAATGTCCTCTTTGGAAAAGTGTATTCAGGTCCTTTGTCCACTTTTAATTGAATCTTTTGTCTTCATGGTGTTAAGTTATATAAGTTCTTTATATATTTGGGAAAATAACCTTATATTAGATGTATCATTGGCAAATATGTTCTCCCATACAGTGGGTTCCCTTTTCTTTTTGTTGATAGTTTCTTTTGCTGTGCAGAAGCTTTGTAGTTTGATGTAGTCCCATTTGTTTATTTTTCCTTTGTTTCTCTTGCTCTCAAATATATATCAGCAAAAATACTACTACAAGAGATGTCTGAGATTTTACTGCCTATATTTTTTCTAGAGTTTTTATGGTTTTTTAACTTACATTAAAGTCTTTTACCCATTTTGAGTTTATTTTTGTGCATAGTGTGAATTGGTGGTCTAATTTAATTTTTTTTTCGCCTGTACCTGACCAATTTTCCCAACACCATTTATTGAAAAGACTGTCTTTACTTCATTGTATGTTCTTGCCTTTTTTGTCAAATATTAATTGACCATAAAGATATGCATTGATTTATGGGCTCTCTCTTCTGTTTCATTGATCTAAAGGCCTATACAAGGCTCTTTTGATTACAATTGGCTTGTAGTATAGTTTGAAAACAGGTATTGTGATCCCTCCAACTTTTTTTTTTCAAGATTGCTGAAGCTGTGTGTGTGTGTGTGTGTGTGTGTGTGTGTGTGTGTGTGTTTTGTTCCATATAAATTTTTGGAATATTTGTTCTACATCTGTGAAATACACTATTGGTATTTTAACAGGAATTGTGTTGAGTCTACAGATTGCTTTAGATCGTATGGGCATTTTAATGACGTTAACTTCCATCAACAAGAAACTATCAATAAGAAACTATCAACAAGTCCATTAACACATTATATAAGTCCATTTATTTGTATATTTCTCAATTTCTTTCTTCAATATCCTATAGTTTTCTGAATACAGGTCTTTTACCTCCTTGGTTAAATTTATTCCTAGATATCTTATTTATTTACTTATTTTTTAATAGTAAATGGGATTGTTTTCTTAGTTTCTCTTTTTGATAGTTCATTATTGATGTATAAAAATTCTACATGGGCTCCTCTTCTCATTTGTGTTGCTCTATATTGGAAATCCCTGCATAAGGTTGAGACCCAATGCTCCCAAGGGGAAGATATTCCACAGCCTTGATATTCCTCTGGCTTCTCAGCTGCAGAGTTACCTGAGAAGAGATGAGGGACCTGTCCCTTTCTCATCTCTGCCCTTCTTACCAGTCTCTGTGTGGCTTCTTCTGTATTCCTTGACTATAATACTTTAGATCAGCAAGTCTCTGATATTTTTTTCAGGTTGATTGCTCTGTATCTTAGCTGTAAATGTGGTTTTGGGCTGGGAGCAAGTGGGTGCAGCTTTTAGCTATTCTGAAGCCATCTTTGAATCACAATATTCCCTCTTCTTGAACACATTCCCACCCTTTTTTTGCATGATCCCCTCATATTTCAAGGTTGAATTACTCAAACTCGAACCTAGTTGCCATAGTATGTTTACTTACATTTATGGTAGCACTTATGACAAAAGGCATATTAATATGTTTATCTTTCCTGATAATAAGAAATGGATTATATTTTTTTTTATCCCTAACACCTGCCACATACACATCATAGGCATGCAATGAATGTAGCATAATGGAATTGCAGGATAGAATTCTGAGTCATAATGTGGGAATGGGCCAGCATGCTATCATTTTTAAGGTCATAAAAGTTAAATACTGATGTAATTTAACTTCACAATCATTATTTCTAACTTGTAAATACAAACTCACTAACTCATGAAAAATTAGCAAGAATTTATGATCCAGTGAATGGAAAAAGGTGTAGATTTTGTGTATGCAACATGTGTAAGTCAGACACTAGCATTTATTGAGAATCTACATTGTATACAGAGCACTTACTGGTATATTTTACTGATTCTTAAATACTTCCTCTTGGAGCAGCAGTCAGCTGTGTGGGCTGATCATTCTTTAAGATAACTTTAATTTCATCAGTATGCAAAACATGGTTACCATTATGTAATAACTATATAATAAAGTTTGAAATTCTTGATAAAGGTTCAAAGATATTAAAAAGTCATTAAAAATAAAAAAAAACATGGCATTTGGTTAAAAGTCCTAGAATCCTGGGCATTCCTAGAAATCTCCTAAAAACATTGGCTTAACTAATACAGAGACTACTGCATTGAATATTTGCTTTTTTACTGCCCATCATTTCTGACCTACCTTTTGATAACAGCCCTCCAGTATTCATATGGGAAGCCAAACTTTCTCCACCTCAGCCCTTTTGGAGACACCCTTGATTTGGGGAAGTCACACATTTCAACCTCTCTTATCACCACTGTCCATCTACCTTGTGACAGTATTTAGTTCAGGGATGGGCATAAAGCCTAAATGTAGCCAGTGCACGTCTGCTGCAGAAATCTGCTCCAACTGTTGACATTGCTAACTATAAGGATTATGGCAGTGTGGAGCCATCTTTGACACCCCCTGGTGGGAGCCAGTTGGTCATCCTTGTTGTCTATGCTGGTTTGAATTCAGTTTCTCTCACCTGCATTCAAAGAAGGCATGTTGCTTTCAAGCATAAAGCATGTCCCCTGGGACCTGTGCTCCCTGGAATTGACACAATACAGTAGGTACAGGGAAGCATGTGGAGAACAGAGCAGTTAAAATCTTGAGTTTGCAAATTTGGGCAGTTTCCTCAACTCTGAGACTCAGTTTCTTTATCTTTTTTTAAAGATTTTATTTATTTATTTTTAGAGAGGGAAGGGACGGAGAAAGAGAGAGAGAGAGAAAAAAACATCAATGTGCAGTTGCTGGGGGCCGTGGCCTGCAACCCAGGCATGTGCCCTGACTGGGAATTGAACCTGCGATGCTTTGGTTCTCAGCCTGTGCTCAATCCATTGAGCTACACCAGCCAGGGCCAGTTTCTTTATCTTTAAATAAGGAATAATCAAAGAACTTGCGTCACAAAATTTTTGTGGGAATTAAATGAGCCAATATGTATAAAACAGCATAGGATCTGGTCTATAGGTGTTCAATAAATGCTAGTTGTAAAGGTGATGATGATACTTGGATAACACCTTCTGTCAGTTTTAGGGTTTCTGATGCCCCACATATTTTTGGTTCAAGAAAAGTTGTTAAGAATCAGACATTTCTGTTGTAAGTTTTCCCTTCAAGTGTCCACTCTATGCATGTCTCACCAGCAAATGACCCATCTAAATGTAGGCTGACAAGTTCACCCACATTATGGCTCAACAGCCAGGTTTTAGAAAAACTATTTAAAACTTCTCATGATGATGATCCCTGCAAAATTCCAGCCCAGAGAAATATTTTTTTTCATAAGGGATACCTTGTTAAGATATAGTGTTAATGTCTCACAAATGGTTTAAGCCTTTGTAATGAAGGGTTTAAATATTTACTGTAATGCAGATCATTGGGCTGTGAACTTAGGTTTTCTTCTCTCTCTCTCTTTTTTTAAGACTTTATTTTATTTTATTTTATTTTTAGAGAGGGAAGGGAGGGAGAAAGAGAGAGAGAGAAACATCAATGTGCGGTTGCTGGGGGCCGTGGCCTGCTACCCAGGCATGTGCCCTGACTGGGAATCGAACCTGCAATGCTTTGGTTCACAGCCCGCACTCAATCCACTGATCTACGCTGAGCTACACCAGCCAGGCGTGCTTTCTTCTCTTAAAGTACACCACCCCAAAGAACCAGTTCTTCCCTGTCTGTAGATAAGAAGAAAAAAATGGTTAACATCATCTTTGGTTATGAGCTTTCAGTAGTAGGAGTGGGAGGATTTTCAGTAATAGGGGTTTGTGGATTATAGAGAAATAAAGAATAGTTTTCATTTTAAAACTTCAATAATTAAACAACTACTACCTAAACACAGTGCTTTTGGTTCCAATGAAAGCAGTGGCTGTGATGAGAGGACTCTGTGTGTGTTAACTGCTATCAAATGTGCCCTTTGAAGATAGAGACTTGCTACATCATTGCTGTAGACAGCAACCCAAAGGAAAAACTTAGGCACCACTTGGGTTTAAGAGACAGCAACATCCTTTTCGAAGTGGCTCAAATACCTCTTTGTATTGAAGTTACCCATCTTGATAAAGTTAAGCAGGAATTCAGACTTTTCAATATTTTCATGTTTTTATCTTTTAAGTGATTGGTAACATTCTACAGTGTGGTGAAACTGTCTGCATGCACTGCACTTGGAAGGGTTTAAGAAGCTTTCCCCCTCGCTTATCTTCCTGGGAAATGTCAGCTGGATTTCTTATGGCTCTGGGATCCTTCAGTGTCCAACTGGGCATTGGGTGGAATGTCCAGCACTGCAAGCTCAAGTGGTCCTGTTCATAATCCCACCAGGCCAGAGTGCTATGGAAACAGAGAAGCTGGCTCCAGGGAGCCATGATAGCATTTTAGGTGGCTTTGGGTAGTCACTGATATTTTGAACTGGAATAAAACTGAAAGAGTCTTCTCCTGTAACCTCCTCATTCCTAGATAAGAAAACTAAGGCCCAGAGAGCACTGCTATTTGCTGAGGCCACACAATGCTATGTCACTTTGTAGTTCATTGCTATGAATAACACGTGAAATGGATTTGCACAAGCAACCAAAGCACAGGGGTTTTTGAAATAGAAGATAGATTTTAGGATTCAAGGTTCCTCTGTTAGTCTGTAAAAGAAAGTGAACTGATAAGCCCTTTTCCTTCTTTGAAGGTTTTCCAGGTATGTACTGGGCTTAGCAAAGACAAGAATCCAATTCACTGGTTCACATACCTCCCACATGGGGTCTACTCCCCACCATTCATTAACAGGTGTAGGACTTTCTCGATGTCATCATGTGCACACTCCATGGACCTTGGGGAGAAGGTCAGGGATGCTGGCTGTTGTCTCAAGGGCTTCTCAGGCAGGCATGGTCTGTGTCCTGGCCTCTGAGGCTGGGCCTTGGGCATCGAGTGGAAGGAGCAGCAAGGGCTACTTTACATGTATATGTGGAAATAATTGTTGAACTTGTGTCAGGATGGAAAGCCATCTGCTTATTTCCTTAGAGATGAGAAAAACTGACAGGGACACATTAGGGGCCTAATGACCACATTTACTTTGGATCTTTTGGTTTCAAAAAACTCAATTCCAACTAACATCAGAACAGGCTGTTAGAGGGAAATAAACAAACAAACCTGTCTGACCCAAGAGGCTTTGTTTTTATGTTATTATTATTTTTAAGCATGAAAGCCCAGAAGTATAGCCACAAAAAAACAGAAGCAATTTTATTTATTTTTATTTTTGTAAGATTTTATTTATTTTTAGAGAGGGAAGGTGGGAGGGAGAAAGAGAGAGAGAGAGAGAGAGAGAGAGAGAGAGAGACAACAATGTGCAGTTGCTGGGGGCCGTGGCCTGCAACCCAGGCATGTGCCAAGACTGGGAATCAAACCTGCGATGCTTTGGTTTGCAGCCCGTGCTCAACCCACTGAGCTATGCCAGCCAGGGCAAGAAGAAGCAATTTTAGAGTCCTTGTGTTGATGAATGATATGTCTCTCAGGTTTGCATGCCTGCTTATTTGGGCACTGTTTGGGATATTTCCTTTCTGCTTGTCAAGGGGTGAAGGACCAGACTGAGAGAACAGTGAGAGACAGTCTGAGGGAGGAGCCAAGGAAACATGGGAGAACCTCAAAGGGATGAAGAGAGCAGGGCAGTCTGTATACAGGATGAGAGGTCAGGCCACAGACCTGGATAGTAGAGCAGGTCTGCTGAGAGTAGCCACTTCTCTATGAAAAAGGTAAGAATGGTGAAATGATGGAAAACTATGCTCAGTCAGGGACATATGTATTTTGTTTTGAGATGGGAAGTGCTTATTGGTAATCTTGAGCATGGAATTAAAGAGTCAGGCTGCTTGGGTCCTATGCAACATGAATGAGCTGTGTTTGATTTTGCGCATATCATATAATACAAAGCCTCAGTTTCCACATTTCTAAAATGGGCATTAAAATAGAATTTACTTGAAGAGAAAATTTTACTCAATGAGAAAAATGGGTGCATGGTGCAGAGTTGAAATTCTGGCAAATAATAAATGTTCAATTAGTGATTTTTATTATTGATATTATAATTGTTAACATTTCTGTGTGGAAGGGAGAATTTGATGGCAAATGAGAATTTGAAAATTAGCCATGAAAGGATGTGGTTGATGGAGCAAGGCCCCTGGTATAGGGGAGAGACATGCTTGACACAGGCATAGCATTTAGTCTTGGTAAGTGCAGGCACCTCTTCTTCAGAGATGTGACAAGCAGAGAACAATGGACACATGTGAATTCATCCAAAGTTCCCTTCTTCTATCCCTTCAGGCCCACCATTAATCACCTTTCTCCACAAACCCTTTGTGATAAAATAAAAAGGGAAAATTTTTATGGGTATTCTGGCACCTGAAAGATCCTATGGCATTCTAGGGGACTATGTCTGGCTGTGAGTATGATGTGTATTTATGTGTGTATGTGCACTAGCGTGGATATAAGTCAAGGGCTACATAGACAAGGGGAAGTTTGCAAAGCCATTGAGTTTTTCATTTACATTCTATATTCTTCATTTTCCTTCCAGTTTCTAGGAAGCTCATTCATGCTTTGGCACAGGCATCCCTCTGCCTCAGAGGGATTGTGACCCACTGGAGCTGCAAGTCAGGTATTTTCTTGACATTTCCTGAGCCACATCTGGCTGTGACTGGTGGCTCTTGGTGGCCCTTATTCATGAGCACAGACATTATGGGGCGAGCTCTTTCTTGATTTTTCTTTCCAACGGAGTTGGCATGTCAACCACATGTGTGATTCAGAAAGCAAAATCCTTTTCTCTGTAAACACCCTGACATGTGGCACACATTTACGCAAAGAATTCACACAAAGGCATGGGAAGAGAAGATTTCTTATTTGCAGTTGAATTGCTTTCCTTATGTTTCAGACATGTGTTCTCATGCATCCATTTTTATATTTAGAAGGTGATTTCATATTTGTGGCATCCGTTTGCAATAACAGGAATTACAATGAAATGATTTTATTTTATGTATTAATAATGAGATGAGTAGTTTTTGGTATACATGTGAAGAGAAAGGGACAAATGAATTGTAGTCATGAGGAAGTACTGCAACTAATTCCTGTCTCTCCCCTTCCTCTTCTGTTCCCACTAAGATGGCCCATGTAATGTTGGCTCTAAGTTCATTTCCCTCCACTTTGAGCTTTCTTGCTGGTTTCAGGTGTCAGTAGCAAATTTGCTATTTGCTGTTTTCCTCAATTCCAGAAAAGCTGGGTTTGGACCATCCAATTTATCTTAGTCTTTTCACGTCAAAAATGCATGCAAGGGGTATAGTCTCAGGCCAGCCCTATTTGACTCATTCAGGTTTTAGAATTCATTGAAAATTTTAAAATAATATAAAAATGCTTATGATAAAAATCTGTTAAGTGTTAATATTTGTTCAAGAGGAAGGGTTTTCTTAAGAATAACATAGAGCAGTCTTGTAGCAAAGTAGATAAATCCAATGGAAACTGTTACTTTTGGTATTTCATGTGATCTTTTATACATGAGTCTATCAGTGAAGGTTCTGGATTGTTTTGTGTTCTGAAGAACAGACACAGTGTACTAGGACTTGTGTTTTACTACATTTTTAATATGGGAAATGAGGACTCTGTGTTGACAGTTAAACTTATAAAATTCCAAACTGTGATATTCTGAAGGTGGGAGTACAACCTTTCTTCATTCTTTGGGGGAAATTTCACAGCCTGTGATGATTTATGTACCTGAGCTCTTCAGTACTGAATATAAAGGATTTTGCCTGACCGGAAACCACTCTCTAGCCTGAAGGTGTGGTCCACAGTGGGAGAGTGTGTGGCCAGCTGCAGGCTTCACTCCCCACGGCACCACAAGCAGGTGGCTTAAATTCTACTGACAAGTGTTATCTAGTTCCTGTGTCAAGGACAGCAGGCTTTCTCCCTCTTACACAAGCAATGGAGCCGAAATATTTCTTTTTAAGGAAAACTTTCAAAGTCCAGAAGATTTATTTTTGTCACAATCTAGAGGCTCATTCTCCGTGTGATGTTTGTTACAGCCTTAATAATACTCTATTAAAAATGCTAGCTCTGCACCTCACAATGTGCCTGTGGAATCACTTGATTTGTTTTGGCTCAACTCTTTTCATTTGCTCAGAATCTGAATCTTGGCAAAGAAATGGGAACCAGAGTCCAAACCCGTATGACTTGGAGTTAGCAATGCAAGGCCTGTGCGTGTGTATGTATGTGTGTGTTGGGGGTGGGTTAGGAGGCAGGGAGTCTGTTTGCCTACCCACTTACTACCTTTTAAACAGTTCTGGAAATTGGGTTAGAAAAATGTTTACTTTGAATATCTTAGGAGGGAAACAGGAAGAGACAAGATGATGAATGACCAGGTATCTATACTGGCTTGCAAGGAGTGTTTGCCAAGGCTGCAGCTGGAGCAGACCTGCGAGTACAGGCAGAACCCTCCCAGCTTGCATGTCCAGAGGCAGCTGTTAGAAGGGGTACCAAGAGGTCCAAGGAGAGAGCACAGTCAACACCTTCGGTGTCCTTCTTCACTTTTGTCATCAGCTCGTTGAAGCTCTTGCCGGTCACCAACTGAACTCTGTGGCTTGTTAGATGTTGAGAGGAACACGATTGCTATTGATCGTAGAGTGGTTTCATGAGAGCAGTTGATAATGGCCATTGGATTTCACAAGATGACAGGCAACATAGGACAGACTCTGAGGATGTGCTCACTTCTTAGGGTAGAATGTCAGAGACATTCATGTATTTTTGAGAGTCAATGACACAGCCAGATTCGGATGTAGAGGCAGAACAATAAAGATATTGGTAAAGAGTTATCACATGTAAAAATAATGATGGGTTTTTCTTTTTAGTGATTCAAGTTATCAAAAAATTATTATCTGAACTGTATGCCCATTCAAAAATATTTTTAAAGGAACAAATTTACTTCTGAAGAAGCAAGGTTTGGTGCCAAATTCTTAAAAGGGAAGAATGAATGGGAATTATCTAGAAAGTTGTCCTATAGCAACTGATTTTACCAGAAAGAATATACTTTTGACCAGAAAGAACTTAGTATACATATATCCTAATGATAAATTCATTATTTTGAAATAATTTATGGTTTTCATATGTGTTTCTAAAATGCACCTGAAGACAGGAAATAATGTGCAACAGAACAATGAGAGATTTTCAAAATAAGCGTGGATAAGTTAGTCACTAAAATCAAAGAATCAAGTGACTAATAAAATTATTAATATTTGCATCATGTTTTAAAGTATTAAAATTCTTTAAAATGCACATATACTTGAGTACAGAAATCAAATTTAAATAACAAATAGGTTTCTTTTCTGAAACAATTTTCTATCTCAAAAGTAACAAATGCTATTGAAACTTTATTAAAAGAAGCATTAAAAATTCAAGATCATTTCATGATTTTGAGAAAATATATTATTATTTGCATTTGGGGACATTTATTTATACACATGTTGATGCTTTGACACAGACACATTTAAGAGATATGACCACATATAATGTGTGTGTGTGTAATTACAAAATAGGAATGATGTGGCTCTGTCTTGATCTTTTTTCAATTTACATCATGGTATAAGCATTTTCCCATGTCATGAGAAATTGTTTACAAATCATGGTGAAAAGCAGAGAGAAGTTCAAGATTCTAGTTCCATAATCAAATGGAAAATAAAATCTAAGCTTCAACCCTTTTAGCTGCTAGTTATGTTTTCTTCTATTATAGTGTCCTCTGTAAAATGGTTTACTGAATAATAAGGCCTTTCTTTTATGATAGTTTTGAAGATTTCAACTTTGAAGTTTTGAATATAGCTCACTTCACTCATCAGTATGAAAGCCTTGCTATGTTCTAAGTGGAGTGAGCTACTGTTACAGATTTTGAACTTTTATACATTAAATGTCTATTTATCTATTTATCCCTTAAACTTTTTTTCTATTTCTGTTATTTTTCATTTAAGTAAACAACACACTAACACATAAAACCCTGTGAACATCTCTATTTTCTTTATTGATCCAGAGTGGACTCTTGGAAATGAAATTATTGCATCAACATATATGCCTATTTTAATGGCTCTTCATTTTTATCAATAAAAAATTTTCCAGAAAGTTTCTCATTTCATAATAATTGTCTCATTATACTGTGAAGCAATTATATGATTGTTTGATTCTGTGGATATGAAACTCTGTGCAGAAAATAGAGCTTGCGTCTCTTAGGTGGCAGAGTGTCCCTCACAAACTTAGCTTTGTCCTGACAACTCAATATAATGTTTGTTAATCCTATGAATTAAATCATCAAATAATCCCATGTGAAATGGTTTAAATGTGTTTTCCCCTAACATTTAGAAATAAATGTATTCAGAAATAGACCTAGTTATGAAATACCTCTTTGCCTGTCAGATACCCTACTGCTCTTCCCTCTCTTCCTCCCTCCACTCCTTCTTTGCTATTCCCTTAGTTTCATCTCCCCTTGTCTCATTCCCACCTTATTGTTTTCCTTTCTGCTGGAGCACCAAGACCTGTTTTGTCCAATATAATAGCCAGAAAAGTGTATTCACAATTTCAGATCCTCCTGTCATTCTGGTCACATTCCATGTGCTTAGTGACCACTGTGGCTAATGGCCACTCCCTCTAACAGTGCTGACAATGCACAGAGTTTAACTGCATAGTGCTGTAGTGTGGATCATCATAGCAATGCTTCAAACATCATTTGCTGCAGGTTCAGTTCTTTCATAGCTCCCTGCAAATATCCCTTAGGATATTTGTAACAATTGAAATAATTACTTATCTAATCTTTTTATTTGTGATTCTTTCTCTAAACTTTAAACGCCTCAAGTACCAGAATTATATTCATTTTATTTGTGACTAACCTAGTACCTAGTACATAAAAAATTCTTCATGTTTAGGGAAGAAACAGAGAGATGGGAGGAGAAGGAGGAACAGAAAAAGGAAGGAAGAGAGGGGAAGAGGAAGAGTGAAGGAAGGAGGGCAAGAAGGCATGTGAAGACAGAGCCAGCTGTTCAGAGCAGGCCCTGTGCTGAAGCTTGCTCTCCGGGAATGTGACTCATCCTTGTGGTTCAGTAGGTGTTGATGTGGGCACCCATATCAGGGCATGCCTGGCAGGTGATCAGGGAGGAAGGAGCAGACACCCAGCTTGCTTCCTTTTTCAGCTCCTTAGGTTGCTGAAACAGGAACTGAAGAAGGAAACCAGAAAAGTTTGATTTGGATGAAAACCTCTGTTCCTGAATAATATGACTTGAACACTTTTATCTTTTCAGATGTTATATAGAAACAAGTATACTTACTATTACATATTTTTTTCTAGGTGTTGACTCTCCTAAACATAGATAAGAGGTATTTTCTAAGCACTAATAACTTAGTATTTTCTAAATGCATACAGTATCTTAAGCTATTAATAGTGTAGTTGAGAAAAGAATGAATTACAAGATTCATATTATCTAGCACTCAGTCCTATTCTAAATTATATTGGCCCCTTTGGGCTTCAGACTATCAAACAGGAAGTATATTACATGTGTATGTGTTGCAAAATGTCTGATATTGTCTACATGTATGTGTAAATATGTCTAGGGCTAGGTGTAATGGCCTGGAGGGCAGGAGACCACAGAGTAGGGGGAAGGAGTGGCTCTAGCTGTAGTGGCAGTTGCCAGGCAGTTGGAGAGCACCAGGAGCAGAAGGGATAAGCCAGCCTCCTGAGCATGGTTGAGGGTCTTTTACTTGTACTCCACCTCTTTCTTGTTCTGGTTCATTGAGACATCTGAATTTGTCACATATTCTGGAACTGTTGCTAACCAAAACAATTTTGCTGGTCAGCCAGCTTCACATACAGACAGCCACTTTCATAATCAAATTCATCACATATATATTAAAAGAAATATATTAAATATAGCACCCAATTTCCTATATACCGTACAGCAACTCATTCTGACTTCCTTCCTCCCTCCCATTAGCCTCTCACTATTCCCAGAATGGCTATTTCAGGTAGAATTTTGTTGCTTATTTCAAATGAATTCTAAGCCACATGTTTCTTTACCATCTATCCTTAGGCTTTCTTTCCTTTAATATTTGTTTTCAAGAATCCATTAACAAATAACTTTGGAAACCTTAGAAAAGTAGGAATGGAATGTTAGGAGGCACCATGCTGTGTCCTGCTGCTGAGGTCAGAGCAATACTGGCCTTAGTTAGCTGGTTAGTTAATGCCTCCTCATTTCTGACCTCCCCGACACTCGGACACACACTGCCATCCCCAGAAGTCTGAAAAGGAATGATTTCTCTGGCAGAATTTTTTTTTCATTAAAAACCCATCAATCTGCCTATCTTTTATCTATCTACTTTGGATTATATTTGCAACTTTTTAAAATCTGAATTAATATTAACCTAGCCTTAATTTAAGAACAGCTACCCATGATGCTACATTACCCTGGTCATGACCCTACATAGAGCAAAATTAATGTTAAACACTGTGGCTCTGAACCAAAATGAACATGCAAGAAAATACACAGTTCAAACTGACTTTAGCTCTCCTATAGAACATGAAAGGCTTTAGGAAAAAGACATAAAAAAGAATGCTAACCAGAATTTCCCACTTCCAGGTTTTGTATGATGGTCTGTCACAATTTAAAATGTATTTTTAATCCATTAGTGCATTTACTATATTTATCTATTTATACATTATTTATTAAGTCCTTAATATATCTCAGATATTATCATAAGTTATGGAAATAGAAAGAAATATAAATTTTTTTACATTCTAGTAATAAGATAGACTAATAGATAGCAAAAAGAGGTATTTTATTTTTATGTACTTTTATTTATTTATTTTTTTTGATATAACGTTTATTATATTTTTTCATCACCATTTAGTTCCCTTATATCCACCTTCCCCAGCAATCACCACACTATTTTCAATGTCCATGAGTCCCTTTTCCATTTATTCAGTCCCTCTAACCCCTAACCTCCTTCCTCTTAGCTCTCATCCTGCTCTATACCTATGAATCTGTCCCTATTTTCCTTGTTAGTACAGTTAATTCATCAGATTCCATATATGAGTGAAATCATATGGTATTTTTCTTTCTCTGATTGGCTTATTTTACTTAGCATAATGTTCTCCAGGTCCATCCATACTGTAACAAAAGGTAAAACTTTATTCTTTTTTATAGCTGAGTAGTATTCCATCGTGTAAATGTCCCATAGTTTTTTTATCCACTCACCTACTGATGGGCAATTAGGCTGCTTCCATATCTTGGTGATTGTAAAAAAATGCTGCAATGAACATAGGGGTGCTTATTTTCTTGTGAATTAGTGTTTTGGGTTCCTGCAGATGCATTCCCAGAAGTGGGATCGCTGGGTCAAAAAGCAGTTTCAATTTTATTTTTTTGAGGTGTCTCCATACTGCTTCCCATAGTGGTTGCACCAATGTGAATTCTTACTAACAATGCAGAAGAGTTCCCTTTTCTCCACATTCACACCAGCGCTTGCTTGTTGATTTATTGATGATAGCTATTCTGACAGGTACAAGGTGATATCTCATTGTGTTTTAATTTGCATTTATCATGATTAGTGATGTTGAGCATCTTTACATATGCCTATGGGCCATCTGTATGTACTCTTTGCATAAGTGTCTATTGAGGTCTTTTGCCCATTTTTTAAATTGGGTTTGTTATTTTGGTGTTATTTCATAAGTTCTTCATAAATTTTGGATATTAAGACCTTATCAGATGTATTAGCAAATATTTTCTCCCATTCTGTGCATTGTCCTTTTATTTTGTTGATGATTTCCTTTGCTGTGAAAAACTTTTTAGTTTGATATAGTTACATTGGTTTATTTTTAATTTGGTTTCCCTTGGATAGGGAGATATACCCAATAAAATATTGCTGCAAGCAATGTCTGAGATTTTGCTGCCTGTTTTCTTCCAAGATTTTTATGATTTCAGGTCTAAAATTTAATTGTATAATCCATTTTGAATTTATTCTTTTGTGTGGTGTAAGAAGGTGGTCTAGTTTCTACTTTCTGCATGTATCTGTCCAATTTTCCCAACACCATTTTTGAATAAACTATCTTTATTCCATTGTGTTTGCTTGCTTCCTCTATTGAATATTAATTTACTATAAGATTTATTTCTGGGCTCTTAATTCTATTGCACTGATGTATGTGTTTGTTTTTGTGCCAGTACAATGCTGCTTTGACTACTATTGCCTTATACTATAGTTTGATATTAGGTAGCATGATTCCTCCAACTTTGTTCTTCTTTCTCAGCATCACTGTTGCTATGTGGGGCCTTCTGTGATTACATAGAAATTTTTGAAATATTTTTTCTAGTTCTATAAAATATGTCATTGGAATCTTGATAGGAATTGCATTGAATCAGTACTTCGCTTTGGGTAGCATGGACATTTTAATTATGCCAATTCTTCCAATCTATGAACACAATAGGTACTTCCACTTATTTGTATCTTCTTCAATTTGTTTCTTCAGTGCCTTATAATTTTCCAAGTACAGGTCTTTTACATCCTTGGTTAAGTTTATTCATAGGCATTTTATACTTTTTGAAGCAATTTTGTGAATGGGATTGTTTTCTTAATTTCCTTTTCTGTTAGTTCATTACTGACATATAAAAATGCAACTGATTTCTGGATTTTAATTTTGGATCTGGCTACTTTGCAGAAATCATTTATCAGTTCTAGTGGTTTCCTGGTATAATTTTTGGGGTCCTCTATGTATAGTATCATGTCACTTGAAAATAAGACAGTGTGACTTCTGTTCCAATTTGGCTACCTTTTATTTCTTTTTCTTGTCTAATTGCTGTCGCTAGGACCTCCAGTACTATGTTGAATAAGAGAAATGAAAGAGAACATCCTTGTTTTATTCCTGATTATAAAGTGAATGCTTGTAGTTTTTGCCTGTAGAGTATGAGGTTGGGGATGGGTTTGTCAAATGTTGGGAACCGCCCTGACTGGTATCAGAGGCTGAAATCCCCGCCTAAGCTAAGGCTAAGGGAACGCCCTTGGAACTGTAAGCCAGCAAGGAGACAAAAGCTTATCTTCCTGGCAGGAATGCTGCTTCTGCTGCTTTATTCATGACTGAAACCCCAAAAGCTTGGTCGGTTAGCCAAAGACGGGTAAGATTCCCCACGGGGGGAACGACCTAAGCCAGGCACGATCACTTTTGGGAGGCCCCCCCAAAAGAAGGACTTGGGGGGCTGCAGCAAAAGGGGGTGATGGACCCTCGCTCCTCGGCTTTGACATAGCCTGAGTTCTCAGCGTCTGGGAGAAAATCTCCTTATCTCTTGGGTACCTAGTTCCCTTGCTCCACCTAAGCCTAAAACAATGACAGGGTGGTGCAGCTCGGTACTGAGAATTGCGGATTCCCCAGGGTGATCAGGCCTAAGAAAGAACATGTAAATTACTGTGAAACCTTCTTTGTTTAGAATGCTCTCAGTTGAATGAGAAGGGTCTTAGGAGGAAGTTATTTTGTTCCTCAGTCTTACAGCTCTTTGACCCCCCAACTCAATAGACGGGCAGAGTTCTTTGTTTTCTATAGTTCCTTACTTCCCCTAATGAGTACTGTACTTTACCTGAATTATTATGCAGAATGAGCCTAATAAAAGCAGGTATGGACAGTAAATCAGCGCGCTCCCCACTGGGGGGGTGGCCATTTCGTCCCTACTTCCCCACAGAAACTAGTTTGTCTCTGTGCATGTTGTTATTTCTTGCGTGTTTATTGTCCAGTCATCCACAGCGTTCCGTGGTCACTGCTGGCTGGTGACCCACGCGCAACAGTCAAATATGACATTTATTATGTTTAGGTATGTTCCCTCTGTTTCCACTTTGCTGAGAGTTTTTATCATAAGTGGGTGCTGGACTTTATCAAATGCGTTTTCTGCATCTATTGGTATGATCATGTGGTTTACATCCTTCATTTGGCTTATGTATTGAATCACATTTATTGACTTGTGAATGTTATACCAACCTTGCATTTCCAGAGTGAATCCCACTTGGTCATGGTATATGATCTTTGTTGTGCATTGCTGTATTCAGTTCTCTAACATTTTGTTGAGGATCTTTGCATTTATGTTCATTAGGGATATTGGCCTGCATTTTTTTTTGGTATTGTCTTTATCTGGGCTTGGCAACAGGATAATTATGGCCTCATAAAATGAGTTTGGGAACCTTCCCTCCTCTTGAATTTTATAAAATAGTTTCAGAATGAAAGCTGTTAGTTCTCAGAATGTTTGGTAAAATTCACCTATACTGCCATCTGATCCATGGCTTTGTTTGTTGGGAGTTTTGTGATTACTGCTTCAGTTTCACTAGGTGTAATCTGTCCATTCTGATTCTCTGAATCGTCATTATTTAGTTTTGGAAGATTATGTTTCTAGGAATTAATCGATTTCATCCAGGATGTCCAACTTGCTGGCATATAGTTGTTTATAATATTTTCTTACAATCCTTTGTATTATTTGGTGTCAGTTGTTATTTCTACTCTTTCAATTCTGATTTTATTTATTTGGGTCTTTTTTTTCCTCTCTTTCTCTTTTTTTGATGAGTTTGGTTAAAAGTTTGTCAATCTTGCTTATATTTTCAAAGAACCAGCTCTTGGATTCATTAATTTTTTGTATCATTTGTTTCAAACTCTTAGTTCCTTTATTTCTGCTCTGGTCTTTATTATTTATTTCCTTCTACTCACTTTAGGCTTTGTTTACTGTTCTTTTTCAGGCTCCTTGAAATATAAAGTTAGATTGTTTACTTGAACTTTTTCTTGTTTTTTGAGAATTTCCCTTTTAAGATTGTTTTCCCAGTGTCCCACAGATTTTTGAACTGTTGTGGCCTAATATCATTTGTTTCAAGGTATAATTTGATTGCTTCCTTGATTTCATTGTTTACCCATTCATTACTTAATAATATGTTATTTAGATTATATGTCTCTGCATGTTTTCAGTGTTCTTCTTGTGATTGATTTATAGTTTCATTGCATTATGGTCAGAGAAGATGCCTGATATAGTTTCAATTTTCTTAAATTTATTGATACTTGTTTTGTGTCCTAACATATGGTCTATCCTAGAAAATGCACCATGTGCACTTGAAAAGTTTATATATTCTGCTTTTTTGGGGGGTGAAATGGTTTGAAGATATCAATTAAATACATTTGATCTAGTGTGCTATTTAAGGATGCTGTTTTCTGGTTGATTTTCTGCCTGGAAGATCTCTCCATTGAAGTAAATGAGGTACTAAAATCCCCAGCTATGACTATTTCTTTCAGTCTCTCCCTTTATGTTCATGAGGATTTGCTTCATATACTTAGGTGTTCCTATGTTGGGTGAATAATTGCTTACTAGGGTTATATCCTCTTGTTGGATTATTCCCTTTATCATTATGGTGTGTTCTTTTTGTGTGTGTGTGTGTCTCTTACTATAGCTTTGGTCTTAAAGTCTATTTTGTTGAATATAAGTATTGCTACTGTAGTTTTTTTCTTTCCATTTGCATGAAATATCTTTTTCCATCTTTTCATGTAGTCCATGTGTATCTGTCAATCTGAGATGTGTCTCTTGAAGGCAATATGGGCAATGTGGGTCTTGTTTTCTTATCCATTCAGCTACCCTACATCTTTTGGTTGGAGTTTTTAAGCCATTTACATTTGAGGTGGTTATGGATAGATATGTATTTAGTGTCATTTTGTTGTTAGACTATTTTCCTGTTATT
Source organism: Phyllostomus hastatus (assembly GCF_019186645.2). Lineage (NCBI taxonomy): Eukaryota > Metazoa > Chordata > Mammalia > Chiroptera > Phyllostomidae > Phyllostomus > Phyllostomus hastatus. The sequence continues at coordinate 490,576 of NW_025334017.1, read as the reverse complement.
TTCTTTCTTTTTTTTTTTTTCTCTTAAAGCAAGCCCTTTAACATTTATTGAAGTACTGGTTTGGTACTTCAACAGTCTCTTTTATCTTTTTCTTGTCTGGGAAGCTCCTTATTTCTCCTTTTATTTTAAATGATAGCCTTGCTGGGTAAACTAACCTTGGTTGTATGTCCTTGCTTTTCATCACATTGAATATTTCATACCTTTCTTCTGACCTAAAATGTTGTTTTGAGAAATCAGATAGTAGTCTAATTGGTGCTCTCTTGCATGTAACTACCTGTTTTTCTCTTGTGTCTTTTAGAATTCTCTCCTGTCTTTAAACTTTGTTATTTTAATTATGATGTGTCTTGGTGTATTTCTCTTTGGGTCCAATTTCTTTGGAGTCTCCTATCTTCCTGGACTTGTGTGTTCTTTTTCCTTCATCAAATTAGGGAAGTTTTCAGTCATTATTTCTTCAAATAGTTTCTTGATTCCTTGCTCACTCTCTTCTTCTGGTATTCCCAAGATGCAGACGTTATGCTTCTCTTTGTCCAAAACATTTCTAAAGTTCTCCTTGTTTTTTATATATTTTTTTCTTTTTGTTGCTTGCTTGGGTGTTTTTTCTACTTTGTCTTCCAAATTACTGATTTGATCCTTTGCTACTGTTTATTTCTTCTAGTGTATTATTTATTTCATATATTGAATTCTTTATTTTTGACTGGTCCTTTTTTTTAGTTTCTATGCCTTTTTTCATGTTTTTGAGTATCCTCATAACCATTATTCTAAACTCTGTATCTGATAAATTGCTTGCCTCCATTTTATCTAGCTCTTCTGGAGAATTCTTTCCTTCTTTTATTTTCAGTCTGTTTCTTTGTTTTCCAATTTTGGCTGCTTCTTTGTATTTGTTTCTATGTATTAGGTAGATCTGCAAAGACTCTGGTGTAGGCCATTGTCAGACCCTACTTGTGACTGGCCCTGGTCAACCTGCCTGGAGCTATCAGTGATCTACAGCATGTGGTTCCCTATGTTGGACTTGTTTATGTTCAGAAAGAAATAGGATGTGCACCAAGGCCAGCTTTTATCTGCACTGGGCTCTGGGGAGGGTCAACTGAAGTCTCAAAGAGCTTCCAGATATCATCCGTAGTTGTTAGGCTAATCAATGATATAGCCTGAAGCTGTAATCAGCAGCCCAAGTTAAACTACACAGGGTGGGGCTGAGTAATTTCTGTGGGTGGGGCTATTGCTTCCCCTCAGGGAGATGCCATTAGGAAAGAATTGCTCTGTTTGAGAAAAATGACTTCTGCAGTGTTGGAATGACTCAGCATAGGGATTCCTTCAGGTATCTCCCCACAGTCTCAACCAGGCTCTCATTAAGTGTCTCTAATCCACCACTCTGCCCTCTCTCTGCTGGAGCCTAGGGTAAGTGACTACAAATGAAATGTTGTGTGTTGGCCCTTTTAGAGGGTCTCTGAGTCTCTAGCTGTCTCTGCCTGACAGACAGAAACCCTGCTGCTTTTCATAGCTGCATGTTATCTCAGTTCCTTTCCAGCCATGGTGTTGTAGGCTAGGGAGTGCAGTTTGGGGTTTAGATACCATACTTCTCAGGGGGAACCCTTGGCCACTGAAATATCTCTCTGGAACTTCAGCTACCACCTATAGGAGTCCAGCCAGCCCTCTCACACCTCCTCCATACTCCCTACCCATCTCGTTGTGGTGAAGTGGTTTCTTCAGTCTGTCTGTGGTTATAAGGCTTCTCTCCAGCTAGTGTCCAGTTAATTGTCCAGGGTGAGTTCTCTACAATTTAGTTGTAATTCTATATTGGTCCTGGGAGGAAGTTAGTGTAGCTTACAGGATCTTACTCCTCCACGATCTTTAATCTCCCACATGATATAAAAAGAGGTTTTCTAAATTATGTGTAAATTCTATGCACACATGAGCATTCTAAAACTTTCAGATAAAACCTTCAAATTATAGAAATGATTGTAAGAGCTTGTCCTTTGTCATTGTGTCTAGTACAAACCTCTCTAGAAAGATGAAAATATCTCTCTATGAAGAGAGAATATGGGATATTTGACATTCCCAGTATAAAACACTGTGATAAATAATTTTTTGAAGTGAAGAATTGTTACTCCAAATCCATGACTCCCACTTTGTAACTTTATGGTTTGAAAATTAGATTTTTATAAGAATGAGCACACCTTGTGTGTGGGTATTTATATTTATTGCCATGCATTTAGTGAGAATATAGATTGTACATATTAAAGGCTAAATCTATAAAACTTGCTTGCTTTTAGTGAGTTTTCATAAGGTTTGCAACTAGACATATTTGGCTTAAATCCATGCTATACAACCTTCAGTAAAGTTCCTAACCCTTTTTTAGCCTCATTTTCCCCATCTGTAAACATTAAAACATTATTACTTATTTTGTAGGTTTGTTGTAAAAATGAAAGCGAATTTTTGATCTGTGTACATTGCTCAATAATTTTTCTGCATTGGAAATAATTGTTTTCAATAAGATGATATAAGCAGAGAATCCAAAGCATAGATTTGTGTCTTTGCTTTGGCCTAGTTACATGGCTTCATAGGTGTAATTCCAATATTTTTTCTTTCAATATTTCTCCTGAATTAGGCAGTCTCTCTTGCCATGTGCCAGGGAATACTGTTCTTGAGGCAACCACTTAGTTTTTTAACCACTTAAATAGGTAACTATAAAATAAGTCTTTTCTTGCTTGGGATGTGGTGTAAGCCCTCAGTAGAGAAGGCAGAGTTTCAGCCTACTGCTGTCTCCTAAGCCACCCATGCATCTTGTATCCTTCAGGAAAGTAGGGAGCAAGGACACTGCTGTAATGACATTGTCTTATGTATTGACTGGGATGGAGTTGAGATGCTGCTCCTGATTATCAGGACATCTATACACACATTTCATTCTTATGTATTACAAGTCTTTCAAAGTCTCCCTGACTTGTTCTAGATTACAGTCTAGAACTGCATTGTACATTATAGTAGTCATCCGCCACATATGCCTATTTAAGTTTAAATAAATTAGTATTAAATAAAAGTAACACTTTAGTTCCTCTGTCACATTAGCCACATTACATGTGCTCACTAGCCCCTGGAAGCAGTGACTCCCTATTAAACAGCACTGTACAAATCATCACTCAATCGATCATCACAGAATGGTATGAACAGCATGGGTCTCTGGACACTCAGCAGTTTATTTGGGTCAGAGTTTGTGCTTAAGGTAAGAATAATATAGGATGCCCCACACTATGTTCTTCAACTCTGTTAATGCCACACCACAGTGTCCTTTATTTAAATGGAGATGATATCACTTAGGTTAGATTATATTTCTGAATTTCTTTTTTTGTCTTCTTCACTGAGCATGTATGAAATAATCTAAGTGGAACAGATGCTTTGAAAGTTGGGGGGAAATGAAAGTAAAGGAAAAAGCTGAAGTAGTAGCGAAAGGCCAGAGCTGAGGTTCCAGCAAAGTGACAGAATCTGCAGGAGACTGCTGAGAGATGTTGGACCTCAAAGGTCAGCTGCATTGGATTTAAACTCTGACAAAGACAAGAGCTTTCCATTTATAGTTTGAGATCAACATCAGAAAAGGATGTCTGGAGTGAACATAACAAATACATGAGTCTAGAAGTATGCCCTGCCTTCAATGAAAACAGAGGAAAATCCTGTCACCAACTAAAAGACATTGCAAGGCAGACTTCAACTGGCCTCTCACACTCTGCATTGGAATTCTCTCTACCTTTATTTTGTTGAAGAGATACTTAATGAACAGCACCCATATTCAAGAAAGTTAATATTATGCAAGTAATTAAGATCCCTTCCCTAGTCCATGTCAAAGAAAAACAGAAATCTTTGTTTCACACCTTAGAAATGGAAAAGAGGGCTAAAGGAAACATTCTTGGTGAAAGAAAATGGAAATATCGCCCTGGCTGGCATAGCTCAGTGGATTGAGTGCAGACTGCGAACCAAAGTGTCGCAGGTTTGATTCCCAGTCAGGGTACATACCTGGGTTGCAGGCCAGGACCCCCAGTAACCGCACATTGATGTTTCTCTCTCTCTCTCTCTCTCTCCCTCCCTTCCCTCTATAAAAATAAATAAAATCTTTAAAAAAAAACTATTTTGTTAAAATAAAAGAAAATGGAAATATCTTAAATCTGCGATTTGATGAATATTACTCAGTTTTACATCATTTTGTATTCTATATTCCAGAATTTTGAATAAGCATGATTTTTTAATTTCTTCAATTACTGTTCACACACATTATTATGTTATTTTCACATGTACACCCCAGTGATTTGGCATTCATATAACTTAGTGATCATCCCAGTAAATCTCACATCCATATGATACCACACATAGTTGTTAGAATATTATTGACTATATTCCCTATGCTGTACTTCGCATTCCCATGACTATTTTATAACTACCAATTTATAGTTTTTAATCCCTTTACCTTTTTCACCTATCCCCTCAACCCTTTCACATCTGGCTACTGTCAAAATGTTCTCTGTATCTATGAGTCTATTTCTGTTATGCTTTTAGATTCACTTGATGATAAATATATATTTATTGCCATTTTATTTTTCATATTTTTATTTTATTTTTTCTTCTTAAAAAGGATCTTTTACAATTGATTATAATATGATTTAAGATGTAAGGTGTAAGATGTTTTTGGGGAATGGGGATCAAAAGTCTATTTTAAAATAAAGTATATTTTTAAAAGTAACTTATAATTTCCTCCACATGGACACAACTAGTTGCACATGGAGATACTTTAGTTTCAGGAAAATGGTGGGTTCTGGTGTTGGTTTACATAACCACTTAAGTTTACATAAAGGAAACTTAACTTCTGAGATACAGTCACTGGGAATATATTAGTGGGGCAGACATATATATATGTGTGTGTGTGTGTGTCTATATATGTAAACATATATAGAGGTTAGATATAGTTATTTCTATTCAGCTATAGCTATTCAGGTGTAGTCATTTCTATTCAACATTCAATAAATATTAGTTGAATAAATGAACTGGTTGGTGGACCCTGGTGGAATTTAACTAGAATGAGGATTAAACTCAGAAGTTTAAGTAGAGTCCCAATGCCACAATGTTTGGCATACAGGAGAATCTGAGTGTAACCTTACCAGTAAATTATAAATTCTTGAATTTTGTATATAGAATCAAAAGGGCACATAGCCCAACTCCAACCCCAAACAATTAGAAAGTCTGGGCATGGGACCTGTCTTTTCATTATAGTTTTCCAGGTGATTCTGATACACTATTAAATTTTCAGAATCACTTGTTATCCTAGGGTCAGGAGACTAATTTCAGGGATCTAAAAAGACCTTATGCACCATAATTTGTCTTTAATCTGCCTAAATTTCCCCCCATAAGCCAACACCTTAAATTCCCTTCCAAGTATATTGAAATACAATCAGTGAGGAGCAAAGGATCTAAAGATAGACCATTTTGTGGACAGTGACAGATGGCACAGGGACAGGATGGAGGCCGCCAAGGTCTGTCCTGAATCGTTTTTCTAGTGCTGCCCTGGGATCTATCTAAGATTCCATGGATCTGCAAAGATCATGGAAAAATCTTTACTAGCACTAACAGCCACCCATGTCACAGTTCTCAGTATGGCTGAGGACTCTGTAGCCTAGAGGACTATCATTTGTATTTAGGTTGGGTTGTTGAACCATGCTTTTTCTTTTTTTATTTTAAAATTTCCAAGGTTGGGTGAGCTGTGGGGATTGGGGTGAATCTTTCACTGAAGAAGTTCTGATTAAATTCTTGGGGGTGGATACATCCTTTCTTCATCTTTTCCTCCTCAGACAGTTCTCACTCCTGAACATGGGTTGGCAACCTCTCATTCACCCTGTTGTTAAATGGGCAGTCTGTAAAACTCAGTGTGGCAACTCTGCAACTCTTATGATTGCATCTGTGTCTCTCAAGCCAGTATGTGTTATAGGAGTAGGGGTGGTGTTCATACTATCCATTGCACACTGGAAAGTCCAACAGTTATGTGTCTTTTGAAACAGGCATTGGGTATATTTGAAAGAAAAAAACAATTTACTATTAGTGTTCAATGGTAATTTGGAATTACAATTAGCTCTAACCACCTAAAATGATCATTAAACATGCACTTATCCTGTTTTTCTTTGGCTCTTGGTTCCATCAGTAACACAGGAGATGGGAATTTGTTGACATTTTGCTCATGGGTCAGTGCAGATTGCTCCATGCTCTCCCATGTGTCATCTTGTGAGTGCCCCTCTTGGATAGGAGCAATACACAAGAAAAACTCACTGACAGAGAGTCTCCCTTTCCTTGCATGCTTGGCTCTAGCCATGGTGATAAGAAGTGAATCGAATCAGCACAGGTCCTGGGGTCTACAGGACAGTGTAGGTGTGATATTTTGGCACCAACATTTTCTGGGAGACAAAGTGTCCCCATGAGAAGGGAAGAGAAGGGAAGTAGACCTATTTGGTGGGTTTAACATTGCAGTTTAATTAAGTCAATTTCCAGCAAGTTTGTAGAGAAGGAGCCTTAAAAGCAGACCAGGTGAACAAGTTTGAAATGGCTCTGTCAATAACTTACAAAACTGGCGGAGAGAAATGGCGGCAATCATTGCTCAGACAAGTTCTTCCTTCCCTCCAAGAAATGAGGCATGGAAAATAGAATCCAGTCTAGCTAATTGTACAGGTGCTCCTTAAACCCTTGATGCCAACCTGCTCAAACATGTTGGGACCCTTCAGCTTAAACAACAGCTAATTATCTGTGCATTCTGATTGGTGAGGGGACCTGCAGCTGATATGGCAGGCAAGTGGAGTTATTATAGGAAGGGACTTGCACTCATGTTCAGACCTGTGAGTAGTCAGGGACAGACCTTTGATGGAGCTGCATACTTCTTCATTTCCCATCACCTACCAAGGCTATACTTGACAATGAAAAATGCTTAATGAGAATATAAAAATATGACAGCCAAGAAAACTAGGGGAAATATTTTTATCCTTTTGGCAATTGTTATGTCACAGAATTCTGATGCAAACCAGCTACAGGAACACTACATTTTGGTTAGTGGTCTCAGATTACCTTACATGGATGATTTTTGTACAATGATTGACTTGGATTAATGTGTTGCCTCTTCTTATTATATTTATTTCCTATATTTAACCTACTGTACTTTCTGCCAATTTATTTCTCTTTTGTAGGGCCTATATGATTGTTAGAAATAAATGCATGCAATATATACTCAATACCATATATAGCTGGTAACCATCCTAAACTTGTGAATTTACCACTGAATTGGGGTAAGAGACATTTTTACAGATTAATCCAGAGGTAAACACTGTGTCACAAATGAAAAAAAGTCAGTGTTGCAAGTGAGACCTCTAAAAGCCCTGAACCTAATTTTGTATGCATAACACTGTAAGTTTACTTTCTTAATGAGAACCTCTAGAATGCTATGTTATGGATCTCTTATGTCTGCCCTGGCTTGACTATTAATGTGCTACTCTATCTGAAGAAATTCAAATCTTTAGTACAAGATTCTCACTGACAATAAAACAAATAAATGCTTAAACAAATAGAAACTTAATAGTACTTAATTAACACCTCACTGTCAACAACAGATAGATTTTCCAACAAAATATCAACAAAGATATTGTGGAACTAAATGATGCACTAGATCAAATGGACATAATGAAATATATAGAAACTTTCATACCAAAGAAGCAAAGTACACATTCTTTTCAAATACACATGCAATATTTTCAAAGGTAGACCACATGACAGGACAAAAAACAAGCCTCACCAAATTCAAATTGAAATCATATCAAGAATTTTTCTGGGACCACAGGGGCTTGAAACTAGAAACCAACCTCAAGGAAAAAATTCAAAATCATTCAAACTCATGGAGATGGAATAACATGCGATTAAACAATGAATGGGTTAATAATGAAGTCAAGGAAGAAATAAAAAAGTTTCTGGAAACAAATGAAAATGAACACATGATAGTCCAAAATCTATGGGACACAGCGAAGGCAGTCTTGAGAGTGAAGTTCATAGAAATACAGGCCTACCTAAAAATATAGAAACATTTCAAATAAACAACTTAATCCTACATCTACAAGAACTGGAGGAACAACAACAAACAGAGCCCAGAGCAAGTAGAAGGAAGGAAATAATCAAGATCAGAGGAGAATTAAATGACATAGAGACTAAAAGAACAATTCAAAGTATCAACAAATCCAGGATCTGGTTCTCTGAAAAGACAAACAAAATCGACAAGTCTTTAACCAGATTCATCAAGAAAAAAAGAGAGGACCCAAATAAACAAAATTAGAAATGAAAGAGGAGAGATTACAACTGATACCACAAAGATAGAAAGGATTGTAAGAAATTACTATGAATAACTGTATGCCAAGAAATTTGAAAGCCTGGGTGAAATGGACAAATGTCTAGTAAAATATAATCTTTCAAAACTGAATCAAGAACAAGAAGAAAGCCTGGACAAACTGATAACAGCTGGTGAAACTGAAGCAGTAATAAAAAAAAAAAACTCAAGTCACACAAAAGCACTAGACCGGACAGTTTCACAGAAGTTTTACAAAAACATCTAAGCATGAGCTAACCCCTATTCTTCTCAGACTACTCCAAAAAATCCAAGAAGATGGAAGACTCCCAAACTATTTTTACAAAGCCAGCATCATACTAAAATCCCAAAACCAGACAAAGACACAGAAAAGAAGAGAACTACGGGCTAATACTGCTGATGAACATATATACTAAAATCCTCAAGAAAATATTGGCAAACCACATCCAGCAATACATTAAAAAGATCATACACCATGATCAAGTAGGATTTATCCAAGTGATGCAAGGGTGAAACAATGTGTGCAAATCAATAAGTATAATATATCACATAAACAAAAAGAAAGACAAAAATAATATAATCATACCAATAGATGCAGAAAAAGCATTTGATAAGGTACAGTACCCATTTGTGATAAAAACACTCAGCAAAGTGGGAATAGAGGGAGCATTCCTCAACATAATAAAGGCCATATACAAGAAGCCTACTGCCAACATCATACCCAACAGGCAAAAACTAAAACCTTTCCCACCAAAATAGAAACCAGACAAGGGTATCTGCTTTCACCAGTTCTATTCACCATAGCATTGGAAGTTCCAGCCACAGCTATCAGACAAGAAAAATAAATAAATTCATCCAAATTGGAAAGGAGGAAGTAAAACTGACATTATTTGCAGATGACATATAGTGTACATAGAAAACCTTATAGATTCCACCAAAAAATCTACTTGACCTAATAAGTGAGTTTTGTATGGCAGCAGGATACAAAGTCAACATTCAGAAATCAAAGGCATTTTTGTACACCAACAATGGAGTATCATAAATAGAAATTAGAAAAAAATATATCCCATTTACTATTGCAACAAGAAAAATAAAGTACCTAGGGATCAACCTGAGTAAAAGACCTGTACTCAGAAAACTACAGAAGCCTGAAGAAAGAAATTATGGTAGATACAAATAAGTGGGAGCATATACCATGTTCATGGATTGGAAGACTTAACATCATCAAAATGTCCATACTACCCCAAGCAATTTATAGATTCAAAACAACCTCTATTAAAAAACAAATGACACATTTCACAGATATTGAACAAACACTTCAAAAATTTATATGGAACCAAAAATGACTGCAAATTGCCTCAGGAATTTGAGAAAGAAGAACAAAATAGGAGGGATTTCAATACCTGATATTAAAGTATATTACAAGGCCATTGTAATCAAAACAGTCTGGTACTGGCATAAGAACAAACACATCCAGCAATGGAACAGAATGAAGAGCCCAGAAATAAACCAATTTCAACATAATCAGTTAATATTTGATGAAGGGGGTTGGAACACAAAATGGAGTAATAATTGGCTCTTTGATAAATGGTTTTGGGAGATCTGGATAAGCATGTGCAAAAAAATGAACCTTGACCACCAACTTACACCATGCACAAAAATAAACTCAAGATGGATAAAAGACTTAAATATAAGTCACGACACCATAAAAGTCCTAGAGGAGACTATAGGCAGGAGAATTTCAGATATTCCATGCAGCAATATTTTCAACAATGTGTCCCCTAGAACAAGGGATATAAAGGAAAGAATAAACAAATGAGACTATATCAATTAAAAAGCTTTTCCATGGCTAAAGAAAACATCATCAAAATGAAAAGGGAATGAACCATCTGGGAAAATATGTTTGTCAGTGATACCTTGGACAAGGTTTTGATACCCAAAATACATAAATAACTCACATAACACCACTCCAGAAAGACAAACAACCTAACTAAAAAATGGGCAAAGGATGTGAACAGGCACTTCTCCAAGGAGGACATACAGAGGGCCCAGAGACCTATGAAAGGTTGTTCAGCATCTCTAGCCATCAGGGAGATACACATTAAAGCCACAACGAGATACAATGACCATGATAACCAAATCAATGGACAAGTGCTGGTGAGGTTCTGGAGGAAAGGGAACCCTAGTATACTGTTGGTGGGAATGCTTCCTGGTACAACCACTATGAAAAACAATATGGAATTTCCTCAAAAAGTTAAAAATGGAACTGCCTTTTTTACCTGACATTTCCAGTGCTGGGATTATACCCTAAGAACTCTGAAATACCAATCAAAAGAACCTATGCATCCCAATGTTCATAGCAGCGTTATTTATAGTAGCCAAGTGCCGGAAACAGCCTAAGTGGCTATCAGTAAAATGAGTGTGTGAAAAAAGTGTGGTACATTTACACAATGGAACACCACACAGAAGAAAGAAAGAAGGAACTCCTACCCTTAACTACAGCATGGATGGAGCTGGAGAGCATTATGCTAAGTGAAATAAGCCAGTCAGTGAAAGACAAATACCATATGATCTCACCTATAAGTGACACCTAACCAACAAAACAAACAAATGAGCAAAATAGAACCAAAGACAAGGAAATAAAGTACAAACTGACAGTGAGCAGAGCATATAGGGGTGTGGATATGGGGGAAAGAAGGGGTAGGGTCAAGTCAAGGTAGAAGGTGGAAGGAGGGGGCTGGTAAGGGCAAGAAAGAGTAATGGGGGAAAATGGAGATAACTGTAACTGAAAAACAATAAAAAATAATAAATAAAATAGTAATTAATGATTGTTAATAAATAATATAGATAAATAATAATTAATAGTGGATAAAATTAAGTGATATTCATAATAAACAACATGCCAAGCACTATTTTAAAAAAATTAATCCTTCTTTTCATAAGCCTTTTATTTTAGAATGGTTTTAAATTTACAGAAAAGTTTCAAACATCATACAGGTGATTTCTGTATAACCCACATTTAGTTTACAGTATTGTTAATATTGTCACATTTTTTTAAATATTTTTTAAGATTTTATTTATTTATTTTTAGAGAAGGAAGGGAGGGAGAAAGAGAGAGAGAAAGAAACATCAGTGTGCAGTTGCTGGGGGCTGTGGCCTGCAACCCACGCATGTGCCCTGACTGGGAATCGAACCTGCGATGCTTTGGTTCGCAGTCCGCACTCAATCCACTGAGCTATGCCAGCCAGGGCTAATTTTTTAATTTAATTTTTATTGTATTTTGCCCTTTACTATTTAGTCCCCTTATACCTCCCTTCCCCAGCAATCACCACACTATTGTCATATTTAATATATCAATATTGTTATATTATTCACTAAAGTTCATACTTTATATTTCTTTAGTTTTTACCTGTGTCCTCCCATTTAGAATACCATATCATATTTTGACATCATATCTCTTTATGCTTTTGTCTAGTACAGTTTTTCAGACTCCCTTTATTTTTTTATACAATCAACAGTTTTAGGAGTAGTGGTCAGGTATTTTATGGAATGTTCCTCTTTTTGTATTTTTTTCATGTCTTTTATTATAATTAGATTGATGTTATCAATTTGGGGAGAAAGGTCACAGGGGTAAAAGGCCATTTTCATCACATCATGTTTAGGGTACTCACCATCAAAATGACAACACTTCTGACGTTGCCTTGATTACCTGGCTGATGTATCTGTTAGGTTCTTTTACTGTAAAGTTACCTCTGCTACCACTACCATTTTCTTTCAATACTATATTTTTTGGAAGTCACTATGTAAAGCCCACATTTAAAGAGTGGAGAGATATGTTCAATTTTTGAAGGGACAAGCCTACATAAATGTTTGGAATTCTTCTCTATTAGAGTTTTATCTATTCTCCTCTATTTATTTATATATTGATGTAAGAGACCATTCTGCGTGGCGTGGGCCCAGCTCCCACTGGAAGATGCACAGGACCCATGCCCACTGATAGGTTCTCCCGTGGGGAATCAGGCCTGCAATGTGCCTAGGCTGCTTTGAGTCTTGCTCTTGCTGAAAAACTCCCTCACCCTGAATCGAGGACATTTACTGCAAAGTAACTTCCTCAAATCCGTGCTAAACCTTCCAAGAATGAGTGTAACAAGTTCAATCACTTTTGCCTTTTCATTTGCAAATATCCCTCTTCTGTGATGTGATTAACTACATTGGCTCCTTTGTTTTCTTAAAAGGTAACCACCTAAAGTGATCCTGTGCATAGTAAATGAGGACCTTCATGTAATGTGTTGAGAAACCCAATAAAGGCTGGTCATGGCAAAGGCCAAAGCTTTTTCTCCCCTTGAGAAAAAAGCCATGCTGTCCCTTTTCCTCCACCGGACCTGGTAGTCCATGTGAATGTCTCATTTCATCCATAATGATGTGGACACTGTGGGCTGGTGTCTGCATCATATTAAATACTTTATTTATATCATTATGGAGTCACACATATTTGGTTTATACTTTGGGTTATTCTGTTGTTCAAATTGTTTTGGCATTAAAAACTGGGAACTTATTCAGTTAGCTTCTATATCCCTTTTTTCATATCCTGCCATTATGTTTTATTTTATTTTGTGGTAGTCGTGGTGGTGATTATTATTTAGTACCTCATTACTTTCTCACACTACAAGATACTTCAAACTTGTATTGCATATTTTCTGCCCTCTGTCTAGAATCAGCCATTTCTAATGAACTCTGGTTCCTTTTTTTGAGAATTATATTTAAAACCAAGATCTGGGTGTTAGGCATGCACAATACTACTGGGATGTTATTGCTTCTAAACCCTCTTAGTTGACAGATCAAGGAAATATCAGTATATACTAATCCATGTTCACACACATATCTATAAATATTTCTAACCATCTGCATATTTTAAACTAAACATGAGCCCATATTTACATCTCAGGCTTCCATCCATTACCATACAGAACATTCTACTTTTCGATATAACCTCCCACTCCATCAGTGAGAAACCTGGCTTCCACCATCTGTCACCCATTTATTTAATTGTCCAATTGTATCCATGTATAGTGGTTTCAGAATTGTTAACCCAAACCCCTATGAAAACAACTTTATCGACTAGACTTATATAACTAAGCAGTTTCTTTTACCTGTGTTTTACAGTCTTCATTCATTTCTATAATTGAGTGAGCACCGCTTTTTCCTATACTCCTTTTACCTGAGTTGCTCCATACATTTGTAAAATATATTCCTTTGTCAATTCTGTATTTCATCTTTGGATTCCCTGACCTCCTAAATAGATTTTTTTATTGTTGTTCAGTTACAGTTGTTCTGCCTTTTTCCCCATTGCTCATCCTTACCCTGTCTCCCTGCACTCCAATAGTCAATTCCCCTGACATCGTCTGTGCCACTGAGTCCTTTATTTGTGTTCCTTTGCTTGTCCCTTCCCCTTCTTTCCCTTGTTATCCCCACCTCTTCTCTACTCTGGTCACTGTCAGTTTGTTCCTTATTTCCATGTTTCTGGTTCTATCTTGCTCAGTTTTTTGTTTTGTTGATTAGGTGCCACTTATAAGTGAGATCATATGTTATTTGTCTTTCACTGCCTGGCTTACTTCACTTAGCATAATGCTCTCCAGTTCCATCCATGCTGAATCTAAGGATGGGAGTTCCTTCTTTCTTTCTGCTGCATAGCATTCCATTGTGTAAATGTACCATAGATTTTGATCCACTCATTTGCTGATGGGCCCTTAGGCTGTTTCTAGCACTTGGCTATTATAAATAATGTTGCTGTGAACATTATTATAAATAATGTTGCTAGGTTCTTCTGAATCCATGATTCAGGATTCTTGGGGTATAGTCCCAAAATTTGCATATATGAATATTTTCTCTTGGTGCTGTAAAGGTCTATGAATTTTGATAAATGGATAGAGTCATACATTTACCAATACAGTGTCATATAGAATACTTCTCCACCTTATAATACTTCTGTACTTCACCTTTCAAATCTTCCCCCTCCCCAAACTGCTAGCATCCATTGATTTGTTTTCCAAATCCATAACATCGCCTTATTCAGAATTTCATATAAATGAAATCACAAAGTATATAGCAATTTCAAGCTGACATTTTTCACTTAGTAGTATGTATTTAGGTTTCATCTATGGTGTTCTTCAAATCTATATATTATTACTTTTTATCACTGAATAATAGTCAGTTGTATGTTTGTACCACAGTTTGTTTATCCACTTACTGGTTGAAGAACATCTTGGTTGCTTCTATTTTTGGTGATTATGGAAAAATTCTGGGAACAAAAAATTGTGTGCAGTTTTGGGGGAACATAAATTTTCAGCTCAGTAGAAGTGCAACTGCTGGATTATATGGTAAGAACATGTTTAGTTTTATAAGAATTTCCAAAGTACCTTTCAGAGTAGCTCTATCATTTGTATTCTCTTCATTTATAAATTGGATTTCTTGTTGTTCCACTTCATCAACAAAATCTGATATTATTAGTTTTATTTTTGAGTTTTAACTATTTTGATACATGTGTAATAATATCTCATTCTTGTGTTAGTTTTGATTTTCCTAAAAAATAATAATAAACATCTTTTTAATGCTTATTTGCCATCTGCACACCTTCTTTGGTGAAGAGTTCAATTATTTTGCCCATTTTTAGACTGTGTTATTTGTTTATTTTTAAGTTTTAAGAGTTCTTTGTATACTTTGTATATTTAGTATTTTATCAGATGTGTTTGGGAAGCATTTTCTCCTACTGTGACTTGATTTGTGATTCTCTCAACAGTGTATTTTTCAGAGAAAAAGTTTTTGATGTTAATGAAGTCTAATTTATTAAGTTTTCTTTCATCATCTTGTAGTCCTATGAGTTTTTTTGGGGGGAGGGGTTGCCTCCAGCCCTATTAGTGTTATGTTGAAGCTCATTTACTAGGTCCATAAATATTTATGATGTTGATGTTCTCTCGATAAACTGACTGCCTGAAAATATTTCTTTATCATTTCTTGTAGTACTAGTTGGCTGGTGATAAATTATTTCAGCTTTTGTAGGTCTTCAAAACTCTCTACTTACCCTTTATAGTTGAAAGCTTATTCTCCTCTCTCTTGAATAGAATTCTATGTTAGCAGGTTTTTGCTTCTGTATTTTAAATATGTTGAGTGCAGGTTCTCTATAATGTTTTTTTTAATTTACTTTTTGGCTGCTTTAAAGATGCTCTCTTTATTATTGGTTTTGAACAACTTGATAATGATGTGTCTTGCTCTAGTTTCTTTTATTGCTTGTGTTTTTGATGTGTTTCTTTAGTCTGTAAGTTTATAGTTTATATCAAATTTAGACATTTTTCAGTTATTTTTTCAAATTTTTTTCTATTCTCATTTTTCACTTTTGGAACTTTCATTCAGATGTTTCCCCACAGCTCAGGGATGCCCTATCATTATTTATAATTATTTTTTTCCTTTGGTTGATCTAGAGTTGTTTTTATTTCTATGTTTTCAAGTTCACTAAATTTTTTCAACAATGTCTATTCTGCCATCAATTCCATCCAGTATCTTTTTCACTTCAGAAACTGTACTTTTCAATTATAGAAGTTTAATTTGGATCATATTTTATATCTTCTATATCTCTACTTATCTTTTTGAACATGGTATAGTAACAGTTACATTATATAGTTATAGTAACTCTTTTAATGCTTTCTGCTAATTTTAACATCTGTGTCATATGTTGGTTTTGGTTTATTGATTTTGATCCTCACTGTGGTTTATATTTTCCAGCTTCATTTTGTGCCCAGCAATTTTTAATTGTGTGCTAGATATTGTGAATTTTATATTGTTGGGTATTCACTATTGTAAGTTCCTATAGATATTCTTTTTTGAAAGGTTGTATTTATTTACTTTTTAGACAGAGGGGAAGGGAGAGAAACATCAACATGTGGTTGCCTCTTACAAACCCCCAACTGGAGCCCTGGCCCACAACCCAGGCATGTGCCCTGACTGGGAATTGAACCAGTGACTCCTTGCTTCACGAGCTGCAAATCAATCCACTGTGCCACAGCAGCAGGGTCTTATAGATATTCTTGAGCTTTGTTCCAGTTAAGTTACTTGGAAATATTTTGATCTTTTCATGTCTCACTTTTAAGATTTTGTAGAAGGGACTAGGCAGTACTCTATTTGGGCTATAGAGTTAAAACCCTATTAAAATGTGTTTCTTCCTGTTATGGAGTTTAAACCATTCTGAGTACTCTACCCAATGTCTGGCGAGTCATGACTTTTTTCCACTCTGGCTGGTGGGAACAGACACAATTTTCAACATTATGTGAAAGGTTGGTACTCTGACTTCTATTGCTTCCAGATGCTATTTTCTTCAGCTACACTGCAGTTATCAGTACTAAACTGATTACATGAAAGGGATTTTGCAGATTTACAGTGTTTTCTTTCCTCACCAGTTCTCCCAGTGCTACCTTTCCTTGTCTCCATGGAATCTCAGTTTCTTCACGATTTAGGTGTCCACCAACCTCTGCCTGGATTCCCCTTCCTGAGTTGTGTCCAAGAGCTATCTCAGAGTTGTCAGCTAGGCAATATCAGGGCTCCCGTGGTTTGATTCCTGTCTTTTGGGGATTATATTCTTTGTTGCCTGATATCACCATTTTGGACATCTTTCATTAATATATTTTATGGATTTTTTGGGTTGTTTTAGCCAGGGGAACAAATTGGACTTTGCTATTCTATCTTGGTTGGAAGAAGAAGTCCTACAGGCAATATTCTAATTGTTTTACCTACACTGTCCTGTTCAATACTTAGGAACATTTTATGAGACAGGAGCTGACTACTTTAGCAGAGAACACTGATGACCAGATGTTTTAAGTAGTTTCTCCCTTAACCCATACTTAATAATTAGTGAAATCAGTATTTTCACCTACTGACATATAATTCTAGAGCCTGAAATATTTATTATTATTTTAGAGAGGCTTCTGGACTAACTTTAATAAGAATATTTGTTTATAAAATGTTTTAATGCTATTACCAAAATTTGGGAAGACATAATCTTTTTTAATATTTCCACTGCCATGCTAAAAATGATATTCCATTAATACAACTGGTAATGCTTTAATGGAAGGGTTGTAGAACATTCATGACATTAGCCCTCCCTAATGTGTGATTATATGAATTTTGACTCATTGATCTCCATGTTTCAAACAGAGACTTTAGGCATAATCTTATATCTGGGTGAATATGGGGAGAAATGATCCAATAACACTGTTGAAAAACAGAAACCTCCTGTATCATATACTGAGAGGACAAAACAAAGAAGTCTTTATTTTCTTTGTCAGAGAGAGATACTTAAAATGAAATCTGAATAATAGAGGAGTGAACTCTATGGAGAGTGCTCCAGCAGAGAGAACAACCTGTACAAAGGCTTAGAGCTGGTGGATGGGGTCAGTCATGCAAATCTTGATGGGGAAGGCCTTTAATCTAATGACAATGCATAACCATGGAAGCCAATGGACATCTTGCAATCTATGGCCTTTTAAATTCAAAGAAATATGGTATATGCAGTCACATGTGAAGTACCAGCTGCTTTAACTACATCTCCTCTTTCACTCTCAACCACAACCCTAAGAGAAGTAATGATATATCTATTTTGGATATGAAGGGATAACCTAAGAGAGGTTAAGTAGCTTGAAACTGGTGGACTTTGGGTTTGAGTTTAGATCTATTTCCTTCTTATTACTTCTTGCTGTACCTTTTACTTTTTTCTTTTAAAAATATTTTATTTATTTATTTTTATTTTGTATTGTTCAAGTACAGTTGTCTGCATTTACCTCCCACCACTCTTTCCACTCCAATCATCCCCTCCTCCCTCCCCTGATCCCACCTCTCCTTGGTTTTGCCCATGTGTCCTTTATAGTTGCTCCTGAAAACTCTTCCCCCTTTTCAATCTATTATCTCCTCCCACCTCCCCTTTGGTTATTGTCAGTTTTTTCTTAATTTCAATGTCCCTGGTTATATTTTGCTTGTTTGTTTGTTTTGTTAATCAGGTTCCACTTAAAGGTGAGATCATGTGGTATTTATCTTTCACTGCCTGACTTATTTTACTTAACTATATGATTTTGGAAACTAAATTCTCCATGTAAAGTTGAGCTCCTTTTTATCATTTTAAAAATATTGAATTTTGGGCAGAGTCAAGATGGAAGAGTAGGAAAACTGTGAACTCACCTCCTCCCATGGTCACATGAAAACTAAAACTAAATTATATAATAACTATCACTGAGAACCATCTGAAGACTAACTGAACAGAATTCCTATAAATAATTATATAAAGAAGAAGCCACATCAAGATGGGTAGGAGAAGTGGAGAAGCTGACCAAGAAGGTCCCATACCAATAGTGTGGCAATTAATAATGGGAGGAAAAGATCGGCTGCACAGAGGCTCCCACTGAACAGCAAGCAGATTCACACCAGATTCCCCAGTCTAGAGAACTTGTGCCAAGAAAAGGAGTCCCCATAATATTTGGTTGTGAAAATCAACATTGATTATGTCCAAGAGAGACAACAGGCTTCAGGGCTGCAGGGGACGTAGATGCTGCTCTTAAAGGACCTACACTCACACTCACTTGGTCAAAGCACCAGCACAGGAGCAGCAACTCCAGAAGAGCCAGGTATATAAGGGAAGGACTAAATTGACTAACTGTATGTGAGGACTGGAAGGGCAGAGATTGGGTGAACTTTCTCAGGGGAAGGACACACTGGCAAGACCCATTATTTCTTTCTTGAGCTCTTTTCCCACTCAGCTGGTTCAGCACAGGCAGTCACAATATCTGTTACTCTCTATTAACCTGTTTACACCATTCTTACTACCCCAGCATCTCCCTGAGACCGTACCCAAGCCAACTTTTTCAACAGCTCTTCACAAGCAGCCTGCTTGGTTTGTCCTGTGGACTCTCCCCCAAATATGCAAACCTCACATGAATGGTAGCCAACCTCACCTTATGTTACAAACTCTCTCAAGGTCTACAAGCACCACATAAGTGGTGGCTACCTCTGTCTCATGCTGTAGACTGTTTCAATGATCCACAAACCCCACACAAGCAACAGCCTGTCTCATTGTGCATTATATCTTCTGCCAAGATAACCCAAGTTCAACACAGGCAGTCACTAGCCTCAACTTGCATTGTAACTTCCACCAGGTGACCTGAAACTAGGTAAAAATGGAGGTCAGTCTTGGCCTGAAGTGTAGCTCAACCATGTGGCCACAAGCTTGACACAAAAGGAAGCAGGCCTCATCTTGCACTATAGCACCCACTGTAGGATTCCAAACCAGGCAAACTTGGCAATGAGCCTTGGCTTGCAGTGTGGCCTCTGTCAAGTGGCCCCAAATTTAGGAAAAGTGAAGGTTATTCTTGGCCTGCACCAGACCACCTCCCAGGAGACTAGAGATTGAATGTGTTCAGCAGCCAACTTTAGACCACATCATAGCTCCGTAATGAACAGACACAAAGGGCAGCCTCAGTGACACCAACCCCTCAGTAAAGCAACTTCCAGTCCACAGAGTCAGTCCCTCAGAATAGCTCATCCAATGGAGTCATGACCAGCCCTCACAACCAGTTGGGCTGAGGGCCATTCCCATTATTGATGTGCCATAGCAGTCAAGACCCAACTATAACAAGAAGGCATACATAGCACACATGGAGAACACCTTTGGAGTAATTGGCTCAGGTGGCCATTGAGACCACCACTAAGGCCATTATTTTGAGACTGGATGTGATAGCAGATCTACCTAATAAATAGAAGTAAACAGAGAGTCAGCCAAAATAAGGAGAAAAGGAAACATGTCTGAAATGGAAGAATAGGATAAAACTCCAGAAAAAAGAATTAAACAAAAACAGAGATAAGCAATATACCAGATAAAGAGTAAATACTGGTTATAATGACACTTAATGACCTTGGGATAAGAATAGATGAACTCAGTGAGAACTTCAACAGAGACAGAAAACATTAAAAATGTATAGTAACTGAAATGAAAGACACATTGGAAAAAACAAAGACCATATTAGATGAAGCAGAGAATCAATAAGCAGTCTGGAAGACAGGGTATCAGAAAATACCCATTTGTAACAACAAAAAGAAAAAAATTAAAATGAGGATAATTTAAAGGACCTAGTAAACAACATAAAACATACCAAAATTCACATTATAGGAGTCCTAGATGTAGAAAAGAGAAAGAAATTAATTGAAAATACATTTGAGGGAATAATGATGTAAAACTTCCCAAACCTGGAGAAGGAAATAGACATATGAATCCAGGAGGTGCAGAGAATCCCAAACAAGATGAACCCAAAGAGGCCCACATCAAGAAACATCATAATTAAAATGCCAAAATTTAAAGATAAAGACAAAATTAAAAGTAACAACAGAAAAGTAGCTAGTTATATACAAGGGAGCTCCCATTAGTCTATAAGCTAATTTTTAAGCTAGTCTAATAAGCTAGTCTATAAGCTAATCACTCTACCCAAGAGGGTTACCATTTAGAATTGAAGGACAGATAAAGAGTTTCCCAGACAAGTAAAATCTAAAGAAGTTCATCACCCTAAAGCATCATAACAAAAAATGTTAGGGGGGCTTCTTTAAGTAGAAAAGACCAAAAATAAATATAAATTATTTCTTTAGAAAAAAATATAGGAAAGAAAAAATCCTCATTGACAAAGGCAAATACTTAGTAAACAGTAGAACAACCAATTATAAAGCTATTACAAATGGTAAAAGACAAAATTAAGATTATGCATATACACAATTACAAATTAAGGATAACATACAAAGAAGTAAAAAACAGTAATAAATACATAAATATGGAGGGGATTCTATAAAAATTGTAGTGACTTTAGAACATATTCAAACTTAAGTGACCATCTGCCTAAAATAAACATAGCTTGGAATGTAGGAAGTACATGGTAACAAAAAAACTAAAAACCTGTAAGAGGTATACAAGGAATAAAGAGAAAGGAATCTGAACATAAAGCCATGAACATGCCGGAGAAGAGAGTAAGAGAATAAGAAAGAAACAGATAACAATAAAAACAATCAGGAAAAAATACAATGAAAAAGCTACATACCTATCAATAATTACTTTAATTGTAAATTAACTAAATGTTCTTTCAAATCACATAGGATGGCTGAGTAGATTAAAAAAGCCCCATACACATGCTATCTTTTACTTCATATCCAAAGACACAGTAACTGAATGTAAAGGGATGGATAAAAAGATATTTCATGCAAAGAGGACAAAAATAAAGCTGGAGTATCAATACTTATGTCAGACAAAATAGATTTTGTAAAAAAGGTTGTAACAAGGGCATTATATGATGATAAAAAAATAGATCCATGAAGAGAATATCCACACACCAATCTTGTAAACATCCACACACCAACACTGAAAACACCTAAATACAGAAAGCAAATGTTGACAGACACAAAGGGGCAGACCAACGGTAACAAAATACTAAGGGCACTCATACCCCACTGGTAGCAATAGATAAATTGTCTAGACAGAAAATCAACAAGGAAACAGTGGCCATAAATGTCACATTGCAACAGATAGAATTAATTGATGTAAACAGAGTATTTTGTCCCCCAAAATCAGAATGTACATTCTTTTTCAAGTAAACATCCAATGTTTTCCAAAATAGACCACATGTTAAACAACAAAGAGTCTCAATAAATTTGATTGACATCATAATTAGTATATTCTTTGATCACAATGGTATGAAACTAGAATCAATTAAAAGAAGAAAACTGATAAACATACATGTGGGGGGTAAATGACACACTACTAAACAATGATTGGGATAACAGTGAGGTCAAGGAAGAAATTAAGAGGTATGTTGAGAAACATGAAGATGAAAACACAATGATCAAAACTTTATGAAACATAACTAATACCAGACAAAGAAATCACCAAAAATAATTTTTAAAATATTTCTAATAAACACAGATGCAAAAGTCCTCAATAAATTATTAGCAAACTGAATTCAGCAGTACATTAAAAGAATCATACACTATGATCAAGTGCAATTTAATCCTAGGATGCAAATTTAGTTTATATAGAACAGACTGACATCTGTCAGAGGGAATGGGAATGGGGGAAACTGGATGAAAGAAGGTGAAGAGATTAGCCAAAGAACACACATACATAAGCCATACACACAGACAGCAGTGTGGTGATGACCAGAGGGAAGGGGTGGGGGTGGACTTGGGTGGAGGTGGGCAAAAGGAAGAAATGGGGACATCTATAATAGTGTCAAAAATAAAAATGAAGTTAAAAATATCCACAAATCAATTAACATGCTACACTGCATAGAATAAATGAAGGAAAAAATTACATGATCATATCAATATATGCAGAAAAAGCAAATGACAAAATCAAATATTCATATATGACTTAAAATCTCAGCAAAAAAAAGGTAGAGGGAACATACCTCAACATAACAAAGGTCATACATGAAAATCCCATAGCTAACATCATACTCAACAGGAAAAAACTAGAAGTGTTTCCCTTAAGATCAGAAACAAGGCAAGTATGTCTGCCTTCATCACTTTTTTTGATAAAATATTGAAAGTCCTAAGCAATGAGACAAAAATAGAAGTAAAAGGCATCCAATTGTAAAGGAAAAAGTAAAACTGCCATTATTTGCATATGATATAATACCATAAAGAGAAAACCTAAAGAATCTGCCAAAAAAAAAACTATTAGAACTAATAAATGTATTCAGTAAAGAAGGATGATACAAAATTAATATTTAGAAACTGGTTGCATTTTTATACACCAACAATAAACTATCAGGAAAAGAATTTAGGAAAAGATATCCCATTTACAAATACATCAAAAAGAATAAATATAACCAAGGAAGTGAATAATCAGAAAGAAACTGAAGAAGACACAAATGAATGGAAGGATGTACTGTGCTCATAGATTAGAAGACTGACCATTGTTAAAATATTTGTATTACCCAAAGCAATCTGTATATTCAATACAATCCTTATTGAAATACCAATGGTATATTTCACAGAACTAGAAAAATAATTCTAAAATTTATATAAAACTGTGAAAGACCCTGAATACCCAAAGAAATCCTGAGTAGAAGCACAAAGTTGGAGGTATCATTCTACCTAATATCAAACTATAGTACAAGGCCATAATTATCAAAGCAGCATGGATATGGCAAAAATCAGACACAGATCAATGGAGCAGAATAGAGAGACCAGAAATAAACCCATGACTCTATCATAAATTATTCTATGACAAAGGAGGCAAGAATGCACTGTGGGGTATAGACTGTCTTTTCATTTTTTTGTTGTTTTTTATTCTATTACAGTTGTACCAATTCCCCTCCTTTGTCCTATTCTGCCCATCCCAACCCCCATTCCCACAGTCAATTCCCACACTGTTGTCTAAGTCTGTGGGTCATTCATACATGTTCTCTGTATATAGTACCTTCCCTTTCTTTCCACCATTATCCCCCTGCCCCCCTCCCCTCTGGTTACTTTCAGACCATTCTCTCTTTCGATGCCTGTGGTTCTATTTTATTCATTAGTTTATTTTGTTCATTAGAATCCTCTTATAGGCGAGATCATGTGGTATTTGTCTTCCACCCACTGGCTTATTTCACATAGCACAATATTCTCTAGTTCCATCTATACTATCACATAAGGTAGGAGTTCCTTCTTTGTTTCTGCTGTGTAGTATTCCATTGTATAAATGTACTGCAGTTTTTTGATCCACTCATTTACTGAGGGGCACTATGGGACACAGTGAAGGCAGTCCCGAGAGGGAAGTTCATAGCAATACAGGGCTACCTAAAGAAGATAGAAAAACTCAAACAAACAACCTAACTTTATATCTACAAGAGCTAGAGGAAAAAAAAAAAACAACCAAAGCCTAGTGTGAGTAGAAAGAAGGAAACAATCAAGATCAGGGCAGAATTAAATGACTTCAAGAATAAAAGAAAAATTCAAAGGATCAATAAATCCAGAAGTTGGTTCTTTGAAAAGATAAACAAAATTGATAAACCTTTAACCAGACTCATCAAGAAAAAAAAAAGAGAGAGGATCCAAGTAAATAAAATTAGAAATGAAAGAAGAGAAGTTACAACTGATATATCACAGAAATACAAAGGATTGTAAGAAATTACTATGAACAACTATATGCCAAGAAATTGAACAACCTGGGAGAAATGGAGAAATTTCTAGAAACATATAATCTTCCAAAACTGAATCAAGAAGAAGCAGAAAGCCTGGACAAAACAATAACTAGTGAAAGTGAAGAGGTAATTCAAAAATCCTGACACACAAAAGGCCTGGACTGAATGATTTCAGGGGTAAATTTTACCAAACATTTAAGGAAGAACTAACTCCTATCCTTCTCAAACTATTCCAAAAAGTCCAAGAATAGGGAAAACTTCCAAACACTTTTTACAAGGCAGGTATCATACTAATTCCAAAACCAGATAAAGACACAACAAGGAAAGAAAACTGCAGGCCAACAACATGTCTGATGAACATAGATGCTAAAATCCTCAACATAATATTGGTGATCTGAATCCAGCAATATATTATAAAGATCATACACCATGATCAAGTGGGATCCATCCCAGGGATGCAAGGATGGTACAATATTCACAAATCAATAAACATCATATACCACCTCAAAATGAAGGACAAAAATCACATGATCATATCAATAGATGCTAAAAGAGCATTCGATAAAATTTAGCACCCATTTATGATAGAAACACTCAGCGAAGTGGGACTAGAGGGAACATAACTCAACATAATAAAGGCCATATGTGAGAAACCTACAGCCAACATTATAACCAATGGGCAAAAACTAAAATCTTTCCCCTTAAGATAAAGATAGTCTTTTCAATAAATGGTGTTTGCAAACTGTAGAGATACATGTAAGAAATTGAAACTAGACCACTTTCTTACACCATATACAAAAGTAAACCCAAAATGGATTAAAGACTTAAATGTAAAACCTGAAATCATAAAATTCACTGAAGAAAACATAAGGAATAAACTGATTCATTTTAGCAATTTCTTTTGGATATGTCTCCTAGATCAAGGACAAAAAAGAAAAAAATAAATAAATAGGACTACTACAAACTAAATAGTTATTTTCAATGTAGAGGAAGCCATAAGAAAAACAGAAAGGCAACCTACTGAATGGGACAAGATATTTTCAAATTATATGCCCAGTATTGGATTAACACCCAAAATATATAAAAACTTATAAAAATAATAAACAATCCATTAAAAATGGACAAAAGTCATGAATATATGTTTTTCCAAGATGGACATAGAGATGATCAACAAACAAATGAAAAGATGTTAAATATCACCAATCAAAAGGAGAATGTAAATCAAAACCACAATGAGATATCACCTAACACCTATCAAATGGCTGTTATCAATAAATCAACAAACAAGTGTTGGTGAGGATGTGGAGGAAAGAAAATGCTGTGCACTGTTGGTGGAATTGTAAACTGTTTCAGGCACCATGGAAAACAGTATGGAGGTCTCTTAGAAAATAAATAATATAGAACTACCGCATGACCCAACAATTCCACTTTTGTGTATTTATCCAAAGAAATCCAAAACATTAATTTGAAAAGATATATAAACTTCTGTGTTTATTATAGCATTATTTATAATAGCCAGGATATAGAAGCAACAGAAGTATGTTTTAGTAGATGAATGGTACATATATACAATGGAATATTGCTCAGTTATAAAAATGAATAAAAGAAGGCCATTTGCAACAGAGTGGGTGGACCTGGGTGGTATGCTAAGTGAAACAAGTAAGACAGAGAAAGACAAGTAGTGTATGATTTCATTTGTATGTGGAATATAAAGAAAACATGATAAAAAAATCATAGATACACAGAACAAAGTGATGGTTACTACATGGAGGGGAGTTGGGGGATGGGTAAAAAATGTGGAAAAGATTTAGAAGTTCAAATGGGCAAATAGTCATGAGGATGTAAATTACAGAATAGGGAATATAGTCAATAATATAATAACAACTATGTAGGGTGCCAGATAGACTTAACAGGTTAAAGTAAGGTATATAAATGTGTAATTACTATGTGGTATACCTGAAACTAATATAATATTGTATGCCAATTAAAAAATTTTTTTAATTTTAATTTTGAAACCCTAACATCTAGACTCTTATCTCTAAACATTATTTCTTAATAAAACAGACTAGAGCTTCTTAGAGAATTGGCTAATTCCAGCTCTTGAGCAGACCAGAATATCTTGTCACTCAGGAAATCAAGGGAACTTTCAAAGTCTACTCAAAAGGACTCAGGGAGCAACGCAAAGAGGTCACAGATGAAATAATTTGTAGATATTAAGGATAATAATCATAATGTATTGAAATATATCAAATATTGCCTGGTCACCTTCCCTGATACCCTTGGACTTCCTGTAAGTTCTTCCTATTTGCTTAGCAACTGGAAGTTCTTTCACAGCATCCCTTGCCACCTGCATCTTTAAATTAGCTCAAAGAACCCTAAAGCCCAGGAATACAACAAGCTTGTCTATCACTGTATTCTACATTGTAACTCAATAAATATTAGTAAATTATAAGTAAATAAATGTGAGGCAGGCTGAGCCTCTCCTAGATGGATGGGAATGCCCTTTAGTTACTTCTTCAGCCTCTCCATACACCAATTGGAGTGAATCAATACCAATCCATGGTGTGGATCTGAAGAGCAAAGAAATCCACTCTGCACCTGCAATGAAGAAACCAGTGCTATATAAGTCAGACCCCAGCAGCAGTTCAGGGAGCTATACTCTCTGTCAGTGTGTGCTCCCTTGATGCATCAAGCTCCCTCCCTCTCCCTTTTCCTCTCACCCTGTTTTCAGTAAACCTCTTTTCTTCTGAGTCTGTTTCACCTTCTCTCTTGATTTTTATACTGGGGGTGGGGAGCAAGAATCCTTTTTCCAGTGAGAAATGAACAGAATCAAAATGTATCCTGTAATGGCTATACTGAAAACAAAGGGTTGAAGGGCTCTTCCTCTTTTTTAAGGTCAGGTAACCATTGGGTGTTATAAAGGATAAACAGTCTTTTCTTGCAGAAAAAATTCTGTATGCACATTTAAAACACAAACACAGTTTTCTCTAAAATCATGTAAGATTCAGAGTTCACTGTTATCTGCCCATATCATGGTTCCATGAACTCCATTTTCATAAAATATAACTTAATGTGTGGCAGGAACAAAGAGAAACTATGTTGGGAGCTGAATGATTTATGGTATGATTAGAAAGCATATCATAAAGTGTTATATTTTATGTAGTTTATAAAATTTATTGTACTTCAATGGATGATTTAAAACTTCAACTCTATTTAGGTACAAAACACCCAAATATGTAATGTCTTTATTTTTGTCAATAATATTTATGGTAATTAAAACTAAATTTAAAATCTGAACGATTGTTCAGAAAGTTTTAGCAAGTTTCATAGAGATTTTAGCTACAAAATAATCATATCTTATGTATATTTTTAGCCAACTTTTCAATAAACACTTAGAAAAAGGGTGTGGTATGACCCAATAAACAAAACCTACTCATTCGGTCAAAACACACCTCATTCCTATTATTTCCCCTGCATCTTGCTCAGCTTATTTTTTTCTTATCTTTTGCATTCTATGGTTTATTGCTTAATTATGATTTTGAAGTTTTAGCTATACCTGATAGCTGACTCTTTCCATATGCAAAATGGAAAGTGTATCTCATTGCCAGGTTTGTACTCACATAATTTTATCTCCATACTGGTGGCTGTTAAATGCTATGGAAATGACCTCAGAGAGAATGCACTTTTATTCACATCCCAAAGACTTAAAATAAGATGATTATATAAAGCTGGATGACCCTTTGGGTGTCTATACAATACCCCAGCAGCTGGCGCCCCTTGGGTTTACATTTCATTTACATCAAAGGAACATCAGAACACATAATGATTTCTCTGGAGTAGACAGTTATCCTTTGATAAGTGTATGTGTGATGTGTCCTGATGTTTCCTGGCCTAATGTCCTGGCCATTATAAATATAATTTAGGATTACAATGTGGTTTTCTGAAAGGAAAATTATATTGGAACAGTATAGAAGTAATTCAAAATTACATTAGGATATAATTTTTTCCCATGAAAACTGTTAAGTGCTTCAGAGTGATCCTTCTCCAAGCACAAGTGCTATTTGCGTAACTCTGATTTATTAGGTAACAACATACCTTGATCTACTCATTGTTCAGTTTACTTTTGCTTATTTGTCTGTTACAGTGTCAACCTACAAATATTCCCAGGAAGATACACACTTCAGACTTCCAATATGTTGAAGGAAATTTAGGAGTGAGTTGTATCAGGATAATAACTATAAGTTGCTCTTTTTGTTTTTTCTTGAGGAGGGGACTATTCAATTAGTAAAAAGCACAACTGATTTATATGATTGATTTTCGCTGTTAGGGATAAGGACAAAAGCCTATATGAGATATCTACATAATAGGACATTTGTTTAAATAACTGTTTTTTTGTTCCCTTGTCTAACAATGGGTCAATTGTTTGTGGGAAGGGTTTGAGCTGGCAGTTATACTGTTGATAAAGCTAACAATACCCATGAGTTGGTGATGAACTCTTGCCCTGTGATAGCCTCAACATGCAGATCTTATTGCCTCATCAAATGTATAGTGACCAAGCTGGCTTTCATCACTTGAATAGTGCTCCTTTACAATCAACAAGACAGTTTTAAGCCAGAAAGCAATCAGTGGTTTTTCTAACAACAACAGCAAAAGGCAAAAGGAGAAATTCTATTGTTTCACTAATTGCTATAAATCAGGAACATTCCTGTGCCATAGCAGGATATACAAAAAAAAAAAAATACACAGTGATGCCCAGCCTTGGTCCCTAAGGGATGGTCTGTCATCACTGTGTTATGGAACATGTCCCTGTGCAATCAAGTGACCTCGCACTTACTAGATGTCTTTGAAACAGAGCATTTCATCTATAAATGTGAAAATGGTGATGGAGTTATTTCCGATCTGAGGGGAATCTGAAGTTTTGAAAAAGGGAAAGGAAAAAATTACAAATTGCAGGTAAGACACTAGAGCGTTTTTGTGAATGTTTTTCTCCTTTCTCAGCTGTGGGAAGTGTTGCTCCTTTCCATGTCCAATTTTGATGTGATAAGAGAAGCAATGTGAAGCTGGAACTAAGGATATTAGTTGGTTTCTGCTCTTTGTGTCTCCTTCTCTTTTCCTCATTCTTACATCCATGAAAGCTATATTCACATATGTCTTTTTATTTTTAGAGAGAGAGGAAGGAAGGGAGAAAGAAAGGGACAGAAATATCAATGTGTGGTTGCCTCTTATGCGCCCCCTACTGGGGACCTGGCCTGCAATCCAGGCCTGTGCCCTGACTGGGAAATGAACCGGGAACCCTTTGGTTCACAGGCTGGCTCTCAGTTCAATCCACTGGTTCTCAGTTCAATATACTGAGCCACACTAGCCAGGGCTTATATTCATATCTCTTTAGATATGGTCCTAGTCAACCATTTTTGTGATTCAAGGTTATTTTTTTTTTTTACTTTTTCTTAAACAAAAGGCATGCATACATTGATGAAGTACTTTCAGACTCCTTTTTGGGGGGTTTTCTACTGAAATCCAGATGATGCTTGTTTTCAGAATAGTGAAATAATATTCAGTGCTGGGCTCATGAGCTGTTTCCTAACACAGTTTGGTTTCTAATACATCTGCCCCATAGTATCCACGTTGCCCATCTCTAACAAGCTTCCTGAAGTCCTTTTTGGCAAAGGAGGTAGGTTCTCATCTTCAATTCATCTCACAAATCTAGCTGGACTTAGGAGTTTATTTTCTTTCCTTTCCCTCCACCTCCCACTAGTTCACTCAGGCTCTTAAAGGCAAACTTTGAATGTGATTAATGATGGCAGAGATTAGGAACATAAAGTTCAAGCGCTGAATTGTTTATTTGTTTAAGAGAGTTGTTTTCTGGCCATTTCTTTATGCAGCCACATGCTCACTTAAGAGTCTTATTCTGTTGTCAACTGGAAGAATGCTTTCCAAGAGAGTGCTTATTCTAAAGAGAGACAGGGGAGAACTTCACTTTTCTAAGTAATTCTTTTCCATCTTTCAGATAATTCTCCTTTCATCCTTCAGAGGTGGGAAGTGCATATTTTGTGAGGTTTATATCAATTTCAGCAAATCTTCCAGAGGCTGAAATCTAACTGCTGGGTCAAAACATGTAATTGATTGGATCAGTGGGGGTTCTCTCAATGAAGCTAAAAGTGAATGCTTATCACTCTACAAGATGTATTTGAAAAGGGAAGGCCTAGAGCACTAAGAGTTTACATTCAAATTTTGTGTCTTAGTGGACTCCTCATCCCCCAGATCAGAATTATGTAATTCCCCACAAAAGACTTGTTGCAATTCTCCAGAAAAAGATTTCAGGTTAGTAGGTCAAAGCTATAATTTTCTCACAGAAGAGAAACATGACTTTCTCTAGGAGTGACTCGCCAAATGCCACCTGTTTTCTGACATAAGCCATGCAGCCATGTTTCTAAGGCCCAAGTTAAAGTTAGGAAAGACTGCACAGTGGGAAAGGCCAAACAGGTATACTAGCATTCCTTTCTGGATGAGGGATGTTTGTGCTAGGGTAACACATATTTCATTGTGGTCCTGGGAGGCGGAGAAGTTCAGTTGTTTCAGCTAGATTTCCAAGCTGGAGTGGGCTCAGGTCACTACCTAAATTATTTACTTAGTTTCCATACAAATGGACCTCATGTAATATGTGTTTGGATTGAATATATCCAAATTTGAAATGAAAAGGATTTCATTTGAAGTTGTTTGTCAGTTCACTGCTCTCACTTGCCTCATTCTGAGCTCTGTCTTGGTTGAAAATGTAGAATGAAGTGTTCCCTATAGGGTGCTAAGTGGCTGCTCTGGGGAACAGGCATTACCATCTAATGCAGAAGTCTCCTTGATTACGAGGGGGAGTCCCTATAAAAAGCACCTCTGCACTTTATTACTTCCCTGTCATATTATGGCAACATTTTCAGGGGGAAGGGAATAACATTCTTTACATTATTTTAATTTTTTCTTTTATGTTCAACATGAAACATATACTAGCTTTTGTTTTTCCTTTGCAAAGTGATCCTTTCTGTTTGTTTTCATTGAAAATGTGTTTCAACTTGGTATAAAGTGATTCCTCTTCATGCCACCTTTCCTTTGAGAAGAGGGACTATGGAATTATTCAATTATTTATTTGCTCAGACAACATTAAATCTTTATTCTTCTCCTTATGTCTTCCATAGTGCATGCTGACAACTGCAGGAGAAAAAAATATGCAACTTTTAATATTAAATTTCTGAGTTTTTGTCCTAAACTTAAAAGTTTTAGGATTGTTATTTCTCATGGGTTGATTGCCAAATAGTTATTTAAAATGATAGCATTTGCTTCCTGTTTTCAAGTGTTATCTGAAATCAGCTACTCAAATATAGACTGGTTGCAAAACATGGTTCTTAAATTAGACTTCACAGGGGTCACAGTGACAGTTCTGCCCCAAGGAAGGTGTCATGGCTCATTCAGGCAATGCGGCTACTTTGACAACAGTAGGACCCAAGCGCATACAAACATTCATGCCAAAGACCACAGATCCCAGCTGTACTTCAATTTTGTATCACTGCTCCATGGCTCTGAAATCTGCAGGCTGCTTCCATCTGGTGAGGTCTGGGGTATTCCTGGAAGGTGGGTTATTTCCCTACTTCCTTTATACTGTTGTCTTGCCCTGGTATGAAAAAAGAGGAGAAATGGATGTTTCTCCCACATGTTTCTTTTGGCATAATCTCTGTTTGGATTGCAGGTATCTATATGAATTCCCTCCATACTGGGTTTTCTATAGAGTCACTCAATTGTATTACTGTAGTTCATTTGCAGTGGCCAGGGCACATTTTGTTTTCATTAAGAGTGCCCCCACATGCCAGTCTTCGTAATAGCTCCAAATATAATAGTAGAATTTATTTGTTGTGCTGACAATGCCAGAGATTTGGGGCAAAAAGAAGCAGCGATACAAAGTGGATACTTGAGTGTATGGTTCTGTGAGCAATAATGAGTAAATGAAATTGTTGTATTTTAATCTCTCTTAATTGCCAAATATTGAAATACCAGCCAGGTAACTTCCCTTTATTCAACACTGAGATATTAATGTGATAGTGACATTAATAATGTGCTCATTATTACAGGCAGTTTCCTTTCACTTGATCACAGAGCTGTGGGTCATATACTTGCCACAGTGTCAGCATACAGACCTCACTGATGATCGACCAGCATTACTAAAGTCTGTGAGCAGATGAAAATTCATGTACTCTGGGTGAATCTGGCTGCTTCTTGTTGACTCATTCCTGAAGCTCTGATGCTTTATTTCAAGGATGAAGAATGTCCAGACTGTGCATGCAGACTCTTTATGTAAGATACCATCTTCCCTCGCATCACTGAAGTTAGGTCCTCAGCAGACAAAACTGCTTACTGATGCCTTTCGTGTTTTATAGTGATGGCATGTTTACTGAGTCATTTTGCTTGAGTTAGCTACATATTATTCACTTGGATCCGTTACTCTAGAAGAATGTTTGCTGAATAAGTTAGCCAGTATTCCTATGTACATTCCACATGGCTGTGTTGTCATGATGAGCCATCAACGTTGGGGTAGCTCATCTAACTTTGAGAGATGATATTTGGTTGGAGAATGTTACTGTGGTTATGTCTGGCAGCCCACCAGTCATGCCCCTTGGGTGTGAAAGGGTTTGATGAGTCAGGTCAATGGTGCAATCTTCACTTATTATCATGACCTTGAAATCTAGCAATGATATTTTTGTGTACAAAATTTTGACTCACATTCCAGATTTATTTCTGGCTGAAAGTCTTAAGTCATGAAGCTACCACCAATACACTTGCACAAATATTCTGAGGGTTGGGCCCCAAAGCTGGCTGCAGGCTTTATGAGTTACAGAAGCACTGCTCTGTATTCCAACTTGTAGATGTGGATGTCCAGTGACCCGAGTCATGATGAGGAGCTGGCTTCCACCATATGTCTTTCCAGAAGGAAGATGCATTTCCTCTTTTTTTGTGTTCCTACCTGCAGGCCATACGTGCTGTTACACAGATCAATAGCTCAGCATGACTTTGTGCCCAGACATACAATTGCTGGGAGGTATGCATAGACGAGTTAGGAAATCCTTGTCATTGCTCATCATTATTATGCAATCAATTTTCCTGGAAACCTACTTACATTGGAACAGATAAGCTAACAGCACTCTGAGTAGCTTTTCACTGATGTGCACTGTCCAGGCCCTTGTTTACTTAGGACCTGCCAACAGTCAGTATCCGTCAGACCCAGTGGATTCACAAGTTGTCTCCAACACACTGGTTAGGTAAATCATTGTGTCCAACACACCTCTCAGATAAATCATTGAAAAAAAATAGTTAAAAGAAAAAACTAAAGGGTGTGCAGACTGACCAACTCAAACAGTCAAAAGTGAGAAAAGAAGTTTGTGTATTATAGAGCACTGTAGTTGTGCAATGCACAGTGGGAGAGACTTTGTGGCTTGGCCTGGGGGCTGGCTTTCTTCTAACAGATAGAGGTGAAGAGCAATTAGAGTCTGAAAGTATAAGCAAGCCAATCTATTGTGTTTATACAGAGAGGTTCTCCTGAAGTGAGGCAAAAACAGAGACACAAGTAATGAGTACATGTATTTGGAAGAAGTATAAGTTACTTATAAATATTATAGCGGCGTCGCTATAGTTAAAGGTCTGGCAGCATTTCCATTATAAACTCTCATTGTCAGGGGTTTAAAAGTCTGCTGTAAAAATTCCAGGCTGCAACTTGGCATCCCGGGATATGCCTGGGAACAAAGCTTTTATCCTTTGTTAGACCTCCTGCAGGTTTCTCATGGTCTTCCCCTTTAACCCTGTTTATGTCTCTGCCCCTGTGATCCTATTTGCATCTACAAGTGGAGCAAAGGGGCAGTTCTAAAACCCATCCAGCAGGGTACGGTCTCTTGGTGGGGAAGAAGAGGATTTCTGCTGAGAAGCACTCATATAATTTCATAACCTCTTTATAGGACATGAAGTTTTATTCATATAACATGCTTTCTCAATTGTAAGTGGCTCCTGTGATCACAATGACCAAGGGCCAGATGTCACTGGACATGCAAATAAGGTTGGAAAAACACAATTAAATTAAAAATGCTAATATCTGAGAGTTAAACATTTTGCAAAGCTAGCTTCTTTAGGGTCCATCAGTGATTTGTAAGGAAATCTCTGCGAGGCTGCTGTCCCAAGAGACTATGCTCACCAAGAAAAGCACTATGCTTTATATTTGATTCATAAAGTGAACGGCTGAAACAAAATTGTTCAGCAAATTTGACACAGGGTAACATGAACATAATTAATATACTGTTAGAGAGTTTTCCGGAGTTAATCTGCAAATAATCTTAGGCTAAGATAACTTTTGAGAGAAAAATTTTATTTTCTCTCATTTAATGATAGCAGCATGTAGGGAATTTAACCAACAAATGCTCTATCTTTGATGAGCATTAGCTTAAACTGAATACAAATCTGATAAGGAGCATATTCATTAGTCTCCAGTGCCCAGCTGTAAGATGTTGTGCTTGTGTCACGCCCCTGGTGATAAGGGTGGACTGCTGCATTTAGGAGCAGTGCGTCTGGACTTGGCCAATGGTGAGCTTTCCATTCCAATCTCATCTAGTCCTAATAACTTCTGCTCTTTTATCATTACATTATCCCCATTTGTTACATTCCTGAAGCAGCTACAAATCAATACCTTTTTCTGCAGTATCAGACTGACAGGAGCTGGGTCCCCAGAGATATCCCGAATAGTTAGAAGAAAAAAATGATTTTTAAGACAATATATCAGGAAGCTTAACTGAATATGTGCCAAGAAGTTTGTAGATTCCAGAACTTTCAAATTAAAAAAGAAAAAAAGAAAGAAAAAGACCACAATGAGTTGAAGGCCATACCAAGCCTGGATAGATGATTTGTTGGGGAGCTGAGCATTCCTTCCAATAATTTATTGACCATCAGAAGGTGGTCAAAAGCAAGTATGAAACTTAAGAAAAAACATATTTTTCCAGTTCTTGGTCATGAACTTGTATTTGATCTTTTTTTTTATCTTCACCCCAAGACATAGCCATTGATTTGATTTTTTTTTTATTAGAGAGAGAAAGGGGAAGAGAGGGAGAAAGGGAGAGAAGCATGAAAGCATCGGCTGGCTACCTCCTTCTTGTGACCTGACTGAGAACTGAACCCATAACCCAGGTGTGCGTGTCAACTGGAATCAAACCTGTGGCACACTACTTCACAGGACAATGCTCCAACCAACTGATCCACACTGGGCAGGGGTGTATTTGATCTTAAACTAATGTTACTCTCTGAATCACTATATCATTTCTAAACTGGTAAAATCAATCTTTATCAAAGGAAACATTACTAGCAATTGCCATTTGCCATTTAATCCATTTTGTCAAAATCAAAGCTTAACTGATATATATTAGACTGACTTAACTACATTAAAAAAAGTCACTGTTAAAACAGATACATCAATCTTAGTTGAGCTCATGGTATAAAAAAGTAAAAACAAAAAGTAAAACTACTTGAGTTACAGTGACACAGCTTGTATTTTCAGGCTTATTCTCAAATGCCTTGGCTTTAGGTTAGATCCTAGGAAATAGAGACTGAGAACTGGAGATTCTGTTTTAACTTCAGATTTACCTTTCTCTAATTGGCATAGGTGTGGGGCATATAAACCGGGCTGAATTCAAAACATCAGTATTAAACATCAAAGTTCCTCTGGAATAGTGTGGAATAGTCATATAAAGTAGAATATTTTAAAAGGAAATTAATGATTGAAACATGCTTTTAATCTAATCAGGCACAATACTTTCTTAAACTATGAGTCACTGATTAATTGTATATTTTGTTTTGTTTTGGAGAACAAGCAAAAAATCCATGGAGGTCTCAAGTGGCTCACTGAACTTCCTTTCCTTTTTTTCTCTCTATTCTTTATTCCTTGTCATCATCACTTCAAGGACCCCGAGGCAACAAGATGCATAAAAACATTTTAACTATTACTCACAAGTGAGAACAACAAGCAAATAAAGGAGATGACAACCCCTTACCAGGCTACATGGAGTGCTTTGGGTCTTAACAGTTTACATATTGCCTTCTTCCACAGTGCTGTGGACTTGGGACTTGGAGAGACCAAAAAGTGTACAAAACTTAGACAAACTGCATTGATTTGAAGCACACAAATGGAAATATGTGATTACTGTGTTTATTTTATAATTAATAATTGGTTGAGACATTTGTTTCCCATTCCTAATGGCTTTTTTCAAGAGAGGCATTTGAAATCTATTATTTCAACTTTAAGCTTTGCAAATTTATATCAGCTCCTTCCTGGCTGCCAGTAATAATTTTTCTCCCATGTTAAACACACACACACACACACACACACACACACACACACTACTTAGCAGAGAAGCCATAAAACATATATAGTTCTTTTTATAATCCAAACTATTAACATAACTTTCAAATAATACCTGCATTGTTTTTTTTTTCTTTCATTGAAGTTGCTAATTAAAACTGTTTTACTTCAGTCATTTCTTTTTTCCTAGCTGGACTTAATCCTGAAGTGCCCCAGGACCCCAGATCATCAATAGTGGGGAGGATCCACTTAGGGATATTTTAAAATAATTTTCATACTTCTTTTTTCATGGTAAATAGTCAAGTTGGGGATAGGTGAAGGAGTTTTATCACTGGGTAGTTTCAGTACTTCCATATGTGTAGATAGTCATGACTAATTAATTTCACTCTTGCTGGGATTACATATGCCGAAGGAGAAAGTCTTCTCTCTTTCAAGTAGAACGGACTGCCTTCAGGACTAGACAAGATTCCATCCTTTCCACATAAGAGCTGAGAGGGTGAGGAGAGGGGGGGCAAGACTTCGACACTCGACCCGAGGGGATTAGTGAGTGTCAAATTCCCACAGTGTTTTAAATTTCAACAATCCTTACTTCTACTACATAATATATTAGCATTTTACTTTAGTAGAAAATTGACCTATAATTTTGTAGCAAAGCTGTGCTCTTGTTCTGGGAAGGTATGCCTTGCTTGTCCTGAACCCTCACAAATTTCCTAAGGGATGTATCACCTGCTTGGGATGATGAAGGCAGAGCCTGGCTTGATAGGCACAGCTCCAATGCAGTTCCTAGCTCCTTTTCATGAAACTGCTGTTCTGTTTCAGTGCAGTGTTGCCTGCCACTGGCCCACTAGCACCAACTGCAGTGCACAAGCCCTTGTAATAAGGAGAAGGACCTAGGAGAGCTAAGGTGATGATTCCCTATCCTGTATGTCCTGGAGGTAACTGTCTACCTGTCTGCCCACATAACATGGGCACTCCCAGGTACTCATCTCTCCTCTGTCCTA
The DNA here is from genome assembly GCF_019186645.2 of Phyllostomus hastatus. Taxonomy (NCBI): domain Eukaryota; kingdom Metazoa; phylum Chordata; class Mammalia; order Chiroptera; family Phyllostomidae; genus Phyllostomus; species Phyllostomus hastatus. The sequence goes on along the minus strand of NW_025334017.1, from coordinate 452,644 downwards.
GCAGTTATGCATGTCCTGGTGTTAACTGTGTACCTGTCTCTTCACCTGACACAGGTACTCCTAGGTACTTGGCCATGCCCCCAGTAGTTATAAATCTCCTTGAGGTAATTTTTTTGCTGTTTGGCTGTATCATTGCAACATATAATACTTATTGGCAGTGATCCTGTTGCCCTTAATACCTTGCAGTCACTGTCATTTACATGATGCAATGCATATATGTCACGTAGGTGACAAGAGGGATCTCTGGGCTGGAAATGACGGGAAGAGCTGCAGACATTGTCAGTATTTAGGGCACGGTACAGACCTGCCATCAGGGATTCAGGCGTTCGTGCCCTGACAAATCCTCATTTCCCTAGTTTCAGGCCCTGGCCACCAACCTGAGCACATGCTGCAAGGAACGAAGGGGAACATCGGCTGTGTTATGTACATAGATGTTGTTGTTAAGTTTGTAAGGAGAACTAGCAATGGATCATGAATTTCATTTTGTCCTTTCTGTGAATCCAATGTTGGTTTTCATGGACCCAGGCCTAAAAAATGTAGGGGCTTGGTGGGTCCAGCAGCACCTCTGGAAAGAAAGAATCCACACACTGCTGCATAAAATTATAAAATAAATGTTGTATTTTTTCAGACATAAAATCTAAATAGCTTCTCTGTGAATGACAGATTGAATACTGTTAAAATACTCTGTGTTGTAAAATGAATATTTAATGAAGTAGTTATTTAATACCCCCTTTATTTGGAAGAGGAAACAATCTTATTATTACAGGAGAAAATTGAGCTTTTTCTGTGTGAGAACAGTCTAATTAATCTCTTTGCCAAGAATGGTACATGACATATAGTAGGTGCTCAATAAATTTTGTTACCCAAATAGTGCAAGTTTTAAATCACATTTTCATCCCAAAATACTATAAGAATTGAAATTTCTTTCCCTGGAAGTGTGCCTCTTTGTAATACTATAACTAAATATATTTCTCTAAATAAAATACCTATTTGTAAACCTTTTAGGCCCTGCCTAGAATACAAATCAAGTGTTCACCTTTAGGTATTATGAATAATATATAAAAAGTAGAGAAGATTACAAAAGAAAATCATAAAATAATTTGAATATTGGACTTTGACATAGGTTAAACTAATCAGAGTTGTTTTAACCTAAAGAAGAAAAGGCTAAGGTTACTTCCAAATGTATGGATGACTAAATAATTTATAAGTTTGCAGAACACAGATTAAAAGAAATAGAAAAACTGATCAGAAATGAAAACACATTGTTTAAAAATCTTGTGGATTTTTCAACATTGGAAATTAAAAACAATAAGATATGCAATAGTTTGTTTTTATAGTGAAGTCTGCTGCAATGCTAGAATTTTAAGGTAGTTTTTGGTTAAATATTTTCTCCAAGAGAAAAAAAATATATAGCTTTCTTATGCCAGAGTCACACAGGAGATCATAACTATTTGATGGTTTGAAGACATAATCATTGTTAAATTAGTTATAATGAAAAAGTACACTTTTCTTACAAAAATTATAAAAAATGGAAAATTGCCAAGTATCTTTTAACTGAGAAGGGAAGCTAATCTGTAGGGCTCACTTCCTTCCATTGGTGTTGTTTTCTATAGAAATAGAGAAAATCCTTCCCACACTGTCAATCCTTTCTTGTCAGGGCAGGAGATGTTGATAGTCCAGGACAGAAAAAAGATGATGTGCTATTTGTTGATTTCTCTCCCATCACCAGTAGCCAGAAGGAGGCCTTTGGCAACTAACAAGGAAATAGGAAATGGTCTGTGGTAAATATTCCCCTTCAATGACCTGTTCTGACAACAACACTATTGAGGTTTAAGATGAAGGCACTCAAATGACTAATGGGTGTGATCTAAAATGCTTTTCGTTTTTACAGGGAATGTCATGAAATAAATTTTTGTTTTCCTCACATTTAAGCAATTATAAAAATTAAAAACAAAATAACTACCTTAACATAAACAAATCACCCACATTTCAATATCCTATTCAATTTTCTGTTTTAAAAAATCTTTCTTTAAGCCCCGGCTGGCATAGCCCAGTGGATTGAGCGTGGGCTGTGAACCAAAGCATTGCAGGTTCGATTCACAGTCAGGGCACATGCCTGGGTTGCAGGCCATGGCCCCCAGCAACCGCACATTGATGTCTCTCTCTCTCTCTTTTTCCCTCCCTTCCCTCTCAAATAAATAAATAAATAAATAAATAAATAAATAAATAAATCTTTAAAAAAATTTAAAAAACTAAAGAAAAAATCTTTAGAAAAAATGTATTAAAAATCTTTTTTTAATATCAGATGTTAAATTTTGAAGACAAAAAGATAAAATATTGGATAAAGATTGCATAAACAAGTGCTATTCAATATATGATGGATATGGAAGTTTTTGAATAAGATACAGCATCTTAGAAGTTAACATCAACTTATATGGTTGTAATTTTAGGGTACATATCATTTGGAGTCTGTGAGGAGGGTCAACACAAAAATAATAAAAAATACAGTATGTATCCTAATTTTTCTTTCATTGAAGTGTTCATGATCAGTAAATTACTAATTTACTTACTCAGGGTATAAAACCTTTCTAAGAGTCTTCCCATTCCTATACTTACATTTAATATTCTTGTGTATTGGTATGCTTTTTTCTAACATATTATATCTTAAAATAGTATTCATTGACTATGGCATTTCTTCTCTGTATAATTTATATTTTTCAAATTGAAAAAGCTCTTTGTCTTTTAAACATATTAGAAATATTAATATATATATATTTATTTATATTATTGAATTTATTGGGGTGACATTGGTTTGCAAAACCATACCTGTTTCAAGTGTATAACTCAATAAAACATCCTCTGCATGCTGTATGGTGCACTTATCGCCCACAGCAAAGTTTCTTTCCATCCCAATTTTCCCCTTCACTCCCAAATTTTCCCAATTTGACTACCTTCACTTACCCCTCACTCCTCTCTGGCTATCACCGTACTGTTGTCAGTGTCTATGTATTATATATACATGTATACAGTTTTTTCCTTACTTTTCACCTTCTGTCATCTGGTCTCCAAACCACCCGCCCTGTCAACAAACAGCTGTCAGTCTGTTCCATGTGTCCATGCTACTGATTCTATTTTGTTTATCAGTTTATTTTGTTCATTGGATTCCAGTGAGAGTATATGTGAGATTATATATTTGTCTTTCTCTGGCTGGCAAATAGTAAGATTTCTTCTTCTTTTTCTTTTCTTTTTTCTTTTCATTCTTTCTGGCTGAGTAGCATTCCACTGTATAGATGTACCACAGCTTTTTTATCCCCTCATCTACTGTTGGGCACTTGGGCTGTTTCCAGATCTTAGCTATAATAATGTAGTAATGAACATAGGGGTGCATACATTCTTTTGAATTAGCATTTTGGATTTCTTAATACATTCTAAGAAATGGGGTTGCTGGGTCATAAGGCCCACTTTTAATTTTTTGAGGAAACTATACACTTTTCCATAGTGGCTGTACCAATTTGCATTCTCACTAACAGTACACTAAGGTTCCCTTTTCTCCACAACTTTGCCAGCACTTGTTGTTCATTGATTTATTGATGATGGCCATTCTGACAGTTGTGAAGTCATATTTCAATGTGATTTTAAGTTGCATCTCTCTGATAATAGGGATGTTGAACATTTTTTATGTGTTTATTGGCTATCTCTATGACTTCTTTGAAAAAGTGTCTGCTAAGGTCCTTTGCTCATTTTTTAATTAGGTCATCTGTCTTCCTGACATTGAGTTGTATAAGTTCTTTATATATTTTAGAAATTGGCCCCTATCAGATGTATCATTGTTAAATATGTTCTCCCGCACTGTGGAGCTGCTTTTTCATTTTGTTGGTGGTTTCTTTTGTTATGAAAAAGCCTTGTAGTTTGATGTAGTCCTATGTGATTATTTTTCCCCTTTCCCCTTGCCTAAGAGATATATTAGCAAAAATATCACTACAAATGATATCTGGGATTTTATTGCCTATATTTTCTTCTGAGATTTTATGAATTTTATATGTAAGCCTGTTGATCATTTTGAGTTTATTCTTGGGTATGCTGTAAGTTTGTGGTCTAATTTCATTTTTTTTTTCATGTACCTGTCCAATTTTTCCAACATTGTCTTTACTCAGTTGTATGTTTTTTATCTCCTTTGTCAAATATTAATTGACGATTTAGGCTTGGGCTGAATCTGGGCTCTCTGTTCTGTTCCATTGACCTATACGCCTGTTCTGGTGCCAATACCTGGCTGTCTCATTGCAATGGCCTTGTAGTATTGTTTGTTACCAGGTAGCATGATACCTACAATTTTGTTCTTCTTTATCAAGATTACTAAGGAAATCTGGGGCCTTTTCTGGTTCTATATAAATTCTTAGGTATTTGTTCTAGATGTGTGAAATTTGCCATTGGTATTTTAATTGGAGTTGCATTGAATCAATAGATTGCTTTTGGTAGTATGGACATTTTAATGATGTTAATTCTTCCAATCCATGAACATGGTATATTCCACTACTTATTTGCATTTTCCACAATTTCTTTCTTCAGTATTTTTTAATTTTTTAGTATAGGCTTTTTGCTACCTTGATTAAATTTATTGCTAGGTACCTCATTTTGTTGTTGTTGTTACAATAGTAGATCCGATTATTTTTCTTAGTTTCTCTTTCTGATAGTTTATTATTTGTGTAAATAATGGTACCAGTTTCTGAATATTAATTTTGTATCCTACTACTTTGATGAATTCATTTATTAGATCTAGTAGTTTTTTGGTGGAGTTGTTATGGCTTTCTATGTACAATATCATGTCATCTGTAAATACTGACAGTTTACTTCCTCCTTTCCTTTCTAATTTGGATGTACTTTATTTCTTATTCTTGTCTTATGGCTGTGAATAGGACTTCCAGTACTATGCTCAATAAGAGTGGTTAAAGCAAACATTCCTGTCTTTTTCCCAATCCTAATAGAAACAATTTTTGTTTTTGTGCATTTAGTATGATGTTGGCTGTAGGTTTTTAATATATGACCATTACTATGTTGACATATGTTTCCTCTATTCCCACTTTGTTGGATTTTATCAAATGATTTTCCACATCATTGATATGATCATATAATTTGTATCCTTCATTTTGTTTCTGAGATTATCATGGTTATAGATGGCAAATATTGTATCAACCTTACATGCCTTAAGTAAATCCCACTAGATAAATGTGTATGCCCTTTTTAATGTATTACTGGATCCATTTTGCTAATATTTTGTTCAGGATTTTGGCAGCCATGTTCATCAGGAATATGGTCCTATAATTTTCTTTATTTGTAATGTTTTTTATCTGGTTTGGGAATTAGGAGAATGCTGGCCTTGTAAAATGAGCTTCAAAGTCTTCCCTCCCCTTGAATTTTTTGGAATAGTTTGAGAAGAATAAATCTTACTTCTTTTTTGAATGCTTGGTAAAATTTGCCTCTGAAGCAATTTGGTCCAGGATTTTTGCTTGCTGAGAGTTTTATGATTTCTGCTTCACTTTCATTACTTGTAATCAGTCTATTCAGGTTTATTCATTCTTCCTAATTCAATTTTGGAAGATTGTATATTTCTAGGACTTTATACATTGTCCAATGTGTTGGCATATTATCGTTCATAGTATTTTCTTACAATTCTTTCTGTTTCTGTGATGTCGGCTGTTACTTTTTATCTTTCATTTTTTTATTTCTTTTTTTAATGTATTTTATTGATTATGCTATTACAGTTGTCCCATTTCCCCCTTCTCTCCCCTCCACCCTGTACCCCCTCTCCTACCCACGTTCCCCCCTTTAGTTCATGTCCTTGTGTCATACTTATGAGTTCTTTAGCTTCTACATTTCCCATACTATTCTTGCCCTCCCCCTATCTATTTTCAACCTACATTCTATGCTACTTATTCTCTATACCTTTTTCCCCCTCTCTCCTCCTTCCACCCCCCTGCTGCTAGCCCTCCATGTGCCCTCCATTTCTGTGGTTCTGTTCCTGTTCTAGTAGTTTACTTAGTTTCTTTTGGTTTTGCTTTAGGTGTGGTTGTTAATAAATGTGAGTTTGCTGTCCTTTTACTATACATGTCTTTTCTTTATCTTCTTTTCTTAGATAAGTCCCTTTAGCATTTCATAAAACAAGGGCTTGGTGATGATGAACTCCTTTAACTTGACCTTATCTGAGAAGCACTTTATCTGCCCTTCCATTCTAAATGAAAGCTTTGCTGGATAGAGCAATCTGGGATGTAGGTCCTTGTCTTTCATGACTTGGAATATTTCTTTCCAGCCCCTTCTTGCCTGTAAGGTCTCTTTGGAGAAATCAGCTGACAGTCTGATGGGGAGTCCTTTGTAGGTTACTGTCCCCTTATCTCTTGCTGCTTCTAGGATTCTCTCCTTCATTTTTACCTTGGCTAATGTAATGATGATGTGCCTTGGTGTGTTTCTTCTTGGGTCCAACTTCTTTGGTGCTCTTTGAGCTTCTTGGATTTCTTGGAAGACTGTTCCCTTTGCCAGATTGGGGAAGTTCTCCTTTATTATTTGTTCAAATACGTGCTCAATCTGTTGCTTTTCTTCTTCCCCTTCTGGTACCCCTATAATTTGGATGTTGGAACGTTTAAAGGTGTCCTGGATGCTCTTAAACTTTTCCTTGATTTTTTGAATTCTTATTTCATCATGCCTTCCTGCTTGGTTGATTCTATCTTCCTTCTGGTCCACTGTATTGTTTTGAGACTCAGATTCCTTCCTTTCACTATTGGCTCTCCTCCGCGCATCTTCCTGCATCTCTTTTATGGTAACCTGCATCCTTTCATCTAAATTGCGCCCAAAATCAACCAATTCCGTGAGCTTTCTGATCACCAGTGTTTTGAACTGTGCATCTGATAGATTGGCTATTTCTTAGTAGCTCAAAAGGATGAGTCCTGGGGGACTGATCTGTTCTGTTGGTAACATATCTTATGTCTTTTCCCTGTCTCTCCTTTTTTTTTTTTTCCCCCAGTCTGGTCGCTCTTGTTACGGTGGGGGGCAGAGCCCTAGGTGTTCACCGGGGCTGGGCACCCCGGTCGCTAGATTGTGACAGTATATGTGGGGGCGGAGGTGGGGGTGGGAGCGGAAGGGAACAATGGCAGTAGTTCCGTTCTCCTGGGCTCAGACCCTTCTTTGGGATCCTGGGCTGCGAGCTCTGCCCTGGTGTACAATCGCTGCTTCACTGGGCCTGCCAGCCGCAGCTTCCGTACTCAGGGATCACCGCTGCATTCTTGCACCCCGGATGGCTGTTGCACCGATTTCGCGCCAAATTTTCCCCGACCTCCGCGCGCTGCCAACCCATGCCAGCCCCGCGCCTGCCCAGCTCGTCGTCTCTTACCAGTCTGGATGTACGGGTCTACTTCAACTTCTTGGCTGTCTGACTTCCATTCAGGTGAATCCTCTATCAGTTCTGAGTGATATTCTATCTATAAATTATTGTTGTTCTAATTTTGGTTGTGTGAGGAGGTACAGTGTGTTCACCTATTCCTCCATCTTGCCGGAAGTCCCCATTTTTTTATTTCTTTATTTGAGTTGTCTCTCCTTTTAGATGGGTACATTGATCTTTTGTTTGTTGTTGTTTTTTTAAGTCTCTATGTCATTTATTTCTTCTTTGATCTTTATTATTTCCTTCCTTCTACTTGCTCTGGACTTTTTTTTCTGTTCTTTTTTCATTTATTTTATGTATAGGATTAGATTGTTTGAGATTTTTCTTTCTTCTTGTTATAGGCCTGTAATGCTGTAAACTTCCCTCTCAGGACTGCTTTAGCTGTGTCCCATTGATTTTAGGTTGTTTTGTGCTCATTTTCATTTTTTCCAGGTAAATTTTAATTTCTTATTTGATCTTATTGTTAACCTATTGATTGTTTAATAAAATACTATTTAACTTCTATGTGTTTGAATGTTTTCCAGTTTTTTTTAATTGCAGTTAACTTCTAGTCATACCATTGTGTTCAAAGAAGATTCTTCATATGAATCAAACTTCTTAAATTTATTAAGACTTATTTTGTGTTCTAAAATGGGCTCTATCTTTGGGAATGTTCCATGTGCACTTAAGAGGAATGTACGTTCTGCTGCTTCCTGGGATTAAATATTCCATAAATATCAATTAAATCCATCTGATCCATCTATCCATTGATGTCAATGGGGTATTAAAATCCCCTACTATGACTATATTGCTGTCAGTCTCTGTCTTAATTTCCAAGACTTTGTATATTTATATGCTCCTGTATTGGTTGCATATATGTTGGATTGATACTTTTAGTATTATGTCATGATCTGTGTCTCTTGTTACAGCCTTTGTTTTGAACTCTATTTTGTCTGGTATACATTTTGATACCCCAATTTTTTTGTCCCATGTGCATGGAATAATTATTTTCTATGCCTTCATTTCAGTCTGGATCCACCTTTTGTTCTGAGGTGGATCTCTTGTAGACGGCCTATATATGGGTCATGTTTTCCTACCCATTCATCTACTCTATGTCTTTTGATTGGAGCATTTAATCCTTTTAAATGGTTAATATTGATAGATTTTAATTGTTATTTTATTATTTATACCTGTGTTCCTCTCCATATCTTTTATTTTTCTTCTTCTTTTCAAAAGTTTCTTTAACATTTCTTGCAAGACTGGTTTGGTAGTAGTGAGCTCCTTTAACAGTTTTTTGTTGTTGTTGTTGTTGTTATTTTTGTTTTGTTTGGGAAGCACTTCATTTTACCTTCAATTTTAAATGATAAACTTGTTGGATAAAGTAGTCTAAGTTGTAGGTCCTTGCTTTCCATCAGTTTGAATATTTTATGCCAATCTTTTCTTGCCTAAAGTGTTTCTGTTGAGAAATCAGCTGACATCCTTGTGGGAGCTCCTTGTAGGTAACTAATTGCTTTTCTTCTGCTACTTTAAAGATTTCCTCTGTATTTAACCTTTGCCATTTTAATTGTGATCTATTTTGGTGTGGGTCTCGTTGGGTTCATCTTGGTTGGGACTCTCTGTGCTTCTTGAATTTGTGTGACTTTTTCCTTTACCAGGTTAAAAAAGTATTTAATTTTTTAAGTATTAAGGAAGTCCTAATTTTTTAAAGAATTATTTATTTATTTATTTTTAGAGAGGGGGAAGGGAGGGATAAAGAGAGGGAGAGAAACATCAATTGGCTGCCTCTTGCATGTTCTCAACTGGGGAACTGGTTCTCAACCCAGGCATGTGTCCTGACTGGAAATTGAACTGGTGACCTTTTGGCTTGAAGGACATTGCCCAACCCACTAAACCACACCAGTCAGGGATCAGCTATTATTTCTTCAAACAAATTTTCTGTTCCTTGCTTACACTCTTCTCTTTCTAGAACTCCTATGATGTGGATGTCATGTGTTTGATGTTGTCTCAGAGGTCCCTTAGACTTGCCTCATTTTTAAAAATTCCCTTTTCTTTTAGATGCTCTGCTTGGGTTCTTACTATTATCTTCTTGTTTGAATTGCTGATTTGATCCTCTGCTTCATCTAACCTGCTGTTGATTCCTTCTAGTGTATTCTTCATTTCAGCTATTTTTCTTTATTTCTGACTGACTGGATATTTTTATGGTTTATATATCCTCTTCAATGCTTATTATTTCTTATTCACAGATGGGGAAGAATGTTTCCCTTTCCAAAGCTACACAGTTCAATCACTGTCTAAGTCTCCTCCAAGAACTTCCCCAGAAAAGAATACCTCAAAGTCCCTACTGGGTGCAGCCAGCAGATCCCTCTGCAGGACCCAAGTACAGCAGAGTGGTGTCACCAGAAGATGGAAAACTAGGCAGTGCACTCCTTAAGCTGGTGTTGTAACAATAGGAGTGCTTGTCTCCAGGAAGGTAGTGTCTGGGACTCTAGCAGGATTTCTTTTTTTGCAAGTGGACTGAATCCCCACTGATTTTTACCATCAGATGTTATGCAAGCTCCTCTTCCCATCTCTGTTGCTCTAGGTTGGGGGTCTCTGCATGGGGTTGAGACCCCACACTCTGGAGGAAGAAAGTTTTGCAGCTGAGATACAATCTCCAGCTTCTCATCCAAGTTTCTCAGTAGTTGCTGGAGCAAGTCTTTTCTGCATTTCCTTCCACCCTTTTTAGCAATCTCTATATGGCTTCTTCTGTAAATCTTTGGTTGTAAAATTTCAGTTCAGCTAGGCTTCAGTTAGTTATTTGGGTTGCTCTATAATTTAGCTGTAAATTCGGTTTGGCACCAGGAGAAGGTGAGTGTAGCTTCCATTCTACTCTGCAGCCATCTTGGAAACTATATTATATATTTAAATACATATTGAATTGAACATAACTTCTTACAGAGTGGATACACAGATACTGTGTTTTCTACTCAGAGATGTTGGAATCTGCTTAGTGTTCCAAACTTTTATACTATATTAATTTTTAACTACTATCGTATACACAATGAGAAAAGTAATATATTGGCTATTTATATATTTTTAAAGTAAGCGTATCTTTTTTTTTAGAACAGCAGAGTACATTTTACAACTCTTAATTTTCTATCTACATGTTTTATCATACTATGATAATAAAATTGAAGAAATGAAAAAAAAACAGTTAATTGGCTTTTGTTCTTGCTGGCTGATGCCTGTGCTTTTAGCTGCTTCTGTGAAATTCTGTTTGAACTAATCTTCTAATTTTATCTCTGCAATTGAAATATGGTATAAAATCCATAAAAGTGTTAAAAGTGGTAGAGGTGCTAGACTCACATCTTTTATCTTTTTAAGTTTTAAGAAAATCTTTCAAGTGTCCTAAAACCACACATGAAAGAATAACTCATTGAACCTCTTTTCCTCTTTAGATTCAACCCTCAACTTGGAAGGAGCTGGAGCCTATGCATCAGGATCTGGAGTTCATTCCCAATGTTTTACTCAACAGAGTTCTGGAATCTGGGCTCCCTCATTGTTATGACTGAAGATAGAGTTTTTTACCTGTTCCCATTTTTAGTAAGAGTACTTATTTTTCTTCCTGAATGTTTAAAAAGTTTAGGTTTGATTCATCTTGCAAACGTTAATCTAGATCAAACAGGATTTGAATATAAAAACAGATTTATAATTTGGAGACTGTGAGCTTGGTTTTGGTTACTCTGTAACAAGAGTTAGAAGTCTTCTTATATAAGGACTTGAGTGTAAGTCATAAGGCAAGAGAGTGGATGGAAGGAGAAAAAATAGCTTAAATCATCCCCACTCCAAATTCTTTGAAGCACAGAGTTTAAACAAGGTGGTGACTTAAAAAATAACATTTAGCTTGTATAAAATTTTTAGCTCTAAAATTAACTAATCAATATAGTCAGGTATAAAATTTTATACTCTAAAATCAACAAAACAATATGGTCAGGTATTCTAAATGCTGAGAAAAATAAAGATTCTGGGTTTTTAAAAATAGATGTTGTGTCATGGAAGTGTACACTTCCAGTGGATGGAATGATCCTATTGACCAATGTCACCCCAATAAATTAAAAAAGTAGATTTTCTGATTTTTTAAATTTTATTTTAGCTGTTTTTCAAGTACAGTTTTCTATCTTTTACCCCCATCTCAGCCCACCCACCCAGCCCTCCTGACATCCCTCCCATTTCCATCCACCCACAGTTTTTGCCCATGTGTCCTTTATACTTGTGCCTGTGAACCTTTCCCACTGTCCCCTTAAATTCTCTCTACTCTCCCCTCTAGACACTGTCAGCCTGTTTTCTATTTCAGCATCTTTAGTTATATTTTGCTTGTTTCTTTGTTTTGTTGTTTAGGTTCCTCTTAAAGGTGAGATCATATGGTATTTGTCTTTCACTGCCTGGCTTATTTTGCTTAGCATAATACTTTCCAGTTGCATCCATGCTGTTGCAAGGGTAGGAGCTCCTTCTTCCTTTCTGCTACATAGAATTCCATTATGTAAATGTACCATAGTTTTTTGATCCATTCGTTTACTCATAGGCACCTAGATTGCTTCCAAAATTTTGCTATTGTAAATTGTGCTGCTATGAACATTGGAGTGCATGCATTCTTTTGGATTGGTGTTTCAGGGTTCTTAGGATATAATCCTAGAAGTGGAATTGCTCGGTCAAAAAGCAGATCCACTTTTAGTTTTCGGAGGACGTTCCATACTATTTTCTATAGTGGTTGTACCAGTCTGCAGTCCCACCAACAGTGCACTAGGGTCTCTTTTTCTCCAAAACCTCTCCAACACTTGTTTGTTGCTTTGTTTCTGATGGCCATTCTGACTGCTGTGAAGTGGTATCTCATTGTGATTTTAATTTGCACCTCTCTGATAGCTAGCAATACTGAGCATCTTCTCATGTGTCACTAGATCCTCTGTATGTCCTCCTTGGAGAAGTGTCTGTTCAAGTCCTTTGCCCATTTTTTAATTGGATTGCTTGTCTTCTTTGAGTGGAGTCATGTAAGTTCTTTTTATATTTGGAGATTATACGCTTGTCTGAGGTGTCATTAGCAAATATGTTTTCCCATACAGTTGGTACTCTTTTTATTTTAATACTATTTTCTTTAGCCATGCAGAAGCTTTTTCTTTTGATGAGATCCCATTTGTTTATTCTTTCCTTTATGTACCTTTCTCTGGGGGACATATCAGTAAAAATGTTTCTGCGTGAAATATCTGAGATTTTCCTGCCTATGTTCTTCTAGGGCTTTAATAGTGTCATGGCTTATATTTAAATGTTTCATCCACCTTGAATTTATTTTTGTGTATGGTGTAAGTTGGTGCTCGCGTTTCATTTTTTTTTTTTGCATGTAGCTGTCCAGTTCTCCCAACACCATTTGTTGAAGAGGCTATTGTTACCCCAATTTATGTTACTGCCCTCTTTGTCAAATATTAATTGACCATAGAGACTTGGGTTTATTTCTGGGATCTCTGTTCTATTCCATTGGCCTATGTACCTGTTTTTATGCCAGTACCAGGCTGCTTTGATTACAGTGGCCTTGTAATGCTCTTTGGTATCAGGTATTGTGATCCCTCCTACTTTGCTTTTCTTTCTCAAAATTGCAGCAGCTATTCAGGGTCGTTTATGGTTCCATATAAATTTTTGAAGTGTTTGTTCTATGTCTGTGAAATATGCTATTGGTACTTTAATCGGTATTGCATTGAATCTGTAAATTGCTTTGGGTAGTATGGCCATTTTGATGATGTTAAATCTTCTGATCCATGAACATGGTATATGTTTCCATTAGTTTGTATCTTCCTTGATTTCTTTCTTCAGTGTTGTGTAGTTTTCTGCATACAGGTATTTTACCTCTTTGGTTAGATTTATCCCTAGGTATTTCATTTTTCTTTTTGCTATTTCAAATGGGATTTTTTTCTTGATTTCTGCTTCTGCTGTTTCATTGTTGGTATACAAAAGTGCCTTTGATTTCCAGATATTGACTTTGTATCCCGCTGTTTTGCCAAATTCATTTATTAGGTCAAGCAGTTTGGCTGAGTCTATAGGATTTTCTATGTACACTATCATGTCATCTGTCAAACAATGGCAGTTTTGTTTCCTCCTTTCCAAGTTGGATGCCTTTTATTTCCTTTCCTTGTCTGATCGCTGTGGCTAAAACTTCCAGTACTGTATTGAATAGAAGTGGTGAAAGTGAAGTCTCGTCTTGTTCCTGATCTTAGTGGAAAAGATTTTAGTTTTTGCCCATTGAGTATTGTTGCGCGTGGGTCACCGGCCAGCAGTGACCACGCAACGCTGTGGATGGTTCGATGATAAACACGTGAGAAAAAACAACACATGCACAGAGACAGACTAGTTTCTGTGGGGAAGTAGGGACAGAATGGCCACCCCCCCTAGTGGGGAGCGCACTGATTTACCGTCCATCCCTGCTTTTATTGGGCTCATTTTGCATAATAATTCAGGTAAAGTACAGTACTCATTCAGGGGAAGTAAGGAACTATAGAAAACAAAGAACTCTGCCGGTCTATTGAGTTCGGGGTCAAAGAGCTGTAAGACTGAGGAACAAACTTCCTCCTAAGACCCTTCTCATTCAACTGAGAGCATTCTAAACAAAGAAGGTTTCACAGTAATTTACATATTCTTTCTTAGGCCTGATCACCCTGGGGAATCCGCAGTTCTCAGTACTGAGCTGCACCACCCTGTCATTGTTTCAGGCTTAGGTGGAGCAAGGGAACTAAGGCAACCGAGAGATAAGGAGATTTTCTTCCAGGCGCTGAGAACTCAGGCTATGTCAAAGCCGAGGAGCGAGGGTCCATCATCCCCTTTTGCTGCAGCCCCCCAAGTCCTTCTTTTGGGGGCCTCCCAAAGTGATCGTGCCTGGCTTAGGTCGTTCCCCCCGTGGGGAATCTTACCCGTCTTTGGCTAACCGACCAAGCTTTTTGGGGCTCAGTTATGAATAAAGCAGCAGAAGCAGCATTCCTGCCAGGAAGATAAGCTTTTGTCTCCTTGCTGGCTTACAGTTCCAAGGGTGTTCCCTTAGCCTTAGCTAGGCGGGGGTTTCAGCCTCTGATACCAGTCAGGGCGGTTCCCAACAGAGTATGATGTTGGCTGTAGATCTCTCATATATGGCCTCTATTTTAATGAGAAATGCTCCCTCTATTCCCACTTTGCTGAGTGTTTTTATCATAAACAAGTTCTGTACCTTATCAAATGCTTTTTCCTCATCTATTGATATGATCATGTGATTTTTGTCTTTGCTTTTGTTTATGTGATGTATTACATTTACTTATTTGTGAATACTGAACCATCCTTGTATCCCTGGAATGAATCCCACTTGGTCATGGTGTATGATCTTTTTAATGTATTGTTGGATGCAGTTTGCCAATATTTTGTTGAGAATTTTAGCATCTATGTTCATCAGCAATGTTGGCTTAACATTTTCTTTCTTTATTGTGTCTTTATCTGGTTTTGGGATTAGGAAGATGCTGGCTTCATAAAAAGAGTTTGGGAGTCTTCCATCATTCTGGATTTTTTGGAATAGTCTGTGAAGGATAGGGATTAGCTCTTCCTTAAATGCTTTGTAGAATTCTCCTGTGAAACCACCTGGGCCTAGACTTTTGTGTATCGAGAGTTTTTTGATTAGTGCTTCAATTTCATCTGCTGTTGTTGGTCTGTTCAGGCTTTCTGTTTCTTCATTGAGTTTTGCAAGGTTATATTTTTCTAGAAATTTGTCCGTTTCACCTGGGTTTTCAAATTTCTTGGCATACAGTTCTTCATAGTAGTTTCTTACAATCCTTTGTATTTCTGTGTTATCAGCTGTAATCTCTCTTCTTTCATTTCTGATTGTGTTTATTTGGATTCTCTCTTTTTTTCTTGATGAGACTGCTTAAAGACTTGTAGATTTTGTTTATCTTTTCAAAGAACCAGCTCCTGGATTCATTGATCCTTAAAATTGTGCTTTTAGTCTCTATGTTATTTAACTTTGTTGTGATATTGGTTATTTTCTTCCTTCTCCTTGCTCTGGGTTGTCTTTGTTGTTGTTCCTCGAGTTCTTGTAGACGTAGGGTTAGGTTGTTTGTTTGGAATGTTTCTATCTTTTTTAGGTATGCCTGTATTTCTATGAACTTCTCTATCAGGACTGCCTTGGCTGTGTCCCATAAGTTTGGGGTTGTTGGAAGTTCATTTTCGTTTGTTTCCTAAAACTTTTGATTTCTTCCCTAATTTCATTCTTGACCCATCCATTGTTTAATAGCATGCTATTCAATCTCCATGATTTTGAGTGTTTTGGGTTTTTTTCCCTTAGGGTTGGTTTCTAGTTTCAGTCCCTTGTGGTCATAAAAAATGCTTGGAAATTTGCATATAAATGCAAATTTCAATGTTCTTGAAGTTGTTGAGGCTTGCTTTGTGTCCTATCATGTGGTCTATCTTTGAGAATATTCCATGTGCATTTGAAAAGAATGTATTTAGCTTCTTTGGGATGAAGGGCTCTATATATATCAGTTAAGTTCATTTCATTTAGGGCATTGTTCAATGCCACAATATCTTTGTTGATATTTTGTTTGGAAGATGTGCCCATTTTCGACAGTGGGGTGTTAAAATCCCCTACTATAATTATGTTGCTGACAAGATCTTTCTTGAAGTCCTCTAAGATTTTCTTTATGTGTTTGGGTGTTCCTATGTTGGGTGCATATATATTTAAAATGTTTATGTCTTCTTGGTGGATTCTTCCCTTGAATATTATGTAGTGACTTTCTGGGTATCTTCTTATGGCCCATTTTTGGAAGTCTGTTTTGTCTGATATGAGTATTACTACCCCAGCTTTTTTTTTCCCTATCTGTTTGCTTTGAAAATTTGTTTACAGCCCTTCACTTTCAGTCTGTGTAGGTCTTTTGTCCTGAGGTTGGTCTCTTATAGGCAGCATATTTGTGGTTCATGCTTTCGTATCCATTCAGCTATTCTATGTCTTTTGATTAGAGCATTTAATCCATTTACATTTAAGGTTATTATTGATAGATACTTATTCATTGCCGTTTTCGTATCTGTGTTCCTCTGTCTCTCTCTCTTTTCCTTCCTTTCCTTAAAATAGTCCCTTCAGCATCACTTGCAGAGCTGGTCTGTATTCTTTTAGACTTCTTTTGTCTGGGAAGCTCTGGGAAGCTCTATCTTGATTGAGTACCTTGCTGGGTAAAGTAGCTGTGGTTGCAGCTACTTGTTCTCTTGTTCTCATTATTTGAAATATTTCTTGCCATTCTCTTCTGGCTTGGAGCATTTCCATTGAGAAGTCAGCTGCTAACCTTATTGGGGCTCTCTTGTATGTTACTTCCTGTTTCTCCCTTACTGCTTTTAAGATTCTCTCTTTGCCTTGGTATTTTGCATTTTAATTATGATGTGTCTTGAATTGGTCCTCTTTGGGTTCCTCTTGATTGAGACTCTCTGTGTTTCCTGGATTTGTGTGACTTTTTCTCTCATCAAATTAGGGAAGTTTCCATCATTACTTTTTCAAATAGGTTTTCTATCCCTTGCTCTTCTTCTTCTCTTTCTGGTATCCCTACAAAATGGATAGTATTATGTTTTACATTGTCTTGCATTTCTCTTAATCCCTCTTTATTTTTTCTGAGCCTCTTTTCCTTTTCTTGCTCTTTCTGGGTGTTTTCTTCTACTTTGTCCTCTAGCTCGCTGATCCGATCTTTTACTTCATCAGTTCTGCTTTTGATTCCTTCTACTGTGTTCTTCAGTTCAAAGATTGTATTCTTAGTTTCCTCTTGGCCTTTTTTTATAGTTTCTATTTCCTTTTTCATGTTGATATAGTTTTCAGTGAGTTCATTATAGTTTCCCTGTAGTTTCTGGTAGGTCATTGTGAGCTCATTGAGATTCCTGATAATCATTGCTTTGAACTCCATATCTGATAGTGGAGTTTCCTCTATTTCACTTAGCATTCTTTCTGAGGCTTCCTCCTTTCCTTTTATTTGGGGATTATTTCTTTGTCTTCCCATTGTTTGTGAGAGTCTTCTTGTTAGCCTCAGCTTCTTAAATTTATCTGTTCTGGCTCCCTGGGTTTTTGGTTTGAACTTCTTTGGTACAATACCTGTGAGATTCAGTGGTGCAGTCTCCTTGATCTCCTGAGCTTACTGGTCTTGCACTGTCATTTAAGTTGGCTCTGTGTTTGTCTTTGGGTTTTGATTGTTGTTGGGTCTTTATTTAGTGGGTCCTTCCCTCCAGCTGGTTGAGGATCATTCTGTCCACCACCTCCTGTATTGTGTTGTGCTGGTGAGGGCAGGTTGTGTTGAAGCTGGTTCTTTTGTGTGTATAAGGTTTTGAAGATTGTCTCTTGCTCTTGTTGTTTGTATTGGGTACTGTCTCTACTGTTTAGTTGTATTTCCAGCTAGGTCCTGGATTGAGGTTTGCATGGTTTCCACTCCCTCCTTCACCTTCTTATCTTGTTATCTGTTAGTGGTTTCTTTGTTGTTGAGTTTCCTCTTCCAGTGGGTATCCTGGCATTCACCACTTCCACGTACTGTTTTTTTGTGATCATTTGGAGGAGGAAGGCAAAATGGTTTAAGACAGCAAGAGAGTACTCCATGATATTTACAGTAGAGAAGAGATAGGAGATCCTTTGGCTATGTATAGTGTTAACTGTGATCTTCCACCCAACTAGCCAATTTTTAGAAAGGATGGGAAGAAGATAAGACTCTTGTTGGGGAGGGAAGGATTATAAGTTGGATCTAGAAAGCAGTGAGGTTGTGGGAGGTCAGATTTTGAGGTAAGGTGAGAGTAAAGGATAGTAAATAGGTGTAGTGTGTGAGAGAATAGAGTTAACCACAACAGTAATAGAGTTCAGGAAACCGTGAAGTGGGCTAAGATCTGGAAGGGGTGTTGTGAACTATTTACAATTGTGTGGGGCAGCAATTATTTACAATAATATTACAGCAACAATTATATGACAGAATCTATGTGATCTAGATAACAAGAATAGGGAGTATAGGACCTTGCGTAGTGTGCTAATGGGACACAGGTGAAGTGAAGGACAGTAAATTAGCAATACACTATGAAAGAGATATCCTGGGAAACCTGTCAAATGATACAATATAACCAGCCTAGCAAAGCAGACCATACAGAAAGAAGAGGAATACAAAAATACTATGAAAATAAAAGATGTAAGAATAATGGAAAAATAATAATAATACAAATATGCAATAACTTGTAGGTTCTCTGTAATAGCAGAGTGAAATTTGTGTCACTGTCACAGCTGTTGTGATGTCCCTTCTTTGGGTCCAGCTCTGGTCTTTTCACAGTTCCAGGTTTGTTTGTTTGTTTTGTCTCACTTGTAGATTTTTTTATAAAAGGCAGACGAAGGAAGGAAAAGGAGATAAAGTTGGAAAGAAAGGAAGAAGAAATAAAACAAGAAAGAAGGAAAGAGAGGAAAAAGGAATGGAAAGAGAAAATGTAATAAAAATTTAAAAATAAAAAAAATATTTTAAAAAATAAAAACAGAATAAAATTAATAAACCTCTTGGTTTCAAACTGGCCAAACTGGTTTTTCTGGTCTTGCTGGCTGCAGCAGCCTTAGGGGCAATTGGTATGGCTTTTCTTTCTTCCCATCTGTACTCAGTCAGCCATGTGCACTCTCGGGGAACTATCCTGGCAACTCTCCCCAGTGCCTTGGGTGTGGGATCCAGGCCTTTCCTCAGGGTTACTGCTCTGGGCTGGGGTGCGGAGGCATGCCTGCCCGTCCAGGCTGCCTCACCCTTTCCAGTGTTATGGGGGTGCTCAGGGTCTTCCACATAACCTTCTGCGTAACCTCAAGATTGTTGCCTGGCTGGGTGGCAAGGAGCCCAGAGCAATTCCTGTAGGAGAATTCCCCAAACAGTGTCTGTCTTTTTACTTTTTCTTTTTGAGGAATTCCTCCTACTCAAGCCTGCCACTGCATACAATGGCCTGGCCTCTCCTGCAGTCCAATTCTCCAGCCAGACTGGTGACCATGGGGGTCAGGCGCTGCGCAACTCTCAACCCTGCTGGTATCCTCGGACTCCGTGGGTGCTCACAGCCCCTGTGTGTTTGCTAGCAACCTGGTTTCTCCCAGTGTTGCTCAGACCTTGTTTGGTTGAGGAGGGAGCAGTTGCCCCGGCTGTCTCCCAAGGACTCTGTGGCAAACCCGGCAGCAGGTGCCAGGCCTGGGACTGCAGCCCCCCTGGACCTCACCCTGGTTCCTGGGACCTTATTGTCCTGAAGCACTCTCCTTACTGTCTGTTTTTTCAGTTCTGCTACAATTTTTGGTCTCTTATTTTCTTTGTTTTTTTAAATATATTTTATTGATTATCCTATTACAGTTGTCCCATTTCCCCCTTCACTCCCCTCCACCCTGTACACCCTCTCCCACCCATATCCCCCCCTTTAGTCATGACCGTGTGTCATACTTATAAGTTCTTTAGCTTCTACATTTCCCATACTATTCTTACCCTCCCCCTATTTTCAACCTACAATTTATGCTACTTATTCTCAGTACCTTTTCCCCCTCCCTTCTCCTCCCACTCCCCTGTTGCTAACCCTCCATGTGATCTCCATTTCTGTGGTTCTGTTCCTGTTCTAGTTGTTTGCTTAGTCTCTTTTGGTTTTGCTTTAGGTGTGGTTGTTAATAATTGTGAGTTTGCTCTCCTTTTACTATACATGTTTTTTCTTTATCTTCTTTTCTTAGATAAGTCCCTTTAGCATTTCATAAAACAAGGGCTTGGTGATGATGAACTCCTTTAACTTGACCTTATCTGAGAAGCACTTTATCTGCCCTTCCATTCTAAATGAAAGCTTTGCTGGATAGAGTAATCTGGGTTATTGTTCCTTGTCTTTCATGACTTGGAATACTTCTTTCCAGCCCCTTCTTGCTTGTAAGGTCTCTTTGGAGAAATCAGCTGACAGTCTGATGGGAATTCCTTTGTAGGTTACTGTCCCCTTATCTCTTGCTGCTTCTAGGATTCTCTCCTTCATTTTTACCTTGGCTAATGTAATGATGATGTGCCTTGGTGTGTTTCTTCTTGGGTCCAACTTCTTTGGGGCTCTCTGAGCTTTCTGGATTTCCTGGAAGTCTATTTCCTTTGCCAGAATGGGGAAGTTCTCCTTTATTATTTGTTCAAATACATGTTCAACCTGTTGCTTTTCCTCTTCCCCTTTTGGTACCCCTATAATTCGGATGTTGGAATGTTTAAAGATGTCCTGGAGGTTCCTAAGCTTCTCCTCGTTTTTTTTGAATTCTTATTTCTCCATTCTTTCCTGTTTGGTTGTTTTTTTCTTCCTTCTGGTCCACTCTATTGTTTTGAGTCCCAGTTTCCTTCCCATCACTATTGGTTCTCCGTGCATCTCCCTTCATCTCTTTTATGGTAACCTGCATTTTTTCATCTAATTTGCACCCAGAATCAACCAATTCTGTGAGCTTCCTGATCACCAGTGTTTTGAACTGTGCATCTGATAGATTGGCTTTCTTGGTTGCTCAAAAGGATGAATCCTGGGGCATTGATGTGTTCTTCTGTTTGAGACACATCTCTCTCTCTCTCTCTCTCTCTCTCTCTCTCTCTCTCTCTCTCTCTCTCTCTTTTGGGGGGTCTGGTTGCTCCTTTTATGGTGAGGGGTGGAGCCTTAGGTGTTCACCAGGGCTGGGCACCCCAGTTGCTAGATTGTGACATTGTTTGTGGGGGCAGGGGCAAGAGGGAACAATGGCGGTTGCTCCGTTCTCCTGGGACCTCAGTCCCTTGTCTGGGATCCTGGGTTACACGCTCTGCCCTGGTCCACAGTCGCCGCCTTACTTGGTCCACCAGCTGCCGCCTGCGTACTCAGGGTCCATCTGCTGAGATCTTGTGCACCCCAGATGCCTTATGCGCTGCCGGTTGCCTTATGCACCCAGTTGTCCCTGTTCTCCATTCATCTCGACCTGCGCGTGACCTGCTCCTGGCTGCTCCTCTCCTCCCCTCCTACCATTGGGATGAATGGGTCTACTTCAACTTCTTGGCTGTCCAACTTCCATTTAGATAAATTCTCTCTCAGTTCTGGGTGTTATTCTGCCTCTAAATTGTTGTCTTTCTGATCTTGGTTGTGTGTGGAGGTATGGTGCATCCACCTATGCCTCCATCTTGCTGGTTGGATGCTTATATATATATATATATGCTTAGATACTGTTGATTGTTTGCTCTTTTACTCTGTAGATCAACTAGGATTTTCTCCCATGTGTAGGGAGAAATGGAATCTGCTCTCTCCTACCCCAATACCATCTTCCTCTGTATAGATTTTCTGATTTTTAATATGTGTTTCCCATGATATAGGGAATATGAATATAGCACCACTTAACTTTAAAAAAAATTTAGAGACAATAAAATAATGTCCCAATGTATAGGGGCCCAATTTTTGTAGGACCTGGATGTTTATAGAAACTGGAAGACAATATAAGGAGAGAGTTGGAGAGGCTGTCTTTATAACCACTTCTATTTTTAGCTCTCAAATTAAATCATAAAGATCATTAGGAAAAATAAATATCTTTGCAAAACTTTAACATGCATGTGTTTATGTGTATCACAAGATCAGAAAGTTACTATTGTCTTAATCAGTACAGAATTTTTAGGACTGAGACAGCTGGGGTGGGCTTTATGGTTTCTAAAATTACTAGTTATTCTAGATAATAGGATAAATGCTGTAAAAAATGATGCCCTTCAACTGAACCATGCAACTGTATTAGTGTTATTTGATATAAATTATTTTGGTCCCACTTACTTATGTATATGTTGATTAGTTTTCCATGGTAATTTCACATTATTTCTTAAGATATCTGAAAATTTTTTCTTTATGCCCATGCTCTTATAGTTCTGATTTGGTGACATTTTTATTTTAGCTAGAACATGGACATTTCACTAATTTGAAATGAATTAATGTGAACACAGATCCTAATCAGATCCAAAATTTTAAGTGCTCATAAAAATCTGAAACTCTGCAATAACACTAAATATCCACATGCAGAAAAAAAAACAATTTACATTTTTGTGGCACTTGCAGTGAACTTTCACAGGCATTTCTGCCTGGATTGTTTGTTAATCTTTCTACCATATTAATGTAGTTTGGGAAGAAAAGGGCAGAGTTAGGTTTAAATATCACATTCAAAACACTGTGAGTATAAGAAATATAATCCAAGAGCCAAAAATCACCAATAAAAACAAATTATACTACTTATATAAACACTGCCCCTTAGGACAAAGAGGTGATGGGTTTTGGTGCAAAGGAAAAATCCATGCCATTAAGAAATGAAGACTCTTACACAAGAGAAAGAGAAATAGTCTCATGTTAAGCATTTTCTGTAACTATTTGAAAAGGTTTTAAGTCTTTATTTAGAATAAATTGGGAACATTCTAGAGATGTCCTCATTTATTTATTCAACAAATTATGGTCTCTGTTGGAACACTGAGCTACTGGAAACTCTTAGTACCAGTTGTCTTATATGTAAGCCCTTATAAATGCTGCTATTTTTTCATCCCTAGAAAGTTTTCCCTCCAATCTTTCTGTAGTAGACTAGCCAGTCCATCACATCTAAACTTGGAATTTCCTTTGGGTCTTTCCTGATCCTTCAATCCTGGGTCAGTTTTCTCTTTCATGAGCTCCCATAACACCTTATACCTAGTGATAAAATACAGATAGCAGTTACAAGGACATAGACCAGCTATACCACCAATATGAAATCTTCCAATATGACTGTGCCAGCTCTTGTGACTGCAGAGGTCTTCTCCATACAGAATTATTTGTTCCATTATGTTAGCCCAAGGGTCTTTCTTAAGCATACTTTCAGAATTCCTAGGAAAATTTTTCTGCCAGCTGTTTACAAACCAGCTGACAGCAATGGATTGACACTCCATACAGGAAGTATATAGTTTATTATAATCATGAATGTATAAATAGATTATAAGTTAGGATTAATATTCAAATTTGTTGCAAGTTGTTAAGCAAAAATGTGCACTGTTCTCATTGGGAGTGGATGCTGTAAGAGAGTAATAGAATGGAACTCTCTTACTAGGCCTGGCAGTGATTTTGGTATCAAGCCACTAGGCAAAGTAATTCTGTAATTCTAAGACATTAAAAAAATGTATTTGACCTATATGTAAGATAAGTAAATTATATTCATGACTCCCCTGAGTCTCCTGCTTCTAGA
The DNA here is from genome assembly GCF_019186645.2 of Phyllostomus hastatus. NCBI lineage: Eukaryota > Metazoa > Chordata > Mammalia > Chiroptera > Phyllostomidae > Phyllostomus > Phyllostomus hastatus. Next base: position 429,050 of record NW_025334017.1, on the reverse strand, counting down.
ATGTTCTGGAAGGAAACACAAGTTAGATGGAGCCCAGTGCGTGCAGGAACAGAACACCAATCTATCCAGAGACAGAGTTTTATTTCTGAGGCTCTAATGTCTGTTGATGCTCTTTCCCAACCTTCTTAAACTAGTAGCATGGCCAATTCTTCAACTGTAGCAGGTGCTTCGTGGGCATTATGTAGGAGCCAGTGCAGTAATATAATGTGAATGAATGTTGAGTCCTCAGAGGATGAAAAGCTATAAAAATTCAAGGTATTTCTATAATTACATGGCCTAATGTGAAACTGGTGACATTACACTTACAGTTGAGAGACCATACAGCTGTCTCTCAGTATTTATTCTCAGGGAATTAATATGTTATCTTAAACTAAAGAAATAGAGAAAAGGTAGAACACTCAGTACATGTTTCTGGGGAGTGACTTAAAAGGAATATAATGCATTTAGAGAAAAATTCACTGTTTAATATAAATACTTTTTATTGAAGCTCAATTGTTTTACAAAATTACCTTTCCTGTTGAGGTCTGTGTAAAAACCCTTCTATTGTTCTTATTAATTATCAATCTAAAGTTAAAATGAGTGCACAGTTTTTAGAGACAAGTATATTATTCTGTGCTTCCTCTATTGTATTCTTCTCTAAAAGCCAAAGTCCGTCAACAGAGGTTACTCAGATTTCTCCAAAATGTAAATAAGTGACCCCTGGAGAAATAGAAAATTGTAGCATGGAAATTTTCAAGAAAAATACATTGTTTTTCAGAAATTTATACCTAAAAATGAGATAAATGGAAGTTACAAAGAAAATAGTTATGTAACTTTAACTATCACCTTCTCTTTCTAATAATGCTGTAACCATTCTGCTTTGTTCATTTGCAAATTTTGCTTTTGTAATTTTGGTCATCAGAAACCACAATATGTGCTCATTTGTTTCTGACTTGAAACTCTGCTTTACTTTGTATTTAAAAAAATCTCTTTCTTCACACTTTATTTCTAACATCAATATTTCTGAAAATTTTAAAGTGTTTTGCACACCTAGGGAGCAATTATAATTGTTGTTTCAAGAGATTATTATAAGTTTAAACTACCTTAATATTTGGCAGTGGATTTTAAAATCTATCAATTCCTTAAAAGACTTAGATTTTATTTTCTCAACCTCGAACACGTCATTTTAAACTTCAGTACAAACCATATACTCTATAACCTGTGAAAGACGAAAGCTTGTAAAAGATTCCAAGGAAAATATGCAAAGAAAGGCAAATAGTATTATACAGAAACAGAGTAGTATTGAGGAAACATTTGGCTAATTTGTACCAAAATTATTCAGATGATTTGAATTAACATGTCTGTGTCCTACCTATTATCACTGAGTGTCAATCCATAAAGAAACAAAGGTAGTGGTGTATCATAAGAAACAGAAACTCAAAAAAACTATCTCTTGAAATCATGAATTGGTCATTCTATCTTTCCTCTGCTTTCAAAATGTGTTCTGGGACAATTATAAAGTATGTGCTAGAGAGATAAAGTTGGAAGGTTGGTAGGGAAGTTAAAGAAAGAGGTAGATATACAAGAAAGAGAGGAACTAGCACAAAGGAAAAAACATGAGCAAACCAGTTTTAGATCAAACTGATTGTTCTGGGTCTCATTGACCTTGGCAATACACAGAGGGTCATATTTTATGTAGATGAACTGTCTTCAATTTCTTCTGCATCTCTGGAACATACAAATGTTTTCTGTTGATGCTTTATTGCTACATTCCTTATATTCCTCAAAGTTTTATTGCATTAAAAATGTTTCTTGGTATGTATATTTGAATCCATCTTGACATTGTGTTTTTTATTCTTTAAAAAAACATTTTTTTGGTTTCCCTGAACTTTTGAACCTCTAGTTTCTAGTATGATACTGAAGCTTTCCTGACAAATTCTCCAACCCTAATATATTTTTAAAGTATAACAATATAATTAATTGAGTTTATGAGACATGTGAAATCATTCTTTTTAAAAATCACTACTAACCATGATGGAGCACCTTTCATGCAATTTTATTGGTATATTCTAGTTTGGGGAGGTTATTCTGGTGGGTTAGTCCACATCTGTACCAGGCAAACATTGTAAGTGATGTCATTTTTTTACCCCATTTTCCCATTCTTGAGAATTTTGTTAGTTTAGAAAAATACTCTCAGATGTAATTAAAGGTAAAGCAAGAAGATGGAAACACATCCTCCTTAGAACTTTTCTCAAGTAATTACAGATGAAAGATTAGTCAGCTCTTTAGCAAGTTCAAATGTCCATAAGCACTCTGATCACCAGCTATGCTGCCCCAGGAGCTTTAGGTGACATCATTTTTGGTGATAGATTCTCCTTACCTAACCTTCATGCCGCATATGATGATAGCACTTTGTCTCACAGTAAATCCTCCAAGATGCAAATATGTTTTCAGATGAGCTTGAATAACTGCTTTTAATATGTTCAAGATCCTCGGCATTAAGACAAGAATTAGTAAAGACTCATTGAGCTACAAGTAAGAGAAAACTCTAACAATTAAGAAATTTATGATTTAACACACACCTAAAAAACACTAGTCCAGAAATAAGACAAGTTTCAAGTTGGTTGATTTAACAGCTCTTGGGTGTCTTAAGAACCAGATTTATTTCATCCCTTTCTTCTGCCTTTTATATTGGCTTCATCCTCAGGCTCTGAGAACAAGAAGGTTGCATATCTTCCAGGTATTACTTTAGACCTAGGTTGTCCAAAGGTGGGAAGTGGGCCATCTACTTCCAGAGTTCATTTCCTAGCAGTATAAAAACATTTTTAGAAGCCTCCCAGAAGGGTCCCTTTTACAGTATATTAGTCAAAAACTGGTCACTTGCCTAGCTGAACCACTGGCATGGTGAATATGACTGTTATTATTGACTTCAACCCATTATCATTTAGGTAGAGGGTAAGTAAACATATCCATATCGGTTAACATTTAAACTAAATAGGGGTTCTGCCTTCTGAGAAGAAATGAAAAGTTAGATAACCAGGGGTGTCTGCTATATATTCAAACCATTTTGAGGAAAATTTCAAGGAGAAATTAGTTTTATAAATCACAAAATTCAACCCACAGGAGGAATATTGTATTGAAAAATAACAATTCTACCCTGTTTCTGTCTATGTTGCTTATATATAGTCATGGTGTTTTACAGGTATCCATTGAGATTTTAGCATTATTGTATATGAAACAATTCAGTGTCAATTAAAAAGTGACATATATGAATAGAAAAGAAGCTACATGCCTCTCATTCATACAACCAGATTTATTTCTCATAAAATTCCTATGGCATAGATATTAAGCTATTTTCTATGCAGACAAATCAAGGCCTAGGGAGGATAAAGTCTTAAAGAAGGTCAAATGACTGGTAGGAATTCAGATTCAATTTCCAGGTATTTTGAAGGTCTTAATGGAGACGAGTTAATGACATCTGGGGTTCAAGTTTTTAATATAATATGTGAGGGGATACCAAAAACAAAATTTGTTTATAAAAAAACATATTGGTTATTATAGGTTTAAACTTCAGTTACCTTCAAAGTATTCTCCATTTGATGCAATATACCTATTGAAACATTTTTCCACTGCTCAAAACAGTTTTTTAATTCATCATGCTTGTTTTAGGGCTTCTGTCATTTTTTATTTAACCTCTTCCATGTTGGCAAAATGTTAATCTAGAGAAGCAAAAAAAGTCACTTGGGGTGAGATTGGGTGAATAGGGAGGATGGAGTACAGTGGTCAAAAACAGCTGAATACTCAGTTTTCACCATGTGATGTGGGAAAGTGCACTCATAAATCACTCATCATGAAATGGGCAAACACATTGAAAGAGTCTTCAAAAAAAATTCACTGAAGTTGAATGCAGCCTCTCACAACAACACCAGCTGGGACACTGATACAGATGGGTTTCTAGAGCACTCACCTAGTGGGGGAAGCCTGTACCATAAGGAGCTGTCCCTCCAGAAGGTAATTCTCTTTTTTGGGTGAAGCCCCTTGTATACTGTTCTTAAATTGAATTCTAGGAGAAAGATTGCACTAATCTGCTTTATCAATCAGTTAAAAATGGTTAGCAATAGTTACATATTCTCATGGAGCAGTATCTTTTATCTTAAGAGCTTATGAAGTTGGACATTAGGCTTTCTCCTCCACATGGTAGTATGGTGCTATCCTTTCAAAATGATTCTGTGAATTTTAGAGGAGCTCTAGAGTAATCCAGAATTTGCTACAATAATTAGATTAATGAATGATTTCAAATTTTACTAGTGAAAAAATACTGTTACAAATTAGGCTGGACACTCAACAGACACCTCTGCAGGGTTAGGTGGAAGTTGTAGATTTCTTAGCACTCTAATTAAAGTATGTTAAAATAAAGATATGTATAAGAGTTGTCATGATATGTGCTGAATGCTTTGGTAATAATAACTTATAATGGTATAGAACCTTAGAATTTAAAGTGTCTCAATAAACTTTCATCCTCATAGCCAACTCATGGAGGTTCTAAGACAGCTGTTATTACTCATTTTCCAGGTGAGAAAACTCAGATTCCAAGAATGAGTGACTTACATGGCTTCATAGTTATTTGAAACTGGGGCATGAACAACACCTTCCAGCAGCCTGTCCAATGTTTTTTTCCATTCTTCCATGCAGCTAAGCCTAGAGTGGGCAGAACTTACTGTTTCAGTGGTTGCTGGAGCCACTCACCCCAGCTGTACAGAGCTCAGCAGAGGCTCTCTCTCAACTTTATAATCAGTGACTTCAGGCCCTGTGAGAGCATTTAAAAAATAGGTAGATGCTCCAAACCTTTCCTTTGATTCTCAAAAACTTATTGTTAAACATTACCAGAATATCACTAGTTAAAACTATGTCTTTATATGTTTGCTGGTTCAGCTGATTGGACACAAGTTACCCATTTCCTCTTTACTGGTCAATGTTCCTTTGCAGGGTGAGCTTTGTATGTACATAGAAAATAAAATTCCCAATATTTTGAATTTACATTTTTTGGAGGTTGGGTTTGTAATTTCCATAAATGGGCACATGGGGTGTACACAAAGCATTCATCTTCATATCATCAGTAAGTAGTCTAATCATGTTTTGTTTAAAGAGCATGTTTCCACTGAGCAGATTCAAACAACCTTTGGATTTTATTGTTGTGTATACTTTTATGGTATTATTATCCTTTCCTTTTTTTGTTATAAAAACAAACTGAAACAACACAAATATATTGAGTTCTTTAGTAGTTAATCTTCTGTGGGGCAGTAATGTAAAGGAAAAAGTGATCTGATGTTTCTCATGCAGCAACGTGCTAGTTGGGTTGTAACAAATGGAAACCCTCTGGATTTACAGTCTGAGTCTCTCTATCACATTTGAGGCTTCCTTTGTCCAGTTAGGCTGGCTGCACAACAAAGGTGACCACCAAACTTGTCTTGTGTGTCCCCATTAGCTTGCTGCATTATTGGAAATCCACACATTTGTTAGTGATGTGATTAAAGGCATCTATAATCTCTTTAAACATGTGCTTTAAGGGAGCAACCTGTTCAGCCAGTGCTATCACTAGAACATATGTACAAATTCTCAAGAGATGTAAATTTTGGTGGGGGAGAGCTGCTGATGATGCCTGACAGGGAGCTGTAGATGGCAACAGAGTGGGCCCTACAGCCCCAGAGACACAAGGACTTGGAGAAGAGAATTAGGAAAGAACTGTGATAAGCATCGCTATCCTTTCCTTTTTGTAAATGATAAACTGATGCAACACAGATATGTCGAGTTCTTTAATAGTTAACACTGTGTAGGCAGCTGAACTGAAAGAGGGATTCTGCTGCCTGTATCTCCCTCCTACTACCTGTTGTTCTGTCAGTCTCCGTAAAATCCCTGCGGGCAGAGGCTGCAGCTTACTCACTTTTATATCTTGATTTCTTAGCATAGAACCTGATCCACTGTTAAAACTAATAATAATATCATCAATCCTAATAATATTAGAGACACACAAAAAACAATATTGATATACGCCAAAAATACTAAATTGTTTTATGACATGACTCATTTTATTATCACAACCACCCTGGGAATTAGGCCTTATTATCCCTGTTGTGTTTATTAGGAAACAGAGAATCTAAGAGGATATGAACTTGCTCAAGATGGGGTCTAGCAGGTCTACCTGATTTCCTAGTTAGGGAATGGGCATTCTAAATATTGGGTTGGTCAAAAAGTCCATGTTTTGTTTTGTTTTTCATAAAATGAGGGACATGTTTTTCCTTTTCACCAATAACTTTATTGATTTGGATATTTTGAGTATGTTGACTATCTCTCATGTGATACCATGTTGACTGTTTTCAATTAACACCTCAATTTGATCGCTATCAAATTCAACTGGTCTACTCAATTATGGAGCATCATCTAACAAGAAATCTCCAGCACAGAACTTCACAAACCACTTTTGACACATTTGATTAGTCACTGTACCTTCTCCATATACTGCACAAATCTTGTTTTATGTTTTCGCCTTTCAGTTACATTTTTACCTTTCTTGATATAATAAGTTATGATATGCCAAAAATGTTGCTTGTTTTCTTCCATCTTCAGTATTAAAATGGCTACACAAAAATTCACCAATTTTGATAAATTTTTAATGCATGCTGATATGACAGCTGTCACAGTACAATCTAACAAAATTGTTTTAATTGAAGTTAAAGATGACTAAGCACCACTACAGCCATTTCATGGAAAAAAAACACGGACTTTTTGTCCAACCCAATAAATGCATGATTTTGCTCTGGAGATATGCTCTTTGAATATCTTTGAATGATTCTTTCTTTCTCAGATATTATCTGAACATACAGACTCTATTTTTGCAGGCTGTGAATTTTATGATGCTTTTTTCTTTAAGGTTGACCTTGACACAAAGAATAAGATAAACAGAGTCCAGAATGTCTACCCTCCAAACCACCTGATTTAAGGCAGCATCAAGGGAAGATACCAGACAGAAAGTAAGGGTGTCTTTCCATGCTGAAAGTCACCAGCAATGCCAAACTGATGACATCCAGGGTCCACGGAGCACTCTTCTCCACCTTTTATGCTACATTTGACTTCACCCACCACTCCTTCCTGCCTCAGGTTTCAGACTCTAGCAGAAGGCCTAACAGCTTGACTTTGAAGTAAATCTGACTCTTTCCCCACCCCATTACCTGTTAGCAATGGGATGCTTGGTACCTTTCCTACTCTAAGCCTCAGTATCCCTACTCAGTGTGAGAATCCTTGCTGCATAGGGTTGCTACAAGGGTTAGTTACATAAAATGATGCTCCTTAGTGTTTACCACAGTGAGTGTTATACAGTGAAGCATCAGGAACCACTCACTTCTTCTCGCTCCAAGGAATGATATGGACCAAAGTCACTTGTCAAGTGAGAGACAAAGCATGTTGCAGTCTTGGCTGGTGTCCTAATGTCTCCTCTTGCAGAGGCCCTTCAGAGTCATCCTTAGTCTCTCACCCCAGTTCTAAAACAGCAGGAACCCAGTTGCATTAATGAAGCAGGGGTTGAGTGACAGTTGTTCACTTGTGAAACCTGTGACCTCACCTGCTACATACCAGGAGTGAGCATCTCCTTCAAATTTATGGCCAAGTCCCAGGTTTGACATTAACCATCTACCTTTCTGCGTTTCCAACTAGAACTCCTAGCCAGCCAGGGTGGGAGGATGTCTTATTTATTTCTAATGATATACAGTAGGCATTCAATAAGTGTTAATTGAACAAATGAATTTTTATATAATCACTCTTTGGTTCTGTGCAACCACAGGAAAGGTAAAAACATCAGAAGAATTTTACCTACTACATTGATTTTTTTAAGGCAGGGATCACCAAAGTTTTTATTTAAAGAACCATATAGTACATATTTAGGCTTTCCAGTCCATATTGTGTCTGACACAGCTACTCAACTCTGCCATTGCAGTGCAAAAGCAGCCATAGATACACAGAAATGCATGAGCATGGCTGTGTTCCAATAAAACTTAATTTACAAAAATAGGTGGTGGGCTAGATTGGGTGCAGAAGTTGTAGTTTCCTACTTCTGCTTTAAGAGTTGGCAAGGATCTCACATTTTAAAAATTAAGTGCCATAACAGACTTCATAACACATGTTTTCAAAATATAAAGCCTTCAAACAACTATGCCTACCCTGGTTGGCAGGCTCAGAATATCATTCATTCATCCTATGATTTTGGATCCTATTATGGTGCAGCACTTTTCTAGGGGCAAAAAAGGAAACAATTCCATGAATACAACTGTATTTTCATAGTTGATCCTGAGGTGCTTACCCCCAGAAGTATGTTGCTCATTATGTCCCTTTGTTTGTCTCCACTGGCTTCTGGACATTTCTTGAATGGCTTTCAAGATAATCTTTGCCCACTTGGCATCATCTCTATCTTATCTCAATTTGGCATGACCTCAATAACTCCACTCACTACAGCTTTGTCTCTTTGTTTTTGGAACATGCTAGGGACTTTCTTGAATGATACAGTATGGCACTAGAGTCAGGGATGGGAGATTGTACCTTTTCACTGCTCCTTTGGGTTAACCTTCCAGTTTGAGCTCATGAGAAGAAGCAGCTGCTAAAGCTGTAGGGGTGTGTGTAATTTTTAAAAAGTATAATTAAAATGTTAGAAAATCTTTATCTAAACAATCTAAATTATAAGGTATATATCATCATTATATATTTAGACAAGACAAGAATATAATTTAAATGGATAAACTTGGACAATATTTTTTGATGCACAGTCATACTGGAATGAGAGCATCTAAATCATCTTTGAGTATTATTAGCATTTTGGTAAATCGCTCTTTGGTCTTATCACCAAAGAACTTTATTTCTTAATTGGAATTATTTTTTCAGTTAAAACAAAATATTCCTTACTGCCTCCTTAGGAAATATATTTAGGCAATTATATCTCTTTACATTGCCTATAATTTTTATACACACAGAGAAAAACTAATAAAGACACTTAGTGGTGTAATGGTAAATGTTTAGCAACCAGCTTTCCAGAAAAAAAATATATATACATATACATATACATAATTGTATTATAAATCATCCTGTTATATATACATTGCAAAAAATTATAAATGACAATAAACTATACATTACTGTTTATCATAAATTCCATTTGATTCTCAGATAATGCTTTTGGTGAGTTTTGTTGAAATCTTGTATCTGTAGCCAACCTAGCAATGCAGCAGATGTGACTCTGATGTGATTGTGTTGTTGTCATAATTATGAAAGCAAGTAAGGTGAAAATAAAACAACAAAAATGGATTTAGGGATGCCAGTGACATTTTTGCTAAATTGGATAAATAGGTTTTGAAAAGTGTTGAGGAAGCTTACTTCCTCAATATATTGTGCCATTTTATTATGTAACAACTATATACACAAAACACTTTTAAGTATAATCTGTGTTATCAATATTTACTTCATCATTTTCTTAGGTGTGGCCAGTCACCAAAACAATTAGTCAAGCCCTGGGTTGCTGCTGAAGTTTGCTGATTTCTGCGGCATCAATATTCCCCTTGTGGCCCATCTCATGCTGCCAAAGAGATAATGACTGGTCACAGACTTAGGACTAGATAGATGCACACTAGCTTACCATTGCATAGTACTTCCACCATGCTGATATAATTGATGTAAAAATCCTCAAGAACATAGGTCAGAGTAAAATGGAGTAAAATATATAGGAAATGATGATTTTTGAATTCTTATTAATTTTGCATTTAATATAATATTAATCTGTAAGTTTATATATTATTTAATAATGGTAAAGTTTAAGAATTCTTGAAATTTTAACATGTTTTTTGTGACCTACTATAAAATTTCTGTAAATATAATGTGTTTCTTGTGAGCCTCTATAAGGCTATTCTAACTTTTGGAAAAACATGTGTTTTCCACTGATTTTGTTAATTACAGTTGAGTTTGGTGAATTACTCAACAATAAAATTAAATAGAAGTACAGTTTTAGAAAAGCCTTGTAAGAAGTTGTAACGTTTTATTTGTAAAACACATTAACAGTGGCTCCTAACAAGATCAGTTATTTGTATTTCTTTCATGGAATTACCTTTGAAACTCATAATGTATGTGGTGACTTTTATTGAAATATATCAAAACAAGCATGCATGTTGCAACTTGAGCCAGTTAATTGACCTAATTATTATTAGTAGATATTGTGAAATGTATATTAACAATGAATGTGGAATTACATAAAACACAGATTGTAAATTTCATGGGTGTGGGTACTGGACCTAAATTCGTATTCAATAACATGAATTAATCTTGGCTAATTGTATCTAAAATTATTACAGTCTATTTTTATGATAATCTGTAATCCAGATATAAACCACTTAATACATGTAAACTAATCATGAGGCTAATGTATAAAGAAGACCTTGGACACAAGTAGCAATTATTGAGTAAATACCAAAATCAATGGACAAACATAGATATGAATATCATAAAGAAAATGTTATCTTAATGTGAAGTCCTTGAGTATATGCATTACTTTTAAATTTTTCTAGAGGTTTCTATAATTATTTAAGTGAAAATAACAGAAAACCCTTTATTAAATGTCCACTTATTATTGTTCTACTCTCTCATAAGACATTCGCTACTTAATTATGAGTCAGGATGTCTGTGTGTAAAAGCCCTGGTGAATGGCATTGCTGGTTTGCCTATGGATGTGTGATTTTACAGAAACAGGAAGTATAGAATGAATAAAAATTAGTGTACGAAGAGGATGAACCCCAATAACTGCTGAGGGAAGATGGACAAAAGGGAACCCCATTTCTGGGGCAGAGACTTCCCGGCAAATTGGATAGACTCTTCACAAACTTCTGGGACCTGTCAAGGGATGGAGACCATGGTAGCGCTTAGCACACTGGGGAGCAGCTCCTCAGCCCATGTCTTGAGTGTGGATGGGGGCATAGCTGCTCATAACCTGGCCACGTATGATAATCTGTACAAATGCCCTCCACATTCAGACTTAAACGTGACTTGTTACATTGTAAGGCAAATATAAATCTGTCTCTCCCTCATTTTTCATATTATTTATTTTTATAATTAAATATATTTTTATTTTCTTTTTAAAGGTAAACTTTTATTAGCATTTGCTTTACTTAAATGTCCTGTTCAACATCATTATAAAATTTGAAAAAAATTTTTAATTTTATGATTTTTTTATTTTAATCACTGTTCAAGTACAGTTTTCTCCCTTTTACTCCCATTCCAGCTCACCCACCCAACCCTCCCCACTTCCCTCTCATTACCACCCTCCCCCTAGTTTTTGTCCATGTGTCCTTTAAATTTGTTCCTGTAAACCCTTCCCATTCTCCCCTGAAAATATAATTTTTTCATTGAATTTATTGGGGTACATTAGTTAATAAAATTATACAGGTTTCAGATATACAATTCTATAATACAGCAGCAGTATATTGTATTGTGTATTCACCATATAAAATCAAGCCTTCATCACTATTTATCACCTCTTTACCCACTTCTACCTCCTCCCCACCTTACCCACTGGTTATCACCGTATTATTATTATTATCACCATATTATTATTATGAGGGTTTTTTTTCATTATTTAATATCTTCACATTTTCACCCAGCCCTCAACTCACTTCTCTTCTGAATCCTGTCATCCTGTTCTATCTATCTATGAGTCTATGTTGCTTGTTAGTTTATTTTGTTCGTTAGATTCTACATGTAAGTGAAATCACACAGTATTTCTCTTTTTCTGATTGGCTTATTTTACTTAGCACAATACTCCCCAAGTCCATCATGCTGCTATAAAAGGTAAGATTTCCCTTTTTTTTAACAGCCAAGTAGTATTCCATTGTGTAAATGTACTACAGCTCAAATTTTGGCTATCATAAATCACACTGCAATGAACATAGAAGTGCATATATTCTTTCAAATTGGTGTTTCAAGATTCTTAGAATATATTCCCATAAACAGGATTGCTGGGTCATAAGGCAGTTTCTTTTTCAATTTTTTGAGGTAGCTCTATACTACTTTCCACAGTGGCTTTCCACCAACAGTGTACCAGTGTTCCCTTTGTTCTACATCCTGGTCAGCAGTTCTTGTTTGTTGATTTATTGAGGACAGCCATCCTGACAGGTGTTAGGTGGTATCTCACTGTGATTTTAATTTGCATTTCTCTGATGATTAGTGATGCTGAGCATTTTTTCATGTCTATTGGCCATCCTTGGAGAAGTGTCTGTTGATGTTCTTTGCCCACTTCTTAATTGGATTGTTTGTTTTGGTGGGGTTTTTAATTCAGTTTTATAAGTTCCTTATACATTTTGGTATTAAGCCCTTATCAGATGTATCATTGGTAAATATGTTTTCCCATTCAGTAGCTTGTCTTTTTATTTTATTGATAGTTTCCTTTGTTGTGCAAAACCTTTTTATTTTGATGTAGTCTTATTTGTTTATTTTTTCTTATATATGTTTCCCTTCCCTGGAGTGATATATCAGAAAAAATGTGGCCACAAGAAATGCATGAGTTTTTACTGCCTATGTTTTCTTCTAGGATTTCTATGGTTTTGAGTCCAGCATTTAAGTCTTTAATTCATTTGAGTTTATTCATGTGTATGGTATACAGGTAAGAAGGTGGTCTATTTTCATTTTTTGCACACATCTGTCCAATTTTCCCAACACAATTTATTGAGTAGACTGTCCTTACCCATTGTATGTTTTTGCTTCCTTTGGCATATATTAATAGGCATGGGTTTATTTCTGGACTCTCTATTTTGTCCTATTAATCTATGTCTATTTTTATGCTAGTACCATGCTATTTTCATTACTATGGCCCTATAGTATAGTTTGATATCAGATAGCATGACTCCCCTAACTTTGTTCTTCTTTCACATTTGCTGAAAGTATTCAAGGTCTTTTGTGGTTCCTTATAAATTTTTGGAATATTTATTTAGTTCTGTAAACTATACCATTGGTATCCTGGGAGAATTGTGTTGAATCTACAGATTGCTTTGAGTACTATGGAAATTTTTAATGTTAATTCTTTCAATCCATGAACACAATATGTGCTTCTACTTATTTGTATTTTCTCCAATTTCTTTCTTTAGTGTCTTATAAATTTCTGAGTACAGGTCTTTTACATCCTTGCTTAAATTTATTCCTTTTTAAAGCAATTATGAATGATATTGTTTCTTAGTTTCTCTTTCTGATAGTTCATTATTTGTGTATAAAAATACAACTAAATTCTGGATATTGACTTTGCATCCTTCTACTTTACTTAATTTATTTATGAGTTCAGTACGGTGTTTTTGGTGAAATTTTTAGGGTTCACTATTTACAGTATTATATCATCTGCAGATGAAGACAGTTTTACTTCTTTCTTTCCAAATTGAATGTCTTTTATTTTTTCTTCTTATCTTATTGCTGTGGCTAAGAGTTCCAGTATTATGTTGAGTAATAGTGGTGAAAGCAGACATTCCTCTTTTTTTCCTGATATTAACAGAAATCTTTTAGTTTTTGCCCATTGAGTATGATGTTGGCTGTGGATTTGTCATATCTGACCTTTATTGTGTTGACATATATTTCCTTTATTCACATTTTGCTCAGAGTTTTTTTTATTGTAAATGTATGATGGATGTTATCAAATGCATTTTCTGCACTGTTGATATAATAATGTGTATTTTTCTCATTTTGCTTGTATGATGTATCATGTTTATTGATTTGTGGATATTATACTAATCTTACAGTGCCAGAATAAACTTGATCATGGTGTATGACCTTTTTAATGTATTGCAGGATCTGGTTTACTAACATTTTCTCTTTTTTATTTTATTTTAATCATTGTTCAAGTACAGTTTTCTGTCCTTTACCTCCATCCCAGACCACCCATCCATCCCTCCTCACCTCCCTCCCATTTCCACCCACCCCTAGTTTTTGCCCATGTAGCTTTTATATTTGTTCCTGTAAACCTTTCCCACTCTCCCCTGATATTCCCCTGAAATTCCCTCCCCTTTCCCCTCTGTTCACTGTCAGCCTCTTCTCTATTTCAGTGTTTTTGGCTATATTTTGCTTGTTTGTTTGTTTTGTTGTTTAGGTTCCTGTTAAAGGTGAGATCATATGGTATTTGTCTTTTACTGCCTGGTTTATTTCGCTTAGCATAATGCTTTCCAGTTGCATCCATGCTGTTGCAAAGGGTAGGAGCTCCTTCTTTCTTTCTGCTGCATAGAATTCCATTGTGTAAATGTACTATCATTTTTTGATCCACTCATTTACTGATGGGCACCTACGTTGCTTCCAGCACTTGGCTATTGTAAATTGTGCTGCTATGAACATTGGGGTGCATAGGTTCTTTTGGATTGGTGTCTCTATATCCTAAGAATAGTCCCAGGGATGCAAAGATGGTACAATATTCACAAATAAGTAAGTGTAATACATCACATAAACAAAAGCAAAGACAAAAATCACATGATCGTGTCAATAGATGCAGAAAAAGCATTTGATAAGGTACAGCACCCATTTATGATAAAAACACTCAGCAAAGTGAGAATAGAGGGAGCATTCCTCAACATAATAAAGGCCATATATGAGAGACCTACAGCCAACATCATACTCAATGGGCAAAAACTAAAATCTTTTCCACTAAGATCAGGAACAAGACAAGGCTGTCCACTTTCACTACTTCTATTCAGTATAGCATTGGAAGTTTTAGCTACAGTGGTCAAACAAGAAAAGGAAATAAAAGGCATCCAAATCAGAAAGGAGGAAACAAAACTGTCACTGTTTGCAGATGGTTTACTAATATTTTCTTGAGGATTTTAGCATCTAAGTTCATCATGAATACTGGCCCTTAATTTGCTCTCTTTGTAGTCTTTTTAGCTGGTTTTGGAATTAGGATAATACTGGCCTTATAAAATGAGCTTAGAAGTATTTCCTCCTCTCAGATTTTTGAAATAGTTTGACAAGGATGGGTATTATTCCTTTTTTGAATGTTTGTTAAAAATTTACCTGTGAAGTCATTTGGTGAAGGATTTTTGTTTCTTGGAAGTTTTTTGATTACTGCTTTAATTTCTCAGTTTAAATTCTGTCTATTTAAATTCTCTGATCCTTTCTGATTTACTGTCGGAAGATGATATTTTTCTAGGAATTTATCCATTTCTTCCAGGTTGTCCAATTTGTTGGCATATAGTTGTTCATAATATTTTCTTACAATCCTTTGTATTTTTTGGTGTCGTGTTTTACTTCTTTTTCATTTCGGATATTTATTTATTTGAGTCTTCTTTCTTTCTTGATGAGTCTGGTTAAATATTTGTCAATCATGTTTATCTTTTTAAATAATCATCTCTCAATTTAATTTATCGTTTATATTTTTTTAGACTCTATTTTGTTTATTTCTGCTGTCATCTTTATTATTTCCTTCCTTCTCTTCACTTTGGCCTTTTTTCCCCCCCAGTGCATTTAGTTGATAATTTTCTTGTTTCTTGAGGTAGACCTGTATGCTATGCATTTCCCTGTTAGAAATGTTTTCACTAAATATAGATTTAGGATTGTGATTGTCTCATTTTCATTTGTTTCAAGGTATCTTTTGATTTAATCCTGTATCTCATTTTCAACCCATTCAAGTTTAGTTGCATGTTATTGAGCCTTCATGTTCTTGTGTATTTTTTTGTGATTGATTTCTAGTTTTATAGCACTGTAATCAAAGAAGATGTTTGATGTGATTTTAATCTTAAATTTACTGAGACCTGTTTTGTTTCTTGACATAAGGTCTGCCCCACATACTGTTACCTGCATACTTGAAAAGAATATATATTCTGCTGCTTTGAGGTGAAATGCTCTTAAGATATCTGTAAAATCTCTCTGATCCAGTGTGTCACTTCAGGCCACCATTTTCTTACTGATTTTCTGTCTGGAAGATATATCCATTGATGTCAATGTGTGTTAAAATCCTCTACTATGACTGTATTACTGTCAATCTCTCCCTTTATGTCCATCAAAACTCTCTTTACATACTAAGTACTCCTATGTTAGGTGCATAAATGTTTACAAGGGTCATATCCTCTTGCAGAATTGCTCCCTTTATCATTATGTTTTGTCCTTCTTTGTCTCTTACTATAGGGTGTGTTTTAAAGTTTATTTTGTCAGATATAAGTATTATACCCCAGACTTCAATTTCCATTTGTGTGAAGTATATTTTCCCTCCCTTTACTTTTAGTCTGTGTGTGCTTTTTGTTCCTAGGTGGGTCTGTTTTAAACTGCATATATGTTGACCTTGCTTTGTTATACATTCACTCAGCATACATCTTTTGATTGGAGTATTTAACCCATTTACATTTAAAGTGATTATCGATAGGTATGTATTTATTGCTATTTTATTCTTTTAACTATGTTCCTCTATTTTTTTCTTCTCCATCTTAAAGAAATCTCTTTGACCTTTTTTGTAATACTTTTTGATGTTATCAAACTCCTTTAGCTTTTTCTTCCCTGGGAAGTTATTTATTTCTCCTTCAACTTTAAATAATAATTTTTTCTGGGTAAACTGGCCTTTGTTGTAAGTTTTTTGCTTTTCATCACTTTGAGTATTTCGTGCCAATCCCTTCTGGTCTAAAATGTGTCTGTTGGGAAATCAGCTGACAGTCTCATGAGAGCTTCCTTGTAGATAACTATCTTTCTCCTTGTCTTTAACCTTTGACATTTTAACTATGATGTGTCTTTGTGTGGGTCTCTTTGGTTTCACTTAGACATGACCATCTTGTTTGCCACTTTCCTTGTTTTCTGCACTTGGGTGTCTTTTTTCTTTACCAGGTTAGAAGTTTTCAGTCATTGTTTCTTCAAATAGGTTCTCAATCTTTTGATCTGTTTCTTGGATTTCTGGTACCCCTATGATGTGGATGCTATGTTTCATGTTGTCCAAAAGTTCTCTTGAACTATTCTAATTCTCTTTCATTTTTAAAAAAAAAATTGTTATTGCTCTGGTTGGGTGTTTTTTTCTACCTTGTCTTTCAAATCGCTGAGTTGATCCTCTGCTTCATCCAACCTATGTTAATTCCTTCCAATGTATTTTTGATGTCAGATATTGTCTTCTTTTTTTGGAGTGGTCCTTTCTATGGTTTCTATATTGTTTTTCATGCTATTGTATTTCTCATTAAGTTCCCTGTGCATCACATATCCATTATTTTGGACTCTATATCTGATAAATTGCTTGTCTACATTTTATTTAGTTCTTTTTCTAGAGAGTTCTCCTGTTTTTTCATTTGAGTATTGTTTCTCTATGTCCTCATTTTAGCTGACTCTTTTTGTTAGTTTTTGGGTATTAGATAGATCGTGAATGGCTTTCAGTCTTTGTGCATTGGCCTCATGTAGGGGTTGTCCTCTGGGACCTGTTGGCACAGTCTCTTTGATTATTGAGCTGGCTGCTCTAGGAATATGGGATCCTGTTCTGATGTCGTATGAAGTGTATTGTCACTGGGTGTGTTATTTCTGGGCCTCTTGGGAGGGACTCTGGTGTACACTAATTTCTAACACTATCTATGTCTGGCCCTTGGCAATCTGTTTGGAGCTACAAGCTTTTTATAGTGTGTAGCTGCCTCTCCTGGGTTTGAGTATGCATAGGAAGGGCCAACTGTGCACTAAGGCCAGATTTTTCCAGCACTGGCTCTGAGATAAAGTCAGCAAAAGTCCTAAGTCACCCTGAGATCTGTCTCAACCTACCTTATCCTGTTGTCTGCTTGTTAAGCTGTTACTAAAAGAGCCTCTGGTGGAGTTGGGATAATGGGGCTAGTGGATCTCTGGTGAAGGAGAGGTGCCATTCTGGCTTCAGAGGTGGTGGTGGGTATGGTCCCCTCATCAGAGCCACAGGACTCAGTCTGTTTTTAATTTTTCCCTGATCTCAGCATGGTGAAGCCATTAGAAGTCAGGTGTACTGAGGCTTCAGAGCCTGAAAGTTGGGTCTGCTGGAAGCTGGGAGTGTGTTTCTATTGGATCTCCCATGAGGGGGAAGCACCAGTCAGGTTCCTAGGAAAGTAAGGGAAATGGGTTCTTCTCCAAGCCACATAGCTTAGCCACTGTTGCTCCCTGTGTCTACCCAGACCTCTATACCCTGACCAAGGCAGGGCCTAAACTCTGCAGGACTGAGCAAGAGGGAGTCCAGAGGGTGGAACAAGTGCTTTCCCCCAAGCTGAGACTTCACAGAGGTGAATGTTCCACCCAAGAAAAATGGCATCTGTTTTGATATGTCTTTTTTTCTATACATTCTTGATATAAGACTCTTTTCAGCTAGTCTTCAGTTGTTTTTTTCAGGATGATTGTTCTTTAATTTAGTTGTAACTGAAGTTAAGGAGGAGGTGAGTGTAGCTTCCACCTACTTCACTGCCATCTTGAAATCTCTTTCTCCCTAATTTACGTCATGTTTATGCTAAGTGACCTATTGTATTTAACCTTTACCAGTAGGGTAGAATGTACAGCTTAAGTTTTCTCTGGGATGGGTGGCCTGTTAGGAAGAGCTGGGACCCCAGTAGTTGTGGTCTAACAGAATTCTCTTTGAACCTGAATGAGCAGAAACAACAGCTCTGTAGTTTAGGTGCAGTCATTCATATTTTATGATCCCAAGCCTCAAAGACACAGGTAGACTATATATACAATAAACACAATTAATAAATTCATGGGGAGACTGGCTCATCCCTCCTCCTTGGCATTGTTAAACCTGTAGCTTTAATCACTGTGAAAAGCTTGATTGCTCAGTTCCCATGCTATAAGAGTGGTTCCCAGATCTAGCCTACCATAGTGAATCCTGTAGCTTCCTTTAATTGGTCTGTATATATATAAAGAATACATATTCCAGTTACAATTAGGTGCAACACTTGGAACCTTTTGTAGGAACAGGGTCCAATTACAGAAAAAGTGACTCTTGGAATATAATTCTAATGGTAAACCTCTTCACCACCTCCTCCCCACCAACCTGAAACAAAACACACCATAAAAACAAAATAATCATGCACAAATACTGGCACTGGGGATACATGCAGGGTTACTGAAATCTTGGAGTATCTCTGTGTTCTCTGGACACAGGACACTTATCACATATCAACACATTTCATTCAATGGCCAAAATTATTATTTTTTTAGTTAAAATATAAATAGTAGCTAATGCTAAATACTATGCTTTGTTCTAAGTATATACCACACTAATTTTAGTCATTTACTCCTTCAAACAATCCCCCCAAAGTCAGAGACCTGAGCACCTATAACCACAGGGAGATGGGATGTGTGCTGTGCTCCAGTATGCTGTGATACAGAAAGTCTTGGAGAAATAGCATCTGACAGCCTCAGTTGCTTTTTACATATAACAGAACAATGAGGTCCCATGCCTCTCACACATGTAGGAAGAGGAGTAAGGAGGAAAGGGCCTTTTAGAGAGAACAGTGTGAGCAAAGACTTCAAGTTCCACAAGACTGCAGAAAGAATGCAAGTGGTTGTCACTCTATATGTTCATCTCTTTTTTAAAAAATTGCAATAAGGAAAATTACATGAGATCTACCCTCTTAACAAAATTTTAAGTGCACAGCACAGTATTGTTAACTATAAGCACAATGTTTTACAACAGAGCTCTAGAATTTCTTCATCTTGCATAACTGAAACTTTATACACGATAAACAACTCTTCATTTTTCCTCCCCACAAACCAGGGTGACTACCATTCTATTTTCTCTTTCTATAAGCTTGACTACTTTAGACACCTCATGTAAGTGGAATCATGCAATATTTTTCATTTTGTGACTGACTTATTTAACTTAGCATAATGTACTCAAGATTCATCCATGTTGTTGCATATGCCAGGATCTTCTTTTTTGAGGGTGAGTAATGTTCCATTATATATATATACACCACAACTTCTCTATCTGTTGAGGGATATTTGCTTGTTTTCACAATTAAAAATAGAATTACTGTGCGATCCAGCAGTTGCACTTCTGGGTCTTTATTCGAAAGAACTGATATCAGGACCTTGAAGCCCAACTGCATCCCCATGTTTATTGCAGCTTTTGCCCATGCATTTTGGGAAGGAAGATTAGTCTCTTCACTGTGTTACAAAGTGCTCAGCCACAAGAGGTGCCACAAATAGCCTGGAGTGTGTTATTTCAAAGCCTGGGCTAGAGCTTTGATGCATAAAAAATATTTGAAAGTCAAGTGGACTTTGCCAAGTTTTTGGAGCAGGAATTCTAAGGAAGGATTATCTACTATATTACTCAAAGTCACCACTGGTGTCCGGACTCACCTGGGGCCATGCGCCCTTTCCAGAACAATGTCAGGAGCCAGAATTAAGTGTCTACTCTTGCTCTCATTAAGGGCTGCCTCAAACAAATGTTTCTACATTATAAAAATTAGTCATAGGAAAGTGAGATATCAACATTCTCCATAGGGCTCTTCCCCTGAAGAGATGCAGGACATGATTGCATTTTGCAGAAGAATAAAATGCATAAGGTAAACTATCTCTCTGAGCTTACCTGGTCTTAGATTCCATTCTTTCATTATTCTTTTTCTTTTCTTTGGAAACCTGATTTTCATAGAAATGAGAAATTTATTCTTTTGCCTTTGGATTTGTCAAATGAAATATTACCACCATTTGACAATTCCAAAAAAAAAGTGACATATTTGGTATTGAAACACTGTTTAGACTTTATTATATGGAGACTGTTTTTCTTCCAGCACCTCTTCCTCAGTTCTTAAGTATACAAAACCTCCACTTCTTTGACTAGGCACTGGAACAGACCTAACAAAGGATTTGCTAGGGTATGCAAATCTTTGGGAATTATGAGAGGAGCAGAGTAATCCTCATGTTATGATCCCCCACAGAGCAGAAGCCACCATCTCTGAGAAGTCATGATAAGGAAAAAATTGGACTTGTGCATGTTTAGAAAATTTGACATTATAACTTGGACCAGCAGTGGGGTGTAGAGTGGGTGCTTTCCTGGGTTACAGGAGAGGTTCAGATGGCTGTGGATCTTCCTTAGGTGTCACAAGGAAGTAAGTTCACTATGTGGCTTCTCCTTGGACTTCACACTTTATTGTGATTAGAGCTACCAGTTAACCTGGGAAGAACTGACTGAATATAAATATAAGAAACATTAATGTACACTGGAAAAGACTCATGTTAAAGAGCTGTTGGAGGTAAGGCATTGTATGAGATCTCAGCCTTCTGCTTGCACATTAGATTGAGACTTATCCACAGTTCACTTTCTTTTATATTCACATATAGGGGGTGGGGTGGAATGGTAGAAAGGTGTGCAGTCCACAGAGTGTGGGGGAGTGAATACCAGGGCTGGGAGTTGGAGAGGGAGTTGTGCCTCCAGGCTGGCACTGGGTCTAGACCCCATGGCTCAGGGAGAGCATGGTAGTAGGGTAGGGTTGGCCAGGACATGCCTAGATCCTGATGGCGGCCGTGGGGGCCAAGTGTGGGTGGTAGCTACCTCCTGGCTCCTCCAAAGAGTCATGTGTCTGGGTCTCTGATTACCGAAGGCAACTAGCAACAGGCCTAGACTCGCTTATGTACTTAGCTCTGAGGATAATGACAGTGTTTCCAATTAGAGCCCTTCTCTGGACTCAGAGCTCTGCAGAACAGGTGAGCAGGTGCATGGGGCTGGTGAATGTGCTTCCTTGTGACACTCGGGGCCCAGGATTCATGTGGCTGCTCTCAGCTTCCATTTCAAGCTTCTAAATAACAGCCAGCATTTGCAATCAGACACCACTCTGAAGAAGTATGAAAGAATGTGAAAATTGATTTCTGCATGCACTATGTTTATCTGTGTTTGAGAGAATATCCTTGGATTTATTTATGATTTGAATGCTTCATAAAAAAGTGATATAAAATATAAAATGATAGAGTGTTAATGTCCTATGAACAATTGTATTAATTACAATTTATTAAAAATATGATTCTGCACAAGTATCTTTGTTTTTGGAAATCAAATTTTAGTTCTTAGCCTGTTCTTTGGCATTTCAGTATAATACAGAATCAAAGCATCTCACAACAAACACTCAAGGCCTTTGGGAGTTTGAAATGGTTATTCTAACTCTCAAATCCTGTTAGAGCCAGGTGTCCTTTATCAGAGTGGCAGGCCAAATGACCTGTGACAGTCTGTGACCACCAAATCAGATAGTATAATACAGTGCCATTTTTTACATGTAATTTTCATGCCAAAATTTAGACCACTAGAGCGCCTTGAGGTTTTAACCAATGGGTGTACAGATACGACCTATTTCAATATAATTGTTTTCTAATTTTATTTATTTTTTGTGTGTATTTATAACATTTGTATGAGAAGGAAGTTGATAGGCCTCACAGAAGCCAAAGCAGTTCATGCATCAAGATAGCTAAGAACCCCTATCCATGATACTCCCCATATTGACACCAAGTACCAACATCCCCTAGGTCACTGCTGTCTCTCAGACTTTACTTCCTCCACTACTCCAGGGAATCTCAGTTCTGACACCTCACCCCACAGAGATGGACATGCTCTCCCACTTCAACCCACTCTGAGACAGACCTCTTTACATATATATATATATATATATATATATATATATATATATGTATATATATATATATGTATATATATATATATATACACACACACACACACACACATATATATACATATACACACAAACCTGGAGGTTCCTAAGCATCTCATTTTTTTAATGTGTGTGTGTGTGTTTATACACATATATATAATTGATTACGCTATTATAGTTGTCCCATTTCTTTCTCCCCTTTATACCCTGTAATCCCATGCCACCATCATTCCTTCACCTTATTTCATGTCCATGGGTCATACATATAAGTTCTTTGGCTTCTCCATTTCCCATACTATTCTTAACCTCCCCCTGTC
This sequence comes from Phyllostomus hastatus, assembly GCF_019186645.2. Classification (NCBI taxonomy): domain Eukaryota; kingdom Metazoa; phylum Chordata; class Mammalia; order Chiroptera; family Phyllostomidae; genus Phyllostomus; species Phyllostomus hastatus. The sequence continues at coordinate 406,135 of NW_025334017.1, read as the reverse complement.
TATTTTGTACCTACCATTTATGCTGTACCTTTTCCCATTCTCCCCCTTCTCCACTGATAACTCTCCATGTGATCTCTATTTCTGTGAATCTGTTCCTGTTCTAGTTGTTTGTTCAGTTCATTTTTGTTTTTGTTTTTAGGCTTGATTGTTGATAGTTGTGAGTTTGTTGTCATTTTACTGTTCATATTTTTAATCATTTTTTTCTTAAATAAGTCCCTTTAACAATTTCATATGATAAGAGCTGGGTGATGATGAATTCCTTTAACTTAATCTTATCTGGGGAGCACTTTATCTGCCCGTCCATTCTAAATGATAGCTTTGCTGGACAGAGTAATCTTGAATGTAGGTACTTGCCTTTCATGACTTCAAATACTTTTTTTCTAGCTCCTTCTTGCCCAGAAGGTTTCTTTTGAAATATCAGCTGATAGTCTTATGGGAACTTCTTTGTAGGTAACTGTGTCCTTTTCTCTTGCTGCTTTTAAGATTCTTTCCTTATCTTTAATCTTGGGTAATATAGTTATGATGTGCCTTTGTGTGTGCTTTCTTGGGTCCAATTTTTTGCAGATTTTCTGAGTTTCCTGGACTTCCTAGAAGTCTATTTCCTTTGTCATATTAGGGAAGTTCTCCTTCATTATGTTTTCAAATAAGTTTTCAATTTCTTGCTCTTCCTCTTCTCCTTCTGGTACCCCTATGATTCAGATGTTGGAACATTTAAAGTTGTCCTGGAGGTTCCTAAGCATCTCCTCATTTTTTTGAATTCTTGTTTCTTCCTTCTGTTCTGATTGAATGTTTATTTCTTCCTTCTGCTCTAAACCATTGATTTGAGTCCTGGTTTTTTCCCACTCACTCTTTATTCTCTGTACATTTTCACTTATTTCACTGGGCATAGCCTTCCCTTTTTCCTCTACTTTGTGGCCATACTGAACCATTTCTGTGAGCATGCTGATTACCAGTGTTTTGAACTCTGCATCTGATAGGTTGGCTATCCCTTCATTGCTTAGTTGTATTTTTTCTGGAGCTTTGACCTGTTCTTTCATTTGGGGAATATTTTTTTTTTTGTCTCATCATGCTTGCTCTGTAGTAAGGGATGGAGCCTTAGGTATTCTCCAGGGCAGGGCAACCCATGTGGCTGTGCTGTGGTGTTGTTCTTGGGGGAGAATTCCAAGAGGGAACAATGCTGCTTGCTCAGTTCTCAGGCAGATTTCAGTCACTTCTTCTGCTACCCACAAACAAATTGGTGCTGATTTCCAAGTGGGTAGTTTTGTGTACATTTTAGGATCCCATGTGTCTCTCCAGTGAACTCTCCTTTGAGGCTGGGATATATCCTGATGCCTCAATCCCCAAGATTTTTCTGTCAGAGATTTTGAGGCTTTATTTCCCTATGCTGGAAACCTGAGTTGTGCAGTCTGTCTTACTCCCCAGTTGTTCCTCCTGGTTTATTCACATACAAATGTGGGATCATTTGGTCCTCTAGCCACTGCCTTGCTATGAGTCCTCTCTATACCAGCTGCCCATCTCTGCCCCTCCTACCAGTCTGGGTGAATGTTTCTGTAACTCCTTGGTTGTCGGATTCCATACAGTTCAATTTTCTGGCAGTTCTGGTTATTTTTTTTTAATTTGTTGTCCTTCTTTTGGTTGTGTGAGGTGGCAAACTGTATCTACTTATGCCTCCATCTTTGCCAGAAGTCTGGCCTCTTTCTATGAAGACTGATAGTGGAAAATGTTCCTTTCCATTGAGGGAATCCCATGTTCCATACAGGAGTGGGAACCGGTCTTTGATCTTAATGAGTACTTGTATGTTTATCTGGGTCACACTTCTTGTAGGCTGAGTACCTGTAAGAATAGTGCCTGTAATGCTGACTGGGTGGCTCACTTGGTTGGAGCATTTTCCCATACACAAAAAGGTTGTGGGTTCAATTCCTGGTTAGGGTGCATACCTGGGTTGTAGGTTCAATTCCCAGTCTGGGTATGTACAGGATGCAACCAATCAATATTCCTCTCTCACATGGATATTTTATTTCCCTTCTTCTCTCTCTGAAATAAATAAACATATCTTCTGGTTAAGATTTAAAAAAGAAATACAAAAGGAATCATGCTAGTTGTGTTCACACACCCAGTCTGGGTGGGCTGAGTCTGATGGTGCAACATCTTTTTCAGTCTCTTATCATTGAAGCATTAAAACATCTGGAGCCCAATCTCATCCATCAATATATTGCTTCCCAAGGAAACTAAAGTTGCCTTGTTTTTGCTTTAGTACTTTTTTTATTTGGTATGTAAAGTGGAGAGACAAATGCAGAATACAGTATTTGTTCAGAGGAAATGTGTTAGGGAAATTAAGTATTAACTTTGCAGAGTGGAAATAAGGATTTAAGCTTTTCTTTGCACATAGGCTATAACGCCCTACTCCAAGACAGTGGCGTTTCCTACCCATAGCCCAGCACATTGGCTCCTGGCTATGCTGTAGGGCATAAACCTTGACTGGGGTGAGAGAGGGAGGCCACTTTGCTGGAAGGTGTTTGCAAATGTAGATTCAAGACTCACCTACATCCATTACTCCATTTTTCATATGTGTATACAGACCTGAGACCATTGTTTTATGAAGTTTGAGTGGTGAGACTGAGGACAGCAAACTGTAGGTAAAAGTCATTCTGTGCTGTTTATTTGCTGAATTACCCTAAACCCATTATTTTTATCTGTAAAATGGGGGTAGTAACAAAATTTTCCTTCATTTTATTCCCAGCCCTACCCCCATCAACTAGCTCGCTACAAGGCCTGAGAGCCATCTGGGTCTGGTTTTCCTGTCTCCAGGATGAGTCTCTGATCTACATGTTCTCCACCATCTCCACCCATCCTGATCTTCCAGGATGGCACTTAGTGATTTGTTGGTGTTTTAGTATTAAAATATAGACTTAATGTTACTTCAAGATCCTTTTCATCTGTGTAAAATTCTGTTCTTAGTAAAGGGGTGTGATTGACCTTCCTCTGCTTTGGCTGGTACAAAGCCAGTTATGCCAAAATAAAGCCCAATACTACTTCTCATTGTTAATACTTTGGCAGTTATTTAAATCTTTTGAACTGTTTGTTATTTTTTAATTGATATACTTCTAGAGCCCTGTTCGGGACTGCCCTGCCTGGTCTCAGGAAGCTGTAACCCCCCGTGACTTAGGCTAAGTGAGAGACCTCCAGAACAGGAGCCACTAAGGAGACAAAACTTATTTCCCTGGCATGAACACTGCCTGTTCTGTGCCTGACCTCCTAAGCTTGATTAGTTAGCCAATGACAGGTAAGATTTCCCACAGAGGAAATCGCCTAAGACAGGTATGATCATGTGAAGGCTTCTAGGAAGAGACTCAGGGCTGTGGAAATGAAGGGGTGATGGACCTCAACCCCTGCCCCCTCGGCTTTGTCAAAGCCTGAGTCCTTGTTCTTAGATGTGAGAAATCCAAGTCTCCTGGCTGCCTTTGTCTTCTCTGTTAACTCAGGCCTGCAGAAATAGCAGGGGCAGTTCAGCCCAGACCAGAAACGGCGGACCCCTGGGTTAATCAGGCCTGGGACATCGAATATGCAAGATCCTGTGAGATCTGTTTGCTGGAGGACGTTATTAGATTAGAATTTGAAGGCACAGACAGGAAACCAAAACTGCCCTTTGAGCCCTGTTACTCCTTTCAAATATTAAAACTCCAAGCTCGGCCCAGAATCACAGCAGGGGTTCTGTCTGCACCTCTGAAAGTCACCTACTTCTTTTGATCTTTTCTGCCAGACTGTGAATCCACAAACTAAGTCTGTATTCTCAATAAAAATCTGCTTGGGAATGGAAATGGGGTGCTCCCCACTAGAGAGAGTGGCCATTCCATTCCTACTTCCCCACAGGACCTGGTTATCTCTGTGTATGTTTTTCTCATGTGTCAATGAGCCATCCACAGCTTTCCATGCTCACTGCAGGCTGGTGATCGCTCGTCAGCTGGTGCCCAACGTGGGGCTGCTTAGCATACCCTGAGGCAAAACCTTCCATTGAAATCTTTGTAAAGGCTGTGAATTGTTAATGACCGGGAGGGAAAATGCAAAACGCTCTCTTTCCTTTTCTGCTAAGGGGATGGTAAAAAAGCAATCTTTTAAGTCAATAATTAATAGCAGCCAGTCTTTTGGAATACAGGCAGGATTAGGAATACCTGGTTGGAGAGGGCCCATAGGCTGGAGAGATTCATTAATCTTTCTTAAATCATGAATAAGCCTCCATTTGCCAGATTTCTTTGGTACTACGAAGACGGGCATGTTCCAAGGACTGTTGGAAGGTTCTATATGACCCGCTTCTAATCGCTGTTTAACTAACAAGCAGGCTTGTTCAAAGCGTTCCCCTTTAAGAGGCCACTGATCAACCCATACTGGCATGTTAGAAAGCCAGATAAGGGGTAGCAGATTCATAACAACAGTGGCCACTAGGGAAAATGAGGCAGAGAGATTTGCATTCCCCATTGACTTAGATCATGGCCCCAAATATTAAGGGGCATTGGTAAAACATACGGTCGAATTTTTCCTATCTGTCCTTCTGGCCCGTAACATCTGAGAGACCACACACTGATCTGAGGTTGAGAAATTCCTCCAACGCCCGTGACAGACATCCCACTGTCCGTTAAAGGCCAATCAGGCAGCCAAAACTGGTTGGATATAACAGAGATGTCTGCTCCTGTATCTATGAGGCCGTGAAAAGCTTTACCCTTTATCTTTACTTGTAAATAGGTTTATTTAATTGAATTGATTCTGTCCAGAAAATGGACTGATCATCTGTGCTACCAAAGCTTCCTTCTCCTCTCTCCACATTCTGAGTCTTAGGGGTTACATAGGGGAGGAGGAGAAGCTGGGCAATCCGTGTTTGGGCTGGAATGATACCATAACCTGATGCCTTGAGCATAATTTTAATTTCTCCTTGATAATCTGAGCCAACTACTCCTGGTTGAACAAAAATACCTTTAATAGTCATACTGGATCTTCCTAAAATTAGACCAACCATTCCCTGGGGTAAAGGTCCCCAAACTCCTGTGGGAACTACAATTACTTGATCCTGCTCTTTTAAGAGGAGTTCATGGTCAGAGACCAAGTCCAGCCCTGTGCTCCCGAAAGTGGCGGCGTGGAGGTCTGAGACTGCATTTTCCTGAACTCTCTGATGCTGGCAGCAGCTGTCTCTTTGATGCTGGCAGCTGTATTGGAAGCTCCAATTGGGTTTTGGGATGCAGGAGCACACACCCCCTTTCCCGTTTCCCTGTAGGGGATAAACTGTTTGTTTGTTATTTTTTAACTGATATACTTCTAGAGCCCTTTTGAATTATGTAGGTCTTTCTAAAGTTCATGTTCCTTTTTCTGAGCTAAGAAAAAAGTTCTTTGTCTTTTTCCTATCTAGATTATCGTTTACATCTTCTGGGAGCAAAGAATAATGCACTGATTATGGGAAATCCCTCACCAATAGAAATTTTTAACAACATGTTGCTGTGGAGGGGGCATCCCATAGGATCTTAGCACTTTTTTTTAAAGGAATCACATTGTATATGCTGTTTTGTAATTTTTTAAAAGATTTTTATTTATTTATTTTTAGAGAGGGAAGGGAGGGAGAAAGAGAGAGAGAGAGAAACATCAATGTGCGGTTGCTGGGGGCCATGGCCTACCACCCAGGCATGTGCCCTGACTGGGAATCGAACCTGCGATGCTTTGGTTCGCAACCTGTGCTCAATCCACTGAGTTATGCCAGCCAGGGTGATCTTAGCACTTTTTGTCTCCTCTTTCCACTCCCTTGGAAGTCTCCTCCTGACAGCAGATCTTGGCTTTGTTCAAACAGACTCTGTACCAGCAGGAATGAAGTGTGCTTTCCCTCAATTTTATAGGAGGGTTTTTTTACTCTTTAAAAAAAACTAAGAGTACTTCATACTGCAAATATTATGGAAGATAGTCTTTCTATGGCTTGGTAGAAGTGATAAGAGAAGACAGAGAAAATGTGACTACAGAAAAAAGTGGCAGAAATATTTGTCAGGAGGAATATTTCCTCACTCCTCTTTTGTTTCCAAGTCTCTCATTTCCAGGCAGGTCACCTATTAAATATTCAAGTGTGTGTAGTGTGTGTGTGTGCACCCATGCATGTGTGTCCCCACATGTGCACATATATGTGTAGAAAACAAAGAAACTAAAGCCTCGAGGGACTCTCCTTCCAGGAAATCTCCTTGCTATGGTTGATGCAGATAAAAAATAACCACTGCTTGTCTCTCAACTTAACATTTTTTTTTTAGTTTATAGAAATCTAAATATTCAGCAGTTTGTTGGTGATAATTACACAGTCACTTTTTAAAAACATTCTTTGAACTTTTTAAAGCCCTTTGTGTGTTCCTAACTGTAACTCATAAGGCTGGGGTAGGAAAAATGCAGGCAGGCTGGTGCCTGCTTCTGGGCACTCAGGTTTGAGCAATAGTATACACATAAACTCAGTTAGTTTGTATATATGTATGTGTGTGTGTACACACGTACACACACATTGGACAGGTTCATTGTGTTCTCCACTCAAATAAATGACTTCCTTTCAGCCTTGTAAGTTTGAAAAGAGTTCTTGACACAGGTTCTGTGTCCTGATGGGGGCTGCTTGTCTGTGTGAACAGCCAGCAGGACACAGGCTCCAGGTAGCCCAGATCACTATGTTCTCACGAGGTCCAGCTGCCACCTGTTCTACCAGAGAAGTGTGAGAGAAAGGGTCGTTATTGCCACATTGACTGACCCCTTTCTCCCTCGAGATATTTAGTCAATTGAGGGCTCTAATGTCTTAGGACATATGATAGGATATTCCTGGCAGAGGCTGCTGCTGCTTTTGAAGTGGCCTTGCGGCAGGGCCTTGTGGGTGAATTACTAAGAGATGCTATCTTTATAACATCTGCTATCATCTCTGCTGTATGAGAACTAATGGCTGTGTTTGAATAATTAGAGCTTTGCTCTATAGCACAACAGAAGTGCACATTGCTCCATTAAAACAAACATAGTTATTATACTGCACATATTCAAAGCCCCTTTTATCTCCTCAGAACATGCAGCATTTGTGGCAGTTTGTGTGCAAAGTGATACTCAGGTCCCAGGGACTCACCATTCTCTAAATGAGGGCCTCTCCTGGGGTACAGAGAGCATGTCAGGGAATTTGGTCTTTATATTTTTCTCTGTTTTCCATAACACTTCAATCAGACCTCTGTTTTAGCATGCATCACTCCTCTACTTGGTTGCATGTGAATTTTGTTTAAAGTTGCTGGATTTTTCTGGACCAGTATTGTAATCTTGTTCACAGTCATTTTTCTCATGCAGACTTCAGAGCTAAAGTCTCCTGATCTCTCTGTGCTTCAGTTTATTCATCTATTAATTACCAAATCTATCCCATTCACTTCTGGGATGGTTGTAAAGATCAAATGAAGTCATTAATATAAAAGTGATTGTAAAGTATTAAAATGACACACAAATAACAAAAATCCTTCAGTTACCTGAGTTAGGGCATGGATAACATTTAACCATATCTGCCAACCATTAGATTCCATATGTGGCTCTTCATAAAAAAGTGACTGCATTGTCAGTCACCACCAAAGTTTTGAATATTTATACTTCTGTAAACTACAACTACTTTGGAGAAATGGGTTTTATTTTCATGGTGGCCAGAATAGCTCTAAAGAATAATGGTCCTGCTTAGTAGAAGCTCTGGTCTTCAGCTTCCTGGGAGAATTTTCCTTTAGGTCAGTGATCAGTATATTCTTTTTATTAGCCAAATAGTCAAAATTTATGGAACACCTATAACATGACAGTTGATGCCAAAATATAAGTGTATATGGGAAGAATGGTGAATACAAGTCTGTCAAGTATCTTACATCTACAAAACTGTGCCAGATTGATAGCAAAAACAAAAACAGCACCAGGGATTCAAAAGATGGAGAAAGGAATTTGTTGATACCTCTCTCATTACAATTTTTTGATTTTATTGATGAATTGAGGGTTGGAGATATACCATGAAAGTATAATTTGATGTACATCTTCAAGAATGGATAGACTCTTAGCTGACAAAAATGCAGGAACTTATAAAATAATTCATTGAGAGGACTGATGTGAATCATATTTTACTATTGGCCTAAGATACCCAGCCAACCATTGCTTTCCTCTGTGTCTGTGTAGCCCACAGTACCTGTGAAGAGTATTTGTGTTGACTGTCATTTGTAGGAATACCCAAGATTAACCTGAGATGGAAGTCTTCTAGGAGCTGGTGGCTGCATTACACTGTGGGTGAAAGGGGCAATGGGAGGTAAATTCTTCACATATGTCAGCTCCTCAATGAAGAACTGTTTTCTTTTCCTATTTCTGTTTTTAAGCTTGAAGAGAAGGACCTGAATAGGTTTGGTTTTCTTTAGATCTTAGCAGTACTCCTGGGATGCCCTAACTTTCCAAGGATACAGACAACTTATATCCTCTGCAAATCCCTCAGCTTTACAGACCCTGCCCAGGCTGTTTATAGAATCTTCACACAAGATGAGAGATTAACAATTATTTATTGACACAGGATTGCAGATGAATAAAGTATATTTTGTCCCTTGAGGAGTTCATCTTTTGAAGAGCATAAAGATTTGCTAACAGGAAATTGTACTATAAAGGCTATATACAACAATGGAATAATAGGAGGGTGTGCTAACATCTCACAAAGAACCACCAGAGAGTGTTTCTTGAAACATGCAAGGCCAGAAGCAAGTCCGGTAATGAGTAGGAGTTAGTCAGTTGAAAAAATAGAACAAGAAATGCTAGGAAAAGGGAATAAAGTATGGTCAATGCAAGTTGATAATTTGGGCAAAAATGTAGGGATTTAAGTAGTGGAAGCATTTATGACATAAAAAACAAAGTTAAATAATACTGGGGTTTGAGAAGCTGAAATTTAGGAAATTGTGTTAGAAGTTTAAAATAATCAAAGTGAATCAAAAAACTGGTACATTTACACAATGGAATGCTACACAGCAGAAAGAAGGGACTCCGACATTTCACAAAAGCATAGATGGAACTGGAGAATATTACATTAAGTGAAGTGAGCCAGGCAGCGAAAGGCAGCGAAAGAGAAACCTAGTGAACAAAACAAACAAATGAACAAAATAGAACCAGAGGCATGGAAACAACGAACAGACTCAGAGTGACCAGGGGGTGGGGGGAGGGGGATAATCATGGAAAGAAGGGAAAGGGACTAGTGAAAGAACATGCATGAATGACCCATGGACATGGACAACAGGGTGGGGAATGACTGTGGGAACAAGGGGTTGATAGGGGTGGATGGGGCAGTGGAGAGCAACAGGGGGAAAATTGGGACAACTGTAATAGAACAACAATAAAATATTTTTTTAAATAAGTTTTAGTAATTTAAAAAAAATAAAATAATAAAGCTAAAGATTTTGGAGGAAAATGTATTCCTATAGTGGCCAGGTCTGTGGTGTGGCATGCTTGTTAAGAGGGTCAGATACCATGGATTATATACATAAACATTTGTTATTCATGAGGGTAGAAGATCTTAATTCTGAGAATGTTTGGGAAAATTTTAGAGTCCATTAGTTTAGTCTGAAAACTTCATGTATCTGTCATTTTAATGGGGAATTATTATATGCCAGGCAAGGCACTGAAAAGAATTATAGTCCCTGGTCTCAGTGAAATCAAAATTTATAAATGAGTGCAATGCTATATGATGCTATGAGAGGTCTGGACAATGAGCTTGGGGCCAGATTTCTTGGCAGAGATTGGGAAGGTTGAGAGTGGAGGTGAAATTTGATGTGAAGGGAGAGTAAGAGTTTTGTCAGGCAGGAAAATGTACAAGGAAGGCTGAAAGAAATGTAGATGTGTGAGAGGACTTGGGCTGGTCAGGTATGTGAGCCTAATGTCAAAAGTGACTAGAAGACACTCCAGTTCTTTCTCTTATTAACATGATCTAGTATGTACTGAGAATTCAGGCAACCTTACAGAAGCACCAAAAGTGCCATAACTTCTAACTAGCACAGACATTGCCCATTTCTAAGAATGTAACAGATACCTGCAGGAAGGAAAGACTTTTCTCAGTCACTATAACTTTTAACATATAATTTCTTATCCTGCTGACTTACACAACCACTGCTTTTAAAAGTTAGGATTTTGTGGCTAGCCAAGTGCTAATAAACCCACGAATCTTGAAACCCCTCAGCATTATGACTTTACCTAGGATCTGAAGATCAATAGAAGCATTATCCTTGTGTAATCCATCAGGTGCCTATCCTTGTGGGAGGTCATCTTAGAAAATAAAAAATATATATAATAGTTATTTTTCTTTTTAAGGTTTTATTTATTTTTATTTGTTACTTTTATTTTTATTTATTTATTTTTTATTGTTGTTCAATTACAGTTGTTTCCATTTCCCCTCCACCACTGCCCCCCACCACAGCCATCCCCACTTCCCACCCTTGATCCTACCCCCTTTGGTTTTGTCTATGTGTCCTCTACGCATGTGCCTGAAAACACTTCCCCCTTTAATTTTTAAGCTTCATAACAATATTAGTTGCTTAACAGATTGTCATAGCTTATTCTGCCTTTATCAGTAGAATAATCCCTATTTAAATGAAACCAAAATTACTACACATGTCAATTGGAGTCACTTTTGTTCCATTTTTGAATGTATATTCCATGTAATACACTTACATGTGTAGAATTAAAGAAAAGACATTGAATCAATTCTAACTCTTCTATAAGCAAAGAAATAGTTATCTCAGTAACTATTCCAGGTTACAAGTCTCCATGGGTAACTCCTTTTTTTCTCCAAGGGGCCATTTTCAAGTTTGGCAATCAAAATAAACAGGAGAAAGCCTATGAAATGATGGGTGGAGTAAAACCATTGACTCCTATACTTGATTTCATATAATGTTATAGGCCTTTAGGGCTGCATTAGACCTTGGAGAATTAACTCAGCCCCTCACTTTTTATTGTTGGGTACAAAATGATGTCACAATAACTTTCTCAACATCAGCTATACCCTGAGCACACACCCTCTGTTGGGGTCCAACATAAAAAGAGGTCTTCCAATAATGCCTTAGGATCCCATAATTCACTCATTCAGAAAATATGTACTAAGTGTCTACTGTGTGCAATGCCAGTGAAAATGTTAGTAAATAAAACTGGCAATACCTTCTGCATTCATAGATTTCCATTCTGGTAGAAGAAAAAAAAAGCATTAAACCAGTAGCAATTTAAAAAAAGCATAATGGCAACAGGGTGATGTGAGACTGACAACCACATTATGTGGGAGCCACCGCCAACCCTTTTCTGTGGATGGATATTGAAAGCCCCATCTTCCCTTCATTAGTACTGAGATGTTTTAGTAGAATGAATTGCAATGATGGTGCTGTTGAATTTTATATTTATCTTCCACAATTTTGATAGCTTAACTGAGTGCTATGTATCTCATTTTCTCACAGAAAAACTGATAGAATAAATCCTGTTTGAGGATTGAAGCCTTTTTGAGAAAGCAGAGGTTTGTAGTAAAATGTGTGCTTAAAGTCAGGGTCCCAATCTAAGTTGTTGACATTACATAGACATCAGGAAGGAGGAGAAACCTCCCCGAGGGGCTGAAAGGTGCTTTAGCAAAAACCACTGAGCAACAACAATGTGTGTGAAACCATGTCAGTTCCTGGGATGTGCCAAGAGAATTCCAGTAGCATTTGGAAGTTCTGGGCTTTTGAGCACTGAAGTGGAATGCTTAGGTCATCATTCTGCCCAAGGATGGCTAGAATAGAAAGAAAAGGATGTGCAGAGTGGAGGGCAGAAGGGCAGTTCTGGGTTGCAACCAGCAGACTCCCTGAATCCACCAGGGCCTCTGGAGAGTGAACGGCCCTCCCAGGGGTCCAGGGGCTGCATGGGGCTGATGTGGGAAGTCCCCACCACCACCACTGCCCTTGCACAGTCTCACATCCTCTAACTGCACCTCACTTCTGGAGCAGCTTGCATGTGTCATCAAAGCCCCAGAACTGGAGACTCCACCAAACCAGGGAGGGGAAGAAAGAGGGACTCCACTCCTTCTTTCCTCCCCTCCCTCTGAACACCATAATCTTGCCGGCAGACAATGAAGATAGAACAACTATTCAGAAAAACGCGTGTCTTTGGAGACTCAGGACATGTCTCAACTGCACCTGCAGGTTTTCTTTTCCTGGGGCTGAGGGCACTGGCTGCGCTGCACCTGCCACAGGCCAGCTCCTTGCCTTTTAGTCACATACCTTGTGCTGGGTGTGCAGGCCCTGGCCTGCTCCACATCCTGCTCTGCCTGTGATGATATCTCCTGCACTCCACTAACTTCTCAACAGGCCCTGCAAAATGAGGCTATGGCTCTTATATTCGCCATTTGATTTTCCGTAATAACATGGGTATGAGAGAGAGAAACTCCATCTTCTTTGCCTCTGGCTCCCTGCCAGTCCATAGTGAGACCTTGCTTGCCTTCAACCAATCTGTTATTTGTCAGTTTCTTTCCTTATTTTCCTCATTACGTTTTTTTTAAACAAGCTGATCTATCTGGATTCAAGTTGTGTGTGATCTTGCGTGAGAAACGAAACCAATTATTCATAGAAATAGGAATTTGTTATGATTAGAAGCCTCCTTTGAGGGAGTGGCTAGATTTTTCTCTATCAGAAGCAGTACTGCCTTTTTGTAAAACTAAATGCTTTACCTTGAACATTTTAATAATTTTTCCAAGCTCTAAAAGACATCTATAGGATAAAGTTTTCTCTGAAAGACAGGAAGATATACACTAAGAAGTAAGTAGCAGTACCAAACTCACAAGCAGTGAGCATGGATTAAAGAAGGAGCAGGAAATGTTTTCTAGTGCACAGATAGTCCACCGCCTTTGAGCTCCATTAACTAACTACTTGACCCATTAGCAAGGGTGTGACCTGGTGGTTTTCAATCATATTGCTACTATGATTTGTTGCTTGGTGATGGAACAATGAGAAGATATTGCTATTAATGATCAAGCATTTTAATGCCACTAACTTCTCAACCAAAACAGTGATTAAAATACTAAAAATGTTCTTCAATGACAGGAGGTTAAAATCGTGTTTTCTATTTTACTGGAATTTTTTACTTAGGCATTTTTATTTCCTTCAAACTGCATTTTGTATAGGACTGGAAGAAAACTGTCCCCTGCAGGGATAATTGGCAGTTGGGGACTGTCAGTGGAGGTTCATGATGCAGGGAGGGGGAGGTTGTAAAAGTGCACTTCAGGTTAAGGGGGAGGAAGGAGAACCCATATTTTACCCATTTCTTCAAATGTCTTTTCTCCTGACAACCTCTCACCCAGGGAACTGTGTGTGTGTGTGTGGCTGGGCACATAACAGGGGCAGTGTAGGCTGACCAGGCAGAAGGAGGTGAAAATAAACAAGAGAATGTGTGTCTTAGGGGGAGGGATATTTTCTTTAGGGATTAAATCAAGGCATGAGTACACAGCAAGCCACCAATTACTGAGGACGAGGGACACACTGTTCAGCACCCAAAGTATGTCGGTAATTGAGTGGATATAATGACACACCAGTGGGATTTCTGGCATGTCTTCAGCACTCCCCATGTTGCTCTTGAATTTTCCATGACTGTGTTCATGTAAGTGAATTCACATGTGAATGAAAGGCAGCTAGGAACACCTCATCCTTTGGATGTACATATTGGGGGAAATTCTCTTTTAATTATTAGATTTACTGACAGACCCTTATAATATTATTAGTTCCATTTCTTCCTAGTCTGTAAGCCCATGAGCTCCTCAGCCATCCAGGACTGCTGCTTTCTTGGGCTGTTTTCACATAATTCAGTGAGGAAAATAATGCATCCTATTGGCGGACTCACTGTTTAGCAAGACCTTTTCCTTATTATGTTTTACCAAGTTACTTTTGGATGCAATAAAATCCATTTCCATTAAAAAATGTTTTTCTTCTTTGGGTATGGGTAAAATTAGGTTAACACTTAAATTAAAACAGCTTCCCATTTTTGTTGTTATTGTTGATTTTTTTTTGGGGGGGGTGGATTCAAGGCAATTAAATCAAACCTGTTTTCATTTTTACAGGTCCATTAAGTGATTCCTTTTGCGATATGTGATGCGTTTGTAAAGTTTTTGCTACACGCTGACAGTCATGGTTGGGTAGTCTTCGGGGCATGCACAGCAGAGTTTCTCACATGTACCTGTGTCACTGTAGGATCCAGTGAAATGAAAGTCCTGATTCAGCAGGGCTGGTTGGGTTCCAGACTCTGAATTCTAGCCAGCTCCCGGTGGACTGCTGCTCTCTGGGCAGTGCAGGACTACAGCTGCTCTGAAGCCAAATGAGACCAGATTTATCTTCCAGAGAGAAGGGAGTTCTCCATTGAGGCATGGACCCTCCATACAGTGCAACCCCATCCTGAAGTTGAGGTGTGCACTCTGTGCTTTTCTAGCACACTTGCTCACTGCCACCAGCTACTTGTCTGTCATTCATGTTACAACCAGAAGTAAGGTTGAGCCCAAACCAGGTAATCCATTCCTAGCAGCTGTTTCCTATTTTCCCCCTCCTCCAGGATTTTTAAGCTGGGCCATGTGCCATAAGCATGAGATGCACTGGGACACCACTGTGAGCAAGGCAGTCACTTCCTGCTCCCTACAGAGCTCTAAGTCTGGTTTGTTTATTATTCCTGGAACCTTTGCTTAGCTGTTTCCCACTACCGTCCATCAGAAGTGGCATTTTCCTAATGCAAAGGTAGAACACATCTCATTTTTGTTTTGTCGTACAATGCATGTAGAAATTCCTAAATGAGGGTAAGGTTCATGCTGTTCTTCCTCTTTTCTCACCATTTAATTTTTCCCTCTTGCCTCTCCTCTTCTTTCTTCTTTTTTAATTTCCCTGCCTCCCCCCATATTTCCCTCACATTCATCTATCTTATAGTATCTGTGAAAGGATGGTTGTATGTACTTGTATATGGACTCCTAGAGTCATTACAATTGTAGTGCACATTACAGCAGAACTTTCACTGTTTATTTTTTCAAGGTAATTGTTTTCTTCTAAGCAGAGATATCTAAGGAACAGACTTAGTATGACCATGTCAAGTTTCCATGTCCTAGTTGACTCTTGTTTCACTTTTCCATCCTCTCAGCTGTTGGCATTAGCCAGCCAGTTAACTCAGATGCACCTTCAGCCTTCATTAATAGGAGTAGAGCTGCTTTGCAGATTGGCCTTCAGGACAGTGTTCAGGGGCTCCCTTTGGCCTAAAATTTATAATCAATGTCCCAGAGACATATATCTGTTGCCTGTGACTCCAAGACTGTGTCCAATTCACCTTATTATCTGAGCCCCACATAGGGTCTATAAGCTTTTATGAAGTGATTAGAAATGGTCAATAATGGAAGAGACCATCTCCTTCAGGTAGAATGGGATGTCATATGCATAAATCTGGAGACTCAGAGGCAAAACCTGCAAGTAAGTGTGAGACAAGGTGGAGCTGAGGAGTGAAGACAAGAGATTCAGAGTGAGAAAGTCCCACTGAGTGTAAGTTTGAGTTCACGTGTGTGTACACACACATGCACAGGCACACAGAACTTCAGCTTAAATTAAAACCTGATAAAAAAAATTGCTCTAAAACTCACATAACAATAGATTGTAATTTAGTGGTTAGGTAAAATATAGGAAAGGATTCTTTCAAAGTGAGGGAATCTTTTCCTGTATTTTCATAAGGAGAAGGCCCCTAGATTAGATGCTTAACCAACTGGGATTTCAATTTGAACAAAGGTCAGCATCCCATGAAATTAAACCATTTTATTCTTAGCTGAGTAGTTTTACAAGGAAGGTATTTTGCTTCATATAATGAGGACTCTCTTAATCATCTCTTCACAGCAGCTGAACTGTACCTATCTTGGCTCCTTCCAGGCATGCCCACCTAGAACACTGATCCTTAGAGGAATTTCAGTCTTGCTCAGGAACTGCAGCAGACTAGTAGCCAGTAGCACTGAGGGTCATCTGAATACTTTAAAGGGTAATCAAAGGAGTATGATATCACAGCTCTTCTGAGAAGGTAACAGTGAATGAAAAGACTAGTCCAAAATCCAGAAATGCAGTGAAAGCACACAAATCCACACATAAGAGCTGTGTGTAATAATTAGAAGAGCTAATATTTGTTGAGCATCTATTATGTGCTTGGCACCATTCTAAGTGTTTCTAATCTATTCACTTAAATCTTCACAACCTTATGTGGTAGATATTCTGATGACCCCCACACTGCAGTTGTGTCAAGTGAGGCACAAAGTGGTCAAGGTACCTGTCTGTGCCCACACAGGAAGGTGGTGAAACCAGAGCACCAGTTTTGCCTGCTGCAGAGCCTACCTCTAACCCTGACTATGCCACTTCTCCAGTGCAAAGGTTCATTCGGGTGCTACATGTCCATGGGATCTGAAGATGAGCATCCCTTTCCTGGCATGATGATGAGGACTTCTTGCTCAATGGGCTTACTAGAATATACATGTGCTTGGCCTTGATGGATGCAGCTGTGAGTGCTGGGTTTGGGCAAAGCAAAGGTATTGGGGTCTCTCCAGCTCAGAAAGCCAGCCACAGCTTTGCTGGTAGTGGCAGCAGCAAGAGAGGGAAGGAGCAGAACAAGGGGGTGCTCCTACCCATCTGGAGCTGGGAAACAAAAGAATTCTACCACCACTGGTTTCTTGCAGTCAAGAAACAAAAAAAGTCACTAACCCCCACTCTCTCTGGGTTCTGGGGTTCAGTTGTAAATTATTTTATATTATGATTTTGTACTGTACTCACACCCCCAAACCCTGACACCTGACAAAGCAAAGCCTTCTCCCTTCAGCATTTGAAAGGATTTGGTATTCTTGCATTCTTCCCCATGAAACAACAGGTCCTGACAGGGCATGTGGTTGGAGCAGCTGCCTGCATGCCTCAGGCAGACTAAGGCAGGCCAAGAATGAAAGGGGGAGGTGCAGGGCAGCCAGAAACCAGTCACCTGAGAAAGAAGGAATTCAACCTGGAATAATCCCTTACCCTCTTCACATGGGTGCATCTCTCCCTACCACCCAGATGCTGTCTGCCCTCCAGGAGCTCCAAAGACCTGAGTGTCAGAGGGAAGATCCAAGCAAATATTCAGAGTCTTCCCCAGCATGTGGCTTCACAGGATATCTGGACCTGGTGATAAGCTTGGGCTGCCCCATCTGCTCTTGCCCTGGTGGCTTCCTCTGTCCATCCCTCCAGCTGTCCCTCCACACACTCTCATCCTCCTTTTCCTCTGACCTCTCTCCAGATGTAGTGCTCTGGGCTGTGCCATCACCTGTACTGTCTCTGGTAACTGTTTTTTGAAGGGATCAGCTTGTTCTTGCTGTCTTCTCTAATTTTTGTTTTGGAGCTTTCTTCATATCCCAGTACTTCCTTTTCTGGCTCACTAGATCTTTTTCTTGTTTCACCATCCAGTCACCTCACCCTTCTGTCCATTCCTCCTTGTTCCTTCGATGACAGTCATTACTATAGCAACTACTATAACCTTCATTTATAAAATAGAAGATATAATCATAGTTTCCACATCCTGATCCCTCCATTCTCTAACAGTCTTTTTCTGAATAGAGGAAGGGGCCAGTTCCCCTTTACCAATATTGGGGACTTGCAAAAGACACATGGATCCATTTCTTTACCATTTCTAGTTGAGCAAAATAGCTGCTTATATGCCAAACTTCCTCTGATTACAGGTCATGAGAAGGACTAAGACGTCCTTTAGCAAACAACCACTAAGCCCCAACACTGTGCATAAAACTATGTTGGTTTGGGGGATGTACCAAGAGAATTTGAGTAGTTCTGGGCTTTTGAGCACTGAGGTGGAATGCTTAGGTCATCATTCTGCCCAAGGATGGCTAGAATAGAAGGAAAAGGATGTGCAGAATGGAGGGCAGAAGGGCAGTTCTGGGTTGCAACCAGCAGACTCCCTGAATCCACCGGGGCCTCTGGAGAGTGAACGGCCCTCCCAGGGGTCCAGGGGCTGCATGGGGCTGATGTGGGAAGTCCCCACCACCACCACTGCCCTTGCACAGTCTCACATCCTCTAACTGCACCTCACTTCTGGAGCAGCTTGCATGTGTCATCAAAGCCCCAGAACTGGAGACTCCACTAAACTACTCCCTCCTTCTTCCCCTCCCTCTGAACACCATAATCTTGCCGGCAGACAATGAAGATAGAACAACTATTCAGAAAAACGCGTGTCTTTGGAGACTCAGGACATGTCTCAACTGCACCTGCAGGTTTTCTTTTCCTGGGGCTGAGGGCACTGGCTGCGCTGCACCTGCCACAGGCCAGCTCCTTGCCTTTTAGTCACATACCTTGTGCTGGGTGTGCAGGCCCTGGCCTGCTCCACATCCTGCTCTGCCTGTGATGATATCTCCTGCACTCCACTAACTTCTCAACAGGCCCAGCAAAGCGAGGAGGTCTCTCTTATATCTATCCTTTGATTTTCTGTAATAATATGTAAGGAGAGAAAAGCAACTCCCTCTTAACTTTCCTGGTTACCTGTTTTATTTTAAAAAATCCATGCCATAAAACATTTGCTCCTACACAGTTAATCTTTTTATTTTTGCATATTTTCCTGACCTCCTTTTCTCTCCTGGTTCTTCTTTCCCTCCTCCTTTCCCTACTTCTCTTTCTCTTTTCCTCCTCCTCCTCCCCATCTAAGACAACAGCAAATTTGACACTTAGATTGAGTGCTCCTTGCATGTAGGGACCATGTCCTCTTTTGGATATTGTTTTTGTCATCTGGTATGTAATCTGCAGCTATTGGATGCAGTGGCATGAGCACATCATGCATCAATACCAGCAGGATGATTTTCAGAGTCCTTGGATGTAAAAAGGGTTCACCCACTTCCTAGTTAATGACTGTAATTCCTAGGGCTGCTATGCTCTTTTCTATATTTATATAAAGCAAAATAAAGAACCAAGCAATATTTAGAAACTCACAGAGGCCAACAGCCTGTTTTGTACTTAGTCAAGTTTATATTATCCAATTTAATAATGCAGCAGGTAGAGAAATGTATGAATTTGGTTGGATGGAGCTCATATGATTTGGATGCAAGTTTCTGTTTGCTTAATGGGATTTTAGACCTTTATACTTTTATACAACCCATATATTTTATTAATTTATCTTTATTATTTAAGTACCTTATAACTGGCATAACAAACACATTAAGTCTTGACTATGGTTAATCAGGATCAGAGTCATTAATCCTATGGGCCAATTGCTGTAGAACTAGTGGTATCTTCATGAAATGAGAAATTATAAGAGCTGTAGTGTGTCTGTTAAGTGGGATAAATTACCATGTATATCTGTGAGTTTGAAATGACAGAGGTGTGTGTGTGTACATTTGTGTGTTAATAGGATGGGTCACTTCACAAGGACTAAGAGTGTAATGTTCATGAAAATTCTGGGTGATGCTTACATTGGGATTTTGTCTTAGTTTCAGGATCTTCATTTCTCTAAGTAAGCTACATTACTAAAGGTATTTTCCAGGTATCTTTTAACTTCCTTTGACTGGCTAAGTAACTTAAGCAATACCATACATTTGGTCCCATGAAAGGTCCCAGAAGCCAGGGATTTTTATTTACAGGTTTTAGATGTTCTTATTTAATAATTACATATGAGCTCCAATTGAGAACATAAGCATCCTCTAATACAGGACATATATGTCCCTGTTTAATGCATATCTATGTTAATTTCTGTATTGTATCATAGTTTACAAAATGGTATCATAGACATTATCTCATTAAATTCTTATAAAAACCCTGTGAAATGAAAGCAGAGAGTAGGTATTATTTCCATATTATGTGAAGTGTAGTTTTTGGAGTATTTTATAGGCTATAAATAGGGTAACCATACATTCTGCTTTGTCTGGGACAACCCAAAATTATGTTGTCCTGATGTAATTATTAGCATCTCCTTTCTCTCTCAATATTACCCCAGTTTGGGTGGCAGACATTATGGTCTCATCCAATCTATAAATCGCTTTTATTTATATTAGGCTTTCAAAGTTCATGTGGTCTGTGCAAGGCAAGGTGAGAGCCCATGATAGTAAGAAATACTCAGAGCTGTGGCCTGGTTAGGGACCTGTGCTGCAAATCCAAGGTACAAGTCTCCTAGTTGTATATCCTTGTGTTAATTACTGCCACCTAATAAGTTCTATATAATCATTTATTGTGTTTGCTGCTTGATAACATGGCTTCTCATCATGGGCATCTTTTTGTTGTCCAGATAGAAGTCTCTCTGATACCACCTAAGATGGCTCAAAAAACACATTCCTTGTCCTTGTCCATCTGAAGAATCCAGCTCTTTTCCCTCCCTCTAGAAGGACTTCTGCTGTTCTCCTCATAAACCAGCAGTGATTTCAGCTTCTGTGGTTCACTGACACACATCTCACTTTTGCCCCCGTGCTGACCTTGAAGTCATAGAATCTGAAGCCTGGCTACTATTCACAGACACCTGGACTCTTGTCAAGGCCAGGTTCCAACCTGAGGTTCAGATTGACATTGGTACCAAACATGGATGATTTACTTCCAAACTGGAAACTTCAACTAAGGAAAGAAAATTCCAAAATCCCAAGGTGTTTCAGGTGAAAAGAGAGCCTTGGAGAGAGTCATCAATGGCCTCACTCACATACATAAATATTACATAGCACCACCAGGTAGTCTTAAAGGGGCAAGTTGAAGATTCTTCAGGATCCTGGAGTTCTCAATTACTCCAAACCTCAGGGGGTTATCTGGGGCAAGAAGAATAAATGTTTCTTTAGAAAAAGGTCTCAACATTAGAACTAGATGAGCTCTGAATCGGTTTTGCTATTTACCAGTGCAGGATGTTGAGAAATTTTCTCCATTTCCCTAAACTCCAATTCTCTCAATCTGTAGGATGAAACTGTTAAGTAATGTTTACGTTTCCCTCTTACACTAGTTGTAAGAAATGAGTGAGACAATAAATGTAGTATTTAGCATAACACCTGGAATAAAAGTGTTCATTGGATTTTTGTATAATGTATTATAGAGATTATGGGATTGTTTTATTCTACTTTATTACTCTGCTGTATGTTAGCAGGGGTCATTAAGGAGGACTTGACCAAATGGTTTTAATTAATCTCCTGGACTGTCCTGTGCTGTGGGGCTAATGGCTTCTACCAGGAAGTAGTGACTGTAGTTCTAGAAGCCACTGGCAGAGAGAACTTGTGAATTCCTCTGTGGAAGTGCAGGACATTCTCCATCTTTAGGCTCACTGTTGCCTGGCCCTAAGCTGTGTGTACTCTCAGTTAACACAAAGACTTTGGAGATGCAGACA
Source organism: Phyllostomus hastatus (assembly GCF_019186645.2). Classification (NCBI taxonomy): domain Eukaryota; kingdom Metazoa; phylum Chordata; class Mammalia; order Chiroptera; family Phyllostomidae; genus Phyllostomus; species Phyllostomus hastatus. The sequence goes on along the minus strand of NW_025334017.1, from coordinate 384,784 downwards.
GGAGACAGGAAGGAGCAACTCAGGTTAAGAGGAAGACAACCTGTGTTTCACCCAATTTATTCAAATGCCCTTTAAGCTGACAAACTTCTTACCCAGGGAATTCTCTGTAAGGCTGTTTGGGCTATATAATAGGGGCTGTGTGGGCTAATAGGCAGGAGGAGGTGAAATAAGCAAGCGGATGGGTGTCTTAGGGGGAGAAATATATTCTTGACAGATTAGGTAGAAGGTGTGAGGTACACAGAAAGCCACAATTGCCAGTAATGGAACTGCTGCAAAAGTAATGATACTCTGATAAAGAAATTTCAAATATAGAAGCATGCTTTATTTCACTCAGAATGTTTCATTGTTAGAGTGCCTTCCTTTTTTGCTCCCCATGCGAAACTGGGCAAGTCTCCTTCAGATACATTTCATGAGAAGGAGGCTTTGATTTGCTTGGCTGTATTCAGGTGGCTCCTCTTTCAATGGCAACTGAGACTGGAAACACTTCAAGAAATCATCTGCTTTACTCTAACAGAAAAAGTAGCTGCAATAGTAGAGAAAAAATATAGTATTTCTACCCCTTTTGAACTATTACCAACCCTCACAATGTGATAAATTGTAATTAACATATGTATGGGTTAAAGTTTTATTTTGGTATATATCTTTCATAGTCTCTGTGTCAAATGCATTTCCCAGTCTTTCTTTGCCATAGTTGGTGGGAATTAATCAGCAGCTCTGGATGCTACAGGGGAATTAGGGGATTAGTCTATGAGTAAATGGATGCAGCCAGATAAAATGCAATGGGAAAAATGGACAATCTGAGGAGCAGTTCAGAGAAACCTTTCCAGATATAAATGTCTTTCTAGTTTCACAGCATATTTTATTTTCATTTCTTTTAACATATTCTTTAATTAAAAATAATGTAACTTTGGGGGGGCAGGGGAGAAGGGCTGTTATAGTGACTCTGAACAGTGATAAGTGATGACAGCACTATCACATGGCATAGAGTCCTCATTGTACAACACAGACAAGGTGAGGGAAGGGCAGCTGACCTAGAATATGTTAAGTCTCGTGGCTTAGCACTAAGTAGGAACTTAGTGAATGTTTTGGATGATTTTATAATGCAAGCAATTGCTGGCTTGGTTTCTTACAAGTACAATCTTGTACCCAAAGATATTTGCAGGTTAAGAATGCAGGACTGCCAGTTTGCAGTGGCAGTTTTTAAATCCTGGAGTTAAAAAAAAAGAACTTGATTGTTTCCCAAACAGAATACCTCCATGCTGCTTGCAGGGTGATACTCCCCTCTCCCACAGGAGCCTAACCTGCTTTCTGCTGGTCCTACCAGAGTACTAAGAGGAGAAAGGGAAGTCAAAGCTTTGAGAAGTCAGTGAGAGGGCAACTATACTCAGTCCTCCAAATTACATTTGTTCATCCATAGCCGCAACCCAGGTGCTCCACAGGCAGGCAAATGTGGGCTGAGAATGTTGGCTGTTGGCTGTACTTACAAGGAGTAGGGGTCAGGGCAAACCTGGCAGCAGGAGGCAAGGGACCACAGAGCTCAGAGTAAGGAAAGAAAGCTCTTCCTTAAAGGTAATCTGTGGTCAGATGACCCTGCTATTAAGTTGAGTGAATTTTCAGTGTTCACATCATTTATGAGTTGCTACAGTAGTGAAATTAAGAGAATCCAGAAATCTAGATATACTAGCAGAAGGAAATGATTGGGGAAAATTATGATGAATAGCCACAGTGGTGTGTTCTATAATATACAGGACAGCTCATAAACAGAGCTCATGAGTTCTTACGGTCAAGGACTGATATCATCTTAAGTGTCAGTAAAATTATTTAGAAATTTTAAAAAATATTTTAGCTTGAAATAATATTATGTAATAGTGCAGGGTTATTCACATGGACTCAATATTTCTTTGATTTTATTTTCTTTATATATTTTTTTTAATTTTAATTGTTGTTCCAGTATAGCTTTCTGTTTTTTACTCCCATCCCCACCCACCCCCCATCCCCACCTCCCTCCCATTTCCACCCCCCCCTAGTTTTTGTCCATGTGTCCTTTATACTTGTTCCTGTAAACCCTTCCCCTTTTCCCTTGAAATTCCCTTCCCTCTCTCCTCTGGTCCCATAGACTCAATTTTTAATCAAACTAAAATAAGAAGTTTAGATATACAGATGTATAAGATTAGTTATTTAATTGATAAATTAAAATCTTGATCAATTTTGGTCCATGCCATTAGCAAAGTTAAAAGAATGTACAACATATGGAAAAGAATTGGCATTCTCATGCATCAGGCACAGTAGGCCTTCCTGGAGGGTAATCTGGTAACATGTGCTAGAAATCTCACAATTATACTGGCCTCTAACCCAACATTCCTACATTTACAAACTCACTCCAAGGACATAACCAATGATGCATGTGAAAAGATTTATCTGTAAAGACAATTCATTTTGGAAATTATTTATAATAGAAAAAACATGGGAACAACCAACATGCCAGTGGCAGGGAGTGATTTAATGAGGTCTGTAGTGATGGGACACCAGGAATCCATTGCAAGTGAGGCTATAGAGTGATATCTAGTGATCTGAGAAATGTTTGTGAACAAGTGACACATAAAACAGGCAGCTTTTAAAAGAGCATTTTCAATATGATCACCTAAAAATATATAGGTATACTTACAAATGTCTTAAGAGAATCTTAAAGGATCTATACCAGAATATTGATGTATAATTTTATTTATTTCCTAAACTTCCAAAGTATTCTTCAGGAATCTCTATTACTTTGTAATCATAAAATTACAATTGAAAATTAAAAACATTGTGTATTGCATTATTTGCACATACTCAAGATAGAAAAATTGTGTCAGAGTCCAAGTATATAACAATCTAAGTTTAAAAAAAATACTGGGGCAGTAAAATATCTTTATTTTGTAACTTCTTATTCTTTTTATTTGTAACTGTCCATTTTTTACCTAATGTATGCTTTTATTTAATGCTAATAATGTATATGTAGTAAAAGATCTTTAATATCCAAGCAGCTTCTAAATGTTTATGCATTGACAAAGAGATATCAGCTGTTTGCATGTGTTTACTAAAAGAGCTAATAACCCATAGAACATAACTAGGCTCCATCTTTCTCATGCTTCCATCCAATACCTACAGGCACCTGCATGATAGTGAGGGGCAGAGGGCAAGTCGGGTCCCTTTTTAAGGGGGTACACAAGGGGAATCCCAGGCAGTGGGGGATGCCACTGAGGTACACCTTCCTATGGGGACAAAGAGTGGAGGTGAAGTAGAAAAACAGATCCTGGAACAGGCTTCCCAACGGAGTGCCATGGCAGGGGTGGGGAGCAATCAGGATGACTCCAGAGATAAACTGAAAGCTGTACCTATGCACTATTCATTAAACTCAAGAAACAGCACTTTCTTCTTTCACTGCTGGACAAGAGTTTGGATTTTTCTTGTTGTACTTTGTACTTTTCAATCCACAGTATTTATTGAGAGCCCATTCTGTGCAGAAGACTATAATAAATACTGAGACAGATATAAAGATGGGTGTGATAAGGCCCCTGCCCTCAGACACTAACAATCTAGTCAGGTTGTTATGGCAAAGCCTCACACAATAGAGATCATATTAAAATAGGTTACATGTTTCTCTCATTTCTCTAAATCTCCCTCAATGACTAGCAGAAAGGTATTTTAATGCTAAATGCCAATATTATTTGATGCATCTTAATTATTTACTGCTCCAAAAAATACTCAGTAGTTTTAATGATTCTTAAATTTATTATACCCAGTATTTTCCTGACACGAATATTTGTCTTAATACTTCATGATTACACGATCTTTCTATTCATTTCATTAATACAAACACTTTACAAGAGTTATGTGCTTCAACAGATGTCTAGGTATAAAATACCTCCAGCAATGTTAAATTATTTTACCAAACCCAACATCTAATAAGAAACTTCTTGTCTTCCATTCATTTTACCTGGTTTTTAGACCAAAGTTGAAGGATATATGTATGTTAACACCATTCCCCACCCCAATCACACAATTCAACATCATCTTTCTGAGCTAAGCAGAAAATATATACACTTCCCATTTTACTCACTTGAGACAATACAGACATTTTGGTACTCATATGTCATTGAATTCATTTGGTTCTTTGAATACATGGGCTTCAAATTCCATCTGGCTCTGTAAAATGAAATGCTCAAAATTAGTACAGACTTCCAAAAAGAGCAGAACAAAACAAAATATTCTGTATGTCTTCTTTGAAGAGAAACAAGATAGCAGAGGAAGAATGGGATCAAGAACTTGGGATGCTCATGAGTTTTTCTTTCAATCACTGATAGTGACAGTACAGACAATATTCCAAGCACAATACTTGATATGGGGTCACAAAGCTGAGCAAGACCACATGACTCAGCACTCCAGGAGCCTCCAGACTAGTAGCAGAGGCTGTCCAGAAACTGATGAGCTTAATTCACTGCACTGAAGGTTTTAATAAAGTAAATACACCGTAGATTATGGGAGGCCAGGAGGACTCATTAGGTCATAGCCTGACTAGGGCAGGTAGCAGAGGTGCTTCCTAGAGCAGGAGAAGCTGGCCCAAAAGCTGAGGGTGGGGAAGGAATGTGGTGCAGTGAGACAAGAATCCAAAAGCTGAATGCTTGGGATTTATTAACAAGGAGGGTGTGGTGATCTCAGCAAGAGCAGCTTCAGGAGTGGACAGGAAGAAGTATAGTGGACAGGTAGTATAGGTTGCACATGTGAACAATTCCCTTAAGATACTTGACTGTTAAAAAGAAAGCCATTGGACAGGACATAGAGGTAGCTGTGAAATTAAGGTAATTCCCTTACTTTCTTTCCTTCCTTTTTCCCTTTCTTCCTCCTTTGCTCCCTCTTTCTTCCCTCCCTCCTTCCCTCCCTTCTCCTTTTCTTTTCTATTTTCTTCTTTTGCAGACGGAACATTCTTCTTCCCCATTTTGACTTAGCTGACTATTTGTCCTTAAAACCTAGCCTTCCTTTTCCAAACAGCCATTTACCAGCCATTTGAAACAGCCAGTTTAGATGCCCTCTTTGTGACTACCACAATATTCTATGCATATCTCTATGGACTCCAGAACCCGGGTACTCCATAATTGTTGCATGAACTTGAACAATTCGCCTAAACTTTGCAAGCCTCAGTTTCCTTATCTGTAAAATGATAATAATAATAATACTTCATAAAGTTGTTGGGGGAATTAAATGAGGCAATACAGGGCATAGTGCTTAGGACAGTGCCTAAGATAGATAAAGCCCTGCACAAGTCATTGACTATTATTATAACATTTATCACACTGTTGAATAATAATTTTCATGTTTGTTTTTCCCAGAAAAATATTAGCCCTTGATCATTGTCTTTGAGCCTTCCTTCTGTGCTTCTAGCCCCCATTAATCTTCAATAATTATTTCTTATATAAATGAATGAATTAATAAATGAAAAACACAGCATTGGACTACCATAGTACTATAAGATGATGCATCAGTGGGCTTTCTCTTTTTAGCAGCTATTCTCAGTGGGTGAGGGTGATTCATCTGATGCATCACTCACCAAACCAAGAAGTCTTAGCTTGCTGATCCTCATTATATTTTGGCCACTGTTCAGTGGAAATAATATTTATTTACCTTTGGGTCAGGTAGGCATGGCCCAAAAGCTTCCAGCAGAAGAGTCTCTTCCCTCACAGCTTGTTCATAGTCTGAGAAGGACAATTTCCCATCATGGTCATGATCCTGGGGGTGACCAGACATATGTTAGTCAACACGTAAAATACTTATCACAAATACATCTGTCTTTTCATGGACAAGTATTAATAGAAAAAAGGTGTTAGAAAATAAGAGACTAAATGGTGAAATTGAGAAGAACTTTTAATATTATAATAAAAGAACATAATCAAAGTGTTTGATTTCACCAAGCAGGAACCTGATAGTTACTATAATTTGAATTATTTTTATCCTACATCTAGCCTGAAAATTTTACTATAAAACTCTAAATTATTCATACTGACCATTTTCTTAAGTGTTATTTCAACCAAATCTTTAATTCCTTCATCAGGGTCTTCTTCAGATGGCTGTTTGAGAAGGCTGTTCTTCAACATATGGAACATTTCCTCCTTTGAAATGAATCCATCACCATTCAAATCAAACACTTCAAAGCAATCTTTAAAAAAAATAGCCAATTATGAATTTGATATTATCATTAAGGTACTAGTTGCTCTGATCAAGTTTTCAAGGGCAAGGTCTACATTGTTGATGTTCTTATCAACCCCGAAGGCCTTAACACAATCTAATCTCCATAACAAATACTTAATGTACACTTGTTGAATATATGCAACAATCTTTAGAAAGATTTTTTGTTACACTCAGCTACAGAAAAGCATGACAAGAAACAGGACCTTCAACATTTTCATTTTGAAACTCTTGGAAAACTGATTGAAATATTATTCTTAAACAGTTTATCAAAATTATGAATTAACTAATTATTAGAATACTAGAATCAATATTCCCTACTTTATGGTTATAATGCAAGTAATTAAATATGTAAAATCTTAATACCTTGATATGTAAATGCATATATACATGATTAGCACGTATATAATATGCCTTGCAGTCTTACTTGACATGAATTATCCTTCAAAACTCTCTTGATTTTCCTTTTATTTTTTTCAACCTTTATCATTGACTTGAATTTGCACCATAAAAGACACTAATGGAAATTCAAACCAAGCAACCAACAGACAACCTACTTCACTGGCTGGGTTGGAGGACATCAATTTAAATTCCTTAGATATATGAATCATAATGTATAAACCAGTAGAATAACCTAAAATCTTACATTTCATTTTTTCTTCCAAAGTTCCTCGAAGAAACAGTGATAATCCATAAACCCACTCTGATACGTTTATACTACCATCGTTGTCTTTATCAAAACCTCGAAATACTAAAAAGAAAGAAAAGTACAATATAATATGTGTGCTGCATCTTTAATCTCAGTAATGTACTACATTGGTACTACTCACCTTTAAAATTTAAAGAAAACTTCAGGTTCAACATTCTCATTTGACAAAGGAAGAAATTAAGGCATCATAAAATTGGAAAAGTTTTTTATTTAAACTTTCACATTTTGCCCTGGATGGTGTGGCTCAGCAGATTGAGCACTGACCCGTGAACCAAAAGGTCACTGGTTCAGTTCCAGGTCAGGGCACATGCCTGGGTTGCTGGCCAGGTCCCCAGTTGGGGCATGCAGCAGGCAACTATTTGATGTTTTTCTTCCTCTTTTTGTCTTTCCTTTCCCTTCTTTAGTGTCTAAAATTAAATAAATAAAATCTTTAAAAAATTAAACATTCACATTTTCCCCTCATAATTTGTGGGAATAAAGTAAATTCAGAATATCTAAATATATTAATCACTAATTAGTAATATACACATGTAACAAAAGTATAAAATTATATATTTTATAATTATATATTTTATAATTTTATACTTTTGTTACTCAACAAATATAATGCTATTACATGATAGCCTGGACTATTTCTTAATTCTTATTGAAATACTTCCAATGCAATCTTAAATGTCATATTAAAACTATTTTTATTATTACTTTTAGTAAGTAAAAACAGAAATATTTAAGGTTTTCTAATAAAAAGTAAGGGAAACCTAATTTTTCAAGCTGATTTTGTCTTCTTAAATATACAAAATAGAGTGGATACTAGTTCTGTCCCTATGATATGTTCTTGAATATAAAAATTTAAATTTTACATTCATATGAAACTAGAAATATAGAACATTAAGCTTTTAACCAACAGCATGTCCAAATTCTAAACTTGTTTTTTCAGTTATGGTGGATTTTCATGTCTTCTTACCTCTGTCCATAATCATGTCATCTGTCATTCCAAACGTCACGTGCAAAATGTTTCGAAAAGCATTGCGATCCAGTCCAGTGACCACACCTTGCCGCTTTGTTACATCTCCCATCAATTTATAAAAAAGATTTATAAGACATTTCACTTCAAATTTATTAACTGTGAAAGAATTAAATTAAGATATGACAAAATGTATTTTAATTTTTACTTTCTAACTTAAATTTTACATTAATGAATTTATAGACAAAAACTAGCAAGCCATCAAACATGTTGCTGTTAAGAGAAGACAATTCTGTTTTGAGATTCATGACTCTTAATAAAGGATGGCTACTACAGATGACTCTCCACTAAATCAAGAGAAAAAGCCTTCCCTCCCATATTAAACAGATGCAAGCTCAGTCAAACTTAGGACAAAAGTTAACATTATCCAAGTTACCTGAATAATGACTGTGGGGTCAGATTCCAAACTTTATAAGGCAGTAGAGATATGTATGGTCCAAAGTAAGCGTGGTAATGTTCAGGAATGGTAACATTTCCTTCAGGATTTTGATCATAGTCATTTGTGAGATTTGTAACTTAACATTTCCCTAGAAATGGATGGCAGGCTCCTGAAAGCTGAGCAACAATTTTTACCTCATCTTAGCCTTAGTAAATTCATAAGCCAGATTTTGGAAATAAAAATCACCTATTTTCCAATAAAAAAGTGTGTAAGCACATTTTAGCACTCTTGTGGTTCTTGCTGCAGATGATATGAAAATTAACATGCAACTATTCAGTAGCAGTTTGGATGAAGGCAATTTTATTTTTAATCCTCACCTGAAAATAAGTTAATTTATTATAGAGAGGAAAGGAGGGAGTGATGTGAAAGAGAAACATTGATCAGTTGCCTCCTGTATGCACCTGACCAGGGATCAAACCCCAAAGCTAGGTATGTGCCCTAGGGAATGCAACCTGCAACCTTCTGTGTACAGGACAACTCTCTAACAACTGAGCCACCTGACCAGGTTGGGTGAAGGCAATTTTTATTGAAAAAATATACACACATCTTTACATTTTTCCACATACATAATTGTATAAAGGGTGGTGTTTATAAATACTGAGCTAATTATTTGTGTTCCAATCCCCATTTGAGATATGCAAGTGGAAGGGTTATTGTCTAGCACTGAGAACATAAAAGTGAGTTTAAATATGAATTATAGGCTTAAAAACAAGGAAAAACTGTGTGCATATAAAAGAAAACAGAACACAGAAATGAAGAAATCACTTCTGGTCCTATAGGTCATGACAGGTGAGAGTAATTTCTGGTTTGGGTACCGGAATGTAAGGGAAATATCCAAAACTCTAAAAAACAAATGAATTAGTAAGTAAATTAAATAGCAGACAAGAATATAATGATTATAATTTTTAAAAGAGCTGCTAGTTGCTGTAGAAAACACACAAATGCTATGTAATCTAGTTCCACTTCTGGGTGAATATTCAAAAGACTGTTGCGCGTGGGTCACCGGCCAGCAGTGACCACGGAACGCTGTGGATGGCTCGACGATAAACACGTGAGAAAAAACAACACATGCACAGAGACAGACTAGTTTCTGTGGGGAAGTAGGGACAGAATGGCCACCCCCCCTAGTGGGGAGCGCACTGATTTACCGTCCATCCCTGCTTTTATTGGGCTCATTTTGCATAATAATTCAGGTAAAGTACAGTACTCATTCGGGGGAAGCAAGGAACTATAGAAAACAAAGAACTCTGCCCGTCTATTGAGTTGGGGTCAAAGAGCTGTAAGACTGACGAACAAACTAACTTCCTCCTAAGACCCTTCTCATTCAACTGAGAGCATTCTAAACAAAGAAGGTTTCACAGTAATTTACATGTTCTTTCTTAGGCCTGATCACCCTGGGGAATCCGCACTTCTCAGTACCGAGCTGCACCACCCTGTCATTGTTTTAGGCTTAGGTGGAGCAAGGGAACTAGGTAACCAAGAGATAAGGAGATTTTCTCCCAGGCGCTGAGAACTCAGGCTATGTCAAAGCCGAGGAGCGAGGGTCCATCACCCCCTTTTGTTGCAGCCCCCCAAGTCCTTCTTTTGGGGGGCCTCCCAAAGTGATCGTGTCTGGCTTAGGTCGTTCCCCCCGTGGGGAATCTTATCCGTCTTTGGCTAACCGACCAAGCTTTTGGGGTTTCAGTCATGAATAAAGCAGCAGAAGCAGCATTCCTGCCAGGAAGATAAGCTTTTGTCTCCTTGCTGGCTTACAGTTCCAAGGGCATTCCCTTAGCTTTAGCTAGGCGGGGGTTTCAGCTTCTGATACCAGTCAGGGTGGTTCCCAACAAAAGACATGAATACAGGGACCCAGATACTTGAGCACCAGTGCTCACTAGCACTGTTATTCACAGTAGCCAGAAGTGTAAGCAACTGAAAGGTAGTATATGCATACGGTGGAATGTTATTCAGCTTTAAAAAGGAAGGATATTTTGACAATGCTATAACATGGATAAACCTCAAAAACACTGTGGTGAGTGAAATAAGCCAAGCAAAAAAAAAAAAAAACAAAAGACAAATATTGTATGATTTCACTTTTATGATATACCTAGAGTGGTAAAATTCATGGAGGCAAAAAGTAGAATGGTTGTTGCCAGAGCTTTGGAGAAAGGGAAAGTGGGTAGTTATCCTATGGGTAAAATGGGTATAGAGTTTCAGTTGGAAAATGTGTTAAAGTTCTGGAGATGAAAAGTGGTAAGAATTGTGCAACTATTTCAATGAACTCAATGCCACAAAGCTGTACACTTAACATGCTTAAAATAGTAAATTTTAACCACAATTTAAAAAGCTGTAAAAATAAAAATGTTGTTGGTTGGGAAGAAAAGTCCGCATAAAGAATGATTACTCAAAATCCCCTTTGCTAGCATGTCATGTTTCATCTTTTCCATTTCAACTGAAATAAAAATTAAAGAATATCAGCTTAATATTTTGAGCAACTGGTGAGGCTCAGTTGTTTGGAGTATTGTCCTGTATACTGAAAGATTGTGGGTTCGATTCCTAGCCAGGGCACATGCATAGATTGTGGGTTTTGTCCTGTCAGGGCACATAAAAAAGGGAAAAGATCAATGTTTCTGTCTTGCATAGATATTTCTCTTCCCTCCTCTCTCCCTGCCCTCCCTTCTCTTTCTCTCTCTCTCTCTCTCAAAAAAAAAAAGAATATTAGGTAAATTTATTACCCAAATAATCCAAGATTAGGCAAAAAAAAATGTTTCTTGCTAAAATGTTTCCTAAATTCCAGAATACAATACTAAATAATTCAAGGGTGGTTTTCCTTTTTTGGGGGGGTTGGTTTTTTTGTTCTTCAGATCATTATCTGTAGAATGGTGGATTAATTAGATGATCACTTAAAATACTTCCCTCTTTTCTGATTCCACACAATTTATTCATTTCATCCTAGTAGGATTATCATCTGATTACTGAAAGAAAGTATGACTTTAGGGGAAAGGTCCTTTATTTGAAGAAATTTAAAATTATTATAAGTCCATGACTTGTAACTATTTCTATTATATTATCTAGTTTTTTAAGTCTCGCTTTAAAATTTTTATGTAAGTACACAAAGCAAAAGGCTTTCTCCTACCATGTTTTCCTTATCTTTTAATACACTCACCTTCTGATTGTTCACAGAATGTCTGCAATACTTTGCAAACTTACTGAACATGGTGTGAATTAAATTCAGTATTGTATATTGAAGTTATTTTTTTTATTTTAATCATTGTTCAAATACAGTTTTCTCCTTTTTACTCCCAATCCAGTCCCCCCTCCCACCCTCCCCACTTCCCTCCCATTATTGAAGTTATTTTTTACTCAAAATGTTTACTAGATGTTTTTAGAAGGCTGGTCTTCTCCAAGAAATGCAAGTATTTTAAGAAAACAACAGAATAAAACTCTCATCAGATTATAATAATCATAATAATGCCTTATAGGATGGCTTTTTTCTAAGTTTAAGATGCTTATACACACTCCAGCTTTTATTTATAGCACCACTCCACTAAAAGAGCCTTTCTTACCACTCATTGCATTAGATGCTAAATACAATTAAAAGGCACTAGGATCCCATAATCTCTAGAACTACATTAAAACATATTTATTCCTCCTTTTTTCCACACTGGGGTTGGTTTTGAGATTATGACCTCTTCTACTTCCTCGAGTGGCCAATACTTTTGCAATCAGCCCACAATTTATTAGCTTGTTCATTTGACAACATCTTTTTCACCTAAACCACATTCTTAGCTTCCTGGCCTAGGAAGAATTCTGTTTTCAGTTTGAATATAATTCTAGAGTTGCTTATGCAGTTCTAGAACCACCTTTCAGAATGTGTGATTGGAACAGGCATCTTTAGTAACTACTCATCTTGTCACCTGCAAAGTCTTCTTTAGGATGCAATCCCACCAGCAACTGGAAAGTGAAAGTATAGGAGGGAACAGATTATCATGTGTTTGGCTTTGGTGAGCTCTTTGGTTCCACTTTCCTCCTTGCTCCGCTACAAGTTTCTTTCCTAAGGGTCATTGATAACCATTTACCCTTTGGATTTCTTGATAAGTTTCCAGGACTTGGACACTGCCAGTTTATTTGCTCTAGAAAGCTAGAATGCAGGTGCATATTGGTTATACTACTTTTCTTGATTCCATGGTTTTTTTTGTATTTATTGTATGCTTATGTCTGAGGCTAAAACCACATGTGTCTCGTAGATATATATTATATATATAATCACGTTTCTATAAGTAAAGGTAAATTAAGAAGAGCGTTTGAAAAACAAGTAGGTGTACTTGTGAGAGAGCAGTAGTGGATGCCTATACACCTGGATACTGATCCTTACAATCATTAATAGGCCTGGGTGTCCGCCCCCAAAAGCTAACACCTGGGTATTCTCTTCCACGCTTCTCTTTAGCGGTGGGAATGGAGGGGCCTCCACCAGCCCTAGAACTGGAGGTGGGAAGCAGGTTGATCAGAGGATTTTAGAACCGGGTAGAACACGAAACCTGAACCAGGAGCTTCTGGTAGTCTAGAACTTCATTCTTACTTACAGTGCTTGCAGTTTTTAGTTAAGGTGTCCGTCAACTTCTGCAGCTTCTTGCGGTTCATGCCGCGCACTCAGGAAAGCTGGCCGCAGCTGGTGTCCAGCGGCGCGCGGCTGCCCCGACGCTCACAAGCCCTAGGCCTGGGTAAAGCTGCCGGTTCTCCATCGCCCTGCGTGTGCTCACCCTAACACACAAAGTGGCCATGACAACGGCTTGGCTAGCCGCTGATTGGTTCTCTGGCGCGCGCTGTGCGTGGGCCGCCCAAACTCAGAATGTGACCATGGCAACAGCAGGGCCCGGCTCCTTTGCTCCAGGGTCCTGGGGCGTGCAATCTCACTTGGAGGTTCCTGGCTAGGCACATTTGTGACTGTGTTTTGGTTAACGTCGGAATATTCATTGTTTAGTTGTTACTGTCTTTTGGGTTCACAGCCCCTTCAATGGACTGCCCTGTCAATCATCAGGTCTAAAAACACGTTGTGCACGAATGGTAAGTGTTGCACTAAGACAGGCAAAGCTCTTCAGAGAGATTTGGGGGAAGTTGGAGGAGATTCGAGAATTAGCATGTGTGTTATCCAGAGAATTGTTTTATGGGATACAGAAGGGTGAGAACTTGGAAGAGATTTTTTTCTCTCCCGCTCCCCACCCATTCATTTTTGAAGGAGGGGTTGGACTGTCAGTGGAATCTGGGGAAAGCCACTGTCAACGTCTAAGCTAGTCAAAAGAGTCAGCCTGCCTAATGAACAGGCTGACAACTGCCACTTTGATGTGTGATACAGCCCAAACTTGCTTTTCTGGAAAATATCCCTTTAAGTAAAATTGATCCTTTACTTATTTGAAAAACTGATCCTGTGCCTGCAAACAAAGAATAGTTCTTACAACTTCAATGTGGGTGGAGATTCTGCTCTTCTAAACCACAGATGGAACACCCTCTTTGAATGAGGGCAACAACTAAATGGGTTAGCTCAGCCAGGAGTATAAAACCTGCAGTATTCTCTAATGTATCTACTTGTTTAATTTCAGAGGTGAAAATATCTTTGAATAGAAATTATTTTATATAATACATATTGTCATTTTTAAGCTGAAAACAGAAAAATTATGCCAACCATGAGTAAAATCCAAAATAAAATAGTTCCAGTGTTGAGGTCTCTGATTTTCCCTCCTCATTTCTTTTGTTTGTTGAATAAAGAACTGGGATGCTATTTGAAACCGAAGTCAAGGATGCTTGGTGAAGGCAGGGACTGAATTATCCTGAGAACAGTTAACCAATGTAAAATGATAGTGATTATGAGTTTCCAATAGTTTTCTGGTTAAATAGTACTCCTATATGCCTTCTTGTCTAGCAGCTGTGACATTTCTAATGAGATTGTAGAGTACAAATGGGAAGAAAGACTGGACATATTCTAATTATACTTACCTGTGAGACCCTAGTGGCTTTTCTTGGATTACAGAATTATAGCAAATATTTAATTCACAGAGGTTGTTGCAGTGCTTATTTCAAAAGACATGGGGATGAAAGAGTGTTTGTGAGTGGCCGTGGGCCCCACATATCTGTGCTGGTAGGTCTTGTAAGAACTTTCTACTAGGTTTTCTAAAGGGACACTGCTGGCACATCTTAGGGAGCAAGGCCCTACTGGTGGGGAATCACAATGATGGGCCTGTCCAGGCATCCCTGCAAATACACTGGGAGCTTGTTGGGGAGCATCTGTGGATGAACTAACCAGTTCTTAATTCACAAGCTTCAGGTCTAGGACCAATCAACCATGTCCCCTAAATGTAGAAAAAAAATGAAGTAAAGGCAATACCACAGAAGGTTGAAATTAAAGAGTCAAATCTATTTTACCAGCCAAAAATTACTTAACCTGCTAAAAAAACTTAGAGAGGTACTCTTTTACCATTCCTCCTCCTTCCCAAGTTCTTTCTTCTACGCTGCTCTTTTTGCAGAAATTTTCCAAATGCACTGTTATATAAAACTCACTTCTCCGAAAGAGTGGCCTACATAATTAAACTTTCTATAACATCTTGAAAATCCTTCTCAGGGAAAACTAGGTATTTATTAAGGGCATGTTTTCTCAACATATTGGTAAACTTTGGACCATTCCTTACATTTCTGTGAGTTTTTTTATCTTTATTTTTATTGTTGACACTATTACAGACAGTATTTTCAGACTTTAGAAACAAGCTGTAGGTCTGACAGAGTCAGCCAATCACATCTCAAGACAAATAGAAATTTCTATTTGTAGTTCCTAGTTGCTTGTGTTGAGTAAGCATAGGATTGCTTTCCCCTAAGGGCTTTTTCAGAGTAAGGCAATTAACCAGAACAGTTACCTCATATCAGATCAATAAATAATGGAATAATAATAAAAAACTGTTTAATTTGTACTGTACACAAATTTTACTGTGCATGAAATGATCACAGAACTTTCCAAAATTCAAGCAACTTTGAGATGGATACTTATGTAAATAAAAAGTACATGAAAGTGACTATTGATGCTATATATGTTCCCTTTAATTTTGTATGCAAAACAATCTTCTCTTTGATTCACAATTAATTAGAATTTTGCCATGATAAATAGTTTGGATCTTGAATTGATGAGTGTTTTATTTAATGTGGGCCTTTTATGATAAAGGCATTTGGAAGCTATTTGGGAAATGACATCGTAGAATTGATATCCAAGTGTTGCGCGTGGGTCACCGGCCAGCAGTGACCACGGAACGCTGTGGATGGCTCGACAATACGCGAGAAAAAACACACATGCACAGAGACAAACTAGTTTCTGTGGGGAAGTAGGGACAGAATGGCCACCCCCCCCCCTAGTGGGGAGCGCGCTGATCCACCGTCCATACCTGCTTTTATTAGGCTCATTTTGCATAATAACTCAGGTAACGTACAATACTCATTAGGGGAAGTAAGGAATATAGAAAACAAAGAGCTCTGCCAGTCTATTGAGTTGGGGGGTCAAAGAGCTGTAAGGCTGAGGAACAAACTAGCTTCCTCCTAAGACCCTCCTCATTCAACTGAGAGCATTCTTGAACAAAGAAGGTTTCACAGTAATTTACATGTTCTTTCTTAGGCCTGATCACCCGGGAAATCCGCACTTCCCAGTACCGAGCTGTACTTCCCCGTCATTGTTTCAGGCTTAGGTGG
Organism: Phyllostomus hastatus; assembly: GCF_019186645.2. Classification (NCBI taxonomy): domain Eukaryota; kingdom Metazoa; phylum Chordata; class Mammalia; order Chiroptera; family Phyllostomidae; genus Phyllostomus; species Phyllostomus hastatus. Next base: position 368,692 of record NW_025334017.1, on the reverse strand, counting down.
AGCGCAGGAACTAAAGCCACCGAGAGATAAGGAGTTTTTCTTCCGGACGCTGAGAACTCAGACTTTGTCAAAGCCGAGGAGTGAGGGTCCATCACCCCCTTTTGCTGCAGCCCCCCAAGTCCTTCTTTTGGGGGGCCTCCCAAAAGTGATCGTGCCTGGCTTGGGTTGTTCCCCCGTGGGGAATCTTACCCGTCTTTGGCTAACCGACCAAGCTTTTTGGGGGTTCAGTTATGAACAAAGCAGCAGAAACAGCATTCCTGCCAGGAAGATAAGCTTTTGTCTCCTTGCCGGCTCACGGTTCCAAGGGCGTTCCCTTAGCCTTAGCTAGGCGGGGGTCTCAGTTTCTGATACCAGTCAGGGCGGTTCCCAACATCCAAGTATATTACAAACATATTATGAAATTACATTAATAAAAGGAAAATATGAAAGTTAGTTATATATGTAATTTAAATTTAATTTTACCAATTTTATTTTTGTAGAGATAGTAATGAGAAATTCTGAGGTGATTTTAGCCAATTTTTGTGTGGTTGAAACTCCACTGCTCTCTCTTACCAACTTTCTCCTTTAGCTGCTAGCTGAAATGACAAGCCATGCTTAGTACCTCCAACCACACAGCTGTCTCACTCCCGGACCTTCTACATATTCTTTTCCCATTCCCAAAGGAAACTCTTCAAAGAGTTTTTGACTTCCCATACAAAGTGAATTCCACCATTCGCATTGTCTTTCTCTGCCTCACAACCATTTTGGCTCTAGTGCTTGCCACCATAGTGAGTGATAACTTTGTCTAATCTCTCCTCCCCACTAGACTGTCAGTTACAGGATCTCCCTCTCTCTCTTTCTCACCCTCACTCACACTCTATTTTTTCCTACATTTATGTATATTTATATCCCTGTATCTATCACCTATCTTTCTACACCTCTGAAGTTTGACAACACAGACCACTTATTAAAGGAGACTGGTGGGAAAAATCACCTGAGCAGGCTGATCCCCAAGTTTCCCCTAAGCTGTTGTGGGGAGTCCCCTGAATACATAGCAGGGTCTTTAAAAGGAGCTGGGTACTAAAGAAGAGATTTTCCCAAAATATACCCACAATATTCATGGGTGTTAAAACATTTCTTTATAAGACTTTTTAAACCATAATCAAGGGACTAATAAGGTAAATGCCCAAGATTTACTAAGGATAGGATTCTTATATCTTACATGTCATTTATAAACTTGTAAATTAAGATGTGGTATGTGATAAGTAATTAATGTAATGGCAACAATGTCAGTGGGTTGAATAAGGAAGCTTTTTCTCCAGGCCTCAAGTTGCCAACCAAGAAATTCTGTGTAATCCTCTGGAGTCCTTCTCAGTGAGCGCTGGGTCATGGGCACTCAGAGCTGGGTCATGTAAACTGCCCTGTCTGCATAATGACCACAGGGCCAATAGATATCTATCCCTTTCTAAGGGAGCCTAGAGCTCCTGGTAGCATCTGGCACCAATCACGGCCTTCTAAAGCTGTCGCACACTTCCTACCCCAAACTGTCCCAGGTATATATCCTCTCAGACCGTGCCTGACACTGCCTAGGCCCCTGAGGCAATGCTGACCAGAAAAGGGCATGTAGCAATTTGAGTACCTGAAACTTAGGCCCTCCTAACCACACTGTTCCTCTACATTCTTGATCACTCAGAGAAGAGAAAGCTCCCAAACTTGCCTTTCTCCAATAGTCTTACCTGATTACAAAACTTTCTTAGCTTAGATGTTTCTAACCCCTTTTAACTGTTCCCAACAAATTCCTTTACTTTATCTGATTCATCTTTGGACAAAGCTTCTTTATGCTTTTCTCTGAAACCTGTTTCTCCCCCAAAGATACTGCTTTTTCTATAGATGTGCCACAGAAAAGTCTACCTATTTTCTCAAGCCTACTCACTTACCCAGAAGGAAGTTAAAATTCTCTTGACCTTGTATCTCCTTTTCAGTATTGTATTAGCTCTATCTTTTCTTCTCTTTTACCTTATCAGAAAGTGTAGCCATGCTCTCTACCTCCACTGCTGCACCTACTGTTTTATTCATCCATTTTGCCCTTGCCTAGCTCTTGCCCACTATCTTCTGCCTGATTTTTCTTTAAGCCATCCAAAAGCTTGCCAAAGTGATTTAGCTAAAACACAAAGCCAATCATGACTTCCTTCTGCTTAGTATTGAAATGCTTTCCTGATGCCTCCAAGATATACCCAAGCCTCATAGCACAGTTTTCACAGTTCTCTAGGACATGGCCTCTGCCTGGCATGTAAGCCTCTTCTTTATCCAGCTCCTGTCTATTTAATGGCTGGAGCTCCAGCAGCCATCTTAAGACCATGAGGTTCACTGAGGACTTGGAGCCATTCAGAGTGAAGGAGAAAACTAAAAGGTGCTGTTTCTCTTACATACACAGGCACTCCTAGATAGGGATGTGAAATAAGCTTTCTGTTTCATCTCATTGACATTTGAGTGTTTTCAATTACTTTAAGTACACCTAATCCTACTAAAACAATGTTTAAAATGAAAAAAATAAACTTATTTTTTAGTCCTTTTGGCTTTGTGATTCTTGAAAACAAAGCTGAAGTTGATATGATACTCATCTACCCTCATGGCCTCTTTGCTAGGTTGAACCTTATGAAAATGTCAGCAGTTGACCATGTTTGACCTGCAAACCCCTGCAATCTCATATCAACCTAATGTGTCATGATAGCTTTTCATATCTGCTTGATATTTTAAATTATCTGACAGAGAACACCCTGGTGACACGTTTTCTGACCTTTCATTAAAATTAATATTACCAAACAAGCCACTCCAAGCATACTTAGTCTATCTCTTGAGAAATGTAATAATGCTTAAAGAAAATTCTTGCTGCTCACATGTAATCATTAACATGGGGTTACATATAGGAAGTTTCAAAAAGGTATTTTCTTTGAAGTACCAGATACAAGGGCAAATCAAAGACAGTTTCACATTCAAAACTATAGAAAGATAACATTGTTATCTTTTTGTTTGCAGATATGTCTTTATTCTGTTTCAGGGAGGAAGACGTTTAAGATTACAAATCCCAGGAAAGTCATGGGATTGGTTTCCATGTGGCACACCGGTTGCAGTAGTTCTTTTATTCAACCACTATTTTGGGTGCTTGCTATGTGGCAAGTGAATCACATCAGTACTCATGAATTATGCCCCATTCCTTCCTGCTGGGTTTTACCCACCCCTGATATAAGATCACATGGTAAAGTAGTGTATGTGCTAATCTGGGAAGACTGTACTTTGAGGTCTATTGTACCATAAAGGAATTCAGTCCCTGGGACATGTTAGCCTAGGTGATACTTCCTAAAATCTAGAGTGGGAGAGCTCAATTTGTTCCCTTATTCAAATATAAGTATGAGATAAAATATGACCTGAATTTTTGTAAGAGAATAGGCTTTCTTCAGAAGTGAGAACAGAGAGGTGGCGTGTTCCAACAAGCCTTTTCAGAGGTGTATGGATAGAATGTCACAATTTATCTGTGGGGCAGCAGGCCTGGGACATAAGTGCATTCTTTCAGTTTGCACCCTGCTCTCATTGTAATCTCTTATTATCTTAAAGGCAGAAAGTAATGATCAGCCTTTGGAGAAGGTAACAGAACAGGAGTGTATACTTACATGATATTCGCTTGCTCATTCATTCATTCAGTCAGTCAGTCAACAACTACATGTTGAACCTTCACCAAGAACCAAGCATCAGCTGGGACATTGACATAGAATATTGAGCAGACATATGTGATCTCCCTTAGGACACTTGTCACTTAGTGAAAAGACAGCTGCTGAGTAAATAATTGAAAAAGCAGGTAAGTACAAACTGTGCAACATATTATCAGAGAAGAATTCAAGTAATTCTGAATGAGAAACTGGTGAGAGGCCATTGTCACTTTTGATTAAAATCAGCTAACAAGAATGACATAGTCACCAAAGTACAACCACCATCCGTTTAGTGCTTTGCAACCAGGTACATATGAGTATAATATCTGCCCCACTATTAACTAGCCAAGTGATACCAGCAACTTACAAACCTTCCCATGATCATTTTCCATATTGAACAATGACCAAAGAAATAGTACTTACCTTGTACAGCAACTGGGAAGATAAACTTCAGCAATGACTTTGAAGCAGTTAGCTTACTGTCAGGCACACAGTCGGCTGTGCTCAATTCATGTTAGCTGTTATCATTATCAGTCATGGTGGGCTGTCCGTGGGGACAACATTAAGGTCCCCAAGAAGATTCATGTCACAATCCCTGGGACTGTTTATATATTACCTTAGATGGCAGAAAAGGCATTGAAGATGTCATTAAGTTTACGAGTAACAGTTGACCTTAAAATATGGAGATTATCCTGGATTATCCAGGCAGGTTCAGTGTAATCACATGAGCCCTTAAAGGCAGAAAGGGGAGGTAGAAGGGGAAGACAAGAGATTCAATGCACAGGAATGACTGCACTTGCCATTGCTAGCTTAAAGATGGAGGGGCTACATAACAGAGAAATGAGAGCCTCAGTCTTACAAGGAGTCCATGAAGGAATTAATACTGCTAACAATCTGAATGAGTCTAGAGGCAGATCTTCCTCCAGAGCCTCCAGACGGCTGGCACTTAAATTTCTGCCTGGAAGACTCTGAACAGAGAACCCAGTAGAGCCTACCAGAAACTTTTGTTGTTGTTTGAACCTGCTATTGTGGTAATTTGTAATAGACCAATGGAAAATAAGTACATCACCTTGGCTGGTGTGGCTCAGTGCATTGAGTGCCAGCCTACGAACCATAGGGTCACCGGTTCAATTCCCAGTCAGGGCACATGTCTGGGTTGCAGGCCAGGTTCCCAGTAGGGGGCATGTGAGAGGCAACCGCACATTGATGTTTTTGTCCCTTTCTTTCTCCTTCCCTTCCTCTTTTTCTAAAAATAAATAAATAAAATCTTTTTTACAAATCTAAAAAATATATATTATCACTCTAAAAATTTTCAACTTCAATGGGTATTTTATTAATAAAATCAAAACTTCAAAATATATTGAAAAGTTTTATTTAGATATAATTTATATAAAATAAAGATCACCAATCTTAAGTATATAATTTTATGAATTTTGAAATTGGTACATTTGTGTGACCATCCACAATAATCATGCTATAAAATATTCCATCACCTTGTAGAATCTACTTCTACCCCTTGGTAGAGAGCCCTTCCCCTACCACCCTGGCAAACACTGATCTCCATGTTTTTCTAGAGTATCACATAAATATCATCATATTTTTTTTATCTGGCTTCTTTCACTTAGCTTAAATTCTTTGGAGATGCATTATGCTCTTGCATGTATCAGTCATTTATTTTATTGTTGAGCAGTGTTCCATTGTATAGATGTATCACATTTATTTAGGAGTTGGTGCACATACACACTATTTCTATTTTTGGCTATTACTAATAAAACTGCCATGGACATTTAAGTGCAAGTTAGTGAGAACATATGTAGTTATTTCTCTTGGGCAAATACTTAGGAACAGGATTTGGGGGTTATATAATAAACATTGGTTTAGCTATGTGAGGAACTACTGAGCTGTTTTCCACAGTGACCACACAATTCTGCATTCACACCAGGAATGTAGAAGAGTTCCTTTTGCTCCCAATCCTCACCAACACTTAACATTGCCAGTCTTCTCATTTCAGTCATTCTAGTAGATGTGTAGTGGTATCTCACTGTAGTTTTAGTTTGTATCTCCTTATCTAGTGAATTATATATATATATGACTTAAAATTAGGTTGTCAGTGTTTATATATTATGGATGGAATACTTATATCAAATACTAGTCTGTAACTTTTATTCTCTTGTGGCTTTTGAGAAGAGATTTGAATTTTGATGAAGTTCCATTTGTCAAATTTTAATTTTATGGTTTATGCTTTTTGTGTCCTATCTAAAAAATAAAAAGAAAAAAATTGCCTAACCTGAAGCCACAAGGATATTTTCTGTATTTTTTCATGGTTAATAGTTTTATCTCTTACATTTATATCTCTGGCCCTTTCAGTTATTTTTTGTAAATGTGTTCATTATTTTCCATATGGCTATCCCATTTATGCAAAGGACTATCTATTTCTATTTTTCAGGGCTAGTTTAGTAAAACCAAATAATTTAATTCATAAATCCACTTAACCAGACACATGTGAACTGCATTACCCATGACACTCTGAACAAATGAAAGGGTCACTATCCCCCCCAATCTTTTCAGAATACTGGTCTTAGGAGACTCACATGACTATTCTATGAAAGCGGAACATGTTGTTTTGAGAGCTTGCCTTAGAACATACTTTATAACAAAAATGAGATAAAACAAAGCAAAATGCCCTCATTTTAATTTAATAACTAAAAGTGGAAAAATCTGTAATCTTGGTAATGTGTGAGATCTGCTGCTGCATTTGTTTGCTTACCACGATACTCTGCAGGCATCACAGCCCTGACACATGGCCTTGCCATTTGCTTCCAACAGAAAATACAGGTCATCCTATGAAAACCTTAGAAATTGTTATCTGTTTTCCTCCTACCCTCAGCAGTTCTATCTACCCTCCCTCCTGATTTAAGGTAAGAACCTCTTTTTCCCTGACAAAAAGGATAATCTTGATAATGTCTCCAGAAAGTACATCATATTCCCTTCAAATTTTAGCTTATATTCAAGTGTACTTTTTAAAGATGTCCTCGAGACTTTGGAAAATTATTCTCTATTTTTTAAATTCTATTGTTTTTGAGAATCTGCCTTCCTTGAACTGCATTGTACTCTGTTAGGTGATATCATGTCCTGTGCTAAATAGATATAATGCTAAACAATGAAAAGTCCTAACTAGACCTTTAGTTATAATGACATCATTTGACATGCCAAAGTTTGGTTTGAATTTGTAGATAATTAATTTCCTACAATTTTCTGACTGTTTGTCATCTACTCATTAGGCCTTGGTGGCAATTTAGCCTCAAAATTAGCTAGACCTTCACTTTCTCTTTTGCATTGCGCACTAAGTTTACAATGAAGAGAAGTGGCATTACTGGTCTGGTTCCATAAACAGTTTAGCTACACTTGCAGAATTAGAGCCAAGAGATTATTTAATAAAATACTGCTTTTACACATTTGACCTTATTTTATTTATAGAGAGCTTAGAGAGAATTAAACATATTTTTCTTCTTCTTCATTCATCTCTGGTGAAATCAGTTTCTGATTAGTGTCAAGTTTTTCCTTTGGCAAATCTAAGAGTCTCTTATTAAAGCTGTGATTGCATGCACATGACTGCTCCAGAGTCACATTGAAAAACAGGTCAAGGTACACAGACTGATGTTGTTTCTGCTTTTCCCTAAAGTATCTAGCATGTGAGAAATTGTACCAGTTGACTCTGTGTCAGTAAAACTTCATAATTGATGTCTCTTTTTGGATTCCCCTTGAAGCAGAATTATTCAATTTAGACCTAGGGATCTCAGAAACAAAGTGTGTTTAGTACTTATGTTAGAGGATAACCGCTATGATTTAGGGGAAAAAGGTTAAATTACTGATCAAGCAACATTGTTTTATAATCACTTTGGCATTAACTGATTGGCTTTCTGAAGATGGCGATTGATGATGCATTTTAGATGCTGGCCTGTAGGGTCTGGGAATGTGAGTGCTGCTGGGATTGGGATGTGTGATGGGACTACCAGGGGTACTACTTGGGGTACTAGGGAATACCATTAAATCTCAGTAGAACCAAAAGTGATTAAATTTAAAGTCTATTTGAATTAATCAATGGCTGATTCGTAAAGTGATTCTCAATAATAGGCCCATGCTGTGGTAAATTCATTGGGGAATCCTGTAATTTCAAATTCAATGCAAAAACGTTAATGTTTTTGTCCCTTTTAGTGGTCAGAAAACCTTGCATTTAAAGAAAATGTAAGAACTGTAGAGCCTTTTATGTCAATTCTGAAGTGTTTTTCCTTATTCCAGATTTCAAGTTTTTAAATGTCTGTTTCAAAGTCTTTTGTTTGAATTATTGATGTCTATCATGCACACATTAAAAACCGATTTTATCATTGTGTGTTTATATATCAGTATAAGCAGGTAATAGGTAATCGAGTCATACCTTATTTAGATTAGAACATGGTTCACTTCAGTGTTTCCTTTTTACTAGCAAACTCTTGATAATGGAAAAGTGTAACACAAAGGGTGACCTGATGCCAGGAACAGCAGTCATGGTGAATGTACTTCCATTTCCTACTTTGGGCTTTGTATAAAATCTTTTCTAAGGCGTCACTTTAAACACAATGCCAGCTTTAGTAGTAGAATTGTGAGTTTCATATAAACAAATATATTTTGAAGCACTTTTGTGACTATTCTCTAAACATTTGCTGAAAAATTGTTATTTAATGGGAACCTCCAATGAAGGGAGCTCCACTTCAGCTGGCTCCCTTCCTGGAACCTCTCTAATTTGTTGGGCATTCTCTTGGACAGAACCACTTGGATGTGTTCTCTGTTTCTTTTATTTTTCCTTCTGAGACTCATAAACTTCTAAGTATACCTGGCCAAAATGAGTGCATCAAATAAATGCAATGCCTATGTTTACACTTACAGAAACACGAGATAACAATAAGCTGCAAAATATCTAAATTTTACCTCCAAGTTAGTCACAAAATGCCCTACATGTAGTTTCTTTCTTACCACCAAGTAATAAGAGGTATGACTGTCAGTATCCAAAGAGATTTTGCTAATTTAGGGAAGTCCAAATTTCCCAAATACTAAATATGCTCCAAGTTGGTTGTGTAGTGTCTCCCTTCAGCTGGTCTAGATAATATTCAGTGTTTTCACAGCCTTCTGCTCTCTAGTCTGCTTTCATAGTTATCATTTAATTTCATACTTAAACATACCTTCTGAAAGTATTTCCTGATTTTTTTAGGGGAAGGAGCAGGTGATCAGAATGATGAATTGTTTAGTGTACAAGCCAGTCAATCAGAGGCAGGTTTGGATTTGAACCAGAAATGGTGTTTCACATCCTTTGCACACTCCCCAGAATCATAGCTCTCTGTCATCTGATTTCCTACGCAATGTGAGATCGAAAGATTTTTATCTCTCTGCTGACTTTCTTCTAATCCTTAGTGTGTGGCTATGGATTCCACCAACTAATCCATCATGTCTCTCAGCTAAGCATGAGAATCCTCAGGAAAAGTGGTGCATGCATATAATTTATTATTTTATATTGTTAATTTCAACATTAGTTATTTTGGTACAAGTTCCTTAAGAACAATTCCTGGGAAAGATGTTCACTTCTGATGGAATGGTGGGCAAGTCTATTGTTGGTACTTAAAGTCTCTCCTTTACCTCCCCACAATTTGTAGTTGGGCACAATTATGCCCAGACAGACCTTAGCTTCTGCTTCCCATGTGGATAGGAATGGCTGTGCAAACAAAAGAGATTTGTACTACCAAGGGGGTCTATAACTTAAGATATCTAAGCATCTTTACTCCCCCCCTCCCTTGAGTTGGGATAGAGAAGTTTGCTGCCACACAGACTCAATTAAGCAAGGGGTTGGGGAGAATTCAGATGGAGAACTCAAGTCTCTGAAGGGTTTCTTGGAGCAGAGCCCCCTTCTGGACTGGAAAGTTCACCTGGGAGAAATAACTTACCTGTTTTAAGCCACTAGATAATTATTGGATCTCTTTATTATAGCAGCCACACCTACCCAAGCTAATATACCTTAGTGTGCTAAATGTTGTTCTAGGACCAAACCAATAAAAACTGCTTTCATAGAGCTCTTATTCTACTGTAGGAAACAGATAACAAACAACCCAAATATTTAAATACATACTCTATTAGATAGTTATGAGTGTCATGTGGGCTAAGGAGGTAAGAAAGGAAGATGAAAGTGTCGGGGGAAATGGTTGTCATTTTATATAGGAGGCAAGAAAAGCCTCACGAAAAGGAGACTTTAAATATACCCCTAAAGAATACAAGAGACCTGGCCATGCAGAAGACATTTTTTGGTGGGGGGTGAAGGATAGGGGAAGCACTACAGGTAGAGGAAACAGCCAGTGCAAAGGCTCTGAGTTAGGACCAAGCTTGGTGTGCCTGAGAATGTGAATGAGGCCATCAGCTGTCTGCTTCTATGGAATAAATCACTCCAAATCTTAGTGGCTTAAAACCACAATCAGTTATCAGCTCTCCATTCTGTGGGTTAGAAACGTGGACTTGGCTCAGCTCAGCAGTCATTCCACTAGTCACTGATGGTTCAACAGAAATGAGATAGTCTGCAATGGCTTCAGTCTGCGATTGGTGCTGGATGTGGACTGGTCTCTGTCTCCAGGAGGTCTCTCATTTTAAGGACACTATCTCAGATCTCATCAGCAGCAGAAAGAGTGAGTGTGGTTGCTGCATCTACCTGAAGCCATGGCTCTACAGTCCCCCACCTTCTCTTCTGCCGCATTCTACTTGTCACGGCAAGCCATAAGACCAGTACAAACCCAAGCAGTAGAGAAGTAACTTGCACCTCTTGGTGGGAGGAATGGCTAAGTCACACTGCAAAAGAGCACTTTGGACACTGCAAAGAGCATTTTGGACAGGTTGGAAAAATCACTGTGGCTGTCTTGACAGACTTTCCACTGCAAGGGTAAATGAGGAAGGCAAGCTTAAAAATAATTAGGGCCTGATCATGTGAGCCCTGTAGGTTCTAGTTACTTTGTCAAGACATACTTCTTCAGATTTTGGCCAACTATATTAGGCAATCTCTAAAATTCACTGGAAATAGATTGCCTAAATGAATAGATATTATCTAACAGTAAACCATCTGACCATTAGCCAGGCAGAATACTACCACTGTGGCTACTACTACTACGATTAGGTGTATACCTGTATTTAGGGCTTACTGATAGTGGGCTAAGACCTGGTATTCATTATGTCACAGTTCAGAACAGCACTGCATGGTGTGCACACCAGAACCCGGAGAGGAAGTGTTACTACTAAGATGGCACAAGTGGCAGAGCAGGGATCTCTACCCACACCCATCAGACTATAGAGTCTGAACTTTATACTGTGACCTTCTGTTGCCACTGAGATTCTGCCATTGTGCAGAGCTATCAGAAGTTGTGAAGTCAGAGGTATTACCCTGGGAATACTATCTACTTCCTCACTTTTCACAGTTTGGTTGGGGAGAAAGGAACTACTAAAAATAACCAGGAGAAAGATTCTAGAGGAAGAGCCAGAAAAGCACTTCTCCGGTTATTTATTTTTTTTTACTAATATGGGCTTTCTTGGTCTTGAGGAAGTACTTTGTTTCAAAAATAGCTGATGCTTTTCCAAGAGGAGGCTTGGAGCTCTTAGCCATTCACCTATTGCCTAAGATGCATTGCTCCTGCAGGCTGGGGAAGAGGTGGGCCACCATCACAGAACCTGCAGGAGGCAGATGGTCCACTGGTCTCTCCGGAACTGCCAGAACAGGGTTTCCTCATTCCTGCTGGTGCCCAGATATTTATGCCTGGGGGTAGAAGGGACAAAGAGACCAGCAGGAAGGGAGGGTTTTCCCCTCTTTGTTTCCTTAAGGTGGAATTGCTAGTGTTGAGCAAGCATCTGAAAACACAGCTGAGGTGATTGACCAAATTGGTTAAGGATAAAATTTGTGCTAAGAACAAATTTTGAGCTTTTCTAATTGGAATTCACCAGCTTTTATAATCAGGGGTGCTTGTTTAACTGGGTAAAAGTTGGAGGTGGAGGTTAGACACCAGAAAGGTAATGATGAAAAATCTACATCTTGTTTTTTTTAAAAATAAGCTCAAGTTACTATATGCTAGACATTGTTCTTAGAATTGTACATGTATTAAAGCATCTAGCCTGATGTGATCCCTATGAATTAGGCAATATTATTTTCTCTCATCTGTATTTGAGGAAACTGAGGCTGAAAGAAGTTAAATAAGTTGCTCAGTGTTGTAGGCAAAAGGGTGGAGTTCAACTTCAGTTTCCTTTCCAAATGCCCTATTCATTGTTTCTATGCCACGTGTGTGTGCATGTGTGCACATATGCTTGTGTGTATGCGTAGGTGTGTATATGTCTGTGTGTGTGAATGTGTATGTGTGCTGTGTTTGGCAGGTATGCATTTGCCTACATAATTCTTGTCAAAATGTAACTGGCTTTCTCAACCTCAGGGGGCCGTTTATCCTTTGACACTAGTGCTTCATTTATCACTTGCCATTTCTTATCAGCCTGCAGTCCCTGGAAATCTATTTCTCTTGAAAGATGGATGTGGACATTGCTTTCTGGAGAAAAAGAATGTTCTGTTTTCTCAGGCCTCACTGCTGAGTGCTTTCAGCAGACCTGGATATGCTGTGATTTGAGCACCAGGTCCTGCTCTGAGTCTGCTTTGTAGGCTGCTTTGACTTGTCTCAGGGGCAGATTTAGTTTATATTATTATATTCATTAGAAAACAGACTTCTTTCTGCAAAGAGAAGTTAAAGGTGAAGAGTAAAATCTAGGTACCTGTGAAATGAATCTATATTTGTGCACATGAATGTATGTGAGCTTACTTGAATACTTTGTATGCTCCATCATGGTATATTATGTATTGGACTTGACTTCACTTGGTAGCAAGAAATCATCTTTTTAAAAACATATCAAAAATCATTTGAGTTTATAACAAAACCTCATCAAGTCTGACTCTACCATATCATGTATCTTAGCTTCAATTAAAATTTATAGTATACATGAAGAATTATTTGCTTAAAATTAATAATATAGGCAGGATTTGGGGCTTACATATAATATATTAAAGATGATGTCCAGTTCTTTAGTATACAACTTATATGCAAATTCATGTTAATTACAATATAGAACTGATAACACCTTCCAATGTTTTAACAGTTCAAATTACTAGATGTGAAATTACTCGAAAGAACTGACACTGAAGTTGTTTAAAATTTATTATAATCCAAAGTGTTTCCTACTCCAAAATTTATCCCTACCTGTTGTGTTCCCATTAGTATCATTCATATACTCACTTTGAAGCACTTATCCAATTCTATATTACTTAGATTTCTCTTTATGTCTTTTTCAGCAAAGGCTGAGATTAATTTCAGTTATTCAAAATGTCTGCAGCATAGTGCTTCCTGAAGTTGTGAGCCTCAGAAAGAGCTGTTTTCATGACTCCTGGCATTTTCTCAGTCTTTGCTGTTCCTTCTGCCTGGGGGTAACCTGGATCTTCTATTTTCAAGAAACGATTTTAAACAGTTAGTGTTGTATTTTTAAAGATTTGGTGGCATTCACCAAGGAAACAATCTGTGCCTGGATATTATATTTTTGAGACACTTTCATTACAAATTGTATTACCTTAATAGTTGAAGGACTGTTTGAATTATATATTTTATAATGGGTACGTTGTGGTAGTTTGTGCTTTGCAAGGAATTGTTCCATTTCAACTAATCTGTCAAAATTATGTGTGTATACTTGTCCATTCTCTTATTATCTATCTTCAGGATCTATAGTAATGTCCTCTATTTCATTTCTGATGTTGATAATTTGTGTCCTTTCTCTTTTTTTTCCTTTTAAGTCTTGCTAGAGGTTTATTACTTTTCTTGATCTTTTCAAAGAAAAAGTTTTTGTTTCCTTGATTTTTTTCTGTTGTTTTTGTGTTTTTGATTTCAGTGATTTCTATTATTTTCTATTATTTTCCTTCCTTCAGTTCCTTTGTGTTGACTTTTCTAGTTTCTGATGATGTATGCTGTGATCTTTGACTTGAATATTTTCCTCTTTTATGACATAAGCATTAAGTGCTATAAGTTTCTCTCCGAGCACTTTAGCCAGGTCCCACAAATTTTTATATGTTGTATTTTCATTTTTATTATGTTCAATATGTATTATTTTATTTCTCTTGAGACTTCCTCTTTGGCCAATGGAATATTTAAAAGTGCATTGGTTAGTTTCCAACTGTTTGGAGATATCTGTCCATTTTTTATTTACAGTTTGATTCCATTGAGGGCAACAAATTCTATATGATTTCAATTTTTAAAAATTTGTTGTTTTTGTTTTCTGACCCAGAACATGGTATTGTAACAGGGGACAGAGTATGTGTCCCCTGAGAGTAGGGGAACACCCCTCACAATCCTGCTTTCAGGCAGGATGTGAGGCAGGATTGAAGGCCAGGAGAGTGATGGTACAGCACTTAAGATACATAGCATAACAAAAGGCAAGTTAATAGCCATGCCTTCCTGAAGGGAAGAAGGCTGCTGCAAGGGCGAATTGTGTATGTGACTGTGAGAACATGCAGGGACACATGATATGGGAGGACAGGACCCGATGCCCACCCTGGATGCCCTCCTGTGTCACTGGGAACTCCTGACCTGACTAAAGATAGCAGCTGAAAGAGCATAAAAGACACTGGGGAACTGACAAAAATGGTGGACACTAATGCACCATAGGGAGGGCTGCATAGGAGATCACAAGAATTTCCGGGCTGCAATTCAAATTAGGGTGGGCTGAAGATCAAGGGCAGGAGAGCCACAAGGTCTGCAGGTGGGAGAGACTCAAGGAGAGATAGATAGAGCTAGAGCTAGAGCTAGAGAGAGAGAGAGAGAGAGAGAGAGAGAGCGAGAGAGCCGTGAAGACTGCAGTGAGAAAGATGTTTCTGCTGGAGATGGTGGCAGATCTGATGGAGCTGTGGGGACCCACCTAGCCACCCAAACTCATGAGAGATGCTTGGAGCTGGACTGTGACTGGGAATGTTGAGTTGCAGACTTCTGCTTCTCTGAATGATGTACAGAAAAGATACTCTTTTGGGATGTTTGCCTCCCTGGACTCCACCATGATCCAGTGTAACATGGCACATTTTCCTGAACCACTATCTGGAGGCTGAGGATAGCACACTCTAGGTCCTCAAAGAGAGAGCTGCTGCTAAAGGAAGTTGACTCTGAAATCCACACGTACACATTCCAGAAAGGGTGGAAATCTGTTTGTGTGGCTGGATGACAGACAGATAAGGATATGCGGAACTTCTGGGCATGGTTTTGGCTTGTGGCATTTTGGAGAACAAGGGATGTTCTGGGTCTCATGGGAGAGGATGGCTCTGAACATGAGTGCTCTCAGCACTCCACCCTGGTTGGAACTCTGTTAATAAAACCCTGTTTCCCTCAACACTAATAGTTGTGTCATATTTAAAGGTGGCAGGTGCTCAGGTGACTGAGCCTCAGTTTGCTTGACTAGATCCTGTTGGTTAATGGTGCAGCAGAGTTCTTCCATATTTTTCTGGTGATTTTCTGCCTAATTGTTCTACCAAATTCAGAGACAGGGGTATTAAAGTCTCCAAATGCAATGTGGGTTTGCTATTTCTCTTTTCAGTTTTATCAGGTTTTACTTTACATATTATGCAGCCCTATTGTTTGGTGCATATACATTTGGGATGGTATGTCTTCTTGGTGGCTTGGTCCTTTAATTGTTAAGCATTATTACTCTGTTGAAGTCTACTTTATCACACATTAACATAGCTTTTCCTCCTCTTTTTTGATTATTTTTTAAAAACGCTTTATTTATTGACTTTAAAGAGAGAGCAGAAAGGATAGACAGAGAGAGAGAAACATCAATTTACTGTTCCATCCATATATGCATTAATGGGTTGATTTTTGTATGTGTCCTAACTGGGTATCAAACCTGTAACTTTGGCACTTTGGGACAATGCTCCAACCAAATGAGATACCCAGCCAGGGCAATTAATGTTTGAATAATATATCTTTTCCTGTTTTTTTTTTCTTTCTACTTATGTCACCACATTTGAAATGAGTTTGTTTTAGGCAACATAAATTTGTGTCATGATAGTCAATCCACTCTGCCAATCTTTGCCTTTTAAGTAATCTATTTAGACCATTTAATTTAATGTAATTGTAAATTATTTAAGCTTAAGGATATCATTTTCTTTCTCTATTTAATCCCCAGATTTCATTTCTTGTTTTCCATGGTTTTCTGTGGGGTACTTGAATTTTTTTTAGTTTCATTTTGATTTTTTCCCATCCTTTATTTTTTATTATTGTTCAATTATCTCCGTATTTTTATTTCTCCTATTTGAATATATTTTACTGATTAGGGTATTACAGTTGTACCTATTTTCCCCTCTTTCTCCCCCTCTGCTTCATACCCTTCTTCCCTCCAGCAATCCTCTCCTTCTTTCATGTCCATGGGTCATGTATATAAGTTCTTTGGCTTCTCCATTTCTTATACTATTCTTGACACCTCCTTGTCTATTTTGTACTTTCCAATTATGCTTCTTAATCCCTGCACCTTTTCCCCCATTCTCTCCCTTCCTCCTCCCAGGTCATAACCCTCCAAGTGATCTCCACATCTATGATTCTATTCCTGTTCTGGTTGTTTGCTTACTTTGTTTTTCAGATTCAGTTGTTGATCTCTGTGTTTTTATATATTCTAGTTTGACTAAAGGTTAGAAACCTTATCTCCCTTTATATCATATTTTCCCCTTGTTTAGAATATAGTTAGTTGTCTTAAATACTTTCTCTATGTACTTTTGGAGCCACATCAGAAGGCTTTATCATTTGTTTCAACTACCAAGAGTAATTTAGAAAACTTAATAAGAGAAGGGAAATGTATTGTCTCTCTATATTTTTTACTCCTTTTATTGTTCATTCCTATTTCCTGATGTTCCAAGTTTCCTTCTTTTAGCATTTGCTCTCTGTTTAGAGAACTTTATGAAGTCATTCTTTTGCATTGCTCTTCTGGCAACAAATTCTTTTTTCTTAATCTGAGACATACATAGGAAGCTTTCTTCATTGAAGAGTATTTTATGAATTAGGATTCTGGGTTGATAGTGCTTCCCCTTCAACACTTAAAAATTATTGTGGATGTTGTAATTTCAGAAGAAAATTTCACTCTCATTCAAATTGTCTTTCCCCTAGAGAAAAGGTATTCTCTCTCAATTGCTATTTTCAAGATATTTTCTTTCTCCTTACACTTCAGTAGTGTGACAATAAGGTCTTTTGGTATGGATTTCTTTGGGTTTATCCTGTTTGGAATCTTCCCAGCTCCTTGAATCTTTAGGACTATGTCTTTTTCTGAATCTGGAGATTTTTCAGCTGTTACTTCATTGACTAAATTTTCAGACTCAGTCTAATTCTCTTTTTAGGGACTCATGCCATGAATGTTAGATTTCTTTTTAATTGTCCATGAGACTTTATTAATTTTGTTTGTTACTTTTCTTTTTTTCTAACATTTTCTTTGTACTATTTAGATTGGGTAATTTATTTTTTCTATCTTCTAGTTCACCTATTTGTCCTCTGTCCTCATCATGTTGTTGTTGCATCTATCTATTATAGGGTTTTTTTAAAATTTCAATTATTGTATTTTTCTGTTCTAAAAATACATTACTTTTGTTGTAAAGTATATTTTTTATTTACTTTGTATAGTCTGTTTTCTAAGATTTTTATTTTATTTTCTTTGTTTTGTCAACCAATGATCATTGACAATAGTTCAATACCAATAAGAATCCACAATTTGGGATATGGAGAAGAAAGAACCTTTATTCGCACAAAAGCTCAACAGAGATATAGTATTGCTGTGGAACAACTCTGGGGCCAGGCAAGTCTGGGGCCAGGCCCTTCTCTGGGTAGACAGCTCTGCTCTTCCATGGTCTACTGTGCTCTGCTCTGTGATTCTGTGAGCTTTCATTGTGCTGGGCAGGTCTGTTCCTCTACAGGATGGTCTGCTTTGCTACACCATGATCTGCTTCATTCTGCTCTAACAAGACTTCTTCAGTATTTCAGCTCAACCAGGGAGATGCAGTCTTGCATGAAAAGGGAAAGTACAGTCTGGGAGTCAGAAGAAAGTTGGCTTATATGGACAAAAGTTCCCACTCCTTGTCTTTCATTGGTTTGTCCTCCTGCAAACAAGGTCTGTGAATCCTCACAGTTTGATTGGTTCAATAGGCACTGTCCTGACTGTGCAGAAAGAACTGCTCTGATTGCATGGGGAAACACTCAATGCTGTTAGTTGAAACAGGATTCCAGGAAGCCTTTATCAGGGCTGGCTTAGATGGAAGAAACACAGTGAAGGGAGGCTCTTTAGCACAGAGGCAGGCAGTTCAGTACTGACTGGCTTCTTCGTAAAGTTCAATTTGTGTTAGAAACCCCTGTGAAGAAATGGCTGCTAAGCTCTGTTTTTAAAATTTTTAGCCCAGTTAGCCATGGGAATGCCTTCTGAGTAGTTGTCTTTTTTTTTTTCATGGTTCATAATTTCAAGTTTATAATTGATCATTGATCTTTGTCAGATAACTGTAATGTCTTTGACATCTTGATATTGATTGTCTTTTTCTTTAATTTGGGTTAAGATTTTCCTGATTCCTGGTATAATGAGTAATTTTAAACTAAAATTTGGACGTTTGGGGTATTATGTTATGAGAGTCTAGATTTAATTTAAATGTTCTAATTCAGCTGATTTCCTCTGACATTATTCCAGCAACGGAAGAGGAGTGTCTGCCTCAATCCTGCCAGATGAGGGTAGAAGTCTAGGTTCCCCACTTGGCCTGCATTATCATCCACAGGAAATGAGCTCCCTGTTACTGCTGGTTGGGAGTGGGACTTCTGGCCTCCCACTAGGCCCCCACACTTACCATCCTGTTCAGAAAGTGAGGGGTGGCTTGTTACTGCTCACCATGTGGCCTACACTGACACTGCATCAGGGTCGGCAAAAGCTCTAACTCTATTAGCCTTCACTGGGGAGTAGAAAGAGCTTCTTATTACCACTGGATGAGGCTGAATTTCTATCCTTTGACACTATGGAGGAGGGTCTTCATATACTCATTGGGGATGCATTTCTTAGCCCATTACTCAGCCTTTAGTGACACACTCTGGCAGGATATTTAGGGTATCTCATTACAGCTTAGATAGAATGGAGAGTATGCCCCTCACTTAGCTTTTGCTAGTGGGGTGAGATTGGGGCCACAGTGTTGCCCTTGTTTTTGGCTGGAGTAGAGAAGTTATTTTCTAATAGTTGTTTTTTTAAATTTTTATTTAATTTTCTTTTTATAGCTAAGCTACCTCTCCTTTTTTCCTGGTCATTTGGCTGGAGACAATAGACTTTTCTTGGGGCTTTTATAGTTTGTACATGTTAACACTTCCTGGCTGCCAGTTCTTCAGTTGTCTGTCTGGGATATACAAGGCAAAAAGAAAACACAAGGAATTCATCACCATTTTTCCTTGGGTCCTGAGTTCTCTAGCTGTCTTCTTCCTTCTTTCAACCTTTAAGAATCTTTGTTGCACGTGGGTCACTGGCCAGCAGTGACCACGGAACGCTGTGGATGGCTCGACGATAAACACGCGAGAAAAAACATGCACAGAGACAAACTAGTTTCTGTGGAGAAGTAGGGACGAAATGGCCACCCCTTCTAGTGAGGAGCGCGCTGATTTACCGTCCATACCTGCTTTTATTAGGCTCATTTTGCATAATAATTCAGGTAAAGTACAGTACTCATTAGGGGGAAGTAAGAAACTACAGAAAACAAAGAACTCTGCCAGTCTATTGAGTTGGGGTCAAAGAGCTGTAAGACTGACGAACAAAATAACTTCCTCCTAAGACCCTTCTCATTCAACTGAGAGCATTCTAAACACAGAAGGTTTCACAGTAATTTACATATTCTTTCTTAGGCCTGATCACCCCAGGAAATCCGCACTTCTCAGTACCGAGCTGCACTACCCTGTCATTGTTTCAGGCTTAGGTGGAGCAAGGGAACTAGGTAACCAAGAGATAAGGAGATTTTTTCCCAGACGATGAGAACTCAGACTTTGTCAAAACCGAGGAGTGAGGGTCCATCACCCCCTTTTTGCTGCAGCCCCCCCCCCAAGTCCTTCTTTTGGGGGGCCTCCAAAGTGATCGTGCCTGGCTTAGGTCGTTCCCCTCGTGGGGAATCGTACCCGTCTTTGGCTAACCGACCAAGCTTTTTGGGGTTCAGTCATGAATAAAGCAGCAGAAGCAGCATTCCTGCCAGGAAGATAAGCTTTTGTCTCCTTGCTGGCTCACGGTTCCAAGGGTGTTCCCTTAGCCTTAGCTAGGCGGGGGTTTCAGCCTCTGATACCAGTCAGGGCGGTTCCCAACAAATCTTCTTATATTTGTGCTATATATACAGTCTATTATTTTTATTTGTATTTGTCAGGAGAAAAAGGAAAAAAATATGTCTATTACATTTTGCTGGAAGCTGAAGTTCAGTGAAAGGCTACTAGATTTTTATAATTTTTTAGTTTAAATATTTTATGAGCTTCTTATTTATGGCAAGTTTTTAGAACTCACTAAAGTTTTATAGTTTTTCATAAAACAATAACTTGTTTTACATACTTATATTTCTTCTGTGTTTATAATGTTTAATATTATGTTATATACAATATTCTGTTATATAGAATATTTAATCTTTCTATACATATTTTATATAATACAACATGTTATATACATATAATAATATTACTATGTTAATATATTATATAATTATAAGTACATGTTGTACATTAAATATAATATATAACACATTGATTTGTGCAGTTCTATAATTATTACCTATAATATATATGTTATAATATATTATATATAGCAAACTGTTATACCAACAAATAAATTTTACCACTTAAACAATAGATATTTATTCTCTCATAGTTCTGGAGGCTGGAAATCTGAGATAATGGTGTTGGCAGGGTTGGTTTCTTCTGAGGCCTCTCTCCTTGGCTTGTACATGACTATCTTCTCCTGTGTCTTCACATGGTCTTTCCTCTTATATGTGTGTGTCTGTGTCTTAATCTCTTCTTTTCATAAAGACACATTTTTATGGTGTAAAGGCCTACCTCAATGACCTCATTTTACCTTAATTACCTCTTTAAAGACTTATATCCAAATACAGCCACCTTCTGAGGTACTGGGAACTTCAACACATAAATTTTTAGGGGACTCAATTCAGTTCATTACAGAAGCCAAAGGCATGAAGTCTGCTATTGGCGAGCTTACAGTTCAGTGAGTGGGTGGGACAGGCCATGTCAATAGAGAGAAGAGCAGTAACAGTAGCCTGCTTGACTACTCCTGGATCCAGAGGTGGCAGCCAGGCCTGAGGCTGCATGTAGAGGCTGCCTAACAAAAGTAGATATTATGCTGAGTGTTCAAGGTAGGTTAGGTCCAACTTCAGGAAGGGAGACTCCTAAGCTACAAAGGGCCTCTTACTCTTGCTTTGTTCCACCTCCTGCTATAAACGAATTAAGAATTCTTATTTGCATACAGGGGAGCTGAGCTCCAGGGATGTAGGTCCCTGTGTTGTGCATGTTGATAGCTATAAGTTTCTTTTTCTTCTTTTTTAAAAAAGATTTTATTTATTTATTTCCAGAGAGGGAAGGGAGGGAGAAAGAGAGAGAGAGAGAAACATCAGTGTGCGGTTGCTGGGGGCCGTGGCCTGCAACCTAAGCATGTGCCCTGACTGGGAATCGAACCTGCGATGCTTTGGTTCACAGTCTGAGCTCAATCCACTGAGCTATGCCAGCCAGGGCTACTATAAGTTTCTTATAGCCCATAGTTGCCCAATAATACTCACAAGGATATTTCATAATTTAAAAATAGATTAATAATTTTTTCATAGACTTAAGGGAATTGATTCTTATATTTCAACAAAATAGAGTGCAAATGACACATCTAAACAGAAACATTTGTTGAGAATTCATATGCACTGGAGGTAGACGTTTTATTATTTTCTTATACTTAACTATAACAAATGCATTTAGATTTGTCAATCAAAATTTCTTTAACTTCAAAAACCCATGTGAACTAAGGCTCCAAGCATGAACTGCTTTGTCTATCTATCTATCTATTTATTTACTTATTTATTTATTGTCCCCCACCTCAACCAAATACACATTTTGTGTTGGATTTAAGCCACCCAGTACAGTCTCTGAGTAGCCATTGGTATGGGGGAAAAGAGCAGCCCCCTTTCAGACATGTTTAGCAAGTGCTTTCTTGTTTTAATATTTCATTGTGATTGATTGAAATATTTAAAGTTTAAATATTGTCCCGGCAACCCGTCCCAACAGTCTCTTCCCTGCCCTATCAAGATAAATATCCTAGCTGACTCTTAGCTGCATTTGGCAATATTCATGGCTAATTTTTACTGCGCCCCCTAAGGAAATAAGAGCACTGTGTATTCTAGGGGGAAAAAACACTCCTTTCAAATACTTCATTTTCAGTGGCTGTGTGTGTGTGTGTTGTGTGAATGCTATTTGGTGGTAGGGAACAGAGTGGCTTTCTGTGGAGCTGCTGCTCCTGTCTCGGGAAGCAGACTCACTGTCTGTGTGGGGAATTCCTGCTCCTGGCCCAAGCCCGCAGGATCTCACTTGAGACCAGTTAGGGCAGCCATGGCACACACCCTCTTTTTCTTGCTTGGATAAGGCTCTGTGCCCTGGAGACTATTCCACAGAGCCAAGGAAGGAAGGAAGGGAGGGAGGGAGGGAGGGAGGGAGGGAGGGAGGAAGGAAGGAAGGAAGGAAGAAAGGAAGGAAGGAAGGAAGGAAGGAAGGAAGGAAGGAAGGAAGGAAGGAAGGAAGGAAGGAAGAAGAAGCTTTCACTCTCATCCTTGATTGAAAAATTCAACTTGGTCTTTTTAAATCAGACTTTCTATTGGATCTTTCTACTAGGCAGTAGACACAGATAAAAAAAGCAATCTAACAGCCCCTGCATTTCTTGTGAATGAGCTAGCTATGAAAACCATAATTCAAAATTCATGTTACCAGCTCTGGGATGGCTGTTCTCATACCATGTTTCACACCTTCTCTTCTCCCTAGGGTGTTATCTGAGTGGCTGGATCCAGCGACCTGCTCTCTACAGCTGTCCAAGGCAGTGCATCTAACAGGACTCCATCACTTCAGATTTAAAACAATCCAACCTGGAAACTTATATTTTCCAGAGCTGTGTGCTCATGTCACAAAAGTATGTTGTTCTACTTGTGGGCTTTGACCCTAACTGCATGCTTCCATCTTTAACCATCTGTGGCTTGTGTACAAAATACCTCCATCTCCCTCCACAGATAAGAAATTTCCGGGATATGATCGTTAGCCTCTTATAGGCTGTGCGTTGTGAGTCACAGGGACAAGGCGTACAATGAAAAAGAAGCTAGACTAGAGTCTGAGTTCCTGCAGGTAGGTTTTGGTCCCCCAGGCCCTGACCTAGGAGAGTCTGATTCACAAACATGTTTGGGAAGCCTCCTGGGAAGTTCATGGCTTAAAAGTTGCAGATGTGATTCTGACTTTGGCAAGATGGGGAACCATTTATTTTGATGAATTCTGATGTGTGTGTAGCTCTGAGAAACAGGTGGCTGGGAAGGAAAGATCCAAAGAGGAATCCTTTTGAGTCTAGCCTGAGCCCCCAGGTCTCTTCCTATTTGTGATGAACCCATGCTGGCGTCATGGAGTATACAATCTAAGTAGCTGAGGGACTGTCATTTCCAAAAGGACTGCTTCTGACTGCTGACCTCCAGAGCACAGATCCTTATCCAAAAGAGCCAGGAGGAAGAGCTGGGAGGGCACTTTTCTCTCTGAGAGGCACTGGCATTTTCTTCAGCACAAGGACACTGGGGACGTTTATATATACTCAGTAAATACTTAAGTCATTTGGAGATATTATCCTGGTAACCAGAGGAATGCATGAATTCTTACTTAAATTTTTAGCTTACATAACTGTCTACTTGTAAAATCTCAAAGAGTCCACAAAAAAACTTTTCGAAACAAGCAATTCAACAAGTTTGGAGGATACAAGATCAACATACAAAAACAAATGATCTCTGTGCTAACAGTGACCATGTGGACAACAAAATTACAAGTACAAAGCTACTTATGAAGTATGTACTGTATACTGAAGCCTATAAACTGTTATGAAATAAATCAAAGATCTAAATCAATGGAGAGACATAACTGACCTGGTTCGTGAATCAGAACATTCAACACAATAAAGGGTCTAGTTCTCCCCAAATTGGTGTAAAAATTTAACATACTTCCTATTTTTTGTGTATGTAGAGAAGATTGTTTTCAAAAGAAAAAATAAATATACTAGCTAAAGCAATTTTATAAATCTTAAAGCACAACAGTAAAATAAAACAAAAAGGTTTTATTAGAAAATGGGTAAGGAGATGAATATAAATTTCACCAAAAAGGGCATGTAGGTGGTAAACAAACACATAAGAAGATGTTCTCAACATTCCTAGCCATCAGGGTAATAAAAATAAAAAGCATAAGGAAATGTTTTACTATTTACCCATAGGAAAAGTCTTTGAAAAGATGATGACAATACCAAATGCTGGCAAGAGTGCTGAGAAACTGAGTCACATATATTGCAAGTAGTAATTTATAATGGTAAACAGTAGGACAGTTTCTTAAAAAAAGAAAATTAAACATGCAACTACCACACAATTGAATAACAACTACTTTGAGCATCTATCCCAGATAAATGAACCTGTATGTTCACACAAAAATCTCTACACAGCCGTTCAAAGCAGCCGTTCTTAGATAAAGACTAGAAATTACCCAGATGTCTTCCAAACACGTGAATGATTAACAAACTGTGGTATATTTATACCATAAAATTGTACTCAACAATCAGAATGAATGAATTATTGATGCCAGCAATGACCTGCATTGAATATCCATAGAAATATGCTGAGTAAGGAGAAAGTGAATCCCAAAGAGTACACACTGTATGATTCTATTTACATAACATTCTTGAAATGAAAAAATTGCAGTGATGAAGTACAGATTAGCGTTTGCCAGGAGTCACGGAAAGAATCAGGAAGAAGGGAAGTGGATCTGATTAAAGAAATGCAATAGGAGGGGAAGTTTGCCACAATGGGAATGTCCTGAATCTTGACTGTATCAACATCAGTATCCTGGTGTTGTATTGTACTCTGGTTTTGCATGATGTTACCATTAGAGGAAGTAACTAAAGGTTCAAGAAATCTCTCTGTATTGTTTCTCATAATTGCATGTGAATCTATACTTATTTAAAAATAAGTATTTCACTTTTTGACTTTATTTTTATTGATGGTACTCTTACAGATGTCCCTATCCCCCACCCGCTTTGCCCACTTCCACCCAGCTCCCGTCCCCCTTCCCTCTGGCCATCACCACACTCACACTGTTGCCTGAGTCTATGGGTTATACATGTATGTTCTTTACCTAATCCCTTCTCATTCTTTCACCCAGTCCCCTCCTCCCACTCTCCTCTGAGAGCTCTCAGTCTATTCCATCTGTCCATGCCTGTGTTTCTATTTTGTTCATCAATCTATTTTGTTCATTAGATTTCACATAAAAGTGAGATCATATGATATTTGTTTTTCTTTGACTGGCTTATTAGCATAATAATCTCCAGGTCCATCCATGTTGTCACAAAAGGTAAAAGTTTCCTCTTTGTTACAGATGCATAGTATTCTGTTGTGTAAATGTACTGCTGCTCTTTTATCCACTCATCTTCTGAAGGCCACTTGGGCTGTTGGCTATAAACATAGGAGTGCATATATTCTTTTGAATTGATGTTTTAGGATTCTTAAAATATATTCCCAGAAGTGGGATCACTGGGTCAAAAGGCAATTTCATTTTTAATTTTTTTGAGGAAACTCCATACTATTTTCCACAGTGGCTCTACTAGTTTACAAATAGTCTGCATTCCTACCAACAATGTGCTAAGATTCCCTTTTCTTCACATCCTCACCAGCACATGTTGTTTGTTGATTTACTGATGATAGCCATTCTAACAGGTGTGAAGTAATATCTCATTGTGGGTTTAATTTGCATTTTTCTAATGATTAGTGACATTGAGCATTTTTCATATGTCTATGTGCCATCTGTATGTCCTCTTTGGAAAAGTGTCTCTTCAGTACCTTTGCCAACTTTTTAATTGAATTCTGGTTTTGTTTGTTTGTTTATTTTTTGGTGTTGAGTTTTATAAATTCCTTATAAATTTTGGATATTAAACCTTATGTGCCATTGCTGAGTATGTTCTTCCATACAGTGGGTTTTCTTTTTATTTTGTTGATGGTTTCTTTTGCTGTACAGAAGCTCTTTAGTTTGATGTAGTCCTATTTGTTTATTTTTTCTTTTATTTTCCTACCATAGGAGACATATTAGTAACAATATTGCTATAAGAGATATCTGAAATTTTACTACCTTTGTTTTCTTCTAGGATTTTTATGGTTTTATGACTTAAAGATTTAAGTCTTTTCTCCGTTTTGAGGTTATTCTTGTGTATAGTGTAAGTTGGTGGTCTAGTTTTATTTTTTTGCATATACCTGTCAAATTTTCCAAACATCATTTTTTGAAGAGATTATCTTTATTCATTGTATGCTTTTGCCTTTTTTGTAAAATATTAATTGACTATATACATGTGGATTTGTTTCTGAGCTCTCTATTCTGTTCCATTGATCTATATGCCTGTTCTTATTCCAGTACCATTCTGTTTTGATTACAATGGCTTTTCAGTATAGTTTCATATCAGGTATTGTGATACCTCTAACTTTGTTCTTCTTTCTCAAGATTGCTGAAGCTATTTGGGATCGTTTTGACTCCATATAACTTTTTTGGACCATTTCATTTCATTTTAAAAATGGTATTTTGACAAGGTGAAAAATTTTCAAACTCTGTCTAATGGAGAATACCTGGAACTCCCTTGCCTAGTGCCACAGGAACCTTTGCTAAGGATGCCTGGCTTTTGAGCTGGTGACAGAGTCAGACCCTATACTACTCTGACAGCTAAATAGTGTTAAATATCTCTAGTAACAAAAGTGCTCAGAGTTAGATCTTTGTTTTGATAGCTTTGTAATCTGGGAATAAGAGAGAATGGGAAGCAGTTCTATTCAAACCTGACTTATCAGTGTTTTAGGTACTCTGACATGATTTCATTCTGTTGAATGAAGCTTTTATAATCCTTAGAACAGTCTATATTCCCTTCTTACATAAACATTATATTTTCTGAGTAACTTTTTTTGCACACAAGTCAATGGAATCTTTTATGCTATATATGTCATAATTCAGGTTCTTTCTCTCTGCTCCATCTTATTATTTATGTAACAACATTAATCCTCAGTTGTCCTATTTAAGCACATCTCCCAAAGGGAGATAAAAAATGATGCATTTTCCCCTTTGTCTTTATCTAGAGGCAAACTCCTGTTTCTAGAAGCTATCCCCAACCTGCCCCTAACAAATTTTTCCTCTAATTGCATTTTTGTCTAATTGGTCAAAATCAAGTCGTATGCCCATTGCTTGCTAGGCCAACTTCCCTAAGGCAGATGAGTGGTTGTGTGAAGGAAGATGGCTGTCTAAAACATTACCTGTAAGGAAGGGCAAAGTTGGTGTTTGATGCTGAGAAGGCACCACTCCCCACTATGCACTAGGCATGTGGTAAGCACTTGATCCTACAACTTCATTAATGTAATAAGTTGAATTGTTAGTGTAGAGAGGAACGTGAATTTCACTCTGTTTAACTCATATAGCCTCCCTGAACTAGTAAGTGGCCAGTCTGGGATCAGAAGAAAGTTCAAAAACTGAATCGTCTTCATTCTTTTTTCGTTGTTGTTCAATTACAGTTGTTCCCATTTCCCCCATTACTCTCCCTTACTCTGCCCACCCCTACCTCTCACATTCAGTCCCCACCCCATCGTCTTTGTCCATGGGTCTTTTATACATGTTTTTTGAGGACTCTTCTTTCCCCTGTTATCCTCCTCCCCCGCACCCCTCTAGTTACTGTCTGTTTGTTCTTTATTTCCATGTCTCCATTCTTAATAAAAGCCTCACTTTTGATAGTGGTTATTTGTGGATTTGCACTGTATAAATAACTTGTTATTACAATAATTAATTGTTACATATTTTTGACAAAAGGTAAGACAGTCAGCCAGCCTGACCACTTGCTCTGGATGTTGACAGATGGAGTTCAAATGCCTGGCAGAGTTTGGGGACTGCTCAGACACTTCCAAATCTGGGGTTCATCCTTTTGATTCTGAGTAGTCTAGGCAGGATTAACACAAATGTAGAGGGAGTCTGAAATGAACATTATATTCTGGCCAAAGTTAACATTTCAGCAAATGCTATGCTGACTTTATATTTCTCTTATGGGTATCAGAATGATGTAGTTTTCAGTTCCATCTATTGCTTGTTCATTCTTTGAGGTTTCTGAATGGGGCACTGACCAATCATGGGTTCCTACACAAAGTTCGTTTGTGGGAAAATAGCTAATTATGTAAAACTGCAGTCACAGATTTCTCAAAGAAGTTTGCCAAGATTTAGGACCTTTTTCCTGTAAGATAGAAAGAAAACTCAAAAGCATAGAAAACATGGAAAAATACCCATTTCCTTATACTGGCATTTTTTACGTAAGCAGAGTATTACATCCAACCATCATCCCAAGCATAACCTGTTTTAGAGCTCCCCAAAGGGTTGCTTGTTATTTTGTTTGTATATGGTATAGAGTAAGCATTCGATGAGTGTTTGCTGGCCAGTTTTTAGTGGGTCTGGTATTTCTCTTGCAGCATCTAGCTATTATAATGATTCACAAGTACAGATATTTCAGAATAATGATCACTTAAAAGCAGCAGAACCCTACGTTAACCAAGATTTTTTTTTCTCATTATGATCTTCAAAGCAGTTTTGGTTTGGCCACAGCATCTGTTATGGGAAATGGTTTGGATCTAGTTGTATTTTATCTGTACTTCTTCCTCATCTTAGGTTTGCAGGCAGCGCAAATCCTTATGGGTATCTCTTCCAGCCTAGACTAAATAGTGCTGATTGTGTATTTAAAACATGCATCAAGGTTTAAAAAACAAGAGAAGCAGAAGATTATTAAATTCTCATCAGTGTTCAAATATGTTTAAGTTTCTTAAAAATAAATATAATGTGTGTGAGGACCCACCTTAGTTAAGTTACATAAGTGTGTGTATGTGCGCACACTTGTGTGCCTGCATGTGAGGAAATGGTGGAAGGGGAGAGGCCTGAAGACTCTCAACAATTGGATTCAGTCATCATTCTGTTTGTCTGTTTTAACTGTTCAAATGTTATAGCACTACCCATAGGGTGAACACTTACATAAATCTCACAGTAGTTCTTTCTGAAAGGTTTTATACGAGGAACAGTTTTTAAAAGTTGAGCCAGCTTGTTTGGCGATATTATGTACTTACTTAATTTTATTTATTTATTATTTACTCAGTAGCTCCTGAGTCCTTTGGCATTAGAACTAATTTATAAAAAGGCCCACTGTGTTTCTCTGAAGTTTATTTTACAGTGAGAGAATATTTTCAATAAATTATGTCCTTTGTGAAATGTATATGTTATTTATGGATATTGAATAGTATTTTCACTATTCATAGATGATTCTCAGACCAAAATGCGTTTCTCATTTCAAAACTACAGGTTAGGCATTATTATTAACACTATCATATTTTTTTCTTCTCCTCATCCTTAAGTAACAAATGGTTGCCTTTATCTTTTGCTCTGTCAGTTCTTATCAACATCCTAATTATTTAATTGAGAATTAGCAGTGTTATCAAGAAGGGACTTGGTAGAGGATACTTTTTAATGTATACCAAAGAAAAGACAAACTAAACACTTCAGAATGGTGGCCTAAATCAATTTCATGCAAAAAAAATCTATTTTCATAACAGAAAAACATATAAGCATGTAATTTTTTCCAGACACATTGTTTCTAAGAGTAAACAATGCTGAATGTTTTTTATTTAAAAAATAATTTTAATTAAAGTAAAATGCAATACTAGTTCCATTTTACAAATAAAGAATATGAATAGTGTAATACTCTGTAGCTTGTATAAGGTCAAACAGGAAGCTGATGTTTTAGCTTGTGAAGGACTACCATTATAAGTGTACTTATCCTTGTTGACCTTCTTTATAGATTCTGTCTCTTGGGATCATGACTCCCTTGTCTTTGCTATTAGCTGTGTAAAATAGTAATTTCTTTCTTTTGTCCTAAGAATTGTCATTTTTACTACAAGTGTCTTTATAGTAATGGTCCATATTAAACCCATAATGCATACTTAAATGTCTGAACAACCTATGCTTCAGAGCCTGTCAAACCCAGGTGACAGGCGTCTGACCTACTCATTTTCTGTGGCACCAGTGTCTGTCCTTCGACCCAGCCCAGTTGGTGGCTTTCACCTTTCTCTCTGTTGTGACACCAATGGATGTGTGACTTACATCTGAATCATTGTGAAAACTAACCTGTGATATCCACTCTGCTGTAACTCTGTCTGCCTTTCTCTCCCTTCACCCTTGAAGACATAAGAGTGATTGTCCTATGGGGGCTTGGGTACTTTCTGATTTACAAACCTTGGTAATTTACCATCAGTTAACAAATGGTGCCGGTCACCCCTCACAGATGATGTGACAGCCACTACTTTGACTGTGGCCATGCAGAGTCAGGACCTGAAGGAGGGTGTAGTTCATGGGGTTGTACACAGAGTTCATAGAGACGCTCAAGGCACAGAAGCCTCTGCAAGTCCTCCATACTCACTCACACCTGGGGAAGGTTGCTAAAGGCTTCCAAGCCTCAGTTTATCCACCTATAAAGTTGGGAAGTTAATCATCCCCACCTCATCAGACTTTTGTGATTATTCAATGAAACAACCAGTACACGGCATTGAATACAGTGCCTGAAACCGAACAAATAATTGACACACATTAGCTACATTAGTATCTGGATGTCATTTCCATACCTTCCCAAAGACATGCCTTCTAAAAGTAATATTTTATTTTTAATATATTTTATCAATTATGCTATTACAGTTATCTCATTTTCTTCTACCCTTTATTCCCTGCACCCCCATGTTACCATCATTCTCCCACCTTAGTTCATGTCCATGGGTCATACATATAAGTTTTTTTGGTTCTTATTTCCCATACTTTTATTAAGCTCCCCCTATTTGGTCCCTACCATTTGTACTTCTTATTCTTTGTACCTTCCCCCATTCTTCCCCTCCCCCCAATAACCCTCCATGTGATCTCTATTTCTGTGAATCTGCTCCTGTTTTAGTTGTTTGTTAAGTTGGTTTTTTTTGTTTTGTTTTGTTTTGTTTTTTAGGTTTGGTTGTTGATAGCTGTGAGTTTATTGTCATTTTACTGTTCATATTTTTAATCATTTTTTTCCTTAAATAAGTCCCTTTAACAATTTCATATAAGGGTTTGGTGATGATGAACTCCTTTAACTTGACCTTATCTGGGAAGCAGGTTATCTGCCTTTCCATTTTAAATGATAGCTTTGCTAGATAGAGTAATCTTGGATGTAGGTCCTTGCCTTTCATGACTTTGAATACTTTTTTCCAGTTCCTTCTTGCCCAGAAGATTTCTTTTGAGAAATCAGCTGATGGGTCTTATGGGAACTCCTTCGTAGATAACCGTGTCCTTTTCTCTTGCTCCTTTTAAGATTCTCTCCTTATCTTCAATCTTGGGTAACTTAATTGTGATGTGCCTTGCTTTCTTGGGTCCAACTTCTTTGGGATCCTCTGGGCTTCCTGGACTTCCTGGAATTCTATTTCCTTCATTAGATTGGGGAAGTTCTCCTTCATTATTTGTTCAAATAAGTTTTCAATTTCTTGCTCTTCCTCTTCTCTTTCTGGAACCCCTACAATTCAGACATTGGAATGTTTGAAGCTGTCCTGGAGGTTCCTAAGCCTCTCCTCATTTTTTTGAATTCTAATTTCTTCATTCTGTTCCAGTTGAATGTTTATTTCTTCCTTCTGCTGCAAACCATTGGTTTGAATCCTGGTTTCTTTTCTGTCACTGTTGGTTCCCTGTACATTTTCCTTTATTTCACTGTGCATAACCTTCACTTTTTCCTCTATTTTGTGACCATACTCAACCATTTCTGTGAGCATGCTAATTACCAGTGTTTTGAACTGTACATGTGATAGGTTGGTTATCCCTTCATTGCTTAGTTGTATTTTTTCTGGAGCTTGATCTGTTCTTTCATTTGGGCCATATTTTTCTTTTTGTCTCGGCATGCTTGTTACATAGTGAGGGGCGTAGCCTTAGGTATTCTCCAGGGCAGGGCAACCCACATCACTGCCTTGTGGCACCATATGTGGGGGAGGGGTCCAAGAGGAAACAATGCTGCTGGCTCAGAGAGATTATACAACTTCGAGTTCTAATTTTCTTTTTCTTTCAGTTTTCTTGGCAGCAAACAAAACTTCTTTATTGCCAAACAAATTTGCTACAAATGAAAAGTATAAAATTTAAAGAACATTGCTAATACAAACAAAGTATGTCATTATTCAATGGTGTTTTGAAAGATGCTATTATTTCCACAGTTGATGTTTTTAAATATTTTTCTACATATAGAGAAGTCAATTCTTTCTGGAGTTTTTTATAGGATTCATAGCTACTACATTTGTTCCTGCTATGGCTTTCAATACCATCAGTATATAGCATTTTGTCAACTTATTGATGATTTTTTAATCCTCATCTGAAGATATGTTTATTGATTTTGGAAAGACAGGAAAGTGAGGAGAGAGAGAGAGAGAGAGAGAGAGAGAGACAGAGAGAGAGAGAGAGCATGCCAAATAAAAAGAGAAAGAAAGAGAGAGGAAGAAAGAAACAGTGCAAGAGAGAAACACCAATAAGTTGCCCTCTGTATGCACCCAGACTGGGGATTGAAGTCACAACTTTTTGGTGTACAGGATGACACTCCAACCAGCTGAGCCAGGCAGCCAAATCTGATTGATGATGTTTTTCAAATTATCATAAATTCTTAAAATTTTTTCCTCTGTTGTACACATGTACAAAGTTTAGCAAAATAATTTGTATTTATATTTGTCTCTGTTTGAATTTGTACAAAAGTGCCTAAAAGGAGACATTTGTATGTTTGTATTCTTTTGAACTGTAAAGACGTCATATAAGCTTAAACTCAAACAACTCCACAGGCATTATATTCTTTTGAGTTATTCACTACTCTATTTACATAACAGTGTGATCTATTACCATACTCATTACAATATCCATAGTAGAAGCTTTAATAAAGTCTTTATGATCTGGCATTTTTTTCTTAAGGACTATGCAGCAAATTACTTTGAACAGTTTTACAAACTCATTTTAACATGGTTTGAAAACTTTCAATAATATTAAGCCACAATTTTTTTCCATCAAAAAGCATTTAAAAGGTAAAAAAAAACAATCCAACTGTTTTACCTCAAAATATCTGAGGCACAGGCCCTAGAATTATTTCACAAAATTTCAGTGTACAAATTGGTCTGAGAAATTTGATATTTCTTCTCTCATTTTTGGATATGTTTTACCATTCTTTCTTGCCACTAACACTAACTTGGCTGCAAGGTCACCATCCACTCTGCCATTTCACAAACTGTCACTGTGGTCCATAGTACTTAATGAATCAGTTCATGTGATACATTTAACTTCACCATAAGCCAACCGATAGAGTCAGTGATATTTTTACAATTTCAATTAAATATCTTTTTGTTAATTAGCAATTTTTAGTAGTTTTAAAAGGAATTATTGAGAACCCCAAATTTACAATAAATTCTTCAAATATAGTCAAATGTAAAGCTTACATTGACCATTAAAAGTGCCTCTAATTCAATCTTAATTTACCTTAAAATTGTGTGCCAACTTGTTATTACCTAGAGCAATAGTAAGTGAAAACATTCTCTGGAAGGGATTTGACAGCAAAACCCAGCTCTGTGAGAACACAGGCTTTTAATGCCTGGGTGTTCTTCCTGATGGGCAAGTGGTGTCAGGGAGCTGAGATGAACATAATACTGAGGGTAGACCAGGGTCTCTAGGGAAATGCACTAGAGAAAACAATCACAGTTTGAAAATGGTAACTTGATGTTGAGTAGACCAATTTGTTACAACATATCAACTGAGAAAGGCAACTAGCTGTATTGGAATAAACAAGGGAATAAGACCTAGGTTCAAATCCTGGCTCTACCACTTCTACACACAATGTGATGTTTATATTATTATAATCCAATTTTAGTTGGTGGATGACATTTACCAGCCCATCCTAAATGTACAGGGTTTAAAATATCAAATAAAAGCTACTAAAATACATAAAATTGTAGTGGTTTATTAGTAGTAAACAGAACTTTCTATTTCATTAACAATATAAAGTCTCTAAACATAACTGTTTCTTGTAGATACTTTGTCTTAAAACAATCATTTAATCTGTTTGCATCTCATGGATTATTTCTCTTCCATTTTAAGATTTGAGTTTATCATAGAAACAGAGTAAAAATGTGGTTGGAGGAAGTGGGAAAGTAGAGAAAATAGGGAGATGTGAAAGGGTATACATGTTCAGCTATAAGATAAAAAGGGTTTGAGGACTTAATGTGAAACATGGTGAATGTGCTTGATAATACTGTATTGTATAATTGAAATTTGCTAAGAGAGTAGAACTCCAATTTTTTCATTTAAAAAAATGATAAAATGTGAGGTAATGGATGTGTTCAGATGGGGGAATCCTCTCACAATATACACATATCAAATTACCATGATGTGCACTTTCAATGTCTTACTATTTTATTTGTCAATTATGTCTCAATAAAGGTGAAATTTAAAAAAGACTCAAGATTAAACATGAAAAGAGAGATGAACAATATTGAAATTTTTCAAAGAATCCATGTACTAGATGAAATCAGCAATTTACAGAATGGCTTGTAAACATCAGCCAAAATATGAGGCATCTCTTAATTATTCTAAAAATGTCTTTTCTTGTTATATTTTCTTTTTCTCTTCAAGTTTTGCTTTCTGTGCACTGAGACAAAGTAACAAGCCTTAGGGAACAGACCAGCACCGGGAACCCGGCCAGAGAGGGCCTTTCTTAGACCATCACTCAGTGTGAACACTGACAGAAAACTTCGGTTCCTTTGCCTCCTCTTTTGTTCTCTGTTTTCAGACTCTGTGTTAAGTACTTTTCATCCTATGTTCTTTCTTCTTCAAAAAGTTTCACTATTTGTTACTTTCTGTACTTCTCTACTGACCTTTGTCTCCTTAGACTCAGTAATAATAATATAGAAAATAGCATGAGCACAGGTAAATTATTTTGCCATTATTTATTTTAAAAACAAACCCTCAAAACATAATCTACTCTGTTGATACTTTAAAAGTTTGCTTATGTTCCTGGTCGGGTGGCTCAATTGGTTGGAGCACTGTCCTGCACACCAAAAGGTTGTGGGTTCCATCCCTAGTCAGAGTGAGGATGAAAACTTTGTTTATGATGCAGTCAGTTAGTATAATTTAATTTATACTTTCAATTAATTAATAGGTTATTTTTTCAAAACTTAGTCCCTCTTGATGGCATATATGATTATGGGAGATTGGTTAAGAAAATAGTAATAGTTTATCCTTAAAATACTATGTAATGTTCTTTTGGTAACAGTTAAGTAATTGCCACCAGGCCTAAAACCCTTTGGTGGTGCTCAAATGCCTGTGCACTCAGATATATATTTTCTACTCTGCAGCAGAAGAAACACTGGAAAATTCACATTTAGTATTTTTTGGGGAGGGGACTACAAAATGGAAATTATGTATAACTGTTGCCCTTATTCAACCACAAAGGGTGTGGATTACTATTTCATAATGGTCTATTTGTTGGGTCCAGAATCTAGTCTCCGGTAAGGGAAACATAAAATAAAAACCATCATGCATAATCATAGAGTTGGTGTGTTTATTTTTGTGTCATACAATCAGATCAACAATAACTTTAAACCATTTTGTAAAATGTGGCCATTATTTACTTCTCCAAGTCTTAACTTTGGGGGCTGTGCTTCTTATTCAGCTGGTAGTTTTACACACTGAAAGACTTCTGGTGAGTGGGACATACTCTTTAGAATATCTCCTAAGTCACTCAGACTCTTACTGATTTGTTCATGTTTGTGTACAATTTGTGCGTCTAATTAGTGGGCAGAAGACAATCTCCACCACCACCCCAGAACAGTTTCTCCTGCACCAGAAAAGAGTTTTCTTAGCATTTCCTCACTCCTATAATGAATCCAGGGAGCTTTGTGAAAATGCTCTTGTCACAGTTTCTTATTCTCCAAAACAGAAAGGTTTTCCACACCCTAAATACGGTGCTGCCACCTCTGTGTTCCTCTTTGGAAACTCTTGGACTTTGCCCAGCCTCAAGCTCTCCTGGAGGGCCTGGTGCTAAAACCGTGAGCTGGGTTGCCTTGCCTGGACACATTTTCCTTGGCAGCCTGCTTGGTGAGTTCATCTAAAGCCAGACGTCAGTATATATAGAGTATGGACTCCCACATAAAGCTGCTCGCCTGACAGATGCGGGAGCATCACTCTGGCCATCTGAGCAGGCAGAGTCACTGGATATTTGGCCTGGTGATCCTTTTTTAAAATGAAAAGACCCGTTTGGAATATTTAGATAGCATGCTTTCTTGCTGAAATTAGGTCTTGTAAAGTGACAGAAGCTCTCAGTATAGAGCTTTGACGTTCAAGGGTGGGTTGATGAAGAGAGAGAGGAGCTGCATGGTCTAGGCAGATTGGGAAAAGAAGCTCCAGGTGCTGGCAGCCCTAAGGGGCTATCCTCTAACTGCCTGAGCATGGAAGGAAGCTGCTTCTTCCCTCAGGCATGAGAAGAGGGTGTCAACCCAGGGAGATGGCTCTGAACATAAATGGAATAATTTTATGATATTTCTCTAGGTCTCCTGGCAACAGTTCTCTGGTTCTTGTACTTTATCTCCAAGTTGATCCACCTTCCCACAGCCCCACTCAGCTGGCAGGTAAAATTCATAAGCTATATAGTGAGAACTCAATAAATGTTTGCACTTGTGGACTGAATTGAACTTAAGCCTTTCTTAAGCCATGGTGTTTGTCCTTCAAAGGCGAAACAGCAAAGAGAACCTGTGGCATGAATAGAATGTAGCACTGCTTCACAGAGACTGTGGAATCTAAAGGATTTGCCAAGATGAGGGGGAAAATATTTCAGCTAAATGAGAAATGTACATTTCAAGATTTGCCTATTGAGCTCTGTTACATGGGGGAAGCAAATTTACTTCATGTTTGTGATTTCTCCTTTTCCTGTCCTGGTTCCCCTGCATCCCCACTGGTGCCCCATGGTGATATGATGAAGTCATAGTAATGTTTTTCTAGCATATCGGTGCCTGGAGTGAAATTGCACGTAGTATTACATAGGGACTTATTTCTTTAACTCCAGATTTTTCACTTGACAAATTTCCACTTATAAGAAAAATTATCCTTTTGCCAAGAGGGCCAGATAATTTTTGAAATACTGTGTTTTCTGCCTTAGAGGCAATTGGTCTTCAGAAAGATGCAAGAGATGTTAATAAAGTCCTATTTATCAGAAGAGACAACATATTTAGGGTTTAGCAGTGGTCAATGGTTTAATGTCTTGGCAGCTGTGTCTGTATCTTAAGCCTGTATAAACCCTTCATTGCTTTCTATGCCACAGCTCTTTTCCAAGTCAGTGTTGGTACTTACCTCCAGCCTGCTTCATATTTGTGCTGTTAATTTTAAAGCAACATTCACTTTGGAAATAATGCACTTGAAAAATTAAAAGTCAAATGAAATGTGCAAAAGAGAAAGCAGCTGATTTGGATTGTCCTAAGTAAAACAGCATATTCTGTTGATGAAAGTATGTCTCAAGTGTTTAATCATGACATAGACGAAGACTGTGAGCTCTGGATTTAAAGTATAAACTGCATATTTTTGTCTAATAGCTAAAATTCAACCTGAATTTAGACTTCTGACTAATGGGCCAGTCACTCCATGTCTAAGTTTTCAATTGCCAGTATACTGCCCTGTCTTTCCAGAGGCAGGTGTGCATGCATTCTTTTCATTTGTGAAAACTACAAAATGAGTTTTCTTTTGATGGAGATTTACAAATAAAAAAGTCAAAGTCTCTGTCCTTGTCACAGAAAAGCACTGCCAACATGTGACATTTGGAACTAGGGTTCAGTACAAATAACAGAGCTAAAATGAATGGAACTGAAAGATATTCTGGACTTTATACCACCTGAGCAATTAAACAAAATTTTTTTCTAATTATTATCAATAATCCACTGATTTCACAAAAGGTCATCTAGTTACAGGATTTATGGTATGGTTAGAAAACAGATACATCATATCCCTTCCTCAGTGGTCCTTTTTTAATCCTTTCAAAGGTGGCTTCTGATTTATCCATACAAAGATGTTTGCACTTTCCTGTACATGATGCAGTCTCTCCTCCAGCTCTGGAGCCTTCTGGAGCAAAATTACTTTCAAGTGCAATGCATTATAACTTTTCCCCTAATTAAAATTTTGTGAACTTTTTGCATTCTTACTCTGTTGTGTATCTGATATTTCTAGTATTTCACAAATGAGTACTCAGGGAAAATCATGCATGTAAACTTACCTCATTTAATATCACAGTGTTGTGTTTCTATTCTAAATGGCACTCTTGTCCATAGGAACATCTCTTTCTCTTCTGAAAAGAAAGCATGAAAATTTATAGGTTTGAAAAAAGATAGGTTAGGAAATCTAAGGCTACACATTTAAGTATGAGTCCTCAGTAAAAATACTTCAAGGAAGAATCTCTCAGAGCTCTTTACAACTTATTGTGAGGATCATTTCTTTGACAACTGAGGTAAATTGTGTTCAAAACTCCTCAAATTTTCTGGACTGGAAAATCTAATGATTATGGATGGAAACTCACACAAAGGACTCTGATTTGGAGAAAATCAGTAAAGGATTGACTTGCCTCCGATTATTTGGTGGAATCCCACAGGGGAACCTGATTTATCCCGTATGCCCACTTTGTCTATGTAACTTTCATCTGTCTATGTATTTACACTATTTTGTTTAATAATATTCTTTTTTTTGTTATTCCACATGGAGTTGTATTGAATATCATATCTCAGTCCTTGTAGGACTGGACTTCTGGCCAAAGTCACAATCAGGACAGAAACATAATGAAGCCAGTGATGATGGCTGGAAACTGAGACCCACCCCGAGCATCTGTCAGCATCCACAACAGAAACAGAATTCTGAGTTGAGTTTTAGTCTTGCCACTGTTTCCAGTCCACACAACCATTGAACACAGGCTGAAGCACAAGTGTGATCAACATTTATTTTGTTTCCCCACCTATGGTTTACTTCTTTTGTAGTATTGTGTGTTTAATTCAAGGAAAATATATGTAAAATTTTATGAAGTAATTTCTTATATTATATTATGTACTGCTTCTGGCACAAATAACACCCTTTGTTTATTGCAAAATCTTTTATTACAAAATCATAAGCATGTAATTCTGTAATATAACAATATCATGCTAAAGCACATGATATGGTATTTTAGGTGAAATGTTCAAATTAAAACTATAAATTATTACACCTATATTATCTTACCAACCACACTCAAGCAGGCCTTACTTCTGTTGGACTTTGTATATATTCTTTTTTTGGTTAACATGCTTGCATATTTCATTTAGACTTTTGCTGAAATTTCTATGCAGTATAATAATTATTTTAAGACTTTGTAAATATCTATAGCTATATAGTTTTATATATGTGTATGTGCATATATATTTGGCAAATACATACATATAATTTCAAAGAAAAAATACTTTATAATCACATTTGTAAATTGAAGACAGTAGAAGAAAGTGACCTAGCTAAGTTATCAAAGAACATCTGGCTCACAATATTGAGAGCACTTAGGAAGTATTTGTTGAATAAATACATATAATCACTGGTGGGAATGTGACTAAGTATAAGCATTTCTGTTCTCAATTGAAATTATTTTATGGAGTTTATTTGATAACATAGGAAAGCTTTTATACTAGAATAAACATTTAAGGGGTATATTTTCAGGAAGAAAAACATTCTACTTATTAAAATGATTTTCAAAGATCTGGAATTTCACATTATCTCATAGGATAAAAAACGCAAAGATTATCTATCACTCAATAAATACACCCAAGCACATTTACTGAATAGCTTCTTTTGATGTTAAAACAAAAACAAACCAAAAAATACTTGTAACAAAATAAAGCTGAAAAGCAAGCAGAGAACAAAAATCAGATGTATTACTTAAGAAACCATTTCTATGCATTTATTCATTTTAGGGTACTTCCCCTGAGATTTGACTGCTTATGACAAAAAATTAGAGGCAATTTAACTGCCTTCCTGGTGTAACTTTTACAAATGTACTATTTTTTATTGGAATCTAAAGATTTTGCATAAAAATAAATCCAAAATATGAAAGAAAAGATTTGACATTGGAGACTTGTCTGGCAAAGTGCTTATTGCCTTCAAGCATGAATTAAATATTTCCCAAGTGAATGAATGAAGGAACAGCCACAGTGCTCTGCTTTTGTTTCATTTATAAACACCATGACTGGCTGTTGCCAGCCCATAACATCTTCATGTGGAGCAAACTATCCACCCACTGCATGCTGTTGAAAGCTAGCAGTCATTTTTGACAACTTCTGCATCCTCATACCTTCTATCTAATAAGCCACTTTGTAAATTCCCCCAGCATTTCCCTCTCCTTAGACTGATTATATTATGCTTTCAAGAAACACCTCAGTTTTCTTTCATAATACAGATCACATTTTATAATTGTATACACATTTTTATGTTTTTTTGAATAATGGCATTTTAGAGTGTAAATTTTATGAAAGTTTTAAAAAATAAATGAAGCCACTTAATTTTTTAAGTATATTGTATTGATTATGTTATTACACTATTTCCATTTTTTTCTCCCCTTTATCCTTTTCTGCCCTGCACCCCCCACCCACCAGCATCCCCCTACCCTTTTAGTTCATGTCCATTGGTAATACATATAACTTCTTTGGCTTTTCCATTTCATACACTATTCTTAATACCCCCTGGCTATTTTGTACCTACCAATTATGTTTATTATTCCCTATGCCTTTTTCTCTATTATTTGCCCTCTCTCTCCTTGCTGATAACCCTCCATGTGATCTCCATTTCTGTGATTCTGT
Source organism: Phyllostomus hastatus (assembly GCF_019186645.2). Taxonomy (NCBI): domain Eukaryota; kingdom Metazoa; phylum Chordata; class Mammalia; order Chiroptera; family Phyllostomidae; genus Phyllostomus; species Phyllostomus hastatus. The sequence goes on along the minus strand of NW_025334017.1, from coordinate 327,721 downwards.
TCCTGTTCTAGTTGTTTGCTTAGTTCATTTTTGTTTTTGTTTTTTAGGTTCAGTTGATAATAGTTGTGAATTTGTTATCATTTTACTGTTCATAGTTTGGATCTTTTTCTTTTTCTTAAATAATTCCCTTTAACAATTTTATATAATAAGGGCTTGGTGATGATGAACTCCTTTAACTTGACCATATCTGGTAGGCACTTTATCTGCCCTTCCATTCTAAATGATAACTTTGCAGGATAGAGTAATCTTGGATGTAGGTCCTTGCCTTTTATGACTTTGAATATTTCTTTCCATCCCCTTCTTGCCTGCAATGTTTCTTTTAAGAAATCAGTGGATAGTTTTATGGGAATTCCCTTGTAGGTAACTGTGTCCTTTTCTCTTGCTGCTTTTAAGATTCTCTCCTTATCTTTAATCTTGGGTAACTTAATTGTGATGTGCCTTGGTGTGTGCTTTCTTAGGTCCAACTTCTTTGGGACCCTCTGAGCTTCCTGGACTTCCTGGAATTCTATTTCCTTCACCAGATTGGGGAAGTTCTCCTTCATTATTTGTTCAAATAAGTTTTCAATTTCTTGCTCTTCCTCTTCTCTTTCTAGTACTCCAATGATTCAGATGTTGGAATGTTTAAAGTTGTCCTAAGCCTCTCCTCATTTTTTTTGAATTCTTGTTTCTTCATTCCATTCTGGTTGAATGTTTATTTCTTTCTTCTGTTCCAAATCATTGACTGGAGTCCTGATTTCATTCTCTTCATTGTTGGTTCCTTGTATATTTTTCTTTATTTCACTTTGCATAGCTTTCACTGCTTTCTCTCTTTTGTGTCTGTACTCAACCATTTCTGTGAGCATGCTGATTACCACAGTTTTGAACTCCGCATCTGATAGGATGTCTATCTCTTCATTGGTTAGTTCTTTTACTGGAATTTTTATCTGTTCTTTCATTTTGGCCATATTCTTAGTCTTATTGCATTTGTTACATTGTAAGGGGCAGAGGCAACCCTCTTTGCTTAGTTGTGGCACTGTGTGTGCAGGAGGGGTCAGAGAGGGAACAATATTTGCTGGGCTCTCACCCCACTTTCAGTCACTTCCCATGCTACCCACAAGCAAAATGGGCCACTCTGGTGCTGATTCCTGGGTGGGTGTTTTTTGTGTACTTCTAGGATGCCGTGGGTATCCCCAACGAACTCTCCCATTAGGCTCGGAATTTCTTTTGCTGCCACAACCCCCACGGGTTTTTATATTTGAAGGTTTTGAGGCTTTAGTTTCCTGTGCTGGAGCCCTGGTTTGTGTGATCTGTTTTGCTCCCCATTTGTTCCTCCCAGTTTATCCAGACATGAATGTGCAATGGTCCAGCCTGCCAGCCACTATCTTGCCCACCTGGCCTTGCTAAGCATCCTCTTTGTCCCATCTGGCCATCTCTGCCCTTCCTACCAGTCTAGCTGAATATGTTTTCTTTAACTCCTCAGTTGTTGGACTTCCATACAGTTCACTTTTCTGGAAGTTCTGGTAGTCTTGTTCTTAAATTTGCTGTTCTTCTTTGGTTATGCGAGGAAGCAAAGCATATCTACCTATGCCTCTGTCTTGGTCAGAAGTCTCAAGTGGAGCCACTTTCAATGGAGCTCCATGTCAGAGCAACTGCGTTGCATGTCTTATACCTCAGAACTTTGGAATGTAAAACAGGACAAAATAACTTGTGGAGTGGGCTTAAAGAATCATTGTTCCCCAAAGAAATGTTTGCAAAGATAACAAGAAAACAGTTATTTTGATTACTGGACTGTGGACTATAAGATTGGAAACTGAAAACATTATTTAGAGTTATGTTATCTGCAGCAATAGAAATGCCTTTATTTTATTGATGTAATTGTTCCCCTCCCCTTTCTCATCAATACTCATCACCCTTGTCTCCTAATTGAAATATTATTTGGGTTTCTCTCTGAATTAATGCTTCCAAGATAGCTATTCTTTTTTATCTTAATAAATGCTTGTTGCCTATCACTTTGAAAGGACGTTTACTTTTAGGTTGACAAAGGCAGGGATGGCTTGCTCACTGTTATATCTTTAGCACTTAGGATCATGCTAACACAGCTAGATTGTACTAAACACATATTTCAAAATGATTGAATGAATTGTCAAATGACAGTGAACTTGGCTCTTACTTCCTCAGGCCCCTTACAGAGCTGTCTGAGCTCTAAGGATGTCTCTTGTAGTTCCTCAGCCCTCCATTCAGCCCAGACATCCTTGCACCCACTCATGTCTGCCACACCTTCCTTGTCTTACCATCATGGCTGCAGGTTTTTTGTTCATTCTAGTTCTTTAAATAATTACATAAATGACATTGTCACACTGAATCTCTGTGTAGACTCAGCTGCCTCACACTGTAACACCATCAAGATAGGCAAAATCCCACCAGATTTTTTAATGTTAATTCTACTTCTATATTCTCCAGCAAGTGATTAAATTCATTTGAAGTCAAGCCTTGGCTGTAGAAGCTGTGCATATTTCCCTATTTACTATATTGCAAACATTATTAATGTAATTCTGCTGTCTGTGAATTGTGACATATTTTTATCTTGGTTCTGGCATTCTTTGTAAAAGCACTGCAGTAAGGAAGCATCATTTAAATTAGAATTGCTTCTGCTAGAATCCCAACTCTGTCACCCTCTAGTATTGACACCTTGGAAATGCTACTTAGAATATGTTGCCTTACATTTCTTACTAAGTGATAAAGTTAATAACCATTATGCTTAGTTATTGTGAGGATTCAGTCCCATTGCATAAGTAAAGCATATGACACATAGTAGGTCCTTGGTGTCCCACAATGATCAGTAATCAGCCTCCTTTTCCTTACTAAATATTTTTGGAAAATTTATGCAGCTTCTTCCCCAAATTCTCCTTGACCTTTTTGCCTTCCTTTTCTATATCATATCTATATGACCACCTTAAATATCATTCTTTATTTCCCAAGTCAAATTAGAAAACCTAATTTATCATATGAGAGAAAAACTACTTTTTGGGAATCCTAAATTGTATACCTCTATCTGTAGTGGTATTGAATTTACTTGGAATATGTATAGACAATATCAGATCAATATTATATAAAATGTAAAAAATGCAGTCTGTTTTTAAAATTCAGGATGTGCTCTCAAAGCCAGTGTAAGTATGCCAGCCAAGGGTGGCAGTCACTGTTCCCTGGCCTCATCCCATTAACAACATCACATCAGGGCAGACCTGAAGAGAAAACTCAGAAACTTAGAAAAAAGGGCATTTCTGAGGAGTTATTTCCACCTTGGCCCATCTCCACCGTTCTGTAGCATAAGAGCTATTGAGATGAAAGCACAGCATGACATTGTGTTGGGTAGGAGAGGACATGGAGACCTATGTACAAGGTTGTTTTATTCAATCTAGAGGACAAATAGGTATTCCTCAGAAGCTTATGGAGTGATCTGAACTTCACTTTTAAAGACTATGTGAAAATAAATGTTCTTAGCCTATCTCTTGGAAATGATTCTCATGACCCAGAATCAAAAGGACATTTCTTGATTTAATTCACAAAAAATTCTCTTATTTCTTAAGAATCCAAGGATTTGGGAGTGCAATATTTATCTTTCATGAGGGAAGATATTAACAATGTTAACACATTGATTTTCTAAATCATTCAATTAGAGTGATTTCTGATAAAATTTCATAAGTGTCGATTTTCAAAAACACCACAAATAGTCTACAATTGAGAGTTCTATTTTTGTTAATGGTGGAGAAAAGAAAATTACAGACTGATGTCTCTCTGGAACATAGATGCCATAATTTTAAACAAAAATAAAAAAAATGAAGCCAGCAATATACAAGCAGAACAGTACACTATGACCAAGCAAGGTTTACTCCAAAAATGAAGAGTTGGCTTAATATTTAAATATTAATCATTGTACTATATTAACAGACTAAATGAGGAAAATTAAATGTTCATGCCAGTACATATAGAAAAAGTATTCATTAAAATGTACAACCATTCATAAAAAATATGCAGTATACTAAGAATAGAAAGTAACTTCATTAATCTGCAAGGAATATGGATTTTTAAAAAACCTACAGCTAACACCTTACTTAATGGTGAAATAATAAACATCTTTTCCCCAAAACTGAGACCAAAATGAGGATATTCACCTTCATAACTTCTTTTTTTAAGATTTTATTTACTTATTTTTAGAGAAATGGGAAGGGAGGGATAAAGAGAGGGAGAGAAACATTGATGTATGAGAGATACATCAACCAGTTGCCACTCACACACCCCCAACCAGGGATCAGGCCCACAACCCAAGCATATGCCCTGACTGGGAATTGAACCAGGGACCCTTTGGTTTGCAGGCCTGTGCTCAATCCACTTAGCCACACCATCCAGGGACATAACTTCATTATATTACTGGAGGTTTTAGCTAGTGAAATGTTAATAGATATACATGAAAGGCATAGTGATTGGAAATGAAGTAAAATTATTTTATTTGCAAATGATGTGAGGGTTTATACAGATATTCTAAGGCATTTCCAAAACAACTGTTAGAACCCATGTAAATTCAGCAAGACCACAGGATGCATGGCTGTATCTATATACTAGAAGCAAAGAATTAAAAAACAAAACAAAATATTTCACCATACACACAAAATAAAATACTTAAGATAAAGTTTAGAAAAAAGGTATGTAAGACCACTGCACTGAAAACTTTAAAACACAGACAAGAGAAATTTCAGAAGCTCAAAATAAATGGAGAATAATAATTATGCTCAAGAATTAGAGGACATGCTATTGCTAATACGTTGATTTTCTTAATTGATCCATTATTCAACACAATTTCAATAAAAATTCCAGTGCACACTTTTTAAAAGAAATAAATCAACTGATGCTAAAATATGTTTTGGAAAACAAAGCATCAAAGAAAACCAATGCAATGCTTTACAAAATGTTGGAAGACTTAAAATATCTGGTTTTATTTATTTTTGACAGTTTTGGAGAGTACCAGTCATATATTTTTCTACCCCCTCCCACCAGCAATCACCACACTATCATTATGTTCATGAGAACTTTTTCCTTTTTGCTCAGTCCCTCCATGTCTTCATTTCTGTCCCCTGACCCTACTAACTGTAATCCTGTTCTGCACCTATGCGTCTGTCTCCACTTTCCTTGTACAGTTTATTCATTAGGTTCCACATGAGTTCAATCATACAACATTTCTCTTTCTCTGACTGGCTTATTTCACCTAGCATGATGTTTTCCAGGTCCATCCATGCTGTCATGAGGGTAAACTTTTCTACTTTTTTACAGCTGAGTAGTATTTCATTGTGTAAATGTCCCAGAGTTGTTTTATCTGTTCATCTACTGATGGACACTTGAGCTGCTTCTGTGTCCTGATAACTGCAATGAACATAGGGGTGCTTATGTTCTTTTGAATTAGTGTTTTGGTTTCCTTCAGATATAGTCCCAGAAGTGTTATTATTGGGTCAAAAGACAGATTCATTTTTAATTTTTTGATATATCTCCATACTGCTTTCCACAGTGGCTATACCAATCTGCATTTCCACCAATAGTGCAAAAGTGTTATCCTTCCTCTACATCCTCACCAGAACTTGTTATTTGTTGATTTATTGATTATGGCCATTCTTACAGGTATGAGATGATATCTCATTGTGGTTTTAAATTGTATTTCTCTGATTATTAGTCATGTTGGGCATCCTTTCATATATCTATTGGCCATCTATATGTCCTCTTTGGAGTACTGTCTATCTAGGTCCTTTGCCCATTTTTTAATTGGGGTGTTTGTTTTTTGGTGTAAAATTGTGTAAGTTCTTTATACATTTTGGGTATTAACTGACTATTGCAACATAAAAATGCAACTGTGTTCTGGATATTAATTTTGTGTCTTACTACTCTGCTGAATTCATTTATCAGTTCTAGTAGTTTCTCTGTGGAATCTTTGGGGTTCCCTATGTACAGTATCATATGATCTGCAAATAAAGACAGTTTTACTTCTTACTTTCCAAATTGTACTTCTTTTATTTCTTCTTCTTGTATGATTTCTGTGGCTCAGATTATGGGAAATAAGAGAGGTAAAAGCAGACATCCCTTTCTTGCTCTGGATCTCAAGGGGAATGCTTGTAGTTTTTGCCCATTGAGTATGATGCTGGCAGTCAGTTTGTCATATATGGCCTTTATTATGTTTAGGTATATTCCCTCTAATCCCACTTTGCTGAGAGTTTTTATTATAAATGGGTGCTGGATTTTATCAAATACTTTTTCTGCATTTACTGATAATATCATGTGGGTTTTATCCTTCATTTTGTTTGTGTTGAATTACATTTATTGATTTGTGAATGTTGTACCAACCTTGCATTCCCATAATTAATTCCACTTGGTCATGTTGTATGAGCTTTCTGATGCATGTTGTATTCAATTTCCTAATATCTCATTGAGGATTTTAGCATCTATGTTCATCAGAGATATTGGCCTATAATTGTCTTTCTTTTTTTTTGTAGTGTCTTTATCTGATTTTAGAATTAGGGTAATGCTGGCCTTGTAAAATGGGCTTAGGAGCCTTTTGTCCTCTTGAATTTTTTGAAATACTTTGAAGAGAGGTGTTAGTTCTTGTTAGAATATTTGGTCAAATTCACCTATGATATAATCTGGTCTAGGGCTTTTATTTGTTAGACTTTTTTTTTTTTATTATTACAGCTTCACTTTCACCATTTGGAATCTGCCTGTTCAGATTCTCTTCTTCTTCTTGATTTAGTTATGAAATATTTTATGTTTCTAGAAATTTATCCATGTCCTCCAGTTTGTCCAGTTTATTGGCATATAGTTATTCATAATATTTTCTTACAATCCTCTTTCTTTCTTTGGTACTAGCTGTTATTTCTTCTCTTTCATTTCTGATTTTATTTATTTTGGTCCTTTCTCTTTTTTTCTTGATGAGTCTGATTAAAGGTTTGTCCATCTTGTTTATCTTTTCAAAGAACTATCTCTTGTATTCATTGAACTTTTGTATTGATTTTTAGACTCAGTTTCATTTATTTCTGCTCCAATCTTATTATTTCCTTCTTTCTACTCACTTTGGGCTTTGTTTGTTGTTCTTTTTCACATTTCTTTAAGTGTGAAGTTAGATTGCTTATTTGAGTGTTGCTGGTTTTTTTGTGGGTTTTTTTTGAGATTTGCCTATAATGCTATGAATTAACCTTAAGAGGCTTTCCCGGTGTCCCACATATTTTGGATTATTGTGTCTTCATTTTCATTTGTTTTGTTATCTTTTAATTGATTTCTAATTCATCACATTGTGGTCAGAGAAGATGCTTAATGTGATTTCAATCATATTGAATTTTTTGAAACCTGTTTTATGTGCTAACATGTGGTCTATCCTAGAAAACATTTTATGTGCACTTGAAAAGTATGTATATTCTGTTGCTTTGGGATGAAATGCTCTGAAGATACCAATTAAATCCATTTGACCTACTGTATTGTTTAAAACTGCTGTCTCTTTCTTGATTTTCTGTCTGGAACATCTATCCATTGAAGTCAATGGTGTGTTAAAATCCCCAACTATGACTGTATATCTGTGGATCTCTTTCTTTATGTCCATCAAGACTTGTTTCACATATTTAGGTGCTCCTATGTTGGGTATGTAAGTGTTTACTAGAGTTATATCCTCTTGTTGGATTTTTCCCTTTATCATTATATAGTGTCTTTCTTTGTCTTGTACTATAGCCATGGTTTTAAAGTCTATTTTTTTTTCAGATATAAGTACTGCTACCCCAGCTTTTACTTCCTTTCCGTTTGTGTGAGATATCTTTTTCCACCCCTTAGTCTGTGTGTATCTATCAATCTCGGATGTGTCTCTTGGAGGGAATATACATGTGGGTCTTGTTTCCTTATCCATTCAGCTAACCTATGACTTTTGGTTGGAGCAATTATGCCATTTACATTTAAGGTGATTATTGGTAGGTACATATTTAGAGCCATTTTATTGTTAAACTAATTTCCTCTTTTTTTCTCTTTTTTTTTTCTTCTTAAAGCAAGCTGTTTAACATTTGTTGAAGTACTGGTTTGGTGTGAACAAACTCCTTTTGCTTTTCTTTGACTGGGAAGCTCCTTATTTCTACTTTGGTTTTATATGAGAGCCTTCCTGGGTAAAGTAGCCTTGGTTTAGGTTCTTGCTTTTCGTCACCTTGAATATTTCATGCTATTCCCTTCTAACCTCAAATGTTTCTGTTGAGAAATCAGATGACATTCTAATTGGTGTCCCCTTGTATATAACTACCTGCTTTTCTCTTGATGTTTTTAGGATTCTCTCTTTGTTTTTAAACCTTGCCATTTTAATTATGATGTGTCTGGGTGTAGGCATCTTTGGTTCCAACTTGGTTGGGGCTCTCTAGTCTTTGTGGACTCATGCCATCTTTTTCCTTCTCCAAATTAGGGAAGTTTTCAGTCATTCTTTCTTCAAATAGGTTCTCAGTCTCTTGTTCACTCTCTTCTCCTCTGGTATTCTCATAATATAGATGTTGCTATGCTTCATGTTGTCCAAAATGTTTCTTAAACTCTCCTTTTTAATTTTTTTCTTTTTCTGCTCTGCCTGGGTATTGTTTTTTCTTTGTCTTCCAAATCACTGGTTCTATCCTCTGCTTCATCTAACCTACTGTTTATTCCTTCCCTTGTAATATTTATTTCAGATATTGCATTCTTTATTTATGAGTGGTCTTTTTTATGGTTTCTATGACTTTTTTCATGCTGTTGAGTATCCTTATCATCATTACTCTAGACTCTCTGATAAATTGCTTACCTCCATTTCTTCTAGTTCTTCTTCTGGAGAATTCTTTTATTCTTTCATTTGGAATCTGTGTCTTTGTCTTCCCACTTTGGCTGTGTCTTTGTATTTTCCACATTAGTTGTTAAACTAATCAGTGATGTAGCCTCAGGCTCTAATCAGCAACATGGATTAAGCTCCACAGGATGGAGCAGCATAATTCCAGTGGGCAGGGCTATTGCTTTCCCTCAGGCTGATGTCACTTGGAGGGAAGTGCTTTGCCTGAGAAAGATGGCTTCTGCAGTATGGGGAATTACTCAGCACAGGGATGCTGGCAGCTGTTCCTTCAGTTCTCTTCCCACAGCCACTAACCTCAGACTCTCCTCACACATCTCTAGTCCACTCTGCCCTCCCTCTGCCAGAGCCCAGAATAAGTGGCTTCAAATGAAATATTCTGTGTTAGCCCCTTAAGAGGCTCTCTGTATCTCTAACCATCTCTCCCTGGCAGACAGAAACCCTGGTGTTTTTCACAGCTGGATGTTATCTGGGTTCTTTTCTGGCCATGGTGCTGTAGTCTGGGGAGCCCAGCTTGGGGTTTAGACCCCACACTTCTTAGAGGAATCCCCCAGCCACTGAAATATCCCTCTAGAACTTCAGCTGTTTGCTGGGAGTTTAGCCAGCTTTCTCATGTCTCCTACACACTACCTACCACTGTCATTGTGGTGAAGTGGTTTCTTCTGTCTGCCCTTGGTTACAAGGCTTCTCTCCAGCCAGTGTTCAGTTTGTTATTCAGGGTGATTGCTATACAATTTGGTTGTAATTCCATTTTAGTCCTTGATAGAGGTTATTGTAGCTTCCACTTACTCCTCCACCATCTTGGATCTCATTGGTCATATATTTTTATGATGACCCTCAATTGATACGTGTCTTATGTTTTTCTCATGATTACATTGGGTTTATTGATTTCAGAGAGCGTGCACATTAACATTACTTATCACTATTAATATTATTCTTCATTCTTTATCTAAGGTAGTGTTTGTCAGTTTTTTTCCACTACAAAGATACTTTCTTTCCCCTTCCCAAACTGTACTCTTTGGGAAGAAATCACTATGCACAGCCCACACTTAAGGTGTGGGGAGGTATACTTTTCTTCCCTGTGTGGCCTATTAATGTAAGTTATTAGGAAATTTTCTCCATGGAAGATTTATCTGTTCCTCTCTTCCACCCTTCTATCCACTATTTATTTTATTTATTTACTCTGTTCTTTATTTATGTAAATATGGACTTATGGATTTTTAAAAATATTTTGAATCTGATCGTTTTTCTATAGATTTACATAGACATAGTAGTGTGCTATTGGTTTTAGAACATAAGTCAGTGGAGAAGATAGTGAGTTTAGAAATTGACTACACATGATTGCCAATTTATTTTTATTTTTGCCAATATTATTTTAATTTTAAAATTCTCCTCATATTTTACATATAAATAATTGGGTAAGTGGATATATTAGCAAAACTCCTTCCCCTAACATTTTCTTCCTTTTTTCACTTTTTTAAAATGACAGATAATTTTTCTTTTGGGTTAATTTTCTAGTTTTATTGAGATGTATTTGACATATGGCACCATATAGTTTTGAGGGGTTGACTGAGCTGGAACCTAGTAGGGTAGTGGTCTCTTTCACTCAAAGAGTGAAGGTCTGATAGTCTTTGGTCATTTTCATGAGAGGTAGGACAGTTCCAGGGCTCTTCTGGGGATGTTGGCAGACTCTATGGTAAGCCCATAAGCCTGATGTTGGGGGAACTTCACTCAAAAGGAAATGCTAACTGTGTGTGTAGCCTTGGGATCAATTTGGCATCATGAGTAAGTTGGGTGAAAGGCAGTGCTAATCACCAGCCACCTTGTAGGCAGTACAGGGAACAGCTGGTGAGGACTGACTAGGTAAGGGAAGAGGTTAGCAGGCACTTGATAGCAAGTGCCTGTGGCACTTGCTATCAAGGTAAGCTAACATCTCATGATATGCCAATGAAGCCTTTCAAAAAAAGATAGCAATTTTTGAAGAAACATTGATGACTCTTTCATGTAGTCTATTAGATTGGACCACATAGATTATAATGGGGTGCTGAGCTAGAGGTCCCCCCAAATGGAGAAAATCCCCAGAGCTATTAGTGGGGGGTGAGGGAAGAGGAACAGGGCCATTGAGAGTTATTTTGCATATCTAAAGAAATTGGCCAGAGTTTTAGTAATGTTAAAAGCTGTGCCTGCACTTGTTTGGAGCCAGGAAGATGGGCATGACTCTAAGGCATGATGTGATGTAGTCACAGGGCCTTGCTTGCCTGGACTAACAATGGCAGCCGAGAAAGGCAGAAGAAACCAGACTGCTGACAGGTGTAACCCAGTGTGGGAGGAATTGGAAATGGAGTTACAGAGGAAGATCCATGCTTAGATTTAAATCCAGGCACAGCAGCCATGCTGAAGCTTAACCATGACTTTTGGGAGTGGAGTGGCACTCCACTTCTCCCTCTCTCTCTCTCTTTCTCTCTCTCTCTCTCTCTCTCTCTCTCTCTCTCTCTCTCTCTCTCTCTCTCTCTCAATCTCTCTCTCTCTCTCCCCCACTCTTTGTCTTAGCCATGCTAGAGCTCCGGACCATGTGGGAACGAGAGTAGGAAAGTCATGAGAAACTCTCTTTCTCACTTGCTTTTGACCATGTGGCTGGGAAGGAGAAGCCTCTTGACCATGTAGCCGAAGTGTGGGGTCTTGGCCACGCAGTTTGAAAAAATGCAGGATTCCCTGGCCTACCATGAGGATGCAGTTTTGGATTAAAAGCAGGAGCCTAGCTAGCCAAGCACAGATGGCTGGAGGAAGCCTGGATACAGACAGGAATCTGTGCAGCTAAGCTATAGACTTTAATTTCTTTTCCTGAGAGATGGTACTTCTGACTGGTCTGGCTTGGCAAGGGGAAATAGGCAGGACTGTGTATTTGTGGGTGTTTCTTTGTTTCTAAAGGGAGTGAGGTTTAATGGCAGGATTCAGCCATTATTCTAAACCTGTATAACTTTTGAATAAATAGTCCCTTTCCTTTTTACCAAACTCTGGCATTGAAAGCTTCAGTTCTTATTGGCAACAAGCAAAAAGAACCCAAAGTAACAGAACCCCGGGGTTCTGTAACAGAATGAGGATATTTGCCATTTTTTTTCAATCCTTTTTTAAAAAATTTAAAAAAATATCTTATTTATTTATTTTTAGAGAAGAAAGGGAGGGAGAAAGAGACAGAGAAACATCAATGTGCAGTTGCTGGGGGCTGTGGCCTGCAACCCAGGCATGTGCCCTGACTGGGAATCAAACCTGTGATGCTTTGGTTCCCAGCCCCCGCTCAATCCACTGAGCTATGCCAGCCAGAGCAATACTTGCCACTTTTTAACTTACCAAAATACATAGCCTAGGGAGTACCTGATCTTGCCTAAGGTTTAAGGAGTATGATTTCCTTCACCTTGAAAGAAAGAAAGAAAGAAAGAAAGAAAGAAAGAAAGAAAGAAAGAAAGAAAGAAAGAAAATGAAAGAAAGAAAGAAAGAAAGAAAGAAAACAACAGAAAAAAATTAAAAGAAATGAAGAAAGAAGTAAATTAAAAAAAGAAAAAGAGAACTTTTTTCCTTTTGTTTTTGTATGCGATTAGGAGAGAATTATAAGCATGTACCAAAACATTTATGATAGATACATTTAAATATAGATTCAAAGATTTCTGAGTGCCTGTGGATCTCCTTCCCTGTGTCTTGCTCTCCTTCCTGGCACTCTAGCAATTATCTTTATATCCGAATTTCTTTTATTCTATTTCTAAATTATTTCCTTGAGCCTTACTGATCACCAAGGCATGGATACTGGGAGTAGTCAGAGGTGTGAGGCACAGCCAGGAAAAGTTTCTTAGTCACTGCGTGTTGGAAGAGTCCTGGAGTGTGCCTGGAGTGCTCACTTGACTGATTTCCAAGATAAAGGCGGGCAGCTGTGGGACAGACAGGTCTGATCACAGCAGGTTACAATGAACTGTGTCATCCCAGCACACCAGGCAATTTCCTTTTTGAGTCACTTGTTAGCTCAGAATGAAACTCCACCCTCTTTTTTCTGTGGCCCAAGTGAGAGGAAGATACTTTCTCTTGGAGAGAGCATTTCAGCAAGGAGTCTCCTAAGTATGCAGTTTCTGCCAAGATGGGCAAGGGTCTGCAGGATAATCCCCTGTCACTGTGTAATGTGACTCTCTCCAAGCTCAGTGGTCCTCAGCTGAGATTCTTCAGGACTTGGGGCCTGGAGGAGACCTGGGAAATAAGATGCCCTAGCAAGTCCATTTGCTAACAGAGGAATGCACTTCCCTTTTCCATTTGGGTTTTTTCTCTTGACTTAAAAAATTGGATGCTTGTCCTTTGTGCTTTCATGGGAGAAGAGATTTAGTGTCACTGTGCTCCCTGGGTCCTTGGTTTTGTGCTCTATCATCAGAAAAAGAAGATATATCTAAAATCACTGGTTACTGGATTTGATTATAGGAATTTCTGAAAGGCTTTCCCATTTTCTCATAGTTTTAAAAAGCATATGCTTACCAGGAATTGTGCTTTGAGTTTTGTTATTTCCAGCTTTCTGACTCTTTCTCCTTCTTTCTCTTTCTTTCATTTTTAACATATGGACACTGGTCAAAAATTTAGTCACTATTTACACCATGCAATTGAAGACAAGAATGTGAGCAACAGACCTGGGAAAACAGAGAGCTTTCTTCTCTCAGAAGAAAGGAGACCTGAATGTGGTGTGAGGAAGTGACTGCATCTCTCCACTCCCTGCTCTCTGAGGCCTGTGGAGCTCCCGGATCAGAATGGCCCATGCTGCTCCACTGCTGAAGCAAGCATTCCAAAACTGATTCTTGCTGGGAGCAAAAAAGCTGTCTTGAAAAATAAAAAGGTATGACTAATCATTGGATTTAAAAGCTAGTTTTTGTACCTTGTCTTCTGGCCGGTTTCAGTGCTTTTGTAGTCAGCGCTGAAAAGGAAGCATTTTCCTGCTCCCATTCTCCTTTGCTTTCTCCTTCCAGTCACCCACAAGAAGCAGCCCTCCTGTGCAGTTTCTCTCTGCAGCATTGTGGAGGGAGCAGACAGAGACCACAGAGAACAAGGTCATCAATGCCCCACACATCTTTCTTCCCAATGCAGAGACATTCTTCTAGTTTTTAAGGGTCTGCAGTTTAAGGCAAGTATCTTTTTTTTTTAAAAAAAAGTAATACCCTACATCAGGAAGGATTGTATGTGGTAGAGCAAGGAGAACTACAGTGAATGGAGGAGTAGTAAGGGAGCAGGTGGGCTGAGATTTGGGGTGGAAAAGCCCAGTGGCAAAATACTCAAGATATCAGTTACTCCTGTTCACTCACCCACACTGCCAAATCTCCTTTCCACATGGTATCCAGAATTATCTTGAACACCTCATTCCCTTGCTCAATCTTCTTCAGTGACTTGCCATTGCCGGAAGAACAAAGTCAAAACTCATTAGCTTGGAGGCTAAGGTGTCCAAAATCTGCCTTCACCATGTGTTTATAAACCACAGTTCACTGCCTTCCTTGCTGCCAGTGTACCTGGGCTCCATCCTACCCTTCACTCTATTCAGAATGCAGCCTGCGCATCCTTACTCGTTCTCCTTCACTGACTTTGTTCTTTTAGCCCATGAACTTCTTTCTATTCAATAGTTATTTTTATTCTCCTTCTCCTTTTACTAGCTATTGAAATTCTAACCATTTTTCAAAGATTATCTACTTAACATAATTGTCTCCAATCACTTAAGTCAATACAAATCTCACATGTATTTATTTTCCTGTTTTTTTCCCATGGTTTCAACATCTTATACTTGCCTCACAGTTATACTTATATAAGGGCAGGGCCTGATGTCACCTTTGTATAATGCCTGGAACATTAACAGAACTCAATAAATTAGCATCAAGGTGTTGGTTCAGGCTACAACATTCCCAAAGACTTATCTAAAAAATGATCGGGTTTTAACTGTTGAACAGAAGCTCAGAGGCAAAATGGACTTTGGGGCACCAATAGAAAGAAAGACCCAAGGTGGCATGTGGTGGCATACATCTTTTTCCTGGTCAAAGGTGGAAAGCTTGGCTTCGGAGGGAAAAAAAAGGACACAGAAGTGAATCTGTAAATGACTGTCCCGAGCTGCTTTGCAGAAAATGAAGAAGCTGTAGTCTTTATTCAGATGGTATTCAATGCACTAGCGGCAGAGAAAGCCCACTTAGTGATCTCACTCATATGCTCAGGGATAACACTTTGCCAATTCAATATTTACTTTGTTTTAGAATAGTAGAATTTTAAGAGTTGGAGAGTACTGTGGAGATTATCTTGTTTATACTCCTAACCAATTCAGGGATCTCTTTATCCCATTTATTCCTCCGGAATCCACACCTTGATCTTTAGTCATGCCTCTTCCAGAAAGCGGCCCATGTACTTAGGGTGTGACAAGACTATAGTCTTCACCCCTCATCAGACCTCACACCCTGGCGCTTTGCAGAGAATGTGAAGGAAACATTCATGTGAGAAGTTCTATGAAAGGCGTGAAAAGAGACATGCAACTTGGTAAAGGCACTCTAACACCACGTCTGCAAAGTCAGCATACTTGCTCTTAAGAAATGGCTAAAATGCTGGGAAACCATCTATCGACACTCAAAAATGACTGGAAAAGAAAAAAGCAACCTTCATTTCTATCATCATTCTAAGAAATTTTGGGATCTTGCAATCTGCTTATGAAGAGATGTAGGTTAATAATTTGCAGTCACACTGGGGTTTAGAACATTCAGTTATGCATCAGCAGTGGTTTTTGCCAATGAAAGGACATTTAGAATGCAAAGAATTAATTCATAATGATTCCATGGCTAGCTGAAGGTGTTTTTCACACAGAGTATGATTGATGAAGAAAGTTATAGTAAGTGGGGGAAGTCAGCTCACACTAGTGCTATTTGTCTTTTGGCCTTGAAAACTGATCTATCACTCAAATATAACCGACTCATCAGAAAATCATAATGATAATGGTGTCCTTTAAAAATGCAATATTACTTTTTGAAGGTAAATATATACATTGAGTATGTATTATAATAGGAGTTTTCAGT
This sequence comes from Phyllostomus hastatus, assembly GCF_019186645.2. NCBI lineage: Eukaryota > Metazoa > Chordata > Mammalia > Chiroptera > Phyllostomidae > Phyllostomus > Phyllostomus hastatus. Next base: position 311,815 of record NW_025334017.1, on the reverse strand, counting down.
GAATTTGAATGAGACATTTTTCACATATCCTTGCCTTAAGAGGCCTGAGCACTGTTTACAATTCCTTAGGGAGGAAGAAAGAAGGTTGTTGTGATTAACTTTTGGACTAAGAAATCCTTATTCTCTCTTTCTTTCCATCCTGGGATCAGATATCAGAGCAGATACCTTCCATCTGTGACTCCTTGTAGAGTCCTTTGAGCCGTTGAGGCTGGCTGTTAATTGCTACTTCAACCAGGTTGCCAAGAACTCTCATGATAAAGCTCACAATAAAATTAATATACGTGAATGTATTTACATATTTATATTTATATTTATATTTATATAATCTAAGTAAGCTAAGCACACACCCAAATGCTCCAAACCACAGGTCACACACACACACACACACACTGATGGGTGTGCATGTGATTATTAAGCCTCTTTGATTGATTCTGAAATGAGGCAGGCAGAGGTGTTTGTATGGGGAAGTAGAAATGTTGAGCTGAACAGCACCTGCTGTGTGTGATCTGTGATCTGCCATTTGTCTTGAAAGAGGCAAAGAGAATGAGGCCTAAATCCCTAAACTTTTGGAGGACCCCAAACAGGAGGGGCACCCAGTGGAACAAAGAGCTTCCTGGCATACATGAGAGCTGTGTTTTTCAACTAGGTATCATGTTCCAGCCACAGCATGATAGACAAATGCCAGGCCAGATGAGGAGATACAATCTGCACAACCTGATGTGTCTGTACCTGGATCATGTGATGGGAACAGATGCTGATTCAATATGGATACAGGTGCAGAAAAAAAGGGGAAAATGCCTAGACACTGAAGAAAAGTGCTATGAAAGTTTAGAGCCTCCAGGGGAGGCTCACTATTTCCATTAGTGATCTGAACATTTATGTGGCATAAATTGTCACCTATGCAGTATTGTGTTGAGGCTTTCTGGCGGAGGAAGCCTAAGAGCATATTTGATATCTGGAAACCTAAGGCTTCTACAGGAACAATTAATCTTTCTGCTCTTCTCCTTGTGACCTGGAGCAGCAGTTTCTCTCTTCATTTATGGTGCCATGTTCACTGTTGATGATGAGACTATCTTCATGCTGCTAGCTATCTTTGGAAAGATCATAAGGGGAAGGACTGCTGAACTTGTTACTTCTTGGCTGTCTCACAAACACTGAAAACTTGACATTGCATGTTAGGAAAGCCCATGCCTATGTTACACAAGAAGTTTAATGCTCTACCATTATCCTTAAGAAAGCTCAATGTTGCCTATACTGAATAATTATTGAAATCAGAATTCAAAATTCCTGATTATTTCTCCAGGTGCTTTTATGAAAAAATTATTTGCTTAGCATCTTCTGCTAGTCAGTGTGCCATGTGATTAGAAAAAAAAGGCTTGCATCTGCCAAATAAAAGAAATATTAATGCAATTATTGAAAATAAAGAACCTGTTTGATCTCAAGATAAATACTGGCCCCCATCCCAGAAAACAGAAGCTGCTTGTAACCTCCAAAGTGGTTATTTCCAGCTTCCTAAAAAATGTTGATATCTAGTTACCAGTGGTAGCACTACTATTTTTCTTTCTATGTCTTGTCTTTCTTTTCTATTATTATTATTATTGTTGTTGTTGTTGTTGTTGCCTTTTTTTAGAACTTCCCTTTATCCTCCAGTTTTGAATACTCTTTGGTTCACATAGAGACTTAGTTTAGAGGCATTAAATTACTCAAAGTTTTTCCTTCCTTGCCATTCATGAAGACGTGATTTTAGGTACTGTTCAATTTTTTATGTGTGACTTTAAATTTTATTTTTCAATTATAATTTGCATTCAATATTATTTTGTATTAGTTTCAGGTGTATACCATAGTGGTTAGACAATCATACTTTATAAAGTGATGACCCCAATACTTCAAGTTCTCACATGGTAACATAAGTAATGTTACAATTTTATTGACTACATTCCCTATGCTGTACTTTACATCCATGACTATTTTGTAACTACCAATTTGTACTTCTCAATCCATTCACCATTTTAACCCATCTGGCAAACATAAAAATGTTTTCTGGATGTATGAGTTAGTTTTTGTTTTGTTTGTTTTGTTTTTCAGATTCCACATACAAATGAAATCATATGGCATTTATCTTTCTCTGTATAACTTATTTCACTTAGCATAATAGCCTCTAGGTCCATCCATGCTGTCATAAATAATAAGAATTTATTTTTTATGGTCAAATAATATTTTGTTGTATATATGTACCACCTCTTTTTTATCTACTCGTCTAATGGTGGGTATTTGGATTGCTTCTATATCTTGGCTATTGAAAAAAAAAGTGTAATGAACATAGGGATAGACTTGTTCTTTTGAATTAGTATTTTGGGTTTCTCCAGATACATAACTGGAAATGGAACTGCTGGGTCATAAGGCATTTCCAATTTTAATTTTTTGAAGAACATCCATACTGTTTTCCATAGTGGCTGAACAAATCTTCATTCCCATGAACAGTACAGGAAGTTTCCCTTTTCACCTCATCCTGACTAATACTTGTTTGTCCATTTACTGGTGATAGCCATTCTGACAGGTGTGAGGTGGTATCTCATTGTGGTTTTAATTTGCACTTCTCTGATAATTAGTGACACTGAGCATTTTTTCCCATCTATTGGTCATTTGTAAGTTCTCTTTAGAGAAGTATCTATTTAGGTCCTCTGTCCACTTTTTATTTGAATTGTTTTGGTTTTGAGTTGTATGAGTTCTTTATAAATTTTGGATATTAAGCCCTTATCCAAATGTCATTAATGGGCATCTTCTTCCATTCAGTGGGTTGTCTTTCTGTTTTGTTGATGCATTTCTTTGCTGTGCAAAAACTTTTCTGTTCAATGTAGTCCCATTTTTTGTTGCTGTTGTTTTCCTTGCCCAAGAACATATGTCAAAAAAGTATTGCTAAGAGAAATGTCAGGTATTTTATTGTCTATCTTTGCATCCAGAAGTTTTATAGTTCAAGTCTTACATTTAAGTTTTTCAGTACATTTTGAGTTTATTCATATATATGGTGTAGGAAAATAGTCTAGTTTCATTTCTTGCATGTATCTGTCCAATTTTCCCAATAATATTATTGAATAGACTGTCTTTACCTCAATGTATGTTCTTGTATTTTTCCCATATATTAACTCTCTATAGGTGTGGGTTTATTTCTGGGCTTTCTATTATATTTCATTAATCTATGTGTCTGTGTTTATGCCAGCATTATGTTGTTTTGATTACTCAGGTCTTGTGCTACTTTATTTTCTAATTATATTTTGTTGATTATGTTATTACAGTTGTCCCAGTTGTTCCCCCTTTACTGCCCTCCAGCCAGCACCCCCACTCCCTCAGGCAATCCCCACACCATTTTTTTATGTCCATGGGACATGCATTCATTGGCTACTCCATTTCCTATACTGTGCTTTACAACCCCATTACTATTCTGTGACTACCAATTTGTATTTTTTCTTTTTTTTCTTTTCTTTTCATTTTTTATTTTATTGCGTTCAAGTACAGTTGTCTCCATTTCCCCCTCCACCACTCCTCCTACCCCAACCATCCCCACTTCCCACCCTAGATCCCAAACCCCCTTGGCTTTGTCCATGTGCTTTTTTATACATGCTCCTTGACAACCCTTCTTCTCCCCCCCCCATTATACCCCCCACCTCCCCTCTGGTTACTGTCAGTTTGTTCTTAATTTCAATGTCTCTGGTTATATTTTGCTTGCTTGTTTGTTTTGTTGATTAAGTTCCACTTATAAGTGAGATCATATGATATTTGTCTTTTACTGTCTGGCTTATTTCACTTAACATAATGCTCTCCAGGTTCACCCATGCTGTCACAAAGGGTAGGAGCTCCTTCTTTCTTTCTGCTCCATAGTATTCCATTGTGTAAATGTACCACAGTTTTTTTGATCCACTTATTTATGGATGGGTACTTGGGTTTCTTCCTGCACTTGGCTATTGTAAATTGTGCTGCTATGAACATTGGGGTGTATAAGTTCTTTTGAATTGGTGTCTCAGGATTCTTAGGGTATAGTCCCAACAGTGGAATTGCTGGATCAAAAGGCAGTTCCAGTTTTAGTTTTCTGAGGAAATTCCATACTGTTTTCCACCGTGGCTGTACCAGCTTGCATTCTCACCAACAGTGCACTAGGATTCCCTTTTCTCCACAACCTTTCCAGCACTTGTTGTGTGTTGATTTGGTTATGATGGCCATTCTGGCTGGTGTGAAGTGGTATCTCATTGTGGGTTTAATTTGCATTTCTCTGATGGCTAGTGATGCTAAGCATACTGTCATATGTCTCTGACAAGGGTTTGGTCTCCAAAATATGTAAAGAACTCACACAACTCCACTCCAGGAGGACAAACAACTCAGTTAAAAAATGGGCAAAGGACCTGAATAGATACTTCTCCATGGAGGACATATGGATGACCCAATTTGTACTTCTTAATCCCCTTACCTCTTCTTCCTTTCCTCTACACACCTCCCATCTGGCAACAATCAAAATGTTATCTGTATCATGATTCTGTCTGTTCTTCTTGTGTGCTTACTTGTTATTTAGATTCAATTGCTGATAGATATGTATTTATTGCCATTTTATTGTTCATGGTTTTGATCTTTTTCTTAAATAAGTCCCCTTAACATTTCATATAATAATGGTTTGTTGATGATGAACTCCTTTATTTTTTTCTTGTCTAGGAAGCTCTTGTGCTATAGTTGAATATCAGGCAGTGTGGTACCTCCACCTTTGGTTTTCATTCTCAGGATTGCTGTGGCTATTCAGGATCTTTTGAGGTTTTATATAAGTTTCAGGATTATTTGTTCTAGCTCTGTGAATACTGCCAGTGATATTTTGACAAGGATCACATTGAATTTATAAATTTCATTGGGTTGTGTGGATATTAGATGTTAATTGTTCCTATTCATGAGCATAGTATATGCTTCCATTTATTTGTATCTTCAATTTCTTTCTTCAATGTCTTATAATTTTATGAGTACAGATCTTTTACCTCCTGGTTGAATTTATCCCTATGCATTTTTAATGTAATTGTAGAAGAGATTCTTTTAGCTTCTGCTTTTGATAGTTCATTACTAGTGTATAAAAATGTAAGTGATTTCTTAATGTTTATTTTGTATTCTGCTGTTTTACTGAGTTCATTAATTTGTTCTAGTGTTTGTTTTTTTTTTAATAGAATCTTTAGGGTTCTCTCTACATAGTGTCATGTCATCTGCAAATAGTGACAGTTTTACTTCTTCCTTTTCAATTTGGATGCCTTTTATTTTTTCTTGATTGCTGTGAATAGGACATTTAATACTATGTTGAATAAGCAGGATAAAAGTGGACATTCCTGTCTTGTTTCTGATCTCCAGGGAAAAGATTTTAGTTTTTCTCCTTTGACTATGATAATAGCTGTGGGTTTGTCATAGATAGCTTTTATTATGTTGAACTATGTTCCATCTGTTTCCACTCTGTGGAGTGTTTTAATCATTATCGGGTGTTAGATTTTGTCAAAAGCTTTGTCTGCAACTATTGATATGATCGTATGACTTTCATTTTTTATTTTTATTTGTGTATATTGAACCATCCTTGCATTCCAGAAATAAGTTCCACTTGATCATGTATTGTTGAATTTAATGTTTTGTTAAATTTAGTTTGCTAATATTTTGTTAAAGATTTTTGCATACGTACTCATCAGGGATATTGGCTTATAATTTTTTGTAGTGTCTCTATCTGGTTTTGTAATTAGGATAATTTTGGCTTCATAAAATAAGCTTGGGATTCTCCCAAGCTGATTTGAGAAGGAGGTATTAGATCTCTGAATGTTTGGTAAAATTCACCTGTGAAGTTATCCAGTCCAGGACTTTTGTTTGTTGGGAGTTTTTGTTTGTTTATTTGTTTGTATTACTGCTTCAATTTTGTTATCATAATTGGTCTGTTCAGATTTTCTTTTTTCTCCTGATTCAGTTTTGGAAGAGTGTATATTTCTAGAAATGTAATCATTTTATGAGGATGGTCCAATCTGTTGGCATGTAGTTTGTAGTCTTTTCTTATAATCTTTTGTATTTCTGCGATGATTATTGTTGCTTCCTCTGTCATTTCTGATTTTATTTATTTTGGTTCTCTCTTTTTCTTGATGGGTCTGGTTAAAGGTTTATTAATCTTGCTTAGTTTTTTCAAGTAATTGGCTCTTGGTTTTATTGATCTTTTGTATTGCTTTTTTAGTTTCTATTTTGTTCTTTTCTGCTTCGATCTTTACAGTTTTCTTCCTTCTATTCACTTTGGGCATTTTTTGTTGTTGTTCTTTGTCTTATTCCTTTAGGGCTAAGTTTAAATTGTTTATTTGATATTTTTCTTGTTACTTGCGGCAGGGCTGTAATGCTATGAATTTCCCTGTTAGGGCTGCTTTTGCTGTGTCCAGTATATTTTGGGTTCATTTTGTTGTGTGTTCATTTTCATTTGCCTCAAAATATCTCTTGATTTTCTCCTTGATCTCATTAAACCATTCATTGTGTTAGTAGCATGTTATTTAGCTTCCATTTGTTTGTGGATTTTTCAGCCTCTTTCTCATAATTGATTTCTAGTTCCATACTATTGTATTTGGTGAAGATGTTTGATATGATTTTAATCTTCTTAAATTTATTGAGGCTTGTATTATGACTTAACATGTGACCCATCCTGGAAAGTATTTCATGTGCTTCAAAAGAATGAATATTTTGCTGTTTTGGGATGAAGTGCTCTTAAAATATAAATTAAATCTATCTGTTCTAATGTATCATTTAAGGGTGCTGTTTCCTTGATTTTCTATATGAAATGTCTGTCCATTGATGACATTGGGGTGTTGAAGTCCTCTTCTATGACTGTATTACTACCGATCTCTCTCTTTATGTCCATCAATATTTGCTTTATATACTTAGGTGATTTTGTGTAGAGTTTATAAATGTTTACAAGGATTATACCCTCTTGTTGGATTTATCATTTTATCATTATATAATATCTCTCTTTGTCTCTTATAAACTTTTTTAAATTTTATTTTAATCATTGTTCAAGTACAGTTTTCTCCCTTTTACTCCCAATCCAGCCCACCCTCCCAACCTTCCCCACTTCCCACCCATTACCACCCTCCCCCCTAGTTTTTTGTCCATGTGTCCTTTAAATTTGTTCCCGTGAACCCTTCCCATTGTCCCCTGAAATTCCCTCTTCTCTCCCCCTGTGGTCACTGTCAGCCTGTCCTCTATTTCAGTGTCTTTGGTTATATTTTGCTTGTTTCTTTGTTTAGTTGTTTAGGTTCCTGTTAAAGGTGAAATCATATGGTATTTGTCTTTCACTGCCTGGCTTGTTTCACTTAGCATAATGTTTTCCAGCTTTATCCATGCTGTTAAAAAGGGTAGGAGCTCCTTCTTTCTTTCTGTCTCATAAACTTTGTTTTAAAGACTATTTCATCTAATATAATTATAACCTATTTTAAAATTCCATTTGCATAAAATATGTTTTCCATTTTTGACCTTCAGTCTGTGTATGTCTTTAAATCTGAGGTGGGTCTCTGGTAGATAGCATATATGTGGGTCTTTTTTTCTCATTCATTCAGCCACCTTTTGTCTTTTGATTACAGTATTTAATCCATTTATCTTTAAAATGACTATTAAACTCATAGATAGAAGGCTGACAGTTGTGGTGGAGTGGATGCTGGGTCAGGGAGGTGGAGGAACTGAGCAAAACTGAAAAAGAGAAAAAAACTCATGGACACAGACAAAAGTGTGATGATTGCCAGGGAGTGGTGAATGATGGAAGATTGAGGAGGGTATGCAGGGATAAATGATGGTGGAAGGAGACTTGACCTGGGGTGGTGAACATGCAATACAGTGTACACATGATGTATTGTGGAACCATGCACCTGAAATCCATATAATTATATTAGCCAGTGTCATCTCAATAAATTCAATAAAATAAAAAGTGATTATTTATAAATATGTATTTATTGCCATTTTATTATTTTTATTTATGTTCCTTTTTCCCCTTTCTTCTTTTTAGAGAAGTCCCTTTAACACTTCTTGTAGTACTAAGTTGATGGTGATGAATTCCTTTAGCTTTTTGTTGTCTGGGAAGCTCTGTGTATCTTCTTTACTTTTAGACACTTGCTTTGTGGATAGAGCAGTTTAGGTTGTTGGCCCTTGGTTTTTTTTTTTTTGTTTGTTTGTTTTTAATAACTTTGAATATTTCCTGCCAATCCTTTTTGGGATCTGAAAACTTTCTTTTGAGAAATCAGTGGCAACTTTGTGGGAGGTCCCTTGCAGGCAACTGTCTGCTTTCTCTTGATGTGTGTAAGATTCTCTCTTTTTCTGTAACCTTTGCCTTGGCATTTTAATTATAATACAGTATGTTTTGGTGTGGGCCTCACTGGGTTCATCCTGTTTGGGTTTCTGCGCTTCCTGGACTTGTGTGTCTTCTTCCTTCACTAGGTTTATAATGCTTTCAGTCATTATTTCTTCAAATAGGTTCTTTTTAAAAAAATGTTTTTATTGTTGTTCAAGTACAGTAGTCTCTATTCTCCCCCCACCTTCAAATAGGTTCTTAATTCCTTGCTCTCTCTTCTCTTCTGGTACCTGTATGATGCAGACTTGTTATTCTTAATATTGTCCCAGAGATCCCTTAAATTGTCCTTATTTTTTTACATTTTTTTCTTTTTTTCTCCTTGGTGTGTTTTCTGCTCTCTTGTCTTTTAAATTGCTGATTTGATGTTCCGCTTCATCTATTCTGCTCTTGATTCCTTCTAGTGCATACTTCATCTCAGATACTGCATTCTTTATCTCTGACTGGTTCTTTTTTTATGGTTTTTAGTCCTTATTTTATGCTTATGATCTCTTTGTTTAAGTTTTCACTGAAGTGAACTCATTCACTTTTCCCATAATTTCCTTGAGCATTCTTATAATTGTTTTGAACTCTGTATGTAGTAGATTGCTTGCCTCCCTTTTAAATTTTTTTTCTGGAGATTTCTCCTGTTCTTTCATTTGGGATATATTTTTTGCCACCCCATTTTGGCTGCCTGTCTGTATTTCTTTCTGTGTATTAGGTAGATTTGTGATCTGCTGCCTTAGTAGGGTGGCCTTAAATGTTAGGTGTTCTGTGAGGCTAGTGGTGCAGTCTCCTCAATGGGCTTAATTGGGCATTCTAGGAAAGTCTCTTTTAGTTGAGTTTTTATTGCTCTTAGTTTTTCTGCAAGCCTGGTTGACCTTTAGGTTGCCCAGCTGGATGTTGCCCCCAACCACATGCTGCAATCTGTTGTATCACAGCTAATTCTACTCAGTGGATTTCACCATAGCAGGGTATGATGCTTACCATGATCTCCCTTTCAGTGTGCTAATTGCAGAGCTATTGGATTGTGTTCTGATGCATTCTGAATTTAGCCATTGGATGTGTTGGCTTTGGGACCTCTTAAGATATACTTCCATACAGGTCAATGTCAGCTGTTGCCTGTTTGGCCATGGACTAACTTTAGGAGGTACAAGGTGATCTGTGATTGGTACTTGCTTATTCTGGTCCTTGGTGCACATGGGAGGGCAAAACTGTATACCAAGGGGGCTGCTACCAGTACCATGTCTGAGCAGGTCATCAAAATGCCTAAGGCATCCTGAGATTCACTGTGACCTGTGGGCATTCCATTTTACTAAGCCTCTGAAAGAGCCTCAAGCAAGTATATGAATTGTGTAAGGCAGGTTTTCAGTGAGTCATGAGGTAGGGGTGTGTGGTGTTCACCAGTTAATACAAATTTAAACCTGATGCCAGTGCTGGGTCTGAGGCCACTCAAAAAATGTTTCAGTATATACCAAGGCTAATTGCCACTCACCTGGGGTCTTTGAACCTCTTTTCAGTGTGACATGGTCTCAGGGAATCATCAAGGTGGGGCCACTATACTTCATTAGGCTAAAACGGGTTCACATTTGGCCATTTGGAGGAAGGGCTCTGCACATGAACCTGCCAAGCATGTGGGAAAAAATTGTTCTTATCCTAAAGACACATGACTCTGTCTCTCCCTGTGCATCTCTGGCACCCTCTGAGCTTGTCCAGAACTTTCAAGAGTTTTTTCAAGAAAGGTTGCAATATGGGCACAGGTGGGCTTTTGTCGGCACATCTTTCCATTGGCTGCAAGTTTAGCAGGGAAGGGTCTCAGGGAGTCAGCAGGATGGCTAATGCCATGTGGAGGGAAGTGCTCAGCCCAGAAAAAAAAAGGTATCTGTGGGCCATGTGGGAGAAGGGCTCAGTATAGGAACAATTGGAAAAGTAATGAAATATGAGTTGAAGAATGTGGGAGCCAATAGGAGATGAAGATCACCTTAGACATCAGGTTCTAATGTGAGCTCAGGTCTGTCCTTAGCTGGGTCCTGACCCCCTTTTTTTCTTAATGTTTTAGAGGAAGGAGTGGAATGAAAATGTATCAAATTCTTGGGTTATAAGAAACTGGTGGGTACCAAATACTAAGGATAACAGGATAAGAAGGACAAAACATCTCAAATATCCAAAAAAATTAATAATTAACATTTAATACAGCTTAATATAATACTTTACATTTGGTTAAGAGTGAAAAGGAAAAACAAAAATAATTTTGAAAATATATTAAGGGACACAAGTGTAGCTTCAGATCATGGGTAAAACACTTTGATGTTTGAGTAAAAACTAAATATTTATCAACCTGAACTTCCCTCTATATTATCTTTATAATCCACATCATATCCACTCATATAGAATTCATTTTAAATGCCTCTCACATTTTGATGTCTGGTCAAATGCAATCTTTCTGTCTTCTGTGCTCTCATAAAACACAATCTCTAGCTCTCTCTTTGCATTTATCATTTTCCCTAATATGTTGTAGGTTTATAACCATATTATGGGATTCCTATAACACTGTATCTCACTTGAGGTCTTGGCTCTCATTTTGTATATCTCTGTGTTCTCAGAAAGGTAGGTGCTGAATAAATAACCTTTAAATGAAGGCTATCGTGTGAATGTAACAAAGGAGTAATGTGATATTGGGTCAAATCAGTGTCCAGACATGGGCCATGAGGGTCAGTTGAGGGGGACACTGGGAAATGGGGATGGTATCATCAGTTGGAGAGAAAACTTGAAAACATTTCATAAGATGAATAATAGAAAGAGCCAGATGACTTTCTTGCTGTCTTTTATTTTTATTATTTCTTTGTTTGTTTGAGCTGGAATATAGACTTAGGAACAAATAGGAATGAGGTAGAATATGATCTCTATCTTGACTTTAAAGGACTTGCACATGAAGAAGGGGTTTACCTTACTCTGTTTTGTTCTAGTGAGCAAACCAAAGTAGAAATCACATACACATAGAATTTAGTTTGACAAGGAAACAGAATTTTCTTACAATTAGGAATAAACCTTGGATAGAATATGGTGTCTTGGTGAGTCATTTTTATTGGACATTTTCAAGAGTTGCAATAAAATTTATATTATTGAGGCAATTGGACTAAGGCTCACTGTAAAACAAGGACATAGAATACTGAAATAATTTTGGCTGTACATGATATTGTTAACAGGGATAGAACAGTTAAAAATAAACTACAGAGTGTTCAAGCAATAGTTCTATACAGACTTACCTTTAAGCAAATAACATTTGTAAAAGCCATATAATTAATAAATTAAGTTATTCTAAATCATTTGTTAAGAAGTGGTATTCAACTTAAAAAGTTAGTAAATTTATTTATTGATGTTTTTAAGATTAACTTTAACACCAATTCTACACATTCTCTTCTTTGAAAATAGATGAATAAACACTGTCCAATTTATTTTATGAAGGTAATGTTGACATCACATCAAATCAAAGGCAGTATAAAACAGAAATCTACAGATCAATGCACTCTAGACAGTATTATTCTGTTTACTGTAATGATAAAAAATAATAAGGAATGATAGTGGTTCTCAGAGGATTTGCTCTTATTTTGCTGAACAAGGGCTTGAATCCATATGACCTCTGAATTGTGATGACCAACAACCACCTTCCCTCTGTTAGGGATTGCGTGGGTTTTCTTAGCTCTAATTGTTCTCTCTAAATATTATTCTATTTATATTAAATATGAAGCACAGCATCACCTCTTACTGGAGAAGCATGGGCAAATCATTTATTTTCCATAACTTAAGTTTTCTCTTCTGTCCAATGTGGGTATGATGGTACCAATGTCATGAGTCTGTGGTAGGAATCAAATACACAAATATCTGCAAGGTGCTTGGTGTAGTGCCTAGGGAGAGTGACTCATCAGCATCATCACTCCCATCCTACATTCATTCAAGTGTCCCTAACCCTAACCCTAATCCTAACATCTTATTAAAAGACTTTCAACTTTTTAATAAGTTCCCTAAATTGACTTTTCCAAGGGTTACTTTTTGTTCTTCAGTAAATCTATCTATTCAAATTCATTCTTAACAGGACTGGAAAGTTTATGACTTTAGTAGGTTTTCTTTGGTGGTAGAGAGAAAAAGCTTCAGATCATAAATGTAGCTATGCCCTAAAGAATCCATCCAGTGCTTCAGGGTTTTGTGAATTAACAAGGCACGTGGGTGCATTTTGTGTTAGTGGGCTGCAGCATATTCTTCTGTAAGTTATTCCCATGGAATCTGGCTTTTAAACAGTTACTGGCATGAAATTAATGTGGTATATAGAAAAGCAAGAAGAATGAGAAAAGAGCAGGAGGAAGAGAAGGAGGCAAAGTGAAAAGAAATGGGAGATAACTGTGTATGCAAAACCTTAGGGGAAATTCATACAATTTGGGATAAAATCCAGATAAAGCTGGAGAGACCTAAAATCCAAATTTGAGTTTGAATTCAGGCCATAAATCAAAATTGAAGCAAAAGGCCTTTATTGACTATAATAAAATGAACATGAACTGTTGTATAGAATCAATATGGTTGTCTCAAGCTTTTTGGTCAGCAAATGAATCTGTGTTTGATTTAAACATCCTAGCATTTCTTATTCTCATTTGTTACAAAATCTTTCTCATCATAAATTCTTTGCAGTGAGTATATTGGGTTTAATCCAGCCAAATTATTTAAACTATTTCATTGTCTTTAATAGTATGGAATAGTGTCTCATTTCTACTGTATAGAAGTAGGAAATATAACTATTGGGGCCCTTTAATTTCACAGAATAATATATTTCTGTATTTAGGTGTGTGGTACAGTGGGAGGAGCACAGAGTACTGCAGCTCTGTCTTGTGTCAAGTTGGTTCACTTTCTTGGGCATCAGGTTCTCAACTCTGAAAAGGAAATGGTAAGAACCTTCCTGTTTACATCACAAGTTTTGAGTTGTTCAGATATTATTGAATAGGGCAATATATAACAAATGCTTGTAAATTGTTCAGCAATTTACATTTTTGCTCATATCATTTGATATAGACAATAATGAGCAGAAGTGAAATACATTTTGACATTTGTTTTCAGTTTCACCAGATATTGTTAATAATAATGTACATGTTTTCTTGTTGAAGAAAACTGAAGCTGTATTTTCTTCCACATAATGTCTAGGAACAAGCCTATTTTTTTAAATAAAGGAATTAGGTAGAAACTTTAGATACAGTTATCTTTATGTTTCATGTGTTTAGATAATGTTGAGCTTTGTTTTACATCTTTAGGAAATGATATTGATTTTCTAAACTAACGTTTTTGTATAAGATACCTGTATTACTTCAACCCCATAGAAATTTCACATGTGTGTATGTGAGCATTGTGTGTATACTCACACACTAACACATGTATCAGAAAGTTAGTTGATTTATATAGGCTCCTCCCAGGATTCAAGGTCCAGACCTACAAGGCCCACGTTATGTTGTTCAAATGTACTGTTGGCACTGAAAATATAAATATTAACCTTTAAAGAGAAAAAGACTTCAAAAGACATGTAGCCCCTTTACTCAAAACATGTTGAATATTATTACTAAACAAGAGATAAATGGAAATATATTTTAGGACTAATTTACTTTCAGAGTCAGCTTAGAAAAAGAGATATTTAGGACATATATTAATTAAAATTATTCCAGTCCAACTCCCCAAATCCATCAATCAACACACATATGCTTTTATCATTGCAACAAAGTTTTATATTCTATGTGGTTTTTATCAAGCAATTCATCTTTTCAGACTTTATAATTACTCATTTGTGCAAGCTGTACTGGATTAGATTTCTGCAACAGAATGTTTATTCATGGCATGTTTGGATCAGGATAGATTGATGAAAAAATGACTCTACTTTTGTATTTTAATCAATAAAAAAGTATTGAGAAGAATGTTGATACATGATGTCATTGCAATTTTAGATAACTTCTAAAATGTCCTTAATGATTTCATGAGTATTGCATGCTATATAAAGACAATAACTTTCTTATGTTCATTAAAGGCAATCAAACTTCTTTGCTATGAAACAGTCCTAATATTGCCATTTATTATTATTAAAAATAGGAAGATGAATACACTTCTCCAAAGAGGACATGCAGATGGCCAATAGATGTATATGAAGATGCTAATATCACTAATCATTAGATAAATGCAAATTAAATCCACAGTGAGATATAACCTCACACCTATCAGAATGGCTGTCATCAAAAAATCAAAAAAATAGCAAGTGTGGAGAAAGGGGAACTCTTCTGCACCGTTGGTGGGAATGCACACTGGTGCAGCCACTGTGGAAACAGTATGTAGTTTCCTCAAAAAATTAAAAATGGAACTGTTGTATGACCCAGCAATTCTACTTCTGGGTATATGAGGGGAGACCCCCCAAAACAGAATTTATTTATAAAAATTCTATATTTATTCTTACATGTTTGAACTTCAGTCATCTCTGAAGTACTCTGCATTTGATCCGATATATCTATTGAGATGTTTTTTCCACTGTCAAAAACAGTTTTTGAACTTGTTGATTTTTATGCCTTTTAGTGCTTCTGCCACTTTTTTGTTTCACCTCTTCCACATCAGCAAAACGTTTCCTTTTGAAGACTTTTTTTCCTGTGGGGAAACCATTAAAAAAGTCACTCAGGGCAAGATCGGGTGAATAAGGATGGTGAGGCACAGGGGTTATGCTGTCTTTGGTCAAAAACTGCTGAACACTCAGTGCTGTGTGGGCAGGTGTGCTTGTAAACCACCCATCAAGAAGTGGGAAAATGTCTTGAAAGAGGCCTCAGAAAAAAATTCACTGAAGCTGAACATAGCCTCTTACAACAGTGCCAACTCATACACTGATGTAGATGGGTTCCTAGAACATTCACTGAGTTGGGTAAGTCTGTGTGTACTACAATGCATCCACCCTCCAGAAGATGATTCTACTTTTTTAGGGGTTTCTTCTATATCTGAAGAAACTGAAAATACTAATTCAAAAGATTATATGCACCCCTATGTTCATTTCAGTGTTACTTACAATAGCCAAGTTATGGAAGCAACCCAGGTGTCCATCAATATAAATGAATGAATAGAAAATGTCATGGTACATATATACAATGTAATATTACTCAGCCATAAAAAAAGGAAATCTTACCATTTGCAGTAGAACAGATGGAACCAGAGGGTATTATGCTAAGTGAAATAAGTCAGTCAAAGACAAATACTATACAATTTTACCTATTTGTGGAATTTAAAGAATATAAACAAACAAACAAACAAAACAGAAACAGAAACAGACTCATAGATACAAGGAACAGACTGATGGTTGCCAGAGGGGAGGAGTGGTTGGCAGACTGGGTGAAAACATGAAAGGATTGAGAACCACAGATTGGCAGTTACCAACTAGCCATGGGGATGTAAAGTACAGCGTAAGAAATAGAGTCAATAACATTGTAGTAACTGTGTATGGTGCAATTGGGTACTGGAAATATAAAGGGGAACAGTTTGTAAAATATGTAATTGTCTAACCATTATACTGTCCATCTGGAACTAATATAAAATAATATGTATGTAAACAAACACACATTGAATGTAAACCATAATTGAACATTTTAAAAAAATTAAAAATTAAAAAGTCAAAACAA
The DNA here is from genome assembly GCF_019186645.2 of Phyllostomus hastatus. NCBI lineage: Eukaryota > Metazoa > Chordata > Mammalia > Chiroptera > Phyllostomidae > Phyllostomus > Phyllostomus hastatus. Next base: position 295,792 of record NW_025334017.1, on the reverse strand, counting down.
TGAGGAGAAACAAAAGTGGAGAGACCATTTCTTCTTTTATATTTTAAAAAGGTGATATACAATTATAATATAGCACTAATTTTGGAGTTCAGGGAACCATGTTCAAGAGCTGCCTTTCCATTTACTAACTGAGTGACCTTGTGAAAATTACCTGACTCCAAGTTGTAAGTTACAGTGACTAGAATGTGTCATAGTATGGCAATGAGAACTGAAAGAGATCCTTGGCAGCCATTGTTGTCACCACTACTATCATCACTCTGAGATGTGTGAAAACAGGTTTGTCTTTCACCTTTGTACCAAAGCAAAAAATCTTATTTTATGTTTTACTTTTGATGATATTACTGATCTCGATGCTTCATCTTTTTCACCTAATTCATGGGCAATTTCACCTGATTTTATTCCATCTTTCCATAGATTTGTGATTTTCATTTTGAGTATTGCTTCATATTCTTGACCTTTTAAGTTTAGCCTTACATTTAATTGCTGTCTTATTGGAAACAGAGAAACTAGCTAGGGAATGGTAACATATTTGTAAAACAGTTTAGAGACTGATGTTCTACTGCATTACTCTGGTATAATTTTATATTTTCTCAAGACACATAATACTTCCAATTTAGACTATTAAAAAGAAAAAATGTACTTTCCACTCAGCTAGTTTCATGTATTTTCTTGTGCAAGCTTATGGTTTATGGCCAAATAGAGCTGTCTATGATTTCTCTGCGAAGTTTCACAGGTGGAAATTAAGATTTGTTGCCATTCAGGGAAAATTTATCAGGCCCATCAAGGGATGAGAAATGGGTGGGGAAGATTATGATCTGAAATCTTCAATTTTTATAATAAAATATTATTTCTCATGGTACATAACAATACACATCCATCCTGGGATTTAAATTATTGTGATTTGTGGTAAAGAGGTAAGATAATTGTGGCAAGTCCATAATGTTTCCCTGTTCTCCAGGGAACCTCAAACTGAGATTGCTGGCTTTGGCTGGAATGTGGTTCCCCACCCCTTGCTCTTTAACTATATTTTAGGGAAATAATAAAGGTTGTAGTGTATTCCTTATTTGCACTCTATCATTTGAGATTGTAGTAGGAATGTTATTTCTTTTCTAAGTCCATTTCTATAGAGATGGTGCAAGAAGAAATTTTGACCAGTCAGCTACCAGTTTGAAAGACTGAGCAGAACTGTTATGGACAGTGATATTCCTCCCTGAAACAGCTCCTGAATGAATGTATGAACAATAAAATTCCTAGACGAGGAACCATATGTGATGCACATTGGTAGATGACATTTATGTGTTCTGTGGATGAGTATATTTTTACTGAGTGTTATGCACTGGATATGGTATTAGATGCTGGGGTGGAAGAGATGCAAGAAGCTTGTTTTCTTCCTGTATTTCCTCAAGAAATATAAATGAATTAGAATCTAGGGACCAATGTGTGGTAATCTTCCCCAAGAAGCTTATACATTTGTTATAAATATGAACGTATATGATTTGTTTGATAGTATAATTACTAAACAATGATTTGAGATCTTCAAATTTTAAAATCTTAAGTCCTTAGCACAAAAAAATGAGGCTGTGACAGACATTGCCGAGTAATAGAGTCTACTCCACACAAAAACCCTTTCACTTAGCAACCTTCCCTGAGTAAAGGTTCCAGGAAAGCATGTGGCTTCCTGAGGGAAAAAAGGGCAGAATGGACTGGATGGCCCAAAACCCTTTCTCTATTTCCATTACCCACTTTACTTGCCTGAAACAAAGAAGGAATGGCTACAGGTGCAGGAGACAGCCTGATACCACAGAAAAAATGACAGTGTGCCCTTGACAGTAGAGTGGAGAAAGCAGGGAGGGATGGAATTGTTGAGACAACTCTGGATAGCTGAACCCCAGTCACTTTTATGTGATAAACAAGTTCATATTTGTACAAGCTACCTTTCCTTGGTATTCTCTTTTTGTTGCGGCTAAACACAATTCTAAGGGATGTAAAGGTCCTACATAAACTAGTCCTTGCTTTCTTCTTCATTCCACTCTTACTGCACTCTAATCTGTTGCATGTGGCTGTGTAGTGGCCATTCCCAGTGTAGACAATTGGGTTATGCAAAGCCTCTGACCAATGGTGCCTGATGGCCTTGCCAGGCCAGCTGGCCTTTGTTCTGTGCTTATTTTCAGGCCCCTCTCTTGGTCTTTATAATGTTCCTCCACCCTCTTATAAAGTTTTCTTCCTTCCCATCTCACCCCAGGGCCCCAGGCAGCACTTACTGGCCTGCCTGGCTCCTTCCTTCTCATTCTGAATCTTAGTTTAAATGTTGCTGTCCATTTGGGTGAAGCATTTCACAGACCTCCCAATGCCAAGCATGGGGCCTCTGGTTTATACTCTCTCCACAATCTTTATTTTTCTTCAAAATATTCATCAGAATTGTAAGCAAATTATTATTTGGGTCATAGAGAAGTGTTCTTTTCCCCCAGTTTGATTGCAAAAGACCAGGTCCATGTGTCTGTTCTAACACCTGGCCAATTACATGACAAGTGATAGAAGCTCAACAAATGCTTGTTGAATTAATACAAAGAAAGAAAGAGTGGGTTAACTCATTTTTCATGAACTCAGTTGTATATTTCTTAAATGCAGAGGACTCTCAGGGAGACCTAAGAACAGGAAGTCACAATTATTTATTAAAGCTCTGGAATTCTTAGTCTGCCCACCAACAATGGGCAGCTGACCTCACCAAGAGGTCAGCAGCCTAGGCGTGTCCAGATGGTGGGACTCTGGCCAACAGGCAAGGACAGGATGAGCACTGAGCAATTGAGGAAATGGGAGGCTCCTTAAAGCTGCACTACAGACCTTCCACATCTGAGATAGCCATGTCTTAGTTCTCATGTACTATCACTGCCCCCTGACCATGAACCTCTACTTCCTTCCCAGCTTTCTTTTAGGAGAGGAGAGAAAGCCCTATCACAAGCTGAGGATGGCTAGTCTCCTTCAACAGCTTAGAGAGGAGAGCTCTAGGGCTGCTCCAAACAGACAAACATGATTTACCACCACAGTGCCATTTGTTTTAATCTTTGAGGGGAAATGGGATATGATGAGACATAAAGAAACATTATTTCTCAAAGGAGGATTTCATTTCTTTAACCATTTATAAGTCTCAAAAATAAATTATGACTATTTTGGGATTGATATTATATTTCAATGGCTTTTGCAGCTGTTGCTCTATTATATACATTCTGGAGCTGTCCTCCGTTCAGCGAACAGCCTGCTACTCACACACCACAGTAGTGATAGAGCCAGAAGCTGGTTGATTGTGTGTGCAGCTTAGACAGGGTGACACATGCACATACTGTATGAGTGTCAGGACTCACTGCACTGGGGTGAGGAAAACCAATCACATCTTCTGTATTCTTGTGATTGACTAAATTTGGCTTTCGTGAGCCCTTAAAAGGTGAGGCAGTGCAGTGACTCTGGGTTCAGTGCTAATGTGAACAAGTGTTGGCAGGTGGTCTCACTCCTGAGGAACATTCCGTTCACTCAGTGTATAAGGAGCATCTCCGTGATTTCCTCAAAGGTATGTCTGTATAATAATGCTCCTGTCCCAAGCCACAGTGACAAAGAAGGGAGCAACCAGGAGTGTCCAAACATGCATAGGGCAACCACTGCAAGTCATCTACTGTCCACATGTGCACAGAGTTAACATAAAATCATGTTTACTTTTTATTTGCAAAAGAAAAATTTTATCCTCATCCAATGACATTTTATTCATTTCTTTCAGGGAGAGGAAGAGAGAGAAAGAGAGCAAGAAACACCAATCTCTTGCTTTCTTCTATGAGCTTTGACCAAGGATCAAACACAAAATTTAGGTACCCTGACTGGGAATTGAACCCACAACCTTTGGTCTGTGGGATGATGCTCCAAACAAATGAGCCACTCTGCCCAGGGCTACACTTTATTTAAAGATACCAAAGACTATAGCTACTAATTGTATTTTTTAACTACAATATAGAAGTGTAATTCAGCATTATTATATTAGCTTGTTTAAAGTTTTCTTATATTTTCTGCTCTAACTTATACTGGACATGGGAAGTCTTCTGAAATTTATTACTTTTACTTTAAAATACTCATATTCCTTGTATTTAATCACTTTTACTTAGCTGTATCTCTTTCCTCTCACTATTACTCCTTATATCCCCATATGTCATAGCTTCTTTCTTCTAGACCTTCCTTTTCCTTTCTCTATGGAGTATCAAACTAGCTTCACCTTCCTCCACCAGCCACACAGACTGAGATTTCTCATGGGCACCTTCTGAATGAACATAGGGCAGCCCAAACCCTGCTTTGGGAGCTCTGAGGATTGTGGCATCAAAGGGAGATTATGTCATAAGATTCTAAAAGTTCTACATTTTACCTCATTTTTACAGAAAATTAAATATAGCATGGTTTTGAATTTGTTTGTGAGCCACAGCCTTGATGTAAGAGATTATACGCTGTGACAATGGGAGGGAAATTTCACTGGGAACAGAGTCAGAGTTTGTAAGCAGATGGAGCAAACAGCTGACTGGGAAGTTCAAGTCTGAAGCAGATGACAGGATCCTCCAAACTGCATGAAATTCCTGTGTCAGGGGACACAGTGAAAGCAGGTGCATGGGTAGGAACTGAAGTGGGCATGAACCAGGACAAAGTCCATAGATGGAAGCTGCTTCCCAGTGGAGCCCAGCCAGGGAGGATGACTGCCAGAGAGCGAGGCAGATGAGTCAGCCTTGAAAATGATCTGGGCCATGACCTAGTGGGAGAGGAGAGAACAGAAGGGACAGTCAGGAACCAACAGGTGGGCTGGCCCACAGGAAGGGGAAACAGACTCACAGCAGGTGGCACAGCAGATGGGGTAGAAATATGGACATAGGCAGGTGGGCAAGACATCATCTGAGGAGGAGGAAAGAGAAAGAGATGTGGGGGGAGGGTGGTCAAGAGGGCAAGGCACCAGCAGGGGGTTGGGCCTGTGTGACAGGCGGGCTGGAACCTTTTGATCCTCTCTGACTGCAGGTGCTGTTCATAGCATGGAAAAATCAGAGGTACCAAAATACAACTTGTTAATTCAGGTTATTGATCCTCTTTCCCCCCTTTTTATTTAATTTATTGGGGTACCACTGGTTAATAAAAGTATACAAGTTTCAGGTGCACAATTCCACAGCACAGTAACTACACGGTATTGTGTGTTTGCTATCCCCAATCAAGTCTCTGTCCATTGCCATTTATCACCCCTGTACCCTCCTCCACCTCCCACTACCTTCTTCCCCACTCTGTTGTCCATGTCCATGAGTTTTTTATCTTTTGCTCAATACTTCCACCTTCCACCAACCCACTGACACATGTCAGCCTGCTCTCCACGAGTCTGTCTCTCTTTTGCTTATTAGTTCAGTTTGTTCATTAGAGTCCATATATGAGTGAGATAATATAGTACTTGTCTTTTTCTGAATGGCTTATTTCACTTAGCATAATGCTCTCCATGTCCATCCATGCTGTCTCAAATGGTAAGATTTGCTTCTTTTTTATGGTCAAGTACTATTCCATTGTGTAAATGTACCACAGCATTTTTATCCACTCATCTACTGACAGATACTTGGGCTGCTTCCAAAACCTGGCTATTGTAAATAATGCTGCAAGGGACATGGGGGTACACATATTTTTTTCAAATTACTGTTTTAGGTTTCTTCATAAGGCAGCTCTGTTTTTAATTTTTTAAAGTAACTCCGTACTATATCAATATGAATGTCCACCAATAGTGCATAAGGGTTACCTTTTCTCCAAATCCTCATCAGCCCTTGTTGGTTGATTTATTGATGACAACCATTCTGACAGGTGTGAGGTGATATTTCATTGTAGTCTTAATTTACATTGTTCTGATAATTAGTGACATTGAGCATTATTTCACATGTTTGTTGTTTGGTTTTTTTGGTGAGTTTTATAAGTTCTTATAAATTGTGAATATTAAATCCTTATCAGATGTATCAGTGGGTTGTCTTTATTTTGTTGATGATTTCTTTTGGTTTTCAAAAGCGTATTAGTTAGATATAGTTCCATTTCTATATTTTTGTTTCCCTTGCTCAAAGAGATATATCAGAAAAAAATATTGCTATGAGAAATGTGCAAAATTTTACTGCTTATGTTTTCTTTTAGTATATTTATGGTTTTGAGCCTAACATTTAAGTGCTTAGTCTTTTCAGTATATTCTTTTGTATGATGTAAGAAGGTAGTTTAGTTTTTCTTTTTTTTTTGCATGTATATGTTCAATTTTCTAGTACCATTTATTGAATAGACTATCTTTACCCTATTGTATGTTTTTTTCTTCCTTTGTCTGATATTAACTATAAATGCATGAGCTTATTTCTGGGCTCTCTAATCTGTTCCATTGATCAATATGTCTATTTTTATGCTAGTAGCTTGCTGTTTTAATCGCTATAGCCTTCTAATATAGTTCCATATCAAGTGACAGATTCCTCCAACTTTGATCTTCTTTCTCAAGATTGCTGTAACTATTCAGGGTCTTTTGTGGTTCCATACAAATTTTTGGAATGCTTGTCCTAGTTTTGTGAAATACTCCATTGGTATCTTAATAGGCATTATATTGAATCTAATGATTGCTTTAAGTAGTTAGACAGTTTAATGATGTTAATTCTTCTTTCTAATCCATGAACACTTTATGTGCTTCCACTTGTTGGTATTTTACTCAGTTTTTCTCTTAAGTGCCTTATAATTTTCCAGGTGTAGATCTTTTACATCCTTGCTTAAATTTATTACTTGGTATTTTACTCAGTACTTTATTTTTTAAGGCAATTCTGAATAGAATTGTTTTCTTAGTTTCTCTTTCTGATAGTTTATTTTTGTTGTATAAAAATGGAACCAATTTCTGGATATTTATTTTGTATCCTATTCCTTTGCTGAATTCATTGATTAGTTCTAGCAGTTTTTAGTGAAATCTTTGGGGTTCTCTATATACAGTATCACAGAGTAAGACCAACACTCAGTAAGCAAGGCCTTGACAGTACCTGGGAGTAAATCTAAAGTTTACATCTGTACATCAGCCTGATAAATGAACTTTAGATTGGAGCTGAAAGCTAAGCATTCTCAGCTTATCCCTAAAGGTAGATAAGCTTCATTTGTACCATTCCTGGCAACTGGACCTGATGATGCAGAGCAAAAATCTGGATCTCCCACAGGTTGGAGATGGTGACAATGTCCAGGTAAAGGAATGTATCCTGAGAGAAGACACTTTGTCATCACTGATCACTGAGGGACTGGGTTGGCCAGCTGGTCTCCTAATTGATTCCAGCAATTATGCAACAGTGGTTTTGGGGGTCAATGTTGATATCAGAAATTTAAAAAAATAAATGCATCTAGAAGGGCCAGAATTTTATAATAAAACTTGAAAATAAATGAGGTGCATTGAGAATGGATCTTGATGCTTTCTGTACAAATTTAATTGGCTGTCCACATTTAGTTTTTATAATAAACAAGTTTATACAGCCAGTGTTATTCAATCATTTTGCACTAAAGTATTAAATATATTTCATATAGGAATGCACATGAAAGATATTGTGACAAAGGAAAGGCAAAACATTTCTGATAACGAAAAATAACAATGTCATCTTACCTATGGCATTTGTACCCACAGAAACTGTGGCTGCTTCTGTCACCTTGAGATGGAAAAGCACTGGGCAGTCACACAGCATTCCATCACCCACCTATGGGAGATCCAGGTTGGAAAGCCATCCTCTACTAGCCAAATGTGCACAAAATCTCCATACAAGACAGAGAAAAGGCTGCAGTGCCTGAGTATGACTTACTGATCCAGGAGCACCTGCCTGCAGAATGATCAATTCATCCTGGGTGATGTTCAGGCAGAGTGATACCTTTTCAGATGCAAGTCACCACATTATGTTTATGAGCCTGTTGGCTGGTAAATGAGCTTATGCTTGAGGTGGGAAATATAAGCAACAATGTCAATAACACCTTGTTTAATGGTTTCAAAAATCATCTCAAGCCCATCTGACTCGTACTGCCACTCTAAGCCATGAGAAGAACAATGCTGCCTGCTTTACCATGGGTCAGGAAGGAATATGCATTTGTTGAACTCAGTGAGGAAATACATAAGGAAAAATTAGAAGATAGAAACTATGGGTCAAAAGGGGATTTAAACTACATGAAATGGGATTTTGATTTTGCACCTTCCAGAGACTCAAAAGAAGTGGCATGGGCAGGTTGGAAGGAGTGTTCCTGGGTAAAGCCTATTCTGAGAAATATTATTACCTCCTTTCTTTTTAAAATAACAGATGCACCAGTGGGGGGTCAGAGTAGTGCTGCAGCAAGCACCCAGGCAGGTGTGACTAGACCAGCATTGCAGCCTGCAATCTGGTGTATATTTCTACAATGTTCCACTGACATTTTCCATGCAAGACTGGGCTTTAAAATACATTTTACATAGTATGATCTAATTACTATGTCCTTAAAGTTATAGAGCATTGAAGAATAGCATAGGCTACATAATCTACTGCATGGAATTAAAAATGCAAATATACTTGTTTGCTATATTTTTTATTCACATAAGTTTGCTGGTTTTTTAATCCATATAAGAATGTGAATTTCTTATGTAAACATTATGGTTCACTTTTGGTGTTGCACATTCTGTGGGTTTGACATGTATCTATTATGTAGTAACATACAGAGTAGTTTCATTGCCATAAAAAATCCTCTAGGCTTTCATTATTTATTTATCACCCCTCCCCACCAATCTTGGTAATCACTGTATTTTTTCCATCTCTGTAGTTTTTCTTTTCAAAATGTCATATAGTTGGAATTATATAGTATGTAGTCTTTTTTTTAAAGCACTGAATAATATTTCATTGTCTGAATACACCACTCTTTATCCATTCACCTACTGAAGGACATCTTGGTTGGTTCCAAGTTTTAGCAATTATAAATAAAGTTGCTATAAATATCGCTGTACAGGTTTTTGTGTGAATGTATCATTTTCAGGACCTTTGGGTAAATACTAAGGAATATGATTGCTATATACTATGGTAAGAATATGTTTAGTTTTGTAAGAAACTACCAAACGGACTCCCAAACTTCCTGAACCATTTTGCATTTCTACAAGCAATGAAAATAACTTCTGGTTGTTTTACATCTTTGCCAGCATTTGATGTTTGGTGTTTTGGATTTTGGCCTTTCTAATAGAGGTGTAGTAGTGGTATATCATTGTTGGTTTTAATTTGCAACTTCCTAATGACATATGATGTTGAATATCTTTTCATGTGCCCATTTGCCATATGTATATCTTTTTTGGTGAGATGTCTGTTAAGGTCTTTGACTCATTATTTAATTGAGTTGTTTGTTTTGTTATTATTGAGTTTTAGGTGTTATTTGCATATTTTGGACAACAATCTTTTACCAGACATATATTTTGCAAATATTTTCTCCTAGTGTGTGGCTTGTCATCTCATTATCTATACATTATATCTTGCATAGCAGTTTTTAATTTTAATAAAGCAGACTACTCATTATTTCTTTCATGGATCATGCCTTTGGTATTTCATTTAGAAAGTCATTGCCATGCCTAAGGTCATATAGGATTCCTCCAATGTTATCTTTAGAAGTTTTATAGTTCTGTGTTTTACATTTAGGTCCATGATTCATTTAGAATTAATTCATTTAATTTTTGTGAATCAGGTACAGTCTATATCTAGATTATTATGTTTTTGGTGTGGATATCCAGTTATTTCAGCACCATTGGGTGAAAAGACTATCTTTATCATCTTTGCTCTTTTGTCAAAAGTCAGATGGCTGTATTTATGTGGGTTTCTTTCTATGTTCTGTAGTCTGTCCCATTGTTTTGTCTGTCCTTTCACTAATGCCACACTATTTTGATGACTATACCTTTTTAATAAGTTTTGAAGTTGGGTAGTATCAGTCCTCCAGCTTTGTCCTCCTTCAATATTATATTAGCTATTTTGAATCTTTTGACTCTCTATATAAACTTCAGAATCAGTTTGTCAATATCCATGAAATAACTTTCTGGGACTTTTATTGGAGTTACAGTGAGTCTATACATTTAATTGGGAAGTACTGGTGTCTTGAGAATACTAAATCCTCTTGTCCATAAACATGGAATAGCTCTCCATTTTTTAGTTATTTTTTAAATTTTATTTTTCTCATCATTTTGCAGTCTTCTTCATATATTGGGTTGGCCAAAAAATCTGTTTAGTTTTTTCCATAAAACACATATTTTTTCATTTTAACCAATAAGTTTATTGATTTAGATATTTTGAGTATGTTGGCTATCTCCCATATGGTATAACATTGACTATTCTCAATTAATGTCTCGATTTGATTACTATTAACTTCAACTGGTCTACCCAACCATGGAGTATTATCTAGCAAGAAATCTCCAACACAAAACTTCAAAAATTACTTTTGATATGTTTGATCAATCACATCACCTTCTCTGTACACTGCACAAATCTTTTTTTTTTTGTATTTCAGTTGCATTTTTTACCCTTCTTGAAATGATAAAGCATAATAGACCAAAAATGTTATCTATTTTCTTTCATCTTCAATATTAAAATAGCTACACAAAAATTCACCAATTTCAATAAAGTTTTTAAAATGCCTGCTAACATGATGGCTGTCACAACACCATCAAACAAAATTGTTTTGAATGAAGTTAAAGACAACTAAGCACTACTAGAGCCATGTAATGGGAAAAAAACAAATGAACGTTTTGGTCAACCCAGTAGATTTTGTACAAATCTTAGATTTACACCTGAATATTGAAATTTATGACCTAAAATTAATGGTATTATGTTTTGAATTTCAAATCCACTTGTTTGTTGTTTGTTTATAGGAAATTAACCTTGTATCCTGCAATCTTACTAAAAACTGTTTATTAGTTCCAGAATTTTTTTTTCATATTTTCTATATAGATGATTTTGTCATCTGTGAACCAGGACAGTTTTGTTTTCTTCTTCCTCATCTATACTGTACTTTCCCCAGTGTCTTAGATGGGACAGGATGGCAAGAGTGGGCTGGAGTTGATGTCTCTTTCCCCCAGGTTAGTTAGACTCTGATAATACCTCAGCAGTTTAGGCTCTGATTAACTAGCTTCTTCTGAGGCCAGGCCTTCTTAAGAAGAGAGTGCTCTAAAGTATTTCCCAGTGGTTTCTCTTCCTTTCCCCCTCCTGGAATCACAAGGGTTTTATTGTCTCTGATATTTACTGTGTGTACCTGGTTGAACACTTGGAGGTGAATCTCACAGTATTGTGGGAGCCCTACCCCCACCATGACTGGGTCCCCTGGAGTCTTGCACTCTCAGCTTTGCCTTGGCATTTGTTGACTGAAGTTTAGGTTTTACTCTCCTGGCACTGGTTCCCACAGTGGTTTTGGCACGAGTCTCTGTTCTGATAAGCTATGACTCCCTGCATTTACCGGTGACTCTCCAATCTCATAAGACAGTGGTTTTCTCTGTGACCTCCCCTCTTATGGATCTAAAAAGAGTTGTTGAGCCCTGGTTAGTGTTGTTCAGTGGATTGAGTGCCAGCCTGAAACCAAAGGGTTTCCAGTTCAATTCTCAGTCAGGGCACATGCCTAGGTTACAGGCCAGGTCTTCCTCAGTGGGGAAATGTGAGAAACAACTACACACTGATATTTCTCTCCTTCTCCTTCTACCCCCTTTCCTCTCTCTCTAAAAAAATAAATAAATAAACTATTTAAAGGCAAGTATAAAAAGAAAAGGAAAGTTGTTGATTTTCAACCTGTTCAGATCTTTACTTGTTGAAAGGATGAAGTGGTGATTTCTAAGTTCTTTATATGGGTGACCATATACTAGAAGTTTCATGAAAGATTTTATATTTATCACTGCAGTTAATAAACTTTCTGGACTCCGGCAGATGATAATGTACTTTCCCATAATAGGTATATGTTGAATGTAGGACGACTACTTTCATCATAGGATTGTGATAACAAGTTTAACAAAATACTACCCACACATATTAATTAATTCATCAGATATGGCTTCTAAGTGCCAAGCATCATTCTAGATTCTGAGATAATAGTGAGCAAAGCAAGTAAAACTGTCTGCCCTCATAGAAATGCCATTCTAGTGTGTGAGACAAACAATACTACAATAAATAAGAAAATATATATAGTATATTAAATATTGACACATGCTATGAAGAAAAGTGAAACACATAAAGAACTATTTGGGGCTGCTACTTCAAATAAGCTGCAGGAAGATTCATTGAAAAGGTGACATCAGTAAGGATGTATGGATAGTATGGACTGATTGTTACAAAATTCCTATGAGTTTTTGGTATTGGGATGTCAAGTACAAAGGACTTGAGACAGGAACATGGATGGGTGTTAAAGTACAATTGGTGGCCGATGCTCCTGGAGCAATGTCCATGAGTGAAGGAATGGCTAGTGGGTGGTGGAGTCAAAGAAGGACACAAATTCCATATCATGGAGGCCTGGGTGTGTTTGTAAGGCATTGAATATTTACTCTGCGTAAAATGAGGTGGAACTGGAGAATCCTGTAAAGAGAAATATCATTATGTAACACTTTTTAAATGAATTTTAATACTTTTGGAACTTTAACTTTGTATTACTTTAAGATTTGCAGAGCTCTTACAAAGAAAAGTATAGAGAGCTCCCATGAAGGGTTTACCCTTCATGTAGCTTCCTTTAGTGTTTAACATATATAAGCATGGTATGTTTTACAAAACTAATGGCAATGATATAATATGATTAACTAGTTTATGGACTTTATCTGGATTTCACTGGTTATTCTTATAATGTATCTTTTTGTGTTCTGGCACTGATTCAGAATACTTAGTAGCACATGTTTTTAGCTCTGTTGACAATAGACTAAAGAGAGGCAAGTGTGGATGGAAAGAGACTATTTACAGGGCTCAGGAACTAGTATCAACCAAAGATGATGTTGAGGACTGAAGTGGAAGTGGTGAACATGGAAGTGGGTTATTGCTACTGGATAAATGCTAAAGATGGAAACAGTGTCATCAGAGATTTAAGAGGCAGAATAGGTTTTGGCCTGAACCTCTAGAGGAGGAGCTGTTGTTACTGAGATAAGGCAGACTTTATGAGAGGCAGGTTTACAAGGCCTATCAAGCATACAGTTATGGTGGATGGGTTAGGAATGAGTTGCTTTGGTTATTTGATCTGGTGTATGTTGCATATACGTAGAACTTCCAGTGAATTTAGCCTTTAAATAGCCATTCTGGTTATTTAATAGACCTTTTAATATTGTGTCCCTTTCTTAGGTTTACATAGTATATTATTAAGATGATTTTACTAACAGGTGACAGGATATCCTCACTCCAACTGGCTTAAATGTAAGAACTCCCATCACTTCCCATAGCTGAGTACAGGCATCAAGCACATGGTCCTGTGGTTTTGCAAACTCTGCTGTCCTCTGCTTTTACCTCATGACCAAGTAGAACTGGTTGTTTCAGTTTTTAGTGGTTCAACCACTGCTGGTAACATTGCAGGCTGCAGCCACCTTTGTCACCTGAATGGGAGGATGCAGAGAAAGCTATCTGTTCCCGCTGCAGTGTGTCAAGGCCAACTTCAGCCAGGTTCCCATGCTAATAGTCATATGGTCCTTAATATGTATTAATATTTGCAAAATAATGTGAAGAGCTGTTAAGGTAACTCAGGCCGAATATGTCTTTTCCTCAGAGTTGGCATTTGTCCTTTAATCAAGAGTTACGCACCAGTTGCTATTAGGTTTCAGAGTCACTACAGTGACATCAGAGAAATGCCCTGTGCATTCAGGCTTGTACCAGGGGTTACCAACCAGGGAAATTATGCAACCTGGGCACATTTGGTGATGTCTAGACATATTTCTGTTTATCACAACTAGTGGGGGCTAGGTGCTACTGGAAATTAATATATAGGAATCAAAGATGTTAAAGAGGCTTCAATGCACAGGACAACTGCCAATGCAAAGCATGGCCCACCCCCAAATGTCAGTAGTCCTATAGTTGAAAAAATCAGGATTGATCTGAGATGAGGTTACCATTTTGTGATCCTCTTGAAGGAAAGGTGGACACCTGAAGAAACTAAATTCTGTCTGAAAGAAAGAAGGGGACAGGGGACAAACTTTGAGATGCACTTCTCCCTTCATTCTTTTTTTGCTGACATTGGTTCTCTTCAGACCCACTGGGATGACCTTCTCTGGGTCTCCTTATTCCTACCCCATGATTGGTCCCTGTATATGTCCCATGTCTATGGATAAGGCAGTGGGAAACTCACTCAGATTCATTGGAAAGAAATTTATGTATATTTTCTTTGAAGCTTCAAGCTCCTTTTAATTTTTACTCTGAAAATTACAAGAGGAACAATATTATTTTCATCATTAAGGGTATCTGTGAAAGTTTCCAGGTTGATTTTCTCCTACTTACCAATGCAATAGAATCAATAATAATTCTAGAGGGTTGCATTTGATTCAACCCTAAATGTGGGTTCTCAAAAAACAGGAAATGAACATTGTCTTGGACCTTTAGTGCCTAGAAAAGTTTTGAGCTATACAATGTGAAGTTAGCTGGTTGAACTGAGTTTTTTCCATCTAAATGGCAAGACTTTTCCTTATAATACATCAGTAAAGTTCATTTTTGGAGTAATATTGTAATCCAAATCCTAGTACATTGATTGACATGTAGTAGGGAATTGTGAATGACTGTTGGCTGAAGGTCCAATGCCAACTCTGATGAAAACATATATTTAGCCTGAACAGCTACTCCAACTTTTCCCATTATTCTGCAAATATTAATACATACTTAGGGCAATATGTATTTATTTGCTATTTTTTATTTTTGTTTTTAAATTCTCATTCTTAACTTCATTTTCTGCTCTGCTGAAGGCAGTAGAAGTCCTATCCACCTAAAATGAAAGGAAAATATATGAGAGATATTTTTACCCTGGTCCTTCCTAGAACATTTGTATCTCTATGTGATTATCTTGTATTCAGCTGAAGTTATTTTTCATTGGTGTCATTCTCCTGTTAACTTAGAAAGAGGAGTCCAACACTTCATGTTCCTCTGGGCTTGAAACATCCAACTTTCTCTTTTCACGTCCAAAAATATTGAATAATTCCTCTCTAAGATTAAGATAAATAAAGTTGTAACAATTTAATTTTGGAGACTCTGAGTTTGTATGAATAATATAATGAAACATACTAAACTTGAACATTTCTCCCCTCCCCCAGGATTTAGTGATAGTTTCTTCTATTTGTTTCTTAAGAATTTTTACCGCACTGCTCACTATCATACAATAATACTAGCCTTTCTCATACAAATGAGATTATACATTCAGATCAGTTAAAACACCCAAATCACTGGTAAATGCAGATATAGTCCACGTTATCATAGATACAAAAAGTAATTATCTCAAAGACAAAAGAGAAGATGGAAAAGGATACCATGAGTAAGAAAAGACTTTTGGAGACTTTATGTAGAACTCTATGTTTTATTGTCAAGTTTTGAATTTCCAAGATATGAAGGAAAACTAGTTTTCAGAGATTTATGAATCTCTCCCCTTTTTATTAAAAAAAGAATTTATACTTACTTGAAATGACACTTTCATTAAATATTATTATTTGTTAGCTGGATTTGGAAAAGAAGTGCTGACTGAGCCAAAATTGAACAGAATCTTGTAACAGGTGTCAGTGCCCATAAAAGAAAGAGGGAATATGCAAAAGCAATTTGATAGCATTGAGCAGTGTGGCGCCCCTTCGGGAAAGAAACAAGGAGGAATTGTTTAAAATCTCAAGAAAGAAAAACAAACATGTGTGTCTCAGGGTACTCAGACAAGTATTTTCATTAGCCTTTTTATATAAAAATATTCTCTTGATTTTATTTCCATCACTTTATTTTTGTTCAAAGTTGAAAAAACTCAGTGGTTCTAACTGTAGAGAAAGGGAGCAGAGTTGTATTCTCTAGATCCCAAGATACTGAAATTCATTTTTCTCTGCCCTTTAACTGTTACAAAGAAAGCAGATACATTATCAGCATTCAGTAGGTGGCCATGAGCCTGATGGGACATCAGAGCCAATGAGAAAGTTTCCCTGACACTCAAACTATCAGACCCATGTGACCACTGGATCATGGAAGTTTTTTAAAAGAGGGTTTTAAAAAAGCTGTAATTATAATTTAATATCCAATAACATTAGAATAATTTTCTAAGAGACTCAGTTAAATGTGTACTAAATTATTTGCATAGATTTGAAGTTCTGAGTGCAGAATTTTATACAATATTCCAGGAGTAGAAATTTTAGGATGATAGTGACTAGAGACAAAAAAAATGACAGAATTTCTCCCATTGAAGGAAGTTGGATTTCAATCAAAGGAGAGTGGCATAATTGCAGATACTGATCAAACACCCAGAGGACAAGAAAGTACAAAATGTGGTCAGACCTGACCTGTGTGCAGCACCAGGACTGAAGATGGGACCAAAGGTTCTACAGACACGGTGCTTTCTCTCCAGCTCAATTATCTGAAAAAGAGTCCTAGGCCTGGAGACAGCATGAACTGTGAGTAAAAGCTACCTTTAAATTTAGCCCCTAAGGTACAATGACATTATTCTAAATCTAGACAAAATCCCCTCTCAACAACTACCCTTTCTCTATTTAATTTTTTTATTTTTATTGTTGACAATATTACAGATGTCCCCATTTATGTACCCTTTGCCTGCCCCCACACTGCCCCCACCCCTCTTCCCTTTGGCCACTACCACACTGCTGTTTATGTCCATGAGTCATATGTGGCTAATCCCTTTACCATCTTAAATCCAGTCCTCTTTGCCCCTCCCCTCTGAGAGCTATCAGTTTGTTCCCTGTGTCCATGCCTGTGTGTCTATTTTGATCATCAGTTTATTTTGTTCGTTAGATTCCACATACAAGTGAGATCATATGGTATTTGTATTTCTCTAACTAACTTATTTCACTTAGCATAATATACTCTACATCCATCCATGTTGTAGCAGAATATAAGATTCCCTTCTTTTTTTATGACTGTGTACTATTATGTAAATGTACCACAACTCTTTAGCCACTCATCTACTGATGGGCACTCGAGCTGTTTCTAGATCTTGGCTATTGTACATAACACTGCTATGAACATAGGGGTGCATATATTCTTTCAGACTGGTGTCTCAGGATTCTTAGGATATATTCCCAGAAGTGGGATAGCTGGGTCAAAAGGCAGTTTCATTTTCTAATTCTTGCAGAAACTCCGTACTATTTTCTACAGTGGCTACACCAGTCTGCATTCTCACCAACACACTGCACTAGGGTTCCCTTACCAGCACTTGCCACCTCCTCACCAGCACTTGTTTGTTGATTTATTCACAGTAGTCATGCTGGCAAGTGTGAGGTTTTCATTTGCATTTCTCTGATGATTAGTGATGTTAAGCATTTTTCATATGTTTCTTGGCCATCTGTATGTCCTCTTTGCAGAATTGTCTATTCCAGTCTTTTGCCCATTTTTTAATTGGATTGTTTGTCTTCCTGGTGTTGAGTTATACAAGTTATATATTTTGGAAATTAACCTCTTATCAAATATATCATTGGTGAATTTGTTCTCTCATACAGTAGGTTCCATTTTCATTTTGTTGATAGTTTCTTTGGCTGTGCAGAAGCTTTTTAATTTGATATAGTCTCATTTGTTTATGTTTTTCTTATTTCCCTTGCCCTAGGAAACATATTAGCAAAAACGTTGCTCCAGCACCATTTAATTAAGAAGCTGTTTTGCCATTGAATTGTTTTGTACCTGCATCACAAATCAATTCATCATATTGTGTGAACCAGTTTTGGTTTCCCATTTATTTCATTTGTCTATGTCTCTATGCCTCTCAGAATGCCCTATGATCTTGATTTTGGGGCTACATTTTAAGCCTTAATATTGGGTAAATTGATTTCTCTCAATTTCTTCTTCATTGTCAAGATTGTTTTATGTAGTCTATAGCCTGTGCCCTTCTATATAAAACTTAGAATAAGCACATCTATGTCTATAAAAATCTTTGCTGAGATTTAATAGGAAATACATGGAATGATATTAAACCTATACATTTGTGTATATTTCTATTTATGAAATATTTTATAGTATATTAATATGTAAAATATACAAATCATATTTATGTATTTATATAGAACTTTAAGGATAATTGACATCTTTGGTGTGTTGAGTCTTTCAATCCATGATTATGGTATTTCTTACCAGCTTAGATGTTTTTTACTTTCTCTCATCAATATGTTGCCATTTGTAACATATAGATCTGATATATGTTCTATTAAGTGCATGCCTAAGTATTTAATTTTATTTGGAGCAATTTTATACAGTATTGTGTTCTTAATTTTGGTTTCCATGTATTCATTGTGTACAGAAATGTGATTTGACTTTCGTGTATCCATCTTGTATTCTGTGACCTTCTTGAACTCACTTCTTAGCTGTAGGAAAGTTTTTTTGTGTGTGTGTTTTTCTGTAAACTTGTTGGATTCTCTATGTAGACAATAATATCATCTCCAAATAGGCCAGTGCTATTTCTTTATCCCCAATCTATATAATTTTTATTTCTTTTTATTGAGCTATTATTGCAGTAGCTAGAAATACTACTTGGGTAAAAGTGGAGAAAGCAGACAAATTTGCCTTGTTTTTCCTCTTAAATTGAAAAATTCAGTTTTTTTACCCTTAAGAATAATGATATCTATAGGCTTTCCCACCCAGAGATACTCTTTATTAAATTGAGATCATTATTTTGTATTCCTAACTTGTTGAGATATTTATCATACATAAATGGAGTTAGAGATGAAATTGGATTCAATTATTATCCTAAATGAAATAGAGTCATTTATCATAAATAGAATTTATCCTAAATGAATTTCAAATAAAACTGAATTTTATTCTTGTTAATCTTGCTAGAAATTTATCAGTTTTATTACTTTACAAATGGAATTTATAAAATACTTTTTTAATTACTATGATTCATTTGATATTTCTTTAAAATTTTTTGTATTTACTTACTGATTTTGGAGAGAGACAGAGAGAGAAACATTGATTTGCTGTTACACTTATGCGTTCATTGGTTGATTCTTGTATGTGCCATGACTGGGGATAAAACATGCAACCCTGGTGTATCAACATGAAGTTTTAACCAGCTAAGCTACTTGGCCAAGGCTATGTAATATTTCTTTATCCTCTTGATAGGGTGAATTGTAATGATTTATTTTCTTTTTTTAAAGATTTTTTAAAAATTTATTTATTTTTAGAGAGGAAAGGGAGGGAGAAAGGGAGAGAGAGAGAAACATCAATGTGTGGTTGCTGGGGGCCGTGGCCTGCAACCCAAGCATGTGCCCTGACTGGGAATCGAACCTGTGATACTTTGGTTCGCAGCCCGCACTCAATCCACTGAGCTATGCCAGCCAGGGCTGTAATGATTTATTTTCAAGTGTTGAACCAGCCTTAATTACCTGGAATATATTTCGCTTGTTCATGGTGTATAATTGTTTTTATACATATCTAGATTTGTTTTGCAAATATTTTCTTGAAGATTTTTTCATTAAAGTTTATAAGAGGTATTGGTCAGTAGTTTTTTATGTTGTAATCTTTGTCTACTATCAAGCTAATACTAGTCTTAAAATGAGTTGAATTGTATATCCCGTAACTTATTTTTCAGGAAGAAATTATGTAAAATTGACCACCTGGATCTGAAGATTTTCTTTTTGGAAGATTATTTATTTTGTATTTAAATTTATTTTATTGATTATGCTATTACATTTCCCCACTTTTCTCTCCCCTTTATTGCCTCCACACTGCATCCCTGTTCCACTAGCATTCCCCCACCTTAGTTCATGTCCATGGTTTATTCATGCAAGTTCTTTAGCTTCTCCATTTACCATACTATTCTTAACCTTCCCCATCTATTTTGTATGTATTATCTATGCTTCTTATTCCCTGTAACTTTTCTCCCATTCTCCCAATTCCCTCTACACCAGCATGCTATAAACCTCCTTGTGATCTCCATTTCTGTGAATCTGTTCCTGTTCTAATTGTTTGCATAGTTTGTTTTTGTTTTTTCTAGGTTCCTTTGTTGATAGTTGTGAGTTTGTTGTCATTTTACTGTTCATATTTTTTATCTTCTTTTTCTTAGATAAGTCCTTTTAACATTTCATATAATAATGGCTTGGTTATGATGAACTCCTTTAACTTGACCTTATCTGGGGAGCACTTTATCTGCCCCTCCATTCTAAATGATAGCTTTGCAGGATAAAGTAATCTTGGATGTAGGTCCTTGCCTTTCATGACTTCATAACTTCTTCCCAGCCCCTTCTTGCCTGCAAGGTCTCTTTTGAGAAATCAGCTGATGGTCTTATGAGAACTCATTTGTAGGTAACCGTCTCCTTTTCTCTTGCTGCTTTTAAGATTCTCTCCTTATTTTTCATCTTAGGTAATGTAATCACAATGTGCCTTGGTGCATGCTTCCTTGGGTCCAACTTTTTGGGGACAGTGTGAGCTTCCTGGACTTCCTGAAAGTCTATTTCCTTTGCCAGATTAGGGAAGTTGTCCTTCATTATGTTTTCAAATAAGTTTTCAATTTCTTGCTGTTCCTGTTCTCCTTCTGGCACCCCTACAATTTAGACATTGGAATGTTTGAAGTTGTCGTGGAGGTTCCTAAGCCTCTCCTTATTTTTTTGAATTCTTGTTT
Source organism: Phyllostomus hastatus (assembly GCF_019186645.2). Classification (NCBI taxonomy): domain Eukaryota; kingdom Metazoa; phylum Chordata; class Mammalia; order Chiroptera; family Phyllostomidae; genus Phyllostomus; species Phyllostomus hastatus. Next base: position 275,032 of record NW_025334017.1, on the reverse strand, counting down.
CTTCATTCTGTTCTAGTTGAATGTTTATTTCTTCCTTCTGCTCCAAGCCATTGATTTGAATCCTGCTTTCATTCCCATCATGGTTGGTTCCCTGTACAGTTTCCTTTATTTCACTTTTCATAGCATTCATTTCTTCCTCTGTTTTGCGACCATACTCAATTTCTGTGAGCATGCCGATTACCAGTGTTTTGAACTCTTCATCTACTAGGTTGACTATCTCTTCATCCCTTAGTTGTATTTTTTCTAATGCTTTGATCTGTTCTGTCATTGGGCCATCTTTTTTTGTCTCAGTGCACCTGTTACATAGTAAGGGGCAGGGCCTTAGGTATTCTCCAGGATGGGGCAACCCACTTTGCTGACTGTGGCACTGTCTGTGGGGGAGGGGTCTGAGAGAGAGCAATGCCTTTTGCTTCAGTCTTGGCCAGCTTTCACTCACTTCCTCCACCCGTAAGAAAATTGGGCCCTTTTGGTGCCAATTCCCAGGTGAGTCGTTTTGTGTACATTCTAGGACTGTGTGGTTCTCTCCAAAGAACTCTGCTGTGAAGCTGGGAGTTTCTACCACTACTTTGACCTCCATAGTTTTTTTTCAATCAGAGGTTTGAGGCTTTATTTCCCCTCACTGGAAACTTGTGTTGTAAGGTCTATCTCATTCCCCAGTTGTTTATCCCGGTTTATCTGCATGCAAATGTGGGACTGCCCCTACCCCAGCTGCCACCCCTCCCTGTCCGAAAGCAGCCACCTTGCCAGGAGTCCTTTCCACCCCTACTGACCTTTTCTGCCCCTCCTATGGGTTTGGATAAATATTTCTTCTTTAACTCCTTGGTTGGCAGACTTCCATACAGTTCAATTTTCTGGCAGTTCTTATTATTTCCTTTTAAATTTGTTGTTGTCCTTCTTTTGGTTATGCCAGGAGGCAAAGTGCACCTGCCTATGCCTCCATCTTGGCCAGAAGGCAGGAATTTTATTTTTTATGAATTCCATTTCCATAAAGTGATTCAGATTATCCTGATTGAGCTTCTGCAGTGTGGTATGGTATTTAAATTGTAGACTTTATAATTTTGTAGTATCCCCTTATCTTTTAATTGAGGTCAGTTCTTTATGATATATTATTTTATTTCTTAGATTTCTGATTTCTGTGTTCTCTATTTTTGTCTCTTCCTAGAGATTTATCAGTTTTATTGATGTTATTCATAGAACCAGCTTTTTATCTCATTAGTTTTCTTTGTTGTTTTCTTATTTTAAATTTGTTTGCTTTTATCTTTACTTTTTTTCCCACATAATCACTATGGGTTTACTGTTTTGTTCTTTCCTTTATCTGTGAAGTAGGAACTTAGGCTATTTATTGGAGACCTTACCTCACTTATAATGTAGATACTTAGTGCTATAAATTTCCCTCTCTAAGAACTGTTAGCTGCATGTCACACATTTTGATATTATTTTGCTTTTATTGAGTTCTATATAATTTCACTTCATCTGAGAACACTTCTTTGATTCATGAATATTTTAGAAATATGTTGTTTAATTTCCAAATGTTTACAGATTTTTCTTTCTGTTACTGATTTCTAGTTTGATTCCATTAATGACAGAGATACACTCTGTATTATTTCAGTTATGAGGAGAACCCTAAAAAACAAGGCTTTTATAAAGAAATTGTGTATTTATTCTTACATTATTTCAGCCACCTTCAAAGCACTCTCCACTTCATGCAATACACCAATTAAGACTTTTTTTCTACTGCTCAAAAACAGTTTTTTAATTCATCAATTTTTATGCCTTTTAGTGATTCTGCCATTTTGTGTTTCACCTTTTTCACATCAGCAAAATGTTTCCCTTTGAGGACATTTTTCATCTGGGGAAACAAAAAAAAAGATTGCTAGAAGCGAGATTAGGTGAATAAGAAGGGTGGGGCATTAGGATTGTGCTATTTTTGTTCAAAAACGGTTGAACATCCTGGTGTGGGTAGGTGCTAGTAAATCACCCACTATGAAATGGGAAAATGCATTGAGTCTTCAAAAAAATACTGAAACCAAACACAGCCTCTGACAACAATGTCAGCTAGTACACTGATACAGATGGGTTTTTAGAACACTTACCCAGCAGGGTTAGCCTGCATTACAAGGGGCCTATGCTCCAGATGATAATTTTGATTTTTGGGGGTCCCCACCCACATTATAATTTGATAATGTTTGTTTTATAACCTATAATATGTTCTATTTAGTTGTTTGGGGTGAAGTGTTCTATAAATGTTGATTAGATCCTAGTTGCTGTGCTCTTCAGATCTTCTAGTGTCTTCTGTTTTCTACTTAATTGATCTGTCTGTTGATAAGTCAGGTTTTAAAGTCTCCAACTTTGGTTGTGGCTTTATTAATTCCTTCATTTTCAGCTATATTAATTAGTTTTTGTTTCACATATCTTAAAGCTTTTTTTGGTGCATACACATTTATAATTGTTATGTCTTTTGGGTGGATTTATCCTTTTATCAATTCATAATGTTCCTGTTTACATCTAATAATTTTCTTCTTTGCTCTGAAGTCTATTTTATCTGATATTAATATAGAAACTCTTGCTTTTAAAAATTTAAAGTTTATATGGCATGTCTTTTTCTAGCCTTTGGCTCTCAACTACCTATGTTACGAATTGAAGGAAGTTTCTTCTAAGTTGTATATAACTGGAATTTGTATTTCTATCCATTGTGATGATCTCTGTCTTTTAATTGATGCATTAGGTCACTTACATTTAAGGTATTTATTGATGTAATAGGACATACATTTGCCATTTTATATGTTTCTCTTTGTTTCTGTTGGTTTCCTTCCTCTGCTTATTACTATTTTGCCTTCCTACTTATAGTGTTTTAGATTGTATAATTTTGTATAGGTTTAATATTTATTGCTGTCGTTATTACTACACACACACACATGACATAGCAGTTTATTGGTTTTAATGTTTTACTACTTCAAGTGTGGAAAACTCACTTGATTTGGTCCCTTTATCATCCTGACTTTTCAATGTCATTGTTGTGATAATTATGATACCATAAATTATGTGCCAATAACCAAATATGATTTACAAAACTCATGAGGAAAGGGCTAATTTATTGTATGTAACTATGTTTCTTATTTTTCTATTATTCCTTCTTTTTTCTGGATGTTTTAAGATTTTTTTTATGTTTGAAGAACTTTCTTTAATAATTCTATAAGGTAGCTCTAATAGCGACAGAGTCTTTTAGTTTTCTTTATCTGAAAATGATTTTCTTTTCATTCTTGAAGAACAGTTTTTCATATAGAGAATTAGAAGTAGACAGTTCTTTTCTTTAAGTGCTCAAAAATATTGTACCACTTTCTTCTGACCTCAATGGTTTCAAATGAGAGATTTTCTATCATAGCAATTGGTGGTCTTCTATAATTATGTTTCACTTTTCTTTATTTGCTTCCAAGATTTAGTCTGTGTTTTCAGTTTACAAAAGTCAATTATGATGTGTTTTGGTGTTTATGTCCTTGGGTGTGTACTGTTTAGTAATTGTTTAGCTTCTTGAATGTGTAGGTTTGTGTCTTTCAACAATTTTGGAAGTTTTAGCTATTATTTCTTTAAATACACTTTCAATTTCAGTCTCTTCTTTTCCTCTTCTTCTAGTAGTTTGATACAGATGTCAGATTTTTGTTATTGTGACTCAGGCCTCTAAGGAAATTTACTATTATTTTTCAGTCTATCATGTTCAGATTGGGTGGATTCTATCTATTATTATTTTCTCAAGTTTACTGACTTTATATTGTCATTTTCATTTTGTTACTGAACCCATCTAACAAATTTTAAATCTTTATTATATTTTACTATATAATTTTCACTTGAATCTTTTTTAGTTTTTATTTCTTAGCTGAGATTCTCTCTGATTATTTGTTTGAGGATGCATATATGACTATTGCAGTGTTTTTAAAATACATGTCAGATAATTTCAACATTACATTTTTATTACCATTAGCTTTAGATTATTTTCTCATTTAAATTGTGATTTCCTTAGTTCTTGGTATGACAGATGAATTTTAGTTATATAGTACACTTTTTATCTATTATGTTAGGAGTCTCTAAACTCTATTTAGATCTTATATTTTAGTAGACATTTACCTTGTTTAAGTTTAGCATTTAAGTCTTGTACTATTCTTGTGGACTGTGGTTCCAACAGCAGCTTAATTTTCAAAGTGTTTGCAATGTTGTTTTCATTTGCTTTTTTTTTTTATGGTTACCTGGGATTTTCACTGGTCCCTGCTGCCGTGGCCTGAGGATCATAACAGGTTCCCAAAGCCAGCTGCTATATGTCTGTTGGTGGGAGGGGTTGTGGTGGTATCCCTGTACCTGTGCCTCAGGTATGTCTGAACAAACAGGAGAGCCCCAGACCCTTTGTGACTGAGTGTTCTCAATAGGCTCTTGCTGTGGCAGGTTCCTTCTCTGACTTCACCCCTGCCCAGGTGTGTCTACCTTGGGCAAATAAAGGGACATTTCAGGCCCAGTGGGAAGGAGAGCCACCTGGCCATTGATTTTTTGGTGGGGTTCCAATGGGCACCTGCTGATGGCTCACATGCAAGTTATTCATGAGCATGGTCCCATCCAGAGCATGAGACCACCTGGGCATCCACTGTTGCTGGGTAGGGGATGTGAAGTGCCATACCTGGCCACCTTTCTCCATTCGTTGGGGCCTGAGGCTAAGAATAGTGCTGCTCCTTCAGCCCTGGGTCCCAGGTCTGCCAGTCTTCCTCTCAACTCCTTCCAGAGTCCCTCGACAGTTGAATTGTGCACCATGAAGTATGTATTTGTGTTTAGCTTGGGAATGAAGTACAGAGAGAATGGATCAACCAAATTTGTAGGGACAAGAAATCTATAGAGCTGCATTAATTCCTTGATTTTTCCATCCAACAAATCATCTTATGAAAATGCCATATCTTTTGCAAGCTATCCTGTTTATCTCTTTACTTTCACTTATAATCTACTTCCTAGTTAAACTTTTGTCAGCTTTTCCTGGGACTATGGTGACAGCTACACAACTGAGTTCCCTCCCTGCAGGTCTTAGCCAGTGTCCTCCTCACTGATTTCAGACTTTGGGTGCTTCCTCCCAAGACCATCAGATGTGGCCTTGGGATTTCCTCTCACATCTTCCTAACTAATACATCTCATTTGTATGAAGTTTACCCATATGCCACTCTCTGTTTTACTTTGCCTTGTTAATTCTGTTTTCCTCTACCTAATTAGTTCATTCTTTACCTTTTTTCCCTGTTAGTTGTATCTCACACTTACAAACTGAGGTAGCCATGACTTTTCCAGAAAAGCCTTTGCTAATTCCTCCAGGTTCATAAGGGGTCATTTTTTCAGGGCTTTCCCAATGCCTTACCCATTTTTTTCCTCTTTCTGAGCTCTGTGTGGCTCTCTCCCATAGAGCTGCAACTGCATCAGTCATCCCATCAATGCCTGTTTACTCACTTATTTCCTCAGATTATGCAGTGGTGTTTAGTTGGAGGGATGATTTCTTTATTTCTTTATTAAAAGATTATCTCCATAAACTTCTAAATGTTAGGTAATTAACTTTAATTGACAGGCTAAGTGAATGACTATCACCTCTCACTTTTTTCTTCCTATTCAGTTCTCTAATGTCTTTTTCTGAATTTTTTCTTTTCATTTTGAATTGAAAACTAATCATTTTTATTTTCTTGTTATTGAATGAGGAATTCAAGACAAGCGTGGGATACAATGTATTTTGCAAACTATTATTCTTCTATAGGAACTTGATTCAGAGGATATATTTTCTAAATCTATACTTCCATTTATGTACAATAAACAGTGTTTACACAGATCAAATTGGAAATCTGAATTAGACAGAGGAAGTTCCTTGTGACTGTGTACTTCAAGTAAAATGGAATCTGTGAAGAAGCAGATCTGTGTGCTAGAGTTGACCACTGGGCATGGCAAGTTCCTTTACTCAGCAGTACTCACTGAGCACCATTGCACAGTGGAGATTGGAAAGCAAAGACACTTTTCTCTGTGTAATTACATTTTAATGACTAAGTTGAATTTAAGCAAGTTTTACAGTCATATCCTTTAAATATATATAAAGTTAAGCTACTTTCTTGCCACTTCACATAAATTATGCCCTATTGTCTAATATGCCAGTTCTTACTAGAGACATAGCTAAACTACAAATAATAAAAAAAAGAATAAGTTTCTCTCAATAAGTTCAATCAATGATAAACTTAAGCTGTCTGTTTTGCCCTCAGCTAAGTCAGGGGACACTGATTTGGATTCCCTCTATTATGTCACTTAAATATTCCTTTTATCTATGAAAACATTCTGGAAAATCACTATAGCAAATTATTTAAGGCCCTTGTAGGTGGTGTAATGAAGAACTTGATTGGTAAATTTTGGGATAGGATACTCACAAAAAAATGACATAAAATCTATCTCTTTTAGAAGTTCATCATCATCAGCTTTTACGACCCTTATGTTCACCCTGACACCTGGCATTGTGCCACATGTGGGATTTGCAGTGTGAGTGGGTGGAGAAGCCTGAGTGGACTGTGCAAGGAAGGACTTGGGCCCTGGTTTCCTGAAGATCCTCACACAGGTGCAGACACTACTACTTGACATGGAGTTGACTTTTGGCCATCAGTGACCTCACCCAACCCTGTCCCCTCATTAAGAATTTGAGTATAATCATTTCACTCTCAGGTATGTGTCCTAAACCCAGCAGAACAGCTTATTTCAAATTCCTGATACAGATTTGGACACAGAAGCTGTTGGTTCACCTCCTGCCTATATTCTACCCCAGGATTTTAATGCTTTGAGAAGCCATCTCTTGGAGTGAAGCAGTTGTCTCTCCAATGTGTCCTTGTCAGCTTCGTGGGGTAAGGTGGAGAATGGGACTCTTCCCCTACAAGCTTTCTAGCTAAGTTGATAGCTTGGTTCTACCCCCCAAAACCCCACCTCTATGGGTAAGTAAACAGATTCTAGAAGTTGCTTATATTTGCATATGCAGACACAAAAACAATAAGCATCAGGCAGTGCACCTTGCACAGAGTCAGGAAAGTCTTCCCTCAATTTGAGTGGGATTTGTAGATCCAGAATCTCTTCCTGCATGAGAAGTCCTTCCTTTGGATCAATGTTTCACAGGCAAGAAATCAGCAGGCTTTTCTTTTACTGTTTTTGTCTGACTGAATATATCTTATGAAAATAAGACATTGTTATATTAGTTTCACAGACATGGCTTTCCTTTCCTTCCTCTCCTCGTCATACAGTATTCTGTTACTTTTCTCTTTAAAGGAATGAACAATTAAACCCAAATTTACTGTTTTGGTACTGTTGAAAGTTTTGCTGAAAGACTGTATTTCAATCCTAGTTCTTTTGTTAAATTTTTAAATTGTATTTTATGTACAAAAAGCTAGCCATTCTGCAATAAGGTAGATGTCTTGAATGACCCATTCAAAGAAGTTTGCTTAGTCCAACTTAATGAAGCCTATATCCTTCGTGTACTGACGGAAACACTGGCGGCACATATTAAGGCCATACTTCCGGACCAGGCCATTCTGTTTTGAGCAGATGCGGCAAGAATGAGAACCCTGGCTGAATTTTCTTGGATGGCTCCAGTACAGCTGCTGGTGACCCATGTTGCTCTCTCTGCTGCGACGAGGAAAAAAAATCAATCCTAGTTCTTAAAATAATAATAATAATAAGGCATTACTTGCCTCATATTTAAGGACATTGCTTATCTTTTTATTCATTAAATTTTTCCATTAGATGTAAATGATTAACAACAAGTGAAGCCAGTAGGTTTTATATATTCTTTTTAAAAAAATATTTTATTTATTTATTTCCAGAGAGGGAAGGGAGGGAGAAAGAGAGAGAGAGAGAAACATCAATGTGTGGTTGCTGGGGGCTGTGGCCTGCAACCCAGGCATGTGCCCTGACTGGGAATCTAACCTGCGACGCTTTGGTTCGCAGCCTGTGCTCAGTCTACTGAGCTATGCCAGCCAGGGCTATATATTCTTTAAAGTCTAATGGGGAGCTTTGATTTTTAGTCCCTTGAGCATAGTGTTATCATGAAGCATCTGACATTATCTCTCCATTAGATAAGAAATGAACAATAGTATTCAAGCCACTATAGTTATAAAACTTGGAGCAATTTAAGATTCAGAGTGGGGAGAGAGTAGTTACAGAATAGCAAGTTTCTGCAAAGAGTTCTTTGTGCTAATGAACTTACACTGAGAGTAAATCTGAGTATTTACTGTAAGCATGACATGCAAACATGGTGGGTGGGTTCTCAATTCAAATCAATTAATATTCACTGACTACCTGTTGTATGTTCTATGTGACAGTTGGCTGTTATAGAGTCTTGTTTTTTCAGGGATAGTTCATTTCACTTATTCATTCATTCAATGTTTATTTTTATTTTTTAAAGATTTTATTATTTATTTATTTATTTATTTTTAGAGAGAGGGAGAGAAACATCAGTGTGTGGTTGCCTCTGTCACAACCCCTAGTGGGGATTGGGCTCACAATCCAGGCATGTGCCCTGACTGGGAACCGTACCCAGGACCCTTTGTTTCGCAGCCAGCACTCAATCCACTGAGCCATACCAGCCAAGGCTCATTCAATGTTTATTAAGCACTTACTATATACTAGGCAAATACAATTCCATATTGTCACATTGAAAGTATTTTAATATTCAGGGAGGTTTTGATTAGTTGGCAAACCTGAGAGTGTTAACTGAATTATATGAGTAACAAGAATTGTCTCACCCTTATTTGTTCTCTTGACAACATTTTCTAGTGTCTACCTCCCAAAACTTTATTATCAGGGTGCCCACAACACAGCAGCCAAGTAGATTCTCCCACCTGTCCCTCAGAGGATTTTTGGCCTTACCCTTTGGCCAACCCTGCACAGCTATGCCATGTGCCTATTCCATTTCTACTAATGATTAGAAAAGAAAGCACGATAGTATCATCCTAAAAGAGGGCAAAACAGAGATTGCACTGACAGGGATAGATATCTGGAAGAAATGGTGTGACTCTCCAAGATGCATTTCCTGGTTAATTGTTTGATGACAGAGAGTGGGATGATGTCATGCACAGGGATAGGAAACAGAGTGAAAGTCAGTAAGTGGGCATGAGAATGGTTGAGTATTTGAAAGATGGAAAAGGGCTGTATGTTTACATTGATCATTTACAATGAACACAGACACCGTTTCCCACAGCACAGTATGTAAGACTGGTCAATAAGAATATGTAATCTAACAGCATCTCCTTTCAAACATTTGTAGTACCTCAGTTTAGGTTATGCTGTGGTGATGTGTCAGTTAGGATATTCTAAATTCTGTTCTGATAGCAAGCCACATGAAAGTCTCAAGGGCATGAAACAACAGATTTGTGTGCTGCAAAGAGTGGATGTCTGAGGCAAATCAAAAAGGGGTTGGCCATTGCTGTCACAGGGCAAGAGTAGTTCCATATGGAAAGGTGCACACATATTTAGATACACTGATGTGATGCAGTGGGTGGAAGAAAGGCCTTCTAGATCCTATTTCTATTCATATAATGAAACAGAAAACTACAGATTATTGCTTTAACTCCAGTTATCCCAGAAATCTCTTAGTTTTTTATAAATGAAATATTTCATCCTAAAATGTTTATCAACATTATATGGAAGATAGAATAGTGGTAAATAGATTGTTGTCAACTTCAACTGAATTCTACAGAGTGGCATGGTTTTGGGGGGGTGCATTTTCTTGGTAATCTTGAAAATCCTTTCTATTGGTACTGCCCATTAAGTGTGTATGCCCTTTATATAAGTTAACAGTCTGCATTATATATATTCACTGGGTATTCTATAGATGCTTTGAGACTATATACAAACTAGAATTTTTGGAGACATATCTTTCTTCTATTTTGCAGCTGCAAGTATTTTGCAAACTTAATTTAAAACTAAAGAAATAAGCGATCCCTTCTTACCATTCCTAAAACTATGCTGCTCTAGGAAATGTAAAATTCCACCAATTACAGAAGAATTCTGGTATCACTTGTCGCATTTTTCAGATCTTTGGACTTAGAGGAAATTCCTACAATTTACTACCTTATTGATTATTTGTATACTGCTGATCAGAAAAAAAAATCCTACAGCAACCCTGCTCTTGTCAATTGGTATAACAGAGACAAAGACAACATTTATATAGTCTAGTGTTTGCCTTTATGACTATTATTCAGTCTATCCAGTCAACCAGTTCTTAAATTTCTCCTTGCCCCAGGTTCCCCAGTCCCACCTGTCCCCATTTGGAAAATTTCTTGGTGAGAAGTGCTTCCCTGGCATATATGATGTGGTCCACCTGGCATTTCCTTCTTGCAAAGCACTATTTGATATAATTAACCTTGTAAGCTACAACAAGAAAAAACCTGAACCAAACCACCAGGCATGTTTGCAGGTCATGGCACCAGTCCTAACAAATGCTTTTAAAAGATGCCCTAACACAAGATTCTCATAATGGAATGCAGCCAAACAATTATTAATTCATATAATTTAAACTGCAGTGTAAATGCCTGCAAAGGGCAAAATTCAGCAGAGGTATTAAGAAAATAATCCAAACTGAGTTTGTAAAGTCAAATGAGATTCCACTTCCTGTGTGATTGAAATTATTAGCCTTTCCTTACTTGTGCTTTGATATGCACTTGGAGGGCTCTGGAGCCAGACAGACAAGTGCACTCAGCACACATGAAGTGAGAGCTTCCCACAGCTTCCCAGGGCCATGAGCAGTAGATGCAAATGTGCTTCTTCCTCTAGGGAATCACCAGCTTCCCAGCATGATCTGCTTGATATGTTTTCCTGTTCAATGGTACTAAAAATACCTTAGAATCATTTTATAAAGCATCACAGTGAAGTTAAGTATAAATCATTATTGTGTTTTTACAAGAAAATAGGCAATTAGAAGAAGGGTCAAAGGAAGGAGCACTTATTCATTCATTCATTCATTCAACTGATGTATGCTAGGGGGCAATTTTGTATTTAATATTAGGCTGTTTGTACTAACACAAAGAAAAGAGAGGTCACAGTGTGTCTTCCAGAGGCTTACAGCTTGGGCAGATGTGCAGAGAAGCAACTATAAGTTTGCACACATGTATTCTGTGCTTTGCAGGTTCATGTTCCCTTCTGCTATTAAACAACTTTATTTTCCTGAAATAGGTTTGCTACTTGTAATCCCAAGGGATTCAGGAGATTGTTGGTGTGTCATATATGCTGGGACATGCTCCTTTCATGCCTGCTCCCAGCCTTTCTTGCCCACCATGACCAGCTCAGCTGATTTGCCAGGCCCTGTGGTGGTAGGGACTCCAGACCCTCAAAGAGCCCACGTGAGTGGTTTGGAGTCTGTGAGACATCCATGTGTTTTTCTCAAAATGTGTTAAGGCCAGTGCTAACCTCTGTACCACAGAGCCATTCCTTGAGTTTTTATTTATCACTTCACTGCATAATCTGCTCTGAAACCAGCTTGGAGAACCCCTGTTGGGCTTGGTGGTCAGGATAAGAATGAAAGTAAAAATACTAATGAGGAGGATGAGGAGAAGGGCAGCTAGTTTCCTGAACTCTTACTAGCCATCACGGATATTAACTCTTCTAGCCATGTACCATTCCAGCAGCAAATAGACAGTGCAGGCAAGCTGGGGAGACTTGCGAGGGTTGGTAAAAGGGACCCATGCGTAGGCTTGTGCCAGAGCCTGGGAGAGCAGAGGCCTAGCTACTAGACCATGAGATGCATGTCTACATCAGAGGAATATGCACCTACCCCTCTCCCTCTCTGTCCCCCATCCTGCTGTGTTCCCTATTGGCTATACCCCAAAGCCAATGGGCACAAATCTGGCAGAGAGCAAAGTGGGGGTTAGGGACTGGGAATGGATTTTAAGGACCCACCAGAAGTTACCCGAGCATAAATTCTGTAAAAGTAGGTGCTTTCCTAGCCCCATTTCCCTCAAATGAAGCTTTATAGTTAAGAAGTGAAACCAGAAAAGAAGCTGTCTGATAAAGCCTGGAATTAAAATCACACAACCTGTACTGAGCACTTGCCTCTTTCCTGTAGAGGCCCAGCCTACTTACTTTTGAACCTCACTTTTGTTTCTCTTAGTATGAAATGTTCCTTGAAGACTCAGAATTCTCATGAAAGTGGATGTCTATAGGCCTATAGTGCTCAGTCATGTGTACTGGCGCTGCTGTGGCATACACACCTGGTCTCGCTGGGCCCTCCCCTAGAGATGCTCAAAGCCCATGGGAAGCTAGGGGCAGATACATGGAGATGCTTCACATAAAGACTGAGCTGAAAAACTCCCTACTTATAAAGTCATTGAATCTAAAGTCATCTCTTATTTATGTAGTTTTCATAACAGCCTAAACACAGTTTGAGAATTAAATTAAAATAGAATCAATGATTCAGTGATCATTAAGTTGCTTTACTATAACCAAAGAATCTACTCCTTTTCACCTGTTAAAGAGAAAAATTAAGGCTAGCTCCAAGGTTTGTGTTGGCCTGGGAGAATAAGAATTTTCTCACTTGAAAAGTTAAGATTGTGAAAGGAGCAGAAATTGGAGGGAGTTAGAGGAAGAATCAGGAATTGGGCTTTGCATGTGTTAAGTCTGAGTTATCTATAGACATCTATTATGGGCTGAATTATGGCTGCAGAAATCCTAATCCCCAATACCTCAAAAAATGTGACCTTATATGGAAACAGAGTCAATGCTGATATAATCAGTTAAGATAAGAGGGTTCTGGTAAAGATGGCAGAGTAGGTAAGTGCTGTGCTTGCCTTCTCCCATGACCACATAAAAATTAAAGCTAAATTATAGAACAACCACCATTTAGAACCACCTGAAGACTAGCTGAACAGAACTCCTGTAACTAAGGATATAATAAGAAGCCATGATGAAATGCGTAGGAGGGGTACAAAATGAGTTGGTTCCATATCCATGTGGCAGTTAAGAATTGGGATGGATATCTCAGTTGTGGAGGTCCCCACTGAGGAGCAGGAGCAAGGGATCACAGCCCAACATCTGGCTCCACAGCCTAGGCACCAGGGCCAAGAAGAGGAATCTTCACAATAGCTGGTGTGGAAATCAACAGGGAAATCAAGTCTATCTGGAGTCTTATCTCAGTCCTGGAGAGATAGAGGGCTGTTGGAAACCCCGATGTCCTCTTGAAAGACTGGAACTCAGACTCATTGCTCACAAATATGTGTCTTAAGTTCCAGGGAAGGAACAACAGGGTAAGGGCTGGAGGGACAGCTATTTCAAGGGCTAAAGTACCCACAAGTACCACTATTTCTTTGTTGAGCCCTCCACCCCCAAAAGGCCTGCAGGCAAAGGCAGACACCAAATCTGAGTTTCCATCAACCTGGCTGATATCATCCCTCATAGCCTTGGTGATGCTCTGAGGATCCACCACACCCAACATATACCAGCTTGAGCCTCTTTCAGCAGCTGTTGCTCACAAGCAACCAGCCTCCACCCATGTTGCAGACTTTCTTAAAATATCTCAAAGGTCTACAAACCCCAAATAAGCAATGGCTGGCCTTGGCATGCACTTTGCTGCTTGGTAAGTGATACCAAGCCCAGCATTAGAGGCGGCCAGCCTGGATTCACAGCACAATCTTTCCAAGGCACCTTCAAGCCAGGTATAGCCAACCACCAATTGCAGATCATTTTGTAGCTCCTACCAGGTTGCTCAGGCTGCGCATAGGCAGAGGCTGACTTTGGCCTGTACCTGAGTCTCTTTTAAGAAAGCCTAGAACCCTGGTGCCTAGAACCAACACACTGGTGGCCAGCTTCAAACCACACCAGAACACCAGGCAATTAGCACCACAAATGACATACCCAAAGGGTGAACTTGACAGGCACCAGTTCCTTGGTATAGCAAATCCAACCCTGTGGGGTCAACCATCACACAACCACTGTAGTCAAGACCCATCCTCATAACCAGTATTGAGTATAATGGCCCCTCCACTGATGTGCCAACAGCAATCAAGGCTCACTTACAACAGGTGTGCACACACAACACACACAAGGGAAACTCTTGGAGCACCCAACTCAGGTGACCAGGTAGACTATGACACTGGGCCCCACAGTGTAGCTACTACACAAGGCCACCATGCCAAGAATGAGAGATGTAGCAGATCTACCTAAATCATAGAAACAAACACAGGGAAACAACCAAAATGAGGAGACAAAAATCATGTCTTAAATGAAAGAACAGGAGATAACTCCAGAAAAAAAAATAAACAAAATGGAGGCAAGCAATCTACTAGACACAAAGTTCAAAACACTGGTTAAAAAGATGCTCAATGAATTTAAGGAAAGAATAGATGAACTTAGAGAGAATTTCAACAAAGAGATAGTAAACATAGAAAAGGACATAGAAACCATAAAAAATAGCCATTCAGAGATAAAAACACAATAACTGAAATGAAGAATACACCAGGAAGAATCAACAGCAGATTAGGTGAAGCACAGGATCATATCAAAGATTTACAAAACAAGGTAGTAGAAAACAGTCACTCAGATCAGCAAAAAGAAAAAAAATATTTTAAAAAATGAAGATAGTTTAAAGGCTCTCTGGGACAATAACAAGCATAACATTTGCAGCCTAAGGGTACCAGAAAGAAAAGAGAAACAAATGATATTGAGAATCTTTTTGAAAAAATAATGACTGAAAACTTCCCTAACCTGATGCAGAAAATAGACATACAAGTCCAGGAAGCACAGAGAGCCCCAAACAAGATGACCCCAAATAGGCCCACACCAAGACACATCATAATTAAAAGTCAAAGGTTAAAGAGAGAATCTTAAACGCAGCAAGAGAAAAGCAATTATTTGCCTGCAAGGGAGCTTTCATAAGGCTATCAGCTGATTTCTAAAAATAAAAAATTATAGGCGAGAGGGATTTGCACAAAATAAGCAAAGTGATAAAAAGCAAAGATCACAAAGGAGAATATTTATGAGCAGAGCAAAGCACACAGATTTGAGTCCTGAGCTCTGCAATCCACTGAGCAAAAGAAAATCCACCAAGGGAATAAGGAAACCAGGGTTACCCTAAACTGGGGTGTAAGATATTGGGCTTGTATACTTCTATGTTACTCCTAGAAACTGGACTCATAATGATTACACCATAGTTACATGAGGGGTACATTATGGGAGACCTTTAGTGAATAGTTGCCAAATTAATGACTGGCTGTGTTATCATGTTAAGTACACTAATGGAATGATAACTATTTCATATTGTGTTCTAGTTCTGTTTTATATAGCAGCGTAAACTTAAAAGTGTTGATTTAGTATTTTTTCATAAGTGACTTCTCAGGTTTCTGAAAAGCAAGACATTTAACCAGCACTGATTTGTTGAATAAAATGCATTCACAATTTTTGAAATCCAAGTGGCACAAAACGTAGTATAGGGAAGCTCTCCCACCACTTCCCAGCAGCCACTCAGCTGGGATGTATCCAACAATGACAACTGACACCATTGAACCATGCCTTGCACACATCTCTGGAAATACTTTGTGCATAAAGAAGACACACACATGCACAGGCACACTCAGTACTTAGATTTCCATCTTCCTTTCTTTAAATACAGTTGAAAGCATTCTATATCACCACTGTATACTTTGTTTTTTCATCTTTATCTGTTTTATGCTATTTCTTAGAACTTCTCCTGTCTCTGTACATAAAGGATTTCATTCCCTCACCGCATCTAACTCCATGGCTTTAAAGTATTTTATTTTGTGAATATAACACACTGTATTTAAACATTCCCTTTTGATAGATATTTAGGTTGTTTGCAATATTTTATTACTATAACTAGAGTTTCCATGAGTAACTTTGGCATGTTCTATTTTCTACATGAACACATATATCTGTAAAATAAATTTCTGAAAGTACAATTTCTGGGTCAATGGATATGTCAGTTTTAATTGAGATTGAAATTGCCGAATCACCCTCTAGGCAGTTGAGACAGTTTGCATTTTCACCAACAGAAATTTGTTCATGGACCCACTTGCCAAAACCATGTACTACTATCAACTATTTTGATTTTGTTTTAATCTGATAGGTGAAAAATTAAATTTCCATGTAGTTTTCATTTGCATTTATATCCTTATGAAATTAACACTTTTTTCACATTTAAGAACCATCTAAATTTCATCTTTTGTCAACTGTTTATATTATTTATACATTTTTCCATTAAATTATGTAATCTCTATATATATGTTAGGAAAATAGGTCTTTTATTTATGGTATAAATTTCAAGTATACTTTTCTAGCTTGCCCTTTGCTTCTTGTTTCATTGATGGAGATGTTTTACATAATTTTTTATGTAATAAAAGTCATTGATACTTTTTTATGGCTTCTAAATTTGTCTCATAAACTATAATGCTTTTGCTTCTCTGGGATTATAAGACAATTCTCTTAGTGTTTCTCATATTTTTTTTTAAATTTTCACTTTTTGCTTACCTGGAATTGTTGGTGTGAGTTAAGCATTTTCCCCCAGATGGCAATGCACTTGTCCTAACATCAATCATGGAATGATCTTTAGTTTTTCTTTAATATGAAATGATTCCTTTACTATATATAATGTGCACAAATATATTTGAGTCTATACCTGAATTGTTTATTCTGTTCTATTGCTCTGTATGTTTACTCTTGAATTAGACATGTATTTATTTAATTATGGCTTTATGCTATAATTATTTTCTGGGAGCATTAGTACCATCCATGTACCAGGGGTAAAAATCTTTTCCAGATTTGGTTTTGACATTTTTGTTTCTTCAATTTTTGAATAAATTTATCTAATTTCAAAAATGTTTCAGCCTCCGGTCAAGATGGCAAAGTCAGTAAATGCTCTACTTGCCTCCTCCCACAACCACATAAAAATTACAACTAAACTACAGAACAATCATAATTCAGAACTACCTAAAATTTAGCTGAACAAAGGTCCTATAAATATAGAAGAAACCACAATGAGGCTGGCCGGAGGGGCAGAAATGCAGAAAGGACTGGCTCCACACCCATATGTGGCAGTTAAAAATTGGTAAGGATATCTCAACTTCAGAGGTCCCCCCTGAGGAGTAAGGAGTCCCAGCCCCATATCAAGGTCCCTAGCTCAGGGTTCTAGTTCAAGATAAAAGGTCCCCATAACTTCTGGCTATGAAAACCAGCAGATTGTGGCTGTGACAGAGTGCTTCTGGAGTCCCAGGCATTCTTCCAAAAAGCCCTGTAGAGACTTTTACACTGATGGACTCATTCACTCAGCACTGGGGCAGCAGCTTAAAAGACTCCAGAGACTTACTCTTGGCAACTGAATTGTCTGGGTTCAGGTGAAGACTGGAAGAGAAGCTTTCTCCCACACAGAATACTGGCAGAAGCAATTGTTTCTTTGCTGAGAATTATTTCTTATTCTGCAGGTGCAAGCAGATAAAATATCCAAGTCTTCATCAAACTAGCTAACACCATTAAGCCCAGTCCTGGCAACTCCCTGAGACACTATCTCATTCAACTTTCAGATCCACCCAAGCTGCTTCCAGCGGATTTTCCACAAAAATGGCCTGTTTTGTCTCATGTTGCAAACTTTCCTAAAATCTCTCAAAGTTTCACAAACCCCATATAAGTAGCATCTGGCCTCAGCATGCCCCATACCACTTGCAAAGAAACACCAAGCCCATCATTAGTGGCAATTCACAGTTTAGCCTCACCTGGGCACCTCCAAACCCAGAACAAGTGACAACCATCTGCAGAGAACTTTATGGCTCATACCAGGTGGCCCCAGGCAGAGCATGAACAGCAGCTGACCTTGATCTGCACCTTTAAAAGGCCCCCAAACCCATACACCTGGTAGCCAGCTTCAGTCCATGCCAGAACACCGCCCAACATCTCTACAAATGACACACTCAAAAGGCAGATTCAGCAGTTGCTAGAGCCCTGATACAACAAATCTTGCTCCATAAGGTCAGTCCTGACACAGCAGCTCCTCCACTGTGGTCAAGGCCAGTGCACAAAGCCAATCAGCCTGAGGTAAATCCCTCCCATTGGCAGGCCAAAAGAAATCAAAGCTCAACTACAACACAAGGGCACACACAACCCACACAAAGGAAACAGTAGGAGCACCTGGCTCAGGTCACCAGGGAAACTGCTACTGGGACCCATAGAACACCTACTATACAAAGCCACTCTACCAAGAGTAGGAGACATTAAAAACTCTCCCAAATCCATAGAAACAGGCAAAATGAATAGACAAACATGCTCCAAACAAAAGAAGAGGACAAACCTCCAGAAAAAGAACTAAACAATATGGAGACAAGTAATCTACCAAACACAAAGTTCAAAACACTAGTTATAAGGCTGTTCATGATTTTACTAAGAACCTCAACAAAGAATTAGAAAACATAAAAATTAAGAGAGAAACATAAAAAGAACCAGTCAGAAATGAAGAATACAATAACTGTAATGAATTCATTAGGGGGAACCAAGAGTAGAACAGATGAAGCAGAGAATCAAATCATCAGTTTGGATGAGAAGGTAGAAGAAAACACCCCAATCAGAACAACAAAAATAAAAAAAAAGTCATCCCAAATAAGGATAGCTTAATGGGCATCTGGGACATCAAACATACCAACATTTGCATCATAGAGGTACCAGAAGGAGAAGAGAGCGAGCAAGGGATTGAAAACCTATTTTAAGAAACAATGACCAAAAACATCCCTAACTTGAAGAAGAAAATAGACCTACATGTCAAGGAAGTGCAGAGTCCCAAACAAGGTGAACCCGAAGAGGCCCATACCAAGAAAACTTGTAATTACAATGACAAAGCTTAAAGACAAAGAGAGAATCTTAAAAGCAACAAGAGAAAAGCAGTTAGTTACCTACAAGGAAACTCCCATAAGATTGTGATTTGATTTCTCAACTGAAAATTTGAATGTCAGAAGGGACTGGGATGAAATATTAAAAGTGATGAAACAGAAGAACCTACAACCAAGACCCCTCTATCCAGCCAACTATCATTTGGAATTGAAGGACAGATAAAGAGCTTCCCATATAAGAAAAAGCCAGAGAAGTTCATCACCACCAAACCCATATTACAAAACATGTTAAAGGGATTTTTTTTGAGACAAAGAAAGAAAAAAAAAACATAAAAATATAAATAACAAAATGGCAATAACTATACATCAATAAACAATTACTTTAAATGTAAACTGATTAAGTGCTCCAATCAAAAGTCATAAGGCACCTGTCTGGATTAAAAAACAAGACCTTTAAATGAGCTACAAGAGATTCCAAATTGAAAGGTACACACAAACTGAATGTAAAGAGATGGTAGAAGATACTCCATAAAAATGGAGACAAGAAAACAAAAGCTGGTTTAGCAATACTTATACCAGAAAAAATAGAGTTTAAAACAAAGACTACAATGAGACAAAGAAGCACCCAGCAATTTCACTTCTAGGTATTTATCTGAAGAAACCCAAAATACTATTTTGAAAAGACATATGCATCCATATGTTCCCTGCAGTATTATTTACAGTAGCAAAGATATGTAAGCAACCTAAGTGCTCATAAGTTGATGAATGGATGAAAAAGAAATGGTACATATACACAATAGACTATGACTGACCACAAAAAATCATCTAACAAGATGGACAAACTTAGAGAATATTGTTCTGAGTAAAATAAGTCAAATAGAGAAAGACAAATGCTATATGATTTCACTTATTTGTGGAATCTAAAAACAAAATAAACAAACAAAAGAGAAACAAACTCATAGAAAATACATTTTGATGGTCGCCAGATGGAAGGTGGTGGAAAGGGAGGAGTAAAAAAAGGTGAAGGGATTAAGAAATACACACTGGCAGTTACAAAATACTCAGGAGACCCTGGCTGTGTTGCTCAGTGGGTTGAGTGCTAACCTGAGAATCAAAGGATTGTTGGTTCTATTCCCAGTCTAGGTCACATGCGTGAGTTGTGGGCCACGTCCCCCATAGGGGGTACTCAAGAGGAAATCACACATTGATGTTTCTCTCCCTCTCTTTCTCCCTCCCTTCCCCTCTATAAAAATAAATAAATAAAATCTTTTAAAAAATAGTCATGGTTATGTAAAGTTCAGTATAAGGTATATAGTCAATAATGTAATAACTATGTATGATGTCAGATGGGTACTAGATTTTGGGGGGATAATCACATTGTTAGTTATATAAATGTCTAATCCCTATGTTGTACACTGAAACTAATATAATATTGTACATTAACTGTAACCGAAACATAAAAAAATATTTTAAAAATTTCATCCTGTTTTTTAATGGAAATATGTTAAATTTTAGATTTACTTAGAATGGATAGTTCCATAGAAAGTTAATCGCTTTATACATATTCATATTGCAAACATTTTTATACATTTGTTTTAGTCTTGAAGAAGCAATTATAATCTTTATGTTTTAGAATTCTCTGTAGTTTCCTGATTATAAATACCATTTTTTCTTTAAGCTTGCCATAGTTTTTCCTGTGTTTTTATGTGTAGAAACATGGGCTATAGTATAAAGTATTTTTATAATTGTTAGTGCAAGAATCTCTATGATGTGATTTAGATTTGTATTTAGTATATCAGAAGACTTCATCAAATGCTACCTCATACACATAAAGTTCATCCTTTTAGAAAACCCATTAAAATGTTAATTAACAAGGATCAAATTACAGCAAAAAATATTTACATATCCTTGGGATTAATGAATTTCCTAAGATCATCTAAAAATGCTATGTTTATTAATAAAAGTCTTACTATAATAAAATTATGGGGACAAGAGCAGAATGTCCATGCAGCTAATGTAAATGTTTTTATTCTGTGGTAAAAATCCTGTTTTAGAATTTTTGATATTGGATAATTAAATACAAGAGTCTATGTTTGAAGCACATCATGTCTGTGTAATTCCCATGAAAAACATATTTACAAATTTCCTTCTAATTAACCCAACAAAATATTTGATATTATTTTATCCATTCGAATGTAGCATTTTCAAGAGCCGCACAAAACTGACTAATTCAACTAATTCAGTGGGTAATTCCTTCCTACTCCTAAAAAAGTCTTATATTTTAAACATTAACAAAATTTTAATAATATACAAAACTAACTGATGACAATTAATGTCTTTCCATAAAGCAATATATGAAAGAGCCCTAGCTGGGCTTCTTCTTCCTTTTTTTTTTTTTTAATGTTACCAACACTTAGCTATGGACATGGACAAGTGTCTTAATTGAGTTTGTCTTCATTCAATTTGTAAAGCCTGATGGTATATGAAGAATGGACACACAGTCCAAGTAGTTGGTGGGACATGTAAGAGTGGATTGGGCATAGCCAAAGGAGAGGAGAAGTAATTGAGAGCTTTGTCAAAAACAAAGCAGACATAACAGAGGTTTAAATTAGTGATAACACACAGAATATGAGTTAATACTTGAGAAATTTGATGTGGACATGGAAAAATATATTTTACTTGCCACATACTGGGGTGTATGCAATGAAAGGAAATAACAGTTTTAAGATTTATTCAAACCCTAAGTGAAGACTGGTGTGCATTCATTGGATGAGACTCCTATACTCTTTGCAGGTTCAGCTTCTTTGCATGGTCTAATGAAGAATGTGGTCAGAGATAACACTGAAACTTTGCCCTTAATTAGAATATAGTATAAGATGTGGGGAAAGTGGACAGAGAGGGAATGGAGATTGTGATGCTTTAAAGGCATGGGAAAACTACATGTAGGACACTCACTGATAAGTTTCAATAATCAACTTCCTTTATCAAGGAAGTAACTTTGTGAATCCTGCAATAGTTCATTAATGTAATAAGGCACCTACATTCAACATTACAGAGAAAATAAAAAAATATGTATGTATGTATGTATTTATTTATTAATTTATAAAACACACCTGAGGATATGTTTTATTGATTTTTAGAAAAGGATTGGGGGGGAGAGAGACAGACATTGATGTGAGAGAGAAACATCTATTGGTTACCTCCAGTATATACCCCAACTGGGGATTGAAACCAAAACCTCAGTATGTGCCCTGAGGGGGAACTGAACCCACAACCTTTTTTTGTGTATGGAACCACACTCCAATCAGTTGAGCCACCTGGCCAGGGAAGAAAAACATCTTTTAAGGAAATACAGGTATTGTGCTTTTTATAACAATGAATTTAGTTGACAATTTATTGTTTAAAATCTTTGCATCTCTTCATGGGGGAGATTGGTCTGTAAAATTCCCTTGCAATGATACACTCATTGGATTTTAATATGAAACTTATGCTGGTCTAATAAAATAAGTTAAATGCTTTTCTCTTGTTTTTTATTCTTTTGCAAAATTTGTGCAAAAATTAATGTTATTTTGCCCTTAAATATTTGGAAGACATTACTGGTAGGTAGAACAACCATGAAGTCTCATCAGTGGCACTATTTAGTTCTTTGAACTAAAATAATTTTTCACTGAGCCTCTGTCTCAGTATCTGCAAAGTTGATTTTATACCTACACAATTTATCTTTCAAACTCATGGTGATAACAAGGCCCTCTTGCATGTAAAGAGCCATGGAAATACACCATAAATATCTTTATTAGTCCTAAAATTTGTTTTACGTAAGACGGCAAGTTAATGGAGAAGAGTAAATAGTGTGGTCAGAAAGTCAAATCAAAATGTAAGAAGGTAAATGCATCCACGGTCATAAAAGTGATGCTCTGCGCCAAGGTGAGCTACACTAACAACCTCCAGTACAGTGAAATGGCCCAGCTTCCCCCAGTCAATCTACCAGATGGAAAGCCAGGGGACACCATCCTTTTCCTCTCTTCCATATGCATCGGCAAACACCTGTGGTATGTGGGTAAATATCTGATATAGAACATTAGCAGTGCAAATTTAAAGATGTGTGTGAGACTTTAGATCAAAGTTGAACTTTTATTTTTAAGAGGAGACTTTTAAGTTAAAAAAAAATGAAGGAGTGGGTAAAGAAGAGGATTACTCAGCCAACTAGAGGCGCTTTCTTTCTATACCTCGGAAAATCATACAAGATTTTTATTTGTGATAGAACCTCTAATAACTACCTTGATCTTAGCAGATCAACATTTTTCTAGTGCATGGAACAGAAACTGTGGATGCCCTGTGCTGTCTGTGGCATCTCAGCTGACCCAGGCTCACTGAGGAGAACTGGCAGGCTCCTGGACCAGCCATGAGGGGCAGTAGCACCCAGGAGAATGCTCAACAAATTAGAAAGGGGAGTCTGTGAATAAATATTCCAATTCAGTGTCCCTCAAAGGGCTACTCTGAGTTGTATATCTTAGGGTTTGCACTAAGTTGAGCCCTCATGGTCCATAGGAGTTGCCCTTCATTTATTCTTTTAGTGACTGCCCTGTCTTTCTTTCTTGATTTCCTACTCCCTCCAAGCACTTTGTTTTGGATCGCATCCTAAGTAAACTACATGCATTTAGGTCCTTGTTTCAGGGTCTGCTTCTGGGGGATCCCAGACTAAGTCAGTGCATCTGACATATTGTCGACTGTTACCTGCCTCCAGGGTAGTACCATTTTTTATGCTAGGGACAAGAGAGAGCTCTGTTTTAACTTGTCAGCTCAGTATTTCATATTTTCTCCCTGCTCCATGGCAACTTAAAAAAAAGTTGATTGACTTGGGTGAAGCAATGATACTCTATTAAAGGATGTTTATATTGAGTTTAGATTTAATTTTAGTTCGAGTGCTCCATCTTTAAACAAAACAGCAGTTGAAATTTTTCCAAATGGAATGTTTTCAATAATTTGTAAACTACATTTTACAAATGTAGTTTGCAAAGGAATTTTCTACATAGACAGAGGTCTCTTTGGTTGACTTGGATAAAACATGGGGTCCACTAAACCACTATATAATATAAGACCATAAAATAGAAACTCCCACAAGTTTCCATTCAAATAGCTGCCATTTTTATCCACTGGCTGTCACTCAGTCTCAGAATGATTATTCCAAAACGGATGTGCTAGAGAAGGAGACTGAAGGGAATATGTCAAAACCTTTATTCTTTCACCCAGTTGTTCATTTACTAATAGGATATTTATTGAACATTGAGGTTTTTTAAGGTATTTATTTTACTCAATTTTGTGGAAGATAGTGTGACATAATTTTGAGGACTCAGCTGGTTTTATTTAGGGTTTGATTTATATTCTGTGTTTTGTTTTTCTTATTTTCTGATCCATTACTAAGTCAAATTGGAAAAAAATAAAGCTATAATTAGCCTCTGGACTAGAGAAAGGAAGAAGGACTGTTTAGCCCATAAGTTAGTGAAAAGGTATAAAGAGTAAACTGTTTGGGGTCTGAGTAAACCTCTGCTATGAAGATAGCCTCTTTCCACTGCTGAGTTTTTTCTTTTACTTTTCTTTTTTGTGTATATGTGTGCATGTATGTGCATGCATGCATGATGTGTTTGTGTTTTAAGATAGAAAAAATAATATACAAGTTTTTTTAACATTTTTTATTGTTGTTCACATACAGTTTTCTGCTATTTTCCCCCACCCTAATATACAAGTTTTGGACTAGAGCTAACTGGATATAGCTCAATCCAAAATGGGAAAGTGAAGGAGTGAAAGCTAGAGAGCAGGGCCTTTGCTCTGGAGAGTGCAGAGCTTCTGGGCTCTAGCTTTGCTGGGAGGCCCATGCCTCTTCAGAATTAAATTTTCATTGATGTTTTCTTTGTCCACGTTATGAAGTGTTACAGGATAGACTGGGAGGTCATCTAAGTGCCATTCTATACTTTTTTTCCTTCCTTTAAGAAAATTCCATATTGTGTGTGTTTAGGGAAGCGTGAATGTGCTAAGGACCAAAGCAGGGAGATCTTCCTCTGCATGTGGGATGTGATCTGAACCAGGTGGATCTAAAATTGGGCACTTCCCTGACCTGACTATATGTATGGATGTGATTTTATTGTATGAGAAAATTTACTCTGACCTCTAAAGTCCCTTGGCATAGAATGAAGCACAAAGTTTTCCTTGTGATATTGATGCTGAAAATTGCAGAGACTAGTTTCTGCTCCACTTCTACCACAGATCCTTATAGCACTTGATTTGTGGCCTCATTCGATTAATTTTTTCTACTTTTCATTCTACCATTTCTTCTCCATTATTTATTTTTTAAATATTGTATTATATAATTTTGCATATCACTTGTAGTCTTTTGAGAATAAAATTGATATATTCAGAGAGCATTTACATTCCATAAAACCCAATACACTAGCAAATGGTTTCAAATTATAGCAGAGAAGAATTAATTTAGATATTAAGAAAAATTTACTGGCTATCAAGGTTGTTAAATAGGTTGCCAAGAAGTACTGTTTCTGCAGGTATTTTAATGGGAATCTACTCTCTGAAGTAGTTTAGTCGGAGTCCTGTTTATATAGAGAGAGATGTGCTCCATTTTTTACAAGATGAAAGAATTAGAAACTCAAATCACTGAGTTTCTTTCTTTTGTGACTAAAAATGTCAACAATTGCCAAACCTCTGAGGTTAATGGGAGTAATTAAAAAAAATAAGACAATCATAAACTTCTGTCCAGTCCTTACAGGTAAATTAACAGAAAGAAGGAAACTCCTTTGTGTAACTTATGGCTAGACTTGAAGAATGCAATAATGTGCTTATTTAGAAAATTAAAACTAAACCCACCCTTCTTACAGTCACTCTAGTTCCTCTTAGCCAAGCGGCTGGTGGACACACACTCACAGCTGCACTGCAGGTTTTGGCACCATACTAGCCTAGGAGATGCAGTCCAACCATATCAGAGGGCAACAGTACTTGGTGGGATAAGCTATGTAACCAACATTGGTCCGAATGGCAGTGTGGGAAACAGCAGTTTATCCTCAGATCTGCTATAGGCCCATTGCACTTCAGTGGGAGCTGTTTATTTTTGTTGTTCAAAAACCAGGCTGATGGAGCTATCACTTCTTTGAAAGTTACCAGCTGTGGGTCACAAGGGGAGAGAGCTCTGGAAAGTCTTGCATTAGCAATTACGTTTGGCTGGGAAGTGAGGCATATCAATCCCACTCATGACTCATAGGGTAGAACAATTATATGGTCTCATCCATCCAACAGAGTGCCAGAAGTACAATGCTACAAAGAGACAGAACTAAAAATAATTAAGGACAGCACTAATAATTCTCTAACACATGCTCTCTCTCCCCTCTCTCTCATTTTTTCTTTTTGTGAAATGCAGAATTAGTCAAAATTGTTGGGCACCTGTTACCATGAGAATATGTCTTCTCTGAATTTAATAAAGACAATAAATATCTGTTGATAATGTGGAGTGCTGAAAGCTTCTAGATTATTTATTGGAGGAAAACACATGATTTATGATATCAATTGGACATGAGCAATATATATAAGAATGCTAAAATGTTTATTCCTATGCATTTTTTCTTTTAAAGATCAGTAAGGCAGCTTTTAAATTCTAAGGAAAAGAACTATTTTGGCTTTCACTAATTTAATAAAATCACTTGATTCCTTATTTAGTGCCAAGCTAGACAACATGCCAAGATGTGGTAATTAACTGAACTATGAGATACAAAAGGAAAGAATAGACAGTTGTTTCAATCAAGTATTATGCAAATCTAGACTCTAGCATGATATCCACCAGGCAGCATGATGTATCTTGTTGCATTTGGTACAAGGAACAAATTGTACATTAACTGGAGAATGTCAATGTCACAGCATCCATATTTGAAAAAATTCCAGTATTTTAAAGACTTCACTATTTGGCTGTGTATGTGGAGGCAGTGTTGTTAAACTTGGAGTGGAAAATAAACCCTATGAGTTATTAAGGCTCAAAATAAGTGATCACTATATACCTGAGTTCTTTCACTTGGGAATAGGTGAAAGGTTTAATATTCTTAAACTTTCTCAGAGAACTACTGCTTCAAATAATAAAGCGGGTGTGTCTACTGTCAGTATTAATTTCTGCCTTTGGTTCAGATTCATAGAAGAAACATGGACTTCTTGACTTAATTCAGTTAAATAAGCCTTTTGGGGGACATCATCTATAGGATCTGTATTCCTGTTAAAGAAATTAAAAATTATAAGTTTTTTCATGAAGAGTTATCTCTTGAGACAAGATTTATGTGTGACTTTTTAACAAAATAAAGCATATTTAATTTAATATTAAAATATTTAGAAATTCTGACTTTTCAGAAATAAAGGGAAGGGGCTAGATTGGTTGTGATGTTGCTACAGTAAGACATATATGTGTAGGGAAGGCTTCCAAGCATTTATAATTCACTTCCAATCTATGTACTAGACAATTAGGTTGCATAGCACAATTGTAAAATTAGCCTTCAAATGTATTCTTTTACCTTCTTTGGTCTTAAGATTCGAGTTTGCATGAAAACCTTAGGCTATTTAGATCATTTTAATTTTAGTTTTCACTTTCTGCATATCATGCAGCTGCTTATTCTATACACTTACGTAGTTTCTTGAAGTAACACTTTTGTGGTCGACAGAGAGACATGAGCAGAGCGAGGACTGTAGGCCAGGTACAGAAAGTCACCAGTGGGGAAAGCCCCAGGTGCCTAGCAACAGGCAAAACTGGGAAAACAAGGACCTGGGGTTAATAGGGAACAGGTAATCTTTCCTTCCCTAGAATTTGACTGGTCATACAGTGTGGACCCTGTGATCTTTCATATTATTATTTCGTATTTGAGGGGTCATGTGGTTAGAACCCTCACCTGACCTTTCCTTCTTTGGCATGTTGCTAGTCATACAGGTTAGACCCCTTCAGAGGGGGAATGAACAAGAGGGTTGGAGAGCAGCCCTTAAGCATTAAGCCCCCAAAACAATGAGGTTCCGACCTGCCTAAAACACACCTGGGCCACAGTTATGTTTCAGCTTCAGGCCCAGAAAAGTAGTGAAACCAGACAAGCAATGCCATGGCTAACATTAGGAGCTGCTGCATTGACTGATGACCACCTGCTCTGGAGCTGACCAATCAGTAGAGACCATGACCTTGAAAGGACGCACCAGGAAAGCTGATGAGTATTCTATTGAGATCCCCCCCGGGACCTCTCCTAAAATCTCTACCCTTAAGAGCCCTTAGGACAAAAAAAACAGACACTCTTCCTCCTGGGGACATGCCCTCAACTTTCCTCTTGCCTCTTCTTCCCCCAGGGCATTAACCATTGTCTTCCTCTCTCCTAAGCTCCAAGGGCCTTCTTTTGCCTCTGTAATTTTTTCCTGAGCCCGTTTCTTCCACAGCTCACTTCTACCTCCGTGACTTTCTAAACAAACTTTCTCCTACAGTTTGAGTCTTAGATCTTAATTCTTTCCTAGTAAGGACCCAGGTACCAAGGTTGCTGAACCAAGGTCCAGTCTGACCCCATAGGACTAACACCTGGTGCCATTCTTGCTGCTGCCAAAACTTTCACGTAAACGGCACTAACCCACACTTTGCACCAATTAACTTAAATTTTTACACTTACAGGTAGGTCCTAAAATAGGGTCATATAACAAATTTTATTTTGTAAAAACTTAAAAGTTTTCCTTTTAAGAATTTTTTTTTTTAATGTGCAGATTGGAATTTGAGTGGTTGTTACACAGAATTAATGTTCCTGAAGGCACACAAGAGGAATACTCTGAAGAAGGACAACTGTTAGAAAGATGCCACTTGATTTTGGCATTGTAGCCTGCATTTGGCTCTCGGTGAGTCAATGTTTTCTTGACAGAATTTTTTAGTACACCCCCATTTTTTTTGCTATAATTGATTTCAAAGTATTAATTTCAGGAAACAGTGATTTGCTACTAACAATCCCTTTCCGGAACAACTTTTTGTTTTTGGCATGCAGTTACTACTAACTCAGGGACCTACTGGAAAAGTTGTAACTGACCCAGGTTGAGTCCCAAATTAAACAGATGCACATTTCAGCATTATCCTCCTTGCAAAAGAATCCAAAGACAAAGCAGCAGGAATGTGGGTAGAAATTTCAAAGTCTAGGCCTGGTGGC
Source organism: Phyllostomus hastatus (assembly GCF_019186645.2). Classification (NCBI taxonomy): domain Eukaryota; kingdom Metazoa; phylum Chordata; class Mammalia; order Chiroptera; family Phyllostomidae; genus Phyllostomus; species Phyllostomus hastatus. The sequence continues at coordinate 245,991 of NW_025334017.1, read as the reverse complement.
CTTCTTCCAAAAGACTCTCAGCCACTAGAGAGAACAGCTGGAATTACAAAACTGCAGTAAGGACAAATCCTGGTCTTAAAATGTGGCTAGTCTATTAACATAGCTTTTCCCTGGGATGATCACATTTTGGGTCCCTTTCACAGTATTTAACATTTCAACTGCTATACGAAACAAGCAGATTTTCCCTTTTTTCCTCTGTGGAACTTTATACAAGTTCTTAGCCTCATTTAGGCCTCTGTGTCTCTACCTACAAAATGGATGAGATAATTACATCTACCTAAAAAGATGGAAAGTAGACTATAAGGGCTAGTCATTGATATTATTTATATGACTCTTCTAGAAAAAACTGTTCTGTGATAACTGACACTAAAGTTATTGCAAACACATTGAGTAAAGTCTTATTAATACAATAAATACGGTATTTTCCAAAGTTCACTCTGTACTGTCAATCTTTAGATCCTGTAATATGTTGCGCGTGGGTCACCGGCCAGCAGTGACCACGGAATGCTGCGGATGGCTCGCCGAAACACACGCGAGAAAAAACAACACATGCACAGAGACAGACTAGTTTCTGTGGGGAAGTAGGGACAGAATGGCCACCCCCCTAGTGGGGAGCACGCTGATTTACCGTCCGCACCTGCTTTTATTAGGCTCATTTTGCATAATAATTCAGGTAAAGTACAGTACTCATTAGGGGAAGTAAGGAACTACAGAAAACAAAGAACTCTGCTGGTCTATTGAGTTGGGGGTCAAAGAGCTGTAAGACTGAGGAACAAACTAACTTCCTCCTAAGACCCTTCTCATTCAACTGAGAGCATTCTAAACAAAGAAGGTTTCACAGTAATTTACATGTTCTTTCTTAGGCCTGATCACCCCGGGAAATCCGCACTTCTCAGTACCGAGCTGTACCACCCTGTCATTGTTTCAGGCTTAGGTGGAGCAAGGGAACTAGGTAACCAAGAGATAAGGAGATTTTCTTCCAGACGATGAGAACTCAGGCTATGTCAAAGCCGAGGAGCGAGGGTCCATCACCCCCTTTTGCTGCAGCCCCCCAAGTCCTTCTTTTGGGGGGCCTCCCAAAGTGATCGTGCCTGGCTTAGGTCGTTCCCCCCGTGGGGAATCTTACCCATCTTTGGCTAACCGACCAAGCTTTTGGGGTTCAGTCATGAATAAAGCAGCAGAAGCAGCATTCCTGCCAGGGAGATAAGCTTTTGTCTCCTTGCCGGCTTACGGTTCCAAGGGCATTCCCTTAGCTTTAGCCTAGGCGGGGGTTTCAGCCTCTGATACCAGTCAGGGCAGTTCCCAACAGTAATAGATAACATTGAAGATCAAATTTCCATTTATATTTTAAAAAATACTTTACATTGATTGTACAGCATACAATAACTTTTATATTATTAATTTTTTTAGTCTAATAATCAGATTTCTAATCTCTATATAAAGATATATTTATACACACAGGATGGGGTGAAGGTAGGTTTACAGTTATGAGTACACAAATCACAGTTTATTATTGTATTATTATTTATTATATTATTTTTCATACAACCTATAAATTTTATGTATATAATTTATTTAAATTTTATATTCAACTAGTCTGAAATGTTAATGCCTAATCAGAGGTAATTCATAAATATTTGTACATAAATAAACATAAAATTGAATTGTGTTAAAAATAATATATACTAATGGAAAGTAATACTTTATGTGTATAGATTGTACTTTACTGATATTAAATGTAGTAATATGAAAATTAACTGAAGAGTTAAAAGATAAGATAAAAGTTGATATATTTTGACATTGGAAATTTTTTTTTCTTTTCTCCTTCTGGATTTATGAGAGACCTAGATTGATTTCTTTATATTTAAACAATCTTAACTCTTTGAGGTAATAGAAATTGCAAACAAAAGTAAAAATCAAAAAGTGAGGGAATATGGTTTAAAAAGGTAGATTAGGCACATGCTTTTTCTTGTAGTTCCTCCTGAGACTCCACCATACTGACATCAGGCAAGGGGAGAAAGGAATAAAGCTGTAATAGAAAAATTATAGGGGAGGTTAGGACATGGGGCTGAGGGCAGATAAGCTCATCTATAAACAAAAGATCACAGTAAATTTTCCAGGCTAACAAGTGGGTGGGAATGGGAAGGCAGAGCAGTTTCACATTATCTTCTAAGGGGACAAGGGAAACCTGAGGCATCAAGTGAGGGGGTTCAGGGAGGGTGAGAACCAGCAGGTGAGAAAGGAAACTGAGGGTTGACACATGAGATTACTGCACTAACTGACATTACCTGGTGCTCATCATAGAATACACTGCTTTCAAGACCATTGTTATTACCACTGAGAAAGAGAAAGAGAGAGAGAGAGGGAAAGTTTTTGTTTTGTTTTTTTTTCAATATCCTTCCATCACAGAGACAATAAATCTTTGCCATAATGTCTAGTTTTAATGAAAAACAAAAACAAATCAAAACAAAACTTCAGAGTAAAACAGAACTACTGAGAGATGAAAATACGTAGAATGATGGTTAAGTATTTTTTTTCTTCATTACAGTAGGCATCGAGTGTGTGGGCAGAACAGATGTACATACTCTCTTTGGAATTCAGTCTAGAAACAATGTCAGCAAAATTATAAAGTTAAAAAAAGGGAAGAGGAAGACATGATGTCTAGGAAATAGTAGATCAGCCCCAGGAAAGACAGAAACTTGATAAAATAGAAGCATGATTTGAGGATAGAAAAGCATGCAGTTTTAATAATGGCAATGCCAAGAAAAAGAAGGCAATTAGAGCTTTAGATTTAAAAAATGTATGAGAAAGGTATTGCTCATATATGTAACAGATTAAATGTGAAATGTTCAAGAAAGTAACATTAACCTACAAAAGAGAATCTGTTTGATCTTAAAAACAGTGAACACATAATTTGAATGAACCAGATGTTAAAACTAGATTCAGTGAAAGAAACAATTCCTGTCCTGCCAGTTTTCTCAGTGAACAGTATTTATAAATCATAGTAATATTAATTCTTTATTAGTTTTCAATCTTTTGAGCCAAAGCATGGACAAAACAGTAAGGACTAGACTGCAGTACAAACTGAATGTAAAAGAAAAGGTGTCGCCAGCACAGGGTATATGGGAGAAAAGTGGAAAAGTTCACATTTATACTCATACAAAATTTTGGAGGAGGATAAAGAAATATGACCAATAGTTGACAATAAAGTAAATAGACATGTAAATACAGGTGATCAATAGAAAAACTAATATATACATTATAAAATTGAGAAGGAGGAGGTAGAAGTAATTCAACTAAATTCACATGTTCTATAGAGAAGTCAATGAATAATATCTAAAGCTATAAATCAAGAAATGGAAGAATACACACACACACACACACACACACACACTCACACATACACATATCCTAGATTTGTGGAGGTAATAATCAGAAGGAAAAAGAAAAAATAACAACCATAGGAAACTTTTAAAATAGTTTGCTTTAAACATTAAGATTAGGAAAAAAGGTTTTAACAGAACACTGTTATTTTTCTTTTTCAGTCATTTTTGCACTCTGATTTGTTGCATGTGCTTATTGTTTTCATAATAGTTAAAAATAAAATTAAGTTAAAAGAACCTCCTTCTCACTTAGTACTGTGTGACCTAGGAAAAGTTACTTAACCTCCCTGTGCCCCAGTGTTTCTACCTGTAATCTGAAGATAAAAATGGTACTGTACCTACCTCACAGGGTTTTAAAAAATATATTTTATTGATATGCTATTACAGTTGTCCCATTACCCCCCTTCATTCCCCTCCACCCTGCGCACCCTCTCCCACCCACATCCCCCCCCTTTAGTTCATGTCCATGTGTCATAAGTTCCTTAGCTTCTACATTTCCCATATAATTCTTGCCCTCTCCCATCTATTTCCTACCTACCATCTATGCTACTTATTCTCCATACCTTTTCCTCCTCTCTCCTCCTCCTTCTCCCCTATTGCTAACCCTCCATATGATTTCCATTGCTGTGTTTCTGTTCCTGTTCTAGTTCTTTGCTTGGTTTGTTTTCGTTTTTGTTTTAGGTGTCATTGTTCATAACTGTGAGTTTGCTGTCATTTTACTCTTTATACTTCAATCTTCTTTTTCTTACATAAGTCCCTTTAACATTTCATAAAATAAGGGCTTGGTGACAATGAACTCCTTTAACTTGACCTTATCTGAGAAACACTTTATCTGTCCTTTCATTCTAAATGAAAGCTTTGCAATAGAGCAATTTTGGATGTAGGTCCTTGACTTTCATGACTTGGAATACTTCTTTCCAGACCCTTCTTGCCTGTAAGGTCTCTTTTGAGAAATCAGCTGACAGTCTGATGGGAACTCCTTTGTAGGTTACTGTCTCCTTATCTCTTGCTGCTTCTACGATTCTCCCCTTCATTTTTACCTTTCTACTGTAATTATGATGTGCCTCGGTGTGTTCCTCCTTGGGTCCAACTTCTTTGGGACTCTCTGAGCTTCCTGGACTTCCTGGAAGTCTATTTCCTTTGCCAGAATGGGGAAGTTCTCCTTTATTAATTGTTCAAATAATTTTTCCACTTGTTGCTCTTCCTCTTCTCCCTCTGATACCCCTATAATTCAGATGTTGGAACATTTAAAGTTGTCCTGGAGGTTCCTAAGCCTCTCCTCATGTTTTTTGAATTCTTATTTCTTCATTTTTTTCTGTTTGGTTATTTCTTTCTTCCTTCTGGTCCAGTCCATTGATTTGAGTCCCAGTTTCCTTCCCATCCTTATTGGTTCCCTGTACATTTTCCTTCATTTCACTTAGCATAGCCTTCATTTTTTCATCTAATTTGTGACCAAATTCAACCAATTCTGCGAGCTTCCTGAAGCTCACAATTACTAGTGCTTTGAACTGTGCATCTGATGAGTTAGCTATCTTTTGATCACTTAGTTCCATTTGCTGTGGAGCTTTGATCTGTTCTTCTATTGGGGCCATTTTTTTTGTCTTGTCACACCTGTTACATATGAGGGGCGGAGCCTTAGGTGTTCACCAGGGTGGGGCAACCCACATCACTGGGTTGTGACACTGTATGTGGAGGCAGGGTCCAAGAGGGAACAAGGCACTTGGTCAGCTCTCTGTTAGACTTCAGTCCCTTCTGCCACTTCCCCCAAGCAAATGGGGCCTTTCTGGTGCTAATTCCCATGTGGGTGGACTTGTGAATGTTCTAGGACTCCACGGGTCTCTCCAAGGAACTCTCCTATGAGGCTGGGAGTCTCTCTCTGTGCCTCAATCCTGACAGGTGTTTTCAATCAGTGCCCTGAGGCTCTATTTCCTGGTGCTGGGACCCTGGGTTGCATGCAGTGCCTTGCTTCACAATCACTGCCTTGCTGGGTCTGCTGGTTGCCACCCTGAGCCCAGGGTCTGCCAGCTGCCTCCTGCACACCCAGGGTCCACCTGCTGTGGTCTTGCATGCCCGGGGTGCCTTATGGGTGATCTTACTGCTCTTTATGCCTCCACCCTTCTCTGCCCTCCTGGATGCTGGACTTCGCCCCTCCTACTTGTCTGGATGAACATGTCTATTTTAACTCCTTGGTTGTCTGACTTCCATACAGTCCAATTTTCTGTCAGTTCTGGTGATTTTCCTGTTCCTAAATTATTGTTGTCTCTATTTTGGTTGTGTGAGGAGGCACAATGTGTCTACCTATGCCTCCATCTTAGCTGGAAGTCCTCACAGGGTTGATATGATCAGAATAGTGCTTGGTACATAAGCACTCAGTCAATCTTAGCTTTTATTATTACTATCAGATCCATCTTGAATTAGGCAAGTTGGCTAATGGGACACTCTAGGACATTTGAGTTATTTGGACCCTTTCAGAAATCCTGATACAACCTGAATTAATTAATAAAGGAATTGATTTGTTTGTCAATTTTTTGCATAAAAGATCAAAAATCACCTCTTTCTGCATCCTCAGGCTGGAAGAGAAGTAGCTACAGTAGTTATACATTAATTTCTTATCACAGCAGCATTTAAGGAAGGATAGAAATCATGGCTGTGTTAAGAGAGGGAAAAATTTTCCCAGAAGGTCTCAACCAAATAGCACATGGGCCAGTTTTCAGGCCACCCATGAGGCTATAAGTCCAGTCAGCTTCCCTGTAACACTATCTTCATGGGGCTGGCTGAAGCTTCACAGAGAAGCATGTCCTGAAGGCAGATGCTGTAGTTCCTATATCTGAGGCAGTAATAACATGGGAATAAGCAGGAACCAGAGGCCATGGTAGAAGAATGATCTTGTTGCATACCAGTGACATGTCTGATACCATGAACATAATTTTCCCAACTATCAGCTGTTTCAGAGAAAGGGCAATGTACAGTGAAGCCTCCCAACTTCATTATGGTTGTTATCATTGCTTACTGTGGCATATGTAGAAAGAACCTTGTGAGGGACACTGGGGAAAATGGATAATGCTGCTCAGGACAAACACCAACTATGGTATAGCCAGGGCTGCAGGATCAATGTCATGGTAACATCTGAATTCCAACCGGCAAATTCTGATAGAGCAGCCAAACCAGCTAGGGTAAAATCTTGGTTGGGCCATCTGTCTGCAAAGCTCCCAATACCAATGGGTATATAGGTGTACCTATAATCATCAGGCACTGAGTGCAATTTCTTGGATGTTTCTACATGGCTATCTCCTTTTAGAGAGCTGCCAAAGTTTTTCATGATGATTCTGTTACTTGGGAGGAAATAGGAGTAATGGGACCCAGTAAATACATCTTACTAGTTGATTTATCTCTGCCTCATTATTTTCTTATTGAAGGATGCATTTTGCTGCAGTAAATATTATGATTTTAGTTCAATGTGAGGTTCCAAATAGTAGCTATCCAACTATTGTTTTAGCTATCAACAGAATTCAGAGAAGTTTTTGAATTAGGCATTGTGACATGTGTTTTCTGTTGATTTACAGATCTCAACTTTCATGATCACATCCAGCAGAGTTTTTGGATAGTCACAGTGAAGTGAAACAGCAAGATGCAAATGAAGCTGTGAAATAAGAGGAATTTAGAGCTAAGTATGGGCTTATTTCTAGTGAGTTCTAGGCTGGGAGGGTGGGGAAGGATAAGACTAAATGTAGTGCTTGAGTAAGGATTTTATAACTCCTACACATTTATTCTTATGAATGCTAAAAATCATCTATGGGGATGAAATCAGTATGGAGTATATAAAGTAGTTATAAAAAACCCTCAATTCCTCAGTCTTTAAATATTTATTTCACATCTAATATGTGAACATGTGCTTTGAAAATGAAGCTTCTGTGCTGATAGTCTCTCAATATTAGGCTTAGATCCTTTGCTATGTAGAAAAGACATTGGACTAACAAGGGATATTTTTCTCTCTGTTTTCCTTTCTCTCTAACTCTTTTCTCGTGGAGATTCTGGCCAGAGCATGATATTTTATGATGGGGAAAAAACAAGAGCTAATCTTATCCTGAGAAATGGCAATGTGGAGACTTTTCAAAGCAGTGCTTTGAGGGGAAACAGTTGTGGGCCCGCACATATTTTGCAACTGAGAATGGAACTGCTGATGGGGATTTCCAGCCCAAATGTGATAGTGCTACCCGTGCACCATCCTTCCTGGCCAAACTCTGGTGATACAGAGCCAAAGAGTTCTCCATGGGGTAAGACCACCTGCCTGTCTGTACAAAATGTTCTTATCTGTTATGTACCTCCTAACCCTCACCTAGGTCACTATGTCCACTTTTTGCTTGGAAAACTTTGAATGTGGAACAATTTTTAAAAATTAAAGTTCCCCCTCTCAATCCCAGATGTAAAGATGATGACTCTAGAGCAGGATTTTTTTTTAGTAGTTTGGTGTCATATAAATATCAATCAATATTTTGATAGTGGCTTCAAAATGAGAAGATTAGTGTCAGCAGAAGAGAATATTGGTATTTGGCAAAGCCGTTGAAGGGAAAAGTAACATAAAGTTGAATGATTTAAATTCCTTGTGATATAACAATATAAGGTATATGAACACAATTTCATAAAGAACTTTATTTCTTTTTAAAAAACCATTTTGATAGTGTAATAGAAGACACTATCTTAAGATAATTCAGTACATTTTTCATAACATATGTTAGTTTCAGTAAAATACTGTGTGTTAAGATTTGTAATAGCTCAGAAAGTGGGAAGTACAATGTAACTGTTAAAAGCGCAGACTAGCAAGCTGCACAGATCCTGATTTGGGTTCAGGGATCAGCTGTTTATGTAGGCAAATTAACTTCTTTATGCCTCACTTAACTCATTCCTAAATGGTGTGACAACACAGTCTATATTGCAGGGGTTTAGAAAATTAAATGCATAGTATCTATAAATTGTTAAGAATAGATACTGACACATCATAAACCTCAATAAATGTGAGGTTACTGTAATGAAATATATTTTATTTTCCTACCACATTAATAATAACCTATATATCCATGGCAATGCTTACTAATGAATCTTCCTTTTCTTTGTCTCTGGAGCAAGTTAGCCTTGCACCCATCATCTTTCCCTTTAATCTTTTGCCCTGCCATAACACATACTCCAGCACAGAAAACCTGGGATGTTTTTCATTTATTTTTGATAATCTAGCATAGAAATAAAAAGTGAACTATGCAGTTATGAAAAATGGCAGGCACATCTGGATTGAGAGTGGTGAACACAAATGCTCTGCCCCCTACAGAAGTAAGCTGTATGACCCCATCAAGTTGAAACTTTTGTGAGCTTTAATTTCTTCATCTGCAAAAATAGAGAATAAAACCTGTCTTTCCAAATTAATAAAATAACATATATGAAGGCAGCCAAAACTATAGGTAAAACATGGGTTTTTAATGAAAATTATTCCATCCATCCATTTATTCACCCATGCAGTGTCCATGAATCCAGCCATCCATGAATCCACCCATGCATTCACTAATTGATTTCTACAATATTTAAGACACATCCAGGAACAAGTATCCTATCCTTAGCACTTCATACCCTTTGTACTATCTCTACCACAAATCAGAGTGGGAAGCAGCCTGGGAAGACCGGTCAGAGAATAAGGACATAAAAGAGAGTAACGTTCGTAATTGTGGTTAGTAGAATAATGGCCTCCAAAGATGTTCACATGCTAATCCCAAGAACCTCTGAATATGTTGCCTTACATGGCAAAAAATTAAGTATTTGGTATGAAGAGATTTTTCTGGATTATTCTGGTAAACCCAATCTAATCATGCCTTTAAAAGCAGAGAGCCTTTTCCAAATCCTATGAGAGAGAAAGATGGGAAACAGAAAAAGAGGCAAGAGGAATCTGAAGCATGAAAGTGCCTCAACTCATCACTGCTGACTTTGAAGATGGAAAAAGGGGCCACAAGCCAAAGAATGTGGTGGTCTCTAGAAACTGGGAATGACAGGAAACAGATTCTCCCTTTAAGCCTCCAGAAGCACCGGGCCCTGGATTTTAGCCCAGTGAGACTAATATTGGACTTCTGATCTACATAACTGTAAGATAAAACGTTTGTGCTGTTTTGAACTCCTAGTTTGTGGTACTTTGTTCTGGCTGCGATAGAAAGTGAATATAGTAATTGAAGGGTAGTGAGTTCAGACCCAGATAGGAGTCTTGGAGTCCCAGGGAGTAGGGGAGGCACTGGGACCAGATGGAGCTCCTGGACCTGCCAGGAAAATGCAGGCAGAATGCAGCCATCCTCGACCAACCACACCCAGCACCTTTCAGACTTAGTGGCAGGATTTGAAAATAGCATGACTAAGGTGTACATTGAATGAAAGGCTGTGAGATTTGGCCAAACACATGTGGTGTCTGAAGGCAGGCAGAGAGGACTGGTGGTAGGAGAATCAGGGAAGAAGCAAAGGAGAGCACATGGAACTGGCAGACTGTGGCAAGCTCAATATCCAGGTGGGGACCACAGCACCACTGTGCAAAGGAACCACATAAAATAAAAAGAAGGCCTCTCATGTTGCTGTCAAAGTGAAAACCTGAGCATTTGGATTGACATGAGACATCTTAGGAAACATTATTGAAGAGGCCTTTAACTGCATGTAATCATTTTATAACTATGTTTTTAAAAGTCCCAGTGATAATAACAACCTTTAATCATTCTAGAGCCAGTAAGTGATGTGGTCTTAAGAAAGCTAATGATTTGGTAGCCCTTGAATTTGACATACTTTAGACGTATATTTATTATTTATCCAATGAGAATAGGAAGAGACTGAACTTTTTTACTAATAACTAAAATTGGCATTAATTGGAAAATTTTTATTATCAAGCTATACATGTTCTGTGCTCTCAGCTGGAGACACCAGAGGAGCTAACAGAGTCGATAGAAACAGACCCACCAGCCAAAGCAGTCACTATTATAAATTTATCATGTTTATATTATATTTTTATTCACATACCTAGCACAAGCATATGGCCACCATCATAATGCCCTTCCTAATCTTCCAATTGGCTATTTCCTAAGTTTCTTAGGGGTGCCTTGGAACTTGTAGTTCCTGTCCCTTCCATATGAGAATTAAGAGGGGGAAGCTAACTACCTCCAGCTATTTTCTCTCTACCTAACGTTGTCTCATTGTACTTTGAATGAGATTTTGTTTTTTGTACATATGGTAGGGTGGGTCCTGACAATCAGCCTCCTCCTTCTAGAGCCCCGAACATCAGGCAGAAAAATACATTTGTTCTCAGAATTCTCCTTAGTGATCTGCAAGTTGCCACATAGTGACCCTTCTGCCAGGCAGAAGGCTGGCTAAGGGAGATAGAAGCCCCCAGCCCCCATGAGAGACCCAGCTTCTTCCTCCTGTGTTGACCAGAGGCTTGGTGGCTAAGATTCAGAAATGGTATGTTTGTTTTTACTCAATGAGATGAACACTATAATCTGAGTCTGGCTGATTTTGTTCTCATTTTCTTTTTAAACCAATGTGTGGCTTATTAGCTCTTTCCCTGGAAGGCTCAGGTCAGATGAGTTCCAGTAGGGCCCTCAGGTGGAGTTCTTCAGATACTCTGGGCATGTGGGCCACATTCACAGCCTTTCTAGTCCATTGTCTTGCTGCGAAGTACTGTTGTGCTTGCCAAAGTTTGTATAATCTGCTTTCAACTTTCTTTTTCTACATTCATGCTGAACCATCTTAAGCCTCCTCCCTTTCCCAAATAGATATCTGGCATCTTGGGGGAAATGGGTGACTTGAACAGGCTGACAAGGAAAAGATATGAACACCAAAATGCAAAGGGGAAAAGCACAGTCATTCTGCATCCCAGTTTCTCCTTCTGTGAAATATAAGGATATTAGGAAGATGAGAGATGAATGATGATCTGTTCACCTCAGTGTGATACACTTAAAGTTCTATTGATATAGCAAGCTTATCTACTGATGGGTGGTATGTGAGAATGTACCTGTGTAGGAAAAAGGTGCTTGAGGAGGGGCAAAGGAGGGCTATATTTCATTACCAAGTGATACTGACATCTTCGGACCCCACATCAAGTCCCTGGATTTTTTTTCAGCTTAATTGGACAATTTGATTTATCCAAAGGTATAGGAAAGTCTAAAACTTCAGGAGTCTATTTGATGAGACTTTGTGGTTTTTAAAAAATCCTAGTCCATTAGTCTAAATAACAGTTGGGTGAAGGATAGAATCTCTTTATAATTTGATAACACTCTTTTATGGAAACTCTAGGATAATATGCCAGTAGAGGGTTTAAATAATCTGAGACCTTGAGAGAGAAGTGGGTCTTGTGTCCCCTAAACTAACATGACCTGGGTTTTTGGTAAAATGGAGATAACAGTTTACTAGCTCTTGGTGGGACCTGAGATTCATGTTATTGAGAAGGTGCCACCATGCTGCTGGCCCATAGTCTCCTTGTGACTGGGCTAGGGTCACTATACACTGCGGGGGTTTTAGGCAATGCCTGGCTGCTGCTGCTGACCCCTGTGTGAGTGGTGGGTTGCTGAGCACATTGTTTAGGAACTCATGAGATGTTCTTACTACTTGAGCTTACAGAGAGCAGTGTGGAATGTTTGAGGAGGTGCCAGTAGCTGGCCCAGGGCCCTTGGTGAGCAGGGAGGGTAGAAAGCACAGCTTTGGATTCCCAGGTGGTGCTGCACTGCTGCACTGTGGATCTCAACAGAATCAGTGTGTATGCAATGAGGGCTTCTCAGCAGAAATCCTTTATGCTTCCCATTGACCATACTGAATTTTAAGACATCAGAGTCCACTTGCATCCTGGGGGTCCTGTGATGCCTGTGTGACATCCTCATGGCCCATTCTTAGAAGTGGAGGTTTACTGTGAAGGGCTTGGTGACCTTGCAATGTCCCTATTCTTGTAAAACAACTGTTCTCTGAGGTAGGGAGCAGTGTAGAGCACTGAGTGTCTCAAGTGAGATTTGTGCTACTCAGTCCCCTCTGGGTAGGAGTAGAGGTCACAATGCTGACAGTCTTCCAAGCTGCTTTTTCACAAAGTCTATCATGAGGACTGGGTCTTAGAGCACTGTGATTGTGAACTTTATGTGTCAACTTGGCAAGCCCATTGTATGCAGATATTGGGTCAGACACCAGTCCAGATGTTGCTTTGAAGATATTTTAAAAACTGTTATTAGCATTTAACATTAGTAGACTTCGAATAGACCAGATTACCCACCATAATGTGGGTGGGCCTTATCTAATCAGTTGAAGGCCTTAAGAGGAAAAGACTGTGGTCCTCCAATGAAAAGGGAATTCTTCTCCAGACAGCCTCCAAATTCATGTTGCAACATCAGCCCTGCCACAGGTCTCTGAGTTGCCATGTTGCTCTGCAGAATTGAGATTAGCTAGCCCCAGCAATGATGTGAGCCAATCCCTTAAAATAAATGTGCACATGTCTGCATATAAACATCTTTGGAGCTATTTCTCTGGAGAACCCTGAAAAGGCAGTATGGTATTGTATATCCTTGGTGATGCCCCTGAAACTTTTCCACAGGTACCCTGTGAGGAGTGGACTCACAAGAGAGAGCAAAGAGATGCATGCCCTGGTGGACATCTTTCCTCTCCCTGAATCACAGAGTGACAATGGAGGTTGGAGTGCAGGATCAGAAATACAGGGGTTGTCAGCATGAGTGGTGGATATGGAAAGAACAGAGTGTGAAATCCCAGAGGACACCATGCTCATCTATCACAGAACACGTGTGACTCATGAGTGTGAGGCACACTGTGGACATGGATACTGCTGTGCATGAGGCATATGTGAGTACAGCAATGTGAGGTTAAGGGTGGGATCCCATGGGTATTGATGCTGCTCTTCCACAAACTGCCCTGTCTAGTATAGAGGTAGAGGTCTCAAGGTCTGGTACCTTAACAGCAGTGCTGGTCCATTGGTCATATTGCGAGTCCTGGCTGCACAGTACAGTGCTGTATTAGCAAGAGATTCCATGAACTACTCTGTGTTCTTGGGGATTAGAACCCAGTTCTTGGCATCCAGGTAGCATCACTACTGCTTACCCATAAGCTATGCTGTGAAGTTGGGGGTTTAGAACACAGTGGAGGTATCCCATGTGATGCTGTACTGAACTCAGAAACAACACGATGAAGATATGTGCCGTGCCTGGCAGGAGCTCCAGGTTCAACTGATGCTGCTTTTCAAGGTGCTCACTGTATCTTGGGTAGTGCCCATGCTGCCAGTCTGCAGACCACCATGGGAGTATTCAATTTTCAGCACAGTGTTGTGTATCCCAGATGACACATTCCTGTTTTTTCATGAACCACCTTATGAAATGGGGTATAGAACACAGGTTGGATGCTCCAGCTGGTGGCTGTACTCTGGTGCTCCCTGGCCCACATCTCAGTGTGGGATGTCCAGATGTTGCTTGCACTGCTGCTTCATGCACCATACCATGGTTCTTAGAGTGTCCTGAATGTCCTGGATGGTATTTCTGCAGTGTTGTTCCTGCAGTTCTGTAGGAAATGTTTCCCTTAACCCCGCTGTGATTGTGTCTCAATATGGGATTAAGTAGATGCCATTCCTCTCCCTTGTGCATGAACTTCAAGATAAACATGGGGTTTTCAAAATGTTCATGATCCACAGATCATGAACCAGTACAACTGGTCCTTGGAAGAACTTGGAATGCTCAAACTGCTATGGAATTCCAACACCCCTGTTCACTAGTATCTTGGCTGGAGAAACAATGGGACAGGAGGAGGGAGAAGGTAAAATTTGAAATCTTGAAGAATGAGAAGGTATTTATAAACTTGCCTTATTTTTTCTAAAGAACTTCATAGAGATTGGCTCACAGTGTTCACATGCTCTTGGTGAACTAATGAAGCCCTCCCCAAGAAGAGGCCTCTCCTACTTCTGCCCAAGGGTTTGCAGTTTTTGTAAAAGAAGGAAAAACTCTCCTGTTTGCTGAGCAGATGTCATGAAAGGGAAACCTGTCTCCCAGCAAAACGTTCCCTTCATGAGCACACACATCTCACGGTGTTTTGCTGTTAGTCTCACACTTGCATTTGTGGATCTGTGAGAAGGGTATTTTAGCACCTTGCAGGAGCTTTAATGGGCCTCTGTGAAGTCTATGTCTTCATGTGGTGTTCTTCACTTTGCCTCCCACGCAGGTGACTGCAGTCAAGTTAGGTCTAATGCCTACCTCTTATTAATATCTTGTAAAACGGGTGTAAACCCCTTGTTGTCTGCCTAACCTGGTGATAGAGGAGTGGGGCTGGGGAGGATTCTTTTGGGGGCTTCTGTGGGCTGTTGGAGCTGAAAAAGAATGAAGTATGTAGCACGAGGAAGCCTTGTGCATGTTGTGATCTCAGCCCAGAGAGAATGTTTGGAAGGGCAGGGAAGCTCTCTTTAACTGGCAGAGAGTATGCATTTGCCAACAGCAAAACGGCCACGCAGAAAAGTTTCAAATAATATTTCAGTGACTGACTGGCTTTGTACTTGAATTTGTTAAAGGAGGAATGAAAGGCTCACCCCTGAGATTTTTTGAGAGGCACACTGCAAGAGTAAATTCACACGGGAAGCATTCCTGCAAAAGAACAGAGGGCCAAAGAGCTGCACAGTGCCTGGAGGCACAGGGAACAAAACATGTGGTAAGCAAGGCACGTGGGGCTGCACAAGCTCTTGTACAATGCCCTGATTTCTTCCACACACACGCAAACCCCCAGAAAAATCCCATGATGCCCCAGGGCACCAAATCAATGCCAGAGGTTTTCAGGGCTACTCAGAACAGGCCTGAGGCTTGCTTCCATTGAACAACTTTCAAACCTGCTTTCAAACCTTGTTCCTAAAGATATAAGGATTTTTAAGGGCAAGGGGTCAGGGCAAAAGCCTGATGATCTATGTAGGACCAGTGCTTCCTTGGCAAGTTATGCAGCAGTGAGAGAAGGGAGCTGTCACAAGGCACCAGCCCTCAGAGTGATGGAAAACGTCCCTGTCTGACTGACATGGCATCCCTGATGGCTGTGAGTGACTTCACTTAAAATCCCCACTTAGTGACGTCTTGTTTAATGTCCCAATTATCCCCTGCAATGTTTAAAAAGAGTGGTAGGAATGCTGTATCTTTCCCCCCAAGATCTTGTATCTGCCAAGAAAAACAGCATTTGACATTTTACCAGCATAATGATCTGTTCAAGAAATAGCTGAGAAAGAAATAATGAAAAGCAAGGGCAACACTGAAGTTCATGCAAAGGCTACAATGATAGCAGGGGTGAGGGAGACACGGGGTCTGCACATAGCCTGGGTGCAGCATGGTCCAGAGGGCTCTGCTCACCAGAAAGCATGAGGCAATTCTGGTTGACACGGGGTCCCCAACATCATCATGATACCACACCTCCCAGAGGGGCATTCATTCAGCCATCTAAGATAGCGAATGGAGCAGCATGTCCTGAGGACAGCTCAGACATGGGTCCAGGACCCTGTGATGTGGGGCCCACAAAGGGTGCCCTCCCCACTCGCTCCTGCCCCATTTGTTCTTAGAAGGGCTTTTCCAAGCTACCACCCACCAGTTTTTCTTCTTTCCCTCCTCCACTGGCTCCTTCAGGAGTTTCCAGCGGGGCTGTGCAAGGGCTACAGTGTGTGTGTGTGTGTATGTGTGTACAATCAGTTCTTCATATTGTGAGTTCCACATCCATGGATTCAACCAACCACAGATCTAAAGTAATTGGAAATAAATGTTAATTGTGGTTGATTGTACTATGTACTTGGGCCTGCAATGGTTGCATCTGTACTGAACATGTGCAGACTTTTTATCTTCCCTAAACAATATAGTGTAACAACTACTTATATAGCATTTACATTATTTAGGTATTATAAGTAATCTAGAGATGATTTAAAGAATATGGGAGGATGTGCATAGGTTATATGCAAGTACTTTGCCATGATTTTAGTATCTGCAGGGGTCCTAAAAACAATCACCCTCGGATATATGTGTTTGTCCATGTGTTGTTTATGTCAGAGAGGGATTGTGTAGGTGATGCACCCAGGGGAAGGGGAACAGTGGCAGGACAGCTGCACACCCCCTTTTTGCTTTACTGTGTCCATCACTGGCTGTTGAACTCAGAAGAGATGGCACTTTAAGGCTCAGATTCCCTGGGCATAACATAGCATGGCTTTCTAAATGGGCAATATGGCATCAACACTCAAGCAGACAGTAGGAGAACATACTCATGTATGCACTAGTCAGTGGCTGTGGAGGAGGAGGGTCACAAAAGAGGAGCAAGCTGTTTATCAGAGCACCAGCTGTGCCGTGAAAGGGCAGGGCTACATTCCACCCTTGCAGGTGCTGCTTCCTTCCTTCTGTTCCACAGCCCAAGCCAAGCTTCTAGTCATGACCACACACACCCTTTCCACCTGGTGGATCAAGCTGGACAGGTGACTAGTTATGCTCTGTTCCTGCTCTTACAGGTGCTTACATTCCTGAGTGCATTGTCACCACAGCCACACTTGCTGCAGACTGCACCTTTTCCTGTGCTCCAGGTGGGGGTGAATGGCCTGCCATGCTCAAAAATGTCTTCCAAGTCTGAATTACAGCTCATAATAAGCCTGCTGGCTTCCCTGCCCCCAAAGGATGGACTGGGTATAGGTTTATCCTCATTACAATTCTGTGGGAGGCAGAGTTAGGGTATGGAAATAGGGACAGTCAAGTGATTTCTATTGCAAGTGACTAGAGTTTGTTCCATCATGGGTTCTGAAAACATTTTTTTTTAATTTCAGATTATATTGATATAAAAAAATCAATTACCTTTCATGGAAATCTCTTTGAGGTTCAGTAAACTGGATGTGTGTACTTTCTAATCAGGTGTGCTCATCTCATTAGGAGTCAGAGGCCCTGTGGGCCATTGGTAGCACTCTTTTATGGTATGTGAGTGTAAGTGTGCTGATACCAACATTTTAAGCTTATATTGCACTCATCCTAGAAGTGAGAAATTGTGGAGGCTAAACCCTTTGCTGAAGTTCAAGTGGGATCTACCCAATCAATCTGAGTTGTAGTTTCAGTTTTGCTACTAATGAGCTCTGTGTCCTTGGGCAAGCTGCTTGTTGTTCTTAGTGGGGAAGGTATTTTTCTGACTGTCAGTCCTCACGTTTGTCATGCTGGGTCCACTTGTATCAGTGTCACACTCAGTATCTAACACGTAGCAGTGCTGTGTGAATGCGAACTCCCTTCTCTTTCCTTCACCCAGACACATCTATGCATATGTTGTTCACATTGCCAAATTATAACAATAAATCATTGCATCTTAGAGAATCTTAAAACAGCATCTTGATTATATAGGTGGAGAAAATAGTGATGAAGGAGATGTGTGAGAAAAGGAAGACTATAGAAAAAAATGAGAGGTCTTTATTTTTTTATCCTCACCAGAGGATACTTAAAAAATTATTATTATTACTATTTAGAAAGAAAAGAAGAGGGGAGAGAGGGAGAGACTGATCAGTTACCTCCCGTATGCACCCACTGCCAGGGGTTGAACTCACAACCTAGTCATTTGCCAGAAGAATTTTGCCTCCAGTCTTTTGTTGTATAAGATGGTACTTCAGCCAATGGAGTCACCTGTCCAAGGCAAGAGAAGTCTTAAGAGGATTACAGACACTGTAAAAAATATTGATTTATTTTATCAAAGGGCAACATGTCAAAAATTAATTTGCTAGATGAGAGATAACAAACCAGACAGCCAGGCTATTTTTAATGTTATGCAAAACCTCTCTTTCTGTAAATATAATGCATCAGCAGCTCTTATGTTAGATACACATTTCTGAAAAGGTTGACCTTATTGCCTTTCCAGTGGCTTCCCAGAGAGATGTCCAACTGTCACAGTTTGGCATTCCAGGCCAGTCCCTGCATTGCTCAGCCCACCTTTCCTTCCTCCCTTCTAGCCTACCTCTTACCTTTCTAAATTCTCTGACCCTCCCTCTCTATACTTACACCCACTGGCTTTGTTCTATATCCTGGAATCCCCTCCCACCATATCTTGTAGTTCTATCACTTCCTTAACTTTTCTGGGATTAAGAAAATAGACTTACCTTACAGCAATTTTTAAAACAGTGTTAATTTCGTATCAAAACTGAAAGGAAGGTGCATAGATTTTTCATATACTTCCTGCTCCCCACAGCTTTTCCCATTATCAACATCCCTCACCAGAGCAGTACATTTGTAACAATCCATGAACCTACACTGACCTGTCATAATCACCCAGAGTCCAGTTTACATTTGAGTTTAGTGTTGGTATTGTTCATTTTGTAGGTTTGGATAAATACATAATGACGTGTGTCCACCACATGAGATTTTTTAAAATCCCAAGTGATCCTGAGCTCCTTTCCAGCCTACTTATTCTACTTGACAAATTTTAAGGCATTCCCTTGTTCATGATCTCTCTTTTATCACTTTGGTTTACTAATTAAACCATGCTTGGTTCAAACAACATCATTTGGGATATGCTTCAGGGCAGGGTCTGTCTACTTTGGGCCCTTCAATTGTCATCTCTGGTAAGTGTCAAGAAGTGTTTGCTAATTTGATTTTACTCTGCCCATCCCCTATCTTTACCTCACAGCTCCTGTTTGTTGTTTCTCCTATTGATAGTTTTGTCACACTTGGGTCATATAGATTTTAATCCTTTTTGTTTCTATATTATACTGTATAGGTGGATTCTCTAATACGGCAATATGGTAACCACTAGCCACAGGTGGCTATTTATTTTTAAATAAATTAAAATGGAATTAAATTAAAAATTTAGTTTCTCAGTAGGACTAACTACATTTCACATGCTCAGTCACCATGTGTGGCTAACAGCTACCATATTGGTCAGCACTGATTATAGAGCAACCCCATCACTGCAGAAAGTTCTACGGGTAACATTACCATATATTTAAAGATCAACAGATGTCATGATTTTTCAAAGGCCAAAGTTTCCGCATTCATTGCCCTACACAATGAATTTGAATATATTCACTTTCTTTTTAATGTTCCATAGTCAGTATATCGCCTTACAGCAATTTTTTGTCTGGATAGAGAGTGAACCACTCATTTTTTTAAATCCTTCTTATTTGCCAACTAAACAAAGAGTATTAAAATCTAAACAGTGTTTATGCAGTTCATACTTTGGAACAGATGAAAATTGTCTCCTCAAAAAGGAAAGAATAAATAAAAGCAGAGATTATGGACAGTATCTTTTGTTTTTTAGGTTGAAGAAGGAAGTTCTAGACATGTTTATTATCAACTTGTAATTATTTGACTTCTTCTTTAACAGAAGAGTAGAAAGTTCTTTCTTTTAAAAGGAAAACACAATTCAAGTTCAAAACTATACCAAACAGAAACAGCTGTGTCCATATGTTGCTTAAAAATTATTTTCTCAATAATAACACTAAGATTAAACTTTATGTTAAATAGCACCCCACAACTGAGGTCACCATGGGCTTTCTCCTTGCAGAAATGCTGTGAAAGAGCCCACTGATGTGGGGAATGTGAGAATATTGTATTTTAAAATGAGTGGTAGATTGCAGTTGTTGGTGCAGAGCAGTTAGAGCATCAGCACTAATGTGTACTCTTATTGACATTAGCGTCAGCCTGAAGTAATTTCCCTTATTATAGTGGGGGAAAATCAGTATAGTTCTAAAAACTACCTTGTAGTCTCTTCACATTTGACATCTTAAGAGTTAATAGATTGATGTCATCTTTTGTATTTTTTTTCTTGAATAGAATTAAAGTCAATTTCCTCAGGCTTTGTAATGGATGTAGTGTTTGTGAGTATCAGCTCGCTTTAGGAACCAATGGTAATATTTGTTCAAATAGAATGGTTTCTTAATCTTTATCAGTTTAACTCAAGTCTTCAAAATGCTTCTCCCCCACCTCTACAAGTCATCCATAAATGAGCAATTGAGCAAAAAGTAAAAAGGACCCATGGACATGGAAAACAATGTGGTGATTGCTGGGAGGAGGGGGATCTAAGGGGACTAAATGGTAATGGAAAAAAAACAATAAAAATTAAGTTAAAAAATTAAATGAATGTACAAACAAATAAAACAAGCAGGTTTTAATTTATCAGAAAAAAATGCATATAATACAATGTCATTTTACCCATTACTTTGCACATTAGTGGCTCCTGTAGTCATTTTTATTTTCTGTAGTTAGGCAGAAGCTTTGTGAGGTCCAACAGACATAGAGATTACATCATATGTGGTTACTTAATGGATGATAATTTGTAGGATTTGCACAGCAAGATCTTCACATGAATATTCAAGTCCAGATCTTTTTTTTAATTACCAGGAAGGGGACTTTGTATTTCCAGACACATTTAAGCCTATTTGTTCAGTATGTAAATTGGCTTCTCATAGGGTTTTCAAATCAGCATCCAGCAATTGATTTTTCAATAAAAATGCTAGGAGGAAAATAGACTCATGGAGATCTGGTTTCATATGAAAATAGCTAAAATAAATCAGAATTAGCAAAGAAAATATGCCTATAACACCTAGCTGTGTTAGGGCAGGGCCTCCTTTTTAATGAGTAATATTTAATAAGCAGTGAAGTTTGCTGAGACAAAATAGCATTTGTTCAGTTTTAATCAGTGATTTTGCAGTTTATGAACACATAATCTCAAAGTTAATTTATGAGTTAGTTGTTTGAAAGTCAGAACTTATTTTCTCATGTTATTTTATTGACTGTGGCTATATTCCCAGATTAGCCAGTAAAATCCTGTTTATTCCATAGTATAGCAAAACTATATTCCCAGCTGTTGTCCAGTGACCCAGATTCTTCTAAGTACACAGTTCTTTTAGCTCCAAAGCCAGGAGTGGGCAGGCGAGTGGGAATGGAGATGAGGCAGCAGTTCTGGAAGCCAGGCAGCTCACTAAGCATTCATAGAACTAAAACTTTGAAACAGCCAAGTGGGAATGTGGGGTGGCATAAAGCCCCATGATGGGTCTCTACTGGTGGCAGTGACTTTCAGGGTGTGAGGACTAGCTGTGAGGCATCTATCTGTAGTGAGTGGGGAGGACCTTGAGTACAGAAGTGGCGCTGGACTGAAAGCGATGTGGGGGTTATTGTTACAGGCTGGGGTGGGAGCTGGGAGAAGAAATGCAGGTAGAACTGCAGTGATGTTTAATGGTTTCACATCATTTCTAAGTCAGATATCCTGCAGCAGAGCCCTTTCGTAACAAGGCTGACTTTCTCTACTGAACCATGATAGACTGGGGTTAGCAATCTCTGTGTCATATCAGGATTCTGGGGTACCCTGATTACAAGGATGTTTTATTCCTACTTTTACAAGGTACATGCAGACAAATAAGTTTAACCTCTTTGGGCCTCAATTTCTTAATTAAAAAGGCTGGCAATAATACTTATTCTTTTTGATGTATCTCAGAGGAATTCTGTGAAGATCTAAAAAGTGATTTTTTAATATTTAAAATGATATATGTAGCTTATGTGAACACCAACTTATTTCAGGAGATATTATACAACACTTAGGCAATAAATGTGGGAATACACCAGTTAGTTTACTAACTGTTCTAATGTTTATAACTGCTAATTAGTTCTTGTGATATTTCAAATTACAAAAAAAAAAAAATGGGATAAACAGGATTCATGTGGTCTGTGTATTTTAAGAGAGAATTTTGTTTGAACTATCAATTCCCAAGTGTATATCTGGTGTATATACAAATGTGTACAGAGAGAATACAGGAGCAAGGGCAAATTGCTGGAATAACTTAAAGAACTTTGAGGAGAGTTCCGATCTGCACTTGCCTGTTAATTAAGAAGAATGGAAACACATGCTAAGAACTCTTTGCCAAAGCTTCTACAAGAGCGTAACAAATCCGTGCGTGAACATGAACAACTGGAGGTAAAATCCCCTGTCATCCTGATGCCCACCTTCCTCTGGCCTCCCTGGTGTTCTCGCAGGCTCTGGTGTTGCCAGCGACAGGGGCGAGGGCATGGGCCAGCTGGGCCTCTGTCTGGATTGTGAGCCAGGTGACACACAGCTTCTGGCCGTGGTTCACTTGCAGGTCTCGCACAGCCCGGGCTTGTCAGCTGAGGAACGTCAGGCAGTGCAGGGACTTGTAATTAGGCGGGCCGCGGGCTGCGGTCCTCTCTGAGCAGCTTTGTTTCCTCTGCTTGCCCAGTGGGCATCCTGCCTCCACCGAGCGTCTCTAGAGACCTGGTGCAGGCGGAGCGGGGGGTACAAAGGTATGTGGGGGAAGGAAAACAGGCATGAGTCTTCAAGTCCAGGCAGGACACCCCATTAGTCATGTTATCGTAAAGTGGGCAGCACCCGCCTCTCAGAGCAACAGGTAAATAAAGAGCTCAGTGTCTAAGGGGTTTTTGCCCAGAGTGGTGAGCTGTGTCATTCTATTTCCAAAACAAATGCTCCCGTAGGTCTTGCTTTAATGATTTCCTTGTGTGAAGTGAGCACTTGAGGCAGAGTGTTTAGACAGGTCCGTTGCGATATTTACTGCCTTCTGCAAGGCACAGTCTTCTGCGGAAAGAGGGAGCCTCTCCGCAGGTCTCTTCTCTCCATTCCCCCTCCTCCCTCCTCTGCCTCCACTTCCCCTGCAATGAGCATCCCTCCAAAGCAGGGTTGGAGTGATGTGATGGATGCTGGTATCCACACATCTTTCCCCTGCATCCAAGACTTGGAAGTGTTAGAGAGAAATGAAGAAAATGAGCTTATTTCAATTAGGAAATTAAAGCAAAATCTATGTCAAATGTAAATGATCAAGCATATTTTTTATAATCAGTTTTTTTAATCCTCACCCAAGGGTATATTACTACTAATGATTTTAGAGAGAGAGAGGAAAGCAGAGAAAGAGAGACATCGATGTGAAAGAGAAACTTTGATTGCCTCCTATATGCACCTAGACTGGAGATAGAACCTGCAACCTAGGTATGTACCCTGAACAGGAATCAAACACACAAGGTGGCCTTTGGCGCAGAGGATAATGTTCCAATCAACTGAGCCATAATCTAGTTTAATTGACACCTATATGGTTACCAGAGGACATTGGACATGTGTTTAGTTTTATTTACAGTGGATGCTTTTGTTTTTCTAGGCAATAGTAGAAAAGATGCTATGTCAGAAAATTTTCACAAAGCTCTTTGAGGCTATTGAGGCTCTGAGAGGGAGCTCTGTGAGATATATAATTGAGTTATTGTGAGGCTGATGATTTTGCCAAACTTCCCACAGTAGATATGGACTGGGTAGGATCATGAACTGCCAGCTTGTCAAAGGAGATGCTAAGGTTCAGACTGTTATGATAAAGCAGGAATCTATATTATGAAACAGAGCATTTTCTTACCCCATAAATGTTTAGTTTCTCATGGAGGCAAATGAAAACACAATGTTTGCAAATGTCAGCTGACATAGTGGCCATTTCTCTTAGTCTTTTTAGGACACACAGTGAGTGTGAACTGATGGACAGGAGAAGAGGGCTGCAAGCATTTAGAAATGTGCTTGCTTTTTATTGCTTTCTTTATAACTGTTGCTTTCTGGCTAAAGTCCCTTTACACTAAAGATACATAAAGAGGGAATTAAAAAACTTATAAAGAAACACACAAGATTGATGTCAGTTGGAATTTGCTTTATCTATTAGACCTAATTTCTCTCTGTTTTCTTGCAGCTCAGAGTCCAAGTCTAATCACAGATCTTCATGGAGGTGTGGGAGAAACCTCTCTCTTTCCTGATATGTGTTTGATAAGGATGATACACTTAAGAAATATGTCCATGTACCTCATGCTCCACAAGCTCTTTAACAGATTTTCTTTTATTTTTAATTATATAAAAACAGTGAGAGGCTTGTGGTAGAAGTATTTTATTAAAGCACATTTCTTATATATACTGTTACATACTCATTATCTATAAAATGTATTTTAAAGTAATGATACTATGTATACTAATATTTCTACTGCTGACCTCTCTCACTGTTTTGCTGTATTTTTGGGACTCTGTGTACCATTTTTTTTCCTTAGTGACTAAGAGATCTTTGAAATGTACATGGCTTCAGTACCACCTCAATGCAGATAGTTTACAAATTTTTATTTCCGGTTTCACAGATGTTCCCTGCTATAGTCTCCTATCTTCTTAGAGGCAATTTTGATATCTGAAATGGCCACGTTTAATTTCTAAATGTTCAAAACTGAGTTCTGGGGCTTCTGGTCCAGAAGGAGAACATTGACTCATCTTTGCTCATGTCTATAAGTTCAGTTATGAGTATAACACTGGAAACAGCACAAAGACAATTACAGGAGGACACTGAAGTTGAAAGGGGAAAGCAGAGTGGTCTGGGCCCCATGACACCAAAGGCCCTACCCAAGAAATGAAGGTCAAGGTGTGTTCACTCTTCCCTCAAGACATAAGGCCAGCCTGAATCACCTACAGGGGTGTCAGTGCAGAGCTCTTCTAATACCAACAGGCCAGAGGAGGAGATTTACTTCCCTCTGAGCCTGAGACTGCCCCCTGACAATAACAGGATAGAGAATAGAGATCCCCACAGAATAGAGATCCCCTTTTCCCAACTAGAGACAACATGGGGCCAGGTGGATCCATTACAACAGGTGCCTAGATGCAGAAGCTCATTTTAAGCCCAAAGAAAAGAATTTCTTCTACCACCTGCACACACAAGGCAGCTGGGCTGCCAGCAAGCCACAGATTCAGCCACAAGGAGCAATCACTCACCCAGGGAAATGCTGTCAGCCAAGTTGAACCTGAGACTTCCCTCCCCTCCTTAGGGACAAGGGACAATCAGGCAGCAGCAGTGGAGCTGTAATATCACAATAACCCCTGACTTGGAAAAGGTTCTTTGTCCCAGAAGGCCCCTTCCCTGTTCAGAAGACCTCATGCTTCCTGGTCTCCTGGACTTCATATGCACCCTCAGCCAGGGTCAGCAGGGATCAGTGTGATACCAGTGGCTCCAGACAGATAATGTAACCTCACAAGGACTCTGAACTTAAATTGTCATTGGAGCCACTGCCTACAGAATTACCCAAGACCTGTCAGTCAGCCTAGACAGGGTGACTGCCTATTCAAATGGAGGATTTGAGGGAAAAAAAAAACCCAGAGACTGCTAATATAATAGACAGGAAGAAATAGAATACAATCAAAATTAACCTGTCACACAAAGAACCAAGAAAAATCACAGACTATGAGAAAATATGAGAAAATATGGTCAAAATTATTAAACCTTTGACATTAATAAATAAGGTAAAGATAGTGGGAGTTGGGTGATCTGTAATTATGCTTATCAAAGGAATTTGTTGCTTTAGTTTTTAGTACACATTAACTTTTAAAAAAGGCAAAAGATCACACTAAGGAGCAATTTTTTTTTAGTGAAAACCCAACTTACCTGTCAGCTTTTCTATTAGGCATTAGTTTTTAACCTAGAAGAACGTAATTAAACTTTTTTAAGATGAATATTTTAACTCTTTAAGGTGACTCCATGAGTTTCCATCATTGTGCCTCCTCCAAAATCACTATTTCATATTATTGTACAAGTTGAAATAAGTAAAGCAATAGATTCAGATTCAGGTGTTTGGGTCCATTCTTTATGTTTGCCCTTCCATCTCAGTATTATAATGCCTGCTAAAGAGAAACCTAATGACAGAGACTAAGGTGCTTTTTCAGAAGTCACTTGCTACTATTAGTATTTGAAAATCAATGATGTGTTTTGAAATTATAAATCAATAATTAGTCCCAAGACAATATTTTGACATTTGTCATTGAGCATAAAATTGTTTTGTATATCAAGCATTTACCTTGTGACCTGGCTTTGAGATCTATAAATACCCATGACAGGGCTTGTTTCCAACACTACACTTTTGAAACACAGTTGACAAGACAGCCATTGAGGATGCATCCCAACATGATTGGATCTTGAAGGGGATGGAAAATTAGTCAAAATTCCCACAAGTTGAAAAAAATGGTACTCCCCACCCCCTTTTACAAATGAGGAAACTATAGCTTGGTGATAAGTAATTCACCTAAGGTTACACAGTGATGTAAAGGACAAAGATTTCTACACAGCTTGACCTCAAAATTATGCATTCTTATCACTCTACCCTATGGGTTCCAATAAAGGAAGCCATGCAATGCAGATGGTTGTGGAACAGCCAAGGGAGGAGATAAGTAAGCACAACTAACCATTGTGTATGCATTGACTTTTTTTTCTCTAAGGAGGGTGGTCTCAGCAGAGCAGATAGTTTTTAAGATCATTGAACTAGAACTGGATTTTTGGCATGACTTCTTGGAAGTCAGACAATTATTCATTCCTTAGAATCTCACCCACAGGTGAAGACTCCTAGGATGTCTCCTCTTTAGTGCAGCCTCCCCCTGGACTCACTCCCACCTGGCCTCAATCTCCATATTTTTGTAAACTTCTGTGGATATAGTCTGGACTTCTCTTGGGACACTTATCAACTTTGACTTTGTGTTGGGCTTATTCTATGCTTCTGTAACTCAAAATGTAGGTGTTAGAGTCTAAGACACCTAGGGTTGAATCTGAGCTCTGCCATTTAGTTGGTATGTAACTTTGAAAAACTTAGTCAAATACTTAAGATCTTGATGTTCTAGTGTAAAGTGGGCATGATATTGCCTATACACTTGGATTGTTGTATGGGTTAAATGTGATAAGTAATACACATAAGCACATAGAATGTGCTTAGAGCTGGTACATAGAGCTGGTACACAGTAAGCTCTCAACAACAGTTTTTGTAAACTTTAATAAGTATTAATACTATTGATTTTATTCCACAACACATTCTGATCAAAGGCAGCATAATTTAAGACCTATCTAGGGGTTGGACAGAATAGGGGAGAGCAACAGGTGGCATGGGGCAGAAATGGGGACTACTGTACCTAAACAATAATAAAAAAATAAATAAATTTTAAAAAGACCTATCTGCACCAATTCCATTTAGTAAGTAAAAGAAAGTAAACCTGAATCATACTAAGTATTTCACTTAAGAATGATATCACACATAAAAATTACCAGTGAAACTAATTCTTGTTTTCATTCATACATTCATTCTATTCTCTGTAAGATACAGCAATATTCCTGGAACATACAGTTTTTCATTTAGGTAGAAACCTCCAAAATTAAATCAAAGATTTAAAATTTAAAAACATACACATTCTCTTTTCATCTACTGGTTTCAGACAAAATGCTTGCAAATTAGCACTGGAATAGGCTGTTTTGAATCTAGGTTAGTCAAATACTCTTTTAATCCACAGAAAGTTTTATAATGCTTCATTTAGAATATCTTATATTTTCAGGTAAACATATGGGATTAGTATGTGGTGTGCTTCTATCAGACAAGGGAACCTTGAAAGTGTAGGTTTCAAAGGGGAATTATGCTGCTCCCAAATAAAATCAGAGCTGTGTGACTGAAGAACATGGGTGTTGGCGGCAGCCCACATTCACTGCTGCAGTGTTAGGAAGTGACCAAACCAGTTGATGAAGAACAATTTTGACCTGGTGAAATGAGGAGGGACCCCTCAAAACATAGAGTGATCTTCTAGAGGGTGGAGTTCCTTGTAGTGCAGGTTTCCCCTGCTGGGTGAGTGTTCTAGGAACTCATCTGTACCAGTGTACTAACTGGCATTGTTGTGAGAGGCTGTGTTTGGCTGCAGTGAATTATTTTCTGAAGACTCGTTCAACACCCATTTTATGATGGGTAATTTACAAGTGCACCTGCCCACACTGTGCTGAGTGTTCATCAGTTTTTGACCAAAAATGTCATGACCCCCATGACCCACCTTCCCTCTCCGCCTGATCTCACCCATAGTGACATTTTTTTTGTTCATTTCCCTGGATGACAAAAAGTCCTCAAAGGGAAATGTTTTGCAGATGTGGAAGAAGAGAAACAAAAAAACAACAGAGGACTGCTTTAAGCAGCGAAAAAAAATGTTTTGATAGACATGTTTCATCAAATGGATAGTACTTCGAAGGTGACTGAAGTTTAAACATGTAAGAATAATACACAATTTTTAATTAATAAATTTCAGGGGTTTTTTGGATACCTCTTGTAAGTTTGTAAGCACAAGAGAAAAGTTACATACCATATGAATCAATGCTTATAGCATTACTGAAGTGACAAAATTATAGAGATGAAGGACTCAATGAATTTTGCTTTATGAATTTGAGACTCTGTTGTTTGATGCATCATACATTAGATCATTATATGACTCAGTGGATCAATCCTTTTGCTAGTATATTAGTTTTCTAGAGCTGCATAACAAATGCCCACAAACTGGGTGGCTTAAAAGAACAGAAGTTTATTCTTTCAAAGTCTAGAAGTTAGTCTGAAATCAAAGTGTGACTGGGCCATGCATCCTCTGAAGGCTTTCAGAAAGAATCCTTTCCCACTTCCCTCCTAGCTTCCAGTGGTTGCCAGCAATACTTTGAGAGGTTGTTAGTGGTTAGAATTCCTTGACTTGTGCATTCATCACTTTAATCTCTGCCTCTGTTTTCACATGGCATTCTCTCTGTGTGTTCCTCTGTTGTCCAAATTTCCCTCTTCTTTTTTCCTCACAAGAACACCATTTATATGGATTAGATCTTACCTGATCCAGAAAGGCCGCATCTTAACTTGATTACATCTGCAAAAATCCATATTCCCAAATAAGGACACATTCATAGGTACCAGGCATCAGGACTTGAACATATCTTTATGGAGGTCACAATTCATCCTACAATAAGCCTGTAGTAATTTTTTTTTGCCCAGAAGTATATTGCATTAGATGTTAACATAGACACTCTTGCTTTTTTCTTATATTATTAATTTTGCATAGCATATCTTTTCCCATCATTTAACTTTCAATGATCTACGTCATTGCATTTGGGGTTTTGGGGTTTTTTTTTTAGTATTTATATGGGGTTTATAGCAATTTATTTTTTAAAGATTTTATTTATCCATCTTTAGAGAGAGAAGGGAGGGAGATAGAGAGAGAGAAACATCAGTGCACCAACCGCGCCCAATGTGCGGTTGCTGGGGGTCACAGCCTGCAACCCAGGCATGTATCCTGACTGGGAATTGAACCTGCGACACTTTGGTTCGCAGCCTGTGCTCAATCCACTGAGCTATGCCAGCCAGGGCTACATCATTGCATTTGAATGAATTTCAAGTACATTTTTGAAGGGGGACTTATAACAATAAAAGTTTATTTATCATTCATAGGACATTTTGGATGTGTGGGGTTGTGGTATTTTTTTCATATGTCTTCTTCATTGGGTTCCAGACTACTAATAGAGAAGCTGTTATCTGAAATAGAGATAGGCACAGAACTGGAAACAGCAATATCTCTCAACTCCTGCTAGGAATCACATACCACTTCTATTTATGTTCCATTGGCCAAAGGAACATAAATTATGTGTCCGAGAAGCAACAAGAATTTATTTCTCATTCATGCTCACATTGGCTCCAGATCAGCTTTGGCTCTCCTCCTTGTGTCCACTCCATTTTGGGATCCTGACAGAAGGAACAGCCCCTAGATGAAACATGTAGCAGGCCACTACTCTGGCTTTTGATTTCTGCTTTCAAACTGAAAGCCAGTGGAAATAAGAGCTTCACTTCTTTCTCCCCTGGACATTTGCCTTCAGATTCTTGGGGTAATTTCAGACTTCCCAAGAAAATGAGGAGGACAGTTTTCACATGCAGTGTTGGTATGCACCATGTGAGTAGCAGTGATGGTATATTCCATGTGAGTAACAGTGTTGTAAGCTCTGTTGTACTCCCTAGGTCTAGACAGTGTTAAAAACACACCTTTGCTTTATTGTGGAGCTTTGTTCGGTTCTCTGGAGAATCTTCTGTAGATAGCTCTCTCCTGCTATTCCTTGGTGTAAATAGGCACAACTCTGTTTTGGTGACTGGATTAATCTTCCTGCAGCACCAGAAGAATCTGCTGGTTCATCTCGGTGTTTCTATTGAGGTCTCATCAGCTCTGCTGACAGTCCTATTGCATACAAATGATGATGGATGGCCCAGACTAGCGCCCTCACTTGCAGAGCCTTTGCCTGCTCAGTGGAAAATACTAAGGCATCCCTTGCCCTAATAAATCCTGGGCACATGAGGTGAATTTATTGTAGATAGAATATAGTTGGATAGTTTTTTGTATACTTTCTTGCCAATTTCTACCTTTTGAGTGGATCATTTAAGACCATTGATATGCTAGGACTTGAGTGTACCATTTCATCAGCTTCTGTTTATTTTCCTTTTTCTCATTCCTTGGTTTCTTTTTCTTTTTCTGGCTTTTTTTGTGGATTATATGAACATTTTTAGGATTTCAAAATTTTTAGCATATTACATGTTATATTTAAATTAGTGATTGTTACCATACACATATTATATATCCTATCTACTGGTATCGACTTTTACAACTCCAACTCCATTTTTCTATTTAGATCCTATTCATTATCCTCTCAACTTAAAAAAACAAAACAAAACAAAACAAAGACAATTAACTTCAGTATTTCTTATATATACACAGCACACATCAGATGGTGTTATACATTTTGTTTTAACCATCAAATATGATTTAGAAAATTAATCAGAAGGAAAGTTCGTTATATTTATCCCTATTTTCCTCATTCCAGTGGTATTCTCTCCTTTCTGAAGTTAGGAACAGTCTGATATTTCATTACTTTTGAGAGAACTTCCTTTATATAATTTTGAAAATTTTATTTATTTTTGTTTTTGTATTTTTCATCTTTATAATTGCCAGTTGGTTCTTTCTCATAATTTCTCCCTTGCTTCCATAATTTCTATTTCTATTTTTAATTCATTTCAAAGAATTTGAAATTGCATGTTGAAGCATCTTTATGATGGCCATTTGAAAACTTCTGTCAGAGAATCCCAACATTTGAACCAACCTTGTGTTGAGAATCATTTGATTATATTTTTAAAAAATTTAGTTTGTGATGTTTCTTGGTTCTTTGTGTAACAGATGAATTTTGATTGCATCCTGAATTTTTTGTTTATTATATTAGGAGTCTCTGAGATCTATTCAAATCCTTTATTTCAACAGGCAGTCACTCTGTCTTGGCTAACCAGGAGGTCTGAGGTAATTTTGTGGACTGTGGCTCCAATGACAATTTAAATTCAAAATCCTTGTAATGTTATTTTGGTCTGATTGGTTTGACTATTGCCACTCATGCTCCACTAATCCCTGCTGATGCTGGAAAAAGTGCAGAGGGGCCCCCAAGATCAGAAAGCATGGGAGCTATGAATGGCGAAGGGTCTTAGGTCCTCAGAGTGACACCAGGAAAAGGTGAATGTAGAACATCAGTCACCCACCTCACACCATTTCCTTATATCTCCTTGGTGCTGGGTAGGGGTAGGGGTAGGGGTAGATGGCTGTTGGATCTTGGAGACGTTACTCCAGTAGGGAGTGGAAGATCAGCTTGCTGCTCAGTCCTGTTAACACTACCCCAGCAGGGGAATTTAAGTACCAGGGAATAGGAAGGGGTGTGAAAGTTCAAATCCCCCTTTCTATTGGTGTTTGCATGTAATAGAAGACATATTACCAAAAAGGTTTTCGTTGTTAGGCCACCCTTTTCCTGGTTTGATGGATAGAAGGAATAGGTTTTTCTTAGAATCCTTTTTGCCATGATAGTGGTTCTGGATTGGAGGCTTCTACAGCACTCTAAGTTATATGGGGGGAAATAAGAAAATCTGGGAGACTCCCTGTCATGTTATTCCTCAAGTTTTGAGCTCCCATTCTGTCTTCCTTTCTCCTTTTGTCTTCAAGAATCTCTAAATGCTTGTTTTTGTGTTGTGACCAGGGTTTTTTACTTGTAAGATAGAGAAACTTATAGGAACAGGGCTATTCTGTCTTGAAATAACTGGAAGTCACTCTGAACTTATTTTGTGAGTCTTAGTTTAATTTTGATAACTGCCTAATCTCATACACTATTGGAATGTCATTTAATCAGGTGAACCATGCAATGACACTCCACTCTGGTAGACTTTGTAATTGTATCAAATCTATAACTGAATAGGAAAGTGGAATGGGGAAGTCATTTGTCCAACCATCTGTATCTTGATAAAAGACATGCTTCCTTTTTGTAAAGTGCCAGTTAAAGATGAGATTTCGTAAGCCAAGGTAAACAAAATCCCAACCACAGAATGAAAAGCTCCTGCAAACCAAGATTATAATAGTGTTATGGACAATTTGTAGCTGGCAAAATGTTAGGATGAAGATAAATAAGAAACAGGGACTTTAAGCTAGAGTATCTCCAGTATTGTGTTAAGTAACAGGAAAAAATAATGTTTTACTTTTTGGTATTAAATGTGTCTAACTGAACACAGCAGATCCAAGACATTTAGGACATAGGAAGAACGAGAGACATTTACATGTAATCCATCTTATTATTACACTTTACAACACTTAGACACAGGTGGGAAACAGTGAAATAGCTGAACACATAGAACTGACATCTTTAATCTAGCGACTATCTCCTTAGGGCTCCTTTCTAGATTCAGTGCTGTTAACTCACAGGAATTCCCCTTGGTGTGAGAAGCAGGCAGTAGTGGCCCATGTATTTCTCTCCATAAAAGGAAAAAGAAGACATCAATGTGTAACAAAATGATGCACATAAAGTTGGCTGAGAACTTTTAAACCTGCTTCCATTTTTCAGAAAGTATTTCTATTAAAGTCTTCAGTGACATTAATTGCCTTAGGTTAGATTTAGCACAGTCTAGAAAGCTAAAGTTCTAACATAGCATGATACTCTAAAAAGAATGGTTAAGCATGAATAACTTAGACATCATAATGTAAACCATACTCAATTTTTCATCAGGGAAGCTTAGGTATAATATCACCTCCACTTAAAGTTTTATTTTCCACATTATTTCTATATGTGTGAAAGTATGCTAACTTTATATTCACTTTTGGTAATATTTAAAGTCTTTTAACTTTAAATACAATATAAGCAGGTAATTAAGACATTTTAATAACAACATTACCAATATGGCTTTAATCTTTTTACTTTCTAATCTGAAATACTTAGCATGTTTAGCATTTTTTAAGCTCAACATAAAAGTGTTACCTCCTTGGAAAGTCCTTCCCTGCAGACCCCTTGTGAGTCACCTTCACACTCAGCCTCCATCACAGTTCCTTAATGATTTTCTTCCTAACACTAATCATTACAATATGGATTTATTTATTAACTCATTTGGTCTTTAGATTTCTAGCGTGTGGCTTCTACAACTAGGATGTAAGTTCCATGAGTATAGCAATATCATTTATCTTTTACTGCCCTGTCATTGTGCCTCAGCCAGTGCCTATCATATATGACAACCCCAGCAACAATTCTTGAATGAATGAATGAACCAATCAATCAATCAAATCAAACAGTTCACCAGTGTATTTTATAAGGGTGAGAATCATTACACCATTTAATAGACTAGGACACTGAGACTCTCTGAAGTGTAAAATGGACATTCTGATGGCTTTACTCATCATTAAAGGGTTATGTCGGAGCCAAAAAGAGAGGTTGGAGGACACTAAAGATAAATGTATTTTCCATGCTTTAGTTTGCTTACATATACATTCTGAGTAATAAGCTTTTGAATATTTGAGTTAAATATTTCCCCTTGTTCCTTATTATCCCTGTTATTGTCACTTAAGTTATACTTCTTCTTACCACTGTCAAAGCCATAAATCTTGAATTTGCCATCATATTATTCAATTTTCTATCTAATCCTCATTTCAGCAAGCTATAGACTATCAGGTGATGTGCTTATAGATCTTGAAGGTTTTCAACCCCTAAGTTATTCTTTCTAATACCACAGCAGTCATCAAGACTGTCGGTTTCATGATCCATGCAGGTGATTGCTCAGATATTCTGGCTTCTCACTCCTTCAGTGACCATGTTTCTGCTCTGACTATGCCATTGACACCCATATCCAGATTCAGATATTGTCAATAACTCCCATTGTCTCAAGTTCAATTACTGTATTTTTTTCAGACGATAAGATGCACCTTTCCCCACCAAATTTGGGAGGAATAATGGTTGTTAATGCTGCTGTTGAGTTCTGTTTACATTTACATTGGTGAAGTATTATGTTATTTATGTTATTAAATATTTTACCACATGTTTTCCTTCCAAATTTTTTCCTATATTCCTCCTCTAAAACCTAGGTGCATCTTATGGTCCAAAAAAATATGGTTATCCTATTTTCATCTACCTTATCTTCTTCCTTTCTATCTTTCTAATGCCCTCTTCTTCTTTCATAACCCACTTAAATTATATAATCCATCATTATAAATCCTCCTTTCTATCATCTGTTAACCCCCTGCTCTTCTTTCTTTTCTTCATATTCTTTTGGTTAAACCTTAAGCCTGATCATATCCAACTCACACCAGGGCTGAGTATGGCAGCAGAAAAACACACAATCAACAACTTTACTTTACTAACTAGAGATCATATTACACGTATTCATGAATGTTTTACTCCCTTTCCTCTTTCTTCAGAAATTGTCAATAACTCTTTCTCAGTTGATGACTTTTTTATTTTACCAAGAAAACTTCCTTGTGTTTCAGACACTAAATCTACCAATCTGCCTGCAAATTTGTCCATGTTTCCACCTTGCCTTTTTGTTACTGTGAAGGAATTATTTTATATAACAATAACCCTTCCACTTCTGCACTAGATCCTCTCTCTTCTTACATACTCAATAATGTAATTCCAATTTTCCTCACTAACCCTTTAATCCCATCTCAAGAAAACAAAATCAAAGTCAAACTCTCCCTTGACCTATATCACCTTTTAGTACTTGTCAGCTACATTTTTCTATTCTTTAAAGAAAAGTTCCAGATAGAGCTGTCCAATTTCTCTTATGACCTCTTTTGACTACTCCAACCTAAGCAACTCTTGATCTGAGTTACCAACAAACATCACTCAGCAAAATCCAGTAGTTAGGCCTCAGTTCCCTCTGAACAAACTTAGCAGTGACATTTGACACAGGTGGTTATTGTCTCCTACTGGAGACTCATTTTTTTCCTTTGCTTTCTGGAAAATACTTATGACAGACTATATTTTCCAAAGATGCCCACAACAATATTTTTCAACTTGTAAGCTATTTTATAATGTAACCTTGATACTCTTTCTATGGAGAAGTGAAGTTTATGTTCCCTCCTTTTGAGCAAGATTGAGACTGTTCTGACCATGGCATGAGATTAAAATGACACTATGTGAATTTTTAAGATAAATCATAAAAGACCATGCAGTTATATCCTAGCTACTGGAAGAATGGAGGAAAAATATGTGGGTATTGTCCACAGAGTTCTTCCTCATAGATGGTTACTTCATACTTACCCTTCCTTACCCTTCCTATTATTTTTAAAAAAATGTTATTAGAGAGGAAAAACCATTGAGTTTTTGTCCTACTTATTTATGCATTCATTTGTCAATTCTTGTATGTGCCCTGACAGCAATCAAATCTGCAACCTCGTCATAGGGAGATGATGCTCTAAAAAACTGAACTACATGGCCAGGGACAAATTATTATTTTTACTACTCTGGAATGTACCATTCTTTTTTGCCTTTGAATTAAATATAGATTGGACTTCTACGATACACCATGAGTCAAATGCTTTGTTACTACACTGCTTTTTTGCTGAGGCTATGGAAATATACAAATAGAAGAGGAACAAAGCAAAATTATTTTTCAAAGAATTATTGAAGATAAGTGGTTACAAATAAATACCTTTTCTCTTATTACTCTGCTCCTCCCTCATTTTTCATCTCCTCTCCTTTTGACCACTTTTTCAGATTTTGTATTCAATTCTGGGCCTTCCGACCCTTGATCTGAATACTAATGCAAATATATCCTTTCTTATTTTTTATACCTTTCATCTATGTTTTTTTCTATTTACTCCTTAAACTTAAAAGCTCACTAGTTATCTGGCAGGAACTTAGACATATATCAGGTACTTAGAAAAAAAACGGGTGATTGGTCATTTTCCTCAAAGAGTTTATATTCTAGTTGCAGAGAAAAGCTGGATTAAATGAAGCAATTAAAGGATACTTGATCTCTCCTTCATCATTTTCCTGAATATTCTTTATTCTCAACTACAGCATACCAAGAAATCCATACAACTTCATCAAATTGAAAGTAAGAGTTAAAAAAAAAAGTCCTGTTCAGAGAACAAAAACACCAAGCACATTGAGCTATCGAAGTTTTGAAAGGATTTCTTAGGAGCAGATTTTTATTTAGAAGGGATCAGAGTACAGGGACAAGAAACTAGCTCATCAAGGGAAAGAGTACATTTATTTAAAATCTGTTTCTGGAGGAATCTGAGTATGTGAAACACAAGAGTTTAATCTTGTATTATTATTTATTAATTAATGTATTTTTTTCCATACAGACATCTGTAAACCTACTTTTGCCCTACTCTGTACATATAGAGTAAGTTGATTCTCATTATTTATGAATTCTGTACTTGAGAATTTGCTTATTTTAAAATGAATTTGTGAGCTCAAAATTCATCATTATGGTGCCTTCGTGATCATTTGGGTATGATCAGTGACTGGCAAAACAGTCTCACCTGAGATTGAATAAGGCATGCTCTGCCTTCTTGCTCTTCCTTTCACTATGTAAAAAAAGCTTTTTTTTTTTTTGCAGTCTACTCGGTGACACTTTTTTTTTTTGCCTTTTTGTGACTTCTTTTTTTGGAGATTTTGATGTGTAAAATGGCCCACAAGCATAGTACTAAAGTGCTGTCTGGTGTCCCTAAGAGGACAACAGTTTTGAAGTGACTTGTAGAGAAAATATATGTGTTAGACAAGCTTCGTTTAGGTATGAGTCATAGTGCTGTGGGATAGGAGTTCAATATTAATGAATCAACAATGTATATTAAATAAGGTGTCTAAACAAAAAAACACATTAAAAAGTTACATATTAATTGGCTGACAAAATATTGTGACCAGAGACCCACAAGATTTTAACCCTGTATTTCCCCTAGAAGCAATTGTTCAGTATTCACTATTTTAGTGCTCACTGAGCTTCCATAGAACACTACCACTGCAGAAACAAAAATAATCTCTCTCTGTCTCCCTCTGTCTCTTTCTGTATCTATTATCTATCTATCCATTATCTATCTATCTATCTATCTATCTATCTATCTATCTTCTATCATCTATTATCTACCTACCATCTACCTATCTATAGTGTTATAGCTAGGGCTCCAAGTTGGGTTTATAATAAGTTGTTTTGCTGTGCACTGTGATTGGCAAACATGGTCTAACTATGGACATCGTGAAGTGGGCCACTTTCAGAATTTAGTTTGAAAATCAGAAGTGTCTTTACTTGTCCATGTAAGTGGTTGTGTGGAACTTCAAATTAAGTTATAATCACACAGAATGAGCACTTTCTTGATCCTTTTTAGGCTTCTTCATTGACTAATACTTTAGATAACTGACTAGTGCAATTTTATTTTATTTTATTGATTGATTTTTGAGGGCGAAAGGAAAAAGTAGGGGAGAAGAGAGAGAGATTGATTTTGTTGTTTCATTTATTTATGCATTGATCAGATACTTCTCATATGTGCCCTGACTAGTAATCAAACCTGCAACCCTGCAACCCTCGTGTATGGGATAATGCTCTAACCAACTGAGCTACCTGGCCAGGACTGACTAGTGCAGTTTTGATATCCATAAGCAAAGCACAGATTGTAGTTGGAATGTGGATGTCTGTTTCTCAGTCTTTTTTTAATTTTATTTATTTATTTTTAGAGAGGGAAGGGAGGGAGGGAGAGAGAGAGAGAGAGAGAGAGAGAGAGAGAGAGAGAGAGAGAGAGAGACATCAATGTGCAGTTGCTGGGGGTTATAGCCTGCAACCCACACATGTACCCTGGCTGGGAATCGAACCTGGGACACTTCAGTTCCCAGCTCACGCTCAATCCACTGAACTACACCAGCCAGGTGTTTCTCAGTCTTTTAAACACAGCTTAACTTTACTCCAAGAGGATGCATAAGAGGGAGTCTTGCACAAATGCCTGTGTGTCAAATGTTTTCTTGTATGTCCTCCTAACTCTCCTGAGGCATCCTGACTCTCCAACTGCCTCATGACTTCTTGGTCACACAATTTTCACTTCTCTCGCTATGGTCTGCTCAAATGTTCCCCTTCACTTTGCACGCCCCTTGGGAATTTTGCTCTGGATTGACAGTTCTTGAACACCACTTCTCACTTGGAATGACTCTTAGTGCTGCTGCACCCAGACCTTTAGGTTGAGGATCTATGTGCCCTGCCCATCAGCTCCTTTCTGATTGCCTAAGAAGTCGCCATATTGAATTAATTAACAATATTTGAAAGTCAATCTAAAATTCAATGATTAACCTTGTAGCATTTTTGATGCACATTTTCTCTTAGTCATTTGATTTCAAAATTGGGAAAGAAGTTGTCACAGTGAAAATTCAATATTACATTTGTTCTTCATGTAACCTTTATCACCAGGGATGCAGAATATACCTAATTGGATGAGAAAAATATGTCAAAACTTTACCTGTAAGCACTTGTCTCTCACAGGTGGAAGTATGAACAATAAACCAACAATAAACCAAGTTTTGGAAAGAGTTAGACCTGTGTTTACATTAAATGTATAATTACTAGTATAGAAGCACTTCAAGTGCATTCCTTACTTAAGTGTATTTTACTCCCACTTGTTTGCTGCCAAATAGAAATTTCGGTTGCTAAAGGAATGAATGATGCTAACAAGCCTCATGGATTCACATAACATGACAAAGTGAATCATAAGTAGTTACTTGTTTTATATGCTAGAGTTTTCCCAGAAAAATATGCTTTGCCTTCATTTAGTCAGAAAATAGGAAGAACACACCAGTGTTCTAATATATGCACAGCTCTGCCTTGTGTGCACATCCTTCCAATACCTTGAGCTGGCCCAGAGCCTCGATGAAGAAAGACAAGTGACTATTCCATGGCCATATGCAATATCATGTTCCAGGTTCTCTAAGAGCATGATCTGTTTATGCAGAGAGAATTTTGGTCTTGTAATCATGAGGATTCTAGCAAAGAACTGTGACATTATATAGTGAATGATGTAGTCTTTTAATGTCTTGTGTAATATGGAGTGACTTCCACAAGGTCTTAATTTCCAAATTCTGGCAGTATCACAGTATCTTCCTAGGAAGAGCTTATGTAAAAAAAAAATTATTTGCCATTCTCTTTTTACAGGTTGCCACCCTTAATTTCCCTTTCCCAATGTCAGGTACCTGAACAATTTAAATATTTTGCAATGGTACAAAAGCATTCTATATATAGGTAATGCATGTTATTGACATAGATAATATTCTACTAATCTTCCTGAAGGTGAAGAGAATTTATTTTACATCATCCGGAATATAGATCACCAGAGATATAAAGATAATGTTACTATGCAGCATAAATACCATTAAAACAGTAGTAGTAATGATAAACAATGTATTTTATTATATGCAAGTCACTTTACATACATCTCTAATTTTTATAACTCTGGAAATGGCCACTTATATGCTTATTATACAAATGTGGAAACAAAATTTAAGAGAAATTTAATTGTTTTACAAGCTAATCAGTGTTTAACACTGGAATTCAAATGCATGCATTTCTGACTCTCAACTTTCCACTATTCCACATCTGACTTAGCCCCTTCATTTTTGTTTTTTCTCTTACCTTCCCTCTTCTCCATCAAACATTTAACAATTTTTATTGAATTGTTAATGTGATCCAAACACCATGACAGACTTCAAGATAAATACAATGAATAACCACTTTGTCTTTCAATAAATTTCTACTCTAATAGAGGACACAGATACGAAACTAATAATTTCATTAAAATATACAAGTTAAAAAGAGATAAGTATAAAGTACAGTGGTAGCCCAAAGAGGATCAAATTTGTACAAAATATGACACTGAGAAGGGTGCTGATGGGAATGGATGCCAGGAGAACCACGAACATGTGCATGGGATGAAGCCAGGTGACAGTAGGAGGAAGTCCAATGGTAAACCATAGCCACATAGTGCCAGTAGGAAAGAGCGTGGGACAGGCATACATATGGCCCCTGAGTTAAATGGGCTGGGTACACCCTACTCCAGGTGTGACTCGAGGCAAGGCATCACCTCCTTGTACCTTAATTTCCTCTTCTGTAAAAAATGGACATATAAATAGTGGTTCCTATACCACAGGTTGACATAAAGATTAAGTGAGTTAATATCTGTAATTCACTTTGAAGAGTGTCAGGCCATAGCATTTTATACAATGAGCTTTGTATGAAACAATCTTGGCTATGCATGTTGAAGACAAGTTGTAGAAGCTTGGTGGGCTGGTCAAATGTACTCAGGCTTGGATCTGGATAAAAGCAAAACATTGAAAGTTTTTATCCAATGGAGTAATGGAATTAGCTTTGTTTTTCAAAAGATCACTGTGGTAGCAGTGTAGAGGGTGTGTGGAAGGTGGAGATGTGAGCTGCAGGGAGGTCTTTTAGGTCAGCCATTCCCAGTGCTCACTTGGGGAGACTACATGCCACATTATTTAATCATTGTTCCCCTTTTCTTGTAAATGCTAAAGTTTCCCCAAATGCCCAATTTAAAAAACAGCAATCACTGGGGTACATAAACTTAAGTATAGCCTCATTATCAAGGTCATATGTCATACTAATGCAGTTTTAATTATTTCTCTGAAACTTTAGAAAAGAAAGCTTACCATAAAACATAATTTGCTGTATATGAAATCTCTCAAGCACTTCCCAGATTAGCAGAGACCTCAATTGCATCCACACTCTAAAACTAAAAAATTCTGGTTATTAAATCTTTTTTTTCACAGTGATAAATTTAAATGAAAAATATATTATGGAATAAAATTTTGTTTCTCAAGTAAATTACTCTCAAATTAGTTTCTTAAGTAAATTATTCTCAGTTTCTGGCTCTTGTGGGTCTGTAAGCCATGAGGTGCTCTATATTTTACTTTTTTTAAAAGATTTTATTTATTATTTACTTTTAGAGAGAGAAGGGAGGGAGAAAGAGTGAGAGAGAGAAACATCACTGTGCGGTTGCTGCGGGTCATGGCCTGCAACCCAGGCATGTGCCCTGACTGGGAATCGAACCTGCGACACTGTGGTTTGCAGCCCGCACTCAACCCACTGAGCTACAGCCAGCCAGGGCTATATTTTACCTTTTAATAGGGACCACTAGGGGTAAAAGTTTGGCATTACCTACAGAAACTCATACATTTTTTCCTTTGGCATATGCATCCCAGAGAAGTGCATACAAGTAGCACTAAGAGATCTGTCCTAGAATATTCATAGCAACATCATTAATAATAGTTCCTAATTGGAAATAACTCAAATATCCATTACAGCATAATGGGTATGTATTTCATGGTGTATGCATGCAATGAGTTCTAAAAAGCACTAAATAGAATGGACAAGAGGTACCTTCAGTAGTAGTAGGCTGAATCACAAACATAATGTTGAAATAAAGAAGCCAGACAAAAGAGTACAAAGAAAAGGTACAGAAGATCAATGAATAGAAGAGCTGGGTTGATGAAAAAATATTGACAAATCTTTAGCCAGACTCATCAAGAAAAAATGAGTACCCAAATAAATAAAATCAGAAATGAAAGAGGAGAAATAACAATTGACACTAAAGAAATACAGATAAACAAGTCTATGTCAACAAATTGGACAACCTAGAAGAAATGGATAAACTCCTAGAAACATACAATCTTCCAAAACTAAATCAAGAAGAATCAGAGAATCTGAATAAGCAGATTATACCTAGTGAAATTGAACCTATAATAAAAAAAATCCAATAAATAAAAGCCCTGGACAGGTGGCTTCACAGGCGAACTTACCAAATATTCTGAGAAAAACTAACACCTCTCTTCAAACTATTTCAAAAAAATTCAAGAGTAGGGAAGCCTCCCAAGCTCATTTTACAAGGCCAGCATTATCCTAATTCCAAAACCAGATAGACACTACAAAAAAAATAAAGAAAAAAGAATATTAAAGACCAATATCCCTGATGAACTTAGATACTAAAATCCTTAAGAAAATATTTAGCAAACTGAATACAGCAATACATCAAAAAGATCACACATCATGACCAAGTGGGATTTATTCCAGGAATGCAAGACTTGTACAAAATTCACAAATCAATAAATGTGATATACTACATATATAAAATGAAGGATTAAAAACCACATGATCATATCAATGGATGCAGAAAAAGCATTTAATAAAATCTAGCACCATATATGATAAAAACTCTAAATAAATGAGAATAGAGTGAACATACCTAGACATAACAAAGGCCATATGTGACAAGCCCACTGTCAGCATCACACTCAATGGGCAAAAACTACAAGTGTTCCTTTCAAGATCAGGAACAAGATAAGGATATCTGCTTTCACCTCTCTCATTCAACATAGTACTGAAAGTCCTAGCCACAACAACCAGACAAGGAGAAGAAATAAAAGGCATTCAAACTGGAAAGGAAGAAGTAAAATTATCTTTATTTGCATATTACTGTACATAGATAACCCTAAAGATTCCATGAAGAAAATACTAGAACAAATACATTAATTCAGCAAAGTAGCAGGGTACAAAATTAATATCCAGAAATCAGTTACATTGCATATGCCAATAGTGAACTAACAGAAAGGTAAATTATGAAAACAGTCCCATTTACAATTCTTCAAAAAGAATAAAATACCTAGGACTAAATCTAACCAAGGATGTAAAAGACCTCTACTCGGAAAATTATAAGACACTGAAGAAAGAAAATGAAGAAGATACTAATAAGTGGAAGTATATATTGTGTTCAAGAATTGGAAGAATTTATGTCATTAAAATGTCCATGCTACCCAAAGCAATCTATAAATTCAATGCAATCCCTATCAAGATACCAATGATGTATTTCACAGAACTAGAACCAATATTTACAAATTTATATGGAACCACAAAAGGCCCCACATAGCAACAATGATCCTGAGAAAGAATAACAAAGTTAGAAGAATCATGCTACCTGAGATCAAACTATACTACAAGGCCATAGTAAGCAAAACAGCATGGTACTGGCATAAAAACAGACACATAAATCAATGGAACAGAATAGAGAGCCCAGAAATAAACTCACACCTTAATAATATTCACCAGAAGAAACAATCACATACAATGGATTGAAAATAGTTTATTCAATAAATGGTGTTGGGTAAATTAAACAGATACATGCAGAAATATGAAACTACACTACCTTCTTATGCTGCACACAAAATTAAATTAAATTAAAAATGGATTACAGACTTAAATGTTAGAACACAAACCATAAAAATCATAGAAGAAAACATAGGTAACAAAATCTCAGATAGTGCTCATAAAAATATATTATCTGATATAACTCCTTAGGCAAGGGAAACAAAAGAAAAATAAACAAATGGAACTACATCAAACTAAATGTTATTTGCACACCAAAGGACATCATCAATAAAATAAAAAAACCCACAAAATGGGAGAAAATATTTTCCGATACATCTGATAAAGAGTTAATATTCAAAATTTATAAAGATCTTATAAAACTCAACACCAAAAAATGAAGCCAATCAATTAAAAATGGGCAAAAAACCCTGAATAAACACTTTTGCAAAGAGAACATATAAGTAACCAATAGATATTTGATAAGATGCTCAACATCACTAGTCACCAAAGAAATACAAATTAAAACCACAATAAGGTATCACCTCACACCTGTCAGAATGGCTATCATCAATACATCAAGAAACAACAAGTGCTGGTGAGAATGGGGAGAAATGGAAGACCTAGTGTACTGCTGGTGGGAATGCAGACTGGTGCAGCTACTATGGAAATTAGTATGTAGATACCTCAAAACATTTAAAATGGATCTGCCTTTTGACCCAGAGATCCATCTTCTGGGAATATATCTGACAAAACCCAAAACACTAATTTGAAAGAGCATAAGCACCCTTATGTTCATTTAAGCATTATTTACTATATGATCACCAAGATATGGAAGCAGCCCAAGTGTCCATCAGTAGATGAGTGGATAAAACAACTCTGGGATGTTTACACAATGGAATACTACTCAACTGTAAAAAGAAGAAAATTTTACCCTTTGTATGAATGGACCTGGAGAATATTATGCTAAGTGAAATAAGCCAGTCAGGAAAAACAGATACCATATGATTTCACTCATATGTGGACTCTAATGAACAAACTGAACTAACAAGCAAAATAGAGACAAAGTCATGGATAGAGAGCCGGTTGACAGCTATGGGGGGCAGTGTTTAGGGCATGGAGGAATCAAGCAAAAAGGAAAAAGGGCTCGTAGACATGGACAACAGTGTGGTGATTGTGGAGAAGGAGAGTGTTTAAGGGGGATAAGTAGTAATGGAAAAAATACAGTAAAAATACACCTAAAAAAAGAAAGAATACAATGACCAAGAT
This sequence comes from Phyllostomus hastatus, assembly GCF_019186645.2. Taxonomy (NCBI): domain Eukaryota; kingdom Metazoa; phylum Chordata; class Mammalia; order Chiroptera; family Phyllostomidae; genus Phyllostomus; species Phyllostomus hastatus. Next base: position 201,077 of record NW_025334017.1, on the reverse strand, counting down.
TAAAAATAATAAATACTTTATAGTTTTAACTTTAAAAAAAGAAGCTAGACTCAAGAGAATACATATAGTATGATTCTATTTAAATAGAGTAAAATAAAAAAGACAAACCTACTGGTGTTACAAATCTGTACTGTAGTTACTTTCCATGAGAAAAGAGGTCATAATGATTGGGCAAATCACAGGGAGTTTTTCTGGATTCCTAGCATTTTACTTGTTCTTGATATAGGTAGTGGTTACATAATTTTCATTTTGCTTTCTCTCCTTCTCTGTCTTCCTCATGCTCACACACTCTCTCTCTGTCTCCTTCTATCACCAGTTCCATTTCCACCTTCACCTCCACCTCCATATTCATATCCATATGTATATTTATTTAATTTTTTGTCATTGGTGGTAAGATTTGATATTTTTTATATTTTTTACATATAGAAATTTTATTTTAATTTTTTAAATTATTGTTCAATTACAACTGTCCATATTTTCTCCCATTAGTTTCTCCTGCCCTACCCACCCCCATTTCCCACATTCATTCCTCCCCTCATTGTCTTTGTCCATGGGCCCTTTACACATGTTCCTTGTATCTATCTGTTTTCACTTATCTGTGCTTCGTTTCAACATGTTAAAGACAATATTCTAGTGTTTTATGCATATCTTAAGATTGTAAAAATAAAAACTATATAAAATGTTAGACTTATAAGATTAGAAAATAGTCATAATTATTGAACTAAAAGAATATTTTAGCATCATAGTGCAATATAAATTGTCAGATCTAGAGGTGGTCATAATGTTCTGTAATTATACTAGAATTTTAGAATAATAATCATAATAGAATATTAGACTCCCACTTCTTTTATTTCTCAGGTGACATTCTTTAAATAGAAAGTAAATATAGTAAACTGCTAGTGACTCTATTATATTTTAAGTAAATGTAATAAAAATATCTTAAGACTGTCATTGCTCTCAGCTGAGTCATATCAAGCTCTTTCAATGTACAAAAGTCCTAAATGGCATGGTAACATAGGTATCTATGATGTATACAATGTGATAATGTCAATGGTTGATGCCACTCAAGTAATAATTATATCAATGATGCATGCTTATCAGCAATTTTTGGCCTAGCTATATGTAGTTTGTGGTCTAGTCCAAGTTAGTCATATCTAGAAAAACCATTGGGATATACTTTTTGTGTAGCCAGTTTCTTTCTCTCTTTCTCTCTTTCTCTCCTTCTCTTTCTCTCCCCTGCCATGCACACACATAGTCTCCAAATAAATGCACACATGGTTTAAACATGAACAACTGTGAAGGCATGCAAAAACTTAGGCTGTGGAATACATAATAAATCCATAAAGTTTCTATCCAATTCATGTTTGGAAAAAGGTAGACTTCACTATAAAGAGTGTTTGTCTCCTAAACAGATTTGGTTTGTTTGAGAGTTCCCAGAGCTCCGTGTTCTAGACAGACTACAGTTTGGATTATCTATCTTTTTTATAACCATTCCATTAGCTGGTTAATGGTATCTCATTCAGTGGGTAGGGTTTTTTTTTTTTGGTTCTGTGTTTTTATTTTTAAAATAGTTATGGATTTTTCAAACATTCACAAAAGTAGAGAGGATGGTATATTTTTGGTTGTTGTTCCACTTATTTATGCATTCAGCGGTTGGTTCTTTTTTTTCCTTTTATTGTTGTTCAAGAACAGTTGTTTAACATGATTTTCCCAACATGTCTAATTTCCAAATTCAACAAATTTTTAATATATTGTGGATTCTATTTCCTGTATGTCCCTGTTACTTGCCTCACTCTTCCTGCTCAGATGATTTTGAAGCATATCTCAGATTCAGGAATGGCATCCTTTAGTTATGATGTGCTGTATACTATAAATGTGCCAGAGGCTGTGTTTTTGTTATATTTTCCAGATAACACAATTTTTCTTTGAAAATTCCCCAATGTGGACAATTTCATATCTATAGCCATTTATAGGACAAAATAAATTACAACACTTTAGAAACCTTCAAAAATATTGGTTTGTTGCCTTGACAGGTGTGGGTATTTGGCTGAGAATCATCCTGCAAAGCAAAGGTTTGCAAGTTCAATTCCTGGCCAGGTCATCAATGTCTCTCTCCCTCCCTTCCCACCTCTCTAAAGGTAAATAAATAAAATCTTTTAAAAATATATTGGTTTCTCAATTTTTTTCATATTAATAGAAAATCTTTTTTAAATTTTTGCTTGGTAATTTGTGTACTAAATTCAGAATGTTACTTATAATATCATAAAATAATGTCATAACATCATTTATACTATTATGTGAAATGTAGTTGGTATATATCACACATAGCTGATATAATTTTCAAGTTTACTTTTCTCTCTAGTATAAAGGTAAATTATGCATACATTAATAATACGGCTTGAAAATAATGAATTATGCATGGATCCTTCTGGAATTTCTAGTGTTAGATATTAGGTTTCTTTTTAGATATTTTTTCTGTGAATTCACTTTACATAGTTAAGTTCACACTTAGTGTTCTAATATTTTTCAAAGCTTGGATTATATCCAACTTTTCTTTTTAAAGAATGTGAGCAACCTATGATTTGCAAAGACACCTCTCCCACCTTGGCCAAGAACCCAATTATTTGGAAAAACAAAACTAAATGAGAGTAATTTGCTTAAGAAACTAAATTTTTATTCTATGAATTTGTATTTCAAGTCAAAATTTAACTATGACAGAGAAAACTTAATAACTGAGAAAACATATTTTTGGATTATAGCCCAAAGTGAAATACATTAAAGTGTTCTAAAACTCATAGTCCCTAAAGATCAACAAAGCCCATTTTATAAAACAATAGACTGCTTAGTTGATAATCACAGGTAATTAAAGTTTATTTCAACCTTATATTTGACCTTCTTTTCAAGTAAACTGTTATTCAGCAGAATAACACATAGCAAGATAAAGCACTAAGATGAACTTAATCTGTCCTGGGGATAAGAGGAAGAGTCAAAAATGATTGATGTCAAGGTGGTGATACTTGCTCTGTGTCGTGGAGGTGAATCAGGCTGACTTGGTGGAGAAAGCCAGGTGAAAGATGGTACAAAGGGGAAAGTCATGTGCACACTGGTAGTCAGTGCAGAGAGAGGTAAGTAGGTTGAATGCATAGCACTTGTATTGGAAGAGCAGGTATCCTGCACTATTCTCTAAAGAAATAAATGCTGTTGAAGAGCTTTAAGAAGAATTTAGTGGCACGATTAAAGTTTGGATTTGTCCCTGTGTAGCAATTCACAGGGAAGCTTTTGGATTTGTCCCTGTGTAGCAATTCATTAGGAAGCTTTCTCCAGTGTAGAAAGATCTTTCTTAGCAGATCCCTCTTCCTGTCTGTTTTGCTTGTTTGTTTTGTTTTGTTTTGTTTTGTTTTGTTTTCACCCAAACAAGTCTTAGGGCTTCCTAAGCCTGGTTGGGCTGTTCTCTGTTCAGGCATAACTACACATGCACAACTTGCAGGAGGACACGTCTACGTGGCGGAGGATGGGGGGTGGGAAATACAGGGATGGGGGCAGAGAAGGCTAGATTTCCCTGGGAAGCTTTAGAAGAGTGTGCCCAGCCCTTTCTGTGAAGATGTGCTCCCTTTCGGTAAAAATCACAGCTTCACACCCAGCCAGATGTTTCTAGGCCTCTGAGAGCCCCACTCCCTTCTGCCTGTCATGGGTCCCCCAGAGCTTTACTTTGGCAGTTCATTTAAGAGAAACAAATACTGTTAATAATGTATATCTATGAAATTATTTTATTCCACATGTTTTTACAAATTAAACAATCCAAACCAAGAGAGAGGGAAAACATGGACATGTGACCTGGGTTTAGAATCTAACCCTGAGGAAAGGAGATCAAAGGGGAGATGCTGGCACTGAACAGCCACCATCTGTCCACCGGGCTTCCAACAGCAAATGGGAAGGACGCTCTGGCTAGAATTCCAGGCTGTGTCTCCCATGGTTATGCAGGGAGTGAGGATCTAGCTCTGCTACTTCTGTCTGTCCTAGCTTTATGACACGGCGATTGATTTAGTCTGTGCTCAATTCTCCCCTCTGTAGAATGGGAATAATAACAGCTCCACATTTTTGGCTTCTCACGAGGATAAAACAAGTTGTTGTACTAAAGTGTTTTGACCAGTATTTGACAATCAATACATTTATTATTTCTTTATTATTATTTAGCCACTTAGCACATATTTGTTGGATAAGTTTTAAATGCATGAATAAGTGAGTAAATGAATGGAAAATATCATGTAAAAGATATATTTTGCTTATGGCCTAGTTATGGTCTATAACTGCACAGGCTGGCACACTTTATTAATACATGGCATATGAACATACACACACTCACCCACATGCATACCACACATGCATTTATTCCACACACACTTACCCTCAATACATACATACTGTCTCTCAGTCACATATATGCCACACACACATACCCTGATAGAGACAATTCAGTCTCTTACCTAGTAGATAATTGAACATTCTGCCTTATTATGACTACTATTATTTGCTCTCCTGTGCATTTGTTCCTAAGTTGAGTTCATGATGGGGACACACCAAACACTATTTATTCATTATAAAAAATGCCTAGCCCTGGCTGGTATAGCTCAGTGGATTGAGCACGGGCTGGGAACCAAAGTGTCCCAGGTTCGATTCCCAGCCAGGGTACATTCCTGGGTTGCAGGCCATAACCCCCAGCAACCGCACATTGATGTCTCTCTCTCTCTCTCTCTCTCTCTCTCTCTCTCCCCCCTCCCTTCCCTCCCTAAAAATAAAGAAATAAAAAAAATCTTAAAAAAAAAATGCCTGAGAGCAAGATCACATACAGTATTCACCCAAGGTCAATTTGAAGAGTCCTGAGGGTTGTAGAGATTGGTTTCAGTCACATAAATCTGGACTGTGTGCATCTGGGGTGGGATGGGGTAAAATTTGATAATTATATTTATAATTTGTAATTGAATAAATTGAGATCCATCTGTATTTAATGCCCTGCTGCTGCTGGGTTGCTGATGTGGCCTGCTTCCTTGCTACAGTCCCTTAAGTTAAGATGCTTGTGAGTCAGTATAGAGGTAAGCATGCAAGAAAACAGGTTAAACTAAAAAAAAAAAAAAAACTTCCAATGATCCCAAGGACGGTGACCACAGGCATGGGGGCTGAAGGGAGGGAGCAGGGAGGACACCAGGGAAGATCTTTTCCCTTTGAGGCAGGTCCCTATATCTCTTCTAAATAAAGCATATGGCTGTATTTTGTGCAAAATGCAGGGCTGAAGAGAGTAGTTTACCTTATGCAAATATATTACTATATTATGTATAGAATTAGGCCCTTGATTATTTCTGGGCTTTGGGGTCCAGCAACTCAGTTCTCCTGTCACTGGTGCATAGGTTTCTTCACCTCTCATGGGAAGAAAAATCCTAGTTTGAACATGACATTTCTAATTATATACAAGGTTGTCTGCTTGTTGAGACTAAAAAGATCCTCTGTGAGATCATCTGGGTGATGTGATGTAAAAATGGTGTAACTAGAATCAGTAGCATGGCTTCATTCTGACCATGAAGTGCTCTCTTCAAGGGAGTAAAAGAAGAGCCTGGCAAACAATGTGGCTATTGTAAGCACGGCCTCCTTCAGGACCTTTTGGGTTGCACAGTGGGAGAGGTCAACCATTGGTCACAGGATGGGTAATTTCATTGGTCACAGTGGCACATGCTGGTTAACCATGCTCCAGCCAGCAGTTGTTGGAAGTTCTTACTCCTTTTCTCCATATCCATGGAAGCATTTGTTATCTCTTGTCTTTTTAATAATGGTCATTCTAATGGTCAGATTAGAAATTAGTACTGTGGAGAACAGTATGAAGGATCCTCACAAAATTAAAAATAGAGCTACCATATAATCCAGTACTTTCACTTCTGAGAATATATCCAAAGGAAACAAAAACACTAACTCAAAAAGATATCTGAACATTAATAGCAGCATTATTTACAATAGTAGAGACATGAAAACAGCCTAAGTGTTCACCAGTGGGTGAATAGATAAGGAAAATGTGATATATATAGCAAATATATATTTATACATATATATACATATATAATACCACACACATATATGGAATATTATTCAGCCATAAAAAAGGAAATCATACCATTGGAGACAACAAAGATGGAACTTCAAAGCATTATACTAAATGAAATGAGGCAGACAGGGAAAGATAATTACTATACTTACATGTGGAATCTAAAACAAAAACAACAAAAAAAGGAAAAAAAAACAAAAAAAGAGATCAGACTGTGTATGCCAAAGAAGGAGGATGTAAGAGGGAATTGGAGGAAAGTGGTCAAAAAGTACAAACTTCCAGTTATAAAATAAATAAGTACTAAGGATGTAATGTCCAATGACTATAACAAGCACTGCTATATGGCACATAGAAGAGTTGTCATAGGAGAGTAAACCCTAAGAACTTTCATAACAAGGAGAAAATCTTTTTTTCTTCTTATTGTATCTGTATGGAGTTTAGCTGAACCTATTGTGGTAATTATTTCACAATATATGTAAATTAAACTATCTGCATACTTTAAACTGATACAGAGATGTGTGTTAATCACTTCTCAATAAAACTGTAGGAATAAAAGAACTCCTGGGTTCTAGAATTTCTGAAGATGACCTGCAGTGAAATGAAGATGCACCAATCTTAGAGACACCAAAGGTGCCACTATTCTTCAATTTCCATGGCACTCACTGTAAAGTATGGGGGACAAGGAAACTTTCCTCTACCCTCAAGGTTCTGTTAGTTGGCCTAATAATTAAAAGACATGAGATATATTGGCAAGAGAAAATAACCAAATATGGGAACCCCATATACAAGAGAGAGCCAGAGACCTCACATAAATGAGAGGTTCAGAGATGGAAAGGGCAAGCAAGGTGTAGAAGACATTCTGAGCTAGGGATGAGGTGAGGCACCTTGGGTTTCAGAAGGTCATTGCAGGACTAGCACATGTGCAGTAATCATTAACTTCCCTACCATATAGATAGGTAAAAAGTCATTGTGGGCCAGGCTCCTTATATAAATTCTTCTAGATAGTTAAGGAATGCGGGGAGCAGAATTTTCTCTTGAGCCTGCAGGGCCTTTGTTGCCTTTTTAGCTCAAAATAATCTGTATGCCACCTAAGCACATCTGGGGGTGGCTGGTTATGAACCTCTGCAACAGGAAAGAGAGGTTCCTCTCCTGACAGTTCAGCTCATTATTGCTGAGAAGAAAACAAAGCAAGTAAAATGCAAAGCTTCCTTCATGGAAGCAGGCACACTTACCAGCCTTTATTGAATAAATTTAAATAATAATTTAGACTTATGCCTAATAGTGCATGCATTTTGACATTTAGGAAAATGCAGTATAAATGAAAAGTCTCAGGTTGATATTCAAGAATCACCTTTTCTATTTCACAAATGTTTGTTTCCTCAGGTCTGTGATTAAAACCACATTTTTTATGTGTCCCCCCTTATCAAGAGACAGTGATACATATTTGTACTAGTCCATCTAACTGGAGTAGGCTTCTGGTGCATGGCTCCTTATTCTCTAGGCAGTCATTGCACTGAATTCCATGATTCATGGCCTTTGCCCAGAACAACCTGGTGCTTATTCAAGTGTCCAGCTAATGAGCTACATAAATCAATCAAATTGCCTTCATCTTTCTTGCTTTCTGTTCAGCTACTTCAGTGATCTTCAACTAAGAGGGAGTCCTTTTATTTGCTCATGGTTCTAATGCTCTTGTGGGAAAAAATATCAGACATTTCTGGCTTTTGGATTTCATACTCTAGTTTGAATGTGGTTTCATTCCAAAAATATCATAAGAAATCTGAGGAATAGCAAAGCCAGGGGAAAAAAATAGCTGACATTGAGATTCAGTCTTCAGCATCCACAAATATTTCTAGAATCCTTTTTTTGGTCAAGGAAAATTTTCTTCAAAGAAAAGCTTAGTCATTGAAGAGCCAGATATGTAAAAGAAATGAGTAAAAAAAGATTCTACTTGAAACAGGCCTGAATCCTGCCTCTTTGTTTCTTTTCAAAGCTCCCCCCATGAGCTTACTGAGCAAGATTGAAAACTACTGCATGGTTCCCAAACTGAGTCTTTCATATATTTTGCAAAGACTACTCTAGCTAGAAGTCTGTCACATGTTATATTCCACATGTTTTTCTTCCAGTTTCAAAGTTTCTTTAAACTTAATGGAAGACTCAGGGAAGTTCTTACAGTAAAGAATTCAACATGCCATGGAATATGTTGGTCACAGACACTGCCATATATTCTGTAGACTACTGGCTCTTTGCATTTCCCCGGGTACCTCCCCAAAAACACAGGAAAAATCCCCTTGGGCAGAACATTCACCTGACCTATTCAATTACACTCTGCAGGAAAAGGGGTGCTGAGTAGGGACTGGGGAGGGGATGAAGAACATGAGTAACTCAGTAGGACCAACTTATGGGTAGCAGAGATTGTAAAAAACACAAACATCAGCATTTTTGTTGGTTCATGTTTCCAACAATAACATCAAACAGAGTAAACATTGTACTCTCTATCTTTCCATGTAGACTAAGAATGTGATAGAGAATCTCTCCTGACATTCTTTCATCTTTTCCAGAATCCCTCAACAGCCTCTTTGAAAACCTTAAAGCATAACAAAGCATATCAACTAAATGATCTGTGTCTCAGGAAAAAATTCTCAAGTGAATCTAATTATTCCCCTATTAGTCTATTTCTACTTCTACAGAGGCTTCTATTTCCTTGTAAAATATGTACACTTTAAATGAGTTCAGAGAAATGACAAATAACAAGGAGTAAAAAATAATAATTTTGTCATATAGCTTATACCCAGCACGCTAAATCTATCAATATCAACTTACATGATACTTGTTATCCTGCCTGTCAAAATAGATGAACAACTGTATTTTTCCTTCTTCTTATGAATTCTTTTTATTTTATTTTTTTAAAGAATGAGTGAAATGCTTTGGACAAACAGGTAAATCAAAAAATCTTTCTGAGCCATGACCTCAGTCATTAGTTGTTCCCATATTTTCTAACATCCTGAAATTTCCCATTTGACTTGAATGGCTAATTTCACGTATTTTGTCCCTTTAATTCTGTACTCTGTAGAGTTTGGGACACCACCAAAGACAGGGAATGAGCCTGACACCTGCCTGTGGTCTCCTGGCTCCTGGATCCTGTCTTCCTTGAACAGTACAAAGCTGAAGGGAGGGCATAAGCCTGGGGCATGGCTGCCCTCACACACAGGCAGGGCTGGAGGAAGAGAAAACTGCATCTGGGAATCTTTTAAAGAAAAAGGAATTGTGCACCACAGCTTTTGCTCCAATGCAAGTGGAAATGGCTTAACTAGCCACTTCTTTTGCCCATCAAGTTTTATTTTTAGTGATAAAAAGATTAAGAAATAACTTACAGAATTGCAATTTCTGAAAATTCCTGTTGCTATCACTATTTTTTACAGGATCATTATTCTTACATACTAATATAGCTTCCTTCTTTTAGGAAATTGTTAATTATGAAATACAATTGACTGTCTTCCCAGCTATCTACATTATCAGAAGAGAAGGGGGGGAGTGGATATCTCTGTATCCCTTAACTTTTGAAAGGAACCATTGTTGTTGATAAGCTAATGTGGAAATCATGTAGAGCTTGCCTGAGAATGTGCCTGTGACCAAATTTATATTAAAAACAGAAAAAACTCAACTTCCGAAATAATCTAGCATCATTATTACCACATTCCTTTCCCTTATCAGCATTCTAATTCTAAGAGAACTTTTAAGTAATTTCCTGAAATTTTTTATTAACATAATTTTCACCAGGCATTAGATGTTTAGAGGTTGTCCTCATTTTTATTTATCATTTCAGAGTGAGCTCTCTATGAAGCAGTGACAGTAGGAAACTGCACATAGCTACACTTAAGGTTCCAATAGCCTCTTTTCATATCGTGTTTTTCTTCATGGAGTCATATGTAGCATGGATTAATTCATAACTTCTCCCAGAGCAATAATACCATCAAAGCTCAGTATAATAACAATTGGATTTCTATCTCTGCAAATTATTTATTGTTCTATAAAAAACAGACCACTATGTTCATCCTGACATTTTCACTTCAAATTTGACATATCATTTACCTAGTTAGGAAAATATTTAACTCCTAACTTTCTTTATAATATGTATTTTCAATATAAATATGCAAAATATTTATCTATAATAGTGATGTTTCTGTCCACAGATACCAAAAGGGAGAATCTGTTCTTATACCTTACTTTTTTCACTTCATTTTGAATTCTACATCTCAAAAAATAAGTAGCTTAAAACCTCTTTATTGACAAAAAGCAAGAAAAACGTAATGGAATTATGTAAGATCAATATATTTGCAAACATTAAAATGACTTTATATAATACCTCTTTGTAAGAAAATTTTCTCCGATGAAAACATCCAAGTCTGCAAATACTGTCCTGACAAGATTCTGCAGTCTAGTTTGAATTTGTAAATTCAAGTCAATAAAGGCTGGTAAATGTGCCTGCTTAGGGTCCTATGGATGCACTGGACCTTATCGTCCACAGTTCAAATTGTCCCAGGAGCCCACTCATTGGGATGAAGCCAGCATATTTGGAGGGGTAGTTAAGAAAACCCCTGGTAGATGCTACAAAATCAGTTCTCTAATCAGGATTTTTTTTCTTTCTTTAAAAATATGTTTCTCTTCTTTCATTACATACTCTATAACTCATTCTGGACAGAATCTTCTAATCAGGTTGTGGTACAAATTCAAAGTGAGTAGCAGAAATGACAACTTATCTTTATTTCAACATGGAAATGTGGTTTCTCCAGATGTTTCTAATGTTCCAAGTAGGGTTTTCTAAGACAGAACATTGCATCAAGGCTGCCAGCCTAAAGGACTCTACACAATGACAGTGCTTCTGTATAATACATACACACACACCAGAAATATAGGTAGTGTTTTACATCTATGCACAAGGAAAAATAATCTGAGGTGAAGCACACTTTTTTTCCGTCGGCAGAATGACCGATGACACACGCAAATAGTAGGCAACTGCTATTTGTAGAACCATTAAGGGTATGAAAGAGTCTTAAACAGTTGGACCATTCTGAAGGCTGGTTTTCAAGGCCACAAGAAGTCAGGGGAACAACCTATAATAAACATAGAGCACAGACCATACTGTTAAAAATATCATATATTTTCTCTTTTCTATCATATAAGGAAAAGCAAAAGAGATGGAGAGAGAGCAAGAGATCGAGAGAGTGGGAGAGAAACAAAAAGACAGAGAAGTCTCACAAAGTTGAAAATATAGCATTTGTCAAATTGTTGTTTTCTAATCATGCTTTTAATTTCTGTGAAGGAGGTGAAAATCATGGCTAGAACATGAAGATTTAAAAATGTATTAATGTAGTGAAAATTTGATTAAATGCTGCTACATGGAGAAACAATGATTACTCATACATGTACATTTGTACTTTGCATTGTTTCATATTTAAGATGTTGTATAATACCATTAAATGCTGACAATAAAAAGTTACATTGTTCCCACAATCAAGTAGGAATTGTCTACTTGTCTACTTGACAAGGTATTATGTCTACTTGAGGACTAAATTGTCATTCATGCAATAAATATTTTATGCTCATCTTTTAGGTTCCAGGAATATGCACAGTGTTTGGATGTGAAAATGTTATCTCAGTCTCTACCATTAAAGAATTCAGGCTGGACTGGGAGTAACAGACAGAAAAATGTACTTGAGCAATGATTAAAATAAAATTTAAAAAAATCATTCATACTCTAGTGAGGAGATAGGCACATACGCAAATGATTATAATGTAAACTATGTACTATGTATAGTAGCAATACAAATAAGAAAAAAATCTCTAGGTCTGGGAAAGCCAGGGGAGGCTTCTTAGAGGAGACAGCAGTTGAACTAACATTCCAAGAGTATGTAGAAATTAGACAGACACATGAAAATAGAATGGGTGCTAGAGATGGTAGGCACAGGATGTATAAGAGTTCAGTTTGTTTGGAAAACTATAAATTGTTCAATATCTCTGGAGTGTGCATATATATAAAAATAAAACAAATAATTTATTTTTTGAGGGATCAACAAAGCTTATAGCAGCAATTTTCAACTTGTGTGCCACGAGAATTTTAAAACTTGCAATACCTGACTATTTAATCAGGGGCACTAACTTCTTTTCCTACAGATTGTCAAATAAAAAAAAAAGACCACAGCCAACACAACAATAGCCCTCCAGTGTGAATTCCCTGCCTTGAACCATAATATATAGGCCATAGACAGAGTTGCATATTATTGGCCACATCACATAAGATTATATCTGATTGATTAATTCCTTGTAACAGAAATCTTTATATATAAGTATAGGTACCAGATTTTTTTTAAAGTCACTTCAGAGCAAAAAGTATAGGTAATTACTCTTATTGCTCTTTTACTATTTTTTCTGTAAATCAGTAGAATTATACCTATTTTTGTCAGATCATCAAAAATGTAATATATTTTTTGGTGTGCCATGCAATTTCAGTAATTAGTTTATGTGTTCCATGAGATTAAAAGGTTGAAGATCACTGGCTTATAGGTTTGGGCAATATCTTAATATGTAGAGAAGTTGTCTTTGGTGTCATGTGTTAAGAAAATATTTTTGGTTAAATTACTTTATTTAGGAAGCAAAAATTCTGCTCTGTGCTTTTCTGCCATCTTTTTTCCTGGTTGTAAGAGTGGGATATTTCCATGAAAGCACTACAAGGCACTGCACATGATTGCTTATAGAATAATTTTATGTCTCCCTTGGAAGTTGATCCAGTGGGTCACAAATTCTCTATTAATTTTTTCTTGTTCATTAAGGACTAAACCTAGAGCCAGAGCCATATCAGATATTCCTCTTAGAGAGGTGCAGTTTAAAATAAAAATTATTTGAATTCCTGTCCATGATCCCCCAAATAAGCACTTTGTGAACTGACTAAGATCTATCAATCTTCCAGTACAGCTTCTCCCATCCTTTTTCCATATGCTGGTACATGAGTAGCCCATCTGGGAACAAATTATTTAGTATGGCTAATAGATTGACCATGAAGTTTTTGTGGTAGAAAGTTAGTTTCCTGGGTTCTTCTCACATATATTTAGGAAAAAATTATTTGTGATAGGAAATGAATTAAACAGAATACCAGAAACAGCAGATCCTAATGTCTTTATAGTCTGCTCAGTGTGTACGTGTTGCTTGACAAAATATAATTTTGTTAACTACTGGATATAAAAAGCTGTTTGGGCTAACAAGAAAATATTAAAGTTTTGATGTGATTTACCAAGTAGTTTTTTTTTTTTAATTTGGTGCTTTCCATATATGAGTTGGCTGAATTAAGTTGGGTTTGGATCCCACTCTCTGTTTGGTGGAACCCATAGTTGGTAATGTTGAGCAGTGGCTAATCTAAATCTAAAAACCCAGTGATTGCTTATTTTTTTAATTTTCATATTTTTACTTCTATGAAAAAGAGTGAAACCATGTGCCTTATCAAGTACCAGTCACACTTTTCTTTCCCCTTTTGTAAATGTTTTAAGGATTAGTACTTTGTTATTTTACTGAATTAGCTCAGTGAATTTATAGGAAAGAGCAGTGGTGAACACTGGCAGGTATTAGATGTCAAATTTTAAGTGGTTTTGCTGCCACTGTTCAGTTCAATCTTTTTTACTTGTTTTATTTTAAGTATTTCTAATTTTTTTGTTATTTTAAATTGAGTTAACTCAAAGGTATTGAGGAGTTGTCTTGGTTTAAAACTTATTTGATTACTGTTCTGACATTCTCCAGAGAGCTGTGACACTGGTGTGGCTGTCACTCAGATGGGAAAGACCTTTTATAATAAAAGCTACATATTCAACACCCATAGAACACCAGCTTCCAGACTCTCCTTCCATTCAGATTAAATGACCCAAAAATTACCTATTGTCTATTTAAATATTAAATAGTATTTTGAGAAAATATTTTATTTTGCTTTAGAACTTATATATTTTTAAAATTTTTCTAGATTAGTAGTTACTAATTTGTTAAAGAAATAGTCAACCAGACCAACCAGATCAATAAGAATGGCGGACTGAGAGAACCATGAGGAAGGCAGCAGACCATGCAGGTGGGGCTGGCTGAACTGGAAAGTGAACTGACTGTAGACTATAGCAGGGTCTGTGCCACGGGAGAAACTCCCAGTCTCATATGAGAGTTCCTTGGAAAGTGGGCTAGAGACAAGCAGGGGAGTTGCTCTGTTCCCTCTCTGGCTCCTCACCCATAGGCAGCAAGGAGGGTTGCTCTACCCAGGTGAATACCTAAGGCCCCACCCCCTTACAACTTAACAGGTGTGCCAAGACAAAGAAATAGGGCCCAAATGAAACAACAAAGCAAAACTCCAGAGAGATAAGCCAACCTGTCTCATGGAGAGTTCAAAGCCCTGATAATCAAAATGCTCACAGAACTGATTGAGCTGATTGAACTGATTGGTAGCAAAATGAAAGAGCAAATGAAGACTACCCAAAATGAAATAAAGCAAAATATTCAGGGAACCAACAGTGACAGGAAGGAAACCAGGACTCAAATCAATGATTTAGAGCAAAATGAAGAAATAAGCATCCCACCAGAACAGAATGAAGAAACAAGAATTCAAAAAGATGAAGAGAAGCTTAGGAAACTCTGGGACAACTTTAAACATTCTAATATCCAAATTATAGGGGTGCCAGAAGGGGAACACTGGCAAGAAATTGAAAACTTATTTGAACAAATAATGAAGGAAAACTTCGCCAATCTGGTGAAGGAAATAGACTTCCAAGAAGTCCAGGAAGCCAGGAGAGTCTCAAAGGAGGTGGACCCAAAGAAGAACACACCAAGGCACATCATCATTAAAAAGTTACCCAAGATAAATAAAAGAGAGAATCTTAAAAGCAGTGATAGGAAAGGAGAGAGTTACCTACAAAGGAGTTTCCACAAGACTGTCAGCTGACTTCTCAAAAGAAACCTTGTAGACAAGAAGGGGCTGGAAAGAAGTATTTGAAGTCATAAAAGGCATGGATCTACATCCAAGATTACTCTATCCAGCAAAGCTATCATTTAGAATGGAAGGGCAGATAAAGTGCTTCCCAGATAAGGTCAAGTTAAAGGAGTTCATCATCACCAAGACATTATTATATGAAATGTTAAAGGGACTCATCTAAGGAATAGAAGATAAAAAACTATGAACATTAAAATGACAAAAAACTCATAGCTATCAACAAATGAGCCTAAAAAAAGAAAAACAATGAAAACAAAAACTAAGCAAACAACTAGAATAGGAACGGAATCAGAGAAATGGACAACACATGGAGGGTTATCAGTGGGGAGGGGGAGGGGATGAATGGGGGAAAAGGTACAAGGAATAAGAAGCATAATTGTCATGCATAAAATAGATGGGGAGAGCTAAAAATGGTATAAGAAACAGAATTCGAAGAACTTATAAGTATAACCCATGGACATGAACTAAGGGAGGGAATGCTGGAGGGTTGAGGGTGCAGGGTGGATGGCTGGAAAGAAGTATTTGAAGTCATGAAAGTCAAGGAACTAAATACAAGGGGGAAAAATGGGAAAACTATAATAGCATAATCAATAAAATATACTTTAAAAAAGTTACTAATTTGGAATTTTAAGCACTGTATTTCACATAAGTATATGCTTACAAAGAACAAAGGCTATCATTGCATTTTAAAATGTCTTAAATGTGGTCTTTGACTTTGAATGACCTTTAATGTAACAGTTTTGAAGGCTATGGGTGCCTTGGGAGAAGGTTAAATACTATGGTCTGTAGGTGGCATATACTTTTTTCTCAGGAAAGCAAGTACCTCATAGTGGCAGCCAGAAGCCAGCCAGGGGTGTCCAAACTTTCGGCATCTGTGAGCCACACTGGAAGAAGAGTTGTCTTGGACCATATATTAAACACATTGCAACTTGTAATCACAAAAATATCTCATGATGTTTTAAGTACATTTATGATTTTGTGGTGGTTGGGCTGCATTCATACGCAACCTGGGCTTCTCCTTCTCTTGGCTTAGGTTCTATGGCACTGAAATAAATAGTGACTTTCTGATTCTTATGGAGGACACCTGAAGTTATTTATCAGTGCACTTATTGCACTTTCAGTAAAGGGTTGATATGTTCTGGTAACTTATTGCCTGTTTTAATGAGAACTTTGACAGGCAGAATTCATGGGTGTCAATGACAATTGTATTTACTAAAACAGCAAAAAAACTATTTCTAATTTTCCTTTTCAGCTCTGCTTCAAAATATTTTTCATTTGCATATCATTTTAATCTTCTCAATTAAATTAAAGTGACCTTGTTAAAATATTTTACCTTTGATATAGACTCATATAATGAGTAAAATACATAGGAAGAGAACACATTATGAGTGAAGCTTTGGGCATAAAGTGGGAGATACAAAAAATACTCTGCCTCTTGATTGTTTATAATGTTTCTTTCCTAATTTCAGAAGTAATTTATACTTATATAGTCATGCAGGTTATATAAATGCATCATATAGAAGGTGACATTTTTCAAAGTTCTGGCCAAACTCATTGGATGATGAAGACCTTTTTGTGTATTTTTGTGGTTTGTAAATATGAGGAACATCATTCTGACTTGTTCAGCTTTTTGTACTATAACGGAAGAGACAGTGAAGCTTATGGGCATGCCATCCATATACTTTAATTCATGAAGATCACATGGTTGATTCTCTGATCATACTCATCTTAGATGACTTTATGTTAAATAATGACAAGGAGTAGGCAAGAGAGATTAAGGAAGAAAGGAGGAATGCCTCTTCCTAATAAATAGAATAAAATAATGCTTTCATTGAGTGAAAAGCACATTTTTGTCTTTCATCTGAGTACTGATATATATAGATTACAAATCAGGTTTAACTTTGAGAAAAAAAATGCTAGGTTGAGCTCCATTGTGTGTGCCATTGCTATGTGCTCCTTATGGATTCACGCGATATCTTTGCCTTCACCTACTGGGATTCAGGAATTGTCTCCTCCATATAGATGGTGCAAATGAGTACAGCCCACCCACCTTGTAACACAGGTGGTAAAACTGAAACCTGAATCTTGGTCAGTCAGTCTGACTACAGAACCCTGCTCTTCCTGTTACACTCTATGCTGATATAACAAGACCTAAATGGCCTGGATTAGAATGTGGCTACTCTGATCAGTTTTTTAATAGTATCATGAATGTTTTTTATTTCACTATTATTTCAAATGGCCTAACTGCAATTTCTCTAAGACAAATAAAAATGAAGCACCCTTTTTGCTTAAGATTACAAATTGGGGGAAAAAAAGTTGTTGTCTTTAAAATCAATCAGGACACCTCCATGGAAAATTACCTGGGCTGTTTCATGGTTGGAAAGGCCAGAGGAAGGAGTTGGCATCCTGAAGAGGCACAGCCCCAGGCCTGGCCAGCATCCACTGGCAACACCTTAGCAGTGGAGTTGTCAAGATTTTCCTCAACTGTAAAAATACAAAAGTTACATTTTAGAATCATCTTTTCTTCTAATCCCTTATTATTGCCTTTTTATTATCTCAGGAAAGCAGTAACCCAAAAGATCCTTTTACATCTTTTGATTTAAAACACAGAATCCAAGAGGGATTTTTCTGGCTGAGTTCATGAAGGAAAATCTGTAGCCAGTCAATGTTCATCTTACCAGTAAAAACCTGATTACATCAAACAAGTTCATTCATTTTATCTTATAAACTCAATGATTTAAAATTATGAAAAAATGTCTGGATTCTCATCCATTTCAACTTTATAAAGAAATAATTATCATTATGAAAGCTGTAATTTATTTCTCTTTCATTAAGTGAAATAGATTTTTATTGTGCAGGATAGTTCCCACCCTTCACCCCTCTATATTTACAGTATATATTTTTCAGCTTAATTTCAAACCCTGTCAAAGTTCCAGTGCTGTAAACTATTTTTTAAAAGATTTATTATAAAATTGGAATCATGCAAAACAATAGTTTATGCTTTTTTTTCCCCCTAGAGGTCTTTGTTCAGTACTTCTTCCCACTGAGCACCTAATACAGAAATTGGCAAATAGTAGGATGCCGTGAACAACAAAGAAAAAGGGAATGAATTCTTAACTTGTATACAACATGTGATTTGCAGCAAATGATTAGCTAGGGCACCTGAGTTTAAGCTACCTACCCAATCTCCCATTGTTGTTATGCTATACTCAGAGTGTGACCCCAGACCAGCTATGTCTGCCTCACCTGGGAGATGTTATAAATGCAAATTCTTAGGTCCACTACACACCTTCTAATTCAGAATTCTAGGGGTTGGACACAGAAGGATGTGTTTTAGCCAGGCCTCTAGCTGATTCTGATGCCATCTGAAGCTATCCGTGTACCATTGTTTTATTTTTCCCTTACTGATGGCTTCTGGAGTCTCCTTCCCCTGTTCCATGGTGGCAATAAGGCTGCTTTCATCCACCTAATCCTGGACCTAGGGAGAGATGGACTCAGCTTCTCTATTTCTGCTTGTCTTCAGAACATAGGAGATTGGAAGGGGCTTTAGTTCCCACTGGGCTAGGCCGCATTCACAAAATAAAATCACAAAATATTTTTTTAAAGATTTTCATTTATTTATTTTTAGAGAGGTAAGGGAGGGAAAAGAGAGAGAGAGAGAGAGAGAGAAACATCAATGTGCTATTGCTGGGGGCCATGGCCTGCAACCCAGGCATGTGCCCTGACTGGGAATCAAAACTGTGATGCTTTGGTTCGCAGCCCACGTTCAATCCATTGAGCTATACCAGCCAGGGCAAAATATTTTATGATTTTATAAAATTAATTTTTTCTCAATTACAGTTTACATTTAATATTAGTTTATATTAGTTTGAGATGTACAGTGTGGTGGCTAGACAACCATATACATTAAAAAGTGTTCTTTCAGTACCCAACTGGAACCATACATAGTTGTTACAATGTTATTGACTATATTCCCCATGCTGTTCTTTACATGTCCATGGCTACTTTATAAATACCAACCTGTACTGCTCAATCTCTTCACTGTTTTACCCAGTCACCAAGCCTCCACTGGCAACCACCAGTCCGTTCTCTGTATTTACGAGTATGATTCTGTTTTGTTCAGTTATTTATATTGTGCTTTAGAGTCCACATATAAGTGAAATCATGTGGTACAATATTTATTTATTTTTCTCTGACTTATTTTACTTAGCATGATATTCTTTTTTTGTTTTTTATTCATTGTTCAAATACAGTTTTCTCCTTTTTACTCCCAATCCATTCCCCCCTACCACCCCTCCCCACTTCCCTCCCATTACCACCATCCCCTTAGTTTATGACCATGTGTCCTTTAAGTTTGTTCCTGTGAACCCTTCCCACTGTCCCCTTAAATTCCCTCTTCTCTCCCCTCCGGTCACCATCAGCCTGTCCTCTATTTCAGTGTCTTTGGTTATATTTTGCTTGTTTCTTTGTTTTGTTATTTAGGTTCCTCTTAATGGTGAGATCATATGGTATTTGTCTTTCATTGCCTGGCTTGTTTCGCTTAGCATAATGTTTTCCAGCTCCACCCACGCTGTTGCATAGGGTAGGAGCTCCTTCTTTCTTTCTGCTGCATAGAATTCCATTGTGTAAATGTACCATAGATTTTTGATCCATTCATTTACTGATGGGCATCTTGGTTGCTTCCAGCATCTAGCTATTGTAAATTGTGCTGCTATGAACATTGGGATGCATAGGTTCTTTTGAATTGGTGTTTTAGTATTCTTAGGATAGAGTCCCAGCAGTGGAATTGCAGGGTCAAAAGGAAGATTCATTTTCAGTTTTCTGAGGAAGTTCCATACTGCTTTCCATAGTGGTGGTACCAGTCTGCAGTCCCACCAACAGTGCACTAGGGATCCCTTTTCTCCACAACCTCTCCAACACTTGTTGTTTGTTGCTTTGTTTATGATGGCCATTCTGTCTGGTGTGAAGTGGTATTTCATTGTGGTTTTAATTTGCATCTCTCTGATAGCTAGTGATATTGAACATTGTTTCATGTGTCTTTGGATTTTCTGTATGTCCTCCTTGGAGAAGTGTCTGTTCCAGTCCTTTGCCCACTTTTTAATTGGATTCCTTGTCTTCTTAGAGCGCAGTCTT
Source organism: Phyllostomus hastatus (assembly GCF_019186645.2). Classification (NCBI taxonomy): domain Eukaryota; kingdom Metazoa; phylum Chordata; class Mammalia; order Chiroptera; family Phyllostomidae; genus Phyllostomus; species Phyllostomus hastatus. Next base: position 180,846 of record NW_025334017.1, on the reverse strand, counting down.
GTAAGTTCTTTATATATTTTGGAGATTAGACCCTTGTCTGAGGTGTCATTGGCAAATATGTTTTCCCATACAGTTGGTTCTCTTTTAATTTTGATACTGTTTTCTTTAGCTGTGCAGAAGCTTTTAATTTTGATGAGGTCCCATTTGTTTATTCTTTCCTTTATGTCCCTTGCTCTAGGGGACACATCAGTAAAAAAGTTTCTTCGTGAAATATCTGAGATTTTCCTACCTACCTTCTCCTCTAGGATTTTAATGGTGTCACGTTTTATATTTAAGTCTTTTATCCACCTTGAATAAATTTTTGTATATGGTGTAAGTTGGTGTTCAAGTTTCATTTTTTTGGACATGGCTGTCCAGTTCTCCCAACACCGTTTGTTGAAGAGGCTACTTTTACTCCATTTTATGTTGCTGCCTCCTTTGTCAAATATTAATTGGCCATAGAGACTTGGGTTTATTTCTGGGCTCTCTGTTCTGTTCCATTGGTCTATGTGCCTGTTTTTATGCCAGTACCAGGCTGTTTTGATTACAGTGGCCTTGTAGTATAGTTTAGTGTCAAATATTGTGATCCCTCCTACTTTACTCTTCTTTCTCAAAGTTGCAGCAGCTATTCGGTGTCGTTATTAATTCCATATAAATTTTTGAAGTGTTTGTTCTATGTCTGTGAAATATGCCATTGGTACTTTAATAGGAATTGCATTGAATGTGTAAATTGCTTTGGGTAATATGGACATTTTGATGATATTAATTCTTCCAATCCATGAATACGGTATATGTTTCCATTTATTTGTGTCTTCCTTGATTTCTTTCCTGAGTGTTATATAGTTTTCTGAATACAGGTCTTTTACCTCTTTGGTTAGGTTTATTCCTAGATATTTTATTTTTCTTTTGGCTATTTCAAATGGAATTTTTCCCTTGATCTCTGCTTCTGCTGTTTCATTGTTGGTGTACAGAAATGCCTTTGATTTCTGGATGTTGACTTTGTATCCCACTGTTTTTGCCAAATTCATTTATTAGGTCAAGCAGTTTTTTGGTGGAGTCTATAGGATTTTCTATGTATGCTATCATGTCATCTGCAAACAGTGACAGTTTTGTTTCCTCCTTTCTGATTTGGATGCCTTTTATTTCTTTTTCTTGTCTGATTGCTGTGGTTAAAACTTCCAGTACTATATTGAACAGAAGTGGTGAAAGTGGACAGCCTTGCCTTGTTCCTGATCTTAGTGGAAAAGTTTTTAATTTTTGCCCATTGAGTATGATGCTGGCTGAAGGTCTCTCATATATGGCCTTTATTATGTTGAGGAATGCTCCCTCTATTCCCACTTTGCTGAGTGTTTTTATCATGAATGGGTGCTGTACCTTGTCAAATGCTTTTTCTGCATCAATTGATATGATCATGTGGTTTTCATCTTTGCCTTCGTTTATGTGATGTATTACATTTACTGACTTGTGAATATTGTACCATCGTTGCATCCCTGGAATGAATCCCACTTGGTCATGGTGTATGATCTTTTTAATGTATTGTTGAATGCGGTTTGCCAGTATTTTGTTGAGGATTTTAGCGTCAATGTTCATCAGTGATATTGGCCTGAAGTTTTCTTTCTTTGTTGTGTCTTTATCTGGTTTTGGAATTAGGATGATGTTGGCCTCATAAAAAGAGTTTGGGAGACTCCCATCTTTTTGGATTTTTTGGAATAGTCTATGAAGGATAGGGGTTAGCTCTTCCTTAAATGCTTTGTAGAATTCTCCTGTGAAACCATCTGGTCCCGGGCTTTTGTGTGTTGGGAGTTTTTTGATTACTGCTTCAATTTCTTTTGTTGTTGTTGGTCTGTTCAGACTTTCTGCTTCTTTTTCATTGAGTTTTGGAAGATTATATTTTTCTAGAAAGTTGTCCATTTCACCTAGGTTTTCAAATTTCTTGGCATACAGTTCTTCATAGTAATTTCTTACAATCCTTTGTATTTCTGTGGTATCTGTTGTAATCTCTCCTCTTTCATTTCTAATTGTGTTTATTTGGGTCTTCTCTCTTTTTTTCTTGATGAGTCTGCTTAAAGGCTTGTCGATTTTGTTTATCTTTTCAAAGAACCAGCTCTTGGATTCATTGATCCTTAGAATTGTGCTTTTAGTCTCTATGTCATTTAATTCTGCTCTGATCTTGGTTATTTCCTTCCTTCTGCTTGCTCTGGGATGCCTTTGTTGTTGTTCCTCAAGTTCTTGTAGACATAGGGTTAGGTTATTTGTTTGGAATGTTTCTAACCATTTTAGGTGGGCTGTATCACTATGAACTTCCCTTTCAGGACTGCCTTGGCTGTGTGCCATAAGTTTTGGGTTGTTGTGAGTTCGTTTTCATTTGTTTCCAGAAACCTTTTGATTTCTTCCTTAATATCATTCTTGACCCATTCATTGTTTAATAGCATGCTATTTAATCTCCATGATTTTGAGTGTTTTTGGTTTTTTTCCTTAGGGGTTTGTTTCTAGCTTCAGTCCCTTGTGGTCTGAGAAAATGCTTGGTATGATTTCAATTTTCTTGAAATTCTTGAGGCTTGTTTTGTGTCCTATCATGTGCTCTAGCTTTGAGAATGTTCCGTGTACATTTGAAAAGAATGTATATTTAGCTTCTTTTGGATGGAGGGCTCGGTATATATCAGTAAAATCCATTTCATCAAGGGTATTGTTCAATGCCACAATATCTTTGTTGATATTTTGTTTAGAAGATCTGTCCATTTTTGATAGTGGGGTGTTAAAATCTCCCACTATAATTGTGTTGCTGTCCATATCTTTCTTGAAGTCCTCTAAGGTTTTCTTTATGTATTTGGGTGCTCCTATGTTGGGTGCATATATATTTACAATATTTATGTCTTCTTGATGGATCCTTCCCTTGAGTATTATGAGGTGACCTTCTGGGTCTCTCTTTATGGACCTTTTTTGGAAGTCTATTTTGTCTGATATGAGTATTGCTACCCCGGCTTTTTTTTCCTGACCATTTGCTTGGAAGATTTGTTTCCAGCCCTTCACTTTCAGCCTGTGTAGGTCTTTTTATCCTGAGGTGGGTCTCTTGTAGACAGCAGATATGTGGGTCATTTTTTCTTATCCATTCAGCTATTCTGTGTCTTTTGATCGGAGCATTTAATCCATTTACATTTAAGGTTATTATTGATAGGTACTTATTCATTTTCCTTTATGTATGTGTGCCCCACCCCCCTCTCTCTTTTCTTTCCCTTCCTTAAAGCAGTCCCTTTAGGATCTCTTGCAGAGCTGGTTTGGTGGAGGTGTATTCTTTGAGACTTCTTTTGCCTAGGAAGCTTCTTATTTGGCCTTCTATCTTGATCGAGAGCCTTGCTGGATATAGCAGCCTTGGTTGCAGACCTCTGGTTCTCATTACCTGGAGTATTTCTTGCCATTCTCTTCTGGCTTGAAGTGTTTCCATTGAGAAGTCAGCTGTTACCCTTATTGGGGCTCCCTTGTATGTTACTTCCTTTTTCTCCCTTGCTGCCTTTAAGATTCTCTCTTTGTCTTGAAATTTTGCCATTTTAATTATGATGTGTCTTGAGGTCGGCCTCTTTGGGTTCCTCTTGATTGGGAATCTGTGTTTCCTGGATTTGTGTGACTTTTTTCTCTCGTCAAATTAGGGAAGTTCTCCTTCATTACTTGTTCAACTAGGTTTTCGATCCCTTGCTCTTCTTCTTCTCCTTCTGGTATCCCTATTATACGGATATTATTACGTTTCATATTGTCTTGCATTTCTCTTAATCCCTCCTCATTCTTTCTGAGCCTCTTTTCCTTTTCTTGCTCTTTCTGGATGCTGTTTTCTACTTTGTCCTCCAGCTCGCTAATCCGATCTTCTGCTTCATCGATCCTGCTTTTCATTCCTTCTACTGTGTTCTTCAGTTCAGAAATTGTATTCTTCATTTCCTCTTGACCTTTGTTGAGAGTTTCTATTTCCTTTTTCATGTTTATATAGTTTGCAGTGAAATTGATGTAGTTTCCCTCTAATTTCTGAAAGCTCATTGTGAGTTCATTGAACTTCCTGGTAATCATTGTTTTGAACTCACTATCTGATAGTTGAGTTGGCTCTATTTCATTTAGCATTTTCCCTGAGTCTTCCTCGTTTCCCTTCAGTTGGGGTTTGTTTCTTTGTTTTCTCATTGTTCGTGTGTTTCTTCTTTGTTCTTCTTGTTTGTTAATTTGATCTGTTCTGATTCTCTGTAATTATGGTGTGAACTTCTGTGGTAGAATATTTGTGAGATTCAGTGGTGCAATCTCCTTCGTGTATCCTGGTTTTCACAGCTTCCCCCTACTCTTTTTTTGTCATCAGTTGGAGGAATAAGGCAAAATGGTTTAAGACAGCAAGACAGTATACTATGATATTTACATTAGCAGCCAGTAGAGAAGAGATGGGTTATCCTTTGGCTCCTTATAGTGTTAACTGTGATCCTCCACCCCACTATCCACATTTTAGAAAAGGTGGAAAGAAGGTAAGACTCTTATTGGGGACGAGAGGATTGTTAGTTGGATCTAGAAAGCTGTGAGGCTGTGGGAGGTCAGATTCTAAGGTAGGATTGGATTAAAGATTAGTATATAGGAGTAGTGAGTAAAAGAATAGAGACAACCCCCACAATAGTATAGTTCAGAAAATTGCAAAGTGGGCTGAGATCAGGTAGGGGTATTGAGAAGCGTTTACAATTGTATAGACTAGGTCTTACTAACAGTAATAGTAAAATGACAGTCTTGTGGCAGAATCGATGAGGTCTAGATAACAAGAATAAAGAATATAGAACCTTGGGAGGTGTACTAATGGAACACAGATGACGGATAGTAACTTATCAACACCTTGTGACTGAGAAACCAGGGGGAACCTATCAAATGACAGTATAACCAGCCAAGCAAAGAAGATTATACAGAAAGAAAAAGAATGCCAAAATATTATTAAAATAAAAAATGTCGGAAAAGTGAGAAAAAGATAATACAAATTCACAGTAACTTGCAAGATAAAAAAAAGAAAAAGGAAAGAAAAGCAGAAGATGTAGTACAGGAGAGATAAGTTTGGAGTGGCAAGAATAATATTAGGATGAATGGAAGAGAAACATAAGGGATTGCAAGATAAAAATAATAAGAATTGAAAAATAAAATGTCACATAAAACACAAGATAAAATCAATCAACAATAGCCACAAAAACCAAACCAAACCAAACAAAACAAAACCAAACCAAACAAAAGAAAAAAAAAAGAAAAAAAAAGAAAAAGAAAAAAAAACAAAAAAACACAAAGCAAACAAACAAAAAAAAACTCTTGTTGGTTTCTAACTGGCCAGACCAGTTTTTCTGATCTTGCTGGCTTCAGCTGGCTGAGGGAACTTTGAAATGCTTCTCTCTCTCCCAGCCCAAATCTCAGCAAGTCTGTTAGAATACAGACTCTCTGTACCCTGGGTGCTCCCGAGCACACTGGCTCTCTGGATCTCACTTCCAAGTTCTTCCGGACTCCGGGGTCCTGCAGGATTCCAGCTCTATGATCTCAGGAGGCACCCTCCATGTTTTGGGATTCACTGTGCCCTCCCTGGGAATCATAAAAGGGTGCGCCCCTCCCCCAAACTTTTGAAATTCGGGGTCTAGGATTGCCCTAAGCGCCTAGCCGTGCCCATTTGGGGTTCACAAGAGCGCGAGACAGTCTTCCGATGGTGCGCAAGCCGAGCCCTTTCCACCTCCGTGGTCACCGCGCAACTGTACTCCGACTGGGTGTTGGCACCTTTCCTGGCCGCCCCCGCCACATCGGGCTGGCTGGAAATTTCTGAGCCACTACTGGAAGAACGTACCAAGTGCCACGTCCCTCCCAGTATCCCGAGCTCAATTCAGGCTCTTTATGGGGCACGAACCCAGCGCCTCCTGACTCTGTGCTCTCCACTGATCTGCACTTCCACGGGACTAAGGGTGTGGGAGCTCTTCCAGGCTGCCCCTGGTCCTGTCGGCTAGAGGCCCTCACTTCTCCCAAGTCTCTGGGCGGGTGTTCATAGTCCCTGGGTGATGTTCTCCCAGTCCAACTCGCCAATCTGTTCCTTCTAGCAACATATTCTCCCCTGGAGTTGCTCACCCCCATATTGGGGGGAGGGAGCAGCGACTCCCCTCTCCCCGAGTCCCAAGCACCAGGCCTGGGGACTGCGCACCCCTAGTCCCCGCGCTGATCCCTGGGCCCCTTTTGTCCTGAAGAAGTCTCCTTACCATCTGGTTTTTCCATGATCACAATAATTTTTGATGTCCTGCTTTCAAAAGTGATTCGGTAACCTAGTCCACTTGCTCTGTTTCTCCACCGATCCGTGAGTTTCCCTCTTCTTCACAGAAGCCGAGAAAAACGCTGCCTAGAGTAAAGCCGCCATCTTCCCCTTCAGCATGATATTCTTTAGGTCCATCCATGCTGTCATAAATGGTAAGATTTTAATCTTTTTTATGGCTGAGTAATATTCCATTGTACATACGGATCTATGGATGTTAACCTCGTATGTTGGATGTTAACCCCTTATTAGATGTATCATTGATAAATATATTTTCCCATTAAGTGGGTTGTCTTTTCATTTTATTGATAGTTTCCTTTCTTGTGCAAAAAAATTCCTAGTTTGATGCAGTACCATTTGTTTTTATTTTCTTTTGTTTCTCTTGCCCAAGGAGATGCATCAAAAAAAATAATAATATTACTTAGAGAAATGTTTGAGATTTTACTGCCTATTTTTTCTTCTAAGATTTTTATGATATCTAGTCTTACATTTAAATCCTAAATCCATTTTGAGTTTATTATTACATAAAGTATAAGAAGATAGTCTGGTTTCATTTTTTTGCATGTATACATCCAATTTTCCCTTATTTAATAGGCTGTCTTTACCCCATTGTATGTACTTGCCTCCTTGTCAAATATTAGTTGACCCTTAAGGCATGGGTTTATTTCTGGGCTCTCTATTCTGTTCTATTAATCTACATATCTTTTTTTATGCCAGCACCATGCTCTTTTGATTATTATAGCCTTGTAGTATAGTTTGATATAAGATAGCCTCATTCCTCCAACTTTGTTCTTTTTCCCCCCTCAGGATTGCTGTAGCTATTCAGCATCTTTTGTGGTTCCACATAAACTTTTAGAGTATATATTCTAGTTCCTTGAAATACACCATTGGTATTTTGATAAGAATTGTGTTGATGACACCCTGGCTGGTGTAGCTCAGTGGGTTGAGCGCGGGCTGCGATCCAAAATGTCACAGGTTCAATTCCCAGTCAGGGTACGTGCCTGGGTTACAGGCCATGACCCCCAGCAACCGCACATTGATGTTTGTCTCTCTCTTTCTCCCTCACTTCCCTCTCTGAAAATAAATAAATAAAATCTTAAAAAAACAACAACAACAACAAACCAAACCAAACCAAAACAACAACAACAAAAGAATTGTGTTGATGGATAGGTGGGAGGAGGTAATGGGGGGGGAGGGGAAGGATTTTCAGGAACATCTATAAAGGATACATAGACAAAACCAAATGGGGGGTAGGATCAAGGGTGGGAAGTGGCAATGGCTGCGGTTGTGGGGTAGTGGTGGGGAAAAAATGGAGACAACTGTACTTGAACAATAATTTTAAAAAGTCAAAATAAAAGAATTGTGTTGAATCTATAGATTACTTTGAATAGTATGGACATTTTAATAATGTTACTTTTTTTTTCTATCCATAAGCATGATATATGCCTTTTTTTGTTTGCATCTACTTTAGTTTTATTCTTCAGTGTTTTATAATTTTCCAATACAGGTCTTTTACTTCCTTGGTTACATTTATTTCAAGGTATTTTATTTATTTTTTGATGCAGTTGTAAATGGGATAGTTTTCCTAGTTTCTATTTGTTATAGTTCATTACTGGTGTATAAAAATGCAACTGACTTCTGGGGATTTATTTTGTATCCTGCTACTGTACTGAATTTATTTATCAGTTCCAGTGTTTTGGGGGTGCTATCTTTAGGATTCTCTATATATGGTATCATGTCATCTGCACACAATGAGTTTTTCTTTTTTCTTTCTAATTTAGATAGCTGGGTTGTTTTTTTTTTTTGGTCTGACTACTGTGGCTGGGACTTCTAGTACTATGATGAATAAGAAGAATGAAATTGGACATCCTTGTCTTGTTCCTGATCTTAAGGAAAATGCTTTTAGTTTTTTCCCATTGTGTATGATGTTGGTTGGTAGTTTTTCATATATGGCTTTTACATTGAGATATATCCCCTTTACTCCCACTTTGCTGAGGGTTTTTATCATAAATGTTTGCTGGATATTGTCAAATGTACCTATTGATATGATCATATGATTTTTGTCTGTCATTTTGTTTATGTAATGTATCATGTTAATTGATTCATGGCTATACTAATATTGCATCCCAGAAATAAATCTCACTTGATCATGGTGTATGATCTTTTTAATTTATTGTTGGATCCAGTTGGCTTGCATTTTGTTGAGGATTTTTGCATCTATGTTCATCAAGGATATTGGCATATGATTTTCTTTTGTTGTAGTATCTTTATCTGGTTTTGGGATTAGGATAATGCTGGCCTCATAAAATGACCTGGGAGTCTTTCTTTCTCTTGAATTTTTTGGGGTCATTTGAGGAGAGGCATTAATTCCCAAAATGTTTGGTAAAATTTACCCATGAAGACTTCTGGTCCACAAGTTTTGTTTGTCAGAAGTTTTTTTGATTAACGTTACAATTACATTACTTGTAATCAGTCTGTTCAGATTTTGTTTTTCTTGATTAAGTTTTGGGAGGTTGTATGTCTTTCAGGATTTGTCTATTTCTTCTATATTGTCTAATTTGTTGGCACATTTCTTATGCCACTCATAATATTTTTTTATAGTACTTTCATAATCCTTTGTATTTCTCTGGTGTCATTGTTACTTCTCCTCTTTTGTTCCTGATTTTATGTTTTGGGTCATCTCTTTTTATTCCTTGATGAATCTGGTTAAGTGTTTATTGATCTTGTTTATATTTCCAAAGGACAAGCTCTTGGTTTCATTGATCTTTTGTATTTAAGACTCTATTTCATTTATTTCTGCTCTATTTATTATTTCTTCTCTTTTACTCACTTTGAAGGTTTTTTGTTGTTCTTTTTCTAGTTCCTTTAAGTGTAAACTTAGATTGTTTATTCAAGGTTTTTCTTTTTTTTTGAGGTAGGTCCATAATGCTATGAATTTCCCTCTTAGGACTGCTTTCATTGTGTCCCATAGATTTTAGATTGTTTTGTACTTATTTTCATTGTAACAAACATGGCTTTAAGATAAGCCCACTCTATAAGAGAATACAATGTGGTCAGCATGTTGTTAATATTGTGAAAACTATTCACCAAATTGTACTGTATTATAATGAATAGGGCATTCCTTAATTATATATATTTATTTAATAATACACTTATGAAGTTAAATAATATTCAATTTAATTATCTATTATCTTTTTATTATATTTTGGATAAGTTTAGGTATTATGAAATAAAAATATTTAAAAGAGAGGGAAGAGTTGCTTATCATTAATTCTGAGAAAATGGATTTTCTCTAAGAATGCATATTTTCAATTTTACATGATTATTAATAAATAATTTATTAAATTAAAATGACATGAGGAGAAATAACCAGGGAATTAAAGAATTATACATCAGAGAGGAAGATGGCGGCCTTACTGTAGGCAGCGTTTTTCTCGGCTTCTGTGAAGAGGGGGGAAACTCAGGGATCGGTGGAGAGGCAGAGCAAGTGGGCTGGGTTGCCGAATCACTTTTGAAAGCAGGACATCAGAAATTATTGCACTCACTGGAAAACCAGATGGTAAGAAGATGGATACAGGACAAAAGGGGCCCAAGAATCAGCGCGGGGTCTGGGGTGCGCAGACCCCAGGCCCACCCGGTGCTCAGGGCTCTGCCCCAGGGATCCTGGGAGATGGAAGTTGCTGCTCCCTCCCTCCCCCGAATACGGGGGTGAGCAACTCCAGGGGAGAACGGGTTGCGAAAAGGAACAGATTGGCCAGTTGGACTGAGAAAAAATCGCCCAGGGAATATGAAATCCCGCCCAGAGGCCGAGAAGTGAGAGCCTCTAGCCAACAGGACCAGGGGCATCTTTAGCCCAGTGGAAGTGCAGAGCGGTAGCGAGCACAAGCCGGCCGCACTCGGCTCCCGCCCCATAGGGAGGCAGGAATCGCGCGCTGCGATCCCAGGAGGGACAAGGGGCTGGGCGTGTTCCTTCAGTGGTGGCTCAGAGATTTCCAGCCAGCCCAACTGGAGAGCCGGGAAAGGCGCCAACATTCCCTCAGAGAGCCATTTGGCGGGGAACACGGAGCTGGAAACGGCTCGGCTCCCGCACCTTCATCTGGAAGACACTCTCTCGCACCAGTGTGTCTTGGAGCGCCCCGGGTACCTGACAGACTTGCTGAGTTCTGGTTGTGAGAGAGAGAAGCATTTCAAAGGCCCCTCAGCCAGCTGAAGCTAGCAAGATCAGAAAAACTGGTCTGGCCAGTTAGAAAACAACAAGAGGTTTTTTGTTTGTTTGTTGTTTGTTTGTTTGTTTGTTTTTTGGTTTTGTTTGGTTTTTATTGGTTTCTCTGGCTGTTGTTGGTTGACTGATTTTATCTTGTGTTTTATGTGACTTTTTTTTCAATTCTCATTATTTTTATATCGCAATCCCTTATGTTTCTCTTCCATTCAACCTAATATTATTCTTTCCACTCCAAATTTAGCTCTCCTGCACCACATCTTCTGCTTTTCTTTCCTTTTGTTTTAATCTTGCAAGTTACTGTAAATTTGTATTATCTTTTTCTCATTTTTCCGACATTTTTTATTTTAATAATATTTTGGTACTCTTTTTCTTTCTGTATAATCTTCTTTGCTTGGCTGGTTATACTGTCATTTGATAGGTTCCCCCTGGTATCTCAGGCACAAGATGTTGATAAGTTACTATCCTTCATCTGCGTTCCATTAATACACTTCTCAAGGTTCTATACTCTTTATTCTTGTTATCTAGACCTCATAGATTCTGCCACAAGACTGTCACTTTACTATTACTGCTAGTAAGACCTAGTCTATACAATTGTAAATGCTCCTCAATACCCCTACCTGATCTCAGCCCACTTTGCAATTTTCTGAACTATACTATTGTGGGGGTTGTCTCTATTCTTTTACTCACTGCTCCTATATACTAATCTTTAGTCCAACCCTACCTTAGAAGCTGACCTCCCACAGCTTCACAGCTTTCTAGATCCAACTACCAATCCTCTCGTCCCCAATAAGAGTCTTACCTTCTTTCCATCCTTTCTAAAACGTGGATACGGGGGTGGAGGATCACGGGTACACTATAAGGAGCCAAAGGATAACCCATCACTTCTCTACTGGCTGCTAAAGTAAATATCATAGTATACTGTCTTCCTGTTTTAAACCATTTTGCCTTACTCCTCCAACTGATCCCTAAAAAGAGTAGGGGGAAGCTGTGACCACCAGGATACACGAAGGAGATTGCACCACTGAAACACACAAAAATTCTACCACAGAAGTTCACACCATAAATACAGGGAACCAGAACAGTTCAAATTAACAAACAAGAAGAACAAAGAAGAAACCCACAAACAATGAGAAAACAAAGAAACAACCCCCAACTGAAGGGAAACGAGGAAGACTCAGGAAAAATGCTAAATGAAATAGAGGCAACCCAACTTTCAGATAGTGAGTTCAAAACAATGATTACCAGGAAGTTCAATGAACTCACAATGAGCTTTCAGAAATTAGAGGGAAACTACATCAATCTCACTGCAAACTATATAAACATGAAAAAGGAAATAGAAACTCTCAACAAAGGTCAAGAGGAAATGAAGAATACAATTTCTGAACTGAAGAACACAGTAGAAGGAATGAAAAGCAGGATTGATGAAGCAGAAGATCGGATTAGCGAGCTGGAGGACAAAGTAGAAAACAGCATCCAGAAAGAGCAAGAAAAGGAAAAGAGGCTCAGAAAGAATGAGGAGGGATTAAGAGAAATGCAAGACAATATGAAACGTAATAATATCCGTATAATAGGGATACCAGAAGGAGAAGAAGAAGAGCAAGGGATCGAAAACCTAGTTGAACAAGTAATGAAGGAGAACTTCCCTAATTTGACGAGAGAAAAAGTCACACAAATCCAGGAAACACAGATTCCCAATCAAGAGGAACCCAAAGAGGCCGACCTCAAGACACATCATAATTAAAATGGCAAAATTTCAAGACAAAGAGAGAATCTTAAAGGCAGCAAGGGAGAAGAAGGAAATAACATACAAGGGAGCCCCAATAAGGCTAACAGCTGACTTCTCAATGGAAACACTTCAAGCCAGTAGAGAATGGCAAGAAATACTCCAGGTAATGAGAACCAGAGGTCTGCAACCAAGGCTGCTATATCCAGCAAGGCTCTCGATCAAGATAGAAGGCCAAATAAGAAGCTTCCCAGACAAAAGAAGTCTAAAAGAATACACCTCGACCAAACCAGCTCCGCAAGAGATTCTAAAAGGACTGCTTTAAGGAGGGGAGAAGAAAGAGAGAGAGAGAGAGAGAGAGAGAGAGAGAGAGAGAGGAACACACATACATAAAAGACAATGAATAAGTACCTATCAATAATAACCTTAAACGTAAATGGATTAAATGCTCCAATCAAAAGACATAGAATAGCTGATTGGATAAGAAAAAATGACCCACATATCTGCTGTCTACAAGAGACCCACCTCAGGATAAAAGACCTACACAGGCTGAAAGTGAAGGGCTGGAAACAAATCTTCCAAGCAAATGGTCAGGGAAAAAAAGCCGGGGTAGCAATACTCATATCAGACAAAATAGACTTCCAAAAAAGGTCCATAAAGAGAGACCCAGAAGGTCACTTCATAATACTCAAGGGAAGAATCCATCAAGAAGACATAAATATTGTAAATATATATGCACCCAACATAGGAGCACCCAAATACATAAAGAAAACCTTAGAGGACTTCAAGAAAGATATGGACAGCAACACAATTATAGTGGGAGATTTTAACACCCCACTATCAAAAATGGACAGATCTTCTAAACAAAATATCAACAAAGATATTGTGGCATTGAACAATACCCTTGATGAAATGGATTTTACTGATATATACCGAGCCCTCCATCCAAAAGAAGCTAAATATACATTCTTTTCAAATGTGCATGGAACATTCTCAAAGCTAGAGCACATGATAGGACACAAAACAAGCCTCAAGAATTTCAAGAAAACTGAAATCATACCAAGCATTTTCTCAGACCACAAGGGACTGAAGCTAGAAACAAACCCTAAGGAAAAAAACCAAAAACACTCAAAATCATGGAGATTAAATAGCATGCTATTAAACAATGAATGGGTCAAGAATGATATTAAGGAAGAAATCAAAAGGTTTCTGGAAACAAATGAAAATGAACTCACAACAACACAAAACTTATGGCACACAGCCAAGGCAGTCCTGAGAGGGAAGTTCATAGCGATACAGGCCCACCTAAAAAGGTTAGAAACTTTCCAAACAAACAACCTAACCCTACGTCTACAAGAACTCGAGGAACAACAACAAAGACAGCCCAGAGTAAGCAGAAGGAAGGAAATAACCAAGATCAGAGCAGAATTAAATGATATAGAGACTAAAAGCACAATTCTAAGGATCAATGAATCCAAGAGCTGGTTCTTTGAAAAGATAAACAAAATCGACAAGCCTTTAAGCAGACTCATCAAGAAAAAAAAGAGAAGACCCAAATAAACACAATCAGAAATGAAAGAGGAGAGATTACAACAGATACCACAGAAATACAAAGGATTTTAAGAAATTACTACGAAGAACTGTATGCCAAAAAATTTGAAAACCTAGATGAAATGGACAACTTTCTAGAAAAATATAATCTTCCAAAACTCAATGAAAAAGAAGCAGAAAGTCTGAACAGACCAACAACAACAAAAGAAATTGAAGCAGTAATCAAAAAATTCCCAACACACAAAAGCCCGGGACCAGATGGTTTTACAGGAGAATTCTACAAAGCATTTAAGGAAGAGCTAACCCCTATCCTTCATAGACTATTCCAAAAAATCCAAAAAGATGGGAGTCTCCCAAACTCTTTTTATGAGGCCAACATCATCCTAATTCCAAAACCAGATAAAGACACAACAAAGAAAGAAAACTTCAGGCCAATATCACTGATGAACATTGATGCTAAAATCCTCAACAAAATACTGGCAAACTGCATCCAACAATACATTAAAAAGATCATACACCATGACCAAGTGGGATTCATTCCAGGGATGCAAGGATGGTTCAATATTCGCAAGTCAGTAAATGTAATACATCACATAAACAAAAGCAAAGACGAAAACCACATGATCATATCAATTGATGCAGAAAAAGCATTTGATAAGGTACAGCACCCATTCATGATAAAAACACTCAGCAAAGTGGGAATAGAGGGAGCATTCCTCAACATAATAAAGGCCATATATGAGAGACCTTCAACCAACATCATTCTCAATGGGCAAAAATTAAAACCTTCTCCATTAAGATCAGGAACGAGACAAGGCTGTCCACTTTCACCACTTCTATTCAATATAGTACTGGAAGTTTTAGCCACAGCAATCAGACAAGAAAAAGAAATGAAAGGCATCCAAATCGGAAAGGAGGAAACAAAACTATCACTGTTTGCAGACGACATGATAGTATACATAGAAAATCCTATAGACTCTACCAAAAAACTGCTTGACCTAATAAATGAATTTGGCAAAACAGCGGGATACAAAGTCAATATCCAGAAATCAAAGGCATTTCTGTACACCAACAATGAAACAGCAGAAGCAGAGATCAAGGAAAAAATCCCATTTGAAATAGGAAAAAGAAAAATAAAATATCTAGGAATAAACCTAACCAAAGAGGTAAAACACCTGTATTCAGAAAACTATATAACACTCAGGAAAGAAATCAAGGAAGATACAAACAAATGGAAACATATACCGTGTTCATGAATTGGAAGAATTAATATCATCAAAATGTCCATACTACCCAAAGCAATTTACACATTCAATGCAATTCCTATTAAAGTACCAATGGCATATTTCCCAGACATAGAACAAACACTTCAAAAATTTATATGGAATTATAAACGACCCCGAATAGCTGCTGTAATATTGAGAAAAAAGAGTAAAGTAGGAGGGATCACAATACCCGACACTAAACTATATTACAAGGCTACTGTAATCAAAATAGCCTGGTACTGGCATAAAAACAGGCACACAGACCAATGGAACAGAACAGAGAGCCCAGAAATAAGCCCAAGTCTCTATGGTCAATTAATATTTGACAAAGGAGGCAGCAACATAAAATGGAATAAAAATAGCCTCTTCAACAAATGGTGTTGGGAGAACTGGACAGCCACGTGCAAAAAAAATGAAACTTGAGCACCAACTCACACCATATACAAAAAATAAATTTAAGGTGGATAAAAAGACTTAAATATAAAACATGACACCATTAAAGTCCTAGAGGAGAACGTAGGGTAAGAAAATCTCAGATATTTCATGAAGAGACTTTTTTAATGACGTGTCCCCTAGAGCAAGGGACATAAAGGAAAGAATAAACAAATGGGACCTCATCAAAATTAAAAGCTTCTGCACAGCTAAAGAAAACAGTATGAAAATTAAAAGAGAACCAACTGTATGGGAAAACATATTTGCCAATGACACCTCAGACAAGGGTCTAATCTCCAAAATATATAGAGAACTTACACGACTGTACTCTAAGAAGACAAGGAATCCAATTAAAAAGTGGGCAAAGGACTTGAACAGACCCTTCTCCAAGGAGGACATACAGAGGATCCAAAGACACATGAAACGATGTTCAATATCGCTAGCTATCAGAGAGATGCAAATTAAAACCACAATGAAATACCACTTCACACCAGACAGAATGGCCATCATAAACAAAGCAACAAACAACAAGTGTTGGAGAGGTTGTGGAGAAAAGGGGACCCTAGTGCACTGTTGGTGGGACTGCAGACTGGTACAACCACTATGGAAAGCAATATGGAACTTCCTCAGAAAACTAAAAAATGGATCTGCCTTTTGACCCTGCAATTCCACTGCTGGGACTCTATCCTAAGAATACTAAAACACCAATTCAAAAGAACCTATGCATCCCAATGTTCATAGCAGCACAATTTACAATAGCTAGATGCTGGAAGCAACCTAGATGCCCATCAGTAAATGAATGGATCAAAAAACTATGGTACATTTACACGATGGAATTCTATGCAGCAGAAAGAAAGAAGGAGCTCCTACCCTATGCAACAGCGTGGATGGAGCTGGAAAACATTATGCTAAGCGAAACAAGCCAGGCAGTGAAAGACAAATACCATATGATCTCACCTTTAACAGGAACCTAAATAACAAAACAAAGAAACAAGCAAAAATGTAACCAAAGACACTGAAATAGAGGACAGGCTGATGGTGACCGGAGGGGAGAGAAGAGGGAATTTAAGGGGACAGTGGGAAGGGTTCACAGGAACAAACTTAAAGGACACATGGTCATAGACTAAGGGGAGGGTGGTAATGGGAGGGAAGGGGGGCGGATGGGAGGGGGAACTGGATTGGGAGTAAAAAGGAGAAAACTGTATATGAACAATGATTAATAAAAAAAAAGAATTATACATCAAATAATGTCCACTTGGCAAAGTGTTAAATATTATAAAAATATAGTAGTGCAGGACTAGCCAATGCCACAGGCTTATGCAAGACGGCCAGGAAAATTATTGTAATAAACCCATGAACTGCTCAGGTAGGAACCTACCTGACACAAACAGTGGAAGCCACCAGGTTCGGAGTGATGACCAGCAGGTGAAAACAGAGGCCTGTCAACAATGACTCCCCTCACCATCAGTCTCATTGATGTGGGTAGTCCTTTAAGCTGGCAGAAAAATCACATTTAGAATGTTCTCTGCAGAGAGCAAGGTTCAGTCTCCTTGGTGTGAGTGGACTAAGAAGAGCGAGTAAGTGTTATGTTCTGAGCCCTAAAAAAGTAGATGAGGAGTGGGCAAGACTAGAGACATACATACTCAGGAAATTCAAGTGGAAATCTGAAAATCAAAACAGAGGCTATGTCATACTATTATGTAGGTCAGGGATCATGGTGCTGGGTCACTTGTAGGGGAGCAGAGAAGTCTGAGCAGAAAGTAAATTAGCTTTGGTGGAAATTTCACTGCCCCTGCCATTAGCTAGGCAAACGTGGAGTGCAGAAATATTCCAGACCCCACCTGCTGGTGAATCTGGTTGCTGTTGTACTGCTGCCCACCCTGACATTTTAAATTGTGTTAGATAAGGAACTCACATCTGATGGAAACAGAGGCATGGAGTTGGGAGCTGAGTTTAGGGTAAAGCTTGGCTACTTGGAGTGAGGTATAAGGATCAGCAACATGGACACCATGTGAGAGCTGGCTAGAAATGCAGACTCTCAGGTTATACCTCAGATAGACCAAACTAAGATTCCAACCAGACCCGGGTGACACTGAACACACTGAGATTTGGCAAGCACAGGATCATCACAGGACTAAAAAGCCTGCAGCCCAGTGAGATTGCATATGGCTGCAGGTAATAGATAGCCTTCTTTACTGTCCTTTCCACCAAAGCCAAATAAAGGCACTAATAGAATACAGGACAATTTTAAACTGCTATACATCTAATGGATGTATAGAGAGAAGTTGGCACTCCTAAAAAATATAACTACTCTTCTTTTTTTGTTGTTGAGACTATATCACTATTTTATTCAATCTGAGTCTTTCTTTCCTACTCCCAGAATCAACTACTACTACCTCCTAACTATGTGGTAGAGGAAATATAACAACCAATGTTTAAGGACAAGTGAATTCCAGCCCCAGAATAAACTTGAGGAGAAAGTTGTCCATCCATCTCTACCATCTTAACCACTGAAATGGATGATTGACAGGCCAATCTCACTGGCCATTGTCTACGAGCACTACTTAGTGATCATTCAAAGGACCTCATAATTTCTTCTACAAATTTCCAAAGAAACTGGCTGAATGGATTAAACTGACCATTAAAATCAGAGGAGCTTAATTAAATGAACTAGTGTGCAAAATATAAACATACCCGGCTTTTATTCACAACAGCTCTCCCACTCATTGCTATAAATACCTCCCCAGGCCCTTTGGAGTTTGTGGACATGGATATGCTGCCATTTCCTCTTCTAATCTCCAATTGTTTGGGGGTCTGGCCAAGTGCCGCAATGGAAAAGTTGCCATGCTTGGTGCTTTTTTACATCCATGCCTTCCACAAAGTAATTATTACTTCCTGGAGGGCTGAGGGACTAAATTTAACTTTAGTCATAGATTTACTCCCGTGGTCACATTTATACACATCTACTACTAAAAAATAAATGAGAATTTTCTTTCCCTTCCATATGTGTCCATCTCAGGCAAAGGGAATACTTTTGTTCTCATCTGTGTCTCATGAGAACCTAAAAATGATAGAAAGTCACCTTATTTGAGAATTGTTACTTCCCCAGAACAGAGCATTCATTATCAAACTGATTTTGTTCAATGTTTTCCATATTGAAATGAGACAACTTATTGCATGTGGATCTTAGCCAGAGAAGCCTACGACTTTTCTATATTATAATTGCCTCAATACACCAGAGTGTCCACATTTTAGTGGTGAAAGAAATGACTGTTTGGCTTGAGAGACTTTTTAGTCTAAGAAGATAAAAGCCTGGGTGAAGACTGTGGGTGTGTGAGGGAGTAACAGTGGCCTTCAGAAGATGGAGTGTTAATGTACAGAGGATGGAGACCAGCTGCTTTTCATCTCCACTGAGAGCAGACTAGAGGAAACGAGCCCACATGCTCCAGGAGAGCTTAGGGAAGCTGCTTAAGTGAGAGTGTCCTTTTGTACAGGGCCAATTCTGCAAGAAATGGAGCCAACAGAATTTCTAGAAAGAAATTGGGATGTGGCTCTGAAGAAATTGTATATTATTGTACAATCCCCGAATTAAGAAAGTTTCCAAATATACCCTTAAATTATTTAATTTCAGGGCACATTATCATCTTCCTTTTCAACAAATCACCAGCATATGCCTAACATTTGTCACTGTGCTGGGAGAAGTTCAGCAGTCTCTTCTTGTCCATGGTGGAGTGGGAAAAGCAGGATCTTTGGAGCCAGAAGAATTTGGGTTTGGATTTCAATTTTGCAAATTACTGCCTTCATTACCTTGGGTCCCTATCCAACTTCTCTGAGTTTAATATCTTTATTTGTGCAATACTGACTTCATAGAGAAATTGTTACCATTGAAGATAGCATACACAAATTTCCTAGTACAAAAACAGGTACATATTAAGCATTTAATAATAACACTGGGTACTTGATATTATGAGTCATAAGACCTATTAGTGCAAGTGATTGTTTAATAATTAATTGTAAAACAGAATTTATTCCTAGTTTACACTTTAAGAAACTGAGGCACCAATAGGTTAAGCTAAGTTGCATAAGGACATAAAGGCAATAAGTTGTGAGGCAGCTAATCAATGAACATATAGGTTGAATTCAGGAGCTGCTGTTCTTCCTAATATACCACACTGCCTTATATGATATGAAACAAATTAAGGGGATTGAGGTTGCTTTTTAGCATATGTACCTATTATTAAAATCCATAGTTTTCAAAACTCAGGCTCTCAGAATGTCTACCAAGCCTGATCCATGTGCACTGTATTTGCCTCCTTGGAGCATCCAATTTATTGGCAGAGGGAGGTTGTCATCACTAAGAGATATACCAGTTAATCTGCTTGGAAGAGCTCTGAAAAATTAAGTCTTTGCAATAAAGGGAGATATGTTGAATTTATTTTAGATCTTCAAACTATTTTTCATCAATTTCTATTATTTTATCTATTTATTTAATCAATAAACATTTGTTGATCCAGAGGATGTTCAGTAATAGGAATTTATTATTTAAAGATGCTCTTTCTAGTGAAAAAGAAAAGTATCAACAAATAATTGCTATGTAGTAAGAAAAGTACTATATTATAAAGGACATAAAGCCCTCAGGAAGAGCAAATTTGGAAAAGTATTTCAAAGCAACTAGCATTTGAGCCAGGTCTTATGTACTGCAGTAGAGCAGACATCTAGTCAAAGACTTGGTAAAAATGCTAAAAATTCTTTAAAAAATATTTTGCTGAATTTATAGAAAATCTTAATATCTTATGCATAGTAATTCAGACTCATGTTACCATAAAAAAGTAAAATATTTTAACCATGAATGACATTATAATGTTTGACGACAAAGTCGAAATACAATGCAAAAATATTAATGCTAATTCTTCACTATGAAATTAAATCAATGAACAAATTTTTCTTTTGAATATTTTTAAAGTTTTGGGCACCAAGCAACAACTTGCTTACAGATCTGCAAATGAGGGAGCGAAACGTGTGTAGACCTGGTTCCTGGAATGACCAACCAGATCACCTTAAGAATGTTTGACTCATTCACATTTGCTTTTGCAAGATATTTCTACACATTAGCTGGCTTGGAAACTTACAGGCAATCATTTCTAAACCATATACATTAACTAAAGTGGTATTTTTATAACTTTAAAATGCCCCAGTAAATCAATCAGCCATCTATTTTACAGTTATAAATTACTGTTCTGAATAATTTTGTCATTTTGATATATATATTCTGAGATATCAAAAAAGTTATAAGTAGAATATTAAAGTGAAAGGCTTTTTTTAGTCAAATGCACATCCTTTTTATATTTTGACTAAATATTTAAAAAGGGCATACAGTGGAGTGTGTATGAACATTTAAGGGAATAGTTTTGGCATTTTAGGTTACTTGTTAATAACTTGTAGTTAATATCTTTGAGATACTAGTTCTGGTTTTTATTTGGATATTACAAGGAAAGTTAATTCTTCAAGTTCTGAGCCTATTAGACAGGGGTGATTATAGCAATAAGAACCATCCTTATAATGGGTGTGAAATTTGGATTCAAACATACAGTTTGGTAATTGTTACAGTGTCTATGATGGTTAGCATCTTTACGTGTTAGTACCCATGAATTTGATAAGCATGCACTTGTATATGGAATGCAGGTCATGCTATATTTTATACAGTACATGTTGTGTGTGGGTGGGTGCTTGTTCAAAATGCCATAAAAAGAAAACTTAAATTTCTCTGATTTAGACTTACTCCCATCAAACCTATCACATAATTGATGTTACTAGATGTCGGGTTTTCTCTGCATGGTTTAATTTTCCACTGGTGTGATTTGTGATAAATACATTTTTTCCTGATCTTTTCATGAAGATTTCCTATGTTTCCTCTGGAATCTCAGTAAAATAATACTTCTTTTAAAAATGTTAAACTGATCCAGTGTCTAATATGATACTCATGCATTACAGTAATTATAATTTGATTTTACAAAACCGATAGAATAAAATCATCATAAATAAAGTCTTAAAAAGTACTTTTGACTATTAATAATGGGAATGTTTTTAGCATTCAAAAAGTGTAAGTTTTGTTAAAGGGATCTGCCAACAAACTGCCAACATGGTATTGTCTTTCTGAAGGTGATAGTCTTGCCTTAAAAAAAAAAAAAGTACTTGCAGTTTCTTATAAGCTAACTCATAACACTTGATATTCATAAAAAACACTATTCACTTTTTCTTTTAACCAAAGAAACAATTCTTTTTGTAGTGGTTTGGTACTAATACTGAAGCTAGTAAAGTCTCTAAAAATAGTATACAAACTATATATTTTAGATCAAAAATGTTTATTGTAAAAAAAGGACCTTGAAAATTGTTTTTAAAAAAGAAACATGATTTCACAACTCTTCAGGTTCTTTAGATACATTAGCTATAGAAAACCTCTCACTTTCATACAAAATTCATTCAGTCATATAAAAATAAAAACAAATTTACACTGACTCAGCAACTATACAGTTATTTTTCAAAAGGCACTTGGAACAGGTGTTGTATGCATTTAAAATAGTTTAAGTACATTACTGAGTTTCTAAGAATCCTTTCTTGCACTTATTCCCATCTTTAATTTTAGAAAATCATTAAAAATTCTTTTAAAAAAGTAAGACACAGAGCATGCACCAGGAATGTTCAAAGCCTCCCTCTTCCCCCAAGGCACATACTGTTCATTGGCAAAACACAAACAACAATAATAACAAAAAGAAACACTTTTAATGCAGACTCCTGTGTTTTGTTCTTATTCTTTTTTTTCCTTTCTCCCCTAAAAATACAGTTTAAAGCATTATAGGTAATCAAAAAAGGCCTTAGTTCAAAAATTGTAACCAGACATTAGACATGTAATGAAGTAAACTTGGAATAGTTTATAAGTCACCTGAGATAGTGTCTGGCAGATTCTCTCCCTATAACAAATTCTATTACAAACTCTATTACAAAACAATACTGTTCTGTTCAGTTGAAATTATTTGGCAGCAATGTAAATCTTTGCATTCTTTCTTAGTAAGAAAAGATACAATGTGCTTTTTGCTTTACCTTTGAAGAGAAAGATCCTTGTCTTTTATTCTTTCTATCTAGCTGTCAGTAAATATATAGTAATTTTAAACTTCACATGGAAAGAATTAACTTTAAACACATGGATTGTGTGCTCTTGCAGCTTTATGTGTATGTGTCTATACACATAATTTGGTCAGTATGCAAAGAGAAAATGCCTTTGGACTTTTATTTATCATTTGGAGTTGGAGTGAAGAAATGCATTCTGCTCGAGTAAACATTGATTGCATCACTCAGTGCGCTACACAGCAGCCAGATTCCTCATGTTTGTGCAGAAGAGACATTCTGGAGAAGGTTTTGGAGCAGTTTTTGCACTGGTATTTCTTTACATCGGAGTGGGTCTGCAGATGAGCCCTCAGATTTGATCTGTCTGCAAATGCTCTGTTGCAGTGAGGGCAAGAAAAAGGCTTCTCCCCTGGGGATGGGGGTGGAGTGGGGGGAGAAAGAAAGAGTCAGTGTTTTCAGAGGAAACGTAAAGACAGATAACATTTATGAATAATCACATTTTGCCAAAAGAACGAGAAGCAACAAAACTTGATTAAAATTTCCCATCATAGATACTTATTTTAATACCTAAATCCAAGATAAATTTAAATGTTACATTAAAAAATCACACTAAGCATTTTATTACTGCTGCCAGTTAGACATAATTCATATATTTCTAGGACTTTCAGTGATTAAAACTTTCTGCTTCAGCAGGTGAAGCTAATGTTTAGCTCCTCCCAACATTTCCCAATACTTCCCCTTTTCCCCCTTTCTGTATTGTGACTAAGTTTGGATAAATGCCTTGACTCTCTGCAGAATGTGCTAGGAATAAAAAAAAAATCAGCAGCAAAGAACAAAACAACTGAAAACAAATTCAGTTCTAACTATGCAACTTGCTATAGGTGGCAGATATCACAGCAAGAATATCTCTGACAGAAAACTATAGGAAAACTCTTTATCGAGCCATCAAATAAATTGATTGAGATAGCAACATTTATATCTGTTGATTATTGGAAGCAGTTTCACAGAACAGACATTCAAGTACATCTTCCCTGATTTTCTAACTGATATTTGAGACTAAACTTTCTGAATCTACTTTCCAAAGTTTCAATCCTATTTGCAATCTGGAGCAGAGGCTGTTAACAAGAAACGAAGCAGTTTGTGCTCCAAGAACTTTTGAGTCATCAGGAAGTAGCTATAAATGATCATCCATCATTAAAAGCATTACTGGGTCACTACTCAATGCAACTCCCACAGCCAGCCCAAAGCTTCAATCTATTAGAGAGTAACATTCCTGTCTACGTTTTCTCTTACCAGTGTGAGTCCTAATGTGTCCTTGCAGTAACCAGGGTCTGGAAAACGCCTTGCCACAGATCTTGCAGACACAAGGTAAGGTGTGGGTCCGAATGTGCATCTTAAGGGCACCCAGGCTCACATATTCCTTGTCACAGTATTTACAGCTGAAAGATTTCCTAGACTGGGCATCACAGTGCAACTGCTTATGTTTGGCTAGCCCAGAAAAAGTTGAATAGGTCTTATTGCATAAATTGCACTGAAACTTTTCAGCTTCAATGGCATGTGGCTCTGAAAGCTTGGACTGTAATCTTTCCTCTTCATCACTAATGGGGCTTTCTGAGCCACTGTGGTCCTTGGATGAGGTGTCAGATGGAGAAGGGGGACTCACTCGCCCCAAGGATGAGGCGTATCCGGAAAGAGAAGAGAGGCCATTAGGTAGTGGGGAATGGAATGGAGCTGCTGTAGTCCACACGGTAATAGGGCTGTATGCTCCTGAGCTGAGGATCTCTGGTTGTGGTATGACAGGCATGGGGTAACTCTCATAGAGATATGGGGAAATAATCACTGGGAGGGAAAAAAAGGAAAGAAGATTAGGGTAAAACATAACTTTAAATATACACCAAGAAGCTACTTGGCAAAATGCACGGGCCTTTATAATGAAGATTTCATTTAGTAGTCATTGCACTTAATGTACACCTATGCTTCCTGCATACACAATGTGATAGTATCTATACCAGTCTCTGCAGTTAGCGAGAACAGCCAAGGAGGTGACTTCACAGTCCCCATTGAGAAAGATAAACTTATACTTTCTTTTTAAAGATACATTAAAGTTGTTTTCCATTTTATGTATGGGTTATTTGAAGGTTTTATGACTGTCAATACCAGGATATGTGTAAATCAAGCTACTTTCTAAAGGAAAGAAGCCTTATTACAAGAAAAAAAGCAGTAATTCAACAGTTGCATACTGCGTTACTCATCTTCCTTATATTCGTTATGCGTGTACATACAAGCTTTAGAAAATGAAGTTGCAACAGTTGAATGAAATGTTCCTTGTCAGTTAAAAGTTTGAAAAGTTTTCAATTCAAATTCATTCTAAATGACCAAAATAATCTGAACTCTCTTTTAGGACACTATTTAAAGAGAAAAACAACCTAGTATTTCGTTCTTTTGTAATAGTATTTGAGTTGTAATATATATCTATATCTATATCTATATGTATATCTGTATTTATATATGTATATAAACTTTCCTTCCTTCCTTCCTCCATCCCTCCCTTCTTTTTTTTCCCCTTCCTTCCTCCCTCCCTTATTTCCCTCCTCCTTTTTACCTGTATGTGTATCCAGTTCGCTGTAGTTTGGCTTTTTGGAGGCGTTGAAATGCTTCTTGACCAGAAAAGAGCGCGGCATCTTGCCAGCTGGTCTGGCGGGCGCCCGGCGCGGATAACGGTCCTGCGGGAAGGCGCAGCCAGTCTCTATATCATCGCGGCCGGTGGGGCTCCGGCTGGGCCACGCTCAGGTGCGGCAGCAGGATGGCCGGCGCCTCTGAAGTCGCCTAGTTCCTTCACGAACTAAGCCCGTTTTTTGGCTGGGTGGGTTTTTTTTTTTTTTTCCTCTCTTTTGCAAGAAGGAGCCAATCACAGCTGAGAGGTTCAGATTTCAGCTCCTCCCTCTGGGACAGCTGTGAACAGAGGAAGAATCTGTTGTCAGACTAAATTATTCTGGTTCAAAATGGGCTGTTCTTCAGGATTTCAGTGGAGAGGAAAAAAGTGCTTAAGTATTTTCAAGAGAGGTAATTTCACTTGGGCTCTGCCAGTTATTTGTGCTCGCTGAGCACTAGATAGTCCTAGGAATTGTGCTTTCTAAAACAGGTCTGGCTCCCATATGTCGGATAAAACAAATGCGATGGGACAAAATGTTCGCTAGAGGCAGGAAGGGGTGTCCTACAAGATCCCAGGTCATCCTCTAGTGTTAATAAGAGCCTATATTTGGAAGTGGCAAGTAGAGATATTTCACTTGTACAGACACCAAACAATTAACGCTTGGCTTTTGAAAAAAGGAAGGTAGAAGAGAGAAGACAAAAGCCCCTGTAAGGGAGGAGGGTGCCTCCTGTGGGAGTCTTACTTCCCTGGGTATGTAAAGTGGCCCTGGCCACAGGCCTTGCGTGTCCTGAATGCTGGGAATGCACTTCAAGTCTTTAAGGCTCAGCAAAGCCAGAGGCTGCATTTCCATTTGAAAAATTAAGTAATCATGTCACCGTGTTAGCTATGCTGGCTGGAGAGAAATGCTTTGTAGCCCATAAAACAACTGCTTAAGGAAGAACTGGGAAACTGCTGTGTGGGGTGGAGGTGGGGAGTGGGGGTGCAGGGAGCAATAGGAAAACTGTCATTAAGGAGCATGAAAATTTCTCTCACAAATGCATTTGACAAGAGTTTTAAATCTTTTCATGTGTCACTGTTTATTTTATGGAAAAAAACATGAATGGGTCTTTAGAGACAATTAATTATTTTATTTCCAATATTTATCTGCTTTCATATGGTGTTATTTTCACCAGTATAAAGTCATCAATATTCATCTCAGTAACTGCTAGTTTTCTGGACTATGTTTATTAAGCAAGGATCCCGTTATGAGTACTGCTTTGTTAAAGTTTTAAGAAGCTAGTCTAGTAACCAACAAAAATACTCAAATTTTGTATGTAGTATTAAATCTAAAAATATTAAAAATGGACCATTTTAAAAGTCATTACAACACTGTGGGGATTGACTGTGGAAATGGGGAATGGGCTGAGTAGAGGGGACAAAGGGGGATAAATTGAGACAACTATAAACATAATAAACAGCATAAACAATTTAAAAGGAAAAATAAAAAGATGAGATAAAAAGAGTATGTCAAAGTATAAAGGTTTCACAATACTTTATTTTAAAAAACTCTAATCAGGAGGGATCACAATACTTGACACTAAACTATACTACAAGGCCACTGTAATCAAAACAGCCTGGTACTGGCATAAAAACAGGCACATAGATCAATGGAACAGAACAGAGAGCCCAGAAATAAACCCAAGTCTCTATGGCCAATTAATATTTGACAAAGGAGGCAGCAACATAAAATGGAGTAAAAATAGCCTCTTCAACAAATGGTGTTGGGAGAACTGGACAGCCATGTCCAAAAAAATGAAACTTGAACACCAACTTACACCATATACAAAAATAAATTCAAGGTGGATAAAAGACTTAAATATAAAATGTGACACCATTAAAATCCTAGAGGAGAACGTAGGTAGGAAAATCTCAGATATTTCACGAAGAAACTTTTTTACTGATGTGTCCCCTAGAGCAAGGGACATAAAGGAAAGAATAAACAAATGGGACCTCATCAAAATTAAAAGCTTCTGCACAGCTAAAGAAAACAGTATCAAAGTTAAAAGAGAACCAACTGTATGGGAAAACATATTTGCCAATGACACCTCAGACAAGGGTTTAATCTCCAAAATATATAAAGAACTTACAAGACTGCACTCTAAGAAGACAAGGAATCCAATTAAAAAGTGGGCAAAGGACTGGAACAGACCCTTCTCCAAGGAGGACATACAGAAGATACAAAGACACATGAAATGATGTTCAATATCACTAGCTATCAGAGAGATGCAAATTAAAACCATAATGAAATACCACTTCACACCAGACAGAATGGCCATCATAAACAAAGCAACAAACAACAAGTGTTGGAGAGGTTGTGGAGAAAAGGGATCCCTAGTGCACTGTTGGTGGGACTGCAGACTGGTACCACCACTATGGAAAGCAGTATGGAACTTCCTCAGAAAACTAAAAATGGATCTGCCTTTTGACCCTGCAATTCTACTGCTGGGACTCTATCCTAAGAATACTAAAACACCAACCCAAAAGAACCTATGCATCCCAATGTTCATAGCAGCACAATTTACTATAGCTAGATGCTGGAAGCAACCAAGATGCCCATCAGTAAATGAATGGATCAAAAATCTATGGTACATTTACACAATGGAATTCTATGCAGCAGAAAGAAGAAGGAGCTCCTACCCTTTGCAACAGTGTGGATGGAGCTAGAAAACATTATGCTAAGCGAAACAAGCCAGGCAGTGAAAGACAAATATCATATGATCTCACCATTAAGAGGAACCTAAACAACAAAACAAAGAAACAAGCAAAATATAACCAAAGACACTGAAATAGAGGACAGGCTGACAGTGACCACAGGGGAGAGAAGAGGGAATTTCAGGGAACATTGGGAAGGGTTCACGGGAACAAACCTAAAGGACACATGGACAAAAACTAGGGGGAGAGTGGTAATGGGAGGGAAGTGGGGAGGGTCGGGGGGGTGCTGGATTGGGAGTGAAAGGGAGAAAACTGTACTTGAACAATGATTAAAATAAAATTTAAAAAAAAACCTCTAATGCACATTTCTAAAGCTTTCTTAAGTATTTTTTAGACATATGTAAATATATAAACACGTAATAACTTTAAAGTTTTAATTCAGCTTTAAGTTATAATTATCTTTATGAAGTGTATTAAATATACCTATATATATATATTACAAAAAAGTAATTAAAAGTAAAATTTCATCTGTGTTTTTCAAGTATCTCTGCCCATTCCAGACTTTTCTGCCTACCTTTTACTGAAGAGATTAAGGAAAGAACAAATCTGCTTGTTTCTAACAGGTGCTGGAAAAGAAGAGTAAAAAGGAAAATAACTGTGATGAAGTCAAGACTTGTAAGAGGAAAGTGCATTGTCAGACTGCCCAAATTCATGATCTTGGGATGAGAAAACAGTGCTGTCTACTGAGGGGTGGATGCTTGCTCACAGGTTTTCTGAGCTATTTCAATGATTCCTTTGTTCTTCTTCCAACAGTCACTAATTTAAATATTGGCGAAAGGAATTTAGGTGAATATTTAAGTTAAAATAGCTATATTTGTAGGAGATGGAAATATATGAATGTACATTAAATTCCTCCACAAAACTGTAGAGTATAATTCAGACCAAGTTTTCTGAGCTTGCTGCTTTTTATAAGGGTTTGTTCAGGTCTGGACCCTGGTTTATTGAAACAAGAGTCCTCATGCCCTTTCCACCCCATTTCCTGCAAAAGACATTTTGTTGGAGATATAACATAGTTGACAAAACACAAACTGCCATGTGCTTTTATTTCCTCCTTTCACTTTATACAGAGTCTATTCACAACAGTGAAGAGTGTTATTTATTATTTACTTATTGGTAGCTATAATATAATAACTTACTAAAGTGGACATTTTAAAAATTTATTTAAAATGTTTAACAGTAATTCTCTATGCTTGAAAACAAACAAACAAACTTGAATTTGGATTACAAATGCATAACTGAGCCAAGTCTTCCACTACATGTCCAAGGGGACTCATCACACATGATACAAATCAGAGTCAGGACGTGTTACCACACCTACTGGGACAAGTGCATAATAGTGTTTAGGATCGTGTACGAGGCATGTCATTACACAGGTCTGCATGGCAACTAGTCACACGTAAACCTGTGTGAGGTCTGGTCTGCTGTCAGGAGAGGGAAAACCTGAGTGCTGACAGTGTGAGTCAGACAGGTGCTCTGCTCAGACACAGCAGAGGGCATCTGGCGCCAGAATGGTCAGGTAAGGACTGGAGAAAGGAAGTCAAGTCCCCACCCAAAGCCCAACTGCTAGGGCTCTTCTAGGACAAGATGGAAAGTTCTTGTCCTGCAAACCTAGGGATCATCTGGAAACATTGGCATTAGTCACTGACTGAAAAACTCCCTCTTGCCCAAGGACAGAACTCTTTGTTAAGACAAGATAATAAGGCTTAAAATGTTTCACTTGGGCAAAACAACCCAAGTGGATTTTGCTAACGTAAAAAATCAGTCTCAGGTTGACATAATTAGGGTCATTGGAATAATGACAAAATGGGGCTTAGCTGGAGATGCTATATGTACTCAGTCCAGCCAGGGTGAAGCTGGTGGGTGGTAAGGAAGGCACAGACTCAGTCAGCCCTTAGCTTCCTGACAGTTAAATGTGGGGTAGAGAGAAATGAGGAAAGGAGAGAAAATACCGCCTGTGGGCAATTTCTCAGATCTGAAGCCCTGGCTCCCAAAAGAACTTGGTTATCATAGGGGAAATGGGGACTTAAAAAATATCCTTCCCTATGGGTGACCCACACTAGAGAGTTCTTTCCTTTACTTATCTTCTCTGGGTATATGGGACATCAGAAGTCCAGGCAATATAATTCCTTAATTGTCATGAATTTTATTAGGATGTACCTTGATGTGACTCATCTAATAGTCTCTTATTTTCTCTGTTTCCTGAACTTTGTAAAGTAAAGGTCTGGGACCTGTGGGAGGACCAGCCCTTCCCCATAGGCTCCCCTGTACTGGTAGGATTTCTCCTGGACCCAGTTTTTCTCTAGAAACAGGTAGTTTTGCCTCGCCAAATATGAAAATAAATTAGATTCATGAGGTTTGAGAATGCATCTCAGGTTTATTTACTTTGCATAGAGATTTGTGTACATTTAGGTATTTAGGTACATTAGATGCCATTCAAATATTGACTATTAAATTTAGGAAATGGAGTAAATCTAGCATCAGAAGAAAACATGGCTTGGCAGATGCAGAAAATTCTATCTTGTGCTGTGCACTGGCTCCTGAAATGCACGACATCTCTTTCTAGCTGTAGTTTGTGGCATGTGATCACCCTGGAGTGGGTGGGGGAAAGTTAATTGCTTTGAATGATATGTAGTTATGGAATATTGCTAGTTTGACTGTGATATCTAGAGAATATTACAATACATTAATAATATTTCAACTTGATAGTAACAAAGCCTATTGCTCGTAACTTCAAAGTTTGAGTGACAAAGATGTGATATCATCTCATTGTTTTGTATATATTTATATGTGTATACATATGTATATCTTCATATTTATATTCCTAATTCATAATTTAATTCAGCAACAGATAAGATAAACCAACCCCTAAAAGAGAAATAAATGTTTTTTTCCCTGTAGTATGAGTTTCTCTATCTGTAAACTATATTTAATACTTTTTCCTTATTTCTTTTTGGATGATTTAGGGGTAAATATTTCTCAGTAAAAAGGAAGATAATCAGAGTGAGCATAGGATTCTGCTTCTGTATTCTGAGCTTCATAATAAGGAGAACCCTATTTCTCTGGGGATGTACATGGAACTGCATATACACCCAACATACATAAGTGTGCCTACTTAGTAATGTTAACAGAGCTAAATGTGAATATGTTGTGCGTGTGTGTAAATTGTGAAAAACAATAGCAAACAAATGATTTCAGGATGTCCCTCTGCTGTTTAGGGATTTCTATTATTTTTGGTGTGTTCTCTGGGCCGTATTCACCATGCCAACAGCATTTCTGTCTATCTGGAGTTAGCTCTAATTCTATTAGCTCAATAAGTAGCATCATATAACATTAGTAAATATTTGAGATCACTTCAAACAGGAAACCTTATAGAACATGGGACCAACATTTTAACGAGATTTATTTTGTGACAAATTACTTGTGTTCGGAAATCACTTATATTCAGAATTGTATTCCTACTTAATGGTTTTATAATCTCATTTCCTTTTGGGTGGCTATATATAATTAATACATTATGCAAGGTAGAAGATGTTTATCTCTTCAATGTTCTGTTTGTACCTTGTGTAAAGTGTTTATGATCTTATCTATATGATGAGCAAAACGGAGTGTAGAAAATATTGAATTTATATTTTATACACCTCAGGTATATGTGGTTTCAAAGAGACACCTATTGGTCAATTTTGGAAGACTCAGTTTTCTTTTTAGGTTCTTTTTCTGTAACTTTTTAACAAGGCCTGCCACCTAGTGGAAAATGGGTGACTTGACCAGACACTGAGAGCATCAACCTGATCTCATTTTTTAATTGCTCAAATTCAGAAAGACATTATTTAAATCTTATGAATTTAAAGTTTATTCTTAATTGAAAATGACATATTCATGTTGGTAGAAACACAGGTGTATTTATATAATAAATTATGTTGGGTTTATAAGATAGATGAGTAAGGGGAATTTATGATGTTTATCAATTTGTATAGTCAATGATGAGGAAGAAAGAAGTAGGCAAAAATAGTAGCATTATGTTAAAAATTTAGTAACTACCTCAAATGATTTATTCCCTATATCTCTATAATGACCTATATGGTAGAGATATTTTAAAGGCAGGGAACAAAGCCTGAGCCTTGTTTTCCAGGGGCATTCAGAATTATAGTGAGTTCTCCTCAGCCTGTGCCTCTTGGAGTTATACACTTTAAGCTCTGCTACAGACTGCATTTTGCTGAAGTAGACTAAAGACACTCAATTTCAGGCAGTTTGTGCTGTTTTGATACTGATACAAGTTACCATTCTTGAATGTTTAATATGAGTTGACCACAGCAACACTTTACACATATTATTTTAATTAATCTCCCCAAAGTTGTTAATCTTTCAAGGTAGACATTATCCATATTTACAGATGAGTAAATGAAGACACAAAGAAATTAAATACCTTGGTTAAATCACACTGCTAGTAAGGAATAGGTGAAAGTGGGGTTCGAATCTGGATCTGCTGAATTTCAAACCCTCCTTATTTCATCATCATTCTGTTATAACTAGAATTTTCCATCAAAAGAGTAAATCAGACTCATGATCAACTGCAAAACATGACCACTTTCAAATGTGCCTCTCTCCTTTATTTTCTCCCCTCAGAGAATACTGACACATGGGCTTTATAATCTGTAGTGTGTGAAGTTTCTGTCTGCATCTCTCTCCCAGACAGCATGATTTCTGCAGTGTCTCTCTTTTTTCCTAAGTAACACTGGGGGTATGGTTGCCGATTTCAAACTTTATACCATTTCCCTCCAAAATCTGGGTATGACTTTCGGGAAGACACTTGGATTAGAGTTCTAAGTGCTTAACAAGTGGCTGGCATGGTCTTTTGGTCTGACAGAGAAGGAAACAACCAGTAATCATTCATTCTTGTTCTATAAGCATCATGTGATTTTTGAAAATGGAAAGTGATGATCTTTGTCACTTCCCACTTTGTAGTGGGATTATGTGGGTAAAATAAACCCATCAATAAAGAATCATTGTTTTCAGAGGAGGGGAGTAGGGGTACTGGGTGAAAAAGGTGAAGAGATTAAGCAAGGAAAACAAAAACCTCATGGACACAGACAACAGTGTGGTGATTATCAGAAGGGAAGGAGAGAGAGGTAAGTAGAAAAGGGTAAAGAGGGGTTAAAAGGTGAAAGAAGGAGACTTACTTTGGATGGTGGACACACAGTACAATATGCAGATGACATGTCATAGAATTGTACACTCAAAGCCTACATAATTTTATTAACCAATATCACCCAAATAATTGAATAAAAAATGCAAGCCCCAGAGCACAGATCAAAAGCCTGGTCTGAAAGACTCTGTTGTTCTGATTCACCACTGATTAACTATTTTGCCTGGGTAGAAATGTCATTCTGTATTCTGTTTGTTTTCAAAATAAATATTTTCTTAAATCATACAATGGCTGTTTAAAAAGAAACGCACACATGCCCCATAAGTGGAATGATCTTTTCTAAAATTGCTATTTGACCTGCACTTAAACAAAAGAATCTTATCTTAAGGATAGTATGATAATGGAAAAGAAATACTGTGCTCATTTACACTTTTTGGAATTTAATACTCTGTTCTTATATAGAAAATTTTTACTGGTACTAAGGGACATGTTCCCACAGCCCAATTGGCATGTGAGGTCACAATCCAGTTTAAGTGGCAGCAGAAGAGTATTAAAAATCTAACATTGAAGTCATTGTTAATGTAACTCTTGCCAGCAGTTACAGGTGATTGGCTGACTACAGAAGTATAAGCCCATTTGGGAACTGGGTTAGTGAGTCCATCTGTCGTTGTGCATTCCCAGACACAGATTCCTTTCTTTCCTCCTCAGCACAGTCATGCATACTCAAACTCTGCTGAGGGATGGAATTTATTATTACAATTTCAAATGGAAGGTTGGAGACACTATGAAACAATTTAAAAGTGATTATGGATAAAAGTTAAGGGCATGAGAATAATCCTGAACCTTCTCTTGAATCCCTGGAATTACACTGTTGACGAGTGAGTGATGATCCAGAGCTCACAATTGTATTTCAGAAAAGTGTGAAGGGAATTTGAGTCTTAAAAGGTAACTGAAATGGAATAAAATCCCAGAATGTTAGACCTGGAGACTTTAGTAATCGAGTGCAACACTTTCCATCTATTTTTTGAACAGAGAGCGCAAGAAGACCCTTGCTCAAGGGTGTGGACCTTCTTAGCATCACAGAAGATTAGATCTGAAATATACTGACTTCTAGTATAAGGCACTAGCAGATAGCCTCCACAGTGCTTCACACCAAGCCAACTATTTTTTTGAAAATGTGATTGATCAGCTTCTGAAAACTCTTCTTTAAGACTGTTAAAGATGTCAAAACAGAAATAATAAATAGTTTTTTTATTTCACAACTCTGGTGAAATTAGTGTTCTATCCTACTATGCCCTCCCCCACCCATGAAGTGGTCCAGTTGAATGCTTATGGAGTTTATTCTACACAGTACCTCAGTCCTGCATATTTAATTATTTTTTTTGTTCTGATACTTCTGCCCCTGGTTCAAAGCACATAAGAACACATGCCAGCATGCTAGGTTGAATATTGTCAAAAACAGTAGATATTGCTTAAAATGACAACTGCACCTCTACCTTAGGAGATACCAGCTTATTGATAGGAAGAAAACAAATA
This sequence comes from Phyllostomus hastatus, assembly GCF_019186645.2. NCBI lineage: Eukaryota > Metazoa > Chordata > Mammalia > Chiroptera > Phyllostomidae > Phyllostomus > Phyllostomus hastatus. The sequence goes on along the minus strand of NW_025334017.1, from coordinate 146,192 downwards.
AACAAAAAAAAAAAAAACCAGAAGGTGTAATATGTCTTGGTTTCAACATCTTCAGACCAAATTGCAAAGGAAGGCTTTTCACGTATACAACCCCAAATGGAATATCCTTCTATAGATGAGGACTGTCCGGAAAAAGTTCAGCCATGGTTAATATAACAAAAACTGTGTGCATGACATTGATATAACCTGACAGCCAAGGGGAGTGGACTAGAATGTGCATGCATGAATAATGATGTCTTCACTGCAGTAGTCAGTGGGGGCAGTAGATGCCATTGATTAAGCATGTGTACTGTGTGGCCATCACACTCAAAATGACTTCGTGAGTAGAGTGAAGAATCTGTATAACATTTTGTGTTAAGCTTGAATATTCATCCATGGAAACTATATGGATGATTCAGAAGGCCACAGCCATGGGCAATTGGTGGTTGGCAACATGCCTGCTCATGCATCACTGCTGGTACAGAGTTTTTTGGTGAACCATCAAATCACCCAGGTGATTCAGCCCCTTACAGGTCAGATTTGGTGCCCTGTGACTTCTGGCTTTTACCAAAACTAAAATCACTCTTGAAAGGGAAGAGATTTCAGACCATTGATGAGATTCAGGAAAACACAATGGAGCAGCTCCTGGTGACTGGGAGAACTAGGTGAGGTCCCAAGATACCTACTTTGAAGGGGCATCATTATCCTATGTACAATGTTTCTTGTATTTTGTATCTTCTTCAATAAATACCTCTATTTTTCATATTACATGGCAGGATATCTTCTGGACAGAACTTAAGGAAGAACTTACTATGAAAAAGATAAAAGCGTTCAACATGTTTTTCCTGATTTCCAGTTTTCAGTTTTCTCTTTATGGTTAACTGAAGAGTTATGGTTAGCAGAAAGTTAATTGACAGATTTTGAAACAACTTGGTATAATGAATTGATACTTTAAATCCTGAACTCCATATATGCCAGTATGTTGGGTTTCCCAAAAGATGGGTTTCAAGTTCTTTAGTCCCTGACACCTACCATAAAGCCACCAAATAAAGCTAATAAGGAGCAGTAACCTAAGAACAGTGAACCTTTCAAACAACTATGGGACAAGTCCTAACTGATTGTGTCCCTCTCCCTGCAAAGACCCTTCTTTGGGACTGTAGGACTACCACTGTTGGGCACAATATAACAATCCTGATGCACAATACAAAATTCCCTTACTTCTAAAGATGATAAGGAAAATTTATCATGCTGTGATAAAGAAGGGAAAGCAAAAGATGTCCATAGTAGCCAGTATCTTTAAACATGTAAGCTATGGCGAGCAAGCCTTCTGTAGGAAAGACTCAGAGCCAAATTGTCCATGTCATTTCCATCACATAAATCAAAGTGACTCTTGTCTATCAGGTTAGAGAGTTAATGCTGCAGGAAAATCAGCCACAAGCCCTGGGAAAGCCATTGATACAACACAATGATGTTGAAAATCAAGATTGCTCATCATGGAATGCATGGGTGATGACAACAGGATCACGTGTCAGTGTGAAGAGGATAGGTGTTGACTATCAAGATGGCTGCCAGAATGCAGGACACGAAGCCCCTCCCTGCCTCTAGTTATTAGGTCCTCTGAAGAACCTGTTGGAAAGAGAGCTGAGCTAGAACACCTATAGATCTGACTCTCAAATGATATGAAAATTGAGTAGCTGTAGAATGCCATAAGTAAATTAAATTTAGTGTTCTGTTGATTGTAAAGAATCAGTTTGGAAGCTGTCCTTTGTACCGTGTAATGTTCATTTGAGAATAGGATTGTTGAATTGAGCTTTATTGTTTTTCCTTTGTACTTGGAATAGAAAAGTTGGCTATTTCCAGTAGTAGTGAGCCAATGGTTCCAAGTGAATATTAAAAATAATAACCTGGAAATAATAGAAAGTGTAGTGTTATGGTCTTCATCATCATCATCATCATCATCATCATTCCCTCATAAGAACAGATATTTTGCCACACAAGCCTACAGTCAATTCAGATAGATGAACCACTGAAATAAAGTATCAGCATGATTATTAGTACACTTGGGTGAAGAAAGTTTCCATTTTTAATTTGGGAAGGAAAATTAAATATGATTTAGGATAAGCCCTTTGTTTTATCAGAAACTTATGTTTTTCTTAAGTTGCATCAAGCTGAGTTTAAACCAAAATGGGGGTTTAAATGAAAACACTTAAAAAGTAGTTCTTCTGCTTTGTCCCACAAGCTTTGTAGAAAAGCCTTCCCTCTCATGTTCCTACCCACTCCTGTGTGGAGTGCTTGGGTGGGCGTCTCATAACTTATCCATTCTGATAGCAGTGTGACTGTGTTTCTCCTCCTTTTCTGACTCAGAGCCAGGCCAGCAGTAGCCACCATAGCTGCTAAACATGCTATGCAAGTTGTCAAAGCCATTGCAAACCTTGCATGGCGCCTCTGAATGGGGATGTTCTCTCTGGCTTTCTCTGCAGTCTAAGTAACCTCTTGCTTAGACATAAGTATCCACTCTACAATATGCTCCAGCCCTCAGCAGGGAGAGAATCTCTCCTCCCAGACAGACTTCTCCTCATCTCTGCTATGCAGATTATTTAACATGGCAGTCACACATCCTTAAGGTCTTTCATAGCTTCATGCTTTTTACTTACATTTTATTTTATCTCCTTACCCTGAGATTTAGTATTGATAAATAAGACTGTGATAGTTTGCTAAGAACAGTATGACAGATACAGTGCTCAATGCAGAATAAGACTTCCTATTTGACAATGAACCATTTATCTTCATATTTGTACCCTTTGATTCTCTTTTCTCTGAAAGGTTCTTGGTATTTTATGCAAATAGACATCTGCTAGGCAATCTCTCTCAACCCAGCAGATTATCTCCTAATGGTTGAATATCAGGAAGAACACAGTCTAGGTCTGAGCTGGAAATCATGTTACATAAACAGATAAAAAAAATGGGAACTATGGTTGGTGACAGAGTAGTACCCAAATGAGTAGTTTCTTCCTCTGTGATACTCAAACCTCCACTATGTATGTTTCTGTTCCCTTCACCTTCCTTTGTCAGTGTGGTTTAAAAACTATAGAGTGGTTTACCCCTTTATTTTGCCATTATTAGACATTCTGAAAGGTAATGCAGTTACCCATATAGCCATATGGGCATAACACAAAGGGCACTGATTATAGTTTCTTCTAACCAGGGACATTACGTAGATTTTTATGTAAATTAGGCAGAGAAAAGAGCTATGCTGACTGAAAGAATGAAGGAGTGCAAATAGGGGTGAAGATGGACTACAGATCTATAGATTTAGTTTTAGGTAAAAGCAATTATTCTTCAAGTTGCAAGGGTTCCTAAGTCCATCATCCCTCTTTTCCTCCACCCCTGCTTCCCTTTCTCCCTTCATTCATCCATCCATCATCTATAGGAGGGATCTAGAATTTATTTATAAAAAGTATGTATTCTTACATGTTTAAACTTCAGTCACCTTCAAAGTACTATCCATTTGAAGCAATATACCTATAGAGGTTTTTTTCCACTGCTCAAAACAGTTTTGAACTCATTTATTTTGATGCCTTTTAGTGCTTCTGCTGTTTTTTTGTTTCACTTCTTCCACATTGGAAAAACATTTCTTTTGGATTACTTTTTTTCATCCAGGGAAACAAAACAAGTTTCTCAGGGTGAGATAGGGTGAATAGGGAGGGTGGGGCATGGGGGTCATATAGTTTTTGGTCAAAAACTGCTGAACACTCAATGCTGTGTGAGCTGGTATGTTTGTAATTACCCATCAAGAAGTGGGAAAATGTGTTGAAAGCATCTTCAAAAAAAAATTAACTGAAGCTGAATGCAGCCTCTCACAACAATGCCAGCTGGTACACTGATACAGATGAATTCCTAGAACACTCACTAGTGGGTGAAACTTGTACTACTAGGGACCCATCCTCCAGAAGATAATTCTGGTATTTTGGGGGTCCCCTTCTGTATGTATGTATGTATCTAATCTGAGTATTATCCTTAGAAATATACTTTTATATGTGTATGTGTATATATGTATATATATTCATTTTTAAATAAACACTTTTGGAGTACCTACATAGAGCAAAGAATTTCACTAACCATATTTATGAATTTTATTTAAACATAACAACTCTCTAATACAGATATATTTGATTATTTTACAGCTAAAGATATTGAGATCTAGAATTTATACACATGGTAGTGTTCTAAATGTAAGTCTACTAGTTTTTTAAACTGACTATTAGCAGAACAACCATTTATTGACCTCCAGTTATTTGTAAGTCAGATAATAACAATCCCTATGCAGATTCAGGTAATTGTGTTTGCTTAAAAGGATACAATAAAGAGTAACATAATGTTTTCTAAGTGCTCATTAAATTAGATGGCTTGAGAGTTCTGTAATGATCCCAGACTTTGAAGTTCCATAGGTGTGAATTTGAGTAATGACTAGTGTTTCTTACTGGCTAAGTGACCTCAAGCTAAGTATTTAATTCTCATTTACTCACTGGTAAAATGATAATATTGATGACTATCTTGCAGAGTTTTTATAAGGACTTGAAATAATGTATATAAAATGCTAAATGTAGTGCTCAGTATATACCAGTAATACAATAACTATCTTTTATTAAGTTCATAACTATGTGCTAGATACTGTGCTAAGTAATTTAAAACATGTTTTATTTCCCAGTCAGGGCACATGCCTGGGCTGCAGGCCACAGGCCCCCAGCAACCGCACATTGATGTTTTTTTCTCTCTCTCTTCCTCCCTTCCCTCTCTAAAAATAAATAAATAAAGTCTTTAAAAAAACATGTTTTATTTTATTTAACCTTTTCACAATCCCTTTAACTCCATCTTGATAAAATCACCATTTACACATAGGTTGCCCAAGTTAGCAACCCAGAGGTTCATGTGACCACAGAACCCGTACTGTCCTGTGCTGTGCCCTGATGTGCCTTTGGCCACAAGACCTGCTTTCACAGGAGTTGAATTAATGATAGTAGCTTTTACTGTTAGAGGTATCACCTTGAATTACATAATTTTTTTGTTATAAAACATTTTTAAAAGAAACAGCACTAGCAATTTAAAAATCCAACAACTTCAGTTTTACTTCAGAAACATGATTGTCGACCTTTTGATGCCATGATTCTATGGCGACCCTTGATTACTTTTTTGTTTTGTTTACTTTGAAGCATTTTAACACAGTTTAGGCTAGAAGCAATTCTGGTGCTTTTCCCCCCCATTTTTTATTGTTGTTTTAAATTAAGTCCTGTCTTTTTTCTTACTACACATACTGAAAACTGTTAGCTGTCAGGTTAGTATTATTTATTACTGTACAAGAGGGCAGTGAATGTGAGCCAAGATAAGCTATTGAGACTTTCTATCACTCCCCAGTCAAAATTTAATAGTACAGGAGATCCTTGTTATGACATGACTCTGCAGATTTGGATATATTATTTTTCAACCTAAGTCTTCCAAACATAGTGAGGATACCTTCCAAAGCCTCAAATATTATGCTTAGTCTATAATCCTATCTCTTTGGACTAAAGTTATAAAATATGAAGGTGTTATATACTTTGAGTGCATTGCTTGAATAGTTTGTTACATTGTAATGGTTTAAAACATATATTTAAGCACATAAGACTGAGGTAAAAAATGTGGGGAGAGCAGGAATGGATTTAATTTCCCCTTTACTCTTAATTTCAGTAATATTTATATGGAATTTGTACATTCTATACAAGGAGGAATTTGGGTTTTAGAAAACTGGAGTTATATATCAGTTCACTAGTTATTCAAAAAGTATTTCTCAAATGCTCAATATCAAGTGCAAAATCATGTGCTAGACACTAGAGAAACCATAGTGAGCAAAACAGAGTCCTGATCTCATGAAACTTATAATTTAGAGGGAAAAATATTTATTGCTCCCAAAAATACAGACTATAGATTAGTACAATACTAATGAGTGAAGAATCCTTAAAAAATATTTAACAGGAAATAAATGCTTCTTGAGAGTCAAAATACTTCTCTGATGATGTAAGTGATATTTGGCCTTAGTTCAGAGGGTTGAGTAGATAAGTAGTTAAGCGAAAGGAGAAGAGAGTGAGAGGGTATTCTAGGTGGAAGGAACAAAGGAACCTGATGAACATCTAGAAACCAAAAGGACCCCAGTGTTAGGACTGAGAAATTACAGAGTAACCCTAGCTGGTGTGGCTCAGTTTGTTGGAGCATCTCTCTGTACACAGAAAGGTTGTGGGTTCTATCTTCAGTTAGGGTGCATGCAGGAGGCTCCCCAAATGGTGATAAACCAAGGCTATTTATTCAGAGCTTGCTGTACAGGAAGTCAACCCTCCTCATTTAAATTGGGCAGATATTGAAGGCACGAAGGGAAGTAGGAAAGTTTTATATTAAAAAAGGAGGAGGGGCTTAAAAATCATCACTTTCCAGTTCTCTGGCTGGAAGTTGTTGGCTTAAGAAAGCTGCAGGTAGGCTAACCAAATGCAGGATCTCTTATGTAATTCATTTGGGAAGAAAATTAGGCTTTATTTTGTCCTGAATTGAAAGTGAGGATGAGGCATAGTCTAGAGCAAAATAGACCTACACCAATTTCTATAGAGTTTTATATTTGGTTTCTTGGAATGATTGCTGCAGAGATGTGTCTCAGAGAGTTCTAAAAGAATATATGGTCCAGCCAGTGTCCATTTGTATATTTACTTTCTCATTTTGTTCTCTATTTATTTTGCATCTTAGCACTTTGATAAAGAATCACTTTTTTCTTCTTCACAAGGGGACTCTTTAATAGTTCATTTTGTAAAATTCTCAGTATTATAAAGTGGTATTCTTTGTCTGAAAAAGTCATTATTTCTCCCTAATTCGTGAAGGAATATGCATTATTTCCTTTTGTTTCTCTGTTAGATTTGCTTTTCTTTTCTTAAAGTTTTTTAAATGACAAACTTCATTATTGATTTAAAACCTTTCTTTTCATTTAGTATAAGCATCTAATGCTTTAAATTTACCTCCTAGCACTGTTGAAGCTGCATTTTACACATTTTGATATGATGTATATTCATTATCCTTAAGCTCAAAATGTTTCTAATTTTCCTTGTGTTTAGTCTGTAACCTACTGGTTATTTATTCTCATGTTGTTTATTTTTCTAAATATTTAGAATTTTTAATTTCTATTTTAATCCTTGGTGATCAGGTTTCAACCATTTAAAGTGCATATGAAGGCCCACATGCACTTAAAAATGATTTATATTTTATTGTTGGCTGGAGTATTCTGTAAATGTCAATTATGTCAAGTGAGTTGATTGCATTGTTCAAGCCTGTATATCCTTACTAAATTCCCTGCTATTTTTTTCTCTCAATTATTGGAAAAAGAATTTAAAATCTTCATAGGTAATTGTGGATTTGTCTTTGTCACCTTTCACTCCACCACCTTTCTCTTCCTGTATTTTGAAACTCTATTATAATGTAAAACATTTAGGGCTGTTATGTGTTCATTGTGCATTGATACCTTTATAACATTAAAGTCTCTTTTTATTCCATTGTTTTTATTAGCATTTGCCTAATCTACTTGTTGTATCCCTTTTTAAAATTTATATATATCTTTATGTTTAAAATATCAATTAAATTCTAACTTTCTTTTTTTTAAGATTTTATTTATTTATTTTTAGGGAGGGAAGGGAGGGGGAGAGAGAGAGAGAGAGAGAGAGAGAGAGAGAGAGAGAGAAACATCAATTTGTGGTTGCTTGGGGTCATGGCCTGCAACCCAGGCATGTACCCTGACTGGGAATCGAACCTGCGACACTTTGATTTGCAGCCTGTGCTCAATCCACTGAGCTATGCCAGCCAGGGCAAATTCTAACTTTCTAATCCAATCTGACAATATATACTTTTTAAGTTATGTTTTTAGACCTTGTACATTTAACACAATTTTGGGTTTGTAACGAGTTTTAATCTGGCCTACTGATATTTGCATTCTACTCTTGGCTTTGTTCATAATTTTATTTTTACGTATGCCACAAACCTATACATATTAATTATTTTTCCCTTTTACTGTAAAAATTATCTTTTATATTTACTCCCAAATTTATACTTTTCTTTATCTGGTTTTATTTTCCTTTGCTTGAGGAATTTTGATAACATTTCTTATACAGCAGGCATGATGGTAAAAAATGTATTTTCAGTTTTTGTTTTCTAAAAAGATCTTCATTTTGCCAGTTATGTTTTTTGTAGGTTCCACTGTTGTTTAATGAGTGTCTACTACATTCTAGATCACCTTCTAGGGGTTTTCCATATGTTATCTTTAACAGATTTTTTAAAATTTAGATATGATTGACACATAACATTATTTTATTTTCAGGTACACAACCTAATAATTTGATATTTGTATATATTGTAAAATGGTCACCACAGTAAATCTAGTTAAGATTTGTCATCATACATAGTTACAATTTGGCATGTCTATGTGCATGTGTGAAATGAGGACTTTTAAGATCTACTTTATTAGCAACTTTCAAATAGGCAATGCAGTATTATTAATGCTAATCACCATGCCATACATTATATCCCCATGGCTTATTTACTTTATAACTAAAAGTTTGTACCTTTTGACCCCCTTGGCCCATTTTGCCCACCTTCAATCCCCCACCTCTGGTAACTGCCAATCTCTTCCCTATATCTATGGATTTGATTTCTGTTTGTTATTGTGTTTTTCAGTTCTAAATATGTGAGATCATGTGGTATTTGTCTTTCTCTGTCTTATTTTATTTAGCATAATGCCTTCCAGTTTCATCCATGTTGTCGATGGCAAATTTCAATATTTTAATGGCTGAATAGTATTCCATTACACACACACACACACACACATATATATATATACCACATCTTTTTTATTCACTCATCTATTAATGGATGTATAAGTTGTTTCCATATACTATTTATTGTATAAATAATGCTTTACTACACTTGGGGGTACATAAATATTTTTGAATTAGTGTTTTTATTTTCTTTAAATAAATATTCAGAGGTTGAATTTCTGGATCATATGATAGGTATATTTTTAATTTTGGGGTAACCACCATATTGTTTACATAGTGGCTACACCAATTTACATTACCACTAACAATGCACACAAATTCCCTTTTCTCCACATCCTTGCCAGCCCTTCCTTTTTTTTTTCATTTTGATAATAACAATTCTAACAGGTATGAAATATATCTCATTGCAGTTTTGATTTGCATTTTACTAATGATTCATGATGTTAGGCACCTTTTCATATGCCTTTTGGCCATGGGTATGTTTTCTTTGGAAAAAATTGTCTATTTAAATCTGTCCACCTTTTATTTGAGTTGTGTGTTTTTCGCTATTAAGTTTTATGCATTCTTTATACAGTTCATATATTAGCCTCTTATGAAATATATGATTTGAAAATATTTTTTCCATTTAATAATCTGCCTTTTCATTCTGCTGATTGTTTCCTTTGCTTTGCAGAAGCTTTTTAATTTGGCGTAATTCCACTTTTTTTATTTTTTCTTTTGTTGCCTTTGCTTTGGGAGTCAGATCCCCCCAAAAAAGATTATCACTAAGACCGTGTCAAAGAAACTTCTGTCTATGTTTTCTTCCAGGAGTTTCATAGTTTCAGATTTTACGTTGAAGTTCTTTATCCATGTTGAGTTAATTGTTGTGTATGGTGTAAGATAGTAGTCTAGTGTAATTATTTTGCATTTTACTGTTCATCTTTCCACCACCATTCACTGGAGGTATTGATTTTTCCCCATTGTACATTATTGGCTTCTTTTCTTGTAAATTGATTGACCACACATGTACTGGTTTATTTCTGGGCTCTCTATTCTATTCAAGTTTCCATGTGTCTGATTTTATGCCAAAACCATATTGTTTTGATTACTATAGCTTCAGAATATAGTTTGAAATCAGGGAGCATGATGCCTCTACACTTGATCTTTTTCCTCAGGAGTGTTTTGGCATATTTTGTGGTTCCATACAAATTTAGGTTATTTATTTCCATTAAAATGTCATCAGAATTTTTATAGGGATATTTTTTAATTGCTTTGGGTCATATGAAATTTTTAACAGTCAATACTAATTCTCCCAATACAAAAGAATGGGATGTCTTTGTATTTATGTTTGTCTTCTTCACTTTATTTCATCAATGTCATATAGTTTTCAGTGTATAGGTTTTTAAACCTCTGTGGTTAAATTTATTCCTATGTATTTCATTCTTTTTGGTGAAATTTACCTACTTTTTATAATGGCATTTGTATTATGTATGGAATTATATATTGACAGTTTATTTTATCTCTCAGTAATTTAATGTCCTTCTTTACTAGTCAAAAATAAACATTTATTGTTATCTGTATTTTTAATATATCAAGCTAAACCTAATCTTAACTAGTACAGCAGATATATTGTTGAAATAGTGAATCACAAGAATTTAACTACATAAAGAGAAGAATAAGGAAATGAGAAGGCTGATAGAAGGGAGAATTAGGGGACTCAATAAATTGAAGTCCTTTAGATTTAACAACAGCTAGGGAATCGGATGAGTAAACCAGTTGACAGTATAGAAGTTTATATTAAGATCAGAAGATGTTTTTGATTTAGTAATTTTGGAAGTGGAGTACTTCTGAGTAAAGCAGACACTCCATGAGACAATATTGAGGAAATGAGAGGCTGAAGTGTGGGTATGTTACAGAACAGATCTGTGGAGGGGGGAACGATATACTATTATCAGATAGACTCCCCCTTCTCCTAGGGTCCTTCTGTATTAGGCTCACCTTGCCTGGCACCAGGAAATTACAGCTTTCAATGCCAGAGATTGGTGAAAAGGAAATGAATTATTTATTCAAAACTTTTACATACTTAAGAGTAATGACTTAATGTCTTCATTGAGATTCCAAAATCCCTGAGAATACCCACAAATGCACACAGTCCTTCCTTCCCCCTCTGCCCAGTCCAGGGTACTGTATCTCAGGAAAAGAAGTACAAGTCTGTGCCTCAGATAGCCTCTCAGTTCCCAGCAATCTGTGCTTGGCTGACAGGCCTCCTCAATTCCCAGCACCATCAGCTGTGTTGCTTCTGCAATCTCTAGTTAACCCCAAAACATGTGGCATCTTCTCATGGCTCACCAGCAAGAGTCCTTTCACCCCTTTTCTTCCTGGCAAGGTCTCTTCCACTTCCTAAGTCATGTAGCAAAAAGGGAGCACCCCAAAGTCATGTGGTCCCCAACCATCTTGCCAAAGCTGTGTGATCCCCACTTTGCAAGGCTGCCATGCCTGGGTTTAAATCTCAACTCCAGTCTTCCCCTGCACCATTTCTCATTCCTCCCACAATCAGCCACACCTGCCATCATTCCCATATTTTTCCAGATTTTCTGGGCTGCCATAGTAAGTCCAGGCAGGTGTGGCCCTGTGATGCGGCCCCATGGCTTGGCCCCATGGTATGGAGACAATCATCTCCAAGCTCTGGCAGGCACTGTAATCAGGGGAATTGCCTCCTTGTTATATCATGGATTGAAGTCACTCCTATCTCCCTGGCTTAAAGCATGGCTACAGCTATTTAACATATCAATGAAACCAGTTAAAGGTTATAGATATGTTAAATGATCATGCCAGAGGTTAGTTGCAAAACCATTGCTATGCAAAACAACTCTCAATGGCCCTGCTCTATGTGTCCCATCTTGCAGTTCAGACTTGTGGGGATGAGGACATCATATACGTGTGTGTGTGTGTGTGTGTGTGTGTGTGTGTGTGTTTAAAAATATTTCCTGGACACCCTGAGTTCTGGACCCCATTACAAATCCTTATTTGGGGGCCCCCGACTGTACCCCATATCAGGTAATGTTCTTATGCAACAATAGAAAATAATAAAAAAGGGATTATTTGAAGATTTTGATTCTCTTATTGTTTATTATTTTTTACAAGGAATTATAGTAGAATCTATCAGGCAAACATTTGGATAAATTTAAGCTTTATATTATTACACATTTCTCTCTTTTATGTAGTTGCTTCACTAGTTGATTATTATTCTTAAAATCTACTCATACTCATGATAAAGAACTCAAGGGAATGGCTATAAATTAATCATCAATGGCATAGAGTTACATTTTCACATTTGGAGAAAAATATTTTTGGAGAGAGATACAGAAATGAGGCTGTTACATGTCTATTTTTTCTAGATGCATGTAGCTTTTGCTTTTTTAATAGATTTAATGAGTTACATTTTACATTTCATAAAATTCATTCAAAATGTACAATTTAGTGTTTTTAGCAACTTTACTGAGAGTGACTATAAATCAGTTTTAGAATATGTTCATCTCCCCAGTGAGATCTCTCATGTTCATGTACAGGTAATTTGTGTATCCCTAGCCCCAGGCAAGCATTAATCTACTTTCTATCTCTAAATTTTTCTTTCATGGATATTTCATTTCAATGGAATCATGTATGCTATCTCCTGTATCTGGCTTCTCTTACCTCACATGTTTTTGAGGCTCATTAATCTTGTAGCATGTACTTCATTCATTTTAATTGCTAATTAATATTTCATTTTAAGGGTATGATATGATATAGCTATTATCAGTATACTAATGGGGACATCTTAGGTTACTGTCTTGAGAGCATTCTTCCCTGCTCTAAATATTTAAAGCTAAATGAAGAATGTTAAGCAATGCATCAGCTGTATACCATGCATGTTGATATATTGTACTCCGTCTACTGGCATTTGTAAATGTAATGATGAGTGAGTCAAAATTGTCATAAGTGGCAAAAAAAGCAAAGTTCATGAACAACAGCACAGCTACACCCTGCAGCAGAAGCAAAGTACCTTAGTTCACATGCAATCAGGGTGATGGGCTACAGTCACAGGAATGCCACTGCTTATTACAACACCATTTCTGAAGAATGCTTTTATACCTTATCAGCATGACCATAGAAGAACCAATAAGAAGAAAAAGAACACACAGAAAATCACTCACCCTGGCTCATCCACTACTTTGAGAAAGGAAGTAGTGATCTTTTCACTGCTAGATAGCTTCTATAGGAAAAAAAAAATAGGTGAAATTCCAAGTATTATGTTATATCATGACTAATACAGTTTGTAACTCTCTAGGAGCAGTTTCAAAATAAGTTGTTTTGTTACTTGTCTGAACACTAACTAACTGGTAGAAAATATGTAACATTCTATAATTACTAGGGTACTTCAGCAATGACCATTTTGTGGTTGTGACTTGTCTACATTAGTATGTGATATAATACAATTCATTTTAACATTTTGACTTCTGAGAGGTCATTTGCACATGTTGTCAACAAATTTAGGCAACTTTTCAAAGTAAAAAAACTAAAACTATCTTGCGAGTTATTAAAATGGTGATTCTTTGGTGTTAAGTATCAGTAATGTGGTTGTTCAACAGCGTCTCCTAGGGCTAATATGGTCAGTTGGCAAGTGAGCATGTAAAAAAATTAAGGGAGTGATTTTGTGAAGTAAATTGACTTAAAACACTTAGATTTCCTTCATCTTTTTTTTGGTATAGCTTTTTGAGCTTCTTTTAAAAAGATTATTTTAAAAATAATTTAGCATTCTCAAGAATCAGTAATTTGGAAATATGCTTATCTTTTTTTTCAATTAGTTTAGACATGCAGCACAACAATCAGTAATTAAACACATATATCTGCATCTTTAATTGTTAAACTTTATTTCACAAAGATAATGCCACTACTCTTCATGAGTGCTACATGAGCATAAAATTATTTTAAGATTTGTTTCAACAGAATTTATTGCTTTTCTGAAAGCACCTTGTTTTACTCTTTGATTATCTTTTATCAGAGCACCTGCAATGCCATTTTGACCAATCCCTTCCACTCTCCACACAAGACCTTTTCTTCACTCTTCTCTGCATCCTAGAAAGCTAGTCCATGTATAATGCATTTTGGAGACTTCAGACTGGCCAGGTAGGAGAGCAGAAGGGAAGAAATACAGATAATTATTTGGCTCTCCTTCCTAGTTTAATAATCATGCCTCCTGCAATGAGAAAGAGTCCTAGGGCAGTTTTTCCTCCAGTGCTCCAGCTCTTACTTGGTTTTAGTAGCTCTGTTTCCTTATCTTGTCCTATCAGCCCCAAGAGTGGTGACAGCTTCTTGCCCTTGCTAGTCTTCATGTGCCTCATCATCTCTTCTTTAATCCTTTACTCTGTACTAATCTCTATGAATAGTCCCTACCTTTAAGTATCCTCACTTGAATATTTGGGTTAAATCTAACCTGAATTCTAAAACACCTATTTAGGGCATGTCTATCTTGCTACTTATGTCCTTGGGAGCAAGAAGGCTTATGTATCATTCAGGATAGACTATGTTAAACTGCTGCTGTAAAATCATATATTTTTTAAAATATTAAATATAAGTAGCTTAAACAGAGGTTTATTTCCTGCTTATGTTAAATGCCCATTTTGAGGAAACATCTGGAATCTGGGGGATAGAGGTGGTCTTTACCTCTCACAGATATTTCAAGGTTGCAGTTACATGTCCATGAGAAAGAGGAATGAGAACTCCACAGGGCTTTCATGAGTAATTAATTTCTGCTCTGGAAGTGACACTTATCAATGTCCATCATGAGCAATTGGCCAAAGAACTACTCACATGATCCCACACAAAAAAAAGGGTGAGTAGGAAATCCAATTCTATCCAATTCTATTTCCTCTGAGGGCCAAAAAAGGCAGAATAATTTAGCAAATTACATCAATTACTACTAAATATTCCCTGTCACCACATATTCACCTTTCTTCTTCCCAAAGGCAAAATATTCTCACTTCTTCCTAAAGAACAGCCCAAGAAATGTATCCTAATATACATCACATCAAATCAAGTTTGTCAAGATAGCAGTGGCTGTAAGCCTCTAGGTTGGGTCTAGATGTGACCTCTCCCTTGGTCTGCAGAACAATGAACTACCCCTTAAAATTCTTGTATTTAATGGTGGAACAGTGACATAAAAATGACAATAAGCACTCATTCCATCTGAAAAAAGGAAGGATGAAAAGCATTCTGTCATAACTGATCAAATGCAACTATAAATGATCATGAGAGGGACATTTTTAAGGCCCAAAATCCAGGTGGTGGGGTTGTTCCTTTTCTAGGCTTTAATATCTCTTCCTGAAGAACCTTGATCATCATGGTCCTTGGCCTCACCATGGGAGAGTTTTCTTTTTCCATGATACTCTTTGGCTACATCTGAAATAGATATTGGGATATTTTTTTTCTCTTTGGAGATCAGGCAGCATTCTAGGCCCTCTTCTTGGCCATAGAAGTCCAGGAAGCAATGTTTCTTTTAATTATTTTTTTATTTTATTGTATTTTTCCATTACTATTTAGATACCTCATATTCCCTCCCCCCTGTAATCCCCACACTGTTGTCCATGTCCATGAGACCTTTTTCTTTTTTGCTTAATCCCTCCACCTCATAACCTCCCCACTCTCACCCTCCTTAGCAGAAATTCTCCTCTCCTTCTGTCAGTCTGCCTCTATTTTCCTTTTTAGTTCAATTTGTTCATTAGATTTCACATATGAGTGAGATCATATAGTATTTGTCTTTCTCTGACTGGTTTATGTCACTTAGCATAATATTCTCCAGGTCCATACATACTGTCTCAAAAGGTAAAATTTACAGAAATAGAACAAATATTTCAAAAATCTCTGTGGAACCACAAAAGGCCCAGCATTGCAACAGCAATCCTAAAAAAGAAGAACAAAATTGGAGGAATCATGCTACATAATATCAAACTATACTATAAAGTCATAGTCATCAAATCAACATGGTACTGGCATAAAAACAACACATAGATGAATGAAACAAAATAAACCCACACCTTTATAGTCAATTAATATTTCACAGAGGAAGCAAGCACATACAATGGGCTGAAGAGAGTTTATTCAAAACATGGTCTTAGGAAAACTAATTCTTACATGGTAACAAAGAAAGAGCTTCTAAGATCAACTTCCTTTTACAACTGAGTGAACAGGTGACTAACTCAATGTCTTCTTTAAGTAGAATAAAACACTGCAGTACAGATTCCTCCACAGTATTTTTTCATGTAAAAAAATAGTGAAGAAAAGACATCCATGTACAGTGTAGTACTTGACTTGGAGAAAACAGTTTAGCAAATGTGGAACTGAGTATGAATCTAAGAGTCCAATTTTGGTATACATGTGCATTTCTCTCTGATTTAAAAGTAATGAACTGTTTTACTGCTTCTAAATGAATCACAAATGAGACTCTGTTGAACAAAACAGGCTTAAGAAAACACCTTGCACAGTGTTTATAACATTAGTCAATGTACTCATTTCAGGAGAAGTTGAAATGAATGATGTCTCCAGTAAGACATACTGTTTTAACACTTCTGTAGATGTATTACTCTGAAATGCCACTTATGAGCTAATTTTGATAGTAGAAGAGCTTCTAAATTCACCTGTTATAATTGAGTGAACAGAGGCCTACCTCCATATCTTCTTCCAGTAGAATAAAAGACTGCAGTAGAGATTCCTCTAAACTATTTTTTTTCATGTAAAAAGAATACTGAAGATAAGACAGGTGTATACTGTGTAATACTTGACCTACAGGAAACAGTTTTGCCAATGTGAAACTATGAATCTAAGAGTCCAATTTATGTATACAAGGGCATTTCTCTCTGATTAAATGTTCATGAACTGTTTCACTGCTTCTAAATCACATGAAAATGAGACTCTTTTGAACAAAACATGTTTAAGAAACCACCTTGTACACTGTTTATAATATTAGTCAATGTACTCCTTTCAGTAGAAGTGGAAATGAATGGTGTTTCCAGTAATACATACAGTTTTAACACTTCTGTAGATGTATTACTCTGAAATGGCACTTTTCAGGTAATTTTGATAGTGAAAAAGTTTCTAAGATCACCTTTCTGTTACAACTGAATGAACAGAGGCCTACTTCCATGTCTTCTTGAAGCATGCCCACCTGCCAGCAGTGAGCACGGAACGCTGCGGATGGTTCATTGAAGCATGAGAAAAAACATACACAGAGACTACCAGGTCCTGTGGGGGAATAGGAACATAAGGGCCACTCCTCACATGTGGAGTGCCTTGGCCACCCTCTCTCCTGGAGGGTGCTGCTTGGCCACCCTCTCTCTCATGGGGAGAGTGCCTCATTCCCCCTCTGGAGAGGCTTTTTACTGGTTTAGTTTGAATAAGAATTCAGGTAAAAGCTCATTACTCCTTGCTAGGAAGTAAGGATCAAACAATAGATAACAAGGAAGTCTGAGGGCCCATTTTGAGTTAGGGTCAAAGAGCTGTAAAACTTTAAAGAACGAACTTACTTCTTCCTTGGACCCTTATCATTCAACTGAGAGCATTCTAAACAAAGCAGGTTTCACAGGATTTTACATATTCTTTCTTAGGCCTGATCACCCGGGGAATCCGCCCTTTTCAGCACAGAGCTGCACCACCCTGTCATTGTTTCAGGCTTAGGTGGAGCAAAGGAGCTAAGGCAACCAAGAGATAAGGAGATTTTCTCCCAGATGATGAGGATTCAGGCTATATCAAAGCCAAGGAGTGAGAGTCCATCACCCCCTTTTGCTGTAGCCCCCAAAGTCCTTCCTTGGGGGCCTCCCACATGATTGTGCCTGTCTTAGATCATTCCCCCCTTGGGGAATCTTACCTGTCATTGGCTAACTGACCAAGCATTGGGGTACAGTTATGAATGAAGCAGCAGAAGCAGGGCTCCTGCCAGGGAGATAAGCTTTTTCTCCTTGCTGGCTTACGGTCCAAGGCCACTCCCTCAGCCTTAGCCTTGGCAGGGGTTACAGCTTCTGATACCAGGCAGGGAAGTTCCCAACATCTTCTTTTGGAGGAATAAAAAATTGCATTACAGATTCCTCTAAAGTATTTTCTCATGTAAAAAGTATACTGAAGATAAGACACGGGTGTATTGTCTAGTAAAGTGGTTTTGTGAATGTGAAACTGAGTATGAATCTAAGAGTCAAATTTCTGTAAACAAGTGCATTTCTCTCTAATTGAATGGTAATGACCTATTTCAACGCCCCCCAGTCACTTGGAAATGACACTGTTTGGGAAAAAAAAAAAACAGGTTTAAGAAAGTAACTTCTTCAGGGTTTATAGAGATCAGACAATGTAATCCTTTCAGTACAAGTTGAAATGAATGGTGTCTCCACTAATACATACTGTTTTAACACTTCTGTAGAAGTATTTTTCTGAAATGCCAGTTTTGCGGTAATTTGGTTAAAGAAAGAGATTCTAAGATCAACTTTCTATTACAATTGAGTGAACAGACGCCTAACTCAATGTCTTCTTTAGGTAGAGTGAAACACTGCAGTACAGGTCCCTCCCCAGTATTTTTACATGTAAAAAGAATAGTGAAGATAAGACACCCATGTACTGTGTAGTACTTGACTTGAAGGAAACAGTTTTGTGAATATGAAACTGAGTATGAATCTGATTCCAATTTCTTTTTTATATTTTTATTTTATTTTTAAAAATATTTTATTTATTTATTTTTAGAAAGGGGAGGGAGGCAGATAGAGAGAGAGAGAGAGAGAGAGAGAGAGAGAGAGAGAAACATCAATGTGCGGTTGCTGGGGGTCAGGGCCTGCAACCCAGGCATGTACCCTGGCTAGGAATCAAACCTGCGACACTTTGGTTCACAGCTCACAATCAATCCACTGAGCTACACCAGCCAGGGCCCAATTTCTTTAAACAAGTACATTTCTCTCTGATTGAATGTTCATGAACTCTTTCACTGCTTCTAAATCACTGAAAAATGAGAATTTGTTGAACAAAACAAGTTTAAGAAAACACCTTGCATAGTGTTTATAATATTAGTCAATGTACTCCTTTCAGTAGAAGTTGAAATAAATTGTATCTCCAGTAATACATACTGTTTTAACACTTCTGTAGATGTGTTGCTCTGAAATGTCACTCTTGTGCTAATTTGGATAACAAAAGAGCTTGTAAATTCAACTTTTTGTTACAATTGAATGAACAGAGGCCTACTTCTATGTCTTCTTTCAGTAGAATAAAAGACTGCATTTCAGATTCCTCTAAAGTATTTTTTCATGTAAAATGAATACTGAAGGTAAGACATGTGTGTACTGTGTAGTACATGACCTGGAGAAACGGTTTTGTGAATGTGACTGAGTAGGCATCTAAGAGTCTAAGTTCTGTAAACAATTGCATTTCTCTCTGATGAAAGGTAATGACCTATTTCAATGCCTTTGAGTCACTTGGAAGTGACACTCTTTAGAAAAAAACAAGTTTAAGAAAGTAACTTTTTCAGGGTTTACAGAGCTCAGTTAATGTACTCCTTTCAGTAGAAGTTGAAATGAATGGTGTCTCCTCTAATACATACTGTTTTAACACTTCTGTAGATGTATAGCTCTGAAATGCCAGTTTTGTGGTAATTTTGTAAAGAAAGAGGTTCTAAGATCAATTTTCTGTTACAATTGAGTGAACAGATGCTTAAATCAAGGTCTTCTTTAAGTAGAATAAAATGCTGCAGTACAGATTCCTCCATAGTATTTTTTCATGTAAAAAGAACAGTGAAGATAAGACATCCGTGTACTGTGTAGTACTTGACTTGGAGAAAACAGTTTTCTGAATGTGAAAATTAGTATGAATCTAAGAGTCCAATTGTGTATACAAGTGCATTTATCTCTCATTGAATGTTGGCAATTGTCCTGCCTGGTTTCAGAAGCTGTAACCCCCCCAATGACTATGGTTGGGTGAGGGACCTTGGGACCATAAGGCACTGAGGAGACAAAGCTTACCTCTCTCACAGGAGTACCACTTCTGCTCCTTTTACATCATCCATGACTGGTACCCATTGCTTGGTCAGTAAGCCAATGACAGGTAAGATCCCCCAAATTGGGGAACAACCTAAGCCAGGCACAATAATGTGGGAGGCCCCCAAGGAAAGACTTGGGGGGGCTACAGCAAAAGGGGGTGATGGACCCTCACCCCTCAGCTTTGACAAAGTCTGAGTCCTCATTCTTTCTGCAAGAAGTCTCATAATCTCTTGGCTGCCTTACTGCCCCTGCCTGACTTAACCCTAAAACAATGACAGAGGGTGGTACAGCCCTGTGCTGGAAAGGGCAGGCTCCCCAGGCAAACGGGCCTAAGAAAGAATATGTAAAATCCTGTGAGACCTGCTTTGTTTAGAATGCTCTCAATTAAATGACAAGTGTCCAAGCAAGAAGTGAGTTTGTTCCTCAAAGTTTTATACTTCTCTAGCTATGTGACACTTACTTAAAATAGGCACTCAGAGCTCTTTGTTATCTATTGTTTGATCCTTACTGCCAGATAATGATTAATGTGCTTTACCTGTATTCTTGTGCAAACGAACCCAATAAAGCCCCATTGAAAAAAAGGTTCTTGGCCCTTCTCTTTGAAAGATTGGCCACCTTTCCTTCTCAAGTAGATCCTGTCTTGTTAGAATTATTCTAATCCAGGACAGCCAGGGGGGCCCTGTGGACTGAGCCCCCCCAACAACAATTGAATGCCCATTAACAATTTCAATCCTTCTAAATCACACAGATATGACTCTGTTGAACACAAGAGGTTTAGAAACACACCTTTTACAGTGTTTATAACATTAGTCAACAAACTCCTTTCAGAAGAAGTTGAAATGAATGGTGTCTCCAGTAATACATACTGTTTAACACTCTGTAGGAGTATTACTCTGAAATGCTACTTTTGTGGTAATGTTGTTAAATAAAGAGCTTCTAAGATCCACTTTCTGTTACAATTAAGTGAACAGAGGTCTAATTCACTGTCTTCTTTAAGTAGAATAAACTATGCAGTATAGGATCCTCCAAAGAATTCTTCCATATAAAAAGAATAGGGAAGATAAGACATGTGTATATGGTGTAGTATCTGACTGGGATAATATAGTTTTGTGAATGTAAAACTGACTATGAATCTAAAAGTCCATTTTTTTATAACAAACTGCATTTGTTGTGTTGAACAGGAAGGAAATCCTCCAGTGGTTCTAAATCACTTGAAAATGAGACGCTGTTGAACAAAACAGGTATAAGAAAATATCTTGTACAGGGTATATAACATTACTCAATTTAGTCCTTTCAGTAGATGTTGCAATGATTGCTGTTTCCAGTAATACATACTGTTTTTAACACTTCTCAAGCAGTCTTGCCCTGAAATGCCACTTCTGCTAATTTTGATAACAAAATAACTTCTAAGATCAACTTTCTCTTACAATTGAGTGAACAGAGGTCTACCTCATTGTCTTCTGCAAGTAGAATAAACTCTGCAGTACAGAAACCTCCAAAGTATTTCTTCATGTTAAAAGAATAGGTAGCATAAGGCATGTTTGTACAGTGTAGTGTCTGACTTGGAGAACACGGTTTCGTGAATGTGAAACTGAGTATGAATCTCACAGTTTATTTTCTGTAACAAAGTGCATTGAACAGTAATGATTTGTTTCAGCACTTCTGTATCACTCAGAAATGAGACTTTCTTAAAAAAATAGGTTTAAGAAAATTTCTTTTATAGGGTTTATAACATTACTCAATATACTCCTTTCAGTAGAAGTTGAAATGAATGGTGTCTCCACTAATAAACACCATTTTAACACTTCTGTGGATATATTGCTCTGAAATTCCACGTTTGTGGTAATTTTGATAGCAAAAGAGCCTCTAAGATCAACTTTCCATTACAATTGAGTTAACAAAGGCCTATCTCAATGTCTTCTTTTAGTAGAGTAACACAGCAGTGCAGTTCACTCTAAAGTATTTTTCATGTAAAAAGAATACTGAAGATAAGATGTGCATGTACTATGTAGTACTTGACCTGAAAAAAACGATTTTGCGAATGGAAGTTAAGATATGTGTTTATGGAGCAGTATCTGCCTTGAAGAAAACAGTTTTTTGAATTTGAAACTGAGTATGAAACTAACAGTCCATTTTTCTGTAACCAGGGTTAAGGTTAGGGTTAAGGTTAGAAAAAAACAGGTTTAAGAAAGTAACTTCCTCAGGGTTTATATGGCTCAATCAATGTACTCCTTTCAGTAGAAGTGAAGTAAATGATGTCTCCAGTAATGCATACTGTTTTAACACATCTGTAGAAGTACTGCTCTGAAATTCCACCTTTGTGTTAATTTTGTTAATAAACAGCTTCTGAGATCAACTTTCTCTTAGAACTGAGAACACATCCACATAATACTAAGGCATGTTTAAGTAGACTAAATGTCTTTAGTACAGATTCATCCAACATACACTTTCCTGTAAAATGAATAAGGAAGTTAAGACATGTGTGTTCGAGCAGTATCTGACATGGAGAACATGGTTTTGTGAATGTGAAACTGAGTATGAATGTATCAGTCTATTTTCTGTAACCAAGTGCATTTCTCTCTTATTAAACTGCAATGAACTGCTTCGATGCTTGTTGCGCGTGGGTCACCGGCTAGCAGTGACCACGGCACACTGTGGATGGCTCGACGATAAACACGCGAGAAAAAACATGCACAGAGACAAACTAGTTTCTGTGGAGAAGTAGGGACGAAATGGCCACCCCTTCTAGTGAGGAGCGCGCCGATTTACAGTCCATACCTGCTTTTATTGGGCTCATGCTACATAATAACTCAGGTAACGTACAATACTCATTAGGGGAAGTAAGGAACATATAAAACAAAGAACTCTGCCGGTCTATTGAGTTGGGGGGTCAAAGAGCTGTAAGGCTGAGGAACAAACTAGCTTCCTCCTAAGACCCTCCTCATTCAACTAAGAGCATTCTTGGACAAAGAAGGTTTCACAGTAATTTACATGTTCTTTCTTAGGCCTGATCACCCCGGGAAATCCGCACTTCCCAGTACCGAGCTGTACTTCCCCGTCATTGTTTCAGGCTTAGGTGGAGCGCGGGAACTAAAGCCACCGAGAGATAAGGAGATTTTCTTCCGGACGCTGAGAACTCAGACTTTGTCAAAGCCGAGGAGTGAGGGTCCATCACCCCCCTTTTGCTGCAGCCCCCCCAAGTCCTTCTTTTGGGGGGGGCCTCCCAAAAGTGATCGTGCCTGGCTTGGGTTGTTCCCCCCGTGGGGAATCTTACCCGTCTTTGGCTAACCGACCAAGCTTTTTTGGGGTTCAGCAGCCGAAACAGCATTACTGCCAGGGAGATAGGCTTTTTTCTCCTTGCCGGCTCACGGTTCCAAGGGCGTTCCCTTAGCCTAGCCTAGGCGGGGGTCTCAGCTTCTAATACCAGTCAGGGCGGTTCCCAACAGATGCTTACAAATCACTCAGTAATGAGATGCTTTTGAACAAAACCATTTTAAGAATACACCTTGTACAGTTTTTAAAACATTACTCAATGTACTCCTTTCAGTAGAAGTTGAAATGAATGGTGTCTCCAGTAATACATACTGTTTAACACTCTGTAGAAGTATTACTCTGAAATGCTAGTTTTGTGGTAATGTTGTTAAATAAAGATCTACTAAGATCAACTTTCTCTTACAATTGAGTGAACGGAGGTCTAACTCACTATCTTCTTTAAGTAGAACAAACTCTGTAGTATAGAATCATCCAAAGTATTCTTCCATATAAAAAGAATAGGGAAGATAAGACATGTGTGTATGGTGTAGTATCTGAGTGAGAGAAGATGGTTTTGTGAATGTGAAACTGAGTATGAATATATCAGTTCCATTTTCTTTAACAATGTGCAGTTCTCTCATATTCAACAGTAATGAACTCGTTCAATGCTTCTAAATCACTTGGAAATGAGACTCTCTTGAACAGAAGAGGTTTAAGAAAACATCTTGTACAGTGTTTATAAAATTACTCAATGTACTCCTTTCAGCAGAAGTTGAAATGAATGGTGTCTCCAGTATTACATACAGTTCAAATACTTCTGTAGTAATGTTGCTCTGAAATGTCACTTTTGGTAATTTTGATAACAAGATAACTTCTAAGATCAAGTTTCTGTTACAGTTCACTAAGCAGGTGTCTAACTCATTGTCTTCTTAAGTAGAATGTACTATGTAGTATAGAATCCTCCAAAATATTATTCCATGTAAAAATAATAGGGAAGATAAGACATGTGGGTACAGTGTAGTATGTGACTGAGAAGATGGTTTTGTGAATGTGAAACTGAGTATGAATGTAACAGTCCATTTTCTGTAACCAAGTGCATTTCTCTCAGATTGTACAGTAATGAACTGTTTCAATGCTTAAAAGTCACTCAGAAATGAGACTCCTTGCAACAAAACAGGTTTAAGAAAACCCCTTGTACAGTGCTCAGAACATTACTCAATGTAATCCTTTCAGTAGAAGTTGAAATGAATGGTGTCTCCAGTAATACATACTGTTTTTACACTTCTGTAGTAGTGTTTATCTGAAATTCCACTTTTGTAGTAATATTGATGAACACATAGCTGTTTAAAATCAACTTTCTGTAACAACTGTGTGCACAGAGGCCTAAGTCATTGTCTTCCTTAAGCAGAAAAAAAAAACTATTCAGTAAAAATACCTACAAATATTCTTTCATGTAAAAAGTGTAGGGGTGAAAGACGTGTGTACAGTGTAGTATGTCACTTGCAAAAGACTGCTTTTGTGAATCGGAAATTGAGTATGAATCTAACAGTCCATTTTCTGTAACAAAGTGCCTTTATCTTTTAGTGAACATTAATGAACTCCTTCACCAATTCTAAATCACTCAGAAATGAGGCCCTTTTGAACAGAACAAGATTAAGTAAACATCTTGTACAGTGTTCATAACATTGCTCAATGTATTATTTTCAGTAGAAATTGAAATGAATGGTATCTCCAGTAATACATACTGTTTTAACACTTCTGTAGAAGTATTTTTCTGAAATACCACCTTTGTGGTAATTTTTCTAAACACATAGCTGCTAAGATCAACTTTCTGTTACAAATGTGTAAACAGAGGTCTAACACATTGTTTTCCTTAAGTAGAAAAAAAAACCTCTATAGTAAAGATTTCTCCAAAATATAATTTCATGTAAAAAGTATAGGGGAGTTAAGATGTGTGTGCAGTGTAGTATATGACTGGGAGAAGATGGTTTTGTGAAAGTGAAACTGAGTGTGAATCTAAGAGTGCATTTTCTGTAACCAACTGAATCTCTCTCAGATTGTACCAAATGAACTGTTTAATAGATTACAAATCACTCAGAAATGAGACTCTTTTGAACAAAACAGGTTTAAGAAAACAACTTGTACAGTGCTCATAACATTACTCATGGTACTCCTTCAGTAGAAGTTGAAATGAATGGTGTCTCCATTTATACATACTATTTTAACACTTCTGTAGTAGAGTTGATCTGAAATGCCACTTTTGGTAATTTTGATAACAAAATAACTTCTAAGATCAACTTTCTGTTACAAATGAGTGAACAGAGGTCTAACCCATTGTCCTCTTTGAGTCAAATAAACTCTGAGTACAGAATCCTCCAAATTATTCTTTCATGTAAAAAGAGTATGTAACACAAACCCTGTTTGTATGGTGTAGTGTCGGACTTGGAGAAGATGGTTTCATCAATGAGAAGCTGAGTATGAATCTAAATGTCCATTTTCTGTAACAAAGTACCTTTCTTTGAGATTAAGAGTAATGATTTGTTTCAGCACTTCTATACCACTCGGAACTAAGACTATCTTGAAAAAAACAGGTTTAAGAAAACATCTTGTATAGTGTCTATAACATTACTCAATGTACTATATTCAGTAGAAGTTGAAATTAATGGTTTCTTCATTAATACATACTCTTTTAACACTTCTGTATTAGTGTTGATCTGAAATTCCACTTTTGCTAATTTTCATAACAAAATAATATCTAAGATCAAGTTTCTGTTACAAATGAGTGAACAGAGGTCTAACTCATTGACTTCTTTGAGTAGAATGAACTCCGTAGTTCAGAATCCTCCAAAGTATTCTTTCATGTAAAAAGAGTACGTAACATAAGGCATGTTGGTACAGTGTAGTGTCTGACTTGGAGAACACAGTTTCATGAATGTGAAACTGAGTATGAATCTACCAGTCCATTTTCTGTAGTAAAGTGCATTTCTCTAAGATTGAACATTAATGATTTCTTTAAGCACTTCTATATCACTAGGAAATGAGACTCTCTTTAAAAAAACAGGTTTAAGAAAGTAACTTCTTCAGTGGTTATAGAGCTCAGTGAATGTAATCCTTTCAGTATAAGTGAAATTATGGTGTCCACAGGAACACATACTGTTTTAGCACCTCTGTAGAAGTACTGCTCTCAAATGCCACTTTTGTGGTGATTTTGATAGTGAAAGAGCAACTAAGATAAGTTTTCTGTAACATTGATTGACCAATATGACTAACACTAAGTTATACTTAAGAAGAATAAATCACTTTAGTAAAGATTCATTCAAAGTAGACTTTCCTTTGAAAAGAATAGGGAATTTAAGAAATGTGTGTAAGGAGCAGTATTTGCTTGGGAGAAAACGGATTTGTGAATGTGACACTGAGTATGAATCTAACAGTCCATTTTCTGTAACCAGTGTTAAGGTTATCGTTAGGGTCAGGGTTAGGATTAGGGTTACGAATAAAGTTAGGGTTAGGTTTAGGGTTAGGGTTAGAGTTAGCATTAGGGATAAGGTTTAGGGTTATGGTTAGGGTTAGGAATAGAAATAAGGTTAGGGTTAGGGATAAGTTTAGTTTTAGGGTTAGGTCAGGGTTAGGTTTAGACAAAAACAGGTAAGAAAGTAACTTATTCAGTGTTTACAGAGCTCAGTCAATGAAGCCCTTTCAGTAGAATTGAAATGAATGGTGTCTCCAGCAATACCCACTGTTTTAATAATTCTGCAGAAATATTGCTCTGAAATACCAGTTTTGTGGTAATTCTATTAAAAAAGAGCTTCTAAGATCAACTTTATGTTACAGTTGAGAACACGAACACATAATAATACGATATCTTTAAGTGGAATAAACAACTTTAGTACACATTTATACAAAGTACACTTTCCTGTAAAATAATAGGGAACTTAAGACATGTGTATACGGAGCAGTTTCTGACTTGGAGAAGACAGTTTGGTGAAGGTGAAACAGAGTATGAATCTGAAGTCTATTTTCTGTAACCAAGTGTGTTTCTCTCTTATTGAACAGTAATGAAGTGTTTCAATGCTTAAAAATCACTCAGAAATGAGATTTTGGAACAAAACAGGTTTACAAAAACTACTTGTACAGTGTTTATAACATTACTAAATGTACTCCATTCAGTACAATTTGAAATGAATGGTGTCTCCAGTAATGAACACAGTTTTTACACTTCTGTGGATGTATTGCTCTGAAATGCCACTTTTGTGGTATGTTTGATAGCGAAAGAGCTTCATAGATCAACTTTCTGTTACAATTGAGAGCATAGACACATAAGAGTAAGTCATGTTTAAGTAGAATAAACATATTTAGTACACATTCATCCAAAGTACTCTTTCCTGTAAAAAGAATAGAGAAGTTAAAACGTGTGTACGGAGTAGTGTTTGACTTGCAGAAGACAGTTTTATGAATGTGAAACTGAGTATGAATCTAACTTTCCATTTTGTGTAACCAAGTGCATTTCCCTTATATTAAACAATAATGAACTGTTTCAAAGTAAACAAATCACTCGGAAATGAGACTTTTGAACAAAACAGGTTTAAGAAAACAACTTCTACAGTGTTTATAACATTACTCAATGTACTCCTTTCAGTAGAAGATGAAATGAATGTGTCTTCACTAATACACATTGTTTAAGTACTTTTGTGGATGCATTGCTCTGGAATGCCACTTTTGTGGAAAGTTTGATAGTGAAAGAGCTCCTAAGATCAACTTTCTGATACAATTGAGTGAACAGAGGCCTAACTCAATGTCTTCTTGTAGTAGATGAAAACACGGCAGTACAGTTTGATCTAAAGTATTTTTCATGTAAAAAGAATACTGAAGATAAGACATGCATGTACTGTATAGTACTTTACCTGGAGTAAATGCTTTTCCAAATGTGAAACTGAGTATGAATCTAAGAGTCTAATTTCTGTAAACAAGTGCATTTCTCTTGGAAGAATAATGACCTGTTCAAATGCATCCAAGTGACTTGGAAATGACACTCTTTAGAAAAAGCAGGTTTAAGAAAGGAGCTTCTTAAGTGTTTATAGACCTCAGTCAATGTACTCATTTCAGTATAAGTGAATTGAATAGTGTCTCCACTAATACATACTGTTTTAACACTTCCATAGAAGTACTGCTGTGAAATGCCACTTTTCTGGTGATATTCATAGCAAAAGAGCAACTAAGATATATTTTCTGTAACATTGATTGACCAAGATTCTTAACACTAAGTTATGTGTAAGTAGAATAAATCTCTTTAGTACAGATTCATGAAAGTACTCTTTCCTGTGAAAAGAATAAAGACATTAAGATATGTGTGTAAGGAGCTGTATCAGCCTTGGATAAGATGATTTTGTGTATATGAAACTGAGTATTAATCTAACCTCCCATTTTCTGTAACCAGGGTTAAGATTGGGGTTAGGGTTAGGGTTAGAGATAGGGTTAGAGTTAGGGATGAGTTAGGGTTAAGGTTAGGGATATGGTTAGGAATAGGGGTAAGGTCAGGGTTAGGGCTAAGGCTAAGGTTTAGGGTTAATTTTAGGGTTAGGTTTTGGGATAAGATCAGGGTTAGTGTTAGATATAAGGTTAGTGTTAGGGTTGGAGATAGGGATAAGGTTAGGGTTAGGGTTAAGAATAAGGTTAGGGTTAGGGATAGAGATAGTGTTAGGATTAGGGATAAACTCAGTGATAGGATTAGGGATAAGGTTAGGATTAAGTTTAGGGTTAGGATTAGGGATAAGGTTATTTTTATGTTTAGGGTTAGGGACAAGGTTAGGGTCAGGGTAGGGTTAGAGTTAGGATTACAAATCAGGTGAGTGTTAGGGTTAGGAATAGCATTAAGGATGAGGTTAGGGTTAGGATTAGGGCTACTGATAAGGTTAGGGTTAGTTTTAGGGTTAGGATTAGGGATAAAATTACGGTTAGGGTTAGGGATAAAGTTAGGTTTATGGCAATATTTAGGTTCAGGATTAGGGATAAAGTTAGGGTTAAGGTGCATGTTAGTGTTAGAGATAAGGTTAGAGTTAGGGTTAGTGTTATAGATGGATTAGGGATATGGTTAAGATTAGGAATAAGGTTAGGGTTAGGGTTAGAGTTAGGGATAAGGTTAGTGTAGGGGTTAGGGTTAGGAATACCATTATAGTTAGGGTTAGGGTTAGGGTTAAGGTTAGGGTTAGGATTAGGGATGAGGTTAGGGTTAGGGTTAAGGTTAGGTTTAGGGTTAAGGTTAGGTTTAGGAGTAAGGTTACTGTTATGGATTAGGATTGGGTTAGGATTAGGGATAAATTTAGGGTTAGGATTAAGTTTAGAAAAAAACAGATATAAGATAGTAACTTCTTCAGTTTTATAGAGCTCAATGAATGTGCTCCTTTCAGTAGAAGTGAAAAGAAAGGTGTCTCCAGTAATTCATACTGTTTTAACACTTCTATAAAAGTACAGCTCTGAAATGCCACTTTTGTAATGATTTTGATAAGAAAATTGCTTCTCAGATCAACTTGCTGTTACAGTTGAGAGCACAGATACATAATTGTAAGTCATGTTTAGTAGAATAAACATATCTAGTGCAGATTCATCCAAAGTACTCTTTCCTGTAAAAGAATCGGGAAGTTAAAATATATGTGTGTACGTGCAGTATCTGACTGGGATAATATGGTTTTGTGAATGTGAAACTGAGTATGAATCTAACTTTCCATTTTCTGTAACCAGGGTTAAGATTAGGGTTAGGGTTAGGATTAGGGATAAGGTTAGGATTAGAGTTAGGTATAAGGTTAGGGTTAGGATTAAAATTAGGGTTAGAATTAGTGATAAGGTTAGGGTTAGCATTAGAAATAAGTTTAGGGATAAGGTTAGGATTAGGGTTAGCGTTAGGATTAAGGTTAGGGTTAGGGTTAGGATTAGGGATAAGGTTAGGGTTAGGGTTAGGGTTATGGTGAGGGTCAGGGATAGGGTTAGTGTAATGATTAGGTTTAGGAAAAAACAGGTTTAAGATAGTAACTTCTGCAGTGTTCATAGAGCTCAGCGAATGTACTTCTTTCAGTAGAAGTGAAATGAATGGTGTCTCCAGTATTACACACAGTTTTACGCTTCTGTAGAAGTAATGCTCTGAAATGCCACTTTTGTGGTAATTTTGATAGCCAAAGACATTCTAAGAACCAGCTTTCTGCTACTATTGAGAGCACAGACACATAATAGTAAGTTATGTTTAAGCAGAATAAACATCTGGGTACAAATTCATCCAAAGTACTGTTTCCTGTAAAAAGAATAGGGAAGTTAAAACATGTGTGTACAGAGCAGTATATGACTCGGAGAAGACAGGTTTGTGAATGTTAAACTGAGTATGAATCTAACAGTTCATCTTCTGTAACCAAGTGCATTTCTCTCATAATGAACAGAAATGAGATGTCTCAATGCTGACAAATCACTCACAATTGAGACTTTTGAACAAAACAGGTTTAATAAAACAACGTTTACAGTGTTTATAACATTACTTAATGTACTCCTTTCAGTATAAGTTTAAATGAATGTTGTCTTCCCTAATACAAACTGTTTTAACACTTCCGTGTATGTGTTGCTCTGAAATGCCACTTTTGTGGTAAGTTTTATTGTGAAAGAGCTTCTAAGATCAACTTTCTGTTATAATCGAGTGAATAGAGGCCTATGTCAATGTCTTCTTTTAGTAGATGAAAACATGGCAGTACAGTTTATCTAAAGCATTTTTCATGTAAAAACAATCCTGAAGATAAGACATGCATGTATTGTGTAGTACATAACCTAGAGAAAATGGTTTTCTGAATGTGAAACTGAGTATGAATATGAGTCTAATTTCTGTAAACAAGTGCATTTCTCTGATTGAACGGTAATGACCTGTTCCAACGCATGCAAGTCACTTGGAAATGACACTCTTCAGAAAAAAACAGGTTAAAGAAAGTAACTTCTTCAGTGTTTATAGACCTCAGTCAATGTACCACTTTCAGTATAAGTGAATTGAATGGTGTCTCCAGTAACACATACTGTTTTTACACTTGTGTAGAAGTACTGCTCTGAAACACCAATTTTGTGGTAATTTTGATAATGAAAGAGCAACTAAGATAATTTTCTGTATCTTTGATTGAACAAGATGCCTAACACTAAGTATTCTTAAGTAGAATAAATTTCTTTAGTACAGATTCATGCAAAGTTCCTGAGAAAAGAATGCAGAAGTTCAGATATGTGTGCAAGGAGCAATATAGACATTGGAGAAGAGAGTTTTGAGAATATGAATCTGAGTATGAATCTAACTTTCCATTTTTTATAATCATAGTTAAGGTGAGGTTTAAGGTTAGAGTTAGGATTAAGGTTAGGTTTATGGTTAAGGTTAGAGTTAGGTTTAAGATTAGGGATAAGGTTAGCATTAGGGTTAAGGATAAACTTAGGTTAAGGTTTTGGGTTAGGATTAGAGATAAATTTAGGGTTAGAATTAGGGTTATGTATAAGGTTAGAGTTAGGGTTAGGATTAGGGATAAGTTTAAGGTTAGAGTTAGGGTTAGGTTTAGGGTTAGGGATAAATATAGGGTTAGGGTTAGGGATAATGTTAGGGTTAGTTTTAGCATTAGAGATAAGGTTACGGATAGGGTTAGGGTTAGTTTTAGATTTAGAATAAAACAGGATTAAGACGGTAACTTCTTCAGTGTTTATAGGATCAGTGAATGTACTCCATTCAGTACAAGTGAAATGAATGGTGTCCCCAGTAATACATGCTTTTTTAAGACTTGTGTAAAAGTACTGCTCTGAATGCCACTTTTGTGGTAATTTTGATAGCAAAAGAGCTTCTAATATCAACTTTCTGTTTCAAATGTGAACACAGACACATAATAGAAACTCATGTTTAAGTAGAATAAACATCTTTACTAGAGATTCATAAAAAGTACTCTTTCCTGTAAAAAAAAAGAAATTAAAACATGTGTGTATGGAACAATATCTTACTTGGAGAAGATGGTTTTGTGAATATGATATTGAGTATGAATCTAACTGTCCAATTTCTGTAAAAAGATCATTGCTGTCAGAAAGAATAGTGACAAATTCTTTCAATGCTACTAAATCACGGGGAAATGCAACTCTCTTGAACAAAACAGGTTTAATAAAACATCTTGTACAAAATTTATAACATGACTCAAGTATTTCTTTCAGTAGAAGTTGAAATATATGGCATCTCCAGTAATATATACTGTTTTAACACTTCTGTACTAGTGTTGCTCTAAAATGACACTTTGTAGTAATTTTCATAAAGTAATAGCTTCTAAGATCAAGTTTCTGTTACATTGTGTGAACAGAGGCCTAACTCATTGTCTTTCTTATATAGAAAGAAACTCTAAAGTCCAAAATCCTCCAAAATATTCTTTCATGTAAAGCATATGAGCAAGTTAAGATATCAGTGTATGGTGTAGTACAGACATGCTGAAGACAGTTTTGTGAATATCAAACTGAGAATGAATCTAAGCATCTATTTTCTGAAAAAGTGCATTTTTCTCAGAATGAACAGTAATGAACTCTTTCAATGCTACTAATCTGAGGCGCGCTCACTGGCCTGCCGTGAGCATGGAAAGCTGTGGATGGCTCATCGACACACGAGAAAAACATACACAGAGACAACCAGGTCCTGTGGGGAAGTAGGAACGGAACAGCCACTCTCTCTAGTGGTGAGCACCCCATGTCCATTCCCAAGCAGATTTTTATTGAGAATACAGACTTAGTTTATGGATTCACAGCATGGCAGAAAAGATCAAAAGAAGTAGGTGACTTACAAAGGTGCAGACAGAACCCCCGCTGTGATTCTGGGCAGAGCTTGTAGTTTTAACATATTGCTTAAAGGGCTAGTTTTGGTTTCCTGTCTGTGCCTTCATATTCTAATTTAATAACATCCTCCAGCAAGCAGATCTCACAGGGTCTTGCATATTCTATGTCCCAGGCCTGATTACCCCAGGGGTCTGCCGTTTCTGGTCTGGGCTGCACTGCCCCTGCTATTTCCACAGGCCTGAGTCAAAAGAAAAGAAAAGGCAGCCAAGAGACTTGGATTTCTCACATATAAGAACAAGTACTCAGGCTTTGACAAAGCCGAGGGGGCAGGAGTTGATGTCCATCACCCCTTCATTTCCACAACCCTGAGTCTCTTCCAAGAAGCCTCCATATGATCATGCCTGTCTTAGGCAATTTCCTCCATGGGAAATCTTACCTGTCTTTGGCTAACTGATCAAGCTTAGGAGGTCAGGAACAAAACAGGCAGCATTCATGCGAGGAAAATAAGTTTTGTCTCCTTAGTGGTTCCTGGTCCACAGGTCTGTCACTCAGCCTAAGTCACAGGAGGTTGCAGCTCCCTGAGACCAGGCATGGGGGTCCCCAACACTAATTCCCACTGAAATGTGACTTCTTTGAACAAAACAGGTTAAATAAAACATCTTGTACAGAGTTTATAACATTACTCAATGTATTTCTTTCAGTAGAAGTTGAAATGTATGGTGTCTCCAGTAATGTGTACTGTTTTAACACTTTTGTATTATGCTTCTCTGAAATGCCACTTTTATGGTAATTTTAATAAAGAAATAGCTTCTAAGTCCAAATTTCTGTTACAATTGGATGAACAGACTCCCAACTCATTGTCTTCCTTAAGTAGAAATAAACTCTGAGGTACAAACTCCCCCAAAGTATTCTTTCATGTAAAATGTATAGGGAAGTTAAGACATGTGTGTACATTTTAGTATATGATTGGGAGATGACAGTTTCATGAATATGAAACCGAGTATGAATCTAAAACTCTATTTTTTTAAAAAGTTGATTTCTCTCAGATTAAACAGTAATGAACTGTTTTAACTCTACGAAATCATGCTGAAATGTGACTCTCTTAAACAAAACAAGTTAAACTTCCTGTACACAGTTTATAACATTACTCAATGTATTTCTTTCATAGAAGTTGAAATATATGGTGTCTCCAGTAATACATACTGTTTTAACACTTCTTTAGTAGTATTGCTCTGAAATGCCACTTGTATAGTAATTTTCATAAAGAGATAACTTCTAAGATCAACTTTCTGTTACACTTGAGAGTACAGACACATGATAGTAAGTCATGGTAAAGTAGAATAAACATGTTTAGTATACATTCATCAAAAGTGCTCTTTCACATAAGAAGAATAGGAGAGAAAAGACATGTGTGTACAGAGTAGTACCTTACTTGGAGAACACAGTTTTTTGAAGGTGAAACAAAGTATGAATCTAAAAGCCATTTTATGTAAGCAGGGATGAGGATAGGCTTACAGTTAGAGTTAGGGTTAGAGCTAGGTTTAGGGTTAGGGGTGATGTTGAGGTTAGGGTTTGTTTTAGGGATAGATTTAAGAATAGGGTTAGGAAGAGGGTTAGGAATAAGTTTAGGTTTAGGGTTCTGGTTAGGGTTAAATTTAAGGTTAGGGTTAGGGTAAGAAAAAAACAGGTTTAACAATGTAACATCTATAGTGTTTATAGACCTTAGTGAGTGTACTCCTTTCAGTAGAAGTGGAAACGAATGGTGTTTCCAGTAATATATACTGTTTTAACACTTCTGTAGAAGTAATGCTCTGAAATGCCAGTTTTGTGGTAATTTTGTTAAAAAAAGCTTCTAATTTCAACTTTTTCTTACAATTGAGAGAACAGACACATAATACTAAGTCATGTTTAATTAGAATAAACATCTTTAGTTCAGGTTCATTCTAAGTACCCATTTCTTGCAAAAGAATAATGAAGTTAAGAAATGTGTGTATTGAGCAGTATCTGACTTGGAGGTGACAGTTTTGTGATTGTGAAACTTAGCATGATTCTAACCATAATTTTTTTTGTGAAAAGTACATTTCTCTTACAATGAACAGTAATGAATTCTTTCAACACTACTAAATCATGCTGAATTTTAACTCTCTTGAGCAAAACAGGATTAATTAAACATGTACAGAGTTTATAACATTACTCAATATATTGATTACAGTAGAAGTGGAAATGTATGGTGTTTCTAGTAATAAATACTGTTTTAACACTTGTGTAGTGCTGTTCTTCTGAAATTCCACTTTTGTAGTAATTTTCATCAAGAAATAGCTTCTAAGATCAACTTTCTTTTACAATTGCTTGAACAGAGGCCTAAATATTTGTCTCCTTTATGTAGAAAGTAAATTGAGGTACAAAATCATCAAATGTATTCTTTCATGTAAAAACTATGAGAAACTTCAGACACCTATGTAGGGTGTAGTACAGACTGGCAGAAGACCATTTTGTGAATATCAAACTGAGTGAATCTAAACATCTATTTTCTGAAAAAGTGCATTTCTGTCAGAATGAACAGTAATGAACTCTTTCAATGCAACTAAATCACAGTGAACTGCGACTCTTAAGCAAAACATGTTTAAAAAACCACCTTGTACAGAGTATATAAATTGACACAATGTGTTTCTTTCAATAGATTTTGAAATGTATAGCATCACCAGCCATACATATCGTTTTGACACTTCTGTAGTAATGTTGCTCTGAAATGCCACTTTTGTAGTGATTTTCATAGAGTAATAGCTTCTATTATCAAGTTTGTGTTACAATTGTGTGAGCACAGGACTAACTCATGGAATTCCAGAGTTAGAAAAAAACTCTGAGGGACAAAATGCTGCAAAGTATTCTTTCATGTAAAGACTACAGGGGAGTTGACATAGAAGTTGAAATATATGCCGTCTACTTATTATGTCTACTCAGTAGACAGAATAAATTCTGTCTACTGAGTAGTACAGACTGGCAGAAGATGGTTTTGTGAATCTGAAACTGCATATGAATCTAAGCGTTTATGTTCTGTTAAAAGTGTATTTCTCCCAGAATGAACAGTAATAAACTGTTTCAGCAGTAGTAATCCAAGTTGAAATGAGGCTCCTTTGAAGAAAACACTTTGAATTAAGTATCTTGCACAGAGTTCATAGCATTACTCCACGTATATGTTTCAGTAGAAGTTAAATTGTATGGCGAATCCAGTAATAGATAGGGTTTTATCACTTCTGCAGTAATGTCTCTCTGAAATGCCACTTATGAAGTGCTTTTCATAGAGAAATAGCTTCTAGTATGAAGTCTGTGTTACAGTTGCGTGAGGAGAGGCCTTACTCATTGAATTTGTTAAGTAGAAAGAAACTCTAAAGGACAAAATGCTGCAAAGTATTATTTCATGTAAAAAGTCCAGGGGAGTTAAGACACTTGTCTACTGAGTAGTACAGACTGGCAGAAGATGGTTTTGTGAATGTGAAACTGCGTATGAATCTAAACATTCATTTTCTGTTAAAAGTGAATTTCTCTCAGAATAAACAGTAATGAACACTTTGAAAGCAAAAAGTTCACTCTGAAATTTGATACCCTTGAACTAAACAGCCTGAATCAAACATCTTGCAGATAGTTGATAAACATTACTCCATTTTTTCTTTCAGTAGAAGTTGAATTGTCTGGCAACTCCAGTAATACATACTGTTTTAACACTTATGTAGAAATGCTGATCTGATATGCTACTTTAGTAGTGATTTTCATAGAGAAATAGCTTCCACTATAAGGTTTGTGTTACATTGCAGGCACAGAGACCTATCTCATTGTATTCCTTAAGTACAAAGAAACTTTAAGAAACAAGATGCTGCAAAGTATGTCTTCATGTAAAAAGCACAGCGGAGTTCAGACACTTGTCTACTGATTAGTACAGACAGCAGAACATGGTTTTGTGAAACTGAAACTGAGTATGAATCTCACCATCTATATTCGGTAAAGAGCGCATTTTTTCAGAATGGAGAGTAATGCACACTTTCAGTGTTAGAATAAACACTGAAATGTGACTTACTTGAACAAAACAGGTTGAATTATACATGTTCCACAGAGCTAATAACAGTACTCTATGTATTTCTTTCAGTGGAAGTTGAAATCTCTGGCGCCTTTTGTAATGCATGCTGTTTTCACAGTTCTGTTGTATCCTGCTCTGAAATGCCACTTTTGTTTGTAATGATTTTCATAAAAAAATCATATCTACAATGAAGTTTATGTTAGAAATCGGTGAAAAGATGCCTAAAACATTGAATTTGTTAAGTAGAAAGAAATTCAAAGGGAGAAAATGCTGCAAAGTATTTTTTCATGTGAAAAGTAGAGGGAAGTTTAAACATCATTGTACTGAGTAGTACAGACTGGCAGAAGACTCTTTTGTGAGTGTGAAACTAAGTATGTATCTAACCATGCATTTTCGGTAAAAAGTACATTTGTCTCAGAATGAACAGTAATACTCTCTGTCAGCATTAGAATTCACACAGAAATGTGACTTTCTTGAACACAACAGGTTGAATTGCACATGTTGCACTCAGTTCATACAAGGACTCTATGTATTTTCTTCACTAGAAGTTTAAATCTCTGGTGCCCTTTGTAATACATGCTGTTTTCACAGTTGTGTTGTAATGTTGCTGTGAAATGCCACTTTTGTAGTGATTTTCATAAAGAAATCATATCTACAATGAAGTTTATGCTAGAATTGGGTGAAAAGACACCTAACTCATTGAATTTGTTAAGTAGAAAGAAACTCTAAGGCACAAAATGCTGCAAAGTATTCTTCATGTGAAAGCATAAGGATGTTTAGAAGTCATTCTACTGAGTAGTACAGACTGGCAGAAGACTGTTTTATGAAAGTCATACGGAGTATGAATCTTACTTCTATTTTGAGTAAAACATACATTTCCCTGAGAATGAAAAGAAATACAATATTTCAATGTTAGAATTCACACTGAAATGTGACTTACTTGACTAAAATAGGTTGAATTGCACATGTTGCACAGTGTTCAAAACAGTACTCTATGTATTTCTTTCAGTAGAACTTGAAATCTCTGGCGCCTTGTAATACATGCTGTTTTCACAGTTGTGTTGCAGTGTTGCTCTGAAATGCCACTTTTCCAGTGATTTTCAAACAGAAATCACATTACAATGAAGTTTATGAGAGAATTGGGTGAAAAGACGCCAAACTTATTAAATTTGTTAAGTAATAAGACACTTTAAGAAAAAAAATGCTGCAAAGTATTCTTTCAGGTGAAAAGTATAGAGAAGTTTAGACATCATTGTACTGAGCAGTACACACTGACATAAGACTGTTTTGTGAGCGTGAAACTGAGTATGAATCTCACCATGCATTTTCGGTAAAAAAAATGCATTTGTCTCAGAAGCAACAGTTATGCTCTCTGTCAGTGGTTGAATTCACACAGAAATGTGACTTTCTTGAACAAAACAGATTGAATTGGACATGTTGCACAGAGTTCATAACAGTACTCTATTTATTTTTTCTAGTAGAACTTGAAATCTCTGGTGCCTTTTTTAAATACATACTGTTTTCACAGTTGTGTTGTAATGTTGCACTGAAATGCCACTTGAGTAGTGATTTTCACAAAGAAATCACATCTACAATGAAGTTTATGCTAGAATTGGGTGAAAAGATGCCTAACTCATTGAATTTGTTAAGTAGAAAGAAACTCAA
This sequence comes from Phyllostomus hastatus, assembly GCF_019186645.2. Classification (NCBI taxonomy): domain Eukaryota; kingdom Metazoa; phylum Chordata; class Mammalia; order Chiroptera; family Phyllostomidae; genus Phyllostomus; species Phyllostomus hastatus. The sequence continues at coordinate 107,565 of NW_025334017.1, read as the reverse complement.
AGCACAAAGTGCTGAAAAGTGTCCTTTCATGTGAAAGTATAGGGAAGTTTAGATGTCATTGTACTGAGTAGTACAGACTGGCAGAAGACTGTTTTGTGAAAGTCAAACTGAATATGAGTCTTACTGTCCATTTAAGGTAAAAGGTGCATTTCTCTCAGAATGAACAGTAATACAATATTTCAGTGTTAGAATTCACACAGAAATGTGACTTCCTTGGCCAAAAACAGGTTGAATAACACATGTTGCAAAGAGTTCAAAACAGTACTCTATGTATTTCTTTCAGTAGAAGCTGAAATCTCTGGAACCCCTTGTAATACATGCCATTTTCACAGTTGTGTTGTAATTATGCTGTGAAATGCCACTTTAGTAGTGATTTTCAAAAAGAAATCACATCTACAATGAAGTTTATGTTAAAGTTGGGTGTAAAGATGACAAACTCATTGAATTCGTTAAGTAGAAAGAAACTCAAAGGCACAAAATGCTGCAAAGTATTCTTTCATTTGAAGAGTATAGGTAAGTTTAGACATGATTGTAATGAGTAGTACAGACTGGCAGAAGACTATTTTATGAGTGTGAAACAGAGCATGAATCTAACCGTCCATTTTCGGTAAAAAGTGCATTTCTTCAAGAGTTAACAGAAGGCACTCTGGAGGCATAAGAATTCAGAATGAAAAGTGACTTTCTTGAACAACACAGGTTGAATACCACATGTTGCAAAGAGTTCAAAGCAGTACTCTATGTATTTCTTTCAGTAGAAGTTGAAATCTCTGGCACCTGTTGTAATACATGGTGTTTTCACAGTTGTGTTGTAATGTTGCTGTGAAATGCCACTTTAGCAGTGATTTTCACAAAGAAATCATATCTACAATGAAGTTTATGTTAGAATTGGGAGAAAAGACGCCAAACTCATTGAATTTGTTAAGTAAAAAGAAACTCTAAAAACAAAAGGCTGCAAAGTATTCTTTCATGTGAAAAACATAAGGAAGTTTAGAAATCATTGTACTGACTAGTACAAACTGGCAGAAGACTGTTTTGTGAAAGTCAAACTGAGTATGAATCTCACCATGCATTTTCGGTAAAAAGTGCATTTCTCTCAGAATGAACAGTAATGCACTCTGGCAGTGTCAAAATGCACACAGAAAGGTGACTTTCTTGAACAAAACAGATTGAATTGCACATGTTGCACAGAGTTCAAAACAGTACTCTATGTATTTCTTTCAGTAGAAGTTGAAATCTCTGGCGCCCTTTGAAATACATGCTGTTTTCACAGTTCTGTTGTAATGTTGCACTGAAATGCCATTTTTGTAGTGATTTTCACAAAGAAATCACATCTACAATGAAGTTTATGTAAGAATTGGGAGAAAAGACGCCAAACAAATTGAATTCGTTAAGTAAAAAGACATTCTAAGGGACAAAACGCTGCAAAGTATTCTTTCATGTGAAAAGTATAGGGAAGTTTAGACCTCATTGTACTGCGTAGTACAGTCTGAAAGAAGACAGTTTTGTGAGCGTGAAACTGAGTATGAATCTGACCATGCATTTTCGGTAAAAAGTGCATTTGTCTCAGAAGGAACAGTAATGCTCTCTGTCAGCAGGAGAATTCACACAGAAATGTGACTTGCTTGAACCAAACAGGTAGAATTGCACATGTTGCACAGAGTTCATAACAGTACTCTATGTATTTCTTTCAGTAGAAGTTTAAATCCCTCACGCCTTTTGTAATATATGCTGTTTTCACAGTTGTGTTGTAATGTTGCTGGGAAATGCCACTTTAGTAGTCACTTTCATAAGGAAATCACATTTACAATGAGGTTTATTTTAGAATTGGGTGAAAAGATGCCTAACTCATTCAAATCTTCAAGTAGAAAGTAACTCTAAAGACAAAATGCAGCAATGTATTCTTTCATGTGAAAACCTTAGGGAAGTTTAGACATCATTGTTCTGAATAGTACAGACTGGAAGAAAACTGTTTTGTGAGTGTGAAACTGAGTATGAATCTGACCGTGCATTTTCGGTACAAGTGCATTTCTCTCAGAATGAACAGTAATGCACTCTGGCAGTGTTAGAATTCACACAGAAAGGTACCTTCTTGAAGAAAACAAACTGAATTGCACATGTTGCACAGAGTTCATAACAGTACTCTTTATATTTCTTTCAGTGGAAGTTGAAATCTCTGGCGCCTTTTTTAATACATGCTGTTTTCACAGTTGTGTTTCAGTGTTACTCTGAAATGCCACTTTAGTAGTGACTTTCTAAAAGAATTCACATCTAGAATGAAGTTTTTTTTAGAATTGGGTGAAAAGACACCTAACTCATTCAATTCTTCAAGTAGAAAGAAACTGTAAAAACTAAATGCTGAAAAGCATTCTTTCATGTGAAAAGCTTAGGGAAATTTAGACATCATTGTACTGAGTAGTACAGACTGGCAGAAAACTGTTTTGTGAGTGTGAAATGGAGTATGAATCGAATGGTGCATTTTCAGTAAATGTGCATTTCTCTCAGAATGAACAGTAATGCACTCTTGCAGCATTAGAATTCACACAGAAAAGTGACTTTCTTGAACAAAACAGATTGAATTGCACATGTTGCGCAGAGTTCATAACAGTACTCTATGTATTTCTTCCAGTAGAAGTTCAAATCACTGGCGCCTTTTGTAATACATGCTGATTTCACAGTTGTGTTGTAATGTTGCACTGAAATGCCATTTTTCTAGTGATTTTCATAAAGAAATCACATCTACAATGAAGTTTATGTTAGAATTGGGTGAAAAGATGCCTAACTTGTTCAATTCTTCAAATAGAAAGAAACTGTCAAAAACAAAATGCTGCAAGTATTCTTTCATGGGAAAAGCATAAGGAAGTAAAAACATCATTGTACTGAGTAGTACAGACTGGCAGAAGACTCTCTTGTGAGTGTGAAACTGAGTATGCACTAACTGTCCATCCATTTTCAGTGAAAAGTGCAATTCTCCAAGAATGAACAGTAATGTACTCTGGCAATGTTAGAATTCACACAGAAATGTGACATTCTTGAAGAAAAGAGGTTGAATTGCACATGTTGCACTGAATTCATAACAATAGTCTATGTATTTCTTTCAGTAGAAGGTGAAATTTCTCGCACCTTTTGTAATATATGCTGTTTACACAATTGTGTTGTAATGTTGCTGTGAAATGCCATTTTTGTAGTAATTTTTATAAAGATATCTTATCTAAAATGAAGTTTATGTTAGAATTGGTTGAAAAGACACCTAACTCATTGAATTCGTTAAGTAGAAAGAAACTCTAAGGCACAAAATGCTGAAAAGTATTCTTTCATATGAAAGTATAGGGAAGTTTAGACATGATTGTACTGAGTAGTACAGCCTGCAGTGGACTGTTTTGTGAAAGTCAAACTAAGTATGAATCTTACTGTCCATTTAAGGGAAAAGTAACATTTCTCTCAGAATGAACAGTAATACAATATTTCAGTGTTAGAATTCACACAGAAATGTGACTTGCTTGAACAAAACAGGTAGAATAACACATGTTGCAAAGGGTTCAAAACAGTACTCTATGTATTTCTTTCAGTAGAATTTGAATCCCCGGTGCCTTTTGTAATACATGCCATTTTCACATTTGTGTTGTAATGTTGCTGTGAAATGCCACTTTAGTAGTGATTTTCATAAAGAAATCACATCTACAATGAGGTCTATTTTAGAATTGAGTGAAGAAAGGCCTAACTCATTCAATTCTTCAAGTAGAAAGAAACTGTAAGAAGAAGATGCTTCAAAGTATTCTTTCTTGTGAAAAGCTTAGGGAAGTTTAGACATCATTGTACTGAGTAGTACAGACTCGCAGAAGACTGTTTTGTGAGTGTGAAACTGAGTATGAATCTAACCGTGCATTTTTTGGTAAAAAGTTCATTTCTCCCTAATGAACAGTAATGCACTCTGGCAGTGTTAGAATTCACACAGAAAGGTGACTTTCTTGAACAAAGCAGGTTGAATTGCACATGTTGCACAGAATTCAAAGCAGAACTCTATGTCTTTCTTTCAGTAGAAGTTGAAATCTCTGGTGCCTTTTACAATACATGCTGTTTTCGCAGTTGTGTTTTCATGTTGCACAGAAATGCCATTTTTTTTTCTAGTGATTTTCACAAAGAAATCACATCTACAATGAAGTTTATTTTAGAATTGGGTGAAGAAAGGCCTAACCCATTCAATTCTTCAAGAAGAAAGAAACTGCAAAAAGAACATGCTGCAAAGTGTTCTTTGATGAGAAAAGCTTAGGGAAGTATAGATATGACTGTACTGAGTAGTACAGACTGGAAGAAGACTGTTTTGTGAGTTTGAAACTGAGTATGAATCTAACCGTGCATTTTCGGTACAAGTGCATTTCTCTCAGAATGAACAGTAATGCACTCTGGCAGTGTTAGAATTCACACGGAAAGGTGACTTTCTTGAATAAAACAGGTTGAATTGCACATGTTGCACAGAATTCATAACAGTAGTCTATGTATTTCTTTCAGTAGAAGGTGAAATTTCTCACACCTTTTGTAATATATGCTGTTTTCACAGTTGTGTTGTAATGTTGCTGTGAAATGCCACTTTAGTAGTGATTTTAATAAAGAAATCACATCTACAATGAGGTCTATTTTAGAATTGAGTGAAGAAAGGCCTAACTCATTCAATTCTTCAAGTAGAAAGAAACTGTAAGAAGAAAATGCTGCAAAGTATTCTTTCATGTGAAAAGCTTAGGGAAGTTTAGACATCATTGTACTGAGTAGTACAGACTCGTAGAAGACTGTTTTGTGAGTGTGAAATTGAGTATGAATCTAACTGTGCACTTTTTGGGAAAAAGTGCATTTCTCTAAGAATGAACAGTAATGCACTCTGGCAGTGTTAGAATGCACACAGAAAGGTGACTTTCTTGAACAAAACAGATTGAATTGCACATGTTGCACAGAGTTCATAACAGTACTCTATTTCTTTTTTCTAGTAGAACATGAAATCTCTGGTGCCTTTTTAAAATACATGCTGTTTTCACAGTTGTGTTGTAATGTTGCACTGAAATGCCACTTGAGTAGTGATTTTCACAAAGAAATCACATCTACAATGAAGTTTATGTTAGAATTGGGTGAAAAGATGCCTAACTCACTGAATTTGTTAAGTAGAAAGACACTCTAAGAAACAAATGCTGCAAAGTATTCTTTCATGTGCAAAGTGAAGGGAAGTTTAGACATCATTGTACTGAGTAGTACAGACTGACAGAAGACTGATTTGTGAAAGTGAAACTGAGTATGAATCTAACCATCCATTTTTGGTAAAATGTTCATTTCTAATGAACAGTAAAACAATATTTCATGTTAGAATTCACACAGAAATGTTTCTTTCTTGAACAAAACAGGTTGAATTGCACATGTTGCCCAGAGTTCATAACAGTACTCTATGTATTTCTTTCAGTAGAAGTTGAAATCCCTGGTGCCTTTTGTAATACATGGAGTTTTCGCAGTTGTGTTGTAATGTTGCACAGAAATGCCATTTTTCTAGTCATTTTCACAAAGAAATCAAATCTACAATGAAGTTTATGTTAGAAAGGGAGAAAAGACGCCAAACTCATTGAATTCGTTAAGTGAAAAGAGAGTCTAAAGATGAAAATGCTACAAAGTATTCTTTCATGTGAAAAGTGAAGTTTAAACATCATTGTACTGACTAACAGAACACTGTTTTGTGAAAGTGAAAGTGAGTATGAACCTACCAGTACAATTTTTAGTAAAAAGGTCATATCTCTCTAAAGAACAGTAATACAATATTTCCGTGTTAGAATTCACACAGACATGTGACTTTCTTGAACAAGACACGTTGAATGGCACATGTTGCCCAGAGTTCATAACAGTACTCTATATATTTGTTTCAGTGGAATTTTAAATCTCTCACGCCTTTTTTCAATACATGCTGTGTACACAGTTGTGTTTCAATGTTACTCTGAAATTCCACTTCTGTAGTGATTTTCTAAAAGAATTCACATCTAGAATGAAGATTTTTTTAGAATTGGGTGAAAAGACACCTAAGTCATTCAATTGTTCAAGTAGAAAGTAACAGCAACAATGAAATGCTGCAAAGTATTCTTTCATGTGAAAAGCATTGGGAAGATTAGAAATCATTGTACTGAGTAGTACAGATGGGCAGAAACCTTTTGTGAGTGTGAAACAAAGTATGAATATAACGGTGCATTTTTGGAAAAGAGTGTATTTCTCTCAGAATGAACAGTAATGCTCCCTTGAAGCATTACAATTCACACAGAAAGGGACTTACTTGACCAAAACAGGTTGAATAACACATGTTGCACAGAGTTCAAAACAGTATTCTTTGTATTTCTTTCAGTAGAAGTTGAAATCTCTGGTGCCTTAGGTAGTACATGATGTTTTCAAAATTCTGATGTATTATAGCTCTTATATGCCTTCCTTCTACTGATTTTCACGAAGAAATCATATCCACAATGAAGTTTATGTTAGAATTGGGAGAAAAGGGGCCAACTCATGGAACGTTAAGTAAAAAGAAACTCTAAGAAACAAAATGCTACAAGGTATTCTTTCATTTGAAAAGCTTAGGGAAGTTTAGACATCATTGTACTGAGTAGTAGAGACCCCCAGAAGACTGTTCTCTTAGTGTGAAACGGAGTATGAATCTAACGGTGCACTTCCAGGAAAAAGTGCACTTCTCTTAAATGGACAGTAATGTACTGCTTGACCACTAGTAATTCTCTGTGAAATGTTACATATTTGGAGAATACATGGTTATTTCAACATTTTGTACTAGTTCATAACATTATTAGAAGGATCTAATTCAGTAGAAGTTAAACACTTGTGAAGGAATGATTCACAGAAATGCTACAATTGTTGTAGTTTTCATTTGAACTAACTTCTAAGAACAAGTATGAATTTTGGGAAAAAAGTGCATTTCTCTTAAAATGGACAGTAATGGACTGCCTCAACACTAGGAATTATCTGTGAAATGTTACATATTTGGAGAACACACAGTTCTTCAACATTTTGTACTACTTCCAAACATTATTCCATGTATGTCTTCCAGCAGAAGTTGAGAGATGTGGTTCCTAGAGGAATGCATTGCGTTTCAACAGTTTTCTAGCAGAGATTCCCCGAAATGCTGCATTTGCTGTACTTTGCATGTGAACTAACTTCTAAGAACAAGTGTGAATTTTGGGTAAAAACTGCATTTCTCTAAGAATGAACAGTAATGAACTGCCTCAACACTACTAATTCTCTGTGAAATGTTACATATTTGGAGAACACACAGTAACCTCAACATTTTGTACCAGTTCCTCACATTACTATGTGCAAATCATTCAGTAGATGTTGAGACATGTTGTTTCTACAGTAATGCATTCAGTTTAAACAGTTGTGTAGCAGAGATTCCCAGAAATGCTGCATTTCTCTAGTTTTCATGTGAGCTAACATCTAAGAACAATTGTGAATTTTGGGTAAAAACTGCATTTCTCTAAGAATGAACAGTAATGAACTGCTTGAACACTACTAACTCTCTGTGAAATGTTACATATTTGGAGAACACAGAGTTACCTCAACATTATGTACTAGTTCCTAACATTACTATATGTATCTGTTCCAGCAGATGTTGAGAGACGTGGTTTCTAGAGTAATGCATTAAGTTTCAACAGTTGTGTAGCACTGACTCCCAGAAATGATGCATTTGCTGTAGCTTTTATGGAACTAACTTCTAAGAACAAGTATGAATTTTGGGTAAAAACTGCATTTTTCTAAGGATGAACAGTAATGAATTGCCTCAACACTAGTAATTCTCTGTGAAATGATACATATTATGAGAACACACAGTTACCTCAACATTATGTACTACTTCCTAACACTATATGTATCTACTTCAGCAGACGTTGAGACATGTGTTTCTAGAGGAATGCATTGAGTTTCAACAGTTTTGTAGCAGAGATTCCCAGAAATGCTGCATTTGCTGTACATTTCATGTGAACTAACTTCTAAGAATAAACTGTGAATTTAGGTAAAAACTGCATTTCTCTAAGAATGAACAGTAATGAACTGCCTGAACACTAGTAATTCTCTGTGAAATGTTACATATTTGGAGAACAAACAGATACATCAACATTTTGTTCTAGTTCTAACATAACTATATGTATTTCTTTCAGCAGAAGTTGAGAGTTGTGGTTTCTACAGTAATGCATTCAGTTTAAACAGTTGTGTAGCAGCGATTCCCAGACATGCTGCACTTGCTCTAGTTTTCATGTGAATCAACTTGAAAGAAAAAGTATGAATTTTGGGTAGAAACTGCATTTCTCAAGGAATGAACAGTAATGAACTGCTTCAACACTAGTAATTCTCTGAAATGATACATATTTGGAGAACACACAGTTACCCCAACATTTTGTACCACTTCCTAACATTACTATATGTAAATCGTTCAGTAGATGTTGAGACATGTTGTTTCTACATTAATGCGTTCAGTTTAAACAGTTGGATAGCATTGATTCCCAGAAAAGCTGCATGTGCTGTATTTATCATGTCAACTAACTTCTAAGAACTAGTATGAATTTTGGGTAAAAACTGCATTTCTCTATGAATGAACAGTAATGAACTGCATCAACACTACTAATACTCTGTGAAATGTAAAATATTTGGAGAATACTCTGTTACTTAAACATTATGCTGTAGTCATAACATTACTATACGTATCTCCTTGAGTAGAATTGAAAATATGTTGTTTCTACAGGAAAACCTTCAGTTTGAACACTTTTGTAGTAGTGATTGACAGAAATGATGCATTTGCAATAGTTTTCATGTGAACTAACTTGTAAGAACAAGTATGGAGTTTGGGTAAAAACTGCATTTCTCAAAGAATGAACAGTAATGAACTCTTCAACATGAGTAATTCTCTGTGAAATATAACATATTTGGAGAATACGCTGTTACTTCAACATTATGTAGTAGTTCATAACATTACTATATATGTCTCCTTCAGTAGAAATGAAAGTATGTTGTTTCCACAGGAATGCCTTCTGTTTCAACACATTTGTATCAGTGACTAACAGAAATGCTGCATATGCTCTAGATTTCATGTGAACTAACTTGTAGGAACAAAAATGGATTTTGGGTAAAAACTGCATTTCTCAAAGAATGATCAGTAATGAACTGCTTCAACACGAGTAATTCTCTGTGAAATGTAACATATTTGGAGAACACACTCTTACTTCAACATTTTGCTGTAGTTCATAACATTACTCTATGTTTCTCCTTCAGTAGAAATGAAAGTATGATGTTTTCACAGTAATGCCTTCTGTTTGAACACTTTTGTAGCTGTGATTCACAGAAATGCTGCATTTGCTCTAGATTTCATGTGACCTAACTTGTAGGAACAAGTATGCATTTTCGGTAAAAACTTCATTTCTCTAAGAATGATCAGTAATGAACTGCTTCAACACGAGTAATTCTCTGTGAAATGTAACATATTTGGAGAACACACTCTTACTTCAACATTTTTCTGTAGTTAATAACATTACTGTATCTATCTCCTTGAGTACAATTGAAAATATGTTCTTTCTACAGGAAAGCCATCAGTTTGAACACTTTTGTGGCAGTGATTCACAGAAATGCTGCATTTGCTCTTGTTTTCCTGTGAACTAAGTTTTAAGAACAAGTATGGATTTTGGTTAAAAACTGCATTACTCAATGAATGAACAGTAATGAACTGCATCAACACTACTAATTCTCTGTGAAATATAAAATATTTGGAGAATACTCTGTTACTTCAACATTATGTAGTAGTTCATAACATTATATATCTCCTTCAGGAGAAATGAAAGTATGATGTTTTCACACTAATGCCCTCTGTTTGAAAACCGTTGTAGCTGTGATTCACAGGAATGCTTCATATGCTCTAGTTTTCATGTGAACGGACTTGTAAGAACAAGTATGGATTTTCGGTAAAAACTGCATTTCTAAAAGAATGATCAGTATTGAACTGCTTCAACACGAGTAATTCTCTGTGAAATGTAACATATTTGGAGAACACACTGTTACTTCAACATTTTGTAGTACTTCATAACATTACTATATGTATCTCCTTGAGTAGAATTGAAAATATGATCTATCTACAGGAAAGCCATGAGTTTGAACACTTTTGTGGCAGCGATTCACAGAAATGCTGCATTTGCTCTTGTTTTCCTGTGAACTAAGTTTTAAGAACAGGTATGAATTTTGGGTAAAAACTGCATTACTCAATGAATGAACAGTAATGAACTGCGTCAACACTACTAATTCTCTGTGAAATGTAACGTATTTGGAGAATACACTGTTACTTCAACATTATGTAGTAGTTCAAAACATTACTCTATATATCTCCTTCAGTAGAAATGAAAGTATGATGTTTTCACAGTAATGCCTTCTGTGTCAACACATTTGTATCAGTGACTCACAGAAATGCTGCAAATACTCTAGTTTTCAGGTGAAATAAGTTGTAAGAACAAGAATGGATTTTGGGTAAAAACTGCATTTCTCAAAGAATGATCAGTAATGAACTGCTTCAACACGAGTAATTCTCTGTGAAATGTAACATATTTGGAGAACACACTGTTACTTCAACATTTTGCTGTAGTTCATAACATTACTCTATGTATCTCCTTCAGTAGAAATGAAATTATGATGTTTTCACAGTAATGCCTTTCTTTGAACACTTTTGTAGCTGTGATTCAGAGAAATGCTGCATATGCTCTATATTTCATGTGAACTAACTTGCAGGAACAAGTATGCATTTTCGGTAAAAACTTCATTTCTCAAAGAATGATCAGTAATGAACTGCTTCAACACGAGTAATTCTCTGTGAAATGTAACATATTTGGAGAACACACTGTTACTTCAACCTTTTTCTGTAGTTAATAACATTACTGTATCTATCTCCTTGAGTACAATTGAAAATATGTTCTTTCTACAGGACAGCCATCAGTTTGAACACTTTTGTGGCAGTGATTCACAGAAATGCTGCATTTGCTCTTGTTTTCCTGTGAACTAAGTTTTAAGAACAAGTATGGATTTTGGTTAAAAACTGCTTTACTCAATGAATGAACAGTAATGAACTGCATCAACACTACTAATTCTCTGTGAAATGTAAAATATTTGGAGAATTCTCTGTTACTTCAAAATATGTAGGAGTTCATAACATTATATATCTCCTTCAGTAGAAATGAAAGTATGATGTTTTCACAGTAATGCCTTCTGTTTGAAAACCGTTGTAGCTGTGATTCACAGGAATTCTTCATTTGCCCTAGTTTTCATGTGAACGGACTTGTAAGAACAAGTATGGGTTTTCGGTAAAAACTGCATTTCTCAAAGAATGATCAGTAATGAACTGCTTCAACATGAGTAATTCTCTGTGAAATGTAACATATTTGGAGAACACACTGTTACTTCAACATTTTGTAGTACTTCATAACATTACTATATGTATCTCCTTGAGTAGAATTGAAAATATGTTCTTTCTACAGGAAAGCCATCAGTTTGAACACTTTTGTGGCAGCGATTCACAGAAATGCTGCATTTGCTCTTGTTTTCTTGTGAACTAACTTTTAAGAACAGGTATGAATTTTGGGTAAAAACTGCATTACTCAATGAATGAACAGTAATGAACTGCGTCAACACTACTAATTCTCTGTGAAATGTAACGTATTTGGAGAATACACTGTTACTTCAACATTATGTAGTAGTTCAAAACATTACTCTATATATCTCCTTCAGTAGAAATGAAAGTATGATGTTTTCACAGTAATGCCTTCTGTTTCAACACATTTGTATCAGTGACTCACAGAAATGCTGCATATACTCTAGTTTTCATGTGAACTAAGTTGTAAGAACAAGTATGGATTTTGGGTAAAAACTGCATTTCTCAAAGAATGATCAGTAATGAACTGCTTCAACACGAGTAATTCTCTGTGAAATGTAACATATTTGGAGAACACACTGTTACTTCAACATTTTGTAGTAGTTCATAACATTACTATATGTATCTCCCTTTCAGTAGAAATGAAATTATGTTGTTTCTACAGTAATGCCCTTTCAGTTTGAACACTTTTGTAGCAGTGATTCACAGAAATGCTGCATATGCTCTAGTTTTCATGTGAACTAACTTGTAAGAACAAGTATGCATTTTGAGTAAAAACTGCATTTCTCAAAGAATGAACAGTAATGAACTGCTTCAACACTACTAATTCTCTGTGAAATGTAACATATTTGGAGAACACACTGTTACTTCAACATTTTGCTGTAGTTCATAACATTACTATATGTATCTCCTTGAGACAATTGAGAATATGTTGTTTGTGAGGGAATGCCTTCAGTTTGAAGACTTTTGTAGTAGTGATTGACAGAAATGATGCATTTGCTCTAGTTTTCATGTGAACTAACTTGTAAGAACAAGTATGGATTTTGGGTAAAAACTGCATTTCTCAAAGAATGAACAGTAATGAACTGGGTCAACACTACTAATTCTCTGTGAAATGTAACATATTTGGAGAATACTCTGTTACTTCAACATTATGTAGTAGTTCATAACATTACTATATCTATCTCCTTCAGTAGAAATGAAAGTATGTTGTTTCCACAGGAATGCCTTCTGTTTGAAACACTTTTGTAGCAGTGATTCACAGAAATGCTGCATTTGCTCTAGTTTTCATGTGAACTAACTTGTAAGAACAAGTATGGATTTTGGGTAAAAACTGCATTTCTCAAAGAATGAACAGTAATGAACTGCTTCAACACTACTAATTCTCTGTGAAATGTAAACATATTTGGAGAACACACTGTTACTTCAACATTTTGTAGTAGTTCATAACATTACTATATGTATCTCCTTTCAGTAGAAATGAAAGTATGTTGTTTTCTACAGTAATGCCTTCAGTTTGAAACACTATTGTAGCTGTGATTTACAGAAATGCTGCATATGCTCTAGTTTTCATGTGAACTAACTTGTTGGAACAAGTATGGATTTTGGGTAAAAACTGCATTTCTCAATGAATGAACAGTAATGAGCTGCGTCAACACTACTAATTCTCTGTGAAATGTAACATATTTGGAGAACACACTGTTACTTCAACATTTTGTAGTAGTTCATAACATTATATATATCTTTCAGTAGAAATGAAAGTATGTTGTTTCTACAGTAATGCCTTCAGTTTGAACACTTTTGTAGCAGTGATTCACAGAAATGCTGCATTTGCTCTAGTTTTCATGTGAACTAACTTGTAAGAACAAGTATGGATTTTGGGTAAAAACTGCATTTCTCAAAGAATGAACAGTAATGAACTGCTTCAACACTACTAATTCTCTGTGAAATGTAACATATTTGGAGAACACACTGTTACTTCAACATTTTGTAGTAGTACATAACATTACTACATGTATCTCCTTGAGTAGAATTGAAATATATGTTGTTTCTACAGTAATGCCTTCAGTTTGAACACTTGTGTAGCATTGATTCACTGAAATGCTGCATTTGCTCTACTTTTCATGTGAACTAACTTGTAAGAACAAGTATGAATTTTGGAGTAAAAACTGCATTTCTCAAAAGAATGAACAGTGATGAACTGCTTCAACACTACTAATTCTCTGTGAAATGTTACATATTTGGAGAACACACTGTTACTTCAACATTTTGTAGTAGTACCTAACATTACTACATGTACCTCTTTCAGTACAAAGGAATGTATGTTGTTTTCTACAGTAATGCCTTCAGTTTGAACACTTGTGTAGCAGTGATTCACTGAAATGCTGCATTTGCTCTAGTTTTCATGTGAACTAACTTGTAAGAACAAGTATGAATTTTGGGTAAAAACTGCATTTCTCAAAGAATGAACAGTGATGAACTGCTTCAACACTACTAATTCTCTGTGAAATGTTACATATTTGGAGAACACACTGTTACTTCAACATTTTGTAGTAGTTCCTAACATTACTACATGTATCTCTTTCAGTACAAAGGAATGTATGTTGTTTCTACAGTAATGCCTTCAGTTTGAACACTTGTGTAGCAGTGATTCACTGAAATGCTGCATTTGCTCTAGTTTTCATGTGAACTAACTTGTAAGAACAAGTATGAATTTTGGGTAAAAACTGCATTTCTCAAAGAATGAACAGTGATGAACTGCTTCAACACTACTAATTCTCTGTGAAATGTAACATATTTGGAGAACACACTGTTACTTCAACATTTTGTAGTAGTACCTAACATTACTACATGTATCTCTTTCAGTAGAAATGAAAGTATGTTGTTTTCACAGTAATGCCTTCAGTTTGAACACTTTGTGTAGCATGTGATTCACAGAAATGCTGCATTTGCTCTAGTTTTCATGTGAACTAACTTGTAAGAACAAGTATGGATTTTGGGTAAAAACTGCATTTCTCAAAGAATGAACAGTGATGAACTGCTTCAACACTAGTAATTCTCTGTGAAATGTAACATATTTGGAGAACACACTGTTACTTCCACATTTTGTAGTAGTTCCTAACATTACTATATGTATCTCCTTTCAGTAGAAATAAAAGTATGTTGTTTTCTACAATAATGCCTTCAGTTTGAACACTTTTGTAGCAGTGATTCACAGAAATGCTGCATTTGCTCTAGTTTTCATGTGAACTAACTTGTAAGAACAAGTATGGATTTTGGGTAAAAACTGCATTTCTCAAAGAATGAACAGTGATGAACTGCTTCAACACTACTAATTCTCTGTGAAATGTAACATATTTGGAGAACACACTGTTACTTCAACATTTTGCTAGTAGTACCTAACATTACTACATGTATCTCCTTTCAGTAGAAATGAAAGTATGTTGTTTCTACAGTAATGCGTTCAGTTTGAACACTTTGTGTAGCATTGATTCACAGAAATGCTGCATTTGCTCTAGTTTTTCATGTGAACTAACTTGTAAGAACAAGTATGGATTTTGGGTAAAAACTGCATTTCTCAAAGAATGAACAGTAATGAACTGCTTCAACACTACTAATTCTCTGTGAAATGTATACATATTTGGAGAACACACTGTTACTTCAACATTTTTGTAGTAGTTCCTAACATTACTATATGTATCTCTTTCAGTAGAAATGGAATGTATGTTGTTTCTACAGTAATGCCTTCAGTTTGAACACTTTTGTAGCAGTGATTCACTGAAATGCTGCATTTGCTCTAGTTTTCATGTGAACTAACTTGTAAGAACAAGTATGAATTTTGGGTAAAAACTGCATTTCTCAAAGAATGAACAGTGATGAACTGCTTCAACACTAGTAATTCTCTGTGAAATGTAACATATTTGGAGAACACACTGTTACTTCAACATTTGGTAGTAGTACCTAACATTTGCTACATGTATCTCTTTCAGTACAAAGGAAATGTATGTTGTTTTCTACAGTAATGCGTTCAGTTTGAACACTTGTGTAGCATTGATTCACTGAAATGCTGCATTTGCTCTAGTTTTCATGTGAACTAACTTGTAAGAACAGGTATGAATTTTGGGTAAAAACTGCATTTCTCAAAGAATGAACAGTGATGAACTGCTTCAACACTAGTAATTCTCTGTGAAATGTAACATATTTGGAGAACACACTGTTACTTCAACGTTTTGTAGTAGTATCTTAACTTTACTACATGTATCTCCTTTCAGTAGAAATGAAAGTATGTTGTTTCTCCCAGTAATGCCTTCAGTTTGAACACTTTTGTAGCAGTGATTCACAGAAATGCTGCATTTGCTCTAGTTTTCATGTGAACTAACTTGTAAGAACAGGTATGAATTTTGGGTAAAAACTGCATTTCTCAAAGAATGAACAGTACTGAACTGCTTCAACACTAGTAATTCTCTGTGAAATGTAACATATTTGGAGAACACACTGTTACTTCAACAGTTTTGTAGTAGTTCTTAACTTTCCTATATGTATCTCCTTCAGTAGAAATGAAAGTATGTTGGTTTCCCAGTAATGCCCTCAGTTTGAACACTTTTGTAGCAGTGATGCACAGAAATGCTGCATTTGCTCTAGTTTTCATGTGAACTAACTTGTAAGAACAGGTATGGATTTTGGGTAAAAACTGCATTTCTCAAAGAATGTACACTGATGAACTGCTTCAACACTAGGAATTCTCTGTGAAATGTAACATATTTGGAGAACACACTGTTACTTCAATGTTTTCTAGTATATCTTACCTTTTCTACATGTATCTCCTTCAGTAGAAATGAAAGTATGTTGGTTTCCCAGTAATGCGTTCAGTTTGAACACTTTTGTAGCAGTGATTCACAGAAATGCTGAATTTGCTCTAGTTTTCATGTGAACTAACTTGTAAGAACAGGTATGGATTTTGGGTGAAAAAGCATTTCTAAAAGAATGAACAGTAATGAACTGCTTCAACACTAGTAATTCTCTGTGAAATGTAACATATTTGGAGAACACACTGTTACTTCAAAGTTTTGTAGTAGTTCTTAACTTTGCTATATGTATCTCTTTCAGTAGAAATGAAAGTATGTTGTTTTCCCAGTAATGCCCTCAGTTTGAACACTTTTGTAGCAGTGATTCACAGAAATGCTGCATTTGCTCTAGTTTTCATGTGAACTAACTTGTAAGAACAGGTATGGATTTTGGGTAAAAACTGCATTTCTCAAAGAATGAACAGTAATGAACTGCCCCAATACTACTAATTCTCTGTGAAATGTAACATATTTGGAGAACACACTGTTACTTCAAAGTGTTGTAGTAGATCTCAACTTTGCTATATGTATCTCCTTCAGTAGAAATGAAAGTATGTTGGTTTCCCAGTAATGCGTTCAGTTTGAACACTTTTGTAGCAGTGATTCACAGAAATGCTGCATTTGCTCTAGTTTTCATGTGAACTAACTTGTAAGAACAGGTATGGATTTTGGGTAAAATCTGCATTTCTCAAAAGAATGAACAGTAATGAACTGCTATCAACACTAGTAGTTCTCTGTGAAATGTAACATATTTGGAGAACACACTGCCAGCTGAAAGTTTTGTAGTAGTTCTTAACTTTCCTATATGTATCTCCTTCAGTAGAAATGAAAGTATGTTGTTTTCCCAGTAATGCCCTCAGTTTGAACACTTTTCTAGCTGTGTTTCACAGAAATAATGCATTTCCTCTAGTTTTCATGTGAACTAACTTGTAAGAACAGGTATGTATTTTGGATGAAAACTGCATTTCTCAAAGAATGTACACTACTGAACTGTTTCAACCTAGTAATTCTCTGTGAAATGTAAGATATTTGGAGATCACAGGTTACTTCAAAGTTTTGTAGTAGTTCTTAACTTTGCTATATGTATCTCCCTCAGTAGAAATGAAAGTATGTTGTTTTCCCAGTAATGGGTTCAATTTGAACACTTTCCTGGCAGTGATGCACAGAAATGCTGCATTTGCTCTAGTTTTCATGTGAACTAACTTGTAAGAACAGGTATGGATTTTGGGTAAAAACTGCATTTCTCAAAGAATGTACACTGCTGAACTGCTTCAACACTAGGAATTCTCTGTGAAATGTAACATATTTGGAGAACACAGTGTTAGCTTCAATAGTTTTGTAGTAGTATCTTACCTTTTCTACATGTATCTCCTTCAGTAGAAATGAAAGTATGTTGTTTTCCCAGTAATGCCCTCAGTTTGAACACTTTTGTAGCAGTGATTCACAGAAATGCTGCATTTGCTCTAGTTTTCATGTGAACTAACTTGTAAGAACAGGTATGGATTTTGGGTGAAAAACTGCATTTCTCAAAGAATGAACAGTACTGAACTGCTTTCAACACTAGTAATTCTCTGTGAAAATGTAACATATTTGGAGAACACACTGCTACTTCAAAGTTTTGTAGTAGTTCTTAACTTTGCTATATGTACCTCCTTCAGTAGAAATGAAAGTATGTTGGTTTCCCCAGTAATGCCTTCAGTTTGAACACTTTCGTAGCAGTGATGCACAGAAATGCTGCATTTGCTCTAGTTTTCATGTGAACTAACTTGTAAGAACAGGTATGGATTTTGGGTAAAACTGCATTTCTCAAGAATGTACAGTGATGAACTGCTTCAAACACTACGTATTTCTCTGTGAAATGTTACATATGTGGAGAACACACTGTTACTTCAACAGTTTTGTAGTAGTACCTAGCGTACTACATGTACCTGCTTTTCAGTACAAAGGAATGTATGTTGTTTCTACAGTAATGTCGTCCAGTTTGAGAACACTTGTGTAGGAGTGATTCCCTGAAATGCTGCATTTGCTCTACTCTCATGTGCACTGACTTGTGGAGGACAAGTATGAATTTTAGGTAAAAACTGCACTTTCTCAAAGAATGGAGCAGTGATGAACTGCTTCAGCACTGCTAATTCTCTGTGAAATGTTACATGGTTTGGAGAACACACTGTTACTCAACATTTTGTAGTACTAACTAACATTGCTACATGTACCTGTTTCAGCACAAAGGAATGTGTGTTGTTTGTACTGATAATGCGCTTCAGTTTGAACACTTGTGTAGCATTGATTCACTGAAATGCTGCATTTGCTTCTCCTTTTCATGTGCACTAAGTTGTAGGAACAAGTATGAATTTTGGGGTAAAACTGCATTTCTCAGATTGAACAGTGATGAACTGCTTCAACTTACTACTAATTCCCTTCTGTGAAATGTATTTACATATTTGGAGAAGACACTGTTACTTTCAACATGTTTGTCAGCAGTACAACATTACTACATGTACCTGTTTCAGTACAAAGGAATGTATGTTGTTTCTACAGTAATGCCTTCAGTTTGAACACTTGTGTAGCAGTGATTCACTGAAATGCTGCATTTGCTCTACTTTTCATGGGAACTAACTTGTAAGAACAAGTATGAATTTTGGGTAAAAACTGCATTTCTCAAAGAATGAACAGTGATGAACTGCTTCAAACACTACTAATTCTCTGTGAAATGTTACATATTTGGAGAACACACTGTTACTTCAACATTTTGTAGTAGTACCTAACATTACTACATGTACCTGTTTCAGTACAAAGGAATGTATGTTGTTTCTACAGTAATGCCTTCAGTTTGAACACTTGTGTAGCAGTGATTCACTGAAATGCTGCATTTGCTCTACTTTTCATGTGAACTAACTTGTAAGAACAAGTATGAATTTTGGGTAAAAACTGCATTTCTCAAAGAATGAACAGTGATGAACTGCTACAAACACTACTAATTCTCTGTGAAATGTTACATATTTGGAGAACACACTGTTACTTCAACATTTTGTAATAGTACCTAACATTACTACATGTACCTGTTTCAGTACAAAGGAATGTATGTTGTTTCCACAGTAATGCCTTCAGTTTGAACACTTGTGTAGCAGTGATTCACTGAAATGCTGCATTTGCTCTACTTTTCATGGGAACTAACTTGTAAGAACAAGTATGAATTTTGGGTAAAAACTGCATTTCTCAAAGAATGAACAGTGATGAACTGCTTCAAACACTACTAATTCTCTGTGAAATGTTACATATTTGGAGAACACACTGTTACTTCAACATTTTGTAGTAGTACCTAACATTACTACATGTACCTCTTTCAGTACAAAGGAATGTATGTTGTTTCTACAGTAATGCCTTCAGTTTGAACACTTGTGTAGCAGTGATTCACTGAAATGCTGCATTTGCTCTACTTTTCATGGGAACTAACTTGTAAGAACAAGTGATGAACTGCTGAAACACTACTAATTCTCTGTGAAATGTTACATATTTGGAGAATACAGTGTTACTTCAACATTTTGTAATAGTACATAACATAACTACATGTATCTCTTTCAGTACAAAGGAATGTATGTTCTTTCTACAGTAATGCCTTCAGTTTGAACACTTGTGTAGCAGTGATTCACTGAAATGCTGCATTTGCTCTACTTTTCATGGGAACTAACTGGTAAGAACAAGTATGTAATTTTGGGTAAAAAACTGCATTTCTCAAAGAATGAACAGTGATGAACTGCTTCAACACTACTAATTCTCTGTGAAATGTTACATATTTGTGAGAACACACTGTTACTTCAACATTTTGTAGTAGTACCTAACATTACTACACTGTACCTGTTTCAGTACAAAGGTATGTATGTTGTTTCACAGTAATGCGTTCAGTTTGAACACTTGTGTAGCATTGATTCACTGAAATGCTTCATTTGCTCTACTTTTCATGTGAACTAACTGGGAAGAACAAGTATGAATTTTTGGGTAAAACTGCATTTCTCAAAGAATGAACAGTGATGAACTGCTTCAACACTACTAATTCTCTGTGAAATGTTACATATTTGGAGAACACAGTGTTACTTCAACATTTTGTAATAGTACCAAACATTACTACATGTACCTGTTTCAGTACCAAGGAATGTATGTTGTTTCCACAGTAATGCCTTCAGTTTGAACACTTGTGTAGCAGTGATTCACTGAAATGCTGCATTTGCTCACTTTTCATGTGAACTAACTTGTAAGAACAAGTATGATTTTTGGGTAAAAACTGCATTTCTCAAAGAATGTACAGTGATGAACAGCTAAAACTCTACTAATTCTCTGTGAAATGTTACATATTTGGAGAACACACTGTTACTTCAACATTTTGTAATAGTACCAAACATTACTACATGTACCTGTTTCAGTACAAAGGAATGTATGTTGTTTCTACAGTAATGCCTTTACTTTGAACACTTGTGTAGCATTGATTCACTGAAATGCTGCATTTGCTCTACTTTTTCATCGGAACTAACTCTAAGAACAAGTATGAATTTTGGGTAAAAACTGTATTTCTCAAAGAATGAACAGTGATGAACTGCTTCAACACTACTAATTCTGTGTGAAATGTTACATATTTGGAGAACACACTGTTACTTCAACATTTGGTAGTAGTACCTAACATTACTACATGTACCTGTTTCAGTACAAAGGAATGTACGTTGTTTCTACAGTAATGCCTTCACTTTGAACACTTGTGTAGCATTGATTCACTGAAATGCTGCATTTGCTTTTCTTTTCATGGGAACTAACTGGTAAGAACAAGTATGAATTTTGGGTAAAAACTGCATTTCTCAAAGAATGAACAGTGATGAAATGCTACAACACTACTAATTCTCTGTGAAATGTTACATATTTGGAGAACACACTGTTACTTCAACATTTTGTAGTAGTACCTAACTTTACTACATATACCTGTTTCAGTACAAAGGAATGTATGTTGTTTCTACAGTAATGCCTTCAGTTTGAACAATTGTGTAGCAGTGATTCACTGAAATGCTGCATTTGCTCTACTTTTCATCGGAACTAACTTGTAAGAACAAGTATGAATTTGTAAAAACTGCATTTTCAAAGAATGAACAGTGATGAAATGCTACAACACTACTAATTCTCTCTGTGAAATGTTACATATTTGGAGAACACACTGTTACTTCAACATTTTGCAGTAGTACCTAACATTACTACATGTACCTCTTTCAGTACAAAGGAATGTATGTTCTTTGTACAGTAATGCCTTCAGTTTGAACACTTGTGTAGCATTGATTCACTGAAATGCTGCATTTCCTCTCCTTTCATGTGAACTAACTTGTAAGAATAAGTATGAATTTTGGGTAAAAACTGCATTTCTCAAAGAATGAACAGTGATGGACTGCTTCAACACTACTAATTCTCTGTGAAATGTTACATATTTGGAGAACACAGTATTACTTCAACATTTTGTAATAGTACATAACATAACTACATGTATCTCTTTCAGTACAAAGGAATGTATGTTGTTTCTACAGTAATGCCTTCAGTTTGAACAATTGTGTAGCAGTGATTCACTGAAATGGTGCACTTACTCTACTTTTCATAGGAACTAACTTGTAAGAACAAGTATGAATTTTGGGTAAAAAACTGCATTTCTCTAAGAATGAACAGTGATGAACTGCTGAAACAGTACTAATTCTCTGTGAAATGTTACATATTTGGAGAATACAGTGTTACTTCAACATTTTGTAATAGTACATAACATAACTACATGTATCTCTTTCAGTACAAAGGAATGTATGTTGTTTCTACAGTAATGCCTTCAGTTTGAACACTTCTGTAGCAGTGATTCACTGAAATGCTGCACTTACTCTACTTTTCATGGGAACTAACTGGTAGGAACAAGATTGAATTTTGGGTAAAAAACTGCATTTCTCAAAGAATGAACAGTGATGAACTGCTTCAACACTACTAATTCTCTGTGAAATGTTACATATTTGTAGAACACACTGCTACTTCAACATTTTGTAGTAGTACCTAACATTACTACATGTACCTCTTTCAGTTCAAAGCAATGTATGTTTTTTCCACAGTAATGCGTTCAGTTTGAACACTTGTGTAGCATTGATTCACTGAAATGCTTCATTTGCTCTACTTTTCATGTGAACTAACTTGTAAGAACAAGTATGAATTTTTGGGTAAAAACTGCATTTCTCAAGGAATGAACAGTGATGAACTGCTTCAACACTACTAATTCTCTGTGAAATGTTACATATTTGGAGAACACACTGTTACTTCAACATTTTGTAGTAGTACCTAACATTACTACATGTACCTGTTTCAGTACAAAGGTATGTATGTTGTTTCCACAGTAATGCGTTCATTTTGAACACTTGTGTAGCAGTGATTCACTGAAATGCTGCATTTGCTCTACTTTTCATCGGAACTAACTTGTAAGAACAAGTATGAATTTTGGGTCAAAACTGCATTTCTCAAAGAATGAACAGTGATGAACTGCTTCAACACTACTAATTCTCTGTGAAATGTTACATATTTGGAGAACACACTGTTACTTCAACATTTGGTAGTAGTACCTAACATTACTACATGTACCTGTTTCAGTACAAAGGAATGTATGTTGTTTCTACACTAATGCCTTCAGTTTGAACACTTGTGTAGCAGTGATTCACTGAAATGCTGCATTTGCTCACTTTTCATGTGAACTAACTTGTAAGAACAAGTATGAATTTTTGGGGTAAAAACTGCATTTCTCAAAGAATGTACAGTGATGAACAGCTAAAACTCTACTAATTCTCTGTGAAATGTTACATATTTGGAGAACACACTGTTACTTCAACATTTTGTAATAGTACCAAACATTACTACATGTACCTGTTTCAGTACAAAGGAATGTATGTTGTTTCTACAGTAATGCCTTTACTTTGAACACTTGTGTAGCATTGATTCACTGAAATGCTGCATTTGCTCTACTTTTCATCGGAACTAACTCTAAGAACAAGTATGAATTTTTGGGTAAAACCTGCATTTCTCAAAGAATGAACTGTGATGAACTGCTTCAACACTACTAATTCTGTGTGAAATGTTACATATTTGGAGAACACAGTGTTACTTCAACATTTTGTAGTAGTACCTAACATTACTACATGTACCTGTTTCAGTACAAAGGAATGTACGTTGTTTCTACAGTAATGCCTTCACTTTGAACACTTGTGTAGCATTGATTCACTGAAATGCTGCATTTGCTCTTCTTTTCATGGGAACTAACTGGTAAGAACAAGTATGAATTTTGGGTAAAAACTGCATTTCTCAAAGAATGAACAGTGATGAAATGCTACAACACTACTAATTCTCTGTGAAATGTTACATATTTGGAGAACACACTGTTACTTCAACATTTTGTAGTAGTACCTAACTTTACTACATATACCTGTTTCAGTACAAAGGAATGTACGTTGTTTCTACAGTAATGCCTTCACTTTGAACACTTGTGTAGCATTGATTCACTGAAATGCTGCATTTGCTCTTCTTTTCATGGGAACTAACTGGTAAGAACAAGTATGAATTTTGGGTAAAAACTGCATTTCTCAAAGAATGAAAAGTGATGAAATGCTACAACACTACTAATTCTCTGTGAAATGTTACATATTTGGAGAACACACTGTTACTTCAACATTTTGTAGTAGTACCTAACTTTACTACATATACCTGTTTCAGTACAAAGGAATGTATGTTGTTTCTACAGTAATGCCTTCAGTTTGAACAATTGTGTAGCAGTGATTCACTGAAATGCTGCATTTGCTCTACTTTTCATCGGAACTAACTTGTAAGAACAAGTATGAATTTGGGTAAAAACTGCATTTCTCAAAAGAATGAACAGTGATGAAATGCTACAACACTACTAATTCTCTGTGAAATGTTACATATTTGGAGAACACACTGTTACTTCAACATTTTGCGGTAGTACCTAACATTACTACATGTACCTCTTTCAGTACAAAGGAATGTATGTTCTTTGTACAGTAATGCCTTCAGTTTGAACACTTGTGTAGCATTGATTCACTGAAATGCTGCATTTCCTCTCCTTTCATGTGAACTAACTTGTAAGAATAAGTATGAATTTTGGGTAAAAACTGCATTTCTCAAAGAATGAACAGTGATGGACTGCTTCAACACTACTAATTCTCTGTGAAATGTTACATATTTGGAGAACACAGT
Organism: Phyllostomus hastatus; assembly: GCF_019186645.2. NCBI lineage: Eukaryota > Metazoa > Chordata > Mammalia > Chiroptera > Phyllostomidae > Phyllostomus > Phyllostomus hastatus. Next base: position 83,049 of record NW_025334017.1, on the reverse strand, counting down.
ATTACTTCAACATTTTGTAATAGTACATAACATAACTACATGTATCTCTTTCAGTACAAAGGAATGTATGTTGTTTCTACAGTAATGCCTTCAGTTTGAACAATTGTGTAGCAGTGATTCACTGAAATGCTGCACTTACTCTACTTTTCATGGGAACTAACTTGTAAGAACAAGTATGAATTTTGGGTAAAAACTGCATTTCTCTAAGAATGAACAGTGATGAACTGCTGAAACACTACTAATTCTCTGTGAAATGTTACATATTTGGAGAATACAGTGTTACTTCAACATTTTGTAATAGTACATAACATAACTACATGTATCTCTTTCAGTACAAAGGAATGTATGTTGTTTCTACAGTAATGCCTTCAGTTTGAACACTTGTGTAGCAGTGATTCACTGAAATGCTGCACTTACTCTACTTTTCATGGGAACTAACTGGTAGGAACAAGATTGAATTTTGGGTAAAAACTGCATTTCTCAAAGAATGAACAGTGATGAACTGCTTCAACACTACTAATTCTCTGTGAAATGTTACATATTTGTAGAACACACTGCTACTTCAACATTTTGTAGTAGTACCTAACATTACTACATGTACCTGTTTCAGTACAAAGGTATGTATGTTGTTTCCACAGTAATGCGTTCAGTTTGAACACTTGTGTAGCATTGATTCACTGAAATGCTTCATTTGCTCTACTTTTCATGTGAACTAACTGGGAAGAACAAGTATGAATTTTGGGTAAAAACTTCATTTCTCAAGGAATGAACAGTGATGAACTGCTTCAACACTACTAATTCTCTGTGAAATGTTACATATTTGGAGAACACACTGTTACTTCAACATTTTGTAGTAGTACCTAACATTACTACATGTACCTGTTTCAGTACAAAGGTATGTATGTTGTTTCCACAGTAATGCGTTCATTTTGAACACTTGTGTAGCAGTGATTCACTGAAATGCTGCATTTGCTCTACTTTTCATCGGAACTAACTTGTAAGAACAAGTATGAATTTTGAGTCAAAACTGCATTTCTCAAAGAATGAACAGTGATGAACTGCTTCAACACTACTAATTCTCTGTGAAATGTTACATATTTGGAGAACACAGTGTTACTTCAACATTTTGTAGTAGTACCTAACATTACTACATGTACCTGTTTCAGTACAAAGGTATGTATGTTGTTTCCACAGTAATGCGTTCAGTTTGAACACTTCTGTAGCAGTGATTCACTGAAATGCTGCATTTGCTCTACTTTTCATGTGAACTAACTTGGAAGAACAAGTATCAATTTTGGGTAAAAACTGCATTACTCAAGCAATGAACAGTGATGAACTGCTTCAACACTACTAATTCTGTGTGAAATGTTACATATTTGGAGAACACACTGTTACTTCAACATTTTGTAGTAGTACCTAACATTACTACATGTACCTGTTTCAGTACAAAGGTATGTATGTTGTTTCCACAGTGATGCGTTCAGTTTGAACACTTGTGTAGCAGTGATTCACTGAAATGCTGCATTTGCTCTACTTTTCATGTGAACTAACTGGGAAGAACAAGTATGAATTTTGGGTCAAAACTGCATTTCTCAAAGAATGAACAGTGATGAACTGCTAAAACACTACTAATTCTCTGTGAAATGTTACATATTTGGAGAACACACTGTTACTTCAACATTTGGTAGTAGTACCTAACATTACTACATGTACCTGTTTCAGTACAAAGGAATGTATGTTGTTTCTACACTAATGCCTTCAGTTTGAACACTTGTGTAGCAGTGATTCACTGAAATGCTGCATTTGCTCACTTTTCATGTGAACTAACTTGTAAGAACAAGTATGAATTTTGGGTAAAAACTGCATTTCTCAAAGAATGTACAGTGATGAACAGCTAAAACTCTACTAATTCTCTGTGAAATGTTACATATTTGGAGAACACACTGTTACTTCAACATTTTGTAATAGTACCAAACATTACTACATGTACCTGTTTCAGTACAAAGGAATGTATGTTGTTTCTACAGTAATGCCTTTACTTTGAACACTTGTGTAGCATTGATTCACTGAAATGCTGCATTTGCTCTACTTTTCATCGGAACTAACTCTAAGAACAAGTATGAATTTTGGGTAAAAACTGCATTTCTCAAAGAATGAACAGTGATGAACTGCTTCAACACTACTAATTCTGTGTGAAATGTTACATATTTGGAGAACACACTGTTACTTCAACATTTGGTAGTAGTACCTAACATTACTACATGTACCTGTTTCAGTACAAAGGAATGTACGTTGTTTCTACAGTAATGCCTTCACTTTGAACACTTGTGTAGCATTGATTCACTGAAATGCTGCATTTGCTCTTCTTTTCATGGGAACTAACTGGTAAGAACAAGTATGAATTTTGGGTAAAAACTGCATTTCTCAAAGAATGAACAGTGATGAAATGCTACAACACTACTAATTCTCTGTGAAATGTTACATATTTGGAGAACACACTGTTACTTCAACATTTTGTAGTAGTACCTAACTTTACTACATATACCTGTTTCAGTACAAAGGAATGTATGTTGTTTCTACAGTAATGCCTTCAGTTTGAACAATTGTGTAGCAGTGATTCACTGAAATGCTGCATTTGCTCTACTTTTCATCGGAACTAACTTGTAAGAACAAGTATGAATTTGGGTAAAAACTGCATTTCTCAAAGAATGAACAGTGATGAAATGCTACAACACTACTAATTCTCTGTGAAATGTTACATATTTGGAGAACACACTGTTACTTCAACATTTTGCAGTAGTACCTAACATTACTACATGTACCTCTTTCAGTACAAAGGAATGTATGTTCTTTGTACAGTAATGCCTTCAGTTTGAACACTTGTGTAGCATTGATTCACTGAAATGCTGCATTTCCTCTCCTTTCATGTGAACTAACTTGTAAGAATAAGTATGAATTTTGGGTAAAAACTGCATTTCTCAAAGAATGAACAGTGATGGACTGCTTCAACACTACTAATTCTCTGTGAAATGTTACATATTTGGAGAACACAGTATTACTTCAACATTTTGTAATAGTACATAACATAACTACATGTATCTCTTTCAGTACAAAGGAATGTATGTTGTTTCTACAGTAATGCCTTCAGTTTGAACAATTGTGTAGCAGTGATTCACTGAAATGGTGCACTTACTCTACTTTTCATAGGAACTAACTTGTAAGAACAAGTATGAATTTTGGGTAAAAACTGCATTTCTCTAAGAATGAACAGTGATGAACTGCTGAAACACTACTAATTCTCTGTGAAATGTTACATATTTGGAGAATACAGTGTTACTTCAACATTTTGTAATAGTACATAACATAACTACATGTATCTCTTTCAGTACAAAGGAATGTATGTTGTTTCTACAGTAATGCCTTCAGTTTGAACACTTCTGTAGCAGTGATTCACTGAAATGCTGCACTTACTCTACTTTTCATGGGAACTAACTGGTAGGAACAAGATTGAATTTTGGGTAAAAACTACATTTCTCAAAGAATGAACAGTGATGAACTGCTTCAACACTACTAATTCTCTGTGAAATGTTACATATTTGGAGAACACAGTGTTACTTCAACATTTTGTAGTAGTACCTAACATTACTACATGTACCTGTTTCAGTACAAAGGTATGTATGTTGTTTCCACAGTAATGCGTTCAGTTTGAACACTTCTGTAGCAGTGATTCACTGAAATGCTGCATTTGCTCTACTTTTCATGTGAACTAACTTGGAAGAACAAGTATCAATTTTGGGTAAAAACTGCATTACTCAAAGCAATGAACAGTGATGAACTGCTTCAACACTACTAATTCTGTGTGAAATGTTACATATTTGGAGAACACACTGTTACTTCAACATTTTGTAGTAGTACCTAACATTACTACATGTACCTGTTTCAGTACAAAGGTATGTATGTTGTTTCCACAGTGATGCGTTCAGTTTGAACACTTGTGTAGCAGTGATTCACTGAAATGCTGCATTTGCTCTACTTTTCATGTGAACTAACTGGGAAGAACAAGTATGAATTTTGGGTCAAAAACTGCATTTCTCAAAGAATGAACAGTGATGAACTGCTAAAACACTACTAATTCTCTGTGAAATGTTACATATTTGGAGAACACACTGTTACTTCAACATTTTGGTAGTAGTACCTAACATTACTACATGTACCTCTTTCAGTACAAAGGAATGTGTGTTGTTTCTACACTAATGCCTTCAGTTTGAACACTTGTGTAGCAGTGATTCACTGAAATGCTGCATTTGCTCTACTTTTCATGTGAACTAACTTGTAAGAACAAGTATGAATTTTGGGTAAAAACTGCATTTCTCAAAGAATGTACAGTGATGAACAGCTAAAACTCTACTAATTCTCTGTGAAATGTTACATATTTGGAGAACACACTGTTACTTCAACATTTTGTAATAGTACCAAACATTACTACATGTACCTGTTTCAGTACAAAGGAATGTATGTTGTTTCTACAGTAATGCCTTTACTTTGAACACTTGTGTAGCATTGATTCACTGAAATGCTGCATTTGCTCTACTTTTCATCGGAACTAACTCTAAGAACAAGTATGAATTTTGGGTAAAACCTGCATTTCTCAAAGAATGAACTGTGATGAACTGCTTCAACACTACTAATTCTGTGTGAAATGTTACATATTTGGAGAACACAGTGTTACTTCAACATTTTGTAGTAGTACCTAACATTACTACATGTACCTGTTTCAGTACAAAGGAATGTATGTTGTTTCTACAGTAATGCCTTCACTTTGAACACTTGTGTAGCATTGATTCACTGAAATGCTGCATTTGCTCTTCTTTTCATGGGAACTAACTGGTAAGAACAAGTATGAATTTTGGGTAAAAACTGCATTTCTCAAAGAATGAACAGTGATGAAATGCTACAACACTACTAATTCTCTGTGAAATGTTACATATTTGGAGAACACACTGTTACTTCAACATTTTGTAGTAGTACCTAACTTTACTACATATACCTGTTTCAGTACAAAGGAATGTATGTTGTTTCTACAGTAATGCCTTCACTTTGAACACTTGTGTAGCATTGATTCACTGAAATGCTGCATTTGCTCTTCTTTTCATGGGAACTAACTGGTAAGAACAAGTATGAATTTTGGGTAAAAACTGCATTTCTCAAAGAATGAAACAGTGATGAAACTGCTACAACACTACTAATTCTCTGTGAAATGTTACATATTTGGAGAACACACTGTTACTTCAACATTTTGTAGTAGTACCTAACATTTACTACATATACCTGTTTCAGTACAAAGGAATGTATGTTGTTTCTACAGTAATGCCTTCAGTTTGAACAATTGTGTAGCAGTGATTCACTGAAATGCTGCATTTGCTCTACTTTTCATCGGAACTAACTTGTAAGAACAAGTATGAATTTTGGGTAAAAACTGCATTTCTCAAAGAATGAACAGTGATGAAATGCTACAACACTACTAATTCTCTGTGAAATGTTACATATTTGGAGAACACACTGTTACTTCAACATTTTGTAGTAGTACCTAACATTACTACATGTACCTCTTTCAGTACAAAGGAATGTATGTTGTTTTGTACAGTAATGCCTTTAGTTTGAACACTTGTGTAGCATTGATTCACTGAAATGCTGCATTTGCTCTACTTTTCATGTGAACTAACTTGTAAGAACAAGTATGAATTTTGGGTAAAAACTGCATTTCTCAAAGAATGAACAGTGATGGACTGCTTCAACACTACTAATTCTCTGTGAAATGTTACATATTTGGAGAACACAGTGTTACTTCAACATTTTGTAATAGTACCTAACATTACTACATGTATCTCTTTCAGTACAAAGGAATGTATGTTGTTTCTACAGTAATGCCTTCAGTTTGATCAATTGTGTAGCAGTGATTCACTGAAATGCTGCATTTGCTCTACTTTTCATGGGAACTAACTTGTAAGAACAAGTATGAATTTTGGGTAAAAACTGCATTTCTCAAAGAATGAACAGTGATGAACTGCTTAAACACTACTAATTCTCTGTGAAATGTTACATATTTGGAGAATACACTGTTACTTCAACATTTTGTAATAGTACCTAACATTACTACATGTATCTCTTTCAGTACAAAGGAATGTATGTTGTTTCTACAGTAATGCCTTCAGTTTGAACACTTGTGTAGCAGTGATTCACTGAAATGCTGCACTTACTCTACTTTTCATGGGAACTAACTGGTAGGAACAAGATATGAATTTTGGGTAAAAACTGCATTTCTCAAAGAATGAACAGTGATGAACTGCTTCAACACTACTAATTCTCTGTGAAATGTTACATATTTGGAGAACACACTGTTACTTCAACATTTTGTAGTAGTACCTAACATTACTACATGTACCTGTTTCAGTACAAAGGAATGTATGTTGTTTCTACAGTAATGCGTTCAGTTTGAACACTTGTGTAGCATTGATTCACTGAAATGCTGCATTTGCTCTACTTTTCATGTGAACTAACTGGGAAGAACAAGTATGAATTTTGGGTAAAAACTGCATTTCTCAAAGAATGAACAGTGATGAACTGCTTCAACACTACTAATTCTCTGTGAAATGTTACATATTTGGAGAACACACTGTTACTTCAACATTTTGTAGTAGTACCTAACATTACTACATGTACCTGTTTCAGTACAAAGGAATGTATGTTGTTTCTACAGTAATGCGTTCAGTTTTGAACACTTGTGTAGCAGTGATTCACTGAAATGCTGCATTTGCTCTACTTTTCATGTGAACTAACTTGTAAGAACAAGTATGAATTTTGGGTCAAAAACTGCATTTCTCAAAGAATGAACAGTGATGAACTGCTTCAACACTACTAATTCTCTGTGAAATGTTACATATTTGGAGAACACACTGTTACTTCAACATTTTGTAGTAGTACCTAACATTACTACATGTACCTGTTTCAGTACAAAGGAATGTATGTTGTTTCTACAGTAATGCGTTCAGTTTGAACACTTGTGTAGCATTGATTCACTGAAATGCTGCATTTGCTCTACTTTTCATGTGAACTAACTTGTAAGAACAAGTATGAATTTTGGGTAAAAACTGCATTTCTCAAAGAATGAACAGTGATGAACTGCTTCAACACTACTAATTCTCTGTGAAATGTTACATATTTGGAGAACACACTGTTACTTCAACATTTTGTAGTAGTACCTAACATTACTACATGTACCTGTTTCAGTACAAAGGAATGTATGTTGTTTCTACAGTAATGCGTTCAGTTTGAACACTTGTGTAGCATTGATTCACTGAAATGCTGCATTTGCTCTACTTTTCATGTGAACTAACTTGTAAGAACAAGTATGAATTTTGGGTAAAAACTGCATTTCTCAAAGAATGAACAGTGATGAACTGCTTCAACACTACTAATTCTCTGTGAAATGTTACATATTTGGAGAACACACTGTTACTTCAACATTTTGTAGTAGTACCTAACATTACTACATGTACCTGTTTCAGTACAAAGGAAATGTATGTTGTTTCTACAGTAATGCCTTCAGTTTGAACACTTGTGTAGCAGTGATTCACTGAAATGCTGCATTTGCTCTACTTTTCATGTGAACTAACTTGTAAGAACAAGTATGAATTTTGGGTAAAAACTGCATTTCTCAAAGAATGAACAGTGATGAACTGCTTCAACACTACTAATTCTCTGTGAAATGTTACATATTTGGAGAACACACTGTTACTTCAACATTTTGTAGTAGTACCTAACATTACTACATGTACCTGTTTCAGTACAAAGGAATGTATGTTGTTTCTACAGTAATGCCTTTCAGTTTGAACACTTGTGTAGCATTGATTCACTGAAATGCTGCATTTGCTCTACTTTTCATGTGAACTAACTTGTAAGAACAAGTATGAATTTTGGGTAAAAACTGCATTTCTCAAAGAATGAACAGTGATGAACTGCTTCAACACTACTAATTCTGTGTGAAATGTTACATATTTGGAGAACACACTGTTACTTCAACATTTTGTAGTAGTACCTAACATTACTACATGTACCTCTTTCAGTACAAAGGAATGTATGTTGTTTCTACAGTAATGCCTTCAGTTTGAACACTTGTGTAGCATTGATTCACTGAAATGCTGCATTTGCTCTACTTTTCATGTGAACTAACTTGTAAGAACAAGTATGAATTTTGGGTAAAAACTGCATTTCTCAAAGAATGAACAGTGATGAACTGCTTCAACACTACTAATTCTCTGTGAAATGTTACATATTTGGAGAACACACTGTTACTTCAACATTTTGTAGTAGTACCTAACATTACTACATGTACCTGTTTCAGTACAAAGGAATGTATGTTGTTTCTACAGTAATGCCTTCAGTTTGAACACTTGTGTAGCATTGATTCACTGAAATGCTGCATTTGCTCTACTTTTCATGTGAACTAACTTGTAAGAACAAGTATGAATTTTGGGTAAAAACTGCATTTCTCAAAGAATGAACAGTGATGAACTGCTTCAACACTACTAATTCTGTGTGAAATGTTACATATTTGGAGAACACACTGTTACTTCAACATTTTGTAGTAGTACCTAACATTACTACATGTACCTGTTTCAGTACAAAGGAATGTATGTTGTTTCTACAGTAATGCCTTCAGTTTGAACACTTGTGTAGCATTGATTCACTGAAATGCTGCATTTGCTCTACTTTTCATGTGAACTAACTTGTAAGAACAAGTATGAATTTTGGGTAAAAACTGCATTTCTCAAAGAATGAACAGTGATGAACTGCTTCAACACTACTAATTCTCTGTGAAATGTTACATATTTGGAGAACACACTGTTACTTCAACATTTTGTAGTAGTACCTAACATTACTACATGTACCTGTTTCAGTACAAAGGAATGTATGTTGTTTCTACACTAATGCCTTCAGTTTGAACACTTGTGTAGCAGTGATTCACTGAAATGCTGCATTTGCTCTACTTTTCATGTGAACTAACTTGTAAGAACAAGTATGAATTTTGGGTAAAAACTGCATTTCTCAAAGAATGAACAGTGATGAACTGCTTCAAACACTACTAATTCTCTGTGAAATGTTACATATTTGGAGAACACACTGTTACTTCAACATTTTGTAATAGTACCTAACATTACTACATGTACCTGTTTCAGTACAAAGGAATGTATGTTGTTTCTACAGTAATGCCTTTCAGTTTGAACACTTGTGTAGCATTGATTCACTGAAATGCTGCATTTGCTCTACTTTTCATGTGAACTAACTTGTAAGAACAAGTATGAATTTTGGGTAAAAACTGCATTTCTCAAAGAATGAACAGTGATGAACTGCTTCAACACTACTAATTCTGTGTGAAATGTTACATATTTGGAGAACACACTGTTACTTCAACATTTTGTAGTAGTACCTAACATTACTACATGTACCTGTTTCAGTACAAAGGAATGTATGTTGTTTCTACAGTAATGCCTTCAGTTTGAACACTTGTGTAGCATTGATTCACTGAAATGCTGCATTTGCTCTACTTTTCATGGGAACTAACTGGTAAGAACAAGTATGAATTTTGGGTAAAAACTGCATTTCTCAAAGAATGAACAGTGATGAAACTGCTTCAACACTACTAATTCTCTGTGAAATGTTACATATTTGGAGAACACACTGTTACTTCAACATTTTGTAGTAGTACCTAACATTACTACATGTACCTGTTTCAGTACAAAGGAATGTATGTTGTTTCTACAGTAATGCCTTCAGTTTGAACACTTGTGTAGCAGTGATTCACTGAAATGCTGCATTTGCTCTACTTTTCATGGGAACTAACTTGTAAGAACAAGTATGAATTTTGGGTAAAAACTGCATTTCTCAAAGAATGAACAGTGATGAACTGCTTCAACACTACTAATTCTCTGTGAAATGTTACATATTTGGAGAACACACTGTTACTTCAACATTTTGTAGTAGTACCTAACATTACTACATGTACCTCTTTCAGTACAAAGGAATGTATGTTCTTTGTACAGTAATGCCTTCAGTTTGAACACTTGTGTAGCATTGATTCACTGAAATGCTGCATTTCCTCTACTTTTCATGTGAACTAACTTGTAAGAATAAGTATGAATTTTGGGTAAAAACTGCATTTCTCAAAGAATGAACAGTGATGAACTGCTTCAACACTAGTAATTCTCTGTGAAATGTAACATATTTGGGAGAACACACTGTTACTTCAACATTTTGTTCTAGTTCCTAACATTGCTGTATGTATCTCCTTTCAGTAGAAATGAAAGTATGTTGTTTTTCACAGTAATGCCTTCAGTTTTGAACACTTTTGTAGCAGTGATTCACAGACATGCTGCCTTTGGTCTAGTTTTCATGTGAACTAACTGGTAAGAACAAGTATGGATTTTGGTAAAAACTGCATTTCTCAAAGAATGAACAGTAATGAACTGCTTCAACACTAGTAATTCTCTGTGAAATGTAACATATTTGGAGAAAACACTATTACTTCCACATTTTACTGTGGTTCATAACATTGCTATATGTATCTCCTTCAGTACAAATGAAAGTATGTTGTTTTCACACTAATGCCTTCAGTTTGAACACTTGTGCTAGTGATTCACAGACTTGCTGCTTTTGCTCTAGTTCAATGTGAACTAACTTGTAAAAACAAGTATGGATTTTGGGTAAAAACTGCATTTCTCAAAGAATGAACAGTAATGAACTGCTTCAACACTAGTAATTCTCTGTGAAATGTAACATATTTGGAGAACACACTGTTACTTCAACATTTTGTGCTAGTTCATAACATTGCTGTATGTATCTCCTTCAGTACAAATGAAATTATGTTGTTTTCACAGTAATGCCTTCAGTTTGAACACTTTTGTAGCAGTGATTCACAGACATGCTGCATTTGGTCTAGTTTTCATGGGAACTAACTTGTAAGAACAAGTATGGATTTTGGGTAAAAACGGCATTTCTCAAAGAATGAACAAAAATGAACTGCTTCAACACTAGTAATTCTCTGTGAAATGTACCATATTTGGAGAACACACTGTTACTTCAACATTTTGCAGTAGTTAATAACATTGCTATATGTATCTCCTTCAGTAGAAATGAAAGTATGTTGTTTTCACAGTATATGCCTTTAGTTTGAACACTTTTGTACTAGTGATTCACAGACATGGTGCTTTTGCTCTAGTTCAATGTGAACTAACTTCTAAGAACAAGTACGGATTTTGGTAAAAACTGCATTTCTCAAAGAATGAACAGGAATTAACTTCCTCAACACTAGTAATTCTCTGTGAAATGTAACATATTTGGAGAACACACTGTTACTTCAAAATTTTGCAGTAGTTCAATACATTGATATATGTATCTCCTTCAGTACAAATGAACGTATGTTGTTTTCACAGTAATGCCTTCAGTTTGACCACGTTTGTACTAGTGATTCCCAGCATGCTCCTTTTGCTCTAGTTTTCATGTGAACTTACTTGTAAGAACAAGTATGGATTTTGGGTAAAAACTGCATTTCTCAAAGAATGAACAGTAATGAACTGCTTCAACACTACTAATTCTCTATGAAAAGTAACATATTTGGAGAACACACTGTTACTTCAACATTTTCTACTAGTTCATAACATTGCTGCATGTATCTCCTTCAGTACAAATGAAAGTATGTTGTTTTCACAGTAATGCCTTCAGTTTGAACACTTTTGTAGCAGTGATTCACAGACATGCTGCATTTGCTCTAGATTTTCATGTGAACTAACTTGTAAGAACAAGTATCGATTTTGGTAAAAACTGCATTTCTCAAAGAAAGAACAGTAATGAACTTCTTCAACACTAGTAATTCTGTGTGAAATGTAACATATTTGGGGAACACACTGTTACCTCAACATTTTGCAGCAGTTCATAACATTGATATATGTATCTCCTTCAGTAGAAATGAAAGTATGTTGTTTTCACATTAATGCCTTCAGCTTGAACACTTTTGTAGCAGTGATTCACAGACATGCTGCTTTTGGGCTAGTTTTCATGTGAACTAACTTGTAAGAACAAGTATGGATTTTGGGTAAAAACTGCATTTCTCAAAGAATTAAGTGTAATGAACTGCTTCAACACTAGTAATTCTCTGTGAAATGTAACATATTTGGGGAACACACTACTACTTCCACATTTTACTGTGGTTCATAACATTGCTATATGTATCTCCTTCAGTAGAAATGAAAGTGTGTTGTTTTCACAGTAATGCCTTCAGTTTGACCACGTTTGTACTAGTGATTCCCAGCATGCTCCTTTTGCTCTAGTTTTCATGTGAACTAACTTGTAAGAACAAGTATGGATTTTGGGTAAAAACTGCATTTCTCAAAGAATGAACAGTAATGAACTGCTTCAACACTACTAATTCTCTGTGAAAATGTAACATATTTGGAGAACACACTGTTACTTCAACATTTTGTACTAGTTCATAACATTGCTGTATGTATCTCCTTCAGTACAAATGAAAGTATGTTGTTTTCACAGTAATGCCTTCAGTTTGAACACTTTTGTAGCAGTGATTCACAGACATGCTGCATTTGCTCTAGATTTCATGTGAAACTAACTTGTAAGAACAAGTATCGATTTTGGGTAAAAACTGCATTTCTCAAAGAATGAACAGTAATGAACTGCTTCAACACTAGTAATTCTGTGTGAAATGTAACATATTTGGAGAACACACTGTTACTTCAACATTTTGCAGCAGTTCATAACATTGCTATATGTATCTCCTTCAGTACAAATGAAAGTATGTTGTTTTCACAGTAATGCCTTCAGTTTGAACACTTTTGTAGCAGTGATTCACAGACATGTTGCTTTTGCTCTAGTTTTCATGTGAACTAACTTGTAAGAACAAGTGTGGGTTTTGGGTAGAAACTGCATTTCTCAAAGAATGAACAGTAATGAACTGCTTCAACACTAGTAATTCTCTGTGAAATGTAACATATTTGGCGAACACACTATTACTTCCTCATTTCACTGTGGTTCATAACTTTGCTGTATGTGTCTCCTTCAGTACAAATGAAAGTATGTTGTTTTCACAGTAATGCCCTCAGTTTGAACACGTTTTGTACTAGTGATTCACAGACATGCTGCTTTTGCTCTAGTTTTCATGTGAACTAACTTGTAAGAACAAGTATGGATTTTGGGTAAAAACTGCATTTCTCAAAGAATGAACAGTAATGAACTGCTTCAACACTAGTAATTCTGTGTGAAATGTAACATATTTGGAGAACACACTGTTACTTCAACATTTTGTACCAGTTCATAACATTGCTATATGTATCTCCTTCAGTACAAAATGAAAGTATGTTGTTTTCACAGTAATGCCTTCAGTTTGAACACTTTTGTAGCAGTGATTCACAGACATGATGCTTTTGCTCTAGTTTTCATGTGAACTAACTTGTAAGAACAAGTGTGGATTTTGGGTAAAAACTGCATTTCTCAAAGAATGAACAGTAATGAACTGCTTCAACACTAGTAATTCTCTGTGAAATGTAACATATTTGGAGAACACACTATTACTTCCACATTTTACTGTGGTTCATAACATTGCTGTATGTATCTCCTTCAGTACAAATAAAAGTATGTTGTTTTCACAGTAATGCCCTCAGTTTGAACACTTTTGTACTAGTGATTCCCAGACATGCTGCTTTTGCTCTAGTTTTCATGTGAACTAACTTGTAAGAACAAGTATGGATTTTGGGTAAAAACTGCATTTCTCAAAAGAATGAACAGTAATGAACTGCTTCAACACTAGTAATTCTGTGTGAAATGTAACATATTTGGAGAACACACTGTTACTTCAACATTTTGTACTAGTTCATAACATTGCTATATGTATCTCCTTCAGTACAAATGAAAGTATGTTGTTTTCACAGTAATGCCTTCAGTTTGAACACTTTTGTAGCAGTGATTCACAGACATGCTGCTTCTGCTCTAGTTTTCATGTGAACTAACTTGTAAGAACAAGTGTGGATTTTGGGTAAAAACTGCATTTCTCAAAGAATGAACAGTAATGAACTGCTTCAACACTAGTAATTCTCTGTGAAATGTAACATATTTGGAGAACACACTATTACTTCCACATTTTACTGTGGTTCATAACATTGCTGTATGTATCTCCTTCAGTACAAATAAAAGTATGTTGTTTTCACAGTAATGCCTTCAGTTTGAACACTTTTGTACTAGTGATTCCCATACATGCTGCTTTTGCTCTAGTTTTCATGTGAACTAACTTGTAAGAGCAAGTATGGATTTTGGGTAAAAACTGCATTTCTCAAAGAATGAACAGTAATGAACTGCTTCAACACTAGTAATTCTCTGTGAAATGTAACATATTTGGAGAACACACTGTTACTTCAACATTTTGCAGTAGTTCATAACATTGCTATATGTATCTCCTTCAGTAGAAATGAAAGTATGTTGTTTTCACAGTAATGCCCTTCAGTTTGAACACTTTTGTACTAGTGATTCCCAGACATGCTGCTTTTGCTCTAGTTTTCATGTGAACTAACTTGTAAGAACAAGTATGGGATTTTGGGTAAAAACTGCATTTCTCAAAGAATGAACAGTAATGAACTGCTTCAACACTAGTAATTCTGTGTGAAATGTAACATATTTGGAGAACACACTGTTACTTCAACATTTTGTACTAGTTCATAACATTGCTATATGTATCTCCTTCAGTAGAAATGAAAGTATAGTTGTTTTCACACTAATGCCTTCAGTTTGAACACTTTTGTAGCAGTATTTCACAGACATGCTGCTTCTGCTCTAGTTTTCATGTGAACTAACTTGTAAGAACAAGTATGGATTTTGGGTAAAAACTGCATTTCTCAAAGAATGAACAGTAATGAACTGCTTCAACACTAGTAATTCTCTGTGAAATGTAACATATTTGGAGAACACACTATTACTTCCACATTTTACTGTGGTTCATAACATTGCTATATGTATCTCCTTCAGTACAAATGAAAGTATGTTGTTTTCACAGTAATGCCTTCAGTTTGAACACTTTTGTAGCAGTGATTCACAGACATGCTGCATTGGTCTAGTTTTCATGCAAACTAACTTGTAAGAACAAGTATGGATTTGGGTAAAAAGTGCATTTCTCCAAGAATGAACAGTAATCAACTGCTTCAACACTACTAAGACTCTGTGAAATGTAACATATTTGGAGAACACACTGTTATTTCAACATTTTGTACTACTTCATAATATTACTATAAGTATCTCCTTCAGTAGAAAAGAAAGTATGTTGTTTTCACAGTCATGCCTTCAGTTTGAACACTTTTGTACTAGTGATTCACAGATATGGCGCTTTTGCCCTACATTTCATGTGAACTAACTTGTAAGAACAAGGATGGATTTTGGGTAAATACTGCATTTCTCAAAGAATGAACAGTAATGAACTGCTTCAACACTAGTAATTCTCTGTGAAATGTAACATATTTGGAGAGCACACTGTTACTTCAACATTTTGCAGTAGTTCATAACATTACTACATGTATCTCCTTCAGTACAAATGAACGTATGTTGTTTTCACAGTAATGCCTTCAGTTTGAACACTTTTGTACTAGTGATTCACAGACATGGTGCTTTTGCTCTAGTTCAATGTGAACTAACTTGTAAGAAGAAGTATGGATTTTGGATAAAAACTGCATTTCTCAAAGAATGAACAAAAATGAACTGCTTCAACACTAGTAATTCTCTGTGAAATGTAACATATTTGGAGAACACACTGTTACTTCACCATTTTGTACTAGTTCATTAAATTGCTACATGTATGTCCTTCAGTAGAAATGAAAGTATGTCTTTTTCACAGTAATGCCTTTACTTTGAACACTTTTGTACTAGTAATTCACAGACAAACTGCAATTGGTCTAGTTTTCATGTGAACTAACTTGTAAGAACAAGTATGGATTTTGGGTAAAAACTGCATTTCTCAAAGAATGAACAGTAATGAACTGCTTCAACACTAGAAATTCTGTGTGAAATGTAACATATTTGGAGAACACACTCTTACTTCCACATTTTACTGTGGTTCATATCATTGCTATATGTATCTCCTTCAGTAGAAATGAAAGTATGTTGTTTTCACAGTAATGCCTTCAGTTTGAACACTTTTGTACTAGTGATTCACAGACATGCTGCTTTTGCTCTAGTTCAATGTGATCTAACTTGTAAGAACAAGTATGGATTTTGGGTAAAAACTGCATTTCTCAAAGAATGAACCGTAATGAACTGCTTCAACACTTGTAATTCTCTGTGAAATGTAACATATTTGGAGAACACACTGTTACTTCAACATTTTGTCCTAGTTCATAACATTGCTGTATGTATCTCCTTCAGTACAAATGAAAGTATGTTGTTTTCACAGTAATGCCTTCAGTTTGAACACTTGTGCTAGTGATTCCCAGCATGCTCCTTTTGCTCTAGTTTTCATGTGAACTAACTTGTAAGAACAAGTATGGATTTTGGGTAAAAACTGCATTTCTCAAAGAATGAACAGTGATGAACTGCTAAAACACTACTAATTCTCTGTGAAATGTTACATATTTGGAGAACACACTGTTACTTCAACATTTGGTAGTAGTACCTAACATTACTACATGTACCTGTTTTAGTACAAAGGAATGTATGTTGTTTCTACAGTAATGCCTTCAGTTTGAACAATTGTGTAGCAGTCATTCACTGAAATGCTGCATTTGCTCTACTTTTCATGGGAACTAACTGGGAAGAACAAGTATGAATTTTGGGTAAAAACTGCATTTCTCAAAGAATGAACAGTGATGAACTGCCAAAACACTACTAATTCTCTGTGAAATGTTACATATTTGGAGAACACACTGTTACTTCAACATTTTGAAATAGTACCAAACATTACTACATGTACCTGTTTCAGTACAAAGGAATGTATGTTGTTTCTACAGTTATGCGTCAGTTTGAACACTTGTGTAGCATTGATTCACTGAAATGCTGCATTTGCTCTACTTTTCATGGGAACTAACTCTAAGAACAAGTATGAATTTTGGGTAAAAACTGCATTTCTCAAAGAATGAACAGTGATGAACTGCTAAAACACTACTAATTCTCTGTGAAATCTTACATATTTGGAGAACACACTGTTACTTCAACATTTTGGTAGTAGTACCTAACATTACTACATGTACCTGTTTCAGTACAAAGGAATGTACGTTGTTTCTACAGTAATGCCTTCACTTTGAACACTTGTGTAGCATTGATTCACTGAAATGCTGCATTTGCTCTTCTTTTCATGGGAACTAACTGGTAAGAAGAAGTATGAATTTTGGGTAAAAACTGCATTTCTCAAAGAATGAACAGTGATGAAATGCTACAACACTACTAATTCTCTGTGAAATGTTACATATTTGGAGAACACACTGTTACTTCAACATTTTGTAATACTAGCAAACATTACTACATGTACCTGTTTCAGTACCAAAGGAATGTATGTTGTTTCTACAGTAATGCCTTCAGTTTGAACACTTGTGTAGCATTGATTCACTGAAATGCTGCATTTGCTCTACTTTTCATGGGAACTAACTGGTAAGAACAAGTATGAATTTTGGGTAAAAACTGCATTTCTCAAAGAATGAACAGTGATGAACTACTTCAACACTACTAATTCTCTGTGAAATGTTACATATTTGGAGAACACAGTATTACTTCAACATTTTGTAATAGTACATAACATTACTACATGTACCTCTTTCAGTACAAAGGAATGTATGTTGTTTCTACAGTAATGCCTTCAGTTTGAACAATTGTGTAGCAGTGATTCACTGAAATGCTGCATTTGCTCTACTTTTCATGGGAACTAACTTGTAAGAACAAGTATGAATTTTGGGTAAAAACTGCATTTCTCAAAGAATGAACAGTGATGAACTGCTGAAACACTACTAATTCTCTGTGAAATGTTACATATTTGGAGAACACAGTGTTACTTCAACATTTTGTAATAGTACATAACATAACTACATGTATCTCTTTCAGTACAAAGGAATGTATGTTGTTTCTACAGTAATGCCTTCAGTTTGAACACTTGTGTAGCAGTGATTCACTGAAATGCTGCATTTACTCTACTTTTCATGGGAACTAACTGGTAAGAACAAGTATGAATTTTGGGTAAAAACTGCATTTCTCAAAGAATGAACAGTGATGAACTGCTTAAACACTACTAATTCTCTGTGAAATGTTACATATTTGTAGAACACACTGTTACTTCAACATTTTGTAGTAGTACCTAACATTACTACATGTACCTGTTTCAGTACAAAGGTATGTATGTTGTTTCCACAGTAATGCGTTCAGTTTGAACACTTGTGTAGCATTGATTCACTGAAATGCTTCATTTGCTCTACTTTTCATGTGAACTAACTGGGAAGAACAAGTATGAATTTTGGGTAAAAACTGCATTTCTCAAAGAATGAACAGTGATGAACTGCTTCAACACTACTAATTCTCTGTGAAATGTTACATATTTGGAGAACACAGTGTTACTTCAACATTTTGTAATACTACATAAACATTACTACATGTACCTGTTTCAGTACCAAAGGAATGTATGTTGTTTCTACAGTAATGCCTTCAGTTTGAACACTTGTGTAGCATTGATTCACTGAAATGCTGCATTTGCTCTACTTTTCATGGGAACTAACTGGTAAGAACAAGTATGAATTTTGGGTAAAAACTGCATTTCTCAAAGAATGAACAGTGATGAACTGCTTCCAACACTACTAATTCTCTGTGAAATGTTACATATTTGGAGAACACACTGTTACTTCAACATTTTGTAGTAGTACCTAACATTACTACATGTACCTGTTTCAGTACAAAGGAATGTATGTTGTTTCTACACTAATGCCTTCAGTTTGAACACTTGTGTAGCAGTGATTCACTGAAATGCTGCATTTGCTCTACTTTTCATGTGAACTAACTTGTAAGAACAAGTATGAATTTTGGGTAAAAACTGCATTTCTCAAAGAATGTACAGTGATGAACAGCTAAAACACTACTAATTCTCTGTGAAATGTTACATATTTGGAGAACACACTGTTACTTCAACATTTTGTAATAGTACCAAACATTACTACATGTACCTGTTTCAGTACAAAGGAATGTATGTTGTTTCTACAGTAATGCCTTCACTTTGAACACTTGTGTAGCATTGATTCACTGAAATGCTGCATTTGCTCTACTTTTCATGGGAACTAACTCGTAAGAACAAGTATGAATTTTTGGGTAAAAACTGCATTTCTCAAAGAATGAACAGTGATGAACTGCTTAAAACACTAGTAATTCTCTGTGAAATGTTACATATTTGGAGAACACACTGTTACTTCAACATTTTGGTAGTAGTACCTAACATTACTACATGTACCTGTTTCAGTACAAAGGAATGTATGTTGTTTCTACAGTAATGCCTTCAGTTTGAACACTTGTGTAGCATTGATTCACTGAAATGCTGCATTTGCTCTTCTTTTCATGGGAACTAACTGGTAAGAACAAGTATGAATTTTGGGTAAAAACTGCATTTCTCAAAGAATGAACAGTGATGAAATGCTACAACACTACTAATTCTCTGTGAAATGTTACATATTTGGAGAACACACTGTTACTTCAACATTTTGTAGTAGTACCTAACATTTACTGCATATACCTGTTTCAGTACAAAGGAATGTATGTTGTTTCTACAGTAATGCCTTCAGTTTGAACACTTGTGTAGCAGTGATTCACTGAAATGCTGCATTTGCTCTACTTTTCATGTGAACTAACTTGTAAGAACAAGTATGAATTTTGGGTAAAAACTGCATTTCTCAAAGAATGAACAGTGATGAACTGCTTAAAACACTACTAATTCTCTGTGAAATGTTACATATTTGGAGAACACACTGTTACTTCAACATTTTGTAATAGTACCTAAACATTACTACATGTACCTGTTTCAGTACAAAGGAATGTATGTTGTTTCTACAGTAATGCCTTCAGTTTGAACACTTGTGTAGCATTGATTCACTGAAATGCTGCATTTGCTCTACTTTTCATCGGAACTAACTCGTAAGAACAAGTATGAATTTTGGGTAAAAACTGCATTTCTCAAAGAATGAACAGTGATGAACTGCTACAAACACTACTAATTCTCTGTGAAATGTTACATATTTGGAGAACACACTGTTACTTCAACATTTTGGTAGTAGTACCTAACATTACTACATGTACCTGTTTCAGTACAAAGGAATGTATGTTGTTTCTACAGTAATGCCTTCACTTTGAACACTTGTGTAGCATTGATTCACTGAAATGCTGCATTTGCTCTTCTTTTCATGGGAACTAACTGGTAAGAACAAGTATGAATTTTGGGTAAAAACTGCATTTCTCAAAGAATGAACAGTGATGAAATGCTACAACACTACTAATTCTCTGTGAAATGTTACATATTTGGAGAACACACTGTTACTTCAACATTTTGTAGTAGTACCTAACATTACTACATGTACCTGTTTCAGTACAAAGGAATGTATGTTGTTTCTACAGTAATGCCTTCAGTTTGAACACTTGTGTAGCAGTGATTCACTGAAATGCTGCATTTGCTCTACTTTTCATGTGAACTAACTTGTAAGAACAAGTATGAATTTTGGGTAAAAACTGCATTTCTCAAAGAATGTACAGTGATGAACAGCTACAAACACTACTAATTCTCTGTGAAATGTTACATATTTGGAGAACACACTGTTACTTCAACATTTTGTAATAGTACCTAAACATTACTACATGTACCTGTTTCAGTACAAAGGAATGTATGTTGTTTCTACAGTAATGCGTCAGTTTGAACACTTGTGTAGCATTGATTCACTGAAATGCTGCATTTGCTCTACTTTTCATGGGAACTAACTTGTAAGAACAAGTATGAATTTTGGGTAAAAACTGCATTTCTCAAAGAATGAACAGTGATGAACTGCTTCAACACTACTAATTCTCTGTGAAATGTTACATATTTGGAGAACACACTGTTACTTCAACATTTTGTATTAGTACCTAACATTACTACATGTACCTGTTTCAGTACAAAAGAATGTATGTTGTTTCTACAGTAATGTCTTCAGTTTGAACAATTGTGTAGCAGAGATTCACTGAAATGCTGCATTTGCTCTACTTTTTCATGGGAACTAACTTGTAAGAACAAGTATGAATTTTGGGTAAAAACTGCATTTCTCAAAGAATGAACAGTGATGAACTGCTTCAAACACTACTAATTCTCTGTGAAATGTTACATATTTGGAGAACACACTGTTACTTCAACATTTTGTAGTAGTACCTAACATTACTACATGTACCTGTTTCAGTACAAAGGAATGTATGTTGTTTCCACAGTAATGCCTTCAGTTTGAACACTTGTGTAGCAGTGATTCACTGAAATGCTGCATTTGCTCTACTTTTCATGGGAACTAACTTGTAAGAACAAGTATGAATTTTGGGTAAAAACTGCATTTCTCAAAGAATGAACAGTGATGAACTGCTTCAACACTACTAATTCTCTGTGAAATGTTACATATTTGGAGAACACACTGTTACTTCAACATTTTGTAATAGTACCTAACATTACTACATGTACCTCTTTCAGTACAAAGGAATGTATGTTGTTTCTACAGTAATGCCTTCAGTTTGAACACTTGTGTAGCAGTGATTCACTGAAATGCTGCATTTGCTCTACTTTTCATGTGAACTAACTTGTAAGAACAAGTATGAATTTTGGGTAAAAACTGCATTTCTCAAAGAATGAACAGTGATGAACTGCTTCAACACTACTAATTCTCTGTGAAATGTTACATATTTGGAGAACACACTGTTACTTCAACATTTTGTAGTAGTACCTAACATTACTACATGTACCTGTTTCAGTACAAAGGAATGTATGTTGTTTCTACAGTAATGCGTTCAGTTTGAACACTTGTGTAGCATTGATTCACTGAAATGCTGCATTTGCTCTACTTTTCATGTGAACTAACTTGTAAGAACAAGTATGAATTTTGGGTAAAAACTGCATTTCTCAAAGAATGAACAGTGATGAACTGCTTCAACACTACTAATTCTCTGTGAAATGTTACATATTTGGAGAACACACTGTTACTTCAACATTTTGTAGTAATACCTAACATTACTACATGTACCTGTTTCAGTACAAAGGAATGTATGTTGTTTCTACAGTAATGCCTTCATTTTGAACACTTGTGTAGCATTGATTCACTGAAATGCTGCATTTGCTCTACTTTTCATGTGAACTAACTTGTAAGAACAAGTATGAATTTTGGGTAAAAACTGCATTTCTCAAAGAATGAACAGTGATGAACTGCTTCAACACTACTAATTCTCTGTGAAATGTTACATATTTGGAGAACACACTGTTACTTCAACGTTTTGTAGTAGTACCTAACATTACTACATGTACCTGTTTCAGTACAAAGGAATGTATGTTGTTTCTACAGTAATGCCTTCAGTTTGAACACTTGTGTAGCAGTGATTCACTGAAATGCTGCATTTGCTCTACTTTTCATGTGAACTAACTTGTAAGAACAAGTATGAATTTTGGGTAAAAACTGCATTTCTCAAAGAATGAACAGTGATGAACTGCTTCAACACTACTAATTCTCTGTGAAATGTTACATATTTGGAGAACACACTGTTACTTCAACATTTTGTAGTAGTACCTAACATTACTACATGTACCTGTTTCAGTACAAAGGAATGTATGTTGTTTCTACAGTAATGCCTTCAGTTTGAACACTTGTGTAGCATTGATTCACTGAAATGCTGCATTTGCTCTACTTTTCATGTGAACTAACTCGTAAGAACAAGTATGAATTTTGGGTAAAAACTGCATTTCTCAAAGAATGAACAGTGATGAACTGCTTCAAACACTACTAATTCTCTGTGAAATGTTACATATTTGGAGAACACACTGTTACTTCAACATTTTGTAGTAGTACCTAACATTACTACATGTACCTGTTTCAGTACAAAGGAATGTATGTTGTTTCTACAGTAATGCCTTCAGTTTGAACACTTGTGTAGCATTGATTCACTGAAATGCTGCATTTGCTCTACTTTTCATGGGAACTAACTGGTAAGAACAAGTATGAATTTTGGGTAAAAACTGCATTTCTCAAAGAATGAACAGTGATGAAACTGCTACAACACTACTAATTCTCTGTGAAATGTTACATATTTGGAGAACACACTGTTACTTCAACATTTTGTAGTAGTACCTAACATTTACTACATGTACCTGTTTCAGTACAAAGGAATGTATGTTGTTTCTACAGTAATGCCTTCAGTTTGAACACTTGTGTAGCAGTGATTCACTGAAATGCTGCATTTGCTCTACTTTTCATGTGAACTAACTTGTAAGAACAAGTATGAATTTTGGGTAAAAACTGCATTTCTCAAAGAATGAACAGTGATGAACTGCTACAAACACTACTAATTCTCTGTGAAATGTTACATATTTGGAGAACACACTGTTACTTCAACATTTTGTAATACTACCTAAACATTACTACATGTACCTGTTTCAGTACAAAGGAATGTATGTTGTTTCTACAGTAATGCTTCAGTTTCAACACTTGTGTAGCATTGATTCACTGAAATACTGCATTTGCTCTACTTTTCATGGGAACTAACTCGTAAGAACAAGTATGAATTTTGGGTAAAAACTGCATTTCTCAAAGAATGAACAGTGATGAACTGCTTCAACACTACTAATTCTCTGTGAAATGTTACATATTTTGAGAACACACTGTTACTTCAACATTTTGTATTAGTACCTAACATTACTACATGTACCTGTTTCAGTACAAAAGGAATGTATGTTGTTTCTACAGTAATGTCTTCAGTTTGAACAATTGTGTAGCAGAGATTCACTGAAATGCTGCATTTGCTCTACTTTTTCATGGGAACTAACTTGTAAGAACAAGTATGAATTTTGGGTAAAAACTGCATTTCTCAAAGAATGAACAGTGATGAACTGCTTAAAACACTACTAATTCTCTGTGAAATGTTACATATTTGGAGAACACACTGTTACTTCAACATTTTGTAGTAGTACCTAAACATTACTACATGTACCTGTTTCAGTACAAAGGAATGTATGTTGTTTTCTACAGTAATGCCTTCAGTTTGAACACTTGTGTAGCAGTGATTCACTGAAATGCTGCATTTGCTCTACTTTTCATGGGAACTAACTTGTAAGAACAAGTATGAATTTTGGGTAAAAACTGCATTTCTCAAAGAATGAACAGTGATGAACTGCTTCAAACACTACTAATTCTCTGTGAAATGTTACATATTTGGAGAACACACTGTTACTTCAACATTTTGTAATAGTACCTAACATTACTACATGTACCTCTTTCAGTACAAAGGAAATGTATGTTGTTTCTACAGTAATGCCTTCAGTTTGAACACTTGTGTAGCAGTGATTCACTGAAATGCTGCATTTGCTCTACTTTTCATGGGAACTAACTTGTAAGAACAAGTATGAATTTTGGGTAAAAACTGCATTTCTCAAAGAATGAACAGTGATGAACTGCTTCAACACTACTAATTCTCTGTGAAATGTTACATATTTGGAGAACACACTGTTACTTCAACATTTTGTAGTAGTACCTAACATTACTACATGTACCTGTTTCAGTACAAAGGAATGTATGTTGTTTCTACAGTAATGCGTTCAGTTTGAACACTTGTGTAGCATTGATTCACTGAAATGCTGCATTTGCTCTACTTTTCATGTGAACTAACTGGGTAAGAACAAGTATGAATTTTTGGGTAAAAACTGCATTTCTCAAAGAATGAACAGTGATGAACTGCTTCAACACTACTAATTCTCTGTGAAATGTTACATATTTGGAGAACACACTGTTACTTCAACATTTTGTAGTAGTACCTAACATTACTACATGTACCTGTTTCAGTACAAAGGAATGTATGTTGTTTCTACAGTAATGCCTTCAGTTTTGAACACTTGTGTAGCAGTGATTCACTGAAATGCTGCATTTGCTCTACTTTTCATGGGAACTAACTTGTAGGAACAAGTATGAATTTTTGGGTCAAAAACTGCATTTCTCAAAGAATGAACAGTGATGAACTGCTTCAACACTACTAATTCTCTGTGAAATGTTACATATTTGGAGAACACACTGTTACTTCAACGTTTTGTAGTAGTACCTAACATTACTACATGTACCTGTTTCAGTACAAAGGAATGTATGTTGTTTCTACAGTAATGCCTTCAGTTTGAACACTTGTGTAGCAGTGATTCACTGAAATGCTGCATTTGCTCTACTTTTCATGTGAACTAACTTGAAAGAACAAGTATGAATTTTGGGTAAAAACTGCATTTCTCAAAGAATGAACAGTGATGAACTGCTTCAAACACTACTAATTCTCTGTGAAATGTTACATATTTGGAGAACACACTGTTACTTCAACATTTTGTAGTAGTACTAAACATTACTACATGTACCTGTTTCAGTACAAAGGAATGTATGTTGTTTCTACAGTAATGCCTTCAATTTGAACACTTGTGTAGCATTGATTCACTGAAATGCTGCATTTGCTCTACTTTTCATATGAACTAACTTGTAAGAACAAGTATGAATTTTTGGGTAAAAACTGCATTTCTCAAAGAATGAACAGTGATGAACTGCTTCAAACACTACTAATTCTCTGTGAAATGTTACATATTTGGAGAACACACTGTTACTTCAACATTTTGTAGTAGTACCTAACATTACTACATGTACCTGTTTCAGTACAAAGGAATGTATGTTGTTTCTACAGTAATGCCTTCAGTTTGAACACTTGTGTAGCATTGATTCACTGAAATGCTGCATTTGCTCTACTTTTCATGGGAACTAACTTGTAAGAACAAGTATGAATTTTGGGTAAAAACTGCATTTCTCAAAGAATGAACAGTGATGAAACTGCTTCAACACTACTAATTCTCTGTGAAATGTTACATATTTGGAGAACACACTGTTACTTCAACATTTTGTAGTAGTACCTAACATTTACTACATGTACCTGTTTCAGTACAAAGGAATGTATGTTGTTTCTACAGTAATGCCTTCAGTTTGAACACTTGTGTAGCAGTGATTCACTGAAATGCTGCATTTGCTCTACTTTTCATGTGAACTAACTTGTAAGAACAAGTATGAATTTTGGGTAAAAACTGCATTTCTCAAAGAATGAACAGTGATGAAACTGCTTAAAACACTACTAATTCTCTGTGAAATGTTACATATTTGGAGAACACACTGTTACTTCAACATTTTGTAATAGTACCTAAACATTACTACATGTACCTGTTTCAGTACAAAGGAATGTATGTTGTTTCTACAGTAATGCGTCAGTTTGAACACTTGTGTAGCATTGATTCACTGAAATGCTGCATTTGCTCTACTTTTCATGGGAACTAACTTGTAAGAACAAGTATGAATTTTTGGGTAAAAACTGCATTTCTCAAAGAATGAACAGTGATGAACTGCTTGAACACTACTAATTCTCTGTGAAATGTTACATATTTGGAGAACACACTGTTACTTCAACATTTTGTAGTAGTACCTAAACATTACTACATGTACCTGTTTCAGTACCAAAGGAATGTATGTTGTTTCTACAGTAATGCCTTCAGTTTGAACACTTGTGTAGCAGTGATTCACTGAAATGCTGCATTTGCTCTACTTTTCATGGGAACTAACTTGTAAGAACAAGTATGAATTTTGGGTAAAAACTGCATTTCTCAAAGAATGAACAGTGATGAACTGCTTCAACACTACTAATTCTCTGTGAAATGTTACATATTTGGAGAACACACTGTTACTTCAACATTTTGTAGTAGTACCTAACATTACTACATGTACCTGTTTCAGTACAAAGGAATGTATGTTGTTTCTACAGTAATGCCTTCAGTTTGAACACTTGTGTAGCAGTGATTCACTGAAATGCTGCATTTGCTCTACTTTTCATGTGAACTAACTTGTAAGAACAAGTATGAATTTTGGGTAAAAACTGCATTTCTCAAAGAATGAACAGTGATGAACTGCTTCAACACTACTAATTCTCTGTGAAATGTTACATATTTGGAGAACACACTGTTACTTCAACATTTTGTAGTAGTACCTAACATTACTACATGTACCTGTTTCAGTACAAAGGAATGTATGTTGTTTCTACAGTAATGCCTTCAGTTTGAACACTTGTGTAGCATTGATTCACTGAAATGCTGCATTTGCTCTACTTTTCATGTGAACTAACTCGTAAGAACAAGTATGAATTTTGGGTAAAAACTGCATTTCTCAAAGAATGAACAGTGATGAACTGCTTGAACACTACTAATTCTCTGTGAAATGTTACATATTTGGAGAACACACTGTTACTTCAACATTTTGTAGTAGTACCTAACATTACTACATGTACCTGTTTCAGTACAAAGGAATGTATGTTGTTTCTACAGTAATGCCTTCAGTTTGAACACTTGTGTAGCAGTGATTCACTGAAATGCTGCATTTGCTCTACTTTTCATGGGAACTAACTTGTAAGAACAAGTATGAATTTTGGGTAAAAACTGCATTTCTCAAAGAATGAACAGTGATGAACTGCTTCAAACACTACTAATTCTCTGTGAAATGATACATATTTGGAGAACACACTGTTACTTCAACATTTTGTAGTAGTACCTAACATTACTACATGTACCTCTTTCAGTACAAAGGAATGTATGTTGTTTCTACAGTAATGCCTTCAGTTTGAACACTTGTGTAGCAGTGATTCACTGAAATGCTGCATTTGCTCTACTTTTCATGGGAACTAACTTGTAAGAACAAGTATGAATTTTGGGTAAAAACTGCATTTCTCAAAGAATGAACAGTGATGAACTGCTTCAACACTACTAATTCTCTGTGAAATGTTACATATTTGGAGAACACACTGTTACTTCAACATTTTGTAGTAGTACCTAACATTACTACATGTACCTGTTTCAGTACAAAGGAATGTATGTTGTTTCTACAGTAATGCCTTCAGTTTGAACACTTGTGTAGCATTGATTCACTGAAATGCTGCATTTGCTCTACTTTTCATGTGAACTAACTTGTAAGAACAAGTATGAATTTTGGGTAAAAACTGCATTTCTCAAAGAATGAACAGTGATGAACTGCTTCAACACTACTAATTCTCTGTGAAATGTTACATATTTGGAGAACACACTGTTACTTCAACATTTTGTAGTAGTACCTAACATTACTACATGTACCTGTTTCAGTACAAAGGAATGTATGTTGTTTCTACAGTAATGCCTTCAGTTTGAACACTTGTGTAGCAGTGATTCACTGAAATGCTGCATTTGCTCTACTTTTCATGTGAACTAACTTGTAAGAACAAGTATGAATTTTGGGTAAAAACTGCATTTCTCAAAGAATGAACAGTGATGAACTGCTTCAACACTACTAATTCTCTGTGAAATGTTACATATTTGGAGAACACACTGTTACTTCAACGTTTTGTAGTAGTACCTAACATTACTACATGTACCTGTTTCAGTACAAAGGAATGTATGTTGTTTCTACAGTAATGCCTTCAGTTTGAACACTTGTGTAGCAGTGATTCACTGAAATGCTGCATTTGCTCTACTTTTCATGTGAACTAACTTGTAAGAACAAGTATGAATTTTGGGTAAAAACTGCATTTCTCAAAGAATGAACAGTGATGAACTGCTTCAACACTACTAATTCTCTGTGAAATGTTACATATTTGGAGAACACACTGTTACTTCAACATTTTGTAGTAGTACCTAACATTACTACATGTACCTGTTTCAGTACAAAGGAATGTATGTTGTTTCTACAGTAATGCCTTCAGTTTGAACACTTGTGTAGCATTGATTCACTGAAATGCTGCATTTGCTCTACTTTTCATGTGAACTAACTTGTAAGAACAAGTATGAATTTTGGGTAAAAACTGCATTTCTCAAAGAATGAACAGTGATGAACTGCTTCAAACACTACTAATTCTCTGTGAAATGTTACATATTTGGAGAACACACTGTTACTTCAACATTTTGTAGTAGTACCTAACATTACTACATGTACCTGTTTCAGTACAAAGGAATGTATGTTGTTTCTACAGTAATGCCTTCAGTTTGAACACTTGTGTAGCATTGATTCACTGAAATGCTGCATTTGCTCTTCTTTTCATGGGAACTAACTGGTAAGAACAAGTATGAATTTTGGGTAAAAACTGCATTTCTCAAAGAATGAACAGTGATGAAATGCTACAACACTACTAATTCTCTGTGAAATGTTACATATTTGGAGAACACACTGTTACTTCAACATTTTGTAGTAGTACCTAACATTACTACATGTACCTGTTTCAGTACAAAGGAATGTATGTTGTTTCTACAGTAATGCCTTCAGTTTGAACACTTGTGTAGCAGTGATTCACTGAAATGCTGCATTTGCTCTACTTTTCATGTGAACTAACTTGTAAGAACAAGTATGAATTTTGGGTAAAAACTGCATTTCTCAAAGAATGAACAGTGATGAACTGCTACAAACACTACTAATTCTCTGTGAAATGTTACATATTTGGAGAACACACTGTTACTTCAACATTTTGTAATAGTACCAAACATTACTACATGTACCTGTTTCAGTACAAAGGAATGTATGTTGTTTCTACAGTAATGCGTTCAGTTTGAACACTTGTGTAGCATTGATTCACTGAAATGCTGCATTTGCTCTACTTTTCATGGGAACTAACTTGTAAGAACAAGTATGAATTTTGGGTAAAAACTGCATTTCTCAAAGAATGAACAGTGATGAACTGCTTCAACACTACTAATTCTCTGTGAAATGTTACATATTTGGAGAACACACTGTTACTTCAACATTTTGTAGTAGTACCTAACATTACTACATGTACCTGTTTCAGTACAAAGGAATGTATGTTGTTTCTACAGTAATGCCTTCAGTTTGAACACTTGTGTAGCAGTGATTCACTGAAATGCTGCATTTGCTCTACTTTTCATGGGAACTAACTTGTAAGAACAAGTATGAATTTTGGGTAAAAACTGCATTTCTCAAAGAATGAACAGTGATGAACTGCTTCAACACTACTAATTCTCTGTGAAATGTTACATATTTGGAGAACACACTGTTACTTCAACATTTTGTAGTAGTACCTAAAATTACTACATGTACCTGTTTCAGTACAAAGGAATGTATGTTGTTTCTACAGTAATGCCTTCAGTTTGAACACTTGTGTAGCAGTGATTCACTGAAATGCTGCATTTGCTCTACTTTTCATGGGAACTAACTTGTAAGAACAAGTATGAATTTTGGGTAAAAACTGCATTTCTCAAAGAATGAACAGTGATGAACTGCTTCAAACACTACTAATTCTCTGTGAAATGTTACATATTTGGAGAACACACTGTTACTTCAACATTTTGTAATAGTACCTAACATTACTACATGTACCTGTTTCAGTACAAAGGAATGTATGTTGTTTCTACAGTAATGCCTTCAGTTTGAACACTTGTGTAGCAGTGATTCACTGAAATGCTGCATTTGCTCTACTTTTCATGGGAACTAACTTGTAAGAACAAGTATGAATTTTGGGTAAAAACTGCATTTCTCAAAGAATGAACAGTGATGAACTGCTTCAACACTACTAATTCTCTGTGAAATGTTACATATTTGGAGAACACACTGTTACTTCAACATTTTGTAGTAGTACCTAACATTACTACATGTACCTGTTTCAGTACAAAGGAATGTATGTTGTTTCTACAGTAATGCCTTCAGTTTGAACACTTGTGTAGCATTGATTCACTGAAATGCTGCATTTGCTCTACTTTTCATGTGAACTAACTGGGTAAGAACAAGTATGAATTTTGGGTAAAAACTGCATTTCTCAAAGAATGAACAGTGATGAACTGCTTCAACACTACTAATTCTCTGTGAAATGTTACATATTTGGAGAACACACTGTTACTTCAACATTTTGTAGTAGTACCTAACATTACTACATGTACCTGTTTCAGTACAAAGGAATGTATGTTGTTTCTACAGTAATGCCTTCAGTTTTGAACACTTGTGTAGCAGTGATTCACTGAAATGCTGCATTTGCTCTACTTTTCATGGGAACTAACTTGTAAGAACAAGTATGAATTTTGGGTAAAAACTGCATTTCTCAAAGAATGAACAGTGATGAACTGCTTCAACACTACTAATTCTCTGTGAAATGTTACATATTTGGAGAACACACTGTTACTTCAACGTTTTGTAGTAGTACCTAACATTACTACATGTACCTGTTTCAGTACAAAGGAATGTATGTTGTTTCTACAGTAATGCCTTCAGTTTGAACACTTGTGTAGCAGTGATTCACTGAAATGCTGCATTTGCTCTACTTTTCATGTGAACTAACTTGTAAGAACAAGTATGAATTTTGGGTAAAAACTGCATTTCTCAAAGAATGAACAGTGATGAACTGCTTCAAACACTACTAATTCTCTGTGAAATGTTACATATTTGGAGAACACACTGTTACTTCAACATTTTGTAGTAGTACCTAACATTACTACATGTACCTGTTTCAGTACAAAGGAATGTATGTTGTTTCTACAGTAATGCCTTCAGTTTGAACACTTGTGTAGCAGTGATTCACTGAAATGCTGCATTTGCTCTACTTTTCATGTGAACTAACTGGGTAAGAACAAGTATGAATTTTGGGTAAAAACTGCATTTCTCAAAAGAATGAACAGTGATGAACTGCTTCAACACTACTAATTCTCTGTGAAATGTTACATATTTGGAGAACACACTGTTACTTCAACATTTTGTAGTAGTACCTAACATTACTACATGTACCTGTTTCAGTACAAAGGAATGTATGTTGTTTCTACAGTAATGCCTTCACTTTGAACACTTGTGTAGCATTGATTCACTGAAATGCTGCATTTGCTCTACTTTTCATGGGAACTAACTGGTAAGAACAAGTATGAATTTTGGGTAAAAACTGCATTTCTCAAAGAATGAACAGTGATGAACTGCTTCAACACTACTAATTCTCTGTGAAATGTTACATATTTGGAGAACACACTGTTACTTCAGCATTTTGTAGTAGTACCTAACATTACTACATGTACCTGTTTCAGTACAAAGGAATGTATGTTGTTTCTACAGTAATGCGTTCATTTTGAACACTTGTGTAGCAGTGATTCACTGAAATGCTGCATTTGCTCTACTTTTCATGGGAACTAACTTGTAAGAACAAGTATGAATTTTGGGTAAAAACTGCATTTCTCAAAGAATGAACAGTGATGAACTGCTTCAACACTACTAATTCTCTGTGAAATGTTACATATTTGGAGAACACACTGTTACTTCAACATTTTGTAGTAGTACCTAACATTACTACATGTACCTGTTTCAGTACAAAGGAATGTATGTTGTTTCTACAGTAATGCCTTCAGTTTGAACACTTGTGTAGCATTGATTCACTGAAATGCTGCATTTGCTCTACTTTTCATGTGAACTAACTTGTAAGAACAAGTATGAATTTTGGGTAAAAACTGCATTTCTCAAAGAATGAACAGTGATGAACTGCTACAAACACTACTAATTCTCTGTGAAATGTTACATATTTGGAGAACACACTGTTACTTCAACATTTTGTAGTAGTACCTAACATTACTACATGTACCTGTTTCAGTACAAAGGAATGTATGTTGTTTCTACAGTAATGCGTTCAGTTTGAACACTTGTGTAGCATTGATTCACTGAAATGCTGCATTTGCTCTACTTTTCATGGGAACTAACTTGTAAGAACAAGTATGAATTTTGGGTAAAAACTGCATTTCTCAAAGAATGAACAGTGATGAACTGCTTCAACACTACTAATTCTCTGTGAAATGTTACATATTTGGAGAACACACTGTTACTTCAACATTTTGTAGTAGTACCTAACATTACTACATGTACCTGTTTCAGTACAAAGGAATGTATGTTGTTTCTACAGTAATGCCTTCAGTTTGAACACTTGTGTAGCATTGATTCACTGAAATGCTGCATTTGCTCTACTTTTCATGGGAACTAACTGGGTAAGAACAAGTATGAATTTTGGGTAAAAACTGCATTTCTCAAAGAATGAACAGTGATGAACTGCTACAACACTACTAATTCTCTGTGAAATGTTACATATTTGGAGAACACACTGTTACTTCAACATTTTGTAGTAGTACCTAACATTACTACATGTACCTGTTTCAGTACAAAGGAATGTATGTTGTTTCCACAGTAATGCGTTCAGTTTGAACACTTGTGTAGCAGTGATTCACTGAAATGCTGCATTTGCTCTACTTTTCATGTGAACTAACTGGGTAAGAACAAGTATGAATTTTGGGTAAAAACTGCATTTCTCAAAAGAATGAACAGTGATGAACTGCTTCAACACTACTAATTCTCTGTGAAATGTTACATATTTGGAGAACACACTGTTACTTCAACATTTTGTAGTAGTACCTAACATTACTACATGTACCTGTTTCAGTACAAAGGAATGTATGTTGTTTCTACAGTAATGCCTTCAGTTTGAACACTTGTGTAGCATTGATTCACTGAAATGCTGCATTTGCTCTACTTTTCATGGGAACTAACTTGTAAGAACAAGTATGAATTTTGGGTAAAAACTGCATTTCTCAAAGAATGAACAGTGATGAACTGCTACAACACTACTAATTCTCTGTGAAATGTTACATATTTGGAGAACACACTGTTACTTCAACATTTTGTAGTAGTACCTAACATTACTACATGTACCTGTTTCAGTACAAAGGAATGTATGTTGTTTCCACAGTAATGCGTTCAGTTTGAACACTTGTGTAGCATTGATTCACTGAAATGCTGCATTTGCTCTACTTTTCATGTGAACTAACTGGGAAGAACAAGTATGAATTTTGGGTAAAAACTGCATTTCTCAAAGAATGAACAGTGATGAACTGCTTCAACACTACTAATTCTCTGTGAAATGTTACATATTTGGAGAACACACTGTTACTTCAACATTTTGTAGTAGTACCTAACATTACTACATGTACCTGTTTCAGTACAAAGGAATGTATGTTGTTTCTACAGTAATGCGTTCAGTTTGAACACTTGTGTAGCAGTGATTCACTGAAATGCTGCATTTGCTCTACTTTTCATGGGAACTAACTTGTAAGAACAAGTATGAATTTTGGGTAAAAACTGCATTTCTCAAAGAATGAACAGTGATGAACTGCTTCAACACTACTAATTCTCTGTGAAATGTTACATATTTGGAGAACACACTGTTACTTCAACATTTTGTAGTAGTACCTAACATTACTACATGTACCTGTTTCAGTACAAAGGAATGTATGTTGTTTCTACAGTAATGCCTTCAGTTTGAACACTTGTGTAGCAGTGATTCACTGAAATGCTGCATTTGCTCTACTTTTCATGTGAACTAACTTGTAAGAACAAGTATGAATTTTGGGTAAAAACTGCATTTCTCAAAGAATGAACAGTGATGAACTGCTTCAACACTACTAATTCTCTGTGAAATGTTACATATTTGGAGAACACACTGTTACTTCAACATTTTGTAGTAGTACCTAACATTACTACATGTACCTGTTTCAGTACAAAGGAATGTATGTTGTTTCTACAGTAATGCCTTCAGTTTGAACACTTGTGTAGCATTGATTCACTGAAATGCTGCATTTGCTCTAATTTTCATGTGAACTAACTGGGAAGAACAAGTATGAATTTTGGGTAAAAACTGCATTTCTCAAAGAATGAACAGTGATGAACTGCTACAACACTACTAATTCTCTGTGAAATGTTACATATTTGGAGAACACACTGTTACTTCAACATTTTGTAGTAGTACCTAACATTACTACATGTACCTGTTTCAGTACAAAGGAATGTATGTTGTTTCTACAGTAATGCCTTCACTTTGAACACTTGTGTAGCATTGATTCACTGAAATGCTGCATTTGCTCTACTTTTCATGGGAACTAACTGGTAAGAACAAGTATGAATTTTGGGTAAAAACTGCATTTCTCAAAGAATGAACAGTGATGAAACTGCTACAACACTACTAATTCTCTGTGAAATGTTACATATTTGGAGAACACACTGTTACTTCAACATTTTGTAGTAGTACCTAACATTACTACATGTACCTGTTTCAGTACAAAGGAATGTATGTTGTTTCTACAGTAATGCGTTCAGTTTTGAACACTTGTGTAGCATTGATTCACTGAAATGCTGCATTTGCTCTACTTTTCATGGGAACTAACTTGTAAGAACAAGTATGAATTTTGGGTAAAAACTGCATTTCTCAAAGAATGAACAGTGATGAACTGCTTCAACACTACTAATTCTCTGTGAAATGTTACATATTTGGAGAACACACTGTTACTTCAACATTTTGTAGTAGTACCTAACATTACTACATGTACCTGTTTCAGTACAAAGGAATGTATGTTGTTTCTACAGTAATGCCTTCAGTTTGAACACTTGTGTAGCATTGATTCACTGAAATGCTGCATTTGCTCTACTTTTCATGTGAACTAACTTGTAAGAACAAGTATGAATTTTGGGTAAAAACTGCATTTCTCAAAGAATGTACAGTGATGAACAGCTAAAACACTACTAATTCTCTGTGAAATGTTACATATTTGGAGAACACACTGTTACTTCAACATTTTGTAATAGTACCAAACATTACTACATGTACCTGTTTCAGTACAAAGGAATGTATGTTGTTTCTACAGTAATGCGTTCAGTTTGAACACTTGTGTAGCATTGATTCACTGAAATGCTGCATTTGCTCTACTTTTCATGGGAACTAACTTGTAAGAACAAGTATGAATTTTGGGTAAAAACTGCATTTCTCAAAGAATGAACAGTGATGAACTGCTTCAACACTACTAATTCTCTGTGAAATGTTACATATTTGGAGAACACACTGTTACTTCAACATTTTGGAGTAGTACCTAACATTACTACATGTACCTGTTTCAGTACAAAGGAATGTATGTTGTTTCTACAGTAATGCCTTCACTTTGAACACTTGTGTAGCATTGATTCACTGAAATGCTGCATTTGCTCTTCTTTTCATGGGAACTAACTGGGTAAGAACAAGTATGAATTTTGGGTAAAAACTGCATTTCTCAAAGAATGAACAGTGATGAAATGCTACAACACTACTAATTCTCTGTGAAATGTTACATATTTGGAGAACACACTGTTACTTCAACATTTTGTAGTAGTACCTAACATTACTACATGTACCTGTTTCAGTACAAAGGAATGTATGTTGTTTCTACAGTAATGCGTTCAGTTTGAACACTTGTGTAGCAGTGATTCACTGAAATGCTGCATTTGCTCTACTTTTCATGTGAACTAACTGGGTAAGAACAAGTATGAATTTTGGGTAAAAACTGCATTTCTCAAAAGAATGAACAGTGATGAACTGCTTCAACACTACTAATTCTCTGTGAAATGTTACATATTTGGAGAACACACTGTTACTTCAACATTTTGGTAGTAGTACCTAACATTACTACATGTACCTGTTTCAGTACAAAGGAATGTATGTTGTTTCTACAGTAATGCCTTCACTTTGAACACTTGTGTAGCATTGATTCACTGAAATGCTGCATTTGCTCTACTTTTCATGGGAACTAACTGGTAAGAACAAGTATGAATTTTGGGTAAAAACTGCATTTCTCAAAGAATGAACAGTGATGAAACTGCTTCAACACTACTAATTCTCTGTGAAATGTTACATATTTGGAGAACACACTGTTACTTCAACATTTTGTAGTAGTACCTAACATTACTACATGTACCTGTTTCAGTACAAAGGAATGTATGTTGTTTCCACAGTAATGCGTTCAGTTTGAACACTTGTGTAGCATTGATTCACTGAAATGCTGCATTTGCTCTACTTTTCATGTGAACTAACTGGGTAAGAACAAGTATGAATTTTGGGTAAAAACTGCATTTCTCAAAGAATGAACAGTGATGAACTGCTTCAACACTACTAATTCTCTGTGAAATGTTACATATTTGGAGAACACACTGTTACTTCAACATTTTGTAGTAGTACCTAACATTACTACATGTACCTGTTTCAGTACAAAGGTATGTATGTTGTTTCCACAGTAATGCGTTCATTTTGAACACTTGTGTAGCAGTGATTCACTGAAATGCTGCATTTGCTCTACTTTTCATGGGAACTAACTTGTAAGAACAAGTATGAATTTTGGGTAAAAACTGCATTTCTCAAAGAATGAACAGTGATGAACTGCTTCAACACTACTAATTCTCTGTGAAATGTTACATATTTGGAGAACACACTGTTACTTCAACATTTTGTAGTAGTACCTAACATTACTACATGTACCTGTTTCAGTACAAAGGAATGTAT
This sequence comes from Phyllostomus hastatus, assembly GCF_019186645.2. Taxonomy (NCBI): domain Eukaryota; kingdom Metazoa; phylum Chordata; class Mammalia; order Chiroptera; family Phyllostomidae; genus Phyllostomus; species Phyllostomus hastatus. Next base: position 45,381 of record NW_025334017.1, on the reverse strand, counting down.
GTTGTTTCTACAGTAATGCGTTCAGTTTGAACACTTGTGTAGCAGTGATTCACTGAAATGCTGCATTTGCTCTACTTTTCATGTGAACTAACTGGGAAGAACAAGTATGAATTTTGGGTAAAAACTGCATTTCTCAAAGAATGAACAGTGATGAACTGCTTCAACACTACTAATTCTGTGTGAAATGTTACATATTTGGAGAACACACTGTTACTTCAACATTTTGTAGTAGTACCTAACATTACTACATGTACCTGTTTCAGTACAAAGGAATGTATGTTGTTTCTACAGTAATGCCTTCACTTTGAACACTTGTGTAGCATTGATTCACTGAAATGCTGCATTTGCTCTACTTTTCATGGGAACTAACTGGTAAGAACAAGTATGAATTTTGGGTAAAAACTGCATTTCTCAAAGAATGAACAGTGATGAAACTGCTACAACACTACTAATTCTCTGTGAAATGTTACATATTTGGAGAACACACTGTTACTTCAACATTTTGTAGTAGTACCTAACATTACTACATGTACCTGTTTCAGTACAAAGGAATGTATGTTGTTTCTACAGTAATGCCTTCAGTTTGAACACTTGTGTAGCAGTGATTCACTGAAATGCTGCATTTGCTCTACTTTTCATGGGAACTAACTTGTAAGAACAAGTATGAATTTTGGGTAAAAACTGCATTTCTCAAAGAATGAACAGTGATGAACTGCTACAACACTACTAATTCTCTGTGAAATGTTACATATTTGGAGAACACACTGTTACTTCAACATTTTGTAGTAGTACCTAACATTACTACATGTACCTGTTTCAGTACAAAGGAATGTATGTTGTTTCTACAGTAATGCCTTCAGTTTGAACACTTGTGTAGCATTGATTCACTGAAATGCTGCATTTGCTCTACTTTTCATGGGAACTAACTGGTAAGAACAAGTATGAATTTTGGGTAAAAACTGCATTTCTCAAAGAATGAACAGTGATGAACTGCTTCAACACTACTAATTCTGTGTGAAATGTTACATATTTGGAGAACACACTGTTACTTCAACATTTTGTAGTAGTACCTAACATTACTACATGTACCTGTTTCAGTACAAAGGAATGTATGTTGTTTCTACAGTAATGCCTTCAGTTTGAACACTTGTGTAGCATTGATTCACTGAAATGCTGCATTTGCTCTACTTTTCATGGGAACTAACTTGTAAGAACAAGTATGAATTTTGGGTAAAAACTGCATTTCTCAAAGAATGAACAGTGATGAACTGCTTCAACACTACTAATTCTCTGTGAAATGTTACATATTTGGAGAACACACTGTTACTTCAACATTTTGTAATAGTACCTAACATTACTACATGTACCTCTTTCAGTACAAAGGAATGTATGTTGTTTCTACAGTAATGCCTTCAGTTTGAACACTTGTGTAGCATTGATTCACTGAAATGCTGCATTTGCTCTACTTTTCATGGGAACTAACTTGTAAGAACAAGTATGAATTTTGGGTAAAAACTGCATTTCTCAAAGAATGAACAGTGATGAACTGCTTCAAACACTACTAATTCTCTGTGAAATGTTACATATTTGGAGAACACACTGTTACTTCAACATTTTGTAGTAGTACCTAACATTACTACATGTACCTGTTTCAGTACAAAGGAATGTATGTTGTTTCTACAGTAATGCCTTCAGTTTGAACACTTGTGTAGCATTGATTCACTGAAATGCTGCATTTGCTCTACTTTTCATGGGAACTAACTTGTAAGAACAAGTATGAATTTTGGGTAAAAACTGCATTTCTCAAAGAATGAACAGTGATGAACTGCTTCAACACTACTAATTCTCTGTGAAATGTTACATATTTGGAGAACACACTGTTACTTCAACATTTTGTAGTAGTACCTAACATTACTACATGTACCTGTTTCAGTACAAAGGAATGTATATTGTTTCTACAGTAATGCCTTCAGTTTGAACACTTGTGTAGCAGTGATTCACTGAAATGCTGCATTTGCTCTACTTTTCATGGGAACTAACTTGTAAGAACAAGTATGAATTTTGGGTAAAAACTGCATTTCTCAAAGAATGAACAGTGATGAACTGCTTCAACACTACTAATTCTCTGTGAAATGTTACATATTTGGAGAACACACTGTTACTTCAGCATTTTGTAGTAGTACCTAACATTACTACATGTACCTGTTTCAGTACAAAGGAATGTATGTTGTTTCTACAGTAATGCGTTCAGTTTGAACACTTGTGTAGCAGTGATTCACTGAAATGCTGCATTTGCTCTACTTTTCATGTGAACTAACTTGTAAGAACAAGTATGAATTTTGGGTAAAAACTGCATTTCTCAAAGAATGAACAGTGATGAACTGCTTCAACACTACTAATTCTCTGTGAAATGTTACATATTTGGAGAACACACTGTTACTTCAACATTTTGTAGTAGTACCTAACATTACTACATGTACCTGTTTCAGTACAAAGGAATGTATGTTGTTTCTACAGTAATGCCTTCAGTTTGAACACTTGTGTAGCAGTGATTCACTGAAATGCTGCATTTGCTCTACTTTTCATGGGAACTAACTTGTAAGAACAAGTATGAATTTTGGGTAAAAACTGCATTTCTCAAAGAATGAACAGTGATGAACTGCTTCAACACTACTAATTCTCTGTGAAATGTTACATATTTGGAGAACACACTGTTACTTCAACATTTTGTAGTAGTACCTAACATTACTACATGTACCTGTTTCAGTACAAAGGAATGTATGTTGTTTCTACAGTAATGCCTTCAGTTTGAACACTTGTGTAGCAGTGATTCACTGAAATGCTGCATTTGCTCTACTTTTCATGGGAACTAACTTGTAAGAACAAGTATGAATTTTGGGTAAAAACTGCATTTCTCAAAGAATGAACAGTGATGAACTGCTTCAACACTACTAATTCTCTGTGAAATGTTACATATTTGGAGAACACACTGTTACTTCAACATTTTGTAGTAGTACCTAACATTACTACATGTACCTGTTTCAGTACAAAGGAATGTATGTTGTTTCTACAGTAATGCCTTCAGTTTGAACACTTGTGTAGCAGTGATTCACTGAAATGCTGCATTTGCTCTACTTTTCATGGGAACTAACTTGTAAGAACAAGTATGAATTTTAGGTAAAAACTGCATTTCTCAAAGAATGAACAGTGATGAACTGCTTCAACACTACTAATTCTCTGTGAAATGTTACATATTTGGAGAACACACTGTTACTTCAACATTTTGTAGTAGTACCTAACATTACTACATGTACCTGTTTCAGTACAAAGGAATGTATGTTGTTTCTACAGTAATGCCTTCAGTTTGAACACTTGTGTAGCATTGATTCACTGAAATGCTGCATTTGCTCTACTTTTCATGGGAACTAACTTGTAAGAACAAGTATGAATTTTGGGTAAAAACTGCATTTCTCAAAGAATGAACAGTGATGAACTGCTTCAACACTACTAATTCTCTGTGAAATGTTACATATTTGGAGAACACACTGTTACTTCAACATTTTGTAGTAGTACCTAACATTACTACATGTACCTGTTTCAGTACAAAGGAATGTATGTTGTTTCTACAGTAATGCCTTCAGTTTGAACACTTGTGTAGCATTGATTCACTGAAATGCTGCATTTGCTCTACTTTTCATGGGAACTAACTTGTAAGAACAAGTATGAATTTTGGGTAAAAACTGCATTTCTCAAAGAATGAACAGTGATGAACTGCTACAACACTACTAATTCTCTGTGAAATGTTACATATTTGGAGAACACACTGTTACTTCAACATTTTGTAGTAGTACCTAACATTACTACATGTACCTGTTTCAGTACAAAGGAATGTATGTTGTTTCTACAGTAATGCCTTCAGTTTGAACACTTGTGTAGCATTGATTCACTGAAATGCTGCATTTGCTCTACTTTTCATGGGAACTAACTTGTAAGAACAAGTATGAATTTTGGGTAAAAACTGCATTTCTCAAAGAATGAACAGTGATGAACTGCTTCAACACTACTAATTCTCTGTGAAATGTTACATATTTGGAGAACACACTGTTACTTCAACATTTTGTAGTAGTACCTAACATTACTACATGTACCTGTTTCAGTACAAAGGAATGTATGTTGTTTCTACAGTAATGCCTTCAGTTTGAACACTTGTGTAGCAGTGATTCACTGAAATGCTGCATTTGCTCTACTTTTCATGTGAACTAACTTGTAAGAACAAGTATGAATTTTGGGTAAAAACTGCATTTCTCAAAGAATGAACAGTGATGAACTGCTTCAACACTACTAATTCTCTGTGAAATGTTACATATTTGGAGAACACACTGTTACTTCAACATTTTGTAGTAGTACCTAACATTACTACATGTACCTGTTTCAGTACAAAGGAATGTATGTTGTTTCTACAGTAATGCCTTCAGTTTGAACACTTGTGTAGCATTGATTCACTGAAATGCTGCATTTGCTCTACTTTTCATGGGAACTAACTTGTAAGAACAAGTATGAATTTTGGGTAAAAACTGCATTTCTCAAAGAATGAACAGTGATGAACTGCTTCAACACTACTAATTCTCTGTGAAATGTTACATATTTGGAGAACACACTGTTACTTCAACATTTTGTAGTAGTACCTAACATTACTACATGTACCTGTTTCAGTACAAAGGAATGTATGTTGTTTCTACAGTAATGCCTTCACTTTGAACACTTGTGTAGCATTGATTCACTGAAATGCTGCATTTGCTCTTCTTTTCATGGGAACTAACTGGTAAGAACAAGTATGAATTTTGGGTAAAAACTGCATTTCTCAAAGAATGAACAGTGATGAAATGCTACAACACTACTAATTCTCTGTGAAATGTTACATATTTGGAGAACACACTGTTACTTCAACATTTTGTAGTAGTACCTAACATTACTACATGTACCTGTTTCAGTACAAAGGAATGTATGTTGTTTCTACAGTAATGCCTTCAGTTTGAACACTTGTGTAGCAGTGATTCACTGAAATGCTGCATTTGCTCTACTTTTCATGGGAACTAACTTGTAAGAACAAGTATGAATTTTGGGTAAAAACTGCATTTCTCAAAGAATGAACAGTGATGAAACTGCTTCAACACTACTAATTCTCTGTGAAATGTTACATATTTGGAGAACACACTGTTACTTCAACATTTTGTAGTAGTACCTAACATTACTACATGTACCTGTTTCAGTACAAAGGAATGTATGTTGTTTCTACAGTAATGCCTTCAGTTTGAACACTTGTGTAGCATTGATTCACTGAAATGCTGCATTTGCTCTACTTTTCATGTGAACTAACTTGTAAGAACAAGTATGAATTTTGGGTAAAAACTGCATTTCTCAAAGAATGAACAGTGATGAACTGCTTCAACACTACTAATTCTCTGTGAAATGTTACATATTTGGAGAACACAGTATTACTTCAACATTTTGTAATAGTACATAACATTACTACATGTATCTCTTTCAGTACAAAGGAATGTATGTTGTTTCTACAGTAATGCCTTCAGTTTGAACAATTGTGTAGCAGTGATTCACTGAAATGCTGCACTTTGCTCTACTTTTCATGGGAACTAACTTGTAAGAACAAGTATGAATTTTGGGTAAAAACTGCATTTCTCTAAAGAATGAACAGTGATGAACTGCTGAAACACTACTAATTCTCTGTGAAATGTTACATATTTGGAGAATACAGTGTTACTTCAACATTTTGTAATAGTACATAACATAACTACATGTATCTCTTTCAGTACAAAGGAATGTATGTTGTTTCTACAGTAATGCCTTCAGTTTGAACACTTGTGTAGCAGTGATTCACTGAAATGCTGCACTTACTCTACTTTTCATGGGAACTAACTGGTAGGAACAAGTATGAATTTTGGGTAAAAACTGCATTTCTCAAAGAATGAACAGTGATGAACTGCTTCAACACTACTAATTCTCTGTGAAATGTTACATATTTGTAGAACACACTGTTACTTCAACATTTTGTAGTAGTACCTAACATTACTACATGTACCTGTTTCAGTACAAAGGTATGTATGTTGTTTCCACAGTAATGCGTTCAGTTTGAACACTTGTGTAGCATTGATTCACTGAAATGCTTCATTTGCTCTACTTTTCATGTGAACTAACTGGGAAGAACAAGTATGAATTTTGGGTAAAAACTGCATTTCTCAAAGAATGAACAGTGATGAACTGCTTCAACACTACTAATTCTCTGTGAAATGTTACATATTTGGAGAACACACTGTTACTTCAACATTTTGTAGTAGTACCTAACATTACTACATGTACCTGTTTCAGTACAAAGGTATGTATGTTGTTTCCACAGTAATGCGTTCAGTTTTGAACACTTGTGTAGCAGTGATTCACTGAAATGCTGCATTTGCTCTACTTTTCATGGGAACTAACTTGTAAGAACAAGTATGAATTTTGGGTCAAAAACTGCATTTCTCAAAGAATGAACAGTGATGAACTGCTTCAACACTACTAATTCTCTGTGAAATGTTACATATTTGGAGAACACACTGTTACTTCAACATTTTGTAGTAGTACCTAACATTACTACATGTACCTGTTTCAGTACAAAGGAATGTATGTTGTTTCTACAGTAATGCCTTCAGTTTGAACACTTGTGTAGCAGTGATTCACTGAAATGCTGCATTTGCTCTACTTTTCATGTGAACTAACTGGGTAAGAACAAGTATGAATTTTGGGTAAAAACTGCATTTCTCAAAGAATGAACAGTGATGAACTGCTTCAACACTACTAATTCTCTGTGAAATGTTACATATTTGGAGAACACACTGTTACTTCAACATTTTGTAGTAGTACCTAACATTACTACATGTACCTGTTTCAGTACAAAGGAATGTATGTTGTTTCCACAGTAATGCCTTCAGTTTGAACACTTGTGTAGCAGTGATTCACTGAAATGCTGCATTTGCTCTACTTTTCATGTGAACTAACTGGGTAAGAACAAGTATGAATTTTGGGTAAAAACTGCATTTCTCAAAGAATGAACAGTGATGAACTGCTACAAACACTACTAATTCTCTGTGAAATGTTACATATTTGGAGAACACACTGTTACTTCAACATTTTGGTAGTAGTACCTAACATTACTACATGTACCTGTTTCAGTACAAAGGAATGTATGTTGTTTCTACAGTAATGCCTTCAGTTTGAACACTTGTGTAGCATTGATTCACTGAAATGCTGCATTTGCTCTACTTTTCATGGGAACTAACTGGTAAGAACAAGTATGAATTTTGGGTAAAAACTGCATTTCTCAAAGAATGAACAGTGATGAAATGCTACAACACTACTAATTCTCTGTGAAATGTTACATATTTGGAGAACACACTGTTACTTCAGCATTTTGTAGTAGTACCTAACATTACTACATGTACCTGTTTCAGTACAAAGGAATGTATGTTGTTTCTACAGTAATGCGTTCAGTTTTGAACACTTGTGTAGCAGTGATTCACTGAAATGCTGCATTTGCTCTACTTTTCATGGGAACTAACTTGTAAGAACAAGTATGAATTTTGGGTCAAAAACTGCATTTCTCAAAGAATGAACAGTGATGAACTGCTTCAACACTACTAATTCTCTGTGAAATGTTACATATTTGGAGAACACACTGTTACTTCAACATTTTGTAGTAGTACCTAACATTACTACATGTACCTGTTTCAGTACAAAGGAATGTATGTTGTTTCTACAGTAATGCCTTCAGTTTGAACACTTGTGTAGCACTGATTCACTGAAATGCTGCATTTGCTCTACTTTTCATGTGAACTAACTTGTAAGAACAAGTATGAATTTTGGGTAAAAACTGCATTTCTCAAAGAATGAACAGTGATGAACTGCTAAAACACTACTAATTCTCTGTGAAATGTTACATATTTGGAGAACACACTGTTACTTCAACATTTTGTAATAGTACCTAAAATTACTACATGTACCTGTTTCAGTACAAAGGAATGTATGTTGTTTCTACAGTAATGCGTCAGTTTGAACACTTGTGTAGCAGTGATTCACTGAAATGCTGCATTTGCTCTACTTTTCATGTGAACTAACTTGTAAGAATAAGTATGAATTTTGGGTAAAAACTGCATTTCTCAAAGAATGAACAGTGATGAACTGCTTCAACACTACTAATTCTCTGTGAAATGTTACATATTTGGAGAACACAGTGTTACTTCAACATTTTGTAATAGTACATAACATTACTACATGTACCTGTTTCAGTACAAAGGAATGTATGTTGTTTCTACAGTAATGCCTTCAGTTTGAACACTTGTGTAGCATTGATTCACTGAAATGCTGCATTTGCTCTACTTTTCATGGGAACTAACTTGTAAGAACAAGTATGAATTTTGGGTCAAAAACTGCATTTCTCAAAGAATGAACAGTGATGAACTGCTTCAACACTACTAATTCTCTGTGAAATGTTACATATTTGGAGAACACAGTGTTACTTCAACATTTTGTAGTAGTACCTAACATTACTACATGTACCTGTTTCAGTACAAAGGAATGTATGTTGTTTCTACAGTAATGCCTTCAGTTTGAACACTTGTGTAGCAGTGATTCACTGAAATGCTGCATTTGCTCTACTTTTCATGTGAACTAACTGGGTAAGAACAAGTATGAATTTTGGGTAAAAACTGCATTTCTCAAAGAATGAACAGTGATGAACTGCTTCAACACTACTAATTCTCTGTGAAATGTTACATATTTGGAGAACACACTGTTACTTCAACATTTTGTAGTAGTACCTAACATTACTACATGTACCTGTTTCAGTACAAAGGAATGTATGTTGTTTCCACAGTGATGCGTTCAGTTTGAACACTTGTGTAGCATTGATTCACTGAAATGCTGCATTTGCTCTACTTTTCATGTGAACTAACTGGGAAGAACAAGTATGAATTTTGGGTCAAAAACTGCATTTCTCAAAGAATGAACAGTGATGAACTGCTACAAACACTACTAATTCTCTGTGAAATGTTACATATTTGGAGAACACACTGTTACTTCAACATTTTGGTAGTAGTACCTAACATTACTACATGTACCTGTTTCAGTACAAAGGAATGTATGTTGTCTCTACAGTAATGCCTTCACTTTGAACACTTGTGTAGCATTGATTCACTGAAATGCTGCATTTGCTCTTCTTTTCATGGGAACTAACTGGTAAGAACAAGTATGAATTTTGGGTAAAAACTGCATTTCTCAAAGAATGAACAGTGATGAAATGCTACAACACTACTAATTCTCTGTGAAATGTTACATATTTGGAGAACACAGTGTTACTTCAACATTTTGTAGTAGTACCTAACATTACTACATGTACCTGTTTCAGTACAAAGGTATGTATGTTGTTTCCACAGTAATGCGTTCATTTTGAACACTTGTGTAGCAGTGATTCACTGAAATGCGGCATTTGCTCTACTTTTCATGGGCACTAAGTTGTAGGAACAAGTATGAATTTTGGGCAAAAACTGCATTTCTCAAAGAATGAACAGTGATGAACTGCTTCAACACTACTAATTCTCTGTGAAATGTTACATATTTGGAGAACACACTGTTACTTCAACATTTTGTAGTAGTACCTAACATTACTACATGTACCTGTTTCAGTACAAAGGAATGTATGTTGTTTCTACAGTAATGCCTTCAGTTTGAACACTTGTGTAGCAGTGATTCACTGAAATGCTGCATTTGCTCTACTTTTCATGTGAACTAACTTGTAAGAACAAGTATGAATTTTGGGTAAAAACTGCATTTCTCAAAGAATGTACAGTGATGAACAGCTAAAACACTACTAATTCTCTGTGAAATGTTACATATTTGGAGAACACACTGTTACTTCAACATTTTGTAATAGTACCAAACATTACTACATGTACCTGTTTCAGTACAAAGGAATGTATGTTGTTTCTACAGTAATGCGTCAGTTTCAACACTTGTGTAGCATTGATTCACTGAAATGCTGCATTTGCTCTACTTTTCATGGGAACTAACTCGTAAGAACAAGTATGAATTTTGGGTAAAAACTGCATTTCTCAAAGAATGAACAGTGATGAACTGCTAAAAACACTACTAATTCTCTGTGAAATGTTACATATTTGGAGAACACACTGTTACTTCAACATTTTGGTAGTAGTACCTAACATTACTACATGTACCTGTTTCAGTACAAAGGAATGTACGTTGTTTCTACAGTAATGCCTTCACTTTGAACACTTGTGTAGCATTGATTCACTGAAATGCTGCATTTGCTCTTCTTTTCATGGGAACTAACTGGGAAGAACAAGTATGAATTTTGGGTAAAAACTGCATTTCTCAAAGAATGAACAGTGATGAAATGCTACAACACTACTAATTCTCTGTGAAATGTTACATATTTGGAGAACACACTGTTACTTCAAAATTTTGTAGTAGTACCTAACATTACTACATGTACCTGTTTCAGTACAAAGGTATGTATGTTGTTTCCACAGTAATGCGTTCAGTTTGAACACTTGTGTAGCAGTGATTCACTGTAATGCTGCATTTGCTCTACTTTTCATGTGAACTAACTGGGAAGAACAAGTATCAATTTTGGGTAAAAACTGCATTACTCAAGAAATGAACAGTGATGAACTGCTTCAACACTACTAATTCTGTGTGAAATATTACATATTTGGAGAACACACTGTTACTTCAACATTTGGTAGTAGTACCTAACATTACTACATGTACCTGTTTCAGTACAAAGGAATGTATGTTGTTTCTACAGTAATGCCTTCACTTTGAACACTTGTGTAGCATTGATTCACTGAAATGCTGCATTTGCTCTTCTTTTCATGGGAACTAACTGGTAAGAACAAGTATGAATTTTGGGTAAAAACTGCATTTCTCAAAGTTTGAACAGTGATGAAATGCTACAACACTACTAATTCTCTGCGAAATGTTACATATTTGGAGAACACACTGCTACTTCAACATTTTGTAGTAGTACCTAACATTACTACATGTATTTGTTTCAGTGCAAAGGTATGTATGTTGTTTCCACAGTACTGCGTTCAGTTTGAACACTTGTGTAGCATTGATTCACTGAAATGCTTCATTTGCTCTACTTTTCATGTGAACTAACTGGGAAGAACAAGTATGAATTTTGGGTAAAAAACTGCATTTCTCAAAGGAATGAACAGTGATGAACTGCTTCAACACTACTAATTCTCTGTGAAATGTTACATATTTGGAGAACACACTGTTACTTCAACATTTTGTAGTAGTACCTAACATTACTACATGTACCTGTTTCAGTACAAAGGTATGTATGTTGTTTCCACAGTAATGCGTTCATTTTGAACACTTGTGTAGCAGTGATTCACTGAAATGCTGCATTTGCTCTACTTTTCATCGAACTAACTTGTAAGAACAAGTATGAATTTTGGGTCAAAAACTGCATTTCTCAAAGAATGAACAGTGATGAACTGCCAAAACACTACTAATTCTCTGTGAAATGTTACATATATGGAGAACACAGTGTTACTTCAACATTTTGTAGTAGTACATAACATTACTACATGTACCTGTTTCAGTACAACGGTATGTATGTTGTTTCCACAGTAATGCGTTCAGTTTGAACACTTCTGTAGCAGTGATTCACTGAAATGCTGCATTTGCTCTACTTTTCATGTGAACTAACTGGGAAGAACAAGTATCAATTTTGGGTAAAAACTGCATTACTCAAGCAATGAACTTGATGAACTGCTTCAACACTACTAATTCTGTGTGAAATGTTACATATTTGGAGAACACACTGTTACTTCAACATTTGGTAGTAGTACCTAACATTACTACATGTACCTGTTTCAGTACAAAGGAATGTAAGTTGTTTCTACAGTAATGCCTTCACTTTGAACACTTGTGTAGCATTGATTCACTGAAATGCTGCATTTGCTCTTCTTTTCATGGGAACTAACTGGTAAGAACAAGTATGAATTTTGGGTAAAAACTGCATTTCTCAAAGTTTGAACAGTGATGAAATGCTACAACACTACTAATTCTCTGCGAAATGTTACGTATTTGGAGAACACAGTGTTACTTCAACATTTTGTAGTAGTACCTAACATTACTACATGTACCTGTTTCAGTACAAAGGAATGTATGTTGTTTCTACAGTAATGCCTTCAGTTTGAACAATTGTGTACCAGTCATTCACTGAAATGCTGCATTTGCTCTTCTATTCATGGGATCTAACTTGTAAGAACAACTATGAATTTTGGGTAAAAACTGCATTTCTCAAAGAATGAAAAGTGATGAACTGCAAAAACACTACTAATTCTCTGTGAAATGTTACATATTTGGAGAACACACTGTTACTTCAACATTTTGTAATAGTACATAACATAACTACATGTATCTCTTTCAGTACAAAGGAATGTATGTTGTTTCTACAGTAATGCCTTCAGTTTGAACAATTGTGTAGCATTGATTCACTGAAATGCTGCACTTACTCTACTTTTCATGGGAACTAACTGGTAAGAACAAGTATGAATTTTGGGTAAAACTGCATTTCTCAAAGAATGAACAGTGATGAACTGCTAAAAACTACTAATTCTCTGTGAAATGTTACTATATTTGGAGAACACACTGTTACTTCAACATTTGGTAGTAGTACCTAACATTACTACATGTACCTGTTTCAGTACAAAGGAATGTACGTTGTCTTTCTACAGTAATGCCTTCTTCAGTTTGTACACTTGTGTAGCATTGATTCACTGAAATGCGCATTTGCTCTTCTTTCTCATGGGAACTAACTGGTAAGAACAAGTATGAATTTTTGGGGTAAAAACTGCATTTCTCAAAGAATGAACAGTGATGAAATGATACAACACTACTAATTCTCTGTGAAATGTTACATATTTGGAGAACACAGTGTTACTTCAACATTTTTGTAGTAGTACCTAACATTACTACACGTACTATGTTTCCAGTACAAAGGAATGTATATTGTTTTCTCTACAGTAATGCCTTCAGGTTTGAACAATTGTGTAGCAGTGATTCACTGAAATGCTGCATTTGCTCTACATTTCATCGGAACTAACTTGTAAGAACAAGTATGAATTTTTGGTGAAAAACTGCATTTCCCAAAGAATGAACAGTGATGAACTGCTCCAAACACTACTAATTCTCTGTGAAATGTTACATATTTGTGAGAACACATGTGTTACTCAGCATTTTGTAGTAGTACCTAACATTACTACATGTACCTGTTTTAGTTGCAAAGGTATGTATGTTGTTTCAACAGTAATAGTGTTCAGTTTGAACACTTGTGTAGCAGTGATTCACTGAAATGCTGCATTTGCTCCTACGTTTCATGTGAACTAACTGGGAAGAACAAGTATCAATTTTTGGAGTAAAAACTGCATTACTCAAAGAGAATGAACAGTGATGAACTGCTTCAACACTACTAATTCTGTGTGAAATGTTACATATTTGGAGAACACACTGTTACTTCAACATTTTGTAGTAGTACCTAACATTACTACATGTACCTGTTTCAGTACAAAGGTATGTATGTTGTTTCCACAGTAATGCGTTCAGTTTGAACACTTGTGTACCAGTGATTCACTGAAATGCGGCATTTGCTCTACTTTTCATGGGAACCAATTTGTAGGAACAAGTATGAATTTTGAGTAAAAACTGCATTTCTCAAAGAATGAACAGTGATGAACTGCTTCAACACTACTAATTCTCTGTGAAATGTTACATATTTGGAGAACACACTGTTACTTCAACATTTTGTACTAGTACCTAACATTACTACATGTACCTGCTTTCAGTACAAAGGAATGTATGTTGTTTCTACAGTAATGCCTTCAGTTTGAAACAGTTGTGTAGCAGTCATTCACTGTAAATGCTGCATTTGCTCTACTTTTCATGGGAACTAACTTGTAAGAACAAGTATGAATTTTGGGTAAAAACTGCATTTCTCAAAGAATGAACAGTGATGAACTGCCAAAAACTACTAGTTCTCTGTGAAATGTTACATATTTGGAGAACACACTGTTACTTCAACATTTTGTAATACTACCAAACATTACTACATGTACCTGTTTCAGTACCAAGGAATGTATGTTGTTTCCACACTAATGCCTTCAGTTTGAACACTTGTGCAGCAGTGATTCACTGAAATGCTGCACTTACTCTACTTTTCATGGGAACTAACTGGTAGGAACACAAGTATGAATTTTAGGTAAAAACTGCATTTCTCAAAGAATGAACAGTGATGAACTGCTTCAACACTCCTAATTCTCTGTGAAACATTACATATTTGTAGAACACACTGTTACTTCAACATTTTGTAGTAGTACCTAACATTACTACATGTACCTGTTTCAGTACAAAGGTATGTATGTTGTTTCCACAGTAATGCGTTCAGTTTGAACACTTGTGTAGCATTGATTCACTGAAATGCTGCACTGACTCTACTTTTTCATGGGGAAGTAACTGGTAAGAACAAGTATGAATTTTTGGGTAAAAAACTGCATTTCTCAAAGAATGAACAATGATGAACTGCTAAAAACACTACTAATTCTCTGTGAAATGTTACATATTTGGAGAACACACTGTTACTTCAACATTTTGGTAGTAGTACCTAACATTACTACATGTACCTGTTTCAGTACAAAGGAATGTACGTTGTTTCTACAGTAATGCCTTCAGCTTTGAACACTTGTGTAGCATTGATTCACTGAAATGCTGCATTTGCTCTTCTTTTCATGGGAACTAACTGGTAAGAACAAGTATGAATTTTGGGTAAAACTGCATTTCTCAAAAGAATGAACAGTGATGAACTGCTTCAAACACTACTAATTCTCTGTGAAATGTTACATATTTGGAGAACACAGTGTTACTTCAAAATTTTGTAGTAGTACCTAACATTACTACATGTACCTCTTTCAGTGCAAAGGTATGTATGTTGTTTCTACAGTAATGCGTTCAGTTTGAACACTTGTGTAGCATTGATTCACTGAAATGCTGCATTTGCTCTACTTTTCATGTGAACTAACTGGGAAGAACAAGTATGAATTTTGGGTAAAAACTGCATTTACTCAAGGAATGAACAGTGATGAACTGCTTCAACACTACTAATTCTCTGTGAAATGTTACATATTTGGAGAACACACTGTTACTTCAACATTTTGTAGTAGTACCTAACATTACTACATGTACCTGTTTCAGTACAAAGGAATGTATGTTGTTTCTACAGTAATGCCTTCAGTTTGAACACTTGTGTAGCATTGATTCACTGAAATGCTGCATTTGCTCTACTTTTCATGGGAACTAACTTGTAAGAACAAGTATGAATTTTGGGTCAAAAACTGCATTTCTCAAAGAATGAACAGTGATGAAATGCTTCAACACTACTAATTCTCTGTGAAATGTTACATATTTGGAGAACACACTGTTACTTCAACATTTTGTAGTAGTACCTAACATTACTACATGTACCTGTTTCAGTACAAAGGAATGTATGTTGTTTCTACAGTAATGCCTTCAGTTTGAACACTTGTGTAGCATTGATTCACTGAAATGCTGCATTTGCTCTACTTTTCATGGGAACTAACTTGTAAGAACAAGTATGAATTTTGGGTAAAAAACTGCATTTCTCAAAGAATGAACAGTGATGAACTGCTACAAACACTACTAATTCTCTGTGAAATGTTACATATTTGGAGAACACACTGTTACTTCAACATTTTGTAGTAGTACCTAACATTACTACATGTACCTGTTTCAGTACAAAGGAATGTATGTTGTTTCTACAGTAATGCCTTCAGTTTGAACACTTGTGTAGCATTGATTCACTGAAATGCTGCATTTGCTCTACTTTTCAAGTGAACTAACTGTTAAGAACAAGTATGAATTTTGGGTAAAACTGCATTTCTCAAAAAATGAACAGTGATGAACTGCTTCAACACTACTAATTCTCTGTGAAATGTTACATATTTGGAGAACACACTGTTACTTCAACATTTTGTAGTAGTACCTAACATTACTACATGTACCTGTTTCAGTACAAAGGAATGTATATTGTTTCTACAGTAATGCCTTCAGTTTGAACACTTGTGTAGCAGTGATTCACTGAAATGCTGCATTTGCTCTACTTTTCATGGGAACTAACTTGTAAGAACAAGTATGAATTTTGGGTAAAAACTGCATTTCTCAAAGAATGAACAGTGATGAACTGCTACAAACACTACTAATTCTCTGTGAAATGTTACATATTTGGAGAACACACTGTTACTTCAACATTTTGTAGTAGTACCTAACATTACTACATGTACCTGTTTCAGTACAAAGGAATGTATGTTGTTTCTACAGTAATGCGTTCAGTTTGAACACTTGTGTAGCAGTGATTCACTGAAATGCTGCATTTGCTCTACTTTTCATGTGAACTAACTTGTAAGAACAAGTATGAATTTTGGGTAAAAACTGCATTTCTCAAAGAATGAACAGTGATGAACTGCTTCAACACTACTAATTCTCTGTGAAATGTTACATATTTGGAGAACACACTGTTACTTCAACATTTTGTAGTAGTACCTAACATTACTACATGTACCTGTTTCAGTACAAAGGAATGTATGTTGTTTCTACAGTAATGCCTTCAGTTTGAACACTTGTGTAGCAGTGATTCACTGAAATGCTGCATTTGCTCTACTTTTCATGGGAACTAACTTGTAAGAACAAGTATGAATTTTGGGTAAAAACTGCATTTCTCAAAGAATGAACAGTGATGAACTGCTTCAACACTACTAATTCTCTGTGAAATGTTACATATTTGGAGAACACACTGTTACTTCAACATTTTGTAGTAGTACCTAACATTACTACATGTACCTGTTTCAGTACAAAGGAATGTATGTTGTTTCTACAGTAATGCCTTCAGTTTGAACACTTGTGTAGCAGTGATTCACTGAAATGCTGCATTTGCTCTACTTTTCATGTGAACTAACTTGTAAGAACAAGTATGAATTTTGGGTAAAAACTGCATTTCTCAAAGAATGAACAGTGATGAACTGCTTCAACACTACTAATTCTCTGTGAAATGTTACATATTTGGAGAACACACTGTTACTTCAACATTTTGTAGTAGTACCTAACATTACTACATGTACCTGTTTCAGTACAAAGGAATGTATGTTGTTTCTACAGTAATGCCTTCAGTTTGAACACTTGTGTAGCATTGATTCACTGAAATGCTGCATTTACTCTACTTTTCATGTGAACTAACTTGTAAGAACAAGTATGAATTTTAGGTAAAAACTGCATTTCTCAAAGAATGAACAGTGATGAACTGCTTCAACACTACTAATTCTCTGTGAAATGTTACATATTTGGAGAACACACTGTTACTTCAACATTTTGTAGTAGTACCTAACATTACTACATGTACCTCTTTCAGTACAAAGGAATGTATGTTGTTTCTACAGTAATGCCTTCAGTTTGAACACTTGTGTAGCATTGATTCACTGAAATGCTGCATTTGCTCTACTTTTCATGGGAACTAACTTGTAAGAACAAGTATGAATTTTGGGTAAAAACTGCATTTCTCAAAGAATGAACAGTGATGAACTGCTTCAACACTACTAATTCTCTGTGAAATGTTACATATTTGGAGAACACACTGTTACTTCAACATTTTGTAGTAGTACCTAACATTACTACATGTACCTGTTTCAGTACAAAGGAATGTATGTTGTTTCTACAGTAATGCCTTCAGTTTGAACACTTGTGTAGCAGTGATTCACTGAAATGCTGCATTTGCTCTACTTTTCATGTGAACTAACTTGTAAGAACAAGTATGAATTTTGGGTAAAAACTGCATTTCTCAAAGAATGAACAGTGATGAACTGCTTCAACACTACTAATTCTCTGTGAAATGTTACATATTTGGAGAACACACTGTTACTTCAACATTTTGTAGTAGTACCTAACATTACTACATGTACCTGTTTCAGTACAAAGGAATGTATGTTGTTTCTACAGTAATGCCTTCAGTTTGAACACTTGTGTAGCAGTGATTCACTGAAATGCTGCATTTGCTCTACTTTTCATGTGAACTAACTTGTAAGAACAAGTATGAATTTTGGGTAAAAACTGCATTTCTCAAAGAATGAACAGTGATGAACTGCTTCAACACTACTAATTCTCTGTGAAATGTTACATATTTGGAGAACACACTGTTACTTCAACATTTTGTAATAGTACCTAACATTACTACATGTACCTGTTTCAGTACAAAGGAATGTATGTTGTTTCTACAGTAATGCCTTCAGTTTGAACACTTGTGTAGCAGTGATTCACTGAAATGCTGCATTTGCTCTACTTTTCATGGGAACTAACTTGTAAGAACAAGTATGAATTTTTGGGTAAAAACTGCATTTCTCAAAGAATGAACAGTGATGAACTGCTTCAACACTACTAATTCTCTGTGAAATGTTACATATTTGGAGAACACACTGTTACTTCAACATTTTGTAGTAGTACCTAACATTACTACATGTACCTGTTTCAGTACAAAGGAATGTATGTTGTTTCTACAGTAATGCGTTCAGTTTGAACACTTGTGTAGCATTGATTCACTGAAATGCTGCATTTGACTCTACTTTTCATGGGAACTAACTGGTAAGAACAAGTATGAATTTTGGGTAAAAACTGCATTTCTCAAAGAATGAACAGTGATGAACTGCTAAAACACTACTAATTCTCTGTGAAATGTTACATATTTGGAGAACACACTGTTACTTCAACATTTGGTAGTAGTACCTAACATTACTACATGTACCTGTTTCAGTACAAAGGAATGTATGTTGTTTCTACAGTAATGCCTTCAGTTTGAACACTTGTGTAGCATTGATTCACTGAAATGCTGCATTTGCTCTACTTTTCATGGGAACTAACTGGTAAGAACAAGTATGAATTTTGGGTAAAAACTGCATTTCTCAAAGAATGAACAGTGATGAACTGCTTCAACACTACTAATTCTCTGTGAAATGTTACATATTTGGAGAACACACTGTTACTTCAACATTTTGTAGTAGTACCTAACATTACTACATGTACCTGTTTCAGTACAAAGGAATGTATGTTGTTTCTACAGTAATGCCTTCAGTTTGAACACTTGTGTAGCAGTGATTCACTGAAATGCTGCATTTGCTCTACTTTTCATGGGAACTAACTTGTAAGAACAAGTATGAATTTTGGGTAAAAACTGCATTTCTCAAAGAATGAACAGTGATGAACTGCTAAAACACTACTAATTCTCTGTGAAATGTTACATATTTGGAGAACACACTGTTACTTCAACATTTTGTAGTAGTACCTAACATTACTACATGTACCTGTTTCAGTACAAAGGTATGTATGTTGTTTCTACAGTAATGCGTTCAGTTTGAACACTTGTGTAGCATTGATTCACTGAAATGCTGCATTTGCTCTACTTTTCATGTGAACTAACTGGGTAAGAACAAGTATGAATTTTGGGTAAAAACTGCATTTCTCAAAGAATGAACAGTGATGAACTGCTTCAACACTACTAATTCTCTGTGAAATGTTACATATTTGGAGAACACACTGTTACTTCAACATTTTGTAGTAGTACCTAACATTACTACATGTACCTGTTTCAGTACAAAGGAATGTATGTTGTTTCTACAGTAATGCCTTCAGTTTGAACACTTGTGTAGCATTGATTCACTGAAATGCTGCATTTGCTCTACTTTTCATGGGAACTAACTTGTAAGAACAAGTATGAATTTTGGGTAAAAACTGCATTTCTCAAAGAATGAACAGTGATGAACTGCTTCAACACTACTAATTCTCTGTGAAATGTTACATATTTGGAGAACACACTGTTACTTCAACATTTTGTAGTAGTACCTAACATTACTACATGTACCTGTTTCAGTACAAAGGAATGTATGTTGTTTCTACAGTAATGCCTTCAGTTTGAACACTTGTGTAGCATTGATTCACTGAAATGCTGCATTTGCTCTACTTTTCATGTGAACTAACTTGTAAGAACAAGTATGAATTTTGGGTAAAAACTGCATTTCTCAAAGAATGAACAGTGATGAACTGCTTCAAACACTACTAATTCTCTGTGAAATGTTACATATTTGGAGAACACACTGTTACTTCAACATTTTGTAGTAGTACCTAACATTACTACATGTACCTGTTTCAGTACAAAGGAATGTATGTTGTTTCTACAGTAATGCCTTCAGTTTGAACACTTGTGTAGCATTGATTCACTGAAATGCTGCATTTGCTCTACTTTTCATGGGAACTAACTTGTAAGAACAAGTATGAATTTTGGGTAAAAACTGCATTTCTCAAAGAATGAACAGTGATGAACTGCTTCAACACTACTAATTCTCTGTGAAATGTTACATATTTGGAGAACACACTGTTACTTCAACATTTTGTAGTAGTACCTAACATTACTACATGTACCTGTTTCAGTACAAAGGAATGTATGTTGTTTCTACAGTAATGCCTTCAGTTTGAACACTTGTGTAGCAGTGATTCACTGAAATGCTGCATTTGCTCTACTTTTCATGTGAACTAACTTGTAAGAACAAGTATGAATTTTGGGTAAAAACTGCATTTCCCAAAGAATGAACAGTGATGAACTGCTTCAACACTACTAATTCTCTGTGAAATGTTACATATTTGGAGAACACACTGTTACTTCAACATTTTGTAGTAGTACCTAACATTACTACATGTACCTGTTTCAGTACAAAGGAATGTATGTTGTTTCAACAGTAATGCCTTCAGTTTGAACACTTGTGTAGCAGTGATTCACTGAAATGCTGCATTTGCTCTACTTTTCATGTGAACTAACTTGTAAGAACAAGTATGAATTTTGGGTAAAAACTGCATTTCTCAAAGAATGAACAGTGATGAACTGCTTCAACACTACTAATTCTCTGTGAAATGTTACATATTTGGGAGAACACACTGTTACTTCAACATTTTGTAGTAGTACCTAACATTACTACATGTACCTGTTTCAGTACAAAGGAATGTATGTTGTTTCTACAGTAATGCCTTCAGTTTGAACACTTGTGTAGCAGTGATTCACTGAAATGCTGCATTTGCTCTACTTTTCATGTGAACTAACTTTGTAAGAACAAGTATGAATTTTGGGTAAAAACTGCATTTCTCAAAGAATGAACAGTGATGAACTGCTTCAACACTACTAATTCTCTGTGAAATGTTACATATTTGGAGAACACACTGTTACTTCAACATTTTGTAGTAGTACCTAACATTACTACATGTACCTGTTTCAGTACAAAGGAATGTATGTTGTTTCTACAGTAATGCCTTCAGTTTGAACACTTGTGTAGCAGTGATTCACTGAAATGCTGCATTTGCTCTACTTTTCATGGGAACTAACTTGTAAGAACAAGTATGAATTTTTGGGTAAAAACTGCATTTCTCAAAGAATGAACAGTGATGAACTGCTTCAAACACTACTAATTCTCTGTGAAATGTTACATATTTGGAGAACACACTGTTACTTCAACATTTTGTAGTAGTACCTAACATTACTACATGTACCTGTTTCAGTACAAAGGAATGTATGTTGTTTCTACAGTAATGCCTTCAGTTTGAACACTTGTGTAGCAGTGATTCACTGAAATGCTGCATTTGCTCTACTTTTCATGTGAACTAACTGGTAAGAACAAGTATGAATTTTGGGTAAAAACTGCATTTCTCAAAGAATGAACAGTGATGAACTGCTTCAACACTCCTAATTCTCTGTGAAATGTTACATATTTGGAGAACACACTGTTACTTCAACATTTTGTAGTAGTACCTAACATTACTACATGTACCTGTTTCAGTACAAAGGAATGTATGTTGTTTCTACAGTAATGCCTTCAGTTTGAACACTTGTGTAGCATTGATTCACTGAAATGCTGCATTTGATCTACTTTTCATGGGAACTAACTTGTAAGAACAAGTATGAATTTTGGGTAAAAACTGCATTTCTCAAAGAATGAACAGTGATGAACTGCTTCAAACACTACTAATTCTCTGTGAAATGTTACATATTTGGAGAACACACTGTTACTTCAACATTTTGTAGTAGTACCTAACATTACTACATGTACCTGTTTCAGTACAAAGGAATGTATGTTGTTTCTACAGTAATGCCTTCAGTTTGAACAATTGTGTAGCAGTGATTCACTGAAATGCTGCATTTGCTCTACATTTCATCGTGAACTAACTTGTAAGAACAAGTATGAATTTTGGGTAAAAACTGCATTTCTCAAAGAATGAACAGTGATGAACTGCCAAAACACTACTAATTCTCTGTGAAATGTTACATATTTGGAGAACACAGTGTTACTTCAACATTTTGGTAGTAGTACCTAACATTACTACATGTACCTGTTTCAGTGCAAAGGTATGTATGTTGTTTCCAACAGTAATGCGTTCAGTTTGAACACTTGTGTAGCAGTGATTCACTGAAATGCTGCATTTGCTCTACTTTTCATGTGAACTAACTGGGAAGAACAAGTATCAATTTTGGGTAAAAACTGCATTACTCAAGGAATGAACAGTGATGAACTGCTTCAACACTACTAATTCTGTGTGAAATGTTACATATTTGGAGAACACACTGTTACTTCAACATTTGGTAGTAGTACCTAACATTACTACATGTACCTGTTTCAGTACAAAGGAATGTACGTTGTTTCTACAGTAATGCCTTCACTTTTGAACACTTGTGTAGCATTGATTCACTGAAATGCTGCATTTGCTCTTCTTTTCATGGGAACTAACTGGTAAGAACAAGTATGAATTTTTGGGTCAAAAACTGCATTTCTCAAAGAATGAACAGTGATGAACTGCTAAAACACTACTAATTCTCTGTGAAATGTTACATATTTGGAGATCACACTGTTACTTCAACATTTTGTAGTAGTACCTAACATTACTACATGTACCTGTTTCAGTACAAAGG
The DNA here is from genome assembly GCF_019186645.2 of Phyllostomus hastatus. Taxonomy (NCBI): domain Eukaryota; kingdom Metazoa; phylum Chordata; class Mammalia; order Chiroptera; family Phyllostomidae; genus Phyllostomus; species Phyllostomus hastatus. The sequence continues at coordinate 22,241 of NW_025334017.1, read as the reverse complement.
AATGTATGTTGTTTCTACAGTAATGCCTTCAGTTTGAACAATTGTGTAGCAGTGATTCACTGAAATGCTGCATTTGCTCTACATTTCATCGGAACTAACTTGTAAGAACAAGTATGAATTTTTGGGTAAAAACTGCATTTCTCAAAGAATGAACAGTGATGAACTGCCAAAACACTACTAATTCTCTGTGAAATGTTACATATTTGGAGAACACAGTGTTACTTCAACATTTGGTAGTAGTACCTAACATTACTACATGTACCTGTTTCAGTGCAAAGGTATGTATGTTGTTCCAACAGTAATGCGCTCAGTTTGAACACTTGTGTAGCATTGATTCACTGAAATGCTGCATTTGCTCTACTTTTTCATGTGAACTAACTGGGAAGAACAAGTATCAATTTTGGGTAAAAACTGCATTACTCAAGGAATGAACAGTGATGAACTGCTTCAACACTACTAATTCTGTGTGAAATGTTACATATTTGGAGAACACACTGTTACTTCAACATTTGGTAGTAGTACCTAACATTAGTACATGTACCTGTTTCAGTACAAAGGAATGTACGTTGTTTCTACAGTAATGCCTTCACTTTGAACACTTGTGTAGCATTGATTCACTGAAATGCTGCATTTGCTCTTCTTTTCATGGGAACTAACTGGTAAGAACAAGTATGCATTTGGGTCAAAACTGCATTTCTCAAAGAATGAACAGTGATGAAATGCTACAACACTACTAATTCTCTGTGAAATGTTACATATTTGGAGATCACACTGTTACTTCAACATTTTGTAGTAGTACCTAACATTACTACATGTACCTGTTTCAGTACAAAGGAATGTATGTTGTTTCTACAGTAATGCCTTCAGTTTGAACAATTGTGTAGCATTGATTCACTGAAATGCTGCATTTGCTCTACATTTCATCGGAACTAACTTGTAAGAACAAGTATGAATTTTGGGTAAAAACTGCATTTCGCAAAGAATGAACAGTGATGAACTGCCAAAACACTACTAATTCTCTGTGAAATGTTACATATTTGGAGAACACACTGTTACTTCAACATTTGGTAGTAGTACCTAACATTACTACATGTACCTGTTTCAGTACAAAGGAATGTACGTTGTCTCTACAGTAATGCCTTCACTTTGTACACTTGTGTAGCATTGATTCACTGAAATGCTGCATTTGCTCTTCTTTTCATGGGAACTAACTGGTAAGAACAAGTATGAATTTTGGGTAAAAACTGCATTTCTCAAAGAATGAACAGTGATGAAATGCTACAACACTACTAATTCTCTGTGAAATGTTACATATTTGGAGAACACAGTGTTACTTCAACATTTTGTAGTAGTACCTAACATTACTACATGTACCTGTTTCAGTACAAAGGAATGTATATTGTTTCTACAGTAATGCCTTCAGTTTGAACAATTGTGTAGCAGTGATTCACTGAAATGCTGCATTTGCTCTACATTTCATGGGAACTAACTTGTAAGAACAAGTATGAATTTTGGGTAAAAACTGCATTTCCCAAAGAATGAACAGTGATGAACTGCCAAAACACTACTAATTCTCTGTGAAATGTTACATATTTGTAGAACACAGTGTTACTTCAGCATTTTGTAGTAGTACCTAACATTACTACATGTACCTGTTTCAGTACAAAGGTATGTATGTTGTTCCAACAGTAAAGTGTTCAGTTTGAACACTTGTGTAGCAGTGATTCACTGAAATGCTGCATTTGCTCTACGTTTCATGTGAACTAACTGGGAAGAACAAGTATCAATTTTGGGTAAAAACTGCATTACTCAAGGAATGAACAGTGATGAACTGCTTCAACACTACTAATTCTGTGTGAAATGTTACATATTTGGAGAACACACTGTTACTTCAACATTTTGTAGTAGTACCTAACATTACTACATGTACCTGTTTCAGTACAAAGGAATGTATGTTGTTTCCACAGTAATGCCTTCAGTTTGAACACTTGTGTAGCAGTGATTCACTGAAATGCTGCATTTGCTCTACTTTTCATGGGAACTAACTTTTTAGGAACAAGTATGAATTTTTGGGTCAAAAACTGCATTTCTCAAAGAATGAACAGTGATGAACTGCTTCAACACTACTAATTCTCTGTGAAATGTTACATATTTGGAGAACACACTGTTACTTCAACATTTTGTACTAGTACCTAACATTACTACATGTACCTGTTTCAGTACAAAGGAATGTATGTTGTTTCTACAGTAATGCCTTCAGTTTGAACAGTTGTGTAGCAGTGATTCACTGAAATGCTGCATTTGCTCTACTTTTCATGGGAACTAACTTGTAAGAACAAGTATGAATTTTAGGTAAAAACTGCATTTCTCAAAGAATGAACAGTGATGAACTGCTTCAAAACTACTAATTCTCTGTGAAATGTTACATATTTGGAGAACACACTGTTACTTCAACATTTTGTAATAGTACCAAACATTACTACATGTACCTGTTTCAGTACCAAAGGAATGTATGTTGTTTCCACACTAATGCCTTCAGTTTGAACACTTGTGCAGCAGTGATTCACTGAAATGCTGCATTTACTCTACTTTTTCATGGGAACTAACTGGTAGGAACAAGTATGAATTTTAGGGTAAAAACTGCATTTCTCAAAGAATGAACAGTGATGAACTGCTTCAACACTACTAATTCTCTGTGAAATGTTACATATTTGGAGAACACACTGTTACTTCAACATTTTGTAGTAGTACCTAACATTACTACATGTACCTGTTTCAGTACAAAGGTATGTATGTTGTTTCCACAGTAATGCGTTCAGTTTGAACACTTGTGTAGCATTGATTCACTGAAATGCTGCATTGACTCTACTTTTCATGGGAAGTAACTGGTAAGAACAAGTATGAATTTTGGGTAAAAACTGCATTTCTCAAAGAATGAACAGTGATGAACTGCTTCAAAACACTACTAATTCTCTGTGAAATGTTACATATTTGGAGATCACACTGTTACTTCAACATTTTGTAGTAGTACCTAACATTACTACATGTACCTGTTTCAGTACAAAGGAATGTATGTTGTTTCTACAGTAATGCCTTCAGTTTGAACACTTGTGTAGCAGTGATTCACTGAAATGCTGCATTTGCTCTACATTTCATCGGAACTAACTTGTAAGAACAAGTATGAATTTTGGGTAAAAACTGCATTTCTCAAAGAATGAACAGTGATGAACTGCCAAAACACTACTAATTCTCTGTGAAATGTTACATATTTGGAGAACACAGTGTTACTTCAACATTTGGTAGTAGTACCTAACATTACTACATGTACCTGTTTCAGTGCAAAGGAATGTATGTTGTTTCTACAGTAATGCGTTCAGTTTGAACACTTGTGTAGCAGTGATTCACTGAAATGCTGCATTTGCTCTAGTTTTCATGTGAACTAACTTGGTAAGAACAAGTATGAATTTTGGGTAAAAACTGCATTTCTCAAAGGAATGAACAGTGATGAACTGCTTCAACACTACTAATTCTGTGTGAAATGTTACATATTTGGAGAACACACTGTTACTTCAACATTTTGTAGTAGTACCTAACATTACTACATGTACCTGTTTCAGTACAAAGGAATGTATGTTGTTTCTACAGTAATGCCTTCACTTTGAACACTTGTGTAGCATTGATTCACTGAAATGCTGCATTTGCTCTACTTTTCATGGGAACTAACTGGTAAGAACAAGTATGAATTTTGGGTCAAAAACTGCATTTCTCAAAGAATGAACAGTGATGAAACTGCTACAACACTACTAATTCTCTGTGAAATGTTACATATTTGGAGATCACACTGTTACTTCAACATTTTGTAGTAGTACCTAACATTACTACATGTACCTGTTTCAGTACAAAGGAATGTATGTTGTTTCTACAGTAATGCCTTCAGTTTGAACACTTGTGTAGCATTGATTCACTGAAATGCTGCATTTGCTCTACATTTCCATCGGAACTAACTTGTAAGAACAAGTATGAATTTTGGGTAAAAACTGCATTTCTCAAAGAATGAAAGGTGATGAACTGCAAAAACACTACTAATTCTCTGTGAAATGTTACATATTTGGAGAACACACTGTTACTTCAACATTTTGTAGTAGTACCTAACATTACTACATGTACCTGTTTCAGTACAAAGGTATGTATGTTGTTTCTACAGTAATGCGTTCAGTTTGAACACTTGTGTAGCAGTGATTCACTGAAATGCTGCATTTGCTCTACTTTTCATGGGAACTAACTTTGTAAGAACAAGTATGAATTTTGGGTCAAAAACTGCATTTCTCAAAGAATGAACAGTGATGAACTGCTTCAACACTACTAATTCTCTGTGAAATGTTACATATTTGGAGAACACACTGTTACTTCAACATTTTGTACTAGTACCTAACATTACTACATGTACCTGTTTCAGTACAAAGGAATGTATGTTGTTTCTACAGTAATGCCTTCAGTTTGAACAGTTGTGTAGCAGTGATTCACTGAAATGCTGCATTTGCTCTACTTTTCATGGGAACTAACTTGTAAGAACAAGTATGAATTTTTAGGGTAAAAACTGCATTTCTCAAAGAATGAACAGTGATGAACTGCTTCAACACTACTAATTCTCTGTGAAATGTTACATATTTGGAGAACACACTGTTACTTCAACATTTTGTAGTAGTACCTAAACATTACTACATGTACCTGTTTCAGTACAAAGGAATGTATGTTGTTTCCACAGTAATGCCTTCAGTTTGAACACTTGTGTAGCAGTGATTCACTGAAATGCTGCATTTGCTCTACTTTTCATGGGAACTAACTGGTAAGAACAAGTATGAATTTAGGGTAAAAACTGCATTTCTCAAAGAATGAACAGTGATGAACTGCTTCAACACTACTAATTCTCTGTGAAATGTTACATATTTGGAGAACACACTGTTACTTCAACATTTTGTAGTAGTACCTAACATTACTACATGTACCTGTTTCAGTACAAAGGTATGTATGTTGTTTCCACAGTAATGCGTTCAGTTTGAACACTTGTGTAGCATTGATTCACTGAAATGCTGCATTTGACTCTACTTTTCATGGGAACTAACTGGTAAGAACAAGTATGAATTTTGGGTAAAAACTGCATTTCTCAAAGAATGAACAGTGATGAACTGCTAAAACACTACTAATTCTCTGTGAAATGTTACATATTTGGAGAACACACTGTTACTTCAACATTTTGTAGTAGTACCTAACATTACTACATGTACCTGTTTCAGTACAAAGGAATGTATGTTGTTTCTACAGTAATGCCTTCAGTTTGAACACTTGTGTAGCAGTGATTCACTGAAATGCTGCATTTGCTCTACTTTTCATGGGAACTAACTTGTAAGAACAAGTATGAATTTTGGGTAAAAACTGCATTTCTCAAAGAATGAACAGTGATGAACTGCTACAAACACTACTAATTCTCTGTGAAATGTTACATATTTGGAGAACACACTGTTACTTCAACATTTTGTAGTAGTACCTAACATTACTACATGTACCTGTTTCAGTACAAAGGAATGTATGTTGTTTCTACAGTAATGCCTTCAGTTTGAACACTTGTGTAGCAGTGATTCACTGAAATGCTGCATTTGCTCTACTTTTCATGTGAACTAATAGGTAAGAACAAGTATGAATTTTGGGTAAAAACTGCATTTCTCAAAGAATGAACAGTGATGAACTGCTTCAACACTACTAATTCTGTGTGAAATGTTACATATTTGGAGAACACACTGTTACTTCAACATTTTGTAGTAGTACCTAACATTACTACATGTACCTGTTTCAGTACAAAGGAATGTATGTTGTTTCTACAGTAATGCCTTCACTTTGAACACTTGTGTAGCATTGATTCACTGAAATGCTGCATTTGCTCTACTTTTCATGTGAACTAACTTGTAAGAACAAGTATGAATTTTGGGTAAAAACTGCATTTCTCAAAGAATGAACAGTGATGAACTGCTACAACACTACTAATTCTCTGTGAAATGTTACATATTTGGAGAACACACTGTTACTTCAACATTTTGTAGTAGTACCTAACATTACTACATGTACCTGTTTCAGTACAAAGGAATGTATGTTGTTTCTACAGTAATGCCTTCAGTTTGAACACTTGTGTAGCATTGATTCACTGAAATGCTGCATTTGCTCTACTTTTCATGGGAACTAACTTGTAAGAACAAGTATGAATTTTGGGTAAAAACTGCATTTCTCAAAGAATGAACAGTGATGAACTGCTTCAAACACTACTAATTCTCTGTGAAATGTTACATATTTGGAGAACACACTGTTACTTCAACATTTTGTAGTAGTACCTAACATTACTACATGTACCTGTTTCAGTACAAAGGAATGTATGTTGTTTCTACAGTAATGCCTTCAGTTTGAACACTTGTGTAGCAGTGATTCACTGAAATGCTGCATTTGCTCTACTTTTCATGGGAACTAACTTGTAAGAACAAGTATGAATTTTGGGTAAAAACTGCATTTCTCAAAGAATGAACAGTGATGAACTGCTACAAACACTACTAATTCTCTGTGAAATGTTACATATTTGGAGAACACACTGTTACTTCAACATTTTGTAGTAGTACCTAACATTACTACATGTACCTGTTTCAGTACAAAGGAATGTATGTTGTTTCTACAGTAATGCCTTCAGTTTGAACACTTGTGTAGCAGTGATTCACTGAAATGCTGCATTTGCTCTACTTTTCATGTGAACTAATAGGTAAGAACAAGTATGAATTTTGGGTAAAAACTGCATTTCTCAAAGAATGAACAGTGATGAACTGCTTCAACACTACTAATTCTGTGTGAAATGTTACATATTTGGAGAACACACTGTTACTTCAACATTTTGTAGTAGTACCTAACATTACTACATGTACCTGTTTCAGTACAAAGGAATGTATGTTGTTTCTACAGTAATGCCTTCAGTTTGAACACTTGTGTAGCATTGATTCACTGAAATGCTGCATTTGCTCTACTTTTCATGGGAACTAACTTGTAAGAACAAGTATGAATTTTGGGTAAAAACTGCATTTCTCAAAGAATGAACAGTGATGAACTGCTTCAACACTACTAATTCTCTGTGAAATGTTACATATTTGGAGAACACACTGTTACTTCAACATTTTGTAGTAGTACCTAACATTACTACATGTACCTGTTTCAGTACAAAGGAATGTATGTTGTTTCTACAGTAATGCCTTCAGTTTGAACACTTGTGTAGCAGTGATTCACTGAAATGCTGCATTTGCTCTACTTTTCATGTGAACTAACTTGTAAGAACAAGTATGAATTTTGGGTAAAAACTGCATTTCTCAAAGAATGAACAGTGATGAACTGCTTCAACACTACTAATTCTCTGTGAAATGTTACATATTTGGAGAACACACTGTTACTTCAACATTTTTGTAGTAGTACCTAACATTACTACATGTACCTGTTTCAGTACAAAGGAATGTATGTTGTTTCTACAGTAATGCCTTCAGTTTGAACACTTGTGTAGCATTGATTCACTGAAATGCTGCATTTGCTCTACTTTTCATGTGAACTAACTTGTAAGAACAAGTATGAATTTTAGGTAAAAACTGCATTTCTCAAAGAATGAACAGTGATGAACTGCTTCAACACTACTAATTCTCTGTGAAATGTTACATATTTGGAGAACACACTGTTACTTCAACATTTTGTAGTAGTACCTAACATTACTACATGTACCTGTTTCAGTACAAAGGAATGTATGTTGTTTCTACAGTAATGCCTTCAGTTTGAACACTTGTGTAGCATTGATTCACTGAAATGCTGCATTTGCTCTACTTTTCATGTGAACTAACTTGTAAGAACAAGTATGAATTTTGGGTAAAAACTGCATTTCTCAAAGAATGAACAATGATGAACTGCTTCAACACTACTAATTCTCTGTGAAATGTTACATATTTGGAGAACACACTGTTACTTCAACATTTTGTAGTAGTACCTAACATTACTACATGTACCTGTTTCAGTACAAAGGAATGTATGTTGTTTCTACAGTAATGCCTTCAGTTTGAACACTTGTGTAGCATTGATTCACTGAAATGCTGCATTTGCTCTACTTTTCATGGGAACTAACTTGTAAGAACAAGTATGAATTTTGGGTAAAAACTGCATTTCTCAAAGAATGAACAGTGATGAACTGCTTCAAACACTACTAATTCTCTGTGAAATGTTACATATTTGGAGAACACACTGTTACTTCAACATTTTTGTAGTAGTACCTAACATTACTACATGTACCTGTTTCAGTACAAAGGAATGTATGTTGTTTCTACAGTAATGCCTTCAGTTTGAACACTTGTGTAGCAGTGATTCACTGAAATGCTGCATTTGCTCTACTTTTCATGTGAACTAACTTGTAAGAACAAGTATGAATTTTGGGTAAAAACTGCATTTCTCAAAGAATGAACAGTGATGAACCGCTTCAAACACTACTAATTCTCTGTGAAATGTTACATATTTGGAGAACACACTGTTACTTCAACATTTTGTAGTAGTACCTAACATTACTACATGTACCTGTTTCAGTACAAAGGAATGTATGTTGTTTCTACAGTAATGCCTTCAGTTTGAACACTTGTGTAGCAGTGATTCACTGAAATGCTGCATTTGCTCTACTTTTCATGTGAACTAACTTGTAAGAACAAGTATGAATTTTGGGTAAAAACTGCATTTCTCAAAGAATGAACAGTGATGAACTGCTTCAACACTACTAATTCTGTGTGAAATGTTACATATTTGGAGAACACACTGTTACTTCAACATTTTGTAGTAGTACCTAACATTACTACATGTACCTGTTTCAGTACAAAGGAATGTATGTTGTTTCTACAGTAATGCCTTCACTTTGAACACTTGTGTAGCATTGATTCACTGAAATGCTGCATTTGCTCTACTTTTCATGGGAACTAACTTGTAAGAACAAGTATGAATTTTGGGTAAAAACTGCATTTCTCAAAGAATGAACAGTGATGAACTGCTTCAACACTACTAATTCTCTGTGAAATGTTACATATTTGGAGAACACACTGTTACTTCAACATTTTGTAGTAGTACCTAACATTACTACATGTACCTGTTTCAGTACAAAGGAATGTATGTTGTTTCTACAGTAATGCCTTCAGTTTGAACACTTGTGTAGCATTGATTCACTGAAATGCTGCATTTGCTCTACTTTTCATGGGAACTAACTTGTAAGAACAAGTATGAATTTTGGGTAAAAACTGCATTTCTCAAAGAATGAACAGTGATGAACTGCTTCAAACACTACTAATTCTCTGTGAAATGTTACATATTTGGAGAACACACTGTTACTTCAACATTTTGTAGTAGTACCTAACATTACTACATGTACCTGTTTCAGTACAAAGGAATGTATGTTGTCTCTACAGTAATGCCTTCAGTTTGAACACTTGTGTAGCATTGATTCACTGAAATGCTGCATTTGCTCTACTTTTCATGGGAACTAACTGGTAAGAACAAGTATGAATTTTGGGTAAAAACTGCATTTCTCAAAGAATGAACAGTGATGAAACTGCTACAACACTACTAATTCTCTGTGAAATGTTACATATTTGGAGAACACACTGTTACTTCAACATTTTGTAGTAGTACCTAACATTACTACATGTACCTGTTTCAGTACAAAGGAATGTATATTGTTTCTACAGTAATGCCTTCAGTTTGAACACTTGTGTAGCAGTGATTCACTGAAATGCTGCATTTGCTCTACATTTTCATGTGAACTAACTTGTAAGAACAAGTATGAATTTTGGGTAAAAACTGCATTTCTCAAAGAATGAACAGTGATGAACTGCTTCAAAACACTACTAATTATATGTTAAATGTTACATATTTGTAGAACACAGTGTTACTTCAACATTTTGTAGTAGTACCTAACATTACTACATGTACCTGTTTCAGTACAAAGGAATGTATGTTGTTTCTACAGTAAATGCGTTCAGTTTGAACACTTGTGTAGCAGTGATTCACTGAAATGCTGCATTTGCTCTAGTTTTCATGTGAACTAACTTGTAAGAACAAGTATGAATTTTGGGTAAAAACTGCATTTCTCAAAGAATGAACAGTGATGAACTGCTTCAACACTACTAATTCTGTGTGAAATGTTACATATTTGGAGAACACACTGTTACTTCAACATTTTGTAGTAGTACCTAACATTACTACATGTACCTGTTTCAGTACAAAGGAATGTATGTTGTTTCTACAGTAATGCGTTCAGTTTGAACACTTGTGTAGCAGTGATTCACTGAAATGCTGCATTTGCTCTACTTTTCATGGGAACTAACTTTGTAAGAACAAGTATGAATTTTGGGTCAAAAACTGCATTTCTCAAAGAATGAACAGTGATGAACTGCTTCAACACTACTAATTCTCTGTGAAATGTTACATATTTGGAGAACACACTGTTACTTCAACATTTTGTAGTAGTACCTAACATTACTACATGTACCTGTTTCAGTACAAAGGAATGTATGTTGTTTCTACAGTAATGCCTTCAGTTTGAACACTTGTGTAGCAGTGATTCACTGAAATGCTGCATTTGCTCTACTTTTCATGGGAACTAACTTGTAAGAACAAGTATGAATTTTGGGTAAAAACTGCATTTCTCAAAGAATGAACAGTGATGAACTGCTTCAAAACACTACTAATTCTCTGTGAAATGTTACATATTTGGAGAACACACTGTTACTTCAACATTTTGTAATACTACCAAACATTACTACATGTACCTGTTTCAGTACAAAGGAATGTATGTTGTTTCTACAGTAATGCCTTCAGTTTGAACACTTGTGTAGCAGTGATTCACTGAAATGCTGCATTTGCTCTACTTTTCATGAGAACTAACTGGTAAGAACAAGTATGAATTTTAGGTAAAAAACTGCATTTCTCAAAGAAAAAACAGTGATGAACTGCTTCAACACTACTAATTCTCTGTGAAATGTTACATATTTGGAGAACACACTGTTACTTCAACATTTTGTAGTAGTACCTAACATTACTACATGTACCTGTTTCAGTACAAAGGAATGTATGTTGTTTCCACAGTAATGCCTTCAGTTTGAACACTTGTGTAGCATTGATTCACTGAAATGCTGCATCTGACTCTACTTTTCATGGGAACTAACTTGTAAGAACAAGTATGAATTTTGGGTAAAAACTGCATTTCTCAAAGAATGAACAATGATGAACTGCTTCAAACACTACTAATTCTCTGTGAAATGTTACATATTTGGAGAACACACTGTTACTTCAACATTTTGTAGTAGTACCTAACATTACTACATGTACCTGTTTCAGTACAAAGGAATGTATGTTGTTTCTACAGTAATGCCTTCAGTTTGAACACTTGTGTAGCATTGATTCACTGAAATGCTGCATTTGCTCTACTTTTCATGGGAACTAACTGGTAAGAACAAGTATGAATTTTGGGTAAAAACTGCATTTCTCAAAGAATGAACAGTGATGAACTGCCTAAACACTACTAATTCTCTGTGAAATGTTACATATTTGGAGAACACAGTGTTACTTCAACATTTTGTAGTAGTACCTAACATTACTACATGTACCTGTTTCAGTACAAAGGAATGTATGTTGTTTCAACAGTAATGCGTTCAGTTTGAACACTTGTGTAGCATTGATTCACTGAAATGCTGCATTTGCTCTACTTTTCATGTGAACTAACTGGGAAGAACAAGTATCAATTTTGGGTAAAAACTGCATTTCTCAAAGGAATGAACAGTGATGAACTGCTTCAACACTACTAATTCTGTGTGAAATGTTACATATTTGGAGAACACACTGTTACTTCAACATTTTGTAGTAGTACCTAACATTACTACATGTACCTGTTTCAGTACAAAGGAATGTATGTTGTTTCTACAGTAATGCCTTCACTTTGAACACTTGTGTAGCATTGATTCACTGAAATGCTGCATTTGCTCTTCTTTTCATGGGAACTAACTGGTAAGAACAAGTATGAATTTTGGGTCAAAAACTGCATTTCTCAAAGAATGAACAGTGATGAACTGCTTCAACACTACTAATTCTCTGTGAAATGTTACATATTTGGAGATCACACTGTTACTTCAACATTTTGTAGTAGTACCTAACATTACTACATGTACCTGTTTCAGTACAAAGGAATGTATGTTGTTTCTACAGTAATGCCTTCAGTTTGAACAATTGTGTAGCATTGATTCACTGAAATGCTGCATTTGCTCTACTTTTTCATCGGAACTAACTTGTAAGAACAAGTATGAATTTTGGGTAAAAACTGCATTTCTCAAAAGAATGAACAGTGATGAACTGCCAAAACACTACTAATTCTCTGTGAAATGTTACATATTTGGAGAACACACTGTTACTTCAACATTTTGGTAGTAGTACCTAACATTACTACATGTACCTGTTTCAGTACAAAGGAATGTATGTTGTTTCTACAGTAATGCCTTCAGTTTGTACACTTGTGTAGCATTGATTCACTGAAATGCTGCATTTGCTCTTCTTTTCATGGGAACTAACTGGTAAGAACAAGTATGAATTTTGGGTAAAAAACTGCATTTCTCAAAGAATGAACAGTGATGAAACTGCTACAACACTACTAATTCTCTGTGAAATGTTACATATTTGGAGAACACACTGTTACTTCAACATTTTGTAGTAGTACCTAACATTACTACATGTACCTGTTTCAGTACAAAGGAATGTATATTGTTTCTACAGTAATGCCTTCAGTTTGAACAATTGTGTAGCAGTGATTCACTGAAATGCTGCATTTGCTCTACATTTTCATCGGGAACTAACTTGTAAGAACAAGTATGAATTTTGGGTAAAAACTGCATTTCCCAAAGAATGAACAGTGATGAACTGCTTCAAACACTACTAATTCTCTGTGAAATGTTACATATTTGTAGAACACAGTGTTACTTCAGCATTTTGTAGTAGTACCTAACATTACTACATGTACCTGTTTCAGTACAAAGGTATGTATGTTGTTTCCAACAGTAAAGTGTTCAGTTTGAACACTTGTGTAGCAGTGATTCACTGAAATGCTGCATTTGCTCTACGTTTCATGTGAACTAACTGGGAAGAACAAGTATCAATTTTGGGTAAAAACTGCATTTACTCAAAGGAATGAACAGTGATGAACTGCTTCAACACTACTAATTCTGTGTGAAATGTTACATATTTGGAGAACACACTGTTACTTCAACATTTTGTAGTAGTACCTAACATTACTACATGTACCTGTTTCAGTACAAAGGTATGTATGTTGTTTCCACAGTAATGCGTTCAGTTTGAACACTTGTGTACCAGTGATTCACTGAAATGCGGCATTTGCTCTACTTTTCATGGGAACTAATTTGTAGGAACAAGTATGAATTTTGGGTCAAAAACTGCATTTCTCAAAGAATGAACAGTGATGAACTGCTTCAACACTACTAATTCTCTGTGAAATGTTACATATTTGGAGAACACACTGTTACTTCAACATTTTGTACTAGTACCTAACATTACTACATGTACCTGTTTCAGTACAAAGGAATGTATGTTGTTTCTACAGTAATGCCTTCAGTTTGAACAGTTGTGTAGCAGTCATTCACTGAAATGCTGCATTTGCTCTACTTTTCATGGGAACTAACTTGTAAGAACAAGTATGAATTTTGGGTAAAAACTGCATTTCTCAAAGAATGAACAGTGATGAACTGCCAAAAACTACTAATTCTCTGTGAAATGTTACATATTTGGAGAACACACTGTTACTTCAACATTTTGTAATACTACCAAACATTACTACATGTACCTGTTTCAGTACCAAAGGAATGTATGTTGTTTCCACACTAATGCCTTCAGTTTGAACACTTGTGCAGCAGTGATTCACTGAAATGCTGCACTTACTCTACTTTTCATGGGAACTAACTGGTAGGAACAAGTATGAATTTTAGGTAAAAACTGCATTTCTCAAAGAATGAACAGTGATGAACTGCTTCAACACTCCTAATTCTCTGTGAAACATTACATATTTGTAGAACACACTGTTACTTCAACATTTTGTAGTAGTACCTAACATTACTACATGTACCTGTTTCAGTACAAAGGTATGTATGTTGTTTCCACAGTAATGCGTTCAGTTTGAACACTTGTGTAGCATTGATTCACTGAAATGCTGCACTGACTCTACTTTTCATGGGAAGTAACTGGTAAGAACAAGTATGAATTTTGGGTAAAAACTGCATTTCTCAAAGAATGAACAGTGATGAACTGCTAAAACACTACTAATTCTCTGTGAAATGTTACATATTTGGAGAACACACTGTTACTTCAACATTTTGTAGTAGTACCTAACATTACTACATGTACCTGTTTCAGTACAAAGGAATGTATGTTGTTTCTACAGTAATGCCTTCAGTTTGAACAATTGTGTAGCAGTGATTCACTGAAATGCTGCATTTGCTCTACATTTTCATCGGGAACTAACTTGTAAGAACAAGTATGAATTTTGGGTAAAAACTGCATTTCTCAAAGAATGAACAGTGATGAACTGCCAAAACACTACTAATTCTCTGTGAAATGTTACATATTTGGAGAACACAGTGTTACTTCAACATTTGGTAGTAGTACCTAACATTACTACATGTACCTGTTTCAGTGCAAAGGTATGTATGTTGTTCCAACAGTAATGCGTTCAGTTTGAACACTTGTGTAGCAGTGATTCACTGAAATGCTGCATTTGCTCTACTTTTCATGTGAACTAACTGGGAAGAACAAGTATCAATTTTGGGTAAAAACTGCATTTACTCAAAGGAATGAACAGTGATGAACTGCTTCAACACTACTAATTCTGTGTGAAATGTTACATATTTGGAGAACACACTGTTACTTCAACATTTTGTAATAGTACCTAAACATTACTACATGTACCTGTTTCAGTACCAAAGGAATGTATGTTGTTTCCACACTAATGCCTTCAGTTTGAACACTTGTGTAGCAGTGATTCACTGAAATGCTGCATTTGCTCTACTTTTCATGGGAACTAACTGGTAGGAACAAGTATGAATTTTAGGTAAAAACTGCATTTCTCAAAGAATGAACAGTGATGAACTGCTTCAACACTACTAATTCTCTGTGAAACATTACATATTTGTAGAACACACTGTTACTTCAACATTTTGTAGTAGTACCTAACATTACTACATGTACCTGTTTCAGTACAAAGGTATGTATGTTGTTTCCACAGTAATGCGTTCAGTTTGAACACTTGTGTAGCATTGATTCACTGAAATGCTGCACTTTGACTCTACTTTTCATGGGAAGTAACTGGTAAGAACAAGTATGAATTTTGGGTAAAAACTGCATTTCTCAAAGAATGAACAATGATGAACTGCTAAAACACTACTAATTCTCTGTGAAATGTTACATATTTGGAGAACACACTGTTACTTCAACATTTTGGTAGTAGTACCTAACATTACTACATGTACCTGTTTCAGTACAAAGGAATGTACGTTGTTTCTACAGTAATGCCTTCACTTTGAACACTTGTGTAGCATTGATTCACTGAAATGCTGCATTTGCTCTTCTTTTCATGAGAACTAACTGGTAAGAACAAGTATGAATTTTGGGTAAAAACTACATTTCTCAAAGAATGAACAGTGATGAACTGCTAAAACACTACTAATTCTCTGTGAAATGTTACATATTTGGAGATCACACTGTTACTTCAACATTTTGTAGTAGTACCTAACATTACTACATGTACCTGTTTCAGTACAAAGGAATGTATGTTGTTTCTACAGTAATGCCTTCAGTTTGAACAATTGTGTAGCAGTGATTCACTGAAATGCTGCATTTGCTCTACGTTTTCATCGGAACTAACTTGTAAGAACAAGTATGAATTTTGGGTAAAAAACTGCATTTCTCAAAGAATGAACAGTGATGAACTGCCAAAACACTACTAATTCTCTGTGAAATGTTACATATTTGGAGAACACAGTGTTACTTCAACATTTGGTAGTAGTACCTAACATTACTACATGTACCTGTTTCAGTGCAAAGGTATGTATGTTGTTCCAACAGTAATGCGTTCAGTTTGAACACTTGTGTAGCATTGATTCACTGAAATGCTGCATTTGCTCTACTTTTCATGTGAACTAACTGGGAAGAACAAGTATCAATTTTGGGTAAAAACTGCATTACTCAAAGGAATGAACAGTGATGAACTGCTTCAACACTACTAATTCTGTGTGAAATGTTACATATTTGGAGAACACACTGTTACTTCAACATTTTGGTAGTAGTACCTAACATTACTACATGTACCTGTTTCAGTACAAAGGAATGTATGTTGTTTCTACAGTAATGCCTTCACTTTGAACACTTGTGTAGCATTGATTCACTGAAATGCTGCATTTGCTCTTCTTTTCATGGGAACTAACTGGTAAGAACAAGTATGAATTTTGGGTCAAAACTGCATTTCTCAAAGAATGAACAGTGATGAAATGCTACAACACTACTAATTCTCTGTGAAATGTTACATATTTGGAGATCACACTGTTACTTCAACATTTTGTAGTAGTACCTAACATTACTACATGTACCTGTTTCAGTACAAAGGAATGTATGTTGTTTCTACAGTAATGCCTTCAGTTTGAACAATTGTGTAGCATTGATTCACTGAAATGCTGCATTTGCTCTACATTTTCATCGGAACTAACTTGTAAGAACAAGTATGAATTTTGGGTAAAAACTGCATTTCGCAAAGAATGAACAGTGATGAACTGCCAAAACACTACTAATTCTCTGTGAAATGTTACATATTTGGAGAACACACTGTTACTTCAACATTTTGGTAGTAGTACCTAACATTACTACATGTACCTGTTTCAGTACAAAGGAATGTACGTTGTCTCTACAGTAATGCCTTCACTTTGTACACTTGTGTAGCATTGATTCACTGAAATGCTGCATTTGCTCTTCTTTTCATGGGAACTAACTGGTAAGAACAAGTATGAATTTTGGGTAAAAACTGCATTTCTCAAAGAATGAACAGTGATGAAATGCTACAACACTACTAATTCTCTGTGAAATGTTACATATTTGGAGAACACAGTGTTACTTCAACATTTTGTAGTAGTACCTAACATTACTACATGTACCTGTTTCAGTACAAAGGAATGTATATTGTTTCTACAGTAATGCCTTCAGTTTGAACAATTGTGTAGCAGTGATTCACTGAAATGCTGCATTTGCTCTACATTTTCATCGGGAACTAACTTGTAAGAACAAGTATGAATTTTGGGTAAAAACTGCATTTCCCAAAGAATGAACAGTGATGAACTGCTACAAACACTACTAATTCTCTGTGAAATGTTACATATTTGTAGAACACAGTGTTACTTCAGCATTTTGTAGTAGTACCTAACATTACTACATGTACCTGTTTCAGTACAAAGGTATGTATGTTGTTCCAACAGTAAAGTGTTCAGTTTGAACACTTGTGTAGCAGTGATTCACTGAAATGCTGCATTTGCTCTACGTTTTCATGTGAACTAACTGGGAAGAACAAGTATCAATTTTGGGTAAAAACTGCATTACTCAAGGAATGAACAGTGATGAACTGCTTCAACACTACTAATTCTGTGTGAAATGTTACATATTTGGAGAACACACTGTTACTTCAACATTTTGTAGTAGTACCTAACATTACTACATGTACCTGTTTCAGTACAAAGGTATGTATGTTGTTTCCACAGTAATGCGTTCAGTTTGAACACTTGTGTACCAGTGATTCACTGAAATGCGGCATTTGCTCTACTTTTCATGGGAACTAATTTGTAGGAACAAGTATGAATTTTGGGTCAAAAACTGCATTTCTCAAAGAATGAACAGTGATGAACTGCTTCAACACTACTAATTCTCTGTGAAATGTTACATATTTGGAGAACACACTGTTACTTCAACATTTTGTACTAGTACCTAACATTACTACATGTACCTGTTTCAGTACAAAGGAATGTATGTTGTTTCTACAGTAATGCCTTCAGTTTGAACAGTTGTGTAGCAGTCATTCACTGAAATGCTGCATTTGCTCTACTTTTCATGGGAACTAACTTGTAAGAACAAGTATGAATTTTAGGGTAAAAACTGCATTTCTCAAAGAATGAACAGTGATGAACTGCTCAAAACACTACTAATTCTCTGTGAAATGTTACATATTTGGAGAACACACTGTTACTTCAACATTTTGTAATACTACCAAACATTACTACATGTACCTGTTTCAGTACCAAGGAATGTATGTTGTTTCCACACTAATGCCTTCAGTTTGAACACTTGTGCAGCAGTGATTCACTGAAATGCTGCATTTACTCTACTTTTCATGGGAACTAACTGGTAGGAACAAGTATGAATTTTAGGTAAAAACTGCATTTCTCAAAGAATGAACAGTGATGAACTGCTTCAACACTCCTAATTCTCTGTGAAACATTACATATTTGTAGAACACACTGTTACTTCAACATTTTGTAGTAGTACCTAACATTACTACATGTACCTGTTTCAGTACAAAGGTATGTATGTTGTTTCCACAGTAATGCGTTCAGTTTGAACACTTGTGTAGCATTGATTCACTGAAATGCTGCACTGACTCTACTTTTCATGGGAAGTAACTGGTAAGAACAAGTATGAATTTTGGGTAAAAACTGCATTTCTCAAAGAATGAACAGTGATGAACTGCTAAAACACTACTAATTCTCTGTGAAATGTTACATATTTGGAGATCACACTGTTACTTCAACATTTTGTAGTAGTACCTAACATTACTACATGTACCTGTTTCAGTACAAAGGAATGTATGTTGTTTCTACAGTAATGCCTTCAGTTTGAACACTTGTGTAGCAGTGATTCACTGAAATGCTGCATTTGCTCTACATTTTCATCGGGAACTAACTTGTAAGAACAAGTATGAATTTTGGGTAAAAACTGCATTTCTCAAAGAATGAACAGTGATGAACTGCCAAAACACTACTAATTCTCTGTGAAATGTTACATATTTGGAGAACACAGTGTTACTTCAACATTTTGGTAGTAGTACCTAACATTACTACATGTACCTGTTTCAGTGCAAAGGTATGTATGTTGTTTCCAACAGTAATGCGTTCAGTTTGAACACTTGTGTAGCAGTGATTCACTGAAATGCTGCATTTGCTCTACTTTTCATGTGAACTAACTGGGAAGAACAAGTATCAATTTTGGGTAAAAACTGCATTTACTCAAAGGAATGAACAGTGATGAACTGCTTCAACACTACTAATTCTGTGTGAAATGTTACATATTTGGAGAACACACTGTTACTTCAACATTTTGGTAGTAGTACCTAACATTACTACATGTACCTGTTTCAGTACAAAGGAATGTACGTTTTTTCTACAGTAATGCCTTCACTTTGAACACTTGTGTAGCATTGATTCACTGAAATGCTGCATTTGCTCTTCTTTTCATGGGAACTAACTGGTAAGAACAAGTATGAATTTTGGGTCAAAAACTGCATTTCTCAAAGAATGAACAGTGATGAAACTGCTACAACACTACTAATTCTCTGTGAAATGTTACATATTTGGAGATCACACTGTTACTTCAACATTTTGTAGTAGTACCTAACATTACTACATGTACCTGTTTCAGTACAAAGGAATGTATGTTGTTTCTACAGTAATGCCTTCAGTTTGAACAATTGTGTAGCATTGATTCACTGAAATGCTGCATTTGCTCTACTTTTTCATCGGAACTAACTTGTAAGAACAAGTATGAATTTTGGGTAAAAACTGCATTTCTCAAAGAATGAACAGTGATGAACTGCTACAAACACTACTAATTCTCTGTGAAATGTTACATATTTGGAGAACACAGTGTTACTTCAACATTTTGGTAGTAGTACCTAACATTACTACATGTACCTGTTTCAGTGCAAAGGTATGTATGTTGTTTCAACAGTAATGCGTTCAGTTTGAACACTTGTGTAGCAGTGATTCACTGAAATGCTGCATTTGCTCTACTTTTCATGTGAACTAACTTGTAAGAACAAGTATGAATTTTGGGTAAAAACTGCATTTCTCAAAGAATGAACAGTGATGAACTGCTTCAAAACACTACTAATTCTCTGTGAAATGTTACATATTTGGAGAACACACTGTTACTTCAACATTTTGTAGTAGTACCTAACATTACTACATGTACCTGTTTCAGTACAAAGGAATGTATGTTGTTTCTACAGTAATGCGTTCAGTTTGAACACTTGTGTAGCAGTGATTCACTGAAATGCTGCATTTGCTCTACTTTTCATGTGAACTAACTGGGTAAGAACAAGTATGAATTTTGGGTAAAAACTGCATTTCTCAAAGAATGAACAGTGATGAACTGCTTCAACACTACTAATTCTCTGTGAAATGTTACATATTTGGAGAACACACTGTTACTTCAACATTTTGTAGTAGTACCTAACATTACTACATGTACCTGTTTCAGTACAAAGGAATGTATGTTGTTTCTACAGTAATGCCTTCAGTTTGAACACTTGTGTAGCAGTGATTCACTGAAATGCTGCATTTGCTCTACTTTTCATGGGAACTAACTTTGTAAGAACAAGTATGAATTTTGGGTCAAAAACTGCATTTCTCAAAGAATGAACAGTGATGAACTGCTTCAACACTACTAATTCTCTGTGAAATGTTACATATTTGGAGAACACACTGTTACTTCAACATTTTGTAGTAGTACCTAACATTACTACATGTACCTGTTTCAGTACAAAGGAATGTATGTTGTTTCTACAGTAATGCCTTCAGTTTGAACACTTGTGTAGCATTGATTCACTGAAATGCTGCATTTGCTCTACTTTTCATGGGAACTAACTTGTAAGAACAAGTATGAATTTTGGGTAAAAACTGCATTTCTCAAAGAATGAACAGTGATGAACTGCTTCAACACTACTAATTCTCTGTGAAATGTTACATATTTGGAGAACACACTGTTACTTCAACATTTTTGTAGTAGTACCTAACATTACTACATGTACCTGTTTCAGTACAAAGGAATGTATGTTGTTTCTACAGTAATGCCTTCAGTTTGAACACTTGTGTAGCATTGATTCACTGAAATGCTGCATTTACTCTACTTTTCATGGGAACTAACTTGTAAGAACAAGTATGAATTTTAGGTAAAAACTGCATTTCTCAAAGAATGAACAGTGATGAACTGCTTCAACACTACTAATTCTCTGTGAAATGTTACATATTTGGAGAACACACTGTTACTTCAACATTTTGTAGTAGTACCTAACATTACTACATGTACCTGTTTCAGTACAAAGGAATGTATGTTGTTTCTACAGTAATGCCTTCAGTTTGAACACTTGTGTAGCATTGATTCACTGAAATGCTGCATTTGCTCTACTTTTCATGGGAACTAACTGGTAAGAACAAGTATGAATTTTGGGTAAAAACTGCATTTCTCAAAGAATGAACAATGATGAACTGCTTCAAACACTACTAATTCTCTGTGAAATGTTACATATTTGGAGAACACACTGTTACTTCAACATTTTGTAGTAGTACCTAACATTACTACATGTACCTGTTTCAGTACAAAGGAATGTATGTTGTTTCTACAGTAATGCCTTCACTTTGAACACTTGTGTAGCATTGATTCACTGAAATGCTGCATTTGCTCTACTTTTCATGGGAACTAACTTGTAAGAACAAGTATGAATTTTGGGTAAAAACTGCATTTCTCAAAGAATGAACAGTGATGAACTGCTACAAACACTACTAATTCTCTGTGAAATGTTACATATTTGGAGATCACACTGTTACTTCAACATTTTTGTAGTAGTACCTAACATTACTACATGTACCTGTTTCAGTACAAAGGAATGTATGTTGTTTCTACAGTAATGCCTTCAGTTTGAACAATTGTGTAGCAGTGATTCACTGAAATGCTGCATTTGCTCTACATTTTCATCGGGAACTAACTTGTAAGAACAAGTATGAATTTTGGGTAAAAACTGCATTTCTCAAAGAATGAACAGTGATGAACTGCCAAAACACTACTAA